>NC_067294.1:6745000-16745000 GCF_020740795.1 Apus apus | reverse complement strand
TGGCCACAGTCCCTCAGGGAAGGGAAGACATTTTTCTCCAGCAAAAACTGCACAGGACAGTGGATGGACATTGGTGTTTCCAGAAATCCCTAGGCAGGAGCAGTGGCACATAAAGCTGGTGGGACAGGGGACATCTCCACAGTGGATCATTGCTCTGCTCAGGGCAGAGTGACCCGCAGCTCTGCTCCTGGGGATGAAAACTATCTTGCAAGGAAGCAACTGCAGCAGAGACACGTCCACGTGGACTTTGCAGTGCAATGGCAAGGACAGCCTGTCTGTGGGGTACCTGGAAGGGTTCCCATCTGCTGCAGGAGTGCTCAGCCAAGCCTGTGTGCTCCTCGTCCCTGCTGGGGGGCTCTGCTCTCATGGCTCAGCCAGCATGGGAACCCAGGCTGCCTTGTCATCCTGCCTTTGTCCCTGCCCCTGCAGGGGGGTTGGAACTAGGTGATCTTCAAGGTCCCTTCCAACCCAGTCTGGTTCTGTGGGTCTGTCTTAACTTGCTGGGCAGGCCATGTCCCTACTAACACACCCAAACCAGCAGTGTGAGCAGAGAGTGACGACCAGAAGCACTTCCAAGGTGACGTGGCCAGATTCCTTTGCTTGTGAAGTCTCAATATCCACCTGCCCCTTTTTTTGCTGGCATGCAGTGGTCCTGCATCTGCAGGAGTAATTCACGGGCACACCACAAGCCACGTAAATAAAGCAGAAGGAGATAAAAACCCTGAGCAGTTCCTGAGATTTTGGGGGCTGGTATTTTTGGGAGGAGCTTCCTGGAGCTGCTCTGCCATCCCCTGCTGGCACGTATCCCCCTGGGCATGCTTTAAAACCTTGGCCTTAAAACTCAGCTTGAACAAAGTGCTGCTGTTAGTACTTTTAGTAACAGCAATAAAGATCCTTTTTATTGTTGTTTCATGGAGGAATTTCCCAGTGTGTCCTCGTTGTTATTTTGAAGTCACTCCTCACCCCCAGCTCTCACAGCAGCAGTAAGTGAAGAGGCCAATGCTGGGCACGTTCTGCACGGCTTCGGGGGGCTTGAAGCCATCTATGAGAAGCTCTGCTGGAGCAGAGGAGGATGCTCATGGTCCCTTTATGTGGAAGCAGTGGGAATGCCTGTGGCTGCTTCCAGAGGTGAGAGGCTTCCTGCAGTGACTTCCCTAGCAGAGAGCCAGGAGTGTCGAGATGCGTGGCAATACCTGGGCTCCCAGTTGGCTCCCAGTCCCCACCGTGGCCCCAAACCCTTGTGCTGGCACTGGGACCTGGCAGTGGCTTTGTAGCCAAGTGTCCAGCATCTCAGCCTCTTCACCAGAGGGGTCAGGGCACTGTGTGAGCTGCTGTTTTAACACCCCTGCAACATCAGTCCTGGCCCATCTGCTGGGGTGGCCCCGTGCCCACCGGGGTGGCCAGGCAGAGCAGGGCAGAGGTGCCAGCTGGGCAGGCAGGGAGAGCAGCAGCCAACACATCCTTCCTCCTGCAGGAGCCAGGGGAGCAGCAGGAGCAGCCGGCGGGCACCGCTGCTGCTCTGCCCCCTGATCCCCACCACCCCTGCACAGGGGAGGGGAGGTGGGAAGAGAAAAAGATGTCATTTGCTTTGCAGACCAAAGGCAAATGGCAGCTCGTTGGAGTGGAGCTTCTTGGGCAGTTTTTTTCCCAAAAGCTGGCTTGTCAGATGTTCCCAGAGCTTTTCCTCCCTTGTTTCCAACTGCTGTGCTGCCCATTCCAGGTATTCGCTTTCACCACGAGTTTTTCTCACCTGGGAAAGGGGAAAGGGAGCCCCCGTGGTCACAGCAGATGGATTTGTTGCACCTCATATAGGCTTTGCACTAAATTGTGGTCTTCACCAGGAAGCAAGTATGGAAAACACTGCCTTTCAAATGTCTTGATGGGAAAGCTGTCAGGGTCGTGGTGCCTGGAGCAGCCAGTGCCCATGGCTGGGGCAGCTTGGAGGTCATGGAATCCCAGACTGGTTTGGGTTGGGAGGGATCATCTAGTTCCAAGCCCCTGCATGGGCAGGGACACCTCCCACCAGCCCAGGCTGCTCCAAGCCCCATCCAACCTGCCCTTCAACACTGCCAGGGATGGGGCAGCCACAGCTTCCCTGGGCAACCTGGGCCAGGGTCTCACCACCCTCACAGTGAGGAGCTTAAACTTAATGTCTCACCTAAATCCCCCCCCTTCAGAAGGGGTGGCAGAGGTGGTAGATACTCTTCAGGGGGAGACAAGTTTCCCAGTGCACAGATACCCTTTTTCCTAGACCTTTTAATTTCCCAATAATTGGGAGGGATCACCTTGCTGACAGGGCTCAATCATGGCCTGATGCTCTTGCCTGGCAACTGGAGATGGTAGGAGTCAGAGCAAGGGTTTGTTTGATAGGAGGTATCTGTCCCAAATCATTATTGTCTGCATTTGCTCTAATGGTGACTTCTCAGAAAGAGGTAACACTACACAGGCATAACAACGTTCAGATCATAGCTGGACTTGGGGGAATACTTGTCATCATCAAATCTATTTTATCCGGGTACCAGTTAGCCTGGGCTTGTAGCTGAAAGGCAAGAAGGATGAGTAGGAAAGCAACTGTGACTAATGGAAGCTTTGCTCAAATGGATGTAGTCAGAGGAGTTAATGAGAAGAGGAAAGAGAGCTGGCTCTTGAACTCTCCATCAGGAGAAGTGAAGTGTAACACTATGCAGACAGAGGAGCTATCATTTTCAGATTCCTTTCCAGCAATTATTTTGCATTTTCAAGTCTCTCCAAGCCCCCGTATCAGCTTAGGAAACTGTATTTTCTGAGTAGTTCCTGGCAAGACCCAACACTGCTGTAAGAAATCCTGCTCTCACCAGGGCCAGTCCCTTCCTTGCAGAAGCAGCAAGTGCAGGGGAGGATTAGCTGCACTCCTGTCCTCCTGGATCCTGATCCCAAAGGAACTATTTGAGCACCCTTAGCAGGGCTCTTGCACCTCTCCCAGCCTTATCTGGCTGCCACTGCAATGAGCAGTTCAGACACCAACCCAAGCTGCCTGCATTTGTTGCATTCAGGAGTGTAAATCCTAGGGAATTAACTTGATTGCACTGAGCAGGTTTGCTGGGAAGGCCCCTCTGTGCAAGCAAAGGGGAAAGCAAACACCAAAACCATGGGGTTTGTGCCACAGGTTGGAGCTGGATAAATTATTTCTGGCTCTTTTTAAGAGGGGAGTGCTTGTTGGATGGTGGATTTTGAGGCCCCACAAAGAAGAGCTCCCTTCCTGCTCTTCAGTCTGGGCAGCGAGTTTGAAGAATTCCTTTTTCCACACCCATGGATTAATTGATGCTTTTGTCTAGCTCTGTCCTCAGCATCTCACTTGGCACAAGGACTGAGCACCCACTTGTGGCCTGGGAACCTCTTCACTGCTTCCTGTAGCCTCCAGACCGTGTTGCTCCTGTCACAGGGATCATTTGTGTTAGGATCCGTTTCAGACATCTGAGGGGAAAGTGCCTCAGGTGATGTATTTGTTTCACTGAAGCAAAATGCACCCCCTGAATTCATGCATCCCACCTGGAGCTTTGCAGCAATCCTCCTTCCAGCTGCAGCAGGTGCTTAAAATATCCATGGGAAGGGAAGAAGCAGTTAAAGAGAGGAGGGATCTGGGTGGTCGAGGGCTGGCTGGAGGGGCTTTTCTGGGGAGGGTAGGGCTGGGGTGTGGGATGCTGCTCTGGGGGTGCTGGTGCTGCATGAAGGAACCATTTCCCTGCTCCTGCAGGGAAGCTGAGCCCCTGGGCTCTCCTCCAGCCCTTTTCTCTCTCCTCCAGCCCATTTTCAGGTCTGGAAGGCAGGATGTTTGTAGCCCAGCTGCCTGGGATGCTGCCATGGGAATAGGGAGACCTACAAGGACTTGCTACCTGCTTTAATTAAGCTGCTCCTTACCAGGAAATCTCCTCGGGTAAAATCTAGCAGTGCTAACAGTTTAATAACAAAACTTTATTGATGAGAGAGGAGCTAGGGTTGTCCCTAATTGCTCTTTGGTAAGCCTGGTGTATTTTTTTTTTTTTCCCTGGTTCTCAGGCTGTGGGGCCTTGGGACCAGGTTTGTTCCACCTTTGCTCACAGGGTGCTGGGATGCACAGCCCTGGGTCCTGGCCCTACAGCACAGCAAGTCCTCTGGAGCCTGGGTCTCTGCTCCCTCCCCAAATTCCTAGATGTGCCCGGGAAATCCCTGTGGATGTGGCTGGAAGCATCGTGTGCCTACCAGCACAAGGGGCAATTCCTCTTGTCTCATCCAGGTGAGATCCCTGCAACAACAGCTTGTCCCCATCCCTCCTGCTCCTGCCTGCTTTGCCAAAGTGGGGTTTAACCTGGGTGGGTTTCAGCTTTAAAAGGAGGATGCTGCTGGGGACAGCAGGAGCCAAGGGAGAGGGGAGTGATGGGTGAGGTGGTTTTGGGGATGGGCAGAGCTCCAGCAGCTCAGCAAGTTTTCTTTTCCATGTCTTGTTGAATTGTTAGGATGTGGAGAAGGGCTCTCCCTGAAGCAGGCAGGGAGATGCCTCTTCAAAAGGGGGAAAAAATAGGTGGTACCTGCTGTTGTGCTTAAGAGAAAAAAATGAGGGACCCCAAAGGCTCCTAGTGCTCACTCTGGCCACTTTAAAGCCTCTGAGATGGGGTTGTCATTAGCTACACAGCAGGACAAGTGTTATCTCTGCCTGCCAGGTTCCCCAGTAGAGTCATCCAACACCACAGAAGCACCAGGAGATGGTCTCAGGCAGGTATTTCTGTTGCTGGTCCTGGTGGGCACAGCTGGCTGAGACGTGGGCTTTCCTTGTTCCTTGTCCATCCCCAGCCCAGAGCATGAAGGACATGAATGCTCTGTAGTCACAAGAATTAATTCTGGTGGTTTTCCTTCTAAAATTCAAAAACATTCCAGAGTTGTTGTTTTTTCCCCCTGCAAATCACAATCATATGAAGGATTGTTTTCCATCAGTACCTGCACAGACTCCTCTGGGGCTTAAGCATCTAAACCAACTGCCTGCCTGGGGGAACATACCCCAGGATCTGGGAATCTGGTGTGCAGGAGGACAATAAACATGTGAAGCCACTGGATTGTGGTTTCCCCAGGACTCTAAAGAGGTTGATTTTTCCCCAAAGCCCTGCAAATGGGAAACCTCTGCTCTCTCCCTTCCAGCTGCCAGTTTCCAGAGTGTCTAAACATGGGTCTCAGGTGTAGGTGGTGGAGCTGGGATGTGCAGCTCCCTGTTAGCCCCTGTGCTGAGCTCCCTCTGCTCCTCAGCTGGAGCTGAAGTGCCTGGGCTGCTGGCAGCCACACTGCTCTGCTCAGACATGCTCTGCTGCAGTTTTTCCTGTAATTTAGGATGTCTCATCCTGTTTTTCCTGTTTTTTCCCTCCGTGCATCCTCCATCTCCTTTTTTTTTTTTCTGTTGTTGAGGGAAAATCTGGCACCTCCAGCACAGAAGTGCTGGGATGTGGGGTGGGACACAGCTCCAGCTCTGTTTGGCAGGCTGGGATGACACAGTGTGGTGATGGAGCCTCCCCCCCTGGGCACAGCAGCACCTCCAGCAGGATGCCAAGGCTCAGCCTGCACCCAGCTGGTGGCATCCCAGGGATCTGGGGAAGCTGGGTGCTTTTCCCTGCTTGGACACTGACCTGACACCTGCACAGCTGCTGCTCCTACCCTGGTTTGTCACATCCTTGCCTGTTCCTACCCAGACAATTTGTGCTCTGTTTAATGATGGTGTTTTTCCAGGGTTGGATATTCACATTAGGGAGGAGACACTTGACACCAGGGAGCTCATGGGGCTGCCTGAGTGCACAGAGCAGGTGAGGACCAGGAGAGACAACCTGGAGCCTTGGGGGTCATCCCTGCCCACCCCTCCTCATCTCACCATTCCCAGTACCCCAGGGAGGTGAGCAGCTGGACAATGATGGCACGTGGGCCACACGTGGGGCAGGGGAACACACCAGTGACCCCCACCCACATGGGGCAACCCAACCAACTCTGCTTGAAGCCAGAGAAGTGTCATGGGGGAGTCTGGATCACTCTGTGTGATGACAGAAATCATTCCTGCCTCGTGGCAGTGGACTTCAATAACAATCATGATCCTTTCCCTCCTGCTCTGAGCAGTTTTCTTGCTCCCAGCAGGGCCATGGTCCTCACAGATGCTCCTGGTACAGACTCTGGAATGTTTCCCCAGCCCAAACCCTCCAACAGGCTTTGCTTGTGCTTGCCTGAGGCCAAGCATGTGATGGTGGGAGGCAACTCTCTGGGATAAGGCCAGAGAGCCCCGTCCTCAAGCCCTGTCAGGAAAAACAGTGCTGGCTCCTGAGAAAAAGTGGGCAGGATGAGGAGAAGAAATAGAATGATGTCAATGCAAATCTGGGCTGAAACGATGTGAGTGAAATCCCTGAAGATGTGATGCCAAGAAAAATAAAGCCCAACAGGACATCAGGGAGCCAAATTGCAACAAATAACCTAAGGGAGGTGGGGGTGGGGGAGAAGGAAGAAGAAAAGGAGCAATATCATGGAAGAAAATGCAGGTGACGGCCAGAAGTGAGTGGCACCAAAGCAGGTGGTACCAATCCCCCAGCCAGTTGCCAGGGAAAAATCCTGGAGGAGATGAGGAAGGATGTGAGGCAGAGCCAGGGCAGTGTTGAGGCACCCCAGGCTTGGGGGGGGGACTTGCAGAGCACCCAACAAGCCAAGGGCAGGAACAAACTTGCCTGAAGAGCAGGAGGTAAGCTGTGAAGCGGAGGGATGTCCTGCCAGGGCTCCTGGCTGTTGGAGGCAGATGGAAGGAAGCAGAGCTGGGATGAGCACTGGGGACAGGGCCAGCTCTGGGTGTGGTGGCTCCCAGGACAGGGCTGGAGGTGCCTTTGCCACGGGGCTGCCCAGCACTGCACCCGTGGTCACTGCAGCTGCCCGAGGGAGCTCAGCCCCATGCCCTGCAGGAGGGGAAAAGGAGTCGTGGGAAGGCAGGCAGCACCTCAGGGTGCCCTCCGGGGTGTTCCCCCAACCCTGCTGTCATCCCAGGGCCAGCACAGGAGTGGGAGCATCACCCAGATGCAGCCCTAATGCCCACCCCTGCCACCTGCTGCTTTTCAACCCTCCGTTGGGCTTTTGCTGCAGCTGAAAAGCCAATTATAGAGCAAAGCTTGATTTCTGTGTGTGTGCCCTGATGAAACCCCCAGTGAGTGCCTGGCCTGAGGTCAGGCAGCCCTGGGCAGGTGGGAAGGGCAGTGTGGGTGCTGGAGCTGGCTCCAACCACCCCTTCCCACCCCTGGGACCCTCCCCAGCACAAAACCCTCCACGGGAAAACTTGTGCTGCCTGCCCTGCACTAACTGGAGCTGCAGAGACAAGAGCAACCCTGGAACGTTTAGCACATAACTTAAAATACCAGCACTGTGGAAGGGAAATCTCTGCCACTTCTCTGCAGTACTTTTCCATCACCCCTGCATGCTGCCTGCCCCGGGTTTCCTGGCTGGCCAGGGAGGGGTGTGCAGGCAGGGAGGGATGTGCAGGCAGGAGGGATGTGCAGGCAGGAGGGATGTGCAGGCAGGAACAAGGCTGGGCTTGCACAGCTAAGGCCAAGCTGGTTTTTTTTCTGCAACTAGGCAAGGAGGAGGACATGGCTTCATCTTCCAGCTTCACCAGACCTGTGTGTGGGTCTGTGCTGGGTTAACGTTGCCCTGTCACTCTGCAGCAGGGAGAAACCCTCACCCCACTGCTGAGAGGGAGCTGAGGCTTTAATTAGGCCCTGGCTTGAAACAGCAAAGATAATATATTTTTTTTTTCCACCAGGAAATCTTGGCTCTTGAAGGCTGAGTGACAGTGTGAGAGCTGGGGAGTCACCTGGGAGGGATCTGAACCGCTGGGCACAAAGCCCAAGGGAAGCCTCTCCTGCCTGAGCTCTCCTCAGCCCAGCCCTGGGGGCTGAGGGTCAAGGACCCTCCAACCCCTCCTCGTCCCCATCCCCTGCCTCTCGACCTCCTCCCACTGGGGACAGACTCAGATAGTGCTCCCAAGGCCATTAGTCATGCAGGGAACATCACCCTGCCGCGGGATTCATCCCTCCTCTGCAAATACCTCCTTCCTGCAGCCTCAGTTGGAGGATTATTTATATCTGGCAGAAACTGTCCCCAGCAGGGGAGGACACGATGCTCCTGAGGACGCCTGGGCTGAGATGGAGCTGTTACCCCAGCCAGGGAGGGGCTGGGGGGGCAGGACTGAGCACCTAGAGATCCCTTTCCCTTTAAACCTTGTGCACTGGGGCTTTTACACAGCAGGGCCTTCTGCAAATGAAAGGGAACAAACAAACAAGCAAGCCTGAGAAAAGGACTAAATGTGTAAAGGGTGAGAAGCCCGTTCAGCCGCTCACAAATATCTACATCCCTGTTTCTTGGTGAGCAGTTGGTGTTTCCTGACGAGGTGAGTGGACGTGTGCTAGCAAAATCCCTCCTCTGTTCATCCCTCCCCTGGACGAGGCACCACGAAGCCTTCCCAGCTCTTCCCAGCAGCCTCCCAGAAAGCCAACCTGCTCCCCAGGCCATCCGAGCCTTTCAGCAGCCAGAGCAGCAGCCAAACACCAGCACACCCTGCCAAGGCGTGAGGAGGACCCCATGAGCAGCTTTTGGGAATGAATCCTGCTTCCAGCAGGAGTTTAGTGTCATGGGCATCCCGGCAGCGTCCCGCTGCCTCTGGGTGCTGCCTCATCTCTGTATGCAGGGCTGAAGATGCTCCTCCCCCCAAATAAAAAAGCAAAGCAGGAGGGCATGTCATAGGATCAGAGAATCATGGAATGCCAGGTAGGAAGGGACCTCACGGGTCACCTGGGCCAGCCTTTCTAGGCAGGAACATGGTTTAGATGAGGTGGCCTCAGCTTGTCAAGTTGAGTCTTCAAAATGTCCAGTGGGGACACTGGATCAAGGTGGGACCCAAAGCTGGGGAATCCACCACCCTGGAGGGATTATTCCAATGTCTGTTCTCACCGTGACAAATCTTCTTCTGGTGTCCAACCAGGATCTCTGCAGGAGTAACCTTCATCTTTTCCAAGCGACTCCTTGTGAGAAGGGAATCTCAGTCTCCTTGGTAGTCACCCTTCAAGTACTGTCCTCTGCAGAGCTGTGCTGGGACCACGTGTGCAAGGGGCTGGGGACAGGCTTCAAGCCCGGGGGCCAAGCCCTGTGACGTGGGGCTTGAGCATGTCCCACTGATGGCACCTGGGAGTGCTGGAGATCAGACAGGAGAGGCAGTTTCATGGGGCTGCATCCTACAGGGGCTTGGATCTGCCCTTCTCCTGGTTCCCAGCTCCCACCTGGAGAGCAAGGCCAGCAGGGAGGGGACTAAGCCCAAATCCTGCCCCAGCCCCCGTGGGGGGAAGCAGGACCCTGACCCTCTTTATCTTCTCCAGCCAGGAGGGGAGAGGTGGGAGCAGCAGAGGGGCTGATCCTAAGCAGTGCTGGCCTTGTCCCCAGCCACATGCCCACGTCCCAGCAGAGCAGAGGCAAGCCAGTCAAACCCAGCCCACCCTGATGCTGGTGGTTCCCAGGCCCCTGTCCCTCGGGAGCAGTGTCAGCAGAGCCCGTGGTGGCTGGGTTGCCTGGGTGCAGACACTTCCAACCCCACCTGCAGTGACAGACCTGCCGAGGGGCTGGCAGGGTCTCATCAGCCTTCCATGCCAAAGGATTAACAGCAGCAATCTTGTATCCAGCCAATCTCCAGATGATACAACATAATAAGACCTATAACAGCCTCTTGGAATAAAGAAAGTTATAGTTCCCACAGCAACCGTAACTCAGCAGTATTACACACATATATATATTAAGGCATAAATTTAACAACATATATTTTAATGCAAAATACCAGCTATGCACACGGGGACAAATAACTGTGGTTGAGAGATCCATAACACTTGGCTCTTCCCACTTCCTTCTGCTCGAATCTCACCAGCAATGGCAGAGCGAGGATGATGAGGGTGGTGGGCCTTCTTCTTCCCACCTCCTGGCACAGGGAGCAGCTCAGGGACCAGGCACGTGGGCCTCTCTGGTGCACAGACACCCCCACCCCCCTCCACCTATAGGGGCTGGCCCATGTGCAGAGGTGTCAGGGACAGCTCTAGGGGTGACAGCCCCTCTCGACGTGGCCAGGATTCCTCCTGCTGCTCCTCAAGCTGCCTGCAGGATGAGACCCTTCCAACAGATTTCTGGAGGGCTGTTTTGTAGTTGTTATGTTTTTTTTTTCCAACTCTCTGGTGGAATTGCACAGCGTGGATATAATTCTGTGTTACATTTGATGAAATGGCTCAAAACCACCTCGTTTCAGCTCGTTTTGGCAGCTGTCCTCTGGCTGCCAGCAGCAAGGCATGCGCCGTGCTTTCCCAGCTAATGCCACTTGGGATGTTCCCCAAGACCTGCTGGGATAACTGCAGCTACACTAACACACTGCACTGGCAAGGGCTGAGCCTGCTCCCTGCCTCTCTGTGTCCCTGGCAAATGGGGTTCCCCGCTCTGATCCCCTAGAAACAGAGTGGGGTGGCTACCAGGACACATCCTGCCTGCGCTGTCACTGCTCTCCCTCCTGGCAATCCCAGATCTCACCTGGAGGAAATCACTCCTGCTGTGCCTGGAGCTCCTGCTGCTGGGCCAGGTGGGAGCAGCCTCATTGGGAACCTCCCCCTGGGCTTGGGAGATGTATTTAATTGCTGCAGCTCTGGGGGGTCTTTGGTGGGTGCTTCCCCAGCCCTGCTCTGTGGGCAGGGCTCCAGCTGGTCCTTAGCTCTGCTCCATCATGGTGGCTGGTGCCACTGGTGGGCTGGCTCTGCTCACCTTCCTCAGGTACGAGGGGTTTGTGCCTGAGGGGTGGGTTCTGCTACTTTGGGGGCTCTTCTTGGGGCTTTTTGTGGCTGTGTCTTAACTCCGTGTGGCTTTAGATCACCTTGGTCCCACCAGAGCAGGAGCTGCAGTTATGGCTGATGTTGTTTACCTGTAGTATGAGCACCTCTGTTTGCACCTAAATTTGCTTATTTGCCTCATCCCCTCCGTGGCTGCATTATGGGGGAGGCTGGTCTGTGCTCGGCTGCTTTGCTGCACTTCCATGTCCTGCCTCCTGGGATCCTGCCTGGAGGCAGAGCTGGGATCTCTGCAAGCCTGAACCTTGCACTGCCTGCTTTAAATACACAGAAATATATACATACACGTATGGGCAGTGTTTACAAAGCAATCCCAGCTAATCTCTCTATCTAGCCAGGGCTTTAGGATGTCCTTTTAGCAGGGATTTGTAGAGTTTGCTACAGTTATTTCCTAGGAATGCATTACCCAGGGCTTTGGATGAATAATGTAGGTCCTTGTTCAGCAACTTACTTGCAAATGTTGAACCTCAAAGTGCTGGAGTCAATGGATCTACTCGTGTACTTAAAGTTAGGCACAGCCTTAAGTGCTCCAGTAAATCAGGGCCTTGCAGCCTAACCTGGCACTCCCAATCAGGGCTGCTGATATAAATAGCAACTGGTATTGACCCAAGGGTCCCTTTGCCTTGGTCAGTGTTGCCTCCTGTGAGACAAAGCTTGATGGTGATGGTGGCAGCAAGGAAACCAAACTGTCCCCCTGGCTCTGCTCCCTCATGGCACAGCCCCCCTCTCCAGGAACCAGCAGGGAACCCAGAGGGGCCAGTGTTGCTCCTGGCCATGGCTCTGCACTTTGCAGTCCTGGAGGGCTTTTAATTTCATATCCCTGCTCTAGGGAGGAGGAGGAGGTTGTTCCCTCCCTCCTGGAGGTGATGGATGCTTGAGCTGAGAGCCCTTCCAGAAGCAGCTGAGCTTGACCTAAGGGTTTGGTTTGTTGCTGCCAGGAAGGGGATGGGAAAGCTTGAGCACAAATGCTCCAGCTGGCACTGCTGGCTGCCTAGGGCCAGGAGCTGGCTGTCCCCAGGGTCTCCTGTGAGGTCTCTGTGCTGGGCACAGCTGGTCTGGGACTGGGCTCTCCAGGAAGGATTTCAGTGCTGAAGCTGGGCAGATGTGCTGCAGAGCCCCTCAGCAAAGCTTGCAGGAGTAAAACCCTGGCTCTGCTTCCTGCAGAATCCCGAGGCCGGGGTGTCCAGCAGGTGGGTGTCCAGCAGGTGGGTGCCCCTGGTGCTCCTGTCCCTGTTTTGGTTATGGCTGGGCTCACTCAAGGAGCATGGAGCCCTCCCAGCCACCCACAGCTTCACCCCTGCAGGCTGAGCTGGATAAGTGGGAAGAGCAGCAGCTCTTCCTTGGATGGTCCTGGCTCAGAGCCGGGTCTGCAGCTCTGCCCCAGCCAGTGGGAGTTGATGTGCAATACTCTGGTCTTGTCAAAAGTGATTTTTTGATTTATTTTTTTAATCATGATTCTGTTTGGCTGATGTGTGTGCAGCACATGTGCTGCTGCTGATGGGGTGGCAGGGGCAGAGGGACCCCTTGAAGCAGGAGGGACCCATCTCAGAGCAGTGTTTCAGCAGAGATCTAATTAGTGGCTCTAATTAGCCCTGATTTCCTCGTTACCTGCAGGTCTCAGCTACTGCTGAAGCTGCATTGCAGAGCTAAAACATCAAGGGGTACATAGGGGTGGGGGATCCCCCCAGTAGCAGCACCCTGGGCCAGCACAGCCCTCCTCACCTCCCTGTTCCCATGTCCCTTCCTTCAGGGACACCAGCTGGCACAGGGGAGCAGGCAGTGAGGAAGATGAGCACTAATTAAACTCTCCTCTAACCTCTGCTGAGCTTTGCCTGGCAGGGAGCTACTCCAGGGGGAAGAGAGAGTCATGGCAGAGTAGGAAAATGAGGACACGGGGTAGAGGGGCAATAAGGCGTAAAATCACAGCTAGGCAGAAGAGGATGGGAAACACTTGCAAGCTGTGAAGCTTTGCTCTTTGTTTTTTCCTTCCCTGAGCAGCTCTGGGAAGTGATGCTCTCGGGTCCCAGCCAGCCCGTCCCTCCTGGCACAGCTTGTTCCATACAAGAAGCAAGAGCCCAAGTCGTGGCTTTGTCTCTGACCTGTTGGGAAGTGGCTGGGACCAGCAGCGTGGTGGCTGGGGTGCCCTTTGGACAACGTGGAGCAGGCAAAAGCAAAGCCAGGCTTAAAGCATCTCAAGCCACGGATATCTCGGGGTGCAGAGGGAGTCATGGTCATGGAGCAAAGCCTGTGCCTCCTTGGAGAGGTGGGTGGGCTCTGGCCACAGCCCTGGGAGCCTGTGGGCAAAAGTCCTCATCCCCCACTGTATTTCTTTCCCTGCTCCCGGGGGAGGCTGGTGCTTCCCATGATTGCCTGGACAAATCCTTGTGAGTGAGCCAGCAGGTCTCCTCTTGTCTCTTGTAATTACCATCCCCGCGTTCTCCTTGAGAGAGACCATCTGCTACTCCTCCATCACCAGTCATATTCCCATCCCTCTGGCTGACCCCTTTCCCTGGAGAACACGGCTGATCGTGCTGATGGTGCATCTCCTGAGGCCTGGCCCTGCTCCTCACACTCCATCAGAGCAGAGGAGGCTGCTCTGATCCACCAGCCACGTGCTCAGGGGGCTCTGGACAGGACACGCTGGCTAAGAGACCAACAGCCAGGCTGGTGCTCCTGGCTGTGGGCAATGGGAGCTGCTGGCCCCTAAACCCTTGCCACATCTCTTCATGCCCTGCTGAACTGAGCTGGGCTGTGGCTGTAGGGAATCCCAGGAGCTTCTGGAAGTCAGTTGGTGGGGTGGGATGTCCCCAGGAGGCAGGGGCTGGGTGAGCATGGGTGGTGGACCTATATAGTGACCAGCCCAGCATGGCAGCACCGGGTGACACTGGGTGCTGTTTG
Organism: Apus apus; assembly: GCF_020740795.1. Taxonomy (NCBI): domain Eukaryota; kingdom Metazoa; phylum Chordata; class Aves; order Apodiformes; family Apodidae; genus Apus; species Apus apus. The sequence goes on along the minus strand of NC_067294.1, from coordinate 16,731,216 downwards.
GAGCGTAACAGCTGAAACAAGTAGTTTTGAGGTCAAACAAGATGCTTTCTGGAGAGGTTTGGGGCTCCCAGGAGCAGCAGGGTTGAGCTTTGAGGTGATGCTCCGGGGGCGGGCAGGAAGAGGCGCAGCACTCGGCGGCACCAGGGTGCCCGCTGCAATTAGTCTCTTGCTTTAAATCAGCAGCAAATGAGTCTCTGGGGACCCGTTGCCTCGTTGCAGGATCCTAGAAACTTTCACTGGGGTCAACAGAAGTTACTTGCACCCTTAGGCAGAGGGCTGTGGTCCTGGGAAACTGTGATGAGGGAGCCGTGATTTATGCTGCGTGTCGCGGACTCGACCAAAGCTAGCGCCTGCCTCTTGGTATAATTCAAAACTAAATGTACATTTATATAAAAACTACAGTAAACCCATCACATTTTATTAGGGGAGGGCGCGCGATAAATTTTTACGTCGAAGCTTCCAGCAGCCAGAGATAAAAAGCATCTTCAGGAAAATCACTGCCATGGAGACAGGCTTTCATCCCACCCGATCGGGTGGCTCGTTTGTGTTTTTAAGGAGTCTCATTAGAGAGTTAAATGATCTGTAAAGGCTGAAACATGATGGGGGTTTTTTGGGGTGGATCTGTTGCTGGCTGAGCTTTGAGCCACCCCAGAGCAGGAGGTGGTGGACACGGGGTCTTGGGCACGTGTTGGGCCCCTTGGTGCTCGCTCTGCCCCACAGCCCCGTTCCCAGCCTGTCCTCAGAGCCAGGCGAGAGCGCTCGTTGTTTATTCATGCTGGCAAAAGTTCCTCCTAAAAGCCCCTATAAAACTGATTTTCTGTCTGTTACTCAAAATGATGATCTACAAAAATATACATATGCCTCCTTCCGAATTTATCCCGAAGCTTTAGCTGTGGATTTATAACCCTGGTCCTGTGGCTGAGCCCGCTGCTGCCTGCAAGTCTCCTCCGGCTGCTTGCCCAGGGCTTTGCCCTGCCACATGGATGGTCCCGTGTGCCCAGCACTGTGTGCCAGCTCCTTGCAGGCAGCCTCCAGGCTGGGAAACCCAGCTCTGCTCCTGTGCTCTCCCCCTGCTCCTGCTGCCCTCCCTCCATTTGCCCCCAGCCCAGCACTGGTGCTGCTCTCCCCTCCTGACGGGGCTTTGGGAAGCGCTTCCCAGGCTCCCTCCAGCCCTTCTGCTCCAGCTCCTGCCCTCCCCTCCCAAATCCCCCACCAGGACTTTGCAAGGCAGTTGTGGGAATGATTTTTAGAGATGACCAAAGCACGTAACATCAGGAATCCTTAAGTTGCTCCACGGCTTCAGGTGTAGGTTTTATTTCTGTCCTTGGAAGTTCTTCAATGCAGCGTTTTGGGTTAAAAAACTGCCTGGGAGTTGGCAAGGCTGGTTTAAACCTCTACAAGCTACGAGGTTCGCTGTACGAAGGAAGAAATAAAATGGTTGAGGCAGCAAGAGATGAGGATCTTGCAGACATGTGTCCCCTTAGCAGTGTTTCAAGGACATCTGGCACCACCTGGACCTGAGCAGCTCAGCAAGAGCAGCAGCCCTGCAGAGGAGCCAGGGACCTGCTGCAGCACGGGGATGCACTGAGGGATCAGCCAAACCCCTTGTCATCAACCCCAAAAATTCCCATTCATCCCAGTCTGAAGTATGTAGCTGGGACCTCTCCAGCCTCCCAGGGCTGCAGGGAGGGACCCGCTCTGCAGACCTCAGTGCTGACTCCTTTACCCTCTGTGAACCCGCTCCCAGCAGCACATGGTTAATTCCCACGGGAGCTGCCAATTCATTCTTTCAGAAGAAGATTGCTTTTCACAAATGAGCAGCTTTTAAAAAACCTCTCAGTGTACATAATCAGAGGCTTCTGAACTTAGCCAAGGTTGGACATAAAATAAAGGTGCCTGGTTGCTTTGCTTGCACACATACTGTATTTTTAAAAAATGAGTAATCCACAGAAAATTATCCCTGTCCCTGCACAAGAAGGACTTGCAAAATTTGTGGAGTGCTCAATATTTTTATGAAGTGTTTCTAACCCTCTTTTTTTATTTTTGTGAAGAACAGCTTGGCAGGGGACAGGCTCTACCTGTTCATAAATCAGCAGGCAAATTAAAGAGGATATATAGGCTTTTTTTTTTTTTTTTTCCCCTCTCTCATTGTGTTTAACCTGGCTCATGCTTTTAAAATATTTAGGGGTGGTAGTGCTGCAGTGGTGCTGCAGGAGGGGAGGATTTGGGTGCCAGACACGAGGCTGGGACTGGCCGAGGAGCAAACCTGTCTGTTCCCAACCCACCTCGGTGGCATCACTTGGATCCCTGAGCTGCATTTGTATCAGGGACTGGAGGAGCTTCACTGTGTCATTAGCTGACCGGTGGAGCTCAGGGTCATGTGCTGAGGGAAGGATCAATTTATAAGTGTCCTGGATCCTGTATTTTTCCTTTGGCTTTTGCTCCCAGGCTCCGTGACACTTGGCTTTGCCTCGAAACGTGCTTCTGGGCTTCACACCCGTGGTGGCTGCCCGTTGGTGAGCTCCATTACCCAGCATCACAGCCTCTCATTAAAAAGGAGGAGGAGAGCAGAGAAAAAAAAAAAAGAACCTCAATTAAGAGAGGTGAAAGTTAAAACGTCAAGAAAAGCTTTTAATTGAAGAGCAGCCCCGCGGGGAAACGCAGAGGCGAGTGGCTGGTTGGAAAGTTTTACAGATGGTGATAATGGCACACTTTGGGGAGAAAGGAGAGGGAGAAAAGAAGCTAGCTGGGCTGGTCAGGAGCTTTGAAGAAGTAGGGCAAGCACAAAAGGAATGAGGGGGAAGGGAGAAAACCCTGCTGAGTGCTGGCTCCCCACTGCAACCTGCTCCCCATCATGGGACCTGCTCCCCCTGGCCCCGCAGCCGGGAGCAGCTCCGGGCTCAGGCAGCACACACAGCAGCCCTGCTGGCCCCACCGAGGCTGTGAGACTCCCCAGTTCGTGCTATTTAAGCCAAAATGCTGAGGAAAAGCACAGTTTCCTCTGGGGCCCAGGCTGGTTGTGCTGCCCGTCCCCATCCTGCCTCGGCAGCCGGGACCCGAGGGAGCAGGACTGCAGCCCCACTGCCCTGCTCGTCCCCATTTCCAGCTGACTTTGTCTCTTCTCCTCTTTCCACCTTTTTCTCCCTTGTATATTTCCAGCTGCCTGGTTTTCCTTGCCCCCGTTCCCCCCTCCTGTCCTCGGGGGCTCGCTCTGAGCCAGGGGATCCAGCAGCAGGAATGAACGTCTGCAGTTTGGGACCTGGAGGAACAGCTCCAGGGAGGTGGGAATTCCCCCCCCTCTACATCCTGAGACAAACCACCCCCAAAGCTCCTTCCCTTCACAGTTCGGGGTGGGGAGAACTCAGATCATTCTGTATTTTGCCATGGCTGGGGTTTGGTGAGCTCAAATGTTTGCTGGCAAGGTTTCACCACTAGTAATTCCTGATGGGCTCTTGGTGCTTGCTCTCTGACATCCTGGATCCCTGATTACCACTCCTAGGAGACATTGTCCTTCCCAGAACACGGTTTGGATGGCTCTTGACCATGGACTCAGAGCTCCCAGGAAGCAGTCAATATTTTATTTTTTAGGATACCATCAGCAGGGTTGAATTTCTCTGGTTTTGAGCATACCAGGACTTCACCAGCCCTGTGCTCACTCACACGCAGAGCACAAAGCCAGCATGGATGGAAAGCTCATTGAGGAATGCAAGGCATGGCTCAACCCCAGATTAATCAGTCCTGGGAAGATAAATCCTCCTGGAGGAGAGAGTTATGGCCATGAAGGTCCTGTAGCTCTTGAGGTTCACCTGTCTCTGCTCCAAATTAGTGGGAAGGGTCAGCTGCCATTCTGCTGAGAAAGATGCTCCTCTGAAGGGCACCTCGAGGTGAGGAGGTGGAAACCTTGGAGCTGCTGAAACAGAGAGGTGTGCTCCCCTTGGCAGCCACTGTGTCTGGGGCTGTTTTTGTTAATATCCCAGCAAATTGGTTGGCAGGCAGGAGTGTTAATAAAAAGGGGACATTTCCTCAATCTGATCCTGTACCGAGGAGCACGAGATCGGTGGAGGATCATCACAAACAGCACTGAAACTACAGAAATCTCCAGGCAGGCTGGGAGACAAGTCCATTGCCAGATCTGCAGCAAGTCAAATTTTAAGTCATCTTCTCCCTAAAATCCTTTTCATGCTCCTTAAATCAAAGGAGGAGATCTCCAGGGCTGACCAAGAGTAGCCAGCCCTGCTCAGTTCCCCAGCTCAGCACCATGAGGTACTGAGGATCCATCTGCAGCTGGGGGGCTATTAGCAAAAACACTTGGGTGAGTAGTTTGGAACAAGGGATGAACTTGAGAAACTTCAGCACTTGTTGGCTGGTCACAGGGGAAAAGGAGAGAGAGAACTGGGTGCCTGAATTATTTGTGATGAGTTAATGATGCCGGCAAAGGATGATGGAAGATGGGAACAGCAACATTTGCTGCCTTTTCCCACCCACGCAGTTTTCTTAGTTCCACTCCAAATTAATGTGGTGTTCAACACTCCCAAGTGCCAGGTGACTCTGAGCCTAAATATTTTTGATTTAGCACTCTGTCCAGTAGTACTGGCCCTTATTTATGTGTTTATTTTTATCTCTCCAAGACGTAAATCAGGTGGGAAGTGAAAGGCTTTGATAACCAAGGTCCTGCTTCTGCAGGGGAGGTGACAGCCCTCCCTAGGTGACCCTAAACACCTCGAGATGGGACAGAGCTTTCAAGTTGTAAGACCAGCCAAGAAAATCATGGTTATAGAAAACCAGAAAGCAAACTGCAAAGTCCAGGAGGTGGTGGGAGAGGAAGACGAGGCACAAAGACCATGAGCTGAGAGATTCTGGGGACATTTGGGGTTGAGAGATGTGAGGACAAGAGAAGCATCTGCCATCAGGGCTGAGTGTGGTGAACCAAATCCCTGAGCAGGCTTGGGCATGCTCAGCTCCTCGGGACTGGCACTTGGGGGGGGGTCTCTTCCCAGGTACTTGCAGGATGTACACAGCTCTCATTTTCCATCCCACTGAAAACTGCAGCTCTCACCAGAAACCTGCTTTCCCATGAGACTTCCCATGGCATCTCACCCACCCCGGGGGGCTGCAGAGCACCCAGCAAGCTCTGGTGTGTGCAGGCTAAGTTAAATTCCGAAGGACACAAGGTATTCCCTTGAGGGGTGCATTACCTGCTCTTCTGCACACAGCAGCTGCCATTCGAGCAGAGATGGAAGCCCTGCTGGGATCAGTGCACCTTTAATTAATGGCAATTTGGCAGAAAATACTGTGTGTCCAAAACAACCCTGTGAAGAATTGAGGCAGAGTGGCTCGCTCTGGATTTTTAATCACATGCATCAGGATTTATTGAGACATCCAGGCCGTGTTTTCTGAGCTTTAGGAGGCTCTTTCTATTACAAATCCATGGATTTTTATGCCTTTGGTAATGGATTTCTGATGGAATTAGGAAACTGGAAAGAAGCCACTCGCAGGGACTCTTCAGGGCATTGCTCTTGGCACCTAAAGAAGGGAGGGGGGGAAAAAATGGAGAGGGAAAAACTTAATGAAAATATATATTTGTATAAACAATCAATGAAGATCACATTTGTGTGTTGAACAACCACCTTGAAATTGGTCTGTCTCAAAGGACTGAGCAATTGCAGACTACCTCAGCATGAATGATTTATGACATTCATGAACTTGGCAACTGCATCAGTTTTCCTAAACCTGGCAGCAAACACCACCTGCATATTAAGTGAAGATTTATGATTTATAAAACTCACCTCATTATGCAGAGGAACATGAATTGTCTTATGTGTGCAGTCTATAACTCCTGGGACAGATGAAAAGGCAGCTATGACACACAATTTATGTGCTCTTGCTGCTGAAGTTGGTGAGGGAAAAACAGGGAGAATAACTAGATCTTTGAGTCGGGTATCTTCAAAGCTGCCCACGTCCCTCTCCCTCACCCAGAATGATGCTGTGGCTAAAATTGCCTGCAAAGATTAATGGTGTAGGTCGTTTGAATCAATGTGCTAAATTATGCCCTCCCTCCAAAACACACCGGGATAGGAAGCATCTGAGATGCCTCCACGGAAATAACACACTTGGTGTTGAGCTCATGGCTCATATTTTTCCCCGCTCTGTCCTTTTCTGATCTTTCTCACCCAAGGACATGGGTTCCTAGCTTCAAGGAGTGAAGAGTTCTGGTCTGGAGGAGACCAAAGGGTGGCATCAGTTGGGTGTGGAGCTCGCATTGCCCAGAAGCAGAAAGCCCAGGTGTCTGGGTACAGCTGGTTTCCCTCACTCTGGGTCAGGGGAGCATTTGAGAGGCTTTGAAACAGGCAGGGCTGATGGACTGAAAAATGAGAGGCATGATCCAAGAAGCCAGCACCCCAGGTCAGAATTTATCCCTGGTCTACCATGCGAGTTGGAGCGAATCGTGGTCTGTGTGTCTTTTTTCCTCGGTTGCTTAAACAACAAACCAACCAACCAAGCAGACTGCAGCAGGGCTGGGGCACCCATGGGGACAACAGGGCTGGGATGTTCTGCTGGGGGCCAGGGTGTGATGCTCCCTGACCTCAAGGCCAGCAGGCAGGACTCAGGGTGCCAGAGGGACACCAAGCTCATCTGTCCCTCCCGCTCTGCAGCAGCGTGCAGGTGTTTGACCCCACCAGGCAGCACCTCCCCTGTGTCCTCCTTGAGCCATCTCCTCTTGAAGGCAGGAAGGGACGTGACCCAAGAGCAGCAGTTCAGAGCACAGTGTCTGAGCTGCCCCCTCAGCTGTGCAGCATGTTGCTAATTACACCCAGGGGTGTGGGCTTCTCCTGCAGGAGAGAAAGGTGTGTGAAGGCTTTGGGTTGGTAATTGGCTGCAGTGTGACTTCCATCAATTTAAACCACTTCCTGGCTGCTCCTGCCCTCCCTGAGTGCAGGGAACTGGCTGGAAAAGCCAGCCTGGCAAAAGGTGAAGGGGCTGAGAGCCCTGTGGTACCCTGGGTGCCCACCAGCTGAGCAACCCCTGCCCCCAGGTAAGCAGGGACTGTGGGAGCCTCTGGAGGTCAAGACATGGAGGTCTTGGATGTGTCCTTCAGCAGTGAAGGGGTTGGCTTGTGCCAAACACATCTGTACCCACGAGTGACAGGGAGGTCTGGCTGAGTGGGAAGGCTCAGCAGGAGGTGAGGAGCTGGGGCTGGAGGCAGTTGGGATATGCTCTCCTGCTTGGGGGGGGATGACAATTCACTGCATTTTCTGCAGCAAAAGCTGCATTGAAGCTCTTCAGAATCTATGCTGGTGCTACTGGAAAGGAGGGATGTGAATTACTTTGTTGTCCCCCTTCATTTTCTTCTTGCCAAGGCAGCAGAGAAGGAGCATTTCTTCTGCCCAGGCACAAATCAGGATTCTCTTTTTCATCTCCTCCAAACGTTACCCTTTTGTTTCATGCCTGTCTCACCAGGCTGATTTCAAAATGAAATTGTTGTAACTGTATGAATGAAACAAACTGCAGGCTCTGCCTGGGCTGGGTGTGTTGGCAGAGGCTGATCCAGCAGGAGCTTCCTGGCCCAGCTCCTGCCAGGCAGGGAAGGGTCCTTCTCTCCTGGCTCTGTTTTCAGACAGACAGCACAAAGCAGAGCCTGTTGGTCAGAGGAGCTGCACGAGGGGCAGAGTGTTTAGGAAAGAGCACCAGAAAAGGCAGGTATGTATCCGTGGGGTGAATTATGTTGGTTTCAGAATAAAAAGCTCTACTGTTTCTTGAAAGGCTAAGGTGCTACCTCGGGACTCACGTGGTGGCTGGGGAGCTTTGTGTCCTCTGAGCTGCAGTGGGAATGGGAAGTGAGGATTGGCAGCTGGTGGGTACAAACCCACGGGGCAGCTTAAACCACCACGGGTAGAAGAACAGTGGGATGGGTGCTGAGAGGAACCAGGCTGGAGGGAAGAGTGTGGTCACACCCCCTCACGGTGGAGCACAGAGCCCCCTGAGTGCTCACAGCTCTAGTTCTGGTGGCTCTGCAAGTATCAGAGAGGGCATAAAGAGCAGAGAGGCTGGGGAGGCCAGGAGGCTAGCAGCAAGGGAGAGAGACGTGTGTTCTGCAGGGAACTGGTCCTTCCAAGGCCATTTAATGAGGGAGAAATTAGGGATGCAGAAATGGGGAAACGTATCCCTTGTGCCAATGCACTTACAATGTGAACCCTTCATGGAAAGGTTCCCAGGGGCTTCCCCTACCTGCAAGGGTGGCTGGTTGGGCCCTTTCAGCCTTCCCACTGTGGAGCAGCTCAGATACAGGTGACCTTCAAGCCAGCCTGTCCTCTCAACCAGCCTTCAGAGCTGCAGCATCCTTTCCAAAACCCTTCTCTCTTTGTACCTCACCTGCTTCAGGGTAAAAAAAAAAAAAAAAAAAGAATCTGCAGAGGACAGCATTTGGAAGTTTTCATTTGTAACACATTAATTGCCCTCATTATTATGGCTCCTGGAGGCACCTCAGATCCTTATTACAGCAGCTGCAGTTGTGTGGGGGTGAGATACAGTTTGCTGCTCCCTCTGGTTGCATCCTCAGCTGAGTGACAGGGCTCTGCCACGTGCACTGTGGGGAGAAGGTCTGGTGAGCTGCTGGCAGACATGCAGGCAGCCCTCACAACTGTCTTCTTGCTGGTTTGCTGCTTCTCCCTTCTTTTCTTACTCTGTGATGCTCTACAGGCTGCTGGGGGTGAAACCAGTGAAGCCTGGAAGGATCCTGTGGGGTCTCTGTGAGTGTCCACCCCAAACCCTCATGTGCCTGCTGCAGTCCCCTGGAGATGGTTACCTAGCCAAGATCTGGCTGGTGGTCTGGTAGTGCATATGAGCCATTAAACACTCAAAGCAAAGAGAAAAGGCCTGCATCCCTTCCAGCCCTGCAACTGGGAGGGTTTCCTGCTGCCCCCTTCTCACTGCTCCCAGGGGCTGCAGCCCACTTTTCCCTTCCCAAATTATAGCTCTGAATTCAAACATGCTGTTCTTCTCCTGCACTCGGGGTGTGGTGGAGTTGTGACTCCCCCTGGCCCAGGGTGCAGACTGGTGCCACGCTGTGTCTGAGCTGTCACTGCCTTTCCTGTCAGCCTTCATTTCTGGGAGCAGGAGAGAGACTGAAATGCTGCTGTTCTGGAGCTGCCTCAATGAGCCTCTTCATGCCAGGTCACCTGAAGCCGTGTGGTCACTGCTCAGGGTGACTCCACTGCCATTAGGAGCCAGAGAGCAGGAGCTGCCCTCAAATCCCTGCTGCTGGGAAATAATGAAGGTGGAGAAGCTAATGCAGAGCTCCTCCCAGAGCCTGCCATGCTGCTGGCAGGCCTGGCCTGTCTCAGCACTGGCAGATGCCTCCAACATGCTTCTTCCACTGAACACTCCTTGCATTTTTGTCATTTCCAGTGACACCCGAGACAGATGAGCTGACAGACAGAGCCAGGTGGCTCAAGGCTTTGCAGGAAAGAAGCCACTCTGCCTTGCCCCGCTTCCCACGGGAGTCAAACAAATGCTCTGCTGCTGATCTCTGTGGGAGCAGGAACGGGACATCCACAGGGAGCCCTGTGCTTGCAGCTGCCACAGGGCTGCCCCGCTGCAAGACCAGCCCCTGCTGCTCTTCAGAGCAGCCTCACGTCTGGCAACAGTTAGCAGGGGGGAAAATTAACTGGGGACCCAAAGGGCAGCTCCTTCCCACTGCTTCCGTGTGGCAGGCTGCTGGTGCCTGGCCCTCCCTGCAGGTTGTCCAAGAGGAATCTTGTCCCCTTGCCCTGCAGTGTCCACCCCCCCCCCCCCATCAGCCCCTCATAGGTTTCCCCTTCCCCCAGGAAGGCTCCGGGGCAGGGAAGCTCAGGCTGAGGGGCCAATCCTGCCGGGTGCAGAGCATCCTCTGGCTCACGGGAAGCCAGCCTGCTGGAAGCCCTGGATCCCTTGGAGGTGATGCTCAGCAGCTCAGCCCGAGCCCCCCGGGGTGCAGCACCAGGGGCTGCAGAGCACGGCGAGGGGAGCACCGAGGGGCAGAGCCCTCCCGAGGGACCAGCCGGTGTGTGGGGAGCGGAAGGTGCTGCAGCCGAGGGCAATTTGCAGCCCAAAGCTGCGTCCCTGGGGGAGCAGAAGGCGAGCACCTGGCAGCTCAGGAGCAGAGGCTGGATTCATCTGCCGGGTTTTTCCCAGGGGTTCCCGAGGGTCCTCGCTGCCCAGCCTGCTGTGCCTGGAGGGGAACACCCGGAATCAGCTGGACCCCGAGGCCGCTGCAGGTCACGCCGTTTCCTCACGGACAGCCGGAGCCGGGGGAGGATTTGATGACCTTCAGGAGGGGTTTCCTCTTGGTTTTACCACCTGGGCAGACACTGCCGCAGCAGACCTGCCTGTTGCTTTGCCAGCAGCTGCCCGAGGGGCTCCAGCCCGGGGAGCCGCTGCTGTTTCCCTGCAGCCCCGCCGAGCCGGGGCAGCTGCCGGGGAGGCGAAGGAAGCGGTCACCCTCCCCGGCTGCCCGGGAGCAGCGCTGGCACGGCTGGCATGGCACGGCACGGCTGGCACGGCTGGCTGCTGCCCCTCGCTGGCGACCGGGCGGGCAGCGGCACCGGGCGGGCGGGACGCGGGGGAATCAGCCCGGTTGGGTGCGGGGGTGCGGGGAGCCCGGCCCCGGGGAGCCCGGCTCGGAGGGGCCGGCACGGCCCCCGCTGCGGCCTCGGGAGCTCCCGCTGCTGGGAGCGGGGATGGGCTGCTCTGGAAAACCCGAGACCGGGACCGGCCGGACCCGAGCCCAGACTCGAACCCGAGACCTGCCGGACCCGAGCCCAGACCCGAGCCCAGACTCGAACCCGGCACCTGCCGGACCCGAGCCCAGACCCGAGCCCAGACTCGAACCCGGCACCTGCCGGACCCGAGCCCAGACCCCAGCCCAGACCCGAACCCGAACCCGAACCCAGACCCGAACCCGGGTCCCCACGGGCGCCCCCGCGCGCTCACGCGCATGCGCAGGCACGCGCCCGCGCCCCGAGCGAGCGCGCCGGGGGGGGGGGGGGGGGGGGGGGGGGGAGCAGCCCGGTCCGCGCATGCGCAGCGCCCCCCTGACGCAAGGCGGCTGCAATCGCGCTGCGCTTTATCCTGCCCGACCTTGAGCGCGCGGCCGCCCGCAGGACCCGGGCTGCCCGCGCCGCGCCGGTGTGCGCGGCACCCCTAGGGAGCCCGTGCCTCGCCGCACAGCGCGCCGCGCCAGCCCGCCGGCTCTCCCGCGCCCCCGGGAAGGCAGCGCGCAGCCGCCCGCCTGGCGCCGGTCCCGAGCCGAGCCTTGACATTGAGCCGGGCGATCGGGCTCCCTGCGGGGACAGCCTGCGGCGGGGGTCCTGCCGCGCGCCGGCCCCCGCGCACCCCCCCCCCCCCCGCGGCCCACGTGGGTGGAGGTTTCCAGAAGAGCCGCGGCCCGGCCCGCAACCCCGGCCCCGCAACCCGCCCCGCAACCCCGGCCCCGGCCCGCAGCCCCGCTCCGCCCGCCATGCTCGGTGCCAGCCGCGCCGCCGCGCGCCTCCCGCTGCTCCTGCCGCGCGCCGCCCGCGCGCCCCCCGGCCCGGCACAGGTTGTGGGGGGGGTCGGGTCGGGGGGGGCTGAGGGAGCAGGCAGGCCTTGGGGGGGCGGGGGGGGGGGGTCGGTGGGGCTGGGGGCGGGCTGAGGGGGGCTCGGGGGGGCTGAGGGAGCAGGTAGGCCTTGGGGTGGGGGGGTCGGGGGGGGGCTGAGGGAGCAGGCAGGCCTTGGGGGGTCGGTGGGACTGAGGGGGGCTCGGGGGGGCTGAGGGAGCAGGCAGGCCTTGGGGAGGGGGGGTCTGGGGGGCTGAGGGAGCAGGCAGGCCTTGGGGGGTCGGTGGGACTGAGGGGGGCTCGGGGGGGCTGAGGGAGCAGGCAGGCCTTGGGGGGGGGGGGTCGGGGGGGGCTGAGGGAGCAGGCAGGCCTTGGGGTGGGGGGGTCTGGGGGGCTGAGGGAGCAGGCAGGCCCGGGGGGGGGGGGTCGGTGGGGCTGAGGGGGTCAGGGGGGCTGAGGGAGCAGGCAGGCCCTGGGGGAGGGGGGGTGTCGGTGGGGGTGAAGGTGTCGGTGGGGCTGAGGGGGGATCGGGGGGGGGCTGAGGGAGCAGGCAGGCCCGGGGGGTGGGGTTGGTGGGGCTGAGGGAACAAGCAGGCCCTTGGGGGGAGGTCGGTGGGGCTGAGGGGTCGGGAGGGCTGAGGGGCAGTCGGTGGGGCTGAGGGAGCAGGCAGGCCCTGGGGGAGGGGGGGTTCGGTGGGGCTGAGGGGGTCGATGGGGCTGAGGGAGCAGGCAGGCCCGGGGGGTGGGGTTGGTGGGGCTGAGGGGGGCTCGGTGGGGCTGAGGGAACAGGCAGGCCCTGGGGGAGGGGGGGCTGAGGGGAAAGCCCGAGGGAAGGAGGGAGGCCCGGGGCATCGGCGGGGTTGGGAGGTGGAGCAGGCCTTGGGGGGCGGGAAGGCCCCGGGGTGGACGTGGTGGTTTTGGCGGGCGGGAAGGCAAGGAGGGGGCTCTGCGGGGGCCGCTGTGGGTGTGCGGGTCGCGACCGCTTGGCCCGTTGGTTTGTCTCAAGTAATTAGCAGAGTTCATGAAGAAAGCCGTTAATTGCAGTGGAGGGTGGAGGAGCAGGTCGGTGGGGGAGGAGAGGGGAGCGCCTCCCACGCGCCTGGGGCTGGTTTTTGTTGGGGAGTTTTCCAGAGAAACGGTTCAATTCCCTGCGTGAAAACGATAAGAGAGGATCTGGGAAAGTGTCTTGAGGGATTAGCAAAATATTCCCCCCTTGGGGTGGTCCCGATGGGTTGTTTACACCCTCGTTCTCAAAGCAGAAAACAAAACACAAAAGGATTAAATATCCAGAGTTCTCCCAGGTGCTGATTTGCAAAGTTATGGCAAGAAAACACCCAAATCTGGGCTGCAGGGCCCTGCAGGGTGTAGTGGAGCATTTGTTGCTGACCAGGCATGAAGCTTGGAGAGGTGGGGTTAATGTTTATCTGCTGCTGGAGATTCAGAGTTAATTTGCTGAGGTGTCTCTTGCCTGGGAGCACCAGGGGAATAGCTCCTTTCTGGCCATCCAGGGTTATGAGTGAGAGGAGCAGTTGGTTTTCTCCAGCAACAGGGATCTCACTTGAATTCCACCTGAGTTTACACTTAAGGGTTTAAAAAAAAGACAACTTTGTAGCAGGAAAATGGCACATCAGACTTTGCAGGCTGTGGTTTGGAGATCTTAAGTGTGTACATCTGTGTTTTCATTGGCTTGTCTTTTTGTTTGTTTGTTTGTTTATAGACATTTTGGAATGGCCTTAGTCAGAATGTTCTCAGAGCAGCATCCAGCAGGAAATATGCGTGAGTATTTCCTTGTTTTTCCAGGTTTGACTGTTTTGATATTGATATTTACTCCCCTCCTTGATACCAGGATTAATTATTGGAGTCAGAGATGGAGCAAAATAAACCTAGTACCTTTGTGTGTCAGTTTCTTAAGGCTCTGTCTTCCTCTCTTGGTTTTTATTTCCAGTGGAACTTGAAGAATTGTTCTTCCCCCATTCTCCTGCCATCAGCAGCATCCACAAAATGTGGATTGCTGGGATCTGCTTGATGGGGAAAAAACAAACAAAAAGGCAGTTTCACAATTGGTGGAACACGTAGTTTCACAGTGGCATGAAGCAGGAATGGTGCATGGCTCTGTTTCCCTGCAGATGAAGTTTATTCCAAACAGCTCATGCATTTTAATCCCTTGTTTTTCTGTGGCATGGCATGAGGGAAGAGCAGCAGTGAATTGTGTGACTGTGTGAGGTGTTTTGTGGCTGCTGCTGATTCAGGCACAGGGTGGGAGATGTTTGTGTTGGGGAAACTGCCCTGCTCTGCTTAGCACAAAGGCCCTGAGCCACGTTGCCAAGATGATGTTATTTGAGCTGGAGTTGGAGCCATTTAGTGTCCTGGGGAGGGAGAAGGTGATGGCCTGGTCAGAAACAGGGCCCTGCTCTGCCCTCAGGATGCTTCTTCCTTCATCCCAGGACATGGCTTTGTTTGTAAGGCCAGACTGATTCAGTGGTCTGCAAGTTACCCTTGCAAAACCTAGAAAGAAGGAGAAGATTTACATGGATCTCATGTAAGAACCACTCTGGTTTTTCAGAATTAAATTATTGTTGCTCCTCAGGATCAACCACATGGTTGTCTCTGGCTCAGAGATCCCTGCACGTGGGGGGAGTGACTTGTGTTCTTTGTATGGTCATCTCTTTGTGCCAAGCTGTGGTAGATTAATACAATGGATGATTAGCACTTTGACTCCAGATGGATGTTTTCAAACATGTTGGAACCCCAAGGCAAGTCCAGGAAATGTCAAGTGTGTGGAGTCAGGATTAGTTCTCAGTTCGTTTTATGTCAGGATGTTAAGAGACATGGACAACTCATGTAGTGCAGGTTATTCTGGTGGGTAATAGTGTTTTGTATGTTGAAATAAAGAAGCTCTGGTTAGATCTGAGAAAGCCAGATCTTAAATCTAAGTGACTGCAGAGGCAGGAAGTTAAATTCCTCTGTAAGAATCAGAGAGCACGTCAAGTCAGAATTAATGTTTGCTTCAACATCTGGTGGAAAAAAGCACCTTGTCCTGTCTCCAGGACAGAAAGCTTTTTGACTGTCTGGATAGTTCTTTTCCTTTAATAGTGATTCTGGTTTTCACATATTCTGCTCCACAGCTCTGAAGCAATCAAAGGTGCTGTTATTGGAATTGATTTGGGTACAACCAACTCCTGTGTGGCCGTGATGGAAGGGAAGCAGGCAAAGGTGAGTGAGGAATGAACAGCACATCCCTGGGGCAGTGTTTCAGGAGGGGCTGCAGGGGGGGCCAGGGAAGGTGATCTGGGGGCTGGAGCCAGGCTGGGAGAGTTGGGGTGTTCAGCCTGGAGAAGAGAAGGCTCCAGGGGGACCTTAGAGCACCTTCCAGTGCCTGAAGGGGCTCCAGGAAAGCTGTGGAGGGGCTTGGGACAAGGGCAGGGAGGGATGGGATGAGGGGGAAGGGATTAAAACTGGAGGAGGGAGATGGAGGTTGGACATGAGGAGGAAATTCTTCACTGTGAGGGTGGTGAGAGCCTGGCCCAGGTTGCCCAGGGAAGCTGTGGCTGCCCCATCCCTGGCAGTGTTGAAGGGCAGGTTGGATGGGGCTTGGAGCAACCTGGGCTGGTGGGAGGTGTCCCTGCCCATGCAGGGGGGTGGGACTGGAGGATCTTGAAGTTCCCTCCCAACCCAAACCATCCCATGATTCCATGAGAAGTTGAATGCCTAAATAAGGGCTGTCAAGGGGGCAGTGTTTTTGATGGCATCCTCTTGCCTTTTCCCACAGGTGCTGGAGAACTCTGAAGGTGCCAGGACCACCCCCTCGGTGGTGGCCTTCACGTCGGAGGGCGAGCGGCTGGTGGGGATGCCGGCCAAGCGGCAGGCGGTCACCAACCCCCACAACACCTTCTACGCCACCAAGCGCCTCATCGGCCGGCGCTACGATGACTCTGAGGTGAAGAAGGACATGTAAGTGAGGGTGGAGAGCAGGCCCACCACCAGCAGGAGGGCTGCAGAGCACAGGAAGGATAGGTTTGAAGAGAGAACCACCTTTCGGGTGAACTGATGATGCCCTCGTCTCAAGTTTATTGCCTACGTTGTGAGGGCCAAGCTGTGTTTTGTTCCACAGTTGATGGTTATCTTAAGGTGTTTAGAGAAGAAGTCCAAGGTCCAGCATTTAGTCTCCCTTCCCTTACAGCCTCGATGTTGCTGTGCAGAATGGTCAGCATCTACCAGACTCACCCTTGAGTGCATTTACAGTCAAAGCTGTGTGATCATACCTTGGGGTTAAATGTTGGAGCTGATGAGCCGTAGGATGTTGGGGCTTCTGAGACTCCCTGGAAGCTGGGTCCTGTTGGCATGTCCCCTGTTCTTTGTCTAGAACTTGCACGTGCTCGTCTGCTGGTAGTAATTTTAGGGGTTTGTGCTGATACAGAAATTAAATGTGGAATTCTTCTGGTTTTCAGTAAGAACGTTCCATTTAAAATTGTCCGTGCATCCAACGGCGACGCCTGGGTGGAGGCTCATGGAAAACTCTATTCCCCAAGCCAGATTGGTGCCTTTGTGCTCATGAAGATGAAGGAAACTGCAGGTTGGTACAGTCTGGTCTTTGCCACGTGCAGGCAAAGGTGTGACCTTGGTGCTGGGCTGTGGCAAATGAAAGTGCAGCAGCCGCAGAGGGGCTGCTCTGGTGCAGGAATCCTGGTGGAGGAGGCTCTTACGTGGGGCTGATCCTGAGAGGGTGCAGTGATGGGCTCTTAGGAAGCCTCAAGACCAGTTCCTGCCTCAGGCTGGGAGCTTTGGCAAGTGCTTGAAACCTGTTCTTATCAGAATTGAATCCTGGTTGAGCTGATAGTCAGTTCCAGCTGAGCTGGATGCAGATTTCTGCAGAAGGGGGAGCTCCGTTTCCTTCCAAGCTGCAGTCCTTGTGCCTGCCCAAGCTGCAGCTGAGCACAGGGCTTGGAGTGGCCTCCTTGCCCAACTACAAGATAGGTAGCAAGAAAGGGAGCGTTCCAGGGACTTGACTGTTGGGCTGAGTGAGTGGCTGCTTGGCCAGTGGGGACTTGGAATCTTCACTAAGGGAAAACAGCTGTTGGCCTGGAGAATTTGTTTTCCTTTTTTTCCTTCTTTCCAATTCCTCATGTAGTTTCTAGAGAAAATTGAGTATAAAACATGGAGAGAGTAGTCAGTAGGTGCCTCCCAGAGCCTCATCTGGTAAACATTGTGCATCCAGTGATAAGTGCTTGGAGGGCAGGACTGAAGGTTGTTCTGAAACTTCATCACTTTTCATGGTTTTAGGTCCTGGTCACTTGCTGAAGCTTCACCCAAGAGTAAAATAAGAGTATATGGTGTGTGAGCACCTAGATGTGATGGATGTGACTGACCCAGAGGATGGTGTTCCTCTGCCTGAAGCAGGAATTTGCTTCCTGTGGCTCTCTTGGCTTTTGGCCTGGATGCTACATGAATTCCAACTATGGAATGATTGGGCTTTGCAAGCAGCACGGAATCATAGACTCATAGCATGGTTTGGGTTGAAAGGGACCTTAAAGATCATCCAGTTCCAACCCCCCTGCATGGGCAGGGACACCTCCCACCAGCCCAGGCTGCTCCAAGCCCCATCCAACCTGCCCTTCAACACTGCCAGGGATGGGGCAGCCACAGCTTCCCTGGGCAACCTGGGCCAGGCTCTCACCACCCTCACACCCAAGAATTTCCTCCTCATGTCTCACCTCAATCTCCCCTCCTGCAGTTTTAATCCATTCCCCCTCATCCCATCCCTCCCTGCCCTTGTCCCAAGTCCCTCCCCAGCTTTCCTGGAGCCCCTTCAAGCTCTGGAAGGTGCTCTAAGGTCTCCCCAGAGCCTGTTCTCCTCCAGTAAAACATTCTGAGAACTCTGAGTTTTGCATTGTTTTTGTCCACAAAGCTTTACGAAATTGCTCCTTTTTTTCTTGTGGTGGCAGAAAAAGCTGCTGTCTTCTGTTCTTAGTTCAGGAAAATAATTTCCAAGTCCGTGCTAATAATGCTGTTGTTTTTCATATCTGCTAAAGATAACTTGATTTTGTCTCCTTTTTCCTCCAGAAAATTACCTGGGACATTCAGCAAAGAATGCTGTGATCACAGTCCCTGCTTACTTCAATGATTCTCAGAGACAGGTATTTCACCAAGCTGGAAGATTCTCAGGCTTACAGATGGTGTTGAGTTTCTCTTGGTACTTCATGCTCTGTTTTTCCTCAGGCTACCAAAGATGCTGGGCAGATTGCTGGCTTGAATGTTCTGAGGGTGATTAATGAACCTACAGCAGCTGCACTTGCCTATGGGCTGGACAAGTCTGAAGACAAAGTGTGAGTGCCTGTTCCTAAAACCTTCTCTTCCATCAGCACACTGTGATTTTTCTCTGTAAAATGCTGCTTCTGCTTCCTGTTTGTTAAAACCATTGGTTGGAATTCTGCCAAAGGAGACTCCCAGCCTTGAGTCAGGGCTGTGGAACGTCACCTCTGCTGTGCCAACCCTGCTTGTTCAAGAAAGGGAGTTGATAACTTGCAGCTACAAATGAATCATCAAACTGAGTGTCAGTTTAATTACCTACCAGTAGCAGTGATGGGGGTGGCTCAAGTGGAAACTGTGGATCCCAGACACCAAACCTCAGCCTTAACTCTTGCACCAAAGGAGCTGAAGTGATGCTGAAGAGTTAAGGCTGAGGTTTGGTGCCTGGGATCCACAACTTCCATCTTCTTTCCTGGCTGTCTTCAAGCCTCTGTCACTGTCAAGGATGGTTACAGAAATGCAGGGGTTTTGTTACAGTTTTTGTATTTCTACTGTAGATTGAAGTGCTGTGAAAGCCTCACCTTTTGAAAAACATGTTTCATAGTGGCTCTGGTGGCTCTGCTTTTGTCACTGGATGTGAGCATGTCCTTTTTTGAAGAAGAAACTGCCCTCTCTCTGAAGTAACAGGCAAGGTTAAGCATCATGCAGCACACCTTTCAGAAGGCTTCCAGGTGGACTCAGAGTGCTCAAGGAATGCCAAGGCTGTTGACTGCAGCTTCTAGAGAGGCTTTTCACTTTGTAGACAACAACATCAGTTCTTCACACTTTCTCCTGAGGAGAGTAATTTTTTTGAGCCACACAACTTAAGTCTAGAAAGTAATGTTGTTTCTGCATCTGTTCTTCTAGTATTGCAGTCTACGATTTGGGTGGTGGCACTTTTGATATCTCCATCTTGGAAATCCAGAAGGGAGTCTTTGAGGTGAAATCCACCAATGGTGACACTTTCTTAGGTGGAGAAGATTTTGACCAGGCTTTGTTACAGTATATTGTTAAAGAGTTCAAGAGAGAGGTAAGAATCTCCTCAGAATTCCATCCTGTGTTACACTTCTTAACTTGCTTAACTTCTGTAGAGGAACAGGAAATGTCTTCAATTGTTAGAACTTGGTTTGTTATCTGTGGCACAGTTGAAATTTAAGAGTGGTAAGACACTGTTAGCCTGGCTTTCAGTTTTTACACTTGTTTTCTTGAGGCAGAGTGTTTCTCTGCTAGAAGGCCCAGCATAGCAGGACTTCAGCCTTTTCTCCTTCAGTGTGGCAGGACTGTCCTGTACCTAGTCTGCTTGTTTAGTAATAAAACCCTGTGGTCTGATTGCACAGCACAGACACATACAGCACAGGGTTGGCTGCAGGAGGCTGCAGTGTCATTCCAGCTCCTTAGCCTTTATATGGAGCAGCTTTTCCAAGCTTTGACCTGTATAATCACTCTCTGAGCAGAGAGGGCTAGCAGATGCTTCAGAAATGCTAAATACCTTTGTTAGAGTCAGAGAGATCAGCAGGAGTGCAGGGATCAGGTTGGTGTTCTCCAGACATCTTCACAGTCCAGAGTGGTAGGAAGGTGAGCTGGAATTAAAAAAAGGCTTTCCACAATTCCTGTGCAGAAGCTGAGAGTCTGTTAACCTGTGGTGTTTGTTGCCTAGATGGGTGTTGACCTGACTAAAGACAACATGGCCCTTCAGAGGGTGAGAGAAGCATCAGAGAAAGCAAAGTGTGAGCTGTCGTCCTCGGTGCAGGTAGGTGCCTGGCTTGGGTTGGAAGGGACCTTAAAGATAACCCAGTTCCAAGCCCCTGCATGGGCAGGGACACCTCCCACCAGCCCAGGCTGCTCCAAGCCCCATCCAACCTGCCCTTCAACACTGCCAGGGATGGGGCAGCCACAGCTTCCCTGGGCAACCTGTGCCAGGCTCTCACCACCCTGACAGTGAAGAATTTCCTCCTAAGATCTCACCTCAGTCTCCCCTCCTGCAGTTTTAATCCATTCCCCCTCATCTCATCCCTCCCTGCCTTTGTCCCAAGTCCCTCCCCAGCTTTCCTGGAGCCCCTTCAAGTACTGGAAGGTGCTCTAAGGTCTCCCTGGAGCCTCCTCTTCTCCAGTAAAACATTCTGAGAACTCTTGAGTTTTGCATTGTTTTTGTCCACAAAGCTCTATGAAATTGCTCCTTTTTTTCTTGTGGTGGCAGAAGAAGCTTCTGTATAAGCAGCTGACATCACTGTAACCAGGTCCTTCTGCAGTGAAGCTGTTTAGGAGCAAAATGAGTTGTTGGAAGCTCAGGATGTTAGTGGGTGCTGGGATCTGCCTTTCCTCTGGCACTTTCTCTCCTCATCCTGCAGGGAATGTCTCCAAGTTGTGTGTTATGATCTAGGAGCTTGTGCTGCTGGGTTTGTGCTCTGTGCAAGCATTTCCAAAACCTTGGTCCTTCTGATTCCACTGAAACAGCTAATTTGTCTAATAACAAGGAATAATTTCCATAATTAATCTTTACTTATTTGCCTATGGGAGAGTTGTCTGGACCATGAGCAACATAAAACCCCTCTTTTTATTTTTTCCACCTGCTTTGTATATTAATGCATTCAAGCATGTTCTTTATTCACTACTGAGTAAGAATCTGGAGAAGCAGCAAGTTGGGGATGTAGTAGTCTTGCCTAAGTGAAATGAAGGTCAATTATATAGTAATTGAAATGGGGTCTCTGCCAATTTCTAGGTTCTGAGTAAACATAATCTTTTTTATGATGGTGTTTGTTGGCCAGTGTGGAGCTCCTCGCAAGGAGTTGAGACCAGTCACAATGGAGAGCATGGTGCTGCCAGAGACATAGCAGGCTCTGTTTTACTGGCTCAGGAGTTGGCAAGTACAGGCTGTTCATACCAGGAAACACTGAATTCCTTAACTCTTGAGCAGTGAAGGGAAAAAAAAAACCTTGCTTTGGGCCTTGTTTTCCCCTCATCTTTTTCACTGTGCTGTTCCTACAGTGAGTGCACACCTCGTCAGGGGGTTTAGTTCTTGTTGTGTGAACTTTATCTCGAGAGCTTCAAGCTTTCATACTTCTAATTGCTTTGATTTGTAGTCTCTTTTGATGTCAGCATGACTCAGCACTTCAACAAGATGGTTTCAGTAGAAGGTTTCCTTTAAAAATCCCACACGGGGATTTGTAAGATCCTTCACAACTAGCCACGAAAAGTGGGGATTGTGGTTCCTGGCATGGATGAACTTCATGTCAGATGGCAGTGGGCAGGCTGCCAAGCAGGAGTTGTTGGCATTTGGAAAACAGTCCTGAGTGACTTCCTTCAGGTGGCTTGCCTTAGGTGAAAGCAAAGCTTGCCTTTTATTTGGCAAAATCTTCCAGAACTCCAAAGATGGGCTCCGTGTTGTGCTGAAGGAAGCTGATTAAAGGGTTTGCTTCTAATGTTTCAGCTCTTTCCTCCTGGCTGTGATAGAAACTGATGTATTTATTTTTCTTAGCAATGAAAGACCTCAAAATAACACAATATTACAATTGGAACTGAAGAGTTGTAACCATGAGATGTGTAACAAAGCCATTTTCCTGTCTCTTGGCTGAAATGTCAAACAGAAGAATTCCTGCTGCCACTTAGACTGGGGTGCTGAATGGGCGTGGAGATCTTTTAGTACAGGCAGAGCCTGGAGCTTGATCTAAAACCTGCCTTGTTTCCCATTCCTGTTTCTCCCTGCCCTTCCCTGTGCTGCAGACTGACATTAACCTGCCATACCTCACGATGGATGCCTCTGGCCCAAAGCACCTGAACATGAAGCTGAGCCGCTCGCAGTTCGAGGGCATCGTGGCCGATCTGATCAAGAGGACAATAGCTCCCTGCCAAAAGGCCATGCAGGATGCTGAAGTCAGCAAGAGTGACATTGGTGAAGTCATCCTGGTTGGTGGCATGACCAGAATGCCAAAGGTATGAGATGTGTCCCTGTTAGGGGCAGTGAGCTGTGCTGGCTCTTTGGGGTGAGCTGTAACGGAGAAGCTGGGAGCCTGGGACCTGCAGTGCTCCAGCAGCTGAAGGCCTGCAGAAGCAGAGCAGATGTGAAATGGTCCCATGAGAGAGTCCCTTACTACTGCCTTCATTCATGTAATTAGCTCAGCTTGGATCTAGGGGCTGGAGACAAGTTCACTCTGCAAAGACAAGTGGGAGGTTGAAAATTAGGAGTTGAAAATTCAGCTTGACTTTCTGATGTGGCCTGAACGTAAGCAGAAAACACCCTCTCTGAGCAAGGCTGCTTTTTGTGGATGTCAGTGTGTGATAAGGAACACTTCAATGACAGGAACCTCTCAGTAATCTTTGCCTGCCAGGGAGTTTCTTCCCCTGTGTAGAGCACATGTAAAGAAACTGCCCAGGCAGGATGGCTGTGACCTGCTGCGTGTGTTCAGCTGCCTGTTGGAGCCTGGGTGATGTCAGGCATATTTAACAGGGCCAATACCTGGCCCTTGTGTTCTGTGGTGATAAACTCCAACAGGCAGCTGAGAAGCCTGCTCTGCTGACATGCAGAGTCCTGCAGGTGAGGCACTGCCTGGTGGTTTAGTGTTCTTGCTCATGGCAATGCAGGCTGCTGCTCAGCTCCCCTGAGCTCAGAGCTGAACATGTATGGACATTGCTCTCCTCAGGGCTGCAGCTTGTCCTCCTCTCCAGAGAGCAGCAAAATATCATTCTCTAGTAATCAATCAGACTTAGATTGTTTGTTTGCTGTTAAGATTTGGGATTTTCAGGTGTTTTCCAGGAGTGTACATGGTCCTGCTTGGGATTGATTTGGGGTTTAGTGGTGGGGTTTTTTTCTCCCCTAACTGTTAAATGAGCCTGGTGGCTGGGAGTGATACTGGTGTGTGCAGAAGGTCACGCAGATGGGGAACCAGAGCAACAAGATAAGCAGAAGCTGCTGCTCTGGCCCAAGCTGAAGTGGAGTCGCTGTGCTATACCTTCCCAAAGTCCCTGCTCTTCCAGCTGGATAAAGGAAAAATGGTGTGGTTAGTTACATATCACCTGGTGAAAAACTCTTCCAGAAGTGGGGAAGCCCTTTCTGAAGCATTGTGTATCCTTTGGGGGTGGGAGACACTGCTTAAATATTTTATATTTTTTATTATTACTTTTACTTTTTTTATGCCCTATTTTTTAACACCCCTCACCTGGGCTTTGAGCTTCCATAGTGCACTCCTGAGTGCCTGTAGTTCCAGCTGACTCCAGGACCAGTGCCTGAATGTTGCCCACAGCCCAGAGCCTTCCCTTGCATGGGCTGCTGTGTTCATTCCACCCTGCTGGGAGGGAACCTGCCTTGTTTTGGGGCACTCACATGGTTCCAGGAAACCTACAGTGGGTGGGTGGAAGTGATGTTTCTTTTGTACTGTAAAATATACCTCCAGAGGGAAGACTTGCAGCTAATTACATGCTGGGACATAGTGTTTTCCTCTAGTGAATCCACCCAGCAGATGCTTGTTTAGTGCAGAGGAGTTGGGCACTTGCTTATGGCAGTTTTCCAGGCACATCCCTGTGTTGGTGTGTCTCTAAGGGGTGTACTTGGGAAGAAAGGAAGCTGGGAATGAGAACACAGTCCCACATCCTTCTCTTGTGAGGCACAGGAGTGGAGCAGGGAGCTGTGCTGTGGTGCAGACACCTCACTGCCTTCCCATCTGGATCCTCCAGCAGTAAATGTGTGGCACCCATGAGCACATCCTTTGGCAAGGACAGCACAGGGAAAAACTAACATCACAGCTTGGGCTGTTTGCTGGCACAGGAGATCTTCTCTGGTGAAGCAGCCCAGTAAAGAAAGTGTTTGAAAATACTATCCTCCATCCAGCTCCCTTGTTTTCCCTTTTATTACACACAAACAAGATGAGCTGTCCTTCTGCTCTGTATTTTTTTCCCCTCCCCTGGCTGGGTTATCCTTGGCAGCTGTTCTGCCCAGGGTTGGCTTGCACAAGCTCCCGGGGAGCAGTCCTTGATAAGTGTGGGGTGATCCCTGCTGGATACTTCTGGGCCACCTGGAAGGACTGGTGGAGGTTAACTTACACCTGGCAAGAAAGTCTCTAGTTATCTAGAGTGAAACTGGTGTGTTTCACAGGGTACATGGAAGAAGGGGAATTAAGGAGCAATCCCAAACCTGCACCTTAATGTTTCTGTCATGCCACGGGGTTACGTGGCAGCAGGAGCATGAAGATCCAGACCTTTAGCCAGGGCTGGCATGTTCCTGTGGGCACAGCAGTGGGTGGAAAGGGCTCAGTCTGCATCCCAGCTGTGCTTTCTCTCCATTCAGGTGCAGCAGACTGTGCAGGATTTGTTTGGCCGTGCTCCCAGCAAAGCAGTTAACCCTGACGAAGCCGTTGCCATTGGTGCAGCCATTCAAGGTGGTGTGTTGGCTGGTGATGTGACTGATGTCCTGCTGCTGGATGTCACTCCCCTCTCCTTGGGGATTGAGACACTGGGAGGTGTCTTCACAAAGCTCATCAACAGGAATACTACCATACCGACTAAGAAGAGCCAGGTACAAATTAACTCCAGTTTGGTGGGTCTTCTGTGGTTGTCCCAAACACCCAGTGCAGGCTACCTGCAGCATCCCAGTAGTTAGTCTTGTCTCCTCATCTGGCACAGAGAAGCAGCATAGAAACCAAATTTAATGGCAGCCCCCTGAGTATCTCTGATTCTAAGTGTGCCCAGGAGGGGAGGTGAGTTCTGTTACAGTGTGCTGAGATACCCCAGAACCTTTGTGACCTGGTCACGACTGCAGTGTGTGCCATGATGTAACTGTCAACACATCATTCTGAAGAAGAATTGTGTGGAGACCTTCTGTGACTGAGCACCACCCTCACCTGAACCCACCTTTCTTGGGTGGCATATACCTTAGAAGGGGCAATTTTTTTTTTTTCCCTGTGTTTTAAGGCCGTGATAATTTGGGTGTGATCCTTCCTTTCCCTGTGCCCTGTCTGCTCTGCTGGTGTGTGCTCTTACTGATAAGACTTGTTCTCCCTGGGGTGTGGGGTTGGGGCAGGAGCTCTGCTGCTCTAGGAGGAAATGTTCTGGTCGTGTGGCTGGTGGCCACTGGAGCCTGCTGCTGGTGTGGCATTGCCACTTCCATCTGCTCACAGGACAACATGCTAGTGAGCTTGGCTGTTGCTGTCTTGGTGCCTTGGTGTTCTGTGAGAGGAACAGAGGCATGACAAGCATTTAATGATTCTTTTCAAAGTAGCTTCTCTTTATTCCTTCCCTTGTTAAGTCAGCTTGTAACTGCATCTGTTTGTGTGTGGCAATTTACTAACTATCCAGTAATTATTTGCTGTTCCTTTTCCACAGGTATTTTCTACAGCTGCTGATGGGCAGACTCAAGTGGAGATTAAAGTATGCCAGGGGGAGAGAGAGATGGCCAGTGACAACAAACTGCTTGGCCAGTTCACATTGGTACGTTGGCTACTCAGTATTCATGACCTTAGGCTTGACCTTCCTTGAGAAGTTCAAAGCCTTCTCCATTTCAGTTGACCCCTGGAGGTGGTGTTGGCAGGGAGTCATCTTACAGAAGACATCTGACCCTGTTGGTAGTCAAAAAGCAGCCTCTGAAGGCACAGCCTCATTCTGGGACAGCCTTTTGAGTGGCAACTGCTGTTTGGGTGGAGCTCAAGAGTTTCTGAGCAGTCTTAATAATCATAGAATCCCAGAATGGTGTGGGTGAGAAGGGACCTTAAAGATCATCCAGTCCCAACCCCTCTGCATGGGCAGGGACACCTCCCACCAGCCCAGGCTGCTCCAAGCCTCATCCAACCTGCCCTTCAACACTGCCAGGGATGGGGCAGCCACAGCTTCTCTGGGCAACCTGTTCCAGGGTCTCACCACCCTCACACTAAAGAATTTCCTCCTCATGTCTCACCTAAATCTCCCCTCTCCCAGTTTTAATCCATTACCCCTTGTCCTCTCACTCCCTGCCCTTGTCCAAAGTCCCTCCCCAGCTTTAGTTATGTCCAGAACTGAGGAAACAGCATCCTGCCCTGTCCTGAAAGGGAAGGGTGGCTTCCTTAGCAGTACAGCAGAACCTGTGTCACCTCCAAACCCAGTTTGAGGACCCATCTCTTGTGGTTTCTGTGCACTTGTAGAAATCTGTGTCCTGTTTGGACTGGGTACTGGTCATTCACACACGTTGCCACCGGGCATTTAGAGGGCTCTGCTTTGGGGGTTCCTTAACAGTTGATCACCAAGATGATGTGTCTTGCTAATGGCCAAGCACCTCTTGTCCTCAGGTTGGGATTCCTCCAGCACCACGGGGAGTGCCCCAGATCGAGGTGACATTTGATATTGATGCCAACGGGATCGTGCACGTGTCAGCCAAGGACAAAGGCACCGGGCGGGAACAGCAGAGTGAGTGCTCTGGGATGCTGCCCAGGGAGGAGGGGGAAAGGTCTGGAGCAGGGGAGGTGCTGTGGCACACTGGGCACTCAGGGTAACTCCAGAGGTAGTGGAGTGCTGCCCTGATGGGCATCCCACAGTCCAGGGATGGAGACACCTTCCTTGAGGAGGAGTCAGGATGAGCCAGGGAACCTCTTGGCAGTGCAGCTGCAGCTGATGTCACCTTAGCCCAAGTGCCTCTGGTGGAAAGGGGGGCAGAGGGTGACTGCAGAATGAGGTAGGGAAAGGGAGAAGTGACAACCCACCTGAAACTTCATTTTTAGGAAGCAAAGGCTCTGCCAACAGGCAGTGCTCTGTGCCCTCTGCCAGGCTGCTGGCACATGCCACCAGTGCATGCTTTCCTTGCACCTGAGGCAGAGGTGAAGCATCTGCCTGTACCAAGGCCAAAGAAGCCCTCACTGGCAGGGTTTTACTCATTCCAAGTCACTTTGCACTGTGTGACAGTCCTTTTATGCTCTTGCTGTCATGCTATAGCAATGTTGGAGCAGAATGCAAGTGTTCCCTGAGGTTTCCTGTGTGTCAGCTGTGCTCCAGCCCCAGAGAGGTGCTGGGCATACAGGTGGGCAACAGGGCTCACAGGTGCTTGTGGAGCAGTGCTCCTGCTGCTTGCAGGGCTGTCCTGTGTCCCTGGGGAGCTTGGGGCAGGGACATTCAGCCCTGTGGTACTCTGAAGGGACAGAAATTGGGGTCTGGGAATCCAGCTCCTTGTACAGGTTGTTCTTGAGCTGTGCTCCTGGGCATGCTGCTGCTTTGGAAGTGCCCTCTGCTAACAGATCACTGGCTGTCTGAGGCTGCTGCCTGGAGCTGCCAGCTTGGAACAGAGAAATCAAATTAGGAAGATCTCTTTTGAGTCCAAGGCGTGTCAAGTACAGCTAAACAGATCAGCCCTGTGCCAGGACCCTGTTTTGTTTCTAATTCCTTCATGACAAAGGTCTTGAAATTCAAGTGTTGTGAAGCATCAGGTATTTTGCATAAGCACTTAATTTCCAGCATTTAGGCTGGAAAAGTCTCTAACTGGCAGGAGTCTGGGGGACACCAAGATGTCAGTATGTTTTGCCCTGTCATGCAATGAAATGCTAGGCCCTCTGTTCTGGGCTAATTAACAACACAGTTGACATTTTCTAAAGCTCTGTTGTGGGCTCAGAAAAGTAATTTGGAGCATTTGTAGATTCCCTTGATACAAAATTGATCTCTTTTGTGCCTCTAAGTGGGAAGCCTCCACACTGCCCTTTGGTTATTTCTCAGAGACAACCAGTTGAGCAATCAAATCATGATTCTGGTTAAGAAAAATAGTATATTGGCAACTTTGAAGGTATATACTCCTCTAATCATGCTGCTTGGCTTTTGGCAGGAATTTGTTACCAAACCCACTTTGGTTGCCTTGCAGATTTTTGATGTGTGGCAGCCTTCTACCTCTGAGTAGCCATTTCCTGAGCATAGGGAACCAGAATTTTTTTAGCTGCCTATTTGCATGCAAATGTGGTCCAAATTATAAAATTGAACTGACTGCTCATCCCACATCTGCATCCAAAGTACACGTGTGTGTGTCTCTGTTCAGAGTTTCCTACCCTTGACAAATAAGAAGTAAAAAACTTCTAATGAGGATCTTATTATATCCTTTTTTAGGCTTTTCAATATCCTGGGTCTTGGTTCTCTCTTTCCCCTTGAAATTATGCTTTACTGCAGAAATTATCTGAAGTCTAGACTATACTTTTTGGTACCAATGGAGAAAATAAAAAAGGAGGGGGGGAACTTTTAAGAACTTTCCCCTTGAATCACCCTGTGTTCACTTAAGGGCAGCAGGAGGAGCTGGGTGGGGAATGTTGTCTTATCCTGCTACCAGCCTGGGCTGCTTTCCAGCAGTGAAAGGAATGTCCCTGCACTGGTAAAATGATTCCTTCTCTTTGGGTTGGGTTTTGGTTTTTTTGTTAGTTGGTTTTTTTGCTATTTTTTTAGTTTTGTGCTTTTTAACAAGTTAAGAGTTGCCCCTTTAGTTTAGGGGCTGCACGTTGGCTTTCCAGCAGGAGTAACAAGAATGGTCAGAGTGGTCCAAGTGACAATTCTGTGACTTGCAGACCAGTCTTTTCTCTTGCCAGCAGCATCAGTGCCTCTTCAGAGCCTGGCTGGCTTTGTGCTGCCCATGGGGCCTTCAGAGGTGCAGAGTCCTGAGCAAGGCTCCTGCCATTGAGGGGGGCTGGGAAATAATCCTCTCCTCAAAGGTGAGAGCACGTTCTTTGTTAATGCTTCTTCTCTAATGCAGTTGTTATCCAGTCTTCTGGTGGCCTTAGCAAAGATGAAATTGAGAACATGGTGAAGAATGCAGAGAAGTATGCAGAGGAGGACAGGAGAAGGAAGGTAATGTGACCACGCTGGTATCTTCTAGGTAGTGCTGTACCTGTCAGTTCCTGCCAGCTGTGCTGGTAACTGTGTCCACCTTTGAAGGAGCTGCAGGTTCTGGTCTGTTCAGTCTTGAGCAGTTTGCTTCTGCAGTTATGAAATACCTGCTTGCTTCCTTACATTCACTTCCCAATGCAAAGTTGCAAGAAGGTGGCTGCAGAGGCCTTGGATCCTGCGTTTGGGTTGGGTAACTTGCCCTGTGGGATTAGCATTTCCATTGCTCCCTGAGGAATTACTGGGACATGGAGGCAGCAGTAGGCAAAGTCACCTGCCTGTTACTCAGGAGTGAAGAGCTCTACAGCTCTAGTTATGCTTTTTGACATCAATGCTCTTTACTGTCCAGCTGCCTGTTTACCTTGGCTGTTTATTTAAAGCTGGTCCACTGCAGCTGGGTTCTCACAGGGATGCTCCATTTAAATGGAAGCAAAACAGAGGTACTTAAGCTACTTTCTCTGAATTTATTTTGAAGCTTAATTTATAGAACCTGCCAAGCAAAGCTGCACCTCTGCCTCTTCCTTCCTAGGTGGGAGGTTGCTTTCCATAGTGCTTAAAATCTCACTGTGGCATCTTGGCTGCTGTATTCACCTGAGCACAGTGTTTGCCCTCGAGGCAGGGGAAACCATCAGGAGGTGTCTGAAGGCCTCACATCCTGTCAGGGAAAGCCTGGCACTTGTCATGGTTGAGTGACTGAACCTGTGATATACATATGTAGGATTAATGGTTGGAACTAATTGGCTCAATGAGGGTAGTACTAATGAATGATGCTACTAAGTATAGAGCATTGATTTTTAGGCAGACACAGTGGAGGCCTGCTCTGGGGCATGGCACCAGTGGATAGTCAGTGGTTGCTGAAGCTGACAGGGCTGGATTCTCTCCCTTGTTCACCTGTCTCAGGTGTTCAGGCAGTGCTGTAAATCTCACCCTTGGTACTGAAGGGATCAGGAGAGGACTAAAGGAGAGAATGCATGGAATAACTTCATGTGAAGCAGCATCTCCATGCCTCAGGAGCTCTAAAGCCAGGAAGCATTGGCTTTTTGGCATTTGTAGGTTAGAGGGAGAACCTTGAGAGACTTGGATCTGAAAGTCCCACTGTTTCGATAACCAGGTCGTTGCCTTGAGGCACAGGTGGTGGCTGCCCTGGCAAGTTCTTCCTGGTGCCTTACTTTGACTTTGTGCCTTAAATCCCTGATAAAGTTGTTGCCTGTTGTAGTCCTGGAGTGAGATTTGTCTTTGTCCAGTGACCTATCAGAGAAAGGTGATTAGGTTGCTTTATTATCTAACATTTGTCTTCACTTGGCTTGCATAACTGTAACTGTCTGAATTCCCTTGGTGCACCTCTCTGGTCATGGTTCTACTGCCATGGAAGTGTCATGAATGCATAAACAGAGTTATCCCTCTGCTGGACTCAGCATCCTGCTGTGAACTTGAGATCCCACAGAGAGTGAGCACATCCAGTAGAAATGACAATATTTTTCCTCAGCTTTCCCTCTAAGTGGTTCATCTCCTGAGAACATTATTATCCCACCCTTGTTCAGGTAGACTGTTGACAGATGGAGAGGGCTGGGTGTGCCAGAGGCTGTTGCTGGTGAAGCTCATGCTGACACTGGGACTGAGTTCTGTCTGGGCAGGAGCACTGGTCCTGTGTACTTGCAGCCTGCCCTGTCCCCTCTTGGCTGTCTTTGCAGCAGAACATCAGGAACTGGGATTTCTGACCTAGCACAGGGAGGGTTTCCACTGGTGAGATGCTACAAGTGTTTGTAATAAGGGACACGAGTAAGCCCAGCATTTTAGTTGTCTCTGGTGCCCTTGCTGCTGAAGAAGCTGAAGAGAGGCTCTCCAGAGGAGCAGGTCAGAGGAAGCTGTGCTGCCTCTGCAGTTGCTGGCTCTTCCAGTGTCCCAGCAGTAGAGCAGTACTAGTTCCATCTACTTCCAGGAGAAGGGAGTTTGAGTGTGGAGGCATGAGGACTACCTGCTGGGGCTTTCTCATGCCAGAATGCCTCTAGAAATTGTTTGCTTCTATTTCTTCTTCTCCCCCTTGCCATTAAGAAGGACCCTTGGGTGGGAGCTGGAATGGAATTGGGCAGTCTGGGGGAAGAAGTGTGAGCTGCCAGCTGCTGGGCACACACTGGTGTGTGTGCAGTAGGTCCTTACGAGCTCTCTTGCCCAGGAACGTGTGGAAGCTGTGAACATGGCTGAAGGCATCATCCATGACACAGAGTCCAAGATGGAGGAGTTCAAGGATCAGCTGCCTGCAGATGAGGTAGGTGGTTTCTGATCCCCTCACAGGAAAGATTCCTTACTATATCCTTGCTCAGATTCTCACTTCACTCACAGCTGGCTCTGGCCAGGGACATCTACTCTGTCTGTGTTTCCATGCTGTGGAAAGGTGGCACAGTCACCCACTCTGCTGGTGTTGGCACTTGATGAGTGGGATGATTGTGGCTGATGGGAGGATGTAAGGACACACTTGGGAGGATGAAAGGACACACTTGGAAGAATGTGGCTTGGATACTAGCAAATATCCTACTTCAAAGTGCAAGTTCAGTGTCACTGAAGATCTAAGAGCCTGCAAAGCTGTTAATGAAAGGATTCTGCATGAATTATGTCCTTGGCTTGGCCTTGTGGTGATTTGATAAGAACTGTGCTGTGGCTTCTGAGAGAGGAGAGTTTTGCTCAAAAGCTGGAGATGACAAACAGTGCTACCAGGGTATGGGCAGAGGGACAAAGGAAAAGCTGCTCTGCAGTCTCAGGAGCCTCCAGAGTCCAAACACAGCACCCAGGAGCTTGGAGGCAATTACTGTATCCACTTAACTCCAGTTTTTTCTTCCATCTTTGGAGTGGATATTTAGTATCAAAGGAGTGCTTTTCATACCATTCTGAGTGACAGCTTAATTTCTGTATTATGAATTTCAAAAGCCAAGTTTAAAACACATTGTGCAATCTTCAAGTGAGCAACTTCCAGAAGCAGAATAAAAGGCTCCAAGGGCCTCTGCAAGGGATTGGAGGGAACAAGATGATAGTCCTTGCTAAGCAGCCTCTGATCAGTCTATTAACTGCTGGTTTTCAGCCCAGCTCTTCTCTCTCTGGGATGGATATTGGCTGACTTTGTGTTTGGGGTTATGATCACTGGAGTTTTCTCTAAATCCTTGTTCATAGAATCCCAGACTGGGTTGGGTGTAAAGGGACCTTAAAGATCACCCAGTTCCAAGCCCCTGCCATGGGCAGGGACACCTCCCACCAGCCCAGGTTGCTCCAAGCCCCATCCAACCTGCCCTTCAGCACTGCCAGGGATGGGGCAGCCACAGCTTCCCTGGGCAACCTGTTCCAGGGTCTCACCACACTAAAGAATTTCCTCCTCATGTCTGACCTAAATCTTCCCTCTCCCAGTTTTGATCCATTTTTCCTTGTCCTCTCCCTGCCCTTGTCCAAAGTCTCTCCCCAGTTTTGACCAAATTCTTGTTCCTCACAAGGATGGTTGTTCCCTGTAATGTCTTTTGGGGAATACCAAGGGAAAGTGGGAAGTAGAGCTTAAAAGCAGAGGCCTACATGGTCTGGGTGGAGGTGGTGGCCTGACAGAGGAGGTGTGGATTGCCCTCCCCTTCCCGTGGATCTGAATCAGAGCTCTGCCCACATTTGGAGTGTGAGCACTGCTGTCCTGCTCCCCCTGCCTGCCAGTCTGACACAGGAATGCCAGACTGGGAGGGTCTGACAGATGGCTACAGGGGCTGGGCTGAGACCGTGGTGCTTTGGTTTGCCTCTGCTCCTGCTCCCACGTGCAGCAAAGGGATGAAACAGGGTGGTGAACAACCTACCTCGTTGGCTTTCCCATGTGCCTTAAACATGGATGAAACCCAGCTTTCTTTTCCCTTTATCCTGGCTCCCGGGGGGACTGGCTCACTGGTGAGGTTTGCCAGGGAGAGCAGCTCATCCTTGGCAGGCTGCTCAGTCTCTACAGGGCTTTCTGTCCCTGGCACCTCTGCTGAGGCTGCAGACAAGGGGCTGATTACTGCCAACTGTGGCACGTTTAGTCAAGTGGGCAGGTTCCTGCTGGGGCCTGAGCACAGTCCTAGGCCCTGCAGACCATATGGCTCCGTTTCAGAGCTCACTTAATGGCTCCTGGCAAAAAAACCCAAAAAGCAGTGGTTTTGCTGTGGCCAGTAGGTGGGGGAAATGCCCGGGAGTGGGATTTTCAGTGAAGTGCAGGATTGAATCATATTTCTTTGTGACTGACTTGCAGTGCAACAAATTGAAGGAAGAAATCGCTAAAATGAGGGAACTTCTGGCACGTAAAGATACTGAAACAGGAGAAAACATCAGGCAGGCAGCAACCAGCCTACAGCAGGCTTCCCTGAAACTCTTTGAAATGGCATATAAGAAGGTAAGTTCATGGTCATCTCCATTTTATAGCCCCAAGATGGGCAGGGGTGAGTGGGGACACCAGACATTCAGGTAAGAGCTGTGCCTGGAGAGGCAGAGTCTCAGTGCAGCTCCCTTGGTGTGACACGGGCTGTAGAAAACCAGGCAAGAGTTGAAGGCCTGAAGTCTTGGCCATCCTGCTGCTGGGAGCCCACGTTCCAGGTGGTGTGTGTTTCTGGACAGTGCTGTAGGGAAAAGTGCTGGAAGCTCTTCATAAGGAACTTCAGAATTGCAGAATCTCTTTAAGAAGAGCAAGGCTTTGCCTTGGGTGTGTAAGAGTCCTAAAGAAGTGATGTCCAGACTTTTGAGTTCAGTCTGTCTAAAATGACAGTAGAAAGGCCATCAGGAATGTCTTCTCCCTCTGCCTCCCAGTGGGAGGCCCACCCATTCAAGTCCTGGCAGATGTCCTCCCCCTGTGCAGGGGAGTCTCCAGGATGGAAGTAGCACACTCTGGGTGACCTTGGTGGTGCTGAGCTCTGCTTCTTTTTTGATGTCAAACTGAAAACATTCAGTGCTGCAGTCAAAGCTTGTTACATCCACTGGGAAGGCATAAATAATGGGAAGACAGTTTCCTCCCTCTCAGTAGCAGTCGTGCAGAGCTGAGGGTGGTTTCCATTCTCCAGTGAACTATCACCCTGGTCGCTGAAGGAAGGGTTTCTTCAGCCTAGAACTAACCTAAGCAGCTAGCTAGGAAAAAAATGCCTGGGAGAAGCATATTGTTAGTACAACTAAAAAGCCAACTCTTTTGCAGATGGCCTCTGAACGAGAGGGTTCTGGAAGTTCAGGAGATCAGAAGGAAGAGAAGGAAGAGAAGCAATAAGAAGTCTCCTGTCTTGCCTTGACTGAGTATGAGGAAGAGGTCGGTTTTTCTTGAGGCTTGGGAGAGAAGGGACCTTCCTGAGCAGCAATGGGCAGAATTCAGACTTACTGTGTTTTTGCAGTATTCTATATATAAAATTCTTTAATGTATAAACTTTTAGTGATGTGTCTGCTAGATAAATTGTCACTTGATGAAAGTTAATTCATGCCAGATGAAGTTAGGTGTTTGGCCCCGTGGTATTCAGCCGAGGCACCTGGGGACTCGCTGATCATTTCTTTCTGATAGTTGGCACAATGGTGTACTAAATCTGATCTCAAAACCATGTCACTAAATTGAAGGGTAGAGATGGAAGTTCTGCTGGCACTAGGAGGAGAATGACATCTGTATGGAGCCTCTCTGTGGGTCTGAGCACTTGGGGAGCAGGTAGTGAGGCCTGTGAGCAGCAGTGCCAAGGCTGGTTACGTTGCTGGAGGACATTCAGATCTGCAGCCAGGTTAGTAGCCTTGTTCTGAAGGAGAGGGATTACTTCAAATTTAGCTGTAACATTATTTCTTCCAAAAGAGGCTCCATGGAAGTTAAATACTTTGCTTGTCTGAGCCTTCTGCTCCATCCTGTGTCTGTTCTCTGCTTATGGTAAAACAATTTCCTTGATAATAAAACTGTTACTGGATCCATTCTGGATTTTTTTAAAATAAAAGCAGAAAAGTGTCCAACATGGAGTTTTGGTATCCTGGCCTTTGGTGGAGAGTGGGAGCATGTTAACTGCCTTCAGGAGCTCCTGGTGGGGAGCAGCCAGTCAGCTGTAGTGGCAGCAGCTGTCTGGAATTTGTGCTTTGTTCACATGCAAAAGGAAGGAATCTGGTGTGGGATGAGGGTCCATCCCTTCTGGGAGTGTCACTGCTGCATTCCCAAGGTGTCTGGAAGTCTTGCTGGGATCTGCAGTAACAGTGGGACTTCACCTTCAGGTGCTTTGTGGAAAAGGCTGTAGACCCAGAGCAGCTGTTGACCCAGCTCTTGCAAGGAGGTGCAGTCTCTTTGCCACAGGATGTTTATCTGTTTCTCTCCTCCTCCTCTGTCACTCTGTGTGTCATCCACTGGAAAGGAAATGCAAAGTTCACAGTGACTTTTGTCCTGACAGCTCAGATATTTAGGAGGGAGGAGGGGGCTCTTCTGTCACTCTAGGCAGTTTCCTAAATTGGAAAAGGTATTAGGGAAGGGTACAAGTCCTGATTCTTTGAACCTAATCCTTGAAGTTGTGGACTGGAAGGGACCAAGACTGCTTCAGCCACTGAGCTCCCCACCAGTCCCAGCAAAGAGTTCCCCTTCAGAGGGAATCAGTCTGGCCCAGTGATGGGGGGAAAACTAAAGAGTAGGAAGTGATCTACCTGTGAAGTGAGAGGGACCTGGAGGCATTTTGGCCTGGGCAGCAGGGGAGGTAAGGAAGGGTCTTGGTGCTGGCAGAGGAGGAGGAGGGAGGCAGTGCCTGGGGCATTTCTAGGGGGGCTGAGCTGGGCATTTCCAACCCAAAACCCAGCGTTTTGCTTTCAGCAGAGGGGTGAGCAGGGCTGGCCATCCTCCCTGCTGCAGCTGCTGAGAGGGAGGATGAAGCTGGGTGCAGCAGGCTGGGCTGCAGGGCTTGTGCTAGGCTGGCTGGAGGGCTGCCACAAGTGGTGACAAATCCATCAGGTGTGGGTCCAGGTCCTGTTTTGTTGGGGGTTAAGTGGCAGGGCTGTGTCTGTCCCAGGCAGGTAATGGCAAGCTGAGGTGGTGTGACCAGCACGGCTCCCAGGGAGTTCTGAGGACACAGATGGTCACAGCAACTGCTGCTCCCCCAGGGTGTGTGTGTCATCCAGGTGTGCAAACGTGTATCTTGGGTCTGTCACAGTATCCCCTGCTCCTGTCCTGTATGTGGGTTTGGAAGTGGTGGGCAGCACTTGCCTCTGCATCTCTTGAGAACAATCTCCTTGACAAAACTTGACTGTAGCTTCTGTCCTGAATTGCCCTCTGCAGCCTCTGCTGTCTAAAGGGATCCCCTGTACAAAACTAGTCTGAAAAAGGAGGAACTCTCTGCGTATTTCAGCTGCTGAAGGGAGACATCCTTAAGTGAAAGAGGTTAAAAACCATCCTCCTTGGAAGCTTTCCTTGCTGCCTCCCTGGACCTGCAGCCAGATGTTCCTGCAGCAGAGCCAGGGGCAGCCCAGGACAGCCCTGCTGCTGCTCCGGGCTGGTTGAGCTGTCAGGAAAGGCAATGGGATCATCATCCCGTGGCCCCTGGGGTCCTGAATCATTGATCAGGACTGGCCTTTCCTTCTTGAATGAATGATTTTCCCTGTCACAGGTTAAAGCCATCTTTTCTAGATGTTCTTTATTTTTTCATGCGCTGGTTTTGGCTCCTCCTTTATAAGCTAAATTATTGATTTGGGGAGGGAAAAGTGAAGTCGGGTGAGATGTGTCCTGCTGAGAACAGTTCCTTGCCATGAAAAAACTACCAGGAAGGTAGGAGAGGCAGCAACTGAGGTGTCACCACTTATTAAAAGGTGTCTTTTTATAAAAACCCCTGTCCTGGGGAGTTAACTGCTGCCATCCCTCTGCTGGGCAGGTGTTTCTGTCAGTACAAGGAGAGGCTGTTGGGGGTTCACTGCCCCCTGTCTCATCTTGGGAAGCCTGTAGCTCCAGCAGGGCTGCACCTCTGGGAGAAATGACTGTGCATGATAGCAATTAAGAAAAAGTTGGCACGTGATGGAGTCTCTCCCCCTTCTCTGCCAGACAGGGGCTGGCAGTGTGCTGGGAAGGCAGAGCTGCTCTTTAGAACATCTGAAGAGTGCAGCAGGAGAACACTCCACTCTGGCTCAGTGGCTCTGCCCCTGTGGCTGCTCTTGCCAAGTGGGTGCATGGGGCTGGGGTGCTCTTCTGGAGTAGAGAGTCCCTGGATGGAAGTGGCAGGGCAGGGTTGACAGGGAGCCCGTGGGGTAAGTTGTTGTCCACCTGTGTACGCTCTGCCTGTCGTATCAGCCACAGAAACTTCCATCTCAGCACATCATCTCCTAAAGCCAGGCATAATCCACTGTCTTACTGTTCCAAGGAGGATTATAAATGGCTGTGAACCCTCCAGCATCCAGCTCTTGGGGCCTACTCAGCCTCCCTGCTACCACTGAGTAAGCAAGTAAAATAGCTTCAATGTTGCTTCACCCCTGCCAGTCTCGCTGGCCTTGTTCCAGCCTGTCCCACCAGGTGCTCCTCAGGCTCTGGCACTCCCAAACCCTCATGCCTGGCATCCTTGGGGTGAAAAAAGGCAGGTTGTGGGGTTGCAGACCTGGACACCAAGGCTATGGGTGCACTCGGAGTTCCTGGCAGAGGTGGGTGGGCTGCCCACAGCTCTCCTGTCCTCTGAGCACAAGGGAGGGGTTTGTTGCCTGTCACTGCTTTCTGAGAGCCATGGACTGCCAGGTCAGGTCACCTCCATGAATGTCCAGGGGCATGTGAGGAGCCCTGCTGCCCTGGGGCCACCCTGCTGCCCTGGGGACAGGCTGTCCTGAGCCCCCCAGCCCCTCCAAGGCCCAGGGGGTTCTGCAGCCCTGTGCTTATCTTCCCCTTCCAGAACAGGGCCGTGAGGGCACCATCCCAGCCAGCCACCTCCACCCTCGGGGTGCTGTTTCCCCACCCTCTCCTCAACCTCTGGCTCCTCTTGCCCTTCTCCAGACATTCCCAACCCCACCGGTGCCTCCAGCAGTGCCCGGAGCTGGGCCTGGACCTCCGGGGCCATCACATTCCAGGGAAAGGAGAACCGAGATAATCCTGCGGCTCCATAAAACCACGTCCTTCCCTCCCCCCCACCCCCCCCCTCATTCCTCCTCTTCCTCCAAGCGTTGAGACCCCGCCAAGGAGGGACCAGGGGCAGAACGGTGCCCGTTCCCCGCTCCCCCCTGGCCGGGCGCTCCAGGGCTCGCAGCCCATCCCTCCCACGCTCCCCACGGCCCTGCCCGCTCCCCCCACGCCCCCCCCCTCCATTCCCGCGGGTTCCTCGGTACCTTTCCCGGGGGGATTCGGGCCTTTCCCTGCCCCCTCGGCTGCCTGCCCCGCCACCGCCGGGGCCGGTGCCCGCGGGTGGCCTCCTGCCCCGGGAGCAGGACGGCAGGGGCTGCGCTGGGGCTGCTCTCGGCCATAAATCCGGCTGCGGGGTCGGGATCCCCCCCCGGTGGGGCCCGGTCGGTCCCGCCGCTGCCCGGCCCGGCCCCCCGGCCTGGAGCCGCTCACGGACTACAGCTCCCATCGCACCCCGCGCGGGGCAGCAGCCAATGGCAGCGCGGGAAGGGGGCGGTGCCCGGCGGGATGGCAGCCAATAGCGAAGCGTTTCGCTCCCGCCCGGGCGGGGCGGGAGGCTCACCCCCCTCCCGGAAGTGATGTCACAGGCCCACGTGAGGCGATTGCAACACATGGTGCGCGGCGAGGGGGAGCGCGAGCAGCCGGGCGCCGACGTCAGCGCCGCCAGCCGCCGGGGGGCACCGGGCCTGAGGTGGGGCACCGGGGGTGCCGGGGGGCACCGGGCCTGAGGGGGGGCGCCGGGGATACCGGGGGGCACCGGGCCTGAGGGGGGGCGCCGGGGGTACCGGGGGGCACCGGGCCCGAGGTGGGGCGCCGGGGGGCACCGGGCCCGAGGTGGGGCACCGGGGGTACCGGGGGGCACCGGGCCCGAGGGGGGGCGCCGGGGGTACCGGGGGGCAGCGGGCCTGAGGTGGGGCGCCGGGGGTACCGGGGGGCACCGGGCCCGAGGTGGGGCGCCGGGGGGCACCGGGCCCGAGGTGGGGCGCCGGGGGGCACCGGGCCCGAGGGGGGGCGCCGGGGGGTACCGGGCCTGAGGGGGGGCACCGGGGGTACCGGGGGTACCGGGCCCGAGGGGGGGCGCCGGGGGCACCGGGCCCGAGGGGGGGTATCGGGGGGTACCGGGCCTGAGGTGGGGTACCGGGCCTGAGGGGGGGGTATCGGGGGGTACCGGGCCTGAGGTGGGGTACCGGGGGACACAGGGCCCGGGGGGGGGGTTCCGGGGGGTACCGGGCCCGAGGGGGGGGGGCACCGGGCCTGAGGCGGGGGGGGGGGGGGGGGGCAGTACCGGGCCTGAAGTGGGGACACCGGGCCTGAGGGGGGTACCGGGGGGCACGAGGGGGGGGCCACCGGGCCGAGGCAGGGGGACCGAGGGCACTGGGCCTGAGGGGAGGGGGGCACCGGGGGGCCTGAGGCGGGGGCACCGGGCCCGAGGAGCGGCGGGCCGGGCCGGGCCGGGGTCTGAGCGCGGTGCCTGCGCCCGCCCGCCGCTAGGCCGCAGCCGCCGCAGCAGGAGGAGGAGGAGGGAGAAGATGGCGGACGATCCCAGCGCTGCCGACCGCAACGTGGAGATCTGGAAGATCAAGAAGCTCATCAAAAGCCTGGAAGCGGCCCGCGGGTGAGCGGGAGGGGCTCGGCGGTGCCCGGGCGGCGGGGGCTGGGGCGGGGGGGGGGGGGGGGGGGGGTTGGAGGAGCGGGAGCCCCGGCGGGGAGCGGGGGGCGAGGGGCTGCCGCCCGGCCCGGGGCTGCCGCGGCGGGGGTGGGCGAGGTGCAGCCCCCGGCAGCCCCTTCCCGGCCTCCGGTGGCCCCTTTTGTCTCGCCGCCTGCTGGAACGGCCGCAGGGGAGCTCGGGCTGCCAGAGGGGACGCGGGGTTTGGGGCCCGGAGAGCCATGTGCTCCCCGGGACACCGGGGGAGGCTGAGAGGGGTTTGGGGGGGGGGGGGGGGGGGAAGCGTCCCCGTGTTTCCCGCTCGGGAAGGGCCGCGCTGCTCCCCGCCGGCCTCCCCCGGCACTTCCCGGGGCGGGGGGGAGCGGGCTGGCTGCGGAGCTCCGCGTCCTGCCTTCCCTCTGGCCGCCCTGTGCCAGCTGGCACCGGGAGCGGCGGATTCCGGCTCCTCCGGGCCCCGTGCGGGCCTGGGCTCCTCCCCAGGGCCCAGCTGGCTCGGGACGGGCAGGGCTGAGGGCAGGGAGGCACAGGCAGCCGTGACTTTATTCTGTGTCTGGCCCTTACTTGATCTTCCTCACCCTTTCACCTCCCAGGGGAAGTGCTGAGCTCTGTTTCCCCCCAAAGCAAGCTCTTCCAGGGTTTGGGTGGCATGGCATTTAGAGTCTTGAATCCCACTTTGTGCTTTGATTTATTTTATTTTTTTTTCCCCACCAGAAGTAAAACTGCTGGGTGTTCTTGCAGCCTGTCCCCTGCCAGAGGTGACACGTTGCCTGTTCCCCTGGGTAACTCAGCAGGGGCTTGTTGTGTGGGTCAGGAAGCCACTTGGGCTCGAGTAGCTGTAGATACTGGAGCTGTAAAATAGCAAAGAAAGTGTGTGTCTCGGTGTGCAAGGCAATAAAATAAAAATGAAAGGTGACTCTTGAACTGCCCTTGTGGCTCTGGTTTCCTCAGGCTCATCTGAGCCCGTGTTCCTCCCACTGGGGCACTGGGGGCATTGGTCTGTGCCACCCCAAAGGCAGCCTGCCTCCAGACAGCTCGTGTAAGCTGAGCCCCTGTCTTGTTCTTTCCTTATTGCTGTGTTTGTTCTTGTGTGCAGAGTAGGCCGGGGAAATGGTTCAGCTGAAAACTAAGCCAGGCAGGAGGAGAAAGCAAAGCAGAACCCAAGCCACAAGTGTCCCTGCGTTTTTAAAATCTGATTTATGGTGTAGCTGTGCAAGGGGTGGGAAAAGGGGGTGTGGAGCTGGTCTTCCCTCCCTGCAGCAGAGTGGACTTTGGCTGGTGAAGCTGATGGTTCAGCTGTGCCTTCACATGGTGCTGGCAGCATGTGTTGTACTCCTGGGGAGGTCCCAGCAAGCATGGAATGTGTGAGTGACTTCTGCCCTGAGGCTGGAAGGGCTTGGGGAGCTGGAGGCATCTGTGGCAGGCTGTGAGACCAGCTATGGGGGACCCTGTGTCAGCCCTGAGGAGGCTGGGGGTGCTTTGGAAGTGGACAGTGAGCATTTTGGCTCTCCCTGATCCAGAATGGGGCAGCAGGAGCATGTCTGCCTTTAGCCACAGCTCTCCTGCTGTTTGGGATAAGGGAGTGTTGCAGAGAGCAGGATGGAAACTGGCCTTGGAGAGGTGCTGCTGAAGGGTGGGCTTGGAGAGCTGGAGAGGGTGGCTGTTTCCTCTTCCCCATCACTGATCCTCACCACATCTCTACTTCATGGTAAAGATGCTGCAGGTGCTGTGAAACGTGTGCAGGGGGTTTGGCTGAGCTCTCTGGGGCCCCAGATGTCCCGATAACCGCTGTGCCTTGATGGGAGGAAGCCCAGTAGCCCTCCCTAGGAGCAAGGTTGTGCTGGTTATGTGGAAATGCACATCATGCTTTCCAGGGAGTTGTGGCTGAAGTTATCCAGGTCTGTTTGGGTCCACTGAGGGGAAGAGATGCTGGAGCTTTTGCCAGCAGCAGCGTTAGGCACAAGGGGCAGTGAAACAGGCTTTTCCGGCCTTTGGGAGAGTCACTTCCTCTTCCTGCCAAGAAGGAAGACCTGTTCTGGGGTGGGTTAGGGGGCAAAGCCTGTAAATAGGGTGATGTGGAGGGCCAGGGACTCCCTGGCATCTCCACCTTCCCTTACTCATGTCCTCCTCATAGTCACCCAGCAGCAGTGTCCCAGTTTCATGTGCTGGTTGTTCCTGCAGTGGATCAAAGGGACTGGAGGTGGAGGAAGCTGGAGCTGGACTCTCAATTTGCATGTTGGTTGGGGCACCTCTGCTCTTAGCCAGCTATTTTGGTAAAATCTCAGGGAAGCCTGCAGAATGCTACCCAAATGTTAAGTGAGCAGAAGAGCAAGGCAGTGCTTTTGGTCATGTCTGGGGTAGATGAGATAAATGGCAATATTTGGTCAGAAAGCCCAAGGCAGAAGAGTAGAGGTTCAGCTTTAGCAGTAGCTGTTCAGGCTAGTGAGGGTGAGGCTGCTTCTCAAACTAGGTAACATCCTAGCATGAAAGTCCTGTGTTGTTTTCCCAGCCCTGTGTAGGGAAGCTGGCTGCCTCACTGGTCTCTGGCAAATCAAACCAAAGAAGAATAATTTTTAAAGCTGCCAAACCTCCCCCAAAACCCTATCTCTGCTGGCAGGAAGTTAAAAGGAGCTTTTGTCTGTATCTTGCTTCCTAAAACACAAGTGTCTCTTATCTCCTCTTAGCTCTTCCAAAGTTGAGTTGCAAACAGTACTAAAGTGAATGTGTTGATCTTTCTGATTTGGTGAGAAGGGAGGGTAGCTGGTGTCTGAAAAGTATGTGAGAGCAAATGGGGCTGCTTTCTGTGCTACAGGCAGTTAACCTTTCTAGCCAGAAGATGAGGGGACAAGGCTGGTGATGGGCAAGGTAAGCCCTTGTGTGAAGTCTCTAGCCTTTTCATTCACCTCTGGGAGCTCGGAGTGCTCAGACTTGCATCAAGCATCTCTGCTCCCCCCTGCAAAGGGAGAAGTTAGTGTCTGTAAAACAATGTCTTGGAGGGAGGCTGTGCCCCCCTAGAAGCTGCAGCCATGTCTCTGCATGAGGGTGTTGCAGCAGGTCAAGCCAAGAAGCAGTGTCAGCCACTGTTTTTCTCTTTTCCTTTTTCAGGGCCTTTCTGCTGTTGCTTCATGCAGTTTTCCAGTGTCAGTGTTAAACTGACAATCACTCTTTGTTCCTTTGGTCTTTGCAGTTCTGAATAGTGAGCAGAGCTATGCTCAGT
Source organism: Apus apus (assembly GCF_020740795.1). Lineage (NCBI taxonomy): Eukaryota > Metazoa > Chordata > Aves > Apodiformes > Apodidae > Apus > Apus apus. The sequence goes on along the minus strand of NC_067294.1, from coordinate 16,688,611 downwards.
TTTTTCTGCTAATCTAAGCTGTAAATGCTTGGCAAAACAAGTGTCAGCAGCAACCAGCAGTCTCCTTGCAAGCCAAGGCCTGAGATGTCCCATCTGAGCCACATTTGGATCACTCCTCAGAGTCTTGGAAATGAGGGCTTCCTTCCTGCAAGGGGAGAAGAAGGGGTTTGCTAACCCCTCTGCTGGGCAGGTGGGCATTGTGACCCTGAGTGAGAGCACAGCAGGTGCTGATGCAGGCTGTGGAGCTGCATTATGATGGGAAAACCTTCAGGAATCTGCTCCCTTGAGACATCTCTCCTGCCTAGAGCTTAAAGGCTAGACTTCTGTTCAGACCAGTAGCCCTTCCCAGTTGTGTTCTGGAACAGGGAAAGAGGAGGCAAAGAGGATGGTGTCTTGGAAGGCTCTGCCTGCAAGCACAGCTGAGGTTGTCAGAGTATGTTGAAGATTTTTCCAAATAAAGTATTTTGGAAGGTGTGATGATTGGGGGTGGCATGTGCAGGCTTCTGAGGAAGTCCAGTAACTGAGTCTGAACAAATTACTCTGGTTGTAGCTGGAAGAAATGTCTCAAGGCAGGAGAATGGAGAAATAGTAAGAGAAGAAGTCATGGTGTCTCCAGAGCCATGGGAAAGCAAAGTGATGCAGTTTCCAGCCAGGGTTTGGGTTCTGCCAAGGCTGTGAGGCTTCCACCTGTGATATGGGGCAAACCAAACATGAGACAGTGTCACTGGGAAGGACAGAGGCCCTGAAATGTGTGGGAATTCCTGCGAAGTGAAACATACACTAGTTGGGCTGAGGGTGGGAGAGCTGACCTGTTGCTTAGACATAAATTATTTTCCCAGCTTCTGTTGCAGAAAGAGTAATTTACTTGCCTTGCTGCCTGGCAGTCCAGGCAGGTGGACCAGCCTTGCTGGTCCTGGTGGAAGGGCCCAGCCTTGCAATTAGCCTCAAGCTGCTGCTGTTTCCCAGCTTTGTGCAACAGGGACAGGAGGCTGCTTGGGTGAAGGTGGGTGGCAGGCTGCTCATTTCTGGGGTGTCCTAGGATGCTGCTACTTCTGTGAGCAGACAAGTTGGCAAGACTGAGACCTCTTTGGATGACCTGGTGGTTCTGGAGAACAAGATAGTCTTGGTTTGTTCTGTTAGCATGGTGGGTCTTTCCAAAATGACCAGTGAGTGTTGCAGCAGCACTAGCTGCTGGGATGCATCTAGGAAATAACTGGGGTCAACTGGAAGTAAATGTCTTGTAGAGGTTTGCCTTGTTCCTGATTTCTTTTGAACAAAGCTCTGGGAAACTGGTGGTGCTGGGGTTATACTGTGCTGCACTGGTGAGCTGTGTTTCTCTCATGAGTTTGGCAGTACTTGGTCACTCCTGGGAGCACCTGCAGCACTTGGCTGTGGGGCTGCTCTGCTGATAGCTGGGGCTGTACAGCTTCTTGCACTGAAGGTGCAACTGCTGGACTAACAGTTGAATGTGCTGGAAAAGTTGATCTTGAATTCCACTGTGAACTCCTCTACTGCACCTTACAGGCACAGAAGATCCATCACACCATATATAGTGTGTCTTATGTGAGTGTCCCAACACCACCATGTCTAGGCAAGTAGCAGTGTAACTATCTTGTCTTTCAGGGATGGCTTCCATCAGGAGGAGGATTTGGTGTGGTCTTTCACTGCTGTGCCTGCTTTCTGGCTGCTCTGCCAGAGATGTCAGTTCAGAGGTTCCCTCCCCTGCTCCCAGGCTGGCAGCAGATCTCTTTCCATCATCTTCTCAACTGGGATCTCTTTGGCATGGCTGTGCCTCAGGTCTGGGCTCTGGGAGAGTTTACCTTTGATATGGGATCTGTTTCTGCAGAACTGAAGCTTTCATCTTAGCATGTGGAATGTGATGGAGACCATGAGCCAGGCCAGGTTGATCTGTGAAGGGCAGTGCTGTGGGAAGGTACTACTTGGCTTTCCAGCCTCTGCTGTGTTAATTAGGTTGCAGTGCTGGTATGTCATGATAGTGTCAGTCATGGGATAGCCTTGGGGATCTCTGCACAGCAAGCTGTGTCTCCAGTGGGCCTGCTTTTGCTAAAAGTCTTCTGCTTCTGCTGGAATCTGGGCTGGGCCAGTCTGGGGGTAAATGGCTGTCCTTGGCTCTGTGGGGAAGCTGAGACACAGGAGTGGGGCAGGGACTGGAAGTGTAGCATCTGTGGGGTGGCATGTGTCATTTCTCTGAACTGGCAGGGGACTTTCTGCTTTGGATTTATGATCAGTCATTAAAGTCAGGACTGTTTAGGGAAGAGGTTATGGTTTAAGTCTGTACCTAAGCTGAACTGCTTCCTCAGAGTGCTGCTTTCTTAGCCCACTTGTCTTCAGGGTGGTTGCTAAAGGAGGTCACGTTTCTGTTGTAGAGGTAAAGGCCATGATACTAATACTGTCCTGCTTCTGGTAGTGTGGGGAGGAGGAGACATTTGCAGAAAAGCTAGACTAGAAGTAGTGCAGGACAGAAGTGATACCTGAGGGCTCTGGTCACAGGATGTGCTGCAGCTGCTTCCACGTTGTTGCCCTGCTTGGATTGAGCCTTTGCAGCCTGTCAGTCTCCAAAGTGCTGGAGTTAGGAGCTGAATATGGATTTGATGGGAGTGGGGCTGATCAGACCCCACAGGACTGAGGCAATGTCTCTGAAAAGCTTGTGGTGTCAAGGGTGGGTGGTCTGAGAAAGCCACTCTGTGCCAGGTGAGAAGGCAGCAGGAGCCAGGGAGAGTGTCCCAAGGGTTGTTGATACCCTGTTGTTGGCTTCTGTCTAATTGTTGTAAAACGTTTCCTGGGCTTTCTCATCTGCCTGCTCTACCTGTTTCTTTTGAATTACAGCAACAATTAGGAAGTGTTGTTTTGAGAGCACACACTAGCAAAGTGGCAGAAAACAACCTGATCTGGGAGAATGGTTACGTGTCAGACGAGAACTCCAGAAAGTGTTTTATAGCCTTTGGTGGTTCAGCAGCCTGATACCCTGCTTTACAACTGCCTGAATCATTAGTGAGCAGTGTGATTCATACACAGATCATCATTCACACAGAGCTAATGAATGAGCCCTGACTGCTGAGGGGGAATGACTTGGGAGGGGATGGGAATGAGCACCTCCAAAGAGGACAGAGTTTTTTTGGCTTGGTGGCTACTGGAGTTTTTTCCCCCCCTGTGTTAGCTCCCTATTTCCTCGTAGCTCTGAGGTATTAACATCTTAACAAGCAAATCTGGATTTGTTGCTTCAGTCCCTCAGTGTACATCTTGTACCCAACTCGCCCATTAGCATAATGCAACAAGTCTTTTAAACTTGGAGCATTAATAATTGGAGAGGGAGGAGGGAGAGCAGGGGAGCTGTGGCAGAACTGAGCCTCCCAGTGAGTCACAAATGTCTGAAGTGCAGAAATGTCTGTTCCACTTACCAGTGATTGGGCATCCGGGCTTTCTGCATGAGGTCAGATGTAGCCAATAAGGCCTATTCAGAACATGCCTATGCAGTTATGTTTGGTGATGTGTTGCCTTTGATCCAAGGATTTCAGAGTGGTATTGATTCACTTTCCCTGTGGGGTGTGCAGTGGCCACTGGTGCCGATTCAGTGTTCTGTGGCAATACAGGGTGAGGTCAGGATCTGCCCCTGGAGCTGCAGAACTGGTGCAGGATCTGGATGCTGGTGGTTGCCTGAGCAGCCACCATGGTGTCAGAGCTGGCCCCAGTTGGGGACAGGAGGAAGCTTGGGGCATGGAGCTGCTTAGGTTGACCTCTGGGCAGGTAGTGTGTGCTTGACCACTGGGCGAGGGCTGGCTGTCACCTGCTGCCTCTCAGCAGCCTCAGGACATGGGATACCTGGCCAGATTCTCTGCTATGTGGAGAAATAGAGGTATGTGACATGATTCTGCCTTCACATCCTTTCTGTCCCTGGGGAGTGATGCATGCTGAGCTCGGGAGGCAGATCCTGGCAGTGGGCCAGTGGCTGCTGAGGGGGGAAAGCACTACCTTGCCTGACCCTTGGTGAGGCTCTAGCCAGTCTTGCCCCTGTGCCTGTGCTGAAGCAGCCATCTGCTGCCTCCCTGTGGGAAGCTCTCCCTTGCTGCCGGAGCAGGGGCTGCACTGGGGAGAGCTGGCTCACTTCCCTCTTCCAGGGTGGGTTCTGGCTGGCTGCTTTGCTCTCTTGCTTGTACTCTGTAAGCTTGCTTGGCATCTGGGGGCTTTTCCTCTTTGAGAAGGTCAGTGGGTTAGGGTAAGAGAGCAGAGTACCTTCTTAGGACAGTGTTAATGACAGTGTTCCAGCTGTTTCTGGTTACACGGAGTGCTCTTTGTATATCATCTTCCTGTAATGCTGGCAGTTGAGATTGAAGATTCCAGCCTAGGACTCTGGGACAGAAGGACAGCAGAGAGCTTGGCATTGTGTGAGCCATGGTGGCAATAGCTGCATGGCCTCATGCTGTGCAGCTAAGTGATTTTCCTTTGTCTAGGGTAGAGGTGGCATTCAAAGATTGAAGGGGGAATTAGCTATCTGGAGTGTTTCTTTGACTCAGGAGGGGGGCTTGCTTTCTCCAATTAATGTTTATGCTGAAAAGTAGTCTTGAGGAAAGAATTACTTGGTCTCTTGGGTCCATGATCCTCCCTTCATATCCGCCCTGCCCCCATCTTGTGTTTTGTTTCTGTGCTTCTGAGGTGGCACTGGATCCAGGGAGGTCATTTCTGACTTAATTTTGCCTGGGAACTGGTCTCCTCCTGGTCTTCATTACCCTTCTTTAGATGACCTAGAAACCTTTGAGGAACAACTTCTGTTTGTGTCACCCTTCAGGAGATGGTACAGAGTTTTGGTGGATGCTGTGGTGAAATGCAGAATACCTCTGAGTTGGGGGTTGTGAGCTTCTTGCTAAAGTGGTGCTGTAAAAAGTATTGCCAACAGCACGGCTTTCATCTCAACTTCACATTAAACTTCAAAAGAACTAACAGTAGGTCCCATTGTCAGCCAGCCTGTGCTGTGTGCTCTGCCTGGGTATCAGTGCAGCACTTGTCTCCTGCTCAAGCTGTGCTTTGAGCCCATCATCTGAACAGGGTGTGGGATTTCATCTGTTGCTGGTGGAGACCTCACACAAAGCTGTTGGTTCTCAAGCAGCAATTAGATTGAGGCGTGTTGGCTGTGTTTGTGACAAAGCATTCAGCCCATGTTCTCACAGGCAGAGTTTTTGGGTAAACCTCCAGATGATGTTGCCTCTGAAGCACTGGAGGGATCCTAGGCTCTTAAGATTGCCTCTGCTCTTCCCTCCTGGGTGGGATTTCCAGGAAAAGTTACATGGCTTTTGCATCTGCTGTTGTCTCTAGAGCTGGCATCTGAAGTGAACTTGAGCTTCTTCCCATTTGATGAAGGCTTTGTCTTATTAAAAGGCATGAAGCCTTTAAAGGGCACGGCTCTGACCAGCTTATGAATTATGGCTGTGAAGCACATAAGTTGGAGGAGTGTGTGCAGAACTTCCCCAGGGCAGGTCAGCACTGTTGCATGCAGGGCTTACACGAATGGGGAGTGTCTAATGGCCTGTGTTTTATAAGAGAACCCAAACCAGCAATTTTCTGCTTGCCATAAGGACACTTGCTTTCTCAGCACTTTATTCAACATCTCTGCTCAGATGCAGGATAAAAAAACCCTCAAATATTCTTTACTCAGTGATGGAACCTGTCTGGCCATCGTATAGCTTTAGTAGTCTTGTCTGTCCAGGCAGCTCCTCAGTACATGTGGGGCCTGCCCAGTCCTCTTGGATCATAGGATCATAGAATGCCAGGTTGGAAGGGACCTCAAGGATCATCTGGTCCAACCTTTCTAGGTACTACTATAGTTTATATGAGACCTCACCACCCCGTCAAGCTGAGACTTGGAACTGTCCAGCGTGGGGGAATCCACCACTTCCCCTGGGAGACTGTTCCAATGTTTGATTGTCCTCATGGTGAGAAATTTTCCTCAGGTGTCCAATCAGAATCTCCCCAGGAGTAACTTGTCCCCATTACCCCTCTTGGATGGAGATCAGCAGATGGTATCTTGGGAAGGCAACATGGCTTGAAGCAGTATGTGGCAACAGTTATTTCATAGAAAGCTTCCTAGCTATGGAACGTGGCTAAGATCAGATTATCTGAAAGCTGTTTGCTCCATGCTCCTGCCAGCCTTTGGCAGTCACAGAGGCCTTCTGCTGCCCTGGGCTCCTGGGGAAAGCAAGATGCTCATGAAGCTAGTGCCCTGTAAAAATAAGCTAATTTTGAGTCACAGGGAATGACTGACCTTCCTTGCCTCTGTCTTTGTGTTCCACAGTGGGCTGTTAGTGTAAAGTGTTTCACTGTGGAACAACTACAGCTCAGCTGCTGTTTGTCAGGTCTCCTCTGATACCACAGGGTAGGCCAGTGACTGCTATTTATATAGCATGTCTGCTAAAGCAATGCTTGCCCTTGCCAGATCCCAAATCCTTGCATATCCCAAAATCCAGGAGACAGGTTGACTGGCTGTTCCTCCTCAGACTTCTGGTTGGGATTGCTCGTCTGCCCAGTTGAGGGTAGCTCCAGCCCATGCTTGCTGCATTTGGTACTTGGTGCGGAGAGCGGCCATGCAGGTGGCCATTTTACTGACATAACATTGGGTAACATGGTGGGAATCTTCTAGAAAACCACTTCACCAGTGTCTAGTTTCTGCTGAAAGGTGAAGGTCCAAGGATCTGCTCAGCAGTTCCTTCTGACAGGCAAAAGAGTAGAAACCAAATCCCTTAGATGAAAATCTAGAGGGCTGGAGCAGCTCTGCTCTGGAGCCAGGCTGGGAGAGTTGGGATGTTCAGCCTGGAGAAGAGAAGGCTCCAGGGAGACCTTAGAGCACCTTCCAGTGCCTGAAGGGGCTCCAGGAAATCTGGGGAGGGGCTTGGGACAAGGGCAGGGAGGGATGGGATGAGGGGGAATGGTTTTAAGCTGGAAGAGGGGAGATGGAGATGAGATCTTGGGAAGAAATTATTCACTGTGGAGGTGGTGAGAGCCTGGCCCAGGTTGCCCAGGGAAGCTGTGGCTGCCCCATCCCTGGCAGTGTTGAAGGGCAGGTTGGATGGGGCTTGGAACAACCTGGGCTGGTGGGAGGTGTCCCTGCCCATGCAGGGGGTTGGATCTGGATGATCTTGAAGGTCCTTTCCAACCCAAACCATTCTGTGATTTTTATAATTCTGTGGAGGTGGCCACCCAGAACAGGAGGCTCGGCTGCCTGCTGCAATGAAAACCCTCCTTGTGATTTACTTGGCAGTTTGTTTCAAGCACAATGCACTGCTTGCTCTGTGAACTTGCCCTCTTGTGGTGGCTTCCTCGTGTTGAACCATAAAACATGGGCACAGGGACATCACCCCTGATGCCAGACAGGACTTGGGGCTTGGCACAGCAATCCGGGTGGTGCGAGTGTCCTCTCTGAAATCCCTGCTCTTCTGACAGGAACCCAGCAGTTCTCCTTGGTCTGCAATGTCACAGCTGCCAGCAGGCATGGTGAGATGCTGTTGGATGATTCCTTTAGGCAGAGCAGGAAGATCATTACAGGAAAATGAGCTCCTTGGATGCCATAGTACCTGCTTCATAGAATGGTTTGGGTTGGAAGGGACCTTCAAGATCATCTAGTTCCAACTCCCTGCATGAGCAGGGACACTTCCCATTAGACCAGGTTGCTCAAAGCTCTGTCCAACCAGGCCTTCAACACTTCCAGGAAGGGGACACTATTCCTGTTTGCAGGAATAGTGGCAAGACTTCTCAGCTTTTCGGGGCTGTGTTAGCGATGGTTGGGCACTGCACACACTGTCACTTGCTGTGACAACTTGCTGACGTTTCCTCTTAGAGGTGTCTGGCTGGTAAGGCTGTTTGGTGGTACAGTTATCTGAAGTTCAACCTGTGGTAACATCAACATTTTAATGACAGAACAGGCTGTCCTGTCCACAAACCTCAATTTTCCTAAGAACTTGCTGTCTTGAGAGAGCAAAACATGCTTGTTTTCCCTTCCCCTCCTCCCCCAAATAGCTCTCTGGCAGGTTGTAGGAGCAAGCTTGGAGCCCACCTGTGGCTGGGGATCAAAGTTGGAGCTCTGATCATCATCTTTTATTCTAGAGACACCCAATGCTGGTACCTTCCAGGCCATGCTAAATTTGAGTTAATTGCCAATTACTGACTGGGCTGCACAGTGAGCAGTAACCATAGTACCCAGACAGCAAAGGGCTTCTACCTTTCCAGAAGTTGGCACTTAATTGCTCCCTTTCTCTGTAGTGTGTGGACTTCATGCTTTTAATTGTTTTCTCCAGTCTCTGGAGCAGTGATGGGGGTTGTGCTGAGGTGTGGGTTGCTGGTTTCTCACCAAGCAAAACCCTTGGAGCATTTCTGGTCATGATACACGACCTTGGTTACAAGTGGCAGCTGTTTTGCTGCTGTGCAGGTGCTCCTCAGCCCAGGATAGGGACAGCAACTGGCTCTGGCTGCTTAAAACTTCTGGCTCAGTTCAGGAAAGCGTTAGCTCCAGCTGATCTAGCTGATCTCTTGGGTGCACTAAAACCAGAGAGGAGAACATCTTGCTTCAGTTAGAAATGGGGGTCCTGCTGAGCAGAACATCATCTAGGGTGTCCTGGTCCAGCCTTCCTGGGGCTGGAGATGATACAGGGAAGAACCAGCTCATTGCATGGTCGATCCTGAGCTGCCAGTGCAACCACTGCCCTTAATCTAGATTGGTTACTTACTTGTTCACTGTAACAAGTTCTGTCTGGCTGTTGTGCTCGCTGGGGGATTTTCCTTGTTGGCAACAGCCTGCCAGGCAGGCAGTGTCCCAGGCACAGCAGAGCCTGTTGGTTTTAGAGGTCCACTGTTTGGAAAGACCCCTTTCAGGAAGTTGTAATCAGCATAACGTCCCATCGGGGATTACCAAAGTACTCCAGAACCCAGCACACAGCTCCTCTGGCAGTGGAGGAGGAGGAGACTTGGGATTTTGCAGGAGTTCTTGTTGCCCTGTTCAGGTGCAGTGGCTGCAGAGATGCGTAGGAAGCCTGGATGCTTTGCAGGGTAACCAGTGTTTTCCCTGAGTGTTCTTGAGCTGCACTTTTCTTAGAAACTCTTTGCTTCATTTTCATAGAATCACAGAATGGTTTGGGTTGGAAGGGACCTTTAAGATGATCTACTTCCAACCCCTCAGCCGTGGGCAGGGACTTTGTCCTGCAGTAGGGTCACTTACGGATGCAAACTTGCTTTGAGGAGGAAAACTGCTCTTCTGCAGTAGGAGAACAAGGTCCTGGTGGTGAGTGAGGGAGTTCCTGGTGGCTTGTATGCAGATCTGCTTCAGTTGGTGTCTTGCTGGTCACAACCTCTCTGGGACATGATCTAATTTAGTGATCCTGACTGTGTGCTCATTTAAGGAAGAGGGAGATGAGCAGGGAGCAGAGACTGCTGACTGCTACCTTCAATTAGCAGCTGCCTAATGAACTGCTTGGCTGGGTGGATTAGCTGTGCCCAGCAGGTGGTGGCAGCAGCAAGGGCTGCTCCCCTTGGGGTGCTGTGTGCCTGGGGACATGGGGTGACAAGCTGGCTGGCTCCTTGTGCTCCAGGCTCCAGCAGCCTGGGATGCTGGGAGGTGCTCCCATGGCAAACTTCACCCCTGCTGTTCTGCTGGCTTCTGTAGGAATTGGTTGGTGCCTGAAATAGCTTTGGCTGAGTAAATAGTGGAGAAAGCACGTCAAACCTGAGAAATGCACTTAATGTTGGTCATGGAAGGTGCTTTTGGATATAAATCCAGGCTGGAATTTGCTGAAGAGTTGAACCAAGCACAGTACTGTGCTGAGTTAAACTAGTTTGAGGCTTCAATTAGGGAAAATGTGTCATCTAGGATATCCTTTGAATTTACTTGCTAGCAGTAATGAATCAGGAGGCCTTGTGAAGTCCACGGTGTTCCCTTGGGCAGGGTGCTGCTAAGAACAGTGATTTGATTGGCACATGTGACTGTTCTAGATAAGAAGCTGTGTGTAATATAAATAATCACCAGTTGGGGTGGCCCTTTCGAGGTGTGGGTCTGGTACAGTCACAGTACGTGGAGCTGGACCCTGGCCAGTGGCTGTGCTGATCCCATGTCCATCTGGTTGGTGTTTCTGGGGCAGTGGAACGTAACACGAGGCCAAGGGCTGGGATTTGAGAGGGCGTTTGCATTAAAAACTAAAGATACCTTTACAAGTGCTGTTTTCCTGAAGAATTGGGCAGGGCACATCCGCTCTTCCTCCTTGCTATTGCCCCTTCCTCCCCTAGCTTGCTGCCTGCTTCTTCCCCTCTAACCTCAGCAGAGGAAAAGTTAGAATCCCAGAATGGTTTGGGTTGGAAGGGACCTCAAAGATTCTCTAGATCCAACCCCCTGCATGGGCAGGGACACCTCCCACCAGCCCAGGTTGCTCCAAGCCCCATCCAACCTGCCCTTCAACACTGCCAGGGATGGGGCAGCCACAGCTTCCCTGGGCAACCTGGGCCAGGCTCTCACCACCTCCACAGTGAATAATTTCTTCCTAAAGTCTCACCTCCATCTCCCTCTCCCAGTTTTCATCCATCCCCCTCATCCTATCCCTCCCTGCCCTTGTCCCAAGCCCCTCCCCAGCTTTCCTGGAGCCCCTTCAGGCACTGGAAGGTGCTCTCAGGTCTCCCTGGAGCCTTCTCTTCTCCAGGCTGAACATCCCAGCTCTCCCAGCCTGTCTCCAGAGCAGAGCTGCTCCAGCCTCTGATCATCCTTGTAGCCTCCTCTGGACTCTCTGCAGGAGCTTCATGTCTACATGGCATGTCCTAGCAGGAAATCAGTGGAGTGCCTGAGGGGCAGAACAGTCCCTCCTGGCCCATCGGGGTGTCCCAAATTCGTGCAGCAGGTTAGGTGTGATGTGCAGAGCTTTCTCACCTCTGGGAAGGCTGAGAATCTCTTCTTTCAGAGGAAGACACGAGCAGTGTGAGCTTCCCTCGAGTGCTAGGATCCAAAAAGTTGGGAAGAGCTGCTTTCATTCAGATCAGCCTCGCACTCAGAGGAGCCTGCTGGGAATGATAGGGCATTTTATATCCCCTAAAGCTTGTGCCATTCACTGGGGTAGGGAACTGCTTTAATTGAGTGGTACATGGAGTATTCTTGGCTGGTGTGACCTGGAAGTCTGATAGCTGTCAGCATGGCTCAAAGCTCCTTCTGGGAATAATGTGTGGAAGCGTCTCTGTGCCACTTTCTTGATCAGTGTGTGGGGATCTTGGATATTAAATCCAATTACTTGTCTTTAAGGTCAGGGACTTCTTTGACCTACCAGCATGCGTTTCAACTTGGCCTGAATGGAAGATCTTTGGATGGGGGCTGTACAACTCCTGTAAAGAGGCTAATGAAGTGATGCTTTTTAAAGCACTTCCCTGCTGTCCCTGTAACCCGAACACTTCAAGCAGGACACTAGTGCATGACAAGCTGAAAAAGCAGCAGGCAGGTGCTACGTTAGTCTTGTCTTACTGTAAGAAATGTAAAAAAGCACCCCCCCTTTTTTTTAATGGCTGAAAAGCACTTGGTTGTTGCCCTGACTCAGAATCCTGAGTAGAGGATTTTTCACAGGGCTTAGCTGGTTTGCCCTTGAGAGGGCTGGAGGACCTGGTGAGTTATTTGATTTTTATGCCATTATTGTAATGTGAAGTATGAGATCTGGGTTGAACTTGAGACAAGGCAGAAGCAGCACTTTAGACATCTGGGATTCTTCAGTGGCAAATGGGAGGTACCTGCTGGAAGGTGGACAGGATCCTCTGATTTTTGGTTTGGCTTTAGATGGATTTGAGCCATGAAGCTGCTCTGGGGATTAAGACCTCTGCAGGATCCACCCCAAAGCTGTAGGGAAAACAAATATCAAACTTTTTTTTTTTAAAATTTAACTTCACTCAGTGATTTGTGGGCTCTTATCTCCTGATTCCATCCTTGGGGTTGGCACTTCTGAACTCAGGCGTGTACTTCAGCACACTTTAAATAAAGCAGCTGCCGGAGCTGGTGGGAAAGGAGAAAAGACTGTCTGCTCCAAAAGGATCCTCCAGATGAGTTTTCTGTCTAAATCTGAGGAAAACAGTGTATTAATACAGCACTTGGCCTGGCTAATGCTCCAGCTGTCAGAGAAGAAATGGAATGGGCTTAAAAATGTCCATGCAGTATGTGGCTGCATTGTTTTAAAGCTGGGGACTGCTTACATGCCTTTAGCTTGCAGCCCCCAGCCTGTACGTGTTCTTCTTTTCCAGAGCAGTATCCCAGGTTAAATGAGCAGCTTTTGGAGGGCATGCTTGGTAGTGGCTAACCTGAATACTTAGTTATGGAGTCCAAGAGCTGGTTTTGTTTCCTTTTCTTCCCCATTATTGCCCAGCTGAAGGGGAATTGCAGGGACAACAGTGACATGAAGCATCCGTGGGGCAGGGCAGGGGTGGGCAGAGACAGCTGCATGCATGGGACATGGTATGAATACACTTCTTGCTTTGGCTGGTGGCTGCTCACAACCCCTCTTTTTTTTTTTTTTTTTCCTTTCTCAGCAATGGTACCAGCATGATATCCTTGATCATTCCCCCCAAAGACCAGATTTCACGAGTGGCAAAAATGTTAGCGGATGAGTTCGGCACCGCCTCCAACATCAAGTCTCGAGTGAACCGCCTTTCAGTACTGGGAGCCATCACATCTGTACAGCAAAGACTGAAACTCTATAACAAAGGTAACTTCTAGCTTGTATGGATGCTGGCAAACTTCCCTTACTCAGAAGCAGCCTTAAGTTTCTGCACTGTGCAGTTTTCTGCTAATCAAATTTGTTGGCCTGTGCTGCTGTTCTGCACTGATGTTCCAGGTATGTTGCCCATGGATGACTACTTCAGGGGTGGTCATTGGGGCTAGAATAGTGAGGTAGTCCTTGTCTTTAATGAACAAGCTCCTGATTGTGTCCTTAGCAGTGCTGACTCTTCTAAACTTGGCCTTAAGAGCCGAGTTGGCCTTCTAAACAGCCTTAGGAGCTCTTCCACAGTAGTTAATTTTCATTAAACAAGCAGTTTTCCATCAGGCAGACTTAGGTGTTCTTTGGGCAGCTACCATAGTTGTGGGAGGAAATAGACCCAGGCCATCTAAAATGAGTACTGGAAAATAGTTCTTCCCTACTCTCTTCACACTGGCAAGGGGCCTTCATGGAGATGATGGCTCTATAAAATGCTGTATAAGGACTAGGAAAGCTTTTTGGAGACTTCAGCATTTCTCTGGATTTCAGGAGCTTGCAAACTCATGGGTTTAAGAGACAGGTATTTTTTCTTGCAGCTTTTCTGCAGGTCTTTCCATCAGTGTTACCTTTAGCTTCCTGCTCCAAGCTGTTCAGTAGAGATGCACTAATTTAGTTTGTTTTCCATAGCAGAAGTCTGAGAGGGAATGAGGTGGGGGAAATGGAAAGTAAAAAGCTTGGGGACTTCAGTTTCAAACCTGCCTTAAGTCTCTAGGCCTAGAAGTTAGTTTTTTGATATGTACAGTTTTCAGTATTTCTTCATGATTTAAAATTGCATTGTGTCCTTTTATAGTACCTCCAAATGGTCTGGTTGTTTACTGTGGAACAATTGTGACAGAGGAAGGAAAAGAGAAGAAAGTCAACATTGACTTCGAACCTTTCAAACCAATCAACACGTCGTTGTATTTGTGTGACAACAAATTCCACACAGAGGTAAGAGGTCTCCTTTTGTCTGCTGGTCTTGCAGTAGTCCAAGTCAGACTGCTTTGCTAGACCCACTGTAACAATCCTTGGTGTTCTAGAGTCCACAGTATGTGGAACAGCAGGCTTGAATTAAGACATCCTGCTAATGAAGCCACTGGATGGGTTCTGACTGGCTGGTATTCAGAAATGTGTGATATTTGCTGAAAGCAGTTCAGATACTGCCCAGCTCCTACTGCAGCTGACTTTATGACCCAGCTAGTAACTGCTGAGTGTGTGTAACCCACAGACAGAAGCTTTTCTCTCTAACTGGAGGCAGGTTTTTTTCCCCTTAACTTCAGAGGCCCAGAGATCTTGTTCCAAGCCAGGCCTTAAAGTAATGCCAAGGTAATATTAGCGTTACCAGTCTTGATATCAGATGTGTTAACTGAGACCCTTGATGGAGAGCTGGCATGTGCCTAATCTCTCTGGGGTAAAGTGGGATTGGTTTTATCCAACATCAGCTTCTCTTAGTTAAATGAATGGCTTGAAGCTTAATTAAATGAACGTGGTTTGTACTCGGCTGCACAAAGTCAGTTTATTGCATCCAAGCCTGTTCTGGCTCTGTTGGCACTTGGAGAGGTCTCAGTGTTTGTAGTAGGTGACTGCCTGCCTTTCATGTCCATGGTGTTCACCACAAGAAATGTGTGGACTGAGACTTCATTCTTGTCATCAAACCTGTGTGACACAGGTATGACAGGCCCTTTGGTGATGAACCTCTGCTTGTTTGCTTGGGTTTTTGGAGATTTGATCCATGATGGAGTTTTAAGGTTGGAAGGAGTACAGGAAGGAAAAGGTGTTTGTGTTGCATAGGTGAGGCCCATCCCTATTAATTCTGTCTTCCCACAAAGGATGACATTCCAACACACCTTTAACCTACCAGGAATAACAAAGCTGGGCACAGGTTCAGCCCTTGAGCTCTGCTGAGCCCACAGGGCTGCAGGCAATTGAAAGTAAGAGGTAAATAGGGAATTCAGGAGAGAGCCAGAGGTGCAAAGCCAAGTGAGATATTTGTCCCTGCAGTGAGTGGATGGTGGTGGGATGCCTCCTGTCCTATCAGGAAAGGAATGAATTTGGTCTTTGCTGCAGCTACTGCTTCAGGGCACTGATTCAATACCAAAAAAGCAGCTGCTGCCCAGTGGGCAATTCCCAGGAGGCAGCTGTAAATACACTGGTGCTGCTGTGTAGCATTGCTCACCAGGAGAGTGGCAATAACCTGAGAGGAGTTGGTGGTAATTGCTACTACTGCTGATGTGATTGCTGATGGCACCTTTCTCCATGGGCTGTTTGCTCTCCTGTGTCTTTTGAGGACGGGATTATTTTACCTGGTATTGTCTGCTCTGCAGAATCAGATCTAGGTGTAAAAACCTATTGTGTATTATCTTAAGCAATGAGCTGATATCAGCACTGAAATCTTGATTTGTCCATCCCTCTTGGTTGTGGAACCATGCTTGTAACCCAGTGGTTCCCCCCCAACGTGCTACAAGAACGCAACAACTAGAGCATCTGCCTCAGCCCATCAACAGATTTCCTGTGAAAGCAGGGACATGTGGAGGAGCAGGAGGAGGAGCTGATCTCCACCTTTAGGCTGAAGTTGCAAAGAAAAATCTCAGCCCAAGCTGAAGGAACAGAATAAAAGCAGTAGTCCCTTTTTTGTGCTGGATAGGTCAAAGAGTGGGATTGCTGACATAGCATGAATGAAGGGGCAACTGAAGGAATTGCTGATCATTGGATACTTTATTAAAATACGAGGGAATCAAGAACATCAGAGCTGTAGTCATCTGCTGCTTGGCAAGAGAATCTTGATAAGATTTCCTCTAGATATTTTATTGCCTCTGTGAAACTGAAGTGACTTCCCAAGAGGGGTATGAGCCCTGATGTGTGTCTGAAGGGTAGGATTTACAATGACTTATTTTGATACCTTGGCTGGAGCATTCATTCCAGTCACACGATTTGCTTGGCTCTGTCCCAGTTAAATAGATTGCAATGTAATATCCCACTTCCACCTCTCATTCATCCCACTGCTGAGGAATTAATGCAGCATATTTATTTTGGCCAGTAGAATCCATTAAACCTTAGTGTCTGTTTCTTTTTAAGCTTGAAAGCTGGAGACTTGGTTGTGTGGATTTTGGATAAAGATGCCTGATGGTTTTTATCCTTTCCATTCAGCCCAATAATCAAGCTGGCAGGCATGCAGGCAGTCAGAGGTCCTGTGCAGCAGACCAACACCATCACTCTTGCACTATTAAACTGGTGACTTAAAGCAATCTGGAATGTGACAAGCTCTCCAGCCTGCCAGAAAGGGAATTCTTGCTGTTACTTTTGTTGGGCATGTGTAAGTGAACGGGAGTGTGTGAGTGTTGAATGTACAGAGCCCTTGGGCTGCCCCTGGGGGAGCAGTAGCTGACAGATTCCCTGGGGAAAGGAGTGTTTGTGTCCCACACCACCAGAACCAGGGCTGGGGACAAAAGTAACTCAAAAGCCTTGATACTAATCAGTGCTTTAGTTCTTAAGTCAACTTCAATGACCTTACAGCATTAATTTAACTGTGTTTAAAGGGAAGAAAACTGAAGGATAACTTCATTTTCCAGCAAATATTATGGATGTCTTCTCTGTAGCCAGTTACACACAGGACAATTATTGCTGCTGTTACTTCTGCTTTCTGAGGCTGAATTTGTCACAGCCACTGTAGATTTCATCATTCTCCCTTTGGGTATGTTGAAGTCAGCAGGTGCAGCAAACTGGTATTTGTGGTAGTTGGCCAGTTGAAAGCTGGTCTGTATTGGTGTAAAACTGCCTGATCAGTGAGCTAAGCAAGCTCTGCTGTCCTGGCTGGAGTGCTAGGAAGAGGACTCCTCTGGCTGGCAAAACTGGAGAGGTGGTGCAGCATTGGAGAGGTGTCACTTAACACTTTCCAGAGCTGATTTGTAGGGTGTTGCTGTTACACCTGCTTGTGACACCATGTGATGAGCTGGTAAGGCTGTGAAAATAGTTACCAACCTTGGACACTAGTTTTCTTTGGCAGCCGTGTGTGGTAATCGGGGCTCATCTCAGCTCCTGAACCTGCTCGTCTTCCTCTACTTCATTTGTAAAAAGAACAATGAGCAGTGATGGAACTAAAATGTCTTGAGGTGTGCTGTTCTGGTAGGCTTTCTGGTCCCTAAGCTGGGGCTTGCTGCTGACCTGGTTTCCTGTTGCAGGCCCTGACAGCGCTGCTTTCCGACGACAGCAAGTTTGGCTTTATCGTAATAGATGGTAGTGGGGCCCTCTTTGGGACTCTGCAAGGAAACACAAGAGAAGTCCTGCACAAATTCACTGTGGATCTTCCAAAGAAGCATGGTAATGCACTAGTCTCTCCCAGAATGTTTGCAGGAGGATATTGTGGGGTGAGATGTGAGGGAAGAAGCGAGGAGTTTGGGCTGTAGGTGGTTACCCCTACTCAGTTCTTTGCTCCCTTGCAATCTGGCTGCTTTCTTGGTGCATTTAGATTCATAGAATTTGTGGGGTTGGAGGGGACCTTTAAAGGTCATCCAGCCCAGGCCCCCTGCAGTGAGCAGGGACCTTTTTGACTAGATCAGGTCACTCAGAGCCCTGTCAAGCCTGACCTTGAATATCTCTAGGGATGGGGCAGCCGCAGCTTCCTTGGGCAACCTGTTCCAGTATCTCACCACCTTAATTGTAAAAAACTTCTTCCTAATGTCTAAGCTAAATACATAAATCTATCCTGTGCTAGTTTAAGGCCATTGCTCCTTGTCCCAAGCCCCTCCCCAGCTCTCCTGGAGCCCCTTCAGGCACTGGAAGGTGCTCTAAGGTCTCTCTGGAGCTTTCTCTTCTCCAGGCTGAACACCCCAACTCTCCCAGCCTAGGAGAGCTCCTTCAGCCCTTGGATCATCTTTGTTGCCTCCTCTGGACTTGTTCCAACAGGTCCATGACCCTTTATGTGGTGTGGTTTTTTTTTTTGGGACAGCCTGAACTAAACATGACTAGCACAAGTAGTAATACCACTTGGTAGTGTCTTGGAATCTTGCATCTGATGGTGTCCCATGCAAACCACAGTGAAAAGCAGGAGGCTGTTCCTTGCAAGAAGCACAGAAACCTAATGGAGCAAGTAAAATCCTAGGTCCATGAAATGATGCTGTGCTGTAGTGAGCCCCTCAAGAAGTCAGCAAATTGTCTGTTTGCCCTTCTCTGTGGAGCTGGATGGGACAAAATGAAATAGAAACCTCTCTTGTAGGTAGTTTCAGCTGAGACTGCTGGCATGCATTACATCAGTGTGACAAAAGTATCACAGTGTAATGAAAGAAATTACTTCTAATGAAGGTACAGGACACAAAAATGTGCACAGATGTTAAAAATTAGTATAGAGAGTTGCAAGTTTGTATAAAAAGAAAGAAAACCCTGATGTGTTGAGAAAAATCCCTTCCTGCCAGCAAACCCTCTGTCTTCACTGGCTGTGTCAGTGAGTGGCCCTGGCTCTGCTGGTGGCAAACTCCTTCTGAAGGCTCCGCCTGCCCTTGGCTTCAGTTACTCAGGGCCCAGTTGGGACCATGTTCTAATAACCTTCCTGCAATGAATGACTTCCCAACTGGTGCCTCCCATCTGTTCTCCCCAAAGGTAGAGGAGGTCAGTCTGCCTTGCGTTTCGCTCGCTTGAGGATGGAGAAACGACACAACTATGTGAGGAAGGTGGCAGAGACAGCTGTGCAGCTCTTCATCTCTGGAGACAAGGTGAACGTGGCTGGTCTCGTTTTAGCTGGATCAGCTGACTTCAAAACTGAATTAAGTCAATCTGACATGTTTGATCAGGTGAGTGACCTTTCCGAGTAAAGCCTAAATGTTTAAGCTTGTCAGTAGTAACATTGAATCCCAGACTGGTTTGGGTTGGAAGGGACCTTAAAAATCATCCAGTTCCAATCCCCCTGCATGGGCAGGGACACCTCCCACCAGCCCAGGCTGCTCCAAGCCCCATCCAACCTGCCCTTCAACACTGCCAGGGATGGGGCAGCCACAGCTTCTCTGGGCAACCTGTTCCAGGCTCTCACCACCTTCACACTGAAGAATTTCCTCCTAATGTCTCACCTGAATCTCCCTTCTTCCAGTTTTGATCCATTACCTTTTGTCCTCTCACTCCAAGCCCTTGTCAAAAGTCCCTCCCCAACTTTCCCATAGGAGTAGCTCTTGTATAAAATGCATTTGGGGAGAAATGTGATGTTGGTGTCTTAAGTGATGTGATCAAAAGTAAAAATCTGATGTATGCTTAAGAGCTCTCTCTTTCCTAATACCTCCTGCAAGGAGGGAAGAGCTCCTTTTTTTAGTAACAGTGCTAATAAGAATCCTTTCCTGCCTGGTTTGGAACTGACATTTGCATTCTTCATGTGCCCAAATCTAAAGCAGAAGCTTTATTGGAATTAGACTCCAGTAAACCTAATCTCTGTGTCTCTGTTGCCTGAAAATTGTGCTTCAATATTAAGCATTGAGGTCCCTCTGACTCAGGACTTGTGC
Organism: Apus apus; assembly: GCF_020740795.1. NCBI lineage: Eukaryota > Metazoa > Chordata > Aves > Apodiformes > Apodidae > Apus > Apus apus. The sequence continues at coordinate 16,669,386 of NC_067294.1, read as the reverse complement.
TTGCAAGTGAAGCAAAATAGATTAGTGCTGTCACTCTTGCCAGGTACTTATTCTAGTGGCTTTATGAAGTAGCCTCATGGCAGGGCTTTGCAACACTCTTATTCATGTCTCCTTTTTCTTGTGTAGAGGTTGCAATCCAAAGTGCTCAAACTAGTTGACATTTCATATGGAGGAGAAAATGGATTCAATCAAGCAATTGAGCTGTCAACTGAGGTCCTCTCCAATGTGAAATTCATTCAGGAGAAGAAACTAATAGGTATGTGGCTACATGTTCAAATACACTTGACTGAATGTGCTGATCTTGTTTTAGACCTCCTGGTAAGGCCTTTGTGTGCTGCTGCAGCCCTGCAGAGCTTTCCAGCTTGGGCAGAACATGACTTGTGGTTCTTCCCATGACCTGGACTCAAATGTTGCAGGACTTAATCAGACCTTAAGGAGTGGGGGTTTTGTTGTGGGGTTTTTTGTTTGTTTGGGTTGTATTGTTGGGGTTTTTTTCTTTGTTGTTTGTTGCCCCCCAGCTTCTCAGATGTTCTCTGTTTATCCTTTCATGGGTGATCCCCTCAGTTTCAGGCCTTCTGGGGACATTTGGGTGGAAGGGGAAAGGATATCACCTCAGGTTGTTTAAATCTTCAGCAAGATGAGAGTTAAGATACATTTAATTTTAAGATGGCAGTAGGAATGATGCCTGGTTTGACTGTCTGCAGACACACATTGCTGATTTGAAAACACAAGAGGGCAACAGCAACAAAGTCTTACATGGGAAAGAGTGAAGTTAATTAGTGCCTGCTGGTGGGTTAGTCTCATTGGGTGAACCTTTCCATGGAGTGAGATTCCTGACAGAGCAGCATCTGATGGAGTTAACTTCCTGCTGCTGAACGTTCTAACCCATACACTTGGAGTTGTTTCCATACCCTTTGCTTCCTTCACCAGCATTGCAGTCTCCTTTTCCAGTTTCTTCCTGCATTCCAGTCAGGCTTGTTAAAAATCCCCACGGCCTGGTCAGAGTTGATGACAATGTCTTTCCCTCCTGGCTGCAGGACGATACTTCGATGAAATCAGTCAGGACACGGGGAAGTACTGTTTTGGTGTTGAAGATACACTAAAAGCTTTGGAAATGGGAGCAGTAGAGATACTGATAGTCTATGAAAATCTGGATATAATGAGATATGTTCTGCACTGCCAAGGCACGGAGGGTAGGTGCTGTGGGACTTGGTCTGGGGGGGGTTCAGCACCTAAGCTGTCTGACTCGGGTGGATCACACTGGAGGAACTCCCATAGTAGATCTTTAAGGACTTGATCAAGGGGTTGTTGTGTGAGCTGGTCACTAACTATAGCTTCCCACTGCTCTGGGGAAAAAGTCTGAAACTAGCAAGTGCCCACTGTGGGGGAAGAACTGCAGAGCTGGGGTCGCAGTCTGTCCCAGTGCTAGCATGAAATGAAACCTGCTGTTCAGTTGTGTAAGTACAGGTGATAGGAGGAGCCTTAAGGGCAGAAGCACAGCTCTTGCTGCCTAGAGACAAGCCATATGCTTCCAGCATGACTTCTGGTGTTGGCACTACAGTTGTCTCTACTGGTGTGCCCTGTTTGGTTTCCTATAAAGCTTCAGCTAGACAGAAGGGGCATGTCACTGACTAGCTGACCATGAGCCAGCAGTGTGCACAGAAGAAGGCCAACAGCATCCTGGCTTGTATCAGGACCAGTGTGGCCAGCAGGACCAGGGCAGGGAGCATAATCCTGTGCTGGCACTGGTGAGGGTGCACCTCCAATCCTGGAGTCAGTTCTGGGCCCTTCAGGACAAGAAGGACATGGAGGGGCTGGAGTGTGTCCAGAGAGGGGCAGTGGAGCTGGGGAAGGGGCTGGAGCACAAGTCTGAGGAGCAGCTGAGGGAGCTGGGGGTGCCCAGCCTGGAGACAAAGAGGCTGAGGGGAGACCTGCTGGCTCTGCAGCTGCCTGAGAGGAGGTTGGAGCTGGGGGAGTTGGGTCTCTTCTCCCAAGGAACAGCTGATAGGACAAGAGGAAATAGCCGCAAGTTGCACTAGAGGAAGCTTAGATTGTATATTAAAGGAAACTTCTTCACTGAAAGGGTCATTAAACACTGGCACAGGCTGCCCAGGGGGCTGGTTGAATCACCATCCCTTGGAGGTGTTTAAAAGCTGTTTAGATGTGGTGCTGAGGGACATGGGGTTAGCTCTGAAGTCGATGTAGTTGGGTTAGTGGTTGGGCTCAATGATCTTAAAGGTCTTTTCCAACCAGAACGATTCGGTGACCAGACCCTCTGTGTTGTAATTGCTGGCTGTTGTCAGTGTCTTGCTGTGTTAACCTACATCTGGTAGTCTTGTCCAACCTAATATTTTTTTCTCCTCTCCCTTCTCAGAGGAGAAGATCCTGTATTTGACACCAGAGCAAGAGAAGGATAAATCCCACTTCACAGATAAAGAGGTATTTCAGCTTTGGGGCTTGTAGGTTTATTCTCTGTGCACTGGTGCAACATTCTGAATATTTCAGCTTAGTGTGTCACAGTGGGAGCACCATGGCCTTTCTGGCACTCACAGGAGACCCAGAGGGAAGCCTGTGGCTCTTCCTTTTCACCTTCAATGCAACCCCTGGCTTCTAGACTTGCTTTTCTCCAGTCTTGCCTGCTGCCAATTCCAAGGCTGTGTAAGTGAGTTGAAGTGACAGACAATATGGGGTCTTTGACCACCATCAAACCATCTACTTGAAGAGTTTGGCAGCCACCATACAACACGGTCCCAAACCATTACTCCCTGCTTATTGTGCACTGGTTTTGGTTTTTAGAAAACAACTGTGAGGCCAGAAACTGTCACATGGGTGTAAGTGCAGGGGAGTGTTTGCTCCTCAGTGTGTTTGAAAGGTGGATCTGCCATTCACTGCAAGTTTCTTGCCTGCACAGGTCAAACAGCCCTGATGGGGTGGGGTTCAGTGGCACTTTGTGGAGTAAGCTGGGCAAAATGTCTGTCCCTTGCAGCAGGGTGGTCATCTGTCTCCTACTAGGGCTGCCAGGGAAGCCATTTCCAGCTGCTTTCCCACCTGGTGGGGTAATTGCTCATTCTTTCTGTGCACTGGAGCTTCAGAGTGTTCCCTGCAGGGACGTGGTGTTTCTGTGCCAATAATCATTTGACCTGCTGCTTAAAAGCTCTGCTTTTTGCCTCTGTGTTTGCCTGGATCAGCATGTCCTAAAGTGAGCAGTGCCTGGTTGGTTGAGTGTGATGGGCAGTCTGTGGGGTAGAAAACAAATCTAAAGGAATAGTGACAATTAAGAGTGTAGCATAGGGTGGCAACTGAGCAGACAAATAAACAAGATGTTTTCTCTCCTGCTTCTGCACTAAATTCTGTAGTATGAGGCCCAAAGCAAGGCCTGTCAATATTTAATTTCTCAGCACCAGGAGCCTTCTGCTTGTGCCAGGGCTTGTCTGATACAGATGTGTCAGGAATGCCCACCATCAGGACCTGCTCCAGCCTGCCAAGCATGAAGGCTGGTGTCTTGAGACTGAAAAGGCAGTGGTGATATTTAAGCTAAAGACAATTCTTGGTATGAATTTTCTCAATACTTAACATGCAGTGATTGTCACATTTGTTTAATCATTTTATTTTCCCCTCAAATGTCTACATAGACTGGCCAGGAACATGAACTGATAGAAAGTATGCCCCTCCTGGAGTGGTTTGCAAACAACTACAAGAAATTTGGAGCAACATTGGAAATTGTTACAGACAAATCACAGGAAGGATCCCAATTTGTGAAAGGATTTGGAGGAATTGGAGGTAAACTGCAAATGAAAAGATGTTCCTTTTTATTTGTAATGATTGATTTGATCATCTGGTGCCAACACAAGTTAAGCACATCAGTCTTACTCCTCTTAGTCACGATGCCAGTTTAAGAAACTATCATGTTCATCAGGGTCTCCAGGTGAATTCATTCCCTGTTCAGCAAGATGAGGCTGCATGTTAGGCAGCTGTCCCTTCAGGCTGTGTTCCTCAGACCCCTTTGTCGTGTCCAGAGAAGGGTCCTTCTTTCCAGCTGCTGCATTTCAGCAGGCCTGTGAAGTGCTTTGCTCTGTCTCTGCACAGTGGTTGTTTTGAGCCCTGCTGTGCACAAGTGGTGTGTGACAAACACCAGCCTGGCTGCTGAAGCACTTGGGGAGCTGTTACTCATCTCTCACAACTTCCTTGTATTTTGGTCCTCTGTCTTCTGCTGCTTTTCAAAATAAAAGTATTTTTAACCCAACTTAATGAAGAAATGAGGCTTCTGAAATCCATCAGTCCTTCTCTTGGGCTCACTGACCAGTTTCAGCCAAGTCTGGCAGAAGGACAAGTAGCTTCAGTCTGGCAAAAATCATTAGCAGGGTAGAGCAAAACCACCTGCCATGCACCTTGTTCTCCCCAGAGGAGGGATCCCAGGATAAAGCTGTTGCTTATTTGCTGATAAAGCAGCTGTTGCCATTTACTGTGTTTAGGTTGGTGGGTATAAAACAGATGAGTGTATTGCAAAGAGGGATTTCTGGGGGTCAGACAACACCAGCTGTAAGGAAACAAGCTTGAATTGTTTGGCTACATAAGGAGCAACAGGTTTCCAAGGTTTGTAATCCCTGGGAAGTGTTCACGTCAAGGTTGGATGGGACTCTGAGCAACCTCATCTAGTGGGAGGTGTCCCTGCCTATATGCAGGGGGGGTTTGGAACGACCTGATCTTTAAGGTCCCTTCCAACCCAAACCAGTCTGGGATTCTAAGTCCTTTCTGTCAGCCACATCCAGCCTCTTTGTGTGGTGGGATACTCTTGGCTACCATGCTCCAAACCAGTAGTCTTGAAAGGAAATATTCCTTGAATACCCTTCACCTAAGTAAATGTTTCCAGGCTAAAAGCTTCCCAGAAAGCCAAGTTGGTGTTTTGGGTAGGAAGTCCTGGAAGACAGCCACTAGATGCTGCTTTGACTCCTCTGTAGAAGTTCCTTCAGTGCCAGCTGCTTTCTGGCCTCACCTGGTACATCTTCATCTGAGCAGTTAGATTAGGACACAAGATCTGGTACTGGTCTTTTTTTGGGAGACAGTCCTCCTAGAGCAGGCTGAGCTTTTCCAGAAGCAAGCTGGTCTGTGCTGGGCAGGTAGGTGTTTCTTCCTTCAGGCAGTGGATTCTGTAGGGTGGACTGTCCACCTGTCAGCAGGTGCAGGTTCAGCTGCTGAACGTGGAACGGAGAAGCTTTTTGAGGTGCAGACAGGGCTCAGTAAACTGCTTAAAATGCCTTTCTGGCTCTTGGAATGTTGAAGAAGCTAAAGCCTGTTGTCTTTACCCAGGTATCTTGAGGTACCGAGTGGACTTCCAGGGCATGGAATACCAAGGAGGAGACGATGAATTTTTTGACCTTGATGACTACTAGGTAGTCGACCTGGGTCCGGCAACACGTGCCTCGCCCCTCCAGCATCCAACCCAAGGAGCAAACTCATGGTGGAAAAACACAACAGATCCCTGCCTTAGAATTGGAACATTTCCAGAACTTGATCCACGAGCATTGGATTTAATATAAAAAAGCAAAACCCTACACTTTGATTTGTCATAGTGTCAGTACAGCAGCAAACTACTAAGTTCCTATAATGCCACTTTGGACTAATTTAAAAAGAATCCCAGTTTTTACTTTTACTCAATGGTGAAATTGGTTGCTCTTGTATTTTATGAAAATGATTTTTTTAACCTTCATGATACATTAACTGCTGTAAACCTCTTCCTTCCAAAATTAATAGAAGTAAGATCCTACTGGTTTGTTTCTTTTTACTTTGGAGAAATCAATCGCTGCGTTTTGCAGCACCGTGACCCATTTACATGGCACTCTCAGCTCAGACTGCAGAAGAAATGGAATGGAATGGAAGCCATTCATTCCCTTCAAAAGAATGAGAAGGCACTTAACCTCGAGTGCTGGCTTATAATGTGTGGCTTGCAAATTCAAGATGGTTTTGGGGAGGCTTACCAGCCAAACGTGCTTTAATCTATTTGCAGAAGCTCTGCTCTTACAAACTAGGAAATGCACTTCATTGATTGCAATGAAAATGCTGCTGATGTCTTGGACTTCATTTAGGTGTGAACAGTGCAGCCTTCAGGATTCTTTTTATTTTTTTTTTTTTCTCCCCCCAGTCTTGACAGAAAGAAACATGATTTCAGTGAAGGTACACTGCTTTGTTTTGTTCCTCAGTAAGGTTTTCTTTTTTGATTTCTTTTTTTGCTTTAGGACTGCGTAAGGTTTCCTTGATGATGTGAATTTGAACCCCCTGTTCTCTAATGGAAGCTGGTATTTTACAGGAATAATTAGCAAGGGGAGTCCTTGATGGAAACCTTAGTACTGGTGCATTTGGAGCTCTTGATACTAATAGGTTGAACATTGGCACAGCCCACTGGGGATATCCTCCATCTCCCAGCACTGAGGCAGTCTGGTGGATTGGCTCACAAATGTCCTGCACGTCTGATGCTGAGCTCTTTCACCTGGGCCCTTCATGGGTTCAGGCTTCTGGCTGCATCAGGACTCCAGAAAGCTTTTTGTCAGGCCTGCTGTGCAGAGTGTGTGTCAGCTAGAAGTGACAAAGGGTTTTTCACACGGTCTTGCAGGCAGAGGGTGAGGCGAAGGCTGGGCCGAGGTCATCCACAAGTCTTGCTTCTTTCTGGGGGTTCCTGGGGTCTCTGACATGGCACTGCCTGGTGGCTCTGTCACTGGGTGCACCAATCAAAAGCAGCTTCTTTTCCAAGCTGCATACCTGCCTATTTTTCCAATAATCCTGTTTCACTTGAATGGAGGGGGGGGGGGGGGGGGGCTTGTCTTAAAACTTCTGCCACGCTGTTCTTGGAGGTCCAAAACTACTGTCCTTGTGAGCAATACGATTGGGAACCCTGGTGTCCCACCTGGCAGGTGGCTTTGCTGTCCTTTTCACATCAAAGCTGGCATCTCTCACGGAAGGTGTGCCTGGGTCTGCCACAGATTTGCACAAACCCAGGTTTGAGCACATCTCTGGCTGTCCCAGTGCTGTGTTCTGGATTCTGCCATTGTAAATGGGTCTAATGTGACATGACAAGACCAGAAGAAAAAAAATAAAAACAAAAATTGGATGTAAATTTACATATTTTTTTTTGAATATACTGCTTGTTGTTTCACATGATACATTAGGGTCTGCAGCTCCTTTTTGTAGTTTTTATTTTTACTATTTAAGTTTGGAAATGATGCCAAATTTTTGTATTTCTTTAATCAATGTGTTCTCTTCAGTGATATATATTGCATTATATATTGATGTGTATATCAATATATACTGATATGTATTACACTTACACATACAAACACGTTAAAGGGGGGTGAAAAATCCTAGCCTTTGCATACTCTAATAGCCTCTGCAGAGAGATCCCAAGCAGTGATATCTTGGTGTTGTGATGTACAGAAATGGAGAAGAGTATTAAACCATATTTAAGAATATAGTCCGGCCTCCTGATTTCATTTCCTTTAGGAAACACCTGCTTTGCTCTCAGCTTGGTGCCAGCTCCAGGTCAGTATCTGAGGTTTGAGGCAGCTGGTTTGTAGTTGGGCTTGAAAACATCCTGTTTCTTCATCACCTCTGCTCTGGAGACAGGCTGGGAGAGTTGGGGTGTTCAGCCTGGAGAAAAGAAGGCTCCAGGGAGACCTTAGAGCAGCTTCCAGTGCCTGAAGGGGCTCCAGGAAAGCTGGGGAGGGGCTTGGGACAAGGGCAGGGAGGGATGGGATGAGGGGGAATGGTTTTAAGCTGGAAGATGGGAGATGTATAAAAGACATGAGGAGGAAATTCTTTGCATGCAGGGGGGTTGGACTAGATGATCTTTGAGGTCTCTTCCAACCCAAACCCTTCCTTGTTCCAATGATCATGCTGAGTTGTTCTTTTAAGCTGTAGCAGAAATCCAGCTTTAGAAGGGGAAAACCCAACAACTCAAGTTCACAGAGTTGTGCTGCAGGTGTTACCTGAGCTGGGCTTCTGGGCAGCTGAGGCAGCTGAAAAATACCCCGTAGCTGCAGAAACCTGTCCTTCATGTTCCAGCCACAGAAGGCCTGTGTGGTTCTTGTTTTTCAGCAGCCTTTGCTCCCTGTCCTCCCAGTGCAGAGCCAGCCCAGATCAGACATGTTCCTGCACCTCCAGCTTCTGTGTCTGAGCCAGAGTTGCTTTCCCAGAGAGGGACCTTTCCTCTCTCCCTAGCTGGGAAGGGGATATGTAAAAGGGGGATATTCCATTAATAGCAGGAATTTTAAGGAATGCTGTGACCACTTGGCCTGGCAGTGATTCTCTGGCTGAAGCTGAGCACCCAGCCCCAGGTGCCACAGGAGCAGAGCAGGATCTGTGCCACTGTTGCTGTTCCATGAAGTCAAGGTTCTTCCTGCCAGCTCAGGTGAGCTCCAGCTTTGTATTCCCTGCCTCACACTGTCCTCCATCTGCAGGTGGAGCAGAGAGCACAGCTCCCCATCCTCAGGGCTCAGGAGGGCTGAGGTCCTGGAGATCTGATGTTTCTGCTGGAGCAGAAATAAAATTGATGCAGAAAACCACTTTGCTGCATGCACCTCATGTGCTCCATGACCTCGATACAGAAACCTGCTCACCATTCAGCTGGTGGTGCAGATAAAAGCATCGAGCTGAGATCAGCACAAAATAATAATAAAAAACCCCTCAGTCAGTGCATGTCACAGGAGAAGCTCTTGCAGAGAACTACCCACCCAGTCTCACCACTTGGTGTAACTGGGCATCTGGTTGTACCTTAAGAAAAACAACCCACAGTATTTTTGTTAACCCTTCACTGGCAGCAGCAGCAAACCTGGTTTCTGCTTTTCAGTTTTGCAGCCTGAAGGCAGAGGAGGAGCAGCACAGCCTGGCTGCTGTGGGGGGTGTCCAGAGCTGCCCAGTCCAGTGCCACACGTGCTCCAGTGCCACGCGTGCCCCGTGCCAGCCCTGCCTGGAAGCTGCTGCTCCCTCGTGCACTGATCTTAGCAGGTTCTCACATCTCTTCCCTTTCGTGTTTTGGTGAGAAAACACAAGTGTGCCAGTGCTTAGAGCAGCCACAGGAGCCCTGTGCTGGGGTCCTCTTACCCACACCTGCCCACAAAGGTGCCCCAACTGCCCTGGGGCACTGTGCACTCAAAGGTGAGGCCACTGAGGCATGTGGTGAAACTTTTCCTCCTTAGACCTGCTGGAAGAAAGCTCCCTGGGTCCCTTTAGCCCTTCAGAAGGCAGTTCCTGTGGCAGGCTTGCTTTTGCCCTGCTTGCAGGGCCCCTGTTGGCCTTCCAGGTTGTCCCTCATGATTCCCAGTCACTTGGTTCTGCCCCAGCAGAGCCCTGTGCTGCCAGGCCAGGGGGGTCCTGCCGGGTGTGCAAACACACTCATCACTTGCAGCTTCTCCCCGGGGAGAGGGGGCACGAGGGGTTGCTGCAAGGTGGAGTTTGGTGGAGTCACTGAGGCCAGGTTTGTGCTCTTGTCAGGCACCAGGGATGAGAGGCCAGAGGTTGGTGTTTGGGAGCAGGGCAGGACAGCTCGCTGCCCCCTGCTCACGCTGGGCTCTTACAGAGTTGCTTCCTTGGAAGGGGTCCGAGGGTGATTAGCTGGAATCCAGAGGATGAATAACGAGCTGTTCCCAGTCTGACACATCGAGCTGTGTCTCTGTGGCTCAGGGAGGTTTCACTCACTCCCTGAGGGTCCCGTTCTGGTGCTGTTCCCCACCAGAGCTGGGAATGGCTGTTGCAGGAGCCTCGCGTGAGTCCTTGCAGCAGATGATCAGCTTCTGCCTGCTGTCTGAATGGATTCTTTTCTTGTCTCAAAAGAGCTTTGGCTCTTCAAAAGTGCTTCAGCCACGTGTGCCTCACACCCTCAGTCACACCTGCTGAACTTCTGTTGCACATCTGGTCCATCCATCCCGCTCTTGCTGCTTTCCCTGCTTTGGTGAAGTCGATGCTGTGTGCCCAGATACTCTGCTAATGCTCTTTTTTTTTTAAAGGCTGATTTTTGTGCAGCTGTAATTAAAGACAGGATTTGCCCTTTCTAACTTGTTATTTCGGGAGCTGGAGCCCAGCCTGCCCTGTTGTTGTTGCTTGTGGGCTACAAATGCCATTGTCCCGGGAAGCCGAGCGCGGCCGGCGGCGCTGGAAGGCAGCTCTGGAATTTCACTCGGCTATTTTTAGTCAGTGGTGGGAAAAAAAAAATTGCACTTCCAACACTTTGGAGTCTTTGTCAGTGCTGAAATCAATCAAAGGGCAAACCCAGACTTGGCGCCGATGAGCAGGACGAGGAGGTGACCTCAGGCTGCGGAGGCTGAGCTGGTGAAAAGGTGAAGTGGGGTTGGAGGGGGGAGCCCCAGCTCTGCCTGCTGGTCACTGGGCTGTGCAGGAGGGGAGGGGGCTGGGGGGGTGGTGGGAGCTGTGGGGGTGATGGGGTTGTGGGGGTGATGGGAGCTATGGGGGTGATGGGGGTGGTGGGGTGATGGAAGCTATAGGGGTGATGGGGCTATGGGGGTGATGGGGGTTGTGGGGCTGTGGGGGTGATGGGAGCTATGGGGGTGATGGAGCTGTGGGGGTGGTGGGAGCTGTGGGGGTGGTGGGAGCTGTGGGGGTGATGAGGTTATGGGGGTGATGGGAGCTATGGAGGTGATGGGGCTGCGGGGGTGATGGGAGTTATGGGGGTGGTGGGAGCTGTGGGGGTGATGGGGCTGTGGAGCTGATGGAGCTATAGGGGCTATGGAGCTATGGGGGTGGTGGGACCTCACTGCACCACAGCCACCAGCCTGTCCCACTTTATGCACGTGCTCCATGGCCACTGCTGGGCTGGCTCCTTGCTGTTCTCCCTGTGCCCCTTCCAGGATCCCTTCCCCCCATTTCTCCCTGTCTTTTCCTGTGCAGCTCCTTGGTGGGTGCCCTGGGTGTGGGTCTGCTCTCCACAGAACCTCTCTGGTGGCCACCCTGAACAGGGCAGCTCTTCCAAAGCCAGGACCTGGAGGCAGGAGCTCCTGAAGGACCCTGGGTGTGAGTCCAGCTGGCTGGATATTAAGCTGTTACAAATATTCCCATCAACTCCAACCACCCCTGTAGCTGCGAGGCAAAACCAGCTTCTAACCCACAGGTGTTTCTTTTTAATGCCAATTTTCTGGGAAGCTGCTTCACCTGTTTGGCCACCAAGTGTCCACACTGGTGGGCTGCAAGCCCCAGCTTTACCCAGGCTCACAAAATCCCTCTGCTTTTCTCTAGCTGGCTTCTTAGGAGCTGCTTTCAGCCCAGGTTGCTGTTGTTCAGCAGAAAAGCTCCTGACTGCTCCTGGCTTGCTGCTCAGAGCCACAGGAGGCTTTGGGATGGGTGGGATTGTGCAGGAGGACACTGACTTGATGGGCTGGTGTGTGGGAAGGATGTGCAGAGTGAGACCTTGGGGTCACCCCCAGCAGGGCACTCCTGCCTGACCCAAAATAGCAGAGGACTTTGTATTCTCTGAGAGCAGGAGGGGATGCAGGCAGGCAACTTGCCTGAAGTCTAAAAAGTGTCCAAACCCCCTATTTTCCTAGCAAGGAAAATGGAAAATGTAGAGGATATTTTTCTCATTTGGCCCATTTGACCCAAACCCAAGGACACCAGCACTTTCCAGCACCCCCCCTCTGAGCCAGACACACTTGTGGATATCAGCACCTACTGTGTGAGCTTTGAAATGTTGCTCCCTAGATCTGGAGCCCCTGCAGATGGGCTGTCCTGGAGGGGGGGGGGGCACGCTCTGCAGGTCTCTCCACCACCCCCAGCACCTCCTGGTTCTGCAGGACATCGAGGTCCCTGAGGCTTTGGTGGACACTGAGGGATTGGAGCCACTTGGGTCAGCAAGTAAGAGTGGAAAAGTTTACTTAGGGATGGTCTGTTGAAAGAAAGGTTTCCAAAGTGGTTTGCTTAGTGAGCAGCTTGGGGGGGCTCCTGGGCAGGCAGAAACCTGCTCTGCTGGGAGCCTGGGGGGGCCAAGGGGAACCCCAGGGCACTAAACCTTCCCTAAGGCTGCACAGTTTCATCCGTGGTAAAAATAAACCTGGAAAGAAATTCCACTGAAGTCCAACTAAAGGGCTGGGGGCTTTCACTTGTGGAGCCAATGGGTGGTTTAATCCCTTGGTGCTGGGAATAAGGACCATGTGTGGGAATTGCTTCTGTTCCCACCTTCTTCCTGCTGGGGTCGTTCTGCTCGCAGCCTGCTTTGCTGAGGGAGGTGGATGTGCCTGAAGGGTGCTGCATGGCAAAGCAGGTCTGCTCAGAGCTTTAGTGTCCTCTCCCAATTGATCGTTGGCTTCATGAGGTTGTCTTACAGCTGGCAGGACCCCAGCTGCCCAGATGTCCTCTCCTCCATGCTGGATGAAGAGCCAGCACTGCCCATTTCCACCCCTGGGAGCTCCTGTCCTCTTCCTACAGCCGGTTCTGGGTAAGTTGTCTCCTTGCCAAGCAGGCCCTTGTCAGCTCTTCTGTCCTGCTGATGGGTCTGCAAGTTTAATTAAGTGCTGAGGACTGAGCTTTGCAGCATATTCACTGTGTATGATCAGGTTCTTGAGGGCAGCCACCACGTGACTGCACACCTTGTAAAGAGGTGGGGATCGGGCTGTTCAATGAAGTTACAAGTGACAGGACAAGAGGGAATGGCCTCAAGTTGTGCCAGGGGAGGCTTAGATGGGATGTTGGGAATAATTCCTTACCCGAAAGGGTTGCCAGGCATTGGGACAGGCTGCCCAGGGCAGTGGTGGAGTCACCATCCCTGGAGGGATTTAGGAGTTGCATGGACATAGGACTGAGGGATATGGTTTAGTGAAGGACTTGTCAGTGTTGGGTCAATGGTTGGACTTGGTGATCTTGAAGGTCTTTTCCAACCAAGGTAGTTCTGTGATTCTGTGAAGCTGGGAGTGCAGGGAGCTCCTGCTCACCTGTTTGTCCAGGGAGGAGAATCCATTGCCCTGGTGGGGAATATGGTTGAGATCAAGCTGAGGGCAAGAGAAGTCCTTGGGGTCTGTGGTTGGCTGATAGTGGTGGCACTGCTGTGTTTACTGTACTACTGCTTGACACCCTGGGCTGAGCTGCAGTAACACAGGTTTGGTTCAGTTTAAAAATGTTGAAGTGGCAGCAGAAGAGAACCCTTTCATCCCACCTGGACACATGGGTGAGAGCCCTGGGGAGGCTGCAGAGCAAGGCTGGGTCAGAGGCTGGAGCAGGGATTTCAGTGCTGGTTTCTGTTCCCTCCATCCAGCACAAGGTGAAAATCCATTTTAATTTATTAGGCATCCAAAACAGGCTGAAGGCATCAAGAGAAAACAAAGGCACTGCTGGAATAACCTGGCAGTGCTTGTACAGAGAAAAAGTGCCAGTGAGAGCAGGAACATTGCAGACGTTGTCCAAGGCAGGGGATAGATCTTAGTGTGCCTGGGCTTTGGGGTTTGTTTTTATACTGGGGCTTCAAAGCAGCTATTTTGTCATCTCAGGGTGTCACCCAGGGGGGTCTGTCACCCAGGGGGGTCTGTCACCCAGGGGATGTCCTGCCCTGGGGCCTCTGGGTTTCTGGCAGGGCAGGATGTGTGCAGTGGGGTGCTGAGCTGCTGGGTTCCCTGGGCTGGGCTCACACAAGGGGCTGTGGTGTCTCCAGCCCCAGAGGTGGCAGCCAGGACGGAGCAGTTCTCACCCCTGGAAGTGCCAGTGCTTGATCCAAGTGAAGTGGTGTTGGGAAACTCAGCTAAAGGGGGTGTTGTGGGGTGGGATGGTCCTGGGGCCAGGAGGCTCGGATGAACCTCTACAGGTCTCCAATACAGTTTATGGTAATTTGGGCTTGTTTTCTTAATTATCCAAAGCTGCCACTCTCTAAACCATTCCCAGTTTGCAGATGTCCTTCTGGATGAGCTGACTTTTATTTTGTTGTTGTAGTTTTCAGGTGTCAGAAAATTGTATTCCATGTACAAAACCAACTCCCACCATCCTGGGACGGTTTATGTTACCAGCTTTACCTGCCTGTGTATGAAAAGAGCAAGTAGGTGCTCTTTTCTCACACTTGAGAAGTTGCTTGTGGGTTGTCTGGGAGACCTGAGGAGCAGTGTGACTTGTCTGGCCTGGATGAGCAGAGGACAAGGTGGAATAACATGAAGGAGAACAGTGATCCCGAGGGGTGCAGAGGGTGAGATGTTACTGCATGCTTTTTTTCCTTTCTTTATTTATAAATAATGGTATTTTAAGCCCCCCTTGCTCCTAACCTCATATTTTTTGGGTGCTGTAGCAGGGCTGGGTAAGGATTGGCTGCTGCTTTCTTTGGCAAGCAGCAGAGCTTGAGCATTTGGTGTCGGGCAGGGGTCAGAATTGTTACGAGTCTGCTCGTTTTTTTTCCAGATCTATAAAAAAAACACCCCATCAAACCCAGTGTCACCCCATTTTGGCTACTAAATACTTCTTTGAAGGAAGAATAGCCATTTTCATACTTCAAGTGCAGTTGTCTCTGCCCCAACGAGAATGTTTATTTACATCTTGCTCCTACCAGCTGTAAGTTGGATCATGATTCTTCCAGCAGGAGCATTTGAAATGCCTGCCCTGGCTTTTCTTGTGGCCATGACTCATTACTGGCCATTGAGTAACCTCTGATCTACCCAAACAGCCAAATAAACCATTCTAGGATCCTAAGGTGAGGATTTGAATGAGCAGACTAGGCTGAGGATTTTGGGAAGGCATCCCAAGCTTTGGGACATGGATACCCGTGGAGCTGCTGCAGGCTGTGAGCAGCTGGCTCCCCCCAGCTCCATAGCCAGTCCCAGGGATTGGGTTGTTTGGCTTGTCTCCTGTATTCCTATTTTTTGTCTCTTCACCTCTCTGCAGCCTCCCTGGGTCTGCAGTGGGGCTGGGGCAGAATGTCCCTGCCTGGGGGATCCTGCTGGGAATGTCCTGCTCTTATCCTCATCCCATGGGTGTTTAACATCAAGAGGGATCCCTAAAAAACGTGCCAGGCTGGCAGGATGATTGCCATCTGAGCTGGCATTTGAGGGCTAAAAAGACTGCAGAAAATGGAAACAGGCTTAGAAATAATTCACTTCATTACAGAGAAAAGATCTGGGGAGAACAAAATCAAATCATGTTCTAACTGGGAAATATTCCTCTCCTGTGTCAGTCCTAAAATCCTCTCCCAGGCACCTTGGGGTGCTGGTCCCTGGCAGCATGAATGCAAAAGGTATCTTAACAATAAAAGTTACTCTTTGTAATTAGATCAGACAGTAAAGATTAATCAGTAAAATGTTGGCAATGTACTTATTACTAAGTTTTGTACTAGGCCTAGAACACAATCATCAATTTTAAAGGATTCTATAATAAAACTTAATAATGGAAATGACTTAATGTTAAGTGCACCAATAAAGACAAACAAGGAGTTAATGTCTCTCACCCTTGCTCAGCCCCAGCTGGGTGTCCCTGGTTGGGTTTTAGTTTTCAAGAACTGTTCTCCCTGGTAGGTGTCCCTGCTGAGAAGGGAAGGTCCAGCAACCTCCAGGAAAGGTGCATGGGAAGCCTGCCCACCAAAGGTGGGACCAGGCTTTGATAGAATGAAGTGGATTGTCTGCTGTCATGGAAGTATTTAGCTGTACCTCCAGTATCCCTCATTGGAGAGTAAAAGGGAAACAGTGGAAAACCCACAAAGACCCTGTTCTCACCAAGCCAACTCTTCTGTGTCTCTGTTCTTGTTTTATCTCCATTTCAGGCCTGATTATAGCTGGGCTGGTCTCCACGTTCTTCAACACCAGAGGGCAGCTGGTGTTATGGACATCAGCTTGGCTTCTGCTTGTACCTTTCAAGGTTGTTACCAGCTGAGAGTTTGCTAGGCCTTTTCCTTTCCCATGGAAATCTTTCCACTCCAGGCCTGGGGCTGCAAAAGTGGGAGACAAAAGCAACAGAACCATAGAGGGAAAGTGAGGCAGGTGCATTGAGAGATGTCCTACAGTACATCATGCAATGAAGGTATGGAGACTCTGGACTTGAGAGGATTGCTGTGTTGTGGTTGAGGTCCTGGGGCTGGTTGTTGGGGTTGGGGCTGCATCCCATAGCATTCCCAGCTCCTCAGGGCAGGTTCTCACCCCCTCACTGGGTGGACACAGTAACTTGGATGCCCACAGCTCTGGGGCAGTGCCTGCTGTGGGACCCACCATTCAGACTTCCCTGGTTTTGTTTGGTGTTTTTTTTGTTTTGTTGGGGTTTTTTTTTAAACACATAGTTACTTTTGCTTTGATATGGTGAGGACAACATCAACCTCAATTAATTCCTGCCCCTTTGCACAACGTGGAGGTAGCTCTGGTTGGTTGGTGCCGGGGCTTTCCCTCTTCCCCCTCATCCTCATCCCTGCAGGGAAACTGGCAGGGCAAGTCCTCTTGGGCTGAAGCCACCCCACAGCCCAGGTGTGCTTCCACCTGGGAAAGGTCATCCTTGGAGCTTAATGACCAGCTTTGTCCCTGCTGTGCTGGGGAGGGATGGGTGACACAGGTCTCTCCTCATCCGCCGCGCACAGGGAGGGTTCCCAGCGCGCCCAGGGACGTGCTCCTCAAATCATCCCAGTTGTGTGGGCCACGTAGTCGTGGGAATACAGGGCTTGGCTTCATCAGCACCTGAAGGGCTTGTGTCTCAGTATAAATCCACCCAAAAGCTGATTTTTCACTCGTCAGACCTTGCCTTGGACACCTTGCTCAGTCCTGACGAGCTCTTTAAGCCACGAGTTGCTCAGAGACAATTTGACTCCGCTCCCCAGCTACAAGGATCCATGGCCCTGCTCCTTTTCTTGGTGTTCTGCACTAAAGCCAAAACCTCTTGATTTTTTTCTAGTGCTTTCCTCAGTTCTTTTCAATGTTCTCCTTTCTTTCCTATCACAGAAATGGTCTTTTCCAGTGAATCAGAAGCAGACTGCAGGGACTCAGGTTCCATCTGCCAGCTCATGTCACGGTGTCAAAGCCCCATTCCTGCTCCTGGAGCATCTGCTCTGAGACCATGGATTTACTCTTTCTTCAAAGAAATGGAGGATTTTTGCCTTTTTTTTCCCCCCCTCTTTTTTAATCTTTGTCCAGGGCAATCCTTTCCACAGTCAAACTCTCCTGATACTCCAGCTGTACTTTGGAAAGTGCTACATGAACCAGCGTTGTCCTGGTCAGCAAATCTCTGCCCTGCCTATATTTAGCCAGAGACATGCTGATTTTTTACTTTGGTGTCACAAACAAAGATCTGCTGCCTCGTTTTGATCTCCAGAGTGGATTAGAGGGAGAGCAAAAAGCCAGTTGGATGTTGTCCCACCTTGTTCCCAGTGACACTTGGGTGAGCTCACCCAGGTGGTGCCACAGGAGGTGAAGGTCGGGGTGTAATTTGCCTGGCAAGTCCTTTGTTCTATGTCATGATGTGAAGGTGGAAGCTGAGGAGCAGCTGAGGGAACTCAGGTTGTTCAGTCTGGAGGAAAGGAGGCTGAGGGGAGACCTTCTCCCTCTCCACAACTGCCTGAGAGGAGGTTGGAGTGAGGGAGGGATCGGTTTCTTCTCTCAAGGAACAAGCAACAGGACGAGAGGAAATGGCCTCAACTTGCACCAGGGGAGGTTTAGATTGAGTATGAGAAGAAACTTCTTCACTGAAAGGGTCATTAAACACTGGCACAGGCTGCCCAGGGAGGTGGAGGAGTCACCATCCCTGGAGGTGTTTAAAAGCTGTGCAGATGTGGTGCTGAGGGACACGGTGTAGCTCTGGAGTCGGTGGAGTTGGGTTCATGGTTGGACTGGGTGCTCTTAGAGGTCTTTTCCAGCCAGAACAATTCAGTGAGTCTGTGAATCCAGCCCAGCTGCCCAGCTCTGACAGGAAAAGCCCTTGGGTGCTATCTCACATTTCTGTTAGGGTTAGCGGGTGCTTGCCCAGCCCAAGCTGATGTCAACACCAGTGTGTGAGTTTGGGCTTCATCACCCCAGTTAGAAGGACTTCTGGGCAAGCCCATGTTGGGTATTTGCTTAGTCCAGCAGAAGGTAAATGGGGCAGCTCCTGGGGCACTTCAGACTTTCACCCCCAGCCTCAGCAGTTGTTGGATGGGGAGGGAGACCTGCTGCTTGTAGTTTGTTTTTAAGTGCTATGGAAGGAGTTTAGGCCTCATGAGAAGTATTTCTTTTAAGGATTTTGGAATGAACAAAATATATTTCTGCTGACTTAAATGTCCCGTGAAGCAGGTGTGTTGTCAGTAAGAAGGGTCTTGGCACCATTTCCATTGGTTCACACTCCATTTCTTGACCATTTGGCAGAGATTTAAACAGGTAAAGGAAAAAAAGCTGCTGAGCACGAAGCTGCTGGGCCCATTTCCATGGCAAGCAGAGCCCCTCGTGCTGTCCTGCCACCCCAGAGTGCTGCTCACCACACTTTTGCTTCCAGTTCCCAATGCCCACGAGTGCCCTGGGTCCCTGCTGTGCCATCAGATGGCAGCCCCTGTGCCCTTGGGCACCTCCAGCACCTCAGCTCTCAGTGTCACCCATCCTGTCACCCCACTTGAGCTCCCTCCAGCAGCCAGAGCCTGCAGGTGCTTGGGGTCTCTCAGTCTTGGTGGAGGATGGCAGGAAGCAGCAGGACACAGACCCCAAAGGCTGAAAAAAGCTGCTCCTTGTGAAGGGTTGTGATGAGCTAGATGGAAATGCCACCCCCTTTTCCAAGGGTTTCCACACAACACTGCACCTCTCCTGCTTCCAAGGGTTTGTGTTCAGCCCTTTTCTTCACCTACCCCAGGCTGAAAGTCTCCTCTGGCAAGGACCATCTGTTTGTTTTCCAACTGCTGTGCCCACTGGCAGTCCAGCACTTGGGATATCCATGGTGGGCTGGACCTCTGCATGGCACCAGGCTTGCCTGTGGAGCAGCTGGAGCAGCAGGAACAACAGGCAGGTTGGATGGGGCTCTGAGCAGCCTGCTCTGGTGGGAAGTGTTGGATCTAGATGATCCAAGGTTCTTCCAACCCAAACCACTCTGCGATTCCATGATTAAAAGCACAGACAGGATGGTGCCAGCAAGGCACAGGGGCACAGGACTGGGCAAAATGGTGCTTGTCAAATGAAACCATTCGTTAAACCCACGCTGCAGAGTCAGTGCAGGTGCTGGGGGCTGTCGTGCTTCCCTTTGTGCAGTTGGCAGCAGCTGTTATTTTTCATGGGTCCTGTTTTCATTTCTTAATGCTACTTAAAGGGAAAAAAAAAAAAACCAAAACAAACCCTGGGAGTAAATTAGAACGAGAGAATGGACCTTAAAGGTGATGAGATTCCAGCTCCCCTGCCTGGGCAGGGACACGTCCCCCCAGAGCAGGCTGCACAAACCTGGCCTCGAGCCCCTGCAGGGAGGGAGCAGCCGCAGATCCGGACTCGTCCGGTCGTTCTAAAAACCACCCCACAAACGCGGGGCCGCCTGGGCGCTGTTCTGTGCGGGAAAAGGTACAAACAAAGCCCTCAAGTTTGTCAGAGAAGGGCAGCGGCAGCCCCGGGCCTGGCGGAGGGCCCTGGGGAGGGGCGGGCTCTTCCCCCGGGATGGGGAGAGGGGAGCGGGTCCCACCGGTGCCCTCGGGCTCCCCGGGATCCTGCCCCGAGCATCCCTGCCTGCTCCCCGGGATCCTGCCCCGAGCAGCCCTGCCTGCTCCCCGGGATCCTGCTCCCCGGGATCCTGCCCCGAGCGGCCCTGCCTGCTCCCCGGGATCCTGCCCCGAGCATCCCTGCCTGCTCCCCGGGATCCTGCTCCCCGGGATCCTGCCCCGAGGGGCCCTCGGGCTCCCCGGGATCCTGCTCCCCGGGATCCTGCCCCGAGCATCCCTGCCTGCTCCCCGGGATCCTGCTCCCCGGGATCCTGCCCCGAGGGGCCCTCGGGCTCCCCGGGATCCTGCCCCGAGGGGCCCTGCCTGCTCCCCGCGCCGCCAGGCACGGCCCGGGGCTGAGCAGCCCTCCCCGGTGTCCCCGCCAGCGACCAGCACCGGGCGGTACCGGGAACGGCAGGGCCCCGGTGGGAGCGGCTGCCGGGGGTGGGCGGGACACACACACACACACACACATACCCCCCCGTGGGCCGGTGAGCCCCCCCAGCCGCCGCCACAAAGCCGCGGGGAAGCGGTGCCCCCGGTGCGGGGACCGGGCGGGATTCGATCCCGCGTCCCCGGCGGCCGGTGCCGCCTCCCTTTCTTCCGGGCGCGGTGACGTCACGGGGGGGAGAGGCACGCAGCGTACGCGCGCGCGTGCGTGCGTGCGTGCGCGGGGCGGGGCGGGTGAGCGCGCGGCGGGGCCTGCGGGGCGGGCGGGGCGGCCGCCGCCATGGAGCCCGACTCGGTGATCGAGGACAAGACCATCGAGCTGATGGTGAGTGCTCCCCGCCTCCCGCGCACACCCCCCCACACCCCCGCCTCGCCCTCTTTTCCCCTCACCGCCCAAGCCCCGCCACCCCCGGGCCTTGCGGGGGGTTCCGGCGCTGCCGCCCCGCCGGTGAGGCCCGGCCCGGGCCCACCCGCAGCCCTGGGCCCGCTCCTCGCCTCGTTCCACCCCGCAGCCCCTCCGGGGGGATCCGCACCCCCCTTCCCACCACCCCCCCCATCCTTCCTCCCCCCCGGTTTCCCGGGGCAGGCCGGGGCGCGAGCAGGCGCTTTGCTTTCATTAAAAAGAGCTGAATTAAAAAGAATAACCGACACCCCCCCCACGCCAAGGCAGAGCCGCGCTGGGGGGGGGGGCGGGATGCGGGCACGTTGGGCAAAACCAACCAACCAAACGAAAGCCAGTTGTCCCGGAGCAGCTCGGCGGGCTCGGGCCGAGCTGCCCGCCCGGCTCTGCCGCCTCCCGGGGCCTCCCCGCAGCACAGCCCGGTAGCCCCTTGTGAGCCCCCCCCCAACCCCGTGGGGGGGGGTTGCGGGGATGAACCCCCCGCATCCCCAGGCTCTGGGGCTGCTCCCGGGGCCGCAGCGGTGCTGGAGCTCCGGTCCAGCCAGCACGGAATCTCTCTTCACGAGACCTAATTGGTGTGTATGTGTTATAGCCCCTAATTAACGCTTCACGCCGCTAAATTGGGGTGAGTGGGGAGACGGCCAGGAGGAAGCAAGAGGAGGGGGTTTTGTTTCTAAATAGGAGCGAATCTTACCTTCCTGTAGCCAAATATTAGAGGGGCCCTAATTTTATTCCCTTTAGGGATGAATAACATTAAGTTAGGAATGCAGGGAGAGCAGCTGCCACTAAATAACCTCCTTATTTGCTTGTTGGGAGCATCGTTTGCTTTCAGCGACAAAATTCCACGCCGTGGTGCAGAATGGGGTGGTCAAATGCGAACGTTTTGCTTTGAAGGCCCCTCTGAAGGGGAGCATGGAGACATGAAATGGGGTTTGTTGTGTTGTGTTTTGTTTTTTTTTTTAGCCAGCAGAGTTCTTGCTAAACTCCCTGCTTTGGGAAAGACAAACTTCCTGGTGCCTGATGTCAGGGAGCAGAAATTCAAGAGGGGGGGGAAAAAAAGAGGCAACCCCCCAAAAAAAAAAAAAAATCCTTTCATTTGGGATTTTTTATTATATTTTTTTTTGCTCGCTGAGGTTGGGAGCTTAAAAAGCAGTTCTGGGCGAGCCTCCTGTCCCCATCCCTGTGGATTGGATGATCTGGCACTTCCCCCCCTCCCCGCCCTGGGGGGGACACACACACATCAGAACCGTTTCCGTTTAGTGGCCGCGGGGATGAAAGGCTGAGGGCAGCTCTGCCGGGATCTGATACCGGAGGAGTCGCCCACAGAAAAGCTGTCTGCTAAATTTCCGAGGTGTGAAGTGAGTTGGAGTCTTACATTTTTATTTTTTTTTTTTCCAGGGGGTTACTAATACTCCTCAGCCTGGTGCTAAAACAGCGTTTGAGGCTGGGAGGTGTGTTTTGCCTGCTTGGCCTTTTGTAAACGCTCGGGCTTTTTAAGAAGGTGCTTCTCCTCGGGGCTGAATTGTCAGCAGGCAGAAGGAAATGTGATGTTTGCTGATTAACTCTGGCACCCTCTGTTCTACAGTTGGACCTGGGGAATATGCTAATGGATGCAAAAATCAGTGGGGTTATTCAGATTTTGAATGACATGGTAGGAGACAGAAGAAGCGGGTTTTCCTCTCGCAAGAAATTAATACGTATATTAAAACGTTAATAAGACAAATAATTCTGTATTTTCCAGTAGAAAATGGTGCTGGAAAGTGTAGCTGAATGTCATTTCAACCGTAGTGGAGACTTGCTTAGAAACACTTGTGTTGGAGTGGAAATGTTGCCCTGGGATCCTTGGAAGTCATTCCTAAATGAAGCCACGGCTCAGAGGTTTCGCCTTCTTGTGTGTTGTAGAACATTCTCCAGAAGATTTGTTTCACTCCACAAAGCAAAAGTAGAAGCTGCACTGACCCAGGTTTTTTGGTCAGTAATTTCAGTATGAAATGCAAACTGGTATGGGTTGTTGATGCTGGTGGCAAATGTCCCCAGCCCAGGGACCACCCCTAGCGGGGTGCTTTTCTTGTTAAGAATGTCATTGTTTCCTAAAAGCAAGATGTTTTATGCCTTTCTTTGATACAGGAGATTGGTTTTGGTGCGTTTTGGGTACTCAAATCACTTCTCTCCACTGCCAAGGATGAATCTGTAGTAAATACAGGAGCAAAAGTGTAATGCAGAATTTCTGAGGAGCAAACACGATATAATTGTGAGCGGCTGATAAACAAGAGATAACGTGTCAACATCTTAATTGCACAGGAGCTGCAGAACACTCTGTTCTAGCCCTCAACTGTGCCTTCACTAGATAGATCATTTGCATTTATTTAAAGAAAAAACAGTCATGGAAATAGTGCTGTTCTATTTTTAAAGCTGGAATCTAAGAGAAATATGTTGAAGTTTCAGAGTGACAACTTCCATTTGCTGTGCAAAGCTCTAGCCAGTGTTCTGAAGTCCCTGTATCTTGTAGGACTGCTCAGGGCTCTACATGTCTTGTTCTACATGTGCAAAACAAGTCATCCAGCCATTGGAATGGTGATGAGCAATTGATTTAGTGATGACATCTCATGGCTTTCATTTGGAGATTGTATCTACCTCTGCAGGCAAGATACCAGGTGCCTGGAGAGGTGATTTCAAGAGGCTGCAAAGTGTGCAACTGGTGAAGGCTGATGGTGCATCTCCTGGGGTTGGTTTTAGTTCAGATACCTTTGTAACTCAGTATTGTCTCAGTTAAATGCTGAGTGGGCAAACTGTTAGAAAATGAGTAGTAAGGAAGTAATCCAGACCAGATGGAGGGCTAGCCAGAATGATTGAAAGGGCTCTTTCTTCCCTGGCTTTGATGTTCTCTGTGAAATCAGATAACTGTAACCTTTTTGCTCTTTTAAAGGACCAAACTTGTTTCTTGCTTGAGGTGAAGCCCCGGCAGCAGTGCTTTGTGGAGTAGGTTTTTCACCTGCAGATTCTGAGTTGTGTGTAAGATGTGTGCTGTTCAGTCCCATCAGACCTGTTGCATGTGTTTATCTTCAGTACTTGCTCAAAGCCTGGGGGGTTTTCATTTTCTCAGGAAGCTTCCCTGAACCATGCTTTTGTTTTACCGGCAGACTTTCAAAGTAGGGGGTAATTAGCTGCTTAGTTTGTATTAAAGTGGTTATAAAAGAGTATGTAAGTACTGCAAATACATTTTTAATACAGATTAACAAGTTACGCATTTATGGGGGAACTGTGTCCAGCATAAGATGTGGGTAGTATAAAAAAAAAAAATCCCATTGCTCCCAGGCTCTTGTACCCACCAGACACCTATGGGACATGGTTAGTGAAGCAGGAAACCAACTGTGTGTAAATTCTCACACTTACTGAGCTCTTTATCATCTCTCTTTCCAGTGTTTCTTTGATGCAGTTCTTCAAACACAGATCCCCCTGCTGCAGAGTTGGCAGTTTAAATTGAACGTAGCACTGCTCTGTGGCAGGAGCATGGAAGGGTTATGGAAAGACCATGCCTAGGAATAAAACCAACAAGCACTTGTTTATATCAACTTAATATTTGTATCCTAAAGTTATGGATATGGAAAACATTTGTCCTGAGATGATATCTTTGTTGTCTAGGACATCTCTCTCTGTCTCTCATAAAAATGTCTGGTGTTTAAGTGCCTCTGTAAATAATAAATGAAGAATTATAATTGAATATCTTGCCACAAGTCTTTCAGTTTCTCCTGGAGGAACTATGATGTGAACTGAAGGTCTTCCAGTTCAAAAGGTAACAATCTCAGAATGCAGTATTTCAGATAGGCTTGCCTTGACAGCAGCAACTCCTGCTGTAAATGTTGCCAGCAGTACCTGAAGTTCCTCAGCTCACTGCAGCTGGAGGTGGCTGTGCTCCCAAACTATTTAAAGCTTTACATGCAAAATAAATCTTAGCATTCTGTTTGGAAACTGAAATAGAGCTGCTGGATGTATCTCAGTAGGGTTGTAATGTTCTGGCTTTTTTCTTCCCTGTCTCAATCATTGCAGGCCAAGCAGGCAGTTACATTTTTGTGAATATTTTTCCATGTCGTCTTAGAGGAATCCTTCAAAGAGTTTACTTTTGTAGTGCTAGAGGTACAGGTGGGCTAGACAAGGATTATCTTTGCACCTAGAACAAAGGAGGTGCTGTTCTAGCTAAAATGTGACTTGGTTTGTCATCAGAAGCTGGCAGATGGAGAGTTAGCATGGCATTTGTAAACCTGGGAGTAAACTAGTTTTGTTTTCTTCAGTGGGATAATAATCTATTTGCTTTGCAGTTATCTTTAATCTTCAGCACTAAATGAGCAGAGCTGAGAGCTGCGTGTCAGGCATTAAAGTGTGCAGTCAGTAGTGTGCTGGCTAGTTGCATACATGGGGAAAAAATTGCCAGAGCAGATTTCTGAAGAGGCAGTGGTGTTTTGAGGGCTCCTAGGGAGGCACAGACAGGCCCTTGGGGCAGGAGCTGCAAGCTCTGTGCTGCTGCACAGGCTGTCACAGTCACAGCTCTGTGCCTGGAAGAGGAAGGATGCACATATAAAGAGAATAGATGGCTGTGACTTTGGCAGCCATGCAGAAAATGGGAAGGAAGAGCTTAAGAAAATGAATTAGAGCAAGGCAAGTGCATTTAGAGCCAGCAGAGTGATGGTGAGATGAGGGAAGTGGACAAAGAAGTGTGGAGAGCTGTATCTCTTTGGGAAGAGATAAAGAAAAAAGTTGTCTGAAGTTTGTGCTCATTATGGCAGGACTGTCAGTTTACACAGGGGAAGGAAAACTGCAGATGCTCCATTTGTAGGGAAAATTTTGAAACTAAGTTGCTTCTAGGTCTTAATAGAAATAAGTTTGTTTCCTGGGTAAACTAAACATGGCTGGTGTTTCACCAAAGGCTTTTTTAAATCTCATTTGAGATTTGGAGACATTTTTGCCTCACAATGAAGCTAAATTTTCTAACATTACGAGATTTTTCAACCTTAGGAACAACACTGAGCAAGTAAAACACAGCAGAGGAGGTTCCCTTGCTGCCTGAACCACCTGTGCAGCTTCCTGTGTGTTGAGCACCTCTGGGGGGTTCCAGCAGGTCCTGGGTTGAGCTCGTAACTCCCGTGTCCAGGTGTGGAATGAGATCCTGTCTTGGCAGACAGGCTGGTATGTGTGCCAGCTACCTCCTCAGAAGTGCTCTTGGGTTGCTCCTTTGAAAAGCTGTGAAGCACGTGTGCCATTCCTGCATTTCAGACTGTGCTGACTCTGTCCCTTAGGCAGAGTTGTTGAATACTGCTAAAAATTTGGGTCACCGAGGAGCGTTGCAGCAGCATCTCGGCAAAACAAACTGCCTTGCTACAGGCTGTGCCCTCAGAGACACTTGGCACTGTTCTCTGAAGGATGGGTGTACCTGGTCATTTCAGGAACGTTGTCTAAAACACCTTCTCTCCGTGGTAAATCACCTTGGTGTGTCTTTTGATGCGTTACGTCTCACTGCCGTGGAGTTTAGAGGTCACTGTCGCTTTGGCATTTTCAGTTTCATCTTCCTGTGCTGCCTCGAGTGCTGGAGCAGCAGCCTGCAGAGTGAGAGTGCTGATGGCTGGGAAATGAAATGGATGGTGCAGCAAACGTGCCAGTGTGAGGAGAATGATGTGTGGGAGAGGGTGAGAGACCATCGTTACAAGAGGGCTGCTCTGCGAGGAAGAGCTTTTATGTTGGGAGGAGGGAGAAAATAAATTGAAGGGGAGAATGTTTACTGAGTTGTTTAAGTAATGCTGATTAATAACAATGCTTATGTTCCAGCTTTTTTTCTCTGGTGATGTCTTTCTTATATACTAATGCCACTCTTTACATTGTTCTATAATCTGACTTCTTGGTTTGATTTCCATAATACTGGTAGTACCTCATTATTCACAGAAAATCCACTTTTTTTCTGGAAAATCCCTTCCTTCCCCAGTTTATTGGTGTATTTATGAGGTCAGTGGCGTGACATCTGAGACCTACTCCGTTTGCCTCCACTGCTTCCACACATTTCCCAGTAGGAACAGTGCACACACGAGACCAGATAATGCAAAAATAATGCAATACCATTTGGATTTTAACAGCAAAAAAAGCACTACCTCTTTCTGGAAACTTAATTAGCTCCTCATGCAGGCTGAATTATCAGTGGGAGCATTTGAAGGCATGTTGTTTCTTCATTGCTTTCTTAATCTAAGTCCCCTCAGGAGTTGCATCCTTGTACTTCTGCCCCAAGAAATTAATGCTTTTCCTGGGGATCAAAGTAGTTAATCATCCTGGGCCTGATTTTATATGAATACAGGCAGAAATTTGTAAGATGTAGGTAAGTACCTACTTGTTAGGAACAGGTTCTGATGTGCTTTCTGTGTAAATAGGTGAAAAAAGCTTTTTTGGGTCAACTTGTAGCTGTGGCAACACGATAAGATTTTGTTTTGTTCCTTGACTTGGAGCGAAAACACAACTTTATTCAGTGTTCTGAGCTGTGAGGCTTCATGCTGAGTCTTGTTCTGCTGAGGAGTTCTTGAATATGGAGTTTTGATACAAAAGCAATTGTGGGAACTTGTGTTCTTTGCCTTTTTGTGGGATGTGTGTTTGTATTTCAGGATGGTTTTGCATGATCATGCTGTGTTCAAATCTTCTTTTCAGTCAGACCAATTTAAACCTCTCAGACCAAAATGCATACAGCTTTTTGAAAATCCATACTCAGACTCTGCTTGCAAAGCTTGTTACAGTTACAGCTTGTATTTGATAGAGAATCTTCCAGACAATTCTACTGGGGCAGCAAAGGATTAGCCAGAGAAACTTGATACTTAGGCTGTCTCCATCACACCAGTACTTCTTGAGACAAAAAGACCTGTGCTGTAGCACTCACGAATGCTGTTCAGGAATGTCTTCCTGGTGAGATGCCTTCTGCAGCACCCTGCTGACTGTTGTGACTTAGCAAATGAGTACATTTATATAATTTTCATAGCTGGCTTCTTTCTGAGCTATATTGTACTCTTAAAATTCTGAGTCATATGCCTTGACATCTTATCACTTTACTTGGCAGGCTTAAAAATCCTAGATTGGACACGATACCAGGTTTACAGTGCTGCTTTGTCCTTGAAATGTCAACCTTTGGTTGTTTGTTGTATTCCCAGGGATAGAAAAGCAGAAAATCACCCTGTGATGAAGATACTCCTGTCTTGGGGTAGCTCTGGGCAGCCAGGGACATGACTGTCTGCAGAGAGGCAGTTTCTTGGCACAGCTGAGAACAGTGGTGGTTTCTCCCACCATTCCCCAAAGTGCTTTGAGATGTGAAGCACAGTTGAAGGCTGAAGATCACTTGTCTCAGCTCTCTGGAGGGGCTGGAGAGCAGAGGAATGGGTGAGAGACAACAGGGGTATGTTCCGCTGTGGATGTTGCAGCCTCATGTTCTGGAAAATGTTGCTGTTGCTTCTGGCTGCTGTTAGGGGAAGATGTGTAGCCATATCTCAACCTTCTTGAAGATGAAGGTGCACAGTCCAGTCTCTCTAGGATACACACTTTCTGTTACACACACAGTGTGGGCTCTCTGCAAGGTCCATCTTTTCTCAGGTGTTAGTGTTTAAGCTGCTTTAAATTAGTTACTTAGAGTAAAAGTGTGCTTCTGAAAGTACTGGATGAAGGCCTTATATCATCTTTCTGAGGAAGAGGTGTGTTTTTCTTGTCTCAGGAGTAGCATGCCTTGGCTTGCTCTGTTCTTGTAGGTTGGTTTCCAGAGACACAGCAATACTGTCAGTTTAGTTCAGGGCTGTCATTTAGCTTGTGTCTTGAAGACTCCATCCATGTGCTGCAGATGTGTAAGGCAAGTCAGATAATTTTGAGGCTGGAAACAGGGAGCTAATCATTGCAGTAAAATGCTTTGGAGCATGTATATGGCAGATGAAAAGTCGTCTATGGGACTGTTTGGAAGACCTGTGTGGTGTCCTGGCAGTTCCTGGAGCAGGCTTGGGAGGTGTAAGCTGGAGGTTGAAGCTTTAGCATTTGCTTGGTCGCATTGTAGTTTCTTCTCATCTTCTTTAATCTTTGCCAAGTTGCCCCAAAGCACTTGTGCATTGAGTGATTCAGGGCAGGAGAAAGAGCAATTTCTTGTCCGTAAATCCGTTTCTTTGTCTTAGATCCACCAATCCGATGACCCTGCTAAGGTAGTTGTGACCAGACTGGTAGGGTGCCCAGGCTGCCTTGGCTCTAACAGCACTAGGAGTACATAACTGGGATTTCATTCAAGAAAGAAGTAGGTGCACCAAGCTGAAGATGATTGGCTGCTCTCTTTTAACAGACAAGTCTGAGAAGGAAAACCCATTCGAATCCCCTTTCATTCTGGATTGGTGGATCTGAAGCCCAGAAACAAAGTTTCAGGTAAGAAGTCACCCTGTACTATATCTTGCTGCTTCTGCTTAGATGAGTTTGTCTGCAAATTCAGTATCTTGCTTTACCTGTTTAATGTCCCTGAAGGGTTAGAACACACCAAGTTAGCTGCTGAGCTTAGGGTAAGAAAAGGCATATTCAGTAAATACACATGCAGTTTGCAGCTCTACTGTGAAAACAGACCTGGGAACATCAGGCAGGCTTGTCTTCTGCACAGCTGGAAAACTGTATCTACAGGTACAGGGGCACTGAGCAGATGGCTCAGAGATCCTGCTTCTCAAAGGGCAAAGCAGCCTCAACAGTGACTTGGTTGAACTTTTCTGTTGAGTTCAGAAAAGTAATAGCTGTCTGCTCTGGTTTCTAGCCATGCTGTCTGGTGAGCTCACCAGAAATTTAGAGAACTCGTCTAGTTGTTCATAGTACAAATTCCAGTAGCTTTATCCTGCTGAAATACCATTTGAAGTTCAGTTGTGGGCAGCACTGGGGAGGGGTGTCAGCCTTCTCAATCCTTCATGAGATTTCAATGTGAAATTCTGTTCCTTGTTGTTTTCAAAGCTAAGCTGAGCTGGTTGTGAGGCATCATTTTCTAGAGGAGCTTTGGAGTCATAGCGGCTTTATTTCAGAGTAGGGGAGTATGGTTGTGTTTTAAATCACATTCATCTGAGATTTTGAGAGTACACATTCTCTTAAAGACAAGTTCAGGAGGTGTTTGTGTGCGTTCTGAAGGAGAGCTGTGTCCCTGGCTGGTAGGAAGATCAAGTTGTGTGAGTGAAGTATCTGGTGTGAAAAGAAGACCTGCACCTCTCCTAATGCCCAGCT
Organism: Apus apus; assembly: GCF_020740795.1. Classification (NCBI taxonomy): domain Eukaryota; kingdom Metazoa; phylum Chordata; class Aves; order Apodiformes; family Apodidae; genus Apus; species Apus apus. Next base: position 16,639,723 of record NC_067294.1, on the reverse strand, counting down.
TTCTGTACCTTAGTGCTTTAATGAGCTCGACAACTTATTTCTGAAGTTAGTAGGAAGCACTATGCCTCAGTTCCTTTTGATATTAATAGCAATAACACTAAGCTGCTTGAGTGTTCTCTTCTCTAGACAGCTATTAAAGCAAATGTTAAGGCCTCAATATTTAATCTACTGCAGAAGAAATTTGCAGGTGCTGTTGATCCTCATGTATTGTTTTAGCTCTGTGTTTGTTTTGCTGGCGTGGTATTTTGTGTAAAAAATTATACTTGAATTTAATTGATTAATACATATATAATGAGTTATTTGTGCACAGGGTACTGCTGTTTCCTGGTCTGATTTTTTTGAGTACTTGAATTTTATTTGGGTAGGGTGGAGAAGTCTTGGGCATGCTTTGTTAGTATAATTCTTTAAAAGAAAATCTAAGGGAAATACTAATCTCAGTCTGACACATTTCTTGCAGTCTTGTCTAATATCAGATTGCATTTGTTCCACACACCAATCAGACCCACCTGGGAGTTAACACTGCAGCATAACATCTTCCCATGGAACAATCACTGTTTCAGGGTGTGTCTTTTTTCTAAAATGACAGAATGGGAAGGCAGAAGTAAATAATGAAAACTGAAAGGAGGAAATAATTTAAATGCACTGAGGGGGGGAGAAAAAGGGGAAGCATAAACGTGTGCTCCTGCTGATTAAGATCCTCAGTGTTATGATATCTAATATTGCTTAAATTTTTGAAACATAAACCAGTCCTATCAAAGCACAAAAGCTAAGTTGAAATTGAGTGCTAGTGTATGCAGGTTGGAGTCTTAGTTCTTGTCCAGGTTTTAAGTCTTGTGTTTCAGTGAGTAAGCTGTAAGTCAGCTGTCAGGGACTATGGATATACTCCTCTGGAGCACTGGATGTGCAAACCCTGAGTGTGAAGCTGCTATTTTATTCCATACTGAGCCCAGACTTTATAGGCATTTAAAGTCTTCAAGTTAGCATGCATGCTGCCTTGGCTACACTAGACTTTTAGATGGGGTGGATACTATTTTTTTATTGTTTTAGGTCACATTCTGAAAAAGCTAATACAGAAAAGAGTCAAAGACAACTTTGAACATCTTAAACAAGTTTCAGCCACATTTTTCTATGTGGTTTATCTTACTCAAAGTTTGTCCTATGTCAGTTGGCAGTGCTAGGTCTCTTTTTAGTGTTTCTCTTTTTTGTCCCAGCTATGATTTACTGTGAGCAGGTGTGCTGCTGTCTGTAGATGTCTATAACACCTCTGTTCCTGCTGTGCCAGAGCATGGGAAAGCCATTTTGCTTTTAAAGGGGCCTTTTTAATATAACCTAGGATATGTTAATGCAGAAAGGAATATCACACTTCTGGAGATATGAAACTGCTGGAATTGGGATGACTGTACATGAAGGAAGCAATGATTAATCTAAACACTCTGTTTTGGAAAATCTAGGTGATTTCAGGTAACATTCAGAGGGACTTCTGTAAATGTATGAACCTCACGAGTCTTATCCTGATGAATACATTATAATGGAGTTAGATTGTTGTTCTGTTCAAAGACAGAATTTAACCTTTTCTCTACTCAACCCATATTCCTTTTGTAGCATTCATTTTGTCATAGCAAACGCATACTTTGATCTCCAGGAGCAGAGTGGGACTGCATTATCCATCAGCCTCCTATGAATTCAGTGTCCTCTAGAAGAGCCGTGTGGTAATGAGGAGAATTTATCTGATAAGTTCTTTACCCTTTGCCTTGCTTTAAATTCCCTGGTTCCTCACTTAAGTATTTTTCCCCAAATGCAAGAAGCTTACGTGCAGATCTTGAATGACTATTGGAAGGCTGTAACATTGGGAGATTCTTACTTTGAATGGCAATCATTTAGCTAAATGGATTATTCTGCTGAAAGTCTTGCTCAGCTATTGGTTACTTACTTTTTTTTGATCTGATAACAATAAAGCAATAGTAAAAAACATTTCACAAGTTAAAACAAGCTTGCTACTCTGGATACTTATTTTTGAGCAATTGACTTTTGCGTTTATAGTTCGTCAAAGGAGAAAAATGCAAGAGTAAATTACATCTAAGAGAGCTTTCTTGGCCTGAGAATGTAGCTGTTATAAAATTGAAGCAGAACACTGCAATGCATGTGTAAAACTCCATGGATTTTGGAAATGCATTGACTGAATGGTACTGAAACAGCCTTCCAAATCAGCCACTCAAGACTGGACGTGGGGTTGCATTTTGGATGTGGAAAAGGTAGTAGTGTGACAGCACTGATCCCAGCAAACTTGTATGGAGCATGTGAATACACTGCACCTCTCAAGGGACAACTTGGTTTTGAAATGAGCACAGGAAGAGTACAAAGTACTGCTGTTGGTCTGATGTAAAATGCTGCCTTGTTTTCGAGTACCTCAGCAACAATACTGAATGTTGTGCCAAAAAGTGCAGCACAGTGAATGTGGTGTCCTAGTGCAAGCCAGGCTGTCACTTGTGGAACACACCTATTTGTGTCACGTGCATGTCCCCACACTTTATTTCCAATTACATATTCACACCTAAGAGCACACCTTGACATTTTTACTTGTCCACCTCTTGCAAGTATTCAGGCTACTCGTTCTGATGTCTAGTTGGTTTCACACTGTTCTGCTTGTTGCTATTTTGAATGAACCAGGTAAGAGCTGGATGGGATTCCACCTAGCAAAAAGGGGATGGAGTTTGCTGAGTAGTTGGCAACTATCCACTGCTGAGTGTAAAATAATGCTGAAGGCCCTTCAACAGTGTTACTCATTATGTTTTTTTTTTTCAGTCTTATTGTGGCTAATGCTGATTTTTGAGAAACTAAGGTCTGAGGTTGAGACTAATTTGACTTTGTATACCTTCCATAAACAGTTGTACTGCCCTTGGGTCTAATTTTGCTTTTCAGAGTACCCCTTTTTCAGCATTGAATCTGAGCTGGGAGATGAGCCTGTTGTTCCTAGCCATAGAGGGTGATATGCAGAACAGCATTTACCTCGTAAATTTATCAATATTTAGGGCTAGTGGAAATAAAGAAGTATCAGTTCTGTTGGTCTGGGCCTACATCAAAGTCAACTAAACATTGAATTACTAATGTTGAATAGTATGCAGGTTTCTTACAGCCAACAACCTGAAGAGATCTGAGAATGAAGGTTGAAGTTTTGTGGTTGTACCTTTTTGGCCAGTCCAAATATCAGTGTGTAGCCCTGTGGACATCCAGAGCATGAAGAAACCTCACTGAGGAGCTGGTTTGTTGTCACGGGGAAGTTGGGAAAAGCGTTTCAGACTTCAGTCTTTGTGACCTCGAATGGTTTGTTAGGTTCTTATGTTCATTTTGTAACAAACTACGTAAGAAAGAAGTTGTTGCAGGAGGAATTAATTCATTTTAATTAGTGATGCTTCTTAATGAAATGGAGTGAATTAGAGCCTTCATCTGTTTTGCTGTGTTTTTCTTTGAAATTCCAAGATACCTCCCCTCACCAATCTTTTTTGGTCTAGAAACTGATTTACAAAAGCAAGGGTATTTTGGACTTAAGCCCAGAACTTCCCAAGCTGTAAACACACCAACAAATTTTGATGCCTTAAATTATCTTGTAGAAATAATATTAATGTGGTGAAAAATTCCAAGTTTTAGAAATACTTTATAAAACTTCCAGCAACAAGGCTTGGCTATGTAAATGCTTTCATTCTTAATTATGGCATTGCAGTATTTCCATCACTGGATATCCAAAGTGTATTAGTTCCATCAGGAACACAGCCTAGATAGTCTGTATTCATTTCTTGAGCAATTTAGTGAGCTTTATTGGATAAATGGGTGAATCTTTCTTTTTTTTCTTGTTAAGGAGTAAGTAAGTGTGAGGTTTTCTGTTTGGACATAACTCTTAATTTCAAGTGCACTGAAATGAAAGGTTTCTGGATGTTTTACAGTGCTGTAACAAACTAGCAGTGCTGTGCACCTAGAGGAAGTACAAGGTGAATATAAACTCTGGATTGTTCAGGGCTGATAGGTTGAGGTATTTTTGGAGCCTCTGGCCTAAAAGTTACCACCTACAAAGCTATTTATTGGAAGATGACTGCTGTGTGCTTGACTATTAATATTTGAAGCTCTTAACATCTGACGTTTAAATATATTGAAGCATATTCCTTTCTTACTGATACTCCTGAGAATTGAGTTTCCAATACAAATGCAAGCACTTGTGTAGGTTCTTAAATTTGAGATTTAAGATTTCAACCTAAATCTTGAAATGTAATTCCTGAGGCTGCACCACCAATGCAGTTCTTTGTGTGTAGACTGACAACCAATTATATGGGGCATCTAAAAGATCAGAATGAAGGTTTCTCTTTTGGTCTTTATTCATTTAGTTGGTTCCTTAAAATTGTGAGTTTTGGTTGGCCTTAATCTTAACCTGCATGGTTCTGTTCACTGCCAGTGGGCTGGACACTGGCTTACCTGTGCATTTAGGAGTGTGTCCGTTGGCCAGGGTTTTCCTTTTCTCAAACTTTATTAAATAGTGCTGCAGCTCCCTGGGATCCTGACAGAAGGCAAGTGGAAAGTGAAGTCCTAACTTCAGGCTTTTGTTATGCACAAATGAAATCTTAAGTGCACTAGTGTGAGGTTTTTTTAACGACAGTTCCTGGGCATGCAGGGTCAAGTACTAACATGTCAGTGAAGCACAAATATTTGCATGTTCCTGTTACAGTGTGAAGTAGAATGCAATATTTAATTAGTAGCATTGTGCAATATTGTTGCTACAGCTCAGTGTCTAGTGATTTTTTTTTATAAATCCTTTTATTCAGGTTTCATGGTACTGTAGAGAGGTTTCTGTGTGGCATGGAAATGGCCTCTGTGTCCAGTGTATTTTGAAACAAATTTTAAAATTGTTCATAAGTTACCCATATTTCTTCTGTGCTCTTAAAGTTTAGTTTATTTAGGTGAGTAGTTTCTAGAAGGAAACACAGTCTAGTAAATTAAACCAGTGATTTTTAACTTATAATTTGTGAACTCCTGCAGGTGTAGATGAATTATGCACATTATACACAGTTTTGTACCTCTTACCTGGAAGTCTTGGGAAAGAATTCTCAATCAATGACTTTTACTAAGTGATATGAGCAGAATTAATATTTTTACTGGGCCTGTATCTTGAAAAATGCAAACATTTATTTGGGCTTTAATGAATACCTGCAGTGAGGCACTGAATTTAGATTGTTCAGTGTTGTGAACACACCATTCAGGTATTGTGCCAAATAGAATTAAATAAGGAAACAGATTAGAAAGGAAGTTTCTTGAATTATACACACCTGTTCTGATGCAGAGCTGTGAAGGTTTGGTCTGCATAAGATCGTGCATCTTCAGTTTCATGATGAGGAGGTTAAACAGTACATCATACCTTTCTTTAAAAATACAGAAAGCTTTTCTGGTGTCTGGGCTATTTCAGTACAATTCTGGGAATTGCTAGTGTGAGGACATGTGAAAGTAAATTATTGCAAAGTAGTTACAAATATATGGGATTAATCACTTGATAGCTAATGAAAACCCACATTTCTGTAAAATTGAAACAAGGAACATACATAAAACTGTGGTTTGTTTGTTTTTTATATGTATTGAAGGAAGACTAGTACAATATAGCATAAATCTGTTTATTTTAACCTCTATCTAAGGTACATGCACCCACTCATCACCTGACAAGTGCACAGTACAGAACATCCGTATGGAATTTCAACTTTCCTGCTGGAAAAGAGGAGAGAGAATTTCACTGTGTTTTGGTGCTCCTAGGGTCATTCTTCTCCTGGTTTTGCTTTAGTTTCTCTCCCTAGCATGGAGATGAAAATATTAGGCTTTTTTTTTGTTTTATTCATAAGATACAAAGGACATTTTTAACCTCCCTCCTTCCCCTCCTTACTGGTTCAAGAACTGCTTTCTCTGAGTCTTCACCTCTGGTTATTCCATGTTCAACTTTGATCTGTGTGGGATTTTTCTTCTAAAGATTTGGTGTTTGTTGTAACTAAATTTTGAGCCTGCATGGAAAATATTGAAAGCGAAGTCTGTGCCAAATTTCAGAGCTGGGTTTGTGCACTGCTTGATAGTGAGTAATTGAATCCTCTTCCCTAACTTTATCTGATGGTTGCGTAGTGTCTGTGCTGTTCTGTCCTTAAAAGGAACTGTGAAACAATATTGTGTGGCTATAAAAGATTGGGGGAGTCTGTCTCATCAAAGCTCTTCAGCTTTAGAAAAGAAACAAGAGGGATTTCCAGACTTTTCCTAACTTATTGTCAGCAATGTGGAGTCTGGTAGTTAAGCTTGGTTCTTTCTGGCTTGGGTGGTGGTACAAATAATGAATGTAGTTAGGGTGTAAATTGGCTGTAGGGTACCTTCAATTGGTAATGCAAACTTTTTTTCCCCCATAAGCCATTTAATCTGGATACTCTGCATCTTGACTAAGCAGAACTTGGTCTTGCAACTTGAACTGAGCCGAAGTGGTGTTCCTCTTTAAAAATACTGAATTTTTGGGTTATGCCAGTGTCCCATAGACTGTAACCTCAGAAGTTCATGTAGGTTTTGCTGTCAGAATAAATAAGCACAAAATGTTTCAGAAAGTTGAGACAGTGCGGGGTGCCAAACCTCTAATGACTGAAATTCCTCCAGGTTGTGATCTAAAGACTTCCCCCCTAGTGGAAAGCTCCTGCACTTCTGTTTCCCAGGGTGATGCCAGAGGTAAAAGCCCTGCAAGCCATTCTGGCCAGGCCAGTTTGCTGGGCACGGCATCACCCCCCGCAGCAGAACTGCTCTTGTCCATGGGCCCAGACTGTAAAAACTCTGATACTACTGGGAGCAGGTTACAAATTTCGGCTGGGCACTAAAGCCAAGCAGCTGCAAATGAGGCAAATCAGCTCGTTACCCTTGACAGGACAGAGGGATGGCTTCTTCTCTGAAAAGGATCCTTCAGTTGTTATTTTACCCTTGGCTGCTAACCTTGTGATTAATGTGGAAATAACATAGATAAGTACCCACGTTAAGATACTAATGAGTTGCCTGCCTTGAGTGATTTGTTGTGGCATCTAACTGCTTCTTCTCTTCCTTCCTTTTTGTCACCCTGCAGTGTTCTGTGCCAAGGTCTTTGTGGCTAGGCTGCTCCAACCTGGTAGAGAGCATGTGCGCACTGAGATGCCTGCAGAGCATGCCCAGTGTCAGATGTCTCCAGGTGCCTTTCTTCTTTCTTGTTGTAAATGTTATGCGTATGCTGTTGAACATTTGTTAAACTCTCAGGACTCTGTTTAATCAAATTGTTAAGTCTGCTAAATGTTTGTTGTGCATCCTTTTCTGAAATCTTCTACTTAAACTGCCATTTGTAGGAGCGAACCTTAAGAGGGCTTTCTGTGCTGTGTAGGCTCCTGGGGGGGATGGTGAGCTTGTGTGTTTTATTGCCTGCTTACTGAAGTTGTGATATAAGTAGCATAGTTGTGCATGTTGCCTGCCACGTTTTGCTTTCTCATTTAATTTAAAAAAAAAACAAAACAAGCCAAAACATAATGAGCTTTGCCATTTCTCTGAAACTGCAATGAACTGACTAGCCTGTGATATTTGTGTGATTTCATTTAGCAAGGTTAAGCTTTTTATTTTCTCCAAAGGGTAATCCTGGTTATAGCCTTTCATTACAGGGGTTGGTTATGTTTGAATGCAGGATCATTAGGATGGAATCCTGGAGCTCTCCAAGTTCCTCTGTTAATTTAGCTTCTTAACTTTAAAAAAGTGAAGAGCAAGGGAGTTAGCTCTGCACAGAAGAGCACTATGTCTCAAGTTCTCTGTTCCTTTTCTTTTAGTGAGCTGTTGAAGCTGAGCCTGTGTGACTTATAGATGGGGGAATTGCTGCTGTTTCTTTGCTGGTTTGGGAGGGATGGAAAATGATAAAAAGGAACATTTTTGATACCAGTTAACAATTTAGAACTCTGGGGATATTTAGTTTGGAAAGAAAATGCAGAACATGTGTAGTAATTGTGTGGCAGTTCCTGATGTGTTTCTGAATGTAACATTTTTAGCAGAACATAACTATTAGCATTTTTAATAACACAGTAGGGCTATTCAGTGGCTCAGTCTTTCATGTGTACAAAACAAAAACTTAGAAGAAACTGGTTTTTGTGAATGAAAACTTAAACATTCAGTTTTGTTTGCAGTCAGTCAGGCCGAGTTCAGACTCTGGGTAACATGAGTGTCTTGCCTTCCACATTTATTTAAAACCTCTCCTCTTGCCTGCAGAATGTGCCATTTGAGTTCCAGCAAACTTGAGTTTCAGGATAGGAAAAGTTTTGCTGCCAATAGTTATCTTCTAAATGCTGGATGTTGATCTTGGTTTCATGGACTACAAGCCTTGGGGAGGGCTAGCTGCAGGACCCCCACACAGGGAATTTTAAAAAGAAATCTCTGCAAACACCTGGTTTGGGAATTTCAAGGACACCTTAATGATGAATCTGAGAACTTAATGGCTGCCCCAGGTTCTTACAAATCACCTCTCTGGAAATTTCTCTTAGCACATCAGGACAAATTAACTGTTTTTTTTTTTTTCTCCCCACTAAACTTTTTATTAGCAAACAGAAAAAAACTCCATATATTCAATTGAAATAATAGTAAACCTATTTATTATGAGCACTTTTTTTTCCTTTCTGTTACAGTGTCTCTCAGTATGTACATGGTAGTTAACTGTAAATTAAAGAGGTGAAAGCTCAGACCAGGCTGGGCAGTAGATTAATTAATGCAGAATACATTGTATTACAACCTTCTGTTGATAATACCAGATAAAATACATACCAGTCTGTTCATGAGCATACTGCTTTATACACAAGGGTGTTGGAAGCTTGTTATCACACAGATGTGGTGTCATACATAATTAAAAACCATGGCTAATGTGGCTGTTAAGTCAGGATGTTTCACTCTGAAAAATTTCTTAAAAATGGACTGTTTTCAGGAATTGTTAGAGGTCTGTCAGCTTTCATGAAAACCACATTTGAAGTTCCAGTTAATTTGTGTAGGCTTTTTGCTCCCTGTGCCTGTAGGAGTTTAACAATCCCAGAACATTTTTCAACTACAGCTAAGAGAGTTAACAAATTTCAGTAATGAAGTCCCTCACTGCAAGGACAACCACATTGTTCAAGCTGGTGGGTTGCTCTGAAGCTGTTGAGAGCTCATTGTGTGGAAAGAAACCATTTTGTGTGTCCAGCCTGTTGCACTTCAGGAGTTACTGAGGAGGGGTTTCAGTAAGGTGTTTCACCCCTCTGCCTGTTGCAGGACATATGCTTTCCTGGGGGGTTGTTTAGAAAACAAGAGGGATAACTGTCCTAAGCAGGTACCTATGGGGGATGCTGCTTGGTAAGATGTAGAGAGAGCTCTTTTAATTTGAATTTTGTTCCAAAATGAAGGCATTTGTTGTTCTAATTTTTTTTTTTTTTCTTCCTAAGAACTGCAATTAGGAGTAAATTTTTTTAAATCTTTTGGAAGCATCTGTGGGAGATATTTTTTAAAAAAAAGCTTCTCCTTTCAGGCATGTGACTCGGTGATGCCCAAAGGGGAACTTGGAAATGAAAGTGGCACCAGTTGGTTTTCCCCATTTTTAATTTTGGTACCATGACCTGCCCTTGATTGTTTCCTGAGCTATAAGCCCACATGTAAGAACAGGTAGGGCAGATATACCAGGAGCACACACTCAATTAGCATAATTGTGATTAATAGGAAGTACTAAGAGGGAAATACAGAAGCCCTTCAGTGATTCACAGAGGTTACCTGGGGGTTTTATCTGTTATTGTGTGGATATGTAGAGTAATTAGAGAATGGACTAGAAAGAGGAGGAAAAAAACCCTAATCTTAAATCTGGAGCTTTGTAGAATTTCTTCAGGAAGCTCTTTTTCAGTCTTAGTGGTTTTTCAAACATTGAGGCTTCAAGGAATAATCTGTCATCAGTCTAAAGAAGAAGGCAGAGATTACGTTTGTTTGTGCCTTTCCATAATGCTGTTAACAACCATAAAACCTAACAAGGCTTTTCTAAAATCAAGCTGTAACATTTAAGCTAGTATCTTGTGATGCCAGTAGGTTTTTGGTGTTTCCTTTCTCTACTGCAGAAAAATACCTTTATAGTTGCTGGAGTTTACTGGAGAAATATTTCCTTTCTGCATTCTGTGAGCTGTTAGTAAATGGACAAGAGAGAGATAGTTTATTAAAAAAATAATTGTTCCCATTTGTGGTACTTGAAGTTTGCCCTCATCTATTCTGATTTTCAGTGTAATTAATTTGAAAATAAAGTCCTCTCCAGTTATTATCACTTGCTATTGTTCTATTGAAAATCATATATTAAATGCAGTTCATAATACTTGAAGCTGTTATATGTTCTGAGGCCTTGTTTTTAACTATGTAATTATCTTTAATAGTGTTTTTGTACCAGGGAGCTTAGCATTATGAACACATTTGGATTCCAATAGCTGCTGTTTTCATCCTCTCTTTGATATGTATTTGACTGCAAGATTCAAAGCATACTGATCTCTTATTTAGGTGTTTAGTGGAAATGGTTCTATTACCAGTTATGTAAGGCAACTATGGATACTGTCTTCCATAGCTTCATCCCCATGGATCATTGCAGTGGTCTTGAACATACTCTGTCACTCTGATTTGAGAAACAGCTTCAACAGCTCTGTCACACAGAGAGAAATGTCCAGTGTTGTTGGCTCTGTAAGTAAACATCACCAGTGTGAATTGAAGACTAATCATTAAGCAGCAGAAGATAAGTACCCTTTGAATTATTGTATAATGTGGGACATGATGAGATAATACTTGGGAATAAATTATTAGATAGTTGTAGTGAAATTAACCTAGTAACCAAATACTGCTCAACCAACTCTTTGTTGTATTCAATTATGCTTATCCTTGACTTTTTTTTAAGACATCATTGTGTCTCTCTTCCAAAACAACTCTGCTTAGTTTTTTCTTGCTTATTTAGATCCCCCCAACATGTTCGTTTTTTTCCTATGCCTTTCCATTTATTGTCCTTAATGTTTTCATCCTGATTGTATGGTGTGTCCTGCTCTTCCTTTTATGTTCACAAGTGGGGTAGGTAGCTTGGAAGGTTTCGCAGAGCACTGATTTACTTCAGGAAGAATAAACTTCTCACTGCCAGAGCTTCCAGTGTGAGAAGTCACCTTGCTTCTCCAGAGGTCAGGATTTACCATTCCTGTAGTGGCCTTTACAGGCTTGAAGCTACCCTGACTCCTCCTGCTCCTGTTGCTCAGTGGTCCAGAGGCTTGTGACAGTGCCTTTCTCTTTACCTGTCCTTTATCCTTGGCTGCTGCACCGTCCAGCTCAGATCAAAGTTTTCCTTGATCTCCATTTTCACTCTTACACCATGTGTCCCGGTGATGGACAAACAGTAGGAAGGTGACATTGACTTCATTCTTGCCACTGTCATTCCTGTTTATAAAGACGGGTGTATTGATTTACTCTCCATAACTGGAAGCTGTCTTCACAAATACGTCGTTTTAAAAGCCTTTTGAATTGGCCAATTCATAATTTATTACTGTTCTGTAGAATTTACTATTTGCCAGTGGCAAGTGGAGTTTGGGAGTGTTAGGGGTTTAATATTTATTCCTTACAGTAGCATTCCCTGCAAAGGAATTTATTTGTTAGCAATAAGGAGTCTTAGTGCTATCACTAAGTGGTATCACTTAGTGCTATCACAGCTGAAGACAGCCACAAAGAAGGAAATTATTCTGTTTATTGGTAAGACCAATTTAGCATTGACTTGCTTAGGCTTCTATTTGTTATTCTTTTCTATTTGAGCTTCTCTTGGCTGATGTTTCTGTTCAGATACCAGAAGGAAGTACAACAACAGAAACTATAGTTGGAAAAAATTGTACTCGGAGAACAAAGAATTCCAATTTATTTACATGAAAACTTCATCATCCTTTTCACAGTACAAATTCAGGCATGGGACATGATGCAGTATTCTTCAAATGGCAATGAGTGCAGTAGATGCATTTTGCTAAAACCTTTTCCTGTGGTGCATGGAATCACGAATCGGAAGATGATGAATAGCCTGTCGCTGGGTACTCTGCATCCTTTTGAAAATCTTACTCTTCTGTGCAGCTGTTAAAATGACTTGTCATAGCCAGACAATTGCTTTGCTTCTTCTGTTAGGTTTGAAGTAATTTACAAATACCTCTTTGACATGTTTTCTGGTGTTTTGCCTCAAAACAGTTGAACTGTTAGCATTACTTTTTTAAAAGTAACCAACAATCCAACAGGTCCATTAAAAAGAAATGCATAATTGGTTCCTTTTTTTTTTTTTAAAGGAACAAAATGTTCTCTCCAATATCTGAAATATTTGTGCTTGTCTCTGTGTTTTAAACAGGCTTCTTTCTGAGACAGGAAGCTTTAGAACTAACCACAGTATTGTAGAAGCAATTAAAGATACCCCTGCAGTAGACCTATTGCCTTTTTGTGCAGTGAGATGGCCCAAATTCCTCCATTTGTAGATGTAAAAGTGTCCAGTTTTCTCTCTGTTAACCAGCAGCAGTGCTTCCAAGTATTGTTGTTTCTTCTGGCTGAATCTAGGGTCTCCTCTCAAAATTAGTAGCAGTTTGGGTGTTCTCAGCAATTTCTCATAGTATCTTTTTTTTAGTTCTTAGTATGTGTGTTGCAGACTTGGAGAACTGATCTCACAGCTCACTTTGGTGATAGTGATGTATATTATAGCAGGTATTTTGCAAAGGAAAAAACCCCTTCATTTTACCTTTTTTTCACCTCCCCCCCCTCTCTTTGTGCTTCAGTGCAAAGACATCCCTGTGATCTCTGCCAGAGCACATTCCAGTATCCCAGTGAGTTCCTTGGGAGTGGAGAGCCCAGCATGTATTCCAGATGCAGGGCAGTGGCTGCAGGGGTGACAGCAGCTTGCTGTGCTGCTTCCTGCTGCTGTGGCCACAGCTTGTTGCTGGGTCTAGACACCAGCATGATAAGCAACTGTAAATGGCAGGGATTGTTTTTTATCTAAGCATGATTTATTATCTGAAGGAAAGTGTGATGATAAGCAGTTTTTCCAGTCATCCTTTGTGCATCTGAGTGCTTTCAGTTTTATGACTGTAATGATTAACTGAGCCAGTTCCTGCTTAAGGGCAAAACGAGAGACCTTTTCTTCATTGGGTCAGTTGCTTATTTTTAAGAGAAGAGAGTGGTTACTTACTACATTTCAGCCAGCGAGCTACAAACCAGAGCTGTTCCTCGGTAGTTTCCCTAGCAGAGGGACAGAAGATTGACTTGGACAGAAGAGTGACTCCATTCAGGGGCCTGCTTCTCTTTCTAAACAGCTTTTCAAGGTATCTTGAAAAGTTATCTTGTGCTGTTAGTTGGTGGGCAGTTCTCTCACCTTTATTCTTTCTTCAGAAGCTGTCAGTATTCAAAAGACAGTAATGTACTTAATCAATAATCTTTATGGTAGAGATTAGGAGGAAGTGGTGATATGATCCCTCTTGAGAAGTTTCACTAAGCTGCAAAAGAGGCTGCTGAACATAGAAAAAGTAATGTGAGCTTTGACATCTGGTTCTTGCTCCTTCGGGTGACTTGCTAGCCAGCCTTTTACTAGTGTTAGAGATCACAATCTACTGTGTCTCAGACTGGGAAGGATATGTCCCTAAGGAGACAAGTGTATTTTTTGGAGATGGATTCATGTATCAACACAAGGTACCAGATCTTGCCTCAGTAAATCTGGAGCCGTTGCTTGTAACTGCAACAGATGAGCATCATCTAAAACATAAATTTGTTCCTCAGAATAGATAACACAATCACGCTCTGCTTAATGTATTTCACAAGTAGTGGGCAGGAGCTGCTGCTCCCTATATCTGTTATGATCTGCAGGAGACTATGGCTTTGAGTGGAGAGAGGTTGTTAGCCACACCTGTTTCTGCTTTCTCATACAGTCCTCTTCCTTGCAGGGGTTTGGTCTATTTCCCAGGAAAGAACTCTGAAGGAAAGAGAAAAATATAATGAGTATTTCCCACTAATTGTGTTGTGGAGTACCTTCACACAGCACTGGTAGATGACTTCTCAGAAAGGTCAGTGGCAGGAGGATCAGATCTCTCGCTTCTGGGGAATTAAGCAGCAGTCTTGATACCAGTGTTAGTCATGATTTTGCTGAGATATTAATAATTCCAGTCTAAGAGTCATCATTGTAAGGACATTTTATTCTTTCATTGTGAAGTTCCCCTGGTGCTTAGCAGGCAGATCATTGCCAGGTTTCCCTGGACCTCCTTTATTTTCATCCACTGAGTTGTTCTGTAGGTCTTCATGGCTGTGGAAGTCTCCACATATGTAGTTTGGTTTTTGTGGTCCTCTGAAATCGTAGTAGGCTCCAAAATAACATCAAAAGAGGCATCAGACTTGAGGACAGGACAGCTGTCTGCAAAGCCAACAGCAGGACTGAGCAGATTTTACGAATACCCATGGTCAAGTATGGAAGAAGTGGTACAGCAGAGAAAGGAGAAACTGTAACCAAGCCCATTTATTAATTTTCATAATATTTCTGTAGCAAAACAGTCGTGTTGCAAAGCCCAGCTGTGGAAAAGAATTACTTTGTGGCACAGGACGGGCTTCCAGTGCTTTGGACAAGTGGATTTTACAGATCTTTCAGAAGTTTTAATGTTGACTAAGATCAACCCCTTAGAAGGCACAAGCACAGACAAATTGTAGGGAAATTGGAAGACTGGAACAGAAGGCAAGGTTAGAATGCAAAAGGTATCTTAACAATAAAATATACTACTAGTAATTAGATCAAACAATAAAGGTTAACCATTAAAAATGTTGGCGACTTATGACTAAGTTTTATACTAGGCCTAGAACATGATCAAATTTAAAAGGATTCTTGAATCTTAAAACTTAATAATGGAAAATATTAAGTGCACCAGTAAAGACAAACAGAGAGTTAATGTCTCTCACCCTTGCTCAGCCCCAGCTGGGTGTCCCTGGTTGGGTTTTAATTTTCAAGAACTGTTCTCCCTGGTAGGTGTCCCTGCTGGAGAAGGGAAGGTCCAGCAACCTCCTGGGAAGGTGCATGGGAAGCCTGCCCACCAAAGGTGGGACCAGGCTTTGATAGAATGAAGTGGATTGTCTGCTGTCATGGAAGTACTTAGCTGTACCTCCAGTATCCCTCATTGGAGAGTAAAAGGGAAACAGTGGAAAACCCACAAAGACCCTGTTCTCACCAAGCCAACTCTTCTGTGTCTCTGTTCTTGTTTTATCTCCATTTCAGGCCTGATTATAGCTGGGCTGGTCTCCACGTTCTTCAACACCAGAGGGCAGCTGGTGGTATAGACATCAGCTTGGCTTCTGCTTGTACCTTTCAAGGTTGTTACCAGCTGAGAGTTTGCTAGGCCTTTTCCTTTCCCATGGAAATCTTTCCACTCCAGGCCTGGGGCTGCAACACTGGGAGGGAGACAAAAGCAATAGAACCATAGAGGGAAAGTGAGGCAGGTGTCTTGAGAGATGGAGTGTCCTTCTACAAACTTAGCTTTGAAGGTCGGAGTATTTTTGTCTGCTTTTAAAGGTATTTGACCTAGAGAATTTATTCAAGGCATATAATGCAAAAAACCTAATGTTAGAGGAATCTAAGTATAGTTTTGTACTCGTAAGCTCAGGTTGTTAGAGCAAATGTAATCTGAAAGTGTCAAGCTTATATGTTCATACGTGTTTTGGGCAAAAAGGCCAGATGTGTTTGAATTCGGTGCCTGAACACTGAAAAAGCAGGGTGCCTGCTGCTCAGTGATTGTCATCATTCTAATGTAGGGATGTTTATGTTGTCCTGCAGTAGCTATTAAATGCTTTCTGAGCCCTGTGAATTTCCAAGTTAGCCTTCAGTGTCGCCTGTCGGAAGCAAAAGCCCTCATAGATTCCAGGCCACAGAAACCGTAGCTGGCACTTTGTTTAGTGCCGTCCTTTTGTTCAGAAGGGGAAGAAACATTTTTCATATTGAAGTGTCATCAAACCCAGCTGTCTTGAGAAAGTGAGGAGCTGATGGCTGGCATGCTGTGGTGGTCACAGCTCTGGTTTCAGGGCCTGGTTGCACAACGTGCTGGTTTCGGCTGTCGCCTGCTTACCACGTTCTTTTCCTGTAATGTAAAGTAAGTCACTGATGTGATACAGATTAAAAATAATCTTCTGAAAAGAGGAACCTCAAACATTGGGCAACTGTTCCTCCAGTTCTCAAATCCTTTTCTGTAGAGTCGGATGTGCCTTCTGTATTAATCATCTGTATCTTGAAGTTGTAGGGGGAGAAGTGGTGCTGGCCTTTACAGGTCAAGAGCATTTAGACATCCTTTATATAAATCATGTGAAATCTAAATTATGCAATTGCACATTCCTTTTAATACCTAGATAAAATCAGCACTCAAATGCAGAGTGTCTGGCTAACCCCAGGCAAGGCTGAGTGGATATTTGAAAAAAACCAACTTTTTTTACATCTTGTATTACTGGAGGCTTTTTCCTTGAGCTGAAGTTAGTCTGCAGCCTTTTTTGAAATAAGGTTTTCTCCAGGTTTTTGATTGCTTGGGTATCAGCAACTACAAAACCACATTGAAATCGTGTGTAAGCAGAAGGTTGTGTTTCAGACAATTAGTGAGTGATTAGGATTTCCTGCATACTTATAATGAGTTGATACAATTTCATGAGCTGCCAGGTCTGAAATACGTTGCCACACATCTTTGGAGGGAAGAACTGGACTTAGAGCAGCATGGGATTCTTTCTTGGAGTAGCTGTCTGGTTTTAAGCTTCAGTTTTATTGACTGTTTCATTGTGATGGCTACTTTTTCTGTTTCTTCTGTGTGTAAATATTATTTTGCAAAAGACAAGTGATTGAGGGTTACTCCAATTTTATTCTTTCAGGCTCCTCAGCATTTTTGAGTAACCTTTTCATTACTTTTACAGAAAAGGTTTGTATAGAAACGTCTTCAAAATGTGGTTGAGGTTTTGCTGATCATTGGTGCAGAGCAGAACCCAAGGAATGAGAAGCAACTTTGATGGAGTTCTGGTGGCCAGGGAAAGCAAGGAGGGATGTAGACAAGAGTTCCATGATCTACTCTTAAAAACATTAGAGAAAATACACAGGCATGCTTGATGAAGGTGTTGAACATTTAATTGAAGCTTAGAACTTCTTTTGATTTCTGCAGTCCTAGTGCATTAGTATTTAATGCCAGGGAATTTGTAGCTGTGGGCTTGTAGATGTTTGGAGTTGCTTATTTTGAAATTGTTTTTCAGTTTTGTGTGCTTTGCTATGTGGCATTTGTGTTTGTTGCTCAGCCACTTTTCTCAAGCTGGAAGCACATGTCTGCTGCTCCTCCTCCTGTTCCATTTTATTGTTCTGTTTGAGGGTTAAAGGGCTGCAGATGTTTTCTAGATCTTGGGGTGAGACAAAGGTAATAAGCACCAGTGCATGTGTTTAAGTGGTAGTGGATGTAAAAAAAAATTCTTAGGTTTTGAAAAAAATTGCTTAATGGTCTGGATCTTTAACTGGCCGCAGTGTCTGTATTTCTGGTTCCTTCCTACAGCTTTTTAGACACCATTGTGTTGAGGGTTGTGCCTCTCTTCTGGCTGGCACCTTGAGGTCGCTACATTTGGAGGGAGCTGGTTTCACATGGAGCCAGCAGCAGAGATCTGGACCTAATTCCCTCCAGGAATTTTAACTTTGCCCCAGGCAGCCAAGTTGTAAATGTAGTTAATCCTAACACAGGCTAATTTATTTTTGATGAATCTGAAGTCATCTAATTACTAGCTCAGCCTGAAATTCGCTACTGAGGTGTTACCCTACTTTTAATCTGAAATACTGTGAAGGGGCTTATGAATTGTGTAGGGGAGAGTGCTGTGTTTTCTGCCTTGATTGCCCATGAGCAGAGAAAACTGTACAACTTCCAGTTTTTGTACACAGTAATTAGCATTTTGCCTTGCATCTAACTCGGGGTGGCCACCCAGTACAAAAGGCTTTTGGATGCTGCTGGTTCAGGGCTTTGACAGCTGAGTGCTGCAGTAGGAACAGTGTGCTTGAGGGGTGCACCAGCTCTAACTGCTTATGGAGTCCTTGAAGTCAGCAGCTGGTTGTGTGCTTGAGTTCCTGGGTTAAAGTGGCTCTGATAGATGTGCTGAGTTGAGCAGTCAGCAGTGAAAAGCAACTTTTTAGATAGTTTGTTTTCCTTTTACAAGTCCTATACATTAAGTAAATAAGTGCTATAAATAAGTAAATGGGAGGAGGTTTCCTGGCATCTGCTCTGAGTGCTTGTAATCTTGAGCCAATATTTTCCCCTCAAGTTTTTATTTGTGATTTTTTTTTAATAAGGGAAATAGAAGCCGAAGAGGCTCTTTAATAGGTATTGAGACAGTTTATAAGGTAGTAAATACTATTAATGTTTCCATTATACCAAAAAGAAATATTGATAATGCGAAAACAGTAATTGTAGCTGAGAACTTGAGGTAACTTCTTTTAATTAAAAAAAAAGTACTTTGCTCCTACTGTCTGTGTACATTTCTACAGCCAGTTTGTCATAACCATGTTTCTGATGTCAGCATTTTATAGTTACAGTTCTTATTTGCAGGCAGAAAGTACTTCTCTTCTGGGGTATTTATACTCTAGTGTTGTGAAAGTTAATTCAAAGATGTTTTAGGAAAGTGATTGCAACCCTTTCCAGTGATACCAATGATAAGCCTGATGACTGCTTTAATATACTATTTAAGTGTTGAGATTTTTCTGCTCTGGGCAAGAACGTGCGTTGCTGTTGTACTGCACACAGCCAGTGTCTGCCAGGGAGGGCTGGGTGACCTTATGGTTAAAGGCATGGACTGAGACAGCTGGAAAACAAGCAGCACTTGTAAGCTGAAGGTATAATTAAACCTCCAATTAGGCTGGGAAAGGTCTGCAGAGTCCAGCTGGTTAGAAAATAAAGGCAGTTTTCATCTAAAGTAAAACAGCCTCAGGTGGAGCATTGCTGACTTGCTGGCTCCCCTTACTGCTGGATGCTCTTTCACAACCTCAGATTTTTTTCATTATCAGTATTATTGATTCTAATTTTATCAACTACCAGCTTGAGCAAGTAGACACTGTGGAAAATGTTCCAACCAGGCTTGATGTAGTCCCAAACATTGCCTTGCTGAATTTAAAGCTGCATTTGCCTTTTTTTTTTTTTTAGTGAGCTGATTCAGCATAAAACTGACACTTTCAGTTTTGAGGGGCAGGCGTAGAGAAATTTATTGAAAAATATAAATATATACGTATATATTTGGGGCTCAATGTCTTTCTATTCAAAATAGTTTGATGTGCAAGTTTTGCAAGGCTTTGTGCTTAGGTGTGTGGAATGGTGCAGGGATGAGTCATCAAATTGCTACAATTACACAATTCAGTCCTCATTGTCTGTGTAAATACAACATATTCATAGAGGATGGATACAAGCAGGTTTCGATTACTGACTCTTGACTTCAGACACTCCAAATATTAAATGAGAGTTGGGGTGTGTTTGGAACAGTTAGTCCAGGAGTTTGTTAGACAGGATCCTGCAGTACCTGTTGAGGTAAAGAAGTAATAAGCTGTTACATATTAACAAAAAAAAGCCTCAGTCCAGGAGGTCTGGAATTGGCTGATGGATCAAAAGCATCTTTCCCATCTAATTTTAGAAGCTGTCCCTGCTGCTGAAAACACTGAATGTCTCTTGGGACTGAAGTGATTGGTGTTGGTTTATTTTTTTTCCAGTGGCGTCAGTTTGCTGAATGGAAGTACAGGTGTGCTGGAGAACAGCTGGTGACTTGGACAGAAGTAGCACTTTTTTGTTTGTTTCTTATTACATCCTAAATTGACTGCTCGTTTAATCAGTGATCTTTTTTCTTTTTCTTTTTAATACTAATCTTTATGAGAATCTGTACTTCACTATTCCGGAAGCTCCAGAAGCCAGCAGGGTGATGTTGCTGTCAGAGTTCTTACATCACTGGCAGTTGTGCTGTGCAGGCTGGGGTGTGAATTTCCACATTAACTTCTCTGCTGGGTGGTTTCAGTCTGTGCTTACAGCTGCCTGCTCAAAGGAGGTACCATCACCAACAGCTCTCTGGTGGAGCTGGAGCCCTTGCTTAGTGTTTTGTGGAATTGGATCAGAACAATAACTCTGAACTGCTGATAATTTTGTACATCATTTAATTTAAAAAACAAGTTATGTGGTTTAGTCTTCTGTGGACACAGCCCACCCTGATCTGACTTCTGAGATTCGCTTCATGCTTAAGTCAGATGTACTGAATACTAAGAGAGGCAGTTATCTATTTACAGGAGATCAGCAAACTAATTTTGTAGTGAAGGGAAGATGAAGGCTGAGACTTTAGAAACAAAGTTAATGTAGTGGTACCGCAGTTGCCAGTCATCAAAGCATTAGTGACTGGACAAGATTGCCTGCTTGTATTCTTTTGAACCTGCAAAAGTAACTATTCTGGAACATTTAGATAAAGAATGACTTGAGATTTTCTGCCTCTGAGCAGAGAGACAAAAGCAGGCAACTGTTGGTTTTTTGGGGATTTACTGATCCGGGCAAAACTTCCTTAAGAGGTGTCAAACTGAGCATGTAAGTGTATTAGTTGCCTTTTAAAAACATCATAATTAGAACTTGTGGTCGTACTGTGGTGTGTGTCTGCTGGGACTTGAGGCACAGACTGGATAGCTACTGGTACTGAATTTACCCTGTCTTCCTCTAAACTTCTTGGTAGTTAGTCACAGGCCAAATAAAAATGATGCCTTTTTTTTCAGTGTGGGCTTTTTTTTCTAATTTTACCTTCAGCTGTTGGATCTGGGTAGACTGTTTTTAGTATTTCAAGTATATTTTAGTTTGAATTTCCAGCAATAACTCCCCTAAAATAAAACCTGGCAACTGGGAGAATAGCTAGCTAGGTAAGAAATGAAGCATGTTGAGCTTAATTTGTGCAGGCCTGTAGTGCTTACATAAATAGTTTAATTTAAGCTGAAGCAAGCAGTTACTAACACAGATGCCAAATATAAACATGTCCATGGTCAGCAGAGTTAACTTTCAAGTTAGAATCATAGAATATCTCCAGCTGACAAGGAACCATAAGGATGATTGTGTCCAACTCCCTGCTCCTCACAGGACTATCTAAAACTAAATCAAATTTACCTTCATGAACCTTAAAGCTTTGTTTTTGAAGTGCTTTTTAGTGACTGTGTACAGTAGAATATATTTATGTATCATCAAACATCTTCAGAAACTCTTTATTTGGAAAATCATTTGGCAGTGGGCTCCATTTTCTGCTTTTCTCAAGGGATTTATTTTTCTTTCCTGCTGCAAAAAGGTAGGCTTATCTCATTAAATTAAAAAAAAAAAAAGAAGCATAATTTGTCTTGTTATATAATTAATGGAGAAATATTGGAAGGAACTGCTTTCCACAGGCAAAGTGAGTGAGGTTAAACCTGTAGCTGGAGGTGTGCTGTTGCTGGTGTGCTCTTTGTGAAGCCAAACAGCTTTATTGCCCAGATTTGAATAGCTGTCCATACCTTTTTATTCCTGGATCAAAGGAATGAGCATCTTTTATGTCATTCCTCTGTATCTAGCCCATGGCTATGCTTCTGAAGTCCTTTTTTTAAGTGATTAATCTGTGCAGTGGTTAGGATAAGAACACTTTGTCAGTGACCACCTATTTCTGACCTGGCATTTGGAAGCACTGTAGTACTTCTGCCTTTCTTTGCAGACTGGTATATACAGATTTTGAGGGATGTGATATGTGAAGGATTTGCTCCTTGCTGTGAGAAGAGCCACTTCACATCTTGTGCAGCTTAAGTTAGTGGTTCTCCAACTTCTTTTAGTGATTGTGCTACAGTGTGTTTTTATTAAGAATCTCTGAGTAGTTAAAAGAAGCAAATCCCCCTCAAGATGATGTTAATAAACACTGTTTAACTGATTCCTGGGTTAGAAAATGGTGATCATTACATCCTAAGGAGAGGTTTGCATTCATCTTGAAGTGCTTGAAACCGTTCAGGGTTTTCTGGCTAAATTAAAAGCAGGAAGGCAAGAGAGTAAAGATGGTTACCCAGCTTGCTTCCTTACTGATGTGGTCCAGTTGTCACATAGGATGGTGGATTCCTCTCCTCCTCTGGGTAAATGTGTAATTAATACCTTCAGCAGTCCTTGTGCTGGCAGAACTGGTTTCAGAAGGCAATTTGAGTGTACAGAGCTTGAGATTAATCTGCTGTGCTTGACTTCAAGATACCCAAGTATGCATTAGTTTTTATCATTTCTTCAGCTTCTCTCAAGTCAGATGTAGACGTGAGTTGTTAATGGAAATCAGAGCCTGTTTAGCTGAGCTGTTCTGATTAGTTTTGCTTACTTTGTAATTTTAACTGAAATTTCCTGGTATCTTTCCAGTGAGTGGGAATTTTGTCAAAAAATAAATTTAAAAATACTTACCTTGGTCTATAACTGAGATCAGAATTACTGATGTAGTCTCAGGGGTACTGGGGAATAGAGGTTCTTATTTTCTATCACTTTCCCTTTGATTATAGCCAAAAATATAATAATTGAAGACTGCTGTTCTTTTTTTTTTTCAAGGTAGCACAGCTATTGTCTAGTTTTATCCATCCATCCTTTGTGTCTTGTGAATCCATTCTTTGGTGGGGAGAAGTTTCTCATGGAAGAAACTTGGCAGTGTTTGCCTTGCTGGGTACTGCTACTTGTGTGTCTGTCCCAGTTCCCAGGATTAGTGCTGTCACTTCTGAAATTGCTCTTCTGATACTGGAACTCAAACTAGTTTACAGAACAAGGCTGCACCACGCTGGCTCTCTTCAGAGTCAATTAAGTGACTAACAGTGCTCCCAAGTCCTGAAGCAGGGTGCAAAGCCAAGCATTGCCTGCCTGCAGCTAACAGGAATCTGGTTGGCCTGTAGAGGTTGCATAGATTTCTGCTAGAAAAGATGCAGCTTTTTTCTATATATCTCATGAGGCAGATGAGCCTTGTGGGCTGAGTTCTCTTTATCTGCAGACAAACCAAAGTACTTTTGCACCTAGCGTGATAAAACCTCATGCATATGTGGGACTGTTATTGCTTGAGACACCAGTTTTAGTTGCTACCAGGTATCTAAGGATCTTAATTGAAACTGTGATTTATGATGTTCTATAATGTCTACAAAACTGTTTGCCTTTGGGGGTCATTCATGGTTGTTTTTATTTTGGAAGCTTTTCATAACCTCCCAAGGAAATGAGCTGTCTATAATTATCTTTGCCAGTACTTCTCTTTCCTCAAGTAATTTTTGAAGTTGTCATGTTCATCTGCAACTCATAGAAATCCCAAAAAGTTGAGGTATCGTGGAGCAGAAAGACTAAAGAAAGCTTGAAGTTACTGCAGAACTAGGTGAGGATTATGGGATGCAAACGTTCAGGGAACGAGCTTTTATTATCTGCAGCTTGTAGAGCAATTCGTAAGTTTTCCTGCCATGGCTGGTTTTACTGTTAGTGACAATAAAGACTTTTCTCAGTGTAACTTCATTCCGTTGGGTTGTAACAACTATAAGGCAACAGAAAACATCTACTCTTAGATCCATTGTTACCACTTTGCTGCTGCTGCCATTCCCAGTAGGGGATGGAGAGAACTTATTCCAGGCTGACTGATTAAGGAATGACAGCTGGTTGGAAATAGCATTCTACTTTCGTAAGAGCTGTGAGCAACTGAACAAGAATTTCTGGAAATAATGAACTTCCAAACAGGGTCAATTGACAATATTTAGAAGCTGTTCTTCCACTGTGAGAAGCTGTTAGGCTCTTGTGGTTGTGGGGGTAAAAAGTCAAGCCTGGTCTTGCAGTGGCTTGAGATGCTGAGGGGACTGGAGCATCGACCATATGAGGAAGGCTGAGAAAGCTGGGGCTGTTCAGCTGGAGAGGAGGAGGCTGAGGGGGGATCTCATCAGTGCTGGTCAATATCTGCAGGGGATGTCAGGAGGATGGGACCAGACTCTTCTCAGTGGTGCCCGGTGACAGGACAAGGAACAGTGGTTACAAACTGGAACACAGGAGATTTAAGCTAAACATAAGGAAAAACTTCTTTACTGTGAGGGTGGCGGAGCCCTGGGACAGGCTGCCCAGAGAGGTTTTAGAGTTGTCTCCAGAGAAGACATTCCAAACCTGTCTGGCAGTCTTCCTGTGGGCTCTACTGTAGGTGGTTCTGCTCTGCAGGGGGTTGGACTAGATGATCTTCAGAGGTCTCTTCCAACCCTGACCACTCTGTGATTCTGAGAGAATCTGCAAGTGCAGGTCAGTCACTGCCTTGCTGGAGTAACTGTAGGGGAGCTCATCACCTGCATCATCAGGTCTTGAAGCTGTCCAGCAGCAAAGCTGCAGAGAGCTGGAGTGGGCTCTGTGTTGCATCCCCTTTAAAGCTGTTCGGGAAAACTGAGGCAGGTTTCTGTGGAAGGGTGGGTGGGGTGAACAACAAGGTGCAGGTTGAGAGAAGGGAGCAGCATGATGAAGGGGAGAGTTGAGCTTGTAGATGCTAATCTTCCTTCTTGCACAAGAGCTGGCCTTCCCCAACCAGGCCAAGTGACAGCAGCTGGTAGGAATTCTGAAATTCTTCTTTTGCCCAGTGCTGTCGATGTACAGGACAGATTAGAGTTGTCTAATTGCTTCTTCCAGTCAACAGGACAGGATCCACCCACTCATCTTTTACTCTTCAGTTAATAGGCTACGTGATTTAGAGACACATTGATGTCTTGAGTTACCATTTGTGTGATCTGGGGAATCACTCCCGAAACAGTTTTAAGACAGAAGCAGAGTGAATTTGTGCTCCCTCTTGTGGCACCCTGTGGTGGGAGAGCATCGTTTGCACGTGGGTGCTAGTTATGAGTAGTGTAGTTCTGAATAACTGGAATGATCCTCAGGAGATTATAATTTTGAAAATGTGGAAAGGGTGGTTTATTTTTCCAGTGTTACTGTTTGATGTATGTCCAGAGACACTAATATATATATGTGTGTGTATATGTGTGTATATATATGTATTTAAATAACACAAAACCTTTACTGCCCTTGTCCATTCTTGGATTCCTCAGTAGTCATCTCCTGGGCTTGAATTTGTCATTGTTACATGTGTCATAACCAGACAGACTGGAGTTTTCCCATCACCCAGTGGACATAGTTTACACCATGTAATCTTTTGTCTGTGCCTTGCCTGCTTTCTCATACCTACATGCAAGGCAGGAAAGGATTCAAGGTGAAGTTGAGACAAAGCACTGGAGTCAGGCAGGGAAGAAAGGCTTGCTGGTAGGGGTAATGCTGTTAATTTGTCAAGTGTTTTGGTGGTGGTGCAGTACAAACCTTATGCCAGAGGAGGTGGTGAAGCAGTGAATGCTTTGGAGGTGGGATTGTGTTTGAATGGGGGTTGGATGTAGTTGTTAAGGGGTTAATCCGTAATCTGTGATGGCGAGAGTAAAGGGATTGTGTGATTTATTCCATCATGTGTTTTACTTCAATGTGCTGTTCCTCTTTCTGCTGAGACAGCTGATAGAGGGGAAGAAGGCTGAAATAAATACAGACTGTGTTTTAAGACCTTGAGTTTTTGATGACAGCCTCTGCCAGTCAGCATGTGTCTCCTGGGTGGGAATAATGGGGAGGACAGGCTTGGTGGCAGGCTAAGTGAGCAGGGATGGCCTAGGTGTTGGGTACCAGTGAATAGGTAGAAAGAGAGGGTAACTGGGGTATAGACAACAAAAAAGGAGCAGATAAATAAAAAATAAAAAGGGAAGAAATGAGTGAAAGATGTTGAAAAAGAGGTCAACTTTGAAAGGAACATTTGCAGCTGAACGTTTATGGCAATTCTTACAGCTCACTCTTGAACAATAGGGAAGAACACAGTAGGGAGGAGCAGTTATGTTGAGGGGAGAGCACTGTAATTAAGTCAGGGTGAAGAAAGTTGGTGGCTGCCAAGGGTTATAGGACACAGGCTGTGGCAGTGAGTTACAGAAATGTTCTGCAGAGAAAGTCCCTCCTTGTGGTAAGCTAGAGCTGGAAAAAATTCATATTCTGTTGCATGTAAGTAGCATATAGTGATTTTTTCTTTCTTTTTTTTTTTTTTTTTCCTGACTAGACATATGCAATTTAACTTTGGCAGAAAGTGCTAGTTGATTACTTTGACAGGTTTAATTACTTTGGCTTGAGTGGGATGAAAATGAATTTATTTCCCAGTGAGAAAAGCGTTGAAAGGCTGCATGAAAACCTGTCAAAGGAAATTGAAGAGGGGTTGGGGAGTTATCTTTACAGTAAATGGAATTGATAAACATGTCAGTTAAAAGGGGAATTTATTTATAATACCCAGGTTTTGTGGCCAGAAATTTTTGATGATTCTGTTCACTGGGAAAATGAATTTTATCTGTTCAGTTGATTTGCCTTTTCGTAATGCTTGTAGAGCAAGGAATTGCCATGGAATAAAAATTTGAAGTCATGACTCTTTTTTTCTTTTCCTAGAACACGTCAGTAATGGAGGATCAGAATGAAGATGAGTCTCCAAAGAAAAATACCCTATGGCAGGTAGGAATGACATTCATATAGAAAGACCTGCCATGTTTTTATGTGTTCCTGCCTTTGAGAAACTTCCAAATCTTGCATCTGCATAATCATCCTTATATGTAGTTAACTGTAACACCCTAAAATCGGCTCAGCCTTCAAGTGAAGGATAACACTGATGAATAATACTTAAGAAATTACTAGATCTTCTCAGATTTTGTAGTTTATGCTGACCTGGAAAGGACAATTCTGCATCAAAGGTTATGTGGGAATAACAGTTCAACCTTTCTGTGCATGACACTGTCATTTACAAGGAAAAATTCCAAGCCTGCACACGGCAAGGAGTTGCAAGCAATTTGCTTTAAGGAGCTTGGGAATATTTCAGAGAGTTGGCAGTTGTTCCCCAGCAGCCTTCTTGGTCTCCTGAAGGGCTCAGAAGAGCCTGGCATCAATCTTTGATTCTGTTTACTAATTAGCAGTAAGTCATGGGGTGTTGTTCTTGTAGCATCCTTACTTGTAGCTAAGGCTTTCAGGATTTTAATGATGTTTTTATGTGGCTCTCACAAACATTGACATGAGTTGATTTTCAAAGACCAAACAAGCCCTTAATATCCTGTAATTCTCAGTTTAAATCTGGGGACAAGCAGCCCAACACTGACATATGAGGGTCTTGAATTTTTGTGTCAGTGGGAGCATTCATGCCCAGCTTGGACACATCTCTAGAAGTGCATGATTTTAACTGCTGTGTACATCACTCGTGGGGACAGACTGCAGCATGCAGGAGGGGCAAACTGCAATATGCAGCAGAAACCACTGGCTGAATCTGGAAGAGTCTTTTCTTAGAAGAATTAGGTTCCTTACTCTTTAAATGGTGAGAGGTGGAAGGGAATTGGAGTCTTTCAGTGTAAGAAGAAATGTGAAATAGTGAGCAAGGACCTTTCATTCATCTCTATCTATGAAAGGTGAAATTTGTGTGGTATAACTCACACCTTTAAGAATATATATTAAAATTAAATTCTGCTGATTATTTATTTGCATCTTCCATATTTTCTTCCTTCAGAGAGTTCTTCTACAGCTGTTCCTACTCTTATTTCTATTTAAATACTGACATTCTTTTTCTAAAAACAGATAAGTAATGGAACTTCATCTGTGATTGTCTCAAGAAAAAGACCATCGGAAGGAAACTACGAAAAGGAAAAAGACTTGTGTATTAAATATTTTGACCAGTGGTCTGAATCAGATCAAGTTGAATTTGTGGAACACCTTATTTCACGAATGTGTCACTATCAGCATGGACATATTAACTCTTACTTGAAGCCCATGTTACAACGGGACTTCATCACTGCGCTACCAGGTACATGAGTTTTGGTTTGGCAAGAGGTGCATTTATAAATACTGTGTTTCTTTCTTGGGGTGTGTGCAAGCTTTTCAGAACAACCTCCTGGTTTAGATTATCTGGTACAAATCGAGTGATGCCTCCTAGGCAAATTGAGTAAACAGTCTCTGGAGTCATTCACTTCTGTGATTAATTGAGTTGGCCACTGGATGCCAGTGTTGTTCCATGTAAAAGTAGTTGTGACTAACATCCTGAAGAATAGTATGTGTTTAAATTGGAACTGAGTTGTCCCACGAGTTGTATCTCTGCAAGCTCTGGTCTAAATTCCTTTTTTATCCAAACCCCGGAGGTGCAGAAAATACTAGAGAGGTGTTGTCATTTGTGAAGTCTTTATTATGTTTTAGTTTTGTTCCAAGTTTCCCCAAACTTAAATAAAAAGCTGCCTGCTTAGATGAGTGAATCTAATTTATCTGGTCTTGTTGCTGACTCAAAAGCAGAAGCACTTGTGGATTTTTATGGTGTAGTCCAGGCTTGATGCCTTCCTCCATTGGTTCAGAACCTCTTCTGCTACCAATCAGTGTAAACATGTATCAATATGAATATGAGTTTGAATATAAAACTGTTCTTACACTTGTTATATGCATTTCTTAAAAAATTAATAGAAAAAATAAAGGAGCAATAATGAGTAGGTATCATCTTTAGCTTTCATTCTCCTGGGAAGTTGTATGTATTTTTCCAGTATTTTCTGGAAGGAATTGTATCCCTGGATTTTTGCTGCTGGGGAGTGATTAATTAGATTCTTTGAAAGGTAAATATGTGGACATTGTTTCCAGAAATAAGCATGAAATAGAGTGGCCAAAATGTTCAGTTTGCCCCTGGCAGTCTAATAGCAGAGATTTACACCTGCAGTGAGTGAGGAGTCTGTGGGTGTTATCCCAGGAATTCCAAGCCATGCCAGTGAGTGCTGAGGGTGGATGTGGAGCTGGTACAAATGGGTAAGCACAGGGACTGCTGAACTCAAGGCCCTTTAAAGTTTTGTGGCTCTACAAGCTCTGAAGCTTTTGTAGTTGTTGGTGTGCTTAGGTGGTCCTGAGCACATGGATGGGCTTTCCTGGTATCTGGGACAGAAGCTGCTTGTGTGCTGTGGGTTTCTGTTCTCTGTAGTGCTGCAATATTTTCACAAAACCTGGAGGAATTCAGCTTTTAGAGGTGAAGGGGGGGGATTTTGGCCCACTTGTCCAGCATGGTTGGAACGAACTTCTTTCTTAGGAGTTGGAGGGGAATGAAGAGCATGGGGTATGACACAAGAAATGATACAAATTATTGTGTGTGCTCTATTTTCTTAAGAAACAGGCTTAAAAATGTGAAAGAGGGCTGTGAGAGTGAGTGGCCTTTCCCCCACACCTCTGTTTCACAGAAGTTATTTTGTAGAAGACTTTGCTTGTGTGGCCAAACACAGAAATGTGCTCCTCCTTTGGACTGGAGAACTGTCTTCTGTAGGGAGTGTGGGTGTTCCCTCCAGCTTGGATCTAAGATGTTGAATTTTGATTTCTCCAGGGGGAGTGTCTGGTATTAACTAAAAAATAAAGTGAAATGGACAATCATGGTCATCATGTGCAAGTGTGAGCATCAGTTATAATTTAATTTGCTTTTATTTCATGCCTCAGGGCTGATACCATGGAGATAAACAGTCCTTTGATATTATATATTTATTCCTAAGAAATTTTTGGGAGCTGCATAAGCTGACACTTAAACCATCTTATATATATAAATAAATCTTTATATTTACAAGTGTTGTTACTTTTGAAGATGTAAATACTGGGAACTGTTCCCATACTCAGACTTTTAAAGGTAATGTGCTTGAAAAATGTCTCAAGAGCTTCATCTAAGTTGATGGAAATCAATTGAGTTGGACTAACATCACATTTAAAGGTAACAGCAACGTACTGCTACCTTTTAAAAGATAGTTTCACTTGTCTTAAAGTAAAATTCCTTTGTTTTCAACTGAAATAGTTTTTGGTTGCTACTGTCCTTTCTGATTTTACACTGTGAGAGTGCAAGAAGGAGGGAATAAGTCTGTATCTGGCTTCACTTGGCTTCAGTGGGAAGCAGATAATTCTGGTGTCCTGCTGTAAGTGGTGACAGAGTGTTTAGTCTGCAGTGCCTGTTCTGACAAGCTGGGCTGTGGTTGGGCTCTTGCTGTAGTACAAATCACCCTGGTGGTGTCTGACCAGCTGTACCAGCTGTCACTCCACTGCAGGTCCCACTGATCCAGCAGCCTCTACTCACTTTGTTTCCACATCTGCCAAGAGTTTTCTCTAGCATGTCAAAAACAACCCTGAAAAGACAGTGGTCTATAAGGGATAGAATAATAACTTAGCAAAAATAACATAGGTCACCTCTGTGCTTTTGATTCTCTCAATCATCTTTAAGATGTTAATATTCTTTGCATAGGCTCATCCAAATTGTGCCCTTCCCTTAAATGAATTACAGCTCTGACCCTTCAGCACTACTTCATCACTCTTGATTAGGAAAGTCCCTTTCCTCTCTGTTCTGTGTGTTAACACTGAGAGAACCATACACTGAGTCAGGCAAGTAAAACCCTGCCAGGCTTCTTTTGAAATTTGTTTCTCAAATAGTAAAAGCCTGTGCAGTTGCATGATCTGAGTGACTGTTTCATATCTAATGTTAGTCAGTTTTGTAGAATTGACATCCCACATTTGGGTTTCATTCTCATACAAAGTGATATTTACACATGGAGCTCTGAAATCCCTGTGGATTTTAATTGTTTTATTTTTTTATTGAAATTCAACCAGCCCTTCATCTGGTACCTATAATCTACAACAGCTGGAATGCTTCACCATTTTCTATAAAACTGTAAAAGCTGTTGTAGAGGCATAAGAGTTGGGAGTCATGTTTTTCTTTGTAAAGTGTATCAATAAATGCTAGGTGCATTTTACTGAACAAAGCTGGTAAGTTTTAGTACCTATTTCAGAAACTGCTTATAAAAGCTTATAAAACTAAATGCTTGCTATCTTTTAATGTAAAGTGGGTACATGCAGCTATTTCAGGCCTTATATGTCTTAAACTTAGTCCTGCATGATGTCTGAAATAACTGTACTGAGTCTGCCTAAGTATCTGTGCTTTGGACCTGTTCTTAATCAGGGTAAATATTTTACTTGATGTCTTCTTTTTAATGCAAGCAGGTTAGATCTGTGCACTTCTGCAAGCAGTGAGACCTTAAGAACAGAATCAGTGGCAAAGCATTTGTGTATTTGTGCTCAGTAAGCAATTTCCAATGCTAATCTACCCCTAGGAGAGGAGATTGCTGTATCTTAGTATCAGAAAACACTTGAGTTCCTGTCTTTTTACAGACTTGTTTTGAACTGTGACCAGTGTTACACAGAGTAGTGAAAAATATGCATATTAATGAAGGGGTTTGCAGTTGATCCTTCCAACTCAGTGAAGGTCTGGCTTGCTAACAAGCAGGCTGCATGTGTTCAAAGTGTTCAGGCCCAGACTGATGTGCACATGTGTGTGTTCCTGCTTTGTGAGGTTGTGGTAACTGATTGCAGTTTGTTTTTATTGAAAACCTGGGTTTAGTTCAATTAAACATTAACGAGCATTCGGTACTAGGATTACACCACAAGTAAGAGTCTGAAAAAGCCTTGGGTTAGTGGAGGGAATAAAACCAAGCTGGGCACTTGTCACTTGGTTTTTGTCTCTCCAGCCATAGCGATAATTCCAGCCAGAAACAGCAGCTGATCTCTCAAGGAAAGGCTTAGCTTTTGGAGCAGTTGCTGGTGGTTCCTTGGTCACTCAGGCTGCATGTCCAGACTTGAAGCGTGGTGGCTTTGGATCCAGATTTTTTCAAACTGTTTCCAGGGGGTTGTTAGTGCTCTATCCATTCAGTTGTGTGAAAGACAGAATTGCAAGATGTTCCTGCTTCGTCGTGTATGATTTTTCTGAATCGGTTCTCTGCAATTGCATTTAAGCTGAAGAACTATCTCTTTGAAGAGTATTTCACAAGGAAAAGAAAACTAAAACAAATTGGACTGAAGTTGATGAGGACACACATTGTATTACTGAGACATCACGTCTGTTTCTAAATAGGAAATGATAAAACCATGGACTTCAGTGCTCCTGTGGTTGCTTCATACTAGAAGGTGCTAGGATAGAAACCAAGCCCTGGGTTGTGCTGTCTACCATCTTGACTGTGCTTTAGGGACTTCTTAGTAGTCTCAAAATCTAAATAAAATTCTCTCAAAGTACTGAAGTGACAGCTACGTTCTTGCTCCCATGAAGGATTTCAAACACAACGTGAGGATTCCCACTGATGGGAAAAGCTGTGTGCTGCTTAGCAAATCCTAAAGCATTTGTACTCAGTTCAGAAACACTTGCCTGCCATCAAAAAGAAGTGAAGTGGTAGTTCTAACTCTAAAAGGCATTTCAAGTTCCGCTTTCAAGCTGACCTGTTCAGTGTCTTCTGAAAGATGACACAGGTTTATTGGAGTAGGGGTAAAACACCAAAACCAACAAGAAGCAAGCCTCACAGAACCACGGAGTTGCTGAGTTCCAAGGGTGCTTTGCAGTGTAGCCTTTTTATTGAGTTGGTTATTCCTAACTTTAGAGCTCCTCAAGAATTCTTTCCTCTTTGGGTGGAGAATAATTATTAGTTTGTTGCCAGGAAATGGCAGCAACAGATAAACTCTTCAAGAATTATTTTGTGCATGGCCACCCCTTGAACATCTATTTGTCTGTCACTTTTCCCCTTGGAAATTCATTTTACATCTGACATGTTCATGCTCTTTACATTTCAAAAATTGCTCCAAGCTGCAAGCAAGTTGTCAACAACATATTCAAGTGCCACCATGGCTGCTTTGTCCAGTGACCTTTCTTTCAGCTTAAGGTTGAAATAAGTGCAGACTTGTGGTTTGCTGAAATGCTTTTAGTCAAGAAGTAATGAGTTTCCCCTTCTCAGAAGGGTGGTTTACGCATATGGTGGTTGTTGTGTGGATGATGCAGAATTACACTTCTCAACTTTGGAATAAGCAGAGCACCCACTGGATCCTGCCATCCCCTCTTTAAGACTAGTAGAGGTAAATATTAGTTTTTTTCACCAAAATGTGCCTGCTCAGGTCAGCCTTTGGCCATTATTTGATGAATTTTGCATCATGTATTTACTCATTCACCTGCAACCTTTCAGGTCTTGAGTAAAGAATTTTACACCTTAAAAGTGAAGGACTTGCCTTTCATCAGCCTGGCTGATGTGTGCTGCTGGCTTTTTTGGAACCCAGAGATAGCTGGAGTCTGGTTTTCTTCTACCAAAGAGAAACGAGGGTTATCTGAAAAGGTTAGTTTGATGTGTGCCTCTGCTCCTCTGCCATGCCACTGCTGATTAAAAAAGCCTGACACACAGAAGGGACAGGACAGCATCCCTCTAGCTCTGGAAGAGCTTTTACCATTCTTTAAAGCCTTTTAATAGTTCTCTAAATTAAGTAGAAGAAATGGGCAAATGCTCTTCAACGTCGTGTATTTGTTTCTCTTATTGCTGTTCATTTTTATGAAGGTCATGAAAATAAAGCATGCAGTGGAGGACTGTATTCACTCAGGCTCGTAATTCTTTAAAAAACCAACAGTGCTTGGATTTTTCAGGACTATTTGCAGCCTAACGTAGGAAATTAAAAATGGAATTAAATTGGAAATTTAAGTGGAAAATTTAAAAGGTTGTCATCTCCTAGTTTGAAAGATGTTGTTCATGCTTGGCCAACTGGCATATGCTCTTCCCAAAAATGAAGTTATTCTAGACTTCTGATTGAGCCTTTGGGAGAACAAAATTGCAGGTCCTTTGAAATAACTAACAGACTTACCAGTGATTTTTTTTGTATATTTTTTTTTTGGTGGGACCAATGACACTGTAGTTGGAATATGAACAAGAAAAAATTGTTTGCTCTTTTAAATTTAGTGCAAGTGTATTTTCTCAAGTGGTTTCTGTGTTTTTACCCTTACTCAACTACCATCAAGTTTTTTAAGACTTAACACCCTCAGCAGGAGAGAAGATCTAGGTAAAGGCCATGAGCAAATGCATGCAGTGTTCCTTCTGGTTTATGTCCTGTTAGATATAAGGTGGCAGCTTACTCAGTTAATCATATTTATGGATCTGCTTATTCTTCATGTCAGCTTCAGCATAAGTACCTGGTGCTTTTGGATAAGACATTTATGAAATAATACATCACAGCACATTGCCTTACACAGCCCTTGGGCAGTGGGCAGGGCTCCAGTTCTGGTATATGGAACTTCTGCTGGTGAGCTGAGTGCATTCAGTACATCAGTCTACCATGATGGAAAAGGGATCACAGGGTGAAGAAGCTGCTTCTGGTAGTTGAGATCTTCCCCAGGAAGGTCAGCCTTTCTCCAGTCCACTGCTAACTAGGGCTTGCTGGCCAGCATGCCTTAGGCTGCACGTGCATGAGAGCTGCCCAGCTGGGTGTTGTTTCTGGGATGTCTCAGCACTGCCAGAGGGGCTTTCATTTGGAGACAGGTTATTTTCCTTGGAAGTTTTCTCGTGGCCCAGATATCATATGGCTGCTCTAAATACATAGCAGCCATGATGCACAGCAAGCCAAATCTTGGTGCAGCTCAACTCAGTTGACTTTGCACTGGAAGTCACAGTGCAGGAGCTGAGCTGCCACCTCTCATTATTTGAGAGTTACTTGACTCCTGCTGATCCTGAGGTTTCTTAGCTGATTCTCACACTAGAAACAAGTGCATCCATTGGCCCAGAAATAAAGGCTGTATTGAATGTTACAGGCTGAATTACTCAGCTTGAAGTTGTTTCAGAAAACTTGTCCCTCTTGATTTGTTTTGTTTTTTTGTCTCTAGCTGAAGAGAAGCCTCAAAACCCCCAGCTTCTGGTAAAAGTGATTCAGTAATACTTTCTGTAAGTGTGGAGGCTAGTGATGGTGAACCCTGAATGGGGATAGCTGCCTTATAATTGCCACTTGCAATTAACAAATTACTGTCAAACTGCCCCTCATGGATTTCCCCTTCTTAGGTGTCCATGTCACATGCTTTAAGAGTCCTGAGCAACATTCAGGAATGGTCTTGTCACATGCAGGTTATAGAAAGAGCTTAAATAGGAAAGATGTCCTTGCATTTGATTCAAGAAAGTTCTTGCAGAAGCTTTGTTCATGCTTCTTCTGGGTATGTCTGTGGAGTCCTGTCTTCCTGAGTTGAGTTATCTATTGTTATATGTAAAATGATCAATATTTTAAGTTTTCATTACTGCTGCTTAGTAAAACATCAGCTTGAGGATGATCTGCTTTTTGGATCATGCAGCCCAGTCCTTTGTGTGCTCCAAGTGTCCAGGATTCTGTGCCCAGAAGCAGCAAAATGCTTCCTGCTGAATTTTGGGTTGTGCTCCTTCTCCCTCTGTGGAAATGGGTCAGTCTGGTAGGGAGACTGGACTAGAAAAGCAGTGAAGAGTTACAGATATTTGGTTGTACCTTTTTGGGTTAACTTGTAACTGGTGCTTGTATGTATGTTCATTTAATTATCATGTTGCTCCAGTGCCTTAAAGCTGTGTTGGCTTTCTCTGCATGTGTTGCAAAACTTGTTCAGTAGTTTATTGTGAAGTGATTGACGTTTTGATTGCCTTTATTTCTTTGTAGAGCAAGGCTTAGATCACATAGCAGAAAACATCCTTTCCTATCTTGATGCCAGATCACTCTGTGCAGCAGAGCTGGTGTGTAAGGAATGGCAGAGAGTCATCTCTGAGGGGATGCTGTGGAAAAAACTGATTGAGAGAATGGTACGCACAGATCCGCTGTGGAAGGGCCTGTCAGAGAGAAGGGGTTGGTAAGTACCTTGAGCATCACCAAATCCACCTTTTTACAGTGTTCTCCTTCACAGATTTCCCTAATCCTGAGCTCTGCCAAAAAGTAAGTTGATAGTAAATGGCTGTCCCTGAGATCCTTTTCTCTGCCATGGAATGTTTTAGGGAAAGCTGTCAGCTCCCTTTCTACTTCAGCTTTGTCCCCTGTCCTTTGTACACCAGTGTCTTTTAGCACTTGCTTTCTTGCAGTAAATCTGTCAGCAAAGTTGTAATTTAACATGTAGAATCAGCTGACAGAAGCCAGCAACAGCATCTTCTGTAGGGCTTTTTCTTGAGGGAAGAATTTCCAATTAAACGTTATTTTTTTCTGTTGTTAAAACGTAAAATAGCCGGTCGGGTTGCAGGTTGCAAGAAGCCTCTCTCGAAGAGAAACCATTTATGTTTGTGGCCAAGGGGTTTTTCAGTCCTTCACGGGTATCTGAAGAGGTGTGTTCTGCTTTGGAAACCTTCTGTGCTCTCTAGTGGTGTGCCTAAGAAAATGCAAGGCACACTGAAAGAGCAAGAGAACACCCTGCTGGCTAAAAGCCTTAGGAAGCAGTGAATCCTAATTTGGAAGACCAGAAGGAAAAACCTGTTATCTTTTCAGTCTTGGACATTTTAAATCCAACTGTCTAATTCTGTAGTCAGAAGGGGTTACAGCAGCAATGCTGAAAAGACAAGTGTTCTGTTAGAATGTGTTACAGGCTTTTGTTCTGCATAGATTTGGGATCCCTCTAAAGTTTGGATTCTTTGTGGTAAATTTAAAAATGTTTCTGGTTCTTTCTAGGGATCAGTACCTGTTTAAAAACAGACCAACAGATGGCCCCCCAAATTCGTTTTACAGGTCCTTATACCCAAAGATAATCCAGGATATAGAGGTAGGTGTTCTGATGAATAATACCTGCAGGAGAGATGATGTTGCATGTTGTTGGTGCTTGAAAGATGGTGCCTGTTGGAGCAATGAAGCCTGTTGTATGTGTCCTTATCACTGCTACTTGGTGAGCTCTGGCTCTTCAGACAATGTTTAAAACACCCTCAGGAACTTACTGCTGCAGTAACATGTTAACTTCTGGTGTTAACACCATCTTTTTTGCCTTTAAAGATTTTTGGACCTTTTCTGGGGCAATGAATAACTGTTTTAGGGAACTTACTACTCCGAGACAGGTCTACATGTTACTGTATGTTCTGATCTGTTGGTGACACTCACTTAGAGAGCAATCTGGGGGTTAGTGCCTTAAACACTCATCATTGAATTGTTGCTCATTTAGCAGCTTACTACTTCTAAGGCAGTCAGTGTTGGAAAAGCAACTTAATTCAGGGTGTGGGTTTCTTTTGGTTTGGTGAGAATGATCAGTCTTACAGTGATAAACACAGAAGGGGTGTTGGTGGTAAAAAGACTGCAGAAATAACTGTTCTTTTCTTTGATATAAAGTTTTGCTTTTCTTGTTCAAGAGTTAAAAAGCTGAGCTTGCTCACTTGTTTTAAAATGTTTCTGATAAACCAGGACCATCTTGGTATTCTGCCCAGCAGCAGAAAATCTGCCTTGCTCAGTTTGCTGTGTACCCACCACAACACTCTGAAGTTATGCCACAGGCTGTCATGGATTTTTTGGAACCACGTGATGGATGTGAAATGATGGGTCTGAAATTCATTAGTGGGGAAACACATGTTGTGATGTTTAAGACAGATGCAAACTCATGGAATCACTGCTGTGGCACATGTGAGATTGTGTCACTTGCCGCTCAGGAAACCAAATTATTCAGAACTCTTCACCCACCTGTCAAATGTATCTGCTGGAAAATCCAGTGTTCCAGTATTTTTTTATAACCTTTGCTACATGATTTAGGAACATTTAAAGATAAAGAACCAAACCTGAAGTGTTGCCTAGGTAAAATAAGATCAAACTTGATATTTTCTTGTGAGCTGAATGCTGCACGTTGTATTATTTGAAGGGAGGTGTCTGCTCCATGTAAGGAATGACAATGACATTGCAGTGATAAGAAGCCCATGGGACTAATGAGGACTCTTAATGTCACATTTTCTTGCTTTCTGTAACATTTTGGCACTGCTCAGTAACAAAAGTGGGTGAAAAGCAGTCTGAAAAGATGACCTTTGAGATGATATAGAACACTGAAGGAGTTCAGCATTATTAAAACTCAGATTTTTGAAGTTATTTTTCTGAAACTCATTTCTTTAAGTATTAGTGGAACGTTTGTATAGGAATTCTTGTTAGTAGAAGTGGGAATGCTCTGAGGCCATCCAGGCTTTGGATGGCCACAATCTGCTGTTTCATCCTTTGGTTGCTGTACATGTGCCACCTTGCACAGTAAGGAAGCCCCTGGATTGGACAACTTTTGCTCGTATGAAACAAGCAGGGAAAAAACTCCAAACCCTCAAGCTTTGCTTGTTGCTAATATGTTAAATGTAAAAATGTTGAGTCTCTGAATATCAGGGAGTGGGTAAGAAGCATGCCACTGAAAATATGTCATAGTACTGAGCATGTTTCTTGAAAAACTACATTTCCTTGGGGTAACAGTGAATGTATTAAAGCCTCAAATGAGGTGAAGGATTGGAACTGCACTGCCTAAAAAGAAAGAGCTGGTGTGTTGAGTGTGGATGGAAAAGGCATCAGCCAGGAAAGTCAGGAAATACAGTTTAATAATACTTTTTGAACCCTAACTTTCTTTCAGAGTTTCAACTCATACATTTTTATTTTTTGATTACATAATGCTCAGGTGGATAAGGTGATAATTGTAGAGTGTGCAGAGTAAGGGGTTACCTGGTGTCAAGCTTTGGCAGTGGAGCTG
Organism: Apus apus; assembly: GCF_020740795.1. Taxonomy (NCBI): domain Eukaryota; kingdom Metazoa; phylum Chordata; class Aves; order Apodiformes; family Apodidae; genus Apus; species Apus apus. The sequence goes on along the minus strand of NC_067294.1, from coordinate 16,601,167 downwards.
GAGTGGAGGTGGAGCTGGAGCAGCAGAGCTGTGTGTCAAACATGTGCCACTAGTGCTTAGAAATAGTGCTGTGAGTAATGAGTGTGGGAAAGGAGGCGTCTCTTCTGTGGGGTACCAAGAGTAAAATGTAAGCTGTTGCCATGGTTTCTGCCCATTCTAAACTGCCTGGCAATCCAGTTGTTTTACATATGATTTCCATAATGTCTATCTAATGCTTACGTCCTTAACGATGTTAAACTTCAGTGGGGCATGTGGGGATCTCAAAGGGAGGCAACAGTGGAGAAGGAATCACAGAAGGAGAATTAGGGCCCTTCAGGCAAGATCTCCTGCAGTTCTGTGCTTTCCATCCCATGCTTGTGTCTGTCAGCTGTGTTTGGTCACTAGTGGTTGGTTGTCTCTTGGGGGTAGAATTGAAGGTTTTGTCAACAAACCTTAATGCTGCCCGTGGATCCTTTGGTGGAGCAGTAAAGCTGAAAGGAGCTGTAGGCTCTTGCCTCTGAACTTCACTTTAGCAAAGTAAGTGCCCAGATTCAGGAAACAAATGTATTTGTCCACTCTTCTGAAGTGGTGAATTCTCTCTTTGGTAAGTAGCAGATACTTCCAGCATCCTCACTGCTCAGTTCATAAAGTCACGGCCTTTCCTGCTTCTCCAACATTGCTGACCTGGAGGGAGAAGGAAGAAGGACAGGGGTATTGTGCCATGTCAGGTTTTTCCCTATTTACATATTTCCTTCAGGCCTTCAAAATCCTGCTATTTTCCAGCTTTCCAGCCTGGAGTGGGGTTTTAGTGTTCCTGCTGATAGTTAAGGATCCAATCATTTTTCCACTTCTGAAAGTCTCTTATAATTTTTCTAATAAATCACTTTTCACTAGTTGCTTCCCTAAAGGAAAGAAGCTTTTAACACTTTGAAAAGGGAGATGGTGAGTAACAACAACACTCAGCTATAAGATTAGAAGCACTTCTCCACTTTTTCTTCCCCTTATTCTGTTTTTAAGCCTAGAGTCATGCTCTACCTTAATTTCCTACTTTTCCCATTCCTTTATTTTTTCAAAGCAATGTGCAGAAGCTCTTCAATAAGACTTTCATCTTTTGTGTCTCTGAATACCAAAATGTTTTTTCTTCAAATATTTGCCTGGACCTTTAATAAGATCTTCCTGTTTCTGTCAGAAGGCCAGAGTTTGGGGAGCTAGTGATGAGCCAAAGGCTACCATATTAGCATTGATAGAGTGATATTTTTCTCAGACATTTATCTTGTGTCCAAAGGACTTGATTTTTTTTAATACAGAGAAGTATATTTGATGTAACACGGAAATCTTGTCATTGAGGATTAACCAAGTTCTGCTGGACTGTTTCTAATGATTACAGTTAGTTTTTTACTGAATGGGTCTGTGGGCAGAGATGAGCTCAAAGGAAAATGTGCTCTTTCTTTTGGACTGACTGGCAGAATTTGAAAAGTAATCTAAAACCTGAATTAACAATTGGAAGGAAAAATGAGGAATGATAAATAGCAAATTTGATCTCTTTCCCTTGGGCTGTATTTGCATTTTGGGTCAAAAGTCCATGCAAGCACAGTGTTGTGAGCTCCAAGGTAATACAGGCAAAGATATGGCACAGGGAGGTTCCCTTGCCTCTCTGGAAATTTATTAGCACCAGGATGTGTTTATTTCATGCCAAACACATTTTTAGGAACATAATGTCACTTCTGAAATCATTGGATTTGAAAAGAAGAGGACATTTAGAGACCTGAAGCTAAGTTCTTGGAAAGGGGTAGTTAACTCTCCACCTCCACTGTGAAGCCAAATATTTAATTAGATTTCATTTCACAAGAGGTGGTCCAGTAATTTTACATGTCTCCAAGTCAGATGTTGAATTGCCAAAGTTCCTGAGGAGCTTTTTTAAAAGGGAAAAGCTGATTTGTGACTTATTGTAGCAAAGCAAACCTGGATGTGCAAAAGACCTTGTTTATGGAGGTGCTGTTGGTTGGTGTGTGGGGGGGTTACCCTGTGCCCAGGGGCAGCCCCAAAGCCTGGAGGGGAGGGGCAGCTCTTTGAATGGAACTGTGTTAATTGACAGATTGCCAGGATGGGAAGTTTAATATTGCCAAGTCCAGAACCCCAAGTCCCTGGATTTTTTCCATATTATTTGTGAAGCTTGGCCAACTATCCTGCTTTCCCCAATGCCCCTCCAGATTAGCACAAGTATCTGTTTTTTTGTGATGAGTTGAGAAGACTTACTTCATAAATGTTCCCCTTATCTTTAAGCACATGGCAAGTGCCCTCATCCTTGTTTCCATGGAGACTTAGGGCCCACCTAATTAAGATGAGAATAAAAATGTGATTTTTTGCTGAAGACTTTAGGAAAACATGGCATCAGGCCAGCAGATAAACACCATGTGTTCTTCTGAATTTTGGAAAAGTTCAGATTTTGGGACTTATATTGGAACTGAAATTTTAAAGCCTTGGGAAAATCTGAAAAGTCAATTCTCACCCAAAGTCACTGCCAACACTGGGAGATCTTTGTTTCTGAAAATTGCAGCATATAATTCCTGAGGGAAATGGGATTGTTTAGTACTGTTCTAATTATGATGCTGGAGAAATTCTGTAGAATCATAGAATCATTCAGGTTGGAAAAGACCTGTAAGATCTTCCAGTCCAACCTTTAATGTGTATGTGTGTGGGGAGAATCTGGTCAGCATTATATGCCTGGAAGTTTTTTTAATCCAGCCTTTGAAATCTCTACTCCACAGGCATTTTCCAAAAGGCATTTCTTAAAAATGAAACTGCCAAGGAAAGGAAGAGGCACTTGAGAGGCTGGTGGTGCCTGGCACAGATTTCAGCTCTCACAGCTGAGTGGGGCAGAAGGCTCCTTTCAGATGCCCCAGCATGGGGCAGATGCCTGGCTTGGCTTTTGTTGTTGCCTTTGCCCACATCACATCTACTTTTTTTCCACAAATGGGCAAATTAAGACTGCTGTTTTTCTTCTGCAGATTTGGAAGAGGGATTTATTGTGTCTGGTAGAGTGCTGCAGTGATAGAGGCTGATCACTACCTGGTTAAATCAGATGCTGCCCTTGAATCCCTTTTGGGCTCTCCTGCTTTGTGGGTGGTGCTTGATAGAGAAGACAGACCTTTCAAGGAGGAGCAGCTGCTTGGTTTATCTGCATTCTCCTGAGTAGGAGTTGAGAGGATTCTTTACTCCCTCCCTGGGAAAGCAGAACTGTACTGCTCAGAGCAAAGGTTGGCTGACACAGCATCCAGTAACCCTGGTGTGGGGCAGAGCGTGGGACATGATGCAGCTCGATGGGAGTCATCAGAGTCTCCTGTGTCCCACCTCTTTGGGATGTGCTGTTCCTCAGCATGCCAGGCTGTGCCACTGTCCTAGGCAGTGAGATAGCCCTGATGCTGAACTACTGCTGTTTAGGTCTGAAACATCACTTTAGGTGGCCTTTTTTAGGTTGCCTAAGCTCTCTCTGGTGTTTAACACCATTTTGATACTTGGAGAACATGCCATCTTCTCTTCATGCATGATGAAAGGATCAGTGTTACACTGTCAGCTTTCTCCCACAGTGATTTCCCACGTTCCTGGTATGTCTGTGACCTTTCATGCAGTTTCTGCATCTCCTCTCCCTCTGCAAGACATGAACAATTTCCACTCTCCAGATTCGTCTTGCTCAGCATCATAAAGGTTGATCTGTTCTTGTCGAATGTGGCTTTAAAAAGGGTTCAGCAGAGCTGTGGTGAGACTCAGGAATAGTTCTGCTTGGTGGGCCTTTGAGCAGCTTCATACATATTGGATCAGAAGAGGCAGAAAGAGGCAGCACTTCATCAATTTATATTGTCAACATTTGGATCTTTTCTGAGCAGCTGTAAAAGTTAGGAACTTAATTTTTAGGTCTCAAATTCTGCCAAGCATCTTCAGAGATGCTGCAGGGAGCCTGGTGCCCAGGCCAGGCTGTCACTTTGCTTATCAAACCCTCTGAACTTCATAATGAACAGAACATTAAGCTCTCTCTACCCTGGTGACATGAGTCTATTTGCTTCTACCTTTCCTCTCTCGCAGTAGGGAGGGATTTTCTTTTTTCTCTTTGAAGAAAGCACGTGTGAAACAAGGGTTTGGGCTTTAACTGCCTGTGGTGTAAATGCCTGATGCTTCAGGAGAAATCCCTACAGATGTCACAAATGTGAATGTTCCTTTTTCTCTGCCCCGTTTGTCCTGCAGGAGAATTGTGTGTTCAGAGGGAACAGGAACTCCTGGGTTTATGGGATTAAGATAAACCCACTTACTCTGCAATAACATTCACAAGGATAAAAATGCAATTTTTAGCCAAGGAGCTGAACACAGTGTACATTATCAAATGGGAAAAAACCCTGTTCCTAGTAGATTATCCTTAACATGTCCAATGTACAGTTAGTGTTCCAGCTGTTCATCCAGATGAATTGCATCTCTTTTACTGTGCATCTTTCTACTAGTGAACATGTTCTGGCATGGTCAGGGCTTGGCTATACCTCTACATCTTGGACTATTCTCTGTGTACTTCTCTCTCTAAATGCCTTTTTTAGCCTTTTCTACATTTCTTCAGCTGCCAAATGGCTCTCCTGCTGAGGCAGATGCTTTGGCTTCGTGCTTGGTCGTTATCCCTTGTCCGTCCAGATTTTGTTGGTTATACAGCACTTGTCAGCTACTTGCTTTAAGGAAAGTGTGAGAACATTTTTTTCTGTGTGTGTGAACTAAGGAGATGGTGTTGTGCAACACAGAATCACAGAATGGTTTGAGTTGGAAGGAGCCTTGAAAGGCCATCTAGTCCCACCTCCCTGCAGTGAGCAGGGACATCTCCAACGAGGTCATGTTGCTCTGAGCCTGGTCCAACCTGACCTTGGATGTTTCTAGGGATGGGGCACCTACCACCACTCCGGGCAACCTGGGCCAGTATCTCACCATCCTCTTTGTAATACCTTTTAATTGTGAACCCCAGGTTTAGAGGCAGATATTGGTGTTAAGTTTGGTACCATAAGTATGCAAATCAACATTTGGTGGGAGTGTTGAGCTGCCTGAGGGGAGGGAGGCTCTAGAGAGAGGCTTGGACAGGCTGGATCCATGGGCCAGGGTCAGCTGTATGAAGTTCAATAAGGCCAAGTGCACTTGTCCTGCCCTTGGGCTGGGGGAAAAGGGGCTAGAAAGCTGTCCAGCGGAAACGGACCTGGGGGTTCTGATTGAGCCAGCAGTGTGCCCAGGTGGCCAAGAAGGCCAGTGGCATCCTGGCTTGTATTAGAAATGGCGTGGCCAGCAGGACCAGGGAGGTATCATCCCTCTGAATTCAGCATTGGTGAGCCCCCACCTCAAATACTGTGTCCAGTTTGGGGCACCTCACAACAAGAAGGACATTGAGGTGCTGAAGCATGTCCAAAGAAGGGCAATGAAGCTGGTGAAGGGCCTTGAGAACAAGTCATTTGAGGAGCAGCTGAGGGAACTGGAAATGTTTAGTCTGAAGAAAAGAAGGCTGAGGGAAGACCTCATTGCCCTCTACAGCTACCTGAAAGGACGTTGTAAAGAGGTGGGTGCTGGTCTCTTCTCATGAGTAACTGGTGATAGAACAAGAGGGAATGGCCTCAAGCTGTGCCAGGGGAGGTTTAGACTAGACATTAGGAAGAACTTCTTCACTGAAAGGGTTGTCAGACATTGGAACAGGCTGCCCAGGGAGGTGGTTGAGTCACCATCCCTGGATGTGTTCAGAAGTTGTCTGGATGTGGCACTTGGGAGCATGGCTCAGTGCTGGACTTGGGAGTGCAGGGTTAATGGTTGGACTCGATGATCTTGAAGGTCTTTTCCACCCTAAGTGATTCTGTGATTCTGTAACTGTCCATGAAACACAGCAGGTACCTGCATGCCTACCTGCTTGGCCTAGACACAGGTTATTGAGATGTCTCCTGAACAGAGGTTGCAGATGAAGACTTCTACTAACTGCACTATCCAGTAACAACCAGAAAGGTCCTAGAGGCAGGAGCTTTGATGTGGTTGCCAGTATTGTATTAACATGTTCCTCTGCAGAGGGTCCTCCAGGTTGCCCACCCACTCAGCCGTATTTTGTCATCTAAAATAATGTTATTTCTCTCTACATCCACATCTGTTTTCACTCTATTGCCAATGGAAATGCTGCTGTATATTCTCTGTGTATGGTGGCTACTTTCCCAGCATCTAGAAAATTTACTCAGTGTAAGGGGATTTTACAAGTTCTCAAGAAACATCAAGTATTTTCCCACAGTAGCCACACCGTGTGATGTCTACATGACATCTATTCACAGAACTACAATGTGCACCTGCATGTGACTTGCTGCTCTGAGGTGCCTTCCCATAGATCCTCCTCATGCTTGAGTTTCTTTTCTTTGAAGCCAGCACTTTCTTAGAGGGAGCTTATTCAGTAGCTTCCTATTGTGAATGTGTACGAAATCAGCCAGTTAGTGTCCCAAACGTCTGGTGCACATACTTGTACTAACTGTTCTGTTTGGGAAACTGTGACGAGCAACCTTGCTGATGTGTTGTGTTCTGAATGTGTTCCCTGGTGCAGGAAGCTGCAGGGTAAAAGCACTCAGATGGTGCCTGAGCACTGGGCAGCTAGAACAGTCCAGCACGTGTTCTGTGCAGCTGCTTGTTCAGACCTTTCCAAGAACCTTGCTTTGAGGAAACTCTCCCTTAAGACTTAGAATTGGATATCTGAAGGTATATGGTTTCTGGAACTGTTTAAATTGGCTAACTCTGATCTGTGATGCTTTGTCTCCTGTGTCTTCAGTGTCAGTGCTGCACTTCTAAATATCTTGCCTTCAGATCTGCAATTATGTTGGGTCTTGCTATTAATGTCTACAACTCTCTCCTGTTCCCCAGGGTCACCTCTGTAGCAGCACAGGAATTAATGAGTTGCAGTTCTGCCCTCCTAGCACAGATGATACCTTTTCAGATAAAGCTTGAGAATTGCCTGTCCTGCCTCCTCCTCAAAACCTCCACCCCATGCTGAGCAGGCTGCTACCTCCAAGACAGGAGTCCAGGGCTAAACCAGCACAGAGCCAGATTTGAACCTTTTAAGCCCAGTTCCCAGTTTGACAACCACCAGTTCACTAGTTGGCCAGAAAAACTGATCCCAAACTGACAGATGACTTGCTATCTTAACTTCATTAACTTGCCCACCAAATAGGAAGAGAATGGGAGGGGATGAATAACTTGTCAGCATGCTCCTCTAGAACATCTCTTAGAACTTCTGATTTAGATATATTCCTGTGGCCCATCAGGGTATGATGATTGTGTCTCATTCTCTCCAGATTGCACAGTGAAAGAGCAAGTAGTGCTAGGTTAGTTTTCCCTTGGAGCAGTTGAGTTCTCCTAGAATTAGGACATCATATTACTATCTATAAAGAGCATTTCCATTGTTTTCCAGTCTTGGAGGTGCTGCAGAGGTGCCTGCTATTGCTTTGAAAGTTGGGATTTGGTTAGAACTACACTTTTCCAAACAAACTGGCAAGTCAATGAGCTTCTGCCCAGGTTTCCATGCAGTATTTGCAGAGGATTTCAGGGAAACAGCTAAATAAATGGCCTGTTCTGATGCTTGTTCTTGAAGGTGGAAAGCATCCCAGCCTGACTAGGTACTGCAGGGGTTGGCCTGCACTTTTGTGCATGGATTCTCTTGTGATTACAGTTCTGAGCTTCCTGTACAAATTCCTGCATTTCTCTGAAATGGGTGTTGATTGTCTTACAAGTAATAAAGCCGATCAAAACATGGAAGTCATCCTGGGAAGTCATGCTGGTTCTCCTGGGAAACAATTTGTGACTTTCTAAGCTGTGTCAGATCTCTTTCCTTAAAAATGTCTCTCAGAAAGAAAATGTTTAGAATTAGACTTCCATAGATTTTAAGGGGGGGGAAGAGATAAGTTTGGATTATTTGAAATCTTACAGTCCCTATTCGAGTGTATTTTCATCAGGCTTTAAGTTGCTTAGAAGAGGCTTTTGTGTCTCAAAATCCTGTGAAACGTCAGGGTAGGGGAAGGAGAGGTCCAAGAACTCCCCATAACTTCCCTGCTGGACTTAGCAGTTCTGTGGTGTTAGTTACTCAGGAGAGTCTGAATGTGGCACCAGATGAGCTCCTGGTTTAATCTTTGCTACTTAGTCCTTGTGTAAATATGGGGGGAACCGAATTGTTACGAAGAGCCTCTCTCTTCTGGCTCCATCAGAAATTCTCATTAAGGTTAGTTGGCCGTAATTCTCACCACTAAACAGGAAAAATTTTATTAAAAAGTCCTAATTCTAATTAATAGTTTTCTGTATTTTAAAAATATGTATTTAAAAATACATCTATTTAAGAAATGTGTATTTTACAAGCGTGTGTGTTTTGAAATCGGGTGTTGTGTGTGTCGTAAAATTTCAGGGTGGAGAAAAAGTACATGGAAGTTCTGTCTGCTTCAGATGTAAGGGTGAGAGGTGTGAAAGGGGAAAGGCTGCTGTGGGTGTTGGGCGTGGGTGTCCAGGGTGCAGCCTGTGCCTGACTCCTGCTTGTCTCCCCTCCTGTCAGACCATAGAATCCAACTGGCGCTGCGGGCGGCACAACCTGCAGAGGATCCAGTGCCGCTCCGAGAACAGCAAAGGTGTCTACTGCTTGCAGTATGATGATGAGAAGATCATCAGTGGCCTGAGAGATAACTCCATTAAGGTAACACTTCCTAAAGGCTTTTCCCTAGGGATGAGGGGGTAGTTCTGCCTCAGAAAGCTTGCTGCTTGTGCTTCCTCAGTGTGTCTCTTTGTGGGACAGCATGTGTCTGCGCAGGGTTTGTGAGGATGGGATGTCTTCTGTAGCCTGGCAAAGTCCTCACCTGCACTTTGCATTTCCTTTCACAAAAAAAGGCTTTTCTCTTTTTGTGATTGTTGGTTATTTCACTGTTCACTTATCATAGAATCACAGAATGGTTTGGGTTGGAAGAGACCTTAAAGGTTATCCAGTCCCAACCTCCCCTATCCATGGGCAGGGACACCTCCCACCAGCCCAGGCTGCTCCAAGCCCCATCCAACCTGCCCTTCAACACTGCCAGGGATGGGGCAGCCACAGCTTCTCTGGGCAACCTGGGCCAGGGTCTCACCACCCTCACAGAAAAGAATTTCTTAATTAAGTCTCACCTAAATCTCCCCTCTTCCAGTTTAAAACAGTTACACCTTGTCCTATGGCTACAACCCTTATAAAATGTGCATCAAAGAGAATTCCTGAAGCCAAGAGGGAGGACAGGCAGATCACCCATGGATTCTTTCTGCTATCTCTAGTTTTCTTCCTTTCTTCTCTCTTGTGGCAATATTCAAGTCTTGGATCCAAGTCCTTGATAAGTCATTTATGCTTCTTGTTTTTAACAGATTTGGGACAAAACAAGCTTGGAATGTTTGAAAGTATTAACAGGACATACTGGCTCGGTTCTTTGTCTGCAGTATGATGAGAGAGTCATTGTAACTGGATCTTCAGATTCTACAGTGAGGTGAGTGTTGACTTTTTGCACAAGTATCATTTGAGTATCAGGGCTGGGAGTATTTACAGTAATCTCTAAATATCAGAAAACATTCCTAATACTAATGGGATACTCTTATTCCAAACCCAAGATACCCATACTTAGCAAAGCATTACAGTCAATCCTTTTTTTTTTTTTTCCAAATCTGTCTTTTTTGTAGTGTAAAGAATTTTGAAGGAATATGATCTGAGTGATTCAGGGCATATCCTGAAGCTGTAGGATGGCTGATGGCCAACCATACAGTGATGCCTTCATTTAGAATTTCTTGTACTGCCTTCTGACATCTCTTAATGATGCCTGTTAATGAAAGGGTATTTGGCATATGTGGAGCACTTGGCCTACTGCAGTTCTGATCATGCTGAGTTTATAAATTCTTGTACAAGTTCTGTGGTCAGTAGATGTCCAACCAAGATGCTCAGATACAGTTCAGTGGAAGGGTCTTGTCTCCTGGTGTTCTGCATGGGTATGTCAGTGTCAATCTTTATAAAACGTCTAAAAAATGAAGAACTGATCAATACACCCTTCAGGTGGTATAAAACAAGTAGTGATTTTTTACTCTGTGTGAGGTGGCAGTAGCCCTGGGAGGAGCGACATCCCCGATGCCACTGACATGCTCCATCTGAATGGAGTGGTGTAAAACTGAAGAAATCATAGTGGGTGATATTTGTGTTGGCCTGTTCCATCGGTTTACACGTCACACAGGTTTTAGTCATCCTGGAAGAGCTACAGAATTGTGGTCATTGTTAAGCAGCAGTGGTCTCAGCTGAGGCATTTTCCTGCTGTTCTCTGCTGTCAGTTATTGCTTGTGGATTAGGGTGCTTCCCCAGGCCCCATCTTCCCTCCTTTCCCAGGCCCTAGGAGGTGTTCAGCAGCCAGAGAGCTCCTCATTACAGCCAGCAGCAGACTGGTTTATGCTTTACACCATGCAGAGCCTTCATTTGGAACGAACTCCTCTTTTGCAGAGTTTGGGATGTAAATACAGGTGAAGTTCTCAACACGTTGATCCATCACAACGAGGCAGTGCTTCATTTGCGGTTCAGCAACGGCCTGATGGTGACGTGCTCCAAGGACAGGTCCATTGCAGTCTGGGACATGGCCTCTCCCACCGACATCACCCTGCGCCGGGTCTTGGTGGGTCACCGCGCTGCCGTCAACGTGGTCGACTTCGATGACAAGTACATCGTGTCAGCCTCAGGGGACAGGACCATTAAAGTAAGTTGGCAGAGCTCTGCTCCAGTGCCTGCCTGCCCACCAGGCCAGAGCAGCTTCTGAGCCTTGTTCCAAGGTGTTCCCAGCACTTCTGTGCCTTTTCCTCCGCCACTCGGCGAGCTGCTTCCTCCTGCTGGCTGTTAATGTCTTTACGTGCCTAAGGAGGCTCGTAACATTTTTGTGGCTTCTTTTGTACAATTGCAAAAAAAAAAAAAAAGGAAAGCCCAGGGGCTGCTTGAACTCCAGCCTCGAGGTCAGTTTCTTTGTTAAATGCAGCACGTTTTGTGCCCTTTTCATGCTGTGCCCTTTTCCAGGAGGTACGTTTTGTTTCAATTGCCAGTCCTGTTCCAGACAAGAACTTGATCAGCACTTGCCTTTCCTCACCACACCTTCCCAGCTCAGCCAGACTTTGCCATGTTTGAGGAATGAAGGGGCTGTGTTTGAAGGCTGCTACATACCAGAAGATTTGAGTTACCCAGAGTGTATTAATGTAACAAAGGCGTTTCCACCTTCCCTCTCTAGAACCAGAGCTACCTCAGACTCTGCCAAAAAGCTCTTGGCAGTTTAATGTCCAAATATCTGCCAGAGATCCTGCTGCACTCTGTGCTGGAAAATGAGCCACTGGATGCTCTACTTTCCAACTTCAATTACAGTTGATTAAAAATGGGCAAAGTTGATAGAATCTTTTAATGTTAAGAAAGAAGCACTCAACTAAACTTTTACAGGTCAGGGTTTTGGCCTTCTCTTACCCGTGGGCTGCTCACCATTTCTGTGGTAAAAATTGTGGGGTCTTTTTCTGTGTGGTAACTTCCACTTTCAGAAATTAACTTACCAAGGTTCAAGTGTCTTGAAGTTTTTGAAAGTGTTTGGGGCAGTCTCTACCACCTGAAAACGCTTTTGTACAAATCCCCCCCAATCTGTTCTCATGGACGTGCAGTAGCAGTGCTGGTGTCACTGCAGGTCCCCATCGCTCCAGTCTGACACTCAGTCAGGTACCTAATCTTTGCCCAGAGAAATACAATTGAATGAAGGAATGGCTTGGGTTGGAAGGGACCTTCAAGATCATCCAGATCCAACCCCCTGCATGGGCAGGGACACCTCCCACCAGCCCAGGTTGCTCCGAGCCCCATCCAACCTGCCCTTCAACACTGCCAGGGATGGGGCAGCCACAGCTTCCCTGGGCAACCTGGGCCAGGCTCTCACCACCCTCACAGCAAAGAATTTCCTCCTCATGTCTCACCCAAATCTTTCCCCTTCCAGTTTAAAAGAGTTACCTCTTGTCCTCTCACTGCAACCTCTTGTAAACAGTTCTTCCCCAGCTTTCCTGGAGGCTCTTCAGGCTCTAAGGTCTCCCTGGAGCCTTCTCTTCTCTGGGCTGAACATCAAATACTGTGAGAGTTTTCATTCCCTAGCAAAGGTCAGCCTCAGACCTCCTCTCTTGATGCATTCATCACGGGTTCTGTTGCAATTCAAAACACCTTGTTTGTGTGTGATTCTCAGGAGTGTTTCCCTTGTTTCTCAGGTCTGGAGTACGAGTACATGCGAGTTTGTTCGCACTCTCAACGGGCACAAGCGCGGCATTGCCTGCCTGCAGTACAGGGATCGGCTGGTGGTCAGTGGGTCCTCAGACAACACCATTAGGTGGGTGCCCAGGAGCAGCTGTGGGTGTGTAACCTGTGGAAGGAGGGTTTCCCCTCCCCCTTGGTGCTGTCCTGCACGTGCCAAATGAATGTCCTTGGTGTGTCCTGCTGTTGGAGCAGGCGATGTGCTGAGCGTGAGAGTGAACGTGCCACGTCCCTGTGGAAAAGTGGGACGCTGGGGTTTGTGTCAGAAGTAAACAAAGCTGCTCATATGTTGCTGTGGTTTCTCACCTTGTGTCTTCTGCTTGGAGAGCTGAGGAAGATGCTGGTCACTGGTTGTCTTCATTACTTCCTGAACCTCTGATCAGTGGCTTATGCAAAATAGAAAGAAGTGTCTGTGAACTTCCCAAGATAACAAGTGCCCACGCTTTTCCAGTGTGTCACTTGGAATTCCTCCATGTTTATGTACTGCAGCTGCAGACTGATCTCTGAACCTCATGCCTTTTTGAGCAAATGATGTGCTGTGAGTCACAGAGAGCCATCCAGCAGCACACCTGAACCCCTGCCTGTGGGCTGAGGGACAGTGCTGGACCTGAAGTACTCAAGGACTTTCTCCTCTCTTCTCTCAAGGTTATGGGACATTGAATGTGGTGCCTGTTTAAGGGTACTAGAAGGCCACGAAGAACTGGTTCGGTGCATCAGGTTCGACAATAAGAGGATTGTTAGTGGAGCCTACGACGGGTACGTTTTTGAAAGCAGTTTCGAAACATTTTGCCTTTCTTAGCAAAGCGTCTTCTGAGATCCACTGAACCCTGCTGTGAGGATTCTCTTCTCATTTGACTAATGGATCAGTATTTAACTGAGTGGGTTTTGCGTAAAGCACCTCGAAGCAGCAGGCTGCTGCTTTACATAGCCAAGCAACTGCTTTTCTGGGGACCTTTAGCACACTCCTAAATTGTGTATCACTCAAGTTGGAGTTTCCTTAGAAAGTAAACTTTGTTTGGCTGAAGTGACATTCCTATTTTTCTCCCCTTGGGAATTGCTCATTGCCAGGTCCTGTGTGCTTAGACTAGTTCAGGCTTTCTATTTTTATGACAGCAGCACTGAAAATGTTAATTGTGAGTGTAAATTAATCTTGTGGGGCTTTCATAAGTCTTCAGTGACCATTACTGTTGGGTTGGATGCAGGAGCCCCACTGTTAGTGTTTCTGACCTGCTCAGTGTGTTCAGTGTGTAGTGGATTCACAAAAGTTTCCATCCATGTCCAAACTCTGCATTCCTCTCTCTGCCTGATGTATACTTCTAGTGAACAGCAGAGTGACTGAAATAAATTCCTGAACTGTTTGTCTCTAGCCTTTTGTTTGGGTTCAGTGTCTCACTGAGGTTGGCAGTCCCAGCTTAATTCCCACTGGAACTTTGCACCTCATCAGTAGGGCTGTGAGCTTCCCAGAGCTTCCAAACCGGCTTGTTCATAGAGTCATTTAGTCTTTCATGTTACCCACCCACTTGCTCCATCACATCAGCTGCTAAAAAGAAATACAAAACCTGTTTCACAAGATGTAGAGTTAGTATTTTAGTGAAGATGGATTCTAATATGGAGGGAAGATCTGGCATGCTTCCCATTGCTTTAGGTGTTACTGATACCTGAAACAATGCTCTCATAATGACCTTCTTCTTTCCTTTTACAGCAAAATTAAAGTTTGGGACTTGCAAGCTGCTCTTGACCCTCGTGCCCCAGCAAGTACCTTGTGCTTGCGTACCTTAGTGGTATGTACAGTGAAATCTTTCCTTTGTAAGGGAAAGGCATTTTATTCCACTGTAGTGGGATAGGTGAGAAACTGAGGATGTTTTATAAAGCTGCTTTTTACTCTTTAAGAGTAAAGAAAAATGTATGTATTGTTATATCCTGAATGCTTTGGATCTGAGCTGAAAAAAAAAGAGGAAGTTTTTCTAGTTAGAGATTCTCAGATACTCTGAAAAGAAATGAATCAGTGTGACACTGTATCAAATAATTCTAGTTATTAATGTGTTTCCCTAATATTATAGGGCTGGCTGTAAACTTCTTTTTATTAAAAAAGAGGGAGGAATCGTGTCAGTCTTGCCCAAACCTTTCTCCTGACCCTTCAGTTGGGAAGGAAGAGATGTGAAGTGGGAAGGGAGGCTGAGTCAGAGGGGTCACCACAGGAGCTCTGCTCACTTCAGAGGACTATCAGATTTAAGGCTGTTGCCTAAGTTGTTTTTTTGTTATGAAGATTTGGGTTTATGACAGAAGACATAATTAGAAATAGATTGAGGGATCGAGTTCCTTGTTCTTTTCATTGAAATGTGCATGAAAATTTACTTCAGGACTCGGTTTGACAAGCAAGTAGCAGCCCAAAGTTATTGACTATGTGTGATGGTAACTGGCTTATCCAGCATGTGCTTGGCCTTTCCAACACTTCTTGAAGTGCTTCCACAGCCAGGAAGGCTTCTCTTCAGTGGTCTTTGCACAGAGATGAGATTTAATTGTTTGTTTATTCCATATGAATGTGGTGTAATCATGTTACTGCAAAGGTTGCCTCTTTCCCCTCTGTGGCACACTGGTTATGGTTTGGAGATCAGGCTGACAGCTTCAGTTAGTGCTCTACTAAAGGTAGAGAAAGTTTATTAAAAATGGTTAAAGTGGGGCAAAGAGCAGAACCTTTTCTGGGCCACTTGGTGCCATGTTGGGATTTCTGGAAAGAGCTGATGGAGCAGGTACCCCTGCAGCTCTTTGTCTTGTTAGAGCACAGTGGTCTTGGCTGGTCCCTGGAGCAGGGTGGGCTGGTGGGCTCAGTGCAGAGGGGCAGGGGAGCAGTTCTGGCTGCAGCTGCTCTGGGAGGAGCCCTGGCAGGCTCTCAGTGGCAGCCCCTCCTCTCAATCGCTGCTGCTTGACTGAAGGGGCTGCTTTTGTCTTTAATCATCTCAGCCTCCACCTCCAGCCCTGCCAGGGATGGCTCAGGGTTTGCAGGCACTGGGTTTGGAAGCTCTGTGTTGTGCTGGAAAAAGCCTGCATAGAAAATCAGCTTTTCTGTAACTTGAGTGTAATTATAGCCAAGGGTTTGTTAACCAGCCCCCCGAGTTGGAATAAACCATTTTGTGCTCAGGCACAGAAGTGTTACCCTCTTGCCTTGCTAACTCATTTCTTTTTTTCTCACAGGAACATTCAGGACGTGTCTTTAGACTCCAGTTTGATGAGTTTCAGATCATTAGTAGTTCCCATGACGATACAATTCTGATTTGGGATTTCTTAAACGTGCCACCCAGTGCCCAGAACGAGACCCGCTCTCCATCTAGAACATACACCTACATCTCCAGATAGCAGTCTGCACTTTACTGCCCTCAGGAGGTGAGTCTCCCTCTTTTTATTGGATGTACTAGAAATATCTGGAATTATCCCTCTGCCTGCAGGTTGGCTTAGTCAGAACAAGAAGCTGATGTTTTCCTTAAGAAAATAAAGCCTATTTATGCCACGTCTTTCACTATCTGGTCTTTGTATGGTCATGCTTCAGTGTGGAAAACTTGCCAGGTTGTCTTGCCCCCTTCTGTAATCCCTCCTGGTTATAACTGGGCACCTCAGGTGTTTGATGGAAAGTTATTACATATTCACAACATTCTTGGAAGCTGAGGGGACTTGGTGTATTGCACAGGTATTCCAGCTACACTGTGAGATCAGGATCTTTTCGAGTTGTTGATCTGTCTGCTCACTGTGTGAAGCTTTGTAAGGAGCACTGGAATGCATCTCTGGTAAACCAGCTGTTTGTGTGATCTCTGGGCTCATCAGAAATGAGCAGTTCTGTGATAGCCCCAAATACCAGGGAGAGCTTTCTGAACTAAAAATGACATCATGTTGGGCAATATGACAGCTCTGAGCTCTCAGAAACATGAACTTTGCCTGCTTGGTTTCCATTTTTCTGCAAGTCAGCTTCATTTAGTTCTCAAAACCTGGTGGGTAGAAGCTCTGCTGTAGATCTGTTTGTTGGGAAAGTGGATTCTTTTCCTTATGTCATCTTTTTTGGTGCCAACAATTGCCCTTCACACTATAAATAGCTGGGATTGCTGGGACTTGGGAATGCAAAAATCACCTTAGCACAGCAGAGCCCCTTCCTGCAGTCTCTGCCCCTGCTGAGGCTGGATGCTTCCAGGGAAGTGGAGACACTGCAGTGAGAGGAGTTAGTATCATTGCCCAGCAGGAAGGATTTACTTCATTTGAAGTAGATCGTTAATAATTTTCTTAATTAAGGTGGGAAAAGCTTTCCCTGTCTTCATGCAAGCACAGATTTTCATTATCCCTTTGTATTTGTTTATATCCCTGCTGTAGCAATCAGGTGCTCAGGGTTTTCCTGAAGACACATGTTGCTTCTTTGAGATGCTGATTAAAAACTAGTTTTCTTTCACCTGGAAGCATTCCTCAGGGAAGGGTTGGCTGCCTTTCCTACTAACTGAACTCATCCTCATTCTAAAACGAACCAAGATAACATCCTCTCTGGAATGACCCTTGGATCTGTTGGCCTGTCAGGTTTCACAGAGGGTCAAAGCAAGGAGCTGGCCCTTGCTCGACTGAGCTGCCTCCCTGTCATTACTTCATAGAAAATTAGGCCCATGATTAAAGAGAGAAATCCTGAAACTACCCAAAGAGCCAGGTCCTCCAGTGCTGCTCACCTGGGATTCCTGCTTCAAATTAGTTTTGTTTGATCTGGGATGACACATTTGCTCTCCCTGTTGTGGAGAGCTTGGGGCTGTCACATCCCCAGGAACTTTGTCCTGGCTCCTGTGCCACCTGGGTCCATACCTAAGGGAACTTCAGCTGTGGAAACTCTGAGGCTTGTTGAAGATGGTGATGTTCCCTCTCTGTGGAAAACTTTTTTGCCCCCTTTCTGAATATTTTTTTTTTCCTTGTCTTTTCTGGCAGATAGAATAGGCTGCATGAGAAGATGACAGTAGTTTTAGGAACCATCTCCATGTGTCTTCCAGTTGATACACCAGTGCTTTCCTCTGTTAACTTAAAAAGATAATTTGAGATTGAGCTATAGATCGTGTGTCTTCAGCACAAGAGAAATTAGGAGTTAGATAAAATGGGATAAATGGGATAAAAAAAGCTCACTTGTCCAGCAAGATGCTGGTGTCTGAGTTGCCTCTCCTGCCATGTGTGGCCCTTCAGATCCTCTGTGTGATGTGTCTGTGAGCTCTGAAAAGCCTTTGGCAACAGGTTCTTCCCCTCCAGTTCTGCACACTCGGCAGTTTGCACAGCTGATCTCTGACTCACAGCTGAAACCACACAGACCTCCACATCCTGGGAGTTGTTGGGAATGACAGTCCCTTAATAACCATCTCCTACCCAGGAGAGATGCTGTGATGTCACTTTTTGACAGGTTTGTCTGACTTCAGAATCCAAAACCCCATAAATCTACAGAAAATTATGGTCAAGCAGCTAATATTTCATTATGACATTTAATGAAACAGTTTTAAATGCTTTCAAACATTCCGAGTTTTCTGAGTTTTGAGGCAGCCCTGTACACTTTTTTTTACAAGGCTTGCAGAGTTGTGCCTCTTCAAAGAGGATCATTTTTGACAGTCCTGGCAGTTGGCTGTGAGAGTTTTATTGCTTGCTGTGGAATTCCTGTTGTTTATTGTAACATGATAAAAATTGTTACCATATGATAGTCTAATATTCATATATTAAGTACTAAGCCTTGGGCTGGGGGAAGGGGAAGTGCCTGAAGATGTTTTAACCTTTCATGGGAATCTTGGATCAGAGAGGGTAGTTCTCCATAGTCCATAATTTTGGGAAGTCGCAGGTGAAATCCCAGCTGAGATTTAATTACACTAAAAACGGGCACTGGCTTCAAGCTAATCATGGAGTCCTGTGGCTGGAAAAGGTAACCAAGGTAAAGAATGGCTTAGAAGTTTTGGTCTGTTTTCTTCAAAGCTGATGTATTAAAGCAACTAAGCTTGGATCCTGTGCACAAGGTGCTTCTCCTCCTCTGGGGAGGAAAGGAAAGATGTTCTCACAGCTGCCTGTAGGTCCCTGTTGCAGTCAATAACATTCAGCATTTGGTGAGGTTGCTGGGTGCTTCAGTGTTGGTCCCCAGGAGGGTTTTGGGTTCGTACTGCATGTAAGAAAACTGCCAAGCTATAGGTGACCTCCCAGGGACCCCCCCATTGAGAATCTTGCTCCCAGCTGAATTCAGAGCATGTTCTGCAAGGAACAGTCCTGTGGAGACACATCTCTCCTGGAAGGGAGGACTCACAGCACAGAGGGAAGTGTGTAGCAGGAGCACTCCCTTTGTGTCACACAAGTATTACCCTCCTCACAGGTAATTTGCCCTTTTAGCCTCAGCCTGGAGTGTAGAAGATGGTGTGGGACTGACCTCCTCCAGATGTCTCCAACTGTTGCTTTTGGGTTTGTGTCTTCTGTCAGTTCAGCTTCTCTTTTGTCTTTTTCAGGGTTTCACAGTCTTGAACTACTGGATTTTTGGCTACTACATGCCTGAAGATGTTGATTGACAGCTAAAGTCAGAATTGGTTCTAGATGCTGTGTAGATGCAAAGCAGCACAATTCTATCTCTAAATTTCCTAACGTTTCCTGCTCTCAGTGGTCGTCTTTGAATTTACTACAGATTCACTGACTTGGAGTAGATGAATTTCAGAAGCCTGTCCTTCCCTGCCATGAGAAATCCAAAGCTTCACATGTAAATTGTCCGTAGAAACTGAACTCTGATGGCTTATTTTTCAGAAATAAATCGGAAGTCAAGAAAGGACTTGGCCTAATTTATATTGCTTTGCACTTTTGTCTGACTTTAAAGAAAAGAAACAAACCATTCTCCAATGAAATTTGGGTGCCAAACACATACCCAGAATGTACAGAGCTTTGCTTTTCCAAGTCACCGTGTCCTTTAGACTTTGCTCTCATGACAGATTTCAGAGCCCGTTTCGGTTGACAGGAGTGTACGTTGGACTCTCAGAAACATTTCTGAATTGCTCAGTAATATTTTTCGGATGACAGTTGACTTGTTTCTGCACCAATAATTTCTTTTAAATTAAAGATTACCTGTAATTCAGGCTAGGTTATCTGGACTAGTTGTATAGCACTGTCTTTTCCTTTGAACTGTGCTCTGTACTCCGGCCGTCCCACGCTTCCTGATGTTTGGTATAGGAAAACCTTTCCATGTGTGCTTGCCTCATTCCCAATACTGTATAAGCATATAGATATAATGTACATAACAGTGGAACCTCCAGGTGCTGGAGTCAGGATTTCCTGACCCTTCACACTAACACAGCACGTGGTAGCACTTGGCAGCAGGAGGTTCTAACTACTGGCACTGGAGGGTTTCAGATGAGTCCCTGAGACATTTTCTTTGCAAAAGGAGGTTTCCAGTATTCATTAGGATTATCCTTTTTTTTTTTTCTAATGGGAACTACATATTTTAAAATGTAATTTCTAAACTTTTTTTTTTAAAGATTAAAAGGTGTTTAATTTATGTTCTGTATCTTATATTTTTGTGCCGCAGTATTGACAGATGTCTTTCCTTGAACACCAGTGGGTCCTCCCAAGTGCCTGCTGATGTCCTATGGTAGCAATAGTTTGGCTGCTTAACGGAGAAGACACCATGGGCCAAAGTTAAATTATTTATGTTTGATTTGTAACACTTCCTTATGGTGGAGTGGAGGTCCCTTCAAGTCAATGCTTTGATTGCCATCCTCATTACCACGCTGGTTGGACCTGTGAGCCGTGGCCGTGGTGCCGTGTCCTGCTCATGGTTCCTCTTCCTTAGTGTGTTTTTATTAGGAAGTCTCATTTAGTTTCTTCTTGCATTGTCATGATCTCCCCTCTAGTTCATGTGGTCACGTGAAAGCTTCTGCATTTTCCTGATGTCAGGATGACATGGCTAAATGCAGAGGTGAAGGTTTGATCTGCACTAGCCAGGTGGGACTGTCCCCTCGGTGGCTTTTCTCTCCTGCTTCAGTCAAGCTCAGCGGGAAACCCGCCCGTTTTCCCAGGAAGAGGTGTCCTGGCACAGGAACGTGTGGTCATCCCTTTGATCCTTTGTACATTGTGTGTGGTTTTTGTCCTCTGGCAGCACTTCCCTGGGTCTGTGTTCTCTCCTTTTACACCCAGGAAGGGCAGGAGGTGGCCGAGGGGTCGCTCCGGCGTTCCCGGTGGGACGGCCGTGCTCGGACACAGCGTTTCCGTGTCCAGGCAACTCAGAGAACATCCAGGTGGTACCAACCTGCTGCAGAAACACCACTGAAGGTTTTCTCCTCTTCACCCTTCACATGGAGAGAGGTGTTTGGATCGGTGTTTTAAGTTGAAACTCCCCTTTACCTGTTACTACAACAATATTTATTTCTTCGAGATGCCCCAAATGTGATGAAGTACAGAAGATTAAAACCAGGCTCCTGAGACCATTTCTGGTAAGCTTGACAGTAGTTTGTGAAAGTGTCTTACTTTACCCTTCTCATCTAACAGCTTTAATATGAAACTGTTAAAAAAGACAAATCTATTGCAGCCCTGAAGACAAAGGTATTTGTTTCTGAAGAACAGAGTCCTTTTTTTTAAATGCATGTGTAAGGTTTAAATTCCTGTTTTTCCTGGGGAGATAATGGTATTTGAACTTTTGTGCTTTGTGTATAACATAGCAGTGGACATTTGTGATTGGCACCCAAGGAACTTGACTCCTGGGATTAATGGTAGTGATCCTGGCTGCACTCTGGACTTTGTTTTGCTAACCATAACTGAGCAACTGTACATTACTGCTAGATTAATGTTTCAAAGCACTGGGATAGTCTAATTCTAACTTGTAATTATGTTTGCCAATTATCTGTTTGGAAAGTTGGTGTATGAACAGCTTCTGGAAACTGTTAAATTGTACAGATATTGTTCATGATCTAAAGCTTTGTACTGTGGAATGTGCTTAATAAAAAAAAAAAGTTTGAACTTTAATTTGTCAAATGAATGGGTAAGTGGCATCATCTGCCTGGCTGGTGGGGTTTCACTCTGGGGCACTGAGCTCCTGCTTTGCTGTAGCTCAGAGTGTCACTGGGCAGCAGAAACATCACCAGGAAAATTTATTCTTATCAAGAATGCAGATAGAATTTTTACAGTATTACCATTGCCTTGGCTGCTGCAGTATCTGTGTTCATACCCTGAGCTCTGGGCAGAGAAAGACTCTTCCAGTGCCAGCTCTGTCTCAAGAAAAACTTTTCCTTGGGTTTTCTGTAGCTGAAAGGCAATGACTAGTGAGAGTAAGTGACTCAAAGTTCTTACCTTTCCCCTCCCTCCTGGTCTTCTGTCAGTAGTTTCATTGCTGAGTTCCTTTTGCTTTTAAACTACTTGAGAACTGGCTGCTGCTCTGTGGTGATGGTGTTGCAGCTCCTTTCTGAAGATCAGCAGTCACAGCTGGTGCAGGTTCTCTGCTGCTGCCTCCCACCCTTGGCACAGGGCTGGCCAGGACCTCTCTGCCTTGTCAGGGTTTGGGCCTGAGGGTGGAAAAGTCTTGTTAAATCCTGGTGCTCCAGCCTCTGTGGTGCTGACCGTGGAACTCAGCACCCATCTTAAACCTGTTGGTTTTGTTAAGGTGTGTGTTGGAAGCACTAACCTGAAATGTTTTTAAAGGTGCTATAAACTGCTAAGAATATGAACAAAGTTCTGGCTCAATACTGGGAAAATTTATTCTTTAAAATGTCTCTCTAATGCGCTTCATATTCTACTTGGCCTGCTCTGACACTGGGTAATGATTTTTAAAGCACCTTTGATGCTGCTCAGATTGTGGCTGCACTTCAGTGAGAGGAAAACAAGTAAAATCTGGTGTATTTTCTGCTAGAAGTGCAGTGTGAAAAGGGAAGCCTTTGCTGAGCTCCTGGAGGGGGCTGGGAATGTCCTGCTGGACGTCCTTCTCCAAGTAAGCCATAAAAGCTCTGTGATCTAGCTGCTTAAATCTGGAGTATAAACTTTGAGGTCAGACTGTAAAATTCCATCTTACCTGGGTGGCCTTTGGGTTTGGTTGTTTTGTTGGGTTTTGCCTCACGTTTGTAGCCTGTTTAACAGCCATCTGTTCATTCCCAGCAGAGCCCTTCATGGTGAAGCAGTGGAGGCAGCTCTGCCGGGTGCTCCCACCCATCCTGGCGTGGCCTGGGGCCCCTTTGAACTCTTCCCTCTCACCAAAGGTTGGGAGTGATGCCCTGTCCTGGGTGCAGGTAAATGCTGCTGTGAAAGGCCCTGGGAGCTTGGGGCAAGGAGGGGACAGCTCTGGGGACCTGCTGGCCCTGGTTAAGGAGAGGCCATGGGGTGTTCTCAGGCTGCAAGGCATGAAGCAGCTGGTTGCTTTGGGGAACCAGGTGAAGGCAGAGGGGCTGTGCTTGGAAATGAGGGGAAGGGGGTGCCTGAGGTCTCTCGGTGCCCTGTGTTGGGAGGAGTGATGGTTTTAAAGCCAGCTGGGTTCCTGTCCTGCTTTGGGCTGTGTCTGTGTCTTCTGCACAGCAGCGGGTTTGGTCGCTTTGCCACAGCCGTGGGCGTCGTCTGTCAGGAGGATGAGAGGGGCAAAGTGCTCACAGAGAACTACCAGTTACTTTTGTGAGATCCTTTTAGAACTCCCATCTGAAGCTACACTGCAGTGGGCTGGGCTGTTGGACCTGGGGCTCTCTGGCAAGAAGGTTTGGTGCTGGTGACTCCTGGCTCCGTTTTCCCCACCAGAGCGCGGTTCTCCAGCCTCGTGTCACCTGAAGGAGGTGGCTTTCCAGCTGTCACTGCTGGGCTTGGTCACGGGTGTGTCTGTGCGTGCAGGGGTGTCACTCCTGGCTTTTCCACAGTGTCAGCATTGTGAGGTGACAGCTTCAGCAGAGCTGCTGCCTGCAGAAAGGCTCGTCTTGGGTTGGATGCAGCTCAGCCTGGGCTGGCTGTGGAGGTGAGAGCCTTGTTGATGAGCTTCGTTGGGTACAAGTGCACTTCCTTAATTCATGGGAAGAGTGATTGAAGGAGGGGGTGGGAGGGAGAGCAGCAGGAGGAGTGTTTGTGGGCTGAGCAGGAGATGTTTAGGCCTGATACTACAAACTGTCCACCCTGGAGCTTTCTGCTTGGTGCTGTAGTCCAGAGCTGAGGTTTTGCTTGACGTTGCTGAACATCTGTCTGTGCCATGTGTCTTGTCTTCAGCTGCCTGCTCTCTACCTCTGCTTCTCACCCTGCTTCATCTTTCTGAGCAGCTGTGAGAGGAAGAAGACCTGGGTAGGGATTGAGAGCAGGACTGCCAGGGCTGTGGGAAGGAGCAGGGAGAGCCCAGTGGAGATACTTGCAGAAACAGGATAACTGGCAGGGACTAGCATGTGCAGGGAGCACCTGGATGTGGAGGAACACATTGCTTTCCTGTCTTGCATGAGTCTGGTTGTGTTTGTGGCTGATTGTGCCAGACCTGTTGGGGAGGGCAGCAGCTGCAGGGAATGAGGGTTTGGGGTGGTTGCTCTTGCCTAGTGGGGCTGCAGAGGCTGCCTAGCACAGGCTAGGCTGGAGCTGGGAGTTTTAATCAGGTGTGAAGAGAACAGGCCTGTCCCAAAGCCTTTCCAATGACTCCTGGAAGCTGGAGGGAGAGCAACACGTGTTTCTGGAACAGAACTTGCTGCCTTCACACATATGGGTCTCTGTGTTTGGCACCCAATGCCTCCCCTACACCCAAGGGGTGGGTGCTGCCAGCCCTGCCTGCATCCCTGCCCACAGGAGACAGATGCTGCTCTCCCCTTCACTGAGCTGCTCAGATGCCCCGTGCAGCTGCTGTCCAAAGTCAGAAGCCTTCAGAAGAGTCAGAAAAAGGAGCTTTCCCTTCCGGAGATGTGTGAGGGGTGTGTATTTTTGGAGGTTTATTCTTGGTACTTGCTGGAAAGGCTCCATGAACAGCAGTGGCCACGTGTGCCAAGGGGAGAAGATGGATGGGGCGAGTGCCTGCTCCAGGGAGACCTTTCCCCTCTGGATGTGGTGAACCAGCTGTGAAATGTTCCTGCTGTGTGTTTATGGATCCAGGGCACAGGCAGGAGCTGCTGGGCCCAGCACAGGACGTGTTGGTGCAGGAAGGGCTCCCTGTGTCTCAGTGGATGGGGCTGGGCTGCCCTGGGCCAGGCAGGAGGCAGCCCCTGGCTGGGTGGCCCCTGCTCTATCTGGAGACAGGTCTTGGGCTGAAGTAGGAACAGCTTTCCTCATCTGAATGATTTAAAGACTCACATTTTCATCTTTTCCTTGGCACAGGCCAGTGCAAACAAAGTGAGATGCATTTGTATCTCTTGACCCTTTTTTCCACAGTCAAAAATTTGATATTTTTCTTTTCTTCCTTTTTTTTTTTTTTTCCCCCCTCTTCCTTTGAAGGAGCCCTTTGAAGGTTTTATTTTTAATTTCTGAACACATCATGCCCAGAAGAAAAGTTTGCTTATTTTCCTGTAAGTCTTCCACCAAGATGGGCTGGTACTTCTATATTGGAGCAAGTAAGCCAGGGCCAGGGGGCTTTGCTGGGTGAGCCAGGAGGGCCATGGGCAAGGAGGTGATGGTGACCCAGGTGGTGGCTGGAAGAGATCATGGGGTGCCCATGGAGCCACCTTGGTACCAAAGGCTGCTCCTCATGAGCTGGTCCATCCCTCCAGATCCTCACCTGATCTGGAGATAACCCTGAAGCCTTGCTGGAACAAAGAGTTGCAAACAAAAAAGAGGAGCATTGTGCTCAGCTCTGGTGTGTTTTTCAGGGTTCTCTCTCCTTCTGCCATCAGATTTCCCTTTGTTATGTTCAACTGAGTGTGGTTCTTCACCTTGAGTCCTTGGGTTTCTTGTTAGGGGGACACACAGAACTCAGCCAAGTGCCCTGGGTTTTTCCCTGCTACAGACAAGGTGGTGGTTGGTCCTAGGTCTGATGGAGCCTCCTCAGACTCAAGGGTTTGGAAAGCTCTGGACAGCAGCTCCTTTAATAGGAGCTTTGCAGGTCTCACATGGGGCTGGCTGCCAGCTTCTCCAAGCTGGCAGTGACAGGGCCTGCCTGCTCTAACTTGGGAATTGGGGAGCAGTCCATTGGGCCAGTTCATCAAAACTTGCAAATGGGAAAGTGTTTGAAGGATTAGTGTGTTCCTTATCAAAAAGCAAAACACAATGAACAGGCAAACAAAGCAACAACAACAAGAAAAAAAGCTAGGGTAATTCAGTCTTTTAGGGTCTCAGGAGCAGTTCAGTCTCTGAGGGTTTTAGGAGCAGATGGACTTGTTTATTTTTCAAATGAGGGAGCTGATATTCACAAGAGGGGGACAGAAGCTGCTCTGAGCACTCGTGCTTTGTATTCTTATGACAGACTTGTATGTTTAAGAAGTTCCACAGGGCTGCTAGTTTTTCAGGGAGGGACAAGCTGGTCTGTTGGCCTGGGCCTCATCTTACCTGCGTCCAAGGGAAGATGCTCCTCCAGTTGTTGCCTGGCCCCTCCTGTGCAGTGCTCACTTGTTTTCTGCAGGTGAGGAGTAATAGGGACAAAAGGTCACAAAAGGATTCAAAATTAGATCTTCTGGGGGTTTTTTCTTATGGTTTTTTAATAGCTATACTGATATTAATCTGTTGCTATGGAAGCTAGCTTGCAGGAAACATGTTTCTCTAATATGGTTGGTGAAGTCCTCATGTATTTTGTAAAAAAAACCAACCCCAAACCCAAGCAAACAAAATACAAGCCAAAGATGTAGAAAATGTCAGAATTTGTCAGCTGGAAAGAAGTCCTGGCATAGGTGGAGCCAGTGCCTTCCTGCAACTGCTGCACCTAGTCCTGAGACAGGCTGCTTCCCACTGGAGCCACGTGGTTGATGTGGAAAGTGAATTACAGGACTGAGTCCTCAGTGCTTTTCCAACTGAGTCCAGATCCATGCCCTCAGCATCTGTATTTTTATAGCAGCAACCACAATATCCCATTGGATCAAGATCAAGGCCTCAGCCCTTATTTTCAAGGTGTGTAACAGTCTGGGCTGTGGATTTCTGACAGCCAAAAGCTTCCAACCTGAACTCAACAACACAGCATCCCTGGCAGTGCAGTTGGGTTGAGCACATCCATGCAGGACATAGACCTTCCTCTGTGCTGCCCTGGGAGCCTGGGGGATGGTCAGGAGCAGAGGGGTGTTGTGGACACTGCTCCACCCTTTCTGAGTGCCCCAGGAGCCTCAGGGCCAACTTCTCCTAAAGAAATAGCATGGAAATTATGCAAAAAATATGTTCAGGAAAGATCCTCTTTTCCTTTCCAACCCCTGCAGTGCTTATCCTAAAAAATTCCCAGGTCAGACTGAACCTACAGGAGTGCAGCCCTCCCTAGGACATGCTGCTGCACTGACAGTGGTGGAGAGAAAGCACCATGTACCAGACACAAGCTGCATTGCTTAGAGCACTGTTGAAACAGCCTGTGATCATCAGGATGGTTTAAAATCCACCCATGGGGATGCTAAAATTGCAGTTTGGTTGCTCTGTGGTGGCTTGATGGGTTTTTTCCTGTAATCCAGGCCCAGCCTGTGGAGCAAATGGCTGTGCCCTGTGTCAGTGGCAGGTTTTACAGCTGCCCTGTGTTGTGTCACACCCCGTGTGCCTGCAGCCTCACGGTGCCACTGCTCTGGAGTGGGGTGGGCTGGAGCAATCCCTGACTTTCCAAGCTCCAGCTTTTCCCTGGATACTTTAAAAGCTTTTGCACTATGTTCTGTGGTACTGAAACAGGACACGAGTCAGTGGTTAATCACTTACATACCAGGAAAAAATACTTCTATGAGAGGCAGTGTCTTCATGGCAGTGCTGTGTGCCTTCTGCAGAAACACTCTTGATTTTCCAGGAATGGTTTTTCATTGACCAGAAGCTGAAATTCAGGACATAAGATGACAAAAATCAGCAGTATTTACCCATCTCTGGCTAACATCCTCTTTGAAGAACTAGTCAGAGCTGAGTCCAGGTACTGTAGAAGAATGAAGCACTTACTTGAATCTCAACCTCTCTTGATTTAGTTGTCTGAGCTCTCTGTCTTCCTGGGTGTTTCCACTGTAAAGATGAGGTTGTGTGCCCACTGAAAGCTGTTTGCTCTGCCTGAAGTAGTTAAGATTTATCCTTAGAAGATACTCCATTCATTTTAGAATTCAGATATTTTTTTACTATTATAAATAGTAATTTAAGAAGTCAAAATTACAGCTGAACCAGAGGGAGAGTCCACTGAATTTTCAAGATGGTTTATGTATTTCTGCACAACATAATTGGGTGTATCCAATTAGGTGTTAGAAACTACCTCTCTCTGATAATGACCAAGTGCTGCTGCTCCACTGCCTTGTCTGAGCATCATCAGCACTGTGGGAACAGCATTTAGTCACGGCTGCATCTGGAAAGGTTTGGAGTTTGACCACCCTCTCTCCTGGTATCATCTTTCCTCCTGTCTGATGGTGGCTGTAAACCTGGAGCAGCCTCGTAGTCGGGTAATCCAGCCATGTCAGAGGAATGCAGGTTCTTCTTGGCTGGGTTTCTGGTATCAGCACAACCATCAACCTTTTTGCCAGCAGATGAACTCGATGATCTTGCAGGTCTTTCCTGTCTAAACACGACGTCTCTGATGAGTTCTGCATGTGGCTGTGCTCTGCACTCTGCACTGGGACAGCTCCTCGGAGGTGGCGTGGAGGGGAATCAAATGGGAAAAGGTTCTTGGAGTACTTGACACAGGCAGCATTGACTCCAAATCCCCAGGGCTGGTTTGGCAAGTGATGGGCAAAGACATCCCACCAGCTCCTCCCCAGCTCCCATTAGGCATCTGTTTGCCTCAGCACATGCTCCTGGCTCCCTCACAAACCCTTGTCACGCTGTACAGCAGATGCCATGAGACTCAAGCTGGGAAAGGAGAAGTCCAAACCACCAGCATTTGGATTGAAAAGTAAGCGTTTCCCTCCTGAACAGGGAGTGTGCTGAGTGAGGTGCAGGGAAGTGGCCAGGGAGGTGCAGCCCCAACCCTCTGCTCTCCCTTGGGGGAGAGAGAAAATGGCTTATTGCTTTGGCATGTGGAGCCTTGGTTCTAGAGAGGCACATAGGTGTAGACAGGTGGGTAGGCTTGGTGCACGGTCTGGCTGAGATCTGCTGAGGACCCTTCATGCTCCCTAATCCTCATCCTGCTGCTCCTTGGCATGGAACTCCATCCCTCTTTGCAGCCCCTCTCTGTCTGATCCTGGCCTGCAGACCAAACAGGGGTATGGAGGGCCATGAGGGTGGGGGAGCAGCACAGTGGTAGGGTGAGGGGCAGCCCTGTGGTCTGCCCCAAGCAGTGGTGACAGGGAACGTTTGCCTTGCACAGATGCCTTGTCTGTCCTGGTTGCACCCATTTCTTGGAGAAACCAAAATGGATCTTGCTCAGCACCTCCTGGATGAGGAAGGCAATGGGCAACTGTTCATCTTGTGAGCCAAGTTTAATTTGTGGGGCACTCATCCAGTGGTCCCAGGGCATCCAAGGCAGGGATACAATAGGGGTCCAACATGGACTGCCCCTGTGCTGTGGTGGCTGTAGAGACCTGGGATGTCCTGACACTGCTGGCAGCAGCCTATGCAGGCCAGGCAAAGCTGTGCCTCCCCCCAACAGGGCCAATGTGGGACATGTTCCATGGGAGGTTGAGCTGTCACACCTACCTCCAATTGGCTGTGATGATGGGAAGCTGTTGAACACCAAACCCTCCTCCAGGATTGGCTCCTGCCTGCACCTGACAAGAGTGATGCTCCACAGCACCTTGAGCCCACTGGAAACTGCACAGTGCCAGGAGCATCCACTGGGGTAGATACAAACAGCTACGAAGCACTGGGGGGCAGCGAGGTGACAACCTTCTCTCCAGTGGTGTCTCCTGCCTCTGTGCCTGGCTGTTGGTTGTGCTTCAGAAGTGACATTCAGACCAGAAGCTAAGTGTCCTGGGAGCCACCTGAGTGCAGCCACCTCCATGTTGTCACTCCAGAGAGACCCTGCTGGGGACAGACGATGCTTTGCTCACTAATCGCATTTCAGGACATATAATCCTTACTTCACACTTTTTCCCAGACAATATCTTTCCATATAATCTTAATGATTCCTGCTGCAATAACAAATAGGCAGCCCTGAGAATAACTTCACACTTAATTGCTTGTGCCAAGAATCTCACCACTTGGCCCTTCTTTGGGTGTTTTCCCTCCAATCCATCTGCACAAACAGAAGTGGGCCAGTTCTGTGCCTCAGGAATGAGGAGATAAAAAGGCAATAATTTATTTTTCCACCAAAGCTAGAAGTATTTTATAGAATTTGCTAAAGTTTTTGTTTCAGGAAATTTCATCATGTCTCCAGGAAAAAAAAAAAAAGCACCAAAAAGAAAGAAAAGCACCTAATTGGCCTCAGATTTTCTAACTCCCTTTTCATTTTTGTAATATGAGGAGGTCTAGGTCATCTCAAGGTCACTGCAGTTAGTGTTGCTTTAGTGCACCTCTGTGGATACCTTGTTTCTGCAGCAGTTTTTCCTTTAAAAACAGCCCCAGCCTGCTGCTGTAACAGCCACTTTCTTTGGCAACCATTTGCATTCCTTTAGCATATGGAAATATTTTTTAAAACACATACCAGTGTACGCTGCTTATAGGCGAAATTCTCCTTCAGAAATGGAGCTCTGATGCTTCTGAGCTATTTGAATGTTGTAAAAAAACCCCAAAATAGAAGAAATCCCTCAGCTTTGCACAGAAAGCTGCCGTTTCCCATTATCTAGGCTGGAATCTTAGCTAGTGTCAAAGTGAAATGCTGGTGGTTATCAAATTAATAAGAATGTTTTGCTTGGGAAAAAATTCATTTTACCACCCTCCCAAGACTTCCTGCTGTCTTGACATGTTGGTTTACGTGGCTTCAGCTGGTGAGTTCATTCCAGCCTGGGTTTAGCTTGGTTCTTTCTGATCTATCTCAGCAAAGCTGTGGACTCTAAATATTTTCCCTTTGAAAAAATTATATGTTACCTTGATAGTGGAGCAAATGCTGAGTCTATCTGTGCTGTGGCAATAGGGTTAAAAAGGTGTGTGTACCTGAGTGACCAGGTTTTTCTGAACAGATAAGGCCAAAAAAGGGTGGGAGGAAGAAGATGCTGCCCCTGTCCGTTGGTAAAGAGCTGCAGCACAAAACATTTTATGTTGTGGATGAAGTTTGGGCTGGATCAGTGAGTTGCATTAACCTTTGGGCCAAGGCTGCCTGCAGCAAGGCTTTCCTTTGGGCAGGACCACCCTGGGCTGGAGTTACTGGGTGTTTCAGCTGTACATTTACAGGCAAGCTGGTGTGTTCTCTGGTTTTGTCTTCATGCTGCTGGTGTCAAAAACTGGCAAAAATGAGAATATTCACAAATGAAAGGCCCAGAAGCAAGTGAAATGGGAGGGGAGAGGCTGGGCAGGCATGCTGGGCATGCAGATGTGCTGCCTGATCCCAGACACAGCACAAGCTTTTACATTTTCTAGTAATGCTGAGGGATGACAAACTACCTGGCTCTGGGAGAGAAGAGATAAGCAAAGAGGGCTGAGTAATGTGCTCCTTAGGTCTGCAACAGCCATGGAGCTCAAGCATTGGAAAGGCTGGGTGGAAATAGGGACCAGCTCAAAGAGGTAGCTGCCAATTACCTGGGTTGGTTAGCTTCCTCATCACATACTTTTGCCACATTTATGGGGCAGCTGCTGGACTAGGAAGCTGGGAAAGGATGTTAGAAGGTGGTGGTGCTCCACCAGAGAGTTTAAGTATAAGCAGGACTTGAAACAGGATTAGTGTGGAAGTGATTGTGCTCCTGTGGGAGGTCTTTGGTTTTTTAGGCAAGTATGTGGTTAAGCAGAGTGCCAAGCTGGATCCTGCTGCTGAGGTGTCTGCATATTTGTTTGTTAAAAAGAAAATTAAAAAGAAAAGATGCATAGGAGAGCCTGTGCTGCAGTTCAAACCTCCTGCTTGCTGGACGTGCACTGGTCCTCATGTCCTCCTAGCTCTGATTTCATGTCACATTCACAGTCCCTCTGGAAATACGACAAAGGCACAGGTTTGGGTGTGTGTGACTTTGTGTTGCTCACCTTGCAGAAATGTAGTCTTTTCCTTCAGCAGCACCCTTGCTGCTCTGTGAAAAAGCTGCTGTGAATCCACTGCTAGAGCTGCCTTAAAGCTGTACTGGCCTGAAAGGCAAGAGAGGTCAAACTTTGCTTTCCTCAAGATCACATTGCAGCAAAGGGAAAGGCCACAAATGCCTGCACTGGTTGCCTTGGCAGGGCTTGGAAAGAAAATTGGAACAGAGGTAGAAAAACCACCTATTCAGGGCAAGAGCAGCAATGAAAGCAATCCCAGCGTCAGCCCTGCATGACCAGCAAGGCCTGTAGTGATGCTGCAGAGTGAATTAACTTCTCCCTCAAAGCCACATTTATGGGGCCTGGTTCTCTGCAGAGCTGGGCTGCAGCAGGTGGGGCTTTGGCAGGTGCTTGAGCCAATTTGCACACCATGACTATCACGATACTGCTGTCATCTCATGAACCCTCCACATGGCACCTGCTGCTTTGGTGTTGCTTTGGCAGATCTTGGTGAGCAGCACGTGGGCCTTCCAGAGCAGAGGAAATATGCATCCTGTTCTGTTTCTGTAAGAGGAATATTCTTGGTCTTGTTGCTGAACAAGAAAATGGACGTGATGCCCTCATGAGTGTCTCTGTCAGTGTGTTTGCTGGGATGCATGCAGGCCCCAAACATGGATATTTGCAGTTCTGAGTTTGCATATATGAACTGGTTTCTTCCTGGTGCTGCACTAGTCATTTCTGTACCACCCATTCTGAGTATTTACATATCTGGGGTCTTTTTACTTTGTGTAATCCTTGGGGAAAACATCCAGCCTGCAGGCATTTGCACTAGAAATATTGCATTTTAGATGTGATGGGGTCCTTGTTGAACACAACTGCAGGATGTAAAGGAAGTGTGGACAAATTGCCCTAAGCTGCTCAGTGAAGTTTTGTTGCAATGACCAGCACTATCATCAGACAAGTGCAAGGAAGCCCAGCCTCTGCAGTTTGGTTGGTTGGTTTGTTGTTTTTTTCCCCTGTGGGTCTTGTAGAGTGCACAGTTATTTGGCATGAATGCAAGAGGTAAAGCCAACAAAGATACTGTATTTGGCTAATGAGCCTTAGAACAGCCTGATTTCTTGGGAACTTGGGAACTGTGTCAGAGCAGGCTTGGAGCAGAATTTCCTCACACTTTTCTGTGTTGTATTTTGCTTATTTCCCACTTGTTAATCTGAAATGTAAACGTGTCAGTACTAGTGGGTTTGAGTTCTCCTTGTGCTTTGGTAGGTGAAAGCCTTTTACCAAGTCTGGCTTTTTCAGAGTATTTCCTGGGTATAAACTCTGCCATGAGTCCATTTCAGCCCAGCAGCCAAAGTGGTGGGGTTCAATATCCCAGCCACAAGAACAAGCTGGAGCTGGGGTCAAGTTTGTGAGCAGTGAGCGTGGGCCAGTGGGAGCCTCCCCTCCTTTGGAGATGTGGGCTCAGACACTCATCTCCTTCTTCATGGCTTTAGATGGATCATTTCACCCAGCTACAGTAGGAGCTTGACCTTGCTTAGGGGCCCTTATTCCACAAACAAATACAGAGGAAAATTTTGTAGCTATTGTTCCAGAGTTAAGTTCTCTCTCTCACGACCAGACGCATGGGCTAATATCTGTTGGCAAGCTGGGAATACAAAATGAAACACCATTATATATGATCTGTTTCCAGCTGTATATGTGCTGGTGCTGATCCATCTGTGTTTCAGGCCATGTGCCACTTGGGGTACAGAGGGAGGGAAGCCCATTTAGAAAACAAGTTTGCAGCACAACACATTTCTACTGGTGATCTTGGATAAGATCTTTGGCCCTCAAGGTTTCATTTTTCTCCAGCATCTGATGACCACTGTGAGACAATAGCAAGCCTGATGCCAGGTTATTAGCATTGAATGGTTAGTTCCAACAGAGTTCAGCCCTCAGTTAGGGACCGAGTTGGGTGGCTGGGTTTTCAGAAGGGCTCTGCATGTCTGGTATCACATGCTTTTGAAAATCTGCACTATGTTTGCAGCTGAGTTTAAGCAAAGCTTTTGAAAACTGTGCCCCTACTTGTGGTTGCTGGGAGGTCTGAATCCTGCATGGCAAAAAAAGTCAAGTGTCCTTCCAGGTGGTATTGGGACCTTTGTACCCAGCTGGTTTCTGGTGAGCCTGTTGTGGTTTGTTTTTGTACCTTCTGCTTCATCCTCTCCATGTTTTGCCTTATTAGACAAAAAGTAGAACTGTCAAAGATGCCAGTAACAAATACCATATTTTTGTTCTGTTGATAAATTTCCTGCAAATACCCATTTCTGAGAGTCTGCTGGTCAGAACTGCCTGAGCTCTCCATCCAAATGTATTTCAGCCTGCAGAGTGCTGGTGAATTATTTGCCGTGACTACCCCTTGGCTATTTACTGGGAGTGCTGCAGAGGGAGTGATTAATCATGCACCTTAGGTGCTCTTGTTTTGTTTTGCTTTTTCACTCCATGGCCGGATAACTGAAACAAGAGGAGTGAAATGAGGAAATTCAAGTTGCCACATAAAGACTTCCAGCATGAATGCTAGAGCCAACACACATTCATGTGAGGGCTGGCGAGACTTTTACTTCTTCCACTACCTCTATGGCATTTTGGCCATTCCTGAGCCCATTGCTGAGCTTTTAACTTGTCCCATGTGACACAATCCAAATATGCTGGGCCATGGGCCTTCTCGGTTACTGCAGTGAGAGAACAGACATCCAGATGATATTTCTCTTTGAGGAAAAGAAATATATTTTTGTACAGGAACTTCATGGACTGGTTATGTGTCCTTTTTTGCTCAGCCACTGCTGTGGTGTGAGAGGAGCACCAGTATTTGTGTGAACAACAGGGGCCTCAGAGTTCAAGGTAAAGGAGGGGCGCAGCACTAAGGTAAGTTTTGTTTTAGCTTATTTTGAGAATAGTTCCAGGTCACCTGTGCCAAACCTGTGGCTTTAATTCTCCATGTTTAGGGGAGAGTTCAGCACAAATCCAGCCTGATTCCCAATAATAAATTCCCTAGTGGGAGCAGGATGACATTGGTGAGGAAGTGGATGTGAGGGCTAACAGAATGAGAACTCTGCTCAGCTCAGGCCCTCTGCTTGTCCCAGCCACACACGGGCTGGTGCCTGCTCTGCTTTGGCTGAGTTTGGAATAAGCAAAGTGGCTTGACAGACAGAAAAATGTGGGCACTAGTTGGGACTGAAATATTACTTGTGCATACAGTATGAAAACTAGTGATTTCAAGCATGTGGTGCAGTGACCTCAGGCACACAGATGGGTAAAACCAGCAGACACATACAGCTGAAGCTGCTGCTGCTCTCTTTGGGTGTATGTTCCCTGGATAATTGTTTTTTATTACTTATGTGCATATCTGTTCATTACCTAGCTCCTTCTTAGCAGCATCTCAGAGCCTATTGCTTATAAATAGTTTGTAAGCATCTTCAAAAAGAACCTCTTTCAAATGTATATCTCAGAGAAGCACACAATCTTATGCTCCAACTTTGCCTAGGGATAAAGATTCCCTGCCTCCTGGAATCGACAGGGACTGTTTTGTCCTAATTTTAAACACATAGACAAAGGTTTGGAAAACTATAATAAGATTTTGGAAATTTCAGTAGTCAAAGATTAATTTAGAGGAATTGTTGAATGAATTTGCAACCAAGGTATAGAATTTCAAACAGCTCATGTCATACCCCAGAATAAAAATGTTTAAAGTTATCAGTTGCTTTTGAAATGTTGACTTGTGATGTTTTCTATTACCTTCTTATACTTTCATTCACAGAATAAGACCCACATTCAACTGTGATTCCAGGCAGCAGAGGCAGCAGGTACAAAACAGGAGAGAGAGACAGTCAGTGCTTTGCCAAGCCCAGAACCCACATGCAAGGCAGAGAGAGTCAGAAAAGGTGCAGACAACCTGGCACGCTCAGGTTTTCATTTAATGGTGCTGATAGTTCTTCAGGTAAGTTCTAGTCAATTCCTACCTCAACCTTTGACCATATTTTCAGTCCGGGTTGGTTTGTTGTATGCTTTCATTGCACAGTTGTTGATTGTGTGGGGGTTTGTTTTACACTTCTTTCTCACATGTATGATGCTCTGTCTTGACTTTTGAGGGGTCAGAAAGATTTGGACTACTTGTCTGGGTTACTTCCTTGATAGGGAGGAAGAGTGGAGTCTATTTTCCAAGCCTCTCGTATTCAGAAGTTATTTACACACTTGGACAGGATTTTGATGGCAAAGTTGATGCTAACAGCAGGTGCAGATCTATTTTCAGAGCTAGAGCAATATCAGCACTGTCTCTCAGCACCTCCAGCCAACAGCAGTCAATTCTCTGCCCAAAGCATCCCATGACACTGCGATTCAGAGTCCTGACTCTTCCCCAGCACAAAATGGGGCCCCACTGCAGAGAACATGAGCTTGGCACGCAACTTGGAAAGGATTTCTCTCCCATATATTCAGCCACCTGGCTCAGCTGTTACATTAAGTAGGTTGTTCTCCTCACTTAGTTTTGAGGCCAGTCCAACTGGGGTTGTCTTGCTGACAAAATGAGTGGAGGGGGTCCCTATTTGCTTATCACACTTAAAAGGAATGGCTAGTGTTTAGGCAGACCTGGCACACCTCCCCTCTTCCCAGGAAAGCTCTTCACTCACTTCTGAAGAGCAGCTGAGTGCAGGGACATTACACAAATGTCCTGTCCCTGTAGCACACTCCCTTGGGAACTTTCAAATAAAGCAGCTTTCCAAATTCTACAGGGAACTGCAAAGTCATGTAAAATTCCAAAGGAAGCAGAAAATATTACATTTTCTTTGAAATTAAATAAAACTTCAGAGCTTACTGTCATCTTTTGGGTGAGTCCTGCTCCATGTTGGCTTGTGCACATCCATTGCAGTTGTTACATCTGATACCATGAAGAACAGAAGCCTTTCTTTTGGGAAATGGGCTTTATCTGGTAACTTGTCTTCTCCCTTTTGGTTTGGCTGTGAAATCATATGATTAAAAACACACACAAAAATAAGATCTTGAAAATTTCATTTGCTGCCCAAAATAAGGAGTTCAGTGATAGTGCTGATGAAATGGAAGGGGCAGAGTGTTGTGAAAATATACTGTAACTATTTCAAGCAGCTGGTGAGATGTGAATGTTTACCAGGATGAATCATTTTATAGTGCTTTAGTTTCTCTGGTTTGGCCCCAAAGACAACCAGAAATGGAGCAAAATAGAAAATGATAAATGGATCTTAAGATAAGTATAAATAATAAAACTGGAAAGAAGAAATCTGGCACCTCCAGGATGTGTATCCTATCCCTTGTCTATTTCCAGTGATTTGAGTGAAGCAAAGCTCCTTATATTGGGGATTGCACAACTTTTGTGCTGTTACATGCAATTACCTTTTACTGCCTGGACAAACTGTCAGAGCATTAACCTGAGGTTTTCCATGTAATGTTCCAGATGCACGTTCCCCTTGAAAAAGCCCATAATCCAGCTTATTTATAGCTGAATAAAAAACAATGCCTCCAAATAGAAGTCAAAGTTCAGAGGGATTGGCTAGTGCAGCATTTTAAAGCCTAGTTCTCAGCAGGTTATAGGGCTGGGGAGAGGCCGTAAGAGGATATTGAAATGTTTTTCTTTTTCAGACTTGGCAATAAATTCCTTGACATCCCGTTATAATTTTATGAGCTGGTTGAGATTATTGTGTTGCATTAGCTCCTGACACACCTCCATGCAGGGAGGAGCACAACCCTGTGCCTGCTCTCCACCTACACACAATGCCAGAGGTAAGTGGGTAGGTTTTTGACTCATCTCTCTATGTGGAAGGAGATGATTGAAGCAACCTACAAAGTGTCCAACTGGTGTCACACTTTAGTGCCACGAGGGGCTGCCTCAGATGCTTTGAAAATCCTGGTCTGAATCTTGAATGTCAGTGCCAGTTCACACATAGAAACGTGGGTGTGGAAGCCAAAACCAAAGCAATGAATGTGTGAGCAGGAGCTCGCTGTCCAGGCTACATTTGTCTCATGTGTGGACTCATATCACATGATAGTGCAGCCCATGGTGATCTGTAAACAGACCCACTGCAACATCTCACCTGTATGTACTGATTTTGCATGTCTGGTTAAAAAGGCACTAGCAGTCCACCTCCTGTGCCTTCTCCAAGTGTTCTATGTGCTGCTTCCCTTCATGCAAAGTAAACAAGTAAATGGACTGAAGGGAATTTTCTATGTGGCACTTCTATACATAACAAAAATGCACACATGACCTGTCATCTGTTTCTTTTTCCAAATGAACTGCAAAATCAACACACACAAATATGTTTATATGAACAGGCCAGAAAAACAGCTGGTTCATCAAATAAAAAGGGGCATGCTTGGCTCTGCTAGGCCAAGTGTTCAACTGGATCCCATGTATTTATAAAGTGAGAAAGTAGAGCATATTTGAAAATGCAGGTGTATAAATATTTCTGCCAGACCTGCTGGAGTATTTGAAGTCTCCCTCAGGCTGCTGCTCTGACTCATGGCTTTCCAACATGTGGGGAATGCTGCCTTGTGGGCAGCAGCAGCCCAGATCCTGGAGACAATGTTGGCCACAGCCCTGGGACCAGGGCTGCATTGCCCCAAGAACCCTGGGCAACACCTCTAGACCTGACCTTTTCCTTGCTGTAGAAGCATGACAAGAGATGGGGCCAAGCAGCAAGAGAAGGCTGAGATGGAAGCTTCATCCAGGGTAGAAGCAGTAGGTTGATGCTGTGAGGTGCCTCAGGCAGATGTGGAGCTGACTGTTAGTTTCCTTGGCCTGCCATCCATGGAAGAAGGCTGCAACTTAACTGCCAACATGGAAAAACTGTCTCAGTTCTTAAGCCTAAACTTCAAAGACAGTTATTATATTTAATGTTACAAACCCCCTAATAATCCCGAGGAGGGAGAGCAGAGCAACAACCCTGCCACGCACTGCAAGTATTACATTAGATACTTCCTGGCTATGACTTCCTCTGGAGTGCTGTCACTGCCACACATGGAAAAGTAAATCCTGTCATCATAAAACACATGCACACACTTATACACACACACGCACATGCTCCCAGGCACACACCTGCAGAGCCATAATCCAGCAGTTGCTTAATGCAGGCGTTCTCAGCAAAGCTCATGTAAGATCTCTGTCAGTTATAGAACCATCCTGCAGTTCCTCCAAGCCAGGCAACACAGCATAATATGCTTATACAAGATGAGTTTTCCAACGTTTCATCTTCTTTACATTATGTACCAGAGCATCCATACTTAAAAACAATTATTAGGAGCTTTATCTCAGTTATCGCCTGTTTTTATTAAATGACTCTTTTTACGTGGAAAGTTTCACCAAGTAATAAAGAGGGTTTGAGCCAAAGGGACAGAAAAAAGGATAAAATCTAAAGTAGAATTTGAAAGCACAGTAATTAGTAGCCTGAAGCTGCAAAGAATTTGAAAGCACAGTAATGTTTAAGAGCCTGAAGCTTCATAGCCAGTTGAGGATTGTCAGACAAGTGTAATTGACTTTTTGTGCCCAAATGAACTATGCAGGCAAGTTCAAAAGGAAGAAAGAGAACCCACCAGTTGGTTGTAGCATTATTGCTGTTCCACAGCTAATAAAAAATATTTCCAGCTACAAAGCTGATGATAAACTTTCATGCCAGCACTAGAAGTGTTACATTTCTAGCAAACTCTTGTGTCAGTCTTCCTTCAGGAGCCCTGTAAGTGTTCCCTGCTTCTGCCAGTCTGGTGAGTGCACTGCCTCAATCCTTTCATGAAAAGGTGAAATTTTGAGCTTTATGGTGTTCCTGAGTGTAAAATCAAGTCTGCATGTAAATGTGTCCAGCCTGAAAGTCTAAGAAGGAGCTTCAGCTTTGATGAAAAAAAAAATATATATGCTGAAGACACAATCTTGCTTTATGGAAGCTGTGGCACAACAACTGCTTCTTTCCAAAGGAGCTGGGCTGTGTCCATGGCATTCAGGCTACATGGTCTGTAAACTGCCTCGGGGTAAACAATGATTTAGAAATTTGAGAATATTGCTTTTTTAGCTCGAGGTGAAGGAGCTGTCTAGTGCAAGCAAGAAGAGGTTTCAGCTGGGATGAAGGAAGTCACAGATTCTATCTAACTTGTTATAAATGTGTGCTATAGAAACCACACATGGGTATGCAGCAGGGGGGTTGGACTTGATCTTCAGAGGTCCTTTCCAACCCCTATGATTCCACGATTCTATGGTTCTATAAAATTATGCTATTAGAGTTTCCTATCTTAGAGTTTATTTTCATTGTATTTTTAGAATTTTCTGATGTTGATAAACTCTACAGAAGAGCTCATTCAACTTCCACTGACTCTGAACAATGGCATAATAAAACCCTGAGCTGGATCTGTTCCCACAGGTCCTGCCAGTTGTGCCTCTCCCTCGCTCATCATGACGCTGATGAAAGCCACTAGCTGTCACTACTATATTGCACTAATAAAGTTAAAATAATATTTTTCTGGCAATAAATGTCCTGACTCATAAGGAAGTTGGGTTATAAAAGCTGTGGATAGTTTGGATTCCTTCCAGTTAAAAAACAAAACAAAACTTTTTTCTTTTTCTTTTTTTTTTAAACTAAAAATATTGGATCGAAGTTCAAAACAGTCATTTAACAAATAACATTGACTTGTATTTTAAAGGAAAAAAAAATACTTTGAAGTTAATACCAAGTAAAGAAACATGGTCTGTGGCTCTGTGAACTGAGATGATGGGAAAAAATTGTATCTGAAGGTCTACAGTGCTAAAGAGGAGGCTTGACTAAATGCAGGGTTGGGGACATTCAGGAATACTCACATTCTCTTCCTCAACCAGAAAGGGAGGCAAAAGGCCAGTGAAATAATAGTAATAGCAGTAATAATACTGTATATTTATATGGTGCCTTTTATCTCCCAGGTTTCCATGCTGCAGTGCCTAGCTGACTGCAGATACCATAATCACTTCACTCACCACTGAGCAGGAACCACCCTTGGCAAGGCCATGGCAGCTGTCAAACAGCACATTAGGAATCGTTGCTCCAGCTCAGAAGATCATGAGGGCATTTTCGAAGCAGGTAAAGTGTCTTTTAATGGGCCAGCTCTGCCTTTGTCTGCGTTGCTGGGGATAATTCAAGTTCTCTCATCCGCTTCTCCCTGCTGCAGGGGAAGGATGTTTTGGCTTTGTTTTGTTTGTCTGGTGAAAACCTGGCAGGTGAGCTCAACTTTTTAACCCTTCCTGGGAAGAAATGTAACGTGTCTCAAGTGGCCACCAGATGATACCTGTCACCTGACTGAATCCTAACCTTGCACTTTTGATGTTACCCAGCCAAGAATCAGCCAGATCTGACCGAAACTGCCACAGATAACAAACATACTGAACTCTTGATGGTGGAAGATGCAGAGAATGTCCTAAATACTAATAAGAAAACGCTCAGCTGAGCTTTCCTTCTCTATCTGGGGAAGCTGTTTTTTTGAAGATGAAGAATGCAAGGTACTTCTGAGATGGGATGGGAGGGATATTTTCACCCCATGTGAATATTTTGCCTTTTGTCTACCTGTAAGTGGTCTGCACATCTTCGTGCAGTTTGATAACCAGCATTTTGGTATGGATGTGAAAACACATAATAAGGAGGCAACCATTTTTGGCAGTGCAGGATCCTGTCTCCCCTCATTCTTGATCTTGTTGTCAAAGCATCATAGAATCATCATAGAATGGTTTGGATTGGAAGGAACCTTAAAGATTATCTAGTTCAGAAAAAGCTCACTGCAGAACAGCTTTGCAGGGAAAGTGCATACTGTGTGCCTGCACCTCTTGAGTGATGCCTCTGTTTTAATGTTAATTAAGATAACTTAGGTGGATAATTATGGTTTGGAAAGCACTTCTGGACTAAAGGGGCTGTATCACTGTAAGTTTCGGTTAAATACCTGGTATCCAGCAATAAACTAACCCAAAGACACTCACAAAGTCACACTGTAACTAAAACTGGAGGGAAAGATAATTGCCCTCTCTCCTGATGGCTAGTACTGTAGCATTTGTATGTTCTAGGTCTAGGTAAACTCCCAGACAGGGAAGGAATGAGATGGAGAAACAAGGCAAAGGCAAGAATAACTCACTTCCCTGGCTCAAGTTACCGACAAAGGCATGAAAGCCTCAGCTTGTAGGATAAATTATGACCTATCAACTCAACCAGAGTCATAATAAGAAGGGAGGAATCAGATGAGTAAAGCAATAGGGGAAAAGCAAATACTGTGAGTAATAGCAACAAGAGGTTAGTTCCCTAGAAGTTGTCTAACCACATTAGATAGCACAGCTTAGTGACTGAGTCTGGGCCCAGTGTCTAGAGAATAAATCAAATGGGTTTTTCGTTGTTGATAAAACAATTTCTCCACAGCAGATGGATTTAATATTTCCTGGATCCATACTGTTCAAGACTTGGAGTGGGAATGCTTTTCCAGGAGTGCATTATTGATGGCTTTGTTTCCAAGGGATGCAGACTCAGAGAGTTCCCCTAGGACTTGTTGCTCTAAATTGTTAAGTGAGGATTTTTGTCTCTCTCTTCTTTGTTTCCTCCATCTGTCTGTTGATTTCAGTGTTTGCTCCTGATCCACTTAACTTCTCCGGAATCATTTAGTTCCTCCCACTATTACTTCTACTTGCTTCTCATCCCTGCTCTTCAGCTGCCACTTCCACACCTCTCAGCTGTCCGGGTGGTGGGGACTGGCCTACATTTTGCCAGGCTGACAGTGGTAGCAGGCAGTGCTGGTGTCAGTGTGCCACTGAGCTCCCCCTCAGTATGCCAGCTCCTGTCTGCTTCAGCTGGCTCCCAAGTTAGTCTTTTCCCAGAGCAGTATAAATGGTGGAACATTCCCAAAGTGCAAGGCAAGGAAGCAGAATGACACTGGAGTGTGATGTTCTCTCAGCTGAATTGCATCTGCTGTCACACGTCATTATTCTTTTAAAGGGATGTAACCCTCAAGAGTGATTTTCTGGAAGGTGCCTTTTTAAACTAGGCTCTGTGCATAAATGCATCCAGCTGGTGCATCAATACATGCCGCTGCCACAGGATTGTGTAAATTCATAAATATAAACTTGCTAAGTGATATAAAGTAGTACATTGTCAGCTTCTGCAGCGGAGTTGTGTTAGTTTTACACGAGTCAAGGATATGACCAGGGCTCTTAAATGAAACAGATGTCATGTGTCTAGGCTAACCCACCACCAAAATGCTTCTTAACATGTGAATTTTCATTCTGGTAGATCTTTCATCTTTGTCAGATGGTACTGGATCTGTAACAAACTCTAGCAGCATAACCTTCTAGTCCTGAAAACACCTTGTGGGGACCTCACCCTTCAGTATTGTCAGGCTGTCTTCTTGCTGACCAGTTTACATTCTAACCAAACCTGAAGTTCAGACTCTCTAGGTCAAAGAAGGTAGATGTATAGTAGACCAGCCACTACAGAAACCTAGCAGTATTACAAGGTGGTCAGAGCCAGCCTAGTGAGATCGATTAGATCTCTCTGTCTGTCTTCAGATAAGCACAGTTTTAACCCCCAGACAACTATGCAGCCTGAGACAACTGGCATGCATGCATGAGAGCTGCCCTGCCCTCCCAAAAAGAAGTGCTCCAGTCCCACTACAATGAGCTTTTGTTTGGCAAGCAGTTCTTTGAAATGGCAGGAAGACTGAGTGGCTGGGAAGAAAGGCCAGCTTTGAATGTGAAGTACCTTTCCAAAATGGTCCGTGACTGGCTGTATATCCTTCAGTGCCCTTCTTTACAAGTGAAATACACTGACTGTACATAAGTCAAGAGGAGAGCAGCCTCTTTATAGACCAAGTACCCTGACAGTTGCTGTAGGAGGTTCACTGCCCCCCAGCTGAGCCAAAGTTTGGATTATATTTTTTAAAATAAAAAATACAGATGCAATTAAGAACCAAGTTTTTCCCACCATGCTTTTTACTGTTCTTCAATTATGTGAAAAGAGGGGTCACTGCAAAATCCTGAGTAACATAAAAATTCATCTGTTAGTGATTAGTGCTTCTTTTTTTTTTTTAAAAAAAAACAATCTCATTAAGAGTAGCTGAATTTAATTTCTCACTCAGCCTGTAAGTCCTCCCTCTTTGTTTATCTCTAGCCCACTTCCTCTTACTTCAGCACTTGCAAGGTGTATGTGGTACTCACAAGACAGTGTTATTCCACAATGACTAAGTTGTCTTGAAGTGTGTTATAGTTTAATAACAACAGGAATTAGGTTTCCTGCTACCAAAACCATTTTACTGTGACACATCCAAAGCCATAAAACCCTCTTGTGCAATAATAAGGGGAAAAAACTCTTTCCATCCACTTGTACAAAAGAAGCCTCAAGAGATTAGTACTATAATAAGAAGAAACCAAACATGATTCAGTTTAGAAAAATGTAACTAATACGTCTTAAGGAAACTGCAAGTACTTGATCAGACAGATTTGGGAAGCAGTATTATTGGAGCTGTGAGTTATAAGGAGACAGCAAATCAGCCATTAAATAGATAATTATACTTTTTTTCTGAGATGGCACTGGGTTTTGGGATATTGTGTTCAGTTGTGTGTGTTCCAATTGCATGGAAGATGTGAGCGAGTTGATGGGGATTAAGTAGCCATGTATATAATCAGGTGAGGGACACAAAAAAGTTTTGGGGAAATAATTAAAAAGAAAGCGAGTATTGAGAGTTTAAGTGATGGCATCAGGAAGGGTGATGGAGTTCAAATACATGAAAACCCTCAGTGGGAAGAGGAACCACACAGTGGGATACATGAGATGGGATCTGAACGGTGAGAGGAAATCAAAT
Organism: Apus apus; assembly: GCF_020740795.1. Classification (NCBI taxonomy): domain Eukaryota; kingdom Metazoa; phylum Chordata; class Aves; order Apodiformes; family Apodidae; genus Apus; species Apus apus. Next base: position 16,556,961 of record NC_067294.1, on the reverse strand, counting down.
TTTATGTTGACTAGCAAGAGAGGACTCATACTAGGTACCCCATCCTTTCATTTTATGTAAAATAAATAGATGAAAGTTCTAGGAAATACCAGACTAAACAGCTTGAGTAACTTTGGGCAGGAATGGGAAAAAAAAGCCTAAGAAAGGAAAAATGAGGTCAGTCTTTCTCATCTCCGAACTTTCTCATCTGATCCAAACTCATCTCACTAATGTGCTTTGGGGTTTTAAACATTTTAATTGGGGTAGATAACAGGAAAGCTTGCTAGTTACTAAGAAGTTTTAAACTGAGGGTACAACCTCCTTTCTTTACCAGTCCTTCCAGTCTTGGGCACCTACGAGATACACCCTCAGGGCTACTGCTGACACTGAGTTATGGTTATTGCATTTAGTTAACCAAGGTGAAACTGTAATGTACAGTTACAAATGTGAGCACAGTCTTTCTTCTGTTTTGGCACTGCACCCCCTCTGGCTAGATATCAGAGATGAAAAGACAATCTAAAGCTACATATTATTGATAACAAAAAGTTAATGGAATCTTTTCAGACCTCACAGTGAAAGGTTCACTTTGGTTCATGTTTTATTTTCTCCAGCCTATTTGTGCAGCTTTCTGCATTAAACTGGGTATCAGTCAAAAAATAAAAATGTGAACACTTGAGAAGTTTTCTGGTTGGTTGTGACCTCTGTTTCACCTGAGTAGGAGCCAGAGATATACAGTTGAAAGTTTTCAAGAGCCTACAGTGGATGGGAACTGAGCCACATGACCTGCTAGTCTGCTGTTTGGTGGCTTTTCTACAGGCCGACAGTGAAGCAGACGGGAAGTGAGAGTTCACTGAGGAACAACACATCCTCATCAGTGTGCCGGGAGACTCAGGATGCCAGCCCGAATTCCTGACATATTAGCATTTGAGCCATAGGCAACTGCCAATGGCTCTTTGGCCGAGCCAGCCCAAACAAAAAGTTCCTCCTGAATGTTAAAATTAGAAATAAGATACTACTCAGTTAGACATCACAATAATAGCAGGAGCTCACACTTGCTTGGAATCATTCTAACAGGTTTAGGACTAACGCCCCTTCTTTCTGGAGGCTACAGATACATAACCCTATTTTGACCTGCCACAACTGTCTTCTAATGTGGCTGCTGCACAGTGCAGAGTCTGTAACTATGAACAGCAATGCCTTGTTCTCTTGGACTTTGTAAGAAACAAGAGGCAGTTTCTTCTTTACTTAGCCTTTTAATAGTGCTTGATGATGCACTGAACCTCTCAGGTAGTTGAGTCTATTACTTATATCTGTTTGCGGGCAGGGATGGAAAGACAGGGCACAAGGAGCCTGGGGGAAACCAGTCAGCAGAGACTGGTGTCCTGTGGAGTGGTGTAACAAACAAGTTAGCAACTTGCAGAAGACTAAGTCCTGAAGTTTAATATTTTTGCTATCTCCAAAAAGGCTGACTGTTCCCTAATTCCTAGCAGCACAATGAAAAAGTTCTCTGCGTGAATGAAAACCACCTCTGACCTCACATGCAGGATTTTGAGAAAATGCAGACAGATGGGCAGGCACACACCCCCAGAGGACTTGGTGCCTTGTTTGTGTTCTGGCTCTACCTTGGTTTCAGAGTTTTGTTTCTCTAGCAGTGGTTACCTCCTACCTAACACGACAGGTCTTTGATGTAGAAAGCATAAGGCTCTGCAGCTTGAAATAAAAAGCCAGCCTTGAAGCTATGATTGTAATGACATGTTAAGAACTGTGACCAAAAGTAAAATTTGTTCTTCCAGATTCAAGTATTTTAGTTTAGATTAATAATAATAATAATAATAAAAAAGGGTGGTGCATCCCAGCAGAGCAGGATTTCTCTGTCACTGTGGAACAATAAGCAGTTAAAGTTCCATTAGCATCTGAACCTGGCTTGGCCAGGGCTCTCTGCAGCTGCAGATCTAAGAGCAACCTTAGAACTGGCTCTACTAGATGGGGCTGCAGTGGGAGTTTATGGGGTGGGGAGGGGTGATTGTTGACTTGACTTGCATGTTCCCAGGTTATTTTTTCTTTCATTATTGGTAATGAAGTGTTCTTGCTAAAGCTTAGGACTGCTCCAGTCAGCAGCATGCAGTGAGGACTGCACTGCCTGCCCACCATGAGAACAGCTCTCTCATGGCATGGCTGGCATACTTCTGTGCATGTATGAACATCAATTCTTTTTGCCATAGGGGTGAGACTTTGACATCAAAGAGGTTTATGAGCAGAACCTCCAATGTGTTTGAGGTTTGCCCATCACTGCATGATACTTCCCAAGAGCATATTTCCTCATTAAAAAGTAGCCAGACTTGGTCCTGACTGCATTATGGTTAGTTTTGATTCAAGGCTGCCTCCAGAATCAATGGGAGTGTGCTCTTGGAAAATACTATACAGAGATGGGGAAACCTCAAACATTTTGGAGGTTCAGTTTGGAAACCTCTTTGGTTTGGAAGTCCACCAAAAGCATGTCATGAGATGGTTAGAAGGCTGGGTGGGGTTTATGTCTGAGGATAGAGTGCAAAAGTGAGAATTGTTTGGCTTGGAAGAAGAAAGGGTTGGAGAGTATGTGAGTGAGGTGTTTAAGAAACATACCATGAAAACTAATCCACTCCTCAAATTAACATTGCTCCCTAATATGAGAGCGACAGGTCAGTTAGCAAAAATGAAACAGGGAAAATATTTTAGCATTGACCATATAATGAGACTATTTAGAAGACCTGATCCCCAAAAGCTGAAGACAAGCAATTGGTACAAACAGCATGATTTAGCAGAAATGGCACTGACTTTTAGACTTTGCTGTGTGCTCCTAAAGCAAAGTTGTCTCTCCTCTATACACCTCCCTGTCTCCTCTGTTTTGCCTGTGAAGGTTATAAATGAATTAAGAGTGGAGAATCAGTCCTGACTGTGTGCTTTTAAAGCAGTTCACCCAACAGGGCTTCAGTCCTGGTGATGGACTTTAAGCTTTTCCTCAGCTGCTGATCTACCACAGGTTTTTGTGTAGTTTTGATCAGAACAGTTGGGGCAGTCTTGGAATTGTTTAGGCACTCAACTATAACACTAAGTATCTAATGGAATTTTTGAAAGTACCTGCATGACAAAATCCTGTTAGGAATCCAGTATCCAGCTGCTTTTAAAAAGTCTGCCAGGTAGATGTTTTCATCCCAAGAACTTATAAAAAATTCCAGTCATCTTCCACTGTGCCTCCCAGTAATGAAAAAACAGGCATAGCTGTGCCACCTCCTCTTTAGGGTACCTTGTGGTGGTAGAAACTTCCATCTGTGGAGTGCCTGCATAGTGGAAAAGAAATAAAGGTTAGGAGGGTTGTATTCTGGACAAACTTAGGGATGAAATGGTGCCAGCTCTGGAGAGCAGCTCTTCATATTAGTGGTGGTGTGACAGTTTACTCCAAGAACATTTCTGGATAGAGTACCTTGCTGCTGAGTGCATTACCTGTGGATTTTCCAAGTCCAGGTCCTGTTCTCTTTAGAAAGAATGATGCACTTAAATCACAGGAAGGGATCAACTTAATGTGATTTTTTTTTAAATGTAAAACATAGATTGCAATATGTAGTACAAATATAAAAAGGAGCTGAAAACAAATCAAAGTGAATGGAGTGGGTCTGAGGAGTTAATCCCAGAGGCAGCGGTGGGAAACAAGCTGAATCAGCATAAAAACAATAAACCAGAGGTCATATGTCTCCACTGGGGTGGTGGGCAAAGCAAAGTGGTGAGAACCAGCAGGTTTGTGATGCCTACAGCCTGGCACTTTGTTCTTATCTTCCAGCCTGGAGCTGCTTGTCAGTCTGTGACCCTGGTGAGGCAGGGCACAGGTAGTCACCACTGGCATGAAGAGGACAGTGCCAGGCACTACTGGCACTGCAAACTCTATTTTGCCTACCCTGCTGAGAAGCCTTCAGTTGCTCGTGAGCAATTGTTCTCATGAGTACTGCTAACACCTGGAGATGTTTCTCTCACTAGCCCTATCAGCCTTTGAGGACCCAGAACAGACTTCAAAATTGCAGCTGACAGAAAAAAGCAGAGGCACTTGGCTTATCAGAGAAGAAAGGAACAAGGACAGTTTTAAAGTCTCCAGGGGCTGGAATAGCACTGCACATTGGTGTCAAGTACAACAACTTATCCTTTCCCTGGGGCAGCTATGAGCTGAGATTTCTTGAGGTGGGGTTAATGTAAAGTCCCTGTGATTAATGTAACTCACCACTGGATGTCATTGTTTCTCTATAGGAAAGCATCAGGGACACTTTTATTTGGCAGTAAAATTGTTTTTATTGTCTTTTTTTTTTTCCTCCCCCAAATAAAGAGCCTCACATATGGGATATTCAGGTGTTTGGCACCTTTCCACTTGGCTCCAGCAAGCTCAGGAACCAGATTACGCTTCTTGTTTTCCTAGGGTGGGGAAGGTTTACAGCCTTATGATGAATATGGTCTATCCTCAAACTTGCAGCTATCTGGCCAGATTGTCAGCTGGTGTAAATTGTACTGCTCTGTTGAGTCAAAGCAGCAATGCCAATTTAAACAGGCTGAGGATCCAGCCCCTTATTTCTGCTTCTTTCAAGTCCCACTCAACCACACTTAGTCCTTCCTGCTTCCTCCTACACCTCCTTCATGCTTCTATGTCCCACCTTTTCATTTCTGTTTGTTCTCTTCAAATGGACATCGTCCTTTGTTCACCTTTCAGGCTTGGTCCATGGGTTGAATGTTTCATCCAGATTTTTTATATCAGTCACTTTCCCACGTTCTTTCTGCTTTTGTTTGTATGCAAGATGCCCCTTCCAGATTCAGATTTGGAAAGGCAGCCCTAGAGAGATATGGTCAACTGGAAAAGGAAACAAGTCATATAAACTCAAGCAGACTCTTTTCCATTCAACTTAACATCTGCCTTGGTTTTTGGTTGTTTTGTATTTGCTTCTCATCCCAGTGTGGTGTTAAGTTTCCACATGTGCCCCCCTCAATTTAAAAAAAATCTCAAAGTATGCGTTTGGGCAGGTAGAGCTGTAAAATTAAAATCCTTTAATATTAAACAAATAGCATGGGATTGTATCTTGTTAGTCCCTGATGTGGGCACAAAGAAAGTCTGGGAGGAGGTTGATTTTAATATAATCAGCAGTTTATCTACTGATAAGGTCACCGTGCTTTCAGCTGCTGCAGACACTCTGTGCCATCCTCCAGCACTGAGGGTAGATTTCCTTTTTGGAGCTTAAGGAATGGAATGGTGCCATTGACAGAGCATGATGGAATGGGTTCAGCTTTCTTCTGGTGAGTAGTTTCCTTAGCTGAAGTTTAGTCTCAGCAGGAGGCTCTCAGGCTTGCTGGCTTGCAGTGTTCTTATCATCTTTAAATCACATTTCCTTGCTTAGAATGAGAAGTCAATTAAACCAGTTAATTATCCATACAGTTTTTACTGTATGGAAATTGTATGGAAAAAGTATTTCAGTATCACAATGATAAAACAGACCCATTCTTCTCCTTTCTCTGTATCTACCAGATGTCCATCAGCTCATATAGAATATTATACGAAGGAACTTGAAGTCTGCTTTTCTGATGCAGCAGAGTAAAAGCCTGCTCACTCAAGCTGTAATTTGTTTTTTAATAAATCTGCCTGCCCTCCTTTCACATATAGAGTGATAGCCCTTTACACTGGGCAATAAAGGTGTGCCCCAAGGTTCAGGGTTGCATGCAATGAAGCTAGTGATGAATCTGATTGTGCCCTTCTTTCCACACCGAATCAGTTGACTGTTCTGCTTCTAAAACCACTGCAGTAGGGCTACAGAAGGTAATTCAAACATCTTGTTTCACTCAGGGTTCTGGAGGAGATGAAGAGGAGACCAATGCTCCTTGAGAAGAGGGTACAGTCCTCATCCAATTCAGGATAGATTTTTGGTGTAAGTGAAGACAATTCATAACTAAATAGACTGGTGATGGAGCTGTTTGTGAACTTCCAGGATTTTGGAGATCTGTGATGCAGTGAATCCATGCACCTTCAGAGGGTGAGGACAGATCTTGCCCTGATGAAATACAATTAAATCTCTAGTTTCCTTGCAAAAAGAAGAAATAAGTAAATAAATAAAATACTTGCAATGTCCCACAGAGTATCTTTTGGTATTAGATAAACTGAAATCTTCTTGAGTTTTAACATCAGTGTGTTACAATCTCAAATGCGGATACGGTAACAACACCTTCTTACCAATTAATTAGGTAGTCTGTGTGGGTTTGGGATCTTACTCCCAAACTTACTACTTACTACTGGATTAAAACCAAAAAATATTCCTAAATTGTGTTCCTGTTACCTTACCTAGTCACCAGGGCTGCAGCAGAGAGGGGTGTGTTCTGCTGGTAATTAATGGTAATTAATTTTATGTCCATTTTGTAATGTTCATGTTTTATATGGACAAATGGTGACTTTGGCAAGGAGATGACCAGTAAGCGAGACACTGCCACCTGTATTATAAAGGTTTCTCTTGGTGTGTCTGACATGTTGTGATTTTCAATTCTGATGCCAAAATGAGAGGTTTTTTCTACACTGAGAGTTAATTTCCTTATTTATTTTGCCAGCTGCTCACTTTTCTCATCTGCATATTTCCTTTCGTTATCATGTCAGTATCTTTTGATGTAATGTGTTCAGGTCCTTGCTCATTACACTGCTTAGAGACCATAACTCAATAAATAATTGAGAATGCTGAAGGTAAGGCAGAAGATATTAAAAATACAATAGCACATAATCTGGTCTTCATCACGAAAGACAATTTGCATCTCAGCTCTACCGCTGCTTAGGTTACATACTCTAGGATATTTGTATAAATATTCATATGAAGGTATTTATTTATACAAATATCTCAGTTGAAAATAAGAAGAAAACTTGTGTGGCTATGGTTCAAAATAATTACTTCCCTCTCCCTTTTCTCCCCCTTAAGTTTCTGGTTTGTCAACAAACAAAACTATCAGCATCAGAAGTTGTCTCTGTCCCAGATTGTTTTATGGGTCAGAGACTTTGAGGAAGCAGTTTTTAATGACACTGAAATTAAAAGAATGAAACTTGTATTTATTCACATTTGGCCTGAACATTGTCATTGTTTGTTTTGAGACCAATTCAACATCTTGCATCTGTAATGATTCTTCCCTTCTCCCTAACTACGTTGGCGTTATTACTCAGCTATCAATTTCTTGTAAAACTGAAGTTCCTGCAGCAGATAACACACAGCTACCACTATCATAGGTACACTGCTGAGGGGTTTTAGCAGTATGTAAATGGTTTAGATATTTAACTCCAGTGAAAGAAATAAGGCTTAGGGTTCCTTGCAAATCTTAGCTATCGTGCCTGTACATTCAATATGATGACTCACTGCTATAATCCATTTGCCCAGGCTGGAACGTGGCAGCCATTCTACTCTAACAACTCAACACAGTGGTTTATTTTTCTGCAAAGGAGATGTGAGGAGTAATTTGTCCAATTGAAACTGTAAGGTGAGTCACCAAGGTGATGACAAGGTTTCACTTCCTGCAGCCTGGTCTCATGACTGCTGAAACACTTTAGTGAGTCTTGCAGGAGACAGCTTCACACAGAGCTGGAACTGGGCTGGGTAACTGTCCATCAAGAATGCCCTCTGAGTAAAGCTTTTCTCTCTGACTGTGAAGACAAGACTTTAAGGGCTTTTGTCTGCTGCTGTGAATATTTTCAAGTGACTGGCCAGGATTTAGAGCTCCCCTCGATGACTTTGAAAGCAGGCTGGTGTTCATTTAAGCACGATTTGTGTTCCTTTCTGCTCCTCCAAAGTGCAAAGGAGGAGTTCATTACTTAAATACTTGTGGTCTTTCAATAAGAGTGTGATACCCAGCTCCTCTTGGGTGCCTTGAACCATGTCCCTTTGCAGTCCTGCTGGAGCTTGCTGTGCTGGTTGAAAGCAATTTGTCTCATTTCCCATCCTGAACTATCATGTAGCACAGCTACCCTTGCACTAGTAACCACCTCCAGAAGTGCCAGTTCTTACATCATGCTGTAAGAGAATTCCTGATGGCAGGAACATGCAGACAAAGGGAGCAACATCTCCCAGTCTCAGGTTATTTGGGTAATAAATTAAACTTCTGCTTGTTTTCCCAAATTGCAGGTGTGACTGGGACATTTTGCAGCTGCCACACCATTAACCAGGAGTTCACAGTATTGCCAAGAACAGATATGAAAGAAATAATTCTCAAGTGGTAGATTTGACTTATCTTCTTGTTCTAGGGGTTCTAAAGTGGAGTTCAGTCATGTTCAGTCACAGCCATGTCAAACTCAATTGCTCAAATTAAGCCTGTTCCCAACTGCCTAAAACTGTTATTGTGTCAGGAGGTCTATGTAACACTTCTTGGAGCTCTGACCTAGTAAATTTGCCCTCTGGAGCTGCTTTTTTTTTTTTTTTTTCCTTTTTTTCTTTTTTTATTCCAACACTTGAAAATCCAGCTCCTCAAAACAAGTATTCAGTAAAAGATTCTGTGACTGGCTCTGCTGCACAGTATGTATCACAGAATCATGTCCATGTATCATGGAAGGAGAGGCCAGAAGAAACCAGACACTGCAAGATAATACCTTAGACAGAACTGAAAGTATCCCAAAATACATTAAACAGTAAGAATGACTGTGCCACTCTCAAGGCTTCAATAGAAAATTTGATAATGACCATAAAGGGCAGCGATGCATTTCTCTTAAATGAAAAAAGGAACAGACACTCAGTGTTCTTTCTGGCTTCCTTGGAAAAGCATTTAGGAGCTCTCATGTTAGATGAAGATATAGGAGAAGCAATTAGCACTGAAGCCAAACTGCCACTCTCAGTCTGAACAGCACTTCACACAAACAGACTTGCTGAACCCCGTGGTTTAATTCAAGTAATGAAGTGTTGCTCAGTGTAATTAAGGATTGCCAGCATTGGACCATACAAGGAAAGTAACAGCTTTCAGCATGTAGGACCTGAAAGTATGAGGCAGGCTGCAAATCAAGACCTCTGCACTTCCTCCTTTCAAACACATTTTTTTGCTCTTTAGGCCCAGACTCTGATCCAGAAAATGTACTTTTTTTATTGAGCCAAGAGACAATGACATCACTGGCAGTAGTTAATATCATAGCACTAAGGAGGATACGTTCAAGTTTGTATCATCCTCTCAGCTTCTTCATAGCTTCAGAAAAGGTTATCCTATTAGCTTGTGCTGCTGAGGCTGTCTCCTCCTGGCCTCTGACAGCCTGGGACCTGTCTGCAGGGCTCACTGACAGCCTAAAAAGTACAACTGTGACTGTGAATGTTAAGACTGGCAGCAAAGTACTTTTTTGTGGGTGAGGTCTATTTCTCTTCTCATTGATTTTATGCTACAATGCTACCCTGATTTGTTGTTTTGGACTCCCTAGGTTATCTTGATGACAAATAAACTGCAGGTGCTTTGAAGGGCCACCAGCTGTTTCAGATGGGAGTGATGTGAATGTCTGAAATACTTGCAAGTTTTATACTTTTGTGAAATCTAATGTTACATATGTGGCTGAATGTGCTATTGCACTGTGTGTGTTGAGAAGCAGACTAAATAGCATTTCATCAGAGGAGATGGTGATATACTCCTTTTGGGGCAAAATACTGAGGGGGATTATTGTGAGTTTTGACTTCAGCAGCTGTTTCTCTGTGTTCATAAAAATTCAAGGTTCAGTCTCACATTACACCAGGGTAAACCAGATGTACTTCAAGTTTCAGGTACTGCCCACTGAAAATTACTCTCCGTTCACAGCAGCAATGGCATTGTACAACAGAGATGAACTTATCTTTTGGTGAGGGTCCTGGTACTTATCCCTCTGAGTAACTCATCCAAAACTCCTCTGACTGTAAGATCTTCTATGATACTAACTCCTTCCAGTTTTGCCAGTTTTTACAGTTTGATCATAGATCTGCTAGGGCTGGAAGGTGAAGCATGTCAGTTGCCACCCTGTTCTTGCTTGTCTGGGAGAAAAACCCTGTTTGTGTTGGATTCCTTTCCCACTTCTAGCAAAATAGATGGGTGCTGAGGAGAGCAGGCAATGCTCTGTCCTTCCCCTGGGGAACCCGAAGGAGTTGAGAGATAGGAGAGGGGGACAAGAGGAAAAGAAACCTATCTTATGGATGACAAAATATCTTTGCTGCTCTTTGAACAACAGGTCATTCTGCTGGACGTTCCTCTCAGCAGCAAAGCCAGGAGGGGCTGCAGGAAAAAAAAGGGGTAGCCTTACCTGTTCAGGGACAAAGGCTTAAGGAGAACAGAAGTACGAAGGCAAAATGTTGGCGGAAGATTGAGGATAATTACGCAGCTGTGAATTCTGGGGTCAGCTAACAGTCCTGTGCCATCCAGCAGCGCCTCGTGCCAAACCAAGATCTTTACTTTGTTCCAGCGAGAGCTCCTGGGAGTGCTGCTAGCAGGCTATCAAACTAGAGGGGAAACAAACCAGGAGGGAAGTTGAAACGTCAAAGGGCAGGATACAAATCGGTTTTGCAAAACGCCTGTTGTGTTTTTTTCCGCACCTGGGCAGCCGGGCAGGTGGGAGCAGCCAGCAGCCATCACCTGCCAGCAGAGCAGGTGCAGACACCGCTGTCACCCCCCGGCTCCCCCTGCCTGGGGAGCAACCAGGACAGCCCCAGACGGGAGCACTTCAGGCCGTTTCTATCACCCTTCATCACGCACCGGGGCACGGTTTCTGTGAGGGGCAGGGCGCGATTTCGGTTGCTTTACCGCGTCAAGCAGCGTCCGCGCAGCCTGTCCTCGCTCTGAGGGGAACCTCCTCCTGAGGGGAACCTTCTCCTCCTGAGGGGAACCTTCTCCTCCTGAGGGGAGCCAGCCTCCTCCTGAGGGGAACCTCCTCCTCCTGAGGGGAACCTCCTCCTTCTGAGGGGGAACCTCCTCCTCCTGAGGGGAACCTTCTCCTCCTGAGGGGAGCCAGCCTCCTCCTGAGGGGAGCCAGCCTCCTCCTGAGGGGAGCCTTCTCCTCCTCAGGGGAACCTTCTCCTCCTCTCGCCCCTTCGCTTGGCTCCGAGCCGCATCTGCCCCACGATCAGCTCGAAGCGAGGAGCAGGCGGGTGAAACCCCCCCCGGGCAACGCGTTCCGCGCCGGCTGAGGGGACGGGACGAACCACGGCTCGGGAAGGGGCCGCGGGGCACGGGGTGGCTGCTCCCGCCGAAGCCGCTGCGCTCAGCGACTGCGCTGCTCGAGCCCTCGGGATTTCGGAGTGAACGCCAGCGGGAGCGCTTTGGAGAGGGCGTTTCTGTAGAGCCATCTCCTCCGTCCTTCCCTACCCGTCCCTTCCCTGCTCCCCCCCCCGCCCCGCAGCGGATGGTGCCTTCCGGCGGGGCGGGCACAGCGGGAGGCTGCGGGAACCTTCTGGAAGCTGCGCGTGCCGCCCGCGTGGGCAGCGCGGCCGTGGGGGCGGCGGGGCCGGGGAGCCCTCCTGGGGACACCTCTTGGGGACCCCTCCTGGGGATGCCTGCTGGGGCCCCTCTTGGGGACACCTCCTGGGGACCCCTCCTGGGAACATCTCTTAGGGACCCCTCCTGGGAACACCTCTTGGAGACACCTCCTGGGAACCCCTCCTGGGGACCCCTCTTAGGGACCCTTCTTGGGAACCCCTTGTGAAAACACCTCCTGGAGACCCCCTCTTGGGAACACCTCTTGGGAACACCTCTTAGGGACCCTTCCTGGGGACCCCTCTTGGAGATTCCTCTTGGGGACCCCTCCTGGAGACCCCTCTCGGGAACACCTCCTGGGGACCCCTCCAGGGAACACCTCTTGGAGATTCCTCCTGAGGATGCCTCTTGGGAACACCTCTTGGAGACCCTTCCTGGGGACCCCTCCCGGGAACACCTCTTGGAGATTCCTCCTGGGAACACCTCTTGAGGATCCCTCTTGGAGACACCTCTTGAAGACACCTCTTGAGGACCCCTCCTGGGCACCCCAGTCTGGTAAGGGCTGCGCCGCCCCTGCGGGTGAGGCAGGTGCTCTGTGACCTCCCGCAGCCCCTCGCCCGGTGCCACGGGCTGGCTCCCTCAGCCCGTGCTCTCAGGGCTTCGCTTCAGGCCGCTGCTTCAGCTTTTTCCACCCAGCGTTCACCTCTGGCCGCTCTGCTAGTTCCGCCAGGCCAGCGGTGTGAGGAGTGGAAACCTGAGGGGCTCTGGGTCAGTTGCCTGGTGTTGCTGTTTGGCTGTGGTTGCAGACAGGAGGGGTCTGGAGTGAAGGGAATAGGGAGACATTAGTGCTCAATGTTGGCCTTAAAAAGGAAACCCTGCAACAGGACTAGGTTACATTTTATCCCAATGTTATGGTTGTTAGAAAGGAAACAACACAACAGGACTAGATTACATAGTATCCGGTGTTATTGCTGCTAAAACAAACACTGTAACAGAGCAAGGTTACACTGTATCTGATACTATTTTGTTTAAAGGGGAACAATGTAACAGAATTAGATTGCACTGTCTCCCAGTATTTTTGTTTCAGATGTAATTGCATCTGGTTTGTGAAACGCAGCACCACAAACTGCACATTCCTCCTGGAACTTACTGCTATGGGAAGATATTAAATTACAATTTATAATATTTCCCATTCTTTTGGATCCATTTTTTTCTATAGAATTCATAGGCACTTGTAGGCATTGTTTACAATCTGTGGAAAAAATTCTAATGAGGCACAAAAATAACACTTCTGATAACACTGCCTGGGACTAGGCATTAAGGAGAATTGGTCTGAACTGATTTCTAAAGTAGATTAATTAGGCTGTTTTTCAGAATTAAAATAAGCCACATGACATCAAAGTTTGTGAGGAGTTTTTTGCTTGCTTGTGGTTTTGAATTGTTTGGTTGTTTTGTTTTGGTTTTTGTTTTTTTAAGCTTCACCTGTGGTTTAGTGTTTCAAGGTTGGCTTGTACACAGTAGATGAACTTAAAAAGGTTTTTTCTGAGGTCTGGAAAAACGCTTATGTTGTGAGTTCAGGTGCTTTTTGGAGCAGCAGAATAATGGATCCTTAAGGATTGCTCCACATGTGCAAGAGTGTGTGTTGAGCCAGCTAGAGTAAGAGGTATCAATGTGAGATTCAGCATAAGCAACAGGACTATTACCTGAGTCAGCATGTGTCAGCTTTCTCTTCCTTGCACTTCCCAGGGGTGGGCACCCTTTCACAGTCCCAGAGAGATTAAGGCAAGTCACTTTCCCCCATACACCTTGAAATTATGCAGAGGATGCAAGCCAAGAACTTGGCCAAGAGCTGCATTTCAGTGTCAGATCACCAGCTGACTGCTGAGCTCGGCAGGGTCTCCTCTGTTCCTTCAGAGACTGAAGCTGTTTAAAGGATCCTCTGAGTGGAGGACTGAGTAACCTGGACTTGAGGCTGTGTCAGAAGGTCTTCCTTCAGTGTTTGTTGTTGTTGTTGTTTTTCTTCATTGTTGTTGTTTTAAAATTGGTTTAGAGTTATTAATGAATGATGGGATATTGTAAGACTTGAATTAGGGTCCTGTTGTTGCATGGGAGAAGTTGTTGCACATCCAGCCTCAGGCTTGGCATTAACACACATTGCAGTACAAAGGTACCTTGCACCTGAATCTCCCCAAGTCCAGCCTCTGCCCCATGCCAGCCTCCCTGCTCGGGGTAGGTGGCACTTGCCCTGGATGTGGAGGAAGTTGCTTGTCCCCAGTGCTTGTAGGCTTGGTGGTACCACAGTGCACTGTGCAGTTCTACAGGGTTAAGTTTTACTTAATTCATGGGAGACTTTTATAGGGATAGTTAGTTTGCTTTGGAGAATATAGATAATAATTTAGGAATCATTTTTACTTGTGAACAAGCAACTTTGTCTTTCAATTTACTCTTTTCCTTCCTGACACTACTCTTTTTTTTTTTTTTCTTTTGACAGTGTAAACAGGTGCCAGCAGAATTGCTAAAATTACCTCCAAGGGATACATTCAAGCACTAAAAAGGTAAGATCTCATTTATAAACAATACTGAATGCCTTTGTGTGTATCTGCAGTATGTAGACACATCTTCAGCACTGGGAAAGTTATGAGGGGACAGATTTTGATATTTGTTTGTATTATCAACTGTCAGTCAGGGAATGGAGTCCTCCAAAAAGCTGGCTTGCTAGTAGTCTGCTCATGTCCTGTACCACAAGAACATTTTCTGTGGTTTTTGGTAGGAAGTTCATTACAGAGCATGACTTGCTGTGTGCTGTGATGGCTTCTCTGGGTACTTTCTTGCACTGTCTGGTTGCTTGGAACAAATGACTCAGATGTTTCTCCCCCCTCATATGCTGGAGAACCAAGTGAAGTGCTGAGACAAGGGTGTTTGAGTATAGAGGAAAAATGCCTTGCTTAGGTGGGAGGAAATGTTGATTAGAGTTTAGAAAAGATCACATGGATCACTCTGGTTATGGTCAGGCTACTGACTTAAGCCAGATCTTGCAATGACATATGGGCTGAATTTTGTTCTCAGGTGGGAGTAAGTGGTCTTTTAGCAGGTGGAGAGGTGCTTCCATGTGTTTTGGGCTTTGATTAGGTTTTTTTTCCCAGATCCTTGGTTCTTCATATGTTAGCCTGTGGGGCCTCATTTCTGGGCAACACAGTTCCAAAGGCCCATCTTGCATAGGGACTGTCATTTCCATGTCCCAGCAGTGGCTCTCTAGGTAGTCATCCTTGTGAGACAGGGTGCTGGAGGGGGTGATGAGTAGTTTCTATGGCTGTTGCCAGGATTTGAAGGTCACAGCTGGAAAACTGATCAGGTCAGAGGACAGTTTAATATGATGTTTATTTAAAACAAACAAACAAACAAAACCCACAAAAAAACCAAAAAGGTGTGTGTGTGTGCAGCTTGTCTACTTTTTTTTTTTTAGTGAAAAAGACACAAGATAGAGTTTTTCTCCTCTAGACATTTGCTTGCTGCTTGTGTTTTCCTAACACCACCTCCTCCTCAATTTTATCTCTTGATTTTGGAGAAAAAAATGTTCAGGTGCTAATGAGCTCTAATTCTTCTTATTTTACTACACATGGAAATAATTATTAAAGATTCTGGTCAGTTTACTTGCTCATGTTTTGCTCTTCTGGCTCTTGGGTTGTCACCATTGCCATAGTCCTTCAGAATGGCTTCTTACCTAGGTCTGGGTTTCTGAAAGCAAATTAGCATATCTCCCTGTGCTTTTGAAACAATGGTTCAGTGCAGTGAGGAACTGTCAGATCAGGAACTGGTGTCACTGCATAATGGTAAAATGATTTGCCTGTCTAGTCTGATTAGAGTGAGAAACCAGTGTTCATGGGAGAGCAGACTTCAGTGGTGGTGTTTTTAGCTGAAGACCAATAAAGTGCCTGGGGAAGTAATTCAACAATGAAGAAAATTCATGACATAGCATGACAGTAATAACAGGAGGTTGACATGCAGTAGTAGAAAAACAACTGATTCGTAATGCTGTTACGTGTCACGAGTCTTGGGATATGTCAAAATAGTGTTTTCTGGCAGAAAGAAACACCAAGGATCTCCTGTAGTGCTTGGTGTAAGAGAAAAATGTAGCAGAAAGCTGTGTAAGGCCATAAACAGTTTTTGTGGGACATTAAATGAGGAAGTGAAGGTATGAACTCTCCCCATGAATATGGTTCCTGCTGGAGGAGAAGCACCATCTAAATGAATAAACTTAAAAGCAATCAAAATACTTTGCTGTTTTCAAGCCTGTATGAAAGTTCAGAGTTGCTGATGCCTTTTATTTTTCACTGACAATATTTATGATGTTGGGTTTTTAGGGAAGAAGTACTTAGAAAAGTAATTGAGGAAGAGAGATGACAAATTGGGTAGGAGAGAGACATGACACAAGTGAACACATTCAGGGCTTGATTGTTTTTAGTTGTGTCCCTGGAGCACAAAGCTGGCAACTCAGATCTTTGTAAACATACAAACTCATCCCTCTTAACGAAAAGAAAAAACATGTGCTGTGTGTAGTCCTAATAAATTTGGGGCTGTACATTTTTATATGCATATAATTTTCTCAACGAGGTCTTGAGCTGAAATTCTTTCTGATTACATTTGCTTAAGTGTGTGGAACACCAAAAGTTGCTGTTCTCTGTATGTGGTGTAGGTTGTAAAGCTGTGTTATCTTGTACTTATTAATAGCAGATTAGTATTATTGTGTGCAAATTTAGCATCGTTACCCAACCTAAGGGTAGTAACATCTGCCTGGATAGACCCAATACACATTCTGTATAATACAGAAATGGCACATACCTTTCTGCTTCCTCTCAGAAGCCCTTGCCTGTTTTATCTTATCCCAGGTGCTATTTTCTTGTCCGGCTGCTAATGGATCCTTGGCCTCACAGCACTCCTTTGTATTTAGCCTGCTTCCTGATGTTTGTGTGCTCACAAAAGTCTGTGCCTGCTGTACATGTGACACAGTGTCCTGTCTGGCCTTCAGGTGCTCCAGCCACTTTCAACACCCAATTTTGTATTATTTTTTTTTAACCTTCTTTATTTAGCCCAAGTGGCTTCTGGGCTGTGAAAAACACCCTGTTTTCTAAACTATTTTCTGATCTAATGTTTCTTTTCCCCATCTTGCTGCCTATTTCTGCTTTGTTGCCTTCATTCCCTCTGTGAATCTGACACCTTTGTGATGTAACATCCTAGCCTGTGTCATGCTTTACTCTGGTCTGAGCATGCCAGGAGCATACACCTCTGCAGTAGCACATGGGCTCCTCATTCCCTGTAATGTCAGGTACCAACTCGGAGCCTTGCTCTGTGGTTCAATCCTTCCTTTTCTGCTGCATGGAAGGGGAAGTAGGAAGGTACCCTCCCTCTGTTACCTGCTTCCCCGCGGGTTGTATGGCAAATTGTTTTCCCCAGTGAAGGTCATTAGCAAAAGAATGTCGGTAATGATGGGATCAAGCTGCCTTGTTTGGGTACAAAAATGTAATCCTGACTTAAAGGTCGTATTTCAATGCTGACTTCTGCCCTTGCTTTGAGTGTTACCATCTACAGTTTGCAGCAGTTGGTTGCTACAAAGCAGAAGGCCATGCTGCATGGCTGCTTTTTGATAAGGGGGAGGACAGTGCAAAAGGTGGGGCTGCCTCTCTTGCCCTTGTTGTTAATGCAAGTTGTTCCACCTGTAGTGAGTTGCTGAAACCAGATTTAAGGATTTCCAACAGCTGGGATCTCTGGTATGCAAGAGTGAACTGCAAATGGTGTGTAATAAAGGCTGCAGGGCAAGTTTGTCCCTATCAGTCATGAAATAGTCTCTCTCTCCTATCTGGCCCTGTGTTTTCATTATTTTTGCAGGACAACCAGTTTCAAATACATTTGACAGAGATGTAGTAATGAATGGCACAGGTTGCTGGGTGGAGCAAACAGTCTTTGTGGTTGCTTAAGCCTTATTTCCCTAAGAAAACAAGCCTAAAATCAAATGCCTCCTGGTGTGGGAGTACATCTGAAAAATATTTGCGTAAGGAATCTGTAGTCCCCTAATTGTGGCATTTTCCATGTCTCTCAAAACCATTTAAAAGCTGCTTCTCTAACCACCAGCTCTTTGGCTGTGGCATCCTGGCTGGTATTTCTGGCCAGCACTGCTGCTCTGGCTGGTGTGGAGGTCAGGTTTCATTCACACAGCCACACTGCCCATCTTTCACAGCCTCAGGAATGACCCTGACTCTGGAAGCCTCTTTTGACTTCTGAGAGCAGAGACCAAATACCTATCACAGCTGGTGTGACAGCTCAAGTCGTGAGTAGCAGCTTTCTTGAGGTCACTCTAGTCTTCATGAGCTAGAACTTGAGAAGAGTAACTCAGGGGGTACAGGACCTGACCATGAAGGCCACAAAGCAGGTTGGGTCAGTACTTGACAGCTGATCAGTGTATTCTTCATGACCAATAACACATTATTAATACATTTTGCAAATTAATAACACACATTTCTGTAGCCTCCAGTATAGATTAATGTGGCAGCTACCCCAGCTTTCTTCAGAGTTACAAGGAAGTCTGCTGTGAAATGTTGTCCCATTAAAGCTGATTGATAGCAGCACATTGGATGTACCTGATAGGATGTATTTATTTTCTTACGTAATTAACATTCTCTCTTTGTCCTTTAGCAGTTGCTGGCTTTGAACCTGGGGACTCTGCCTGTTAGACTTGGGAGAACTCCCAGGTGTTATGTGTGTAAAAATGAAGTTATGAGAAGGCATGTTTGAGAGTGGATATTTTTTACTGCACTAATAAATCTTAAGGGATAACAAACACTGCTGATTTATATGCAACCAGATTAAAGTTTGGTAATAAGAACATGATTACTGACACACCTCTCTGGTTTGATCATGTGCAGTGTTCAGCCTGGGCAATGACAGACTTATCTCTGGAGTTGGAAGCCAATGCCATGTTGCATTTACAGCTTAACACAAATAAGCAGAATTCTTTTGTGCTTCAGTGAGTGAGCATAATTGCTGGCAGATGTGAGTTTTAGGTTAGCCTTCCCCAGTTGCTCACCATTTACAGAGTTGCCCTGAAGTCATGCTGCAGCACAAGCCTCTAGTTTGGTGAAGGCTGCACCTCTGTAACACGAATGCAGACTTCTTGTCCCTCAAAAGGCCAGTGCTGCAGAACCTCGAATGCTTCACAGTCCTGGCAGCCAGCCTAGGTGTTTCTTATGGAAAAATGCAGCTTTGAAAGTTTTTCTAGGACTTGATCTTCCAGACATTAGTCTGGTTTATGCTAGATGCTATGCTTGTGCATTTTTTGGTAGTTCAGGATGACAATACAGTTCACAGCCTGTCATTCTGTTGTTCCACAAACCCTTTCCTTTTCAGTGATGTTGTGTCTTAAGTTAAAATGTGGCTGTAAGAAAATCTCTTTATTTTCACTAAAACACTACATGGAAAGAGATCTGATGTATCGGCTTGAGTAAAGACATTGTTTCTTCACAATGTATATGATAAAGGAGAAGTATGAGGAAATCTGTGTGCTTTTATACACCTAGGATAAGTATTTTTAAAAAATGTTTTATTTGAGTTGAACACTATTAGAGCCCTCTGAACATCTGGACAAAATTCAATGCTATAGGTTTTGCTTGTCTAAAACTGCTCCAACATCTTTCCTGCCATCCTTCATTCTTCCTGAGTCTTACAGCTCTTGACAGGAGCAGAACTGCAGAACAGAGTATTAGCACTGCAAAGCAGGACTAGGTCTATGGGGTAAGGTAGCTTAATGCTGTCCTGATCTGCTCACAATGATACTAAATAGCCTGTATCCCTGGACAAAAAAAGTATCTTCCAATTCTTTAATATGTGAGACCTCAAACTGAACCTGAACTCCCAGGGAGCACAGGGAAAATAGAAGTAAAACTGCTTCACAAGTCTAGTTTTGAGGATGAAGGCATTCTTGTCAGGCTGGGTTTGTATGGTTTCAATATAGAAGTCCTGCTAATTCATTTCTAAGGCAGTTGGTGAAAGTACCCTAAACCAGCATGATTTCTCTAGTGAAACAGTGTTCTGTGGCCAAGCTGTGGAAGCTCTCTTGCTTAGTTTGCAGCTTCCTCAGACACAGGCATGTCAAATCTGGGTCGAGTCTCATTCCTTTAGAAACTTTCCCTGGGAGAGAGGTAGAAAGAAATTATCACCATTTGAATTTTCAGAGGAGTGCCTTGAGCAAAAAATGTGCTGGGGTTCTTCAGTAAGAGCAATATGAACTGCATTAATAGTGCAGATTTTTAGGAGACAGGGCAAATGGGTATATGCCTCAACCAAGGAAAGATCTATCTGTGCTGATCTTGTACATAAATATGCAAACTGCAACAGTAGAAAGAATCACAGAATGCTTTGGATTGGAAGGGACCTGAAAGATCATCCAGGTCTTCCACACTTGTTTTCATGATGGATGACATGGCACACAAAGCTTAAAACCTCAGCATCAGGTTTGAAAAAAGTCACTGCAGTGCTCAGCTGCTGAGGGCAACCTTAGCTTTTTTACAGTTGGTGGTTGTTTCCCAGCTTTCTTACATCACCTCCATCAGTGCTGTGAGATTGATGTAGGAAATTTTGTGCAAATACACTCAATCAAGAAGCCATTGTGTCACCAGGAGCTCTTAAAGATGTTCGTTGCAATGTAGCCTAATTGGCAAGGTCACCGTGGAACAAACCTCCGTGATTAATAAATTACAAAGATGAAGTCTTTAGGAAAGTTGGAGAAGGACTGTACAGGTCACCTTTATTTTTCCTACCATAGATGCCTTGCCTCACAGGCTTCCTTTATGTCACTGTATTATTGAAGTGTATAAAGAAGTCACTGTATGTTCAGCTGAGTAGAATATTAGATGGAGTTTTGGGAGGTGTGCTTCAAAAGAGGCAAATTGAAGAAGGACCAAATAAAATATGTTTAATTAAAATTAACAGGGGTGTAAAATTTGCTGGAAATAATGAATTTAATCAACTGACAGCATGGACAACTAGGATTTATTCCTATTGTAGTAGTGTTTTGATATTCCCCCAGGATCTGTTTCACGGGTGGTATATGCACTGCACAAGGTGAAGCAGTGCGTGCCTGGAAGAACCTGCAATCTAACTGGAAAAGAGCAGGAGAATGGGAGAGGGTGGTATTTACACTTTAAAAATAGGAAGCTGAGGCCTGGAAGTGGTAAACAAATCAGCTAAAGTTAAACAGAAAGCTTGTAGTCAGGGAGAGAACTGGAAGCAGATCTGCACCTCAGGCAAGGCTATGACCAAAAGCTGCTTCTCCTTCTTGATAAATGCATTTTTCCTGTAGAACAAAACAGAACTTGATGTTTACATTTTCACTCTTTTTAGGCATTGAATAAACCAGAATTTACTTTCAGTACTATTGCATAACGTTTCTTCAGTTCCTTCACAACCATATTCCATTTTGGAGTTCCTGTAAATCCATCTTTGAGTTGGTAGTCAGTAGAAATGAGGTGGTAAGCATACCACCTTCTTCAGATTGAAGGCCCTGCTGAATTTCTACTTATATCCACCAAAAAAAAAAAAATCTGTATAACTCTAACTCCATAACTGTGGTGAGCAGTTCAGCATTAGCCAGGAAGCTAATTGCATATAGTAATGATGCTGCCTTCCCATAAACCACTCCCAAACCAAGAAGTATTATATGGTCTGGTGCTGTCCTCAGTGTTTCTTTGTAATCCCAGCTGTGTGTTTGGACCTTGAGAATTCTTTGATACAGGGTACGTGCTACTTTCTAATGTTGCAGTCTGTAGATTCTATCAAGAATAGGTGCTGCAGAAGCCTGTGGAGAAAGCTGGGACATGGAGAATTGAGCACTGCAGTGATGCCAGCCAGCTCCTTTGAATTGATTTCCTTTCCTTTTGAAATTCCAGGTACTAATTATTGAGCAGATCTGCTGAAAAGATTGCATTATTTGATTTTTATCTTGTAGCCAGCTTCTCACAAAAAAGCATCACAATTTGACCAGCTCTAGAGTTGATGGAAATATGCAAACTTAAAAAAAAATATCCCATGTTAAAGCTTGAAACTTTTGTGACTGTTGAAATCCTCGGACAGCCTGTGCTTGCTTCTACCTCATATCATACAAATGAGATTTTAATTTTATTTTCTAAAGTGATTATTTCATTGTCTGATGGTTAATGGAAATAACTATGTTGTAGTTTTGGTCAAGTTTGTTTAAGACCCCAAACTTACAAACACAGTCTGAAATCTGAATGTATATAAGGAGGTTCAAATACTTTTGTGCAGTATTCCTAGAAAAACAGACCTAGCAAAGGCAGTATGAAATTTTAGTCCTAAATACATTCGAAGTGCTGCCTGTAATTAAGCTTGCCTCACATTTCCCATTATAAGACCCTGTTTTCAGTGGCATATAGCTTTGCCAAATTTTAACTGTTTGGGCTGAAACTTTCCATGCTGAATGCCTGCCTCAGATGAATTGTTTGGAAAACTTCAACAAAAAATGGTTTCACCATTTCTGGGAATGAAATTAAGAGAAAAATATTTTCTTTTGCCCATGCAAACTTAATTCTGGCATTTCCTAAGTTTTGAGTGCTTGGGTCTGTAGCCTTCATGTTTTTGTGTATGTAAGTTCACGTTTCCTTCAGAAAAGGAAAGTTTATAAAATAATACCTACATGAAGATATTTGGATAGCCAGAGAACTTTTAGCTCGCTGTGAAAACTGTAAATAATTTAATTGCACTGATTTATTGTTTATCCTTGGGCAAACTGCTTGAGGCCTGATTTCAACAGGCCCATCTTTCATAAGGGACCTGACTAACTCTTACTTCATTATAAGTTTTACTTCAGTTTTCAGAGATGAAGGATGGTAATGCTCTCCTCCTCCACAGTTTGCTGCCAGGCTGAGTTAGAGGTTGCAGGGCATTTTGATCTGAGTTGTTGGAATACACCCTGATATCTCTCAAATCTATTTCAGTAGCAGGTTTGATCTTTAGCTGTTTGGAGTTGTCTTCTGCACTGCCCTGTGTGTCCCCAGATACTGAAACCATCCAGAAAGTTAATTTTAGTTGGATCTCTGATTACTTCTACTAGCCAAAATTTGGCTTGCTGTTCCCTAAGTCTCTTTCTCCTCCAGAGAAAGAAGTCAAAGGAAAATCCCAAAGCTTGGACTTAATGAAATGGGAAGGAAAGAGGAATTGTAATAGGGAAAGTGCTTCATAAACAGATTGTTCTTCTAGATGCAGATCAAATGGAGAGCAGAGGTGAGATATCAGCCACCATTATTGCATGTACAATAGTGCAGGTTTGTCCTGTTGGCTCCAGACTCCTCAAACAAGGAGGAATGAACCCTCTTGCTGTCACAAAGCAGCTTAGCTGTTGTTTCTACTTCTCATGCTGGCTGGAATGATTTCTTTTCCTTGTGTTGCCCCTGCTTTGAGCTGTTCCCTGGAAGTGTGTTTCAGCCCTAACCCCTGCTTAGGAAATGTGTCTTTCAGGAATCAGCCTCCAAGGGACTTTGAGATTAAGTGGAAATGCTGCTCTATCTTTGCACGACTTTAAATGATCTCCCCAGAGCTAGCCTAGGGACACAGCCAGTTAGCATGGCTGGAGCACAGGCTGCTCCCTGAGCTGCTGCTTAATGACAAAAGAGGATGCTAGCAGGTAGAGAAGATACCTGGGACACTGAAAACATATTAGTAATTGTCTATGAGCTGACATGAGTGGGAAAAAGATGAGGGAGCATCAGGGTGCTCAGGACTATGTTCTATTTGCATGAAATTATCAGGCCTGCAGATGGGTGGTGAACACTGGTGCTTTGATCCTTGTTCTGCTCATCTTCACCTGTGCAACTGTGGTGTGGCCACAGTGAGCTGAAAAACCTCACTGGAGCCTCTGAAGCCCCATCACATGCTTATGTTCACTCTTTTTCCCATCTCAGCTTTGTTTTCTCCCCTTTCATCCCCATCCCTGTTGGTTACTCCTGACTGTAACTGAGGTCTGGTGTAGTTCTGCAACCAAAAATCTGCCTGTGTTCCTGTAACATATTCCATCACTGGTAGAACTGAAGCTGAAGCAATTGAGACTCTTCTCTGAATGCAGGTCAGTTCCAGGGAGACATCAATAATGATGTATAAGGTCATAATAAAAGATGCTTATCTCTCCCTACTAGCTTTGCTTCTGCTGTTCCCTGGGAAGATTCAGCAGCACTGCTAATGGACTGTATCAGGCTTAACTAATTACTTTAACTGTGTCAGAGGGGTGCAAAATGGCAGCTGTGCTCTTCAGAGGCCATCACATTGCAGTGGTGGTTGAAAATTAGCTTCTAAAAAAGCAGAACTAGTACCTGGACTTGATAGATTGAGGATACAGTCATGCTGACAGAGCCCTGGGGCTGCTACCATGAGGAATAGCCTTAACTTCTGTTGAATCACAGGCTTTTAAAAGAATCCTAGAAATAGATTACACTGGCTCACAATGTTGACATAAGGATATTTTGTCCATTATAAAGGAGCTTAAACTGGAAAACTGATGTTGAACTTTAGATTTAGAAAAGGATTAAAAAAATATATTTAAACAAAAAAGGCTGAGGGGATCATAGCATGATAAAAATGCAGACTAAAAAGGGCTATTTTGTAAGAGTGAGAAATCTCTGCTAGGAAATACTTCTCAGCTCCACTTGAGATGTCATGTTCTTAACTTAAAGCAGACATTTAACATGAAATGATGCAAAAGGTCCTTCCTTTCATGTTTACTTGGAGGTGCTCCTTGTTGAAACTGCTGCTCCCATTACTTCATCTAGATCCAAGCAGCAGCTTACTTAGATCCTGGAGTGTTTTCAACAATGGTAACTCCTCTTGCCCCCCTCAGACAGGGAGGAGGTCCCATGCTGTGGTTACCTCTTCCTCTGCAGAGTGTGGGGAATGATGATGATGAGTCTGGTGATGAGGCTGGGGGAGCAAGACAGGCTTCCAGAGCAAGTGGGTGCATCACCTCTGCTTAGAGCTTTGGCTTTTCTGCTGATGGGAATCCCTTGCATTGCAATACAGTCCAATCTGGTGCATAACTGTCTTTGCAGCTGGAAGGCGTTTTCTAATGTTTCCATCTTTGTGATTCTCAGTAGCCTTGCCTTGTCAATTTAAGGAAAACTGCACTGGAAGTGCCACCCTCATTTAGGAGCCAGCAATATGTCTTAATGAAACTGCCTTTACCATACCTCAGACAAATATTGTGGCTCTGACTGCTGTGATTCTGCTGTATTTCCACAGTCTGCATGCTACTTCATTTTATCCCAGAAGTGCTTGAAGACTGAACCCGTGTCTCTCAGTCTTTTTATGTTCTGAACAACTTTCAGTTTTCCTGGTGTTTCTTCTGACATTGTTTCTGATGTGCCTGTTCATTTGTTCGCTTGGGTAGTCCTGCAGATACGTATTTTTAAGGAGGAGATTTCAAAACAGGGTACAGTATCTGAGCTGAGTTCCATCTGATGCTTAATTCAGTTCCTCTCTCTCACTACTTTTCTTTTGTATTTATTATTTTTTTCTGCACTGTGGTGTTGCTGCCTGGTGTTCAAATTCTTTGATTATAACTCCCATATTTGTATGTTTGGTATCAGACACAAGGAATTCCCATCTTCTGATTTGTGCAACTGATTATTTTTAACTCAGGTTAAATCTTGCATTTGTCCATATTGAGTGGAAGCCCCCCAGCCCCCTTTTTTTTTCTTTCCCAAACCACCTGTACAATTCGTCTCTCCATTTTGCACAGTAATCCTCTCAACTCCCTTTGCAGCTCTGCCTGGCCTAACATTAGCTGTGTGTTTGAGCAGCATCCTACCTATTCCATCATTTCAGTTATTAAGGAAAATACTAAATAAACTGCAGCTGGGACAGAACTCAGCAGAGCCTGGCTTAGTGCAGGGAACAGCAACACCAACTTGGCCACTTTGATTTTTCTTTTTTTCCACCCAGCTTTGAACATACATTGAGATGAAGAAATGTCCTGAAAGGCAGCATCTAAACATTATTACATCAAGATACTCCTGCTTCTGTCCTTGTCACCCTGCCTACTGCTTTGGATGATTTAGGGCATGAGCTACATCTGCTGCTTTCCCCACTCTACGTAACCTGTCTGCTCTTGAAGGAAATAAGCTGCTTTGCTGTGATTTGCTCTTGTGAAACCCATGTTGGCTATCAGTCATCTCTGTCTCTTGCTTCAAATGTTTGTGTAATGATTTGTTCCAACATTTTTCCAAGAACTGAAGTTAAGTGAAAAGGCAATTGCAGCAGTCTCTGAGCTGCTGAGATGCTAAGTGCCCTGTGATGCCATGTGTCTGGGGCAGGGTGGCTCCAACAATGGATCCATTTATAAACCCTCTCACTCTTCTTTCCCAAGGCTAATGTGAAATTGTACCTCTTTGATGCTGGCTTGTCCAACGTTCCCATTACTTCTTTCTTGAACTTGTCACTTGGGTTTTGTGGCTTATATACATCTAATTAGCTAAAAAGTGTTCCAGACAACAAAGTCTCCAGTAAAATGCTGGGACTAATTGAAGGCATTTAGTGTTTAATGTGAAGTGTACAAAAGTTACTGTAATTTTAGCTAGTGCAGCTTTTGACCTCAAGTTGCTGCACATTATTGTTGTTTTGTGTTTAAAAACAGAAGTAAAAATAGCAAATAAAATGGTTTTGCTAATTAAACGTTGTTTTGTAGAATTAAATGTAAAATTACCTTTCTTTCAAGGCTCTAGCAGTTCCTGAAGCCAGTCAGTGCCATGTTTCTCTGCAGTGGTTGAAATATGTCAGGCAGGTGTTTCAAAAGTCCTTATGCTGCAGGGAAATATACTCTGATGTAATCTGCCTAATTTGACTCTTTGAATTACTTTCAAGAACACTTGCTGTTTGTAATGGAAATAGTTCACCAACCACTTCAGAGAGGACTTTGTAATGTGAGCTGGTAAAACTCTGCAGGTGTAGTGGGTTTTTTATTTTACTTAACATCTTAGGTTTGTTTACTTTCATGTGTTACTGAAAAAGTGACATAAAAGTGGTTTAACAAGTAATTTTTCATTTGAAAAATGTTTTCTTATTAACAAAGTTAACATCCAGTGTTCTGCAATAGAACTACTGACTCCAGGAAACCACATTTTGCCCAGGAGAGTGTGTTTCCTGAGGCTGAAATTCCCCAAAGACTTTTGTTTAGGATTCTACATACCTGAGGCATTTTGGCATAAGCATCAATTAAAAAATGGGAAATGGTGTTTTCCTTGCTAATTCTTGGCTACTGAATGGAGGTCACTGAAAGCCCTCTGTTTTACCAAAGTGCTGCTTTAATTTACTTTCCCCCAGCGTAAGTTCATGAATTAAACTGGGTTTGTCTCAGAAAAACAATCTCAGGATGCCAGAGTTCATCATCTGAATTCTGGAGTTAAGCAGTTGTCCTTGACCAAAGATTGTACTTTTTGAGAAAGCCATCTGTGATGATAGCTTGATGGTGATATTCAACACACAATGCCATGGTAGTAGCAGCACACAAACCTATTTAAGCTGGAAAAAAACAAAGTGAAAACCAATAATACCCAGCTCTTGCAGCCATAGGTTTACAGGTGCTGCTTCATTGTACTGGGGAAAATGTATTCCCAGTTGGTTTAGTGTATTACTTAACTTTGTTGGCATGTAAATAATTTTAGTAGAGATAAAAAGTTGAACAAAATACTGTGTGCCTTTTCAAGGAGATGCTGTTTTGTGTGATACTTAGTTGTGGGACTTAGCAGGGATAGCAGTTTTCAGTAGATTTATTTTTTTTTTTTAAATGGACCTTTATTTTATCTCATTGCTCATGTTGCTTTGAATGACTCCAAGTTCAAATGTACAAATGCTAGTACAACCTATTTGACTCCTGCCTTTGCACCTGCTGGGGTTCAGAGCACTTCTCATCAATATTGTGTCAGGCTTACTAGTCAGGTTTAAACATCCATAAGGTGGTCATTTCAGAACACAGCTCTCCTTTTTCAGTCAGGGCCACCATTTGCCTTGCCAAGTCTGGAGTTTTAAATCAAAGCCAAGCACCAAAAAAAAAAAAAATATCTGAAAAACAAAGTTGACAGCTGTGAGGTAGGGTTTTTTTTTTTTTTCCACATTCATCTCCCTCAGAAAGAGCTGAATGGATTTTATAAGACTTTCCAAAAATATCCCCATCTAAGTTAAGGGCAGAGTTAGTAAAAGAGCAGAAAAACTGAGCAAATCTCCTACAACTCACTCATGTTTTGACAATTCTTGTCTCTTCCTCCTTGACCAATGGAAGTAATTTATACGAGTGTGTTTGCTTTGTGCTAGTATTTCAGGGGTGGCTGCTCTTGGTGCAAGTATCTTGTGCTTACAAAAAAGTTGGTGGTAACTCATTGTTTTCCTCAGGGTGTTAGAGGCGAAACCAGTGACTGGAGCAGTCACCAGTTGTGAACATTTTCCACCTGAAGGTAGAACATAAGGACTGACCTGCAGACTGAAACAAGTCTGACCAAGTCGACAGTGGGGGACGAAGAAAAGCCTTTGTAAAGAAAAAATAATAACAAATTAATTTCACTTTGTGAAGAAAAGTTTGCAAGTTTGTGAAGAATAATTTGCAAACGTGATACATAGGGAAGGATGAATAGCTAATATTTCTCAAATAATAGGTCTTCCAGCTCTGAGTGTGCCCAAATAAAGGACATTTCTGTCCCATTCATTAATTCAATGGGGAGTTCAAAGGTTACAGTAGGAGTCCACACTTGCTTTGTGTTTCAGTGCCACTGTGAGGTGTGTTAACAACTGTTTCCATTTGACCATAGTCCCTGTGAACCATGTGTGCATGCCCCAGGATTGCCATAGCAGTGCTAATTAGGTGGAATAAATAGTTAACAGCATGCAGTGCCCAGTTGCATTCCCCTGGAATGAGCCGTAATGATTTTATGCTCTTATAATATGATCACTTAAGTGGGAAGCCATAATGAATTAGCTGGTGGCTGTTCCTGCAAGTGTGCATTTTATTACAACAGGCACATCTGGGGAGCACCTCATGCTCTGCAGTATCCACGGAAAAGGACCTGCATTCCAAACCATAGCTGATTTTGACTTGTAAATCTGTTTTTATGAGGTGTATGTGTGTGTCTGCCCCAGGAGAGTGCATGCTGTTTCCAAATGGGCATTTGGATACCATATGCTTAGAAAATGCTGGCTATTGCTCAGTAAAATGAAGTTCCTCCTCTTGGTAAATGCTGTAGACCTTCTTAGTGAAAGGTTTCTCTCTACAACATACTTTGAGAAATGATGAGCGATAGATGAAAAGCTTGAGTTGCTGTTTGTGATCCAGCCTGAAATTTCAGCTGTTCAACAGTTCTTGAAACTCAGGTTCATTCCGAGCCATCTGAAGTGTTATCTTTCCAGTCGTTCAATCAAACCCACCATAACATCAAGGAAAATATTCCTGTGTGGTTCAAGTGATGTGAATTTGGCCTCATCTGGGCTTGGTGATTGCATGGCAGCCTTAGTGTCCTGTTTAGAAATGTAATCTCATGGCTTCAGTTGTAAAGCAGAACTAAAGCTGCTCTCTAGTTTAGATTCAGCTAGAACAGGGACTGTGATAGCTAAAAGCAGAATTCAAAGTGTGGTTCCTGGGAACATACAAAGCTGGAGAGCATGAACTGCTGGCCAGTATTCTTTGTTTTGGCAAAGTCTGTAGTAGATGATTTAATAAGTCCTGCCAGTTGCCCCTAGAGAGAGTCAGCAGTATTAAAGGCATAAAGATGATACCATAAAATCCATGGCATGAAAGAACAAGATTGCAGATATAAAATTGGCATCCAAAGGGCCTGTGGGCTCAGACTCTGGTGCTGAATGTGTAAGGCTGAGCACGTGTGCAGTGGGATGGGAGATGCCAGCCCTAACAGTCATAGCAGAGGGAGCATTTCTAGGGGAGTTAATGCTGATTTGCTGGATCTTTGGGGTGGGAAGATCTACAAAAATCCTCTGTTCTCATCCTTCCCTCCCTTCTCTGTGTCCATATTCATCCCCTCAATAATTTTGTATAGGCAGCTCCAAACCTCTCCCCCCCTATTTTCAAGGTGCAGTGGTATAGCAAAGGGCTGCCTTTTGTGACATTATCTCTCTTAGATATGGTGACAAGGGATTACTGCAACTTACTGCATTAAGGTATGTGCCTCAGTGGTGGCAGCTCTCTCCTGCAAATCATAGAATCATAGAATGGTTAAGGTTGGAGAGGACCTTAAAGGTCATCAGGTTCCAACTTCCCTGCTATGAGCAGGGACACCTCCTGCTAGACCAGGCTGTTCATCCAACCTGGCCTTGATCACCTTCAGGGAGGGAGCTTCCAGAGCCTCCCCAGGCAACCTATTCCAGCATCTTCCTACCCTCATGCTGAAGAATTTCTTCCTGATGTCAAACCTAAATCTCCCCTCTTTCAGTTTAAAACCATTACTTCTTGTCCTATCATTCTGCTCTCTGGTGAAAAGCTCTTCCCCAGCTTTCGTGTAGGCCCCCTTCTAGGTATCCTTCATGTCACTCCATGTCACTGCTTCTAAAGCAAGGAATTTGGTTGGAATCTTTAACTTCCATTAAGACAAAAAGTATCTCCTGTCATTTGCTGCAGAGAAATGTGATATGAGAATAGCAGTAGAGTCTAGAAAGCAAAAAAAGCAATGAGATAAAGTCCTAAACATACTCTGAACACTTGGGGCTGGCAGTCATGTAGGTGATGCAGGAGTTGAATCGCTTCTTCTGGTCATCAGAGCTGTTGTGTGAGTGCATGGAAGCTCAAGTGGTTTCTGTGTAACAGCTCTGATGTTTTTGTAGGTGTTTTATATCACAGTGGAAAACAATGTTGTTTAAAGAAACAACAAACCATACGTGCAAGTGCAATCATGTCCTTACATATGTAAATACATGTTTTGTCATCCAAGAGACAGAGGAAAATCCCTGCTGCAGTCTCACCAGCTGACATGAGGAAATATGCCACCCCAGGGCTTGCTTGTTCCACCCAGAGGGAGGATCTCCTCTCCAAGTCCACCTTGGTGGCTGCTTCAAGTTCAGGAGGAATGAATTCTTGAGATACTTGCAATCCAGCTCTGTATTATAGTACAGAGTGAGGGGGAGTCTTCTGGGTGTTGACAAATACACTGAAAAATTCCAAATAGTGATGGAGCAAGGGGGAAAAAACTAGGATTTATCCTCACAAAGAAAAAAATTCCAAACTTTAGAGCATTAGTAGACTTTATTTTAGGTTGATGGCAAAGAACTCGATGGGTTTCTGGCCAAATTGCTAGGCAAAGCAACTTGGACTCAAAACCATCCTTACCACAGTACTTTAGGACTTTGACTTTATATTGATACTTCACTGTTTTGTGACTTGAAGGCATGTTGCCATGTTGACTGATCTTGCATTCTGATTATGGAAACACCATTTTACGAGCAGTGAGATGGTCCCTAGTGACACCAGGGGATTTGCTGCTGTTGGCATAAGGTTGAAGATTTTTTTGTCCTTATTTTCTGCTGAAGCAATAATCAGCCTGGTTTTCCAGGGCTCTGCTGGAAAGAAGACAGGTCCTTGTTGACCTCCATGAGTTTCACAGTTTTCTTCTGTTCTTTGAAGAGCCTGTATAGAGAAATCACATGCCTATGGGCCCTTGTTTGGCTTAAAATTCAGTTTTATCCCCCAAAGATGCCTGAGAACAGAAGCCAAGAGGCATCTGAGGGTTCAGCAAACAAAGGACAAGTGCAGAAAGTCCAGTTATTGTTTTTCTGAAACTCGTGACTGAAGGCAATTTTTGATGTTTTGAAACCTGATGTTAATTAAGTACTTCTGGTTGCCATTGCTAGATGAGTTGCTCTTTCTTTAAATTCCCCATCTGCAAAAGGGGGACAAATGTTTTCTTACCACATGGAGAAATTATGTTAAAAATGTACCAACTCCTGGTACCAAGGTAGTGTAGACCCTATAAATATCTAAGACAAACACACACCAGGATTGGAAAATGCATTTTATTTCTAGCAGTACTCTTTCTGTCCCTTTTAACAGACCTGGTAATTTGGAATATTTCAGTGTTGAGAAAGCCATCAAGGCAGATGAATATTACTGTAGATGTTTTATTTTTTTTATGTGGGCAAGATAATATCATTAGTATCTGTCTTCCTTTGGCTGGCTTTGTGTGGATTTTGCACAGAACACTACATTAAAAAGAGATTACCCTGCTATGACCCACTGAGTTTCCCTTTCCACCCCAAAAAATACAGGAGAGAGCCAGTATGCTTTAGTTCAAATATAAACGGATGTGCTTCACCAGTGCTCTGGTATGCTTTGTAGTTTTAAAAAGAAAAGTAGAATTCAATGCAAAATGTCTGCTTTGCTACAGCATCAGAGAGGATGGAGCAAAGGAGGGAGAGCACCAGGGCTTGTTCTCTCTTCTGCTGAGCCAACGGGTGCTTCCGTGTGGGCTTCCCAGCCCTTTCTGGTGGGGTTTAGTTCCTACACCACATTCTTAGAAAATAAGCCTGGTTGAAAGCCAAGGGCATACTGTGGCAGCCTTCCCACGGATTTCTAGGGGCTCTGGATCAGGTCCTTTCTGTAAAGAGGTCAGAGTGACTTTTTTTAAAGGTTTCTATGGCAACCTGAAAAACCACAGCAACATAAACTTTGTTATATTAGCCTTAAAGCCCAGGGAGAGATGTCAGAACTGGAAGGTATGTGTTTGAATTCTCAGTCACAGGGGTAGAGAGAGATTTGCTTTGGGTTGAACTTCATCCCCATTTCCTAAAGATTCAGGTGCAGAGGGCTCTGGGCAAACTGCCCCTTTGGCCTCTGCAGCAGATGAGGCTTCTCAGGGGAGATGCAGAGGGAAAATAAAAATATCCCCAGCTGAGAAGGGCTCTAATGCCTTCCCTTTCTTGCCTGTAAATACTGAGTCAGTTTGCTTTGTTATTTTTACTGATTGTACTGTCAACAGGTGCAGGATGGGTGGTGGGGACCATAAGCATCTTCCACTGCTGTGGCCATCCAGCCAAAACACCCCTGGGGGAGTCAGTAGGTGCTGCTTGAAGCTCTGCTGGCTATGGAGCTTGCTATGGCATGGGGAAGATAGTCACTTCCTCTTCTGTTGGTCAAATTGCTCCCCACATGGGTGAGATCTGAGGTGTCAGCTTTTGGCCTGTGTCAGTTATCTTACTATCTATATTTTTAGGTGTCTTATTGTTTGAGCTAGAAACTTTTAAGAAAATATTTGGTGTTTAATAAAAATAAAAAAAAAATCCAGGTTATGAGAGCAAAGCTTTTGACAAAACACTTCATTTAATTTAAAGTTGGTTCCAGAAAGACTTCAGAAGTGCTACAGATACTTCCACAATTGAACAATTTGATAATTTCAAAATTATTTTAGAAGGCTTCTTAAAAAAATTGTAGTTTTGAAATTTTTAGAATAAATATAATTTCAAGCAATTTGAAATTATTCCTGAGAAATTATTCTTATGATCTGAAATAAGTTGTCTCCTGATTATTATTTAGCAAAGTAGTTTGTCTGTGTTTTTTTTTTTTAACTCATTTTTATGTACCAATGCTCAGCATAGAAACTGCTTTGTCATCTTACTAATTTGTGGGACAGGAAATCTAGTTCCCATTGGTTCTGGCAATTACCCAGCTGGGAAGGTGCTTTCAGTCCCTGTGGGGATGGGATTAAACTTCTCTGTACAGACATAGCAGAAACTATCTGGTGCTTGATGAAGTGGGAAAGAGTTGGTAAGCCTCTCCCCAGGAAGCATGCTACTAATGCCCACTTAAAAATTAAATAAATGAATCTATAAATCTAACTACATGGTAGAGATATTATATAAAACAACTCTTCTAGTATTATTCTTTTCCTCAGTATTGAAGAAGGTAGGTATTTTTACAGTTTTCTGCAGTGAAAAACACCCTCTTATCATCTTTTTCCATTACTGAGCTTCTGCATGTGGCTTCATCATTTGTGGAGGCAATAAATTTGGTTTCCACATAGGCCATGGACATATCTACTTGCCCTTGTTTCATGGATCAGTTTAGAATTCAGATACCTTAGTTAACTGTATCTCTATGAAAACAGTAAAGCTGGAAAAACGTGGATTTTCCCCCCAGAATGGGCCTTTCCAAAATGGGCATTTCCAAAAAAATGTGCCTTTCCTCCAAGGAAAGGTCAGCATTGATAGAGCTTTGTCTTGTGTGCAGAGTGGAGCCCATGGAAGCAAAGAGAGCCCAGAGTGTGTCCTCAGTCATAGCAAGAGGAAAATGAAGAGGTTATCTCCAAAATGGAGGTTCTTAGGGACAAAAGCCTTTGCTTTCTAGGAACAAGGGCAGCTGGCCTTCTACATGGTGGGTGACTGAGTCTTGAGTTGCAGGTTTTGGTGGGGCTGGTGGTGGTTTTGTTTTAAACCCGACAGTCTGGGACTTGGACAAAACGCTTGATGTGCTTTGAGGTATTTATGGAAGGCAATCACAGGAAGAAACCCTGTCCAAAAGTTGTTGTTGAGGTGTGCCTACCTCTGAGGAGTAACTCAAAGGTGGTGTCACAGCAGGGTGAGGTATGGGGTAGAGAGTGTCCAGTGTAATGTACACTCAGCACGTGGACTCATATGTGCTGAGCTTAGAGTAGTGGTGGCCCATGAACAGGACCTGGCTGAAGCCCAAGCCTGGGATCCAAGCGCTTCAAGTTATGGGGTGTGCAGTGTTCATATCCAGACAAGACTTTAGACTTGAGCCTAAATCTAGAAAAATTAACTGTTATGAGTATGCTGGGGAAGTCCTTTGGGATTGTTCCAGCTGTAAGTGCTAACCATGAACTGGTCCTAAGGCTGCAGGCAGGTTTGGATTCCTTCCTCTAACACCATACGGTACCAAGCCATGAGGGGTGGCTTTTTGCAGTATGAGAAACACTGCTGTAGTTCTGAGGTAACAGAAGAAACCCAGTATTTTTCAATCAACATGCTTGAAAAATTATACTTCGTTATACTGAGAAAACCTTGATCAGGTTTCTCTGATGGGAGGAGCAGGGTGATTATTCCATGGCTCGGTGTAGACTGACGTTGTGTTGACATGTTGTGTCACTCACACCTTTTGTCATCACTGCCTCTCTGGATCACATTTCAGAAGAGGATGCTAACAAAAGCAAACCCAGATTTCTTTGCACGTGGATGATGTGAGTTGCCCAGTTTTCACAGGAAATATGTTTATCTTTGTTACCCTTGCATTTGTTTGGAAGTCTGTCAGGAACATCTCTCAGGGTTTAACTGACCTTCTTCTTTCAGCTGAAAGAAAATAAACTCACATATAAAAATTTCCTTCAATTATTCTCTTTGCTTCCATGTTAATAGTGACTTTTTTATTTGCTACTTCAGACAGAAAGCTACTGGGAGGCTTGTCATAAGTGTAGACCATTATTTATAGAGAGTGTGGGTTTTGTATTCATTTTGATGCATTGATTTTCCTGCAGGCATCCATTAAGTTATAGTTCACGTGTAGCTCACTGGCTGGCCTGGTTTTCAGACTGGGTGAGCATCAGAAACTGTCCCAGATTTTCATTAGAGTTCAAATTAAATTCTGGGCTCCACGCTCAGAGCTGTTTAACTCTGCCCAACACTGTATTGCAAATCAGGGGTGGAAAGACACTGGGGACACTTTTTTTCACACAGTACCTGACCTGCTCAGAAGTGGTGTTTGCCATGTTTGAGGCATGGCATGGATCATTTATTCTCAAGGAAATATTTGACCTACTGTGAAATAGTTACTATGCCTAAGGAAATTAGAACCTCTCAACTGCAATAACATAGTTACAGAAATAGTCTGCCTCTGGTTTTTGTTAGGGGTTTGGGGTTTGTCACCGTTTGACTCAGGTCCGACTGCCTGCTTGCTTGCTTGCTTGTTTGTTTGTTTTGGTGGGGTTTTTTGTTAGAAATTCAGAAAATAAATTCATATTCCGAAATAAAATTAATAGAATTCACAGGTTTCAGGAGTCATATTGCTTACTGAACTCTCTGGTCAAGCAGAATTATTTGCTAGGAAACATTAAGCCTGTTGGTAGTGGCACCAGTGCAGAAAGATACATCAAACTGGGGATGTTGATTTTGCAGGCAGGAGAGTTGTTTTTCCTCTGTATTGTTATGAATATCCGCATGAGTTTTGATGATAATTACAGATGTTTCATCTGGTGGGGAGACTACCTTCAGGATTCCTCCAAATGTACTGTCATTTGCATTTCTTAAAGATTCCTGGAGTAATTTGAGGGGGTTGTGAAAAATAGCAAAGAGGGTAGCTGTGGTGTGAGGCTGGAGATGATGATGAATTGACTGAGGTCACTGGAATAACGTTGCATGGAACAAACAGCTGGGCCAGAAAAGGTAGAGAGCTGATGATCTGCTACAAAGTTTTTGAGACAGAGTAAATCAGAGAGGAGCTGAATTTAAAATACCAGGATAGGACAGAGATGGATGGATTAAAGTCTGTTTCGAAAATAATTCCTCAAACCTCATATTTTGTGTCCGTGTGATTCAGGGTTTTTTTTAATACATGACACGGTGCTATGTTTCTGTCTTCATGGAGAACAACCACACAGCCTGCACCTTTCTGGGGAGCTGGATTAGACTTCAGATGTGCACTAATGAGTTCCAGTTTGGAAATAATCTGCTTCGTAGTTCTCAAGAGTTAGTATATATAAAAACCCCCAACAGATTCAACAAATTTTATGTTTAGGAAGAGCACACCAGATCGATGCTACACTACTCAGGTTCTGTTGATGTTAAGAGATTTGTCTTGGCAAGTAAGTGGGGAGAATATGAGAAAGTAGCAAATTGCAAGATTATGTGAAAAGCCCATGATTTCACTTTAGCAGATAGGTTCTCCTGGTTTCATTTTCTATTATGTTACAATAATTAGTCAATAGTCCGATGGCTGTATTCAGGGATTAGTGTCACAGACGATTCCTCACAAGCTGAACATATGTTCTCTTGGATGTACCCTGTTTCCTGGCTTATAATTACACTTTCATTGTGCACACCAGTCAGAGGAAAAACTCTTCCTCATTAATATTTGGTGGAACATACTTGTACCAGATGTAGATTACTGTGTTTTTTTTTTTTCCAGCTGGGGTAAATCAATACAGGTATCAGTTTAGCTATTAAAGACAATGGACAGAGTGTATGAGGGTATTTTGTACCTGTTAGGGTTGTGTACATCCCCTGTGGTGTTAATTTATCTAATCTCATTGGTTTTCTTTAGGCAAGTGGTTTTTCTGTCAGTTTTAATGTTTTTGCAGTAGATATGGGAGAAATTACATGTAATGCTGCACAAGGCAAGGAAAAGGCACAAGCCGTAGAACTGTGCACGGAAACTGCAGTTCTGATCTGAAAGGTACAGCCCTAGGGATCAGCAAAAAACCAGGTGATTCTGTTTTGTCAGCATCCAGCTCTCCTGGGACTTACAGCTCTCACTGCCATGAATTTGCCTGTGTGTTCTCAAAGGCCTCAGCACACAGCGCCTTGAAATTATTTGAATACCTGTCCCTTAACTCTAAGCCCACCATACTTAATTTGGGCTTCTAATTCTTCAAAACACCTCATAGCCTGGTGTTCAGCTCTTTTCTGGGATTTGTCAATTTAGAGGCAGTTTGTATGGACAGTGTTTCCACACTTTGATGTAACTGCTGTTAGAAGTTGAGCTAAGAAGCAGGTTCACTGTTGCAGAAGTCTGGTCCCAAGACTTTGCTTCCATGTTAACAGAGACTTTGTTATTTGTTACTTCAGACAGAAAGCTACTGGGAGGCTTGTAAGTATAGACTATTATTTACAGAACGTGTGTCCTGGTTTTCCAGGAACTGCATTGGATTAGTCCCACGGAAGACAGCAGAAACAGCACAGCTTCACTGAGGTGCTTAGTGATTATGCTTTTTTAATTGAGACACTCTTACTTGAAGATAATCTCATGGATCATGTTCCCCTGGCACATGGATCCACTTCAGGCAATTGAATCTAGTGTAACAGCATGGTATAGATTGTGGGATAAGTTTTTCTGTATTAAAATCAAATTATATTTAAACAACGCATAATGCCCTTTGGGTTAAGAGCTAAGAGGCCCAGTACTAATTAATATAATATCTACATGATGATGCTTCTCTTATATATAAACTGTCAGGATAAGCTAAGGGTTATCCTCACCAAGGTATTGGCAGGTAGAAAAGCTGTACAGTGTAAAGCTGGAGATTCCATGGAGAAATGAAAGAAGCCCCCTCCAGCTACTGAACTTTCTGAAAATGAGTTAAAAGACCCTCGAGGCACTGGGTGGCCAAGTTTACCTCCTCTTCTTGAGGCTTTACCTCATATTCCTGGAGGATTAAGGGTGTGTCAGCTGCAGGAGAGCTCTCACTGGTGGGAATAGGAGCTTGAAATGTGGACTTGTGATTTTCTTATGCTAATAAACAACACAAATGTTTACTAAAGTCCTGTAGATGGGTTTCCATGCAGCAGTCTCAGATTAATCATCTCTGTCAAGAACATCTTCCTACCAGTAATTCTGTGTAACACACAGAGGCATCTAGTGGAATAACAACATACTGCAGGCCCCCACGGTGTTAAAAGATAGGCTACTGGAGCTTGTTGGAAAGGGGGGGTATTTTTCATGGAATATTAAGTGAAAAATAATAGTCTGTTAGATACCTGACACTTAAATGAAGTTGAATATTTCTTTGAGACAATCCTGTACTTTTAGCTGGATTATCCTGTTTTTCTTTGCAGTCCCCCCAGGGCTGGGTGGCCTTTCTTGGATGGTAATGAGCTTGAAGATGTGCCACACATTTGAGTGTATCTGAATTCTTTGTGAAATGTTTGGCCCTTATGCCAAATCCACATAATCTCCTACCAGCCCTGTGTAAAATGAGCAGTTTTTCCATTTGATGCCAGTTAGGATGGTTTCAGCAGGAATCCAGCTTGAGCAGTAGCTCTGGGGTGGGCTTCCTGGGGAGGTAGAGCCATGAGCAGTGCAGTCGTGGCAGTTAACTTGTTGTAGCCTTTAAGGAATGGCAAGTTGGGACTTCTGATTGATTTTTAATTTCGTCTGTGATTGGGAACTGTGGGAACAAACCAATGACTTCACAATGGGGATAAGAGTGTTCAAGCATTGGAACAGGCTGCCTAGGGAAGTGGTGGAGTTACCATCCCTGGAGGTGCTCAAGAAATGTGTAGACATGGGAATTCAGGACATGGTTTAGTGGTCATAGTGGTGTTGTGTTGATGGTTGGACTTGGTGACTTCAGATGTCTTTTCCAACCTTAAAGATTTTATGAAATTCTGTGAGGGAAGAGCTAGAAGGAGAGACTGTCAGGCTTTAAGGCTGAGCTAAACTAAACAGCGGACTGATGCTCTGTGCTCTGTTTGCCATGTTTGACACTGCAGCTCAGTGACAGGCACTGGGAGGGCCTGGCAGGTACAGAGGGCCAGGGAAGCTTCCTGTGTTCCTGGAGCAAAGTGGAGGCAAGCAAGCAAAACATGACCTGTGTTCATCCTGCTGTTTGAGCTGCTGCTGGGGTGAAGCAACACGCTGCCTTGTACACAGCCGGAGGTCACAGCACTGTTGCCCTCATCTCAGTAGTGCAGCTTTGGCTTTTTTTCTTTATATTAGAGACTACCTCCAGGGATGGTGACTCAACCACCTCCCTGGGCAGCCTGTGCCAGTGCCTGACCACTCTTTCAGTGTAGAAATTCTTCGTAATAACCAATGTTGCAAGCTGGGGCTAGACAGAAGGCATCTCCTGCCAAAAAACCCCAAACCCCCCACAAACCTCCTGCCCCACAACAGCAAAAAGACTCCAAAGCTGTATGTGCAACACCATGGGCACAGGGAGCAAGACAAGGATTTGCTGATCTGGAAGCAAGATATGCAAATATTGTTTCCTTTGTTAGAGAATGGACATGCTGGACAAAAATCAGTAACTGTTTATTGTGATGAGCTTGAGAAGCAGATACAGAGCATTCTCCTTTAGTTTACCACATCCCTGGTCTATGCTTCCTAATGCTTGAGAAGTCTTGCATTTACTTCTAATAATGCAATCTCAGAAGAGGATGTAGGTGAAATAAAACAGCTGAAAGAGAGGAGGAGTGTTTTATCAATGGCTTTATCAGTGGTTTTATTATATCTCTGCAGTTTGCCTGAGAATTACTGGAGGATGTTTCATCCTCATTTTTCACAGCATTTGGACTCACGGTTTCACTACTAAAGCTTGGAAGAGGAGTTGTCCAAGCACAAGGGAAGCTGCTTTTTCTTGATTGTCCTAGACAGGGACTGTGTGTCTTTTCAAGAAGAAGATGTGGGAACTGGGTGGTTCTCACCCTCCCCTGTGGGGCTGGGATGTACTAGCAGAGCTGGCTCTAGGCAGACACCCTGCCTGAGTGTCAGCTCTCCCCAGAGCTGGTGGGACAGGGCTGGGGCTCTTGCTGGGGCTTGGTCTGTTCCAACCCACCAGCCTTCGGAGGCTTCCATTCCCAGCAGAAACTCCCTCATGGACAAGGTTGGGATTTCAGAATAGTGAGCTGTGAAAAAAGAAAGGGTGTGATCAAGCAGGGGCTTTGCTGCATGGCGGGCAGGTCTCATGGGACTGCTTACCCTACGTGCTCTGAGATGTACCTAGACATCCAGATCACCTCTTTTTAAGAAGGCTAAATGCTCTTCCAATTATTGTTCTGGGAAGCTCATGTCATCAGGTATATAATTAATTTTGTTTGGAATTCTAGGGTCAGATGTGTTGTTACCCACTTCAGAGGAAAAGCTTTACTAAAAGGAGGGAGAAAGCTGAATTGATACTTGGAAAAATGAAAAACGTTTAAAATATATATTTTTTTGGGGGGGGGGAAAAAGAAGCCCTCAGTAAATAGTGATTCCACTTGGCTTCTAGGAAGCCTTGTGTGCTTCTCTCCCAGAACTTCTGAGTATGGATGAATCACAACACGATCCTGGGAACTGTGCAGCACACTTGTTATTCTGTGCATGGCATCAGGCACCACCTGCAGATGGAGAGACTGGAAAACTTTGCGGTTTCTAAACCTCACCTTGTTATACCACAGTGTACAATTAGACCTGTACAGGCAGTTCATAGCTCCTGGGAGAGGGAACAAACCAGCAGTGTCATAGAACTCACAACATGACTTGGTGTTGGTACTGAAGCTGTCTTGGAAAACTGATATACTGATTAGGTTTTATAACAGGTCATGGCCAAAAAAAAAAAAAATAAGGTTTATAAGGAAACAGAAAATATGAAGAATAGTGGACTTTGGTGGTTTGTTTGAAAATAATCAGAGTAAAACAGCAGCAATATGAAATTGGAGTCCGTTTTCCCATGTCCGGCATCTGCTTGTCTTCCTGTGGACAAAACATCTGAATCTGCCTAAGTATCTCATTTTTTTAAAATGCATTGCGTGTCAAATTCTTAAGGTAAAGTTCCCTAAATGCAACCAAAATACTTTTAGAGGTTGGGTTCTTTTCCCAGGAAAGCTTGAGTAAATCCCTTTGATAAATGGAATCCCTCAAACGGAAATCCCTCAGAAAAACCACGTTCATTTCAGCCTTTCCTCTTCCCTAGTCCAACTAGTCTGAATCCAGGTAGTAAAAGGTCTTAGAGTTTTAAAGTGCAACCAGGAATGTTGCTAATACCCATAAAAATACTCCACTCCCATTTTAGAATTCAGCCACGGGACTGCCTGCTGGATTAAATTCTCTAGGTTAATTGTGTGTTGTTTGAGGCATAATGATTCCTTATTTTAAAAAATCGTCAGCTGTTGAGCTCACTGAGGTGTATTGATTTATCGATTGGCATCAACTCAGTGGGTTTTGAAGCAGTTGTGTTGCCTAGCAGAGAATATTT
Organism: Apus apus; assembly: GCF_020740795.1. NCBI lineage: Eukaryota > Metazoa > Chordata > Aves > Apodiformes > Apodidae > Apus > Apus apus. Next base: position 16,515,619 of record NC_067294.1, on the reverse strand, counting down.
AAGTAAAACCTCATAATCATGTTGGAATTTGAGCTATGAGTTATGTCATTTGCTGAGTATGTGCCTGTTGCATATGAAGCCCTCACCAAGAGAAGGTCTCACTATAAAACTTCTACTACGAACAGCATTTTCAACCTGAGCAGAGATCCTACCACTTCTTGGTTTCTCTGTGGGACCTCCCTACTGTGTCTGTTCTCTACTGCCAAGGTGTTCTCTCCAGTCCTCAGTTTGCCCCAGGATCCCAGGGCCCTTGAAAAAAACGTTCAAGTTGGTGCCTTCCTTGTGTTTGTAGGTATTGTCTCTTTTATTGATGGGGGGCATTGTAGTCATCTAGAGAAATAATCTTCTTAGACCTCTCCCTGCAATTGCCTTTCACTTCTGTTTTGTTCATCTGCACAACAATCAGTGTCTCCATTAAAGGCCATTGTTCTGTAGTATCAGTCTGTGTCCTTTCTTCTTTCTGCTTTGCTGTCATGTATCAGCTTAATGGAGGTTTTTTCAGTCTTCTTTCCTTTCAACATGCTGAGACTGACAAGGAGCTTGGATCAGCTTCTTCATCTTGATCAACTTCGATAAAATCATCATTTGCACTGCCTTGAGTTCAGTCCTGCTGGCTGAAGCTGGAAAAGCAGAACTGTCACATTGAGAAACCTGTCAGTATTCAGTACTTTGCATGTTCTTAGAAAATATCAGGAAACACCAAAAATTGCAGAAGGAGCCTTGTCAGTGTGATTGTATCAGGTAGATCAGATTTCAGGATGAGACATGGTGGTTTTTTGTAGAATGAAGGGGTCCAATTCCTCAAAACCTGGGATGGCATGAGTTCTAGGTGACATCATGGTTTGCAGGGTAAGGTTGGTAGGAAGTTGTCATCGAAAAGTTCCCTGTTGGTGTCTGCCCCTCTGACCTGTGTGGCATATGCTGCTAGGAAGTTCATTCCTGTGTGTTTGGAATAGATACTGCATGTGCAGATGAGTGTTAAGGCATTCAATGTTTCCTTCAAAGCATGATGATGGCAGATGAGGGGGTGGATGAATTTTAATCATACTGTGGAGCTTAAATTTGGCAAAGCATTTCTGCCAAGCAAAACCCTTGGGCATATGCTTTAAGTCTCACTGTTTCTAATGGGACTCAAGCATCTGTTTGTTGGTTGTTGTTTTGTTTTGGTGGGTTTTTTGTGGAATAGTATCCCAAGAGCCCAGTTTTTGCCTAGAGAAAAGGGTATATAATATATCTTGCATGCTTTTCAGCAAGGACTTATTAAAAATTGCTCCTGGATGTTCTGTGAGGAAGCAGCCAAGTGAGAGGCAAGCCCAGTCAGTGGTGGGAGTCCTGAGCCAGTGGGTTTCTGTGCCTCTGTCTAGACCAAAGAGGTTTGGAAATTTTCAGATTAGCTTTGGATAAGCCTCTGAACTTCTGGGTGCTTCTCCTAGCCAGATCAGACCTCTAAAGAGCTTGAGGTTTGTCCATTGCTAATTTTCATATGCGTTACATTAAAAACTCTTAAGCTGAAGTATTTCTGATTTTAAAAATAGAATAATAAAACAGTAAATCAGAAGGAAAAGCGTGCTGGAAAAAATGTAGAAAACAGATGAAAAGCAAAAGGGGAAAGTGAACTTAGCAAAAATACCATACATGCCAGCCCCTTCAAATGTGATTTCCTGTGTATTGCACTTTAAAAAACATGATATTACAACATGCTCGCTCCTGCGGGGGCCAAAAGTCTGAAAGAAGAAAGCCTTGTTTGATCTTGAGACTTGTACGGATGTCATTTGACCCATCCGTGATCTGACCTAGGACATGTGAGCTGATTTTCCACTCACGGAGTGTCTGCACCCCTCCCTTGTCTCTTCTCCACCCTCCTTTTGAGCAGATAGTGCTGACACGCTTCCTGTTATGGGCTGCTGGGTCCTGCTCTGGAGCATCCTGGCAGCCCAGTGCCTGTGGCTTGGGCACAGGACTTCAAAAGCAACTTCTGGCACAGGGAGGAAATATTTTGAAGTGAGTTTGGGTTGCTTCCCAAAACGACCTGCTCCAAGCAAGTAGAAAGAAAGCTTACATTATCTCATGTAAAAGACCCAGAGCCTTTAAGGAGCCTGCCAGAGGTTTATGAAATATTGCGTTACTGCTGCGAAACCTTGACAAATGTAGTGACTACTGATGAAAATAAAAAGCATAAACATGATGTGGAGGTAATAGCTCAGAGCTGTGTGTCTGCTCCTAATTGCTCAGGATCTAGAACATACTTGGTGTGTGTTTTGCAAAGGGTAAAATGTACTTGTTTTGTTATTAGTCAAAGCTAATTGAGTGTGTGGTAGAAGCTACATCTGCATATGAAGAAGTTACACCCATTACTTATGGATCTTCTGGAATTAGTGTTTCATACCATTTCTACTTAGTGAAAGGTTATACAATTAGAGGGACATTGGGAGCTTTGGAAAAAAGATGCAGAGTAAAACGCAGATCCACATTGTATTTAAGTACAGAGGTAGCCCTTGCCAGAGTCCTTGAACACATAATCTTGAAATGAAGGGGAGTATTAATTACATTATTTTCTTACCAGTGAGTATCCAGATATATAATTTGCAGTTAAGAGCTGAGGTTGCTGCTCAACAGTTCTTTTCTCATAGTAAATACATTGCAAGGTGACTGCTCATGACTATGCAGTTCAGTAGGGTCAGAAAATACCCTTCACTGGAAATCATTAGTGCAAAAGCTTGGATAGAAAAAAACCTGTGCTGTTTTGTTTTTTTTCTCCTCCTCAGGAGCTTGTTTGGTAGTCTTACTGCAACGTGCCTGTGTCACAAGACCTGGTTTTGTTTCTCCTTGTGGGAATTGTAAGATGGGGACAGGTCACCTTCCAGCTTGCCTCTACTTAGAAGCAGGTAGCAGGAGAATTTGATCCTGCAGGGCCGTTTGCTCAAGAGGGTAACTGGTTTGGTTTTTATTGGTGGTTTGTTTTTGTTTTGGTTTTTTTGTTTGTTTGGTTTTTGTTGGTTTTTTTACAATCTCTAAGTGCATTTTTTAGCTTGTCTGCTTTAAATTAGTGTGGAGAAATAATGTGGGAGAAGTGGCTATGGGAGTAAAACTGTCTAAGAAGCAATGTACTTTTCTCAGTCTTCCTATTTTGGGGAGAGCAGGTGGCTAAAAGGGGGCATGTGTGAGCCTCAGTAGTAGGTGAATATTGTTCTGTAGTGAAGTGCAATAAGCAGAAGACCAGCAGCAGCCCCTGCACTTGAGAGCACCAGAGAGTTTTATGAAGGTGAGAGACCCCATGCCAGACCACGGCACCAGGTGTGCACCCACTTGCTTCCACTAGGTAGGATTTGTAGGTACAGAGCAGCTGATGGGAAAGTGGCTTGTGATTCTTCATGTGCCAAGGAAAAGCACAGAAAGAGAAAAGGTAAAGAGCCATTTGGTGTGTGTTGGTTGTGGGTTCTTGTTAGCAGGAGAGAGGAGAACGGAAACGGCAATTTTAGTTGTCTAAAATGAATCAGTAATCGGAGATGAGTTCTTGGGAGGTTCTGCCTTCTCGAATAGCAGTGACAGGCTCAGCACAGGAGAGTTTTACTGCTGTCTATCCAGTGGCACACTCCTGGCCCAGGCATTGGCTTGGTCAGTAGTGTACTTACCCTGTGGGTGATGAGCTCCAGCTCATGAGTGTTTCAGCTTCAGCTGGGTCTTAGGACAGGCTGCTCTTTGGGATGTTGAGTCTTCCTCAACCATGGGGATGTCTCAGTTTGCTCCTTGTGTATCTCCATAGCAATTAATAAAAGATACTGCGTGACATGTCTGGTTTGAGCAGGCATCAGGATTCAAATTCCTTTGTGCCTCTTTTCCACTGACAGAGGTCTGGTGGCTTCTGGCTCTTTGCTTTGGACAGCACCCAGCCCATGTTGTCAAGCCCTGCAATCTGTGCTGTGCTTCAGTGTACACAGATGAGAAATGCAGGTACATCACTGTCCTGCTAGCTTATTTTTGCTAATTTGCACAAGTGTTAGGAGCAGGAAGTGGTGTGTGTGAGGTGCAGGGAGGTGCTGCTGACAGGTGGGAGCTGCAGGGGGAGGGTGGATGTTCAGGGTATACCCAGAGGTGTGCTTCTTCCCTTTTGGTCCTGCTCTTCACTTATTGCTAGTGTGGAATGAATATAACCAGGGAACCATGCTTAGCTCTCATTCTGTTTCTTATAAATCCCTTCACCTTGTATGTTTCTTACATATTTTTATTATAAATTTGGTGGTCATTAGTGTTGTTTAGTGAGGTCTCAACTTGAGATATTTCAGTTTACCACAGTTTCAATAATAAATGCTAGATCACATTGGTGGCTGAGTTCACTCTTTGAAAAAAATAAAACAAAACAAAACAAAAAAACACTCAGTATTTCTTGCACATTTAACTCTATTCTTTTTCCCTACCTGGATGACCAAAGCCACTCAGAGCACAGCATCAACAAAACCAACACTCCTAAGTACTCTTTGAAAACTCGGGACTGTCTTTGTAAACTGACTTTCTCAATATTGCTGACAAATTGTTACTATCCCTGCACTAACAATAACAAACCACAGTGGGTAGTTTGTTTTTGAAGCCTTAGGTAGTTTCCTGCACAACATTTACCCTTTGCTGACCTTGCTTGTCAACACTTGTAATTTTGTGTCTCTGCTAGGAATCTTCTCCCAATATTTGCTGTATTAAATCCACCTTCTGAGGTTTATGGCACTTCCAAATGGAACAGCTTTGACTCTCCTTTAGATTACATTTCCCCTTTGTTACTTAAGCAAATCTATCATATTCTACTGCTCCATGAATTAACTAAAGTAACTTTAATACATGTCAGACCCTCCAACAACTTCTGTTTTTCTTTCTACAATTTCTCTTTTAATGCAGGGTGACCAAAGCTGGCAGCAACAGGCAGAAATCTGAGCAGAGACATAACAAGAGGAAATTAGTCTTTTAAAACATTTTTATGTATTATCAATAGAAAGATGAAATCTCTTAACTTTTTTTCAGGATATGACTCAACCAAATGCTGAGCTGTGCCAGGTCATGCTGCTCTGGCCAGGTTGTCTAGCACATAGCTGGGGGCTGTTCTGTTGTGACCCAGTGGGGCAGCACAGGCTCCAGGTTTGCAGTCCAGCTCACTTTTTGGGGGCTACCCCTTCTCAACTGGCAGTGAAGACAAACAAATCCAGATCGTGTTGCTTTGCATTTAATGATAATTTTTATACTGTGAAAAGCATTTGATACATTTTAACTTTTGTTTTATTGTGACTTTTTAAAGAGGCTTCAGGGCACATTAAATAACTTTAAAATTGCTTAAAAATATCTTATTTTTCAGTTAACGTAGATGTGGAAAGTCTAATTTCACTTGAAAAATCAGAGGATTGTTTCCAGTGTCATGAAGGTGCTTTTGAAAATTTTGCTGTTAGGCTTTTCAGTGCAATATTTGTTGTTCTTCAAGTGAAAACCAATTTATTATTTTTTGTTCTTGTTGTTATTTTTCTGCTGTATCCATCAGGAAGGTTTAGTTGTTCCACATAACTCTCACAGACTTGTGTAATAATTTTTTAGATTATCAGTTCTTAGGCATTGCTTTATTTTAGTTATTCAAAATGCGTAACTGATGGAATGAGTCTGGTTTGTTAATGAGCACATAATCAAATTTATGACACAAACACTATTGGAAATGCAGAATTCTCTTCCTAGGGCCACCCTGCAGTGTTCCTGCTTTTTAAACTCCTTAAATGTTCCTGCCAATAAAATACTGTGGAGAAACTGAGAGGCAGATTGATTCATTGTTGTTTGTAAGAGCCAGCTGAGGCTCTGTGCAAATGTTTTCTTCTAACACTTGTCTGTGAGTGCAGTAAAAGGGCAGCTCTATGTGTGAGGACTTCATTCTGTCTGTCCCTACTCTGTGTCAGAGGATATTATTTCATGATGAAAAGGGGAATGAAGAGTAGCACTGGCTAGATAACAAGTGTTGAAAGAGAAGCTGTGTTGTTCATCTTAGTAGCATAAGCTGTGTTTCTCAGTTGGGCAGAAAATGCTTTTTCCCCCCATTTATATTATCATTAGTAGTAAAACAGGCTTTTCCAGAACAGATTTGTCCAGGCAAGGGGAGATGATCTAGTACCTAGTGCTGTTTCTCTGCAATAAACAAACACACATGAGTGCCCATGACTGCAAGGTGAGCTGTTATTGAGTAGCAGGACACTGCCCACCCCACCAGGAACTGCTGGATCTGAAGTATGTTAATGAGAACATTAACCAGGCCTGGGAAGGTCTTGTGATGATTTATGCTGTGACTTCATACAGTTACTGGGCAGATACTGCAGTCCTAACAGGGCTTGGTCTCTTCTCCCAGGTAGCCAGTGATAGGATGAGAGGAAATGCCCTCAAGTTGCAGCAAGGGAGGTTTAGATTGCATATTAGGAACAATTTATTTACTCAAAGAGCAGTCAAGTATTGGAAGAGGCTGTCCAGGGAAGTAGTGGAGTCACCATCCCTGGAGGCATGCAAAAAACATGCAAAGGTGGCACTTGGGACATGGTTTAGTGGGCATGGTGGTGTTGGGTTGATGGTTGGACTTGATAATCTTGATGATGCTCTTATTCTGTGATTCAGTGATTCTAAGGCTTTCACCATTGCCCAGGGCTGCCCTTTTCCATGGCAGGACTGGAGTCTATGCTTTCCCTTTGAAACATGCGTGTCCTCCTTATCATGCTCACTACTTCTTTCTCATTTATCAGAAACTCAGAATTTCATAGAAAATGCCAAAAAAGCTATTCCCTCCCCGGGATCTTGAGCAGATGCTGTTTAGGAAGAAGTCTATGGTCTGGGGTTTCTGCTGTGGTCAAGCTGTGTTTGAGTCAAGACCAGGGATGTGAAACAAATGTTACTTAGAGCTGTTTTTGATTGCTTGATCTTGGGACTAGTCCAGCTTCTGAAGCAAGTTAGAATTGCTCTAGATCTCTGCTAGCCATGTGAGAATTGGAGGCTTCTTGGTATGCAAATACCTGTCCCTTTTAATTAGAAACTGTCTCTCCATGCTGTGGACTTGCAGAGCTGGGGTATTCACAGTGTGCCAGGGGAAACCTGGGTTCAGGACAAGAGGAAATGTTCTCAGGTTGCACCAGGGGAGTTTTAGATGGGATATTAGGAGAAACTTTTTCACTGAGAAGGTAATTAAACACTGAACAGGCTGCCGAGGGAGGTGGTTCGTTCACTGGCCCTGGAGGCATTCAAAAGACATAGATGTGGTGCTGAGGAACATGGTTTAAGCACTGGATCTGGTAGACTTAGGTTAGTGGTTGTGAGAGTTGGATTAATGGTTGGACTGGATGCTCTTAAAGGATTTTTCCAACTAGAAGGATTCTGTGGTTCTGCAGTGCAGCCTTCACACCCTTGCATCTGCAATCCCACAGTATCTCTAAAACACAAGTCCATGGTGAGCCCCACGAGATCCTAAGGTTGTTCATGAAATGGCTTCCTTAGCTTGGTGCATTCACCTGATTTAGCTCCATTTACAATGGCAACGGTCAAGGGACACTCATCCCTGTTCATAGTTCCAACATAATGTGCCTGGGACATCTCAGCAATGACTTCCTGTGACTGAGTGAGGTTTCCTCTTTTTCCTTGGCTAGTTGCTTTGTAAAGCAGCTTCATGCAGGGAGGTAATTGGGACAGTAAATTCTCTGAACTGCTCCAACAGAGAGGGATGGCTGTTTTGAGGTAATGACTGTTGCCAGAGGGAAATGAAGAGAGAGCTAGTCCTCTGCCCACAGCTTTGGTCACAGATAGTCTTTTACTTGCTGAGTTACCTGAGTAGAACGGGTCCACTCCTGCTTTTAGAGCCCACTGAGTGTCTACCAAAGTCTTTTACGTTGTCCTGCTTTGCTTTCTAGAAAATGAAAAAACATAAACACCCAAAGAAACACAAAAGAGCCCTAACAACTCACAGCTAAGCCAACAAACCATCCCTACTCTGCCATGGCATGACCAGTGTTCTCACAGAAGCTCAGCCTGGCTCTGAAAGTGTTGTCTTATTTTTTTCTGCTTTTCAAAGTCTAAAATGAATGTTCAGAGGACACAGCAGTGGCTGGGAACACAGCTTATTTAGCTAGTGGAATGTCTTTGGTGTGCTAACAGCAGTGAAAAGCCTCAGATAAGGCTGAAAGCCTTAATGTTAATTAGACAGGAATTGTCTTAATTTGTCGGTCTCTTTCAAAAGCTGTAGGTCCAAGAAGCAACAGATGAGAAATGAGAACAGATTAAGACCTACATCCTCTCTGTAATGCCAGGTACTATGGAAAATATTTCTGAACACAAAACTTAAGCGCTTTGATTGTTTGAGTTATCTGACTCTTTATCTACTGTCTGTGCTGGAAAGCACTGAAGCACATACATCAACTCTAAATGGATGTGTAATCCTGTAACTATTCCCTGCTCTGCAAAGCTCTTAAGCATGTACTTCAGTCCCAAAGACATCAGTGGCTTTGAAACACATGTTCAAAGTTAAAGGCACATGTTGAAGGGCTTGTTAAATTGCTGTCCCGTGCTTCTGTAACAATGTGCGTTTTCTTCCTGCTTGATCTTTTAGTGTTATATTCAAAGCTAAACAGTAAGGAGAAATAAAGTATTTGTAAATGTGATGTCAAATGTTCAGTCTCCAGCTACCCTGAGATCAATGGGACTCTAAGTACTGCTCATTTGCCCAGGCTGCTTTATTCATTTATCAGATTATATAATTTTTATTATCACTTTATGAATTATGACTTTACAGAAACTTCAGGTTCTGTTCAGAAAGATAAAAGACAACTGTTGGAGTCAGTTAGGAAACCTGTGAAGTGTTGAGAACAGTTTCTGGGCCTTGCCAGATTCCCCAGATTTGAAAAATATGGAGAAGGAATTTGAAGAACTCCTTATCACTTCTGTAATAGCAGTCCCTAATGATGACAGTTCTTCTTTAACAAGTTCTCTTCTGCTACTGAAGGCAGTAAGAAGAGGAAACACATGGTCTGGGTTTGGGTTTTTTTGTTGTTAGTGGGAGGAATGCATTTGCTCTGGCACTCAAAGAATAAATGTAAATATGATAACACATTAGATAGCCAGACTTAGTGAACAGCAGACGATGATCTCTACTGCCTGAAAAAATAAAAATAAAAACATGCAAAGAAGGGACATATAAAGTGCTCTGACACATTTATGTTCCATGGTGAAGAGCTTTTGAATCCAGATTTTGAAACAGCAGAACAGTATGGGGAGCACAAGCTAATTTGAATGGAGAAATATATTGGGATTTTTTGTTCCCCCCTCCTTTCAGTGAAGTGCTCAGATGTCATTCTGCCTTGGTGTGTTGTAGCACCAGTCAATCTGCAGTGTCTGGTACAGGAAACCCAGGGACTGGCTGTGCCACCTGCTTGGGGTGCTCCTGTGCATGGCAAAGAGCTGCCTTTGGTGCTTCCAGGTGCTCTGCACTGATTTGCTTTCATAGAGATTAACTTGTGAGGCACTCATGCTGGGAGCACCTGTATGTAACAGCTGCTAGGTTTGCTCTGTTTGTAAATGGGACCCTGCTTGCAGTGTTTGCAGTGTTGGATGCAATATTAAAAACTTGGATGTCTGGAGTTGATCCCTAAATGAAGCTCATTAAAGGGAGCTTGGTCCCGTCCCAGGTTTGTTATTGACTGTGTTCAATTCTGTAGGTTCTGGGTGTAAATACTACCGAACTCCTGCAGAACATCTCTGTGTCTTGAGTATTATAGTGGGACTTTTACTGAAGGGAAGAGAGGAAAAAAAGGATGAAGCCCCCAACCAAACAAAACCCAGCTAATTTCTGTTGATGTACCAGGTCTCAGAACCTTACTAATGAGAACATTAAGCTGTATAGCTGTATAATGCTGTTGGTTTTTGATGGTTGCAGAGTAGTTTGTTGTGAGAGGCAGGCGAGCTGTTCTCTGCAGTGTATCCAGTGAGGAATTCCAGACCACTCTGCCATCAAGCAGTGTTTCAGGTTTTGCCTTTTCCGCATGCTTCGGCACGCCCTAGCTTGAGGTGGGACTGGAAGTGAAACTTCTGGAATGGGCGAGGAAGACCATTCTTGTGGTCTTGCCATCCCAGCCAAAACCAGGAAGCATTGGAAAAAGTGCCAAAGGAAAAAAAAAAAATAAAAAATTCAGACTGCTAGGGATAGTTTGCCAGCCTGGTTTCCAAGCCAAGGGGATTTGGAAAAGCATCTGAATGTTTCAGAGGTTATCCAAACCAGACCAGTAGACTTTCACTGCTTATTCAATGTAGGAGTGCAGCCTCCTGAGCTGTGCTCTCACTGAGGAGGAGGTTCCTGTATTTGGTTGCTTATCAGCAGCTCCCATCTACCAACCTTGATAACTTACTTCCTCATAACCAAAGGATCCTGCTGTCCAGCCAGCCTCACAGTTGGTGTGTTAAAAAATCATATTCCTGAAAAGAGCCAGCAGAGTTGCTTGACAGACTGAGGGATTAAAAAAAAGCTCCCCTCTGAAAGAAGTCGTCTTACAAAAGGACCATTCACACTATTTTAGCTGTATTTCTGTTTTCAGTTTGAGCATGATAGGAAAAAGAACATTTGTTTGCAACAGCCTTTTAGGGGAATGAGCTGCACATGTGAAACTTTTCCAAAAGAAAGAAGAGTGTAAGAATAATGATATAACTTAATTACCTTTTGTTTGGGTTTTTTTAGTGAAAAGAAAAAAGGAATGCACCTGCATTTCTTAATGAATCTGCTGGGAGATAGATATAAAGGCACTGGAAAAAGGTGAAATGGAGAAGATAATTCTGAGTATGTGCTGGAATTCTGAGTAGCTGTTCTATCAAAAGAAGAAAGTGTTTGTAGCAGTTAATATGCACTGAGTTCACAATGTGTGATATCAGTTACATCAGGGTAAGTGCAGAGTGATGCTCCTGAACTCCAAAGGATCCCAGCAAGTGAAAATCTAGGCTGAGGCCAAATTCAGGCCAGTCAAGTTGTCTTCTGCTGCACCTCTGCAATGTTTGACTAGTGATAGCTTGAAACAGGGTCTGATGCTGCAATCACTCACTGTGTGCTGCATACCTCAGTGTTTCTTCAAGATCTGTCTGAGTTAAATGCTTAACTAGAGTTTTCTGATGTCTATGACACAGCATCCTTATAAAACACATGGGAGGAGTGGTTGGTTCTGCTGGCCTGATAACCCTCACAAGTCCATGTTTATTAATGGGCTATGTCAGTGCTCCACGTTCATTATGGAGCGTCCCTTGCTGCATGCCCCTGCCTGGGGAGAAAAAGGGCATCTTGTTTACATCTTGGTGGTGCAGGTGTTGTCTTCCAGCTTAGGTGGAGGTTTGTCAGCAGGAGCTGCAAGCCTGTGCTGGGAGAATGCATTGTAGGAAGCCATGAGCTCTCATACCCAGAAGAATTTTTGAAGGTCTCACTGTCATATTAAAGCAGAGTGAATAGTGTAGAATCACAGAACAATCTGGGTTGGAAAGGACCTTGAAGATCATCTGCCACAGCCAGGGACACCTCCCACCAGACCAGGCTGCTCCAAGCCCCATCCAACCTGCCCTTGAACACTTCCAGGGATGGGGCAGCCACAGCTCCTCTGGGCAATGTGAATATACCTATTTATGTTTCCCATTGTCATCTCTATTGGGTTATTGTTTAGCAGTCCTGATGCAGGGTAATAAGACTTTTACATTTTTTTCTTAATAGTGTGTTTTTTGGGGCTACTTCCAGTCAAATTATAAAGAGACACTGTGAGGCCTGGTATCCTGCTGCACACTGGAGTAGAACAGCTGTAATGTTCTTAGCTGGAGTTACTTAAAACCTATTGATTATCAAACAGCCTACTTTTATCCACGTTTACTAATGTGTAGCCAAATTTCTTCCTCTTGAGCAACAATCCAGGAGTGCTATGCTGTTCTTAGAAAGAAAAGACTTGGGATATAGATACAGGCCAGAGCAGGGATCCTGTTAGGATGTTAGCCTGTTAGGATGATCACACAGGCTGTTACTGAGGGTACATTAGGTAAACAAGTAATCATGATCAGTAATACAGGTATCTTGGACTACTATCAGAACAACATTAAACAAGGACAAATAAACCTGTCTGTGGGATGGGACTCGATTCTCAGCACAGCCTCTGCTCTTGTTAAAGGTCTATGAGCAGGGATGTCAGCGAGAGCAGAGCTGAACCACCTTGAGATCATCTGAAAGCTCTATCTGCAATTAGTACAGAAGCCATGGAAGCTTGGTGTGGTGAGGTTTGATGCACTGGAAAGCTGACACTGTCAGAACCAAGAACAACATTGATATTTAAAGCTCCTGTTTTCTGAAGCACATACTGTGTTTCCTCTTTATTAATAGAAGCTGTATTTTGGCACCATTGAAAGCCACTGAAATATTCTTACTGATTTTAGGAGAATTTCATAGAATCATAGAATGTGTGGAGTTGGAAGGGACCTTTAAAGGTCCTCTAGTCCAGCCCCCCTGCAGTGAGCAGGGACCTTTTTAACTAGATCAGGTTGCTCAGAGCCCCATCAAGCCTGACCTTGAATGTCTTCAGGGATGGAGCCTCCACCACCTCTCTGGGCAACCTGCTCCAGTGTTTCACCACCCTCATTCTAAAGGTCTTCTTCCAGATACCCAGTCTAAATCTACCCTGCTCTAGTTTAAGACCATTACACTTTGTTCTTTAACTACACACCCTTGTAAACAGTCCCTCCCCAGCTTTCTTGTAGGCCCCAATTTGGAATTTGGAACTGCCTTTGGTGTTCCAAGGAGCTCTGTAGGTGTTTGGTTGACTGAAGTATGAGAAGTGGAGCTAGTCTGCAGACTTAACTTAAAGTGTTGCCTTTGTTTGTGATAGAAAGATGGACAAAAAGCTTTATGACTCTCTTTCCATTTCATTTTCTGTTGTGGTCCATGCACGGTGCACCGGCCTTTGTTTTGGAGTAGAGCACGTGTGGGTTCTTCAGAAGAAGACTTTGTTATCTGGATAAAAATGTGCATTTCAGAAGCAAAACACATCTGTGTTGCAGCACGGCAAGTTCAAAGCCAGTTGGAGAAGTTTATGGGAAGCAGCTGGGGGCTGTCTTTGCTAATTAGGAACAGAAAGAACTTGAGGATTTGACACAACAGGTTTACACAGTGCGATTAGGTAAAGAAAGTTAATGTCTGCTTTTAATAACAAGAGCAAGTAGCAGAGGTGGCAAAGTAGTTTTAATGACATCATTTGCCCAGCTGTTTTACACATCTGTAATGTGGAACGTCATTCCAATTCTGTAACACTTCATCCTTGCTCTTCCACACCTTTGGGATGAGGGATAGAGTTACCTGTCTGGAAGGGAGCAGCCTGGGAAACATTTGTATTTGTGGTTAGCTATCAGTACTGGTCATGTTAAAACCTTGGCTAAAACATACTGAATTAGGTAAATATATATTTTTTTCAACGTGCTAATTATTTCACTGTGAATTTGGCACTTAGGCAGAGATCCCTGTGCTTTGAGCCAAGCTTACAGCTAGGAACGAAACACTTGCAGCAGCTGCAAAAATGTTTTTACTTATTTAGAGCATTATAATGTTTTGTAGCCATGAATAATGACAAGCATATAAATCATTCATGATTTTGTAATGGGAGATGCTTCCTCTTGTGGTGTCTGTGACAATGATGGCACGGAAAGGACACTTTAGTGGCTGTACTGCCTTTATATGCAGGCACATGAGGCTGCAGGCACAGGGACTGTTCCAACTCTGAACACATTCAGTGGCACTGCCAGTTGAGCAGGCTTTGATCCAGGCTCCTTTGCTCTCTTCCCTTTGTAAGGATGATGTAGCTCTGTAGAACCACCATTACGGTGGCACCAGGGCTCCTGCTTTCAAAAGAAGGCCTTGGTTTATGAAGAACATCGAATCATTTTGGTTGGGAAGGACCTTTAAAATCATCAAAAGCAGCACTGCCAAGTCCACCAGGATGCCATGGCCAACTAAGGTTCATAACTGCATCCAAAGCATCACTGGAATAAATATAATTGACTTGTGTGCTACAAAATAAGAAAATAATGATTAAGCCTCTTCAGTTGCATATTTCTTCTCCACTCTAAAATAGCTGTGACATGGTTGAAAACTTTGTTTTTCCCATTTCCTGCTTCTTATGACTTAAGGACTTTCTTAGAATATCAGCACATTGACAGAGTGTGCATGGTGAGCTGCACAGTTTCATGACAGTGTGAACTAGCCTTCAGCTTGCAAGAAGGAATGAAAACACTAACTTTGCTACAAAATTGCAGTGTGCCTGGAGAGAAATAAAATATCAACTCATATTTAAATGCAAAACAAAATGGGTCCAAGAGAGATTATGCTGTAGGTCAGAGAAAGTGACACTATTCATTGTAATACAATAGTCAAAATCATCTGATTGTTATTCTGTATTGCTAGTGCAGGGTGAAGGTAGATGATCTACGTTTGAGGGCCAAAAAGATGTCTTTTTTGGGAAAGACATATTTTCAAGGTTCTACTCAATATAGAATTGGCTGAATTCTTAATTAGCAAGGGCATAGTTAAATCTGAAGATGTTCCTTTCAGCCAACAGCTCCATTCAATCACAACTTCGTATGTTCTGTTGGGTTAGTGTTCTTGTATGTACATTTTTATTTCTGTGTGCAGTAATAGTTGACTTTCTATTGGTTTTGTTGCAAAAAAACATGGGTATTTTTCAAAACCAGAGGTTTTTCAGAACTGTTGAAACGAGCTATAAAAGTCCTGCAGGCCTGCAAAGTTTGAAAATGTAATTTGCCTCTGAAAAATTAAATTTTACTTTATGTTGTGGGGAAAAAAAAAGGTTCAGGTGGACAGCACAAGCAAAGACAAAATACAGATTTAGAGCAGGTGTATAGATTCAAAGAGGTCAGGAGAACATGTTCTTTTTGTAGTGAAAAATGAACCTTGTATACCTTGAGTTTTGTGTTAAGGAAGTTAACACAATTTTCCCTTTCGTGTTTCCTTAAATACATAATTGATGCAATTAAAAGAAAAAAAAAACAGAACAACAAAGCAAAGGAGGCAGTGAGTTTCCATCAGTGGGAGAGCTACCATGCCATGCTGGGAGAAGATTGCACACACTAATGATCTTAGAAATAGGCAGTTCTGGCCAGGTGATAACAACAGAGAGTCAGGGTTGCACAGTTTGATTCCTGAGTGCTCTTGAATTGCAATGTGACCTTCAGGTGAAGGTCTCAGGCCAGAAGCCAAATGCTCAGGGAATATTGCAGGGGTGTACTCAGCACTGAAACACCTTGTATTTAACACCTCTGTGGCACAGGCATGGTGGGAGGCTGCAAGTAACCCCTCGTGTCAGCCCCTAACCTCACCTACGAGCACACCTGCATGTAGAAGGCTCTTTACTCTTCTCAAACCTGTCTTTTCTATGCAGAATTAATTCTGAGGTAAGCACCTTCCTCTCCTCTTGGAAGAGATGGAGTTACCCCATTTAATTTCTGTGTTTGATTAGAACTGCAGATAACTTGCTGACAAGTTGCTCAGCCATTTCTCAATAAGTCAGATGATTCAAATCAAGACTGATTTTTTTTTTTTCCAAAAAATATCTTACCTGAACCAAAAAGATTTGGCCTGACATGGGGATCATATGTGAAATCCTTTCTGCTGTGTTGTGTGAGCTGTTAGCTAGATGGGCAGAAGTTTTCCTCGTTGGCTTTACAATCTATTAGTGTTTCCTATAGCTTGAAAATATTGCCAAGCTTAATGAATCTGAGTAAGAAAAAGCAGGTGAAAAATTCAGCTCCCTGAAGCTGAGGTGTGTTTGTGTTGGTGTAGCCCAGCAGAGGAGGGGTTAACACGCACCAGAGGGTTTTCTGCAATTGGTGCATGGCTCCATCCTGGGATGCAGAGGGATCAGGGCTGCCTGGAATGCAGTGAGGTGCAGCTTGCAGAGCATGGCAGGCTGCCAAGCCATCTAACAGTCGGCTGTTTTTGTTGAAAAGGCAGCTTGAAAAGTTAAAACCTTCTGATTCTTTTTTATTTTTTAATCAGCTGGAGAACATTATAGTCATGCGGAACTGAAGGCAGACAACTCGTTAAAATTAGCATCGGCTGTAATTAAAAATATGCTGGGGGAGAAAGACCATGAGAAGAAGCAGACTCTTCGAAAGTGCCTGACATTGCTAGATGTCTGAATGGAAATGTAGCTGGCTAATTGATTTAAATAGTTGTTAGATTGCTACATGCTCCACTCGCTGCAGTAGATACCAGAGTTGTCCTCCTGGGCGTGGTGGAGCCCCAGCTATCAGGGCTTGCAAGCTGGGGAACAAATACAGGACCTTTGGAGAGGGGAGAAGAGAAACCAGCTGCTGCATTGCCAGACCCCCCTGCACTGTGCTGGGGAGAGACCTGTTCCTTCTGTCCAAAATCTCTTCCTAGACTTTCAGTTTTCGGTGTGACAGCTTCAGTCCTCGTGCCAGCTAGTAATCCACATCACTTAGGAATTTGCTTGGCAGTTTACGTCCTCCTCTAGGACTCTCGTAGAGTTTAGGTGCTACCATTGGGTGTAGGCTTGGTCCATGCCAGTTTTGTGGGTTCCTGCCTGGTCCACGTTTAAGACTACAAGTGGATCCACAGGGAAGAAGATTTTTCAGGGGGAAGAAATCCGAATGGAGTTAGACCTTTGCTGGGAGGGCAGATGATGACCACTGGTGATGCTGACAGGCTTGAGGTCAAGGTTGGGAAGAGTGGAGGGGAAAACTGGATATTGTAGCTCTGTACCAGCTTATACTATGATGGGATGGGCACAGTGTGACCATCCCAGTCTGCTTCTCACTGCTGTGTTGCTGTCTGCAACATTAGAGTTGTTATTTGTCAACAAAATATCACAAGTTTCCACCCAACCTGCTGCTCTTGCTCCTTACCATCAGGGTCACTAAAACTAGATGTCAGGGTGAGAGGTAATCCATGAGTCTTCAGCAGTGCAAGTGCTTGCAAGGACTGTGGAATCTGAGCCAGTAAAGGGGAGTACAAGTTGTGTCTCTAATGGATGGCATGTCAAGGAGCACATCTGGCACCTGCCTGCTCCCTGCCCCAGGTTCCCGGGGACGGTGTAGGTGTAAGGACAGGGAGTACTGTCAAATTAGCAGTATCATCAGATGCAGTTGGAATATCACTGATAAAATAATGAGTCTGCCAGCATTTACACCTGCTCTAGGATTTCCTCTGCTGGGTAATGTAGTGTTTCTTTTCCATTTGCTCTGGAAAATACGCTTTGTTTTTACAAAAAAACATCTTCAGAAGCTCCTATAGTAACTTGTCCTCAAAATAAACATCACTGTGGCTTGAACACTGCCTCACACTGTCGTGCATGTTGGCTTCAGACAAGCAAACAGCCCAAGTGAATCCCCCTCCTTATTGTACTACTACGCCTGATTTTGTAGTGCTGCTAATTTTACATCCATCCTGTCCCACTTAGGAGGAATTTTTATTTCGTAGCTGTTGCATATGGTTAGGAAGTGTCCCTTTCCACACATCATAATTCAATTTTCTGTTGGCTTCTATTGTGTGACATAACATAAGGGTGAAAAATCCTCTTCTCCTTTGGTGTCAAGAAGCCCCATTTCCTATCATCGTGCAGTGTCTCGTGGTTGGTCATGTCATAAGGAAGATAACAAATCCTGCTTCACAGCCTTATGTAAGACCTACTGGCTTCAATTACATGTTGTAACTCAATGACTGCCCTATTAAAATCATAACACAATTTATATTGGCTTTTTCTGCACCTTGTAACCTGATGATAGGCCCTTTTCATGTGATGCCTTCTGGCTTTTCTAACAAATTGCAATGTCACAGCCCACCTTTTTATATTCTAATGTAATGAACTCTTTCCACAGCTCTGCCTGATGCTTATTGGCTCCTGTGAGAGATCCTATTCCTAATTTAATGAGTCCCTCTTTGCATCATAATGTGATTCATGCAGGATTTTACAACATATCCTCACACATCAGTGCCAAATCCTATTGTGTCAGAAAGCTGAGTGGCTTCTAATGGACATCACACCTCTCCTTGGGCTGGGAGCCCTGCCCAGGCTCACCCAGAAGGTGACTGCAGTAGGTGCTGAGCTGCTTCAGGCAGCCAGATGGGCCATGCAAGGTGTGTGTCACAGCCATCTTTTAAAGGCTATTTTAGAGAAACCTTATCTACCAGACTGGAATGACTCCCTTGGTTATCACACAAACAGTGGGCTGAGGTCCTTTTCTCTCTGTGTATTTGAAGCATGGGTAGGGGTTTATCTTACAGAAACTTACCATAAGATTTTTATTTGCTTCCTTCACAAACTATAATTTTAGGGCTAAGGTTGCTTTTTCCATTCCCAAATCCATTTTGGGCTTTTATATTGCCTAGGGGAAGGTTTTCCACAGGGGAAAACCAGAAAATTCCTTTTCCAGTTTGTATTACTGGCAATTAGAGCACTCATGCCTGAAGGCAGAGGGGACAGTGAACCAGTGTTCTCCTCTCCATGTTGCCAATATAAGTGTCTTGCTGTCTCAGAAGTTGTTAGGGGAGTAAATACAGCATTTTGCTGACTTTTCTTGAAGCCTTTAAATGTTTTCCAGAAGAAAATGATACACAAATATTTATTGCTCCTAACTGGAACATTAAATAGGATTGGCTTCAAGGTGTGCAGGTACATTTGCTGACTGAGGGCTTGGTTCCTCTTAAAGTGCCTCTCCATAGGGTTCACATGTCTTAAATATTATTGGTCTTGTAAAGCAGATACTAAAAATAGGATTTATTTTCCCAAACATCAGATGTCTACATCTTGTCTAGTCCCCTTTGCCCACACTTGTAGGTGGAAGGGAGAAATGATGATCAGATGTAGTACAGAAAACTCCTGAGGCAAATCAGTCCTTGAAAACATTTTCTTTCCACTGATGGAAGATCAATCAGAAAACTAGGGAATGGAGAATCCCAGTCTTGGTGAGATGACTGTAAAAATATCATGGCCAGGTACTATACATTACACATTTGGGAGTTTTGGGGTTTTTTTCCCCCAAGTCTCCATCCTATTTTGTGTTTTTCTCAAGTTTTCATCAACATGTCATGATTCAGCTCTCCTCCTTTTCTTACCTGTTCCCTGGTAGCCTGTTCCCCCTACCCCATGCCCTGCATCTTTCTTTCTCCACTTGACCTGCATCCAAGACAATGCTGGTTTTTACTGGAAATGTTGGTTGCTGACTTTAAGTAGGATCTTCCTTCCCCACGTCCCTGAGAAGAGCTGGTGAAGTGCAGTTCAGCCTCAACACGTGCTGAGAAAGCAGGTGCACTGGGAGACCACTGAAGGATTAGTGATTTTGACACACGCCTGATCATTTCTGAATCCTCTTAAGGAGCTGTGCGTTCCCTCTCTGATTCTCCATGGTGCTATAAAAGAGCAATCCTTGGCCAGGGTTTCAGGCTGACATGGAATGTGGTCGTTCTAAGTGAGCTATCATTATAACTCTTTATAAAGAATCCATCCTGTCTATTGCATTACAGATTATGGATCTAATAGCAATAGTTGTATAACTGAGCTCCTTTTAATGCTGTGTTGGGATTTAATTGCATTGCAAGGAGGCAAGTGATGAACTTTTGCTTTGTACAGGGCAACCTATTCTCATTGCTCATCAAGCTTTGGTAAAATAAAAACTGATATGTCAAAACTTGTGTACAGAAATATGAGCTTCTAATACCATTGTAGCTGCTCTTCTCCAGGTTTGAAGCTGGGATAGCTCATGTTCCTGTTCTCTTCTCTGGGCTGGGTTTAGCAGACAGATTATGTTGACACTGACTTACAACGATGTGATCTTTCCAGGAGATAATTTTATATTAAAAACAACAACAACAAAAAAAAGGAAAATTTTCATAGTGGAGGGGAAGAAAATTCCTGTATGCCCTGGTGAATGGTACTGTTACAACAGTCCCACTTGACACCTCCCATCCACCAGCTAAAGGGCCTGACTGTGACAGTTTCATTGCCCATCCTTAGAATGTATGAAGTGGATGCTGCTGGAAAGTGTAAGATGCTCCTCTCCAGCTCTTCTGGGTTTATAGGCAGTCAGTATTTTGGCTCTCAGTCTGGGCTAGCTTCCCTGAAACAATTAAGAATAACACTTACTTGGAATGATTAAGTGACCGTCTAATATTCTCTAACTATCTTTGAGTCACATGTTAATGGCCCTCAAGTTTTTTTGGGCAAGTATGCAAAAAAGATGATGTAAATCTTCACCTGGATTAAACTGCTCAGTTGGTCATTTGTGAGGCTGTGGAACTGAAGCACACACTCAGGGCATGTGGTCAGGGAACAGTGAGCTGGCTTGTGCCATCAACCTGTCACTCCACAGCCCCCTCCAATACCTCCCACTCCCAGCTGACACCCTCCTTTCCAGTCTTGTATTACTGGTTGCAGGCCCAGGCAGGGTCACACCTGCACTATGGACAGGAGAGCTGGATCCCATGTCCTCATATGGGAGCAAACCTTTTCCCCTTATTACAGATAGATCCAGAACATGCTGGTCTTAAAAGCAGGCACTGCAGGATTTGATGGTTTTTATTCCCAAGTCCCAACCTTACTAGTGATTTCATTTTACAAGTTGGAGAACTCTTGGTTGGTAAGTCTAGGCAATTTATTTACTAAACTCTTCTGGCTGCTTAGATACTGAGCTGGTTTACGTGTTCAGTCCTATTATGAAAGTGTTTTGGCAGTTGGTGCATCCCTTAGGTGCAATAATCAGGATGAGTAAATGCCAGCCAGTCTGCTGGCATGGGCACAGCCACTGGAGAAGCCATCCGTGGTCCCCCTGGGCAGCAGTGTCACCCTTTTGGAGCAGATGGGTGCCCACAGGGAGAGAGCTTGCAGCCACGGTGACAGTGAAAAGTGAAGATCTCAACCCACCAGAGCAGTCATGTACACAGGTTAAAGAGAATGAGATGTTTGGTTGGGCTGCTGGGGATTTCAGGTCAAACGTGTGCATTAAAGCTTTGCTCATACTGCAGGATTTTGCTCTGTGTGTATTTAAGTGCATTATCCAAGGCAAGGCTGGTAGTGGAGTCTTGTAAAAAGCTGATATCCCGTTTCCTTGCTGCTCTCTCCACCCTGTCTCCCTTGCAGATTGTTATGCCAAGAAGAAAGAATGTTTTGCATAAGCAGAAAGATCTTTCCTGCTGACAGCAGAGTGTATGAGCTCATACACATCTCAGAAGTGAAGCACAACTGAACCCAAAGCATAATAAATAACCCCATGGTTCTCTATATCTGTAGCAGATGATGCAGAGCCCCCATTCTTGCTGCTCCTCTTGCAAAGTAGGTTTTATCTCCCTCTCCTGCCCAGAGGAAGGAAAACTGAAACATCTTTGAATTTCCCTTTGTGTGCTTTCCTGAGACAAGTTCTTTTCCCTACTGAAGGAAACAGACTTCAGTATCCCTGCTGGGTGCACCAAAAACCCCACCTGCTCATGTGCAGCCCAGTGACTCCCCTGCATAAACATCTGGCATCCTCTGCTGAGATGTGCCATGCTCCTGGGGCTGTGGTCCTCACACCTCAGCTACTCTGCTCTTCTGTGCCCCATCAACTTCCAGTGCCTGAAGGGGCTACAGGAAAGCTGGGCAGGGACTTTTTACAAGGGCATGAAGGGATAGCATGAGGGTGAACAGTTTCAAGCTGAAAGAGGGGAAGTTTAGGTTAGATATTAGGAAGAAATTATTCATTGTGAAGGTGGTGAGACACTGGCACAGGTTGCTCAAGGAAGTTGTGGCTACACCATCCCTGGAAGTGTTTAAGATGAGGTTGGATGCAGCTCTGAGCAATGTGATGTAGTGGGAGGTGTTCCTGCCCATGCAGGGAGGTTGAAACTAGATGGTTTTTAAGGTCTCTTCTAACCCAAACCAGTCTGGGATTCTATGACTTCTCTCTGCAGCACAGGGGGTGGGACAGAAGGGCACGACAGGGGCTGTGGTCCAGGAGAGGATTGATGCTCAACAAATCTTGCCTAAACCTTGTAGAAACTATAGTGGTGGAAATAAAAGCAGAATTCACTGCTGATGGTGTGTTGCTGTCTGGGAATGTCATTGTTTAAAGTGAAGTTGCTGTGGTATTTAGAAAATATGTTGCAAGGACAGTTTTTTATGGGACAAGATTTGTGGTAGACTATAAGACTACAAAGCGGTGGCTTGATGAGGTTGTCATCTTTACACAGTTTGAATTGCATTTCTGTATAACTTCCTAGTATGTTGCTTATTACCTTTATTTTGCATGTCAAGATTTGCTAGGACTGTGATCTTGGAAGCAACAGGAAAGATACAGAGGATATTGTTTGCATTTCCTTCATTGGAAGGATGATGTGTAACCTATGCAAGGTAGAGAAGGACTGGTGTTTCAAGTTTCAGCTATGGTAGGAGGTTTGATATAAAACCAGGTGAATTAAGCTTCAAAAGGTTCCAGTCAGATAAAATGAGGAACATATTAAGTGAAATAGACTGGCACTGTTTATTACAAAATGGGCTATGAAGGAAAATTGGCTAAACTTTAAAGAGGTGCTGGAGTTGACTCGGGGGGAGTGAATATATCTTTACATAAAACTAAACATAAAACTTTAAAACCGATGTGGATGAGTGATAAGTTGTTAAAGTTAACTATGAGTGGAAATAGAACTCTAAAGCGTGCAGGGAGTAGCGGGGTATGGGGTTGTCAGAGGGATTTAGAAGAGCAAAGCTGCTTTACAAATGGAGGATCTGAAGGGCAAAATGGAGAGCAAGCAGTTCAGGCCATTAAGCTAAAAAGTGCTCTGGTGAATAAGGACATTAGGTGAACCTGAGGGACTGCTCCTGGGATGCTGGCTTTTTGCTCAAACCCCCCCCAGGGATTTAGTTCCATTTAATGCTGTACCTTTAAGTGGTGCAACTCTTACAGGGAATTGTAAAGTGCCTGTGTTTGATTACCTATTATGGCTATTGTTATTACTAGTAATTATATCAATATGTAATAAAATTTAACTACTACAAGGTAATGTGTATGATTAAATACTGTGTGCTATAACTATATAGTAATGTTGATTGAGAAACAGGTTAATATAATGCATATAGTATGGTATTTATATGACAGGATGTTTATCTTTTAAGTTCTCTCCCTAAAGGTTTTGTTTGTTTCAAGGAAAGATGGGGTATGTAGGTAGCAGGTAGCCCAGCTTTAAGTTGGAGTTCTCTTGGGCTGGGGTGGTTTTGCTGAGTAGGAGAATACATGAGGCCTTCCAGGTCTGCCTAGGAGTTTTAAAAACTCCCATCCCTTCATGAGACAGAAAGGATCAGATGTGCCAGTATTTATTCATCTTCACCAATCAACTTTGTTCTTTAGCTCTACTTTTGGCCAAGCTCATGCTCTCAGCTGCACAGTTACTGCTCAGAGAAGTTCCAAACTGGTATCCTCAGATGCAAGAGGTGTTGATAAATTACAGAAAAAATTACCCTTGAAAAATTAGGGAATGGTGGTCGTCATCTGTCTACTCAGATGCTGAAAGCTGTGGTGGTCTATGTTGCATGTGCTGGTACTTGGCACATTGTCTTGCTTCTTGTAGTTAGACAGTAGCAAGAAGGGACATCCTTCATTTTACTCAGAAACATGTTCTTGAGCTTCCAGGCTTTTAAATGGCATCATTTAAATACTGTCATTATGGCTTTTAGTCTAGAAGGGAGAAGAAAAATGATTCTGAGCTCAAGCCTGCTTTAAATCATAGGAGAAACAATGCCTGGGCAAATATCATTATAGGTAAATGAATGGTGATGGAAACAGATCCTGGTTTGTTGTTGGTTTTTTACACCCTTTGGAACACGGTGGTAAATCTGGAATAAATTCACCATCAGTTACTAAGTAGCAGTCTAACATCAGTCTACTGGCAGAGCTAAACACATTTTCCTGGGCTTTAAAGAGCAGGAGTAGTCTCAGGTTAATCCCACTTTCTAGAGAAATGAAGCCACAGTTAGATGTGCTTGTACCAGTCCCACAAAGACACAGTGAAATACTTTGCAACCTCACTTTGCTGCACAGTGACTGTGTTGTGGGTTCTTATAATGAACCATCATGAACTCCAGGGCACAGGGTGTTTGAAGCAGCATCTGGTGCAACAAACGTCACCCATCCTGGTGGAGGAATCTGTGCTGGGCTTTGTGTCAGTGTCTGCTGCAAAGGTAGCTGGGCAGGAGGCTTGTGACTCAGGACAGCACTGCTGGGAGGTATTACTCAGATCCTTGTGAACCCTCAAGAAAGTTCAGTACAGTTTTGAAGCTGTGGTTTTGGCCAGCTCTTCCTTTCTCCGTGTCAGTCGGTTCCTTTGTTTGGACCGTGGTTGATTTAAACATTATTTTTGTGTGTGGATTCATTGACTTTTTTTTTTTTTTTTTTAATCCTTTGGTTAGAAATAATTTGGAGGGAGATGATTTAAATAAGGACTGATGTGTCCTGGCTGGGCTTCCTGTGGCTGAGAAACACATTCTTCGCCACTGAACTACAGGCTTTCTGTCTGCTCACTCTTTGCGGCCGACCGGGATCTTGAACATCTTGGAACATGGAAAGTGTTTGCTTCTCTCCTTAGGGACACCTAGGATATTTTATGACAAAGGTTTTATACCAGCTTTTAGCTGAGCTCACAGACCCTGTTTCTTCAAAGTATTTTAAGAATTTGACTGGGATAAGAAAGAAAACTTCAGTGTCTCCTTAAGATGAAGCAAATTAATGAATCTAATCATGAGAGTACACAGGCTTCTTCATTTTAAGTTCCATGTAGTTTTGTTGGTGCAGATTTTCTGGTCTTTTTATGAAAGGTGGAGAAACCCCGTGACTGGGGATTTAAAAAAAAGGAAAATTTTTGGAAAAATGCTGTAGAAACTGTGTAAGAAGAGAAAACAAGATGTTATGATAAGCAAGTGGCTCCGGCATAGGAAGTGCTCCTGTGGCTAGAGATGTGTTGGGAGTGCTGCTGGTTGCTCTGATGTATGAGGTGATACTTGCATTTGAGGGAGCATAGTTTGTTAAAAACTAGCTTGTGCTGAACAGATGTAACAGCTGCCTTCAGTGTAATTAATGACTCCTTTAGCACATAAAGGGAATTGAACAGATATTGTATTCTTGGCTCTCAGCAAACAGTAGATTTCCTGCCATACAAAAACCTATTAATGAAGCTGGATATATAGCAAGCAGAGAGAAATTCTGTGGCATGGATTGTCTCTTGGCTGTCATGTGGGAAGAATGAAATCACAAAGGCAGAGACCTCCGAGTGTGAAATCCTGTAAAGGAGTTTAACTGTTAGGTCTGGGCTCCAGTTTGTCACATGACTTATGTATACAAACAGTTCTGGTTTTGACCCTAAACTAGGCTTTGCAAAATCAGCCTTGCAAAGGACACAATGGAAAAGCTGCTGTGTTCAAAATTCCCAGTGACAGACACTGAATGACCACATCGTGGATGTCTTCTACAGTACTTGCAAACCAACTGTTTCAGTACTGAGCCTGTGTTTGAGACTCTTAAAGTGACATTCAAACAGAAAAACACATGAATATATCAATAATGTCACTGACCTCATGTTAGCAGAAATAAGGAAGAATGTTATGTGTTTCTTTCCCCTGGGATCCTCAAGACCTGTTGATAAACATGAATAAAGAGAATGCATAAATAAATGAAGGCAATGGATTTAATCAGAGTAGCAGTGGAAAAAAAAACTAACTTGAGGCATGCAAGGTTTTATCTAGATCAACAAGCTTCAGAACTATATCTAAGTTGAGAACAGTTGCTCCTCTGTCCATGTCACTGAGTGTGAGAGGTCCTGTTGTTAGTGCAGTTAGAGCAGGAGGAGGGTGCTGGTAGGGAAGAGGAAACAAAGTTGTTTGAATCTGTAAAAAAAGAGATGAGAATAAATTACTGTTTAAAATGCCTGTGTGTCACCTCATTCCCACTCTTGTCTCACAGAGCCCAGCTGGCTCACTGGGAGAGCTGCTTTTGCTACCTCTTGCTTGCCACGTTCAAGTGGTGTAGAAATTGGTGGGAGTTTAGTGGGATTGGTACGTACCATGAATGTCCAAATGTGTAGGAAGAGTGTTACAGTTATGTCATTTCTACTTCAGAGGCTCTTTCAAACTGATTTAAATGGAAAGGTGAAATGAAACACAACTTTGGATAATTTTTCAATGTGTAGCTTTCTTCTCATGGGTATTCAGCAGGTTCTTTGCCAGTGACTGTGTGATACTACTCAACTCCAAGGGCATGTCCAGCTGGGAAATGCATGTGGTCTTTACTTGGCCAACTGCTTTGACTCATTCACCCTCTTGACTCCTTCTTTGGTCAGCCTGGATGTTTGCATTGCAGGCACAGCAGGATGGTGCAAAGTTTCTGTCTCTTTGTGGGAGCTTTTGCTTTGGCCATTCCTTGGTGCTGCTGCTTGAGTTAAAGCTTCTTTGGTGGGTGGTGGGGCAGCACTTCCACCATCTGCTTGTGGAGCAGTGCCCTGGCCCTCAGCAGCAGGTAGAGGCAACTGGGAGAGAGGTGATTGTACCTGGTGGAATTGCTTCTGAGGGGACAGGATAACAGTTGTTTGTTTTTTTTTTAATTAAGCTTTTAACTTCTGTAGAAGTCATTCATTCTCACAACCCACCCCACAGAAAGCTGTCATGATTTTTGAAAGCCTGTATTGAGGGTAAAAAAATGCCTAGATTGTGCTTGATTATCCCTATCCAGAAGGAACCGTTGGACAGCTTCAAGAGCAGTAAAAAAAAACCAGCATGAAATCACTGCTGGAGTCAAGTCTGGAAGGCTTATTGCACATCCAACAGCACCCAGACTTTCCCATCAGCTGAAGAGGTGGTCTTAGAAAAACAGAAACCAAATTCCACCTGCAGTAACTTCTCATATAGTTTGAGAGAGGCTGCCCTGGAGGGTTGAGGGATGCAGCTTTAGCCCAGCTGCTGCTGTGCAGCCCACAGGGCATGTTGCTAAACTCAGAAGGAAACAGCCTGAAAGGCAAAGAACTGACCATGCTGTGGGTGAGATGTCCCAGCTTGGTGCAGGCTGTGAGGATGGGCAAAGATGTAAATGCTGTTTCTGCAATCACTGGGCTGGATAAGGAAACGCTTCCTTTGGCTGTGATAGACTTGATTGAAAAACAGGCACTGGAGAGGTGAAAATACTATGGAAATAACAGGAATAATAAAAATCAAAGGAGTTAACACAATATGTATATTTATGAAGTCTCTTTCTAGTTTTCTGCTCTGTGGTGGTTGCTGAGACACGTGCTCAGCAGTCATGATGCTCTCATGTGCATCATCAAGCATGAGCTTGTCTTTGCAGGTTACAGAAGTTAATGTTTTTGGACCCCCCCTTGACTCTAGCTTATTTGCTCAGCTGTAAGTGCTCTCTGATTTATGCATTTGTGAAAGTTTCCCAAAGAAGAGCTGTGTAAGCCAGAACTGTGGGTGTCTTTCTCCTCCTGCTGCAGTGTCCAGAGCCCAGCTGGGAGAGGGGGCAACGGCGAAAGGGAATAAACACAATTTCAGTCGTATTGTTTAGGCTGGCTATGCAGCATCACTCTGAGATCAGTTCAGAGCTTAGTCCAGTGCAGTATTCTTGTTAATAAAGTCTGAATAATTCAGCTGACAGATTATTATTATTTTTTTTTAATTGCATTTTTACCTCTTTTCTATGATTGGAACAGTGAAGAGATTCTGAACGGCTTTTGGTGCTCACAGATAGTTTCAGTGAATAGTTCTTGCTGGGCAGGTAGCTGGTTAGCAGATAGCATTTTGTGTTTATATTTTTGAGCCATGTGAATGCAAAAAGTAGCATTTTGCTAAAAGCAAAATAATTTAGAAATGTTGAATATGAATTCATTTCAAAGTGATTTTTCTCCTGTTTTGTTTTGGTTTTTATTTGCTTCAAACAAGAGTAACTTGTGGTTTGTGGGTTGGTTTTTTGTGGAGGTTTTTTTTATTTTATGTATTTTTTTTTAATGCCAGACACATTGCTTAATTTAAAAAAGAAAAATCATATATGAAACATAGTCTTGATGCATTCTGGTGAGTAGTGAGACTTTTACTGGCAAGGGCTTTCAGTAGTGTCTGAACTAGACTGGAACTCTAGACTGAATTTCTCTCGATGCTCTTCATGCATCAGTGTTTCTGTTCCAGACCTGTGAATTAACCCCTCTCCTGCTCTTCATTGTGTCTGGTTGCTGGAGATGAGAGATGCTACATCAGACCCTGATTTGTAGGACCAGGCCTGGTGATTTCCAACGATTTAGGATCTTCTTGCTTTTAAATCTTGTTTCTTGGCATTTGTCTTTCCTTACATAAAGCCAAGGGATAAGGACTGAGGTGCCTGCTGGTTGGGGTGGCATCCTGGAGCTTCCCACACGGCTTAAGTTTCTTGTTATGTAACAGGAAATTCTAAAATATGGTAAAAATTTACTTTCTAGCATTTTGGCATAGAAATGAAGATCTCTGTGCTTCGAATTCATGCAGTATGCTCTCACATATGTTTTTTGTCTCATATTGAAAGAATTTGTGCTAATTTGGCTACATACTTACTCCACCCATAGTTTGCATATTGTCTTCATCTTTATAGTAGGGTTTGCCTAGGAAGCAGAAAGACAAAATGAATTTAAGTTACAGATGCAAAGCCAGCCTTATAGGCTCAGTACAGTGCAGGTCAGCTGGGGTTTTATTTGGGGTTACTGGTGTCCTGGGTCTCATGAGCAGTGAGGAATGGGTGGGTATGTTGCAGACAAGACTTTTTTCTTGCTCTCTTGTTGACCTGCTGCCAGGCAAGTCACCTTATCTTTTCTCTGCCTCTCTTCACTGTCCGCACAGATCTGTATCCCAGCATTTCTAGAAAGACCTTTTGATAAGTAGAATGGAATGGTCTCTTGTTGGTTTGAGCACAGAAGTGCCAGAGAAAAGCTGGTTTGAGGTCATGGGTCAAGTTTGTGGGTGGATTTTTTGTGTGTGTGTGTGTCTCTGGGGGGGGGGGAGGGCTTCTTCTAAGGAAACTCTTCCTGCCCCTCATGTGAGATGCAACCTACTCCTCTGAAAGATTTTGGTTGTCTTCATGTATGACAATAATTTTTTATGTCCCTATATTTATGTCTGCAATTACACTGTTTTATCAGCCT
This sequence comes from Apus apus, assembly GCF_020740795.1. NCBI lineage: Eukaryota > Metazoa > Chordata > Aves > Apodiformes > Apodidae > Apus > Apus apus. The sequence continues at coordinate 16,486,422 of NC_067294.1, read as the reverse complement.
CATTGTCATGGGACTGTCCACACAAATACTTCTTTAATCCCTTAGAGAGATGCTTAGCTCAGAGGGAGAAAGGTTCTGACCTCTCAGTCAGAAGCTGAGGTGATGCAGGTACCTGATCCCAGCTGGGTGCATCACTGCAGCTGAGGGGCAGTTCTCCCTGTAAGAAGGTTTCTATTTCAGCACTAGTTAGACGAAGGTATCTTCTTTACATAATATACTTTTTTTTCATCCCATTCAAGAGGTTATGAAGCTACTTGCTCTAACCTCAGCCCATGTGTAAGCCTTGTCAAGTAATTGAAGCTGCTGTAGAATGATTATACAAGTAAGTGAGGTTCCCTCCACCCTGGCACAAATCCTTATCTTGGCTAAGGTCCACAGGGGCCTTTTATATGCAGAAAGATTCTGCACAGACTGAGTTCTCTAGTGTTCAGAAGGGATGCTTGCTTCATGGCATGAAGGTATCTTCTTCACTGAAACAGGTCACCCCTTCTCTGTTCTCTGTGTCTTAAAATGGACAGCTTTCTGGTGAGGATGATATCGTTCATTTCTTCAGACAACCTGCCTGAAATTCATGGCTGGGAAATTACATAGGAACTAGCAGCTAGGTTGAATGTCAGGAAATAACTTTATAGTCCACAGAAATTAACGTAGTCCCGAAGGAATAATTTCCTTATGAGTAGTGGGAGGGTCTTTGCTGTTCTCTTCAAGGTTTGCTGAAGAACTGTGTTTAAAAAAATAAAAATAAAAATGTACAGTTGTGTTTGCCTGTTGCTCAGTGTGTGTATTAACTTGCCTGGCTGAGAAGCTTAGTTAAGACTGCTTTTCAATGCAGTCTCAACTAGTGGAAGCAGGAACTCACTAGCAGAGTGGTGGGCTGTGCTGCTGCAGCCCCTTGCTGCTGACAACTTCTCTGTGGGTCTTCATCACTTTGCTGTAGGTGAGGTTTTCACACCATACTGATTGGTGTACAGCTCTCTGCTCTGCTTTGTGCCATGGTGGTCCCAGTTCTCTCCAAGCTCATCCCAGTAAGGCAGTGGTTGTGCTGCACAGATAAGTGCTGCTAAGAGAGTTGGGGTTGTTGAGCCTGGAGAGGAAAAGGCTCTGAGAAGCACCTTCCAGTACCTGAAGGGGCTACAGGAAAGCTAGGGAGAAACTTTATAGCAGGACTGATATAACAAAGGTAATAGATTTAAACTGGGAAAGAAGAGTTTTAGGTTAGACATCAGGAAGAAACTCATTCCTGTGAGGGTGATGAGACACTGGAACAGATTGCCCAGGGAAGCTGTGGCTGCCCCATCCCTGGCAGTGTTGAAGAGCAGGTTGGATGGGGCTTGGAGGAACCTGGGCTGGTGGGAGGTGTCCCTGCCCATGCAGAGGGGTTGGAACTTGATGATCTTGAAGGTTCCTTCCAACCCAAACTATTCCATGATTCTGTGATACACCTCAGGCATGCTGGGGGGATCAGGCTCTCATTTCATCTTTGACTCAGGTGCCTTGGAACTGCTCTGTCCTCACCATGGCTGTGTGGGTCTGTAGGCTGAAGAAGAGCCTAGCAGTAATGAATCCAGCTTTGACATATCTGGATCCAACCCAGGCCCAGTTGGCTGAATGGTTTTCTGGCACAGTCTCCTTTCCCATCCATATCCATTCTTATGGAGTGAACGCTCCCCATTCAAATGTTTTGATTTCACTGAAATGTTTTAGTTCAATATTTCTTTCTAATGCCACTTTCTGAAAATCAGCATGTTCCCCTGGAAAATGTGGATCATGTCTAAAATACATTCTCAACTGGAAAATGCAGTTAGAAAAACATCAACCCACTTCTCTTCAGAGAGGTCCCATTCATTGACCAAGATCTGCAAAGCCTCCTTCTTTCTCAGATAAATTTACTTCTTTTTCTGTGTCTTGACACTTGATGAGAACTCCCAGGAGGACGTGGATGTTGCTGTGCAACAGGCTTTTCACCCCCATCCAGGCAGCTGCATGGATGTGAGCCTGAACTGGGAATCCTTCAGCCACCATTGCCTTCCTTTGGGAGCAGGATAGGATCACTGGAGACCCAGGACTCCATCTCCACTGTCACCTGAGCAGCCTCAAAGGTCTGGAGGTTCCTCTGTCCCTCTGACTGTGCCTGAGTAAAAGCTCAACGATCTGTTAGAATGCACAAATGCTGTGCAATGTGTGTGTGCAGATTGTCCAGGAGGCATTTGCCCTTTGAAAGCTGAAGCTGGTAGGTTACCAAAGTGGGAACCCCAGGATCCCACTGAATGTTTTTTCCTAGGGAAAAGTCCTAATCTCTTCCTGAAGAGGTGCTTGGCAAGGTGCAAGCAACATGGAAAAAAAAAGGGGCAAGACATTTGTGACTAACCTTGTAGAAAATGATATAAAGTTCAGAAAAGAAGAAAGAAATGGGTCCAGGACAGAAAGTTAGGGAGGAGAGGGGGAGAAGGAGGATCATTGTAGATTTGTTGCACTTAGCATTAGGAATTGCTACAGAGCATGCAGGTTGTAGTGATTTTCTAATACAGAGTAATATGTCAGAAAGGCTATTCTGGATTTAGACCAATATATACAGTTTCTTGTCTAAGCAGAACCATATGCTCAAATGAGAGATCATTTTATTTTACTAGGATGGACAGTAAGTAGAAACACATTCCAGATTTCATGAGGTTTCTTCCCCCTTTGGCAGCCACAGTGCTGCTTGTGCTTAGTCTATGGTTTTTCAACTGTTTGATAGCTGCCCTTTACTTTACAGGACCCCAAGTCCTACTATATCACAATGTCTATTGAACTGTGACTAATGACTGTGTCAGAAAACTAGTTCCCCAGGTCTCCCTGGCTATAGCTGGTAATTGTTAATAATAAAACAAATGAGACTGAGCAGCACAATATGGCAACGTGCTGTACAGCAGAAGATGTAGTTGTTGTGTCCTTCCTTGAGTTAAGACTTAATGTTCTGTGTTCAGAGACTGACCTCATCCAAATCCTTTCTGACAGCCTAGAAGGCAGAAAAAAAACCCCAAAACCCTTTGTGGAATGTGCAAGCTGGTGTTTCAAACATGAGCCCTACACGCAGCAGGTTGAGCAATCAAACGTACGTAGATATTTATGCAAGTTGACATTGGTAAATAGTCCAACCCCTTCTTCTCTTGCAGTCACTGGTGGTTCTCATTCCAGTTCTTGTATACTGCTCTGTCTCTGTAGATTAGTATCTACCACTGCTCACGTCTTGATGCTGAACCATCTATTTTTGGCAGCCATGTAATGGACCCTCTGGACATCACCTGGGGACTCCCCAGGTAGACCAAGGGCTTGGTGGCTGTTGAACTGCTCAGTGTGCAGGTGGTCCCATGCCCTTGGCTGTGCCACAGGTCTGCCCACTGTCCTTCCTGCTGGAATCAGTAACTGCTGGCCAGTGTGTTGTGATACCCAGGGACTCTGCTCAGCTTGTTCAGGGAGTCTGCTGATGTTGCTTTATGGAGGGATGGTCTGCTAGGTAGTAGAAATCTTGTCTGGGTAATGGACCTCAGCTGCAGCACAGAGTGGGTGAAAAGCCCTTGGACAGCCTGGGTGGAAGGAGTAGATGCTAATCTCCCTCTCCAGAATGTTTGCAGTACCAGTTGTGCCTGTGCCATGCTGTTGGTAGATCCCTAGCCACATTATCCTGCTCCCTGAACCAAGGGTGAACCCAGGAGGTGAGTCTTCTAGTGGTACTTTCCGTTTCAATCTGTACACTTCATTCCCACTCTTTGATAAGATTTTTTTTTAGCCTTGCTGTGAGAAGTCCCCTGGGCCAGGGTGTCCTCCCAAAGGAGACTGACAGTCACACTGTTAAGGAAGGGTCCAGCTCAGAGCTTTGTTGATGAAAATCCAGGGAAGCCACCCCAGCTGTGCAGAGGACTTCCTCCTTCCTAAGGCACAGACTGATGCAGGAGCCAGGCTCCCTGCTGGAGGTGTTGAGTGGGTGAGGAGATTTTGGATGGCGAAGACCTTCAGAGGGTCCCATAAAGGGAGCTCTCTTAGGTAGTTTTGATAGGTGGTAGATCTTCTTATGAAGTCTAGGAGATCTGAAAGAAAATTATAATGCTTTTGTTGAATGTGGCTGTTCCCATTGATTGTAATCATTTTAGAGAAAACTTCTCCCACTCTGTGACTTTGTCATCAGAATAATTTCTGCATGGGTGGGCTAAAACAACCCGTGTGAAGGGATGTGTGTGTGTACCTACACTTTCTATACAGTATTCATATGTAAAAAATATTTGCCTACTTGCATGGAACAGCTTTACTCAGTTTGAAACAACTGCTTTCACAGGAAGTCTGGTTGCATTTATTCTGTATGTATTTTCAAAATTCTAATTTCATACTCGAGGGGTGTTCACGGGAGCTGCGTTACAAATACCTCACACCCACTTGAAAAAAGAAGTGAAGTGGTTTTGGAAAATGTGATGTGTGTTCTGTGGTGTGGGTGAGTAATGATGGCAAACAGTCGTAGTAGCTGCTCATGAGTTTACTGCTTTGTGTTTACCAAGTTTATATCTCAGTTGTGTAACTAAGTCTGCAATTTTTAGCTCCGTTCAAGTAGTGATCCCACACATGAGAGCAAATACTAACACTGATCTGCAACAGTAACCCAAGCCAAGAAAGATCTAAATCTGTGGAAAAAAAACCATCCCAAATGACACATGTTCTGTGGGGCCAAAGAATTCCATGTATTCAAACAGGGTATTTTGTCTTTTGTTGTGGTGAAGACCTGCCTTTCATTGTGCTATTGAAACATCATCAAAGCCTGGGAATCTGAGGGACATTCCAGTGGAAACCTTTGTAAGGCAGCAGTGGAGAAACTGAAATTCAAAGCAGGTCTGTGGACTTGGCATCTTTGGTAATAACAGTACAAGATGTGCAGAAATTCTGTCTCGAGGCAGACGGGAACCGGGCTTGTGCTGCTGCGGAAAGGAACCAGACCAGCTCTCATGATTTATTCAGCCCTAATCAGAGGCAAACTGTGCTGAAAGTTGCAGGATACTCCAGGAAGTGACTGTTTAACATTGCGACAAAGCTCTCCAATTGGTAAAAATACTGTGTTTAAAATGGTTTGAAGGAAGATAAATAGTTGTATTATCTCTAAGTATGGAGATAAACAGATTTGTTCTACAGAAATATTGGTTTGACCTCAGATTATTTCGTTAGCGGCAGCGTGTAAGGCTGAAAGGTCTTTGAAAGCAGCTGAAAGGTCTTTGAAAGCAGCTGCTGGCTCTTGTGAACATCTAAAGTTTGTTGTAAGGGCTCTGGCAATGTTGATGCTACCCGCTTGTCAAGATATTTTGCATCTATCTTCTTGTGCAGTGCCTGGAGCCTTGAGACCTGACACAGCATTGCACAAAGTGTGGTTTAGTGCTATATAAACTGTGTACTAACAGTCCCATGATCACGTAGTTCTTCTTCAGTGCCATCTGTTGGCATCATGTCCCCAGACCACAGCTGTTGTGAGCTGCAGGAAGGCAGGTGATGTGCCCGTGGTGAGTCAGGATTTGACATCAGCCCCAGCAGTCTGTGCTCCCATGAAAGATGGTTAATATGCTGTTTGCAAAGCTACATCAAAGCTTCAAAGGTGAGGGAAAAGAGGGATTGACCTTCATTCCAACTCCTGTGTTAGTCCAGGCTAACTGCAGTGATTTATCAGATGGTATCTCTGATAACCTGGTGGACACCAGGTCTTGTAGCAGCCACAGTCTCTCATCCTCTGCAGCATTTGCTTCTTTTGCTGCGTAACTTAACTCTCTTTCTGCTAAGTGAGGCTTAAAAGTAGAAAATATATTCACAGATGTGTCTAGATAACGAGTAAACTTACATCATGTGTATCAACATCAACTTCCTGCCTTGCATGTAAGCGTGGAGGGACAGGGGGAAGAGTGGAGAGAGGACAGAGCCCACAACAGCCCGTCAGAAATGGCAGAGGGCAGCTGCTGCTCTGCAACGTCATCCCAAAGGGCACATCCTTGGCAGTTGTGCCAGGGAAAGTGGGTGATGGGAAGGAGGGCTTCCCTCTTACACCAGCAACTGGCTGTGTCTTCACAGATTTGCTGGTAATTTAGAGCGAAATGAATAGTGCTTTGATATTTTCTGAGCAGACTGCTCTCCATTTCAACTGGTATTTTCTGTTAGTGAACCCTGACCAACCAGAACATCTTTCTAATTCCATAAAGTGACCTTAAAGGAAGGTATAGCCACGCATGATGGTGAATTTTAAGGACAAGGGTTGGCCTTGAAAATTAATTGTCCATAATTTTTTATTTAAAATCAAAACAAGCTTTTAGCTGTTGGAAAAATGTAAGAGTTCCCCAAAACGTGTGGAATTATTCAGAATTCAGAAGGTGGTGTCCTGTGGTGGTGTTGTGTGCCCTCAAAGCATGTATTTTCCAACTGGATACTTGTGATCAATGAAAAAATTGTTTAATGACATGATGTAGATATTACAGAGGCTTTTTTTGGGAACACATAACATTGTGTCTATATGGGTTTTTTTGTATGTCTATTTTGCTTTTTTTTTAAAAAAACTTTTCTGCCATTCTTTGGTGGAGAGATAAAAGGTGAGGTAGGTAGGAACTCAAATTCTGACGGAGAAGCTGTGATGCTAAGATGTAGAAAAGCATGTCTTGTGCATTTCTAACAGGAGCTTGTGTTTAGCTCATGGTAAGCTGGGTCACCTTTGAGTGTCTAAGTCACTGGCAGGGAATTGTTGTGACCCAGGACTGAGAGTGGCTGGGTGCCCTACCAGCTGTGCAGGGAGCTGAGTGATGGAAATGGTAGATGGATAATTACCCTCTTCATAAGGACTCTGTACTTGCATCAGAAAAATAACATAATTGACTATGGGAAGCCATGCTTAAGATCATTGACTTACAATCTTACTGCATATAAAGACCATCCTGGTTTGTTTAGCATCTAGCAGAAAACAAGGACAAGCTATTTACGTCCTCAGTTGTTCCCATCATTCATATCCTGCCCAGCCTTGAGCTTTGTTACTGCTTTTCAAAATATTAAACACAGATCACTATGAAATGCACAGATCAGTTTGAAATGCAGCACGGTTTAGTGATTGACACCAACTAACCACGGTGTTGGTAAGAGTTGTCAGGTCATGATTTTTCCTGTTTAAACATTCATCCATCGTACCAAAGCCATCAGATATAATTAGCTCTTCTTGTACCTGTTGAATCACAGTGTTATGTTTGCTTAAAAAAAAAGTTTAATCAGAAAAGCAGTCAAAAAGAACAATCCAAAAGCCCCTCATAGGATGAAAAACTGCTGACAGTTCCCTGTCCTTCTGGAACTGAGGTGCCCAGAACTGGACACAATATTCCAGATGTGGCCTCACCAAGGCAGAATAGAAGGGGAGGAGAACCTCTCTTGACCTACTAACCACCCCCTTTCTAACCCACCCCAGGAGGCCATTGGCCTTCTTGGCCTCCAGGGCACATTGCTGGTCATGGTCATCCTCCTGCCCACCAGGACCCCCAGGGCCCTTTCTCCTACCCTGCTCTCCAGCAGCTCAGCCCCCAACCTGGGGGGTCCATGGGGTTGTTCTTCCCCAGATGCAAGACTCTACACTTGCCCTTGTTGGATTTCATCAAGTTTCTCCCCACCCAACTCTCCAGCCTGTCCAGGTCACACTGAATGGCAGCACAGCCTTCTGGTGTGGCAGCCACTCCTCCCAGCTTCGTGTCATCAGCAAACTTGCTGAGGGCACACTCTGTTCCCTCATCCAGGTAGTTGATGAAAACATTGAACAGCACTGGTCCCAGTACTGACCCCTGAGGGACTCCACTGGTCACTGACCTCCAACTAGATTCTGTCCCATTGATCACAATGACCACAATTGACCACTTCTAATTCATTCTAAAAAACAAACCCTTGCCAGCAGTTACTATTAATTCTCTATAACATTTTCCCACTACTGTCTAAATTAGAACTTGAGGTGGTTGTTGCAATCAGCAGTGTAGTGCAGACTTGGTTCAACTGGCATCTTTCCTGAGCATGATGAACTCCCAGTAAGTTTTAACTAACTTAACTAAGTTTAACTGGAGAGTTTGAAAAGCAGAGTGAGATGCATTCCTCCTCAGGCAAAACACCCACTGGTGTAACACCCAGACAGACATCACCCTGAGCACTTGGCACTGGGCTGTAACCCAGGGGCTGCAGGCAGAAGGGGACAAACGTGATCGAGTCAGTGCTAGGGCTGGAGTGAACCCCTGGAGAATCACAATCTGCCTGGAATTAATTCAGCTGAAGTTTATTTTCCCCTGGATTTTTATAGTAATACCAACAGAACGTTGCAGCATTTGGACAGTCATAAAACAGAAATGCTACAGCTTGAAAAATACTTTAGGCTGCTACTGAGATTAAAGCAAGCCCTGGATAGCTATATAACTGTCAGACAAATCAAAGTGTGGCACGGTGTGCTGCACGGGAAGATACACTGTGGCTGTTCAACAAACTCCAAATACTGCCTCACAGTTTCCAGTGTGGTTGCACAGGACCCTACGGGAGGGAAGATGGATCATGACCAGATGTCCCAGGGCGATGAAGATGAAGATGTACTTTCCGGTGAGCTCCTCGCCGACACGGATTATGACTCTTTGCAGGGATCCACAGGCTCATCTCTTCACTTCAGTGATAAAGACAGGAAAAACATTGAGGTGCAAATGAGAAATATAAACTGAGACTGTCCTTGGTGGGGAAAACACAGTCCCCGTGCTGCATGAGTCACGTAATCCACAATGCTTTTCAAGCTTCATTTGAGAGAAGCAGAGGTGCATGGAGGATGGTTTCAATTTCCAAGCAGTGCTTTCTGACCACTCATGCTTTTGAAAAGTAAAAATAATATCTTGGCTCAGAAATGCCTGAGAAGCAGAGGTATTTGGCTTTTGGCCCCTTGCCTGCTCACCCTCTTGAAGCAGAGCTTATGTATTGTGATGGAAACATAACAGCTTACCCTGCCAAGGAACAGGTCATTCCTACTGGAGCCTGGGAGTGAGGACTTATTCCTGCAAGTAGGAAAGTTGAACCAAGTGGGATCAAAGAGGTTGAATTCTGGCTAAATTTGTGATTTGGGGTTGCACCTCAATTTTTTTAACAGAAAAAAGCTTTTGACTTGCTTTTGGGTTCCTGTCCTGGTGAAAGCAGCCTGAAAATGGTTATTGAAAAAGAAATGAAGCCTAATTTGAGACCAAATTACCTTCTTCACAGGTTGTTTGCTGGTGTTTTAATAATGAACCTGTGTACTCTGAGCATGTTCTTGCACAAGCTTTCCTTTCCACTCACGTAAAACTTCTGACTTTAATTAATTCCCAGTTTATTCTCATAGAAGTAAGATTACACTGATGTTCACAAGGCAGGTTTTAATCTCAGGTATGGCCCCAGCTTATTGTAACAATAGTTTAGAAAATTTCCACTTTTACTATAGTTTATTTGGGGTATTATAGATCAGGAAACTTATATCCTTACTTTTCATTTTCACACAAATGGGTCATATTGGGTAGCCACAAGGTGCATGATTCCCTGGGACTCATGAGCAGGTTGTGTATCACAAACCTTAGGTCTAAGAAGGCAACTGAAGAACGTAGGTTCAACATGGTTCAAAATGTCCTTTAAAAGGCTGGGAGAAAGATGGACAAGCCTGGTGGAAGTCATAAAGTGATGGAGTATCTACAGGAGAAGTTTCTCCAGCAGTTTGTTGGTGGAACCAATGATTAGAACAATGATGATTTCCTGACTATTCACATTCGTTTCGGAAGTATGGATCAAACTGGCTTCAGATGCAAGGCTTTTTTAGGGTTAGAGCTACATGTTGTCTGACATTGTGTACTTTTTTCAGAGGTCCAAGAAGGTACATTGGCTTTCTGGGCTTGTAGATGCTTTACGTTCTTTATCACCAGTATATGAGAAGTTTTGGAAAGTAGGACTGTAGGCTTCCCTAATGAGACTGCTTAAATATCAAAACTGTGTTATAGAAAATTAAGTTAATCTGTTGATACTTGATTAAGTTGTGCGTTTCAAGGGCAAGCTGGATGGGGCTCTGAACAACCTGGTCTAGTGGGAGGTGTCCCTGCCCATGTAGGGGTGCTGGATCTAGAGGATCTTTAAGATCCCTTCCAACCCAAACCATCCATTATGATCTTACAAACAACTTTAAAATCATAATTACAATCTTAATAAATGTATATATATATTGTTTTGCTGCTGAGAGCAGAATTTTTGCTTTAAATTTATAATGTTTAGTTCTGATGATATTGTGTTTATACCAAGGAAAAGGAGCTACAATCACTAGTTTTAGCCCCAGTGCTTAAGATTGACTTCTCTCAGCCTCCATCTAGAAATATAAAGATATCAGAACTGAAGCTGCAGAGTGAGGGCAGTAAAGTCTGTAAACATGTGGAAAAGCAAAACAAGTGTAGAAAAAGAGATAAATCAGGTAGTAAACCAATTCATCGGTTAGTAAAAACATAAAGATTAACAAGTGAAATAGGAAGGAGGCAGGAAATAGAGGGATTTATACGCAGAGAAGTTGGAAGTATAAGAAGTGCTAAGAATAACTGCAGAAATACTCAGCAAGGAGAATTTTACTGGAGAAAATGAGAACATTTACATAACAGAATGATTATTTCTCTTCAGGGAACAAAGATCAAGCATTGAAAACAAGCATGCTGAGTAATGGTCAGTCCTGAGTGCTGAGGTTGGGTGGGCTGTAATCAGAGCTCCTGTATTTTCTGTGTCTTGACAGTAGCAGAAGAGCTGTAAATCTCCAGGGAGCTGCAGCATCTCTTGTATGTGGGAAGAGGCAGCGAGGCTAGAAAGCAATTCCTTTATTAGCCCAATGCTGGTTGTCCTGCAGGCTTTGGAAAACCAACCAGTAGCCCTGGCCTCCACTGCTGGAGCAGGAGCCCCCTGGCACCATGGCTGCTTGGGTGGGTGGGTCTTCAGCTGCTGTTGGAATACACTTATGGATGAGAGTTGGAGCCTGGTTAGAGCAAGACAGGCTTGGTTGGAGCTCTGCTGTAGGATTTCTTTCTTACTCCTTAAAGCCATATTTTTTCTCTGCTCACTTTTATGGAGTTGGGATTTTCCTTGCAGAACCCAAGGTATAACCCTGAAGGCATGTGCAGGGAGAGAGGACAAGGTGGGCGCTGTCCTAGGGCCAGTCCCAGTGACTGGCTCTGGAGACCTGTGCACTCCCACTGGGAACAGTTCAGCCTCTTGAGTTGAGACACCAGTACAGGAGGAATCTATTTCTTCAGTTACACTGGAATCAAAGCATCTGAAGTGTGGAAAGGTGGCCAAGGTGCCTCAGTGTGCAAGGCTGGGCTGTGCAGCCCTAGGGCCAGGTCAGGAATTATTGACTCTGTCCTATAAAGCAGGGAATGTTGATACAGTCTGGGAAAGTTGAAAACAACATGGACTATTGGTTTTGTATGGTACAACTGTTTGTACAATTTCAAGTGGATTTTTGGTCTGTGCAAGGAACTGATGTTATGTGTGGACACTGCCTTATCAGTGTGAGCCTTTGGGGACTGCTGAGCCTCCATGACTGAACATGGTTGGTTGTACTTTTGTGCACAACAGTCTATACCTAAAATACACAAACAAATGCGGGTCTTTTAGGTATCAGTAGATTATTCTGTGCATGAGCCTTCCTTATTGAGGACTCTGGGCATGACTGTAGAAGGAGGGACCTTCAGGTTTGAGTGCCTGGGTGATCCTTGCCCAAAGTCTTTTTCACTTGCATTGAAGTAGCTGCAAAGCTGGGTGATACCTGAATTCCCTGCCCTGAAATCCGTGGAGTTATTCTGCAGTTGATGGTGAGATTTATACCCATTAAAACCTATAGGTTGTTTAGTTGTACATGGGGGATGTTTAATGCAAACCACGGAAGTTCTGTGGGGCAGGTAACTCAGCAGGATTATTTTGAAGCATTAAGAGGAGAGGAAGGCAATGGAAAATGGGAGCCTGGCACATACAGGGCAGGTTCTGCTGTGTAACCTCAAGAAATGAGAAACCATGAGATTATATCATTGAGGAAGGACTACAGATTTCAGTCCTGTCTAGATATAAAACATCTTAAGGAATGCCATGGACTTCAATGAAGGGCAATGATTCGGGGAATCTACTTAAAACAAAAGTATAAAGTGCTATGAAACTTGCTTTGTTTCAGAAGAGAGCTATGGAAATAGGACAAGATTCACAAGTAATTCATCTCAAGCTGTGGACGGTGTGTAGGTCTCTGCAGCAAGGCCATTAATATCTGTTAAATTCTCCAAATTAGCTTGAACATTCCAGAGAAAGGATGTAATTCTCTGTTGTATAGGCAAGGAATTCACCCTTCCCCCAGTCTTTCTGCTTCCCAGGGACTCAGAGAAACACTAAGATCAGGTCAATCTTTTTTTTTTTTTTCCCCTTTAGTAATGGGGTCCAGATTGGTAGGGACTGAAACATGGTCCTGTCAGAGGAGTTTTGTGTGATGGATCAGAAAGGGCTGGTTGCTGTCCAGTTGGTGGGCACTGAAGGTCCAACCCAAGCTGGCAGCTCACTCACAGGCTTAGCAGAGATTGGAATTTCCTTTCCCATCGTGGTTCTCAGGTTCATGGCACAGTATCTGCCTCTTACTGAGGCAAACCTGTAAGCTGCTTGTACTTACTAATGAGTAGAGATGTGTTACTATGCTGAGTAATATTTATTAATCTGTCCTGACTCCTTTCATTCATATTAACAAGGGCTTTCATTAAGTTTGGGGAAGATTCAGCTTGCATTAACCAAGTGTCTACTGAAAGACAAAGCAGGAGAACAGATGGTGTCTGTAGCTAAGCCAAATGAAGAATGGGGAGGAGAGGCAACAGGAGTTGGTTGTTCAGGAGACAGAAAATGAGTGAATAAATGGATTTCAAACCTGTCCAGTGTGCCTGGCCTCACATTCAGCCCCTTAGATGGTCAGCGGTGCCATCTTGTGTTAAGTGAGTGCTATTTTTGGGAGAAGATGGATACAGATGTTTAAAACATCTGGGAAAAGGGTGTTGGAAGAGCCCTTGAAAACTTCTGCTGTGAAGTGAGAAGAGCAGTGAAGCCCATAGCTCTCTGAGATAGAAAGGCAGAGGGTGACCAGTTGTCACAACAAAAAGCAAAAAGTCTTTGCAGTTCAGACAAAGCTTATGCACAAAAAGGTTTTGCAGTAGATTTTTCATTTAAATTGTGATTTTTTCCATCCTGTTACAGAAAGCCAGCAGTGCATGTGATGGATGCACGTGGGCTTAGCTGAAAATCATGACGTAGTGATGATTTTGGGGATGTATCTTCTTCCAGTGCTTGACAGAGAAGCAGGAATAAAAGTGATGAAAGCAGAGGTAGTCTTTGCACTTTCCCACCATCCCACACTAAGAAACTTCCTGCGGTGTGTCCAGTGCTGCTTCAAGGGCTGAAGTAAACTTTGAGGTTCTGGCTGCTTTTCCCTATTGCATGGGGACTGGTGTGGTTGCTGGTTAACTTCACCACCACCACATCAGGGTCTTGTCAGCAGCCTGGGCAGTGGGGGAGCATCTGAGACCTTCTGGGTCCTTTGTTTCAGATTCCTGAGCCCCTTTTTCCAAGGTGCTTGTATAGCTGCAGCTCAAAGCTGACACGGTTGATGAGTTTTTAGATCATCAGCAATGGATTATGTATACATTCTGTGTATGAAGGAGGAAATTCTTTGCTGTGAGGGTGGTGAGAGCCTGGCCCAGGTTGCCCAGGGAAGCTGTGGCTGCCCCATCCCTGGCAGTGTTGAAGGGCAGGTTGGATGGGGCTTGGAGCAGCCTGGGCTGGTGGGAGGTGTCCCTGCCCATGCAGGGGGGTTGGATCTAGATGGTCTTTAAGTTCCCTTCCAACCCAAACCATTTTGATTTTCTAGCCCTCTAGAAGTCAGATTAATAAGTTGCATCCCTATAGTATTCAGTCCAACCCATGGGAAGGGAAATCCTCTCTTTTCTTGGAGAGTTATCAGTTCTCCATGCCAGTGTAACATTTTCTTGCTTTGTACTCATAATTTAGTGCTCCTTGACATTTATTTATTTATTTATTTATTTCCTTATTTATTGCATGTGCTCTTTGTTGAAATACTTGTACACAAATAACTCCTCTGCACAAGCTCCCACAGTTATTTTGCATCCAGAAGTGTAGCTGAAGTGCAGTGTCCCTTGGCCCAGCAGCTTCTCTCTTTGAGCCCACCCATCCTGGGATGTCCTGTGCAGATTGTCTAGGCACAGATGATTCATGACCCAACCCCTGTACACTCAGCAAATCCATTGATGAGTCTGTGATGACCTTGTGGAGGACCTGGACAGGTGGGAAGGGGAAGTTTCAGGGTCTCAGGAGGAGGCTGGTGAGAGGTGGTGTGCACACAGCCATGTCCTTGCTGCTCACACCACCCTGCAAACAGATGGAGACGAGGAATGAAATCAAATCTGTGCTTCCTCCCTCTCCATGGAAAAGCTCATTTTGGATCTGAAAGCTGCCAAAATGTCTTTGTGTCCTCCAAAGAGAATTGGTGGAGTTAAGTTATTTTTAGACCTGTATCTGGGGGCTGCCTGTACTTAAGGTAGAGAAGTGTGACATAGAAAGTAAATGGAGAGCTCTGGTAAAAAACATGTAATTGTACTTTCAACACAGTGATCTTCATGCTGGGCTTTCAGTGACCCTTGTGGTTTTTTTTGGTGAGAAAAATAGCAGATACTGTAATTTGGTTTTGTATTTGTTACTGAAAATGGTCCTTTTCTAACATTTCTGACATCTTCTAACCCAGCTGGGTTGAAAGCTCTGTCATGGGAAGAGACTGGAAACCAATCCCTGCTCCAAGTGTTGAACTAGACAGGCAGTGAGAAGAAGGCAACGTCCATCACTGCTTCAGAGGTGATGGGCTGAAGTACAAAGATGGGGCTGAGGTCTTTGCAACCAACGGGTGGCTTCCTCACACAGCTCTGTTCAGTTTCTAAAGAATCTTAAATGGGTCATCCAAACGTTTTCCATTTCTTAGCACAAAGACTGATTTTTCAAGGAAAACTAGCACACGGGGAAATGCAATTGAAAAGAAAACAGGATTTACTATTATGGGAAAATCTTGAGTGGAAGTGGTTTGAGCATCATGGGTTGTTTTGAGGCATTATGGGGTTTAATAACCACAACAATTTTCATCAGAACCAGAGTGGTTTTGTTGTTGTAGCTGTTCACCAAGTTAGAAATGCCTAGCTGGGTAATTTTTAGTGAATCCAGCTGCAATTAGTGTGTTAGGGGTCTTTTGACCTCAAACAGAGGTTTCAAAGCTGATGGCCAGCTCCTGAGATGATGTTCAGCCTGGCAGCTTCCCTAAGACAAACCAGCCCAGCCAGACTTCAGCATGGGGGGTTTCTGCACCAAGCTCTGACTTCAGGCAGATCAGTTCATGCAGAAATGTCTGTGCTCTGAGGCCTGACTTCAGTGCATGAAGAATTTTGTGGAATAAAACCTTGGGGAACACATCTGACCTTCACATAACCAAGTCAGTCCCAGGCCCTGCAGATGACACAAGGTTTTTGGTTAAGTGGTGTCCTGGCAATGGAAGTTTATAACTGTACAGGGAAGGCAGCTTATGCATTAGTGGAAAAATCCCTAAAAGATTCTGGAGGATCTATGGGATTCACATTTCTGAGTGGGGAGAATTATACCCTGTGTATAATACAAACTTGGAAATACCAAGTTGGAAACAGATGTATTGATAGGACCAGCCTCTTTGGCAGATTGGTAGCATGGGATGCAGACAATGAGGAAAAAGAAGTAAAGAGTGGTTAAACCACTTGTTGTAATAATGGAGGAGTGATGCTGCTGCCATATACATGATGGGCCTCTGTGAATGACTGCAGAAGAAGGTTTAACTGCCAGCCAAGCAACTGTATCCATTTGTTCTCCCCAAATCATAGACATAAGAAGTTTCACTTGCAAGTTTCACTTGGCATGTTTAATGTAATTCAAACGAAGATGTTGATTTTGAGGTGCATGAAAGTAAATATTTACAGTGTAAGGGATTCACTAAGAGGTACCATCCTATTGTAGACACACTTGACCTTTTCTTTGCATAAAATGGCAGAGCATCTTCCTCCAGTTTCCTTGGTAGAAGCTGTCAGAGGCACATCAATTGATAGAGTGATCTGCAGTCAACTTCTGCCCATGTACCTGGAGGATCAGCAGTACTAAACCCCTTGGTTTCCAGTTTATGCATAGCTCAGTTTCTACCTCATGCCCCCGATGAGCTCTTCAAGAAAGAAGAATTCCAGTTCAGTGCTATTTATCCCTCCCGCCTGGAGCAGCGTGGCAAAGCTCCAGCTTCCCTCTGCTGTCCCCAGAGGGATCTGCTCTCCCCGGGCCTGGTGCCAGGCACTGGCTGGGGGCCCAGCCCTGATTAGGGTATGGCTGCAGCAGCATCTCTTCCCAAACACAAACACACCTCTGGGGAATGCCCCATTCAGCTGCAGTGGCCACAGCGGAGATGGTATTTGAGTAACGTCACTTTGGCTGCTGGCCATTTCAGCAGATGATTTATTATTTTCTGTACAAATTTGCCTTTAAAGCTTCTCATCTAGTGTTACGGATGATATCATTCCGTGTTAAGTACTTACAAGATCCGTTTCAGCCTTTGAATGTATGCAGAGATACGGTCTTGGCAAAAATAATACTCAGGTCCTCTCTGTTTATTGATAAGGACGTGTAGCATGTACACATGTTACATCCCCTGATGGGCTGAGTGAAACTGTTATTGCTTGTTCTCCTTTTCTTTTTCTGAGTGTATCTGGGAGCACTCATCCAGCCCTTTTTATTTTTCATCATCTGCAGTAGGCAACTAGAGGTATTGTAGAAGTGTAAATGATGAGTACTGGAGACTTGCGTGTGAATGTCTTGATGGACCCTTCCCTTGGGTGGTTGGGCACCTTGTAGGACCAGGGTGGTGTGGCCAAAGCAGCCCAGTCAGTGTGGTGGCCATGGGAAAGAAATGATTTTCCACTACTTAAGGTCAGAAGTGAATTACTAACAATTAGAAGGTGCCTGTCAAAAAAAGAAGCCCTTGGAGCCTTTTGGGATGACTTCTGGGAGATGTAGTTTGGGTGTCCCGCCTTCTTGGTGTTGTGCTGCCTTGTGCATGATGACATTCTGCAGCTCTCATTGATTATGAATCCAGAAGAGGTCAAATACACCAACGTGAGAGTGGAAGTTATTGCTGTGTTGGCATGTCTTCCTCTCTATTAATAGCTTGGGGTCTGAGGACAAGTTTGATTTTCACTTGAAGGTCTCAGAGCTAGAGAGGTTTGTGTAAGTGCTCAGCTCTGCCTTCCTTGCAAGGCCCACGGTTCCGGCTGGTGGCAGCAGTGCCATCATCCCTCTGGCTGCCATGGAGTGGGGCTGGGGATGCAGAGCAAGATGCCACAGGAACACATGTAATCTGCTCTGCAGCAGGGCTGGTGTCTCTGCTGGTCAATGTGCAGCTTCCACTGACACTTGATGGAAGGAAAAATGATTCCTCAGCCCAGTGCAGCACGGGAAGAGAAACACTGAAAGTGTGCTGCAGAATCTGATCTTGCACCTTGCACTGTATCTCCTGTATCCCATAATACCTACAGGAAGTGTTACCTGGTCACAGTTCTTTCCTGACTTATGCTTGTGGCAGCAGTTTGCAGCACTTTTGTTGAGGGTTAAATCTGCAGTGATCAAAAAACCAGAAGGAAAAAGTTTTTATTGAATTCCTGGGTTTGCTGTGACCTACAATGACATGGGGATCACCATGGTAACAAAACCAGATGTGCAGTCTGGGCTGTGTGGAGTCAACTTTGTTTTTTTGACAGGAGAACAACGAGTTAAAGTGGTTTGCAGGTAGTTGTCTGGAGAAAATCTGGAGAACTTGGATGCACCAGTCATGCATTCCTGCTGCAGCACAGCAAAGCTGAGGAGCTGGGAAATGAGGCTGAGCCTGCCCATGGAACTTCCCTTAGATTGCACAGGATGGATTTGCTAGAGAAGTGACAATGTTCATTATTTATGCAAGGTCCTAGGAAAGATTAATGACTGAATACCTGGCTCTTCTCATAGCTCATTAATCTTCACTGCCATTAATGAGTCTTTATTGATTCTGTCAGGTCAGGTAACTTTGATTTCTTTCATTGAGGCATCTTAAGTACATCCTTATCTAACTTTTCTGTTATGTCATTGATGGATTCACTGGTCAGAACTTGGGCTGAGATGTTTTGTCACGTTAAGCTGGTGGAAAACAAACTCAACAGCAACGTGCACTTTCTGTCCTGCATTGCTGCCTTGGACTGCCTCAGCAGAGGTTCCCCATGGTCCTGGTACTGGCACAGGGATGAGGGCATGAGCAGAAATCTAGGGAGTGGAAAGATCCTTGAATTCCTCTGCAGAACAGAAGCCAGAGGTAGATTGCTGGCTTCACTGGAAATATTGGGCTGGTAAATGAGCATAGCTATAATTTAAATTTTTTTTTATTAGTCTGGCAAAAGGAACTCCATGACTATTTCATTTAGTTAGTTAATTTTATTTTACTGAGTAGTTTGCATGAAATCTGTTGGCAAAAAACCTTCCTGCCCCAGTGACTTTCAGAGCTCACTTAGGGATTCATATTCTCTTATCATTCTATCCATGTCTTAAATGCCAGTTTACTCAATGTTGTGATCAACTTACAGGCAGTAACCAGCAGATCACTACACACAGAAAATGAACAGGTGGGTGTTCCTACTCCTACAAACCCACTCAGCATACATCCTGAACTGCTCGTGGTGCACAGCCAGACCTCCAGGTAGCACTGTTATTGCTGGGAGAGCAATTGTGGTGCTCACGTCATACATGGGGACATTTCTCCAGGAAGGTGGATCATACCTCCAAATCACTCACTCATAAAAGTAAAAAAGGGAGGTATTCAAAGTGGATTGGAAGGTTATAAAGATAGCCAATATCAGAAGGAAACCCAGCAATCCCACCCCTTCAAACCAACAAAAAAAAAAAGATCCCTGCCCCTGAAATTGTTTCCTCCCAGAGCCAGATCTTCTCTTGGCCTATGAATGAATCTGTGAGTCCATCATGCTCATCAGCATGTACAAACTGAAAACAGCTGGCAAAAAAAAAGCTGTAAAAAAATCTGCCCTGAAACCATTAATTACTCTCATATTCTGCAGGAGATGAGGAAGAGCACCATATTTTCTGTTTGGTAAATTGATGACTGTGACAACAAATGTAGCAACTCTCCACAAACAAATAATATGATCTCTGAAATAAGGAACTGAGCATGTGCTGTCCCTTTGAAGGACACATGTTGAAATGTAGGGTGATTTATTCCTGAAAATTTAGCACATTGATTGATGCCAATGCCTTCCATTTGTCATAGGAACTGGCTGGTAGGGGGATTTTGGGATTAAAAAAACCAGCAACAAAAGAAGCTCAACATATTGTTCCAATGAAATTAAAACTGTCCCCTGCTTCAGGGGATGGGAGATAATTCTCTCTTCCTCCATCCCCCTGACATTCTCAAGCCTGAATCATCCGAAGCAGCAGCAGAGAGAAACCCCAGTGGGGAGCAGGGTGAGCTTTACTGCTGTTTGGAAGCTGAAGGAGTTTGCTGTGGCTGCTGCAGAGCCCTGCAACTGGCAGAGTTCTGCCCGTTCCTACAGGTTTGCAGTAGGGAGTGGAAGGAGTAGGGAGGGGAGTGGGAAGCAGGGCAGATGGACAGTGAAAAATGTCTAATTCTAGCACCAGTGGCTCTTAGAGCAAAGTCTGTATAGCTGCAGAGAAGAGTATTGGGTAGTGCAAGAACTGGTCTGAACCCTGTGAATGGTTCATTATGAGTTCTTGGTGTGGCCTGGGGTACCCTCCTTCTCCTTCTCCTCCTTGGAAGTGGGTGTTACTGTTGATGAGCAGTCTCTGTCCTCATCATAGCCAAGGAGCAGAAGGAGCTGTGGATGCCAGAAGCCTCTGTTTCTTGTTCCAAATAGCAATGGGCTGCAAAAGTTAATTTGAAAAAAATCCATCTCCATCCTAGAAACATGTACACATCTGGACGAGTAGTTATGAAGATTAATGTAATGCACAGGGTCAGAATTCCCACTGACATTTACTCAGTTTGTCCAAACAAGTTAGTGGAAACCTCCTGTGAATATGAACTGCTCTCTGCAGTGCTGCACAGGCATTTAACATCTTGGATGCCAGTTTCCCCCCAGACATGTCTGGAGGACTTAGTCTTTAAGTGCTGTAAAATATAATGCTGGGAGCAAAGAAATAATAGAGAAAGTGTGGAAGTTTTGAGACTGAAATACAGAAAAATAAGCAAAAACTAAGTTATCCTTGTTCTGTGATCATATTTGGACCTGAAGTCAGTCCTAGTACAGTCAGATTTTCAAGGAAGATGGGAAATTTATGTCAGCCAGACTCAAAATATTTTTGTGCATTAATGACTGATGCCTACATAATGCTGAGGTGCAATAATACCTGTGTAAGATTTGCAGGAAGGATATAACCCCTTCAAGAGCATGGACATGGTCTGCATTGACCCAGCACGAAGGACTGGTGTCTGATGCTGCCTGGTAACCATTCTGTCTGAGAGCTGGCCATACTTCAGGCAGTTGCTGAGGTGTTCTTGGATCCTTTGGGATCATGAACGTTATATAAACCAAGCAATTTTTTGGGTTCTATAAGCAGGGATCATGCGTATTGATCTCAGCATACAGGTTTGAACTCAGCTGATATGAAGATATTCATAAAACGTTTTGGGTTGGGGAGGGACCTTAAAGATCATTTAGTTCCAACCCCTTCCATGGACAGGGACACGTCTCACTAGATAAGCTGCTCAGGTCCTAACCTGGTCTTGAACACTTCCAGGGATGGGGCAGCCACAGCTTCCCTGGGCAACCTGGGCCAGGGTCTCACCTCTCTCACAGCAAGGAATGTCTAACCTAATGTCTTACCTAAATCTACCTTCTTCCAGCTTAAAATCTTTACCCCTTGTCCTATCACTAAACACAATTACTATTTGAATTTGGAAACAAAGTTGTATTTGCTATTCTGTAAAATCAATAAAGATGCTTTATTTAGCATCTAACTCCTTCCCAGTCCTTTCCAGCTGTGAGAATATTGTTATCATTGCAACAGTGTGAGCTGTGTTAGAAAGGCTTTAAATCAGGGTAAAGGTGCTATGGCTTAATGTGCTTATTTCCATATGGGAAGAAATTGTCAGAGAGCATCTTCCCACTGGTGGAATTACAGGCACATTCCTGTTTTCAATGATGTAATGATCCAATTGATGGTTTAAAGTTGACAAGCTCCATTTATTTGGCAGCCAGCTCAGCCTTAGGAAGGACAGGCATAAAACAGGGCAAAAATGTCCTGCTCCCAGGTCTGACAGCAGCCCAGGTACTTCACTGAAATCCTTTGCTGTTTACTCAGCTCCTTTGTCACAACATCTCTTCATGAGGAGTTAATCCTGCAATATGCTACTGTTATTATTCCAGCATATTTTTTTTTATTAAGATACATGCAGGTTCATGGTGTGAAGGCAAGATGGTCGTTTAGTGTCTATTAATGTCTGTGAGAAATACAGCTCCCAATTTACCAGTTGTTCTGCTGGTGTCAAATGCTGAATCTCAGACAGGAATGTCGAGGGAGCTTTTTCTCAGCGTGGCACAGAGCCGAGGGAAGATAACCCACCTTTTTCCATGTTCAGCATTTCCCAGCCTGTGAGAACCTAAAGCACATCCATGTAACTCCTGGCTCAGGAAGATAAGGTGGTAAAGACTCATTTGTAGCCCAAACTGATATAAACCAGGAGTAGATCTCAGCATTTGTAGGTGGCCCCTGATCAGAGGGGGTCTCAAGGTGGGAATATCTGTACAGCTCTAACCCAGCAATGAGGAGTGATTAATAACAGTAAATCCTGCAAACCATTTAAGGAGAGCACTGAGTGTAGTCCTAGGTATGATCACTGGGCATTTAATTTACAGTGTTTCTAATACATCTCTGAAATGAAATTTCCTGTTCTCTGTCCAAGAAATCAATGTGCATTTATATATTTTTTTGCACTTTTATGTGCAGGAGGGGAAATGAGTACCCTGCTCTTGCAAGTGCAGATTACTTCATCCACAGCATTTTGGCTAGTAAAACCAGTAAAAATAGATTTATTCTATTTTTGCATGCTAATTTGATTCAGTGCTGAAATCATTGAAGCAGATGCAGCAGCCCCAGTCACATTCAGTTTAGGATCAAGTTCTGAATGATGATGAAAGAGAAAAAATGTGTTACACTGCAGTGAATAAAAGGAGGGGTAGTGTAAGTGTATTGAACACTCATTTTGCTTGTTTGATTGTAAGCATACAAAACAGCCTGCCAGTTTCTTCAACTAAGTACATGCATTGTTTAAATCTTGCTTGTGTGTTGCCCTTGTTTGCTGTTATCATTGGAAGCAGTTTTATCAGACTTCAGTCTCTGTGGTGCTTCAGAAAGTTGTAGGAATGCAGAGCTATCTGAAGGTCATTTGCAATCGTAGCTCCAGAAGTGACTAGCTGCTGTCAGCTGTCTCAGCTGTGTTGATCCGTATCATCAGAGTTGTGCAGGGAACTGGGGGGTTTACTGGGGGCGTTCTGAAACAGAAGCAAAAAGTGGTTTTCATGTGTAGGCAGAAGGACATTTCACTGTCAGCTCTGAACACCAGCCCTCTGGTATGATGGGGTGCTGTGACTCCTTCACGATGGAGACTGCTGACAGCAAGACAAGCACTTTAAAATGTGTCTTCACCAAGGGTTTCATAGGCAGCTGGCAGATGTCCAGAGGTGTCCTGCTAGGGCCACCAAGCCTTGGGTTGATGCCAGTTCAATATGTGGCAGAGGAACAAGATTCACCAGAGGAGTTTTCAAGGCCAGACTGGCAAAAACCCTGAGCAACGTGGTCTGATCTCACAGCTGACCTGCCTTGAACAGGAGGTTGGAGTACAGGACCTCCTGAGGTCTCTTCCAACCTGAATTGTCCTTTCATGATCTCCTGAGTAGACTCTGCTTTAAAATGGGGGGGTTGGAAGAAGAGATTCTCAGAAGGCCCTCTCTGACTTTTGAGTCAACATGAAGTCACTTGTGCCGATACGAGGAGTTTGTCCTGGGGACACATCCATGTTGTGTATTTTATAGTTACACCCCAGTAAACCATAACCTACCTTCTATTTAAACTACTGAAGTCCCAGCCTGGGGTTCTCAGTCCTTGCAGGCACAGTGTGTTGCCATGTTATAAACCCTGTAGCAGAGGGGATAGCTCAGGTCTGCTTTCCTCCAGCTGCTCCTTTGTAAGCCTCACTCAGCAATTCACACCTGCAGTGCACGGGTTTTCTCATGAGAGACAAAAATGTTGAGTTGTTGCCCTTCCCTTTCAAACCCTTTAGATTTAGTGTGTAATGACAGTAAATAGCTGAAGGAGCAGAGAGCTGACGCCAATAAGTTTGTATCTGTAGGGCACTTGTAAGTAATCACTAATGACTGCAATGATTTTTGTCACTAATTGTATTTTGTGACTGGAGATAAGGACAATAAACTACAGTCAGGACAATTTCTGCATGAATGAATGCATCCAGCTTGCTCCAAAAGTGTTGTTTTTTTTTTTAAAGTAGTTTACTAGGGAGTTTACTCCTTGCTTCCAGTTGTGTCCTGAACAATAATTGGAGGATTTCAAATCAGTTCCTAATTGCTCAAGGAATAGTTAAGTTTCTAAAAATGGTAATTAAAAGTATAGTCTTGCACTGGTTGTTTGGTGGTGTTGAGAACAGTGTGTAATGTCCCTGGACCCTCCTTGAGAAATTCTGAATTCAGTCTCTGATAGGTCAGGCTGTAGCCAAGACTGGTGATGCACCCTTAGATCTGAAGTCTGGTTTGCTTTGATGAAGGGGTTTTAGTAGGCTTTGAATCAGTTTGTTCTCCTAAAATTTTGTATTGTTTCCTCTGTCAGATCTTAAACAATGTCTTAGCAATACAGAAACTGCCAGAAAGTCAAAAGGTAAGTTGAGGCTTGGCTTTGTTAAGGATGTCTTGTGTTGTGAGGCCCTGCATTAGACACTTTCCTGCACACAAGTGCCCCACGTTATCCCCACGTTATCTGCAGGTGATGGAGAAAGGGGGGAGCCAAAGCTCCAGTTAGTGCTGTAGGAACAGCTGGACCTCATAAGATCTGCAAAAGAAGGTTCCTTTTCACTCACATACATCCTTGGAGAGCCATATGTGCAGAGCTGTGAGGATTTGGGGAATGATGTGCTGCACAGACAGGGAGATGACTGGTAAATATTAATTGGGAGAATGGCCCATGACAAGAAATTCCTTGTGATTGTGTTACCTTCTCTTAATGCAAAATATTTACTGAGTTAGAGGAAAATACCCCAGTTTAATTTACTGTAACACTATGGTCATTCTACAATGACTTCAGGAGAAGACCTGGCAGCTCTTGGGCATGCTGTTGTGTTGCCTCTGTGACAATGAGCTGGTCAACACATGTCACCTCTGGCTTGGGAGCTGCTTTGATTCAGATTTCTACCTTCTGTTCCCCAATGTACTTTGATTTTGAAATTTAAAAACTTCCCTGTTGAAATCATCACTATTTTTAGTTTTTTAAGTGTCAAAATTATGAATTCAGTGGAAAATAACAGTATTTGAAAATCTGCTAAGCACGACTAATTGAAACACATTCAACATCATCTGTCACTCACATAGACTGGGCTATTGATCAGTAACAGCATTTTTAGCAACTATTCTGAATTTGCACTCCTTTTTAAACTTCAACATTTTAAAGTTGAGCCTCATGTTAGTAAAAATTGTTAAATACATGCACATTATAGTCACTAGAAGTTTTACATTTGGCGTATTTGGCACACCTAGAAATATACTTGCCATTAGTAAGTACTTTCAGATAAGCCCCAAAGATTTCTCTATAAACATAAAGATCCCCAGCTCTGTCATTTGTAAAGTCCATGTGTTTTCCAAGATATGACAGCCAGTATGTGGTGGAAATACTGAAATCTGAAGTGGGTGCATAGGGGCAGTCCATGGAACTTGGCACCTGGTGGCAGAGACCCAGCTGGGAGGAGTGTTACCCTCACGAGGTGGTCTAGTGACAGCTGAAGTTCTCTTTGATAATCATCTGAAGGGACTGTACCTCAATCCCTAGGTCATGGTTTATCTAACAGACCCTGACAGTGTAAAAATACTTCTGCTTAGATTTAATTGGAACAAATTATTTTAAAGTTGAAGACGAGATGTAGAAATAGTAGAAGAAGGAAAACACTGGAAAAATACCACTCATCTCCTCCTTTGTTAACTCTTCGTGCCCAGAGATTTCTAGGGAAATTTGCTGCTGTGCTGAAAGCAGGGATGATGTGAGCACTGAGTAATCACAAGCTTGCAGATCAGCATTACTCACCCTGCAGGCAACCTGCGGTCAGTTTTCATTTTCACTCTTGAAATGGTTTCCATTTAATGCCCTTAAGCAGCTCGATGAATTACAGTGCAATAGAAAATGACCCTCAAATTGGCCTGCCTGATGATTCGCTCCGACGGCTGCCGGCTCGATGGGGTGCTGTGTGTTTCATGTGGCTGCCCGGGTGCCCTGGCTCCTGGCAGGGAGTGTTGTGATCCACTACCCTGTGCCAACTCACATATCGAAACGTTTTCATAAGGGGAACCCCTTTGTGTTAGTCATCTGGTTGTCAAACAAGACCTGGCTGCGATCCTGGACCTGGCACTGGATGAAATATGTGCACTTTAAACAGTTCATACTCCAACTGATGGGAATGGGCAATTCCTCAGGACATTTTCTTAAGGTTTGAAACAATAAATGTCAACCTAAGGGCAAAGTGAGACAGATTTCAGATTAAAGGGACAAGGTTTGCTTGTAAATTCCCTAGACCCAACCTCCTTCATGTCTCTTAAAACAAGGAACATGGGAAGTCAATGTCAAACACACTGGTCACTTTTGTCAACATATTTCTTTTGGTAACAGGATAGAAGGATGTCAAAAAGAGATTCTTCTGATGGATTCATGACTTGGCATCCCATAGAGAATCTAGTATTCTTCCAAGCAAAGTTAAAGGCTTGTGTTAGAGGACTAATAATGCCAGTCAAAAGAACCTTTCATCCCCAAGATAACTAAAATATGCCTTTGTTTATTTTTTGCCCTTAATTACTTTTCCTGCCTTGGTTGAATCCATAGTGCTGAAGCTTGTCAGCACCTATAGCCTTTAGCTCAGGATCAATGTCTTGGGAACATGAATAAAAGCAGTTTTCATGCACTGTCTCCCTGCCTGAAGCCCATTGACTTTATTTTCAATTTTATGCCCATATAAATGGAAAAAAAAGCTTAGTTGGAGTCAGTAGCTCTATATTGCTTAATACCAGGGGCAAGGCCTCCTTTAAGCCTGATGTTCTGTCACTTGCAATAAAAGCTTCTCATTTCTCTTGTGTCTCTCACTTTCCAAAGAAAAAAGGTCTCAGAAAGAATTATCATCTCAGAACCTTTGTCTTGATTTTGACTTAATGCAATGTTAAAACTTTTTAAAATGTAAATTTTAGAGTTTAAAGCTGAAGTGAGGAATTGTTCTGAAGAAGACAACCTTCTATTTGCAAAATCAGTTCTCAGAAAAAAATATTGCTGGAATTCTTTTTTTTGTTTGTTTTTTCTTTCCCCCCCTCAATTAAAGTGTTTTCTTGGCATGTCCCATGTATGCTTTCCATTGCAGTGAGCTGGTGCTGCCACACTAAAAGAAGCTAGAGAGAAGCTTCTTGAAAGATTTCCCAGAGGTAGCAAAGCCTAGGATCTTTTGGACAGGGCTGGAGAGCCCTGGTCTTAGTGCCATGGTCTAGCTGATGCAGTGGTGTTAGGTTGTAGGTTGGACTTGAGGATCTCAGAGGTCTTTTCCAGCATCAGTAATTCTGTGACTCTGCTCTGGAGGTAAAGTACTGGTACTTTAGCCCTGTGGACTTTATTCCAGGAAGGTAGAGGATCTGTGTTTGTGAGGAGTGTGTGTGCAAAACATACTTGTGCCTATCTAGGATTGTAGATTTCAGGCTAAAAACACATGTTGATACCTGTAACTCAGGCCTGGTACTTATATAGAAAAATCTGAAGAATAAATTCCCAAGATGGTGGGTGCTGCATGCCTTGCTGACCAGCAGCTCTTTATGTCAACAGTGACAGAAAAATTAGGGATATGTGTATTTAAACCAGAACTTAAAACCCCAGCATTATAAAGCTGGCTTGTAAGTTGTGTGGGCTGTAGGACTGGGGGAACCTGCCAGTGTGCAGCAGGCCAGCAATGGCTGTAGCTGCAGTTGCCTGGCTATTTAGCAGTTTCACTGGAATATTTTCCCTTGGATGTATGAGGACATAGGTTTCTGACTCGGTGCAGATCCATTGAGGGCAGTTTGTGGAGCCCAGGTCTCCCTGCCTCTGCACGCTGGAGCACTACCCTGAGGGCACCTGCCAAATGCAGACGGATGCAGCCACAGAAGTGCTTTCATTTATGCAGGACACCTTGTGCTTGTGGTTTTGGTGATCTCAAGTGTGAGCAAGTACCTGCACACTGGCAAATGTTATACAGGTGTCCTCATTCCGCTCATTTTTTGCCTTTCCCTCTCATCTCCACCTTAATACCCCTTTAGCTCTCACATACACCAACTGCTGCCAACAGAAAGAGAAGGTAACTCCAGGAAACCCCATGAGATGCTTGTGCCAGATGATACATTTTTTACTGCACATGTGATCTATAGTTTTTTAATATTTTTGGGTTTAGCCCATTTCAGAATAGTGCAGTGAGGACGTTTAGCATTTGGGCAGCCAGAAGTTACTGTTTTAGAAGCCTGCTGCAAGGGAAAACATCAGCAAAGGCTGTTGCAAAGCCGTGCTTTCACTTCACAGGGCTTTGTGGAGATACATTCTTGGGTCTCGTTCATGTGGGCTCATTGCTCTGACTTTCACTTTGAATTTGAGAATCAAAGGCATTTTAAAATTCTAGGTCAAACTCATTAAAAAATGTGAAATCTCACCTGGTTTCAGCTCTCTAAATCATGACAAACAGTAAATCCCCCACTCAGGTTTTGATACAAATCTATAAATCATGGGGTGAGTGTATTTGAAGTTGAGCCCAGAAGCTCTCTGTCCAGAGTCAGCTTTGCTCCAAAAGTTGATGACTTTTTTCTAAACAAACTCATGGGTAGGTGGGGTGTCAGTGAGACACTGGACATGGCAGATGTCTGGGGGGATGGCAGAGGTAGCACCCAGCTTTGGGGTTCCCTAGCGGAACGCTGCAGCTCTGGGACTGAGACCACCTGCCTGATCCAAGAACACCACACTGTTTCAGGGGGGAAAAAAAACGAACCCAACCATTCCTTTCCTCTTTCTCTGGTGTACCAGGGCAGCATGGGGAGGCCTCTCCCTGCTCCCCACCTGCCCCTCCCTGGAGGAACGTGGCTGCCCCTGGGCTTTCCCGGAATTCCCGCCTGCCTGCGGTTTCTTAACCAGTCCTGCAAAAATGTATTTTTTATTGAATGTTATTCTAACCATAAAACTTCTAAGCTGTTCAAATACTTTCCTTTGTACTGTAGACATCTGAGACTATTAGACATTAACAAGTAAATGTACTTTTTTTTTGACTGCTTCAATCTGCTAAGTAGTTTTCTTTGGCCTGATCTCCCCTAGCCTTGTACCAGGGGAAACATGACTGTGATCTGGTATCCTATCTCCTCAGTATCTGTCTCCTCAGATTGTAGATATAGGTGTGTTTTACTCTGAATTGAAAAAGGGACTTTATTTCATGGCAACCCATTTACTCACCCAAGATCCAGAGATGTTTAAAACCAAGAGGTACCAAACTGATTCTCTTTGCTTCCTGCATTAAGCCTAGAGATCCTGTGGGAGTAGAGAATATACTGTAGTAAGAATCAACCAAGAGGTTTCAGGAGATGAAATTTACCCTTTTCTCTAGTTATGTTAATAAGATAACATGTTCTTTGACTCCTACCATCTCATGTCTACACTCCTGTCACTGGAGTTGTCTTTATATGCACTTTTGCATTATTATTTGCATAATAGCCTCATCTGAAGTTGGCCCCATCTTGCATTGTGTCCTGAATTGCAAATAGTTCCTGTCCCAGATTGTTTAGGAGAGAAGAAAAAACACTGGAAGGAGCAAACAACATTATTGCAGTCATGTGAGGAGGTCAGACTTAAAATTGTCTTAATTTGTTCTGGATCTCATTAAAAGCCTTTGACTTACTTGGTAAATTACACAACTGAATCAGTTTGGAGGTACCTAAAAAAATGACCTGATTTTCTGATGTGTTGAGCTTCTCTAAAATGGGCTCTTTGCCTGGTATTTCTGGAAAGCCATCCTTTTCTGGGTTTATGATGGTTCAGTTTTCCCTGACTGCTCTCAGCCCAGCCAGCCACGGTGTTCCCATGGAATTCCTTCCCTTGCAGTTGGAAGAGGTTGGCTCAGCACAATGTGTTTTCAGGTTGTGGAAGAAAGGTGGGTAGCACCTCTTAATCCCTGCTGAGTAATTTTCTTCAGAACTTCAGAACCAGTTCTCTGTTGAAAAACATTATAAACCATCCACTCCCATCTCATCAGGGAGTTCTTCTTCTTCACAACTCTTTTTGACCAAAAATGAAGCTGGAAATGGGGATGATGTTTTCTGTTCCCTGCTCTCTTTGAATGCACCTTTGCAGAGAAGTGATACCTGTGACAAAAGGATGCTCATGAGGCATCTCTCTAAATCAGGTGGTTTTAGAATACCAAGAAGGGTAAGCACTTGTTTTCAGAAGTCACCTGTAAACCAGAAGTTTGCAGGTACACAGGCAGGAACTGGGGAATTTTGTTCTAATAACCGAGCTTGTTTATAACAGTGACAGAAATTAAAGATAGAATGTAAACAAAGTTGTAAGTGAAGATTTTGTGAAGGAGAACTGCTTCTGGCTATCACAGAGCTGCCTCAGATGGTTTAAACAGGAGGCCTTCAGCTGTGTATGAGAGTTTGGTTTTACCCCAGAAATCCTGGAAGCCCACAAAGGTGAGAACTCAGCAGATGCTGTTGGCAGTGTTGAATGGTGACCACTGCCCTGTTCTCAAAAACAGGACAAGTTTAGGCATGAAGGTCAACTTTTTCAAAGGGAACTTGAAGTAGAGCTCTGAAATTCCACCTCACAGGTCTTTGCAGTGTTAGATTTTAATTCCAAACTTATTATTCAACTCAAGGGTTTATGAATGTGTAGGAAATTCAGTATGCTTGGAACTTATTACCTGATTTGCATATGCAAACTCACCAGTAACACCTGGCAATTGGCCTATAGTATTTTTGCCACCTCTCCTGTGGGAAGTGTTTGAATATTAACCAGCTGGTTACTCACTCAATCATTGCCATAACAGGTAGAAGCGATGGCTTCCCCTTTGAACATGAATTGGTTTTCCTGAAGACTGATTACAGCGAGCTATTTAATTTAAACCCAACCATCAGCAGTTGATAGCCTCTTACCACATCACCCCGACTTAGAGCTTGACACGTAACCCTCCCGATTATTTTTCATCCCACAAATGCTAATATTTACTAGGCAGAGTCAACCTCCAAACCGCAGAGAGTAATTTGCATTGTTGGTGGTATGCATTCTACATTAGCTAAATAAAAACGTCAGCCTTCCACTAATATAATTATATAAACAGAACTCACACTTGAATGTGGGTCAAATACTTCTGGTTAGTGCAGAAATGTTTTCTGTCCTCAGTCTCACCAGAGCACAGCTCCAGTGCCCGGCGGGTGGGAGCAGGGATCTGGGACCCTGTCTCACACCACCTCTCCCCAGCAGGATAATTAATGCAGAAGCAGGTCTCGATGAGCTGTAATTGTGTGAGGTCTCTGGGGCTGGAGAGTCACCAACTGTAATCCTCTGTGCACAAGCTCCCCCTTATGGAAATGAAAAATACTAAACAATGCAGGGATTTATTTTTTTTCTCCCGAGTCAGACAGGACTCAGCTGATTCATGTGAAGCAACTTCTCAAGCCTGGGGCAGTGTTTCGAGACTCCATGTTTGAAAAGCAGATGATTTAAGGAATTGCTTTATGTTCCCCATGACACACTGGGTGATGATGGTGTGTGCATGTCTTTATAGTCCAAATGATCTGAGCTGCTCTCGACGTTGGCATTTCTTTTGGTGTTCTAGTGATAAGTGAGGGGAGAGAGGCTCTTTGGGCAGCAAGAGGGACTAGGGTGTCACAGTGGGAGTTGTAGCGCTGCTCCTCTTAAGAGCACCAAAAACAAGTAATGTGAAACAAATAATTTAGTTCTGGAATAGTTTTTATACTTATTTCTGAGAAAAAATCACCCTATGATATATATTTTGAGTTCAATCTAGATGGTGGAGTTTCACCCTTAACTGATAAGAGTAAGAAATTGCAAGTTGTTTGAGCAAGAGATGCTGCCTGGAGACTCAGCAATCTAATATAGATGTGATCAGTAATCTTGGATTCTTACACAGTCATATACAGCTTCCTGCTCACCCTCTTCTTGCACTCTATGTTTACACATCTGAATCCCCCTGGCAGCCTGCATGGACGTTGCCCTGACTTGGTGGGACTGTTATTGTGATTTCAAGACCTTTCCTGGTCTTGAAGAGCTGCAGTTTGAGTTAATGGTGGTCAGTATCATCCCACCTATGTTTGGTGCTTCTGTGAGATGCCCTGACAGCTCATGTGAATTGTTTGGGTGTGAGAACCTGAACAGAAATGTTCTTGCCAAATCCATTTTCAGTTTGTTTAAGCTATTTGTTAAAAAAAAACCTGAATGATCCACTTGGCCCCCTGACATCACTGAGAATCACATACACTCAGCACCTCTCAGGATTTGAGACAGGACCTAAGCAAGTGGCATTAGTCAGTTGTCTTGTAGGAGTGGGGAGACTGCTCAAATTAGTTTGAAATAGTACTAAAGACATATTATTAGTAATATCAAATAGTATTATTGGAACTAAAGGTAATGAAGGGGGAAACTGCACTGGAGAAGTGGACAGGAATAGATGTTGCTTTGTGGTCGTTTGCAGCAGGTGAAGACAGCTTGTTGCATTCCTCATTACCTGTTTTATGGACTTTCTGCACAGGTTGAATGTTTTGGAGAGGTGGGGCTAGAAATACCAGAGGACATATGTGAACAGGGCAGGGGAACTGGTTGGCTCTTTCTACTGTTGAATGCTCTGCTCCTGGTGCTCTAGACACATGGCAATGGCATGAACAATGCCCAGCAGTCCGGCTTGACTGGGAGAGCT
The DNA here is from genome assembly GCF_020740795.1 of Apus apus. Lineage (NCBI taxonomy): Eukaryota > Metazoa > Chordata > Aves > Apodiformes > Apodidae > Apus > Apus apus. Next base: position 16,454,048 of record NC_067294.1, on the reverse strand, counting down.
GGAGCAGTTGTCTTTAAGGGAGCTTCTAAAATGCACAATATGAAAGTCAAGAACATAGTGATAAGTTCTGCTGGCACGGGAGGGACATTGCTGACTCTGCAACAGTTGAGAGCAACTGTTATATCTAAACTTCTCTTCAAGGTCACCTGGATGTATTCTATGTAATGTAGTTATGTAGAATAGTTCAACCTGAAAATTAGGTTAAAAGTTCATTTTTCCCCTTTCCTATAGCTGCAGCAGCACTGCAGTGAGAGCAGGTTGAGTGGTTTTTACTAAAACAACAAAAAATCCACACTGATGCTGGCTGCATGCGTTGTTGTGGCTTTCTCACCCATTGTCTGAGCTCTCATTTGCTTGCCAAGCATCAACAGGGATCCTGATGCCAACCATAAAAATGCTCATCAGAAGACATGCTTCCCATTCCTTCATAGTCACGGTGATTTTTGTTCATAATGAGCACCAGCTCTCTGATTTGTTCTGATCCCAGTGTGTGTATCTTCATTTTGGTAAGGAATTAACTCCTGTAACACCACAGAAATTTCTCTGGACAAGGGAGTGAAAATTGCATCTTTGGTGCTGAAGCTCATCCTGTGAGAGGCCACCAGAGCAAGAGCTGGGACAGTCTGAGGTGCTCACCTGAGCCCAGTCAAAGCCATTTAAACCTTTCTGCCTGAACTGGTAACCATTAACACCAGGCAAGGACATTTCTGGTCACTGCAGAAGTCACAGAATCACAGAATAGTTCTGGTTGGAATAGAATTTTAAAGATCATTGAGTCCAACCAAAAAAATGCCAAGGCCAGTATGTGGAGCTGGGTTTAGCTTCCTGGAGATGATGCCACAGGTTGGTGGCATCCTGGTTATCCTGAGGTCCAGCAAAAGGCCAACTAAACCACACCTTAGGGTGGGAAGAGAGCTGGAAGAGCACAGAGCATTTGTATGTGACTTCTAATCTACCTGATTTTCAAATGCTTTTTTTTAAGTAAGTGGTTTTATGACACTTAGACATTTATGAACTTGATTAAGCTTTGCCACCTGTTTCCTGTGCTACGGGGATGGGAAAACCTCTGGCATTCAGGGCACTTTGCCTACACAGTTTTGAAGCCCTTCCCCCCCGTTTTTATTAACTTAGTTGCATTAATTGAAATTCACATCTATAAGTTCTTCCAGTTTTGAGAAATATCTTTGTTGTCGATGTGATGCACTTTTCAGGTTTTGTTTACTGGCATTTTAAATTACATTTGTTTAGTTTGGGTCAACCTAAGTAGCACTTATTTTGTAGACCTTACTGTCAGCAGCACATGCAACAAAATCTCAGACTTGAAGAGTTCTACCAGGTAACACACTGAAATATAGCTTCTTGTGGAGGAGGGGAAGATTAATACAGCCAGAGCCAAAATACATCTAATACATGTCTGGGATTTGGTTCAAGCCTTGGTGGATAATTACTCTTCTCTAATTCTGCAGTAGTTTAAGTGGCTTTTGGTGTTACAGTCCAGTGTGTGATGGAAAGAGAGAGGCTCCTGTATCACCATTATTGTTCACTTCTCCAAGCAGAGGCTGAAGAGCTCCTTATTACTGTAAATATGTCTGGGGCTGGTTATCCTGATAGGCAGAGGAGTTGGAGCTCTCGGGCACCTGGGGACCCAGGAGAGGTCTGTGTGGCAGGACACGTGGTGCTGAGGTGTCCAGCAGTGCCCAGCCATGCCCAGTGCTCAGCTCCAGCAACATTCAAGTCAGGCACATGACGCCTGACATCCTTCCTTCAGCACTAATCATTTTTCCATTTCAACAACGGCTGTTTACAGCAGCTGCTGCCTTATGTTTGGTTTGATCCTGGTCCAGATTTTGCAAGTGATTAAAATGCTGCTAATAAAGATATTTTAACTAGGATTTACATGTTGACTTGCCTTTTCCAGCTAGAAAAGATCTTCCCACTGCTGCTTTTCCTCACCTGCCCCAGTGTGGCATTCCAGGGTGACCTGGTAGTCCTCCATCCCCACCAGCAGAGCTTCAGCTGGCCTTGGCTGTCCTCCCCAGGGAGCCCCGGGGACGTGTGGGGAACTGCTGGATTCTGGAAGAAATCCCAGTGCCCTTGCATGTGCACGACAGGGAGATTATCTTACACACATTCTCTTGTATGTTCCCTTGGTTTACCACATGCTCTTTTAGATTTCTATTGGTTTATTATAATTGCATTCATATGGTCCAATAGCAAAGGCAGAAAAATTGCCAGATAAAGCCTGTGGTGTCACTGAGGGCTTTAATGCAACCTGTATCTCCAGTTCCACCTGGACACTAGAGTTACGGAGCAAGAAGAGTTTCCTGCTTTTTTTCCCCAAGTCCTTGGGCATAGAACCTAACAGGTTTGCAGGGTCAGTGATGGAGGTGTGTGTGATTCCTGCCTTGTCACCCACCAAGCTGGACCACAGCCTGGAAGTGAGCCTTGGCAGAGGCTCCAGGGTGCCCAGAGGATCCCATCGCATGTGTTTGGGCAGGGTTTGAAGGATGCCAAGGGCTTGTTGGCAGGAGGGAGGAGAGCAGCAGAGGGTGCTCGCACTGCACCAGCAGTAAGCCGGGAGCTTGGGGAGAGGGTGTTGTGCAGAGCTGAGGAGGAGCGGGAGCTCCCCCGTGTACGCCGAGCTGCCTTCCCTTTCTCACCGCTTTCTCCTCAACCCCTCCCTCTGCAAATGTGAGCTCTCCCTTCTGGACTGGGAAAAAAATAAAATAATAGAAAAATAATAAAAAAAAGAGTTTGGGCTGGTGCCAGTACAAAGGGATGGGATGGTGGGTTGGCATCTGGCCGCGACACTCCAGCAAACCAGTTACCTTGGAGGAGGCTGTGGAGGCGTGTGGGAAGTGCACAGTGTGACTCAGGCATTTGTAATTACTGATAGAGAATAAAGCAAAGCTCATGGTGGGTTTTGTTCAGCTCTTCATTCAGCCTTGTAACTACAGGGTCATTCCATTGACTTGGCTTTGAATGACCCTGAATATCTATCCAGTGCTGTAGGAATACGAAGTGTTCTAAATGTTTGCTAAAGGCAAGGTAAAAATAATAAAAATGTAAGGGGAGAGAAAATTCTTTACCAATCAGGGTTCAAAATGCTGTTTAATGAACCCATTGCTGTTTATTGAAAATTCCTGCTGAAGGCTGCGTGGTTGGACAGAAAAGCACAGGATTAAGATTGGGTTTCTGTGGCAGATTATCTGCTCTTTTATATCACCTTGCATCTCCTTCCTCGCTCTCTTTTTGTCTGTCACACCCATTTCAATTGAAAACCCTTGAATTTTGCTCTGGTCTAGCCCCAGCCTGGCTTCATGGAGACCTGACTTGAATTATATCTTGAATTGCTTATACAGTACTAATTACATTAATAATAATTGACTTCACCGGGCTTTGGATCAACCTCTGAAGGAATACATTTGCATCTCATTAGTTGCCGTGGTGGAGTTCTGCGTGTGCTCTCTCTGCACATGATGGGGAGCCTGGATGGGGGCTCAGCCAGGGACCAGTGGAGGAAGGACCCGTGTGTGGTAGCTGCAGTAGAGAGTGATGTGCTTCCAGGGGCAGAGCAGGAGTGATGAGATCCCAGTTTCCAGCAGGCTTGTTCTGTGACACTGGTGGATGTTGCTGCCTGGAAGACAGGCTTCCAGCTGAAGCTTCTGTGGCTCATGTGAAACTTGTAAAGGATGTTTCCATTTAGGTCTAAATAAAAATTTGTCCACACTAATTGAGTTTCAGCTTCTAGACAGCAATCCTGGTGCTAAGAATGACAAGATTTGGAAGCCACCGACTTAATGCTGCTGTGTTACCTACTGATGATCTCCCTGCACAGGTTCTCCTCCTATTGTTCAAGAGATTTGCAGATTGCTCCTTATCCCAAACTGCTTGTGAGCCAGGAAGATGATGATTATACTCTGGCTCCTGCTTTGGCTGTAGTTCATGACCTCTTGTTTCCAAATTTCATAAAGTACAGCAAAGTGACAGCAAAGCAGAGGAGGTGTGTGCTGCAAGCCAGCCTCCTCCTGCACTCGCCTTGCAAGGCGGGCTCAGCCAAGCGTGTTGCCGTGGAGTGCCTGTAATCTATGGTGTATGTCTGGGGTTTGATGAGAAAATGTAACTCTATAGCCTCTGTGTGCTGATAGGAATTCTCCTGCCTGTGTGGTATGATGTGAGACCACAGCCAATATTTTATGATAGAGTCCTCCGACAGCAAGCGAGTAAGTGAGTCATTTCCTACTGTCCCTTGCAATTATACTCTGTGCATGATGGGAAACTCCTTACATATGGTCACTAAGATATAAGGACATGGTTCAGTGGTAAGTGCAGAAAGACTTTAATCCCCTCTCCAAGTAGCTTTGAAAAGTCATAATTTTGGCAATGAATTTTATCTCCTTTCGGGAATCAGGCTTTCTGGTTGGGCTCAGCTTGTCTGCGGGCATGCCTCTGGGGCCTCCTGGGTGCACTGCCTTGCTGCAGGAGTGCCTGAGGGAGCCTCTCCATAGCAGTCCATATGTTACATCCTCAGGGGGAATACAAGAGCATCCTGCCCTCAATGGGGCCTGTGGGCACCTCTGTCTGTGATGTGCCAGACCTGCTCCTGGGGGCACTCCCGGTGAGGAGATGGGTAAGAGGCCACCCAGCAGCACCTAAGCTTGGGGGGGTGCCTCTGCAGCAGCATGTGTAGGGGTGGCTTTTCCAAACATTCTCAGGAGATTTAGCATCTGCTGCAATATCTCTCTTGTGTGCTTTTGTGAGCTGCCACAGGAGCCCTGAGGAAATGTTACCTGTCTTCATCTGGAGGAGGCATGGATAGTCATGATGTGCTCACATCATCAGACAGCTGCAGAGATGAGCGACCAGGGAGAGGTGTGGGAATGGAAGGAAAGCTGTGTGACAAGGGGAAAGGCCTGGCTTGTTTTAGGATAGAAACCTTTGTGTCTAGCATAGACAAGGAGCCACATCTAGACAGCCTGTTGTGATGCAGAAGCATGTCCTTTTTGCAGAGTAGGGTTGTGCATCTGTTTGGCAGAAAACACAGAGATCTTCAGCCCCAGGAACACCTTTGATAAGAGCACATGCTAGGTAGAGCAGCAGGGGTCATGCATACCATGGAGTGGGACATCTGTGTGGTGAGGCTGGTGGGGTAGGAGCAACTGCAGGAGCACCCGGGCCCATGTTAAGTTGAATTGGGCTGAAGGAGCAGATGGGGCTGTTCTGGTGGGCTCCATTGCCACCATAGCCCTGAGCCACAGCTGGCTGAAGCAGCCCCCCTAGGCAAAACACACATGATTCTTCAGCGTGACTTACCCTCCCCAGCAATCTATGCAAGAGTTCACTGGTCATCATGGAAACGTGTGAGTTTAAGGTCCAGAACAATGCAAAATTTGTTCTTACAGTGTAAGTCGATTTCCATGAACAAAACCTTCACCACTGCTGCGACAATATATAAGCCTGGAGCTGTGGAAATCATATGCTGTTAGGAGACCCTGAGAGATTTATGCCATTTGAACAATGGAAGTCTTGTTGTTTCGATGATATGATATACACTGAAAGTTTTCAGACTATATATTTAAATAGAAAATGTTTCAAAGCTCTGATATATGCAATAGAAGACTCATTATGCTGTATGGATTTGTACTCTCAATGCTCTGATATGATTGCACCTCTACATCATTTACTGCTGGCTGTCAGAGCCTACTGGAGTGCACGGAGCTTGTAAGGAATACTGCCTGGGAAGGAGAACATTTTTGGGGGTGAGGGGGTTCTGCTGATTGACTGGAATGCAGTGTGAGTCTGTGGGTGCTACAGGGAGGGGACAGGTTTGGAAAAGGCCTTTAATGCAGCCTGTGTGTCAGGCCAGATATGTGCACCCCAGCTTCAGTACAAAAAGGTGATCGTTCCTATTCAGGCTTGCAACATTTCAAAGCTTTATTTTGTATAATTTTCGTACTGCATCCAACCTTTACCTTGTGTCCTACAAGCCATTAAAATGCTTTACCTTCAACAACAAACTTGCTTCATGAAGAGCCTAGGCTCTCCCTCCTAAGGCCAATTCAAACTGCTGTCCTGATAAGGTAGATCAGGAGGTGATGATCTTGCAAAAAAAGCTGGATCTCACTTTTTCAGTGTTTCTGGAAGTTTGAGAAGTTTAGTCCCTGCATGACTGGAGTGAGTTGAGGGTGAGCAAGCCTCAGTGCTGAAAACTGAGCAGTGAGGGAGGACTTTGCATTGCTTCAGTAAATGTAGTTCTCTGGGGTTTGGCATCTGATCCCACACCATCTCAACCTCGAGATAAAAATATGGAGGTGAGGCTGCCAACTACAAACTGGGTGTCACATCCGAAAGAACTGAAATGGAGCATCTCAAAATGCAGGTTTATGCATCCCAGTGAAGATGTGAGGAGTTGTGCCCTTAGCTGTGTGGGCAAGCACAGCTGCCCTTGCATGCACACATCCAAAGTCTTGCCTGCACACTGAGACATGGCACAGGAGAACGTGCAAAAGACAAAGAGGGGAGAAACTGGGGGGTCATCTTCATGATGTGGGTGATTTTGATATGGGAGAAAAGTTCTGCAATTCTAGATCCCCTTCTTAATATTCTCACATGTCACAGAATTTCAAAATGATGACAAGATATTATGATTTTTTAAAATTGCTTCCAAAAACATTATAGTAATTTCTAACCTCACTTCAGCTCAGGAAATCTCCATGGTCTGAAATTTGTTTTTTAAACACTACATTTTCTTTTGGTGTATTTCATTTACTTTACTGGAAACTTAAAGCTCCTTAATTTAGCTGCCATTAGTCAAACAGCATTTTTTCTGTCCTGGGTCTGTAGAAGTTTTTATAATTTACTTTCCCATTTGTGTCTGCTGCTCTTAATACTTGATTATATACATGTTGGATAAATGGAAAATGAAAAGCTACCAGCACATTTGTTTAAAAAACATATGTATGTAGAAAGGCAGTCACCTAAGCTGGTGGTAGTTTCTGATGTCAGACTTCAGCCATTCTGTGTTTCTATTTGTTTATCTGTAAAAGAAGTCTAGCAGGTATTAACTATCCCAGGAGCTGCTTCTGGGTTTTCACAGGCTGATGGGCATAAAGTGTGTCAGGGTCCTTGGAGAGAAGATGCTCTATTTGTTGTTGGTTTTTTTGATAAACAAGTTCTAGAGAGACTTGCCAGTCTCCCAGGTTAAGAAGTTCTTGGCTGGTACCTCCCTGTGGTGCAGGACTCATTTCCTTCTGCTGATCAGTCTTAATGAGAGTCTAGATCAGGACTCCAGGTCATTCCCAGGCTGATTTATGGCCAGGATGCCATGCTCCAGCTGGGATATACTTTACACAGGATTGTACCTATACATCTAGGGAACTGTAAGATATGAATATGGGGTTGAGAGACCAGTGAACATTGCTCAACTGCTCTAAAAAGAAGTGTTATTAATAGGTTTCATTGGAAAATGTTTATCATATTTTAAACATCATTTTTCAAAAATGCATGTTCCAGATGTTATGGAGTTTTCAGTTGTATGTTTGCTCATTTGATTTGAAAAAACCCCCAAAGTCTAAAAATTACTTAATTCACTGTGAACAGAACTCAGAGATTGGTATTAACTAAAATTACTGGCCTGAAAGTTCCTGAACTCCAAAACAGTCCTCAAAATTTATGGAAAAAAGATAATCAAGAAGATGAGATGGCTGGTACATAGGAGTCTATGTTGGTGGAGGGATGGGAGAGCCTGGTGCCAGGGACATCCCATGGTAGGTGAGGACCATGATTCCTTGGGCTGTATCTCCCCTACTTACTGGGGTTGTGTTTGGGTGTGCAGTAGGGCTGGCAGCAGAGCAGAGACCAAAGCCAATCTTTGCAAGGGGAGGAGACACAGCCCGCTGTCCAGCAAGGGTTGATTCAAAGCAACTTAAACAACAAAACCCAAACTGTAATTTTTTATTGTCCCTACTCTGAGCAGGGTAGAAGGGTGTCCTGAGATGCCACATTTTGTGTCATGGATGAGTAGCCTTCCACTGGCCTGCAGGCAAAGGGCTGGATGGCTCCTGTGGCTCTTGTTAGAAAAGGTCCTGATAATGCTGCAATGCAGACCCACAGTCTGATGCTGCAGCTTTTGCAGGGAACAGGAGGGCTTTGGGGCCTTGGCACCACATTGGAGCTTAGACAGGCAGAGCAGGATTGAAGGGGCTTCTGCAGTTTCTGGATTCAGGAAACATCTTGGACCAGATGGAAGGCTGGAATTTGCTTATTGTCTAATGGAAGGCTGTTAAATGGCTAAACTAAACACCACTGTAAAGCTCTTCTGGTATTTTGCAGGTACCATTATTTCCTTTAAAATACCTTTTAGAATGTGTTGCTTGTACCTGGCACTTGAATTTCTGCTCATTTTTTTCCCAAAGCAGTTGTGTGACACTCTTGGTTTCAAGGACTAATGCTCCTCGTACCAGTAGGGGTTTGAAACAGTCTGGGTCTGTTAGCACAGTCCTTACTTCCTCTGATATAAGTGAGAAGGAAATCAAACATGAAATGAGTGGTTGGATCTGGACAAACAGTGTGGAGCTCAGGTGATGGCTCAAGTCCCTGTCTAGGTCTCACCAAGCGTGAACAGCAGCCAGGCACATATGTGATGAGTTGTATTTTCATCAGTGAAATAATATGTGCTCTATCTCATGAGCTTGGGTACAGTCTGACTGGGAGAGCTGCCAGCATGGGTTGCCTGTTTCATTGTGTGACACTGTCTAATTTCAGTTTATTTATTACCCTGTGTAGCACCTATAACAACAAGGTCTGGGCGATGACAGAACAATCGTTCTAACAAAACACACTGTAGAGTTTTTATGGCCTTTGAGACTTGTACTGGCAGCTTCACAAGACACAGTGTTGAAGGAGGTAGAATGCTGGGCTGACCCAGCTGGCAGTCTCCTGATGGATGAGCTATGTGGCTGGGACAGGAGCTGTGCTGCCCATCTCCATCCCACCTGGAGCATCTCAGTGTCTGCTCAGGCACCAGATGATCCCTTTGATGTGGAGGACCAGGACTGAAAGCAGCTCCCAGAGCAGACCCCTCTGCCCCCTGCTCCAAGCTATAGCTAAATTCCCAGGGGAGCACACAGCAGTTGTCTGGTGGGATTTCCCTACTTGTGCACCTCCAGCAAGAATATCCCACCCTAAACAAAGTCATGCAGCCCTGGAGCAGCTCCCAGCCTTGGCTGCTCTGTTTCTTTTGCATGTTACAGCTGTGCAATTTCTTCTTTTGCTGCACATCTGGTGGCCCCACCAATAGGCTCACCCTTCAGACCATCCGTTTGTGTAAAAACCCACCTGTGCTCCCTTCTGAAGTTTGGTTTTGGTTCGTTGCACGTGGCAAACTTCAAAATTAAGGGCCATCAAATTTTTCAGAACCAAGAATGTAATTCTTAGATAATATCCATGTTCAGTACTTCTTTCTTTCTCAGAAGCCTGCTGGAAACTAACGGTATTAGGAAATTTTAGACTGGAAAAGTTCAGTCTGAATACATCTAACTCATTCCCTGTACTGACCTTAGAGCACCTTCCAGTACCTGAAGAGGGCCTGCAGGAAAGCTGGGGAGGGACTTTTTACAGGGGCATGTAGTGATAGGATGAGGGGCAATGGTTTTAAGCAGAAAGATGGGAGATTTAGGTTAGACATTAGGAGGAAATTCTTCACTGTGAGGGTGGTGAGACACTGGAACAGGTTGCCCAGGGAAGCTGTGGCTGCCCCATCCCTGGAAGTGTTCAAGGCCAAGCTGGATGGGGCTTGGAGCAACCTGGTCTAGTGGGAGGTGTCCCTGCCCATGCAGGGGGGTTGTAATCTAGATGATCTTTAAGGTCCCTTCCAACTCAAACCATTCTATGAGGTTTAGAACCTACTATTTTCACAATAATCTGAAATAGTTTACTGTAGACTTGCAAAAAATGACCTCCTAGCTTGCTCCCAGCCTGTGACTTGAAGGTTTGTATTAGCTTTTCTCCCTTTGTAGTTTTGAATATTTTAAATTAAATTCCCTGGTCTTAGAAGTCAACAAAAGAGCATGCAGACAAGTCTGTGCCTTACTGAGATAAGGAGCATAAGAAGTGACTTGGTGGGGTAGGAAGTGCAGCGACACTGACTGGCCTTGTCTTCATCTTGTAAGTGCCATTTAAAGGTCTGAGCTCTCCCCAGTCATTGCTTTCCCAAGCCTGTGTGAATCAGCAGTGTGTTGCAACCCTTATTTCACAGAAGTGGAAGCTCCATTTTTCAAGCAGCTCATCTTTCACTTGGGAACATGAGAAAGGGGCGAGATTCCCAAAAATGCCAGGCAGCCTTCTGAGAGCCCCGGGCCCGTCGCACTGACTTGGTGTGCACGGATCCTGCTGAAGCAGGGGAAATTTGAGCTGAGCTGTGTTGAAAATCTGTCCAACTCAAGCATTTTAAAGATATTTAGGCCTTGTTCCACTCACAATTGCAAGACCTAAGTGTGAGACGGCTTATGGGGTTTAAATTCCCTTGGAATTAGTGGCAGGGAGACACTACAGCATGTTCCACAATATCCCTGTTCTGCATCTTCATTAAGTGCCTTTAAAAATCAGGCTGGAGATTATTTGCCTGCAATCGTGCAGCCCCAGGCTTGTATCTTTACTGCAAGACTATTCCATTTCCCTGTAGATAGCCACAAAACGAAATAATGAGATGAGAAGAAAAAATAATGAGATGATTTTTTTTTTTTTTTACAAATTCTTTCAAAACCCAGGAATCTAACAGTGCTTTTCTGTAGGGCTGGGATTTGCCCTGGTCTGCTGTGTTTCTCTGAGATAAGCTGGTCTAACAAACTTGTCTTGGATTTTGCTTCCTCACTGAAAGCCTAGCTTTTTCCTGCTTTTGGTTGGAAAAGATAATATCCTAAACATATGTCTAATGATTGATTCCCCTGTATGTATATCCAGTGTGTGTAGGGCTCTCCTAAGGGAACAAACACTGCTGTGGTCGAGCCAGCATGATGGGAACACTCATTTAATCAGTGTTTTTTAGTCAATATTTACTGGTAAGGCAAAACAACTTTTTTGCTCTATGGGGAGTGTAACCTTGTATTTCCTAATATAATAGCTGATGTATAAAGTACTTAGTTAACCCCTTAGAGGTTCTCCTATTGCATCACAAACAAAAATTAGTTTCTTTAAAGTATCATTTAAATTTGATCTACTATTAATACCATTTCTCTGTAGGTTTTCAAATCAATGATTTTTGATAATCATCCTTGATTTTCACATCCTCTTAATGATCTGAGCGCTTCATTAACGTGTCATAGAGTATCATTTGTGTGGCCAGATGAGTTATAGTTAAAACATGGACTACTTGTAGAGCTATAGCACATGTTTTCCAAAAGATTTAGCCTTGCAGAGGTTGTATAGACATCCATCCTCTGTTCCTGAAGGGGCAGGCAACCCTGAGTGCCTTTTAGACTCTGTTGGCAATGTCATCTACTGTTGTTACAGAGGAAAGCAATGGTAGGAAAATAATCAAAGTACATTTTTCAAGCCTGAGCATCACTCTGGTAGCTAATGGGGAGGACACATTGCCTTTGCCTGAGAATACTAGAGGCATTGGTTATCCAAAACTCCATTTTCATAAGACTTGCCAATTTTAAGGCTCTTGGTATGAATCAGCCTGCACCCCCATTCAGCTGTAGCAGGGGAGGCAGGAAAAGATGGGTTTCTCCAAAGACACTGGCAGTTTTGTGCTCATTTCACTCCCATCTCTCTCCTTTGGACACACGTATGTGTGCCCCTGGTGTGCTGTGTCAGTGTGAGGAGGACCTTCACTCTGGTGTGGAAACCATCTTGGTGCAGCCCACCAACTCTGTTGGTGGGAACACAAAGCAGCTTGTTCCTATGCAGAAAGATATAAATCATGAAATCAAGATTATGCCTGGGAATTAATATGAAATGTGAAAACACACTGGGTTAGCCAACGGTTTCTTGGATACTTTGGTCTAATCTTGGAGTTCTTACAACCAGTTACATTTCTTAAAGCATCTTCAGGATGTGTGTGTGCAAGTGCAGTACAAGAAAATTGGTGCTTTCAGCTGGTCCTGGGGACACGGAAATGAATCTTCACGTGGAAACATCAGTACTCTGGAAGTGGTGGCGTGTGTGTACAGGAGGGTGTGTGTCATCCAGGTTTGCTATTGTCTTCTGGATCTGGTGAAACCTCCCTGGAGTGCTGCAGAGGAGGAGGTAATTGGGCAAAACAATGGCAAGGCCACAGAAACAAGCAACTTGTGCTCTTGGGGAGCACAAGTCAAGTCATTCTTGTCATCAGACATCCCAGTCACCTGCTGGGATACCTGGGGGAAAAATTAGGGTAGCAAAACACATATTGTTTCTTTTGTTAGAAGTGCCAAGTTTGGTGGAGATGAATTGGCCATCTGTTCCACTCCCAGCGACGTTCTGGCAAGCCGTAAAGCTCATTTTTATACGTTGCCACTTTCCATCAGCACTAACAAAAGTCAGAGAGAATTGTTTGGTTTTTCCCTAGAACATTCTTCCTTTTGACAGCGTGCAACCAAGAGCCCCTTCCACAAAGTTTTGTTCTCCCTCTGGCCTCTCCGTGTTTGCACAAGGCGTTCAGGTACCTTATCTCCAAGTGAGAGAGTAATCAGACACCTCTTTAGGCTTGAAACTAAACCCCCTCAATGGACTGCCCAACAAAGAGCTCTTGTCCAAGCAAACACTGTCCATCCTGGTGTCAGTCCTTTAGCTGAGGCAGTCCCTGGCTCTGTACACTATCTTGTAGGACAGTCCCTGTCTCTCCATTAGGGTTTAGGGTCATGGCCTTCTCCCACTGTTTTCCTTTCATGGCCCAGCTGACACAGTACAGTCATTAGTTACACCCTAATTGCCTGCCGAGGGCAGGTATCCTCTAACACACCTCTGAAGCTGCTGAGTCCCCAGTGTCTGGATACTCAAGCTTCTTGCAGCTGATAAAGTGCATCTGATTCTGTCTGCTCATCATTGTCACCTGGGCTGGTGTTATCACTGTGGGAATGTGGAATTTAACCTGTGTGCAGTGTGTCTTTTATAGCATTCTATAGCCTACAAGATACATAAATCATGTATATTAAATAGTGCCTTAGTCTGCTGAGCTTGTGGTTCTGGTTTTCAAGACATCTGAGAGTGTGTAGCTCTGGGATGTGGAGACACCTCACTGAGGTTCCTTTCTCTGGCTGCTCCAGGGCAGGGACAGGGCTGCTGGGGAGCTGGAGGGGAGAGAAATTACTCTAGTCACTGACAAGGTGAAGCTCCTCTCTGTAGAAATGGATTTGTTATATATTCAGATTTTCCAAATTCCTGTAAATACTTATAATAATAACCCTTTTACAGAATTTTTCCCTTCCTGAATGACTGTTTCTGAATGCAGGCCAGCCAGTTGAATTCTCCTGTGTTAGGTTTCTGTACATACATACTTTGAAATTCCATGTTACTAAACAAAATTACACCTTTAAAAGACACTTCTCAGCATTGTAAACTTGTTAATGAAGTCTCGCTTCATTCAGTTTGATGTTCTTTTAATATTACAGGCAGCAAATGAAATCAAACATCAATTTGGTTCCAAAGTAATCACTTACTCCTAGGAAAAATACAGATAAAATTGCATTTGGATTTCCCCTCCAGAGAGATAGATATTGTTATATAGATATAAGGAACGGCCCTAGGAATTATTTCTTTTTTAAAAAACCCTTCAGTGTTAGCATTTGTGGTTTGTTGGAGTTTCTGTTCCAGCTTCCTGTCCCTGGGGGCACAGGGGAGTGATCGGGACAGTCAGGTGAGCTCTGGAAACCAGCTTCTCCCAGAGAAACCTCTGCCCTGACAGGTGATTTTTTGGAGGCTAAAGCTCCTCAAAAGCCCCCCCTGCTCCCTCCTGCTAACCTTGACAGTGACAGCAGAGCACGGGGTGCTGTCAAAAAACAGTGAAATGAGGGAAGTAGCATCAAACAAATGTCCTGTGACAGTTGTCAGGCCATTAAATTATAGAATAATCCCAGCCTATTTGCATACCTAATTAGCTTCTGTATTGTTACTAGAGTATGAAATAATGCTCAGGTGCTGGAAAGGAACCAGGGAATATTTACTTACCCCTCCCACCACTGCATGGATTGCTGCTGGCAGGTAACTAAATCCAATAATTACTAGCAGAGAAAAAAAACCAACAAGGTATGTCTGCTGTTCTCTCTCCAAATTGATGACAATTCAACAGAAGAAGGGAGGTGAAAGAAAGACTTGGAAACTGGAGGAATTTGAAACACTCAGTTTCAGGATGGGGGAGCTGTGCTGAGGGAAGAGGGGGGCTGTGCCACCTGTGGCACAGCCTGCAACACAGAGGTAATTTTGAGGGTACTTTTATCTAAACATAGCCTCTCTGTTTCAAAATGAGTTGCAGACTCCTGTGGCTTATCCTTTCCCCTCACACACTTGTGGCACCATGTCATTTTTGATGCTGGTTACAGTTTATACCAGTGAAGGAAAGGTAATCCAACCCCTTAAGCTTAGTTTTGCTATTTGAGGCTTCTGTGTATCCAGGAGTAAAAAAGAAGACAAATTGTGAATCTTGCTTTGCATCTACCTACTAGAAAAAAAAGAGCTCTGGGAAATTTGGAATTTGCCTGGCATTAATGAACATCAAGAAGTCATGCCAGAGCACTGCTGTTAAATGCACTGCTGTTAAATGCATTTTTGTGTTTCATCCTGAAGTTTCCTAGAGCTAAACACAAGGAGCTGTACCCAGCCAGCAGCTGCAGTTCAAATCTCTGAGCTGAAATCCAATACTGACAGCAAAGCAAAGGCCAATGAGTGGTAGGGAAAATCACTGCAGAGGAGAAGGACTCCTCTAGAAAGTGGGCTGGTAGGAAATGTGGGTCTGTCTGCTTGGATTATTTTCACTGGGGGCTTTGGCCAAGACTCTTGCTAAAGGCAGGACTAGGCAGAGCTGCTGGTGCTGCTGTTATGCCCATCTTTTGTTCCTCTTTTGGGAGGGAATTCCTTTTTCTTTAGTTGTATTAAGCTGCTGTATCCAGGAGAGAAGGTGCACTTGCCCTGCCTTCAACTGGGGTAGGCTGGTGCACGGCACCCTGTGCTTCCAGTTCCTTCTCCAAGTGTTCTTCAACATCCCGGGCACTGCCCACCTTGGCATCCCAGACACTGCATCATCCCCAGCCCTGACATCACTGCGTGTACATTTGCAGACCTGGTTTTGTCACAGTGAGTTGTGTGCCAGCACCCAAGGCTGCTCAAGTAGGCCAGGGAAGGGCTCTGGAGGGGAGTATCAGGCTCATTCCAGTGGCATTGCTGTGTCCTGGCAGCTGAGGGCAGGGAGGCAGGAGCTCTGCTGCTCCATGGGAAGGCACAGCCCTTTGTTGTCCTTCTGCCCCGAGCAATCACTTCTCCCACAAGGCTTCACCCTGGGTATATTTCTTATTGCCTCCTGATAAGCAAACACAACACTTGGAGTGACAGGGTGGAGATGGCTCTTAACTGTGATGGGGGGCATTGGGGAGGACAAGAAATTTACTGTCCTGTTCCTCACTCTTCAGTGTGGTTCCAGAAGAAGTCACATGTCCGTACTTGGTAAGGAAACAGGTCCCACTCATCAGTTCTCTCCCCCAGCCTATCCAAGGCAGACTCCAGCTGTGGCAGTAACCTGCAGGCAGACACATGACACAGATATATTGTCAGACGAGGATTTTTCCGCTCTGTGCCTTTAATTTGACTCAACAGTGTCACCCCACTTTCTGCAGATTACAGAGTCCACACTCTCTATCATTTCTATTGCTCCCGTTAGGAGAGAATTTTGCTTTATTTCTTTCTCATGCACTTGCACCTGCTGTGCTTTATTGTCCCCTTTAACCCTTTCCTGGCACAGGTATATTGTCTCTCCAAGGGGTGTGCAGATGCCAGTGGTTCTCCCGTGCTGCAGTAGGTACAAGGTGTTGGGGGCTGGCATGGGAAGGGAAAGGCTCAGGAGAAAGAGAGAGTGATCCCTGTGTACACCGATGCCCTTCTGGTAATCCAGCTCGGCAGTCTAGAAGTGTGGTTTTAATGTTTTCTTTGAAATATGTAATGAGAAGTGTTGCCAACACCCCCTGTGTTCCTCCTGTCCGAGCACGGCGTCGCTCTCTGTGCCCAGCAGCTGTAAGAATTACATCTTGTGACAATGGTATTTGACACTTAGTTTGCAAATTGGATCCATATTTCAAAAACAAGGAGGAAATAGGCTGGGGATTGGTCACTACATCAGCTTTTTCATATTCCTTTAGTTATTTTGACTGCTTCACCACCCAGCTGGAAAATCAGTTCAGTAGGCCAAGTTTGCCAGTGTCTCTGCTGATGAACCTTTAAATGTGTGTAAACAACTTTCTAAGACTTCCTTTGGGTGCTCACCTGATGGCTCCTGCAAGCCACCTTTTATGTGTCTTTAGTACTTTTTGAAAGGACTGTTGAGATGTGTGGTCTTGGCTGGGTTTGATGGCCACTGGAGCTGTAACTCCCTGTGTTCCTGCTGCTCTGCTGAAAGCATCTGCCCTGCACTGGCCTGGAATCCTTGCAGATCACCAAGTCCAGAGGTTCTTGTTTGAAATGTAACATTATCATCTCTTGTGTGTTTCCTCAAAGGACTTCAGTGCATTTTGCAAATTTGATTAGTGCTCATCCATCTCAATGTGTGACAAATTGAGTACAGAAACTTTAACTTAGCTGGTGGTGTTCAAGGGGATAGGAGCAGTAACCCAGAGCAGAGCTCAGCATGCAGGAGGCTCATTGCTCGTCTTTGTTCCATTTTACTAACAGCTCATGCTTCTTCCTACTTCTTAGCAATGTCTGTGGTTGGCCCTTCCCCCTCCATTTGTACTGCTTTTCAGTAATACCAAAGGTTTTCTGAAAGTAAAGTTCATTCCTAAGCTTTTCAGCTCAGTGTTAATGCTTCAGGTTTTTGAAAATAGGAAGACATTAGAGAACTGAAATGTTTTTCAGGAGCTGCTGTGCACCCTCAGTCACACTTCCCACTGTCAGGGAGTTTTGTCTGCTCTTTCAGACTTCTAAAACACAGCCCATGCAAGTCCAGATTTCAGAGCATTAATTTCAGCATCTTGTTGCTGCAAAGCTTGGCTTGATACATTAATGTATCCAGCATACAGCAGAGGGTGGTTTGATACCAGTTGGATGTGTGTGCCACCCTGTTCTGGTTCCTTGGGCCTGAGAGACATGATGGACCTAGAGCCACCTGCCCTGGACAAGCAGAGCTTTGTAGCTTGAACATAGACCTCTGAGACTGTTGTGAGGTGTGAGCCTTGTCCAGAATGATAGATAGAGGCAAAGGATGGGAAATGCCCATTTCCCAGTGTTGTGGAGAGGTTGGAATTAGTGACCGACAAAGGAAACATGTAATGCAGCAGGCTGGGGAGAAGGTGAGGTCCCAGTCCAGGTCTGAAATCTACAGGCAGAACCAGCTCTAACCACTGGTCTGGTGGTGTGGAAATTCAAACTGTAGCTGTGTGTGCTCCCCATGCTTCTATGACATGGCTCTGATCTTCCTGGGATCCGGAACTGAACAGCCTGGGAGTTCCCCTGGGCTCAGCTTTCCATTAAGATTCATGACTTTTCCTTGCCAGTGATTTTTTATGGCAGGTGGTTTAATAAATGTGAATGTCCATCTTGTTACCTGTAGGTTTCCAGCCTTGGCTTCTGTTGTTAGGGCTGCTGCAGATCACACATCAGAGCTGTTGTTCTCTGTGCTGTGAATCTATTGCAACATCACTTAAACCAGCCTGTGGTTTTCTTGAAAATAGCCCAGCTACTGTTGTGGTTAGAAAAAGATGAGATTGTGGGAAGGCAGCATGAAAGCAGGAGCTGAACCCTGCATTGGAAAGATGAAAACTGTGTGATAGTGACTGTAGTTGTGTAAACTGGGCTGCTCTTTGCAGATGCAGCTCCTGGTGTGGCTGCAGTGATGTGAACAGAAGGAAATAGGGGTTTCCTGGGGTGTGGGTATGGTCCCTCACTAATTCCCCCTGCTTAACTTTGCAGCATTTTCCCTCCAGCTTCTCCCTGGTATATATTTTGATGAAAATCCTTCAGTCCCAGTCTCATGCAACCTTTACTGCTGCTGATGACTTCAATGTTGTTCCTGTAGCTCATCCCAAACCCAGTCAAATATTTCCAGAGGAGGGTTTAATTATAGAGCATTCTTCCCATGTTTTATGACATTAGCTAAGACAGAGTTCCCATCCAAAAACTGAAGAGCCCACATTTGTTTGATTATCCACTGTAATGTTTGTTTTTCTTCCCATCAGACAGAAATGGGCTTGTCACAGCACATGTCATTCTCAGGGCAGGGAGGAGTGGGTGAGAGGAGCATGTTAGCACATTGCTCCTTGAATGAGTTGAAGCAGTGTTAATAATCTGATGCACTGTCCCGAAGAACCTTCCTGGAACCTCTCTCCAAGGCAGTTTCCTTCTGGGTATCCAGTATTCCACCAGCAGGGAAGGAAAATGATGTCTGCAAAGGTGTTAATTGCTCATGTTTAACAAAAGACCAAGAGTCTGCAGAAAGGTGGGGGGGCATTTCCAGCTAGGAAACTTCCCTTGGCCCAGCTGCTCCTGAGAACTTGGCCAAGGTGATTTATGACCCCGTTCACCAGTGAATGCTTCACATGGGGCTGGGCTTTTCTTTTAAGCAAACGTTGAATGTTTAGTATAGAAAAGCTGAGAAGTGACTGGGCTGGTGCCTGAATCAGAGGCTGGACTAATGAACACAGCATGCAAATAGTCGTTTAGAAATGACAAAAGCTGTAACAAGTTACTGCTCCTCAGCTTGGCTCTAGGGAGGTTAGAAAGCAAAGAGCAAACCACTTAGATACAGAAGGTTAGCAAGGAGTGTTAATCCAGCTGAAGCTTGTAACCCAGTACTTGTAGTGTTGCAAGATGTGAGAGAGGGATTATCCGTACTTGGGCTTTATGGAGAAGAGTCAACCAGGAGGCTGATAGGTGGGACATTTCATCACCCAAGTCTGGCATGATGCAGGTCCTTTTCCTCCCACACCAGTTGTCTGAGCAGTGCCATTTAAGGGTGATAGTAACTTTGAATTTAGGTACAAAAGGGTGGGGAGTATACAGACAAAAAAGCAAAATGTATAGAATTTTAATGTCCAGGCATTATATGTTCATCTGTTTTACTAACAGATAATAAAATGGTGTCTTTAATCTCCAGGCATTATATAGAGCCTGTCTCAAGGAACTCCTGTAGAACTAACCTCTCAGTTGAGGATACAGTCCTGGACACAACTAGTAAACTCTGCTTTGACTACTGCTGGTTTAAAAGCATTCCCTGTGCAAACACACAGCAGGAGGAAATTGGTAACTTCTTGCTGCAGAAAGGTCAGGAAAACTTTCAGTTTTATGAAAACTCCTGACCATGGAATGCTGCTGCCAAAGACACACAGTATAAATACATCTGCAAGTCACTCAGACAAGAAAAGTATTAATCAGTCTTTTTAAGGCACAGAAATGTATTCAGGTCATCTGAGTGTCATAAAAACAGCATTTCAGTTGTTTATAATCCAGGTAGCATGTTGAAGGTCTTTTTGTTGGTTATCATTTCTCCAAAAGGGTAGGAAGGATGTTTGGCTAAAAGGAAGATGTTCTCACTTGGCATTGCTGAACCAGCCTGGGGTTGTGAGTGGAGTGCCCAGGGGTGGGCACTGGGGGTTGTCTGCTACAAGGGGTCAGGGCTGCTCCGTGCTGGACTCACGTGGCTCTGGCATCTTCCAGCTGGCTCTGCCAGGCACAGCTGAGCCCAGCAGCGATGCTGGTGGCACCTCTGGAAAAGTGTGTTTAAGAAAGGGCAAAACCACCAGACAGGCAGAGGAGGAGGGAAAAAGAGGGTGCCTATTTTAGCAGGCAGTACATTTGATTAATTTTCCCCAAGATGAGTCCGGTTTGCCCACGGCAGTGATTGGTGAGGTATCTCCCTGTCATTATCTCAGGCCACACTTCAGGTGGTGGCCCCAGATAACCACTGCAGGTAACACTCGGTGTGCAGGTCCTACCTGCTTTGTTCTCTGCATGACCAGCATGTTCTAAGGACATCGAGCATCCAATGGCTCATTGCAAGACTTATTCTAAATACAGAAGAAACAAGATCTGTCATGCTTGACGCTGGTGCTGGAGGGCACAGGCTAATTCACAGCCTTAGAGCTTTCCTGGGTATCCTGGGAAAAACCTCTCTCTTCCTGCTCCTTGTGGTTCCTTGTTTCTGCTCTAGAAAATGATGTTAACAGAGGAAAGAACCCCAAAGGCTTTAATCAAAAGTTTTCCAGGGTTTTCTGGTAGCCTCCAAGCAGGAATTTGCATTAGTCAGCAAAGGCACTGGGTTAGTGCCTTTGAATACCACAGTCATGTTCTGGCACCATCATTCTCTTTCCCTCTGATGACAATAAAATTGTAATAATTAACTCTTCTAATTGTAGAAGCAAGTGCAAACCCTCCCAAATCATTGGAGAGAGAGGGAAAATTCTTGCTTTCAAAGAAAGATACAGTGCTGGGTGGTTGATAAACTTAGCTTTCAAGCACAAAATACACCCCTGCTTAATGTTAATCTACAAATGAGGCTTAGAAGATTCCACTGTGTCAAATACTGCCCACATTTTTTAAAAAGATGACAAAAAATACACATACTGAGAAAAGGTGAAATGATATTTGGCTGTACCGTGGTTTCTATCAAGAGGTAAAACCTAGCTGAATTGGTGCAGGTCAGAGCACCAGACAAGCTTGTGAGGGTTAGTAGACACCATGCAAAGGGCAAAGTGGTTTGTTTGAAACCAGCTGGGGCCAAGTTTGGGTCCCTGCTCCCTTACCCTCTACTCTTTATTCCTGGTGTGCTCCCTGCAGTTGCTGCTGGGAAGCAGCTCCTCCCCCAGGGATGGGTCTGTCAGTCTGGCCAAGGGAAAGTGTATCCAGAGATTTCATCAAAAACTGAGAAACATTAATACTAGTCATGCTCAGGGTCGGGTTCCAAAATTCTTGCATTAAGAAAGATTTCACTGGGGACCAGTTGTGCTGAGCATCCATCTGAGAGTTCAACAGGGAGGCACGGGATGATGCTAAACTTCCTTTTCGTTGCCACAAAGCTGAGTAGTTCTTTGGTGTAAATGGAGAAGGCTTACAAATGGAGAGATGGAAGATACCTCCTAGGTAATTTTGTCCACCCCCCTTCCAGTAAAGGATTTTTTCTCAGGTTTGTTCCTAAGAAAATCAACGAGCCTAGTTATAAAGCAATGGAAGCAGCAAGGCTGTGCTGCTTTCTGGGGAGAGGCTCTTCCTGTGTCTGACGAATTTTGTTCTCGGGTAACTTTCCTTGTCTCTGAGCTTTTTCTGTCACTTTTATTAATGAGTTTTTGCTTTAGTGTTGTGATATGTTTCTGATTTTCACTGACTCACACATCTGAGGGCTGCTGGGGACCACTGGCTTTACAGCCTGGCCCCTTTCTAACATTGTTGAATTGATTTCTGCAAGTTTATTACATTTTGTGTGAGAAAAAACAACCCTGTGTTTGCAGCTAAGGCAAAACATCTCTTGAATTCCCTGAATAGCTATAGGGAAAAGACTCTGGTGCATGACCTCGGAGCAGTTCTGACTGCTCATGGTACCCAGCCTATGTCTCCTTGTGGGAACCAGCAGATCCACCTGCTCAGGTGGACACCCTGCATTGTGCTTCCTGGACGTCTCTCTCTCGGCCAGACTTCTCTTTTATCTCTGGCGTTTGAGCACAGGGATTAAAAAAGCGATTACCTGATACCGAGCAAAATGGTCAATTCCACCTTGTGCCGAGGTCTGCAGGGCTTGAGGAACGGGGCTCACGGGGCCTTTGGGGCTTCCTCTGTTCCCACCAAAACGCCTGACTCAGCTGTATGGAAGTAAGATCAGCGGCAGGGGCGGCCCAGACCCACGTGCTCGAGCGCCCACTTCCCAGCCAGCCCTGCACATCAGCATTGGAGCTGACGTGAGGCACGGCACGGAGCCCGAGTGTAAAGGCAGGGGTGAGGTCCAGCTACAAAGTCCAAAGTGCCGTGCCAATGGACCACAGAGGCTCCGGCCCTAAGTACATGTTGCTGGCAGGACAACAGCAGTGAGAAAAACAATCCCCAAGCAGTAAATATGGGCAACGCTCTCCATATAATGGAAAAATACAGATGCATCTGTATGAGAGTCTTAAGACCTCTCTACAAGAGCTGTTTCTAACCCCCACATTTCCTGTGAGCGTGGCTTTCCTAGAAATGGATACCACGTCCTCATTAGAGGACTCAACTGGGGCCTTTGGCTGGGCTGCCTTTCCCTCACCTGCTTGGATGCCCGTTTATTCCTGGAACTACAGCACCCGGAAAACAGCACTTTACAGAGCTCTCCCTGCATTCTGTGGTTGAAAAGCCATGCGAAATGAGCTGTGGAAGGAAGTGTATGGAGATACTCTCTGCTTTCAGCATGCAGTTCATAACTGAGGTCATTTGGGATCCAGCTTTGCAGAACAATCTTCTGCGTGTTATTTGTCTACTATCTGGCTTTTTATGTAAGACGATTTCCTAGTGTAGAGTGAAGCTGGTGTTTCTAACATTGCTCCTCTGAAAAATGCTGGTCTTTAAATACTTCTAAAATATCCGTTTGGCAAATTTTTCTATTCTAGCAAAACATTTGGTGTTGCTGTTGTTGTTGTTAATAAGGTTAAAGTACTTCACATCTTACAAGAAACTGCTTCTGGACATTTTTTGTTTCTTTCAACGAGACTTTTCTGAAAATGAAAGCTGGAGATTTGCCAGAGCACTCTGTTTTTGAAAAATTATTGACCATTTCAAAGTCTCTTCAGCCATTTTGCCCTTCTCCCGTTGACCTTTGAACCATTTGGCTGATTCCAGCTCAGTTAGAGGGAGGAGTAGAAGTCAGGGAGGAAACTTTTAAGTTCATCCAAACAGGTTAGAAACTGAAGAGTTTGGATGGAGCAGAGGGAACAGGAGAGTGAGCAGGGCTGTGACCACTGCTGGTAGCCTGGGACAGTGGTGGGCTCTGGAGAAAAGTGTCTTCAACTGGTTTGCATCTCTTCACCACTGCATTTCCCATCTTGGTTTCCATCCCGATGCTTGTTGAAATGGATGTCAAGTTCTTCTGGACAGAGATACCTTTTCTAGCACACCTTTACAGCCCCTGGTTTCCCACACTTCCCATGTCAGATGGCTGCTGCAGTGACTTAGTTACACAGTTACAGTAGTTATACAGACCACTGGCCTGATCTGTTCTCCTGTGCAGGGATTTTCTTGCTTTATCTTCTGTTTTTCCTTTTACTACTGGTAATTGAAATAGATCCTTCTCCAGAATTGCTGTGATCACTGAAAATGACAGATCTGTCCTTGACTGTGTGTTTCTTTCCCGGCTCCTTTCTGAACACTCCTCTGTTGTGCTGGTAACACTCGTCTCTGTGCAACTTTCCTTACATTTTGGCAGACACTGGGAATTTCAGCAGCAATAAATTTAAATGGATAGAATTAAGAAAGAGGACAGCTTTTTGGAACAGAAAGCAAGGCTTATATTTTTGGTAGGATTTTTTGTTGTTGGGTTTTTTTTACTTTTTCTTTAGATACATCATCTATGAACTATCACCTGGGACTGCTTTTATAGAGACAAAAATATCATGTGCCTAAATGTCTATAGACTGCACCTGGAATTGAAAGTAGATTTCTCCTCCAGTTGTATTTCTCAGTTGTCTGTCCCTGAAAGGAGCTCTCAAGATCAAACTTTGACTTGTCATAGTTTTATTTCCCTGGGCTTTTGTTTACAATTAGCACCGTATTTAGCATTTGGTTTCCAATAAACACTTGGAATATGCCTGAAATAGCCATTTCTCACTTTCCCCCCCCCCCCAACAACTAGAAAGACATGATTTGTGGGTGCTTCTAGCATAGATCTGCTTTCTTGGGGTGACACCGACTTGTCCCAGTGGAACCTGTGACCGAAGCCAGGCTGTGGTCAGCAATCCCACCTTCTGCTTCCTGACCTTCCTTCAGATGCTCCTTCTTAGCCAGGAAACTGTACACGTCCCCGTGCACTAGGCAAGACAAATGCCGTGGGCAGCTTCCTAATCCCCCAGCAAAGCTGGAGGCAGCACCTCCTATATCACAAAGCTCCTGCTCCTGCCACGGTTCCCTCCAGGCTCTGGCCTCATCCAGTTTACACCATAGCCAAGCGTGGGTCACCTCTCACTCCCAGGAGAACCCCTTCCCTGCTCCAGCAGATCCTACTAGTAGGAATATTTTCCAGATGTGCAGCCTGAGCTGCCCCCAACCCCCCAGTGCTTTGCTTCTAGCTGTGCCACTTGCTTTGACTATCATTTGCATGTGTTTAAGCAAATGTGTTGCAGCCTAGTAGGACCAAAGGAAATATTTTCACTGCTTCTCAAAATAATTAATAACTGAAGGAGATAAAAATAAACCCTTTGGAGGAATTGCTATCCATAAGGGCTTGGAAACACTTGGAGACTGGCTCTCCTTCCTGTATTGAAACTCCACTCCTCTGGCTCCTAAATCCGATGAGAAAGCAGAAACTTCTTGTCTGAATTGCACTGCAGCGACTCAGCACATCTCCTGGGCTTTGTCCTTGCTTTTCCTTCTGTGCACAACTGGATCCTCATGACATGAACCCGTACAAATGCACTGACATCACCTGAGCTATGCTGATTTACACCAGGGCCCTTTTGTCTGTATCAGGGGCCTGTTGGTGGCTCTTACCTGTGCATGACCACACCTGGAGTTTTGAGGCCACACCTGGAGTGCTGTGTCCAGTTTTGGGTACCTCAATTCCAGAGAGATCTCGAGGTGCTGGAGCGAGGACAGAGGAGGCAACAAAGCTGGTGAAGGGCCTGGAGAGTCAATCTGATGAAGAACCCTTGAAGGAGCTGGGAATGTTTAGTTTGAGGAAGAGGAGGCTGAGGGGAGACCTCATCAGTCTCTACAACCACCTGAAAAGTCATTGTGGAGAGGCTGGTGCTGGTCTCTTCTGACAGGTAATTAGAGACAGAACAAGAGGGAAGGGCTTCAAGCTGCAACAGGGCAGGTTTAGACTGGATATTAGGAACAATTTTTGCACAGCAAGAGTGGTCAGACACTGGAACAGGATGCCTAGGGAGGTGGTGGAGTCACCATCCCTGGATGTGTTTGAGGGTCGTTTGGATGTGATGTTGGTAGAGATGGTTTAGGGGAGAACTTTTTACGTAGATGATGGTTGGACTCGGTGATCCCAAGGGGCTTTTCCAACCTGAATAGTTCTATGATTCTATGATTCTAGTTCTATGGTGGGTTAAGTGCTGCCTGGAAATGCCCAGGTGGTCTCTTGAGACCAATGGACCAACTGCACTTAGGAATCTGATGTAGTGCTCCTGTTTTCATGTCATGCTTGTCATGGCAGTTAGTGCTCAAGCATGGTCCAGAGGTGCAGCACAATGGTTGTCATCATCTACATGAGAAGTTTTCATGACGCCCTTATGTTTTCTGGACTATAGTGCACTGCATGCTGTCCCTGGGTTGGTTGAAGCAATGGACTAGGGTGAGATGTAGGTTCTTGCCCCAGTTTGTCTCTTTGTCTACTGGATCCCCTTCTGGTTCCCTTAAAAAGGAAACGAGAGCATCACCCTCTGTGTTACCTTTCAATCCTAAGCCTGTTTGGGCTGGCTGTACCTATTCCCTTGTGTCAGATGCAAAACATGACAATGTTCTGGTTTTAACTGGGACCAGTTTGACCTTTCTGGCAGAGGTCTGTGGTGTGTCAGTGTCAATTCATGGGTAAAAGAGCTGCAAGGAGGAAGATGGCAACCCTGCATTCAGCACAGGACAACAAACAGAGCTTTACATGTTTGTCATTGTTGCCTTGAGTGCCAAAGAGGTGGGGTGAAGATTACTAAGCTCCTTGCTTCTGCAGGTAGCAGTTTGCTTTGTTTGATCTTGTTTTCATCCCAAGTGACCTCGGGATCACCAGCATATTTAAGTAAGCATTATCCTAAGATTGCATTTCTCTATTTCTTCATCTGAGGGTGTGGATTCTCTAACTTTTTGAGAAGAAAACGATTGTTCGCTTTTTTGGGGATTAATCCACCTAAAAATTGCCCTCTGAAGAAGAGCAAAATGTGTGCTGGAAGGGGGGGGAAAGAGTGAGCAAGGCCCTGATGCAATACCCAGGAGCTCCACTTCAGGTCTGCAGGCTGCATCTGCAAACAGCAGCAGCAAAAACAACAGGCCAGCTCTTTTTGTGATATGTGAAGTGCAATTATGAGGTGAAATATGAAGCTGGTATCTTAATATCTTAACGATACTGAATTTATTTTCAAAGTTAAGCTGTGCAGAATGAATCATTTATCAGTGGGCCATATGGAAAGGCACTTATCTAAACCCCCTTCTTAGTCCCAGGTGTGCTTCTCTGGCAAGAACAAATCACACACAGCATTTGGAAGAGAACTTAAATTCCAGATGCGCAATTTGAAAAGATGCATTTGCAAAAATAAAATAAGGCCAAATTCTGCAATATGTTATTTTTCTGCAGCTTCAGTGAAGTTAATGAAGTTCCATGGGGGTAACTGACACCAAATACAGCTCAAGGGATCCCCTTTTTTACTGTGTTACTCCAGTTTCACGCCAGCATTAATTTTGGAGGAGCTGGTCTGTCATGGAGAAGAGCACCCAACCAAAAGTGTCTGCTGTCTAGTTCTTTCTGTATGTCCTATTTATAAATATAGACAGTGAGACAGTGAGGAGGGAGTTCTTATATTGATGTTGATGCTGATGGATGCAAGGGTGAAACCAACAGTCTATCTTTCAGCTGACTTCAGGCATGCACCTCCTGGAGGTCCCAGCTATGAGGAAGATGTGATCCCTTTCAGCTGGCTGTGGGGAAGTGTGCTGTGCTGCTGGGGATTGCTCTCCTAGGGAGAGCCAGGACTACCAAGCCAAGAGGTTAGGTCTGTCTTCAGTTCTTGGTTATCTTGTTATCCAGGAAATGAGAAATCATAGAGATGAGTTTAGTTACGTTTGGTGAAAAATCACTTTACAAACATCAAGAAATTATTTAGAAATTGTTACTCTCCACCAGGAATTGCAGTTTTGTTGGAGACAAGTCATCCCTGCACACAGAAAATGTCTTCCACGGAGCATTTTGTTTTACAGCAGCAAACTGGTGTGGTTTTATCAGAAAACTGGGGTGAAGCTGTTGAGCGTTTCCAAAGCACAATTCCTGAGCAGCAGTTGGAAGAACCGCAGAAGAGCCTGGTTGGATACTGCAGCTGAGAGCTGCAGGGTGGACTCTGGCAGTGGAGGGAATATTTCCTGGCAGATGCTGAGCAGAGCCCCCAAACTGATGGCCCAGGGGCTGCTGTCAGTCAGAGCTGAGGGTAAATCTCCCATCTTGGCAGCAGAAGGAGTCGAGGTTGGTAACCAGGAAGGAGGCAAGGACTGTGTCTGCAGATGATCTGGTGCAATAGAAGCACATCACTAGATACAAACCATTGATGTTCAGACCCCTAAACATCCACTGCATGTATCTGGGGGGTTTGTGTTAGGATGGGGTTAGTCTGGTTTTCTTCAAGTCAAGCACGTGGCTTGAAGCTGCCTGCAGGACCAAGGGTTGGTTGGGTCTCTCGTGGCCTGCCCCAGGCTGGAGCATGTTTGGTGCACACTCACAGTGGGGCTTCCAGCCCCTGAAAGTTCAGGGACAGAGCTCACAACTGAGCTCCTGGGCAGGACACAGGAATTATGGAAAGATCTGCTTCAAAGCTGTGCAGTAGCTCTGAACTGAAAAGCTGCAGTTGCTGTCAGTGCAGCAGGGCCAGGCTGTGTGGTCTTGTAGAGGAATTTCTAGAGTGGACATCAGCAGGTGCAGGCTTTTCCTCTCATTAGGGTGCTGAATTGTTGAGTGACTTAAGGGAAGTTTAACATCTCAAAGCTTTTTGAAGTGCCCTCTCACAAAGCATTTACTCTCCCTGTTGCACTGGGAAAAGGGTGGTTACATGGAGGCAGGTACAGAGGGTTGAGACACTTTTGACTCATTCAATTCCATTTTCAAGACCGAGTAGAAGAAACTCAAGTAGTAATTCTTAGCTCTTTTGCATGAATTTTAATGAAAAATATCTAAAGCAGCACATATTAGGATAAAATCATTTCTACTGAAGGCTTGTGACCATGTTCAGAAGTGGTACTGTGAGGAGATCTTTTTTTAGTTCAGTGTCTGACTTGCTGGGTTGTCACTTTGTGGGGTGGCATAAACCAAAGTGAGAGGACTCCAGAGGAGGAGGATGGTATCAGTGATTGCCGAAGACAGGCTGCTAGCTGGTGCCTGCAGCTGTAAATGGGATGTACTCTCTGCTGCCCATCCTGGCCACTCAGACCTGCCCTCCTCAGTGTCAGAAACGATGCACACAGCCAGACTGCACCTTGCTGTTTGTTGAGCATGTTCCTGCAGAAAGGCTGAGGAGCAACATACACCTTGAGATGTTCTGTAACATCTGCCAGTTGGTTGAGATGATGGGGTGGCCTCCAGGAGCCAAACCCTTACCTAACTGATTCAAAGAAGCCTGACAGTTTACATTTCCTAATCACACCAATATAATGGAAATTGAATGTCTGACTACCTTGAAAATCCCAGTCCTGTTATTTATGAGACTGTGTGCCCCATGCTTACAGAGGCACCAAGCAGACTCTCCGTGAATTCCCTCCTATCCAGAGCTGTCAAGTGATGTTAATACAGGGCTACATGCAGAAAAACAAGCTTTGCTGTTGACAGAGCTTATCAGTTTTGGCATTTTGCAGAACTAATTTGCATCTGTCTGAAGCTGGGTGGTGATAGGGGTGCGAAGGGTGGGCATGAGGTAACTTGGAGAGCTCTGCTTTGTGCTGCAAACAGTGGACATGGCCAGTGTGTGGTAGAGGTAATGCTGTCAGGCCTGATGGTGATCCTCTTCACAGCAAGGAGGTGACATCAGTAGAAGTATGGTTTCAGGAGGAGAGTTTACTGGATTATAGTAAGATAATCTCTCCCAAAGCAGTAGAAGTGGAATGGAGATCCTCCCATGTCCTCTGCAGGTCAAGGGCTGCTTGCTTTTGTAGCCGTGTCTCAGTACCCAGATGGTTCTGGTTGCTGTTGGTCTTTCACTTGCATTTTAAGTTTTCCCCTCCTTGATTCTGAAAAAAATTCCTTTCCTGAGCCAGCTTAAAAATCCTGCACTTTTTGTCTTTGTTTGGTTTTTTTGTTTCTCACACATAGTGTAGCCTGGAGACGGCGAGTAACTGATTCCCAAAGAAAAATATCTCTGTTGCCCAGGCCCATAATTTATAGAATAGCTTTTCTGACCAGTTGTGTTTTCCATTTAATATATTTTCTGTTTTTCAAATCTCCCCCTTCAAAGCAGAAACGGTTCCTCGGAGCTGGGATGGGGGAACGTTGCTGAGAGCTCAATTTAAAGGTCAGGGACCTGGGGGATGGAGTGTATCTTTGCTTTCTGCTCCAAAATAGGCTGAAGACAAAGGTGAAGAAAGAAAGGAGAGGTAAATGCCCTAAGATCATAAACAGCACTGCGTGTGCAACCTCAGGGCCGTGTCTCACACTGCCCATCACCATGGTGGGCTCATTAATGTCCACTCAAAGCATTTCTGAGCCACCATTTCCCAAAAATCATCTGTTCTCACGTGAAAAAAAAAACCTAAATGAGGTCGGCTTTGCCATTGCCCTGCAGTGCTTTCCCCTGGAAGAAGCCAGCAGTGGGGCAGGTGGCCAGCTGCCATCCATGGCAGGGCTCTGGGGTACGCTGGACTGGTTGTGAGGTGGCCCATGGATGGTGGTGGATCAGGTTGTGCTGCTTGACACCAGCCAGGGCTGACGTGGGAGGAACGGGTGTAGGAGGGTTGGGAAGGCACATGCAACAGTCTCTAGCCTGTGGCTCTTCCCTCCATGCCAGAGGCATGGTGTGGACAGCTGAAAAGCAGAACAAAACTGCTGCTGCTCTAAAACTTGCCATCTTGGGGGTCAATAATGCTCAAGTCAAGATACTGGAGATTTGGTTTTCTAATAGATTCTGACACACCTGGCAAAGGATGTAAAACTCAATGATTCCTCTTCATTTTGATGGCCTGGGTTTTTTTTATTTTCACCTTTTTACATGAATTACTGTAATGAGGCATTGCAGAACTTTGTGCTAATTAAAACTAAGGCCAGCTAGCCCTGTGAGGACATCCGCATGGACTTGGATCCACGGTGCAGGAGAGGGCACTTGCCACTGGACTTGGCTGTACTTTGCAGCAAAGTCAGTTCCTCCTTGGAAAGCTTTACATGTGGAAAGCAAAAACGTGAGAGTCACTGAGCCCAGAGGACAGCAGCCACCAGAGACCTGACAGCAAAGCCATGGCCAAGGTGTGTGGCAAAATGAGGGTCTCCACCTTCTGGTTTTTGCTTCTTTGCCTGTTCTTGAGGATAGATTTAGGGTAGGCATTGGGAAGAAATTCTTTACTGTGAGAGTGGTGAGACCCTGGCCCAGGTTGCCCAGGGAAGTTGTTGCTGCCCCATCCCTGGCAGTGTTGAAGGGCAGGTTGGATGGAGCTTGGAGCAGCCTGGGCTGGTGGGAAGTGTCCCTGCCCATGTAGAGGGTTGGGACTGGATAATGTTGAAGGTCCCTTCCAACCCAAACCAGTCTGGGATTCTATGATTCTTTCTCCAGTGATGGTGTAATGGCCCAGCCAGCATCTCTGTTAGGAGCTGGGGCTGAGCCTCTGCTTCATTTTCCTGTTCCCTAAAGGCCTGAGCAAGGCTCAGATCTGAGAATGAGATGGAGGGGCTGGCTGGGAGATGGGAAGTTGGGCTGAGAAACTCTCTTTCCAGCCAAGGCAGGGAGATTTCCTGAAGCACCTCGTCACTCTGCTTGACTTCCCATTAGAGCAGGGGCTGTTAGTCCAGTTCTGCACTGAATGCTGACAATTAATAAACCTCATATTTAGTTGGTAAATAGAACTGTGTGAAAAATGTAGAAGAAAACAGTGGTTTTTTTCAGTCATTAAGGTGATGGTTTTTCATAACGGAAAATGTTTGGTTACAATTAAATTAACACTTTCAGATAAAAAATTACATTTGAATATTTAAGATACAGTTGTATGGGCCACCTGGAAGGTATTCTTCAATATGATGTTGTTCTTTGCACAGCACCTGCTGTTCCTTGACCAGCCTAGCTAATGATGCTTTGCACTAGAACACAGTGTTCTAGTTTCTTTAGAAAAAGTTCCTGCACAGCTATCCAGTCTGCTCTGCAGAATTTCAGCTGTGGCCCAATTCAGTCCCACCATACTCAATTGCAACTGCAGATCATCTCTTCCCAGTTTTGACACCAAAAAGGGAAAACATGGTGTAACACAGCAATGCAGGGAGGTCTGGGGTGTGAACCTGAAACCAGAAGTTTGAAGAGGCAAGCTGGATTCATACAACTAACTTTCAAATATCCAAACATGCATGCTGCATACCACAGAATTTGTCTTCTTCTAACTACATATATATGAATAACAATAACAATAACAATAATGATATATGTGTAATGATAATATACATATATTCCAGGAATATACATATATTCCTGGAAAAAAAAGGCTGAAACCTAAGCCAGAAGGAAGAAAAACCTCACAAAGGTTGATAGAGAAATCAACCTAGAGAGTATGCATATAGTTGTAAATGGACTACTCCATATATCTCCAGAAAGGAGACCACCCTCCAGGATGACCTAGACAGGCTGGAGGAGTGGGCTAGCAGGAATCTTATGAAGTTCAGTGGGGAGAAGTGTAAGGTCTTGCATCTGGGAACACATAACCCAGGAGTGCAGTTCAGACTGGGATCCACCTGGCTGGAGAACAGCCCTGTGGAAAGGGACCTGGGGGTCTTGGTGGAGAACAGGCTCACCATGAGTGACCAGTGCACTGCAGGACAAGGAAAGCCAACAGGATGCTGGGCTGCATCAACAAGGGCATCACCAGCAGAGATCAATAGGTCATCATCCCCCTCTACTCAGCACTTGTCAGACCACACCTGGAATATTGTGTTCAGTTTTGGGCCTCACTCTACAAAAAGGATCGACAGGCTGAAGAAGGTCCAGAGAAGGGCCACAAGGGTGATCAGAGGACTGGAGGACCTGTCATATGAGGAGAGACTGAGAAAACTGAGTTTGTTCAACCTTGAGAAGAGAAGGCTCAGGGGAAACCTTATTACCATGTTCCAGTACTTAAAGGGTGGCTGCCAAGAAGATGGAGACTCCCTGTTTACAAGAAGTCACATGGAAAAGACAAGGGATCACGGGAACAAATTGCTCCTGGGGAGATTCTGATTTGGACACCGAGGTAAATTTTTCACCATGAGAACAGTCAGACCCCCAGCACTGAAGCTACAAGAAAGCTGCTGTTAGCACAGTTAGGACCAAGCATTCATGATGGTTTGTCTCTGAATCCAGAAGGTGACAGGCACATCAGCTGACTGCTGGTGGCCCCAGGGTCACCTCTCTCTGATGGAACAGAAAAATGGCTTTGGTGGAAGGTAAGGAGCTGTTGTCTGTCCATTCCCTTGAGATACCTGCTTTTCCAAAGTGCTTGTGTGAGTAGGAGCCTCTGTCTCTTGGAGCCGTTTAAGTGGTACTTGGTCCATGTGTGTGGTTGTCTTCCAGCCCATGAGTTGGTACCTGGCAGGAAGGTGTCACATCACACTGTTGACTGGAAGGCATTTGCTGCCTAATGGTAGAGAAGCTACTTAATTATCTGTACTTCTTTTATTCTGTTTGTTTGGTATGTAATTTTATCTTGATAAATATCTCAACCTTTCCTTTGACTTATGCTGCAGTTCCTTTCCCCATGTCCTCCAGGAGCCCAACTGCCCTATGCCTTCCCCCCCACCCCCTCAAAGTTCCCTCTGGAAAGTCACTTACACCCTGTTAATGAGCTCTCAGCATCCATTTGCTCTTAGTGATACATCAACAGCTAAATGGAATGTATGGAGGTTTTTTTTATCCTATCCCTTCTTTCAGTTTCCTCTATCTCCTCTCAGTTTTTCTTAAAGAGAGGAAAAATAATTCTGGCACTGACTTAATCTAAAAAAGAAGCTGAAGCCTATTGGTTGAATAGGAGTCAGAAGCCCAGATGAAGCTAACTCCATGCCCCTTCTTTTCTGCTGTGAAGTTGTCACTAACACTGTGCTATATTCTTTTTAAATTTAATTTATGAAATATCAGTGAAATTGGGAAGGGCTTGCAGTGACTGGAACTCAGTGAGAAGTAAGAGTTTATGGCCCCTAACAAGAACAAACAAGACCAGAAAATCCTTCATGTTCTCCCAGTTAACCATAGAAACAGCCTTTTTTTTTTTTTTCTTTTAAATAATCTCAAGGAAAAGTCAGCGAAACATAAATTAGAACGACCGCCTCTGATTTATTTTTCTGAATAAAAAGGACATTCAGTAGCAGGTCATTTGTTTTTGTTTTCTTTCAGAGAGTAAATGGAAACATGTTCTTACCTCACTTTTCTCACAAGTACAGTAGGTTTCCTAAGCTTGTGTCAAGGTTTTATTGCCAGGAAAAAGTGGTTGAATATTGAGCATTTGTAATGAGGGCATCATCAGACATGGAATCCAGCTGTCAAGGCTGGGACATTAATTTTCTAGGTGTGGGGCTGAGCTGGTTAATGACCTCTGAGTGTCACTTTGCCGGACCGTTAATTCCCAACCATTTTGCACCTATAACCTTCCTTTGGAGATAATTTTTGGAGAACGTCTATTTCTGAGTAAGAAAGTGCCAAGGCTTGATGAACAGGCTAAGGAACCATGTCGGTTTAGGAGGGAATGGGGAGTTTTATTTAACATGAGCACTGACTGAGATGGACTGCACCAGATGGGACCCCAGCTCTGCAGAGCTTGGTTTCTGGTCTGTGGTAGGATCGGCTCTTTCAAAGGAAATACTTGTCAGAAGGTTTTTCTGAGTACTACCAGGAGCACTGAACATTCGTCCCTCTGACAAATTGCAAAGTCAGTATGATCAAGTGGATTACAAATAGGACTGGAAACTCCTAAGTTCTTGTTCTGGCTCAGTCCTTGACTTTCTTCTGTGACCTTAAGCAATTCATTTGAACTTCTCTCAGCCAGATTCATTGCTCCTGTAATTCCATCTGATATAGTAAATGAGGAAGTGTATGGCCCTATATATCTTAATTTTCCTATCTGTAAACGTGGGTGAATGCTTTTGGTATGTAATTATTACCCACGGGTTCTGAGATGTTTCAAATCTTTACAGCACTTTGATGTCAGCCAGGCTATTTGTTGATCTATGGAGGATCTACGTGGTAAGAAGTTTTAGAAAAGTTTTAAGCTTTCATCCGAGAGTGGGTGGAAAAATATTGTATGTATATTATATATGTTTAATCTTGTTTTCAGCTTTCTTTTAAGTGTAGGAATTTGCCTATCATTTTTTGTCCAACAATTAATTACCTGTGTTCTTGCTGAAAGACCTAACAGCTTCTAGAACTTTGTCTGCCTTGTTAAACACAACCAAAAGATTGGCCTCAATGTTGAAAAACCCTTAAGACAGTTGGTTTGACTGCATTACCCTGTTTATCTCCACAGCTATGATCGATGAGTGGTGGCAGTGATAAAGGTGATGTCCATGATACACTCTCAACACCTCACAGACTAATTGCAAGATGATTTGAATTATTCTCAGGTCTCTTTTCCAGTGGGGAGGAAGCTGGCATTGATTTGTAGCGAGGAACATTTTGCCATCATCCATATGCTGGTTTGGATGCTGATGCTTAGGAGGATGTAGCAGTACCAGGAGGTCAGCTCTGCATGGTAGTGGGGTGGTTGGGGTGCCTGGCAGTGGCTGCCCAGGCCCTTCAGAGCTCTTGGTGCTCCTGTGGCATTGGGAAACTGAAACCAGGGGTTGTCAGAGAATGTTCTGGCAGCTGTGCTAATGTGTGAAACCTGTCTTGCTGGGATTATGTGTGTCCTATGCTGGCAATTTCCTTATGGGAACATACAGCACGCGTGGCATTCTGTGTTATTACTTACGTGCATGTGTGTGGAAGAAAGAGCTGTTGGAAAGCTGTTGAGGAATGTCCTGAAGCCTATTGTTAAGAAAAAGAATCACACCTCTGAAAAGATTTTGTTACTAAAAAAGGCCTGTCTTTGCAGTAAATGCACTTATGTAGATGTGACTACTGAAAGCTTGTAGCATTAAGACTCGTTGCTGGGGGTCTGGAGAGCATGGTCTGGATGCTCTCCTGGTGGTGGTAAAGGCTGGTGCAGTTAGAGGTGACTTGCTGGGGTGATGGAGGTGGTAGACACAGTCTCACAAGAGGCTGGTTCTCTCTCAGGCTTCCCAATAACTGCGTTGCATGAGAAGTCATTTTTCCTTTCTTTTATCTCTGCTGTTTGCCCGGGGCAGGAAGTATCTCACTATGCAGTTGCACGGTGCTGACTACAACCAGGCTTTGATCTCAATTAAACAATCTAGACAAAGAAATAATAATAACCCATGATTATGCAGTTGACTGTGGTATTTCTGCAGTGATGGAGACCATTCCTAAACAATGCTGGTAGCGTAAAAGAGACTTACAGGGCTTGTTTTTTGTCTTGGAGCCCACAATCACTTTGCTAGAGATGCAAAAGCCGTGGTTCTGCCTTCCTCTGCTGAAAATCTGAAGTGGAAAAGAGACCTATTAGGTCATTCATTTTGTTGGCTCTTGTCAGAATTATTCCCAGTGCCATGCTCTCACCAGAGCCTGATCCTGTCTAGTTTGGAATAATTCAAGCCCTGGTGCTTCTGCTACCTTTTACTTGGAAAAAACATTTCAGTGTCTACTAGACCTCCTGGGTAGGAAACTCAGACTCAGTTGAGTCCAGCAACTGCTGCATATAATTCCTTGAACCACCCGACACATTTCCACCTCTGCCTTGGGTGGCTGTGCAACTGAAAATCACTCGAGCTTACTCAACCCAGCTCTTTAGTCACCATTCTGGCCCAGTTCCTTTGTTGTTTAATCTGTTCTGGTGAATCTGCCCCCGAGATTCTCCTGTAGCTGTCAGGAGTGATCTGTCAAAAATACAGAGGGGGACTGATCTTCATTTACATGAAACCCTTTTTATACTTAACTGACTCTGTAAAGGGTCCTTAAAAATGAGTGCACTGTGAGTTTCTCCAGTATCAATGTAAAGGGAGTGTTTTCACAAAGTACAGTAAGGACCATTTTGTTACAATTACAGCTTAAATCCCCACTTTGTGGATTCATGTGTTTATCAACAAATTTATCTCTTTTTCTTTCTTTCTTTCTTTTTTTTCTCCCCTAACATGCATATTCCCATTCTTCATTGCTGCAAAAGAAAGTTTGAAAGAGAAGAAAAAAAAAATAATTAGGTCTTGAAAGCTTGAACAAATCATAATAAAAAATGTTGGGTTTTACTCTTTTTCCTTTCCTGCATTTCATCAGTCACAAACTCTTTGCAGTCTGGCTCACGAGCTCTGGAAGTTGGCAGCAGTTACTGGTTTGCTCTGATGGGGCATCAGAGCTTTGAGCATGTGGATCTGCAGCTCTGTCCTCTCCAGATGCCACCGTGGCAGTGTCCTGTGGTCACTGGAAATGAGACACAGATAATGTATTTCTCAAATAGTCCTGTCATATATAGGGGAACTACATGAGTAAAATGGGATTGAACTCAGGCCATAACCCCCAAAAATTGTAAGAATTTACTGGTTAACATGTGGGATAAACCACATGTATTTGTCTCTGGTCAAAAATCCATCTTCATCTCTCTGTAGGGCCTTGGGGAAGCTCCCATCCCAGGCATTTCAATGTTGGGAACCTCTGCTCCTTCTAGATGGTTTCCTATGTAGTCACCTCTGGACTTTGCTTATGGAGCTATGGCACAGAAAACCCTTCAGAAGTTCTGCTGTGGAGCTGGGCTGGGCTGGATGAGTAACTTGGCCTCACGTGTGCTTTGTTTTTTGCTCCCTGATAAAGCCACATATGCTGAATGGGGCGGGCACTCAGGGGGGTGGAACTGTGGCAAAACCTTCCCTGCTGCTTGCTCAGGACACCGACTGAGTGCTTGTTACTGGTGCATCTTCTGTGGAGGAGAGAGCAAAACAGTACCTGATACCTCATAAGCAATGGGAGAGTTTCCTGTGAGAAGCAGCTTTTATGAAGCTTTTACCATCCCATTTGGGATTTTAGGTATAATACAGTGAGATGTAATTAGGCAGAAAGCAGGGTGTGGTTTTTAAATGCTGTGCTGGACCTGAGGGCGCAGAGATTCAGTCCATTGTCTTTCCAAAGGCTCTCTGAGAACACCTGAACTTTATTTCTTTTCTCAGGTATTAGTTTTCCTTCTTAGCCTGGATTCATACTGGACCTTTTGCCTGACATTCCAGAGAAGGGACATTCTTACTGGCCCACTACACCTCCTGCTCAGGGCTCAAGGCATCTCTGGGGCACTGGGTTAACCCTGTACGAAAGCTCACCCCAGACCCTCCTGCCACAGAGTTTTGTGAAGAACAATATTGACTGTTTTTAAGGTCAGGCTTGAAGGGGCTCTGAGCAATCTGTTCTAGAGTGAGATGTCCCTGATTATTGTAGGGGGGTTGGACTAGATGACCTTTAGATGTTCCTTCCAACCCAAGACATTCTATGATTCCAGGATGGTCACTTCCAGCTGAATTGTATGAGAGCCCTCCATCTCATCAAAGCAGGAAGGCCTGTGTAGGGAACTAAATCCATCAGGATCATGTTGTATTTCTGTCTTCAATGTTTTTACTCACTTTCCCGTGAATAATATCTCTTGTGAACCTTAAAATTATTCAATTAAATATTTCTGTTATCAAATTATTTTTTAGAAGTAACCTAATTGTAGATTGCTGAAGAACCACTTCTGTGAAAAAAGAACTTTACAAAGACCCTTGCAGCAATTAATCCCCAATCAAGGTTTCTAGAGCCAAGTTCTGATTTCCAGCAAGGGAAGGAAACTGCAGCTGCAAGCTCAGCAGGATAGGGCTGTGTCCTGCACCAGGTCTCAAGTTAGCACTTTGCCTTCTGACCTGGAAAAAAGAAAAAAGAGTAATCTGCTAACCTGCAGGAGTTAAAATGTGGGGATCTGCAGGTGGGGGACGTGCTGGAAACTCAGCACACCTCAGGAACAGGGGAAGCACAGAGGAAAGTTTCCAGGAGTGCACCAGGGCAGGGGGCAGCAGGAGGCTCAAGCCCACGCCCTCCCACATGCAGGGGTACATGGAACATGACGACTTGGTGATTTTAGTCCAAAACTATGTGGACTTGGAAGCAATGTCATTTTCTTTCATGCATCTTTTATCTGAGAGTTGGCACGTTGCGTTGTGCATAGAAATTAAGGAGATGACTTGGGGCTCTCTTCTGTCGTCACTTGCATGGTGTGTAACTCAATATTTTGTTTATTTATGGGAAAATTCTTTTCTGCAGCTCCACAAAGATTGTGTGAGAGCAAAGGAAGCACGAGGAAGGAGAGGGCCAGCCCCCTTCGCCCCAAAGTGAGAGCACTGAAAAAATAAAACCTGGCACCCAGGCTGGGGCTGACAGAAAGCATCTTTCATTTGTGCATTAAAGCCAACGAATCCCTGGCCTCGTCTCTCCCAGCCTACCCTCAGCATCAGCCAGCTCGCCAGAAAAGTGTGGGCCACAGGAAAATAAACCCTGTGTGCAGGAATAGTTCTGATCTATCAGAAGCCAATAGCAATGAAAACGTCTCGCTCATATCTGACGATGGCAGCACGTTGCTCCCTGTTGGCTTTAAATGTAAAAGAAAAAAAGTAGAAGTCTAAGCATCTGAGTAGGTACAGGAGATAAAACCCATCATCTTTGCACTCCATTTATACACCAAAAAGCAACTAAGAATAGTCCCAAGCTCTGTGACTGCAGCATTTTGGATTATCTTGCTATGACGTGTCCTCTCCCTTCTGCAGCTGAGTGTGTCTCTCTCTGTCAGGTACATTCCTTCCATGAGGACAAGTTCTGCACTGAACATTTTAGGGCAGGAAAGTGTAGTTAAGGATGCCAAGTTATTCAGGTGGTTAGATTATATTTCTAGGCACAAGGCTGGGCTGGTTAATGGTCCTTGAGTGTCACTTTGCCAGACTAGTAATGACAGAGGCACTTTGCAATTCCTGCCTTCTTTATGTCATTGCTTTTAATGTTGTTTGAGGATTCAGATATAACCTTAGGGGGATAAAATGCTTTGGCTTGGTAAAAGGGCTAATATGGACAAGTCACAAAATCTCAAGCTGAGAAAGGAACATTGACTCTATAAAGAAAGAAAAATATCTATTTAAGAATGACGCTGCCTCGAATTTGCTTGTCTGAAAGAAGCTTAGGGGATTTGACATGATGGGCTCAAAACCATCAAGAAAATCATGACTTGGCCAAAATGAGGACAGAGGAGTCCCCCGTGTCTGTCTCAGTCTACTTGCCTGTGCTGCTGCTTCCTTCACTCATAGAGGGCTGCCACAAGCCATCAGCAAAACATTGTCAGACCCATTTCACTGTTTTACAAGAAAGAAGTTTTCATTTCTAACTAGCCTTGAGGAGAGGGGGGTATTTAATGATATAACTAGATTAACCAGGTGTCAGAAGTCCCCTGACAGCCTGAGTGAAAACATCAGCCAACACAACTTTCAAGCCAACTGGATGGTCTAAACTAACTCTACATTTTTATCCGTAAATCTGTGTCCTGCTGACTTGTCCTGTTGCAGTTTCTCCATTGGAATGGTCCTTGGATAATTTCAAATGTTCAGACCATGAACACGTGTTACTTCGGTGCTGGCAGCATACCTGTTGTGATGAGATCCCAGCAACCCAAGTTCTTGATTCCTTTAAAAATTTGGCTTTTATTCTGTGCACTGATTGCCCTGATAGGTTTTAATTTTAGGTAGGCTCAAAAACCCCAAAAGACAAATCCCACTGAATATTTTTGTCCCATCCTTGGCCTAAACAATTTCAGCCACTGAGCTTTCTTTGGTCTATTCCCATCACCCCCTCCAAGTCAGCAATCAACAGACAAACCAACTCCAGCTCTTAGCAGGACAAGGCTGTGGCAGAAGAAATGCAGCCAGGCACCAGCCTGTATTTCCATGGTTTCTTGCCCTGAGATTCACCCACCTTCTTTATTGTTCTCATTATTCCTCCCCATGTTTGACAGAGATGAGGCAAAATCTCCAGGATGTTCCAAGAGTCAGTAGCATAGCTGAAAGGACATTGAGTTTATCTCTGCTTATAAATGTCTGTGTTTTTCCTGATATTTATTGCAGTAATATTCCAACTGCTGTCTCTGGTAGCACAGGCAAGATGGCAAGACCTGGATCTTGGATTTATCTTTGTTGGGAGCTGGAGACTCTTAATACCCTCTCTCTGGAGGGTCCTGAGACACAGGAGAATTTATTCAGTGACTTTTCCTACCTGTGCTTTGAGATTATTGCTGCTTATCAAGCTCTGGTAATAATGAAGCGTCAGTAAAAGACTTTGAATGTGAAAAGATAGTGGGAACCTAGGGAAGAATCTGAAGAAAAAGGAAAAAAAAGGTTACCAAACATGGGTAAAACAAGTATTACCAAGTTTTCATTTAACCTTCTAAAATATTTCATCAGTATTTTTTGCAGTATTTCATCTGAATGTACTGAATTTGAAGTGTTGTACAGAAAGCTCATCAGGGCAGCTGTTGAAAAGGATGGGGTGACTGTGGGGCAGCTACTCATTGACTTGGGAAATGGTCAGGGAGTGATTAGAGGGGC
Organism: Apus apus; assembly: GCF_020740795.1. Taxonomy (NCBI): domain Eukaryota; kingdom Metazoa; phylum Chordata; class Aves; order Apodiformes; family Apodidae; genus Apus; species Apus apus. The sequence continues at coordinate 16,413,148 of NC_067294.1, read as the reverse complement.
TCTAATTTTAGGGACAGCAGAGGGGGGCACAGCTGGGAATCCTGTGTGTGCTCCTAGGAAGTTCTTGTTGTCTCAAAGAGGGCACGAGGTCAGCCAAAGAGCTTAAGGGCTGGTAAAGGTGCCAGGAGCCATGTTTTGTAAGGGTGCTGAAAGGAGAGAAGCAGATGAGATTGCAAAGAAGGTAAATCACTGCTTCAATAGGTATGGGAAGGTACACAGATGTAGGTAACTTGTTGGAGGTGCAGTGAGAAGTAAAGGAGGCTTTTTTTCCAAATTCTGTGGATTATTTTAGTCTGTACAATGATTTGGAGTTGGTGAGTTATCCTACAGATCCCAAATAAATATCTGAGTACATCAATGCTAAACCAGCTCCTGCCCCACCCTGTGTTTGTGCTCGGGTTTTGGTGCTGGTGTGTTTGTGTGGAGGGATCCCAGGTGGTGGCAGAGGTGAGGGGCTTGGCTGTGGTGGCACAAAGTGGTCGTTATTTTTAAGGGCCGATATATGTCAGTATTTGCAGATGAGTCGGCTGAGCTAGGAGTATCAGTCCTGGAATATCAGCAGAGCTATTTCATCCTGGTATTGGATGCACAGCAGTGAATAAATTTGCAGTTGGATCTCTTGTCTCCCAGGTGACAACAGTGACCACTGAGCAGCTGGTTATTCTAGAAACTGCCTTTGTTTTCTTAATAATGATAAATTTCACAGTGAATCTTAACATTTAAAAAAAAAAAAAGAATAACAAATTTAAAAGCTATGTTAAAACTGGTGAAATTCTGATTCATTTATATTTTCCAGTGGGAATGATTCAGGTGATCTGAGGAGAACATCACTTTCACTAGTGCAGCAATGTAAGTGAAGCAGCCCCGTAGGTTTGTCAGTGGCTGCAGTCTATGGCAGGTATTTTAAAATAAGCCAAATCCTGCCCTTCACAAGGAAATAAAACTGAAGAGCTGTGATGTCCAGAATTAAGGATCTACCAGTGCTGGGTGTCAGGGCTTAACCCTGGGAGGTGGTGGAGCAGGAGCTGGCTCTGCCTGTCTTCAGGGAGGGGATAACGCCGCTTCCTTGAGTGATTCAATCTCATATGAATTCAAACAAGAAACAGGCAGCTGAGGAAACTGTCAGGCCAAATTTTGCAGACCTTTCTGGAGTAATTAATCCCACTGTCTCCAAAGGAGGGGGAAGCAAAGCCCCATGCAGCAATCCTTTCTGCTGCAATAGCACCTGCCTGCAGAAGTGGCAGCTGTGTGGTGGGGAGGCAGTGCCCTGCCCGCAGTGAGGCTCTGTGCCTGGTGGCCTTGGGGCTTGGTCTGGTGATCATCATTGCCTGGTTTGAGTTGGAAGGGACCTTGGAAGGTGGATCATCTAGTATCCACCAAAGGGCAGTGTCTTCTTGAATAATAATGACATTAAGCACAGGGTTGAAGCTAGAAGCGTGCACCAGCGCTTCCCTGCTTCAGAAAGAAAATGTGCTGAATGAGATGGTAAAAGGTTTCTTAATAAGGTTGAGATGTTAACTCCTAGAAAGAAAAAGAAAAACATGCAAAGAAAATATAAACAAAACCTCAAAAGCTCAGAGCAGATTCCAACATGGTGCTGAAGCAGTTCCCCAGGGTGCAAAGGATGAAATAATAGATGAAATAATATCTGCCAGCCCTGGTACCTGGAGAGGCAAAGAGGTGCACAGTGCTAAGGTGGGGGGGGGGGGGAACATACATGCAGTTGGAGTAGCTCGCGGCCCAGGGGAACACATTTTGGGCATGCCAATTTGCCTGGCTTCAGTTCACAGCTCTAATCACAGAGGAAAGCTCCTGATCCTGAGCCCTGACCTTTGCAGCTCTTGCAGAGCCGTTGCAAGGAGCAGCAGCTTCCAGGTAGACCTGTGCTAGTAAATGGTTTTAATGTTACAGAGGAGATTTCCCTCAGCACGCCTGCCTTCTAGAATTTATTTTCTTTATCCACAACCTCTTGGAAGCCAAAACTTTTCCTTATTTTTCATCTGCAATCCAGAATATTGGAGTGCAAACCCCAAGTGCTTTGATCTGGCAGTACTGCTAATCCATTCTGTGGGAGCTCTGGCTGAGCTGCCTCACTCTTGCTTTGTTTCCTCCATGGCCAGGACTTGTGAGGGCGAGTTCCTGGTCCCCCAAGGCACCCTGGACCGAGATGGGGCACCATAGTGTCCCATGGGAGGTGGAGCTGTCTGAACCCCAAAGGGATATGGACTCTTGGAGGGAATGGGTTGGCACATCCCCAGGTGCCCAGGGTCTCTCTTGGCAGCCCTGGGGATAAACAAAACCCAGTGGAGATCCCTCCCTCAGTCTGCATTCCTTGTATTGCCCCTAGTCCTGGCTTGTTCACTCTACCAAGCCTGCACAGGGCAAGACAGCACAGGTTAATCATCCTAATTACAGCAAAGAGAAAGTTCTTCAAATAAAGTGAATTACAGTAATGAGATCATTTCTCTTTCTGAAAAGGCTCCTTTGCAGAGAGCCAAACGAGGAGCCTTGGCAGTAGGGACACAAGGGCTCCTCTGGGGGGAGAACCAGCTTGTTCCAAGCCCTGAGGGGTCTTGTTGGCTTTTCCCCCAAAGAAAAGTTCACCCAGCCCTGCCAACACCAAAGCAGATTTCTGTACAAGTTGACAGTTGTGTATCTCCCTTTTCCCCCCACTCCCCAAATTTCACAGAAAAAAAAAATAATTTAAAATATTCCTTTTCATTTTTATTTATTTAGGGGTTTCTGCAGCTGTGAATGTATTTGGAATAGTTGAAAAAAATTATCTCTGGGGTCTGTGCATACAAAGCCCTTGTAAGTCTGAAGGGCACAAGCACACGGGGAGGAAGCAGAGGGATTGTCTGTCACTAACCATGGCACTCATCAAAACTTGTGTGATAAAGAGCATTGCTGGGGTTTTCCAACTAATTTGTCTGCTGTTCACTGTTTACTCAGGAATCTGGTTTAAAACCCTATGTGGTAATATAATTGACTGAAGAACCATAATGTAACCAGAAAATGAATCAGAAGGAATTATTTTACAAACCCAGCACTTAACTGTGAGCCAGTGGCAATCTGCTGTGGCCCTTTTCATCTGCTTATCTTCATTATGGCATTAGAGACACAGGCTGCTCTGCCAGGCTCTGCCTAACCCCACACTGACAAACATCCACTCTTCACAAAATCACAGAATCACGGAATCTCAGGGGTTGGAAGGGACCTGGAAGGATCACCCAGTCCAAGCCCCCTGCCAGAGCAGAATCCCCTAGAGCACATCAGACAGGAACGTGTCCAGGTGGGTTTTGAATGTCTCCAGGACACCCACCTCATTCAGCAGTGGGCCTGTATTGCCTCTGGTGTTAGTTCTATCTGCAATGTATTGGAAGAAGCTGTTTCTACTGTCTTTGACCTCACTTGCAAGATTAAATTCCAAGGAGGCCTTAGCTTTCCTAATTGCCTCCCTACATCCTCTGACAACAGTCCTACATCCCACCCAAGTGGCCAGTCCCTCCTTCCATGATCCATAGGTTCATTTTTTCCACTTGATTTTGCCCAGCAGCTCCTTGTTTAACCATGTGGGTCTCCTGGCTCCCTTACTTTATTTCCTACCCATTGGGATGCTCTGATCCTCAGCTTGGAAGAAATGGTCCTCTTTTTTTATTCCTTTTTCCTGGAGAGAAACAGAACTTTCTGCTAATATCTCAACCCCTTCAAAGTAAATAATAAATTGGTGCTAATGTATAAATAAATTTCTCAATTATCCTTATACTGTTCTGGTATCAAAATGAATCTGAGGAGATGAAAGGGCCAGGTAGAAGCATTCAATTTAAGTTGGTCCTACTCTTAGCTTAACACAGCATCTCTTGTAGAAGTGGAATTACTCTGAGCTGTCCTATCTGATAATCTTTCTCCTAGCTGAGCCATCTGAGCTCTAACCACCTTATCTGTGGTGAAGACAGGCAGGAGCCACCCGTGCCCACCAGGCTCCCAATTCCCAAACACTGAGGCATTGATGGTACCAGGCTGTGCTTGGGAAATCTGGGCTTTACTGGAAAAGGGCAGAATGGTCATGCTCCAGAAATCATTTTTCCAGTTCTTGAGATTATTTGTGGTAGCCAGAAAAATATGAAAATCCTCAGAAAGGATCTTTAGTATAGGTTCATGCAAGGTATTCAACGTGGATGCTGGGTTGTTTTTTTTTTTCCTGTGAAATGGGAAGTGTGTGCAGAATGTACATTTTAAATCATTAATTATTGTGAAAATTGATACCTTGGTGTAATTTAATGTAAGGCAGGCATGTTCATCTGAACTCTGTATCTAAGTTGAGATGGTTTTAAATTATCTTCACACGTTGCCTGTCACTGATGGTGTCTTGGGTATGTTATTCTAGGGGACCCATTGACACCATGAACAGTGCTAAAGCCAAATATACTCTCTTTTCAAAACACTAATCCATTTTCTTTGTCCTTAATTGTGCTAGTGTTTTCATACCTGTTCTTCTTCTGGCCTGTGCCCTAGGTGTTTCAGGGACAGCTGCTCTTGTCTGCTGGTTACTGGCAGCTGGCCCTGTCAGAAACCACATCTGAATTTATTCCCTGTCCACACCATCAGCAGAATTCTGCTCTGAGTCCACCCCAAACACTTATAGCTAAACCCATGCAGAATTGTGGAAAATTCAGGGTTTTTTTGAATCCAGAATTAATGCCAAGTATCCAACTGCACTATTGATACAAATTCAGAACAACTATAAATATATTATGGAAGAGCAAATAGTTCATTGAGGCTCAATTAAGGTGATTCATCAATTTCTATCAGCTCAGGGAATGACTGAGTTTGTGATCCAAACTCAGATTAGGCTTTGCACTGCCAGTGTGTCCCCTCCCCTGACACTACAATACTTTTGTCAGCAAAGGGAATGAGAGAAGACAGTGATGTGAAAATGAAAAAAATGTTAGGTTTTCTTGAGCTGGTCAGGAAATTATTTGCCATTTGCTAAGTAGTAAAAACCATCTGTTAATCTGTTGCCAGCTGCCTTTATGACTTCAGCCCACTCAGCTGGACACAGCATCTTTATGGTGTGCATTATACCAGCTTTACATCATGCACTGAACAACTGTGCACTTTAGTCAGTCTTTATTTTTCATAGAGACTGAGAACGTCCAGCTTTGCTGTATTGGAAAGGTTATGGATCCCATGGATTTTGCATTTTGCTGCAGATTATTCTCTGTTTTCTGGATTTTACAGTTTTTAAAGCTCCATGGCTCATTTGGTGGCCAATGTTACTTTAGGCTTCTTAATGTAACTTAACCACTGCTGTCTTTGTGGGTCTGGAGACCAACAAAAACAATAGCCCCCACAGGTGTGAATTTTCCCCCTTCATCATAATCAACTGTTAACTTCAAAGTCCACTTGTGACGACTTCAAGGCTCAGTGTTAACCTCTCCTGCTACAGCATGTCCAACAAATGCACTTGTTGTCCAGCCCCATATGGACGTACCAGATGTTCCTTCCACTCGAGTGGGCATTCCAAGGGAAATTGCTGCTGGTTGTGTGGTCCAGTGGCAGGACAGAGGCACGAGGCTGGTCCAGCCCAGCTGAGGCCAGTGGGGGTATTGTTTCTGAATTGCAGATGTCAGCTTTCTAAGCTGTGTCCAGCAATTCCTCCTGTGAACTACCACTTCTAACCATTTTCCCCCAATTCTAGAAGAGTGTTGCTAGAATTGCTGAGCAATTTCTGCTCATCTACATCCAATATTGAGATCTTTAAAAAGTCAGGGGATATTCCCCCACCCCCATGCAGAGGGAGAAGAGAATTTCCAGACATATTTTCCCCTCTTTTTTTATCTGTAGAAATAAAGACAGATACTGAGTAATGTTTGTGCAAGCACATGGATTCACAACAGACCAAAGGGACTTTGCAACATGTAAGAATAAACTTTTCCAAAGGACACCAGAAGTACAGATCACGTACCCTTCTCTCTGCTAAGCTCCCATTTGGCCCTGTCTTACACTGTAAAGCACACTTGTTTTGCTTGATCATCAGCTGCCAAATGAGAACAAGTTACTTTATCACCTACAAGTGCCTTAGAACTATTTTTTATTTATCAAGAAACATTCTCATTATCATACTGAGAATCCCTGTAGATTTCCCCCCAAACCATGGCTTTCTACATCTTCCATCTGCATCATAACAGATACTTCTTGGGTGTTTCTTGCTTGCTGCTTTTGCCCTCCCCTTCTCACCTATGATCTTGCTGATGGGTTCAAAGATGAGGGAAAAAATCACAGTATCATCTCTTTTCTTTGGTGTATCTTTGCACTTTAAGTCTCTTCCAGTTCTTTCCCATCTCAGAAATAAGAGCTCCAGTTCATCACCCTCTTCTAAGCCTTCCTTTTACCTCCATGATACAGTTTTATTTCTCAGTCTTCTTGGGGCAAATGGTGAGATTACTGTCTCCCATATTTTGTTCCCTCAACTCTCAGTTGCCTCTGGGTATTTACATTCAAGGCTTCTTGTGTATTTTGAGTTCATTGTCACCTTGGACATTGTTTGGTCAGCTCCAGCTTCTTGCTGTGCAGTCTCATATCTTTAGGGGTCACTTTGTAGCTGAAACTCAGAATCAGAGCTCCATCATCACCTTCATCATCTACCGTTGGACTCAGTCCTTGATCTGTCTACCAAAAATCATGCAGTGTCTCTGCAGGTCATTTCCATCATAGAGACAATTGTGTGGCACCTACTCAACTGAATTTTGCTCCATCCATACTGGGATTGCTGTAGGGATCTTTTCTCCTTGTTTCTAAGGAAGGAAAGTCACTTTTCTTTGGTGCTTAAAAAAATCCTAAAAACATGTATCTGCACAACAGTTTGGAGCATTGAGCACTATCATTCATGTTGTTCCCTTGTACTTTCTGGTCTGTACTCACTTTTTGCCTGTGATCTTATACATAGTCCTTCCTAAAATAAGTCAAACCAAGAGCCAGAAGCTCTCCCTTCATTTAGTGTTGGCAAACAGTGCAGCTGTCGCCCATGCTGAAGACAGCCATGGGGTACAGGGTTACAGGTGGTACAGTGGGTTCTGTGTTGTTCCCTTGCATATGTGTGTACTCAGGAGATGGTCTTGCAGGAGGTGGGTCCAGCCGCAGTAACAATGCTGCTGTCACTGGCTGCCCAGAGCTGCCTCTCCTGGCAGTGCCATCGTGGGGGTAGGAGAGCACATCAGCATCAGGAATGCACATGTTAAGCCTTTATCAATTTGGGGGAGTTCACTGGAGTCCTGAACTCAAATCTCGTTGTGTGGGAAGCATCAGGCTCTCTCAGATGCTTGGATAGCCAAGACTTTCTGGTCCCCTGTGTGGATGGATCCCATAGAAGCACTGTCTTCTTTTAATTCTCTTTAACACATCCTGTTATTATTTGTGGTAGTAAAAAGGCAAAACAATCATGGCCTGACTCTTGTAAACCTGACAGCATCTGCCAATCCAGCAGTTAAGAAACTGTCCCTTGAGCTGGAATCGTTTTCAGAGAACACAGAAACCCACCAGGTCCTTTTCCCAGCTTCTTTTCTGGCTTCACAAATAGCATCAAAGTTGAGAGAGGGGTGGCAAAAAGCCTCAGGTGCAGGGTACCACAGTGGCATTCCCAGCTACAGCAGCCTGGTATTCCTGAAATTGTTTTCTTGGGAGTTGTCTGGTTGTGTAATTCCTTCCTTGACAGTTACGATGATCTCTGTTCTGTGTTTATAATAACGTGTGTTTACTAATAGTGTGGTGGCATGCCACTGCCAAGCTGCTTCTGCTAACAATAAAACAAGGGAAAATGGATATTTATGGAGACTTGGGGGCTGGCCGGGCTGGAGCTCTTGATTTTTATTGTAGCTGACTGCAGACTTCTCAGACACGAGAATCTGTATCTCATTGTGGAAAGCTGGTTCCCATTTCAATCTGGGTTCCATTATTAGGGTTTGGTTTACATTCTGTAAGGTTGGCCATGTGCAGATTCACACAAACAAATATGTAATTTATGTCTGTAGCTTTCACTTGTGGTATTGAAACCCCCACCTATTTGAAGTATCTCTGGAAGGGGATGAGAGGAGCTACAATGTTCCTCTTCCTAATGGACGGGAAGGTTGTGTAGCAACAAGGAGTCTAATAAAAATAGTCTGAAATAATTTCCACACTCTGCTGAGCCACCAGGGGAAGAGTGAGTCGTGTTAGAGAAGAGTATCACTGAAGATGGAAATAGCTGCTGCTCACACTGCATATCTCTTGTGGCTACATGGAGGACCCTGTCTCCAGGGTTGTCATCAGCCCAGCATGCACTGCCAACATCAGCTACCACTTGGAGATATGTTCATGCCATCCAGTGAGTTTTCAGGGGCAGGGTTTTTAGAGTTGGATGAGCTTTTGCAGAGGTGCCCAGTTAATGCAAGAGAAAAAATACGTTTCCAGAAAAGCTCTTTCTGGGTCTCTGGGAGCAAACCAGTTCCCTTTAAGCAAGAATTTTTCCCTGTGTGATCAAATCTACCTCGATAGAGATTGGATATTGGAATCCTGACCATGGATGAGAACATTTGGTGTTGGTGGCTTCTTTTAAAAAGTGTCTCTAAGCAGAGCTACGTGTCTGTAGACAGTTGACTTCCTTTGGAGGAATATATTATGCCAAGGAGGTGCCTTGGCAGAGATGAAGCATTTCTAGGCAAGCTGCCTGGAGAGAGGCAGTTGCACTGTCTGCCTCTGGGCTGGGATGTTCTCACCATGCGGTCACGGACAAGGGGAGTCATGCAAAACCACAGGGCATCCTCCTGTCTTTTCCTTCCATGAGCGGGGTCTCCCTGTCCTTGGGGATTCCAAGTCTGTTTCTTCAGCTCCAGTGGAGAGCTTGGTTCATTGCCAAGCTGAATCCTACAGCTTCCATTCACCTTGTAGGTATTTCTAATGATGTCCCCTTCTTATTTTTCAAATTATGCTCAAGCAGGAGTTGTGTAACTCCTGTCCTTACCTTTTTTGCTGTCCCTGGTGGGACTGCTAACCAGTTTACTGATAGAAGAAATGGTGACTTGGTCTCCTTACTGACCAAACAGGGTTGTGACACTGTCTGAGTGAAGGGGACCACCTGGAAAAGTACTTTTTTTCTCTGTAGGAAAAAGTAACTTCTTCAAACTTTGTGGTAATAAGGGGTTGGATTCTCCTCCCCCATGTCTCACACCAGAACCAGCCCAGCATTGCAGCCATTCAGAAACAGGTTCAATGATGACTGATGCTTTACCAGGTAAACTCTGCTGCTTCAGTGTGTGTTGTCCCACATGAGACATGAGGCACATTTATATCTTCTCCTACCAGTTAAACTGCATAATTCAAGTGATAGAAACTGACTCTTTTCATGCCAAAAGTTATGCCAGTTACACATTATTCAATTAGGAGCTTGTTACTCTGAGTCTCTGATGGATGGGGGGAAGAGGAGGAAGGTATTTTAGAAGCTGCTGGTTGCCCTGCAGTACTGCTGTGTTACAGGGCAGCTTCTACCCAGCAATGTTTTAGCAAGCTTAATGAATTTAAGCTGACTTCTTGAGAACTTAACTGTGCAATTCTATAGTCTCCAGACCAAGTTCTATTACAAGAACATGTAAACATCATATGTCTGATTTGTCCTTTTCCAGCCCTACATTGTCTCAATTACATGGGTGCAGAACATGTGCTCCACTTTCAGTTCCCACACGCTTTCCATGAATCCCACTTCATAACCACTTTGGATAAATTAAATATGAAGTACGTCTGTGCTTGGAAAGTTCCTGGTACTTTTACCTGGATTCAAAGTTTATGTAGACATAGGATACTAACCATATTAAACTAATTAAAAAATCAATATGAAACCCTGCATGTTACCATGTAGTGATCCCTTTTTAATTAAGAAATAAAATAATGACTCAGCTCCAGAACAAATGAAACTTATGGTTTACAAAAGGCAGAAAAAGGAGAGTCAAAATGAGTTCAGAGGTGGCAGTAGCCTTTAGTTTTGAATATTCACTGTGGTGAATTTTCCTTCCTGTGGTTGTCCTGAACCAAACAGCATTAGCTCTGGTGGTCATCTTGTGCTGAGACCTCAGGGAGAACTTTGCTTGAGAAGTATGGATGCTTTTGCAGTGTAAACCACATTCCTGTTTATGGCTTTGAATCTGGTTTTGCTTTGCTTCTCAAACAAGAGCTTCATCTTTGTAATGAAGGCAGAATATTTTTAATATTAACATTAGATTTGAAATGCTGTCCAGATCCTCAGTGAATATAAGCTGGTGTAACTCCTTTGGTTATGGCGGAGGGAAGTGTTGGCACATGTGGATCCTGCTTGCTCCTTTTGTATACACTGATCCTCATATGAGCTGCTTTCAGGAAACCCAGCTTCTTTGGCAGCTAGGCTGGCCATGCCCACCAAAATCTGTTCTGTAGCTATGTTCATTACCTCTGGATTTTGCCTGTATGTCAGATTCAGAGACATATTGAGCCATCACATGAGAAAATTTTTCCAAGTGGGGATAATATCTTCCCTCCTTCCCTTTGCCTGCTCCCTCACTGCTTTATGACCCCTCTTGCTATGAAGTAGCTTTCATTATATCCCTCTGAGAGGTGCTCCCCTGAGGCTCTGACTCATCTCTTCGTGGCTCTTGGCATCTTCTGCTGGCAGCCAGGAGAGGCTGGTGGAGGGAAACGCTCCTCTCCCGCAAAGCCATCGAGACGAGAGAATTAGGAGGTTGTGGATTCTGTGTTTGGAAAAAAAAAATTGAAACATTAGCTTGCTGCTAGTAATTTATTACACCCAGTCTGTGTTCTTACTGCAGAACCTCATAAATAATATTTCATGTAAGATTTCCAAGGATGGAGTGAGGAATTTAAGGACCAGACTGAAGGAAGCATATTTGTATCATCACCAGCTTTAGTTCAACGCTGTTTGTAAACTAGTAGAAGATTGTGGGTTCAGGGACTGCTAAAAAACACAGAGTATTGAACTGGTGTGTGTTTAAAAACCCAGATTTTTAAATACTTCTACTTTAGGCTAAAGCATGGAGAGACCAGTCTTTTCCATGGAGTTGGTTCTTTCAAGATGAAGTTGGGGTCCACTGGATATGATGGAGTTGACACTGTCTTCCCTTATGTGATTTTTCTTCTCTTTCTAGAGAGAGCACCACCTGGAACTCCCTCAGTTTACATCCAAAAAATGCCTTTTTATTTTACTGACATTTTTCTTGAACCTTTTACAAGTATCCTCATCTCTGAGCTCTTCAGTGGGTATTTCTAGAGAGCAGTGGACAACAGCACCAAGTTGAATTATGGTTTTAAACATGGTTTTTACAACAGGATAGTGTTGTCTTAGTTTGAAAATAGGAAAATTAATTGCTTTGGTGTCCATATTTCTAGAAATTTGTTGTGACTGAACTTTGGAGTGTTGAACCCATAGCAGGATGTATGTTGGACCTAAGATGTCTTATGTGAAGCGTTGGATACCCTGAGACACCAAAAATGTATAGAGAATATATGTTCAGCATCTCAACATTAATCTCTTAGCAGCAATGGTCAAGGAGTTACTGAAGTTAAAGAAATTGAACAGGAGCAAGTGGAAGCACAGGAGGGGGAAGGAGCATTTTCGGTTTCCTCGTCTAGTTTAGTCTGAATTAATGGCATTTATTAATGTAAAACCTTTCAGCCTAAAGTGGATGCAAGCACTTGGCAAACCTTGGTCTGTCTCAAGGTTGTTCTTCATTGGAGGACAATCGTACACAGAAGTGCAGGTGCAGCATTGCAGGTGTCATTGAGCTGTCTGTGGGAAAATGGTTTTGCATCTCTCTGGAGGCAAAGCTGCAACATATCTAGGTTAGACTCAGTATTTGGAAGAAATTTTTTACTGAAAGAGAAGTTAGGCCCTGGAACAGGCTGCTCAGGGAGGTGGTGGAGTCACCAACCCTGGAGGTATTCAGGAAACATGTAGATGTGGCAATTCAGGGTGTGGTGGGTTTTTTGTGGGTTGTGTGTTGTTGGCTTTTCCTTTATTTTTTTTTTCCCTTTCCCTTGGGTTGATGGTTGAACTTGGTGACCTTGGAGGTGACAATTCTGTGATTGTGTGATATTCAGGCACTGGCTCCTACCTGAGCTTGTGTATCTTTCACTGAAGACTGTGAAACATCTGCACTGCAACTGCTCTCTGGGCAGCTGGAGCAGAAATGGTTCAGATGTGTGTCTACCTGAGTGGCAGGTCTCGTTAGGTTGCAAAAACATAAAAGCAGAAGCACCTCCTTTTAGCTTGACACAGAAGTGGTTCCCAGCTTGGGCTGGGCAGGATCACATCTGGAAGGGGACCAGCTGTGGGGGTGCTGCTGAACATAGTACAGTTGCCCAAGGTACTGAAGACCAAACTTCAGCCAAGTTACTGAGTAAAACTCTTCAGGTTTTGCTGTCACAACTGTTCTTACTCACCCCAACTAGTCAGGTGCTGACTTTTTCCCTAAGCCTCATAAGAAGCATGGGCTGCCCTTGCCAGACTGGGAGCAGAGACTCAGTCCATACTCAGAAGGAGGGGGTAACCTCTAGAATCTGTAGGAACGCTTTGGGTCTCATCTGCATACCCTGGAGACTGCCTCAAGATCTGGCTGATCAGACCTCTTTTATAACGTAGTAAGGTCCATTCAAGCAGGCAGTGAAGAAAAGCACAATTTCATATATCTCATTGGGAAATACTTTTCTGAGAGGGCAGCTGCTTGGATTCCTCCTGCACTTGAAACGTCACACCCATTGGTTAGCTGTGATTAATGCAAATGATGGGTCATTCATCCCAGGCTGGACAATGCCGAATTGTAACCTGGAGAATTGGAAGAAGGCACTGGGAAAGAAGTAAGTTACCTTCCCCAGAGGGATCCAGGAAAATTAGGCTAATAGCATAAGGTGTGTTGGCTGGAGCAAAGCTTAAAATAAATGTTGTGGTTTCTGCTTTCGCACAATGTAATTGCGTGTATGTGCATGGGTCTTGTTGGGAGAGCTCTGGATAAATCCCTGTCTGGATTGTTTGTCTCTGTGTCAGAGTCTGGCAGTAGGTTTTGTGAAACCTAGTGTTGCATCTCATGTAGCATTTTTCATGTGAATATTAGTGCATGAAATGAAAATATGCTTCTAATGAGTTTGAGTGAATATAAAAGTAAACCAAAGAGAAGCGTAAGCACAATCAAAATTCAACTGTACGTTGGGGAAAAAGGAGGGGGAAGGGGAATGACTAATATTTGCAGTTCTTGCCATGACTGTCAGATGTTCATTTGGATGATGTGTGAAATGTAGTGGCAACCTGCATCTAAATGCATCAAAATTAGCTGGAGAGACGTGGCCAAGTGCCACATGCTGCTCGATTGCAGAGCCACCCATGTGCACATCTGTCTCTCAGCACGTTGTGAGCAGGGACAGCAAGAAGCTGCCAGCTCTGCAAATGGGTGGTTGGCTTTCCTTCCCAGGAAAATGGGACATACCTGGGCCATCCTCACTGCAGCACTAGTGGTTTTTTTTCTAATAAACTGCCTGCCTACATGGCACTTCAGCATGTTGCAACATATCTGATGGTTTGTTTGACCCTGAGCAGGCTGGCGTCTTTAAGTATCATCTCTTCAGTGTATCATCTCTTCTCAGCAGCAATTTTTACATTTCTTTTTACTCTGTTCCATGTGTTTTGCTACTCGTTCTGCTTCCAAGAGGCCAACTGAAACCCCTGGGTAAAGCATCCCTGCAGCTGCTGGGGTTTGATTTATTCTACAGTGTAGTCTGGGGACTGTTCCCCACAGAGCAAGTCCTCACAGGTAGGATACAAGCCTAGCAACACCATCCATGACTTGATGAAGGCACAATCCAGGGTCTCTTCTGCCAGACTCCCATATCCCTCTTGCACTGTTCCTCTTTGTAACTCTTATCCTGAAAGCTGTAACTACTATTTGTTTCTATAGCAGAGCCTCCCACCCAAATCAAAGTGAAGATTCCCTTCTACTGGTCATTGCAAATGTCTGATACACAGACTAGGGAGACTTCTCTTGTGGTGTGATGGGACAGTGTCCCTACCCCACCTTCAGGAGATTACAGGTGTAGAGCATCATAAGTTTATCTCCAAAACACATCCAAACTGTTGTAATTCTACCCTGGATAAGGTCATCCTTGGTTATGGATTTTTCTCAAATTAAATTTCCACTGCCATTTTTTGGAGCTAAATGTTCCTGTGACAGGCACAAACATGGAAAAAGATGGTATTGTCTTGCCTTGAAACATTCTGACACACGTGGTCATGGAAAAAAAAAGTCCAGTCAGCCCAGAAGCTGCTTCCTATTAGCCTACATCAGAAATATTCCTGGAGGAGAGACAGTCATCAATGCTTCACAGAGGCCTTATCTTGAAAGAGGTGGCATTCCTCTGGACAGTGACAAAGCATTTCAGGAGACCTGCTCCATGCTTTGTGTTCTGTGACAGGAACATTACAACCCTTCCAAATGATCTACTCCTAAATCCATAAGAAATGTGGAGCCCGTTGCTTTGTACCCACCCCTTATTTGTCTTTAGTCACCAGTGGCTACATCAGTGCCAAAAGGCAAAGAGCACGAAAACAGAACTAGGCTTTTATTAAAGCAAGTGCTTTCTGAAACTCATGGAAGAGAGACATTGATTTATAGCAAACTTAAAAACTCAGGAGCATGAGAATCATGAAAATCCCATCCTGAGTCAGTCCAAGATTTTACCCAGTCCTCAGCTCTAACAGAGTCTTTGGTGAGGAAGAACATTTGAAGCTTCATTTCTTTTCACAAACAGGACACTAATTAATAAATAAATATATATATATATATAAAATTAATCTTGGAAGATACTTCTCAGCTTCTGCCCAGTGCTGAAGAATGCAGAGCAGTGTTTTCCATCAATCTGCAAGATGTCTCATTGAATTCCATAGCACTATCTACCTGTCCAAATTAACAGGCATAACAGTTTCCAGTATTGGAGCCTCCAGAAAAATTCATGCTCCAAAACTACAGAGATCATATGATGGCTGGAAGGGAATTTTGACTTCTTCACTGTTACTATTTTAGAAGCACCTGGAGAATAGATTTAATAAATGTGAAACATCCCAAAATTTGCCTCTGCCCCCAGACAGAGGGGACTTGAATCCCCAAGTTTGAAGCCCTGCTATAATTTTACAAACTGCAGTGAGGTGAAGTTCTTGCTAAAAGGAAAATGTCCACTTCTAGATGTGCAGTCTCAGCAAGGCAGAGATGGGCACATCAGATCTTTTATTTCTAAGAGATTATCCTCTGCTGCCTCAGGCATAAAAATAAACTTTCCTCATTAGCACGGAAGGTGGAGGGTTGAGTTGGCATGTGCTGGGAGCATGGGGGCACCAGATGATGGAAATGCACTGAAGGCTCCAAGTTGAGCACTGAAAGAACCTGGATTTCTGTAGATCTTGCTTCTGCCTGTGTTTCTCTGGAGTATGTCCTGCATAACTTCATGGGCCTACTTGAGTTTTACACTCATGGGACCAAGAAACAAAGTACTTTCTGGGTCATGCTCCCTAGTCCTCCATCTCCTACAAGTTATCTTTTAAGTCATACAGCTTTGGGCATCCTGAAATAACGTTGCACATATCCAGAGAGCCTTTTGGCCCTTCAGGACTCCTAGACATCTCAGTGAGGGACAGCAGAGGTTATACTTTTTGGAGGGGTGACTCATGCGCTTGCCATGGGCAGAGAATCAACTATTCCATGGATGAAGATCCCCTGCAAGCTGGCCAAGCAGAAAAATTGGCTTTAACTATAAAGGTAGTTGGTAGCCTGCCCTTCACTTGGAGGTAAGAGGAGTTGGAGAGCTGCTCCTGTGGGAGTGTGCTTCAAAAATAGGGACAGAAATGAGGAAAATGTTAAAACGCAGCGAAAATGCTGGTTAAGGAGCCTGTTGTAAACACCTCTGAAGGCTCACCAAGGTAAGACCCAAGTGCTACTGCTGAGCAGCAGATCTCAGCTAACTAACAAACAGAGGCAGGCTTGGCAGCCAGTTCTGGGTAACAGTTTATTAGGAAACATACCTTTTAACATTGAATTACATCGTATTGTTTCCAAAACAGAGACATTTATCTCTAGGTTTAACAAGCGATTTAATAACATGGATGTGTCTGCAGTTTGCTTCTGAGGGACTGGAGAATTGCTTCCTCAGTCTGATCTCAGGGTTTGCTTCTTGGAATGCTGGGAGCCTCCAGCCACTGTGAAATTAACTCTGCTGATTACAAAAAACTTTAATCTGTAGATGCCACAGCATCATCCTGTGCTCAGTGTCTTCTGGCGAGTTTCACAGGCACAGAGGAAGAGGATGGAAGGAAGGATGAAATGATCTTTGATACCAGAAACTGGGGGACTTATCAGCTCTCTAGCACAGGTTTGTAATTGCAGTTCTGAGGCTGTATTTCCCCTGCCAGCTTTCCCTGGGACACAGATTCATAGGAAGTCGAATGCTTTGATCATTCCCACTACCTACATGTTGAGTCTCCCTTACTTTCCCAGCTCCCAGGTCTGGGGATGGACACATGCTGTGGCTCAGACCCTGATGCTGCCACAGTGGCTGGAACCAGCTCCTTGGGCCAGGAAAAGGGGATATAGAGAGGGTCTTGCTCTGACCCTCCAAGCAGTGTGGGCACAGGTGGTTCCAACCATCTGCACCCAGCATCTTCAGCCTGGTGCGATGGAGGTTACATGTGATGTGGTCTGAACAGCAAAGGATTTCAGAGCAGATCTACTCACAAACACTGGTGGGATTCCCCTGAGCTGGGGCTTTGTGATGTAAGACTTGCCTGCTGCCATTTTTCATGTGCAAGGTCCTTGCCAGTGCCTGACATGGATGAACATGGTTCATCCCTTCAAATAATGCCTTTTGAAAAAGCACATGACCTCTCCTTTTGTAGCATAAATACCATTTGGGGATTATTTCCATCCTAACTGGCCTCTAGAACCAATTACCTTATAATTCCTTTTTTAAAGGTCATCATAACTTTCCTGCCTTTTCTTTGTGTAAGCCTTGGGTTTTTCTCAGCTTTTAGTCATTTTTGTAACTTTAATCTTCCACCTGCCTGCTTTACTTCGAGGAGTGCTTCAAATGTCCCAGACATAATGACTTTAGCAGGATGTCCCCCCCTGTAAGTAGCAGTTAGCAGCAGTAAGACACCCAGAGACCAGGTTTTAATCAGCCTTGACTGAAGACTAAAAATGATTCACTCCTGTCAGCGCTGGGCAACACAACAAACAGCTCTCCAGCAAATCACTTAAGCAGAAATATGTTGGCATGTTTCTATAGCAACTAAGGAAAAATATTTCACACAAAAGTCCATCTGCTGCAACATAGAGGGAGATCTGGCCAAGGATCCTGTTATAAATTAATCTTAATTTGCAAATTTTATTTTTTTGCAAGCCTCCCTCAGCCACAAAAAGACAGAACCAAAGTGAAAGGGAAGACAATTGATTTTTAGAGAGAGGCTATCAATTAGCCAACAAACTGGTCATTAATTTGGGAAGCAAGGATTGTCTGAGGATGAAAAATCACAGTGCATTTGAGAGGAATTCATCTTCATTGCTGTTTACCAATCAGGCTGCATCACACCATCTTGTACCCAGAGTATTTGGAAACACACTTGATTTTTTCAAAGGAGGCTGGTAGCAGGCATCCAATATTAATTTTTTTTTAACCATTTTGGTTTGATTTACTTGTAAAGAGTTACTCAAATTCATTCAACCATACAAAATGCTTTGTAGAAGCCATCAGAGTGGGGAGGGGAGGCAAAACCAATGCGATCATTTGGACTGCGATGCGTTTTATTTTATGTGATGTCAACACTTCAAAGCCCGTTGGAGCCACGCTCAGGAGTTCTGAAACATTTTACAGGGTGCTTGGTGTCTGTGCTACAAACCATCTCCAACTATAGATTCTTTTGCACAATGTTCACATGCTGCTGCCAGGGTTTGTTTCTTTGTTTCTTTCGTTCTTTCTTTCTTTCTTTCTTTCTTTCTTTCTTTCTTTCTTTCTTTCTTTCTTTCTTTCTTTCTTTCTTTCTTTCTTTCTTTCTTTCTTTCTTTCTTTCTTTCTTTCTTTCTTTCTTTCTTTCTTCTCTCTCTTTCTTTCTTTCTTTCTCTCTTTCTCTCTTTCTCTCTTTCTCTCTTTCTCTCTTTCTCTCTTTCTCTCTTTCTCTCTTTCTCTCTTTCTCTCTTTCTCTCTTTCTCTTCTTTCTCTCTCTTTCTCTCTTTCTCTCTTTCTCTCTTTCTCTCTTTCTCTCTTTCTCTCTTTCTTTCTCTCTCTCTCTCTCTCTTTCTCTCTTTCTCTCTCCTTCCTTCCTTCTTCCTCCTCCTTCCTTCTTCCTTCCTTCCTTCCTTCCTTCCTTCCTTCCTTCCTTCCTTCCTTCCTTCCTTCCTTCCTTCCTTCCTTCCTTCCTTCCTCCTTCCTTCCTTCCTTCCTTCCTTCCTTCCTTCCTTCCTTCCTTCCTTCCTTCCTTCCTTCCTTCCTTCCTTCCTTCCTTCCTTCCTTCCTTCCTTCCTTCCTTCCTTCCTTCCTTCCTTCCTTCCTTCCTTCCTTCCTTCCTTCCTTCCTTCCTTCCTTCTCCTTCCTTCCTTCCTTCCTTCCTTCCTTCCTTCCTTCCTTCCTTCCTTCCTTCCTTCCTCACTAGCTTCTGTCTATGTCTCCTCTGGCAGGTTTAAAGAACCCTCAAAAATAAATTTCAAAAAACAAATCCATAAACAGACAAGAACTTTTTTTCCAGCTAGGAAGCCTGTAGAGCAGTGTCCTAGAAGATCTGCCAGAACTCCAGGGGCTATGTGCAATGAAAGAGACTTCCAGCCTGACTAGTCTGTCACCTGGAAATTTTTATGAAAGCCTAGACCTTAAGATCCTTCAGGAAGAGATTTTTGTGTCTTATATCATATGTCTGTAGTAAAATGTGATGATATTTAAAGAGATATTGATAGAGCTGGCAAGTGTTGTGATGGTGCAAACCCAGAATTTCCAGCACAACAGGCATATTTCTTGCTCCATATCACCATTTCCCCTGCCCAGGAGCATCCATCACGAGGAGGAACGACACCCTGACTCATTTTGAGTGAATAGATGGAGATGTGGTGTTGAGGGACATGGTTTAGTGGGGGACTTGGCAGTGCTGGGTTAATGATTGGACTTGAGCATCTTAAAGGTCATTTCCAACCAAAACAATTCTATGATTCTACGAATAAATGCTCTGAGAAATGCCTAAAAATGTTGAGCTCTACCTAATACATTGACTTCATCTGAAATTTGGATCCAAGATTGTAGGATCTGTTGAGTTTCAACACTGAAGTAAAGATTTGCAGCTGCAGAGTAAGAAGTATGAAGGAGTCTGCTAAGCTCATTTGCTTACAAAGATGCTGCAGCCTACTGTGCTATGAAGCCATCAGAATAATTAAGGGTGATTTAAGGGTGAACAAAGGGTGGGTCAGGAAATTTAATTCAGCTGGGCCCAGCTCTGTCCAGTTTTGAGCTCTAGAAGAAAGGCAATATTTTTCAAATGCAAACACGTTACAGCCTTTCATATGGGTGAAGTTCCAGAGTTCCAGGCATTATTTAGGAGTCTTTGTATGTTCATCTGTGGACAAGCAGTGAAAGTCTTTGAATCTGGTGTGACACTGCAATAGCTACTATGAAACTCAGTTATATCAATGGCAATACCCAACCACACACTCTAGTTTAAAGGCCATGAGGCACTTGGTGCATCCAGAGTGGGATTCCCAAGTGAAAAAAACATTTTGCCAAATTCCTACTGGGAAGGAAACGAAGAAACTGGGTTTTGGGTTTTCAACAATCGCCCTTGATTCAGCTCAAGCCTGAAAAATCTGAACTGGCCTTACAGTCAGGTTTAGAAAAGTTTACTTCAATTCCTTAATGCTAAAAGCTCTTTTATCCAAGCTTTACTCAATCATTTGTATGATACTCTGATTCCAAATACTTTCTAGATCATTCTTATTGTCATTGTGCTAAGTTAAATATATTGGGGTTTATTATTATGGGGAAATTATTGCTGGACACAGTAATCACACTGTGAGCCTTAGATACAGTTACCTCTGGGCTGAAAAGTATTGAACCAGGGTTCACAGGATGAGCTCCTCAGCTCAGGTTTTAGTGTCTCCCAGTGGGGACCAGTGTGCCAGACTCCTGGCTGAAATAAGCAAGTGCAGCTAAACTGCAGTCGTGCTGATGTGGAGAACCTCATGGTTTATTCCTGTGTCCAGACAACCCTGTGCTGCAGCAAGTCCATAATGTATCAGTAATGATCACAGTTGTGCTGTGGAATTATTTAGGATATAAACTCAGCCTTCTCTGAAGTCCATCTTAGGTCTCTCTTCATAAGTTCTATGAGAAGCCTCTCCAAAGTGTTGTTTGTGTGATAAGGAAAATTTGCACTTTAATACTAAGGCTTAGAACTGCTGATAGAAATCCTAAAGCCACTTCCTTCTGATTTCACCAGCCATGTATTTTGTCAGAGCTCTCTGGTATGTCGAAAGTATATGTAGGTGATTTTTATTGCACTGGTCCTGTGGGTGGCAAGAGAGTTTGATCAGGTCGGAGAGCTTCCTGTCCAAGCTCCTGCTGTCACTGGGTAAGGTACCATCATAAAGACAAACACATTTGAGATCCCTCTTCAGCATCATTCCTCAAACCAGGACTAGAGATCCAAGGAAGGGCTATACCCCCGAAGTAGGAAGGGTCAGATATCTCATTAATTTGCCACTCTCCTGGTTTTAGCCCAATTTCTGGAGTTAAAGCATCAGATAATCTTACATCTCCTGCAGTTCACCCAGCATTAGCTCAAGCATCCAGCCTGCAAGGTATTGTAATGACTTGTGTCAAGTTTAAGCCAGATTTTCTTCCAGCATAAAATAATACTATAAAACTGGTTTAGGTGAATAGGACATTTTAGAATTTTTTGTTTTGAGATCTGAGTAGGAAGTAGCTAAACTTTCAAAGAAAACAGAAAGCTGTGTAAACAAAATGAGGCCTGGTGAGTGTCAGCTATGAGAGCCGAGTTCTGCAAGGTTCAGGAACTCCTATCATCATCCTGGTGTGTTTAACCTACTGAGCAGCAAAGAAGGTGGCTCTAATCCTCCTAATCCAGAGGTGGCATCACCAGGACAGCAAAAAGTCTGAATTCTGATGCTTGCCTGCCTCCCAGCTCTCAGAAGATAACCTTGTGGGACTCATGGAGTTGGTTGTTTCATGCTCCAGCTCAGAGGGAGCCAGTGGCAGCTGGCCATGGAGGGAGCTCAGTGGGTCTGACTTCAGCTTTCCTGCCCATCTTCTAAGGACTTTCCTTCCTCCAGGTGTGGTGCCAACGATTCAAATGCTGCTGTTTGGTTACAGCTCTGATGCCTTTACCTCACTAGTGGCCAATGTGCTTTAGTTACTCACAGCTCTTCTTCCCTCACAGAGATTTTTAAAACAGTGGGTTGTGATTGTTGTACCTGCTTTTTCCTGCTCTTGCTTTTGCTGCCCGTGGTCATAACGTTGTCTGTGCAGTGGCTGAAGTGCTGGGTGGAAAGCTTAGGGGGGGAACTGCTCAAAAGCCTTTCCTGCTCTGAGGGGCTTTGTCAGAGCATATTTTTATTTGAAGACAGGTCATGCCATGGGATTAGTATTTGTATATATGACATGTTTGTGAAATCAGGTTCTTGTTAGTCATGACTTTGGCTTGTCTAATAGGATTTTTATTGGGTGGATAACAGAGCTGCTGTTGAAGGATAGTTCTGGTTCTTGGGTTTAACATGGAGCAGCCATGGGATTCCTTCATGTTAACTAGAGATTCCTTTTTCAGGATTAACATTTTTCGTGATCAGTTGATGATAAATTCAAGGCCAAACAATCTGGGTATATCTGGCATTTTGGAGTTGTCTGGGCTAAATCTTGTGATAGAAACTGGCATTGTTCCTTTTAGGTGGAAAACCAGCCAGAATGGGGGTCTGTAAGAAACTGAAATCTCCAATAACCTGTTTGGTGTGTTCCCAGTGGAAGGGGTGGCATTTGCCCAGCTCAGGAATTACACAACTGACTCTGTTCAAACCTGTTGGGTGTTGTACCTCTTGGTGGTAACTAGAAAACAGGAGTGAAAAATAATTTTTTCTCTAGGTCTGAATTATGAGCCCTCAGAAATTTTTCTGGCATCTTTACCTGTTTATTTCCCTTTAGTTTCTTTGCTTGATCAGCCTCTCAGCATGCTGGAGATGGAGAGACAGGGGGGATTTGGTAGCTGGTTTATCACATTGCTGTAAATTGGCTTTGAGTACTGGGAGACACTTGCACATCATCCTCAATCAGAGGATTGGGCTGGAAAGACCAAAACAAAAATCCAAATATTTTTGTACATCTAAGGTATCTTTGCCAATCTGTGTGCCCTGAGTGTGTCATGACACAGAAGTGCTCCAGCAATTTCTGTCTGCCCTTAGTATTTTGTGCTTTATGAACCCTTCTTAATTAGGATATTAATTTCCATATGCAGCTTTGGACCAATGCCATGCTGTGAAGGAGCTTTTTCTCACATGCCATTATTCAGGTTTTATTCCCCTAACCCAAACCCTGATGCTGTTTATTACATGTCAGGTAGGGCTTGGGAAATGAACATTTTGGAAGGGACAGCAGGGGATTTGGGAGGTTTTAGATAGTGTCAGGTTGTTTCTTAAAATGCTGTAGATGCAAATTAATAATTTCTGGGGGGTGTGTAGCAAATAATTTGTGAACAGGTTTTCCTCTTTTCTGCTGTAGTGGCATTTGTCAGCAGAGTGTAAACAAGTGCCCTTCATGCCAGCAGTTGTTCACCAAGGGTGCACCTTGGCAGTTGTTCTTTGTTACCTCTTGCATGGGACTGACTTCTTAAACAATGCTGGATTTGTTTCTTCTACCTGACTAGAGAAATGAGCTCGTTCAATACTAGCATAACAAAAGTGAACAAAAAAATAATCACCTTGTTTAAGCGTTAAAAATAACCAAATTATAAAGGAATGTCCCTAAATGACTGCACTCATCTGTACCTGCAACCTTTCCCCAAAAGCATCCATGAACAACACCTCATTCATCTTCAGGACACAAATTAGGGTGTGAAAATCACTGCTTTTGTCTGTCTGCACACTGCTGCCTGCTGATTAAAAGCACCAATTAAAAGCAAAACTGCTCCATAATTTGGGAACATGATGGATTCCATAATTATGGGTTCCCTAAATGTTCTGATTTACATTCAGAAGCAAACTTCCACCCCAGGAGCAGAGATGCCCTAGGGAATGCTACACAATTTCCGGATCTAAAGTTGTCCCATACCTGTTACTTTGCCCCCAAGATCAGTGTGATTGCTTGGATAAACAAGGGTGGTACCAGTTGCAATAGGTGGGATCTCAGCCTGCATACATCAAGGTGGAGCTTGGTCATTCCTCAGCAGCTGCAACCAACACTGCTGGAGAATATAAAACTTGTTGAGTTTTAATCTCAGATTGGCATCTTGGAAAGGGAATTAGGTGCCTCTTTGACTTTTAAATGATCTGAAGAGGAATGTACTTGATGCAGGTGGTAAGAATTATTCTTGGAGTCCTCAGATATTCCAGGCACACATCTATTTTCATTCCTCATAAACATATCCCTGGTGAGAGGGGTGGGGACACCAATTAAGAGGAAAGCCATTTTCCACAGTAGCAAAGGATCTGAAAGGAGCATTCTGCAGATTAAGCGGAACAATCTCCAGAGGTTTTGCCAAACAAATTTTTCAGATTGCTTCAGGATTCTAGTCATGGCCTGTGATCTGAAACGTTTGCCAAGAATTCAGCAGAAAGAGGAAAAACACCCCAACTCTGAAGTTTTGAACAGGGAGGTGGTTTGTGGGTTTCATGGGATTGCATCAGGAGTCTGATCTTCCCGGCAAAACGTCTTCTCTTTGCAAACAATGAATCCCCTAAAACCACAAGTGCCATGAAGTCAAGCAGCATGTGGTTTGGATAGGAGCAGGCCAATTTGTCAACTTGGTTTCATTCGAAGGCAACGAAATAACGAGTTGAAAAACATTGAGATAAAACCCCCCCCCCACAACCAACCACCTCAGGATACTTTGCTACAGATTGATCCTCCCAAAGCAGAATCTAACCTTGGTTTTCTGTAACAGCCCTGCTAGGTGATCTGAATTACACATCTTTATAATGTATGGTTATTTTTTGACTGGCACAGGGAGTGTTATTCTAGGTAATACAGTATTTTGTGAGAATTTCAATTGTGCTTTAGAATCCAGTCTAAATATTGTGATTCATTTCTAGCAGGTATTCTCAAAAGACAAGCACTGTCTACGAGGTGGAAGTGCCCTAGTGTGGCTCAGAGTGACTCGGCTCAGCTGCTGAAGTTTAGATCCCCTAGAGAGGGCTGAGCATTTTGAGGGCCCTGTCCCAATATTACCATGCCATTCCAGTTGGTCACAGTATATATAAAACTCTTCTTTGAGGCAAAGGTTTTTTTTCTTTTCTTACTGTTGCTAAACATGCCAATCCTAGAATCATAGAATGGTCTGGGTAGGAAGGGACCTTAAAGATCATCTAGTTCCAACCTCTGTGCATGGGCAGGGACACCTCCCACCGGACCAGGTTGCTCAGAGTTCCATCCAACCTGGCTTTGAACACTTCCAAGGATGGGGCTTCCAAAATTCCCCTGGGCAGCCTGTTCCAGTGTCTCAACACCCTCATACTGAAGAATTTCCTCCTAATGAATAACCTGAATCTCTCCTCTTCCAGTTTTGATCCATTCTGCCTTGTCTTCTTACTACAAACCCTTCTCAGAAGTCCCTCCCCAGCTTTCCTGTAGCCCCTTCAGGTACTGGAAGGCTGCTATGAGGTCTCCCCAGAGCCTTCTCTTCTCCAGGCTTCCAGTTTCACTTATTTAATTTTTGGCTTCTTTGTCCTTCAGAAGATGAAAGGTGGCAGTATTGAAATATTCCTATGTACAGAAGAAAGCATTGCCCCACCTGGACAGTACTTTCTGCAGAACTAGTGGGTGAACTCTTGGCTTTGTGAAGTTATGGAGAGAAACTGAGCAATGCAAGTCCCATTATTCTGCATGTGCAATAATGACAATTTCAATCTGAATGTTTATTTTGCTGTCTGTGAAACTGAAATCTTGAAAGTCCTTCTTGCTGAAAAGTCAAAGTCTTCATAACTAAGTAAAGCCATTGCAAAGGTGGGCGTCATGCTGCATGTTCATCTCCCAGTTGCTTTAACTCAGGGAATTCCTCTTTCCATGTTTTGGTATTTGCTAGTGGTTGCCAGTTTGATTTCAAAATGTTATAGGCTTGACATAAGGCAACCTGCACCCACAGCTTCATTATTATCTTTAGGAAATTCCACCAAACTCGTAGCAACAGCTTTTAAAACCTGCAGAGAGCTTCGTTACCATCAGAGGGGAAAACTGAGACAGCTTTTTAAGCAATCATCTTTTTTGTTAAGGGTTTGCTCACAGTGACTCTCTTCTTGGTACACCCTGGCTCCACCCGACTAGGAGAAGTGGAGCACCTTGTGGTCCCAGGTAGCAGCTCAGCAGTGTGGTTCTGGCCAAGCTCCTGTCCTAGCACTGCCAGTTCACCAGCAGAGATGCCACCTTTGAAGAGACAGCTTGTGTTAAAGCCACTGGTTTCAGCTCTGGGTTTGTTGGAGGCAAAGCAAAACAGAAACTCCATCTCTAACAAACCAATATCAGGGATATGATCCCTGGTTTTAATTTTCCCTGGAAAGAACCAAACTAAGACGTTAGCTTATAAGCAGAGATAAATGCACGTTCTCCTTCACTGTTCTAAAATAGCAACAGCACAGAAAAAGGGATTGATGACAAGAGCGTAGTGAGTATCACTGACTAACACAAAATTGCACCCAAAATCTTTTTCCTCCTTAATAAAATAACTAAAGAAAACAAATATGTAACCCATTAAGTAGCAGGCTAGATCACGACTCATGCCAGCGTTGGCTTGTTCCCACGGGTTCCTCCAAACCTCTGAGGCCCCCATGTTTTGAATTTGGAGCAAACTCCCACGCAGGTTGGTTTTTGGACTGACTTATCAAAGAGCAGACCAGGGAAGTGAGAGCTAAAAAGTGAGGTTCTCCAGCAATGGTCTGTGATAAGCCTCTGTGCTCTACGTATCAGACATGGAGAGAGGACATGTTGGTCCTTGGCTCTTGGAAAGCCAGGGGAGAATTCCTGCTTGAATTAACTAGTGAGCTCCTGTGAAAAACCAGTAAAGAAGCAGCAATGGGTGCAAGTCCAATTTCTCTATACATAGTGTTGGTGTTATTAAGTTCCAACTTAAACAATATCCCACCCAGTTTCTGAGCAGCCCAGAGAACAGGGTGATGACTCAGTGGAGGGTAAGCAGAGGTCATCAGACCAGTAGCAGCGTGGAGATCAAGACAAGTAAAATGTGGAAAGTACAGTTGTTTATTCATGAATATGGGTGTAGGCCAAAGGAAGAGGAGAAAAGTGGAAAGTTGGAATATCTTTGGGTTGCCCCACTACATGTTTGCTTCAAGTATAGTCACAGTCAGTCGAATGGCAGCTGAGAGCAGGAGCTCCCTCCAAGTGTGTTGTTTTTGTGCAGTGCTTTTCTTGTCAGTGAGGCTGTTGACAGCAGTGGCTGTTTGCTGTTTTTCCTTTTATCCCCTGAGCTGCAATAGAACCCCTGAATCAAAATGCTGCTCTTGCCTGTGCAGTACCAGAATCTCTAACTGAGGGTATGGTCAGAGAGCTGAAACTCAAACAACAGGGCATGGGCAACCTTGGGTAGTGCTTGTGTGGGAATAAGGGAGAACAACAACCAACCAACCAACCAAACATCCTGGCACTGAAGCCTCAGGCTGGGCTGGGCACATCATACATGTCATTATCAACTGAACTGTTTGGTCTGCAGTAGCTGAGACAATAACAGGTAGGAAACCTTTGGTGCTGCTGAGTGTCTCTGAGAGGAGCTGCACAGCAGCCACCACCACCCATTTGGCTGGTGGTGAAAAAAGGCACATTACCAAAAGAGGAAAATTTGTTTGGGAAACCCTGATCCTCATAAAATGGCCAAATATGACTATGTTACTGAAATCTTAGGTTACCTACATCAGGTTTCTTTTTAGGGAATGTGTGTGTCCTTTCTCCATGCTGTGATTCATGGAGACTGAACTTCTGCCTTGGATCCTCCTCACTTTCCATGTTTCCAAACCACTTTTTTTTGTTTGTTTTTAACTCACACTCCTTCCTTCCCACACCTGTTTCCAGAACCAGGCTGTATCCCAGCACAGCCAGAGGCATCCAGTTGACTGAAGTGATGGTTATGAACAAGCTCAAATGGAACAGACAGGATCCATCCTTTTTTTCCACAGGGTGTAAGTCATGTCTAGTAAGGAATGAAACTCCAAGCTCGAGTTTGTTCAGCAGATAAAAGGGATGGGCCCAGCCCAGTTAAACTTGAGATGGCTCAAGAAGTGTCTGAGCCACATCCCTGTAATTCATGTGGTATGATAAGTCAGCACAGTGCATAATATCCTGCACTCCAGCACCTGCAAGTGCTTTGTTTGGAGTCCAGCAATCCCAAACACTGCTCTCAGATAGCTGGGCTTCATCCTTTTCCTTTTCCTCAAAGAGAAATTTGGATTGGCTCATTTTTTAATTTAAACCAGTTGCCCATCACAACTGCTTTTACAGGCAGAATTCTCTGGTTTCACAAGACTTCTTAAATCACAGTTACCTGGTGGAAGGACACGTGCAGCAGACACATGGTCCATCTCTGTCCATAGTGCATCTATGGGTCAGCTGGTTGTCTCAGTTCTTCCAGTGTCAAGTGTCTCATTCCTGCTCTTCTCACACACGCTGTTCTCATTTATTTCTTGCTCATAGTTTCTTTTCAGAAACGGAGAAGCCCAAGGCAACAAAGATCTTAACAAAAAAACAAATTATTAACTACAAATGATATTGTGGACTTGAAAGAACCATGTGAGGGTTACCTTACAGCTAGCTCATGTTGGGCTGTGTACAGAGCTTACATGGTTGAACAGTGATGGGCTTCATTTCCTTTTGCCACTTATTTGTGAGCTGCTGATTTAGAATGATAGAATCCCAGAATGGTTTGGGTAGGAAAGGACCTTTAAAGACCATCTGGTCCAACCCCCCCTGCAATAAGCAGGGATATCATCAGCTAGATCAGGTTGCTCAGAGCCCAGTCCAACCTGGCCTTGGATGTTTCCAGGGATGGAGCATTTACCACCTCTCTGGGCAACCTCTTCCAGTGTTTCACCACCCTCATTGTAGGAAATTTCTTACTTATATCTAGTGTAAATCTCCCCTCTTTTAGTTTAAAATCGTTACCCCTAGACTTATTGCTACAGGCCCTACTCTTTAGTAGTTTTTACTCTATCCCCATGTTTCTTATAGGCCCCCTTTAAGTACTGAAAGGCTGCTACAATGTCCCCCCAGACCCTTCTTGTCTCCAGGCTGAAAAACTCCAACTCTCTTGGTCTGTCCTCACAGGAGGGGTGCTCCAACCCTCTGATCATTTTTGTGGCTTCCTGTGGACCTGCTCCAACAAGGACAAGACTTGGCAATTTTTCATTAAGCACCTTTTGTTCCTTATCTGTTCTACCCTGATTCCCACAGTCATGTAATCTTTTTCTTAAGTGTGTTTTCTTCTTCTTAAGCTAAGATTTCCAGGGTATTATACATAACCTTACAGTGAAGACCTTATAATCCAAACAGAGAAGACAATTCTCTTTATTCCATTTACATAATGTTTAGGTACCATGAGGACACAGCTTGTTGAAAGGAGGTGGTGGCAGAGCCAGAAACAAAGCCCAGGTGTTGTGCCTTCCAAGCCAGCTCTTCACTCACACCCCTCCCTCCCAGAGCATGTTTTGTTTGTCTCCCTTTCCAGTTTTCAATGCAGAAAGAGAAAAAGGGTGGGATTCACCTCCCCTCACTTCAGAAATCTGAAAGTTAGGGAACTAGCCTGAACTAGCTGTTTGGTTTCCCTCCAGAGCTGGCACCTCCAGGAGGTGATTCAGCTTGTCTCAGGGTATGTGGGTTAAATCACTTCCTGAGGGGCACCCGCTGGTGTCTGTGACTACCAGCAGAGCTGAAGGGATGAGCTGAAACTACACGTCTGTCCCCTGGGTGTGAGGGCAGAGATATAACCCTCCCGGGGGAATTGTCTTTCCATTCCATAAGATCTGCTGGACTGGGGTTGTTTGGCAGATACTATCCAGAGCTGAGCTCTCATCAGCTCCCAAGGACCATCCCAGGCTTTGCACTCGTTGCCAGCTCATCAGAAGTGGTGCTTCACCCTCTGCCTTGCTCTCACCTGTTCCCTGAGTGAAGGGAGTTTTAAATGAAAGTAGATACTAATTCAGCTTCTGAATGCATATATTAAATGACTGTATGCTTTATCTGCATTCCCAGTGCTCCAGAATTTATAGCCCAGTGCTTTTCATGTACATTAAAATGTAGGTGGGTGGGTTTGTAATGTACAAGAAGAGAACATAAATAAACTTTAAAATTTAACCTACATCCACAGGTATTTTGCAGTGAAGTGATGGTTGCCACTAGATTTGGCTGGGGATTTGTTTGTTTGTTTGATTGATTTTTTTGGTTGTTGTTGTTTGTTTTTTTTTTAATTTTGTTTTTGGTTTTTTAAAACTGTGTTTAGTAGGAAATAGGGAGAGGGCAGGTGTTTTTTCACCAGTTTTGGAATGCAGCCAGGAAGGCTCTGCCACAAAGCAGAAAAAGTGAAAACTTCCCCAAAATGAGTGTGTTGGAAGATGCCTTCTGATGGCCTGGCTGGCACTTCAGCTGCAAATCCTCCAATTTGCACTGCCCTCTGAAGCCCTACAGAGCCACTTGTGTGCAAGAACTGGTTGTTGAACAGTTTCTCAAATTATCAAATGCTCTGTGTACGTTTTGTTTCAGGCATTAACACAAATTCATACAGCAGGAAAAGCTTATTCTGCAGGAATCCCCTTTTTATATTCTCTCTGTGCCTGCTAATTTGCTGCTTCTGAAATGAGTGTGGACTGGGCTGGCTTCCAGATCTGAACCAGGATGGCTCTTCTTCATTTCTATCTATTTTTCTTCCAGTCTCTTACTAATTTTTGTGACAGTAATGACAGAAAACAAATGACAAACAAACAACCCACACCTTCTTCTTTCAACCCTTGACAACCATTCAAGGAGTCTTATTTTTAAACTGATTGTAATATTTGTAACACAGCTTCACCAGTCTGGTGTCATGGGTGGATGACACTACTTACAATTTGTGTCCTTTACCAGTGCTTCAAGCTAGTTACTCAATAAACTACTTTGTAAGAGCAAAACTCCTTAGGAACATAAGGTTTGAGAGTTCAGAGGTGTCAATAAGTGTTTCTCTGTTGGCTCAGCTTAGCTTTGGTGAAAAGCTGAGCTTTGAAATGTAGGGTGGTGACTGAGAAGACTGGGGCAGTGAATGCTGTAGAAGGACTGGAAGGTTGCAGTCAGCCTAACCCCATGCTTGGTCCTAGAATATTGTTACATGTGCTGAGTGTTGACAGGTGCATTTTCCAACCTACAAACTCTCTGTAATTTACACTGGGGGAGAGGCAGTAGATTTTTTAGCTTTTTAGTACTGTTCAAATGTACATTTTCTGTTTTGCAAATATTTCTGGATACCTTTCCCCATGTCACCAAAGCTTGGTACTTGAGCAAATCAGAATTTTAAAAAATCCTATTTAGTAATTAATCATTCTATAAAACATGTGAATATAACCTTTTCCTTTCTATTGACAAGAACAGGAATACTGAGCAGTATTTGTTTTAAGATGCAAGACTGATATGGACATTGTTCTGTCTGCAATGTCAGGTTTGAGTATCTCATCCTGCTTTAGTTGGTGTTACCTGCATAGGAGATAGGAGGAATGGACACACATTCTCCAAAGTGTGTAGAAGGCTAATACTTCAGATAGGATTCCCAGTGCTTTTACAAGTAGGTTCCTCCTGGGTCTCAGGTTGATTTCATTTACTCAGTTCTCAGGTGAGTAATTGCAGTAATGAGATGCAGAATAGCCCTGGCAGTCCCAGCTGAACCACCTCATGGGGAAGGACAGTCCTGCCTTTTTCTCATTGAATCCCTAAGTTGTTTTAGTGCAGTGTTTGCTGGAAGGGCATTGCACGAGTTCTTTGGGCAGGGACTCAGGTGGAGCCAGACCACGTGGTGGGCAGTGCATGTGGTGGGCAATGTGTGTGGTGGGGATAAGTATTCACTTCAGCAGCCAAGCCATGACCTGTGTCTGAGAGGAGAGGGCAGTCATACCATTTGGTGGAGTTTTACCAGAGGAGAGAGAACAGGCTTGCTCATAGTCATGTTGTTGAAGATGTTTCTGGGTGACAGGAATAGGAAGGAAAGGTGCTAAAGACAGCAGAGACAGTAACTTGTGTGATGGGAAAGGGCACAGTTTCCAGCCACCTGGTAAGGTACAGAGGAGAGAGTGGAGTGATTGAAAATGTGCAGTGAGCTTGGGGTGTTGGCACATACCCAGCAAAACACATGAGAGAGATGTAGACGTATGAGATTAGACAGATGGTGCAAGACCACTGAAGAAGAGGTAGATGGGACGTCAGCCACACCAAAGGGGTAGCTGAATCCCCCAGGTCTATCAGCAATAAGCACCTGATTTACAAATTGCACCCGTTCAGTTACTTGCACATTGTTAACTCCAGTTAAGCATAAGGTCAAGTAGCTCCCCTAGAAATTGTTTGCTGTTCTGTATTTCCCTGCCAGGTAGTGTACATTTACTCTGGCCATATAATCTGAGTTATGAGTGGTCTGAAAGAGCAGTGGAAGCTAGAAGAAAAAGCTGAAGCGTTTCAAATTACTGCCTTCCATCTGATTCACCTCTGACTTAAGGGCATGAAGTTACTTTAGTTTCTAGTGTCCAAATATCAAAAGATAAAGTACCTGGTAATACTATCAAGAGAGAAAAAATCCCACATTCAAATGATTTTTGTCCACATGAGGCTGCTGTCAGGCAGTCATGCCTTCTCAGGGGAAGAGCTTTCCTGTTCTCCCTAACATCTCACTTAGGAATAAAGTGACTCAACAACAAAAATTGTTTAAGAAAACTGATTTGCTAAGTGGTGCACATTTGAAGAGTTCTTCCCAAACATACAGTCAGATCTTCCCTCTCCTCCTGGGTATACACCCTGTGAGGGGAGATTATAAAGTCTAAGGAAAAAAACCAGCTGGTCTCACCACAATCAAAGACATCATTCCCCTGAAGTCAGGATTTTACCCTTTGTATATTGACACTGGAAGATTATTTAATTGCAGTATTTAATGCTAAGAAGATTCCAATAAAAACTATCCAGCCTTTTTTTTTCTTGTTGTTTCTTTTTCCACTTTGAAAAATAAACCAGAAAAGGAACAGAAAAGGAAGATATATTCAGCACATTTTAAAGTCTGCTAGGCAGTTTTAGGAAGTTTGGGTTAAGGATCTGAGCATCAAAGTCCCACAATCAGATGAAGACTTAGCAGAAAGGTAAAGACCAAGGAGTTGAAAATTAATTCACTAGAAATTACATTAACGAGCACCTGTTGGATGGTGAAGTTTGTGTCCTGAGTGCTTTTGAGCACAGTCTGAATGCAGATAAATTTTTGGTCACTGGTGCAGTGCACCAGCAAAAATGACTGAGCCTGTTTTCATCTGGGGGATTCAATAATGAGCAAAGAAAAAGGAGAATCTAGTGCTGGATGAGCAGTGAAGAGCTTGTGTCTGATAGAAAGATTCTGGAGCTGCTTCTCTTACCTCCTGAAGGGATCCAGCTCAGTCAGCAGGAGCACTTTAATTTTGTAACAGGTCATCTGTGTCTCTTCTCAGGGAACAGTTTCAGTGCCTCTGTTAACAGTTGCAAGAAGGCTATCAGCTGAGGGTTGCTAAGTGTTTTCTGTCTTCTCCCCCACAACATCCTGCTTTACTTTCATGCACAAAGCTACGGAGATGCTTTGCCAACTCTGAGCTCAGTAATAATAGTAGTAGTAGTAGTAGTAGTAGTAATATTGATAATGATAATGGCCTCTGTAATGTGGAGTGAAAGTAAAAACAAGCAAGTGGAGTTGTGCAAGAGACACAGTGATGTGTGAAGCTCATCTGTGTCACATCCTGCACAGAATTATGCTTTAAGTAGATCAGTTCATGTTAACATTTTCTTGTTAACCTCTTCTCATGTTTTGCACATGATTGTGATGTAAAGGGGGGTGAAATGGATCTGGTTTGTCCTTCCAACTCTGTCCTGCAACCATGTTCCCTGGATTGTGCCTCTGTTTACATGGGCTTACTGTGCTGCTCCCAAGCTTGCTTCTCCATCTCCAGCACCTCGAGTTTTCATCCACCACCTTAGCATTCATTAGCATTTGTTACCAATCAGGTGATCTTTCTGGCATAAACAGCACCTTTGCATGTGTTCAACATGCCTGTAGCCACACGGAGCCCTGCTGACAGCTGATATCTCTGCTAAGAAGCAAAAGAAATCTCACTGGTAATTTTGCTCTTGTCTGTGACCCCCCTCAAGAGTTGAGCTCCCTTGTGTAAATGCACAGAAGTGTGGCTGTGGGAGGCAGGTGTTAATGAGTTTCTGCATTGCACCTTCAGAGTGATTGGAGGGGTGCAGATGTCAGATACCCCGTGGTGACATTAGCAGAGTGTTTTGTAAGGTTTTGGGGGTGTTTTCTCTTGGGCATGAGAAGCAATGTAGAGGTAGTGTTCACAGGTGTTTGAGTCTGTCTGAGGTTTGGGTGATGACCAAGCTGTGCATTTTAAAGTGTTATTTTGAATGGGTGGGTGACAGGAGAGTCGTGGTCAGTGGATGTTATGCAGCAATAATCAATGGCATGAGATGTGTGCTAGGACTCCAGGCTTGACCGTTCTCCCACTATTACAGAGGTCAAGATTCAAAGGTTAAGGGGTGGAAAATAATTCCTGTGACAATGCAAGGTGCTTAAGGCATTTCTTTTCATTCGAGGGGCTGACCTAGAAGTGTTAGCTGTACTCCAGATTACTAGCAGTGGCTGAAGTTATAATCTTTAGGAACTATGTTATCATATCCTTTCTAATTTATTTATATGTTTTGGCCTTCATACAGCTCTCTTGAAAGTCCACAGTTTCATTACATTTCCAGACAAACAAACAAACAGAGCTTCCCTTGTTTCTGTTAAACATGTCAGCTTATGCAGTCTCATTTTACAGTGAAAATAACCTCACATGGATCCTCACCTCACACAAGCAGCTGAAATCCCTGGAGGTGCCAGGGGTTGGTTGCTGGTGAGATCCATTAACAGGAGCAATTTTTTAAAAAAGAAACAAACTCTCATTTGCTTATTTGAATTTCTAAGACTCAGAAGTTAGTTTTTTCCTCAGGAAAACATTCAGTGATATATGCTGATGATGCTTAGTATATGTTGATATGCTCTTTATGCTGATTATTCTTGCTGCCTCTTCCACTTTTGCCAGCTGCTGCAGAGTAGGTGCTAAAAACTGCTACCATAAATGTTCAGGGAAGTTCCTGAAACAGGGACCAACCCTTGAACTTCTTTGAATGGTGATCAGGGAACTTCTGACTTGTGTAACATGGGGACACACCATCAGATCACAGAAGAGAGGGGATGATGTGCAGCAGTAGTTTGTCTAGAGAATGTGGTCACTTTTTTCTGTCGGTGAAATGTTTGCAAAGATCTTTTGATTTCTATAAACTATTTGGAGGATACATTCTTGAATTAATCCAGGTAGATTATTCATAAATGTCTTTGCTATGTTGTTTTGTGGTGATTGGACACCTTAGTCACAAGATGTCCTTCGTTTGGCTTGGTTAGAGGAGTGCACTCCTGCTTACAAGATGCATCTGTTGTTTGCAATTCAAACTTCATTTTCTGTGAATACTCCTGTGCATTATTTTGAAACAATCTTTTTATATGCCTTGTGGCCAGTAAAACTCACTCACTTTAATATTGACAGAAAGCAAATGCAGGAAGCTTAAAAAAAAAATTAATTTCTCATGCAAAATTGCTGATTTTTGTTAGGTACCTCAGCACTATTAGCTCAACTTCATCCTATACTTCATCCTGAGCAATGAACAACATTCAGTCCTGTAGTTGGGATCAGGTTTTTCAGTATTTCTTTCTATTATAGACAAAACATGGAAAGATGTAGGTTGGTGGTGAGACACTCTACAATGGTCAGAGAAGTGGACCGACTGATTAATGAGCTTGGTTTGGCCTGGCAGAAGGAAGCCAGGAAGGATTCGCTTCTCAGCAGATGCTTCAGGGGAGGTCAGGAAGCAGGGGAAGGTTTTCTGACCCCACTAGTCCTTCCGTGTTACTGCAAATGCTCTCTGCCACTTCTTGTTTGGAGCAGCAGATTCCACAGCTGCAGTGTTTCCTGGGTGAAATCGAGTCATTTTAGGTAAAAGACTCAGGCAGAAAATGGATCTGTGGAAAGAAGCAAATTAAGAAAGTGATAAAACTGCAACTCTTCTTTCTAGATAGGAACATACTGATCATGCCATGTTCTTTTGTCCTAGCTATGGGTTCTTAACTGCCTAATCTGCACAATGCAATACCTGAGAGCCAGAACATGTTTTAGCTTTTTCTTTTGGGTGCCTGTGAAAAATATGTTCAGTGCAGCCTCACCAGCTCTGCATAGTCCCAAGACTGAAAAATATACACATTGAGGTATATTTAATAATTTTATTTATGTGGGTATATGTTTAATTTCAGCCCTTGAGTAAGTGAATGTATCTGGTAGATAACAAAGAGGTGTGATGGGTAGTAATGGCAAGAGTAGCTTTGTGGGAGACCCAGAATCACTGCTGTACATTTTTGGAGCAGGCAGGAACACAGATAACCAGCATTTGAACAGTTTCGAAAATCCATTCCAGCTTAGTTCAGGGCTAGGTAATAGGCAGAGATCATAAAGCTGACAAAAGGCAGCAGGGAGGGACAAAGAGCAAGAGGATTTAGGCAAAGCACTTCTGGGTATCAAATCTCCTGTCCAGATGAATAATTCTTTATGTGCTCTCTCTGGGATGTGCTAAAAGCAAATTAGAGATTGTGGGTTAGATAAGTTGTATACAGAGGGATTGTTGGTTAGGACATAAGTTTTTTAATGTCTTTAAAATGCTGTTTGGAAAAGGAAGGTTTAAGCTAGAAGGTGGTAAGGAATTAAAAAAAAAAATCATAAAGAGGAGGGAGAAAGCCCAGGAATGACAGCATGAATCAAGTGAATATGAAAAGAGGAAAGGGAACAGTGTTAAACAAAATGTGCAAGAAGGAGCTAAAGAATGTTCTTGATGGGGGGAGGGGGTCAATGAGAAGAAAAGTTGGGCAAAGGAGCAAGACTGAAGAGTAAGCCCTGAGGTACAACCTGCACAGCCACATTCAGGATGCCAGGGAAGGTGAGTCTACCCTTGGCTCCTATAACTGAGTGATGTTCAGAAGGTCCTCAGTGATAGTGAACAAAGAAGTTCAGTGCAACCAATTCAGGCAGTTTTATTTCATTATTCTGTGCTTGTGTAGAGGTATTCTTAAGTTTTTTACCAAGAATGTCATCTTTGCCCTTGCTGGAATAAACTCCCCTTATTTTTCACCCTAAGCAAGTTTAGTACTTGAAATTATACTTGGTTGAAGCTACCTAAGTAAAACCAGAAGCTCCACACCATTCCTGTTTCCCTGAAAGCAAAGGACAAGGAGAATATTGGAGATTTCAGGCAGGACCTGTGCTGAGTTTGCTGCAAAGCTGGAGCTGCTTCTTTGAGGGGTCATATCCCAAAGACTGGATCCTTCTGCTAAGGACCGGGTGTCAGAGAGGCAACATTTTCCTGTATCCCAAATTGTTGGAGGATAGGATTATAATTGCTGGCAATTTTTGAAAATTAGGCTGCAAATGGCTTTTTGGGAAAGCTGCACACATCCACCCTGGCTCACTGAAACCTGTCTAGATATCCAGGGGTTTCACAGAACCACAAGACTAGGAACACAATGATCCTCCTTTACTGCTGGGCAGATCTCTGTAGTATGAAGTGTGAGACCACATACTAATGCTGTGACCTAGAATATGATCCTTTGCCTCCTCTTCCAGTTCCCTTGATCCCTCTCTGTATCACACCCCTTCTGCAAAAAGTAAATTACTACTGTGTGTTCACCCACTTCACCCAGAGGTGGTATTTAATATGCCATCCTTTCTCCAGCCTAGACAAAGCAGTAAGAGAATCCTTTCCAGTCTTCCACAAGCAGACCTGAGCAACCAAATTAAAAAGAGAAGGAAGCTGAGTGGCTCTGATGGGTCACCTGCCCATCATGGCTGGCCCTGGAGCAGAAGAGACAGGCAGTGTGAGAGGGGGCAAAGCCAGCTTCCCAGGGGAGCTCAGTCCGTGCCTAATTTAGTAATAATGAAATAGGTAGTTCCTAGGGAGATCAAACTCACTTTGAATGCCCGAAAAGGACCCCACTATGCATTTTAACATGGGAGGGCTGGAACCTCAGCTATTCTGTCTCCCTTTTTGAAAAAAAAAGAAAAAAAAAAAAGAAAAGAAAATATTTTTTACAAGCCGGTGGCAGATTTGAAGTTTCCCCCTGAGGAATAAATTGAGGCAACTGTGTCTTAGCGTGTTGTATTTCCAGTTATTGATGTGCGTGAGGTCCGTATCAGTCCTAAAGATTCATCACCACTGGAGAACCCCTCATTTCAGTTGGCTGGGCTGGGCTGGGGTCACCTGCAGAGCGTGCAGCTCGTGGGGAGCTGCTGGGGAGCGGAGGAAGCCTTTGACAGGGCCGGTGGGATCCTCACAGGCTCCGTGAGCCGAGTCCTCCGGGTTGGTTCACAGGCACAAGGGATGGGCTGGGTTTGCTTGGAAGTTCAAGCTCAATGAACTGAGACTTTGGAGAACAATTCCTCCGGCTGCCACCGCCGTCCTGGGAAGCCCTCTGAAGCTCTCCTTCCTAAGAAACCCCCCACCCTCTCCCCTGCCTCCCTCCCTTAATACGTTCACAAGTTTTCCTGACAAAAGAGCAATTACAACCTGACAGAGACAAGTCACAAAGAGAGTGGGGATGACCCCCGGGAGTGGTTTACAGGACTCAACACATGGCCAGTCACTGACAAAGCCAGCCCTGCTCACATTTGATCACAGAAGAGCCTCTCAGACTGGCATGCTTGACCAAAAACTGGCTGGGTGACTCATTCGTCTGGCGGCTCTGTGATTCATGAGCGGCCAGGAGGAAGGGAGGAGGGAGGTGAATGCTTTTCAGATCTGAAGTTAAATGTGAGAGAAACACATTCCCCAAAAAGCAGACTCTCGACTGTGTCCAATTGGTGCATGAATACCCACACAAAGCCAGGGCAGGAGTCCTGGCGTGACGCAGGGCGAGGCTCCCGAGGCGAGCCGTGCCACGGGCTGCACCTTGCCCAACTCCGTGGTTTGGAAGGTCTCGAGTGTAGAAACAGGAATAGTGCCTGACGTCTTATCCTTGTGTGCTCCATCCGTTCTGGCTCTGGGATTTCCCTGGGAATGTCCTACTTGGGTGTGCTTTGGAGCTGATACGGAGGGCTTTGACCTAACACTCAGGTCAAAAACCTCAAATGACTTTGAATAGGTAATATTTAAGCTTCTTATCTGCACTAATAATTTTGTCTGCCTCTGTTATCTGTGGTGTAAGTGTACCCCTGAGCAAGTGTCCCATCCTTGAAGGTGTTCACACTAGGTAGGATAAACCCACCACTGGAGGCACCTCATTCCCCATGTCCTTTGGACCAGCTGGCTTGACTAATTGTTTTACTCCTAGTTACAAGGGTCAAGTGAGAGGAATCCAACCCTAGGCATCTGAGAGGACCTTTCCCTTGGTGCTATCTCTACCTACAGAGAGCTCAGGGTGGCTCCTGTGTCCTCAGTGAAGTGCTGGTGCTTCCCACCACCATATCTCTCGGAGTCAGCCATTGCAAGGCATTATGCTACTTACTGCTTCAGACAGAGGGGTCAAAATGCTAAATTATTTAGCAGCTGTTGCCAAATGGATTTAAAAGCAATTAGCAAGTGCTAAAAATAGGCAGCTTGCTCTCTCTCTTGGATTTTGCCAAAAAAGCATCTGTTTGCTGTTTGCTGGCCAGCAGTTTGTGCCCCCTGCTCCTGTGGTCGGCGGGGCCTTCAGCAGGATCAGGGCCTCAGGGTGTGTTTCCCCCTCAGCGAGTGTTGGCTGCCTGTGTTTGGGGACAGCTGTTCTGGGCAGGGACTTGGAACCCCCCAGTGTCATTTTTTTGCATTAGTGGTGTTGTTATTGCAATTCTGGGAGATAGGCATGCTGGG
Source organism: Apus apus (assembly GCF_020740795.1). Lineage (NCBI taxonomy): Eukaryota > Metazoa > Chordata > Aves > Apodiformes > Apodidae > Apus > Apus apus. The sequence continues at coordinate 16,373,734 of NC_067294.1, read as the reverse complement.
TCACCCTCCTTGGGTGGCTGGATTTCACTGCCCTGTGCTGGGCTGGTAACAATGAGAGCCATTAAAGGCCCAGCATTGAAGGGACCTGGAGGCTTCACTCTCTGGGAGCACCAAAACAGCTCTGAAGGACCCAGGTTTTGGTTCTTCTTTTCTGTGGTGTGGCCAGTGAGAAGACACCACCTGGGATGGGGAAAGCTGTGCCCAGAGGCTGCACTGTGCTCTGCAGTTCTCATGGGGTCACCCACAGCCACCAGCCTGGGGACAGAGTATGGAGACATTGCTGCTGATAGCCATGGGACAGACTCTGAAATGAAAACCATCTGCAAGCTTGAAGGCCGTGAGTTAAGTTCATGAGCTGGGATCCAAGTAATTCCAAGCCACTCTGCAGTTTGTTGGTGAGCCCCTTCCCTCTAAGGGATTTTGCTGTTTGCTTCAACCAGCAAACCAGATCACATGTAATAAGATATTTTGGATGTGTAGTTCAAGGCTTCCTGAAGCTCACAGCTTCATGTGGTCAAGGCAAGAGCATCCTATGGCCACATTTCAGGGCTCCATGGTCAGAACCTGGCTCACTGGTGAGACTCTGGCCAACAAAAATTTGTTTATCTCTGTGATACAGGATGTGCTTTGTCCGGAGTCAAAGGGAACATTTGTTTCTTTTTTGAGTTTGCAATCACCCATAAAAACAGGTACTTTGCATTTAGCCACAGGTTTATGAGCCTCTGCTGCCAGCTCTCATGCTTCACTTGGTGGGACTGGGAGCTCTCAGCCAACTCTGGGGAATAGTGGAGATGATGGAGCACATTTAACTGGATTTCTGTTTCTAAGAAATGTTACACTAGGCAAAGGATTTGGACCCAAATGAAAGTGGTGGATCTAATTTTAGACAGTACCTATGAATGAAACTTGAAACGAGCTGTTCAGGAAATACCTTCCTCTGCACCAGTGCCAGGGAGAGTATGTGATTTAATGCTGAATTAGCCAGTGCCTATGAACAGGTTACTGCAAGAATATTTGTTCTGCTTTCAACTAAATTGTTTTTTAAAAAGAAGTCTTAATTTCTACCTCTATGTCCATGTCCTTCTGCAAAAGCTGCAAATCTTTCACCTCCAGGGAGTGAAAGCCTTCTCTGCTTCAGTGCCATATGTTACCTTTTGGTGTATGTTTGTCACTGTGGCCCCACATTGCAGAGCTGTTTGCTTCGAGCTGGTGTCTGGGGATGGCCAAAAGTGAACGACACGTAGGAGAGGGCTTTAAGCAAACTAAAAGCCTGTCCCAGGGCTCTTGCCCAGATGAGCAGCTGGTTAGTTTTCAGAGGCCAGATCTCTCTCAGTTATGCTTGGTTATATACATTGTCCAAACATTCACAGAATCGTAACAAAGACCAGCAAATTACCCCACCAGATACCAAGTGGGCATCTTGTCCTTGTCCCTTTTATCACACAGGTTTTCATGTTGGTAATTTGGGACCCTGGACACCTAAGGCTTTAGCTGAGAGATAAATCAGCAAAATAGCTCTGTACCTTCCTGCACAGTCTTTGCAGACAAGCATCAAGTTACAGGCACCTTTCTGAATAAATGAACTGTGCACAGCAATAGGTGCAGTAAAAATAGGAAAGAGTAATTGCCAACAATGGGGTACCAGGAGGTCTAAACCACACCACTTTATCAAAAAATAATTTGCAGGTCTTGTAAGCCAACTGCTACTGTCCAACCCTTGACAAGATTCTCAGCCAGCAGGTAGTCAGCAAAACATAGAAACATTCTGTAATGCTTTTCTGTTCTTTATCTGACTAATTGTGGCTTGCTGTGTTGGTTCTGGGGCTGTTGACCTCTCCTGGTTCAATGATGCAAACTGGCTGACAGATGACACACACTAGATAAACGTGTTTACAAAAGGTTAGATTCATACTTACAGACATCTCAGCTGAGATATTCATAGCCTATAATATGGCAGGTAGAAGACACTTTCACTTAATGAGAAGATAACAGAGTGCCTCTGAACTTCCTCATAACCCTCTGTGGAAACTACCTGAGTAATGTATTTGAACTAATTCTAGAAGGGTGTTTTTTTTTCCGAGGGCTCTGTGATAGGCAGCTCAGATTGCAGGGCAAAAGTAGCATGAGGAGGGTTTTGGTTTGGCCTTCAAGAGGTATTTTTTGCTTCGTATCTCATGACAGCATGAAAGTCACAGGCAGGATACATAAAAACTCTTGTTAATTGACTGCCATACAATCACAGGTCTCTCCCAGCCACCAGAGAATTTAATTTAGGCTGTTTTCACACTGTCTGGGTGAAGGAAAATAGCAGCAGTGTGCAGGGAGCTCACAGTTTTCTGCAGACCTCCTGGGATGATGCTCCAAGCTCTCTAGGTTGCTGGATGCACACAGCAGCCTGTGAGAAAGGTGCTGACTGCCTGAGCACCTCGCCGCCCCGCCCTGCTCTCACCCAAGCTTTGCTGCCTGGAAATCATAGAATCATAGAATCCTAGGGGTTGGAAGGGACCTCAAAAGATCATCTAGTCCAATCCCCCTGCCAGAGTAGGGTCACCTAGAGTACATCACACAGGAAGGCATCCAGGCAGATTTTGAATGTCTCCAGTGAAGAAGACTCCACAACCTCCCCGGGCAGCCTGTTCCAGTGCTCTGTCACTCTCACAGTAAAAAATGTTTTCTGATATATCTGAAATATCCTCTGCTGACTATGGGTGGCCCGGGGATGTTTGTGAATATCTAAAAAGCACTTTTCTCTGCCTACTTTTGCTCCTTCTGAGCTGTAGCTGCAGTCACTTGGAAGGTGAGGCAGGGCTGGCTGCCACGGGTGCCTGCTCGGGGCTGACACTGCAGCTGGGACAGGCTCCAGAGGGGAACCGCAGCCACTCTCTGCTCTGCTGCTGCCATGGACCTGGCCGTGCCAGCCCTTGGGGTAGGTGTTCAGCTGGAGCAATGTTTTCAGCTCTGGTGACAGTCTTGGATAGCTCTGTTTCTGGAGGTAGGACAGAGCCAAAACCAAGGTTTGGTGGAGAAGAGAAAAATGACATGGGTCAGGTCTCTGAGCTGAGTCAGTATGAATTACGTGAAGCTGTGCTGATTTATACCATGAGAGGATGTAATGTGCTCAGGGATCATCACATGAAAAGAGCAATATAAAAAAATATATGTGATGATGGTGATTACATTTCCAAAGGGCTCTGTTTGTCTGCTTGTGCCCTTTTTCTTTTCCAGCATCCCTTTGGCTTTGTGTCCCATCCCTCAGTCATGATCCATTTTATATCCCAGTGAATCTTCCTAGCAAGGCTACAATACCACCTGATCACAGCACAGACAAGAAATACAGGAACTGTATAAATACAATTGCTTGTATTTATAGGTAGTAGATGCCTCCCTATCCTATACTTGGTCTTGATTCATTGCACTAAGCCTTTTCTGAACATACATATGGAAAGGTGCATTGCCAGAACAATTCAGGCCCACTTAGAAAGGCAGAAGTATCCAGAAAGACTTTTCCCTCAATTTGCAAAGAATATCTGGTGACCCAAAGAACTGACTGAGTGGAAGGAGGGAACCTGCCCAGCTAAGTAAAGCTTCAACCTTGAACCTGTGTCAACTGCATGAAAGGAACTGGGGCAGTTTATGAGGTTATGAAATTTGCAGATATTTGCACAGAAGGTTGGTCCTGTTGAAGGCACAGAAGGATATTGATTAATGTCAGTGGAGTGAAGATTTCACTTGGGTTCTTTCCCCTTCTTCTCTCCAGGCCAGACTCATTGCAAAAACTGTTTCTTTCACCTAACCCTGCGAGTACTTAAGCAGCTCTTGGAAAGAGGTGACCTTGCTTCACTCCCAAATTAAAAAAAGGCAGTAGAAAGCATTCAACCCTTTATGGCTCTTAGCAAATTTATCAGACCAGACCCAGTTGCTTCACTGGAGGCATTTCAAATGCTGAGATCTAAACTGGGATTTCCAAAAGATGTTTGGAGAGGCATGGATCAGTCTGTATCCTGGCTGGACTCAATGAGATTGGCATGAACCCCTCAAGTTCCTTTTAGAACCTTATCTTTGCACTTTTCTGTCATTAAGTAGAAAACTGGGATTTGCATTTAACTACTGGCTGTCTATAAAACCCACAAGTGCCATGAGCCATTCCTTCTCCATCCCTTCCATACTAAAATTCCGGGAAGTAACACCTTTTAACAACAGGCAAATCTGCCTTAATAAGACCAAAGTCTTCTGCCAGAAGTCTAACTTTCCACTGGCAGCACTTCTGGTTAATACTGGAAATTCTAAAAATCTGATTATTCATTTCTGGAATTTCTGGGAATGCACTGAGATGCTGCATAAGCTAGTTCTTCATAGGGCTTTCAACAAAATAGCTTCTACTGGGGCTTAAAAGAGCCCCTCCAAATAATCCATCTCCCTAATTTCTTAATGTGGTTCCTTACATTTCCTAAGCTGGCTCCTTAAATGACTTATGTTCTCCTTTGCAAAATGCATAGACACAAATAAACCACATGTATGAGGAAGGAATGTTCCTCCATCCCACAAAACAAATTAAATACATTGATCCAAAATCACCCCTGGGGTAACTCCTGGGAATTCAGACGAAATGCATGAATTGAGTTTATTAAAGGAGCATTTCTGATAGGGATTGGAAATAGCAGTCGAATGAGGTTTTGCAATAGTAAAATGATGGTTTATTAGTGATGAGTGAATCACAAAGTGTCTGGCATGCATGTTGATCTCAGAAAAAGAACTCAAAAAGTCTGAAACCCGATCAGGTCTCTCTGAATCTGTATGTCAGCAAAACTGCCTGGAAGTAAGTCTGAGTCAGGGCTCTCCTTCAGACATACTTCTGAAACCTCCAGATTTATAAGGTTGGATAGAGGCACATCTCAGCAAGTGCTAAGAAATTAGGGATGGTGAATTGAACTGGTAAATAAACAAGAACAAACTCGTTCCTAAATTTTATATGATTGTGATCTTTTGGATAGTCACACAAATCCCTCAACCATGCCAAAGCTGCAGAAGGGAATATAAAAACAGGGGAAACAAAATTAGTTCCCAATTCAGACTTAACAAATAAACAATGCAAGTCCTTTCCAAACTTTTGTTTTGTTTTCTTCTTAAATACTCTGTCAAACCACAAGTAGCTTTTTCAAATGTGTCTGTATAGAAATCAGCTTGGAGGCTGGAGTAGCATGATTTTATTTTGATTTTGTAGGAAATTTTGGGAATAGATATTCTCTTCACATGCTAGGCCACAGTATTTCTCCTGAGGAAGATGAAGCCAGAGGTCCTCGTGATCTGATCCTTGACCAGACAGGGCTCTCACAGCTCTGAACTCTTAATTTCAGCTTCTCATTTGACCTTAAGATTGAAGGATCCACCTCAGAGAGGAGGTACACATGGCTCTCCTGCCTGGCCCTGATATACCATGGAAGTACAGGCAGGAGAGGCAGCCCAGGAGAGGGCAAGTTACTACATAGTTGGATCCTGGATGGGGAGGACTTAGAGGCTGCTGCATCCCCTTGGACAGGAATTGAGGGAAGAGAGTCCCTTTCCTTTCAAGCACCCAGGTGACCTCTCTTCACAGACACCACTGAATCCCTAGGGCCCATTGCTGGAACAGCTCACGGGTCCCCCCCTACCCCCTTCCCTTGCAGAGCTCTCCCCTGACCATCCCCCTGATGGCAGTGGGCTTAGAGGGTGGCTTATACCTGGAATCAAAGCAAAAATATTACACAAGCTGGCAAGTCATTGGTTCCAGCAACTGAAGGCTGTGTCTGGTGGACCTCCATCTTGTTACAAAAATGCATCTCTGAGGTATCCCACAATGACCTGCAATAATAATCCTGTGTGCAACTGGGCCTCAGGTTAACTCCTGCAAAGAACAGTTTTATAGCAGCACAGGAGAAAAAACTACTTGATTTACAGAAGTTGGTTTTAAGCTGTTTTTTTGGTGATTCAGTGGTTTGATAGTATCTGTTGCTCAGTGTCCCTGTGTGCAGTAGGATCCACCTTATGTGCCTGAAAGGATTTTTATTTCAAATATTTTAAGGCTATCAAGCTCTCTCACTTTTGTTCAGTGTTTTCTCCATCAGAGGCCCATGTGGTCACTGTCATACTTGCAGAAGCATTTTGTTGGGAAGAAGCTCATCCATCCTTGCAGTGGGAGCAGGAGGGAGACAGAAACCCTCAAGAGATGGGTGCTGTGTGTGCTGCAGGTGCACAGAAGGGATGGCTCAGTGATGAAGGCCACTATTGAAGCATCAGAGGACCTGTTGTGTTTTCTTCCTGCTGCAGATACCCTGTGAAACCTGAACTAGGTATGCAGCCATTTTACACGTCTCCTGGTTGTACCTCCAGAGGATGCTGTAGGGGGAAAGGCAGGAAAGAGGGTTTTGAATATGCTTGGGTGTTTGGTGGTTCTGGCCCTTACTCCTCAGGACAGCTGTAGGAGAAGCTGAGAGTCTGAGAGGTGCACCTGAAGACTGGTCAGAAGCTGCTCTAACACACTTCCTTAATGGGAGAATTTTCAGGGAACCCACAGCTCTCAGAAGTGCTGCTTTCAACTTAAAACCTAATTCCTCTGAGACACATTAAAAAGTACTTCTCTAAAAATCTCAGGTACTTAATTAGAGATCTTGGATAAATAGTAATTTTAAGGAAAAATGTCTAAATGGCAACTTCCAGTTGTATTTCAACAGCATGCAGCACTCTGAGTGTCCTGTCCCAACAGTCTGCAGCTGGTGTCATGGAGCATCATTATGCCTCAGAGCTGAAGTCTGGGGTCTTCAGCCCGGAGACACTAGGTCCTCTGAGATCAGGACTCACCAGATCCTTCTATACTCTTGATCAAGACCTGGCATAATAAACTGCATGGGTCATTGTTATTTTCATGTTTAGGGAGAACAGAGGGGCTCACTGGAAAGGTGTCAGCAGGTTCTGTTTGTGCTCTGGTCATGAGAGAACCTTACCTGGTCATACAGAGACATCTGTGTTCCTAGAGCTAAGCAGGGACAGCCAGTAAGCTTCTGGAATAAGTGTTAAAATCACAACAAAATACTGATCTTTTAAATCAAAGTGATTTTGAGCCTCAGGCGCATATTGTGCCTTGGGAGAAAAAGTGCCTGTCTATGGAAATATGTCTCCTAAACCAGTGATTTCCAGCAATGGGAGCAGGAGGGTGAAGTCTTCCACTGAATCAAAGCCTGGAGAACTGTACGAGCACCCTGGTGGGTTTTCACTGAGTGAAAAAGAGAGAGAAATTCAAGCTTAACAAGGGAATATATAGCTAAGCAGAGCTTTCTTTTTTCACATGCATCTTTCTCCAGAACAGGGACTTTAGTATTTAGTATTGCATTGTAGGAAATAAATCCATTCTTTACTTCTATCTTCATTTTGACTGAAAGGAAGTCAAGTTCAAAGTTATTCCACTGCTGGTCTGTAAAGCAGGAGCGGGAGATCTCTCCTGATGTGCCTTCAGCAGAACACAAAGCTTTAGGTGCCTCAGGAGGCACAAAGGGGCTTCTCAAACAAGCTGTGTGAGTCAGTGTGCAGGCTGGAGTCTTGGTCTTCCCGTGACAAGCATTAGTCAGAGTGTTCTTGGCATGTGGCAGGACAGTGGAGAGAGGGCCTGGAGCTTGGAGGGTCTCCTGTGAGTCTGATGGCTCCCACCACCCCTTCTGGAGGTGGCTGCAGCTCAGCGGCTGTGCAAACCGATCCCTCTGCAGAGGTCACGGAGCAGTTCCCGTCTGCCAAGCAGGAGCTGGGCTGAACAAGCACCCTGCCAACATCCCTTGTTGTTCTTGCTTAGAGCAACCGTAGAGAGACCCTTTCAGGATGGCCGGGCTTGCGTTACCTGGCGTACGACGGAGAAAGTACAAATGTATCAAAACGAAATGGAAGTCAAGAGAACATACTGTCTAAGGCAACAAGGCGGTTCAGACAGCTCTGCTGCAGCCTAAACACATGACAGACTCAAGCAGCTCCCACTGCTGCCAACACAACTGCTCGCAGGGACTGCCAAGAAGCCAGATGCTGCTGCTGGAAAAAATATCTTCCAGAGTTTGGCATCAAGATCCTGTGATTACCATCCAAATGGGAGGAGATGGAGTGGTAGAATGTGAGTTTAGTATTTAGCACCCCAGAACTGTGCAGCAGCTTTTGAAGGCAGAGGAAAAAAGTTCAAGCAAAATATTTTTGCTAAAAATATGTTCAGAGAAATGAGCTTTTTTTTTTTTTTTTTTAAATAGCAGAAAACCAAACTATTATTAAAACAACGCAAAATATGTTATGTCCGTATCAATTAAATGAGTAAAACCAAAGAGGACTGTGGATTTTTGACTTGAGTAAATTTTTTTAAGGAATAGTTTTATAAAGGTCAGAGCCTGAGCTCTTTGTCTCTCATGTTGTTGCTCATGGAAAGTTCCACTGCAGATAGCATCACAGCAACTCCCCTACCCAAGACAAATAGAGATGGGTCTGAACGTTCCCACGTAAGTTTGGGAAGGGTTGGATTTAAATCCAAAGTCTGCACCTATCCCTTCTCTCCTTGACAATCAAAGGACAAATCCCTCAATCCAAACCGACCCAGGTTTGGGAGAAAGCTGAGCCCCAAACCACCTGAGCCTCGTTTCAAACCTTGCAGCTGGAAACCATGTTTGAAGGTAACGCAACAGAGGGATGGGACATTTCTTGAAGAGGTTTGAGGCTGCTCCTGAACCTCCTCCTCCTCCTTTCTAACAGCTGTGGCCAATATTTTCCTTACCTGTGACTGTAAAAGGATTTGGAGTCCCCTCTGTCAGGTGAGGTCTCTCCCCAGCTTGCCTGCCTTGCTGAGGCTCCCCTGGGGATGTGGTGGTTACAAGCCCTTAGCTCGGCTGGAGAAAAGCAGGTGAGGCCCCCTCTGCTTCCCTGGCTGCCTGTGCTCACCTCTGCCTGTACATTTCTAGGTGTGTGCTGGTTCTGCTCCATGAGGGGGAATCCTATTGTTACAGTAATAGTAGTAATAATAATAATAATAACAACCACCCAAGTGGGAACTCAGAAACTTACATCTGGAAAGTTAAGAGGCAAAGAGTGTTTTGTTTTACTTGTGTTTTTGGTTGCTTGTTTTTATGACAGATCTATATTTCAACAAACATGATCTCCTTGGCTGTCGTATCATATCAGAAAAGAGTAAACAAAGCCATTAATCATCCTCTCCCATCCTCTGCTTCCTGGGCATGTCAGCCTGTTTTGGAGAGGAGGTGGGCAGAGAAGCAGAGAGCATCTGCTCGGATGCTCTCGGGAACTCCCCCAGGGATGCTGGGGGCCAGGGTTGGATGAGGCTTGTGCAACCTGGTCTAGTGGGAGGTGTCCCTGCTCATAGCAGGGAGTTTGGAACCTGATGATCTTTAATGTCCCTTCCAACCTTAACCATTCTATGATTCTGTGATTGATTCTATGCTGATCAGAGCCTTTCCTTCAGGGAGGTTTGTGAAAGGGGGGAAGAACCCGTGACTGTCCTTGAGGGCTCAGGCTGTGTTGTCTCTGGCCTCTCTGTGCCTCTGGTCATCTCTAGACCACTTCTGGGCACAGCCCAAGTCCCAGCTGGCCTGGCTGGTGACAGTTTTCTCCTTGAAGGACACAAAGTTGTCAGGTAACTGAGTGTGATTTTGCAGTAACTTTTAACACTGTTGATGACGTGAGCTGATAAATTCAGCAGTTAATTCTACATCAACCACATGAGTTAATAAAAAAAATGCTCCACTTCTCCTTTAATTTTTCACCCAGCTGAGGCTGGTGTTGTTCCTCACCAGGTTCTGTTGGGCATTGCTGTTTCATAGGGCTGTTTGACCTGGGAAGGGGAAAAGTGAGGATGTTTCTAGGTGTAATGACAGCAGATCATTGACCCAGAGCTCTGGTGTCCCATAGTCCATCCTGGAGACTCAGATGGACTTGCTTCCCTAGCTCCTGGCCAGGCTGGGAGCTTTGATAGGAATGAGCTCTGAGAGTCTGACCAATGTAGGATGGTGATCACTGCTTTGAAAAAACTAGAGTATGTGGGTGGCATCTTATCCCATGAACTCACCACCACTTGCCCACACATGCTGTAGCTTGGGTGTGCTGTTGGCCCTGGCAGTGATGACAGTCCCAGGTGGACAGAGCATCTGGACATGACGTTTTACTTCACACAGGAAAGAAATTTTATCTGGTCCAATGAAGAGATAGGATTTTTTTAATTTTCCTGACACACAGCACTGCAAACTGTAATTTATGATCTGTCTCTGCACTACCACTTTTCTAGATTCCCTCTGTCATTCAACTGTGTGTGCAGAGGCACCCGTGCCCTCCCAAGCTCAGGCTCAGGTTTCCAGCTTTAACTCCTTCTCTTCCACAGATGTTATTCTGGTATCTTCAGTGGTAGCTCTGCTTCTGCTATTTCAGAATCCAGAATGAATTAAAAAAATGATCTGAAGAATAAATCATTATGAGTCCTTGATGATGATATTATTCAACTGATAAGCTTCACAAAAGCTCCTGGTGCTCCCCACCTTATGAAACCTCTTCTCAATCACTTAATTTCAACATGGTGTTCAAGTAAAATGCTATTTGGGCATCCAATTTGTATACCAGCTACGTGGAAATGTGATTTGACTGTTCCACAAGGAAGGCTTAAACTGTTAGGACACTTTAAAGCAATTCCCAGGTTTTTTAATACTTTGAATAGGTTTTCAGTTGCATTTGGGAAAGAAAAGATGGGGGAGTGAGCCTTTGCAACCATGAACTGGCCACCTGCCTCTCCGAGGAGCACCCTCCATGGCCACTTCTGGAGGATGTTGTGCTCTCGATGCCTTTTCCAGCCGTGCAGGACATCTGGATACCGTATGTGAGACTTGCTGGTGGTGCCTGCAGGTGTGGAAGAATCTTAGCTGTAAATGTACTTGTCTGCAGTCTCTTGCATGAAGAGGCAAGATGTCTGTTGAAATACATTCTGAAGTTAAGATGCTGTAAGATTTGGGTGCTTTGAGTGTTAGTATATCCTGGGCACTTTGAAGAGGTGCCATAGCCAGACTCTTCCTTGGTTGTTGTTTATCATGAGGGCACAGATGCTGAGTGTCTTAGAGACCTGGGTTTGGGGCTGTCTTTGCTATCTTACACCTCTATGCATTGCCTTCTTAGCAGAGCCTGACTCTGTGGACAAGGTTGAGTTACTGTGAGATTAATTTAGGTGTTAATTATAAAAATCTCAGCTACTCCTCAGTCTTTGCCCATGCTTGCTTTTCCCCTGGAGTACAAGTACATGAGGTTTTGTTCTTAGAGACAGACAGCTCTAAGGTGCTGTAAATTGAATGTACACAATGGTGTAAATTGTGTTTATCTCAGTGGAGCTTCTTTATGTACCCACACTCCTTGTAAGATTTCATACCTGGATGGATCTGGCAGACGATACAGGGGAGATGAAGGGAAAAGCCATCTATGGTACAGGACTTTAATTCTCAGAGTTGGCTGATTTAACCTCTTCTCACTGGTTTCCTTGGAGCAAGTAGCTGATTGCACAGTAAGCCAAGCCAGCACTAGTTTCAGAACACATGAGATCGAGGATACTTTGAATCAGGAAGCACAGATTTAAATCATGTATCTCAACTTCAGGCAACATGCAGCAAGTCAAAGTGTGTCCTGAACAGAAAAGTGTCCAAGCACCGAAGCAACAGTTACAGCTAAACCTAGACATTCCTTTTGCCAGCTGAGAAAAGTAACTTTTCTGGGGATCACTGCTAAGCTGTTGCTTGGCTGCTTCTCTCATCTGCTGGGGAAGGAAGGGACCTCTGCTGAGGGGTGGCCAGTCCCCTCAAGAGTCTCACTGCACGCAGCTTTGTCTCTATCCTCCAAGGACAGCTCAGGGATGATGCCCTCCCTAAGTCTGTGCTAGCCTTGAAGACTTCTGTGCTCTCATTCCTAACTTTTGAGTTAAGCAGTTTAATTCATCCTGGAATGACCTGTTGCCACTCATTGCAGTCATGTTTTTTTATAGCTGGTGCTACAGGCAGGAGCTGATTTCAGGGACTGTTGGTTATCTCCTTGTGTTAATATGTTGGAATTTGGTGGTCTAGACAAATATCTGAAGCTCACCTTCCTGGGATGATCTATATCCCATATTACTTTCTGAGGAAAACACTTTTATTTTATCTGTGTCTGGGACTGACTTAGTTTGGTTTCTGAATATCATACAGAGACAGAATTTGCTTGGACTGTGAAACATAAGCCTTTAAAGTACACATACCAAGCATTTAAAGCAGTTATAGTGTCCTCTTTTCCTGGGAAGTAGGACTCTACTCATTAGGTGCAAGTCACCTAGACTGAAAAGCTGCTGGTCATTCCCTCAGGTCATGGGCTTCACTGGGGCAGCTCCAATTACCTCAGCAAAATAGTATCACCCATAACAGCCTAAGTAAATCAGGAAGTCACTGAACAAGGGAAGTAATTACAGCTTCTTTCAGTACTGAAAAAGCAACCTGTTCTTTTACGACCCATCAAAACCATGTGTTTGCCTTTAGTGGTTAAAATAAAGGGTGTGCAATTTGGGAATAATCCAGCTATGAAGTTTCCTTAGTAATTGGCAAGTCCTGAAAGGTTTTCACTGCTGCAATTTCAAGGTGGTGAGCATGACATTAATTTAATTTTCTTTTAGATTAGCCTTTCAGGGACACTCCAAAACCCCAGAATGACATTTTCAAATGGTGAACCCACATTTCACCCCTTTGACATCGAAATTATTTTGTTAACTACCTTTAAATTTCATTTATGATGTGTTTTAGTCACACTGTAAAACCAGCGTGTCGGGCACTGTAGCTGTATCAAACACTCAGATGTTGAAAAATATTTACCACTTGCAGAAAAAGGTCTAGCATGTTACTCAACCCTAATAATAGTATTATCAGTTTACGCAACTCACCCTTGTTTTTCAGTCTTCATTTCAACACACCCATCCATTTGATTCGGATTCAACTGATTCTAGGCAAAAAACAACAAGTATTTGTTTTCAAGAAGTCAATATGCATTTTTCTGAAGCAATTTGCAGAGGTTCAGGGTACAGGCACGTGTGATTGGTTTGATGGAGGGAGCTCCAGTAAATCTGAGCAGGAACCATCTCTTCTTTTCTTGAGAGCAAAAGCCTGATGGCACGTGGTGCTTAATGCTGTGCTTAGACTGAGCATATGACTAATCTGGCTGAAATCAGGGAGATGACTCAAAATGCTTTAAATTGTCTGCATCCCTGCCCCAGGGCCAAGACACAGGACTTCTAATGCTGGGGGAGCACTTTTTTATTGCCTAAATTACAGTGCATTCAGTATTTTATTTGGAAGTCTCTTTAAGAACAGCAATATGTTGGAATATTGCTCTTATCCTTGGTTAGGGAGAGTGTCTGAGGATTCCATCTCCATTTTAATTTAAAATTTCAATAATTAGAAAATCATGTTATATTATTCTGTATTTATTCCATATTTGTGGGTCAAATTTTCAGTGTCCTTTGTATCATATAATTTACTTGACAAAGCTAGCTTATTTTTTTCTGTTAATGAACTATCTCCAAGTCTCTGCCTGTTTCTCAGGTGTGTTTGTTGCTGATCAAGCAAATGGCTGGATCTCCAGCAGGCTGTGATCAAGCACTGAACCGTGGAGATGTGATCCAGAGATGAGGCAGTTGATGTTCCTGAGAATGAACTAAAACCTCAGTAAGTGCTTCTGTGCTTAGCCCTCTGTGAGGGCAAGATCTGCACCTTCCCAACAAATCATCCTTCAGTTTCCAACATGCCAAAACCTTCCTACTGCTGGAAAGTTTGCAGTAGGTGATGTGGTTTTCAGTTGCCACTCAAGTGTTTTGAGCCTTGTCCTCTAAACTGGGCAGAAAGGTCTTCCTGAAGTAAGAGTAAGGGCAGCATCTGCTCAGAGCAGGAAGACTGGCTGATAATGAAAATTTGGAGAGAAGAGGGAAATGGTAGCACCTTGGTTGCTGAGCTGTTTCCAAAGGCTCTGCAATCCTCTGTGCTCCTCTCAGCTGGGGTTTTCCCAGACCTGCTGTGTGTTCACTGATTCATCCTCTCCATTGCTGAGACACCTAAACATTTCCAAAGGAAGGCAAGAAACCAGGTCAGCAGAGTGGAAGTAACCAAGGAAAAAAAACACATATTCATGTATTGGGGAAAAAAGTCAGAAAAATAATGAACACAGTAAAGTGGGATGTAAAAAAAACCACAACCCAAAACGCCATCCATGGAATGGATGTGAAAGCTGATGTGTGACAGCTGGGCTACACTCAGTGTCTGACATCCCAACAGCTCCAAGAGAAAAGCAAAGCTCTCAAAAGCTCATGTCCAAGCTATTTTGGGTTTACTCAACAGAGCTGTTAAAAATAGTTGTGCTCTAGTTATGTTTGTCCCTTCAACCAACAGGGAACAGCCTAACTTGAGGCACAAGCTGATGTGCCATGGAAAAGATGTCAAAATATTCTCCAGTAGAACACAAGTGGGTGTCCCCCCCCCGTTGTGTGCTTGTCCCTCAACAGCCTTAACAGAGCCCACCACTGCAGTCCTGTGTCTCTAGGCTGGTCTGCAGGACTTCCAAAGGGACATCTGCAGTTCTGCACAGACCATTCTGACCAGAAGAAACCTCCTGAAGTGATGAGGATGAACTTCCTCTTTGTGGCCTCCCGTTAGCTCAAAATCTGACACTCTCCTTGTTCCCTTCTGGATTTTGTTTTTCGAAGTTACTGCCCACACAGCTGGTGGTGTGTGGCTCACGCTCACAGCAGTGGGTTCCTGATTCCAAAATGTGGATGTTCCAGGCCAAGAACGTTTCAGACTGAACTTCACAAGCATTTATGGCCTCCTTCAGGACCATGTTATGGCCTGCACTGAGTACCCATGAACACAGGTAGCTGATCCTGCCACCAGCATCCCATCTACCTCGGGCAGTCACAGCCGCTGCAAATAAACTGCACAGTTAGATTTCACTTTCATTTAGGCAGCTCAAGCCAACTGGGAATGTAAACCACACTGACCAAAGAAAGTTGGGGAAATTGCCAGCAAATGCAAAAAAAAAAAAAAAGAAAAGGAAGGAAGATGTGGAAAGCAGGAGTTAAGAAAACAAACATTATTTAATACTCAACGTGTTGATTTGGGTCAGGCCTCACAAAGTGGTCAGATGTCTGCAGAAGTGACTTACCCTTTGGTAGAGAATAAGACCTTGGATCAGTCCTTCAGTCTCTGGGTGAGGATTAACTGAGTGAACTGTTTGGCAGAGACACCAGATGGGTGCAAAAGTTACGACTCCCTTATCAGAGCCCCTTGGGGAGGCTGGTTCAACCCGCTGTAGGGTTTGGTGCTGGTGAGGAAGTAATGATTCATGTCTAGATTCAGATGTGGAAGGAAAAGACAAACATCCAAGATGCCATTCCCAAAAATGTAAAGAGTGTTTAGACCCAAGGGCTGGTTTTGACTCTATGAAGGTAAACTTAGTCCTCTAGAGGGCATGGTTACACTGATTATATATTTAATAATTAACTAGTATTACCTTGGCTATCTCTTCACTTTTACTGGAGTAAATAGTAGTCAATGGACTGACACAGGTAGAGTTCAGTTGTTCTAAACCTTGTTGTAAGGTTTTCCTTATAATCTCCTTGAGGAGGCTGATCCTGTATGGAGCAGAAGCTTTGGGTTTGATCACTGGGGAAGCTTTCCAAGAGGTAGCTGCAATTCTTTCCTTGCCACCAAAATCCAGCATGAAAATCAGTGGATCTATTTTTCAAATGTATTTCTGCTTCTGCTGTGGTTAACCCAGCACTCCCTGGTCACAGCCTGGGCCATCTGAACAGCAGCACGATCCGGGGGAAGTGTCCAGCCTGCTCAGAAAGCATGGCAGCTCCAGGCACTAGATGGCAAAGATTCATATTTGGGCAATCTGATGGTTGAACTCAGCCAAATTTCAAAGTTAATAAAACTGTGCAGATGTAAATATGGCCACCACGTGTCTGGCCACATGAGTTTCCCTGGTGTGCAAACAGAGCAGAGCTTTGAGCCTGGAACCTTGTAATGCAAAGGAAGATGCTGCACTAGCTGCCCCAATAACCCACCATCTCCACTGAGGCAGCACAAACAGTGCAAAGTCCTTTTAATCTGCAGGCCACGTCTTTGTAGAGTTTACACAAGGGTCACTTGCAAACACCTGCATTTTATTCAGTTTTACAATATTTAAATCCCCTTATAAAATAAACGGCTACTTGCTGGAACGTTCCCCGTGCTGCATGTCCAAGATCTGATGAATTTAAAAGCTATTTTCTAAGATTCATTGGAGAAAGAGAAGGACTGGAAAGAGCCATCAGCTAGTGTTACAAATAGAGAAGTGGTTCTCTATATTTTGTGGCTTCCTTCAGCTTCTGACTACATTCCACTCTCATAACATGTGAAGATTTCTTTCTTGGGTCGTTCAAAGTGCCAAACCAACACCTGGGAACTGAGCAGGGTGTTAATCTGCACTAATTTGTTATCATCACTGAGCTGTACCACACAATACTCCTTCCCTTCTCTTCTTTAGTTACACTTGGAAGGCATCCTCAGTCATCACATCCTCCTTGTCCTGGCCTGTGATGATGATGGTCTTGTATTTTCTCAATTTGCTTGCAAAAATAAATAAACAACAATCCATTTTGCCTTTTTTTATTTTATTTTAGTTCTTTCTCCTGGCTGAGGAAGAGATATTCTTAACTGGTTTAAAAGATATCCAGTGGCCTACAGGTGACCCAGATTCCTCACATTGAACTTTCTCTTCCCATTTCAACAACAGCTGGGCTGCCCTTCCCTTGGGCTGACCCTGCTCACAAACATGGGCCAAAGCCAGTCTGATTGTTGCCTCTCACAACTTCATAGTTAGTGAGTTTGCAGGAAGAATATGGTCTAGAAGAGTGTCCAGTCCCAGAAATTTGATGCTGACCTGATGCTCTGAGCTTTCTCTGAAAACAAACTGAGGTGTTCTGAGGGGCATTGTGGATCTCCCTTTTACTGGAAAAAAAAAAAAAAAAAAAGTCACACTCTCTAGGTCAGGTTTGTGAAATGGCTCAAATACCAATTACTGCTGAAAAATTCAGGCTGGATTTTTATGCACAAGAGAGGACACCTCATCGTAGCTTAGTTTCTAATGAAGTTTAGAATTTACAGGATGCATAAAGTGGAAGTTTAATTCTACAATCTTAGGATGAGAGCCAGTCAAAACTCCCCTTCAAAATAGAAAAAAAAAGAAAAAGTCATTTACTGTTCTGCTTTTTGTCTTCATTTTCAGCTAAACTTGGATGCAACAGGAACAAGGTTTTCCTGCAAGAATTAAGCTCATGTAAATCTTCAGTGTGTCTCTGTGCTCAGCCTGCTCATCTCTCCATACCCACATGCTGTGTCTGATCTTTCTTCAGAAGTTTGGGGGGCAGATGTTCTCTGGGTTCAAATCAGCAACTTTCTGGCCTCAGACACCTTAACTCTGCTAACACCTTTAACCCAGCATTAAAAATAACAATAGCAACTAGTTAAACCAAATCCTGAAGCTGCAGTTAGGTGGCCTGAGGTGCTCCCCTTAGCTCATTTGCAGCTGATCCAGATTCCTGGGTGTTATGCTGCAGCCTGTGGTGTAAACATCCCTTGACACCACTGTGGCCTGGACGTCCCTGCATGATTATTTTTGCAGCATCCATGAAAATGCAGCTTGAAGCTTGTTAGAGAGGAAGGAGGGGGTTGGACCGGGGTTGTGTTGGCTTCAACGTTGGCCGTGTTGTCTCAGATCATCTTACTGCAACCATTTCATTCTAATTCATCCATATCAACCACTTTTCAGTCTTTCAGCATTTCACTCTTGCTGTCATGCTGAAGAAGGCTTTGGCCATGCTTCATTATGCTTGGCTGGTGTCAGCAGAGGAACAGGGGATGCTGTTATCCAAGTCTATCTCTCCACCACAATGCAGACAGCCAAGCACTGTTGGCCCCCATGGATATTGCTCAGCAGATCTTTGTCAGGCTTGTTCAAACAAGATATGTTGCCATTGACCTACCAGCTAAAAGTTCATGCCTCTGACTCCAGGATACATCTTGCCTTGGTGTCATTTGTTCATTGAAACAATTAGTCATTGTTAGATTATCACAGTAAGAGGGATTTTTTTTTGTTTGTTTGTTTATTTTAAGAAGAATGGCATTCTTCTTGCTATCAGATGCTGGGTAGGTAGTTTATTCTTTTGTTTTCTATTCCAGTCTGGGTCTGGGTTCATGAAAATGAACCCAAGAATCTATGTCTTGAACACAGCCAACTGCTTTACAAACCTCCCCAGGCCTTTGCCAATTTAATTCATTGCTGGCTAATGCAGCTCAGGCTTCTTTAAAGCGAAAGGTGCCAATCATGCAGAATTATACAGTGGTTTTCAACAAAGCCAACTCACCTGTTTGCTGGAGACTTGAATCAGACCACCAAATGCATTTTCACTTACTCCTAGAAATGAGCCAAACCCACAAAGTCCAGATCCAAATCTGGCTTCAGGCTCTCATGGTCTGGTTCTGATGGACTCCGTGGCTTCTTAACTTAAAGCACAGTGAGGAGATCAGAGAGTATCTTCAGATTCAACCTCTGAGGCATGACAGAACCTCCAGTCCTGGTTCAGAGCCACCCCAGGGTATGGCCTAGCCACCTTCTCACTCGCTAGAAAAATGAATGTGCAGATTCTGGTCTGATACACTTGTGATGACTTCTGGGCTTTTACTTTTCATTTCCTCAGTTCCCACATCCAGACAAGAGCCCAGATCAATTCAAGCATTGCACATCAAATCTGGTGGTGGTCCATCTTATTTTCACAGTGCTTTCTTTACACGTAGAGCAGCATGCCTTCTGGATCTGACATCTGAAATAGCTCATTTTCTTCATATTTCTCGACTGAATTCAGGGGAGCTGGCTGTGCTGGGACTGTAAGGAGGCAGGTTAAATTTCAACAAGCCTTTTTTTCTTAGAAAATTTAAGAACTAGCATTTGCTATGAGGGCTGATAGGCAGGCCTGTGTATCTCATTTGCACCCTCTGGATCTCAGGTTCAAGCAACTCTCAGGTTCAAACAACTCTTCATCTTTCCAAGGCAGAGGCACTACATATCACACAGCCCAGTGCATTCAACTGCTTCATGAGACTTCCTGAGAGTCAAGGTCCAGTCATCTTTGTAGAAATATCATAAGAGAACACAGAGCTTTTCACATGAGGATTGTCTTAAGGTCTGCAGGCTAAAGGTTTCTGTGATCCCTCAGAAAGTACTGGCACCCAGACACCCAGCACAGCCTCGAGGAGTGGTAGCCCTCCTGTAAAACATCCACTTCCCAAGTGGAGTGTGACTTCACCAAGCCCAGCAGCTCTGTGGGGAGGTGCATTGGAGGTTCCCAGGGAACAGAGTTCAGGAGTGTGGCTGTAGGTCTGTGGAACTGTAGCATTTCCGAGCTGAAATTATTATTGCTATGTTTTCAAATTTCAAGTTCCTAATTACCAACAGCCAAACCAAACTAGCTGGAAGCCCTAAGCCTCTCTGTCCATCTACAGCCTAACAGCATTGCCAAGCAGGATTCTGTTACACTACTTAGTGCAAATTATTTTCTATTCCTTCCATGTATTTTGAGTTTTAAAGAATATTTGTTCTTTTGATTCTGTTTTTGCTTCTTTCCCCTTCAGTGACTTTACCTCTGTGGAGTCCCTTGCCATCACAGATCAAGGGCTAATTTTTTCAGGTCAGTTTGTGGGAATTTAGGTAAATAAATGGGTATTCCCATAAATCATGTCTTTTCAGAGGTCAGTGAAAGTCCATATATTTCCATTGCCTCTAGAGAGATTTTTAGCCTTAGCTTCTTGATAAATCAATTAAATCTCCCTTTGCTGACAGAAGTGAGAATAACACTGTTTGTTGTCTCGTTGCATGAACATTTTGAGTGGAGCTGAGAATGTGGCTGCCTTAATTGCATTCCCCAAGGAGTCCATCCTGAATAGCTTGACTTGACCAGATTCCCACTGACTCCAGTGACAGCTGGAGCTGTGGAAGGAAAGCAGCAGCAAACACCAGGGTGAAGGAAATGAGCAGACATGGAGACATGCAGCAGCAGGGTTCGGTCCCAGGGTTGGTGCTTCTCTTTGCTCCACTTCCCTGGTGCTTCCATAGACAGATGTGTGCCCAGTGTCCTTCAGTCCTAACACATGCACCTGGCATCCCTCCCAGAAACACAACTGACTTTCATGAGAGGAGAAACGATTTTTGCATGAAGTTGAAAGGACCTGAGTGCAGAATGAGGACAGAGAGTGTGCAGCAAAGCATTCTGTCTCCAAAATGATTAAAAAAAAAAAAAAAATACAGATGTAGAAACAGGTGTTCAGGATATGTCTTTCCCACCTTACATCCCTGTCCAAGCTAATCCACGTTTGAGGACACCAAATACTGCAAGCATTCCTGCTTCTCCCAATACAACAGCATTCATTCTTCCATCCCACAGCTTTCAGCACCAGGCATATTCCATCCACACAGAGCATAACTTGCATACCTCCTCGACCACAAACACACATCCTACTCATGGTCTTCCATGCTTGCAAGTGCAGAGAGAGTGGAGAACATTAGACTTCACTTAGATGTTGGCTGTTGCTCCAAGGTATGTGTGCTAAGTAGGAGATCATCTTTGCATGTTCTTCTCGGTCACAGAAGTCAAGACTGGACTGAATTATTTCCTCCTCTTTAAAAACATGTGAAATCAAGGGTGAAAGTGTGATTGGGCCCTTGTTTCAGTTACATAAAAACAAATGTCACCCTCAGGTGGAAAAACCTGTCTGATCACATGTAGATCTAGTGGCTGTACTCACTGAATTAAGAGCTCTTCTAAGACAGAGGACAAGTCATGGTGTTCACTGCAGATATATTTGGGCTCCTGATCAGAGTGTTTTGAATAAAAATGCTGAGCAATTCAAACCAAAACTAGCAAGGCTGATTGTTGTCTTGCTCGGTTCCTGGCAGGCAGACACTCAGGTGTGTATTGCAGCAGAAATATGAAGGTTAATTCCATGTGGCCTCAAGATACTGCAAAGTAGTTATCAAATGGGCAAGCCAGGTAAGGAATGGTGGTCTTCACAGTCCTGACTGGACTATCTTTTTTCTTATCATGGCATCATTAGTGTCTGTACTACAACCTCTGGAAGAGGTGATGAGAGGGCTAATGCCCCTTCTCACACCAGACCTCTGCACTGCAATGGCAGTGTTGCCTCTGAACTTCAAAATGTCCAAAGCTCTTCTTGTTTGCTCCTGGCTGCAGCACTAGTGGGATTGACAGCATTTATGGCTACAGTATATCCCAGAAAAACCATCTGGGGGACCAGGCCCCATGGGAATGCTGTCTGCCAGTTGTGCCAGGACTTTCTGCTTGTTTATAGGATGCAGCATTTGCTGTCAGTCACTTTCAGTTCCTACCTAATGAAGAAAATGAGGAGGAAGGCCAACATTTTACTTCAGACCTTTTTAGCCTCAGGCTTTTTGCCTTCTCTGCCCATCCAGATGGCCTTTCTGTAGCTCACACCTGAGGATCTGCATTGGTGTCAGGTTATCTCAAGTAACGTTGCTGATGTAATGATAGAGATGAAAAATAAACTCAGAAAATGTAGATTTGTAGGTTACAAACTAACTGCCAGATGTGGAAATGGCAGGAGAAGAGCTGCAGGGTTTGGGCTGCAGCAGCTTTTTAATTCTCATCGACTGATATTTAGTGGGAAGCTCCAAAGCTGTTCAGCCATGCTCCAAACCTCCTCACCCCTTCCCTTGGCACCCAGTACAGCTGCTGAGGGCTCTGAACGTGGGCTGGAAATGTGCAGCCAGGGAGTCTCACCATTAATTCTACCATTTCACCCTGCAGATCTGACCTCTTCAAGAGTGATTTGATGTTTCTTTAAGCAACACCCCGTCTGTATGAAGAAATGCCAACAGAGGAGAAGTGTCAAGCTTGCTATTTTTATTGAAGCTGCTGGAACAGTATGAACATCATGTAAGTCACTGGACCAGCCAACAGGCTGAGTGTCAGTCAGTGACTCAGTCTTCAGATCAGACAGATGCAAGCCCATATAAACAGGTTCAGCCCAAAAGTCATGATAATAAATTATTTATTTTCATACATTTCAAAACACCAGATACAGTGCAGTGAGTGTTTTCTTTGGAAGCAGGCATTGCTGGTTGGCTGGATTTCCTTCCTGCACCAGCAATAACATATTCTGAATGAGTGGAGGGAGACTCTGACCACCATTCTGCCAGAGCCTACTTGGTTCTTGGTTGAAGGCAGCTGAGTCTTAGGAAATGACTTTGAAATAGATTAATACACTGTTTTGAGGTATGTGGCATGGTCAGCTTTGCACTTGGAGCACTCGAGATGGAGTCAGCCAGGTGGACATCTGGAGAAACCTGACTTGTAAGGTGTTTTTTTCTTGAGATTGTGGGATTGCTGAGTCACACACTGCAAGTGGAAAATGTCCCAGGATGTTTAAAGATTGTTTTAGGTGATGTGAACTGCCATGTAAAACTGAGGAAAGAAATCTGTGGCAAAACACTTGGATGGTATGCAGGAACACGGAAGCTTGACATGGACACTGTCCTTCATCCAGAGTCCTCTGTTGGATTCAGCTGCTCTCTTCTTCTAAAGGAGATGAGGGAGACTAACTAGGGTCACCCTAAAGTACTGCTGCCTGCAGTTTGGAAGCACAGTGCCTTGAAATCCTTTCTGTGCTATCAGAAGGTTCCTAGAGATACCTAAATAGATCACATGATGCTATCCAAGAAGATCTTTTACCTAGAGCTGCTTTGGACAGATCCATGGCCCAAGCCCTCTCTTCCCTGGGACCCTGCTCTCTAACATCAGCAGGTCGTGGAGTTCAGGGCTTGAGGAATGTGTCAGAAGGAAAATCCTTGAGCAAAGGTGAGACTCAGTCATCTCATCAAGCATAGCTGTACAGGATGGGAACACTGAAACACTCCAGGTGAGGAGGACAGCAGCTTGTCCCAAGGAGCAGTGGGAGCTCCAGGAACAGTCAGTTATGCTGCAGGACCAAAGCTGCTGACAAGAGTCTGACTGAATCTGCAGAGGTGTGAGTCTGATGTGAATGGAGCAGTCTGGTCTGTGGTGTTCTAGGGTTCATATCAGGTGGTTATGGAGTATCTGAGATCCCCTGTGGTCTCACTCAAACACTTTAATATCTCACTTGTTCACAGTCTGGCTGCCTGCACGCTGGGTGAAATCCAGTGTAGTATAAAAACATATGCACAAAAATGATAAGGTTTCCAAATACTTGAAATGCTCTGTGCAAGTTGTATTTAGAACTGAATTCATCAGTAAGCTGGATATGATCTTGCTAGGAGAAAGGAAGAATAAAACATGCAATATCAGAAGCAACATATTCCAAGATAAGTGGTCAATCAGTCTTCTTAACCATGTACTTCAGTTTGAGGACAAACAACATGACCTCTCAGATGAATGCTTAGCCAAGATCTCTGCTTAGTGTGGTTATTTAGGAAGAGTTACAAATAGATACTTTTTTTTTAAATATCCTCTAGCTGTGCATGTGTTTTATTTGCCTGATCAAAGAGAAAATACAAACTGCTTTTCTGACTCAACTCCCAGGGTAAGTTGGCAGATGTCTGCTGCATCTTTGGGTGTAAACCTGGGGTCATGCACACCCTTATTTGCAGCAGCCTGGTTCACATATTTACATTTATAAATTGAGACATTGATCTGTCTCCAATTACAGATCAAATGCAGTAAGTTTACTAGTCAGAAGTGAAAAGCTTTCTGTGGCTGCTAACTCTGCAAACTCAGAGTGGGCTCCACAAGCCAAAGCTGCTCGTGCATTTATTAGTAGTAGCAATAAAGGTCCATCAGGTTGATAAGGATAGAGATGACTTGTCTTCCCTGCACAACCTACAGCTATTTGTGAAAGTAACCATATAGAGCTGATGGGTAAGAAGGAGGACTTTTTAATAGTCATCTCTCCCTTGGGTACAACTACACTTCCAACACCTGCAATAGCCAGGGAGCACCTCTGCCAACTAAAACACCTCTCTGCAGAAGAATAACTTAATACTTCAGAATAACTATTAGAATAACTAATGCTTCTTGAAAAGTGGAGGAATTAGGTTCGTATGTCCTAGAATAAAACACCCAAAATGGTTTTGTTGGAGGCTTTTGGTAGAGGTGGAAGGGAAGAGTGTGGGGAGCAGATTCCTTTCTTGTAAGGTTCTTCATCAAAGAGGAAGGAGGGAACTTGCATGTTGGGGGACTGAAAAACAAATAGCAAAGAAGGTACAATCACTGACAAACTGACAAGCCAGGCTCTCAGGCTGGAGACTACAAGCTACCAAATACTTTGTCAGTCTCAGTAAGCTGGTAAATAAAGAAGAGGTTCTTCCACATAAATCTTTGGAGCTGATCCTCACAAAGAGAGCTTTCAGCCCGAGCTCCTGCTCCAATATTCGACAGCTGGGGGAGAGCACAGTGAGTCTTATTGATGCATCCAGCAGCAGCTCATGACAGGCACCATCTCATCTCAAGGGTCTGACATATACATGAGTTGTTGTCCAACTCGCAAATTCTTGCATCTTAAAGTTTAATAAGCTCTTCAGTTGATTTCTTAATGTTTTTCACAGAAAGTGAACATTTTTCCTGGCAGAGTGGGGACTGTGAGCCCTTTTATCTGCACCCCATAAAGGGCTGGGATGGCTCTTTGAGCTTGGCCAATAATTTGAAAGTTATCCAGATTTTGTTTTTCCTGCAGGTTTAAATGAAAAGTGAATGTTTTAAGTGGAGGAGCAAGAGGTACATTGAATTTGGAAATGTGACCATAGCCACAGCAGAGCTGTGGAAAAATTCAGGAGTGATTAAAATCTTTAAAACTCAATTGTTGAGAAATTAGGCACATAGCTTTAAAATGATGTTTTGGCAAAGGTGAGTGTGTTACCCTTCCCATCCCATATTACATTAAACCTTTGCCATATGTCCAGACTCAGCTAGCCAGGAGTGTCCCTAGGAGTGTCCCCTGGTCACCACAAAACCCAGGGAATGACCCCAGTGCAGCATTTCCAGCCGTTGCTCATCAGCACTTGGAGAAGACTTGGTGCTTGATTCTGAATTAGTGGAAAGGAAAGGTGAACTTCTGCCATTTATGTTGTTTGGGAGTAGGTCTGAGTCCTTGAAAAGGGAGGTCACTGAAGGAGATGATCTTTTTACAGGGTTTTGTAGTGAGAGGACAAGGGGGAATGGATTAAAACTGGAAGAGGGGAGATTTAGGTGAGACATTAGGAATCAATACTTTAGTGTGAGGGTGGTGAGACCCTGGCCCAGGTTGCCCAGGGAAGCTGTGGCTGCCCCATCCCTGGCAGTGTTGAAGGGCAGGTTGGATGGGGCTTGGAGCAGCCTGGGCTGGTGGAAGGTGTCCCTGCCCATGCAGGGGGGTTGGAACTAGATGATCTTTGAAGTCCCTTCCAACCCAAACCATTCTATGATCTTTCTCTCCCATGGTACTGCAAGTATCCTAAGCTAAGCAGCTTGGAGTTTCTTAAGGCTGAGCTGCTTCTCTCACGCTGGAGGAACAGAAGAACATCTGGTCTTAGCTACTGTTTTTCAACTGGATCATCTTGTGCCTCACTAAAACGAATGAGAAACACATGCAAGCTGTATTTTCAGAAAGTTGTATTTCATTGATGCAACTAAAGTAGTGATTTTCACATGCAATTAGATACACAGATGTAGACAAGCAACAATTTACACACACACCACATTTCCAACGAGGCCCTACCTACATTCCCATCTGCTTTACACATGCAAAATACACACATGGTGAGGAGGCCTGGGAAAGTATTTACATCTGCAGTTGTATCTTCCCACAACAATGCCTGGGAATTAGAAAGGACTAACTTAGACAATATTTTGGATGTAAAATCTGATGACACTTTCAATTCTGTTCTGCAGGCCTCACTATAAACAATGTTAATTATTAATTATGATCTGCCTACGACAGCACTTCATCAGGAACTTTGTAGACAGGCCAGAGACCAGGAGCTCAAATCACCCTCGTGTTGTTCTGGTTTCAAAAGGTTCTTTGGAATAGGCATCAGTGTCCAAAGCCCTTTAGAAACAGGCTGCGTGCAGGTGACTCTGAGACACAGATGAGTGAAAAGCTGCAGAGCAACACAGTACCACCAAACCAAAGCATTTAGGAGAGGTAGGTCAAAAGCATTAAGAAGTAAGATTTTTAAGTAAGATTTTCCAGTTAAAAAAACTCCTAGGAAGGTAAAAACCAAAGTACCATTTTCTGAAACCTGCTTCTAGGAAGCAGAGCGAGACTTTGGGATAGGGAGAGAGGCTGGGGACTTGGCTTGGCCCTTAGCAGTGTGTCTTCTGTGTAGGCTCCCTGGGTCTTAGGTCTCCAGGTGATCAGATGGGAACATTAGCCTTTTCTTCCTTCAACTTGTGTGGAGATGAAGGCAGGATGTGGTGGGGTGAAGACTGTGTGGAGGTTGATGATGTGACAGGAGGCGCCATTGATGGGAAGACGCATTCCTAAGAAGATGCTTGTTGTCTTTTTGTTATGAGATGCAAATAATTTGCTCTTTCAGAAAGAAATTGGTCTGTGATCTGGTCTAGAAAAGATCTATAAGAGCCCCTGAAAAACCCCCGAACCCTAATGAAATGAAAATACTTGTGATTTTTTTCAAAGAACACAACGTATGTGAGAGTGAACGCGCAGCTGCTGTGGAGCCAGCACGGTGAACCTGCTGGTCCTACCCTGAGTCTTCAGCATTGAGCAGGGTGGGTTGGCTCCCTGTGATGGTACATCAGGAGGTGGCTCAACCTGTGCAGAGATCTACAGCAACTCTGACTCTCCGGTGGCAGTTACAAGGTGCTGTTAGGACACAAAAGCAGACTTGGCATCAGCTATGCAGGGAGACAGCAATGAGGACCTCAGAGGGTAAGACTGTGAACAGCAATAAGATCTAATGGGCATCTTCTCAAAGCTGGGAGAAGGACATGACATGGGATGGTCTGGAGAGGGCTCTTGGAGAAGAGACAGTAAAAAGCCTTAGGAAGGATCAAGGACAGGCTTCTGGGGGAGAGGAAAATGGGACAAGCAAGGTGTGAGGACAGTGTCAGCTCAGCTGGGGAATAGAGGGTTGTGAGCCACAGCCACCTGAGTTCCCAGCAGCTGAATGCTGAGGTGTGCAGGGGCTTCCACCTGAGATTACCTGCTCAAATCCTGCCTGAGAGCTTGCCATGGACTTTTGCTCGTTTTTCAAAACAGATCTTTTGCTTGACCCCTCCAGTCCTTGTTTCTGTTAACAGGCCAATCAAGTTCTAAGTGCCAACACGCCAAAGAAGTGGAAAAGTTAGTTTACAGAAAGGAAAAAAGGGGAAGGAAAAGGAAAACAAAACCCGTGTTATTGCCACAATGTTTGCATTCCCGTGTCTTAACCACAGTATTCCCAGGCTGTGGATTTTTATGGTGCATCTGAAAACCAACCACACTGCAAAAGAAGCTTCCAAGTTTGTAAGGAAAGCAAAGCTGAGAGGGAGAGGTGGGGAGGGGAGCAGGGCAGGGAGGAGCAGATCATGGGAGCCAGGCTGTTCTCCTGCAGCCCCAGCCAGGCCCTGGCTCTGCAGGTGACCTAGGCATGCAGCTTGTCTTATGCATGGGGTATCTGTAGAACTCAATTATTTGATGGTTTTTAATCCCATTTGGCAGGGTGACATAGCAGGACATGACCAAAATATGTCTAAATGTAGCTCCTGTGTCCTTCCAGTTAAAGAGAGTTCTGATGCTGTGAAGGTCACTGAGGTGGGTAGAGGTGGAGGGCAGGGACTGGAGTGTGTCCTGTGCTGTACCTGGTGGTGGATTGTAGCTGGAGAGAGGTGAACAGAAGCACCTGTGGAATTCTGTAGGATGTGCACGTGTGGAGCATTGATGGTGTGTTTTACTGGACTCTCTGTGTTCAGGAGGCTGGAGGGGTCAGTGCATTCAGTTGCCATAAAGCTGCACAGCTGCAAACAGCAGAGGTTGAAACAGCACCTACATACTCATCACCCCTGCAGAATTCTTCATTATTAATAGCACATATCCACTGCAAAGCCTGGTTTATCTGCAAGAAATCCATGACATTATGGCTTGGTCATAATCCACTGCATATCCAGTGACTCTGGAGACTGGGTTTAAACGTTACCTCAGCTGCTAGACTGTGAGCTGACCTATTATCCTGCAAGGCCTGAAGTCACATTTCTGTTTGTGAGATCACTGCTAACTACCCTGTGGGTGAGCTGCCCTGGGGCTGTATAGCAGAACACATCCACCATCCCTGGAGGTGTTTAAGGAAAGACTGGATGTGGCACTTGGTGCCATGGTCTAGCCCATGTGGTGGTGTTAGGTCATAGGTTGGACTTGATGAGCTCAGAGGTCTTTTCCAGCCCCAATAACTTCTGTGATTCTGTGATCAGGCTGCTTAGGTGAGAGGCAGCAACGATTTAAGAATTGTCTGTGCAGCAATTCCTTCCTTGAATGATACCAATGCTGTTGGTAAATCACAGAATGCCTCATATCCCATGCTCAAAGAGTCTGGCACAGAGAAAATGTCAGGAGTAGGAAACATGATCGTAATTAGCAGACACCTGCGAAAGACCTCTAGCCTGTTTGGCTCCTCACCAGCTGAGCTCCTGGCTGGCCATGGGTAAGGTCAGAGAAGTGGCAGCAGCAGCAGTGAACCAGGCTGGGCTGCCCAGGAGCTGCTGCTCTAACTCAGCCTTGGGTCAAAAAGTAGCCAAGTGTAACGAACAAGTTTCTAAGTGACTCTTGTTTGTGTTCAGGAGTCGAGACTTTCTGGGAAAAATTCCCAAATTGAATGGAAAAATCATTCCTTTGAGCCACCTAAGCATGACTGACATGACAAATAGTGAGGTGGCCACCTGGAGCCATCACTGCTTGTCCTCTCTGCTCAGGGTGCTCAGCTCAGCAGCCCTTCTGTGTAAAATGACTGAGGTTATTGTGTGCTTCCAAAAACCTCTACCTGAGCCACAGACCAGGGAGAGAATCTCAGCTGGCTGGAAAAAAAAAAAACAAAAAACAGTCAAGAGGTAGCAAAGGTGCATCAGCTGTGAGGCCAGGCCACTCTGCTCTGGGTTCTTCTGTGGTTATTTTTTTATTGCATCACACAGGTTTTCACCTGGGGACTCCAGTGCTTCTCCGTGGTGGTTTTGGGTCTGACTGTGTGTGTTGCTGCAGGGAGCAGAGTGTCAGTGTGAGCACTCAGCACCACAGTCTAAAGCACAATCATGATTTTGGTTATGTTACTGTCAGCCTGGCTTCTGTGCAGGTTCCAGATCTGCTGACTGAGACACTGCATGTCTGCAGTGCAGGAGGCAGTTGTTGCTGAAAGGGCAGTCAAAACTATCACCCCAGTTGAAGGAAAGAGAACAGAGCTCTAGAAATAACTGAGATTTTCAGGCAAGCATGACTCCTACGACTGGGGATAGCTCAGATGTTCTCTGGACATTGAATTAATGTAACCAGGCTCTCAGAAGAGCATCCTGAACCTCACAAATGTTACTTTTTCTGGTGTAACCTGGAGGAATTTCGCAGGTCCATCCTTTCCTCCAGCATTGCCATGTCCCTATCAGCACTGACACTGCGTTGCATCTGTAGAACATCTGGATGTCAGGTGGCCCTGCTGAAAGCCAGGCTGGGACTTGGAGTGCAATTTAGGATATGTAGTGTGGCCAAGAGGCTGGATTATGCCTTTCCAGGGTAGGTAGTCACTGGATGCACAAACTGAGCAGTGCAGTGAGTGCACCACAAGGCCAGTGCCTCTCAGCTGGTACAGACTCACAGCCTGTGTGCTAGACAGCAGCTCTGCAGTTTGTACTCACATTTCCATCCCAGACATGTGTGGCTAACTGCACACAGCCCCCTTCCCCCTCTTTGGGATTCCCTGTTAAGAAATACAGCAGCTCTGAGCTTCCAGGTCACATCTCATGGTGCTGTGAAGCTCTCTAAGTTCCCATTTGGCTGAGAGAGGTCCTGTCTCTGCCACTGCTTCTGCTGGGGACCAGCAGTTGGAGATAGTCAGTGTGGGAGCCACTACCAGCTTCTGTTTTCCTGCAGCCTGTTGTCCACAACAGCATCCTCTCCAAGTGCATGATGATAGCAGGAGTTACCAAACACTGGCCCTGACAACAGCCCTAGCAGTACCAGGAGCCACTTCCCAAGCAGCGAGTCCATCCCAGGTGATGGAGCTCCTTTGCTCTCTGAGGGTTTTGTCAACACCTCAGTATTATTAAAATGTTGTTCTTAAAGTCAATTTCCTTTTCTTTTCTTTGTAGTTTATGGAGTGTTGCTGAAGACCTTCTCCCAGGCTAAAATGAGGATCAGTTCCAGGTTTGCAGTCATATCAACAGTAGGTTTGTGATCTATTTCTAAGGTGGCTGTGTAATTACCAGTACCCCCCCACACACACCTCCCATTCACACTGAATTGCCCTGTAGCTAATGAGTCTTCCCAGAGAGGACAAGGA
This sequence comes from Apus apus, assembly GCF_020740795.1. Lineage (NCBI taxonomy): Eukaryota > Metazoa > Chordata > Aves > Apodiformes > Apodidae > Apus > Apus apus. The sequence continues at coordinate 16,343,122 of NC_067294.1, read as the reverse complement.
GGAGGACTGGTTGGTTCACTAAAACCCTGCGCAAAAGAATGAGCTTCTCAAGTGAATCCAGCCTCTGTAAAGATGATGTGTCCCAAAAATTGTCAGCCCTTATTGTGAATGTCAAAGGCTCAGCTATCTTCAACTGAACATTTCTGCCAACAGCATCACCTTGATGTTCTTCTGCTCCACTATTTCTGTTTTGGTCTAAGTGTTGATGCATTTGTTTTGCCATTTTAGCTCCTGTCATCTATACCAGCATGTTGCCAACACAAGGCAGGGTTTGGCCAGTGTGGCAGAGCTTACAGCCCCAAAAGGTGCTCTTAAAGATTTGGATATCTGAATCCAATATGTGCTGATGCTGGGAAAAGTTTGGAGCAGTGGTTATGGTTTGCAATTATACAGTTATGTCTTTGGTACCAGTTTTAAACAAGTATCTTTGCCACGTAATGATGGGATGAGCTTTGCCAACTTGTAAACAGGTTTGGATATCTTGGTGGGGTTACATTTTCAGAGTTTAGAGGAGAATTTCTGAAAAACCAGGTTTCCCAGATGAGAGCCTGCTTTTATTCTGCAGCTCCATGGGGTGCCTGGTTGGAGTTGGAGGTTGGAACTAGATGCTCCCCTTCCTCTCCAAAACACCACATGCTTTGGTAGTCAAACATCATCCCCCAATTCTCTTCACCATCTCCCAGTTAGGTTTGTTGGGTGTGTTCTGTTGGGTTTGTTTTGTTTTCCCTAGAACGAAGGCTTTTAGAGGAGAAAGGAACATTTTAAGACATTCAGAGAGTGATCAGAAAAGACTGAAACATCAATGATGGGATCTATCCCTAACCCTTAGTGCAGATGCCTATGGGAGATGAATACCAGCTGCATGTTCCACCTGAGTTGCCCATGGGACCAGACAACAAAGCACGTGGCTCCAGAGGATAACCTTGATGGCAGAGGGCTGTGTTAAGAGCTGCTGGCCATCCTTCTTTTGTACTGGCCACCTTCCTTATGTGGTCTTAGCAATCTCTTCCACTTTTTTCATGGCATGCTTTGGGCTATATGTAGCTCCCAGGACATCTTGTACAAGCAAGCAGACCTGCCCAAGAGAGCAACATTTGGCTGTTGGTATCTGCTGCCTGATGTTCTGGAGTCCCCTGGGTGAAAGGTGCTACAGAGGTAGGGAAAAAATTGATTTCTTTTCAAGTGCTGGGGATACATGGGAGGGGGAGGAGGTCTGTGCATGGCTATGTCAGCCTGGGGAGTACAAAGTAGGTTCCCATATGGTCAGTTTTTAGGATTTCTCCTGTTTCAAATCTGCATAAATGGCCCACTCAAGGAGGCCCAACTATTAAAAACAGCTGACAACGAAAAAGGGGGAGGTGAACACCAAGCAAGCAGCAAGTAAACTATGTAACTGAGCTGACAGATGGCAAATTAATGTTGTCAAATAGAAAGAAGTACATAAAGCTAAGGAGCACTATGACCAGATTGCTTTCTTGCACATGAAGTCTTTAATCATATGGATATCCTTGCTATTTTTACTCTAATGAGATTGGGAAAGAAAAATAAGACTGAGGCATCAAATTAAAGACGAATTTGCTTTGAATCCACAAGAAATGGAAGCCCTTGCAGAAACAAGGAGAATTATTTGCCAGGCAAAATTATTGTCACAGATGAACTTGTTTGTGCTTCTGAATCTTGACGTGTTTATTTCATTGCCAGTATTGCTGCAATGAAGGAGCAGAATAGCCAGTGTAGGTAAGTAGCCAAAGGAAGTTGAGTGAAAGCTGATGTTCATGGAGCTTTTCACCCTCAGGCAAAGGCAAAAAAAACCCCACCCCAGCAAAACCCTTCCATCTACTCATTGGTAAAAGGAAAACAAAGAAAGATTCTGTTGTAAGATACAACCTCATGAAATGCCAATAGGCCAAACACACTGACAAAAAAGAACTGTTTGACCATCATGAGTTTTATGCTGAGAATATTAATTTGCTTTGTGACATATATGTCTTTAATGGCAGGTGTGAGGATGTCTTTTAATCAAGAGGTTAATGCGGGCTCTGACAACTATTAAGGTATTCACACCTCTGATTAAAGGGAGACTCAGCCAGTATCTGAGCAAGGAGCTCAGTAAACAAATACATCAATCATGGGAAAATATCCCCCAGTATGTGTGTGGTCAGAGAAAGCCAGCCAAGGCAGTTAAAAGGAAGCAATTTTCCACAGTGCTTGGAGGTAGGTAATATAAAATAATCCATAATTAAGTTTAATCATTGCTTATCAGACCTTTCTAGGACTGTGAGCATTGTGGTTAATGTTTAACATCTTACGTTTGCTGTGAGCTTCCTCTGATGCCATTTCATTGATGCTACAAGCCCATTTTATTTGGAAGTGGCAGATGTGACAGCTGTGTCTGGAGGCCAGCTTCATGGCTGATCCTCCTCGGGATAGCTGCAGAGAGCTCAGACACTCTGTGTGGACTAGAGCCACTGCTAATAAGACTGGGTTTGCTCCATGGAGCCACCAGAGCAGTCCAATTTATATGTAAGAGCCTGGCCCAGCTATTGTGCTCTTGCTGTATAATGGCCAGATGCAAGTCCCTAAGTCCTTCTCTTGACTTAAGCTAGAAGACTCTTCAAACCCTTTGTAAGGACAGTTTGATGAGAAGGGGAACGTAGTGCCTGCTACTTGTAAAGAAGTGTGGACCCTTCTCTTCTTGCCTGTATCATGCAAGGAACAGCCTCTTGGGGGTCAGACCTGGATGAAGGGTGGGCTTTTCAGCTCAAGAGGACAGAAGCTCCTTGGTTGGTGGTCAAGGCAGTTTGCTATGGCTGCAAAAGCCTGTTGTCCCCAGCCTGCACTTCTTGTGGTTCTGCAAAAGGAGTGGGCATTAGCAGAGTGTGAAGACATCTCCTTGCTGCAAATGAACTTCCCATCACTTGATTTTTTCCAAGCCTTACTGGAAGTGGATGGTCTGTTAATTCTGTAGTAAGCAAGTTGTTCATTCCTGAAACCAATGCCCGGTAAGTACAGAAGAGTGAGAGGAAAATGATGTTCAGCCTCTGTGGTTTCAAACTCACCCAAGTGCAGGTGGTCACCAGCTGCACCAGGAGACAATGGGTGACTCCAGAACCTAGAGGTACCTCTAGGCAGGAGGTGCCCTAAATGAGGTGCCTGCTGAGAGGAGAAGCCACCAGTGATGGAGAGAAGAGAAGCACTAGCTTTAGCAGCTTTGTACACTTCATCACCTACAGTGTTGAAGGTGTTGGTTTCGTTTGGTTTTTACCTAAAGGGAACAATTTATCAAAATTCCAAATATTAATAGATATTTTTTGCAGCTCATAGCCAGGAGAAGCAGCAAGTCACAAAGCAAACCTTTAACTCTTCACCCCTTTGAACAGTATATTTCAGCATGAACAGTAAAAAACTGGAGGCTGGTGTGGGAGGAGCTAGTAAAGCATCACCCAATTACTACCGTTAATACTAATACTGGGAGAAAGTTGGTTTACTTCATTTTTGCACCAGTAGCACTTCAGCCAACAACCCTGGCATCTCAGAGGCTTTCAGTAAATCAGCTCCTTCAAGAGTGAAATACTAAGATGACACCATTCAGGATTAAGAGATCCATACTCAGAGCTATAGACAGTCTGGTAAGTTGTGCTAATGGGCTAATGCTAAAATCTCCATCTGGCCCTAACCAGGGGTGTCTTAGTGGCTTGTGACCACTGGGACTTCTTGGGAGTGTGGCTTCATTTTCCCCAAAGTGTCAAACTTCTGGTGTACCCCTTCAAGAGAATATTTTCATGTGAGTAATCCCAGGCTTGAGCGTGCTTTTCAGAACTGCTGCTATATATTATAAGTATATATCATTTATTTCAGTATAATGCTGCAGAGCTTTTTTCTTAGTGCCTCAGCATTGAACTAAAGCTGAACAATTTTTTGCAGGCAGAGATTTTTGTTTCCCATTTCAGAAAGAAATCCAGTTTGGACCTAAGTGGGAAGGCTTCGTTAATCAAAACAGGCCGTTTTAAAACTGTCAAAATAAATGCTCTTATGTATGGAGAGGGCATCTACATAATTTAATTTATAATCTTTACAATCAAAAAACACCATCCTCAAGAAAACCCACAGTAAAGTTCACTGGAATATAGTCATAATTTTGATGAGAAGGTTGGAGAAAATACTCTGGGACGGGGACACAGTGTGAACCCTTGTTGTCTGCTTCGGCAGCTCTTTGGAGGACCAAAAAATGGGTTGTTTGCAGAGCTCCCCTTTCAACTAGCTGAGAGAGTATCTGTTGCCTTTTTTTTTGTTTTTTTTTTTTTTTTTTTTGTCTCAAAACTACCCTCATGGCTTTATGTGCAAATGCTGTTTCCCAGTTTTTCGGCCAGGCCATCATATTTTCCAGGTCTCTTTGAATTTCAGACACATCTGGACTCAGGCAAACCTCCTTCATTTATTTTCACGCCGGGCTCGCTGAGCCATGCCAGGCTTTCTGTGAGCGTGTGCTTGATTTCCAGGCTCTGAGTCTGGGAGTGCTGAGAGTCCTCAGCATCCCCCCAGGGCTTGTGACTCCCCACGGCACTTGGGGATCGACTGTTGATCCTGTATCACTGAGTTTCCATGAAAAAATCCTACCCTCAGCCTGGGAGGTGAGGCAGGCATGCTGAGAGAGGGGAGGGCAGGACCAAGAGCCAGACCCCCAGGTCAGACCAGCTCCCATTAGGTGCAGAGTCAATGCAAGCACTTCATTTTAAGCCTGTCCTAGCGTAACGATCACATTTTAGGCATGTGCTTCAGGAATTCTGTGAATCAGGGCTTTAGGCTTCTCAGGACAGTGGGCAATTGGTTTTTGTTTGGGTTTCAAAGGTTGATCATGAGCCAAGTCGCAATAAGCAATTTGTAAGCAGCAGAAAAAGCAGTGGAGTCCCTCAGCTGTCCCCAGGGTGCACGATTTGTAAGTAAGGGCTGCAGGGAGTCCTGTTTTTCCCAAATGAGGAGGCCTGGAGAAGGGTGCAGAGGGAGGTTGCAGCCATCCTCACTCACCCTTGACCCTGGCACAGGGTGGACCTGTGCCTCCCTGCTAGTCCACGGCTCTGGGCTCAACTCTTCCAGAACTGCCTGTATAAAAACAACAGCTAATAAATAAAGTGTTTGCTATTTCTTTGGCATGAGGAAGAAAAGCTACAAAGAAAACACCTACAATAGATTATTTTTTTTAACCATGGTTGGATGGGAGCTGAAGGTCTATCACAAAGACGCTTCTTTGGCTTTGGTTTGACACCAGGTTTCAGTCGGTCCAATGGAATTTTAATGCTATGGCCAAATATAACATCAAATAATGAAAAACTTCAATGGTAAACATTAACACAAACAGGCATCAAGTATATTAAACATCTTTTACAATGCAACAGGCCAAATCTGCAAATTGGGAACAGGTCCCTGAGCTGGCACACTATAAAAGCAGGCTTCAGTTTGCCATCTCCAGGACCTGTCGATGGAATACAGTGTATAGCTGAGTTAGGCTCCATTATATGTTTAGATTAAAGCCTGTGTAGCATTGATTCAGATATTTGTTTTGGCTACAAAGAGCCCGTGTTCCAACATGGGTGCCTTAATGGGATGTCCATAGCCCAAAGCTGAACTAAGGGGCCTAAGTGCTTGTTTTCTAAGTCTGGCTACTGAGGTCAGCAGCTGAACCTGAGCTTTGCAAGGCCAATGTTGAAAACAGGGCCAAATGTTTTCAAAACTGGGGACCAGCAGTGTGTTCCTGGGGTTTTTTGAAAGTGCAAAACCCCCACAGCTCTCAGAGGGTGCAGGTGTGAGGGCTGACAGCTGGACCATGAGCAGCAAGTCCCCTCAGGGATCACAGTGCATTTCCTGCCCCAGGACGGCCTCAGCCGCACCAAAATAAACCCCCAGAGGAGCACATCTCAGGTTTTGCCTGGCTGAGCTGCATGAATTCCTTTCTCTTTGACTGCCTAGGCTGTAGGTGAGGCTGACACACTGAAGTTGCAGTGCTTCATGACCAAAAAGGATCAGATGGTCGTTGGGCTGTTTTGGAGAACACCCCATGGTCTTGGATGACTGGGAGTCCGACGTTGGAGAACTGCAGTGAATTGAGGAGTGATGCTTCTGCTCCTGCCAGTAAGTGACTAATAAATGATATAATAAATATGCCATTAAAATGATTTCTCTATAGAACCAGCTCATGTATGAACCCCCATAGAATGCAAAGGCACATACGTGTCACCAGAGCATTATATCCTTCTGTGGGCAACTGGGCTGTATCCCAAATGCCAGCTTCCAACAGGCTTGTTCTCCCACTTTGATTTATAATTACTGATCACATGGGAGGATAGAGAGGAAAAGCCTGAGTTTTGGTGTGTTTGGTTTTGGGTTGTTTTTTTTTTTTTTTTTGTTCCTCATTTAATAATTTAATTTGTATTCTGATCTTCAAATCCCAACAGCACCATGTGAAGTAGAGAAGCTCGGCAGGGGAGGGGGGAGGAGGGCTGGAGGCAGCCAGGGCTTTCTGGTTCCATATGGTGAGCCTCTCCTCCTCGCGATCACAGCTTGTCATCTGTCTTCTTTTAAACTTCAGATCCCCTGTAAAAATCTTCCCAGCAAAGAATGGGCCATAAATGTGACACAAAGACAGTCCAAGGGAAGAGATTACCATGAGGTAATCATGAAGCACGATTTCATTAGAGGATTTCTTTACATGAGGATGCAAGAATAACCCAGCCCCGGGAACCCTCTGTTTCTGAAGTGGGGCACAGGGGCTGGAGTCTTATTAATATTCTGGGGAGATAAGCCTGTATATTCCCCTTTCGTTTACTTGGCAGACAAAATGATACACGCCTTTCTTGTAGTCTAAACTGTGGTCAGATGAAATGGTCGGATTAAATGACCACCTTGATTTATCTGGGCTTAAAATGGACAATCCAAGTGGCACAGCAGAGCTACCAGCCCCACTGCATCACCGTGCCAGGGACCACTCGGTGCTCACCTCCCACCAGCAGAAGGAAGGAAATTGTTCCAGGTTAGAGACTTTCTGTAAAGTAACAATATTGGCCTCTCCTGATCTACAACCATGGGAGAACAGAATCACACTTTGCACCTGTTTTTCTGTGTCTCAAATACTGCTCACATGCATCTTTGTTTATCATAGGGACCTTAAAAATCATCTAGTTCCAACCCCCCTGCATGGGCAGGGACACCTCCCACCAGCCCAGGTTGCTCCAAGCCCCATCTGACCTGGCCTTGAACACCTCCAGGGATGTGGCAGCCACAGCTTCCCTGGGCAACTTGGGCCACTGCCTCACCACCCTCACAGCAAAGAATTCCTCCTAATACATCATCTAAATCTACTCTCAGCTTAAAACCATTCCCCTTTGTCCTATCACTCCAAGCCCTTGTAAAACATCCTTCTCTAGCTTTCCCGTAGCCACTTCAGGTGCTGGAAGGTGCCCTAAGGTCTTCAAGTTACGTCAGGTGACCTGCATTAAAAAAAATGAATAGTTTAAAATCTAATTGAGCATAGTACACATATCTCTGCAGCTCATTTGCACACCCCCCCCCCCCCCCAGGCAGTGAGTCATTTGCTGTGGGTTTCTGGAGGGGACAGAGGGGGGGACAGAGGGGACAGCTTTCACTACAGCTCATTTGTTGTGAAAACCCTGGATATTGTTAGAAGAGAATGATTTCTGCAGAAAGGTCTCCTTTGCCTCCTGTGGCTGGGAAGGGTCTGCTCTTGTAGAAATGGTGAGGTAGAAGGGCTGTGGGCCAGGTCCACTGGTGGGAGGGAACTTGGGGAGCAGTGAGGGATACATGCCTGAGACTCTCCTGGGGGATGACCAAGGCTGCCCAAGCCCTTAGCAGCTGTGCTACAAAGGCTGCCTGGGCATCTCATGCATGGGGATGACCTGCCCAGTCCCATGTCTGTAAGGAGGTAAATAGGTTAGTTGAAATGCACGTGGGAAGTCCTGGCTTTTGTCAAGGCATGGCTCTAATTTTAGCTACGTGGTCAATTCCTGGAGGTCCCCATGTCCTGACACAGCTGGAACGGGACTCTGTGCCCCACAGAAGACTCTAGACCAGAGATATCACTTCTTTCTCTCCTTGTCCCATAGATGTGTTGCAGAGTGTCCCAGCAGCCAGAAGCAAAAAGTGCAGCCGCAACAGCTGCCTCACCAAAGACTCAGCCAGAGGTGGCTCCCATCACCCAAGTAAGGTGGTGTGGCTACAAAAGCTCTTGCTGGAAGCTACATCCCTGCAGCCCTCCAGCTCCCACTGCTTCTGCCCTCCCTGGGACCCCACAGCCTCTTGCATTCAGCAGGTGCCTCTTTTCCCCTTCCATCTGTGCAGACACCAGGTCACCTCTCTGCACAACCTGCTGGAGGCAAACCCAGGACTCAGCCCCCTCCAAAACTGCATCAGACCTGCAGAAACTATTACAGGAACCCAAGTGACCAGCTGGCCCAGCCCCCAAGGGCTGCAGGGGCTTGGTCTGTGCCAGGCTTTCCTGATGTTACTGCTCTGTTCCGATGAAACATTATACAGAAAGATACAGGCAGAGCATTATGCTCACAGCCCTTGCCAACAAGTTATGTTTTAATGTAATTTAACTGTAATCTCAGAGTGTTTTTGTTAGCTATAATTAGTAAAATATGTCTGTTTTCTGTGTTCCTTGAAGACGTCTGAACTCCTGCCAGTTCCCTATAGTTTCCCTGACATGCAGTGTAACAAGCAGACCACCAAAATGTATTTACCAATAACTGTTTATTTACATTCCATGAAATCTAATAACATTTGCTGCCTTCATTCGGGATAAATGCTGGCCAAAGTGTAAAGCATAAAAAAAAAAAAATAAACACTGTCTTAATTTCTAACCCAGTCCACAGAATATTTTATTTTTGCTCAATTTGCCCTGCCTGTTAACATTTTGGAGTTGTGCTGCTTGGAAGCTGGGGGGAAAAAAAAGAGAAGTTGAAAAAGTTCTGTAATGGATCTTCCTGTTCAGTCCAAAACCTTGCAGGGATTTCCTGGACATTTTATTTTTCATTTCTCAAGTCTGCACGAGGCTGGTATTTTCTTTCTTTGTTTTCAGCTCTCACAAGTGTTTGAAACCACATTGCAGAGCAAATGTCCAGGGCACTGAACAGCAGCGGTGGTTGGTGTTGCACCAGTGCCAGTGTAAAGCACTTCTCATTCTCCCAGAGCCACTGGCTTTGCTGGTGTAAAAATAATCAGAATTAGGTCTGTATCTTGTTACTAACCAAATCTGCTCTTGTTCAAGAAAGTGTAACTGAGGGCAGGATTGTCATCTCAAATCTTAAACAGGTTCCTCTCCTCCTGTGTCTGGTTTTGTTTATGTGAGTACATGCTTTCTCAAAGCCCAGAAAATTCAGACAGTGTAGGGAGGAGAGGTCACACACAACAGCTGTGGGCGGTATCCACAGCTGGCAAAACCTGATGCAACCCTCCTAATGTCAGGGGGCAGGATCCCAGCCCAACAGGGAGGTGGGCTGGTGGTTCTGCCTGGCTCTGGGATGCCAAGGATCTCACCCAGGAGGCTGCTAAGCAAGCACGTCTCTAAGAGCATAGCAGGAGCCAGATGCACACAGAGCAGCTGGATGCACGGGCTGTGTGTGTGCAGTGGGTGTCAGACTTCCTTGGTGCCACTGGCGTGTTGTACTAAAATCCAGGCAGAGCTGGGCAGAACCACGCTCTTGCTGGAATGGTTTTAGAGTGAACCAGAGTCCAGGAGAGGTCCATGCTGATCAGAGTGACGTAACAAGTGGAGAAGATGAACAGCCCCATGGCCCCTCCCAGGGCAGGGAAAGGCAGCAGAGCCTGGGCAGCTGCAGCCTGAAGACCTCATCCATTTGGCTGCCGTTGCTGCTCCTCAGCTGCTGTGCCAGCACCCAGGGTCTGCTTTTGCTGAACTTTGAGCTGTATGTGGAGCTCAGGACCAGCATGGTGCTGCCCCAACACTCTACAGCCAGTGTTGGGCTTTGCCTAAAGGGCCCTTCTTTGCAAATTCACCCAGTCCAACCATCTATCCTGGGGCTCCTGTCACACCATCAAGAGAACATCTGTTCACTAGGTCTGTGAAAACGGTTGTGATTTGGAGAGGCAGTGCTCTGCCTTAGGTCTTGATGGGGGTGATTGTCCCTCTTCTGTGGGTACAGGGTCACTGCTGTGTCTCTGGAGGAACCAGTGCCTAGAGGAGCTCCACAGATGAGGCCATAGAATCATAGAACTGCTTAGGTTGGAGAAGCCCCTTGGGATCACTGAGTCCAACCGTCATCCCTGCTCTACAAAGTTCTCCCCTAAGGCACATCCACCAACAACACATCCAAACGACCCTCAAACACACCCAAGGATGGTGACTCCACCATCTCCCTGGGCAGCCTGTTCCAGTCTGACCACTCTTGCTGTGAAAAAATTGTTCCCAATGTCCAGTCTAAACCTGCCCTGTTGCAGCTTGAAGCCCTTCCCTCTTGTTCTATCAGTAATTACCTGTCAGAAGAGACCAGCACCAACCTCTCTACAATGACCTTTCAGGTGGTTGTAGAGACTGATGAGGTCTCTCCTCAGCCTCCTCTTTCTCAGACTAAACATTCCCAGCTCCTTCAAGGGTTCTTCATCAGATTGATTCTCCAGGCCCTTCACCAGCTTCATTGCCCTCCTCTGTCCTTGCTCCAGCACCTCGAGATCTCTCTGGAATTGAGGTGCCCAAAACTGGACACAGCACTCCAGGTGTGGCCTCACCAGTGCTGAGCACAGGGGGACAATCACCTCTCTGCTTCTGCTGGTCACACTATTTCTAATACAAGCCAGGATTCCATGGGCTTTCTTGGCCACCTGGGCACAGTGCTGGCTCATGTTCAGCCCCTTGTCAATGAGAACCCCCAGGTCCTTTTCTGCCAGACCCTTCCCAGCCACACTTCCCCAGGCCTGGAGCATTGCCTGGGGTTGCTGTGGCCCAAGTGCAGGACCTGGCACTTGGCCTTCTTGAAGCCCAGACGATTGACATTAGCCCAATGATCCAATCTATCCAAGTCTCTCTGTAGAGCCTCCCTATCCTCATGCAGATCAACACTCTCTCCTAGCTTGGTGGCATCTGCAAACTCAGTGATCATACACTCTTTGTCCTTATTGAGATCATCAATAAAGATGTTAAACAGAAACGATCCCAACACTGGTGCTGCTGAAGCTTTGGGGAGCTCATTTTTAAAGCTATTCCCTGAAAAGCAATTTCCGTCTTTACTTCTGACAGAACCGGTGCTTTGTTAAGTATCTGTCAAGTGTTCTGCCAGTGGCAGAGGCCATTGGCACTTTTCTAGAAACTGCCAGCTGAGGAGCTCCACATCCTGACCCTTAATGAATTAAACCTCAGAATTAACAAAGTTGTCCTGAAAATGCTGAGCAGTCCCATTCTGTGACAGAGATCATATGAGACCTGTTACATGTTTCCAGGTTGCCTTGGGCTCTCTTGTATCTACTCACGTTGAGGGTGAAACCTTCCCTGCATTCAAAGGAGAGCAAAATGTCAAAGATTTTGGAGATCTTCCTTGAAAAATTTCAGACTCAAAGGGAAATTCAAAATCCAGTCCAAGCACAACCAGACACTGGTGTGGGCTGAGGAGCCTGCCCTGTTAGCATCTCCCTCTGCACAGGGCAGTGGTGGCACAGTGCTTTTTTCCCCTGACAAACTGCCCACCTACCCAGGCTTCTGGCAGAGCTCAAGGGTAGATCTTTCGGATAATGAAGAAAAAAACCCCACAAAACCAAACACCCTGAAAATTATAGGTTACCCATTTGGGGCTTTTTTTTTTTATTGCATTTCTGGATTCCTGTTGTTTCCTACGTTCAGTTTTCCTGTGTGTAAGGCTTGTCTTGTGACTGGTTAGATGGTTGTGGAGTAGAGGGGTTCAGAATGCATCAGAGGAGACATCTCTCCTGCTGCCCACACCCGACAGCCGCAGCATTCCTTTGGTGTTCCAGTAGGATGCTTGGTAAATTGAGCTGTAAATAACTCCATAAACTGTTTACTGCTAAAATCATGTGTCTGAAAGCAGAGAGCTTTCCAAGACAAGGGTGTGAGGACACAGCATGATGGGACGGGGATGAAGATGAGATTGGCCAAGATGCCAATGGGAGAGCTGACGTGTGGCCCAGCCACTGTCCCATCAGCAGGGCTGGGTTTGAGTGTTGAACACTGTTATAGTCTAGCCTGCACAAGACAGAGGCCAAGACTGTTTTCCAGAGGTAATTAAAGATACTGGGAAGTGAGGAAAAAAGAAAAAGAGAAAACTGGGATGTGCTGCCAGAAATTAAAAGCAGAGCAGAGTGCTTTCTCCCCCTGTTTACAAACAAGTCCTCCTGCAGCAGCTTAGCAAAGACGTGGCTTTGCAGTGGGAGAGGAAATCACCTTAGGAATTTTGAGCCACATGACTATTTATTTAGACACAAAGGCTGAGAGTAACAAAAAAACCCAGCAATAAAAAAATCCCTCATGGAAGGGACATTTCCTTCCTTCTGAGGGATTCCTGTGGATGTGATCAAACACAACCTTCAAGCTCCTGGTCATCAGATGCTTTATTGCAAACTGTGATTCTTTCTCATTTTGGCTGGAAATGTCTCAGTTTGTTGCCTGCAAAAGCACCAGAAACCTGTTGTGACAATCTGGGCCCATTGACAGTGGTGAGAGATTCACCATAAATCTCAGCAGACCACAGCTTGTGCCACGGGGCAGCTTGGCTGATTTTTTTCTACATTATTATGTAAATAGTGTCTAGATTTTTAGGCATTTCCAGAGTATAAAAGTATTTCAGTGCATAGAAGCTATTTAAGAAGACCAGCTTTTACACCATTTAGCTGAAACTGCAACATGGCAAAAATTATAGAGTAGCATGAAGTTGTTTTAATTTCTTGGGACTTGTTAAAGTAGACTGGTCTTCTTTCTTACCTTGAAATTGGGATTCTCCATGGAGCTGTATGGAGAGAGCAGAACTGGATGGGCTTGAAAGGTCGCCCAGCTGAGAGTCCCACTGCCCCCAGCTGAGCCTTGGCTAAATCCCTTCATAAAACAGTCAGCAGAGGAGGTGGAAAAAGTAGGTCAAGCTCTGCTCACAAATACACCTCTTACAGGTCACCAATTTGAATGAAATTAGGGAATAAATCAATATTAAAACCTGGGCAAAGGAGATCGAAACTTAGCGAAACTCTCATAGGGAGAGGGAGTCCAGCTGTAGCTACTGACTAGTCCATGTCTAAAAAAGCTGCAGAAAAAAAATAAAATAGACCTGTGTGTTCTTAGAGGGAAAAAACAGCAAAAGCAGTGGGGAAAAAACCAGCCACCTTCCTGCAGGATTTGGTGCAGACACAGCCCTGGAGCCTCTCCTTGTCCGTACCCCCACCCCTGCTCTTAGCTCCCTCTTTCCTACTGCCATCTACATTTTTGGGAATCTATTTCATAACCTATAAGCTGTTTCTGCAAGAAAAAAAACCAAACAAACCACAACAAAAACCAAACAACAACCCAAAAAGCTGCCTGACTCATCCAAGCAGGATCCAGTCTAGTTTGGATGCAAACACTGGGAAAACAGCGCGGGGTTAAGGAGCAGCTGCCGGAGCAGCGTTTCTGGGACGTCGTTTCAGTCCTGACCAAAGTAACTTTTTTTTTAAAAGTACCCTGACAATTAGTGGTAAAAAGGTCACCAGTAAAAATGAGTTTTGTGGTTTTGCAACTTTGCATTAAAAAAAAACAAAAACAAACAACAACCCACCACGTTTCTGGCACCACGTCCCCCCGTTGGCAGCGTTTCCGCAGAGCGAATTGAATAAGCGTGCAGGCTGAAAAGCCCGTTCAGATCCATCCCTCCAGGTCGGGCCTGATGTTAGCAGGGTGTTTGGGAGCCTGTGTTGCACCTGCCTGCAGCACAGCTGGCTGGAGAGCTCAGGAAAAATAAAACGAAAAACAACAACAAACAACACGGGGGTTTAATGTTCCCTTGGTCCCAGCTTCTCACCCTCTGTGAGACCTGGAATATACAATTCACAACTGAAATAGAATGAAATCAAATTGTGAGATCATTTCAAAGTGACTGAGCTTAGTGTTTGACAGGTTGTGAATGTTCTCACAAAGGCTGAGGTGGTAGAAATATTTTATTCCCTATCCTTTATCCTTCAGAGACCTCAGAATAATAAACAATTAAGTTGAATTCAAACTGACTGTGGAGCCCAAATTCTCTTTTATTGGGTGTCCAATCCATCTCTTTTTCCTTTGCACTCTTGAAGAACTGGGACCCAGGCTTGGGGTGTTATCAGAGATGATGAAAGCAAATAAAAATTACAGTGCCACTGAATATTTTGCAATAAGAAGTAGTAACAAATACAGCCTGGAAAAGATCTGACACTGATGATCCAGTATCTCAAGGTCTTCCAAACTGGCATTATTTCAGGCCAGTATATTGAAGGCTGGGGGCTTTGTTAATGCATTGAGGACCTGGCTGAAGCTTCCATCAGCTTCATGGAGGAAGCAACAAGCTGTTGTATGAGATGTTGAACTTCCAAGCCTAGTTTCTCATGGGTTTTGGTTTCCTTTCAGTTTCACCACACTTTCCTTTCATGCATTGCAAAGGAAGCACCCGGGCATGTGTCCTCCCAGTTGCAGCCAACCCTGGAGGGACATGCACACCCTGGGACAGCCCAGGGCAGGTGGAGCAGGTTGGGTTGGAAATGACTTGAAACACATGCTGGGATCCATCACACATCCATCAACATCCCAGAGTGATGCTGCAATCCCAGTTGAAGCAGTTTGAGTGAAGTTTATCAAAGGGACCAACCAGTGGGGCTGTAGCCAGCACTGAAGAGACACGGCTTGGCTTGGCCATTTCACCTGCCACCTCAGAGGAAATGCTCGTGGTGTAGAGTTCAAGGAACAGCACATGGAAAAGGGGAAAAATAATCTGTTTTCTCTCTGGGTGCTGCTCCCCAGGGACAAGCAGATTCCCTCTGGCAGCCTCCCACCCCACCCAGCTGTACCATCCCCCAGCAGCTACACCAGCAACTTAGGAAAACAGGGAAGCCTTTCAAAAAAAACATGAGAATTTGCCCTCACTACTATTACTGAGGAAGGATTTATGGTGGGGTTGGGGGGGGGGGATTCCCAGTGCTGTGGTCCATCCCTACAGCAACATGTCAGGGCAGGTGGGGGCTGGTGCTGGGGAGGGAAGAGAGCTCAGGTCGGGCCATCTCCTCGGCCGCTTGCGAGGTGCACGTTGCTCTTCTTTCATCTCTTGGATTCCCATCCACCATAATAAATAAAATTCTTCCTGTCTGAAAGATACATTAATTTTGGTGGTCTCGAAAGTAATGAAAATAAATACTTGACTTGGCATGTGGAGCCCGACTAGAGCGAGGAGCAGAATGTGTGTACTTGGAGCTGTTTTTACAAGAACATAAGCTGTGGAAAAAGCTTGGCTTTTAGCTCCTGGGCTCGGGACGGCTGAAGAGGAATGGAGAGATTTGAGAAGTTCAATCAAACAGACAGAAACATTGTCAAATACCAGTTTTTCTATCTCGGTTTAAACGCTTTGAAAACCACAGATCAAAGCTTTGCAAGGGGAGGCACCGTCTGAATTCCAGCGGGATGCTCAGGCCAGCCCTGGCACAGCCTTGGCTCTGCTGCTGGAGGGGTGGCAGGGCTGCCCTCTATTGTTTCAGGCTTTTTTATAACATATCTGAGGAAATGGCAACAAAAACAAGATTAACTCAATAAAAGAGAACCTCAAACCACCATTCATTGCAGCTGTGGTTGTCAGAGCCTGATCCTGGGGCTGAGCCACTGGGTTGAGTCGAGCCCAGAAGGGACCTTGTTGAGATGGTTTGAAGTCTCATTATTGCAATTAATTGTTTGGGTTTTTTTAATAAAGGTAATTTGTATCCACTAGCCAACAGCTTTGTGCTAACCAGGGCTATCACTATCATTTCTTCCTATGGCAGCAGCAGGCAGGCTGGGAAAATGGAGATGGTGGTACTTGAGGAGGTGAAACAGGCTCCCAGCTAGTGGATGTTGGGAGTTCCTCCATTCCTCCCCATGTCTGCTGGGACCCCTGCCTGATGCCAAAGCCTGGGGCAGCAAGGTTCCCCCTAGCGTGCCCAGGCACTCATGCTGCTCTTGGAGTCATGGTGTTGGACATCCAAATGTATCTCCCAGAGGAGAGGAAGGGGAGGAGAGGGCAATGTTCCCAGCTGAGGGCATACTCAGATGCCAGGTCCCTGCCTGGCTGGTGCTGCATCCTTTGGGGACACCACCATCCTGTTGACACCACCAGTGCAGCCACAAAAGTGTCTGAGCCTGGTGAGCCATAGCTTGGGCATGGAGGATGGTTCTTCCTAAGGCAATGGGTGCAGTAGCTCACACCATCAAAAAGCTGAGCCCGTCACACAACCAGGCTTTATTGCCATTTGGCATGAAGTGTTTGTAGCAGTCTTGTTTCTGGCATATTTTTTATTATTTGAGGCTGGATTACTGGACATTATCTGTGCATAGATGCTCTTGCATATATTCAGAATACAGAGAGAAGCTGCTGTTAATTTTGGAGCACCTCTGACCTGCTAACAATTATTTTTTTTCCCTTTGTCTAAAAAAGACCTGTGCCTCAGGGGGTGTTTTTCTCACTCTGCAAGCTGTGTAAGGCCTTCTCCTGTGGAATATACAAGCAACAGGAATGCATTGATGTGCCTGTGTGGTGGTGCAGTGAATGATGAAGCACAAAACTGCGTTTTTAATCAGCTTTGCAGAAAATATCTGGCATCTAAGGGTTGCAGAATGAGAAAGACATTTCAATCTTGAATTAATGAGTTGCATCACAAAGCCAGCTCTGAGGCAGACGCAGATATGAATATAAAACAGCATGTGTGTCTTACAAAGAACCCAATATCTTATAAAATGCTACAGCAAAAAGATGTTAATAAAAAGCACAGCTTATTTCAGATTAAATGAATAGTGAGTCTCAGGAATACACCCAGAATTCCTTCTCTCTGTTGATAACCAGAATCATTAAACGCCATGTCCCAGGAAGGGAGCCTTGATAGGTGGCACCTACTACTAAAGACATTGTCTAAAATCACTGTCAAGGGAAATCAAGGGGAAGGTCCCACTCTTGTGGTGAGCTGCACATGTCCAAACTCTGCTTGAAGTGTACTGGTGGTGGGGCAGTGCTTGTTGCAACCTAACAGGAGCTGCAGCTACAATTGGGTGATACCTGTGTACAGGGCTTGTTCTTTGAGCCCACTGGTTGCCCTTGTCTGGAAAAGCCAGTAGAGACCAAGGCAGACTGGAAACAACAGTGGTTCATTCAACATTTCTGGCAATACCTTCAGCTGTATTTCAGTGCCTGGTTATTTTGATAAACAGCTTCCATGCCAAGACCTTTCAAGGTGAAGAAGAGCATGCTCAGCATTTCCCAGAAGCTGCAGCATCACATTTGGATGCAGAGTTCATGTGATTTCACCTCCAGAAGCTGCTTGGTTTCCTTATAGTGTTGCTTTGTGCTGGTTGTGTTTTGAAAAGTTGGCTACTGGGGTGGACCTGAGCCATGACCATGAGAAAAGGTCACTTTCGATACAAAACATCCAGAAGAACTGGCTGTGGGGCTCAGCACTCCCTAAGTCTGCTCTTTCTAGCCTAGACAGTGCAACAGTGATGACACAGCCTGGTCTTAGCAGAGGGAAAGGGCACCTTCAGCAGCTGAGCAGGGTGAGTGGTGGTGCTTGTGTAACTGTGACCAGCTGACCAAAGAAAGCCACTGGTGGAGACCAGCCATAAATCAGGGGCATTTGTGTCTCCATCCAGCTCCACCAAGTGGCAGCCAAGGGTGGTGAGGAAGGACGTCCCTCACTGGCAGGTGGTTTGGTTGTGGTGGATTGTGTCTCCTCTTCACTACAGCCTGCCTTCCAATGACTGCCTGCAAACAGCCAACACTTGTAAACTACAGTAACAAAACCCAAGAAAACCTAGGAAATCCAGGAAAAAAAAAATACATGATACTAAAGAGGTGTCTACATGTTGAACATGCCACAGAGGGAATAATTTAAATGTTGGGAGACACAGCTTGCCTAAAGCCATTACTCTTTCCTGCAGAGGTGGTCCCAGCAGGGCAGCAAAGTATGCACAGTAAGGAGATGTATCAACTAAGTAGAGACTAATTCAGATATAGAAAAACACCAGGTTGTCTGGTCTAGAGGTGACATAAGTGCTAAGCTGAGCACAACTGTCCCCTCCCGTGGGACCCAGGCTCAGCAGGGTGATGCTCACCTCCCTGTTTCCCTGTTCTTACACTGCCTCCCAGTCTGATGTGACTAAATGGGAGAGGAAGCTTTGAAAGTAGAATTTCAAGCAGGTTAACTCAAGATTTCAATAAGGAGTTCAGTCTCAATGTCCCAAGTCAGATGATACTCTTTTTTGCGTGTGTGTGTTCAGTGTTGGAAAGCAGAAGAATCAATCGGGTTGTAAGTACACAAATGCAAAAAAAGCTAAAAAAACCATAAAATAAAAATAGTAAAAGCTACAGAGTTAAGAAATCCTGAACTAACGACCTTTGATATATGAAGCAAATGCTTCATCCACTAGCCTATACAATGTTTCATTACCAGTCATGGGAATTTACAGGTGTTAAATTAGCTGCAAGATAACTCCCATATTGTTGCCTGACTGTAATAGAACATATTGAAAAAGTTACTAAGGAATTGAACATAGGGGCTGCAGAGTTCAAGCAAAACCTACTTGCCAGTTCAGTCTGAGGTCTTCATCAAGCTAAATTCCACTACAAGCCATGATTTTATGTCTGATTCTGTTTGTTCCCTTTCCTGGAGAGAAACCTGAAAGGCAGCATCAACTAGAGCAGCACCTACAGCCAGAGAAATGAAGCCATGGGAGAGGTGACACAGGAGGGATCTTGCACTGCTGTGGTCAGAAGCAATACTGACATGTCTTCTCTGATGGGTTTTTTAGTCTTTTTACTACAATCAACAGATATGAGAATAATTTTAAATAGGGAATTCCTGGAGTTCCTTTTCCAAAACTGTTGCCATTAAGTAGCTGGGCAACTGTAGAGCCTGAAAATCCACGCAGGCTTTCCAGTTAGACATCTGTAATCAAAATACAGCTTAGTGTCTACATCCATACTTTTTAGTTATGTACTGAGGTTGAACAGAAAATGTACAATTCATGTAATTGCTTTCCATGTTATTCAGAGATCCTGACAGAGGCAGCGCATTCATATCATTCCTTGAAGTCTTACAGTGCATTTGGTTCCTTCCATAAATGTTCTCATGGTTTCCATCACAGCCACTGGTGATTGCAGGTGGGCAGAAGACCTTTGCCTCATGTCCCATGCCCAGGCTTTTCTGGGGGAAACAGGCTCTGGCCCAATGTTAAGAGCAATCATTTTTCCCTCCTGTAGAGGTAAAATGATGTTTAAAAAGTACAGTGTATTATAATGGGGGTGGGAAGGGGAGGTGAAGGGGCAGGAGAAACTTTACACAAATAAGACTCTGAAACATCACTTTCTTAAAACAAGACTTTGTGTCTTTAGAAATCCCCTTGGCATTGCCAAACCACAGGTGAAATGCCCAATTTAATGATATGAATCATTTACAGTACCAAGTCTTTAATATGCATCTCTTATGCACTGAAAAACGTGGACTGCTGGTGCCACAAGTGGCAGCACAAATTGCAGTTAAAAATGGGGGTAAAAAAGTGGGAAAAAACCAACGAGGAGGAGTTTCAGAAAGCTTTGTTAAAGCTGCTCAGAACACCCCCAGACCTTTCTGCTACTCAAACTGTTGTGTCACAGCCCAGATTCTGTGGTGGGAGCAGGACATTTTTTGGGGGGGAAATCAGTTCTCTGTGGCTTGGTTTGCACACAGAGCTTGGGTGGCTTCACCAGCAGACATGATGCACCTCTGCAGTGGAGAGGGGGACCCCTCAACTGGGCAGTGGATGGCTAAATTAATGAGCAATTACAGCTCTAATTTAGGTAAGTGAACCTACATACCAAAGGTATGGGCAAAGGAGGGGGCAGCCATGTCCATCTGCTGATGTTTGTGTTTGCTGACTTCATGCTTTCTCCTCGGTGTGACAGAGAAGCCACATGTTGTTCTGCAGATACGATGTTCGTTTCCATAAACAACAGTCATACAGTAACTTTAAAGCTAAATTAGCTTATGTGCATCATGCAATGTCCCCCTGTAAAGAGGCAAAAATATAACAGATGGGGAAATGTATTAAAGTAATTTTATGACAGTGGTAACAAGCCAAGAAACTATAAAATGGCAGCAGATAGAAACTAAAATTATAACAGGCATGCACTGTTAGCTCTTTTCACTGGCACAGAGCTGGTCAGTGAAATCAGAAGATAATAACCAAAAGCCCCAAATGCAGCAGCCTCTCATTTCCCCCACACACACCCCACTGGCACCTCAGGACAGAGAGCAGGATGCCCCAGCTTTGGGAGGGGGGCAGCAAAGGGAGATGATAATAACGAGCATCCAAGCGTGCTCTGCCCTCGGAGAGCTTCCAAGCGTGGAGGAACTGTTCTGCATTTGCGATTTCCTGCTGCTCAGGGTTGCCTTGCTGACCCCTCTCCTGGTAAATGAAACACCTCTGGCAGCGTAGTGAGTTTGATTAAAAACCAGGAAATATAGGAGGTAAGACGTTTTCAATAATGCCTTCAAAACTGCAGCCCGATCCGATGGCCCGTAACTCACCGGAGTCAAAGAAGCCATCACCTAAGTAAGGGATGTGCACTCTCATCCTTGGTTTGCAGGGAAATCAGCTTTGCAATCAACATCAATGGTTTTTATTTAATCTTTCTCTCTCTTTTTTTTTTTTTTTTTTTTAATGTATTTTATGTTTTTTTAAAAAAAGCTCTATGTGCTTTTCTCTTACAGGGTCTCCTGGGGGTTTGCATTTTCTCTGCTCTTTAGCACTGAATCACAGTATCTTACATTTATATGGTACCCAAAGGATCCCGAAGCATGCAGAAATTATAAGCCAAATTTTGCTCTTGAAAGCATGAGCTCAGCTCATACCAAAGTTAATGGGAGGTGAGCACAAACATCTAAAGGGAAGAATTTGCCCTTTCAGACAGAGAGGAATCGTTTCACCCACCGCTGAAGTGCAGCTGCCTGTGAGGCAAAACATGGCAAATGGTTAAAGGTTCAGACCTCGGAGGTGCTGATCTCTATCAGCTCTTGAAGACAAAAAACGAGACCTAAGGATAGTCAACAGCAGTGGTGGGGTGCTGAGCTGGGTTTCATTTGTCTCCAGGCACTGTCTCATCAATACGCAACTTTCTTGGCTTTTACAGGCTAAAAATTAAAGGGCTCTTAAAATTAACTTTCTTCGTTTCTATTTTGAATCCACTTGGACTTTTCAACTTGAAACGTTTCATTTAGGGGCTTTTTAAGGCCGGCGTTTGCAGACTGGGAAGCATGAATAAAGGCCTTTGGTGCTTGTGCAGGAGCCATCACCAGAGAGCTGTGCTGGTTCCCCTGCTGCATCTGACAGCAGATTTATTTGCACATTGAGAAATTCTGTGTCAGATTTTGGTGCTGGTGGAGTTTTTACTCCACAAACCTTGGGGTGGCATAGGTAGGTGATTAAAGAGGGAGTTTAAGTCTCCTTCACCAGCCCTGAACAGGGTATCAGACCAGATGCTGGTGGCTTCTGGCAGATCAAGCTGGCCGATGCACTCCCTGCCATTCCTTCACTACCTGGTGGCTCCAGCAATTACAGAGACAGTTCATGGGTCTAAAGGCAGAGTCCAGCACCCCAGGTACAAGGTAGAAATTCCTTTCCTGTGCTCTTGTTTTCCTCCAATTTTGAAGCAATGGCTGAACTTCCAACTGTTCTGTCTGAGACCTTTTTTGGATAACCCACCCCCAAGATGCAATCCAGATGTGTAGCCAAGTGCCTTAAACCTCTGAACCGACTAAACCAAATTATGTAAAATCTTCTGAGTTTGCAAAATTGAGTTGGGAATCTCAAGAAAACAGGCATGCTTAGGGGATTTCCAGCATTTCCTCCTCCTCAGGTTGGCAGTATCACAGAGCAGCCTCTTCCCATGGTGTTCTGGCACTCCCGGGCTCCATCCAAGCCAGCAGAGTCATTTGCAAAGGTGCCCAAAGTTTAAAAATTATAGGGGGAAAAATGCTATTTGGCTTCTTCACAGCACAGAGAGTTTCTTTTAAACATGGGACAAAATGACTTATTATCCAGACAGGTCCTCCTTTCCCTGACTCTTCATGGGATGGTTAAATAAGGAGACTAGTGCTGGAAAGCCAAGAGCTGCGGGGATCTGAAAGCAAGACCAGAAGGCTTTTTTCTTCCTGTTTCACTAGTTGATGGACTTCAACCAAAAGCTCAGAGCCACATTGGAAGAAAACTGGAATAAGGAGCCAGGACTGACTCTCACAAAAGGCCTCTCACTCTTCATCAGTGTCATTAAAACCCTAAGGGCAAACACCATCACCAGGAGCACCTGAAGGCAGGCCCAAGGTCTGGGTTTGTAGGTGTAGTTCTCCAGTGACATTTGCACGGGCAGTTTGGCTCTTTGCTAAATACAAATGCAGCTCCACTCACATTTCCAGAGGGGCTCCAACTCTCCCCGAGCTCATTGCATTTTTCCAAGACTCCAAATAAGCCAGGGCCAGGTCACCTAATGTATGTATGAGCTGCATCCGCTCCGCATCCCCCTGACCCAGTTCTGTTCTTGGGACGCACCCTACCCAGCTGGGCTTCAAGAGGAGACAGTCACACTCCAGTGCTCCAAACCCCACTGGTTCAGGCTTATCATCAGTGCGTCAGGACTGCTGCCAAACCAGTGCAAATCCACAGGAACTATTTTAGTTGCAGTCCTAGGGCTGAGCGGAATGGGAGCGTGCGTGCACGCACACACACGCGGAGCTGCTGCGGCTTGGCAGATGCCCGGCAACTCATTAACTTGCAATAACTCAATCACTCACTATCATCCCAATCTCCGCGTCTCTCACGCGGCAGTTTGAGTTTTTTCAAAGGCTGGGGAGTGCTCACAGGTGCTCCAGCCTTCTGAAGATCAAGGGGTTTTGTACAGATGGTTAAACACCGCCCAGCGCCTGGGTCGGGGTACCCAGTTTTCAAAGCCCTGGCACTGCCCTCCCGCAACCGGAGCGACCGCGGCGCCCGTGTCAGAAGAGCTGAAGGGATGAGCAGTTGGAAAGCACAAAGAAACAGGCTTGGCTTTGGATTAGGAAATGTAATACTGGCCCAGATCATGGGGGATGGGGCGGGGAGGGGGGATGGTAGAGGGGGGACGCCTGACCTCGGTGTGACTCCACAAACCTTAATGTCTATTTATCGTTGTCATTCTGAGCTCTCTAGGCTTACAAATGCAATGAACCAGTTTCTCTGAGATCATGTTTTAAATATACTGCCCCGGGGCTACTCTTTAAAATTCAAAACATTGGAGGACACACAGAGGGGGCGTTTCGAATCATTTTTGACATGCAGAAATTCTCCTTGACAACCTGAGAGGTGAGCACCAGGAAGCCCTGAACCCCACACACGACGCGGCCGCAGCATCAGAACAAGACCACAACAATGCAGCTTTCTCCTAAGACACCGACTTTCTGACTATGCAATTTGCCCACCAATCTGAGCCACGTTGCCCAAGGGTTAGATGCTGGATGACCCTCACAAAGGAGAGGAGTTGGCAGGGGAGCCTCTGCTTTGTACAGCCTGCACCAGCAAGCTGGAGAAGTGGTGGTGCTGAGGACCAGGAAGATCCAAAGCAAGCTAGGGAAGAGCTCAGATGGACACTTCCCCTTCCCGTTTATGCATTGGCAGTTCAGTCTGCTGGGATTTCAAGCATGGACAATCCAGGCAGGGAGTGGTCAGGTCTTCCCATCACAGCCCTGAGCCTCCATCCCTCTCTCTACTGGGCGAGGGAGAGCTGGCAGAGTGCAAGCCATGATTTCAGAGTTCAATCCAAGCCCTGCCTTGCTGCCAGCAGCCATCCCAGCGGACGGGGCCCTATACCTTTAAGTGCTGCTCACTTGCCCTCTAAAAGGGAGAAAATAACCAAAAAAAAGAAAAAGAAAGAAAGAAAAAAAGCTGTTAGGAGTTATATTACCTGCAACAGCTGAATTTAATTAGTACCATAATCACAACAAATATTTAAAAGGTCTAAAAAGCTGTGAAGGGAAATTTGCTTTCCTAGGAGAGAGCCCCGTGCCTCGTGCGCTCCGTGCACAGCTGAGTGCTGCCATGAATGACTCACGTTGGAGACACTTCACACAACTGCAGAGCTCTGTAATCATGGCGTGAGCTGGAGGATGGAGGCAGGAGGGGGAGATTTTGGTCCAAATCCGAATTTCCTTGTCCTGTTACCATGCCCTTTCCAACGGCTGGACCGTTTCCAGACGCGGGGCCTGTCAGTGCTCCGCGCGCTCCGGTCACCGCCATCTCTCCCTTAGCTCTGGATGGGAGGAAAGTTGTTTTTCTCCAAGAAGGCAAAACCAGTAAAACCAGCAACAACCAGCAGAGGGTTGAAGCTTTCCTGCTCAAGACCCAGGAGCAGTGCAGCAGCCCCAAGGCTGGGCTGCGCTCTTCAGCAGTGGAAGAGGAGCTCCCAGTACCCTTCCAGAACAGACCTGGAAGCGCACAGCAAACGAGCACAAGGCCAGGCAGAAAGGCTGGTGACCCAAGCAAGGGGCAGGGACGTTTACTAGCTTGGGTTGATAAAAATGAAAACAGCTTCACATGAGGGCAAGCAGGAGAAATGAATAGTGTCAGTGATGAAGGCAGCACAGGCAGCCTGGCAGTATCTGATGTTGCTCCTTGTGGACTCTTCCAGCAACCACCACATCCGTGGAAAACCCTTCCTCCTGGCAGGAGCTCTGCCGCCCCCTGCATGGGACCAAGGGGATCCCAGGTGTCTGGGAAGGAGCAGGTGGGTTCCTGTGTCCCACACCCTGCTGGGGCAATCCCTCCCATGGCCACACTGAACACTCCAGCCAGGAAGGCCCGTGGGTCTCATGGTGATCAGGCAGAGATGCCACACACAGGCTGGTCACCCCACAAAACCCATTCAGACTGTGGCTCTGGGCAAGAAGCAACTGCATGTTGTGTCCTGATTCACTTCTCAGTTCAGGTGGGTGAGTGGGAGTGGGGAGTTTGAAGGGGTTTTGGTTTATCTCCTGCTCCAGTTTCCTGCTCCATCTCAGCTCGCCACAATTTGCTGTTGATCTAACCCAGCCACCTCCTTCTCGGGGCAGGAGGGCTGCAGGCTCCTGCTGGAGGGAGATTTCCTGAGGTCCTCTGTCCTCAGGGCTCTGTGCCACGGCCTGCCCAGGCAGCTTGGCCAGGGGACGTAGGATACCCATTTTCTGCTAGACCAGAGAGTCCCTGGGTGTCTTCTCACCCAGCAGTTAGAGCTCATTTTTTAAACGTGCCTAAGCCCGTAAGCTGTGACTTCCATCTCACTTCCATATTTCCTTTTGGCCAGCTCTAAACTTTCAGATAAACCTTAACCAAGAGTATTCACGGGCTTAGGTGGACCTTCATCGTGCAGCTCTGGGGTCTGGCTCACTGAAATGAGAAGGACTTCAATGCCTGGTTGCCCTTTAAAACCAGCAAACTAACCCTTGGCTTCTCCAGGTTTCAAGTTTGTGAGGTGAGGGTACAACCCTTAGTTATGACAGGAGCAGCAAACACACAGGATTTCACACCCTGAATTGTTCAGGTATTACAGACAGGTCAGACCTCAGAAGAAGGTCACATCTTCTTCCCTCTTCCCAAAGGGCTGCCACCTAGTTAAGCAGGAGAAGGTTGCTTTTATCCCTTGGGATGCAATGAGGCTTCAAGCAGCTGACATCCCAGGAGAAAGGAGTGACTGCAGGTTGTTGAGCTCCATGCCTACCTCCCCCTTCCTGTGAGCACCTGGGAAGCCCCCCAATTCTGTCATGGCTTAAGATGATTTCTCTCCTTAACACTGGTTTCTTTTGTGGAACATCTCTATGCCAGGGAAGGACTCAGGAGTCCCAAGCTTGGCCACCTCTGCCCAAACCTCTCCCAGCCAGAGCCAGCACAGAGAGCAGCAGAAAGCTGAGCACAGCCCAGGTTCTGCAGCAGCAACCTTTTGATCCCGTCTGTCAGGCCCATCATCCAGCAGCCCATCTAAACCCAGTGCCTGTCTTCTGCCAACAGGCTTCTGAGGCAGAGTGGGGAATAAAAGCCTGGAACCAAATGCAATGTCTGGAGCACTTGCTCTCGTGTGGGATTAGGAGCAGGCCCTCTGCCAGGCAGGGCTAGCCAGGGCCAGGACTTCTTCAGAAGATCCTGGAGAGGCAGAGAGCTCCTAGAGCTCCCCTTGACTGCAGGCAGGGCTGAATCTTCTGCCTGCAGGTAAGTTGGCAAGCCCAGAATTTGTCATTTGCACAACTCCAGTGCCTTTGACTTAGTGAATTCCATTTTTTTGAGAGCAGAGAACAAACAACACAAACTCTGAACTCATCCAGCTAAACTCAATCAAAAGTAAATGCCCTTTGAGCTCTGAGACCCAAGTGTCACTACCGAGGCAGGTGACAGTGTGCCACACAGGACATGCAAGGCTCCAGCTGCTGCCACTTCACATCAGTAGAAAAAGGGCTATTGCTTTGCCATGTGGTTGCAGAGATGCTAAGAACTGCCTGATGGACAACTGGGTCAAGGATCCAGGTGCTCCCAGTCCTTCCCAAGCCAAGAGTCAGGGGGGGTCGTCACTTGCACTTTTTTTTTTCTGCCTCCTAATCTATTTTAAGGAAAAATATATGGCACAGAATGGGATTTAACATGCTTTACATACCAAAACCAAAGTGAGCATAAAAGAATCATCTGCTTGGGGAGGGAGTCTGCTGAGGAAGGAACCAGCGTGGGGCAAAAGAGCCACGTAAACAGTTAACTTAAACAAGACACAGTTTGGTGCAGCTTGGCTCTGTTCACAACCAACACATGGGAACTCTGGGCAAAACCATATTGCACTAGTTATAGACTCATCTTGTAGACTTAGAGAGGGAAAACACTTATTAGGTCATTGAGTCCATCCCACCTGCCAGTGAAGGATTGTTCCCTGCAGAATTTTCTCTATTGCTTTGTACAGTCCAATTTTAAATGATCCAAGCGATGTGGTCTCAGCCACTTCCTTGGGGAGACTCTTGCACAGATATATTTTGTTTAACCCAGTCCTCTAAATGGTTAACCCTTTTCTTTCCCAGTTCACCTTGTGTTCTCATTTTATGTTTCGACTCTCTGAAACACGAAAGGTTTTGTTAGATTTCCCAGGTACTTACACAGTCACAGCCACACAACTGTCACTGCTGCCTGCTCTGAAGCAGAGCATCATATCCCACTGGCTAAAACATTATAATCATGTATAACAGAAAAGAAAACAAATGTACTTTTATCTTGTATGCAGATGAGCTCCTGAAAGCCACAAACCACTCAGAGCATTCCCATATGACATGATGATCAGCTCAGATATGCTGCTGTTTGGTGGAAAATAAACTGATTTCTAACTCAATATATTTAATCTTCACAGGTAGGATGGAAAGCCAGCACAGCTCAGAGCTCGACAAGGTTTTGAACGCTGGCAAACTCATCAGAGATTATTCCCATTACTTAAATTCCAAGGGGCAAAATGTCACAATTACAAAAATAATACAAAAATACAAGCCTGCCTTATATTTTCCCTGTCTCAACCCCAGTGATTCATGATAAAAGAAGACATTTCAGCTAACTGCAGGCTTGTGCTGGCTATCAGGAGCAAAAAATCCTAACCTGGCTTCTCCTTGTTCCTCTGTCTTGCTCTAATTTCTTTCTTTGGGCATTCCACTGGGAAGTGCACTGTGAATATTCATCCCTAAGCACCTGACACGTGGAGCTGCTTCAGCTGCTGCCACAACTTGGCTCCGTGGGAGCGTGTGAAGATGGACATTTGAAGCAGGGCTGCAGGGAGGGGCTGATGCAGGATTCTCAAATGGAGGCTTTGGGGTTTTTTTTTTCTCTTCACACTGCAACTTGCAAAGAAATCCAAAGAGATGCAGCTCCATGATTCCAGGAGTTGTAAAGGAGGAGGAAGAGGTGTGGGCTGTAGAACCATCTTCATCCCTGGAACTCCAGGAACGTAACAAAGGATGTTGCAACAACTTGCTGCTTTTCCACACATCAAAGGTTGGGGATTGCTCCATTCATCCCATAACCCTTGGAAATCATGCAGAGTACCTTTCTAGAAAGGAAGTTTTGTAGAGGTACAGGGGGTATATTTTATCAGACAAACTGATGTAGGTGAAGACAACCTGCCAAGGCTTCAGGCCTACAGGACAGGTATGTAAGATATCACTCCTGTCTGAAAAGTCTGGGTTTATCCCCCAAGCCCATGGTAGTGGGACCACAGCTGCTAATGGTTTAGGAGAGGGGATTTCTTACCCTTTTCCCTTACACAAAAAGCAAACATATCCTTCCAGTTCAAATGCTTTTTCCTGTAAGTGAACACCAAGTGGACATCCATCCGGCAAGGGGTGGAGACCGTGGGAGGGGGACACCCACAACACAGGTTCTCTCCAAGGATCTGCAGTCTGGTTGTGTTTGAAAGCTTTGTAATCCATGTAGAAAACTCCCCCCATGAACAATTCTGGGCTGGTATTTGGATTTATTGATACAAAGAAACATGCAGGTTGGACAAGGGATCAGTCAGCATGGGAAAAGGCACAGAAGCACCAGCGTGCAAGCACTGAGCATTGCACCAGGACAATCATTTCTGTGCACAAACACACACCTAGCACAATTATCTCCCTACCAATCATACCCTCAGGGCTGCAGGTTCCTGGAGGAAAACTCCTGGGCAGAGCTCTGAAGGGCAGCAGTGGCTATAGGGTGTGAGAACCTGACTAAGGGGCACCAGCAAAGCCCTTACACAACTGAATCCATCCCTGCCAGACCCTGACCTGGAGCAAAAGGCTTAGGGAGGAAGGGAATTAAAGTGTGAAACGTGAAGAGAAGCAAGAGGTGGCAGAAGCATTCTAATAACTGGGGCAGCCAGTCAGTGAATCGTGATCAGACAGTAACTTCAAAGCAATATATTCAGCCAAATTTTTCTCCACTCAGGGCTAGTGTGAATAAGGTGAGGAGGATTTGCTCTTTTACCACCTTGCCTCTTGCATGAAAGCCTCCAGACACCCAACATAGTCATGGGGGCACCTTGTCACGCCAGTAGAGTCCTTCAGACTCCCACATTTGCCCACCTCTGGAAGCAGAGAGCTGGAAAACTGCCAGGAGAGACCCTGTCAGGATCCAGAATATGGGATTCCATTATCAGACAAGTTATATTCCTGAGATATCGTATCTATATATTGATATACATACTAACATGTTTAGATTTTGTTGTTGTTGCTTCTGAGACCTTTCCCTAGTTGCCCAGCTGTTGATCAAGCAGGGGAGGTGTCACACCTGAAGACAATTCTAGTTCCTGGGCATTCAATTAACTTTTTGTCTGCTTCCCAACAGCAACTGCAACCCAGAGTGCTCAATTCATCCCCTGTTGCTTAAGTTGGTGGAGAACAATGTTCCTCTTGTGATGAACAAGCTGCTCTGATGAGTCCCTCTGAGGTTGGCTTTCTTTACCAATAACACAGAGGTGATGGATCACTGCACCTTGGAAGGGTGGTGCTGGGAGAAGCATGACAAGGACCTCACTCCCTCTTTGCCTTGGGCTATCTCAGATGTCATGCAGGCATGGCTGGGCCAGAGTACTTCGCCTGCTGGTGGAACTTTGAGTTCTTCAGGTAAGCAAAAGAAAAGCAGTGGAAACCACAACCTTCCGCTGGTTTTTGTTTGTTTGTTTGGGAACTCCCAAACCACAGAGCCTATATTTAGAGGGAGGATCAGGAAGCAGTGGAGAGGCAAAGCTGGAGGTAGGTGTAAGGTGAGAGCTGGTGAGGGGAGGAGACTCCCAGGCAGAGCCAAAATCCACACGAGAGCTAAACCCTACAGGAGCAAGTGCTGGTCCTGGCCATGGGAGCTGCTGGTGGGATGGGCCAGGAGGACAACGCTGCAGGTGGGGATGGAAGAGCAGGGATGAGCTCAGGGGGTGCTGTGACTGGAGTGAGTCCCAGGGGGGAGGTCACATCCAAGAGCTCAATTTTATATAAACCAGGGCCAGCAATGAATTTTTCCCACAGATAAAAGCAAAAGAGGTTGAGGCTGCCTCTGACTCAGGTTTCCTCATTCCGAGCTTTCTAACAGGTCACCTTTTATTGCCTTGTCTGCTGCCAAACAAACTGATAAATAACTCTGTGCCTCTGTCCAGGCCTTCTTATCAGAATCCAAACCCAGATCTCCACTCTCAGCCTCCCAGGATGTCCATCGTGCTCTCCCGTTCAGACTTACACGCATCCTCAGGACTTGATTGCACCCCCACCATGGCCTGCACCCTCACTGCCCACCACGTTCCATGGGACCTTCAAGGTGTATTTCAGTGTCCTACAGTCAGTGGTAACCCGGGGTGCTCCCTTGGGATGCATGGTCAGAGAAGCCATCCATCAGATGAAAGGAGGTTCTCATGTGTAGCAGGATCCTTCCAGACCCAGTTAGTGATGTTTTTAATTCTGTCACCAAGGGGTGGGGGTGACCCAGCCATTGACCAGTTGGTTGGGCACTGAGCAGAACAAACTTGCTGCAAAGAACCAAACACCTGTTTGACCTTCACGTGACTTCATCTCTGAAGACAACAGCTCTTCCCATCTACCCAGACCCTGCTGGGTTTTACTTCAAGAAGAAGATGCACTAGAGCAAATGATTCCTGTATGAAGGTGGAGATGTGTAACAGTTGGTAGCAAGACCCTGATCTCAATGTGCTTGGTAAAGCACATTGAGACTTGTGAAAGTTGGTGTAAATGAATGATAACAGTCAAGATTAGACAACCACAACTGTGTAAACACATTGCTGCTGCTCACTCACTGCTCTGGGTAGGTGACCCATCAGGCTAACAGGTCTCACTAGCTCCAGGAGGTGTAAGCATCACCATCCTGAGCTAGGTCAGTGAATCCAACCTATGGGACTTCATCACCATCCTCCAAAGCCAACTTGCCCCCTTCCACTACAAGCAAGTTCCAAGCCTGTGAAGATATTCAGTGCCATCCACGTGAATCAGGGAGCTAAATAACCCTGAGGAAGGTGGCCTAAGGCCACAGTGTTTAGAGAAACATTTAAACATGTGCTTCACTGCCAGCATGTTGATAAGAGCTCTCCTGTGCAGAGGGACTTGCCCAGGCAGTTAAGTCCTCTTCTGTATGGCTTATGGCCATGCTGCTGAACCAAGCCCATGAGGACCAAGCCATGGTGGTGTTACTGCAACTAACACGTTCACCGGGCAGCTGTAACCATCTGTGCGTGTCCTCAAGGAAAATCCCAAACTCATCAGGTCTTATCACCTTCCCCGAGGCCTGACCTGATCTGCTGTAACTGGTGGAACCACAGTAAGTCCATATGTGTCTGCCCCAAGGAGTGCTCTTGTACCTGCTGCCTGGGCCACTGCAGTGGGAACCAGGAGCTCCCTGTGGGACAGTGTGACTCCTCTGGGGAGTGGCTGCAACGGCTTGTAGGGCACTTGTACATGGCTGAGCAACCATGGGGTCACATCCACACTTCCCCTGAGGGACGTCCTCACCTGAGGGACAGCCCTCCCAAAAGACATTGCTGCCTGACAAAGTCTGCTGTTCCCTGCCACGCAACGAGTGCTGCCCGTGGGGGGTCTCGGGCACCTCAGCAACCTCCAGGCAGAGCCTGCTCCTCCAGACACAGCATGACACACCTCTCCTCTTGTGGAGGCACCAGGGCTGCCCACGAGGCACTTTTCCTGGGCATTACTACTTGTGCTTGAGAGGGCAGGAAGGGTGAGTGCAACCAGTGTGCTTCCCTTCTTCACCACCTCCAGTGATCTCAGCGTGGCTCCTCAGATGTTCAGCACACAGCAGCCAGTCCCTTCATGTGAACACACCACACAAACGGTGACACCAAACCAGTGGGTGGCTGCTCCTCCCTAGCAAGCAGTGAAGCTAGTAAAAGACACACAAAATTCACTATTTGTCAGCAAGAAGGTACCAGCCTTCAGCTGCAACACAGCAGCAGCCATTTGGGTCCTCCCAGCAGCTACAAACATGAAGGAAAGTGGGATCCTACCCTGGCTCAGGGTGCTCATCACCAGCTGCCATATCTGACCTGAGAAGCCAGAAATCAGGAGCTCCTGACCTGATGCAAAAAAAAAACAAACCAGTGTGAAATGCTCTTCATCCCTTCCAAAGGAAACAGTGGAGTCAGCACAATCCTACCTATACCAGGGCTCCAGCAAGTCAACCCTGGATTGGAAAATCATGTTCCCACCCATCAAGACACTTAAACCATTTCCCAGATCACACACAGGCTGCCCCAGCACTTCCACCCCTACAGGCTGTGCCTGCCTAGGTCATTCAGAGGTCTCCAAACCTGTTCAATCCCTCCCTGATTCAGTAACACACCTTTCTGGCCCTGCCAGGCTGACTAAAACCAGGCTTGCTCCTAAACTGGGATAGTTTTTGGCCTGCTACAAACCGGGCCACGAAAATACCAAACATACCTTGCAAAGTGCTGTTGCATCTCGCTGCTCACTTGGCTGGAGGTAGAACTCTTCCCAAAGCAAAGTATTCCAGGCTTGCATAGGAATTAAAGCCCATAAATCACAGGAGGAAAAAATCTCCTGGATGGCAATGACCAACTTGTTAGAAGGGAGTTAGAAGCTGCAGCCGGTTCTCAGTGGAGCCTGGCTGGCTGTCGAGAGTGCAGGAGGCAGAGGAGTTGTTTGGGTTGGGAACACGAGTTGGATTTTTCTCCCCTCTTTTGAGGACAATGAAATGTAACAGTTTTCCTTCCCCTCTGAGCCGCGCCGAGCGACCCGAGCCGGGAGACAACGGCACAGATACAATCTCTGGAAACCATGAAGTGACTGAAGAGCAGCTGAGGAGCTCTCAATAACTCAATAAAGGCCTCTGTGTTTTCTTTAGCGAGTAAAGAAAACACTTTTAGCATTTTAGTGTGACTTTTGGGGTCAAGGGGGAGCCTGGAGTCCAAATACAACAAACCGGTGTGGAAATCCCTGCCAAGAGTCTGACAGTTGGGCTGGGAACTTGCCTTGAGGCTCAGATGTGTGAGTGCTGCTCACAGAAGGTTTTTGCTCAGATCATGGGAACCTCAGCCCTTGCTTTTCAAATGCTACCTGTGCTGAGAGCCCCTTGGCACCCCTGGAGGTGGCAGGTGCAGAAGCTCCATCACTCTGCAGCGATGAAGGCAGGAGGAGTACCCACAAGTCAAGCACCAGGTCTTCCCATCTCCTGGAGACACATCAGGGACACCAAGCATGGGGTCACTACTTTGCAGCCTACCAAGACTTCCCTGCCACAAAGCACATCTTGGGATTCTCCGGGCTGCTTCAGTACACCTGGAAATGAAGGTGGTCCCCAGCTGGGACCCCCGGGGCAACGTGGTGCAGGTGACTGCATCACCAGCCAACTCACAATAACATCACTGTTTTATTAAATGATGTTAGGAAACAGACAATCAGCACAGACGATGGGATCAGGGTCACAAAGCATGTTAAAGGAAGAGTCAGAAGCTAAACTCACACCTGAAGACTGAGGCTGGACATTTTTAAACTGCAGTTTCTGACTCTCATCTTGTTGTTTCTGAAAAGCCAAGGAGCCTCCTGCTTTCACCAGCATCTCCTCCAGGAAGGGTCTTTCAGGCTTCCTTCAGTGTCTGCCTTGATGAGTGCAGCAACAACTGTGAGAGAGAAACAATAGTGTCTGGGGGAAGACATTGGCATCCACACTATATACACGTGAGCTGCAAGAAGCTAAAAGGCTCAATAAAGACATAGGAAAAGAGGAATTCCTATTTCCCAGCTTCCTGATTTTTTGATGCATTTTACTATGGGAATTGCAATCTCTACCTGTGCCCCTGAAAGCCTTACCCTTGGTTTGGCTTGCATGGTTAAAAAGGAGCCAATCTTCTGGCACCATATTCTGAATAAAGTAAAAATTAATCATTCTAGATTCAAATATATAGTGAACAGATTTTTCCAAGGGATTTTTTTTGTTTGCTTGGGTGGCAAAGGAATATTTGTATTAGTACACACACCAGAGACACACCAGACCTGGTTCCAATTTAATTTACCCCCCATCTAACCTACCTTGATACCATAAAGAGCAGAACTGCCCTTCAGAAGCACCCCCTGCTTATTTCTGCTGTGAGCAGCACTATTTGCTGTAGCTGTGATGGGCTTTTTTTAGACCAACATAGCTGGAAAAAGCCAGACAAGGGCTTCTTCTGCTTTTCTGGCATCACCACAGCCAGCCTAATGAAAGATATAACCTAATGAAAGACATAACAAAGACCAAAACGGTCTTTGTTGTTCATGACAATCAGTCCAAGGAAACCCAGATTAGAAGAAACAGCATCTGTATTTGGTCTGATCTTCTTCTGCCCCACTGCTGTGTAAGTGGGGTTCCCACAGCATTGCCTGTCCCTCGGAGGCAGTTCTACCTTACAGCTCCCTAGTCATCTGCAAAAGCCAACATCTGCCATACCATGGACCCTGAAACAGCCTCCCGAGGACAGCAGTGGACAAATGACACCCAGCATCTGCTGGGCTCACATTCATTCTCAGCCACCTAAGGTTTGGCTGAAGCAGCTCTTCCAAACCCAAATCCATCTGTTGGCTTAGCAGCACCATACTAAAGTAGCCTAACAAACCGAAGCAATTGGTTTTAATAAGAAACTTGGCTTGTTTTGACAATGCACTGAATCTTCATGTTGGCACCAGGAATGTTTTTTTAGGAAAATGTATGCATCTTTGCAGCACTCAGCAACTAAATCCTCTCTGCACTTCATGGAAAGGGTTTCCTGGCTATCTGCTTTCTAACGCATTCCAAGTCCCTCGCAGCTGATCGTTGTCTGGGCTGGAAATACTTTTCTATCAACTGAACACTTTGCCCCCACTGCAGAGTGTGTGCAGGACAGTGTGTGGGGGTCACAAACCGTGTCCTTCGGGTCCCCGCGGGGGCATCGAGGTGCCTCCTGCATCCCCTCGTGCAGATGTGTTTGGAATAGCTGGGGAAGCTGCTGTCTCCTTCTCCCCAGCCTCAGTGCAGGCAGTAGCAAATGCTCCCCGAGTTCAAAGGCATTTCATGCTCACTGAGCGTTTTTCAGCAAGAAATCTGAGATTAAATAAACTTGCCTCCTCTCGGAGGAGAAAGGAGAAGATGGAGGGAGAGGAGCAGACTCTCTGCTGCACAGCAGGCATCTCAGTGTACCTTGGAAATCACCCAAGGTGCACCTCAAAGCCACCTCTGGCCAGGACCTACTGGGGGCCAGATTTATGCCTGTTGCAAGGCTGTGGGTGTTAATGAGTTCGTGCCAGGGCTGCCAACTAGCTCCAAATTTGAAAGTCACCCAAGATATTTCCTTGCCATCTCTGGGCTGACTCCCCCTGGGGCTGAAGGTAGGATTCACATTGGACATGGAGCTGTTGGAGAGGGTCCAGAGAAGAGCCACAAAGATGATCAAAGGCCTGGAGCAGCTCTGCTATGAAGACAGGCTGAGGGAGTTGAGGCTGTTCAGCCTGGAGAAGAGAAGGTTCCAGGGAGACCTTAGAGCACCTTCCAGTGCCTGAAGGGGCTCCAGGAAAGCTGGGGAGGGGCTTTCCACCAGAGAGGGTAGTGGTAGGACAAGAGGCAATGGTTTTAAACTGGAAGAGGGGAGATTTATGTTAGACATCAGGAAGAAATTCTTCACCATGAGGGCAGTAAGGTGCTGAAACAGGCTGCCCAGGGAGGTTGTGGATTCCCCCTCCCTGGAGGTGTTCATGTTGGATGAGGCTTGTGCAGCCTGGTCTGGTGGGAGGTCCCTGCTCAGAGCAGGGAGGTTGGAACCTGATGATCTTTAAGGTCCTTTCCAACCTTAACCATTCTGTGATTCTATGATTGGATTTACAGCTTTTCTCCCATTTTCATCCCTAAAAGGTGATCAGTCCATTTGTCACCAGCAGGAATATTTAGTTTTTAGTGAGTACAGGAACAAGACCCTGTCCCTCTAGGAAGAGAAGGAACTTCTGACCTCCTCATTAGGAGAAGACCACATTCTGTTCTTGAGCTAAAGAAGCAGTGCCCAGGGCATGTTAATGGCCATGGACAAAAAGGTAACTCTGAGTGCTGCTCACCCAAGATCCAGAGAGCACAAGGAGTTGAACTGTTTGATGTTTTTCCTCATGTGGGAAAACTGCCTCTGTGGGAAAAAAAAAAACAACACTTGAGCTCTAGATACCACTCCTCATCCTTAGGTGATTAAATACTTCTGAAATCCCATCCCAAATACTCTCAGAGCCTTCAGACAGTCTGCACACAAGCCTTTCCTGGGCTGCCCAGTTGAAGGTCGCCACTGAGATGCTGAAAAAGCTTTCCAGGTTAAGCCTGACCTTGAAAAAGCCATGAAGCTCCTAAGTTGAGAACGATGCAGTAGCAATTAGCACATTTCATCTGCTGTAGACAATATGCTGGGAGGCCAGGAGAGATTTAAAAGCCTGAGAGGCAGACTCACAAGAGTGTTATGTCCTCTGTCTGAGAGCTGAATCCCAGGGAGGGTGGAAACAGCAATGTAGGACAGCTGTGAGTATGCTTAGTATTAATATCAAATATAATGGTAATTCAAAACGGAGTCGTTTGGTGCAGATCTGAACTGCACGAGCCAAGTTATGAAATGATATTAGCATCTGGATCTGAGAAGCAGCTGAGACTAAGCTGGCCAGCCTTTGCCATATGTCTCATCTACAGAGAATATTCAAATAAGTAAACACAATGAGCTAATAAATATATGAAAAAACTTTGCCAACGAAGCACCTCTCTGTGCTGGTGGCAGGGAGTGAAACCTCTGAAAGGGAGCAATTTAGGTGGCACAATACTAGGGGGGAGTTTTCAATGGACTGAATAGCATAGCCCAGAATGGTGAACATTTATGATGATCCTTATCTGCTGGCAGGTGAGAGAATCCTGTTGCTGTTGCCAAAGCCTTAACTCATCAGAAAATCCATGGCTCTTCTGGGAAACATAAGCTGAAACCTTTCAAAGACCTCCTAGCTACATCCCTGCATATGCAAAAGGGACTACCATTTCAACAGCATCAAAGTCATGCTGCTTTCCAGTAATTCCCTGATAACACCTAGAGGGTGAAACAAACCTGCTGGTGGTCTAATCTGAACAGGGGAGGGGAAAAAAAAAGCTAAGTGCTGATTCTGGGAAAGAAATTATTCCTTAAAAACAAGCCAGACAGATCCAGTGTCCTCATTTCATTTGTACTTGTACATGTATCTAAATGTCTCCAGTGAGGACTTAACCTAGAGAGGATTTGGGCCAAGAGAAGCTCTTGAGGGACCACCAGAGTTCAGGCTTTTTATTAGGAAATCCCTCCCCTTTAACAGCAGATCGAGGGCTGAAGCTCAGGGTCAGTGGCATCCAGTTGCTTGGCCATATCCACTGGCTTCTAAACACATCCAACCCCCTGAGCAGTTTGCAAGGACTCTAAATCACATTCCTTTATTGACAGAGCAGGGAGAAAACTATTAATTGCATACCAAGGACATTTGTACCCAGAAGTTTTTTGTAAGCTCAGCATCTCTCTAGAAGATGTCAACAATTTGACATCTAATAGGCTCTG
Source organism: Apus apus (assembly GCF_020740795.1). NCBI lineage: Eukaryota > Metazoa > Chordata > Aves > Apodiformes > Apodidae > Apus > Apus apus. The sequence goes on along the minus strand of NC_067294.1, from coordinate 16,305,311 downwards.
GCAACACGTTTGGTGCCATCAGTTTATCAGCCTCAGCTTTTTTGCTTTGGGTGGTATAAAATGTTCCTGAAGATTGTCACTGCTACTAACAATAGGTGCTCAAAGCAATCACTTGCAGTAAGTTTTAACAAAGTTCAAAAAGCGAGTTTATTTTGGCTCTCCAAACTGGAACACGTGAGATGACTTTAATTTAGAACAGGACCCTGCTTCAGCTCTTGCATGGATGGATGCAAACAGGACTGAAAGTCTTAAAGATGCACAAGCTGAGTCCTCTTGACGTCATTCCTGCTCTCTCCCTGTTTACAGGGGATATGATGAATTGGGCCTTTCAGTAGAATCCAACCACATGCATTTGGGTTTCATGGGTTTTATTTGAAAGTGGTGCAAAACCCCCTCTTTTACACATAAAGCAGCAGTGCCTCTGCCGTGGAGTCTTCCTTCCACTGCTGAGAAGTGTTCGCCCCATGACAAACCAGGCAGGAAGGCAAACAGATGCGTGAAGATCTGATACACAAAAGTAGGTCCTATCTGCACAAGCCATCAATTTAACTCTTTTCTTGCCCCTTGCATGTGATTCGTGAGCAAAGTTAAATTTTACACAGGCTGGTTGTGATGCTCAGTGGATGAAACGGCTATGATGTTAGAGGATAAATGGTTATGATGCTTAGAGGAGAAATGCTTTAGGACTCAGTCTGAAGCTGCACAAATAAATTCAGCTGCTTTTCCAGCCTTCTTTCCTCATTTTGCTCCCTCATGGGGAGCTGCACATCTGCCAGACAGATAAGGCAGAAGAGCTCTGCACTATGGGGTTGAGCTTTGGTTCACCACACCTTCTCACTTCTCCCAGCTCTTAGGCAACAGCACGAGGGCTCCATACTCACAGCAACTGACCTCAGAGGTAATTTTGCACTTCCACAGCCTGGTTTGAGGATGCAGAGCACATGGAGTGGCATTTTGTTAGTGACACAGAGAGGTATCAAAGATAGTTTAGTGCATGAAACAGAAGGGTGAAACGGCTTGAACCAACTAGACGGAGCAATCAGCCCAAGAGCACAAACACACAGAAAAATGATGGGTATGAAATCATTCAGAGCCAATCAGTAAGCTCCCAACTTCTAAAGCAATTTCATAATTGAGTAATGGGACACAGCAGGGTCTGAACTATTGTGTATTATAATCTGAATGGAATGCTGTGAGAAGGCTGGAGCAATCTGATCGCACCGAGCCCTCGCTCACCAGAAATGCCTTTGACATATTTCCTTAAAGTGCAGCAAGGAGAGTGGAGTAACTGCTTGTTAATGACACCCTGATGGGTTGTCTGCAGCACTGAAACCCAGATAGCATAGATTGGAAAGCATGTGCCTCTCCTTGGCTGGAGTTAACACACCAGCCCCCACAGACTGCCCACCCACTGCAACCTTCAGTGCCGGCGTGCCTGTACAATCACCAGTTTCACTTCACTACATATTTCCTCCCCCAGAACTTCACTTATAAAACAAGAGGCACTAATAATCCGAGATGATCCTACGCCAGCCTCCTGTCAGGGCTTAGTGCTCTTGCTCCATGCTGGCCAACCCGTGGCTAGCTGCACAGCTATGTCAGCTGGGCTCTATCCCACCCCTATTTTTCAGTCCCTCCTTGGACATGCACGCGTGAACCCCACCAAAAAATTACCACCTCGTCCTGATTTTCAAGACATCCCCCACCCGGCCTCCTCTGCACCCCTTTTCTTTCCTCTGCTTGCAGACAAGCCTGGAAGGAGACAAAAGCAGGACTCTGGCAGTGTTTGACAGTGACACAGCACGGATGGTGCCGACACGACGAGGAGTCTGACCCGCTCCACCAGCCAAAGCCCTCTTGGACGAAGCGCTGGAAATGGGAATGAGGGAGATTTCCAGAAGTACCTTCGTGCTCCTGGAGGCAGTCAAAGGGATTCACACTTGCAGAACCAGACTTCTAAAAGAAAGCTCCAACTCGGAGGTCGTCAATGGGTTTCTAGCCCTTGAAGGGAGCGAGGGCCCACACCGGCCAGTATGGCCCAGGAACTCCACTCCCAGCCACTCTCAGGACCTCCTGGGGTGGCTGGGACCTGCAAACCAGACCTATGGATGCCCCACCTCCTTCTGCTGGCTCCAGGAGAGGGATGGGCATCAAGAATCAAGCCAACAGTAAGAACCAGAATGGGCAAAACTAATGAAAGAGAATGGAAAGAAACTGGGAATTTTGCTTCGAAACTGGAAAAGCACTTTCAAAAAATTCATCCCCTGTAATTTCAGTCCTCTGAATACCAGGCTGTCTTCTCTCCTCTTCCCAAGAGCCTGTTTTCAGAAAACCTGTTAACAAAAATCTCTTGCTAAATTCTGAGCTTACCAGGCTGCTGCCTGGAGCTCCCCAGTGCTTATTGCCACTGGAGTCCCCGGATAAATTTGGTCCCTAAACCGAATATTGGAGAGTCTCAGCAAGCAGGATGGATGCCTACAGCCAGGTGAAGCTTGGGAGAAACCTGCCTCTGAGTACTGCCCACACCCTTCAGCTCAGGAGGGTCACTGCAGGGGTTGTCCTGGGGCCTGGCAATGCCAGCAGGAAGCTCCCACTGACTTTAGATGGATTTAATCAGGCCCATGTGAGCTGCCTGCACGCATGCAAGGCAGTCTGGATTTGGACTATCAAACACACAACAAACAACTCACTAATAAGCTGCAGACCAAGATTTTCTTACTTCTTTTTTCTTTTTTTTCCAGAGATTATTCAAAAAAAAACATTTCCAAATAACAAGTTTCTCTGGAAAAAATCCAGCCTTTTCATACAGACAATTCACATACTGGAAAAAAGGCAACATTACTCACATAAATTATTCATTACAAATTACTCACGCAGTTCTTGCAGCCAGTGGTGCTTTTCCTGTACCTGGAGCTGTGGAAAGAACAAGTTAGTGTCAATTTGGAGAGATGGGAAGGGTGGTCATCAGCAGCCAGGGGACATCCAGCCAGAACGAGTTGACTCTGAGACCTCCTGAACACAACATCTTATAGAATCATCATTGAATCATGGAATGCTGGAAGGGACCTGAAAAACCATCTAGATCCGACCCCCTGCATGGGCAGGGACACCTCCCACCAGCCCAGGTTGCTCCAAGCCCCATCCAACCTGCCCTTCAACACTGCCAGGGATGGGGCAGCCACAGCTTCCCTGGGCAACCTGGGCCAGGCTCTCACCACCCTCACACTTGAGCATTTCTTCCTAATCATCTAATCATCTAATTTCTAATAATCTCTCCTGAAACTTCACTTTGAAGGGTATTGCAAGTTCCAGACCAGAAATATCTGTGACTTCCCAGAGGGCCCAAGGACACCTGCTAGAGATGTCCAATTGGATGTGCTGGGAGGACGGAGCCCCTCCAGGCACTGGAAGGTGCTCTAAGGTCTCCCTGGAGCCTTCTCTTCTCCAGGCTGAACACCCCAACTCTCCCAGCCTGGCTCCAGAGCAGAGCTGCTCCAGCCCTCCCATCACCTCCGTGGCCTCCTCTGGCCTCTCTCCAACAGCTCCACGTCCTTGTGTTGAGGACCCTAGAGCTGGAGACAGCAGTGCACAGGGAGTACCTCAGGAAGGCAGAGTCCTAGCCTGTCCCAGTTTGTCATTGGGACCCAGTTTGCCATCAGGATGCCCTCCTTTGCCCTCCCCTTCCCCTACAGCACCCCCGGGCCAGTGGAGCAGCTGGTCTGAGCAGCCAGGCCAGGCTGGGCTCCCAGCAAGGCAGGGCAGGAGAAGGCACAGCTCTCCCATTTGCACAGCTCTGCCAAGTGAGAGAGGGTTTGACATGAGGGAGAACCTGTGCTGGGACAGGGACTGGCTCCATTCTCACTGCTGCTCAATATTGTATATTAATAAAACCAGTAAGTCCATATTTTGCAATACCTGTTCTAATTTATCTACCAAACCCAGCAGCAGATGTTTGGTCTGAGACTGGGGCATCAGTGGGGCTTCTTCAGAGGGACAAGCAGGTACAACTGAAATAAACAATAAAAACAATTTTAAAAGCAAGAAAAGCCCAACACAGAGTGCAGAGAGGTGTTTGGTGAGTAGCTAAAGGTATCACACCAGTTCATGGAGAAATGCTGCACCAGTGCTACACCACTTTGGTGTTGGAGGGGGGTATGTGGGGGCTGGGGCTATGGGGTAGGTTTGTGGGGGTCAGGGGGGTATGTGAGGGCTGGGGCTATGGGGTAGGTGTGTGGGGGTCAGGGGGTATGTGGGGGCTGGGGCTATGGGGTAGGTTTGTGGGGGTCAGGGGGGTATGTGGGGGCTGGGGCTATGGGGTAGGTGTGTGGGGGTCAGGGGGTATGTGGGGGCTGGGGCTATGGGGTAGGTGTGTGGGGGTCAGGGAGGTATGTGGCAGCTGTTGCTCCTCAGCTTGAGTTGTGCCTTGAGTTGCACACAAGACAAAGGAGAACATCATTATGTACTCAAAACTTGGGCACACATTTTTTTGAATAGACAGGTCTTCTTCAGTGTTAAAGGATTATTGTTATTTTAGCACTTGGAGTCTGTACTTCAGCAGCCCAAAAGGAACTCTTGGAAGTGAGGCAGTCATGGACACCAGCATTTTTGTTTCTCCTTGCTCTGAAGCTGACAAGAGAACAATGTGGACTTTCAGACTGACACAACAGTTAAGATCCACGTGCCACAAGCATCCATGAAAACCCCTTTTGAGGAGATCAAATGTCAGTTTGAACCAGCAGAGCCTCAGAACTGGTCTCCTCCTTTGGCAGAAGCTCCTCCAGCAGAAGACACACGTGCATGTCCCAGTGTGTCTGTTCCAGCAAACAACTCTCCTTGCCATCTTCCTCCTCCTTTCACATCTTGCATCTGCTTGCCATTTAGTGGCTGATTTATCAGACCCTACTCTGGCTCCTGATGGAGCCTTTCTGCCTTGTCAACCTCTGCAACGGCTGCTGCAAGAAGCCTTGATAACCACTTGGGTCATCTCCACTCCTCAAAGCCAGGGCCTAATGTGAGGCCACCCAGACCCCCACAAAATGCCAAACGCTCTGGTTCCTGTTTAGCCCAGCTTCTTGCTCGGGTCAGATGGTATTTTGGTGACTGCTAAAATGCTCAGGGCTTGACCCTGGTGTGCTGGCCTGGCCATCTCCAGGCCCTCTCCAGCAGTGACGATGGGCTGCTCATCAGCTGGTGACTCAGTTAGTGATGGAGCCAGCTGAACATTTTTCAACAGAGCAATTTCTCAGTCCAGTAAAGCCTATTAAAAAAAAAATAAAATCAAAAAAATCAAAATATTTCTCAGCAGTTTGTCATTTTCAATGCAATCTTACAACAGGAGAATGTCAAAACATGGTGTTTCCTCACCACCACAGTGGTTCTCTCCAATGGCATCAACGTGCTTCATTCCACTGTGGTCTTTTTGCCTCCACGCAGTTGGATATTGACTCAGACCTTGCAGAGAGTTTGTATTTTGCACTTTGTCCCAGATTTTTTTCCATTTTTTGTATTCTAAGAAAGTCGAAACCAAATCGAGGTCATTTAAATCAGGCTTTGTTTTCTGAATAGTGTCTAAATGTACATTTCATAGGGTACTTCCAACTTTGCCCTTTTCATCTCAGTTCATAACAAAAAGAACTAGGGAGTGTCAGAGCTTCTCCTGGAGTGGAAATTCCACCTTCTGACCAACCCTCACTCCACTGAAACCCTCAGCTCTGTGGGGAGGTGCAAGGTAGGTCTGATTCACAGGCCTAGCAACAGCTGGAGAGCACAACTGGCAAACCAGCCCTTTGCAAAACCCAGTGAATCATTGTGGCTTTGATGAGCCTGCCCTCTGTGCAAGGAAAATGTACCTCAGCAACAGAAATTAGATCTTGAATCAAGTCAGATGCAGCTTGAAATATTTATCTCCTGTTCTTCTGGGAAGAGGAGTTGTAGTGGAATAAATCCTCAGAGTTATTTTACTGCTAAGATAGGAGGAAAATAAGAAATAATCTGAATGTAGTTTGAGCAAAAATGAGGGAGATACAGGAATGTGGAGAAATTCAGGCCACTGAAGTAATACCATGTGCCATTGGCCAGACAGCCTCCCCCAGGCTTTGGCTGGGGAGCATTGTGAGATGTGAGACCACTCAGTGCACAGAGGCAGATCTGGGTGCTTCAGACCATCTCTCCTCTTCCAAAGGAGCCCTCCTTTGGACAGAGATGCTCCTTTCTCTCTGAAGGTACCTTCTTGACTGCTGGAGCTCATCTGCCATTTGCTCTGGTTTGCTGATTTCAGATGATGTAGCTCCTTCCTGTGTGTTTGGTCATCATCTGATGGTGCAATGAAGGACAGGGTGGGTGGCCACACAGGCTGGTGCAACACAGGGTGAAAGTCATCTGCAGAAAGGCAGAGGAAGCACCAGTTGGCAGATGAGATCTGTCTGATCCAAAATGATGTTGGCAAATCAACCAGCATTTCCCCCTCCCTTTTCCTTTGCTGTCCTTGCAGGTTCCACAGTTCTCTAGAGGAGGCATCCCAGAAATCCAGTAGTACCCAGGGGATTGTTTGCTATAGAAAAATCTTTGGACTTATTCTAAAGGTTGGGGCTGTTTCTAAGATCACATGTAAAATGGCTTCACCTCTGCAAGGCAAAGCAAGGGTGGTGAAGAACCTTGCTCACCATTGGCAAGAGAATGTAAAAGATTAGGTAATGCCAGGTTGATCTTGACCAAATTGTCCCAATTCTCTCAGCTTTTGCTCAGTTGTACTTGAGCTACAGCCTTTGAATCACACTCAAGAAAAATGTCTCTGGTCTATGAACTGCTCTCCTGTCCACTTTCCTGAGGGCCCCACAGCCTTTTCCACTTGTCATCCAACTGGAGACGAGTCCAGCTGCAGAATGACCACATTCCCATCACAAGAGCAGGGACACTGAGTTTTTCAGCCCACAGATGCCCACCCCCAGCCAAAGGGTTACGAACTACAAGGTTAGATCATAAGTGAAACAGGGTGGGAACTTCCTAGCAGAGCTCGGGAGCCTCTGAGGGCAATTTCAGTGCAAACAAACAAATAATCATAAATTTCAAAAGGGACGGATATGGAGCCCCGAATATTTGAGGCTGGCTACCCTCACACAGAGCCCCACGGACCAGAGGTCCCCCCGTGGTTAGAGCTCCATGCCCATGTGGAAGTGGGGAGCACAGAGCTGGAGCCAGGCTGTGGCTCCACAGCTGCTGGGCACTGCCCAGGGGATGAAATCAGGCCCAGACAGGAAGCACTTTTCCTCAACAGTAAGCTGCTATTTTTACCCATCTCGCTTCTCTAACCAAAGAGATGCTTGAAGTCAGTGGACTCTGCTCCACTGCCAGGCACAGCAACCCCAAGCTCCTGAGGTGTCCGCCTGGGGCTGGGCGAGCAGCTCTCCTGGCTCCCCCCCCACCAATACCCCTCTGACCAACTCTAGCCAAAAAAACCCAGTGGACATACCTGCCATGGGGAAGAGGAGCAAGAGGGGTTGTGAATGTTCTCCCATGGATCAAGTAGGGGGCCATGAAGATGATCAGAGGACTGGAGAACCTCTTTCATTAAGACATGCCAGCCTGGAGAAAAGAAGGTTCCAGGGAGATCTTAGAGCACCTTCCAGTGCCTGAAGCTGAGAAGGGACTTTCTAATCAGGGCAGGCAGCAATAGGACAAGGGGGAATGGCTTTAAACTGGAAGAGGGGAGAATGAGATGAGATCTTGGGAAGAAATTCTTTGCTGTGAGGGTGGTGAGACACTGGTCCAGCTTGGCCAGGGAAATTGTGGCTGTCCCACATGTTCAGAGGTAGGTTGGATGGGGCTTGGAGAAACCTGGGCTGGTGGGAGGTGTCCCTTCCCATGCAGGTGAGCTGGAACTACGATAATGTTTAAGGTCTCTCCCAACCCAAACCAGTCTGTCATTCTGTGAAGGAGCCCGGGGTGAGCACAAGAGCCTGCAGAAAGGTGGCTGGAGGTGGGATGCAGCCTCACCAGCTGCTGGCCATGCAGTGTTAGGAGTCACAGAGGAGGAGTAGTAGGGCATAGCTGTGTCCAGGGCTTTGCTACGGCAGCTGCTCCGTGAGCAGCTCCTGCTGCTATTTACACACAGAGGGGACAGTTCCCCCCTGCCCCTCCGTCCCCTCCCCGGGCACTGCAGCTGGGCCAGGCTCCATCTCCTGCCTCCTGCCAGGTGACAGCCCTGTTTATCCCCCTGTTCTCCTTCTCCCCACCCCGGCCGTGGTGTGGGCTGAGGGAGTGGCAGCACTTCCCAAATCCCAAAGCAACAGATCTGGAGTGAAGTCACGAATAACTGCAGCTTCCCGGGAACGAGTTGGAAAAGGAGCTTCGAGGGGAACAGGCTGTTTGTGTCAGAGCTGCTTGACATCTGGTAACGCCAGACAAGTGAGGGGAGGAGGATGTTACCTTCCCTTCCTCCAATGGCTTCTATTCCCCCAGCTTCAGTGCCTGGGTGTGGGAAATCTGAGCTCAGCTGGAATCAGAAGGAGCGAGGCGGGCAGGGCTGGCAGCAACGAGCTCCTGGCCCTGAGTCCCACAGTGGGATGGTGGCAGAGGCTGAGGAGCTGGGTCATCCTCATCCCAACAAGCGTTGCTGCAGCTCTTGGCAGCCTCTCTGGCTGTCTCTGCACGAGCAGTGACCAGAACAGCCCATCACACACCGTGCCGTGGCCACGGACTGTCCCTTTTCAGCAGCAGATGTCAACAGTCCTCTGACCTCCAAGGCTCCAGGCCCACCCTTGTCCCCTCTGCTCACCCAGGACCCTGCACACTGCACAGACAAATCAGACTAGACTTAATGAAACATATAAATTAACATATGCCTCCTGGGGGGGGGGAGGGTTGTTAGGCTCAGCTCGTTAGTGGTTTAAAGCATATCCAATGCTCCCAAGTTATTTGTTTGTTTGTATTTTTGCAGCTGTCCTTAGTTCTCTTAGGTCAAGTGGAGGTGTGAGGTCCAAAATAGCATTGGGGTGGCTGAGCTTATGTTTCCAGTCCTGAAAAAACAATGAAGTGCTAATAAATAAATAAATAGCTAGATAAATAAATAAATAAATGCCTGGAAAGAAAGGTTTCCCTGCAAACAGCATGCACAGCAGCATGGAAATGCAAGAGCCTTTGCTCTTTGGGGAGGGGAGCTGCTGCCAGCTACTCTAGGAGGAGAAGTGGAATCTCGCTGGCCTGGGGAGGATATTCTGGACATGGATACCAGAGTAAGAGAAGTCACTGGATCTTTGCTCCATATCTGCAGGATTGCAGCTCTGCTGAGCTGCTGACACAGGGTCAGAGGAAGCTGTTCATCCCACCTGGCTGGTCAGAGCCCTGGTTCCCTACAACTCACCTGGGAGCATCATCAGGTCCTGCAGCATGCCTGCCTCTGGCACGGAGGAGCTTCAGCCCGGGCTCCTTCTCATAACCCAATGAGGGTGTGGTGCTCTCAAAACATGGGGACCACACTGGGGCCACAAGGAGAGGCTCTTCCCCAGGAGAGCTGCTTTTCCCTGTCGCCCTGTCCTTAAATCCAAAGAAGTTCTCAAAAGCAGGCTCTGTTTTAAATTGTTACTCCTTTTCTTGGCAGAGCACAGCAGGATGGGGCTGGAAGTGTGGGTAAAGGCATTAAGATAGAAGCCTTAAAAAATGATGTGGACATGCTGTTGTTCCTCTCTGGAGTGCTCAAAGGATCTCCTGTGCATCCCTGTGAGGTCTCGGAGAGTCAAAAGCTCTGATTCCTGTTGCGCCTCTGCATCCTGACAAACATCAAACCAGAGCAGAGCAGCTCTCCAAGAGCCTTGGCCTGCTTTGGATGGGTGATGCCTGGCACTGGTTTGGGATCCACTGGTTGAGAAGCACCCCTGTAGGGATGTGAGGGCTGTGAGTGGGCTGGGGCAGCAGCGTGGCACAAAATCTGGGCTGAGAGTGAAGGCAAAGCCTGCAAACCACCAGCCAGGTTACACGAGGTCCTTTCCACTTCCCCCAGTTAACTGCATCAGGGATGGGCCACCAGTTTTTAGCAAAGATACTCTACTAAAAATAAATGACCCCTCTGCTCGTGATGGGCTCTCTGTCCCTGGGTATAAACATTGCTGGGAGGTGATGGAAGAACAAACCACCAAGCAACACCCCGAGGGAAACTTTATCCCTGAAAATGACCCTGCTCCCAGCAGGAGCACTGCTCAGCATCCTGCCTTTGAGAAGAGGTCAGGGAGAGTCTTCCCACAAGATCCTGCTCTTGCCACAGCACTCCTTAAATGCAACCATCTTTGCCAGGAAAAGAATAAACTGCATCTTTAGATCCTGAGAGGTAAAACCCAGCCTTTCCAGGGGGGGGTTCGTGGAAGTATCTAGGGATGGGATGACTTTTGGAGATGGAGTGAGGCACTTGAGCTGTCCTTTCCCTCCCCCAGGCATTCCTGCCCCAATTCCACTTCATGGGTTAAATCTTAGAAGTCATTAAAGGTGGGCTCAGCCCTGGCAAAGCAACTGGGATTGTCATTTTCTTTGGTGGAGCTAGCACCCCACTGGACAGATTTAGGATGGAGCAAGGACAGGGGATGCCATGGGGTTGCAGGAGGAGTCAGAGGAACCCAGGAGCACTTGCAGGCTGCTCTCCCAGCCCAGGGGCTCTGCCCTGGGTGCTGACCTCCCTTCCAGCAGACAAGCCAGAAGGTGGAGGCAGGCTTATCTCCTGCTGCTCAAACTCCAGCCTGTTCCAGGAGAGCTGTGTTGTTCTGTTCCTCCTTCTTCGAGGGAATGAGCTCAGATGAAACCGAAGCAAGTGCTAATTAAAACCAGGACTATTCTTCAAACTGGGCTTTTAATTACTGTAAAAATATGTCAAGGAAAGTTGCAAAGGGGAAGAAAAATAGCAATTTCTTGTGCTACCTGCCATTTTCACTTGATTACCATCACACTTTTCTGTAGAGCAAAAACATCAGTCCTTCATAACAAACTCCTCTCTTGGGGGCTGGTGTGAATTGAGAGCTGTGAGGCCCTGCCGTGGGTTCCAAAACTAGCAGCATAATGTCTGTAACAGACATGCTACCTAATTAAATTGTTAAGGAACAGGCTTTTATATCTTTAACACCTAATTTACTATTGTTTCTTTGAAAGTGTTTGGCTTCCCTGTGGTTTTTTGGGCCTCCCTTCTCAGTTTTATGATGGCTTTCAAGTTTTGCGTGTGTGTTTCAACTAAAGAACCATTTTGGAGGTTTTGTTAGGGTCCCTGCTCGAGTCAGACCAAGGGAAACAGGGGTCTGGTTTACTGTTGTTCATGCTGGGTGAGTTACCACTACAGTGCTAATTATGTAATTACCCCAGTTTAATAGCTATTGTATACTGCTTTATTGCTAACAAATCTGATTTCCTTTTTCTTTGCTCACTGATGGAAGGGTAAAAGTAGCAGGACACACACAAACATTATACTGGGCTGTAAACCACAAATACAAGCCCTGCAAGAGCTGGTGGGGCTCCAGCCCTAAACAAGCATCTTCAGGTTTAGCCAAAGTGAACCAACACTAATGGTGAGATCATTTTTCCTTGTGGGGAAGACACAAAATTGGCTTCACCTCTCAAATGCCAAGTGCTGCTCTGCAACGGCTGTTGGTTCCTCAGTGAGAGTTGCTGTGGCTCTCACCACAAAAAGCAAGGCTTGGACCTGAGATGCTTAGACTGTGCTGCACCAGAAATGGGTAACGAACATGTTAATCAATTACTTCCTCCCTGGTGTTCAAAGCAGAATGAAATATGTAGCCCCAGAGAGGTGGGGGAACATGTACTCTCAAAATATTCCTGGTTTCTGTGTAGTCATTGGGAGTCCAGGGCTGACAAGACACACAGGATACTGTGCAACACACCAGTGATGCTAAAATGCAGTGGGGCAGGATGGAAAAGGGACATCTCACCTAAATCCTAGGAGGCATCTGGTTGCCACTGAAATCAGAAGATATGAAGACTTTTATGTTTGAGGTAGAAAAAGATTAAAAGCATTAGCCAAGTGTATGGAGATGAGAGAACAGAACCCAGCTTTTGTTGTCCATAACAACAATGTTTAGGAGGTCAAACCAAACCAGCTTGAGGGCTTGGACAACTAGGACAGGAACTGGAACTAGCTGCTGAAGTTGTACCTGAGACCAACACAGCCTGGGGAAGAGTTAAATACCCTCAAAGGAGCTGCAGATATTTAAGGGAATGAGTTGCAGGATGGTGGAAGGAGGCATGGAGAGTTCCTGGGGGTTTTCCTTTGGGAAGAAGAGGATTTTCTGACAGAATCCAGCTCAGGCAGCAACTCCCCATCCAGAACCCATTTCCTGGAAACACATCTGGGGAAAGCTAACAGGTCCAGAGGGCTGAAACCTCAGGTAAAGGATGCTGCTGTGTTCCTGAGATGGTATCAAGATGAAGAAAAAAAGCAGGAGGCCCCTGGCAAGCACAGTGATGAGTGAGAATCTCTCTGGGATGCAGCACCATGGAATACAGGAGGGAAAAAGACCAGCAGGGATCAGGGGTTTCCCTGTGCAGCTGACACCTGGGCACAGAGGGATGAAAGCAGACCTGAGAGAAGGACATTGTCCAGGGAGGAGATTCTCTCCTATCTTGATTTCTGAATGCCAAGGTCTGCAGCATTCTTTCTTTAATAAAGGATCACTGATGCTGTGATCTCTGAGAGCTACAATGCTATGACTGAAAGAACTCTCTTCCATATGAAATGCCATCATTCCAGCAAAACCTTGTTTTTCCCCACAACCAACTCCAGCTCTCATCCCCCCATTTATCTGGAGGGGATCCAGTCTCCAGGCAGGTACACACAATGATTTCAGCTGGACTTTCACCCCCATGATGCTGCTGTCAAGCCCTGGAAACCCTCACACCTGCTCATCCCCCTGCTCTCCTCCAGGCCAACAGCAGCAAGTTCTGCTCTTCACAGTCCTCCTTAAATCCATCCCACGCCAGCCTAGCTACCAAAACTTGACAGGGGAAAAAAAAACAACACAACAAACCACACAAAACCACAACAAAAAAACCCACAACCACACAACAAAAAGCCCCGTGGAAGGGGGCTGCTGGTGTGCTAAGCCCACTGTCTGTCATACTGAGCAGTGCTGGCTCCCTGTGCTGGCTGTCTGCACCCATCTGCTGCCTCTCCTCTCCCTGGTGCTGCACGGTGCCCAGGGCAGGGACAAAAGCTGCAGGGGGCTGTGGTGGCAGCAGTGGAGACAGAGAGGTGCACACGTGTGTGTATGTATGTGTATATGTATATATGTGCGTGTGCACGTGTATATGCATGTATATGTATGTGTGAATGTGTACACATATAAATATAGATACATATATTCATATATATATACATGTGTATATATGTATATGTACATGTGTATGTATATATGTATATATGTGCACATATATACATATATGTACATATGTATGTATATATACATATATGTATATATGTATTTAGGTATGTGTATGCAGATGCATGTGTTTCTATTTCTACATTTCTACATTTCTACTTATATATCTATTTTTATTTCTATTTATCTTTTTATCTAGCTATATCTATGTTTCTGTATCTATTTTTATTTATCTATATCTCTCTATCTCTCTATCTCTATAATATATACCTATATCTCAATATCAGTATCAATGTCAGTGTCAGTATCTGTTCAGTGGGTTCCAGCCTTCACCTCCCAGTTTCTCCTGGTTGGGTGTGAAAAGAAGAAAAAAAAATCCCGTCAGAAACCAGGACTTTGCTGAAATCCAAATGTCTGCAGAAGGAGCTGCTTGAGCAGCTTCTTCCAGCAGGAAATTCAAAGTGTTTGGTTTTGTGCTGGCCCAAGAGACACTTCCAGGCACCACAGTGGCTCTGGAGACACGCTGAGTAATGTCAGTGTGCCCTGATGGAGCACACGTTGATGGAATTTGTCCAAGATCTTTTGCCCCTCTGACTGGAGCTCACCACGAAGGCTCTACTATCATCTCATGGCTGTATGAACCAAAACCCACAGTGACAGCCAAGGAGTGAGTGGTCGTTAAGGACCAGACCTCGTTCGTGCTGGTGTACATTCAGAACTACATTAAATTCTAACAGGGCCAGGAGAGCAGAAGGCAGGAGGTGATCCCCTCTCTGACACCCAGCTCAGCTCTCAGCCTCTCTCACAGCTTCTGGGGCACACCGGGCTTCAGGAGAAGCTCTGGAGTCTTTTACTCATGGATTGCTTCTTTCATCCAGCCCAGAACAGGTCAGGAATTACTGGAAGCTGCCTTCAGCAGACCCAAAAGGCAAGAACTGGTGCGTAAAGCTCAAAACCCCGACGTTCTGAGCCTTCAGTCAGAAGTGTCACCTCTCTCTGCTCAGGGTGCTTTGTTGTTCATGTCTTGTACCCCAGCCTCCTCACCCCAGTTAGGCCTGAAGGGCACAGCCATGCCATGAAGGGCCCCACCCACATCACAGTTACTTACCCACAAGCATCTCTTCCTAGCTGAAGACCACATATTAATAGTTGACCAGGATCTTTCAGCTGCCAGACCATATCCTGGGGTCTCCATCCAGGCATGACTCTGTGGAGAAGTCTGGAAAAGCAGCTTTCCACCAGAGACAAGGTTGCCTGAGATCTGCCAGTGACCTCTGCATTTTGTGTCCTCCTGCATTTCCCAGCCAGGCTCTTGGGAAGCTCCTCAGAGAAGTGAACACCTGATCAATTTTCCACAGCCTGTATTCCCAAGAGCTCCCTGGACTTTAGGTCTCTCTGAACTGAGATACCACCTGTGAAGCTTCTATCCCCATTTCACAGGTGATTTCCACCAGCTTCTGCCTTCCACCCTGAAAGAGTTAAGAAGGATTGACAATATCTCTAACTTATATTACTGCCTTGTATTGAATTATTTTTGGATCAGATATGAAATGGAGGTTTTCCATATAATATCTGTCACAGATGGAAAAAAGAAAACCATCATCTATGGATGAGCGTAATCCATTCATGGGTTTACAGATCCAGCCCTCTCCAGGGATTGTCAAAAACAAGCACAATGTCCCTGTTTGCTGGATTTTTGCACTTGGATTGCTGAGCTAGCTGAAAAAATGTGTGAAATGGCATGGAAGCCAACAGCTCCCTGGCGACCCGGGGCAGGACCAGCCTCCCATGTGTTCTTTATTCCAGCAATTCCAAGGACTCTGCCGTGCCCACGGAACACTGACCTGCAGGAAATCCCAGGGGATAATGATCAATAATGCTTTGTGTGTAACACAGCTTTCCTCTGCAGAGCCCAGAGACACGTCGGGGTGTGCAGGCACCAGGGGCTTGCAGGGAGGGTCACACAGACCCTTACTCAAAAGGCAGAGTTGGGACCAGTCCTTCCAGCCCAGCAAACACCAGGGACAAGCTGCCTGCTGACAAGGCACCACCAGCATCCCTCAGACATGCTAAGTACATGGATTTTTGTTTGCTTCTTTGTTTTCTTAAGGAAACAGTCTCTGCCAGAGCAACTTCCCAGTTCCCTGCTACGACGAACTGCCGGGATTAAAAACTACTTGCTCTTTTGGGAATTCCCGGGAGGAATGAATGATATTGTCATGCCCAAAGCAAGGGTAAGGTGAGATGAGAAAAGCCAAGCCCATTTCCACCCCAGCCCTGCCAGAGCCTTGATTCCTGACGGCAGCACTAGCAGCAGCACCCTCCTCCCTGGCTGCTCCCCCCGTGTCCCCACGGATCACCCCGAGGCAGCTCAGCCCGTCTCTCGGCGCAACGTCCCCGTGCTGGGTGGCACAGCTCCAGGACAGCACCTCCTGCCCCACACAGCTCCCAGCTCTGCTCTGCTCAGCACGGGGATAATTAGTGTCTCCCCATCTGCTGGGTGAGCCTGGGGGGAGGCAGAGGACAGCTGCCAAGGGTGAGCTTAACTCTTCCTTCTTCAGGCATTTCTCTGCTGCTCCCCAGACGAAGCTGGCAGGACCTCACCGATGCCAGCCCCAGGTCTGGGGTAGGTGTCCAAATCCTGATTTGGGACTGGGCTGCTCCTGCCTGCACCTCTGGAGGGATGCAGGAACGGGGAGGGTCCATCCTGCTCCCACGGGGCACACCACCAAATCCCTGGTAAAACATCCACCACCAGCAGCCCCTGGAGGAGCAGATTTGGGTTCCTCGGCTGGAGACCCCCTGGCCACCCCAGCCTCCCAGGGCAGCATCCTGGGGGCATCACTGGTGCTGGGGACACCCAGGAGGATGCTGACAACCACGACCCAAAGGCAAGCACAGGATTAATGCTGCTCTCAGCAGCAGACTCCTTTCCTGCATTAAAGTCAACACATCACCCAACACTTACTTCACACCCTCCCTGGGGTGGCTGCAGAGTTCCCTTTAGAAGGTTAATACCTTCTCCTCCCCCAGCCCCCTAAAGAAACAAGATATTTCCTAGCTAATTTGTATGTGTCTAATTTTCATATCAACAAAACCAAAGTCATAATTCGGGGCTTGTTCAGGTTTGCTTTATTCCTCATCCCGTTCCCACTCTCTCTGAGCCCGTTTCCATTCCTCCGCTCCTTTCCCAGATTCCAGTATCCACAGGTTTCTGGGTGAACAACAAAATAACGAAGGCTGGAACCTGTTCAGATGATTTATCTTCTCTTTTCTTTCTTTTTTTTTTTTTTTTTCTTTTTAATTATTTTTATTTTCTTGCTTGGAAAACCTTTTCCCCTCTCCTTCACCCTCCCCGCCGGGGAGTTCAAAGGGCCCTGCTGGCACCCCGGGCTGCAGCCCCACACCCACACTTGCCACCTTGAGGGAGGGAGCGGCACGAAAACTGGCTGGTGAACATTTGTGCAAATATTCATTTGGCATCTGCTAATGTCAAGTCTGGCTGGATTGGGGCTGGGAGCTGTAGAGAAGCATAAATGAGTCGGGCAGACAGCAAAAGCCGAGCTGCTTCATTATGCAAACTGGAGCCTCTCGCAGCAGCTCCTGCTGCACAGAGGAGGGGCTGGAGCTCCGTGTCATTTATCCTGGGCTTTGTCCTACCCTTTGGTTAGGATGATTTCTCTCATGCCAAGACCCTGGTGTGCTCAATGCTGTACAAACCTCCAGCTCCTAGAAGCTGCATCTCGCAGCCCGAAGTGGAGCTTTGCACCCATGCACAAGCGGCAGGGGCACTTGAACTCTCCCCCAGGTCTTATCTCTGGCTGTTTTATTGCTTTTATCAACATGTAACTCTACAAAGTGTTGAGGGGCTGAGCTCTTGCGGACCACCCTCTGCTACACAAGCCCTTGGTCCCACCAGCTCCCTGGCTATAGCTGCTGATGGAGCAGGTAGCAGCAGAGGGCTCATAAAACACCCAAACAACTGCAAACCCAACTGTCTCCACCCCTGACATTGACTGAGCAGCCATAGCAGGTTGCATCTCTCATTAATAAAATGTCCTCAAGTAAAACCAGCCCCAGGCCTGGACACAGGGCACAGCCTACAAGCTGGAATCAGCTCCCACCCCCTTGCCCAGGGACAAACCTTCCCCGGGCTCCAGCAGGACCTGGGGTGACAGGGTCGACCTCCCACAGCCACGGGAGGGTTTTCATGGCAGCAGCTTTACCCCTTTCAGTGCCAATCCAGCAGCACCAGTACAGCAGCTGGTGGCCAACACAGTCTGATTCACTGGTACAGTAAACTGGAGCAGTGCTGCTTTTGGGGGGTGGTGCCAAGGGTCCCAGGGAGGGGGATCACACCCTGCTCTGGGGCTCCAGGAGGTTGGTTTGGAAACAGCTCAATGACAACAGCTGGACTGGCCATGGCAACCCAAGCCCCTTGCACCAAAAGCTGAACTCTCCTGTGTGTCACCCTGCCACAAGTGACACCAGGCTGGGGGCAGGAGGAGAGGTCCTGGCCCTGTTCTGCTAACCATAGGAAAATGCAGCATTTCTATTTCCAAAGCTACAAAATGATTAGTCCATGTTAGAGCTGGCTGGAAATTTCCACACGTTTACAGATAAGCAAAAGCTTTGCATTAAAGGAAAGCTTTGTTTTTGTCAAAAGTGGAAAAATTGGGACCTGGAATGCATTCTTTTCACATTTCAATATTTCTAGACTTTGCTTCTAGCCTGGAAAAATGCAAAGAACTTTCCAAGGGAAAAAAACCAACACAAAAAAACACACAAAAAACCACCACAACAAAAAATCTGGTTAGAAAACACAAAACTTAATCCTTTAGCTGCACTTTTCAAGGAAAAAGGGAAAAAATTTCCCCGTCACACTTCACCAGACCCCCAGATAACTCCTGGTTGTTCAGCCCTTGGTTCATCACCCCCTGCTGTGCAGTCCCTGCTGCAGCTCTAGCAGTGCTGAAAGCAGCCCCCGTGGTGGATGCCAGCCCCAGGACCAAGCCAGGGTGTCCCCAGGGGCTCTGGTGGCCTCCCAGCAGCCCCAGTAACTCAGGCTCCCTCCCTGTTCCTCTCAAGCCATGCAGACTGGGTGAATGCTTCCCGTGGAGGGATGAAGAGTTAATCCAGAGAAACCACCACTCCTTTTCCAGCCTTGCACAGGGAAGGTTGCTGAGCAGTTGGTGCCACGAATAATACTATATAGCATTCTATAATAGATGGTATTATAATAATATAGTATTATATTATTAGATAATAACACAACATTTTATAATGAGATAATGTTCTATAATAACATGATGGTAAAACCTTTTGGGGTTGGGGAAGCCCCATTCTGCTCCTCATGGGGCTGTGGGGAAGAACCCGGGTGGTTCCTGTGCCCCCCTGTCTGACCCCATCACGTCCCCAGCACAAGGGTCCCCAGCCCCAGCCACGTCAGGAGGCTCCTGCCCAGAGCACCAAAAGAAGCTGGTGGTGCAGAACCCAAGCTCCTCCAGGGTGGCAGGGTGGAGGTGCCAAGCTGAGGGCAGAGCCTGGCTGCTTAATGAGGCAAAACCGCTAATGAGCAGGGCAGGAGGATGAGCTGAGTCTCCCACCCCAGCACCCAACCCCACAGCATC
Source organism: Apus apus (assembly GCF_020740795.1). NCBI lineage: Eukaryota > Metazoa > Chordata > Aves > Apodiformes > Apodidae > Apus > Apus apus. Next base: position 16,286,317 of record NC_067294.1, on the reverse strand, counting down.
CCTCCCCACCCCGAGAGCTTCCACCCAAAGCAGCAGGGCCTTGGTTTGGACTGGAAACATGGCAGAGATGAGTCTGAATTCCTTCTCATCAGCCTAAAGACTTCTTTATTATTTATGACTGGGAACGATTCCCACCAGAAACGTGGAGCTGGTTATGATTTAAATGTTTCTCCTAACTCGGGAAATTTCCAGGAAGGTCTAATAGTAAACACAACAATGTGCCCACAAGTTACAAATCAGCAGTCCTGTTTGTTTAATTCATTTGCCCAGAAAAATAATGAATGCAAAACTGATGGTGGTTTTTGTTTGTTCCCTAAAACAATGTTATCAGTGCATGCCCTCGGTACATTTTTCCTGCAACTGTAAAGGTTTTCCCAGCTGGAAAGTGAGTCAGCTTAACTTTTTTTTCTTTTAAACTAATGACCATTTAATGTCAGATAAAAGGTTTAGAGGGAAGGATTAAGTACCACTTTCAACAGAGATGGTGGGAGATAATTGACTCAATTTACCTCTGACACCAGTGCAGGGCACCCGCGCGTGTCTGCTGACATGCAGCAGAGCCAGGGACCCCAAGGGGGGCCCAGGCTGTCCCCGTGTGGGTGGGTGTCACATCTTCTCCTCCATCCTTCCAGCACATCCAATTGGACACCTCTAGCAGATGTCTCTGGGCCCTCTGGGAAGTCACAGATGTTTGTGGTCTGGAACTTGCAATACCCTCCGAACAGCAGAGAAGTTACAGGAGAGATTATTAGGAAGTAGATGATCAGATGATAATTAGATGATTAGGAAGAAATGCTCAAGTGTGAGGGTGGTGAGAGCCTGGCCCAGGTTTCCCAGGGAAGCTGTGGCTGCCCCATCCCTGGCAGTGTTGAAGGGCAGGTTGGATGGGGCTTGGAGCAACCTGGGCTGCTGGGAGGTCTCTGCCTGTGCAGGGGCTCAGGACTAGATGTCTGTAAGGTTGCTTCAACCCAAACCATTCCTTGATTCTGTGATGCGAGACCTCTAATAAAACCCCAAAAAGCAGATAATGAAACAAAAGGCTCCAGTTTGCATGTTTGCCACACAGGCAAAGCCCTCCCCTGGTTCTCCAACCTCTGGCCACAGCCACATTTTCACTCACGCCCACCAACATTTCTCTGGAAACTTCCAGACCCAGTAACTTTTGCTCGTCTTTCATCTCTGCATCCTGCTTTGATCCATTTTTCTTCCCACCATCACTGCCATTTTCAAGCACTTGGGGTAATTTCTCCTGGACTGATTATTTTTGCTACGTGCCAGCAGCTCTGCACCCAGGACAGGCCCCTGCAGGGGGGATGCTCCAGGTGCTGATGCTCCCACCCACTTCATTGCCAAACCTTCCTGGTGTCCCAGGGGACAGTGTAACCTTTTTCCCTCTGGCTGTGAAGCCATCAGGGGAGGCTTGCATTGCTGTTCTTGTGTGGGAGCCACTTGGCTTGGGTGGAAAGGTGTGGAAGGAAGCCCACACCGTGGCCATGCCCATCACACAGCCCCAACCCCCCTCCTGCAGTGTGGCACTACACACAACCTACCTCTAAATTCAAATGTCATGAATTCCACCTAAGGGCAGAGTTTGGGTTTATTTCCCAAGCCAGTCACTTCGTGAAGGTGATCCCTGTCTCCTGGTGTAGCCACCTCTGGAGTGCCCCATGCCCTTGGAGAGCAACGCCTTGGGGAGGGCGAAGTGCTTCACCAGGGCTTGTGGTTTCACCCCCCCCAGAGAAGCCAGCAGGGAAGGCAGAGGGTCTGTTTGCATTGCCTTCTCTGGAGAGCATGAGGATCTCAGTTCACACCTTGAAGAGGTACCAAGCAAACATCCAGCCCTGAATCACTTGGCTGCTGCAGCAGATGGTAGATTAGAGCACCTTGGGCCGGGTTCAGACCACCAACAGTGACATCTGACAGCACACCCCACAGCTGGCCAGGCCAATCCCACTCCCCAGCCGGCCTTGGAGAGGACACCAAGTTACCCTGCAGCAGCCCAGAGACTTTTGTCTCCCACCTGGCAGCAATTTTTGGTGCTTCCCAGCAAATCGCGCCGCGTTCTCAGGTTCCCAAAGCAAAAGGCCTGCCTGCGTGGATCTCCTCCTGAAGTCATGGGAGCAATCCAGCTGCAACATGCCAAACTGATGGGACTTGAACACCCAAATCCTCCGGGCAATGAAAGATCTCAGACCAAATGTATGCAGGGAGCTTGTGCAATCAGGCTCCAAAACACTGAGCTCAAGACTTGCCACGTTCAAGATCAAACGAGTCATCTCAGCTTCACCCCCAGAAAGGGACCACTTGCACTTAGTTGCCTGGCGTGGCTGGTGCAAAAGACAGCAAAGGGTTGGAGAGGATCTGAGTGACCCTGTGAAGGCAAGGGCTGATAGTTCTCCTCTCCAACCTCAACCAGCTGGCACAGGTGGCCACACAACAGTGCCATGTGCCAGCGCTGGCACCATCCCAATGGTGAGCAAATGTGGGATGTGGAAAGGGCTTTGGGGGCCAAAATGCACCAAGAGAAAATGCAAGTTAGGGTTTGCAAGCAGCCTCCTTGGAGAGATGTGCCTCTGGAGTTTCTTGAGGGGATGGAAAGGTAAGGGGGAGCAGATAGACCTATAGGGGTCCTACAAGGCCATTGCAGAGCATCTTTGCTGCTCCTTCAGCCAGCGCAGGAGTGTGAGAAGTGCCAGGCCTTTGTGACAGGACTGGGGAAGGACCCAAAGCTCACATGGAGACACCTCATGCTTTCTTCAGAGCTGTTTAACAGGGACAAAACCAGAAGGAACGTCCATGGCTTTCTCTGGGTGGGATGGGACAAGCACCTGGCTGCAGGGGGTTGGCTGCCCAGAGCCCTTCCCCTCCGAGGCCACTCCAGGCTCTCACACTGTGAGCCCAGAGGGTCGTGCTGTGCCCTTGGGTGATTTTCCCAAGTCAAGAGCCACTCTCTTCCCCCAGTTTGAAGTTGGCTGCTTTTCACTGAATCCCCCCGCCTGTGTTAGGAGGGCAGGTGAGTGGGGGATCCCCATTTACTTTCCCAGCAGTCTAGACTATTCATTACTTTCCTGTCTCTAAATGAAGCAGGCACAGTCCTTTCAATGCCTCCATAAAGCATTCCCTCCCCAGGCCTCTAATCATTTTCATTGTCAGCCTCTGAACACTTATTATTTCCACTATATCCCCTTTTGAGATCAGATATCCAGAGAGGAGCCCGGCACGTTAGCAAGGGTCTCCTCCAGATCTCTGCTGGGAGCAGGCAGGCTTTCAGGAATATTTTACATCCCTCTTTTTAACCAGCCTCATATTTTGCTTTACTTCCCCAACAGCAAAAATAAAACAGGGGGAAAAAAAGCCCCCGGAGTGGCTGTGGATGGCTCAATAAAAGCAGAAATGATCACAATTAATTTGGAGCCCGACGAGGTGCGTGCGTAGCTCGAATTATCCCTCCCCGTGCCTCGCCTCCCAGTCGTCAGGGTGAATTTTATCTGCCATTGTGCTGCCCATTCACCTAGCTTTGTGTGGTCTGACAATATCTCAACCCAAGGTGGTATATGGTTGCAGGCACTGCCGCTCTCGTTATTTACAATGGCTAATTAAGATCCTGCTACAACCTTCATCCCACCCTTAATTCTTATGAAGCAGCCAACAAAAGGTTTTGATTTCCTTTTTGGCTGGAAGACCTTTTGGCTTCTGCAAAAAGGGGATTAAGAATGAAAGCACATAAAGGTATGTGCACAATCACAAAGTCATAACAGCTCTCCCAGTGCAGTCTCTCAGGAATGAAACGCAGCATTAGCAAGAAGGGCTAATTGGGACTGGTTTAAAGAGTGCACATTGTGTAGCTGAGTCCGGTAACACTTTTGATCAGGCAGACAACACAGCCACAAATTGCTTTCTTCCCCTTCCAAAATATCTGACCCCGCAGGAAACGGTGTTTTACCTTTCCCAAGCAAGCCAGACAGGCAGACAGACAGACAGACAGACAGTGCAAAGGGGCTGGGTGAGTGCCCTGGGTCCCACCAGCTGCTCTGCAGGGCACAGCCTGGGCAAGCCCAGCTCCTTGGGCTCTGGACAGACACAGTGTCCCAGTCCCCCATGCTCAGGCAGAAGCTGGGTCCCAGTCCCCCATGCTCAGGCAGAAGTTGGGTCCCAGTCTCCCATGCTCAGGCAGAAGTTGGGTCCCAGTCCCCCCATGCTCAGGCAGAAGCTGGGTCCCAGTCCCCCCTGCTCAGGCAGAAGCTGGGTCCCAGTCTCCCATGCTCAGGCAGAAGCTGGGTCCCAGTCCCCCATGCTCAGCCTTCAGGCTCCCAGCAGCTGGCGTTGGCTGTGATGGCCATCACCATGTCACTGTCATTGCAGCTTTAGGACCAGCTGGAGCTGTACACATGCAGATTAGCCAGACTGTCTCTTCAGGGAGTGTTTTGGGCACTGCCACGGCTGTGGGTTTCAGGAGCAATTGCTCTCCAGCACCTCTTTGCCTTCCAGCAGAGGCGGGTGCAGGTCCCCAGTCCCAGGTTGCCTCCAGAGACTCTCCCCACTGCAAACCTTGCTCTGGAGGAGGGAGCCCTCCCCACAACCTGGTCCTCCTTTGGGTGGGCACCCCCAGAGGCTTTGCCCAGAGTGCTCCTATCCCCAGAGCCTGTCCCCAGCCCAAAGGTCTCCCCTCTTAGTCCCTCTATCACTGAGCCAGCTCTGCAAGCCAAGCTTGGGAATCTGGTTCATTAGCTCTTGGCAATGCCATCCCCCAAAATGTCATGGCATGCAGAAATCTATGAAAACCAGAGGCCCGAGACATATGTTTTTGTTTGTTTGCATGTGCCAACATTTCCAAGGGCTCAGCACTGTGTGCCTGTGAAGGCTGCATGTGTGTTATTCATTTAGGATCATTTTCAGCCCTTATAATAGGAGGCTCATTTTATCCTTTTGAAAGCTCTCGAGCAGAGATGATCACAGCCCTAAAGCCTGCCATGGCTGTAAACAACATTTAAGCTCCACGTAGCTGTCTCTCCTTGGAAAACAGTCCCACGAAGGAGTGGAAGGGTTTTCACTATATGCTCGTGTCAGATACATCCACAGATAGGCAGCTTGTTCCTCTGGGTTCCTCTGGAAACCCCAGCCAAGATTTTTACATTCCAATTCATGCAAATCTGATCATCTGATCAAAGTGCTGCCTCCCAGGAGCTGATGTACATTGCAATGGTTGGTGTGCTGCAAGTCCGTGGCCTGTCTCACACCACTGCTTTCCCTCCTGGTTCCTGACACAGCTTCCTCCTCCTGTCCTTGCACACAACATCCCTCAGGCTGGCCCAGAAATGGGATGGGGGCTGCTGCTGCAGTTCTGCTTCTCCCACAACTGGGAGAAGCTCCAGCTCCTCCTCCAGGTCTCCAAAAACACTCAAAGAACCTTCCCTCATGTCCTTTCTGCTCCATCCACAGCCAAGTTCCTGATGGTGCATCTCTCCTGGCTACTGATGGAGAGGTGGTGCACCCCGAAGTGGGTGCCTGTCTCCAGACCCCTTAGCTGAGAAGTTTTGAGGTGAGATCTCCCAATTACAAAATTCTCCCATGATTTCCACAGCTCCTTTCATTTACTTAGGGTGAAAGCAGGTTCAGAATTGCCTCTTTTGGGAAAAAAAACCAAAACACCTGGCCCTTCCAAACCTGGGACTGCAGAAGCTGGTGAAAGCATAACCCAGAGGAGGGACAGGTCCTTGGTTGGGAAGGGGGAACTGCAGCATCACCTGCAGTGCTTCCCCTGGCTGGGCCATGCTGTGCTTCACCCAGGACATCCCTCAAAACCCAGTGGGAACCTCAAGACACTTGTGCTGCTTAACCAAGGAGGAAACTCCCATTAGAGGCTTCCATGTGGTTACATCTCCCGTTATTCCTGGCGGACGCAGTTGGTTTTTCCCAAACAAAGGCAGTGTTTTCTGTCCTTTAGGCCTGAGCAGCCCAGTTCATCTCTGTCCAGGTTGGTTTGATGTGGCTTGGGAAACTCAACTGGTCATTTCCCAATGACTCAGTTACACTTCCTGTGGCTCAGCCACAGGTCCCCGAGGCTGGCAAACACCAGGGATGTGCAGACAGTTCCCCTTTTGTCTGCTTCCAAACTAGAAATCAGCTCTTGCCCAGGGAGGTGTTGGCCACTTTTTGGGCTGCTCTGGTCAGATGACAACTTTCCATAACTTTCGGAGTAGAAATGAGTCCCGCCCAAACCCAACCTGGGCAGGTACTGCAATGGTCACCAGCAGCCCCAAGCTCATGGCTTGGCTTGTCTCTGTGGGTGACCACTGAATCCGTGGCTCTTGACTGCCAGGGAGACCCCAGCATGTGCCAGACGTTGCTGTGGGACAGGGCCTCTGCAGGTGGTGTACTGATGGGGATGCTCGTGGTCTCCATCTCTTTGGGTTGGCACCATAAGGTGGGTGTCACAAGCTTAAAATGCCATGGGAGAAAGGAAACAATGTTAGGAGCTTGTTTCCCATCAGCCAGGATTCAGGCTCTGGAGAAAAGGGGGTGGCAGCAAAACAGGTAAGACATGATCAACCTGGAGAAGGTTTGGGCTCTGGACCCCTCAGGCTCCAGGGAAAGGCAGTGGGAATTCTCATCCAGGGCCTTGCCCAGTGGAGGGAGGTGGTGTTTGCTAATGAAAGAGTGAAATGCCACAGAAGGGCAGTTCTAGAGGAGGCTGAAATCTATTCAGAGACCTGGAAACCAGTGTCAGCTGAGAAACAGGCAGGTGAGATTTTTTTACCCACCAAATACTGTTTCTTGCTTTCAAAGCAAAACTTCTGGCTCCTCTTATTATTTTTATATTTTTTTTTTCCCCTTTCAAAATTATCTGTGTTTTAAGAGATGAAATAAATTGTTCAACAGGGTGAATGAAAAGGTTTTGGTAACCCCAAATCTCTCCATCCAGTACTTTGTCTCACATTAAGAAAAACCCCACAACAACAAAAAAACAACAAAAAGGAAGAGTTTCAGTTTGACCTGATTTTTCCTCCCTAATTTTTCAGCTCTCACCGTTGGAAATAACAGAGTCTACGTAGGTTACATCACTCGTGAGGAATCTCCTCTCATCCATCTCCAAATGGATAACAACAAACATTCAAAAAAAATAATTGAAGTTTTATATATATCCCTTGGCCATTCAGGTGGTACAGCTGGCACGGGACACAGGCACTTTAAACAGCTGTAGTGAATCTTAAGTATAAACTTCCACCCTTTGGCACCACACCAGGAAATTCTGCATAGGAATATACCTGCCTTCCCTCACAGCAGATACAAACCACCACGTTTCATGCCTTGAGAGGGGACAGGAGAGAAAAGCCCTTCTCCCTGGGGCCGCCCAACCTTTGTCTGGCTCTTCTGAGTGGGACAGAGCAGGGCTCTGGGTTTGCAGGGGGTATTTGCAGCTGCAGCAACGCGCTCACCCCTCCTTCCCCTTCACTGGCAGATACCCCCACTGGAGAGCAATTCAGTGCCCGGCAGCAGGACCACCACCACTCCACACACACACACTTTTTCACATATCACAACCTGATTTTTCAAAGGTAGTTACGTTGACACAGCTCTTAGAGCCAAGTTCACCCATGTTTTCTGTTGCCCAGCTTATCAGATCCAACTCTGTTTGCTCAATCAGATCTTCCTTGGTGGACAAACTCTTCTAGACAAACCAAACTGCTAGAGCACCTTCTCCAGCTGGAGCCTGAGGTCTCATCCCACAGCTTTTGTGAAAGCACAGAGACACCAGAATGCTCCTGGGGAAGCTGATGGACATCCACAGGGTGAACCCCTGCCCACAGCACAATGCCTGTGCCCGTGCAGCCTTGCTGCCAGAGCTGGTGTAGACTGGGCCTTTGCTGAAACCAGACCTGAGTCCCACCTTCCTCGAGCTGAGGTGAAGAAATGTTGCAGAGAGCAGGACACCTCAGGGCAGTGCAGCCAGGGGGGTGAGCTGAGTTCAGGCCTCACAGTGCTCTCCAGGATCCTCCCCAAGCTCTGCTCTGTTCCCATGCACACACACCAGGATCACGGGCACTACCACATCCTGCCCGTGTAGGCTGTGGCCTTAACTCCAGGAGTCACGGACATAAAAACTCGGTCTTACCTTTCATCACTGAGCTCTAGGGAAAGATCCCTTCCCCAGACTTGAGTATTTTCTTCATCACCTTGCAACATTCATTGGAGGGATGTATCAGCTGCACTCCCAAGATCTAGTATTAATTGTGCAGGTGCCACAGACACGGGTGTGCAAGACGTGATGTAGCTGAAAGGATGGATCCCTCTGCCCAGGAAGGCAGTTCCTCTGGACAGGTGCAACAAGCCCTGCTTGCAGAAGGGCCCAGCCAGAGCTGCCAGTGTGCTCCTGGAACAGGCTTCACATCTGCCAAAGGCTCATCTCTAAACACAAGCCTGGGAACCAGCACCACGAGGTGATCCTGAGCTACACAAGACTGCAAGGACAGCCCTAGAAAACAAGCACCAAGCTTCACCTGCTCGTGCTCCACAAAGACACGTTGCCAAAAGCCTGTTGTAGGCAAGAGGGGCAGCTCAGGCTCCAGTGGGGCAGACCAGACACAACACCCTCCCAGCTTTGTGGCATGGAGCCTGCCACAGCACCTGCATTTGCACCAACACGGTAGAGGCAGAACAACAAGGCTGTGGAACAGGAAAGACCACACCAGCTTCAGGGCTCCAGCTGCAGGAATGTCAGCTTGGTCCACCGCTTCCTCTCACTGGCAGCTCCATGGTCCAGGAAAGCTCCCTGGTGAGCTGGCAGATCCTGTGCACAGGGACCAGGACACTCTGTCTTGTCAGCCAGTGGTGAATCCCACGCAGGTCATGACAATGCCATAATGAATGGTTTGTCCTACCTGGACCAGACACAGGGCCTGGCTGAGCTTGGACTGTCAACCCTTGACAGGAACAGCACGGGAAACCCACCACCCAGAAGGTCTCCATCAAACAGCACTTTGGTTTGTGCAACACACGCAAAGTACTGACAAGAAGCTTCCCTGGATCTACAAAGCCCAATGTTCAATGATGATCATAAAGGTCTTTTCCAGCCCAAATGATTCTGTGATTCTAAGCTTCCCTCCTGGGATGGACTCACATTTCAGTGTGCCCAGAGGCCCCTGTCTCCTGCTTCATGACAAAACCAACCAGGGCATGATCAGAGTGAGCCACTATCTGATCTCAGCTATGAAAACCCTGCTACAAATCCAGCAGCATTCCTGGAACAGTAGCTACAACGTGTTTTTATTAATCCAATTAAGCAGTGCATGTGTTCCAAGGGTGCCCACCCAGAGCTCCACACACACTCATGCCATCAGTGGCCACGAGCAATCGCCTAGAGTTACGCTCCTTGCTGTTGAGGTTATTTCCACAATAGTAATTAAATCCTCGTTAACGATGCTCAATTACAAAAGAAATAAAATACAATCACCTACACAGGGGAATCTCAGCTCACATTCAGGGAGCCCAAAGACTTTCTGAAAGGAAGAGATGTTGAACACCACCGAGAAGCTGCTGCTTTACTCTGGAGGTCAGCAGAGAGGCTTGTCCAACAGGGATGTTGACAGCCACTTGCAGCCTCGAGCCCAACCACCAAGGACAACCCAGGCATGGCAACACCACGTGCCTGGTGGCCACAAGAACAAAGCTGTCCACCACTGGGCACTGGATGGATTTCCCCAGCCTCTCTTCATTTCTTTAATGTTGTTCCTTCCCCCCCCCACCCCAGCACTCTTCTGCCCGACATGAAGGTTCTCTGAAGGGAACCTGGTGTGAATTCTTTTCAATTTTGCTCCTGCCTAAAGAGCAGACATTCAAACACAACTAGTCAGAGCCAACAGATCTCTCCAACAGCACCTAACCCAGGTGAGCACCATATCTTCTCACCACACTGACTTTTCACAACCCAAGGAACATGTCTCACTGCTGTCTAGTAAACATTTTTGTAACTTGATGATACAAGTGCCAGAGGCCCTTAGTGACAATTGCAGGGCCCCTAGTGGCCCATGTGCCAGTCTTCAAGCCCAGTGAGCACTGCAGGATGGGCATCAGCTCCTTCTTGGTTGCTCTCAGCCTCACAGGAGTTCCCTTTTGCCCAGCCTTCTCCAGCATTTACCACCTCCACCCCTTCAAATTTCCCCGATGGCAAACTAACTCTGTTGTTCTGACAGTGAAATCATCAGGGCCATGGGCCATGGTGATATTTCAAGAAGAAAAAAGGCACCCATAAATCCTTTCTCACCCTGGAAGTCAACTGGGTTTCTCATCTTGAAGGCACCAACACATCAAATCTCCAGCCGCTCCCAATCACCCACTCCCAGTGCTCCTCTGAACTTTCCCCAAATCTCTCCCACATGAATCAATCTGAAGGCAAAGTTGGCAAAGCCTCCCAGCCCCCACCAACCAATTCCACCACTGGGTCATCAGGTCCCACCACCGTGCTGGTCTCCAGGTGTGTCAAGAGAGCAGCTCCCAGTATGTTCACTGGGAGGGGGGCTGCTGGAGTGACCACCCATGCTTTGTTGGGGTGAGGGCATCACCTGTAAGGCTGCCCAGACTCTCATGAAGCAGCACAAAGTGACCCTGTTTAGCACTGTTCATTTTTCTCTAGGCTTGTGAGGTTTGGAGATTGGTTCAGATAAGCATCCTCAAGCTTGCAGGCTTATCTGCACCATCTCCCAAACGGCTTTGATCTGCAGGATTTGGCTGCAGCCCTCAAAGTTATCTTGAGAAAGCTTGTTCTGGGGAGAGTTGTTCTTCTGATTAACAAGAAAAAGCTTTCTTAGTGGCTTTGAGCATTTTCAGCCCTGGTTGGAATCAGGGAGTGTAGCAAGGGCTGCACACAGAGAGAGAAGGAAAAAGTCAAGTAAGCTTCTCCTTCCAGCTTCACTTGGCCTCAACTGCCATTTTGGCTAAAATTTGAGGTCAATTACTTCATCATCCTTCTATTTCCCCCCCCTCTCTGTTCAATGCTGTCTCACCCAACCCACTGTGTGGGTCCTTCTGTAGATACAGTTTCACATCTTTACACCATCCAAGTCCTCTGCAGAGCACCCAGGAGGAAAGCTGGCTCTTGACCCACCAGGAGTGCCAAGCACCAAGGGGCTGGGAAAGCTACAAAGGGAGAGGGATTTGGCCAGTCTAGGTCAAGTTTTAAGAGAGAAAATATTGAATTAAATAGCTGAAAGAAACAGCCCCTCTCAAAATCCCCAGTGAAGGAAACAGAAGCCACATGAACTTGGTGTTGAGTGACTCCAGTGTTAATTTTCCAGTTTACCTTCTGCTTGGTGAGATTTGTTGGACTGAAAAGTCTCAGACTTCAGTGTGGATTGCCCCACTCTCAGCCCATCATCAGCCCATGCAAGATTTCTTCCTTGTGGGAACAAGAAGGGAGAAGGAAGGAAAAGGAGAAACTGCAAAATGGCTCATGAAGTTTACAGCGGGGAAGTGCCCCAGACGTGGCCTGCTGCCCTCACATTAAAGATAAATACACATTAAAAAAACCATCACTGGGGAAGGGGAAAGAAGGGTGAAGAGCAAAAATAGGTCCATGTCTTTTAAATAATTTTTTTTTTTAATTGTTGAGGCAGTAATACTTGGTTCATGGAACTGCAATATACAGAGAGGTGAAATAAATAGCTTATATATATATAATATATATAATATAGCTGGTTTTAAAATATTCCCTTATCATTGGTGTACTAGGTCATCTTGTAGTCACTTGAATGTAGTTAGCAGCATTCTCCAGAACTGAGCATCATGCAGGATCACGGAGCCGTGACACCTTATGTCATCAGAAAAGGGTTTACAGAAGATCCAGGCGTCGAGAGCTCCCCGGGAACCTGCGGCGCTCGCGGCCGGGGCAACCCCCAGATCCCTGCAAACCCGGCACTTCTCAGGGGCTGGGGAACTTTGGGAAAGAACTTTGGGGTTGTGTTTTTGTCTTTTTTTTTTTCTTTGGTTTCTTTTTTTTTTTTTCCTTTTTTTTTTTTGTTTCCTTTGTTTTTTTTTGTTTCCTTTCTTTCGCGTCACGCTTCCTTTTTCTTTTTCCTCTGGGGATTGGCTTGAAAAGTTGTCCTTTCCAAACTAAACATTAAAAAAAAAAAAAAAAAGCACCTGTGTGTCATCCACAAACAAGGAGTCAATTTAAATAGAGCAGTTCATTTTGCTTTTTTCAAGTCACAATAAATCCCTAACAGCTTTTCCCCAGCATTTGCCCGTCTAAGTCTTTTATTAGTTTTGTTGGTTTTGTTGTGGTTTTTTTTTTTTTAATTTTTATTTTTATTTTAAACACAATGTACAAAAATAGAGCTTCTTCCTTATTTTTAATGTAAAAATATTCCTCTGGTGCAGTTTTTGTTTAGGTTTTTTTTTTTTTTTTGTTCGTTTTGTGGGTTTTTTTGTGGGTTTTTTTTTCGGGTTTTTTTTTTTGTTTGTTTCTTTCATTTTTGTGGTTTCTTATTGTGACACTGGTTTTGTCTATTTTTAACTGGGGTTGGTGGGTCGTATTCTCTTAGTCCTCTTGGTGACTGTTGTGTACTTGAAAGGTTTCTGTATCTCCACTTGCCCCTTTGGGTACCTCTTCATAAAATGTACATCTTGCTGGTTTTCCCGGGTCTTGGGCCCTTTCCTTGGCCTCCCTTTTTTGGTGAATCCAACATACCAGCCTGAATATTTTGCTGACATCAGTGCTGTGTAGTTGTTTTCCAGGACTTTTTCAATGAAGACACACTCCTTGCTGGTGCCATCGGGCTGAAAGAGGAGAACAAAGAAAAGAGGGGGGAAAAAAAAGAAAATGAAAAAAAAATTCATTATCCAAACGCAAGTTCAGTGACCAAAACCCAAATTGGCAGAAATAAAGCCATCACATCTGGACCTTGTTTTTGGTTCAAACATTGTTAATTAGAGCCGTAACAAACATCAGTTGAAATAGAAATGAATTTTTGAAAAGCACGAAAGCATGAGGTCATCATTTCACTTTTTTGAAACGCTCCTATCCAAGGAGAATAGGGTTTTTTTCCAAGACAGCAATTAAGTTCACCCAGTCCAGCTCCTTCAACTGGAGGCAAGGCAGGACATTTAGCTTTGCTTTTTCCATGAGGAAAGGAGGGTGAACTGAACTCGTGTCAGGGAAACACCAGCAAAAATACAAAAAGCAGAATCTCACACGGGCCAAACAACATCGTCGCCACTTCCATAGCTCACTGCTGATCTGTTTCCCAAAATACCTTCTAGGTTTGCATCCATAACTACCCAAATCCCACTCAAATCATTGCACGCCTTAGCCTAAGCCTTCCAGTGCTTTGGAAACCCTCCCCACAGCATCCTGGGTGTGACACCAGCAAATGAAACATGCCTGGAGCTCAGGAGATGAGCTGGGGGTGCAGCAGGTGTTGAGGGGCTGACCCCACTCCAGCCCCTGGTCTTTCAGAACCACATTGAACACCCCAGGCTCGGTTCCAACCCCCATCCTTGAGCAGCAGCAGCAGTGGAAAGGGCTGTTCCCACGCCAGAGTGGCTCCCTGGATGGGCTGGTGTCCTGCTGGCATCCTGATGCCCCTACAGCCTGTGGGACAGCAGTGTCCTCAGCCACCAGAGCCACCCCAGCTCCACTGCCACAGGGGGGACACACAACTGCCTGGTTTTACACCTCTGCTCTCCCAGGGTTGGTTTTTGTTTGGAAGAGGGTTTTGTCTCTGGTGGCAGAAAGGTCATGGTCCTTCCCCTTTCCCCACCTTCCAATCTCAGCAGACACCCAGAGCTCAAGTACCTGGCTTAGGAAACCATGTCCCTAAACAACATTCTTCCTGGCAGAGGGAGCCAGGATTAGAGGCAGAGCTGGAGGTCAGAAGCTCCTGAGCACGAGTGCTGCTCCCCAGCCACCCTGCACCACCAGTCCTGCTGGGACTCCATTCCCAATGCCAAGCACAAACCCACCTCCCCATCACTACCCCAGCTGCCAGGCCCCCACCCAGCTCTGGGGCCACATTTAGGCAAACAGGGTATACTGGTTTTGTGTGGCCAAGTTTTGGCAGCAGGGGGGCTATGGGGGTGGCTTCTGTGAGAAGCTGCCAGAAGCTTCCCCTGTGTCTGACAGAGTTGATGCCAGCTGGCTCCAAGATGGATCCACCACTGGCCAAGGCCAAGCCCACCAGGGATGGTGGCAGCACCTCTGGGATAACATATTGAAGAAGCAGGGGGGAGAAACTGCTGTGCAACGGCAACCAGGAGAGAGGAGTGACAATATGTGAGACAAACAAGTCTGCAGACCCCAAGGTCAGTGAAGAAGGAGTTGCGAGGAGGTGCTCCAGGCACCAGAGTAGAGATTCCCCTGCAGCCACTGGTGAAGACCACGATGAGTCAGGCTGTCCCCTGCACTCCATGGAGGTTCACAGGGGAGCAGATATCCACCTACAGCCCATGGAGGTTCACAGTGGAGCAGATATAAACCTACAGCCCATGGAGAACCCCACACCAAAGCAGGTGGATGCCCAAAGGAGGCTGTTTACCCTAAAATCATGAATGCACCACCCTCCCTGAGGGGTTTTGTTACCACGGGTAAGTCCCATTGAGAGATCATGGCAACTTCTGCATCCAACATGCTAAACGTGTTCCCTATACGTGCCCCCTATTCAGGGGCAGAGCCAGCTGTGCCACAGGACCAGCACTCTCCATACTGGGCTAGGCACAAAGGTCCTGATTTTATCCCCTACAGTTGGACGCTCACAAACACTCTAATGAAGGGCAGAACTGGGCAAAGCTCAGTGGTTCCAGCTCCTGGGGGAGTCATTCTCCAAGCCCCGGGTTTGATCAAAGCCACATGAGCAGGGGAAGGGGGGAAATCAGTCGACACCACGGGGTTCCACCAGGTTTCAATGGGAAGCCATAAAACCAGCCCCAGGTTTCTCAGGGCTCAGCCCACTACAAACCCTTCCCCAATGAATGGAGAATTTTTGAACAATACCATGGCTGAGTTTCAAATCCACCCAAACCCAGGTGCTGATGAGCCGACCGGATCCGTACCGCAGGGGGAGCAGGTAATTGGAAGGGCTGTTTCCCCCACGCTCGTGGAAAGGTCCTGGATCTGAGCCCTGACCTTGTTGCTAGGAGAATTAAGGCGTTTTCATGCAATTTGGGAGGTTTCCGCTCGCACTGCAATGGCAGTTTCTCATGGAAAATGAAGACTGGAATGAAAAGAAAAGGAGTGTGTAGGAGGGGGAAGTTATTCTATTAATAACAAAAAAGTATTTACTTATACCTTCAGGTTTGCCGACAGAGTCTAAGTCAGAGACAGGAGGTGTAGGAATAACAGGGTGCAACTTCAGGCCAGCCTCAGGGCTAATTTGAAGTAAACAAGGTGCATGAGATAAAGTAACTCCATTCTGGAAGAGGAAGAGCTAAATAATTTGATAACACGAAATTACAGTAACATTTACAAGTACCTCAAGATGAATCAGGATAAGGAGCTCACTTCCCCAAACACAGCATTCCTGTGCGTGCTAAGACACGTCAGAGACAGACAAATGATTTTCAATGATTTTGAGCCCTGGAACAGGCTGCCCAGAGAGGTTATAGAGTCTCCTTCTCTGGAGACGTTCAAAACCCACCTGGACACGTTGCTGCGTGATGTGCTCTGGGTGACCCTGCTCTGGGGGGGTTGGACTAGGTGGTCTTTTGAGGTCCCTTCCAACCCCTAAGATTCTGTGAAATACTTTCAAGAAGATTTTACAGCACCTATTATAATCCCCAATAGAATAAATCACTCACACATTACCTAACAGAGAGCTGGACCTATGGAAACTTACAAGGGGAAAAAGCAATTTACAAGGGTTTTCAATATTTTTAAAGTGTGATCTCGTTTTCACCATGTGCTCATCACTTCAGGTCTAATTGTGTCCCTAACTGGGTCTGACACCCATCCCCTCGCTCCCCCAAAGAGAAAAGGGAGATGGCTTTGGCTGAGCATCACTCCCTGCTGCCAAGCTGCATCCAGCCACCCTGTAGTGTCAGCACACACCTTGCAGAGCCCTTGCCCTTCAGAACGTGGAGATGTGTCTCGAAAGGATCCTTTCAAACAAAGCTTGCAAGCCCCAGAGCTGTGCAGGACCTGCCCGATGTGGCAGCACCGACACGTGATGGGGGAGCACCCACACCCAGCCCCAGTGCCCTTGTGCCTGTGAGGAGCTACCCCCACGTTGCTGATTTTGAGCCCAGGAGCTGCTGCTTGGCCCTGTGACAAGGACACGCCACCACAAAGGTGACAACTTGCAGCTCAGCTCTTTGCATAGAAATAATTCAGAGCATTTTCTTGTTTCAACACATCCCTAACAGCTGTGGGAAGATGCAGTAGCTCTTAGCCAGATTTCTGATGCCACAGAATCACAGAAGGGTTTGGGACCTTCAAGACCATCTAGTTCCAACCCCCTGCATAGGCAGGGACACCTTCCACTAGACCAGGTTCCTCCAAGCCCCATCCAACCTGCCCTTGAACACCTCCAGGGATGAGGCTTTCACAACTACTCTGGGCAAGATATTCCAGTGTCTCAGCGCCCTCACAGGAAAGAAGGTCTATAAAGAATATCTAGTTTCTTATTAAATGCCTGATCTAAGCACCGCCTTCCACAGAAACCCCTCAGGCATCAGCCAGGTCTGCACAGAGGCAAGGGAAAGCCCAGCCATGCCAGTAAAGCCCAGGCAGCCTGAAGTATCAGCTCCAGGAGCATCTCCAGCAGGGAACAGCTGGGGACCAGCCCTGGACACCCAGAGCTGCTGCCAATGTGGTGGCCCCCAGTAGTCCTAGCTCCTTCACCAAGCTGGTTAGAGTGGCAGCAGCTGCCCAAGGCTCCCAGTCCAGAAGGAACCATCTCCAGTTTGGGACTGCTCACTCCCCTGGGGTGATGGCCTCGGCCAGGGCTGCAGCAGCATTCCCAGTGCCCTGAGCTCCCAGAGGGGCAGTGCTGGATTGTTTGCACAGAGCATTTGGCACACGGGCTCTCCAGTCTTAAACGTGAAACATGCTGAACTGACACTAGAGCAGAATGAAGTGCCAAAGCATTTGCTGCTTCTACAATTACACCGCCGAGCGCTTTGGTGCTCCCGCTTCTCCTTTTTATGACCCAACTTGGTCTTATTGTAGTTTGGCTTTCTCGTTTTAAGTTCTCCAAATGGAAAGGATCAAAGGGCTCTTTGTTGTCGTAGCGGGGGCACTCCTGGGAGGGAGGCACTGCTGCCATGAACAGCTTGCTGCTCGGGGGGAACTCTGTGCCACCAGCCGGAGCCAAAAGCGGTGGCAGGTGCAGCCGCCGCCCCCGCCCTGTCCCCGCTGCCTGCCACGTTCAGCCACCTGAGCAGCTTTTGATGGTTTTCCCATCAAAACCAGGCAGGTTTTCTCATTTGTGCTGCACAAATCTGGCTCAGTGGGCACCGGCAAATCCTTCACTCGGGTTTTAGGCAACAATGAGCTGGCCCAAGAGGCTCGGGTAACACGGCGGTGTGGGGAGAGATTCTTCCAGGACTGAAAGCTTTCTCTGTTTGCAAAGACTGGGGCACAAATTAAGCCCTACAAGTGATGCTGTGTTAAGCTTTGGTAGCTAAGCTTATGTTAAAACACTTCCCCCCTCCTCAAACGCAATCAGAAGCTCTCTAGGTAAGGAGTCTGAATGCACTGGCGATGTGCTGCAAATACCAGCATCGACCCATAGGAAACACCTCTGTGAGGACCTGGGAATGTCAGCGTGGCACAGGGAGCAGCCAGACTCAGCCCTTCAAGTGAGACAGGGGGGACTCTCCTGTCTAATTATCACCTTTCTGCAAGGTCAGCCCCCCCAGGCTCCAAGTCAAATTGTGGAGACACAAGCTCTCCATACAAGCAAGATTCAAAGGGAAAGGAAAGCAAGGAAAGCAAACCCCCTCTTCCTCAAGATCCTGGAGCAGGGAAAGATACTGCTCAAGCAAAAGGTTTCCAAGAGGTGTTTTTTGCAAGGAAATACCCTGGATCTTTTCTGCCTCTCTCCCCACCTCCCCTCTACAGACAGACAGAGGGGTTCCCAAGCAGTGGTACCCCACCGTGCTGTGTCTCAGGCCAGCCCCCAGCACAAAGTGCACCCACTGAGCTCAGCAATTATTTCAAATCTTTGCTGAAAATTTCCCTCAGATGCTGGCACTGCTAGGTTTAACTCACTGCACTATACAGAAGAAATCCTGCCCCGTATTTCCTACATTTCAGAGCAGTGGCAGCATGGAAGGCTTGAGTTTTCAGGAGATGCACAGCTTGGCAGCCCTGCTGAGCCCCTCCTGCAGCATCCCCAGCTGAGGACCAAGGGCTGGTGCACCCAGCATCACTGACACCCCCTGTAAAGCCCCAGAGCTGTTCACACAGCCTGTACCTTGGGACATATGGTTTTCAGGAAGCATATTACTGCTCTGTGGCTTTGTACAAGCTCAGCTCTAAGTCAGAGCTCAAACTCCCTCTGCACAGCCTGGAAAATCCCGAGTGGAAGAAGGTAAGGCAGGAGCAATGTTAATGTCACAGCTTTTAGCACTGCCACCTCTCCCCCTTCCCGTGTACACCTCTGAAAGGTAGGTCAGCACATGTGACAAGGAGGTGGATTTGGCCGCTGCCAGATCCAGCAGTGCTGGGGGGAATGTGAACCCCTCACAGCACAGCAAATCTGAGTGCTCTGGCTGCTGGGCCAACCCATCCTTGCTCACTTTATAGGCACTACCAGGGCAGCTCCACCATAAGCATCCTGATGGTCAACATCCTGGATTTATGGCAAGGCATCCTCACCGCAGAGACCTCTCCTGACCCAAATGCACATTCTTACTCCTGGAAGACCAGGGGAGCTGCAGCTATAACTGCCAAGAGTTACTCAGCTCCATGCACGTTTCCTCCAGCTCTCTGGCCTCTGAACCTGCACAATCCTCTGAGGAAAATACTTAGGAGTCATGATGGGCAGTTCAATAAAAGTGTCTGCCAGAGGTTAATTATGTATACAGGACAGCTAAGTGCATTCAGGAAGCAAGGAAGTAATACAAAACCTGGTGGAGGGGATTCTCAGAAGAGAGGGCACATCTCCATGCAGAGGCCCAGTTTCCAAGCCATGTTTCCTGGTTTTGCCCCCACCTGCCACAGGCACAGGGTGGTCCATCCTGTCCCTCCTGAGACCACGCAAAATTGGACAGAGTCTTGGACACGTGGGACGGGAGCAGCCAGCTCTGCAGAGCCCCGTGTCTGTTTGCACTGGTCACACCACAAGCTGCAAGAAGCCAAGGAAGGGAGAGAAAGGCTAAAAAATTTCCTGTCCTTCTTTTCTTGAGAATTTCCTTTTGAATGTTTTTTCATTCAAAAATTCCACTTTTGTAGCTAATCACTCTTCAGCAGCCCTTGGACTGCCCTGAAGAGTGTTTTGCCACAGGAGGAACAGGAAGATACAGAGATGAAAAGAGTGTTTGCAGGGATGGAGGGAGGAGGGCTGAGGCCACGCCAGGACATGGCTCCTCACCTGCTCCTTCTCCACAGGCAGGTTTATTGCCAACAGGCCAGCAGGACAGCACACAGCCATAATTAGAGCAAATGAGGTTGGCTTCATCAGGAAACAGGTTAATAGAAATTCCTAACTGCGTCTCAGAGAACTTTGTGTAATTAATGATGGGAAATCTAATCACTTTAAAAATGACATGTTTTAAACCAATAGATAATTTAGGAAAATTTAAGTCAAAACTGCAGCTTTGCTGCCATAGGAAGGCACTGATCTGGAGAGCTGAAACCACAGGCAGGTTTGAGATGTGACATCTGAGGAGATCTAAGGCATCTATCACTACCTGCACCTCCCTGATCCAGCTGCACCCATGCCTCTAGGTGCCAGCTACAGGAAGAGCTGGGAAGTCATTCTGACCCTCCAAACAAAGCACAACCTGCTGGTCAAACCCACGGCCAGGGCTGGCTCTGCTTCCTTTCAGAGCATCCTTCTCAGTCCCTGCTGAGATCCACAGGCTAGTCCTCAGCTTTCCAGAAAAGCCAACCCAGAGCAGCAGCACATATTTCATGTAGGCTTAAATTCATTACATGGGGACATATGCCAACGTTGAATTTTCTTTTTAAAAATTTATTGTTTAAAACAGTGGGTCTAGATGGTGAGTGGAGCAAGAACACAGGACTGTAAGAGTTGATGGCCCCATAGCAAGACTGGTAAACCCCAGGTTTACACACATTAAACAAACATACATGCTGACTTTTAAAGTTATCATTTCAAACAAGTGCAATCTCATCCAGCTGACAGTCTGGCACGGACACCACTTTGCCCCAGGCAAGTTTAAATCAGTGGAATCTAAGACAAAGAAAGGTCATTGATTGTCTACAGGATGGCATTAGTTCTCTTCATGTCAAATTGTATTACTAAGAGAAAAGAGAAATCCGTGATCAAATCATGTGCCATCCATAAAAAATGATCATGAAGAATTGCTCCAGCCTGTGAATGACAAATTTCCTCTGTACACAACAAGTACACAAGGCTTTTTAGACTTCTCCTCTACTAGGAAAACCTAATATCCTTAAGTGCCCAAAGACAATGTAAGAAAATATCAAGAACCAAACCATATTTTAGCAAGATCTATTTTTCTTTGACCTTCACTGTGCTATAATGGCCCTATCAAATGGACTAACTTCTGCTGCTGTTGGAGCATAGAGTTTTATTCTCCATTCCAAAATCAGTCTACATTCTCACTTCATGTCCAAAACCAAACCAAGTAGAAACAGTCCTTGCAGAGCAGGATCCACCTGCCTGTGCATCTCGACAGCTTCCAGCTGAGGAAGACAAGGCTGCAGCACTTTGTGGTTCATTGCAAGTTGAATACCTCGGTGTATTTGCAAAGTAACAGCTAGAATAAGCATCACTCTCCTCTTAGAGATGGCTCAAGACTCATAAAAATTGTCCTTGGGAGATAAGATGCTCTGAGGAAAGCAATTCAACTTGATACAAGTGTCAGCGCAAGGTGCAGACAGCACAGCTTTGAACAGGCTGAGGCATGACCAGGGCTCAGGGATGCCCTCTCAGATCATTTTTATCAACATTTAACCTTAGGAAACTGAACTATTCAGCATGACACAGCTGCAGCCACCAAGAAACAGGAGGGACAGGACGTTAGCAGCTTTACGGTGACACTTGCTCCTTGAGGACAGAAAGGATTAAATTAGATGGTCATGTAGCTTTCAAGAAGGTGGCATTTTTTTTTCCTTGGAAGAAGATATACAGCTTCCAGCCATGGGGTAAGAAAAAGCTTGAGAGCTTAGTCTGCAATACGAACTTTGACTTTGCAGAATGTCCATTTGAGAGAGAGAATTGGTGATTTTAACAATTTCCAATTGAAGTTTGGTAAAGAGGAATCAATCACAAGAAAGCCATCTGCCTGTTACACAGCTCTGCTGACCAGACACAACCCAGAGAGGAAGTCCAATGTTCAGAGCCTCATCTGAGCAGCTGTGACTTCCTAGCATCAAAACAAAATAATGAAGAAATGTATTTTTAAAAATAACAAAAGGATATTTTGCTTTATTCTAGAGCAAACACTTAAAGCATTGTGGCTGTGCTGAGAAGCTTCAGTGAAGATGCTCATGGATGGCTAAAATGGGACAAGGGCCTCTTGAACACCTGGCCCGTGAAATGGTGTGCTAAGCACCAGTCCCATCTCAGATCCACTAGCATCCAAGGAAGCCCTGCTCCCAGGATTGACAGCTCATGTCACACACAGCTCCTCTACCCACAGTTTAACCAAAGCAAAACCTTCTACCTGAGAGGATCAGCATCCATCCAGGCTGCTTAGAAACTGAAAGACTTAGCACAGACCTTAAGTAGTCACATGATTCTTGTAAGATGTTAGATGATGTCCTGTGAACACTAATGTTCTGCTGGCAAAGCAGCTGAAGACGAATCCAACCACAGTAGCACAGTGTGGGCTTAAATGTACTCAACAATGTGCTCCTTCTACAAGACCTTTGGGCTAAATCCATCAGGCTGTGCAAGTCAAGGGTACCCACAGCACCCACAAGTGCCCAGCCAAGGAAAGAGGTTGGGAAATGGCCTGTGTGGTGGCACAGGCCTCTCCCCATTCAGTGCCAAGAACACCAGTCTCTGGCTCAGACAAGGCTTCAGGGCTCTGGCATCCACACCCACCCTCTGGTGCAGTTTCTAAGCAGTTGTGAAATAAAGGGGTCTGCTCCATCTAAGCACAGCTCTTCCATCTGCTCAGCCTCTCTTGTGAGCTCACGTCCCACCCATGTTCCCCAGCTACCCCCGTTCGTTTCCTCTCCCATCTCTCCTTCCCAAGCCTCGAGGTGTTTATCAGTAGCCAAAGTGCTTCAGAATGACCTGCAACACTGTGATCAACCACTTTCTACCCCAAACCACCACAAAACATCTAAACTCACAAAGTTTCATGTTAGTTCATTACCCTCATTCACATCCTTTCCCCCTCTCTTCCCCACCCCCAGAGCAACTCCTGTGCAAAACACCCCAGGGATCATCATCACAGCCACAGAACCAGGACAAGGCCCATTGCCCATAGCAAATATTAACACTGCCAAGGTCCAGTGAGCTCACAGAAACTCCAACCACGTCGAAGGAACAACAGCAGCATCAGAACTGATCCACTTTTGTGCCCAGGCAGCCCCAGTGCAATAAACACTGGGGAGCAGCTGCACTGGGCTCAACCATAAACGGCTTCTCTGGGATCATTACATGCTTGTGCCACCCAGAGCCAGGACTCCTGGAAAAGCTGGGTAACGAGCTCAAGGAGGGGACCTGTTCCAGCAGGGCTCCTGCTTGCCAGCTCTGCAAACCCAACACCACCATACCCACCTCAGGAAGCTTCCCAAGGAAGGGCAGAGCCCCCACAGACCCTTCAGGAGGGGGCACGACAGGGTCTGGCCAGTTGCACCTACCCAGAGGTAACAAGGCAAACTATTGTGTCCATATATACATTGAGATATCCCTACCACAGCATCTACCAAGCCCTCCTTGGGGAATTCTCCTGATATATTTCCAGCACTGAATCGAAACTGTGACAGATGAGCCAGAAGATACAAGTTCCACCAGCATCCACCACAGTTTGAATGTGATGCCTCAGGTAGCCCAGTAATGGGAAAGGAGCAGCTGTGAAAGGCTGCAGTGTTACCCCATGGTATCGGGGGCTGAGAGTGGAGGAGGGTGGTTGCTGATTCTAGCTTCTGCTTTTAATTCCATCAGAATCTCAGCTGCTAAGTTTTCAGAACAATAAATCAAAATTTTTTACACCGGTTGCAGGAAAAAGCCTGATGAGATGAATGCAGAAGATTCTAATGGCTCAACCAAAAAAAAAAAAGACCTGGCCTTGTCATCTCATTTGCTATCCTGTGGGCCCTGGTTCAAGAGATTTTTGGGCACTTGATGCTGGTTTGGGATTAGGTCCCTGTTCAAAGTATGACAGGGTCTGAGGTTGCTTGGCCTCAGGTTCCACTGCATTTATTTAGATGATTTAAATGAAAAGAAACTCACAGGGGAGTGGAAGCCTGGGAAGAGTTCACTTAAAAAAAAAAACACCAATCCCACCCTAGAGTCCAAAATGAGATCTGAGTCAGATCCAGCAAAGCCAGGGCAAGTTCTGCTTTCACATGAGATGCCAAGTTTCATAGTTTATGGCTGAACATGTCACAAAGAGATTCCCCAAACACACGCCACTAAACCCGACACCCCACGGATCCTGGTCGTGTTTCTGCTGCAAATTCAGCCTTCAGCCCCAGCGACTGTGAGGTTTTACAAGCCTCTTTCAAGCAACCCAAATACTGTGCAACTCTGGGAAAAACTTCTGGATAAGCATCAAACCCCTGTTCTGCCCCAGATCCAAGATGCAGTTAGGCGTGGTTTTAAATATACAAGCTGAGGAGTGCAAACACCTCATCGACTGCATCCATGTTTCCAAGTGCAAACCCCCGGGTGCCCCTCTGCCCTCACCACCTCCTGACATCTTTGCAGCACATGTGGATATGGGAACAGGCCCTGGGGCAGGCAGGCCCCAGGGAATCCAACTAAATGCCATGGGTACATGGAGGGCATTGGGCTGGGAGCTCATCCCTGACTCTCCTCGTCCCAGGATAATACAGAACCCTGGTTTCCCACCATCAGTATTTCAAAGGTAGCTTCTCACAAAAGCTCAACCTCGGCTTTGACCAAAGTCAACCCATTGCCAAGCTGGTCCAGATACACTGATAAGGCTTTGGAGAAGCCAGCTGGTGTCTCCTAGCCAGGTAAATCCCCTTGTCCTACAAATGCTGGCTCCCTCTGAACCACCTGGAGCTCCTGTAACACAACATGCTCCTCCTCCTGGAAGGCCAGAGGTATTATCAAGGGCCAAGACTGCCTGCATGGGCTGTAGTGAGTGCCTTTGCTCTTTGATGCCATCAGAGGTTTTTTTAGCCAACTTTCCAGACTAAACACACACACGCTTCAAGAAAACCCCAATTTTAAAACTGCGATGTAAACAACCCCAAATTATTACTATCCCCTCAAGGCTACTGCTGGCAGGCAGCAGTGATAAAGCTCTGCCAGAGCAGTCTGGCATCCAGCAACAATTTGTTTGTCGTCCTGCAAAAATACAGAGAGCCTTGCCATATGGTATTAGCAACTTTCTGGTAACATTAAGAAATATATTGGCTTGGAAAGCAGTTATCACACCAGGAGAAATCTTACATCTCAGGGGCAGGCCTCTGCTGTAAGTGGTATCAGCAGAGGGGAGAGGTGGTGGCCAGCAGAGCTGTGCTGGTGCCCCTGGCACAGCCACACTTGGCCTGGCAGAGGTTTTCTTTGGGAGCTGAACCATGGTGGAGGGCACAAGCTCAGAGCTGCCTGTCTGTGCCTTGGGAGGACTTCAGCACCGCAGAGTCACCACGGCTGTGCCCAGAAAGCATCCAAGTTCCCTGTCACCCAGCTGCAGCAACACCTCAGCCACCCCAAATGGCCAAGGGGCTCCTGCCTTGCAGGCAACAGCTTTTCCTCACCATTCCCATTCAGCACAGAGGAAGAAGAAATGGAACTGACTCATTAAAATGCTTTTACTAAAATATTGTGTATCTACTATAGCCCCGTTTCCTGAGAGTGTGTGTATACCAGCTCCCTGAGGACTTGAGAAAGGAAACCCAGAGAGAGATGGTGCAAGTCAGCCTGTGGGTTTGGTGGGAAAATCACCTGTTTTTCAGTACCACATGTTGACAGGCTTAAATCCTGAGCAGGAGCTGAACGGATGTAAGGAGCAGGGACTTCTCAGGATACCACTCCATTGCCCTCTCTACCATCTCTGAAGCTGGCAGGGATGATAGCTGTGACAGACCCCATTCTTTTGGTTGCTTTTTGAGCTCTGCCCCTATTTCTGGGGATTTCTCCATAGCTGCATCCTCCCCCAGCAGGACTTGACCCCAGTCACAGGGGTGCTGCAGTTCCCTGCAGACTTGCAGCATCAAGATCACAGCTGCATCACGTGGAGCAGCATCCCACAGGAGCACAGCACACACTGGACAGTTGCCACATTGTCCTAACTCCACCTTGTGTCCCATCCCACCCTGAGGAGATGGCTTCAGCACCTACCACCTGCTTCTCCTTCCTGTAAGAGCTCAAGGAGTGACTTAATGCACTGAGAGTTGGAGCTGTTCTCCAAGTGAGACCAACAGAGACCAGTAGAGAGAACCAACAGGGAATAATGCTGCTGGATCTGTAAAATGTAATCCACCTAATGCCATGACAGAATGTTAGTAGGATTGCTCGGAGCATCTTCTGAAGAAATTTCTGGATTAAATTGAAGACATGGTTAGCTCTCTCCCCACTCTCCTCAAATCTTCTGGATTCCTTCCAGTCATTGCTTAACCTTTCCTGCTTCTATACCTTGCTCTGAAAACTGATGCACCCCTTGCTATGGCCTGCAATAAGAAGTCTCTCCTCTCACCTGGCAGCTTTGCAGAAAGCCAAGGTCCAGCCTTCTCTACCCTTGAAGGTCTCCTCTGTCCAGAAAAAGACCTATTGTCTCCTCTCCCTTTGTAGCTGGGAGGGCAAAACTCTCCTGTTAGGGATACCTGCTACAACCTGAGCACCAGTGCTGACCTGATGGTGTGATCCCACAGGTTCAAAAAGTTCAATGGTTGGACTCAATGATCTTAAAGGTCTTTTCCAACCAGAATTATTCCGTGATTCTATGATCCTGTGAGATTCTCTGACAACACTGCATGAGGAGGAGGAGATGCTCTGATCTCCACGCAGCAGCCACGAACCCTAGCAGTGCCCAGAGGAAAGGGCAGGACTTGGGTCATCTCCTCATGGTGCAAACAGAGGCAGGTTCAGCTTCACAGAGATCACTGACCTCTTGCAAATGCTCTCCTGATGAGGGGACTGAGATGAGGCAGGGGAAGGAAATCTCTGCAGCATCCTGTGGTTCTAGACAGCACACATTTGCTGTAAGGAGAATTGCAAGAGGTGGCCAAGCTAATTAACAGCCACCTGCTCACCCCCCAGGCTGCTATTCCTTGCTCCAGAGACTGAAACGACTTATCTTTGACAGCCTTTTACAAACATGAAGTCCCTACTTTATTGACATCCTTATCTCAAAGCATGAAATAAGAGAAGCCAAGTCAAAGAGAAAAACCACAGGAGGACTCACCAGGAAAAACCACAGTCAGAAACTCGAGCTCTTCCAAAGAGACCATTAACTCCTCCCCTAACACTGAATTACTGCAAATATTCAGATTTCTTGTGTCCTAGGTGAGCTGTCACACTGTGTCTTGTCACAAGTGGGCAAGTCACATTATGCCTCTCCTTGGAAGGAGAGCTGAACCTTTCAGAGCCCCCTTCCCTCCCCCAGGTTTGTCAGAAGTCTGAGATAAATAAACAGTAATGATAATTTTTTAAAAAAGGTTTTTCACAAAAGCACCTAATACTCCTGCTTTGAGTTCTCATCTTATGATCTCTCTCCTTGTAATATAATTGCACCATCAAGTTCAGTGGCCTGCAGAAAACATCAGCAAAATCAGAAAACTCAGGACCTGCAGTCTCCACACGTGTATACACAGAGGCACCAGAAACTCACAGGCAAAATCAATATGGTCAGAAGGGGGAAAAAAAATAAAATCCAATCTTTCTAGGGCCTTCTTCAACACAGCAAAAAGAATCAATGAAGAAACACAATTCAATTTGTTTTTCCCCAGTGCTGGTAACCTTAACAGAAAAGTCCTTCCCTGTACAACACCTGCCCTGCCTCCAGTTTTCATAAGCAGCACAGAGAGAGCCAGTGACCTCAGCCTTTGCATGCTGTGACAATAAATAAAGTTAGAAGCCTGTCCAAAACACCTCCAAGCCCTTTGGCCAACATCAGCTGGGAACACACATGTGGTAACAAGGAAGCAAGGGAGAAAACACAAGGCCTGGGGCTCCAGAGAAAGCTCCATCAGGTGGCTCAGAAGCACTGGCATAGGTGCAGTTTCTCATAAATACATAAAAAGATGCAAAGGGTCCTTTTCTCAGCCCTGTGGCTTAGGCTCTTGGCCTGCAACACAAGCAGCTCTGAGGCAGGGAGCAAGCCCCAGCACTGGAGCTCCAGCATGTGCCACCACTTCCAGCAGAGAACAACAACCTGCTCCGATCCGTAGGTGATTATGGGAAACAAAAAGGACTAAATTCAAAGCAGGTTTTTAACTGGGGGGGGTGGGATCCAAAACTGCTGACTGGGGAGGAGAACAAAGCCAGATGGCATATGCTGGTATTGTTAGGGATTATGCAGTGCAAGGCAATAGGAAATGAGCAGAGCAAAAGACCTGGTTTGGTCCCATGGCTCTTCTCTTGCCAAATGAACACTGAGGTGACCATGAAACAATCAGTTTCTGGGTTTCATTCCCCTCCACCCCCAGACTGAACTTCAGTATTTGTATAAGCCCAGGAGTAACTTTTATCTCATGTTTTCCTTGGGGTTTACTAGCTGTTTAGAGCTTTCAGGCTAAAAAAGCGTTCCCTCAAACTCTTGCCACAAAAAGAGCTGGAACTCTGATACTAATTAAAACCACACTCTTTGGTATCAAGAAGACATGCTATTCTTTTCTTTTCTTTTCTTTTTTTTTTTTTCTCCTGAGAAGCTGTTAATATGGGCAATGCATCTGGAACATTTTCCTTCCAAACACCATGCTCTGTACCCCCTCCTGCTCAGGTCGGCTGGCTTATGAACTTGTCAGCAGTCTGGGCTGGGAAGGCTCATATTTACAAGAATAGATTTTTTTTTTTTTTCCTAATAACAAACCATTTGCCAACTTCATGTTATGAGAAGCACACCAAGAAAATAAAAAAAAAAAAATCCCTTTCACGCTGCATGAAAGGTAACAAGTGAAAGAAGTGTCCTGCCACTGTACCCAGTGGGCCAAATCAAGGGATTCATCTTGCCAAAATATGCAGCAGGGTTGGAAAAACAGCCTCTGAATTTGCCAGGATGTTCCTGGACACTCAGAACAGTCCAGGAAAGGATGCAGGTTGCCCTGTGTGCCACCAGGGATCCACCCTGGGTAAGGTCTGTTAAAGAAAAGGGTAAGATTTCATGCTCATTTTACTCCCCTAATTTGGATGCTGCTGAGGGCTCCGTTGCTGTGGTATCAGCACCTCATAAACATTAACAAAATTATCCTTATAACATTTCATGGAAAAATGCTATTATCATATTTGAAGGACAGAAAATTGAGGGAAAAGAAAAAAAAGAGACAAGGGGTAGGTCTGAGTTCAGCATGAAGCATCCCTGTGTATCCTGAGAGGTCTAAATGCAGTTTAAAAATGAATGTCTTTGTCCAAGACCAAAAAATGGTGCCTCGTTCAGAGCAGTGATTGCACCGCAGAAGTGCAAGAAGCAGCGAACTGGCTGCTCTGAGCCAGTCCTCCTGGATTTCCAAGTCCCCACTGGTGTGGAGCAGTGTCCTGGGTTCTCCCTGCTCCACCAACTCAGCCCCCAGGGCAGCTGCCACCTTCCGCAGCTGCCTGTGGAAGAGCAGAGCATGGTCTCCACAGAAGCATCTGCACCACTCTCCAGGAAAACAAACATGGCAGGAGGGACCCTCCAGGGAAGGCACTTGTCCCACCACTGTCACTCTCGGGACCACAAAAGTAAATAATGTTTCACCAGAGCAATTTGGTTTCTGGTTTCTGTTTGGGAGTGTGGCTTTCCCTGCGTTGACTCAAAACAAAACTCGGCTTCCCTTTTTCACGGCCACAAAGATGCCAGATATTAATTCCTGGTGGTGCAAAGTGCAGGCAGCGGGGGAGGAGGAGGCCTTTGGGGGCTGAGAGATTTTATTTTAGATGTATTTTTTGGTGGCATTTTAGCTTTGAGCAAGCTCCTGCCTGGTTAGCGAGCTCCTCTGCTCGCCAACAATACAGAAGAACTGCCTAAGTTACAAAAACAAGTTAATACATTAAAAATATGACTTCAGCAAAGCAGTTAAGCTAGATGGGTGAACGCTCTGTAATTTGCTACATGCTTCTATTGTGCAGGGATCCAAAGGAATAAAAGATTCCTGTAATGCTAGAACCTTGAGGCGCAGCTCCAGTACGATGTTGGGATCCCAGTATTAGCTGTGCCACAGCATCCCTGGCTCACCACCAAAAGGAGCCTGATGGTACCCACCTCCCCAGCACCCACCTCCCCAGCACCCACCTCCCCAGCACAGAGCGTGGCCCTTTGTTCTGGAATTTCTCCCCAAAGATCAAGTAACCAAGTTCTTGAGGAGGTGGCTGTTGAGACGTCACCTCACGCCGGTGTCACCCAACTGCAAAGCACAAACACACCCACACCCAAAGAGGAGCAGGGAGTCCCAGGACTGGCTGCACAGCTCCACTTTACAGACATGGGGGAGGGCTGGGGAGGGCAGGGGCTGCCTGGCAAACCCCCCGTCCCCTCCCTCCTGCTTTTCATTTGAGGCTGACAGGCGAAGCTCCAACACATCATTACAGCCTTGAGGAGGCTGCTAAAGGTAACACTCATGTTACAAATGAATTAATAGGAAACACTTACCTTCCCCACTAGCTTGCCTTTCCTGTTCATGCAAAGGTAGAAGTCTGTCTCCTTCCCTTTGATCCGGACTTGACTGCCAAAAGTGTCTGTTTCCACTAGAAGCTGGGCTTGGAAAGGAAGAAGAAGAAAAAACAACACAACATTTACCAGTGTGGTCCCATTAAGTCAGAGCATGCAAAGCTCATCAGCACCTCGTGCCATTACCTGTACCTGAACCACACCACACTGGGATGTTCTGCAAGGACACAACCCAAGGAACCACCCCAGGGCTCCAGGCTTGGTCACAGGTGCAGATCACACACATCTCCATTGACACCTATGTGGATGTTCCAGATTTCATGCCAGTTTAGCACAAAATATCCCTATATGTGCACGTGCTCCATCAGTCCACACCAACCCCACCAGCCCATCAGCAATATAAAGCTGAAGGCTCTCCTTCACGCTGCAGGAGGGCTCTTGGAGGGTAAGAACATGGATGTTATTCTCATGAAGACAGAAGATGAGCACTACAAGAATGAAAATCCCTTCCCCACAGCCAGCAGCTCTCCAACACTTCAGAGAAGGGGTCCAGCCACATGCTCATAGTGCAAAACATCACAGTGATCTCCTGAAGACCACCACAAGAGCTAGCGAGGGAGAAATTCAGTGCTGCTCATTCTCTCTGAATGTCCTGCTCTGCAGATGACCTCTGTGTGGCCAGCTCAGTTCCCAGGAGGTCACTAACTGCTCTCTGACAGTCCAGGTCTATCAGTCCTGCTCCAGCTGGGAGAAAAACAGCCAGTCTCATAATGCCTCACACATTTATTGAGGCCAGAGCTGGTTGGCAGCACTGCCAGGAGCCACGGTAGAGGACAGATTTCTGCTGCATCTTCATGAACCACCTGCCCTGACACTGCTGCACTTGCAGAAGTGGCCGAGCTGCCACCCAGACATGCAGAATGCCAACACCATCTCAAAAACCTTTACACATCCAGATCCAGCATTTTATTCCCTCTGATCTACACATGAATTCCAGTCATGCTCGAGGTTCAGATTCCAGGAATTTCCCTGGAGAGGCAGGAACGGGCAGACTGGACATTTTGGTTCAGATCCACCTCCGATAGGGAGGGGGAGCAAGGAGACATGGTGGAAACACAACGCAAGAATGTGTAAGTGTCAGCAAGTGCAAATCCACACTCCTGCTCTGGAAAGACTCATGCTTGTAAGACCCGAGCCTTGCCGTAGGAGCACAGCTTCTGCCAAACTCTGGAGAATGTTTGATCCGTGCTGCAAAAAGTCACATTCTTTTTGGCATTCATATTTCAAACCTTTAAAACCCTCTCAAGAGCAAAGAGGCTCGCTGCACGCCTTTACCAGGGGGGTGGAAATAGGAGTTTGCTTCATTTAAACACATTCATATTTTTCCCACTTGTAAAGTCAGCTTCTGGCTTCTGCAGCAGTGCAAATATCACAAATCTTTAACTCACAAAGGCCCTAAACAGACATTTCCCTTTGCAGCTCAGTCACATATGCAAGTTTAGGGTTTTCCAGTTAGTAGCTGTTTACACTTAATAGATACATTTGTTAAACCTGTTACCACATGGGATATTTAAGTAACAACTCCTTTCTGACAGCAAGGGGGATAGTGGCTGTGTTATAGCTGAATATTACTCACAATCACTCATAAATATGGATATTTATCTAAGCCTTTCAGAAAAGCATCATGGTTTTAGAGGGCAGCTTGCCAGTGAGAGCCAGGTGCCTTCCCTCCACACCTGCCAAGGTGGCACTGAAGCAGTGACCAACCAACATTCCAGTGAGGAAGGGCCACGTGAACCAGAAACATCCCATCGTAGTAAGGATGTAAAGAGGAGCAAAGCCAGGAAAGGGGTGGATGCCACAGAGATGGGTCTTGAAGGGGAGGATGAGCAACATGGCATAGAACTTGGTGAACTGCTTCGAGAAGTTCAGGGAGGCTGCTCAGATGCAACGTAGCATTAACCAACCAGGGAACAGCCAGGGGTAGGACTGTCTTCAAAGAGGTGACTCTTCTCCTCAAATGAACAAGGGTAGCAGAGATGTCTGATGGTTGACCACAGAGGGCAAGGCAGTAGCCCGTGCACAAGGGAAGGTTAAGGAGCCAGCACAAGAGGTCCCAGAGATGGGCACAAGAACCACAGCCAACACCCAGATCACCAAGGACTTGCCCACAGATCTGCAGGGTGAAACCCACCCAGGAAGGGGCCAAGCAAGGACTCTACAGCCTGCTCACAGGCAAGAACAGGACACAGCCAGTTCCCACCTGAGATGCAAGCCATTCCCTCCCTGTTCCCACCTCAGACTGCAAATAAAGCTGCTATGAGCAACACTGAATATCAGATGTGGGTTTTGACCAGCCAAAATAGGAGCTCAGCTTGATAAAGCCTTGACCCGTGGTGCTGCAGGACGGTCAGGAACCCACACCTCCCTGACACAGGCTCCCCTGGGGGACACACACGGGGCACGCCAGCTCCCGTCCCCCACCCCCTCCCTCTGCAGCCAGCATGAGTAATATCCAAGCTGATTTTAATTTGAAAAATATCACCTTAAAAAAGATGCCGGTTCCCTGCTGTGAAAATTAAAACCATCTGGATGGAGTGATTTCAAATAATTAATCTAGGTCTCCTTTGACACCGCTGCTAATTAAAATATGATACCTTCCTCCCCTTTTTAAATAAAGAATTGAAATAAAGTTTAAAGATCTAATAAAATAATGTCATAATTTAGAACTAAATGGAAGTCACCTTTCCTGTGGGCTGCAAAGGTTACACCAGCACAGAGATCCCTCCTGGGCCAGTGCCACAGCATGGGCTGAGAAGCAGCAAATGGACAAGCAGCCAAAGTGACACCCACAACAGTAAATACACCAGCACCCACACCCCAGAGCCCCGAGGAGGCTCATGAGCCCCAGAGATCATCCACCACCCTACATCTAGGAGTGGGGAGCCCAGGGAAGGAGGTTCAGCAGATCTGTCTGCTCCCTGCTCTGAGCTTTGCTGCCAAAGTACAGGCTGAGGCCACCCACAGGTACCCACTTCTGAAAAATCCCAGTCTTAAGATACTGGAAACATGCTCACATTTCTAGGGAGCCTTGACCTCCTTTCCTACAAGAGATCAGTGCAGCTTTAGGGTTGGGTTCATAACCTAGCTGGATTCCAGCCTAGGCACCCCTTACAGCTGATTCTCCTTTTTACAAGAAGTGTCTCCCTTAATTCTCTCAGGAGCTGAAGCAGAGACCTCGGATAACACACCTAATCAGCTGAAATCAGCTGGGGTAAATCCCAGTTCTGAGTGCTGCAGCAAGAGTTGTGGGGAAAGAGGACTGGCCTGGCAGAAGGGGCTGCTGAAGTCTCCCACTCCACTCAGCAGGAGAGGAGCTCAGTCACCACCAAGAGGATTTAAATCAAACCAGACTTGGCTTGCTGTCTTCTTGCCATAATAAAGATGCTATGGCCATGACAAAAGCACCAAGGAAAATTCAAGGGAATATCCACTGAAAGGTCAGGTAAAGTCCCATCAATCCAGAGCAGCATCCCAAGGCAGTCAGCTGCTCAGGACACCTGCCTTCCAGCTCCACTACTCCCTGCATACACTGTAGAGAGATTACAATCTGTATTTTCAAAAACCCTGCACTCTAGCCTTCAGATCAGTTATTATTGTTTAAATTCTTTGACAGCTAGATATTCTGATATCTTTTCCAGGGGGGAAACAAAAAAAGAGCTAAAGATGTCTTTAGAGGGTGAGATGATCTGCTCCATGCTTTTGCCTTATTGGCCCATTTAACCTAAACCTTCCTGAAAACTCCCACTGGAAAAGACTGGAATTCCTCACATGTCTAGGTGAAAAGGATTACATACATATATATATGGTGAAAAGCCATCTTCCAGCTAAGAAAACATGAAGTCAGGGAGATATGTGAAGGTGGCAGAGAATATGCCAAATTAGCTTTCAAATACTTCCTAGGAGTGGGAGGACAGGAGCCAGAACTGCACAGGGAGAGAAAGGAGAAAGAGGGCACCTGAGGAGGGTGAGCCTTACACATACCTATCACAAAAGCCAGTTTCAGATAAATGAAGAGATAAAGGGGAAAATACAACAAAGGTGCAGAAGCACCAGGTACTCTGGGCCTATCCACCCTTGCTTTCCACTTCTCCCACTCCACCCTCTAAGTATAAACCTTGCAAAAGGAGCCACAGAGAAAAGGAAACTACAGCTTCTCATGCTGCCCACAGGCATCTTGAAGCAAGGTCAGCTATTGCACTGTTTTCTGATGCAATTACAAAGCCAGGAAAACCATCTCCAGTTAATGAAGAGGAAGGAGGGACAGATACACCGAGGCTGGGACCACAGCTTTTGTGATGGAGAGCAGCTTTCCAGTTTAGCGATCATGACACTATGAATCGAGACAAAGCCCATTTCCAAAGTTCACAGCATATATTGCATCTGATGGGAGGGTAAAATTCACTCTCTGCTATGACTGAATCCTCCAGTGTGAACCCCAGCTTGGCCAAGGGTGCTTAAAACAGTTGAAACCTGTTCAAACACAGCCTGGCCCCTACCAAACCCACCTGAATCCTTTACGTGACCACAGCATAGGAGAGAATGACCCTGCCTGCACATCCATGACATAATGACAAGGGAATAATGCCAAAATTAGGTAAAGTCTGGAGGGTCTAATAGAGCCCCCAGGCCATGAACAAGTGAGGAAATCCAGGCTGTATCCTCAAGATTTGCTTGCACACTTGTCTAGTCCTCCAAACTGCACCATTTGAAATAGTTATAACTCACAGAACCACAGAATTTTTTGAGTTGGAAAGGACCTTCAAGATCATCCAGTTCCAACCCCCCTGCATGGGCAGGGACACCTCCCACCAGCCCAGGCTGCTCCAAGCCCCATCCAGCCTGCCCTTCAACACTGCCAGGGATGGATCCCCCACAACATCTCTGGGCAGCCTGTTCCAGTGTCTCACCACCCTTACACTGAAGAATTTCCACCTGATCTCTAACCTAAATCTCTCTTCTTTCAGCTTAAAACCATTACCCCTCGTCCTCTCACTGCAAGCCCCTGTAACAAGACCCTCCTCAGCTTTCCTGTAGCCCCTTCAGGTACTGGAAGGCCACTATGAGGTTTCCCCAGAGCCTTCTCTTCTTCAGCCTGAACAACCCCAGCTCCCTCAGCCTGTCCTCATAGCAGAGCTGCTCCAGCCCTCGGATCATTTTTGTGGCCCTTCTCTGGACACATTCCAACAGCTCCACATCTTTCTTGTGCTGGGGGCACCAGAGCTGGACACAGTGTTCTAGGTGAGGTCTCATC
The DNA here is from genome assembly GCF_020740795.1 of Apus apus. Classification (NCBI taxonomy): domain Eukaryota; kingdom Metazoa; phylum Chordata; class Aves; order Apodiformes; family Apodidae; genus Apus; species Apus apus. The sequence goes on along the minus strand of NC_067294.1, from coordinate 16,250,910 downwards.
AGGGCAGAGCAGAGGGGCAGAATCACGTCTCTCCATCTGCTGGCCACACTTCTTTTGATACAGCCCAGGATGGAGTTGGCCTTCTGGGCTGCAACTGCACATGGGTGGCTCATGTCCAGCTTTTGATCCACTGGTACCCCCAGGTCCTTTTCCACAGGGCTGCTCTCCAGTGTGACCTCCCCCAGCCTGTATTCATATCTTGGGTGACCTTGGCCCAGGTGCAGGACCCTGCACTTGGTCTTGTTGAACCTCATGAGGTTCACCTGGGCCCATTTCTCCAGCTTGTCCAGGTCCCTCTGGCAGACATCCCATCCCTCTGGCATACCAACCTCACCACCCAGGTTGGTGTCATCAGCAAACCTGCTGAGGGTGCTCTCAATGCCCCCATCAATATCGTTAATGAAGATATGAAACAACACTGGGCCCAGCACTGACCCCTGAGGGCCACCACTTGTCAGTTTTCCATCTGGACTTAGAGCCATTGACCACTACCTGCTGGACACGACCATCCAGCCAGTTCCTCATCCACTGAACAGTCCCCCCACCAAACCCATATCTCTCCAATTCAGTGAGAAGGATGTTGTGGGGGACCATGTCAAAGGCCTTGCAGAGGTCCAGACAGATGACATCCACTGCTTTTCCCTGGTCGACTGATGTAGTCACTTCGTGGTAGAAAGCCAACATACAACCCAATTCCCTTCTCAATTATTCAGGTGCAAATCAGGAGTAACTACTCAAATCAATAAGGCTGGTGCCCAGGAGGGCAGAGCTCTGACCCACATACCACTGCAATTAGCTCATGGAGTCTGTCTTCAGCAAGCAGAGGGGATGTATGTCAAATTATTAAAAGGGATGGTCAGAGGGAGGTGGAATAAGAGCAGTTCCAAGATCCAGGCTCCAGGTATTTTCTTTTTTAAGCCTTTGGACAAGCAAGGGAACGGGCTGGTGTCAGAGCCTGGGTTCAGCTTGGGCAAGCTGGTCCCTGGGCAGTCCCCTGGCTCTGAAAAATGCCACCTCTCTACAGGAGGTTTTCTTTAAAACCACAGGTAAACATCTTATCTTCCACTTGGTCAGCTGATGCAGGTAAGGAAAAAGACACTGGGAATGCACAAACCCCTCAGAGCACCAGCACATCAATATAAACAAAGTGTGAAGTCCCCCACAGCACATCTCCATGCCCAGTCTTGGGAGAGCAGGAGGGAGGGCTCTGTGTGAACAAAGAAAAGACTGCAGAGACAACCTGCCAACTCCTAAAGGCCTCAGCAGCTCTCAGGAACCAGACAGGTTAAATATTTGCACGGGAGACATCAGAAGAAAATACATAATGCAGCAAGACCTCAAAGGCACTTACAGTGCAGCAACCTGATCCTGCAAATACTTCCACACAAAGGACTTGGCACACATCGGAAGTCCCTCGAGCCCTGATAAAGACCCTGCACAGCTTCAGGGTCCTGCCTCTGCCACCAGCTGCATGGTTGCACAGGCCAGGAGCAAGGGTTGGCTGTGGAGGTGTGAGCTTTCCTCTTCCCAGCCCTCTGCAGGGCTGTCTGCTCACCCTGCCTAACTGCCACCACCTCGAGGGCTCGATGGGATGGAGAAAAGTGCAGGATCACAGCACTTCTGACAGACAAACATGGGATAAAGATCCCCTTCCTGGTGACACCTTCCTCTGGCTTTCTCCTCTGCACTAGCTGAGCCTCAGTCTCCAGGAGATGCTTTCAGGCACTCACCTGAAAACAACCATCCAACACTGAGGAGGAGGTCTGTCCCATTTCCAGGACACTGAGCTATCCCCTTGGTGTTCACCGGTCATGTCTCCATGACATGAGGCCAAGACGTGCAGAAATATTCCTGCTGGTGCCAACCAGGGCAGGCTGAGTGCCCATGCCAGGACAGATGTGCAAGCTTGACCCACTGCCACAGCAGTTAACTCCACGGGGTGCACACTAGGAAAAACTCCACTATTTAAGCCTGTCCCACTGGTACAGTGGTCTCACCTACAGGAGTGCTCACCCCAAACACTCTCCTATCAGTTTCAACAGTGGCTAAAGAAGCTGGCCAGGCAATGAGGCTGAGCTGCTGGTACTCCCTGAGCATCTCTGGGACCATCCTGAGGAGCACCTGCCTCCCCACACTGTATGGCAAAATAGCAACCAAACCAGGAAATTCTGAACCAAATCAATACTCTTTCAGGACTGCCCAGGCTCCTAAAGGATGACAAAGCTTCCAGGCACAGTCCCTATAAACTAAATCTATTCACCACATCTTGGGAGAAGCTTAAAGGACAACTTCCCACTTGGAGGTCTTCTATCAGACCATGCATATGAAAACTGCCTGATAGTTTAGCTTAGAGTTTTAGTCTTAGAGATTTTGCCCTGCTTCTATAAAAATGCAATAAATCCCTGAATCTGTGAAAAACAACAGAATTTTTTAAAAAACCCAAAAAAACCTGAGGACAACATGAAAATTCGAAGCACCATATTGCTGGCCCAAGCCTGCACTACACCCAGGAGCCTGGTCATCATTTATCCAGGTGAAAAATGAAGGTAAAATACTGTCACCCTGTCAGGGAGCCCTCTGCACCCATTTGTAGATCTAAGAAAGCAGGATTAAGCAGTGGGGAATCAGACTTGGCCCCTTGCAGATGTTTTATACATAACTCACTGTAAGAGACACTAAAAATATTTTGGCAGTGGCTTCAATGACAGTGAATAAGCTTATTTAGACAAGATTCAGTAAAACTGGAGATGATAGGTTGTGTGCTTTGAGAACGCCCGGGCAGGGAGCAGCAGTGAACAAATTCTGCACTGAACTTTGCCACCTGCACACTCAAAATGACTAAGAAGAAGAGAAATGTTAAAAATGTTAGCACAGAAATTCCTCTATCTCACCAGGGTGTCTTGCTGCCTCCAAACACAGCTCAAGTGGACAGTATTTCTACAGAGGCAGGAAAACTGCTTGACAAGCTGCCAGGCTCCCAGCCTGAAATTAGTGAAGGATGAGCCTCAAAAAAGTTCAGAGGCTCCGTTACGCTTGAAAAAGCACCTAAAATGAAAAATAAAGGGCCAAACCCTGATGTCTTTGATCATTCTCATTTGAATAAACTCCTAGTGACACAGTCAAGCCCAACAGACAGGGACCTCAGAACCTGGCCCTGAGCACCTAGCTGAAATGTGTCCAAAGCACTGGAGTCCCTTGGGTCTGACAAAAGTGTGAACCCTTCCTGACCCACGGAGGTTTAGAGTTACCACAAGAACAAACTCTGCTGAAGTTATTTTGACTCTTGTTCCCAGCCTCAGCTGAACCCAAAGAAAATACCAACGTACACAAAGATAACAATAAGCAGAGAACGACGACTACGGGAGCCCCACGTACTCTTGCTTCTCCAAAGCTGCTTTAGCTGTGGCCAGAAGCGTAGGACAGACCACGTTTACTCTGAAGCATTTGCCCATCTCTCTTGGACAACCCTGGTGGCTGGCTGCTCATCCTGAGCAGTGAAGTAGGTGTGATGTTAGCACCACCATATCCTCTTACCCAGGAGTCCCAAACACACCCATCTCTCCCATACACCAGCACCGTGATGGTTTCACACACTCCAGGAGTGGATCCAGAAGTGGATCCAGGTTCCACTCTAGTATTTGTGAGTGCTCCAAAGTGGAGCTAATCAGGAGGAATGCACAAAGCATTTGAAGTGTTAGATGAATTATGATGCTCAGCTGTGACGGATGTACAAAGAAATTAAATTCTACCAAGCAGGTTTCTTATTCTGGGCCAGTAAAAGCTGAAATTCTGACAGTTAATTTAATGGATAGGAATATAAGCATGCTCACACATTTGCACTCAGAGGGGCTCATCGTAGCTTTCCCTTTTCCAGCAAGTAAAAAATATGCTGAAAAGAAAGTTGCAGGATGCCTCAGTATTTTCAGTGGGATTCTTATAGCTCTGGAACCCAGAGAAGTGGAGGCAGCAGCACAACCTACCAGAAAAAATGTTCTGGCACGTGAAGAAAATTTGTTTTAAGCTCTTCAACAGGGTTTGCTCTCACAAATGGATGCAAATTCCTTTCAAAGGTATCTGACTTTTTAATGCTGGTGCTGCTGAAGCTCACTTTTGCCAAATAAAAGGTAATGTAGTATTGACAGAAGTACAGCAAATGGTCACTCTTAGGTAAGAATCTGAGAGTGGGACTATTTTTGGTTGACAGAGGTGGACAAGAACTCATTTTCTGTGGCACATGGGGGGACACATCCTCTGGAACCAACTGCAGTCCAAGCAAGTCCCTTGAGTGAAGCAGCTCAGGGGAGGGTGCTCAGCATCAGTCCCTCAGAAAAGGTCTCTCCCTACAGACACAGCACAATCCTTCCAACCACTCTCAGAGCAGCAGCAACAGGGGGAACGACAAAAACTCAGATACCACATTGGCTCTGCCTTGAGCACCTTTGGTTTCATACATTTAATTTTTGGAAACATTTTCATCACAGGGCTTTTCTTAAGCTCCCACCCCCAGTCCACTTGCCTTTTACTGCGTTTTAATTGCATGAGAAGTTTTAAGAGTTTGGTGGTTTTTTTCCTAGAGTCATTTGGGACAAAAGGCATCTGCCACTAGGTATTAAAATAAGACCTGTCAGAACTGTAAAATTAGTTTTATGTTTTCATAAAGGTGCTTTAAAAATCTCAAATACAATTCTGCATTCAAACCGTGTTGGAATTAAGAAAAGGAGATCCCAAGTTAAATCTGAATATAAAAATAAACCAAGTGCTGAACTAAGCCAGTCCTCATCTGTGCTGTTATAAACAAAAGCAGCAAAGAAAGAGGCAATATCTCTAATAGCTTATTTGGGGGCATTCTGGGTTTAAAGAATCCACACTGACAGTGTAAAATCTGTGTTCTATTATTTGTTACTTTTCCCAGTTTCAGATTGTCTAGAGACCCAGGTCACCTCTAAAGGTCAGACTCAGCCCCATGTTTCTCTGCATTGGAGCATCCTTCTCACCTCTCCCACCCTGGAGAGGGTGGCCCTGTGGACCTGTCCAGGGACAGTCCCTTGAGGGTGACACCGCTGCTGTAGGTGTCCAGCCTGTGCCCCTCCCAACGTGGATAGACAGAGCAGAGCTGCTTTTGCATGGAGGGCTCTTTGGCCACCTCTTGAATCACCACATCGCTCACTTCAGAAATCTTCAGACATGCAAAGGACAAAGCCCAAGGGACAAACCCCTCTTCCAGCACTTGCTACCCGCTGCCAGTGAGCACGTCCCTCTGCCCCACCAGGACACCTTGTTACTCTCCTGTTCCATCACCTGCTACAATCCTTGGAGCAGACAAGAGAAGGAAATTCCCCACCGCTATTCATACATAGCAGACTTGAAACATTGACAGGCAGTCCTGACACACACATCCCCATGCCAAGCCCAAGGAGTAGGGCTGCCCCCCACCTTTGCCATACAAGGATGAAGCCACCTTAGAAACCTGCCAAGGGGTCGAGTCATCCCAGGTTTACTGTTACCCCAGCTCAGCCGACCACAGCAGGAGGAGCTGCTGGTGCCCATGACAGTCCTCACTACCAGAGCTGCTGGCACCAAGGAGCCCAAGGACACACCAAACCCCAAGAGACAGCCCTTGGCAAACAACACCTTATCTGCCAGAGCTTTACAGCCCAGAGCAGAGCTGCAGCCACACTGGGACAGATCCAGAGTCATTTCTCCACCCAGGACCCTAAAGGAGCAACGGAATCCGCCAACTTGAACTAAGGAACCTCTGCACAAGCTCCTGGTGGGGAAACAGATGGCTTTCCCTAACTCCAGGTGCCCACCAGGCCTGGGCCCCCGCTGAGGCCACGAAGCAAGCAGAGCCCCTTTGCAGATGGGTGGACCAGGAAGGGGAGAGGGAAGGGAAGAGCCACAGGCACAAGCCCCCCCACGCCCCGTCCGCAGCCTCCTCCCCACCTGGCCTTTGGCCACAGGTCCCCTCCGGTGTGAAGAGTTACAGCTCATCCCCCAAGAGGCGGGAATGAAAAGGAGACAAAAAAGCAGGATGCTGGTGAATGGGGGCGGTGGGTGGCCGAGCTGCACACAAGAGGCACAGCCGAGTGTGTCTGGCACCAGACAATGCCGGGGCGGGCGGCGGGAGCGCCCGGGCCCTGCTGGCGGCCACGCAACCAGCCATGGCGGGGAACAAAACGGCTCCCCGGGAAGCGTCCCTCTCCTGGCTCCCGTCTCCTCAGCCCTGCTGGGGGTTGCGTTTGGGGTTTTTTGTCTCTGCGTTGTCCTTCCTGCTGGGGCATTTACAGCTCTGAAAAACAAGCTGGTCAAACATCCCCAGACTGGTGTGTTTAGCGCTTCCCCTCAGGTTTCGGCAGCTTCCCTGCCACTTTTCCCTCCCTGCCACTGGCTTCCCTGCCACTTTTCTCTCCCTGCCACTGGCTTCCCTGTCACTTTTCCCTCCCTGCCACTTCTCCCTCCCTGCCAGCCCTGGGCCCAGCAGTATTTATGGGGTAGCGAGCTGACCCCTCGGCTGGTGGGCGAGAGTGCCTGACGTTAAGTGCTGCTAATGCGTTTTGCATTTGTGCTCGGGGGCAGGAAATCTCAACTTCCAGTGCCAAGGGGTTAATTATAATTTATGTAGCAAGATCTCAGGCTGTGTCAGTTTTGTTGTTGGTTCGCCTTTTTTTTTTTTTTTTTTCCCTCCAGCTAATTAAGAGGTACAATTACGACTGAGAATCAAAGGGATATTTTGGTACTCAGCTCTCAGAAACAGAATACGGGCACTTAAAACACGAGGACATCTTTGCTTTTCTATGCTTGCTTAGTTTTTGATTCAGATCTGTAACAAGAAATGGTCACATTCTTGATCCACCGTCATAATGCACTGGAGACCACCTATGGAAGCCACTGCAATGGGGTAACACAGCATTGCTGCTTTCCCAGTGATTACCTGCATTTCCAGCAACATGTTTTACTGACACATCACCTGCTGCTCAGGGCTCTGGCAAAACTTTCTGCTTATTAATTAACAAAGCCTGGTGATAACCTTGACATGAGTAGTACCTAAACAGACTCATCTGTGCTCACACTGTGTCCCCAGGACTAGGTATTCCCAAGACAAGTAGTAGGTTGATTAATATTATTGCTGTATTAGTAATAATTATTAATAAATCATCCCAGACAGCATGGCAGCCCCTCTGCACTGCCCAGTGCAAATGGGGGGGGCATCCACTGTGCAGGCCTTGGGAAATGGAGCTGAGATCTACTTAGCACCATGGGCACCCGGGGTAGACACGAGCACCCAGCCTGTCTGGACAGCACCCTCAGGACTCACAGCTCCAGCCATGGGGTGAACTATGCTGGCCTCTGCTGGGCAGGCTCCTGCCCTGACTGGGGTGTCCCCAGGAGCGAGCCCATCACCTCCTGCCATCCCCCTCTGTCTGCTCCTTGCCCTCATGTTTGTGCAGAGGTTTAATGGTTACAGGTCTCTCTTTCTCAGCGCTCTCAGAGGTGTTTGCTGAGCCATTTGCAAAGGGTTAATGTAATTGAATATTCAGATGTAGGGAGTGGGGGGGTTGGGCTAAATAAAGCTAGAAAAGATTCTGGGGAACCCTTAAAGTGCTGCTCTGGGGAGTCACTAGAGTTACACACACAGGCTGCAACCTCAGCTTGACTTGGCATGGGCTGCACAAACATATCTTCCACCATTCATTATTTTTTAGGGATGCAGTGGGCTATTACTCTCTGGAAAATTAATCACTTAAGTCAGAAACCAATGGTGTATAATTGTCAGCAGACCACATATGCCACAGGCTCTCATGCCTCTGTACCAGTAGCCTCCACCCAAACACAGCTAGAAGCAGATGTGAGGCTGGCAGCAGCCATGAAAACCAACCCTTTCTCTAAAGAAGGGGTCAGCATTAGGACCAAGAGAAACAACTGTCCACATGGGTTAGAAATGAAGCTCATGCTGCCAAAGCCAAGAGGAGAGCTCAGCAACTGGTACCCAACATCAGAGACCCTCTGCCTGCAGCTTGATAGCATCATGGTGGGTTTCTTGGTCTACCCTTTGATGTGCCAACAGCAAAACTGCTGTGTGGGATCTGCTGCAAGGCAGGAGGAAGTACACAAACAAAAAACACACCACGTGAAGCCTTATCATGACATTAGGAGGAGATAGCACAGTCCAAACCTCGGCATGGAGAGATGCTGACTGGTACTGCTCATCTGAGAAGCTTATTTAGAAACCTGGCCATCAGCACATCCTCCAGTTATCTCCATCCCTTGAAGCTACTCTGTGATGGGTGTTTGCCAGAGAAAGGGCACAGCAGTTGCCATAAGCCATTTTACCAGAACACCTAAAAACCACACAAACCCATAACAAGCAGAGCATTTCCAGTACTGCAGGAGCCACCAAACAGAATATTCTGTTTCCCTGCAGGAGATTCAGCACAAATCAGGCTTTTCTACCTAAAGGCTGAGAATAATCAAGGTAGAAGGAGGGATGGTATTTTTCAGAGGGTTTGCTCCTGTGTGCAGGAGGGCATCTCTCTCCTTGCACCAGGTAGGGCAGTAGGTGCTGGTGCAGGCATGAGGCTGGGAAAGGCCCTGGCTCAGCACTGGAAAAAGCAAGACAGATGACAAAGCTGTTGCTTGTAGTCCCAGCTTGAGCCACTAACCTGCACGACGTTCAGTGAAAAGGACTCGTAAATGCTTCATCAGCAGCACAACCCAGTTACACAGGAAAGAAATAGAAAAGAAGGGCAGATCCAGAGGGAAATACATCTATAGCAGCATTACCTTTCCCTACAGCTTGCTATTTATTGAAGAAGCAGTAAAAGCTCCAGTGCACTTCAGAATACAAACGCTGACATGGAAATTCAGAGCCCTGAGCCACTTCCAACAGGGAAAATATACTGACCGCAGCCTGTTTGGAGGTCAAACAAAATCAATACCCTTTCTCTCCAGTCTGTCTCTAAACTAAGCTTCTTTCAAAGACATCCAGAGAAAATGGATCATCTTTTGTTGTTGTGTGTGGTTTTGGGTTGGGCTTTTGTTTGTTTGTTTGTTTGTCTGGCTTTTTTAAAGCGGTCAAACATTCATACGAGTATAAGAAACTCCTTCCTCCCTCAACACACTGAAAGGATTGTCTGGAGGTCAAAACGGCCCATCAGTTTTACCACACAATAGATGAGTTACCCAGTTCTTGGGGGGGAAACCAAGCTGGGAGCTGCTTAGCACTCAGTAAGAGAGGAAAAAATAAATCAATGTATTTGCTTGATTGGGGTAGGTTTAAAGCTGGTTGTCAATTAGTTCAACACAGTTTGCTGTTACAGAGCACAACAATTTAGCCCCAGGAGCTGAAGTTTGCTGCATTTCCTCAGATTCCTCCTGCTGAGAGACAGATACTGGCTGCAGCCAGGTCAGGCCCTGAGGAGTGAGGCTGGAAGCCTCGGCCAGAGATCAGGAGCCTGACATGGGCTACAGCAGGACCAGGGACTCCTTCCTTCCATTCCAAGTACACAGTAAACTGGATTCATGTCCAGAAAGGAGTAGAGATGATAACTGGTCATTGCATGGGGACAGTGTGCCTCTCCACTAAGCAACACACACCTTTTAAGACAAACTATGGTTTATATACCCTCGTGCAGATGATGCTGTCTTTACAGACACAAGTGGGTCATGCCAAGCTGAAGGAGAAGGCAGAAGGACTCAAGCGACAGAAGGGAAAACCTTGCCTAGAGCAAATTTTTAAAATAACATAAATTCTTAAAAATCTCAGTACAAAAATCACGAGGAGAAAAAGGGAGGGACAAACCATGAGAAGACATTTCCTAAGGGTCCCACTGAATGGCTCCCAAGGAGAACCACTGCCTTTGAAGCAACAGACCATTGATGACTACCTGCCAGTTCTGTTCTGACAGTGTTGAAAGTCACGCACCAAATTAAACAATTATTTAGGCTGGGAAGGCTCTCCAGAGGTCATCCAGCTGACTCCCTGCTCAGAGCAGGACCATCAGGGCTAGGGACCATCACTTCTCAGTTGTTTTCCACCTCCTTTGCAATATCTTCCTCTTCCTGAGAAAGCCAACATCCTTGCCTTGGTTTAAGCACACCTAAGGGTGTGTGCTCACCACATCCCAGATGCAGCTGGAGAGGAACAGACACATCTGCAGCCAACTTGGGCCCCAACAGCAGAAAACCTGAGAGCAGACCTCAGCAGGCACGAGCTGCCCATGGCCATGACCCTCTGCCAACCTTGCAGCCACAGTCCATGGAGCCACACTGATCCATGTTTACCTGGTGGGTGTCCCACCCCCCAGTGTTTGTGCTGTTGGTACCTGGAGCAGGTATATGAAAGCTCCTCTATGTCTCCAAGCCCATTCCTCAGAGACACACGTCCTGGCTCCTCTGCCACCCTGCACTCACAGGTGCTGCAGGAAGAGGGTTTGTTCCACCAGCCACCATAATGGGCACCTTATTTCCAAGCCAACATATTTAGCATCTTCTAATAAGGACCTCAGCTCCTTCTCAGGCCCACACAGGTCTCATAGTTTCAGTGCTAGAAAATGCTGGCGAAGCTAAAAACAGGTTACAGCAATGGTGAGCATCATATGTTCTCCCAAACTCATTATGGCTGCAAGAACAACCAAAGCTAGTAGCTAGAAAAAGTGCAGCTTCTTTGCAGTGCTTTTTATCTCCCCTCCTCCAGTCCTCCCAGGTGGAACAATTTACCCAGTGACTATACAGCTCTTACATTTGCTTGTTAGCACCCCCAAATTAGTAGGTGTAAAGCCAATATCCTTTTGCCTATTTACTCCTAATGAGTCACCGGTCAGAAACTTAACTTGGAAAAAAAAAAACAACAACGGTTACAAATGCAGATGCAGAAGCAAATGAAATAAAGGCAAGAATCACTGCTGAGCAAACGCTGCACAAAAGCAAGGGGCTGGGCACCCCACACAGCACCCCACCATTGTCACCAGCTAAAACCTAACAGCTTTGATTTGCCTCCCACCGGCTGAAATGGTTTGAAATGCAAGGTCTTAACAAAGGTGCAAGACACAGGAGGAATGGGAGGCACTGCTGGGCACTTAATCTCCTTTCAGTCTCACACAGGAGCTCCAGGAATGGCTCTGCAGAAGTCGGTGGAGTTTCATGAGTGTAGGAAAGAGGATAATCAGGCCTCAGATGTAACAGAGGTCCAGCCCTGTGATCCCTCCATGCAACCAGCAGAAATGTTATTTGGGGTTTATAATGAAGTTACCTTTAGGTAAGCTCCTTTGCTGCTGGAACCTGGGACAACACCACTTATCCCAACAGGACAAGACCAGCTTTCAGCAGCTGCAGAGTTCACCCTCTACCTCCAGACAACATGATGTGAAACAGGGAACCCAAAGCACCCTCAGTCTGCTTCAACACTCACCCCTGCAATGCTCTGCCAGAGCAGGACCAGGGGTTTTGTAGTGAGGACACCCCTCACACCCCCACCACACGGGCAGCACAGACACACTGTGAGCCTCGTGATTGTCTCTAGCCCAGTGTTGAGGCCATTTGGACATGATTTTTCTAAGATTTATCTGACATTTACAGGCCCACCTACTCTTAGCTCTTCCCTGCTGCTTCTCCACACTGAGGTTGTTGCTACGTCCAGCAGTGGTGGGTGACCTCCCCTGCTGCTAAAGCTCCCCTCTCACATCTGACCACCCCTTTCCTCTGCTGCTTGTCTTTCCAAAAGCACTTTAGAACATCAGTAAAACAAACCACACCAGCCAGAAGCCAGGATCCCAAGCCTACCCTATGCTCAAACACCAATGGCTTCCCTCACCATCCCAGCACTCAGGTGCAACATCTCCTCCTCTGTCCCACCAGGCCGGCTGCTAGATGAGGAACAGAAGCAGCATGAGAGAATAAGGATTTGTCCCCACCTCACGACCTGGGACTGGATCCTTCCAGCCAGCACAGCTGCCTTCTAGCTGTGATCACTGGGAAACCTGGTGGAGAAGACCCAAAGGTATTACAGCTAGGAGAAGGCAGGATCACAGCAGATGGCAGGACTTTTTTCTTAATGCTTTGGGAAGAAAGGCACCTCTTCAGCAGCTGTGAATGCAAAGGAGAGGCCTTTAGGCACCCATTTCAGCTTGCAGCCATGAGGGCAAAACAAATCTGAGAACTACCCAGTGATTCCTCAAGATCAACCACTTCAGGTAGCAGCAGCAAAGAACAGGCACATCCCCAAAACCACTACAGCAGAAGTTGAAGAGTCAAAGCTCAGGAGACATTCAGAAGGTCTCTGCTCCTACATCACCATAAAAGCATGAATTGTCTGTTAGATTCAGAAAATACTTAAAATTCACCGGGGACCAAAGCACTTGCAATTTATTGCTGGCACAGCTCATTAAAAGGGATGCTTACAGAGTGCAGCCACCCGGCCATCTCCCTCCAACCCCAATGCCCCGTCTCCTCCTCCAAAGTAAGAACAAATAGGGGTTGTATTTGGCCTCCTCACTCCCTTTACTTGCAAGCTTCCCCCTTCTTGCGAGCGCTGGGAGCGCAGCCGCTCCCCACGTGTTCTCTGCATCCGACTGGCAGGCACTCTGGAAAATGCCAGTATTGGAAGGGCCTGGATTCAGCGGTTTTTGAGTGCTGATCGGACACTATTTCGTTCCAGCCACAGATAGTCACTTTTGGGGGGTGTTTTCAGCTCCCTTTTTGGACTCTTCCAGATTTCCGAGCATCACGAATCAGCCATTTCTCCCCTCCGGAGCATCATTGTTTTTCACCTTTCCCCCAAGCCCGAAGCTCGGTGAGGTTTCACAGGGGACAGGGCTCTTCTCTCCTCTCCCAGCCAGCCAGGCAATGCTCCTGGCCTTGGTGTGTTTGCTGTGCTCCACCTCGCAGCTGCGGAAATTCCTGACTATCTGGTTTTTAAAAGAGCTGAGGGGAAATCTGAGCCATACAAGTGGCTTCTTTTCTTTATAAAAGCGAACGCTTCTCTTGAGGAAACCCCAGCCTGAAAACAGGAATGGTCCCACCGCACCTAGAAACACCAAATGATAACTTCTAACCAGGCTACCAACATGGTGTCCATTGCCACCATCTCTTAGCATCTCTCCATGTGCTTTTACCCTGATGGCACACCTGAGAGGTGAGGGAATGGTGCAACCCCTATATTGGAAATGAGGGGGGGACACACCAGAAGATGGACAGGATGACATTCATTATATGTAAGCAAAGGTCATTCTCCCTCCACTGCCTAGAGGGTCCAGCCTCTTTGTCCCACCGCCTAACCTGGGCAAAGTGGAGCGTGGGAGATGCTCCAGCTGAGAGACTTGGCTAACATCACCAACATGCCTCCAGCAAAGCAAGCAACTGACTTTAGGTCTCTCCAACGGCAACCTAGTGAGACCCCGTGGGATCTCCCAGCAGAAGTGTGTTCTTTACATACCAAGTTTTGAATTTCCCATCCATTGTCATTTTTCATTTCCTCCACCCATTTCTTATGAAGGCCACTTGACAACCCTGATGGTCACGTGCACCAAAGCTCAAACATACAAGACAATTTGTTGAAGATGTTTTCCTTCCCCACAGTAAAAACAATTTAAACCCCCTTTTAGATAGGCAGACTAGCTTATTCACAGGGTCCTTTTAATTGCATCCCAAGAACCAACTTGAATTCATCACTGACTGAAAGCTTAGATATGGAAAAACCTTGGATACCACGATACAAACCTTGATAACAGACACTGACACAAACCAACTGCAGTAAACTCAAAGGAGCACTCCCAGCATTTGTGCACAGAGCCACTCATGGCCTAGAAATATATTTAAAATGATGCAAACTTCTTCCACAACTTCAGCATAAAATGGCTCAGGTTGGAAGGGACTTTAAAGATCATCTCCCAGCATCCACCCAGCAGTCCCCAGGTATAAATTCCTGATAAAAGTAAAAGGAATCTTTGTGGTAACGTGCACAGTGCATTTTCAGAGCCACAGAGGAGAAAGGGAAGCCCTGACTTTGTTTCTGTCTTATTTCATCACAGCCAGGGAAGAACATTGAGCAAAGCAGCTGCTTGAGCTTCATGGGAAAAAAACCCCATAATCACAGCAAGGCAGGAACAGACAATATCATATTGACCTGTCTTCAGGGCCTGGCATTCACATTTTCATAAAGTGTCTCAGAAGATGAATCACTATACTAATAATATTTGTATTGATTATCTAAACCGAAGCAGCAATCGACTCCATTGTCTCACTTCCTCTTAAATTGCTCACAGATGGGATCCTATTTCCTATTCTGCATTTCTAATGGGAACACTTAAATCACAGCACAGAATTACACACACACACAAACTGTTAACAAAAACCCTTTTATGACTTGCATGAAAATAAAGATTTTTCACTTTGTAGCTCACTTTGCACTCCACGCCAAAATTAAAAATGACTAAATATCAGCAGACCTCTAAATTACTTTGCTTCATTATTTCTGGGTCCCTAATATTTACTGACAGGCAGGCCTATCTTTTCCAAACCCTAATCAGTGATTATGGCGACTTGGAGTTCAGGCACAGAGCAAAAAGGTGATTTTTGTTTTGTTTCCATGCAAGTCAAAGCTCTTTAAGCTATCTCAGGTCCAGAAGGAGGGAAATCAAAAATCACTGTAGTATCAGAAGAAAAACAAACAACAGCTTCTGCTGTTACTAAGGGTAAAAAAACAGGGACTGCTGCAGAAAGAGCTGAACTTTAAGGGTGAAGCTCTGGGACTTTTTTGCTGAAAAGGGAACTGGCAGCATATACATGGTTTTAAATCAGTTGGTCATGAATCAAAAAGCAAAGATTTACATTTTTCATCCCAAACTTCTCATCCAGCTAAGCAGAGCTCTCCCCTACCCTGGCACAGGGTAAGGCAGAATGAAAAAATAGAGAAGCCTTAAACGTCCAGCGCGTTTCAAACGGCTGCCAAGCCTTCAGAGTCACCTGGAAGATGAGGGCAGCCAAGGCTCCTTGCTGGCCTACCACAACCTGGGAGCTTCATCACAAAACCCAGCCCCAAACCCAGCTTCATCTCCAGCTTCATCCCCATCCCCAGCTGCCCCACACACGGTTCAACCGAGCAGCGAGCTTGAGCGCATCCCCACGCCTGCTTTCAAAGGAAAACTTCACCACTGCCCCACTGCAGAGGAGAAGGGGAAACATATGAAGGAAGACAGTTAATTAATTAATTAATACAGCAATCGAGGGATATTGGGAAAGGGGAAAAAAAACCAAAACAGAACAGAGCCACAACACACAGCAGCTGGACGGCGAAGGCTCCTCCGCTCGGCCGGTCCCCAGGACCCATATGACTGTACAGCTGCCACGGTGAATGATCATTCCACACGCCGAGGTCAGCTCTGCCCCCGGGCTAAGTAAGTGAAAATAAATGGTTTAGAAGATAAAAGGTCTTTTTTTTAAAAAAAAAAAATAATAATAATTATTTGTCTTGTTGTCACGTCAAAACCTGTAATGGGAAGAGACTGGAGGCAGCGTTACGGCGTTTAAATAGGAGACAGCCATCCTGATGGGTCAGCAGAATAAATTACAGAGCAAACCCAGCTCCTGGGGGTTTGGGGCTGAGCTGCACTGGGATGGACAAGCCCTGGGCACCTACCTGGCTCCTGGGAAGAAAAGCAGCTTTTGGAATGTCCAGCTTGTGGAAACGCAGGTGTATTTCACCAGACTAAATCGCTACATCTCCCATCTTCCTTGCAGGTTAATTCTGCACCTTCCAGCCAAAATAAGGGTTTTTTTTTCTTCCTGATCTTCCCAGGAGGGAGGATGAAAGTTGATTTTAACTCCTTTAGGAAGGGAAAGGGTTAATCAGGTTTCCCCAGGCAGCTTGCTGTTAAGGTGCCAGAAATACCGAGGGGAAAGAATGACTTGCTAAAGATGGGACAATGGCACTGGTATTTTGCATTTGTTTCCAGGCTTTGAGATAGAACAAATGGGAGTCATTAGTGAAATGAGTTTAGGGAGTTCTAAATTAGCTGTCAGGCTGCCAAACCCGAAGAAGTGCTATGTCAGCTCATTAATTCTGGAGAGCACAGGATTACCCAAACCTAGGAAGGAATCCTGCAAAATTTAGAGTCAATTAAAGGAGGCTATTTTGCTGTAATAATATTTTCCACACGTATTACACCTCCTCATGGAACAGAGCCCGTTTCTACCACAAATGAAATCTCTGGTGGGGATGGAGTGTGGCTGATGTCTAGACAGCTGTAATATGCTCTCCATGGGCTTGTCCACTGGCATCTCTGGGAAGCTCCAGCTAGAACAGAAGGCAGAGACTGCACGCTGTGGAGCACATCACCCAGGCTGGGTTGACCCAAAGAAGGAGGCACTCATCTCCCTGAGCTCTTCCATTTCCCCATTCCACCTAAAAAAGCTAATCTGTACGGGGTGTGGCATTACTGTGGAGGTAATCATGCATCACACCACCTCTTTCTTGAATTTGCTTCCTTTCTTGGCCTGCCTGACCCCAGATTTGTCAACACTCTGCTAGTAAACCCATGCTTTGTTCACCTCCCCAAACCTTCTGTCTCAGAAGCATCCCTTGAGTCCTGAGCTAAAGCCCACTGAAATCAGGGAAAGCCTTTGAGAGGACTTCACTGGCTCTGGGTCCACCCCTCCAGGGGGCTGGAAAGGCCAGCAGCTAAGGGATACTCAGAAGAAGACAGGTCATACAAAGCTTCCCGCGCCATAAACTAGATGGTTTAAAAGATGGATGATTTATAACCTTCTGGGGGAGCCAAGATTTTTTTTTTTTTATAGACTAGGTCCATGGACAAAGTACTGGAACACACCAACTAATAACCACACCACCTCCAAGCCAGAAAGAAAAGTTACCTCCACAGAGAGGGGAAGCCCAAAGACCCCGGGTATCCCCTCCACCTCTCCCCTGATGCCTACTGCTCCTCACTGCCCCACAGGACAGCAGTAGCCAGGGACAAATTAAACCAAAAAAAAAAAAATCACATGGCTGTGAAATACAAATGAGGCAAAAAATGCCTTCAGCCAACCAAGGGAGCTCTGTCTCCCCAACTGCGCCGGATACAAAGATCGTGAACAAACAGGATAGAATGTCTTCTGCCTTTTGTGAAATGAAAATAAATGAAAGGATCTAAGGTTTCAGGTCACTGATCCCTCTCTTCCCTATCTGTACCATTTATCGGAGGTAGAATATAAAGGTTCCAGGTCCTTTTCTTTTTCTTTCTGTCAGCACTTTAAGGGTTGTTTTTTTCTCCGTCCCCCTTTCATTTTCTGAATGAAAGGACCACTTAGGAACCTGTAAAGTAATAATAAGCTTATAACAGGAATATTGTTTTTCTGGGCCAATGCAAACTCCTTCTGAATAGGTTGAAGAGATTAAAGTAAAAATGCAATCTGTAAATAGATCAGGCTTTTAATTAGTTTATAGCCTGTTAAGAGATAATATTTTGCTCATGTAGATCGTCTGTTATCTAAAGATCTCGGAGCACTTTAGGAACATCAATTAAGCCTTAAAAAAAAAAAAATCACTAACAACCTAGGGAGATATGTAAGTGTATTTAGATTAATTAGTGTTGCTGTGAGCAGCAGGCATTATTATTAGATTTAATTTAGTCCAATAATTGACTTATCTGTTAATGGATTCTAATTCATCTGAGAAGGGATCAAATCCATCTGATTAAAAGCATTACATCGACTCAATTAATTCTATTAACTGACTTAATTTGCCATTTAATAATTCAACACATGGGGCCAGATCTTGGCCCCTGAAGAAGTCACAAACCAAAAATTCCATACTGGAATTATTATGCCAGCAAAACAATGTGCTGCAGAGCGTGCATTTTCCCTCCTATGTGGCATTAGCAGACCCAGATGAAATATTCAAGGGGGCTTCCTCCAGCCAGAACCCCCCCCCAGCCCTGCCATGCCCCCTTTCCCTGAGTCAGGGCTGGCTGGTCATTTTGCTGTACTCATAGTGGCTGCCTGGAAACGAGCAATTCACTGCCTGAGATTTGCCACTTCCCCTCTTTTCTGGCCATTCTCTTCTAGCAAGAGGTGAGAAGTTTGACAGAAGTCAATAAAAGCTTGCCATAAAACTAACCCCCCTTCAAAGGCAGGTCAACCCTCCCACGCCAGCCATTTGGAAGCTGTCTCTGTGCAAGAAAAGAAGAGAGAGAGAAAGAAAAAGCACATCTCTTCACTTGGACACTGTTCTTTCACCAGTTGTGAATGTAGCAGAGGAGAAAGAGGTGCTAAAATGTTATTAGCTCCCCCATCCTTAACACTGGCTGGTGCTAATTACTGGTGATGAGCACTGTGGACCGTAGCCACAGCTACTCTGCTCCACAGAGCTACCCCCATCAAGACAGTCTGTCTTGCCTGATGTTACCTTATCCTAACAGGACTGAGCTGTTTGGGAAAACTCAGGGCTGGAGTCAGCTCATGGGCACCTTTTCCCATGCATGTCCCTGCCCATGGCAGGGGGGTGGAACTAGATGGTCTTCAAGGTCCCTTCCAGCCCAAACCCATCTGTGGTTCTGTGATCTCTTGCCTTTTCTCAGACAGTGGCTCTTGCTTATCCCCCCAAAGCCTTCCCTAGGCTGGAATCCTTAGGACATCAGTCCTCATCACCTCCCCTGTCAGTGGGGACAGGGTTAAGGCAGTGGAGAAGCTGCACCGTCTGCAAGGGCAAGGCAGCCAAGAGAGGAGCTGGGTACTCCCCAGCACTGAGCCTGGCTCTGACTCCCTGTGCCAGAGCAGAAGCAGGGAAAAAGGGAAGAGAAAAAGAGCAGGAGGGAAACCAGCCATCTGCTGCAGGAGAGGAAAGGTGTCCTCCTTCAGAGGCAGATCCGACCAGCCAGACGGAGATGTGGATCAAAAGTTTGCAACTGTTGAGATCCCCAGACCTGGTTTAAGCCTCTCTCTGGTCTTGATCAAAGGTTACTCCATAATAATGCCTCGGGGGGAGGGGTTCCCGGCACATAATGAATCCTGTGTCATTGCCTTTGTATCCAGTTTTGGCTGTAACACAGATGGTTCTCACTTCAGTAACTCCGACATCTCTCCCCCCTTCATTATCACAGCCAGGAGCTCTGCGTGGTCACATCCTGGACCTCCACGCCCCACCTCACTGTCTCCCCGATTATCATGCTCTAAGTGTTCCCGTGCCAAGCAAGATGATGAACAGATTTCCATAACCTTTCAGCACAGCTAGGGATGGGAAGGCTTTGCAGCTTGACGCATCAAGGAGTTTGATTAGGAGGCACAGGAGAGGGAGCAGGAGGGGTGTCAGCAAATGGCCTCCATGGCCAGAGCACCCCGTGCTGTCCAGAGGATGCCAACAACCTGGAGTGGAGGGATGCAGGCACCAGGGAGCTCCCCAGATGGGAAATCTCAGGCTCTGCAATTGTGCAGCATCCCCACCGGTCACGAGCGCGCTCCGGCGCGAGGACGTGTCGTTCAGCCAGGATTGCATATGTATGAAGGGGACAAGATGGGCTTTGACACATAAATTAGCACTTGTCAGCTGCTCACGGGCACACTTCCCTGCTGCACCCCACGGAAAGTGCTGCCTTCTTTTATGGAGAGGAGAACTGCACGGCAGTACCTGACAGGCACTGCAAGGGCCTGCCCTGGGAAGCAGCAGCCAGCAGGCAGCGACTGGCTTACATATCAAACCTGAAGAGGGGGAACACAATAAAATGACACAATAATTAGCAGCCAAGTGGCACTTTCCACTCCTGTGTTATCTGGAGATTTGGGAATGACAAAGGACAAGGTTGATGAGACCTCAGGGCAGAGACTGGGTGATTTTACACAGCAGCAGCGTGGGCTGGTTTCACACCAGCCAGGTGCTTCTAGCTGTCAGCTCCTCCCACGGCACAACTCAGACAGCTCGTCCACCGGTGCTGCCCCCTGTGCTGGGCACAGCATGTGCCTCCTCCTGCCCAAAGCTCCCCTGGGAAACGACCATTCCTAGACTTTGACCCACCATCATGGCAGCCCACCTCCACCTCAGCAGTGCTGCACGTGAAGTCAACCACACGTGAACATCCATGCTGGCCAACACACACACCCCCTCCCTCTGCAGCAACGTGTGAACACAAGGGGCTGTACATCCACTAGAGAAAAAGGACCAGTTATCTGAACAGCCCTAAAATCCTTCCAGAAACCAACTCAACGAAAGTGTCTCTGCTGTCACCACCTCAAAATGTACCAGAACTACAAGGTTTTTTTCATCATTCAGCCTGCTAGCAGCCTCTCCAGCACGTTGCTTGTGTGCAAATCACAATGAGGACAGTTGAGCATGCTGCTGACCCAGGGGAAGGTCCATTACTTGCCCTCCTGCAGAATCCACATTCCCCGAGATTCAACTTAAGCTCTAGGGTACTCTCCAAGCTCCAAAGTCTGCTTCATTTCAGCCCACACCAAATACCTCTCCACCAATACAAACGAGAGGGCTTCACTGAAGCACTGGATTCACCCAAATGCAAGTCTGGATCTTATGGGGAAAGAACATCCCCAGTCACCAACCCGGCATCTGTTATGAATTCCAGCAGACACACCGGGAGCTCACGCGTTGGGCAGAAATAGATTTTTCCCTTCAAACACCATCATACACTAACAACTTGGGCCATGACACTACTGTGGGAACTGCCTGCTGCTAAGAGCCAGCCTGACAGCCTGCTCCACCACAATAAACCCCCTGTTCTCAACCCAGAAAGGTTTTTTCCTCCCTTTTACCCTGTTTTTTATTGCTCCTCCTCTCCCCAGAGGCGCTGAGCCCAACATACAGGAATAAAGCCTTCGACCTGGAGTTTGAGGGATCCCAGTAAATATTCTTACCATATTTATCTCCATCTTCTCCTTTGGCACTGATCCTCCTGCCGAGCACTTGGATGTGTTTCCCACTTGTCCTGCTGTAGAGCTGATAGAGCCGAAGCTGCTTCCTGCTCACGTCGTCCCGCGCTCGCGTCTGGTTCTCCACGTGTATCCGAAAATCTACATTCTCCTCGGCAGCAAACATCTGAGATGGGATGGGGAAAGGGGGAGAGAGAACAGAACAGACCATGAAACAAAACAAAGCCTCTTGGATGGGAAGATTGCACATCAACCTGCCAAGGGCACGTGGCGCAAGAGGACTGGGACTTGGCTGCCCTTGGTTTGACAGCTGCGGCCGCGGTATCAGGCACTCGGTGTGTAACTCTAGCCTGAGCTGGCTCTGCTCAGTAAACCAGACCCAGGCTTTTACAGTCAAACTCTGGGGGGGGGGGGTTGGAGGAAAAACTCCTACTCGGTCCTGCTTTGATTTAATCCCAATCAGCCACTCTGGCCATAAATTCATCTCTCCTTTGCATGTGCATAGCCTCTCCCAGGTTGCATGGACACATAGGGGAGGAAGGGAACTGATAAGTCTGTTTCAGGGGATTTGTGCTGCACCTTCAGCAGCTGCACTGAAGCCCCAGATTAACTGCAGGGAAGAAGTAAAGGGGAAAACCTATTTATGCTGACATCAGCAGAATGGACTCCAGCTTGCACAAGCATACAACCTACTAGGATAGAAGCGTCACCTCTACACAGGGACTCTTCAGCCTAACTTTTGTGCCAGCTCTGCTTTTGAGTGAAGCCAGCTCACTGGTGACAGTCTATGGATGCATCTCTGTTGGCCTCAGCAGGGCCATGGCTTGGGGATAGGTCATGAGGACCAGCAAGAGACAACCCAACATGTCCAGCCATGAGGCTGTTATCAGCAGGGTCTGATCGCTCAAGGGCAGCTTGGATGGGGCTCTGAACAGCCTGTTCTAGTGAGAGGTGTCCCTGCCCATGCAGGAGGGTTGGAACTGGATGATCTTTAAGGTCCCTTCCAACTCCAAAAATCCTGTGATTCTGTTTGAGACACTTCACCTATTTTTTTTCCAGCCAGTGGATTAAAATATTACCAGAAACTTTCTCTATCGCATCTGCCCTTCCTCGGAGATCTTGTTTCCTATCTTATCTTATGTTTCCCAAAAAAGACTGAAACAGGATTCCTAGTTTTGCTCCTAGAGACTTGTCCATCCTTGCCCAATGTCAGAGGACCAGACAACCAAGATGTTCTCAAGTTGCCCTCCTGAAGGGGGTGCTGGGCAGCACACACCAAAAAGTACTTCACACTAGAGCCCAGAAATCACTCCACAATCTGTCCCAGGAAGTGTTTGCACCACAACATCCAAGATACCCACTCCAAACTCACAGATGGACACAATTTTGGGGGCAGAGCCCCTTCACAGGACAATAAATCATCCAGAAACCAAATGCAAAAGATTATCGAGTGGCAAACACATGAAACTACTGCACAAAAGACAATTCTTAATTTGACCAAGACAAAGACTGTTTAAATAAAACTCATTGCTGACAAGCTCTAACCCTGTGCACTGCTGCAGGTAACAGACCAAATCCACCACAAAATAAGAATCACATGGGGATTTAATTATACCTATAAGAATCATGGAGAATTCAATGGTGCTTAGGTTTGGGGCTGACAGAGGAACAATTTCTCCTAGCAGAGTTGTTATTTCTCCTCCTAACACAGTTCCCACTAATGCACACTTGTCCTGCTAGCCTGATATCAAGGGTGCTCTGATATGTAGGTGTGGGGATGGAGCTGGGAAGGTGAATGAAAAAGGGTCAATAAAGCCTTGTTCAGGTCCATGCCAGGCTAAAATACCTATGAGCAAGTGGCCAGAACAGGCAAAACAGTCTCACTTCAGCCTCCCGCATCTGTCATCTTGCACCAGCAAATATTTCTAAATCAAATACTCCCAGAAAGTCAAAACCTCAAAATAAATTTTTAGTGTTTCTAATTATCGAGTAACCGACCAGATGAGCAGCAGGAGGAAAACCTTGGGCAGGCAGTGCTGCTTAGCACCAGACCTTCACTAAGCAACCCAAACAAAAACATGATATTCAGCACAGTGGCAGCAGCAACAAGGTTCACAGGGACATTGCAGGGTCACCTCTTCTGCCATTGTTAAACGCTGGGTTTATGCTGTTTGAATCCCAAGTCCTAGGAGAGAAACCAGTTCAACTCCCTTATTTTGCTGTCAGAAGTTAGGAGGAGAGACTGCAGGAGCTAAACCCACACACTGTGCCATGGGACGTTCAGGGAGACACTGGGTCTAAATCGACATTCAAGGTGCTGACAGAAGTGATGGACAAGAATTATCCCATCAGTTGTAGTGATATTCCCCACTGTAGAAAACAGACCCCAAGACAAGAGTGGAAGAGAAGCAGCAGCTCTGGCCCCAGCTGGGAGGGCAGAATCACAGAGTAATCAGGGTTGGAAGGGACCTCTGAAGATCATCTCGTCCAACCTCCCTGCCAGAGCAGGATCACAATCCTGGTGGAACCCATCTCCTGAGTCCAAGCTGGGCTCTGCTCCCTCTCCTCCCCTGAGGCACTACAGTTACCCCTGAGCACAAACAGAAGGTCTTGGCTTTTAACATGAGTAATATCCATTTCTTTTCTTTTTTTTTCATCCTACATCTCGTCTTGCTTTCTTCTCAAATGATATTGTTGCAAAGGATGCTAAACTACTAAAAATAAAGATGCTCGAGCGATGCTGACAGTCTGCCTCTTACCCACAAAAGCAAGGCTATTTGCAGTTAAGATTCTGGCTCCAGCATTTTAAGATTTAAAACAGATTTTAAATCAAGATGACGTCATTGCACTGCGTTCACCACATGTTAATGAATTTCACATTTTTCTAGGAAAAAAAAAAAAAAAAAGAAAAGCCAAAGCAGGTGGGATTTGTAGTGGGGGGAAGGGCAGGTTGCTTTGCTTTATTGGAACCTTCAAATGGAAAAGGCAATCTATTTTCCAAAATATGTTTTAATTATCTCTTTTTCTGGCCTCCTGAGCACTCCCCACCACTGAGGCCCCAGCCCATAGCCATGGTGCCTGGGTGGATGCTGGGCATCCTGCTCTGTAGCCAGCTCTGAGCAGGCATGAAGCCACATGCACAAGTTCCTCACAGTTTTCCTGCCCAAGATCAGCTTGTTAAGGGTCTCCATCCACCTCGCAAAGGACAGGCTGTAGCCCAGAGGGATGACATCTCCTCTTCCCCCAGCATCACCCCAGCACCTTGTCCAGCCTGGTGCAGGGATCAGCAGAGGACACCAAGCCCTGACATAAAGCCAACCCAAGTGTGTATCACTCCATTGCTTCTCCAGTGACCAGCCCTGCTGGAGCCCAGGGGAAGAAATCCTGGAGGGGGAACGTTCTGCAAGTCCTCCTTGCAGCTGACCTGTCCCCTGGACTAGAAACCCTGGCTCGGCATGGGGGTAAAACCACCAGGATTTAGCTGCCTGCTTAAAGATAAGCACACACTTAAACACTCGGTGGAAACAGGATGCTCTGCTGGATTGTGGCCAAGGGGAATTAGCTGTGCCAGCCTGGGCTGCATCTGGCCCCCAGCAGAGAGTATCAATACTCTAAAATAAAATTTCATGCAGTGTCGATTTCATGAGATAAACCCTATTTGATCATTGCTGAAATCCATTCTCACAGTATCCCTGCCCTGAAGAGTACAGTCCCTCAAGCAGCTAACTTTACTGAGATAAGAAAGTCCATTTATATACACCATAAATCTCAAAAAAATTAGTAACATATGCCTCCTTCAGTAACTGATTGCCAGCACTCACTCCAGGTCACCTGAAACCAAGTCCATCCACCTCAAATCCATTTCTGTAACAATCACAACTGCACAAAAAATGGATGCAGAAATGTCTTTAAGACTCAGTCCCACTTGAAACCATCAGGATTTTACTTCTGTCCACCAAAGCAAATGGATTTTTTTTTTAATTTTTTTTTTTTTTTACTATTAATACATTATTACTGCATAGTAAGACACCAAGCACAAAATTAGCATCTCTTATTTTTGGCCTTTTAATCTGATAATCCACACTGTAGGTGGCAAAGCCTACAGACTCTGGATGCAAAGCTCAGCACAACAGGTCCCCGAAACAAAAGGCTGCCCTCATCTCCAAGCCCCAAGACCAGCAACGTGTCCTGTAGGACACGCTTTGGAGACAGGAGAAGGATCTCCTGCATTGCCATATCTCCTCCAGTGTTTTGCTGGGGCTTGGGGTTGTATTGCAGTCTACTTTGCAAACCTACCCAAGTGGTGTGGAGCACTGTCCATGCAGGACAGCTTGAGCATCTCAGGATAGTGGGTTTCATGCAGCTCCACCTCACTCTCTGCCCGTGGTTCATAGTCTGCAAAATCCCAGTCGTTAACACAGAGAGCATCAAATCCAGCTTCATTTTTATTCTTCCTCTCTCTTTTTAAGCAGTTCCTCATCCGTTTATTATTTATTTCCCACTACATCTTTCAGCAAGAATACACAGCTACAAAGACCTCCCAAAAACACAGTTGGCAACAGAGAAGTTTAAGCAAGGGAATAAACAGCATTCCTTTTAAAAACAACCACGACCACAAGTAACCAAAGCATCAGAAATGCCTCACTCCTGAAAAGAAGCAGCTCTCCCTCCTCGCTGCTGTACTTGCCCAACCATTTAAGGTTGGTGTGTTTGGTCCTACCTCCTTTGCAAACAGCCACAGAAACCAGAAACAACATCTGCCTTCAAACGGCCACACTGGGAGGTTTTCAAGTGCTGTTTTGCCCAACGACTTTCAAACAATGAGTGGATTTCATTTCAAATTACTTTACAACGATCTTTCAGCTTAAAGAATGACTCTCCTATTTGTTAAATCCCAGATGGAGGGTGAGGAAAAGACCATTTTGCTGACGCAGCCGAAGGTTTCACCATAAAGTAATCCAAGAAATGCTCAAGAACAGCCAAAGCCTCTGAGAGGGGCCCTGCACTCTTAGTGCTACAGAAGCTTGTGCCACATCCCTGCAAACACCGATGCCTTGTTGTGAGCAGCAACCACAGCCCCACCAAGGTCAGGGAAACCCTCGTGGTGCCAAGCCATCCTAACAGGATTGGGTTTTCCATCCATCCAACCAACCTCGGAGCACTTCGAGTGTTCTATTCTGAGCTTTCCAGCAACAGAGGGTCTTAATCTGTTATTGTTCATGTCACAAAGCATTACAGCACGAGATGTCCAAGGCCCACAGCATGGCCAAGGGAGCTGGACTTCAGAATGTACTGGTTTTTTGCTTTTTATCCTCCAAGCCCCATCAGACAGCAAACCATATGTCATTCCCCAAACTGAACCAGGAATACAAAATCCCTCTTGCTAAGGGCTGTACCGATTGCAAAAGATAAACAAATCAAGCTATTCAAAGTCCTTTCAAACACCATCTGATAAGCAGGAAATACTTATTACCTTTCAGCCATCAAATCAACCTAATATTAATGATTTTCTCCATGACCTTCTAAACACATGAAAGTTAACTCGCTAAGGTCAACAAGAGGATATCCAAGACAGATCTCTCTCAAGTCTGCAAAGGCAAGTAACAAACCACTTAGTTTCCATGACTTTGGCAAAACTCCTCTATGCCAATTACAGCAGAATTTGCTAGCTCACCATGACAGCCAGCCTGGACAGCCAGTGAAACACAATGCACTCTTGATTTGCTGCTTTTTCCTCCTCTTAACTGCAAAGTCAGTCCATAGCCAGGATATTGTTACCTTCAGGTTCCAGAGCCTGGTTCAAAGCCAGGCAGAAGCGGATGTGCACGGCTTGGACATGTTCACTTCTTTGGGCTTAGAGGCACATTTGGAAATTCATCTAACACAAAGTAGCTCCATCTTCAGATGTGCAGGAGTGATCTGGAGTGAAAGGGCAAGGGCACTTCAGAGTGAATCTCTGTGCATCCAACAGGAGAGAGGCTGCAGGGGGACAGTGCCAGAAATGTACAAACACAATCAAGGCTTTCACAATAACAGAATTTAGACCCTGGTTTTCGTGTTTGTTTCTTCCTGTTTTCCACAGAAAAAGATTTTTTTTTCCTTGAAAAATAAATATCCAAGAAGCTAAGCTGCACTCTCAGTCTTGGGAGCTGACTGTGTCCTCCAGGATGGGCTGTGTGACTGAGCAACAGGGTGCACCATGGACGTGGTTGTTCAAACCGATGTAGACATGAGACTCCACAAAAGGCTCCACCAATTGTGTTTACAAACATTTTACCTTGAAACACTTTTATATATATATATATATATATATATATATTTTAATGGGGAAAAAGCATCAATGTCCTATTTTAAACCCAGATGACACAAGAACTTGTTCCACGAGAGCTGTAACTTGCTATAGCCTGTTCATAAAGTCATGAACCAACTTTTGACTTTGGTTCCTTAGAAGGCTGTTTCAGAAACACTTCCCTAATATTCCCTGCCTCAGTTTTCTACCTATTTCATGTATTTGTCTCTAGTTTACATCTGTTTATTCTTGAATCAACAGTGTCTTTTCGCTTGAATAATACTTTTCCCCCTCGTGCTTCTCCTTGTGATGCATTCAGGCTCTTCCCTTTCCCCAGTCTCTTCCTGACTTCCAGTTCAGCATGCTGGGAAAGGAAGAAAGCCAAGCACCAGAGCATCTTCACTTCCACCTCCCCTCACTGCAGGAGTTCCTGCCCAAACCCAGGATGGGAGCTGAGCTTCCCCACAGCATGAGACCATGCAGGGGACACTGGCCCATCACAAGGAGAAACCTAGAGCTCTCCCTGCTCCTGCACAGATACACCCTGAAATCAAGACCCTCTTTTCTTTGACTTGAGCACTTTCGAGTTGCTGCAGGACGAGAAATTCAATGATGTTTGCTCTTTGTTTAATGCACTGTAAGTGAAGGGCATGTAGGGATGGAGCTGAAACGGAGAAGGAAATGGGGTGATGAAGGGGTCGAGCCTGCCTTTCCCTTTGGATTTCAGAAACATTAAACAAGACCCAAAGAGAAGACATTGCTAGGGCTTGGAAAAGGGGACATACAACTCAGCAAGGTGACACATACTTGGATCCAAAAGCTGCTGTGCAAGCGGAGCCTCCTTTTCTCTGGAGAGCTGCCTGCCACTTTCAGAGAGGCCACACATTAAATCTCCTCAGGCAGTGTCAGACCTTCCTTCTCTCCAAACACACAGCCCCTCAGAAGTACAACTACTGCTCCGCCAAACCCCTCAGCATCTTCCCAAGATCCCACCAGCTTTCCAAGCCACATACCACTGCCATCCAGCTCCCCTAAAACAACGTGTCCATCAACCCTCAGGCGTCAGACAACAGCCTTCCTGAGCCTGGTATGAAACCATGAGGAAGGCAGAAGGGAGTGCCAAGAAACTGGAACCTGAGAGAGTTTGAGGAAATGAATGTTTTATGGCCCATCAGTCAGTATTTGGCCATTTTCTAGAGAAAGGTGATGCCGACTTCGAGAAAACCCAAATTTCTCTTCTCGATGATGGAGTGAGCCTTAGCCAGAACTGTGAAAACTCATCATTTGTGAGATGGTGACATTTCAAACTTGTTCCACCCTGGAAAATGGTTCTCTCTGGGGAAGAGCAGGGTTTCAGCCTTGATTAATGACTTCTAAAGCCTCAGTCATCCTCACGTGCAGGCAGAGGGAGGAAAGGTGCCTGCAGCCAGTGCTGCTGGTGCTGCACAGCCCAGCTCCAGTGCTGCTGAAGTGCTGCAAGGCAGCTCTCCTCACCCAGCTCCAACACCCCATCCTCCACATCTCCTCCTGCATCTGCTCATTCTCGCCCAGAACAACCAGGTCACTGGCTGCAGCCCCAAATCACATTATTAATATAATTGCCATGAGCAACAGCAGCTCAGCAGCCTGCAAGAGGGAGCCCACCTTTCTGCAGGAGCCTCCTTTGTGCCACGGTGCAGCAGTGCCAAAGGGGCTGAGACCAAGCCACCTCCCAGCACCAAAGGGCACCTCTTCCCAGTGGGACCAGTTCCTGCTACTTGTGCTAGCCACAGTGAACCAATTCCGTGCACCTCAGCTGCAGAGGAGTCTGCAGGGCACTACCTCTCACCACAAGCTCTTGACAGTTTTGATTCCCCAGAAATACAATTCACACCTTAATTCTTTTCCTTATTTTTCTCCACTTGTGATATATCGTTTCTGTTTTGTTTTGTTGTTGGTTTTTTTAATTCAGGGCTGGTATTATTTTACCACTTCTATCAATCAGGCAACGAGCAAGCAGGGCTTTTTTTTCTTTCTTCCTTTCTTTCTTTGCCTTTCTTTCTTTTTAATGCTTGTTCTATCTCTGCTATATCCTTCCTCTCCACACAGAAATAACCCTTCAAAGCTTGATATTATTGAGCAGCTTTCAACCATGCCCAGCAGAGCCATGTATTCTCTGCATTTGTCCAGCCTTTGTTTCTAGGAATGAAATACCGATGGCTGAACAGTGTGACTTCATTTCACTCCTTCATTCCAATACTTGTTCTATTTCTATCCCACTGGGTCAAACTCACCTATTGTGAGACCTCACCGATTTCAATTACATCAGGGATTAATTTGTTCCATTGCGTTGAAGCTGTTAATACAATCCTTGCTGGCTCTAGATTAGAAAAGGCAGGGTGGGGACCTCCCTCGCAGGCAGTGTGTTTAACAGCGGTCTTGATCTTCATTTTTGTTCAGCAGTGGGTTGGTTTTTTTTCTTCCCTTTTGTGCCCCTTTGCCCCTCTTTTCACAATCTTCCCCTTCCTTTCTAAATTGCCCTTATCAGAACTGGGTGGTCCTTCTGACTTCCACTGCGACTGGCAAAACGTCGCCTTCCAAAGCTGCTGCCCCAGGTCGGTGCTGGAAGGAAGGTCCGACCCAAAGCCACCCTAGGTCAGACAGATGTGACCACTCCAGCGTTGGCACCTCATCTCCCCTGGGATGATTGGAAGGGTTGCTGCAGGTCCCCACACACCCAAAAGGAATCTACAGGTGCTCGGTTCTGCAGCTCTGACCCTCAGTTGTCCGAGGTCTCAAGGCGAGATCCTCCAGGTAGCAGGTGGACTTGCTGAAATGCACCTTTGTCAATAACTCTGGTTGTCCTTTCTGGGGTTCCCAAACTGGGACACTAGATCACAACAAAGCTTTAAAACATCCAGCCTTCTGGTCTCGTAGGACACCTGTGGCACCACTTTACGGCAACCTCAGCAATCCTGACTCAGACATTGTCATTTATCCAGATGGTTCTTGTCTCAGGAAGAGATACTGACACAGGGAGTTTGGGCCCACGAGGGTGCAAAGCAGTTCAGCTTTGCTCCAGTGCTACAGTTCTCCCACAAGCTTCACTCCTTTCCATTTTAAAAAGTACAACCAGACCTTACTGAAACTTTAGTTTTAGGAAACAGTGTGATGATTCCAGAATAATGAAAACAGGAGTTTCAAAAAGATAAGTAGGGAAAAAATTAGAGGCTATTCAAAAAAATCAAACAGCTCAATCCTCCTCTGCTTAGTGAAATACATTAAATTCCTATGGTGGTTTCATGAGGTCACCTCAGGCTTCCATGGGACATCTCTGTGCAGCCTGGGCTGGAGGAAGCTGGAAGGGTTGATGCTGTAGCTGTCAAACTCACCAGACACAAGTTAGACAGGCAGAGTTTCAGGGCTCCAGATTTGTTGCCCATGTTCAGCACCTGGATTTCCAAAATGTACAAGACTTCCATTTACCACTGGAAGGATAAGCTGGACTATTATCACTCCACTATTGTCTTAGCTCTGTCACTGACTTTATACCTTGGCTGAGCCATCCAAGAACAGGGTGAAATCCCCATATCCCCTCCAGGCACGTGCTCAGGTCTCATTCTGTTTGGTCCCAAATACTGCCTGAACAGCACTATCTTGTAACTACACAGCCTGGAGCTGGGCAGTGTGTGATCACAGCAACCCAAACCTTGGTGCCAGCAGGAATCCTCCCACCTCCCCAGGAGCAAGGCCTCATTACACCTACATTGTCCTGGACACATCCTACCACGCAGATCAAACCCTCCCTGAGACACACAACCCACAGGTTGGCTCTGGAGGTTGTGCTACACCAGCCTTCACAACATCCCCAGTCTGCAAAAATCATTGCTTCCACAAGCCTAAGCTTCCCAAAATGTTCCTTTTTCTCAGCAGAAATCTTCTACTGTGGGTCCTCCCCAGATGATATTGCTGGGGAAGAGCTAAGCTCCCATCATTGCCACTTCACCAGTTATTTCCAACACCATCAAGTTCAATGAGGGCCAAAGAAAACCCAAAACAACTCCCCCCCTTTCTGGTGCTTGGGGGAAAATGTCAATATTCATTCATTCCCCACAGGCTCTGCAGACCTCTGGCAACATCCTTCAGGCTTTGCATGGCTCTGTGCTACTGCCCACCACTCCTCCCTGCTAGCACCAGGGCATAAATATTTTTCAGAAGCAGTTTCATGGCTGTGTCCCTCCTGGCACCACAGGTATCACTGCAAAGCAAACTGCAAGAAGGATCTGCAGAACAGCCACACCAACCCTGGTGATATCACGGACCACAAAGCCAGCATCTGAATTTGGGGGGTTTGGCATGCTACAGCTGCCTTAACAACAACAAAAGTTTATTTTCCTTACGGAGAAAATGCTCCTGCTGAAACAAGCTGCCCTGATCTGCAGGACTTAAAACTCTTTGGCTATTCAAACTGTTACAAGCAGTTGTCTGTTAGTGGGTTTTGAGCAGTTGAAACAGGCTTTCAAGAAACAAGAGCTCAAGAGGAAACCAAAAAGTCTCTCCAGCCCAAATGAGCCCAAGAGCAAACCCAGTCCCCAACAAGGCAGCAGCATGGCCACCCAACTGGGAGCACAGATCACCTGTGAAGAAGGGTCCTCTCAATGCAGACCCAGCAGCAGCTGCACAGTTTGTTCCTGAACTGAAAAGCCTTTGCACAAAGCACAGGGAGCTCTGCAAAGGTGAGACATGAAGGTAAGGAGGCTACCCCTCCCCTGTCCCTGCTTGTCCCCAGAGTGTCCCCCTCACCCTTCACTCCTCACCCTGGAGGAGCCCAGCTTGGCTGCGCTGGTTGGGTTGCAGCCAGACCAGGGCATTCCTCCCAGCGGGGTGCTCCTGGGACAAAAGCTGCAGGCACCCCACTAAAAATACTTCCCAGCAATTTGTTTGTCTCTTCAAACGAGTCCTGAACCCAATTACTGAAAAACCTGCCAGGTTCAAAGCACCTCTGACCTTTTCTCTCCTTCCCTCCACCAGCAGCAACTTCCTCCTGGGGCAGCTGCTCCGGCTGCAAACCCGTTTGGCCACGGCAGCAGAGCAGAGACCCCAAGCCCACTCCCCTGAAGCCAGTCAGGGGTTTTCCAAACCCTGGAAAAAGACACAGCCATTCACCCCTAGGACTTACAATGCTGGTTTAAAGCACGGGCCCATCAGGTCCAAGGTGACATCTCTGGCTCCTCTGCTCCATACCAGCCCAGCTGGGACGTCCACAAAAAACAGAAGCAAAAGGACAAGATGTGGGAAACCTAAGTGATACTCGGGAAAACACCACTGTCAGGAAACAGGAGATCAGCAGAGCCCCATCTCCCCACCAAAGAAGTACACATCTGCAGCGGCAGCAGCACAGCCCTGATCCGACGTTCACGCCGGGAGCTCCTTTCATCCCGGTCCCCTGACATCGTCCAGGGAACACAGATCCCTGCTCCCACTGCAGAAAAGCAACTCCCTCTAGGGTAAAACATGGCAACTGCCGAGCAGTGCACACCAGCTCAGGGCAGGATTCCCAAAACACCTTTTCTCATTGCATTTGCAAAGAAAATACAGATGTGGCTCCCAAGCGTCTGCCTGGACAGTAGCTCCCAAGCCCTGATCTCCCAGGAAAGGTGGCTCCTCCAGAAGCACGCAGCTGATTCAGCAGAGGTGCCTGGAAACCTGATCAAATTATCCCCTGTCACTTGTCCTCTATCGAGTTTCCTCTCTGGAAACCTTTCACTGAGCTCCAACTGGTCCCTCTCCTGCTTATTCTAGGTGGATAACACCTAGTGACCCTCCGCGGGAAGGGTGCCAAGGGGAAAGGGACCTCCTCAGGTGTCACTGCTCACTCATCCCATGATTTGGCAGCCTCTACACACTGCTGGGAAATAAGAAAACGGTTGCAACCAAGGACAGGGAGGTTAATCCATCTAACAATAACTGGAGGCCAGTCAGGGGATTTACTGAAATTGCAGGAGTCATTCTGCTAGGAAGGTTTGTGCTGCTGGTACCTCACACTCCTGCCTCCTGCTCATCCCCACGAGCCTGCCCCCAGTGTTTTCATGCCTGCTTTTAGGACGGGCTGACATTAGCTGTTTGAGACCCCAAATCCCTCCCACAGCCTGCACCCTCCCCTCCTACATTTACAGTGTGTCTTCTCCATCATTCAGCTCAGCATCTGCTGCACTCCCACCATCTCCAAGGGGGAAGGGAAGGGAGACCTTTGGAGGTTCAGGGCAAATATCAAATCCATGTTAAGGAAACTACCAAAACATCACTGGAAACTGGTAACCACGCAGCAGCCTCAGTGGTTATGTATCTCCTGAACACCAGCCTGCTAATATTAGTTATTTGAGGGGGAAAGTCCTGTGTCTCTGGGCTGGTCTCTCTCTCAAAGCCTACTTACAGCACCTGATGGGGACATCTGGTTTGGGGGACAGCCTTGCTGGGCTCTGTGTCCCAACCAGTGAAACAAATCCTGTGACAGCAGGGCTGGCACTGCTGAGCGTGGCTGCTGTGCCACAGGGAAGGTTAGGAAATGCCCTTGGAGGCTCCTGAACAGGAGAGAGTAGGGACTGGGACAACAGCACAGCACAATCAGGTAGGAGACCAGCTCCCAGGAACCAGCCACTGAACTCTCTGGACCCACTGGGACTTAACAGAGGCAAGGTAACAGTGGGGTAACAGTGTTGAGGAAGAGCAGTCAGGGTGAAAAACGGAGCAGGTCAGCAAACTACCCAAAAAATAAATGGCAATGTGTGAAATCAGAACCCTGGAGAGGAGCACCCCCTTGTCCTTCTAACAGCTTTTCCCCATTTCAGTTGCACACTTTGCAAAAAAAGGAAAAAGAAACTCAGCAACATGTGGGCAAAGTGTGCAACTGTTTTCCTCTCCACAAGTTACCATGACCAAGCACCTGCAACTGGAGTCATTCCTGCATAGTTCTCTTCCCAAGTACATGAGAAACGTCTTTATTTACAAGCCTTGCAAGCTATTCCTGGAACTGGGCTTTCCAGAGATTGTTTTGACCAGAAATTCACTGAAACATTAGATGCACAATTTCCTTCACCTCTATAAGGGTGATATCATCTTTTGATCTTGCTTCATACTTTTCTTGCCTTGCAAAAACGATTTCATGAACTGCAAGGCAGGATGGAGCTCTCTGGATGTCCTCTGAACCCCAAAAACACGGCCAGGAAGCCCTGCTGACATAGGAGGTGGACATTTGAACTTGTGCTACATGCTTTAAATACAGCACTTCAAATCAACTTACCTGGAAAGACCCACTTCCATTTAGCAAAACTCAATTAAAGTAATAATTAACAACAATATTTCCTGTTTCTTATAACTTCTCTGGAGTAGTCCTACCTGAAGCCAAGGTCTGAGATGCCCCACAGTAACATGGTGCAGAGCTTCCAGGAGCCATCAGCAAAGCACAACTTCACAGCAAAACCATCCCCAGAGTAAGGCCAAGATGTTAAAAAATGGCTTAGAAGTTTTTGTTCAGGGAACAAGACCTGTGGCCAGCTCCAAAAGCTTCAAGGGAAAACAGAAGAGGTG
The DNA here is from genome assembly GCF_020740795.1 of Apus apus. Classification (NCBI taxonomy): domain Eukaryota; kingdom Metazoa; phylum Chordata; class Aves; order Apodiformes; family Apodidae; genus Apus; species Apus apus. The sequence goes on along the minus strand of NC_067294.1, from coordinate 16,216,187 downwards.
GCAACCAGCCCCATTTCAGTGTCAGCACCCAAGCTGCTCCTCAAGCCCGCAGAGAAGCTGCCAACCCTTCCTCCATGCCCTGCCCAAGGAGGTCAAGCAAAACCAGGACTGAGAGAGAGGTAAATGCTGTCCCTGAGCATCCCCTGGACCCAACCCCAAGGCATGTCTGAGGAGAGGAGTTCCTGCACCTCCCAATTCATTAACGCCCTCCCCAAAATGATGCTCCTGCACCACTGCTGCTGCTTTCAGCATGCTGCCAGGCACAGTGGCAGAGTCCCCTCAGCTACACATGGTGACATGCTGCAAGACCTGCCAGCACCATCCTGGAGACGAGAAAAATGGCTTTGGAGCAGCACCTCCAGGCTCTCAGTCATATTGGCTCAGTTGCTGCCAACAAAAGGGTTGAGCATCTATCTGGGGCTCCTGATTTCCCTTTTATAAAATCCTTGCTGCCACGGTGTCCTCTTTCTGAGGACACCAGAGGGTACTTTGTCACTGCCTGCTCCTGCTTGTAGACACAAGTGGCTGATCCGTTCTGCTTGAACAAGTTACACCCGGTGCAAACCCCAACCTGCTGTCTTGGACTAATGAGCTCCACAAGTATTTTCCCTCTGACTTACCAGCCCTGCTCCAGGCTGCTCCACGGAGCACCCACAAAATCCACCAGCCACTTAGGAGGGGCCAGAAAAAGAAAACAACCCGTCTGGGTTGGTCTGTAAAGGCTTTTCCTCCACCACAGCCAGCCATCACCTGCCAACAGCCACGAAACTTTTCCTTCCCCCCCAAAAAAAGTTCTTTGAAACACATTCCCTAGCCCTATTATCTCTCCTGCTTATACCACACTCCCTCTATTATCAAGAAATCTCCAAGTAATTTATAAGCCCACAAGCTCCTGCGCTAACAGGGCAATAAATCACATTTATATTCCCCATCACCTACTGTTGGGAGGGCTGTGGTGCTGAGCCAGCCAGCTGTGGGGCCGGGCAAAGTGAGGTGGCCAGGAGCACCCACTGCCATCCCCAAACCTTCCACTCTCCCCAGCACAGGATTTGCCCAGAGCAGAAGGCAGTTTTGTTCCGCAACAGCCGGATGTTTGGTTTTTAGGTATCCAGAGACGATTCCAGCCCGTGTTCCACCTCACTGTGTTTTCCCCACCCGACACCAATACATGCACACAAGAGGGTTTTCTTGTTACAAAATCAAACCAAAGGAGGACGATGGTTTTGGCTGTGTTCCTCAAGGAAAAAGGTTGCCCATCTAATAATCCCTAAATGGGCAGTGGCTTGTTGGGCTTTCATGTGTGCCTCCGAGCCTCCCCTCGCCGTGCCAGGTCACTGGTTTTCTTTTCCACAGAGTTGCAAAACCCCTGAATAACAAGGTTTGTGCATGGAAGTGCTGACACAAACCCTAACTACAGCATCCTGAACATGATACCAGAATAAGGACGCTCCCTGTGTGGCCCAGCATATGGATAAATAAAGCATTTCAGCAGCCAGCGCCGACAGATCATAAACCTCCACGAGCATAAATACCAACAACAACCCAAAAAGATTAGAGGGCTTACGGGCGAGGCAGGCCCGGATGATTTAGGGTTGGGGTGGAAGGGTCATTATTGCTGAATAGGTGGGGGTGAGCGGGCCAAAGAAATCAATAAACCATTCTGCTCCCAGGGAAGGAAGGGGCCACGCTAATTGTGCAAACACACGTCTTCTGTTTGAGGCTGGAGATCTGCGGCTCGTCCAGCACGGATGGTTACAAGGAACTGGCACCATCAAGGACTTCACTCCAGGACACGTGCCTCAGGAGCTCCATCACTTGGAGGTGCTCACCTAGGAACCTTGCTGAGTGCAACTCACTGCTGGAGGCAGCTTCAAATGCAGGCACAGCCAGGCAGCGTTCATCTCTAGCTCCATTCATTTCAGTTTTTATTAAGTTAATAGAGAGCTGGGATAAGGATCTGAGTTGCCTTCAGCACCACCGTCCAGCCAGAGCTTTTCCCGTGCCTGGTTCCAGCACCTTCCCACCAACAGGAAGGTCCTGCCAGCACTGGTTACCTTCAAGCACCAAAGACAAGCTTTGGGACCAACCTCACCCCTGATAAAACAACCATGTTTGCAAGTGGCCATTCTTGCATCAGAGGTGAAGGTGGCCCCAATATTAGCCACAACAGATCTCTGCATCCTCCAGGGAGGATGGACACAAAGCTTTGCCAGCTTTCCAGGCATGAAACTGCTGAGCCATAGAGTTCAAAGGTAACAAGTAATTCTTCCTTTCCATCTTTTCTTTTCCCCTTCAGTCCTCCCCATTCCCAATCCTCCTACCTTTTTTCCCCCACTTTCATTCTAGGGAACAAAGCAATGGCAAAAGACAGCAGCTTTGGTTAGTGAAGCTCATCAATAAATTGAATAAATCTATACCATTCAAATAAATAACTACTTGTACACAATGTACCTAAAGTCTACCTTTGGGACAGACCCCAGGACATTGTCCAGGGAATCAGCAAACAGTGGCAACATCTATTATTCCCAGGAAGAAACCCAAGCTCACAAACACTTCCAGGTGCCAACAATGACATTCTTCATTCCCAGTTAACCAGAACTGTGAGCTGATGTTATCAGTCAAAGCACAGGAACCTGCTCTGGTCCCTCTGCATGTGCCAGTCTCCTCCTCTGCTGCCTTTCCAAAGATCTTTAAAGAAAACACTCTTTTATATCAGTTAATTACACAGCTCAAAGCCTGCCCAGGTCATGCCAAGCTTACTGCCTGCAGTTCATGGATTTCAACTGTACTTAGGATCTTGAGAGATTTTTAAATTGATTATTTCATCTTCTCTCCAGAAATAAATTCCTCAATGGTTTCACTGCAAAAATATTCCTAGAAACAGACAATTCTGCTCCTCAAGTGCTAAAGATCACACAGAAAATAAAACAATCAGATTAATATTGAGCCTTATCAAAAGTATGGCATAAACCGTGTGTTGAATTTAATCCAAACCAAACTGCCAATCTGCCTGCAGGATCAGATATAACAAACATGTGAGCCCAGGGCCAGAAATGAAAAGCATGGTTTGCTTTCTAATAGAAGATTTGTACTGATCTCTACTAGCTGTGCTCCTGCCTGGAGACCTTCACGTTGCAAATGCTGGACAAACAGGATTTCTTATCTTTCTGCTTGGTTGAGTTAGGGAAAAGTTTTGTTTGGTTTTAATTGATTTAGACGTATTTTCCCATTTTCAAAGAACAATTGTCAACAGTTTTGGAAAATAAATCCTTTTTGAAACATTTTAAATGGGGGAAAAAAGAGAAAGAGGCATTACAATGACTAAGTTTTGGGCTGCTGTGCAGCCTGGGGTACCAGGAGAGCCCAACACACGTGGCTGCATCCATCAGCAGCCACCAGTAGTGGGAAACAAGCCTGCTGGGGGGAAATCCAGGCCAGCAGTGGGTAAACATGGAAAAGAGACCTTATGATCTGAAGATGCCCCACCAGCCCTTTCTTTGAACCACAAGTTCACCTCGATGCCTCCAGCACCAGGATGCTGTAAAGCACTGTGCCTGGGTGCAGATGTCCCTGTCCCCCTGCTCTCTGAGCATCCTCCTGCAAAGGGACCTGCAGGAGCAGCTGGAGCCCTGAGGGCCCCCTGCACACAAACACTGTCCATGGAACAGTACCAACCAATCTCCATTTGGTTTGGGAATGCCTGTAGCTTCCGTTTGCTCTGGGAATCCTGTAGCTCCCCACCTCCCTGGGCCCACCACTGGGCTGACAAGAGCAGCTCTGAGAACTCAGCCTTGCTGGCCCCATGTCAGGGTCAGCACAGATTCTCTTTAGCAGTGGAACCCCACGACTTGACCTGGTGTTGCTGAGTTTCTTGGCCTGCAAGGTGATGGTGCACGCTGGGGAATCCAGGCTCCCGCAAAGAAAGGAAAGCTGAGCAAACAAATTCAAGCTTCATCTTTGCTAAAATGAAAGAGCAATTGAATTCCTATTGCCTGCCCTTCCCACACCAGCAGCACAACAGCCAGCCCTCTGCCTCTCTCCCAGACTATCCCCATTTATTTGGGGATCCCTCTCCAAACCAGCAAAGGCAGCCCAGCCCACCCATGTGCCAGGGGCACCACCAAGATGCTCACACTCGCAGGGCCAGGAGCAAGGACAATGTGCTCGGAGTGCCTTGGGGACAGCCCTGTCCTGTCCCCCACCTTGCTAAGGCTTTGGTGGGGGGACAGCTGCACCTAGGCAGGTAAGGAGGCAACCTCAGCAAAGTGCTGGAGCAGGCACCTCAATCACCACGTCTGCAGGCAGCTGCACCTCTCAAAACGCAGCCCTGCAAACTAGCCAACAGTTTTGCAACAAATCAGTCAGTCCGGCTTGCAGGTCAGAAGAGTCCTCTCCTGGGGGTTGAGATAACCTGGAGCCCTCAACACAGAAAGGACACAGAGCTGTTGGAGCAAGTCCAGAGGAGGCCACAAAGATGATCTGAGGACTGGAGCAGCTTTGCTATGGAGACAGGCTGAGAGAGCTGGGGTTATTCAGTCTGGAGAAGAGAAGGCTCCAGGGAGACCTTAGAGCACCTTCCAGTGCCTGAAGGGGCTCCAGGAAAGCTGGGGAGGGACTTGGGACAAGGGCAGGGAGGGATGGGACAAGGGGAATGGTTTTAAACTGAAAGAGGGGAGATTTAGGTGAGACATGAGGAGGAAATTCTTTGCTGTGAGGGTGGTGAGAGCCTGGCCCAGGTTGCCCAGGGAAGCTGTGGCTGCCCCATCCCTGGCAGTGTTGAAGGGCAGGTTGGATGGGGCTTGGAGCAGCCTGGGCTGCTGGGAGGTGTCCCAGCCCATGCAGGGGGATTGGGACTACATGATGCTTAAGGTCCCTTCCAACCCAAACCAGCCTGTGATTCCATGACAAAACTATTTTGAACTCACATAACGAACACACACCAGAAGCAGGTGCCTGCTCTGTGGAGCGCACTGGGACTGGCCAGTGCTGCCAGAGCTGCCCTGGCTCCTCCCTTCCCACCCAGCCCATTCCAGCCTTGCTGCTCACTGAGAACCCTGACATGGAAACATGTCCAGGTTTCCCATCCCTCACTGCCCTGTGGTCGGGCTGGCATGTTGTGCCACACAGCAGAACACCCAACAGGCAGATTCCCACCTAACCTTGAGTGAAGTTTGCAGAATTGCCCATTCCCCGGGATAAAAATGCCACGTGTGCACAGCATCAAACATCACTTCTGGAAAAGGCCCCAACAATCAGACCTCCTGGTTTTTCTATTGATTGCTGGGGGGCTGTTTGCTATGCTGATCTCAGCTGGTCGGAAGTCTCCCCAATCACCGCAAGGTCGTGACCACGGGGTCAGAAACCTGCACTACATACATCATAATTTATTTTACAGATAATCAATACCACGCTGCACCATGCAGCCTTACAGTACAGCCCCACACTGAGGGACTGATGCTACTCGTGCAGGATTGTAACCTCACAGCCTGGCAGCTTAAGGGGGTGAAAAATCAGCTTTCATTTTAGAGTTGGAAATCACGGCTGGAAGTGGAGTCCTGGTCCCATGCACTGTTAGGTTGTACATGCATGTAACTTGAGTCAAATTCTGCCTAAGGCTTGAATCCAACTTGAGGAAAATAAATATTAGTGCCAGTTCAGGCTGGTATCTGACAATTCTGAGGAGCAGCACGGACAGCAGGTTGCCCAGGGAGGGAAGGAGGTGACCCCAGTCCCACCTGTGCCACTGCAGCCCTGCAGTGCCAGTGTCCCAGAGCATCCTGCTCTTCAAATGGATCAACAACAACAGACAAGCAACAAAATGCCCTTCTCCCAGCATTCTCCTTCATCCCATTCTCTAATTTATATTCCCAGGGCTTCATATCCCACCAGCCACGTCCACAGTCACCCAGCACGCCCACTGCAAGCCTGGTTATTTCCCAGGCTTGCCACAGCTCCCTGCTTTTTTCTGTTAATTCTGGATTGCTGCAGAATATAGCTCAGGGTATTCCAAAAGATACAACAGCTTTTTAACAAGCTGTCCTTAAAAATGATGCCAAAGATAGTATTTTAGCAGGAAAGAAAAGGATTTGAAATATGCAGCAGGAGGTAAAAAAGGCACTGAGAGGAATGAGGAGTGCTGGAAATACCTTGTAGGAAGAGGAATCCATTATTAATTAATTGCTGCATTCTGGTGTTTGCATCCATGCAGTACACAGCTCCCTGGGACCTTCCCCAAGATTTAGTGTTCATCAATCTCAGTGTAATTTGGATTATAAAACACTAAGAGAATACTGACCCAGCCCCTCACCACGCTGCTTCCCCTTGGTGCCATGTTGGCAGGATCTGACCCCTCAGCCCAACCACTGCCCAGGGACAAGCCCTGGCCCCCCAGTCTGTCTCAGTTCCCCCAGGGAAGCACTGCCTCACCTCCCATCCCAGCATGGGGCAAGCTCCATAGCCTTACAGTGGGGAGCAGGGGCTCTTCCCTGCTTTTTATCCTGGGATAAAAAGCTGCCCCCCAAGGCAGGGGCTTTCATTACCCATCTGATCTTCCCCCTTTCCTCCAGCTTGCCTCCAAAGCCAAGTTCAGCTCAGCTGGCATTGCCAGCAGGCTCAACAGGCACACACTCAGCTGTGGCCGTGAAGCAGGACAGGAGCCATGTGCAGGAGGATGCTGCTAGACCCTGTTAGGGCACTTTAAGGTTAGTCCCTCAAAAGCATTTTGGATTACTCAGCAGCACAGCCCCTTTTCCCCTGGCTGCAGCAGAATAAAGCAGATACTCTAATGAAAAAATCTAACATGTGCAGCCAGCAGGGTGTAAGGGGAGGCTGGCAGAGGGCAGGGTGCTGTGCCAGGGAGAGGGTGCTGGCACTTTGTGGAAAGCTCTGCCCTGTGGTTTAGCTTGAGATCCAAGTGCCTGGGTGGGCAAAACAGGCAGGGAGGTGTCCAAGTGCTGCCTGGGCAGCCCATCCCTGTGTCAAAGCAAGCTGGTGAGCCTGGTGCTGGGGCACGAGCCCCGCAGCCTGCCCCTGGTGAGGGGAAGATTGGCACGTCAGCCCCCACCCAGTGCAGCCCCCAGCATGGCCAGGGGCTCACACAAAGGGAAACAGGCAGACCATGACAGCCTAAGCCTCCTCCTTCCTCTCTCTGTTCCCCTTTCTTTCTCTTCATGCTATGGCGAGGCTGCTGAATGCCAATAGGAAAATACTTCTGCAGAGCCAGACAGTCTTTTCTATTTTGTTGGGTTTTGTGCTTTTTTTTTTTTTTTCTTACTTTCCCTCCAGCTGCTTTGCTGGATGCCTAATCCTCCATGGACATCTGGAGAGGTACCAGGACACAGAAGCAACATACCAGGTATGCAGCATTAATGCACAGCTCTGGATAATTTCTGGTTGTACCTGCTGGTATGGCCCAGCGGGTGATCAAGAGACAAAAACCCAGGGAAGGAAAGAGAAAAAATAATGCTTGGACCTGTTGGGGCCACAGATCCCCACGTGGAAGCCCCCCCCTATGTCTGGGCAGCAGGTCAGGCTTTGCAGCAGAGCATCTCTCTCTGCAGCACCTCGGGGGCTCCTGCCTGCAGCCCTGCTGGGGCCGTGCACAGGGCTCACACGCAGGAATTTTGGAGGTGCCTCCCTGTGACTGGGGCTCCCACCCGCCCAGCACTGGGGGTGTCACCTACCCCAGCCTGCCCAGGACACCAGCAGTTTGCAGAGACCCTCAGCAAGAGCCCTGGCAGCAGGTATCCATCCCCATGGCCCCCTGCCCAGGCACTAACAGCAGCCACTCCTTTTTGTTGGTGTTTTGTTTTTTTTTCCCCCTCTTTTATATCACTTTCTTCCCTGAACACATCTTTCACCTGCTCTTATCACAACTGGTATCTAAAGTGATACCCGGGAAAAATCAAAACAAAACCAGTTACTGCTCAGCGAGGGAGAAGGGAGGAGAGGAGAGAGTGTGACAGGGGTTTTCCCAGCTCCTAAGGAAGATACCCATAAAAACACTCCCAAGGATCCAGGAAGTAGCTTTATAGATCCAAATAAATGATTTTTCAGTCCCAAGAGGGTCTTCCTCTGGAGCTCAGCCTCCCGCAGCAGAGATCTCCGCTCACCCGGCTGCCCAGCTCGGCACTATCAGCTTACAGCAAAATCAAATCTTCTGAGTGGCCACCTGAGTCCCTGGATGCTGTTCATCCTACCTGAGCCCTGGGAAGCCCTCAGAGGTCCCCCTGCCTCATCCTCACCACAGGGCCCACCACCAGCTCTACAAGCACATCCCCAACACACCCGCAGGGCTTGGGAAGCGTCACCCTTGGCCTGTTCTGCTCTTTACTTTCCTGTACACGATGACCAAGCTGCTCTACAAGCAGAAAACAAGTGGGGGGGTCAAGCAGGAATCCCTCCTGCAAAACCCAGCACTGCTCCAGACCCAGTTTCCCTCACCTCCAGCCAGTTCTGTCTCTGCCCAGTGTGATAAGGAAGGCAAAATATTAAGTAACAACCACGTTGCATCCAACTATCTCAGAGAGAGGAAACCTGAACCCCACACCCACAGTACCCTTCTACAAGCTCTCCTCAACAATGACTAAGTCCTTCTCTGTTTCTCTGAAGCAACTTGCACATCTCTAGAGTTCTGAAAATGCAAACTGCAATACCAGCAGGGGCAGGGATTGAAGTGTCCCAGCAGCAGCCCTGCACTGCTGCCCACTGCCACAACACACCTGAAAACACCAAGGAGAACACACTGGTTTCTTCCTTGCTGGGATGGGAATCTGGAAACCAGCTCTGTCCTTCCAAATCTTCCTGCTAAACATGTCTTTGAGGGGTCTGCAGGCAGAGGACCTGTCCCAGCACCCTGAGGGGCTGGGGGCAATGGGAAGCAAAGGCAGTGTGTGCCCAGGGCAGGCAGCTTCCAGTGGAGGCACAGGCTCTGGACCCCAAGCTGTGCAGGAGCAGGGCCCCTACCTGCACTCGAGCCAGGCTCATTTAATCTTGCTTCTCCCATGGGAGAATCAGAGCTCACAACAGGCTGCTGCCACTCAGCAGGGCCATGCTTCCTCGCTCCAGCCCAGGCCACTGCTCCAAGGTGTCTCCTCTTCCTCCACAATCTTGGTCTCTCCAAAGACCAGGGAGCAGAAGCAGGGTGCGAGGGGCAGCTTCGGGACACAAGACTTCATAAACTGGTGCAAAGAGTCAGCAGGGAGAGAATAAAAATCCCTTGTGGCAAGCAGCACAGCTGTTTCCTGGAGAGCCAGGTGGTTTAAGCAGGAGCAAACTATTAAATAAGCAGCCAAAATCCTGCCTCTGTGGGTTGCAGACCAGGTGAGTCACACAAGCAGGCACTGCATCCTCCAGCACAAGTCCAGCAGCAGCACAGACCCACAGCCATGGACCATCACATCAACTCCAGCCCATGATGGGATCATGCACTCCATCAACATCACTGAGCTCCTCCTCCACTAATTAAATCAGGGTTTGCTGATGCTGTTTCTCATGTCTTCTCAGTGCCTAATACTTAAAAGTTGGCTGTGATCAGAAAAATCGACGTAAAGCCTCCCAGCCTTTCTCAGAGCACTTTTACTCTGTCCTTCACTCCATCACTTCTACAACCTGCACGTCAGCAGCCCCGCAGAAGCGCTGGTGGGTGAGCTGGGGCAGGTACTGCAGCATGGCTGGAAAGCAGCCCTGACTTCAGATGCTTTCATGGACAAGCGCTACCTTCAGCTGAGGGGGTTCAGAAACTCTTGCAGAGGAGGAGGCAGGTGCTGGCACAGGGAAGCTGTGTTGAGGACTCTGTGATGCTGGTCCAGGCTTGAGCAGAGGTGGCAAGTGCAGGATCTCCCATCCCAGGAGCCGTAGGGTGCTGGGTCCCCGCTGAGTCTCAGGACACAGGACCTTGCCATGAGGAGCTGGGCAGCACACCACGTTGGAGTAGCACCTGCCCTATCCCACAGCATGGACTTCCAATCCCAGAGCCTGCATCCCTAGCAGCACACGCAGCCTTGGCTGCCATCTCAAGACAGATGCTCGTGCCACTCAGGGAGGGTGAGAGCAGCTGGGTGCCCACCCACAGAGAGGGTAGACATGAGCATAACCCTGCTGGGGCCACAGGGACCAGAATCTCGCCTTCGATGCTGACCACCAGTGCTACTGCCAGGAAGGCAAGGGCAGGGTGAGCAGGGACCCTTGTCCCCAGCACCGCATCACACCCACAGGAGAGGCAGCCAGATGCCCTGTGGCAAGGCTGCGACGAGGACCTTGTGACAAGGCTTGTCCAGAACAGTGTCCCTGGCACCATTTGGTGACACTGGCGTCTGCCTGCCCCCAGGAAGGATGGCTGTGGAGGAGCAGGCAGGGAGGGAGCTGCTCAGCAGGCTCACGCCTCTGACATGTGCTGTGCACGGCTCCGCCAGACCGCAGGATCTGGCTCACCGAACGTGTGGAAGCAACACTTCTCTGTGTCTCACTTTACAAAGCCCCAAACAATAACTGTCTGTCGCTGCACAGGAGCTTAGGAGAAACACAAGTTGCTGTTGGCATGGTGCGTGGCTGCCTGCCTCTTACACAACACCAGCAGATGTGAAAATAGCCCAGTGCTGCCTAATGCGCTCCTCTGACCTCCTGTTTGCTTCTGGATCAGATTCCAAAGCTGGATCTTAACCTACAAGAGCCATAAAAGCAAAGGATTTGGCCCTATCGGAGACCTCTGCTTAATCTAAGACAGATGCACTTCATGTAGAAGAACACGCCAAGGTTTATCAGGACAGGGAAGAGACCAGGGCAGCAGTAGCTTCTGCTCCACGGCACCGCCGGGGCAGCCCACACCCATCACCCGTACTCCAGCTGACCATGCACTGGGGGTGGTCCAGGGGCAGAAGAGCTGAAGCTCTTGCAAACCAGGGCAGCACCAAAAACCTCACATCCCACTGCTCAGCTTACACCAAATCTGCCTCCAGCCCACTTCTGCCCTGGCAAAGGAGGACCCCCGAGATCCTGAGGTTCCGTGACCCTGACCTCCACGTCCTAAGGGCTCACCAGGACTGCCAGAGCCATCACAGCATGGGAGATCCCCATCCCACAAGATGCTCCTGGGATTTCTCACCCACAGGAAGAGCAGTGAGTGGCTCCAAAGCCAAACCTGAATCTGCTCCAGCACATGGAGGACAAATTGCTCCTGGAAGTGTGAAAAGGCAGTGGGAGAATTAAACTGAAGGATGCTATGGATAAGCAACAGAGGGAGAGTTTAGTAATCAGTGGTGAAAGGGCATCCCTAAGAACACACCCTACATAAATAGATTAATATACCCAGTGTCCCCAAGGATATCCAGTGCCCCTGCTGCCTTTGGGAATGCAGCAACCCCAAGCCACTGGGGAACTTCCCAAAATTCAAGAGAAGGAAACAAGTCAGGGACATTGCTGCCGTGGGAGAGGGGACCAGAGGACAAGCTGTCCCCCTTGCAGCCCTGCAAGGTTCAGGGCTGCTCTCATGGCTGTGCCAGTTGACAGCTGCCAGCACCCACCACTTGTGCCCCAGCAGTGCTCCCCTCTGACCCCCCCCCACACTACTCCCTGGTGTCCCTCACTGGAACCTGGAGGAGTCTCACTCATCAGGAGTCTAAATCCTCCTCCTGAAAACTCATGTTCCTTCAACATCGCACAGTCCAGGCCAGGGAACACCCCTCAGGGCTGCCACAACCCACCCACAGGTGATGCTACACCCAACACGGTCACCCATGGGTGGCTGTGGATGGGGGCCTCAGGCTCTACGAGAAAGTTTTTAGCCAGCAAGCTGAGCTACCACACCACCTTACTGCAGGCACCTTGCTCACCAACACATCCCAGCCTTTGTACACGAGGAACTAACAGAAGATACAAAGCACCTGAGCTGCAGTATTTTGCCCCAAACCACCTCCAGCCCCAAAGCAGGCCGGGGGGATTTTTACCTTTGCACACAGAGCTCAGAGTAACAGTCAGCAGCAGAGGAGCCTAGTTCTAAGACTAATAGATGGGACGACCTGCAGATCATGGCTTGCACGGGAGGCCAAAAGGTGGCCTTAGAATATAATCCAGTTCAGACGCTCTCAAATCTCCTCAATACAACACAGAGCCCTTTAAGCAAAACTAAACAATTTCCTTTAGCCTAAATAAATATTAAACTTCAGTGGTGCATTGATTTGCCCTGGTTCACCAAAGGCTAACTCCTACCCAAACTGATCATAATAAAAGAAATCCTATAATCCCTTGCTCCCATTCAGGCTCAAAACATGTAATCCCGTGAATAAATCCAGAAAGAAAGTGTAACAAAACGGGCAATAAAAACTTACAGCATTCACATCTTTTCATCTACCATTAATACTGTAAACACTCACTCGAAGGCCCTTGAGGATGACTAATCTCATGTTTTGGCTCCCACCACTAATCGTGGAGAGCTCTCGGTGTAACACCCAGTGAGACCCACCCCCCCTCCAGCCACAGCCCAGGACACCTCCACAGTGCCCATCCCCAGTGAATCCCAGCCTCACATCCCACCAAACGCTGCAAAATCAGCACGAAATGAAGCAAAGTATGGTTCTAATAGCACCAGAGCACAGAGCTTGGTTGCTTTTTTTACTTCTTCGTCTTTTTTTTTTATTATTATTATTTTATTGCTTTGGAAGCCTGCAAGCTCCAACTGTATAAATGCCAATAACTTCCCAAGTTTTAAGGCTGCTGAAGTAAGAGATCAGATTTTAGCAAGTGCTTTCCAGGCAGCCAGCCAAACTTTTTCTGATTCACTAAAAGCACCAAAGGCGGGGGGGGGGGGGGGGGGGGGGGAGGGGGAGGAGGAGGGAGGGGACTGGAGGGCTGATTAACTTCAGTTACCGCACAAGCGCAAAAAAATGTCTCCCCGCTGCATCGGGTGCCGGCGCTGGGAGCCCTGCACAGCCTGTGATTCCTCGGGCTTCCAAAAAAAAAAAAAAAGGGGGGGGGGGGCGAGGGGGGAGTGGTAAGGGAAAAAAAACAACGCACCGGAGAACTACAGCAAACGCCTTCCAACCGCAGGGTAATTTACAGCTGCGGATCCTTCCCCTGATGAGGAGGCTGCTCCGCTGAGGGGAGGCTCTGCCGGTGTTAGGTTCGAGATGCAGTTTTCAGGGATGGAGGGTGGGGGGGAAAGAGGCTGGGAATTTTTTAGGGGGTGGGGGAAGCAGGGGAAGGGGCTGGTTTGGGGTATAGCTTGGCCAGAGGGATGGACCCCCCCCCCCCCCTAAGGCTGCACCGTGCTCATCCAGGACCATCCCTCAGTGCTGCCGGGTGACAGGACGAGCAGGTGCAATCCCAGCCAAAGCAGCGAGCAGGGCCGAGGGGGTGGCAGGAGTGACCCCCAAGTCCCTGCGGGACGGCGGGTTGGAGGCACCGGGGCAGGGGCACCTGCTCTGCCCAGCCCCGCAGGTGGGTCTGCTCCAGGATGCCCAGCTAAAATCCGCATCCCGGGAAGATGCACGGCCCCGGGGCTGCCTGGGGGGGGGGGTGGGGGGGGGGGATAGTGGCCACCCTGGTACCCCCAGTCGCCATCCCCGTCCCGCGGGCGCCTGGGCTGCAGAGGCTCAGCGCTCGGGGTGTTCCTCCAACGGCTCCGTTCCTGCTGAGGCAGGATCAAAGGCAGGATCTGACTTGGACGGCTTTCTACTGAATAATAGGGAGGGAGCAGCAGACAGCCTCCTTCTCCTGGCTAAGGAAACTCGTGTTTTTCAAAGTATCGGTTTTTGGGGAGTAAGTTCCCTAGGAGGAGGGAAAAAAAAAAAAACAGAAAATAAAAAAGAGAAGGAAAAAAAAAAAATAAAGGAGGGCGAACAGGAGAGCGCCTGCTCTTCCAAGGCAAGTGCATCAATCAACATTGTGCAAGGAGGAGAGTCCAGCACTCCCTCTCACATCATTAGCCAGGCTAATGCACTCCAGAGGATCCCGCTACCGGCGCAGCGCCCGCAGCCCCAGCCCGCTCCGGCGCCCACCGCCCGGGAGCTGCAGCCCCTTCCCAGGACCGGTGACACTCCGGCATCTGGCGCGGGGATCGCTTTAATGCGGCTATAAAAACTAGAGGTGGAGGGGAGGGGGGTGTGTGTGGCGGGGGGGGGGGGGGAAACAAAAAAAGTGAAAGCCCTTAAGCCAAAACTGCCCGGCACTCCGAGGTCAGCGCGCTGCCTTTGTTTCTGTTCTACATCCCAAAGCGAAAGAGGACAGAAAAGGACACGTACCTGTACCTGAAAGCACAGCAGCAGGAAATGTAAACATCTGGAGAAAAAAAAAAAAAAAAAAGGCAACAAAAGATCAAAATGAGGCGGTAAAATGGTTAAAGTTGATTTTTTTTTTTTTGCTTTGCTTTGTTTTTTGTTCTCGATTTTTTTTTTTTTAAAGGGTGCGAGAGAGCGATGCTGGGCTGAATAAAAAGGCTCCCCCGTGACCACCTGATGGGAAAGAAAACGCAACCGGAGCCTCCAAAATGAAAGTAAAAAAATAATAATAATAATAAAAATAATAATAAAAATAAAACAACAAAAAAAACACCCAAACAAACAACCCACGACAATTTAAAAATGTAAAAAAGATAAGAATAATAAAAATATTTTTAGAAATGCCATAATCCTTACAGGCAAGTGCAGGCTGAGAGCAGTGAACACATCGCTGGGCGAGGAGCGGGGGGAGGCCGGTGGCTTCAGGCTAGCGCAGTGCAGTCTCCCACCGCCGCCCTGACATGGGAGCGATCCGGCCGGCGAGCTCCGCTCCTTTCCGCGCTGCTCCGCGCCGTTCCGCGCCGCCGAGAAGTTGTGGTACCGCCCGCTTTGCCTCCGCCGAGTGACTCGCTTAGGCATCAGCTCTCCTCTCCCCCTGTCTCTCCTCCTCCTCCTCCTCTCCCTCTCTCTCTCTCTCCGCCTTTGGGGGGGATGAAGGTGCTTATTGTCAGTAACTTCCGATCATCAGCAAGTGCCCCCCCCACCCCACCCCCCGGGCCAGCCCTGCCAGGCGGATAAAGCCTCTCGGCGGCCCCGCACCCGCTCCGCGCGGGCGGCATGGCGATGCGCGGGGCGCGGAGCGGGAGGCGGGACCCGCCCGGGCAGCCCCCGCGGGGCTGGCACCGCCTGCCTGCGCGGAAGGGGGCACCGCCTGCGCAGCCCGCCCGGGAGGGCAGGGGCGGCCAGGAAAGTCTTGCCTTGATTCTTACTATTATTATTATTTTGAATAAGGAAAAAAAAAAAACAAAAACAAAACCAAGAAACCCAACAACAACAACCACAAGAGAGAGGGAGGGAGCCGGGGTTGCGGGGCAGGGGGGGTCCGGACGGAGCGGGCAGTGCCACCGCCAGGGGAAGGATCCCCGCACAGCCCGGCCGCCCCGCTCCGCGCCCCCGGCCCGTGCCACCCGCGGCGGGGACCGGACCCACGCGCTCTTACCTCCGGGCGGGCAGGAGCGCTCCCCGTCCCCGGCGAGCCCCGGGCGGGCGGCAGCGGGACCCCGGCAGCCCCGGCGCGGCTCTCCCCGCTGCTCCCGGCTCCGCAGCCGCTCGGGCCGGGCCGTGCCCGCCCGGGCCAGCGATCCCGGCCCGGCTCCCGCTGCGGGGCATCGCCGGCGGGCTCGGGGTGCCGGGGCTCGCCCGGCCCGGCCCGGCCCGGTTGCTCCGGCACGGCTCGCCTGCCCTCCAGCGGCCGCTCCCCCGACCCGCACCCTCCGAAACGCGCCCGCAGCCCGCGCTGCGACCCGGCGCGCTGCCCCCGCCTTGGTTTTCGCTCCAGGTAAAGAAAAAAAACACCCCCAAACCCGTAAGAATTCGCACGCTGAGAGCGTGCGGGAACTCTTTCCCCGTCTCTGGAAGCTCGTTTATAGCAGACAAAACGCCAGGAACTGTTAACCTCCACGCATAGTCTAACTCTCCGAAGAGAACCTAACGTCAGTTAACACCTTGTTAAGTGAGAACATAACCATAGCTCAGAACTCTGGGCTTTCCACATTCTCTGCTCCAATACCAGCGCCCTCCGGGGTGGCATGGAGGGCCCTGCTGCTCCCACAGCTGCAGGGACTGAGGCACTCACTGCCCCCTGTGCTCAGCCGCCAATCCTAGCAGCATCTTTAATCCCCGGAGTTCATCACTGGGGACCCTTCAGACACCGAATCAGCGTTTTTCAGCCCAGAGTTGGAGGCCCGAGAGGCACAGAAAACATCAGGAAGTTTGAAAGCAGTGACCAAAGCAAGTGTGTCTACAATCTCCAGCACTGATCTATCACCAATGTGCTACATCATATGGACTTCACACTTCAGGCCTGATGGAAATGCAAGTCAAAAGAGATGAAAATCCAAAGTGCTGTCAGTTCCTGACGCCGCTGAGGTCAGTGGCACCGTGCACCCCTGCCAGGGCAGTCCCACAGCACCTTGCCACAGCTGGAGGCTGCTTCCAGGGGTGGCCAAGAGCATCAGAGCCACCTCCCCGAGCCCTGCAAGCTGAGCTCACCAAGATGCCCACACACAAATAGTACAAACAGAATCTGGGAAACTCACAGGATGGTAGATTTGAAGCTTAGATGTGAAAATACTCAATGGTATATCCCTAATCATCACCAAGGTCTCTTTTTCTCTAAGCCATTTGGGTGGGGATGCCACCTTGTGCTACCAGGTGCTGCTGTGGCAACCCACAGTGTGGGGTCAAGCCCAGAGTTCCCCTGTGCATCAGCCCATCACCCCAGAAAGCCCAGTACCTGCTGCCTGAGGAGACCCTGCACAACACACGTGGCAGCTCTGCAAAGCCAGGACGCACTAATTCCTCCCTAACACTTCCAGCTGCTCGTGGTCATTTGCAAGCATGAGCTTCACTTGCCCCTTCTCAGCTTTCCCGACTTCAGAAACTCAGAGCAATCAGAAAATTCACCTGAGCTGTCTCAGAAACAGCCCTAGGGCAGGAGTCAGGCCCTCAGGGGTTTCTTTGTCCCTCCTTAGGGAGTCTTCTTCAGACACAAATGCAAGGCTGTAAAATCAATCTGCCTTAAATCACATGCTCAAGGGGAAAGACGGTAGAGGTTGGCTGTGGGAAGCCTGCATGGCCTCTGCCCAGCACAGCTGCTGAAAAGGCCACCTTGTCTCCCACAGGTGGCCAGCACAACACAGGCTACACCAGACCTCAGCTGAAACCAGATTTCTCCTGCTCCACCCACAGCTCACATCACCTTTCTTTTTTCCCCTACCCCAGAGTTATCTTTGAGGATATAGGATGCAGAAAATGGGCACCTGAACCTTGGTCTCCACCATGGCCATGATGATGCCAAGCTGCTGCTCTTTTGCCATGAGGGACTAGGTTCATCCTGCCAAGCCTGAAAGCTCAGCCTTCATACAGGTGACATTTGGTGCCAGTTGAAAGCATCACATTATCCTTCCTCCACAAGAACAGAAAACACTCAGCAACTGTAATACAGATACCTAGATTTCTTGGGGAGGTTTTCAAGCTTTCAAGCTTCCGAAACCACAAGATACCCTGTCAGGGGTCTGTTCCACACCACCCAACCAGGATGAGGAAGCAGATGAAACATTTTCCAAGTGGCTGGCAGAAGTCTCAAAAGCTAGGGGGGGACTTCAACCTACTGGACTTTTGCTGGAAGCAAAAGAGAGAGACAGGCTAGAAGTTCCTTGAGTGTGGCAAGAGAAATTCCTGACACAGCTGGTGAGACTAGCAGGGGAAGTGCCTCACTAGGTGGGAGGTGTGGTGGTCAGAGGCTGTCTTGGGCTTAGCAACCATGAAACGGTTAAGTTCTCCATTCTTAGTGAAGTGAGGAGGGGGGTCAACAAAACCTCCACCATGGACTGTCAGAGGGCACATTTCAGCCTATTTAGGACATTGGTTGGGAGAATCCTTTGGGAGAGAGTTCTGAAGGACAAAGAAGTCCAGGAAGGCTCTTCAAGAAGAAAATCTTCAGAGAGCAGGAGCAGGCTGGCCCCGTGTGTCATGAGACAAAACGGTGAAGACAGTGAGCCTGGCTGAACAGGGAGCTCTGACAGGTGATGCTGGACACCTGCACACCCCAGTGATGACAACAGTATCTAGAAGGAAGTTCCTGCTTTCTGCTGTGTGCCTTCATAGAGCAGTCTGATGTAGAAATGCCATTGTTGATGTGCTGGGGAAGGGACTCAAGTCCTTTCAGTGGCCAAAACCACCTGTCCCACCACTCTGGGGTTTTGCATTGTGGCAGCCCCATGCAGGGGACAGCAGGGAAAGTTACAGCAGCCACAGCAGAGCTGCCAACTACAGATGGAAACACTCATCACAGGAGATGCCAGCCCAGGCCATGCCATGTGCCAGCAGCACAGCTGCCTCCCACTGCTTCATCCCAACCAGGGCTTCAGCTGCCAAAGGGACTGGATCTGCCCAGAGCAAAAGGCACCTGGACACCTCAAACAGCAAGAACTGCCAGGGCAACACCTGGAGGTTGTTTTCAAGAGGGCACATTGGATCATTCTGGTTTCAAATGGGAAATCATTTCATTTGCAATCCCACATGAGCTCTTCGTTTAAACTACTTCCACGTTCTGTGCCTCAGTGGTCTGACAAAGCCTTCTAATCTTTAAAATCTCGATAGTTACCTGGAGAATAACACCAATATTAAGTGAATCTTGAGCTACAAGCCTTGAAAAACACAGCTGAACACAGAGCATAGATGAGGTAGCTCACATGTATGTAGGGAAAATTAGAAGTATCACTTAACTGCATGTTGTTATGAATGTCTATGTATGTATATATAATATTAAGAGCTCTGCACCCATACCTAGCACTTCACTGCTAAAGGCTGCTGCTTTATCTGATTCCCAACAAAACCCCAGCCAGCACAGCCAATGCCCACTGGAAAGTGAACCCTTTAAGCTGCTTCTTTTCCATAAGGCATACTCAAGTTGCAAAAGCCAGTGCTGTGTGTTCCCAAGAGCTGGAGGTTCATGATATTTTATTAAGCAGGACACAGGCCAGGTAGGGTCTCTGCACTGCAGGGCACTCCCTGGGCTGCAAAGGCCTGAATTAAAATCATGTCCTACTTGGTTGTTTCTTGGATTAGGCACTGCTCTTCAGCAGCTCAAATCAAAGCCCAAGCAGCATGAGCTTTCACTGGTAGGGCTGTGAAGGTGCCCCAGTGAAAGGAGCTTCCCTTGCCCTGCTCCAGTGGCCCATGTCCCCCAAGGAGCAGACATTTCACAGTACATGAAACCTATTCAGTGGGCCCAAGGACTTACCAGCATGCTTGAGTGGGAAACATTTCCACCCACTAGACACCCCCTAGGACTGTGAATGAGAAGGCAGCAGCAAAAGCAAGGGCAGCACCCAGCCCCACTGCATCTAGCACACCATGGCACTGGGGCCCTGTCTTCTTCACTTCAGAGATGCAAAAGAAAAAAAAAACCCAGGTGGATATTTTACAAAGACCAAGCTCATCTCTACATTTCAGCCCTACTGCTAGCAAGCAAATCTGTGCACCATTTGCTTCTGCTGTCTCCTGCATCTCTGCAGGGTTGTTTCAGTAAGCAGTTCTTACTGAAAATCAATTTGAGGAAGATTTCTACATTTTGAACCCTCAGTAAAAGGAAAGACAATTTTTAGAAGGGCTGTGGTGCATGTTCTGTCTTTATCCAGTTTACATACAAAAAGGCAACTTCATCCCGAGGTAAGAAGGGATTTAAGAAACACAGCCTGGACAGGTAGGGAGCAAGGGGATGCTTTGCAGTTACTGCCTTTTGACAGAGGAGCCACCTCAAAACAGCCCTGAGCTGAAACCTGGGAGGACAGGAGTCAAGCCTTAGCACCATGACATCCAGCTACAGCCTTGCAGGAGGAACACTGTGAAGAGCAGCCTGGGCTCAGATTCAGTCAGCCACAAAGCACCAGGCTCAAGCCCTCATTGGAAGCACAAAGCCACATATATATATATATATACACACACACACACATATATATATGTGTATATATATATGTATATATATGTATATATATGTATATATACCCCAACACGGTGTACCTCCCAGCCCCCACTCCCTGCCCCAGTCCACTGAAAAAAATAACCTAAAATGGTGCTTGTGCTGCCGGGTGCCTTAAGCTCACCGAGTTTTTTGCCTTGTGATGGTTGAGCTGTCCTTTGTAACCCCCGCAAATCAGATGCCACCCCGAAACCCGGGGACTGCACCGCACCCTGCCAGCCAGCAGGGGTGGCACCGGGAATCAGAGACACTCCTCCTGAAAATACAGGACTATCAATCCCATGGGGATACCCAGGAGCTGGGTGGGTTGGAGTCTGAGTCAAGAGGCTTGAAGACCAGCACTAATGAGATGCAAGAGTGATGTGATTCCACCTTTTCAGCAAGAGTATTTTCAGTTCAGTAGCTGCTGGGAAGCCCAGCTGGAAGGAGGTGAAGATCTGTCTGGAGCCTGGATAAAGACAACATTCCCATCATTCAGCAGTGAGGAACTATCTGAAGTCCCTTAATGCTGAGGGAGATACATGGATGTATCAGCCCAGCTCTGGTGGAGTTCTCCCTGCCATGACCAGGGGACGTCTCTTTTGACCACCAGGAACTCCTGCCTTGGAGAATGAAGCTTGGAAAAGCACACAGTGCATGGCAAATACAAACAAATGTAAAATACCAGAATACTGGAATAATATCAAACTAGACACACAAATAATAGGATATGAAGTGTGGCAGCTTTCCTTCTGTAGGATTAGTAAGAGGGACAAGAAACTGTGACAGCCTTCCCAGGAGTGGGAAAGAGCTGGGGCAAGGCAGAGCACCCAATCCTGGGAGGACAGAGGTGGCCAGGAAATCCCAAAAGCCACCACCAGCCAGTCCAGCACTGCGGACAGGCCATCCCAGCTCCAGAGAGCAGGGGTGCTTCCAAGAGCTTCTGCAGCCAAAGGCCCTTCTTGAAGTTCTTGGGGATGGAGGCAAGAGCTCTCTCTTCCAGTTCTGTACCATCTACACCTCTCTTGGCCCCATGCAAAGGGAGAACCCAGAGTGCTACAACCCGTACTCTGATGGACATCATTACCTGGTAAGAAAAAAGCCCGAATAACTAAGAAAGCCTCTTATTTGGTAGTCAGGGTTTCAGGGTTTGCAAAAGCTTTTCTCCACTGAAACACCTCCTGGATTTTAATGGGATTTGGGAATTGAAACCTCAGGTTCCTTTGAAAGCTCCAGCACACTTGTTTAAAAAAAACCTCAGTGCTTTATCAGAAGATGAACGAGGAGAACAAAATTCTGGAAGTGATGGGCACCTCCAGCCAAAGCAGAGACCAATGGACTAGTTTGATAGCCTGTTCTCCCAGGTAGCCCACCTCCAGTACCCTGGTGTCCTGCCTGCCCTGCACAGGAAGGATGCCCATGGGCTTTCCTTGGTCCCACCACCCAGGAGCATTGCAGCTCCTCTCTGGAAGCATGTGGCAGCTGCCCGAGTGCTTTTGAAGGGAGGGCAAGAAGAGGCAAACATCTGCAGACAACCCTACCCAAACCAGTGGGAAATTCCTCTTCCCAGCCTTTGCAGCACTGCATTAAATCCTAGGGCTTGGCTTCTTGGATTTATATTCCTCCATGGTTTCATTTTCCCTAAAAATATAAAAAAATAAATCACGAGCTGTTAAGCTTCAAAACGTAGTATTTCCTTAACTTGGAGCTTTTCAGCTTGACAGCTCTTAAACATAAACATCTTGGACTGAAGTCTCCTGAATTAAGCTGTCTCCAGCAAGTCACCATCTAACTGCCCATCTGCAGAGCCTCTTCTCTGGGGCAGCCAACCCCTCCCCATGCCACCCTCCCAGGCTCCTGCCCAACTGCCCCTGCACTGCCACGGGTGCTGTCCCACAAGCAGGACTTCACGTGGGGGCTGCACGACCACACGTGTCCCCACAGCTGACGTGTGCCACCCCTGGGGCAGTTTGGGGTTGATGCAAACACAGCTGCAGGCACTGATCAGCTGGTGATGTCCTGGACTTCTCAGTGCCCATCAGTGTCCTCTGTGATGGCACAACTAAGTGAGCAACTTGGAGGAACTCAAGGTGAGCCTCGAACAGTCCGAGCAACACTGGGATACCATCTACTGCCTCAACACAGGGTGATCTGTGTCACTAGAAGCCTCTCATCAAGGACATTCTTGGGAAAACATCACAGCTACAAGCTTTGGGACAAGGAGTCCCAAAGGACTAAGGAGTAATGGGAAAAGGGACATGACTCAGGCATGAAGGTGGACATGGCAGTAGGACATCAAGTACCTCAACAAGCTACTATAGGCCTTCAGCTCTCCCTGCAGTTGTTTATATATATATATAAATTTGAAAACCCCTCAGGCTTAATTTGAAAATAGCTTTGAAAACTTGTATCTTCATTCAAAAGGAACCTATTTTCCCTTAAGTATCAGACAAGCCAAGAGAACTGAATGGGGCTCAGCAAGCTTAGAGCCCCAGAAATTAGTTGAAGGGATCTTGAGTGAGACCGCAGCACCCTTTCACAGAACTGCCTTCAGTATTGTTTCTAGCACCAGCATAAACCACTGAGTCTGATGAACCAGGCACATCAACTCTGTTTTGAGCAGCCTAATTATGTTCCCTTCTTTTGCCATTTCCATTCCCTGACTGGGCAAGTCTCTGGGCAGCAGCACATCACTGCCTGCGTGGCCACCTCTGGGAGTGGCAGGCAGCGTTAAAGGTCCCTTGCTGAGCACCTCACTGGGTGCTCCATTTTTCCACATCTCACTTTTGACCCTAAACCACCTTTTTCCTCTTAATTAATTGCCCTTTCTTGGTCTCTGTTTTTTCCTAGGTAATTTTCCTATAAAGACTCTTCTGGCTTAGTTAGGGAGAGCTTGAAGAAGTGGTGCAAGGGGAGAAGAAGGAGCAGAGCAAGTGTCATCCCCATCCATGACCTCAGGCCATACGCACATACAATTCCTACACTGGAACAGCCTGCTCAGGGAGCTGGTTAAGTCACCATCCTTGGAGATATTCCAGAAACATTTAGATGTGGCCCTACAGGGCACGCTTCTAGTGGCCGAGGTCACGTTGATAGATGGACTCAGTGATCTCAGAGGTCCTTTCCAACTATGATGCTTCTGTGATTTTGGTGGGATTACAAGGGCCAGGATTCAAACACAGCAACCCATAATAAATACCAGATCACAAAACCTCCAAACCTCACTTAACACAACTGCCTCACTGCTGCTTGCCAAGGACCTACTGCCCACTAGACAAGGCCAGGAATTAAAGGCTCTCCATCTAACACTTAGCTCCAAACCACCCAATTCATTTGCAGCTTTTTCTATGACATTTCATAAGTAGGATCCTGTCTTTAATTCTCCTTTGGGAAAACAGCAAGAGGGATAAGGATCTATGTGCATGTTCCACGGGGAAGGAGGGAAGGGAAAGTTGAGAGTCTGTTAGTGAGTAATGGCACGCTGGAAGGAGACAGGACATGCTCGGGGTATCTGGGTAGGATTTCTAGAGAAGGAGAGGACAAGAGAGCATATTCCAGCATGAACTTAGCCCCCGGGGGACTGTCTGGGTGGCAAGAAGCCCAGAACCGCCACCCATCCTGGCGGTGTTTTGCATTACCTCAGCCCACACACGCTCCCGCCCGCCAGCCGCGCTCCCCTCGCTCCCCTCCAAGAGCCGCAACAATCCCCGCACGCAGGGAAAACCAGAGAGCCCTGTACTCACCGTGGGGCTTGCGGGACATTTTGGCAAGCTGGTTTGATTCACAGGAGCAAACAGAACCCCGAGACAGGCCGAAGTTGGCCACGAGCTCTTTCCTCGGGCTCCCCCAGCAGTAAGCGCCATGGTTTGGGCCCAGCTGGCAAGAGAGAACCAAAGCACCCCCTCGGCGTGGAAAGAAAACACAATGAATAGCTCGTGGGCAGACACAGGGAGGGTTCACTCACCCGTTATGGCCACAGGTAAAAGAGATTTGACTTCCTCCTCCCTTCTTCCCAGGCTCAATTACTTTGCCCCCAGTTTCACTGCCTTCTCCCGCCCAGCGGCGCAGGGGGATGGGGTTTGTGGTCAGTTCCTCACCCCTTGTCTCTGCTGCTGCTGCTTCCTCCTCAGTCAGGACTCCTCCTCAGCTTCCCCCTGCTCCAGCATGGGGTCCCTCCCATGGGAGAGTCCCTCAGGAACAGACAGCTCCAGCATGGGACTCCCGGAGTCATGGCTTGCTTCAGGAACACTCACCTCCCCTGGCACGGGGGCCTCCTTTTCCCCTAATTAACAATGTTAATTGCAGAGGGCTCACACACCCTGCTCAGCCCCGTGGCCTTCCCTTCCTGCTCAGGGAACATCACCCACCACCTGTTCCTTGTAAGGAATAAAACATGGGAGGAAATGAAGCTACGGAAAAAGGAAGATATTGCAACAGGGAAGGCGAAATTCACGAAGAAAGGAGAGATTAAGGGACAGCACCTACATTCTATCGGCCTGTAAAGGAAAGGCAAATTGTTTGGGAACCCAGAAGGGTAAGAAAGCCCGTATTGCATGAGCATTATGTACCTCTTTGCTCAAGGCCCGGGATCACATGGGCTTAGAACCCTCAACAGAGCTACCAAAACACCACAGCTTTGTTGCAATCATGCCATTCTTACCACAGTAAAGATGTGCTTTGAGTGTACAGAAAGTCAAGAACAGGACTTCAGTAACCCACATCTGGTATTTAGTTTCTTCTCTTCAAGAGGGATTTCCACACTTGACCTCAAACCAAGTTTAATTCAACATTTCAGGCTGTGCTCAAAGAAGTTTAAGACCAGGCGGCTGCATGTGAACATCCTAGAGGACACAGCAGCCCCAGAGGAGCCATGGGAGGGCCATTCCCAACAGGACTGAGGTGATTGGAGCCATGAGTGGCAGGAAGGGGTGAGGACTGTCCTTGGGAGGGCTGGGCAGCCACTCCAACCCCTCCTCACAGCCCCAAGAACCAGCAGAAAACAGTGAGAGCAGGGCCAAGGGAAGTTATCGTTTTTGATGCCATGATGCAGATGCCTCACGGTGCTTACCAGCAGCCTGACAACACTTTGCCTCACATTATTCCTTGGGCTACAGCCCAGAAATACACTTCCCTCGAGCACTGCCCAGACAGGCTCCATCACTCCTTGTCCTGAGCACAGCTGCAGCCCACGGGCCCACTCTGGTCAGTGACCTGGAGACAGGCAACACCCTGGCTTTTCTGAAAGTGTCATACTCAGAGTCTTTCATTGGCTGGATAGCCTTCTTGCTGAAATTACTGTACAATTTTCACTTGTTTCAGCCAAAATTGAGGGCAATTTTGCTTAAATAAGCCCGTCTGTGCCATTAGCTCTGTTTCACCAGGGAAATTTGCTCTCACTTGTGCATGTGACATCATCTATTGACATAACCCCACTGAAACAGGCATTTCAAACCCTTACACTCTGCCATTTCACATGGTGCAATTACACTCAAGCTTAAATGAATCTCTGACACCAGACTTGCAGTGTGTTGCACTCTTCTACCATGCCCTTTACTTGACATTTCCCCCCCAAACAACAACAACAAGTTATTTGCTTCTGGAGACACGGACTGGTTTCCATCCCACCCAGAATCTCAACTGTAGAAACTAAGGTTTTTAGAATAGCAAACCTGAAAAAACACATTTCCAGTGACAATTTTGTAAATCAAACATTCTGCCTCTAGAAATTGGGGAAGAAAAACGACACACCCAGTAAAAATGCCCAATCAGCAAAACCCAAAGGCTTGTACAGTGTCTTGCAGAGGCAGCTGCTGTAGGACCCCAATTGTTCCAAGTCCTTCAAGTGAAAGAAACTTCAACCTGCTAAAGCCTTAATGTCCTGTTCTCAAGCAAGATTCTTCTGCTGTGAAAAATAAAGCAAGTTGCATTGATTCTCACACATGGCAAGGATTAAATAAGTTTAATAGTTAAGACACAATTGCTTAAATGTTTCAAGTATTCTTTCTTACTTCATACCATTATTGCAGTTACTACACATAGACAAAGCATTCAAGCATTTCAGTGATACAGCATTTAGATTGAAGAAGCCAGTGCCAGGCATGATATCCATGTTTTCCTTCCTCGGGAAGAGCCCTTTATACCTTGGCATTTACACTTTTTATGACAGCCAAGAATGGTCCAAAAATTTGTTTAAATTCAGCCCCCTTGTACCACTGATAGGCAATAATCAGAAAAGACCAAAAGAACTGATAGGACTACCTGCCCATCTGAGCTTTTGGGATTTGCTGGAGATTAGCCCCTCATCATTCCCAGGCATTTATCCACTGGCACTGATCTCCCTCAGTGAGCTCTCCAGCCACACCCTTCAGCATTCAAGTGAATTCTCTCCTCCACAAAACCCTCACAGGAGCAATTAGGTGAGGCAGCCTCAGAGGCTGCAGCCCCGCAGAGGAACAGCACAGCCAGCAATTCCCAAATCAAAAGTATTACTTTTTACAAGTGGAGTCACAAGCCCTACAAACTCCCTTGTTAAGAGAGAAACCATAAACCAAAGAGCAGTGAAGTGGGTCAGAAATCAAGATGCAGGAAAGGCTGTTTCAGGCAATTATACCATTAGTGGTCACTTCCAGACAAGAATACAGTCCCGCTTACCACTCAACTCTTCTCACCAATCATCTGCTCTGCAGCTGTAAAGCTCATGGCATTGAATTAAGTTGTTTTTTAAAGTTGACAACATCAATGAGACTGGTGTGTACTTGGTAGAGAAGTGGCTAAAATACTCACCAGTTTTTAAGAGAACTTTAAAGCCCTGTTATCTCCCAGGTTCAGTCTGCAGACTCCCCCCAGCCCATAAAAAAGAAACAATAGTACTTTATTAAAATACTAAATTTTATTTTTTTTTCCACGTACATTTAGTCTCCCCACCATTTCCATTTGTCTGACCACCACCACCACCATGCCTTATCAAAACATTCCATACATACTTAGAATGAAGCTGAGGGTGGAGTCCCGTCTTTTAAAAACTAAACAGGCATTTTGGACAACACATTCTTGGCAAGGTAATCTGGATGACATTTATCAGACACGGTAGGGAAAGCTCTTTCAGCATTTGTAAAAAGGACAGCCAAATAATGGTTACAGAAATAAGACTGCAGATTTTTAATGAACTGTTTAAACTGTTTTCTTTTCTTACAGAGTCTGTCTCCATTGCCAGAGAGCTTGAATGACCTGGAAGTGTACACAAAAAAAAAGTTAGAAATTGAAAGGCAGTTTTCTCATTATTTTCAGTTTACCATCTTCACCTTCTCCACAAAATACTGCCCTTAAAAAGCATTCCTTTCAGAGAGAAACCAAGTCAAAAGAAAGACATTAGATCTTTCTGCTAGTAGGTTAAATTTAAAGTCACCATAGTAAGAATTCAGTGAAGGTAAGAGAGAGGATGGGTGTGGACCAGCTAGGCAAACATTGGCTGAACTCTGCCTACCCTGGCTAATGTCAGACCAACTCCAGTAGCTGAGCCTAACTGCTTTTAAACATTCCTTCAAGAACCTTTCAATTTGTCTATCAGACAAGTTTATTCAGAACCACTGAAGGAAGCAGGAAAGCATAAGGAATTCTGTCACTGGAAGAAAGTCTGAACAAAAGGAATTTTGATAGGAAAAGCTAAGAGACATTTTAGCCTAGTGTCTCTTGAGTAATAACCAATTCAGAAACTCTCTTCCTGATACCACCTTTTGGCTTGACCTTTTACAACATTTCAGTTGACTTTGGGAGAAAATGCAGCAAGAAAGCCATCATCTCAATCAGAACAGTTCCCCCTCCCAGACACCCTTCCCCAACAAAAGGCTCAACTGCAGACTGGCCTAGGTGGCCAACTTCAGCAGCAAGGAAAACCACAGCTCATTTCCTTAGCCAATATGGTGCCAAAAGGAAAATTCTGTGGGTTTAGTAAGCAAGAGATAATTTACCAACCATATAAAAGCTGGAAAAATGTAATAAAATATTAGCTTTCCCATCTTAGCCAACTAAACCCTTAAAACCTTTCCCATTTATTTAATTTGAAGTATTGTTCGTGGTTTGTAACCCTTTGAAACAGTCCAAAGCTTGTAAAGATTAAGAAGTGGAAAAGAATCCCTAAGTCAGGTTATAAAAATTTTTGGACTTTATCAAGTTCCAATAAATTCAGTTACCTTCTGGTCCTCCGTTCTGAAGCAATTCTTAACATAGTTGGCAAATTTGGGTTCCAGCTTAGGAAGGGTAGCACCCTATTTTGAAAAAAAAGAAAGCTTTAGTGTATGCAGGTATTTAATGAGTCCAATAAATAACCTGAGAAGCTGAAACCCTTCACACTACATATGGAATTTTACTGAACTCGCCTTGCAACATCATCCCAAACCAATCTGTTTTTAAAACTTAAATGGTTTAAAATTTTGCTTCTCTCTCTAGAGTACCCAGGTGTTTCTCACAGGAGTGCCTGCCTACACACTTAAATGGCTGTACAAGCATCTTTACTCATGCCCAAAAACATAACAGCAACATGCACCACTTCAGATAACCTTGTTTGTAGTCAACACCCCTCTGCTTTTCAGATAAACCAGAACTCCATATTTATAGATTCTTACTACAGCAAGCAGCTTGAGACAATACTATCCTTCACAAGCAGGATTTCAACTTCAGCTCTCTAAAGCAAAAAATTAACTCATCTCACCCTCACCCTTCAAGACTCATTTGTAATACGTTACTTCTATGAATTTAAAGAACTGGTCTAGAGGCATCTGCTTGTATCTCTGAAATTGTCCTTGTACATGGTCAAATGCATAAAGCAGATTCAGTAAATCATGGATCTAGGTTTATCTTCATCTTTTATCTCCAGGCAAAAATATACAGCACACTACTTTGAGACATCAAGTTGCTTCATCAATAGTACTTTTCCCATTTTTCAGGTCCATCAATGAAATGTGCCGAGCCAATTATGAGAGTACACTCAGCTGCTACTCAGCACATCACAGAAGACACCAATTTTACATTCAAAGGAAAAAAAGCTACATTAGGAATGTCTGAAACTGCAACAAAAAATCTGGGATTTGGACTATGTCTCACTCCTGGATCCTGTCAAGTATTGATGCTTTTCTATTAGCTTGCTGACATGTACTTACTACATCATACACCAGTTCCACTCTTTAATGAAATAATACAATAATTTTTTGAAGCTGCAACCTCCCAGGCTTCTAAGTTTGAAGTACTCTTGTGTTTGTCAACACATAACTTTTGCCTAAGGTATGCTCTAACACCACCTTGGAAAACATTGAATTAAGCTGTTATTGCTTTTACTTTTTTGTGCTTACACAGCATCCCCAGTAAACACTGCTCAGCAACAGAAAGTCTGTTCTAAAGCCAGTTATCTGGTCTTTGTGTCCCTCCATAGGGACATGTGAGCAGCTCAGCCACTTCTGCTTACATAGCAGGACAAAACTAATCACAGTCCCTCTGAGTCATACAAAAAACCCACCCAAGTATCCACTAGATCCAAGAGGTTACTTTGACCTAGCAGAACGATACCATCCATCACTGTCAGGTTCACAAATTGGTGATATGCGTTTCCATCCTGAGGACAAGCTGTCATTGCTCACTCTGCAACCACTCTATTCCTGGGACAAAACTGCCTCTAAACATGAAGAATGTAAATGTAAGATAATCTTAATTGTTTAGATGACTTGAACAGCCACGTAAGAGGCAAAAGGTTTATCTCAGTCAAAATGAAAAAAGCCCAGAATTATTCATAGCACCAACACCAGTGCAGGCTTTAGCCAAAAACAGGTCTCCAATGAAGAACCAGGTTCAGCCACAAATGAGCACATGATCTGCAAGCACACTGCTCAGCTAGTGCAGTAAAACCAGAACTCAGTCTAGATCTCAGGTCCTCATCTACCACAACTCTACAATACAGGTGTTCTGAACTGCAGGTTTCCAAACTTGTCTGAGGGACAAAACTGCTATTACCTGCTAGTTTTACCACATCAGCCTATAAGTAAAAGGCCATTTCCTTTTTTATGCTTAAATAGCAGCTAATACTACTCATGTGTAACCATGAAGTGCCGGTCACAGCTGATAGCAACCAAAAGCCCAGGGACTGCTCTGTGACCTTCAAAAAGTGAACCATCCATTGAAAGGGGATAGCCAACACCAAACCTACAGTTCAGAAAGCAAACGCTTCCAGGCCTTCACTGATTCATTAATGCATATCACAAGCACCTATCTCCCCCTTCTGGAGGTTACAAAGCCTTACAGGCATCTGGGTATCTAAGCTGGATACTGCTTAAGACCAAACAATTCTCAGCATATGAAAAACTGTTTTAATCTAGTTGCCTAAAATAGTGTTCCCTACTTAAGGCAGCTTTCAAATAAATATCACACCAACCGTTGCTTAGGATTTTGTTGTATTTCTTTAAAAATATTTAACAGAGTTCACTAAGAAATACCACATTCCTAATCACCACTACCAGAGGAAATACAAAAACAAAGTAGGTGTTTGTCTCTCAGAAGCAGAGAGGCTTCTTTTGGTACCAACAGAGTCTTCATTTCTCTGAGCTTCAACATCAACACACTCCGATAACAGCACAGCAATCAGTGACAGGTACACATTTCTTAAAAACATCCAGCTCTTCTCATCTGTGGGAGTGTCAAAACACAAGCTGACAAGTCTGAAGTTCCTGAGCACCCACCTTATCTACAGATGCTTGCATTTTTGCCTTAATCTCCTCTAGCGACAGAGGGACTTTTGGTGTTTTCGGAGTTAGAGATTTATCCTTCTTGGAATCTGGAGTCTGAAAAGCATTCGTTTTGTTAGGAACTTGTACACACACAAAGCTGCTTAGTATGCAAGTTTTCTAAAAATAATATTAAAGTCAACTGTAGTATTTATACAGAATAAACAAACTAGCTCTCAGATAATTCAGACAGTTTTCAAAAAGTCACAAGTTAAATTTGTGCTTCTAAAACAGAGACAAGGAAAAGAGCAACATTCAAGGCTGGAGTTACTACAGTTGCATAGCTACTATCCTATGCTCCTGGGCAGATGCCTACACAGCTCCTTCTCCCAGCAGAAATGAAACTGAAAACAGCCCAAGCATTCAGTGGCTTAGATTTACTCCACAACTGCAGCCAGATTAGGTCCTGCCATACAAGGCACACACCTGCACAGCTCCTCAGATGCTATTCCCTGCCACCCATCCCACACTGCTTTATCAACCTTCTTCACATGCTTTTTGGGGCACACACAGCAAGGAAAAGCTGCATAAAGAAGCCCAACAACTAGAAAGCAACTGAGCTTAGTTCTCAAATGGTTAAGTGAGACTTTCTTCTTAGCAGCAGCCTCCTGGTGCACTGCAGTGGGGTAAGAGTTCTCACCCACCCTCTTGGACAACAAGCAGCATCCCCAGCCTCCTTCATATTAAGATACAAAAACCTAATTTAATGGTTAGCACATTATTTAAAGTTACCACTGGAGAAGAAAACTAGCTTCCACACTAGAATAAACATCTGTTGTACTCATTTGTCTTCACTCACTTTTGATTTAGATGCTGGTGTGGACGGCTTAGAGTCTTTTCCATTCTGCTTTGCTTTCTGCATGTTTTTTCCTGCAGCCTCACGGACAGGCTGAAAAGAAAGCACTGAATTTACTTCTAGTAAATCTTAAGCTCATAAACATGGTATTTAACACTTGGTGACAAATGCATACAATTTAACATCACACAAAAAAGCATCCTCATTGCCTGTGCAACATGATCAGTGTCCATTACTTAAACAAAGAAAAAGTCTGCTATGGGGACTCTTAATGAAGAACTCCTGGTGCAGCACAAATCATAACATAACCAAGATCAAGTTTTGTTATGGAGCCATAAAACTATGTGGGACTGCCAGCACAACCTCCTGATTTATCACATCTTTCCTTATAAATTGCCACGCAGGTCTTGGGAACAGATGCTGCACAGGACTATTTTAGATGGTACTGTGATTCCAAGATCTGGGCTACTTCTTTTCTGTAGCACAGCCATTACCTCTTCTTTGGCATTTCATACAGAGATATTATCTGGGATGTCTGTGGCCAATGCCATGTTTACAGTTGAACTGGATTCTTCTATTTCTATATAAATCAAGGACCACGTGATTCAGATTTGATTAGATGGCAGGAAATGTACACTTTGACTCTATCAGACCTTAAAACTATAGTGTTCTATCAACTACAGAAGTTCGTTAGGAAAGAGGAGCATATAGTGAAATAAAACATTGAATGCTTCTCAACAGCAGACATGTAGATAAAAATTGAAGCCAAAGTATGGAAGTTTAAAATAAAAGGTACTACTTTCCACCTCTGCAGTTTCTAAGTTGTATTAATTTTTTTTTACCACCAGATGGCACTTAAGGGCTGATGGAATGCCACACTGGAGCACTTGGCTGCCTGAAGTGAACCTTTTCCAATGGGCTCACATTTAGATCCTTTTATTGAAAGGCAGGCTGCTAAAAAAAGACCTTGTTCACAGCGTGCAGAACTAACTGAACTGCCAACAACCCACATCTTTGAGCAGGATTTTGTTTGCTGCCCAACAGTCACACAGAAAATTCTACCAGGCTGACAACTAGACATGTGTGCTGCTAAGGACCCAGCCACCCCTCTGCAGCTGCAGTTTCAAGTAAATAACACACTGCATGATGCACACTCACACTGAAGCCTTCTAATGTCTTATTACAACTTCTTTTAAAAAGGCTTAATCATGAAGTCTCCCTCCCTTCATACTTTCCAAATAGCTGTGTCTGAACTCACTGACTGAAGGGACAATCTGCCCAATTCCCGTCACCCCTTGTACTGGTATCCAGTCCTTTATAAAACAACACCACAGAAGAGGAAGCTTCAGTTAGCTGCTGCATTGTCACAGACCCAGAGTTCAAAGCTAAAAGGCTACCTCAGTTATGCAAACACAGCTCCCCCCTCCCCTCAGCTCTAGGGGTCTTCATATGAATCCTCCAAGATTACTCAAATCAGGACAGTCAAATTAACACCTATCAGTATGTTAGAAGGTGTTATCACCTGCTCCCCTGTGTGAATAAACTGAGCTGCACATACTGAGTCTATCTGGTGTTACCACTCTCACTTCCTTTAGAGTTCATTAAACAGGCTGTTTAATCCCTCATGGGTGAAGAAGATGACAATAGGTATGTGTATAAATATATATATGCCACTTACTTTCTTCATTGGTGCTTTCATTTCTTCCTCATCATCCTCTAAGTCATCCTCATCGCTACAATTAAAAAGGCAGCCATTGTAACTCAAGACTGATACTCTCAGCTTTAGCCACATTAGGAATTAGACTCCACCCCCAACAAAATATTTAAGTCATAGAGGAAGCAAGTCTACTTTATACCTTCTAATAACACATGGCCAAATAATCCACTTAGTACTGGTAAAGCAGTTAAATATGCTCCCTGCTGCTTTAATACTGAAGGCACATATCTTAGGACTTCCACTACTACTAATAAAGACATTCTAAATTGACTAAGAGTTAATGAACTACATGAAGCCAAATTTTATAACCTAGTATGACACATTTCAATAACACTAATTTAGATTATACTGTGGAGATTATAGCTACAGAAAAGCTCCTGCTTTTTACCTCAAATAGCTTGTGCATTTAGTATCTAGTTACAATACACGACTTGTAGTCTGAAAGAGTTAACCTGTATTTCAAAATACACCAGCAAAACAAGAATACATACTCATCATCCTCGTCCTCATCTTCATCATCATCCTCATCTTCTGATAATTTCGGTTTTTTCTTAAAAAAGACCAAGTATGGGAAGTCAGTACCTTTTTGTCTTAAGAGCAACCTTGACCCAAAACCATTTGTGGCATAATTACAAGATTGGCTTCCATCAATTTAGCTAAAAATCAACAAGTGACAGTTGCCAATTCCAAAGCTACTGACAAATCCACAGCACCCCCTTGTGCTGTGTGCACATGCTGAGCACAGGAACCTGCCCTCCTGCCCTGCAGAGCTTCCATCAGCCTTCAAATTCTTGCAGCAAGGTGACATTACACTGGAATCTGCACACACTGACTAGTGGGCAAGACTTCTGACATCAAAGTAGCTTTCCTATTGCCCCTCCAGCAAAGCTTTGGAAAATACTCTTGTGTAATTGAGTACTTGTTAGGACCCAAGTACAAAATCATCCTCCCCCACAGATGTCAACAGACCACATATTAAGTAAATCACAGCAAGCTTATTCCTAAAGGCAGATTTGGTATCAAACTGAAAGCAAATTCTGCATACAAGTTGACTGAAAGTACCCATACCTGTGGTGTTTTAGCTCCTCCTCCACTTGCTGGTCTCTTTGTTGAAGTGTTCACCATTTTTGTATCATCTTCCTCATCGTCTGATTCTGGTTCTTCCTCTAATGCTGATGAAGTGATGGCAATGTGTTAAAAACACACCTCAGTAAGAGTATTTACAACAACACTGATAGTAAAAAACACACAGAACAGCATCACCCACACCTAAACAGACCAGGGCTTAACTGAGGTGCTGATAGGAGGAAGATTCCTGCTAGAAAATAACCACTGAGATCAGGAACTTTTCCAGTAGGGAGGAAATGCACATATGGAAGTATGGAGATACCACTACACTGACATCCAACATGGGAGAATAACCTTCCACACACTGCCTGTAAAGTTCCTCACAGAAAAGAAACCACAGAAAGACAAGAATAAATTGTTTGCCATTTTTAAGGAGATACATTCAAGAGCTCCTCTAAAGATCAAAGACTATTACATAAAGGCCACTCCTGCCCTGGTTTTTAGCACAAGCTCAAAACATTTTTACGGGCAGCCCTGTCACTCTCAAGTGATGATGTTCACAGCTTTCTGCTGTGAGACACTAACACCCATTTTTAAGGAGAGAAATGAAAACTCTAATTGCAAGGCTGACAAATTCCCATTGAGCCCACAAAATGGGAAGAGAAGGTTCGCAAATATTTCTCTGAACTCCTTTGTCCCAGTTACCTCTCCGAGGAGTGTAAATTAAAGATTCAGAGGGTCAGTATTAGAGGAAATACTGCTTCAGGTCCCAGATACACCCTGAGTTGTGTGGGGATGATCAGGGCTAGTGCCCAGAGGGACACGTACCTACGAGGTGCTGACCGCTGACATAAACTGGCCCTGACCCACATTTCAACCTCAAGACCACGGGTGGTGTGATCTCAAAGCCACCTAATGAAACCTAAGGAAAAAAAAAACAACACACTGTTAATTTATTCCAATATTAAATGCAAAGTGTGCTAAACCAACAGCCCTTTCAAATGCAACCAGGAGCATCAACATCTGCAGATTCCAAAGGTCATGTAATTACTAAGTTTTCACCTGACAGAATATTGCAGAAGTGTTTAGTCAAATCAGGGCCAACAAGTCACAACAGGGTTTAATATACTCTCACTGCTTATCTTAATTAAAGCACACTTCTCACAGCCAGATGAAGCCACTTTTGTTTTTACTCTTGGCAGCAATACCAATTTGAACATTATCCTCAGACCTGCCCCCAGCATTGTGCAGCTCCACTCAGACAACACGGATACAAATTACATTCCAAGTGGCAGAAATGACAAGCAGTGTGCTCTTCAATCACTAAAGGGTAGAAGTCATCTTTCTAAGATGTTAAGAGCTTGGGACTTGCAGAAAAACCAAGTTATTCTCCTCCCAGGCTCAAAGAAAGCAACACAAGTTATAGGTGCATCTGCTACCAAAGCCATCTGTGTACACTGTGAGGACATGCATCATCATCATCACTTCTTTTAAGAAATGTGCAATCTGAACCAAAGTCAATCATTTCCAGATGACCAGAATTCATCTACAAGGCACACAATACATTCCTATTTAGCCTGTACTTACTACACATGCCAAAACTGACACTTGTCCGAACCCACTGACCACTCACAGATTCACTAAAATTCAGGCAACCAAAACCTTTCCTAACTCATCTTTCTCACCTGAAACTCAATTCTAAGAGTTTTCCACATTCCTGTGCTTACCGTAGGCTGCACTGACATTTTCAGAGATGCCAGTACTACTTTGATAGGGTTGCCTTCATAGTCCAATGCTTCTGCTTCTACAACATGTAAGTCGTCTTTGGCGCCAGCCCCCAAAGTAACCTGTGAAGGACAATGGAACATTTTAAGAACTTCCCCAATATTCTCAAGTCTTTCTAACTCCATTCACTGTTGGGCATCTTAGGACTCAAGCCTTGATTTCTGACAGCCAATGCTCTTGTTGAACTCCTCCCCAAGCAAATAACCTCTCTCCCCAGCACCACTGGCACCTGCAAGGTGAACTCAAGGCATGTGTTTTGAGGTGAGTGAAAAATAAACCTTTTGCTACTGGATTATGGCACTGAAGTGGGTCAGTGACAAGTCCACGCAGTACTGAAGCAGCCCAAGGGAAGTACAAGCACATGCCTAGAGGGAAGGAAGCAACCATTTTCACTGCTGCAGAATTCCAGCCATGATCCTTCTCCTTCCTGCCATTTTCCTCTCCCTCACACCCCACACTTTCTGCTTACTTGGCATTCAGTGATGAGTTAAGTTTTAAGAATTGCTGGGGTCAGTGCTGTCATTCACACATCTGCCTTCTGCATTTACTCACCATGGAGCAAAAGCTGCTGCCCCAGAGCATTTCAAAACTCAACTGCCCATATACCTTGCACTGAGTACGAGTCTGGCACTTTCTGAGGGTTTAAAAACCACAGCTGCAGGGAGGTGAGTGAGAGGCAGACATAGGAGAGACCTAAAATCCCTGCTCTCTGAACCTCTAGCATCTGAGTCAGCATTACTACAATGATTCCTAAGACAAGTGAACAAGGCTCTGTTTCCTCTCCCAACACCCACAAGAAGAAAGCTTGTGGGTGTAAGCACTTCAGGCAGGCATACAACTTCAATTTCTGTTTTCCAAGAGCAGAGTTTTAGGCAGGATAGAACACTCCAGACAGGCCATATCAGACTGAAGGCTAAGAAACAGGATACAGGATTCACTACCCCTGGCAAGTTTTGTTACTGTAAATTTAAAGAGCTGAATTTGTGGCTCTGATCTCCCCTCCCAAACGGGTTAGCAACAACCCCAAATTGTTCAGCTGGACTACCCACCAGCTCAAGCAACCCTTCAGCATTTAGTATTAATTTATGTACAGAGTGTCTGGCAAGCATCCTACCAGGTGTTTGAATTCCTACTCTGAAGGAAAGCACACTGGCCATAAATAGGTAATGAAGCAGTGACCATCCCTCTCTGTTCTCAGCTATCACTAGCAAGACACCTACTCCCCACCTCTACACGCATTGATCCTTCTTCCCGTTTCGTTTCCATCCTTTTTTATTTCCAGTTCTTTCTGTACCTCATACCCCTCTCCATTGCCACATCTGTATCCTAAGTGACATGCACCTGGTAATCTTTATACCTCCAATCTTATATCAGGTGCCCAGACCAGTCACCAGGTAGCTTCCTTCTCATTTTATCTTCCATCAACTCCTTCTGCTTGCCCAGGCACCTTCTGTGTGCAGCTGTGTCTCAGATCTTCCAAGCCTCTTAAACATTTCCAGTTTGTCATGTTATTTCATCCCCCATTTCTACTATTATTTTTTGCCTTTAAAAGGCATGTTATTGAATTAAGACTCTCCCCCCCACAACTCTAATCACTGCTGCATACACCCAGTCTGCTGCAGCTCCCACGAAGGGTGCACAGCCCAACAAGATATGCTATGGGTGATCTTCCAAAAACAGGATCTTTGGATAAAGCCATACAACTAGTTATCTGTCAGTGAGCAGTTTCATCTCCACGACAAACATTCAAATATGAGACCTATCCACATAAACCTCTCCTATCCACACATCAGTTACATTCTGCCCTTAAATGAAACTGTAATTAAGAACAAATTAAGTCATTGCAAAGTCCAGGCTATAATTTTCATAAAAGGTAAGCACTGAAGACACATGATTCAGAAACCTCTAATGCCCATATTTAAGTGCTCTGTCACTGTGAAAAAGTCTGGAGAGCATTATTACAAGTCTCCTGAAGGAAGCAATTCTGCTGTAGGAAGTAATCCACAATTACATGACTCTTTGCTCCCAGGTATCACTCAAGTATCCCTTTGTATTTAAATAAACACAGTAATAAACCATGAAATAGAGAGGCTACAACTCCTTAGTTCCTTTCCTGGTAAGTTGTTCCATCTTATTTTTTTGCTAATCAAAAGTAACACGCTCAGGCCACCACAACAGCCTTGAAACATGGTGGCTTGCTAGCCATGGCAGCAGATAAGTTTTAAGGACACATCTAAGAAATTTCAGTGTATGGAGCCCGATTTCCAGGAGTACCCTGCACAGCAAGCAGCCAGTTAATTATCTGAATGAAAGACTGTTTCCCAATCACATTCTTCGAGAGGGCAACTCCAAGGACATTAAATCAAAACATCAAACTCTCCTCCCCCTTTATTTGGTTATTAGCTGCTTAAGGAAAAAAAAAACAACAAACACAACACTAGAATTATGTTAGGGGAAGATATAGAAAAGCTTTTTTTAAATAAAGTTTCTAATTAAGTCTACTAAAATGTGCTCATGTGTGACTTGTAAATCCCTCCTCCCCCTGTGCTCCTGCAGCCCTGAACTGCTGCACTGGAGATGTCAGTGTGCATGTTCTGGCCTTAATTCCACTGAGCACACAGTAATTAACCCACTGTGAACTCCTTTAAAAACTGTTACAGATTTGCATCGCTCGCTGCAAACGACTAAATACCCAGTGGACATTCCAAATACTTTATTAACGCAGCAAATACTTCAAGTGATGGGGTTTGCTCCACCCCCAGTAAGGACTTATTGTTAAAGAGCATCATATAAGAGCACGTGAGACTAAAAGAAGTTTAAGGAAATGAACGTAAATACACGTTAAAGCTCTACACACAGCACCGGGCATCACTACTTAGAAATAGCCATTTAAACCCCAAATACTTGCCGTTCTCAAAGACAACTGATGCTCGTTTTCTTCATCATCTACTTTGAACTGATACTCCTTATCTGCTTTAAGCTCGCAGCCTAGAAAAACAAACAAAAAACCCAACAAAAACACGTCATGAACAGCCGGGCAGCTGGGTCAGGACGCAGGTATTTCCCATCGGGGGGTGCAAAACCCACAAGGGACTCGGGGCACACAAGGGAACACGTGTGCGGGGGCAGCCCAAGCCCGCGGCCTCCCGCAGCCCCGCAGCGCGGCCTCCCCAAGCCCATCCCCGCCAGGACTCGTCCCCGCTCAGCCTGCCCCGCACCAGCCCCGGGGCCGGGCCACCCCCCCCCCCCGGGGCCGCCCGTTGCGGAGGCCCAGCCGAGCCCCCCGGGGGGGCAGGCCGGGGCCCGCCGCCCTCCACGTGCTCCGCCCTCCCTCCCTCCCGCCGCGCTGCCATGTGCTCCGCGGCCCGGCCCTCCCGCAGCGCTCCCGCCTGCCTCCCGCGGGGACGGGAGGAGGATGCGGGAACAAAAGCGGGGGGACGCGCCACGTGGGGAGGGAGCGCGCGCCACGCGGGGACCCGCGGCCCTCGGGAGAGACCCGCAACCCTCCCCCCCCCCACCCCCCAGCCCCGCATCCACCCCCTGAGGCACAGAGACAAGGCCCCGGGCCCCGCAAAACCCCCGCCCCGCAGCCGCGCCCCCCCCCGCCCCCCAAAACCCATGCCCGGGGGCCTTGCGGGAGAGGGCGCGGAGGGCAAGGGCCCGGGCAGGCAGCGCGCCCGCCGCCCCGTTACCGAAGAGGAAGGTCTGCGGGCGCAGGGGGCCCATGCTCTCCATGTCCATGCTGCTGTCCTCCATCGGCGGGGCCTGCTCGGGCGGGACGCGGGGCGGGATGCGGCGCTGCGGGCGGACGCGCACTAAAGGAAGCGCCGTCCCCGCCCACTCCCGCTTATAGCCCGCCAGCTCTCGCGAGACTCGCGCCCGCCCCGCCTCCCGCCGAACCCCCCCCCCTTCACTCCCCTCCTCTCCGGGGAGGGCGTCACAAAATGGAGGCGGGCGGGGGGACCCGCGGCGAGCGAGCGGCCCTCCTGTCATGTCACGTTCCGTCCCGTCCTGTCTTGTCCTGTCCCGTTTTGTCCCGACACGTCCCCCCTGGGCCCGGCCCGGCCCGGTCTCGCCAGGGAAGGGGCGCCGAGGCCCGCCCGCTTTGGCGCCGCACCCTGAGGGGCCTGACGCGAAATGGCTGATCGGCCCTGAGGCACAAGGGTGGCTGCCGGTGCCCCTCGGGGGTCCGCCCTGTGCAGCCCCCCGGGTCCCTGATGTTACGGCCGAAGGAAGAAACGCCAGCATCCCCACACACACACACACTGAGAACCGGGGTGTGAAAGCACCAAAGCACCGGCTCGGGGGGCCCTGAGCAAGGCCGGAGCGGCTTCGTCTGGGAGGAGGCCTCAGTGCGGCTGTTAGAAATGAAATGTAGTGTTGATTTTGCATTCTAGTGTTAGAAACATAGTGTTGGGTTTGGTTCACATACATATATATATATTTTTTTAGTGTTAGGAATATATATATAGTTTGTTTGAGCACACATGTATATATTCTAGTGTTAGGAACATAATAGTTTGTTTGAGATAAGTGAGATGTCTGCACATTCCAATGACACCCGGAGGGGTTTACGGGCCAAGAAACTGAGGGACTGAATTGGGCTCCATCTGGGGGATCTGAACATGGAGAAGGATTTATGGCCCAAGATCAGGCCGAACAAAGCTACTTCTATGTTGCTCCTCAGGGCAGGATGACACCAGGAGATTGTTAATTGGGAAGACAGCCAAGGGGGCAAGAATGGTCAACATTTTACCTTAAAAGGTAAAAAGTAAACTGCTAGAATGGAATGTGTCAACAGGGGCGGGAAACTTACAGGATAATTTGAAGCGTGGGATGGGCTGTAAACCCTGGAGTGCCCAGCCAGGGGGGAAACAGGGGAGGGAATTTTGCGTCGGGAATAGGGAATATAAACCGTTATTCACCTTGCTATGGGTGTGCCTGCTTGCTTAGGTCACCCCTTCTTGCAAGGATGTAAATAAACTGTGCTTGGCTGAAGGATCCGTGTGGGGCTGTCATTGGCGCGACAAACGTTTCTCACACGGCTGAGCCTGCTTTCTGTGTCCTGCAGCCCTGCTCAGCTTGGGGTAACAGCATGAAGCAGCCCCGCTTCTTCTTGCCCCCACACCTCATTAAGGGGACGTTCAGATGAGTTGCTGTTCGGAGTCCCTGGCGCCCAGGGCGCCGGGCTCTGAGGAACAAGGGTGTTTTGGGACGCGAGGGGAGCGAGCCGTGGACTGGCACGTGGAGACGTTTGTGTCACAACGTCGTGAAAAGTCTGCGCTGAGAGGTCCTGGGAAGGCTCGTGTGTGTGTGTGTTAGCAGCAGTCGTGTGTTGCTGGCCCTGGGCAGGGCACATCTCGGAGTCCCAGGCCGTCCCGGCCAGGGGCTGATCTGTAAAAGTCAGACGTGTTGGGTGCTGCAAACTAGCTGATATCAAAATTCCTTCACCTGAATCCCCACTCTTCAGAAACAGAAGTATGTCGCTTCTGAGTGCTCGTGTCTTGCCCTTCGTTGGGAGGGCGCAGTTTGCGTTCACAATTCCTGCGTGCGTGTTCGTAGACTAAGGAAATTCAATTCTGTTGCTGAAAGTGAGACAAACCGAAACAAAAAACAACAGACGCAGCGGTAAAAGAGATCTTACCTGCCAGAACACGGCACTCACCTTCTTTCTCACTCTCCCAAAAGCTCACGCCTTTGATAAATGGTAAATACAGCTCCACAGTACAAATACATTCAGCTTATTTGCAAATGGATCTTTGCAAGATACAATTAATTTTCCAAATAGGTGGTTACCTGAGCCGTGGGTGCACCAGGATACGTCCCCCTACAACCCTGTCAACATTGAAGCCATCATCTACTGATGTGTTGTCAAGTGGATTGCCACAGGCTAACTAAAACACAATAATGATAAAATTGACTTGTAT
Source organism: Apus apus (assembly GCF_020740795.1). Lineage (NCBI taxonomy): Eukaryota > Metazoa > Chordata > Aves > Apodiformes > Apodidae > Apus > Apus apus. The sequence continues at coordinate 16,174,175 of NC_067294.1, read as the reverse complement.
GTGGATACAAGAAATGGTAGTGCAGGTTACCAGGTGGGGGATTTGGGCTTGGTGAGACTCTGTGACTCTTTAAGTGTCACGGGGTAATTCCAACTGGAAGGCACTTGGGTGACACCAACACTGGCCACACTGGCTCTGCAGTGTGGGCCAGCTTGCTGCAGCAGTGCAGTAACTAATCAGTACTAATAGCAGCTGATTGGGAAAGACCAATATGGGTTAAAATGAGTGAAGTTTTTCCTGTTTCTCTCCTCATCTTCCTACCAGCTCGTTAATTAAATGCAAGGCTTGTAGTGTCTGACAAGAGTATTTAAGCAAAATGAGAAAAACTTTATCTTTTTTCTTCCTTTGCATTCTGTAGGACAGACTCTCATCATGTGCAATGTATGTATAGAAATAACACCCTGGTGGATGTTGAATCAAAAAAGAGGAGAGCGGAGACATCACTCAAGCATCATAGAATTATTAAGATTTGAAAAGACTTCTAAGATCATCGAGTCCAACTGTCAAACCAACAACACCCTGCCCTGAAGTGCTGTGTCTACATGGTTTTTGAATACTTCCAGGGATGGTGACTCCACCACTCCCCTGGGCAGCCTGATCCCATGCTTGACCACTCTTTCAGTAAATAATTTCTTCCTAATACCCAATCTAATAATGAACCATCCTTCTCATTTACTCCTCTTGACTTTTCCCGAGGAAACCGGAACAGTGTTTATTTAATTTTCCGACCGTTGGGTTTGGTTCAGCTTGTACTATCTTTAGGGAGCAATCACTTCTGAGGGTGTCCCTTCATGCAGGAGGAGTGGCAGTTTGGCAGTGCAGGAGAGAAAAGATGTGCCTGGGGCTCCATGAAGCACAGAGGCAGGGAAAGCCACTGGCAGAAGGGTGTCATTAATTAGTCAGACGTCTCAGCCACGAGGAGCCGTACAGATGCAGAGCAGATATTAATTTGATTTGGCTTGAAAATTGGGAACTAACATCAAAATGTAAAAGTTTGGGCATCACCCAGACGATGAGCAGGCTGGAGCAGGAAGGCAAATGCTACATAGTGATGGTGAAAGAGGCTACAAGGTGTTTGCATGTACGTTTACCTGGTGTAATACCAACAGGGGTCCGTGGCTACTGGTCAAAACCACCCCCCAACCTGCTCCTCGCAGCACTTAGCAGCTCAGAAGGTCCCAGAAGTCCACCCGGGGCTGCCCAAGGGGAGCAGTGCAGCCACAGCGCGTTCTCGTGCGTACAGAGCCGCTTTTAATTCAATTATCTTCTTCCATTACTGAGGAAATAAATGTGGGAGGAAACAAAGGACAGACGCAGAGAAGCAAAACAGGGGTAGGAAGTAGGAGATATATGCTTACTGCATCTCCTTTGGCTCCATAGGGCTTTAGAAGGGCTGTCATACATCATGACATTTATTATTTCTGTCATGGACTAGGCTGAGGAGTCCATTACAATATTGATCATTTTACTCTGCTCAACTCTGTGCTGTGTAATACTCAGCATAGCTGAAAAAGCTTACAAGTGATTTAGAAGTCGCTGTACAGGGAGAGCCGAGGAAGAAATCGGAGTCAACATGGTTTCCCTTAATGGAATTCTCTTTTAGGAAGCTTTTACACAACTTAGGAAATTGCATTTTAAAAACAGAGCCACAGCACGGTTGCAGGCAAGCAGGCAGAAGCTCCTGACATGATAAAGATTTCCTGTGCAGTCTGAATCTATACGGTGACATCAGGACATAATCTTCAGCTATGCTGCCCCATAGCTCCAGACAGGGAGATGGGATGGAAGACATCCCAACCTGGTTGTGTTCTTTCTTCCCTGCAGTTGACTTTTTACTGCTGACCCTGCCGTGGGGGGGACACTAGAAGTTTTCTTCACCATCCTTCTTCAACATACGTACATTTTTCACCATGAGGACAATTAAACATTGGAACAGTCTCCCAAGGGAAGTGAGGGATTCCCCCAGGCTGGACAGTTTTAAGTCTCAGCTTGACAGGGTGCTGAGCTACCTCATATAAACTATAGTAGTACCTGGAAAGGCTGGACCAGATGATCCTTGAGGTCCCTTCCAACCTGGCATTCTGTGATTCTAGGCTACTGTCTGTTCCACCCCCAGCTGTGCCTGTATCATAGAATCATAGAATCCCAGACTGGTTTGAGTTGGAAGGAACCTTAAGGATCATCTAGTCCCAGCCCCTCTGCATGGGCTGGGACACCTCCCACTAGACCAGGTTGCTCAGAGCCCCATCCAACCTGGCCTTGAACACTTCCAGGGTTCACATAAAACAGCCTGTTCTGGTATCTGCTTTTCACATGTGCTACTTCTGCAGTACAGGCTTTGAAACAGTCCATCCCATGCCCTGTGGTTCTTGCTGGCCTGGGGAAGAGCAGAGCCAAGGCCATGGGCTGGGGCTGCCTCACATGCTTGTCCAGTTCCTGATTTTCCTGCGTTTGTTGTCCTCCTTCTCCTCTCCTTCACAGCCAGAGCCTGAAGCGCAGGTCTATTTGATGTTTGGGAAGCACGTCAGCCGCTGTCAGTCAACCCTAACTCCAGGCAGGTGCTCTGGGTGCAAATTCAGGAGAGATCTTCCCTCTTCCAAGAGCTGCCTGCTCTCATTTCCAGATCGGCAGCACCATCTAGTGACCCCAGAGCCGCCTCCTGCGGACCTGCCAGCACCACCTCCCACATGTCACAGCCTCCTCCAGGTGAGGTTTCCCTGGAGCTGCACCTTTCCTGCCAGAGGATCCCTTGCTGGAAGGTCTTGCATGCTGGAGCCTGAGGGGACTCAGCCACAGTCAAAGGCTTTTAGCATCACAGCAACATTCCAGGGTGGTTTACAGGCTCCTGCACAGAAAACATCCTCAGTTCACCTTATGTTCTTATAGATGGATGCTTAAATGCTTATCATAGAATCATAGAATCATAGAATCATAGGGGTTGGAAGGGACCTCGAAAGATCATCTAGTCCAACCCCCCTGCATAGGCTCCTGGAGGCTTTTTGGACAAAGATATTTACTGAACACATGAACATTTAGCACACTCTTCAAACTGTAGTTGTGCAAACGTTACAGATGAAACGATGGGCTCTGGTCTGATCTCTGATCACGAATGTGACTTTAGAGATGTCATACAAAGCTCTGTGATCTCCTGAAGCACTGCCAAAAAGGTCAAAAAAAAAAATCCACCTGAATGATAGGGGCCACTGGGAGAGAAACAGAAAATACCAAGAGGTCAGTGTACGAGTGCAGGGCACAACCACAGCTTGACTGCTACAGGTAGCAAGGGTCCTGTTGTGAAAAAAAGGGCAAAATAAAGAACAGTAACAAGAAGCATGGAAAATGAGAAACAACTGCCTGCTCTCTCTCCTAATACCAGAAACAGGACAGAAAATGAAACTTGTAGGTGGCGGATTAAATAAAAATAGTAATAATAATAATAAAAAAGAAGGAGGCAGAGCCTCACCAAACATGTCACAGAACTGTGGAAGTGGCTGCCACAGGGTGCTGGGGACACCAGAACTTTACATGCATGGGACAGACACAAAAAATAAAACAGTCAAGGGAGGGCAGACAAAAATAATCTTCCCTGGCTCAAGAATTCTTGAACGCCTTGGGAAGATGTGTTGAGGAGAGCATGACTGTGATCATAACCTGCTCTCAGACCATCTTCCAGTCACTGTGGGCAGCCTGGGCTGGCTGAGCATTTCATCTGGTCCGACCAGGGAGTGGGCAGGGGCTCCTCAGCCCAGGCTCAACGCCCGGGGTTCCAAGCAGACCTGCAGCTCCAGAGCCCTTCCACCTGGGCTTGGCTCCAGCCCAACATGCACTGCAGAGCTGGCCACAGCTCCCAGGGCCAGAATGAAGTTCAGTTCTGAGGCTGCTCACATCCTGCAGTGGGGTTTCAGGTCTGGCAGCAGAAGCTCAGGGTATTTTGGTTGGCTGTTTCCAACTATCTCCAACAAGCCCAACAAGACAGATCAGTCACGGCAGGGGCTCCCACATGTTGTGCTGTCACCCACACTGGAAAACCAGCTCTCTCTGGTTTACTGCTGGTGGTAATTTGCAGCAGGTCAAGATTGAAAGGTGACCAAATATTCACATGTCCATCTCAGAGCTTTGTCCTGTAGTGAGGAAAACGAATCCCCAGAGCAATTACATCCAACAGCAAAGTTACCAACCTCCCTTGACTCCTGGGTGACACAAAGGAAAACCATCTCCTTCTCTGCATTCCCCATACCAGTTGGGAACTCTGGTCACAAATGGTGTGTGTCAGACTTTAAAGAAGCAGGTGATGGGTTTACCAGTGGTTGGGGTCCCATGGGATGTTAGTTCTCAAAAGAACATGGAACTTCCTTCACAAGAAGGATTTCCAGCTTCCTCAGGAAGAAAGAGATGATTTTTCAATCCTTCTTCAATTTCATCTCAACTTTGGAAGTCTGAGTGCTGACAGCAACCTCAAAATAAGAGCTCCCATCTGTCTTGTAGCTGCATTTTTCAGGCTTTGCTCTCTGTTTGCAAACCTCTAACAAGCTCCTGGTGAGCTCTTTGCCAAGATCTTTGCTTTGTTTTGTTAACTGAGAACGTTAACTGCTCTGACACAACCAGAGGTACTGCACACATCTCAGCAGCTTCCTGCCCCTGCCAGGCTGGGCCCATCCCTGTATTTCACCTCAATTGTGGTGCCTTTTGACATTGACTTACAAAGCAGCACTCGTCAGTCACATCACTTACCATCTGCCACTTCAGCAAGAGCCCAGAATCCCTCTAGCTTCTTTGCCAGTGGAGTTTCAAGGTGGGAAGCCCTGTCCCAGGAACACCTTTCATGGCCAAGCTGTTGACAGATCAGTTAGCACTTGGTCCTCATCAAGTCAGTGGTGCCCACCTGCTGCCCCTGTGTTGTGCTGCTTGCAGGGTGGTTCATCGCTGGCATCCTGCCTAGCAAACACACCTGGCACGTGGCAGGGACGCCCCCCATGTGCCCAGGTGTCCCTCAGAGCAAGAGGCATGCCGGAGCTGAGCAGAAGACCCGGGGGATCAGCTCCACAAGGTCCATGAGGTCCACACTGGTGTCTCTGAGCTCTGTCACAGTCACTGTGGCACCCACCATGAGGCTGCATCAGACCTGATCCAGACAGAAGCAGTCACAGTCACCTGCAAACCCACAATGTAGAGGTTAGCCAGAGGGGAGCAAAGGGCAGCTGAGGGGTTCCCAGACCCCACTTGTTAGACCTGACATGCCTTATGGTCATCTGCTGCCAGCACCCAAGGTCCCTGCAGAGCCATGGTACCCCCATTGCTCCTCCCAGCACCATCCCATAACACACCTGCTCCTCCCTGCAGTGCTGAAGAGTGTGTAGTCTCCTGTTCCTGGAGGACCCACGGGTTTTGTTTTACAAGACATGGCATCATTATGGCCTGATGTTTCCAAAGCTGTTAGAGCTTAAACCAAAAAGAAAAAAGTCACTCCATGTAATGAAAAAAAGGGATCAGATAGAAATGTCATTAATCAGTGTAAAAACCTGATCCTCCAGGTGTGTTAAATCCACAGGAGACACAACAAGGATTATTTTAGCTCACTTATTTCTGGTTCATATACTGGAAAACATGGATCAGTTCTGCAGCCACGTGCATGCAGCAAGGCTCACAACCTTGGGAGGCACCACACTGAGAGCTGTGTCACCACTGGCACAAGCTGCTTCTCGAGCTCAACCCAGGACCCACACTCCAGGTGTTTTCCTTAACAGTGGCAACATGAATCATAGAATCCTCTTGCTTGGAAAAGACCTTTAAGAACATCAAGTCCAGCTGTAAACCTAACATTGCCAAGGCCACCACTAACCCATGTCCCTCAGCACCACATCTACTCAGCTTTTACATCCCTCCAGGGATGGCAACTCCACCACAGCCCTGGGCAGCCTGTCCCAGGGCCTGACAAGCCTCTTGGGGAAGAAACTGTTCCTAATATCCAACCTAAACCTGCCCTGGAAGAACTTGGGGCCAATTCCTCTTGTTCCATCACTTGTTCCTTGGGAGCAGAGACCAACCCCCCTGGCTCCAACCTCCCCTCAGGCAGTTGCAGAGCCAGCAGGTCTCCCCTCACCTCCTTGTCTCCAGGCTGGACACCCCCAGCTCCCTCAGCTGCTCCTCATCAGACTCGTGCTCCAGCCCCTTCCCCAGCTCCCTTGTCCTTCCCTGGACACGCTCCAGCCCCTCCATGTCCTTCTTGTCATGAGGGGCCCAGAACTGACCCCAGGATTGGAGGTGGCCTCACCGGTGCCCAGCCCAAGAGCAGGATCCCTGCCCTGCTCCTGCTGGCCACACTGGTGCTGATACAAGCCAGGATGCTGTTGGCCACCTTGGCACACACTGGCCCATATCCATGTGGCTGTTTTCATCATGGTTCCGGGCTCTGATTTTGCCATCAGGTGTTCAGGACCCTTCATGAACTAACGTGAGGTCTGGGAGCTCCCAGGGAAGCCGAGCTAAGCGGGTGGCAGTGGGTCTGCAGGCTGGGGACCCGCACGTGGCTCTGATGGGCAAGAAGGATAAATACAGGCAAAGTGTTCCAAGCACCTGGATGTGTTCGAGGGAAGAGGCAGGAGCCAGGGCGATGCACTGGGGATGTCTGTACACCAGAGGGCACTCCGAAATTACAGATGTCGAAGGGAGAGTTTCTCAAATCGTTGGGGCTGGGGAAAGATCTGGGATGGCAGGAGGAGTGGGGGGTTCACCTGTGAACAAAGAACAGTTAACCTTTGTGCCACCACGTAAGGGGGACTTTAAGATATGAAAGCCAGTGCGGGAGAAACAGCATATTTTTGCTGACAGAACATATTTGAAGTCTTGACCTCAGCACCAGTCCTTGCAGTGTGTGCATCTTGGCTTGCATTTACCTTTCATTTCCAAGGGGATAACTTAGCAGCAACTTTGCTGGAGTCAGACCATTTTGCCCACATTCCATCTGGCCTTTTGGGTATCTTGAGCTGTTCCAGGTGACCCTTCTGTAAAAAAAACCAAAAAACAAACACAACAAAACCTAAACTGCACAGTGCCATCATCTTTCCCGGATCAGGCGGGGAGCAACAGGACATTCCTTCAGCTAAAATCCCTGCGCTCTCCCAGCAGGCCTGGATTGCAGGGGCTGGGGCCTCCAGCCCTTTGCTGTCCCTCTGGCTGCTGGAAGGCAGCAGCAGCTACACAGAGGGGCAGATGAGCTCTCTCCAGCCCCTGCTTCCAGCCCTGGGGCAGCATCACCACCCTCATTGCTCCTCTGTCCCTGTGAGGACAGTGTCTCTCACCAGCCTTCACATCTAAGATGGTTTCCTGCTTGCCCTCTGAAGCCCAACTGTGTGGCAGCAAAAAACCCAAACAGGCTGGCTTCTGGATAACAAAGCAAAAAAGGGTGAAACCCACAGCAAAGCGCAGGGCTGCCCAGTGGGTTTGGGCAAGCCCTGGAGCTGGTTGAATCCCACAAGTTTCCTGGGGCAGGGAATCCTGGAGATGGAGGGATCTCTGTCAGTCAGTGTGAGGATCCCAGCTCAATAACAGGGAGACAGATAATAGCATTTGAACACTATCTTCTCCAATTCAATTGTATGGATTTATTGCCTGTCCAATGAAGCTATCAAGTGTACAAAATGGTTAATCTTTTTTTTTTTTTTTTTCCTGCTGTGTTCACAGAGGAGTGAAGTTGCAAACACAGACCCAGCAAGGGCCGGGGGGGGGATGGAATATCTGCCTGTTTCCAAGGCAGACCCTGCGGTGTGTCTGTCCAAACCCAACCCCATTTTAGCACAGGGCCCAGGAAGGACACAAGCCCTTCCCACCTGGGGCTCCCACCTGAACGGTTGAGATTTGCTGACAAACCTCACTGGTGCCACTGGGAGCTGGCAGGAGCACCAACACCTGCCCTGCCAGGCTCCCTCCCTGCTGTCCGGACGCGGGGCCCAGCATGGACTTCCCTGATTCAAAACCCTGCCCAGCTAAAAGGGGTAAACAAAATTCCAGCATGACCAGACAGCCCTGAAGCAGGCAGGAGATTGCTGTTGTTGGAAACAAACCACTGCAAAATGGAGGGGTGGCACCTCCAGCTGAGGCTCCCGCATCCCCAGCTCCCGCGCTGGACGGCGGGGAGAGATGGAAAATGATTTGGTTGTTTTGGTTTGTTGTTTTTTTTTTTTAAAAAAAAAGTATTTTCTTTCAAAATGTACATTTGCAATTAAAGGCTAAGTATGCTGTATATTTTATTAATGATGTGGCATAGCGAGGCATTTTAAAGCTCTCTTTTGTTTTGATCTCTTTTTTTTTTTTTTGGAGGGGGAGGAGGGCGAAGGAATTGAAATGGAAAGCTTAACACTTACAATTTCAAAAATTTGGCTTATATTTTAGGTTCTGGTAACATGCAATTACAGGCACTTAGAAAGAATTCCCTTTTTTATACTATGCCCTAGAGCATAAAATTAAGAGGCCAATTCAGGCTTTGTACTGCTTTCAGAGGCAGTTTGCTTCAGCATAGATCAACATGGAGACTGACTGTCGCCTTTCTATTGAATTAGGTCTATATTTTTGACAAGTATGGCAGCAGTATCATCACTTTAATCACCAACAATCCATTGTGTCTCTTTATGCTAATAAATAAAACATTCTGTGTTAAATATTTCCCAGTAAGCACTCGAAGACCTGCCATCACCACTCCTTCTGTATGTTCCCAAGTAAAATAATAGAATGGTAATAAAATCAAATGATGTCTTGGAGTTTTATAGACAACTAATAGCAGTTATTGCAAAGTGCACATCAGATACCAATTGAAGGTTACATTTCTCTTTAATATAATATAGCATGCATATTTCACTAACTGTCTCTGTATATCAAATGAATTAAACAATATGATATAGGTCAAAAATGCAGTTCTTTAGGAGAGGCCTTTAGGCAGAGGAGTTTTACTGGAGCTGTGTGTGAAGAGTGAGAGCCTCGGGAGCACTGGATGCAAAGAGTGGGAAATCATCCCAAGTTACAGAGAAATAGCCAGGGAAAGCTCCTGCCCTTCCCAGCCAGCCCGTGTCCTGCCAAGGGCAGGACCAGCCCTTTCCATGTGCTGGAGCTTTGTTCATAGTGCTGGTGGTGGCAAGGGTCTCACAAACCATCACAGTCCCCCCAGCCCATCACCCTGGCCTCTGCTCTGGAGGAAAACACCACTCTAAGGCTGACTCCTGGAAAGACAATCACAAGGCTGAGATGGAGAGCTTAAGAGACATACAAGCAGATCCATGGCGAGGAACTGGAGGCACCCAAGTGTCCTGCCAGACATCAGCCTGGGAGACCCTGCCAGCAGCTCAGCCAGGGCTCCAGGCTGGACCCCCACAGCATCCCGTGGCTACCAGGGACATGGGGCATACCCTGAGGGCTCCATCCTCTGCACTATCCCACCAACAAGTTGCCCTGGACTCTCCAAACCCTCCTCCTCGTTGCTGCCAGGTCATCCCAGGGCAGTGGGAGCCCTGCAGCCCCTTGGCTGCTGGAGCAGCTCTGAGGACACACCTCGTCCTCCATCGCCCTGATTTCCTTGGCTTCATTCCCACCCTTCACTCTGGGATCTGCAAGTCTTGGAGTCACCCTAAAGAAACCCTCTCTGAACTTCAGATCAACTCATCAAGAGACTTTTTTTCCCATCCCTGTTACTAATATACCTAATATATTCAGGGGGCCCCACCTCAGTCAGCATGAATTGTAAAATATTTCTCTAATCCCCTCAACAATACCCTTCCCCAAACCTTTTTTTTTCTATCTTAATTAGATATTCTATCCCTTTGGTTTAAAATAGTATTTAATTTCACTTAATGATTTCAACAAAAAAATATTAGGATTCCCCAAACAGACATGTTCCCTCTGAATTCTCTCATTCTTTTTCCAAGGGCTTCAGTTTCATCTTTTTGTTGCTTTGTCAAAACACAGCTAATTGACTGTCCTCAACGTACAATTTTTGGTAATTTCTCTCAATGAAGCATCGCTGCCTCCTCTATTAACACTGCCTAATTGGTCTTTGAATCCCCAGCCAGTGAATTCACCCATGCTACAGGCCCAGATCGCTGCAACAGTAAATATCAGCGTCCCAGTTCAATGTAGGTTGGCTCACATTCCCCCAAAATTGGCTTTCTGCTCCTTGGAGTCCAATCTGATGTAATATTACATTAACCATTTGGTTATATATATATATTTTTTTTTTTTTGGTCTCAGGGAATTGGAGGAAAGGAGGAGAAGCTGCAGCACAGCTCTGCATCTCATCTCCTCCGCAGGAGCGGGTTTGCTCCCCGGCGCCGGGAGGAGGAAACACCGCGGCCCCCGGAGCCTGGTGGGAGCTCCACGGCCTCCCTGCCTGCATCTCCAGGGCTGTTTCTAGCAGCTCCAGCTCCAGAGAGCACACCAAGTAAGGAGACCGTCCCCATGGGCCCTGCAAGCTCCAGAGAGACAACCGCCAGCCTTGCACATCACCCAGGGATGATCCCGGGACAACTCTGCTGTGGGCAGCGGAAAACATTTCCCATTCTTTCCCCTCCTTCTCCAAAATACACCCCACGTGGCTTTCAAGCACTAAAGAGCTTGGCAGGTCCTGGGGGGCTGGGAAGGGTGACTGGCCACTTCATACTACGTGTGGCAGCAGATCACCCCTGGTATGATCTGCAGTGGCTCCAATTATCCTACAGCATCTGCTATTAAAACGCGTTAGGCCAAGCTACAAGTAGCAAACAGAAACAGAACTCCTCGTTGATGCCTGTAATAGGCACCAAAGGCATATAACTCTGCATAATTGCTAATTGTTATTACTATTGCAGTTGATGCCAGAATTGCCCAGAGATGCCTCTTGCTGCTCACTTCCCTGAGGGGTTTGGGATGGCGCCGAATCCCAGCAGGACCGCTGGTGTTTCCCTGGGCAGAGACGCCCTCATCCCTGGCAAGGGAGGTCAGACCTCCCCCCCCTGGAGCCTCCTGACCCCTCTCAGGGAACACCAGCCCCTGCCACACCTGCAGGGGACAAAGTTAACTGCAAGTTCAAGTGTGTGATGAAAGGGCGGGGGGGATTTAGGAGGGAGGGGCTTTGAAGCCCCCAGAGCCAGACAGAGCTCCTGCCACGCTCCTGCTTTCAGCTCTGGCAGAGAAATCCTCCGGGGCCTCATGAAGCCACTTGACCTCTTGCTACCCCCGTTCTCCCTTCTGCAAAAGAAGGAATTAACACTTCTGACATCCAGGCAGTCGAGGGGAGTGGGATGGATTTGACAGGGGCTGGCAGGGCCGTCCCTGTCCCGCTCACAGTTCCACTGGGGGGCTGCATAAAAACACGGTCAGATCCTCCATTGTGCAGGGTTTGGAGAGCTCTTTAAGATACAAAACACTACCAATTTTGTTCCTGTTTGCTGTAGCATTTGCCCTCAGTAGGAATCAGTCTAAGCCTGTATTTCTGACATGTGCTGGATCTTCCATTGCTCACGCTCCAACTCTTCCTCCATCCACACTTCTCAGGTGTGAAGCCCTTACAATTCCCACCAAGAAAACCCATTTCCACTCCATAACTTATACAACCCACTCACAAATTTACAGCCAGCCGAGCCCTCAAGTCCTCTGAATTGATTCACAGGGCGGCTTCTCCTTGCCAAGCACCTGGGCTGGAGGCAAACAGCTCTGGGGATGGTTTTTAGGGCTGATCTGGATTTGGTGCTGAGGCCAGGGGCTGTGCAGCACAGCACAGGGCACCCCAGCCCCTGTGCCCACCCAGCCGAGCTGGGAGGACCCCCCTTAAAAGATGTTGCTCTCAGCTCTTTCCTTATTGCAGGCAAGTGCTCCAGCGATAAATGTTTTCTTGTAAACATGCCACAGATGGAGGTAGGAGCCAACAAAATGGAGATGCCAGAAGCTTTTTGTCTTCATGATTTAGTTTCTTATTAGAACATGCTACTGGGAAGGAAGAGATATCATTGATAAGACTGACATTACAGTCAGCCAGTGAAATTAAAACCCCAAGGACTGGCCTGGCCCTTTTCTTGTCAGGCAGGGATACAGATCCTCTGCCAAACTAACACTTTAAGGTGCTCATAAATGTTAGGGACAAAACTTTCAAATACAAGAAGGATTTTTGCTGCCTTCTGTTCTGGCAGAATAGTTTCAGGTGCTTTAAAGGGCCTGGCTCTGTCTGAGCACTCACCTCCCTGCACCAGAAGAGGACCCAAACAAGCCCCTACAAGAATCTCACAGCAAGCACCTAAAATAATCTTACAAACAAGCACTTCTGTATGAGTTCAACCATAAGCAGGAGGGAGGTGATGGGACTTCAACCCACCTCTGGTTTTGCAGCAGCAGCCCCGTGGCCACACTCTGGCCCTGAAGCAGAGGCAGCAGCCAGCTGAGGAGAAGGCTTGCTTAATGAATTCTGATTAATAGAGAACTAGTTCCTCCTCTCCCTGCCCCTTTCACAGCCTGGCTAAAACCAGCCACCCCAGCCTGCTTCCACACGTGTGGACCACCTGAGTCCTACCCCAGTGCTACATGTCATTAACAAAACATAAACCAGTGGTCACATCTTAACGGGAAAAGTTAAATCTCTTTATGCAGTTAAATAAAGATACCTTGTCCAGTCATTAAGAAGTGATTAGCTTATCTAAGAAATAACAGCCCTAGTGCTGTCAGGCTGGCACACAAACACTAAAAAGAGCAGGGATCAGATATCACATTAGGCTAATTATAAAGAGAAGAAAAGACAAGCAGAAGCATAAAATAGCCATGTGGACAGTATTTTGCTGGATTTTTTCTTTGCACGGAAAAGGCAAAACACATTCTGCAAAAGAGAAATTCCAGGATTAAAAAAAAAAAAAAAAACAACCAACAAGTAATAAATTCCTCTCCTGGTTTTATTCCTTCAGTGCTGGAGGCAGGAAGGCAGCACTTGCAGCCTGCCAGGTTGTGGGAAGCAGTGGCCAAATCCTGACAAGGACCAAGTTCCTTAAACCTAATGGAAATGTTTAAATCTCTGCACAAGGACCCTGTGGGACAGTGCCAGGGCTGGAAGCCTGTGCACAGAAGATGGAGCCCAGCCCATCCTGTCCCATCCCACGTGGCCCTGCTCCCCCCTCACCACAGCCATCTCTGACCTTTGTTGGAGATTGGGTACACTCCATTTCTTGACAATTCTGGTGTGGTCACCAAAGTCACCCTGCCCAGCCCCAATGGTGCTTAATTTTCACCAGCAAGAAGCTAAGCACCCTTCCCTGCAGCTTCTACTCTGCTTACACTCCCAGAGGTGAGGTTTACCCTCCCATCAGCTGGACAGTTTCTACCAGCATGTCCCCCTTGTCCTGACACCTTATACACTTCACTCCCAGATTGTATCTGGGGAAAAAGCTCAACTCCAAAGACCAGGCAACAAAATCCAATATACCAAAGCCAGAAGCTGCCCAAGAGGACAAAGCTGCAGCAGAAGCACCAACACTCTCAGGTCCTCACTGGAGAGAGGAGTCTGCTCATACCAGGAGTGATGCTGGGGCTGCTCTCCCTGCTCCCAGGTTTGTAATCCACGAGTCTTTCCTCACTGAGGGCACAGAGAAGTGATCCCATCCTGAGGATGCCAAGGACCCAGAGTGAAGTCCCTCTTCACGGAATCATTCAGGTTTGGAAAGACCTTTAAGATCATCAAGTCCAACCGTTAACCCAACTCTACCGGTCCCGTGCTCAACCATATCCCTCAGCATCACAGCTGCTCAAAGTACCACAGAAATGTGACCCTGTTTTCTGAAGGATGCCCTAAAGTCTCATTGTCTTACAAAGTCAGTTCCATCCTCTGGTGAATACGGGAAGTCCTTGCTCTGTGCCTGCCCGACCCACAAGGTCCAGTCAGCTCTTCTGGGACACAAGCACCCAGCAGATCCCAACTAACTTTTCTTCAACCCCAGCTAAGCCCAGAGCTGTGCTCCCCTCCCAGCCCTGCCCAGAGACACCCCCCAGCTCTGCAGGCCATGCTGCTGCTGAAGAGGTAACTCAGCTCCTCATGCCATGGGTTTAGAACATCACCCACCACAAAGTTTTCCAGCCCATCTGGCCAAAGAAGCAGAAGTCAGGACCTGTGCCTGAGTGACTGGTACAGCCAGAAATATCTGGTCACTGTGGGGGGAGAAGGGGGGTGGGTTTCCATTTTTAACACTTGTATCCTTTTGAAAGCTTTTATTTGTCAAAACCTAATCTTAATAATGATGGCAGATCCTACTTTCCTTGAGGTAAAGCCAATTTTAATGTATTTTTTTAACATAACTATAGTATTATTGAGGAACAAGTAGTAAGTGATAGATACTTTAATGTAATATGAGTCAATATGTATTTATATGTACTTTATGACTTAATCAATATTGCTACATTAGCAAGAATAAATATGGTGTTTCCTTTTCTGGCCTTGGAAAGAACAAATAAGGAAAGTCACATTATAAAGTTTAGGGATGAATAAAGTCTCTGCATTTCCCAGACATTCAGTAAATCTCTGACATTCACTTGTTCCCCAGAGCAGGGCAAGCACTCCCTGGGCAGGGCACTGGGCAGGCAACACCTAGAGACTCAGCTTAGAACCCTGGTTCAAGTATTTCCCAGGGAAATTTGCAGCAGGGAACAGGAAAGTGCTCCTGCTTCACCACAGCTCCCCCCAAGTCCCTGCTGCAAAAGGTTGTGACAGGCATGGGACATCCATTTTTATTATGGACAGAAACTTTTCCACCAATTATTTCTCCCGGGGTACAGGTCTCGTGCAGTGCAGCAAAGAAGCCCAAGTCCCACCAGCAAGATGTTCATCCTACATGTTTGTCCTACAGTGGGTGACTTTGGCTGAGCAAACCTGCTGAGAAAGCTCATTCCCAGCTTCTCTCTGCCCTTGCTGTCCCTGAGCCAGTCTCTCCTGGCCTCTCCTTGGATACATACCCCAGATACCCAGTTGTCTTTGCACAGTGCAATGCCATGTCACCTCACTCCTGATGGACCAAGGCAGGGAGCAAGAGCCAGCATGGGCAAAGGGAGTTTGAGCACCTTGGTGGGATGCAGAGCAAGACTGGCTTCTGATCTTTGCTTTGAGCATCCCCAAACCAGTACTGCTGGGAGCCAAATCCAGGGAGCCTCTGAGGAAAACACAAAGATCAACATGGAGTGCTTGTTCCAGCCCCAAAATTCCCCAAATCCAAGCAAGCCATATGCATTTCTGCTGGGACTTTAAGAACGAGGGCACTTCTGGGTAGACCAAATCATTTAGCACTTTGTCTTATCCACCACAAACTCTCTGGGATCTAACAAGAGAGACACAGAGTGTTATTGGTCTAAGGAAGCAGCCTGGAATTCAGCCTTCTCCTCTTCTTCTTCTTGAGCTTGAAAGCAGCTCAAGCTCCAGCTCTTCATGTTTCTGACACCACTTACAGGCTTCATCTTGAAGACCTCAGTGAGACTCCTAGGCAGGCACAGTCCAGTGCGTTTAAGGCAGGATTTTAATTTGTTTCATCTGACTAAAGACACTCAGAGTGGGTCTCAGCAGGGACTGGTGTCCCTTGATGTCCCCCAGTACACCTCATCCCCCCCACACCATCCATGCAGCTACCGAGGGTCACTCACTCAAAAATCTCCTTCCAACATGAGAAAACTTCTATCTGAGATGGATGATTCAGTGCCTTCCCTCCCAAACACTCACTTGACCAGCAGCAACCAGCCCAGCTCCACCAGGACTCACCCATCTTCGCTTCTGGCCGGCCCCAGGCTCAGCCTTGGGTAGATATTGTCCCTGTGCTGCAAGAAACAAAACTACAAAGTGAGCCTGAGATGTTTGTCACCTGAGGTACCAGCTGACGTGCTCCTCTGAAGGAACGAACCTCTGGAAATTCAGCTACTGCTTGTTACTTCTACCTTTGGTTGGAGCCAAGCTGGTTCCTTCTCCATCCTCCACCACAGGCCTACTGAGCTGCTCAAAACATGGACTTTTTCTCCTAGACTACAAGGTTGAGCCAGCAATGCTGAAGCTCCTGCTAGACCTGCCTTTGGCCAGCTGTGGTTTGCATCTCCCAGGCAGGAGCTGCCTGCTCCCACCCCACTGGCACCAACTGAATTCAACTCAGCCTCTCCCACCATGGGGGGCTTCTCCATCCCCTCCCATCACACCAGGATGACCCCTCATGGCTATCCTCTTGCCATGCAGGATTTACTCTGGTTTCCACGGGGTCACAACCTCCCAGATCACTGGGCCAGGGCTCAGGTAAAGACAGGAGCAGGAACCCTACCCTCAATTTGGGCAGTTTGGCAGCTTTTGTTTCTTTTTAACGAGTCGCCGCTGCCCCTTTTCAGACCTTTTCCTGTTGTGATCGTTAGAACTTTTAACTGGGTCATAAATCTTTTATTAACATTTGGTATTATACTAATTAAAACTGTTCCATATATGTATTATTAATTTCTCCTGCACTTCTTGGGAGGTTGACGTTTTTAGCTGGCTTAGCAGAATGCGCCGTAGTAAATAAGGAGAAACTCATTTCCAGGCAATTAGGCTTGCAGAAAAATAAGTTTCTTAATGGAGGGCTTGATCATTACAAATTTTACCTAAATAAACAGGGTTTCTTAATGGTAAACTCTTCAAGCTAAGTAAACAGATTGGTGTGGTAATGTCCTAAGCAATACTTAAATGTAACCGTTTAATAAATTGGTAAATTACTCATTTCATCTTAGAACAAAATGGTAATACTGTAGTAATAACCTAGTATATATTCTGTAAATATGAAGCATTATCACTTTAGCTCTGAAGAAATCACCCCAGTGATATGTCAGCATTGATCTAAAACTGCAGCATTTTATCTCAAGTTTATTACCCATTTTTGAGAATCGCTGAGATTTTCAGAGCATAATGGCAATAAAAGAAGAATTTAAAAAGCGCTTAAATGTGCATAAGTTAATCAGAGGTATCCTCGGGGGGAAAGGGAAATTTGGTAAAACATGAGTTATAAGCATCATTTAAACTTACTTTGGACACTAGAGATAATAAATGGCACCATAATTTAGAAATAGCTTTTAACATCAATGACTGTAAGTAGCACTTTACTGTTCATAAGAATTGCAAAGCAACGGTGCTGAGGCCAATTTTATTAGCCATTTTTTTCTTTATAAAAGCAATCCAAACCTTTCCAAACTGAGCAGACAGGAACAAGAGTTACGTGTTAATATGCAACATGCATTTGAGTTTTGGTTTGTGCTTTTGTTTTGCTTGTGGTGTTTTGTTTTTTAAATAGCCAGCAATAAATTTGCCAAAAGATACAGTCTGGAGATGATTGAATGGTCATTGAAGAAGAAGAGAGCTTTCTCAGAGGTTACATATTTGGGAAGAGAGGGTAAGAGGAGGAAGAGCAGGGAGAGAAGGTGGTTCGTGACATCCTGGGGAAGGTGGGGGCACTTGAGAAGGGGAGCAGCAGTAGCTCAGGGGGAGGCAGGGCTGGAGGAACCAGCAGGAACTTTGCAGGGCTGACCAAGCTGACAGGGGCCCCCCCAGTGCCCCGTTAACACACCTCCTGTCCCAGCCACACAGCAGCCCACAGGGCATCTTTCAGAGCTACCAGTTTCCAGCCCTTACACCCATACATTTTGGCCAGGCAGGACAAGAGGCCCTTTGACCCACGGGTTACTTGGAGGGGGGACTCAGCTGCTGGGCTGGGGGTGCTGCACCCCTCCAGGTATCCTGCTGCAGGAGCTGCTTCCAACACCCCCTTTTCCCAGTGCTGTGCCAGTGGGCAGGCAGCACAGGCTGCACCCTGCCCTGCCCACACGCTCACGGAACTGGCAAACAAATGCAGCTGCAGAATTACAATTTATTTTCATTGTTTTCAGACTAATCCTGTGACTCAGGAATAAGAGAGATTAATATTCTCGAGCCTTTCCCTGTCAGAAGCATCCTAGATCCTTGACACATGGAATAGCCCTGCTTGGCAGGATGTGTTGTTAACTCTGAAACTTAGGAGAAAGCAAATATCTATATTTTAATTATTTCACTCCTGACCACTTTAGCATAATCAAGATCTAAGGACAGGCATTATCCCACACAGCCAAACTGACTCCTCCACACTGCCAGAGCTGCTGGGAGTCTCTGCTCTCCAGTCTGTTCCCCAGTTGTTTCTGGGATGTGATGTGGTTATGCACCATCCCTAAGACAGAACAAGAATAAGGTCACTTGTATTATTTCCCAGGGAAACAAATCCAAGTCGTGCTGGTAACAAACTGTTGCTGATTTTGCGTCGATGTTGGGAAGATTAATTCAACCCCTAGAAGAGCCTCAGCAAAAAACTGAATATGTAAAGAAAGGGGGAAGCATCACACTGATTCGTGAGGACATCCTCTGTTCCAGGGCTTTGCCTTGGCCTCCAGCAAAGCACATTTCCAGCTGGAGAAACCCCTCTGGAAGTCAAGAGAGAGGATGAGTTTTTGTTAGGGTGTACAAAGGGAAAAGCAGGAGGTGAAGCAAATCTGAGTCTCCTAGGCAGGACTCTGAAATGGCAGCAGCCAGCCAAAAATCATGCCCCGGTTCCAGTGGCTAGAAGCTAAAATCATACCATTTCAGGAAAAAATAAAAATAAAAATGCACGAGCAAGAAATCCATTTTTACTGTGATTAGGCACTTAAATTTCAAATCAATTCACTATCATGAGGAATGTTTCATTAAAGACTGGCTTACTTTTTTAATGACATCAAATAAGGCTTAATTCAGGAGAAATGTAATACCTGTGTTATTAGGCACTGAATTAAGATGAACTTGCCATGAAACAACTATGTTTTAATTTACTCTTCATAAGTAAAAGCAAATCTCTGAATACCTTAGGCTGATCTGTTTAAGCAGCTATTTAAATCTTCCTGTTGTTCTAAGTGGACATCTTAAAACACCAGAGGTAGGCACCAAATTTTTCTTGCTAACACTGAGATTCCTTGAAATCTGGCAACACATTTTTAATGAAAGAACTCGAGTGCTGTGCTCCATCAGCTGGGAGAGCTCAGCTGAAGGGATGAGTCCTTTTAGAGACTGGTTTCAGGCTGGGGTGGACAGGAGGACAGGCTTCCCAGGGATGCAGAGGTGCTGCACCACCTTCAGCTTCCAGCAGCTCCTGAGAAACCAGCTCTGCCATATCCAGCACCAAAACCAGCCACACGGAGCTTGGAGACAGCAACAACTCCAGCTACCCTTTTTTCTCCCCCACCAGCAGACACTCTGGCTTTTGGCACCAGGACCAACCTGCTCTTTTAACGCCGCTATCAAACCCGGATCTTTGCATTCAGACCCGTATTTGCTCACTGCCTCTGGAAGCAGCACAGACCCGGGGGCTGATCCCTAGGGCTGCACTCAAGTGGCTCACAAAGCCCTGGTGGGGTTAGGTCTGAGCCCACCAGCCAAAACTGCTCCTCTTGCTCCAGTCTCTGAGCCAGACCCACCATCCTGCCACCCTTCCCAGCTCCCACCAGCCACTGCCAGTCTAGACAAGCATCGGTGCACACGATCAGGAAAACTAAATGCAGGCAGTTATGAAGATGAAAACTCAAACCAGAAACGTGCACTGAAGCATTTGGCAAGCAACAGGATTGTTAAATGGTACCCGAGAGCCAGATTGTCAGGAAATCAGAACAGCTCTATGAATGCTCCATCCCAGCGTACGGGTAATTATGGGAAGAGCTTGGAGAGCAGGCTGGAGCAGCAAACACCAGGACATTGTGAGTTCCTCCTGCTGCCCTGAGTCAGTCAGACCCTGTTGTTCCTCACTGGCACTTACAGAGAGAGGAGAAAAAAAAATATTTAAAAAAAATCCCTCTCCCTGAGTTACAGCAGGGCTGATCAGAAGTGAACGGCCCAAATTTATCTGTGTTACTGTGAATTGACTTTGGCCTCTAAACCAGAGCTGAGTGCTGCACAAGTGCTTACTGAGCCCAGCACGGGAGGCTGGGTCCTGGCTGCTCTCAGTTGCTCCCTGTCCATTCACTCCCCAGCAAGAACGATGCCAATTCAGATCAAACTCTATTGACAATCATGACACTCAGACAGCACAAGCCAAGTGCTGGGAGCAGCTGAGCTCCCCCACTGCCTGGTGGGTTCAGGAAGAGTTACAGGTGTAGGATTTGGCTTGGCTGCTGTGGTTTCTTTTTTTCCTCATCTATTTCCATCCACGTTCGAGCCTCCCAAGACGCACTGCTAAATTCCGGGCACAAAAACCATCTTAAAGCAGATTAATTACTTCTCAACGAAGGAAAAGAAGGGGGGGGGAAACGAAAACAGGCGCTCTGCTGTGCTGCTCTCTAACCGGGTGAAATCTATACGAGGTAAAAGCGGAATCACTTCAAGGGGCCCCCTTCTGGCCCAAACCCCAGCAGCGGGTGCCAGCCCCGGCCCTACCTGGGGACCCTCGGGCCCCTGCTGCCCCGCGGGCAGCGCAGCACCCAGGCGGCCCCGAGGGGACGGGCCCGGAGCAGGTGGCTGTGCACGCTGCCTCTCCCACCTGCTGCCCCGTGCCGAGCTACAATGAACTTGTCAGGCCCTGCTATTGTCACCGAGCACAGATGTCAGCCGGGCAACCGCCGCCCGCCTCGCCCGGGGCTGCTCCAGCCCCTCCGCTGCCGGAGCCGCTTCGGGAGCATCGTCCCTGTTGCTCAGGGGCATCCGCTCGGGGTTCCTCACGCACCACTGCTCTTCTTTCCACCCACCTTCTTCTGCTGCTCGCCTAACCACGGGCTGTCTCTGCCCCGCAGGATTCTCGGGTCCCTCTGGCTGCGGTGCAGCAGGTTTGCTGGCTGCTGGCGTGCCCGGCTGCCCTCAGCCCGGGGCTGCCCCCAGCCCGGGGCTGCCCCCAGCGCGGGGCTGCCCCCGTGCTCTGCCTCTGGTGGGACCCCCAAAACACCCTGCCCAGAAAGCCCTCCCTCCGTCTGAACTCAGCCCAACTGCCTCTCTTCCTAGGGCAGTACCGGGCTCCTTGTTCACATACATCCCCACTGCTCAGTGGTTTTAAACATGAAAAAAATATTTCTTTTCCCACTGAAAGTCCAGCACAGGAGCCCCCCAGCACAGGAACCCCCTATTCTGGGCAGCCCCCTGTCCCTTCCCCACCACTGCAGCTCTTCACAGCCCAGTCCCTGCCCTCTCCCAGCCATTGCCACCACTCTCACTTCCAGCTTTGCTCTTTGTTTCCATTCAAGCCTTCCTCCTTCCTTCCCAGGTTTCCATGCATGGACACAGGTCTGGGATGTCTCCTCTTGCTGACCTTCCCCTGCATCTCTCCCACTTGCTGCACTTCCACTGTTCCCTCCCCTCCAGCCTCACTAGCTCTGGCTCCATCCAGCAGAGCTTTCCTGCCTCCCTCACTGTGCCACGACCAACATGTCCAGAACACGAATCACACCTCGTGTGCATTTTTGCCTCTCCCCCATAGTTAATTTGCAGTGATAAGAAGGAAGAGTCTGGGCCAGAGAAGAAGACAAAGAGCAAAGCAACAAGAACCCTTGTGAAGAGGAACCAATGCTATGGCGAGCCATCCAGGCTGCAGTTGGGAAGCTGCAGACTGACATCAAAAGCAGGCAAAGAGGCAGAAGTAAACTGAGATGGACAAGGCTGAGGCAGGTTCTCCTTTTTTTCCATCTGAAACAGTGATTTTTGGACACTTGGACACAGTTTCCTCTGGTTTAGGCCCCACTCGTGGCACTCCCACCTGAGCTGTAGGGCCCCAGCCTAGATCTGGAGGAAGGGCTGGGTGTAGTGTGCAGAAGAGAAGACAACTGCCTTCACAGGTCTCTCAGGGAGCCTTGCAGAGTGACCAGGGAAAATTGGTTGTCCATGTGAATTTTGAAGAGCACAGGAAGAAAAAAGCTTGAACTGGGGAGTGGGAGGTTTGAGTCAGACAGATGCTTCCTCCCTCTGCGAGTCAAGCATGCAGAGGAGGTTGGAAGCTCCACTCAAGAAGGTTTTTGGACAAACGTCTGTAGTTTGAGAGCCCTGACATGGAGAAGGGGCACAGGCTGCTTTGTTTTCTCTGTCTTACTCAGTATGGTGGTGAAAAGAGTGTAGTGATTTTACCCCACCCCCCATACAACAGAACTGTGTCCTTTCCCCTCTGAGAACTTAGATCAAAACAAAGAGCAGCTTCAGCAAAATCAATGTAGGAAAGCCCTAAACATGACAAGGCAGAAACAAATAAACCTAAACCCCTTAATTTCTACATTGGATGAGTTCAGAGGAGACTCACGTTTCAGACTTCCAAAACGGTCCAGCAAGTGGTCTTTCCTGAACACTTCACTTATTCCAAGAATTCCAAAATATTTCAGCCTGGGCGAGGTGGAATAAGCTTTTTCTCTGCCTGGGCTGTCAGAGACGGTCTCCTCTTGCCAGAGCTGTAGCACAAGGTGTGTATGCACTGGGCTGGAGGGCTCTGAAATGGTGTTTCAGGGCAAAACCACTCACCCTCGGGGGCCAAACCCGGCACAAGAAAAGCCTCCTTCCCCCCAGCCCCACACCCGCCGTTGGCCTCCTGTTGAATCAAGGGGTCAAATTCAATTTCAAAGCATTCCTGATGAACAGTCTGAGAACACGGGAACCTCCACAGCTCGTGACAAGCTGGAAGCAGTGCCGGGCACAACAGCTGCTCCCCCGGAGCACCGGGATGGCAAAGCTCCCCTGTGCACCACGACAGCTTCAGAGAGCCAGTCCCCCGGCTGTGCAAACTGCTTTCAGAATCAATTACCCATTTCAGCCTCTTCTGGGCAAGATGCAACATTCCACTTGTTTGTTTGGGCTGTTTGGTTTGGTTTTGTTTGGGCTTTGGTGTTTTTTTTTCTGCCACCCTGCAAAAAAAAAAATATAAATAAAACAAACCAAGAAGGCAGAGAAAGGCTTGGGTGCCAGGTTAGCAGGAAAATGCTGAGGGGGCTCATGGCTCTGGGTGGAGAGCAAACCTATCCCTGTGCAGAGAAAGCTGGGAGCAGGGTGCTCAGCAACTACCAAAGGGCTGAGCAAAGATAAAGGCTGAGGAACTGCACAAAACCAGAAAGTCACAGGCTGGGAGCTGAGAGGGGACAAGGTGTGCTGCAGCCAGCATGGAGACAAGATACCTGCAGAGGACACAGGAGCCATGAGGAGAAAGAATATTATAAGAAACTCTAGGAAGGCTACAGCCAAGTGCTCTTCTGAAGGTCTTTTCAGGAGAATCTATGAAGCACGGTGCAGGACTGCAGCTCCCCAGACCTATTTTTAGATGCCAGAACCGAAATGAGATTAATTACCAAGAGGTCTCTGCTGCCTGTGAAGGAAGCAGCTCCTACACATCAACCCACACCCCCTGGTGCACCCACCTGCCTGCCCGTGTGTGAACCTCAGAGGTGAAAAGACTGGAGATCGGGCAAAAGGCTTGATATTTGAAGGAGCAGGGGTGTCTTCTCCCAGACCTTCAGCCCTGTGATAGCTCTACCATTCCTGTTCTCTCTGGCTTCTCCCCTGCTCCCAGAGCCAGCGCTGGGAGCACATTTGGAGGGTACAGGTGAAGAGCTGGCACTGAGGAACAGCACAGCCTGGAGCCTCTGCCCATGGGTTTGCAGGTAGGAGGCTCCATCCCAGGCTGCTCCTGGAATGCATTTGTTTGGACCTAGAAACATTTCCTGCCGCGGCAAAAAAAACCCAAACCAAACCGAACTCCCTATTTTCCAGATTTCCAAGGCAAACACAGCTCAGGCCGTGGCTGGTGGGTTATCAGCAGCAAGGTGGGAAGAGCTGCTGCCCGGGCAGGGCAGGGTGCGGGCACAGCGGGGGCTGCCGCGCTCACGCAGCCCCAGCGCGGGCGCCCTGGGTCCAAGGGAAAGATTTGAAGGCTTCTTTAATTATTAACCGTTTTGCTTTGTTTTCCCCTCTCCACTTGAGAGCACCAGTGTCTTTGGAGGCTGCAGAGCAGCTCCAGGGAGCGCCAGCCCTGCCGGGACCGGCACCAGCCCTACCCACCCGCGGCTGCTCCCATTGCCGGTAATGGGAACGACTCTTGGGGAGGGGGGGAACGAGAGGAGAGAGTCTAATGTCTTTATATTATACCACCAATTAAGTACTCGGGGTCATGTCCTCAGCTGCTGTGGAGTAGCTGAGATCCACTGAGCTTAATGGATCTCTGCTGATTTACACCAAAGGAGGAGCTGGCCCTCCCTTCGCTGGGACTAAACCAGCCCGACCGTTCCGGCAGCCTTCATGTTTAACAGCCTCCTACTCCAGCCAGGCTTTGCTATCACTCCAGTCCATAAACCACAAGCTTTATTAACTAACAATTAGTTTTCCAAGTGAAGTTTCACGGTCATGTTTTAAGAACTGCTGCCCTTAGGGCAGGTGGGGAGTTCTGGAGAGACTGGAAGTGATGAGAGCGAAGCAGAGCAGAGGTGCTGCCAGGCTGCTCGGGGGGGGCAGCCCCTGAAGATACAGAGGGTCTGCTCACAAACACAGTCATAGAATCATTAAATCATTTAGGTCGGAAAAGACCTTTAAAATCATCAAGTCCAACCGTTAACCCAGCACTGCCAAGCCCACCACTAAACCATGTCTCTAACATCACACCTACATGGCTTTTCACATGCGAGCACCTACTGCCTCGAGAAAGTGCTCAGGACTTACACACCTTGAGTACAAATTGAGGCATTTCTCTCTCAAACCGAGCTGATTTTAACCCCATGACCAGCCTCCTGGGTTTTATCAGGGCTACTGAGCTGTGCACAGGGAAGCCTGGGTGCAGGTATCTGGGCACTGCACAGTGGAAGTGCTGGGATCACTCCCTGTAAAGCACCACCCGAACACCCAGCACTTTGCTGGCACTGGGCAAGCAGGAGGATCTGGAAGGACAGTTTCCCTCCTTCTTTTCCAGTTGTACATTACTGATAATTTAGCAGAAAAATGGCCACATCTTTCCCTTGTGTGCTGTTCTCTCTGGAAACATGGATGTCTGAAACATGCTAGGCTAATAAAGATAAGCTTGAGAAACATGTCAGATTAAATTACAAATCAAATATTTTTTCAATCATAGATAATTTACTCTCACACTAAACCACAGCTTCCCAAACCTGTAGATGCCAGCTTCTGCAGGCATGCAACTCGTTTCTTTTCTTCCTTGAATAAAAAAAAATATTGAGTGCATTTTTTGCCACCAGAAGAATTAAAAGCAGTGTGCTGCACAGAGCTGGGGGGGAATCACAACAGCCTGCTAACACAAATGTTCTCAACGAGGAATGTAATATGGACAGCTCTTCCAGAGACAGTTCTTGTGCAATAACTTAAACAGTACAGATTACTACTTGGGGAAATAAAAGACAACATAACTTTGAAACTTGAAAAGCTCTTGCTTCGTTGTAATCAATTGCAATAATCCGTGTCAGTGATTTAGATGAAGATCAACTTTACCTTTCTTTGCTGATGACACAAAACTTAGAGCAATAAAAATCTTAAGTGCATTTGTGCACAACTAATGGATTGGATGTGGCATGTGCCAATGGAAGTCGGTATGTATAATGCAGCATCCACTGGATGCCAAATGAATGGGATCGTTTGGGCATTCTGGAACACTTGTGGCACTGAGCTTAAGTCGTTTAAGGAGCCTGGCAAGGGTTGGTGACCTTCCATTTTCCAAAGGCTGAGGGAGCCTTGTAATACTGTAGGCAAAACATGGCAATGAATTTCATCCCCTCTGTCCAGCTGCTCCTTAGTGCAAAGCTGAGAGATGATCGAACCAAGCCAACGAGCCTGTGCTTGGTGTCCTTAATAAAATATAGATTAAAATAGAGATTCACTTGGGCAGGGAGCTGAAGGGCTGGGCACACAGAGGATGCAGAAGACACTGCCAGTTGTGCACGTGCAGTCTGACCTTCCTGCTACACTTGAAGACCTGCACTGGGCCAAGGACTCGCACCACTATTCCATGGTGTTCCCTTCCTGGATTAGTTCCTGAAGGAAGTCATAGCATGGAGGGAAATGCACCTCATGGTCAGCATGTAACATTCAGAATTACCTGATGAGGTGCAGAGATTTGTTCAAGCAGCTCAGGTGAGTAACAGAACTGGAGACACAGCAATTTTCTCCCACACCCCCCTTCCCTCCCCGTGTGCTGCAGCACGCTGCTCCCAGACACTGGCAAACACCTAACTCCCACTGCAGCTCTGACCTTTGCAACAGATCTCTGAGAGGACTGAAATGCCACAAAATACAAGAGAGACCCCTCCCAAAAAAAAGGGGGAAAGGACATGGGTGCCAAACTGCCAACTACAGCCCTGCCCATCAAACTGAGGGTCTCCAGGAGGCAAACTCAGATCCTTAAAAACAAGTGGGCATCAAGTAGAAATACTGATTCTGCTGCTTTGAGTCAGGAACAAGTTAGGAGCTGAATGGACTTAAGAGACTGGGCAAGGAATACACAGCATGGAAGGGAAATGCCCCAAATGGCAGTAAGAATACAGTGTATACATCTCCACCCCCCCAAATGCCCACCTGCACAGAAGGCAAACACTTGCATCCAACCAGGACAACTTGCTCAGGCAACACATGAGAAGGGATTCTACCAGTTGAGGAGGAGCAGCTGGATGAGCAGGCACTCAACTGGGTGAGTCACAGCCCTTAAATTACTCCTCATCAGCAGTGGTGATGATCGTGGTGCAGAAACACATGGTTCAAGGAAAACCCACAGGCTCGAGGTGTAAATCTCAGTATTATTTAGGTTCGCTGTAAATGAGCTAAATTATGACCCAGCTGAGAAAAACACTTTTGTAAACCAAGGTTTTGAATATTGTGTAGTTTGCATGTTTAACAGGACTGGGCTTTCATCATGGAGTGGAGAAGGAGAGCTAATAATCCATTGATTTTAAGGCCCATTTAGGAAAAGGATTGCCTATAGAGATCTGATCACCATGCATTAGTTTGTAACATCTAATACCCTGGGCAAAAATAATGCTGAGGGAGGCAAATTACAGAGCCATTTTTATCCTGAGAGGGCTTGTGCCTGCACACGCAAGCGTGGTCCAGGGGCTGCTTCGGGTTTGGGCTTAACACAAAGTCAGGAGGGACCCTGAGGAAATCCTTCTTGTTACCCTGAGCTCTGCCTTCTGCACCCACCCACTCAGCTGCCTGGCCCTAGGAGATCACTTATGCACCTGACAAAGCAAAGTTAAGGCAATGATCTGCCCAAAGCTAAGTCACATCATCCTCAAGTCTCGTTGCCTTTTCCCTGTCCCTGATCAGCAAACACAAGTTTCCCTGGGCTTAAAACTTCCAATCAGGAGGGAATGCAAGTATGCAGCACAGGTTTTCTGGAGCACACGTGGACAGAGACATTTCAATTGTGGATTTAAGACTGCTTCAGAAAGATTATCCAAGAATTACCCATTTTACAGTAGCATTAATGTCTTAAAGCTCAGTTTGGTGGGATGTGCAGCATCTCCAGCACTCTCAGACCACATCTCTGCCACAAGGCTTACACCACCTACACTCCAATTCTGCCCCCAAAGTAGCTGCAGGAGCTCCTGCTGCCCTCACACTGCCTGCACACCTCTGGTCTTTGTCCTCTGCCCCGTGGGGTGTTTTAAGAAGTCTCCCAAAGAGGTAAAGGAGTGTTTAGTAACAAGTGAGAGGATGAGGGATAAGCCACACTTCCCTACAACTAGCCAGAGCTCACTCTGCAGGAAAGCTGCTTCAGAAACTGGGAAGTCAAACTGCTGCCTGTATGTGACAGCCCGACTCCAGTTGTGCACCACACAGCCCAAACACAGTACGTGGGAAGAAAAATAAACAGGAGCAGAGCAACAGCCAGCCCACTCCCAAGACGTGCCTTCTCCTCCACGGAGCACCCACACCCCCCAGGATTACACCACTGGGACAGAGGCTTAAACTGGTAGGATCCTAAGTCCGTTGGTGGAATCGTCTGTTGGTGGACCTTCAGAGATACACAGCAGGGACCATCAGACAACCCTATGGCAGCTAAATCAGGCTGGCGGGGATCACTGCTTTCACCCACGGAGGGGGAAATTTTATGGATTGGCTCCCTCGTCCTCAGCACAGCTCAAAACCCCGAGCCCAGCTTCTGCACAACAAACAAAGGCACCAGCCACCAGCCCGAGCACGCAGCTCCCGGGGTGAGCCCCGCTATTCTGTGGCTATTCAGGCGGCTGAAAGGGAAGCTGCCGGCTCCTAAAACCTTTCGGGAAGTTGCTGCACCCCGAGGCTCGATCCCGCTGCCTGCAGCAGAGCCCACGGGCAGCGGCGGGAAGAGCCCGGCCCGGCCCCGCTGGTGCTGCCGTTATTAACGGGGACGTTAGATCCTCTCCTGCCACGCAGCCGGTGGCTGCAAAACGCAGCATCATTGTGCTCCCTGCAAACACGCAGCTCCTTGGCATCCAGCAGTTGGGGGGGAAACTGCAGGGAAATCAGGAATACAGAAGTTTATGGGGCTGGGATGCTCGGACCGTTAAAAAGCGAGGTTGCCTTGCAAACAACGCGGGTTCATAGATTTTGTGGGGTACAGATAAAACGTAACATCGAATACACGCGTGAATATGGGCACCCGTTTATTCCAAGCCCCTCGCACCGCTCAGAGCTTGGCTCTGCCACGTTTCTGCGAACAGAGGGTTTTCTCCCGGCCGTTCTGCAGGAGCTACTTCGGGTTTCTCCGCGCTCTATGCGGGAATAACGCCGAGAACAGCGAGCGGGCGGTGACAAACCCAGGGCAGCACCCAGGGCCGGGCTTTGGGCCGCGATGCAGCCCCAGCCCCCCGCTCCCGCCCAGCCCAGGGAGCCGCATCCCTGCCCCGCATCCCCCGCAGCGAAACGCGCTGGGGAAAGGAACGAAATAAACGGGGAAAGGGTTTATCGGCTGCCGAGCAGGGGCAGGGCTGTGCGTGGCGACAGGGCCAGGGCCACGCACCGCAGGAGTGCGGGATTTCCCCAGGCCCTGCAGCCAGGTATAGATTTCCCCGTTGTTTTTACCCCCCCCCCCCCCCCTTCCCTGCCAGACACGTCCCCTCGGTCGATGTTTCCCAGCGCAAGGCTGCACATTCCCAGCTGCTGAACGGGACCAGCGGAGCAGCTGCAGGGTTCCAGCACCGCCACCCACGCTGTGCCAGGATTAGGCCCTGCCTTTAGCCCACCACAATCTTCCTCCGACAAACCAAAATCCAGGCGACAGCCTCAGCCCGTGGCCCCGGTACTGCCGAGACAAGGACTAGCTGGGAAAATACTTTCGTTATCGGTCGCCCCGCCTGAAATGCCCGTTGCCGTGGCCGGGCCAGGGCAATACCGAGAGCCCAGGACCACCTTTGGACTCTGCTGAGTCCGGGCGGTCGGGGCTGGGCTGCCCTGCCCGCCGGGGGAGCAACCGAGCCCACCCCCCTCGGGGCCGTGGCCGGGGGATCCCTGCCCGGCCCGTGGCTGCTTTCTAAAAACAGTGTCATTTTTGCAGCAGGACTTTTTTTTTTTTTTTCTTTTTTTTTTTTTTTTTTTTGCAGCTTCCCCTCAAGCTGAAGAACGGGCACCCGGACCCACGGAACGAAAAGTGTTCGTAATTAAAAAAAATAATGCCCCCGCAACCCGGGTGGCGAAACGAACTCCGCTGCGGGCGAGCAGCGGGGAACGGGCGGCCAGAGCCGGGAAACGAAACCCACCGGGTACCAACCGGGAGGTGCCTGGGTACCCTGAGGCTGGGTTGGGAAAGGTCCCCAGGCCCGGTCCCGGCGGCTATTCCCACCTTATCCCAATCCCGGCGCTATTCCCGGCCGCTTCTCCCGGCACTACGGGAACGGGGAGCGACCGGGAGCCCCGCGAACCGCCAACCCCCGGAGCCCCTTCCCCAGCCCAGCCCCGGTTCCCCTCGCCCCCGCCGGCTCCTCACCTCTATCTCCGAAGGACCGCGTTGTTCTCCGGCTGCTGCCCGGCCCGCAACGACCCGGTCCCGGGGCTCGGCTCTTCCCCGGCGCGGCGGCAGGCAGGGAGCGGAGAGGCGTTTGTAAAGAAAACGTTTATTTACACGTCTCGGCAAGTACAAAGTATTATACATGGTCTGTGTCAACCCCAAATCTTCTTTATTATGAAACATAAGGCGCTTTCTCTAGAGTCGGTGGCGAAAGGGAGAGGGTGCGGGTGCTGTTTTCGGTGCGCTAAAGCTCGTCGGCTGGAAAGGTGAGGACAAAACCGAGTGTGTGTTGCCTGAAAGGAGCCCTTATTACTACGGTGAATAAATTACAGCTGACATTAACTTCACCTGGGACAGATGGAAGCTACCGCTTTTCAGCTTAATAGGGTTTCCTAAGCTAATGAGTCATCACCGGCTCCACTTAGTCCCCTCCGCTAAGTGATAGGTAGGTATTTCTTTTTTTCTTTAGACTATCCTCAGAACAGGAAAAAAAAATTAAAATAAACCAACCAAAAAAAAATAGCCTTTTGTTCCAAAGCCAACACAAAATACCTATGTTCAGATTTGGATATAAATAATCGAGGATTTATATAATTCCATATTAATAGTGCCCAAAATCTCGATGCATAAATAAATTAAATTATTAACACTTCTTACAAAAAAGTGACATATTTCCCTTCCTAGTGGAACATCGACACGAATATACAGGCAGGGAGCGGGGCATCGCCACGGCAGCTCCCGGCAGCTCCGCTCCGCGCCGGCCGAGCCCCGCAGCCCCGGGGGTCCCGCCTGCCGCCCCCCGCGCCCGCCCCGTTTGCGGCGGGGGGGAGCCCCGCGGGCCAGTCCGCTGCGTGCCCGGGCTACCGGGCTCAGACGAGAGAGGTGACCGGGGGGATCTTGGCGCTTTCCTCCTCCCAGGGCTGTAGGTTCTGCAAGGCGAAGAGCGACGAGTTGTGCAGGCACAGCGGGTCGGGTTGGATCGACTCGTTCAGCGACTTCTGGAAGGCGTCGTGCTGCAGCTGCAGCATCAGCCGGCTCGCCTGCTGCCGCTCGGCCTCCCGCTCCTCCGCCGTCTGCCGCCTGCGAGGGACACGCTCAGCCTGCGCCCCGGGACGCCCCGGGATGCTCCGCCCGGGGCTCCGCGGACACCGGACGCTTAGATGGAAGGGCCGTGGCAACCGGGCCAGGAGTAGCCGGTGCATCCCCGGCGGGCGACACCGGCAGCACCGGCAGCACCGGCAGCACCGGCAGCACCGGCAGCACCGGCAGCACGCCGCTCCCTACCGGGGCCGGACACTCTGCCAGGCCCGCGGCAGCTGCTCGGCCTGTAACGGAGGGATTCGGGGCGGCAGGAAACACCCGGGAGCCCCCCGTTTCCCAGTAATACCCCTTATCTGAATATTCCCCGGTTCTCTCGATATTTCCCCGTTTTTATCGAATTATCCCCCCCCCCTTTTTTTTTTTTTTTTTTTAATAATTGCCCGTTTTCCTAGTAATTTCCCGGTTTTCGAATAAGCCCTGGTTTTAACGAATCATCCCCCGTTTTCCAAAAAAAGGGCACTATTACAAAAATGCAAATAAATAACAACAATAAGAAGACGATAATGATAACCCCCCCACACACGCACACACACACACACCACCCCCCCTTCAACCGTTTCGCTACCGGGAGCCGGCGAGGGACGCGCTCCCGGTCGGAGCCGGGGCTTCCCGGGGAGGCTGGCGGGGGGCTCCGCCGGGGGCGACGGCGGGATGGGGCGGCCCCAGGGGCGCGGGACTCACCGCCACTTGGTGCGCCGGTTCTGGAACCAGGTCTTCACCTGGGCGTCCGTCATCTTGAGGGACTTGGCGAGGGCAGCGCGCTCGGCCGAGGCCAGGTACTTCTGCCTGTGGAAACGCTTCTCCAGCTCGCAGATCTGCACCCGGGAGAAGGATGTCCGCGGCTTCTTGCGCTTCGGCGGGGTCCGGTTCTGGTAGGGATGCCCGATCCGCCGTGTCACCGTGAAAGGCGTCAGCGCCGCCGCCGCTGCCCGGGTGGGAAGCACAGGGGTCAGCCCCGCGCCCGCACGGTGCCGGCCGCCCCCCCGGGGCCCGGGCTCTGCCCGACGGCCGCCCCGCCGCCCCCCGAAGGGACCGGATCTCCCCGAGGTCCCGCTTCCAGGTCGGGACGAAGGGATGCGGAGGCCAGCGGGGCCCGGTCACCCCCCGGGACGCCCCCCGGGACGCCCCGCCGCCAGCCCCGCGCCGGCAGGAGAGCGATTTTTCCGCTGGCTGCGAGCGCGGGGGGAGGGCAAGATCCAGCGGGCCGCTTTCGCTTTTACGATTACCGCTATCAATCTCGTTATTTCGTTTCCTAATCTTTATTCGCCTTTCCATTCGTTGCCGGGGAGGGCTCGCCCGCTCCGCCCCGGCGCCTTACCTGTGAACCTGTCCTTGACGAAGCGCCTGCTGCTTTCCATCCAGGGGAAGTTGAGGCTGCCCAGGCTGGGCACGGCGGGCATGGCCGGGATGGCGCTGGAGATGGGCGGCGGCACGGCCCCGGGGATGGGCCTGTGCGCCGGCACCCGGATCACGCCGGCCGGGGCCAGGCTGAGGTTGACACTGTAAGATCCCGAGTCCTCGAAGGGCGCGGCGATGGCCGGGAAAGGAGCCGGCAGGGCCGGGTAGGGCGCGCCGCCGCGGCCTCCGGGGCCGCCCAGGAAGGTCGCGCCGTCGGGGCCCCGGGGGGGAGGCGGCGGGGGAGCGCTCTCCTGCTCGGGGCTGTTGAGGATCTGGTCGATGCCGAAGCTGATGGGCTCGTGCTGGTGCTGGCCCTGCGCGCCCGCCGGCGGATCCATCCCCCTCCTCCTCCTCCTCCTCCTCCTCCTCCGCGCCCGCTCGGAAGGCGCCGCCGCTGCCCCGCGCTCCCCGGCCCGCCCGGACCCGCCGACACCAAACTTTGCGGAGCGCGCGCCGCCCCGCCAGCCGCCCCGTCCTCTCCTCCCGCGCCGCCGCGCGCCCCGCGCCGCGTGCGCCCCCGCCGCCGCCATTGGCCGCCGCCGCCCGGCCCCTGCGCTCCCATTGGCTGCCGCCCGTCCCGCACCGGCCCCGCGCCCCGGCCGCGCGGGGGGCTCCGCCGCCGCGGTGACATCACTGGGGCGCGGGAACAATGGGGGCGCGCGCGCGCGGCGGGGGCGGGGCCGGCGCCGCCACCGGGAACGGGATCGGGATCCGGGCAAAGGGACCGGGATCCGGGCAGGGCAGCCCCGCAACGCCGGGGACACCGGCCCGCGCCCTCCCGCCTCCCCACGGCGCCTCCTCGCCCTTCCGCCGGAGCCGCCGCACCCCCGACGGCCGCTCCGCGGTGCCCAGCCGGGGCAGGGCTCCGTCCCCGCACCCCGCCAGTGCCCGCTCGACAGGCCGGGCGCCCGCCCCGACGGCAGCGCGGAGCGGCGGTGCCTCCGCAGGGGTCCCGGGGCCCCCCCGGGGACAGATTTCGTTGGCGCTGCCTTCGCGCCCCGGCAGCGGGAACCCGGCGCGGCCGCCGAGCGAGTTTGCAGACGCTCCCTAACGTCCAAATTGGACTAAAGGCGTTAAAAATTAAATAACGCTCAGCCGCATTTACTTAGTTTCCCTCTTATAAAGGGAAATGAAAACAGGGAATAGAATTTCCCTGTTAATAGAATGTAATGGCATTTGATCAGCACCTGGCAGGGCGATCCCGGGATGCCGGAGCGGTGACAGGAGGGACTTGATTAGTTTTTAAACCTTAGGATTCAATTACCGCAACGCGCCGAATCGTTCGGGGGGCAGCGAACCCGCTGAGCCCCCCGGCGCTGCCGCTCGGAGCCCGCCCGGGGCGGGGGGCGGTACCTACGGGCCGCGGCCCCGCTTTTAACGCCCGTTAAAAGCCCGACGGCAAAAGCGGGGCTGGGGCCGGGGGTGCCTTTTCCTATCCCACCCCCCCTGTCCCACCAGGGGCGCAGGGTCTGGCTCCGGTGGGCCCCGACACCGGCTGAAGTTTCCCCGTGCCGGGTGCGGCGGGAGGAGCGTCCCTACCGGCGCCCGTCGGGGGTTTCCCCGGCTCAGCCCATGGCGGGACCCTCGCCCCGCCCCGCCCGGCGGTCACTAACAGGGGTATTAAAGACCCACCTCCCACCTCGAGGGGACCGACGGGTGCCACCTCCCGGCCCCGGGGCAACCTAATCGGATTGTCCCCGCCCGGTGCGGCGGGTGAGAGCGGAGCCGCCATCATCCGCCGCTCCCCCGGTGCGGAGCTAATCGGATTGAGACCATCCCGGCAAGATGGTGCGGGAGGGGCTACCGGGAAAGAGCCCCGGGCGACCAGCCCTCGGGGGGCTCCGCTCCTACCGGGCCGGAGGGGAGGGCGGGGAAGCGGCGGGGCGGCAGGAAGGAGAGAAAAGGAGAGGAGGCGGGGGGGGGGGTAAAGGAAGGAAAAAAAAAAAAATAGGCAACCGGGGGAGGATAAATAAATAAATAAAGTGACACCCAGTCCTGAATCAGGGCAGGCTTTGTTAGAGAAAATTGCAGCTTGATCTGCATAATGGGAACTCGGGCTGCCCAAGGCTATCTTTTTATTGCGTGTGTGTCTGCTGTTATCAATTTTGTGAACGATTTCACAGGGAGCCTGGCAGACTTGAGCTGGAATAATATGCAAAGATGAGCTTTGAATAATGAATGATGTGCTTTTAAACCAATTCCAAAGTGTCTGTGATAGTACAATATGAAAAGGGGTGGTAAGTAATAGTATATTTAAAAGGCTCTAGTATGTTTTTATTACTATATTTAAAAAGATATCTATATTATTTTTGTGAAATGGATAATATATCACAGAGTCTTTGATAATCAGCTAAACAATACATTTTTCTTTGGGAAAACTCTCCTGGTTTTACACAGTTAAATGCAGAGTATCAGCGTACAGCTTTGTAACGCTCGGCTACCTTATTAAATATTAACTCTATTTTAATATTAGCTTTTAAATTTAATATGTTGACGTTCTGCAGTTTTACTTTAATTATGTTTTATAATTAATAACCCGGGACGTATGGTATCCTTAAATGCGGCTCTCCCGCTGCCTCCTCGGCTCCCGAGCCCCTCGGCGGGCTGGGGGCGCGCAGCCCGGCGCAGTCCCGCGGCACCGCTCCGCTCCCAAAAACCGCCTCGTCTCCCAGAAACCGCCTCCGCTCCCAAAAAACCTCCTCCGCTTTGCCAAGAGCCGCGTTCGGTGGCTCCGCTCCCGCCTCTCCCAGCCCGGCGCGGAGCGACAGGAGCTGCTGCCCCGACGGCCGCGGCCCGGCCCGGAGCCGGTTCCCCCGTTCCCCCCCCGGGCACGGCGGGGTGCTGAGACCCGCACCAGGGCCCGGGGCCGGGCAGGTGCCTGCTGGGGTGACTCTGGAGAGGGGATGACAGTGTCCAGCCGAACCCAGGCTGCTCCGGGCTGTCAGGGAGCCAGACCCAGTTCCCCGCCGGGCAAGGGGAGGCAGCGGGATCCCCGGGCAGACACGGGGCACCTGCAGCGCGTCCCCGGCGCCCTGTGCCAAGGCAGCTTCGGAACACGGGGTGCAGGTGGGTGCAAAAGAGCCCTGCACCCTTTTGGGGTTCAGCCAGCCCCCCGGCACGGCACGGCACAGCACGACACAGCTTGGCACGGCACAGCGTGGCATGAGGCCAGCCTGCAAGTGCCCAGCTGCAAGCATCTGGCTGCGGGGTCACCTGCACCCCAGGCACAGGGGGGTGGGCGGGGGGCAGTGCCAGCAGGACAGAGTCCAGCTGGGCCGGGGTGGGCAGTCAACACCCCCACAGCCAGGCAGCCCCATTTGGGGCGGGTCCCACAAGAGCTCCACGAGCAGAGGGAGGCCGGGAAAGGAGAGCTCCAGGGGGTGCGTGGGGAGGTGGAACGTGGTAATTCCCTGTCAAACTCGGCAGGTGGTACAAGTCTCGGCTGAGCCGGGTGCCGGCAGGAGGAGGCGCGGCCCCGCAGCCCCGGCGGGGAGCGCGCATGGACCGGGCAGGACTGGGTGGGCTCGGAGGGTGGTGCACCCAGCCAGCTGCAAAGGCACGGGGGGACAGAGTTAAGAGGGCAAGAAAGTGATGCTATGTAAAATGAGTGACCACCTCCCCGGCACCACAGGGCAGGCGGGACCCCTGCCCAGTTGGTCACCAGCGGTCACTGGGGCATGACAAGCAGCGTCCCTCTCACCCGTCCGGCAAACCCGGAGCTGCTCCCAGGCCTGGCTGCCATGGGGAGGATAAGGAGGGAGATGTGCCACAGCCTGCTGTGGTCACTGGGTTTGGTTACGGTGTGCAGCATTCCGCAGCCCTGGAATGTCTTTGGGCATGGGACACAGCGGGTCCCGCAGGGAGGGTGTCCTCACAGGACCCGCGTCCTCGCAGGATCTGCCACGTGCCCGGCAGAGGGTAAAACCACCGCTCGGCTTCTCAAGTGCTTCCTGTAGGATGAGATCATAAAACACACTGACCCAACCCCAGATGCCTCTGCCTCCCCGAAGCGAGGGAGCTCCACCTCCCCTCTTCCACAGAGGCACCAGACTTTGCTGTACCCACATCTGGAGCAGGTTTGCCAGCGGTGACCCCAGCTGTGCCACCAGCACCTGCTCCTGATGCTGCAGGCACCAGCGTCTGCTGCATCCATGGCTGGGCCCGTGGGCTGTGCTGGAAAAGGAAAGAAACGGGGCTGCAGCTCTGGTAGCTGCAGCCGTTCCTGGAAAGCAGAGGAGTGACAGGGATGGTCCCCTGTCCTGGGCATGTCCCAGTGCCACAGATAATGAAATCCCCATAAGGAGGAGGCTGGTACTGCCAGGATGTCATTTAGTGCTCAGGAGTGGCGAGAACAGGGAGGTGGCACCAGCTGGTGGGTTATGGAGACCAAACAGGGAAGGACCATTCCCCACAGCAGCCTCAAACGTCCCTCCTGCCCCATCATCCACCTGCCACTGTGGGGCCAACGACGCTTGGCATAACAGGGACCCGGAGGAGCCCACAGGTTTAAATCTGGCTGCACCCTGAGAAGGTCCCACGCCACCCGTGCCAACCCGTGCACAGCTCGGAGCCCCTCAGAAGCAGCCCCGTCAGGGCAGGGGGGGGATGTGCAGCCCCAACTGGCACACACAGCATCGCTCCACGCAGCTCTGCTGTAAAGTAGCCTCCGTTAAATGTTTACTGTCAACATTTAGCGTGGGCCAAGTGATCCATTACGCTTTTTTTGTTTGTTTGTTTGTTTGTTTTTCTTTTAATGTTTACCATTAATTATTTTTAAAATGAGGCGTTTTGTTTCTAAGGTGAGAGGGACAGGTCTCTGGGCATGAGACCACGAGAAACCACTGCGGGGCTCCTCCAGCCTTTGCAAACCAGTAGGCAGCGTTTTATCCTAATGGGCCGTTAATTGATGCTGAGCTACCGCGCAGCTCCGGCCGGGCCGCCCCGGCAGGGCGGGGGGCAGCAGCGGGATTGATGCTCTGGCAGGAACCCCAGGGGCAGGGGAGCCTGTTGGGGCGTTGGGTCGGGCTGAGAGCAGCTGCTGAGAGGCTGCGCGGAGATCAGGGGGCTGCCAAGCCCCCCGTGCATCCACCGTGGCTGCTCGCACCCGGGCTGCGCTGCTGCGCCCGGCTGGAGAGGAGGAACCACCCCCGGGGCTGGGGATCCGTCCACGCACCCCCACTCTAACCAGCCACACAGCCCGCCACTGCTGTGTGTGTGCTGGGGTGGGGGGCTGAGTGAGGTGGGCACACCTGGCCAGTCCTGGGGGGTGGCCGGGAAGTGTCCCCACTGTCGCCGGGCTGCAGTGCCCAGTGGTGCCCCCAGGGAGGCAGCAGCAGCGAATTCCCCTCTGAGAAAGCGGTGCAAATACAGGCTGAAGGGCTGCGGGGGGGCCCAGGTAGTCAAGGGGCTGGGTCACCCCCGAAAACTGGTCAGCACCTGCTCCAACCTCTGCCTCACAGCGCCAGAGCACGAGCCGCCTCGAGGAGCTCCCGGGAGCAGCAGCCAGCCCGCTGCACCCACCCGGCTGCCATCCTGCGTTCCCAGCTCCTCCCACATCAGCCCATCCCCAAACCCTCCCGCTGTGCACATCCTGGGCTGCCCTCCTTGCCACACTGTTCTGCAAGTCCACGGTAATACCTCTCTCCACGAGAAAGTGGCAGCAGATGCTGGGATGTTTCTGTGGTAGCTCCTGGTTTTGGCAGCAGACGTCGCAGTGGGCAAGGCCAGTCCTGTTCTCTACAGCCTTTTCTAGATGGATATGGTGGGTGAGGCTTCATACTAAATTAAATTGCTGCAGAAAACCGACACATTTTTGAGTGCTTAGCACATCATTGCTACATACAAATCATCTGGAAGTCAGCACCAGTGGACAAAAAGAACTTGTTCCTCAGCTGTAGCCCTGGAAGTAGGATCCCTGGGGGATGAAGGTGTGACACGGGTGTTCAGGCTGGAGAGGGACATGGCTGCTCTGCATCCTGGCATGGGAAGGAGAAGGAGAAGGAGGAGGGGACAGCTGAAAGCAGGGTATGTGCAGCAAGCTGCTGCTCGAGCTCTGCCCACGCCTGACTGTGCCCATCTGGGAGGACAAGCTGGCAGGCAGGTGCTGGGCTGTGCACACAGGAGGGTGATGTGGTCCTGTCCCTTCTACCTTCTCCAGTAGGAGGCCTCAGGACAAAGCACTGGCCTCGCTGCCATGTCCTGGTGATGGAAAGGGACCCCAGGGTGACCAACCTGCTGCTGTGCTCTCTCAGACAGGCACCTTGCTCCCCTGGGAACAATGCCAGCTCTGGGTGCTCAGAAGAGCGGAGCAGCAGTTTTGTCAGCCCAGAAGGGTGAAACCGGCTGCTTTGCTTCTGAGGCAAGAACCCTGGTCTAAAGGTCATTCCCCTCTGCCCTTTCCTTCAGTCTGGGGGCTGCCCCTCTCCTGGCTGCAGCCGGGGAAGAGCACCCCAGGCAGGCAGAGAGGGAGGGCCAGGGAGCTGAGGCCCACCTGCACCAGTCCCTTCCCAACATATATTCCCATCCCCTCCTCTGAGGAGCTCGAGGCACCAGCCCCTGTCCCCTGTGTCCCCGTGGGTGGAAGCAGTTCAAGCCCACTCACAGAGTGAGCCACTCCAGGTGGCTGGCAGCCTCTGCCTCAATGGCTTCAACTCACAACTCAAAGCACATCTTTATGGGGTTGGTAACCCACAATTGTTCTCTTAGAAAAGCCAGAACTTTTAGTCCAGAATCCATGCACCAGTCCATGGATGCCTGAGACTTCATGAGATGGGAAGGGTGTGAGGGAAGGGCTGGGAAAAAACGATTGCTGAGGGGAAGGGAGCTCAGGGAGGGAGGATGGGAACACAGGGCTCCATATCTTTCGGCCTTCCCTGATAAAAGCGAAGCTGACGGGGAACATCCCAGCACCAGGGACAAATCCTGACAGAGGCTGAGAGAGGCATCTGGGCTCCCTGGCAGCAGTGCCAGCCCCAGCTGAAGAAGGAGGCTGGAAGGTATCGCAGGTCTGTGCAGCCAGTGCTTCAACGAGGCTTCCTTCTCTCTCTTATTCTTATTTTACACAACAACAAGCAGCTGCTGCCAGATTTTTCTACTAAATATTACTTTTGCTGGGCAAATTACATTAGGATGGATGCTGCAGGTATCCATTAAGGTTTATTTATCGTGATAGTGTTTGGATCTCACGCTTATAAATAACTTATGGCTTTTGTTTGTAGAAGTGTAACTTACATATTTTATTATGCTTTCTGTAAACCTCAAAAAGAATGTTGTCAAAGCAGTGCCTCTTAACAGCAGCCTAAACTATGGCACATAAAGTCTACACTAACATTATTTTTTAATACAGCAAGGAAGCGTGTTCTCCCCCTGCAGTTTGAAAGGTTTGCTGTCATCATAAACTCCTACTACAATAAAACATTAACAAGTCTAAGGAGTTACTTTGTGAGGTGTGCATATGCTGGTGGCTGAGTTTCTCCAAAGGCTCCTACAGAAGCAGGGCAAGGTAGCAAAGCTCAGGTTTTCCCCAGGAACCCACCTCAGCCTGCTGGAGTGAGCCAAGCCTGCCTGCTGGGGGGCTGCTCTTGGGGGTTTGCTCTCCTTTGCAGCAGGGCAGGCACTTTCCTGAGGTGCAGCTCTTGGTGCTCTTCACTGTGACACCATAAACTGCATTTGGGGGAAGAGTCAAACCTCTTTTACAGTCCCAAGTTGTCTGCATCATCAGACAAGCCTGCATCAGTTTCTTGAGATGAAATCACTTGGGGCAGAGCAGCATCTCCCATCCAGCGTTTCCCATTCCATTGTTTCCATACATATACATACATTTTTTTTTTAGGGGAGAAAAAAATGAACCCATCCCTCCTCAGGCAATTATGTCAGTTTAAAAAATGTGTAAGGCATTACATGTGCTTTGTAAACACCCAAGGAAATTCTGGGCTGTGCCCATTTTGGCAGTACCCTTTTGAAAAGCTGACAGTAATGACTGAACAAAACCTTGAGTCACAAAACACACTCTATTTGCTATGCAATCCATGCCCTAACCTAAAAGCTGGCCTATGTACATGGCCAACTACTCTAAGCAAGTTCCTGTTGTCAATTGTTAACCAAGGTTGAAAGGCTGCTCAAGCACACGTCCTGAGTTTGCCCAGTTTATAAAATGCAGGTTAGGATCTCGCTGGTAAGTTCCGACACGGGATGTGCTTGAAGGGGGATTTCAGGCCTTGCTTGAGCACTCGGGGGAGCCAGTCCCCTAAAGCGGGCACCAAGGGCTGAGTGCTGAGCTATGGGGCACACCTGCTCAACAGCCCAAACTCCATGTCAGCAGCCCAGGCTGGCTGGTGGGCACACCCTGATGGTCACAGGGGTCACGGAACGTGTTGCGTTTCACAGAACCACAGAATGGGTGGGGTTGGAAGGGACCTTTAAAGGTTCTCTGGTCCAGCCCCAACTCACAGTACACAGGGACCTTTTTAACTAGATCAGGTTGTTTAGAGGCCCATCAAGCCTGACCTTGAATGTCTCCAGGGATGGGGCCTCCACCACCTCTCTGGGCAACCTGTTCCACCACCCTCATAGTAAAGATCTTCTTCCTGATACCCAGTCTAAATCTACCCTGCTCTAGTTTAAGGCCATTGCCCCCTCATCCTACCACTCCATGACCCTGTAGTTAATCTGAGCCTTTAATGCCAACGTTTGGAGCTGCAAGGCTTGGGAAGGGCTTATACAGCCAGAAACCTTTTCCCCAAAGCCCAGCTCACACCAAGACCTGCACACACCTTCCTCTGTTCAGTCTGGCAGCTTTTAAAAGATGACCTGGCAGCACAGATTCCTTTGAGGACCAAAAAGGAATGGGAGATGGGAAGGACTGTACTGATTCATAGGTGTTGGATCTGTTGATAATCATAGAATCACAGTCTGGTTTGGGTTGGAAAGGACCTTAAAGATCATCCACATCCAAGCCCTCCTGCATGGGCAGGGACACCTCCCACTTTCTGCAAAGCTTTCAAACCTCAGCACACAGCACTGGGCTTGCATTGCAGGAACACCCTGAACCTGCAGCTCTTTTCTCAAGCACTTGGCACTCTTCAAAATCAGACCCTTTGGCTGCAGATTAAACACTTTCTCCCTCTGAGCTTAAATATCAACAGAAAACTGCTTAACAAAATCACTGCCTCTCAGATTTAGATCCTGCAATTTAAAAATGTGCAGAAAAGCAGAGAGTTGCAAAGAAAAAACTGGAAAAAAAGCTGTAAGAAATACAGGTATGAATCTTTTCTCCCTGTTGGCCACAATTAAAAATTCCCATTCTTACCTAAACAGTAGTGAAATATTACTAAAAATGCAAGTGTAAGCAAGCATGAAAAACACATGAAATCAATTATTTACAGAAGAAAAAAAAAAAAGAAAAAACCCCAACCCAATTCAAACCCAACACCAATAGTTTGTAATTGCACATAATAGCTTTACTACATTATAAACTAATTGACTTCTTGCTTAAATTGTTCTAATTTTTGTCAGATCTTGCTTCAATTAATTTGTTCATTTCCTCAGCCCACACAGGACCTCCTGCCCACCACAGAGTGGTAGGAATTGTTCCCCACAAAGCCAGCAGGGCAAATATGAGGTGAGATTTGGACTGGAGGAGGGATTTTATTCTGGTACAGACCAAACTCTTTACAATCTCTGAGAGGTGAAGACAAATCTACTGATTTTGCTGTCCCAGATGCATTAATTGTGCCACACACCATTTAAATGGGGGCCCTAAGTCTCTGCCTTGTTGTCCACATTGTCATTAACCAACAGTGCTGAAAAGAAATATGTAACGTTCTGTAGAAAAATAGCAATTTTATTATTTCAAAAAGATGTCATATAAAATTTGTACTGGCTTTCATCTCATTTTCAAACAAGTATGACCTCAGTCAGAGTGAGCTCGGAGTTTGGAATTGATGAGATACTAATTACTCATATGCGTAGA
The DNA here is from genome assembly GCF_020740795.1 of Apus apus. NCBI lineage: Eukaryota > Metazoa > Chordata > Aves > Apodiformes > Apodidae > Apus > Apus apus. Next base: position 16,131,791 of record NC_067294.1, on the reverse strand, counting down.
GCTGAGAATCATTAACTTGATACCAGTTTAGAAGGAAGGCATATTTATTTTGTTCTTTGGTTAAGTTCTGCTTCTACACCAGTTCAGAAAGATAAAGGAACAGGATAATAACTGTTGATAAGAAAGGCTGAGAACGTTCTTCAAACCAAGGCCAATTTGCCGTTGTTTCCACGATTATAAATCCTTACATTTAGGTGAGAGATAAAAAAAGGCAGAAAGGTGTCTTCAAAAAATAGTTTTCACAAGGGTCAAAAATCTGTCTAACAATGTAACAGGGTCCCCAAAGTCTCAGAGTTTAGTTGGTTAGTCAGTGCTGTGTGTTGCCAAAGTCGTTGTCAACTCATCATATCGGAGCTGCCGGGATCGGCGGCTGCGTCGCTGCGCAGAGCTTCAGCCACGTCCCTTCGGAAGACTGACACGTTCTGAGTGAACCTGGGAAAGAGAAAAGCCAGGGCTTGGGTTAAAAGAGACCTGATGGTGAGAGATGTAGCTCAAGAATTGGTAAAAAGAAGAACTAAAATGTAACTGAGGAAACTCCCCCCCAAAAGCGACCAGGTTCCCTCAAGAGACAGGCCTGCGAAGTAACGACGAGGATGTGAACATGGATGGGCAGCGTTATCAACAGGGAGAAACACTTTAAAAGTCAGCTGGGAAATGAATGCAGTGAGAAACCTTTCCCTCTCGTGTGACTCAGAACACGTCCCCTCTCCCAAACCTCCAGCAAAGGGCTCTTGGGGACATGTCCAGATGGTCACCAAGGCCAGGCTCTCTCAGACCTACCTTCCTCCCTCAGGAGCGGTGTCAGAGCACAACCTGCCTCTCAGTGAAACCTGGTACCATCACCCATCTGGCACAGAATCAATTCACAAAAATGTTCCCCAACAGTTCTCTACTGGCAGGTGTAGGACAGGAAATCTGTCCAGTGCCACCACACCCAAGACTGAATGACAACTCTGACCCATCTTGTGTGACAGCCCAAATCTGGGCTCTCTACTCCCTTGGTCTAGCCTGACCTGAAACAGAGTTTAATTGACGTACATCACATCTTATGTAAGCACTTTAAAAAGAACTGCTAAAAACCACACAAGAAGATGGTTTAAAACGTCAGAAACCTATCTTGCACCCTGCATTTAGGGTTTCTCAAATCTTCTTTTGTTTGTTGCCTCAATGCTCTTCACTTTGATTGTGTTGGACTTTGCTGGCTCACTACAGTGAAGCTAATAAAGGTTCTCGAAGAACAGCTCCTTAGGGCTCCTTCCTGCCAAGGCCTGCTGGACAGGTGCTTGCAAAACTGATGGGATCTCAGCAAAGGTCTCTTTGCAGGACCAGGGGTAATAATCCTTCCTGCCTGCCTCCTCTCTGCTGTACTTTATGGGCATGTCTAGCAGCAGTGTGGTAAACTGGGGCTCGCTGTGCGTGGGAATACAGGATGCGATTACGAGTTCATTCTTTATTCTATTCATAATTTTTTATGTTTTTGCTTATTTCCTTACTAATGGAAATTGATTTCTGCTCAATTTTAAACAATCACAGTTAAAAAGAAGCCTCCTGTTCTACAGAATAAATCTGAGAAGGTTTACAAATCAAGAGCTGAAAACAGAAAAGCCATTGTTACCACCTCCTGCTGCTCACTGGGGAAGTGAGGGCTTAAAAGTCTTCCCAGGTTAGACAGGTGGGTGCTCCAGAGACAGCCAAGCACCCTCACACCTGCACCCACCCCGCCCTGCCTGCACTTCACAACAGCTCTCCAAGAGCTTCCACACCACTGCCTATCTGGGAGCCCTCAACAGCACCTCGAGGTGAAAATCCCCCCTCACATCCACGGATATTTGCATCCGACTCTTGCTGAATCCAGTATCTGCTGGCAGCCTGAGTGCTGGAAGCTCTCCTCAACAGGGGAGCTCACGCAGCAGAGCTGGATGTTCCAGGCTGCCCACCCACCCTGCCCAGCTCCCAACCTGGAGGCCCCCTGCCCATTCCCTGCCCCCAGCCCCTGCCCATTCCCTGCCCTCAGCCCCTGCCCATTCCCTGCCCTCAGGCTGGGCTGGCTCAGCCACCCATCCCTGTGCTGGCCTTCACATCTGGGGGGCTCAGAATAAGGCAGCTCAGAGAAAACCCACATCAAAGCCTGCTTTCCTCAGCAAACAATCTTATATTAAGGAATTCTTGCCTTCAGTAAATGGAAATAGATAGGGAACTAAGAAACTAGCCAGTTATAAGCGTTAGTTTTCCTGTTTCTTATTTTTTCTTTTCTTTCTTTTCCCACCCTTTAGGACTGTTGGGTCAAATGACTCCCCTTGGCACCTCCAGCTCTGGGGTCAGACATTGTCCAACTGCTCATCACTGCCAGCTCCGTTTTTCTCTGCTCTACCAGGCATTCTCCTCCTTCCTGGTGGCTTCTCTGCCTCTTCCCCAGGTCTTCTGCTGATCCATCATACAAGTCACACAGAAGTCTGATCTATTAGTGCTACGTATCGGTGTGATCTCTCTGCTTCTCTGGGTTTGCTTGCAAATTCCCCTGTCTCTGGCTATCACCCACAGTCAGGCCATAAGGAACTTACACCTTTAGTACCAGAATTTAGATGGAAAATGAAATAAAATTGAGGAGACCATAATTAGCACAAAACTACTTAAGAATGAAACAAGTTCAACATAATTTTCACACCAAGAAATGGAGAAATCAGAGAAATAAAATCAACACATGGTTTTAGCCATCATTTCTCTCCAAGCCCCTTCCCTGTTTGTTTCAAGCTTTCCAGGAAGTTCCTGTCTGGACTTGGGTTGTGTGTCTATACTTTCAAGGTTTGCTTTGGTTGAATAATGCCCATGGAACAGAAAATGCAGCTAACTAGGTAACAAAATGTTGAAGTGAACATTAAATGCAGAGAAATGTGTCACTTCTCTTGTGAAGGCTTCTATTCTGCTTGTCAAATGAGGGCAGGATTGGGTGGATTTGAGAGTCATGTTAAAAAAATGAGCAATTCTTGCCTCATTTTTATCTACAATGTGTAAGTGGCTCCACTGGGTGCCTTCCCTTTCTGGCATTTCACAAGCAGTTGCTTCACAGCAGCAAGAAAAGGCTCTGTCAGAGCATCAGTACTGCTGGAGGCTGAAGCAAGTGTTTTATCAGAGGGGTTTAAGGCTGGAAAAAGGAACCTCGGAGGTTCACCCGCTGACATAAGGCAGTTTGTCCCAAGTGAGAAAGCAGCAGCTGCAGCCTGGCAAACCTTGACTCTGGCATTAAATTAGGAAATACATTTCTGACCACGAAAATCCACAATTATCAAATGTTCAGGCTCCAACTGTGAAGTCTAGGGAGGAATTATTTGATAGAATATCACCTTCCTTTCAAAAGGAACTGCAGTTTAAGGCTACCTGGAATATGTCTTATGTGATATATTTTTCCAGTTAAAGTTTCCATGTGTCTTTTTCACCTTACTTATGTGTTATGGACTTACCTGTCTCTATTCTTCACCAGAAGGTTTTGCTCAACTCCTTCCATCAGACTCCTGAAGCACTGGTCAAGGACTTCCCGTTTGTTCTCAGGCTGACTGGCTACCAGGGTTGCCCTCAGTTCACTGAAGTACTGTGACAGCAAAGCAGAGAACATAAAAGAATGAGGTTTGGGAATTTAAACCTCAGTTACTCATCTTCATCTGGAGCACTCTTGAGCAAGTGCTTCCTACACTTCCCCCTGGGAGAGGAACTTGGCAAGCTGCACAGAGCTCTGTCTGAGCTGGGTTCCAGACCTTCCTGCAGGGCACCAGCTCCAGCCCTGCACCACAGCCTGAAGGTCAGTGCCAACCAGCCCCAGTGGGTGTTGGCCACCTGACCTGCTCCAGTGCAGAAAGCCACCTAGGAGAGGTGACAGAAGCATCCTTGGCTACTTCTCACGTCCCTTCAGAATTTGCACTTGGCTACGGGCTCGAATCCCTTCAGAGCTGTGGTGAGACACACTCACCTTCCCTTCTTTAGCAGCTAAGTAACCTGTATTATTTCCTAGATACTATTCCCATTCTATTCAGACAGATTTATAGACTAGGTAAAACAGAACTTGTTATCATCTTGGAAAAACAGAGGTTTAGTCTAGAAATACTGAATGGGAGGGGACCTCCAGTGTTACCCACTACTCTGCTATTAAGGCCAAGCAAGTCATGTAATCCTGGTTAGTTTTTATTATGCTGGTTGTGTCAGTCCCAATCTTATGGCCACGGGTGCACGCACATCCATGGTGTAAGCCCTGATAAATAAATACAATTATTCAGAGGAGAAAGAACTGTTCTGATGAACCTGTGCCCAAGTACCCGGCAGAGTTTCTGAGCAGTCTGATCCTGCAGTCAGGAATAAATCACTGGTTTTCCCCAAATTTCAGGTGCATAACAAGAGAACTTGTTAAAGGAAGGACAAAAATCAGTTTTTAGTATGAAAAATGTAGCAGACTTTTGAAGTTAATGTAACTTATAGGGTGTTGTACAGTGCCAGAAAGTACAAAAGTCTCTTTTCTTTGCTAGATTTCTTAAAAACCTCGATGTGGTTTAAAGCTGTTCAAACCTGCAACGAATCTCAAATTAAACACCCAGTTTTCCCATCAAGACGACAGCTCTCCTGCACACATGAAAAAAATATGGGACAACAAAAGAAAATGTAGCAAAACCACAGCACTCTAGCACTAAGCCCTGACAATTCAAGAGGAGGATGGGAAGGGTTTGCTTTAATGTCTGCCTGGGAAGTTACTTGCCCTCAACCCAGTTCCTCTCAACCCCAGAACATCCTGTATCACACATCTGTGCTCACCACTGCAGCAGTACTGGAAGTGAATCAGGGAATCACAGACTGGTTTGGGCTGGAAGGGACCTTAAAGATCATTGCACCCTATTGGTGCAAGCAGGTATAAATCCCAGTTAGAAATCCCCACGGAAATCTGATGCCTTTCCTTTGAGATGAACTATGGGCGAAGAAGGTCTTACTAAAACCAAAGAAGTGAAGAAGCAGTAAAACATGGTAAATGTGTGCTTGTTAACTCCAGAACTGTAGAGGCAGAAGCCCTACCTGAAATAAAAGAACTAATTTCCAATAAATAAACCAGCAGTGCACTGAAATGTGCCAAAACCCAACTGCTTTTACAGCCTTATGTAAGTACATGTCCTCCTTTTCCTGAACACAAAATAAATAACCTTGATGCAAAAGGGGCAATACAGACATTGTAAATTCTATTTCCTGTTCTCCACCCTTCCAAAAGAAATGTAAGGCTTGTTCCTAAGTAAAGATGCTTGTACATATCCATGTCTCCTAAGCAAAACACATAATCACTAGAACTAGTCTAATTTCAGCAAAAAGAATATTCTGCCAGTCCCAAATTTATTCCTTATGATTTACAGCTCCGTAGTTTTATCTTCAAGTGCAATATTTAATTTCTTCTCATCCTGAAGCATCAAAACCACATAATTAATATGTAGTCAGGCTAATACTTAAATGCTATAAATCAGAAGCATTATATAAACAAAAGTGTCGTCTCGAACAAGATTGGGAATGCACAAAACGACTTATTTCCCACTTTTATAATGATGCAGTGACTCAGAGCAGATAGAAAATGATTAGTTTTCCTTCCAAAGTAGGAAATATTGCTTCCATCTGTAAAGTATAATATCGTGATGTCATAAAGTTTTCCTAAACACTGAATTTGCCCTTATTCCCTCTCAATCATTTTAAAAGAACTGCTCTCTCTTATAGAGCTTGGATTTAAATCACAATAACACACCAAGAAGATGAATGACAGTGCTATTGGATATGGCTAAAATTGGATCCTTCAGCACAGGTGAATGATGAGACAGCGCTTCTCTTCTTGATATATTTTCTTCTTCTATTAGTTTCCTTCCTAGCTGGGATTTCAGTTTGAATTTTAATGTATGCGGTTGCTGCTAATCTTAGTGTCTTCTTTTTTTCCAGCACCCTCTTATTGTATAGACAATTCATTCTCCAAAGCAGTAATACACAGAGGCTTGTGGCTGCCCAAGAGATAAAGCAATTCAGAATAAAGTTAGAGCTAGCTCTGAAGTCTGGTGAATACAACAGGTCAATATCCTCAGAAACAATGCCTTGCCATGCCCAAAATGCACACATTTAGATCACTGCACATGCCTTTACTCCCATGGTTCCCATTTCAGACAATATTGTCTCTATTATGTCACCAGGGAAACATGATGGGTAGATCCAAATTCATAGTTTCAGATTTTATTGAAAGGGCAGATTGCAGAGTATTTCCTGGTTTACAGAATCTGCCAGAGATGCACACGATCCAAATTGCAATCAATGCCAGTACTTAGTGTAAGTGCTCAGATAATGCCCCCCCAAGCCAGTTGTTCCTGTGCAGCCTTTCAGAAAAAGAAACTGGTTAACTATTCTTCTAGGAAGCAATTTTTCTGATGTGATTTCCACAGTCTTCTTGTTTCATACTTCTATCTAAAAGCCAGATGAGTTGGCACAACTTCTGTTCCTGCTTAACTCTGGAAAAGTGAAGACGTGGCATTTTTTAATTAATTGTACAGTTGCAAAATCTAAGCTTGGGTGTAAAAGTTGGGGTAAAGGTTTGAGAGGATTCTTCATCAAATTGAAGCCACTCAGCCCCTGAGAACTAAGCTGTAAAATACCTACCCAGTACATGAGCTGAACCCTACTCTCCACTCCTGATATGGGTGTAAAGGAGCCAGGTCCCAAGGAAAGAGAAGGGGGACCCAAAGGGCAGCAGGCAGCTTTGTTCCATATGAAGTAATTATTTCAACTATCTGGGCATAAGAAGAGGGAATTTGGTGGCATTTCTTCAATACTCACTTTCTCATTGAGAAGTATAAGTCCAAGCAGTGGTCTGGACACAGACCATTGGTTTCTGCAGTCTTCAAAAATGATGGTGTTCATTAGGATCGACATCATCTGAAAGGAAATTCAGACAGTTCACATGAGTGTGGACACTGTTGTTATACTGCGTGATATGCTGAGAAGGAAAAATGAAATAAATTTCCACTAATCATGCTGAAATCACTGAGATTTCATCTCTGAGCACAGTACTACAAATGTCATTCTTACAAACAAGTATTTCCATAACCAGCACTACCAGGTGTAAAGTTAGAGAAAATGAACATCAAAGCTCTAAAGAAAAAGTTAAAGTTAAACAAACACAAATTGAGAATTAGAACTGTGTTCATTTGAGGTACAAGCTCTGAACTGACTACAGGGCTCTGCCCTGTTGTCACACTTGCTTCCAGGAGAGCCCTACAGGTGTGACCAGTAATCTGTACTAGTTGCAGATTAATCCCCAGCTGCTCTTTAAGATTCTGGTTTTCTCACATCCACCTGTCCTGGTCCATGACACTGCCAGGTATTTGAAGGGAGAGCTCCCAGTCTGGATGAGGTGATCCTGATCACAGCAGGAAGCCAACCTATCTCTGCTCCTCCTGCCACAGCCACCAATCCAGCCTCTGATTGTAGACATTTTACTTTACTTCTGTGACTCACTTTACAGAGCTCCACAGCAGGGATAAAGCCACGTCATCAACTTTATAAAGCCCTGAGATCTATCAACTTGTACCATGAAGTTGCTCTGGCACCCAAAGTGAAGGTACAGAATTCCCTTTGCTCCTGGGCTGGCACATAACCAGAGCCTCCAGCTCCTGCCACAGGGACCACTCTCCTCTGAGGCCCCTCCTGGTCTTGCTCTGCTTCTACATCTCTGGTGTCTGTAGCTAGGAAGGGTAGGACTTATTTAAGCATTGGCACAACTTTTGCAAAAAGAAATTACAAAATAACTATGGAATCCATTTAAAGATAAAGTGCTCTAAGATATCCTTGAGAGATGTCAGTCCAAAATGCCAAAGGCCACAACATACACGAACCTAAAAACATTACTCAGAGATTAAACAGAGTGAAAATTTGTAAAATGTCACCAGTAAATAGTTTGACTCACAGTTATAAAATATCTACACCCTAAAACCAAACATAGAGGAAGTAGAAAATCATTAAATCCTTTCTTCTAGGCCAATGAGTAGCTCTGAGCAGGGTCTCCAGAGAACTGCCACACTGCAAACTAGCCTGTAATAACTGACCAAGGCAAAGTCAAACAGCATGTTTCACTAAATGAAAAAGATGAATCCTAGCACTACAAACCACCTGGAACAGAGACATCCACAAATTATTTGAGCTTTCAAGACAGGAACATACGGTCTGGCGTGGGAAAGGCTAGTTCTTCACCTGACTTCACCGTTTACGTATCAGGCAAACTATTTTCAATTAATCTTAAGACAAAACCAGTTCCATACTGCCTTGGAACTAATGCAAACAATCCAAACCCTCTGCACAAGCACTTATAGGGCCTGTATTCCAAACATGAACAATAATTACAACTTATTATGGTTCATTCATCTCCAGGTTTTAATCTCTGTAGCTTGCAACAAAAGCAACTGTCAGGACAGAAGCATTTTTTAAAGTAATTAAACCAACTCACCCAGGCTGTGATTTAGAGCACCATGACTGACATACCTGTATTTCTCAGAAGAGGTGCAATGCAGATGGAAAGACTTTCAATGTGATGCTTAATCTAAAAAGGGCAGGCTCAGTGGCAAGTTCACAACTGACCCAGAGGGAAGGTGCCATCTCTTCAAACTCCAGCTTTATCAAACAACTCATCAGGATGCCTTGAGGTCTTTAGCCCAGAATTGCCACTAAATTGCAAATGAACTGTCAAACAAATATTCTAGGAAAGTTTTTGGCCTAAATATGGAAGATGACCTGGGAAACACTTATTTGTGCCTAAGCAGAACAGAGAGTACTGCAATAAGCACGGAATATGATGAATGTTACAATTCATAACAACAAAGCCATCATGAAGCAATCTACACAACAGTAACTATTAATTGTGTGCTTTGGTACTGGCCAGCTGGGACAGGAGACAGCAAAAAACCTCCCTCCCGCTTCCAGGCTTTTCATCTGACAAGATCTCACTGTCAAAACATCTTTCATTCTACTTCTGCACCTACGGATTAATGAACCGGAACCCTGTTAGAAATCCTGAGCTGCACGGGGACCAACACTGCAGTCAGGAGTTGGGACATGCCCACATCTGTCTTCTTCATGGACCAACCCATTCCTTTCAGTGAAACTGGGCAGTTTCACCACTGTTGCCTGTTTAAAGGAACTGCTGGGACCAGCGGTACCACTGCACGAATATGAACAAGGCTGTAACACCTGCCCCTGAGCTCTCCCAGCAGTGATTCAGGCCCCTCGTGAAGTTATAAAAGATTATTACTTGCAGAGCTGGACGATTTGGAACGCTATTGTGTTGTCTTGGCAGATGTCTTAGGCATCCCGCTTCTTGCAAAGACTGGAAAAAAAACAACCAAGGAGTTCAGAGCTGCGTGGGGCAAACCTCCCTGTCCCATCGAGACCTCTGTTGGAGGGTGTCAGGAGTGCAACTTTGTCAGACAGGCAGGAGACAACCAGCAATTACTGTGCCTAATCCCACCGACGTGAACCCCACGGTGACAGCCTTGAACTTCCTGCTCCTGATTTCCATGTGGCTTTGGCTTCCTGTGCTGCTCCTGCAGGAGCCTACAGCAAACTGTTGGGATTCCAGTTCCTGGTGTGTTGGACAGTGCTGCTGACACGCTCCAGGAGAGCCTGCTCCTGCCAACAGGAGCTGGGACACCCGCCCTGCAGGGAAGGGCTCCCCTCTGCAGGAGGCAAGGCAAGAGAGCTCCTCTGGATGAGCCTCACACCACCTTGTCACAAAGCTCTGCCTCAGCAAACAGCACATTTACCAGACTTTAATTCTTCCTCAGGCAGGGGTAGCATGAATTCTCTCTCTCTTGCCTCTCTACTGCTTCACATCATATAGAGCAGCCTCTTCCTACCCTGGCAAGTGGCATCCTCAGCTTCCTCCACCAGACTTTCTGTGAACAGAGATTTGACTGTTGTAATCAGGAGAAACAGGCCAAGCCAACGGAGGAAAGAATTTCCAGACACTTCATGCACAGCTCCATGTATATGCTCATTTTTGTTACTCCCTTGAGTTGTTCAGGTCATGAAGGAACTGAAGCTCTTAAAGCTTCTGAAGGAGGCTTGGAAACAATGTGCCGCCTTCTTAATATTTCAGTTGCTGACACACATTTACAGGTATTTGAATTTATGATGACAACATGAACCAAAACGCTAACCACAATTTTCTGAAGATGAGATCTTGCCCAACAACACCTGCAAGGGAGGAGATGAATGCAGGCACCAGCCAGCACCTGGACCCAGGTACAGGAGCAAGCACTCAGCAGCCAACAGCAGCACTAGCTGCATTTTTATTTCACTTCTTTTGAGAACTGCAGAGCATTTTCCAGATGCTAGTTAGCTCCAAAGCGTGCCACTGAGATACACCAGCTTTACCAACACATTTTACAGAGGGAATGAGGAACAAAGTCTGCATGCAAAGGCACAGTGATACAGGCTGAGCCTGGTGCATCCCCTCAGCTCCTTCCAGCCATCCCCCAACCCTGGTCATGCTGTTGCTAGAGACCTGGAGTCCCTCTTCCCAGGCAGCAGCAGAAGCTGGTGGGGTTCAGGTGGACTTGCACATACTGGGCATGCAGGTGTCCAAGGGAAAGCCATGCTGTGGTACTCCTGCCTGGCTCCACCTTTGCCAAAAGCCTCATCCTCTAATTGAAGATCACAAAGCCTAATTGGAGATCACAAAGCAACTCAATGGCAAAACAAAGCAGAGGAGCAGCACTGATCAAACATATGGATTTTTTCTCTTCTAGGTGAAAAAGACTCTATTGACAGAAATAGAAACACTCTGTTTCAGGGATATGTCTTCTCTGGAGCGTGGGGCAGACCTGAGTCTGGGGCAGGAAACAAGGTCTCAAGGTGGGGAGAGGAACATTAAAAAGGAAGGGGGTGGGGGAGCAGATGATCTATTTTCTACTTAGCTTAAAACAGCAACCTTGCCTCTGCTCTCTTATCTTCAACATAAGGCATCACTTCATCTGGTTCAATAATGTTTCTCCTGACACATTTGTTCTTTACAAAAGGAACTATTGACAGAACAGGCAAGAATAAAGAACTGCTCTTTCAATAAATGAATTCTTCAGTGCCTCTCTTCCTTCAGAGCTTCTCTCTTTCTTGGGCAGAGGAGGAAAACGCTGGCCAAGATAACCCTCATTATCAAAACTTTTTCTAAAGGAAGGTGGAAAAGAAGCTGCTTTTCCATTAAAATGGCTTTTTTTTATTATTATTTTTTTTATTGCTGCTCCATGTTACCAAGAGCACTTGCATCACTGCAGCTCCTGTAACTCATTTTGCTCTCCCATATGTTTGGATAAATACTTCACTCTGCTGCAACTAATCACATTTTAACATAAAAAACATTATGTTAACACCAGAGACAGAGATAGATTCCTTTAAGAAAGAACGGTCTAAGAACATGCACAGCTTTTAACCAAACACTTGGCTTGTAATAACACTCCTTTTTTCCATCCAGACCTGAAAGAGATTCAGATTTTCATTGTTTAGCATAATAAAATTGGCAGGTTTTTATAGCTTGAGCTTCAGACAGGTCCACTCTTAATTTAGGAGCTGTGATTACTAATTCAAATGTCCTTTGGAGTTCTCAGCTCTTTCATCAATTCTTCCTATATCAATAAATGGATCATCATTTACTAATAATATTAGGAAGATTTATATGCTTCAAGTTAATTAAACACCTTAAATTTTAATCTATTGGTTTAAAAGATTTATTTTACTAGAAAGCCTTCAGGTTGTTATTTTCCACATTCAAAGCTAAAACTCCCAGAGATGAAATAAGACAACTAAAGCCTTCACTTATTATGGAAGTGAGAACCAGACCATTATTCCTGAACTAAAAATATTTAGCTGCCAGAAACAGCCAATCAGTTGAGATTTGCAATATGTAAAAGTTTGGGAATCACATGTCTTGTCCTCCTGCATTAGGAAATGTAGCCCTCAGCCTATGTGGGCTACATTCCTCCAGATTTCTGTTCACAGAATATAGCATTTCCTCCTATTTAAATGCATTTACAGTGTGTATATGGAAATAAACATTAGCAGCTAAAATTTCATTATTCAACAGCTGAAGCTGAAAGAAGCTGTAGGAATCACCACGACTTATTCTTGGGACCCAATCTTGGATGTCAATTTGGAGTAGTTCAATTGGGTCTGGCCTCTGTGTTCCTTTTTTATGAAAAAAATAAGGCATAACTGGCTGAAACCAGCCAATCTTAATGTCAGAACAAGGCACCTGGCTGACACACTGCACAGCATGAACCATGATATGCCTGCAGCTGAGGGACTGAAATATGACTTAAGTGTATTTTTCATGGGGCATTCTTACCATTTATATGTCCTGCTGGGAGAGTCCTTCCTCCCAGCGTTCCAAAGGGATGGAAAAGGGATGGCTATGGATGTGAAAAAGGAACAGTTATGGAGAGCATGGAGTGTGGCATTTTCCTGGATATGTCTTCAGGGGGCTGAACATGGAAGATCCATCTGCAGTAGGTCCCAGTCGTGAGCCAGCAGAAAGAATAATAAAACCAGATTGTACTACCTTATGTCAAGCCCAGCTTTGCCCAACCCTAGCACATTTTCAAGCAGCCATTTTCATCTCTTCCCTCTAATTTGAGGGCATATTCTAACATGACAGAACGTGTTCTTTCCAAACTACAGCTGCATCTGAATTCTTTTAGGTGAAGGACTTCGACACTTGGTCCAGTCTCGCCTATCAGAACTGGGTCCATCTCTCCTAAGGGAGCCTGTGCTCCTGGGTGAGCTGGCATCCATCAGGGACGGAGAGGAGATGCCAGCTGGCTGCTGCAGACTCAGCTACAGCAAAGCAGTGAGTCTCATGGGATGGAGCAGTTTTGCCTAGTTCAAGGTTGGCTACATTAAACGCTGGGAGCGGAACAGTTAACTGCAGCAACACTGAAGATGCCTGACGAATGAAGTACCTCCTTTCTGCAGGGAGGAGGGGATACCTTTCACTAATTATTACCTTCCAGGGTGTGCTGACTTGCTTCAGTCTGTGCTGAATTTAATGTAAACCCTCTGTTGAATGTCACATACTCATACGCTGCCTGAAGTGCTAGATTTTGTATTTGGGTATCTGGTGTAGCTGACAGATGTTTACAAACTCGTGTATCTGCACAGCTTCTTTTTGCCTATCCATCTGTGCTCCCTGATAGACAGCAAATTATTCCACCTCAGGCTGGAATAATTTAAAATTGTGACATCAGCCCTTAATCTGCATGTTTTAGCTGGCAGCATTCAGAGGTTTTCAGTTACACATACTAGAGTATGACTTTAAATGAACCAAGCTGTTTATTGAAGATTCAGTCATTTCTAAACAAGCAGCCATGACTATTCAGCATTAACAGGCAGTTTTGAAGATGTCACAACTGTGATTAACGGGGACTTTTGGAATGCACAACTTGTCATAATTTGTAACACAAACTTCAGACTGCTTTGGTGTAGTGAGCTCTTTAAAAACCTTATAAAACATTAATACACATTACCCTCTGCTTTTAGCAGTATGTGAAGAGGCAACTAGACTCAGGTCTTTGTAGACCCAGTTATTCTCATCTCAGAAGATGATCCTTCAGCATTTTTTCCAGTCTGTATGGTGAGAGCCTCTCTCTTTTTTGCACGGTTAGCACTCTTATCTGAGAGGTGCCAAAGAACAAGCTGGTGTCTACAACCAGTATCTCTGACCAAATGACTAGTTACAGATTAATTAATTTTCTTGGGAGGAGAGAACAGCAGTTTCACCTCCACCAATGCCTTCCAGCAAGGGTCTGTCTCCAGGAATGTAAATGGTCCTATGTCTAAATCCTTCAGTCTCCTCCTTAGCTGGCAGTGTGCATCCTTAAATTCCTCCAACAGGAGCCATCAACCTTCTTGTCTCCCTCTCTCAAGGAATTCACAGGTGCCCACCCTTGTATCAAGTGCTGATGCACAAAAAAACCTGGGCATTTCCAGTGATGCACAATATTCAGCACAGGAATTGGGATCTTCACCTGCTGGATTGTTAGTTTTCTGAAATCTCTATCACAGGAAGGCCTTCCAAAATGCCAGTCATGTGGGGAGGGAAGACAAGGCCAGAAAATGACATTACTGGGAAAATAACATCATTTTATCTAAAACCAATTTAAGGCTAATCGCAAACTGCAATCTACAGAAACGTCCCAGAAATCTAAAAAGCTGTATGTAAATGTAAGATGTAAACGTAAAAAAGGAAAGGCTGAGCACAAGATCAGCTCTAAGCCCTTTGTCCAAGGAACTTCAAGGTGTCTCACACTCAGCCTGTGCCTCTCCCTGAACCTCAGCTAGACCCGTCGTGGCGCCGGGTGGAAAGGCGCTCAGGGATGCACACCCCAAGGAGCTCAAGCTTCCACTCACCTGCAAGCCAAGTCCAGCCTGGCATCTAGCACGTAACCCCCCCGGCCTTGCAGCAACACTGAGAGCTTTGTAGCTCTTGACAAGAGCCCTGATGTCTTGCCACGAGGCAGCTGGGATTTGCAGGCAGCTCGGGCGCAGGCTCCAACGCTGTGGCTCGCTGCCAGCTGCAGAGCCAGAGCAGCCCCCTCACAGCAGAAGTAACCACTAGGAGGGAGAAAATTAGAACCAGGGTAATTATTTTACCCGTGTTTACCTTAGTTGAGCACTGATAGGGAGATAATCAGCAGGGACAGGGTGGCAGACTGGGCTTCTAAGCCACACCTTGAAAGAAATCAAGAGTATAAGGAACCCAGAAGCTCAGCTCTGGCCAAGGACTGTCTGCAAAGCAAAGTGCAGCAGAGCAGTGCTCTAGCACAGAACTTCCAACAGGCTCATCCAAGATTAATTACCCATTGCCTGGCAGATTTAAAACCTCTTCTGTTTACAAACTGTTCATAAATTGATTCTAATTTCTCCTGTAGAACAATTAAAAGTATTTTTGTTATCCTGATGAACTGAACTGCAACCAAAGCTGTGGCAAACAAACGTGGAAGACGGATGATAAAGATGGTAATAAGCATATTGCTGCTGTGTCCTGAAGAGTCACCAACACTTCTTAGTGAACATCATCTTTCACAACAACAACAAAGGATTAGGGCACAAGGCTATTTCATGCACTCATCCAAACAAAATGCACTGAATATTATATTTCATACTAAATACATTACCCTGGCAGTTTGACACTCAACATTTCAATAGATATTGCGTCTCTCTAACATTCTGCCTGAATTTCTGCAGATGGACTTTTAAGTATCAATGGAAGATTACTTTACTTGTCAAGCTAAAAAGATTTTAAAGAATGGTTGCACACACTTCATTTTTAATTTTTATTTATTTATTTTATTTTATCTTTAAAGGGAAAGGAAGCATCAGTTCAGAAACGTGGTTATACTGAAAGGTCAAACCCCATGTTTTGGAGTGGTCCTTGGTGCTCTTCCTACAGCTAAACTGTCTTGTCTCTGATGTGCTCAGGGAGGATTTGCCAGAGTTAAACTGAGCTAACCTAAATTATGCTAAATTAAGCTGACATAAACAGTTTGTGTCTCATCTATCTGTTCTGATACAGGGATTTCTTGAAAATATAATTTATTTTCTTTTTAAACTGTGCAAGTTCCTGGAGATACGTAAAGATACAAGAATTTCAGTTTTTAGTCCAAAAACCCCCAAAAGTAAAAACCAGGGAGAAAAACCTCAACAAACTACCTTTCTGGATCTCATGATTGCAGAAGACACCCTAAGCACACAAATACCTCTCAGGATCACAAACAAAACCAATGACAATTTATTAGCTTAGGAGAAACGTGGATTTGGAGGTTTCATTCCAGAGTCCTGAAAATCTGCAACCTGCCAAGGGGAGTGGGGCAAGTATTTCATGTGTGCCAGCTGGTAGAAAGTTCTGGGCAGCAAAACAGCCCTCTCACCTGGCCTGGACCTTTCCCTTTGCCCAAGCCAGCCCTGCCTGGGTCAGAGTGCAGCAGCACCAGCTCCTCTGCTGTGAGCTTCCAGGGGCCACTGCTATCACATCCAGCAGCAATTAAGCACCCTTGTAAGCTCCTGCCACTCTAGAATCTTGAATTTGATTTTTTTTGTTTGTTTGTTTGTTTAATGGGGGCAGGGGAGGGTGTTTGTGTTTCATTACTCAGGTGGCAAGTCTACCAGCAGCAGATCACGGACTGGATTGTTACCTTTCCCCATCCATTTTGTAAAGATATTGCTTTCTTTCCAGACTGCAAGCATCAGTTCTAACTGGATTTGGAATTATAATGTGAACTTTACAAAATTATTGGTGCTATTCATATCGCTAGTTGGATTCTACAGAATGGCAGTATTTTTTTGCCCTTCCCCAAACCAGCACCTCTTTGTGTTTCATATAAAACGACCACAGCCAGCAGAAATCCAACATTTCCAAGCAATGCAAAGAATTACATTGCACCGAGTAAACAAGGAATAAACCATTTTTACCCTTCTCCTTAAACTTATTTGCTTTTTGGAAATATTTATGCAGCTTAGAAGACACGAGGTTATTGAGAAATAGAGCCAGTTCCTCTTCTTTAATTGAAACATTTATGCTTTTTGTTCTGCTGGCAAAAAGCAATGAACAGTAATCATGCAAGATAAATATACAAGAAACTTATAGATATGATTGTAAAACAACATCATCCTAATGTTTTCATTTAATTACCCTGAAATGTATTCTATTTAATATTCATTACTCCAAAGCCAATTTAAAAGAGAAAGAGGTGAAGGGACTTATTCAGAAAGACAGACTGTCATTCACTGCAATAGTTATCTAATATACAGAAGTTAATAAAGCAGATTAATCTACAAGTCCCTTTAAGCCATCACTGAGTTTGGAACAACCGGCTCTTTGACCTCTAACCCTCCCGCTGTGCACCAGTAGCAGGTGCCAGCTGCACCAAAATGAGGGCTGACGTTGGGAGGCAAAGGCTTTTCTTACTTTGCTCCTGACCAGCAGCTGACCCTGCAGGAAGGATTGTTTCATGTGCTGGCCTAAAGGCTACATAAACCAGCAACTGATAAACAAAAGCATACACGCAGCAGCTGCCTGGCCCGAGGGCGCACATCCAACACTGACACCTCCAGCACTTTGTGCTGCCAGCCCGAGCCCCCCTTTTTGTTTCCATCCATGAATCCGGCCACAATACTTGTTACTTTGCGGAACGAAACTTCTCTCCATCCCTAAAAACATGTTTGTCTGAGCTACAGCACAGCCTGGGTGATTAAGAGGAGCTTCCCGATTTGATTTAGCACCGTGATTAAGAGGGTGAAATCTTCATATACATCACTAATGATGATGTATTTTAACATTAAAAGTCTTAAAATTAAATTACTCGATTCACATGACAACGAATCACAAGAAGGCTTTAAACAAAGCAGAATTAGAACAGACACTAAGCTCATTAATTTTTTTGATTTCTTAATTGACAGCACTCATGTAGTGATCGCTATAGGCTTAGCAATATACTTGAGACTGAGGCTGCTGCTGCCTTTATACATGTGCAGTAAGAAGTATGGATAAAAGAGAAATAACTCTATTTTTCATGGAGGTAAGATGGCTTTGACATAGTTACGTTGCTGACACAAATTACACAACCACAAAAACAATCAGAGTAATGATGAAATGCAGTTATGTACATGGGAGACTACTCGTGCAAACGTTAACACATTTAAATGGGTTCCCTTCATTAAAAAAATTATATATGATATTAAACCATCAATCAAATCGAAACACTAGAGTCTAAACGTATTGTCACTGGTTAAAATAAATGACTTTGAGACTGAATTTTGGCTCACTCAATATGGTGCCTTTTCTGTTGCTTAGCCACCCAAGTCTCTGCTGGCTTGGGCTACAGCTGGTATATCTCCATCCCTTTCAATTAATAAAGAAAGTTATGATAGTATTGGATAACATTTTTAAATTGTGCTAAGAGGCTTGAAAACAGATGTCCCAATGAAAATGCCTCTCACTGCTGCCCTCAAACCTTTCAAGGCTGAAGCCGGCAGAAACGGAGCGTTCTGGTCCTGCTTCAGCTGAGCCTTTCAGCACATTAAATTTTAAGCACAGGAACAATCGCACCTGTGGGCTTGATCTGCTCTCAAAATGGAGCATATGTTCACATATATGGCTCAGGGTGCTCAGGTGCTCAACACCTTGCACAGCTGCCCTTTGTTGGTACAATTCAGATTTCTTTTCATGATGTGCTCGTGTGCAAGGGCTTCCACATCTGTTATAAACACATCTTCTCTTCAGGCTTTTATTTAAATAACTGTGTGTAACTCCATAGTAGCTGCATATGGCACTAAGGCTTACCTAAATAACAAAAAACATCACTGATTTTACTACATGCAAGGGAAAAAAAAGTAAAGTAGCCATTTATATTATGTCTGTATTTTAGTTAACACCATTTTTCACTGCAACTGGAGTCTGGGCTTTCTGTTTGACTCTCCCAAGCAGCACTGCTGTGTGCTTTGAGTAGTGCCTCTTTGCCACTCGCTGCAGCTCCAGGTCCCAAGTGCCCAGCTCCCTTGAGCAGCCTGCTGAGGTTGTACCTGTCCCAGCTAAGCCACACACCCTCCTGTCACCACAATACTGCCCAGCCTCCCTCCATCCGTGCTCCCTTCTCCAGCACTCCCCACACCCACGCCTCCAAGTTCTTTGTTGACCCACCACCCCACGGACCTACTGCAACCCTCCTTTCCTACAGGCCCCCTCCCAGTTCCCGTGCTCCACAGCATTCCTCATTTCAAGGCTGGTCACACACACAGAGCTCTACCTATTGTGCCTGGTTCTTCTGAACATTCGTCAGAACTACAGGTGAAAGATGCTACGAAAGATTGATTTTTGGAAAGAACCAACATGAATAGTACTTTACCGTACCAAAATGGAACTAACAGCTTAATGGGTACAATTCAGCAAGATAAGCATTAATGGAAGATAACAGTGGCTTCTTAAAACCAAAAATTACACTTCCAGTTATAAAGTGGAGCAAACACCAGCTTCACCTGTCAATCCCAGAATCACAGCATCGAAAAGTAGGAGCCTTTTACAATTATTTATTGAAGGTCATATAACGCAATATAATGTAACGGCAATAGCTGAAGGTAATAAACTTAATACCACTTTCCATCCCTGTATCTCAAATTACTTGACACGTTAATTCAGTTTAGTTGCAAGGCACCATCACGAAGAAGTTGTTTGCAGATTAAGCTCAGACTAAGTAACTCGCCTGGGGGAACAGAGCCTGTGGCACAGCAAAAAGTAGGGCCAGAGCCAACAGCCCCTCCTACGCTTTAAAAGGATGCTGCAACTTGCTCTCAAACATTAAGAAGCTGTTTCATGTCCACGCTTTCTGGTGCTCTTGCCTTTGCACAGTCACATACACTTACTAAAACCCAGAGCTGCTAGGTGATGGGTGTGAGTGGACAAAGTAAGAATTAAGAGGGTTCAATTCTACAACTCAGCTACTCTAGAGGCTGAAGAAGATGTGAGCCCCAGCCACGATGGCTACACCTCGTTACTGAGGGCGCTGGGATGCCAAACTGCCTCGTTTGGCAGCGAACGAGCGCTCTGCGGCTGCACAGCAGCCAGGAACCCTCCTGTGGCCCTTCCACGGGGAAGTATGATGGGCGGGATGGGTGGAGGAGCCGGAGCTGCGGAGCTTCCTCACCAGGGCTGGGGGAACCCCACTGGTCCCCATCTTGGCCTCCCCGATGAAGAGCCTGGAGATAGTCCCTGTCTTTTGGGGAGGGAATGAACAGTCTGTCAGTCCTTGAGCCCACAGGACTGTGGGCCGGCCGTTCCTCAAGTGAAATTTTCATGGCCCAACTACTTCCAGAGACCCAACTTGGAAGAAATTTCCTAACTAGTAAATAATTGCAGTTATCGTTGCATCAGTTTAGCTTAAAGAGCTGACAAACCTCTCTAAACTCAAAGCACAATTAGTCATTAGGGTCTAGTTTTTCAGCGCTGTTAAGCAATTTGTAACCCATTCCTTTTAATAGGGTTATGCATTACTTAACCGACACAGATGTCTTGAAAACTGAAACCGCTGGTTACGAAGCAGCAACCTTGTTCATTAGCTTCCCTGATAGCCAAATCATCTATAAACCCAGTGTTTAATGGCCAGCCGATGAATAATCAATGTCTCACTTTTCATCTGAGTGTGAAAGTGAGAATAATCTAATACACCGTCCCCCTGGTAAAGCACGAGGCCTTGGGTTCCGTTTCTATTCAGGGCTGATTTATAACCCAGTGGAAACTTGATGTAAACATATGATCAATGAGTCCCATCATTGCTGATAATAACCCCCAACCGGCCCACTCCCTCATCTCAAAAGCCATCCCTTTAGGCTATTAGTTTCGTCCAGCTAATCCTCTCTACTGTTTCTGCCTGCTGCTTTTACCTTGGCCATCCGTTCAGTCCAGCAGACTCAGAAGTAATTTTATACGCAGCAGAGAGCGGGTGGAATTGATTTTTCACTCAGTGCTCAGTTCCCATCTGAATAATTATCAATTTTACAGCCTCATAAAGGGAAGAGTCAAAATTTCAAATCAATTCAAAAGAGCTTCTGAGACTTCAGAAACTGTGCATGAGAATAAAGGTCAAAGTTGTCGGTGACCTCGGGAGATGATGTCAGGTATTAGTACACTGAGTAGTTGACATCAGAGGCACTCAATATGATATGACTAGTGCTAATGCAAATCATATTTATGCTGACTACTGGAGACCAGCCATTAATATTTAAAAGAGCATGTGAAAGCCGGCATTCAAAATAAATACAACATATTCCGCAGAATCTGAAGCTAATAAAGACAGATCACTGCCTGGTCATATGCTGCGAGGTGAAAGATTGCTGCGTTTTAACAGACAGAGCATGACATGGAGATTGCCACAAACACTGGGAAGCCCAGAGCCCAGGTTGCTGCTCTGTCCTTGACGTTCAGATCGCTGCACGCACGGCGCGACGCGGGCAATCTGACGGAGCCAGGTAGCTTCCTTCAGAGCCCTGCTAGGCAAGGAAAACATGAGAACTTGTAGTATGACAGGGGAATCATCATATTCTGCTAATGATGTCAACAATAAGCACCATTCGTATTCTCACAAGGTGCTATATACTGCCAGGAATGTATTAGCTACTGCTTATTACTTTTCACCTTCACTTAGAACAGCCAATAAACTACTACAGGAACCGTGTGACAGGTTTTTTCTTTTCCAAATGACAGTGCACCTATTAGGGAAACACAAAGATGACCACACCAGTCATTTGCATCTTGTTAATAACTTCCACTTTCATTAAAAGCCTCCAGACCTGTGAAACATGTTTCCTGAAACAGCATCTTTGCAACTGCATTAGGAAGCCAGAGATTCTTGTAAATAGGCACTTCCAAATAGTTTAATGAGATTGAAAGGGAATTGTGGCAGAGAGCAAATGTGGAGATATGTAGCTATGAACATCCTGATCTCCCCGTAATGTACTTGGGCTATGAGAAACCTGGTGGAGCTGGGGAGGGGAAATCTCCCCTAAGCACTGCAGAGGCCACTTCCTTTTCAGAAGGATGAGATTTAATTTCTTTTGTATTTACCTTGAACAGAAAAAAATCCCACTGAGTCACCTAACTCAGAATAAAATATTCCAACTCCATAACATATGTGGCCATTCTATATACACACTTCGTTACCAGAATGTGTGGTTCAATGCCAGACCTTGTTCTTCTTTCTCCTAAGATGCTGCAGAGAGCTTTCCTTCCCATTTGTCTAGAGAAATGTGTTGATGATCTCACACACCCTTTATGGGCAAAAATGAAATACCAACTTTGAAGGCACTGTACAGCCAAATGCAGTATCTACGCTTTTCAGTGTGACAAAAAATACCTTCAGCCCTGCTTGTCACGAGTCTGTAGCTACTCAGGGTTGCACAACAGTGTAGGGAGGGTGGTCCTGTTACAAAATAGCCAGCACTACCCTGGTGTCCAGTACTGAAAATGAGGAAAATTCAGAAATGCAGTAGTACCCCACAGAAAAGACTAATTCACCTGCTGTAGAACTTCTGGGTTCTGCTGCATGAACTGAAGCAATCTCTGCCCGTCCTCTGAAATCTCTCTGCATCTCAGAGTCTTCTTGCCTTCTCTGGCGAGGTGCTTGAAGAGGTAGGTGACAATGTAGTCCAAACTAGCGCAGCAGCTGGAGGAGACAATTGTATCTGCATAAGAAATGAAACTGTTTTGAAACTGTGGCCACGAAAGAACAATTTGTAATGACACTTTTCGAGCACTTGCAGAACTCGGCTGTACTAACCTCTCTCTGACATTAGGCTAATCGAGACCCTGAGAAGACTGTTTTTGATCCATGACTTGGCCAGCTGTAAGGACTGCCTTTAATAAGACACAGCAGTATGAAACCTTCACTTTTGAGTAACGGGATAGCTCCAGGTACTAAAAGCCCTATGGACTCCAAGGAACTTCACACCCTCCTGTATGAGTGCCACTGCTCCTCCGAGTACTGGAAAGAGCAGGATGAGGGTAGAAGTTTTACTGATACTCAGTTTTACATTCAGAAGGCTCCAGATTCCTGGAAACTAAAGTTCTGTTTTGATCTGCTTACTGAAAAGGCAAGATGACATCAGTAGAGCTGCTGTTCAGATTTTTCTCAAGTTTCTCTGCCCCAAAGACCTTACAATCACTGTCAGGCACCAAACAATGAACAAGGGCCATTAAAGGTAGTGAAAGGATGATCACAGAACAGCCAGTTAGTAATTTTGCTTAACAACTAATAATTCAAGTAGGTTAAAATACAGTAAATATGGCTGGCAACAGCAGCCACTAACAAAGACCTCATGAGTGTTCCCAAAACCAAAAGTCATCAGAGCAAAGGAGGATACTGTTGAAAAGCAGAAGCAAACACAACTTCACAGCTTTACCTACTGCTTCTATAAGGAAGGGAGATTAAAAGTTTAAACCTATTTGCAGAGTAAGTATGTCTGATTTCTGCCAGAGGTTCTGTTGCCTGGTGCTGCCTGCTGTGCAGCTGCTGTGCAAGGATCCTGCTCACTTCCCTACATCAGGGTGCTGGCCCTTGCTTCCCATGCACACTCCTCTCATCTTCCAGTGGTGCACCCTTCCTCCTGCCCAGCTGCTGCCTCCCAACACTGGAGATACTCCCTGGCCCCAGGACCAGTGGCTGCTACTCAAGACCTCTACAGCTCCAGTTCTGTAGGCCTGGCCAGAGCCGCAGGTGCAAACCACTGCTGGCTCTTCCACACCACCAGCAGCTCCTGTGTATATGCAGGGGCTTGACCAGCTGGCTGCAAGGTTTTCAGGCTGAGAGAGTTGGGGGTGTTCAGCCTGGAGAAGAGAAGGCTCTGAGGAGACCTTAGAGCACCTTCCAGTTCTTGAAGGGGCTCCAGGAAAGCTGGGGAGGGACTTGGGACAAGGGCAGGGAGGGAGAGGACAAGGGGAGATGGATTAGAAGTGGAAGAGGGGAGATGTAGGTGAGACATGAGGAGGAAATTCTTCCCTCTGAGAGTGGCGAGACCCTGGCCCAGGTTGCCCAGGGAAGCTGTGGCTGCCCCATCCCTGGCAGTGTTGAAGGGCAGGTTGGATGGGGCTTGGAGCAGCCTGGTCTGGTGGGAGGTGTCCCTGCCCATGCAGGGGGGTTGGGACTGGATGATCTTGAAGGTCCCTTCCAACCCAAACCATTCTGTGATTCTATGATTAGCCCTACATGACCCGCTCCATGATTTCAAACATCAAATCCAATTGAGTGGAGCATTTGGGACTCCATCCTGTTGCCACTGACTTCAGCTAGAACTTGTCTAGGCCTTTTATAGTTCACAGTATTTATTTTAGATGGGCCACTGGAGTAAGGGATGTGTGGGGGTTGCAAAAGGAATTAAACTGTTAAAATGCTCATTCTGAGGGAAAAGGGATTAGAAGGATCCAATTAAATGTACCTTGAATTCTTTAAACTATGCTAATTTGGAGGCCTGCCAACCTTGCAGTGCTCATTTAAACACATCCCTCTAGACACTGAAGTATTTTGATCTGTGTCTGTTTAACTCCTTAAGCTCTGTGCTGACACTTAACTCTTTGCCACCTAAAAACTACCTGTATTTTGCCAAGAGCGTTTCGAAGTAAATGCTGAAGAAACATTTACAGGCAAAGAAGATACAAGTGGTCTCCTAAGACTTGATCTTCTGAAGCGACCAACTCACTCAGCAGCAGGAGCTGAGTGATTTAACAGCTCACAGGAAGGAGTTGGAGCTGCTCTGCTCTGTCTACACTGGACCAGTGGGCTTCCTAGGACTGTCCTCAGCAGGGCAGGAGCTTCAGACACATGGCCTGAGCACGGCTGAGCTCAACATCAGGGGCCTTGCCAAAGTCAAGACCACAGAACCTGGCACTCATTGTGCTCCCAACCCAAACAGTCCTGCACATAAAGTAGAAATGCAATTCATGGTAGAATTGAATCACCATCAGTAACAAGTGAGAGATTTGAAAATACATATTTCATAGGAGGGCTCTGCTGTATTTCTAAACCACTGCTTAAGTCTATTTCTTTTTAAATTGAATAATACAAAGTAAATCACCATCATCAGTTTACAAAAGAGCAGTAGTTCTAAACATGCTGATACTGTACAAGTAGGTATTTTACATTCGACAGTAAGTGATTTTAGCAGGACAGCAGACAGGTCTCTGCTATCATCTGCTCCTGAGAATCTGATATGAGTGTTAAGAGCTACTTAAATTTGCCCATAACTATATATCAAATATGCTTCCCTCTGCTCATTTTTCCTCTTGATTGCAAGGACAGAACAGACAGGGAGCGTCAAGCAAACTCCCTGGAATGACTCTTCTGGGCATGAGGAACCTTGTGCTGGAGCAGAACAGTGTTCTCAGTCAATCTCAGTGAGACAAGCCAGCCAAGCAAATAAACAGGAGTAACAAGGAGCTACCAGTTCTGGGCTACGGGCCCAGAAATGGATGGAGAAGACAGAATAAAGACAGAATAATAAAAGAGAGTGAGATGAAAGCTTGGGATAGTGAGGAAGAATGCAGTGAAACGAGATTTCTCATTGCTGGTCAAGGCGGCTCTGTCACCTGTGGCTCAGGAAGCAAGCAGGCCATGGTTACACAAACCCCCAGACCAGCTCCAGGTGTGGCAGCACAGACCCAGGCTGAGCTCAGTAGTTTCCTCAAGCAAAACAGCTCTCTGGGCTGGCCTGCTGGCAAAGAAGGTGCTGCTGGTGGGCTGGGGACAAGGAGGACTCTGGTGCCAGTCACCATCATGTTCAACCAGCTCTTCTGCTTTCAGCATGTATTCAGGTCATGTTTGGGGGGCTAAGTTTACATGACCTTTTTTATTACCTGTGTGTCTGTGCCTTATGGAAGTTGAAAACGTCTGTTGGAATGGGTTGTATTATTTAAAGAAGGCAAGAAAAATCCCAAACAACTTGAGGGTGCCATTTGGTCTTAAAAATATGACAACAGCATGCTGAAGGGGAATTATTTTTCAACAGTTTAATGACATGGTGGAATCTCTGCAAATTAAAAGATTTTGTTTTGGTTTTGGTTTTTTTTCACATAAAGGCAACGAGAGGCAGTTAAGTGGTATTTTCCTTGTCCATCAATTGCTTACAGTTCAATACTGGCATTATTTGCCTTTGAGACTGAACCTGGAAAGTAAATGGATTTAGCAATTTAACATCTAAATTAGGCAGCAAGACAGAAAAAATGTTTTACTTTTTCCTGAATGAATAGCATACTATACTATTAATCATATGAGAATTAGAAAAGCTTTGCAGAGATTAGTGACAACATGCCAGGCAGACTACATTAAAAGGCTCTGATCCACTGAGTCAGCTGTGAAAAAGCCAGGTAAACACTTTAGAAGAGAACTATTGGAGTGTTTATCCTCGCAATAAAAGCTGAGATGAGGGCTTCCATTATAGCTGATTTACAGGCAGGCACTTCCCAAGGAACACATCATCTTCCTCAGTGCTTCTGGAGTGTGGAACCAAGCAAGGTATTTACTCAGCATCAGAACGAACACTCCTCAGAAATAAGGACTTGGGGAATGTTTATCCTACAGCTGACAACAATGAGAGTCTCAGAGGTTTCACATACATACAGGGAACAGAGAAAAAAGTCAGATCCCTTTTTCTTTTTCCTGTGAAAGAGAAGTGATCTCCTGGTATTTAATTTTTAAAGTAAAAAAGACAGCTATTTCATTTTTATAAACATTTCTGAAAATGACTTGTATGTTCTAATCAGTTTAAAAACACAATTCCCCCTCAGATGGCTTATAGCCCTGAGCCCTACTATTCTGAGATGTTCTTGTGGCACTGATATAATTCAGTGAAAAAGGCAATGCTTGGATCTACTTATCCAGTTTCCAAGGGCAGAGGGATGTATGTGACCAAGTGAACACATAAAAAATAAACCTGTATTTCACTGCCTGACGATGGGCAATGCCCCAAATACCAAAACTTTTAAAAGGGATAAAAGATTTAGAAGAAGGAATCTTGAGAAAGTACAATGACAGGTCTTGCTGAGAAGATTTCACAAATTAATTAATGTTAAGAGCTACAAATTGATGAAAGAGTAGTTCAGCTGGACATGTCATCATAAGAGTATGGGAAATCATTCAGTTCACTATAAAAAAAAAACTTCTTGAACACAAATGAGGAATTAAATGGCTGACACCAGTATCAATTCTTCAGATAGGCAGTACTAAGAAACATGATATGAAGGAAGAATAATCACCTTATCACTTCAATGTGAAAAGTAAAAAGAAAAGGCATTTTCCAGTTGACTAATCATGGAAAGTAAGCATTATTTTAACGTGCAAGAGACATTCACAGAGAGTAAGGGCTGCACAGGACAGAAGGAAAAATTGTTTGGGAAAGCTAGAGAAGGCAAGTCGAGAACGTAGGAAAAATGCCAGTGGGATCCTAGAGGTGGTGGCAAAAACCAAATAGGACCATCCTGCAGTCCATCCTCTGGCCTAAACCTGGGTCAGTGTCACACAGGTTCCTCAGGATGTTGTCCAGTATCTCAGGAGTACCTCCAAGGATGGAGATTCCATGTCCTCTCTGGAGGAAATATGGGAACAGCCAGGTTGTGCTGACAGCCAGGTCTGGCAAGTCTCAAAAGCTGGAAAACTACTTGGGTTTGGAGGAATGGGAGTAAACAAAGAAAGAAATGAACACAAAAGTGAGCGTGAGAGCTTGGTCCATTCCAACTCAAACCATTCTGTGATTTTATATGTATTCAAATTGGGTTTCCAAGTAAAGCTGGTATGCAAGTGAATGATCAACAGGAACATATCCAGCATTTCACATGGAGGAGATGTAACATGGAGTGGCCAGAGAGAGCAGGAACAGGGCTGGTTACACTGGCAGCTGTCAGGCACCCTCACAATTAATCCATTTGCCAGTGACCAACAGGCAGACTCCTTCCTGCAGGAACTGCTCCACCACCACCACAGGTGTCAGAGCACTCAAAACACGTGGGAGAAGCTGGATTTCAGCACTGAGATCATCTTATGACATAACACTTCTTTACCACTGTTGCTGAGCTCTTCACTACCCATTTTCTCTCCAAGAGCAGTTCCCCTGTCGCAGCAAAAGCTGCCGAATGTGTTGAACACAGCAAGTGCCTCCAGAGTCTGGGTGCATTCCCACATTCCTGTGGGTCTGACTGACACTTGGCAGAAATGGGAACAACCAGCTATTATGCAGGAACATCTACACACACTGATGTTACATGCTCCTTTTTTTTTTTTTCCTTAATAAACTCCTTAATCAAGAAATACTACTGGAAAGTTTTTGAACAATTTCATAGTCAAAGACTTTATAAAAACATGGCATTCCTTGGTGATCAGAATGTCACTGCACTGTTTCTTATTTCTTCCCCCAAATGCCCAGTCTCCTCTACATTCCAAATGAATTTAGGATATCACCCTCCACTTCCAAAACCCCCAATATTTGGACAGCCATCTGGTTAAAGAATAGAAATTAAACCAAGCAAGAGAATGAAATGAACCTCAATCAGTCTGCTGCATTTTTATCATTACTCCAAGAATGATTTTAGACTAATTCTCCTCTCAAGTATATTCAGGGAGTACTGAATAACTAGTTCCTTTCTTTTGCATGGATGAAGATACCTTTCAGTTTCTCAAATCATATCCCAGCTGTGCAGAACAAGCATTATTTATACAACAGCTATGTTGATCAAATAAAAACAAAACCCCACAGATTCCTGTACACATTTTAATACACTTCACTTCTGAACAAATGCATGAATTTTCAGTCCGATCCTCGAGGAGGCACAAGAATAATTGTTGCTATTCTGGCTTGTAAGAGAAGACAATTTAAAAATACCATCTGTAAAAATTCACTGGTTAGAGGCTTAAAAGAAATTAGCTCCATTAAATAGTCCCACTCCTAAAACATTCAAAAGCCAGCATCTCCCACTGTCACTTGATACTTCTTTTTTTTGAAGATATAAATCAATGTGCTTCTTTGAAAACCCTGGATGCCTAAATCCTGACCTTCTTCAGTGAGCTGAGTGTAAGAAATGCTTACCTACTGCAGTGAGTCCTTCAGAGATGGAAGTGAGAATATAGATTAGGACGTGAGGTTCTACACTGGTAATGAAACTCATATGATCTTGGGTCAGACACTCCAGGAGTGGGTAATAAGCCTGGCTTAGCTTTCGATATTGCTGAAAAAGACAGTAGACATTCCTAGTAAGTGTAGGTATGAGCATGGACTAATATTAGCATCAACAGAATGGTCTTAAATTTAGATGATGTGATACATTCTAATTTAGCCATTAAATCAGAGTATTTATAGAGACTAAGTCTTTTCTTGTCTTCAGCAGATTTCAGCTTCTCAAATTCACCAGATGATATAAACTTGGCCTTAGCTTAAAATGAGCTCAGGCTAATACACCAGCACTACATGCTTTGCCATTCTGCACAGCTCTTGGGCTGTAAAAGCAGTACAGCCTCAGTCCAGGTGCCAGGAGATACAGCCTGTATCTTACCTGCTGCAGGAAATCTTATGAAGATTTATCACAGATTTCCCCAAATTATCTCAGAGAAGGGGCTTTTTTTTGTGTGTGTGTGCTTAAGTGAGGTCTGGAAGAGGGTTGAACCCACTGGCCCAGTCAGCATCTTCCTCTTATGGACTCATATTTAGGGCATCTATTGTTGGATGGCTTGGAATGTGCCAAACATGCAACAAATAGGCCCATTTTATAGAGAGCAGCTTTTCAGTTCCAAGGACTTTCCATGGCAAGCACAAATCTGGGCATTAACCATCTTTAACTGTCCCAGATTTGTCCCTTCCTGCAAGAAAATGCCAGTTCTGAACTAAAGTGTCACGAAGCAAACGTCACAGTTCAACTTTAGGCTGATCCTGCACAAGATCTGTTTTCTTCCCACAGAGAAGTGGGAACATGGGGTACTTGAAAATTAAAGTTTTACATGTTATGGGGAATCCACAGTGAGAATTTACAGATTGAAACTAATTGCAGAGTGACTGGATAGATGAGGATGTTTTAGAGTGCATGCAGGCAACCTAGATGGGTTTGCAATACAGGAAGGAAAAAAAATTGGCATATCTCTCTTTTTGGACAAGTCTAGTTAAAATTCTGGAAAAGCTTCCATTTCACATGGCAGTTCAGTCATACCTGTAATTTTAGATGTCACTACAGAAATAAATTCAAGTAATTGAACTGAAAACTGCATTTGAGCTGTCCTGGATCCCTCTGTCTCATTATAACAATACAAAGCCTGTGGTGCTGTTATTTCATCTTTCATGTAAAGACTCCCAAGATGAGGAATTGCTTACTAGCAAGTCACTGTGGGATACTGAAAGCAGCATTTTGACAAAGGCCTGAAGTACATTGTCAAAGTGGTTGTCCCCGTACAACTTGAAGACGCCAAAGCTGACATAATTTCCACACAAGGCAGATTTGAGTGCAGAGTAACAGATGGAAATGCCCTTGAGTTTCAACGGATAAACCTGATCTTTTGACAAAGTCCCAAGAGAGAGGATCTGATTACCTGTTTTCATAAAAAAGAAAGAAAGAAAGAAACTTACATAAGCAGCTGCAAATCTAAAATATTCTGATGGTGCTACCTAAGCTTGGGTTTTTTTTTGTCTTGGTTTAAATTACTAGTGGGAAGGAAATTGTTTCTGCATTTGATGTAAAAGATCTGTTAAGTGAGCGTGGCTAGAGCTTGAAAGCCACCAAGGAATTAGTATGCAAAACTTAAAATATTAAGCTATGGAATTCCCATCACTGATGTGCAGGCAGCTCATGACTGGGTCTGTCAGCATTAATTCCTTCATCTGAGCAGAGCTGCTACACGTGGTTTTATAGCATCTCCTGCTGCAGCAAAGCCTGGTCTTGATCCATTACCACCATGGTCTCTTGGGATGGCTGCTGATGTACACACACACTAACCATACCCCTCAGAAAACAAGGATGTCCATTACAAAAGCCTTGATTTTACCAGTCACAGATGGGAATGACTTTTTCACCTCCATGTTTATAATGTAAAAATAAGGGCCAATGGTAAATATTTGCTGTTGCTATCACCAGGCAACAGTGCCTTTGGATCCCCCGTGCAGCAGATCCTGCTGCAATCCCCTGTCCAAACCTAATTATTCACAAGGCCTCACTACCAAGCTAAGTCTCTTGTCATGATCTAATACTCATCTCCACGGCACCCCAGAGTTAGTCTTTTTTTTTTCTTAAAACCTGAAGTGATTAATGGAAGGGAGCTAAACCAGCAGAATGAACACAGCAAAGATACTCCAGCTCTACCACGAAGTAGCCTTACTAGATGGACTCCATCTGATGTTCACCTTGGCAGGCTTGGCCTGCACAAAAAACAAGTGACAGGTCTTCACTCTGTTACTACTCGTCATTCTTGGTCATTTTAACACAAAATTACACAAAGCTGTGCATTATAAAAAGCATTCCTACAAATACAAGTGCAACAGTCTGCAGATCAGATGCTTGCTTCATCTGCTTCCAGTGTGTCACCTCACTGTCATGGCAGTGATGACACCTTGGATCAAGGAGCACATTAACTACTCAGAATTCCAGCCAGCTGAGAGAGCTACTTAGGACAACTCAGTCAATTAAAAATGCCCCTAAAAATTTGCCTGAGATAATGGCTCTCCTAGGTTGGGTAGTATTGTTTAATATATATTGAGACCTAACAGTAAACTTGGTCTGTCTCCACACAGCTCTCCTTTCTACCCATGCACATTTCCATATCAAACCATTTACTTGCCTTCTTTTAATTATTTATCTTATTGTTATTAATTACTAACAATGAGGAATTTACATCATGTAATTAGAAAAATGAGGAGCAAACCTGGTTTCTAAACACCCACTTGGTATCATTTCCTGTTGAAAACAATGTTCTTCACCACTTTTAGCAAACACAAGGCAATATATCCATCAGGCTGGAAAGGAAAAGCAGACTTACAAACACAGCCAGGGATTACTTAAAGCAGTAACTGGGGTCTTGAAGAAGCAAGAGTGGCATTAGAATTGTGGAAGGGAGAAGAATCAAATCTTTAACTAGGAAAGATGGTTGCTTGCAATTAAAATTAAGCCCTCTTACTAAAAATAATAATAATAATAATACTTTTTATGAATGAAAATACAGAACATTTTTGGTACTGGAAATGGTCACATAAGTAGCTCCACTCCCTCCAATGCTGCAGGTATGAGCACAGTGTAACTGGGGCTGAGGGTACAATTCCAGTGACTGCTACTGCAGAGAAATTTATCCCAAATGGTGTTAAGTCTCTGTTATGCTAAAAATGACCAGTATGCAAAAGACCCTCATTTAAAAGTGTAAAACATAGTAGAAAAAGAATGTCTTCTGGTTTGCCTGTTCATTTATTGTAATACTTCACATCACTGAGAAATTACATTGATAGGAAATTAAAGATAAACTCTATACAGCTTCCCTACACTACCCCATTTAAGATATCCCAGCCAGCTCATCTTAATTAACATTAATCTTTTTGACCAGACCAAGTCTAGTTACTGAGATCATCAGTGAATTTCAAATTCTGTGAAAAAGATAAACTTAAATACCACATTTTGTCTGTGAGATGAAGAGGGAAGGCACACACTGTTTCTGAAAGCCACCACATGAACAGTGCACAGCTCTCAGGGCAAAAAACAAGACCAAAAGGTAAGTGCTGCAAGCTGAGCTCCCCTGGTCTTCTCCACTATTCAATCCTCTGCTCAAAATCTCTGCTTTAATAGCACAAATATGTATCGGGCTTCAGAAATAAGCAAAGTTCTGGATCCAAGGAAGTAAGAGCCTCGAGTTCACAGCTGAGCTCTCCAAGGGTGACATCCTGCAATCCTAGGTCCTTGAAGCACTTGGTGTCAAATGCAACAGCAGATGGGAAGAGCTGAGGAGTTGTCACCAAGGCAGTTCTGTACTTGGGGTGCAAATTATTGCACATGGATAGAGAAACCAGAAAGATGAGGAAAGAAGCTGAAAAAACCCTTGGAATCCCTTAGCCTGGGAAAATGACTTCTAGGAGGTACACAGTAGTGCTGGTCTTCCATCATTGTTATTGCTTCACCAAAAAATCATCTTTTAATTAAAGCTTTAAAGCAGCTGATCAGCAGGAAGCATTCGACACAGGAAGGCAGCAGCCCTGCTCCCTCAGAGAGGAACGGGGTGCCCATCCCTCCTAATGAAAACACTGAGAAGAATTTGGGTTTAGGGCAAGATTAAAAGCTGCTTTTTGCAAGTGGACAGAGGCCACGGGGATCTGTTCTGAGTTCATGGCCTCCTTCTAAAAGGGCCTAAGAGTGGGAAGAGCAGGTTCCAAATCAGCAGCAGAGGTGAAAGACCAGGCGGTGCCTGTTGCCATGCCCTGAGCCTAGGACTGCAGGGATGCAGGGCTAGAGCAAAGATGAGTGTTTCAGCATGAGTTACTGAAAAAAAGATGCCTGACAAGATAAAAAAGAATGATCTACTTGCAGCACTTAGCAGGAGCTTCAGGGGAATATTTTTAAACAGCATGGATACTACTGAACATAAACTAATTTACTGAGGTCCTTCGAATCAGGTCAAGAACAACTCCTCAGCTGCTGAGGATACACTTACTTTTATAATCCCTGCATTGGAGGCCTGAAATACAATGAAGTAAACTCCTATTGTTAAAAGAAACAGTCTGAAGAAATGAAGTCAACACAAAAGTGACCTTTGACATGATGAACTTAAAAATTGTGTTTGAAATTCAAAATGAAAACTCTGTAGAGACTAACTAGTGAAGTTTCAAGAGTTACTACTGAGTTAAAAATAAAATGACAAATTCCAACTTGCACCAATTTCTTCTTAATGTGGAAAAAAAATTGTATCTGCAATCATAAAATATACTGACTGACTTTGAAAATTCTCAATAATTTCACTTAATAGAACTTTTTGCTCTGCATTTGACAGCAACAACACTTGCAGAAATTATAAACTGAGTCTCAAAAGTGCTACAAAATTCTGACAGGAATAAGAAAAAGCTTTTTAAAGATCTGGGTGACACTGCAAGATAGGAAACAGGGGCTTGAATTTGACTGACAATTTAAGCTTTTCATTACCAAAAAACTCTGTACATAACCAAAGGAGCTGGAAGAAAATCAGTGTGTGTGCAGAGGGGGAATACAAAGGCAGGTAAAAAGACAAAGCAGGATGCTGTGCCCACAGGGAACACCCTGGTGCCTGGGCATCCCACAGGCAATATCCACCGGAGCTTTTTGCACAGCTCACTCCCTCCTAGATGTGGGAGCATGTCAGGACAGGCAGCTCCCCTTTCAGCTCTCCTCCTTAATTGCTTTTACAGTAGAAGCCATAACACAAAAATGATTTCCTTATGGCTGAGTTTCATTTAAGCAGGGCTTGTTCTAGATTTCAGTCCAATAAGCCTTCTGTATAATAATACAACTAAATCGTGTTTTAACATGTGTGAATGAGATGAAGATAAAAAAAGACTTGGGCGAGATGAAACAAAGGTTATGAAACTTTATCACATTTATAGAGAAAAAGTGTTTCTTGCCTTTTCCCCTTTCCTATTTTTATTGTTCACCACTGCCCCATAAAGCTGCCTTGCAACGTAAGCTTCCAGGCGCCCGGAATGCTAGGGCAGGATAAAGAACTGGCCAGAGATAGAGAAAGCAAAGGAAAACATGAATCATAAAGATGAGAGCAAGCGTCAAAACCTCCTTTTTTTTTTTTTTTTTTAAAGCTTCCAGAACAACAATACATGCATAAAACCTCTCAAATCAGCACAAGGAACATGCATAGTGCCAAGATAGATTTGCCAAAAGAAGCCGGTTATGAAATCGGAGGCAGTAATAAAGAGCAATATATTCTGGACCCATGAAGGCAAAAGAGAGGAGAGCACAGCAACAGCAACCATGACCAGTGAGCACTCCACTTGGAAGCTAAGCTGCTGATTACAAATACCTGTCCTACAGCAAGAGTGACTTTAACCAAAACTTGGAAGGGGAACTGTTAGCTTATGAAGTTGCTGGCACGGAATGGATTGCCCCACTAAGCTGTGAAATATGTGTTCTAGAAGCAATTTAAAGCTCATTAGAAATAATTGTGTCTGGCTACTGGAAAATGTGGTAAAATGTAATCCACATCCAAATGCTACCTGGGCTGTGAGGAAAGGAAATTGTTTTGTGCTACTGTGGCTAACCTCATTGCTGACCTTGAGCAGTAACTGCTACAACAGCTGAAAGCTGAAGCAAAATTAAAAACTTACATCAAAGTATATCATGACAGAATGTAGATAAATAAAAACAGCATATTGAAAATATTATTTTTATGTCAGTCTCCAACAACGAAAGGGAAGAGGTTTAGTAAAATGTAAAGAAACCACAAAACAAAACCAGATGGTCCCAGGATGTACTGAAACATCATTTCTATACGACTGGGAGTTCAAAAACACCCTGTAAGGAGACTTGTAGATGCAGAATTAAAAGTGAAATATATTGGGGATGAAGAATGGTGGACGATGCTATTCCAACTCCTTTCAATTTTCTCCTCTCAGTTGTTTATTTTCAATCACTCTCACTCAGTCAGCCCAGCTCAAGCCCTAATGGACAAGGCACAACACCCCCTGCCAAGGAGCTGCACGGTCCCACCAAGGGGAATTGACTATCTAAGTGCTTTTTGCATCCTACGCCAGGCTTTACATCTTCTGAACATATAGCATTTGTAAAGACATCTTAAAAATGTCTTCAGCACTGGATGAGTGTCAGTGATAAATGAGCAGAAGGACAGGACACCCCAGCCCCACCCTAATGGCAAAGCTGGAGCTGTTCAGCAGAACTAAGCACTCACTGAGGTGCTGAGTTTAGAAAATGCAAAGAATTCATAGCTTAGATTTCATTCAGTGACAACTGAACATGCTTGGCAGATCCTAAGGAAGGGCATTCTGGATTTTTTGTGGCTTTGCACTCAAACATATGAAATCACTACATGACAGTCTAGAGGAGCAAAGAGTATACACTTTAGTCTAGAATTAGAGAGGCTGCAGCATCCGTACACAAACATCCACACACAAACAAATATCCACACACAAACATCCACACACAAACAAATATCCATACACAAACATCCACACACACACTAACATCCACACATGTTCCCACTCCAGAAGCACAGCTCTACCCTTTTCCTCCCCTTTTATTTTTAGCCCAAGCACAGCTCTTACAGCACAGACAGATCATAAATGGAGGCACTACCTGACTTAAAGGAGCATGACAAACTGGCAAAATTTCAAATGGGAAGCAAGCTGCATGCTAGGTTACCTAATGCTTGCTCCAAAGTTATCCCCATGTAAACAACAGTGCAGGGTTTACACAGAACAAAACCACACAAATTCTAGCTGATTTTCATCACCTGAAGGTGGATGTATTTGTGAAGCACCTGCCTTATCCAAAACTTCTTTGATTGGTGTGGTTGACTTAGCAAAAATCAACACTGTGTCACCAACTACCAGGGCTCTGATGTTGGTGAGAAGGATCACCTGATGCCACCTCACTTCAGTTGCTAATTCCTTGTCTAAGTCTTGACAGGACAGAGAAATATTTGAGACCATATTTTTATATATCTATAGGTTTACAGAGCAAGAAGACTCCCAGTGAACCTAAGCCACAACTGGAAATTTTCATGTTCAGTTTGCAGGTGAAATTTCTGACAGTAAGGCTTTTAGTAGCATTTTCTGCATGTCATTACATGTGAGAGAGAATAAGACAAAATCTGGTTGTAAAACAAATTGAAATTTCCCTTACCAATGGAAATACAATACAATTAAACCATACTTCCATTTATTGCTTTATGTTAAATTCTTCTAAGAAGAAGGAGCAAACAGGCTACCCTACCCTGCCTGCAGGAGAGGGACCAAGCCTTTCCCTGGAGTGCTGGGCTGTGAGAAGGAAACTCTCCCTGCCCAGCCCATGGAAAGGAGGAGAGGTAACAAGCAGAGCTGGAAAGCTGGTGTTCAGGCAGTGATTGCCAAGACGAGCAAACCCAGCCAGGTTTCCAGGTGATGGGAAGAACTTGTCAGGGCTGAGAAGAGGCTGGGCAGAGTTTAAGGCAACCCACTCAGTCACTGGATTGACTGAAAGGATCTTCCCACAAGGACAGTGTGACAAAAGAAAGAGATGTTTGCTTCTCTTCTTCCCCCTCTGTCTCATGTCATCACTGTCTGTCTCTGTCAGTTGAAAGAGGCAATTATTATAGTTGAGATTTCAGTCAGATCTATATTGAGTTTCAAGTGTCTTTTGGATCAGCTCTGAGCAGCTCAGTGTGAGCTGTGGCATATGCAAGAGGTCTGGGTGCCTTGGTAAGACAAATGAGTACATACTCTGTTGTCATCCCCTGACATTTACTGGGTGCCTGCTATTCTCCCTCTAATGCTTCAGCCATAAAATCATGCTGAATGTGAGAATCTCACCTATTTTCAGAATTTTAAGTTACTTGCAGTAACAGAACAGCAGAACACTTGAAAACAGACCCCAGGATTAGAAGGCACGTATGTGTTCATGCTTTTAACTGAATCAAACCATTTTTTCAGAATGTGGGACTGGAAAGATGGCTCAGGAACACCAAAGTGCACGTTATGACCATCACCTGGTTTACTTATCTTTCCCCAGATGTCTGCCAAAATCACACATGCTTAAAAGACAAATTATTTTTTTATAAGTCACAGAATATTATCAAGTTTGGCTTAAAAGCACTATTTAGATATTAAGCTTTTCAGAAAGGCACTTAAAATTAATGCAAAGTCACTTAATAACAATATTTTTGCAGGGATTTGTACGTTCAAATGATCACATATTACTGAACTAATGAATCCTTACAACATATTTCCAGAAGAGTTATATCCATCTGTACACTGGAATGGAACCCTCATAAACCAGTAATTGGTGATAAAAGCTAAAAATGTTAACGACAGTTATTCAAAGCTGATTAATTGCTCTATCTTGAAAAACTTATAGTGGGGAGTAGTAAAATCTCAGACTATAAGGCAGTGCCCACTTCAGAACTTGCTGTAGCAGTCTGAAGTCACACTGATCCAGGATGTTTATTGCAGCACCCACAGCTCAGCCAGTGCTGCCCATCTGGGCCAGCAGGAACCAGCTGGATCCTTTGAAACCATTGCTGTGACTGGCCAGTTCACCAGCTGCACTGGGAGGTCTTTCATGTTGATTTTGCAGTGAGTCCAGCCCTGGAATAAATATTGGCAATCACTCACAGAAAAGAAAACCTGAACAATTTCTCCAAATGTCACAACTAAGCAGTGGTAAGATCACTGATGGGACCCTTTTAGATACTGGTAATAATATGAACAAGTTTTAAAAGCAGAATGAAAAAAAAACAACAACCCAACCCATACAGGTACTGAGTGGCTTTTTCTAACCTCTACACTTTTCCTTCACTTTTGGTTGACTGGGGATTTTAAATTTGATTTTTGGAGGACAGATCTCCTCTTGCTACTTCAATCCGAGCTGAGTACAACATCTGTCTCCCCTAGCAAAGTGGTTATGGAAGGCAGGAAGGAGAAGCAGGACAAAAAGCTACTCTGGTCATTTCACTCCTTTCTGTGGCACACAGCTCCCAACAGATGCCACCCATTCCTGAAGATCTTTCACAACAAGCATCATTTAACAAAAGAGGGCAACGGGTGTCTGGACCCAGGCTTCAACAGGCTCCATGACTTAGTTTTA
The DNA here is from genome assembly GCF_020740795.1 of Apus apus. NCBI lineage: Eukaryota > Metazoa > Chordata > Aves > Apodiformes > Apodidae > Apus > Apus apus. The sequence goes on along the minus strand of NC_067294.1, from coordinate 16,093,438 downwards.
AATTGTAAATCTGTACTGTCCTGAAATCTCCTTTTATATTGCATAATTCGATTCTAGCATGGGCCAGAAAGTGTTGTCTGGTCCTTATTCACAAGAGCCACCAATACTTTAGGGCTGAGAATGATATGAACTTCACACATGCACACACACACCCCATAAAAGCTGGAACTGAAAGCCAAAGGTTTCTTTACAAAGTGTTTTTTAGGGAATGAATAAGGAACAAAGCAGGTTGAAACCAACTAGTGTGGTTTCCTCAGAAGGGTTTAGAAACTTGATGCCAACAACTAAGATGAATGGATGCCCAACAATTCAGTATGTTTTTTGTAAGAAAGGATGGTAAAAGCTGATAGAAATAATAATAATAATAATAATAATAATAATAATAATAATAATAATAATAATGAAAATGTAACTCCAGTGGGATCAGGCACAGTAAGACAAGCAGGGCTGAAGCATCATCATGATGCTACACTTGATTTATTTTTTATAAAATCATCAAAAGAAAACTCACAGCAATGAAGCACAAAGGCTAACTGAAATCTAAATGTTTACTTTTAATCTTTTCCTACACGGAGAGCCTTGTTTATATTTTGCTTAATCATTCTAACAAATTGACTTCAGAACATCACTGAACAAGGTCACTACATGGTCTACTTGAAAAAGAAACGGAAAAAAGATTTTGCAAGAACTGAGAGTTACATGGGTGGAATTTTTTCTGCAGTAAGTAAATGCTTTATGGATTCTGTGTAGACTGTTTCCATGCCCTATTGATCACATGCAAAATGACATTGGAAGGTATTTTAAACAGACAGCCAACTAACACACAGTTTCCAGACCCAAAAGCAACCTGAATGCAGTAAAAGCAAATTTGAGGTACCAGTTTCCTTCCTTTAAGAGTAACAGGACATTTATGGCTCTTTTTGTTTACACAAACTACAAATGAAGCTACCCTACAAAAACTTGGTAGCATTCCTTTCAAAATATTTAGGCAGCAAAACTGTGAACTACAAAGTTAGTTGGAGTGTAATATAAACTGCTGGTGTCAAAGACCTGTTGCAGTTGTGAGGATGAGTGGGAGTAGTAAAATGGAGCAACTTATTATAAACAATTTTAACAGTGCTCCAGGGCAAAGCTGTTATGGTCCTATTATGTATTGGAGCTGCTGGGATATAATTTGAATACATAAAATCAACCCACACCTATCAATCAGTAGCCTAGATCAAACACCTCAGGAGTGTTTGTATCTTTGCTGGAGGACACGCACAGTGCCTAGAAGGATGGGCCTGCAAGTGAAAAGAGCAACACGAGCAACTCTGCCACATGAAGGAACCCTGAGCTAAGGAATTCCTGAGCTTTCAACTTCCTGAGCTCCAAGGCCTGCTTTTCCAAAGGGATAACACTGCCTGTAAAAGCTACAGCCCTGCGACGTATTCCACAAACCCAGCAGTGCTCAGGAATATCAACTAACAGGATTTCTGTATCACGGGACAGGCAAAGAATCCCACTGCAGAGGAAACACTACTGCATACCCACCATAGGTACAAATCATTTTACTAGCTTCTCTGAAGAGCAGAATTCCATTGGGAGATGATACATCAAAATTTAAACGTTGCGATCTAAAAAATAACAGCAAAAACATTCAGATGGTCATCGAAGCAGAAAACTGCAATGGATTATTCCTAAAGCAAAGCAAACATTTGCTGATTACAAAATTCCATTCTCTGCAGCACTCTCCTTATCTCCCTATGTTGCCAAAGGAACATGACAAAAAAAAGACAAAATAATTGAAAGCAGAAAAGGTGAGCAGACAACAGATGCAGCTTTCAGTGACCAGGGAACATCTTGTGTCTGCAGACAGCCCAGAAGAATCCTACAAAGGTCCCATAACCCAAGCAGTCAGGTGAACTTTTACCCTGCTTTTGTACCTGTGGAGCTTGAAAAAACAGACTAATCCCCACTGGTTATTCCCAGACATAAAAGCTGTGGCAGTCACAAGGTTGTTCTCTGAGTGTGAATGGCAACACGTGCTTTGTATGGAGGTTCAGACCTGAAGAAGGTTGCCCCACGTTGTCTTCCCTGATGCACAGGCACTGCCAAAGCCAACTCCAACCACTCTGCCCCCAGTCTGTAAATGCAACAGAGTCCTTGCCAAAGTCCCTGTCCTTCCAATTTGTCTTTGTGATAAAGAAGCCTAGCTCCTAGTCCAGGCCTAAAAGTTAACTGCAAATGTAGGTCTTAGGCTTCTGAGTAACCTGAGCATAACTTCCCTGAGTCTGCTGGGGCTGGAAGGGAAAGGAGTCACCCCTGAGTGATGGAAACCAGGGTAACCCCAGGGACCTATCTGGTAGTCACCCACTTTTGACCAATTGTGGAGCTCTTGTATCACCCCTGCCAGAGACAGCAGTAGGGACCTTCCTTTGCTGCAAATCCTATTTTTTGTTGTCTGAATCCTTATTTGCAGGGTCCTTTGCTGCAGACTCTGGAGTAAATCTGGCTGTTTATAGAGGGATAAAACGTGCTGTGTATGAAAGATCTGCGTATTCCATAGGCACAAGGTGATAATGGCTGGCAGAGACAAAACCCCCAAACCAGCACATCCTCTCAGGATCAGAGTGGCACAATGCACAGTCTGATACTCTGTAACATACTTTACCCGTGTCAAAGTGTCTTGTGTAAAGCTGTTGTAACCTGCAAACCTGCTGCAGTACATGGCTGCTGAAAACACACCCTCCCAGGTGACGCTTTCTGAAGGGAACAAGGCAGATTTTCTGCATAGCAATAGGGAGAAGAAAAACATGAATATGAAAGCAGCTTGAAGACCTGTCTTTCGCATAAGATTTATTGTCCCTGTTCCTCTTTGCTGTGTTTACCATTATTAGAGTTCTGTGCTGTGCTTGAACAATCTCTTCCTTGGAACGAGTTGCAGCACTAACAGCTACGCTGCCTGTGCATCCTGAGTAACAGGAGATTAAACCTGCCCAGCAATCTATGGTCCTCCTGCCAGGATGAAAGACATAATCAGCTGACACACACCAAGGAGGGGGTGACAGCAAGCAAGTCATCACAAAGAAGAAACAGGGAACTCTGCCTCAGGGTGTGTGCAGCCCTTCAGGGAGTAAGTCCACACCACACACGCCAGTGTTTGACTGGGAGCTAGGTCTGCACTTTAAGGCACCATTTGCTGTCATGAAACGAAATATTTTCTTCAAATTTCAAATATTTCAACTTTTTTTCCTTCGTAAGTAAGTAAATTTGATTTGCAAGGCAAAATGAGAAATGATGAGAACACACACTTCCTTGCTGAAAGGACTTGGGTCATGAAGATACCCAGCACAGAGACTTTTACTATTAATTTGTCATTTACAAATATTTTTTTCCCTTTGGGCAGTACACAAAACATTTCCAAGTATAATGACAATTTCACCAAATACATTTTCTGTTCCTTGTGGTAAAACAGGAATTTCATTCTAACTACTGCAATGTGAAGTATTGAAATCACCTCCCAGAATCACTCTGAGTCTTTTTGGTTAGCCTACAGAAAGACTTTTGATGTGGGAGAAGTAACCTAGGTGCTGTTTAGAACTATTGCTGTATTAGACACCATTCTTTCCTATTTTGGCTGGAAGAGCTGAGCTGCAAAAGAAACTGTAAAGGCAGTTGTGGTTTTACAGGCACACACGTATGCTGCTTGGCTTATGGCAAAACTTCAGCCTGCAGCACAATTCTCCAATATTTAAGTCCAGAGTCAGTATTGACCCCTGGTTAAAGCAAACACTTCTAACATTGAGTACAAAATCACAGTAAACTCTCATATCTATTCCTTTAATTAATCCTTACCAGCTGATTTTGTAACATCTGCCATTTTGGTAAAACAGCATAATGACACTGAAAGCTGAGTTCTGCTTGTGAATCTTCTTCAGAGATACAAAAGCTGCAGTCTTAATGTCAAAGTCAGACGTGATGAGGACAAGCAGAGCACAGAGAGCTGGCACAGAGAATGGATGCCACTGCACTCTTCATCACTTACCAATTTGATGTGGTTCTTACCTGTTTTGCATGAATTCTGCCATCAGCTTCAGGATGGGGGTTGTACAGGCAGGCTCACAGTACCACAGCTCAACAGCTCTTTGAAGGACAGAAATATAGGCAGGATATCTGCACCAAACTGAGTTAAAGAACAGACTGATAAAATAACATCTTGCAATACAACTTCCCCTGTGCTACACCGTGAGGTGGGTGAACCAGACCTTGGCAGCTGGTCCTGCCAGGGGCACTGCCAGAACCTACACATTTACACAAGTCTCTGCTTCAAAGACTAAGTGCTTTGGAAGCATTAATGGTTAAGTGGGAAAGAGCTGATCTACCAGAACTGGAATGAAGGAAAAGGAAAGCTGTTTGTACATGACAGGCTAACCTACAGCACTTGCATGAAATGAGCTTGGATTTTTAATGAATGGCATAACTCACAAATGGCAATTTAATTTCAAAACAGCACACATTTACATATTAGCAAATCCTCAGCCTCAAATTTCAGTGCCACTTCATATATACCTGCCATACAAATGGTTGGGAACAATGTGATGGTACAAAGTTGTTTCCAGAGCATTCAAGAACAGAATTCAGGCAAACTGCATGGAGGAGACCAGCAAAGTGAGATTTCTAAGAACATTTTCAGGAGAGCTGTTTGCTCATCAGCAACCCAAGAGATCTCTGTTCTTTTAAAACAGTATTTAAAAGACTACAGGAAAAAATAAGTTTAGCAGATTGCAATGTAACAACAACAACAACAAAATCTTAGGAGTTACTGACTGTATCAGAAGAGCATAGTGAAGAGAGTCACTTGGCAGCCAAAACCTACTGCCAAATTTAAGACAGGAATATATTTAATATTATTAGCTATCTGAATTAAAAAACTTAAGCACTGAATGCATGTTCATTCACAAAAGACTGGAGACTATAGTCAGATTTTATAAAAGCTAGGCTTTGGCAATTTATATTTTTTAAATAAGTCCAATAAAGTAGAATAAATTGATTTTAAACATAATATTATTCTTAGGTGTTTTTAACCACAAGCTTCAAGGAACCTGGCTACTTAATGAACTTAACCATGAATAGTCAGTTCAAGTTCAAAGGAACCTAAATTGCAAAAAAAGATGCTGAGGTGTGAATCAAAGCAACTGGCAGTAGAAGCCATTACAGGTTACTGAGCAGGTAGCCTTGTTTCCTGCAAAATTGTGTTCTCCTCTTGTCATTAGGAAACCTCAATTCCTACAGCTGCTTCTTGGGCTCCTTCAAGTTTGCACCTAATCCTGAACCTTTAAAACATACAAACCTAAAGATTTAGTTCTTCAAAACCAGGATGATTTTGAACAAGCTGTCTTATTGCTGCCCCTGGTTTTATTCTGTTGAGCGTCGGGCTACGTGTGCAGCCATGGTTGGCTGGTGAAAAGATTGTTCCGCTTGTTCTAGTGATCCACATCTGAAGCTGCATCCTATCAGCCATCTCAGTATCTAGGCCAACTGGAACTTTTAAATGCCCACTAGCTAAAACATCCCAATGGCAGATCACTTTTCTATACACTCAGTGTCTGTGAGTCTCTACACAGGTATTTTTATCCAGGCAACTTCATGCACACACACACACACTGTGTGCTCTCCAGCTGATTGCAACTCTGAGTCAACCTCTTAAGTTAATCCTTGCAACTCATTTCTTACTGCAACCTCTTTCTTCTACAGACAACAGAAGTCATTAAATACTGAGAAGCAAGTGGAAGGAAGACAGGAGAGACTGCCTACGGGCCAGCACCTAACTGTAAGAAACACTAACTCAAAGTAACAAAGAAGTGGGAATTACCCTGAGCTCCCAATGGAATGTCCATGGCCACAACTGACTGTGAGACCAAGGACCTCAGCCTGGCATTAGCATGAAAGAAAACAGATTAAACGGCCAACATCTTATCCAGGCAGTCTGGAAGTAAATAGCAGAACGAACACATCCCAGGAAAGGAAAATCATCCCCTTTTAAGAACAGGTTTTGCTTCACTCCAACTGGGATGGAGGTTTTTTAGGCCACACCTGCACGTTCAGGACTGACCTCCAGACTGCAGAGCCCACGTGTTAGGAATACAAAAGGCAAATAAACTTTCCAAAGCTCTGGTACTGGAATCACCATTGACAGCTTGACATATCAATATTTCAGGAAGAATAAATGACTTTCATATCCAGGGTTTTGGGTTTTTTGTTTTGTTTTGTTTATTTGTGATGTTTTTCTTCATCTTTCATCACCAGATACTTTGGCAAGGTGCTGCCCTTAACACCTGAAGCTGCTTAAAATATTTGGAAATATTTTAATGAAGTCTTTTGAGAGATCACCTAATACAACTTTAAAACAAATTTTACTATTATTATAAGTATTTTCTCTTCATCCTTTGCCAGAGGAAAACTATAAATCTTGTCTCAGCTGAATGAACACCATTTATCATATTCATTTTCTTGTCAATACAATTATGAAAAGCCTTTGGCCTTCTTCCAAGGAGCCTGATTTGCTAGAGAAACTCAATTAGTATAAGCAAGCCTGCTAGAAAACAGTCCTGTTTGGCAGCCCAGCACAGCTCCAGCATACCTGACGAGTCACCTCTAAACCATCACCCCAATAACTCAATATAATGGTAAAATACAAGATACAACTGTGTTCCCTGGGCCTCCCCCCCCTCCCTGGACCAAAAAGGACTTAAAAGAAATTATTTCTGCTCATTTTTGCCATCTACTGGACAAAAGTTAAATCCTAAACATTGTGATCAGAACAAAAAAAGAGAAGGATCTCTCAGGTGAGAGATCACAGAGTATCATTTGTTTTGATATGGACAGGGCATAAACCCCAAATATTTCCTGCAATCACTTGAGAAGTTTATCAAGACATTCTTCTACCCACAACTTACAAGTGACTATTTCTGATAGTCTTCAGTAGAGAATTAAACACAACCTTAAGGTCTATTAAAAGCTTAGCCTTTTATCCCTTGCCTCTCTGTATTGTTTATTTCTTGAACAAATGCAAGTAAATCTGATTTATTTTGGCAAATATTCTGTATCTGCAGTATTGAAATGCTAGTTCTTCATATCTAACAGAGTAAAATCTGTTTGAAAAAGAGCTTTGCTTTGCTATTAAAGCCATTTCCAAAGATATTTGTGAAACAGCAAAAGCAATAGGTTAATCAAAGGATATTGAAACTTTATATGATAAAACTGGCATCTGACCCTCCCTTCTCCTCCCATTTACCATTTTTGTCTTTATATACAGTAAATGAGAGTTGTAATAATAGCAGCTTATTCTGCTATAATGCTTTGGATCAATACCTGGACTCAGCCAAATGTGGTGAAACCCACTGAAGAGAAGTGTGCACTTATCCTCTGCAGCCACAGGTGAGGAGGCCAAAAAAGATTCGTTTGAACCTCTGCAAGGGAAAAGAAACTGAGAAGGTCTGAGCTTTGAATCCCACACAAAGCTACATGCCAATCTAGTTTTAGTGTTCATACAAAATAATTGAATCCAAAAGTTGGAGGCTGCTTTTATTTATTTGAAATTAACTTAATAAACTGGAAGGAATAAATTAAATAAAAAGCATAAATCAAGAAAGGATCCTGAGGATGGGATATCCTGGATCCTTGTATAAAAAAAAACACCTTCCTGGATGAACCAATTTATTTCAGATCGAGAGGAAGTTAAGTCTGTGATCCCTCCTTCTCCAACAGCAGAGCTGAAGTTCTGAACAGGAGAAGAGCACGATGCTCATGCTGTGCTAGGAATAACAAAGTCAAAAGAACTTGCAATGGAAGCAGCACCAATCTGATTTGATGCATCTTCCTGATTTATTATTAAGTTTTAGGGTACCACAAGCACAAACAGTACTAACGAAGTTAAATGTACCCAATGGTGCTCACTAGAAAATGAGATGCTAATTCACAGCCTGGCTTCAGTAGGGTTTTTGTTCGGGTTTTTGGGGGTTTTTGTTTTGTTTTGTTTTTCTTTCAGTTCTCTGAAACTGAAATGAAGGGATGCTTTCCACTGATTTTAAAAGAAATCAAGATGACACTGACTGACTTTCTGCAGGCTGAGCCTGCACATAGACAGAATCACTGCAGGCTTGTGAAGGTCTGAACTAGGGCTTATCTGGATGGCCAGCAGGACCCCACCACCCACCACACCAGGATGTCTGTCAGATCATACCAGGCTCTGCTGTGCAGCCTTTCAGTCCTTACATGCTAATCTCCCAGTTCCAATTATATATTGATGCATTCCTCCGTCTTAATCAGGAAGATTATTAGTGAACAGTAGAGCTTCATTATTGTCTTAAAATAAAGATATTTTTAAAAGCTTGATTTCTAGTAAAACATGTCATTTTACTAGAATGTTACTTTTTTCTGTCCATTAAAACAAACAACACAGAAACAAACAACAACACAGCCTGGCAAGAGCTAAATTATAAAACACATATTTTCATAGTTACTTCACTATATATTTCATCAGTTTGTTACTAATGTTATAGTCTTCAGACTGGATGCCTGAAGAGACAATTACAGCTACTGCTTTTATAAAAATACAAAGCATTTCTCTAAAGTATTAAGAAATACCCACGAGTATTACTGTATTTGTTGGCATAAAAATGTACCCAATATTTAAAGCAACCAGAGCTCTGTCATCATTACTTACTGAAGAAAACTACAACCTAAAGATTTGGGTTTTGTTTTCAGATGTCCATTTTCTCCCTGATCAAGAAGGCTGCAGGTGTTGGGATATTAATAGAGTTGACATAAATAGAAAGGAACTGACTAAATTAAAGACATGATTCATACCAGAGAGTGCAATCTCCCCAGACAGCGCTCCTATCGTATTTTTAAGCACTTCTGGTGTTAAACCAAATGTAGGTACATTGTGTTTGGAGTCAGAGACACAGCTTTGGTATGTTGTTTTTGTTTGTTTGGTTTTGTTTTTTTTCCTTCCACTAAAACACTCTGGATTTCTGAAGGGCAGAAAAGCACCAGGCTCTGTTTTCTAGAGGACCCAGCACCAAAGTGACCCCCTCTGCGGTCCCTCCCCAGCTAGCGGCATGGTTGCCATTGTGCTGTAATTTTAGCTGATTACACATTAGTTTCATTTAGCTTTGTTTCCTCTTCCCCACTGTGCCACACTATTAAACTAATGCAAGGGGCCTGGTATCCCTCTGTGCACAGAGCTGGTATTGTCACCGGGTAATCAGGATACATCCAGTGGAACAGCATGGAGTAGCTGGTCTTTGTGTTGAGAGCAGAGACGATCCCGCGAAGATCCCTCGCCAGCCCCACCAACATACGCTGCCAGTGGGAAAGAGACACACTAATTGATTTTCACGTTAGCACTGAGCAGATGGGGGAATCATCAGCCAATAATGACCACATAGCTGATTTTGATTCATTAGTTTAAATGGCTGGCTCGCTTATTTTTGCATTCTTGCCCCCCCCCCAAATACACAAAGATCCTTTTAACAAGCAAGTTTTACAGTGATAACATTAGCACAGTGCTTAGGATGAGTTGATATGCCAGCCTACTGCAAATTAAAGCATAATATATGAACACTCTGTATTCCAAGTTTGAAAGTGCTTCCTGTATTAATACATTTAAAGTAACACTAACAATAAAACATTAATATAAGCTTGCAGTATTTTGAATGAGGTGTAAGACTGATGCTCATAACAAGGTATAATGAAGCTTGCACTGAGATTCTCCTTGTAGGGTTATTTTAACACCTTTTTTTTAAAATAAATAGTAATTTTCCAAGTTAGGTGTCTTCAAAAAGGGACTTTTTTTTGATTACAGAAGACCATTCAAATCTTTATCTGTATTAACATTAGTTCTAAGACGATTTTTTTTTCTTAATGACTAGTGTGTGGCTTCCAGAACAAATGCAGACACCACTTTATGCATAGATAATTAGTCCCTACTAAAGGGATGTTTTCAGGATAATTAATAGACATTAATAAGAAACATCAGTGAATGAAAAATATTTCAACAATATAAGAAAACTTTTCAATTTACTTAGGCATAAATTTTGGCTTTTGATAATTAAATAGTTTTAATAAATTTTATCCATATGTTGCAGGTGGGGTTTGTACTTCCCCCCCCCCCAATAAATGGGTAAGAAATATACACAGAATCATGGAAAACAAAGCCAGTAAGGAGTTCTGTCTTTCAATCCAGAGTTTGTAATAATGTGTATCACTTGGTGCTAACACTGCAGTATTTATAGTGTTGAGAAATACAAAAGGTGAGGTTCACATATTAATTTTAATTGATCACATAAAGAGCAAATGAGGCTGATGCCTTGTTAAACTGCTAAATGTCATCTTGCACTTTTCACACACAGACCCATTAGTCCAACTGACTTGGATGGCACGCACATAGATTTAGCCAAGGATAAATTGACTTCTCTACAAAACACTGGTGAGGCTGCTAGGAGTATTTTAATATTTGCATTTCCTTTCTGTTGTGCACTGAAATGGCCTGAACTTGCAAGATGCTGCGAGGTCTCAACTCTCATTAACTTTAATGGGACTCGAAAATCACTGGAGAGGAAGTGTTCAATACAGAGGAGATGCAATATAAAACTGTAACTTTATATTCATCTGTATTTTCTACTTTGTGGGCTGTGTTGTCAGCACAGAAAGTAACTGGGTAGCAGACGTGGTGGCCAAAAGGTACAGAATTGAAATATCTCAGCAGCAACACTTGGTACCTCTTCCTGAAGGGATGCAGAGAAGCAACAATATCTACAAGGAAGCGGAAATCTTCCAGATGGATTTTGGTTCCTTCACCCTATCTAGCCCCACAAGAAAGGAGACAAGCAAGACCGAACAAAGGGAAGGCTGGAGCAGTGAAGAAGGGGAACTACAGCCCCTGGCAAGACCTGAACTTGCCTTTGTTGGAGCACACACTTGGAGAGAAAGAGCTCGGCATCTTTCCATGGTCTCTGGAACATGGATTAGAAAGAGACAACCAGCCGAACCCAAACTCCTCTAACATGCTTATTCTGTTTTTATAAAACAAACTGGCTGTAAGAACATAGTCTTCTGCAGTTATGTAGGAGAAACAGTTTTGCTGTGAGACATTAAAAACTATTAATAAGAGGAGAGCGCAACCCTCTTCAAACGCCAGTCCCAGATTCCTGGGATCCTCCACAAACACCAGGCAACTTCAGACACCTGGAATTCTCAAGAAAGGAGAACAACTACTACATAAACTACATTTCTTGGTTTGCAATACTTTCAATTCAGCTATTGTTATTAAAAAAACCCAAACCATTAACTGCACTATTCTTAAAAACAACCTCAACCTACACGCCACCCTAATATTCCTGCCCTGTAAAATCCCAGCCCACTCAGTGGTTTAGATATTATCCATCAGAAGGCAACTTTATAAAATAACTCTGCCTAGAGTTGACATTGTCCAAACAGCCCATCTAATAGCCTACAGAATCCTGAGATAAATTCTCATCCATTTAAGTCACTGCTAAAAATACCTGTCAACTAATAGGAGCAAAAAATCACCCTGGATTTCACGTTTGCTTAAGTCACATTGGATAAGGAAAAAAAGAATCCCCTAAACCATAAAATCCCAAGACAATTTAGTTTTAGTGTATTACGAGTTTTCAAATAGCATTTATGTGCATACAATTTATTAATGGCAAGCAACATTATTCACGTGTATGTCTACTTATTGTCTGTCATCCTGTGGGATTCCAAGTCCCTTGCAAACTTAACAGAGTAATTGGAAGAGTAGACAAAGCTGCTGCTTCATTCACCACGGACACCAGCCACTTCTGGGGCAAAGGGACAGCTAATAACACCACCAGAAACTGCAAAACGAGTAAGATGAGAAGTGAAGAACACTAAAGACAAGAAAGAGAGCAAGAAGAGCTTGTCAGTAGCATGTGGGTTTATCCATTGCCTTTCTTGCTAATCAAATGATTTTGTTCAAATTTCAGTTTTGAAACGTTCTTCCCTGAATGCCAGTGAAGTTTCCTTGAGATTAATTGAAGCGATGTTTAAAAGAAATTCAAGTGTTCTGCTTCAAAGTCCCAAAAGAAGATTCTCCCATGGATTTTTCAAAGGAAAGGAGCTGAAGATTTAAATATTGACAGAAAAAAAAACCCCTCTGACTTGCCAACATGTGCCAAGTGTCTGACTAAGGCAATTCAAAACAGACGAGACTCCTCACGCCGCCCACCCCCAAAACGGGCCTTGAAATGGAAGGTCTGACAGACCCTTAACTATAGTGGCACTACTGGGTGCAGCTATAATATTACCCTCATAATTCTACTATATAATAACAACAAAGGAAAAAAAAGGTGAAGGGTCATTGCGCTTTGTCTTTAGAATTAAGATGGCTGTCTTCATCCTTACAGCATACTCTTAATTCTGGAGACACGTCTTAATAACCTCTAAATAGTTCCAACAAAAGAGCCGTGTCAGAGGAATGAGCAGGCCCCAAGGTGTTTCAACTGGAGTGTTTTCATCTGCCTTTATTGCTCTATCCCTCTCCAGAATTAAGGCAATAACCTGTGATAAATTATTCAGGAACTGCTACAGGGATCAAAGCAAAATCATTCTGTTAAAGTGCTGTTTGCAACATTTGGCACTTAGTGTGAAAACTTTTAATGTGTGCAAGCTGAAAATCAAGGATTTTAAATAATTTAACAGCATGGAGTTTCTACAAACCAGCTAAAGATAGCATGTTGCTATTTAACTGCTTTCTCCTCAGATCCTTTTTTTTTCAGGCGTTCCCAGCAAATCTGATGATGTCACAACTCCAAACAAATACTCCTGAGATGTGGCTGCCCAGGCCATACAGGACTTAACTGCATTGTCAAGAGAAACCTTGAAATTCTTAGCAGAAAATCAGCCACTGCTTTAATACTGGACATTTTTCCTACTCATAAAAAAAGGTGAAGAAGCAAGTAGCAAAAAAACCAAACCAACAAACCCCAAACGATGCAAAGCACATCATTACTTAAACAGTCTTCAATTATATTTGATCTCCCTGGAAAAGAAACCTAAACATATGTTTTGTATGCAGATTTAATGATTACAAATGTATTTTGAAAAGAAAGAGCTCCCTTGTTGTGACTGTTTTTCAATGGTGTATTTCAGAAGTATTAAAAAAACTACAACAACCCCAACTCTAGCCAGTTAGAAAGTCCTAATAAAAACCACAAATTAAATGAATTTGGCAGTCCTGGACCATTTTCATAGTGATATTTTAACGGTGTCATCTCCCTGTGGATCGAATACTAAGCATTTTACTGAAGAACTGAACTGGTTTTGTTTTCAGTACTTGCAAAATGAAGTACCTGAAAGCACTTTTGCACGTATTATTTATTCATCGTGACAGAAAAAAATAGCTTTAACCTAATAAATTTCGTTTAAGAGAATTCAGAGCAAAAGTTTTGTTTATGATAAAGCAACAGATTCAGTCCTTTATCAGTGGCTTAAAGCCCCAAGTTTTCTTTATACAAATTAGACAGATGGTGCTTACAGTAGAATTTACTAAAGGTCTGTCACAACAAATGCAGCCAAGCTGCATATTTAATCACTGCAGAACCTTGTCTACCTGCAGCTGCCAACTGCTAATCCAATTTCCCTGATAAATGTGGCAAGAGACACGATCAGCAATAAAGAGCATCTAACTCCATTTTCCTGCAGGGCGTCTTTTGATGAACATTTAGGACGGAAGCAGGAGTGCACTGTGTGGCCCTGGCTCGTGGCAGCTGCATGCATTTTGAAGACACAGTTCTCAGGTTACTCACTTAATTCTGCCACTATCATTATGTTGCTATTGATCTCAGTAGCTCTTGTCTACACAGCATTACTCTAGATGAAGCTGAATCAGGCAGTTATCATGCATCAAACTTGCTCAAAAGCCTGGAGATTTCCCCTTAATTACTTGTGATTTTATTTGCAAATACCGTTAAAGTGTAATCAAGCAGTCACTTTCCAGGGTCGTTAAGAACTTGCTAGTTTAGGAATATATCACTGGCACTCCATTAAAATTTCTCTGCTAAGAAGGTTTCAGGCAAACCAGACAGGACAACAGCAAAATTATTTAATAACCTGAATCCTCACGTGGGATAAAATACAGTTCCCTACAGAAAGGTTAATGCTATCACATGACCTCTTTGTTCTGATTTTTAGGATTCTTAACTTGAAAATATGAGAGATGAATCCAAGATAGATGGGCTGGACTGTGTCTATTAAATAAAAGTTATTAAAATTAAATACGTAAAGCAACAACAAAGGAGGAAACCAGAATTAAGTCATTGTTGAAATAGCCCTAAATACTATTAAAAAAAAAATACTAGAGTAATTCAAGTGACTATTCTCAACTGTGCATCTTCTGGTAAAGTTAGAGATACACTGCAGACAAATTATTTACTAAATATTTCTAGCAAATCTGTTTATTTTTTTTATGAAAGGAAGTGGATAAACACAACGATGCAGTGTTGAAGATTCCATCATCTTTTAAAATATCAAATGAAGAATGACTCTTAGGCTTTCCTCAAAACTGCCCTGTGTAGCTGGAACAAGCACTCCAGGGTGCACTGTTAACTATTTATGCAGGGAGGGGAGAAGGGGATCTCTTTAATGCAATAGTGCTCTAATGTATTATCATGCCTGATGATGCAGCTTGTATCTAGCAAGCCTTTTTCTTCCCTAAAATATACTGTTGTTTTGACACAAACAGCTTGCTACACTTAAGGATTTTACTAATAAAACATAATGTTGTGTTAGATATTATGACTGTTGCCACAGCTGAACTGACTTGTCAAATCAATCCTAATATGGCTCCCACAGGCACATAAAAACCTTATTTAGCTATCAGTTATCCTAATCACTTTGTTCAGTTTAAGGGTGCAATACTTCAAGACCAGTTCCTATTTATACATATATGCCCAGCCATTTAATAAAGTCTTGATTTATATAATAAATTCTTGTTTGAAAAAATACTTTAAAGCAGCAGTGGTTTATCAAGTGGGTTACACGTGTCTCCTCATACCTCCAAATAAATATGTTAATATACACAAACAGGATACTTGCATGGCAAGGGAGAAGATCACAGACGAAACAGATAAGCTATCACTGAAGACAAATTTGTCCCTTTGATTATAAATGGGGATCAAACAGGGTCAATTGATCTGCAAAGCACTGAAAAATACCAAGGCCTTTAGAAAAATCTTTGTACAAAGTTTATTTAGGAGAGTAATTTGTAGCCTTTGTATCTCTACTTGCCGACATTACTAATTACAGATATGTAGGCAGGTATAAAAATACAGGTACAGACATGCTGAGACAGACAGAGATGACAAGCTTTTTCTAAATGCTTGCCCTGCTCTTAGTTTTTCCTAGCAATAATTTCTTGCCCTGTAACTGAAATAAACCTACCTTTGCTTCTTCTTGTTCAAAGCTACTGTTGAATACCTGAGTCAGACTTTCAAACGAAACCGTGAGGGGGAGCATGAAGTTCTCAAACTCGTCCTCGTCTTCACCTACAGGAAAGAAACCAAAACACAAGAGCAAAGGCATCACATCACGTTCACACTGCTGTTTGGTAGGGCCAGTCTCAGGCTTTCATAGAAAAATCTCCCTGACATCACGAGGACTTTCCTACCTCCTAAAGCAACAAAAACCTGAGGTCTGAGCTGTTTGCGCTGAGCTGTAAGCAAAGAAGACAAATTGCTGACTTGATGCAAACAACTTGTATCTGAGACCAGCAGGTCTCTGCACTGCACATCTTTCTTTTTTCATATTTCTGCTTTCTCTGTTCATCTGACAGGATTTGTTCAGTACCCTGGAAGAATATTCAGATAAGAATGTCAGGACTCAACAGTTAAAAATGTTAAGCTTAAAACTGCAACAATAAATTAGACCCTTTCATGTGTGTGCTTTGCATTCTGCTGTTCAGACTGCAGTATTTTATGATCATATTTTCTACCTCCTATCTGTTTAGTATTCAGAGTGAAGCTGCCATGGAAATGTATCTGGACTGTGTCACTGTTCATGTGACACTACTGCCTCATTTGCTTCCCAAGGTCTGAATTTATAGTAAAAGAAACAAGACGTTGTGGGTAGGGAAAAAAGAGATTGTCTTGGTTAGACAGTTGAACTATATAACCTGGAAGTCTGGACTGGTTTTGTTTTGTCGTGATGCTGAACAAGTAAGTACAAACAACAACTTTTTAGAGGTGGCAATTTGCACGAGGATTGGTACTCACACTACTTATTTTTAGGCCCTTAATGAGGGCAGCTTGTCTCTCAGATCCAGATTCCCCTTGAGAGTAATTCAGAGTAGATATTTAATTTATGTTCTTTAAAGAGCTCTTTGCTATAGGGCTTCTCCTTCTCTTCTCTCTTCGTTGGTAAAGTCTGAAGTTAGGAGGAGTCTTCTGTGTGTCAAACTGGTGGTGCACAATCAGTGTAAGCTTCACAGGTCAGTTTCTACACTTCACATACCCACCTGGAAAATGGACCCAATTCCAGCCTCTTCCCCTCCAGGGGTATTATGAAGAGCAAATCACTCCCCCCAGTAAGAATGACAGAAAAGACCAACAACAAAAAAAAACAAGGCCAGGAAGAAAAATAGTCCCAACAGAAAGCAAAACATGGATAACACATTAATCCAGATCACAACACAGAAAAAAAATATTCAAGATATCCTCAGTAGTGTCTCACTAAGCTAGGATGACACATCTTCAGAACTGAAAGAGGCAAGTATCCCCTGAGAGAAATAATTCTGATCCTGCAATTAAAACTGCCTCATAACAAAGTAAATATTTTCAGGGGAGAGGAAAGTTGCAGAAGCAGCACCAGTTCTGGCACTTCCCCAGGTCTCAATACACAGCTTTGTGACCTGAACTGCTGCCCTTTAAAGCATGGCCTTCCTGCCCAGTTTTCCAGATTGTTTTTAAAAGCAAAGGAAATACTTTCAATGATTACTGCCACTGCACTGCTCAGCCACAGTTCCAGAGCCTTCAAATGGCAATCTATGCTCCAGAACTTTCTTAAATTAGCCAAATAACTGCCTGAACCTGTGACTTGCATCCTGCACCTGCAGCAGAGCTGAAGAGGTTTAAATGCTTTGTGCTACACTGCAAAGCTACTGCTGGCAGCAGTAGGAGCTGTTGGATTTTGGGAAAATCCAATCCTGTCCATCTTGCTCCTCTGTCACCTTCTCTCTGCTCATTTCCACTGCAGCCAGTCTTTTTATTTGTTATTTCTGGGCCCTTGTGTCCTCTTCTCTGACTATTCATCCAGCCTTTTGTTTCTGTCTCCTTCCCTTGCCACGTCCAGCTCCTCAGGTGGTTCCAATACAGCATTAGTTGCTCCCCTTCTCTTTGCTTGACCAGCATCACCTTCCTCTTCCTCTCCTAGGAGCTAAACTATTTCTTTATGCATTGTGCATCCTGATGCTTTTCTCCTTTTAATTGCTTAGCAGGTTTTCCTTGGAGCAAAACAATAAAGAGCAATGATTTGCCTATGCTGGTCTAGTCCCATGTCAGCATACAGAAGTCATCTGGATGACTTTCAAGTCCACGCAGGATCAGGGCTCAACTGCCACTTGCAGAGTTCCTGGGAGAAACCTGCACAACCACAGCACAAGCAGCACCCCCTCTCACCTGGAGTGCTGTGTGTTGTGAGAAGAGAATCTCCACAGAGGCTCTATGGACACATGTCCATTCCAGACAAACCTCATTTCCCAAGGACACCTCAAGAGGTAACCCCAGGTGCATGTTTAAGTAGTTCTGGCTGACCTGCAGAGCTCTTGTCAATGTTTTTATTAAAACTTGGGTGGCTTTGTGTATTGGGAACTTGAATGAAGAAGCAAAATAAAGAAGCCCTTCTAGTAGAAGCTAGAAGGCTCTGGCATAATTTACACACCAAGCATAACGTACACACCACACAATTACACTGCAGTTTAATAACCATACAAGTTCATGGGATCACACAAGACAGCAAGGTGTGTCTCAGGGCCACGGGAAGAGGACCTTACCTAAGTCCTCCATCAGCAGACGAGTGAGAGCTGTGTAGAACACTGTCCTGCACCTGAGGTCACTGAGGCTGTAATTGTCACTGATGCCCAGGAAAGGGAAGTGCTTGCTCTGACGAAACACAAGCATGGGAGAAGTTCAGCATTCTACAACATTTACTACACCATCATGTTTTTTTACCATAGTAAGGAAACTTACTGTGTGATTCTGAAGCATGAATTTCACAGCCTCTATTTTCACAAGCCTTTTCAGGAGACTGTAAGTAGCAGGTGTTAAGGAAAAAGCAGCCTCGCAGCCATCGGGACTGGACAGACTTTCAGGCAATTTGAGTGAGGAAAAAAAAATCCTAAAAAATGTATGTTTAAAAAAAGTACCTGAATTTCATCTAGAAATACATGTCATGGAGGTATTCATTAGAACATTAAAGACCATAATCTATTATTAATTAAAGCAATTACTTTTCATGGCTTATATTCTAGTCACAAAAGAGACAAATGAACTAAATGACTTTTATAATTAAACGGAGAATTTCTGATAACAAATGATGCTGTTTTTTTCCCCAGATAGACCCATGTTATCAGCATGTAAAATAAAACAACCAACCAGTGGTTTTGCAACTGCCTGTGCTGAAGATGAGTGGCCCTTGGCAAGGGGACTGGGAGCAGCTCTGAAGTAATGACCTCAAAATGGCAGAGCTGATCTTCCAGACCTGCCAGAGACCAGGCTGCATATAGTCTACAGACCACAGGTTCTGGAGGAATTACAGTTACACCTGGTAAAATGAAGTATTTTTAAGGTTTATTTTAAAAAGCATGAAAAATCATATTAAATCAAAAGTTCAGTTTGCAAAATCCTCGTTCCAGAATCCCTGACAGTTCCAGGAGTTCAGACTTGTTTCTCAGCGTGAATCCTGCCCCAGGGCGTGAATGATGATCCTCAGGAGTGTGAGGACACACTGATCTCCTGTCTCAGATGATTCAGACTCTTGGGGTTGGGCAAAGAAGATGATGCTGAGCATTCCTGTAAGAGCCAGGCTGTTATCTGTCAGCTTTGGTGCAGAGGGAACTGCTGCCCTGAGGGATGGTTGCAAACAGGGAGCAAGAGAATGGCCAAAGCAATGGCCTGGATTTTCTGACTCCTGCTTCTCCTTCTTTTGACATGAAATTGCTGTATGACTCTGGGCAAGTCAGTTAAATACCACTGCCTCACTTGTGCATCTATAAAATGGGGATATAAAAGGCCTTCTCTTATCCAAGTATACTAACACACTTCTTCAGGAATGCCATAGGGAAATTCAAACCCCAGAGCATTCGTAAGCATTGAAGGCACCGAAGGAATGAAATGGCTCATGGGCTTGTACATCCTACAACAAATGTTATAAAACCAGGACTCATTAGTTTACTGAACACTGTTGATCCCTGGCATTGACGAAGTTCTTTAAGGAATAATCAGGATGACTGCACAATTCAGACTGTGCAGTAGTGCCTACAGTCATGCACAAACACCAGATTTTATGAATGCCCAGAACACTGATTAGTGTTACTGGGGTTTTTCCAGTGCTTGCTGCTGCTCTGCCATCCCTTCACATCATTGATGGAAGAGTTTGATTACTTTTATGGGGATAAACATTTTCCCTTTTCCTTTTAAATGGACCAGCAGTTAAAAGTGTAAGAAAAGGTTTTATAACTGCTATTGGAAAAATCTTCTAATCTCATTTTTGGAGGCTACTTTGTCAATCTATAACATTTGGTGTTACCTGGTTTTACACTGCAAAGCTACATAGTTGGGTTTTTTTCCCCCCTTGTTACAAGGGAGAACCATTTATAATGTTGTAAGCCTAACCAGGACAGGGCTAAATAGTTTTTGAGAGACTATGAATATTTTACCCCAAGTTATTGTACAAATTAAGAACAAACTGTAGTTATTTTGTTACAAAAATATACAGTAGAAAAGTTAATTATTAAAAAGAACTGAACGTGCATGAGGCAGCACTGAGGCTTCAGAGGCATAAAGGAAAGACTAACATTTCCATTATGTAAATGAATTCAAAGATATTTCACAACTGATCAGCTAGGAGGGACATAATGATTTATAATTCAAATAACTGAGCTTTGAAATCAAATTGGGCTAATGTATTTTGAAATATGCAAAACCTGGAATAATTGGGAAAGTCATGCAAACCATGACACCAGCCCCAGTCATTTGGTGCCTTTGTTGGTAATACTGTCCTATGGTTTTTACTACTTCTTTTTTTTTTTCCTTTTCCTTTTATTTAGTATAGTTGCTGGAATTGTGGCTTGCTTTTAATTCTAGATTACCCTTTAGAAAATAATACACATAAAAAAAAGAAAACCCCACTATTTACAAGACTGTGTAGAAGCTGATGGACGTACAGGAAAGTACTGAAATGAAATAAATTACTATTTTAACCTTTCAGGCTAGCCACAATTTCATCTATATCAAATACTGAAAATTGATCCACTGGATCCAGCATCTTAACAATACACTCATTCAAGGCAATATCTACTTAATGCCTTTAAAAAAAACCAAACCCTAATACAATGTGAAAAGGCCAAAGTTTGCAATGCCAGGAAGTAGTTATGAACTACTTCATATGTTTGAAATAAAAAGTACTTCAGTATTATTATTAAAAAAACCCCTATTGGTAGAGTTTTTTATAGGAAAAAAATACATACCTTTAAAAGCCAAAATGACCAGTGAAATTGGGTTGTACATCATTTTCTGGGAAAAAGGAAAAACAGCCTCGACAGGTGTAATTTATCATTTTTCTGATTTAATACCAAAGAAATATATTAAAATAATAAAAAGAATCCTGAAATCCTCAAAATTTGTAGTGATAAATAGCCCTCCCTGTCTTTATTGCATTATGCCTACTAACAGAAATATTGCATGGTGGATTTTGCCAGACAAGGACGATTATTTTCCAATAAAAAGTTGCATATTAAATTCCAGCACAAAAGTGGGTGTCTAATACTTTTGAAATCTTCCATGGTTTGGCAGGGAACACAATTTTAAACTTAACTAATACAACATCAGGGTGAAGCGAAGCAGCATTAAAGCCCTGGTTGTACAACCCCACCCATCTAAGGAGAAAAGCTGCTGTCCTCAGAATTTTCATCTGAAGTATTTCCAGGGAAAAATAACTGAAGACATTTTTGGTATTTCTGGTTTCAGTTCATCTCTCTTTTTTTGCAGCCTTTCAACCTTTCACCTGGATCTTGCAGATGTATGTTCAGGAGGAAGTGCTGCTTTACATCCTGACTGCGCACAGGGGGGTCCAACTTGTTAGCAAGTTAGCAAGTTTCTGCAGAGACAAAATCCCCATTTCATCACAATTCTACTCTTCAGGAGAACTTAAGCTATTCAATATGTACTTTTTCATCCTTTCTAGGTCCTGAGATTATTACGTCAATTTCATGAGCAGAAATTAATTTATTGCAAATATAATTTGAATAATTTGAAACTGAAAACTAGCCTCATTTGCACCAAGAGTTTATCCTGTCCCTCATTTTTGAGAGCCACCATGTGAATACAGGCTTTTGGAAAAGGAAGGCAACAGGAAAGGTAGATGCTTGTTGGCTTTAGCAGCAAGATGAGGCTGATTATTTCAGCAAGTACAGATGCACAAATGGACAAGCAGGCACTTTAGGTTGGGTACAACATGTCTTGGGTATTTTGAAAGTGGTTTGAACCCCACCCCCTACTGAGCAATAAGTACACAGCATAAAAGAGGAGAGAGCTCATTAGTCTCTTCATAAATCTGAAGAATAAAATAAATGTCTCCCCTTTTGTTTTTGTCAAATTCCTTAGCAATGTTTCACTTTAAGTGCTTTCCAGTCCTATTTCTCTGATGCCAGGAGAAGATAAACACATGCATATTTAAAATGTCAAGTTAGCTGCTTAATGGTATTTCAAATAAACATACAGAGGTACACATTGTGTGATTTTCATTTAACAAAATTCACTTATGGAATGTGGAAACCCACACTCATCTTTCAACCCAAGGAAATATATTAAAATTCTTCTTACACAATTAAACTTCTATGGAGAAATAAAACGATACCAATTGTCAGATTCCAGGTGCCTTCCCCTCTGCTTGTCTTAACAATCTCCTCTAGAAAATTACTGAAAAGTTCTTTTTATTTTAGACTAGTGAAACATTTCAATATTGAATAATTTCATGAGCCCTGGTGGTTCAGTATCTGTCGTATCCCTTCAAATGTTGTGTCACATCAAAACCAGCTACTGCTTTTTTAAAAATCTTGCTCTGCTGACTCAAAATTCTGACTCAAAATTCAAAGAGCAGACATACTTCTCCAACTCATAAGGAAGTGAACATTAGCACAAGAGTCAAACAACAGATACTGCAAGAGGAAGCAAGTTAGCATCCACCATCTGGGGAAGAAATTCACAAAAATACTTGAACCCAGACCAAAATGCACATGCACAGTCATGGCTGTTTTATCAGCAGTCATGATGGAACTGACACTGTCAGGAACACAGAATCAGGCAACAATAAAACATAGAAAGAGGTTCTTGTGTTGAAAATCTAACTCCTGGTTCATATTTTAATGCATCCTCAAAAGTAGAACATATCCTGTTCTCAATATTGGTGAGCTCACCAATGGTGCTGACTCCAGGATCAGGAGCAGGACAGACAGCCATGAGTAACTGCAGGATTCCTCTGTTGTTGCTAAAAAGGAGGTGGAAATGAGCACACCTCTAAAACAGTATTTACAAACAAAGATAAATCAAGATGAATTAATAGTAATATCCTAATTGGTTTAAAAATGTGGCACATGAAGCAATGGAACTCTCATATTCTTTTTTACCTTATTATTTGTAATAATACCTTCTGCCATACACAATAAAAGGATATCCAACAGAAAGGTCATTGAGAAACTGAAGAGTTCTTGAAATCACAGGCTCACACCTTCCCCGGAATTTAAGATTTGTGACACTAGAAGAAACAAAACAGAAGAGTGAGATTTTATAACACGTTTGCCCCTTTTTGAGACGTGCAGTGCAAAAGCTCAGAGAGGCAGGGCATCACCCTCTGGCTGTGTGCCTGTGACATGTCTCAGGATTTTCCATCCCAGCATCCTTTTCCTGACCAGGAGGTGCAAACTTTGCTGTGATACTGTAAAAATACATTCATTTCAAACAAATCCATCATCTGTCACAATAACAGAAATTATCTGAGACTTAACCCTACTTATATCCATCTTCCTCACTTTTCAACACAGCATCTGGCCACTTCACTTCTGTAGTATTTATCTGCCCAGTTCTTCATCAGATCAGAACAAATTGCTACCAATTCCCTAGGAAAACTTCCATAGGAGAAATGGGGCACAGGAAAACTAATGATGAATTCATGGAGCTGCCAATAGACCCAATCCCAGGGAAACTCTACCTTGCAGTTCTTGTACTAATCCCTATTTTTCCTCTTCCCTACACCAAACAGTTAAGTCGAGCTACACAGGGAATACTGAATTTCCCTAATTGCAGCCCCTCTCAGCCACAGGCATTTGGAAGCACACTCTGATTACTGAACCAAGGGTGATACAGGGTAACCCTGGGCCTATTATCAATGCCTGGGGAGCACACACTGTCTCCCAGCTAACATCAGGTGATGAAGACTTGGCTCTACTACCTTTTAATAGGTGTAGCATGAGCCATGAAGTACAGAGCCAGCACCTTCTCCAGCTTCTTCAGTGCAGGTCAGGGCAAAGACACCTGAGTGACATGGGATGCAATCTGTGCAGTTCACCTACTAGATGTATTAGGAAGTGAAGAGGTGACATTAACTTTCAGATGAAAGGGGTAAAGTCAAGGCAGTAAAGTGGAGGAACATAAATTTTTTTTTTTCAAACAAGGAGCAGTTATAACAATAAGTAGAGTCACTGATCTTGTAGTCTATCATCTCCTACCTTTCTTATGGGAATGTCACACAGGCCAATGTGTGCCTGATACATACTGGTTCTGCTGTAAACTCCAGTCAGTGAGTCCAAGAAGACAATACCCCCTACTCCCCTAAGTAGCCCAAATACATCTATCACTTCACTGTACACTGACTACTAGTAACTTTTTCTAGTACTCCTTTGAGAATCCAGGTTGGGCTGATCAGCCTGTAACAAGTTGCTTCCTCTTAGTTCCCTTTTTTGTCCTACTCTTCTGGGACATCCACCATCACCCTCACTTGCTCAAAAGACCCAGAAGAAAGCTGACTACCCTTTCCTCCAGACAGGGAGATAAAACTGCATGGAAGATTCACAGCAGAGTTTCTGGTATTGGATTCATCTGGAGAAAGAAGAACAGTCCATCAAAGGCTTTTGAAACACAGCCCGTTGAAATTCAAAGGAGAATTAATTCCTGGCTCAGAAGCCATGCAGCTCTTCCTGATGGTGAGACCTAATTGCTAAGGGGTTTCTCAAACTGCCAGGTGAGAAGAGTAAGTAATTTCAGATTTGTATGCCTCAGTTTCCTTATCTGTAGAGTATGCAGCATGGTCCTGATCTAAGCTGTCAGGTCTTTTGATGAAAGCCCACGATGCAGGAGGTATAATCATCAGTCCCAGCTATTTATACCATGAGGCAACAGGATTTCAATGTTGGGGATATAGAATCCAAAGAAGAGTTATTAAATGCCTTAAAATCAGTATTGATTATTGCTTTTACATATTTACAGGCTAAAGAATGTACTAAACCACACAAACTTAGTCTCTTTTTCAGGAAGTTATGAACTCAAGGATGCAGTTTAAGACATAACACTATTTAGTATTATTTGCTCAGGAGAAGGCAAATAACAACACAATTACCAAAGCAGTATTCCTCAATTTAGGTTTACGAACAAATGTTTATTTACTTTATAAAACCTCTATGAAGAGCTACAGAGGTTCAGCTTGCCTTAAAGAAATAGGCCATTCTAGCAAGTCCATAATTCACAGTTTATCCCTACTATGGGGAGTTCTGGAGATGTTTATAGTTGCACTAAATTCTTAACAAGTATATACCACACACAGAGACAGAAATGAACTTGGACTACCCAGATCTGACATCAACGTCATAAAAAAGGTTATTTTGCAAAAGAGCAAAATCTTTGTCCTTCAGTAGCCAAATATAAGACATTTCAAGAAAAACAAGAAGTCAGCGACAGCCTGGAGAGAAAATTAAAACTCTGTAAGGAAGGCTCTTCGTCCAACATCCAGAGCACTTTTGTGTACATCTGTTCTTTCAGTTTGTGGTTGTATTTGGATGCTGAAAGATGGAGTAATAATATAAAAGCTAGAAAGTACTCCTGAGTGAAGAGAGGCTGAAAAATTTCAATTATAATGGTAGTAATTCCCATTTCTGTTGTTGCCTTATCAATATCAGGCAAGAGGAAAGACACATAAAAAGTAATATTTTAAGAAAGATGTACAAAACATAAGTAAAATTTGTAAAGATTTAAAGAGGAATCTCATACAAAAAGCAGATTTCCACTATGCAAGGAAGAGAAGCCAAGGGATGAAGGATGAATTTACAGCTCTTGGAAAAATCATGGCAAGACAGCACTTAAATCCAAGTGCTATTTTTCTTGCTTCTTTCTCTCCCAAGTGGGTTATTGATTTAAAATACGAACTTAATGAAACAAAGTCAAAGGAACTAACCATAAAATTTCAGATGAGTCACAGAAAATAAAAGCCTCATCAAAAGCTACACCAATCCCAAATTCACCAAAACATCTAAGGGAGATGAGCACTGAACATATTTTAAAAGCAAACTGTGTTCACACTGAAGGAACTGCTCCCAGCTTAGCCCTCCTTGAACCTACTCTGCTGTTGTTACAGTGCTGAGCACAGCTAAGAAGGCTTAAGATGCCTTGCATATTAGAAAACACTTCTCTTGAGATTAGGTATTTTTTCAGTTGGCCTTTCCCCTTCCTCACATACACCTTGGAAGGTGGTGGTCAAAGCAAGCAAATGCAGTGGATGCTAAAAGAACTATCCTAAAAAAATTCTGGTAAGACTAGGATGAAAATAAATCCATTAATGGATATCCTGACTACAAGAAACCCCATCCCTTCAGAAATGGTTTAACAGGACTTCAGTAAAAGGCACATTCATTAACTTCCAATGAAAAGGGGATAAAAGGTCTAGCACCTGAAGTGACAGCGGTACCTCAAACTACCATCAGAAGGTCTAAAGGACACCTACTACTTTGACAAATCTCAAAGTATGTCTGTACTTTGAAAAATATTATTTCATACAGCCTTTAATCCATAATTTGAGCAGTGGTTCTGCAGCTACTAGTAGCTATAACACAAATATTTAAAATTGTTTTCACTTAATGCAGGAACTCACTGAGCTTGATCACCAAAGTTCCTCTGCTAAGCTGCTACTAATAAATTCAAAACACATTAAAGTTACAGAGATGAAAATGAACTGAAAAAACCAGAGAGATCTCAGAAAGGCAGCTCTATAGAAAATGTGTACATAATTTCAAGAAATCAAAGCAAAATCTCATTTATCCATCTAAACACCAGTGAGCTCAGATGGGACTTCAGGAAACTAGAGACTCTGTGTCAACTATTAAGTCATCACAAAAAAAGGATAATGTCTCTAACAGCAGAACAAACAAACGTTTGTCCTGACAGACTAAAACTTGTTTGACTACCATAAATGCAGGTGCTATGTTTACTCCTCACACACAGGATAACATGCTTCCTGCTTGCATCCTTCACTGGATTCTTTAGTGGCCAAGTGGATGGAAATAACCTGACATGGTCTTTTGCTCATGGTGCTAATGGCAGATTATCATAGAATCACAGAACCATCCAGGTTGGAAAAGCCCCTTGGGATCACCGAGTCCAACCATCATCCCTATGAACAAAGTTCTCCCCTAAACCATCTCCACCAACACCACATCCAAACGACCCTTAAACACACCCAGGGATGGTGAGTCCACCACCTCCCTGGGCAGCCTGTTCCAGTCTGACCACTCTTACTGTGAAAAAATTGTTCCTAATGTCCAGTCTAAACCTGCCCTGGTGCAGCTTGAAGCCCTTCCCTCTTGTTCTGTCACTAATTACCTGTGAGAAGAGACCAGCACCAGCCTCTCTACAATGACCTTTCAGGTGGTTGCAGAGACTGATGAGGTCTCTCCTTAGCCTCCTCTTCCTCAAACTAAACATTCCCAGGTCCTTCAAGTGTTCTTCATCAGATTGATTCTCCAGGCCCTTCACCAGCTTTGTTGCCTCCTCTGTCCTCGCTCCAGCACCTCGAGATCTCTCTGGAATTGAGGTACCCAAAACTGGACACAACACTCCAGGTGTGGCCTCACCAGTGCTGAGCACAGGGGGACAATCACCTCTCTGCTTCTGCTGGTCACACTATTTCTAATGCAACCCAGGATGCCATGGGCTTTCTTGGCCACCTGGGCACAGTGCTGGCTCATGTTCAGCCCCTTGTCAATGAGAACCCCCAGGTCCTTTTCTGCCAGACCCTTCCCAGCCACACTTCCCCAAGCCTGGAGTGTTGCCTGGGGTTGCTGTGGCCCAAGTGTGTGATGATAAGCATGATGATCAGGTACTTGCTCCAACATTTTCTGATTTGAAAGTCCAGTTGCCATTAACCAGGCAACAATAATCTTTCATGCATAACTCCTCTATTTCACATAATGCTTGACATTAATGAAACAGAAACAACACCCTCAGATATGGTTGTACAGTTGCTATATGAGAATATCACCACTTTAACAGGAAAGTGTGCCATAAAAATTCCCTAGTGTTTCCTTTTAACTTGATGTCAAGGAATAACGTAAGACAAATTTCACCTGCCTAAAGAAAAAAAAGGATCTGTAGGGCACAACAGTAGACAAGTAGCTTTCTAAAATAACAGTGCAGTTAGAAATACTGCCTACACCCACAAGAGAAAAAGAGGGAATGGTCTCACAGCCCTGGATCCTGCCCACTGCTGTTACCAATGTGCTGAGATGATTCTCAGTAAGAGATGATTCTCAGTAAGAGAGCACCAGAACTGCTGTCAGAAGGAATTGCCCCATCAGGCCCTACCTCTTGGATCATACATCAGCATGTTATGGTTTCACACCCAGATTTTCCAACTGGCAGGCTAGCACTGGGGGGAAGCTCGTTTCCTTTAATTGATGCAAACATGAATGTGTTTACACAGCGGTTTCACAGCCAACTCTTCCAGCTCCTGACTGGATTGTCCATTTCGGGCTGTAGCATCCATTCTGTAAAATTAAATTGATCTTCCATCTAATCAATGAACAATTCATGTTTTTGGAAAATACAGTAAAGCATGAGGAAAGAGAAAATAAAAATCTAATGTGTCATCTAACAAGCAGCACTGACTTCTGCTTTTTGCATCCCTCGTTTTCTTTTAAAATCTTCCATGTAAAATTAAAACCCTGTATTTTTTTCTTAATTTACATTACTTGTGCAAACACAGCCCTACTCAATCTAAACACACATAATACTTATGATAGAGCCTGCTAAATCAAATACTGGTATTTTCCCAAGTGGAAAGGCAACAGAGATTTCATCTCAAAGGCAGCAACAAGCAGCAAGAGAGAAGCAAAGTGATGCATCTGGTCTCCAAACAACAGTTATCTTTCCTCCCTTTTCCCTCTGTTGTTCAAGCTTCTCTGTAGTTTGAAACAACAAAATGAAGCCTGGTTGTCTAGTACCATGTCATGGACTGCTTCCAGAAACTGTACAATAAGTGTCCATCAATATTTTTCCATTCATCCCCCTCCATTTACCTGTCTCCAAAGCATATTCCAAAGAAATATCAAGGTTCAATGGGTACTATTGTTATCTTAAGGCAAGATATAAAACTTCTTGGAGGAAGCAAAGAATTTATGCCTTATTTTCCACAGAAAGGTTAAGTCATATTAGTAAATGACCTTGTCTTGACTGCTGCTACTTCTCAAGGTTGGTAGTCATGGTAGCAAGTCAAGTCTAGTACTGTCTGAACAGGTCATGGCTAACCTGGCAACATCAGTAGGGATGTTTCTTTCTCTAGTAGGTCCAAGTCTAGTGAAAGTACTTAAAGGTCTTGTAAGTCAGATTTAGAAGAGATGAAGTAAATTACAAGATGCAGCATCTTCCTCACCATAAAGAAGTAAGGGACTTGTTTCTCTTTCTCCAGGCACGCAGAGAACTCATTGTCTCCTGGGGACACTCAGATATTTTTTTAGTGGATATTCACAATTTTGCAGAGGGACCATTTTGCTTTGCTTCAAGAGCAAAATGGATTTTAGATGAAACTCTTTTTGAGACAGAAGAAACTATAAAATCTCATGAAGGACATAAGTAATAAAAGACAAAATCCTGGCAGCTTTGCTGGCACCCACGGAAAGCGGCTGCAGCAGAGGCATCAGGAAAAGGAAGCCACTCCAGATTCATTTTTCTATGACTATTCTTCAGGGAAAATATTGTAACACCTATCTGTCAGAAGAGCACACCATCTTATTCTGCCAAACGCCAGAGATGGGAAGTTGACTGATAATGCTGCCTCTTGTCTCCATCAGTACGAGGCCTTGAAATCCTCCTCTGAATCTCTATTTTTAAGAGAGCAAATTTTGACAGATCTTGCCAAAAAGCAATCCAAGAGAGTCTCCTCAATACAAAGAAAGATTAATTTAACTTGTTCAGTTCCTCACTGTAAAGTACCGTGAAGCTTTACGGGCAATTCCACTGACATCTGAAGGCCAGGAATGAAAAGTGGGAAGGTGGGGCTGGCTGCTGCCAGACTATCCCCGAGCAAAAGTCTGTGAAATCTCAGCTCTGTTCTCCCATAAACCATTTCCAGAGGTGATGTAGTCACTGTGGAGGAGATATTTCTGCAAGTTTTTATTTAGGTGCCTGCAGTACCTTCTGAAAATAAGATATTTGTGCTTCTGAAAGTGGTTATCCCTTACTTGAAATATTTAAAATTGTCATAAGACAATTTTCTAGCAAAGAGCAAATCCAACGACAAAATAAAACTCAGATTTTATGTAAACATTAAACCAAAATACACACAGAATAGAACCCAAGAGCAAACTCACATTTTTGTCATAAATGTTTCCAGAACTTGGTTGTCATCTGTTATGCCTAAGACTTCTGACATTCGGGCATACACCTGGAAATAAACATTTCAACAGTAACATATTATAGACATTTAAAAGTACCAACTTTTTCATTTATTCTAAAACTTTCCCTATTTTGATTTTGCATGAGGAAAGTCCAGGCACAAATGCCTGTCCATCCAACCTAGCTAAAGCATTTGTGAGAGATGGCTTATACACTCCCCAACAGTATGTTGTGAATTTGGCACTGATAACCTTTTACTTGCCCTTGCATACATTTTTCTTCCCCACAAAGATGTCAATTTTCCATAATAAACTCTGTTGTTCACAGAACAATAGTCTGTACTCAAAGAGCCTGGTTTTTTTACATAAAAAATTGCAAAGTGATGGAGAAGACATTCTTGCATTGGTCTCTGTCCTCGATGGGATGTGATTCAACCCTGTCCTTGAGCTTGATTTTGCTACTTCACACCCTGCCAGTTGTAAAATCTGGTAAATCTGGTACTTGCCAGATATTAATTTTTGTGGCAGCCACGTAACTTGCAGTTATACAACACTTTCCCCCTGTATTTCAGATTCAAGACAGAGATCACCAGCCAAGTTTTCCCAGCACCCAATCCATCCTCCTACCAGATCAAACTGCTCTTACGATGCACTAACAAACACACAGGTCACAGCAAGTCTATTTTTTCTTCAGAGTGCAATCTTAACATTTTCTGGTTGTTTTAGTAGCCTAACACTCAGTTGGGATAAAAACATTGAGTTGGTTTAAATCAACTTCAGAAACAGAGGGGTGACACATACAGCAACATTTCTTCGCAATTCTCTGCCAACTCACTTGACCCTGAGCTCGAGTGACTCTGAAATGTGTGTAGGACTGGGCTAGATGTCCACCTCCCAGTCAGGGCTGATTATTTCATTAACCTTCAGTGACACTGAGACAAGCAGGAGGGGTTATCAGTAATCCTTCCCTGGGATGTGACAGGCCTGAGGCATGAGCAGCAGCACCGTGACAGCCGGGTGCCATCTAGCTGCCAGCTGCTCCCTGACACCACTTGTCCCCCAAATACCAACGGGTCCCTCTGGACTGCTGGGACTGCACCTACACCTGCTGGCACCAGCTTCCTTTCTGCTGGTGAGGGAATCCCAGGACCTTGCTTAAAAACCAAACCAGCAGAATTCTACCTCTGAGGAAGTCCACAACAATAATACAAATAAGAAACACTACGATAAAAATTCCGCGTTCATGTCCCGAAGTCTTGAGTTTCATTGAAGCATAATAAAGGCATGAGGAAACTGACTTGCAGCTCTAACCAGAAACTGCACCAAGATCAAGGATAACTTAACTTGTAAGTCAACTTATCCTTTTTTAAACGTCTGAATGCAATTCAGTGTGATAAAATCAGCAGTGAAAGGACAATCAAAAGATGAAAACATTGTAATATACAACCTGATCCTTCAAATTTTTCAAAATATTTTGTTCACACACTGTGTGAAGTTACCATATACAGTAATTAAATATAGAAAAAGTAATATATTCAAATATAAAAAGAGTATCTTCTAATTTTTTTTAAAAAAATCATCTAATTAGTGCACTGCGGAAACGCTACAGCAGCTGCAATTTTGGCAAAGTGTAAGAATTTTTGTATTTGACATGATGAAAAGAGGGAGGGAGGCAGCAGGGATGTCAACACATCAGCAAAGCCACATTTTTGTTGGGATGTTTCCTTGCTTTCCTGCCTTCCTGCCAGGGACCCCAGCGGGAGGAACGGCGCTGAGGCAGCGCTGGGAGCTGCTTTGTGCTCTGTTGTCAAACTGGGCTCCCCCCACATCAGAGTTTAACAAATAAAATACTAAACCAGCAGTCAGTGTTGACAAAGAGCAGCGCTTTAATCCACAATTATCCTTGTAACTCTTACTACTCCTTTTATCATCCATTAGCTTTGATTCCCATTATCCCATCAAGAACTGTGTCAACGCTTTTGTCCCTGGGGATTTCCCACAACTCCGAGGATCTGACAGCCAAGCCTGAGTGCTAAGCAGGATCATTACCTCTTAAATCCACTTATCTGATCCACTGAATAGTAAATTGAAAAGCTCATTAACAGCAACAATCTGATTTGTTTTCACATGTGACAGGGTCATTTCAAGTCAGCATGAATACGGTGCTTGTAATAAAAACTACTACCCCTTCAGCTCCAAACTGGGACAAATTGTAAGCTAAAAGAAATGGCATATTTTAAACACCTTCTTCAAAATAATTTTCAAAACCAACGCACACATTTGGCACACAAAAATAGAAAAGCCAGAAAGCCCCCCAACCACAACAATGAAACGCCCTTAGACTTTTAAGTGCTATTAAAAATTAATGAGAAAGCATTTTGGAGGTATAGTAATAAAACACACTTCGACAACAAAGACTGTGCGACGTAGTCAAAAGGCAGAAAAAAAAAAAATTACTATTGAAAGGGGTTGTGAAAGGCTGTGGAATCACATGTGGGAGTGATCTCATCTTCAGCTCGGTTCCAGCACGGAAGGCAGAGGCAGCCCAGGGCCCTCACACCCACTGGGTCTCCTCCATTCCTGACCTCCCCTTCCTTCTTCCAGCATGAGAAAACCCAAGGCTTGTGTTTTTAACTCCCTCCAGGCACTTGAAGGAAGGAGCAGGATAATTAACTTTTTTTGGGAGGAAATAAACAGTTCAAGACTTCTGGAAAGCCTTGACACATCCATTCCCAAATCCTCACAACTGCAGGATTTAGACCTTCCACTACAAATCCTGCATCAACACACAGCACTACACAGTCATGCCATGGTACCACCCAAGTGCAAGCTTAGCAGTAAAATATCCCATCATCACCATCTCATTCTTACAATAGTTATGAACGTGAGTGAAAAAGTGGTAACATCGGGCTACAAGGTTTGAAGAACTTCACAAGTACAAGTTCTTGAGGTCCCTGAAGCAAGCTGGGGCTGATACCACCATCACAACTGATACCTACAGCACTGCTGTGCAGTCAGAGGGGACAGCAGTGGTCATGGCAGTGAAGAGAAAGAAGAGCCCAGCAAAACACCTTCAATAATAATAACAATTTCAACATTTTCATGCTAGCATGAAGACAAGAGACCCAGAGATCCTTTTCTTTTGCCCTGTTTGTGCCACCAAAACCACCGCAGTGGCCTGAGGATGTTTAAGGAGGGCAGCAGGTTCACAAGCTCTGGTGCCAAGGAACCTTTTGTGATCTAGTGGATTTATCAGTCATTCAAATTACATCACCAGATACTTCCCAAATACTTGAACTACTTGCTGCATTGCAAAAGGGTGGAAAAACAAAATTGTGGATGCAATGCTTTACAAAGCAAAGCACTTGTATGTAAATACAGTTGAAGAAAACAAATAATTCAGGAGTAACACTAAAACTTAATTTCTCTGTCTTCACTGCTCTTTGGCCCTAGATATCTTTAACTTTGCTTTGTCTTTTGAGGTCTTCTCTTTTTGGTGCTATCTTTATAACTCTGAAGAAGCTAATTATGTCAATTCTTAAATGTGAAGCAGATTACAGAACTGGGAAGCTCAGAATATGAGTTCCTAAAGGTTGTATGGCTCTGTAATGACAGTCACAGAAATTCAATAACAGCACTGTATGGAATGTACTCAAACGCACCCCATGAAACAAATTAAAACAGAGCAATGAATCTCTCACACTGTGCAAATAAGAAAACGCACGAAAATGTTGGTTCCTATATGTTTCATAAGGGCTATTATAATGAATTAAGATTTTGGATAATGAATCTTCAGAAAATTACAGTGAAGTTATTACCCTTAGGCACAGCGTAAATGCTTAAGATATTATAACTTCCTTGAAGCTCTCCAGGCCTTGCTGCAGAGAACTATCACTGCAACATTAAAGTATTTTGTCATGAATATTGAGGGCAAAACTAGACCTTAATCGTATTTACCCCAGCAAACAGAAGCTGAGTGGGGAGAGCTGCTAGGAGCAAGCAGGTCAAGGAGCTCATCTCCTCCCCCACCATGTGTCTGGGGATTCACACAACACGGCACCAACTACAGCCCATGTCTGAAGCTGCCACCCCACTGCTCTAACACCTTGTGCACCACCCACTAAAACTCCATACCCATCCCCAGTTTCTTTCTCGGAGTCAAGTGCCACAATACATTTAGTAATTTCCACTGCTTTTTCAATTGGAATCAGTTATTTTGAATTTTTAGTGCTTAAAAGCTCCGTTAGGGTGCAGCAGAAATCTAGCCTCCAAATCCCGACAACTTCTGAAAATCTGACCCGAGTCCCCTGACTGGTGCATCAGGGTGCCAGATCCTGACCAAACTAAGGGCTTAAAGAGCCTTGGCTTTTCTATCTTCTGCATAACAGGAATACCTTTGAAACCTCCATTCCTGACCAGCTGTCTTAAGAAGCTAATATCTTGAAAGTCCCTTAATGCTGAGTCTAAACTGGAGGCTGGGCTAATGTTTTGTTTTATAGTTACTTCCATAAATGAGAAAGCTTCAAAAACAGGCCATAATAAATTGGCACAGTTAAGTTTCAGACAGGATCTCTGAAGATTTGGTTGGGCTTTGTGCTACATAAAAAGTAGGGTACTCTCCATCCACTGCTAGGTGTGTTTGTAAGCAATGAGAGGAAGAACATCAGTGACATAAATGATATGCTATTTACTGGCTCACCTATAAACTGAGCTTAATTAAAAGGTTGCATAAAGCTGTCCTCAACTGAAAGAGACCTCGTATAAAACAACATTTAAAGATTTGGGTATTGTTATTACAACTAAGTTATGTTTTAGGGGAAAGAGTGTATCTGCTGTGTGGCTGAAGAGTCGTCGTTATGGATGTTGTTTCCTTCCCAGTCTATTGAAATATTCCATCACCACAAGTTCAGAGAGGAAGAGGTGTTATCAGTTCCTGCAAAGGCTGTTTTCCAAGCTCTCCTCCCCAGTCCCTTCCCTGCTGCTCATGGAGTACCCATGTGATGCCAGCAGCTAACCTCTTCTTCAATGGAAATGGATGTCTATTTCAATGACTTTTTTTCAGCTTTTATTTACTCCTTTCCTTCCCTTCTTTCCCTCCCTTCCTTCCAAAAATCTTGAAAGAAAGACTTACAATTCTGGTGAACAGAGAACAAACTAACTGGTGTTATTACTGACGTGGCACAAGAAGCATTCTCTGGAAAAAAAAAAAGAAAAAGAAAAAGAACAGGGTTTATCTGCTAGGTGTTCAGTTAGCCAGTTGTTGAAAGGGTGCTTAGCCTTAAAAGTCTTGTTTAGACTTACATTTTTGTAAAGCTATATTAGTGATTTTTAATTCCACTGTCTCTTCTGCTCCCCTCCAGGGCTTAAAGCACAAATATAGTGAAAACTGAGCAATACTATTAACAGCTATTACTTTTTGAACATCGTCCAAAAGATCTTTAGTTTTTGAAACACAGTTCCAGGCTGTGCTTTCCATCGGAGCTATATGCTGCACTGCAGAGATTCAAGCCATATAATGCATTCAGGTATTTCCTTAACAAGAAGCCAAAATGCTGCTTTAAAAACCCTCTAATGTTTGAAATGAACCAATATTGTACACATGACAGGACCAGATTTGTGCTAGTCAGGAAACTCCAGAAGATAAAGTACTACAGGTTCTTCAGGAGCAGTAATGGACAGTCTTACTTGCCCCTGTAACTATTGAAAGTGTCCAGCTTCATTTTATTCAGTTGCTTACTTGTATCGAAATGAGTGGCCCACTCAGCATGCTTATGTGCAATAAACCTCAATGCTAAAGTATCAACATTTGTTTGGCACTTCAAATCAAGTAATAAAAACCACAGTTACTTATTACAATTCTAAAATTCCTGCATCAAAACCTATTTCATTGTCGTGACTAACATAGCTACTCCACATCTCTCAGGATCAAGCCTTAAACATATGATATTTAGTGGTATCACCTCTTTTAAAAAAGGTTTTGCACCAGAGTTGCAGATCAGAGTGTGTTTGCACGTTTATCCCAGGGCACAAGGAGAGGTGTTACAGCCACCACAGCTAATACTAGCAATTTGAACAACCCTCTTTGGCAAGCCAGAAATAAGATAATTGTTCAACATAGGCTGGCTCTTCTGAAATACTGGAAGCATTGCCTGTAATTATAGACATCTGTCATTGCTAGCCACTCAGTAGTAACCCTGACATCAATATACAACTATAACACTAAACTGCCTGCAGGCACAGCAATGGAAGCCAGATACGAGAGGCGGGCAATCATCTGCCTCATCCAAACTATCTGTCAAAGGTTCCTAACCACAAATAGCTCTTACGTTTTGTATCCTTAGGATAATATGTTGATTTATTTTAGTTCCTCTAATATTTACAGTCTAGGCCATCTACTAAAATAAAGAAACAAACCTGATGGCTAATGGAGGCAGTTACTGTTCAAAATCATCACGGAAGGTCATAGCTCACCACTCCAACGTTGAACACTGATGGCTCTTCTGAACATGCACCTGTATGGAAACTTTCCCTCCTCCAAAATCACCAACGCTCATTTCCAGCTACAATGCACAGCGATTGCTGTTCTCTCACCAGCCAACATCATCTCACCCAAACCAAAGAGATATTTACATTTTGAACCTCGAGAATATCTGTGCAAAAATGTGCAGAGGAAGGTCCAGCGTCCCAGAGTTCACCGTGTCAGCACAGACACGAGCAGCTCTCTGCAGAATTATCTCCAACACACAACTTTGGTAAAGGAATTGCATTAAGGATATTAATTATGTTTCCAGATTAAACACTTCTGGAGGTCTTAGTGGGAGGCTGACAAACACACTTAGGCAAGGAATAAAGTTTCTTGAAATTTACAGATCAACACAGCTAATGTCTTCTTAATTCTAAGGTGAAAATCACATTGAAAGCCTCAGTCTCTGCTTTTTTGTCTTCATCTGAAAATCAATCTCAAAAAGGGGCAAAAAAGATTGTAGGTTTAAACTAATTAGGAATTAACATCCTTACAATTATCATAATTTGTTATTAACAAAACTGAGATTTCTTAGTATGATTCACAACAGCCTCTGCTGAAGAGAAACTATTAATTACTAGACAGACAGTTAGCTTACAAGTGAGCTGCATTTTAAAAACCTCCTTTAAAATACAATTGCTAAATGCCTTACAGTGCTGTAATGTGAGACAGGTTCAAATCTTATTACTTCACTGAAATTAAAACCTAAGTTTTAATACTGTTCAAGTCGAACAATGATTCCACACTTTATTGCTTTTGAAATCCCTTGATGATCATAGGAAAAAATGCCCTCGAGAAAAAGAGACTCTGTTTTCGATAAACAGAAAATACAGTTTGCACTCTTAGCCTCTTTGTCATCACAAAAAAAGGATTTAATGCCAATTCTTTAAAAAAAGACTTTTTTCACAAAATGTGCACCTTGTGTGCCATTTGTAAAATCAGCTCACTTTCTTTTATTTATTACTGCAGCGCGGCAAGGCAATAAAGCAGCTACTGATAGCTAATAAATTACATGCCTTTTAAAACAATTCTCCAGCTACAAAAACTTGTAACTACAAAGGCTTACATTTACATGGTACATCGTGTGAAATGTCTACATTTATGTTCTATTTAACCACATAAATAAAATGGGACCCTGATTAAATAGCCGAGCAGGAAACAGGGGCTACGGGTGAGATTAAAACAAAGGGTAACTTTTTAAGGCTTTTCTACAGATTGACATAATTAAACATGAAATGTAACAAAAAGAATGGCCTAAGCAGTTCAGGTGTGAATTCTTTTTAAAATAAAATGCATTTTTAAGTATGCCCTTCACGCTACCTTCAGGAAAAAAGCGATCACCGATTTTTCAATTATTACACGACAACAATGCAAACTCTGGTCTAAAAATCATGTAAGGTTTTCAACAGAATTGCAACATATTACTGCAATATAAAACAGTAACTCTCCATCACATACCACGGAAAGCAGGATTTGTATTTTTAATTAAACTAAATACCAGAGCTTTGGGAAAGTGTGTTTTGTTTTGTTGTTGAAACAGATTTTAAACAAAAAGCCCCTGCAGTCATATTTCATCATGTATCCTTCTTCATGAAAGGTTTTAAACCTCTATGTCTCCATTAAACTCATGGAAGTATTCTTAAATATTGTTTTCTTCATGGCTGGCCTAGCAATTGCAGATAATTTGCACAGAATGCTGAGGTGCATTGTCTTTTATTCTTGTTCTGCATTATTTTTAGGCTGATGTGCTAAACTATTATAATACATTTCTTCCTTACAGTTTGAGTGTCTCACAAATCATTAAGCTAAGCATTACATTATTTGTAATTGTCTCTTGTCTAGTTATGCATCTAAACTTAAGATGTGTAGTTCTAATATTAATTTCTTCAGCTCACAGTGATTTTTGTAGCATCTGTGGCTTTGCTTTTGCTTTGCTCACACAACTTTTTTCAGTGCTGTAGCTCCAAAATGGTAGTTCTTTAATTGAGCGTGAAAACAGACCTTAACGCCCTGCTGATAAATAAAACCATTAAAACCACTGCTCTTCAATTTTAAAATAACAACCCATGACATGTTAGTAAAGATGCTGCATGATTCAGAATTCCTCACCAAGCACAGCACCACTGTGACTATCCATCATTCTGAACGGAGATGCTGTGGGGCAGAGCTTGCAGGCTGACAGCACTGCTCGATGCAAAATGAGATGGGAAATACTTTTCAGACACTTTTCCACTCCCTTAATCCTAAGGCCACCTTTCCCTATGGTAACCAAAGATTTCCTTCAGTAATGTGGCTCCTCTTGTATTTATCACGACTGCGGCATTTAAAATAACGAGGCAAAACGCTCATGATTGAAAACAGACAAAAAGGTGGTTTAAGAAACCAAGCAGCCAGGACAAGAAAGCCAGGCCCATGTTTTCCAGATGCAGGTTAACCTGTCTGCTTGTGGGGATGAAAGATTGGTGCAATTTTAAGATGGTACAGAATAAAGGGTGAATAGAGCCTGGTGTATCTATACTGGGCAAGTGTCCTCAAAAGCACTGCAAACAGCCAAGAGGGAACTGAACAGGGTCCTTATAAACAAGTTTGGTTCAAGAAGAGTTACAGATGTATTTAAATAAAAAACAGAACAATACTGAGATAGGCACCATTCAACAACTCCTAATTTTACTGAAGAATTTAAGCCGAAACACGGGACACTGAAATCAAGCATGTTACAAGTCAAGAAATTCCACACAGGAAGACACTGTACAGAGAACACAGAAATAGATCCAACTCTGGGCCACAAGTGAGGAACAGAATTATATTCACATGAGTATTTATTGAAAAGCTTACAAAACGAATGAAATGGATCAATCCAAATCGGTCAAGGATCTTGATCAATAATTATCCTGAGTAACACGTGGGAAGTTTCAGACTTCAGCTTCTGATTTTAAAGTTGTCTTAAAAAAACCAAAAGGGTGACAACACTCTGGAGTTGTGCACAGAAAACCATACAGCCTAAACTGTCTTGGCTCTGGAGAAATGGAGACTAAGAGGGGAAATTGCAAAACAAAATGAAAAAAGGCCATCTTATC
This sequence comes from Apus apus, assembly GCF_020740795.1. NCBI lineage: Eukaryota > Metazoa > Chordata > Aves > Apodiformes > Apodidae > Apus > Apus apus. The sequence continues at coordinate 16,053,669 of NC_067294.1, read as the reverse complement.
CAACATCTAAATTCATTGCACTACAACAAAAGCAGGACAAGTCAAGAAACAGCAGCAGCAGCAGGACTGAATCCAGCACCTCCTGCAGCCTGATGTCACACGGACTCATCCAGGGGTGCTGCCCGGCGTGGGAGCCTGGCTGTACCACCTGCACTCTGCACAGTCCTTCCTCTCAGGTCTTCTTTTTACAGTATGACGGATAGTAATGGTCTTTAAGAATCTACAGAGCAATATTTTGGTTCATTTTGCTGACCTCTTGAGCAAACAAGATAATCACATCTACGCAAACAAGACAAATACCAGCACATCCCCAGACACGACTGCTCCCTCCAGTCCAAGAACCTGAACCACTTCAGAAGCAAAGTAGTCTGGTACAGCATTACTACCAGGTGCTGACTCACTCTTACCTTAGGGGATATCACAAAACTAATTTTTTAGCCCCAACAGCACATGCATTTAGATGATTACGTAAAAATCTAAATGATATTCTAAATGTTATTGCCATTCAGCAATTAGAATGGAATTGATTACTAAAGAAAGTGCATAAACTAGAATGTACTTGTCTTGTTAAGGGCTCAAAGATGCTACTTAAATCATCAGCTCCTGTGCATATTCTTACACAATCTAAAATAACAATAATATGATTTTAAATCAACTTACCTACAAAAGTTTCTACATACCTTGTGACAAGCCACATTATTGTGTAGATGATACCCATAAAATTAATTGAATACTTAAATTTATATAAAACTCCCTTGTTTCAGAAATAAAACTTTTGTTCCCAGAAGACTTCTTTCTCAATAGAGCTACATGCCTCAAGAAACAACTCGTCAGTAGTGAGAATGCTCTGGAGAAATAATATGGAACCTTCCTCATGGCCTTCCTAACTGCAGTTCTTCTGATCCAAATTGATGCCAACTATCAACCCTTCCAACAAAAAAGATACAGATGAAGCCAACGTGGAACAAATCACTGAAATACTGCTTGCTTATTTCCCTCCTTGCTTCAGAAGAATGCAAGTGGCAGAAGACAGACAAGTATTTGTCTTCCTACGACATTTAACAAACACATATTTAAGTCTGAGAAGAGTATTTTGAAAATATATTCCTGTATGTGAGAGAGATCTATGCCAGGACAATGTTACTAACAATTTTGGATTACTCTCTAAGCACACAAAAGCAATGTCAGAAAGAGCTCAGAAAAGAAAGAACAGTCTGACTAAAAATAATGTTGGGAGGATCAGTGCATCTAATGAAATCTGACATATAGCCCAAATGCTGGATGCTCTGCAGATTGGATTTCAGTGTATGTAAAATGCTTATACACAAGGTGAAAGTCACCACTGACACAGCCCTTGTGTTGCCTTGGTCAGACAGCTCTATCCCTGCTTTTCCTTGCTCAGATGCACAAAGATGGACTAGTTGTTCTGCCTTCTACTAATTCAACTTGGTATGAAAATGACACGCTGGTCCATAAGATACTGACCAAGCCTAACACAAACATGGCCCAGGCACTCTGGAGAAAATGTTTATTTGCATTTTTGTTTTAACTGAAATACACCTTTTCGTAAGGGAAAAAACAACCCTTTCTAGTTCAAGTGCACCACATACAAAACCACATCATACTGCTTTAAACACGAAGCTTGTCAGTCTCCCACTTTTTGAACACATTAAACCCAAGCTGGGGAAGGCAGCTGGCTCCTGTGGTCACTCTAGGTACTATAAAAAGGAACATTCAACAATTAACAATGAATTAGCTTGTGACTTTGTTGTATGAAAGAAACAGAGCTCTGACAGCTTTAGAACATCTGTGAATCAGGAGACAGTGGCTGTATGGTGGTCCATTAAGTCACCAGAAGTACCCAGAAAATGTTTCTCCTTTCTCTCACCCAGCTTCACACTCAGTGCTTTTGGATGCTCAGACAAGAAGAGCTGTCATGCCAGTATTTATTGCCTATCTTCATTCAGCTGTCATCAACTTGAAGACAGCTAGAGATTTTTTCCAGGGTGGAAGTGCTGCTATGATGGGTTATATTCCTAAGGACTGCTGAAATAAACGTATGAAATGGCTTAATTCTCCCATTTTAGAGAACTAGAGATTAAAATTGAGAGGGGGATATTCTTCTTTTTTTGGCTCAAAATAAGGAAACACTCTTCTTGCCATGCTCCATAAATCTATTCCCAGAACCACCCTTAGATTAAAAAGGAGCCATGACTTATGTATAAGTTAACATCCCAGTAAAATAGGCATAACTATAATCATCTCAAGTCCAGCCTTATGAACTACAATTCCAGTTTGCACTGCACTATAAACTCCAGAGTAAGAAAAGTTACCAAGACATGGAATATTACGTGGTGAAAACTAACAGTAGATTTGTGACATACTCCATATTTACTTATCATCCTTATTTTTAAGGTACTTCTGTTTTGACCATTATGATTTTCAAATTTAAACCACTAACGTTTAGTCAAATTTAATTCTATTTTAATTTTTCACTCTGAGAATTATTTTAATCACTAATTGATGTGTCAAACCCTTTAAATTAAAAATTGAGAGGCAGAAAGAAGTAATTTTTTACACATTTTTTTTTTAGTAATTGAAGATTACATTAAGTAGAAAGGGGTTCCCCCCCTTTAATTCACAAGTAGCAAGATTTTACTGGAGCTAGATTAACCTGCATTCTCAGCTTGCTAGCTTCACCAGAATGGCACAGAGAAATGGCAGCAGTATTGCTGCATTGTTTCAGAAGTCTGAATTACTAAGGATAAAGTGAAGTAAAATCAAAGGTGAGGGGGCCAGTTCATACATGGCTGAGCTTTCAGACCTGCCCGTCCGTTCCTGCTTGAATCCTCCCAGCACTGTCAGCAGGACTAAGGAACCAGCAGCAGTCAGTCTTCAGAGTGCCAGGGCACAAGCCAGATACAAATCTGTGGATACAAATCTTCAACTGGCACAGTGAAAAGCCAGACTCCTTAATGCAACACGACACAGAACCTGTCATACAACTCTCCCTCTTGCTATTCAGTCTGCATCTGACTCATCAGATGAGAGCAATGGCACACAAATTCAGTGGGAGGGAAGGAAGGCAGGTAGTTAACTCTGACACTCTAATGAAACCACATTTAATTGCACTGCCTGCAGCCTGTGTACAGCCAGAAGCTACACTAAATTGCTAATGGCTTTACTTACAGCCTACTCATGTCAAGCTTGGCCTTTGTGCCAGATTTTTTCTTTTACTTCGCAAAAAACTTTGGGTGTTGTTTTGTTTTGTTTAGGGTTCCACCCCCCCTCTTAATTTTTATGCAATGTAACCTTTAATATCTGCATGGTAAGTGCTGCACTTTTCTATCTAAACATGATCAACCCAGGATGTGCATATGCAAGACCCAACTACTGGAGCTGGCTAGAAGTTTTAGTGTTTCCCCTTGCAAAATGCAACTCTGTGTTAAAAGATTCATTGCAAGTTATCTCCATCACTCTGAGAGCTGCAGGAGAAGCCTGGTTCCCTGCCGCCTCTGTCAGGATGAGCTTCTCCTCAGGCTCCTTTCCACAGGAGGGTAATTCTGTCCTGCTGTAGGATCTCCTGTCTCAACAGGCACAGCTCTAATCTACACAATTAGTGAGATAAACCTGGAACACGGAGAATGCCACTAGAGGGCTCACATATGATTAGAGAGAGATCACATCATTTCCATGCAGCATGGAACTTTACAGAATCTTCATTGCTAAAATTCTTTTAAGCACAGCAAAAAAACCCATTGCTTCCAAACACGTAATTGGGCCACGGTTGCACTGAAAGAACAGACAGAAAATGGTCAGCAATCAGTTGTGCAGCTGGTGTGAAGTCAGCAGAGGAGATCTGTATTTTCTGAGAGAAATAACCATTGCAATCCTTGCTTTCTATGCAACACAATTCACCAGTAAGTGCAGGTCAGTGTCATACTGTGTAATGCAATACTCTAATGACATCCTGTAGATAGGCTTACACACTTAATGGTGACTTAATTGCTGTATTTTTTTTTTAAATGCAGGTTTTATTGGAACGATTCTATTCGGTTCACTACAAATGTGAAAGAAGTGCTGTCTCTGAATCACTTCAGTAAGTGAGCAGCATGCAGGACTCCATCCTGCAACATGATGATCACTTCCTGTGCTGTTAACTGTGACAAGAGTAGATGGTAGAGAGCCCTAAGGTGGGTCAGGCCTTAATTGGCCACCACTGTCAGTATTCTACTTAAAAGGCCAACACCCAAACCCACAGCAGCAGAGTAACTGCTAAGGACTAGCCTTGTACTTGGCCCACAGGCAGAAGAAGAGAGGACAGATCCAGCTGAACAAGGAATCACCAGGAAGGAAAAGAAATACATTATGTATGCACTAGATATGTACCAACACATTTTTATTCCTGTCCACATTCAACTGTGCTCCAAGACAGCAAAACCATTGGGAGTGAAACAGATCTATCAATTATTAAAGGAATTAAGTTGAAAATATTTTGACACCAAGCGACAGACTGGAAACAAGTATTTCATTTTAGAGCTGAACACCAATACTCTGCATTTTAGACAAATATATTAGTTGACAATGCATCCTGTTTGACTTAAAAATCAACTAAATACAAATTAACACAGCAGCGTGAGAACAAAATTAACGGTCTATGGCAGATGAATCCTCTATTGCACCTGTCCTCCTCTGTGCAAAAGAACATCAGCCTGCCACTGATTATTTCTTTTTGACATGATTTATCGCCTACTATTCTTTAAACTTGATAAAGCAAATTAATCTTTGATTGCAGGAGCCACTGGAGGTTGTCATTAGTCATGTAGTTTGGTGAGGCTGCATGTGTTTCATTTACCAGTCACAAAGAAATGAAAGCCCAGCAGCCATCACTGGCTGCTTCAAGTGTTTCCCTGATCCACCCAAGAGAAAAGATAACAAAATTCAGTACATGGGATTTTAAGCAGCTACTCTAGAACTGACCTACATAAGCAGCACAGAGTATTTGCTTTTCCAGAAAGAATGCTGATGCCCTAACATTTATGTTCATAGGGAAATAATTGTTAAACAACAACAATTCGATCTGATGAACATAAATTTCAAGCTACCCATCTACTGAGCTTGTATGAGTAACACAATTTTACATATAAAAGATGAAAATGGAATCCTTCAATAATTGTGTGCTCATCTACAAGACATACTGCAAAAACCTGGGCAAGTCTAACAAATGTGTACAGACTGAAAAGCCCTTACATTTATGGACTGATGCTGGACTGTCCACAGGACATCCCTTAGCAATCCCGCTCCAGGATTCAGTTTTGAGAAGAGTAATTCCAGACAGAAACCAAGTCTTTCAGGTTTAGCCCCAAAGAGCTGGGGCAGTCAGGTCTGCACTGTGCCTGCCAGGACCAGGCACTGCCCCTGAGAACCAAACAGAGCTCCAGAGCTTTGGCCACCGCAACAAAACATGGTACAACACTTACCTTGGGAGGTATTTCCCTAGGAAAGGTCAGTAATGGTCTCAGTGACAAACAAGAAGGAAGAAACAATTGTCCAAATCAGAGGAACTGTTCCAAATCAAGCTGGAATGGTACGTTTGATAACCCTACTTCGAAGCAGAAAGCTGAGTGACACAGGCAGCAACGGGCTCTGGTTGCAACTCCTGATCATGAAATGGCACTTGTCAAAACAAAACAGTTTCAGCCAACATATGGACACAGATCTAACAAAGACAACGTTCCTATATTAGGCAGCAATATAGTGCAGTATTTCAATGCTAAAAAATATATTCAGCTCATTTATTTACATACATTTACACTATATTTAACAGAAACCTCAAACTATCCGGGGTCTTTCCTTCAGCATCTATTATAACTGCAAGTTCTAAGTTTTCAAGAAGTTTATTACCTGGTGAGACACAAAACTCACTACTTTTGAAACCAGTCAGAATTCTGATGTATAAAACTACAGGGCTATGCTGTCTTCTTTAAGTTATACGTTTAGAAAAAAGTGTAATGTGCTGGGAAGTTTACAGAACCAGGAAAACAACAGAACATACATGGTCAAACAACTCAGGGTGCTCCTGAAATATCCTGTTGCCAGTATTACTTATATCAACATTTTAGTATTGCAACTTGGTATGTTTGACTCTTAAGCTTGCTTCCTATCTCTATCTGCAGTTTTAAAGTTTAATAAAGATTTACACATTGGTTTGGGGAGCTTCATTTGATGTACTGCTATATTTTTTTTCTTTTTTGAAACCAAGTACTTTAATTTGGAAGTGTTTATGTTAGATATGAGTTTTGTATTCTACAGTTAATAGTAACAAATACAGGCAACAACTGTTGGAAATATTCTTTAAAATGTTGCCACAGGATTATCTATAAATACTTGAGAAGCAGAATAAAACAGTCACTTAAATGTGAGTTATGACTAGTAGTTTCTCATGTAAAAAGGCATTTTAAAAATGTGAAAAACTATATTCAGTTCTGTTTTTTTCCTTAGTCACACAGATAATTCTATGTTTATTTAACAGAAATACAAGTACAATAACTTACTATTCATATATAAATACACACTTACTGTTTGGCTCCATTGAGAAGCTATAAATTTCATCTATTGAACATTAGCTAAAAAAATTACATGTGTTTATCATCTGGATTATTCTCAGATTAATAGAGATAAATGACAAAACATAATCAGCACCAACTCTGCAACTTAATCATTGCATCTGAGCTATAGGAAACACTTAATTACTCTCATTTACTAGGTGCAATCTAATGAGAAGACATTAGCCAAATGAAAAGAATGCAGTACAAACAAACAAAATAGTTATACCATCATTAAAAAGAAACTCTGACAGTGCAGGTGACAGCATATGCAGGATAAATTACCATAATGTCCTAAATGCTGAGCTGTCAGCATGCTAATGCAGTGATCAGATACCCTGGGAATCTCAGCACTATAGCTGTCAGAAACGGGGATCATAAATCACCTCTCTCTACTGTACTGCTCATTATCACAGCTCTTAGACATGTTTCTCAGCACATTTCTGTACAGACAGGAAAGAAACAGCCACCCTCATATAATACTAACACTCAGCTGCTTCCAGCATCCCCCAGACCAGCCAGAGAACACTTTTACAGACACCTCCGTGCTAAAGCACCCAGGATCTGTGCCTTTGGACTCAGTTCCACAGAAACAAACATCTCTGCCTTCTGCACAGAACTCCAACCATCAAAGCCCCAGGAAGGAAAAGGCATTTTCTCCTAGTTACACATCCACTTCTTTCCTTTACATTAAGCTCTTTACTTGCACAGAGTTGTATTTGGGAATCTTCAAAGGGCTACACAAACTGGGAAACAACTGTGCAACTTGCACAGCCAAGCAGGCAGGTGTGAGAGGTCCCTGTGTGTGCAGTTTTTGTATTAACACTTCCAGATTAAAGTCCTCAGTTTAAAACAGAAACTATAGGAATTAGCAAAGTAGCATGCTTATTTTCTTGCAAAATATTTTTTCCTGCATTACATCACTGGAAAGAAAATGAAAGGACAAAATCAGGAAACAGAGGTATCATTTTTTGTCTCCCACAAATACTCCTACATGCAATGCTGGGTAACACACATGTCCTCTGAAGCCATCATCCAGGCTTGGGGACAGCTGAAGAACATCCTAAAACAGACCCAACAAAACTGACCCAATCATTAAGGGGGGGGGGGGGGGGGAAAGAAGAAGAAAATACAGAGTACCTTGGGCTACTGATATCTGAGCACATGTAGGTTAAAATATGCTTTAGAATCTCTTTTTCCGCCCACTCCAAGCTATGGGCAGCTGTAACACATTCATAGCTCCAGCTGCAGACTATGAGAGATGACTTTACTAGCTGGGAGCCCGACTGCTTGGGGTGGGCAGGATGCTGGGCATGACACCAAATCCCACCTTCAACCTCAGACACCAGTTAAGGGAGAGGCAAAAAGACGACAAAAATAACAGAATGTATGGTCATCTTACACCCAGTATCTTGCATCTTTGACAGCAGCAGAATCAGAGTGAAATAAGTTTTAAGTCCTTCTATACAGCTTTTGAAAACACACACGTAATAAAAAAACACAGGAAAGCAGACCTTCTGAGCAGAGGAACTTGCATATTCAGTCAAAACCTCCATGATGGGGTTTTATCTGATCTCTAGAACTAAATGAATGCTCAAATGTTACTTATGCTCCTGCTAAATTTTGTTCAGGCTGGACTAAGTTTGTGTTCTTCTAAATGTACTACCAGGAGGGGTCAATTCACAAGCACAGAACTGTCTCTTGTGATTTTTCCATAGCTGTCTTCTACAGCAGAACACAGGTTTTTAACCACACTAATCTCTTGTGGTGGAGCAAATCAAGAAAAAACAGAGTGCGGAGTTCTCCAGAGTGAATGTTTGCACATCTGCACAAAACACTCCCCAGTGAAGTTTGGGGAAGCCCCAGCAGTTGGGTGGGAGGCACCACTGTTGTGTTGGGCTCTGTCCAGCTCTCAGCACAGGAACACCCACATGGGAACTGTGGGTACAGCTCCTGTCCATGCAGAACGATGGCTGGTGAGTAAATTCTGCTTCACAGAATAGATGCTTAAATTTAAAGTTTGTTTGGTTTTTTTCCCCTTTAATGAGATAATGTTACTTTTGACAAAAGTTAGTTTCAGTTTGTTTTTACACAACACAATTTTTGGACACATTTTACCAGTAGCGTCACAGGGATGAAAAATCAGTGAAAAAAGAGTAAAATACTACTTTTGTTTCTCATCTGACCTTTCAAGGTTTGCTATGCTGAGCACAATAAGCATTCATTAAACTTTGAAAACTGTAAAGTTTCAGATACCTGTGGGTGGGTCCAATTGAGAGTTCTTACACACACACATTCATCTTACCTTGCCTTTATTTTGGGAGTCCAAGTCATAAGTGATAGAAGTGCTTGAGAAAATGCACCAAGTTTGAAAGATGAAACTATTTGATTTATAACACAGCAACCATAAATCACCCTCAGATTGAGGGAAGACGTGAACTTTAAGAGCCTGAAATGATAAATCTGAGAATTAAAGAATTTTTAGGTTCCCAATTGCAAGAGAAGAGCCTCTATTTTCAAGCAACCAGATTTTCAGGTGTGTTAAATTCCTGCTGATTTCCATGGCATTAATAATGCTCATTGTTACAAAAAATTAAGCCAATGGGCTTTTCCATTCATGTATCTTAAATATAGTAGCAGAAGCAAGATACAGAAAATATTGTTGAGGTACAGAAGCCCAGTTTGTCTTCTATACATCTAATCTTGTGGGGAAAACTCTTCCTCTTTCCTGATTAACTTGTGAGGGGAAAAAAAAAGCTCAGCACATTAAGGAATCCTGTTTATGCCACATTTTGAGCTTGTTGATTTTAACACAAGATAAAAAAGCAACTAGAAGGTTTTTGTTGGTATAATGCAGAGATCACCTATGTGCAAATAAGTTTGACAGGGATAATTATTTTAACACTGCATTTAATGATTATTCAAGCAACTCTGCAGAGTATCTTTCAGCAAATGTATCATGAAGCCCTTCATTCGCCAGAAAGACAGAAGGAAAAGACCAAGGAATGCCAGAGAACAAAATTAAATAGGTAAGAAGATATTTTTTAATTGGTTTCAAAGATTCAGAATGGAATTTGGGTGGTACTTGGTAATGGCAATCTGGGGTGAATGCTGGCATACAGCCCTCAAGAATTCTTGCTGCACAGGTAAAATGTAAACTGACAAATACTGATTTCTCTCAGCAGACTTTAAAAACAACAGCTGAACAAGATAAATCCCTCATTTGCCCATTGGTCATGGGCTTAATGTGTTTGCTTTAAAAAAAAATGAAAGCAGCCCTCCTTGAACTGACCACTGACATCTCATTCCCAGCACGACCCTGCAGCACCTTATGCCAGTGGCAACAACGGGGACAGAGCTCCAGTTGAAAAAATAACGCTCAGAACGGGCAGCAAACTTTCGTGGAGACACTGGAGTATGAATATGTACCTCACTAAATCCTAACTGGAAACAAAACTGAACAATTTTCTGTTTTTTTTTTTAAGTCAAAACTTGTGTTACTAGAATTTCATAATTCAGGTGGTTTTCCTCTGTTCGACACAGGAACCAGTAATTTCTTTAAAGAGAATTAAAAGCATTTTGTTTCCCAAATGTAACAAGCAAACATACAGCAATGTAACATTGACTTCATGTATGGACTACTACTACACAAAGTTCATAGTATGTTTTAAATCAGACCGTGTTTAAATTCTGGGTTGGTAAAAAAGAAAAACAGCCACTTTATAAGGCTCCCGTCTTGTGAGGACACATGGTCTCCTAAAGGTCACTTACTTGTACACCTATGGACAGCCTTAAGTAAAAAATGTGGCCCAAATATCTTTAAACCTGTTAACAAATCCATACTTACAGAAAATAAAGGAAAAAGATTTAAGATAAGTTTAATAAAAGATTGTGCAGGTATGGAACGTGGGTATTAGTAGGTAAAGACAATAATATGTGAAAGACCAAAACTATGTTACAAGTCTTCTCAAGAAAATAACATTTACTGCCTTTCAAAGGTGACATATTCTAGTAATTCTGTGTTTATTTGTTTAAGTGGGTTTTAAAATCTAATTTTCAGTACTAACAAGAGAAAAGAGCAAATAAGAATTATTGAAGTGCATGCTAAAAATCTTGGATGTATTATGGACGTGTAATAGGATTTTTTTCTCTATCATAAGATATTGCAGGGGTGGACAGATAAATTACTGTCTATATTCATAGAATAATAATGAAAAACTATTCTTAAAGGAAAATCCTTCTAGATCTGTAAAACACTGGTGACAGCAGCAATCAACCTAAGAAAAAGCAGTCAGTCCTTGACTGATAGCCTCATTCATTTTTATGAGAAATGTAGTATATTACAGGGCAAACAAACGTAAAAAGTTTGTTTAAAAATACTCTGCATATTCCTGCAGTGCTGTGCAACAATAAAAAACTTAAATCTAGACTTTAATTTGCTTTGCATATAACAAAGTGAGCAGCTATAAAGCGTTATCACTGAGTACTAACAGAAATAAAGATAGACATTATTTTTATCTGAGGACACTTAATAGATTCAAAGGATAATAATACCAAATATTGTCTTAATGAATGATTTGGTTTGAAAGCTACAGCAAATAAATGGACTGCAAAGTAAAAATGAGTAAAACTAGTTTTGCACAGGCTGAAGGGTGAAGCATTTGCAATACAGACCAAAACTTTCATATTAAAATCTCACCAAGTTGATAAAATGATCTCATTTTAAAAATCTCCTTTCTTGTCATAGAACATTTCCTAATTCAGGTTTCTAACAAACGTATTTGTGAGCCCAGGTAATGACAGACACAGTGCTGCTCTTGACCTTCAGTGCATAACACACCAAAATAAGGTGATATTAAAGCTATGAATTAAATATAACTTCTTATGTAATTAATTGCATGTACTTCTGTTACTTTTGGAGGAAATGAGCAAATTATAATGTCTTTCTCTCCATAAGAACCCTCTTTGGGCAACTATCAATTGAGTGTGACTGTAATTGATAACCTAAGCTGATTTTACATTCTGTTACAAATCCAGGTTCAAAAGGTTAATGATGGCCTGGCCACAGCTCCTCGGGAAGCAGGAGGCTGCTGCCTGCCTGCGGTTAATGAAGATGTACTGCCTGGGTTGCCCAGCTCCTGACACACGCCGGGACCTCCCCAGCCCTGCAACAAGCACCAACATTCACTCTGGCAGTTCAACTGTCAACGTCAGAGTTTACAGCCCTGTCACTCTTGCATTCAGAAAATATATTGCTCTCCTTGCCCTTTCAGCTACCTCTGGTTTCGCTTGTTTATTCCGTTGGATCCAGGGATCAATACTAGTGTGTCCAACCAAAATGTGTTCCTGATTAATACCCAACAAAATGAACATGGGGAAGGATCCATGCTTTGCTACTTTTTCAGTCACCTTCCTCTGTAATTTAACTCTGCAAAGCACTCTGTGTCTTCTAATCATAGGTGTACACAATATATATGCATTTTAAAGACATCAGAAAATTAGCCCAGCAAGCCACTTGTAAGGCAAGCAATGATACAACAAGCATCACATGGTAAAGGAACAGTTAAATAATTTCATCCAGAAGACCAGCAAAAACAAGACACTCTACCATAAAACACAGTTTCTGGTGCAGAAGGGACTGCAAATTCAACAAAGATCTAATATGATAGAACACAAAAAGCACCAGACCACACTCTTTTCCAACCTAAGCAACCCTTAGCAGCACAGCAGCTGCACACAGCTCACACTTCCAGCCACACACACCATCCCGTTACTCACAAAAAGAAGCAAGCAGGAATTTACTGCAGATGCACAGTGTGCATTTTTTGTCTTTCCATCCTCCCAACCTGAAGCTGAGGCAATCCAGTACTCTTGTGGAGACCCTCAGCACCACAGTTACCTGCTGGGGTGCACTGCAGGACAGTTAGCAGTATTTTCAAACTTGACTTGTATAAGAGAGCACAGCTGAATAAAATCCTCTTCTGACCTGCCGTGCTGTATTCCTTATGCCAAATGCAATCTTTGGCAGTAGCTCAGAAAGTAAAAGAGGCAGTGAAAAAATACTACTAGCCAGTTGCATTTTTCCACCTAACTCATTGAGGATGATCAATCTGCAGAGAAACAGCTACCTTCTGAAGAAGTCCTACCTATAAAGTCCTACCTATTTTTTCTCTCCAAGCTGAAAATACTTGAGCTAATTCTCAAATTTCAGGTTGAAAAAGGAGACAAATGTCTTATTAGTTATACTCTATATTCATAGATTCACAAGTATTAACACAAGGCTTTAAAAAGGGAATATAAAATTAGCCTAGGAGTCAGTTGTGAAGGAAAAGCTGAAGTATATAAAGAGACCTAAAATACAAAGAAGGGACCTTGTGGATGCTGAGTACAGTTTCTTACCAATACAGGCAACCACGTCACTTAATCCTTTTATAAATTGCTCAAATGTCATTTTAAAATCTGTTAATAATTTTCCCTCTATAATCCCCCCTCTGGGAGGCAGCTCTGGAACCTCTATCTCTGGACAAGTAGAAAGCATTTTTGAATTTCTAGCCAAAGGTTATTGACAGCCATATCCATTTGTTCCCGTGCCAAGAGCATCCTTAAGTTTCAGATGCTCTTTCAGCTCCCCAGCATTTTTAGCCTTGTCCCTCCCCTTCCCCTGTCCATATCTGTGGTGATCCATCATGTCCTGTCTCAGCACTCACTTCAGGACTAACCAAAGCAGCAAGACCAGGTCTTCAGTTCGTATTTACAGCCTTTCCTCACATCCCGCTCTAATTTGAATGAATCTCTCTCTAACCTGCAGTTACCTGGTACCTGCAGTTATGACAGCATACATGCAAAGGTAGTTCATATTCATGATGTTCACACATTTTTTTTACTTCTTATTTGCAACAGAATGGAAATTCTCAGATCATAGATTGCTATACCTCAGGTGCTGGGCAATTAAGACACTAAAACACAATCTTTTGTCATTGTCTAACCATGACACTATATAGATAAAGTTAAGCCAAATACAGTTTCTGAACTTCCAAGGCCAAAGGAGATGATGCTGATTTTTTTTTTTCTTATTTTTAAGATGCCACAATCTTCGTAAGTGGGTGTAAAAAGGAAAAAATAAATTGAGAAATGGGAAGTTTGCAACTTGCTACTGAGGCATTCAATAGTTAATTAACCCACAGAAAGCTTATTCATCTTTTGTAAAATTCCATAAAATCATCAACAAAAGGCCAGTAAAGAAAACCTATAGTTGACATTAATATACTGCAGATATTAAAGTACTAAAAAGGATATAAGATGCTGAAAAGTTGAAAACATTAAGAGAAGAGCTTGCTATTCAGGAAAAACCTCCAAAGAAGCCCAAACTTCTGGCCCTGAGCCAAGTATCCATGCTTTTCTTCTTAGAATAATGAAAAAGAACTACAGGCAAACTTCAACCTGTCATCACAGAGGAAGGATTCCCTGAATGTATAAAAAATCTACTACAAGATTTGCTTACCTTACTACAAGGTAAGCAACATTACCTGTTTTACAATGGCAAATCTAGGACATGATTAGCTAAACTACTCAATGTGAGCTAAAGAGCTGGGATACTGTATGCTTGTTTCTCTTGTCTGTGCTGCTTGGCTGTGTATTATTAGGTATTAAAAATGAGATTTAAACACATCAAAGTCATCCAAAAAAAAGGCTCCAGTCTTGGAACATCACTGCCACTTCTGTTGCTTTAGAGATCAGTTGTCAATTGAATGAAAACAAGGCCACCTACTGCCATCAAATTCCACAGACTGGAACAAATCCAGGAAAATACGTATATAGCTGTCCAGTAAGGACAGATTGGGGGGCTCTGCAACGTGTTCACTGGCTAACGAGGCAAGAGCAATGCTCCCTGCACACCCAGGCAGGTAAATAATCCCGCAGGTTTCAGGAGAACTCCAGCTAGGCTTAAAAATAAGCCCGTGCTTAAGAGATGTGCTGACTGAGGTCGGGTTTCTCAGTACCCTGCAGGAACAACCCGGGTTCCAGCAATATTACAGCTCCACCACTGTGCAAGCCAGGGAAAAGCAGGAGGCTAAACGCAATGCAGGCAGAGTCAGGCTGTGTCCCCAGAAACCAGGAGGAAGAAATGGTGTTTGCCACTCTGTACTCAACACAGCTAATCAATTGAGATAAACTATTGAAAATATTCCAGCAGCTTGCTTGTAGTAACTCCAGTTTCATCATCACTGAACACGGTTGTAGCCGAACTACTGCAACCTTAAATCAAAGATCACCTCCTATCAGGAGGGCTTAAGGGATGGTTTTGTTCAGGAGTGTCTGTGGCATGCTTAGATATTAGCATAAAACTACAGTCACTACAGTTACTTTCAATATAAAAGGTTGTCTACAAATCAAAATTAAATCCCCTTCACTTTATTCAGAGTAAATGGCTGCATAAGGATGCAAACAAATTAACTGAAAGCTTGAAAGTCAAGTTCTCAATTACTATATAACAGCAACTTTACTATATTTGAATATAATTTACTGTACACTTAGCTGTTTTAAAGTGGAATCCAATACTGTATAATAAAACCCCAAACAGCACAACAAATGATTGATGATGATGCAAATGTATGAATCCTTGGGTCTGAATAGTGCTGTTTGTGGATATATTGCTAAATCCAGTACCATCCTAGCGTCTAATAAATCATTCATGACAAGCAAAACTGTACAATTTGGTGTGCAACTGCCCCAAACCTGCATCATCTGCAAGGACTTCGAGCAGCTTTTATTCTCCGTTATTAAAAGAAGTTGAGGACTCTCACTTAAATGAAGCTGCTTCTGTTGACATGGGGAAAAGAGCTAAAACCAGAAAAGTTATAAACAGCAGCCACCATAATGACAGAACAAAGTCACGAGTTCATCAGTTTAAATGTTATCAAATACACATAAAATTATTTTGCTGACCTACACCATCCATCAATTAGCAATGTTATGATGTAGCACCACACTTCTAGGTGTTGAAATACTAAATGTCTGCATTATCATAGCCAGGCATATATAACATCATCTTTCTAATCATGATGAAGTGTTCTATGCAGAGTGTTCTATTTGCAGCAGTGATTCATTGTGCTCAGGGAAAAAAATGCTGACACTTTGAGAAGATATTTTCCCGTAAAAGGTTGAAGTCCTTAAGCAGCAAAAAACACCAACGTCCATCATCTTTAAACTCTATTGATTTCTGGTGAAGATTTAAAAGGCTGTTTACTTATTTCCCATCATTTCTGTCAGAGCTGTAACAGTTCTCTTCCCACTGAATAAACCTCTCATGATCCTCTTGGTGATTAAGGTCAGACAAAATGTCAAACTCCTAATGCTAAGTGCTTTCACATTAAAAATTAATACCAAATCACCAAGTAAAATCCAAACAAGAAGTCAGACATGTAAACAGTACACAATAAGGATAATACTGACCATTACAAAAAAGAGCTATAATGCATACATGAAAAAAACATTTGGCAACAGGTAAGAGCACATTCTTTCACTTTTGCATCTTTAACCCTCTTTCTTATTTTAGAGTTATTGTACCACGTTTGACACAATCCTTTTAAAAATCCTTTTTCCATTAAAGCTTGCAGTCGTCTCCTCTATTTACCCCCAAATGCCATTTACTACATGACTCTTGTATGACAAGGATTGTTTTTATTTTATTCTGAACTTCATCCAGGAAGCAAGTATTACTTTTGCAGTTGCTGCTGAATACGGAGCAGTGTACAGGTAACCAGCAGACATCCAAAGGCCCCCTCAACCAACACCAAATTAATTGCTAATGATGGAGAAAGCATTTTAAACTCAAAGTAACTGTATGCTTGAATATATACACACATGGACAGAGGAATTCAGAATGCAGCACTAAAAGAAGCTTCCCATGGCTTTGTATCCAGACTGCTGCTACTTCAGGCAACCAGAGCATATTACTTCATTCATAAGCTCATCAAGTTCAATCCTAAAACTAATTACTTTCCTCAACCTTCTAAACAGTTCCTCGTATCCTAAGGAAAAGTATGAAACCAACATGTGTAGAGCTGAACTTCCAGGGTGATTTGAAGCCCGCAAGTAAATATATAAAAATTGTGAACTTAATCTTAAATAAGGTACAAAGCTGGCTAGGGGTAAAAATAATCATTTTGTGTGACTGACTCTAAGTTTATTTAAGAAGATAAATTTAAAGTTTTGGTCTGGCTTGCCGATTTAACTACAAAAGTTTGTACTTGTTAAGAATACATGAACAACGTTAAGGAGATATTCACAGGCATTCGGACAAGGAAAGAATCTTCTCACTGGGCTCTACAGGACAAAACTGAACTCATTTTTGCTTTTGTAATGTTGTCTGTAGGCAGTGAGGGACTGTTTGATCCTGTTGTCTTTGAATTGATAAACGAGCCCTTGTACAACATTCCCAGTTTATAGTGGAAACAGTTCATTTTATTTATGCACGTCTTAGCTATGCATGTAGTTTATGGACCTGCCAAGAAATTAATGAAGAAAAGAGAGAGACTTGCACATGGATTTGCATAAGCAGTATGGATTTGGTTAATTCTTAGGAGAGTTAGATTACTTATCAGCAAGAACAACTCATTTAAGATCAGCTCTTATCAGAGCTGTGCTACATACACTGGTCAGTTACCTAACCCTGCCTGCAATTTCAGTGTACTGAGAGGTGATAGTGGAGAAAAAGAAGGGTGCTTCTGTGATAAGCTTTCATATCAAGCTAGGAATATTAATAAAACGCAGGCACTTTGCACCACAGCTCATTCAAAAAATGAAGCATAGTAAAAGTGACATTTTCAGCAGAAAGTTGCTGGCATAAGCAAAAGAATCTGGCATTTGGATTTGATTCAGTGGCCACATGGTCTCTGCTGCACTGAGTCCCAGCAGGAGGTACAGCAGTGGGTACAGGGAGCAAAGTTCAGTGATTCCTAATTAGCAGACACTCAATGTCGATATTACAGAAAAATCAAACCAAACCAAAAAGTAAAAAACATGGTGATTTTTTTTTATTTTTTTTTTTTTTTTAAAAGCCAGAGAAAGACACTTGGTTGGGCTGAGCAGGAGGGCAAGGTTTAGTCCTGGAGCTCCAAAACTGGCACAGAATTCCTGTAGTCGCTGGGCTGTGAGAAATTCTTGTGGTATCACGAAGAAGGAGATGTGCTGTATAACAGGAGCTCCCAAAAATCCTAAAGTGAAGATCCTGGGTAATCCTCAAGCTAGCTGTCAGACCCTCACTGACTTTAATGAGATTGAACTAATAAAATTTGGTAAAGAAGTCAAGTCCAGGGAATTGCTAGAATTTCCTTTTATTTTCATCAACCTCCAATAGTCGGAAGACTAATATTCTCAATGTCTTGCTCTCAAAACCCTCTTTGAGTCTCTCAGGAAGTCATACGGCTGATGAGTATACATCTCATTGCTGAAGAACTGCTCCCTAGCTGGCTGGATACTCAGGAGATAAAGAAAAGTACCACGTATCAGAAGGAATTCATGAGAACACGTTAAACAGTAATACCCAAGTTTTGGTTTCAAGCTGTTCCTGCTCCAAAGATGAGCCCAACTTGCCATTCTGCAGCACTTTTCTGTCACTCAAAGAGATGAGAGAGGACAGTCACCTTCGCAGCAGGAATTCATGCACATAAATCTTTACTTTTCACAGTCAGAACACAACCCTACATGCAATGACTACACATCGACAGAGCAAAGAAGAGGGTCTTCCTCTCTGGATTTTCTGTTCTCTGTAAAACTAAGTTTCCTGCACTATCTTAAGAAAACCAAGCTAACAGACTGCCAAACTGAAAACTTCATGTGCAAGAAGAAACAATACAACAGATTAATTTCTGCTTTTATAAGCCTGAGATTAATAACGAAGGAATATAATTAAGAACACCTAAATTACCCTTCACTAATAATGCTTTGCTTTCCACACATACTCAAACAACAGCCCTCTCATGTATATTTTATATTAAAATCTTGTAAACCTTCTACAGATGTGTTGAAAACTTTTTTTTTTTTCCTTATTAAAGGAAAGAGGAAATTATTTAGGCTAAATTAACTGGAAGCCTTTAAGACTAACTCTTTTTAGTTTGAACATGCCCATTTTCATCTCCTAATACGATTAAGCATGTGCATAACTTTTGAAAACAGGGGAGTTTAACTGAATTTGTGTTTTATATTTTACATGGATAATCCACTGATCTGGAACCTCGGGGAATCACATTGCTCCATAACTTACATTTAGTTTGACCCCATCTCTGAGGAAAAGAAAGCCATTTTTCCTTCACTTGACTAACGTTCAACAGTCTCGAATCATCTCGACTTGTCCAAAATTGTATTTTTCAGAAAAAAAAGTTATTCTACCTCACATTTCAAACCTCTATCTACGCTAAGAATTTCTTCATCATCTGAATATGTTGAAAATAGAAACGTGTTTTTCAGAGAAGAGTCCATTATAAGCATTACAAAACTGTTGAAGCTGTTTAAGTTATATATTCTAATTACTTTGGCAGAGCTAATACAAATTATGTTTACACACTAACAATAATAAAATTGAAGTACTAGTTAAATATCTAAAATAATTAAAGGAATCATTTTTAGCCTGGCATAATTAGCTAATTCACTTTACAAGCATTTATTAAAATGAATTCACATGTTATATTCCATAGGTAGTTACACAATAGTGTTTATACAGGAAAAATATAATGAACCAAAGTCTTTGTATCCAGCCCTCCACAATTAAAACGAAGACTCCCCAAGTAATATCAATCTAGGATAGACTAATTAAGTTTGGTTTGATAACCATTCATTTCTTCTATTGCCTCTGAGCAAATTGTTTATTAGAGAAAGTTATTTTACACAAATCAAATCAAACTGGGTAAACCATTATATTTGAGAGAAACCTTAGCCATCAGTCAATTAATCCATCATTTTCTCCAGACACTTTTGTTTAACAAGCAGATCATATTATCAACAATTTAGATATCCTATGATTCAATTATGACAGAAAATTTATTGACAGCTTCTCTAATACTTTTGTTATGAATAAATATTAAATGTTCTCCACTTTTGATGAGCAAACCAAATGCAATCATGTGTTAAATCTATACTCAAAACCTGAGCGATACTTACAAATCAAATGTTTCAAAAAAGATTTTAAACCAAAATAGTTTAAATTATTAAAAAAAAAAAAAGGCAAACGTACCTCACAATTTCTAAGAAACAAGCAAAGAAGGTATTTGATTTCCATTAGCTGACTAAATGCAAACACTTGTATAAGAACATTACCAGATACATATGGAGAGATTTAACATAAATGGCTTCACGTAGGGTTCTAGAACACAAAAAGCATTATTATTATATAAAGATGGTGTTACCACAATATAAAGGCAGAGACTTTCTGCAACTACATGAAAGAATTACCTAAATGTTCATAGAAATAGATTCTCCAAACCTAATATGAAGATATTTGCTTTTAGGAAACACGTCTATCAAAAAAAAACAAACCACCACTTGGTGAGATGTTTATCATTACAGCTGTCTTACACTCAAGAACAGAATATTGCCTACCAAAGATTACTCCCAGAACATCCAAACCTCTTGACAGACATCTCACTTGGAAGAAATAAGATACTGACTCATTTACAACTGAGCTAACCAATTCCTCACGAAAGGACCAGAGGACAATGGGAAAGCTCTATCTGAACTAATGTCCATTAAAGAGATAATGGAATTACACAAACTTCTATCAATATATTAGCACATCCTTATTACTTCAACCTATTTTTCCTTGAGACAAAGAAGTTGCTTTTATAATGAGGGAGACTGTAAGTAGGTTTACAGCTGCAAAGGAAAAGTACTGCAGCTGAATATCACAGAGCTAAGTAGCCACAGAACGAAAAGAAAGAACACACTTATGGTCTGTCAGCATCTGAATGGCAAAAGCTGCTTAACAGTAAATAAAAGCAAGAGGTGTTCACATGAACCTCAGACAGAAGCTCTCCAGGTTTTCCAGGTCTAATACATCCTGTTCATAAGAAGCAAACATGGCTCTGTATATAGATTCCATACCAGCAATATCTTGTGACCATTTCTTAATATGGAATGCTCTTATTGAATATATCCTAGTTAAAAATACCTTAAATACATAGTTATGAGAGTGACAGAGCACTGGAACAGGCTGCCCAGAGAGGTTGTGGAGTCTTCTTCACTGGAGACATTCAAGACCTGCCTGGACGCCTTCCTGTGTGATGTACTCTAGGTGACCCTGCTCTGGCAGGGGGGTTGGACTAGATGATCTTTCGAGGTCCCTTCCAACCCCTAGGATTCTATGATTCTATGATCAACGATCTATAAAATACAACAAAACCATTTCCTTCCCTGGCTTTACCTCCTTCTATTTGGACTGGTATATAACAGGGTGTTGTGGTTTATGAACATTGTCTCTATTGCCTCTGCTTTTTTAAGAGCTGAAATGACATTGTGAATTTATGCCAAATGGAAGTAAAAGTCAAATGTACTTTATTAAAAAGCACATATTTCCAAAAACCCTGGCAAAAGTGATTTCACCTCAGGTCACTGGCTGCCTCTAACTGCACACTCTACACTGATGGTTTCTCTGGTACCTACTGAGTGCAACAACTATCATACAAAAATAAGGACTGTTACTATTATTTTATGTTCTCAAACTGCAACTGTCAGGTACATTACTGTCCATTAACTTCCAGCAAATAGACTGTTTTACAGAACTCAACATGACTTTTCATGTACTTAAAGGTTTTACTTCCATATAAACACAAAAGCCCTGATGTGCTGTAGCACACTTTACAGAAAATGGGCATCTCAAAATTTTTGGTGGCAACTTTTTTGGTTGGCTTGGCTGTGATGCATTCAACAGGAAGAACTGCCTAAGTTCTTTCAATGAAACTCCCAAATTAAAATCTGCTGCATTCATTGGAAACCTGTAATTAAAATTGCAAAAAAAGTTATAAAACGAGTGGATGTATTTGAAAAGTTCCTTTCTGATAGCTGCACATCTGCCTGAAAATAGTAGTTGAATAGAAATAAATGAAGAATGATTAAACAGCATGTTTTCTCACAAGCCTGACTGCTAGCAAGACAGTCTATGCTAGCTCCCACTTGCTTTCTTGCATGGTCACTACACACTCAGGGAGTCGGGACCAAAACCAATCCTAAAAAGCAGAAGCAGTGATAAACACAAAGGGATACAAACAGCAATGGCAACGCAAGCTACCCAGGAAAGGGGCAGAATTCCTTTTCCAGGAGTGGAGTGGTTTGATACCAACTTAAATGGACCATGAAACTAGACTGTCAAACTTCATTAAGTGTGATTTCTGGAGCTGTGACATCTACACTGATTCCCTTCCCAACAGATCCTGTTTCTACCACAGGAGCATTTCAAGCACAAAATGAGCTTTTTAGTCAAATGAGACTACTTACCCGTACCCAGACCTCCCTGCAGTGTAAGGTCCACTCACGGGTCGTACTGCAACTGTACATCCAGTCTGTTACTCAAGGATAGGGGTTCTTTCCTTATGGTAAACACAACGTATCTACAAGATGAAGCTTAAACCCTGACTGCTGTGTGACCAGACTATTGAATGCAGTGTCCACCCAGCACCATTTCACTGAGTGCTACAGATGAGGGAGCTTAGAAAGGCAAGACAGACAGGAAGCAAATGTCTATTTGGACGATGCATCTCACGGATTCCTTTTACTGGTAGGTTTTTTATTTGTTTGTGGTTTTGTTTGTTTGTCTGTTTTAATACTAATACAGATGGATATTCACAACCAAGTAGTAACACAGATTCATATTTATGCTATGGAAAGCTTCAGGTAACTGCTCAGCAGATGAGAAGAATGAAGAAACTTTTCTGGGTGGACACAAATGCAGATTTATCTCTGGAAGAAAGCATTGGGATAAATGGACAAAGTTTTGATAACCTCTGAGAAGTTTTAACTCTCTTTCTCTTCAGCAATCTTTGCATGGAGATAACCAAGCCCCAAGGGGCTGCTCTCCCTACACCTTTGCAACCCTTGCTGACACAAAAATTCAGCTACTCATGACTTCCAGAAGCAGCATCTTTCTACCTTCCTAAAAGGAGAACCAGTTCCCACGTTTTGCTGTAGTATTCTAACAAGCCTAGAAGGGAAGAATTGAATATTGATGAAAGATGGCACAGATTACAGCACAAATTTAGAAGGGTGTGAAGATTTGGATCCTTCTGAGAAGGCTAGTAAAAAGGATGTTACAACATTGCTCAAGGATTTGGACAGTTTCCTGTCACCATAATAGGCTATTATGTCTTTTTCAGAACCTATCTTTGAAATCTCATGGTAACAAATGAGGAGCATGAAGAGGAGCTTCCCCCTCTGAATGCTTTATGGCTGGAAGGCCTAAATACCAGTCACCAGTAAATAAGGAGGACTGCAATGTATTTTGCTTTTTGACCCTGTCATGCCAAGCCAGAGGGTGAAAACACATCCATCTCCATCCTAAACACCTCTGACCATCAGTGCTACCCAAAGCACTGCCAGGGCTTCCCTACCAACTACCCCTGCCATGAGATTTCAGGAAAAGCAGTGGGATACTTCAAACTTTTCAGATGGCAAAACTTTTCAGTTAAAGACAGAAGAGGTAATTTTATTTTCTGTAACCTGTCATCTGAGAGAGCAACTAAAGGAATGCAAGTTGAAGACCTGAATGTCCATGCCTATTATAATTGGGCACACACAGACGGATTTTGAGAGTGAAGAACTGCAGCCATGTTACAGTTAAGACAGTGGTGAACATGATCCCTTCATGGTAGTCATGATGGGAAAGTATTGTCCTACAAAACAGTGAGGTCCTCCTGTAGGAGCTTGGCAGTGAAGGTGGATTAACAATCACTTAAGTTTACAAGAAAGTAGAGAGCTTATTTCAATTTTTTACTGATCAACAGTAAAGTATATAAACACTTTGCTTAGAAAATCCTGAAGATTTGGCAAGAATATGGCTTAATGGACATGCAGATCTTAGAGGTGGAAACAAAATGTGCTTACATTTCAAGGGATATGCCTCCCACAGAATCGGCAGACAAAAACTGCCTTCAGTGGGGTTGTCAGTTCAGGAGAGGTGACCAAGCTGGACCACTTCAAAGAGACGGAAAGTCAGAGGTGGAATTGAAAGAATACACGAAGAAAAGTTTTGTTATAAAAAAAGAACTCAGAGCTAAGAGTATTTTGTCTTTACACTCACAGTCATGGAGTGGGGATGACAGAGAACAAGGTGCCAGATCACACAGGCTGATGTTCTGCCTGCCTGGGCCAGCAGAGGTACTGTCAAACCCTGCTGCTGGGGCTGTGGGTTGTTCACAGGACAGCAACACAGGCAGAAACCCAAGAAGTTAAAAGGCCATGGATACTTTCCCTCTTTAACAACAAACATTCAGAATGAAAACGTTGTCACCTCTGCTAGGTCAATTACACATACTTATCCTCATAAACACTACACAAGAACTTCCCACTACTGGAAAAAAAAAACCCAACCAACCAAAGTATTTCCTGCTACAGAAGACTTGCTTATAGAGTCAGAGCCTGAATCATACTTGCTAAATCTAACTTTTGATAAAAATGGGTCATGAGCCATGATTAAGTGATTAGCAAGTTAAGTATTATTTTATTTCAATAAATTTACCTGAAGGCCTTAAGAAATCTCATTTATCTCCAAAATGGATCTGACTGAGCTTGCCTGTTAGAAAGACTGTTGGATTGACAATGCTAAATTCAGATGTGTTCCACAAAAAGGAGAAATCAAGCAGCTGCGTATGAAGTTCTAGGAGAAGTTATACTTTACTTCAGTATTCTATGTACTTACTAATTTAACTTTGGTTTTCTGCTCAATGATGCTCTTGGAATATACTTTAAAATGGTTAATTATCTACATGAAAATTGCATTAACACTTAAATATTCCCACTCATTCTGTCCTGTAGATTTTTTACAAATAAACCTGTATTTTAAAAGTCAACACTTCTAATTAAGCCTTCTGACCCAAAATACACTTTTTTTCCAAATAGAACATGCATTGCAAGAAAATGGGAAATAATTACACATTTATTCTCACACACACGTTTTACACACAGTACAGTTCTTAAAAATCAGCTTTGCTTGACTCTGTCCCAACTCACTCAGTTCTGCATAGCTAATGGGACAGATGATAATAAAGCTCCTATATATCAAGTTTTAATACTGCCCAGTGAAGTGAATTTTACACCTATATTTAGATGATTCCTCCAAAAGAAATACACTAGATGTCTGTGTTTAGTAACAGTCATAGATTCAACACACCTACTGTGACATGAGAATAAAAACAAGAGTCAGGAGCACCCAGCTGAGCCCCTGAGACCCCAGCCAAGCTCGAGCAGGGTAAGCTGGGTGATCCACCATCCCTCAACAGCCAGACCCTCAAGTCTTGTAACAACATAATACTCCCAGATGTTGAATCCCACTCCCAGATTGTACAGCAGTACAGTCACATCCTTATTTTACTTTCTATTTGTTGGGAGGGTGTGCTGTCTCTCACTGTACCCTTGCCTACAAGGTCTCAGAAACAATCATTATATTTTCACTATGACTGATTAAATCCACTGGTAAAGCAACACATTTCTACATGCCCTCTCAAAATGCACACTCACAGTTTGGCACCTGAACACAACCAAAGCTTGTAGGTCCTACTGAAGCACAGGTAATTGATCATGGTAATAACCTGGAACCAATTCAGAAACTCTGAATGTTGCTATTACTCCTCAGCCAAAAGGTGCCTACCTGGCCTAGTTGGAATAAATCCTGTAATGGAGCATCTTGAATTCTACCCAAAAGAAATGTTCTAGGATTATGAATGAGTTCTCTCAAATGCCACTTCAAATTAACTCAAGAGATGTATCAAAGATGGAAACCATGGTGAAAGGAGGAGGAGAAAAAGTGAATGTGAGGTACCTGGGAGAGAGAGGCATGAGCAGGAACCTGGGAACAGAGGTGAGGGAGTAGGGATGTGAGTGAGCGTGAGGTATCTCCAGGAAACAACATGAAACTGCTTTTGGAGCTGCAGTTCTGTCTCCACTGACTCTTTGGGATTAGCTTTGGGTGACCTATGGGTCTAAATTCACTCCAAAGTTCAGAAAATTAATTTTTTCTTCTAGCTGGAGAAAGTAACACCTTGAGCATATTCTGTGAGTCCTGGTGCTGTACAGTAAAGCCCTCAGCTCTATCACAAGAGATTGTTACATTCCCAAAGGCCAAATTCAGTGTATTTTCTCCTCTTTTGAGATCAATGCATCATGAATTCTTTCACTACAGCTCCTAAAATTCCTAATGTACACTTTGCATCTGTCTGTTTGGAGATCTTCCTCACTTCTTCACAGCTGGTGTCTGCTGCTGCACTTTTTCACACTCCCCTGACACCCACCCCACCTCCTCCACAGCCTCACCAGGACTTCAGAAGCTGTCAGTCTGTCCCTGGAGTTGAGTGCTGCAGTGCAGTTCCCAGCTCTTAAATGCTTAAATATGAAATAAGGCCTACTTGAAATATGAAAAGGATATAATTCATGAAATAAGGAAACAGTAACCTGATCATAACAAATATATTTGACCTTTAAAGTAGTAACAACAAACATTAAAAACACTCAAGCCCTCCTTTGCTGCCAAGTTTATTCTCCTCATAAGTTGTGCCCCATTATGCTACAATAATCCTTCATTATTCCAGTACAATAATGCACAGTCTATCGTCTACCTATAGTTGTCTGGTGTCTATTTAGTTTTATAGCAAGCAAGCAGTTTGAGAATATGGTAATAAAGCCTCAATCACAGTAATGATGTATGATGGGCTGTAATTTCTGTGTGCTAATGGGTTACAAACAGTATCACAATGATGACGGGAATCTCATTGATTCATTATATGGGTGCAATAATATCAAAATGACTTAATATAGATCACTATTTACTCATGCACATACTGATAACAGCCTCTATATATTTCTATATCCAGATATATAGAAATAAAATTAGTATTAGTCTTTCCACATAAAAGTTCACACGGCACAAAACATTTTGTGTTGAGTTTCCTAAATCAATGTTTAAAGTTGAAATTACTGCATTGAACGGGTTCTTTGAAAAGTAACCCATTGATTTTAATCTGCTTGAAGCAATCAATTACTCCCTGTCCTCTTTATTCCAAACTGTAATGAAAACTAAACTGCGTTGTCTTGAAAACTAAATGTGAAGATGATCATAAACAGAATTTAAACTCCATGGATTATTCATATCTACCCATTTAGATTTGCCATTTCCATTATGAGTACATTTGCCATGAGCATTTAATGGACATCTAAAAGGGAATTCATTAAAGCAGGAGCTGTTGGCAGCACTTATGGGCTTCAGACTGCTTTATGTTTGCCTTTAATAGCTCACTATTATAAAAGTGATATATTGTGTTCATCCCATTAGTAGTTTGCAGAAAGGTCTGTAAGACATAACAAATCCTTTTGAGTATTGTCAGAATCAAAACTAAATCACTGAGTATTTTTTTTTTTCCAAGCAGCATATTACAACCCCAACAATGTACTATTTTAGGTCATCTAAACTTTGATCATCTTAGCCAAGTAAGAATCTAATGACCCTATAGACAGTTTGTTGTTTTTTTAATGAAACACGCATTCATTATTAACGCTGCCTCAAATGCACAGATTTTTAAAAACTTGTCATAACTATTAAGGTTAAGTATGCTTAAAGACAAACATGTTTTCTCACAACTAATCTCTCACGTGTTTTGGGCTGAAGTAGTGTCAAGGCAAGCAGGAAGCTGAATGCCACTGACCTGAAGCAGAAGCACCAGCCAGCCCCTGGAGCAGAACAGGAGGGCTGCATTCACACAGGGTACTTGCTCAGGGGAAAGGAAGCAAGCAAAAGGCAAACTAAACCAACTGCTAAGAGTAATCCAAGGTTTCCAATAGAAACACCCCTACAGATGACAGCTCAGTTCTGCTCACCAGTTCTAGATGCACCAGCACGTCGTTTACCGTCTCAGTGTATTCCAGCTGGCAGCATGAAAGCCTTCCTGTGATTCAATCTTTATATAAGCAAAACAAACAAGTATGTGATTATGCACGGCTTGTTCACCAGAACCATCACCACCACCAGCCCATCATGCTGAATGCAATTGTTAACTTGTGCTCTCCCTGCTGACTTGCTAGTTGAAAGACATGCTGCATCGTTCCCAACAGATGCCATTTATTTATTTACTTGTAATGAAAATGGTGGATTTCATAAAATGTACAGCTAAAACTCTCTACTTTTAAAAGGATTACCCCAAGCACTAATAAATAGGAATCATAAATTGTCTCTCTAGTTCTAGATATTTATGTTGCAAAATATGAGCTTCATTTAAATCCAAGTTGTTCAGGAGAACATCTGTTATTCTTAGCTTCAAAGGGTACTGGCAGCCTTACAAAGCAGTCCTGGTAGTTTACAGAATTTAACCATGACACTCAGAAATCGCTTACACAGAAGGGCTGGATAAATTAAAGTTGGTTGCAAAGCCTGTGTAGTTACATTTCTCTCATATGATGAAGACTATCCCCACACTGTCAGCAAGCAGCTTCTCTAAAAGATGACAGTGTTTAGGAAATGAACTTCAATTATCACCTATCCATGAATTTCAGAAGTGAATGACATAGAGCAATAACTTTACTCTGTTCAGAAATTCCTGTCTAGCATGAGAAGAATAAAATAATTAGTATTAGGGCAGAGCCCAGAGAAACAACTGGTCATTCTCACTGCATTTGAATTTCCAACAATCATAATTTACAATCATTGCAAGGCTAGAAAGTTAATAAATCTCTCTCCAATTCCAAAAGCCACATACAGTACTATACTAACAAAGGCATCTTGAAGGAAAGCTAAGAGATACCTGTATCTATGAGATAGACAGGTAGAAGGAAACACAATTGCTAGTGAATGATTTCCTCTGTGGCTGTTGTCTGGTAAAAATTGTAAAATCCCCTCCTAAAATCCCTAGGAACAACTGATTTACTTCAGTGAGTTGGCATGTGTTTATTTTAAAATCAATGCTGGTGAAGCAGTACTGGTTTAAAATCCACAGGATGTGCTTGTTTAAACATATAATTTGTTTGCATTTTTTTCTACCAACTTCCAAGAAAACGTGGAAGCCTAAAACAATGGGACAGATATATACAAGCTCCTTGGGTCTGTATTAGACTATTAGAAAACCCATACTTGGGATTTATGTCTCTACTAAAAGATGGCACTTTCCCAACAGCAACAGGCAGCAGTACATCTGTTCTCATACCAAAGAACAGTAGTTTGGGAAGGATGCTCAAGAAGCCTTTGAAGAGCCTGATTTGGATGTGGGGCTGAGCATGGGCAACAGTGTGTGGGAAAAAAGAATGATGTATGTGTGTGCAACTACAAGTGCTGGAATCTCTAGTTCATGGAAGGTTACCAGTGAACTCATATTCTGCAAGAAAATGACAAATTGTCATAGGTTCTATTCAGAAAGTTACCCAGCATCCTGCATAGCCAGGATCATGGACAGCACAACCATGTTTTGTAAGGAAATATATTTGCTGAAAAAAGGTAACTTCAGAGGACATACTTAAATCTGTTACGAAAAAGAAATAGTCCAGTTCTAAGGAACAATCACTCTACACATTTTCTGTGCTCCAAATTATCTCATCACAAAGAAAAAAAAATCTGTTTGGAAATTGATTTAAATTCTGAACCTCATCATGTCTGACATTTGGTTAATTTGACATTAGTAACAGCATCCACAAGGTGGGCAGGTAATAAATGATGAAGAAAAAATGCGACTGTCCATACTGACATGAATGGGACATGGCAGGAGCAAGCTAGAGTGCCCTTCCCTCAACAGCAGAGACACAGAATCACTTGGGTTGGAAAACACCTTTAAGACCACCAAGTCCAACCACTAACCTGGCATACTGACAAGTCCACAACTAAACCATCTCCCTGTGGTTCAAGTCTTTTTTTCTATATCTGCAAACAACTTTTACTGAATCCAGCTTTGCCTGGAATATCTTAATTCCCTAAAGTATACCTATAATTTGCTGAAAGCACTGGGAAAAGAGAGTGTAGGCATTACCAAAACTTTTGGATATGCCATGAATTGAGAACTAGGAAGAGGAGTGCATGCTGGAAGCCCTTTTCTTGACTGACCAAATGCAGCTTCTGCAGAGATTGCTGTGCAAGCCTTTCCTGGAAAAGTTATTTTCATGCAGATGTAAAAGGACGGGGATAGGTACAACATCTCCTCTCTCCTCGAGGAAACCTTTCACTCATGAAGCATTTTACAACGCTGAGGATGTTTTCTTTACTATGGCAATCTCAGACAGCCTATCAGCCCACTTACTTAAGGCACGTGAAGCCAAGGGCAGTCCAAATAAAAAAAAACCCAATACAAATAAACAACTTGATTCAGAAACCTGATGACTTCATCCACCTGGAAAGTTTCCAGATCAAAGGAACTGCAAAACAGAGGAAGTAGCTGAAGCCTGATTTATATCTCAAACCCCAAAGGTTTCTTATGCCATATCCTGGCTATGACTGCTGCTGCTCTGCAGGAAATAGTCCTTAGCAATGCAGCTCCATTGACTTTCTCCCTTCTGGAGTGGAAGTGGTGTGCTGCTGGTTAGACTGGGTGGTTTGGTGACAAAAGCCCGATAAAAAGAGACAGAGTTTTGTTTACACGCTGCTCTGCAAATGCTTGTCTTCATCTTTAAAGGATCAGGTCAAAACTGATAATTCAACACAAATCCTTTTAAATAAATCGAAAAAGAGTGAAAAGGATATGAATAAACCATCCTAATAGGAATGCAAACTATCCAATCCTGTTGAAGTAAAAAACCAGGAGTGGTGATAGGAGAGGAAGAGGTAAAAGGTGAAACAGAATGAAATTCTGGATTATACCAGAACTTGTGCCTATAACAAAATAAGCACAAAATACTCTAAGTGCTTGGCAGTTTGTGTGCAGTGGGTTTAACCCAGGTCAAAACCAACTGACCCCAAGGACACAAAGAGTGGTGTTTGGTGCTTTACCTAAGCAATTAGTACGTTTGTTTCACATATAAGAACACAAAATGTCAGAGCATAAAGCTACTTGGAAAGATTATTACCTGGCTAAACTATTTTCTCAAGAGGAAAAAAATAAATCTTCAAAATGAACTTAAGTTACTGCTTTAGAACACTGCTATACAAATACAACCCCATGTCAATCTAAAATTACACCACCACTCTAAAGGAAAATCTAGAGGATCATCTAGGGCTGTTTTAGTTGCTGATAACTAAATTAAATTCTTAAGTAATTCTGAAGGGGATGCTAAGCAGCTGACCAGCTAAACCAAAAACAACCTCAGAGCACTGCTGGCCAGTGAGGACTATGAATACAGTACCTAAACCAAACAATGTATAATTCAAACAGTATCAACAAGATCCTCCTAGGATTTTACTGTTTTGCTCTTTTTTGACACACATACTTATCATGTGTTATTTTGCATATTTTTCCTCTCTGAATTACACAAAAATGCAATAAGCAATTTTGTAATTAAGTTTAACTTGAGTCATAAAAATTGCCTTAGTCTAATATTAAAGAATTATTCACTCTGCTCTGAACTCTGATGGTTAATTTACTTACTGCAAGGTCTGGGAAATTAATTCATTAAGCCACTTAGACAATGAGGATATGAGGCCAACATACAGAAACAAACCCAATATATTTTAGAAGAGTAAGTCACAAGATAGTCTGTTTTGTTGTGTTTTTTTTCCCCCCAAGATGCCCTGTTTGCTGTTTATTCCTTTTTACTAAGTTGGTATGGGATATACAGCACAAGTGGAAGCAGCAGTTACAAGTGACTCAGAGAAGAGAATCTGCTTGAGGTGAAATGAGAACAGAATAATTAAACAAAGAACATAATCAGTAAAAGAAATGCAAACAATATAAGAAATAAAAAGAAGGATTTAGTGACATGGACAGAAAACATAAGGGGTGTCATTATAACTGAGTCCAGTCACTGGAAGACAAAGCAGAGGCAGGTGCATCCAAACACAAACGTACACACAAGCAAAACTAGAAATTACTTCTGAAAAATAGAAAAAAAAAAAAAAAGGGAATGATACTAGGCTATATCAGATAAAAATCACAAAGCAATGTAATAGTTCATCTGTGCTAGAAAAATTTTACATACCCTTGCATTCAAAACCAGATGACAAATGCTGCAAGACTGACTCTGTTTAACACAGAACCCCCACATCAGCATTCCCTACATCCCCGTTTCTGAGCCAGGTGAGCAAATTCAACAACCTAATGGTTATCACTCACAGCCCAATGGAATTAAACAAATTAATGCAAATACTTAAACATCAACTACTACCGTGCCTATTCTGCAAATTGAAAACAAGGGCATTTCATTAAAGATCCAAACATCTCCACGTGTGTGGAACTACTTATAAGTGACTCAGCCTCATTTTGCACATGAACTACCCACCTAACTTAACAGGAAATTTCAGGTTCTTCTGTCAGCATAAATATGAACATTTTCCAAAAAAACAAATCAGTGAACAGACATGATCTTATTCCTCTTTGAAACATACTCGTACCATGATTAGGATGGTACAAGTATGTCTTTTCCTGATTCAATTTGCAGCATTGCAATAGGGTTTTTTTTTGATAGTTAAATTGTCTGAAAAATAACTTCACTACAAACAAATGATTCGTGCTTGCAGCATTTTGGGACACATTGTACCACTGTTTTCTCAGCATTTGGCTGTTACCACAGCTTCTCTCTTCTCCTGCCACTGGTTCAATTGGTTCTGTGCACTTGCTCTTAGAAAAGCAGTGGTCTCTCTCAAATCACAAATTATACTCCTATATCCAAATAACCCAATGATATATTTGCCAAACACTTAAGTAGTCAATAATTTGGAGTGGAAGTAGGATTAGTTTTTAAGTCCACAAGTGATGGTATCAATTCTGAAACGTTTAAATATTAGTTTACAAATATTGCTTATAGCTTAATAGCAGCATAGACATAACTTCACAAAGCTATTGGCTCTAGACAGTAATTATATCCTCAGCCTAATGCTGCAGTTAATGGACATACACATTTCAATGGTAATTGCAATGCCTGAACATGATAATGTGCCTTTATTAGCAGCTACAAAATAAAGCTCAGTTACAGCCAAGTGCAGAACTGAACTATGCTAATTATTTATTTTTAAGACCGCCTGATTTGTGTTTTTAAATTCTAGAATAAAATAGCACAGCACTTTACTTAAACCAGTGCTTTATTTGCACACACGTGATTAAATAATATCTAAATAAAGATTCATGCATGTTTTAGTTGCCATGATTAATGAGCCAAAAGACAAATCAGTAAGATAAAGGTGTAGGTGATTTAACAGCAAATAAACTGTACTTAAAAAAATAAAAGAACATTTTAAGAATTTAAGTATTTTAACCAGCATTGGAAGAAAAGGGAGAAGAGCAGGAATACATCATGTAACATTTAGGAAAAGAGAAAGCAAAACAAAAAACCCCCAAGCAAACACAGAAGAGAATGTGCTGTACAGTCCAAGAAGAAAAACATTGATTCCTGCATAAATCAACCAAGTAAATTAAAAAAAAAAAAAAGGCAGAACTTAGGATATGTAAAATGAAGAAGTATTTACAACTCAGCTTGATTAGGAAACAAACATTTATGACTCCGCAAAGTTCTTAGTGTTTGTCTTTCTGTCATGAAAGGTTCTGTGCTCTATAGAATATCCAAGTAATGGAGAAATTTAATAAAGAAATTCCTAAAAGCAGTTAAAGAATAAGCACTGAGTATTGTGATTTCAAGTTTGCTAAGGCATTCTAAGTAAGAATTCCAGTCCAGCCCCATGAATTAAAGTGCCACTGAGTCTAGCATACTTGGTTTTGGTTTGTTGTTGTTTCAATTTTAAGATACAAAGCAAAACATTTTGTACTAAGTGCTTAAATAACCCTTCAAAGGATTAGATTTCTTCAAAGGAAATCCTGATATTTTTCACATGAAGCAAGATGGTTGTCAGTGCAAGCCAAAATCTGAAATTCCAAACATTTTTATAAGCAATGGCACAATTATCTTGGCCTGTCCAATACTTTAGGCAATTAAATGAGTGCAAATATTAGTTCAGGATTATTTGCTGAAAGTTATTTCTGCTCACAGTAGGATAGGAACTATGATAGAAAACATGAAAGGAGATGTGTCTGAGTAATATTTACTTGAGTAAATTTGCTCTAGCTCCTAAACTTGACAATAAGTCAGAGCCTCAAAGAGTAGAGGATCAAAGTAATTCACCTACATATGAAACAAATTTTTTTTTTCCTCAGGACTATAATAAAAAACCAAAACAAACTTCACACTGCAAATTTGTTTGTCCAAAACAACCAATGGATTCTGATCACTGAGCTGCCACAAGCCAACCTGGCAACTCCAATCCCCAAAAAACATCCTCCACCTGAAAAGTGTGAGCTACAGATTCAACTAGTTTTGTGGTTGTCTCCATGCCAGAAGACAGACACTTCGTTCAAGAAACATTTGGTGTTCTCATGTTATTTTTGCTCTTTAAAGCTTTGGAAACAAGATGACTAAATTTGCCAAGAAGTTACTTGTCAAATAATACAACTCCATTTGTCCTCTTCAGTCTTCTCTTTCCCAGTATTCTGACCCTGCTGAAGGGTAAGTGCACATAAACCACTTGCAACCTCTTTGAAATGCACACTGGTACCCTGTAAACCTGTAAGTTATGTAGGTAGGAATACCAACTTACTTGCTCTATTTTAAAGCTAAAAATGTTTAGGAGTTTACAAAAAAAGCCATTAATAGGAGTTCTTAGGATGTTTGTATCAATTCCCCAGATTAGGAAAAATCCTGGGATACTTTGATCACCCACCACAATAATACTGACTTCCTTCTATTTCTGTCCTAGCAATTGTATCATTTAGTTCAGCATGGTCTGTTTCATGAACTCAAAGGCTTTCAAGGACAGCACTCTGCAGTGTTTCCTTCCCATCACTTATCTGGAAAGCACACATACCTGTTGTATTTGGAAAAAACAACCCCAGTTGTGCTTGTGACATCCCTTTCCTACCCATACAGCCACAGAGGGAAGGCTACAGGCTGCCTCAAAAGGAAAAGAATTTTGCAACAGCTGCTGCAGCTTCTCATCAGCACCAGATGGATCCAAGCCCCACTGAAGTCAATCCCTACTTTCTTTTCCTACATGAACTTCAAGGAGATTGGCTGAGAACAGTGTGGCAACTATGAAACACCACAAAAATGAGATTTGACCCAGCCAACTGACAAATGTCAGTCACAATTCTAGAATATGCCATAGAAATAAGTTGTACCCAATTCTCACTATGATGCTTCCTTAACAAACTCCATGTTAAACTTAAATGAGAGGCATTTCATGCAATCTGAAAAATATTCAGTTCAATTAAAAATAATTGATGCATGGTGAAATAATTCTTCCCAAAGCTGCTGTAAAATCTTCAAAAAATAAAGCTACTTAATAATTTTCATCTCCTACAGGCTAGAGAGAAGCATTATTGCATATTAAAAATTGGAGTGTGGTTTTCCCAGAGGTAAAAGAAAGTTATTAAAACAACCTATTTATTGTTGATGTAACTATCCATTTGTGCTACACAAAAAGTAACAATTTCAGTACATTAAAAGAAAAGCTAATTAAGGCATAATTAGTATTTTCTATGTTTTGATAATTAAGGGTTAGTTGGCTATTTCTTTTCAAATTTCTATTTGATGTACCCCAACAATGTCTTTAATGAGGAGATAACACTATTGAATCCCTGATGGCTAAGGAGTTTAGTGACCACTACTACATTACTTCCATTTATCACTGCCTCTTTACCTATAAATTAAAGTACCCCTGTAGCTATGTTGATCTACTTTATATCAATTTCTTCATCCATATCAGCTGAATATGTATGGCATTAACCTCATTTACTAGTTTCGAAAAAGCTGAATTAAAATGAGATCTAATTTCTAGTGCACAGAACAATTTCAAAACTGCCTGCTAATTTCCAGCACCTGTCAGTGTTGGGATCTTCACCTCATTGTAATGAAATAAAACAGTATTTATATTTTACAGCTCAGAAAAGGATAATCATTCATAAGTGTTAAGATACCATTAATCACCAAGATGCTAGGACCCAGAATCTTTTATGAGACACGCACAGACCAAGACCTTTGCTTGCAAAGATCCCACTGGAGTGGATTGCTGCAGATCTCTGGGTCTGATACTGTGCAGGGTGAAAACCAGCCACGTTCTGTGCAGTTATGTTGTTTCCTTTCCTTTTTTTTTTTTTGCTAGGTCATGCTTCTGTGTCTGCAGGCAGAGTAATCAAAGAAATAAACATATACTGAAGAAACACACATTACAAGGCAAGCTTGTGTTTTGTGGTTAGATCATACCTGGTGATGTGCATTTTTTGCTTTCAGCTACTGCAAAAACCACATAGCAAGGAAATGATATTTTTCCTCCCCTCTAAACACACCCTAGTCTGAATTCTAAGCCCTTCAGATATTTTTTTTTATCATAATGCAGATCTACTTCCTATGTCAAGTCTGTAATTTAAAAGCTTTAAAAACACATATAGATGCAATCCTAAATGCTAATACAGTAACTTCTTCATGTTAACCACCTAAGCAAATAAAAGAGGTGTGGGATTCACTAAGATAGCCATCTGCATCCCCCCAGCCCACTTTATAATCACGCTTCAACTTGCTTTTGTAAAGGCTCCTATGAACCATTAATCCATACTCCTGCTTCCTTCTTCACTCTCACCTGCCCTGCAAGACTGACAGAGCAGCTGGGATTCCCCACATGACTCAGGTGATGCACCTGAAGAAGGTCACAGCTGTGGCACTTCATTTGGACATGGGACTGTTTCCCAGAATTTGACTCTTCTGTTTCTACCTCCTACTTCTCTGCCCGGGATCCCCATCACTTTTCCTGAAGGCTGGGCAAGAGAAAAGCAGGGCTTGCTGGAACACCTGACTGCCAGGGATCTTCACTTCTGGAGGTATCCCTCAAACTAGAGCCATCTGGTATAGATTAAAAGGACCTCCAGATTTATCTGAACACATTCAGGGCTACTGTTTGATTAAAAAGAGCAGAACAGGGAACCATTAACTGCTTCACAGTGGAGGCAAGAGAGTTTGCCTACAAACATTTGCACCACTAACTTCTTGTTAAAACACAAAACAAACACCAACCTTGCGAGCATAACTATTCTGGGGAAGATTATGGGTGGGATTTCTTAAAAATTGCTCTGCTTGTAAGGGCTGAGAACAGATCTCCAGAAATAATCTGTAACAAGGCTCTGCTGAGGAGCGTGGCTCAGTCACTCACTTGCTGTCACTCATGTTTTCCCCACACTATCCTTATCTACCATGTGAATTAGGTTCCAGTTTTGTTTCAGGAATGGCACAGCAAACTGCCGGGACAACTCCAGTTAAATAGCGCCACATGCTGTAGAAAGTAACCACGACAAGTGCAAAGGGAAGACGAAAATCCTAAATCTCACCAAGCCACCAAAAAACCCGAGTGTAAATCAGTGACACGATAGTCCTACACCCGAATTCTAAACCTCACTTAAGACTTATTAGTTACAATAATATTTTAAATGTAATTTCTTTCTCACATCTAAACCCACTGGAATTGCCCACTAAATACTTCTATTTTCAAACATGAAATGTATCAACAACTAAAAGCAGTCCCCCCCAACAAACCAAAGATGTAAACAATAAAAAAAACCCCATATAAAGAGCCTTATTTCTCTATGCATACAATTTTCGAGTACTAGGCAAGTTTTCAACCCAAACCATCTTTTTTTTTTATACAATATTTATAAACTGTACAGCTATGAAAAACTGAGCTGAACAATGTTGGAATTGTCAGGACCTGTGATCACGTTTCCTCCCAGTCTGGTGCCACTTGCAGATACAAATAAATAACTGGAGAGTTGTTGGTATGTTAAGGCTTTGCAAAGGAAAAGTCTCATTCAGAACAGCCCTCTTCTGCAATACACAAGGTGTTTGATGTCGGGAATCAGATTTCAATGCACTTTTACACACCTTAGAGGAGTGGCTGAGAGTGGCACAGCAATGCTGGAGCTGCCACAGACAGAAGCTGAGACTACAAGTTCAGTAAAGCACAGAGCACTGTTTCTCCAGCCAACTTATTTCTTCCTACCCCACCAGCATCCCAATCAGCAATACGCCATAAAAAGATACCAGCATTAAAGCAAAAGATGTATTGCTAGACAAACAGATGTTAATAGCTCTGCAAGGTACCACAGAATCCAGTCTAGCATTCAATAGA
Source organism: Apus apus (assembly GCF_020740795.1). NCBI lineage: Eukaryota > Metazoa > Chordata > Aves > Apodiformes > Apodidae > Apus > Apus apus. The sequence goes on along the minus strand of NC_067294.1, from coordinate 16,015,584 downwards.
AATATCACATACATACTCATCCAAAGGTCAATCTGATGCAAAAGACAGTATCTGGAGGGATTGTTTTTGTATTGGAAATGTGATAGTACTGAAAGTATAGCACAGTATCACACATCTCCAAGCTTTTGCTATTCTTCCTTAGACAGCAAGCCCCAGTGGACTGTTTAATAAGAATACATTAATTTACCTAGCCAGTTTTCTTTTTCTATAATGAGTTTGATTTTATTATATGCACATACCTACAAAGATGAGTTAATTAATGAACCAAACGTGCATATTTATATAGAAGCCTTCTTCTACAACTCCATTGTACTGTTCAGCCTTCTCTAACCACTGCCTGTTTTTCTGTATGCAAACATATGAGCAAATAAGGAAACAGTCTCAAAAATTATTTCAGTATGTCTGAAGCATGTGGAATTTCCATTATCCATTGTGTAAATAAAACAATTCAAGCAACCCTGAATATTTATATAAATGCATATTAACTTAGTCATTTGATATATGTCTGATTTTTCTGCTTCCAAGTGCGAGCCTTTTTATTGCATATTTGTAGATAACTGCCAGCAAGAGACAGTATCAGAGGATTTACAACTGTGAGGGTAGAATGCCATCTGCTGCTACACTTGCTGCTACAGCAGGATGAACAGAAGAATCATGCAAGTTCTGCCTTCTGCCTTTCTCTTAACTGTAAAATGCATGCTAACATCTCATTTTGTTTTATTAAAAATAAAAAAAACACTCCGAACTAGGGAGCTCAGATGCCTTTACACACAGGTTTTGTTATGAGATCTGGTTAAATAATGTGATGTGGACCACAGGATTCTATTAAAGTACATGAGAAACTACTAGAATAAAGCCAAATAAAATTGTAACTTGACTACAGACTAAATTAAACTGGTAGATAATGTAATCAAACCATTAAAAAAGTGCACACTTTGAACATACATTTGCAGTGAACTATGGAGTTTCTAGACTGCTTCTAGAACTTAGAAATATCCCTCAAACTGTTAGGCACCATGAGAGCCTTGCAGACACTTTCCTTAGCCTGGTTTCACACAAGCCACATGCCATTCTTTGGAATATGGTATATGAACAGTTTAATTTATGTCTTTTCTTCCCCACATAAGTCTAAACACTTTTGGAGGTGGAGGGAAAAAACAAACCCATTTTCTTATATTAACCCTACAGTTTTTCCCCATGTGGAAAAAGTGTTGGTAGATCTCACTTCTTTCTGTTCCAAGTGCTCTTCAGAAAATCAAATGGAGAACTGAGCCAGCATTTTACCCAGTAATGAACCATTCAACTTGCCCTACACACAATGCCAACTGCAGAGACAGCCTTATGGCTATTCAAAGCACATTGCTGAGCTGCATAAATTCCTATGTATTGAACACTGGTGTAGCTGGCAACATTCAAGTTTTAATTTCTTTTTTTTTCTACTGAAAACAGAGCCCAAGGTGATTAAGTATAACTACTGCACTTCAGTATTTTGCCCACTGCTTCACCCCCACACACATGCTTGTTCCAGCCTTCTGTAAGGACTGACATACAAAGCTTGGGCATACAAGCTCCTGTAACAATCTGTTGCAGCATCCTAGATGTTGATAGGGCTTCTCCACACACTTACACCTCAGTCAGATTACAAGGTGAAATCAAACCCCTCAAAATAAACTAGAAACACCAAATAATCAGGGAATTACAGCTACTGTGTTGCCTCTGAATTGCCAACAACAGGAGGTTTGCTAATGAAAATACCAGGAGCATGAGTACATTTTTACTGTGCACCTTAGCATTAGAGTAGTGCACCATATTTAAAAATAACAAATGGGCTTCGACAAGCAAAAGGAACACATTGCTTTCATGAAAAAGTAATTCAGTATAGCATAAAACTTTATTTTTAATAGGCATTGAGGAACTGTTCAATCGAGTTGAAGCACAGTTCTAACCTGGAGGGATAAAAGTGTTCTTGAGGCTGGGACTATTCAGCAGCAAGCAGGGACAGAGTGCCACACAAGTGAAACCAAACTCAGTCACTGTCACAATCCTTGCTAAAGATTTGCTTGGGGCTCCAACAGAATTCTTTCAGTCTTTCTCGAGATCAATTGATCTCATCTTACTGACATTCTCTTTATAATACCTATATTATGACTGTCCCCTACAGTTAAGGTGAATTAACTGCTGCTTTTTCAAAAAATGCATCTTACTTTCCCCTCTTCCCTATTTAAAATGCAGAAAAGCCAGCTAATGGGAGAAATACAGTGGAAACCACATAAATGAGTAACTGTCAAAAGAACAGAACTATTAAAAGAATAAATCTTGTGTAGCCAGCTGTGAAATATAACACAATCTAGCAGAGCCCAGCTAAATGTTTGAAATAAAAAATGGAAATGCAAAGTAACCTAAAATTGTTTAATGAGTAAAGCTGTTAAAACCTTAACTCACTGCATGCCAGAACTCCAAAGCATACATGGCAGGAAGCCTGCTGAGATGAACAACAAATTCATAACTGCTCTGTCTGCCCATCTAGCTGTCCAGCTAGCCAAGCAGCCACCAGCTAAGCTCAAGAGCTTTTATTGGCAGGTTTTTTATTTCAAATGTTGTCATTGACAGCAAATATTTACCTTTGAGGTGGGCTGAAGTTGATCTCCCACATACGTTTTACGGAACTGATCCAAGAACCACAGAATTGCCAGTTCTACTTTTTCATTACTGGACTGTGGTAACTGGGCATCCATCAAAGAGATCAGCTGAAAAACTCTTCACGACAGAGAAAAAACATTTTCAGGAAGAACCCTCACATGAAATTATATTGTCACAGCTAATTTGGTTAGGAAGCCATCAGCCATTTTTTTGGTTTCTCTCAGTTTCTTTTAGGATTGTGTTCTGTATAGATGCTAATTATGCTAATTGATCACTATTGGATATAAATATCAACATAATGCCTTTCTAATTACTTTGTCACTAGGTATTTTCTCAGATACATATCTTATACTGTGGGGAGTTTGTAAAATGATTTTTTTTCTTACAGCACCAATTCCACGATGCAAGAGGCAAATTTGAGAAGCATCAGTCTCAATCAGCAAGTGCAAGATTAGAGCTGTTCAAGTTCTCTGAAAAGTGAAACAATTGTACTTAAAATAAGTTTATCTATACAGTACACAATCCACTTTCTGCTTCATTTCCTCTCACTTCTGTCTCTCCTAAAACATCTAACATGTATTTTCTGACTTACGTCCTTACTCGGTATGTATCTCCATATTCTCAGGACTGATTTCAAAGAATCAATTTCAGCTTATGCCAGATAAAGTACTAAGCTTTCCTTTTTCTTTTTAAAGGAATTACTCCTTTACTTAATTTCCCATGTTCTTCTGCTATGTATTCCATGAAAACCTAATTCCTTAGCAATTAAAAAACTATTCTCGACTTTTGCCAATTCTGAAATACAGTCACTGGATTAGAAGTCAGTGACTATTTCATCTGTAAGGCTGTATATTAAAACCTCTAATTTTTAATAAAAACATAGTGGAAGACTGCTAACACCACAGAGCCTCTGGGTAGATGGGGAAGGTAAGAAATAAAGGAGATAATGTAAAGCTTTTTATCCAATTCTAAGTTGTATGCCCTTTTTCATGTGTTAGCTAGTGGATGTAAGTAACAGGATCAAGTACGTGCCATACTTGTGGGTGAAAACAAAGATTAAGGAGGTGTTTGCCACAAGGAATATGACATTCACAAAATTCCCTAGCTCACACCTTGCCCTAAAACTTGAGAAAGAAGACTCCAGCACACACATTTTGAAATCTAGAGCCTTCTTTTTTGTTCCAAGCTCTAGACTGAAAATAAGTCTAAATTTTCAATGATTGGCCAACAGTTCCTCTGCATTTTTTCACTCACAATAATTAATTTAAAGGAAGTCATGCAGAAAATAATAGCTCTTTTAATATCTCTATTAAAATTAATAGTTGTATATACAAGGATAATGCACAAATGAAAACAGGTAACTACACTGGCATATCTGAACACTGCTTATAGTAAGAGATATTTGTCTTTAATCCTTTTATCTTCCTTTGAGGCATAGGTTTGAAATTAGAGCCTTAATGACTCCTTCACTGCTTTAGATGATGAACCAAGAAAGATCAAAACCAGTGGAACGGTTGCAACAGAAAGTCTGTGCTGAGCCATCCAAGAATTGGAAAAAAAGTGAGACACTTAAATTCAAAATACCTGCTGATCATATGGTCATTTAAAAAAAAAATAATAAAGAATCAAAGTAAAGAATTGACAGCAAGCAATGCATACCGACAGGATAGCTCTCCATCCATGGCATCATGTTCTTCAGTACTAGTGTATGTTAATCGTCCTCCCACAAACGCACCCACAAAATAGACAAGCCATGCCAGGCGTCCTAACATCAAAAAGAAAAAAGAGCAGTTAAGGATTATAAACTATTATGCTGGTACAATGCACGTCTAAAAGGTATCAGCAGTTCTGTAAGGTCTCAGAATGCTGTCAAGGGAATGGTTAGGCTTCTCCCTTTACCAGATTTAAAACCTATCCAGACAAATCAGCAGCCAAATAATTCTGAGCAGAACTGACAGATAAACTAGAAGAGACTATGAATCTGGACATGCTTATATATACAACACAAAAGAACTGACATAAAAAACAAACTAAGCAAACTCAGCCTGGTAAAATCAGACATGCAACTCATCCTCCCTTTCTGCCACAAGTTACTTCAAGGCATGGAACAATTTCATCTACTGTGGGACTGTTAGGTCTGCTTATCAGACCATTAGGAGATAACTGAGACTCACTGCAATCTACTTGTTCCTTATTTCTATTTAAAAGAAAGAATTCTTTGTGATATTAAGCCACTATCTAAAGTGCAAATAATTATGACTTAAGTCTGAGAATACTCTTCAAGAAAGAGCTTGTGAACAACCACATAGTTTGAAAGTCTGTGGGCTATTTTCTGAAAGAGTTTGAAAGACTGAGCTCATCCATTCCAGCCACGCTGTCATGCTTTCTGATCTTCCAGATTACTTAGATGTCACTTTCCAGTTAGAAGATCCACTGGCAAAGCCCTTATCTAATAAACTACAAGGTAAGAATCATAATTTCTGTAAAGCTAAAGTTCCGTTATTAACTCCTTGAGATTTTGTAAGTAGTGTATTTTCTACAGGCTTTAAAATACTGAAATCCTGCTTTATAAACATGGAACTCCTAAGTTTACAAACAATTAACAAAATAGGATAATGCTAAAGGTTTCTTCCTCAATTGAAATGCACTGACACTACAGAACAGTAAAGCTGCTCTCAGGCTTCATCTTCATTTGGCAAAATATACTTTGCAATAAATTAAAACTAATTGCTTGAACATAACAGCACAGTGAAGACAACTTGGAAGAGTTTCCATGTAAGTTAAATCAGGTTGCAAACAAGGCTCCTCAGTAAGTGAGATATTGACACAAACTAGAACGTCTTGCCCTCACTACTAGGATTTTATCAAGGGAAGACAGTGTAACTTACAAGAGCGAAGACAATACCCTGATGAAAAGAGTGTCTTCTGAACACATTTTGAAGTTTAAATACAAAGAAAAAACTGCAGAGAAACAAATGAGGTCACATTCTGACTGTAAAACACCATTTTGGTTTGGGTATTTCTATGTATGTTTCAGGACTCGCCCAGTATCTACCAGAGGCTTGTGGTTTTATTTCAGGTGGACCTGAATTTGGTTGACTCCACCTTGCAAGTAATTCTATTTCAATCTGAGGTATTTAGTACAGTGTGTTCTATACATTTTAAAGATGCTGGGATCAAATACACACCAAAAGATAATGTCCATTATGGAATAACATGCAGATGATTTCAACACAAGTACAGAAAAGCATTCAGGTTTATCTTAAATTTCTGTCTTACTAAAATAAAAACCAAAACCACACATGTGCATAACACAGTCTGAGAACTGTAACAGCAAACACTCTGAGACAGGGAACAAGACTGTTGAGATAAGACAAGATATATGAGGAAGACTTCCAATATCTTCTCATACTGTTCCATTCCTAATAATCTGGAAGGACAGTGTCAGCTGTCCTACAACCAAGGTATTTCCTGGTTTCAACACCTGTGCTGCTCACAAACAGGACACTTCCAAGGAAAAGCCCATCAGACACGCTACACATTGCAGAACAAACAGCTGTTAATTTAGAACACTAAAAGATTGCACTGTAATTAGCAAAACACCAAGGAGCCAAAATGTCTGGGAGAACAGACATTGCTCAAATGAATTTAGCGTTAACAAAAGAATTAAATGCCCATTAAGAATGGCTGTTTGAAGGTGGAGCAAAAAGCACCAGTGAAATGGTGCTGGCAGGTTCAAAGAGCAGAGCCACCACTTTGGACAATAATCTTTTTAAAAATAAAAACCTGTTATCCTATTTAGAAATTGTCCTAGCTCGTTCTTAAGCATACAGTTATTTTTCTGAGGCTTCCCCTATTCTCTTAGGTCAATGCCAATTAATAGGTATGACTTCTTTCCCTCTTTTATACCTTCACTATTGAAAACTTTCAGTGGATTTGCTTTTGCAATTACTGAGGCAGACAGCATCTTTGCTTTTAGAAAATAATAATTGCTGTAATAATCTGTAATTATGGTTTATAACAGCAATAATCCCAAAGAAATCAGTCATTACCATAGATCACAAGCAATCATTAACTACTGTTAATGACCCATTTCTTGGGGATTATTGTTTTAGTAAACCATGACCGCATCACTATTGATACAGAGAACAAGATAGTATAATAAAATGAGATCTTAATATTACATTAACTTATTTTGTAACATTAAAAGCCATTAAACATCCAAATTTAACTATGTACATCTAGGGGATAGAACAGTTATTGTTCAACATGAGCACAAATGTTTAGTTTGCAAAAAGAAACACGATATTTAAAGTGCACGGAATGTTTTCTAATGCATAATGGCAACCCCCAGAGCAATGGCAGGGAGAGATTCCAGCTGGTTGTTTCCCTTTGGCCCCCATGTCTGGGGAATGGAGTAAAAACTCAGGCTGCAGCTGGTCAATGAAGTCAGGTTATTAATGAAAGTTCTCTCAAACAAAAGCTCATAGGTGCATGGAAGAAAGGGAAAATAATACAAAAGAGAAGGAGGAGGGCTTCTATAAATTAGGGATAAGATGGCTCCTACATAGAAGAAAATCAGCATATTCAAACTGTCAATAAAAGAACAGTAAAATAAATCACAAACATTTACTAGCATGGAAAGAAACAGCTGTGTTATGAAATCACCTGCCTCATCTTTTCAAAACAATATCATTTATCCATGTAAAGATGCAACAGCCATAAGAAAACTGTATCAGGAAAGAGCCAGTAGTTATAAAGACCATTTAAGTGAGACAGAGAGGACTGAAAGAGGTATATGAAAAAAAAAAAAACAACTAATAAAAATACTTATTATGTTTACAACTTAAACTACAATAAATCGAGTTTATTGAAAATTAGGTAATTCATCTTAACTGAGAAGTACAAAATAAATTAAGGTTTTAAACGTTACATTAATTTTTTACAGAAAGATAAATGCAAAAAGAATGAAAGTTAGCATCTTCATTTTCAAAAAATGTTCATCAAGTTCCAGCTGGCTCCCATGAGGGCACCTGAGACACTAAGCTGTTGATTTCCAGAAATTAGAAGTTTTTTACAGTTCTCATGCCTACATCCCAAAGATGCAACAAGATGTTAGAACAAACACATCAACTGCCAATGTGTCCTATTTAATACAAAGACAAGTCTAATGAAAATGTGGTGCAAGGTGGCTTGGATCGTTAATTCCTAGTTTGAGAAAAGGTCTAGGTATATCTGCCAAAAGATCACCACTCTTTTTCATATCCAAATATATGGTCATTGGCATATAAAACACAGTCTAAAAATTAATTAAATACTAACCTTCCTGAATTGTGATTTCTAATGGATTCCTACTAGAAGAGTGCAATAGTTTTTGGTAGTTTTGGGCATTTTGGTCAAACAACTGCACAAGAAGAGTACAGGTCTTTTCATATTCACACCTGCTAATTGTGCACAGTTGCTCCAGCTGTTGGAAAACTGTAGCTGCATCATCCAGTGGATCTTCTAAACCATCTCTGGAATAGAGATAAAAATTAACCACTTAACCACTATTGCTTAAAAGCTGATGCTGTTTTCCCATCCAGATCCTGAACCACTGCCAGTGAACTGCTGAACTATAAAAGCCTTAGCAGCTAGTGAATATAACAGACATAAGAACTAGTTTTATTGACATGCATACCCAGTACACATCCACACAAACACAGAACAGTATTCTCTTTGTGCCTTCCTCTTAGCACATAGTCCAAAAAGGAAAGAAGAGAGAAGATGAGGTTGGCAGTATGAACACAGGAGGGTAAATCCTGAAGAACTAAGGTGTCCACTGAGCCTGAACAGACGATTAAAAAGCAGCATCTTTCTCAGAGGATGATGGGAGGAAAGAGTAGAATACTTGGTAGAAATGGATTTTGCATATTTATCAAACTAAGCCCAAGATCGTGATACCAAAGCCAACAAGCAGGCTTCAGTAAAATGCCATGCAACTGCTTTATAATCTTTGCTCTGTTCTGCTGTGAACAAGCTATGAGCCTATGGAATGCCTGCAACACGACTACTGCTCTTGCCTTTCACAACAGGAAAGGTTTATTCATTGAAAGGTTATCCTTTTGCTACAGAGGAAACATTCTACAGATGAAGAAAACACCCAAAAAGCTAACAAAGCCAACACAGCTAACATCCAAACTTTCAAAGACAGATATTGGCTGAAAATGCTCATGTTCAAGATGGGCTGAAACAGACCTCTTCTCAGCTATTTACAAACATTTGAAATAAAAGTTCTAGTTTGTAGAAAAGCATACTCCTGTAGACCCTTTGTAAAAGAGTGTTTAGTTCTTCACTCACCTTTACTCAAAAGGGAGAATAGTTATTCAAATCCCCTAAGAGGGCAAAAGTGCCTTTCCTTCTATTGTTCCAACCTTCTTTGTCTGAAGCACCAGCTGGATGGCTTCTCAACGGTGGGTGATGCTACTGACTATACTGGCTTGTAAGAAAAATGGTCATTTCAGAAAATAGCATGTGTTTGCAAACATACCAGCTTATCTTCTTTGGAGTAAATGGAAGAAGTTTTATGAAATCAGTTCCCAGACATCCCATTTTCTCAAGAATAGTCTGGATGTTTGACTTTAAAGCCTACACTTGATATTGCTGTCTACAGGAATGCCACACTGAGGATCTTCATCGCATGACAGAATAAGACAGTAATCACTTAGGGATAGGAATGGATCCACACCAACAGCACTCCTAAGACCTTCTTAAGAATGATACACACTGGTAGAAGATCAATACTTTACTCATCTTCTCCCTGTTGGCTTTTTTCATATATTAGAAAGCTTACTCCTTCACAACATAACAAGGACATGCAGAAGAAATTGAGTTTTTCATGCTGATGATGATGCTGATGAAGACAACAGCATATGTCAATGGAGCTGGTCATGCTACATGGTTTGACCCAGAAGCTCAAGAGTTTCAAGTCTGGAAGCTGATATGGAATGAACCACTCAGTAGAGAAGAAAGCTGAGACGTGAAGATTCAACCCTGAGAATCCATTGCAGAAGGCTGAATGGAGAAGATAACTTAAAAATGTCAAGTGTAGCCTGGTTGAGAGAAGGCCCACAGAAGCTGACTCTACATCTGCAATCAGCTGCATGTTCTTCCCTGTCCTAGCACTGGACCACTGGAAGCTCCCCTAGGCACTATTAATTCTTGTTACTGAGACAATGATAGAGAAGCTCACAATCTTGGACCATTAGGAAGTCAGCCTTTAACATACCTGTGGTGATAACATCAGACAAGTAACACCAGCTATAGCTTAGACACCAAATAGTAGAGAGACAGATCACACAATCTGCAGACATGAGATGCTGGGTAAGCTGAGAGACAATAGGACAACGATGAAGTTCAAGGTTCTTCCTCACAGAAAATGAACAAATTACATTGTCTCAGTAATGTAAATTAGAAGTGCAAAATGAGAGAAAGATGCTTGTTCTGCTTTTCTGATAGAAAAGCTTGTTCTGCAGTCCTGTAGTCTGACAGCAGATCTTACTAGGGGGAATTTATAAAAGCCCTTGCAGAAAATAAAATCCTTTCTGCAATCTAAACAGTTTTTTCTTATTTGCTATATAGTGTTGAGTATAAGGTCATTTATGTAAATGACTGAAAAGAAGATTTGAACTAGGAAATTTTCAATTGGCCAATTTCAATCTTGCCACCTGCTAGCTTGTTCTATTTGCTCCCACCCTTTCTTGTGTGGGGGGTTCATTCTGCTTCCCCCATCACCCTGCCCTCTGTGGCCCTGGAAAGGGAGTCATTGAGAAAACATGTCACAGCTAAATAACACAGTTAATTTAGATAGTCTTAAAGAAAGGGGGCAGAAGGGAAAACAGGCTTTTTCCAAAACACACAAGCCCATGAGAGGAAAAACAATTAGCATTTACATTTTATTTTGGCCTGGATTTAACAAGTAAAAGGAGTAATTATTGGCCAATTAAGATAATCTAAAGAAATCACCACAGTAATCAGAATCAGTGTAGTTAGATTTTCAACACAATCAAAATATAATATGCCGACGTATCAGAAAATTAAACATTCCAGATGACAGTATTTAAAGCTGCAATTCCAAGTTTACCTTATAACTACAGGAACACATTCCAGTCTAGAAGTAATAAAAGCTTTTGTTATCTCGGGTGCATATGTATCCAAGAAGTGGGGTTCAGCTGTTTTCACAAAGGGCACAGATGCCACCATTCTCTGCCACAGAGTTAGCAAATAATGAACACTATTTGGAGCAAACTCCCAGTGCTAGAAAGAAACAAAACATACTTCTGTTAAAGCATCCCAGTGTCAAACCATAGTTGCAAAACATGATGCTTTATCTTAAGTAGTCTTACACAGGTACTGAAGGACCCAGTCAGGACTGAGACATACTATGGCACGTATTAGAGAGTAGAATCACAGAGTCTTACGATGGTTAAGGTTGGAAAGCACCTTAAATTTAGATCAGGTTCCAACCTCCCTGCTGTGAGCAGGGACACCAGAGTAGAACCAGAGTTACTTGTAGGCACTCAAGCGAAATCCATGGTTTGAAACTCAGAGCTAGGTCCAGATTCTGACACAGTGTGTGGTGAGATTTAAGTGCTATAAAAGGGCCATTATAAAATCCTAACTGTTGAATGGGAAACCAGGTCTAGAGCCACTTAACAGGACACTTAAAGAACAGAAATGAATCTCAACTTTCTTTTCTCTTCCAAGCTCGTGGAGCTGCCATTGGCAACTCAGGAATTCAAGTGTCAAAATCTTCTCCTGAAGGTCAGTATCTTCAGCTGTTATTCTAAAGACCAGATAAAAACTCTGGAGGAAATGTTAAAATAGCAACTGTAGTATTACTCAAAACAGCATGCACACCTTTATCTTGGTGTATTTCAATAATAGATATGTAAAATTGTAACCACTGTGAGAATCCTGACCCTGTGATATGTGTTCTTCTCACACAGACATGGGTCTCTCAAAAATTAAGACATTATTCCATGTAGCTTCTGAATCCAGCTGAGATGGGAACTTGCACTGAGCAGCTAAGCATATGGCCACTGTGTGACTGTGCAAATGCACAAAAGCAGAGCTCAACAACCAGGACAGTGCAGGCACTTCCAAGTGCAAAAGTTCACATGGGAACACAGGTCCAAGTATTTTAGGGTTGGATAAAGGATGGAGTTTGTTGGATTTTTTTGAGGGCGAGGACTAAGGCTGGAGGATTAACATCCATCTATGTTTACTTCAGTTGCCATTTTCCTCTTTAAATCTGCTCTCATCAAAAAACTTGTAAGAGTGGAAACCAGTTCCAGAGAATTTAGAAATCTGAGTTACATCCCTGACAAACTATTTTTACACATAGACAAGCCTCACCACCTCCTCAAAAAACACCAACAGAGAGAACCAGGACCAGTCCTCTTTGTCATTCAAGAGTTGAAGAGAACACTTCTGTAAATGTTCTTACCTGTAGGCTAGTAATAGTAAAATTTGCTATAAGTCGGATGACTTCTGGGTAATCTTTCACCATGACTAGCTCTCCTAGTTGATAGTTTGTCTTTAGCCGAGCCAAAAAACGACAGAACTCATGGTAATTACCTGGATCAGATAAACCCTACATTTGAAAAAGCAAATTTTTAAAAGTTAAAGCTTAGTCTAATACAAATTCTACAAGCACTACTCCTAATTGGGTGACAGTTTTATTTGCATAGGGGTTTTGCTTTGTTTTGAATAGAAAACGAAAGCACACATTTGTCTGGCTGAAAGTGGTTTTGATAAGATTCAGTAAACTTGTGATTACTGAAACTGGAAAAAACAAATCTGCAGATGTTTCAGCACTTCAAATAAATAAAAAGTATAAAGATACCTGTGGATTTTCAAGTATTTGTTTCATTCCTTTGATTAGATTACTGAGATATTTGGCACGTTCTGGATTGCTGAATAAAGATCTCCTCGTAGAAGCAAACTGAACTAAACAAGAAAGTGCCTGTAGAATAAAAAAAACAAGTATGGTGAGATTAAAAATTTTAAACTTTTTAGAATAATCATCTCAATGTTTGGAGCAATCCAACCTACTGCTGTCTGTTGTATGTTCTGTGGCTGAGTAGTATTTTTATACAATCACTGAACACAAACATGGCTCAGTTTTACAATTCTCTTTCAAAACAGCTTCTGATTTCATCAAAATAATGAGGTGGGTGTTTTCTATGTGGCTGAGTAGTGCTGAACTGGGACAGGAAGGACTTGAATGCTTTCAGGTTCAGAAATGAAAGCTGGGGCTGAAGTTCAAAGAAAAGGTATTGTGAGCAGGCACTGAGCCAGAGGACAGACTCGTAACGTGGTAACGCACAGAAGAACACAGGGTCTTTTGGACAAAGACCAGATGTAAAAAGACTGTTTTCCATAATTACTTGAGTGTAAAATCACTATGTATCACTTACTAACTGAGACAGCATTGGTGGAAGGGAATGATACAAATCAAAAAACAGGTCCAAGGTCTCTGGCTCCAGGAAAACTATGGAAAAAGATAAATTGGTTTTATCACTCTCTACAAGCAATACTTAAGTATCTTTATTTTAATAGAATAATATTCTTTAAAAAAAAAAAAAACACAACAGTATGAGTGGCATATCACTGTAGTCGAGAATAAACTATTAATAGATGTATTATTTAGTTCACTGTACAATATTAAACAAAGCACTAGTTGTCACATTTAATCTATCCTATAGCTCATAGAGAAGACTTCCCTTGAGCTGCAGATGATGCAATATATTGTCACCTGCTGACAGAACACTGCTCTGTAGCAGATGTAGGTAAATTGCTATCTTCAGGTTTCTACAGTAGCACAGTGGTTCCAGCTACTAGCAATTAATTTAGCCTGCATTTAAAGAAATGCAATTTTTTAACAAAAGTTCCACAGACTAATTCTACAGACTGATAAACAGAAAAAAGTACTTTAAACACTGAGCCACCAATTCACTGTGGAATCACACCAAATGAACTATAATATTACCCTGTTTTATGAAGGGGTAACAACAAGGTAGAAGAAGTTCACCAATAATTCATAATAAAAGTAATCCCACAAGTCAAGTAACATTTCAAAGTCATTCCACTTATAAGCATTATTTTATATGAAGACTTGTGTAAAATAAAGCATCATATAATAAAGGGTAATTTCCTTAGGTACTCTTTCTGTTTAATGCCTAAAGGGTGATGCCTCCAGGAACATTTTAAACTATATAAAGCAAAACTTTGGGAAAACCTATCCCCTTCTACTACCTAGGGGGGTCTTGGGAAATGACTGTCACTTGCCCAAATTCAGCCTTTTGTCAGTATTCCCCTGCTTGCCATATGTTACTGCTCTTCTTCCCTCACACTGTGATTGGAGGCAAAGGAATGAAGTTACGTATGGAAACTGATGAAGAAGTAAGGAGGAATATCAAGTACTACAGAGTGTCATGCTATACAGCTAAACCAGATTGCAACCACCCATCTTTGGTGGGGGAATCTAGCTGCTTCAGCTAGATGTAACAGAATTTCAATCAGGCTCATTTATTTTGCCAAGAAGCAGGATAAATTAGCCTACAAGGAGCTCCATGCTGCTAGTGCTAAACCATGTCCATTACCCAGGGTAATTTCATTAAAGCTAGCTTGGACACATTTATACTAGACTGCCATCTGCACTGCTAAGCCCAGGAAGTCAAACCTCTAGAGTCTAAAAGCCAAGATGCCAACCCTTCTGCTGCCTTCATTGACAAGCTCACATACAGCAAACTAAAAAATGGTCACAGTTTTCTCCTAATGAAAAAGACAAGAGAAAACAGGCTTGCTACATATGCTGTACCTCTTCAAGGTGCTCATATGCCAGGGGTGAGAATTGCATTCAGTGCCTAATTAGAGTAATTTGATCTACTGTGAATATATTTGTTGTAGACTACATTTATTATTTCTGTCTGTAAAAATAACTATAGGAAAAATGGGAGAGAAATGGCAGAAGTTTTACCAATAACTCACCAGCAAAAAACTTTACTCCACATTAGAAATTACATTTGCAAGGACTGTAACTAAAGAAGTGACACAACCCACTTGGGTATAGACATCAGACTACTAGCAGGTCTTACTTGTTCTCCAGCTGGTTGGAATCTGCACAGTGCAGAGGTCATCTGCAGATTCATCAGCTGAATTTCCAATGAAATCAAAATTAAGACAGTTTAGTACAAGCTTCAAAAGTTGCATGGCTAGACTTTGTTGCCGTTGGTCCTGAAGGGCTACAGGTTTTGCCAAGAGCTAAGGAGAAAAAGAAATCTTGTCAGGTCACCTGCACAGAACATGCTTGAAAAACAATTTTGCAAAGGAAAATTTTTTAATATAAAAATGTGAAGGTTAGAGCAAAAGAACTCATACTACAAGAAAAATATGTAAGGTACAGTATTCCCTTAAAGACAAAGGGAATATTATGATTACCTCCTCAGAGACATCTGCCATGTCAAGCTAAAGCTCTCAGACACAGAAATAATTTTTAAAAGCCTGGTGAAATGATCCTTTTGCATAAAATACATATAGCTAAAACTCAGCATGTCCCTGTTAAAACAGTCCTAACGTTCACTGCAAACATTAAACCATAAAGTTTTATGGTTTTCTCTTTCAGTTACTCCAGACCAGCATCAAGTCTATGTCATACGTATCATATGGGTACAAAATATCTCAAAAATTGGTTATATATTTCAGTTTGATGTCCAGGCTGCTAAACAGTATGAGTTCCACAGTATGCATGCTCAAAAGCTGCTCCTTTGGTAAGTCTAGAAAAACCTGGCACTAAAAACCAATGAAGTGAACTGTCTGTAATCTGTAGCTATTACAACACCTGTAGAAACCCACCTGTCAGTGTCTTTACTGCTTTCTAACCCCTCTAGAGTCAGAATAAAAAGGTACTTGGTAAGCAAAATCAGCTGTTGGGATTTGGAAGCCTATACTCAACATACTGTGCAGAAGAACCCAATTCTATCCATCCCCTTTTCTAATAATTTAAATGAGATTTTATCTTAAAGAAAGAACTACTTCAATATTAAATATACAACATAAAGGCGCTGAAAACAAACCTCAGATTCGTTAGTCACTGATGCAATTAATTAACATTGAAAAGAAAATTGACATAGTTTTGTCTAGAAAAACAAGAAAATAAATGCAACTTTATCTAGTTCATCTGCTCCTTATTTAGACTCAAAGTCACATCTCAGTTTTATTAACAAAAAGTTTTTAAACTGAGATTATAGGAATCAAAAACAACTGTGTGTCATGAGATGCCTCATAAACTTGACAATTACTGTTGCATCACATAGGAATTGACACTAAATTATTAATTCAGCTTTGAAATCAACACTGAATCTCTGTATATCTCGTATAAACATAACTTGTTTTGCCACCAATCCTCTGTAACTTTTAAACTCTTGGAATTATTTCAGTGATTCCACAATTGTTAGTTGAGTGTATTTTTCAATATATTACAGATACTGAAACATATTTCTAAAAGCAGCTTTGTATATTCATATAAGTTGGCATTATAAAGATACCAGTTATAATGTTCTTCAGTATTTCTCTGGAAATCCACATGATGTCATTCAGACAAACTTTTAATTATATGAGAGACCAAAAAAGTACCTGCAGACCAGCTGAACTTGAAGTGGCTGCTGCAGGACACAGGTTCTCAAAAAAACCATTTACTGTTTTAAAGTGTAATGGGGCTTACTATTTCTAAGAAGATTCTTCCAAGAATATCCAGTTCTTCTTTTAACTTGTATAGTATTTTTCTGTTAATATCCAATTCCAACTGTGATTTTAAAAAAATCATGTGAACATTAGCAGAGCATGACCTCTCTACAGGTGAGGGCTTACAGACTGTTTAATTGCTCTCTACATTAAAAAATATACTGCCTGTCACCTGAGCCCTAGTAGCTGGCCACATGTGCCCTTTAAACCTCATGCAAAACATACTGTGAAAGAAATGTAAGCTAACATAGTTTCTCTCATTTTTTTACAGCAGTACTTGAATCACAATTGTCAACCTTGAGAATGACACCTTCAGTCAAAAAGTAATCAGTGCCATTATGTACCGACCCACTGTGATGGCATCTGTGTTTAAATTCTCAGCTTCCACACCTGTGTCCAAATTTCAACACCTAATTTGATTTTCAGGAAAACTGAATAAACCAGCACTCCCAAATAAGTCAAAAGAACTAGAATTCAGGTAACATTTCAAAAATAAGCTCCTCTCAAAGGCAAAGAGCTGCTTGATCTTAAGAGAAGCAGAATGGTACCTCATGGTGCCCCTCCCACTGCTATGGAAGGCCTGGATCAGCACTAAATGCAAAGTGCAAATTCCAGCTTTGATCACAGTTCAACCTACCTGGTCCTGAGAGATCTAGCTTACAGGAGGCTGTTCTTCAGCACCTCCTGGCAAGGCTCTCGAGAGGCTGCAACCTGAACTACCCCCAAGTGTTACAGAGAGGATAAGGGAACTAGTGATGGAGAAAAACACCTTGGCCAGATTTCACTCTGCTGCCATACCACAAGGCAGAGAATTGGTCTTTCCTCTTGGTCGTCCCTGGTTTAATAAATAAATCTTTTAGCAAATATTGAGATGGTAGGGCCAGCAAAACTGAGATGCAATTAAGAGAAGTATCAAAAAAGAAGCTAAGCTCAGAGTTTTGCTAGCTCATCCTTTATAGCAAGATGGAAAGAGAGAGATGGCATAGACAGAAAGACTGAGAGCAAGAGAGACACAAAGGGAGGAAGATTAGAATTTGTGTCTTTGAACAATTTTTGGTCACTTGAGCTTAACAGGATGTCATATAACCCATTTAAATAAAGAAGTCATCAACTCAAAGCTTGTTAAGGACTCAAACTGGGACAATTAGGGTGTTAACAATTCAGGCTGTATTATAAAGAGCCTCACCTCCTTCAAAAGAGAGCACGCAAGCATCAGTATGTCCTTGAGAGAGGTGTCACGGAATGAGGTAGCTATTTTACGATGTTTTGCTGAAGGTCTTGAATAATCAACCTAAGAAAAGTTAGGAGACAATAAACAATGCTCCCCTCTTTGCTAAAACCAGATATAGGTGTACTGGCAGATTAGTTACTTTATACTAGAAATGAAAATTATGGTCAAGCACTAAATCTAGAACTTGGGAGCTTCCTGAAGCACCTCCTCCTCTTGCTTCAAGGCTGTGTTTCTGGATGGGAAGGTCTGAGGCATCTCCTCAGGTTAAGAAATGGGCACAAAGAAAATCCTTAGCAGAAATACAATTGAAAAAAAGCTGATCATTCACCTTTGTTTTACTAGTTCTAGTGAATGTGGTAAGAGAAACTTTACCCCATCTCAGGGTGCACACAGAGTCCTTGCACTAAGAATTTCTTGTCTCTCCGTGTACTGTGGCAGGGGGAGGAAGGTGTGTTAACCCTTTCATGTCTAAGAAACATTTCTGAAACCATTTTTATGAAGGTCAGAACCATCCAACACACTGCTTTGTAAGCAATACAGAAATCCCTTGCAGAAGGAAAAAAACAAACAAACGTGCTTACTAGATTCATTTCCTGAGTCAGTTCTGAGAGAATCATTACTCCTATTATATAATGGTCCACAGTGCCCTACAGAGAAAAACAGATAGGATTGCTCAAACACCACAGCTTGTATTTAGTATTTTCCAACATTTCTTAGAATCAAGACTGTATTTAGCATTTTCCAACATCTCTAGAATCAAGAGGAATTTTTATGCTGAGATATCAGAAGGCTTTCATGTCAAATTCTGTCATTAATTAAATCAACATTAATAGCACTAGACCTTGCAACTCCCTAATTAGCGCTGGAAAAAAAAACCCACCTCATTATAAATGTTAAGAATTGCATGATAACAAAACCCATCTGAAAACAGACCCTAACCCAGAAACTCATTTTTTATACATTTCTCAAAGGTCTGTTCAGCATTCCAGAACTGCTAAGGCAAGCTGCATGACATTCAAACCATGACAAAAAATATTAAGCTGTGCATGGATGAAGAAGATTACAGGGCATTCTCAGAAAACAAACAAACAACAGTTTTTAAATGCTACCTATTAAAAAAACCCCCACTAATTCTCTTCCCTCTACAGTAGTACACAATGCATTGAACTGAATGATATATTCCATCTCTAAGAACTTGTGTCTACAAACTAGGGCAGCAGGTGTCAAGTATTTGTATCTGTGAGTCATCAGTATATAAGGACCTTGGAATGTTTTAAAATTCAGATTCAGAGCAGAATTTGCATGTAATTAGTAAGATTTAGCTGTCTGTACTGAGCTGCTACAAAAAACTTTTACACAAAAATTAAATCTGTTTTGTTAAGAACAATTAAAACCACCTGCAATTAGACTTTGTGTTGAGTCAGGGAGATCTCTTTATCTACTTGCCCAGCTGCAGTTGGCACCCTCAGCTACTTAGGTGTCCAAAAAGCAATGTCATCCTTGTCAAAATTTCCCTGGTATTTGTCACAACCACACTCATTTTCACAACTCTGAAGATCACCCAAAGTTCTACTAATGAAGAATCTGGCTGCTTACTAGGGGGACTAAGTTTTCTCTGTCATCTAGTTTGGATTATCATTTGCACCAAAGCAAATCAAAAGGGAAGATTTCAGAGAACTCTCAAGCAAAACTTGCTGCCCTGTTTGCATCCAGGAAGGTTAAACATCTTACACTGTAATTTGAACACAACTTTCTTTTACATTTCAAACTTTTACAATAGTCTGGATAAATGGTCCTTAGATCACACAAACCTGCAAGGACAGAAAATGCACCTTGCTCTTTTTCACACAGGTGTGAAAACCTGAGTGGTGAATGATGAAGGAGTTGGGAAAAGAACTGCAGACTTAGCTGCTAATCCCTTTTGCTGTATTCAATCACACTTAAATTCACACTGGATGAACTTTAATCTGGAATGCTAATGTACATGTATTTAAAAATACCACATGCTAATTTTTAACATATATCAGTATTGTTTAGGGATTATTTTTCCAATGTTTATCTAAAATTTAATTCACTAGTAGATCTATAGCTTAATTTTCTTTTCTACAGGAATTCTTAATTTAACTAAAGAAATCTCTTAAGATGATGAATTTTGTATTTAAATCTCTATTTTTAATGAGCTGCACACTGAAGAATCACACTGCAATCATTTTAATAATAAATGCAAAATCCAATTACAGTACATTCATAAAAATAACAGCAAAATGGTTGAGAAGTATACTTGAGTTTGTTTTTAATAAACAGAATATTGCAACTTATCCTTTATTAGACATTCCCAACGTAACTCAGAAAAGTACATTAGCTTGAACAGTATTATTAACAAAGTAAGACTGAAAAACAAATGAGAAACTCATTGGCAAGAAACATATACTATTAACTCACTATTTTCTTGTTGAGTTGCCAGGATCACCAACACATACACACATAATGGATCATTTTGGAAGTAAATCTCGAAATAGCTTAACTATTCTGATTGTTTTTTATCAAAATTAGTACTAGGCTGTAAATATATATCCAAACATTCAGAAAGATTAGTCTGTTTTAACTTCTAAAGCAGATTAGCCATCTGCCAGGAAACTTCTTAAAAACCTTTTTATACATGTTAAATGCATGAAATAACCAAGTCTGGCTAATGAGCCATGACACCCAACAGCTTCCTCCAAAGTTACTTCACAGAAGATGCTGTGTATCCTGCCACTGTGTCTGACAGATTTGACACATACATTTGCATAGGGAGCAGTGTATAGTGATTGCACTCTAATATCAGGAAAAATTATTTCCAGTTTTCAAATACTAGGTACCAAGGATACCTCTCTATCCTGGAATGCACATTGTTTGCAACAGTGGGGAAACAGGAGACAGAGTGGAAGGAAATGTAAAACAAGAATATTCCTTCCAACCACTTATTGGAGTGGGAAGATGAGTGAACTTTCCATGCAAACTTCCCCATATTCCTACCTAAAATGCATCATTTTTGTGATGTTAGATTTAAATATATAAGCTAAAATAGGTAAAGTTGTAAAAACACTCTAAATTTATTATCTGTCTCCCTCTATTGTACATCACAGTGCTAGGAGGGCCAGAATGTCTTTTTAATTTTTCTCCTTCACTCCTCTTTACATGCATGGAGAGAGAACATACATGTTCTAAGTACCCATGCACACACATACGAATCAACAATTTCTTATGAAGTAAAAAAGTAATGGGGCAAACAAGGACCACAACCCCATAACAAATATATACAGTGTCTTGCAATTTCATATACCACAGCTTTGTCTTTACACAAGCTCCACCAAGTATCTAGTGACTTCTGCTGAAAACAGAAGTACAGGTGAAGTCCCACTGCTTATACAGAAAAGCACCAACATAAGATCATAACAGTGACCACTCCAACAAATAGTTTATAAAGGCATCTTTTTGATCCACCCTCCATAACAGGCACTTAAAAAAATGCATTTGAACTACTTTTAGAACTGAGCAATTTGACACAAATGTAGCAGTCATCATTACAAGAATAACATGCTTTAGAACAGTGTTCCTAGGCAGGGAACTGGAGCTAACACTATCAGCAGCGTATCTCTGCATCAGTCAAAAATTAAGGCATTAAATAGAATCTGTTGACAACAGGAACCGATGTTTTACAACCACACTACAAAACAAAGAGCACTTTGGAAAAAGAAAACCAACCAAAACTCGTGACAGCACTATGAGACCTGTGAGACACCAAACCCCACAGACTTGCACAGTGACAGCCTCTCCCTGGTTCTTCACTGCAGGGCCACCTTCTGTTTTATGCCATGCTCTTCCCACACTTTTTCCACTCAAGTGTATAAAAACTAACTGACATGACATGCCAACCACCAAAAATGAAGAGATCCAAACAGAAAAAAAAATGGCAGAAGTGAACGATTGTTTCCTACCTGCAAAAATTTTTTTACATCAGCAATAATGTCTCTGAAGATGAGATGATCTTTCAGTACCTCAAACCATCCTAATTTTGTCATTTTAGCAATGACTTGAACAAGAGCTTGGATGACAAAAGGAGCCAGTTTGGGTTGAGATGCTACATAGTTCAGAATGTAATTTCCTGTAAAGGAGGATTTTAAAATCAGCAACACAAGTCTTTTTGTAAAGAAAATTAATTAAATTGTTCTAATAAAAAATTAAGGCATGGATTGCTTTAAAAAAAGCTATATTCCTATGGTTGGTACAATAACTCTAAGTTCAGTTAAATCACTGAATACAGCTAAACATTTAGTACCACAAAGCACATGACATACATGATCATTATTCTAGGAAACATAACATCAGTTTGTGACCTCAGAGAACAATGGCAGGTAAACAGTAATTTTTTATTACAGTCCCATATAATGGGCACTGATCATATCACTATGTAACAGCAGCTCTCAGTCAACTCAAGACACACAGTTTTTTTTCAGACAAGAGTCCCTGCTGAATGTTCTCCATTCAATCTAGAACATCCCATGTTCCAGATGCACACTGTAATGCACATTGCAGCTGCAGAAACTCCTCCCTAACTAAAGGGAAGTTAGTCTGTTCCAAAAGCTGTTGAAGTATATAAAATTAGAGCTGATTACAGTTAATTTCTACCTAAAAGAACATAGAAATCTTTTATCAGAAGAAGCAGATCTCAGCCATACATTTCAGAGTACTACTATCCACAGAACTGATACAATATAGCAATTACTTTAACACAGAACCCAAACATTTTGTAGGGCCTTAATCCTCCAAGTAAGATGCTGCCCTGGCATGAGTTTTACAAATGTCAAGAGCTGATCATGAGCTCTTATGTGTAAATCACTGGCAGGTGTACTAGCAGTGTCTGCAAGTTTCATTCTTTACAAACACTAACTCTTTAGTGTCTTGTGGGATAAATACAAAGACTAGCTTGAAAAATCTGTATTTTTAAAAAATAAAAAGTAATCGAAGCTAACATTTATTTATTCAAATTGTGAAACTCAGAAATGCTGTTTGTGAGCTAATTGCAGAGAAATTATGAAAGAGCTCATGATCACCTTTATGTTCGCTCCCTCATGACTACCTTATAACAGGCTTGGTAAATGGAGAGAACTAGAGAAAAAACAGATATCCACATCAAGGTTTCATTTCTAACATGAAGTTTCAGATCCAACCAATGGAATCAAACTTGAACCACCGAGGTTACTTACGAATGTCAATCCTTTGCTCAATAGGTAATGGGGATGCTCTGCTTACAAGCTTAGACAGGCACGTTGCTGCTAGGAGCTGAGCATAGGAGGTCTACAAACACACAACAAAAGATATTACTCAAAAATAGGCTAATTAAAGGCAGGAAAAAGTCAAAACCCTATCAATAATCAAGAAAGCAGACTGGTTATCAGGTTTTGGTTAGGTTTGTTAAGTGCACCAAAAAATTCTAAAATTCACATTTTAGCAATATCTTTGCTTCACTACAAACAAACATAAATTAAAGAACACTGATAAAATAGTGGTGACCTAAAACTGTCATCCCCTTTGATGGAAACCATTTATCTAAAAGCAATGTAATTATTCAGTGCAGTTCTTTAGTTTTGAAACCTGTTTTTAAATCACTTGATAATTCAGAAGCACGAGATGATTACATGGGTCCAGCCCTGGATTAAAGATATTTTCAGATGTGTTTCCTCTTTTTTTTTTTTTTCCCCTCTCATTTTGAGTGATTTGAAAAACAAAGCCAGAATTATAGTGGACTTAGCTTGGAATATCAAATCAGAGTCAACTCCCCTATCACTTTATCTAGAGTTAGCCATGAAATTAACCACCAAAAATGAGGAATAAGAAAATAGTTTAAACTAACAGACTAAGATAATAGACTAAGACTAACTAATACATAAGCAGTTTAAGGATTTTTTAAAAATACATTGCCCTTTTCATTGTAGCTAGTAGCTAGAAACAAGAAGGTGACATTCCAGCACTGGGTTACACCACACTGTGTCCTGACACTGCTGCATGGATGATACAATCCCTGATTACAATCCTTCTGAAAGTACTGAGAGCTAAGACGCCTTCCCTCTCTGTTCCTCATGTCTCTAACACAATGTATTGTCACTTCTACCAAGACCACCTCCAAACGGCAAAAATTCTAGGATCATTTATAAAATAGAGGGAAAAGCATTTTGCCTTTATTGTACTGACATGGTAATGGCCTTCCACGAGCATGGTGACATGTCTGGTGGCAGACACTTACCGTTCCTTGTTCTAGCAGAAGCTGGCACTGGTTAAGGCATTCTGGGCTCTCAATGAGCTCCAAGAGCACCTTCTCAGCTTGCACTCGTTGGGCTAGATCAGTTCCTTCATACAGGTGGTTACATAGTACTTCTAGTTCTGCCAGAGTCTGCTGGGAAAGAACACAATTGAAACTTACATGAAGAGTTCTAAACCATGTAAGATTTCTTCAAGTGTTTATAAACCTAGATACTCTGTCAGTAACATGAACTGCTACCTATGTTAAGCTTTCCAGCTGAGCCACATTTAAATTACCAAAACACAGGCTTTCTGTGGCCAGAAGACAAACATAACTCTGCAAATTAAGTTGCCTTTTCTTATTCTCTCAACTAGTATTGTTCAGTATGATTCAATCCATCTGTTTTTCTGAGTTTTCAGATGGGAAGCCCATAGCTTTTCCAAAGAGATGAAAAGATGGAGAACAGTGACCAATTTGAGCTATGCTACTTGCACAACTTCTGGCAAATTTCATTTAAAAAGTTGTAATTCTTAATTAAATTACTACACCTGGAAAAAATTAGCATTGTGTATACCTATTGATGCAAATGTCAGTAAAAGATGGGGCAAGTCAGAAGCTACAGTAGCAAAAGAGCTACAATTCCTCTCCACTTAGAAGATGAAAAAGTTCACTTCCCAGAGGTTACAGAACTCTTATCAAGAATCAGCTGCATCATTAGAAGGAACCCAGTAAATATTTCATGACTTGAGTGTGGCCTAGAAAGAATGGTAAAAGGGAACACACAGTATCTGACCAGCCTCTTTTATAAGTTTGAGTCAAAATCCCATTCACCAGTGCTTCCAAAAAGATGTTTTGTACTTGAAATAAAAGACTTGGTTCAGCATAATCAAGCATCACTTTTACCATAGTTCAAATGCCTTTTAAAAAATCCAAGGCAGTAACAGTGTATCTGGCAGCCAAAGCACATTTGGTTTTGTCAAAGTGTATCATTTCCTAGTGACATGCTTCTTATTATTAAAAATAAAATCAAATCCTGGTCTTTTCCCCACGTTTGCTGCTGCTGCTGTGCATGTGGTGTTCCTGGCTTTGATCAGCTTTTTCTGAATTTCAATAATAATGACAGCTTAAGAGTCCCCAGTTTTCAGTCAAAAAGTAGCCATGTGCTTGTTCCTTGGGAGAAGTATTAAGAAATAGCAGGTTTGCTTCTGAAATGAACAGAGCAAACACCTTAAAGACTGAGCTAAACAGAGACATCCTTTGTTTTTGTTTTCTCTCCTTGCTCCTGTTCAGAGAGAGTGGAGCAAAACCAAGGAACAGGTAACAATACCAGTAACAAAATTTAAAATTAAGCAAGATCCTTGACAACTAAAGTGAAAATTAAGCCTCATAAAATGCAAGTGTACATGTTAAGGAAAATATAAAACAACGCAAAAAATACTTAATTGGGGAAAAACAGGAATCAGGACATCTAGCAAAGACAGCCTTCAGAGGTAAGTTACAATGCATCTTTCCATAACGGAACAATTTCTATACAGTCTCAGAAGCACAAACCAAAGTACCATGTCACAATCAGCAAAAATAAAAGACCCTCCTTTATTTTATCTGAAATTTGACTTTTAAGTCTGGGCAAACTTGGCAACAAGTTTGAGAAAGTCCAGAACAGAACTGGGCTATCAGCCCAGTCACGGAGGTCTAAATAACCTGTACAACTAACTGGTATTGAAATAGCAAACCTCTAAAGGACAATTAGGAAAATCAACAGAAATCTTTAAAGCAAGCTTAATAAGAACTGGATAGTTATTTTCCACAAAAAAATGGTTTAATGGATATTGAGAGGGACAGCACTTTGCAATGCTTTATCTGTACACCTTTGGTCTCAGGAGAATGCCATGACAAAGTTTCTCATTAGGAGGCTTGAGGTATGACCAGAAATTGTTCTGAATTCTAAAGAACTTGTTAGACATTCTCTGGGTTGTATTTTCCGTGTAATACTGAGGAAATGTTCTGATTTTCCTTGGTTCAGATAGGGAAGCAAAAAAACCCAAACAGCCTAAAATCAGCAAATACAATCTGGTGTATGAGGGCAACTCAGCTGAGCAACAGAGACATTATTCAAGCTTGTTAATAAAACAATACTTAGAGAAACCAACCAGAAGTCGTAAACTAGCTCTGTATATGATATATACTTTCTTTAAGAAAACAGAAGACTGTCACAATCCCTTTTTTGTTGTGAGACAACACATGTGAAACTGACCTCCTTTACAAACACTCATCACTAGCTGAAAAGTGATTCCTAAGCAAACAATAGTGTCAGTGAAGAGGATCCAGCAGTTAGATGCTGGCTGCTGTAAGTGTCAGGAGTAGAAACAAACCAATGTAAGAACTGGCATTTTCAATCATAAAGAACTGTAACTTTTTCCAAGAAACAGCTTCACATTCTAACGAAAAAGGTTGGATGCTGTTTGGTGTGGGGGTTTTTTCCTGCTTGCTGCACTTTCAAAACATTCAAGAACAGGGTAAATAAAGTTCTCCAGATGCTTCTGGTGCCACCTCTGCAGGTTACAGAAGTCCCTGGCAGCTCTGCTACCAGCCTGAGCAAGAGCCAAGGGCCAGAAACGCTGGGGGCCCGGCTCTGCAGCAACCCACCAGGCAGGCAGCCAAGGAGCCAAGCAAACTGGCAGGGAACCAGGTAGGTTCCCGATTAAAGTTCTGCTGACACTAACAAACTCCCCACAGACGTTTTGATTTTAATCAGCATTT
Source organism: Apus apus (assembly GCF_020740795.1). Taxonomy (NCBI): domain Eukaryota; kingdom Metazoa; phylum Chordata; class Aves; order Apodiformes; family Apodidae; genus Apus; species Apus apus. The sequence continues at coordinate 15,988,885 of NC_067294.1, read as the reverse complement.
TCTGGCTGCAAACATTCTGTTAAGGAAAGTTCCACCAGCTCTACGCCGAGAGCGAGAGGGCAGGCGTGACGGCTGGAGAAGTCTAAATAAAAGGGAGGAAAAAAAAAATAAAGGAAAAAGCCACAGTGGATAACAAAGGATACTTCAGCAGTCCTTTTATGTAGCATGCCAGGTGCCTGATTATTTAAATAAATGCCAAAAACGGCCGCTGTAGCACTGTCAAAGCCTGCTGCCGCCAACCCAGGGAAGCCGGATGATGAACAAGCACCTCAGCGAGGCTCTTCTGGGGCTCCCTTCGCGCCGCCTCCCCCGCAGCTCCAGGCTCCCCCAGAGCCGCCCCGCAGCGGGGCTGCCCCGCACGGCAGGACGGAGCCGGGGGGGGCAGCCGGTGCGGGCGCGGAGCAGCCGGCAGCTCCGTGTGCTGCCCGAGCCGACATCGCGGGAGGGCGGTGGGAAGCGTGACAGCCCCCGCGCTGCGAGCGCCGCCGGCACCGCACACCGGGGACACCGCGGCTCCGGCTTCCCCGGCGCGTCAGCCTTCCAGCCCGACACCGACCCCGCAGCGCGACACTGACCCCGCACACCGACCCCGCAGCCCGACCCCGCAGCCCCGCAACGACCCGCAGCCCCGCAACGACCCGCAGCCGGACCCCGACCCGCAGCCCGACCCCGCAGCCCTACCCCGACCCCGCAGCCCGACAGCTGCCCACCCCGCTCGCCTCCACGCAGCTCCGGGCACCTTCTGCCACGCCAACCTCCGCGCCCCACGGCTCCTCCGCTTAGCCCCGCATCACCCCGAGGGCTTCCCCCCATCTCCCCACCCTCCCCCCGCCCCGCCCCGCGCCCCCGGCCCCGCACACCGACCTGCCCGCGCAGCGCCATCTTCCCCAGCGGCGGCGGCGGGAGCGGCGCGGGGGCGCGCCCGGGGGGTGGGGTCAGCGCCGCGCGGGGCCGCGCGCGGGGCGGCCGTTGGGCGCGCGGGGCGGCCGTTGGGGGCCCCAGGCGCCATCTTGCCCGTGCGGCCCTTCCCCGGGCCGGGCCGGCAGCCGAGCGGGAGCGGTCCCGGCGGAACCTCTTGTTCGGTGGTCACCGCAGGCAGAGCCGCCGCCCGTCCCTCCGTGTTTTGCTTCGCACGGCGCGGGTCGAGGTAGTTTGCCCCGAATTTTCGTCTCCGCTCGCCAAGGTGGCAGCGAAAGGAAGGCTCTTCTGTTACTGGACGTGGGAGCTTCGGGTCACACGGTCCGTCAGCGGCTGTTGGAATAGTCCCGTTTTGCAGGCAGCAGTTCGCACGTGGCGTGGGGGAAATTGAAAGTGTCGTCAGTTTCACAGAATCGCAGAACCACCAAGGTTGGAAAAGACTTTCAAGATCATCAAGTCCAACCATCGGCCCTACAACCCCCAACCACTAAACCATCTCCCAAAACACCATGTCCACCCGTTCCCTGAACACCTCCATGGATGGTCCCTCCGCCACCTCCCTGGGCAGCCTGTTCCAAACAACCAGGTAAAAAAGAGAAACAAAGAGAAGCTCCTCCATTTCTAAGTGAATAGTCAATGGGCCGAGGCCGTGTGATGCTGCTCTGCTGCTTCTTGAAAGATCCAAACCAAAGCCTGTGGTGCTGAGGCAGTTTGCAGGCCAGGGTAGCCGCAGGGAGCTGCTTTCTGCCTTGGGAAGTGCTGGATGTTGCTGAGAGTGGAGAAAACCAAGAACACCATTACCGACCCAGGAAGCCCGACAGATCGTGCTCAGGTGGTCACAGCTGTGTCTGAAGGGACAAATTGCTCATCTATCACAGAAAGGGGGGAATCCCCCTCTACAGGAGCCTATAAAGGATCAAAGACATTAAATTTAGATAATAGAGTTGTCTCAGTTTTCCAGTTGGATTAGATGAGTCCCAAAAGAAGCATCTCTTGTGTTCTGTGTCCTGCTAAAGGGGAGCAGTGGTACTAGACAGCATGGAGCTGAACAGAACCCATGGTAAATTTCAGCAATGTGTGTTAATTTAGGCTTCACAAGACAGTGGCATGGGGAGGAAGGAGGATTAAGTAACAAATAAAGTGTGATAAATGGGAGACAGTGAGGACTGCTGCTGTAGCCATCTAACAGCATTTATGAATATTGCAGCCAAAAAGCTTGATATTTTTGTTGGGCACGCTGCTGTTTGATGTTTTAACACAGTAGGAAGAATTTTGCCTTGACCTCCCCTGCTCTGAACACCGTGATGACTTTGCGGACACATGATGTCCATGTCATGTTTGTTCTCGTTAACGTGATCCAGGGCCTGAGCAGTTTGTGTAAAATTATTCACGTTTCTCTGCTGCTCCATCACCCATGTTGGAAAAATTCCTCTGTGAAGCCTGGTAGCCCCAAAGAAAAGGTCTAAGCTGGTACAATTCCTCTGGAAATGGACGCTTCTTTGGACCTGGAATGAAAAAATGAGTATATGGTATATTCCTAACTGGATTCATCTTCTAGCATTGGGGTGGATAAACAGTTAAGATAATCTAATTGGGGCAGGAAGAATAATTTGTGTATCACAGTTGAATGAAGACAACATCACTAAACCTTATGCTTGTGTATAAAATACTTTTTTTATTAGAGAGTGATTCAAATTCAAAATGGGAAGTGGTTATAAATGGATATTCTTCTTCTCTTGCCCTCACTACTGACTCTAGTGGCTGGCACTTCTCAAAGTCAAATGGGTAGTTCTTGAAAAGCTGGCTTGGATTACCCCATTTCCCTAATGACTGCCTCAGTCCTAGCATATCCTTAACCCAATTTTTCATCCTTTACTCTGTGGAAAAAAAAAAAAGAAAGGAAGGAACATTTTATCTACAGTGATAGTCTATCGGGCCATGGTTATAAAGCAAAGGAGAAATTACAAAACATACCAGGAGCAGAATGAAAGGACTAGAGATACACGCAGAAGAAAGGGAATGGAAAGAATTTAAAAGAAGAGCAGAGGGACAGATCAGAACAGGAATTCCTAGGACTGCAGAATAGGGAATGCAATGGTGACTCAGGTGTGAGAAAAATCAGCCATAGATTTTAACGTGAACATTTTCAGAGACTTTCTGATGCTGTAGAGCTCCAAAGTGAAGAGCCAGAAGCAGCTTGCCAGTGCTGGCAAAGGTAAGAGAACTCTTGCACATCCTTCAAAGACCTTGACCCTATGAGCAGTGTCAGTTCTAGTAATGACTGAGTCCCGCTCCAGGAGATGGAGCATTGCCTGGGCTGTGCCACTAAGCTATGCAAGGACATGCAGAAACGAGGTTAATAAGTTAGATAGTTTGAGAGCTGAGCGTAATCTATGGCCAGCATATGTAACTAAGTGTGAGCAGGAGTTTGTGGCAGAGCAGGCAGTTTGCAGCAGTGAACCAATTTCCAGCTTGTCTGGAGTGAGTGTATTTCTCCTTATTCAGATACACCCATTACCCCCTAGCCTGGGTCTTTTTTTCTGTGTTGGTGGGTGAGCACTGACAGAAGTTTAGAGCACAAAGCTTGCACCATGAGGTAGGCAGGGAGCACTTGCTCAGCTGTGTGCTCAGCTGCACAGTGCAACCATATGACTCTTTGTACCTTATTTAATCATCAGTTGAATCGTTTTAATCTCCCAAGACACAGGCAGTTGCATTTCTATATCCACTTTATGTTAACTATAGCCTGATTATCCAAAGGGGGAAAAAACTAGTCTAGCTAAAGAATTAATGGATTCCTAGACTAATACCTGACAAAACTCCTGAGATTTAACAAGGCGAGTAAGAATGTTAGATTGTGGAAGTACCCCAGACTATGTAAGAGCCCTAGCCCAAAGGGCAAAGCTGCATTAAGGAGTGTAATTTAATTAGGAACTTCTATACAATTCCCTTTATCTTTTCATGGGAGGGAGAATTGACACAGTGGAGGTGCTTGTGTGGCAGGCATCGACAGGAGGAAGTTGTGCCACGGTGTTCAGACTTGCTTCCACAGTGGATAACAACAAAATTCTTACTCTGGTCAGAGGAAGCTGAATTAAAGAAGGGTTTCAGGTCTGCCTCACAAGGTACAGTCCTGAGAACACCCTGCAGTATTAATACACGGTTTCCAGCTCACGTGTCTCTCATTTTCTGCTAGGTGGAATAGAACCAACTTCCTGAATTTGCTGTTACTTTGGATTATGTGAATAGATCTGTTGCTACAGGCAATGCATTCACAATTAGACCCATTCATTTGCCATGCTGCTTAGAGAGGGCTGAATCTTTTCCATGTTTTGTTTTGTTTGTTTGTTTGGGGATTTTTTAGTTTAAGTTACTTGATTAAAGCACATAAGCAAAACCAGTCATTTCTGTCTTCCCAAAAAAAGAACTAGCAAACTTACAGGTTATCAGTGTTCCTGGTTTTGTTTGTTTGTTTGTTTTTTGTTGTTTTTTTTTCATCACATTGGGATTTCTCCCAAAATGCAGTTTTCTTACCAAAAGGAATGGCTGATAATTTACAACAAATAATTAAAAATTTAACAAATGCATACAGAGACAAATGCAATATATTTAATTTAGAACGCTTTGTTCTGGGAAGCTTAGCTTGTTTTAAAATAGATACAGTCCATCAGGCCAAATGCTCACACACTGGTATTTGATATGGTTCTGATACACATTTTTGCATTAAAACATTTTCTTTATGTTTTTCATTTTACATTAATAACAGCAGAAGGCCCTGACAATTTCCAATGTATTTCTACGGCTAATGATTTCAAGATTATTTTTGTTGCCACGTACTAGTCTATGGCAGTATATATTGCCACAATTTAGTGAGTGGTTTAGTCATTAATTTGCAATGCAGATCACAATCCATCTTGAGTTTATTTCTGCAGATTAAATAGTGATCTATACCAGACAATTTTATGTTGAAATTAACATCTAGTGGATAAGCAAAAAAAGTTATTAAACATATCACTGAGAAGACCAGAAAGAGCCCATCACAACACAATCAGTACTTAAATATGAAGCCATTTCATACACCTAATTACAACTAATTAATCTTTTCATTGGCACAATGACATGCTTTCTACTGTTAAATTGACAATACTCCAAGAAGTCTGAAACAAAATATTCTTTGCTTGTTTGTAACCTGGACAAAGATCAATAATACTTTAGGGCAAACGCAGTCTACAGCCCATTTCTTAATGTAATTCAAGTTGAAAGGAAAAATCTACCTAATGGCAAAAAAACCCCACAAAACAGCACATTGAAGAAGGAATCTATGATGCACTGCATATACATTAAAAAAATCTACATGCTGTGTGTCTGCATATAGTAAGATTGCCCTTAAAGCTTCCTTAACACCATCAATTGAACCGAGTTACCTCAGTGTGTGCAGTAATCCCTGCGTGGTTTTGTGCACTGGATAAAAAAGGCTGCAAATACTGAGGCTTTACAGCCTGAACATTTGCTTCCTTAGTCATTAATGTCGTTCAGTAATTTACTGCTATTCATCTGTCCTTGGCCAATGGGAACCAGTAGGTGTAAATGCCTCCCAAAAGTGTTTTTTATAGTTTAGTGTCTTCCGTCACCCATTAATGAAGAGCCAGCCTTCATGTAATTGGTTAACAAAAGAAATCAAAGAGATTTTTCAGGGTGACTGCTTTACACTCTAAAGTCTTGTGCTTTTGAACTGCATTTCATTTGCTGTCTGGCTCATGCTGATCAGGAAGTGGTTGAACAGTTTGAAACCTGTGCGTGTGTCTTGGTGGTTTTCAGAAAGAAAATGGTGCCTGCTTTTCTGCCTGCTCTTCCCAGAAATGTGGCAGCACTGAATGCGTTTCAGTTGGATATAATATAGATGAGTCAGATACAGGAGCAAGTCTTGGACAGTCCAAGACAAAGAACAAATACTGGCTCTGTTGTGCAGATCTCTGTGTTCAAAGGGCATGTGCTGAGCTACAGAACAGCCCCTTCTTTGGTAATTCTCAACAAACATGAGTTGTTCACAGCAAAAGTAATGATCCCAAATCTGGCACCCTTGCCTAGGCTGGTGGGAAGGACCTGGCACTGTCAAGAGCAGTGCAAGGATTGTTACAAAAATAAGTCATAAGGTGTGCTTATTTGTTTGACTCCACAAGAAATCTTTTCTGGGTATTTTTGAATATTGCTAGTAAAAGAGCACTTACTTGTTTTAGACTGCGATTACTTCATATATTAGAAGTAAACAAACCCCCAAAAGACAAATAACTCACCCTTGATGAGACTAACCATGGAAAATTACAAATGAGAAGGAAGATCTTGCTGAAACTTATGAGAAAACATGAACTAGGGAGATGAAAGACTCTTTTACAACCTTCACATTTAGGCTTGTTACCATGTGAACAATCTCCTGATATTTCTTAGTATATTATAGAAAAAAGGTAATTGATACAAGGTAAAAATTTTTTTTAACTATGGACACTTTTGCTAGACAAATTAGAATGCTTGAAGTTGTAATATAATTTACATTTAAAAAAGAATATGAAACTTGATCCCTTCAATATAGTTAGTAGACAGGTACATGTTTAAGAATTTAATTTATCAGTCTAAATGTATGGATTTACAACTGTGCTTATTTCTGGTAAGTAGCATGATACATGTCAGTGTATCCCAAGGCTGAATTCTGGGAAGGTAGATAAACAAGTGAGTATGTGTGTTATCAGAGGAGCCATTTACAGTACAGAAACTACTAGTAATGTGACTGTGAAAGGTATTGGACAACAGATGTATAAAAATTACTATACAGAGTTGTCTCAATTTTCATAGTCCCCAGACTCATATTGTTCCTCATCTTCATCATCAGAATGGTCATAATACTCCCCATATTCAATGCTGTAGCTTGCACTTCTACTTCCTGCAAATGTAGGAGATGAGCCTGCAAGACAGAATTGAACCCAGGTTAAAGGAGTTGCAGATAGGGAGAAAGAGGAAAGTATGGTTCTGGATCTGTACAGTGAGCTCAGTGTTTCTGAATCCCTGTTACCTGTTAAAAAGAGAGAGTCTTTACCCAGTTACATCACCTCATACCACTGAAGGTCATGATATACGATCAGATTTCCAAATCATGCACACATTAAGATGTTTAAAATGTATTTAATGCACAATCCTAGTAAACAGTGAGTTCAGTCCTCTAGAGATCCTATGCACCTGAAAACATGATCAGAGCCAATAAAGCTTTGAAAACCACTTGCAGAAACAAGGTCAGTGACACACTAGATCAGTGACAAACTCCTCTAGACCAGGAGGCAAATATAAGACAGTGCATCTTTATCCTTCATTTGCTAGGAAGCCCAGTTCTCCCTGGAGGAAGAAGGATGTTATCCTGCAGGACTGAGCCCAATGCAAAACAATAGTACAGCTATTTCTTGTATCTTTCCAAACCACTCTCATTAAGGATTAACAACTGTTTCCTTCCTAAGATTTTGAAAAATAAACAGCTGAGCAGAACTGCCATGGTTCAAAGTGCCCCAGCTACAACAGCTGCTGGTCTGGATGCAGAGTTCCTACTAACATCAAAAGACTTCCGTAGGATAAGGATAGTAGAATGTGTGTCTCAGCTGTATGGCTATACTCCACAGCTTTCTGTTTTCTGTAAAAAATATATATATATAATTTGCAGCAAAATATTACAATACTAACCCATTAGTGGATTAAGTAAATGAAAAAGATGCAGGAAAGTTAAAATACAGACATCTTTAGTTAATTTCTCATATTCTCCATTTGTATTCTGACAAACCCATCCTTTGGAGGCTGCCTGTATACATTTTTCAGTTCTTTACATCCAAATAATAATAATAATAATACCATCAATGACTTTGAGGCTTGCAGCGGCATATGTTGCACCATACTTATTTTTGGTGTGGCAGATGTAAATGCCTTCATCTGATTTTTTGAGGCCTTGAATCTGCAGCCAGCCAGTCACACCATACTTCTGAGGCCCACCTCTTGCCTTTGAGAAGAGAAAGAAATAGTTGAAATTAAAAGCTAGGAGAAACCATGATACTTCTTAAAATAATTGTGTATGGATTAAACATCAGTCTATCCTTTGCTCTTTGTTTACTGCTTTCATGTTTTGGCTCTGTTTCTGCTGCACTGTGTTTTAACTTCTTACTGCTCTGTGCCTCTGAGTTCATGCTTTCCCTTCTCTGCTCTTTAACCTTCATTGCCCTTCACAGTGCTCTCATTCGTGTTTCTTCTCATGCTACTGATTCCCAGTGCTCCTCCTGTCTTGTGTCCCAGCACCACTTCTGGCTGCTGCTTCAAAGCATTGCCACTTCTTCTCAAGCTCATAATGTTCTTCAGGATGAGAGTGGTACGTGGGTTTAGGTGAGGTGTTCAGGGCCAAGAGGCCAGACCAAGCTGGCACTCAGCATCCAGGTTTCCATGGATTGACATGCCATGCCATGGGCTTTCACGCATTTTGACAATGTTTATTTTCCAGACAAATGACACAAAACCATTAACAGATGCTCTCGTGCTGAATCTATTAAGGAGCTAGGTTAACAGGGTTCAGTTTAGCCTCTGAGGTGACCCACATTTGGATGTGACTCCTTGCACCATTGTTTCTGAGCAACTTTAAGTCCACTAATCCCACTTACGTTTATGCTGCATCTGGAAACATTTCTGAAGAACTTAGACTCATAGTATTTAAGTACTCTTGTTACTTCAGTTAGCTTTTTCTGTACTTTTTCTATCTAACTTTATGTTCAGGCTGTGCCCTATGTCTGTTGGATCTTACTGCTTTTGGGCTGTGAATCTAGAAAGCTAGATTTGCTGTGCATTTGTCTGCATAGTCCCTGTTCATGTCCTTTGTCCACTGGAGAAGACATGCCGATGCAGGCAGGCTTCAGCCTAAGCGCAGTCTTCTTGTACATCTGGCTCTGTTAGCTCATCTCCCCAGAATGTTATTTCCATTTAAAAACATTAACATTGTGATTTATTTAATTTTAGTTCCAAGCTTCAGGCTATTTCTAGATTTGCTTGAAGCTTGTACTAATGCCATTCACTTCTTTCACCTCAGATTAAAATTCGGTGTCCTCCATGAAATGATCAAGTTTCTTTGCTTTCCTTTTGAATGCCTCAGGGACTGAACCAATATGACAGGTCTCCAGGAACTGCATCTTGAAAAGCAAAAGTTTAGATACCTGCCAGAACTGTGCTTCTGCATCAAGAATAGAAAAGCTGTTGCCAAATGCCATCCTTCCCAGAATGCACCTGCTTTAGGTAGTAGCCTAAATGGTTCCATTTATAAGTTCATTCAGTCTTTCCAGAATTATACCTACATAAGGAGAATCTTCCATCTTTTCTCTCCCTGAAGGAGACCAGATGGTACCCTGGCTGTTATTTCTTTGGCTTGGGCTGCCAAAGCAATGAACCTTCCACTGATCAAAATAAAAAATCTTTATGCAGTCAGAGGGACCTTATTAGGAATCTATTTATAGCAACAGTATTGTATTCTGTCAGAGGAATTCACTGGTAATCCCTCTACTCCTCATCCCAAACCGTATGACCTGGAAACCTCAAGTTTTACCTGTACTGAGATGTGGGTGTCATCTCCTGGCAGCAACATTTTACTCCCCTTTTTTTTCCATTCAAGGTGTGGCATAGGATAAGCTGACACCTCACAGCCAAAAATGACATCATTGCCTGTGAAATTCTGGACGTCCTGAGGTGGCATAGAAATAACAGGAGCTGCAAAGAACCAACAGAATGGTGCTTTAGGAGACAGCTAGCGAAAGACAACATGAACACACAAGCATATAACATTAATTCCTATTTTACATTATAAAACCAGTTTGCCATCTCACACACTATGAAGAGCCACATGATTGTGAGCAGCTTTTAAAGCTCAGAACACCTAGTGGTCATGGCAGCCTGGTGAGGTTCCCACTGACTGGAAAAAAGGGAACATAGCCCCTATTTTTAAAAAGGGGGAAAAGGAAGACCCAAGAAACTACAGGCTGGTCAGTCTCACCTCTCTGCTCTTTTTTCCAGTCACTGGGAACCTCACTGAAACTGCTAACTTGTCAAAATTAGGTTTCTGAGTACATCATTGCCTTGTACTTCCTAAAATCCAATTATTTTAATAAGGTTTATGTTATGTTTATTATAGCTATTGGATTTCCACTTAACTTGTTTCCTCTTGTTCTCCTAGCCTCATCCCCCTCCACTGTTTTTTTATTGCCTCTGAATTATCCTTGCCCACTTTTTCCCCAAAGAAAAAGCTTATGTTAACCACGAGAGGGAGCCAGGCCAAGGATTTGAAGACATTGAAAGAATAAACTAGCACCTGAACATTTGTACATGATTTAAATACATATCCCTCTATAAGCATGTGTGAACATATTGAATATTAACCAATGATGATAATAAGCAGCAGAGAGAAAAGTACCGTATTTACTGTTATCACAGCTCTCTGTTTTAAAGATACCTGCTTTTTTTTTTTTCTTATCTATGTATCTGCAGCAAGAAATGTTTTTTTTTCCATCTAACGTCCGTTTTCTTTCTATTTCTATAACAATGTTTAGAATGTAATGCATTTTTTGGGCCACTAGAACTTGGATTTAATTACTGTTTTTATTTTTTAACAGATCCCAGATGCTTGGAAGTAGAAACTGATATTAAATAATGTATTTTTACTTGCAATATTTGAATCAATATATAGGCACAGCATTTATGCTTCAGCATTTGAAATTGTAACAGCCTATTCCACGTTTTCAAGCAATATTCTAATACATCTGTAGTTTTTCAGGATTGATATCTGTGCAGAAAATACCAAATGTGTACTGATTAAAATTAATTGCCAACCAATTACACAGCAAAGTATCAATTTCTCCATTTATGAAGGCTTCATTAAACAATCCTGCTACTCATCAAATTAAGATTTTTTTTCCAAAATTGGATACTTAAGCCCTTAAATACTTTTTCTTTCTTGAGAATTGTACATTCCAAATCTGTATATTATTTGGAAAATCTTGAATTCAAATCAGCAATATTTGAATAATTTGGATGAGGAATTTTTTGCCTATGAACTTATCACATAGGGTCTGATGTTAAAGCATACTTTAAAATATTTAAACTCGGTACAACCACACTCCTTTTAACGAAATATCCACTGTAGCTAAGCTTAAAGATAAAAAAAAAAAGAAACCAAATGTCTATATTGACTCACATGGGTTCTTTAAATTATTCCTGTACAGAGACAGTATGAAAAAAATTTTAAATGGTTAGCTGTTGCCTGGTCAGGGCTTTTGTTCTGGGGCTAACACAGTTGTCCTACAGATACAGGGACAACACCAGTAGTGCCAGTAATGAAGTCCTGCTTCTGCTCACAGCCAAGGGCTCGTGCATGCCAGGCTGAGGGATCTGGCTCCACCACACTATGCATACACCTCCTGGGCCTCCAGGACATTAGGGTCTGAATTGCAAATGTACATGATACCTGTTCACATATGAGGAATTTGTCTAGTATTGTCTACCTTGCACCAAGACAAATTCCACTCTGGAAGCACCCCTTCTTCAATTAACTGTAAGGATAATCCAGATGATAGCTCAGATGGAAATGTCTAGGTATGGTCCAAGTCCCTCCCAGCTGAGTGCTTTTATAGAGGGAGTTCAGGTTTTGCTGGGCCATAGCTGACAAGGACTGGCATCATGTCAGATCAAACTCAGGGTAGGCAGGAAGCACCACAGTTCTGGTCTAGTCAAACTACATTTTCTGAACCTGAACACACAGTAAATACTTGCATGATCTACTCAAACTTGAATTGCCTCCAGAAATAAAATAATATGTCTCAACGCCATTTGCTGTTCTTTACAAAAGAAAGTTGAAGTAATGGTGAACCATTTTAACAGAAATTTACAAGCTTCATTTTTGAGTGTTTCAGGGTTTGTGCTCAGTCAAATTCCCCCATGCATATGTGTGTATTTCTTTTTACAGAACTCGGTCTTCAGAAACAGATCTTCACTGTTATGATAAACTGTCCTTTTGATTCCTGGATTAGGTGATTTTTTAATATTTTTTTTGCTAGATATAGAAAACTTTGGATGTCACAGTGTCTGGAGATGAATGCAAAATAGTTGCTCCTTTCCTTTTACAATCCCAGTCATGAATTATCCTCATGTTACAGAAGACAAACCAGAAGCCAGGAAAAGTCAAAATACCTCTTAGCCTTTCTCCATCAACCCTATATCACTCCAGACTAATGAATTAGATACTATGTTTTGTTTTTCTCCTTATCTCAGATTATTGTTTGCTAATCTATATCTGATTTGCTGAAAAATTTACATTTAAAAGAAATTATGTGACACAGTAAAATATAAAGAGAATCCCTGCTACACTGTTCTGTTAATTCATTAAATCATTAGCAAGCGAGGGTTAAATGTGAATGGGGATGGATTAAGTGTGGAGAATCTGTATATAATCAATGTAGTTAGTAACCTTGGTAAATTATTAGATAAACTGATCAAAACTAGCTTTCAGGAAAAGAAGGGCTTTTTCAGTGTTTCTTTAGGGAGCTGGGCCTTTTTCTCCCCCTTTATCTAGTGATAGACAAAAGATAAAAGGCTATACTCTTCTGATGAAAGGAGTTTATTGTTATTTATTTATTCATTGGTTGCTGTATACAATTAATCCATTTGGCATCAATGGGAAACAGCAGATGCTTTGAAGGAGAAATAAGAAAACAAAGTGCTTTGAGATGAGGGAAGGTTATATTTATAGCTTGGTACCAAAACCCCAAAGCGTTGAGTGTTTGTTTCTCATGCAAATTGGAGTCAGCAGAAAGCCAGTGCCACAGCGAGGTTGCTGCTCTTACAGCCAGGCTCCCCGGTGCCTTTTGTCATCAGTTGAAAAACCAGCCTAAATCACAGTGCCCTTTCATGTGCCCACTGTGGCAGAGGGGGCTTACTGGTGAACTTCTATGGGGAAGGGAGGCACGGTGGCCCTGGGTAGCACCTCTGTGCCCTACTGCTTGTTGAAAGATCCTCCTTCCAGGATCTGAAACAAAATGCACAAACCCAGCACGTTCAGCTGCTCTCAAAGAGTGGCCCTTGTGCTCCCCTTCCAGCCAGCCCAGCACCCAGCTGGGGCTCAGGTGCTGTGCTGCAGCAGGCACCTCCACCAGCCAGGCACTTTGCTCTGTAAAAGCCAAGAAGATGGGCTCCCATTTTTCTTAACTCTGCACAGCACTGACATGGTTGTGAACTTTCTCCTAGGCTTCTGTGGAATTCAGTAAGCTGAACCATCCTAGGAAGTTTCTCTGCATTCCTGGGGAGAGGGTCCAGCCTTTCTGAGTACCCAGGGAAGCAGTGGGAAAGTGCTGGGAGTGATGCCTGCATGCAGAGCAGTTGAGCTCATTTTCCCTACTTGATGGAGCAGTGTTATGCATCTCAGGGGTGACTGCAAGGCCTAGTAGATGACACCACCAGCAATTAAAAGTGGTAGTACTTCCAAATTAAAGCTTTTCTTGTATGTGGCCAGTTATTTTTAATTAATTAGAGCAGACCATTGCCTTAAGCCTGTATGCCTAAACAGCTACCTCTGCTGCGAAGTTAACTGCAGTTGCTACTTGAGTGGCACTTCTAATGGAAATATTCCTGAAGGGGTTATGCTCTGAGAACTAGTGCTATTTTAATCCCAAATAAGAACACCTACCCGAGGGCTAACAAGCTTTCAATCATACTGTGGGCTGGTATGCATTGAGTTTTCTGAATGCCTCTTTTCCCAGCTTAATACCCTAATGGCAAATAGGGGATTCTTTAATGGATGTTTCTCTTGCAACTAGAGAAAGAGGAAAGAAGTCTGATACTAGCTGTTCATTACTTTTCCTTCTAAGTCATTCAATATCCAATGTTCGTTCAGTATAAAAGCACAGCATACAGTCTTAAATTGGAGGCAGTAGACTGCTAGCAAAGAGTGGGTGAAATGTGCCTGAGTTACTCTTATGTATGGACCTTTGGCAGTGATGCAATTTTGGATTCCCAAAACTGTGACCCTCTTGTGACCCAGAGACCTCTTCTACCTACTTAATTTGAGAAAAGATTTCATTAACTTTAAAATAATTAAAATATTTCTCATTCAGAAAACAAAGTCTGATCACTTTTTCCTTTTCATTTTATATTCATGTGACTTTTAATAATGTAAAGAATGAGAACTGTGTTTGAGCTTGGAGGCAGGATTCCTCTGTATAGCCTGGCTAAGCATCCTTCCACTAACAGTCATCACAGAGAACTGTTCATGCACTGTAAGTATCTTTAGGAAATTTTTTTCAGTTTGATTTTGTTCTAATATTTGGACTTCCATTTAATGGGTTAGCCAGATTTTATTATGATTATGAAATGGGATTATTTTGGACTTCTTTGTGACAAGAAAAGACCTGTTAATTAAGCCCTATCTTCTGCTATTGCCTCTCCTTCACTGATTACTGTATATACACACAAGTGGATACAGGCATGCATACACATATACACACACTTGTGTGTATACATACTTATATGTATGTATATGTCTGAAGAAGGTCTGCCTTGCTATCCCCACTTTAATATCAGATCAGTCCTCACACAATAATATTTAGCCAGTCCTTCCAGACAATACCTTTTTTGTACAAAATATCTCATACTCTGCTTATTCGGAACAGAACTAGTCTGTAGATCTATGGCTTCTTAGTCACCATGTGATTTAAATCCACTGGTCTAACATAGAGGCTTATAACACACAAGGTTACTAGGTGCTGAGCCACACATTTAACACAGAGCAGTATCATAACAAAATAATTAAAAATGCAGTATTAGTTTAATAAAGTTAGGCTATAGCGTCAAGTAACGTCTCAAAATTACGTACGTATTACCTGATTCACATGGTCCTTTATGTTTCATGCTGATGTTCCTTTTCATAGCATAAGCCTTGTTGAACTGACAGATGTTCTCGTAGGTTTTCCCTTCAGGTCCACAGATGCTCTCCTGGGACTTGCACACACACTGGGGCTCAGGGACTTCCCCAAACCTTGCTTCATCAGCATCCAACCTACACTCCAGGTTGTCCCCACATTGCCCGTAGAAATGGTTGCCCTGATCCAGGTCGCAGATCTGCCCTTCCGCATTTCCACACTCCGGGCAGCAGCCGCAGCGATCCAGCACAGTCCCAGCTGGACACTCTTTAGGCTCAGAGCAAAGTGCCAAATCACATTTTCCACAACTGTCTCCTTCCCGTAACAACCTCCACCAGCTTCGGTGGTACAAGGCAGGGAAACTCTGAGAAACCTGCACCAGTACGACCAGCACTGCTGTAACCATCGGGTGCTTCATCTTGAGAATGTAACAAACAAGCGGAAAAGGTCCTTGGAGTAAAGCCAGGGGGGGTGAAAAAAGAAAAAAAAAAAAAAGAAAAAGAAAAAGAATGAGCTAGTGAGAGAAAAACATCACAATCCTTTTTTTTTAGTTTTAGAATATAAATTCTTCTGCAAACACAGGCTTTAAAAAGAAACTAGCATCAGATTCCTAATCTGGAACTGATAATAAAAATGCATAGAAACCCACCGGCTTTTCTCTAATGCAGTTTGGAATGTGAGCATTGCTCACACAGAAACCAAACTGCCCCTTCTGACAGCTCAGTTGAAGCTCTCTGAAAAGCTGTTTGCTCAGTGTCTCCTTGAGCCAAATTTGCAAAGCACTGCTCTACTGAAACAACATTATGTTGCAGCTATTGTAGAAAGGGGAACAGGGTAAATTAGTGTAAAATTAAGAAATTAACTGCTATGAGGGTTTATTTTTTTTCCCTTCATCAACTGAAAAAGAAAGTCACAAAAAGATAAACATGGACACAAAGCAGCACCCAGGATGCCAGTATCCTAGAGCTGAGCCAATGACCTGTAGACTGGAGCAAGGTTTAACAGCAAATTCTGTCCATTAATGATCACAGTTAGGAGGTTCTGAATGAACAATTTACTTACAGGCTCTTGACAAATAAGGTACAATCCAAGATAGCTGGAATTGACTTTACATTCTTAGATTTAAGATGAGAGGTGCCTAGACCCTTTAAAAAGCCCATTGTTCTCTCTACATTTAACTTCTTTTCAATGGCTATAATGTGGTCTGTGGTTATAATCTGGTCTACGTTTAGCTCTAAGAACAAAGTGCAAAAGGTTTAGAATGTGGACAAACACAAGAAAACTGCTACAGCACCTTTAGACACACCAGAAAGAGGTTTTGCTGAAGTATTAGAGGCCTCACTCTTCTTTTCGTAGCACTTTTCTGTCTTTGTTTCTGAAGAGGCACTTCAGCTGTGAGTTGGGAAGGAGGATAAAAGAGATAACTGATTTCTTTTCCCACTTTTTCTATGCATAAATTTCTGCTGGTCCAGGGAGAAGTGTTTGCACCATCATGTCTCGCCAGGTGTTGCACTTTTTGTGTGTCTCGAGGCTTAGTTCTGCTCCCTACCATCCTACCTCATACCAGAAAACTCCCCTCTCTTGCAGTGCTGAGATTTCGTGTCTTTAGACCATCAACTGCTGTTAGCACTTTTCAAACCACGTGCTGCTCAGCAGAGATGCATCTCACTCTCTGTTGGAGGTAGAAGGGAAGCATAGTGCCCTTACAGCCCCTGCAAGGATGGCTCGATAGCATGGGTCAAGGATCACCACTCTCTACAAATGAAACATCCTTTTATGTTTCTTAGCTTAAAATAAATATGTGTGCATCACACTTTTAAGATACATGCATAAGACGCTGTTAACAAGATGAAATAAAAGAGCAGTCATGCTAATGCCTTCTTGTCCCAAAATCATCCACAACAACTTTTTCTACCTTTTTTTTTTTCCCCACCTTTTTTTTTATTTTTTTCCATGCTTCTTAGCTGCTTCCATAAGCTTACATTTAGTTGTACCTGTCTTATGTCCTCTAGTCACATCCACAAAGGCAAATTGTTTGGGGACATATGCTCAATTTCCATTCCAAACATCTCCATGGCATTTCTCAAGTGCAGTTTCATACCTTCTGTACCAGCTGAGATTATCTCTTGCTTGGAGTGAAGTAGCAGGCTGCTTCAAAACCTCTTCCTTCTCCCAAACTGCATACAATGCCATTTTCTTCTGGCCTGTGTTGGTGAAGCACTTCTTAAAGCCAGCCTGGCAAGACCTACAGGGCACTGCTATTTTTCTTGGCATGACTGGACTAATTCATGTGTTGGAATGCATGTTTTTGCTTTGAACACAGAACCAGCTGTAAAGAAGGGAAGTGTCAGTGAAAACAAACAAAAAAAAAGTAACCACTGAATTAATGGAAAATTGATTTCTTGTCCCACCTTCTTATTGTTTCACATGGTTTATTTCACACTTCCTCATTAATTCTAATTGGGCACTTAGTTTTGCATTATAGCATCTACTCATCACTGTCTTTTTAATTATTTTTGCCTACAGCTGTAAGGGATGAGCATCTATAGGACCAGGATTTGCTGAGGCTCCTGTAAAGTAAAAAAAAGTTTATAGTGGTGAACCCATATATGCAAAGTGGAGCCAAAGCAGGGAGGGGCCGCAGACCAGCTCTGCCCCTGTAAGGCTGAACTTTGCTCATCATCTCCTAGGAAACATGTGAGTTGAGGATTGTAAACCAGAAGTGTGCAAGGTACCTCCTGTGTCCTGGCACTGAGGCAACCCATCATAAATGTCCTATAAAGCTTTTTTGGCATTTATCTGGCTAGTGTAATCTAAGTTCTAGGTGGTTTCATCCTTTAAGTTAAGGACTAGGTTTGCCTGGGGCCCCGTGTGCACAGCTGCCCCTTGGCAGTTGATTTGCAGCTGAAGGTAATTTGGCTGCTGATTCCTGAGCTCACCAGGAACAAATTGGGGTGGGGAGAGGTAAAAGCACTGTGCTGTGATAGCTGTCTGAAATGGCAGCTGGGAAGTGTTGTAACTCTCCACACTGGATGGATGTATGGCAGAGTAAGAGCAAAAGGAAAAAAGGGGAAGCAAGTGGGATATGCAGCTGGAGTTTGAAGCAGAACATTTAAAGGCATAGTACATCTGGTTCAGTAATAAAGTATGCATTATTTCAGTATGTATCTAAGCCCTGAAACTTCCTTTGGTGGATTTGGCAGGAAAAAAAAAAAGTGTTGATTTTCAT
This sequence comes from Apus apus, assembly GCF_020740795.1. Lineage (NCBI taxonomy): Eukaryota > Metazoa > Chordata > Aves > Apodiformes > Apodidae > Apus > Apus apus. The sequence continues at coordinate 15,970,771 of NC_067294.1, read as the reverse complement.
CACAACCCTTCAATTGTCTTAACCCTAAATATCTTCCAGAACAAAACACAAGAAGCAGTTGATTAATGTCACTAGTGGAGCTTCAAGACAGGCACCAAACCCTGTCTGCTTTTGCAGCACCATCCCCCAAACGCTGCCTGGAGAGCTAACAAGCCCTGCAGGTGACCTCTTCAAGGAGGGGAGGAGGGCAGCAGCTGTAGTGAATGAGGGGAGCTTTCCACCATCAGCTGTGGAATAATTTCATGATGAATAATTTCTCCAGCAGCCAGGTTGCACAGCATTAGTGTCCCTTGGTCTCATCCAGCAAAGTGGTGCTGACTATGTGGCAATTTCTCTGGCTTTTTATGGATATTTCTATATGGTGTGATCAGTGCAAGGAATTCTACCACTCTCTTGTGGATGGGACAATAGCTGAGTTGGACGATGAGCAGTGAGAAGACATGGCAGAATAGCTCAGTGCTTCCTGAACCCTCAGAATGCATCTTCCACTAGGACATGGGCAACATCTTGCAGAATAATTCCTGTAAGTGAATTGTTAAGGAAATTGTATTCCTATTCATTTCCTGCCTTCTTCTTGGGGCCTGGTGTTATGCTAAGCTGCTGACTTGTATTGCATTGTTCTGCTTTGCATGGTAATAGATGAGGTACATGGCTGATGCAATTTGAGATCCTATTGCTGGTGATTCTTGAGGTACTGCTCTTTCAGACAAAATGTGGTTCAGGTCTTTATTCTGTTTTTATTTGTGTCAATGTGAGTTTTATTTAAGTACAGGTTTCTGAATCTGGCTCTTGCCAGATTCACAGATCGGGCTCTTCCACAGACATGCACAGGCATGCTGTAAGGAATAACAGCAGAACACACAAAGTTTTGAAGTGTCCCTTCTACTTTCTCTGGGCTGCAGTGTTTCCTCTCCTTGAATACGTGAAGTCAGGTTTAGAAATCTATGGTGCTTTGTCTCTTAGGTTGCATTAAGTACCTATTCTTGAGGTTCTTTTTCAAAAGATAAATCTTGACTGACTCAGCCTGTTTCTATCCAAGAAACTTTATAATTGTATTGTATGTAGAAAAGAAGCATTACAGAAAATTGATGTTTAGTCCATTATGCTTGGAGGTAGCAGACTAGAAGTGGCTGTGTCTATTGGGTAAATGCATTACTTTATACTGCACCAATCTCCTAGGATAGTTTTCACCTCCATGGGATTCATAATTGAGCTTCAGTTAAGGTGCTCATCTTGCCTGAAAAAAGTGTTTGGTTTTGTAGAAACAAGTGGCAAATGGTAGATGTTAGTAACAGATGAGGCAAAAATGGTTGGATGCTGTTTATGGGTTCCTAACGGAGCTGCTGACTGGCAGTGATACAGGCACAGGCAGTCCTGGGATCTCCAGACAATGCCTTTTTTGGTGCCAATCCTATCTGCTGACATGGTGCTTTCATGAATCTCAACATTAGTGCTGTAAGCACATGAAGTATAAGTTAATTCTACAGTAACGTGATTATTAAGTCCATTAATCAAAGGCAGGAGATCCGTAATTAACTTATTCTCCAGCATCAAGTAAATGATTCTGCTGTGAGCTTTAAGAAAGCAATTGTTCACTGATATGCGAAGTACAGGGGGGCTATTAGACTATAAGGCTGTGTAATTATAGAATTAAATTATACATTTTGCATATTTTAATTATTTTCTTTGTAAAGTTAAAATGGAAGATCACTACTTTTGCTCTTTTTTATTTTTTTTTTCCTCTTTAGCTTTTACATGTAGTTTACCAAAAATGAAGTGGAGGGTAGGAAAAATAATTTAATGTCTGTTTTCTGCCTGAAAGTTGACTGACATGAGAACAGTCTTTGGCTAGGCTTCTGGTGACTTACCTTAGACCTATCTCCAGCTGTGGCTGACTATAGATTTCTTCTGTTTCAGATTTCAGCATCATTGTTGTTGGTGACTGTAAGCAATCAAATTTTAATTTGCCATGACGTAGAAGGGCCTGCTAGCACTGTTCTAGCACCTAATGCTGGGGTCTCATTTAATATAGGCTTACACATTCCTTTTCATGCAAACAAGTCTGGAAATCCCTTTTCACAAGCTAGTATTTCCTTCCAAAGGGGCCAGATATTTTCAAGGGTTCTTTAAATCCTGCTTTACATCTCTGCTATCCTTTAAGTGGACCAAATTTCTGAAAGCTTTGTAGTTTTATCCAGAAACTCTCAACCCTCCTGTCCTGTAACAGGAGTGTGATACTGGAAATACTTAGGGCGTCAGCAGTAGGTAATCAGACATTTGTCTGGAGCCATTCTTTTCAGAGGAGGGAGGTATAGTTGAGTGCACAGTAAGTGTTGTGAGGGCATCTTCCCCCATGTGTCCTGCCCACATTTCCAACCTGGCAAATCTTACTTGCTCATCTTAATCTTTCTTTGTGCTTTTTAATCACAAATGCAATATAGAAGCAATAGCCAGCATCATTCTCCTTCCTCGTGACGGAGGGGAGCATGAAGGTTTTTCCACTTTCTGCCTTAATTCTCAAGCACTAATGGAAAAGCATCCCCATGTTTTCCGCAGACCACAGTATTTTCAGGTGTTAAGTTTCATCGCAGCGGATGCTGCAGTTTAATGCAGAGTGAAACAATTTGTGTGTCAAAGGCAGTTTGCCTTTGAACAGTAGTGCTGTCAGGTACAGCAGGGCTTCAAAGACACCTGAGCTTGGGGAAGATTTATCAAAAGTCATCACATAAAAACAGAGAAAAATGAAGAGCACAAGAAAGGCCAGTCTTGCACATGCTGCCAGTTACAAGCAGCAGGACAGAAATGGGGCAATGGGCTCAGGGACCTGGAAGCAGCAAGCTGGAAGGGGCAGGAGATACAGGCCCTAGGGTCCCCAGCCTGTCCCAGAGTTGTGAGTGGCACTTCCCTACCCATGTCACTACAGTATGGATGGTAGGAGTGTGAGAGTGGCTCGCAACCACTGTGGGTGGCCCTTGCTATTCTCAACTCCTCCTTGGTGCAATTTCTGCAGAATGTTTGAAGACTGGCCTGGTCCTTATTGCAGACCTGCAATAACATGCTATAAACATTTAAGGAGGAGCTGGAAGAAAAAAGCAAACCCAAAAGCAACAGTGTTCTGTCTCTGCCAATGTCTTGAGGTGCTTCAACCTAACAGAGACTTAAAAGTAGTTTTAGCTCTGGTCAGTGGCTGCTGAGAGCCAGTTGGGTTTGTGTGTATGTGTCCATTTATTTCCCACCAGAGAGACAGCAAGAGGAGGCAGACAAGAGTAGGTTTGTGCCTGAAGATGACACTAGTAGTGCTACTAGTTGCCTGTACCAACACAGTTCTTGAAAGAAATAAAGCAGAGTGTTTCCTAGGAAGGCCTAATAGAGGAGTCACTGAAAGTTGCAGACAATGAATATAGAGTCATTTTTCCTGGCAGCCTTAATGTTGATGGATAGGACAGTTTGCCTTGTCCAGTTTATATAAGAGCAGCTGATACAAAATGACTTCATAGCTGGATATTTATGAGAAGTTTCATTTCAAATAATAGAGTTTTTGCCTCTGGCAGTGCCGTAGTTTAGCCCTGTTATTACTGGGAACTAAATCTTTAGGATACTCTAACTATAACTGCAAGGCCTGTTTGATCTACCCAGTAAAGTTAGTATTTTCCAAAGCTATGGAAACCTTATAATGGAAAGTCTCATTAGCAAAAGCTACCTGTCCCTAATTAAAGCAGCCAGGAAATCAGGCACAGAGAGGAGACGTGGGGAATTCTCCTTCAGTTTCACCTGCTTTCTCTCACACAGCAATACTGAAAAAAGTAGTGCTTTCCATTACAGTGAATATACACATAGACTGTAACAATCCTTCTCTAGAAAAGCCACTGGAAACCAATCTTTGATATAAATTGTGTCAGGTTGTCTATGCTGCACTGGATCTTGCATAAAATACTTTTATCTCTTGAGGGAAATAAGACCCTCCTCTACCCAGGCCAGTATTGCTCTGAGATCTGTGCAGCAGAAAGGCTAAGGAGAAGGTACTAGTAGCTCTGCTGAAGCTTCTAAGGCTGGTCTTTTGAAGTGCAAGTTTTTCCTGTTTTGTGCCAGGGCAGTGGTATAAATGAGAGATTCTCAAATGATTCACTCACCTCTTTGACGTGTGCACAGCTGAGGGCTGTCCTGGAGAGGCCCACAGCTTGCATGCTGTTGGTAAGGTCCCTGTGGTGCTGCAGCAGCTTGGAAAGGCAGAGTGGGACCTCCTGAAGTTGCCAGCTAGGATGAAGCCTTCCTTTCCTGAGGCTAAACCATAAATTGGACTCTATCCCCTTCTGTCTCCTTCAAAGGCACAAGGAGCTCTGACTGTTGTTACAAAGCAAAACAAGTCTGCAACAGACACGGGTTCAGGCTGTAAGCTCTGGTAATAAAGCTTCCAAATAAGTCTTGCAAAAAGCCTATTGCCTGGACAACGGTGGTTGTGACCCAGCAAAGAAGCTGGAGAAGAGAGCAGGAATCTGCCTCCCACCACTGTTCTTCTGTTGGAATTGTTCCAGAATTTACCACTTTGGACAAACTTTTGCATTCATCCATAAAAAGAGAGCTTGAAAAGAGATGCACTGTGGAGGGGACATAAAAGCTGTGTGTGGGGAGGGGAGGCTTTGCTGGCTTTAGTCTAGGATGGTTTGGGCATCTGTGAATTGTGCAGCAGTAGGAGGTGGAAGTTGGGAGGGAGGACAGGAGGAAGCTTTAGAGGAAATAAGGATAGAAAACAACACTTGAGACAAGCTTGGAGAGGCAGCACTTATGACTGAAAGAAGGGCTGGGAGCACAGGTATTGCCTGTTGCTGTTAAGATTTCCTGCTGTTCTCAGGACTTTGTGTGTTGTCTCCAGACAAACAGGACTGCTTAGAGGAATGCTGCAGATTGCCATCCCTGGGCTTTTGGGCTCATGCCTCCTGTCTGAACCAATAATTGCCAGATAAGAACATTGGTCTAAATACCTGGAGATTTAAAAAAACCCAACAAAATAAACAGTGGATCTCTATTACAAATGCTGAAGACCGTGTTGTGCCCCTGGGAAGATGAGGCTTCTTTAGGGATATTTGCTGCTGCTACCTTTCATCAGTGCTCTTGGGGTCAGGATGGGGCAGGGCTCTGGGATGGATTTGCTTCTTTTTAGAAGCCCCATGCTAGTCCTGGCCCATTTGCTATCCTGCTGGTTCCGAGGGTCACAGTAACTGGGAAGTTCATCTCTGATAGCTCTTGGCTTTGCCTGTTTGTTTCTAATAAGAGGCATGGAAGCAGGCAGCAGCATTAAGTGAGGGAACATGAATGAAAAATGTGCATGAGCATGAGTTAAGTTGTAAAGGCCTGAGCCTGTGTAGATCAATAGCCAGATTGCCATTAACTTAAATGGGCTCAGCATTCCACCCAGGGCTTTTAGCTCAGCCAGCTTCCTGTTTGAGTTGGCAGGGCACATGTCTTTGTCCCTGTCCAGCAGGGCGTACTTGGGATTGTTTTCCTGCCCAGGCTGATGGAACACACTTAGAAGTCTCTGTCTATTCCAGCCACAGTGTGGCTAGAGATACCAAGTACAAACATCTTCCATGCACTGAAAATCATTGGTTTTGCTTTAAATGCTGACCTACTTGTTCTAAAGTAAATGTCTGAAAGCACAAGCTGTCTGGTTTTCTACTTGTGATTGCATTTAATGACTACTGACATGAATCTAAACCTGCACTGAGGAGGCTTTCTCTTAAGTGACTACCTCAGCTTTCAGAAAATACTCATTACACGTTATCTATTGATGCTGCAGGAACAGATTCCTCTTACTGGATCAGTAGAGTGAAAAGGATACAGAAGAGCAGCAGACAGCTGGCTGCAAAGACAGACCAAGTTGTGTTTCTGCTTTAAAGCCAGAGGTTATGGGTGCAGGGAAAGTAGCAGGATATTTCTGGGACAATCTGAACTTATAGGTTAAGCCAAAACTTACTGTGTCCTTGCGGGGTGAGGTCTTGCAGCAATGAAAGTCAACTGCATGGTCTGACCCTGCCTGTGGACCCTTAATTCCATGTTCTCCAAAGTCTGAGGATTTGTTTTCTGGGGGTCTCAATCCAATAGGAATATACTAGAGTACCAAATTAATAAAAATCTACGTTTTCTGATTTAATAAAACCTAAAAAAACCATTGAAACAAATTGAAAACAAATACAGGCCATTTCCATCCAAATCCCGCTTCTGATAGAAGTGTGGGTAAATGGGAGGGCTCTGCAGTGTGACTGAAAATAAAACCCCTACACATACTGGAAAAAACAAATCAGGATGACTTCTGCATTAACAGGCTTCTAGAGGGGCGAGTTGTCTGGTCATGCCATTAGACAGTTCAGTGCTGAGAAGATGCAGCTGCCCAGGGACACAAAGCCCTGTCCCTGTTTAAGCAAGAGTCAGGACCTCATGGTGCTCACACACCCTGACTCTGAAAATCTCTTCTGTTTCAAAACAGTATAGACATGTCTCTGCTTGGGATCTGGGATCTCCTGGTAGAGGACACTTATATTACACAGAAGTATTTCTTTTTGGAGGAGGAAAAACACCAACTCCATATCTAGAACTAAATTTGCTTTTTCTTCTCAGTTCATAATTAATAACCCTCCTGTTGATTTCACTTGCTAGAATGATCACCTAAGTGTTAGCTCCCAAAATACAGATTTCTTGCTTGCAGTTACAAGTACCTGCACTAATCTGATGATGAAAATAAGTTTTAATACAGATTTTTGTGCCCAACCAAAGCAGCTTGCAGCTCAAGACTGAATTCTCCTGGTGAATTGCTGAGCAAGTAAGGCACAATTAAAAAAGAGCTTCAAACCACAGGAACTTTAAGGAAAGCTGCAGTCTGTTTGAGATACAGATCTCACAAGGATAAGGAGAAAGAAAATGCATCAAATTATTCACTGCAGATTTAACAGTCACCTCAGATTTACCAAAAGCCCATTGTCTGATCCTAAGTATAACAACTGCTTGTAATTTAAAACAGCTTTTAATCATTAATGAAAAGTTATTTCAATTAAAATTTAGAGAGAATCTGTGCCAATTAGCAGCACTAAACAGTCTTTCCTTGTAAAGACCTGGCTTGCTGGCTGGCTTCATGTTGTGACACTAAATACAGTAAGCAAATGAGAATGGTTTCTGCTACCAGTTCATTCAGTAGGTCTGACACTGAATTAGCCTTTTAAAAATGCAAAGTATTCCTTAGAACAGATGGTAGTGTTTGCATATCATTTGTGTTTGGAAATCATAATGTAAACCACATGCTTGGAAACCATAAGATTCCTGAGCCGAACCCTCCATCCTCCTGAAAATAACACTTTCCAAGCTCAGACTGGTAGCTGCTGCAGCAGGGCCAGCTCCTGCTTATGCTGGGGTGAAGCAAGCACAAGACAAATTGGTGAAAGACAGGGGTGGGGGTGTATAGAGTGAAGCAGGGGTATGTTGGGTTATACTCAAAGGTGCTATTTGTCTATCACTCACTGCTGCACTCTTAGACATGCATGTATTATGTGTTAGCCTGTTTTAAGTCTCCTCTTCATCTTTTAAACTGGATAACTCTTAAGTGCTGCTGTGGCTAGACTGCTTTTGGTCCCTGTGCTAGCAAGGGTGACTCTCCATAGAGTATTGTGAGGCTTTATATTCCTCTGAGTGGCATCAGATGGGAGCATTTGCATCTCTTGAAAGCTCCTGGAGTTACCTGCATTGCCTGATTGCTTCTTGCTATCCATCATGCTTTCCCATGTTGGCACACACTCACAAACATTTATCCACAAAGGCTTAAAATAACTGCAAGCATTCTTAAAAAGAGACATATTCCAGAAGCTTCAGCTTTAGGATGTACATGTAAGGCAAGGTTACCACAGGCCAGAACATCACTGCAAAGCAGATTTATCTCAAAAAGCCTCCATACATTCACATTCTGCCAACACAAACAAACTGGCACTGTGTTGGCACAGTAAACTTTATGGGCATCTCTGTCATGTGGCTTGTACACATTTGTGGTGCCAAGGCCCTCACAGCCATGGGGCAGAGGTGATCAGTGGGAGGTGAATCAGCTTCCAGCTCAGGAACCATCACCCTAGAGGCTCTTTTAGGGGGTAGGCTGCTACTCAAAACCCCTCCTGTTCCCTGTAGAGCCTTAACCCCTTAAGCAAAACAGGCTTGCTTACCTTTGGCTTTGTTTTCACCTGTCCTTCATGGGAAAGGCTGATATTCAGTTGGCGTCTATCCAGATACTGCAGCTTGTCCTTGCACACCAGAATCATGGAAGCTGCTCTGCACTCCACACCTATAAGGATATGAAAGTCTTGTTTTGAATTCAATGGTGCTTCTAGCTTGTGTTGGACAGCACCTGAGACAGGAAAGGCTTGGGATCGTGCAGTACCTCATCCTGACTGCTCTGAAGAACATCTTTAGTCACAATGCTCATCTGTCACTGTCCTCTGCTAAGTCTCATGCAACAACAGCAACGCCACTAACAACACCAGGTTGCTCCAGGACATCAGTGCAGCTAAGCTGACTTGCTTCACTGTAGGATTATTAGCAAAAATTAATTTTGGTCCCTCTGATGTGACTGAGGTAGTTGCAGTAGGATGGAGGCTTGGTGGTTTGCTTACTTTGTCTCATTTCCCCATCTGGTCCTTGCTGAGCTCCCGTTTGACCACTGAAATGGCCTTTGGATCACTCTGTGCACCCCCCTCAGACCAGAATTGACACCTTGTGTTACAGCAGGGCTATATACTGAGACAATTGTGTATTAAGGTCGTGGAGTCTTCAATGAAAGAGAAAATTATATGTAGGAGCAAAAAAAGGAGTCCATACTATCTGGATTTTTCAGAGTTTCTGAAGAAAGATGTTTCCCCTGGCCAAGCCAGCAGCTCCTTAAGAATATTCTCATAAGCTTTCTGGCAAAAAAACCACCAACCCAAAAACCTCCTCCCCTATGACCTTCTGTCCCTCCCTTCCTTCTTGAAGTTCCCAAAATCATCAATAAATGAGAATAGCCAGAGCTGACACATTTGAAGACAACATGTTGTTCACTAGCCTGCGTCAATAAAAAACGTTTTGCTGCACAGAGGTACAACTTGGAACAAACAACTCCTGAGCAACTTCAAAGCAGCAAAGTTGTAACAAAAGCAGCATCTAATGAAAGCAAACCTTGAGAGTGGCAGTTGCTATAACGTACAGAGAAATTCCTTTTGTTAACATTAATAGTTGGCAGCCGGTGCAAGCCATTTTAGTTGGGTTTTAAGGAAAGAAACTGACACAGAAAAAGGTAATGATTTTTTTTGTTTTTAATAGAGGATCTCTCTGAGGGTTTGTGTTCATATCACAAACACTCACTTTATTACATTTTATGGAATGGACTTTAAATGCCAGTATATACAAGCCAACATTTCATTATTGGAGTTTGTGTTTATTCACTTGCCATTGTCAGTTCGTTCCCCTTTGTCTTCTTGTGTTGCTCTTTGTAAAAGCTATGATTTATGAATATGTGGTTTAGATTCTTCACAATATAGTGTAGTGAAGTGGTTCGATAAAAACTTATTAAAGTAAAAAAAAAAAAAAAATCTATAGTTTTGTGTGCTTCTCCCAGCTTCTATAGGAAAGCCCAGTAAGAGACTCTTAGGCCAAGCAAACACCCTGAGCATGATGCAGTAATACAAGCTACATGCTGAGAGGCTTCACTGCACCAGAACTCCTGCTGATGGTAGCCACTGCAGGCAACAACTGCTTTGTCTGTAGAGCTGCAGGATTAGGCCCTCAAAGTTACAGAAGTTGCATAGACCAATAAAGGGGGGTGGGATGAGTAGTGGAAATCTGCCATAGAACATTTTAAATTCAGGGAAGAAAGACTTGTAGTAGCCTTAAGCTACATGGTACCAAATGGCATTTGGTTCTCAAACAGAAGTGTGTGCACCATGTATTTATTTCTAAAACAAAGCTCTCCTGCTGATTGCAGGATCAACAAAGCTGACTGGCAGTTGCCAGTTACTAAAGCCCAGAATTTCTACAGAAATGGAACACTGTTTCAGCTTAAAATAGAGCATGAAAGGGTGATGTATATCATGGTAGCTCAGCCCCCATGTGGGTTTTTCACCTAGCAGCACTGCTGACTTGCCACAGCTGCACAAACACATAAAAGAGGGGATGACAAACTGGACATGCTTACATATGGCTGACAAGAAACAAAAGCTGCTTATAGTAGTGAAAGCTGGAGGAGGCACTCTCTAGAACGAAGAACAATCTCTAAGGAAGCCATGGAAGGTGGTAGAAGCTGTTCATCTGCAGCACAACAGGAATAGTATAAGAAGTGTGTTACAAAACAATTTTGCTGCCTATATTTTGTGTTCCCAGGCCTCTGAATAAAATGCAGCTCTACAAATAAAAAGCCCTTCATCTGTCTCATGGATCCTCAGCAAGTGAGGATTGTCTCAACCAGTCTGACAGGTATTGAAAGCAATAAGGCACAGCTCTGCACCAGTGCCAGCACAGCTGAAGTCATTGGCCTGGTGCCATGTCACCCCCAGGACAAGGCAGCCCTTCTTGCCATGCACACACCACTGCTGTCAGGCTCTCTGAGCAGAGGAACTACTGAAACAGCATCACCACCCCCGTTACTGATACCTCTGGCAAAGAATAACAGTTATAATCCTATATCCTCTTGGAGGTCTGAACTAGAAGGTTCCAACCTGGTTCAGGTAACTAAGACAAGTTTTCCACCTCCAGTGCTCCATGGCCTTCCACGTGCAGTCCTACACACCTGTCTCCAGCCAGGGGAGAGGCTGGATGCTGGGATGAAAATCAGGTATGAGCACAAGAGCTCAGCACAGCCACTCAGCTGAACCAACAGTTGTCCAGAGTCAATGTTACTGATGCTGGAGCACCAAGAAGACTTTGCATCTTGCATACCTCACACACTCTTCTGCTCTGTACCTCAGGAAACACAGAGCATTTTGTCCATGTTGGATTCACCATGGTTAGGTACCTAGATGCCCAGTGGCAATATTCCTCTCCTGCTGATGTAGGAGAATGTAGCAGCTAATTTCTACTAAAAATATAGGTAATAAGCCCAATAAAACACATTGACCAGCATGAAAAACAAAGGGAAAAGCAGTTTGGAGTAGTGGTCTACATTGCTGGGGTTTTGAATTGTGAAATAACCCATAATCCTGTGCATTTTGTTTCTCAAGACACATTTGATTTTCTCATGAGTTTTCGTAGTCAAGCCACTGCAGTTCACATTATCACTGGAAATCTCAATGCTTGTAAAGCTGATTTTTCGTTTGTAGCTAGTGATGGAGCTGTTGAGGATGTTAGTGATGTTGACTTCTTCCATTTCTTTAGTGAGTTCGTTTGCAGGACCCTGGGAAACAAGATTGTACAGTAAGTTTTAGGGTTTGTCTTCTGCAGAGGGAAAGTGCTTTAATCAATAGGGAAACCATAAGGATACAGATAAAAGAACACAGCTTTATCTGTGTTCATCAAAATCCCCACTACTCAAACATGCCTTTCAGCTGCTGCCTTGTTTTTAGAAGTGCCTGAAGTTCCAGAGATGCCTACATTTCCACCCCTGTATTTCTAAAGGCATTTTGAGATCTTTGAGTGAGCCTTACTCTCTATCGCTGAGCAACCCAACATCCATCTCCTACAAGACATCCATCTCTTTATGTCTACACAGTAACTTAATGGCTGGGGAACTCAGCAGCAAAGTGGGAAACCTCTTTTTACTCTGACACTATTTGGAACCTTGATGACCACTGTAATCATACTTGACTATTTAATTTCTCCCACTAAAGCAGAGCACTTTGAACAATTCACTTTCTCTTGCAACCTCCCCAGGATACTGTGGGACTGATGATTGGGACTGTCTTCTGGGAAGGTAGGAAGAAGGGTTCAGCTTCCCTCTGGTAGAGGAAATTGCCTCCCACATCAGTGTTCTAACCAGAGTTATTCCACAGAAGAATGAAGAGGTGTGCTAAACCAGCTCTTCTTTGGCTGCATTTTGAAAGGAACAGCCGTGCTTCTTGCTCTCCTGTGAGCTCCACTCAGGGCTACAGACCCAACTCTTGTGGTAGGCCATAGTGCCTTCCTGAAGGTGATCCTACACAGGACTATCAGCTAAGGCTGCTTCTCCTTCAGCTGGTATGTCAGAGACCCAGAGGTTTAGTGCTCCTCAGGCATTTGTTGTACACCACAATTCAGATTGAGTGACAACTAAGAGAAGCAATTGTTACTGTGTGGGGTTTTTTTGGTTTGTTTGGGTTTTTTTTTGCAATTATAGTTGCAAGTCTTCTACAGTTAATGGAGGACTAATTATTGTTGATGCAAGATAACTAGGCTTATTAACGTAGGTCAGACTTTACCTCTTGAGGTGCTTCAGCTGCACACTTCTGTGATGAGCTGTAGTGAGCTACTGCGTATTCCACAAGGGCACCAAAGATGAAGCTGAAGCAGATGCCAAGGTAAACATCAATGGCTTTAATGAAACAGTTGGTTTTTGAAAGTGAACTTCGTGAGCCGATCATGAGAGTTGTCATGGAAAGCACTGTCGTGACTCCTTGGAAAGTAGAAAAGGAAAGACCTTCTTTTGTACACACTTTGGAAAAGATTTGGCCTATCCTGCACATGTTGTCACATCCAGGTGCTAGCCAGATAGACCATATCGCTTCTTACCAAGTCCAGATCATCAACTGAAGTGCTTTTGTAGCACTAGCTACTAACTTCGCACAGGCTGTCCCTGCCTTTGACAACTTGGGTCTTATTTTTCTTGCTTACAGTAAAAAAACTTCCCCCTTCCTGCCCCCTCCAAAGCACATCACACAAAACACCTGCTCTTCTCTCTGCTGTGAACCTACTGGGAGCCTTGGCTGTACACAGCTCCAGGGGTGGGCAAGTGTGGCAGCCGCAGCACATCTTCCATACTTCATGCTGCTAACCCAGTTCTGCCACAAGTAAAAGCAGAATGTGAGCAGGCTGTTCATCACGGAGCAGAGAGCTCAAGGAAAGCCCCATCTCCCTTGCCCTCAGAGGCTCCCCTCCCTGCTTCCATCTCTCTGTCAGTCAGTAACTCACCAATGCAGGTTCTTGCAGGCACTGAATCCAGTGTGATCCAAAAAGAAACCCAGGACAACATGACGAGCAGAGTGGAGGGCACATAGGTCTCCAAAATGAAGTAAAGGACATTTCTTCTCAGCTCAAATTGCAATATCAGTCGTGGGTAACTGCCTGTTCATAAAAGTAGGAAAAGACAGTGAACAGGAGCTTCCCGAGGACTCCTGAACTGACAGCCCAGCACCCTCCCTTCTGCTGAGGGACACCAGCTGAGCTGCACTGAAGCTGTGGGAGATGCCTTACTTACACAATCTCAACTTCTTGCCTCAGAGCCCTTAATTATCAATATATCCTAGATGAGAGGACACATACACACAGCATTACTGGACAAGAGACATCTAAAACTTGCAGTGGGGCTCCTGAGCTTAATCCACAGTGGAAACATTTGATACCCGTGCCTTAACTCAGGGTAGAAAAGGGCTGATGCTTCCCTCTCTTCTCTCAGCACAGCACATTTTTTCCAGTAACAGCTCTGAAGAAGGGGCATTATCTAGTTGAGTCTTATCTGATGGCTGAGAAAGAAAAGGTTTTTCTCTCAATTTCAGCAGGCTCTGGCTCACATCCCAAAGCATCCAAATATTTTATCAACACAGGGAATTAAACCCCCTGTACTCATTAGCAATTTGTTATCTTTGCTGTGTCTTTTTGCGCTCAAAAAAATCCAGTCAATTTTAAAAAATCAATTTATCATAATACTGACATAAGGGTTCTGGGCCTGGATTGCTAGTGTTTTAGGAGATATTTTTGCTGTTTAAACAATAGTTCCCTTTGAAATGTTGAAACAAAACCCACGTTGTTTGTGGGCTGTGTACACCACAGTAAACAACAAAACATTGTTATTTTTAAAACCTGGTCATTCTAAGGAAATTTTGCTTCCTTTCATAGTGTTTGTGATTGGAGAGAAGAGTATTTACACTAATAGTGAAACAGAAATTGAATTCTGAAGTACAAAGGGATCGTACTCCATCATAACATGACAGAATTGTAATTTGCACACAAAAGTATATTTTAAAAGTTAATTTTACTCCCAGTTACTGTGAACACAGCTCTCTGTAATATTTATAGTCTGCACACCTGGGAGGAAGGGAGAGAGTTTATTCAGGTATGTGTGGAGAAGGAAAGTAGTGGAAAAGATAAAAAAAATAAATTGAAAATCTGTCAAGTGACTCTAGCAGACTAAAATCCCATCTTTCTTGCAGAATACTCTGACTGCAGCTAATTGCATTTCACCATCTTTCTATCTCTTTTTGTGAGTTTAAGATCAGCTAAAGAGACTGCTGACTCAAGCTTGAGTCCAAAGATACTGTCCCACAGAAAGGAAGGGAGGTGTGAGGGGAAATACCCGAGGGCTTTTCTCTATGACTGATGTACCTGTTTCCTGCTGTGACTTCGAGACCAGGGTGCAGTATCGTTCCACCGTGTACTGAGAGAGCCGCAACTTTTCCATGCCATGGACAGAGTCATTTCCTCTCAACCATGTGAAGGTGACATCATTTTCATCATATCCCCCTGAGGAGAACATAAAGAATCATGTTACTGTGGTTTAGCCAGTAAAAGCCCAGCCTTTGCCCTGCCCTGTCTCCTGGGTGGGAACAGAAGCCCCATCTCTGCATTGTAGGCTGGACAAAGGCCCTTTTAACTGTGTCAGACTCCGGGGAGGGGATGAAGGGGAGGGTGTTGACTGCTCTTTCCTTGCTGTATTTTCAGTCTGCTGGTTCAGGTTTCAATAGGAACACACACCACTGTGAACCATGCACCACATGCAAGGCTGCCAAGAACGTACTGCAGTCATTTACATGGGGTATTGGTATTTTAAAATATTTTAATATTTTAATAGGTAATATATTCCTGCCATCCACAGTTTGATTACATGCAGCAGGATAAAACTACCGCAGTGTTCAAGTCTCAAACACTTCACTTATGAGAGGAGAGCAGGAGAAATGCAGTGGTTAAAAAAAAAAAAAAAAAAGAGTATACAGATCCCATTGACCCCCTTACCAATTAGCAGAAGCACATTTCACTGCACCATTATTCAAGTGCTTAAAAATATCAGAAAAGGCATTCTGAGTTAGTCAGGAGCTTAAAGCTGAGACTGCTGTGTGGTTATGAACTAGGCTCTTCTGACTGTGCATGCAGTGTCCAGAAAACTTGCTTATAAAACCAGCTTTTTCTAGAAATCATTCTTCCTATCCCCAAAGGCTTTAAGTTACTGAGAACAAAATAAATGTACCTGGCATTTAGGTAACACAGAATTCCTGCCTGAAAACAGTGGGACAGAGGAGATCAACAATTCAAGCAGTTATCAGTAAACTCCACACATGCCATCTGAGTAATTGCCTCCAGGAATGTAAATGATGGCATAATGTGACCTCAGCTTGGACTGAGGGATAAAGCTTATTCTGAGCCACCAGCCTGCCATTCACTTAAAAAATGTCACTTCATTTAGGAAACAAGCCCATCAATCTCACTAATTTGATTCTTTTATTAAGTGGCCTTCTTTGAGAAAATGAGTAGGGATGCTTTGATTCTGGTAATAACCTGTTCATCCTGGAAGAAAGAATAAGATGCTGTTGCAGCTCTATTTTATCTAATTGTGTTTTCTTATTAGACACAAATAACCAGAGCCTGAGCATGATGAACTCCTAAATTAGTTGTCCAGGGTATGAATCCCCGTGTAGAATCCTAAACACGTGACTTTTCAAAGTTTCTAAGCCATTTCATAAATTCTGGTTACTCAGGAAAATGTTGTAATAAATGATAGATTACTGTTAATTCGTCTGGCGTCTATTTAAATAGCATTATTTCTGGGCACTTATCCTAATGAAATCTCCAGTGAGCAACATGCATGTAATTTCATTGGCATTACACAGCAACTGAGCATGATGTAGGACCCAATCACTTTTACAGCAGGCCCAAACAAGCGATTCTTTAGCAGAAGAGGCCAATGGTTATTATTTCAGAAGCTATTCTTTGTAATAAAGTTAACCATTTTGAACTAATACGGTTTTAATGGGAAAATAATAGGTGCTTCCATAGGTGCTTCATGCTGCAAAGCAGACGTTACAACTGGTCTTTTCAGTATTGAGATTTTAGCTGTTTCTTTTTGTGATGTGAAGTAGGAGATGGTGACTTATTTGCTGTGGAGCTCCATAGGTACAGAACAGCAGCACTGCTTTTGCTGAGCTCCTGGGTAAAGGCCCTGTGATGTCCTAAATTTTCCCAGAGCCTTTCCCAGCCAGCTTTGCTATGGATGAGCTTTTAATTTAATTGAGAGCAGAACTCACTGATTATTCCTTTTTTCTGAGACTTCCAAGGCTGAGACTCCTCCCTGCCCTGACACAACAAGGGTCCAATCATCTGCATCACTGTAACAGCTCTCATGGAGAAGCCTATACCACAAATTTGGGCTTTCCCTTAGTTTCAGTTCTTGAGTTTAGAGGCATGTTCAACTCATAACCTAGTAAAACCCACCTGTTACACTGTCTTGGTACAGCTTAAATTTGGAAAGTGCATTGGGGGTGGTAGATACCTAAAAATGTGAAAAGTGTTTCCTTGCTGTACTCCATCTCATGCACTTTCCCACAAGTCAGTTTTGGAGAAGCTGTATGTGCTGTGTAAAAGGGACAGAATTTGGAAACCCAGCCATTATTACTTCATCCTTTCTGTGCAAAATTTAGCTACTCTTTAATAAGAATAGGGTTTATTACCACTTTTTTTTGGTATAAATTGCACAGTGATGGGAATCCTCTACACAGTGGATTACAGCACAAGCATTTGAAGAGTGATGAAGCAAAGTTGTTTTCTTTTGGACATCATTATTTGCAGAAATAAAAGTGTACTTCAGAAAGCCAGTGATGAATCCAGATCTTCAAGATGTGTAGTTACGTATGAATAAACAAATTCCTAAAGTCAGGGTTTTTTTCTATAATTCTATACTTACAGCTTTCTAGTTGCAGTCTGCATGTTTGGGTGTCCATGGGATATTTTGACAAGTCCATGTTACAAGCAACAGTAGTAGTGATTCTGTAGGAGGAGAAGGAAGTCCAAAAGTTGCAATAAAAGCATGCAATGAAATACCTCAGTTTTTCTTAGCAAACTTGACTGCAGAGACTCTGCTCTGTCAATTTAGGTCATTTTGACCTAATGAGATGAATGGACTGATACCATCAGAGAGAAATCCCCCTTAAGAAGATATGATCTCTGCAGCCACACTAAGGAAAACGTGACTGAAGGAGGAGTTTTGCTTTGCTGTGATGGGAAATTTAGCATAGATTCACCTGTTTGCCAGTGCTACAGTTTGCACATCTTAAGAAGTTGCCACTTACCACCTGAGGCACAGTGACCACCTGCACACCTCCTCTGGCTTGCTGTGACACGAAGAGACAAAAAGTTGGTGTCTAGCAGCTTTGCTTTGCAGTTAAGGTAGCTGGGACACAGGTACTTTGAGCCAAGAAGAGAGAGCACTGTAGGAATTGCTTATCCAGGGACAGTGCACATTGCTGCAGCACTTGCACAGATAGGCGTTTTGTTAAAAAGCAGAAATCATGGCTACATGGCACTGCATAAGCAGTTTCTTGCTATCTGGTAACCTTCTACTGGTATGATGTCCTCCCTTCATTCTTCCCCCACCTCGATCTGACCCTACATGACTTGTCCTGGGAAACATCCAAACTTGTGCGCTTTAGGAGCAGGCATTGGGATGGGCAATCCTTGGCTGGCATTTCCAGGTGGCCAGAGCAGGGGGCTGTGTATCAGAAGAGGATGGGCACAGCTGGCTTTTTGACTCCAGCCTCATTACCCACGACAGTTGGTAACTGCTCCTGTCTGGCATAATTCTTGAAACTTATTCTGAGCCATCACCATCAAAACACCAAAGGTTGATCTACCTTAAGGCATACAAGATGGTGCCATTAGAGAACAGGCGTATGAGGCGGTTCCCCATGGTGACATCATGCAGGAAGGACCTTTTAGACTCCACAATGTATGTGTCTGGCACCCAGAGCAGCTCCACTAGGCGAGCATCTAGTGTGAAGCTCTTGTTGCCATCAAAGACCAAGCGGGGGTCTGTCCAGCGCTGCCGCAAATAAATGGTGGCTGTGTAGTCCTGGGAAAGAGAGGAGAGCCTGTGAGGATGCACTTCCAGCACAGCTGTGCATGTGCCGTGGGTGACAAGGGGCACAACACCCATTTAATGCTTCAAATGCATGCAGTAAATCTGAGATTTTAATAATAATAATAATTTTGTTGTACTGTATTACATTTCTCATCTCTTTACACTCTGTAGTGTTTGAGGACTATCATATTTTTTTAAAAAATGAACAATTATTGTAATTGATATTTTTCTTTTCATTTTGCAGGTAAGAAAACAGATGAGAAGGGCACACTTGAGGCCACTCAGCAAGTCACTGACATGAAAAATCCATCATTGTCTGGAGTTGTAAAATTATACACGTACTATAAATGTGATCACGAAAGAGACCTCAGCACTTTGGAGAAAAACGGTAAACAAATCCAACCCATTATTTCACACAGGTCTTAAAAAAAAAAACACAAGCAAATGAAAAAAAACCCAAAAGTTATAGCATCCTTTTATTATGAGGAGTTTTGGATCTGAGGACGCAAGTTTAGCTTGAGTTTGGCCTCCCAAAACCCACCTACTGGTGGTGGAGCATTTGAAGTTGTTGAATTTGTTGGGGGGAGAGAGGAAAAACTAAAGTCAGTGCTGTTCTTAAAAATGCTGAAATTAAGCATTGAAATTGTTCCTGACTCCACTTCAAGCCCACATTACTATAGCATTTACACAGTCTGCTGTCATAAATGAGCCCTGTTCTCAGCACACCTCTGCAAGTGGTCAGCAGGCTCACAAAAGCAAAGCACCTTGGATAGGGCAGTTAGGTTCTGTGCTGAACACAGAAATACATCTCTCAGACAGGTCCTGCTCTTATCTCTTACAAAATAAAAATTCTTTCCCTTACCATGTCACTCTCGGATATACTAGAAATACTTGCAATGTCCAGACTCATGGCAATCTGAACAGGTTCTCCTGTGGAGGGAAAGAAAAGCTTAAGCAGACAGAGGGGAGAGGCACAGTGAAGCTGCCCAGGATGCTGTGCAGTGTGGGCACTGCCCCCAAAGCAGAAGCCCAAAGGGTTACACAGAGTTTTAGAGCATTGGGCTCACAAATGACATCATGATCCAAAATAAAGTTGTCCCTCTTGGGGAGCTGGAGTTCTGTATCTGGTGATGGTAGCAGAGAGCAAGTATCCACCAGCACTAGCCGTGGAGATCAGCAGTTTCCATAGGCAGCATTTCCGAGGCACCTGCCTAGGGGCAGCCAGGGCCAGTTTCTCCCTCGTTGCCCAGCTCACATCACCCGCACACGGCAAGAGCAGCACAGCAAGCTCTACAGAGGCTCTAGCACGCACACTCGGAGCAGTCCCCACAAGCAGGCAGCCACCGGCATCCCTTTCTCAGACAGGAAAAACTAAGAGGCAGAGAAATTCAGCGATTCCTGAGCGCGTGCTACAAACAGGAGGTGCAACAGCCTTTGCCTCTTCTTATTATGTTACTGTTCTATTCACACATACACAAAAATAAACTCAGCATTCAAGTCCTAAGCTTTGGCAAGTCCCTCATTTTCTAACAGTAACTCTGGAAATCAACCACGAGAGGGCAGCTCCTCCCCAGGAAATGTCCGGGCTAGGAGGGCTCTCTGACTAGGTGAACCAGAGCAACACCTGTCCTCGTGGGACTTGCTGAGGCTCCTGTTCATCATCGAAATTTGGGAAAGATCGAGAAACACGGTTTCTAAATCTCCTCATAGGTGGTTTTGTTTGGATTTTTTTTGTTTGCTTGTTTTGTTTGCTTGTTAACTTTCTTAAAAACTGTGTCAAAATATGTTTCTTTTGCAAAAGATGTATATTTTTTAAAGTAGCTGTCATTCACATCCTCCCTCTAGTTTTTAGATAGTTAGAAGCCCACTAAAATTAATGACCAGGGGTAGATCTGTAGATCCAGGGCCTCAGGAGATCAAACTGACCATTTTTGTTTAACATTGATGGCTCTGGTAGACTTAGGCTGGTGTAGATGCAGTTAATCTCTGTTATGTAATTCAGTAGCATCTATTCACTGATATTACAGGATCTAGGGGAGCTTTCCTTTTCCTGAAAGAGATCAAAGCAAGCTGGTAAATTCTGTATTGTCCTAGAAATTTGTCACTGTGGTCAGAAAAAAAGAATCTCAAAGCTGACCATTGCAGAAAGTCAGTCTGCAGGAGCTACAATGGGAAACTCCAAGTCCTGGTGAAAGCTGATGGGGAATTTTTCTGTTGAGCATAGCTTCACTAATGGGTTCTGGCAGAAAAGCAGAATTGATCAAGATAAAAGTTTTGACAGCTGTTTTTCAAACTTTCACCAATATTTTTCAGGTGCTGAATAACATTCTGAGAAACCCTTTCTTCTGAGTCATTCCAGCACTCACATGGAAGATGGAGACCTGACACTCAGACTGGACAATAGCCTCAGGTAAGGTCCTAAATATCTGACCTTCCTTCAGGTGCTCCCTGCTCTCTAGTGTTTTGTGAGGGTTTAAAGCAGGTTTAGTTTGTGTCTCAGTGTGAAGTGAAAGCATGTGTCAGCAGTCAGTATTTCTGGCGAGGAGAATGGCTTTATTCCTCTATAGCCACAATCTACTAAATAGATACATGGGAACAAAAATAAAGCAGAAAATCACAAGGGCCAGATTCTAAACAATGAGAGCAGAATTTAGTTACTTTGTCAAGTCCTTTGTAGAGGTATTGAAGTTTATAAATCCCCTGTTCTCAGCCTCATAGATGAGTGTGTTCTCATACCCTACACATGCATGTACAATCTATTCAAGACAATAGCAGGTACACAGAATGAAATGTAGCTAATTTAAAAGGAACACAACTTTTTAAACCAGGGCATCCAAAGCAAAGCTTAAAGCATGCTCTCCCCTCCCCACAAACCTTACAGACTTCAAATGATCAAATGCATGAAGCCAACATACCACCAAAGTAGGGCCTGAGGTATTTGTTGTATCCCGTGGTGAGGTTCTCAAATCCAGGGAGGGATGTTGTCTCGCGGCCGTGCAAGTCAGATACATGGCCCAGGGAGCCCCTCCTGGTGACACAAGCACGTACTGTTACGTGTGGCTGGGCGTGCTGGGCACATCTGGTGTGCAGCTGCAGCTGTGTTTCCAGCTTGTGCTCAAACAAGCAAACAAATGGCATAAAATGCTTATTAAAAGTGAGTAGATCATTGAGATCATGGACACTTAACTCACATTGCTTATCCTGGCTGAATAACTGGCACCTTGAAGAGGCAGGCAAACAGCAAATTACCTCAGCTAGTTGGTACAGGTTTGCACACGTGGTAACTTAAGGACAGTCTTAAAATGTCCCAGACAAATCATGCAAGGTCTGCATATCACAAGTCTTAATAACAACCCACAGTCTCCCCCTTCCCACTCCTCCTACAGTCTGTCTAAGGGATATGCATTTCTTTCTTCCTCGTGCTCACGACAGCCTGTAACAAATCTAACTGACCAACAGCTCCTCCTCCCTCATCACTAGTTCCCATCCTCATACATGAGGATCAGGCAGTCCCCCTATAGCTGCTATCAGGAGCAAAACTGCTGAGTACACCCAAAGGGAGAAGGTGAAGCACTGACTACTCCACAGATACCAGCCAAGCTTTGCGGGCTGAACCACCCCTAGCTGCTGTGCACACACACACAGAGTTCAACTCTGCAGTGCCAAAATCAGTGTTCTGTGGTGAACAACAAACCTAGAACCTGACACAGTGAGGCTCACAGCACTGTACCATCATATAAACAGCTAGAGAGTCGGTGTTTAGGACTTAAAGAGAAGTTTTATGGTGCAGTGGCCACGTGCTCACTTGGTGAAAATGTAAATGAGTGAATCATTGAGAGTTTGTTATTGCTTTGTAAAGGGCTGAAGGAGGTGGAAGGTAGTGCCTCTGTGTCTCCCTAGAGTCTCAGAACTGCTAGTCTGTGCAGTATGAAACTTAACAATGTGGTTACTCAAAACCCTGATGATTTTTTTCCTTCTATTCCCTTTAAAGCTGGGTTATTAGTCCTTGGAGCTTTGCTGCAGGTTTTAGACCAAAAAGGACCTTACAGAACAACTGACCTCATCAGTGCACAGCATTAACCATTAAAAAAATTTAGGACTTGTGTTTCCAGGGGTGGTGGTAACATAGCTGGGAGTCCTGAGAGCAGCATTTCCAGCAAAAACTACTGCAAACTGTTCTGGTCCTGAACAGGAAACACGGGGTTGCACTGTGGATGTACATGCTGTGTTTTGGGGACCTATGCAGGTTGCTGCCTTCTATGCCACATCCCTTACTGCACCCAGCTTTCTTTGGCTAGGCTGGATAATTAGAAGCATAGTTTACTTTTGACCCATGTTATTTATATGAAATGTAATTCAGGCATTCCCAGTAAAACAAAATGAACGCTCCACTTACCTTTGGATTGGAAGGAAAAGACACAGACTGAGGAAGCAAAAATACCGGCAGAACATTTCTGGAGATTGTCTGTAGTTGCTCTGCTTGTCTGTGAAGCAGAAAAACAGTTTTGTGATCTAAGAAAAACTATTTTAAAGGAAGGGCACAGGGAAAAGGAACCCTGCACAGTCAGAGCCCCACACTGTGCAATGTTTAACATTCCCTACCCCTTTTTTCTAGCTTGTGTTATTTTGCAGCACCATGCTATCTTAGCTCTTTCCACATGACTAGTGGCAACTCAGGTCCCCAGGTCAAGGCCAGGGTCACCAAATTGTAGCTGCCCCTCGGATTTAGGTAGGGCTTTTCTTCTTTTGGCATGGGATGGCAATTGGCTGATGTTGAGAATGACACCATGGGAACAGGTTTAATAAACAGAAAAATGTTTAGGCAGTTCCTCAAGGCAGTCAGACTCTGCAGCCAAGTGAGATCCTGCCCACCCCCATATGACAGATGTGGCATCTTTTAGTCCAGGGCTCAACTAATCAGCTACGTAGAAACACTGTAGCTCCATGCTCCATTAACTTGTACCTGGGATAAACCCATGCTATTAATAGCAGTGCTGGCAAGCTGCTCAGCATGCAGTACAGGATGAAATCATTCCACTTTAAATGGGTTTCGTTGACTTTTCTGGGAGCGGAACCAAATCTTGGCTTCTGGCCTGAGGCTCCCACGGGCTCGTCCTGGCCTTGGAGCAGGCACCACGATGGGCAGCTCTGAACTGTGCCCTGCACCACTCTGCATTTCTGCTCCATGCCAGAACTGCTGCATCCATTGCACACCTTCTCTCGAGCATGTGGTGCTCTGCCACACACCTGGTGTGTGCTGCCACAGCAAGTTGCTGCAGGATGGGCAGCCAGAGCACCTGCCAGGAAGAGTGTTATTAAGCCATGATTAGTTTGAGCTGGAAACACAGTTGTGCTTGACCTGCTCCACTACACAATTGGAAGTGTGTCCTGTGTGTCAGTTTTCCTGCAGATACTGGCAAGGCAACAGAATTCTTGGATGGATATGAGTCTTCCTCTCGTAAATTGGGAATGACTCTGCAAACCTTTAGCCCTTGTCCTTGGCACCAGTGACAGCAAGATATCCCAGCTTCAGCTTCAACACCTTTCCCATCCTGGCCTGGCTGTGACATAGTAACCCAAAGATCAGGAATTTTCTGCTTGGGTTGTAATCCTCCTGTGGTAATTCACCCCAGCCCAGAAGGCACACTGTCTCTTAGCTAGATGTACAGCTCTGGGGCTGTGTCATGGGACAGGAGGGCTCCAGGTAAGGAGAACATCTTTGCCCATAAAGAGCCAGTAAAAACACTTTAACATTCCAAGCACCACAAATGCAGGGCATCTCGCTGGAAAAAAAGTATTTTTTTAAATAAAATATGCTCTGGTATCTAACATCTGTATTCTTAACAAAGCTTTGCACTTATAGTCCCTTTACTAAGCATGGTGTTTGGAAGTTCCAGGCATTGTCGAGTCCTCCTCACTCTAATGTCATGCAGGGCCAGGAAGAGAAGCATTTACCCACTCACAGCAATGTTAGACCACAATTTTGATGAGAAGGAAGAGGGAACATACAACACAGACTGACATGCATCTCAGAACAAACTCTGGCTAGGGAAGATAAATGAAACACACACCGAAAGAAAAACAGACTACATTTCATTTGACTGCTTAGTTATTACCTCTATTTATTGCACAAAGTTAAGATTTCCATGATGAACTGAGACACAATTTGCCTGTTCTGTTTCCCTTGCACTGTAAGTGAAAGCTCAGCAGGGAGGACCACAGGCAGCTGGTGCTGCAGGCAGGAATGGTCCATGAGCCCCTGTGGGCACAAGCAGCCCCAGGGCAGCCTGGTCCTTCAGCACCCAGGGGCCCTCTGAAGCCTCAGCCTGCCTGAACCAAACAAGCACAACCACCTCCGAAATTTTAGGCAACCAAAATCACTGGGGTGTTTTCACAAGTGCTTTGACTCCCAGGACAAGGTTTGACAGGTCTCACACAAGGACACTCATTTTCCTCTCAGACATGGAGAGATGTGGATTTTTTGGCTTTGCTGTGCCTCGGCCCTGGCAGCAGTTTCACACCATTCCTCTGCCCAGGTGTGTTGCTCATCCAACATGAACATGACCAGCACACAGGAATAGTGCTACAGAGAGGGTGGACAGAGTCAGAGACTCCCCTTTTGCTCCCTGTATTCACTCCTGAAGAACAACATTCCAGGATAAAGCATCACCACACCATCCCCAGCCCCATGGCTGCACCATTCTGTGCTAAGCTTTCTTTGGCCACTGACAGGAATGCAGTGGTTGCCAAATACAATTATAGAATGATGAAAAAGGCAGAAAGTATCATATGCCCTGGGATCAGACTTCTCTTGCTTTGCCAAAATGTAGCTTTAAGGTCAATATTTGTTTATGTGGAAAAGGTTTCGAGGGATTTAAGATAGATACAATGTGTCTTCCTTTTTTAATGTCCCTTTTTTTCCTTCTGCCCAGCCTGAACTGTGAGCAATTGAGTAATCTTGAAAGATGACTGCTTTGGGGGTGTGCGTGGGCAGGGGATTTTGTAAGGAAAGGTTCATGGCATGACAGCTGCTGTAAAAGAGTTGGATATTCTGGTGATTTATTATGACAGCTGTTCAACTTTTTAACTCACTGACCAAACAAATCATTAAACCCGTTCATTTTCAGTTGATACAAAATGATTTGCCTCTCAATTTCATCAACTTTAACTTGAAATAATATATATATTTAAACTTTAAATCTTGTTCTTCCCAGAAAAAAAATTAATTGCTATCTTTTCCATTTTTGAATGTTGAAAATCTATATTGGCATGTCAGGAGAAAATCTGATGCAACTACAAGGAAGGGAATGGAGTTAACAAAAGAAAAACATTTGTGCACATTTTTCTGCAAGCCACTCTTACTGGAAACTGTAGTTACTTGACACTAAAATTAAATTATTCAGAATGAATCCAATTATTACAAAACTAGAGAGCCAGATGGACTCTGATCTGATCTCTGTCAAGACATACAGGAGCTCACTTCTCAGCTGGTCAGGAGAACAAGAATGACATGACAGGTTGATGGAGGAAAAGGGAGAACCTGTAAACAGTGCCTTTACCAGCATGTAGATAATACTGAAACGGTTTCTGATCTTCTAGTTTCAAAAATACCTTTTCTTGCTTATATTTTCTGACTAGCACAAGAAATGGAGAAAACACTTCAAGTATGTTAAGTCAGAGAAGGTAAAACAAAGCACATAATTTGAGGTTGAAAGGAATGTCTCATATTGACTTAAAGTCTTTCATGGTTTGTATTCTGTCAAAACCTCAAAGTTTCTGTTTTGGTTGGACCTTTTTCTGTCCTGCTGGCTTCCTTGTTTGAGCAAATCTGAATTCTACCAAGTTGTCCAAGTCTAGAGGTGCATTTCAAAGCAGGTGCTGTGGGAGCCCAGGCCCCAGCAAGGCACATGGTGGCTGTGGGGGGTGTGACACCAGTGCTGAGAGCTGGCTGCTCAGTGACAGACACCACTGCTTTGTTCTGCCTTTTGTTTGGATCAGTTGCCTTGAGTGGTTAACTAGAATTGTGGACAGTAAAAGGTGACTTCATGGTACCTGGAGAAATCCTTCAAGAATTTCCATGAACTGCTGCTCTTGATAAAAAGTAGATTCTTTCTGTGCAGGTCACTGTCCTTACATCACATTACAAATTACCTCTCAATTCCAGGAACTGCTGGGGGACTCCCTGAGGCTGCAGCCCACACTGCCCCAGCCAACCCTTGCCATGGCTCAGTGCTGTGCAGGAACCAGCCTCCACTGTGGGCAATGGGAGCACCACCTGCACCCACAGGCCAGCAACAACACCCCAGAGAGTGTCCTGGGCTGCGTGGGACAAAACACCACCAGGTAACTTCAAAATACAGAGCCTGCTCCTAAGCCATGTGCTGTGGTACTCTGAAGGCCACATTTATACACACAAACATTACACATAGTGCTACTGTAGGATGAGACTGAGGGGAACCTGTTATTTATATCCCACCCCATAAATTGCAGGCTTGATTCCTGTCTTATTTTTCCAATGAAGGTAAAAAGCAACTCCAAGCAACACAAAAAGGGTTTACAAAATTTAGATCCAGTCTTTGTGTAAGAATGTTAAAACCATGCCCCAGTAATGCAGTTATAAGATGTAAAGTCTCATCCCACAAGCTACCTGTGGGAAGTGGCAGCTTATGCTCACATCTGCCCACCCAACATGGTACACAGGTATGCCTGCAGCTTTCAGGCCTGAGTTCTTCAAATACATATAAGAAAGTCTTAAATTATATAAAAAAAATAATGTTTCTGAGATTTACTTACATGAAATGAATTCTTCCTCCAATATGTCAAGTTTGGCTTCTGTTGAGTCGATTAATTTACTCTGTTTCAGCAACGTACATAAAATTTATAAATCATTACAATATTATACAGAAATTGGGCATGTTCTAGGCAGCTCTTTTCTGCTGCACTAGACACCTTAACTCTAATCTGAATTTGCCTGTGGTTGTCAGTCCCCTATGACTGCAGAGCCATGAGCTCACAGCTGTCTGTGCTCACTCACACTGGGCAATTACTTCAGGTTTCATTCACTGGGCAAACCTGCCCCTCCCTGCCGGAAGGATCCAGGGCTGGGAGCAGAAAGTTCATCTTCCCTCCTCTCCCAGGCACACAGCTCAGCAGCCCAAGCTGCCTTCTGTGATTTTGCTCCCCAGTTGCCAGCCCTGTAATTGTAACCCTGGATATCTGGTACCTCCCTCCGCAGCAGTTCTGCTCACCAAGTCTCCATTGTGTGTGTGAGGGTATTTTATGTGAGACATAATTACTCTTGTTCCTACCAGCTGAGACAAGCATGCACAGGATTAACTCCCTCGTGGGACACAGAGGGTGCACCCTGAGCACCTTCTGAACTGTAGATGTAAAGAGGAGGGTAATGACTGTAGGTGGTTGTTACAGTCACAGTACATACAGATGTTTCACTTAGAAGTTTTACTGAGCACTCTGCTCAGTTCTGGGTGTGCTGGAGGGGGAAATGGGAAATAAAAGGTACTTATTTGGGAAAGATTCTCCTGTGAGCAGAATTTGGAAAGAATGAGAGTGTGTCAATTAGATAGAAAGGAATTAGCAGGGCACAAAGATAAATGAATACATAGAGAAAATACATCAGACTTTTTTTTCCTGGTTATTCTCACATCATATCAGACCAAGGGCAGTCAATACACCAAAGGCTACAGCAGATACACAGCCACAAAGTTCACTGTGGACATTTTTCTCCCAAGCTTCCTGGTAACAGGTAAATGTAAATGTAAAATAAGAAACCTGCAGATACATTGGGTAATTCTGAATTGCTTTCTTTGGTCACATTTGATATCCATGCCAAAGGGAAGCAGATTCCTTCTAGCAACGTGCTGCCCAGTCTCCATGGCAGTTTTCTGTGCCACCTCCAGGTGTGCAGTGCAGGCAGCCCTGTAGGGCTGTTAAGCAGTGAACATGATTTCGTGGAGCAACTACTGTGTGCCCTGGCCCAGCCTTCCAGGAGGAAAAGCAGGAGGGACTGGCTGACCTCTTGGAGAAGGAAAGGAGTGAGGGACAGAGTCACTTTGTCTATGTTCTTGTTGAGCATCTACCTCCTCTGAGCAGATGGGTGTTGTGGTCCCCGTGCCGAGTAGGGGAAAGGACCCAGTGTGGTTGAAGGGAGGGAGTAAGGATGAGCAGAGCTGCCAGTAAGTCATTAATTGAAGGCTTGACAACACACTGACAAATGAACACATGAGAAAAAAAAAATCCAGTGGGGCCCAAAGGAGCACAGTTTAGACATAATCATTCATCTTACACAGATTAGTCTCAATTTCTGTAGGGCAGTGAAACACTCCTCACCACAGTATGTTTTAGGGGCAAACCAGCCATGTAGTGCCTTGAACTTGTACAGCCCACTTTCTCCCAACACATTTATTCTGTTCCTGTAGGCAGCACAGTCAAAGCTGAGCTGCAGCTGCATGTCTTTCCACACCCACATTAATTTTTCCTCAGTAAATTTGACTCAGCATTTGACTTGGAGCAGAATTTAGCTTTTAGTAGATAAATGTTTTAAGAGGAATAATTTATACATGAATAAATAAAACCTTAAAGTCAGTGAGCACACCCACAATAGGTCACTGCAGCTTAGTATAAACAACTCAGCTTTCTTTATAGCAATTTAAAAGCTATCACAACTCTTTGGCATGGCAGGATTACCTGGCTGCAATGACTGGCAGGCCAGTCCCTGGGTGCTGATGGTGTGACTTTACTGCCACAAAGAGCTTGTTATACGGGAAGAATCACCTCTGATCAATAATTAGAAGCAGACACAGTACTGAAGAAGTGTGACTGACTTCCTACAGTAGCTGCCCCTAGGAAAACTGGATTTGAAACGCAGTGCTCCACATGATGAGTGCCTTCAGCTTTGCTCCATATAGCAAAGGTTCTGGTGTCTTATGGCCTAAGACAGAGCCACCTTCAGATGCTTTAAATTTTACTTCCCATCAACTAGGTGCCACTGTGGGTTATAACAAAACTTAAAAGCTAGTCCACTCAAAATACCTGACATGAGGTGACAGACTTAATGCTCCTCAGAAAACCTTTCAGGGTTTTAAGCTCTTCCCAGCAGTTTGGCAGCAGCTTTGTACCACTTGCTCACATCATCCTCCTTCCCAGGCCACTGCGTTGCCACCATTCTGTACCCTCCCAGCCTGGGCTGGGAGGGTTTGAACATGCCCCAGCAAACTCTGCCCAGGCCTCAGTGGTCCTGTCATCCCTTCCTTGAGAGAGGCTTTTCCTAAATGCGTTTAATCTGGATCCATTTTTGTGTTACCTTGTTTTTAAAGGCCCTTCAGCACCATGTTTCTCAATGCAACATGCAATTTAATAGAGCAGTAAAGTAGGACTTTTTTTTTTTTTTTTTTAATTGGGACTTTTCTTTTAAAAATCACCCAAGAAATAGCATTCCTAAGAATACAGAAGTTAAGGTACTCAACGTTTGAGTTATCTCTTGACTACTACCTGTAGTAGTATCAGTCAGACTATGTGCCAAGATGAACAAGCCTCCTGCAGAACACATGCCCACATCTCCTTGCTTTGGTCAGTACCCAGTGTCACTTTTCTCCAGGGAATCCTGGTGGGCAGCCAGGCTGCCCTACACAGGAGGGCATCGGGCTTTCCCCATGGTGCTCAGGGCCCAGGGCTCTGGGAGCAGCAGCCACCCTGCACATTTGCACTGCCTTATTTTCCTCCTTGTTTCATCTGTACCCATTTACCCAGACCCTGCAACCCCCTCCCAGCCTGTGTGGTGATGCAGCCCTGGGGCAGGCACTGGTCTGTGGAGCACCAGCTTTATTTAAGATAATACTTCATATGAGCAATCATCAATAACTTCTAACCTACTCCCTAAAAGACACAGATCAATTGACAGAATATTATAACCCCTTAAAATATTAATGCCCGATCAGGGAGCCAATTTCACTGGGCCTAGAGACACTTCCATTATTAGAAATTATGCCCTGGCCTTAAATAAATTAACTCCATAAATGTCTTACCATGAATACAAATTCCTGCTTTGGGCTTGCAAATAAAATGATTTAGAGCTCTTCTCTGAGGAAAGATGGGGTGTTTAAACTTGCAAAGGAGGAAGGGCTACCATATTCATTAGTCTTTTGTTTTAAATTGACTTGTTTTTTTAAACTGAAGGCATCCCTTCTGGAGGGGAAGGGACATTTTCAGAAAATTAAGTTGTTACATTTTCTTACACTGGGCCACGTGGTTTCAGTTGTCAAGTACACAGATCTTTGCTCAATTCCAAAGGAAGCTCTGGGGCCATGACCACACCAGCCTCTGGAAGGGGCTTCCAAGCAGCATCAGCACCACATCCTTGCAGGACACAGGGTGGCCCAGCAAAGGACCCAAGGAAGAGTGAGCTGGTGTCCCTGGCCAGCAGCTCTGAGAATCTGGATCCCCGAGGGTGGAGGGACCCATTCTGCCATTGACCTGAGGCTGAATTTGGCCAAAAAGGAGCTCTTTTACTTGCTTCTGCAGCTGTCATCATGTGCTGCCAGCACTAGGAGGGCACCTGGACTCCCAGGCAGTGGAAGCTGAGACAGAGCTGCCCACCAGCAGCACAGCAGCTGCTGACCTGGAGTGCAGAACTGGCTTTGCAAAGAAGCATGGCTCCGTGCTGCCTGCACTGGGGAGAAGCTGTGAGCTGCTCTGAGGGCTCAGAGTGCAGCAGCAGCCTCTCAAACTGTTTTTACGCTATAACTGGCTCAGCTGGGCATTCCTTATTCAGGATTAGATAACATGGGCAACATTTGGTGTAACTTTTAGTGTAATATGCCCTCAACACCGAGAACAGACACCAGGCTGGACCATTGTGCTACTGTTTTCTCACCTAGACTCAGGTCACCTAAGCTTCAGCCAACACCACCCCATACAAACCCCAGGAGGCATGGCACTAGCTCATTTTCAGTACAAGTGTTTCAGCCTGCAGCCTGCCATCTTCTACTTGCATATGCCCAAAAGACCCCACAGGTCCTAGGGTGACCATTAGTAAAGCTTCAGCCTCACCAGGTGTTTGTAATTTCAACAAAACAGAGCATGTGCAAGCCCCTTCATTCTAAGCCTCCTGTCAAAGCATTTGCCCTCTTGGTATTGCTGGATCAACTGTAGCAATGTGAAAGCCACAGCACAGCATTTCATCAGAGCTGTATATCACACCAAAGGCCCTGATGTTTCAAGAAGACTTTTACAGCTCTGCATCCTTTCACAAGTCTCTGGGATAGCAAGATGAATCTGGAGTAACAGCAGAGTATTACCTTGGCAGGCCATAGTACATAGAAGTTACACACTGCCTTTTCTATGCATTATTCTACTGCTACCAGTACATCACTTAAGACACTAATTTTCTGAGACCAAAACAGGCTGTGCTTACCTATCTGTACTGTCCTTAAGGACAGGACAGCCCTGGACAGGTAGTCTGCCACGTCAGGAGATGTGTAGGTAGCACCCCACAGCTTGGTTCTCTGCCTGGCAGCAGCTGCCAGGTGTCACTGCCTTTGTCCAGAGCCGTGGCCACCCATACAGCAGGGGCAGGCCCAGATCTGTGCTGCAGCCAGGGACAAGCACCACATTTCCCAAAGGTTATGCCTTAGCTCAAAACCTAGTAAAGACACAGACATTCCTAGGACACATGCAGGTAAAGAGATGCCTTCTGCAGATAATAATCAACAGGAATAACACAAAGAAGATCAAGTCTCTGTCTTTTCATTCTGCTTGGGTATTGATTTGATGAGATTTTGATTTTTTATAACCAAAGCACTGTTTGCTGGTGAAGAGCTCATGGGGCTTTCTCAGCCCTAGCTTAAGAAGATGGATGCAATGTTTCCTTTCAGTTTGTACATAAATGAACATTTCAGTCCCAAACTGCAAGATACAAGTCAGAATGAAAAAAACAGCCACTCTGATTCCACTTGACTGAATCAGAAAGGTTTGTCAGAGACAGCAGATCCAGCTTACTTCTTTTGCCTTAGATAGAAATTCCATCCAAAGCCACCCAGGGAGACAGTTAAACACAGGGAATTTTTACAAGCAGCTCAGGGAGATGGACTTGGCAGCAGCCTTCTGCTCAGTGTCTCCCCATTATTGCATTGACTTTGCAGCTCTACCTGTTGCATTCCCATTGGTGAGCTCTTAGGTTGGTGACACAAAACACCCCCCAGCAGGAACATTTGCTTCTGTGCTGCAGCTTTTAGCTACAGCATCTGAATTCACTTCTTAGCACCATTGAGGGCTGGGTTAAGTGTGAGAGGTGGAGAGAAAGGGACTATGCGGCAGGGAGAGGGGGTGCAGCCTGCTTGGGAGTAAGGGGAAGAGGTAAGCAGAAGACAGAGCAGGTCCCCTTCTCTCCTCATCCCACCCTCACCAAGCCCCCACATTCCCAGGACTGGGAGTCCACTGCTGTGCCTGTGTAACCACGGGGCCTTTGGGGACCCACTGGCACCTGTGGGCATCACTTCCCAACTGCTGCTCCCGAGTCAGAAACGTTCCATCTGCCTCAGTGTCCCTACACATGTAGCAGCCGGGTGCTGCCCCAGCTGCTGCTGCCCCCAACAGGAGCTGCCCCCCCCTGCCTAGCCCCCACCCACGGACACCCCACGCAGACACCACCCGCAGCCAGCACTGGGTTATACTACATTCAGGGCCACCTCGCTCTTATATCGTGTCTGTGCGGGAATCCTCAGGTTCAAAGCAGTTTGGCAGAAAGGAAGGAGGAGACTGCCCAGCTCTGTGCAGCAGGTTGCAGGCTCCTGGCACCTCGGGAGCGTGGCCGGTGGGTGTCCCCCCGCCCCGAGCCCCTGCTCCGCCTCCCGTCCCCGCACCTGTGGCTCCGCTGCGGGCCCTGCGCTGCCGCGGTGCAGCCGCCGCTGCTCCTCGCTGGCCCGGCTGGTGCTTTGCGAGATCATTCCTTAAGAGGCCGGTCTCTGCAGGCAAAGGGCCGAGGAAGGGAGGGTTACAGGATCAGCTCTGCTTTGGCATTGCAGCCCGCTTGCTGCTTTGGTTCTGCGTCCCAAAAGCAGAGTTAATTGCTGGGCTAGAAAATGCAGATAAATCAGTCAGCTCATACCACGTTTATGTCGTGTAGCTCTGTGCTGGCTCCTGGCAGCTCAGCACGGCAGCAGCACCCGCTGAGCTCTGCAGGGAGGTCAGGGCTGGGCTCTTGCCACAGGCCACCTGCAGGAGGGGGTGGTTGCCCAGCACACAGGCAGGGCAAGGGGGTGGCACAGCTGCAGCAGCGACCTGCAGCCAGACACCGTTCCATCAGCAGCGTTTCTGCCCCATTTAAGGTGGCTGTCACGCCAGACCCACTGTGTAACTTAATCTTCCTAGGGTTTTCTAAAATGAAGGCTTGAAAACCAGGGTAGAAAGAGGATACAGAAAACCGATGTTGTAAGAAAAGGACATGTCGCTTTATACTGGAGTCTTATTTCCAGCAAACTCTATGACTTGACAACAGTGTCTCCAGCAACAAAGAAAAATGAAACACATTACCCCTATGCTCTTCTAGGGTGAAATGATGAAGCAAACAAATCCTGCCACTTGAACCAAATTAACATTTCAAATAGGAACAGAAGTTCTGGACTGGTACCAGGCATGGTCTTTTCCAACCCAAAACTCCAGTTAATTATTTCCATTATGTCATTGCCCACTACAACCTGGAAACATTCTTTTGTTATCTGTGTGCACATCAGCACCCCATGTTGATGCCTAGATTGTTGTGCAGCTTTCTAATTGCACTTTAAAATATAGAATACGCTTTGAAAGTTAAAAAAGGTCAGTGTAACCTCTTGTCAGATACAAGAACGAGTTTGGGAACAGAATTAATTGGACACTCAGTTTCAGGTGCACAACATTTTGTTATAATCTCAGATTAATGCACGATTGTGGTTTAATCTTTGGCCAAAGCTCTTACCTGATATGATGTTATTCCCTTCTGCTCCCTAACTTATTAAACATATATTTCATCCATATAAGTGACTTCAGCTGTCAAAAGCTGGGCAGATGTTTTAACTGGAACTAGATTAGGATCTATTGCAAAGTATTGCTTCTTTTTATGTTAATAGGATGAAATACACTCTGAGACACCAAATCAGATCAAGATGTACTTACTAGACAAGCTGCAGCAAATACTAGTTTCTGGTTTGCATGTTCACCAGAAGAAAAGTTCTCTCTTACAGTAGTGCATGTTTTTTGGAGCTGTTCTGAACACCATAAACATGAAAGAAGCTTAATTAAAAGATTTTAATTGTTTTTCATTAAGTACTTTTCCTCCAAAAGGACCTAGGCTTCTATTGCTATATTGTTGTGTTTTTTTCAAGAGGAGTGGGAAGGATTTTTAATAGGAAGAAATAAATGCCAAAATACTTGGATGAGCACTTTGAATCACCACAGGAATGCTTTCTGCTCCTCCCCAAAGGAGATGGCACTTACCAGTGGGATTCATCCCAGCCGTGGCACAGTAGTGTCTCCACTGGGGCAGCCGTAATTCCTCAGGGAGGTGATGGTGCAAGCAGGGATCCTTTCTTTCAAATTCTTGCTCTGTGTTTGTTTTGAGCCGAGGAGTTGCAGAGGGTGGAAGACATGAGATCCAAGTTATCTGTGTGGGGTATGAGAGCAGCAGATGAGTAAGAGAGAGCAGATGAATCTCTCACCTCCCATACACCGAGTCCCAGTCCTAGAGCAGCTCACTCAAGCACAGGGGCACGGGAACAGCTCCTTGGTGAAAAGTCCTTCAGGTGCACCCTGCTCTGCTACATCAGGCCCAGGTGTGGGCCTGGTTGGTGTCTCCACTGGAGAGGACACCTCTGAAAACCTTACACATAGATCACTTAAGTAATTTCCAAGATTCAGTTACAAAGAACAAGTAATTTCTGCTTTTCGGTGAAACAAAATGAGGTGGAAGAAAATTACCTTGAGGTGTGCATGGGTTTAACTTTGTAATTAGCTCATCAAATAGCAGTGGTAGGTTTGCCACCAGAAAGGCAGCCCTTGTCACCTGGAACAGGTTGAGGTGTAGCAGTCTTGATTCTATAGCAACAGGCAGTGCAGTACAGAAACATACTTTGTGTTTAAAAATAGCCTCAACTGTTGTTAGCAAGGATTAGGCAATGGCTTTTTTTTCTTTAGCAGCACAAGATCAAAGTAGAAGGGTAACAGTTGCTACTCTGTGAATGAGGAAACCCTGCTCGATCTAATTCACTGCAGCCAGAGGTGAACAACTTAGCTGTGAATTATGATGGGATATAAAATAGGCTGAACAAAAATATTACTGGGCTTTCTTTTGAGGGCATGAACTCAGAGGTCTTCAAAACTGAGTTTGAACAGTATCACAACACACAGCTTTCATTTTATTGAAGTATTCAATGAATTGTTTACCTTTGGAGTAGATTATTTTGGGCACTGTGAAAATAAGGAAAAGAGAAATATGTGCTGGAGGTTTTCCAGAGGATTATGAAAATATTTAAAGGAAAAAGAATAAATAATTGCAAGCTTACCTTCAGCTTTATAGTTCAAAAGATAAAGAAGAAGTTCTAACAGCATTTGTATGGTTTGGTATGTGCTACCTGCAGAGTTTCCTGCCCCTTCTGTGTGGGACAGAGTTGGTGTTGGCTTCCCACAGGTTCCAGGCTGGAGCAAGACTGATGCTCCTTGTGCATCTGGAATAAAGCAGGTTTCAGGCTCCTGCTTCTCAGGGTTATTCTTGATCTTTAAAATGTATCAGGGACATACATCTGTCTGCCAGGGAAAGCACACACCAAAGCAAAAGGGAACTTGTAAAAAGGAGGAAGAAATTTTACATTTTCACTCAAGTGATTATTTATGCTTTACAAAGTCCCTCCAACCCTGGCACAAATAAAATAACAAGTTCCTGTTACCAAAAATTACTGAAACGCTTGTGAGCTGATGGAGAACGTGACCTTTGGTATGACACTGACAACTGTCTCACAGGGAGAAAATGTCTGGTGTCCTTAAAGGCCCTGTAGCCTGTTTACTGCAACACCTACAGTCACATTAGGTCATCACACACCCCTGAAGAAGTGATGCAGCACCTGGAAAAGTACTGACCAGTATGTCCCTATGAGGCCACTGATACCCAGTGCCCTGTCAGGGTACCAGTACAGTTCTCAAAGGGACTTGGTTCTGCTAGGACCAGCTCTCTGCCTGCCAGTGAATGCAGGCACCATACCAACAGGGAGATGGCTAAGAGGGGGAGCTGAACTGGCACTGTCACTCATGGAATTCCTTACTGTTTACTCCTGTTGGCACATTAAAGTAGCTGCCGCTCAAATGCAAGTGGCTAATAGGAGAAGCTCCACCACCCCCAGACTACACTGGGCAGTTTTGTTACGGCTTGGTAACCCTTGTGAGTTGTCATCATTCAGAGCTGCTGGATGGCATGCCATGGTATGAATGACAAAGTGACAGCAGTGTCCCCAGCTGCTGCCACCAGTGGCTCAGGTGCCCACTGGCTTGGGTTAGCTGGATCCCTATGTCTTGTCTGCTAAAAGTGCTTTGGGCAAATTAATAGCTCCTTTGGGAACACTGCACACTCCTGCCTGTAATGTCCCACAAAGCACACTCTTGAGACAGAGACCTGATGGCATGTCACATTTGCAAGGGAAAATTTAGCTCTAATAAAGATTAATGCATGGGGACTCACCACCACATTTATTCTAATTGCCTTTCATTAACATTCTCAACAGCCTTGAGCAAACAGCACAGCCTTTTGTTTCGCTCTTTGCCAGACAGGGGCTGCATGAGGCACAGCCAGCACTTGCTCTGTAGCAGCCAAACATTTTCACCAGGCTTCTGTACTAACGTGCTCCAACATCTCATCAACAACTCCCAAATGTCCTGTAGCAGCCTCTGCCTACAGGATGCTGTTGTGAAATCAGTCCCCTACAACTTCCCAACAAAAGCCTTGTAATTTCTTCTTATACTGAGTTGGTTTTACCCTTCAGATCCTCCCTCACCCATTGCTCTAAAAGCCAAAATTCATTTTCCTAACTGCCCACGAGCACCTGCTCATGGCCAAAGACACCACTGCACTAGCATACATACCTCTGGTCCTTCATCTGGCTACTGAACACCAACAATACCCCCAAATATCCCTGAACCCTGAGCACCTCAGCTGCAGACACCAGATGGCTGTTTGTGTAATCTCCACAGGAGCAGCACAAGCAAAGGAGCCTTTCAAGGCTGTGTTACTTCAATGAATGACAATTCAGCATCAAGAAAAATACAACAAACAGACCAACAAATATTTTAGTGGGAAATTCAAACTATATTGATGCGTGGTGATATTTTCTGGACCATGTTGGTCACACTAAAATATATCATCACAATAATGACAATACTGGATATTTTGCCCAGCTCCAGGTGGGGAAGGTGCCTCGAGCTATGGGATGGTACAGCCTGTTCCCAGTGGAGGTCTCGGACCATTTGCTTGTTTCTGTGCCATTACCCCAAAAACTGAATGCCAGCTGTCTTCTGGGTTAATTCCTGGCTCTGCATGTGCTGTGGGTGGAAGCTGGGCTTGGGAGAGCTGCAGTGCTGCCTCTCTTTGGGAACACGGAAGAAACACAGGCAGCCAGCGCCCAGGTGCCCTGTCAGTGCACTGCAAATACCTCGAGAGCGAAACCATAGAAGACCAGCCAAACAGCAGCTATTTCTCCCCTCTTGCCAAGTGCTAAAAAAAGCCAAAGGAGAAAAATCCCAGCACGGGGACCAGGTTTGACCAGCTTGGTCACATTTTTGTGTTCTCTCTGCTCTCTAACACAGACTCAAGCAGGGTTTTTTCCATCCCTTCCAGACTTTGTCAGTACCCTGAGGCATCTCCTGCCTCTTCCCCAAGGGAGCACTAGCCTACTGCCTCAACCTTCCCCAAGCAGGGCATCTTCTCACTCCATGGACTTATCCTTGAAGGGAAAAAATAGCTAATGCACAAGGACTCATCCAGTATGTGAAAGGTTGGCTTAGCTCCTGGTTCTCCCAAAATTACCTCCACAAACATGGCTTTTCTCAGCTGCTACACAAGGCAGCACCTTCCAGCCTCACCAGGGGCTCTGCAGATACACATAAGGGAATGACAAAGTAGTCAGATACCATCAACAAAGTCAGACAAGTCTTACACATACTGTACCAAACCCATAGTAAAGCTAGAGCAAAGGAACAGCACCATC
This sequence comes from Apus apus, assembly GCF_020740795.1. Classification (NCBI taxonomy): domain Eukaryota; kingdom Metazoa; phylum Chordata; class Aves; order Apodiformes; family Apodidae; genus Apus; species Apus apus. Next base: position 15,932,281 of record NC_067294.1, on the reverse strand, counting down.
TCTCCTTTATTACATTTTTTAATGTGGCTTTTACTGCATCTAAAATTACCTACAGGTCTCTGCAGTGCCACCCCAGTTCCTGCAGTGACCTTTTCGGCTCTGCTGAGCAGGACTGCTTGAACTCTGGAATATCCTCTTCACAGGCTGTAATGGGACTTCTGTTCCAAGTAGAGATCAAATGTGCTCTCAGAAAAGTGAATTTTAAAGTTCTGGAATTCTGCTTTTGGACTTTGAAGCTGGCAACATCTACACCATATTTTCCTGTTTTTTATTAATGGCATATACTAAATATTAATTGCTACAGTAAGACAAATTTAAATCTTAACTATTTTGTCTATTTTATTGCTAAATTTACTGCAAGATATTGCTCTGATAGAAATCTCTTACCTTCTTTCCATTTCAAAGTGTCTTCTGTTTGCTTGTGTCCAAGTCCTTCCTTTGAATAGGGAAGGAAACTGAGCTGGAGAACTGCTCAATAACTTGTTTGTAGCAGATGCCTGTAAAGATTTAGCATTATGATATCACAGGTTATTGCAAAAGAAAACAAACGAGGCAAATTAACTACTCTAAGATAAATTTTAAAATATCTGAAACAACAATTGAGAACTTCGAAGTATGTTTGCAAACTCAGTTTATCATAGAAACACATGAGTTTTTCCAGAGATTTCTACTCATTATCAATTACAGCACAGATAGGTCTTGTCTCCCACCAGTGCAACCCTCACCCACTAAAATTAGTAGTATTTTTCTGACATACAACTGGTTGGTAACACCGTGGTGAATAGTCTCCTGCAACAGCTCAGGCCATGTGAAGGAAACATAAGTCTCTTGTACCTCTTCATTTTCTGAGTTCTCTAAAATTTAGAATGTCTGTTCAGACAGAAAACATTGTGTTGACTTCTGTCTCCTTGTATACTCACGTTGTTATGCATTGTAAATTCATATTGGCTTTGGTAAATCAGTAAGATAATTGGCACAAACAGGTTGGGTAAATTTCTGTAAAAATGTCAACAAACCAAATCTAACCCTGGGATTGTAAAATCAAGCTTATCCAATAACTTACTATCCTTCTGGAAGGTTCCAGAGCAGCACTAACTTTTCACAGACATTTTAACAGAAGAGTTGACTGTACATTACTAACAGCAGTCCTTTCTCCTTCATGCTTCACATCACCAGCACACCTGCTCCTTGGCTCTCCTGCAAAGACTAAAACATACTCTAAAAACATAGCAGAGTGGCAGGGTGGCTTTATCAGTCTTGTGCCCCTGACAGCTGCAGAGGAACCTGAGCTGGGACTTGGGTCTGAGACAGTGGGAACACAGTCACGAGAAAACCTGTGGTGTAGGGAAGGAGTCACGGGGTTTTGTGAGGAGTGTTCAGGCTGACCAGAATGGCCTCATTCTTCCTTTTTTATCTGGATTCCTGGGTGAGGGCAGTAACCATCTGGGCTGGTTTTCTTCTGCAGAGAGACTTCAGAACCGATTCCTGTGAACAAAACATGGTTTTGTTGTGCTGCAACCCTGTCTCTGTTGTCCATTTCATGGCAACTGGCTGTCACTGCAAATCCCAACAACTAATTTTAATAGTGTTCCATGTTTTTAAAGGAAATACTCCCCTCTACCAGAACCACTGTCAGCCTCTTGCAGAAGCCCTTGTCCTGAATTAGGGATGCAGATTACCCTGATAGCACCTTGGCTCTTCCACAAGCCCATACATGCAGCATGGGGAGCTGCCTTCACTGGCCAAAGGCAACGCCAGGGCCAGGACAGCAGATAAGTTCCCAGGTGAATTTCCCCATCAATATGGCAATTTATTCTGCCAGGAGGCCCCATCTTCCCATGGCAGTTTCCAGCCACAGCCCCAGAGTGATTCTGGGTCTCTATAAGAACAGGTAGAGGAAAACACAGTTTTCTTTTGCAAGACAAGAAGGAGAGTTTAAACAAACCAGGCTGGAAAGAACAACACCCATTGAGGACCTAGAGACCCTCAGTTCATTTTCCACCTCCCAGCTGGTGAGCGGGACTGTCCTGGCCAACCAGCAAGGGTAGGTCCATTGCCAGCTCTCCAATTAGGACAGGCCTTATGCAGCTCCCATGCCTGATTCCATATCCATACAGACCTGTGAGAAAAGGGCACACATTTTGCTTCAGTTCTCTTTCTGTGAATTAGACAGAATTACTCTTCCCTAGATTCTGTTGGTCAAAGGTCACCTTCCCTGCTTTTACACTCATTTTGAGATGTACTTTTAATGACTTTTATAAGACAAGCATTACGTGCACTTGGTTTTTGTTTGATTTTAATTCATCCTCAAAGCCAGCTGTTGAAGGTGTGTCTGTAAGAAAGTGGGTACATTAGCGCCCTGTGCCCTCGCCCCCGGGATAATTCAATGCAATCCGCTGGCAGCTGCTGCCCCGGGTGCTGGCCCTGGCTGCGCAGGGTCCCAGTGACACCTAGTGTTCCCTGCCAGAGCACACCCCTCAGACCCTGGCTGCTGAAATCCAGACGTATTGATCTTAACCTCCCTTTTTGCTTTTCAAAATACAGGAGCTGTCCCGCAGCTGGGTTATTGCAGGGGCTGAAAACGTGTCCGACTGTTCTAGAGAGCACCTGGTACATAGGAACAGGACAGCCCCACGGGGAGGTGACACTCTCTGGCCCTTGCCATTTAAACCCCCCTAACTCCAGCCCCTGAATTACAAGATGATAAAATTTCATTGTACTTCCTACACGGGTAGTTTATGAGGGGATGTCTATCCCAGGCTGGCCTCTCATGGTTGATAATCTCCCATGTTAACTTGAGGATTTAAATACACTGAGGATTTCACATTGCTATTACTGATACCTTACCAGTTTTATTTACTTTAACTGCATTTTTATTATTCCTTAACTTTTAATCAGTGTCACACAGAAAATTAGCAGCTGTCTTCAAATTCTTCTGGTAATTTCAATTACATTTACTTATAGGGACTTTCTTACGTATTCCTTTCACTTGGCCTAAACAATTTAAGATTGTGCTAGATACAGGTCAGCTCATCCTCTGGCCTTGTTCCTGTCCTCTGGACTTGTCTGCTGTCACTCTGCTGCCTGTCACCAGTTTGAATTTGCTTCACAGAGTTTAAATAGTCCTGAGCACTGAATTGAGGGACACATGCTGTGGTGGTCAGGCAGACTGCAGCTTGAGGAGATAATTCCGGATGGAAGGCAGAAAGTTAACAGCCTGCCCTCTTTCCAGCAGGAATGCTCAGCTCCACTTAGGCTTGGACCTCTCAGAATTGATTCCAGATATTAAGGCTTAGAGATGGTGATCTGGGATTTTTTCCCTTAAAGCAATTTGTTAATTTAAATCTAGGTTGCAGGCCAATAAATACCTGTTGTCCCACAGCGCTCCCAGTCACATCCCACTCCAGCAGGATACAAGCCTCACTTTTCCCAGCATGCTACATCAGTTTTCCATGTTTTACCACCTCAGATGCATCTTTTGGTCCCAAATGCAAGAGAACCCATAACTGGTAACTTCTACCTGTGCAGAGAAGTTAGGTCTGCATGTGCCAACATACCCAGGCCTCTCCCCTTCCAGCCTGGACCTGCATAGATAAGCAAAGATTACAGAATTAATCCCATAGCAAGAAAAAGTTGTTGCTGCATTCAAAAGTGACCCTTTCCCCTTGCTGAGCTGCAGCATGTGCCTCAGTTTCATCCTCCCACTCCCTGCAGGACCTTCCCAGAGGTGCTGTGGGTTCTGCCCTCATTGCCAGTGCAGACCTGCCCTCTCCCCCCCGTCCCTTCAGACCATCAGATGCAACACTCCAGAGCAGGCACAGCAGGATGAGATACTCAGCCTGCCCCAGTGACAGGCTGAGAATGAAATCAGAAGTGTCTAATATCCCTCAGCAGCAGCCAAGGCCTGGGACAGGTGCTCAGGCCAAGGTGAGGCTGCAAAAGGGAGAAGCGGCGTACGCACGTGTTGGTGAGCCAGAGGGGACAGTGTTCTGCAGCAGCTGGGTGCACTTCAGAGCTAGCGAGGGGTGCTGAGAAGGCAGCTTCTCCACCTTTTCCTTGCAGGGACAGCAGAAGTCAGGTGTGGCATTTTCCAGAGGGAACTGTTGTCTCCTCTGAGCAGGCGGGTGCCTGGGTGGCAGTAGCAGCAGTCCCCAGGCTGCTCACTCCTGTCTGCACGGCCAGGAGCTGGCCAGGGGAGCAGGGCTGGGCAACACAACCTCCTCAGGCACTGCAGTGACACCAAGACCACATTTCACACGGACATCTTTATTTTCACATTTCTGCATGTATGCAAGAGAATATTCTTTTTCCTGGGATGTGCTGGTAGACATACCCTACAGAATGGAGTTCAGCAAATTTTTATGTACGTATATATATGTACACACATATATATAGAGTCTTGCAAAATTTCTTCTGCATTTTCTGTGTCAGAATGGATTTTTACAACAAACCATAGCTAAAGGACACTGCAAGGTTTTGGTTTCTTTTTCTTATCTCTAAAAAAAAAAATCATGTTTGCATTTTTCTTCAGCACAGTTTCCTGCTCTCCTGGTTATACTTAAGCAGAACTACTGAAAAGACTCACCTGTAAGCTTTCAACCTTTACTACTCTGAGACACTCTCAGTGATGTGGGTAAAACATTTTTGAGAACTCTTATTTACACAAAGGCCAGAGTGTCAGTTGGATGTGCTACCAAACATAAGAGCACCCCTGAATCAGTGATGCAACTAAATCATGTAAACGTTACGCTCAGAGCACAGTTCAGCAGCTGAGCTGCCTCTGTGCAGACAGACCTGTGTTTGTAAGAGTCCTGCTTTGAAAAGTTTCCCTGTACATGTTTAACCTGGCAGTGTCCCTTAAGAAAGAAGCACATACTGGGCTTAAGAAAGAACAGCCTTCTACAGATATTTCCTTTATTATTAAAAGCAACATTTTTTAAACCATTCAACAAAATTTAATATAAATTGCTGTTGGAGAATAGCATTGTAAGAGTGAAGCTATGCATTGCTGCTCCATTCACATGGCTTTAGTTATCACAATTTATATTATATGCACATTTCTTTAGGTCTTTCATGGCACTTCCATGAAAAAAGAAAGTTTGTTACTCTGCTGCTACCATCCTATTGGAGGTCACACAAGGACACAAAGATGTTTGTTCTTAACCCGTGTCACAGGCAGGCAATGCCCAAGTTCTGCTCATAGTCCTTGGACCTTTGGATATCTGAACCTCAGGTTGACAGCTTGACCCGTGAATACCCACAATATTGCAATGCATTCCAAGTAACAGGAAAACAAACATCAACAGTAACAGGCACATGACATTTTTTGCATTATCATTAATCACATTCCTATTTTTCAACAGATTGTTGCCTAAGATGCATGTTAGAAAGGCTTTTTTTTTTTTTAGAAAATGCTGTCATGAAGATGCAGACTAACGTTTGTAACTAATGAAACAGTCAGACTAATGATTTAAATGTTCACAACTTGGAGAAAGTGTGCACAGTTGATAGCACTGACATATAGTCTAACTGTAACCTAGAAGCCAGCATAGCAACTACCTTCCATACACTGGCAGTAGGATTTATGATGCTATGAGATTAGAATAGCATACTATGTTTTATTTATAAAGTTGTAGTAGTATTTGCCATCAATATTGCAAGCCCTGTTCATGAGGGATGGGAGGTTTTGCAAGTTTACCAAGTAACATTCACAGAAAACAAAAAACAAACACGAAGACATTTCCATGCAGAGGATGATTCCCTCACAGTCACTGGATCCCTGTCATCTCTTGGCTGGAGCACACGTGCCACATCCAGACATGCTGCTCACGGAAAACCCAGGGGCCCTCTGGGCACGGAGGCACACCAGGCTCTGGCTGCTTCCAGTGGGAGCAGAGACAAACACAGGATAATAAAAGGTTTTGCAAAGGCAACGACTCCACCACAGACAGAAACGACAATTAGAGCTATGTGAAAATACAGCTGTGTGTGTCACTGAGCCAGTCCTCCTGTCTCAGCTACAATGGCCTTCAAGAGGAGCACAGAGGTAGCAACTAGGGCTGAACATCAGTATCTGTGGGTGAGACTGAACTCAAGCTGGTTATGCCTCGGGGCAGGATCAGTGTCTCCCTCTTTGCCTAACACACTCCCATGATTCCTGGGAGCTGAAAACCAACACTAGCACAGCAAAGGAGGTGCCAAAACTGCAGAGTCACTGAAGGTAGCCTGATTTCAGCAGTGCACTTAAGCACATGCTGAGAGTAACACCCAAATGTACATTGCCAAAGCAAGGCTCTGCAGAAAGCAGCCACTGTGGCACAGGCACCTCCACACCACCCCTGCAGCGCTTCAGCTAGTGGGAATGCAGAAAACTGCTGAGAATTCATCACAGTAACTCCAGAAATTGATTTAGCTTCAGAGACCATGGGATCATGCAAGCAAGAACCTTTTCTCTTGAAAACAGGACATGAAAATTTTGCTACCTTTCCAGGCTGCATGTGCCATCTCATGAGCAGGCTTGCAGCAACACTGTCAGAGGGAGGCACTGTGCTCACCCAGCCCAGATGTGTGTATCCTGCTATCTTGACCCCTTCTCTCAGCTGAAGTGAGCTGCTCAGACTGACAACAGGCAGGTACTCCTTTGGTGGAGGGAGACAAGCAAGTTATTAAATTCTGTCATTTGCTAAAGTGATTGCAAGAATGAAGGAGGAACAGTGTAAACACTATTATTTCAGCCACAGCTGTTGTCTTTATCAAGTGCCTCTTAAATAAAAGCTGAACAGACAATACTGGACAACTGGGGGATGAGGCTGCTCACTGCATCACATCCCTTCTGTACATCACAGCACGTTACTGGAGCTGCTCTGCTCTGTGTCACTGCTGCAAATGAATTAATGAATGGTGTTTGTATGGAAGGCGATAAACAGGATAGACTGGAGTCTCATTCCTGCCTTTGTGTAACTTCCCTCACTTCAACAGCACTTTTGATGACAAGTGGGCAACTTAGAGGAATAAACACTACACAGAAGTGTAAGGAGGAGCACAGTAAAAGGGGAAAATGTCCCATCTGGGGAACCAGCACAGCATTACACTAGTACTGATCAGACCTACTTCTGTGAGCAGGAATACTTCAGTAGATTGTTTTTATAAAATACTGGGCTACAGAAATGAGGCATTCTATATATCTTGTATTATAAAAAGCTTCCACTTACATAATTTTTAAAATATATCTTCACTGCTAACAGCATATTTGTAATATAGTATCTAATATAATAAAAATATATGCTTACTGGATAGAGTGATGTTACAGTACGGGAGGGACTCTCCCTTCTGTGTGGCCTGGAAAAGTTGGCTGTTCCTTCCTTCCCTTGGTTTCTCAGCCATCTCTGCCTGGCGACTGTGCCAGCACCATGGTGTGTTAGCTTTCATAACAGACTCCTCTGAAAACAGGCTCTGACACAGAATCATAGAACAGTTTTGGTTGGAAAAGACCTTTAAGATGATCAAGTCTAACCATTAGTCTAGCACTGATGAGTCCACCACTAAAGCATGTCCCTCAGTACCACATCTACATGGCTTTTAAATACCTCCAGGGGTAATCTACTGAGCAAAATTCAAATTTGCTGTGTATTCACTACAAGACTCTATTTTGCTCATTAAAAAACCCAGCCTTCCAAAGCAATGCACTATATGGCTTTAGGAAGGAAATGGGACTTGTGCAGGTCATGCAACTGCCTGGTAGGAAAAAAGATTTTGCTATAGAAAATATTAAATTACTCAAAGAGACATATGGGCCTGGCAGCTGATTCTGAGATTCTAAAGCAGTCAAGACTTTAGTCTAACATCCAACAATAAAATACAAACATTCAAATGATGAATCTGAGATGCGTTTGTCAAACCTATACCGAGAGGACCAGAGCACATGACCACAGGGCTGCTGAAATGCACAGTGGAGAAACACTTAGTGTTCTTCCACGTGCTGGGACTGCAGAAGGTAGCTGGGACCAGGGCAGATACTCATTTTCCTGTACCAGCCCTTATAAATCTGCCTGGTCTTGCAAGGATTTACCGTCATTGAACAGGATTTGTTCTGTAGTTTGAAAATGTGTATGTGCAACAGATGTTTTGCTCCTTTCTGGCTCACTCTAGCATGAACATCCTCTAGTTAATGTGTTCAGGAAAAGCTCCAGACTCAGTGTGATTACACCACTTCCACCAAACTCAGTGTGGTGACACCAGCACATGTGAAAGGAAAAGCAGGACCTCTGCAGAAAGTGATACTGGCTGCACTGATCATCTGCTTCATGTCCTAGGTACACTTACTGTTTGTGTTTATAGATTACCCTGGTAGATTCAACTTTTGTCACAGCAGATTAACCACAAGGCATTCATAGAACATGTTGCTGCATGAGAGCATGGACTGAGCTCTTCACTCACAATAGATGGCAGAGTAAGCTATCAACATGTGCTACCATATGGAATCAAGCTCGCCAGATGAAAACTAGGACTGGTGCCTAGCAAACAATGCTGTATATTACTCATTGAACTTCGAGCAGCAGTTCTCCCTCATCAGGTTTCATTAAAATATTCACATGCTTCCAAAACAAAACCAAGGTTCCCCGGTGTCTCCTGGGAGAAGAGCTGGGGCCGGTTGCGTTCGGTTGCCATTTGGTTGGAGATGTCGTACAAAATCCTCACACACTGAACACGGCTGAATTGTAAAAAGCTTTCATCAGAAAGGAGGTCTTTGTTACAGAGTCTCTGACTCCTGAAGCGCTCGCCAGGCGTGGTTACATCACATTCTCAAAGAGCTGCAAGGATCTCATGATATTGTCGTCCTGGAAGCAATGAGAAGACATTTTCATAACACTGACAAACCCAACTAACTAGTAGCTTTGCCTGGCACAGGGGGTCTCTGCAGCTGCTGCAGGCAAGAGCCTTGCTTTCATAATGCTTTTCATCCCTGATGAGCTGGAATTGATTCTGTGATCAAGTCCTGATCCAGCAAAGCAGTTGCCCCTTCCTTTGGCACCTTAGGTGATTTGAAGTGAGGGAGCCCAGTGTCAGAAGCCTGACATTCAGCATGGGTTGTGCTTTACAGAAGAAACCCAGACACCAGCACTGAGCTGGTGCTGAATCCCTAGACTTCAGTGCCCAACTGCATTTCACTGATCCCGACTATGAAAATGTGCACTTAGCTTAATGGGCTTCAAAAGACCAAATTAAATTGCAGAATTTGACCTGGTAAGAAAGCTGCTCTGAAAGATGACTTGATCCCAGAAACACAACTGGCTCAAAACCAAAATACATGGAATCTCAGCCTCTCTGAGGGTCCTGAATCCACATGAGAAAGTTGTGAACACACAGGGGAAATCCTAGGTTGTTTGTCATAAAGCCTTAGAATTGTACTTAGAGGTAAGACCAGAGTAATACCCAAACCCGTGATTTTTTTTTTTTTTTTTCCAGCTATTCCAAAAGTTAAAAGAACTGTTTGCCTGTAACATGAACAGGCATAAAGCAACATAAGAGACTTATTGTATTTCATTGCTCTTCTTTTGAGGCTGCATCTTCCTATCTCACCTTCAACACAGTTTGGGATGTACAAGGTATCACCTTTCAGGGGAAACCAATCATGCTCTCCAAAGCAATGCTGGGAGTGCTGCCCATGAGCTGGATCCTCAGAAATGGCTGAAGAAGTCACTGCACTTTGGGCTGTCTTTCATAAAGAACAAAAGACACCTTAGTGTTGCAGGGCTGGCTTTTGCCTGCCAGGAAACCACACACACTGGTGCCTTAGTCTGCACAGCTCCTAGTGCAGGTAGGGCAACAGATGGAAACAAACCCAAATGACAGCAGAGCACTAAACAAACTGACAGGTAAAAGTAAAGCTGCTTCAATACTGAGACCACTCATCATGCACATCCAGCCTGAAGGCAAATGATGAGTCTGAAGAAGAGTACACAACACAAATGAGCAAACTAAATATGAGGCCAAAAAGAAAACAATCAGGAGAGACCAAGAATCAATTAACTGGGAAAAAAAAAAACAAACCACCAAATGAAGAGTCTTGCATTATACATCTGCTAACAAGGATTTTGCCACCTGAAGAGCCTGACTGAGAAGTAATTTGGGTGTTGCCAGAGCCAGACTGAACAGAGAAGCAGAGGGAAACCAGCCTAGCCCTCCTCAGTGAGGGTGTTCCCATTGCTCAGGTACAGAAGATCTGTCTGGCTGCAGAACAGGAAAGATCTTTCCACAGAAAGTAAAATACACAGGAGGGCTGGTATGATACAATTTCCACCAATGTAAGCTTTTTGAAATGCAGAGGCCATTGTTGTACTGATTAACTATTAGAGATATCTCTGAGCAAACAGTTACACAGTTAATTACAGTCTAAGACAGACACTTGCCCAACCGCATGTTAAGGCAGATGCTTTTCTTTCTGCCAGTGCTAAAAATACCAGCAAGTAGTTCTATTACAGCCAACCAAAATATGAAATTTGTAAGAGGAAGCTTATTTCCAAAACAGAATGACAAGATTTTGAGAGACCTTCAATGCTGGGCAGTTCCAGCAACGTGGTACCTGCTCAGGACATCCAGAGGCAGCACAGACACACTATCAGCCCCTTCAAAAAAAATAATAAAAGAATCCAGAAACTGAATCTTGAAATTATTTTTTTCACAGAGCAAAGGAAACCCAGGATCCTGAGCAGCATCTTGTTTCAAATGGAGTTTGTCCAAAGGGAAAGCAAACACTGATGCATGAGCTAGCCCTTTCATTGCAGTTATAGTTTTGTCCTTACCTCCTGACACGATTCAATAAACTCATCTAAAGTTACAACACCATCTTTGTTTTTATCCATTTTCTGCAAAATAAAACACAATTTTGTTTCCATAACACTGCAGTTACAATAAAAAAAATCATATTTGATGCAACCTGAATAAACCTGGGGCCCTTTACAAGCCCAGATTACAGACTCAGTGTCATTGCATAAATTTGCTGACTGCTAAGGACTTATTTACTCTGGTGTGGTGAGCACTCCTAGGGTCATCTCCAACTATTCCTACTTTGACATGCACAGCAACCTCTGCCCTTCACACATCATTTATTCACTGCTTCACCAACCATAACCTGTCTCTCTTGATGGGCAGTTGAGAGAAGCAGCACAGAAGGGCTGCAACACATCCCAGTGCAGAGGGTCAAGAAAGAGACAAATGAGAGATCTTGAAGCCAGGAAACCAGCAGACACTGAGGTGTTGGGCTGAACAGCTGCTACAGTTTATTACAGAAGATGTCATGGGGTGTGGGACTGAACGTGGGGCTGACCTCACAGGAAAGTATAGCAGTGCATAGCTCAAGTGTTAAGAAAAACACACCAAAACTCAAGTACCTGGAAGAATACTTCTACATGCTGCCTTGGAGCATCTTCCTTGAGCACTGGATACGTGTACTTTCCCATCATATCATAAATGGCCTTGACAATATCCATCATTTCCTGCAGGTGTGCCATGCCAACACAGACAAAAGGAAATTAATACAAATGGCAGCACATTTCTTCCTTTCACTGCTCTTTTCTTCATCCTCCTTCTCTTGTTCCAAGACAGCACAGAGAATACATTTGCATGCAGACAGATGTATCATCATCAAGTTCATCTATCGAAACCAAGTGCTTCCTTCTGACGGTGCCACCTTTGCCACAGCCACAGTGAGGCTTCTGCAGGGCTCAGTTCCCTGCACTGGCCCTGCAGCACTGCAGGATGTGTGCTCTGACACAGCACTGCTGGGGTGGTGCTGGGCTGCAAGTGGTATGCTCTGTCCTGAGCACTGTGGCACCAGCCTTGTCCCAGAGCCTCACCAGGGCCAGGGACCTTCACAGGACAGTCACTGGGAACCCGGCCCCTCTCCCCACCTTGCACAAACTGCCACACAACTCCATGACCAGTAGCAGTTACCACAAACCCTCCAGGTACACACAAGGGTTTGAGAAGATAGACCAAGATGAATTTGCAAAATATCCAGGTTACCATGCTCAAAACCAAGGCTTCCCAAACACAAAACAAACAATACCATAAGGAGACAAAAGATGATGCAGGATTTAAGAGTGGTGCTGGAGGCTTGTAGTGCTTCAGGTGAGCTCATACCCTGCCTCCCAGTGCAGCCAGAAAACCCTCAGCCACCAAGTAGCTATTGTCACTGTCACCCTCCCCTGCAAAGGGTATGTCAGTCATAGCAGTAAGTAGGGCTCTGCTCCTGGCTAAAGAAATCCATTAAAGTCACTGTGATATAAGAAAATGTCTACAAAATAAGATCTTTGTGCACTTTACTTAGATAAATGCTCAAGTCCGTCTGATTTGCATTTAATTAGCTGCATGCAAAATTAATTGTGCTCCGCGGCAGAAACCAGCCAGCTCTCTTCAGAAATCAAGCCCCTTTGTGAGGAGCAGCCTTACCTCCTTGTTTATGTAGCCATCCTTATTGATGTCGTACAGGTTGAACGTCCACCTTAGCTTTTCATGAACAGTGCCCCGCAGCAGAATGGACAATGCCATCACAAAATCCTGGGCCAAGGCAGAGAGAGAAAGGTGACTTTTCATAACACCCTCTTCTACATCACCTTCTTTATGTAATGCCAGCCAAAAGACTCTTCTTTTTTAGGACAAGGCATATGGTTATCGACCTCTTCTGACTCCCTTTTTCATAAAGGTGTCCTCTCTGACAGGACTCAATGGACATAGTGTCCAATGTGAGCATTATGATGATGTGAGCACTATGACAAAGAAATGTGCGTGAGGTAACCACAAACTTAAGGAAAGTCCTCAGGTACTCAACTGCAGCCACTCTAAAGGCCAAGCTTATGAGGCAGCTTAGCAAGGCTGGAAAGGCAGGGAGAGCTAATGGGTGCTGCAGCCTTAATGCCTCCTAAGTCCTGGGGTGAGGAGTGTGGAAACAGCAAGGGCTTCATAGCAGGTCCTGTCCAAGTCAGGCAGATGTAGACCCTGACGTCTGTAGGACAGTGGGGATTTACTGGGAACACCACAGTATGATCCCAGCCAGAGGCTGGGACACCTCCTCTGCTGCACATCCAAATGTATCATGTTCTAAACTCTAAATACTGCATGAATGTGACCATGGCAAAATACTTGTCTGGTTTCTAAGAGTGCTCTGAGATGCTCCAGTAGTAATTTCCCTCCCAACACTGGTCTGCTGCAAGAATCACTCCGACTGCCACTGCCTGCTTAGCACAGCTTCAAACTAGCAGAGCTACAGAGATCCCAACACCTCACTTAATGTACTTAGTCCTTCCCATGTTGTACCCCTTAGCTTTGCATGGGGCAGTGCATCACTTCTTAGAAACCTTTGCTCCTCTTTCCCAGGGCTCAGAGGAATTTGAATTTGCTGAATACTACAAAAAAAAGGGGGACAAAATGCTTATGTTTGACAACCACAAAAGAGACAGGTTTGTCAGGAAGGAAAGCTCAGCACTTTTGGTTGGGTTTATTTTATTATTATTTTTTTTGTTAATAAATACTTACCTAAGCATTTTGCTGTGTCTCAGCCTGTTTAGCCTTCTGGAAGCCTCTAACTACTAAATAGCTGCCATATGCAAAACTCCCACTGCAGCCATTGCTACAGACAAACACATATGGTAACATTCCCATTTTGCGTCTGATAAATGAACTAACTTCTCAGTCTTTTCTGGCAATCACTGGGATTTTTAGCCATTTGATGGCAAAGGCAAGGCTGCCTGTGATTTCTAGTTTTATGATGACAGTAAATGGTCTTCAAAACCATGAAGCTCATCCTCCACAGGCCTATGACTTATCTCTTTGCTGCACTCCAAGTACGTGGGTGAGCTTGAAGGCTGGCTATTTGTAGCCACAGCAACAGGACTCCTAGTCAAGGGGTGGATTTGGTTTCCCTAGGAACAAAGTAACTGAGGTACTTGTTCACTATATCAAATAAGCTAAAACCCCCCACATTCCAGGAACGTAAAAATGGGACCCTGCAATGCGTGGTGGCTGCAGAAGACACACAATGTACTGGCTTTTCTTTGACATCCAAGTTATCTGTGCCAATCATTGGACAGGACTGCCCTTGACCTCTCCTCTCTGCTACACCAATCTCTACATTTTCTCCCTGTGGCACCGAGTAACACGATCCATGGGTTTGTTTAGTGAAAGGAAACGTGCAACTCCATCTGCATCAAATGAACCAGATGTGAAAACATCAACTGACTTTACACTGAAACCTCTAACCCGTAACCAAGTCCCACTGGTCGACAAGGAAGAGTGGATGGAGAAGGTTAAAAACCCAAAAGAGAGAAAGGAGCATCAAAGAAGGATGCAAAGCAATTACCTCAAACTTCACCGACCCGTTCTGTGCGGTGTCGAATGCGGTGAAGAGATAATGTGCGTACGTGCTTGCATCTGGAAAACACACACAGCATTCAGTACCTTGCTTGCCTTTGCTATAAAACCCAGCCTTCCAGCACTGACAGACATTCTATGCCCTAGAAAATGTTAACGTGGGCTTGCACATCCCCACACCCCTGCTTAAAACAGCCTTGAATTGCAAAAGCTGTTGTTACAGAAGAAACTGTTTGGATTAGGGGGCTGTACTTGAAAGAATGAGCAAAAAAAACAACCAGCCTCCCTAGAGAGTTTCTGGGGCAAGTGGGAAACACAGAATTAGTCAGGCTGAGTCTTCATACTGGGTGTGGGTGTGCTTGGGTGAAGTCTGGTGCCCTGTGCAATGCAGGCAGGCAGGTGGAAAGACCCAGAGTCTCTTAACTCTGACCTCTACGAAATTAAATACTTTTCCATTATTCAAATGCAGGTAACCATAACAGTGTGCAGAAAAATCAAATACCTAGGTGGCTGTAAGGATTGTAAGGCTTTGTGAAAAAAAAGTCTAGTACATTATTAAGGTAAAGATTATGAAATAAAATAGCCCCAGAAGAAAAACATTACGTTATTTGTAGAACACTCCTACAAAAACCCTTCTCTTAAGCTAAATGAAACAATGAACTAAACATATTGAACTAGAATTCTTACTTCAATAGTATAATACATAATGCATATTAAGAAACACTAGATCACTAGTATCATTTGATGATTAGTAGAAGTGAAAACCTGCCAAGGATGGGAGCCCTGTGTAAGAAAAAAAAAATCACAAGCCTGGGGTGACACTGCACAAAGCTTTTATAAATCAGAGATACTTTATTATATCTGGAATGTACAAGTTTATTTGTACAGAGAGCTATTAAAGTGAAAAAATCTCTCAGGAATCTGAAATCTCACAATTTATGACACTAAGGTTACACAAACAGTTTGGAAACCAAGTGAAAGAAAACAGTGTAAGATACTGAACCACATCTGCTATTAAGCTGATTTACTATTAAGCATGGTTGAACTACTGTCATCACTAACCAAGGGAGAACCATACTTCAAAGGAATGGGACACACAAAGGCAAGAATTTTTCAGCCTCAGTAGAGGAGAAAAAAAAAAACCTATCCATGAAAAGATGAAGCTTCTGTGCCTGATTGTTTTTCACACCTGGGAAGGAAGAAGCCACCCGAGTTGTGTTATGTAAAGGAGTTAGTGCAGTTACTTGAAGTAACTGGAGTTCCTTGGACTTACTAGAACTTAGGTTGAACACAAAAAACACATCCAGAAATACATTAAGATTATAAATACTTATTTCTTATCATATTTATTAAAAATTTAAACGGAACAGTTGCTTTTTATAACAAAGCCAAAAGCAATAATAATATGAATTCATCAAGTCTATACTGAAACCTAACGTGAACTCATTGCAGGTGTGTATCTTTGAGGTCACCTGCATTTTAAAACATCAAGTGGTTTATCTTGGTATTTAGTGAGAAACTGCTTGTGGCTGCCCTTCCTACAGCCAATACACGTGCACACACACTCCTGCAGCAACAGCAGGCATCATTCCACAGTGAAGATAATCTGCAGCTACCACAATGCAGGATATTTTCAGAAAGCCTCAAATACTGCATCTTTTACTAAAACCCCACAAACTTCTGACTCGTTTCTTTCAAATCCAGAGCAGTATCTCCATGGAATATTTCCAGTTAAAACAACGTATAGATTCTTGAAGGTTTTGAAGGCAAGAATACACATTACTTGAGAGGTTTAATACTATACTTTAATACTC
The DNA here is from genome assembly GCF_020740795.1 of Apus apus. Lineage (NCBI taxonomy): Eukaryota > Metazoa > Chordata > Aves > Apodiformes > Apodidae > Apus > Apus apus. Next base: position 15,916,100 of record NC_067294.1, on the reverse strand, counting down.
CAATCCCTGATATGACCCTGTCTTAATTAGTCACACAAACACCCAAAGTGATCATTTTAGGTAGCTAGGTGTTCATACACCACCTAGGAGGTTTTGATTAATTTGCAGGCCAAAATGAGGTCTGGGAGTCTCCTGAACTAGATATGACATGCACAGAGGTCCAACAGCAGGGAAGCAAGGAACCACTATGGGGACATGGTTTAACTTTCTGCCATCCAGAAAGTCAGGACAGGAAAAAGCACCAATCCCAGTTTCTACCTTGGGCTAGAGCACTGTTTAGTGGAGAACAAAGGGCTGACAACTCATGTCAGTCTTTAATGTGGGTTTGTCTAAATTCTTGTGAAATAACTGTTCAAAGGGTTTAACTTCAATTTATTACCTTGCTGTTTGTGTTTCTGGTGAAGATCCTGCAAAGCTTAAGCTCAATTCACAGTTCTCACACAGATAATCTGTAGCTTTGCAGCCAGCTGGCAGGAATGAACATTAAGCCAAGCTTCAGGAAACCTGACAGACACACAGTCCTCTGCTTACCTCCATGAGGAAAAAACTGTGCATAGATCTGTTTGAATGTCTCTTCATTAACAACCCCACTAGGACACTCCTGTTGGAAAACCAAACAGAAAAAAAAAGATCAAGAAAAAAACATCCCAGTCTGTAAAGGTTCATTTGTAAAACTCTACAAGCCCAGTGAGAGCAATCAAACAAATCACATCCTTGTTCTCACAGTGCTTTGGTTGCACAGGTTGTGCAGCTGAAGAAATTAAAATAATTCCGACTACAATTTCATCTTCAGTATCTTAGAGCTGGTGAACCAAGCCTGTGACACTGTTTAATTGCTGTTTTATAGGACAACCTAGAAAGGCAGCTCATGTCTTCTGTCATATGAAGCTTTCATCTAATAATACAACTATGTTTGTGCCAGTTAACACTTCCCTGCCCAATGCCTCCACACATGAGTTCAGTAATCCTAGCCAGATGCCTGGCACAGCTCCATGGAGGCTCATGGTACTTACTGAACTCTAATCTTTATAAACAAGCATTAGTATTAGGGCTGCTAAAGAGTAAATAATTTTTAACCTGTTTACCTGGTTGTCTTCTGAGAAGCAGATTGTGCCCATGTAATTTTTCTAACCTGGTAACCTGTGGGGTTAATTCTAGAACCAGGTCTTAAAAATAAAAGAATTCCACAGGTTGCCAGGTTAGAAAATCTGTTAAGCCAGTCTATTGGCTAATTCTGGCTAATTGCCAGGCAGCATATAATATTTTTTCTCTTCCACTTATCTTCTAAAGTAATGAAAATTAATTCAAGAGTTTGTTTTTCTGCACTAGGACGTGCAGGAGGGCCACGCTCTGTGCAGACAGAGATGCTGTGGGAGCAGAAGGAAGCTTGGGGATGGACAGAAATGAGTTTGAAGGAGCCCAGAGGGGCACAGCCTTCCCATCCAAACACCCTGCAGTCATGCTACACTACCTGGGGCACGTGTGCCACACCCTGTGATGCTGTTGGAGTGGAAACCCCCCTGTTCTCCCTACAATTCTGTGCTTGGCCTGGGCTTGATGAAAGAGGAGGTTTGGGGGTCTGTGTCCTGGCCCTGGGCAGGTGTGCCAAGCAGGGCAGACACCAGTTCTGCTCCAGTTCCTGCCAGCAGCCTGGAGCCTCCACGGCTGCACACACACACACTGTGTTACACCTCACCCTGCAGATCCCAGACAGACAAATACTTATCTTGGTAGCATTACAGGTTGTTGAATTTGAGATGAGTAAACTCAGGAAGTCTAAGAAAATCTCTTTGAATTGGTGACACAAAGAGCTGGAGGAAGATTCAAGTCTATGACTTATTTATTGATGAGTTCTTTAGATACCTTTTAAGAACAAAAAGGACTTAGACAAGAAATTCTTCCACCATGAAAAGCCTATAAAAGAAGAAAGTTGTTTTTTTTTTTCAAGCCTCTGATCTGCCAGCATCACCTGCTGCTGCTGTGCCTTCACTACCCACAGCAAAGGACAGAACAAACAGAAGTCACTTTATCCTGTGCAAGCCATGGAAGGAGAGCAAGGAAGGGCACTTCAGGTGACAATAAGGCAGTTCCTTAATCCCATACCTGTTTGCTATTGAAATGAGGGTGATTGGGTCTGAGTTCCTTCCTCCAATGCAGAAGAAATCCTGCTGTTTTCTACTCACTATTTGGGTAGAAAAACATCAGTGATGTGGGAGAGATCTGAGCTAGATAAATGATCATTTGTTGCTTGAAAAGCCCTGAAGTTTTACCCTGTGTCTTCATGTCCTGACAACTGTCCTTCCACTGGTTATGTGAAAGTGTCCAATGAAAACCCAAACCTGGCACTGTGATCTTGACCTCACTGGGGCCATCCCTTCCCCAGCATCAGTGTTCAAGGCTTGTTCCACTGCAAGGGGATAAAAAGACCAACTGGACTATTTTAAGCCAGTGGCTGCAGGACCAGACTTTGTTTTTTCATTTACAGACCAAACTAAGAACACTTTCTAATTCAGAATGGCAGGATTCCTGCTCAGGTGAATATCCTCACCATGTTTCAAAGCTCATTAAAAAGCCATTGCCTGGCTGCTTTGCCACAGAAAAGTGGTTACTTTTTCATCTCTCCATGCCACTTCTAATAGGATAGAAATAATTAAAAGAATAATAATAAATAGAAGGTAACAGCCACCATAAAAGCATTCTCCCAAAGTTTGTGTTTGCTAAAGCTTCTAATTTAGTGTACATTAAGTAATCTGATATTTATTTAGGGTATCTTTTAATCATAGACCCAACCAAGTACCATATCAACAGCCATTCTTGGGTAGGATTGTTTTCCTTGGTCCCAGGACTACTGCAGCTCCAAGACCCACAACTGGAGCTTTGCAGAGCTTCAGAGTGTATAACCAAATTATCATTCTTTTAAGAACAAGCTCTCCTGTAACAGTTTGGACCATTGTGCCCGATTTTCTGAATTTCTACATGATCCTTATTGCTTCTGATGCTCCATCTGGAAGCCAAATGAAAGTTTGCATCAAAGCTCCAGGAGTGCTGGGGACAGGCAGTGCTGACATCCATCAGCCTTTTAGCTCTCTGTGACTGGATTGCTTTCAGACACGTGTGCTGCTAACAATTCATTTGCACTTAATTGATCACAATTTTGTTTTTATAATAATCAAATAATGCTCAAGAGGCCTCATTAGTGCTACAGGACTACTTAATTTAGCTGACTCAAAAGAAATCCCTCTAGTGAAAAGTAGGCAGGTTTAGTGTCACTTTAAATTCCACTGAAGGTAACAGAGCTTTACTCACTCAAGAAAAATTTCTTGACAGTCTGAAAAAGCACAGTCCTTCACCATAGCATTTTCAAGGCCTTCATCTGATGGCAAAGGGTTAGATTTCAGGTAAAAAACCTCATATTTCTGTAACCTATTAGTACTTTTAAAATGCCTAACAAGAATAGTTAACATTTTTTATATTACGTCAAGCAGGGAAACAACCCCTCATTTTAAGAAAGCTCCCTGGTGAGCACTGAGAGCAGGGGTCATGCATTTCAGTCTGCCCTCTCAGACTGCTTTTAAAACACTAAACCACAAAGGAATTCACATTAAAACCAGCACAAAAAAAACCAAACAACAACCCAACAACAACCAAAGGAAAATCAGAAGTTGCTCTTGCTTTTCCTTCTTCCGCTGGAATCAGAAATGAACTTCACTGGTTGCTTTCAGAGATGGGCAGTATGGACAAGCAGAACTGGAGCTAAACATCACTTGCCCACCAGCCTGTTCCCAGCTAAGCCAGCAGCACAGGAAGGAGCACTCGGGGGGGCACATTTTGTTAACCAGAGGTATGAAGTTTGCTGGCCACAGACAGGCTATCACATATTCTCCCTCAGGATCCACAGTCCAGATTTGCATCCCTAAGCATTCACACATCCCACGCATTTTGTTGCTCTTACTTTGTTCTCCCAGCTTGGAGATATTTTGGGGATTATTAAAGGATCAAAACATTTCTGCCTTGCTCCTACAGCTAGATTTAAACTCCAAAAACGTGACTTGTCAGAGATGATTCTGTCTCCTACTATACTCCACTACATATTTACCAAAATATTCACACTAAGGCAGGGTGAGAACATCTCCAACAGCCCTTCAGTTATTTGGGATGTCTGATTTCTGCTTTTATGTTAGAAAATTATCCCTTGCAGCTAAAATCCATTTCCCCTAAGAGCACAGACCCTCTCCTCCCAAGTTGTGCAAAAAATCCCGTTCCTTTAAAATCCATGCACTTAATTCCAAAGAATATAATTAGAAGCATGGTCAAAATGGAAAGAATTGAATTAGTGAGTTCAAACTTCTCTCATTTTTGGTCACTTCATTAGTGATCAATTTATCAATTTCAATCTTAGAAGTAGTTTCTCATTCTCCTCCCTCCCATTCCATAACTGTTCCCCAAAAGGTACTTCTCTGGGGAGTGAAAACTTCCTTCTTATTCCAGCCTATGGAACAGCCATTTTGTTCCTGTGCCAACACTGTCTCTCAGCTCAGCCAGTTCCTGCTGTATTGCAGGCAGGAGGTATCACATCTTATTTTGCTGAGCTAAACCAAGGCAAGATCTACCAGAGGTTCTGCTGGTCCTTACTGCCTCTGTTACATTGCTTTTGCAGGAACATGGCCAGAGCACTCAGGCCAAATGACTTGTGGTAATCTGGCTCCAACCTGAGAGCAGCTACTCCAGGGTGTAAAATTATCTCTTCTGCAAAAGACAGGATGGCCTCAGGGATAGAGATAACTGCTAAGATAAAAGTGAACTTGTGGTTGGAAGATAGCACCCTTTCCCAACTGGAAAAGGCAGTTGAAGGCAAAGACAAAGGGCACATTTGGTCAAGCAGTAAGGATACTGGCCTGGTTAGCAGGCTCTGCTTCTCTTGAATGGTAAAGGATCCAAGCTTGGTGGAAGTCTCCACCAATCTGGTGCAGAAACACCAGACCTGTTGAGGGACATGGTTGGGAAGAGACTGTGGAGGCTTGGAGGGAATGGGGAAAGAGATTTCAAAGATGAAAAGAGAAAAGGGATAAAAGTACTAAGAATTAGGGCCCTGGTTGGCAGGGGCACTAGTCCAGAGGCTGCCCCAGGCTGTGCTGAGCTGCCTCTGGCCAAACACCATCCATGCCCACGAGCAGCCACCACCCAGCTCTGCAGCTGCAGCCAGGCTGAGCAGGGCCTTGTTCTCCCTGCATCCCTTACAAGTGCCTGCAAAGGGCCCTGTGACAGTCCAGGTGTTGCTTCTTGAGTAAACAGGAGCTGTGCAATCACTAAAAGCAAGCAGTAAGTGCTAGCCAGAGGGAGGAAAATGACTGTATTCCCAGAGGGATTTTGAATCTCCAGATGGCACTGTAACATCAGCCCCAGAAGCAGACGGTTGGGTACATGAGCAAATACGGTAACAGCTGAGTCAGTTTGCCTGCTGTGCATAATTACTCATCCCATTGCAACCATGATTTACAGGCTACAAACGCTAGAGCTGCCCTTTCATGTCAATGCAAACCTTAGATATTAAAGCTTCATGCATGTTTTGTGCAGCACAGCTGGAGGGAAACAGACTGCTTTGTCCTAACAACCTGGTATAAAACAAGATCTTGCCAGCACTGCCAATTACTACCAAAATCTTCAGTGAGAGCTTAGGAAAAAGGTTTAGGTTACAAGTGCACTCGTCTGTCACTCTTGCCCTGGGAGGTAATGCAAAGCAAAACCAGGAGGGGTTAGAGGCCCACGTGAAGTCTGAGTGAACTGCAAGGTTGCCTCTCTGCTGGGCTTTGTAGCCAGCTGCTCCTCTCAAGGCAGGGCAGTGCTCTCCCACACTTGATTCCCACCAAACACAGCAACACAGCAGGCATGTCAGAGATCCTAGCCAAACACAGCAGTTAACCCCTCTCACAGTTCAGTCTCCCACTGCAGCAGTCCTGTCACGTCACTGCAGGTCAACATGCCAGGCTCACTCTTACCAACCACAGGATTTCCTGCTGACTGCCCAAAGCATAAAGGAGTCTCAGAATATCAGTCTTCAGGATTTAGAAAACTTCACATGTGAATTGAGCTCCTACATGCAGCAAAGGCTGTAAAAATACAACACAGGCACCTAACAGAAAAATACAGATGCTGAGCTGTGCCTTGGCCTGCTTAGATGGGTGGTGAAATAAAGGCTGAAACTACCAGATTCCTTGAAGAAATCAAATATACACTGAAGAAGTAATTTGATCAGATTTCAGAAATCTGTCAAAAAGAAAGGCCCTTCTCAATGCCCAGCAGATTTCCCTCAACACTGCCTGTATTTAAGGTAGCTCAGCTTTCTCTCAGCACCTTTTCACCCAATAGACTTGCCTTGCTCTTTCCAAAACATTTCAGCATTTCCCTGTGACAGTGGAAGAAGTGCTGGAGCTGTCCTGCAAGACACCTTGCCACCACACAGTGTTCACTGAGGTAGCTCCATACTCAATTAATCATCATAAAAACATCAGCTGGCATGAACCACCTGGGTGACTCAATCCAGACCCTCAGGCAACCGTGTAATGAGTAGTCATTCTTCAAGGTTCATAAAACATCTGCTCCGTGTAGCCTCAAAATTCCCTGTTTTCTCTTTATCATGATGAGTCCCTGAGAAGCAGCAGCAGGTGACCTAAAAGCTGAGGCTCATAGAGCCAGGGAGAATATGGCTGGAATGATGGTTCACCAAGATCTGTTCCATGCACTCAGCCATGGCAAGTGGCATCTTTCCTGCTGTCACCCAGATCTGTACTCTCTCTCATCTCCTCAGTCTTGATACCCATTTACTTCAGGTTTCTTTTTGGGTCCTGCCACTACAGCCTTATTTCTTACTTACACAGGACCTAATAGTCCTGATGTGCTCTAATAACACCTTACTACAAGAGTAAGATTCCTCCAGCTAGAGAAAGAGTCTAAAGAACACCCAGGGCAGATAAGCACAAGCAAAGAGTACTGCTCACATTTGAACATGAGGAGCTAACAGCAAGAATTAAAGAAGTAACAGTCAAAGTGTTTTCAGGTTACCCTGATATACTGGCACTCTTGAGGAAACTGCAGCGTGCTTACTGACATTTGGGGAACAAATTTCATGAGAATCTCCTGTGCTGAATATTCATCCAAAACCAGTTTTAGGCAGATGATGGTGTCATAAATATTAGATGGAGAGGCAGATTGTGCTCATTTTGCTGTGGTAGGGGAGAGCTGGCACAAAACTACTCATGTTCAGCAGGGGAATGATACAAAATGCAGCTGAGCAGTTGAGGCTGGTGGGGACATTAATACTAGATTCAGTTCACTTTACTATTGTTCTTACATTTTTAAATCCTCTGTAAAGCACTTGAAGTTCTCTTTTAGTGAAATTGGTTTGTGCTTCAAGCTGTTCCAGTCCTTCGGGTCTGTGGCACACTGTAGTCATTTCTAATTCATCTTCAATTTTATCTGAAAGAGAAGACAGCAAAATATTTAGCTGGGTTGTTACCTTTGTTCTATTAACTTGATGGATAGGACAAACTGGATTTCAAGAGCAACAGAGAAAAAAGAAACCATCCACAGAACTGATCTGTGTAACTGTTTTCAATCTCTTGAAAGCAAAACACAAGCCATGTGAGTTAAGCAGCAGCTCACATTTCTCACTGGGCTGCCAATTAGCTCCCCATTCACAAAGCCAGAACTGGTGGTGAGAACAGAAGGGCAGGCAGCAGATATGTTGCTCCAAAAGGCAACACCAGATATTTCTTACCTGAATATTGAAACAGCGTGGAGGGATGGGCCTTGGAAGTACTAGCCTTAAAGAAAGCTGTGCAAAACTAAGTGAGAGCAGACGTGCTTAAGCATACGAGACAGCAGCATTGTACTGAGGGTAACCAATGAGAAAAGTCTTCTGTGTGCTAACCAAAAAGCTTGCTATAGAGACACTAAAGGTCACTTTAATCCTAGGAGAAATTCAAATGATGCCAACAATTGTGAATCAAATGAATCCAGCCTGCATTTTTATGGACTTTTTGGGGAAGCAGATACACTGTGAAAAACACTGCTGTGCATTTTATTCAAGAGAAGGTTCTCCCACAAGGAATAAAAGGATTCAAGACATATCCCATCCCATATTACCATAATCTCACCTCTCCTCTGGTGCATGTTTTTGCCTGTCAAGCCCATTTCTCCAGCATTGCAGGCAATGCCCAAGTATATACAGATGCTTATTGTATGTCAGTTTGAGTCTAAACTCCAAGGAGCAGAGGCAGGATTCAGCTGACATGAAAATCCCATCTACATGTAGAAGCTACTTGGCACAACATACCAGCTAACACTCCCATCACTATCAAAACTGCACAATTTTCACCCTGTAAAAAACATTTTGTGTTATTGGGCTCAAATATAATATAGTAATTCCTGCTGAAAACAAGAATTTCACAAGAAACTTGCAAGGAAGAGGAGTCACTCTGACCAGAGGAAATGCATGAATCCAGAGTGGACTGGCTCAGTGAAAGAACAGACCAGGACACAGCTCTTCTCATAAGTTAATCCATTCTCTCCATATATATGAAGGTTATTAACAGAGAACACACATGAGGGAGTGATGATGGTGAATTAACATTGATTCATTGTTTCAGTATGAAGGAATAATTTGAAGTATTGGTGAATTCAGGATGAGCCACCCTCGTAATCCTCTGTGTCTGTAGTTTCAGTCACCATTTGTGGGACCTGAGCATTGCAAACACATGTGCTGAAGGGCCCTTTCACAGCAAGAAAAAATAGGTAAGGGACTGTAACATCATGAGAGAGAAGAGTATCACAACCATTTATGATGCAAAAAATATTACTTAACACAAGTGACCAGAAGAGGCCTGAAGGAGACACCTCCACACAAAGGGAAAACAAAGTGACTAAGAAGTATAGCTCCTGTTAGAAGAAAGGAGATGGAAAAGGATGTCTTGTACAGAAAAAAGAATAAATAATGTGAAATAAGGGGGAAAAATAATTTTCCTTGAAAGGGAATGCATGCCACAAAATGAAGGATGCAGAAAAAGCTGTAGAGAGAGAAAAAGTGGGGAAGAAATTCTGTAAAATGAGGGAAGGGGAATGGCTGAAAAAAGGAGAGGAAATCCATTTAGAAGGGAGACAGGTTAGGGAGTCTCATCACTAATCCATACATTGTACAGGAGCTACCTTTTTGTTTACCTTTGGTTAACAGTAAGTCACCTAAAACCTTTACAAAATAGATGTAACCCCAGACTCCCTCCCCTGCATTTCCCTGCTGTCCCCCAGTGCAATACCCAGTTGGCACATGACCTTGACAGCTGTTCCATTTTTCCACAGGGAGCCACACACTTTGTGCTGGGCAGTTGTACAGAACAAAGCAGGTTTGGAACCATTCTCTGCTCTGTTAAACTTGACCAGCTTTTCACTGACATTTCCGATTGACTGAGTCACTCTACAGGTACTTAGAACTTCAGTCATTGTAAAATGTGAGTGTAAAATACTGGCCACCTGCTCTTTATATCCTACAGTAGAATTCAACAAAGACAAAAAAATATCTATGCAACCTCACATAAGAGGTGTAAGCCAGCCTGTTGGATAAATAAAAACATGCTTGGTTTTCCTTAAAATCCTACAACGTTCACATGGTTTTTGGGTCATTGTTTCCTTTCAGTATTTTCTCTTAAATCAGCTCTTTAAATATTTTCCTTCCATTCTCTGACACCCTATAAATTAACCACAGGAATCTCAGTGGCAAAAAAGGAAGTTGTCACTTGCTCACATGCCCTGTCCTTTTATCATATATATTGTATTCCCTCTTATTTACATTTTCATTATCATCCTGGCTCAGTCCCTCCCAGCTCTTTAGGGATGTCACCATGTGACACTGTTGCACTGTTAACACTTCAAGTTTATTAAACTGAAACTCACTTTATGGTGGTGAGTGCAAACAAAAGTGTATATACATGGATACACTTTTAAAATTTAAAATTCTTATTAGGAAAGCCTGATGTTAAGATAGTTTATCTAATGTTCTTCCTCAGTTTTGCCTTGTTTACATCTTGCTGAACAGCCTGAATGATCTGAGTGTGGGAGACAGGCTTGCTGCTGCCTTAATGTTCATCTTCTTTGCCTTCAATCTGGAAGTGCACAAGCAGACCCAGGTCTGATTGCAGACATGCCAGGGATGTGCCTGGTCACCTCCCCAGCTCAGGTGACAGGAGCTGGGATACAGCTGTTGCTAACAGCATCCCTTTGGAGCTGGAACTAAGCCCTGCCCAGAGACACCTCAGGGGCTGGGTGCCATACAGCTGATTAGTGACCACTACCCCTTAGCCAATAGGCCCAGATTTGTTATTCTGAATCTTGAAGTATGTTTTTTTAAGTTACCTGTGCTTACCAGTTAGGTGGACTCAGTAACTAAAGCAGGAGGTTTCTCCTGCTTGCAGGTACTGATAAACGAGGAGTTCTTTTTTGATCTCCCACACTTGTTGAAATCATCCCTGGATGAATCCCTTCCACACCAGGCAGCTGCAGTGAGTTGTGTCCTAGGCTGAAGATCAAGTGCACTGTTTAGCTGGAGCAGAACATGCTTCTGCATTTGCTTAGCTCTTTCCCTTGCCAAGTGCTTGAACCTGGAGGAATGGAAGGCAGCACTTTCTGATTTAGAATTTGCCTCTGGCCATATTTTTATGACTGCCTTAATAGCAGGGTTTGAAGTCTGGGTGTGGTAGAAGCACTTGTAATTTTACTCCAATGTAGATCTAGATTTTTGCATTTCTGTACAAGACATCATCTCTATTTGCTTATCCTATAGGGCAGGTGCATTTTGTATATCAGACAAAATAGAGAGTGGGTTCACTTTACAACAGAAAAGAATCCTGACATCCTTGCATGCCTATGCATATTTTATGGTTGTTAATGAAAGACATTGTAGTATTTAATTTCTCTGCTGCTTGCTCAAGAGCAGAGCATAAATTTTCATTAGAGTAGATCAATATTTTAACTGAATACACTTTGGAAACTACTTATCAAGGCTTGATTTATACATTCTTTCATATTTGTTCTCATTTTACCTTTTGCTATCTTTGCAGTTTGAGGATTTCCTTACTTAGGCTGCCTGCAAATGGCCCCATGTTCCACTGCTATAAACTTTCCTGAATAGAATCTGCTTGTCTCCAAGTGCTAAACTGGAGCAATTTAAGCCTATTGATGTAGAAGCTGTCTTGTACATCTACATGGCTGTGGACAAAACTGCTTCTTCATGGAGGAACAAGTACTTGTCTCCATCAGACAAGTACTTGTCTCCATCACAGAACCATGCGAGGGACTCAGCCCTTCCCTTACCCATGGTAAAGACAAGGAAACTATTGATCTTGAAGGAAAGCATCCCTCTCCAGTATTTCACTTTCCCAGATCTTTCAGTTCCATTGGACACAAGCACATTTAGCTGCTGTGTTATGGGAAACATTGTTTCACTATCAATTTCTCTTAGCAATACACAGGCAAGGTAATACCCAGGGCAGCTCCGAGACCTCAGGCACTGCCCAAACCCAGTTTCTAACTGCAACCCCACTGGAGACCCATCCAGGAACTTCCCAGCCCCACCAGCAGGCAGGGATGTGCCTCTGAGTCCCAAACCCCTCTGTCGGCAGTGCAGCTTCTATTCCATACCAAATCACCAAGCAGTACTCTTCAGATCCAACTATCCTTTCTGCTGAACTGGAACAGATGAAGCTGCTCACAGATGATGCTGCATGTGTGCTGTAAACCAGGAAACAACTGTCTTATTTACCAGCCACTTCCTTGGCTGTAATTCTGACCAGCCATCAGTCTCAAGTTCATTAACCAGCCTGTCCTTCCTCTGCACAAGCAACATCTTGCACAAAAGCACAGGGTTGGTTTCTCTGAGCCAAACTCACTTGTGAAACACAAGAAACAAACACCTTTCCCCAGAGTGGCCACCTGAAACACTTGAGCATTTCCAGCCCTCTGTGCCTGGCAAATAGTGATGCCTCATTATGTCATTAGGGCTGGCCAAGGACAACCCAAGGCCTGAAATGTGTTTTAAAGGGAGGACATAAGTGATGATTTAATAAAAATGCAAATAGCCCTGTCCCCTGCTTCCAAAGGCAGCAAGGTGAAAGTCTCTAAAGCCAGGCTCCATGGCTATCGGGAGGATTGTAAAAACATGTTGCTTTTAATAAATTTTCTTTTAGTTAAAGAAAAAAACTGAGATGTAAAATACAGCCAGTGTGCCCAGTGTTAATTGCAAAACTGACAGGTATTAGATGAAATGGGTAATTTTGCAAATACAGCAGAAGAGGATTAAATTATGTGCAAGAATTATTAGACTGCATCTTATTTTTATTAAAAAAAAATTAGGTATATTTTAGAAGCAAGGACCTGAAGAAAAAATTAACTCTAGTTTACCCATGACATCTTTGAAATTAATCTCCAGACAGAATACTTGCTTGGCCAGACCTCTTAGGAAATAGATCCTGCCCATGGGAAACCAATTGCAAATATCTGAAAGTTTTATCAAGAGAAATAGCTAAAGGCCTGAGTCCATAAATGCTCATTACAGCAGAAACTTATGGGAATGGAGTCAGGGGAGAGCTGTTTTACTGATGCAGTAAAAACCCTGCATGTGGCCTTCAGCATTCCCTCCACTGGTGCCAGTGGGAGCTGCTGGAAGTATCACTTTTTTTGAAGTCCTTTGCAGCTTGTGGTTCCAGATCCCTGGGGCAAAGGCAGCTGCCAAGTACAGCTCCCCCGTCTGGAACAGTCAGAACACTTGTGTGCAGTTCCATGGGCTTCCACCAAGATAAAAATCTAAGTGTTAGCCTTTAAGTGACCCAAACTGGTAAATACAAATCAACAAGACCCAACAGGCAGATGAGAATCTGTGGGCTTGTTCCTGTGACATTCCCAGATTGACAGCTCAGACAGAACATAAAAACATGAACCTTCAAATCCGACTCCTAAAAAAGGGGTTAACTAAAATCCACTCATGGCAAACATCAGTAAAAGAAATGGCACTAAGATAGCTACTGAAGTATCAAATACACATTCCATTGAACCTGAAGAGTCGTTTATTAATTACTATTATTATTATTAATAACCTGGCTGAAGAGATCTATATCTAAACCAAAGGGACTCTTCAGCCAATAAAACAAAAAGGAACTGATGTCTCCTTATCCACTCCCTTTTCCTGAAATGATTATGGGACTCTTTCAGCTTCATTGTCATCACTAAACCTCCAACACTGAATTCATTGCACAGCCAGGCTTAACAATGATGTGCTACCTGGGTGAACCTGCAACACCACCAGTTACAGAGAAAACCAAACCTGAATAAAATTCTGAGATTAAAAAAATAATAGAATTTTAATATTTCTCAGCTAATCCTTGCAATGCTCTATGCAAAGTGTCACGTATAAATCTTAGCCTCTGTCTCTATCCTCCTTTAACTAGTTGACAGTTGTACATAAGGAGACTAGAACAAGGCTGTACTCTGATACAGGAGGTTCAGGAATAGTCTGAGCCCACAGATACCTCCAGAATGGCTCTCTGGCACACAACTAACATCAGGTAAAATAATTTGAATGGGAACTACACAATGTCAATGGTGACTTGAGATGTTTCTCCAGATACTTATTAACCCTGCTCGTCATTAGAAAGAGCACTGCTTTGGGCATCCCCAGGACAGGAAACAGCAGGTGTCCTTCCAGTGCCCTGAACCTTACCTCAGACAGAATTTTCTGTTTTCCCTGCACATTCCCAGCTGCTGGTAGAAACATACAGATGAGGGACAGCTTGTCAAAAGGGGTGTAAAGCCACTGAAAGACTGCTTTTCCGTGAGGGTGCTACAGAAAGTGTGCTTTCGGGAGAAGTCCTTTCCTCCAAGCTGCCATTCAAAGGTGAATTTGCAAATAAATCTCACCAGAAGGGGTAGAAAATTGCTTCACTAATGATTGTTGGAGAAGTTCCACTGATACCATCTAAAAACTTCACATGGAGAGTACCTGAGCTGCTAAGTACTGGCCTTAGCATGTCCCGTGATAGAGCCCTGCACAAACAGAAGGACTTGGAGGTTGAGTGCAAGCCCAGTCTTCACCAGAAGGGACTTGGGAGCTCCCAAGCCTTGCCCAGGAACTGGCCAGTTTTCAAGTACCTAGTTTTGTTTGCTGCCAGCTGGAAATAAACTCAGCCAGGGGGAACCTGTTTCCTGGCTTCAGAAAACTTTTTCTACAAAAATTAAATGACTGAGAGAGTCAAACTGGTTTAAATTTTACCTCTCTGATACACGTAAAACCATCGGGCGGGGTCTAGGAAAAAGTAAGAAAAACATTTCACAAAAAGAAAGTGACAACCACACACAACTGTGTCTTGTGTTAATTTTAAGGTGACATCGGGTAGGTTCTGCCAGTGCCATGGGGTCCCCTTTTCCCATGACTCTAAGATTGTTTCCAGGTGTATATGGGGTTATTTTTTTCTTGACAGCCTCTTTCCCTTACCCCAGGGGACAAGACAGGAAGGCAGAGCTTGCTGGGCCCTGCATGACCATGAAGCTTGGGCAGCATGCGAGGGGTGCTGTGCACGCAGCCATGCACCCCTGCCAGCACCCATGCACCCAGCACGACAAGGCAGCAGTCATGCTAGCAGCTCTCAGAGGGGATAAGGAGGACTTTGCATGCAATCTCTGAAGTTTGCTGAGAGGCAGCTAGAGGGGCCCACAGCCTGCTGCCTCCTCTCCACAGCTTCCCTCTTTGGCAGCTCTAGAAATAAAAAAAGTGATTAGTGAGGGTGAAGAAGCCTTGGGTGGGCTGGAAGGCTTCACTGGTGCTCTTTGCAGTCACTTCACTTGCACCATGGTCATTTTGTACTGTACTTACATCCCCTGGGAGAAAATTTCATTAGCAAGTTAGGTTAAAAGTAAAAAAAAAAGTAAAATAATTATTTTCAAGATATGCATCTGGCTTCTCATGGCATCGGATTATCTTCACTGCAGCATTAGGTACACAATATGCTCTGCAACAACCTGCAAAAGGCACAAGAGTTCTGGTCATAATATTACTGCCTGCAGCTCCTTGGCCCTGCCTCCATCCCAGGCAGCTCCTGCCCTCAGTCTGCCCATCTGTGTGCCCCCCAGGGACACTAGAAACACATAGGCACCAAAACTGAGCAGTTCTCCCTGTCTGCTGTACCACATGCACCGTAACCACAAGACAATTAAACCTTCTCAATCCTCCAAGACAGGTAAGCAATAAATAAAGAGAATGAACAGGTTGCTTGAGGAGGCTCTGAATCTCTGCTAAAGCCAAAGGTGTTGAACTTGACTGTGAAATCACCCACTGCCAGGAAAATCCCACTTTGAGGGGTGTTCTGAGGACAGGAAAAAAAAAATCTCCCACTTCAGGTTTAATAAGCATAGCTCTAAATTTTCATGTTAACACTAGCTGCAAATTAATTGCCATTGATGAGAACAAAGAAATGCAAATGCAGTCACTGGAGAAAGCATTATAATAGTGTCCTGATTTGGTAAGGGTGAAAACAATGAATAAATAGAGCTAACGTCTCTCTGGAAATATTGGGCTTAAAAACATGAATATGCATCAGAGATTATTAACAGATAACAAGAAGGCAATAGATGTGCTGCAAAACAAAGAGAAAGATGATCTATTTTTTCTGTATTGGGTAACCTTGTGGGTTAGCCAAACTTTAGACTGGAGATAATAACTTCTAGATATAAATGTTTTACCTTCCTCTTTAAAGAGACAGGCAAAAAGCCCTTAAAAAAAAAAGAAATGGGAAAATGTTTCTTGTAAGAATAAATTTTTCTTCATTGTATGAAAAACTTCACAGAGTCAGCTTTCAGTGGTTCAGCTGGAAATTAATTCCCTTCCAGATTATTAAAATTAGAACTAAGTTTTTGGTTCTCAGCCTGTCTTTATTTAACATTATTCTTTTTTTGAAAATGGCACTTTTCAATAAGATCAACAGAAAAATTCTTAATCATAATCTCAAATTCATATGCTTATGTCTAATTAACATAATGAATAGGAGAAGTAGGAGAAACTAAGATGGTGCTACCACCACTTACAAAATCTGCTCCTAAAACATGCTGAAGCAGTTGCTGAGGGCTTGATTATTTGTCATCTCTTCCAAGAGGAAGCTTAGGATTCATTTTTTTTTTCTAAAAAACCCCAGGTTATAGATTACTCTGGGCAGAAAAACAAAGCTATTTCTGAGGAATTACAGATCAATGAGGAGGAAAATAAATTGGCAGAAGCTCAGTTCATCATTCCTGACGATTATTTCTAACATGTTAGCTGTTTGTTTACGAGCAGCAGGCCAGGCCATAACCAAACCATCAGGGCTGTGTGTGTGGAATGGGGCTGCCCCCCTT
This sequence comes from Apus apus, assembly GCF_020740795.1. NCBI lineage: Eukaryota > Metazoa > Chordata > Aves > Apodiformes > Apodidae > Apus > Apus apus. The sequence goes on along the minus strand of NC_067294.1, from coordinate 15,899,678 downwards.
TACTTGGGGGGAGCAGGGAGCCCAGTGTAAAACTCAAACCATAGAAACCCAGTTCCATCTTTCAGTGTAATTTGACATAAAATATTTCCTTTACTTTGTAGCCTAAAGAAAGATGGAGGAAAACCAAACACAAACTTTGCAGGTACCAAGAGAAGATTTAGGAAGCAGAGGTAGGAAAACAAAGAAAAGAAAGATGGAGTTTGCAGCCACATAATCTCATTTTAGCAGGGACATGCTAAAGCTGTTGTTACATTCCCCCACAACTCCTGCATGGCAGCAGTTTTAATTTGTGCCCACGTCCAATCCACAGAAAGTTCAAAAACTATCTGAACAAGAGTGGATTTTATGTTGTTCCAGTTGTGCTGGCTGGGAGTCCATCACTCACCCCAACACGAGGGTTTGACTTTGTTCCTATGATCTGGGAACATAAGAATGGCAGAGAGCATTTACTGCAAGGCAAACTCAGTCCTGCTGTAGAGCAGAGTTCTGGTACAAGTCGCCTTTCTGCCTTACTTTTAGGGCACTGGAGTCCTAGAGTGCTGTTGGTGTGATGGGACATGAGCTGGCCAGAGGTGCATCTGCCTAGGTCTCTTGCCTATCAAGAAGGCTTTCAGAATCAGAAGGCAGGTCTTTTAGACACTGAACCGGACTAATTGTTTAATTGAATGAATTGAAAGGAACTCAATAGAATAGACATTAGATGGTTTATGCACAAATCCCTCACAGACAAGCACACTGTGGGGATGGGTTCTTAGCTCCAGAATTGTTTTCAACCAGCTCCATAGTTTTCTCAGTTACAGGAACCCCAACAAAAAACTTTCCTGCTCCCAGAGAGAAATACATTTCATAAACATAAGAGTCAGTGGAAAAACTACTGTTCTGCATTTGTGTCATGTATTACGAAAGGGTCAATTAAAGCCTCCCACAGGAGCCTCTTTGCCCCTGGCAGGCTTTAGTTAGGCCAATTGAAAAACTTCCAGTTATGTGATCTGCTGCTTCTCTGAGTAGTTGGGGGAAAGAGGAGGAGGGAAAAAAACAACACAACAGACCTGAGCAGCACTTCCTGCTGAAGGTATGACTGGCTGGTATTGAGCTGGACATTGTCCTGATTAATCCAGACACCTCTCTCCCATCCCTTCTCCTGACTTCATAGAATCATAGAATGGTTTGGGTTGGAAGCAACCTTACAGACCATTTAGTTCCACCCCCCCTGCATGGGCAGGGACACCTCCCACCAGCCCAGGTTGCTCCAAGCCCCATCCAACCTTCCCTTCAACACTGCCAGGGATGGGGCAGCCACAGCTTCCCTGGGCAGCCTGGGCCAGGCTCTCACCATCCTCACAGGGAAGAATTTCCAAAAAGCCTCCTAGTATGAACAGCCTTTTTTTTTTTTTGGTACACTTTAGTATTACTCACTTTTGAGTGATCTCATGAGTAGCATAGTATGAGCATATTCCATTTCTCAGCATTACTCCTTACTGTTTTAAAAGCCACATTTCCCTGCACTGTCAGAACACAACACTTTACACCACAAATAAAGGTTCATGTTGCACTACCCAGACTGGAAAGTGAGACGTGTACTCCTGATTATTTTTGTGCTTTGTAAGAATCATAGCACCTCACTTAGCATTGAAACAAGATATTGAAATGTCATTCGGTAACACACTAACTCCCAAATGAAAGGAAATAAAAAAGAAAAATGTACATACTCACAGCTTATATAGTTGAATAACTTCTGTATGTTTTGTTAAACAAGTGTATTTCCTGTGATATATACATTTGATGGGCCATAGAACCTGGCACCACTTTACATTTTACTCTGTTAATATGGCATTGTAAATACATTCAGCATCACTTCTTCAACTTCAATTCAGCTCTGCACAAAAGGCATCTCAGGCTGATCTACAGTCTCCTCATGAGAGTAATTGGATTTTGTATGTTATGTTGGTGTACTAAGGGCTATCTCCCCCAGGTACATCCAACATCAGTTCACTATCTGGGTACATAACTTGCAGCTTCTTAGGCTGGTGGCAGTCTGGACACAGCCCTAGGCCTTGCCTGATGAGTTAAAAGATGTGCCCACACTTGAATACCTCTTCCTGACAGGTGGCTGGGCCTTGCTGGGGGCTCAGACACCATGTCCAGAGTGCTGGGTGCTTTGGGAAAACAGTTTGCAGTGCTCCAAATCATCCACCTTGTGCTCAACCTCAAGAGCTCAGGTCTTGGAGTTAGGGCAAAGGCTCCCAGCCTGGAGCTGGGTCCAAACTACCACCAACACTGCTTGTGTGCTTTGCAAAGTTTTCTGCTGTTTTCCAGGAATTCTTTAGCTGCCCCAACAACAATCTGGGCTTCAGTTTGTATAGTTCTTTCCCAACCATCAGCAACAAACTTCAAAGAAAAGGATGTTCTTTACTCTGCCTCAAACACTATTTTATATCTACAGAGGCCCTGAAAAAGCCTGTCTGAAGAGTTAATTGAAGGACAAGTACCCACAATCAATCCCTTTCAAGCATAAGTGTCACATAATAAGTCATGGTTACAATTAAACTGTAAGGTTGCAAGGGGACAGACAGTTAAGTATTTTCCCCACCCACCCCCCCAAAAAAAGAAAGAAATCAACCCCAAAACCCAACTCTCTGCTCCCTCTCAGATCACCTGCAGCCAGAAACCTCAAGCCGGCAAGAAAAGCCTCTCAGCACGTGAATGGCCTCACAGCAGAATTCACAGTCAGTAACTTCCCTTTAGGGGAATCAAAGAAGCAAACATGAGAATACAGCGTTCCCCTGAAAGGGGAGTTTTGCAGAACTTGCATTATTTTGCTGGAAACACAAAACAGTTTATGCAAATTAGTTCTTACAGCCTTGGCAGGACTTGGACTGCAGAGGTCCAGTAGCTGAAAAGACTGATGTCCACAAATGGCAACATAACCTAAGAGCTGTCTTGCTGGAGAGCACTGATAGCTTCTTTCAGCCTCCTAGTCGTCAATAGATCAAAAGATCATCAATAGCACCAGCAGCATTGTTTGCTCATGATACTGCAGCACAACCAGGAGAGCCATTTTACAGCATTCACCTGCTTATCCATCTATTTCCAGCCCTGCCACAGAAATGATTTACATCATGGTAGCTCTCCAGCAGAACAGGAAGGAGTAGAGGCAATTTACTCATCACTAAAACAAGAATAACGCTTCTATATCCAGACATGCATTCCCAGCTCTCCATGAAATTTCCTTTAACTTCATCAGCAGTCAGTTAATGCATCTGCCCTGTCACAACTGGGTCTGACTTTCTCTTCAGTTCTGTGCTGTTGCATAAGACAGAGCTCCGCCCCAGTTACAGCAAAGACTCTCCCAAGACTTGAATTTTTTCTAGGTTGATATTTAGGCAGTGCTTGAAATTAAGTATTTGCTTCTAAACCACTCCAGGTACTTCAAAGAGCAATCTAAAGGATACAGCCAAGAGCACCAGGGTGCTGAGGCTGAATGACCACCAACAGGAAGACCTGAAAGCAAGTGTGCATTTGATAAAATAAACATTAAAACCAGGGGCTCATCTGAAGGAGGTGCACCAGATTCTTTCACCATATTCCCAGAGCTACCAGCAGTACATGCTGCCTGGCTGCCTTTGACTCGAGCACTAGTATAACAGACCAGGTTTCACATGGCTGGTTTGAATGAACACATCTCTACATCCACTACCTTACCCAGAAAAGTAGACATGTGGCTGCCCAAGCAGAGAAGCAGACACCTTCCATGCCGTACTCCACCACAAGGTTTCACAACAAGGGCCATCAATCAGCCACGTGGACAAGTGCAATCACAGAAGAGAGCTGGACTCACACCTGGTACAGCAGGGAAAAAACTCAGCTAGCAGAAAATAGACCTCATTAATTCTACCTTACCAGAGCCTGCCTGAGAAAAGCACAGTGAACCCCAGGGAATATCTGTGAACCAACATGTCATGTGGTCACTCATCTTCTTTCCAAAGGCCACAGCATCAGCTTGTCCTGAATTGTCTGTAGTGTTTCATCAGGCAAGCAGAGCATCCCAGGGTGATTTCCAAAAAGGAGATGAGCATTCATGAGAGGCATGTTCATTCTGTGCCTAGGCTTGGCTCGGCTCCTTTTCAGGGACGTTGGCCTGCTCATGCTCTGTAAAGAGGGCTCACACTACAGCTTGTTTCTGTGCTGCAAAATCAGGCTCACTCTAGATCTAGGGCAAGTGCTGAACTCCAGCTAGGAAGAACCCTTTGCTGGGCAAACTAGTAGCAGAACTACAGCCAAGCACCGTGCAATCTCCAGCTAAAAATAAAATACATCAGTACCCCAAAAAGCTGCAGTTCTTGGCACTTCACAGCCTAGCAGTGTGCCCAGGGCACAGCCTTTCAGCCCTGTCCTCACCTAATCAGTGTTCCTCATTTTGTCTGTTCACACTTTGCAAGATTTATCTTTTTTTAAAAGGCTGTCTTGGGTCAGACCACAAATTTAATCTGACCCAAGGAGGAGAATAATAAGATAAAGGTAGAGTGATACTCCCGAGAGCCCTGTCCTGGGCTGCAGCAATCTGAGCTCAATTTCCCAATCCAGAGCTGATGTCTTTGGACCCAAGACACACACAGCTCTTCAAGTTTTCAGCCTACGCACTTTCTCAATATGCACAAGCACAACAGAATGAGCCTCCTGCAATAAAATGTAATCTGGACAGAACTGACCATCTCTCTACAGTAGCTGTAATGTTTTTGGCTAAGACCTTTATCCCAGCCACCTGGACTCTCAGAGTGTAATTCTCCTTCTGGAGCTTTGACTTGATTCTGGTCTCTATCAGGTTATCAGTGATCCTGAAGTCAGGGTCCTGCCATTGCACAAATACATGGCAGGGGCTGTTCTTACAACAGCAATTTGTCAGCTCAGCAGGGAACAAAGCACATAGAACATTTTCTCCATTTCAGCTGTCAAGAACAAACGCTCAGAGTGGACCAGAGGAGCTTTTCCTGCATGCCAAGGCTGTAGCATGCCTGGCAAGCCCTGGCTCCTGAGCATTTGGTTTACATCTACCTCTCTCTCAGGACATTTGTTCAGGGTTACACAGAGAGCCTGGGACAGAGCTGAGGTTACTCCAAGATGCCCACAATCACACCTGGTAGAGGAGCTAACCCCTGTTGAAGATAATAATTTGTAATTTTTTTTTTTTTTTTTGGTCTTGGGATAGAGATGAGTTACAGAAAACAGAAACATGTTAACACAAATTCTATTGCCTGAAAAATTACTATCTGGCTAACTGCAATGAAATGTCCCTTTTCCCTGAGCGTCCAATTGCTGGGAACATGACAGGCAGCAGCAGAGGGGCAGCCCCAGCCTCCAGAGAGTGGCACAAAGCCCCACATCCTAGCAAACATCAGGTTTGCAGAAGACCCATTTCTTATTAACAGCTAACTGGCACACCAGATAATTCCTATCACACCATTAATCTAACCACTTAGGCATCTTGCTGTAGTTTTACTCAAGTTTAGATCAGTAATTATCACTAAGGGAAAACCAAAATTAAATCATGCAAGTTTCCCCACACATGTTTTGGGGAGATGGAGAGGACAAATAAAGGCTATGGAGGCAGCAAACTCCTCAGAACAGTAGCACCAAACCACTGGCCTTAAACAGGTCCCCTCAGCCCAGGAAATACAGGCTGAGCTGGTACCAAGACAGGACTTCAAGTTCAGTGCAGCAAGGGAAAAGAAAAATCATATAAAAAAAAAAAATCACACTGTGATGCTTTTTCTTTTTCCAGAAGAAATATCAAACTCTTCAGAGGACACTTAATAGAAGAAATAGTCATAGAAGACTTCTGAATTATAAATGAAGTAACTGAACTTAAAGTGTTGGGTTATTTTTTTTTGGAATAGGTTATTAATCAAAAAGCCTCTGATGAGCCAAGACAATGAATTACAAATGGACTTATTCTCTCTGAGAAGAATTATTGCTGCCAATGGGTTTTTTTCTACCCCACACTGAAAAGCAAATCAGACACTTCAAGTCCCTGATTTATACTGCACAAATTTCCATGAACATTGGTTTGCTCCCGCTTGGAGTTAGAAAATAGCTTTTGGAAGAACGATAATCAATGAATATATAATGTGGGGGAATCAAGCAATCAGAAAAAGTAATTAATTCAGTGCCTAATTCAAGGTTGTGTTATCCTTGGGTTATTATAGGAAAACCAGAATTTTCTATGTGTGCATTCAGGCAGGTTTTAGCTACAGTCTAAAGATTAAGTGGTTTTCCCCCTCAGAGGCACCTTTTTTGAAGAGGTGGGCTCACATACACCTGGCACCAGCTGCAGAACTAACATGACAACTGCACAGACCTTTGGCAGACGAAGGTGAATAGACAACAGTGCAAGGCCAAACACAAGTTAAACTGCATCTAACCCCTATAATGGACACTCTTAACCACACGCACAGTGTTTGGGGTCATGAGTGCAGGAGATCACCAAGCAGCAGCTTCACCTGATATATCTTTATTCTTGACTGGGACTTTGCACCTGGAGAGAGAGCCTGTGCATGTGTGTATATAAATTAAAAGCAGCTTATTTTCCACAAAGTGGTAGATTTGACTATGATTTAGAAAACTTAATTTTGGAAAATCTTTCAGATTTCATTTCTCACAGATGGAACATGTGCTCACGGCCAGGAACCTACACTGGAACTCTGGAACAACACAAACTTAATGCTGAAGAACTTAAAAAAAATAAAATAATAATCAGCTGTTGTTTCTACCTTAGCATTAAGTTTCAGGTTTTTAGGATCTTGTTTGTTTTTAAAAACGAAGCTTTGTTTCTTTGTTTTAGACAGAAATATTTATTTTCCCAAGCTGAAAACACATGTGGGTTTGCTCAAATGTATTAAAAAGAAAGGTTTCATTTTCTTTATTAAGACACACATCATCCTTTCTGGAAACAGCAGTGTGTAAAACAGTTTGCCATGTGCCTGTCCAGCAATGTTAGCATCCCTAGCAGGAGTGAGTCTGGAAGCAATTTTTCTCCTATAGCAGCAGACAGGACAGCTCACCACCACGTTCTGGCAATTCACCTGTGCAAAGACTATGAAAAGTGCAAAATGTTTTGGTCCAGGCAGAACTGGGGAGTGAAACACCTCTTTTAAATAAATACACTACAGATCACATCCAAATGAGACAGTAGCACCCTCAAGGAACTGGTGTTTAAGTTGAACAGATTGTTCCAAAATGTGAAGTGTAATTAAGCAGAATGTAAGTACCAACTAAGCTCTCTTTGCACAGAAGAAACTGCTCAAAAAAATATCATTCCAGTTCACATCTAGGTTTTTCAGTAGGACAGAAGAGCTTGACTGAACTGCAGTTGCCTGTAGGCAGGCTTTCTGCTGACAGGGTGCAGCTGTGGGGAGCTGGCTGTGGTGACAGCCCAGAGAAGGGAGCTGGCAGGGGCACAGGCTGGGCTTGTTTTTGGAGGGCAGCACCCCTACCTCCAAGCATCTCAGTGGACTGAGCACAAGCAGGATCCTGAAGCAACCAATAGTGCCTGGACTGTAGGGACAGATTTTTTGCATGGGTTTCTATATCCTACTGAGAAGCATAAAAAATTGAGGGGGGCCGTGGACAAAAGACTAGACAGATTGGTACTGAGCTTTAAGCAACCCAATAAAACAGCAACTACAACCAAACCTGCCACATGTATGGTGGCAGACCACCCTGACAGACCACCTCAATACAGCAGGTATGCCAGCACCATATACCAAAGCAAGCACAGACCTGAGCTACACCTGAAACTCCACGCAGGAGTCAAGCCACTGGCAGTGACCAGCCAGCAAACATGGAGGGAGCTGAAACCCCAGCAGAAAAGAGAGGAAAATTTCAGGAAACAGACAATAGCTTAATAGTTTCCAAAACCTGGCCCAGGTAGTCGTGCTGGGAACCCTAAAACTGTGTTCCTGCAGCAAAATGTTAGCAGGACAAGCACAAAACTTGCTCCCATTATGCTCTGCTTCTCCTGGAAGGGCAATGAGGGCTGCCACAAGGCTCAGCAGTGTAAGACACACCCTGCAACCACTTACACACTTGATAAATTGCCATGAAGTCAAAGCACAATTATTTAAAACTTCACTGTGTTCAAGCTCGAAGCTTTAAATTCCACTGATTTTTCTAAGGATCTTTCTCCTCCTGAAATATTAATTTCTGGAAGAGGAAGACCGTGAGGTTTATGGCTTCCCAGCGTGGGGTCTGGCTTTGATGATCTCCCCAGAAAATACTGGCAAATTCAGAGGTCTGATCTGTTTTTGAAATACTACTAACAGAGAATGATTTGAAGCTATTAAACATCAGTGCTTGTACACACTGGAGCTGTTCTGGTTGACAATGTTGGAGGCTTTCTGCAGGCAGAAAACAAATACACAATTGAGAACATGACCAATGCCAGAATGTAGCTTATTAAATTTTCATGCTGACTCTGATTACTTTCATTTAGCAACACAGATGTGCAACCAGGATGAGAATCTATAGTGCCCAGGAGTACTGTGAAATGCTGGCAATATGAGCACGGTTTGGAAAGCAATCACTTGGAGCAAATGCTGCTCAGATGTGTGCTTATCAGCTCTTACCAGTGACTTGATTTTAAAGCAGCCATGAAAACATTTCAATGCATTAGGTTTCATAATTCTGATTCTTCCATTCTGTTTTAAGGCAGTCACATGAACAAGTGAGATGACAACACAAGAGCATTACTACAAGCAGTATTTTGCAAAGGTTTATAAAACTACCCAAGGAAGCTTAACCTATATGGGCAAGTGCTCCCTCCTATTTCTTTTTGGAATAAAGAGCCTGAAATATTTTAACTGGAGTGCATGAAGAGTAACAAGGAAAAAATTCCCTTTCTGAATGCTTCAGATTTCATCTTGAAATTTCACTAATCCACAAGAAGTTTAATAAATCTTTGGGCTAATCCCAGAATAACAGAACAATGGAAATTTAGAGTTTTGCTCATACAAAGACACCTAAAAGGAGCCTCCACAGATGGAGTTGGTGAGTGCTGCCAGATCAGCTCCAGCTGCCCTGGGGCAGCCATACCAGCTTGGAGGTGCGGGGACAGGGCATGACTGCTCTTCCTGGCCTGAGGGACAGCTCTGACACCTTCTTCCTTTTCCTTGTGCTGCTTGTGCCCAGCAAACCCTCACCCACTGTCAGGCAATTACTAAGCCCTGCAGTGGATGCACGTGCCTGGCACTGCAACAGCCCCACACAGAGCAAGGTCAGTGCTGGAGGTCCAGCCACAGCCCCTCATTCCCTGTGGGCACCACGAGCAGCTGCTTTACCTCCCAGTCCTGCTCCTGGATGGGATCACAGACCATTACAGCACTGGGGTCAGGAAGCACCAGGGACAAAGTGACTAATGAAACATTCTTTCCACAGTGCAAAAAAATCTCATTTTAAGAGAGAAAGGATTAACTGTTTAAGTAGTTTAATTAATTATGACTTAATTAAGATACATTTGGACATGTATCCTCAATTCAAGATTCCCATGTGTAGATTTAAGAACCATGGGAGAGAGATTAAGGGTAATATGTTTCATTTATATTGACTATTTATATAGTTATTCCTTTCCAGTTATGAACTTCTTTAGCTCAATTTCCTCAAGAAAAGCAGCCTTACCCTGAAATTCTCAAGAATATTCTTCAGCCAAGAAATGTCTCCCCCTACACGTGTAAATTTATTGAAGCCAAGTGAAATGATTCTGGATTTCAAAACACTGCAGGTTAGAGTAGCTCTCCTGTGGTTGCAAGTTTTTGGAAAAGAGAAAACAAGCAGGCAAACACAGGGGGGTTAGTATTTAAATGAGTGGTGCTTCTTATCAGTGAGAAGTGGTTCAGCAACAATGCCCTCAGGCCTCAAGGGAGCTCACGTCAGGAAGGAGAACAGAAAGCACAGCACACTGCTCTTTACAGCCTGTACTAAAAATTATTTTTAAAATCTTTAAGATTCCAAACACCTTTTGTGTCATGATAATCTAAGTTCTCTCTAATGGCATAAATCAATGATTCTTTTTTAACCTAGCCATATCTCTTTAAAACAGATACTGTTTTTACACTACTTAATTTATATAATTTAAAGATGCATGGAAAGGGGGGGGGGTGTAAGAAAATGCTTATTTTCTTTTCTGATGCAATGAGGAACCACATTTGTTTCATATAAAAATTTACCACAATTATTTATTAGCAAGCAGAAAGCTTCTGGGTATAATAAACATTTGGTACATAAAGCTGCAGCTGCCTGAAGAGAGAGAGAATTAACTGTAATGAAACTTGTTTAAAGAGCCTCACAGTATCACTTTAAAAACACAAAAAAAATAAGAGGGTAAAGGCAAGAGGAAAAAGAAAGATATTTTGGTATATCACGAAATACTATCTGTTCTTTCTGCTGAACCCTTATACAAAAGTGAAACACAAGTTTTCCTCTCATCTTTACATTTAAGATGTGTACCTCAAGGAGCATTTTCTTCTCCCCATGTGCTAATATTGCACCCTCTTAACAAGCAGCAATTTATTTCCAAGTGGCAGAATGAGGATCTGGTGATGCTGAGTAGCTTTCTGAAGAGGAAGGCTTGCCACGTTGCATGTGGAATGACTATTGTACAAACTGACTGAAAAGAAAATCCATATCTATTCAATCAGAACTGTAAAAGCTGAAGGGAAAACAAACACAGAATTCATCCCTAAGGGATTACTGATTGAATCACACCTCTGTGACAGTCCCACAAAATGTTATTGATCTCAGACTGAATACTTGCATAATTGATCACTTAGGCAGGAGCTGTAAAACAGAAGTGGTGTTTTTTTGTCACATAAAAAAGGAGGAAGGGCTTTCTCCATTTTCTCCATTTTACAGCTGTTCTGAAATTCCCTGTTAATAATTTTGGATGGACAGTGTGTACCCCCAGAGTCCCACATCAAAAATGCATGGACCAGAAGGAAGAAGCCATAGAGTGATGCAGCCCTAAGAGCTAAATCAGCAATTAAAGAACAGGACTGGGGCAGGGGAAGGAGCTGGTAAAGAAAGAGAATGAATCAGCAGCCCCTGCTTTCAAACTTCTTACACAGCATTAGGATCTCGCTGTGATCGACCCAAACCAGGGGGTCTGGCCCAGCTGCTCCTGCACTGCCATGTGATGCCTGTGGGGAGGTGACACTGCACCACCTCTTGGCACCACACAGCAAGTGAAGGGGAACCAAAGTCTCTCAGCCAGTCCTCAAAGACAGTCCAAAACACAGGGCTGTGCAAGATGTCTCCCATCACATTCTCATGCTGCTTTCCTGCTTAGCTTCCCAGAACTGGTTATCACTGTGTTTTCCCTAACTTCAGGAAGCTGGGAGACCAAAGGCAAGATCTGCTGTTTTGCCCTGGAAGGCACATACAGCTTCGGGAGGAGGAAGGATTGATTACAGGACCAAATAATATTTTGCTTTTCACTTTAGTTCTCAGGAAATACTGGAACAACCAATGATCTGTGCTTAAAAGTGTGGGACTTGTCAAAACTGCAATAGAATAAAACTGAAGGGATAGAGAGCAGCCTTGTGTGGAGGAGAGAAACAGAAAGCATCAAAGCAACAGCAGAAATCATGCAGGACTCCACTGAATTCTTCCCTGGGTCTAATAATGGTCAATGTATTTATTACCAAGTTGGATGATCAAACAGAACAGGTAACATCTTGTTGGAAAGGACTGCAGGAGACCTTCATAAATCTGAGAAAAGGCCTGAAGGTTACTCGTTAAAATTCAGTAAAGACAAATGCAAAGGGCTAGAAGTTCAACAACAGAATAATCCACACAAACGCAGCTGGCCAGGCTGGAGATGTGTGCACTACTGTGGGTCAGAAGCTGAATATAAATGACTGGTCTCGTGTTGCTGCAGTTTCTGTTGTAAGACAACAAGCACTTTGCTACAGGTACAAACAGGAATGCATTTTGCCAGCCATGTGAAATAACCCCTTTGCTGTGCTCAGTGGCAGTTAGGTCAAAGCTTCAAGAAAAATGTGCATTAACAACAAACACTTCAGGGAAGAACAATTAACATAATCAGAGGCTAAACCACATAATTAGTAAAGACCAAAAGAATTAGTTATTTAGACTAGCAAAGAGGAACCTTGAAGCACATCACACTCCTCACAAGGCTTGAGCCAAGATAAAAGAAATAATCTGTTCTCTATGCCCATTGGTAGACTGAAGACAAAATAACCCTTGTAATGAGCTTGCCATGCTGACACAAACAGGTTCAAGCCTGCTTGTGACAGGAGGATGGACTAGGAAACCTCTTCAGCTTCCTTGTCTATTCTACCTATGATTTTATGAAGCATTTACATACTATTCCCATAAGAGATTTTTTTTCCCCCAAAACAATGAAAAGCTAGAGCAGTCATACCCCCAAAGAAAGATGTTTTTACTGAGTGGCTGCAAGGTGTTAGCTGTTTCCTAAGCAGTTTTCTGCATAAAGTAGTGCAAAAGGAACAAGCTTCTAGCTTCTAATTCAGGATCAGTCTCACAGTTCATTGTTCTGCTCTCTCTTCCCCTCCAGAAAAGACAGAAAACTCAACGCCGTCACTTGGGAACTGTAAAAATATGATTCAGTTTGTAGAAATGTTACAAGTTTTGGCAATGGCTTTGATAACCTTTTTTATAAAGATCAGTGTCTGCTGATACGGTTTAGAGACGTGGTAATCTACCACTTCCCACTTCTGAGGACTTTAATGTCCCATCTAGAGTGACAGAAAGATAATGTGAGCATTAACAGAGCTAGAAAAAGGGGTATTGCATTAGTTCTACCTCTTAATAATAAATAATATAAACAAGCTTATGATTGCTTAAGCAGAAAAGCACTGAGCAAAGTAAACAAGGTGACACTACACACTTAACAGGGAGCTTCTGCACAAAACTAAAGGGCTCAAGAAAGCAAACGTTCAAGAAAGTGTACATGTTAGTCTTGCTTAAACACAGGAGTTCAAGTAAGCAAAAAGAGTAGGTTTTAATACTAAGCTGGGAGGCTGGGATTGCCCCAGGGCAGAGAGACTAAAAGAGCAGGACTTCAGGTCTGGTCATAGATTCTGTAAAACAGTGACATCTATAACCTTTTGGTAAAAAGCAGAGGGACAGGAACATGAAGAAGTGTAAAAGATGGGGTGGCATTTCAAGTTAACAGAGCCAGCTGACACAGCTTTACTCCTTCCAGGGCTGTACCCTGCTGTCCTAGGAACACTGGGCATGAGAGCTCCACAACCCTGACACCTGGAGGCTGCTAAGGGACAAAACCCTACAGGAGTGCAAAAGGAGGTGGAACAACAGCTGCAGTAGCAATAAAAACAGTGTGTATCTAGATACATCCTGAAAGCCAGCGAAGTGTGGCATGAAGAACAGAGGTAAATTGGTGAGCCACAAGAAAAATAAAGGTGTGCAGGTGTACAAACACAAGGTAGTTTTATGCAGTCACAAGGGGACACAGGACAGAGAGCTGTGAAACGTGAGAAGCTTTACTACAATGATGAACATAAATGAATATGAAATTACTGTTTCATAAGTTAGTAGTAGAGCAACTGTGATACACATGGAAGTATAAACAGCAAAGCAGTGCAATATGCTCTGCTCAAAACAGTCATGAGTCATGACGGCTACTAACTGAATCACTCCACGGATCCAGAGGGTTGAGGCACAATCTCTGCTGCTGAAAAAAAACCCCTTCTACTTAAAAGGCTTGGATTTTCTGTCTGAAAGAGTGCTGGACACTGAAAACTTCAGTGTTAAGACAGCAATGCCATGAACAACTCAAATTAAGTTCCTCAGAGAGTGGAATAACTGCAGTTATTCTACAGTGTCAAAACATCTCCCACTCCTTAGCAGAGTTGAAGCTGAAAGAAAAGCCACAGAATTTCAGAAGCTGATCAAGAGAGACTCTTTAAGTACTAGCAAATGCCACCAGGCCTCGGAAATTGCAAAGATGACATGCAGCAAACAAAATTCACTTCATCCCCAATTGCAAGCCAACAGCTCAAGCTGTATCAAGACTACCAAACGTCAGGAGCTTTCTGCAACAGACTGTGAGCTGAAGTCTAGGGGTCATCTAGTCACATGAGAGAGAAAACCCTGAAAGCTGGAAGTGCTGCAACAAATTCAGAGATTTCATTACATGAAACTTGTAATAATTAGTTGGAATAGATTAAAAAACCTAAATAGAAATATATTATAAATGCATAGAAATGGACTTCCCCATGCTTACATGGACAAAACCCTATGTGAGGAGAACACAGGCAAGACATCAGAAAACAGGAACCCTCAAGTTAATTTTGGCTTTGTCCCCTCATGGATAGAGATTATACAATATCATTTTACCACATGAACAATATCCTCATGAAACAGAACCATGCTCAGAACTATTAGGACTAAGAAGTAACACTAGTTTAGACATTTATCTTTTGACTGCTTCCCTTTGTAGTGAGGGATTTTGCCTTTCAGGCTACCAATCCATCTAAATGGGCTGAACATCTGAAAGTGTGGTACATCTTTGCAAAGGAGGACATAAGAACACGTTACCATGCTCAGTCCCTGGCCAAAAAAAAGCCCTGAGGTTCTAAAATTGACAGTACATCACATGATTGTTGTGTGTTTGGGGTTTTTGAAATATGTTTTTACTGTCTTTATCTCAGAGCCAGAGTCTGTTTCCAGCTGAGCAGTAAATAATTGCATAAACTCAAACATCCCATGAGAAACTTGGAATCTAATGGAGATGCAGCAATTTAATAGCTGCACCAAGAACTTTGGCCCAAAACCTTGGTCTACCTTAGGGGTTACTCAAGACAACAGTACATGTTTATCTCCTCTCTCCCTGTAACCTCACGTACTGGCCACACCACATGAAAACTGATGCACTGAGAAAGACTTGGAAGCACTTACTCTAGTGATGTTACAGGGACTGGCTTTAAGACCCCATCTCTATTGGCAATCAAATTAAAATTCTCAGTGGCAACCACAATCTAGCAGATGGCAATACATTTTGACATACTGTTGAATTATGAAGACACATACAGTAATAACCTCTGAAGCAGCTGAGATGGCTTATTTCTAAATTTGTTTATTCAATGAAGAAAAATAGTTGAGCACCTGCTTCTAATCTGTCAAAATAAGTGACCACAACTAAGGAAAGCAGGATTTCCTGCGTTAAAAAGCTAAATCCCAGACAATATCCTTGAAGGCATATTTTACTCTACTTATTTTCCGAGTTTCGGACCCTGAAATCAATACTGAACTTGTCCAAAAGCACAATTCATATTTGCTCTGGATCCCTCTAATTTGAAGAAATGTGATTTATGAATACTTCCAGGGTACCTGGAGGATGGACAGAAGTTTAGTGAAAGTCAAACTAAAAAAACCAAAACAAAACAGATGTACAGCTGGAATTTTCTCTCACTCCACAGAGAAGGATTTTGGTCTCCAACCATCAGTTTGTACAAGGTTTCATCAGATGCTTTGAAGCGTTAAGTAATACATATAACTGCTAGTGATTGTGTTATTACACTAAAGAAAACAGATCTTCAGCTCTTACCCTACTCTTTTGGGTGTGGTTGTGTGGAGCTTCAGAAGCTGGGAACTAACCTAAGGAGACTGCAGCAGCAGCTCTGCCAAAGCTCAGAAGGGCAGCAAGGACACAGCAACAAACATGAGATCCCAAAGGATGGGACAGTGAGAGAAGCATAAAGCAACAAGCCATCAACATTTCTAACTTGCAGGGGCACAAAAAAATGCCCCATGCTTTGCAGAACTTTTCTATTTAGTCAAGCACATTTTGTGCTTTGCTAGTCTTAAGACTATCTAGACACAACCCTCTCCCAATCCCCCCCCCTTTGTTTTAAGGAGTGGGAACACTTGAAGGAAGAATTCAGAAAACACAAACAGTGCAACTGCCAAAGGTCTGATCTTACTGGAGTTTTAGGGGATTAATTCACATCAACTTGCTCCACCGGCATCTCAGGTAGAACAAAAGACACTAGGGGGAAATAGATTCTTTCCTATTAGTTTAATATTTTATTTAAAAATGCATAACAGTTTTAGGTAATAATGAGATTAAAATTGCACAAATGTATCTGGTTTCAGTCATTTCCTCTCAAACACCTGAACGAACTAACAGCAAGAAGAGGACCTCACCTCTGGAACATAAAAGGGAAGGTGCAACTGAGCAAACAAACCTTCAGCTGCAGCAAATTCTAAAATCCCACATTTTCCAAGTTACTGTCTACACTATTTCCCTTCCCTAATTATTGCTTCTTGTGTTGGACTAATGAAGAATCAGCACTCAGGCTTGGGTTTGTTTTGGTTTTGAACAAAGGAACAATGTTTAAGTAAGCCTGTTCCATCTACAGGAGACTGAGTAGTTACAGTTCTAAAAAAGACTAAGAATATATCCCATTTCAGTATCTTATTTTTGTGTTATTTCACACAGTCAGGAGAAAGCACCTGCAATTTCTAGATGGTTATAAATAAAAATCAACAATCATTTCTAGTGCATATAAAGATGTTGGAAATATTTATGTTGCAATATAAGCACCACTGCACCATCCCCATCACTGCCAGGAAACACACCAAAGTAAAAAGCTTAATACCACCTTTAAAGATTTCCAAGTGATTGAAATCTGCATTGCACTCTGTTAATGACCACCTGCATGCCATTAATGCTACTATTTACATATATAAGTAATTCTTAGCACAGGTATAGAGTCAGAAAAGAAGTCACAGGCTCATACAATTTTGTGAGTACCCAACATATACATCTTGGTCTCCAATTGAACTATTTTGCAGCAGAAATAAAATAAATAAGAAGAATTCCAAGAAAAAAATCCAAAAGGTTTATAGCGTCATGCTCCTGTACACTGCCAGGTAGCCCATCAGCAACCAGGAACTGTATGTATCTGTCATTTTGACAGAGTTCCTTTGCAAAGAGTTAAAAGAAAACTGTATCCTTCTACACTTGTATGTCTCCAGTGATTATTGACTGATGACTGCAACCAAAACGCAGCCAGAGCTGTCCAGTGAATACAAGTTGGGACTGTTTGCCCACTTTTGCTCATTTCATCTCTGACCAGACAACTTTGTCAACTGTCTCATATCTGACTTTGCTGGGGAAGCACTGAGGAGACTCTCCTTAGCCAAGCAACTGCTCTGAAAAGAGCAGACACTGGAATTACAGTAATTAGGTCTGGTAAGAAGGTATAGACATGTTTTTGCAGTTAAACAGGTAGCAATACAATTGCCTCAGCAGCTGACTTGACAGCTTATTTTTAAGGTGAGCACTTCTGTTGCCATTACTAAAAATTAGTTGTCAGAGATCTTAATTTATTTGCAATTATATACTTAAACTCCAGTGACATTCTAGGAGTAAAGAGCTCCCGTGATATTAATTTGGAAGTAAGGAATATCCGTGTTTATGTAACAACTAAGACAGGCCAGTTTACATCTTCTCTTAGTCTAAATAAAATAACTTTTATTTAGGCCATTTTTCATGTTTGTTCCTAATCCTGCAGGTGGATTTCTAGGATTTTGAGACAGCAATGATTTTACAGCAGAAGTGTTAAAATTCAATCTGTTTTATTTGGTTTTAACATTATCCAGTAAAATGTATTTAATATCTACATTTCCTCTACTTTATTCAATATTTCATCACACTTAGCTAACCCATCTTTTAAAGATAATATCTGAATAAAGTAACATAGGTGTTTATGCTAATATTTTCTCATTGCTATTTGCTTTGCTTTCCTTTCCCTCGGCACAGTTAGTGATCAAAGCAAGAACACACTCAGTGACCTGGGGGGTCCCTTTTCTGAAAAAAACCCACAAACAACAAAACAGAAAACCCCCAGCCTAATTTACTTAATCAAGAAGTTACCTTATTTCAAAATTCAGTGATACCTACATCACTTTATGGATAGATAATATGATCCTTAAAGCAAGTATACTTTACTCAGCCATGAAAACCTTTAAGAGACAAAGTTCACTACATTGGTAAGATTGAGAGAGACCAAATCTTCCAAGTCAGCGTGAAAACAGAAATATTTCTCTGTGTTATTTCACTTCTAGTTTGCTGAAGTGTTCCTTTACTGGAATAGGAAATACAGAGAAGTTTTGCTTTATTCACATTCATTCCATCATGTATTTTATCTGCCCATGTCACAACAGAATTGTTTTAGATTTCCGTGTGAAATCATGCACCTAATTATCTGCTGTGCTTCCATTATTCCAAGAGAGGCTTTCCTGCTTTCCTTTTTCCAGCTCAGTACTAGTCTATTTTCAAGAGAAAAAAAAATAACAATAAGGAAAATTAAGAAAATCTGGTAAGACATCAAGGCAAAAAATAACAGCTTCAGATTCCCTCCGGCTATAGTAATACACCAAAAGCAAACAAAAGTTCTCGATAAAGCATAATTCACTCTTTGTAGTCTTATTAATAGAGATGAAGACAATATTAAGAATCAGAGCACTGACAATAAATGCTTTCCTTCCCACAGCCTGTTACCTACAGCAGCTTTACTGAAACAGATTTAATCAAAAGTAAACAGGAGCTGGAAAACTTGGAAGTTCTCTTACCATCTGACAAGTCAATTAGCCCGAGGTAGTGCAAAAGTTTCAGAGAGGAGCACACCACCACCACAATCCCTAAAGTCTGGAGTCCCTCCGACTCGCCTTTAGTCCACATCCTTTGAAGCACCCCTCGGATACCTGCTGGTGTGCCTGCCAACCCCTGGCAGACATCTAAAGCTGAGAAATCCTGTTTGAAGCTTTCCTTCCTGCTGCTCAGCTAAGCGTACAGCACATTCCCCTCTTCTCCCCTCCTCCCCCCATGCTCACACTCCCTCTGCTTCTCAACCTCTCCCTCTATTTCTCCTTCTCCTCTTCCTCCCTCTCTCTGGCTTGCCTTTCTCTTTTTTGGGTTTTGTTTTCAAACACGCAGGCAATTTCTGCATTGAACTGTAATCTATGGTTTTATTTTCTTTTACTTCACAGTAATTCTCCCAAGAGCTTATTCTGCCCCTGAACAACTTGGCACTGTGCTTTTAACCTCAGCAACATCACACGTATGGTTTTTTTAAATCTCTGTGATACCAGTTGATTTTTGCGTTTGGGATTTTCTCCGTAAACCTGACAATGCAGATGCTTTCTGTCTATGCCTCTTCTGTGTTGCATAAGAGAATATGGCACATTTTAAGAAAGAAAGGAAAGGTCTTGCCCTTTCTTAAGTCTTTCTCCCTTCTGCCCCTCATCGTGCTGGGACATACATCACCACACTTCCCACATCCACGTGTATACCTGTATAGAGCTACAAGACCTACGTAACAATCCTGTTTGTAAGCAACAGCTCCAAACCCTGCTCCCCTGGTTAGGGGCTAGGCAGCAAACAGTGCATTTTGCTGGCATTTAACTGTTACCCAGACATCAGTGAGGAGCAATGCTGCCCTGGAACAAACACCCTTTGCCGGCAGCTACAGAAGACAGGCAGAAGCACTTTACACATGTTCATCTCTGCAGTGTTTCACCAGGCTGCTGGCATCGGGTAGCACTGCAGGTTGCTCTCAAGCCAATTATGTATTTCTCCATTATCACCACAGATAGTAAACACTTGGCAGGTTGAGTATTTTCTCAGGGCTGCAGGTGCAAGATTGCAACAGCACTGAAAGTCAGATTTCTCAAGCATGCTATTAGTGGAAGATGCTGGTATGCCCCATGCAAAATGTTCAGGAGGGGACACAGCCAAAATGCATTTTATTTTCTAGGACTCAGAAGCTGTCATTTTCCCCTCACTCCCACACCCCTCCAGGCAAGCAGCAGCTCCAGTTCCCAAGGAGCCGGGCAGGCTGTCTTTCATACCCCCCCAACTGCTCCCAGAACTCTTCAGATGCTACTTCTGCCTTAAATTACTGCTGAACAACAGCATCAGGAGCAGAACCTCAAAGGGATTTTGCTTATCACATTAACTAAATAATGCACTTGAATTGTTTAAAAGTGCTAATATTAAATCCAGTTTGGAGATGCAGAGTACTCATACATCCTTGAGTGATCAAGTCAACAAGGCATGAATGCTTTAATTGAATTTGAGGTTTTTTATGTATGCAGGTGGCCAAGAGATCACACTTGCAAGTGTGTTATTCATGAGCATTCTGTCATTAACATCTACCTATCCAGAGCTCAATGGCATGACATCAAAGCCACTTCTGTTGATGAATACTTTAGATCAAAGGATTTTTTTGAACCCGGTAGCATCTGCCACATTAGTTTTTCATTGTCCTGGCTGTATGACTGGCTATGATGCCACATGATGGTTCATATTTCCCAGATTGACACATTCAGCTTGAAAACTATCAGGGAACTGAAATCACTGCACTGTCAAATCTGTCCCAGACAAGGAATGGACAATTTGAAGGAGAAACATATGGAAAACAGACCTCAAAACATTTAGGTAATTTATTGGTGTAGCATGTCTTATTTCAATTAAAACAAACAAACAAAACAACAACAACAAAAACAACTAACACTGCTACTGCAAAAAAACCCAAACAAACCAACCAACCCCAAGCACACTGAGCCTGGCCAGGCATGACAACCACAAAAGTGACCAGGTTTCTACCTGTCTATAGAAGAGATATCTGATGGTAGACATGGCACTGTTTCCTCAGACCCCTAAGTTAGTGGATATTAAAAAAATTCAGAGAATGAAAGAGCCCACCTTACTCACCCACTCATTCCCAGGGACATTATTTACTTGCAGATACATCTAATCACAAAGTTTCTTCCCAGCAAGGCATGTATGTTTAGAATGTACTAATTACTGGGAAAAAGTCCAACAACCCCAAACTAAAAGAATAAAATGATGAGCAATGAAATTCAAAAAGCCTGCCTTCCTACAGGTATGCCTTGCAATTCTACAGTTCTCTCACCACAATAACCTCCTTCTTCATCTTGGAAAACTCTGCAGAAGCACCTTAGCAAGAGACATGAGGAAGGGAATTAAAAACTGGTAGTTCCATTGTTTGTGTTATGGCATTTTATGCCAAGTCTAATGTTTTTGATTCTTAAGGTGTTCCAGACACAAGCAACTGCAAAAGAACTTTTGCTTTTGGCCCCTGGAGTCCTTGTTACAGTGAAGACTTGATGCCTGCCAGAAGCTCAGGATCGATTAAACAGTGTATTTCTTGCTGTCAAAGCCAAATCATTCTTTTTATGAGGTTGACTCAGTTTTTAAAGAGGCTTGGAGGGAATGTTGAAGGAGAAATTTTCCAAGCAGAACCTCCAGGCTGGTTTGGGATCACCTTGAAGTCAACAGCTCTTCTTGGATGCTGTTTCTTCTCCCTCATTTCCTCAAACTTCCCTCTTTCTAGTCATTTGACTCACTTTTCACCCTGCTTGTTACTGCCTTGAGAACCAGGATTCCTTCTGTTAGGGATGCACTGGGATCATGTTGAACTAACTTTTTATGGCAATGGCTGCTAGTTGCCTGACAGGCAGAGCCTCGGGTCCCTCCATGCATCCAGACATCCAGCTTGGAAGCCATGTCCTGGCCTACTGATTATAGCATACAGTAAACCAGCTTCCTACTGCTATTTAAACATCCAAACCATCAGGAGGGACCCAGAGGAGAGTTAACCATGGATGCCTTATGGGAGGCAAATCCTATGGATTCAAATACTCTTTGTTTTCCCTGCTGTAAGAACTAATTTAAATAAAACTTACCCTCCCAGCTTGGCCCATTAGTTACAGCAACACTCACTCTTTCCTGGAGTATTGAGGCAATGAGAGAAATTGGGTCTGTGATTTAAAGCAAAGAAAGGCTACTCAGTTTAGTTCTCCAATAAAAGTCTGCACAGAAATAGAGGACATGCATAAATCTGCTGCAAAATACATATTGTTGTCCTCAGAGAGGGTAGCTCAAGAGATTAAATGTTTTTAACTAGAATCACACAAATTAAATAGCATAACCTGAAGTGCCTGGTTTTCTGTCACCGCCACTGAACAAGAGATGCTGTAGAACAGTAACTGGAAGAACATTTTTCTAGTTATACTTAGACAAGGTTAAGCTCACCAATGAGGCAGTAAGCTTTAGTTTTGCCAAATCCTAAAAAAAAAAAATAAAAATAATATGTAAACAGCCAAATGTTTAAAATACCAGATGTCTTGATAATAGAGACAGATCTTCCTTCTAATGCCTGGTGTATATATCTCTCTCATGCAGCAAAATGGGTGAAATGCCTCAATTAACTGTGAAAAAGGTTTATGCTGGGTATGCACAATGTGTGCCCTCTGGGAACATAAGTAGGAACTTTATAAAGATCAATCAAAATAACATGTAACGCAAAGGATTTTGTGGTAATAAGAATTGCTGTGATGAATCGTAGAAAAGATTGATGTAATCTATAATCAGCTCTTAAAACTGGGGGGGAGGGAAATACAACACATGAAGGTGCAAATAGCACAGCAAAATAAAGAACATTATTCCCTGCAGGAGAAGCTTCTCCGAGTGACATGTGGTCACATTTGGACCACACATTCTCAAGGATGACAATTTGTGTCCTCACTTGGTTTGAAAACAAGCGCAGCAGGAAATGTTCTAACTACCTACACCTTTAAGAAAACTCCAGTATTATTCTATGATGAGCCTGGTATGAAACCTTACATATTATATTTTGGTCATTTTGATTGACTATTCCTTTGCTTTTGTGTTATGATAAAGAACAGGAACATTTAATTATTTCATCTTGTACTGTTCATTATTTCAAATATCTAAACATCTCTGCTTATGGTTCTTCTGATACTTAGCAGTCCTGAACAATCTTCTCACACAGCTATTGTCCATAAATCTACTTTTATTGCAGATCTCCAAAGCCCTTCCACTTCTGCTGTATTGGCATAATGAGACCATTCTGTTTTGCAGGTGGCTACAGCACCACAAGTATGAAATTACTCCACCCTACATATTCATCCAATATGATTTCTTTTGTGCATGCATTAAGTTGGGGGGATTGCTGCTGTTTTGATTTTAAGCTGTAGAAACCAAAATGAAAACTGGGCCTTTCTCATGAGAGATTTCAGTGTATCTAGTCCCCAGCACTGATCTGAGCTGTCTCAGTTTCAGCCATTTATCAGTTTGCCTTGTCCAAGTCATTCATCTACCCCATTCACCACAGGTGGTTAAGCCCCCTTGGTGTTTCTCAGATTTCTCTGGTTCCTATTAGTAGTTTGTGCCATCTGCAAATTGTGGGGAGAGAAAATAATTGATAAATGCTGACTACAATTAAAAAAAAAAAAAAGAAAATGCTATGAGTAAATTAGCAAATCTGATATTTAAGTAATCGATGGTTTAGAGGCCCCAGCTAATCTCCAGTTAAACTAACAGCCGTTTGGTGACAGTGGGCTCAGGTCCCTTTCCATTTGCCCCACTATGATACCATCCTGACCCTCTGCCTGCAAATTAAGTTGCCTTCATATCACACTTGTGTTTCCCAGCAATTATTCACCAGCTAGGAGTGTTTCTGGAAGTCCTGGCTAATTACCAGTTATTATTTTTGGCACTAGAGTTATGTTCTGAGAGGTGAACCACAAACATCTCATCAGCCAGTTTGGATAATATGAAAAATGGGATGCTTTCCTATTAGTGCTGTGCAGGGAGCTGAGAATACAGAGCTCAGTTCCTCAATCTGCCACTTCCTCACTATGTGAGTGCAGGGAACTAACCAGATGAGCCCTTGTCCTGGCAAAATATAAATTGTTCTGCTATAACAAAACCAGTTCTAATGCCATAAAAATTTTCCCCCTTAGTTCAACTCCTTTGATGCACGTGAAGAAGCTACCACCTTTATTCTATCAACATCTCCCACCTTGCTGGCAGTGAAATTATGTTGTTGGGCCTGAGGACCCATGGACAATTTAATGCAGAGAAGCAGGAGGACCCCATACACTTTTCCACTTGAAGGGGACTGTCCACAGCTAGTGATTCCCAGCCTCCTGTGAGTCTATGAACACAGTTCACAACACCAGCTTTGAAAAATACAGAACTACCTTTGAAAGGTTCCAGAAATCCAAGACATCATTACTGACTTTTTCTAGGCCAGCTGGAAGCATAGACTTCAAAGCACCCTGCTGAATAGAGGACTTTGCCTTATTCTGGACCTCATTTTTTCTAATGGACTTTTTTGTCCAGGTTCATACTGAATAAGGTAGATGAGAATGACAATGGACAGGCAGGTTAGTGAGCCCACCACCTCTCCAAGGCAGCTGCTCACTGCATTGCTGCCTTGCTCACCTAGGGAAGAGGTTTCTCCTAATGTTCAATCTAGAGCTGCCACATGCAGTCACCTCCTCTTCTATTATAAACATACTTATTTTTCAACAGTGCATGCACAGGGTCACCTATAAGCCACAAGCCTTCCTCCAGGCTGTTCAGCTTTTGCCTACAGGACAAAAGAAACACCCAGGCTGCTTTTTCCAAGGCAGCACTTGAAGCCAGTGCTCTTGGGTGTGTTCTTTAGAGAAAGCCCTTGAGTGTGGACCAAGCAATTTTGCTCTACTCTGTTCTTCACTGCTGCTATCCAAAGCCTTTTAATTATCTCAAGAAGGGCTAGACTACAGTTCAACAACCCAGGCTCTTCCCCATCTCAAAGAACTTTCAACCAAGATGCAGAGTTATTATTTTACCATTTTTAATTTGTATTCCTCTTCTTCCCCTAGCTTGCAAGTTTTAATTAATTTAGTTATTTGCTTAATTATTCTGCAAAAGATAGCATGGCAAAAATAAAGTTACTACCAGGAGATCAGAATAATTCATAAAGGAATCATGAAACGGTACAAAACTAAGCATATTTCAGATAAATCTCACTAATTATGGAACAGTACAAAACTACTTTAGATACATCATAGTCTCAAACCACATGATCCTGAAAATGTCTGAAAATCTGGGCCAAGTAGCAAAATTCTCAGCAATTAATTCTTTGCTATGAAATAGATGCAAAGAATAAAAAGACAATTTATAAAGTCAGTGACTGAAGTTAAACTTTCTAAAGAATTAATATCAGGTTTTTAAAATATAGCAGACAACAGAAAGAAAAAAAAGGAAATTTATGCTGAGTTCTCAATACATGGAAAGTAGAACTTTTGGAAGGCTCTCTGAAGAGGGGGCCAGTTTTGCTTCTGCTAGCATAGCTCCAACTGAGATACAAGACAGCAGTTTCATGTAACTTGCTCTCAGGAGAGGGGTCAGCTCTCCAGAGCTTGCCAGACCACTTTAGATTTATGGATTATGGTTTAACTGCTCCTTTAGTGGCACTACTATTTAAATTCTGCTTCTGGGCACAGCACAGGTAGGCTGAAGTTAATGGAAACAAGATCTCACCAACAAATTACTTGAAGTGCTTTAATATAGGTGCACGTGAACAGAACTATGGATGTTAAAGCTGAGTAGTAGCCTGAGGTAATGAACCTCCTTCAAGCCTTTTCCATTCTGTGTGTCTATAACTATCCCATTACCAAGCATCACTCCCACACTACTGCTACCAGTTAAACAGCAGAGGAGAACAAAAGGAAAACAGTATGGAAACAGCATATACAGTCTGTACAGGGGAACAGCAAGGACAAGGGAAAAAAAAAAAATCAACCTCAGAGATTATCCCTTCAAGAAAACCAGGAGATCAGGAATACAAGAAAAATGCTGGAGGTCTATCAAAAGATATGAGATGCACAGAAAAAAGCAGTAAGGAAAATGAAGGTGCCAGGGGTTTCCTGCAAGCAGATTTACATTCAGAATTTAAGCTGAAATTCAAGGGCAAAAGCAAACTGAAGTAGATCTATGACTAGAATGTCACATCTGGGGAAGGACAGCACAGGTGAAAGTGATATGTACACAGAGCATTCCAGGTCTGTAAATATTCATACTTGGGGTGCACTATGTATCATACACACTTCAGCAGTTGGAATACTGTCCCAACAGCCCACAAACCTCCTGAATAATTATGTTCTACAGTTGCATTTCCATAGTGAAAGATTGTATCAGAAGTACAGGGGAGGGGGGAAACATTAATTTCTCCAAAGTCCTCAACATACACAAATCAAAGCCTAACTCTTATACACAGCAGTGGAAGACACTTGAAAGACACCTCTCGATAGAAGAAACATTCATCTGCATGAAAGAGTTTGTTGGATCTTGCTGAGAAGCACTTATCCTCTGGAGCAGAATGACTGTCTCTCTTGGGCTAGTCCCAGTGTCACACAGGACAAAACCAGGCTCCAGTAAAGGACAGACTCCTTCTAGAAGTGCTGTACATTACAACTGGAGGGTTTCTTCCCATGGCTGCAGAAAAATGCAATTATATAGACCCCTATCACAGAGCTCTCCAGGGACAGCTACTTTACCATAGGAAAATACATCAGTGCTGTAAGCCAGAGTTTATCCTGTGTGTGCCTACATACATATAAAAACACAGTCACATGTTATTTGTGCTATGCCATTTATTAAAAATCCAATACACAACACGCAAGGTATGAAGATGAAAAGCCAACTTGCTTTCTGAATTGTTCTGGTCCAGTTCCAGTGTAAATCTAAACTTTGGTCAATTCAAGCACAGGAATATCATTGCTTAAAGAACATTACAACTGACTAGCCAGAGCTTTTTAAGCAGGAATTGATGAAATATGCCTGTAACAATTAACTAGATATTTTCATGATGGTCATATTCGTTGTAGATTTTAATAAATCTCTATCTCTATTTAATTATTCTTGTCAATTTGCTGATTGGAACACATTCTAACTAAAGGAAAAGACTATGGTAGAGGACACTATGTTCTCCTCCCTCCCTGCAATTTAATTAAGCTACAGCCTATTAATTGCAAGGTACATTCTAATGAAAAAAGTGCAATGCTAATTACCATGTTTAAAGTAACTATCAGTTTGGGTACATCAGTGGATGCTTAGCTGCCTGCTCACTGCATCACAGCTCAGGCCTAGAGGGTAACACATTTAGATGAAATGAAAGGGTATCTCAGTTGGCAGTACTTATTCTGTTTGGAGCTCTTTCAGGCAAAGAACAAACCCAGAATCTAGCAGTGATGCCAAATTATGTCTGGAGGTATTGGAGATGGTAGTTTAGTTAAACACAAAACACTCCACAGTACATTGAAAAATCCTTGGCTGAAGCTTTTGCTATCCTTAAGCATTTTACATTCACAGCAAGTAGCTAATTAAGATTAACTCTTATTAATCACCAGGAAACCATACACTACAATAAACTTGTTTTCATGCAAGATTTATCCTCCAGTTGCAGCTTAAAAATTCTGAACAAAAGTATTTTTATTAATTCTAGAGAGATATCTCTAGATGTATCTCTGCCATTTCCAGAGAGAAAAAAGATGGCACAACATCCCAGCACTTAACTCTCTACTCAGCAGGGAAGTACTGAGCAGTATTTCCAGCTGTCCTTCAAAACTGAAGGATGCTTCTCTGGAGAAAAAGAAAAGCATGCAGGAAAAACATTTGGGAAAAGAAGGATGGCAGAAACCCTTCCAAATCCAGTAGATCCTGAAGTCATTTATCCAGTTCACGCTTCTTAGAGAACTATAGCACTTGGGTGATGCAACTGTAGCCATTTAAGCAACTGTATAGACATTTAGTTGGCTTGAGGGAAGCTGGATGATCTATGCAGAGAAAGCCCCCTGTTTTCTGCCTTCCATTCCCACTGTATTTTGTGACATTTGGTTATCAGAAAGGCAGCCTTTACAGACTGGCCACCACCTACAGTAGAACTGGAACAGAGGGTCAGTTGGCACAATCACCATCTTTCTGCATAGTTTTGCCATTTCAGCTGAATGGGCTGTTTACAAGAAGGATTGTTTTTAGATTAAAACCAAATATGTGCACCTGTACCTTAAGTAATGGGAAAATGCATATACCAGGATTTCTTGTTTTTTGGGAAAAAAAAACACCCAGATTTGTGAATATGTGAAGCTTTGTGAGCCTGAAAAATGCCTGCAAGACTTGAAATGTATTCTGTTCCACTAATCCTGCTTGAGTTCCTAGTCTCAATATCATCAAAATAGGAAAACAGAAAAACATTTGATTTCACACCTAAACACGCAGGCAAACTGACATGGTTTCTCCTAAATAATTGTGCTGAACAGAAAGGCATTTTCTAGTGTCTAGTTTGTAGCTTTGCAATCTGGGCAACAATCTTTTGTGCTAACGTGCACAAAAATTAGATTCCTGGGTATTTCTGCTGAATACCAAGTAGGTAGTGTGTAGCTGTTTGTATATGAGAACCAGCAAGCACCAATACCTTGGTTTCTTTCGACGTGGCTATAAACTATTTTCCAGTGGGATATATACACATATGGATCTCTCAACCTATCTTCCTGAACAACCTGAGAGTGCCTGGAGAGCTAGTTAAGAGAGAAGTAGCACTTTCTCAAATAACATCATCCCAGCTCTAAGAAAAATGTCACTGTTCTGTTTCTAGAGAGGGTGAAGTGAGCATATTTATTCAATATATTCATACTGCTTAAGCCACATACATACTGCTTAAGCCACAGACATTTTAAGCTCACTAGACATTATGCTGGACCCTTGTCTAAAGCCAGCTAATGCACTCTTTGTATATACACAAAGTATTTTAAGTCCCTTTGCTACATTTTTTTGCAGTAATTGCTCAGTAATGTACAGAATAGAAAGTTTTCATGCATCTTGGTTCTCAGAATTATGCTGGATCACTTTGCTAAGGCCATGTGTAATCATCATCTGCAATGACAGCAATGTCTACAGAGCTTCTCCTTCCAGATCTTGCCACAAGTCACTCATGTTTCCCTATAGCATCCTAGAAACAAACAAAAAAATTGGCCTGTTCTGAGAAAAGTTTCTTTCACCAATCCACCCTAGGCTAAACTCTCAGGCAATGGTATTTTACTTCAGCAGCTTTACAACAACTCATAAATCCAGGAAATTCATTCTGGACTCCAATTTATGATCATGAACATTAAAAGGCAGCTTATGAACAGACAAGGGTGCTAATGTTTCTCAAGTAACGAGCTCCAAGAAAGTAGTTTGAAAGACAAAATTTCTCACTGCTCAGATTAAATTAACAGCTTTAAATTGACACAGAGATAGGCAATCTGTAACAATAAGGAGGTGTTTACACGTGCTGTTCTCTCCAGACAACCTTTCAAGGCCAGGCTCCTTATAAGAATTTTTCTTTAATTATGTCCAGCATCAATACAAATGGACAATTAATTAACATGTCTTTGGAAAGCAACTTTCCTTTGCACAGAGAATTTTTAAAGTCCTACATAGAGAATAATAGAGCTGTAGCTGAAAACCTCAGTTAAGCACATTTAATAACCTTCATTCAGATACATTATGAAGCTATTAAGTGTCTGCCATTCAGGTAATTATTGGAGGTTTGCCAGAGCTTCTACTGTCTCTGGGCCAAGACATAAGGAAAAGAGGAAAAAAAATTAGCAGGGGGAACTTAGTGGATCCAGCCAAGGAGATTTTCTCAGCAATTATGCCTGATTAGAAAATTGTCTGCTTCAAAGAACAGAAACCTGAAGCTTTATTAGTAATCAGAGATCTCAAATTTCTAATTAACTGAGAACTAAAGTACCACACATTTCACATTCACATGTGTTCTTGTAACACATAACCCCTGTTTTCTCTGAAGGACTAATTTGCCCATGAGATGAGGTAGAGGGGTATGGGGAATCTGAATAAAATAAATCCAGTTCTTCAGGAAATAATTTGTTGTAGTTTTTTTTTTTTTCTAGAAGTCCAGCTGTTTAACTGACCAGCTAACTACCCTAAATCTGCCCAGTTCAAGTGCAGATTTATACTACCTCTTACGTATACCTTCATTCAAGAGGAGATCAACCCAGACTCATTGTGAAGCAAACCAGGAAAACTACTGGAATTATGGTTTGTTGTGTTTCTTTTTATCCCAGTGGTAACATGGAGCGGCACAAAGCTGGGGAAGAAATCTGCGTGGCAGAAGGCTGCACAGGTAGTTCTCACCTGCACATTAATGCCCTCTTACCTCTGGAAGAGCACAAGCGTTGCCTTCCTTAAGGAGCAATCTGTTCAGAGTTTCCCACTCTTTGCAGTTTTTCAGTTGGAGCCAGAGGGCTCACAAGTGAGAAACCTACTGCAAACACTCACCTCTGCCCACAGGAACCAAATCCAGCACAAAAATGTATCCCTTCTTCTGGTTTCTGTGCACGAAGAGTGAGCCTTCCCTTTCACTGAGCTAGGCAGAGTTTAATGATGAGCTAAGGAAAAGATGAAGAACTGCATTTTCCAGAGCATTCATAAGTATCTGCTGTGTGCACAGGCTCTTGTGATGACACTGAAAAGGAACCTTTTGCAAGACTCCAGGGCTCCGAGTGATCACTAAGGACACAATTCTTCCATTCTCCTAAAACAATCTGACCACTCACTATTGCAAGGTGAATTGCCTGTCCTTTGGAGATCATCAACATGCCACTGGATCACACCAGTTCTCTCTTTTGGAGAGAAGCTGTAAAACAGAATTTCTGCTTCAAGCTAGGCAGCATTATTAGTGAAAGAGTGGGGTTTTTTCAGCTTTTCAGATCTGTGAGGGGCCATAAACAAAGTATACACTTCAGCTCAAAGTCTGGCTTGACAACATTTGCAGCACTAAACATAAATCTTCCATGCTGTTGAAGACAGCACTGGTAACTCTTTCCAAAGAGCCTTGCTGAAATACCTAGCAAAGTCTGGGCCAGGATATTTCCTTGCTTGATCTCTTTGCTGATATTGTCAGTAAGAACATACATTACATCCAGCTGTGGAAGCAGACAGAAGATCTCCCCTGGTCAGTGGCAACTGGAGTAAGACTGCCTTATTTCACAGATGGTAAATCCAAAAGTTATTATCTGGTAATGTCAGAGCCAACATTTAATCTATCACCTACAAGGACAATGAAAACCAGGGTGCCTGTCTCTACTAAATGTCCTATGGAAACAACTATAGGCAGAGAGGAAAAATCTCATTCTCCATTACATGCAGCATCAGTTTAACAGAAGTTTATAAACTTTCTTTATCCCCTGCTGCAATGATTCTGAAGTCATCACTGTACCTTCATAAAAATAAATCACAAAAGCTTAATTTATACCAAGATAAATACAGCAGCCACTGTAAGAGGCCCAGGTTCTCTTCTCCCTTCTGCTAAATACTGGATTTTGCAATTTCATCTCCTCCTTCTTCTAGTACAAGATTGAGACATGCTTTTTGGTTGTTGTTTTTTTTCTTTTCTTACACAGAACAGTTGCTATTAGAAAGGTTGGAAGGCAGCGCCCAGAGAAGGGTTGACTACAGCAGGTTGCTCAGGTTAGTTTACAGTCAGGTTTTGACTGTTTCCAAGGATAGACACTCCAAAACCTCTCAGAGCAACTTGCTCCAGTGGTTGATCTAAGACCTGCCAGAGTCAACAAGAAACTCTCTACTGACTTCTACACTGATTTACTTTGTACAATCCCACTCATTATTCAGGCTCATAAACACTCTAGAGAGACTTGGGAGTTTTCTGAAATCAAGTGCTCTTGCACTCTACTTTGTAAGGCAGTTTGATGCATTGGTATGGTCATGGTACATAAATCAATCAGAACAAGTTGGAGTCAAATAGCTTGATGTCTGTATACTTACCACCATGTCTCATTTGAAGACAAAAATCAATGTAGTTCTCTTAAATGTGGTCTCATAATTCACAATTTAAAGACAGATAACTTGTTTTCTGTTTTATACTGAATTTAGCTAGTTACTTGGGCTTTAAGGAGTTCTAATAATATCAAATAAAAATACCTTGGCTCAAGACCAAATTAAGTATCCTTGTAGTAACTCACTAATGGAATCAAATCCAAGACAATAGCAGAAAGGCTACACAGCTCATATAATCTTACTATGAAAACAGTGTTTTCAGAAAATTGAAAGAGTGTTGTTTCAGCTAACTCTGAAAAACACTCCACTAGTTTTTCATTATCTAAACCCAAGACTTCAGGAAATGTTTTGGTCCTTGGAAAGGACAATAGGGAAAATTAAAAGAAAAAAAAAAGCCAGCTCTTAGGAGCAAACAAATTTTGACAGAGCATATATATAATAAAGGCAAACACTTAGGTAAGAACTTTTTGCTGGTTCCATGTTTTTTTTTTTAGTTGTGTTAGCTTACACTAATCAATACATCAGAAAAAGCTAAAACTTTCTGGCTAAATCCAGGGCCAAAAGTGGCTTTCTGTCCTTTTTGACTCTTGACACTTAGGAGAAAAGCATGGGCTTGTGCTGGCCTCTGATTCTGGCTCATGAGACCATGAATCTAAAGCAACGTTTCAAGTTTCTCTTTATACATTATATCCCAATTTCTCTTTTACAGGAGGATCTTAGAGGGAAGGGGAGTGATAAAGGCATATCAAGCAGATTTGACTGTCTGCTTGTAGAGTTCTTTGTTATTCACTTGGCATCCTGTGAATGCCAAGCAATGCACAACCTTAGTTCTTTCCCTAATCACAAACCAAATGGACGTGGTATTTACTAGAAGAATGATGGTTTAATTGAAAAGAAAACTTTTCATAACTGAGGCACAGAAGCCATGAGAAACAACTACACAAACCCTGAATTGCTGAAAGCTGTGGTCAGCCCTTTCAGCAGCAAGTCTCAATTTTGGACTCCTTCAGCTAATTCTATTAGTTAATATGCACTTTCTTACATGAAGTAAACTTTTACACTTGTGGAGGACTCCTACAAAGAAGGCAACATTAAACCAGACAAAAAGATGAGCTTATCTTTTTTTTCCTTACCACATCACAGAAGCTGCTAATAAAACCATAATAAAGAGCTTTTTTTTTATGACAAGCTTTCCACCTCAGCATGTTCAAATTAATTATTCTGTAATATTCAGGACTCAGAAATGTACTCACAGTAGCATGATTGAAAGTCAATGTGATAATAGCACCCTGCAAGTTGTAGTGCTACTTGTCATAAGTGGAATGGATTGGAAGGTTTCAGTTGTATTTCTGCTGAGGGAAATAGAAATCAAAGAAAAAAAAATGAGAAAAGACACACTGATCCAAATGTCTAGATATTAGATAGAGGTTTTACTCCTAGTTAGCTTACTCATCTCACAACCAATGTTGGACAAGTCACCTGTGTCCCCAGGCAGCTCAAACTTAGATTCTGACAACCACTTAATGACTCTTGGACTGATCTTCACACTGTACAGAAATTTTGCCAAAACCTTCACTAAATGTAAATGGACTTCACTTTGCCACAAGAAACCCACAAAAACCTAGATGAGCCAAGATGCAATACTGCCCAGCAGGTGTGCAGACATGAGCAAAATATAAAAGCACTAGCTACTATAGTCACACACTCTGGAATGAAACTCTGAAGACACAGTTTGAGTGATAAATCTTTTCTGATCCTTTATCTCAAAGCTGATCTACTCTTGATTTTTATGCATCAAGATCTGTAGGTCCAGCTTCAAGTTGGTGGAACAGGAGCTTGCTGTTTCTCTCAGCAGGTCTTCGCTATCAGTTGCACATCTTGGACCTGTAGACCTGAATTTACGAGACTCCTGCAGCTCCTTATTGCCTACATGATAAAGCACAAAACTAGAAAGGACATAACAGGACACCAGTCCATCTGTGAGGACACAGGTACTGCACCTTTGTCATCAGGGCATCACTATGAACAACTTCCCTGACCAATAAATTAACCTCACTTCATAAAGGTGAAAGACTGACACATGGAAGTTTTAAAAGGAACACAGAGTCTCCAATTTAATCGTTAATCCTCAGAGATTCCAAACAGACAGAGGCTCTTAGCTCCAAGTGTTCAAATGCAGGCTACTGCGTGGTCCTCCCAAACCCAAAGGAGTGTTGCAGTCATCACACACTGTAGCATTAGGAGTTAGCCTCTACTTCATGCCTTTCTGGAACTGAACTGATACCCAACAACGGTGGGATGGAAAAAGTCTAACTCATCCTTGAATGATAGGATTAGGAGATGAAAATCCTGAACATTCTACACCCCATCTCAGGATGCTGAGCTCTCTCTTTTCACAGAATGAAGATAAATACGTATTATCAATCAGGCAGACTGGGTATTAAAGGTTTGCTGAATCAGAATAGACTAGAAGTGAGAACACTTAGCTGAACAGAAGCCATGCTTCATTTCATGCAGAATTGTATTATTGATTTTCTCGAGGTCTATGATTAATTTGAATACCCATTTATTTGATATCATTGAAATGAAAGAGTTTAAATTACTAGTTTTTTTGGTACTTCTGGCAACAGCTGAATTGAGATTTCTCAGTTTGCACCTTTTGCTACAAATAGAGTAAGCTTTGACTTGACTTCTGATCAAGTTTATACAAAACAAATGAACTTGCATCTTTTGAGGGAGAAGAGAAGATATGTGAACTGCTAAGAGAAAACAAGTGAAAGCTCTAGAGATTAAAGGTCTTTCATTTATCTGCAGAGCAGGCACAGCAGCACATCTGTACATCTCCAGCCACAAGCCATTACTGATGCTCTGCAGTGCCCATAAGATTTGTGTATCTGCTGTCTCTGAACATTCTGTTGCATTCTATGGGAAAGAGACTTTGGCCACCTTCATTCAGATGCAGCCCTTTCACACACACACACAAAAAAGTAAATCTATAATCACTAAACTGGTAAAGCAAGCATAGGACAGGTTTTAAGATAGCAGTCAGGTCACTGAAATACTTCCCCCACCACTGCAGAGAATACATCTGAGATCTGATTGCTTTCCTTCCCTTCTTCATTCACTGAAAACCCAAGGTGCATTTTCCTTCCCAGTCTGATGTTACATGGCTACAGTAGAGGGGCTTTTCTGTCAACTGCTGTACCAACAGGAGAACAGCAATTGACATGGACCACCCAGTGTGTGAGCAGTCCTTAGCAACACATGAGCTGGACTCTGTGCATGCACATTTATCACAGCCCTTACCAGTGGCAGTTGGTAGCCAGGGGGAGCTAAACTGGTACTCCAGGCTGAAGCTCTTCTACCATATGAAGACCACAATTATGATTTGCTACTCCTATCCTGTACAAAAGGCAATGAGTGTTGATGCATGCAGAGCATTTACCAGCTCAAACACAAGCCATACGAGCAAGCAATAGGTGGAGCATTCCCTGCACTGTCAGTGTGATCGGAGAGGTGCTCCACACGGCAAAAGAAAAAATGAAGTGAGGAATGGGTCAAGCTGGCAGTTCCCCTTGAGGCTGAGAGCTGGGGCTGCAGCCTCCATTGCCAACTGGTCTCCAGGGAGTGGCTGGCAGGAAGGGACCACCAGACTGGGTAGGCACTAACCCTGCTTGGGCCCCACAGCATCCCTCTGGGCATGAGCAGCAGCAAGCCCGGCTTCCTTTGCTGGCTTTCCCCCTCATCCTCTCCTCCCACTTGCCCCTTCTACCACAGCCACAGAAATTACAGGCAGAGGCTGTTTAGGCAGATTACCCGTTCCTTCCCAAATAGGAAAAGCAAATTCAAGTACAAAACACCCATCTGTTTTCCCTTCTTCTTTCCTTCATCCATTCCCCCCTTGAAATATACAAATCTCTTTCAAATGAGATCTACCTGTTCAGCAGAATTTTGAGACCAGCTCAACATTTTGCTCCCTGATGGACATCCTAATCCCTTTCAACACAGTCCCCCTGAGAAATCACAGCCTTGAAAACATTTCCTCCCTGAAGCACAGCACTCCCAGAATTAGTCACTGCTTTGCACCCCAGCCCTGCGCAGGCAGCGGGGCTGTGCGCGGTGTGAGCCCTGCGGTGGGGGGATGACATGCTGACACCTGCAAGCCAGGAGGCACTGGGAGACCTGCATGGCCCACAGAGCCTGGGGAGCAGCCAGCACCCTGCAGGTTCGTACTGGCTGTGCTGCTCCCCAAAAGTGAAGTGAGGGACAGATGAGAATCTGAGCTCACAATGTTCATCCCCATTTTCGCTGCTGCTGCCCCGGTGATCCTGTCCCTTACAGACTTGGCTGTTCTTTTAAACACCAGCACAGATAAACAGCACTATCTTCAGCTGCTTGTCACTACAGTTTTATATCAAGTAGAGAACAGTAATTATTTATTAAAAAAAATATTAATTGAAGCAGCTAGAGTGTGGCTTTAAGATGCTCCTCACAGGTGGAGACAGATGGTCAGTGTTATGGGCACAGTAAGATGTAAGAAATGAGAGCACAGCAACAGACATCTGAGATTAGGCTCTGCAAAAGATTTTTCTTTCCACAGGCTGGAACAGAGCTTCCTTGAAATGGCAACTCCAGTTTTCTGGTTACCTTAGAGCTGGAATACATCTGGGTCTTCGGTGCAAGAAGTTGTGAGGGGATGCTGACATCTACTACCCTTTGAGCACTTGCAAGAAGTGTTGAGAGGAAATGTCCAGTTTAGATTCTTCTTTTGCACACACACAAATAGATTCAAAATGTAAGCCACAAAAGGGTTATTTTCTAAAGGGTTATATTTCTAAATGTACTGCATGTAGACTGCAGTACATTCAGAGTGCTACATTAAGTTGATGAAAGTTGAATTATTTGGTTTTCTATTAAGCTAAATGGCTCATGAAAGTTCTCAGACCTGACACCTTATATTTTGTGTCCCTGATGTCGGCTGAAATTTCAGTCTCTTTAAATGCCAAAGCTGATGTTTAAAAACAGGGAACAAGTGCCTGATCAAAACTCCTTTGGGTTATTTTTTACTCATACTGTATCAGACTTTTGCTCAATATCCTGATATCAACTATTTCTCATCCTTACTAGAACAAGCACTTGTCAGGAATTTATGCAAAGAGATACAGGCAGTAGTGAGCTGCCTGCCTACAGTGTTTTGTCATAGGCATCTTGGCTAGAAAAGTAACTCTGCTGTTCTATTAATCTCTGGACATTCAGGGAACTTGTAACTCTCTGAGTAACCAAGAAAGAAGATTGTTTGGAGATTCCCTCCCCGCCCCATTTGCAGGAAACCTTTCCTTATTTTGCAGAGATCAACCATCTAAGAACCAAAACCTTGTATAATTCTGAAAGGGCATTTGGTCTGAAGATATTAAGGGGATATTACACCTGCAGCCAGGAAAGAAAAAAACAGGAGAAAGATTAGAGGATTCACCCCTCCCCTGCTCTCTCTTCCAGTTGTGAGGAAGAGTTCAAATGTCAATTGCCATTAAAATATCTTAAATAATGGTTCAGTACAACGGTCTGAAATTTAAAAGATAAGCCTTAACTTCTCTGTGGGGATATGCAGTGTAATATATTTTCAAATGCAAGTTTGGCTTTATTTTTTGATGTAAATCCTCATCAAAAGCTTCATTCTGTAATACATTTCACAGTTCATTCATGCTGAGAGGCACTTCTTATCTCCTGACCTGCCAGGCTGCAGGGCTGAACAAAACGTGTACAATTTGCTTTTAGCTGTTTCAGTGCATTGCACAGGGAGGAAAGCAGAATGCCTGTGGGGTTTCCCTGATCCAAGCAGCAGCCCTTTAAGCTGGAAAACCCAGTAAAAACCCAAGGCATTCTGTCTTCTTTGTTATTTTAATCTAAATTAATCAGCTCAGTCTGGCCATCGTTAATCAAGACTTCTCTTTCTGGAAATATATCCATCACCTGTATTACAATTAATGTTGAATGACTCAGTGTAAGTCAGAGACCATCAAGCATATTACAGCTCTACCTGTTAGAAAATGTGATAAAACAAGGCCTGGATGTTCCAGAGAAGAGAGACAGTGAAATACTATAATTAGAAAGGAAAACAGAGCAAGAACTCTTATTCTACTCAAATTCCTCAGTCTTACATATACTCAGCTAATTATACCAAAGCAGTGAATTCTGAGCTATTAAGAAAATAAAACTATTTTTACCACACTTTTTTTCCCTAAAGTTTGTTTACTTTCACAAGGGATGACCATGCAACTAAGTTTATAACTCAGTTCATATTGCTTTGCTCCCCTGCCTTTATAGCCCTGCTGTGTTCTGTGTGAAGAGGAGAAACACACAGACCTTCAGTATTGCTGCTCACACACTCTGCTGATTCACACTGTGGTTTTTGCAGCTCTCCTTCCAGGTCCAACACAGTTTTTTGTTAAGACAATGAATTAAGGACAGTTTTTCCTCTCAGTTCTCTGCAACATCTAGTTTCTTAGTTTTAACAGTTAAGAAATCACTTATTTCCTTACGAGTGAAATAATGTAGTTCCTTGCAATTAGTACAATCTTGTAAGCGTATCTGAACACAAACAACTCAGAGACCCATCTGGATATTCACAGAATAAACCACAAATAACCTATTAATGATTGTAAAGCACTTTGAAGACAAGAAGTGGCAAATACTCCCATCTATTAATACATTTTTTTAAAACTTGCCAGGGGCTCTAGTAACTGAAGCACCTTGCTGAGTGAAGAAAATTGCTAGTCTCTCTGTTACAACATGTAAAATGTGACTCAAGCAAAATCTTAATGGAACAGGAAACAAAACCAAAATGCCTATAAAAATTGGAAATTAAAAAAAGCACAACAGGGGGAATAAATCCTGAGCACTTTTTCTGTCAAATGCCACAATGATTATCCTTTGTTGTTTTATTTATTTTTAAATAAGCAGTCAGCTGCTACAAGAATCTTCAATAACAAAAAGATAAAACAACATTTTTGTTGAGAATGGCATTTTAGAAGGTTCCTAGAGAACAATAGACACTATAAAAACACTGCTTTCTTTAGGATGTTTTAGGAGATAATGACAACAGAAATCAGACTTTTAAAGAAGTACTGAAGAAGATAAATCAGATTTTTCACATGGGTATTTCCTCCAGAAGCAACATTGTCCTAGCAATCCCCTGCTCCTGCACCATTGGCTGCTGGGCTGGTAACCCTCCAGCCCTGTGCCAGGGTTGTTCCCACCTGAACAGCATCTGGGGCAGGAGCCAAACCCAGGACTAAGCTATGCCCAAAGTCTGAGGCTGCCCCTTGGGCAACATCAAGGAGGAAAACACAGTCCATTCTGTCATGCTCATGAAACTAAGCTAGGACACAGGTTATTTCTGCAGTGCAAGTTAAAACCTCTCTCAGCTCCAGAACCAACACCACATTATTTGGGGCATTAAAGTCCTCTAAAAAGGTAGATGAAGACTATGTCATGCTCTGGGCCAGCAAGAGTGCATGTTCTGTCTACCAGAACTACAGAACTTAAGTCCCTTTGGGGTCCACCTCAATTTTACTGAGCTCTTATTTAACTAGGCCTCTCACTGAAAAAAAAACAACCAGCCAAAAAAATCAAAAATCAAAATCAAAATCTGCCTTAGCAAACCACATGAGCACTAAGGTCACACACATTTCTGTGTTTCTGAAGTTCTTGAAGCCTTCCCAACCAAGAAAAGGTCAGACTGGCAGAAAAAGGAAGACACAAACCAATGCAAAGTCAACGCCCATTTGCTGGTTTTCAGTCCTCATCTCTCCATTACTTCAACAGCTCCGCTCATCTCCTCCTATGTCACAGATGAGATTTTAACAGACAAGTTTTCCTGGTTCCCTTATCACCCTTTACACTTCCCAGCTTTCAGTTTTACAGTCTGAAGGCAGTCTGTATGTGAATGTTTCCTCTGGAATGCTTTTAAACTGTTGAATGAAGACCTACTTGAAGGCCAATGCAAAATGATGAATCCTCGTTCCACGCTCCCTGTAAGAAGCAACTACAGCAACAGGGATTTAAACACAGTGAAAGGGGCTGGATTGGCCCTCCAAGGGCTGCTCTGCACCTAGGGCTCTGCCTTGGAGTAGGTGCTGGCACTGGCTGAACTGCAGCCCAGCATTAACTTTGCTCACAGCTGCTAAAACCAACCAACATGGTCCTTATAACCCAAATACACCCTTTCACCAGCAATTCCACCAGGACATGCTCCAAATTCATGACAGCTTTGGTCAAGCCAGGGTCAGTCCCATGCAGCACCTCCTGCCAGCAGGGTCTCTAACCTGCCTGCTCCTTCCACTGAGCCTCTCTCTCCATCAAGGATACCTGGTTTCCTGTTCACAGGTAACAGAGGCAGGCAGGGAAAGCAGGGATGGGTCACCTCCAGCCTTTCTAGGGGATTTCCCCAGCTCAGCCCCACAGGCAATAATGAGTGGTCCCCTCCAGGCCCCCTCCCAGAGCAGAGCTCTTCCCTGCGCCCTCAGCTACCACAAGCACCATTCCCAGTATTTTCAGCAGGAGAAAAATTGTAGTCAAGGTCTATTTCCAGATTGAAAACATGATCTCTGTAGCATATAGTCCAAGCAATTAGACAGTTTTATATATGACACGTTCACAGGAACTAGCTTATTAACATTCCATTCAGTAGAGGCAAGGTAGCTAGAAATGACTAATTAGCAATTTCTAGATATGGAGTTACCTTTTTCCTTATAAAAGCCCCAATGCCCAGGAGTTTATAAAATAATTAAGGTTTTAGACCAGATATGAAATCTCACAAACAACTTTCAAATTATGTTCCAAGCCATCCATTTCATACAAAACACATCTATTCTACAGCAGTATATTACTTCTGCTGGAAACACAGCATGTTTTAACATATCTGCAACCTCACAGACATTTGTGAGTATGCACCCATGATGTAGTCCTGATTTTTGTGGTGTCACAAAGTGAGAGTCCCCATTCCCTGACAAGGGCCAAACAGGACCATCTGTTAGCAGTACTGAGGAAACCTCCTTGCTCTGAGTCCATGTAATTAGCTATCAGACTCATTTTAGGATGGAGATCATACAGAGATGAGAGTTTAAAGTGGGGAAGTCTGTCATACCTGAGCATCTTCGAAATTTATCAAAAGCTTTTATTAGATTAGGATATGCAAATTTGCAACAAGGTTGGGCAAGACCATTTTACATTTACAAGCTTGTTTTCCTGTAGCTCATGAAAAAGTAACTAAGATAAATCAAGGTATCCAGGAAATCTGATATTTATGAGACTATAAATAGCAATGTCTGGAGCTTGTCTGGACCAGTAATTCTGATAGATACATACAGCTCAATGTGCAAAATCGACTCCAACTTTGTCTGGATGCAAACGTTGAAGTTTAATTATTAGAAAACAACAATCTTTTAGATAAACTTGATGCAAGAGAAACAAAGCCAAGGAAAGAAGGATAAACACAGACCTACATTGAGACATGCACCATCTTAACAGTTTGTGTAAGTGAAATAAAAAATTGGAAACCTGGTTCTATTTAAGTAACATTTCAGTGGCCATGACTAAGCAGTGGTTTAACAAGTATTAATTGAAGAGCACACATACACACTTTTCTGAAATGATTGCCTTCTCTTTCCAGAGAGTAGAGCTGTGGGAGCTGTTGTTGATGATACAGAACAACAAATTCTTTTTTCTGTGCTTCAGGAAAGGGAAGACTTATGGCAGCTCTTATAAAGTCACTTGGTGAAAGTTCTACTATTCATCTGTCTCAGCATCAACATCCTGCTCCATGGCAGCTGCATCGGGGTCTTCAAGGACTCCTGTTCTGGGTGTTTGGAAAGGGTCTCCTGATCCTGCCTACGATTAGAGGAATCCCTCATAGCTGATCAAGACCACAGGATACGCATAACTGAGAAGAGCCCACTGTACATCACACTTGAGTTTTATTACCACTCGAGCCCCATGCCACCAGGCATAGACATGCTGGCACACCTGCCTGCACCCATAGAGCTCTGGTAGCTCTCCCACCAGCCAGCCCCTGTGCTAGGGCCTGGGAACCCTGGCCTGCCCAGAGCTGCCATGAGAAGGTCCTTCCTCTGTGCTCAGAGGGAGAAAAAGAGCCAATGCTCTCATAAAAAGCAATTAACATTTACACCCCCCCGCCCCCCCCCCCCCATAAACAACCCCCTACTTGATTCATCTCAATGTTTATTGCTAATCATTACTAATTCATTTTTCATGCCCTGCATTGTAACAGCAAAGCTATTCAGTATTCATGAGGGCTGGGAACACAGGCTAAGGTCCTCCCACACTGCCCGAGAAGGATGTGAGTGCTTTGGCTCCCTTTTCACAGTGGGGAGGTTTGGCTTTGTGCCCCAGGAGCAGAGAAGCAAACTATCCTGTATGCAGCAACACACACTCTGCTTGTATGTGCAGCCCTCAGAACACAGGGACAAAGCCTGGAAATCCTACACCACATTTCACCTTCCTCCATGTTACTCAGAGGAGGTTGAACAGGACATGCTGCCCTGTGGGCATCAGTCACCTCCTGCCACCTTGTCACTGCATGACTCCACACCAGAGATGTCTCTCATCTTTTCCCACAAACACTGGACTAGGACATTACCTCAGATAATGTAATGAAATAGGACCAACTCTGGTGCCCTCCAACACTGGCAGCAGGGCCTGACAGTCCCTCTCCAGAGAGCAGCTGGCTGCTCTGCCCACTTGTAAGCTCTGTTGCCCTTCAAGCTGAGAAACAACTTGGGGTTGATTTCCACTGCCCACATCTTACTCATTGTAATAAGCACAACTAGGTCCTTCAGCAACAGATCACCTGCAAGCTACAGCCCTGCATCCATGAACAGCCTTTCTGCAGCTTTGGCATAAGTAGACTAGACACTTTTTGCTAAAACAAACAAAAAACAAACCTCACTAAAAAAACCCAAACTAAACACAACCCCACCACACAACTCAGGACAGCAGTACAAAGGCTTTCTCCCAAGATTCCTTCTGCAGTCACCAGATCTAAGTGTTACATAGAAAAGATGTCATCACCCTAAATATTAATTAACAGCACTCTCGTTGAAAGGTAGAGGGGAAGGATCACCTTTCTGCACTGGTTCCCCAAAACAAAACTTTGCTGTAGTTTGATACACTACAATTCTCCACTGAGATTCAGAGAGGACTAAAAATGCACTTAAGGTCTATAGCTTCCCAAAATTTTAAATGAACTATGTACACACCATCATATAATTTCCTTATTCCATCCATGACTCCTGCTACCCTCATTTCACTCACAGAAATGCCAAAGGAAAAAAAGGCTCATTTGCTGAAAAAAAGACAATTCCAGAAGTGTTTGTATTCTGCTCTGCTCAAAATTCATGGCAGTGACCAAGTATTATGCTTACAGGAGAAAACATTACTCAAGCTAGCTTCTGAGATCTGCTGACCAAATATCTGCTTTCTAAATACAGCATCCTGAGTGACTATAGTTTTAATAGCATGAGGAGTACTCTCTAGCTCTGGTTTTAGAAAGCAAAAGATCAGTCCCAGGTCAGTTTAATGCAGTCTGCTCTTTGCTATGATATTGCTTCACTGACAGCAGTTAACTAAGGTCAGCAATACAAATTATGCCTTTTTAAATTACAGTGTAGAAACACCCCCTAGGAGCACAGAAAGGGTGTGAGATTTAGCAGTGACCCAGGAGCTCAGTCATTAAGCACACAAGGGGGAATATTCTCTTCCCTGTGAGTGCATTTCCCATTAATGCTAACAGCATGTTGAGAAGAAAATATACTCCATAAACTTTCATTACTCACTTTGTCCCTTGCTCTTTGACAAATGAGTTACTAATATAGACTCAGAGGTAGGTAACACATCCACTTCTCTCTATACCGATGCTACAGAAAACCAGAAAGGCTCTTCCTTGCAAGAAAACACTCCTACATCTCACACTGTGGATCTGATTAAATCCTGGTTTTAAGCCACTCAGTCCTAGTCAGCATTTGAGCAAGACTCATAGACACATTAACACTCCC
This sequence comes from Apus apus, assembly GCF_020740795.1. Classification (NCBI taxonomy): domain Eukaryota; kingdom Metazoa; phylum Chordata; class Aves; order Apodiformes; family Apodidae; genus Apus; species Apus apus. The sequence continues at coordinate 15,855,866 of NC_067294.1, read as the reverse complement.
AGAAAGGAGAATCCTCTTTCTTCCCTTCTCACCTGCTGTCCTCATACTCCTGCCCCCCCTACATTGCACCAGCTGTGGTGCTTGTTTGATCATTTGCAGAGTCAATTCGCACCATTGACTGAGCAGAAAAATAATAATTTCTCTTCTAGCCTGGCAGAAAACTCGAGCATCTCTAAACATCTCACTCACAGAGAAGGTACTTTTGTCCACAGTTAGCTGGCATCCTGGTAACATTCCAAGTGTGTAATTACTTTCTGGCCATTCACATTCCCATGACGCTTCTCTGCAAGATACAGCTTTTTCATGTCCTAAACCAATTGTGAAAGAGCTGCCATGTGTCACTTTACCAATGGCCAAATGTTGCTGACAAATAAGTTAACTCTGAACAAGGAAAAACACTGGTCGAAAATGAGGAAAAATTGCAGGTGTTAAAATGTCTGCTTTGGCTGCCATTACACAATTCACACACAAATGGAAGATGGAGTCCCTCATCCCTGTGAAAAATGGCCAGTATGGTGAAGTTGAGACAGCCTCTCACTGAGGAGCACTCAGAAGTAAAAACAGTTATGGGAGGAGACAGTCACCAGAGCTATAGGTACACAGCAGTCCCAGCTAACAAGGGAAGAAAAGGGAATTTTGGGAGAGCTACCAAGGATGAAGGTATCCTGTTTCCTGCAGCTCCCTGATAACACCAACAGCTGCCATCAGAGCTTGGAGCTGAAGCTCTCATCCTTGCTCTAACCTTGTGGCTCAGGGCTGGGCAGGACACTTGATGCTGGCCCAAGTTTTCAATCTGCATTTCCATATATTGGAAAAAAACCCTATAAGATAGTGATATACAGCTGGAGATCCCCTCCTCTCCCAGAATTTGTTGCTTCCAAAGCCTCTGCCAAGCTCCCTGTGCAGCCATTCCACACTCCTTTTCTCTGTTACCTCCCAGGTCACCAGCTCATAAACCATGAGTCCCTGACCCAGCACATCTGCCTCTATTACATCATAACAATGGAAACACAGATTTTTTATCATCAATACATTTACAAGGTAGTTGTTCAAAGCCCTCTTGCTTCCCTTGAGAACTCAAAATAGCTTGAAACAAGAATCCAGTATTTAGAACATGCAGGTCTAAAATAACCCCATAGCCTTAGTTGATCAATCTGTATTCTAAAGTAATGTACACAATCCACCAGGATTTCGGGACAAACTAAAAACTAGCTCAGAAACAAAACCAAGCAATGCATATTTAGTTGAGCTTCAGAGCACTCCTGCTCTCTGCAAGCCTAACACACCTGTGCAGCTACACAAGCTCCCTGGCACACAGCCCAATGCTTCTGCTAGACTAAAGTAACTAGCAAGCCTATTCACAACTAAATAACCAAGTAAAAAAACCAAACCCAAAAAAACCCCAAACTAATATATAAGAAAGACTTCAGAAACACTCAATAGACTTGAAACAAAAGGTTTTGAAACTCACAGGTGAAAATTGTAAGCTTGAAGGCATTCTGAGAAACAGAACATTAAATAAATGATTTTACTTGAGAATAAATAAGATAAACATACCTGAAAAAGATCTACTGTATCTGTGCAGTCCTCCAAGCCATTCAAGGATACCAGGGTGGATAGACACTGAAGTTACTCCTTTGAGTCTTGTCTTGCCTGGTATCCAGCCTTCCTCCCATTAGTACTCAGCTCAGGTGCTCGTGTAGCAGCAAGAGCCACTTCTAACAAGGGCCCACATTTCACACACTCTTTTTGAGTAGAAATTTTGCATTAAAAATTAATCTTAGCAAGAATACTAACACTATATTAGTTAATGTAACTCTAGCATCAGCATAAAAACACACATAACCCTCCAAGCCTCACTGAGACACACTACAAGGCAGGACTCAACCCAGAATATATATCACAGGCTTAACGGAAACAGCTGCAACTCAACAATAAGCAGGTGGGCTGAGTTATGGGAGATTTGGTCCCTGGCAACTGAGCCTTCACCTCAACAAGCTCTGCTTGCAGCAGCTGAGCAGAGTTTGGGTTTGGGGGTGCAGAGCTGGGGCAGCCTGGGAGCAAGCACCCAGAGAAGTGGTCCCTAATGGCTCTTTCTTTGTCCAGCTGCTGTCCCTACAAGGGGGTGCTGCCAGGCAGTGTTTTGCCCTCAGGCAGAGCCTGTCTCCCTGCACAGGGGCAGTTCTGCCCTTCTCTTCCCTCTCCCCCTCAGACAGCAAGCACCAGCCTGCCCGACTGCAGACTCCCACCAAGGTGCAGAGGCAGCACTTTTCATGTTGGCAGGGGCTCATGGCATATCAAAGGGCAAAACAGGCTCCTTTGAATCAAAAGCTCTCTGCAGCACACACCTAAGTACAGAAGAGAAAAGCTTTGTGCAGGTAAGGATTGCTGGCTGTTATCATGCACAGATTCCTCTTAAAATTCACCTGCTATGCATGAACACGTAGGAAGTGCTGACACCAATAGGCATGTGAAACCAGTGCCTCCATGAGCAGTTTTCATATTGAGCAGGTGCACTGAAACCACCACTACAGCCACTACATTGGGAGCAGCTGGTGCTGTCTGGTGTTGAAGGCTGGGTCGTTTGACTTTTGTTTTGAGAGGATTTTTTTTTTCCTAATCATAGGTAAAAACTAGTTGTTTTAATGAGATACCTTGACTTTCAGAGGTACTGAAATCCATAAAATCTTGGAAAGGTTCAGGACTTCAGAAAACCAGATTATTCCTTATCAGGCCTAGCTATTAACCAGAATAATTTTTTTAAATACTTTTGTTTGAGTTTCTTCAGCAGCTATTTTAGGAGCCATTTCATAGCTTGGCCTGACACTTGATCAATTCAAATCAGTATTAAACGTAGCACTTTCACCAACAGTACATTCACTGCAAATTGGAAAGTAAGCATCTTATATATTTAATCACTGAGCATAGTTCTTGTGAGGCTTTGACTCGTGATAGAGCACATGAGAGACATTAATTGGAAACAACTTTTAAATACTCAGTATTCTGTGTGATAGCATCAATGATCAAAGATGCAGAGAAATTCTACTTATTAATTAATAAACCAGGCCTTAAAACACATATATGGAGCAAGCAGAATTAGGAAGCTGTCATTCACAAAACATAATCCAGTATTTTCTGTTTCTTTTCCCACCTGGCTAACCACAAACAGTAATGACAAAAAACCTAATGACTTCTTGAGGAAAAAATCAATGCCAAATTGGCCTATTGAACCAATTGATTCTAATTGCAAAAAGAACACTATCTAAACTTCAGTTTTCTGACTAATTACTGTAAGAGCAAAGGCATGAAACTAGGAGAGAAAAGAGAAGGGATTAATGATATTTTTAATGGCAAAACCTGCATGGGAAATTGAAAATTCTAGTCTTATAGTGATGTTGATATTCACAGCAGGTTTTCCAATCTGTATGAGTTTTTATCATAGATCACTCATATATAAATACTTACTTCCTTAATGGACATTCTCCCTTGAATGAAAGCAAATGTGTAGAGAAGCAGAAGGTCATAAGTTAATTGCTATTGTCATTTCTAGTCAATTACTGCCTACACTAAAGCTGTCACAAGCAAGAGAGAGAGAAACACCACCACTAATGGTGAATTTCTTGGCTTTTATCCCTGTGTCAAAACATTATCATTCTGTAATCACAGGCTTTCGTGCAAAATAGCTCAAATGGTTGAAATTCCCAATGCAAAGCATTTTCAAGTATCAGCAAGGAGCAGGATTAGGCACTTGGGCACTGCTGAAGTTTTTATTAAAGTGGTACTTAGAGGAACTCCCAACCTAAGTGTGGGGCAACCTTTCCATTGCATATGGAGACAGGCTGCTCCGAGGGGCTTTTGAATGGCAGGAGGGTGGTGGGAAAGGCAAAGAGGAGGACTGATCCTGTAAGAGGGAATTTAACATGTCCCTCCAATGGATATTCACTACCATGAAGCCTTTCTTGGAATTCAGTTTCAAAGGTTAGGGAGTAGGAATCCTGACTTTCATCAAGAACACACAAACCAAGTTTATCCTACTTTCCTGTGCCTCAGATTTCTAAATCCAAATTATGCTGGGAGTGCTCTTGCTGATAGACACCAGGGTTGCTTTCTGGCTTTGTGACCACTAAAGCCATCTCTGTTACACAATGAACCCTGACAAAAGATGCTGGAGAAGATCTGGACCAAAGTACCTCTTGAAGAGAGAGATGCTCTCCTGGGAAGGGGGAAAACACACTCAAATCTCACTTCATAAAGCAGGAATTTCACCTGTAATCCAGTGCTCCAGCCTCTTGGGAGAGGAGCTTGCCCCTCAGGCTCCCCAAATCTAGCTCATAGTTTCCTTAGCACCTGCCTAGATTCAACTAGTGCTATTCTGTGAACAACCTTAATGTCTAAAATAAACTCAAATGAAATTTGTTGCACATGTGTCACTTCTACAGTTTATTTTTGGTTGAAACTAGTTATTTAAAGGTGTCCAATTTATGAATGAGTTTGACCATTCAGCTGCATAAATATTTAAATAGAAAATACTCAACACCAGTTCCTCAGCTGAGTTGATCAGGTCCTTTCAACCTCAACACAACACTTTCGATCACAGTTCACCCCTGGAACAAAGTAACCTGAGACCTACAGAGAGCACCAGGGGGAGTGTTAATGGGTTATGATGGCAGATAATGACACATCAGTGTATTATGATTTTAATAGGTCCACAGCTGCCCAAAGCTACAATCATTCAACAGCAGTTCAATCTAGCTATCCAATTCTGCATGGATCGCACACTTTGAGATGAAGACATTTTTCCATGGCATTTGCAAATCCCCCAGATGGAAAGTCAGATCAGGATTTGTTATTTTTAATCACATTAGGCAAGCACACACTCACTGCACCTCTGCTGGTGCATACCTGTCACTCCACACACAGGAGACTCTGCTCCTACCTGCAGACCTCTGAATATCACATTGAGATTTGCTTTCTCCTGAGACCACTCGTGCTCACAGCAAAATTTCACCAAGAAGCAGAGTTTATTATGGGTGTATTTATATACCTCAGCAGCTCTTTCATATCAAGTCATTGAGACATGATTCTTTTCCTGGAAATGAAGCATGAAAGTGTGGGAAACTATTCACAGCTTGATGACTGAATTTCCTTAGGTCTGCGAGCCAAATTACGAGGAGTGTGTGAATGCACAAAAAGCTCATTTACAAATTAGGCTGTTAGGAAACTTGGATCCAAAAAGAGGCATCTGTGTGTTCTCTGCATTACAAATACTCACATGAGGTTGCCTAAAACTGCTTGTTTCTTTGGGTACTGGACGATATTAATTAATGAAGGTGATGTCTTAGATATTTTAACTAAAGGAAACAAAACACAAACAAACAAACAAAAACACCACAGCAATTTGCAAATAAGAATTTCTTGTGCTTCTGCAATGCCCAAGGAATACCACTGGATCCAACCATGAAACCATTACCAGACTTTGAGGGTCTGGACACCAGAGCAGTAGGGGAGAGAATGCAGAACCATCCAGTTCCTAGATTAGGTGTTGGAGCATGTCCAATATTCATAATTTCTCATTCAAATTTCAGGATAAGCCTTCCCATCCCCAACTAAGAGGCAGTGATCACAGAGGTAACTGGTCTTACAAGCAGTATTGCAGTTTTCAACATAGTTGCTGTAGCACTAAAGAAAAACCTCACAAACCTAAAAGAAGAATTGTGCCAAATGGCTGAAGTCTTGCATTAAATCCAGCTAAGGGACAAACTTCCAACAAGTGTTAAGGTGTGGTGCTTGCAGCAGTGACTACCAAAACCTCCGAGTGCTCTGCACACAGAGATTAAATCCTGTCAAGACAAAGTGAGTTGGTGTTTATTTACCAGCTCATTAAAGTATATGGAACTGACATGGGTGAATTTCCTTGTCTGCTTTCAAAATGGTTTATGCTACAAAACTTCTATGCATGACTCAACAAACATCCAGGTATCCAAGTTATTAGACTTTTTTTTTCTTCACTTAGGATCAGAAGTTGTCACCAATACTGCAAGCATTACTGAACATGGCAACATGAGTTGACGGAATCAATGATAAGAACCACTTTTTTGTTAGAATTAGTTCTTGGAGCAACGAGTAATTCACCATTAGAAGAGATGACAGGCGCCAGAACTTGCAGCAAATCCTCATTAAGAACAACAGATGTTTTATTCACACTATTGAAGAACATGTAAGCCTAATGTGTTTGGGTTAAAGCCAGGCTGTCACTGAGAAAACAGTGAAACATATGTTTAATTGAGAAGGCCTCTTGTATTTTACAGGTCTATGTCGATAGTATATACTTCATCAAACTAGGACTAATCTTCAGGGATAAAGAACTGATTCACATGATATTGTCTATGCAGTATTTTTAAAAGGCAAAAATCTCGAATGGCATAACTTTCCGTTAGTTTCTGTTGTTACAAGAGCAAGTGTTTTCATTTAAAACTTGATAACGGGAGAAAGCTGAGTAGCTTGTTGTGGAATCTCATACTGACCTTATGTTTATTTGGTTTATAAAACGGTGTTAAGGTTTTTCCTACAAGCCTTATCCCATCACCTGAGCAGCTCTTGATCATCCCATGCTTTCTCAAGTAAAAAACAGAAACATAATTTGGGGATTTTTTTTTTACATGGAATCATGGATTGCTCCTTTAGAAATTATTACAAGCCAATGGATATCTCATCATACATTTTTCAAGCAAAACTCCTTTGGTTAAAAACTCAGACATATTTTGAAAAGTATCTTGCTTTTGAGGAAAACATGGGTGAACTTGGGGAATTAGTTTGGAATTATATAATGAGGTTCAGATAATTTTATGTGATGTTTATGTATCTAAGTTTCTGATGAGCACTGACACACAAACAGCTTTATATTAACTTCAAAATAAGGAGAGCCATTGCTATCCAGAAACAACAGAAAACCTCTTCAATTTACCTTCTTCTAGATCGAGGCTTTTCTTCACTGTGTTTTCACAAGTTTCTTCCAGGCTGGGGCATCTTGTTCTCCAGCCCGTTCCGACCTGCGTGTCCTCAGGCCGGTCTGAGGCGAGAGAGCTCGTAGCTCCTCCTGGGGTGGGGTGGGTTGATTTCCCTCTCCCGCCCTTCTCATGTCACCCTACCAAGAGCCTGAATTCTTCCCAGGACATAAAGAAGTCCTTTCTGAACAAAGCAGGAGACACGGAAAGCAGAATGTCTGTCAGGTGTGGGTGCCCAGGCGGCTCTGTGAGGAGAGGACGGCGCTGCCCTAGCACAGACCCAGCCGGTTCTGCAGCAGCACCTCCCCAGGGCACAGCTCAGCCCCTCAGCGAAGCTGGTGGCACCTCTGGGACCCTGTATCTAAGAAAGGGCAAAGAGCTGCCTGGGAGGGAGGGAAAAGATGTGAGAAACAGCCCTGTGGCTTCAGGAAAGGGAGTGGGACAGCAGCTGGGTGGGCAGCTGACCCAGGCCGGCTCATCACAACCAGAGAAATTCAGCAATTTCTGATGAAAAGCTAGTATTGTCTTTAACTTTCAGTATCATTGGTCTATTTAAGAAGAGCAAAGAGAGGAGGAAGGGCAACAATCTCTCTACATCTATATTCAGGACAGCAATGTGTTCCCAGTGACACACAGTGGTTCACACTACTAGCCCAGTTTCACCATGGCAATGACAAAGAAACAAATGCTTTCCTGATGTTGCTGGCACCCATTTCTATGGTGCTTTTAGATTTATCTCCTGACACAAGACCCCTTCAAAATAAAAATAATTTTAAAATATCCCTATAGACAGGCATTTGCCTTTCCAGGTGGGTTCTTTGCTAGCAGGAGACATCAGGCATGCCTTCTGGTCTTGTTCAAGTATTTCTCATTAATCAGCATTTGGAAATGTACCATCTCAGCCCAGACAGCAGGCTGGGCCTTAACCTTTTAAAAATTCTGCTTTTAATTAGTTAACTCATCTTCCTTACACAAACATTGCCAGGACTGTAAATTGGGGAGAGCAGGAAATGCTCATCACACACTGCAGAACACTGGAAAGGTCAGGGCAGTCTCTGCTGCCACCGTAAATACAGACTGGGAAAGATGTGAAAGGTAGATGTGATGGCAAAGCCTGAAGCAAAGTGGAGAATGACATTTCAAACTATTTTTGAGACAAGCAATGTTTCAGTAAACAGAAATATTCCTGTCTGGAAACACACGGTCACAACAAATATTGCCTCTGCTACGTGACACTCATCTACAATTCTTGTAATATACCCTGGAAAATTTCATTCAGGAAATTTCAAAGGTGACAAACATTTAATTACCCCACAATTAAGTAGCAAAACAGGTGGAAAAAGCAGTAAATCAATTAGTACCTTTAGGGAGGCCCCCTGAAAGGTCTAATCTAGAAGAATTGAAAGCATCAGTAGAAGTGCAAGGTTCTTATCTCAGCTTGTATTTGCATCCAAGCCTGGTTAAATCACATCAGACGTTGGGAACAAACTTGAGTGTCGAGTGCCCATTTTATGACACCTTAATGTTAGTTCAGAACTCAGCTAAATCTTATCCAAATGGCTAGAATGTGTATTTATAATATATAAAAGCTGACAATTTATTTCAGCAGTTTGTACACAGGACCTAGACGGGCTTATGTGTTAAAGCAGTTGAATCATTGAAAATCATATGTGAGCTCAAAAGACATGCACAATTCTTGCTACTAATTTGTTCAAAATAATATTTAAAGAAAAAATTCAAGACTTTCTTGGGACCAATTAATTATGTTATGCACGACTTCTTCCTAAAGACAGAAAGTTCATTAATTGATGTTCGTATTTGCATGCAACTTACATTTGAGAGAATGTTTTATTTTAATTAAGCTCTTCGCTATTGAAAGATGTTAGTGTTATCTTAATGATCCAGCAGTGAAATTGGAAATGAAATGCAAACTCAGCTTTAGACTGTCAAACATGTTAAAAGGAAGAATTTGTAACTCTCACAGTTTGAGTTGGATACAAATCAGAGACCTTTAGCTGCAGAATTATATTTCTTCAACAGAAATCTCTGACAATCAATAGTATCTTAGAAGAAAGCCGTGCATCCTTCAATTGAACTGACATTCTGTCTGATCAAAATGTGATTTTAATTGCTTATAGCTGGGATTTTAAAGTGTGTGTCCACATCAGGATGGCTTAAATAACAGAAACTGAAAAAAAAAAAATAAATCTCCAGACAAAAAAAGCCCATAGGCTTTTGATCATGGGTGGGGGGTAAAATTTCTTTGTTAAAAGTGCTAGAAAATTAAGGAGGCAAAATCATGCTGTGCAATAAAAGAAACAGGACTGCATGGGGAAGAAAGGATGGGTTTGCTTATGAAGTATATGCTCAGGACACTAAATTAAAACTCTGCTAGTGAATTTAATTGTTTTTTTTCTAACTTTCTGCAAGCCTGGTTTTACAATTTATACTTCTGCATTGTGTCACACAGCACATGTTCACACAAGTGCTACAGGCTCTCGTTAGCAAGGTTCAGAAATCAAACACTCTTCCGAGGGCACTGCAGTCTTCATGCTCCTGACTCCTGCCTGTGGAGCCTTTCACTGCTGCATGACACAGGCTTCCCTATCCTACCCCAGCACGGCCCCTTCTCTTCCCTCACATGGTGGGTTTTCCCCACAACCTGCACAGAGATGCCTTCTGACACCCAGACCAGACTCTGCTCTAGCAGGCCTTCCCACCTGAGGGTTCCTTCTTCTAGATTCTAGTTTAGCTCCTTAATTTAGCTACTGGCTAGATCTAACCCATTTAAACCTTCAAACTACTTCCTCCATGCCCCCCTCACCCTTACAGCTCTAGAAACACCAAAACCCAGGAACCCCCTTTTTCTCTCAAGATTTGCATCCTTTCCTTCTCTCCAGTCCCAGCCTTGCAGCTACAATTTTTGCAGGTGAAGCCAGAATTTTTGCCTGCTGCCCAAACTGGCTCTGATCACAGCAGTGCTGAGCCCGAGGTAAAAAGCAACGTCTAACGATTCACACTCAGAGCTTTGCTACCCATGCAGCTACTCCCTGAACTGCAGGAACCAAGCCCTGTTGCTAACACAATCCTAGATTGCAGCACAGCTTCCAGAGCAACAAGCATCTTGGGGTGGGCATCCTCCCTGCCTCTGAAATACAGGTCTGAAGTTTCTCCAGTCAGATATTCAAAAATTAACCCACACTGAAAGACAGCACCTTTGACTGACAACAGGGCTCTTCACTTTTAAAAGGCATAAGTGGCATAAAGTTTTTCAAAATGGAGTTGCTACCTAACTTCACTTCTGAGATAATAAGCCTAAGTATATCAATTACCAGTTTGAGGGACAGGATTCAGAAAGAATGCTGGCTCTGAAATGCTGCACTGTCTCATGGTTTGAAGAAGCAATTAAACTTGATGCAGTTGGGAGAACAAATAATCCCAGAGTTGAAAGCACACATTCAGTTTTCTAAGCAAACAAACAAAGAGCCATAAGAATGATGTGGCAACATACAGATCTAAATCATCCACCCTGTTTCTGCTTCTGTGCAGTATTGCTGTGTTGCTTAATAGGAAACGTGTGAAGTGAAAAGCTGTCACCAGCTGCCACTGAACCTGCATCTCATCCTTTCTCATAAACTATAACAGAACTGTAAAGATGCAACTATTGCCAGCTTTTAAAACACTTAAAATAGACCATTTATTACTTTCCCCCTTTGGCCAGCCAGTTAGTTTTGCAATCACTGCAAACAGACTTCAGTAAAGAAGAGAGAGATTAGTACTGTTTTGGTTTGACCTTCTCTATTAATAAGGGTTGTCTTTGCAGCAGAAATTTGTCATCACAGCCCTAGTTCCAGCTACTGTACCAGAAAACCCCATTTCCAGCCAAAACATCACATCTGTACTTTTGAATATACATTCTCAGCTTAGCTCAAGGTCACCTCATTTTCTCCTTTAGCATTATTTAGCCACTTGCCCTTGCAGTACCCAGAACCTCATGGTACTTTCAGTCCCTGCCATGCTTAATTTTCCTTCACACCTCCTCAAATGCCACTTCAGTCTTTTCACAGTTCCAGTAAATTCTCTCCTAACTGATCTTCTGGGCTTCTGGGTCCTGCAGGTCTTGGCTGAGGTTTCCCTTCTGCTTATGCCTTCCACGCTGGAGGTGGCTGTGCGAGCTGTTCTCTATGTCAGCAGAGCTACTCTGGAAACAGGCCCATGCACAAAGACTGCCCCTCAGACTGCAGACAGACATCATTGCCCCAGGGTGAGACACCCAGATGGGCACTGCCTGCTGTGCCTCCTGAGGACAGGCTGCCATGCCAGCCTCCACCACAGCCGAGTGCCCAGACAGAGCCATGAGGCTCCTTGGCTCCTGCCAAATCTCCAGAGTCAGTGAGGACACCACAGACCAAGGTCTTTCCCACTCTGCTGCTACAGGAAATCTCTTGGTCCAGAATACAAGAAATAAATGCAGTAAGTGGTTGGGTTTTTTTTACATTTTCCTATCATGAAGAAAATCAGCTGTTCATTTATCCTACACTTTTCAGTTTGGTGTCACCTTCTAGAACAGAAAGTTTTGCCACAAACTTCTTTTCAGCTAGAACCATCTATCGATTTTTAACAATTTCTCGTACAGGGTGGCAAGTCTGCTATATAAATTTGAATGGTGGGTAATTGACTATTCCAAATCAAAAGAAAGATTTGCCAAACATAACCTCAAAGTAATTGTGGATTCATTTATTTTCTTCAAATAAAAGCATGCTGTTATAGTAATGTGTCACAGAGCTCAGAGTAAATGTCAGTGAATCCTATAATGAAACCTGCTGTATTTGCATATGCAATTAATATCTCGTATGGTAGCAGTCAGTTTGTTAATTGTGTCTTTAAACACTGCTCAGTAATTTGCACTTCAAGAAGCAGCACACCATGCAAAGCCTCTAAAAGTGCTTTACAAACATTACATTAATCTTCAGCAACTTCTTGAGGTGCACATTATCATCTGTACTCTACCAATGGACAGAACTTTGCACAAACAGTTCATGTACAATTTTTCAAAGGAATTTAGTGCTTAATCCTTAATAAGGCTTAAAAATCTGGTCATACCTCGAGGTTCCAGAAGGAAACAGAAAAGGTCCAAACACTAGCAGTAGAAGCAAGTAAGGCATAGGAATATTTCCATATGAGGAGAGATCAACTAGATTAGTGCTAGTTCAAAAAGAATGAACATATGGCAAAGGAAGCATAAGCAACCAGATGAAAACTTGCCAGTGCCTCTTCCCTCTTCACCATGGTTGAAAAGGAAATTAAAAGTGGAGACTGATGAAAACCCAAAAGCAGGTCGTTTAAAAAAGGCAAAAATACTGTGTACAGCTAATGCAAACCTGTGCCCAGAAAACCTCTGAAAGGGCTGGGGCCTGGGCCAGACATGGGGACACAGAGCCTGGCAGAGGGGGAGGCAGGGCCCCCACCCCCAGAGCTCAGCACAGTGTTCCACCTCTGCAAGGCCACAGCTCTGGCTCAGTCTTGCCATGGGCTGTGGGAGAAGTCAGCAGGAGCAGCAGGTCCCACTGAGCTGCCCTCCTCTTGTCACTCTGATCGTGGCTGTTCCCTTCAAAACCACTTGTGCTCCAAAGACATGCAGCATGCATTCCTTCTCCATCACCCTGCATACAAGGCTTTCCATATCACATGATATGGAAAAACATACCTAGGAAAAGGTTCCTCCAGACTGGATTCTAACCAAAAGTACGGAAACTGATGAAACCAGTGAGGTGGAACTAGACTTTTATAGGGAAGGAAGATGTTAGAAGATACTTTGATAAACCAGAGGTTTTGAAATTGGCTGGGCCTGATATAATTCATCCTTGGCTGATGAAATCTCAGGGCTGATAGCAGTTATTGGCAACCCAGTGTTGAAGAACAGGGATGAGATACAGAGGATGAAACAAGATAAATACACTTCCTGTCTTTACAAAAGGTGGAGGATGAGGAGATGGGGAATCAGATACCTATCAACTTAGCTGCAGTTCCTAGAAACAAATAAAGCCATACAATTGGCAAGAAGAGAAAAAAAATCACAAGCAAACGAGTGGCTGCCTGGTGGGATCTGTTCAGAGTAATTGGTGTCAAACCAATCTCGTTTCCTTCAACAGTAAGACAATAGATTTTGTGTCACAACTTGATTTCTCTCAAGCTTTTCACAGTATTTAATCTCACTTTCTTGTATATAAGGTAAGAAAACACAATTTAGATGAAAATACTAAGAGGTGGATGCAGAACTACTTGAAAAACTATTCAGGGTAGTGTCAAAGGTTCATTCTCAAAATAGAAGATATAAAAAAACCTGAGCCTAATGGGGAGCTGTCTTAGGTCTGGTATCAGTCATTATGTGTGACAAATGAATTAGTGCACTTCATGAATTTTCAAATAATAACAAGCTGGCAAAGAGGGAAAATAGGTGGAAGGACAAATATAGATTTAAAAAACATCTTAAAGACTGAAGTCTGAAAATAAACAAAGCCAGGTTTCTATTCAACAAGAACAAATGCAGAAATCTACACCTATGCTGGAATAATCATCTGCACAAATGTAGGACGGGAAAGAATTTTACTGATATTAGAGCTCCATAAAGAATCTCAGGAGCTTTAAAGGATCAAAAGACATACATTGCAAAAACCAGGCAAATGCTCTTCTAGAACTACGAAGACAGAGATAGTTTGCAAGATAAATGAAATAGCCCTTCTACTCTTCCCCACACCGTCAAGGTCTCAGCTGGAGTACAAGATCCAATTTTGAGCCATGCACACCCAGAAAGATATAAACCAATTCAAGACAGTCCAGAATGGTGAGAATGATCAACAGTCTAATAAACAACACCTAAACAAATTGAGGTTGCTTGGAAAAGGAGAGACCAAAAAGAGATGGTAAGTACATGAAAGACCAGTGCAGAGGAAGAGGTGAATCTATTCTACATGTCCTCAGTGGGTGAGAAAACTAACCAGCTTCAAGTTTAGCTAGGAAGAATCAATTTGGCATGAGGAAAAAGCTTTTCACTGGAGAGGGTGACAAAGCACTGAAGTGAATTGCCTAAAGAGACTGTGCAGCCTCTGTGTTTGGAGGGTTTTATGAACAAGTCACAAAACATCTGCCAGCAGCAGCCCTGGGGCAGGTGTGTGTATCAGATTGGGTCCTCTGGAATCAGTCCTTTTGTCCTGCCCACCCTGCAGTCTGCCAGCTCACTGTCATAAAACTATGGGAAAGTAATAAAAGCAATCAGATAGCCTGTAATTGGTGTGGAAACTACCTAAAAAGAATATTTCCCCCTTTCCTACTGAAGCCCTTCCACACCTGAATGCCTTGCACACCTGTAATGCCCTAAGTGCTAAAGCTCTATACATATGTGAAGGTATTATAGGATATTCGAAGATGTGATAGATAAAAATCCCAACAAGAACGTGCAAGGTTACACAGAAAGTCAGTGACAGAGCAAGTAGCTGCTTCCTCTGGCTCAGGCACCCTTGCTGTTGCCAGCTGCTCACTCTTCCCTCACCTATTTTAATATGGATGTACAACCTTCATTAACCTTTCTCAACAGACCAGAAAACTAAAAACCAGCTCCACTTTCCTAAGCTGCTCAGGAAGTTATTCCTATCTTGTTCTAATGTATAAATTTAGAACCAATCTAATTTTCTGGACAGTAAATTGTTAAGTATCAGAGCTCAGGCACTAGAGCTCGGTGTTACAGAATTGCAAGTTCTGTAGCAGCTACCTGCCATGGGCTGGGACACATCCATCCCAGCTGTGGTCTGCTAGAATAAGCTCTGCCTTTACGCCACAGGAAATAAATAAGTTAAAATTACCTATTTGCACCTTTCTGGGCCCGCTTCCCCACACATATCTCTACACCAAGCCACGCTCAGCAATGAATAGAATCCTCTCCGTGTTCCTGCTGGGGCACCCTGGAACACTCTCCTGGGTCACATCTGGAGGCAACTTCCTTCAGCAGTGTGGGCTGCATCCTGCTTCCTGAAGGGGTCACTTATTAATGACCCCCCTGCCACTGCACAGACACAGACTCCAACACAGCTGTAGACTTTTCCTGCTATCCTGGCTTTTGGTACTTTACTACTTTTGCTACAGAAAATCTTGCAAGTATTCTGAAGAGTAAATGCTCTCTCTGGGAGTACCCAGTGGCCTGTGACTGGAAAGGACTGGACTTGACATCAGCGTTGTCCCATCTCAGGTGCCTCCAGCTGTGCCCATAGGTAACTGGAGTCAGCCAAGAGAGCCCCTGGGTGCTGGCTCTGTGCTCAGCAGTTCCTCCTACCTCCCTTTCCTGTTTCCATCACCTGTGTCCTGGTTTATGGTGGAGGGAGGCTGTCGTACTGCTCCTCTTTACTGAGAGATTAATTTCTAATTTGCATGCATGTGTACTTGTGCAATGGCATGCTGGGGAGTTCAAAGCTTTTCTCACGTTCAAAGTACTCTTTGGGTGTAAGTTGTCCCAAGTCTGATGTGCACCAGGCTTGTATTTTTGTTCCTGATTGAATACTGCTGCACTATATTCTTTTAAAATCTCTAGCTATTCTGGGAGAGGTGTATAATTTAATATGTTCAATAGATTTCCAGTCAGGCATTCATGTACAACTTTCTTCATCTTGCACTCAGATGTTTGATTTTTGCCAGTAATTGGATTTGCTGCATTTGTGTTTATTTTCAGGACCTATAGTAAACGCTGCACTTTTAGCTGAGGACCATTAAAGGTTTTGCCAAAACCTACAGGAATCAACCACGTAGGTTTTCTGAAGCTTGCAATGTTAGTTTGCAGGCAGTGCAGAGCACTTTTTACATGGGGTACTAATGTACAAATTAATACAGCCTGAACACTACATCAAGCAAAATCTCTCCTGTCAGCAGTAGCTGTGGGTATGCAGGGCAACATTATTAACCTGCTCTATGGTTAGATGCACAGCCATTTAACATATTTGCAGTGGGACAGCCCTAAGGATCCAAACAGAGACCAGGAGGAATAACTTTGCTCACAGGAATTGCTCTAAAGCCCATTCACAGCAGAACTGGCCTCCCCTTTGAAAGCAAAACGAGAAATTTGAAGATACATGCAGGGGAGACCTCCAAAACCTGCAGGGACAGAGCCCATGTCCCAATGATCTTATGGCCATGAAGCTGAGCTGGGACTTCAGAAAACAAAAGCTGTGAAGATGTGAGCTGTAGGAGATGTGAAGCCAAGTCACACCACCTCTTTCTGTAAAACCAAAACCAAGAGGAACAATCTCCTTTGCAAGCATTCTGAGACCTGCTGAGGACAAGTGGAAAACTGTCACTATTGGGATGGGGCGGGGGGGGGGTGCTGCCATCCCATAACTTAGCAAGCAGGAGGTTTGTTTCTGCCAGCTTTATTAGTAAATTACCTATTTATTTTGGAACCAGTTTCCTTTCCTCACTGAATCGATGTGGGAGAGCCAAAGCTGCAGGGATGAAGGCAGGTAAAGAGAGAGGCCAGGGGAATCAAGGCTTTAAATCAGGGTTCAACATCACACACAGGGCACACTTAGCTTGTCTCTGATCCTTGCCGTGGTGGTCCTTAAGTCTCTCCTACAAGTCCCATCACATTGTTTTTTTATTCTTCTCAACATGCGCCTGTTTTATCTGGGGTTGTCACTTGTGCTCGGTACTCATGGTAGCAGATTTCCTTTTCCTTTTGTATTTAAAAAGCCCAGTTGAAAGTTCTAAGCAGCTGAGCTCAAAAAGATCCTTTTAAAATCAAGCAGCAAAAGTAACTGCTTGGTCATGCAGGATGCAAACCTACCAGTGGTGGTCACACTCTGGATGGAAACCCTGACCTGCTCCTTCAAAGCAGGACTGACCACAGGTTTCTCCGGAATGCCTTTGCTGGGACAAGCTGGTGAGAGGAACTTGGGCCTTACAGCATTCCCCACTATTCATCAAATTCACTGGCCTGCAGGGAGTCTCAGCATAGGATCCTCAAATTTAATAAACATAAAGAGAAAAAAGAAGGAAAGCAAGTGTCCAGCAGTAGGTGAGGGACAGCAGATGGTGAGCAGATGGCCAGTAACAGCCAATGCTCCTCCTGACAAGGAGAAACAAGCCAGCACACAATCCTGCTAGGAAATGAACTTAGGTCAACTGGAAGCAAGTACCATGTTCATGTTCTTGGGAAAGAAAAACTGAGAAAGCAATACCTGGAGCTGTTCTTAATTACAAAGGGAAAAAGCCATCATAAAGGAAGCAGATCAGTGGTAGCACGAGCAACAGATTCAGGTTTCCCAAGTTCCAGTACTGTGTAAAGATTTGCTTTCATCATCCTGGTAAATTTTCAAGTTATACTAGAGTGGTAGGGCAGCTTGCTTATTGTCCTAGACCTCTCTGCCAAAAGAAAGCCCTAAGATGTGTCCACCAGCTGCTGCTCATGCAGACATCAGCCTACCCTGTGCGTGAGCATTGGTCCCAAACAAAGAGGCCCTTCAAGATGGGTCATGGACAAAGTGGGAGAGTAGAAGAATTCCTCTGGTCCATAACTTCTCTTTGATCCACTGAACTCTGACCTGTCCATCCCTCATGCCATATTTACCCTCCTGAGATCCATAGATCCACAGAATTACTTTTTCTCTAGGCTATTTCACTCCTGTGGCTTCTCCTTATCCTTTTTTCCAGTGTGGGAGGATAACCTTCTGAAGTGGAATGCTGGAAGTTCTCATCTCATGTTCATTTTGCAATAATGAAAAATTACTTAGTAAGTTTGCAGACTACACCAAACTGGGTGGGAGTGTCAATTTCTGTGACAGTAGGAAGGCTCTGCAGAAGGACCTGGACAGGCTGGATCGATAGGCCAAGGCCAGTTGTCTGAGGTTCAACAAGGCCAAGTGCCAGGTCCTGCATTTTGGCCACAAGAACCCCAGGCAATGCTACAGGCTTGGAGAAGAGTGGCAGGAGAGCTGCCCAGCAGAAAAGGACCTGGGGGTGCTGGTTGACAGCTGGATGAACATGAGCCAGCAGTGTGCCCAGGTTGTCAAGAAGACCAAAGCATCCTGGCTTGTATCAGGAATAGCATGGCCAGCAGGAGCAGGGAGGTGATCGTGGTTGTGGGGAGGTGGGTCTTGGCCTCTTCTCCCAAGTAAATACCAACAGAACCAGAGGAAATGGCCTGAAGTTGTGGCAGGGGAGGTTTTGATTGGATATTAAGAAAAATTTCTATACTGAAAGAGTGGTCAGGGACTGGAACAGCTGTCCTGGGAGGTGGTGGAGTCACCATCCTTGGAGGTACTCAAGAAACATGTAGATGTGGCACTTCAGGGCATGCTCTAGTGGCCAAGGTTGTAGGGGTTTTTTTGGTTGTTTGTTTATTTAGTGGTTTTTTTTTGTTTTGGTGGTGTTTTCTGCTGGAGTGATTGGTTGTTGGTGGGGTTTTTTTGTGTTGATGGTTGGACTCAGCGACCTCGAAGGTCCTTCCTAACCATGATGATGCTGTGAGTCTGTGTATTTCTGGGCTGCCTCTGGACCCTGTGCTTTTTTTGGTTCATACAAGGCAATGGTCCCCAAAACTGATTTCATACAGTTTACAGCACTGTGACATCTAACAGAAGGACAGTATGTCACCACTGAGGGAGAAGAAAATTACCTACCTACATCTGCCAAGAAATACATTAATTCAAAGGACATTAACCAAGGCACAACCAATTAGTGACTGTGAGACAATGTGAGCTCAAAGCATTAAAAAATGTGCACAATATTTTGAACTATATGATAAATGAAAGCCAAGATGCATCACAGTTTTATAGAGTGCTTCTTCTGTTTCCCCTCCTAACATATGCATATTGTTCAGTAAAATTTTCACAAGAATGAACTGGGGAAAAAAATACTTTCAGAAGATGTCAGAATTAGGTCATTGCAAGACTGTTGGGATGTTTATTGAATTCATAGTTTTCCACTTCATCAAATGATCCCATAGAAGAAATTCTTTAAGAATAGTAACAATTCAGAGGTCAGGACAAAAGGCAAAAAAAAAGGGGGCAATTTCAACAGTTGGTGAAATACCTTGAATCCAGGAGAACGGAATTATGAAGAGATTTTAAGCACAGAGGATTCCAGTTAGGACAAAAGTGGGTCAGGCATTAAATGGAAAAGCACAGACTAAAGCAAAGGTTTTTTCCACTTCACAGTACAGCAAACTTCGATTAGCTCATAAGAGGCTTTTGAGATATAAAAGTAAAATTGACATTCTGTCAAGATGAGGTTGGTATTAGTAAGCAGGATCCTGTGCGTGTCGCTGAGAGGTTATGTCCACCACAGGGAGAATCATGGGGCCACAGAAGCTCCATTTCAGAAAGATCTGAGCTGATGAAGCTGTAAACAGAGAGGCTTTCATATCAGCTCACAGTCTCTTGCATCCAATTCCCACCTGCCTTGTCCTGCAGTAGGATTTTTCATATATATGAATATATGTGAATGTTCTCTATTACTATTACTTTTATCTCCTCTGTTGGGTGTTTAGGCCAAGAAGCTCCCTGGTATGCACTTGAAGGGACAGTGTACTCATTGCTCCAAGTCACAGGACTCCAGTGTAGCAGACAAAGAGGTTGGATGTGGTTCTGACTGCCCAGACATGATGAAGCAGTGGCTGCTCAGCCTGGAGAAGAGGAGGCTGAGGGGAGACCTCATTGCTCTCTACAACTACCTGAAAGGAGGTTGTACTGAGGTGAGTGTTGGCCTCTTCTCCCTAGTGACTAGTGATAGGACAAGAGGGAATGGGATCAAGTTGCACCAGGGGAGGTTCAGATTGGGTGTTAGGAAAAATTTCTTCACTGAAAAAGTGGTGAGGCCTTGGAACAGGCTGCCCAGGGAGGTGGTGGGGGCACTGTCCCTGGAGGTGTTCAGAAAACAGGTGGACGTGGTGCTTCAGGAGATGGTTTAGTGGTCACGGGGGGTAGGGCTGGTGGTTGGACTTGATGGTCTTGAAGATCTTTTCCAACCTTAAGGATTCTATGGTTCAACAGAGCTGAGAAAATCTTTTACAGCTTTTGTCATACTGAAACTTATATAAATATTTTAATAATCTAAATTTTAGAAAATATAAGAGGTAATGTCATAATTAATGTGAATGTATCAACAGCTCAGAAGTCCTGCCTTAAATCTTACTGAAATACTTCTTTTTTTTACAAGAGTTCTAATCCAAATCATGACACAAGTGAACTTGCAGTTGCACAAGCATATTTAAACCCCCCTAAAACAGAGCATTTCACTCACCCACAGCACATCAACTCCTTATCCTCACTCAGTGACAAAGGTGAAAAGATTGTTCAGCTTCCATTAAAACACAAAAATAGGCTTGAGTGGCTATCATAGTTATTCACACACAACTGCCACTGCAGCCCACCTGCCACTAAAGCTACTTCAAGCTAAGCTGAAAAGAATTATTTAAACTGTTTCATTACCTCATGAGAAAAGAATATAAAATGGTCATACGTGTATTAAGTGGGATTTAAAAGGCTATAGAAACTCTTTAAAATATTATTTTAAGAGCCAATAAATTAATCTTACATTGCACCAAAGCTGCCTCTGCCTTTGAGAAAATAGCTATGCCTGTAAACCCAGCTGAGCAGCTGGACTATATATACAGCCTCCTTTCATATGTTGTACACACATCATTTTCCTGAAAAAAATACTGATCAAACACCTGAAATGAGGGCAGCCATCCTTAAATCAAAAAGAAGAAAAAACTCTGTGCACGGTGTGTCTGGAAGCTGTGCAAATGTGCTCAGAACAATCGGGGCCTTAATTCAATATCTCCAGTTTCAGAAGAAAACCCCTGTGAAGACCCATGGGAGCAGGTTTGAGTGACTGTTTATTTCCCTGCTCTGCACAATATGCTGGATGTGCTAACTTCTACCCACACTTCTCTATCGAAGAGACAAGAAGCAAGATGATCATCCAGAGCCCCACCAGCACACAGGCTGCTCTGCACCTCCCCGCTGGACTGGAACCCTCAACATGAGACATGGAGGTGTGAAAAAGTGAAGGAAAGGGCTTGAAATTCTGCTCAAAAAGGAGCCTGGATGAACGGGACAAAAGTGACACCATCAGGCTCCATCTCACAGCCCAGTGCTGACAACTGCTTGGGCTAAGGTGGGCAGTCTACCAACCTGTGCAAGGAGGAGCTTGGATGTTTAACTAGAGGCCGTCATACCAACGTGGTCATTAACCTAGGTCTCTAATTGCCATGCTCTGCAGATGGATACTGTATTACTGAGAGACTCAGCTATTTCCAGATTCCCTCAGTGAAGGAGGCTCCTGTAAGGAACTAAACAAACCCCTTCCAACTAAAGGCTCCCAAGGAAGAAATGAGAGTGTTGCTGCCTGGTGCTCCTGGACACCCCAGAACACCCAGAACAGCCCAGTCCATCTGCTCACCATGCCCTCTGGGTCTCAGCCACACACTGCAGGTGACCATGATGACAGGGCAAGGCTCACTGTGCACACAGGTTTCCAAGATAAGGTTCAGTGTTTTAGCATTGCCTTTCGGGAGGGAAGAAGAGCAGAGTATTCAGTACTGGCTAAAATGCCTGCTTGCCATTTGTGCTGCCAAGATCCTTTTGGATGTGTCTTGTTACCATATCTGGCTTTCAGCTGTGGCTCACCCTTTGGTCTCCTCTGACAGGTGAAGCAGTTGAGCCCCACTTACATCTTTTCTCCCTCCACACTCTGAGCTGTCTGACAAGATGCCAGGCACATCTAGATAGTGTGTCAGAAACAGACCTTATCTCTCCCAAAAAGTAAATCCCACTCCTATCAGAATTATCAGATCCTCTGACCTTCATTGCTGATGTCCTCTGTCTAGGATGTTTGGTAAACTGAAATAGCAGCTGATAGAAACACAGACTGCCTGCCAGAATAGAAATAACCTTTTTTGTTGATCCCGAGGAAGATCAGGAATGACAGCACTGTGCCAGTGAGGGAAATCAATTCCACTCAGCCCCTGTGACACAAGACAACAATGAAAAACGCATTTAGAAGACAGAATTCTTACAAGGTTTTCAGAAGTTCTCTCATCTTACTTTGTAGTAGCAGTCAGGGAAAGACTGCCCATCCTGCTCTACCTGCAGTGAGTGTGTGCTCCTCTCTGCCTGGGAGAGGAGGTGCATTCTTCTGCTCTAACCTGCTTTGCCTTCATCTCTGCTGTTTATTAGGCATTATTTGTTAAGGCAGAATCTTATTTTGTTACTTTCTACATGTGAAGGAAGCAGGTATGCCTGAGGAGCATTCTGAATGTGAGGAAGGTGCAGCTGTATATTTACATGGGAAGCATCAAGCAATTTCGGGGGAAAGCTTTTTCAAGTGTAGGTGATGAGCAGAGACGTAAAATATCCAGCTGATATTACAAACCAAGAGCAATGTAAGATCAGTGGAAAATAAAACAGGATCCTGATTCTGCATTACACATGCCAAGTCTCCTGTGACGATGTCTCACCCAGCTTCTAAGCAGGGAATTAGATGATCACTGTGATGGGTCTGTCAGCAGTGGCAGAACGAAGAGAGAAGTTGATTTTGTGCACAGCAGTACATAATTGCACATGCTGATACCAGATTCTTAGGGTTTAAAGTCTACTGATTTAGAACCTTTCCATTTAAAAGTTCAAAGTATTTTAGTCAAAGTTAAGCTAGGAGGAAACTGAACCTGCTCATTACTTTTAACTCCATTTTACATATTAATAAATGGAGTATGGAAAGAAAAAGAAATTCTGTCTGTCTGACCATCATCTGGAAGAAGTGAGAGGAAAACCTCTGACACACTCCTGTTGGGGTTAGGAGTAGAAAACCATGTCAGACAGTAGCAAACAAGCTTATTTCTGTTCAGGAGGTGCCTGTCCTTTGGTTTTTCTGTGCTCACAAACTGTGGCACTGTTGTATTAACCCGTATGAGTGTGCACAAGTGATTTGCAGACCAGAGCTCCTCTGCAGACATAAATGCTTTCTAAAGATTTCATCTGCCACTCAGAAAGCCAAGAGTGTGCAACAGGTAAAAATCTCAAAGCTGGAAGAGAAAACTGATTACTTGCCACAAACAGCTCATACTGAGTTCACAGCTGAAGCACACCCTCCCAAAATATGTTCATTAATGACACCAAATAACATCACTCAAAAGGCCCATTTTTAGATAATTGTGATAACTTGGTGCAGACCAAAGCAGAGGTGCTGACCAAGGGCTGGAGTCTCTCTTGAAGGCACATTGTGTGGCAAAGGAGTCAGTGTGCAGTGTGAGAAGAGAGACAGCAAACAGTGATGCTGGAACCGTTCTGGCAACACAAGGAAAATATTACAGCTCTGATAATGATTTCCTTTCAGCCAGCAAGCTGTGACAGCTGGTCAGCTCTATCCCTTTCTGCACATACAGCATGTATCCCTCATTTCACAAAGGGGAACACGTACACAGAGTGTTGCTGTTATTCTGGAAGATGCTGTTTTGGCTCAGTCTACCCCCAGCTAGGCCTGTACACTCAAGGACAGACCTCTGAGCTCATTCAGGGGCACTAACATGATGAATTTTTTTTCTTTTGAAGATGAAAAGCAGTCACAGATGGGCTGGAAAGCAGGTTAGCAATGAGAGAAACCTGAAGGTGGGCACCAGAAAATACAAATCAGGCCTTTCAATCCATTCAGTGTCCATAGAAATAGCAGTGTTCCTGCCTTTTGTTGCATGGAAGTGCCAGAGATGCCCCTGCTCATGTTGTCACACTCCATCTGGTTATCCACACACAAAGCCACACCTGCTGCAGAGCAGCATTGGTGCCACTGCCTCAAGAGCTCATTGCTGCAGCCAGCTCTTGTGAAAAACCCTGTCCAGCACCCAAGAGTTGCCAAACTGCCAGGTTGGAGTAAAGCAACACATGGGAAGTGAACCAGGGCCCAGTCTTAAAAGTGCACCTTCTTAAAGAAAACAAAGGAGGAAAATGAAGAGGAGCCAAAAGATTTGAGGAACAGACAGCTAAAAGTTCAAGATTACTTGCTGCTAAGAAGGTGGGAGTTAATACAAAGGTGTTCAAACCAAACGAAAACTACAAAGTTCACATGGAGATTTGAACTTCTTTGCAAAGGGCTAAGACTTTATATATTGAATAGCTATTAGAAAAAATTCCCACAGTGATGGTAGGGCTGCCAGAGTATGCTAGAAATGCAAGGCACAAGTCAAGTTCTGGGACAACAGCAGGTGATATTTTAGACCTGTCAGTTCATGCACTGTGCTGGTTCTTAGTGCAAATTACTCACACGGGGTCCAGACTGGCCCACAATGACCTGCTTTTGTCTTCAACATGTATTCAAGCAGGTGGGAGATAATAAAAGCAGTCACACCATCAGATCACTGTGCTGTGCAGCAGCAGCAGAGATGGGCATTACGCAAAATCAAAAAGAGAAGTGCAAGTTTGGCTTGTAAAGGGCCAGAATGAAATCTCAGTTTGGTACTCCCTGTTAAGTCATGGCCAGCACAGGAGTCTCTGAAGAGGAACTGTGACTCCTTGTCTCTAAAAGACAGAAAATCTTGTATCTCAGCGAGGTGAGGTCTGTTGAGGGAAAACTTCACTCCTCTTTACACCACAACAAATTCTGGCACCTTAGAAATCACAGGCTGAAGCTGAAAGTCAGTAGTTTTCCCTGGGAACATCTAGTGCTGAGCAGCTGCTACAAAAACTGTTCTCCACTATATTTTTAATACGAGTGGAGCAGATGAGGAATGGCATGGGAGGATTTGGTTCTTTGGGAACCTTTGTATATTGTTTCAAAACCAATTTTGGTCACAAACAGAAGCTCAGTTAGGAAAACTCTAAAGTCTTCCCCTTTGCTCAGTTAATGACAGGTGGTTTGGGCTAACACTTTTACAAAGCAGTTTATAAGTCTGAGTGCTCCAAGACAAGGGCACTTCCTTGCTAGCACGAAGTCTCTTAGCTGGCTCTCTTGTCCAGATGCCCACAAAGGTTGGAGTAAGAGCAAAAGACCCATCAGAGCCAAGAACTCAACCTCCAGTGCTGTTTCCCCCTTTCTGTGGCAGTTTCCTTCAGAAGAGCATATTTATTACTGGCTGGGAGGGTGCAGAGTTTCAAGAAGTTTAGCCTGCTTCTGCCCAGGGTATTTTGGGTCCCTCCTCCTCCATTTAAAAACATATGGATTTTAGATTTCATATTTGTAAAAGTCCCTTTGAAAGTCCCTATATAGACAGTTCTGACGAGTATCAACTACAGTGGCTTCCACATGTAGACAGTACTTAGCAGTGTACTTTTGTAAGCTTTTCAGTATAAACAAGGCCCACAACTGTCTCAGGAAGCTGGACCTGTAGCTGTGAGTTATCTAAGCCAGAGGTGCCTTCCAGCTGTTTCAGCTGTTATTTGCTAGCACTCCATCTGCTGTGCTTGAGATTCAGCATGCACCCTTTACTGCTGTATGCAGCCACATAAATATGTTGTCTTGCTAGGATAACCCACACTTGAGGAATTTATGCTATACAGGCAGTGTAGATTCCTACATAGCTTCGTACTCTAAGTCCTAAAAGGTCAAGCAGGGCTATTAACATTAACAGAAGTTAATAGCAGTTAAAAATTTTCACACTAGAATATTAAGTACAATTTCTTTGTATCACAACCACAGCATAAGTATCAAGAGCTACCCTGTTGTAACAGTCAATAGTCCCTGCTGGAAAATAATTACAACCTCACATAAGACATCTTAGCACTAAAACAAAAGAAGCAGCAGATTTCACAAGAGTTCCATGAAGTATGTGTATGCTGTATGTTCTTGTACAAGGGTGGACATTGCAGAAGCAACTGCCATGAAGCCATAACTGTGTACGTGTTCAGACTGCACAGTCTTAGTATGTCAACTTCACCTGAAGTTCTAACACCTTAATATAAACTTTACCTTATCCTTATGTTCAGTATAATTACTAATCTCCTGCATGTTTTTTTTTTTAACTTAAACTTCAGCAGAAAACAACCAGACATCATAAAGATTCTCACTGAATTATTCAAATATCCCAAACTTTCCCTCTCATTAGCAGTCAGTGGTATTAAATATGCAATTCCCCCCTCATGACTTAAGTAAAGATCACTAGTCTATGAGGAGAGTGGGCACTGGGGAGGTGCAGCTACCCAGACCCAAGCACTGCTCTTTCTTTTACACCTTCCTTCTTCTATGCTCTTTTTAATTTTATTTTATTATTTTTCAAACTGAGTCACTAAACAGCATCTGGCCTGTAAATGCATTCAGGAAGTCAACAAAAGGATTCCAAAAAAACAGGTGCTCAGACAGAACAATTCATAACAGACTCTGCTAGAGCAGGAGACAGGACTGGACCAGGAAATGAACTGTACCTCAGTTATCATATCACACTTTTGTATAATAAGAGCACCCAGAGTTCTGCAGGCTCCCAAAAGCCAGAATAAATGCATCTCTCTGTTGCACTCTGTCTTACTTGCACAATTTGATCATTTCAATAGACCTTGCAAAGCTAGAGCTGGCACATAAAGCCATTGCTAAACAATCTGGATGACTGCCCTAGCTTCAAAATGCTGCACAGGAATTATCACCAGGCACTTCTTAATTAATCCAAAGATACAAGAGGAAAAATACTCAAAGCAGCAGGGAGTAGGAGAAACAGGTACATGTATGAGACTAAATAAATCAAACAATCAATGAACCAAAAGTTTTATAGTTTTTTTTCCCTCCAGTAAAGTACTTGCTGCTAGTCTTCAAGGTTCTTTGAACCTTATATTACACGTTCTGTAATTAATACAAGGCCAGCAACCTCCCCTTTTCTAGGTTGTCATGAGCTCTGAAGCAGAAAGGACTAATTGTCAGTATCTGTGGGTAGCTGAAGGTTATGTTAATACCTGCATACTTCCAGCTTGCCATCAAAAACAAGCTTCAAGTTTCTATTAAAAGCAGCTGTTCAAGGTGTATCATATTGAGGAAGGTTTCAGAACACTGTAAATCTACTCTTGGTATTAAATAGTGAGGTTATCTGCACAGACATGTTTTGATTTATAGAGCTCACTGTCTGAAACTCACCCCTTCTGCTTCTGTTTAAGATTTCTGTGTCTCTACATGAATTACATGGTTTATAAAAGCAAAGCGGTAACAAGAATTAAAGTATCTCTAGCAGTCAGCTCCTTCAAGCTATATTCAACAAAGCGTATTTAGATTTCAAGTGGTAGTGTTTTCCTAGAACATGCATGAGACTAGAAAGCAAGACCAGGCAGATTTGTTAAAGATAAATATCCTAAAAGAGGGTTAAACTGCTTAAGACAGAAACATTCGTCCAGAGAAGCTCAGGAAGGGGTTTGGATTTTCTGTTAATAATAGTGAATAGCTCAAAATAAACATGATGTTTCCAGCAATTGGAACAATTTAAGGAGTTACAATGATAAACTTACTAAAATATATACCCTGCTTTCATTCAGAGCTTTGGGATGCAAGCTGCAGTTTGCTAAAGCATAGAAATCTGTGTTAAAGTTCTTAAAACAATCTCAAACATAGACCAAGAATGGTTTTTAAGATTATGTCACATTTATTTTCAGAGCTGTAATGAGAGCTACAAAACTATCCTGACATATAAATACATTTCATTTGTTTAAGGAAAGCACTAAAGTTATTTCAGCTACAATTCAGCTCCTCTGATGCTCAAACACTGCACATGCACATACAGATGAAAGTATAATGCTCTGCAGCAAATGGCTTACAGAATAAAATATTTTCTATTTCTTAACATCCTACCTTCATAATTGCCTTCTAGGAGACCCAGATTCTCAAGTGCCTTCACAAATCCAACAATTATCACCAGTACAACAATCATTTCAAGTCCCTCCAAGTTCATCTTGAAAAATTACTCATGTAAAAACATCTTCTCTTAGGGAGCGTCCGGACTTCAGAGTTAGACCTGAATTAAAAAGCCCTCCTAGCCCAAGACATGCCACAAACCCAGATAAACAGAATGCTAAAGAAGCCCTGCATATTCCCACCATAACACATTTCCATTGACAGCAAGATGAACACTGGAACGCAAGGAAGTCAAATCTTACCATGTCTGCATCACTTGCCTGCACGGATACAGATGCTTCAGTCTCTAAGGCAACAGAATATACGGTAACCACCTTGTTTAGCATTTCCTCAGTTGCAGCCAAAACTCACCAAATCTGTCTGGTATCTAGGAAAATCTGATGCTCCTTTTTCACACTGAATTACAGTTTTAGACAGATCCCATGGTTTAACGACACAGAGGAAAGAGTCCAAACACATTCTTTGCTTGATGCTAAAGTGAACTTCAGAAAACTCTGGGTCAATAACTTCATTTAGAAAATGAGCCTCGTGCTGCGTGTCCCTAGCAAGGGAAAGACAATCACAGAGGGACAGCAATGTGCTTGAGTGTCATGTTTTCTCACACTGCACACACATTTTACATCAAATACAGGAATCTAGTGAAATATAAAATATGGTAAGGAGACTTTTTAGAGGGAAATCAGTTTTAAAGTTGGAGGGATATGTGAGAAACAAAAGCCTTTCCCCTGCTGCACAGCCTGGGGGGCTCTGTGCAGATGGTGGAACAACTGCCCTTGCTGTAGGTCAGCTGCTGTTCCCAGGGCTGTTTCCAGATGAGGACAGGCAAGAAATGATACCAAGGACACAGTATGCCCATGGCCAGAACTGCATGTAACTTCCTGCTCTGCCTCGGGAAGGACTTTTCCAAGCTCTCAGAAAATTGTTTCCAAGTCCTTGGACCTGTCAGTTAGGAACAGATTCTCTGAAGAACCTTATTCTCCTCTGAGCACCTTAACAGCAGACACCTGCAAGCACTTGCTTGTCCTTCCTACTTACCTCCACTCAGATCTCCATATTTGCAGCCAGTTTCAGACAGGAAAAGAATTAAAAACAAGCAAACAAAAAAATCAAACAAAACCAACCAACACCACCGAAGAAGCACCCCCCAAAAAATAAACCAACCAACCAAAGCAAACCCTGACTCCCTGTTTTCAGTTACTGTTTTTTACCTGCTTCTACTTCTATCTTTAACTGATATTTTATGTTAACAGTTCCCAGAATATTCTTGCTCACTTGCAGTAAGGCCCTCTGAAGGCCTGCTATCTCGTGCAGATACCAAATGGCCCCCATGTTGCATGTAGCAGAGTCAGTCCCAAGGACTCTTTTGAAAGCAGGCAAGTACTTTTCTTATTGACTTGGGCAATGCTGTGTTGCAGGGTCTTGTTGAAGGCCTGACAAAGCTGTTTCCCCTATCATTTTTCCAATATATTAATATTTTAGAGTTATTCCTTATATCAATATCATTAACATCAGCAGCAGCTACAGCTTTTCAGGTATCTCCATTCAAAAAAAAAATCTGATAATTTCTCTTCAGTATTGAACTTAATCTAAGGGTCTCACAACTAACTCCTTACCAAATTTCTCATTGAAGCTGAACATTCCAGAGGGGAGTTTAAGAATTTACTGGAGTATCAAATACAATTAGTATGGAAATGAAACCACCTTTGGGACATACCAGACACAAGGTGTGGTAATTTATGATAGTAAACAATGTTTTAGTACAGAAAGCAAAAGAAATGCAGCCTGATTTAAATAGAGTGGAATGGAGGAT
The DNA here is from genome assembly GCF_020740795.1 of Apus apus. NCBI lineage: Eukaryota > Metazoa > Chordata > Aves > Apodiformes > Apodidae > Apus > Apus apus. The sequence goes on along the minus strand of NC_067294.1, from coordinate 15,826,196 downwards.
AGAAAGAAGAAAGTAACTTAAGCTTAATTTTGGTCAAGTTTAAAACCTCTGCTCCTACTAAAAGTGACAAGAGCTGGGTGATGCTAATAAGCATTCAAAATAAATTTCATTTCTGTTTGGAAGGGGGCTTTTTCACAGTCTAGTTCATATTGTTCCAGTTTGCTGCTGTCAGTTGGACCACCAACATAACCAATTAACAAATACATAATTGCTTTTCCTGTAGAAAACCACATTTACCGTAGAAAATAAAAATGGCCCACACAAATAGACTTCTTGGACAAAAAAATGCACTTCCAGAGTAGCCCAGTTGCTTCGCATGCTGAAGCATCCTCCCTCCTTGCTGGGATTCAAGAGGCAAAATCAAAGTTCTACTTTAGCCTGAGCAGAGCAGAGAGCTGCCCTTGCTCAGTGCCAGAGCTCCAGCTGGGGAGGGCCTCTTCCACCCCCCAAAACTAGAGAGGGGACTCCCACAGCCCCTACCTTCCCCTGGTGGCACTTTCTGTGATGAAATTATTAGCTGCTCTGACCCCGACTTCATGGAAGTTATTTGAAAGTTTTTGTCTTTTTCCAGACAAAAAAGCCATTTTGAAACCCAAGAGAACTTCCCAGCTGTTTTCTGGCAGCCCAAGCCACCAATGATAGTGTCTCTGGGGAGAGAGAAAGGGGGAGAAAGACAAGGAACCTACTCAGATATACTCCAATCAAAACATCTTCAGCTTGGGTGAGCCAACAGAACAAAGCTGCAGGCTGTGCATTTCCTACTCCTTACATCCTCAGAGCAATAGATCATATTTGTAACAAACTCTCAATATAGATTCCAATTGTTGTTGGTTTGTTTTTTTTTTTTTTGAGCCTCAGCAAATCACCAAGAAGGAAAACACTGCTGTCAACTGAGAAACATGGGAGGGTGTTCTGGGAGGAAAACAGCCAGTTGCTGCTGATTGCAGTGTCTGGTTAACCATTCACCTACCTGCAGTGAAACAAGGGGCACTGCCACCTGGATGGCTCCTCTCTGTTCCAAGAGGCAGGCTGGGTACCCAGGCAGCAGTTTGCTGCAGTGCCAGGGACACTTTATCCAGTGGGATTCCTGAGCCATCACCCCACACAGGAGGGGCACAGAACAACAGGAAAGCAAACTGTTTATCTCTACAACATGCACACAGCATCCAGCATTCCTGGGGGTTCATGATGTGAAGATGTTAGCCCTAAGGAACTGCTTCATTAGCATCTGCTTTGCTGACAGTTTTCAAGGCATGAGATAAAAATTAAGGTGCATGAAGGACAGAACAAAGAGGAGAACAAAAGGACAAAGTCATGAGTGAAAAAAAGCAAAACAACAGAGCTTTTCTCCAGGCAGACTCTTTGGGAGATGCTCACATACAGTGCTCTGATGTTGGATAAAGTTTGAACTGGTCATCCAGATGGGTCTGGCAGATAAGATGTTGGGTGCAGGGCCGGGCACCACATGGGTAAATGGCTTGTGCCAGTGTGCTCACCACACTTGTGAGAAGCTTCCATTCCCACTAGACAAGGAGTGATCTCTAAGCTAACTCACACGTACAGCAGGACTTGGGAAGGTAATCAGGAGAACACAAGACAGCATCTATGTGTGAGTTCCATTCTCCTGTACAGTTACCCTTGAGGGCACATGTAAGATTTGACCCCATTGTGTCACTTCATAGTCCAAATACCCTGTGCCTCTCACTTCCATCTGTCGTCCCTTCCCTCACACAAACCTCTTCTCATTTTGTTTAAACGTTGGAAATGGGGCAATGTCCAAAGAGCAGATGACCCATCAGTGTCACAGCTGCACCTCGATCCCTGCAGAAGGCTTGCCCAGCACTCCTGGGGATCCACCCGGAGATGGCAGCAGCACAAGTGGAGCTGCAGACCTTCCCTCTGCTCTCTGGGCTCTTCTCCTGGGCCTTGCACTTCACACATGAAGTAAGGAAGGGGACAGTGCCAGCTGCAACAAGACACTGTTTTGCACAGTCAGTGTACTACATAATTACACTGCTAATTCAGGACAGGGTTTCCCAGAGTGGTCCATATACTTCTGCTCCTCAGCTCCTTGCTTCACTTCTCTAGACAGTAAGGAGTCTCTCAGACGAGTCTGGTTGCAGCAGACACTGGCTGATCCATCAGTTTATTAATAGTATGATTACAGTATAAATATTTCATTTCGTGGTGTGTGTAGGAGGCTTCATTATGCCTCAGTATCTTTGTCTGAGTGTCTTTTTAAAACACATCTCTGTTAAACTTATGGCAAATGTGTCAGTTCCAGCTCTTTCAATATTTCCTTTAACGCTCTCAGTATTTTCTCAAATGCTAATAATATTAAATTCCAAGCCAATTTATTCAGTGAATAAAATCCACATCCAATAATGTAACGTCCTTTCTAATATGGTCATACAAAAAGATGCAGTGAGAATTTAATGCAAGTGGGAATGAAATCTTTGAAAAAGAAAGTTTACATTTTCCTACTTTATGCACTGAATGATGAACCAGTGTGGTAAGGACTGGCTAGGAGACCAGGGCAGTATTTTCACATTTCAGTGCTTCACAGATAAACTTTGCCACACTCTTGTTTTTATAAAGCATCCTAGTCATAGCCTTGGTATAGACAGTGTCATTTTTCAGCTTATTAACCATGTCTGTAACAGAGACACGATGAGCAGTGTTCAATGATTTAATCCAGGAACAATCAGCATCATAAGTGCTGAACTGAGGGTGTGGGTACATCCTTTACACCCTACTTTATTGGCTTGTTTAGTATCTACAGCTGCTGATGTCATAGGTTGGAATCGAGCTGCCCACCACCATTACCACCAACCAGCTGTGAATGCACAACACTCACTTTCTAATGGCTGCAAGTGAACAGTTAAATATATTTGCTTTTGACATAATTTTAAACCGGTGCCCAAATCAAGACTGCATAAATACCCTGAGAACCACTTCCTTTGATTTGCTTCCAGGACAACTGCAAGTCCCTGGTGATTCAATTTTATCAGAGAATCCAAAATACCATTTCCTTTTTCAAGGAACCAAATCTTATACTTAATCACTGCTCTCTGAAACAGCAACTGTAGCTAATACCATGTCAGCTAATATATATTAGAGCTTAGAAAAAGTTATCTATCCATTTAAGAAAGCACTATATTTGTTTTTAGGCAGCATTCTGAAAGATGTATCTCCCACCTGAAGGCAGCCTGTTGTGTCAGCAGGTGTGTTTCTTTTATCATAGCCCCAAACAGAACATTTAAGAAATGAAGATGCAAGGTGCTGCTCAGCAAGCAGAGCATGCAGGAAGCTTCCTAAGCTTATCTCCTGTATGGAAGCTCACATTTCTCTTACAGCATTTTTTAATAGACTTGCTTAGTGAGAAAACCACTTCAAAGCTAGTCAGTGGTGAATTTTTACTTTCTCCCTTTCCCTTTTCAGAAATTAGAGCTGTAAACTAAGCTATGCAGAAAATATTGAAGTAGGCTCTCTGTGGCTTAGCAGGGCACAGAAATTCACATCCCAGGCTCACACAGTAATTGCACCACCATGGCCCTGGGCAGTTTCCAGCTGCTCAAAGCAAGACTCAAGCTGAGCAGCTGATCCTGGACAAGGAATGACAAGGTTGCATCCACAAGGCTGCTAGAGATGACTTCCAGAGATAGATTAAAAAATAAATAAATTTATAGCTTGTCTCAGGAAAAGGTGTTTACTGTCCATGTATATTTAAAGGACATAAATATCAAGGAGGGACAGGAATTGTTGCAGAGCTGAAAAAAACTGGATGAAGCAGTGACAAAGAAAAGTGCAGGTCTGACCTTGATTTTCACATACAAGACCCATAGAATGTCACTGCTAGAGTGCTCTGCATCTGAGTTACTGAGGATTTCCTGAAACATTCCCTGCAATCTGCACTCACTGATGAAGGGCATCAACAATGCATTTCACTGAGATAATTTGCTCTCTGAGAGCATTTTCAAAGGGCTGACTCATCTCTTCATGTCTCATCCCAGTCTGTGCCAGGTGTCCTTTGGAATATGGAAGTGTGCACTGAGACTCTCCTGCAGGTGCCTGAACAGAAGCCCAGGGAAAGGAATGACCTTGTCCCATAGCTTACAGCTCCACACCCAGTGTGGGGGGGATCTGAACATGTTGTTTCAGCTTTTTCTATACAGACTAAAGGATAACAGGGGGGCTGCCTGGTCTCTGTGAACATCAAATAAAAGTGTGCAGTCATGGTAAGCAACCACCTTTTACATGGATTTCATAGGGGAACTGGGTGGACACCTGCGAGAAGACAGCAGAAAAGCAAAGAGATGTTGATCCACAGAACCAGAGGTGCCCAGTTTTCAGGCCCACTACATCCCCACAAGGGGCAACTGGATATCCAGTTTCCAAGAAGTCATCCTTAACAATGAAATGATCACTTTAAAAAGCATTTAAACAACAGCATTTATTGGATTCCAATTAAACAACGACATCAGAAAAGTTTATAGGGAAAAAGATGACAGGAAAGAAAAAAGAACCCAACTTAATTTTCTCATTTCCAAAACCAAATTCGATGGGCTTTAGAGACCTGGCAAACTTCCAACCAATGATCAACTCAACACAGAAGAAGGGATAGTTGGGATTCTCCAGTTTCATTTCATGCCACACAATGTATTGGTGACACATTTGCCTTCAAATGCCTCCACTCCCTCATGGATTTATTAATTCTTAACTAACTCAAAACAAAATTCCACTTTCTCCCAAAGCATTAATTGGCCTCAACTCTTTAGAGGTGTTAATACCTTTCTGGAAGGCCAAGTGCCATTCCCTGGTCTTGACTAAATTATTAATGGGCTGTGAAGTAAGAGTGAAAATATGCTTTTGAATTTGGTGAAGCAAAGCTTAGTACTTCCATACACTGTGCTTGTATTTAAGAGACCTATCAACAAATAAACTTTCCTGAAGCATATAGATAAATGCATGAGGCTCGTGGACACTTCTTACTCCAACCAAATATAACAAAGCCCAATCACTTTGGGGCAACCATCTCTGGGAGATACAGAGGCAGACATCCAGAAAATCTAGAAAAAATATCCAGAATTAGGAAATAATGTTATGTCATGATGATTGCGTCCTGGTGGCAATTTATTCAGCTGGTAAACTGTTTATGGCTCTAAGAAACAAGGAGAAACGAAAAATTCTAGAGAAAAATGATGCAGATTTTGTTATTTATGTTACTCTCTGCAGTAACAGAGGGAGATGGTCACAGCAAGGAGCAAGTTACTGGTGAGAACCTGGATGCTCAGAAGAGAATACACTGCAGCTGTGGCAGGAACAGATGCATCCTCTCTTAGGGCCTGTCTGCTCAAAAGAAAAAAAGTAAATGGATTGAATTGTGAGGTTAAAGTCAGTTGGGAGCAAGTCGAAAGCAGGAGGAAGAAGCTGTTGTTTTACATTTATGGGTCATTTGGAAATGAAGCATTTGCCTGTTGTCTGAGACTTCACAGGCAGGCTGTTTTGCAGCCACAAGACACCACACTTTGCTTGGTGTGGATTATTTGTCTTTTTTGTTGTCAAACATTTTCCCAGTAGCAAAATATTGCATTTATTGAGAGCAAAGCACTGGTGATCCAAATGCTCGTAACAGCTTGAGTGGCATGAGGGAATGTGTAGCTATGCTCAGTGTTTTCCAGTTTTGCAGGAAATAACATGACTGAAGCAGAAAGCAGATGGGCACTAATCTGATAGTTTTCCGACATCACAGATATGTGTCTGTTGGTTGCAGGGATGTTGCTGTTGCTTTGGCACACAGGAGACAGCAGCACAGAAACCATTGCTTACATACACTGTTTTCCACCTTTTATTTCAGACAACAAAGATTAACAGAAGAGATGCAGAAAGAGATCTGAAATAAACAAACCCACTTGAAGACAAATCTGAGCTAGCAGGATTAGAAAATGTAACAAAAGCAGAGACTACCTGATTTTGCTTTGCTGACAGGAGTTTCCTTTCTCCATGATAAAGGAAGGCACAATTGCAAGTTGTGCAGCATTCTCACTGTGTCTCAAGGTCATGAGAGAATGGTGCACCAGGAACACAAGGTGCCAGTTTCATTCTCCTCAGAAGACTAGAAGTGATGCTGTGAACTAAATATATGTTATCCCAGTATTAGGATATATATAGTTTGTCCTCAGAAACTTTGCTGTAAACCTGGTCCCCTTATGAATAGGACTAAAGTTATGTAAAATCTAAACTATGCTCAAGAAGGCCACAGATCTTTGCCATTTTACATTTTATACCAGAAGAATTTCTTCAGAACAAATATATAAATGACTACTGAGTATTTAACTTCCACCTCGGGGAAGAAAAGATTTGAAGCATAGATGGTGAAATGGGGCTCCAAGAAAGCTTCAATTTTTACATAAACTACCTAACAGAAATCTTTAATGTGCTCTCTCTTTCAGACCCTTCTAATTGCCAGAACCATGTTGTGGGCTTCAGCAATAAGGGGGTTATCCAGAGACCCTGGACCACTTTCCTTCCTGGACCACTTTCCTTCATCAGCACAAGCAGTGGCAGGGCAGAGAAACAAATTCACAGAAAATTATTTCATCAGGTTTTTCTTTCAGACACAAGGGAGACGTTGTTGTGGGAAAAGGAACACTGAGAAATAATGTAAAACAGTGCAAGACAAAAACAAATCTCCAGAAAACAATCAAAAAAGCCCCACTTTTTCCTCCTGTTTCACAAGAAATTTAAACCATTTAACTCCAAAGCACTGAGGATCTCTACTTCAGGTGGTAAGTCATTTGGTTCCAGATAACAGTTTTGTTTCAGGGGAGATAAGCTGCTTTCTCAGCTACTAAATTGCATCATAAAACCAAGAGCAGCCTGAGGTTTTTTCTGTGTTGCTTTATATTTCAACTTAAGGTTACAGGCTAAAACATTTCCACTGCAGCATTGCTGCTCACACAATGCTACGAGAGTGGTACCACTAGGATTTGTCACCTAGAAAGGCCTCAGGGAGTTGGCTGCCATTTCAAGGACCAGAATGGCTGAGCCTGCTTGGAGGAGGTTTAAAGCACTCTGTTCTTTCTCATGTTGCATCCTATCAGTGCTGTCAAGACCATGCCTGCAAATATATAAACCTACACGAGGAAAAGCATGAAATTCTGACTCTGGCTAAAGCTGAGCAGAAAGTTCTTTCATCTAAACACTGAAGCCATATTTCATGTCAGTCAGGTTTTTATACATGACCATGAGCACCAGCAGTTCCCTAGCCCATGGGTGGTTGGAGAACTATAGCAAAAGAAAAAGTGCAGTAAAGAGCAATAGTTACACTGCCCAGCTTTATCTGGGCTGGTGAGTACCATTTGGGTTCCAGAACAGCAAGATTTAAAGAGCAAGTATACTTCTAATCTTACAACCTTTATTTTCATTCCCTCCCAACCACATTAGCAATTTCTCTTGCAAAAGTGCTTTCCATGCTGAATTAATCATTAAAAGTACATTTTAAGTCACATCACACTCACTGAAATGTCTTGCATTGTGCTTTGCTTAATATAGTAGGCCAGACTGAAACTGAAGGTGCCCCCTGCACAGTTTCTCTGCTAATCTCAGGAAACAAAATAACTATGTTTAAGAATATGATTTCAAATGTATTTTTAAAGATGTCACAGCTCTGTACTCCCTTGCCCCAAGAACAGCAATAAGACCTCAAAAGAGCAGAATTCTCTATAAATAAACACAACTCAGCCTTTATAAATACTGATTTGATGTTAGACATAGGAAATAAACTTACTCATTTTTCATACTAAAATTCTAAATATCTCAAAAGTAGGAACTCTCTCTGCCCCTTCTCTCTGCTGAATGTCCTGTTGCTTTTCCACTGGGGGCCTGCCTGATCAACAGCCTCATCACCAGCCTCTGCTTCCCACACTGGTCCAAGAGCAATATGTTCTGACTCCTTCCCCTTCTCTACTAACACGATGACAAGGAGGATTTCAGCATCAACATGAAGGTATAAATCAGAAAACAAAGGCTGTCACAATAGCAGCAATCAATCCTCAGAGAACAGCCCACTGGCTGAGCAGGAGTAGCTGCTTCCCAGAACATTTCTCTTTCCAATGAAGGACTCCCCCATATATTTACTTCCCAACGCTCCATGTTTCACAGCCTACCAAGGTCTAACCCAACAGTGCAGCTTTCTGTAGACAACACACACATGAGCTATTACTGAAGATAGCTGCCAGTCTTTGTCTTCTGGAGTTTAGGGTCTGTTTAAAGGCAGCATATTTTCCTCTGGATATTAATATTAGCCTGAGGGCAACAAAGGAATACCACTCGTTATGTGAGGCTTACAGAGAGGTATATTTTTTAAAATTAAATTCTGAAGCCTGATGAAATCTCCCATGGTGCTGAGTTCTGAGATATGCTGGGGCAGACCATGGCTGTACACGAACAGCATTTTCAGAAGCATTCATTTTTTACTTATCTCCTAAACCCCCCAGCATCACTTCTGCAGCCAGTGTCAGGATCGTAAAACCTGAATATTAATTTTCACTTCAGGGATTTGCAGAAGGTTATTTTTTTTAGATTTCTTTAAATTGGAGCTTGTTTCTAAAATGCTGTTCATAACTTAGAGTACATCAAATATTTATTTTTTAGGCTTTATCTTTATTTTGTTGTATCAATATTCACATCTAATTATTTCACCTGCTAACATCTAAAAAAACCTTGAAAGAGGCATTTCTACGTTTCAAACAGAAATGCTAAAATACAAGCCTGCTTTTTATTGCAGTGAGACATGACAGATGGTATTTTCACATCCAGCCCCTCTTCCATTAACAGTTCCAGAGTTCCTCACAATAAGAGAAATAGCCTTGTTACACTACTGTGTATTTATTCCCATTATAATGGGCAATGTGCCTGGTTCAATGTGGTGCTTACTGGTCTTGGAGGCAATGAATGCATTGTGTAGGGAGTGTGGAAACTGCTCCTTGTGCAGAACTCCCCAAGCCAAAGCTGATGAGGGCATCTCAGGAACACAGAGGGGGAACAGAGCTGGGTGGACAGGGAGTGAGCTCAGCACATGGGACATGAAAAGGCACAGAAGTCTCACATGTCATGACAGAGGTGACTGTGCACACATGCACTAGAGGCTGATCAGCTGCTGCAGAGGGAAAGGATTTGCTCACCCAGGCTTTGGAAAGCAAACTGGTTTCAAAAGTCAAAAAAATGGAAAGTTGGAATCAAAAGGCTTCAAAAGCATCGAAGTTACAGTGTAACCCTTCTGTGGTGAAGCAGTTGTTCTATACCAAGGGCAGGATGCACACTGAGGTACAAAACTGGTAGCCTCAAGGTGTTCAAAGGAGTATGATGCACACTGAGAATGTTGTGTCTAGTATGTCCAAAGAAACAGGTAAGCAGGACCAAAAGCACTAATCTTTCAGAAGAAAACAATAAATACAGCTGCTGCTACAAAGCTGTAGGTCTGAGACCGAAATATAGCATATGTGAATTGAGTAACACATTTTGCTGCCACCTCACATCTCAGCTTCTCTCCAGAAGTCAGGCATTCACTAACATGGGAAAATACCCCCTTGCTATTACAACCTCAAAATGCTAGTGGTGATACAATTATGAAGAACATATGTCCCTTTTCCCAGTTGATAACAGACATCCTAACATCAGCCAACAGAAGTGGAAAGGAAAAAAGCCAAGCCTAAAAACTTACTTAGCATTCATATACAATTTTGCTGTCTGATTTGAATACTATTTGAAAAGACATAACCAAACACACAAAATCTGGAGTAGTACAGCACTAATCTGAGGAGAGTGAGGAGCTTTTACACTGCCTAGCTGAAATATGAAAAAAAAAAATAAAATTTGGAATGTGAATAATTTTAAGCTTCACAAATGATAAGAGGAGAACATACCTGTGCACCATTTTGGGTATATTGATCATCAATATCTGTCCTACAATTAATATTAGAATAGCACTGATCTGAGAAGATACCACAACGTGGGCACAGAGCAATACTGCAAAAAGGACATTGTTACTGGCACGTGAAGGGCAATTAGAGAACAACAGTACAGACTTCTTAATAAAGCCACAGTTTGCTCTACACAGACAACACTTCAAGAGAAAGCCACCCGCAGGATTTGACAAGAGGTGAATTGAATTGTTCCTGGAGATAATGGGAGAAGAAAAGAGAGCAAGAATAATTCAAAGTCAATAATTTTCAACTCTGACACAATAAACATGACGTCATCTCAGTGGAGTCTGCTCATTCCAATGCACGGAAGCTTGCAAGGTTCGGATGTCTCTCATTGCTTGCAGGAGTTGCCACAGAGCAAGGGTCAGGTAGGAAGCAAAGCATGCCAGTCCAATAGCAGTATTTTACTGAATTATAGCAAGATCCCATTGCCAGGTTATTAATTAAAGAGAATAAGTTCTGAATGATCCACAAAGTAAGCTTTTCAGGGCGTGACCTGTTACCTTGGCCCTAATTGAGAGGAGGCACTGACATTTTTATATCTGGGAATCCATCATAACTAGAGAACTAACTTCAATTATCAATAAAAAAATATTATAAAAAGCTGAATTAGCCTTTAGAATATCAGTACCATGAATATTTCATATTATCTCCACCCAGTCTTGGTTTAAGGATGAACAGGAGAAATAGTAGCCTGCATAATTATTCTCAATAACATACATCTGTTCTGTGGCATCCACATCTGAAATAAACAGGAAGATCTTACAGTGCCAGCTTAGCCACACTGGTCTGCAGGGGTGTTATCCATTCCATTTTCATTTTAATTTGAAATATTAGAGCTCAAAAATAAAGACAACACTCTGACCTTGTTAACAGGCTGGGACAGCTTGAAGAAGGCTTACTTTGTTCATTTACATTCCCAGACAGCACAGTTCAAACAGACCAGTCCAGACTTACCTGCAAGAAAACAGAATACAAAGTTTGGGTTACAGCTTCAGGCTTCACAGAAACCTGGCACTGAGAAGTGAAAATAAATACCAGATCCCTGAAAAATGTCACAGTACTTAGACCTAAAACAACTTTGTGTAGTATGAATTATTTGACTAAAGCTTTTTTTCCTAGCCCTTGAATAGTTTTTCATCCCTTCACTTTGGTGAAGCCACTGAGGCTCCCACTGAAGCCACGGGGTCGGTTGTGGTGTCCCCAACAGGTCACCTGTGGGCAGAGCTGTGCCAAGAGAGCTCGAGAGCACCATGGAACAGACCAGCCCTCCAGGGCTGCGTTTAAACACTGCTGGAGGACCCAGCCCCAACATGTAACCGGGAAAGAATATCCAGTTTAAACCTAAAAAGGATCTTATCCCCACCTGGTGGCACTGATACAATTGTCAAGAAAAGCAAGCCACAGGCAGCAGGCAGCCCTAGCCTGGAAACACCATTCTCTTCAAATTGCGTTTCAGCCTTAATGCAATGAAATACACACTTGGGTGTTTGTCAAACGCTGACAGTCACAGGCACGTGCAGTTAAAACAGCCTCAGGTTCTTGAATTCAACGTCACTGAAGGACTTGGCAATCACATGGACAGGGAAGCACCGCTGCAGCTACCCCTGTGCCACCTGCCCCTGTGCCACATGCTCCTTCCCAAGCACTGCAGCTGTCCCGGTGCCACCAGCCCCTGTGCCACCTGCCCTTGTCACCTGCCCCTTTCCAGGCTGCTGCAGCTGCCCCTGTATCACCTGCCCCTGTGCCGCCTACCCTTGTCACCTTCCCTTTCCAAGGCTGTTGCAGCTGCTCCTGTGCCACCTGTCCTTGTACCACCTGTCCCTGTGTCACCTGCCCCTGTGTCACCCGTCCCTGTGCCACCTGCCCCTGTGCCACCAGCCTCTGTGCCACCTGCCCCTGTGCCACCTGCCCCTGTGTCACCTGCCCCTTCCCAGGCTGCTGCAGCTGCCCCTGAGTGACCTGCCCTTGTCACCTGCCCCTTTCCAGGCTATTGCAGCTGCTCCTGTGCCACCTGTCCCTGTGCCACCAGCCCCTGTGCCATCCGTCCCTTCCCAAGCACTGCAGCTGTCCCGGTGCCACCTGCCCCTGTGCCACCCGTCCCTGTGCCACCAGCCCCTGTGCCACCAGCCCGTGTCAGCTGCCCCTGTGTCACCAGCCCCTGTGTCACCAGCCCCTGTGCCACCAGCCCCTGTGCCATCCGTCCCTTCCCAAGCGCGGCGGGTGCCGGTAGCAGGCGGTGCGGGCAGCAGGCGGTGCGGGCAGGGCGCTGGCGGGCAGCAGGCGATGCGGGCAGCAGGCGGTGCGGGCAGGGCGCTGGCGGGCAGCAGGCGGGGCGGGCAGCAGGCGGGGCGGGCAGCAGGCGGGGCGGGCAGGGCGCTGGCGGGCAGCAGGCGGGGCGGGCAGCAGGCGGTGCGGGCAGCAGGCGGGGCGGGCAGGGCGCTGGCGGGCAGCAGGCGGTGCGGGCAGCAGGCGGGGCGGGCAGCAGGCGGGGCGGGCAGGGCGCTGGCGGGGCGGGCAGCAGGCGGGGCGGGCAGCAGGCGGGGCGGGCAGGGCGCTGGCGGGGCGGGCAGCAGGCGGGGCGGGCAGCAGGCGGGGCGGGCAGCAGGCGGGGCGGGCAGGGCGCTGGCGGGGCGGGCAGCAGGCGGGGCGGGCAGCAGGCGGGGCGGGCAGCAGGCGGGGCGGGCAGCAGGCGGGGCGGGCAGCAGGCGGGGCGGGCAGGGCGCTGGCGGGGCGCTGCTGCCCTCTGCTGTCCCCCCGCACACAGGCAGGGACCCTGCGCGCCGCCCCGCCAGCACGGAACGCTGCAGGAGGAAACAGAACCCGCTGATAACTACCAGAGTTTAGGTTTATCTCTACGAGTAACTCTCTTTCCGGGGGAGCAAATGACTCCAGCTTGTGCTTTACTGACTTTGCAGGTTGACGCTAAAAACTTCAGTGCCGTTCCCTGGGCAATCCCGCAATGGTGCTGCACGAATAAACGGATGTTTGTCTGTGCAATCCTTGAAAAAACTTGTCTTCCAACAGAAAGTCACGTTTTTGACCTAATCCTCTGTACTCACCCAGCAGCCAATAGGGATGACGTTCAACTTAAAAACTTGCATTCAAATGAAGGCAATGCATGTTAAAACATGCAAATAGAGTCACAGGCATCCCAACTTATTTGCATTATTGAACTTCTGCCCTTAAAAGTAACCTCTGGCAATGGGGTGCTGAGAGGTGGTAAGAACATCACAGTGCCTGTCCCAGCCACTGCACAACTCCTGGACCATGCCTGTCCCTGCTGGCAGCAGGATCTAAGTCAGGGTGTCTTTTAGAGAGTCCAAGAGGGTGATGGTCACAGAGGAGCAAGGGCAAGTGGAAAAGGTAAGAGGAGTATAATGAGAGTGCAGTGAAACATAAGAAAAGTTGGTTTGATGTGAATCCATGCTAGATCAGGCTGCAAGGAGATGAAGAGATAGTTTTTGAAAGTGAGGATGTAGAAAGAAGATAAAGATATGAAGTCCAGATTGAAAAGAAATATCCCAAGAGGCCATTTGTGCCAGCAGCTGGCAGCATCCACAAGGTACCTTTAGGGCTTCTGCTCCTTGTCCCCTTTTGTCGAGCACAGCACTGGAATGGCACCCAGTCAGGACCAACAGAGAAATCGTTTGTCCCTTACTAAGGACTACACTAAGGAGCATTTTTTTTCTCTTTTTGTATAAGGACAAGGTGCTTAAACACCAGAGTTACCTGCAGACCAACTGTTGGAGAATAGACCTTTTAACCTCAAGTCAAAGGATGGTAGCTTCTGACTGAAGCCAGCTACAGCAGGTGGCTTGGTCTTACCTTCTTACCTAGCATAAGGCATATCCTTAGAGTCAGTAGGGACTCTCTGCCAAAAAGTATAGGCCCTTCATTGCCTAACAGTGCCTCTGTGGAAAACTGCACCCTTAATGCTCAAGGCTTTTTCCTCTTTTCATACCAAGTTTAGGAAAGTAACTCCAAACCAACGCACGTGCTCAGGTACATCCTTCTCTCCCGAGCAGAGGAGACCCCCCTGTAAGTGACCAGTGCCCAGGTCATGGCTCACTCTGACACTAGCCCTTGGATACAGCACACTGCATTTCCCAGTTTTTAGGAGGAAAGCTAGAAAAGCAAAAACTCTTCATTGTTAGAAAGTCTTCTTTATAGACTGCTAAAACATCTTATAGGTACAAAGACAGCATTTGGAGAAGGGCTCCGTTCTTTTCACAGCATAATCCACTTTGCAGCTGCTTCCTTACCAGTTTCTCTCTCTGACTATATTGACAGCTCTGTGAAAGAAATAATAACCCTGAAGCTAAAGCAGCTTTACATTCTCAGGGCTGTCTTATGAAAAAATATAGTAATATAGACACCTTTCAGAGTAAATTACCAAACATTTGCCAGTGGCATAGGCAGGCACCAGACCACAGAAACAATAAATAGTTAATCTGCAGTTACTGCACAGTCAAGTTAATGATCCAGAGCCCCAAGATATCCTCTGCCTGTCTGTTGTAAACTCAGAATAAGGCAGCAAAGATCACTCTCAGAAAATCCCAGCTTTTATGGAGGCACAGCAAAGCAGCTTCTTCCTTGCCTGACTCCTTTGGAATAATCTACTCACGACTTACAGAAAAGGAAGGAAGGTTTGTGATTTATGTCTGACCTCTAACACAGCCAATGAACTAAAACTTCCTTAGCTTTGAGGGCTGGAGGAATAGAAGAAAAATATCCTGGAGCCCAGGAAGTATGCAGTTTAAAGGGCATAGATGGTGTGACAAACACAGTTCATCTAACAATTACTGATGGCCCACTGCACCAAAGACAAATTGTCACAGTGGAAATACTACAGGATGGGTTATATTTCACATGGTTAACCCCATTTAGAAGAGCATTCAGGCATATGGGTATTCCCATCTCTACTCAGAGTGCTCAGGGATATACTTAGCTTTCTAGCTGATGAGATCTAAGCACATGCCTAATTACTAGTTTGAAAAAGGTCTGTGATGGATAACACAGAAAACCCTAAGTGAAAGCAAGATCTTCTGAAAAGGGAGTGGCTAAATGGAATGAGCTACAGCCATTGTAACTGCCAGGTCAGAACAGTTTGCAGTCTACTCATCTATAAATTAACACATTTCAAACCCAGCCATACAGCTCCTAGCTTTACAATTAGCTTCATATTGCTTTTATTCAACTAACCCAATGCACAAACCAAGTCTTTTCATTATCAGCCAATAATTTACAACCAGTAGAGATGTAAGTGGTTGGAGACTGCAGTCCTCAGACACATCATCTTTTTGCCCTTTCCTTACTTCAGGGTAACTCCTCCTCCTTGTTGGGCAGAGGGGTGAAGGAGGAGGGACTATACCAACGGAAATGCCCTACAAGCCTAGTGAAATCCATCTAATCAAACTGCAAGGCCATTTTTGCATCAACATCAAACATTACAAAGTGAAACATTTTGCAGAAGCACTAAGATGTATCTGGGGAGCTCCAGAGATGGAGTCCTTCAGCTCTTTGGCTGTACCACAGACTGATGGGGCAAGGCCACAGCTATGACACTAGCTTTTCTTTTCCTCTAGGCCTTCCCTCACAATACATATGGTAACAATTGCTTTTGCAGAAGACTCAAACCATGTGACTTTCTGTTACAGATAGGAGAAAAAAGAGCCAGAGTTACATTTTGACTAATAATTCTCAGACATCATTTTTTGTCACTATGCAACTGAAGAGACTCCAGTCACAGAGGCAAAAAATAAAAAATAGTTACCTGATTATTTTCATGTTGCTTTAAAAAAATATTTTTATAATAAACATTAAAAAAAACCCCACAACACCAAATAAATGTCAAGTGATGTTTGTGCTTCTGAGAAACTGAGAAATCCTCCTTTGAGTACATTGCTCCCTTGGTTTTGTATGATGGTTTAAAAAGGCTTAATAAGCAGCCTGAGATTTCTTAGCACCATTTTTTCATTTCCTCTGTTGTTACAGGCAGTTGGCACAGCAGCAGATAAGACTGAGAGAAACATTTTTACAAAGAGACTTACAGGAACTAATGTATCTCCAGTGAATTCATTTCCACTTAGAGTTTTCTACAGTCTCAAAGGCCATTCCTGTTTCACACTCCTGGGCAGCTCAGACGACGTAAGGTGTTCTGTCATAACAGCACCAGAGTGAGAACATGTATTTAATCTCCTCTCGGGCACATAGATGTTTAAAGTTCAGTAGTTTGCAATAAATATCGTGTTCCTGAGGTTTTAATTTTTTATTTTTTTTTTTTTCCAAGTTACTGTGCAGAACTAAATCATTCTGCAATTCTCAGTGGTTTGTACAGCCTCGTTTCAGTAAGATTATTTTACAACACACTTGAGATACAATTCCAGGGACACTGCCCAGCAAAACTGCTCCTCTGCCTCAGGCACAGTAGAATGGTGCCAGGGAGTGGGAGCTGAGCACAGACCTCTGGACCCAAGAGGCAATTACAGTCCTGGGGGTGTCTGTGTGCAATTAGTAAAAACAACTGGATGGGAAGAGATGGAGAAAACAACTTTCTGCTCCACAAAATGAAGTAATAGGTCTCAAGGACTAACCCTGGTGATTGCAGCAGGAAGGAATCAAGAAAGGCTTGTGCCAGGCAGACACAGGCAGCAGAGGCAGCTGGCTCAAGGAATTAGCAAAACAGCTGCTCGTGAGCACTTCCATTTAGACTTCTGTGTATTAATTAGAGGCCAAAAGATTGTTTTCTTCTCTGCTGTGTTGGGAAATACAGCCCACAAGAATGAAGTGTGGTTCTCAAAGTGACAAAGGACACAATAAAAGGGGAGTAACTTGAATAACCCACCAGTGCATTACAGCAGTCCACCCACAAGCTGACTGGAGTGAAAGGACCTGCTACTCCCATTAGCCTGTAACCATGAAATCTGTGCTGTTCTGTGCCCTGCAGGGATGAGGACCAGCTTTCTTTTCCATTTAAAAAATAACCCTTAAAATTACCAAAACTTAAAGGCTGAGTGAAAAAAAAACAAACAAAAAAAGGACAAATCAAAATAGATTTATGTTTACTAGGTTGGGTCAATCTGATCTGCTTCTGACTGGTACCAAATTGACTAGTTAATTCCAACCTGAAAATAAAACCAAGTAAAGAATGCTACAATGTTCTGTCTTTCATTTTTAAACGATGTTGTAGGACAAATTTGGCTCCGTTTAACTTTTTATTTGACCTGTTTATCCCAAAGCTAGGGACACCCCTGCCCCAGCCCTTCAGTGAAACTTTTATTGATGATTATTATTTATTATTATTTATTGATTTGTGATCCTCCTTTGTGAGCTGCCTCATGAAGGCTTGAACGGGAAGTGTTGCCAAATTAATTCTGCAATGTTGTGGATGGTACTACAAGCTACACATATTATTGGGCTAAATTAATTTCTGCTGTACCTGACCTGCAGCTGAGGCATGTTGCTTACTGGCCTGGGAATAGCTTGTTTGTTGGTTCTATAAAATATTGTTACTTACACAGTCCAGAGAGCTCCTCTGACACATTTTCTCTTTCCCCTGAAGGGTTCTCTTTTTAACTGGAGTTATCGATCTCTTTGGCTTTAGACAGGAAATAATCACTGCATTAGCAACTACCAAAATTGTCCTCATTCCCAAGAGTCTGCTCCCTAACATGGTGGTGTATGAATTCCTTGAGCTGGGAATGTTGTTAAACTCTTGTCTGATAAAAAGCACAGGAATGTGCAATAAGTTTTACATGGGACCTTCTGAAGTTTTAAAGTGTGTGCGTGTTGCTTTTCAAGCATGTCTCAAACAGTTGTTGCTAAATCATATAGTATATGTAGTATACTAATTATTACAACTATCACACTATAATGTATATACAAGCATAGTACTTGGTATAATTTTGTATTTCACCCACTGCACTGCAATATGACATTTCTGTATTTGCATTTAAATAGAAATTAATCACTCCTGAAACTGCACCCTGGTGGTTCTATATTCACATGTTCATCTAAGGCTGACTTCACTGCCCAGTGATGCAATCACTACAGCCTGCTCCAAACTAAACACATTATTTATTCTTATTCAATACAGGTGTGGAAAAGGAGCTCAGTTTACCTGGTGACACAACCAGGCACTACCAAACCTTGTGCTCTGTTTCTAAGCCCTGGAATGCAGAAGCTGCTTCCCAGCATTGTCCTCAAGATGTCCTGCCTGTTTTTAAGACTGCATATATTTTCACAGATGTTGCTGAGAAGTTTTGCTCTAATTTATCAGTAAACAACTCTGTGGATCCACATTTGCACTGAAAACATCCCACTTGAAAAATCTGTGACTGGGGCAGTAATGAAGTGCTCTCTCCAGCTGCAGCCTCGTTTATGGAGAACACAAAGCCAATAAAAATGGTTTAGCTTTCAGAAGAACCTGCATGACTTCCATAGCAATTTAAAATTTATAGAGCAATTTAAGAAAATGTTATTTGCAGGACATGATTGCCTGGACAAGACACAGCAGCACCAATACTCAGCTACAGCAGGGGCTCAGAAGGTTTTAATCAACACAGGTTCAGCAGATCTTCTAGCACTGATGACCAGCATTGGCTGAGTCAGTGCAGTTTAAAGATCAGCAATAACTATGATTTTTAAAGATCTGTCCTAGCAAGATTATTTTCCAATTTACTGACATTCTCAGGATCAGCAAATGAGCTGCAGTTTTCCAGTCTCCATATCATGTGGGAAGCCATGTGAACTTTTTGGGTACAGACAGGTCAAACTCAATCCCAGTTGAAAGAGTACTGAGGTGGCTACAATACAAGCCTCTAGATTTTCATAAGCTGATATGTGAATATTCTTTGTGATTTATTTTAAAACAGAAGCTTTTCCTTTGTGTGGTGTAATGAAGCAAATCCAACATTAGCAGCAGGTGCCCTGTATTTAAAACACCATAGTGATGCCTCTACTGTGCTGCTGCACAGATGGCCTGAAGTGACATACAACCAAAAAGGAAATACCCCTCAAAGTGATTTCATTTTGTTTTAAAAAAAATAAAGACTTTTAATGAGATATATTGTAGAGAGCAATAATTTACTGAACAGAAGAAAAACCCTGGTTTAATCTAAATTTCACAAAATCTGTTTCCACTAGCAGGCTGCTTTGACCAAATCTGCTATAGTCTTATATTTTTTTAATTGCTGTCCCCATTTTAACATCTCAGTAAACAAGTGGAAATTCAGGACAGCAATTAAAAGAAAAATGAAGTGTTTTCATAACACCTCCATTAATAGAAAGTGCTGTTTAAATCCAGGCAAAACTTTAGTTTTCCTCAAAGATAAAGGACTGCCCTGAGTAGCTTCAGAGTGGCCAGCAGAGCCAGGGAGGTGATTCTGGCCCTCTATTCTGCTCTGCTGAGACCTGGAGTACCAGGTACTGGAGCTCTCAGCACAGGAAAGACATGGAGCTGTTGGAGAGGGTTGAGAGAAGGACCACGAAGATGATCAGAGGGCTGGAGCAGCTCCACTATGAAGACAGGTTGAGAGAGTTGGGGTGTTCAGCCTGGAGAGGAGAAGGCTCTAGAGAGACCTTAGAGCACCTTCCAGTGCCTGAAGGGGCTTCAGGAAAGCTGGGGAGGGGCTTGGGACAAGGGCAGGGAGGGAGAGGACAAGGGGAAATGGTTTTAAACTGAAAGAGGGAAGATTTAGGTTAGACATCAGGAAAAAATTCTCCATCATGAGGGCAGAAAGGTGCTGGAATAGGTTGCCCAGGGAGGTTGTTGATGCCCCCTCCCTGGAGGTGTTTAAGGTCAGGCTGGATGAGGCTTGTGCAGCCTGGTCTGGTGGGACGTGTCCCTATGTCAGGGAGATTGGAACCTGATGATTTTTAAGGTCTCTTCCAGCCTTAACCATTCTATGAATCTATGAACACTAGATAGCATTTTTCATACCTATCTTTTCCCATGCATGCATTATTTGAAGCCTGCTTATTACAGAACATTTTATTTCCATAAGCACTTAATTTATAACCCTCATCAGCAGGCTTAACAATCTGAAGTCAGGACCCCATTAAACCTTATTTCATGTTCTCAAGTTTAGCCAGTAAACCTCAGTAGCCACAATTTGTTTTCCTTCCTCATCATAAAAATTCAAGAGTAATTTCCACTTGTGCTGCACTACGGAGTTATAAACATTTATGGAGATGTTAGAACCGGCTGTCAAGAACACTAACACACAGATTTTTACTTCTTACACCATTTCCCCACTGTCGAGGCATCTCTGGCACTTCTGCAGCAGAGCACAGGCAGAAATGGTGAAGGGTTTGCTCAGAGCAGAGTGAAAAACACCTTCTAAACTAAAACATGTATTTGGCAAAGTGTCAGGGAGGGGAGAAAGGGGGAACTCGCTTGTCCCGGTGGGAGCAACCCCTCCCCAGCCATTGCCTCCCCATGCAGGCAGGGATGGCAGGAAGGAGGGATGGTGACAGCCACACCGCTGGGCTGGCCCCACTGCCCCCACGGCACTGTAGGACCCCCCAAGCTCCTGTGCTCCCTGCCAGCCCACATTTCCCACCAGACTGCCCGAGGGGTTGTTGCCTTGCACCGCTCCAGCCCCTGCTGAACCTCTGGCCTGGGCACAAGAGCAATCCCCGGGGTGGGGGGGCAATTGTCCTCTCAATTCACATAGTTAACTTACTGCATTTGAAGAGTAATCGATGTGGTGCGAGGGTGCTGCTCTGCACAGGGGTGGCAGGGAAAGGGGGGGTCACCTCCCAAGGAGGCCACCGGGATGCCCCAGCACTTGGACACACCGGGCTGTGGGAGCCCAGGCTGCCCCACCTCACACCAATACCACCTCCTGGCAGGAGCTTAACAACTACTTGACCCTCTCAGGCAGCAGCCACTGCTGTTTCCAGCCAAAACGAGCTCCTCTCTGCCCAACGCTCCACAGCAGAGGAGGGCAGCTCATAGAGGAGATTAATTTCTGAAGGCTTTGAAACTGCTTGTCTGAATCCAGTGAGGAAGAGAGAAGGATATTGATTTTTCTTCAGGTCTTTTTCCTGCCCAAATCTAAGCAATCACAGAGGAGAATCTCTGCATCTGTTGAAGACTGAATAGGAAAATTAAGATAGCTTTCCTATATTAGTGCTGTTGGCCTCAGGTTTGTTGGGCTCAGTCAAGTCATAGAATCACAGAAAGTCCCTGACTGGAAGAGGCCTCCAAGATCATCCAGTCCAGCTCTAGACCTGACAGCACAAGCTTGCCACTAGGCCATGTCCCCAAGCACCAGCTCTATATGCTGTTTAAAAGCATCCAGAGATGGTGATTCCACCACTTCCCTGGGCAATCTGTTCCAATGCCTGATAACCCTTTTGGTGAAAAACTGCTTCCTAATATCTGCTGCCCTGGAGCAGCTTGCATCCATTCCCTCTGGTGTTTCTCAAAACAGTTCCAAAGATTCCCCTTTAGCTTCATGTAGGGTGTGAAGCTCTGAAACTTTGATAATCACTATGCAAGAGAGATGGTGCTTGTCTTCAGCTAGCTCCTCCTCTCTTATCTTGAGCCCTTCTCAGACAGAACAGAACATACTAGCCACATGCAAAACTCTGGGCAACTCTTCAAAATTACACCATCAGTTTAATGTCTGTGAAGTCTATGCAATACCTCAGCAGGGGGCTGGAAAAGATCTGGTGATCCCCATAGATAAGTCACCCAGAAGCCTAAGAGTTTAAAACTTGTTTTGAGACAAGATTTAAAAAAACATCTTGTGAGTTGGTTAAGCACTGCACATCTTGAAGATCTGGCAGGATATAAAGGCTTATTCCAAGCACAGAGGAATGCTCACTATCAAAGATACAGCCTTTACATGTAATTGAAATGACCTTTCTGCTCTTGTGTTAGCTGACAAATTGCATAGGAACTATAAGGATGATTCATGGTTTATAATATTACATACAACGTTCTCTAAATTATTTAAATGTCAAAATGAATTTGCGCTGAGCTTTCTTAGCACTACCCTCAGCCAAGTGGTGCTTAGATACAGTAGTTTGATAGGAGGTCATACAGCTAGAAAGCCTGCCCATAACCCAACAGATGTGTCCTCAAACTGTTTTTAAAAAGTAAAGAATCTGACA
The DNA here is from genome assembly GCF_020740795.1 of Apus apus. Classification (NCBI taxonomy): domain Eukaryota; kingdom Metazoa; phylum Chordata; class Aves; order Apodiformes; family Apodidae; genus Apus; species Apus apus. The sequence goes on along the minus strand of NC_067294.1, from coordinate 15,804,084 downwards.
GTAAGTTGCTCCCTTTCTGCAGGCTCTTTAGACCTTGTTATGCAATTAAACACAGTTATATCCTGCTATGAAAAACACAGACTGGTATTAAAATCCTGTTGGAAGGCTGCTGCCCCTGATTAAAAAACTCTACAGGGCTTTGAAAGGTTAAGACTTGACCTCATCTCCCCTCAGCTCAGTCTCAATGAGAAGTTTGCAGCAACATTAATCAGCATGAAATAATGAGGCTGTGAGAGGCAGTGTGTGATTTCTTTATTTCATCTTAATTATAATTTAAAATTTTAATGCCAGGAATTTGACAAGTGTTTGAGCAAGAAGAATTATTGCCTCAACAGCAGTTAAGGTCAGGCAGAAAAATGTGCTCAATCCCAAAGAAAAGCAGTGAATTTGTCCTTTAACAGCAATGCAATTCAAATCCTCCTGCTGGCTGCTGTTGCCAGCATCTGGGCTGGTTCAGAAGTCCAAAGCTCCTTCCAAAACCTGTGTCTCTGGTCTCCAGCCAGAAGTAGACCCTACCACAGGACCAATTTTAGCAGATGCCAGGCTTTTGGGAAAGGAGCCTTGACCCCACCGAAAGGGAATATGGTCCTATAACACAAGGAGATACAATTAGGTTGAAGTTGTGTTCCCTAAAGCACAGGATCCTCTGAGAGCATGGCCTGAGGCCAGTACTGCTCCTTGGACTGAGAAACAGTGTCACACTCTGGCAGCACATCCCACTGCCCAGAAAATGGGTAAGTTGCTTACTTGAGATCATCACAGCTTTCTAAAGGGGAAATAATGCCCTGGAAGCTGTCATTATTAGAGAGATGACAGAGGCTATCAACAGAGGAGAAGCCCCCACAGGACAATCTGCAAGGTACTAAAAGAAAGCTAACAGTCACATGATGGTAAGTCACTTTGCACAGTGAAGAGATTTCAATCCCTTTGGCAGCAGATCTGTTTTCCATTTAACAGCACCTTCTAAAAATGACTTTTCATGGACAGGGCGATTAATAACACAGGCTGGAGTGGAGCAGCATTATTCCTTGGTAATGCTAAATGAGCAGCTGCCACAGTAGATAGGCATTACTGTGTGTACTTAACCAGGGCTAATAAATGGGATTTTTAAGAACAAACCTCCTCACAGTGAGCTCTTCCAAGATTGAATATAGAGTGTGAAAACAGTCTGCTAACTCAGTTAGTTGTGTGTACAGAGCTGCACTGCACACATACCACTAACACAGGAAGAACAGCCTTTGCTCTGGTGGAGACAGGGCTCATATCACTGCATTTGCTATGATGCCAGGCAGGGACCACTAAAGCCAATGGAGGCAGCAGGAAACCAGTCTGGCAGGAACTAGAAGCAGAACTTAAAATTGTTTCTGTAAGACCAGCAGAACCATAAATAAGCTCATTCTCCATCTCAGCAGTGCCAACAACACTGACACCAGGCCTCACTTAAAAGGTTTCAAACTATTTGACACATATGATTATTTCCTTCATTCTTGCTTATACTTATGATAAGGAGCTATTCTACACAATTTTCATTGAAGTCTATTAAGAAATGGAAGGTTTGTGTTAAAAAAAAAAAATCACTATTCCTCTTTTAAAACTGCCACAGCACAGGCTGTAATTTCGTAAGGTGAATCAAAGTCCTGGGCTGCAAAGATTGGGTGCTCAAGGGAGAGGACAAGCCCAGACTATTCTAGCACAGCCAGTTTTCCTCAAACTGATGCCAGTTCTGCCAGCACAGCCCACAATGCTGAGACATCCATGCTTTCAGATCTGGAGAGGTTTGGGGAGAGCAGAGAAGGGTTACTTCTTATTAACCTAGGATCTAAATCTAGTGTAACACAGCAGTCACTTTGCAGAGGTGGTTTAAATGAAACATCAGCATTAATTCCAGCAGGCTAAACTCATACACACTCATACATCTCAAGGTGTCCAATCAATCTATTAGACATCCCATTTATTTGCTCTTGGCCCTCTGGATTTCAGCCTTGTCCATCCTGAAGTACACCAAACACAATTCTAGTTCCATAATGGCTCTAAACAAAAGGCAGCAACAAAAAGAACATCTCAGATAATCAAAGACTGATAAAGATGTAGCTGGTAATCTTCCTTGAAATGCTTTCAACAGAAGAGGTTTGTACAGACCTCCTGAAATCACATGGTGCTTTAATGTATTTTCAAATAATTTAAGATGAATTTCCATCATATTGATTATAACAAGCATAGTAAATATCTTAAGGATTTTAATGCTTATTTTCCCAGTTAAGTCCACTCACAGTGTGCCCAGCAGCATATAAGAAGCAGTGTTTTAATGATCTAATCCCCAGAGAGATTTTACTAAGGCTGTACTTCAAAGTGAGCCATATTCTCCTGTTACCTAAAAACCTGTTTGTAATTCTTGTGAGCAGGAGTGAATCATGTTTTAACAGCCCTCTCTCTTTTTTTACCCAAGAGCAGTAATGCAGCTCAGCTGCTGGGACCCAGGATCCATGCCAGGACATGAAGTTAGCAGCCTGGAGCCATGGCCACAGTATGGACACTGGCCACCTCTCTGGTTTGGGAGGTGTAAGGTGTGTGGCAGGGAAGGAGGACAGTGCACGTGGCTTGGGGGACCACTCCACCAGAGGTGTAAAGCAGGTGTAGCTGCAGAGAGGGTGGTGCTCGGCATCACATGAAAAAGTTAGAAAGCATCTCCAAAAGCCACGAGGTTTAGCTACTCCTCTGAAGTGTTTGAACTATTAAAAGAATTACAGATTTACTGATGATGGACTGGAGTGTCCTTGCACTAAATAAACAGGAATTCCAATGAGACTTGTTAAGGATGTGAGTTAACAACCTTCACATTGCAAATAATGTTTGTTTTTATTTGGCAGTGAGAGGCCTGCAAACGAATTAGCAGGTTTCTATGTGACAGATTACTTATTATTGTCTGCATTTTGAATTTGAGATAGGAAACTTTAAAATAGTAAAGAATAAATCATCACTAAACTTCTTCTCTCCCCCGTATTCTCTGTAGTGTAACTATAGTGAAAAATATTCAAGGAAATTACTGACAGGCAGATATTTAACTTCATGGGTCATTTCTGAATCATCTTCACACATCAGTGAGCAAAGAGTGGGAGGCTAAAGCCAAATGGTTTGTCCTTTCCACAGGCCCCACACATTCAGAATTGCCTTTTTGTCCCAGTCACCAGTAGCCTCACATTGCAGATGTGCAAAACCTGCACCAAGGCCAAAGCTTCAGAAAAAAACACAAGAACATGTTGCACTGGAAACTCTCTCTTTCCCTGGAGACTATCCCTTCCTGGGATAGAAAATGTGTGCTGCAGAGACCCTGGAGCTTTATGGGCATGAATTTTAACACAATGGGTAGATGTAAAGTCAACCAAAATCGGGCATGAACTAGAAGAACCACAATCTGCTTATTTTCAAAACTAGAAGTTGAGTTATGGGACAGGGACAGACTCAGAGTGGTGCCTGCCCAAGTGACACTGTCCACATGAAAAAAGAGATGTATGTAATCAGTATGTGTAAAGGTCTTTTGCACACAGAAGGAAGGTGTAGGAGATAGGAAGGTATAGAAATATTTCGGTAGACATGCTGTTTTGTGAAGCTGTTTAGGTAATTTAGCCTTCCAGTTTCTGTCCTTTGCATACATAAATGTTGATGAAACATAGCTCCTTCTCAGGAAAGGTGAAATAATAGATTCAAACAACTTAAGACAAAACTAGAAAGTCTTCCATTCCATTTAAAGCAAAATAAAAATAGAGTATGGCCTAATTTATGTGTGAAAACCTTGCTGCTTTTATAAAATTGCCTTCCCTGGAGGAGGAGCAGACAAGGCCCCTCAGCACTGGGGCTCAGAGTGCCCAGAGCAGCAGGGAAAGCCTGTGCGCACCCTTCTAGCTCAGTCACCAGCAGGCAGCCTCAGCTCTGGGAATCCTGCGTGTGAATTCCCGCACTGAGCTGAGCCCTGTCCCGCCGCTGAAGCCTGGACAAGCCTTCCCTCGGTGCCTGCCTGCATTTTGCCAGAGGAGGTCAGCAGCACCCAGCTATGCTCAAGCTTCCCCCTGCGTGCAGGCAGCAGCACAACCCCAGCCACACAAACGCAAAGCTGCTTCCTGCCACTTCATCCTCTGTGTTTTAAACCACTGGTATATTATCCAGACTTATCGATACCAGGTCTGCAAGAGGCACATTTTTTTTTGCAGTCTTATCTTGTGGCACGGACCACAGAGAGGGCAATAATCCTCATGCACTTAAGCACCCTTTAAAAATGCTTAATTTTATTCAGAATTTCTTTTTTGTGACTTTGATCCTGCTGAGTGTTGGTTTCCTAACCCTACACAAGCAGGGAGCTGTCGGGAAGAGGAAGCCCAAGGGGTGTAGGAGGGGCAGGCCAGGTTAGAGCTGCTCTAATTATTTCTGATCTGTGTTTACGTTGCAACAGTTGAGTGCATTTAAAGAGCAGTTGGGTCTTACAAATCTGATTATTTTGCACCATCAGGCACACTCTTAAAAGCCTTTCCCATTTACCCCCTACTACTCCTGCTGTTAGCAAATCTTTTGTCACTTGACCTCGAAAGCACTCACTCAATCTGCTTATTTCCACATTTTCAAGCAGTTGTCTTTTAAAAATATTTTCCTTAAAACAAAACCTTTAAAGCCACTGCAACTAAATTTAAACACCATTGTCACATCCTTGCACATCTGGAGAAACTGGCCTAACTTGGCCTGCTGCTCTTATCCTTCCAGAGACTTTCTTCTCTTTTCATTACCCTTTACAGCAGAAGTGCTGGGTATTTCCCAGAGGCTCCCTGCAAAGCCACCAGTGACACAGACAAAACAGCATGACATAGCTCCAGAACAGCCCCACTCACTAGCTTGTCCCTGTTTGAGTATGCAGGCATGCTCATAGCCAAATGAGCATCCTGAAATAGCCACTGAAGTAACCACAGCATTTCCTCCCATGCTGGTGTAAACACAGTTCGACTCTGCAAGTGATTTGTGTCTGGACTGCTCCCAGGGCAGAAAAAAAGCAAAGATTTCAGCTTGGTTTCAGCTTTGGTTGAGCTAAAATGTCTCATTCTGTCTGGAGGAAAAAGTAACTTCCAAGCACCTAAAAGTGGCTGAAAGGGTCACCCAGCTGCTGGGAGAGCTGGACAAACCAGAAATGCTGTTGCAGCCCTGCAGTCAGAGCCAGGTCTGCCCCTCCAGCTCTGATGCCCTGAGCAAGTGCCCAAATCAGCAGACTTTGCAGGTTCTCCCTCAAACTAAACTCTTTCAGGAACTGGCAGGTACAGCTGAGATGCTCACACTGATGATTTACCAAAAACAAACAAACAAAAACCAACCAAAAAACCCCACACCATTAGTATGACTTCTAAATGATACAGATTGTGCTACAAAATGCAGATTACAGATCCCCATGCTGTTTCTGAAGTTCAATACTGCCCCATCCTAAGCAACACGATTGCTCCAGTTACTGTCTGTTGAGCCCATTTTCAGGTGTCCTCACTGCTCCTCACTTTCAGTTACATATCTATGCATACAAATACACACATATTAAATACATATAAATACATTTCAAATACTCAAAATTTCTTACAAGAAACAGTGAACATTTTATTTTTCTGCCTATGGGCATGGGAAGTTGATGAAAAGAACGGGAGCTGAGAAGTACATGCCACAAAACAACATCATAACACGTTGTCTCAGATGGACCTTGTCTCAGAGACTGCTCCAACTCGGAGCAGAGATGTCTGTCTTCTCCAAAGGCAGATTTAATTTCCCCCTGGCAAACTAAACCCATCCAAACCACATGTGTGTATGTGGACTCCCCAGCCCAACACCAGCATCTGAAGGGCTGGCTGGAGCTCCCAGAGCCCTGGAGAGCCCAACACCAGCACAGATGTTGCCTGCAACCCTTGCAGCTCAGACCACTTCTGCACGTGCTAAAGATGCTTTTAAGGTGTCAGCTTCTACACGAGGCTGCACACATGAAAGGCACAAGTGACTGAAAAGACTAAGCAACATCTGTCACGGGAATTCAGGCTCCTAACACATTTCAATGCTTTTCAAAATGTTGACTAAAATCTTGCCTGTAAAGCATAATCTCAGAGCTGAGATTTCCATCTCAGATAAACTATCCCCTCCCAAGCAACAAACCTTCCCTCCCTCCTGTCTGGTGTTACCAAGAATATTCTAGTGTCACACAAACTTGAGAGGAACAAAGTGAGTCTTTCCACTTCTCCATCCTGCTCATCTCATTAATTTCCATCCTTCACTGACCCACACATCGTGCCCCACACCGCCAAGTCTTTCATCTCTCTCTGAAGCACAAATTTCTAGTAATTAGGCCACAGCTCCTCACTGTTCCCTGAAGCTGCACTCTTGCTTATGCCCCTGCCAATAATAAAACCTATTTTTGCACTATGTTTTTTTTCCACTGCACAAAGCCACATATTTAACCTTGTTAGAAACAACTGGCTGCTTTTGAAGGACATTGTTTTCTGCTGTTCAGACCAAGTGACGTGGGACGTATCAACAATATTACCCCCAAGCACAGGATGTCAAACTGCTGCTTCCACTGGGAGGCACAATCTCGAGAATTTTCTTTTGAACCATCAGCTGAAGAATTAAACACCAAAACTGGGCTATTGAAATGCTGATGGTAAACTAGAATACATGGTTCAAGTATTGTGGGTTATCCCTGGAACTGTACGAGAGGAAAGGCTTTGACAGTTACGGTTTGCTCCCTATCTGCTGACAATATGGCTGGTGCTGGAAGAGAGAGAGGAGCACTCTCTGCCTCCCCACACTTACAAAATAAAGAGTGCAAAAAAGGTAATAATCAGAGAAGACACCCACACAGTGGGAGATCTCAGAACTAGATGTAAAACCCTTTCCTTGTAAACTGCAAAGATAATGACATGATGTATGCAGATTAGTACTTGTAAGCCTCTGAATAAATGAGTTTTCAGAAGGGATTTGACTAATGAGCAAGCAAAACTCTTCTGGCAAGAGGAGTTAAAGCTAAAAAGCAATACTTTCATATTTTTTTAAAGCACAGAATCCCTTTTATTTATTTCATTGTAAAGCCTCTGGCATTTTTGGTGTCTGCAGTTAATAGCAAATGCTGATTCAAACCTGCTCACAGCTGGCTGGAAGGTGCAGCAGGCACCCTCCTTGTTGGCTGGCTGGATGCTGGCAGGTGAAGAGATGAAGATGAGGGAGCAAAGCACTGGGTCCATGTGCTGCCACCATGCAGACCTGGCAGAGGAAGGAGGTTTAAACTCTCCAGCAGCCCATGGGAAGCCTCTGGGGCTCCCAGGGACAGGAGTGCTCAGTGCTTGCCTGGTGGCTGTGCTGCACAGCGTCTTCGCAAACGGGAGTTAATAAAGCCACGTTTAACTGCTTGATTTATGAGAGTGCATCATTTGCACAGCTTAAGGGGGTTGTAAACAAGGAATGTGTCTGCACCATCTGGCGGGGGAAGCAGTTGTAGTTTTCCCCTCCAAACCTGCAGCAGGAGCATCACGCTCTCATAGTTCAGTTTGGTTCCTTGCATTTCTCTCTTACAAGAGCTTTTTTACCAGCAGTCTTCCCTTCCTTCAGTGAGGATAAGAGCATGAGAGTCTTTTCTGCTAGTCTTTAATCACAATAAATAATTATGTTTAATTGTCTCCTCCTAGAACAGACACAGAACAAGTTCTGCCCATTTGTAGGTAGGACAGGTTGTTTGTGGGGTTGTGTTTTTTGGTTGGTTGGTTTTGGATTTTTTTGGTCAGTTTTGTTTGTTTATGGTTTTGTTTTTTTGTTGTTTGTTTGTGTTTTTGAAAAGGCATTGTTGAAGAGGATTTCAAGGCAGGTGGATTCTGGTTTAGTGTAACATAAAGGATGGGTGCACTTCCCCAGGGTGAATGGAGGAGCAGATGCTGGATTAGATCACTTCCTTCACCTTCACATCAGAAGAAATATACACAGAAACCTGGGTGCTTCCCACTCAGCATTCTGCATGTGTTTAGATGCCTACTGGTTATGTTCCTTGCACCAAAGCAACAGCAAAACCGAATCACAAGAGGTCAGAGGTTGCTGGAATATCCTTCTGAGATGTTACGATGAAGCAGTTACCCCAGTTCAAGGCCTGACAAGGAGTCAAGCAAAGCCAGACTCCGACGAGCAGGAGTTAGACTAGGTTGTGCCAACAAAACCTTCATCATCTGCAAGGCAGGAAAAAGCTGGGCTAAGGTCTGCCAGCAAGACATGGGAAGATTTCACCCGGGGCAAGGGAGCTCTGCAGCCTGCCCTGACTCAGTAAGTCCTGCAAGCATGGGGCAGCACAGGAGAGCAGCTCCTCAGAGGCAGATGCTTTCCCTGTCACTCCCCCACAGCCCCGGGGCTGATCTCTGCCATGCCCACAGCAGAAGGCACTTCCCAGGGTTTTACAGCAGCTGCCTTTTCCCATAACTCACTGCTGTTAAAAGCTCAGCTTGCTGTAAATCCTCTGTCTCACAAAGTCTGGGTGTGCATCCAGCTCTCAGGAGCCTGAGCTGGGGTAACTGCTGAGGAAAACCAACTGTGCAGAGAATAAGGGTTCAGCCCATTTTCTCCGTATTTTGAGGTGGGGAAAACAGCCTGTGTTTCATGCACAAAGCTCACATTCAAGCACTAAAATTCAGTGACATCCAACTTCTTACTCCCATTGCATATTGCTTTTCCTCCTCCTGCCTTTTGGAGATGGAAGAACAAAGGGTCAAGTAGATGAGGCAGCAGCATTAGTTGCTGGGAAAGGGTGAGCAGTGGAGCCTGTGTCAGCTGAAGGAGGGCAGTGGCAGTTAGTCAGCAGCAACACAGCAGGGCCAGTGTCTTAACTGCAATCCCCCAGTGCACACAGCTATTTTAGGTAGAAGATTTTAAAAGCTCATCTGTGAAGCCAACAAACTGTGGTTTGAGATGGCTCCCTCATGAGGTAGAGCCTGAGTTCTTCAAACAAGAGGTCAGCAGAAGATTTTCTCGTTTGCCACATGAAGTTATATCCCCTTCTGCATTTAACTCTTGAGTAGATGGACACCATTTGCAGTCACAGCTATGGAAAGATTCATGCCACACCAAGTACAAAAGACCAGCAAGAATCCAAGAGATTCAGTCTCCAAGAGACACACTTCTTTCAATAAAAACCCTTTGGCAGAAAACTGTTAAGCTCAGAAACTGTCTGAAATGTCTATTTTACTCTTCAACTGTAAGATATATTTATCTCAAATAAATCAATGTTGTGCTAGTGAAATCTAATCAGTTAACAGTGCTAAAATAAGTCTCTATTCCAGCTGTCCTTCTGCTCTGCCCCCACTGGTGGCTGTGAAGACCATAACCAGGAGATGAGTTCTCCCCCTGCTGTCACTAGTACCTCTGCCAAGAAGGATGCCAAGCATGAGGGGAACATGTATTATCCAACAGACATTGAATAGACTGCCAACTAAATTTTCATAAATTAGTAATAAGAGGGAAGGACCTTTCAGTAGAACAGACAGGGAGTGCACAGTGTCAAACACTCAGGTAGGTGACTGTAGGTACTTTCTCAAGATAAACACCATATGGGACTGCACACAGGGCATCAGCTTGCAGATAGAAGTAGGGTGAGTAGGAGATCTTTGGACACAATAAATGCCTGTTTATCCAGCCCCAAACCTGCTGCTGCTGAGCAGCCCTGATATCTGGACACAGGGAGTGCCCTGCACCTCTCATTGAAACTCATATTCCTGCCCAGATCCTTTCAACTTTGTGAAACTCTGGGTTTATCTCAACTAGAAGAAAACAACTCCCCAACCCCCAAATCTAAGTTTGGTTTAAACTGGGAAAACCTGCTTATCAATCTGGGCAGCCTGTAGCTATCAGCAACCAACGTATGATACAACCAGTATGAAACCTTCTGTGAAAACTGATGGAAAATAAATAAAAAAGGAAACATGAGCATCTAAATTATTTACAGAAATCTGCTTCTGTTTCACTAAGCTGTGACACCCAGAGGAGAACAGGAGAGAGGACTGTAAGAGCAAGGCTGTCCTGTGTCTGCAGCACATGGACCACATGCTGAAGCATGGCTCCAAAGCTGTGCTGAGCACACAGCAATTAGGGAAAGGCAGCATGTGCCTGCATTAATTGTGGCAGCCAGAGGCTGGAGTGACTCACTGCTGCACATGGAGACTCCATGGCTGGCAAGGAAAGCCTTGAGCCATGGACAAGACAGGGCTCTTGATATAGGTTGCTGCTTTCAGAGACATTTCAAAACAAAGTCTTCATAAGGATATATACAATATATTCTGCCCCCCCCCCCAATGTGTGCAAACCTTTTTCATTAAGACAGAGGCATTAGTGCCACCTTTCAGGCATGGCTTAGAATCCAAATGAGGCTCTTAGCCAGTTCAGAGAGGGCGGAAGAGATGGAACTATTATTAAAAATACTTATTGTGTATTGAGTTCTCCTGCAGTCTAACAATTATACATCTTTGGTCCTGTTGTAGAAAAAACAACAAAGGTCCTTAAAAAAGCACCTATATTTCTAGGTAAGAAGCTGCAGAGTTTAATTAAATGAGGACAGAAAATGTGAAACAAAGAACCATAATACACCATTCTTGATCTGCAGATACAAGTTTTAAGTTGTCTATTAATCGATGATTTTATTTCTCCTTTTTGTATCTTTATACCACAGCCAAGTGACTATAAGCTAGACAGAGAAGTTCTGCAGGTAAATCCTGCTGTGATTCACTGCTGGAAGCAGCTCAGCTGCAGAAGCAGTGCCCAGGGAGCCCAGCGCCCACAGCAGGATGCGTGCAGCTCAGCCCATCCCTGCTTGGGGTGCAGCATCCCCTGTTCCTTTCCAGGCTGTGCCACAGGGTCAGCCATTTCAGAAGCACTTTTGAACCAAACTTAGGCAGAGGAGTTTAGTTCCCTGGCTCTCTGCCCACAGCAGCCTCAGCCTGCTGCAGAGCTGCTTGCAGGTCTCCCCAAGGCCTCACCAGTGAGCATATCCCTGCTAGCAGTACCTTATACAAGCCTTATCCTGGGAACCAGCTGCTGAAATTGCACTTGCAATGAAGATTTGTACAAAAGGAGTCGAGGCCCTTGTGATTTCTATTCATGGCCTGGCTTAGAAGCAGCCAAATTAAAATCCTTATCATTAAGGAGCTGATAGCTCCATAATCGCCAGCATCATTCTGTGTTACTGGAGGGAGCAGCATGACTCACTGGCTACCAGAAGTAGAGCTGCTCATAAAAGAGGAAAACTTCTAGCCAAAGAGTGTTTCCTGAGCCATGAATTACTTCGGAGCAAGTACTAATTTCAAACAAATCACTTATTTAATTTGTGCTGTCAATACAAGAACTTTCTGCTAAATAAAGAGCCTTTCTGCCAAGTACTGAATTAGCTTCCAGGCTGACCCACAGTGCATCAATTTATGATTCAAAAGAAAAATCTTCCCTGAGGATGAGTCATGACAGTCTAGTGTCCTTCAGGTTAAACCACATTTCCCTTTACTTACCACAGAGTACGTGTTTTAAGAGATGATGAATTCAAAAATTGATATCTTGATCTATTTCCCCAGATTAATCTTAAAACAAATATTAAAATATTCCCATTCAAGGCACCTATCCCCTATGTGGCTGTTTCTCTGTGAATGATTTGTCACTTGAGGACAAAAACCCAGGAGGATACAGAACTAGTGCAGGTTTAAATAGGATTTTTCATATCTTTTGGGGTCAGAAAAAATACAATGAAAAGGTAGAAATAATTGCAGCACACACTAAGGGGTGGCTTTTCTCGTTAAGTGTATATCATGAAGATTACAGTGCTAAAATGGAGTAGTTTTGTCTAGGAAGAGGCTGCAGCATGCAGCCAGCCAGGCAACCAATTTGATGGAAGTGGTGACAGGTCACAGCCCTACAGAAGAGCAGCTCAGCCACTGCCAAGCCTGCTGCAGCTTCAGAGAGAGCTCCACTCCATTACAAGTTTGGTCCAATTGGGAGAATTTAGCACAAGACTAAAATAAATAATTGGTCTGACTGGCTGAGGTGATTCATCTAACCTCAGGACTGCTTAGACCAAGGTTTAATACCAACCTCAGATCTCTCATTTGAAATATTTTCTTTCTGACACTGAGGATTTTTAATGTAGCTGCAAGCTGGAATCTCCAGCATCCTCCACCAGAATTTCAATACCTTCCCTTGCTTCCCATAGGGCTCCATGTTAAAGAAGGTGTGTTTTTAATGCTCTGGAGTCTCTCTACTTCTTTCTGCTTAGCAGCATATGAGTGCACTGCAGTGTTTGGGGAGAGATGCAGCCCAAATAGGAGCAAGAAGGAGAAATCCCCCAGGTCTGCAAAGGGGTAGGAGTGGGACAGGACCCTGGGTGCAGGATGTGGAGGGTGCCCAGGTAGCCTTGTAGCTCCTTGTTCACCCAGTACCCAGTGCTGGAAATTATGAAGAAAGATAAGTGGCTGGAGCATTTCTGAGGATGAAGTTTGACCTGGGAAATCACCAAGAGGGGAGCAGTTTACTTGTCACAACATAAAGGAACTTCATTGACATGAAATACTCTTAGTTAATATTTGCAATAGTAGTAATAAAAGGCATAAGAAGACACTGAAATGCATCTTTTTTAGGTTACTTTCATGCTGTTTTGTTTGGGGTAGAAGTGTTTGGTTAAGCCCACACTAAAAACCAAGAACCAAATGCAACAAGACACCTAGAGCCATATGGTATTAAGGATTGCACATCAAGAGTTGTGGCTTTGTATTGAATATTCTGCTTCCAAAAGCTACATCTGAGCCAAAATTCTCTCCTGGTGTCAATTTATATAAGCTTGCTTTTTAAAAATGTCCCTGCTCAAGGGACATTCTAAAGACTTGCATACTCCCCAAAGAGAGGGTGGCCTGAGGAAAGAACCAGAAAAGTTTCATGAGAACACAAACTTGCTGCAGGAGAGAGATGGCACAAGAGCAAAACAAAGCAGCCACCCTTTGGGAAATCACATCCAAAACAGAGACAAAATGCTTCAGGAAAACAATTGGACTTGGTTCCCATTGTGTTACGCTCACTGATTGCAGTGATTAGTATTGCCACTGGAATGCCAAGCCCTGTGCTGGAGGAGCCAAGGGTAGGATGGATATGGATTTTGCATACTTGCACAATTACAGCTCTCAAAATCAAGAGGCATCATCACTTGGCTCACAGAAAGTCAATGAGCAGCAAAGATTTTCAAAACATAAAACCTGAGCAAGACTTATTTTGTGCCTGCAGATGCACGTTAAGGACTAGGTGTCACTCTAGATCTCCACCCTGTAAGAATGTGTCACCCAGGAGTCACTCAGGGACCACCACGGGCTCAACCCATTCTCTCTGGCCCCATTTCCTAAGTGGGAGTGGAGGAGAGAGCAGCTGCTGTGGGAGAGCCAGGCACATGACCTGCCCCCAAAGGGCAGCAGTCCCTTCTGCGTGGGATTGCTTGTGTCCAAAGTCCTTATGTGACACCTCAGGGCTGTTGGCAGCATTACCCTGGTGCTGCTGGTTATTGCACATCCTCAAAGAGTTTCAAGTGCTCTGGATGTGAAGCCACCACATGACACTCAGACCAGGACTGGAGATCCAGGGGCAGCCTGGAGCAGCAGCGCGGAGCTAGAGCACTCTAAGGTCTCTCTGCTGCGTGTGCTATCAGATGAGTGTCCAACAAGAAGGATTTTCTTGGTTTTCTGTATTTCTATTTGGGCTTCACAAGCTCAAGGGTTTAAATTTAGCCCTCCCACAGCCTGCAGCAGAGTTGCAGGCTTTATAACAACGTGGCGGTCACGACATTTTTCTCCCCATCTGCTTTGATGGAGATGTTGTTCCCTGCACTGTCAATGTGGAGGGGGACCAGCTGCTTGTGCTATTGCACAGTGCTAGCACTGAAATACTTTGCCAAATTTTAAAATGGAATTTGAATTAGCACACAAGCCCTGGGGCTCTCTGTGCTGTCCCCAAAGCCATGGTGGCTGTGCCTGCTGTTGGGAGAGACCAGCTGGACTGTGTCAGTGCTGGGCATCATCTCCAGCCTCTCAAGGATCAATGGGTCTGCAGGCTAAGCTGAGACTGGCTCTCCAGGATCCTGGAATGAGGGAAATCCCAGAAAATATCAATATCTCTGCAAATTCCATAGTCTGAAAGGTATTTGGAAGAATACATATGAATTTCAGCCTTGCTGAAATGAATGAACCTACTTCCCCCACTTTACACTGAAAACTGACTTCTTGTTACCTCTCCAATGATGCTCTGAGATTTCAGAGATACACCCACTGAGCACAGACATCACCAGGTGACCCATCATTGCAGCAGTCAAAAGAAAACATTCACAGACTAAGAAACTCTCTCCTATGAGTGCTCAGTAACAAACAATTGATTTCACTGAAATCAGAACTGATGCACAAAGTCACACAGAAACTGAAAACAAGGGGCTGAATCTGGAAAAAGCAACCGAAGCAGCTCCCTTTCACCACAACCATTTGGCATGCAATAGCATCCTGTGCCATCACAAATACTTTGCTTAAGTCACACCCAGGTCTGGCAGTTATGCACAAGGAGAGACAATCTGGTTGGTTGTTTTTTTTCCTAATTGTTTTTTGGGAAACAGAGACTACAACGAAGATTCAAAGGAAACAACAAAACCAAAATTGTGTTATGAGACATTCTACCTTTCAAATGCATTTCTGCTTCCATAAAATGAAAATGCTCTCTATGAAAAAAAAAAAAAAAATTAAAAAATTATAGAAATGTTTGTGTATCCAAACAAATGATGAGAAGTTCCCTGGAAAACACAGTTTTCAGTGACTAAATGGCACTAGGCCAGGAACTGAGCAGACGTGCTGCAGCCTGAGGCTTCTGCCAGGCCCAGGTGTCACGCTGGGACACCAAAGAGCAGAGGCCTTGCAAGAGTACACAGAGAGAGGAAGGATTCTTTGCACAGAAGACACCATAACTGCTTTCACTCTGCATTCCCAGATAATGTAGGTCAAGACAGGAGGGGATTACAGTTGAAATAATTTTTTTTTCAATTTCAAATCAGTTATTATAAAGCCTGTGCTCTGCACACAGGTGGACGTTCCTGATGGTTTAGTTTAGCTTTGTATCAAAAGTCATTAACACACCATGAGAAGGTGTGATCCTGGATGCAGAGGATCCTTCTGACAGTCACGTTCTCCAGCAAGCCTTGTGTACCACAGCAGCTCTGTAAGCCACATCCCAGCAGGCAGTGCCCCAGGCTGGGCAGGGATGGGAGCTGGGATGTTCCTGTGAAGCATCACTGCCTCTAGACAGGTACAACCCCTCTCCTACCTTTACATCAGACAGATGGGACAGATCAGACACACAGCACAGATCAGGAATTACAGGCACATTATCAAAATACAGATTTTAAACCTTTCCTCTTAGTATAATCCAATAATCAGCAGTACAGGTTGAGGTGTATCAGGATTAACTGAAGATTAAAGACTCCAGAGCAGCACCTACATGGAACATTGAAATTAAATTACTCCATTACTAGACCATTAAAGAAGAGGCTTTGCCTATAGAAAAAGGGAGAAGCAATCCAACTGGCAGCACTGGATCCCATGCTATGGTCAGTCAGGGACAACTATCTTGGTGAACAGGTTACAAACAATTCTTTAATAAAATGAAAAATGGTTTTATTGAAAAAAGTTGTGCTTTAAGTGGCTTCAAGGTGAAAAATAGTAAGTTGATAGAAGTAGTAAAGATGACAAGACTTGTAGGAAAAGGTAGTATCTTTTGGTAGACTAAATGAAATAATCAGTCTAAAACAGACAAGGGATTTGAAGTGCTTGAGCCTCCAGCATTTGCCTTGTTTCCTGGTTACATTTGTTAGTCAAACAAAACATGAGACTCCTCCTTTCAAACCTTGCCACCTTGAACTATCTTCAGTAATGGTAATAGAAGCTGCTTTTTTTCCTGTTTGGTGTTATGATTGTCAAGGATGCTAAATTTTGTTCTCCTCTTAATTTAAAGGGAGTAATAAAGACGGTTAATTTAGTCTATGGATTTTTGTCCAGAAGAGAAGTCCAGTTTTTCATTAGATGTCAGTTGCCATGGTGTATATCCAGCAAAAATGAGTGTTTGACTGCCTGGACTCACTTCCCTTCCACATGTACCCAGTTAGCAATGGAGATGGGCAACTCTCACCAAACCAGTAGCACAGAAATTTGGGTTCACTCAAAGCAGGAAGAGAAAGGTTTTTACTTAGGCCAGAAGAAAAGAGGCTTGAGTCTTGAAAAAGTTGGCATACTCCAGACAATGTGCTGACACATGAATAAAGTTCAGCACAGGCATGGTTGGCCGTGCTGAGCTCGGCCGTGCCCTCCTCACGGAGCAGAGAAAAAGGATGGATCCTTCTAGATTATCAGGTTAAGCATTACCTGGAGAAAACAGACTCCTGTCACAGCCTTTAATAATGATCCTTTTGAGCCACCATCAATCTTTACTGCTGTTAATTGAATTTGCTGTTCAGCTGATGGTGTGTTGGGTGAGCCTGTGGGCAACTCAATCCTTTCACATATATTCTTTGAAGACAGAGAAACGTGACTGTAAAAACACAGCGTTAGAGGACAGGCAGATAACTCCTGTGACTGTGCTCCTCCTGTGGCTGGTGTTAGGAGACCCAAAGGGAGATGAAGGAAAGCAGCAAAGGAATGAATGAAAGCAATGAAAGGTGATTCTGCCTGCAAACTGGCACTAAAGGAGCATTTGATACTGTCTTCGAGCTGTGGTGCCATTCCCCTAGTGACAAAAGAACCACACACATCCCACTCAGAATCTTTCACTAAACCTCAAAAAGCAAAGGGAGCCTCTGCTCCACTGCAGACATCAGGAAAGGTAAAATTTAATGGCACTTGTCAGACATGAGTAGTTTCAGGCAGACTGGTTGGTACACAGCATAGCAGCCTTTCACTAGAGAGTGGGTCTTCCCAGCAGGCTGCTGTCAACAGAAGTGGCTAAAAGACCAGGGTCCAGGATTTGGGGGGGGCCACAAACATCACCAAGTATGTGATACCCTATGTCCCAACAGATAGGAGGCAAAGGCTCAATGGTGCTGAAAGCATCGTTGGGGTAATGAAAAAGGATCAAGCTCCATGGCTGCTGATATGAAATATTTACATTTGAAGCCTTTTCTCAAAAGCAGCCCAGAGATACCTGGGAGCTGCACCACCCACATGTACAACACCAAGTGTAGGTGGTGAAACTTCTTCAGCTCATCAGGAAAAAATGCTTTTGTGAATGAAACAGGAAGTTCCATGGAATGAGTCCATGTTCTATAATTCCACATAGCTACAAGCAACACAAATCACCGGGTTTTGGATCAGTAGATGGACATTCCCTTTGCTTTGCTTTCTGTATCAGACAGATATTTTTAGAAACAAGAAATTATTAGGAAACTTTTTCCAAGTATTTCTTCTTTTAACCTTGTGCAAGGAAAAGATCCATCTATTCCAAGTCCTCTGTGGCAGAATATGAGAGGTAAAACCTAAACCAACACCACACACCATCAAAGCACGTGGGGCTCTGGATTTATAGGCATTTCATGAAAGAGCAAAAGGAGAACACAGTGGTACATGCCCATAAGCCATTCCCGCTCTCTGGCAGGTGCAATTCCCAAACCTTGGCATTCCATGCTCCTGGCTGCTGACTCCCTCAGGCCCCTTCTATCTGCACTGCAGCAGCAGCCTCTCAGGGAGATGCCACCTCAGAATCACAGAATTGTCACAGTTGCAAAAAGACCTCTAGGATCATTGAGTCCAACCATCCATTCATGAAAAAACCCCCACAACAAACAAACCAACCCACAACCCAACAAAACCAACACTGCACAACCCACAAAAAACCCACCATGCCCAGTAGAGCATGCCCTGAAGTCCCCATCTACATGTTTCTTGAATACCTCCAGGGATGGTCAGCCTGGTGTTCTGCCCACCCTTCAGACTAAGCAAGCTGCCCACCACAACTGTAGCAACATGATGCCAAGCAACAGCTCTTCTATAACCAACTCTGTACAGAGGGAGTTAGGGAGCAAATCCCACTGCACTTAGCCCTGTGGTTTCTTCCGTGCCATCTAATGGGGCTCAAGGCCAATATATTCAGTTAAGAAAACCCAAAGAACAACACCCTACAAGGATAAAATGTAAGGGAAAATTCTATCAATAGTCTCCTAGAGTAATGCACATTTGAGCAAGTCAACAACACCTTCCTGTTTGAGCAGGTGTGATGCTGAATCTTTGCACAACACCAAAGTTCCTCTCCGTTTTGTAATCAAAGGCATTACTGTTTTTCAGTGCTGTGACAGCAGGGAAGTTTCTCCCTGTCTGCAGACAGCTGATTATGAACAATCCTAACACATCCCACCCTTCCTACACCAGGCTACACTGCTGCAGGTCTCTGTCCTTCCCCAGCCTGAGATTTCATTAGCTGTGTTTCTCCTTAAGCAGTCCTTTTCCTTTCTTTTATTTTTTTTTTTCTTAATGAAATGAAATAAACTTACTGCCGCATAAAGATGATGTAGCTGAAACTAAAATTAGAAGAGCGTCCTAAAGAACATGTTCAAGGCCTATAAATGTTAATACTGCATTTTCCACAGAACTCTGTTTGAGTAACTTCTCCATGAATATTCCAGGCATGATTTCTATTACAGCCACATTTCCCCACTCAATTGCTGGATTTCATTTCACTATGAATATATAACTACCCAGGGATTTTTGGCAGCTTAGTGTTGTTCTAACCTGTTAGTCTTGTAATTAGCTCCAAATGTTGTTTTCATGAGGCTGTATTTTCTTGATGTATCCTGAAGTCCTGAACTATCTTCTATACTTAGCCTATTATATCAATGCTAGGGAACATTAATATATAAATAGCATTAAAACTGCAAAAAGCTGCTGCCTCGATGTTCTCCAGGTGCATCATTGAAATGGGAGGTTTTTAAAATGTTCTACACCTGAGGATGCATCAAATCTCCATCTTCTGGAGTATATTTGCAGCTTGGTGTTCAGGAGCGCTGGGGTTTGCTCCCCAAGTCTTTCAGCCTTGAGATGGTAGAGCTCATGGCATAAACAGCAGTCAAATCTTGGACAAATGGGCCCTTCCTGACAGACTGTCAATGAGCAGTGAAACCTGCAGTTTCTCCCTTTTTAGTTTACGTCCTACTTTGCCGCCTGAATATCCTGCTGATACCAGTATATCAGCAGAAAAACAGATTTTGAGACTGAACCTGGGACTGAAGTACCTGAGGGTATGATTCCATCCTGGGTATGGAGACAAAAGCCTCACATGCTGAGCCAGACACTCTGTTGACAGAGTGAGACTTGACTGCCATCCCAGGAGGTTCTTCAGTCTGATCTGCACTGAATATTTATCTGTTCTTTTTATATATTTATATATTCCTGTGTGTCCATACTTACACATATTTATGCATGTCTATATTCTCCAAATTGCATCAGCCTGAAAAAATGTTTTGCTCAGATAGGAGAACTAATGATTAATGAGTTCTTTCTTTGGCTTTTGTCTTTATTGCCACCTCAGCAGGTGACACCAGGCAAGTATTGCACTTGCTGGCTGTACAGTCAGATGGGAAAAACAACACCAGCACCAACTACACCATGGGGTGGGGAGGGAAGGATCTCTCCATCACTCTCAAGGGGGTGAGGGAAAGGCTGCTATGGGCAAAGTGTTTCAATCCAGTCCTGACTACGACCTCCCTTCTGTGAAATCACATACAATCATTATTTAAGGACTGATTAAGGTAAGTTTAATGAGTGAAGCCCTGAACTCACCTCCTACCCAGCAATGAAAAGGCCCTACAGCTCAGGAGAGATGGGAAAACAGCATCCTTCTAGATTCTGGAAGCAGGTTGCCAACATGGTTACACAGCCACCAAAGAGCTTTCTTTGTGGTTTAGCGCAGTGTGGCAGGAAGGAGAAAAAGCATTCTAGCAGTAAGTACTGGTTTACAGTTATATTTGGGCTTTCTTTGCAAAAAGGCCATTGATAAACCTGCATGTAGGGGTACACTTTATAGCAAGAAGAACTCCAGCATCCCTCAGGCTGTTGGACTGCTTAAATCTGCAAACTTATTGAAGAGCATTTAATATTAATGAAATGTTATTGCTGAGTAATTCTGGCAGATGAAACTCAGTTCATGGTGCATCTAATTGATGTAGTGCAAAATGTTTGCCCTTATTTTCTTTACATGCTAAAAAGTCAGATCTGGATTAAAAATTTGCATCACAAATAAGACAATTCTTTTGAAAGTTGTGTAAATGCTAGTCTTTGCATTTCACCTAAAACTCTGCTGAGGGGCATATAACCTGCCAAGACGGAAATGGAAGGTGTAGGCTGCTCCTGGTGCCTACATAGTCATAAAGCCCATGACAGAGGAGATAATTCTCATCTCTACCAAACCATTTTAGTAAATGAAATGGTGGCAAACAGCTGACAGAGATCCTGCACAACCCCACTGGTAGGGGAAGGTTTTGGCTGTGCCAATGGAAGAGGAGGAGCCCAGTTCTGTCATCTCTGGGTACCAAATTCAGAGCATCTGTTGTTTCCTGCACCATCACCACCACAACACTTTAACTGGCCATTGGTTCATTACATGACATGCAAGATATTAACAGTGGTAGCCAGCAGAAAGGACAGACAATCTCAGGGTCAACAGGGAGGTATATGCTGTCCTGTCCACCAGTCCTGCTGTGCCTCCATGAGCAGGAGCTGCAGGAGCTGCCCTGCTCACACACATTGCTCCTGTGCACACTGCACCGAAGTTTGGCTGGCTTTTGGCTTGCAACAAGATAGGGGAAGGCAACGTGATACAACATCTTGCAGCTGCCTTTCTCAAAGAAATAAGATTGAAAAAGGAAAGCTTTAATAATAAACCCCCTGCCAAAGAAAAACAAATCAATTTTTTCTGGCACACTGTACCACAATCTTGTGTGTCCCAATACTTATATAATCCTGAACTTAAAAGATTTTTCAACTACATTATTTTCTGAATGACTAAGTAAACCCAGCAAAATAGATGGGGGAAAACCTGCCCTATCACAGCTGCCTGCTGTATCTCTACCTGCGCATGCTGAGCCCTCTCAGGACGCTGGCAGAGTGTGACAGCCACACATTTGCTCCTCTGGTCCCTCATTGCTGGTTGTGGGCTTTTATAATGCATAGACAAGGCTCTGTGGTGAACTTCAGGCATGTGTGTCTTACAAACTTCACCTGCTATAAGCAGAAAGCTGGACTCAGGGGAGAAGGGAGGCGACCCCAGGGGAGTTACAGCTGCAGTGTAATTGTTGGATGTTTATTTGCCAGGAAATCCCTAAACAGTGATGGATTAAGACATGAGGTGCCAGCCATTAGCTCAACTCTTCCCTCTGTTTTTAGGGGTGAGATGAAGCACTGAGACTCCCATCAGAGGGAGAGCTGGTTGGGAGGGCTCAGCACCTCGAGCCGTTCAGCTCAGCACAGAATTTGGCAGTGAGCCCAACTCCTACCCTGTGGGGCCAAGGAGCTCCTGCCAACCTGCCAGACCTGGCTACAGGACCACCCACCCCCCCAAAAGTGGTGCTTTTTTCATGTAATCAGAATACCTGGAAGACTTACAAAAAGAGATGGACATCGGGACAAAATATCTCTTTGCCATATGAGGTGAGGAACAGAAATAATCCCTAGTGAAGTGGTCTGTTTCTTCCTCTTTTTTTCTTATGCTGGCTGCACATGTTGCAGCAGGCAGAGGCTCAGGGCACGTACTCAAGTAGCAGCTAAGATGAAATCAAGACAATAAATTACAATCACTCTGCAAAAAAAAGATTCCAGTGCTGGGTGGAAGAGAACAGAAAGGAGCAGAGGGACATGGGTGCCCTGTGCTGGGCATGCTCTATGGGCTGGAAGAGAATATTTCATTTTTTACTGTTTCTCATGTTGAACAGATGTGCACAGAACTGAGACAGCAAGCAAAAACAAAATCTGTTCCTCTCTGAGTTTCCTTTCATATTCTTCTAAATGTTAATATCTGAGTTACCATCTTTTCTATTTGACTTGCCTGTGAAACTAAAAAAAAGGCTTTTTGCAGGTTTCATTGTCATTCTTTTTGCTTTTCTCTTTGTTGTGAATGTTTCTGAATGGAAAGTAACAAGTTATGGTGCTGCAAAGAAAGCAGTTACCAGTCATTCGTTCTGTGTAGGCAAATAAACAGAGAGCTCCAGCAAAGAATATAAAATAAGCAGAGAGGAGGCACTGGTTTGCACTCCTCTCACTTTTAATCCCCAGTGAACTTCAGCTGATGTTTGGTACCACTTTGCCAATACTTTGCTTTTATGATTGGATGATAAATCGTTAGATTTATCTGATGCCAGGCAACAATCAGTTAACACTTGGAGATTAGATTTAATTGATATACCTTAATTTCTCCACTGTTTTCTTCTAGATAACACACCTCCAGAGATCTGAGGTCCCTCCCACTTGGAAGGAATAATGTTCTTCATCTCTTCTCTCCCAACCACAAGCAGGGATGGATGTTTTGGCAGCACATTTGTACTCATTTCAATCACCACAACTGCATCCTGTGTATGAGACAGCCTGAGGTACATGATTGATGGTTCTGTCCCTTCAAACATGATCAAATTTGTGAAGTCAATGAATGGAAGCTACTATGGCAGAGAAAACAAGTGAGGCTTTTCTTAAAGCAAGTTGTAAACTGTCATTTTAATATTTTGCTACTGGAAAGCAGTTCTGAGAAGTCTCTGTGATGGGGCCTCCCTGGTGGAGACTGAGCCATTTGCCAAAAAAACTTCAAAATAACATCCCCAGGATTAACTATGGAGTCAGTATGTATAAAAACAAGAAGACCTATGTCACAAAGATATAAATCACATGGACACTTCACTACATCATCGATGAAACCTTTATAATAAATGTATTTATGAAGCGTACATGGGGCTGGGAGCAGTCTGCTAGCATTTCTGCCAGACACTGCCTACCACACGTCCTCTGCTCACTACTTTAAGAGAAAACTTTCTATATTGAAAACGTGACAGCCTTTTTTAAAATAAATTTTTCTTCTTGGAAATTTATCCATAGCAACTCAACTATTTTTATAGGTGAAGCTACAGAAAATCACCTCTTTTTTCTTTTATTAAAATAATTGGACAATCTGTTTGGCTTCTCAGCCTGGGCTTTCCTTTCCCTTGGCTCCTAATCAGTTTCTCCTCACCAGACCTGCATTTCCGGGACTTATGGCCAAGACTGCAGGTTAATTTTGTACAAAAAACTCTCATTCTGGCATCACTGGGTTTTGAGTACTTAACTTGGCACCATTTGGGCTCTGCTGATTGGAAGAATCTCTCTGCACACCATGGAAGATCAACACGAAGCCAGTGTCCCAGCTAGAACTATCATGTAAGAGAGAACACAAATCACACTTTGTTTTTAGCTATTACAGCTAAAGCTCAGCTCACAGTAATAAAGGGAGGGCATTTTCCCCGTAAAACCAAGGATAAGTGAGGGCTGAAAGGTTGCTGAGTCAGCTCTTTGGAGTGCAGACTGTTCCTTACTTCAGATAAGCTGCATCCAGTTTATCAAGACCAAGCATTACACGCTGCAGACCAACTCGGTGGGAATGCCACAGGGATCTCTTTATTGGTACTGTTAGTCTCCCCAAAGGATTGCTTTATCTTTTGAGGCCCCTTCCACTCCCTAAGATTCTGTGAAAACCACTGTGAATGTTTTCCTCCAGCATTCGTATTTGTTATTTTTGCAAACCCACCTGCTGTGTGTCCTTTCAGCAAGAGAAGGGGGATTCATAGCATGGGGAATATCTAGATATGCATCACGTCACCCCTACTAAGAAAAACAGCTTTACAGTCCAGGGAAAAGGCAGAAATTCCATCTCCCTTATTCCCTTTGCGTTTTTACGACAGATGCCACAGGATTTCCTTGGAGGGTTCCCATGAGCCCTTCATGCCTAGAAGCCGGAGTTTGCCCCATGGCCCTGCTCAGGTCCCCCACAGCCTGGCTCTGGTCAGGGGCTGCACTGGAGCCCTCCTGCCAACCTAACACAGAGCAATTATTCTGTGCTTTTCCCACTTAGTCAAAGCAGCTCTCAAATAACCAACTAATGAGAAGGAGTGGAAGAAGCGAGATGCACGTTACTGAGCAGCAGATTGCAGGACTGTGAATGTGATTCATGGCCGTGTTACTCACAGTCATCTTCCTCTGTCTTCAATATTTTAATTCAGTGGTATAAATATGGTTTTATTCATTGCAAAAAGCCATTCAGGGGGATGCTGAATTATTCATTGTTTGAACTGGTCAAACAAACTGCTTGTCAAAACAAATTTTAAATCTTAGAACAGAATCTTGAGTATTGAAGAGCAACTTTGAAAGCGCAGAGCGCAACTGGTAGAGATATAATGACATGGGAACAGGTTTATTGGAAAGTTCAAGACTGCCCCATTCACATTTTGAACTCCTCAATAAACAACTCAGCTGCCTTTGAACATTTATCTCCCAGGTGCTGGTTTTTCACAGCGCAAACATGGCTGCACACCCATCAGTGCTCCCAGCTTCCCCTACCACATCCCATCCCAAGAAGCGAAGACTCTCCAGCATTCCTGACACCTTTCCACAAGGCACACCTGAAGCCTGTACTGAAACCAGGGTCAAGTTTTTCTGTTTGACCCATCCACATTTCTTGACTTTGCAGAAGCAAAGGAGAACCAGAAAAATGAAGCCAGAACCCTGGCTGATTCTTCTGAGGGAACTGGCTTTGCAGAGGAGCTGCCAAAGTCTCTCTTCTGTGTAACACTGAATTCCTGGGCTTGGAACCCCAACAGCTAAGTAAAAAGATTAAAAATAAAGAAATTTTGCAAAATGTTTTCACCTCCATGACTGAGTTTCCCATATGGACATGGCTAAAGGATGCTCTGGTCAGCATTCCCACAGGAGGCTCCACATCCACTCAGGGAAGCTGCTGCCCTTCCCAGGCTGCTCACAGGGCACAGCCAGCTCTGGATGATAAGCCAGCTGCTGGTGTCCCTTACCAAAGGAATGGGACAGGCTGTGGCTGGAGATGGGGTGAGATGGGCCATGCACAGCCTCATCAGGACATGGCACTGCTGGTGAGGAACATCTGCCTCCAGCAAACACAGAAGGCTAATTCAGCTAAGGCCTCACTCACACCTACTGCAGCACTGCTGTGGAAGTGACTCCCTGGAAATCCTGTTAGTTTTCTCCAATCTTGTTCCAGAGACTAACATAAACCACATCTAATACTGCTTGCTGTGGCCTTGAACTAAATGACTGTAACAGAGACTAATGCAAAACCAAAAGGAAACAAGTGAACAAAGGAACCAGCATGCAGTTTTGCATAAACTATTCCGGAACATACCCCCTAATTTCTTAATTCCACCTAATTTGATTAACACACTATTGCTTACAGCACAAGCTGGAGATAGTCCTCAAAGGACCAGTGGGTTCACTCAGGGAGTGTGTCTCTCTGGTTCTTACAGTGCTTCTGTGGTGCCAGAAATGTCTGAGCAGAAGTGTCAGGCACATGTAGGGCTTCAGACAAACTCCTGAGTGACTTGAGGCAGGCTGCTTGCAGCACCCTTCCCTTCAACAGCAGGCCCCAGCTATGTGATAGCCAGATGAGATGGAGAGCACGTGGATGGGAGAATGCTTGACAGCAACCTGGATCAGCCACAGGACCTGTCTTTTTAGATTTGGGCCTGTCTAGAAGCTGCATGTGACTTTGCAGTACCCTTCTGCTTAACATTATTGTTACACTTTATGTCTCTGGATGCTGAGTTTTATGGTTTAAAATATCTGAGAGCGTGGACACCATCCACTGGCAAAGCATCTGCCCAGACAGCAGGACTAGTGGTGGGAGCACTTCCCAAAGGACTCCTGCTGTGGGGGAAGGTTGGAAATCTGCCCCTGGAGCACAAAACCAACAAAAAAATCCCACTGACAGCTGCATTGGGGATGTTTGACAGCAAAATTAAGTATCAGGAAATCTGAAGTATTGCCACATCTGCTCCCTGCAGGCTCTGGCACTCCCTGGAGCCTGTGACATCCCCCCTGCAAGGGACTGTTTCTTGCATCCCCTGCTGCCCTTCAGGGCTGTACCAGAGGCACAAGATGCCATTTGAGCTGCAGTTACATTTCATGCCCTTTTTTAAGCATCCATAGGATACAGTTCTTTTTAAAGTACGTTTCAGGCCAATGTCTATGGGGCCATCCAAAATACTAGGAAATCTGTATATAAATCAGGCTTGCAAAACCACCCCAGAAAATTCCCAGGATCAGCACTGACTCTGTTACCAGCTTTCTACCCTAAGAGCAATTATTCTGCAAGCTTTCACATCTGTCATTTTAAATTTTATTTACAGTTAGGACTGCCAGAACCATAAAAGAAACAGGAAGGCTTCAGCATGAAACTGATTCCTGCTGTTTTGCAGACTGGTCAGGTACCAGAGACTTGATTAAACAACAGCTCTTATGTATTTTCCCATTTCCTTCTTGTTACTTTGCTAATGTTTAAACATTTTTAGTGAAAAAAAAAAAAAAAAGAAGAAATAGAAAAAGGGATTTTCATTATCAAATAATTTACTTTTCTGCTATGAAATGATCATGTTGACTTTTCCTTTGTACCATAAAGAGGGAAAAAGAGTTTCAAAAATACCAAATACTTTGTCAAAACTGTATACAGAGATACAAAATTCCAAATCTCTCCAACCAGAGGTTTTCTCACCTAAGAAAGCATTAAGCAGAAGGTGGAAGATCCATATGCGTATTAAGAAGCATGCAAAATTGAAACTAAAATAGCATAAATTCTTTTCCTTTTTCTACTGCAAGCAGAAAATCATGATCTTGCAGAATCTGTATTTAGCTGGATGTAACTTTTCCTCTACTCTGTAGATACAGCTTTTGCACTAGAAGCTTTTTGGATCAACTGGCATGAAAATAACAGCTGTGCTTTAGCATTGTTTTTTGACATGAAGGCAATGGATTGCCAGTGAGGTCTCAATATCTCAGCTGTGTCCTGTATCACTATTCACCAGGAGATACAGCAGAAAGAGCATGTGTTGCACCTCAGGGTCATTTTGATTGCAAATGCATATTCTTCCAATATGTTTCACACTACTTTCTATTTCACACCAAGTCTTGGAATACCATTGGGTCCAGTTATTACCCAAAAAAAGCCCTGGAGCTGGAGGCAGTGAGAGTGTGTACTGGGGACTGTATAATAATGTGGGAAACCTTTGGTTTGAACCCTCTACACTCAAGGGCATTTTAAGTATGAATACCAGAAATCCCGAGCTTTTCAGCAAGTGAGGGGACAGTAAAATGAAGAGCAGCTTCAGGTTGTGAAACACGTTCTAGGAATATCTGAGAAACTTTGAAGGGAAAATAAGGACTGCCTGCATCTGGATGAAAAATGGTTCATTGTCAACTCTCTCCTTGCTGTCCACCCACCACTCCTGGGGACACCTCTCACACCACAACCCTGTGCCCAAACGGCCCTGCATCCTTTTGTGACTGGCAGAAAGGAATCAAGAAAACAAGGTCTTACCATCCACAAACAGGTGTGAAAATAATTAAAGGGAGTAAGTGCCATGAGAGCAGGCTGCACATCAGGCAAGAGGAACGGGCCTAATTACAATCTCCAAGGCGACCCTGAGCACTGCTTGCTAAACACACCATGGGAAATTCCAGCTGCCTCCTCAACAAACAGAGATAAACACGCCAAAGCAGTTGCCCCTGATGCATCTGTGGGGTTGTTTTCTTGTTCAGGGTAACAAGATTGCTACCAAGTTTACTTTTTTTCTGTTTACTGAAAGATTTGGCCAAATCAATAGTTTGTGACAAAAGAAATTTACAACATCTGTAACAAAACCAAGTGATGAATAGGTATCTGTTAAAGAAAAAAAGGATTTGTGCAGTTCATCAACTCTATCGTTCTCACATCTAATGTGATTTTGGGTGGGGAGAAGTGACACAGTGACAATTATTAAAAGAGGGCTCATCAGATATTTTTTTCAGTGTCCAAGCTGTGCTGTTTGGCTCCCACACAGACACCACAGCCAGGCAGGCCCCTAAGCCAGGGTGGCTCAGCTTAAGCCTCAGCCAGCACCACACCAGGAACCTGGTGGCAGGAATTCAGGTTTCTGAGCCAGATCTGAGCCCCTGCACCTGCTGGTCTCCAACCACTGGGTGGTTTGATGCCCAGTGCTGAGTTCTACCACTTTATCCCAGTGTATTGCCAGGGCCATCTGGCAGCAGCTCCTGCACTCCAGTTCCTGTGCAGTTATAAATGGATCAGAGACCTGTCAGGCTGCCAAGTGAACCATCATTATCATTCAAGATATCATTTAGCACACACTCCACATGGCAGACAATTGCTTGTGTTATAATCACCTCGTAAAACTGTGACTCCGTAGATATAATATCCCTGTGAGACAGTCTTTACCTGTTACATTAAACTTACAGATATTTAAAACGTCAGATAATCTTTCATCTGAATTGCACTGCTGTCTGATACAGTCAATCAGCAGCTCCAGCAAGTAGGTTTTGGTTCTCAGGAAAGAGACAGGAGGAAGCAGCTTTGCTTTGTCTTTGGATGTGAGAAACTGATTTTGTTGTGTGTAGCCCTGAATCCTTTGGATATTACACCAGCAAGTTTGAAAGATCATCTTTCAGAGACAAGACTCATCACAGTGCAAGGTCTCCTCTTTTATGTTGCCTTCACTTTTAGTATTAGGTGATAAGCTTAATGTTAAAGTTATGCTACAAAGATACAGTAATTATCTGCACATTTTTTAAAGAGGTATTTTTCACTGTTAGTATTTGAACTACCAGAGCACTGTGGTTAATAAGATGAGGAGCCTACTTTATTATCTACACCAGCTTTACTATCTACACCTCTGTTTCCCTTTTCTCCAAGGTGAGACAAGGGAATACTCAAGGAGATGAGGAGTGTGGCTCATGCCCCCTCCAAAGCCTTCCTCCTTCTTCAGCCAGGGTTGCTGACCTCTCTGGTCTCTTCTGGTACAAGTGTGCATGTACAAAAGTGCCAGCCCTGCTGCCCTGATTTCTCTCTGCCCCGGGGGAGCAAGGCTGGCTACCTGCTATGCCTGGGGGCTGCAGCTCAGTGTAAAAAGCCTCTTTCTACAGAACAGGCACCTGCTCTGCTGGTGCTGGTTTTCTTCGTAGCTGCAGAGCCTGGTGACACAGGCAATACTCCACAAGCTGCACTCCCTGTGTGTCCCAGCACTGGCACAAACACTCCTGCTGCCCTTTGGGACCCTGTGGCCCCAGTGAGGTCACCCCATGCAGCACGACAGCTGGGCCTGAGCCTCCCTCTGCTCCAGGGCAGGGCCACAGTTTCCAGCACAGCCCCTCTCACCAAGCCTACAAAGAAGCTGCAAACCTTCCCTTCCCTTCACCACTTCTACCCAACTCCACTCATTCCCCAGGAAAGTAGCCAGCACTAAACTATCAGCCCTAAACTAGGTGACCTTTAAAGGACTATATGACCTTTAAAGTACTATATGACCTTTAAAGGTCCCTTCCAACCTCATACATTCTATGCAAGGTGAGGCTGGTGAAAGCCAGTGCTACCATGCAGAACTAGCCCTTGGTACTCACTGCCACAAGATGCCAGAGCCACTTCCTTTGCCATGGTCAATTAGAGGAGATACTCCAAGAAGCAAGACTAAACAGGCTCAGCTAAGAGTGCAACTCTATTTGACAAGCCAGGTCACATGTGGCACATTGCAAACCCTGGCACTGTGCTCTGAAAGCAGCAGCACTGTCCCCTACCACAGCCAAGGCCACTTATTCCTTGGACACAACAACTGAGAAAGCCATACGACTGCTGAGACCAGGAGGAGTTGAAAGCTGGGTGCTCCGAGGGCAGGAAGGTGCTGAGTGTGCCCACAGCACAACCAGGGCCTCCTTGGGAGCTGGAGCAGGTTCCTGGAGGCAGCAGAGCTTCTGCTGTCACACCCTGCTTCCCAATGCTCAGCAGACGTTTCATTTATATTCCCCAGAAATAACAGCAGGAGCCACCTCAGCCTCTTCTGTGTAACTCAGCTCAGTGCTAATTGTGTTTATTGCTACCATGCTGCTGTTTACATGTCTTTGTTATTAGATTGCTTTGTGGGGAGCTGGTTTAATACAACATTCACCACCTGGCTTGATACTACTCTGCGTGAGCATCAAAAGGCCAACCCAAGGGACACATTGTACACTCTTGTCCAGCTGCTTTTCCCATTTCCCAGAAATGCTTAATCAAGGTAACATCTCTGTGAGGCATCTCCAGAGCGGTTTGCAGGGACGCCTGTGCTGCTTTTATCATGCAAACCATTCCACATTTGCCTCAATGTTGTTATGGCAATACAGTGTCAGAGATGTGGACAAGGAAAAGAATTCACAAGATGAGCGTCCGTTTGAGACTTACAGGCTGCCATTTCAGAGGACTTTTTGGGAAAGAAGAAACTGTGCTTAGAATGAGCACTGGAGTCAGGCAGGATGATCTTTTACCACCAAAGTCCCCCTAAAGCTACCAAAACACGGGGCGTTTAAAGAACTACAATACTTAAATCCATTCAGGATTAGTGCTCACGGATGAAGCTGCTCTGTGCAGAAGCAATGACAATTTATAACAGAGCCTGTTGTTATAATGTCTCCAGCTCATTTGGCAGGTGGCAGAGGCTGAGCATCTGCCCCACGTCAGGCTATGCCCAAGGTCCCACCAGGCAGACCTCAGGCTGAGTCAGGGAGGTCAGAGGCATTATTTCCAACAGAATTTCTGTGGGTTTTGTTGCACTTAAATAAGTCACAATTAAGATTTTGATGTGGTATGGTTGTAGCAGGCCAATGTAAGGGAATATGATTTCCTTTCTGGAGAACAATTACCTGCAGAAGGGTCAAAGTTACTTGACTTCCCCACACAAGTCTTTCCTTTCAGCTAGTAAGAGGATGAATAGCATAGACACTTGCACACTGCACCATCCCAGGGTATCATAATGTTTCTTGTGAGAAGCAACAATTTTTCTATGTGACAAAAAAAATAATGCAGTGGAGTGACAGTTTTCTTCCTCCTTTCTTCCTAGCATGAGCCAAACACTATTAAAGACCTACACACTTCAAGTATTGAATTTGACTTTGTATTTTCCATTAGCAAGGTCCTGTGAAACTCCAAAGATGGTCAAGAGGTTACCAGACCCAAGTATGCAGTTCTGAAATGTTTTTAAGTGCTTTAAATTAATACTGATCTATTAACAGTGAAAAGGTTGCTTTACTAATTGTGTTCTCAAACAGTAAAATACATGCTATAGCTGTACCTCAACAGACAGGCCCTGAATACTATACACAAGCAAATAATTAAATTGCATAGGTGAGGGGTGGGCATAATCCTGGGAGTGCAGCATGTGAACTCCAAACACAGACTCAGTGCTGAGCAGAGCCAAAAAGTGATGCTGGGACATTTGGATCCTGAGGAGGCATTCATACTGTGACCAGCCTTACTACTAGATATTTAAGTAGATTCTCTGTAACAGATTTTATTCATCTTGGGGCTCAGTTTACACGTTATCTTTTCATTAATAGAAGAAAAAAAAAAAAAGTTATTCTTTGTCTCTCTTTCCTGGGATGTACATGAAAGTAAAATCAATACAACATAATAGTCAGACTTCTTAGGGAAAGGTTTAGAATTAAATACATTTGCAGAATGTCAATAGGAAATTCCAGGTATGGACCATCCAACTCCCATAACTCAGCCATGGGTTCACTAATTTAAATGTCTCCCCTGAGCACACCACCTTGGAGAAGCCAAAGCTAACAGGTATGTTCTTGCTTATCCAAATATTTAAGTATTCTCACTATTAAAGTCCGTGGGAGAGTCTTCGTTTGATTGGTACTGTTTTTCCCAAGAGACACACTGATTGGTGCCATCTATCCAGTTCCTTTCTGGTGGCAGCCTTTCCCTTGTTTCCCGGCATCATTAAGCAAGGACAGCAGTGATGAACAGCGTTTAATACCCATCTGTATTGGCTACAGAGAAGTCATTGTCAGCTGAAATAATTAGCAACTGCTACTGTTCTTCCTGGTGAGCTCCCTCTCCAGAATCTTTTAATCTTACTGCTGTCCTTGGCTCAAACTGCAGAGCTCTTGTCTGGACTTTTCACTTGGGATATTTCTAATTATTATTATGCTTATTTAGGGAGTCCCTGAAGGAAGACCTGCAGACTCTAACAGCAACACACCAAGGAAGTTATTGTAAATCTCTATAGAGAAGATTGGATCCTTGCAACAACCTGGATTTTTGGCACAGAGTGGACACAATTAAATTCACCAGGCTTCACTGCTAGAGTCCCCAGAGCATGAAGCTGAGACAGCACCACTGGGCCACCTGCCCCAGCGGTGAGAGCAGCCTCATGGCTACCAAGATCCAGGGAACAACCCAGCCCCACCACTGGTGGGAAGATCCAGATGTAAAAATTTCTCATCTCACCAGGAATAACTCAGCCAGAGAGACAAATCGACCAGGTCTCCCAATCACCCTTGGGGCTTTGTGCTAGAGAGGAGCCTGTTAAAGCTTCCCCAAGAAGTGATTTCTGCCCTTGACACACTCTCTCTCATGCTGGATAGGGAGCTTATTTGCACACAGTGTCAGACTGTCACCTTGGATCAGCAAAATATTAAGCATCAGAGCAGATTAAGTTCTTGAGCCATTTCAGACACCTTCAATGGGAAGCACATCCATAAAGACCTGAGTTGATCCAGGAAATGTAGGTAAAGTGGAGGAGACTCTGACACTGCTAGATTGCTTCTTACAGATGTTTCCACTGACAGGAAAACACTTGCAACTCACCCCTCTTTTGTGATCAATAAGTGAAACACTAAAGCTCACCCAAAGTTAAGGGTAAGCCTCTGAAGAGAAGAGAAAGGGTACGATCCTCAAATGGCTTTGCAGAGGGTGCCATGCCCAAATCTTCATCTGTTGGAGGGAGATCTGAGGCCATCCTCCACCCAAGGGACCCCAGCACAAGCCCTGCTCACCAGCTAACTGCCATGCCACTCATCCATTAAATCTGGATCCTTAAATACAAGTGCAGGATCCCAGGGGCAGCCCCAGCTAATTGGCTCATCTTGGTAAAGGCAGGAGGAGGCAGGAGCTAGTGCTCTGGTGGGCATGACCTGTGGCATGACCTCTGCAGCTCTGTACCCCAATGCTGCCCACACCACCTCGGAGACCACAAAGGCAAGTGCAGATGTTCCTTCTCTAAAAAGAAATTTGACATAAATAGCTATCTGGGTCTTCGTCAGCAGCTCCGTGTTTCCTCCTGCCCAGGGACAAAGCCATAAGTAAGTTTTGTGCTCTCAGGAAATGTAACAGTTATTATTCAATAACTGAATTAGAGGCTTATTCTTGGAAAGGAATAATGACAGGCAGGGAAGGGAAGGGACGATGGTGTTTTGTTTTACAGGAACTGAAATAGCTCAAAGAAATACTACATTTGTGATAGGAAACACTGGTGAGTGTTTTGTACTTTGGCAACTTTCACTCATTTGTTATTACTACTTTCAGTTTTTAAAGGTGCTTGTGATCTATAGAATGCAGAATAGGAAACACATTAAAAATGCACTTCCCTGTCACACTGCATCTTTCAAACGTGCTAGGAGCTGTGGAAGTTGGGAAGGCTGAGACCTGCAGGGAGGGTAGGGAATGCAGGTGCCTGCCAGGGCTGTGTCCCATGCTGCCTGCACTGCACTGGCAGCCACCAGACTCCAAAGTAAAAACTTTCACTTCAGATACAAAACTGAGGTGGGGAGCAGGGAGCTCACTCCATATTTTCTTGCAAAGGAAAGGACGTGAGAGCAGGGAGCCCTGCGCTGGCCATGGGACAAGGTGTCCAGAAACTCCTGGTGCCTGGAGGGACAGTCCTAAATGTGAGGCTTTGTCTTTGAAAGACAAACCTGGAGGGCTGACAAACATGGGAGAGGAGCTATGACTGTCAACATGGGAGACAAATACACGGGTTTCTCTTGTTGGATCCAGCTTTTGCTCAAACATACCCAGGCAACAGGAGTCCTGGGTTCAGTGGCAGCTGGTCAGCCCAGGGCACAGCGGTGCCCGTAGGAGCACAGAGCTGACACACAGTGTCTGCCCCATGGGTTGCTGTGTACACTCAAACACACACTGATGCACTCAGCTTCTGCGGGGTTTGTTTAGGTTCATTCATCATAAAAAATCTGTGTTCACATCTCCTGCAGAGGAACTCTGACTTAGACCACAATAACCACCTGCTGAGCCTGCCAGCATCAGCCTCCCAGCACGCTCAGCAAAGCCTCAGCTTCTCCAGATGCCTGAGTCAAGCTTCCCGACCCCACCAACATCCTCTGGACAATCAAAGTCCAATTGTGGTGTGGGGGGCTGGGGAGCACAGACACCAGCACTCCACCTTCCCCCAGCCCCCAGCTCTGCCAGATCTGCATGAGCAGTTAAGGATTCAAGGACCAGAGCTAAAAGCACAACATTCTGGAAATTTTCCACTTCCAGGAACAATAAGGAGAGTGCTGTTGATCCCTCAGAAAAAAGGGCTAGTCCTGGGAGCCCTTTAATGCAGGTGCTTCCACCCTGACATGCAGCCCTCACAGCAGCTGGTAGAAGCATCCGGCAGACAGTATGTGCCCTTGCTGGGAAACAATGAGGTGTGTGAACTCCTGAGGAAGATGTTATCCTACGTGCTTCCATCTCACTTCTGATCAACATCAGAGTTCATGGCTTCAACAGCATTGCTGTAGTAAGTCAAACTGTTTGGAAAGAAATGGACCATGCTAAAGCTCTTATTACCCATAGAAAGAAATGATCCAACATCAATGAAATAGTAAATTTCCTTATGCACAGAAAATGATCATTGCTTTAGATTAGGGAATAGAAATAGATTTAAGACTACACAATTTTATTAGGTGAGAAGTGATCGTTATAGTGAGAAGGTCTAATAAGGGCCTGTAGACATTGTGAGGAGGTACACAGCTCTTGAACTACACAGACTCAATTAGATAAAACAGCCTGACAGAGAAAGTAGGAAATGAAAGGTGTAGGCAAGTTATGAGGAGCACTGCCCTATTACTGCATGCTAATTAGCAATTTAGAAAGGCAGTGAATCAATCAATATCAAACAACACTTATTTTCTTCCATCAAAGACTGTCCTTTTTTCAAAATCAGATGCATTCCAATAATTGGCTGGTGTATGTTCCTCTTCTTATCCTATTTTCCTCCTCCCCATTCATTATATGGTTTTCATTTAGGTCTTCCCTTTTTGGAGGGTTGGGTTTTTTTTAATCCTTTGTAATTGCTGTCAGAAACAGCAGGGTCTGAAGCATGATTTGCAGCTCTCGCCATTTAAGCACAAAAAAAAGAAAGGGGAGGAAAAATACAAACAGTAACTATCTAAAGCAACATGCTTTACATCCTATTCTGTCAGGGGTTTTAGCCCAGTCTATTCAGATTGTAGAGCACAGAAGGACAGGAGACCTGTGCCCTGAATAAGCCAGGTGCATGGAGCATACAGGTGTATTTTCTATAATTTTACAAACTGAATTTTCAGACTTGGCTAAATCTCCCCATTTTCATCAATCATTCTGTGATTTTCAGATGGGAAAGTAACTAAAAGACCAGTAACACCTGAGCCAACTGGAAGCATTTTGACATGTCAGGAGCCTTTTCAAACATTATTGGGTGCATTTACCCCCTTCTCTATCTCTGCTGCCAGCTCAGCTGACTCTGCAAAAAACTGTCTCCTGTAAAGCTGCGAGTGGTAGAGATAAACCCCTGCTTCTGCACTCCCTGCCCCTGCCCATGGGATCCAGCTCCTCCTCTGAGGCAGTGTCCCTTGAAAGCAGCTCTTGCTCCCCACAGACACCAAAACTATCCCCACGGAACCAGAGCAGGAGCTCAGCTCCCATGTGCCACATCTGCTGCCATTCGTAGCAACTTGTGTCACTATTTCTAATCCTGTGAATAATGCTTGAAGTGCTTTTAGAGGAGATGAAGAGAATTATTGATGGTACCTGTAAAATGATTTTATCTATGCAAGCTAGAGACAACAGATATAATTCTATCAGGTGCACTTAGCCAGCCACAGAAATTAACATGTTTTTGTTAGAAATAGCCTCTAGAGCATTACACAAAGTTGGATAGAACTTCTTGAATTGATCTGACACAATAAGAAAAATTATTTCTTGTTTGCCTTCTTGAGCTCTGCTAACTTAGTGGGAACAGAGTTTCACAGAAAGTCAAAAAGTCACTAATCGTGCTTTATGTGCTACCTGGGTTCTACCAAGGAGAAGAAGAAGCTGCTCCTCCCAGCTGCAGACCCACCAAGCTCTCCTTTGGAGAGCTGGCAAGCATGCTCCGTAACACAGGCACAGTTCCAAGACAAATTCCAGGAACAAAAAAGTCACAACATCAGAAGAGAGCTGCCCCCTTGGTCACCAGGGAGATGGAGTGGACGGGAGCAGCAGAGGTGTAAATCAATACAATTGGTTTGACAGAGAGATTACAGAGAACAAATCCTGAGTTGCAGTGCAGGGGCAGATGGAGTACAACAGCCAGGATAAAATAAGCAAAACATCTTGGAAATTGAAATTCAATATTTTTTTTACAAGCTGAAATGATTTAACTTCATTTTCCTGAGGGAATGCAGATTGCTTCTGTGCAGCTTTTGCCACCCCCACCAGAAGACATCCTTTCCCGAGCCTGCTTTCTGTGGAAACAATGCTGCTAATCTGGAGGAACAGATTTTGTGCTCTAGTGAGCACATCACCAAAGGTATTGCTTTGAGGAAAAGAAAATATTAGTAACCTGGCTCACTGGAAAAGTTTCAATATCTGATCAGTCCAGCTTGGAGCCAGATTTGGCTGGTTCTTCCCCTGCCCAACAGGGAAACTCTCAGCTGAGTTTGCTCAGCACAAGAGTGCTGTGGGAGGCAGTGACAGCTCCAGGGCCACACGCTCCTGACCTCCCTCGGGTTCCTTCTCTAGCACAAACCACAGGGACTGGCCAGAAAGCAGATCATAGCTGAGGGGTGGATCC
Source organism: Apus apus (assembly GCF_020740795.1). Classification (NCBI taxonomy): domain Eukaryota; kingdom Metazoa; phylum Chordata; class Aves; order Apodiformes; family Apodidae; genus Apus; species Apus apus. Next base: position 15,766,910 of record NC_067294.1, on the reverse strand, counting down.
ACTCTGAAGCAGCTGAACAGCAGTCCTGAGCTTCTGTTCAGGGGGCTGGTGAACAGCTGTAAGGAAGTTCCAGCTAAGACCAACACAATATTAAATGCTTCAGGCCGTTTTGGCAAGAGGGTTAATATTCAGATCAAAATGACTGTAAAATATGTCATTTTTATTTTTCATGATAAAAATGAACTTTTTGGAAATTATTTTATTTTCTGGGAACTGCATCTTAAGAAAATTGCTTGAACAGTAATTTCTCAACCAGCTCTCCCCAGGTGCTCCTGTGATTCTCTTTGCAGAGCTGCCAGTGAACCACCTATAAAATGAAATGTAAATAATGTCTTCCATTTCCTAAATTCATTTGTTAGACTTTAACTCACTTCCAACAGCCCCTTCCAGACACAGACTGCTGTGTTTCCATTAGAAGCAGTTTGCTGCCTTTGCCATCAACAGGAGCTAATCAAGCAGAATGACAACTATTCCAAAGCCAAATGGAGGAAAAGTAACGAGTGTGAAATAGACAAGCACAGAGTGTCTAACCTTCCATGGCAAATATCAATTTATTTATCAAGCTGTACAGAGGTTGGGAAATATGCTAGTTCACCTGTGATGAAGTTTTATTTCAGGTTGGCCTGGAATCCTTCTCAGCAAGCTGAGAAGCCTGCAACAGGTCCAGAAGGGCTTGGGCACCTTTCAGCAGCAGCGCTATTGAACACCCCTGTTGCTTTGGATGTTGAAATGCTTCTTCAGGGCTTTTAACTAAAATCTTTAAGGTAAGTGTGGGTTGTAAAGAGAACAATTATCTTAACTATATTTGTAAGAGAAAGAAATTGATTGTAATGAGAAGCACTGGAGTAGAAATCATTCAAAGAGTAGAGAGCTTTAGCAGAATGTACCTACACCTGAGGGGACATAAGCAGTAAGAACAGATGAGTGGCAGATTTTTGGAGCTGCAGCAAGTTTAAGACATGCAGGACAAAAGCCACAATGAAAACACAATCTGGGATAGGAGACATCCTTTCACAGCTAGCTAATGCCACAGGAGCAGCAAGGCAGCCAAGGGAGCCAGCCCAGCCTGCCCCCCTGCCAGCCCCACAGCGGGAACCACCGCTCCCTCTGCCTCTGATTTTACATTTCAGCTGCTTGGTGTCGTGCTCCACTGGATCAGTACCAGGGTCAGGCCTGAGGCTGCTGTAACCCGACTGAGAGCTGATGCTGGGGGGCACAGCTACACATGGCTGAGGGCCAGACCTGCAGGGACAGCCCAGCAGTGCGCCAGTGCTGCAGAGAGAACCCCGTGGTTCTCCTCCAAAATAAGCCACTGGAGTTAGTCTCTGAAACTACCTGTTTCTGAAGGAGCTTTCAAGGATGAGCTTAACCAGGATCTCGAACATTTAAGCAGTTTGCTGGTGTCTGAGAGTCATCCAGGCTCTTTCTGCTCAAAGGAAGGGCAAACGCAAGTGATTCATTTCCTGCTAAAATAGTTGCTCAAGGGAGCCTGGATGAAGACTTGAGGGGAAGTGCCTCTCTCTTCCAGGAAGCACAAACAGCACCTACCTTGCTAGCCCTGTCACAGCTCAGAACTTCCACATTGCTAATTTATGTAAGATTAATTATGCAGAATGAATTTATACAGCAAACCATAGCCTTGGCAAATTATTATTGAACAGCATGGGGAACCAGGAATAAAATTAACTATCAAAGAACAAGGCCATTAAAAATCCACCTGTGTTTTAGAGGGGAACTGGAAAATGCTAAGCACAGACCTCCCTCTGAACCTGCAAAGTAATGGGTAGAGTCAGAAGGCAGAGAGTCAAAAGCCTCATTTTTGAAAGCACCTACTTTTGAAGCACCTGATGTTTTGAATGCTTTTGAGCTACGTTCAGCAGAAGAGATCAAACCTCAAGCTTCAGCAGAGAGATATGAAAAGAAGCTATTTGATGAGGAGGAGCAGGCTCCAAACCGAGGTTAATTTAGTCGTGTCCCAGAGGTGCAAATTCAGTGTGTATCTCTGAACTCCATGAATACTGCAGCTTTCTTGCTCCTTGCTTTGCTTCTGTGAACTGGAATACAGCTGGATTAACTCCTGGATAGACATTACTAGGTCTGCTCCTGAATTACACCTTTAAGGTACCACTCACCAGCTTGATAGCTGACCTGGGCCCTTAGCCAGGATCTAGACAACCACTGGGCAAATCCTGGGGCAAATCAAGCAGAACCAGATTCATGCCAGCTTCCATGGTGCAGCTGCTTGCTCTGCCCACAGACCTGCTCTGCATTTAGAAATCTAACTATTTCACAGCCCAAAATCAGTTCAAACGCTAAAACCTCATTGCTCTTCTCATACAGACATTCCTGTATTTCTAAATATTGCATCCTGACCCTTTCCCTCAACAGCAGTAGATATTGTCAAATTAAAAAGACACACAGTCATTATTAATGGTACTAATTATTGTTGCTAATGGTAGAAGTAACAAGATGAAGATTAAAAAGTATACAGTACTGAGTGTTCCTTCAAATTGCCTTCAGGTTAGTGATTTGCATTGCTGTTTAGCATAGATGGCACCAGAGTGAATAGCTCTATTTTAGTAGTGCTTCTGCAAAATATAATCCAGGAAAGGAAAGAAGCACAAGGCTTCCTCACTTGCACTGTCACCAAAACCAGGGTAAATATCAACCACATTCAACAACAACTGTGGCAGCGTTAAAAATGACTGCACAGGTGAAATAAACAATAAATAAATAAAACATGAAGAGAAATTGAAGTTCTTACTTTCTAAACCTGAGCTCAAACATTCAGATCACTCCCCACCTTCCTTTCCTTCCCCCATGCCAACAGCTTATGTGTTAGGGCAATTTTATTCAGTATATTGTACTTTAGTATTAATACTCTCCTATACAGGAAGATACTGAAAGGAGATATCCCCTTTGCTTTCTGTGACCATTCTTTAATGATTTAGAATCCAATATAAAGCAGTAAGTTCTGTTTGAACATGACACTGAAACAGCTTAAAGGAAAGGGGAAAAAAAAAAAGGAAAATAGGAAAAGAACCCCACCAAATTAAGTTAACCAGAGCCTTTATTTCCTTTGTAAACAGAGGAAAGATACTAAGTGGCATAGCTTGAAAAGAACCCAACTCTTTCATACTTTGCCATCACATCCTGTCCGTGCTAAATCATAAAGGAGACAATAAAATAAAATAGACAGAATATCAGTATGAGTAAGGCAAGGGATATATTTTAAAATCTCAAATGGCTGTGGTCTCAAATAGATCATTCTTGTTTCCTAAGTACCTTGATTTGTTTGCAATGTATCTGCAAGACTACTTGCAGGGAGTACAGAGCAGTGTGCTCTTACTGTAGAAATGAATGGGGCAGCTCCTTGGTCCCTGGAGCACTGACACCCTCTAGCTTGCCAGCATGTGCCAATGACTTGGCACAGATCTTTCTTTTTGCAGAAACATGATTAAACATGATCAAACATGATTAAACAAGAACAGATAATATTCACCTATGGAAAACACAAAATAATTTGGGACTAATAAAGAGTTATTTTTTGAATCAGGATGAGGGGAGCTCCTGGTCCGGTGGCAGGGGGCACTTATGGACCAACAGACAAAGTTTTACAGAACCTTCTACTCCGTTCTTAAGGATCCCTTTCAGCAAGTGGAAGGAAACAACCTTTAGAAATTGTACTTTTAAAACCTTAGTTCATTCACAGTGAATTCTGCTTAGCATGGTGTTCCAGTGACAGGTGGTCCTGGATCAACTGACTGCGGCCCTCAATGTGCAACAAAACCAGCCTGGCAGCCCCGTCACCCCATCCTGCCACAGGAACAGAGGAGCAGCCTGGCCCTAAGTGTCCAGCTGAACAAGCTGATACTCTCAACATAGTGAACTTCAATCAAAGTAGGTTTTGTACATTCTGGGTTAATTTTCTAGGTTTGTCTGCTTAGCCTGCATTTTATATCATTTTTTTTTTTCTCAGTAGAAGCCCCGTGCTCTCCTATGGAAAGTGACTCAAGATCCTCCTGAGATAAAACAACTGTTAGAAGACGAGAAGCAGAGAGAGGAGGAAGGAGCAACAAAGACAACACATGATGAACTGACCACAACCTCCCTTTCCCACCCCCTTGGGCCACTGAAGGGGAGGAGGTAGAGAGATCAGGAGTGAAGCTGAGCCAGGCTTAGAAGAGGGGCGGGGGGTAAAGTGTTTTAAGGTTTGTTTTTATTTCTCATTACCCTACTCCGAGGTTTTACCTACAATAATTTAAGTTAATTTCCCTCAGTCAAGTCTGGTTTGCCTGTGATGATTAATTGCTGAGTGATGTCCCTGTCCTCATTTCTACCCATGAACTTTTAATCATATGTTTCTTCCCCTGGCCAGCCAAGGAAGGGGAGTGATGGATCTGCTTGGTGTGCACCTGATGTCCAGCCAGGGCCAACCCACCACACCTTTTCACAAGCACTCCTGGCAATATTTCATAAGAGCATTATGATTCTCCAATCCAGTCAGTCAAAGCTTCCCAGTGCCTGCACCACAACCTGCCTGTGCTCACAAGCAGCTGCTGCACTCACCACAACCAACTCCATAAGTTATGTAGGTCCTGGGAATAATTAATTTTACATTCTCGTTTTGGAGAACAAAACTGTGGCAAGGCCCTAAAATCACAGTCACATTATCTAGCTATTTGTGAGTCTGTCCCTACAATGAAACACACGTCCCTCTGGAAATGGTACCCACTCAAGAAAAGGCTTTTAGTTGACATTTAAATGTCAAGATACTATGTTAAATGTTATGTGCATTTAATTTTTCCACCCAGGAGAAGCATGAACACATCAAAAGATCCTTAACAATCAATTGGCCACATTAAGAATCGATGGGCTTTGACACCTGGAAAGACAACTGGGGCTGATGGATGTCTACCTGATTCAGCTGCATGAATGCAAACCCAACAGCTCTTCAGTAGGCCACAGGGAGTCTCTCTAAATAATTATTTCAAGGATAATAAAGTCATGCTTTCTGAAAAAGCTCCATTCCCAGAGTTGCATTGATTCTTTTTGTTTTACTTACTGTGAGCCTGCCCTTAGCTTACTGGTATCCAGCTGGAACCTTAAGGACTAAAACCAAGTGAAAACTTGCTCTGTTCATCTTAAGAGAGCATAGTAACTCATTGTCCACAGCCATGTGTTTGCCTGGAAGACCATCAGTGGTGCTGCTCCATTTACAATCTATATTTATCTGAAATGAACTGTTAACCTTGTACATGCCATAAAAAAAAAAAAGAAAAAGTACTTGAAATAATCCCTCTGAATTAAAAGCAATACACTATAGTCCAGTAATTATTTAAAAGGTAGAAGAGGAATCAGTCACACTTGGCAAACCCAGTGACATGTCTTTCAAAGCTGGAAAAATAAGCTAAATAAGTTAAGAGTAGATAACAGATGTAAAGTCCCAAAGTGGCCAAGGGAGTAATGAAAGATGCAGGTCACTATTTGTTATTCCCAAACACATCCCCAGAGCATGCCATGGCTGCTAGATGGTGGATCACAATCATGGTCATACACATAGTATTTGCTAATATTTGTTAGTATGATACAATCATTTCTGGGAGAGTACCTAGTGTGTCAAACTGCTGACATTTTCATTAGTCAGAGCTGTGTTACCATAACTGCTGGCCAAAAAGAATAATTTCTTGAGCTCACCTAGAACTGAATCTCTCTCCCCTGGCTCCAGCAGGCTTTCAACATATAGCTACTGGTGTGGGAGATGGGGAATCATCTCTGGAAAGGACAGGCTTTGCAGCACTGATCTCTGCAGTCTCCCTCCTTGGAGAGGGGCTCAGAAAAACAGGGGAAAACACAGAGGGCCAACCACATTCAGCAGGTTTGCACTCCTCTAATTGCCCTCTGGTACCTTCTGCTGAGGTGGTTAGCACCTAAGACCACCCACACCTCTTCAGCTTGACAGCCAACGTGACAGAGGATACCAGAACATGCCAGGGTCCACAGCCAGCACAGACACCTGCTTCTGTAGGGCAGTGGCTGTGACACCAAACACCTTTCCTTCTTTCCCTTCATTCTGACACTTGTGGTCTCAACCAGGCCTACACTAAAAACATTATAATTAAAACATATATTTAATTAAAAACATATCAACAAATACCAATGATTGAGATGGTATCTGAGAAAGCAAGCTGGGTTTTTTCTGCCTTTCTCTAATAGTACAAAAAATAATGAAAACACAGAATATAATTAAGACATCTACTCTTCACAGCTATGCACACATAACTCCTTTCAAATTAACAAGAGGCATATTAGCCTGTACTTTGGTTGAGGGCCTGTGTGAAGATTACACAGTGATTAAAAAAGCTAGAATTATTTTTAAAAGGCCTGAACTGTTACTAAGAATTATGAAAAGATGTAACAAGCCACTTGGTAACCAGGAGGTGACAGTTCTCTCAGCAACACGGGATGCTCATCTTGGAAATGGCAGAAGTGCTGAATTGAAAACCTGCCTCCAGTATTGCCACTGAGAAATGACCATATCATGATGAGCACCAAACCCTGCATCACTGGGGAGGTGAAGTTGATGCATTCTCTGCTCTTTCCAAAAACTGAATTACTAATTTCTATATATTGTATCAGAATGAATAGTTATGGTCTAGTCTTTATGGTAGATATCATTTGGCTCCCGGGATTCAGTACAATATTCTTGCATTATAGCACAGCTGAGTAGCAGCACAAGCCAAGAAATTTAGCAAATTTACCACAGAGTTTCTGTCAATAGCAGAACTTGGCAGTTGTCACATTGACAGAGTTAATGAAATTCATGGCTAGGGCAGACAGAATCACATGGCTGCCATCAGCCACTATCTCAGTTTTGACAAGTGAGACAGGATTATTATTTTGTACCTGTGCCCAAGTGAATAATTAAGCTGTAATTTTAGTGATTAAAGCTGATATTATTGGGCAGAAATACCATTTGATGCAATCCATGCATACACATCACTAGCTTTCTGTGTTCAGGCTTTCTGATGAACATACCCTATAAGGGAAGCCATGCATGGTCACTTAGGTCTCTGCTGTGAACACACCTATGAAGTGCCTGCAGGAACATTTGTAGCACTCTTGCAGACTTGCCTTAGGCCCAGCTGGTGCCCTGGTTTTTGTTTTTTTAACCCAAGTAGCCGAATAAATTGGTCCTGCCTCCTTCCAGCCCTGGTTGTCAGCCCCAAAGGTGCTAATGGGATGGTTCCAAACCTTTGCCAGCTTTGGACCAGTGTTGCTCCTGTGAGCAGTGGATATGCATCCCCCTCTGCAGAAAAAGGAAGGAAGGAGAGGAGGGAACACAGGTTTCTGCCAGGGGTGCTTTTGCTGTTTAATGTATTCAAGGCATAGAGAAAAAAATGGGCTCTGCAGAACAATATTGCATTTCAGCCTTAATAGGTTGGAGTAAGAGAAGCAGCAGTTGGAATAAGAAGAGCAGGACCTTTGTGTCAACCAAGCTATTGAGGATTCATTTTTGTACAGATTAGGGCCAACGTGGCATGTAAACCCTTGGCAGTGTGACTGCCACCTTCTTCCTCCTAGCTGCCTTTCTATTAAAATTACCACATTACATTAAAATCTGTGCTCACCCTAGCACAAAAATAGCTAACACAGTGGGAACTGAAGATTTGCCTGCCTGCAGAGTGCCTTTCCATGTACTGTGCAATAATTCATGCTCCTCTCTCTAAAACCTCAGTGGATGGAAGCATTTAACAGGAGCCAGCACAGCCCCCTTCTCACTGCTGCTGCCTGCAGGACCCAGGATCTGTGTGTGGCCCCTCTGAGCTGAGCATGGAGCTCTGTGGGGTGGGAGCACACAGCATCCCTCCTCTGACCACCTTCCTGGCCAGACAACCCGGGTAGGAAGTGAACATTTGCCAGACCTGATAAATAAAATTCTGTAAAACTCAGAGGTGCTCCTCAGTATTAGTTTCTTTTTCCCTTGGTCAGCCTAATTTTTATCACACTAATTTTCTTAATGCTTGTTAGCATTTTTATTTCTTTTACCAGGAAGAGGTTTGCTCTTAACTGGCAGTTTGAGACTCACATTTCCTCAAACTGCCTCCTAGCCTGGCTGTGTTCATGTCTTGCATGTGGAGCACCTTTCCCTATTTTATTCCACAACAAAGTTACACTGCAGAGATGCTTTATTGTTGGCTACTCCATTAATGATGATACCCTTGTTACAGACAGCTCTGGCACTGAAGAACCACTGGTTATAGGAAATTTCTGGTCTCTCAGAATGAATGCCTTGAATGCCATCACAAAGTTCTGTTCAAAACACAGAAGGAAAGTCCAGCCCCTTTAAGACAGGACAACCAGTATTTTTCCTTTATTTATCTATTCAGGACTACTTCAGGACTAATTAATTCAGGGCTAATACAGCTTGATAAAGTAAAAAGGATCTGAAAAACTGCCAAATTAAAAGAGACATAGTTGCTTAACATCAGCATATGTATTTTTTAAAAAATAAAGCTACAATCCAGTCAAAGTATTGACTGCATCCATCTTTCTTAGTTTCTAAAAACTGTATGTGTGTCTTTGATTATAGATATGCAGTGGCAGACACTAATATTTCAGGCATGTAACAAGCTGACACACTACTGGATTTGACAACCTTCTGTATCCAGGCAGTCCAGCTGTGATGTAGAGGCATAACATCAAGCTGGTCATAAAGCTTTTTTGCTGTCATGAAGCCACAATTTCAGTTTGATACATGTGATAATTAATTATACCAACTGCAGGATATCTGTTACGATTTTAGCATTTGAACATAACATTTTAATTAGTGTTTAAAAAGCAACTCTAGCACTATAGGCTCTCAAACTTCAGATGCAGGGTGCACTCAGTTTCTGCTGAAGCCAACAATGCCCAAGTCTTGTCAGCAGAATTTAAAGCTATTCAAAGTTTTAACATAATTATCTTAAACTTTATATTCTTCTCAAATATCCCTTGTGAGGGTTTTCCCTAGTGTAACAAAGTATGATTGAAACAAATAGTAAATAACCTGCCCAATGCATACAGTAAGGATACCTGATGCAAACATTGAGAAATAATCATATTATACTTGTAATCAGAGCAGAAAATATTGAAGGTATCTTGATAAGTCCAGGACCAGTTTTTTAGCTACAGTTTCTTGTCCCTGGTTGAATATTGGTTAATTCTCTCTCCAGGAATGAGAAGAAAAAAATATTGACTGCACAGTGTGCTGTCTCTGTTAATCCAGCTGTGTATCTGTTGTTCCAGATTCTGCACAACCAGTGATTTTCTAGTAACATGAGACTGGGGCACTGTGTGCAGGAGGGAACAGAGAAGCTCCTTACTCTGCAGGCACCAAGTCACTGGCTGAGACTGAGAAATGGCTTTACATGCACTGGGGAAGAATAGCTGGAGCTATCATGGATGATACTATTGAAAAAGAGGAAGAATTTATTTCTACATTCTTTTAACGTGAGCAAAGTTCAGGTTTCCTCCATCACCAGTCCAACCAGCTCTTGAGTATTGCTGTTCAGCTGGAGGGTTTCCCTGCAGCATGACAGGCAGGACTGGGAAAATTTCCCTGATGAGCAAATCAAATATTAGTTGGTTGCACATTACCACCTTGCAAATATCCACCTTTTCAGTCTTTAGATGTTACAAATGACCTGAAAGAAAACTGAAAATGCACCTGATTTCCTCTAGAAATGAGCCTTTCAGGAGATACCCCTCTCTGTGTGCCTCTCTGTCATCCCTTTGTAACACCTTCTGCATGTTCCAGCTCAGTCCTACCAAATTGATCTGCTGGTAGGAGAAACAGAGGAGAGCCTCAAGGACAGTTAAACTCATACAGCTGCCAAGAAAACAGGTAATACATGAGCAGTTGCCAGAGGAAAAACTTCCTACAGGTATCTCAATGGAAAGAAGAAGATGGAGGATGATCTCCAGAAACCATCAGAAACCATTACAGACTTTATATGAAAGATGTAGCCAAAACCAAAACTGTGCTCATCCCAGCCCCTGCAGCACACACCCGTAGCAGCTTTTTAACCTGTTGCAGGTTGGTGTGGCCATCAGACAGACAGCAGTCTTACCTCTCCTGAGCACCAGCTCCTGAGGAGCCACCAGCTCCTTCTGTGCTGAGCCTGCCCCTGGTGCAGGTGGATCCTGCCTTGCTTCAGGGACACTCAGACAAACAACCAAGTTCCGTTATAATGTAAGAAGCTGTTATCCGGAGGAGGTTGGAAAAATTACTGCTGCTGCTTTAGCTCTAGACTAAGAATTCTAGGGAGTACTGGAGGTAAATAGCACTCAGCTGTACTTAGATTTTGGTTTTCAGTCAACCCTATTTGAACTTTGCAAGCCCCCTGAGCTGCACCGCGCAGTTAATGAGGTCAGCAGATAACAATGCTGGTGCGGGAAGCTAAACTCAAAGCACACATCTCCATTTCAGGCTGATCAATGGTAATTGTGTTCCTCAGGAGCCAGAGCTTTTCACACACACAAGCCTCCCATTGCTCTCAGCACAGAAATGCTGTCAGCCATGAGGCTGTAGGTCCTGGCTTCCAGCTGGGGACAGCACAGTACCATGGAAAAGGAGAGCTGGGTGGCTGGAATCACCGATGGAGGGGCTGGAACAATGTTTGTTTGGGGAATGTGTGTTTCCCACCCAAGTAGGAAAACCTACTCTGTTGTTGAATGGAGAGCAGAGCTTTCTCATGAGCTGGAGGCACTATAGTTTCTCTGGGTGCAACACAAATAAGGGGTTTGGCTACTACAAAAGGCTACTGCATCCTCAGATTGTCTCAGACTCCCTCATGATCCCTAAAAACTAATAAGAAACTAATGATTAATCTGAGTTGTCAACAAGGCAAGGTGGGAGCTTGGCTTTAGAAGAAGCAGCAGCCTGTCCAGTGAGTGAGATGGACACTGATACACTGAATTTCTGCACAACCCTACACTACGGTGTCTGCACATAACCCCTCGTTTGAAGCTTACATGAAAGTTACTATTTTCTGACATAAATGTCTATAAAGTTTTCAGAAATAATTGAAAACAACCTCTTAAGTTAACCATGCTAGAAGTTTATAAAGAGATCCTTCATGTACTGCTTAGTTGGTAGAAGTTGCCACAGCTGCATGGGACTGTACTCAACAAAGCTCTGACAGCTGACAGCAGGAGAGCATTTCTCCCCGTGACTCCAAAATTAAAAACCAGAGTAGAACTTAAAAATTCTGGAAATTTTGCTGGAAGAGCAAGCGAGCACAGGTTACAAAAATGCAAGTCTTCCTTTCCAGTTGATCTCAGGGCATCTGAAAAGCTGGGATGCCAGGCACATCACTGTGCCAGGTAGCACCTGCTCTGTGGGTAAAGATTTGGATTTGTTTTCGCCTCAATTTGAAAATTGTATCAGCTTCCCCTAAGGCAGGAACTTGGGAACTGAGACCATAGTTCACACCATGGAAACTCTGAACATTAACAGGCTTGGTTGCCATTACTGCCTGCTGTATTCCCTCTTGTCATACAAAAGCCTTTTCCACCTGGAATTTACTCTAATTTCTTGCCTACCTAACAGTGTATTGGAAGCTCCTCTTCTCATTCAGCACCTAATCTTTCTTTATGCACAGTCACTAAGGGAACTGCTTATATTAACCACAAATACTGAAAATGATGTTCTCTTCTTCTGCCCTGGACCAGTGCAAGTCAAACACCCTACAGGTGGATTTAGAGGATCAGGAATGAGAACTGGAGCTTCACAGCATTTCCCTCGTTGCTCCTGGTCTGGACAAGCACAGCCAAATCAGCCTCACCTTCTTGCTCTGGGACAGATGTGCTCTGCATGATTGGGCCTCTCCCTGCTAATCCCACAGCACAGATCACTTGCAAAGCCAGCTGCCATTGTGGAGAGGAATTTTAGGTAGGCAGGCAACAGGGAAAGTCTGAGTCATTAACACAACATCATAAACTGTGCAACAAATTCAGGAAAGCAAGTGCCATCACTGAGTTCTCAGGAAAATTTGGTTCTATATTTTTAACTGCAGGTGCAAGGGGTCTCAGATCAGTGCAAAGATGTGACCATATCTGGCTATTGTCATAAATAAATCTCAATTTCTCTCCCATAATAGAGATCACAATCAAGTATGTTCTGTTTTATACAATGACAAATTCTGGGTTACCTCACTGAGCTGCCACCGAGTCTGAGACCTGAAATCAAATCCTGCACAGGGAGTTCTCAGATTTAAACAACATTCACTGCAAATCATCAGTTCATCTCATTACCCTGTTAATTGTTGACAAGAATTCAGAAGAAGAGATGGCTGTAGAAGGGTGTTGTATCAGGCTGCTTTATTTCAAAACACAAAGAGGGAGAACTATTCTTGACACAGTGCATGCCTCTGCTCTTCCAGCAATTGTGTAATTATAGCAAAGTCTTTTGAACATTCAATGCATCTCACAGAAAATGAGACATCCACATATTGTGGCTTAATGAAAAGAACTGAAGGAAATGTACCAAATTATTGGTTAACAGGCAGCTGCTTCATAAATGCTTTCTCCCATCTGTTTTCTCCTTATATCAGCTCATTCAGCCTAGTGCCTATAAAATGCTGAGACCAATGTTTCAGGGTTTCTCTAAACTCTCCTGCCAGTGCTCATGGACAGCTTCAGCAACCCTGTCCTGGAGCAGGTTCTTCTGCTCTCCTGTTAGAACTCTGGTTTAAGCTGGAGGATGGGCTTAAAGGTTTAATGATGTGATCCCATAAGACCTATTTCTTTGCAGCTTCTGAGCAACATGAGCAGTAGGAAATGGATGTGGGGTGTGGCATGCACCATGCCCCAACCCATCCAAAGCATCTGCCGTGGAAGCCCCTGTGCAGGAGGATTTTAGTAGCAAGAGGTCTGGGCTCAGGCTGTCTCAGAAATGAGTCTGCTCTGGTCTCCAAATTCTTGTTTATCTCCTCTCACACCATCTACCTGCTGCCACATGTGATATTAAGATCAACAGACATTGATAAGGACTCACTTTGCTCAGCCACAGGGCTGTTCAGGTGATCAGTGGATGATGGCTCTGTTGGGTAAAACCTCTTCTGATGTCAAGAAGATTCTTGACAATCACTCTCAGACCGGCAGCACACTGCCTAAGGAGGGGAAGATGCCTTTCTTTCCCAGCCATGCTCTGCCTCTTACACACAGGGCTACAGCTACATCCTGTCCCTCTGATCCAGCTTAATCCGACATAGGAGCAAACAATGGAAATCAAATCCCCCTGGCTCCCCAAGGAGCACATGAGAGCAGGTGTTTGCAGAAGTGTGTGCAGCCACCAGCCGACACCCTGCTCCCTGCTGTGGAGCTCAGCCCAGTAATCTGGGTAATATCAACACTAATTCCTTCCTAATTTACCAAGCTAGCAAACCCGCAGAAGCAAACAGGTGTGTGTACTTGTTTGGTTGGGATTTTTTTCCCCTAGCAAAAAGAGTGATTATATTTCTCTTCATTTCAACTAGAGCTGCTATCATAAAATATTCAGCTCAAGCCATCCTGTGCCACATTATAATTACCTGCCAAAAGTTGCTAACAGCTCAGCTTCTGCCATCAACATGATGTTGGCTAATCCTCTGAGAACCTCTTTTTAATTAAACACCTAATACAGTATGACAAACACTGAAAATATGCACTGCTCCTCTATTAAGAATGTGGCTTGATTTCTGAAGTGCACCTAATCAATTCAAGTGCAATATTTACCATGGCAGCAAATCTTTAGGGCTTAATATTTTAGGTAAAGGTTGTTTTAGTGATTCTATTAGGAGAAGGAATGAGCGAGTGGCAAAGTTCAGATAGATTGTTTACTTTAGCCCTGGGTTTTCCTTCTCATCTGGTCTCAGTGACCAAGCACATGAGTTTGAGTGCTCAGATCCAGGCCTTTCCTTTCCCCTCTGGGTCTGGATTGGTAGTTTTAGGTGGTAACATTCATCTAATCTGTAAATGCACCTTCCACCTCTTGCACGACATGGCAGGAGCTGTGAATGTCTCATGTAAAGCAAATTATCATCTGTTAAGCTTTGATTCTGTAGCATCCCCATCTCCTCCCTTCAGCCCATCTCTCACCCCCAACTTGTAATTGCATGGAACCAACCCTGTTAATGACACCTCAGTGTCACCAGAACGTCCTTGTGGACCGTCTGTCACGATCAAATTGTTATTATCTATTTACCTGATAGGCCTTGAGTGCATCTCTCTACCTGGAACATCAGAAGAGCCCCCTCAATACTAGGGTTGCAGGGATTTTGCAATACACAGGGGTGGGCTCTGCCTGAGTGGGGCTGGAAGGAGCCAAAGCCACCTAACATCCCAGAGCAAGAGGGAAGCACAGTCCTCCCCTCCACAGGCATTCCTGGCAATATTATTGAATCCAAAAGTCCCCAAAAGAAACCAAAGGTAAAGGATTTTAAAGATCAAACAACACAACCACAAAGGACAGCTACCACAATCAAGACAGATCATCCCTAAGAATGGTAATATGAAAATCTTGTTTTCTGGTGAAGAACAGAGCCCAGTGCAAAGTCATGCATTATTTAAAAGCCATGCAAGCTGATCTGGTTATTACTACAGTAAGGATTTGAACAAATAGCAACATTACAGAAACTCCTTGTGTTTTGAAGGCAATTCACCCAGCATAATAAAACCTACTTTTGAATGAAGAGGACATCCAGCCCAGGCATACTAAGCTGTGCTCCCTGAAACAGTCACATTCGTGGGTGTCGATATGTCACTGTTAGTCTTCAGGCTCTGAGATAGATGGAGTGAGATTAACACTTGGCCTCTGACTGGGAAACCCAGCTCCCAGCCCAGAGATGAAGTCAGGTATTTTCCACACAGAAGCTGATTTCAAAAAGCATATTTTCCTGACATTTTACAATCAAGCTTTTCATGCACCTGGAGACAGGGAAACAAATGAGGGTGAGAAATCCCTTTACTCTCAGCTACTCCCAAGCAAGCTCCACACTGAGTGCTTTATGAAGTGTACCAGAGGCAGGTGCTCCTTTGGCCAGAATAGCACATTTCCAGGGCTTCAGCCATAGCTGTGATGTCCTATCTAGAATAGGATGTTTAGTTATAATGTTGCATCTACTAATATAATAAGCAGGATCTTTTTTCGCTTATTGAGTTGCAGCAACAAATCAAGCTGTCAGGGGGCTGAGGGCAGCTCCCTCCTGCTGGTACAGAAAGCCCCTTATTTCTGATTCAGTTCACAGGTGCACTCATGCATCTGTCACTGAAATCAATGAGACTTGAACTTATAGATCCCAGGGTAAATTTATGGATTGAAACAATTCTGAAAAAGCTTTAGAACACCATGAGGCCAGAGGCTGTCTGAAATCACATTGCTATGCCTTTCTGTAACCACATCAAGCAGCAAACATCACCAGTGTCCCTAAGCCAGGACAGCTAAACAAACTCCATGAAAAACAAAAGGGAATATATTATGATGGCATTTACATGCATTTCTTCTAATCCAGATTTCAACTTTTGAACCATTTCTCCTAAGTGAGGCCAAAGCAAACTGGCTTGCAATCAAAATGCTGCTATCAAATGTGATCAATGAAGAACATCTCAGCTCCTCAGATGCAGCCTGTGCACAGATGCTAGAAACTAAACACCAGGAAGCTTTGCAGAGGGGATCATGCTCATAGATGATACATGACTTAAACTCGTACCATGCTTAGCAATGTTCAAGCAAAAGCCAACTGAGAGTCTCTCTGGACTGCCAGCCCACAGGCTTGGCAGGACAAGAGCTTGAGGCAGGTTTGCAGAAGCCACAGCTACTGATTTGATTTGATACCAACTCCTCGGTGTTATTTTTTGCAAGTCAGGGGCTGTGTGAGAGACCCTCTGACTGCCAGCTCAGCCCCTGATCTCACTGCAGGGGTCACCCTCAGTGTCATGGTGCTGCTGGAGAGGGTGAGCAGTGTGGGCTGCAGTGATCTCAGCAGGGACAAGCTGTTCTTAACGTGCAAACTCTGGGCACAGGGAGCAAGGCAGCACATTAGGCCACCTCCTTCCCACTGTGGTGCATGGAGGTGGCACTATCATTCCACCTAAAAACACTGTGGAAAAGGAATTAGCTGCTGTTTCTTGCTCCTTAGTTTTTAAGAAAAAAAAAATAAAGATGTTCTCCCTGGTCATGTTTTGAGAACAAGTTTTAAAATTAAATTCTCATCCAGTTAATTGCTACTCTACAGCTGGGATGAGGGGGTACACTGGCCTGGGTCTGGGCAGTGGCAGCAAGGAAAATAGCTGACATTTTCTAGCAAAACAGGGCTGATACCACTCTTGGGTGCTATAAATGATGACCTAACTCAGCCTGCCCTCCCATCTGGAGATGATCAGGGGTGTACCTGCAGCAGGACACAGCCTGCAGACTATGGGACAAAGCACATGTGAAAAAATGAGCTCTGTGTCCCAATGCCAAACAGTCACACAAGCACAGAAACAGCTGCCATGGCTATTACCTAGAAAATGAATACTGTTCTGCTCAGGTACAGTATCTTGCTAACTTCTGCCTTCTCTATCTTCCTAAAGCCACTTTGGATACCTTCACACTAGGCTCTATGAAGCACTCCAGTTTCCTGTGTAGCTGTAACTAGAGACAGAGGCTGGGTGGGCATGTCTTTCCACCCATACAGACCCATTTCCCTAGACACTGAGGCCTGAGGGGTCTCAGCCAGCTCTTCCCAGCATTCCAGCACAGGATGAAGGTCACTCAACAGCTAACCCAAAGCAAAAGAGAACTCCTTAGGTTTCCTAGTTGGCTGTGCCTTTTCCTAAAGTATTTCCTAAAGTACTCAGTGTAAGTCTTTCCTCAACTAGCATTTTGAGGATGAAACTTTCTTGCCACTCTGGCTTCTGTATTGACAAAAATTTTCATCAAATCAACTTCACAAAACAGAAAAAAACCTGTCCTTTGCTTCTCCCTGCCAAACTAAGCAAAAAAAAGCAAATGTAGAGAAACCCCAAGCCCTACCACCTGCTATAAAGTCCTATATCTGGAATTTTATGTAAAGGGATTTGATAAACTTGCCTTTTTGCTGAACTCCCTTAGCTGAATGCTGCTGGGATAGACATTTACACATCAGGCTTTTATGTCTAAAGTGAAAGGAGCAGTCAGTGGCTTCTCCCTGCCTCTGACCTCCACACAATTTGCTAAGGTGGTAACTCCTAAGATGTACAACTCCATCCTCCATCACATCTTCCCAAAACAATCATCACACAGACATGAATAGCAATGTCCCATTTGCAGCCCAAGCCTGGTTTTCTGTTTCTTGAAGGAACTTAAAAATATGGGGCACTGAACAGATTTTAAACACCACTTCTCAGACAAGTGATATATTAAAACCAAAACTAATTCAGTGGCAGGCAGTAAGCCTTGGGGGACCCTGCCTTATCTAATTTGTTGTCATCTGCAGTAATCTCTGCTATTAATATTACCATGAAGAACAAGTCAAAAGCTTAAATTCATCACTTCAGCATAGTCATGCAGGGAATGTGTGCCAGCAGGAGTGATTGCTTCTCTTGCCTCCTCAGCCTCCAGTCTGAATATTGAAACCCCAACCACAGTGCAACAACCAACATAAAAATAACCACCCAGATGGCTGTGCAAGGTGTATGGCCATCTGAGATTGGTGATAAATATTCAACAGAGCTCAAGGAATATGTGGGGATCTAAGTCTTCCAGGAACAGCTACACACCATCAAATGTGGGGTATGGAGCTTGTACAGACCCAAAGGACAGAGACAGACTCCTCATCTGATATGTAATTTACCTTTTTGGTTTGTATTAACAAATACAGTTAGAAGATTAATGGACCAGGAGGTTAACTCACACAACACAGTGAATTGTTGCTTCTCACTAGAGTCACCTGGTACTGCAAAGGTCACACAACTGGGGAAGAACAAAGAACAGGGAAGGGTGAAATCAAAGACTATACAGTGGCACAGAAACTGCCAGGTTAGAGGAGGTCTTGTTGGCTGCAACCTCATGAGATCAAATCCAGGTCTCACGCCAGCTTGGCTGGTTGGGTTTCCCTTCACAGACATGCAATAAAACTGACTTGCTGCTTTAGGAGAAAACTGGGAGCTGGTTGGAGAGCACTGCAGGTCTGTGTGCGCAGCAAGTGAAGACTCATGTTGTGTCAGAGGAGCCATCCCTGCCCTGGCTTTAGTCTGGCAGCACATCTGAGGGTGACAGCAATGGTAAGGACCCAGACTCCAGGGCGTGCTGCAGGAACCTTCCAGAGGCTCCCACACATGTCTTGGCTATTTCTGGAGCCACACTAGCAAGACTCTGCCTGCACACACCACAGAAACCTCTACTTGCTCTGCAGACGTGCTGACAGTGTTTTAAACCAGACACTTCTGCCTTATCCCATGCTTTTCTGAGTATGAAGCTATTCTGTATGTTCTGACACCTCCCCCCAGTTAGACCTTCCTTCCTACAAAGTTTACTTTTCGTTTGATCTAATTTAATCTTTCTATTCCTTATTGAATTCCCTGACCTAGTAAGATAGCAGCACTGGAAACATGGAAGAAATACTTAAGAGACAATGAGAGGAAAACATCTAAAGGAGCAGAGTCACACACTGTACTTCAAAAATGTTGGACAGCACACCCGGTTCTGGAGGGGCAGAGGGAGGACCTTTTCCTGGATCAGTTGTAATCAGGAGCACCCCCTGCCAACTGAGGCACTAGTGCTGACAGCTGGTGGGTGATGCTTTGCAGGACTGACATCGCTGCCACAGGGCTGGAATGAGGGAGAGGAAATCCAGCTCAGCATTATTCAGCTATTTTTGGATATAATCCAAGAGAAAGAACCCATTGCTTATCTTCTGGAGAAACCACACCACTCTGCACCAACCCTATGTTTATCACAGTGATTACAGAAGGCAAAAAAAACCTCCAGCAGAATCCCAGCTACAATTCATTGACCTCTAAAAGCCTTTGCAAATTGTACTTAAAGCATCCCCTTAATACTTTTTGCTGTTATTAGCTGTGATCACTGATTTGTTACAATCACTCAGACTAATAAATAGTACAAAGTATTTTATCCCTTCAGGCAAAGGTGGGAACCACTCAAATGTAGTTTCAAGAGATCAGAGAAGCCGTTGCAGACTGGCAAACGCTGAAAGAAGAGTTGTTGGGAGGCAGGGAGGGCACCAGCAGTGCCTGAACAGCCAGTGACCCCACTGATGCTCAGCTTCCACCACCAGTCCCAAATCACATTTTATTGACAGGCTTGGGCCCTGCTAGAACCAATGCAGAGCATGATCACTAGATCTTATTTTTTTATGCAAGACAAATGCTGAACTCTTATGGGGCACACAACAAAGGAACCCCAGAGCTCTGAAACTTGGCTGTACATTGGTGCCAATGCTAGAAAGACTTAAAAGTGACTATAATTATTTATGAATAAAACTATCATCTTAAGCCTCAAGAAGTCCTTAGTTACTGCAGGCCTGCCCAGTCATCCTTCTGCTGTTCTTCAGAGCCATGTGGATGCTGTGCACCTGTGTGCAACAGGAACAATGAAGTAGGAAAAATCAGATCAAACCGGAACACAAAGTGTGGTCTGCAGACCATGAAACAGAGCTCAGTTTGTGCAAAGAACTTCAAGTTCTCTACTATTTTCTAATGTTTTTTATATTTGGCTACCATTTTTTTACCATTCAGGCTTCAAGCAGATCAGTCAGTAATGAGAAGTCAGCAGAGAAGACACTCAGCTCTTTGCTAATGGAGTCTGACTGATTAATGCATTTATTTTGCATATTGAAGATTTTAATTTTTTTCACTCACTTTTTCCCTGTCTGGCTTTCCAGCCTAATGAGTAAGTTAATCTGTTTACCACCAGCAATAAATAAGAGTTTGTGGGGTGATTTTTCTTTTATATTATTTTTACTACCTCACACTGCAAAACTTTAACCACATCTCTCCCTAACATTGATTTGGTCTTGAAGTGTTTTATTCAATAATCATTATAAGCCTGAATGTATCCAGAGGGATGAGATGGCTAAAGGTGATTACTGTGGCTAATATGTGTTACATTCCCTTAAAGAAAAATAATCCAAAGAATAATAATAATAAAAAAAACCCCACAAGGTAGTGTGGTTTTCATACAAGAAACCCTCATACAAGGAACTTGGTTTTGAAAATTTTTCATATCAGACATGAAAGCATTTTTGTGCACTTGGGTTTTTCTTGTTGGTTTGGGTTTTGGTTGTTTTATTTTTTTTTTCATTTGGTGACATTCAGTAGTATATAGAGCTTAGACTGCTTGTGATAAAGATGCTTTATGAAATCCTCCCATAGATAATTCCTCTAACAGAATTTCAATGACTTTCCTATCCTTATAGAGAAAAAAACTCCAAACATACTATGAAGCTAAGAGTGGTTAAGATACTGAACCACTCAGGAAATAATCCAGAAATTTTCTGGTTTGGGTTTTTTGTTGTGCTACCAACTTCAGAAAGAAGGCATCCAAAAAGACAATAAACTGCAGGATGAGTTTCAAGATTTAGAAATCTTTCATTGTTTAGCTAAATGGAGATATTTTTGCCCTTTGCTTGCCATTGGAACAGCAGGTACATCCTTTTCCAGGGTTTCCAAAATAAGACATACACTAGCTCTAAGGAGAGAAGAGAGAAAAGAAAATTATTCACACCTGAGAAATGAATGCCACAATTCACTGATGGCAGACTTTCTGAGATGAAGGGGTGAGATGAGAGATCAGGTGTTCTGACAAGCTCCTTGGTCTCAGGTAGTCTGGGCCAGAGGGGCTCCTGCCAGCCCCCGTGAGGGCTGCTCGGCTCTCCCTGCGAGCAGAGCCTGGGGGCTGCAGAGGGGAGGTCAGCATGGAAGAAACAATCTGGGGAAAAAATATCTGGTATTAACTGAAATCTGTATTCAGAAGAATTTGAAAGACTGTAACACTGCAGAGCAAGTGGTTTATGTGCATCCTAGTAGGTATCCCCTAGTACACCTTTTTCCTTTCCAAATAATTGTCATATCTTTTATTTTATTTTTTCGCTCAATCCTTTCCATGCAAAGCACTTATCTTGCTGTTGGTATGAGCATCTCAGGGCTACCATTGTGCAAGACATTCTGCAGGGCTCTCATGTGTACAGGAGCTGGGTACACGGCAAGACAATGGCAGGAAGGCTGCAGATGGGAGTGAGCCCGCCGTGTGCCCACAGAAGGGCAGTGTTTGACCCTCTCCTTATTGTTTCATATTCTCTTCTGCAGAAAATATCACAGAAAATATCAAAAAGCAATTCCCTGAAGGAAGAACAATAATTTTTCAGATACCACATGAAAGAAATACCAGTCTGGTCTGCACTAGATTATGTGGGACAATATGTAATACATTCCTAGTAAGTGATGACATTGATTCATTCCTTGTCTCGAATTTGTTCACAGTAATGAATGTATTACTTGTTCCCTGAAGGCCCCAGTTTTTTCTCTCACCTTTATTGATCAATGGTTTATAACTTCAAAACTATTTGCAAAAGTGATGTATGTAACATACTTCCCAGTCTTAAAAACAGCATAAGAAATTAGGGTTCATACAGCAAGCAGCTGCCTTGCCAGGAGTAAAACTGCTGGAACTGGGTCGCATTATCTGATACATTAGCCTATATTTCAGCACAGAAAACACTAAAAGGTTGCATCAACACTGAACTGAAACACATTTATCTCTTCTAAATCACTCCATAAAATATGGAGGATGGGCTAAGAAGAATTAATGGCTACTGCAAAACCTCTTTATAATCTTTAGAAGACCTGCATGGAGATAACTGGGAAAGTGCGATTCTTAATCAAAAGCAATGGCCTAATTCTTGGCTTCTGCAGGATAACCAAAGAACTAATAAAAGCTTGCAGGTGTTGAGGTGGGAGGACAAAGGAAGATGAGCTGAGCAAGACATTATGAAAGAAGCACCATTTAACTACAAAGTCAAAGATGAAATCAGACTTAAATAGATGAATACCACTCTTGTACCATTCAGTTTAAGAAATGTCTTGAAACAATATCTCTAAGTTCAAACTGATGATGTTCAGACTGACCTAGGGGCTTAACTCCCCCAGTTTTCTCCTGTGCTCTCAGCTCTGGAGGTACAAGGTGTTCCCAGAGCAGGAGATGGGGACAGAAAGCTTGGCAAGAGGCAACCAGGCACCATGGGAGCCCTCATGGACTTCCTCCTGCAAAGTGGACCCAGCTGGGCCAGCAAGATGTACCAATATTTTATGGATCTCCTGGAGAAGGTAACCCAGCAGCTGCTGCTGCTGCGTGCCTGAAGCATGAGAGCTGGGGCAGGGCAAGCAGCCACCCCACAAGGGGCTCCTACTGGTACCAGGACCTCATTACCCTTTTCTCCTCCAAGGTAAGACAGTGCTCAGATCATCTCAGTGCTGCTTCTTCACTTCTGAAGATACGTGGCTGCAGAAACACTGATTCTGCATTTTTTTCTTCATTACTCTTATGAATTGTCAGTCAGTGAATAAAAACACTCACATCTCCCAAGCTCTGTATGTGCCAGGAGAAGATCTATTGCCTCAAGGCTTTGCCTCTGATAAACCTACATTATGATATAGTTTAAAAACAATAACAGCAAAAAAATCAATGCAATGCCTCTAGGAGAGAATGTTGTGGCCAACTCTCACAGGTAGTATGAAAGCATAACACAACCATCATTGATCTAGAGGAGTACAATGCAAGACACTGTTCAACACAGTAAGCTTTTTGTGGGTTCTTTTCAATGAAAATAAGTGCAAGCATACAATACAACAAATCTTCTCCCTGCAACAGCAGCTTTATCTTTCTTGTACTGTAGATATATCAGAAAAAAAAAAAAAAAAAAATCAAATCTAAATATATGTCCTTTACAGATATGTCCAAATCCCCCTGGGGCAAATGAGCCATTTGTACAGTTCACTTTATGTTATTAGAATTAAAGCAACATGAATAAACACCACTGTGTCTCTAGCAGAACGCAATAATTGGAGAAAAATTTCCATTTATATAGAAACATTTGTCACTTTTGAATTCAGTAAAAAAACACCTGGATACCTAAAATCTCACTTTACACACTATATGCAGATCCCACTTTAACATGTCCTGTTTTCACGAAACCTACAGTTATTCACCAACATAGAGCTGTAAGAATAGACATTTTCCAACAGAGCAGCTTCCTGAGCTCAAGAGCTTTGTCCCCTACCAGGCCGTTATCACAACCATTTTTCTGGTTCATGAGCTAGTAAATAACTGGGAGAAATGATGAACGTGAACCTAAGAGAAGCAACAGCATCATCCTCCGCATGCAGAAGCTTGCAAACTGAGATTTGGAGTCCAGAAAAGGAGTTACTGCACTCAAGGCAGCAGATGAAGGTGGCTGGAGTACACTTTACAGCAGAGGTGAAGATCATCATCATCACCAGAAAATAAGGTTACAGACTCTGAAGACAAATGGGAGAGTTGAGTGGGAAGTGAAACTGGGGAGAAGGAGGATGTGCTGGAGGATGCATGGAGCAACACTTGTCGCTTTGGTGTTGTGTTGCCTATGATGCCAACTCAGCACACAGATATGTGGCATGACTGTTTTCTATCAGCACCACAGTTCAAGTCACAACACAAGTCCCCAGGAATGATTTATCATAACTTGTGCAGCAGAAATCAAGGCAGCCCATTTTAAAAGAATAAAGTAAATCAGTTTAATACTAACTGGAATCTGAAAATTGCCTTTACTTACACACATGGGCTCCTTCTCATGGTACATGCCATGATTTTTAACATGCTCCATCTAAGACCGAGGCATATGCAAGGATCTGCCAACTGCAGTTAAAAGTTAGACTATCTTTGTTGTCCTTTTAAAAATATGTAACACCACAGTTAGTTCAGCTGACCAGAGTACTCATTGCTGAGATATACAGGTCACAGGATTACTGTAGGATTTTTCTTGCCTAGAGAATGCCCCTGAATCTGGTGCTGCAGGGTCTTTGGGACAACTTTGTCCTTTTCACTAAAACCAGATGCTTCTTAAAATTCATACCAAACAAAACATGGTTTTTCAGATTTTGAGAACTGAGAACAGTTTGAGCATTTACACAGAAACTGCAAGAAAAATCAGTTTTCATAACCTCACATTTCACACATACAAAGTACTTCTGGTTAGAAATGGTTACTTGTGATGCACCTTCCTGCTCCCTGTCTAATGGTGAAATCACTTCCCATTTTGTTAAAGCAGTTGCTATGTAAGGAATCACATACAAGAGAACCAATCTCTAAACAGCTGCAGAATGACCTAGTACTGAGTAATTAACATAGTACTGAGCAAGAACTATGTCAAATCATTAGTAAAATGTTCAATACAAGTGAAAAAAAACCCACAACAACCAACAAACAACCCTATGTTTTACTAAAATTGGATGCTTAACTAAGCTTTTATTTTGAATTTTTAAAGACAACCAGGTGAAGTTGTGCTGAGTTTTTTCCACAGCCTCTTAAGGCTTGCACACCTTCACATTGGTTTGCAGCTCATCTTGTTATAAGAATGAACTCTGTGATTTGAATTACAACCTGAACCCCCAACACAGCTGAACAACGCAAAATTTTGAATGAGTCAGCAAGACATCACCAGTGGAACAATTAATGGAGACTCAACTGTCTCCAGAAAGAGCTGTTTTTCCTACACACCCATAAGAGAGCTGCCTGCCACGCCAGCACACAGCCCTGCAGTTCAATTAGTAGCTGTGGCAGTTGCTAAATGAGGTCCCTAAGCAAGGCATCGTACCTCACCTTTCCAATGACAAAGAGAAATGATTTTGATTTAAATCACTGGCACCTCAGGAGCTCTAAAACAGAGCTCTTCTCTTCTGGCCACAAAAGAAGGATCCTGAAGCCTAATGTTAGACACTGCTTTAGAAGAAGGAAGTGTAAGTACTGGTCACACTTAGTAACAAGCAGAGCAGTTACCTTAGGGACAGGGGTACACATTTCCATACATACTAACCAATGGTGGCACAAAGTGGGGTCACAAACATCCTCTATCACACTATTTTTTGGGATTCATTTTTCCTGTTTTGCCCATCAAAAATTTAGGCATCGAATCTAAAGAATAGCCAGTGAAGAACAATAAGCAATTTATCCCATTTTCTCTGTGATGGACAAATTGTCCTTTGGAGAGATGGGTCACTCCGTGTGGACAGTAACCAGGCCCTAGAGGAAAAGCTGATCTCCACATCTATCTTTCAGCCAGCTGGAGGTAGGGGAAATGAATCATACCATAGGTACTCCTACAAATACTACAGAGATGAAAAAGGAAAAAGAACCAAATGGCTGTCACTTAGAGGTAATAATCATTCGGGGGCTGCTGCAGCTGCACACTTTATGTTCAAGTGATAGGCACTTGTCTGAAATTAGTACCTACCATTCAAATGCAAGCCTGGATGGATAATATCCCCAGCTGCCACAGTCAGTATGAGGTTGGACTAGAAGGGTCATTCTTATCTAAAGCCAAGTTCATATAGGGTCAAGATCAAAAAGCCCTAAGGTCTATGTTTAAAGGACACTTCCTATAAAAGACAGGAATGAGATGGGTACAGACAACTCCAATAGGCCTTTGTAGTTTCTGTTTTCCAAGGGAGATTGATTCCCACGTGTGTTGGCATATCAGTGCACAACAGGCAGCCTTGGGCAGCGCACGGAAGGGAGGAGCAAGCCCTGGGAAAAGGGCTTGGCAGAGCATCCCTGCTTCCAGTCACTGGGCTGTGTGAAGGAGCCTGTAGAGGGTCAGCTCTGCACTTTCCACCCTTCTAATATGTCATGACCGGTTAGTAGAATGAGGTATGAAAGGGATGGAAACAAAATTACTACAAACAAAACTAAAAACTACAGTAACACTGAATCATATTGACCACTACTTTGGTAGTGGAAATGAGGCTCCACTGGCACTCAAAATAAGGAAAAATGTCTACTTCATCCTTTGGGATTCTCAGAATTAATGCACTAAAACAGCACTCTAAATACCTCCTCAAAAGTCCTGCTTTACCACATGGGCTCATCTTCTGGATCTTCAGTTCCCCAGTTTTGGCCACTGAAGCATGACCAAAAGCAGAAAGTATCTTTCCATTCTCCAACTGCCAGTCCCTTTTCCCCCTCTATGAGCTCCATCTCATGTTTTTTTCTTGCTTAGGAGGGATAATAAGAAATGGAATCCTTTTGTTTGGTTTCTGGTTTTGTTTTTTTTCCACTCCACCAGGGGGAAGAAAAGAGAGCAAGGGCTGTTGTAGCTGACCTAGTCCACAGTATTCAGTTGCTACTGATGACTTTTCGTCATGGGAATGTAGAGTAAACCAGATAATAGATGGCTTAAATCCTTCTCCTCTCCTGCAGCTCTTCCAGATCATCTAAATCAGGAGGATAAGCACCCTTCTTGGTCACTCAGAAAATCAGCTGCAGAAACAAACCTTTCTTCATGATGAGAATGGCAGCTGAGCAAGGCAGACAGGAGGCAGCTGGTGGCTGGTGTCAAGCACAGGAGAAAAGCTGTCTTATTGCTGTCAATCTATGTAGCTAAAATGAACTATTACTGTGTGGTTCAAACAGCACCTAAATATCAAGCAATTCAGCAAGAAAGGCTTCCAGGGCCCCAGATCATTTTACTTTAAAGAAATGTAGACGTAGACATCATTAAAATGAAAGGGAAATCTTGATTTTAGATATAAATGTGCTCCTAATAAGGTATTTTCAACTGATTACCTAAATTGCGATGTCGCTTTTGAGTTCTGCACTGATACGAGCAGTAACTAAGGCACAGGAGGAGTAACTAAAGGATTTGCAGCAAGTCAACTCTGCAGAGTAGAGCTTGTTTAACAATTACACAACATGAAATTACAGGAATTTAAAAGCAGCAGCATCACTTGGAGTCCTAGGCAACAGCTAACCCCCAAACCCGAGTCATTAAAACGACAAGTCAAACAGGATTAAACAAGATTCACATGTCTGTTCTGCTCAGATTACAAGCTCACTCCATCACTCCCCAGGCATTTTTCTGATTGACAACACACAAAGTGAGGCATGTTCAGGACCAACCCGGTTCTCCTTGTTAACATACCTGTTATGACATAGCTTCATCATCACTCAACCTTTTTTCTCCCCCATGTGGACACACTAATGAGAGAAAGATGCATTTCAGAAATGAGAGGTTTTAGTACAAGAAGTTGAGCAGGGTTTCACCTCTAGCTCCCTTCCAAAACATAACCCCCAATTATTTATAGGAAACAACTTTGGAAACCAGGGGCAGATTGTGTCACCTTTACTAGCAATGGCAAACAAGCCCTGGAGGACACACATGACACACTCTGTCTGAACAGGGAGAAGGAAAGGGGGCTGTGCAACCCTGTGCCCAAAGCCTGGCAATCACAGATTGAACCAAGGATGTGAAGCAGCAAATCCCTGCAGTTTACTGCTCTCCCACACTGAAAACTCCACACCAGTTACTGCTAATAGGGTGAGTTCTGGCGTTCCAGGTGACAGTCTGTAATATTTATTAGCCAGTGTGGAACAGGATAAGTATCTGCAAGGTCTTTGATGTTGGGTGTTTTTTGTTCAGAATCTCTCCATGAATATGTTCTTTTTTAAATTGCCATTGACCTTTGGATATTTCAGTATCTAACACAAAAAATTTAAACTCTCTTCATTAGCAGCATAGGCTGACTGAAAAAATTTCTTTCTCTATTCAGTTTACAGTTAAAAATGTTCTTCTTGAAAATACCTTAAAATATTTCCTTACATTTTCTTCAGCCCACTTTGAGCATTCCTAACACAGTCTCACTCAACTGCAGGTCACCTGAAGTCCTTTTCTGCTTGCATTTCTCCATTTGTATGACAAAAAACCCCCACACATTCCTGGAGCAGTTTGGCCCTCTGAGCTCTACCCCACACAGGGACAACACATCAAGACACACAGTGGCTTCTCACTCATATCCACTTACCCTAAAAGCAGAAGTGTAACTTTTGCACAGTGACTTTACCCCTGATGAGAATGCTTTGATGTAGGTTTTTTGAGCATCTCTGAGCACTTGCCTTGTGCTAAGGAACAACCACACATGCACATAAAGCTTAGTCTGCTCTCCAGTTGAGGTTTTTCAAAGCTTCAGTGAGTAGGTGGAACGATGTGTCATCTCCCAGGCTTGAGAGCCGACTGTTTATGTGGGACACTTTGAAGTGTTTGAAGGTGAACACATCTCTAATTTCACCTCACTGGGCATAGGAGACGAGGGAACAAGATGTAATGACTGGGGCCAGTGGCCTGCCTAGCTGTGGTTCTGCCCCACACACCTGGTGACACCAGGATGCTCCAACAGCCCTGCAGGAACATATTAGAGAGAAGAAACTAAAGAGATAAAGTCTGTTGAAAAACAAGCAAACAAACTGTACAAGTGCAGAAGTGTTACCATGTACAGAGTGGCAAAAGAGTTCTTGATAATGTTGTAAGCTCCAAAATGAAATACAGTTACTAAGAAAGTGTCTGGAGACCTGTGACTGGAAGGGCTGTTTTCTATGAACAGAGATTTAGAAGGTGTTTTACATGTACACTCAAGCTACAGAGTTCATAGCTTATCATTGCAAATTTAACCCTAAAACATCCCCAAATCCTGCAGCTTTGTTAGCATACAATGTACAAACGTCAAGGTCATATATGATCCTACTTAACAGTTTCCTGTTGTGGGGGTTTTTTTTGTTTGTTTTGGTTTTGATTTTTTTTAAGTGAAGTATTTGGAAAAAGTTTTCTGGTGTCAACAGCCCTATTTTTAGTTACAAAAGCAGAAGAGCATATGCTGACTTTTGATGGATGCATTCTGAAAAGACAAAGCCACAAGGAGCCACAAGGGTTACACAACCACAGGGAAGGACCTGATATGCTGCTTTTATTAGGCACCAGCTCTAGAGAAAAAGAGAGTTTGAGAGCTTTGTATGGCTTATGGCCATCAGAATTTGAAAAACTCCATTAAAGTCTTTTGTTTTCACCAGAGCAAAAGTGACAGGAAAGATGTTCAACGAGGCTGGTGAATATTTGGCTTTAGTGCTCCTTCCTGGACAGCAACTCTGTTCTCTTGAGGAGATGAAGAGTGAAGGGCCGTCTGAAAAGCTTCAGGGAACTACTGGGAGGTATTTTTCCAAATACTAAGCTTTGATGTCACCACAGGAATTACACCAAAAGTGAGATGAACCCAGTCTCCAAGCATGCCTATGCACTTCTTTCCTAAATCCACAGGTCACTGGTCATCTTCATGCTGCTACTGAACTGACTTAGTATGAAGGTATCCTTCAGCATCAGCTATGTTGTTTCCTAACCAGGAGTCACAACACGTGTCAGTAATGCAGCTGCAGGCAACAGACAGATGCTTGTAGCAGTCACTGCTGAACACTTTTTTTGGGTAAAAGGCTTCACAGCAATTTTGTATACATGATCCTTTTTTATACTAAATAGTCCTCATACCTCTCCTCACTGTTAGGAATGAATCTTACCCTTTCTGAACCATCCTACTCTATTTTACAGAGAAGAAAAACAGCATACTATGAGCCAGATTTTTAAATGTATTTAGGTACCTGAAAAGGCAGAGAGGCACAAGCTTGGATTTTATGACATCCCCAAGCTGGTTAGGTCTTTAAATGACATAAAGCCAACTGAAACTGCTCAAATACTTCTAGCAGAAAAAGAACCCCACAAACAAAAAACGTTCATGTCCAGTCCCTGACAATCTATATAAAACCATTTTGGATTTAAATTCTTTTGGTCATGCAGACCTCAAAGAACTTGTTTATGCTCAGAGGGGGTATCTGTAGCTCCCCAGGGATCAAAGCTCCCCTCCTAGCTGTCTGAGCCCATCCATTCCCAGCTGCTGCCATAGCCCCATGACTCTGCTGCAGCATGTCAGCCTGAGCCAAGAAAGTCTGAAACTGGGGTGATGCATCAGGGAGCAGAGGTAGCTGGGGACAGACAAAAGGACATTTTCCTCAGAGGCCCTTTAAACTAAGATCAGAGTTTCCACAGGCAGCAAATCTGCTCTAAAATATGTCTCAGCTTCTATTATTCTTGAGAAAAATATGGAGAAGGGCGACCAGCCACGGTAGGCCATTATCGTTGCCATGGCAACATCTGTACACAGTAAGACTCTAAGGATAATGCCAAAGGGAATCCTTGCACAGAAAGATTTATTAGTCAGCTCTGACATGGGAAGTTACCTGCCTCTTTCAAACCCCAGCCCCAGAGACAAACAGAGGATTCCACTGAAGAGCCCTGACAAAGTTGCAGTCTCACAACATTCAGCTGCATTGGGCTGGAGCTGCTATCAGTCACACCTATCACAATAATTTGCTATAAATCAAGCCACTGACCACAGGCCAACTGCACTGTTCCATTTTATTCCTTTAAATACCATATCTGGGACAATATCCTTTCCTAGAGATGAGATTCTGCCAAGGTATCCACAATAAGTTAATACATTTCTGCTAGTGAAAGCTTTGATTTGCAGCCCAGCTCTTTTCTGTGAAGGGCTGGGGTAAGCTGGGAAGTTGGAAGACAGATAGTAAATTCACCATGAGGGATTTGGAACTATAGTGCAGACAGTATTTTCTAAAAGCAGTAGCTGTGAGCTGCCAAGCTTCCTGCACACAAGATGCCGCAAGCACTCTCCCTTGCTGCTGGTGGGATGCAGGCACAGGCTGGGCACCCTGCAGTGAGTACACACTCATCCTCTGGTGTGCTGGGAACCCCAGTGCACCTTTCTCAATGGACTGAGATAGGTTTTCCCCTTCATTAGTGCACACAGCAAGAAAGTAAGTCAGTGTCTCATGTACCCAGAGCTGGGGGGTGAGGGGGAGCCCACACTGAATCTCAAATTCTAAAGCAAAAAGATCAAGCAATTGGAAGTTAATAATGTCCTAACAGGAAGCGCTGGAAGAGAACTCTGCAGTAGTGCTGTTGTAGGTTTCATCTAACCATGAGCCAAAAAATCACTTGATTTCAGCAGCTAAGAAATCCTAAAGTGAAACAAACTGGAAGCACAGAGCATTTTTCCACTTGAATTCACGTGTCCACTGTGGCTGTGCCCTTCCTCCTCCTCCTTCTCCTGGGACCACTCAGCTGATGAGCTGCGGGACAACCCAGCTGCTCACAAACAACCAAGTCAAACTCCCCCGAAGCCTGTTCTCCCTTTAGCACCCTAAACTATATCTGTTGAGGCAAAACACTCTGATTAACAAAAATCCAAATGAAGGTGAACACATATTGAAGACCGATAGGGAAAATCAGACTGAAAAAGGGGAGGCCGGAGACATCAGGACACTGCACGGAATGACTCAAGCACTGCACCATTGCTGTGGCCTCATAAAGTACATGAGTGGTTGATTAGCAGGTGAAACAAGCTGTGTAGAGAAGAACTGTCTCTAAAAAACAAGTCATGTGAATAAAGAGTCACACAATCACCAATAAAGACCTGCTGAGTAGTGGCTGCTCATTATAAGCCTATGGCTAAAAGCTGCACGATGAATTGCGTCTTTTTTGATCACACAACTTTTGTAAACTCATCCGAAATACCTCCTATTGACTAACTCAATTTTTACCACAAATAGCTATAGAATTGAAATACATAGAACTGAAATTTCATCAGTTTGTAGCATGAGGAGATTCAGACTTCTATTCTTGTTTGGCCCCAAGCCCTAAAATCACGACTGAGTCTTAAAACCAACCCAGATTGTAGCTGGGCCACCTTCTGTTCATATCTGGTTGCAGGTTACAGCTCTTGCTTCAAGAATACTTCAGTTACAGCTAATGCAGTAAACCCCATGGAGAACAAGGATTCTGTACACTTTTATTTCCTGTCTAAATGTTTCAGTTGTCTATAGACAATTTGAAAATAAAGGACAAGCAAGAGCTTAAAAGGTAGCCATTCTGTGAATCTAGAAATAGACAATATGAAGATATGTTAAAAATAACCCGTGTCCCAAGATGATTAGAAATAGCAACAGGTGGATGCTTTGATGATAGCCAAGTTTTTGTAGGAGAAAGTATAAAATCTTTGCTTTGTTCACATCCTGGGCACTGTAGTATCATTTAGAATGATGAGTAACTTTTACTGAGAGTGTCATGCCATTACCTTTTATTTTCTTACCCAAGTGTAAACTTAAAACTTAATGTCAAAATAATTGAACATACTAAAATATTGGCAGCTTCAACACCCAGAAATATCTTCATGATCTCCCAGCCCTACTCAGGAGACTAACGCTTTTACCTTGAATATGCTCTGTAAAGCCATGACCTGAAATGGGTTCATGGTTTCCAAGGACTATGCTTTAATACAAAGTTAGATATCTATTTATAGAGTTGACAGAACCTTTGGCCACAAGATTTCACCCCTACAGATGGCACCTGCAGGGTACACTTTGACAGAAGGGAGAACTTCACTCTTTCTTGCAGTTATTCTGTCTCCATTTTGCAGAAGCCATGACTGTGATTTTAAATGCATGTTGACGCTCCCTCATACAAATCACAATGAACTGCTGGATAAAAGACTTTGTCCTCTCCACTTGGTTTTTGGTAATTTAGGATAACTTAGACAAAAAGGCATGATAAGGATATAATTACTTCACAGTTGTTTCATTAGAAGTTCAAAAAATGCCAAAAGAAAGGTGTCTGTGCCATTCTAGTTGGAATCTGCATATTTCTCATGCAGTAAACATATTATTCTTAAGTAGGACCCTGGTTTTATCCCTTCAGAGGGGATGGGAAAGCTTTGGGAATAACCCCCTGGGCTGTAACCAGTGAGGTTACTGTCTGTGGGAACATTGAGTCCTCCCTCAGTTCAGAGTGAAAGGTGGAGAAAGATTGAGGGAACTGCAGGAAGAAGAATGGATGGTCTCAAACCTGGATAACATCATCATTGTGGGGCAGGGGCTACACCTCTGCTACAGGGTCTGGTTAGGTCATTAATTGCAGAAATAATCACTAATTGCACGATTATCACTCTGTGCTCAGCGTGAGAGGCTGGGACTTCATTTGTAAAACCTTGAGAACTCACCATCTTCAGCTGCAGTTGATGTGAGCTGTGCTTTGATCCTCTAAAACACTACAAAA
Source organism: Apus apus (assembly GCF_020740795.1). Lineage (NCBI taxonomy): Eukaryota > Metazoa > Chordata > Aves > Apodiformes > Apodidae > Apus > Apus apus. The sequence continues at coordinate 15,733,713 of NC_067294.1, read as the reverse complement.
CAGGGAATAAAAAAAAACACAGGGAAGAAAAGCAAGGCCAGGGGTATTCCCCCTGCACGGCTGAGCCTGCTGTGCTGAGAGTCCGTGCGACCCCAGCCGCGTCGTGCTGCAGCGCGGCCGGGATAAACGCTGCTGGCCATGTCAAGCACAGGGTGCTGCTGTGAGGGACAGCTTGGGAAACTGAATGCATTTATTACCTGCTTACACTTGTGGAAAACATTTTTCTATGCTGCTGGTGAGTCTGCAGAGTGACCATGCACCCTGGAGGTTGCCCTGAGCTACAAATGCACACATGAAACATACCAAAGGTTTTACCTCCAAGCGATGTACCTCCAAGCAGAGCCCAGCACCCTGTGAAGGCAACAAACCTCTCACAGGAGTTTTGCTGCTCTACAGAAATCAGAATAAATCATTGTAGGGAACCTGCTCCAGATTCACCCTTGCCTGTTTTTTACTAGATTTTGCAAAACTCCGGAATTCTTTTTACCCATTATTAACACATTTATTTATTTTGTTTCCATACCGATGCATCAGAGCAATTGTGGAATACTCTTTTGTCTTTCAGGGATGTTTTTCAGACAGGAACAGTAAACAGAGCTCCTTCCATCATCACCCAACAAAAACATTTTTCCCAGTTTCTGAAAATACACATTAAATCTTTCCAGTTCCTTTATCTGAAATATAGTCACAATAAATAACATGCATTTAAATAAAGTCATGGTGAGCACCTGAGAGAGCCCTGTTGTCATGGTACCTCCAGGGACTTGCCATAGTAAGGGCAGAATGCTTCTGCTGGGCAAAGCAATGATTGTTTTAGGGAATTCACATCTAAGAGCTCAAAAGGCTTTCAAGCATCTCTGACCCACTGTGTAAGACGTTTTTTAACTAGAAGCTGGTTTTGTATAAAGTGGATGTTGTCTACATGTTTAGTGCCTGCATGTTTGCAGTACAAGGCACCCAGGGACACAGTGCTTGTAGCAGAGGTCTGTGCTTGGAAGCACAGGTAGTACATCTTTTTAGTGCTGGTTGAAATTTGTTTTTAGTAAGAAAGTTGTTTGTCGGTTTTACTTTTAAGTAGATCTCTGAGATTTCTAGGTTTGGTTGGGTTTTTTTAAGAAAAAATATTACAGCTTTAGGTGCAAAATGCAATTTCAGGTTAAAACATACTAGAGCAAGCCTAGACTTTTCCACAGAGAAGCCAATAGCTGGAAGCTGAAATTGTTCTCAGGTGAAAGAAGATGCAGGTAGAGGTCCCCACCCTGCCTGCTTCAAACTGAGGTCTCAGCCCAGACACTTGCCAGCCATTGCTCTGGTTGCCTCACACCCTCATCTTCCTCCTTTGTAGAAACAAGGTTGGTCTCAATTTCATCCTTATGTGGAACAAAAGAAAATGCTGCAATATTCTCAAATCCCGCTGGATGGCTAAACAAGTTTCCCATCAATCTCTTGTCTACATGTCTTTCAAGATAAGATGGTTTGTATGTAGAGATTTACAGGACACAAGGAAGCCAGGGAAAAGTGACACAGTGCCAAGCAGAGCATTAGGAAGAGCCTACTGGACAGGGTGTAGCTGTGACCATCAGCCACTGCCAGAAACTGGACCAAAGAAAGAGTTACTCGTTGTCTCCTGTATCCTCTGCCTCTTGCCCAAAGCTGAGCAGCTGCTGCCCTGAGCACACAGCAGAAAGCCAGGCTCTCTCACACCTGCTGTAGAAGAGACGAGCAGTTCATTTACTGTATTGGAAAAAAATGGATTTCACGCTTTCCCAATAACAAGGGAAGAAACATGTATCAACAGGGCAAAAAAATTGTTTTGACATCTCCTGCTCTCTCTAATGGAGCTGGAGGAAGAGGCAGCCCAGCAGGCTCACTGGCCTGAGCCTGGTGCTTCCCAGAGTGCTGGTGTCAGGAGCAGTTTCAGGACTATCCAGGAGCACGAAGCTTCTGGTAAAAATACAGGAGGACTAAGAAGCAAACGACTTCTTTGACACACTGCAGATTGCAGATGAGCTCCAGCAGCTCCACAGGCAGCAACACAACTGGCATTTCCCTGGGGTACCCCTGACATGAGCAACCTTTCCTTCTCATACAGATATGTACAATTACCATTACTTTATGAAAAAAAAAAAAAAAAAATATATATTATTAGAGGCAGGAAGAGATATCACTGTCACTATGCAACACAAATTCCATAGGGAAAAATGAAAAATAAAGACATTTATTATACATCTCTGAAGCTCTGAATTGCTGCAAAGACCAACACCCAGGACTATTGGCTGTGAATTTGTCAGCACTGAAGTCTCTAAAGGACTGAACTCAGAAGCACTGCAGTGCTGTTGTCACACCCACCTACTCTTATACTCAGGATGAAGTTATTCCCTGGTGAGGTCACAGAAGCCCCAGTGCAGAAGGCTTGTGCACTTCCAGCCCTCCTAAGAGCACCACTGATGCTCTGCAAAGGCTGCATCTTCCTAGAGGTTGTGCCTAGAGGTTTCCCAGGTACACCATACAAGCCAACAAAATCCAGGCCTGCTAGATATTCTATTGCCAGGTATAGAGCACATTCAGATCAGCAAATTATAGGTGGGTTATCCAAACTGCCCCTGAACTGCTGAACTTTTTGCTCCCTGACATTTGGAGTAAGGCAAAATAGTTACACTGCTTTTGGAAAAACCACTGAAATCCAGTTCAGAGTAAGATAAATGACACAGGAACGTATGTTCTAGGCTGGACAACAATGAGGATAGGAAATGCTTTGGAAAAAGTATAAAAACAAGGAAAATATACAGATATGCCTTCCCAGGCTCCAGCTACTTTTGACTCAGGGACTTCTTGACCTGGAAGTTGCTGTCTTGGTATTTAAGAAAACCTATTCAAGCACATGGTGCACTTGGAGTTTCATTCTACTGTGGAAAATGCTCACCTAAAGAAGCAGCTGTTGATTGATGTGGAGAGCAGGAAGACATGCAGTGTCATGCAGTGCCCCTGTAGCTCTCATCTGATGTCATGCAGTGTGTGGCCCTGTTACATGAACTGGACACAAGCAGCACTGAATAATTCTCAGACTAAATGTGATCTCTGAACATCACAAGCCAATTTGGTAACACAAGTCAAAAAGTAAAGTCTCTGTCAAGCTCAGAATGCTATATTAGGGGTGTAAGAAACTGTAAAATTACAGAATTAATCATTAGTACAGGAAATGTCAATGCCATGAGTGATTACATTGTATTTGTGGAGAATTAATTTGTCCAATCTTGTACAAAGCAGGAACACAAGGCTTCTCTGCTGAGATTTTACACCAAGTCAGAAAGACAAGTTTAGAAACTGTTCATTAGGGATATAATCCAGCCCAAAAAAGCCTGAATACAAAGCTTTTATACCAAACACAGCCCACATAAGCACCTTTGTGAGGTTGAAGTGATCCAAAGGCTTTGCCCTGGCACCCAGCTGACTCCCTCCTAGGTGGCCCAGTGCTTAAAACTCAAGCAGTGTAGAAAAGGTTTTTCAACAGATTATCATAGAGGGGGGTTTGCAGGAGGAATCAGTCTCAAGTTCAATAGTGGTTTTGTTGTCTTAGATACTTAAAATCCCATTAAAGACCCAGAGTACCTGCAGTGACAGAGAAAACAAATCTGCATGAAGGTGAAGCTAGAAGCCATCTGAAGATTGCACAAAGGGAGGGTGCTGCAGGAAGCAAGCAAGGACAAAAACAAGTGCAGAGGAGAAACTTGGTGTGGAAGGGAAACACGGTAGTTACCGCAGACATTTGTAAAGTGGTTGACAGGTTTAGAGTGCCTTGAACCCACAAGCCACTCAGTAGTGGCCCACAGAGAGAAGCACAAGGCCAACAGGGTCACAAAGACTTTGGAATATTTTTTTATGATTGCTCTGCTTTGAGGAAAACAGAAATACCAAAACTGGGAGGGTGTTGGTAGCTGAGAAATGGGATCCAGGGGCTCATGATTTCCACCCCTTTCATCCAAACCACTCACCTCTGAAAGAAATCCCTCCTCTCCTGAGTTGCTGCTCAGCACCAGAGCAACGGAAAAAACTCACAAATTATCTCCCTACAGCAGGAATAAGAGGTGGAAAGAGGCAAAAAGGAGACAACAAAACATCTGGGGGAAAAAAGAGGGGCTCAAGAATACAAGAGGGAAGAAAGGGGGAAGAATCACAGAGAAAAAGGTAAAAATGTAAAAAGAAGGGTTTAGAAAAGAGCAGGATGTTCAAATCAAGAAGCAATTAAAATGCCAAAATTCCTGGAGACCAGCCCAGAACCTTGACAGCTGGACAGCCCACTGGCATAATCTGCATCAAGAATAAGTTCTTCACCAGGGCCTTTTTATTATTAAAAATACAGCAGTTTTGAAGCTGGTAAAGGAAGAGTAGAAAGCATTTGAGTGCTTTGTTAAAGGCCTCCAGAGATGCCTCATGCAGATGCAAGATCTCTAATCCTACAGAAAAACTACAAAGCCCCACCTGAAGGATGACAGCATTTGCAGCAACAATGGGAACATCCCACCACCCTAAAACACTGTTTTACCAGCCCAAGACCATTCCCCATGCCTGCACAGGCTGTGGCATAACACTATCATCCTCCACAATATCCAGAGAGAAGTTTCCTTTGGTTATTTTTAGCTTTGCAAGAAAACCTGTGAGCTTTGATGAGTGAAATATTTGTCTCTGTTTGAATTGTTGAGATTTCCCAGTTCTCTGGACTTTGCTGCTTCTTCCTCGTGGGTGAGGGAAAAAGGATGAAGGAAACAATGCTGCACACAGTGCACATCAAGCTAATCAAGTCTTGATTTGCAGGTATGTATCTCTGAAATGTCCCTGTTAAAGACATCCAGGCTGCATCCTGAGCATGGTGCACAGGCAGGGAACCCGCTGGCAGCAAGGCTGGGGGCTCTGCACTGCCACCCCACAGCAAGTTCTCGTGGACGTGTCTCACCAGACACTTTAGACAAGAAGAAACTGAGATGGAAAGAGAAGAATCCGAAGGACATACAGAGGTGGTTGAGTTGGAAGGAATGTTAATGATCACACTATTGTGTTGGCAGTCACTCAGCTTCTAAGATCCTGTTCTCCTACAAATGTTTATACATGGCTGAGATGGGAAGTGTCACACTTTAAAACTCCCCACCTATCCCATTCCCAGCTGGCTATACCTGCTGCTTCCTGAGCTGTTTCAGCCAGCCTGCACAAAGCCTTCAGTAACACCCTCAGCACTAAGCCTAGCCCGTGGACAGCTTTTTATCCTGTTACTACTTTCAGAGACCATCTCCTCACCTTCTCAGGTACTAGTTATAGTAAGAGATGTAAGTCATCAATCTGTTGATGCAATTTAACTGTGGAAAATAGGAACCATGCCTGACAGCCTACCAGTGATCCCTAGGTGAGGGACTTGGATCACAGGGAATCTTTTTTTGCACTAGACCAAGGATGGGCTGTATAACATGAGTTCATTTCCCCTACATGTTATAGCACTACTTAATCATCAAGCGGTTGAAAACAGATGAGCATCCAGCAGGAGTGCAGATCATTCCTGTACCCAGGCAGCTGCTGATGCTGGGGAGCTCCCGCTGCCATCAGTCCCTGTCCCAACTTGTCCCATCTCACATAGTTTGTGACAATAATAGACCTCAAGGTCTCGGAGACCCAAACTCTCTCTTTATATAGGGGTAACACAATAGCCCAGGCTGCATCAGGCACTGCCTTTCCTGGGAGCTCCTCGCTTCTAGTGCATGAGACAAAGTGCTAAGAATAACACAGCATGAATAGTAAGAATAAGCAAAATACCTGTCAGAGGGGGCACTTCCTTCTTCAGCAGAAATCAATCTCTGAGCAGCTTCTCAACATACAGTTCATTAGGGCCTGATCCTAATGCTCACACTGACTGCTCTGAGATGTGCTTTACCTGCCCACAACCTTTTACTCCCTCGTTCTACAGAAACAAATTGTTTCCCTGCCTTTTCTTGGCTGAACTAAATGGACTGTTGCATTCCCTTTGCCATGTTGATAGCCTTATATGCTTTCCTTTTTTTTTTTTTTTTTTTTTCTCCTTTCTGTATTTCCCTTCTAAATATTGATACAAAATAACTCTTCCCTTGACTAAGATTGGGGAACATACAGAAACAAAGTTGATGCTATTAAGCCTTATCATTTATAAAAGGAAAAAAAAAAAAAGTCTTGCTGCAACCTTGGAGCAATTGTGCATGTATCCACACAAAAATACTAACCTGGCTTTGTGTAGCACTTGTTTGGTACACTGTACTGAAACTTACAAACACATGTAAACTCTGCTGAGGCAAGAGATTAATGTCACAGCTAGAAAAGCAAACGTGGGCTCCTGACATTAGCTTGTAGACTCGTGTTCCCAGAGATGCAGTTCCTTCTCAATGAATTTTCATGAGCTGCTATTCATTCAAATCCTAACCTCTTACCATGTTCTTTAAGAAAACACCAATCTACCTCAAGGGTACACAAGGCTGTAACTCAGGCTGGAACTTCTTGACCCTCTTCTCAGTCATCTCAGTCCCAGCTCCCAACACTAGCTTCCTGAGGCAGGTCAGCTCTGGGTGCACAAATGAGGGAGTGAAAATATGCATTTTGCCAAAGGCAAAAACTCATTCTTGTATATTCTTTTCTTAGCTTGTCCCTGAAGATGACAAAGTATTGAAACAGTGAGAATGTCCCATCATACAATGTAAGAGTTGGGACTAGACCTTGGACTTCTTTTTAAGAGCTTAATAAAGTGAACCTTCAACTTTTCAAGGTTTAATGGCTCAAGTTCAGACAAAATCTGATCTGCTTATTTGAAAAGATTTGAAAAGACCTCTTGGAATACTTGAGAGATAGGATGTGTATTTCTGAGCTTGGGTAACTGTAATTTTTTCTCAGTATAAATCACTCTTATTCCTGACATGCTTAATTAAAATAAAAAGAAGAAAAAGCTACAAACTAGGACAAAGATTACAAACATTTTTCACCACAAAGGCTATAATACAGATAGACAAGATCTTTGGATGAAGGCAACAGAGGTTTTTTTAAAAAAAAAACAAACAAAAAGCCTGCTTTTAAATTTATAAATTTATGACCTAAATTCAATAATCCTTCTCTACAAAAAAATGGTGCAAATTCTAAGCATCACATAAATGGCATTCTGATCTGCATGCACAGTGATCTTGCCAACCTCTCAGTGGTACCAGGGAGCTCACCTCATGCCAGTATCCTAAGGACACTAGGAGCAGGGATGGAATTTACAGCTTCAGGCAGTGCAGTGGCTTTGCATAAAGTGAAATTATGGATGCAACGTGGTTTGGCAAGCAACAAGGGAAAATGTGTGCCCATACATCCTGTCATTTGGGAGGCTTTCTCTACAGTAGGCTGATCACAGAGCTGCTGGGTACTCATATTTAGGAGTACTGAGTTATAATCTGTTTACAGAGGCAGTCTACAATTTATACCAACATTCTGTATTAAGGGTAGGCAGTGCTTGCAGGTGGCACAAGCCGTACATGAACACAACAAAACGGCTGTAATGTACAATGTCCCTGCCTGTGCCTGTAAGCCAGTGGGGAAAGCCAACAGCTTTCAGTGTCTTTATCCCTCTAGCAAACTGCAGCCCCACTTTGCCAAAGCCTGCCACACCAGGATGGAGGAGCACAGCAGTAATGCAGTGGCTTAAATCCCGTGGATGGAAGGTGAGAGAAGAGCAGAGCTGGGAGCAGTGAGAGGTGTGTGGGCACCAGGAGGCAGGGCAGGAGCCCTGGCTGCATCTTCTTGCAGATAGCTAAATACTGGACAAGTTCAAAATAGTTTTTGTTTAGTGGTTTAATGACTTCTTTACTGCAGTTTGCCCAGGCAATGGCTAAGCCTCTAAAGTCTAATGCAGGAAATCTACTGAGAAACCCTCCCTCAAGAAACATTTGCCAGACACTTCGGAAAAGCAAGCAGGACAAACCTCCTCTGGTTCCCACAGGTCTTGGTGAATTGACAAGGTCCAGTTTGAAACTTTCTCCAAGGAGCACCAACCTGCATTTCACAGGTGCAGGTGGCACAGCTGCCTTATGCAAGCTAGAAACTCCTCCTGAACTTGATTCTGAATATCTACTGCTACTGGATTTAATAACTCCAAACCAGCACTTGGCTTCTAATGATATTCTATTTTCTTTTCACTTGCCAAAACAGTGGCTCCCTCCCACTTTCCTACAATACAACAATCCAAACTGTTGTGGCTGACAATAGAGCTAATATTAACAACTAATTACTGAAAATATTTGAAGTTTTCTGGATCCTTCAATGAAAGATGACAATTACAGATAACTTTACTTGATAAGTTTTGAGTCACAATGGACAAAACTCCTCACAGAGCTGATACCTATAGATATTTAGATCATTCTGTAAATCATATAGACATTGTACACACAGAAGCTCTTTTAAAATATCTGATAAGATGATTTCTGCCTCATGAAGGAGAAAATGGATACATTGGAATGAAGGTGCATTCCTCTCTAACCCTGCACAGGCAGGAGGGCTGATGCTGAGTGATTTATCAGCCCACACACTTGCTAAAACTCCTTCAGAAGACAGCAGCAGTCTGTGCTCAGTTAGGCTGACCACATTTTATTTTTTCTTTGGGTTTTAGAAATGAAAAATGTCTTTTGGAACAGTACCTTTCAGGGAAAAAAGGCTTACAGAGTTCAAGAGGTTTTAACAGAGAGTGAATTTGTATTCTCCTTTCTGCCCTTTTTTCCACCAGGAAAGGAATATATCAAAACATGTAATGTGTTTTATACCAAATACAATATTAGCTGTAATACAAAATAAATTATCTCCCAAGTTTCATCATGTTTTTAAAAGTTTCCATGCCTTTTGGTACATTTTTGTGACCTGTATTAATAGTTCAAAAGGAGAAAACCCAAAACCCTGTCCTACTTCTGTCTGCCACCCCTGCACAGAAGATGTCCCATTTGTCTCTAAAGGAGCTTGTGCAGGCTGCTAGAGTGGAAGCTCTCAAACAAGATACATTTCTACCCAGAGAACAAGGACCACACCACTTGTTGCTGTACAAGACCCTTTCTGGCTTTTCAGCTCTTCTTGTTGCAACATCCCTAGAAAAATCAGATATGTGAAGCTCTCTCTACTCACCCTCCTTGAGCCAGAGAGGGTTTCCATTGCTTGAAATGTAAATGTCTCTTAAGCTGGCTCCTAAATAAGGGCCTGTGCCTCCCACACACCTGTGACAGTGGTGGTATATGACAATCCAGGCTGACCAACATGGAAAGGAGCACTGCTCTTCAGGGCAGGTGCCCTCTGCCATGAGAGGCCTTGTTGGGTGCTGAGCAGCCCCCATACAGTGGGGATCTGGGGAGGGAGGAGCAGGAGGAGAGCATGTGTGGGCAGGGGCTGCAGGCACCTCTTCAGTGCCAAAAGAAAAATCCCTCCCGAGTCCTCTGCAAAAACTTGGAGGAAGTTGCAAACTGAGACTTTTCTTCAACACTTGTAAGTAGGTTATTGCCACCAAGGGGAGCAAGAGCCTGGAAATTACCTGTATGCTGATTTTCTCTCTGCCCACCTGCAATTCCAAAGTGTGCAACTCTGGAATAAATGGAAAGAGACTCTGAAGAGACCTGCAATTGCAGCAGAGACAGCTCTGAACTTTCTAGGCTGAATCAAGTTCCACAAGACTTGGTAAGTTCCTGGACAATTAGGTCATACTTGCAAACTTTTCTGCCAGAGTCAGAGGATGCTGTAAAAAGCAGGCTAGTGTTTTTCCTGTACTTGCTGAAGTTTAGAAGCTGAAGCTCAGGGAAACAAGACACGTGCCAGCTTGAGATGTTCAAATTGAAAATCCTGCATATGTTCCAGCTGGGAAGCAAGATTTTGAGGGCTGGATTGTACAAACCTACATTTCTATTTTATGCAAGTGTTAAGGGGACTAATCTGAGCACTACAAAAATAAAGCTATGCAACCTGTACAGAGATTCCCTACACTGCCATGCATCAGCAGGCTTAGCACCCAAGACTGCTGATAAATCCCTTCTGTAATGTGATGTTAAAAGCAAACGGCATTAAAGTGACCATCAAATGAAAAGAGCAGTTTTCCTTACATTTCTGAGCAGTGTCATTCTGTATCTCCTTTTCTACTGCAGTCCAATCAACATCTCTAAGATGGAAATGGAGGGTGGGTGAAAACTCATCTCTGGTTTTGAGAGTGAACTTATTTAGAAGAATTTAAAATCTCTACTGTTGTTCCTCTAAATTCTCTTTAATTCTGCAAATATCTTATGCTTTAGATTTTCTGCTTCAAAGCTGCATAAGCCTGCAGAGACTCTAGAAATGATGCATGCTCCAGGAGCACATGTCCCAGAAATGCATATGCATGAAATCAAGAACCAAACAGCAGGGAAAAACGTTCTGCTCCATTTTCTGGAGTGTCTACAATGAAAACAGAGGAGGGAGAGAGACAGTTTTGGCAGCGTTTCCACATTTATGTGGACCATGAAATGGAAATTGATTTGAGGCTCTCTTACTTGTACAGCAAATATTTGGTTAACAAATGCCTTGGTTCTCTGAGAACAAGACCTAGAAATCACCTTAACATTGTATTTATTAGAATTTATTTAAGGCATACTCTGCTGTCTTTTCCAGCACGGACACTAACATCTCCATCTCTCTCCGAGCTGCTCTCTCCCTGCTGCAGGTTCCTTCACACCACCTTTCTTTCCCAGCAGCAAACAGCTCAACATCCAAAACACTATTTACTGAAAGATCAGGCTCATAAAAATCATGTAAACAAGGGGAAAAGAAAATGTACATTAGTTCATCCTGTCAATTAGCTTGAGGTAACTTCAACTTCACTAAGGTACACTGCCCTGAATTCAAATGAGACATTGTAAATGCACTGAAAATTTAAAACATAAGGATTTGAGCAGTTACTGCTGAGTTATCTTCACTCTGTGCAATATTTTATGGTAAATGGCAGAGAGATCTCTGGTAATGGTGATTTTCATGCACACAGTGCCCAGCCTGGCCCTGCAGGCTCCCAGCTATCTCTTTCCATTCCTGCACCAGGACCAGGACACACTCAAACATTCCCGCTTCTCAATGAGCACAAACATTCTTCTCAGTGCCCTACATCCACTGTTCACAACTATCTCTGGTCTTAAAACGTGACTGCAAGAAATCCTTTCCCTTGTGTGAGAGGTATCTCCTTCAGCTATTCAGCATGGTCTGGGAGCCTTGCTTGTCCATCCTTCAGGACATCTCACCTGTCCCTCCATGCTTGGTACAGAACAGGGCAGGCCCTTACCACACCTGACAGGAAGTGATGGGAGATGGCCAAGCTGTTCCACTGCAATGTTGCTTAATTGCCAGTACGACAAGAGGAACCACACAGTCTGGAGCTCCTCCAACTACAAAGGATCAAAGTGGTTCGCTCACATATCCAGCAAAAGAGTTCCTAAACCTGTGAGTTATGGAGGAAATGAACCCTGATCTGTTGGGAAGAGTCATAACTCCCATGACGGGGTGGGGAACAAGCGTTTCCCTGCCCTCGTTGGTAAGAGACCTCTGCCTACAGCTATCTCAGCATCATGTAGTCTGTCCACAGCTCTGCCTGCCCCTTGAAGCACAGCCCTGGAACTACCAGCAACATCAAATCTACTCTAGTTGCTGGCAGAGAGCAAAGTGGAAGGTGACACTGCAGAAAGCTCTGGGACACCCACTTCAGAAGTGGCCTTCGTTATTCCAGCCATCCTTCTGGGGCCACATACCGTCAGTGACTACTAGCTGACTTAGACCAGGAGCTCTGCTGCACAGAGAAAAGTTCCTGCAGGTGAATGCTGTGTCAGTCTAGCTGTTTACTGCCACCCTTGCCCTTCACCACTGGCAACGGCTGCAGGGATCTGCTGAGCCAAGTGTCCCATCCACAGCAAGCTCACGTGCACAGCCTGTACCTCGTGTGGTGCCCAGCAGGGTGGACTCTGTGCTGTCTGACACTGGAAAACAGCACTCAATGTGAACAGCAATGCCTTAGCTTTGACCTCTTGTTCTCCTAAACCTCAGATGCTTGGGAGCTATCTCTTAGCACTTAAAAATATACAGTAAAGCTAAATCCCAGCAGGCAGGCAAGTGACAAGCAATTAGCTTAGGCAAAATCTACAGCTGAACAGTTCTTGCACAAAAAGGACAGCAAGCTGGTGAGGATGACCGAGGGCACCAAGGATCTGCAGCTCAGCAGCATCACCCTCCCAGGCCTCTCACTGGCATGTTGAGAGCAGAGGGTACTGAGAGACACAGACCAAGAGCCTTGTGCCAGGTCATGGAAGGCACAGGCAGAATGGGAGCTCCTGCAGCACCGTCCCCACCTCATCTTGCCTCAGGAGTTTGATTTATAGGGCAGTGAAGCTCTTAAAACAAATGGGTTTATGTTCACGGACAGAAACATACTCATTAAGTAAATGAGCACGATTTGTGCAGGCTTCTGCAGAGAAGCACCTCTTCACAGAAACACAAGGAGATGATAAAAGGCTTGCCCTCACTTCTTGTTCTTTCAGAAATTCAGAGTTTGAAACATTATTGCAGGTGAAAAATATTACCACATATGCAGATGCCTCTAGTATGTGCTTATACTTGTTTAGCTATTTTTGCATATATATTAATTCAGGTATATTAATTGAAAATACAGGGTCTGCTTATAAACTACAGGGAGCAATTCTGGGGACTGATCTCCAAGCAGGAGCATGTCCTTTAGAAATGCCAGGTGCAAGACTAAAGAAGAAGCAAAGCTGCACCTGCACTTCCCAGCTCTGCCAGGGCTGTCAGCTTGGCCTCAGCCCTGGCACTACTGGAGCCTGAGAGGAAAGTGAGGGGAGAGCAGCAGCTCAGTGGGGTGAAGGAGGAGCAGCTGAGGCAGAAGGGAGGAAGCTTTGTGTTTTCTGAGTGATCAGAGCCTGAGATGACAGAGGCAGTGGAGGGATAATGGGGTTGAGCTGCCACCTTTATATCCCCAGCACCTTCCAACAACTCTGTCTGGTTTTGATCCAGATGGAGGTTAAGAACATTTACCAGCTAACTCCCCACTATCAATAATCTCCAGACAACAACTAAAGACACACAGTTTTGCTAAAAACAATGCAGAGATGTCACAAAATTTTTTCCAAGTCAGAGCATTTCCAGAACAGCTCACTTACTTCCCTGTGTAAAGGAAAGTTTCTGGTTTAGACTAAACTTATAGTCAACCAATTACTTTGCTTTGGAGGTTTTCCAAAGCAGTAGTACACAGAACATGAGAGTGCCTTTGCTCTAACAAATACAGCATCACATTTTGACTCACAAACCATTTACCTAGATCTGGGCTGTGAGTAACATCCAAAATGGTACCTTGTCTCTCTTGTGCATTGCTGAACAGCAGCAACAAGCAGTGCCTGAGCACACAGCACTCCCATTTCCTGCACTGCCTGAACTTTTGAACTGCAAGTACTTTACCTCCATCAGTAGTCAGGTCAGGACAGAGGAAAGAAAAAGTCAGCAGCAGCTAAAAAAGACACAAATGTAGCCATGTAAGTTGCTATAGCTGATGGCATTGCCCAGAAAACACTTGATTAGAAGACTCCCTTTGTTGTACAGTGTACTCTCCTGGAGGGCTCTGGTGATCCACAAATAGCCCAGTGCTCCATCACTGAGGTGACTAGAAGTCCCCACTCCTGCCAAGTACAGGAATTGCCATTGGAAACAGTCCCTTTTGATGCCTATAAAGCTCTGGAAATGAAAGGCACCTTCAGGAAGAACAGCCTCTGGTTAACTTTCTATGCCAGCACCAAGCCTGCCCTACTCACAGGTCTGGTTGCTGCACACACAAACAGGAATGGACCTTGTGGGACCAGATGTCCTTTGCCAAACTGCACACCCTTGCCTTTGCCCACTGTTCAGCACAGACAAATGTCCACCCAGGCAGAGTTTTCCTCATGCCATAATGCAGCTCTTTGTCTAGTTACCTGCAGCCTGGCTAATTCTGTATGCAAAAACCTGCAAGCTAGACCTTCTGTCAGCTCATGATAAAATAGCAGATAAAAAGAAACACTGCTTCCGTGGATTCCGATCCACATAAAGACATACTTCCAGTTCCTGGGGTGTTAGTATCATAGTTTGGGGTCACATTTGACTCTCCCAGAGAAACATGTAAACTAGTGTGCCAATTCAATTACACTGGATTATTAGGATTAGCAGACAGCAATCCTCTCTGCACTGAAAGAAAAGTTTCTTGCTTCCCATTTTGTCCTTTCATGCACTGCTCCCAGGTTGGATGGCAACACAAGTTCCCTGAGCTGTGAGGATTAAGAGTGCAAATGAGTGCTGCTGATAGAATCACAGAATCATTACAGTTGGAAAGGACCTTAAAGATCATCAAGTTCCAACCCCCCTGCCATGAGCAGGGAACCCTACCACTAGATCAGGTTGCACAAAACCTCATCCAACCTGGCCTTAAAAACCTCCAGGGATGGGGCAGCAACAACCTCCCTGGGCAACCCATTGCTCTCCGCTGCATCACAGAGTGCACCTGAATGGGATTAAACAGTTTTCCTAAGGAAATTTGTCCTTCCCCACAGATGCTGAGCTGGCTCGTGGTGTTTTGCAGCTAGGGAGCCTTCACAAGGCTGCCTGCATACCCCACAGAGAGCAAGCCTCAGCTCAAGCAGTTTGATGTGCTAAATTAGGGGCCTTGCCCAAGGTTTGAGCTGATAATCAAAAAATCTATGGGGCTGATGTGTAGCATTGCTCACTAGAAGGAAGCAACAGCAGACTAAGAAAAAATATCTGGGAGCTTGGGCCCAAGCTGCAGGCAAGCAAAGTTAGAATTGTTGTCAAAACATGTGAGCTCCCCTTCTGGAACCATGCCCTAACAGCTTACATCTTGTGAACATGGCTTGTTTCATCCATATTTTCCTGCATTTCAATTTGACAGGCAGAAACACTTGTTATGTCAGAGCACTAAAAGCCCCTGTTGCTCAGTAGTGATCTCTGGCACATTGTAGTTCAGCTCCCTCCTTGTGAGGTGACACTGTCCCTTTCCACTAAGGACCCTTTAGCAGAAGGACGCAGACATCTCTCAGGTTTCCTAGAAACCTCCCTCCAGCAGAACAACACGTATCCTCACAATCATGTTCTCTATTAGCTGTTCTCAGCCACAATATAAAATGTCCTGTGTCTACCTACTGGCTTTTAGAGATGATAGCAGTGGCCATCTATGGAAATTCTGGGCACTTCCCAATCAGCCACCTCCAGAATGAGCTCAGGGGAGGAGGGTTTTTGTGGAGCAAGAGGAAAGCAAACACTGGTGTATGCGAAGAGCTGTGGTTGTTGAATATGTCAAGAAAGTAATGTTTGGATTGAGGAAAGCCAAACAGATGTAGCAGAGCTCTGCCAGGAAAGGAAAGGATAGCTCTGTTACCCAGTTCATGTCTTCCTGAACACCTCCCTGCACAGTGGCTGGGCCAACCTCCCTCCTGCCCAGGCTGCCTCCCTCAGCCCACCCGCAGGGATGTTTGGCCTCCCGGCAGCTCTGCTGTCCTGGGGCTGTCCCCTGGCACCAGCACCTTCCCCATCCCACCAGCCGTGCTGACTGCCTGGGAACCTCCCTTCACTTCTACTGCAGTTTGCTCAAACTCCTCAGACCAGCCCCACCATGCCCTCCCTATCCTGAAAAATGCTGCCATGAGTCACAGCTCCATTTTCATCAGTTTATCTAGAAATTAACTGATCACTATCTGTACAGGTTTCAGTCCAGACCAAAGACATCACCCCACAGTGATGGTCACAAACACAGGGTGGAGATAGCTGGGCATGGCCTCCTTAATTTATCACTTGATTGGTTTGAACACGTGGATAGAGTTTGCACCTTAAATAATTTTTCATTTGTTAAGTATAAGCCACCTTACAATAACAGTTATTCCCCTTTCCTCTAGCATCTCACAATTAATAAAAGGGGAACAATTAAATGTGTTGCTTGCAACCCTGAATATATTTTGTTTGGAAATGCTGCTTGGTACCACATCCCTCTAATCTGCACTTCCCAGCTGGATAAGACCCTTGCACTGCATTTTGGCACCTTCCTGCAGAGGAAGATATAGGGTGCCTGGAGCATCCTGCACCTGCTGGGAAACACCTCTCAGAGGGGAATGAAGAAGGTACATAAGAAGTTAGATGAAGAAGTTATATACAACCTTCCCTAGCCATAGTGTGACTCATGAAATGAGTCAGAGACCCTGAGCAAGTACCCAAACCTTCATCACTGTGCCATCACATTCTCTGGGTAATGATTTTGACTAAGATTGTTGTTGGTGAACAAAACCAATCAGTATCATTTTTTTATTAGTGAAAAATTTAAGCTAAAAAGAAACATCTCTTAATTTTTGAAAAATCTGTAAATCTCCAGATTTTTCAATAAAGCTGAAACAAATGCAAACTTTTTTACTGCAGGTTTGTAAGTGGAGAAATAATTAAAAAAAATATTTTACCCCTCACAATTGGCCAAAATCAGCATGAGTTTAGAACTTGCTTTGGTTTTTATAGGTGTGTTTTTCCCCAAAAATGTGTACAACCCTAACTGATTTCCATTTACATATTTGGTGACATAAACCACTGTAAGTCTGGGAATTGCCCACAACCTCTGCTAATTATTAAGTTTCAAGCTTTTCACATCTGCAGTGTCATATATTTTCAGTTGCAAAAACCCAAGTGTTTCCTAATGCCCATTCCAAACATCAAATATCCAGTAATTCACACCAGAAGAGCTGATGATGATAAAGGCTGGAAGATTATCAAGATGATCAAGTTAAAGGTTGAAAAATATTTTCTGTTTTACCCTTTTGGATTACTGTGGAACAAAAAGAAACTTCAAAGCACTGCAGCTACTGGCATGCGAAGCTGAGGTCTGTAATTACATCTTTTGTGGTGGGATTTCATGGCTCTGGGTGGATGTGCTGCTCTTTGAGTGGCAGGTAGTACCCGTGCCCAGGGGCAGGGAACAAGCACACACACACATGCTAATGCAACCTGACATGTAACACACCATGTAACGTACTCTCTTTCACCCATTTTTCTTTAGTCCAAACCTCCACTCTGGGTCTGACTACAGCATTTCAAGCCAGTGCTGTGTGCCTGTGGGAAGCAATCAGGGACACACATAGCTTATTTTAATTTAATTAATGCTATCCATGCTTAAGACGAGATATTTGAGATCACTGCCTCGCTGCCAGGAGCTGTACTCATAGGGAAGCAAGCAGGAAACAAGCAAGAGGCAAGGGAAGAAATTTAGAGCTAGTAGCTACACAGGGGCTAAAGAAATTTTGACTGAAGGAGAGGGCAGTGGGGAATGGAAGCAGTCACAAGTCCATGAGTCCTACCCACCTTTAAGCAAACTCCATACCCACACCAGCTGTGGCACCAGCTTGCTGAGGATGTGGGAAAGCAGGGTGCAAACCAGCTCCTGCACTTCTGTGCCACCCATTACAGGCAGGTCCCAGCCATACAGCTGGGATGTTTGGCTACTGCAATACTGAGCAGCCTCCCATGTACCTCTTTGCACCAAAGCATTTCACCCAAAGCACCATATTCTGAAAAATATTTGCTGGACATCACAATTTTTCCAAATTGCTTGTCCTCGAGTGCTTACATCAAACAGTTCTGTTGCTGAGTCCTGCTCAATACAACCATTACAATGACAATTCCCTAGAAGAAACTGCCTGTCAGGCCCTCAGCTTTCAGTGCAGGCAGCTGACCACGTGTACCTGACCTGTCAGACTATCAGATGAGGCTCAGAAAAGGCTAGGGAGAGAAAATGAGATGTCAGTGCCATGTATCGGCTCTTGGGAACAGCCAGGAGAAACCAAATCAGCCATTTCTTCCATTCTCTCAAGCACTTGCAGGCTCAGGTCTCTGACCAGGTGGAGGGATTGTTTCCTTGCTTTAGGAGGAAAATGGGTGGATGGCTGAGATCTATTAACAAAACCCTCAGCACCCAGGACTGTACGTTCCAAGTCTGCAGAACACACACATTCACTCCCAACCGTGTTGGTCTGTCAAGCTTCTTTGAGAAGCAGACACAAGAGAAGGACAATTTTCAAAGCTTTTCCTTCTGCCAAACCTGAACAGAATTTTGAGGAATGAAGGCAAATTTGACACTACTCCCAGATTAATTTCAAAGGTCTATTAAGAGTAAAGCTGCCACAAACAGCTTCCAAGAAGTTATTTTGTAATAATACGTATGGAGCAAAGTAAATCCTAGGGCAGTTCCCCTGGCCCATCTGTCATCAAACACAATCAGACCATTTTTTCTCTTTTTTAGCAGAGAAGCAGATTGATCTGGTGCACGGAACTGAAAGGGCAAAGCCATCACTGGCAATCCTAGGAGCTCAGGTCAGTCAGATACACTTATGAAGACTGACTAGTCAAGAAATATCGAGTGGTTTCCAGGGAAGTAAACCACTTGAAAATGTAGCCAATCACACACAAAATGTGATGCTTTTGGACTCCAAGCCATTTCAAAACAAACTTTCTGTCAAAGTCAAAACTGGCATTTCAAAAGCTGAAAGTGGTGCTGCTTTCTGCTGCTGCAGTCAGGTTAAGAGCTGGGGCCTGTAACTCTAAGGCCAACAAGATTCAGGTATTGAGAAATATCTGAGTTATATCTCACTTTTACTGATGGGGGGAGGAGTAAATAAAAGAAAGATCAAACATAGCTAATCCCTTATCCCTCTATTTTCCTTTTCTGCTGTAATTGAATTTGCCCACAATTAGCAGCATAACCATCCCCACTGCACGCTACCACGGAAGCAGGGAAAGCAGTCAAAACAAGAACTTCCCCCTGCTTTAGCAATCTGCTAACCTGAACGTTTCCATGACAAATAAGGAAATGCTGATTCTAGCCACAAATTTGGTCATGATTGGCTGCAGACTAAAAACACATGAAAAAGCTCTATTTCTGCAGCTAGTTGAAACCAGAGATGCATTTGTGTATACATTATCTGCTGCGTTGGCCCCTCTGCCATTTGGTCTTGTGCTTTTGTGATTTGTCTTTTGGGTTTGTTTTTGTTTATCAAACCCCCCCCCCAACTCATTTGTCGTTTTATTGCTTGTGTTTGCTGGAGGATATACAAGCAACTTGAAATTCTCAAGTCCATCTTAATCTTGTATCTAACTTATAACTGCTGACCTACTAAGAGAGGACCAAGCACCCATCAGGCACTTACAAACTCTGGAGAGATCACCCTGAGCTTTCTCTGCTGCAGGTTGGACAGTCCCAGCCCTCTCCGCCTCCCCCTCTATGTCAGATGCTCCTATCACTTCATATTCCTTGTGGCCTTTCAGTGGACTAAGCCCAGTAAGTTCCTATTGCTCCTGTACTGGGGGTGCAGCACTGGGCTTGGCATTATGGATGTCTCACCACTGCTGGGCAGAGAAGTGTTGCCTCCCTCGACCTGCTGGAGTTGCTGTGTCTAACACAGCCCAGGAGGCTGCTGGCTGTCTTTGCTGCAGGGACACACTGCTGGCTGATGTCCACTGCTTGTCCCCCAGGACCTCAGCCAGGCTCCACCAGGACCCCAGAAAAGCTGCTCATCTTTGCTGCTCTGAGATACCAGTGAAGCAAATGTCATAGAAAGAGGAATTATCTTTTGTGAGGCCAACACATGATGCTGGGAAAGGCAGACAAGAAGAATCCCAATAGCGAATAAAGTTAAAATGCCATCAATTGAGGAGATCAGAGGAAATAATTTCTAATGAAACACACAAATAATCCATGGAACTGCCCTGAGCCACTATCAAAGCAAACAGCACAAACCTCATAGCCTATCCAGGGACACTCAGTGAGCAGAGAAAGCTTCGGCAGCTTTACTGATAGGATCGAAAATCTAAGAAGTAGAAATCTTAATCCCACAGGACAGGCTGTGTGGCTCATAACCTGCCTAAACAAGTATAGGTACTTGTCCAGGTATATTGTCCAGGTATACTGGATTAAGTTTTCACATTCAAGCCAAATGAATGACCTCCTCTACAAACCCACAGCACTGTCCATTCCCTCAGACAAGGTCTTGCACTTGACATACCACTGGTCTCCAATTTAAGGCAATTTTCCTGCTACTCTTGACTTTATTGATTCAGGCTCCCCATTTTCATTAAGACAAGGAACTAAATCTTTAACAGTGCTACAATAGATCCTCCAGCATTGCTACTCACAGATGAAATAACCAAACTAGCCACCAGTCTCAGTACCAGTGTCCCAAACTCAGCCATGAGAGTGATGGGGAGGAAGCAACACACAGAGCTGTGTCCTGCACTGAACTGGAAGGATTCAGCACAGACCACTTGAGACCATTCTGCCAAGACCCACCATGTGCTTGCTGATATTTACCCATCTCTGGAAACTCCTCACTTTAGACATGACCTGTAATCTATTCTTCAAACAAAATATGTGCATACATTTTGCTTTTAGTTTATAAGAGCAAAAGTAGCCCCAGGTACACGTGTGAGCTGCTCAGCTAGAAGAGGCTACACAAATTGTCATCAAACTGCTTGGAAGAGCACCTGTTTACCAAGACAACAGTGTATTCGCAGAGGTGTGGATCTAGCCCTGTTATAACTATTTTTTCAAGCCCTTGTTTCAGCATGATTTCACTCCTTTATCAATCCTGAAATATTCAAATGAACACAAGGAAAAAAATTATAAATAATAGCAGATGATACTCTAATAGTAAAATAGACAATGAACAACTTACTCAAGAAAAGACAGACACAGAGATCTCCAACGGAGAAGTTACACTCAGGCATTGCTAGCAAGGTGGCCTCTGGCAGAGCAGACGAACCCCACAGTGGGCTGCATCAGCCACCAGGCAGACAGCACTGGGACAAATGATCCTTCCCTCTGCTCGGCGCTTGTGCAAGCACATCCAGAGTGCTGAGGCCAGTTTGCGGCTCCTCAGTACAAGACAGACATGGCTACACCAGAGCACTGTCCAGCAGTGGGGCTGGGGGAGATGCTGAGGGAACAGGTGGGCAACACTAAGGTATGCATCATGTCGTGGTGATGGTTTAGCTCACAAAGAACAATTTCAGACATTACTCAAGCCCAACACATGTTAGTATTTCACTACTGATAAGGTGAAGTCCTCACAATCAGTGCAAAACAGACCAAGCAGCCTACAAGCACATGTGCAAACATGTCTCCACCACCGCTGTTTGGAGATCTGGGGGATCCACTGGGCATGGGTCTAGAGGAGCATTTGCAAGTGGCCAAAGCCAGCAGCTTTGTCCTCTAACACTCTGTCCTGCAAGGTAAATAGTGACTAAAAGGTGTGAAATTCTGTACTAGCTTTGAAAATAGTCAAGAAAATAAAAGGAATTTCTTTCAATTTGCTCTCTCCAACTGGGTGTCTTACTAAGCAGCAACACCACATGGATCATCATCAGAGCCAGAAGGAGATAACTCTGGGAACACAAGTTTTGATAAATATAGCTGAACAACCACCGCCAACAGGCATCAGCAAGATTGAATCCCACCACAAATATTCAAACGTGTGACCAGATGCTGGAGTTTTACGGCTTGTGAACTCCAACAAAATGCAATTTTTTTCCATCCACTAGAGAGTTGAGCCAATCACAAGACAACAAAATGGTAGAGAACAGATATATTTGCTAAAAATGATGTACACTGCATGGAAATCAGATCCAGCTCCTAGTTTTCTGGCAGGTGGATAAGACACCCCTTGGTGCCTCAGCAGCCACCACACCCAGCTCATCGTGCTCAGCTCCTGTGCACTTTGCAGTGCCTAAACACAACTCTCACAGCTTTGTGTGTGACTCAATGCTTAGACAATTCCATGCTTACATTTTGAATTATATCATACAAATCTCAGACAACTGTTTATGGTTTCATTGTAATAGCTCAGAAAAGTGAACTGTAAACTAGGTACCAACACTCTAATACAAAATTTTATCCTACTCTATCTTGTACCAGGAACACAGAACGTTATGCTTGGTCACAAACTTGCCACAATCCAAACCCCTGCACAGCCCTTCCCCATTTCTCTTTAGAGTGACTGACATTCCGTATTTCCTAAGACAATTTTTAATTTAAGCTGCTAGGAAATCCATACCAACTTACAATTCAAAAGTGTATATGTATGAACTGAGCAACAGATCTAGTAGAAACAGAGACCTACTCTAGAAATACTGAGACTGTTACCTGCAGAGGTTCTGACAAGAAATATTTCCAAATAGCAGAAAGACTTGTCCAAGTTACATCTTTCTTTTTGTTTTCTCATTCTGTACGGTACAGCTGTGCCACTGACAGTGCTTTCAACTTTCTCCTCAGCAACACCCTGGAATTTTTGAATTAACCCGAAAGAAACAGAGCAAAGCTCAAGCAGACACTATACAAAAGCCAAACCTCCTGAAAAATCAGCATTTCACAGCCAATACTTATGGATTTAAGGATTAAAATCCCTGGGATTTCTGCTTGCTTTCTCATTTTTCATGAGCTTCTCCTCCTCCCCTTCTTTATGAAAATGTCCTAATTTTTTCCTCTCTTGATAATCTTTATAAAACACACATTAGTACTGCACACTTGGTGTTGGATTACTGAATATGCAACACTGCATCTACCAATACTTTCTGAGAAGGAAACCGCAAGCTATTGGGAAGAATTTGCTGTGTATCTACATTATATTCCCTCATCAGAGGGTTTACAAAGCATGGGATTTGGGAATAAACAGGTCTCTTCTGCAAGTGCTCTGCATATGAAGCCACTGAGTTTCTCCTCCTCATGCATGCCTGCACGAAAGATTACAATATTTCAGATGCTTTTCAACCCCAAAGTCCCTCTACCAGCAGTTTCCTCATGCCCACACATTTCCTCCACCACCTCACATCCCACTCTCCTCTGCAAATTACCTCTCATAAACATCGCTGGGTTACTAGCAAGTGGCACATGTTCATTTTCTCCTCCCTTCCTAATATAAATCTCTCTCCTCGCAAATATACAGAAGAGACAGGAAAAGCAAAACCAAAGGTCTTACCTTTTGATGGTCTTCTTTGTTTCGTTTGTAGAGAAGAGAACGTACCCATTACAGCACCCATTGCAAAAGCTACTTGTGAGTTTTTGGGGAGGATTTATTTTGGCTGGGTATTTTCTTCCTTGATTCTTCTCACACCACCCCTCCCGCCCCACCGCCAGTGAACAAAATCTGTGTGAAATGCCCCCAAGAACAAAACAAAACAGAGGAAGTCAAGAGAAGAAAGAAAAGAAGAAAGGAGGAGGGAAAAAGCAAAGCACTGCAGCTCAGCGTTCAGCAAGCGTAAAGCTTTGAGGGCTTTTTTTTTTTTTTTTAAGTCAACACACATGCACTGACTCACAGCCGGCTGCACTGTTATTATTCAAAACAGCTCCCCATCAAAATTTAAATGCTAGGTAGATTCCCTCAGACCAGAGCTGGCAGCAGATGCATCAAAATATTTACTGGAGCACAGCCACATAAACACACAGGCTAATTCTTCCTCCCGTTCCCTTATGGCTCCAACCAGCAGCCTGTAGGTCTAGCGAGGGAGCATCAGCGCGTCTCTTCCAGTGAATACTGAACTGGAGTCCTGGAGACATGCTGAGGGGCTCGGGGGGAGGCCAGGGCTTTGGGCTGGGGACCAATTCGGAATGAATGGAAATCTGAGTGGGAAATGATAGCGAGTGAGGCATCAAAGCCCCAGCTGCACGGATTGCATGCTCCTGCTAATTAAGAGTCTGACAGAAAGGTAGGAAGCAGCAATCTCTAACAGTCTTCTCAAGTCAGAGGAAAAGAAGTGCAAGGGGGGAACACAGAAAATTGCACCACCATCCTTTTCCTGCCCATCCCTTCTCACATGCCAAGAGCATGTGCAAGACAGTTGTCAGTAACTTATTTTTCTGCAAAGTACGTACGTGCACACCCTTTTTAAGGACATTAAAACAACAAACTGTTGAAACAAAATTCTGTAAATGCCAGGTGGCTTGAAGGAGGTAGACAATCCATGGCATTTTGTTCAGTTCTCTCATATTTCAAAAAAAATCAGCTACGTATTTTGTTATGTTTTCTCAGAAGGTGGGATAGCAAATGCTCAGGTACAGAAAGACTTAATAGGTCAAGGCAGCCATCAGAACCATAATTAATTGGCTATTTGCACTCTGTGACTGAGATTAAGGCAGCATCTGTGCAAATACTGTATTTGCCTGAAGAAATCCATTCCTACACCAGCAAACAAAGCACCTTGCCTCAACAGGTTTCCCCAGCTTTCCTCTAACTTCAGAGTAAAGACTTCATTAAACACAGATCCCAGAGTCCCCAGGATCATAAGCTGTGCAGCATCTCTGCCCCTGGAGGTAAAACCCTGTGGTACCTTCTGCTCACAAGCTGCCAGCAAGGCTGTCTCTGCATGCACAGGTGTATTTGCATCCTCTGTGTATACCAGCAAAGAGCTTCCAATTAGTTGCTAGTCTCAAAAGACGCTGCACAAAACGCTTTTTTTAGTTTTTTGTTCCCCCTTGTCCTACTTGTTTTACAACTCAAAATGCAGCAATTACACTTTTTGTGAGCAATGTCTGAGCCAAGGTCCAGTTTACATAACGAAATCCTGAACTGGTCCTTGGGGCACATAGTGCTGTCCTTTTCATCATGGGAAAGCCTGTCCTGGCTTGGGCAACACCTCTTGTCCCCCCAGTTCCTCCTCCAGGCTGGCCCACAGCAGGGGTCCTGCAGCCCCTGGGTTAAGAGCCACCCAAATCCATATGGGGTCCCTCAGACTAAGGCGATCACCACAAGGCACTGAAGAACTCTTTTTATTTAAATCTTTATATTTGTTTTATGAATGTTTGTGTTTACACATCAAAACATTAGATGGGCTACAGAGCATATGTGAAGAACTGCTGCTCTTGGTACTTATACACACAACAAAGTCTGGAGGGTGACCAAAGGCCACAGCAGAGGTACCCACACAGAACAGCACCTGCTTCCCACCACAGCTATTGTGATGAGAACCCAGCATCTTCACCCTTCTGGTGAAGAACTTTTCGCAACATCCAAGCTAAACCTCCCCTTGTGCAACTTGAGGCCATTTCCTCCATCCTATCACTTGTTACTTGGGAAAAGAACCTGTCACCTGCCTCACTACAGCCTCCTTTCAGCAAAAAGCACCTAGAAAGTATCTGGCCTCAGGATTCCTCCTGACACTGGCTGGATCCCAGCCACACAGAAAGATCTCGGCCCAGGAGTGACAGATTTGGTCGCCCATATGGTGAGATAACCTAGAAAAAAGTAATTTTGGAAGACAAAATTACACCTCTGATACTGCACTGTTGTTTACTTGAAACAGCAAGTATTTAAAGGCGGAGGGCAAAGGTGAATGTTCGGTTTTCTTTGAAACTTGAAAAGGATTTGTCTTGGCTGGAAACCGGTATTGATGGATCTCTGTGAAATTATGGGGATAAATGGTTACATGCATTTTTGTTTGTATGACTCAAACATACAAGAATGGGGACAAGAGGAGCGACTTCTTCTGTGGCTGGGGCAGTCAAGCACAGAATCACCAGTTCAAAAGCAGCCACTTTCACAGCTGAAAATAAAGACCTCAGAGGAGCAGAAGCATCAAAAACATTAATGAATTAGAGTATTTGCCAAAGCAGGAAGGAACTCTTTCTCCAGAGATGACCATCTGAATTTATCAACCTCAGAGATAACACTTGAGATGTAACAAGTGCTGAGGGTCATCCTCCATCTGAGGAGCTGAATATTTTTGACAGTATTTCCTTTAGAGGGAAGATGAAGACTGAGCTCTGACTGTGAGGGTGAAATGCACAGCTCTATCTGCACGGGTACCTCAGCTGGTATCCTGGGTAAGAGCTGCTGTCAGAGGATCAAAAGTACCTCAGGGAAAGGAGGTGCCAACATTGTGCTGAACCTGACTGCATCCCCAGGATGGATTTGCAGAGCTCCACAGCCACTTTCCCACAAAAACTCCATCCGATAGATGATTTGCATGACTGTCCCTGCTAAGGGAGAGCCCCTGTGGGAAAGGGCCCTGAGTGCTTCAGAAAGGCAACATGCAGACACCCTGGGCACACAGGGGTACAGCAACACACAGTGTTCATCAGGGTTTGCCTCTGCCCCAGAAGCCTGTGCACGTGGGCAGCCAAGCACTCAGTGCTGGGTGCTGATCTCCTGAGCTAGATTGGCAGGACAAACATGTCCTCACAGGTCACCACTAATCCACCATTATGGTCTACCAGCAATTAAACCTCATTTATGTTGAAAAAATGCAAATTTAGCATCTTCAATCAGGGAGTCATATCACCAGCTAGTTGGCATCAATACAGGATGGAAATCCCCTGGAAGCAAGGTCACAGGAATTGGTACAGCCCCCTTCCCTGATGCAGAACAGGCCCTCCTCCCAGTAAAGAAAACAACTGGTGCAAAATGGAGCTGAACCACCTATTTCTGGTATTATTGTAGGTACATATAGGAAAGTAGAGGGAAAGCGTGTTTTTTTCATCCTGCAGAAATGTGGGCTGTTGCCAGGAAAAAACACCCTCCCATAAGCACAGTAGCTAGGGACCCAATCTCTGATTTATCAGCCATCCTCTCCTACAAGGCAAAGCTGGCAACGTGGATCTGTAGGACTAGCAAGAGAATGCCTCAGTCACACCTAGATTTTGAAACGTAAGGCATTACTGAAATCAATTCATGTGCATTTTTTTCTTGTCCCCCAAAGTATAGAAATGAGCATTTGCATGATAGTAACAAAATAAAACCTGAAAATTACCTGTTTATAGCAAGCCTTTGTCATTTGCTCTGTATCTATCAGCCTTAAGATATTCTAGGTAGGTTCTGATTTAAAAAGCCTAAACAAAGCTGGAAGTGACCAATTCCTTTTTCTCTATGGGTATTTTAGGAATGACACCTAGGCAGCATTAACCAGAGTTTCTTTCCATGTGCTTAAGACTAGAGGAATTACATTTTTCATATTCAAGAAATTAATACTTGTTCCAGGCAAGCATTTTACACTTACCTACTAGGAGTTCTTTAAGGCAGAGATGACTTTCTGCTTGCCTGAGCAGCCACTGGTTTTCTTGACACTGTTATGTAAACAGAGTCCTTCCAACAAGCAACTGAGAAGGTGCAAGTAGCAGACTGGGAGCTGGGATGATGCCACATGGACACTGCCACAGAAGTGTCCCAGCTCCTGCTTTCAGCTGTGTTCACTCAACTATAGTCTGGTGAGATGTTCGTAATTGGGACCCACCAACACCAGCCCAATTACTGCTCAGTGCTCTGGCACAAAACCACCTCCAGCCATGGCAGCAGGCTAGGACCTCCACCAGCACAGACTTGGTTGCTCCTGTGATACTCTGGGCATGGATTCCTCCACAAGGGATGGCAGCTGGGGAGGAGCCAGAGACACAGGTTTTGCACTGATTGCTCAGGCACTGATACAGCAGACCCCTTGCAAAAGTTGAGCGTGCACCATAAGACATGCCCACAGGGTCTTGCCCTCTCTTCCAGCTCCCTCTGATTTTTAAAGCAGTCACTGTTAAAACAGACACTGAGACTTGGTAGCTATCGGGATGAAAAAAAACCCCAAACAATCCACAACAGGAAAGAAAATGTTCCTTTTCTAGGAGAAGGAAATGAGAGTTTCTGTTGCTTAGCAAGTTTTTAACCAGTTACTGTCCTCAGCTGTCAGTGCCACAACATTCTCTGCAAAGCATTTTGCCAGACCCTGAGTCCAAGGCTCCACAGGACACCTGCTATGAGCCTTTCTGAGCCATGACCTGCTCAACTGCCAGAGTCACTGCTTGCTTGAGGGTGAGGAGTTAACATATCTGCCCTGCCATGTCACAGTATTCCAGGCACTTCCCCAGCATCAGTGAAGGACTCATCCTTCAGGTCATCTGGGTGCTGAGGCTGCAGGCAGCTGCACTCCTCACAGCCACAGACCAACTAAGGAAGACCAAGGTGAAAAAGCATGATAGGAAAGGAATAAAAATAGCTCCAGCCAGACCCTGAGGAGAAGAGGAAGAAATGACCAGTATCACAAGTATAGAGCTGGGGATGCTGACAAGCCTCCACAGTGCATCCCTCCCAGACCAAACCCACAGGACTCCAAGAAGCAGGAGAAAAGCAAGCATAGCATTTCTCTTGCAGGAATAATCATTGTTTCGTTTTTCTCTACTTTTCTGCTACTATTAAAAAATAAAAATAATTCTATTAGGCTGCTAAGGTTTCAATTACACTACCTAAAACATTTAAGATGTACTTCTTTACTACTGATATATATTATTAGCTTATTGAAACCGTCCCAGTTCAAAGCAGGAAGGCAGACAGCTAACAAAAGTCAAGCTGACAAACACACACACAGTGACTGCGAAGACCTACAGGTGTAAACTGAAGCAGCATGAGACAATCTGCTCTACCACTGGAAATCAGCTTGATCACAGAGACCAAGATGAGGCTTTTTTTTTGCAGGTGTACACCTGCAAAAATATTTGGAGACGTTTGAGGGCCATCATTTGCCTCTTTATCAACTTCAGGACATATCAGGTTTTTTTACTTAATATATTAATGAAGTCAGAATTCACCATGGATGCATATTTTTCCCCAACACATTTTTGTTGTTGTTGTTGTTCTTTTTTGTTTGGTTGGTTGTTTTTTTGTTTTGGTTTGGGTTTTTTATGTTTATTTCAAAAAAGCAACACCAAAAGAGCCTAATTTCATCCACTTCTTCACTCACAAGCCATTATAATAAACAAGGATGTGTTCAAAGAAATCTTTTTGCTCTTGATAAGGACAAGGTAGCAGAACAGGAGCTATTAAAAGATTCATTACTGCACCTCTACAAGCCCAAAGCAAATTCTCATGCTAGCTCTGCTCTTTCAGATCTCACAAGCTAGAGTTCCCTCCCTTCCATTTTTATGGAAATACATTTTTCATTAAAAGTAAACCAGTGAATAATAATGCCGAGAAATGTGATGGAATAGATGAGGCTTGAAGATTTGGGATCATCTAGATATTCATGTAAATAAAGCACTGGCAATCTTCAAGTATTGGCAAGTCCATTTCTTTTCAATCTATAGCAAATACAGCTATGCAAAAGTAAACAAAATAAATGCAATAGACACTTAATGCCACCAAGGAGGGAACAAAAACCCAGATATCAAAGTTTGAACAATAAGGGCTGCTCGTCCTCTTTAACATCCCAAGAAGGAGAGCAGAGAACAGAGCTGGCATTTTGCATCCTATTGCTCAGAGCAAACAGTCAAGCACTGGTCTGCTGAAATCAAGATCACAAGTCCCTGCTCTGGTTTTTCTTCTTACAAACACTAAAACAACTCACCAGTGCAGCTGCACAGAGGTATGCACGGACATACACTTTTGTGTGCTTAAAGGAAGTAAAAAGAGAAAAGGTAGAGGCATTGTTCTGCCTCTGTGAAGCAGCATAGTTAGAGCTGAAAATAAAACTACATTATTGCCTTCTGGTGCTTCTTTGTTACAGTAATAAAACTGGGCAGAACTCCACAGAGCAGACCTGATGTTTGCCCTAGGGATGTCACTCAAAAAAGACATAGCTGAGAGCTCAGGAAGGGAATACTTCACATTTCTACTGTCAGCTTCAATGAAACATGAGGCAGATCTTTGGTTGGAGTAGTTCTGTAAACAGGGGGGAAATGTGGTAAGGAAACAGAAAAACTGGAAGAATTTCCTAACAGCATCCATCTGGGGGAGGAAGGGCAAGGGTCAATCCTGAATCCAGGCTGTGGGGCCAGCGCTCAGAGCATCTGACACAGCCAAGGAAGCCTGGGAGGAAGCTGAACATGGAAGGATCAAGAACTACAACCTTTTGTCTTCAGGATGCTATTACAGTAGTGCCTGAGGATAAATAAGCTCGTATTTCAGTACAAAACCCATCTATTACCCCACAGAATCTGTTTGAAAATTGTGCCAAATGAAGTGTTGCTTTTCAAAGTTATAAAATCCACACTTGAGAAACTTCCAGGCAATTTGAATCAGGAAGCCCCTAGGAATATTAGCCACAACCATCAGGGCTCAGAGAAGGCTGAGAAGCAGGACACCACTGCTGCACTGTGGCAACCACACCAAAAAGAGTTGGTGTCATTTGAAAAGCAGCACTGGAGGTGAATGAAACATGTCATGGCAACTCGCACATCCAGAACAGGGCTTTTAAAGGGAATTTTGGCAACCAGTGGTAATGGAAGATCCCAAAAGTATTTTCCCTCTTCAGGAAGAGAGACCAGGTCAGAGATGCTGAAGCTGCATCACACCCTGTCCCACAAAGTCTGATGGAGATGGGCCTGTCTAAAAGGAACACAATAACCTGGCTGCCAGGCAGGCCTTTGTTCCTGCTCCTTGTGATGGCACTGGCAGCGGCAAGGGCAATATTCCCATAATAGGTACTAGGCTGCTAAAATCACCTGAGGAACATCACACACAAACCTAAAGCTCAGTAAACAACCTTTTTATCTTAACACAGAAGCTTTTCTATCCCACCCAGAGC
The DNA here is from genome assembly GCF_020740795.1 of Apus apus. Lineage (NCBI taxonomy): Eukaryota > Metazoa > Chordata > Aves > Apodiformes > Apodidae > Apus > Apus apus. The sequence goes on along the minus strand of NC_067294.1, from coordinate 15,703,122 downwards.
CTCTGTGAATGTTACAGAGGGAGTTTACAGCTAAATTAACAGGCTCAGTGTGACGAACTTTGCAACAAAACACAGCAAATGATCCCAGCAAAAGTGTCCTGGTTTTGTGTGTGATGACAAGGACATCTTTCCTTCAGCTGGGGCAGGCAGTGTCAACTTGCCACTGTTTCAATCTCCAAACCAAGCAAGCTAAGCAACGGACAGGGATTCAATAGTGGTTTGTTGTTGTGTTGTTGTTTTTTTTCTTTTTTTTTCCCCAGAAGCATTAAAGAGAATACATCAAAAATATATTAAGAGTGTGAATAGTAAGTGTCAATCTGGGTTAACAGCCAGTTTAATTTCTGTCTTGTGATAGTGGTCAAAAAAGCCTAAGTGAGAAAGCAAAAGCAATTTTTAATTATTCATTATTTCCATGGATGACTGATAAACTGACACCAAACAATACAACAGCCTGTGGGTTTGCTTTAGTGAGAAGAAGGTGGAGAAGACTTTCAGATTATCTTGGATCTCTCCTTTTTTCTTTAGTGCACTTCAAAGAAATGTACCAAATTAACCATGTATAATACAGACCATATAACAGATGTACATACCACTGGGTAGCTAATGTGAATAGTTCATCAGATATTTTTGTTCCACATTTTACTTCTCACCACAGGGTCTTGTAAAAGAGAACAAGAGCAGCCATTACACACCCCAAGCAAGTCCAGCTCATGTCAAATGAAGTCACATCAGGTGAAATAGGCTAAATAAAATTATATTCAGTTTGTACATTTGTTCTGTTTCATTTTGAACATGCTAGGAATGCCCGACAAGCATGGCTGGTTGCCTGGCCAGATCCTGCTAGAAGATGCTCTAGAAAAGTCAGATTTTTTCATTTTCTCATTATTATTGCCATCACACTTTCAGGGAAATGACACACAATATCCATTGCATCATTTCATAACATTCAAAATAAGCATGACTTTCTTAATGAAGATTCATAATTTTATGTTTATGTTCTATGCTGCAATCTTTGCTGCTGGAAAAAACCTTAGAGGATTATTCTACTAAAATATTTGCTGTTTGAAGCTGGATAAAACAGTGTATCAAAAAGAGAGACAAGCTTTGCAAGTTTTATTAGAATAAGGTGAGCATCAACACCTCTCAGACTCATCCTTCACACCAGCCAGGTTTATGTGTCTCTGAATTCTCCATCCTGCAACTGCACATCTTCCAGTACTCCACCTGTACAACCTGCTGGCAGTAAATTCACAGTTTGGTTTTGATACAAAGGAGCCCCTCAATGCATTAGCATCACTCTAGCATATTACCCGGGAATATTTTGATTCCTTGTTGATGTGTATTGAACTACACTTTTTTTTTTGTGCAAGATGAAGCAAACTCTTTGCTATAGACCAGACAAAGACAGGCTTTGAAGTTAAGATGTGACACCTGCCCTGAATACCCAACTAAAACCAGATTATATTCAGTACCTCACTACAGCAACAGCAATCCTAGACAAAAGCAAGTTTAGGAACATGGCAGGTGTGTGCAGGGCAGTGGTTTACCAATATCTATGCAAGCAGCCATGGGGAATCACATTGTCCCTATGGAAACCTCAGGCTCTGTGACATGTGCAATGATTACTGCCAGCAGCTAATACACTGAAGTCATTCACCACATTAAAACAAATATTGTCTTGCACCAGAAAGATCATACTCCAGTTTACACATACAAGTAAATGTAAAATTTACAAATAAATGTTAATTCAGTGGGATTGGGAGTTACTGAAAAAGTAGGCTGATAGTGGGATCATTAAATAGAAACCTCCTTACTACAGGACCTGTGGGACAAAATAGGGTTTGCTCAACAGTGGTGCTGACAGAGACAGAAAGACTTTAATTTCAGGTAGCTCTCAAGTATTTAAAATCCCTGACATTGTGACACTTTTACTAAACATTTTAAGGATTGATGAAATCCTGTAATCATAATGGAGCCCTTCCTACCTTTGACCAAGGGAAAATAGCAGGGGGTTTTGGACATAAGGATTTGGAAAGTCTGTTCCTTAAGCAGCTAGTTGTGGTGGGGTTTTTTGTTTGTTTGATCTAGATGGAGTTGCATTATTACATGGCAGGAGCACATAGAACAATGAAGTTAAGAAGTGAAAAATACAACCCTAAATCACTCAAAAAATCTTGACAAATTCAGAGGTCTCTGCATTTTGCAGAGAATTACCTGTTTTGGGGAGTAACTGCAATGTCTCTGTAACATGTTTGTCTTGGCAATACCAGTGAGTATTTCCACCTATAACTCCATCTTAACTTCATTTATGTGAGAGAATTCACATTAAGGTCACATCAGATGAAGAATGTTTCCAATAAAAGGGATATATGCCATTCCTATAGTGTTAGCTGGTGGACTGAATTATTGTTATTACAATTATATAATAACTTCCATCTTGGTGCTGAGGTGCTCCCCAAATCACATCATCAGCAATAGTAATTTTGAAATTCTGTCCACTACACCAATCCAGATACTCTCTGGAGTTATTCACTAATTATAAATATTCCATTTCAACACGTAGCAATGGTAGAGGGGAGACAGCTCTGACACACACTGCAGCACTACTGCCACTGATGTGTGCAACATTCCCAGCTAAAGCAACTGGATCCAAAACTCTAATGCAGATATTCAGGTCAGAACACCTGTATTATTTCTAATGAAGTCACTTGAGGGTATTTCAGAAAGGAGAATCAACACTTTTTAGAACACATCACCTTTAAAGTGCGAGTTGAACCAGTCACACTGGAGGAGCAGGACTCCTCCAAGCAGCAGAAGGGCTGCCAGGGAAGCAAGAGTCCCTGCCGTGCCACCAGGGCCAAACCCTCAGCTGGAGAAAAGCAGCAGTGTACCCTGCCAGCTCAGGAAGCTATGTGGATTTCATATATACTGAGAAGTCAGCCCTGTGTTTCCACACCCCATGGAGAACCACACAACAGATATTTATTGACAAAAGAAGAAATTCCTGTTTGCAGAGTAAAATTTCCAAAGCAAACAGAATTCCTGTCTTGTCCATCAGATGTTTTTCACACATGCAGAAAACTGTACTACTGGTTTTACTTCTTTTCTTCCTTTCGTCAGCAACCAGAGCATACCTTCCAGTAGCCTAACAAGTTGACCCATACTAGATTAGTGTGAGTAGTATATAATACTCTTATTTGGCATGAAAGAGTCATGTCAGCACACACAGACTGCATGTACACCAAGAGAGGACACTAATCTTCCCTGGGCAATCCAAGCATCTCCTGCAGCAAATACACTGCAGCCACTTGTTGGCTGACCTGCTGTGTGGCCTTGCAAGACAGCAGGTTTTTTATTCCTATGCTGGACAACAGGCGAGTGATTAAAGTTCCCATAGATCCTCTCCTCAGTAAAACCTTGTTGCTAATCCATAAGGGGTGGAAGTTTTTGTATCTCTGCAGGGTAGAAGAGTGTAACAGGGAATGCCTGTGTGGCAGAAAAGCCACACAAACCTTTGCTGTAACACAGAGGGTAGGTTAAATAGCTAGATAACTATGACATTGGCAATATTCTCATAAAGCTGATTAATAACTTTTCATCAGGTGCAGATTACTACATTCCAGTCAGTCCTTTGTTTTCTTTCCACATCCCTTCCATTTGGTTTCTGCAGAAGACTCATCCCCTGATTTAGATTTAATTATTGCTGAAGAAGCGACATAAAAAAAAATTAATAGCAAACTTATAGGAAACAAATCTTCAGCAATCCACTTCCATGAGCTACAAAGATTGTCATCAGTATTTCATTAATCTAGCAGAAAAAGCCCTGGCATAAAACATCCACCAGGAACCTAAATGATGCAGGTTGGCTCAGAGCACTGGCTGCTGCATGCCCAGCCTGGGGAGTGGGCTCTGCAGGACTCCAAAGAGGTCCCTGCTCCAGCTTCTCTCTCTATGCCCCTAGCCTCCTGGTTTGTAGAAGCCCTAGAGTTAATTTCTCCCCCAACACATCCAGTTAGTACAAATTGCAAGTAAACTTGTCTATGAACAAAAGCACAGAGAAACATGTAGCCATCGGCCTTAAATTAAATATGCAAACCCTAACTGGACAAACACAGGAAAGTATTACGTATGAGGTTGTTGTTTTCCCAATGGCATTCAGACTACAGTTATAATTTTTAAAATTGAAATATGTGTCATCTTCATTCCTTAATGTGTCTAGATGAGAAAGTCTAATATTTCCTGCCAGTTCATATGGAAAGGCCAGAAAAACTCCAAATTCAGAGCCAGAACAAATGGGAATAAAAGTCATGCTTCTGATCTTGGTGGAGTCACCAGCTTCATTACTGTAAGATACAGCAGTAAAAAATACTCAAATAAAGCCATTCTTTGTTCCTGCTGTGAATATCAGAGCACACCAGGAGCATAAATCCAGGACTCACCTGACCACTTCCAATGAAACACCTACCAGGATACACTGACCTTTCCAAGGCTTCTAATATGTCGCTGGCAACCTAAACAAAGCAGTGTCATGTAATAACCAGGAATCCTTTCCAACGACATGTGAAGGGAAGGAAGAAAAGAAACAAAGGAGATCCCTGTAGCATGAGGATTGGCCCAATTCTACTAGAATTAATTTTAGGAAAAGTCACAAAGACAATTTCATAAACTACTGAAAGTGTTACACAAGGGTTGGGAGTGTTTTATATTGCTGGCATGCATCTTCACTATCCATTCTACACACACATTTGTGGGTCACAGAACAATCAATCTCCTAAGTCTCCTAGTTGTTTTTCTCCTTGCTACTTGGATCCCAAATTGAAATTTAGGTTATACTTTTCCAAATGCTTTAGATATAGCCATTGTTCTAGAAACTGTATATAGAAAAATCAACCTATATGCACAGCTGCAGGCTTGCCCTAGTAAACAGAGTTATTATCAGGCAGAGAATATACATGGAGTTAGTTCCTAGTCCTAAATACCTGAGGGACATGTCTGAAAATTTAGGTAGAATTAAAAGTTTAACCTAACTAGCCCAGGATCTGAATGATGTCTAGAACCCAAGAACCATTCTTTCAGCACTGAGCTGCTATAAAAGGGCTTGTGTCAGGGCTAAGCCTGACCCGTTGCTGAAATTCTTCATTTGAAATAAGAGCCAAGTCCAAAGGAGCTTTTCCACTCGTGTCTGCTTTGCATATCAACTCAATAGGTTTGATGTTGTAAAGCTACAACATTAAATATTTTCTGACAGAAGAAAAATAAAAATAAAAATGAGTAATGAAAAGCACTCCTCATAATTTAATTTATTTTCATGCTGCCAAATAAGCAAACCTTTCTGGCTGCAAATCCATGCTGGTTAGAGAACTGATGTACTGTAAATCTAAAATGCTAGGACTGGTTGTTATATAGCCATTCAAAAGCAATTTCTCTGTTGCTTCTTGATTACAAATATTTGTTAAAATTATTTTTGCTGCCTTCCTGTCACAGGCAGAATAGCTGTGCCTAGCATTTAGATTAAAGACATTCAACAACCTTGCTTGTGCTAATTGATACTAAATACATTAACAAGGTATGGATTTGCATAAGTATTCACACGTGCAAATGACTGGTCCAGACAGAAGCAAGAGACCTCAGCAGCAGCACATGCATTTGAAGTTGCTCCACTAGTACACCCAATCTAACATTAGTCACATTTTAGAAGGGATGTCACATGTTAAATGTGCTGTGCCATGTCATAGATAAACATGGAAAGGAGCTCACTGCTTTGGTGATGAGCAGAAAATCTCTCCACTAGATGAAGTTACAGAAATTCACGATCAGTGAGAGCAGACTAAATATTGATGAGAAAAGCTGTTTTCCACTAAGAGCTTATACATGACCTGTCCCTGCAAGATGCTGACCACAGCTCAGAAGCTGGGAAAGGAAGGGGTCCAGCTCTAGAAGCAAAATCCATAAACAAAGAAACCATCACAAACAGCAAACTTGAAACTATTTTAGATAAATTCTACTCATTAATCAATGTCCTGTATTTCACAGGCACCAATACAAAATATTTCCTCTCTTACTAATCAGTATCCAAATATCTGACACTCTATCTTGTGCTCAATGTAGAGCACCAGCCTAATGCTGCCTCAGGTCCCTATTCCTGATGTTTGCTATCACTCAGTTGCTCTCTGTGTCCAAGGTCAGACAGCACTAAAACTGGAATCCAATATGTGCCAAAGGCAGCTGAATGAAGGAGCTCAGGGCTGAGCTGTGGGGCATCATGTGGCAGAATGAGTTAGATAATCTAAATATCCACCAGGCTTGTTAAAACCAAGCTTTGCCTTTACACAGTCTCACAACCAGACATGCCCAAAAATGATAACAAAAGTTCAAATATTGGATTGGAGTGGGGAGAGTGAGTGCACACAGAGAATGAAAAAACAGGATAGGAGGATTAAAAAACACTTTAAAAAAAAATTATTTTGATCCTTGGCCCACCTTAATCGTGAAGTTGATTCAGCATCACTTCATGAAGGTTGTCTTCCTAGAGCACTGGAAAGCATCATATTTGCACTGATCCTGGGTAAGTGCTGTTTCCTCCTGCAGTTCCCTCCCCTCCTAGAGGCAGATTTCTATCCTGCTGGTGTCTGACCTCCACCTTGCCAGGTGAGCACTGAGGCTGAGAATTCAGCAAATCCCTCTGAGAAATGTCTGCAGCCTTTGTCTAATAGCTTCTTGAAGCCCTGCTGAATTTTTCAGTGACCTCTTGTTCCCATTGTGCTTGAAAAATATTGGGTTCTGCAATCTTCTTTTCTCTTTTCAGCTTTGCTTTGCAGTCTTCTTCCACTTTCTGCTCAGTGTACTTTGATTTTCTGATCCTTCTTTTGTAATTATATCTGACGTCTCCATTCAGACACATCTGAAGCTGTTTTGGGAGGCTGAATTTGCTTGATGGCTCAAAAAACAGCATATATATCAGGAAGTGATATTTTAAATGTGTGGTTACCTAATCCAAAGTACACTGCAATTTTGGGGTAGAACTTTGACATATTCTGTATTGAATGACTGTATCCTTTTCATGTTCATTGCAATGCTGTGCATCTAGTACTTTCACAAAAGCTCTTGCTGGTGCTTCTGAAGTCAAGAGAATAAGGATTTATTGACCTCTTGAAAACAGACAAACTAGAAAAACTAATGGGATGAAAATAAATAAATCTGTTTTTCAAGTATCAATATAGACACAAAAGATATGGTAACTTAATTTGAGGCCAACTATGTGTTAAGAAAATGCCACATCTCTTATTTTTGAACGATTGTCTTTATTAAACAAGTGAGATGTGTGTATCTGGAACAAACTGATTTGGGACACCTAAACCTCCTCTTAATATCACAGAATCATAGAATAGTTTGGGTTGGAAAGGACCCTAAAGATCACCCAGTTCCATCCCCCTGCCATCGGCAGGGACACCTCCCACCAGCCCAGGTTGCTCCAAGCCCCATCCAATCTGCCCTTCAACACTGCCAGGGATGAGGCAGCCACAGCTTCCCTGGGCAACCTGGGCCAGGGTCTCACCACCCTCACACTAAAGAATTACTTCCTAATGTCTAGCCTAAATATCCAAGTCATGTCTAAATCTCCATGTCATCTAAATGTCCATGGGGTGTTGCCATAAATAAAGCTTTATTAGCCTGTCAAGGATAACAAACTGAAGCTCAAGCTAACACAACTCACCAGCTGCTGATTTATTTACACTGCATGATTCAAACATTAGTTGGTACTGTAGCAGCTCTCACACAAGTTAAATTAATTATTTAGTAATTAATACAAGCAGGGATGACACAGGTTAACCCAGCAACAAAAACACAGCCCACAGGACAATTGACATGAACATCCTTCAGGCAGAAGCTGAGTAAAACTCCTCCTTGTGGATAGATGAGCAGGTTTCTTTTCCCAGGGAGATGATGTTCTGGCCTTGAAAATACCACTGAGAAGGTTATGGGACATCAGGGTTTTTTTCTGCTCTGCTTTTTCCTTCAGAGAAGATGGAAAGGCTGACTTGCAGCAAGAAGGGAGAGAGCTCTCCTTGGAACTGGGTTTGACCCAGGGCACACTGCCTACCTAGCAGCCCACACACAGGCAGCTGGAAGAACTAGATCTGTGCAAAGAGCCCCTATATGACCATGTAGGGAATCACAGGAAAACAGGATGAATGCAAACCACTGCTGCTTTGAACATATAAATAAGAGTCCTCGATGTGCCCTGCTTCACCCTCCTCAGTGTATGTAGGCTCCTTGTGCTGCTGTTCTTGACTGCCTGAGAGAAGACCTAGGAACTGCCCCCTCCAGGCACACCAGGCCCCTATTCAAGGATTGCCAGGCAGAGGCATTTCACTTTCCAGGCAATACAGCCTTGACCAGCAGTAGTGTTGTAACAAGCCATGTTTTCCCTCCTGCTTGCATATGTAATCAAATATTCACTCTCACTTTCTGTTTAATGATTGTGACTCCAAACAGAACTATTTTGGTTGCAATATTTTTTTAATTGTTTCCTTTGGGAGGTGGAAAAACTTGAACTAGATGTTGTATCACAGCTTCATCACTACTTTGATGCAAGTTCAGATGCACCACAATTAGTCCTGGTAATTAATACTTCCTTTTCATTTTTGCCATTAATTGTCCTACAGCCTAGCTAAGTGTTGCATTGTTACACCACTGATGACCTATCAGACAAAATGGTACAACAGACCAACATCATTTATCTTTTCTATAGTATTAAAGTTTATTGCTGATGTAATTGCAGAGTACCTGGACTTGTTGATAATGATTTAAAGACCATTCCAGGTCCAGGAATGCTGTGATCAGCACATCCAACAGGGCATGATTGCCACTGCATGAGGGCTGTTAACTTTGCTCACATTTTTAAAATTACTGCTTGCCTTTTCTCCAATTTGACTCTCAATATATGTTGGATGACTCCTTGTACCACTTACAACAAGCTGAAAGCATGAACAAGTAGATAACAGGCACAACTTCATTTTCTTCACTGCACATATGACAACAACAAAGCCTGCCACTTTTTCAGAAAGCAAAACCACATGTATCTCTGTGATAATCTGTCACAAATAAAAAAACCCACTTCATCTTACCCCTCAAAACACCAGGTAATTGCCAGTGCAGAAAGGCTGTCTCTTCTATCCTTTTGTCTTTTCTATTCTGTTGTCTTTATGGGATCAGCTTTTAGCCAGGTAACAATCTTTTTTAGCTTATTAAATAGTAATGGATATAGCAAAGCTTGACAGTTCAGGACAGCTTTCTGGGGAACTGCCTGTATCAGAGGTGCAGGGGAGGGGAATAGAGCAGCCTTGACCAAGGCAATGAAGGTGCCCATTGTAGGCCCCTGGCTTTTGCCACTCATGGATCATGTTCTCCTTTAGGTTCAGGCCTGTGGAAGTATTTTGTAAAAACTCCTATTGATGTGAGATACTCAGGATTTTGGACATAATTTTACTTTTAACCTGTGTTAAAGGTTTCAGAGGATCTTTCATCTTTCGGAGGATAATGAGATAAAGACAGTCCTGAGATCTGTCACTTGATGGCCTTTTCTGTGTAGTAAATGCATTGCATGACAGAAGAGGACAGGAGGTGGCTACTGTTTGGTGGGAATGCTGACAGAAACCCTTTTATTGCTGGCATAAGGATGCACTACAAACATGCACACTAAGACCACCCCAACCAACTGCCCTGGGCTTGTTGGATTCCACTGACATCTTAGGCATGATTAAGCAGCAGCCTAGACCTGACATATTTTATCTGACATATGAAACCAACATTCACCAAGAGGCTGGGTTATAAAATATAAAATCCAGCTGAAAACTCCTTAAAAGTAAATTTGGAGACCTTCACTGATATAAAACAATAACCAATATTTCAGACTTGCAGAAACTGAGGATTAATCAAGTCTAACACTGGTGCAGTGCAACTCTGACATGTCACCAGACTCCAAAACAGGAAGGCAGCACATCTATCCACCCAACACTAAATTCTCTCTTAGATAAACAATCAGACCTACAGCAAATTTCTTCTTCCCAAATAACTGCACTGCTAATAGATGGCCTTCAGAGCTTGCAAGGCAAGATAGAAGCAAACAGCAAAGCCAACAACTGACATCCTCCTACAGCTAACCACATCTCAGAGCAATGGGTAGAGAGTGTTTTACCTAAGCAAAGAAACCTGGACAGTTGAAAGTTCTGACCATTTGGGTACCCAGAAAAGGCAGGCAACCCAAATCTTGTATAATGCATTTATATTACAGACTTTGGACTCTACAACTGGCTTGAGTGTAGGACATACTTTTGTGGATGAGATATTAACAGAAGCCAAATCACCTCTCAGTCTCAGACAAAGATTTCTTGGAATGTGCTCTTTCTCCTCATTGATATTACTGCATCCTAGTCTTCTCAGAACAACAGAATTCTTCAGTAAAATGTACCGCTTTTGTATAGGACACTCTTCAAGAAGTTATACAAATTTACAAATAAACACCATTTGAGATTTTAGGTAGTATTAAGAAATATTTCACCCAGGTTACAACAATATGCCACTACTAATATCCTATTAATAAATATCCTAGCATGGTTGCTTTCTTTTATTTCTAGACTTTAGTCCATCCTGGTACAAAACACAGGAGTATTATGCACATACACTTTGCACATTTCTCCAGTAATAATGGCAAGAGATGAGCTATTACAGGGCCAGGAACATTTATCTCAAAATATCTTTCAATATAAACACACAAAAACCAGAATCACAATGTCATCAACTTCAGCATCTGGATTTAATATTATAACTCAGTGTGAAAAATCCACAGGAAAACTGACACTATTCACCTCATTTTTTTCACATACAAATCCTCTCCTGATGTTTCCCCATCCTTCTGACAGCAATTTTTATGTGAGTAGACCAGCACTTTTCAATTTGTTTCAGAAACAAAGCAGTAGCAGAGGCAGCAGCAGCCATGGCATGCCCATTGCAGAGCTGCAAACAGCAGTCACAGCTCTGCTAAAGACATTTCTGTCCTTCTTCCCTTCTCCCCTTAAATCCACCTCTTTGTTTTGACCATGGATATTTCTGGAGCAAGGCTCCCTCAGAGCACTGCCCAGCTCCAGGGGTCTAACACAGGGACAGCCCTGGGCTCCAGTGCTCAGCATGAACATGATTATTATGTAGCTTCTTCTCTGTAGTTATAAAAATGTCAGCTCAAAATTGGATGGCAGGATTTCAATTCATTTTTAGTTCTGTGGAAGATGATTGTGGCTTTTTTAAAGTTCACTTGATATCAAAACAGCCTAGAAAGAGCAAATGTAATTAAAACCTTCCAGGAGCATTGTGGTTGATTAGAAGTTTAATCACCAGCAGCCAGTGAAGGAAACTTCAAATACCACTTCCAACACAATCAAAATAACAGCTCAGCTGCTTCTGCCACACAGAGCCAGCTCCCTATTTGGTCACGTCTGTATTTTCAAGGGTTACTTATTATTAGTATAAACATACGGAGGTTTCATCCCTTGCCCATATGTACGTGATAGAGCCCGAGAAATGGGATGTGCCCTAATTCCATCGCCTATTTCTACATTCCCAGGGAGTCCCTCCTCAGGTGTTTGTGCTGAAAACAAAGTTTTTAACTCATGTAGCCACTTCACACCACAGCCGATGCTGACCAAGGTACAAGTTGGCAACCAGCCAGACACAGGCTTGTGTTTTACACAAGCATTACCTACATCTCTAGCTCCTCTTTCACAACAAACACTGCAAGGTGACTCCCTGGGCCTCAGGACTGCGATTGTTGTCAAGTTCCATAGGAACTCTTCTAGGAAAGAAAGAGCTCCACAAAGCCAGAAATAAAACAATTGTTACGCTTCTCCGTTCTTAAAAAGAAAGCAGAACACAACCAGTCAGTACCCTGCTCAAGCTTCAGTAAACAAAAACAAGCTCCTTGTGTAGTACGTTATTTTGTTCTGTCACTGCTTTCTTCATGTCAGATTTCACCATCCAACTATTATAAAAACACAGGTTTAATTCTCTTCTCTGATTTTTGTGTGAGCTTGCAGAGCATGAGCACTGCCTTGCAATATCTGAGGGTCACTAAGGACAAAACAACTTCTTCACTGACTTTATGTCCTGAATGACTAAAGCAGACTGAATAACAAAGCTAAAATGAGAGTTCTTAAGCACTTACATCTGTGTTTGCACAAAGAAAATGTCATAACTGGTAATTTCACTATTAGCATGTCCTTTTTTTAAAAAAAGATTTTGTTTTACTTGATACTTACACACATTTTTAAAAATCCAGATTAATTCCCACCTCAGCCCCGACCCATTTTAATTTTGTTTTAATCAGAAGCCTCTATTTTCAATTTAGCATATTTTAAATATTTAATCACAGTATTCCCACACTGATAAACTTTATCAGCTGTTTGCCGCTTATGCTTCTATATATCAGATCAGAGTAGATTTGCAGACATTCCTGTGAAAACAGCCTACAAACCACTGGTAAAAATAACCTTAAAACAAGAAACAATGCAATTCAAATGTTTATGGTCACCAGCAGAAAATGCAAATTATTATTAGGTCCTATTGGGGCTGTGTTAGTTATCTGTAATGCTGTTGGTCTTCATATTAATAAGAACAATCAATCCAAATTTCCTAGTGAAGGCAACATCAATTAAGTGATAATAGTCTTTAAAATAAACTACGCAACGAGTGTTGGGTTTTGACAGACTAGGAGTCACAAACTTTGTGTGCAGCCTTGCTTTAAACATTAAAGCCAAAACCACACAATTTGTAAACAACTTGGGTGCCCTCACTCTTTAGGAGATGCATAACTTGAAGAAGATGCCAAATGGAGAGGCACAAAACAAAGGCCTGCCCTTGGTGTGCTCCTCACACCGAGACAGGCCAAGCCACTGCTTAGGAGTTAATGCCCTGCTCAGAAAAGGGTATTTTCAGACAGAGCTGACAGAATTACATTGGCCAAAACACACAGAAATAGAATATTTGATCTGCAGTGAGACATCCACCTCCAAGCTTTCTCCTACCTCTGTTTTTTATGTGATAATCTTCCCTTAGAAATACTTAATCTTTTTTTCTTTTTCTTTTCTTAAATGCATCAGTTCTTAGTAGATATTCCAGTCATTTTCCTAATGGTCATTGATGCCTTTTAAATTCCACTTTCTTCATCGCTGTTCTAATGTCTTGCAGTTTAGTATTATCTGCAAATTTCATTATCATCCTGTTTAACACATCTTCCCAATCAGCAATGAACTTGAATCAAGTCCTGCAATTGATTCTGGCCGCCTTCCCCACATCAGTGCCCTGCCTTTGTGCCAAGCCTTTCAGCCAGCTCCCAGTCCACGTGGCCATGGCCCTATTCAAACCAACTGGGACTTCTTTTCTTTTTTTTAATTAAATGGAAACCTGCATGAGGAAATATCAATTAAGTTATTAAAATCTAAATATATCACATTAGGTGTATTCACTTAATCCACTGAAGCAGTTCCAGTAATAATTAAGTGAAAGTAAATTGGTCAAGGCCATTTCTAGACAAAACCTCAAAACAGAGCACTCGGGAGCCTTAAAAAGCAAGCACCTGCTTTATTTGAAAAGTGCAATGCAATCCAGCTAAACTACTTCAATAGGAATCACATAATCAGCCATTCTAGACTAATGATAATTTAAAAGAAAGACATAAGAGGCAAATATCATTAGTTAGGCCCCTAAAGACCCAAGGTGGATCTGGGAGAGCTGTTTCTCTGGTCCAAGCAGTGGGCATGGCAGCCTGAATAGAGGTGACTTTTGGACAGGCTTCAGTGGTGGAAAGCCCAGATATCAAGTCAATTCCTCACTCATTTAGTCTATGTAAAAACAAGATTTGGAGGCATTTGCCATTGGCTAGAAACATGCCTGTTTGACCCTAAACACTTAATTTAATTCTTTATGGCTTGTTTGCATCCCAGCTGTTTAATATCTTACAGGTTGTGATGCTTGATGATGGAGTTCACCCTCTTCATTTGTGCATGATGCACAGGCTGTGTGCTCACCAGGCAGGGATACAAGCAGGAGCAAAAGCAACTTAGGCACAAATGCCCCAAAACTGAGGTCTGAAAACTGAGCATTGATCACACACTATGCACAAAATCATAATTTCTGCTTCAAATAGTTCTGTTACCTGAGCTGTGCTGCTGGAAGTTCCCAGCACAGAGGTGACAGCCAGAGGGAGCATGGCTCTGGGGACCCTGCTGGTTCCAAAGCCCTAGTTTAACAGCTGGCTTTACCCATCCTCATGGAGGTGTGATTGAGTTATGAGAAGTGCATGTGACCATGAGGGGACTTGTAGTGCCTTCTTCTGACTGGGTATCCACATTTCATAAGTATCCTAAAATATTTAACAGAAATTTTCCAAAACTTGAGTATTCCCAGGACACGGTGTCAAACCACCAAACCAGAAGTTTTGTGAAGCTCATGGCTGAAAGACTCTGCAAAGGGAAACCTACTTCTTCCACACACAAAGTCCCTTACTGGGGGCACCAACTTTGAACTCCCTCAAGTTCTGCATTGCCCCACTGTGCAACACTTAAAAAATGTTATTTTATAACTCACTAATTATTTTCAGTACTTTAAAAAGCACATCTTGCTCAAATGTGGTCTGCTTTCACTCAGAGCTAGAAAATACTAGAGGATGAATTCTAACCATCTGACAGTATCTAAAGATAAGTAGTATCTAGGCTGTCAAGATATGCTAACAAGTAGTGATTTTGCACCAGGTTGCTCAGAAGTTGGACTAAGGTTTTGAAATATATCACTAAGTGTCCTCCACTGGTGGCAGCAGAGTCTTAAAACCATCAGACTTCAGGGGAGACCTGCAGTGAGTTGCCTTTATGAATCAGTTTAGGACCTGACTTGGGTGCAATCCAGGCTTCTATTATTTACTACTGACATATGCCAAGTTGAATTTTTTCTAACGTTTCTGCCTGATTCATAAGGACTCTAACAAGAATATTAAATATAGGCCATTACATTTATTTTTACTTGACTAGGTTGTCTTTATTAAGAATTCTATTTAGATTAGTACCAGGAAATCTCTTGACATATATTGCCTTGCAGCACTGAAAAGATTATGGGAAATGACTGTGTATAAGAAGGCTTCTCTTTGAAGTACAGTATTTGGGTAGAGACAGCTCCAGCAATGCTGGGTGGGCAAGCTTCACATTCCACTGCTCAGGCATGCATCAAACCCAGGAGGCTCAAGCACCCAACACGCTGCGAGTCCAGCCACCCCAAAATGACAGCATTGTCACTGTGCTGCCTGTTTAGCAGTGCCTTTTTCTCTTGTTTACACACTGTGCCATGTTGGCCAGGTGACTTTTGCTCACACAATAGCTCTAATCCTGCTCCCCAGAAGGGGCCCCAGGGAGCACTAGCTTGCTGCACACACCCCTTATTCTCCCCCTTTGTTATTCCCACACACACTTTCAGTGGACAGCTGCTCAAAAACATAGAAAACTTTGTCCCCCAAAATTAATTCTTTCTAGGGCAAGAGGCATTTCTTATCTTGAGATATTATCTTCCTTATTTTGATTAGTACTTGCTACTGCTACTTTATTTCCATCTGTGCATCTCATCCACAAGCTCTAACTCTGTTCTTTGCTTTGAGTCCTGCCAGGAGGCACCTGCTGGTGGGTAAGCCAAGGGTGTTTGAAAAGCCTGCAGGAACTCAGCAGGAATCTCTACACTACAGAGGAGCCCTTCTTCCCAGCAAGGAGGTGGTAGCTGCTAGCTGTTTCTTCCTCTCTGCTACCAGAGCCACAACTGGCTCAGACTCAGTGCTTCACCTGAAAGTAATCTCACTGGTCTCTGAGTTGAGGTTCTCTGGTTCTTTCTCTCCCCATTCCAAGTGCTAGGATAACAGTCTGCTGCAAGTTAAATACTCATTTAACCTTGCAGAAATCTTTTCCTAGACTAAATCAGGTAACCAAAGCCATTAATAAAATTATTCTTTCCCTTGGTCACATGAAATTTCATAGATAAAATTAATTATAAAATCCAAACCGTCAATTACAGATTTTAAGAAAATATCAAAATAGCTCAGATATTATAGTACCTTAAAAAGGGCTCAGCAGTGACAGCTGATCTGACAGGATGTCAGATGGCATTGGTAGAGGTAGTAAATACAGAGTCTGAGTTTTCACTCCTTACCCAGGTTGCCAGTCCTTTCAGTGAGCAAGTGACATGTCACACTCAGTCTGTGCTACTGTTCCAGACTGCCTCCTCATCCTCCCAGCTTTGGAAAGAGCCTGCAAGAGGACATGCTCCCTGCAGGGACTGAGACAAGGCTGGCTGGCCTCCTGTACCTCTGGTCTTCCTCCTTGCCTTTCTTAAACATGAGTGTAACGATAACAAGAACCTTTCCTCAGCCACCCACAACCTTCCCTAGCTACTGTGTTTCTTCAGAGATGACAGACAATTGCCTATCACTTTGACTAATGTTTTCTGCAGCCTCCAGGAACTCTCACTGGGTCAAACACATCCATCTTCATCATGGAGTGCCCCTCTTGTGCTTCCATGGCTACCTCTCTCCCACCTCCAGTGGTACAGAGGGGTGGCTGAGAGGAGCCAAAACAGGCACTGGGAACAAAAGACTTTCCAGGATCAACTCCAGCCATCAGCACCCACAGGTTTCTGAACAAGGTCTGCAGAAAGCCTCACCCAGTTGGCAAGGTGGCCTGCAGAGACCCCACCAGAGCAGCCATTCCCATACATGTTCCCTCCTCTGGCTGGCACCTGGTACCTCCACAAGCTCATCACTGGCTTCATACTGGAACTCTGCACAGTGCAGGAGAAGCACTTCCTTCTTCTTCATTATAACATGTTTCTTTCTGCAGAACAACTATTACAGCTCCTTAATGGAACTAATCAGTATTAAACCCAGTTAACTTCTTCAATAAGCCCCTTGCCATGTATTAACCTAAAAGTGGATTTATATATTAATAACATTAAAGGTTGTTTAGTGTAAAACCTATTCATATTATGAAGTTTGTCCTCAGTTAGAGCACCATGTATGCTCCCTGTGGAAGACAGGTGAACTGAACCCTCCATTGCAGATTTTTCAGCCCCAGTGTACCCAAAACATGGGGAACACAATTCCCTCAAAGTACCAGTTTATTTGTTACTTCTCAAACCATTCAACACACTGTTCTTGTTCCTTCCTTGCTCTACTGCCCCAGTGAAGAGTTCCTTAAATGACAATTAAAATGCTGATCTTCAGTTGCAGAGGTGGAACATCTTAGTGTGTTTTAACAGTTTTTCAACTAAAGCAAAAAGAGGCTGGCACTATCAAATTGTTTACAAGATGCTGGTTTTAGACTGCTCCAGGGATAAAAGCATTGAACCCAAAGCCCACATAAAATCCAACAGTCATTAAAAACACTACACTCCAAAAGCTTCAAAAAGTATTGAGAAGTTGTAGTGTGCCACTCACAGGTACCTTTTAAAAGCACACACCTCAGTGGTGAAGCCATAGGTATGAGGCAGAAGCTTGGAAAATTATCAATATTTCTTTCCAAAAGCCATTACACCACTGAGAATAAAAACATTAACACGGAACATTCTTTTCCCTGTGCTCAAGGCACGTGAATCAACTACAAAGAGCTGTCTCAAGTTTTAGGCAGGCAACAGAGGAGTAGCTGAACACATCCTCTTCTATCTGGTTTTACTTCTCTCTAATTAAACACTTCAAATGTGCAGAGATGACACTTGGCTCCCACACCAAAGCAAGCTCTGTGTGGCCCTGGGGTATTTATATTACTATTCTAAGGCAGCATTATCGAACCATAGTTTTTGGATTATTTTTTCCATTTCTTGCAAAGACTTTCAGTCTCCCCAGAAATAAAAAAATTTCCATGGAAACACACACCCATGAGATACACGTGACAGCTCCTGAGCTAGTATACAAGACACTTGGCTGCTGTAGCCTTCCTGTGCAGAGCCCAATCACTGGTCTAGTCATTACTGGGTTTTTTCTCCTTCCTATCATTTATGTTTCTAACAAATTTGGACTAATTACACAATTGGGTCAGCTTATATTCAAGTCTTCCATAGAAATTATACTTATTAGCTGCTCAAAAAAAAAGCTAAGGCTTATTTCTTACAAACATCTTCTTGAGTTTGGTTTCTTATATCTGTGGTTGTGATTTTACTTGCTTCACAGGGCAGATTTATTCCTTTTGTCTTGCTTTAAAGCTGTGAGATGACACAATAGGTGCTTTGACAAAGCAAAGCCCCCTCTGCCTGCGTTCTGCTCTGGCTGGCTGCAGCCTGTTACAGGATGGAGAAGCACATGGGTCACCCATGCAACCTTCCTCCTTGCTGCTGCTGTTCAGATCCAGCAGGTCTTGAGAAAGGCAAAGAAAGCAAGTGAGAGAAGAGACAGGAATCGAGAGGGAAAGGTGAAAAGAGAGAAACAAGCTTCAACACAGAAGACCCTGTATCATGGATTAACCCTGGGCTGGAGATTAAACCAATGATACAGATGTTCTTTATTAACCCCTCTCCCTTCCCCTGTAGAGAAAGGAGAGAGAATAAGGAGACTTACAGGTTGGAAACTAAACTGCACAGCTTTAATGAAACAGGAGTGATAAAAAGAAAATAATTAAATACATACTAATATATACAAATATATAGAAAAATGATGTCATGTTTCATCCCCTCAATAATGCTGCAGGACAACCCTGGGGGATTCCTGCACTTGACTCCTGGAGCCAGCAACAGACAGAAGCTGGATTCAGGAATGCAGGGATTCAGGAATACACAGATGGGGATCAAAGGCAGACAAGCAGACTGAGTGGTCCAAGGATGCCAGCCACGGATGAAGAGAGCTTGACCTTTGTGATCCCTAAGTTTATACTGAGTATGATGTGCATGGGATGGAATACTGCTTTTGATCCATGTTGGTCACCTGTCTGGTCCACTCCTTCCCAGAGGAGGGTTGCAGGAGTGACCCTTTTAACTCCCTTTTGTTTCTGGAACATAAGGTATTTTTCAGACCCAAGCAGTGGTCTTAGTCCTGCACACCATTCTCCAGCAGTAACTGTAAATGTCAAACGTTACCAGTCCTAGAAGCAGACACTAACTAAAAAAAAAGCTGTTAATTTCAGCAAGTGCAGCTACTTAGAAAAGACTTCACTAACAAGTAAAATTACAGAAATAAAACTAGTTCTTTATTCTTGGTCAACCCAGGACTCTTGGTTTCTGCAAGAACATGCAATTGCTCTCACAGGCCTTACCTCACTCAAGCTTTGACAAGGCAGTTGACAGGACAGAATCAAGCCTGTTGCAGAGTTAAACTTCCTGTATTCGTGTTTTTCGTTTTTGCTTTTAAGATTTAGTTAGGAAAAGTATCCCAAGGACTTCCCAGCACCTTCTTCCTACAGCAAGTATCCTGTCAGCACATCCCTAGTGCAGCAGCACCCTGGTGCAGAGGCCAGGCACCTTCCATCTCCACAGGCTTCCCAGTGCACCTCCCTGCACACTCTGCCGATGATTTTTCTCTACCTGAGATGTTCTCACAACCTGAGGGGCTTTTGGAAGCAATGAGATCATATCCCCCCCCATAAGGCATCTCTAAAGCACAAACAGCAGCTCTGAAAAATACTTAACCACTTCTGAGCCTAAAAAAAGATTAGCTCGGTGCAGCAAAAGTAACATTTTCAATTAAAGTCTATGCACACAGTGGATTTTACAATGAAGTTAAGTCACTGCAAAACATGCTATTGTCAGATGAACTCTTTTTCTGGTGACAAATATATATATACAGTGTTGACAATACAGCACACACAGATTTATGACATCAGCTACTATCTGTCTGGCTGCTGAGCACCCTGCTCGCAGCTCCCGAGCGTGTGATGTGGGCAGTGAGAGTATCTCATGTGCAGGCACAGGGAGGCCTCCAAGGAGGCCACAACAGCACACAGCTGAGAGCAGAAGGTGTGCAGAAACTGCCTTGTGGGGCACAAGCACTGAATGATGAGCACAAAGAGAAATACTGAACATGATCAAACTGCCATTCAGGTGCCCTGTGAAAAAACTACTGCGTAATCATGTAACTGGAGACTGTATCCCATTCTGTGTGGCCCAAAGAGGATCTGCACACCACAGTGCACACCTCTATCACTTGGGCTGATGGTCAGACTACAAAAGCAGAGATGAGAGGCAGGTAGTCGTCCCTCTGTGGGCTGGCAGGTTAAATGTGTTTGAATAGCTCCATTTTATATATGGGATGGATACAGATCCAGGCACAGTGGATTTTTTCTAAGAGACAAAAGGGTATTCACACAGATTATCTTTATCCTAACAAGAAAGCTCTCTCCTGACTCCTCTCCACAGCTGATGGTCAGAGCCTGGCACTGGAGGGTGATTCACTCCAGCTAAATTGGGCTCCTGCTCCCAGTCCCTCTCCTGAGGGGCTGTTCATCCTCTGTTCGCTTTACAGAGGCCCCTGGAGAGATGAGCCTCACCAGGCTGAAATTAGCCTTAGTGAATACCTTCCTGTATCTAAGCAGCAGAGTCATACTGATCTCTGAACTTGCTGCCAGAGGGATTATTTTCATTTTATCACATTGGCAGGGAGCCTGGTTTTGTTGCTGTCCTCAACCAGTGGAAACACTCAGTCCTATCTCATCAGGTCTTTGCTATGGCAGGACCCCCAGACACAAGCAGCTCCTGGTCTTATCTGGTCACAGCACGTGACACATTGTTAGGCTATTCTCTTACTGACCAAATTACTTCTGGTCTTCACTACTCATTTTTGACAGTGAAAATTGTCTTCCTAGACATGGTGATGCTCATCTAAGCCTCCAGTTTTGAGCTTGCCAGCTTTTAAGTCACATTAAAAGGTGAAAGAATTGTGTTCTTAGCTTGAATGTCTCCACAGATCAGAAACAGAGATTTTAATTATTTCTGCCTCAAAGAACATCCAAGGGCTAGAAGCTCCCCTCTTGTCCAGTGCCCTACAGTGGCTACTGAAAAGAAAATGTAACACAGATGTGTGTGGAGATGGTTTGCATGAGGTTGTGTTTGTTCAGTGAATTAAGGTAGACAGCCTGATGTGTCCTTCTTTTAATTAACTTTGTGTTGATGTGCCTATTACAATCTGCACTTCAATTTGACCTGCAGGCTGATTTCCAGCCCCCTCTTTGCTGACCTGCCCCCCTTACTCCTCCAGCTTAGCCAGGCAGTACTGGAAATCAATAGCTATCTCAGTATTAAACCTAGGTTAAGAAGAGGACAACAGAAGCTGCAGAGTCTTACTATAAGTATTTGATACTCTCATGTCAGGAAGACTGAGATGATTTCCAGAAAAGACTTGGCTGGTTTAAACTGCTCCTTTTGGGAGAGCCAAAGAATCTCATTTGGCAGTGAGAGATATAAAATGCAATTCTATTAGGAAAGTTCATAAGAGTTCACTGGCAATAACTCATTCATATGGTTGCAAACAAGTCACAAAGATCAAAATATCTTTCTCTATACAGTGGAAACTATTAAAATTCCTATAGGCTTCCCACATTGACACCTGATAAAAATTCAAAGAGGTAGCAGAACCTATATTTCAAACACAAATATTCTAGTCCTGTATTGCATCATGTAGGAAAGGCAGTATGGTTTATTATTCAGCAGACCCAACATGCAATGGAGCTTCGAAGAAGAAAAGCAACAGTGCCTTTCTTATGGCTTAGCAGCCACAGCAAAGAAAAAAACATTAAACCTTGTGAGAGGCTTCATGAACTCTTTTTTAAAGGCCAGCACTGGGCATAGCTGCCTGGGGTTTAGGGATTCAAGAATCTAAGATGGTCTCTTACCCTCACAGATGCCATAGGAAACAGCAGAGCTGCTGTCACCAGATGACTGACTGGTGGTGTTTGTGTAGGGAACTGACGGAATTCCTGGGGGGTGATGCTTTACCACTCATCTGAGGTTTCCCCACACAGAGAGAAATATGTCAGCTACCTAGAAGGACAGTGATAGAACAATCCAAATATACCTTGGATTTTTAATGAAAGAGGAAACACCCTTAAATAAAAATAAAGGAAATAAAATTACTCTGAAGCAGTGCCATGCCTGTGTAGATGAAGTGAGTCATTAATATTGAATAAACAGCTGGAAGGCTGTTTAACTTAGCTCTGCTGAGAAATAATCAAATACATAACCTCTACCCAATTGCTTTCTGCAAGTTCCAGCTTCTAACAACTTTTGACAAGTGAAGATGCCAAGGAGCTTTACACTAGCCTCTGGATCTGTAGCTCCTAGAAATAGCAGCAAATCCTTCCTCATCACCTTGCAGAACAAGGTCCTGATGTGCCTGCAGTGAACAGCCCCCCCAGTCAGGTATAGTTGTGGAGTTTTTCTGTTACTGTGTGCCTCAGCCACAATTATCAACACAAATTATGACTGCATTAATCTTCCTCTCTTGCTTAAACTATGAGTTGTCTCAGAAAAGAAAGGGCAAAGGCGACATGCGCAGATGCCAGAGCTGATTATTCAAAAATCCTCACTGACCATTAGTTATTAGAGCTGCCTGAACAAGCATAAGAAAAGGTAAGTTGGACTGGAGAAGGAGCAAGAAATCTGGCATTGGTCTTTCAAGTTCACCTGTCATTATTACTACATGAATAAGTAACAGAAATAAAAATTACTTTTTGGGATTTTCTAGCACAATTTTATCTGTCACTCTAAGAAAGTGCAGAGATCTCTCCTGAAAGCTTTACTTTATGTATTTACTCATATTCTATTACTGTTACAAAGAGGGACTTGCTCAGTGACATGTCATTTTGTGACACAATTTACCTCAATTATTACTGCATACACTTAACTGGCTTGTTTCTTTCCTTTATTTCACATTAATAGTTGCCCAGCTCTTTCATTCACAAGGCAGATTTTGAGGTCAGAATTTTCTGAGCTCAAGGCTTCCTTACAGGTAAAACTGTCACATTGCCTGTTTACCAGGTATAAAAAAACTTAGCAAAAAATTATGCTGTAACATGCAGAACATTACACAGCCTGAAAACTTGGCATCTTATTAGTGAGAAAATATAAGAAAATCTAGAAACAAGGCTGAGAAGAAAACCAACAGTGAACATCAAGCTAGCAGAGTACAAAGCATGTTTGTACACAAAACTGTACAACATGCAACTGTATTTGTTTTTTTTCAGACTGGTTAAATAACCCCACGATTACTGGTGAAAGATTTCTAGTATTGCATTCTGCTGCAGTACAACACACTTTCTCTCATTTGTCCTCTTGCAATTCCCACAGCAACAATGAAGCAGCAAAAACTTACAAATTCTGTCCGAATATTCATGCATGCACACACCCCCAAAGCCCCACCATAGCCAAACATTTCCTGAAGGGAATGAGCAATGAATTCTGTTTGAGAGACCAAGTCACATTACATAAAGAGTAATAAGACACAGAAATCTTGAAGTTTCATATTTGACATGTGAAAAAGTCAAGCTAAAAGGAAAAAACATAAGCTTTAATTCCACAAAGGCCTCCAACAGGCTGCATTCAGGAGCATATGAACAGGCAACCCAGTGACACAGGCAGACATTTTCTTCTCATGTCCCCAGAGTGGCCTGGCTGCATGCAAAGGAATGGAGGAATCTTGCCTTACCTAGAAACTATAAACCTGTTTCCCTCACAGACGAACAGGATGATGATAACACATCAGGTAGCTGATCCTCTGTAAGCAGCACTGTTCAGTAGCAGCACTGGCTCCTGGGAAGCCAGAACTCCTTCTGCATGTGCATTCGCAGAGTTTTTAAGCAGAACTTATCCCTTCCCCCAAGCTTTAGAGCTGCCAAAGAGTAGGGGGAAAAAGCCTTCATGAAACATAAAAGAAGCTCTTCTGAACTTCTCTTTTAAAAGGAAAAACTGCTCAAGTCCATTCAGAAGGCAGGAGCCACTTCTCTGAAACAGTGACCATCAGAGGCAAGTGCACAATTAATTATTCAGCAACAAAGGCTTGTGATAAAACCTCATCTCCTGGTGGTTGCTGTCCACATAATGCAGCTCCTAGCATGCTGCTCATCAAACGTATGGCTCCTCTGACCTCAATTACTGTGACTCTCCTACAAGTTATTTCTGCAAAACTATTCCAAAGTTTTGGTGGAGTGAACAAAGGGTTGTAATAATAAAAGTTCAGATCTATATAATCCTCTACATAACCAAAGTGACCTTACAAAGTCAGGAAAAACAGTTCAGAAAGTACCCAAATATTCATGCAAAGGTACGAGCATGTCTGCAACTCCTGTATCAACACAAACAGTTCTGCTGTTTGTCTGTGGCAGTTGCATGCACAAATAATTAGAGAAAAAATAGCTTATATGATTTGAGATGCAAGGAAATGCATTAACTTCTTACTTGGAAAAATCTGATCCACTGTGGCCATCTCTTTTCCCTTGAGAGTGAGCTTTTTAATGAATAAATGCTGAAGTACAAAACCAGATAATCTGTTGCTGAAAACCAGCCATCTCTTAGAAAAACATTTTCTTCACTTTATTTACAAAACAAAGAGAGAACTCTAAATATTTTTGCCCATACAAAGTTACAGATTTACTAAACTCTACATAACTCGCACAGAGACTGAAAAACAGTTTGGCCCCCTGACATAACACCTGCAACACCACTGTACCAGCAAATCACTGTTACTTTCCCACTTGCTAACTGGCATAATCTACTTGCAGCATCTTGAGCATCTGAAAACCAGTCTAATTGGCAAAATGCAACACTTGCAGGTTTGACATCTGATACAGGAATAAGAGCCCCATTTACTGGCTCTAATTTAGCAGTGAAACAAGTAATCTCACAGTACCCATATAAATTTTTCCCATATTAAGCAGCAAAGAGGTGTTCCCACCATTCCAGACCCAGGTACAATGCAAAGGAAGGCATTAAATACATTTCCAGCCTATCCATTCCTCCTGGCCGGGCTGCAAGAGCCCTGCAGAAAGGACCATCCACAGGAGATTATGTTAACCTAAGAGCTTGAGAAGTTGCTTGCTGGAGTCAAAAACAACATGCTCCTTCTTGCTCAGCCATGGTGGGATTTAGAGCTCCAGCTCAGAGCATCTCTGGCCTCACAGGGTAAGGGCTAAACCAGGCACCACTGCCATAGAAGTCACAGCACAGAGCCATGCAGGCAAGTACTAGGACTGCACAAAACTGCAGTAACCATTTATTTTTATAAGTTAATGAAAAAGAAAATGATACCTTCAGTGCAAGAGGTGTGAGAAAATGACTTGAGCCAGCATTCATTGAGCCAAGACATTTCTTCTAGCCCTGAGAGACAAGCACATTTTTTAGTCTAAACCACATGAAATTCACAACTTAAACTAACTAATTCCATGCTGCAATTTCAGGTAAGCTCCCAAAGTTTAAAGGAAATCTCAAACCAACACTTTGAGCCGTAAGAAGAAAAATTAGTATTTTGGAGAGAGTGCCCACTGTTACCAAGAAGTGGTTTGACACAGGATCCAGCGTCATACCATACTTGCTAAAGGGAAATCGTATTCCTTTCTAGCTTTTAGATTTGTTTTTTGTACTCATCACTTGTGACAGCTATTCTCATCCTTCTCATCACATCACTAAGATGGTGAGCATCAGCTGCTTCACGTAGTACAACATAGCAGGGACACTCTGACAGGGACCACACAGGGAGAAGAAAATTGTTTTTCTTCTCAGATGTCTCCCTGATGCTTACACCCCCTGGTGGACTGAAAATTGTTACGTTGTCTGAAAGAGAGATGGGATTATCACAAAGATTAAAAAGCAAAAGGAGAAGCAAGAAGGAATAATCCAAGACGTACTAGGCACACGTTTAAAGTATATTTGAGAAAGTGTATCTCACTTCTCATATTGGTGTTGAAACAAGATGCATTAACTGTCTAGAAACTGTCTTTATACTGATGCCCTTTTTTATCCTAAAAGGCAGATTTTTCAGGCCTGGTCTGTGTCAAAAAGCATTATTACACCAGGAACATAATCTTTCTGTTTTGAAGCTAACATAGTTAAAAGAGCAGCAAGTACAGCTATTGTCATGTAAGTGTGACTTAGAGCAGTTGAGCTCAGCAGTCTCTGCATGACCACAGAAACCCTTCCAGAGCCGTGGCTACACTGATGTAACTGGGAGAAGCAGGAGCAGCAACCTAGGCTTGGGAAGGGGTACATTGACTCTACAAAGCTTAACTGATACCTTAGGTAGCACCAGCCACCCATTTACACATCCACAGAAAAGCTGGTCAAAAAGTTAGTCGTCTTCAAAATGCGCCTGGTGCCGTGACCTCAGCCAGCTACCACCAGCTGCTTCTGAACAGAAAAGTTCTTATCACCAAGCAGGTTTTCATTCCCAGTTATGAAGTGAAGGAAATACAATCAAAGACTTCCAAAAACAAATTTAATTATCTGGGCAAAGCTATTGCCATCATACATCTTCATAGAGCAGAAGTGGCATCTCAAACCAGGCATTTCCAGCACCACAAAAAGAAATTGAGCACAGCAGCAACTACAAAACCTGCAATTTCTACTGATAAACCAGGGCTTCAGGTTTTCCCAGGTGTCCTCCCTGCACTTACTGACCAGCACAGATGCTTTGACAAGTCCCTGGTACATTGCAGCAAGATTGGCAGGATCCAATACCTTTAAGACAAACTGAAAAATATATATTTTAAATTATTATCTGCTCTGTAGATCTCTGGCACTTGAAGAGTGGATCAGCTGCCACCCACTGCAGCCATGGTCCCAGCCCCTTCTGCTGCCACTGGTTACACACTAACAGGTTTGTTCACTAACAGGCTTCCTGACCCTGTGGCTTTTTGCATAGAAGTCCTGACCACTCAATCCGCAGAGTCTTTCAAACTCTGGCAGCAGCCATGGACCAAACCTTAATTTCATTCCCTACATCTTGCCCTCAAGCTTCATTTCAACTTCCTTTTCCTTGCAACAAGTTAATATTACCACCTTTCTCACATCTACCCCTTACTTGGTGGTGCAAGGAGCAATGAAGAGCAATGAACAAACATTTGTCTACTACAGCCTTCACGGATGCCACATGCAGCAAATCCCCAGGAAGCTAGTTGGCAGCTTTCTCCCATCAGCACCGACACTTCGTGCAGCTGAGCCAGCCCCAAACAGCCCGACAGACCCATCTGTCCCCACTGCAGGGCTGCCTCACAGCACAGCAGCCAGGTGCCACTTTGCACTATTCATCCAGCAGTAACCAGGCTGGGCTGGCAGCCCTCTGTTATTTCCACACCACCCTTTTATTTTTATATTATTATTATTTTTTAGGAACACACAGTGGGGTAGATGTCTCTGAGATGAGTCAGAAAGAGAAAAACTTTTAAGATGACATGCAAGACTCTGTGTTGTTCCACTGATGTGAAGTGGTGCAGCTTTCCTCTGAGAGGTCTAGTCATATTTTTGAATTGAAGCTCAGAAAATAACTCGCCAGAGCTGCACAAAGAAACAGCATGTAACCTCTTAGTACCTGTCCAAACAAGGGCAAGGATAAGAAAGCATTACTGCTTGCATGACCACCATGAGAGATAAGTCCTGGTTTGAAGGAGCTGTGACACAAGACACAACCAAGAAGCACATTTGGAGAGAAAAAAGGAAAAGCAGAAAAACTAAGAAATTTTATTAATTCCTCTTGGGTTGCTGGAATATTCAAGATGAAAAATATTCAAGATGCAAAGTTTGCTTCTATGTATTCTTGTGAAACATCCACACATCTCTCCCTGCAACTACTGTTTCCATACTTTAATCAAGGCATAAGAAAAAAAAAGATGCATGCCAGAGCTCCAAAGAAAGCAGCATAAACCCAGGACAGCATTCCTCACTATTTCCAGCTTTTGCTCCCATGCTTTCAGAAGTTCCACTCCACTGAAAAATCAGTTATTCCCTTCACCTCCTTGAAAGTGTGACCTAAACTGAAAGGATTATAGGGATAATCACAGCAGCCACCTAGCAGCCTGATTCTGCTGTGCTGGAAGACATTTTACACTGATAAATGCTTTCCATGAAAACAGCATTTGTTTCAAAAGTAAAAGTGCTTAACAATTGGGGAATTGGGAAAAAAAATCTCTTTCTTCCAGTGAGGACAAAGCAGGCATGTAAACAAGGAAAAATCAGGGAGCAAAGATAAAAAGCACACACAAAAAAAGTCACAACTCAGATGCTTACATGTGCACAGGCACAGAACTTCTTTGTGAAAGATTCTACTAGGTTTGAAAAATGCATTTGAGGAGAGAGAGGAAGGAGAGAGAAACAGCAGCGTTTTCTGACCTACTCTATTGAAAATAAGCTGTTCTGAATACAGAGAAGTCCCTCGAGCTTACAGTGTTACTGCTCCCCTTGGAGAAGACCCCACATGTCAGACTTGGCTAAACTAGAGCCCCTCCTCAGCACAACATTCATGCGAAGGTGCAACCCCCTTTGTACAGCTACGGAGAGCAGGAATGAGGTTTAACCTTAGTCCTGAACACTAACCTGCATCCTCCCTCCCCTGGGACTCATCCAGCAGCCACATTGCTTCCCCGTGACAGGTAGCAGGAGGGGCCAGATCTGCACACCAGCCAAAAATCAAACTCTGATTTGCATCACTCAGGTATGTGAGAGATTAACCTCATCCCAGCTGGTATTTTTTCTATTCTGGCAGATCCCAGTTACTGCAGACTAAAGACCTCCAAACAGTGTTGCTGCAGGAGGATCCCTCAGGTTCAGTGCCTCTCACTGTGCAGCCTCTCCCCAGTGGTGCCTTCACTTACCCACACGTTGCTGAGGGAGGCCTTTCTCTGTTTGTCAAGTCTGCCAGAATTTAATCTGATTAGCCATTCGGCTTCAAATCTGAGTACAAAATACAATGCAATGTCATGACGAGCACAGAATACGAGCATATCAGTCCTTGTAACATTATTATTAATATTGTGTCAGCAATATTGAGGTAAAGAAAAAGTTTTAAATGCCTAGATGACTGTTTGTGTTTGTTGTGGTTTTTTTTAAGTAAATGGCATTGCAACAGTTCTATGCTATATTTTAGGAACATCATTAAAAGACAATTTCAGTTTTTTCTTGTCAATTTGGAACTTCAAAGAGAATATAACAGCAGCAGTGAAATAAAGATTTTTTATACCAGTAAGTTTTACCTTCATGGATGTAGAATTTAAACTGCCAGACATTTGGAACATTTATGACACAAAACATAGTCAGTCAGTAATAATCGTGTCCCTGAAGACATCTACTAATTTGTTTTATTGCCTTTTTATTTTTGTCCTCTTTCATTTTCTGAAATATAATCATAGTTCAGTGACTTTGTCTGCAAGGAATCCGGCAGCAAAGCTTTTGCTGTAATGATGTACAACAAATGAATCACAATTGCTAAATCACCCTGTTTCCTTTATTGTTGCCTCATTTGAATTCATACTTCCCCCCAAAAAAAATTCAATTATATTTGCATTAAAAAAAAAAAATTACGCAGATAAAGAACTGAAAGCATAATGGTCCCTACAATTTGTGAAAAGCAAAGCAAAAATTAAAAATAATCATAAGCTACGGTGAAAACAATGTGTCTTCAGACATCAAAGCTCTCTGCATCCTCAGAGAAAGAAGAAATGGCACTAAAGAACTACATGTTTTTTTCCTGCTGCATGACACTATACAATGCACAAAAGCAACCGTCCCCACTGGAGTAAAACCAAAGATGACAGAACAAAAGAACCATAAGATGAGATTGGAATTGCAGTAGATTTTTTTTTTAAAAGCCCATTTAAGACTTGATAATGGCTAACAACATACTGCATAGCAAAAAGAATCAACACCCTGGATGCAGAACTGCCACATGAGCAGCCAGACACTTGTGGCTGCAGAGCCTCATTACTGGCTGAAGAATCATCTTAAAAGTAATTTCTTAGTATTTGCAGGGGAGGAAACACTTGTACAGGCATTTGTATTTCGTTGTTAGTGTCTCTTGCTCTCATGATGATGAGAAGAGTGATGACATTCCCCTGTGCAGTACCTCAAACTGCCTTTGCTCCTGCCTGATAACTTTGATCCTGCTTGGGAAACTTTTTGGTTCAGAGCAGGTTTAATGCCTTCTTTACTTCAGTATTCTCCTGAGATGGAAGACCAGCTTCTGCCACACCCTCCAAAAGACTTTCTGAAAGCCTCACTAGACAGTTTTAACATTTCTAATGGAGGTAATAACCCAGGGATTTTCAGGAATGAGCAGAGATCCAACCCCCTGCCCCACGTCAAAGGAAATAGCTCAAGAGAAGGGCTGAATAGGCTCTGCCCGACCTGCCAAGCCTGTTTGAGGAGTGAAAGCCTGGTTTTAGAGCACAAGCAAATGCTATATAACAAACTCCCTCAATCTGCTGAAAAGATAAAATGAGACAAATGGGTATGTACCTGTTCTGCCTTTGAGATAATCACCTACAATTTCAACCTGTTCTTTTTCTGTATTTCGCATTTCCAGTCCACAACCCCAAAAGTAATTTGCACATGAAAACTGGGCAAACAGATGTTGTTACATGAGATCAGAGCACACAAATGTTGTTTGTGCATATAAATTATATTTTGCTATCCCTAGGAAAAATGACACACTAAAAGGATGATTTTTCTCTAGGCAAGTCAAGAGACATCAAGAATAAAAAGTTAAATAATGCAACTAACTTTAAAAACCAGGGGATCTTACAAAATTTATGACATCAGAAAAAATCCTTACCTGAATAACAATCATTGTACTTAGATTAGATGCTAATATTTAATGCCTACATGCAGATCACTTGAAAATTTGGCTAAGAAACTATGGTCATATCCTGATCTTACTGACACACTCATAAATCCCCTGACACCAAAGGAGTTGAACTAGATTTTCACCCAAGGAATGGTCAGACAGAAATGCCCTGATGACTGTTTATGCATATGGAGGTTATGAAATGGTGTGTTGTCCAAGATTAACTTATGTTATTCAAAATAAATCTCACAACAACTTCTTCCCATTTCTTTCCTCTGTATTGATGCTGCCCCAGAACAACTTCATTGGAAGAAAAATTTTCTGCCCAGAAATTTAAAAAATAAAAAGATAAAGGTAGTCATGGCACCAGATGGTAACTGCCCATAGTCTTATTTCTCAGGGATTTTTTCCTTCTGCCTTTTCCTCATGTATGACAGAATCAACTGAGTGCCTTCATCTACAGATTGTATTCATCTCCCAGAAGGTGGATCAGGATTCAGAATACCTTAGATGTCAGCAATAATTTAAATTACCTGCTCACTTAGACAACCGGAAGATTTTCAGCTATCTAAGAACCAATTTTGAGAGTCTAATTGTATAAACCTGGTTTCAAATGCAATACCAAATCTGATATTAAGATACCAAAATCAGGATGTAAACACAAAAGTAGATCTTTTTACTTGCAGGAGTATCCAGTCAGGCAGAAGGGATTATCCTAAAGTGTGCTTATATTAAAACAGGCAGGACTTCTATATCTGTGAACAAGATACAAGTATAAAATCTGTTATATCAACTCACTGGTTTCTGGGTCAGAAAATTCAGTGAAATTACCTAATAGATGGGGTAGTTTTCAATACTTTGATTATAAGAGAACCTCCAAAAAGAGAACCTGTTCTTTTATGCACAGTATTACTTTTATAGGAACACACGTATTTTCTTGTAAATTAAAGAATTTTCATTGCAAGACTATGCATTGACATCAGCAATCTCAATTAGTGTGAATTCTTGCTGCAGCAGCTTCTCACCTGCAAAATGTCGTCCTTTGTTTTAGGACCAAAAGTGCACATACAGAAATGAACAAAGCCTATAAAAACCTGCATAGGTTTAAAAACCCCATCACATCTGCTTTAAGGATCTAAATACAAAGAACAGAACAGCAGAATCAAGCCATTTCAGAGTGTTTTCTGTAATTCCACCTTGATTTCAAAGAGTTACTATTTAAAATTACCCATTTGTGATTTAAGCCCCCAATTCTTCTAATAAAGATTGCAAGAGAGAATGGGGATCCTGGAGGAATCTGTTTCCTAGGTAGGAAAATTTAGGCTGGAAAGATGCACAAAGAAAGTGAATAACCAGGTATTTTTGTATTGAATAATATTTTCTCCCAATAGAATTGTGCTTAAGGAGTAGCCTACTGGAATGAGGCAGTGGTTTAGCCTATAGTCTCTTCAATTTCTACTAAGTAATGTCTCTTTTTTACTTAGTTGACTGTTCACTGACAGTGTAGAAATTCCAGGCAACAGGATAAACAGCATTAAAAAAAACCCAGAATTTCCTGGGTCTTTACTACTGTGCCACTTCTGGATCATTCCTGAAGGTTTTTTACCTTCAACCTTGGTTATACATCACAAAGTTGGAGTATTAAAACTATTTCCTTCCCTTTTTTTGCTACCATGCCTTGCACACCTGTAAATAAGCTCATATCTTCCAGTAGCCTCTATTTTACTGCCTTTTAATTCCCCATCCTCTACCACTTCTATAGCACTACACACTTGTTTATTTCTATCAATCTTGTCTATCACCTGAGAAAAAGGCCATTCCTAAACATGCTATATAGACAACACCAAAACTATTCATAATGATATATGTTACATGATATGTTAAAAGGTAATACATGCTCTTGAAACCTACAGTTACCTATACCAGCAGCTGAGCCACTACATCCCTTCCCTCCATGCATCACAATTGCCATAGCTCAAGGTTATATAGAAGTACCTAGCAGATATTAATAAAGGCAAGATAAAAGATTGTAAGAATACACTTGGCATAGTTACTTTCCCCATTTGTAAAAGGAACAGCAATTGATTGTAAAAAAAATAAATAAATTTGCAAAAGTGTAAGTAGCCTGTGTTACTCTGCTTCCCCAGCATCTTCACTGGACTGTTGTTCCCATTTACTTCGTGCTGCCAATTCTCAATAATATATTATCACACTTAGTTCAAAACCTTTAAGAAGGCATAAGCCTCAGCTTGGAATAAGCTGCTTCCCTTAATAGCTCTATTCTTTGAAAAATCCCAGTCTGTCTCCTGGTTTCGTGTGTTGAACAACACATCCAAGCCCAAACTAAAAACATCCAGGTTAAACCAGATAAAAAACTGTGTAGCGAGAATATAAGCAAAAGTAAAGAAATCTGACTGCCTTGAACACACAGATGTGGTCCTTTATCCATGATCCCACCTGTATAATATTTGATCCAGTGCAGGAATTTACAGAAGTTCAGCTCAACATTCTAAATCCATTCAGTTTCCTGGAGCCGTTCCATAGCTCATAGGAAGGGGCTACAGGGCAGAGTTCAGAGACACTGGCATGAACCCAGGGTCTAACTTGCATATCATTATAGCAGAAATATGTCCATTTTCAATTATACTAGAATTTGAATACTAGATTTCCATTATTTCCTAAATGGAACTTCATTTTTAATTTTTTTTCAAAAGCCCCCTGTAGATATTGTCCCAAGCTAAAACTATTTAGTTTCTCTTCAATTGATGAATAAAGTTTAACTTCTCCTTTTGCAGATTTTACAATGTAGAACAACAAATAATGGTGTTCCTCCTTTTCTGTTTGTGAAAACATTAGGGTTTTCTTACATTTTTACCAGATACATAAATAACTTAAACCTTACATTGGTACAGCACATTAGCCATGACTGACACAGATGCAGCGAAATATTTCAATATAATTTACAACAAAATAAGGTTCAAACAGATTACTTGTCATCCAAGAAATGAATATCATGACAGCCAAAACCACACAGTTCCAAGGAAGTGACCTTGAACCATAAAAAACAGATTTCAGTTTTTACTTACTTACATATGCATTTATTTTTAATTGGAAGCTTTGGGTGTTTTAAAAGATGTATGTAATAAAAAATGAAGGCAAAAATGGTTCAGAACTAATATCAAACTATGAATTTGGGAAGCTTTTGGATTTGAATTTGATAGTATACCCAGTATAACTAATATTTTTGCACAATAATAATATCATGGGCTATCAATAGTCCATCCCAGGCTACAAAAGGAGAAAAGAGATGACCTAGAAGCATCTCTAGAACCATCTTCACTGCTGACTTGAGCCTTTTCTCTTGGTATCCCTTTGTAATTCTGACTTCTGTGTTTGTGAGAGGAAGCATAAGACTTTCTAGTGTAATTATCTGAATACAAGAATAGATGTCATGACCCCAAGCAGGATAAAAGCTGCAGAGACTGCCCAATAGAGGTAAATATGCTCCACAACACAGACAAAAAGGCCACTCTCAGGGTCCTCTCAGTATACACCACATTCAAAGAATGATTTGCACTATACTGTCTCAAACACAAACATCTTACTTGCCACAATGAAAACTTATCCTACATTTCATGGAAGACAGATCACTGCAAGCTACAGAAATACCCCAGTGACCGATCATTCAAAATGGGGATCATCCCAGAGAGAAAGATTTCACTTTTCTGTCAGAAGGACAAAACACAAGCACAGATCTTCCAAGTGATCTTTTCAAAACAATAAAAAAAATCTACTATTATTTTTCAGTCACTAGACTAGTAATCTGGGTCATCACTGCTTCATTTTGGATAAATTCAGCTGTATCAAGGTGATACAGGCTGTTCCAGCAGGCTGGGTCATGGTGTAGCTACATCCTCTCTCTAAATGTAATTCCCTTAAGGTCTCCTAGTTTGGAGTGAAACCACAGAAAAGAATCCAACAGGATATTGCCCTTCCTATCTGTCCCATACTCAAGTTCAAATCAATCAGTTTATTATGATCTAGAAAAGGTGAAGGAAATAGACTAGAACATGTGAATTGATCAGTAACTGAAGTCAGGACCCGATGTTTTGAAAGGAAGAAATCAACTCCAACCTGTTCATTGTTGAGCTTGTCAACTTTGTCACTGTTTCCACAATAAATTATTAAATTCACCATAGCCCAGGCCCAGAGTGCCCTGCACATAAAAGCAGGCAGCAGAACCAAGTTTGCTGTCTGTATACCAACACAGCCCTGAGGTGGCATAGCCACCTGATAGCTACATGGCTATGAAAGCCAACTCTAACACAACTTCAGGCATGAGAGTAAAATTTAACTTGTCATTAGAAACAAGCTTCTTGACAACCGAAGGTATTTCCTTGATGACAACTTTGTGTGAATTGCAAAAAGGAAGCATCTTCACCAAGCATTTCATGTCAGTGTCGAAGGCCAAAGTTGCAACATCATGTTTGTTCTCTAGTCAAAGGTGAGAGTTTATGCCAGCGTCCAAGCTGAAAGAAAGCCAAGGCTAAGGGAGCAATTTACACAGGAAAGAAATAAGGAAGGTTGTTGAAGTCCTTAGTCACTCTTAATTACCAAAAATTTAAAAATCAAAGGGAATTTTGCCTTCACATTTTACCCAGAACTTGGCTGAGATTTACAACATCAAATGTCTGATTTCACATCTGAAAGGAAAGAAGGAGTTTACAAGGAGACAGTCGTTTACAGCATTTGTATTTTCGTGCTGTCATGCCCTACTCTTTCTAGGAAGTCTTTCCTGGTTTTACTGCAGAATACCTGACTAGACTGAAGCTATAGGCTGTAATAATTCTGTAGATAGATGCTGTGCTGTTGAACTCCTGTAAGAGATGTATATGAAAAGCTACAATCTTGGAAAGTGGGATGCAAATATTGCTACATGTTGAAACATTTCCTTATTTTAAGTCAGCCAAAGTTTCTGTATCCAATACAGTGAGAGAATGTTATGCATGTGATGGATTTCAATAAGCAAGGCTTTTATCCACCCAGCATTACTAACATGCAGTGACAGGCAGGTAGAGAAGGATTCTCAATACTTCCTTTATAAAATTAAAAAAAAAAATATGAAATTTGAGGTCTAAATGGCCATGCTAGGCACCTGTTCTCATATAGAGTATTTCCTCAGCAACCACTAAGCAAAACCATTCAAGCTGCACTGCTGTACAGGGCAGGGAAGACTGCATCCTTTTGACAATATTAAGTAACCCTTTACATCTGCACAGCTGAGGAATCCTTGCAGATCTGTGCCTCGTTGCAGGGAACTGCAAATTTGCAACCAAGTAGTTTTCATCCAAGTTATAAACGTTTGGAAAAAAAATCTCGTCTTGTCCATGCTCAGGAGAGACTAGTTACAGTTAATTAATTCCTATGTTTATGTGTTCTTCCACACCAGATGGCTTGGTGAGCTATTCAAGCACACAGGACATTTTTTGGCAAGTTCCTCACAGAGAGTGGACACCACTGGCAGCTTGGCAACGACTTCACATTGCTATGAACAATGAATAAATAACGCTGACAGGCTCAGCTGTTCCTCTGTTCCAGGAAACGTGCTTCTGTCTTGATAAACCAGCTTAGTGAGCATAATAAAAAGGCAGATCCAAACAGGCTTGGACTGGATGTTGATCCATAGCCTCAGAATATGCAGACTTTCTCCAGTAGAAGCCATTTCCATGGAAATTTCAGCGAGACACCATTACAAATGAATACTCTGGGTTTAGATCTAACTACAACTCATAGATATCACTTTGGCATGTGTGTCTTCTGTACATTCCACAGGAAAATGGTGCATCCATTTCACAGATGAAACAGCACATACCCAGATTTATATTAAGCCTTTAAAATGCTTTTGGGATAAAGGTGACTAAACAGCTAAACTTGAAGAGCATGTATACATAAAGCAAGGCAGAAGCTTGAACTGTCAAATAGTCAGTGTTCTATCACTTTTCCACAGAGAAGTCACATCTCTGTCAGGGGAAAAAAGGACTATTTAAGCAGATGGCTGTTGAAAATTGTCAGAAAATATTAAAGAGACAGGAATCCTGTTCAACAAAGGGATCCATTTTGCATTCTTGCACACCTCTACTTGCAGTCTCCTTTCAGACATTTTTCTTTTAATCTTTAAACTGGGAATATCTACTTATTTCCAATTCTCTGCCACACAGCTGTATATGCTGCTTTGCATTCAGCAGAGACCAGGGAGGAGCTGGTAATATTCAGGTTGTAGAGTTTCATGAAACTTTCTGGGAAGTTAGTGACTTTCTCCATTAAATTTAACTGAAGTTAGATCTGGCCTTCATTGAACATGAACAAAACTCTGCCCCAGCCCATTTCCAAATACCTGTGAAGGAAGCTTCCATGCTGAAAGCTCTACCTTCAAATAAGAACATCTCAAACAACAGCCCCTTGCAGCACAACAAAGAGCCTGAACTCATTAAGAACCTCGGACTTGCACAGCAGTTAAAACTCAATAGCGTTGCAGTCAGAGCTGGTTAAATATTTATTGCCTGGCATTTTTAGCTCTTGCTTACATCTTATACACTAAGAAATCATAATTATAAAAAAATAAATGGTAACTTATTGTTTCTATGTATGTTTGTGGGTATCCAGATTTACTGCTTATATTTAGACTAGTTTTGTACAGGTTCATTGTAATGAGACCAAAGGGTTACCTCTGATTTCATTGCTGACTAATAGGTGTGACTCAACATAGTTCCCAAACCGTGGCTGCAGCTGCAGGGTCAACCTCAAGTCACAACCCCTCTGCTTGTGACCTCAACCTTGTCTCTCACTGCTTTATAAATTCCCTTTTCCTAACTTACTTTTTGGGATATCATACAACATATTCAAGCAGTAGCAGCAGATAGAACAGGAGCAACAAATGGAGGAATATTTTAAGCTAGCATTGCCAGTATTTCACATAAACAGTTTTCAGGACATGACTATAATTTCCAAGTCAAAAAGACATCAATCACAATCACGTTGTGCTCGCAGCTTGCCATCCACTAGGAAGAAGAGTGACACTTCAGCTTTTGCATGTTGCTGCAATATGCAGACTAGAGAAGACAGCTCCAGCTGTGCTGCTGGAACCTTGCTGTATTAAGAATGCAGTTATTCCAAGAGGATCATCAGGGCTGTGTTCCTCCGGCAGGAAAGGTGGAGACTCAAACTCTCTTTAGACTGTGCAATTGACAGGGAGCCTCACCAGAGCTACCAAGGGTGTGGCAAGGACATCCCAGACCAGCAGTTTTAATGAAGGACAGGGCAGGATCAGGACAAACATGCAAAAGAGTATTGGCTGGTAGAGGAGCAGAACAGAAATAACTACTTTTCTAGGACAGAGAAAGGCAGGTTTGCACTACCAGAAGGCAGCTTCCCTAGTTCATACACACAGGCAGAGCTGGGAAAACATTTCACCTTTGCAGAAAACAGAAATGTGATTTTCTTTTCTAAGCTGAATTCTGAAGCAAATAATATTTCCCTGGCAGACAGCAAGTGTTAGTCAGCACTTCCCCCTCAAGGAACTATCACCCAACTAAATTTGGAAAGACTAGAGTCCTTTATTACAATTTTTATTCTCCAGCCTTTCAGCTACACCTCAGGAATAATTTATGAGCTTTGTGGCAGATACAAACTCCCTTCTTTTAAAAGTTACACCCTTTTGCTAAGAAAGCAGCACTGAAATTAGTCCTTTGGTTCATTTCTTTTGGTAACATTCACCTCATACGTGTCTCTCTTGATATATAAATAACTAAATTATTCATGCCTCAGATGCTTATGATTACTGGATTCAGTTAACATAATATGAGACCTTAGGAGCAAAGAAATCTCTGTGCACTGAGACATCACCTTCCCCCACAGTTGCTATCCAGAAATGGAATAGACTCAGATTGCATTAAGAAAAGATAAGACCTCTGAGCAAAACTTTTAAAACTGAGCCCATTGGGAGGGGAAAAAACCCCAACAGTTGAGCCTGAAGTAAACAGAAGTGGAACAATTAAAGCCCCTAAATAGCTATTAATCACTGGTGAGGCTTCAAAATCTTGAAATGTTTAAAGAGAGTCCCAGTATCCACAAGGAAGGACATGGACTTGAGCACAATACAAACACATAGAAAGTAGTGATTTTTCTTAAATGTTGCCCTGAAGCCCCGAAGATATTGATCTTCTAAACATCATTCAAGTAAACCAGGATGAGAGGGCAAGCTATTAACCTCCAGTTTGCAAGTCTGAAGAATATCACAATCTGAAATACACCTGTTAGGAGAGATAAATATTAAAAGTTAATATTAAGTTGCCTGCAGAAGGAAGGAGAGCCTGCTGAAGCACTTTTGACTGCTCTTAAATTAATGAGCCAAACAGAACTGTGATACTTCAGCTCATTTTCTTATAAGGCAGTGACTGTGCTCAGAGGCTGCTAACAAATACAGATCTACAGGCAAGGCTGTTTCTGCCTTCAGAAAAATCAGACTGTGTTGAATGAAAATGTTATAGGGAAAGCAAGGTGAAGCTAGACTACAGACTCACCACTTAAAGTGGAACCTGAAAACCAGAGGTTTAAGTGTGACAATTCAGCAGAGATTTAACAGATCAAACAGCAAGAGAAATGCAAAAAGATATAGTGACAACACAGCACCAAATAATCTCCAGAATTTAAAAAACAAACCACCAAAGCTACAGAATTAAGCATTAAGAAAACTGGAGCTCATTAGCAGCAGATGCAAAGGACACCCCCACACAGGGGCACTGATAGTGTTGGAGGAGCAGCCCGGGGGGAGCCAGAGGAACTGGCAGCAATGGTCTGTGAGAACAAGAGCTCAGACCCTGCCTCAGTATTTGCAGCAGATGATGATACAACTCTATCTGATAAAGCTCTTTTACATATCAGAGCTTATGGTTTAACTTGAAAATGTTGAGGAAACCTAATGAGAAACCTTATAAACTGATGAAACTAAAAATTTAACATAAGGAAGGTTCCTACTGAAAGACTGAATTGAATACAAGCTACAGTGGAAAGGTAAAGATGTCAGCTAGGATTGTTATAAGTACTGGGAATATTAGGAATAAAAACATGTTTAACTTGAGTTTTGGTTCACTGAACAGGCACTATGAGACAGAAAACTACTATTCAATCCTCAAAACAACATGGAACATATTTAAAAAGTCACAGGATAGCACAAAACACCTCAAAAAGGCAAGAGGGTTGGTAGGACTATGGTAACAGGACAATGCCAACCCATACTAACCCCAGCTGGAGCTTTACACACAATCACAGAGCAGTGGTACAGGTTTAATTGCTGCTTATGTGCCATTGAGTTTCTTAAAGTTAAGAGAGTTTATGCTATTTATTTAAAAAAGAGCGTGTCCTCAAAACCCCTCAACCAGATCTGAACATCTCAGGTCATGATTTCATCACCTGAAATATGGATGTTTAAATTTACCAAACAGACACAGCAGTTCATCCTCTGTACAGGTCTCCAAGGCTGGTGAAAGCAATGCAGCAGTTCCCTACCTTGGTTGTAATGGTTTTGGAAAACTCAGGCCAGATCTTTGGGTTCAAAGGAATAGAAACCAGAGACTTTGATGTATCAAATTGACACACAGGGGATATCTGATGTAACCCTTTCAAACACGGTAGTGTTACTACAGAAAGAAATTACATCTTTCCTTAGCTGCCAGAACAGTTTTCAAAAAAACATCACCAGGCACAGTTATGCAAAAAGAAGCTTTTAGTGGTTTTAATTGGTTTTAGCTTTGTACTTTCTGTTTTCCATTACTGGTGTAAGTGAACCCAAAACTTCAAAACAAAATTCCACTGAAATTAATGAGTTCTATATGCCAAAAATAGACTTGCTGATCTGATATAGAAGTCAGCAAAAATGGTTGAAAATTACTGAGAGGTTCAGTTCAAAAGTTAATGAATTTCAATGAACCCAGCTATGAATACAGACCCTGAGTTTCATCCCTATCATGGCCAAACAGAACTGCAAGAAGAACTTCATACAAAGAAAGAATCCTGAATTTCAAGGAACACAAGACTGGAGGAGGCTGTGGAAATGATGTGGAGTTGATGGAAAAACAATGACTTCTCAGTGTGTGAAGCAGGATGCTGACCATCCTCGATTTCATTTGTTTATGTCTTCATGATGAAAGGAGCACAGGCAAAGGACAGTATTTGGCATCTCTATTCATTGTAGTAGAACTGTAGAGGAAAACTGCTGGAGCCAAATAGAAAAATAATATTCATAAAGTGCAATGTGACAAATGCATTAGAAAAAATGCCCTTGCATGGCAGCACAGCACCAGATCACAGACAGGTACAATTAGAGGCAGTGAATAGTCATCCAGAGCATCAGATATTGACATCCCTGGGGATAGTTCACAGATCCATTTTTCTAAGACCTCCTCTGGGTGGCTTGGTGTTTTAACCTCTCCCATGATCTTTCTGATGTCTCCTGGCAATACTTATCAATACAACTCAAAACTTTGCAGCAGTTTTTTTGCTTTCTCACTTTTTACTGGAGAAATTCCTCTTATGTATGGTGTCCAAACTGTGCAAAAGTGAGTGAAAAATAAAACAAATGCAGAAAGTTGTGAACAAATCATCCAAGGGGTAAAGCACAGGCAAGAATCAGCAGAAGTCTAAATCCAGTTGGGCACACTGCTGCTTTCTTGCACAAGCAGGACAACCTTCTCCCTGCTCTTCTGCCAGAGAGAACTATGAAGATTTTCCAGCAGTGATTTTCCACAGAACTTTTTTGGACAATTTTTTTATGCTCTAGAAACACACGGAAAGATTGTGATTGCAATACTCCACGGGATGCCTGTACTTCGCTGCATGGCAGAGGAGCCCCCACTTCTGCAGCTGGAACTGAGCAGCTCATAACCTGAGGAGTCAGGGTTTATGCAGCTTAGGGCCAGCTGTTCCCCAAAGTAAAACTTTGGATTCACAGAGCTGCATGTAGTATTTGCTTTAGGTAAATAAACATTTATCTACAAATGATTACATAGAAAGTACAGACAGGTTGGAGTAGGTCAGGAATATTTCCAAATTCTAAGTACTCTTTTGAAAAGAAATTCCAGGACTTATGCTGCTCTGTCAGCTGCATTTGTGTTCATTAGCCATTTCTAGCACCAAAGACCTCCTCCATCATCAGCACAGCTCTGCTGTTACAGTAGTTGTTGCAATCTTTTCTCTCTTCAGCACTAAATGATCCCTTTCCCAGGAATCAAGATCAGGCTCTTTCTGTGTGGAAAACTCACCCTAAAGGAAGTAGTAGAACTAGTTTTCTGGTAAGTAGGTTTTTCAAGGTTTTGCTTTGTTGTTTGGAATTTGTTGGAATTTCTTTTCCTTCTCCATAAAATACTCACCTGTTGAGAGTTGCCTGAAGGTTTAGACTGGCAGGTTCCAGTCCCTGTAGTAATCATGTCCTCAGAGAAAGAAACACACAGTTGTATAATTACAGGTGATGGACAATATTTAAAGAAAATGCTCAGAACAAGATGGAAACTGTTGAGAAACAAGTTAGTTTCAGCAACTAGCAATTTTTAAAGTAAAAAAAACCACACCAAAATGGAGAAAAGGAAGGGGAAAGGCGCAAAAGGAAGCAGAAAATAAGAATATATGCAGAAAAAAACGCATAAGAAAAAATTGTTTAAAGAGTGATGTTAAAACTTCAAAACTAACAGAATACAAGGAGAAAAGGAAAAGAGAGTCAAAACACCTTTTAAATCTTACATGCTAATTTATAATGGAAATAAATGAAACAACGTATCAGCATTTCCTCAGTCCTGTCCTTTGACATACCATTTGGAAATGTCACTCTTGCAGACTGGTATGAAGAAAACCCAAACATCTACAGGATCTTCAGCACTACAAGTGTTTGTTGTGTGTAACTTTGGTAAAACACCACTGAAATGCCAATAAAACTATTCTATTTTTTTTTTTAATCTGGAAGACAAGTCCTAAAACTTATTAGATACATGATTTCTGAATGCAAAAATCAGTGCCAGCTCTGAACAGAGCAACGTATACACATGCAAAGGGATTGCAGGATGGGGGGCTCCCACTCACAGCTCCATGCTAGGATGAGGACCCCAGAATTGTCCACCATCCATGCTGAGCAACTGGGAACAGCAATTCTCTGCTTGTCTTTAACTAGGTTTTCTTTGCATATCTGATCTCATGCACCTGGGAGGCAGTGTCATCAGAGGAAATGAATTTCTGCAAAATAGAATAAATAAATAAACACCAAGAATAAAGTAGTAAGACAAAATGCTGGCAGAGGCAGCTAATAGAGGTGATACAGGAACGCTCTCAAGAGATCCACAGCCTGCTAAGCTTTGCAAGCTAAAGATCAGCACTGTAGTATAGAGCTAAGAGAGCTAATGGTTTGTATATTTGCTTCATAGAAAAAATATTTTCAGTAAAGCAGCAAAGATGCATATATGTCTGCTATAAATATTTAACTACCCATATTAGAATGGAGAAAGCAAACTAAATATAATCATTTTGAAACGATCTCTAGTTCCAGCGGCGCAGACACAGGTAACACTACCCTCTGCTGTAGGAAATCGGGAAGTGCCTGCCCGGACAGCCCAGTCCCGGGGAAGCCTCTGGACACCGTTCTCTCCTCAACCCCGGGGAACACACCACTGCTTGTCCCGGAGAGTCACCCAGGGTTCGTCCTGGTCCCTGCCCTGAAGCCATTGTGTGTATGTGGGGTGATGGCAGCAGGGACCTCTGAGGTCCCCACAGCTCATAACTGGCCTTGCAGCCGCCCTGCTGGCACTGGCAGTGAAAGCAGGGATCACTCCCTGCTTCTGGTAAGGACTGTTACAGGTTTTATGAAAATAAGTGCACCAAATTGCCTAGTTTAAAATGCATCTGTACTGAAATATTAGGCCTTCATTCTTCTTTGTATTCATTTATAATTTATATTCCAT
Source organism: Apus apus (assembly GCF_020740795.1). NCBI lineage: Eukaryota > Metazoa > Chordata > Aves > Apodiformes > Apodidae > Apus > Apus apus. Next base: position 15,659,304 of record NC_067294.1, on the reverse strand, counting down.
ATAAAATATTTCTAAGTTGTGCTCAGTCTTTCATTACCCTTTCCCCATGACACATTCTGCTCCCTGCTCAAATCACAAAGTAATCTGACCCACATATTTACTACCTTGAAGACTGAAAAAGAAACAGAGTTACTCTATTGCAATAAGAAACCTAAAATAAGAGCCTACAACTCAGCCTTTGCCCCAAAAAGCACGGGACAGGGCTGCTGAAGCATCTCCTCTTCCAGGGTACCTCAGCTTGTGCTGGAAGGTCTCTCCCAACTTCTCAGGAACCCTGATTTCCATCTGGATGGCATACATCATGCAGACAGCAGAGAGCACTGTTACCTGCCTTGTAAACCCTAGTCTGAGAAATTCTGAACTCTCAGGCTACACGTTGAGGACAGACTAGAGGGATTATCTGAGTCAGATCCTACAGTGCTCCCCGCAGCAGTGTATGTGTGGTCAGGGGGTAAACCAGGAGAAATCCTACTGAAAAGAGCAGCCGCAGTCCCAGTCCCTGGGGCTCCTCTGCTGAAAGTTGGGGCTAGACTCACAGCCCTGGGAAAGTGCAAGATGGTGAGGATCATCCTGCGTGGCACTGCTGGAGAGGCAAGTCCCAGTGTGTGCTCCCCTCTGGCAGTCACACTTCCCCAGCCACGCTGCCTTCCCTCTGCAGGGGAAGCACAACTTAACCCCATGAAATAATTGCTCAAAAAGCAGTGAGGTCAAAAACTTTGGGTTTGGCTTTCAGCCTACCACTGTCTGAAAGATCAACTGTTGTGCCCCTGGTACTGCCACTACCCATTTAGCAAAAAATAACCAGAAGTGCCAAGGACAGCTTTACAGGAGGAGTGTGATACTTTCAAATTGACAGCATCCCTAACTGCACGCCTCACAAGACAGCAGAGCAGCTGGACTGCAGAAATGGGCTTGAGCCTGAGGTTGTTTATTCAGAAAATTGATTCGTATGTGTTTCAAATTGCATCAATACAACTTCAGCTTCTGTTTTGTGAAGACCAGATTAGACAGCAGTAACTGCTCAATCCATTCAAGAAACAGGACAGCAGATAAAGAGCACTCCTGTATCACATCAACACCTTCAACCAAGGGTAAAAAACAGCACAGAGCTAAGACTGCTAAGGGTGCTGGAAGGACATGTAAGGACAACCTACAATGGTAGCCAACATGCACCATTGTCAAATGAATATGTGGGATTGAAGAGAACTCTTGCTTACATTGATTTAATGTCTGAACTCTAGAGCAGGAGCTGAGACCTCTGAGGTAGCTAAACAGTATCTTAACTTGCATGAAAGTTATTACATCATGTTATCTAATAGTCCATTTGTCTAGCACATCCCACACTGAAGGCTGTTGAAACCCCACACCTTTCAGGGAAAAATCACATATCATCAAATCTTTCTGAGTGTAAAGGAGGTGGGGAGACATACTAAGACTAGAAACCCTTTCACAAAATCATACATGTACATCTCTTGGCCTTGATTACCCTAAACTCTCTCCACATGGAAGCATCCGTGACTGCCCTGCTTTCAAACTATTGCAAAAGCCTACAGTGGCTGGTAGCTTATACACAGCTCTGTCCAACTGCCCTCAAACAGCAGCATGTCCCTTTCATCACAACCTCCGACCACCATTCTGAGTCTCTCATGCTCAATGAGGACAAGAAAACCTTAGACTACATGAGTTACTCAGGAAATGCTAGCTTCTGGAGTAAGGCATCAAATGAACCTATTGAGACTGGAGATTGAGAACATGGAAGGTATTTCACTGAGTAATACATAACTAAGCTGGAAAAATCCTTCTCACAGCTGTTGCAGGTTATCAATTAATATTGTTTCAAAAAGTGACTGAAAAAACCTTACGAACAAAAACCCCACAATCCACTAAGTCTTATTAAATGCAAAAGTCTTCCTTCTAGAGTTCAATACATTCCTAGATTATTGTTCTCTAGAGATCACGAGTTTATTTAGGTAAATAACTGCCTATGTATGTCATGTTCTAACACTTTTTCTGAACCTAATGGGCTTTTAAACCAGCTTGGTATGGCAGCACTTGTAGCAAAGAAAAAGCATTTTAGGGATTGCACAGCTAAAAAGAAATGAAGAAAATTATGCAGCTGCAAGGTTTCTGTGAAAATAGGCAAGAGTTTTTATAAGTCCCAACCTTAGGCTTTATCTATGGAGAACAGTCAAGAAATGAAGTTTGAACTGCTTTAAAAAAGTGGCTTAGTTATCATGCATTACACCCACTGGTTCCTATTGCTGGTGGTCTTTAGCCAAAACTGAAGTACCCTTTGTTAGATTCCATTTATTTCATTTTGAAAGTGAAGTAAAAAAAGGAGAATTACGAGCACTTGAATGCTGAGAAGGAGTATTGGCAGCTCTAGGATTTAACGCACTGTAACAAATGCAAACTGACTTCATGCGTTAGGTCAGCATGCCAGAAACAGACCTGACTTCAACTTGGAAACTGAGGCAAAGGGCTAGAAAACAGCTGCTTCAGAGCCTGAAGCAACAGAGGAATTATGGCCATGGGAATGGAGAATTTTTCAGGGGCTCAAAAGCTATGGCTACAAACATCACAAACTGCTGAGGTAGATCTGAACTTCTTTTTTTGAAACTCTTTTGCAGCTACCAGATGAATAGGTTATCTGAAAGGCTCAGGAGAACATCACCTAGACTCAAGTAAGAGATTGGCTATTCTAGCACCAGGAAAGAGAAAGAAATTATGTGTAAATGTCTGTGGTACCTGAGCAAGCCCCTTACAACTACTGCTACTTCCTAGGTTGCTGCAGTCTTTTAGCAAGAAACTGCACTCCCAAAACTAACAGGCCAGGCCAAACACAGCCTACTTGTGTTTTTTTTAAACACCTTTAAAACGTTGCAGGGCAAATTATAAACTTAAATATACAGAATTCTATTAATTGCTTGTGAAAACAACACAATTCAGAAGGCTGGTGGAACGATGCTTCCCAGCTCTGCTCCAAGAGATCAAATCTGAGCTCCCTGCTGCAGACCCTGAAAATTAATTGAAAGACATGGCACACCACAGGCAGTGCTACAACTCTTTTGCTTATGAGTAAGGGATAAACAGATAACACCCTTAAATGATTGCAGTATCTGACTATAGGAGTGCTTTTTGATTCTATTATTTTTCATTCAAGTTTCATTATTGAAGGAAGAGTGGGAAGAAAAGCAATTAATGGGAAAAGATAATAAACAAAAGCCATGTAAATAAAGAATCACCCCTGCTCACTTGATCCAATGCTGCAGGCAAATTAGATAAGAGGAGAGGCAGGCAGCTTTCTGAGTGGTGTGTTCTATTGTAAGCTCAAAATCAGATCTTGAATATATTGAAACAATTACTATAATAAGTAATATTCATTACAACAAATACACCACAGTGTAGAATGCTGTTCTCTTGCCCACCTATCCCCAGCAAGTGCCTAACAAAGGGTAGTAGATGCTGAAAGGTCTCTCCCAACTTCTCAGGAACCCTCTGATTTCCATCTGGATGGCATACAGCATGCAGACAGCAGAGAGCACTGTTATAATAATATATAATTTTAATAGCTTTAACAAGAACTAAGAAAGCAGTCCCAATAAGTATTTTTAAATAAAATTAGTGGAAGAACAGGAGTACATAGGAAAGTCCACTCATTCTATATGCTGCTTTATGTTCCTATATTTCAAAGCACCCTTTCAAATAAAGCAAGCACCATGATGTCACGGTTTGACAAACCAGGACACATGGTGCATTTACAAGTCTAAGAGCCAAAACATGGAAGGACACTAAAAGATCTGAGGGTCAGCAGTGTGCCTGCAGCAGCAAGGGGACATCTCTCCACTGGGCTGTGCCACCACCATGTGGCATAAGTGTTCTGGCATCAATGGTTATTGATGATAGGATGATGAGAGGATACCCCCAACAAGAGGGACAGCCTGGTGCAGTTATTAAGCTGTTTCCTGTTCGGATTGAATTTTTATCACCTACAAGTAGGATGTACACAGCATCCAAACCATGTTATTTGTTATCATGACATCTTTTTCATTCATGACTGAGCATTCCTTTGCTTAAGGCTGTTAGGGTAGTTTGTTCCTTCACTAAGAACACTAACACAGATGCTGCAATATGGCCAAATGGTCTAAACATAAGAAACATTTTTTTTTAAATCCTTGTTTAATGTTAGATAATTTTCTTCATTATACTACTACCAAGCAGCAAATACAGAACAGAAACAAAGAAAGTCCTCAAACAAAGACTCAACATTCACATGCAGCATCCATAATAATTCACAATTATTCATTAAGTATTACGAAGGAACCCAACCATTCCTGGGAATTAATTTAGCAAAATTCTTAGCACTGTGTAATTTCTGACTCCATAGTGGCCCAGAGCTCTTTCTGAGCACAAATTTGGGAAATAAATTAGTTTTATGAAATGCTCCACCATGAAAATGGAAGCAGAAATTACACTTTGATTGCTATAACTGCCATCAATTATTCATTTCCTGTACAATAGTTACAGGAGCAACTGTCATAGTTTAAAAGCATCATGCAGACAGCATGAAACATTTAAGTGGCTGCACACTGCAGAGAACTTGATTTAACCAGACTTTATTGTGCTCCTCGCTGGAATGAAGACTGGCACTTTGATAATCAGCACTTTTCAGGGAAGCTTAAGCTCATTCAGAGCTCTGAGTGCAAAACTTTTACCCTGGCAATTAAACATGTATGCAGCTTGGCACAGCACAACGGAGTCCATGGGGCATGAAGCTGAGGGAAAAACCATTTATGTCTAAGAACCAGAACTGTGCCCAGAAGTAACACAAAACTTCCAAAGATCAAACTACAGATAAAGAGAGAAGATGGCAAAAATTCTGTCTCTCAGCCAAGTTCTTAGAACACCCAGATTTGACCTCAACCAGAAAGTCTCTTTTTACTCTTTTCAACTAACTTTTTTTTATTCCTTGTGTTGTGTTTGCAACTCTTGTTGTAATTTTGCACATTATCTGCCCTAGACCATTATTTTCAATGCTACAAATCTGTATTTCATACTAATCCTCCTGCATAACTTTTTCTTTGAAAGCTTATAAAATGTATTTAACCTTATGGATTGGCAGATTTGAGGACCATCCATTATTTTTGCTTACATTGTTTATCCAAACAACAGAATAGTGTAGGGGAACTCATATTTACACAAAAGTCTGTACCCCTTGGTTAGTAATTCTGCTCTTGAATATTAATTGGTATTTGTATCCTGAAGGGAAAAGCTGTGTCATACAAGAGCACAAGCCTCTACATAATGAGACAACATGCAGATGTTGCTTAAGTCTTCTGTGTTGGGCTCTGCAGACCTGCACCATGGGCTTTTCCTATAGTCAAAGTAATTTCTCAGCACATGTGTTGTGAAAGTATCATCTACTGTACCCTGGAAGAATAATTCTATTAATCAAAATGAAAACACACTGCAGATGACATGCTCAGCATGGGGAAGAATTTGCAAGGAGAACTTTCTGTCCCTTGAAGACTCCATGCCAGACACTCTGCCCTGCTGCCATTCAGTTGTGTGACACAATGACCTTTTCAGAGTAAATAAAAAATATGCTTTTGCCATGATTTTCAAACACACTCAGGACTGAACTGCTATTTAGGACTAAGCAGCCCTGAGTCACCCAACTAGCTTGAGGATGAGCACAACATAATATTTTTATATTGATTATACTACCAATATACAAGAGGAAAAGATAAAAACTAGATATGCAAGATACACTGAAAATACAGAAACTCATATTATGCTCTACAATTAAAAAGAATAGGGCAATGGGCTCCATTTGGACTGGATATTCTGTCTCTGACCCAGCCTCTTCATCTCTGTATTTACACCAGACAACAAAAAACCAGCAGGGGTATCTCCACCAGTTTAGAGAGAAATTGAAACAATTGAAAAGGAAGAGAAAACACTAAATTATTTTGTAGAGTTAAATAGCGTCTGAAAGAGAGACACAGTGGTTGCCTGAGGCAGGCGAAAGACTGGCTGAATAAGTGTTTAATAAAAAAATGCATGTTGCTGCCAGCTGCCCGGGCAGCCGGAGCAGTACGGCCTGGATCCACTGGAGTGTGCTCTTTGTTTGCAGTAGGAACATCAGCTCTTCGCTTCCTGGAGCTGCAGCGACTGCTCGGACCTCCAGCCCTTCGTTCCCTCCACGCCGCTGCCTGGATCTGCAGCAACCCCAGCGTATTACAGATGTTGGCAGGATTCCATCAGCTGCTCTAGTGGCAGGAGCCCGGGCCAGCAGCCAGGCGGGCTGCTCCACCAGGGCTGCTTAACTCGCAGCAAACTTCACCCACAACTCATCCCTGGCTGATCCCCTTGCTCAGAACTCGGCCACCCTTGAGGCTTACAGAGCTGGCGAGTGCTGTGGTACCGTCCAAATCCAGACCTTTGTGCTTGCTAATTCAATAGTTCCACTCATTAGCCATCCTGCAGGTTAATTAAATCAGAAAGCAAAGAGGCCCAAGGCAGTCTATGCTTTGAGGACTGTGAAAGGTCTCAGGTTTGCTTCCTTTTGGGGGGGTAGGAAGTAAAACAGATCAGTGCTGTTAACATTCAGTGCTTGAATAATTTTGCCTTCTACAGCAAATATCGAGAGTTAAACCTCCCGTAGGGTAAAGCTGGTCTTCATTCAGTGAAGCCAGCACAGGGATATTCCACCACAGGCTTTGACCCTTAGATTCTAATTTACAGTGGCTGTTCATGCAGAACAATCAGTGAGTGGGAAATCAGTGGAAAGAAGTGTAGTCTAAAATGGGATACCTTAACCTTTTATTCTCTCTTCACAGTATACATTAACAGGAACTGTGCTGTATACTAGCAAGGAACTTAAGGAAGCACATGGATTTTAATAAGAAGAAATTTTATCACAGTCTCTCCTCATTCTTTCACCTATTACTGGTATAAAATCATTACACTCCAGGCAGGCATCAGAAAGAAAAGGGACCATGATGATTAACTTGCAAAGTCTTGCTCCTGTGACTTGAGAGCATCCTCTTAAGAGACTTTCAAATAAAAAGCAATTTGGGTTTAAGCTTCAACAGCTGCTGCAGGAGTCAGGGAGCTAAAGTAAAGCCAGGTGAGAGACAGTGAAGTCTCAGATTTCCACTTGCAAATTACTACATAATAAGAGAGAGCCAAAAAGTCTCTGCGCAGGAGGGTGAGAAAGATCACACTCTTATTCATATATTTCAAAGGAGAAATGGTAAAATTAGTCAAGGAATCCTAAGGATTTAGGCAAAACATGCCTAAAAATGGATGATTTTTTGAAAGAAAAACTATACAGTAGAGCAGAAATTAAGACAAACATTAATTTATCCAAACTCTCCAGTAAGATTCTGTATCTATTAATTATTTTCTTATAATTCCTGCATTCTCACTTTTCAAACCCCTCACAACTCAGCCTCACTTTGATTCAGGGCTCCTATAGCTATGCCCTCACATCTTCCAGCTCCCACCTTCACTCTGAAACAGCAGCAACTTTGCTGGTCCTCACAGCTAGGAGGTCAGGCACTGTGTGCAATGTAATGCTCGGGTCTGCAGAAACACAGACAAATGCCTGAGTGCTTGTCACAGGGCTGCTGCTCTCCCTGTGACCCCTAGGCTGGGTGTCCATGGGGGAGACACTGAAAAACAACTTAACTCATTTGCTGGGGTGCTGCGTGTGCCTGGAGTTTCCTCCCTGCCAACACCACTGGCAGGTGAGCAGGAAGCTTAGCCACCTCCTCATTGGCATGACCAGGTGTGGGGCATTTCTGTTTCACAGGAGGGTATGATAAGGAGATCCAGTCCTTTCAGGAGCAGACAACCACCTCTCCTTTCCCCAGCAGGAGGTGATAGAGGTCACAGCCTATGTAAGGGAAAGCATACTCAGTCTTACTTGAACACGTTCAAATAAAGCTGACAAGACTTCAGCTTCTTCCTTAAAATTACCTAGCGACATGCCATGTGACCATAAAGCAAACTGACAACCATCAGTGTTTACTACACTGTATACACTGCATACGTAATGAAAACACAATCTACTGCCCTATCCTACAGGAGGAGACAATTTGTTTCTGAGATGAAGTTCGCTCACTAATAAGGGCTGGCAGCAACTGCTGCTGCTGTCACAATGACAGCACTTTCTTATTTTTATGTCTCTGTTCCCTGCAACAATCTAGGAGCCTCACCATTAACTAATGCTGCCATACAATAAGAAGATTTAAAAGACATTAAGTACAGCACCATGCCAAAAGCTACTGCAATTATAGACACCAGTGTCCAAATCACCCCAGTTAAGAGCCTGAAGCATACTAAGGAAAAAGTTTTTCTTGCTTGTATGGCAATATATATGTATTCCTCACTAAAAGCCCAGATTTGTGAGGTCAGGAGCAGGTCCCCAACATGCAGAGATGCAGAAAAAAATTTGATCTTCATACCAATATAGATGGCTAGGGGCTGGTCTAGTCCCAAGCACTACTATAGATCATGCAGACCTCTTAATGGCCCCTATATGCAGTAGAAAGGCTTGTACCTTTACCTGTGCTGTAAATCTCAGAGCAAATGAAGAAGCAGGTCTTTAGAACTGCTGCTGCAAACAGTCCTTTGGATCTGTGTATCTTAAAATGTCAGCTAAAGGAATAGAGAGGTGGGTGTAACTTTATTTTTCCTCTGACAACTTCTGGAACCTAGGAGCAGCCCCTATGCTGAGAGTGAAAGAGGGAGTTGGTCCTTAAAAAAAGAGAGCAGATGCATCAGTGAAGCTGAGTGCAGAGCTCATTTTGCACTGCCTGTCTTCTGAGCAGGGGCACTCCTGGTCTAGACACTGTGTAGCCAGATCAGAGCATTGAACCCACATAACACGGTGCATGGTTAGTCCACAGCACACAGGCCTTTCTACTGATCAGCATCCTCTGTACCTGTCCCATGTTTACCTATCAGTCACTAGAGAACAAGTTTCTGCATCTCGCAGGATGTTAAAGCTTTTGAGCAGAGTTATTAGCCTCCATATCCCAAAAGACAGATACTGAAGAAAAAGAGAGCACAGATCAGTCTGATCCTGCAGCAATCCCCAGTGAGAAGTTAGGCTCATTTGCTCAGCATGTCAGGTGCCCATCCTCAGAGCAAACCTCCATGACTCAGCCAGACTAGCCTCTGAGTCAGGAATGCCTTGCCTGTGATTCTTAATTTACACATAGCTCTGAAACATGAAAGGTACAGCCTGTGCCATAGCTGTTTCACACAATTAATGGCATGGCTGTGCTGGATAATCCTGGCTGCCATCTGTCAAATGGCCGAGGCCAGCAAAGCCAGCTTGGTCTTAAGCTGACAGTCAAGCATCATCCTAAAACAGAGCAGTGGGTCTGGTGCAATCATCTGCCCAGCCTTCCTGGGGTACATGAAAAGAGAATTATACTGTTCACACCAAGAGCTTGTGATGTGCCAATCATAATCTGGAAGTTATTGGCCAGGAACTTCACTGACTGTCTGAACACAAAACACTAAACTATTTTGGCTTCCAAAAATCGTTTTGTTTTCCTATCCAGTCTTAGCCCAAGCAGAAAGTGCAACTTCTTGTCAAGTCAGCTGCTGACAAAGCAACTTTTTAAGAGCAGTTTTAGCTGTCTGTGGGAAATTAAGCAATGAGAAGCTGGCATACAGAAAGCGCCATGTCAAACACAATCACAACTCACTGCAGCTTCATTATCTCTGAGGCAGAAGTATGGACATCAAATGCAAGTATCACAGACAAGCTGAACAGAAAGTAGAAAGAGTCATTTGTGCTGTTTTGTTTACTAGTTCTAGTCCTCTTGGTTGTTCAACCACCATGTTAATAACATGTTAAATAAAATAAAATAAAGAAGGCAGCTGACAAAATACAGCCACTTTCAAGCCTGACAGCACAGCCTCTGCTTCTTCCCTTTGCTGGGGCAGAGTATTTAGCCAGAACCAAATGCCGCAACCTCAGCATTTTGCTGCTTTTCCCCAAACAAATGTTGAAACTGAATATTGAAACTCCCCCAGTGTAGCTGAAGGGATACAATATTTTAGCAGATTAACAATTACAATTATATTTATTATAAGTGTTATTATAAGCTTTAAAAATACACAAAACAGGGAGAATTTCCCCAACACTATTAAATATTAAGTTCATTCATTATAACAGAACACCCTTCTTACTACAGGATTGCACTTAGCAACAGCTCTCAGTTGTTCATGGTAGGAGATCATCTCTTCAGAAATACAGTGAGTTTCTCTTGAGGACATGTTAAAATACAACACAAGCTACTGATTTGCAAGAGTGAAAAAAAAAACACCCAAAACTAAACAAAACCCAAAGTACAAAAACCATCACTACCTACTCAGAAACATCTATTAAAAGTCCTGAGGTGTTATTTTAAGAACATGAAAATTATTTCCACATTATTGCTAATAATGCTCTGACACTTTGATATGACCCTGTCTCCAGAGATTTTCTGCCCTCTCTGAAGGGGCTGTCAGAAAAGAAACTTCAGAACTAAAAGCTCCTGTGTTGCAGGAGCTGCTGCTGCAAACATCAGCCAGAGTACCTGGCAAATATTTTCCATAAGAAACAGGGTGAATATTTTTATTAGCTCCAAACACATTTATCTCAAATTCCTGAATATGATACTACCTATACTTGTATTCTTTTAATAAAGACATAAGACTTGACTGCTCATCTTTCTTTTTTTATCAACATCATCATTATTATTTAGACTGAGAGTCAAAATGTTTGACAAACTATTTCTTTGCTTGACTATAGCTTGACTGTTAATTTAAATGATAAGGTGGAAATTTTAGGAACTGGTTTTATCACAAGAAAAGGGAGGAAAATTCTCAGGGATGATCCTTGCTAGAAAGAGGGTGCAGTTCCTAAGGAACAGTATCAATAAACTTAAAAATATAAATCCCTATGGTTTAGATCCCCTGGTCTAATTTTTATTAAAATCTATAGATAGCTCTTGCTATTGCTTTTTCTCTTAACAGCGTGAGATGAGCTGGCCAAGAAAGCAGAACATTACAGGAAATCAAGGCAGAATCTCAGGATGAAATGGGAGCACTACTTCCAAATTCCCTTAGCCAAACCAGCAGGAGAAGTGGCTACTGCCAACTTTCAAAGCAGACTCTCAGACAACACTGCTACAGCTGACATATGGCTGCCTTTAAGGTTTGCTGGGACCTTCAATCTTTTGACACTGGTTAACTAAACTACTTCAGCAAAGAGTGCTACAGCAAGGCTGAGCAGGACGAGCAAGCCCCTTCTGCAGCTCCAGCTCCCAAGTCTTCCTCACAACAGAAGACTTAGGTGTATTGGCTTAATATTGACCTTTCAGCAGTGGCACTGCAGTGTGTGCAGCATCCACCTGTGGGAAGGAGGCCAAATACCCTGAGCTGGCATTGGGCTCCCAGGTGCAGACACCCAGGACAGAGACTACAGAGAGACAAAGGTCACCCAGATCTTGAGGTGCAGTAGATCTGAAACCTTCCTTGGTGGAAACTGAAGAGAGCACCCAAAAGCTACACTCTGTACTACAACCAAGCTAAACCTCTCCACAGCTTTACTGCTCTGGCTGTGCACCATCACGTGGGTCACTTCCACCAACACTATGTTGCTTCTCCAAGTTTTCTTTTCTACCCATGTCTGACAGCATTGAAATACTACACTATAGAAGGGCCACAATGTAGACACCAGCTGCTCAATATTTGTTTCTTTCCAACACTGTAACTCATATTTTCCTGACAGGGTATTTAAAACAAAGGGGAAAAAAGGTCCATGTTGAAGCTAACTTCTACACAGAGTGTGAAGAAACCACACAGCCAAGTGGATAATTGCTCTGCACAGCTTCTGCCTGCTGGGGGAAATAGTCTTCAAATATTTAGTAGACAGAGCATGCTAACACAGAGCTGTCTAGTGCTTTTGTTCACCATATCCTGAAAAGAGATGTAACTTACTTCTCCATAATATAAAAGTGGTAACATATTTGCTTTAGGAATGCACACATTTCAAATGTGCTGGTTTGCAGGCTGTTGGATTCATATCTCAGTTGCAGATGACAGGAAATCTGTTTCCCAACAAAGACACTGCTGTTGAAGTGACACTTTTTGTTTCATTTTATGTAAGTATAGCAGTAATAACTTGGTCAGCTAGGTCACAACCAAGAAAACTTTTTCCTGTAGCTATTAGCTTCCCCACAGAAATATAAATTCAATTTTCCAAAATCACTTAAGTCTAAGTCAAATTCAACACAAAGTTCCAGTTGGAGCAGCCCCACTGACTGTTAAGAACAACCTGAAGAGACATGTCAAGAAGCTCATGGTGCCTCGCCCCGTGCTCAGGTCTATTTTGCACAAATATCTGTACTCACAGCACTAACCTAGGAAAAGGGATTCTTGGGTTTCAGCCCCACTTCTGACAGACTTGCTTCTTCATACAAAAGCATATTTGATAATTAAGGACATGGAGAGAACATGACCTCCCTTTTTAATGAATTTTGGCTCTTGGCTGTTTTAAAAAAGTAAAAGAGGAGGGTTCTGGCACTCAGAAGTATATCTCATTTCACATGCATCTTTCCACTCTAAATGTCTGCTGTCAACCCCCTGCAATATTTGGTAACCTCCCTTTCCAAATATTTCACTTTTTTTCCTGTCATTTACTCTATATGGATCCATAGCAAAACTCATCATTCTGAAACAAAGGGAGATCTCCTTTTAAAGAAGAAATTTTTTTCAGCATTGTATCTGGCAAGTAGAATGCAAAAACTACATGTTTATTCCACTATAAAATGATTCCCCATTTACCAACCCTAGATACAGCTGTGAAACTGAAAAGTCTTTCTACAGCCCTAATCCTGGCATCTCCATCATTATGGTGGAATTGGTACAAAAACCAGAAGCATATCCCAGAATTGCAGTAAGGAACAATCACAGGAATTATTTTGTTTGCTTAAGCCCTGTTTCTGCATAAGAGCTCAGTAATCATGGTACTCTACAAGCTCCCTTTCAGTATCCTTTTCTCTTATTCAGGGTCACTCCTGTGTTTGTCAGTAAAAGTTAATAATATACAAGGAAGTGCCTGTCCATGGCAAGCAGCAGGGAATCCCATGCAGAAGTGTGCTCAGCTTTCCCAACCCGCTCCTCTTTCCAAGGGCTCAAAAAATTTTGCATGCATTTTTAAGATCTACTATCCATGGGTGATCTACATACTGACTGTATCAGCTCTGCAAGTAAGCCATGCCTGCCTTGCTTAACTTTTCCTTAGAGATGCAAGAAGGCAAGGAACACATGCCAGATGCAGATGGCACATGAACTGCTAGTGCCAGACAGAACTCTGAATTCTGCATTTAATCCCAATTCCCACGGTCCCTAGAAAGCACTATGAGAAAACCAATCACAGCGACTTTCCAGTGTTTAAAGAGCAGGACTGCTCACCTGGCATTCCTTCTACCCACATGGCCAAGTTGTTTTCATGCATTTGAAAGGGGCTTTTTACACCAGCCAGTGCAAGAAACAATGGCAAAAGAAAAGCAGCAAGCAACCCCTTACTCCTGCAATCCTAGGGATTTCCAAGGACCTGCTTGCAGATTCATGTTTTACTTGATGACAGGCAAAAGGACGTAGCAAGCAATACTTCTCATTGCTATTATTTCTCTTTTATTCAGACATATTATTTAATTCTGAAGATCTAATTAAAAAAAACCCTACAGGACAAATTCAAGGACCTGGATGAAGTACTACATCCTGCCCCATGACTTCCAGAGTGCTGGGCTCATAGCTGATGCTTAACAAGAACACATAAACGCACATCTTAGTGTAAAAACAAAGAAACAAAAATAGCACTCTCACTCCTATGCAATGATGCCTTCTGAAATCAGACAAAGAATTGGATCTAGAAAAAAAATCCCATTCTAAATTAAGACAAACTAGTACTTAATTTTACAAAGAGGGGAGAACAGCTTCGTGCACAGCATAGTACCTCCCATTGCTGTCAGAGTGGCAGTCAACAGAAATGACTGAGGGATCTGCATCCTTGGTGGAGTCCAAAGAATGATGAGGGGAGTAGACAAGGTACTGAGAAGGACCTGGGGATCAGGAGGACTGTAGCAACTACAGTCTCCATCATGAAGACTTGTTGATGCAGAACTACCTGAACAGCAAACACATGGCAACACTTGATGGCTTTGTCCCTACCCGTCTCACTCAATGGGCATCCTCCAGTTGTGCCTTGTCTGTTAGAAGCTGGGAGCTGTCAATACCATATTGGGGTCAAATGCTATTATGGTCTTGTGGGCATTAACTAAACTTCAAAGAAAGTAATATAGATGAAAAGGCATAAAGTTTTATGTGACCTGAAAAAACATGGCAAAGCTAACTGATCCTTCAATGTCTCTGTTCTCAGTACATAAAAGTTATTTTAATGGCTTTTAACAAGATAGTATTTCAGCAGGCTGTACAGATAAATAAATGTTAGTATAGGTCTTATCACCAAAGACCAAAGGACCCTTGGAACAGAACTTCCTCAGGTTATGAGATTCAGTTTTAAGAAACAGGACCATTTTCATCTTCTACTTCTCCTGATTTCCAGGGAGCAGGATCTGACACACCAGACTTTTTTGCTAGTCTGAAAAAAAGAATAAAAGTAACAATGTCCATTTGAAAGAGCATAAAGCACAAAGAAAGTGCTAGGGTCTGCAGAACTATTTCTATATAGCATCTGTCTCCCTTTGCAAAGCTTGACATTAAGTCTGCAGCTGGACAATATTGCAGTTTATTGCTCTATGCAAAGCCTCACATGAAGCTCTTTGGAAAAGACAACTATTTATTAGTCCTAATGAGAATACAATTTGCTTTCAGCAGGCTTACTTTACTGAAAACAGCAGAAACAATTGAACTGAAAAACAAAACAAGCTGCAATTAGAAGCTGAATGTCCACTAGCCTATCCACAGCTGATGGCTAACGGCAAATTAATCTACATCTTCAATACCAAATTTTGACCACAATGTAGAGCATGGAAGAGTTATGGTATGTACCCTATCAGGCTTGAACTTCTCAACTGAAAGTTGATAAGGGGGAAAAAACCCTCAAAGCTACTTTTATCCCCTGATAATTCTTTATTAGGAGCCAAAATATATCTGGAAACTGCATCAGAAGACCTGGGAGGGAATCAGAGGACCGTTAACCTCTTGAAATTCTCTGACATTCTGAGAAGTAAAAAGCATTGCCTAAATGTTGAACTCAGTGCTGTGTGTGGAAGGGTAACAGACCACTGTTATACACACAAACACCAATCCCTGAACTGCTGAAGACTGCCGTATCAGAAAGGAGTAGGGAAGTGGCAGAGAAAAATGCTTTAAATTGCTAGTGAGGGTTAGTAAATCAAAACAGCACCACAGAATATTTGGACTTAACATGCACAACAACAAATTGACATTCTTTTTTCCAGATGTCTGGTGTCCAGGCCTATTTTCAGGTACTGTTCTCCTTTACATGCCTGTGTACTGATCTGGCTTTGGTTTCTCTGGCCTCCGTATATGCTTTGTAGCCCCAGCTGATCTTGTCTGCCTCTGGGAAGGGAACAGAAGGGACGTTGACAGAAAAAAGCTTGACAGGTGACATCGAGGCTATAATCTGATATAGTAAAATTGCACAGAAAACCTGAAAAAATATTGAACAAATCTGGTTCCAGCCATTTCCACATGCTTTTTTTCCGTAATTCTTTTTTTGCTCAACAAGATGTTATTTCCTGTATTTCCAGTAGAAGTTAATTAAACTAATAAAAAAAGGCTTTTTCAAGTATCTCTTGACCTTAGATGATGACCACACGGAGTTGAACACAAAAGCAATTTATAATCTTTTCTAAATGCTTTAGTGCAGCAAGAACTAGTCTGATGCTCATTTTTTCAACCTTGGTTATTTGTGGTACTCTGTGTGCCTTAGATTTATTTTCTGAAAAATGTACAACATGCAATACTTTGTGGTTTCTCATAGTGAGACTACAAAAACAAAAGCCTGCATTTGTGGTGTATATGGCACATTTGCTGTGTGCAGTAGCTGAGAAGCAGGTTAAGTACCTAATGCAAAATCTAAGGCTTCTGTAACAGTTCCAGGCACAAGATCCGGTGTGTTCACAAGTAGCCTGAGCAACTCAACAGCACGATGCAGTGCTCTCTCATTCTGCAACGTTGTAACACAACATGGGAAGCTTCAATAAATGGAATAGTGACTAATCCAACTGAACACTTGCCTGGAAGCAGCTTCTTATTCACTGCCCTGATTTACATGACTGTTGTCTCTGCTGCCAGGTACACGTTTACATCAGTGTTTCGAGCAGTGGCCACAAACCTGTACTTCAAAGCTGCAGTGTTTTACAGCAGTACGGCAAATGTATGGTGTCACTGCATTAATTTCTTATTATCCACATTAGTTTAAAACTATCGAAGTCAAGTTTTGCCACTGAGGACAATGTTCCCTTAAGGACATGCTAGGAAATTCTGGTGCAGTAGATGTACAGAACACACTGAATAACTTTTCTCTAGCAGTTAAATGATACTGAATCACATGGTAGCTGAATATTCAGGAAAGAAAACACTTAAATAAAACACATGTGATATCTTGTTCAGGAGTGATACCATCAACATAAAATGTCATCCATAGTTATTAATATTAATTTAAATTAGCAATGATTAGTCAAGGGCATCCATTCAAAGGTTAAAAGTGGTTCTGCATTAATACATAACACCCCAACTATTTCTTCTGGGGAAAAAAACAGAACACAAAACAACAACGTAGCAACTTGGGGTTAAAATACTTATTTCACATACTAAAACAAACATAACCCAGAAAAAAAAAAGGCAATTGAATGTACATCTAGCAAGTTCCACTGCCTTCAACAACGAGGCTTTTTTACAAAACTCAGTAACTAACACAGTGTAAGCCTTAGATCTTAATTTGAAGGAAAGAAACTGCTGCTGAGAGCACAGTATAATGTTTGGTAAAATGTTATGGCTTGTGTTGAGGCATAGTACAGGACAAGGCTGCTAACACCTCAGTGGAGTTAATCTTTTCTATCCTGCCTCAGCCAAAATGCATCCTCCATAACCAAAGGACATACCAAAGAAACATACTAATTCAGAGAAGCTGCTACTCATTTCTGCAGGTGAGAAAGCATCCTAGAACTATCTATTACAGTACCAGATTGTAACCTCTCACTGCTGTCAGAGCCTTCTAGCTTTATACCTGGAAGCCTCTCACTACTGCAGAGTATGCACTGCTGAATGCCTGAGGATAAGGAGGGATTTTCCACCTAGCAGCTCTCCCAGCTCCCAACACACACAGATCTACCATGCACCAGAAAAGCCTAAAGCATACCAAAACATTTTTTTCCTAATAGACTTTTCATATAAGCAGAATTTGCTAAAGGAAAACAATTTAAAATATCTGAGTTACACAAGCTTGCCACTTCTGAAACTGCTTACTGATGTTCAGATAAAATATGTATGTGCACTGATGCAATGGAGTCCTCACAGCAGACAAGGCTGACAACTCTGTACACCTTGCAAGTTCCTGAACGCAGTTCAAGAGACAACATCTAGCTGGGCTCTCAAGCAAAATTAGTCCAGTCAAGAGATATTTCCTTGTAGCAGTTTCACAAACAGCACCACAAACTCATCATGTTCATCCCTGGTGGAACAGCCTGAGCCTCAAAATTTGAGATGCACCTCATTACATTTGGCCCTTCCTTTCCAGTTTTGGAAATGCATTATACTTGAATTGCCTGTTCACCATTCATACATGAAAGTTGCAGTGGGAGAGGAAAACAAAGGAAAAGGTTTCTGCTTTCCTCAGCATGATGTTGCATGAAGTTAATTTTTATTTCCAAGCGAAGTCCAACTTGAAAGCCAAGTTGTGGTTTTTCTTGAGTCTCAGACCCAGGAAAAAAGGTCTTCATGACAACAGCAAGGGGACTGAGGGAGGACAGGACCTCAATAAAAGTTGTGCTAATTCAAAAGGACTGTGGGATCCCTAAACTCCAGAGAACTGCATCTCTTCCACTAATCAGACTAGCTGGTACAGCTACCATGCTATGTTTGCATCCTGTGTTACAAACAAATTCATGTATATAGGACAATACAAATCTAATTAATAAAAATAGGCTAGAAAGCTTAAAAACTGAATTGTATCCACTAAGTGATCCCCTTTTGAAGTTTCTGCTTAGAGTCATTGTACTGCTTCCTTTTTAATACAGGAACACTGCTGCATCTAAAGGCACATGATTTGGTGATGTTTTAAAAGAAAAGTAGTTGAAATACAGAACAAATATGATCTTTCCATACTTTAGATACAAAGAAATATAAATAAGCAATGATAACTTTTGCAAACAATGTCTTAGAGCACTGACTTAAAACACTCTGGGCATTAGTTTGGTTTATTTCAGTAAAAATAATAATAAAAAAAATAAAAAGAAGCTGTCCTCCCTCTCAAATAGTTGGAGATTTTCTATTTTAAGTTACACTCAAGGTTTTAATGCATACTAAGGCCTAGTTTCTGAAAAGCACAAGAGAATCTGAAATTTTTTTCTGCCTTCACTGTCCAGTGGAGAAATAGTCACAGCTCTGTGGTTGCATACATACCCATAGAGCAAAACCACAGAAGTCATTTACAATACGCTCCAGATTTGCATGCTGCTCTACACACAATTCTCAACACATGCAAATTTGCACCTTCAGTTATATTTACTGTTCATGAGCTACTCAGTTTAACATCACGGAAGAAATAAATTTAAAGCTTTCAAAGCAAAATTTCAGCCTAAGCTTTGAGTCCAGGCAATGTACTCTCAGAATTGACACGTGTGCCACAATCTGAGACAAAGACAAAAAAAGTTTCTATTTTACACCTTACTTCATGCTTATTTCTACTTTCTTGCATCCAAACAGCAACACTTAGTATAGCACTTCTTAAAATTTCCCTTCTGTTCACAGTTAGCTTTACTTTCAGTTTCCACATGCAGTACAATACCATCATATCTAGATTTCATCTGAAGTGCTTGAATTAAGAAATGTGATTTAGTCAAAAGCTGTAAAAAACATTAAGTCAGACAAAAATATGTTTTCATTCACCCCTCCAATTTCAGTTCGAAGTATCTTTTTATTCATCTAACCACCAATTTTCTGTGCATATTTAAGTAGAGACAATATGTTTTAAAGGATGTGAACACAAAGAGATTTAAACTAATTTATCCTATACTACTATACCGATGTAATCTTAAAACTTAAATACTTCATTTTCAGAAGACAGAGACACTACTTTAAAATAACCTGAAACAGATAACGGCACACACAGATAAGACTAAAATTAAGTTATAATTAAGTAGAGAGACTTGCTGCTCATCAGTTATGTAGGTCCAAGGTTCCAAGCAACATGGCTTAAAGGAGTTTTGTCCTTGCAAACTAACAACAGGCCTTCAGCTGAGGAATGAGAACATTCTCAAACAAACAACAACAAAAAAATCCCACATGCTGCTGATTTGCTTCCTCAGTGCGGGGCTTATGAGCAAAATATGAGCTCAATGCCTGATTAAATTTTTACCTTCACCAGTTGGTTTTACAAGCAGAGTGAGTGTATTTATTTTGCATTTGGCTTCCTTATTTCCTTGCACCAATATAGAATGCAATTTGTAAATGTTAAAAATTCATAGAGAAAAAGTAATTGGTACAAAAACTGTCTTAAGCATGAAAGCATTAATTTAAGATTAGTCAGTTAGCAAGAAAACAGTGTATGGTACATTTTTTCCTCCTTTTCAATTATTTTAAATGGGCCAAGAACCCAAAAGCACAAGAAGGAAAGCCAGCAAATTTGTTGAAATTAAAATGAAGTACACTGAGAAAAATTCCTTGCTTCTGAAACACTGTCAATTTTAGGCCAAGCCCACCAACGACAAATAACCTAATTTCCTCTGTGCAGTCAGAGGTTCACCTTTCCTGCTCTGCATTCATCATGCTCCCCACACCCAGGGTGCTCTGGGCAGTGTCACTCCAACTGGCAGCAAGGCAATGGCAGCCTCTGCTGCAGGGTCCCTGGGGACAAACAGGTTCAGATTAGACACTCTTTGCATTGGGTTTTCTACTGAGTAGATGGTTTCCCCCTTCCCCCCCTTTATTAGTTCATTTTTATGTAGGTTTGCATCAACCTACATCTGTGCATTTCTCATTAAGGCAGACCAGCTGAAACAGGTGCAGGCTGGTGAGAGAGGTTTGCTGTTCAAACCCCTCCCCAGCTTTTCATTCAATGGCAAAGCACTTGTCCCAACCTGTAATAAAACTTCTGACCTGCAGAGAAAGATCCATAACTTCAGTCCATACACTCCTGGTGCCTGTACACCTTCATGGTGGAACTTCAAGACATTTTCCCAAAAGAAATTTCCTAAAGAGGAAGCTAAGAGGGGTTGTTTGCTCGGTAAGATAATGAGAAACTGGTACAAGACAGAGACCAGAGTTAAATCATCCTTCATCTCCCCAAAAATAAACACAGGAACAGCTTTTGTTCCCAGAGGAATCATACAATGTGCTGAAGAGTCTCTTTGATCCAAGCACACTGAGCTAGACAGCAGTTAGGGTAATATACTTTGTCCTTTCTATGGAGATGAACCCTGCTACCAGAAAGCCTCGTTTAGGAGCAGAAGGACTAGATTACCCTTTGACAGGCTCTGAACAAAAAGCATGCTTTTGTTAGACATTAAGATGATGCATACTGCCTATGTTCTGCAATTAAAAAAAAAATAATAAAAACCAGAAAAATGTGTTTCTGACATCTGACTTACAGAGTGCAAGTTTACCTGGATAATTTTGGCAGATTAAGGCCATGTGTCATTAATGTAGGAAAGGAAAATGTAAATGTATTGGACTACATGATACAGTGTTGGAGACAATTTATTCTGCTTGTACCTTACCATCTAATGACTTCTTTCATTTCCAGAAAATGAGGGAGAAAGAAAGGAAAAAGCAAAACAAAACCCAAACAAATTCATGACTTGCCTCTTCCAAGCCATGGATGCTACAACAATCCTGGACTTCACCAGCTAGAAGAATAGAGATCCCAACCTGGGGTAATTGATTTTACATGCTATGCTCTGCTTTTAATCCTGGATAGCACTACAACATTGGAACTCCACAGACATTCTGCTAAGGACAAGAAGTTTTACTTTAGAAATTTAGACTATATTTAAACTGTATCAGAAAAATTCTTACTTGATTTTACAGAAGTGGCCTAATACTCAAATTTTCTAAACCACAGACCCAGTACCTCACTGATGCAGCTGCACTGTTTTGCTTGTAATGAAAAGCAAACTGTAGCTAGGACAGTGTTGGTTGTTTTGGGTTTTTTGCAGCTGCTCTGCTACACAGCAGTACCACACCTTGAGCAAGCAGCAACACCTCCTAGCTTGTGGGCACTACGTTGCAACTTTGTATTTTCCAAAACTTTTAATGGCCAAGCAGATACAAAAAGTAAAGGACAGCTTAAGCAAAATCCAGTGCTGCTCACAGCATAGTGCTTATTGTTTAAAGTGAGAGACTAGAGATCACATTATTCAGTACTACTGCTTCTGTAAAAAAACCAAAAAAAAACAAAAAAAAACCACAAACAAAAAAAAGCATAACCTTGCACAGTATAGGACTAACATTGCTTATATTGAACATGTTACATTGTATCAAATCCAAAACTCCAAAATGAAAAGGACACCATGCAGAAAAACCGTCCTGCAAGAGCCCATGAATCCTCTGATCATCCTCTCCTTCCCTGTGCAACTGGACTCCTTCCTTTCCTACTTGAACTTGCTCATCCCTACTGTTATTTTACCATCATGCTTGCTTTCTATCAACTCATTTGCTGACTTTTTTTTCCATTTGGTTTAAAATTACAGAGGAAGAAAACTCAGCATGTTTTCACTGACATACTTAGAGATACTGACATACCCTTCACTGCAATAAGCTCTATTTTTGCTTTTCATCCACAGCAGATAAACTATTCTTGTAAATAAAGTGCCAATGTAATTAGATAGGCTAATTTTTGGAAATGCTGGCTAACTGGCTATTTTACTGAGAAATCTTTCTCAGGTAACACAGATAGTTAAAATAACAGCAATTAAGAATATGTGAATCAAATAATACAGAGCTCAACACTTAAAACAAGCAAACCCAAAAGTATTACTTTGAACAATTTGATTATACAAGACAGCACTAGCTGCACAATTCAGAGGCTAACCTAGATTCAAATTTCAAAAGCTACACATTTCCAAGTTCAGAAGAGCAGTGAGCAGTGTTTTATCTACAAGAAACCGTGCAGGTTTCTCATCTTCATGATGAGGTTTGCTTGAAATACCTCTCTTGTCAGGGATCCTGTCCAAAAATCCTCAAGGTTTAAGAATGCAGTAGTTTCTGATCTCTTTTGTCCTGAAATGACTTGATGTTTTCACAGTATAATTTGTTCCTTAATTATGTCTATGCTGAATTAAAATCATCACATAAAAAGTCCAAATTTTGGGGACTAAAGAAAGAACTTCATGTAAGTGTTACCTGGAGCAGCCTGATTATAGAGACTCAATCTCAAAAATATTGCAGCAAAAGAACATCTCCTGGGAGAAACATGAGGAGTCTAAAGTGGAACCCAAAGACAAAACAGAGAAAACTGATTTGAGATGTACTAAGTGCAGTAGATGTTTACTCAAATATGAAAAGAAAACAAAGTGGACAGAAATTACACCAAAACATATTTTAAAATTCATCTTACAGACAAGACAGCTGCAAAAACAGAGAATAGTTCTGATTGATGTTGGTCAGACCACTTTCATGAACATGATTTTTGACCTTAAGTGACAGGCAAATTCATCTTCCTGAAATATTATTATTATTATTAATAATATTAATAACAATAACAATAATAACAATAACAATAATAACAATAACAATAATAACAATAACAATAATAACAATAACAACAACAACAATAATAATGTATACACAATTCAAAACTGCTGAATTTAATTAGTACAAATTAATGGCTATTAAAAATTAAACTAAATTACAATACAGATTATGAGAATAACTCTCTGCAGACTCTGTTTTACACTTGAGGACTTAAACACTTAAAAATAGATTAAAAAAAATGAAAACACACACACAAAAAACCCCACAACCAAAACCCAAACCAAAACCAAATATATAGACACCTCACCATTACATTTCAGAAAAAAAAAGCTTTGTGTATGACTTCTTTACACTGAGGCTAATAACTTGTGCACAACAAATGAGTGAAAGATTCTGGATGTAGCTGGATGATTCTGGATGCAGAGCTGTTTTACACAGCCTGGTCCATCCTAATGGTTTTTAAAAGTTGCCATTTTCCTACTTGTCAGGGCCTTATACAGTCCAATTCATTATTCATACTTCAAGCATCTTAAGAACCTAGGAAAAATCTAATACTGTTTTTGTTGTTGTTGTTGTGTTTGTTTGTTTGTTTTTTCTGGAGAATTTTCCCTGCTAGCACCACCTTATAGCTTAGCATCCTCAGCACAAAAAAATCACAGCCACCGACCGACACTGTTCCATCCAAATCATAGTCCTACAACACTTAATCCATCTTTCTTTTCTCTCAATAAATTGATCTACAAAAAGAAAGCAAGAAGATATTGAGAACTCCACTGTAGCTTATATACACAAGCCAATCCACCTCCTTGTATGCCCTTCTTTGTAATCTTTATGTAATTAATTTGCAAGGCTAAAAAAAAAATAATTAAATAAATAAATAAAACACTGTGGCCTCTCTGATCTTCTCTACTGTTAGCTCTCTCAGCAAGTACCTAGAACTCTTTACCTCTGGTAAATCAATTATTTCATCTAAGGACCACTGTTGCTAATCCCAGACATCAAGGCACTCATTGCCATCTCAGTATATACGAGGCAGCCAGGTTTAACATCCCATAACTACAGTCAAGTGATCATGAGACTAATTTCTAATCCCTGTAGCATCTAACTGGGTTTTCATTTAGCAGCTGATCACTGGCCCAGGTAGTAATGGGACAGTATTTCTGGTTGTTCTTTTTCAAAGCTAAGTCCATTCTTGAGGGACAGAACATGTCCCTGTCAGGAACATATGGTCATGAGAGGTCTTGGCTGTGCTCACAGAATGATACCATACTTCCCAAAATAGAAAAGACTTTGTGCTGCTCTAGATACACAATACTAGATATAAGCAGATATCCTAAACTGGCTGCCAGTCTGTGTATCTTGTCCTCATCTTACCTTCATTTTTAAGTCACTTAGGATTTGCCCTTCTTAGTCATTGATAAAAGTACTGTCAACATCCCTCAGTGAACTTGGTATTTTGATTCCCTGCTCCATCCCCATGAAAGTTATCAGTTTGTCTCAGTAAAATTGATCCTTCAAGTTAATAACAGGCTTACAAACCAGGTAGAATTCAAAAGTAGGGCTGTAATTTTTCTAAGGGAAAAGTCATTAAGAAGGGAGGTGGATGGGGTGATAAACCTATAATACTTTGAAATTCATGTGTTAGGGGAAAAAGTCGTAAAAAAAACCCAACACAACAAGCACCGCCCCCCCCCAAAAAAAAAAAAAAAAAAGCAACCACAAAGCAAAAAAGTCAGGGTACTCCAAAGCCCAGATTTGTGTTCAAAATAGTTTTTGGAAGTGTTTTCCCCATATCCAGCTTTACTATTTCTCAAAAATAATAATAAAAAAAGGTGCTTAAAACAAACAGTTTAAGTCTAAACATTAGTTAGGATTTGCTATTAGCATCTATCTGTGCAACAAACCAGTTCCACTTACTGTGAACAAAGTTATGATCTTCAGTTTAACTACAAGTAATTCTCAAAATTGGATTTCGTTTTTCAGCTGATGGTACCTGCCCATAGCTACAGGTATCCTGCTGTTACACAGACTGCATTTGTAATAGAAAGACTTTCCACCAACCTAAGTAGCAGGTAGTTTGCCTTGCAACTGTAATGGCTAAAGAGAGAAGTGAAATGTAAAAGGTTACACATATCAAGAAAGGTCCTGAATTCATTGTTGCCCCTGCTCTTTGCTCGAGAGAAATGAGAGAGCCAGCATGTCTCAACGTTTATCTCTATAGCAGAGCAGAAAAAGATCAAGGATGTATGCTAAGCCCTGAAGCAGATGGAGTGATGGATGACAAAAGTTTTAATGTACTTCATCTTCTTATCTACCTCTTTGCAGTATATTTGGTAATAAAAAAAGCACCCATTTCTAAAAACTAGTCACAGGCTCAGAGATAAGCAAAGCTCAGCACGGGGTGTGATCTGAACACGTACTTGTGGAAACACCAGCTTTCAACAATGTCTTATGACAGATTTTGGTTCCTGTTACTAATCTTCCTAGCCAGATATCATCCCCACAGAGTCATGAATATTGAGCTCTGCAACTGTCACAGGAATGAAAAAGAAGCTGAACAGTGCTCCTCGTTTCTTATCATCCTCTATTTCCCTCTTCAAGTAAACTCTCATAATTTACTTCTGTTCCATTTTTTTCCTTTCTTTTGGTCTTCTTCCTGTTTCTCAGCAGAATATATATAGTGGTCCTAATGACATATCAGAAAAATACTTGTATCTCTGCTGTTCCAGTTCCCACATATCTACAAGTCATAACAGTTTCAGCTCAGCACATTTTCAAACATAAAAAAGACAAAACCCCTGCCATCTCATAGAAAAAAAAAAAAAAGCAAAACTGTTTTCCCCAGATGGATGTCTGTTGTCATCAGAGAGATGTGGATGTAACAGTACCAACACAAGCTTTATTCCATTGCAGAAATGATCCTTCACCACAGTTAGTAGGCTGCAGACTAATTCTCTTGGGGTTTAATCACATTTGTTATTAAAGAAAGGTGTCACAGCACATTCACTTGCAAACCTTTACTGAAGAACATTGGTGGGCTCAGTAGGTGTAATGTGTATCAACACCCTATCTCAGTCTTTCCTTGGAAGCATCACCTCTTCTAGAACTTGGCCACACATTATTTTGCTGAACTGTTATATTAAATGTAAGACTACCTTCCCCATGCTTGTAACTTTTGTCTGTAAAAGACAAGGGATCCAGGAAAATAGTTCCAAAAATGCTCTAAACCTTAGCTGTACATACTAAATAAAAATAAGTTAATGCTTTCTATTACAAGTCTGTTTCTGGTGTTTTCAGCACTCCACTAGGGTGCTATTTAAAAGAGTAGATGCTAAAGAACTCAGGTTGTTCACTGTCTAACTTACGTTAAAGAGGAACATCATAAGATTTGGTCTATTTTTAAAGTAGCTGCTGTCACCAAGTGTTCATCTTTGCTCCTCTGCCCCTTTCCCTTTCTGAGAAAAGGACTGTTATGAAAAACTGGAGCATAATGAAAGTAGTCCAAAGTCATTAGTAGAGTTGCATTATTGAGTTCCGGGGACCATCAAGTATATTGAGAATAGCCAGAACTTTGACTGTAAACGGAAACACATTGATAGGAAATGTAATGATGAAAAGCAAAATAGTGCCTCCCGGGATGGTACAAAGTGTGAGAGAGCTCACTTGGGGGACTCAGGAGGCTGACTTCAGTCTCAGAAGCAAGTCCAGTGGGCCCAATGTGAATTTGGAGCTATCCAAAAGTTTGTAACGTCAAAAGCAATGGAGAGGAATAAATGAAATCAGAAAATTTAGGGCAAAGTATACAGCCTGTCTTGCCCAACAAAATGTCTGGCATAGACTTTTTTTTTTTGTACATGTAAAACCAATAACAATTGAACTCTAAGCTGAAATAGTTAACTACATGAAGCCTGCTTGCCAGTGCTTTGAAAGAGTCCTCCTTTTTCCATTTTGCAACAAAATAGAATTATAGGGATTAGAAAGCAGTCCTTTTTTTCAGAGCACCTGCTAAGGACACAATATTGTCTCAGCACCCCTGCTATAAACAGAACACAAGGAAACTAAGAGGGGCTAGGATACATCTTGTGGTAACATAATGCAGGCAAATAAGGCAAGATGGTAGAGTGGATGGATATTGTGTCAGCATAAATTCTTGGCACACGCATGGTTCTAGTCCCTGTGCTATCTTGGCTCTCATGCACTGACTCAATGAGCACAGCTGGAGTCCAGATTTTTAAAAGTTTGCATGCATTTGCATTTTGTGCTCTGAAAGAAATCAGCAGGACATCTTATCAGAAACTCATGCCATTTTCTTATTTAGGCATCACAGATGTCTTATCAGGTAAACAACAGGCAGACACATGCTTCACTTTCTGGGTCATGACCACACAATATGAATACAAGTTGTAATTGTCCCTTTACCTTATTGTCTCCATTATAATAATTAATGGAACACTTTGATGTCTCGAAATTGGCTTTAAAAATCCACCAACATGTTTGCAAACACTGAAAAAAATAAATAAAATCCTGTTCTATTCTGTTGTCTGTTCCCACAGACAGACACCTGCAAATTTGTGCAGATTCTGAATATTTTTTGGCTAGCATATCCTTAGTTATTCCCTAAATATTTTAAGGAAGAAACTATGGAGATGTTTCCCTGTGCAGTTATTATTTTGGCATACTTACCTTTGTAGGAATCTGATCTTGTTAATTCAAATACAAGACATAAAACACTCTATAAAGAGCATCTTCTACAAAAAACTATTAGTACATGACAAAAACCAAACAAACAAAAAAAAACCAAACAAAAAATATACAGGAAGCCTATCACACTTCCTGCATGAAGCACCTGCATCAAAAGCAGGAGGCAAGCAGGGGAGGAGGGTGAAATAGAAATACAGTATTTGCTCTCGTTTTGATAAGGAGTATGATTAGCTTCAAACCAAAATTAGCTCACACAGTAATACCTGATAATTATTTTCAGTTTGAGAACTTTGTTCTAACCCACAAAAAGCAGACAGCAGGTTTAATTTATTTCATTAAGATGAAACTGTTGAGTCACTGTTCTCTGTAAGATTACTTCTGAGGAATGCCCAGGATTGGTACCTGGGCACTGAGAGCCAATTTCTAGCCACAGATAAGAAATTGCACCTGGCACACCACAGGTACTTAGTCTATCCCCTCCTATGTCAGCATTAACTATTCCTTTGGCTTCTCCACCAAAGATGCCCACACCCATACGTAGTTGGAGAAAAGACACTACAGACATGGATCTAGTAGAGCACAGGTTTGTGGCTTTGTTCCCTGCATTTCTTTTCAGCAAACCTACAAGAAACAGTACAGTAATACATTCTTCTATTTGTCAACATTTTTCTTCAGTTTCTTACACCAACTTTTAAATAACACCACTTCAGGTCTGCATAGGCTGTCAGCATAGATCCTCTTGCCATTGAAGTCAAGTTTTGAAAAAGCCTATGTTGTAGAGTCAAGAGGGAAAAACATTCTGGTTTTTGTCTTGTGTTCTTCACCCACCTGCATATGTTCATGTTTTTACAAAAAATCAAGCCATTGCTAGAGACACCACCATCCATTCTCCCTGCTTCCCCCCAAAAATTCTAAAAAGTCAAGACTATTTACTTGAGCCCAAATCAATGCCTACTACTGAAAAGTGCCCATATTTCACACACCATACCCATGAACACTGCAGTTTTTCATAAGTGATCACATGTAATCAAAGTTTTGGAAACGGCTTTAAACTTTTCTCTCTTTTAGTGTGAAGAAAAAAAAAAAAAAAAAGCAGCTTATTCACCTTGAAATTGAATGAGAAAAGCAGCAGACTGAAAAAACCTGAAGAGGATAAAATTATTTTGCTAAGAACAAAGAAATCCAGGGGGAGTACAGAACTGCTGAGCAAGTACAAGGAGACAAGGAGAGATAACAAAGATTAAACATCACCACTGTTCATGTCCTAAAGTAGCAATCCATAGCATTTCATCAAGAGGTTTCCATATCCTGTAAAATATCTCAGAAGCTCCTATTAAACTGCACAGCACCATTAACAAAGCTCAATAATGAAGGGCTGCGGTTTAAGTTTGTTTTAGATAGAAACTGAGTGTCAATCCCAGTAAAAATGTAACATAAACCACTTCCATTTTCATAAGTCTTCTTAAAACAAATTCTGTTGAGAATAGTCACATAGAAACAGCTGATATTTTAGTTTGGAGGCTGAACTAATATATTTTATTTGCATTTATTTCTTTCTTAAAAGTAAAATTTTGGACAGAGATCATGCAGTTTTGCCTATAAAGTCCTCACACATCTTCCTATTGTCTTCAATTTCACAGTGTGATAGATGAGAATTTCTCAATTCCTGCTTCATACTGAAGCTTTTCTACTTCCCACACAGAAAAACCCACCAGGGTGGTGGAGTGTGGATCTTTCTGGAAAGAGGAAATTACACATATTCTGAGATAAGGTCACTGAATTGAGGCTGGGATAGCACATTTCTAGTCTCTTCTTCAAGGCATCTCCAATAACTTTATATCATAAAAAAGCTCCCCTAGGAATACTAGAACGGATAACCTATTCCAACACGCTCTGTAGCACAAAGTTTAGGCCACTATCTTAAAACTGCTTTTGATTCCTACAACCTTCTCTGGTTTAGGCAACCAGAACTATGACCTGAAACTGCTTTTCATATATTCTTGTTTACTGCTCCTAATTACAGTACCATGAGATACCAGGGGGGATGGGAAGGATAAGAAGAGTAACTTCAGTGTTCAACTCCCTTCCTCTGCAACCAAACACCAAAATACACATTACTGAGATCCAGTTCTCAAAGTACTCATTTTTAAGTGAAACAGAAACATTTCACTGTACTGGAGACTCTGCTCAGCTATTGTAGGTCTTCCCTCCTGTAATCCCCTGCATTGCATGAAATTTGGTCTGTAAAATGAGGCCACGAACCATATGAGCATCAACACTCAAAGCATTTGAATTGGAAAAAGTCACTCAGCCTGGATTAATGGGAATAGAAGGAATGTCCCTATTGTAGTCACACTCGTATGCATGGTTAAGAACAAGGTAAACCAGGGCAAAGCCATTCACACCACATCCTGGTTCAGACATCCTGTGCAAAAAGACCGTTCCCCAGAAATTCTCTCCACCAAATTCCTGCCACACATCTCTCTGCAGCACTCCCTTCTCATTCTCCACACACAGAGCAGCTGAGGCTTTTATTTCTGTACCTCATCCCACAATAAGTGTACTTCAGCCAGTGACTCTGCAAAAATACAAATCAGAAACTGTATTCCCCTGGTCAGTCATGTATGTCAGGCACTCTTCAGCTGAGACCTGCCACAAGTCCAGCATCAGGTTGCTGTAGTAGTGGCCTGCACAGCCCTCTCTCTTTCAAAGGTAAAACTAAAGATCTCTGCTACCAATGGCTCATTTGAGTATTTAATCACAGTGGAAACTGCTCCATAAGCCTAAAACCCATCTGTCATTAACTTACTGGGGCAGTGTTACTTTGAAATGGATTAAAATTCCCCAGGTAAAGGAAGAGCAGAAAGTAATCATGTTACTTTCATGAAAAGTGTATAGTGAAGTACATAAAATGCCTAGATATCAGGGCTGCACTCCAAAAGTTAATTTAATGGCTTCAGGAAACTCAAAATCAATGCTGTTATTTATAGATGACAGTCTCATTTACAGTAACTTTCTGCAACAAAAGAATACTGTTAAGGAAAAGATTATTTACTTTAATTCATATCCATCTGACTTTGGGCAAAAGAAAGAAAAGACAAATTGTGAACTTATCTATGTAAAAAAGGTATGGAAAAATAACAAAGGGCATTTCATATTTCATTTGATTTTTTTTGTTTTTAATTAAATCTGTCATCATGAAATTTCCCTCCAGAAAAAGAAGGAACATCATGCTTTCCACCGCTATGTTTTGTAGCTTTTTTTGGGAGACTTCATAACTCAATGCAGCAAGGCTGATACAATATGGTGTATTTTGGGAGTGTAGGAAACTGAGGGTTAGTGTGTTCCCTCTCAATCCCCCATTCCCAACACAGAAAAGCAATAAAGGTGTGACAGCAGTAAAAGGCGTCCATGCTTGGGCACAGACAAAGAGATAGGAAGCACCTTGCATGGCTTGGGTCAAGGTACCAACAGCAGCAGCACACTAGGGAGCAGAGCTCCCAGTGAAAGGAGCAATGGCATCAGAAATTACAGCAGGCAGCAATAGGCTCCTCCAGCTGGGGGACCGATCAGACACATCACATGAACCTAACTCTCTGTCCTGATTTCAAAGCATTATTTCATAAGCAACAGCAAAATAATAACTAGGGTATATGCCTGGTACTCCATATCCGGACTCCCCAAAATACAGAGGTTCTCCCTTAAGCTATGATTTGTGTGGCTCACTATAAGCAGGCTGTCTGATGTCCACAACTTAGCCAGTAAATTAAATCATGCAAAACATGCTGGGTTTGCTTAACTAAAGGTGCTCATCTGAAATTGCATATGCAGTAGGTCTGACACTGCTGTAATTTATTTGATTACACATAGTCATATTGCT
Source organism: Apus apus (assembly GCF_020740795.1). Taxonomy (NCBI): domain Eukaryota; kingdom Metazoa; phylum Chordata; class Aves; order Apodiformes; family Apodidae; genus Apus; species Apus apus. The sequence continues at coordinate 15,627,749 of NC_067294.1, read as the reverse complement.
GCCTGGGGTTTGTTAGACAGAAATACAGGCCCTCTATTTAGTTTTAAAAAGTAAAAAACAAGAAAGTCATAACAACAACTCTGATCTCTTCGATCAGAGATTCAATTCAGAAATGAAAGTTCTATACAAAGCAGCATGAGGGTTTTTTGGTCAGTTGCTTTGGGTTTGGGCTTTTTCTGTTTGGGGTTTTTTTTTGGTGTTTTGTTTGTTTGGGTTTTTTGGGGGGGGTTTGTTTGTGTTTGGGGTTTTTTGTGTTTTTTTTTTTTGTAGTGGTGATTCTTCTTGGTTTGTTGTTTGTTTTGGTTTTTTTTAATATTGAGGGCTGCTCCAATTGGAAAAATTAGACCCAATTACCATACAAGATCCAAACTGATGAAAGAGCACATGGGCTTACTGTCTGATTAGAAACCATGCACTTCTTCTTTTACATCAGTTATATTTACTCACAGAGGGCTGGATCCAGCAAAGAGTTCATCTTCCTCTCTAACTTCAGTTTTAAGACACAGTAGTAAGTAAGTTCTTAGTAACTTCAGAGGGAAATGAAGTTCTACCACAACATTGTGCTTCACTACAGGTGCAACACAACACAGGCAGGGCCATCACAGCACAGCTACCTTCCACCCAGGGAATCATCATAAGTGCCCAGCCACCATGCAGTGAAGCTGGAGGGCAAGCAAGCAATTCAAAAACCCTGCTTACATATCTGTGTGACAAGCTCTGAAGACTCCCTCAGCCTTCATGAAACTGGTGAGTTATCTATCAGCAATTCCAACAAGCAGTTTGTTAATTCAGGTACTTAAAAAGAATCAACTGGGTCCTAAAGTCTGCGTGTGCCTGATTTAGACATGCTAACACTTAAGACATCCTCCTCCTCCTAAATAATGTAATTTTTAATGTGTCAGTGTTGCTTTTCAAGAGCCACAGCTTCTCTTTAAGATGCACATTAAAAATGACAATGTACCACACTATGATTAAGTTCCAATAAAGAAAATAGCAGTTAATAACTTTGCAGGGCTCTCTGAAGATCCAAACAACTGTTCTCATTTCACACTTCACTGATTCTTTACAAGCAACAGAAAGCCCTGGAAATAAAACAACAGTACTTACTAAACTGATTCTGTCTTACAGCCATTTTTTCCTATGCTTAGAACAGAATAAACAGTCTGACCAACTTATTTTACTTTCCCTTGTTTAACTCCTGAACTGCTCTTTACATTAGAGTCAAAAGGGAGTTTACATTTTGAAAATTCACATCACTTCTGCTTGCCTGCAGAGGCTATTATATAGCTGTTTATATAGCCTGACTAGAACTTCTAACAAGATCCAGTTCTTACTTAGGACAGCCCAATGTGTAACAGGTCACCCACAACACAAAGTAAGTTTAATTCATGTGATGTCACAGCAACTGTCCAGTATCATTTTGGGTCAAACCAAATGCTGTTGAGCTTTCTTGAAGCTTCGTAATCACAGCAAAGTCATTCCAATTCCTTGGGAGGGTTGAGAGTCCTCTGAACTAACACTCATCTGGCTGGGCCATATCCAAAACAAAAGAGCTGGAACAAAGCATTCTGCGATACAGTTGGTGCACAAAGGCAAGGGTCCAAGTACTTACTACAAGGTAGCACAGCAAATAAATACTAGAACTTTTCCCCTGCCACTGCTGTAATATTTACAGTCCCTTCACTTTTTTTTGTTTACAAAACAGAGCTACAATCCTTGTATACTAATGTTTACACAATTTCTCTTTCAGAGCCACATCCTTTCTCTCCCATGTTTTATTATTCCACTAGGACTTACAGAGAAAATAACTTTCCAGAAATATTTACTTTAATAAAACTCCCCAGAAATATTTACTTTAATTCTCTTTCATTTATCTTACAACTTCTTCCAGTTCCGGAGACTGATCATTTTAAGTGTAGATATTTCACTAACTTACAGACACAGCAGTTTTTTCCAAGTTGAAATATTGCTCATTTTTTTAAAGGATCATGGGAAACTATCCCTCAAATTTAATTTATATTTACCTTAGCCAGAAGGTTTAATACATTGTAATAAAATAAGTGGGAAGAAAGACATTGAAAAGAATCTTGTTCAGATTCAAAATAGAGTATTTGAAGTTCAAAAAAGCCTACCCCAACGTTATTTGTCTTTTCTTTTTCTTCCCCCAACTATAGTCAGGGATCAAACATTAAAAACACCACCTCAAGCAAATTTTGGGAAGGCTACTGCAACATTTAATATCTTGGCTAAAACTAGTATTTTTAAAAAGATTGTAGACCAATGAGGGCTACTGCCTTTAGCTCCAACTGTCTCTAAACTGGCCTTGGTATTTTCTGCCACCCATATTCTCAGAGCATTCTCAGGAACTTTGCATTTGCAGCACTGACCCCACACCCCCTCTCGGTCAGGGTAAGGCCAGGAGAAGCTGAGCATCCCCAGTTTCTTAGCTCACAAATAAGTAGTGCATTAGTGTCCCAGCAGCTGATCCTGTGCTCCTCTGAGACCAGGGAAATCACTGAGTGGGTTCATGATGCCCCACCACGATAGCCAGGAGCAAGGTTGGAGGAGTGAGGACTGCAGCTGTTGCAAGGAAAAGGAGCACCAGGGCAAAAACACATGGCAATTTCAGTCATCTGATTGTTCCTTTTTCCTCCCTCTCCTCAAGTTGCAAAATTTTAATAAGACATTATTTTAGACTGTAATATAGAATTACAGTTTATAATACAACAACATCTTCTTTGCCATTGATAAAGCTCTCGTGCATATACATCACTCAGTACAGGCCAGTACCACATCTAAACATTCCAGGGTTAGAAGTGGATATCAGCACAGCACCTCCTTTAACACACTCAGGCTATTTTATTGAGTTATTCTTCTGAGAGCCAGTGGCCAAGTGGACTTTCATGTCTGCAGCTTATGTGAGCCAAAGAGAAACAAGCAAAAGTTTGTGAAGAAGTTACGCTCCCAGCCCGATGCTGTCTATTCAAAAAAGTCTCAGCTGCATCTCAAACTGAGCCAAAGCACCTACCACCATCACTTTTCAGTACTCTGAGGAATTTTAAAAATGCAATCTGTTTTGCCATGCAATCCATGAGTTCTGTGTCAATTTGGCAGTAGAGCTGGCTAGCTAACAATTGTCTGTATTAGCCATTGGAGTGAAAGTGAGCAAGCAAAAGAGACAGCCAGAGTTGGAGATTCATGAATTTCAGTCAGTATGAGTTACCTTATTTTCTGCCTTGACTCCTGAATCACACATCCCAAACACAACTTTTAATAAATTCCTCATTGAAAGCATGACCTCAGCTTAAGCCAGAGCCTACATTTTTTAAATAGCCAGTCTTGAAAACTCCACCTAACCAGATCACATTTTATCTTGGAATAAATTTAGTTCATATGACTCTTTTTCCAAGCTTCAAATGTCATTCTTTAAATTTAGCTACATCATTTCTCAAATACTAAAAAATTACTGTAATCATAAATCTTTACAACCTACATGATAGCAGCAGGCTTCATCCTCCTTAGCTCTAAGTGCCTAACACAGTTCTCTAAATCCAGGTTAGCTTGGTGTGCTCTCTTCTGCACCAATGATAATAGAATAAATCCTTTTGCGGAAGATTCAACTGTTAATTTCAGACAGCATGAACTCTCTGAACACTTCAATTTCAAATCTTTTACTAAAAACAAGCCTGGAAGACCAGCTTAAACTGAAGCAGCTATTATTAGATACCTAATGCAGGGCAGGAGGAATCCTACCCTGGTCAGAACGTTCATACAATGCTCAGAACATTCTTATTGTTTTTACTGGATTCACTCATTTCAATTCCTTTAGTCTCCCAATAAAAGAGTTTTCCCCTCTCAAAAAAAGGTATTACTCTAGCTCTTCTCTGAAGCTCTGTACTAGGAGTCTTGTGTTTATATGTCCCAGAAGCAGACTTGGCTTTTTGGCTAGAGGAATATGCTGGACACTGATATATCTAAGGCATGATGAATGCTTTGTTCTTGTCTATAAGGCTCTGATGTAAAGTCAGAATTTTAGCATCTGTTGCATCCAATCTGACCAAAACTGGTGGCAACAAGGTGTTCAAACACAGATGTTTAGGTATTAAGGATCTGTACGACTGGTCATTGATGGAGCCAATCTTTACATTTTATTCAAAAGACCTAACAGATTTCAAAACTAAATAGGTGTATAAAAGTAGTGGGACCATAGCTTAAGATAAATCCACCAGGATAGGTGGTAAAGGGCCCTAGAGTAGGAGAAAACTCTGCCTTTTCAGCTGTAGTTGGTCTTAACATTGTGGTTTCCTGCTTTCCAGCAATTAATCTCAAAAAGGACAGTGCTCTTTCATACCTTACCATTTATGGTTAGAGAAAGCTTCATAATAGGGGAACTAAGTTACAAGTTCAGCCACAGCAAAGCAAAAGCAGAGAAGTACAAGAAAGGAAAAAATAATGAAATTCCCTTTCAGCTCTAAGTTCTGCCACTACCCCAGGTCTGTCACGTAACAGAAGTTTTTCTATCAGACACAGAAGTATTTCATCAAAAACAGTAAGTATATTTCTAAGCAACAGTTTTTCCCTGGGAGCATGCAATAGATTTGGGTTTAGAAAAGTGGTTTTGGAAGAAACAATCTTTCTAAATCTGCAGTATTATGGAAGACAACCTAGATAGATAAACTTTCCTGCAGGGTGTGGGCTAAGTTGCTCTCTCTTTTGTAACCGAAATAATTCTAAGAATTCTACATAATTATTTGCAAAGTTAATGTTAATATTTTTTGCAAACAACAGAACCTTAGGAGTCTGCAGCCCATATGTGATCACAGCTTTTACTCATTTTAATGATAAATACACATACATTCTTAGGCATTTCATGGCTTTAGGAGTTCATCATCCCTCTTGAAAGGCTTGTCTACCTCTAATTAAGCTAGAGAGGAACCAGGCACTTGGACACTACAGGCTTCCCCCAAAAATTATCTGAATTCATTTTGTGCAGCCCTGTACTGCACATAATCCACAAGAAACACTCTAGAAAAACTTCAGATATGCTGAACTAAGCAAGTAACTTTTTTTAAGAACCACTTTATTTAAAAGCTAACAGAATTAGTCTTAAACAACTGCACAGGTTGTTAAACAACAAAGCTAGCTTTTTTAATTCACTCTAGTGCCACATCAGGTAAACAGTTCATTAATAAATACAACATATTTCATTAAAAAAAAAAAGTAGTTGCATCATACAACACGGTCAAAATATCGCTGCTTCAGGTTTTCATGACACATTTCCATGGATGGTGGAAATCAGCTCAAAAATAGCTCACTGTTAACATTTATTCTAAACTTTCATTTGAGAGAAGGGTTTAGCACCCTTTCTTTTGCAAGTGAGCAACATGAATTCGGTGCTACTGATACGGAACACTGAAGATAAGAGTAGCTTGAAATAGTCCAAGAGAGAGGTCCCAGAAAACTCCTCAAGAGAAGGGGGAGAAAGACACAGAGACTTCCCACCAAGTCTCAAACATGCCTAATAATAAAAACAGGGAGCTCTATTCCAAACCTGAGTGGATGGCATCCCTAGGATTTGCACCAGCAGCTGTCAATGCAGTGATAATACATTGAAATTGCATACCTAATGTACTGTATAATTTAACTAGAACTGAAGATTAGAGAGACAGAACATTATTAAAAGATTTGGAGCTTGTATTTTCCTAATAATTACAGAGGCATCCTACAATCTTCAGTGCAAAAGATACATTCATATTGGCTCTTGAAGGCTGAATAAAAACTCAAGTTACACACTTCAACATCTTCCGATTCAGATATGCTCAGTGAATCCTGGGCCAATCAAGTCCTCTGCAGTGCTTCATTTTTCAGAAATCTAATGATTTTGTCAGAAGAAGCACTTGATTAACTCTTTTAATACTCCTCTTAACATACATGGACAGAGCTGGGAGATAAAAGAGAAGAATTTCTGATATGAAAAAATTAAACTTTTAAACACTGGGGAAATAAAATTTCCTGTATGTATGCAGCATTCCTCTGTTGTGAGAGAGAAAATGCAGGATTTGATTTGCAAATGCACAAGGGGTTTACCTTCACTGACCCAGGTTTACCCTTAAATCACTGTGCACATGCACAAAATAGTGACAGATTTTTCTGGTCTTCTGAATTTTAAAGCATATGAAAAAAAATGCAGGAGGAAGTATGTATTTCAGTTTTAGGGGCCACATTTACAGCTCATCTGGTGCAGCAACACAACAGTGACGTGAGCACCTCTAATTTGCACTGCTTGAAGACCTAGTAGGTTATTTTTTTATGTTTATAGAGGCACTCAGTGAGATATTTTTAGACCAATCTTTCTTGTTAACATTCTCTGCATAATTCATGTGTCCTTATTCTCTTTGGGGTAGAGCAGACATCTGAACTGGGGGAGCAGAGGCAAACAGGATCATCCAGCAGCCCACACAGAGAACCAGCTGGTGTCAGAATGGGGAACAACTCTGCACATCATGCTGGGAAAACCTCTTGGTCACATGTAAACCTTCCCAATTTACACATGTGAATTCCTTATGTGTCTTAAAGAGGTAGTCTGTCAGTTTCAGATGATTGGGAAGGATGAGCTTACTGGTACTTCTGCTGCTAATGTGACTGATATTCAAGCAAACTGATGGGACAATTGCATGTTTTATGTAAACATAATGGTTCATCTCAAATTCAAGAAATAAAGAGCACTAGGCCATTAGAAATTTTCCACACTATGTGGTGGCAGCATGAGTCTTTCACTTGTTTATTGTCCTGCAGAACTACTTAAAGATTAATCACTGTTACTGTGTTTAAGAAACTCTTGCTAAGAATGCAGGTTTTCACTTGTCTATCGTTAGCTTCCCACTGTGTTTAAAGAAACAGCTGCTCTGGTATCACAGTGTCAAGGCCTGTACATTCCCAGACTGATGATGTTCTTTTATTGCATTTTTTCCTCTGACCAAGTTGCACAATAGGTAAAGGAGAGTCAGCTTTAAGTCAGTTGGTCTTAATGTGCTGTGTTTTAGTGTTCCAATATTTTAAGTCTTTTATACATTTTTTGTTTATTTTTTGAAAAATGTCATTTCTGCTTTTCCTCCACGGAACTAAAGTGGCAACAGAAGTTTCCAAGGAACAGTCACTACTGACATGTACACAAGTTTCCTTGTGGGGTGCATGTTATACATGAGCATGCAGGCACAGTGCAAGGACGCTGAAGCACTTGATGCCACATGTTCTACTTATAGCCCCATAGACCAAGAAAAACACAATACAGCCTTATTTAAGGGCAATAGCTCACATTCTGTATTCACTCCAAAGCCAGTAAAGCAAGCAGTGTTCATCTGATGGTAATTTCAAACTGAAGATATTTCTTACAATGCCAGAGAATTACACATGACCATCAGAAAAACAATTGCCCTCAAAATGCTGTGTGGAAAATTCACAGTAGACACTGATATTTTATTTAAAGTGGAATTAAAAATGGAACTTGACAGAAATCAGTATTCCAACAACCCCTTTCATTCCTTTGGACACCTCAGAACAGCCTTTCATTTCTATTCCATCTATGAGGGTGTCCTGGTTTGAGCCAGGTGACACAGGGGCTTCAAATTATATACTTAAAAAATTCTGTAACTAGCCTTGAGTTATGCTAAATGACCACAGCTGTTTCACTGTCTATAGACATCTATGTTTGTATTGTTAATAACACTAACATTCAAGTTTATGGGAGTCTAAAACCATCACCATTTCAATGTTCAAATGCCTTTTCCTTTGATTGTTAAAAAGTCAAAAGCATTTTTACAAGTGGAAAACAGAACTACATAGGAAAGAAAGCAACACTCAGATTATATGAATTTTCTTTCTTTCAAGAGCTGATAATGCCTTTATTTAATCTTTCACTAGATTCACTGTTGTTGCTCAGTAACACCATAGCCCTGCCAGCTTGGGGCATCTGGAGACCATCTAGTCATGTGTAACCTGCTAACTTAGGCTTGTGCTTGTCTTCCACCACCTCTAAACTGGTCTTTGTATTTGCTCTGTTACTTAGCTGAACACAGGTGGATTTAGATGGGGAACACACTGTCCTGAAGGCCAGCCAGCATGGATAAACACTGAATTGCGGCACACAACTGAAGCTGAAATCCTGAAAATGCACCAGGATGCTTCTGTGAGAGGATTTTCCCTTGGTGCAATACACAACACTATATTCTCTTCAGAGAAGCAGCAAAATTAAATAGGTTGAATTAAGGCTGAGGACAATAGGATAGTTAACAGAACTCGCCCAAAAAAGTGACCAGGTTTTCCTATCCCATTTCCTAGTCTACACACACACTTTTAAAGCACTACAGAAAGTAAAAGAGTGTCTACTGCTAACAAAAAAAGCACGACAGGTTTTGTTTGGTTTTTTTTGTTGTTTTGTTTTTAATTCTAGGTTTTGCAAAAAATGGACCATTCCTCTATGGGCTACATTATGTTTCAGGAACTTACTACATCACTGTGATACCTGTAACCAAACCTAGTAATGTTTCCCTGTCCTATTTTATTTTGTATTAGGAAAGAGATTGTTCAGATTTCACAACTTAAAATAATGTTGGGGAAAAAGTTGGTGACTGCACAGAAGAGAGGGGAGACAAGAGCCCTGTGCCTGGGACTGGGAATGATTGCATGCTCCATGATGATGTACTTTTTTATTGGGATCACCATAGTGCCATTCTACACTAAAAGGTAATAACAGCTCCTTGTTTAGGAATACAAAGCTATTTCTTTTTCTTGTCAGCACCAAACACAATTACTGAAAGTGTCAAAATACATGTTAGTACATTGTACATTCAACAAATGCTGCATAAGTTACTATTACCTGCATTTTTATTTTATCTTGCAAATTCCCCCTTCACACACAAAACCAATTTGCAAAATACCAAAGTAACAAGATGAAGAACACATCTTAGTTTTTCATGCTTGAAGTTTTTGATGGAGAAAGCAAGTATATCCACCTCATTCTTCTTGCTTAAAAGAACCTTTAAGCTCAAAAACATTTGAAAAACATTATTCTTAAAACAGAGTAATTCACATTTTCTGTATTTTCCAGCCTCTTGATTACATTCAAATGACATTTGCATGTAAAAAATTAGTTTAAGAACTGAAGGGAGACTATATAATTGTTTGTTGCCACCAAGTGTACTGCTGAAAGCAGAAGTTTGATACCGTTTCAGAAAGAAGAGTAACTTTTGAGAAAAAAGGATAAGTAGTAGCAAAAAAATGAACTTGACCAGACAAAAATCCTACTACTTAGACACGAAAAAGGTCCATCTAATAAAGAAAAGGAGGAAGTGAAACATAGGAGCTTATCTGAGTTCTGAGAATTATCGAATGAAATCAGTTAAAATATTTCTAAACAGAAAAAACTCCACCATACTCAGCCAGATTTCAAATAACAAGGTGAAGCTTTTCTAGCTTACTGCACTTCCAAAAATTTACTACCAAACATCCAAATCCATATCAATTTTTCTTTCTTGAATAACGCTTGAAGCTGATTACAGGTGGGGGTTAGAATCTAACTTCAAACCACAGAATGTGTAACAAACAAGTACTCAAAAAAACAGTTTCCTGCTTTGCTTTCCCTCTGGCAGCCCTTTGCCAGGCACAGCCACCGCCTTGGGCTGAGCAAGGAGCACTGTGCCAGGAGCAAGCAGCCAGGAGCTCCAGCCCTGCCACACTCACAGCTGGCACACACAGACACATCTCCAGCCCATGGCTCACAACAGACACTGCCAGCACATTTAAAAGCAATACTTTATGCTTTTTCTTTTTTTTTCCTAGCGTCTGGACAACAGAGACTGTGTGCAAGGTACTGAAAGTCAACATCAAGGACAAAGTTCCCTGCTTAAACAGCGAAGGCTCAGAGGATGAGGATATCTTTCCTTATCCCTGTCTACAGGTGTGGGTTAATCTGACTGCCTCAGGACAAGAGGTTATGCTGTATCAGACTGAAGACACACTGGAAAGAAATCCTAAGGTACATGCAACACAGTTTCAGTAATCATTCTCTGATGTTATCTAACACTTTTCAGGAGAAAGGGTGATTGTTTTTAAACCAGAGAGCAGAATAAGAGTAGGAATTGTTCATCTTTTCCATGTCACTGTTTGTTCTCTAGATCAAGCTATTTTTTTAAATATTTCAGAAATTATAGTTTTGCATGTTGTTTTAAATACTACAACAATCATTAAGATAATTCTAGTTAAGCAGTTACACCAACAAAATATGAATGTTTAATATCAATTAATATTTTACAAATATCTAAGACATGGAATTGAAGACCAATGGTAAGAAATTGTTTCTAAACCGTGGTTTGTTCAGTTGCCTGTTGAATTATCACAGGAGAGACCCAAAGTTAAAAACTATTCTAAGTTAGAGCACAAATCCCAACTTTACTTCCATTTAAGTACATGACATGAAGCAGGAAAAGCAGAGAGAGGGAAAATGAGGGAACAGTTGGGAACAGGAGGCACATTTTAGACAGAAAGAGGAACAAATCAATGACTTTGAAAGATAATCAATCATAAAATTAATTTTTCTTTGGTTCACTCTGCAACTGTTTCTGGCCAGCATGGCTGCAGAAACCTAGACTCTTGGAGAAGGCAGTGTAGGAAGCACCTGTGTGCTGAAGAGATGATGGGTGTTGGGGTACAGGTCAGTTGTTCTAGGGATCTCTTCCCCAGAAGGTGAGTGCAGACCACAGGTGGGACAGAAACATGGGTGCACAATATTCATTTGGCTTTAGAGGTGCGAGAAAGATTGGGGGAAAAGTAGGGGATTATCCTTATGTTTCCAACACATTTGTGCTTGGGAATCAACAAAGAGTTCAACATTTTTAGCCTTGCTCCCTCACAACCTGTAGTGCTCCTGCAAGTGCACTGTCTCTAGGAAGGTCAGGGTCAGTTCAGATCCAAAGCTGCAAGTATTTCAGAGAGCTTATTCCAGCTCAGCACTCAAATGGGGCATAAAGTGAAGTAGGAAGAGCCTCTAACAGCCATATTTCCTCCTATCTGTCTACAAGTTATAACCAGAGGTGCACAGTGAAGCAGTTTTGGTTTCCTGCATGTCAACAAGCAAATTGTGAATTCCTGCACAACTAATATTTTTGTTGTGGTGCCTAGAAGTTTTGTTAGGAATCAGAGCCTGGCAGTGTAGTAATAAAATTCCGGTCTCAAAGATCACAGTTTTATTTTAAACACAAATGTATTATTGGTTTCCAAGAGCATTACTACAACCTATAAATCTACAAACTGTGGGCACAAACACACTGACAATAACAGGGAAGCACGTAAAATGGGTTATAGACCTAAGAAACCAAAACAATCTCCAGGGATGCCAGCTAATCCATAGAGGAATTTGTCAGTACTAGCATGTTTGGTTTACTCAATATGACTTAACTACAAAACCTGCATTAGAGTATCATTATAATGAGTCACCTTCATTTCTTATTCCAGTGCTCGTATGTCCCAGGCAAGTCGGAGAACTCTAAAGAAGTTAAAGCACGAATAGAAACAATTGCAAGCAATTTCAAAAAGTACCAGACTATCCCATGCTACTATGACCCAGAAGAAATGCAGACCAATGTTATTTTAAGCAGACTTTATCCCCCAAAAGGTCTCCTCTTTGCTTTCCTTTGGCCTACTCTCATGTTTACTGGTGGATGTCTGATTATTGTTCTGGTAAAAATTAGTCAGTATGTTTCTGTTCTTTCTGCTGGGCAGTAATAAATAAATATCTAGCATAGACTGTTGCAAGATACTAAAATACCTTCGTCCTGCCTCTATCTGTATTTTTGGGAACATGATGCACATTTTAGACAGAAAAGTCTCACTATACCAGGTGTCAATCCAAGGGCAGGCATTCCAGAAAACTGAATGGCACCCTCAATGGATAGCAATACATGACATGAGGACAAAACATAAAACTGATTCCCAGGAATGCCTGAAAATACCTCATAAGAGCACAGGCTGAGTTACTGTCTCTTATTTCCTTGTGTTCTCTGAGGTACAGTTGCTTTACAGTGCTACAATTCAAGTTTACTACTAAACTCCTGTTCCACATTTTAGACATGTTCTCTAATTTTCAACTTTTCAGTTGGTGCTAGATCCATAAACACCACTGCTGACAGACACACCCTTTATATACTTCAATAGTGATACAATATATATTCATGGCATACTCCTGTCTGTTTTGAAAAGTTTTGTTATGACTCAAAGAGTTACTAGTTACCATGGGTGTCTCTGTTTTTGGGAAGGAGGAGAGGGGAAAAAACACCTGAAAGCAAAACATAAACGAAGACATGACAAAGTTTGAAACATCTAACACCAATTGTATACAATGAAATATGAAAAAGTGTAGGGTGTGGTAAAAAGCTTATATTAGAAATAAGTTTTTGTATTTCACTCTAGTATTAGCTTTGCTTTACTTTGAAAAAAGTGTACCACTCAAGGAAGGACTTCCATTTGCTCATGTCATAAAACCACAGAATTTTGCATGCTTAGCACAAAGTTATTTTACAGTAGAGACATGTTTGTTTCTAGTGCCATGACTATCTGGAGTGCTCTGATGCATATACAGGCACAGCTTCTGTTCTCTGAAAGTAACCATTTTTCTCAGCAAACTTTCAAATTGCTGCTGCATACAGCAGGAACACATGATAATTCTTGCTTGCTGTATTTGACTGACACTTGGGACACAACAAGTACAAGCTTTTTAATGACATAGTTGATGAACCGCTCAGGAAAATTTCAGGGCTTAGACACGAATTTAAATTAATTAAATTGTAGTGCAAAAAGTATTTTCATTCATGTGGTACAATTGTGTACTGTTTATTGTATAAAAGGAGAAGATTGAAATATTAACCCATTACATACATTTTTTCCATATTAATAATGAAGCAGCATCAGAATTCACTTTTCATTGTGATCAGCAAAGCAAAATTAGATGAGGATAGAACAAAATGCCAGTTATAACATCAGCAACAGTCATTCAACATGCAACCAAATACCTGTTGAAGCTAATGCACTGTACTAGTACCCAAGGGGTGAGCTACCTAGCTGTAAAGAGACTGAGAGGCTTATTTAATATGCCCTTTCAAAGCTTTACTCCAAGTCTTGCTTCTTCAGCAGTTTAAAGAGTCTATAGTTTGCAAACTAGAAATTGCTCATTACTACTCGACACTCAGTCCAGCTTGCTCCTCCCTCAGCTCAGCAGAGGTAAAAGAAGGTTGGATGTTGCTGTTTAAGTGGTAGCCCTTGATGCCTCACTCACAAGTCAGTGCTTTGGCCCTGAAGAGCTCTTCATCCTGCTAAGCTCAGAAATCAGCATGAAATGTAAGGACCAGGAGCTCCTGTTTCCCACTCACACCTTAGCTTCTCTAGACCACCCCCTAAAGCCACATCCTCCTCACCTCCCTGCTCACAGTTAACACTGAGTGCAATAGATGAACATTTATTCAGAGTGAAAGCTGTTTTTCCAGATTCACCTCTACCAGACAAGCTAGTAGATTATTACATGAAAACATGTATCATTTCCCTCCAACATGTACACATTGCATGTACATGAAGAAAAACCTTACACAAATTTTGTTCTCCAATAAAGTAGCATTTCTTACTTTGGCAAGAGATAATCCAAGTGAAAACAGCTGGTACAGGGGGGAAAACCACACACAAATTAGAAAACTATTGTTCTAGACTCTGGCCAAACTCTGGTTCCTCCTTTGCCCAAATGAAACAGTGGGTTTAAGTGCAAAAGACCAAATAATAGAATGTAGAAAACAAACACACAAAACGTATAGGCATCATTTTTAAATAACGCTTTGTCCAGGTATACAGTGCTGGTTATTTTCTATACTTCTGAGACTGTTTAAGGTTGAAGTCATAGATATTTCTTTTCCCTTCACACTTTCATTTTATCTTAAAGATTAAATTGTTTTAACAGTGTGCCAGGTTGCCCAATTACTCCAGCTTTTGTAAACATTTTTTTCTATCCTTTTTCCATCTGCAAATGCTGTAATTCACTAGAGAGTGAAGTTTTAATAACACTATGCTTCTTACAGCAACACACAAGAAAGCTACATACCCTTTGGGGGTTTTTGTTTGGTTGTCAGATTTTGGGTTTTTTTGGCTCGGTTTTGGATACCACTCTTGGTAATCACATCACCCTTAAGTCAACAGGGGTGTCAGCCTCAGCAGCCTGAAACCATAGGACCATACTTTGTCTACAGAAAATAATTACCGTGTTTTGGCTTATAAAATAGTGCCATGAAAAAAATACCTCCAATTAATTATTCTTATGCTGGATAAATGGACTGAAAGATGATGATTGGACAGGCCTCAAAACTGAATTACTCTTCAATTTGTGGGGAGGAAATCCCCACAATCATGGATTAATCTCATACATCCAGAACAATGTGAAGACTGTCCCTGCTGCAGACAATACATACACAGCTAGGATGAAACAGTTAGTTTACATCACCTGGCCTGTCTAGGGGTTTTGCTCTTATTACATTTTTTCTATTTTTTAAAGAACCTATCAAAATTGTTACACAGAGGCAGTGTTGTGAGAAAATGCTTGCTGCTTTTAGTTAAACATACTGTCTTTTTCTGTGATTTTGAAGTCATTAACAGGAGTAGGGGGACCAACATCTTTGTATCTGTCACTGGCTGGAAAACCAGGGAATTACAACTAGATATGTGGCTACCCAAGAAGACTTGAGCTCATTGAACTGAGAGGATTCACTGCTGACACAGATAGCAACAGCTGATCAAGATTCCTCTTTCTCCAGCTCTGACCTTATCACACCAAACTTTTTTTCCTTTTCTTGACCTGAAAGAACAGCCAGCCCTTTCAATGAATACTTGCACGGCTGATGTGGCAGGGTGATAGGTGAGTGGTGGCAGTTTTAGTTTTTTTAAGCCTTCTACAAATGCTTGTTTATCAGATACACTGACAACAGAAAAGAAACCTGTATGATAAATTCTGTATCAAGCAATTCACTCAGAATACAGCATTGAGGCAGCTGCATAAAGATATACATTAGTAGAAGTTTTGAAACAGTTTCTGAAAATTTTAGTCTGCCTTTCCAGATATAAAAATTTGAGAAGTCTCTTGTTCTTTTTATAGCTACTGATGTTCCCCATCTATAGCCACTGAAATGGTTCTTCATGCCTCATTAATGGTTCTTCATGCCTCACTAGTGGACAGGAAATAATTCAATGCTTTTTCACCCTCTCTCAGTGAATTAACAAAACAGCACCAATGAAGAGAACTTTTAAAGGTTTTAAAATACGGTATAATCAGCCAAACTACCTGAACTTGAAGAACAGTATCATTTACTCTTCAGAAGTGACATATTACTGTGGAGACTCAAGACACTGTAAGGAAATTCAGTACCTCCCCATACCTCAAAAGTAGAACTTGGGGTTCTTTATGGTCAACTAAAAGCACTATGCATTGTCTGATTCTTGCCTGAAGAACTCATTACAAAAAAATACAAGCAATCCTGGCAGGCTATTGGTCCCTGCCTGCATCCACAGAGCATTCTCAGCTTACTCATATTCTTACAGAGTACTTTGGAGCACAGTAGCAGGCCTGAGAACACAACAAAATTGCCCAACAAATTGTAGTGGCTCATGGCAGCTTCTATTTTGTACAGTTGTAACAGTGCTGCACTCAGAAGTCTTTTCCAGAGGAGCAGAATATGCTGTCAATATCCCACAAGTAAACACTCAGTGCAAACTTACAAATAGATTTATACAAGGTGTCTTATCCTGCCCCCTTCACCCCCAACAATTGCCACCCTAGGAGACACTTGTGCATTTTCTGAATGAACACAGTTCTTTGAGTATGTCTTACTGTCTGTGCTTTAAGCCCAGGACTGGATTTTGTCTTAGTGCAGTAATGTTTTTTAGAAGATTGGGTCTGCCATGGAAATGAGGAAAGTGAAATGAATTTTTGGCTCAGATGTGAGCCACATATGTAAGCTTCTCAGTGCTGTGGCACAGCCTGCAATGTCCTGAGGCACCAGCTCAGTAAAGGCCATCCATTGTACAAGACAGTAAGAAATAACACTGTCAGCTGTGTTGTTAGTGCTGATCTCAGCAGAAGCATCCAGTATTTAATTGACTCATCGCTGACTCATTGACTCAGTGACAGCTTCAGGCCAGGGCTGCTGAGTGACTCCTTGTTTTTACCATAGGTCAAGGAGGCATTGAACGCAGATGATCAAATTCCAGTCTTTGTCACATCTGCCTCCCAAAAGTCACATAACTAATTTTGGTTCATAAAATCACAAAACTATTTGGTCTTTTTAACAGCTAAAACATCACTTGCTTTTCCAGGGCACTTAAATATGCATTATATAACTAGCAACAGAAAAACCTGCAATTAGAAGGGAGATTACAGAGAGATATCAATTACACTGAAGCGGTGAGGCAGAGCAAAGCTGAGAACAGGATTGAAGGCAATGGACTCAAGAAACTATTAGAATAATATCACACTATTAGTCTCATAAATGAGGCTTAATGTAAGAGGATGAAATAGATGCTTCAGCGGTAGACACTACTACAGTGTAAATGAATTAACATAGATTTAGAAACTTGTTTGATTTATGGACTGTGTTGCAATATCAAAACATTATGAATTTGTTTCAGAATTAAAGCTATCAAGTTCTTATAGCTATAAACAATCCTAAATATTTAATTTAGTATTGACCTAAAATGCATCTAATGTCAGTAACCGTGCAATATTTATGTAACAAAACTGTTTTGCTTTGCATTTTTTTTCCCCAAAAAATTATCTACACAAGACTGTGCCTAACAGCAAGCTGCTTTCAAATCCTCGAAATAGTTTGCCTGAATTAAGAGCACATGAGCACTGTGGAGGTTCTGAAAATCTTCAAGAGAAATACAAGAACTATAGCTATGAACATCGGGGTCATTTAACACCTTCACCAATACACTCCAGGATCAGAAATATGCTCTCTCATGGATAAGAAAAGTACTGCACGAATCTGCCAAAATGCTAATAGAAAAGCCTTTAAGAAAAACAAAAAGCTCAGCTGATCAAAAAAAGGCCCCTATTATTGGTATTTGTAGGTGAGTGTTTTTCAGGCAAGATGACTCAAAAATGTCTGTCTTGTCACAGACATTTCCAGTCCACTTGCTGCGAGTGAGCTGCAGCTGATGGTAGTCTCTAGGCTGGGTACCCTACACTTAAGAGGATCCAAATCCCAGATTATACTGTGTAGACATGTGGTTGTCAGCATGGGACACCTAATGATTGAAGCTCTCATAGTTCAGTCACCTTAACCAATTTCTGATAAACAAGGAGCTCCTGTAGTCTCACAGGCTCTTTAAATATTAAATAACTGGATCAATACAGGAAGTCTGATGCTCAGCTAGTTCTTCACTGGAAAGGAGGAATTTTTTTAAGAAGTTATGGTTACAAACCTACAGCATCTTTTTTGGAACAAGATTAAGAATATGCTTGTTCTGTTATTTTGTATTTTTAACATCAGCACTGTTCAGGTTCACATTTGCACAAAATTTGGCTACATGCAAATGCAACAAGTCACCCATTCAGCTGACTTTTAAAGTCTCTCAGATGGTGCTGAAAATATTTTATACAGCTTTCAAATATTAAGACTCTACAGGAAGGCAGTATAAAATAAGAATGAAACTTAAAGTCTCAAACTGTTGAAACTTCAGAGCTTATTTAAATGGATCATTTTAACTGGAATTTTAGCAGCAATTTTAACTGTGTTATATTTCCTTACACTGGCTATAAAATGTCAGATACAGTAGTTTCAAAACAAAATCTAATAAATCAGCACTGTATCTACTGTTTCCAATACTCCCACTAGAAAATTTTGCTAATTAAAGCACTAGTGGGGTTTTTTGTTTGCTTGTTTTGTTGTGGGTTCTTGCAGGCTTGTTTTTTTTTGGCAAAAATCAAAGCTGACTAGCTGGGGGAGGTGATGTGTATTGGTTTTAGCGTAGGCAAAGAATGGTGAAGAAGAAGTAATTTCAAAACTGCTTGATCTTTCCAAAGCTGGCTTGTCTCTCAAACAGTTTAGCTTTCTTCCATGGTTTATTCTATTATCTTTCTGTTCCAGAAAGCTAGGCTGGTTGGCCTATACATTCTTTTTGCCTCACATCATGTTACAGGTACAGTAATCACTCTTCTCATATTTCTCCCATTCTCAGAAATAAATTCTAACAGCTAAAAGATTACACAGATTTAGGCCTCAATAGTAATTTTCATCAGACACTGTGAATTCAATTGTGTCAGACTTACCTAAACATTTTTAGCCATTGTTCTCATCTTTGCTTCTCTTTCTTGTGACAATTAATTTTATGAAGCAACAAGTCACATAAAATGTTTTTTGAAGGCTAAAGGAAAAATGAGCCATTACTTCAGCCCTGAGCCATGCAGAAGTCATGATCCTTGTCTTTTTCATTTCCAGTATATTTTTAGAATCTTTTATTGCCATCTCTGAAGTCCCTTGCCAGTTGTAACAACTCGTTTTGCACTTTAGCCTTTCTGATCTTATCCCAACACACTTCCACTATTTCATCTATATTAGTCTCTTACAGTGCTTATCTTCCTGTACAATCAGGATCGTTGCCTGCCCTTTCCAGCAGTCACCAGATTCTTAATAGTATCTTCCCATGAGACTACACATTAGCTTCCCAAGCCTGCTGAAATCTTGTTTTTTGAAGACATTTTTTCTCCTACTGCCACTGCTCTCCTTTCTTCATGTAGGACTGTGAACCCTGTCATTTAACAAGTGCCTTTCCCTAACACAGCCACCTCCCCTCAGTCCATCCTCAAACTGGTCTGAAGCAGGTATGAGCAAAGAAAAATGGTAACACTTGGTTTATCAGCAAATTCTTTACCTTCATTCTCCAAGGTACCATAATATTAAACCCAGTGCCTGAGCGATGTAGAGAGCTTTTTATTAGCCTTAATATGTTTATAAACAGTAGAAATACTGACATTTTATGAAGACAAAACAGAAATATAAAAATAAAGCATATATTTCAAAAGATATGAGAGAAATGGACAGATGCTGCCGTGTGGCAAAATAAAATTTAAGAGCTAAACAGCAGAAACTGATGTTTAGCAATATTTTAGGTTTCATAATGAGGAAAAAAATGTAACAGCCTGTCAACTGATGACACTGCTGGTTGATCCAAGAGCCTCAAAATCCAGCTAGTGTGCATCTAAGATTGAAACCCTTGACTCCCTAATCTGTATCTTTAGTAATAACTACATTATTCAGTAGCAATCCTACAACATAACATAATTTTTACATGTTTACAGTAACATAGTGTCACAATCCACACAGAACTCCCCAGCCCCTCTGCACCTCTTATTATGCAACTACATTTTTGGCAGAAGTAACAAGTGGTCTGTAAGACACATTTGGTTCAAGTCCTATTAAATTGCTCTCCAGTTCCCTTACAACTACAAACACAGTTGAAGAGATAAGCAGAAGTAATGCTAAGTTCTCATAGATTGGAGAGTATAGCCTATACTCCAATGCTTCCTTTTAATTATTAAAATAGCAGGATTTTTATTTTGTGTTTATATGCAGCTTTGGCAGAAATAAATAGCCCCAGTCTCACCTGCCTATGGAAGGTGAAAGTCCTATCTCATTTTGCATTTCTTTTCTTCTTTCTGCTCCAATTTACTTTTCTCTTCTGTAGGGTTCAGGCTATAAATTCCAAAAGAACTTACCTAAACCACCGTTCAACTATGTGCAAAGAAAATAGCTGAATAAAGGGTGTAAGCAAAAACTGCAATAAAGTAACTTTGTATTTCACTTGGCCATTCTTTGTGAACTTGGTAGAAATGTACTGTTTCACACTTACGAACTGTAACTTCTGTTTTGCTTATCTGGTAATTTGTTCCTCATTAAAAAAAGACTAAGATATAACGGTCAACAAGGCTGATGCGAAAAATGCTAGTTCAAATTAATGCTAGAAAAACCTCATGGCACTGAATTTAGAGAATGAGAAAGAGCAGTTTACATTTTTATAACTTTTAACCACAAATTATCAATTTTAAGAGAAGACCCACCTGACTTCAATTCACTTTTGAATAGAGCACTAGAGAATCCCAGTGAAACACTCTTCTAACACCTTAGAGTGTAACACAATAGAAGAGTCAACTGTGTGTATCAGACAAGCAGTGCAGCTTCCTGCTATACCATTATGATAATTTTTCTTTTTAATTCAGATAATTTCCCATGGCCTCAATCCTCCAAGAGAAAAAAAACAACAGCTATTGTACCTGCTCCAAGTATTACAAGATTAATCAATCCAATCAATTAAAATGCACTTTCCACTGAAACAAACCTTGATGCCTGTCATTAATCATGACTACTTCCACATTAAATCTTGACTAACATTTCTAATCTTTTCTGCATTACTGCTGAGGTTTCGTTTGAAACATGATAGTACTGTGTGGGTTTAAATGTTTAGTATAATTCATCTTCTGACAGACATTCGTAGAAAAGACCACTGAAACACAGAAAATCTTCCGAGGTGCCAATATGCAACATGCAACAAAGAAAAAACACCCCAAGCTTTACCTTTCTAAGCAAATAGTTGATACACTCTATGTCTGCAAAGAAGTTACTATAAACTTCCTCCATAATACAAGCTGTAGCATTTCTATTTTCTAATTTTACATCCCATAAAAGTCTCAGATGTACTATGTTCTAACCATCATCTGCTCAAGAAATCAAAGCCACTCTAAGAACAATCTCCTGCTTGAACATTCCATAGCTGGTATTTCTTAAACACTGTCAGACAGCTATTGCTTGATAATGTGGTGTTCTCAAAAGCCAGGAGATCCTGGTCTCTGAGTCAATTCCTAGTTAATCCTGAGAAAGGAGTGAATCAGGGTACTAATTCTTGGTCAGGTTGCTAAATCACACCCAGTTCTGAAAAAGTCCTTAAAATGCTTCAGTATGTCAAAAGGTTGTAAGTTATCTATCTCAGAATCCCTAGAGCCTGATCACTGGGGTACTCTGACAGCTGCAGTGTTACAGCTAATCTGATCTAATAACTGCTCCTGAGGGGACAGATACCTCTTTCCTATTCCTACACATGCCATGTTGTCTCTGTCCCAGACACTGGCTCCTCAACAATGGGACCTAGCTCACAGAAAAAGCACAATTTTCCTTATGAGGTTAGTTTTAGGCCAATCTAGCTCTTAATTTAATAGAAGGGTGTTGTAGCATTTGACAGACTTAGCACAAGTGAAAGGATAGCTTTCAGCATAGAGTTTAAATACCTACTGACACTAAACACACAGTTGATATTTTCCACAAGAGTCTGGGGATTCCTACATGCACACAGAACAGAACCTCTCACCCTAAGGTATGTTATTTAGAGAAGTAAGCCCTGATGTCTCCTTCCCAACGTGCACACATTGCCAAAAACTCATTTAGTTTAAGTGAGCAAAAGATGTTACTTATTATTAGTCAAAGGGATGAGTAGAAAAGCAATCAATCAAGTCACGCACAAGACCAGAGCAAAGATTTAATTCAGGCGTTAGTCAGATTCCTTCACCAAAGGCTGCATCCTAGCAGAATATTATCTGTGAGATAAACGCACAACGCTTTACAAAGCCCATAATAAAGGGCAGGCATTAACTTTCATTTCTCAAATCAGCTCTTGCTGGCTGGTATCTCGCACAATTTACTCCTTAACTCATTCTGAGAAGCAGCATCCAATAAGCCATCCTGACATGTATTTATTGGGTCCTCTTCACAGCACCAGTGCTGTTATATTGCTTCCTAGGCACCAAACTGTTCACCATCGGTATTTTCAAACTACAAACTTGAATAACCTGCAGCTCTAAAAACTCCAAGTCTGTACCAATGTAGCTTAAGTGTACATTGCAATATACTCTCATTACCACATAAGGAAAACTTTGGTATAAAGAGAATTGCTGCAAACTACAATATAGGACATGTACTCTCAAAGTATTTTAAGCTTTTCTAGAACAGAATCATTTGAAAATAGG
Organism: Apus apus; assembly: GCF_020740795.1. Taxonomy (NCBI): domain Eukaryota; kingdom Metazoa; phylum Chordata; class Aves; order Apodiformes; family Apodidae; genus Apus; species Apus apus. The sequence continues at coordinate 15,605,653 of NC_067294.1, read as the reverse complement.
GCTTTTAAAAATTATTATTAATAGAAATAATTGCATATAGCACCAATTAAAGAACAAAGTCTGAGAAAAGGTGGACTGAAGTAATTTCTTCGGCCTGTATGACTCGCACTGTTTGCTATTTGCGTAAGAGATAGAACAACAGCATTTTTATATAGAACACTGTCTTCTTTTTTGCACTAGCTGGGCAGCTCAAAAATAGCAATGGACATCCAAAGACAAGCACAGCTCCATCCTGTTCAGAAGCCAGGTGTGAAACAAGAATAATTTCACCTTGATCTTTCAGGGATTCAGTCAGAGATGTAGCAAGTAATAGGTATTAAAATAAATTAAGACATATATATATGTTTCTTGTGAAAAGGCAGATCCTCACTAATTTAAGCTGTAGCAAAAAGTCCTGCTCAGTGGTTGGGATATTGTGGAAGAAGCATACTTCTCTCTTCTCTCTCCAGTTAGCAGGCTGTAGTAAAGTCAGACAATAGGTATGCTAATCTAGTACCTCCCAAGCACAGCAGCTGCCAGGCTGTGAGGAATGCAGGGCCTTAGAACAACATAGCAGTGAGAGTAACTAAGCCAGTAACACTGTCTTCACAGTACTTGCCAGCAGGCATGACTACATAAGAAGCAGATAGGCTTTCATTAAAAGCTCATTTTGGGTGAGCTGGGAATAAACTTTTGGAATGTACTGTCCCAAGTTTAATTAATTCAATAAAACGTCATTAAATTTTTGTCCCTTAATTTCATTAGCTATTCAAACTTTCCTGTTGCAACAGAGCCTAGGAACCCCACGCAGAGTCCAAGAGGTCTCCCAAAGGAGATTAGCACAGCAAGCTTTTTTTCCCCTTTATTATTACACCAAGCAGGTGACTTTTCATACACAGATTGAGTGCTGAAATTTCTTCTATAGCTTGAGCCCTCACTCTGCTCAAAATTATGTCTCTGATTGAGGATGTGAGTGACAGGATGCCAGAGGTCTCAAAAGATCAGCACATTTCTCTTTCACAGTCTACAATGGCATGTACAGCACTGCAGGCATGAAACCCCAGTGCAGCAGTTTGAAATGGCATCGTGGTCAGACCAACTTTTGATCTGAAAGTGATAAAGTGCTGAAGCTGGTAGCTGTAAACACACAATGTCAGATCCCAGCTACACCACAGCAGATTTTAGCCCAACATACCTCTACACACATATAGTTAATTCTGCACCTGTAATGGAATTACTTCTACAGTTAAGCTTCTTCAGATGTGTAGCCAATACTAAATTGCCTGGCTGTTTGCAGTCCTCTTATTTTTCTTCTTTTTTCAAATATATTTTATGAAGGTTTATAAGTAATATATGTGACATTCTCTTAAAAGTTTTCAATCCATAAACAAATAGCTCAAAGTGGAAAAACCCCATAGCATCATCATCTGTGATTAATAAAGTTATGACATTATTGCATACATTTAAAGGAAGGAAAAAGAGAATCTTCTTTCACTTCTCAACCTGAGTAAATTATGGAAGATATTAAAAAAAAAAAAAGTCATCTTTATTTCTATTACTGTCATTATAAATTTTTGTTTTCAAATACAGATTTTGTTCAACTCAAACAAGAATAAACACTTCCTGGGAAAAAGTAATTAGGGAAATTGGCTGAAGTTTTAAGCCATTCAAAACACAGCAGGGTCAGAAACCATGACTGAAGCCTGAATTGCCATTTGAAATGGGGACTCTGGAATCACATGAGAGACAGCACCAAGTTCTCCAATATCAAATCAATGCCTGTCTCTCAAATCCCAGACTGTGGGGAGAAGATCCCCATTAAGTGAACTGAGTATATTTGCTGCAATTGGATACCCCAAGCAAATAGATCTCTTTGCTGTGCTGTACTCTTGTACCCTGCATGGCTGCAATCTGAGCAGCCTAGGACAGGTGAGAAAGGGTCACTCAACTTGAACTTCTCTTTCTTGACCGATGTAAAACAGAGCTGATTCCTAACGTACAGCAAACAAAACCAATCAATGCTCATTCCAATTAAGCATTGTGTCTTCCCTGCCAAATGGCATGAGATAAGCTTTCTTATAAAGCCTTCTTAACAAATTAATTCCATGCAGGGTCATGGCAGCACTGATAAAAAATCATTAAAACAAATGCCTCCAGTGGACACTCTTTTTTGCTTTCTCACATTGTTACTGGAAATTCAACAATAAGCCAGAGCAAAATTAATGAACTAATGAATTTAGAAAGGAAAGACACATAAGTTGATCTGAAGTTTAAGTTAAACATAAGAAATAAGGCCTTGCCATTTCAAACTTGAGGATAGAGAATAATGAGGAAGTTAAATTACTGTTCATGCTTTACCTGGAAGACAGTAACCAGGACAATTGTGTACACAGAAGACTTGAAACTGAGCACAACTATAAGCCATTTTTGTTGTACCAGGGTCTTCTTGATTAAAATGTAGGCACTAGCACCTAAATTATTTCATTTCCCTAGCCATCTCCTTCAACATCTCAAAACCAAAATATTAATTTTATAATTCTAACAGCACGAACATCTGCAGTTGTATCATTGGCATTGAAAATGAAAAGCTTTCATATTGTGCAAGCTGAAAAAAATCTGAGGATGTGATGCAGTATTTTCAGTGTGATACAACACTGCATAAGCAAGGAAGAAACAGTATAACCATTTGTGATAATGTATAATTCTCCCGAAAGCATGGCCAAATATAGAAAGCCGATCCTTTTTGAGATCCCATCCCATACTGTTGCTGTTTTCATCAGAAAAAAAAAAAAGCCAACTCTAATTCCTATAGATAAAACAGAATGGAGAATTTTGCATTCCTGTTCTTCCATGCACAAAACCCAGTTGATTTAAGCTGAAAAAGCTTTCCCCCCCACCCCCCACAAAGGACTTCAGAAGGGATAATAAAGGTAACTCAGCAAAACTTTTTTTTAGTTCACTAGGGCTCCTAAATCACCTGGAAACCACTGATTGTTGGCCTACAGAAACTGCATTCCCATCCGGAATATGGAGCAACAAGCTTGTTTCTAGAGGATAAAAACCCTGCCTAAAAGCTGCTTCACAGAATTTTATTTGGCATGGGTAGGTTTGGGTTCTTTGTGTGTTAATTTCATTGTTGTTATTAAGAAAGGCACAATGGAGCCCTTTGGTTAATGTTAAGAGTGGAGCATGGAAAAATGTACTTAAGTAAATTTGCACTGTGGCAGCTGCTTGCATAAAATATTTCTCTGCCTGGCTTCCCTTTGCCTTTTACACTGACAGACCTTCCTCCTCCTTGCTTTCTTTACGCAACTTCATGCTTAACTTGCTTAACTTCATACTGTGATCTCATTGCAGCATGCTCTCTCATTCAGAGCTCATATGACTTCCACTTTGGTTGGCTAGTATGCCCGTACTAGTTCACATGCAGTTCCGCTGGGAAGAGGAGTGAAAACCAGAAAGATTGCCAGCAAGTGCATCTCTAGCCCTGGGCAATCTGCATCCTAGCAAGCGTTGTAGTTGTGCTACATTATGAAATAGAAGGAGCAGTTCAGATATTTATGATACAAGATGGTCAAATTAAGTATACCAGTAGCTTGGTGATGGCTTCATTTATCAGTATTAGAAGCAAAAATCAGAGAGAATGTGACGAAGCATTGCTGTGGCTATATGGAAACTAAGAGTTCCTTGCAACACCTGGATGATAGAGAGAAAAACTTAGCAAATGCCAACAGTGATTATTTTCCTGGTAAGTTAAAAAAAAAATAATTAAAAAAATCTGTATATAATCTTATTTAAAAAGAAGGTTTTGCATTAAAGACACAAGCTGTTCATATCATTATCTTTCTTTCCAAGTCCTCAAGGGACATGTCTCTTGTTGTGAGAGGCTGTCAGGAGCAGCCAAAGCCTCTCCTGTCTCAGTGCTGTTGTGTCAGCAGCCCGCTCTGCTGCTCCCCCCTTGCTGCAAGACATCGGTTTTTTTTCAGGCTCCCTTTAGGCTCAAGAATTTTCCTGGCTGCTGCATAGCATTTATGTCCCCTCCTCAGCAGTCTAATGCCAGAAGTTAAGTCCTCTGTGCAAACCTCTATGACTTAACAGGAGGGCAAAGAGCAAACGGGGTGCACAACACATGCACCTTCTAAAGTAAACTCTTAAATACTGATTTGTTAAGAGCTGTTATTTAATTATAAGTCCCCCCTGAGCACCTCAAGACAGCAGCCTCTAATGCTACTTCACCAAGCCCTTGTAAACACATCAGTGCTGCTGGCTCCCAACCCCAGTGCGGCTTCATCCTGAGCAGCTCAGGTTACATAGACAAGGCTACATTTTGGCTTCATCTTTTATTGAAGCTACAATTTTAAAATCAGCTTGTTTATCAAAACTTGTTTAACTGCTTCAGTAAGTCAATGGGAATTGTTTCAAGAGGTTTAAGTCTGCAAACAAAAGCCAATTTTTGCTAAGGAGGAAGCATTTTTTACTGGACTTGAATATATTACTGCAGTAGTGGAATTCAATTTAGCTTAATTCTCTGCATTTACAGCTCTCTCTTAATGCCAAACACTGTGAAATAACAGGATTTTTAATGTAAGTTGGCTTATGAGAAGATGTATTAGAGCCATGTACAGTTTTCCAATTTCTGAGCCACAAGTCCCTGTATCTTTCTCTCTCTCTTTTTTTTTTGTTTTGTTTTGTTTTCTTCTTTTTCTTCATCAAGTTTGCATCAAGTTTGTATTCAGGGCCCAGGATGTAAAGTCTTGGACAGTTGCTTACCTTTGTCCTCTAACAAACAACTATTGCAAGTAATCTGAGATTTTGCTCCTTAGTTTACAGAACACAAGGTTTTCCCTCTGGCAATATTCATTAATTAAATTCCTAAAGAGGAATGGAGCAGCTTGCTAGTACTATTTGTGCATATAGTATGAGCAGTTGAGTTGGCTTTGAATTTATCTGATTGCCAACCAATCAGTGTTTTGTATACCCACTAATACTATTTACAGGTATTTGATGTCAAGAGTTTATTATCAACAGTTGTCATAAAGAGCATGGTAATACAATACACATTTAACTTGGATAGAAACATCTATAAATTAGAATGTGGAATGAAAACATGGGCTACTTGACAGTACTACTGCAGCTTTACAAAAAAATATAAATGGATATAGACAAGATACAGACTGCAGAGATATATAGAGATAAAATCAAAGAAACCCATTAAGAACATGAATAAAAGTACCTCAAAGTTCCAATCCAATTTGATAAAAAATGTACCAGTTCACAGGTGTGGGATATTAGATCAGTCTTTTAAATGTAGAGACCCTCACCTGACAGATCCATGCTCCAATATTCATGTTGCTCCCAAACTTAAATAAGTGCACCTCTAGTAAGCATCTTCAAGTCTATTGATCCATAACATAAAGTATCCATGATGAGCTGTTTGTATCCTGAAAATTAGTTATAACTTCAGTATGGGGGTTGTGTCCTACCACTTGCTGTAAATCATACACCTGTCCCTAGTGTTGAGTCATTAAGTGCAAACCAAATATTTCTGCTTAATGGAAATTATGGACTTTCATAAAACAACCTTTTTTCTGCTTCTGTTTCTTGTCAAAGGATTTAACCCCCAACTTATGAAATTCAATAGGATTTAGAAATCCAGCATCAGATGTTTTTTTGGTATATCAACTGTAAACAACCAAAAATCACAAGAACAACTTTTGCTTAAAATTTTGTTCTATAGAAGCTGATCCAGAGCCCCATGCTTTCAAGGAGGACTGCTACAAAAAGACAGATAGTTTCTTCTGTTGTTCGAGGTTATTCAACCTGCAGATGATGTGCCATGGAAAATCCAAACCATAAGAGAAGACATCAAGTGCCTACAATATAAACACTTACTTTCATCACACACCAAATGCGTAGCAAAGCCAGATAAATCTGAAGATGAGCTAAACCAATTAAGCTCCTACAAAAGCATTAAAAAAAAATGCTAAATTAGGCTCTGTAAGACAGGCAGCACACTGAGTCTCTCTGAAGAAAAAGGAGGTAGGCAGAAGCTTTGAGCAGGTTTCAGCTCTCCAAGCAATTCTGCATTCTCAGCAATGCAGAATTACTTCCTATAGATCTACTTTATCACATCCACATCACTCCTTACAGTCTGATTTGCTTTAGTCCACCTGAAGCAATTTTTGGCTTAAATAACCTTTCCTTGCTTATGCCAATAGCTGCATGACAGACACAATATTAATAAGCATTTAAGGCTTAATTTTCCAGTCTTGACTTGCTAAAAAACTTGTTATAAGGAATCTTAGCTATGTGCTCCCTTTTTCTTGCTTTTATAAGTTTTATTTGCATACTATAGATTGTCAGAGAAGTTTGTCTAATATTGTAATTTCTTCCTCTTATAGGACAAATGGACAACTTGTTTATCACAGCTGTTTCCATAAGACAGTCTATGGACTTGATGTTTTATTTCTCAATGAAATAATGCAAATATATATATTCAGCTTGTAATGGTGGTTATGCAGATGTAATGTTCATAACGCCAATGTTACTCTTGTTTTTCTGTATTTGAGAAGACAGAAAACTCCAAATGAGCAGAATTATTTCTAAGATCAACATAGACTACAGCATAAGGTGTTAGCCCATACATTCAAATGCAGCCCTTGATGCAAATAGCACTTGGTTCAGTTTGTGAAGGAGTGATTGGGATCACTACAATTGAATGACAGAGACCTTGTGAAAACTGAAAGGACCCTGGTTATCAAAGCTCACCATATTGCCCATAACAATCACTGCAGCATCCCGAGTTACCACATCTGCAGTATATACAATGCATTTATTCATTAAATCTCAAACTACTTCTCATGAAACCAGTGATAAAATTCCTTCCAGAGTATTGATGTAAACAGGAAATTCAACCACTGGGGAGCTTGCAATCATTTTCAGAGCAAAGTCAAGAACTCCCTGACATGTGAGTTTCCCTAAAACAAATAACCCTAAAGAACTGTTACTTCTCATGTATATAGGGTCATAAAAACACAGAACCATAGAATGCCAGGTTGGATTGGACCTTCCAAGGTCATCTGGTCCAACCTTTCTAGGTAGGAATGCAGTTTAGATGTAACAGGTATAGGATTAAAAAACAAAAAACAAAACCAAAACAACCCAACAAACAAACCCACAACAAACAAACCCCAATATATCACAGCAAATAGACTTTTAGTAGGCAATTAAGAAGGCTATTTCACTTGCAATGCCTTTGCCAGCTTCAAGCGTACTTATCTCCCACCTTATTTAATGTTTGGAAGTGTGCTTTTCATTTCTGCTGGCCTCCTTTTACACTGAATCCAGATGGTTCTTATTCAATTTTCATTAGCAGTCAGCTGCAGTTTTACTACTTCAAGAAGGTGTAACAAGAGCCACATTCTATTGTACCAGCTTAAGCATTTTATGCTTATTCCTCTAAAGTAATGTGTTTATCTTTTAAAAAATGTAAATTATTAAACTATTTCTAACTTTTTATTCCTTGTTTATTCCAGGAATTCCATGCAACTGTTGAAGTGTTGATGGATTATCAGAGGCTGCTGATGATGAAAATAATCACCAGGCTTTACCGTGAAGTAGTAACAATGGTTTTTTTATGGGTAGCCATGAGCAGTTGTAACAGGCAAAAACCAGACTACACCGCAGTAAGCACTGGTGTGTATGATTGCAGTATTCTTTGGAAGACAGGTGATCGATTTGGTTTGTCATCACTAAAGCAGAGACTCAACCTGATAAGTATCAGCAACACATGCTTGAATAGTTATGATAAAATGTGCATATTTCAACAGAAAACCTGTTCAAATCTCAAAATTTTCATCTATTTATTTTCTCCTCCACTTTACCACATTGCATGGCAACACTGGGAACTGAGTGGGAATTTGTTAACTAACTAAACACAGAGCTTAGATGATTTCCCTGCACTTCCCTGGAGAGCACCTGATTCAAACAAGAAGCAAGATCACAGGGCCCTCACAGTCCTCTTATCTGAGCCCCACTGGCACTGCATTCCAATCATGAAAACTGCTGTCTCTGTGAAATAATGGGAAGAGTTAGGAACTTATTTAACTGGAATACGTCCCACCCCAGCATCATCCTCCCTCATAATTTTTCCAACTGAACATACAAAACCACTTAAAAGAGAGAATTCTATTCCCAGTTGTGTTGTTTTCCCAGGTGTCTAATATTCATTTCATTTGTAGCCAACACACATTTCTCATTTAGACTGGATAATATACATGTTACAGTTGCAAATTGCTTCCTTAATCACAAAGTATTATGCAACAAATTCACCTGAGGCATACAACATTTTGGTAATAAAACCCACAAATAAGAAAATATATAAGAAGTGGCATTTAGAACAAATTTATGAAGGTGTAGACCAAAAAAACATCCACAACATACCACCCTTAAAAGCAGATTATATGGAAATACAGCCAATTCAATAACATATTTTGAAATAACTTTATTGCAAGGTCTGAAAACATCACAAAACAATACTGTGTTACTTACACTGCATTTCAGTGAGTTTATATGAAAGGAAAACTGGATCCACAAATAAGTAATGTACTTCTTTTGATTTTTCTACCTTGAGGTCCACTCCTGCAAGTCACCCTGCACCCAGTCATATATGGTGGATAATTTGAAAGTGTGATAGTCAGAAGCCCATGAAGAAGAGGGTTAGAGAAAGGCAGAGCAGTCCCACATAGTCAGTACATAACCACACACACATTCCAGATCTGCAACACTGCTGTGTAACCACTGCTATAACCTGGAGCAGCTTCAGCAGAACAGCTCCACCCAAACCTGTGAAACATGGTCACCCTTATCTGGCCTAACTCCATAGATGACTTTGCTTGTTGAGGTGGCTAAAACTTTTTTTTGTTTCAGATTTGAACTACGGCACCAAGGATTTTTGTTGAGAATTCACATTATTTTCTTCATGCTTACCAGCATTTTTGGCACATCTATTCTTAGCTAGAAGTTGAAGGAAGCAGACAAGTTAAGAATTTGAGATCCTCCACATCACCTACTTTTCTATACAAGTTTAATCTTCTACATGCTTCATAGCCCGAGTCAGGAAAGCAGGTTCAGTGTAAGATGGTAGCTGTTGCACTCAAACACACTGTGCTCCCTTCACAACAGATGTATTTGTTAACTGTGTCTTCCTTACCCAGTTTACACATGAATCTTACTGAAATAACGCAGAAAGAAACATCTGATCACCAAGATACAAGAATTTACAATTGGCAAAACACCATCATGCAACATACAGAAAGCATTCTAGAAATATCATGCCATTACTGCACGCACATCAGAAAGACAGATTTACATAACAGTTGAATGTGCCATTCAAAATTTCAAAGGCAGGCAAGTTAAACACTTGCTCTTTACTAGATTTTTAAATGCCAGGGACAATTTTCAAATTGCAGTAGATTACCACTGCATTAACTTTTTCTAGATGCAATTATGTAAAAATAAAATCTTGTTATACAATTCATGCTCTCAAAACTGTGTTTTGCCTTTACAAGATGAGCACCTCATCAAGTCTGTGATAGCAATCTCTTTCTCACTCTGTCATGTAGGGCTACCTCTCCAGGTCTCCAATTTATAAAAGAAAGCATTAATCACTTATTTTAAACCTCAGACTACTTCTAGTTATCAGCATTAAATGGACTCCACCCATGTACCCTGAAAGCCAAACACTGTGAAACTGTCATTACAAAAAATAAAATCAGAAGTTAAACCCAGCTGAGAAGTGAAAGTCAAATTAAATATACATGCTATTGGTTTTTAGTAAAGCTGTACAAGTATGGAAGATGGCCACGAATATTCATTCCAATTACATTAGAAGCTTCAGTGCTGCCATAGTTAAAACCTTCCTATGCTTGCTTTCCATTCCATTACACCATTTAACAATACTAATCATATTAAAGCAACAAAAAGAAAGGTCAAGGATCAGAATTCTCACAAATGTCATCATAAAAGTCAGGACAGAATTTCATTTGCATTCCCAACAATGGGATTCAGGCTCAGGAAAGGAGTTAGCTCTACCAGGCTCCCAGCATGGAACAGAAAGACCATTGTGTATTTTATTGCTATCACCAAGGGGAATCAACATTTGGAAACACTCCGCAGACCAGGAACGATTCATACATAGATATTATAGCCCAAACTAGAGCTGACTTGCAGCTTGATGCTAGTTTCTGAGCACACAAGAGACAAGCATTAGCTTATTGTCACTCTTCAGTACTGTGCTATTAGAGATAACATACTGGAGAGAAAAGTACATCTTAAAATTACACTTCATGTGCTAACTTACACTAATTTTAAGACTATTTAATACATGCTAGTATCCACTTATGTCAAGCCATCTTCAAAATGTGTTAATTTACACTTAATTCTATTCATTAAATGAGTTGCAATACAGTCCATTAGGTCAAAATATGCAGGGGTGTGTTCACTGCATATCACTTTAAATGACAAAACCTAAGTGACAAATTAGCATATCAATACAGCGACAGCACAGATACAAGTTTCCAGAGCCCATTTGCCAGCAATATGATTCCTGTCTAGCCCACTGCTTATGAAAAGAAAAAGAGGAAAAAAAGAAATACACACCAAAACCAGCAAAAAAATCCAGAGAGCAGTATACCAAATTTTTCTAAATTGCTCCAACGTTATAGACAGTAAAATTGTTATTACTTTGTATATGCTTTTTATAATTGACATAATAATCCATTAGACATGCAAAACAAAAGATGCTATGCATACTTTCTCTACATAAACTATTACTATAGTCCTGATTACAGACCTGGACAGATAAACTGATATGCCTTGTGTTTTTCAAACATATACAGAGTAGAAATATCACAAATGCTATATCTAATATCATTAATTCAAATAGCCAGAAAAGAACCTGGTTTGCCCACTGACATAGATACCATAGTGTCCATATGTAGACAAGATCCACCATATTCCTGTCAGATGTTACATACACACTTTTATTGCAAAACACCATTTAAAAACTCTTCCTGAACAGTTTCCCAGATAAGAAAATATTTTCTTGCTTTTTTTTGAATAATCACTTATCTTTTGGGGCTACACCACTGCAAACAATTCTTAACAAATTTCTAGTACACATGTAGCCCTACGTTTGCAGAAATATTGGTTTCTAGAAGCAGAGGTTTATAAAGAGTTTTAAAAGGAAGGCTAGAGTATTGCCAACTTCGTTTTACTTCATCAGCTAGTCAAGATCAGGTACTGAACCGTGAAGCTTCAGTAATTGTGGACTCTTCTCCAAGATGCACAGTGAAGAAACTTTGCCCCTGATGGTGGCAGCTACCATCTAACTGGATTTTAAGACCAGTTTTTATGTACAGGAACTGTCACTTTTCAGGACCTTTTGGAAAATATTAGTAAGCTCTAACCTCAGTCTGTAAAGGCATATTACTCACCTGGTTTCTGTAACTACTTTCTGTATTAAAGAACATTTAAAACACTCAGAAATGTTTTGTAAAGAGAAAATTGACACTCAGAGCTTTTATAAGAGTTCTCTGAATTATAGCTTCTCTAAATTTGAAGGCAGTAACCAGAGTTCAAGGGGTGAAGATAGGCTACACAGCAGCAGGGAAGTCAAAGTATCATTTTATGTGTCACACAGGTGCAGGAATCTTGGCATCACCTGAACAACTGCAATGAACTTTTCTGTGTCTTTAGGGCATCTAGTAACATTTACCCTACCCTTAGATTTTCAGAGGCTGGAGTCACGAGGACTAACCCAATACAGCACCAGTATGCTCCAAAAGAACAAGGTTAATTGCCACCAGGAGGAGACAGAGCCTGTGTATGACTAAAAGGGACCATGAACTTTCCTTGCCATCTCACAGAACATCTCATAAGACTAGTTGTAATTTGGATTCACAAAGAAGCAGCAAAACAGACCATATTTCTGTAAAACACTTGGGGAGACTCTGGGGAGAGCAAGATGTTTAAAGACTTTATCACCACAGTAAAACAGATAATTAGACAATTAAAACTATGAACAGTGGACAAATTACTAGTTCCAGATGAATTGCATTGCAAAGCAGAGATGGGAGAAGCAAAAAGACAGAAATTAAAGCCATTGGCAAGCATTTTAATAGCACAACTGAAGAAGGGAGAGCGCAGGAACAAAGGTGAAAGGGTAGTTAATTTGCAGAAGCTTATCTGCTTTTACAAAGGAACATTTTGAAGGAGCTAGACCCTAAAATAAACTTGCTTTACTTTTGATGATAATTAGAAGACATTAATAGAAATCCAAGAGGTCTCATTTCAGCTTCATTTTTAGTCACTCAGCAAGGCACTCTTGTACTAAGTTTTTAATAACATCAGCAGTATCTTCACACACACAGAGAGGCTTATTGTTTAATCATTCTGCTCAATAGTAACTGCCCAACAAACTCATTCTTACCACCCCTATTTGCTCCCAGGGCATGGAGGATAAACCACCATTTCATACACCACAGCAGAGCTCATGTGAAATAACACCCAAACTTGACACAAAGCTTTTTCTTTTTTTCCCAGTTGAGGTAGCTTTGGTGAAGGCACTGCTGCTCACACGCTGTCCATCCCCACACTTAAACACTTCCAGGACCTTTTCTGTACCCTTTCCTGCAAGTCATGGAGCAGAATAAAGGAGTTACTCTGCTCCCAACAGCTGTAAAGGGGCGTGATTCTCCAGGCATGTTTTCTTTACTGCATACATCTCAGTACACGAAGCTCTGGGTGGAAGATGCCTTCTTTTGCACAGCAGCAGAGACATCATCTCTGTTGCTAAGGTTTTCCAAGTAAGAATGCACAAAAGTAGAAGCTGGCAAAGTTTGCTAGTCTAGCTCTGCGAAAGTCCCAGCTACAAACTACTTGGCTTACAACCTCATAGAATATCTCCCGCCTCAATAACCCTCATAAAGATTGAGGTTTAAGAGAAAGAAACTCGTGGTTCTCAAAGGATTTTCCTTGTAAAAAGCGTTTAAGATAAAAGTAACATTAAATGGTATCAACAAAATGAGGCACGAGTGGGATGAACAACACAAAAATCAACAGGCATATAGTACCACTTGAAAAATCTATTGTAATAGCTATATACAGTAGTTTATTTCTTGGCTTTACATGCACAAGTGTCAATAAAAGACACTAAACAATAAGCTTTGGGATAAATGCACGACATTCAACACTTTTTAAAAATAAGTCAAAGACTTCTGAGCAAGACTTCTAATAGTTTTCTTTCTAATTATGAGCTTTGAGGGTAACGATATGCAAAAGTTTTAATTATAGCACGTCTTGGAAACCTATGCAACAAAGTCACACACAAGGTTTATTCCTTCTTGAATCTGGTTCTTCCAGTACAAAATGCAAGCAGCTGAGTAGAAAAAAAAAATAAATTAAAAAAAGATAGTGTTTTAAATTCTTCGAACCCTAGGAAGCCACTCTTATCTAATCCAAGCAGCTTGAAATGAGACATTGCTGTAAAAACGATGAGGATAAAATTGTATTATACCATTGAATTGGCTGTAAAAACAATGAAAATGCAACACTGGCATACTTCAGAAGAAAGGATGTGGGGGGCAAAAACGAACCTCAGACATTTTATACTCTCACGTCTATCTCTCTGGGTAGGGTTATTGCCCTGTCAAACTCCAATGCTGATGCATCCCTTTACCAAAGCAAGGCAAGCAGGAGAGGCAGGAGGACTGCTTGAAGACTCCCCATTAGAAGAACTGCTCTAGATGAGCAGAGGGAGAAATACTCCAGAACACAGGTTTCCCCATGTCTTAGGGAGAGCTCAAGTCAACAGCACAAAGTTTATCATCAATCACTTGTGCATGTAGCAGCACACACACCATGTGCCATTACCCCCTGCGTAAATCACAAATTAAGTACAATGACAATGCTGTAGAGGACAAAATCTCACAGAGAAGCTTCCTGCCATGACTTTCTCCTTCCTACCATGATAATAAGTAATTTATTTCAATATATTTTGTTCTGTGCATGTCTCTTTTGTTTTTAATATTAAAGAGACGTCTTGGCATAAATCATGTATTATAACCAACACCTGACAGCTCTTTTCTGTGACAGACTTTTACAAGTTTTTAATCTTTGACAGCCTATGGATGACAGGGGGAAAACAGTGGAAAAAGAACAATACAAAAAGACACATTTTTTAAATCAATCTTGATTTTTAGAACAACCAACCTGTCCACTATTCTTAACGCAAAACAGACATTTTCTTGTGAAGTTCTCTTTTGAAAGCCCGTAAGTTTAATATAAGAAAATTGACTTAGAAATATGTTTCTTTTCTAGAGAGAAAAAAATAAATTTCCCCAGTTTCTACAGAAGGAATATCCACTATAGATGTAATTTCTTGGCACTTTTGCATTTAGTACTTTAAAAGTAATCTCAGCCTGTTTTAGCTTATCCTAAGAAACAACATAAAAAATCATAGATGAGCACACGTGCTCCAGACAGGCAGCAGTCACACACCTCAGAGGTTTCAAAACTCATCTGAAAAATATATACTTCTATTTTGTTCCTTGACTATGAACACATTTTAAGAAGCTTCAAATTTTGTATTAAACAAAAAACACACAACAAAACAACAAACAACTAAAACTGCAACATATGAGAGACTCTCCAACCTTATATAAATCTCTTGACTAGTAATTTAGTCTAGCTGTATAATGAATTCCAAAAATCACTGCCATTGCAATCAAACACACACAAAACTTGGAAAAGTCTGCCCCTCACATACATATTGCCCCTGTCTCAACAGGCAGACAGCAGTAGAGTGCAACACTTGCTACTGCCAGGATTTCCCAAATAGATCATCAATCCTCATGTAACCAGATGCAGACCAAACAGAAGTCCATACAACATTGTTGCTACGGCCAGAATTTCCCAAACAGATCACCAATACCCATTTAATCAGATGCATTCCAAAGAGCAGTCAATGCAACATTGTTATTAATTCCAGGAGTTCCCCAAGCAGGTCACCAAGACTCATTTAACCAGCTGCCATAGGTGCTGCTAAAGAGTCTCATTATCAAAGGAATGACCAAGAAAAATAAAGTAACAACTTACCTCAGTGCACCATCACAGGAACAACTAGATTTATAAAGAAGAATAGAGGATGTATTTCTTTTACTGTTTAATTTCAATTAAGAGGACAGCATACATAAGCTTGGTACTGACCCACCTGCAGATGGTAAGTCACACAGAACGCAAAGTGTAGAAAACCAAAAGGTACTCAAATGCACATGATAAGCAGCAACCTAGATTTTGAACCAGGTACACACATGCTTCAACCACACAGAAACACTAACATAGAAAACACCACAGAGAAGTACTGATTACTGACAGTCAGGAAGTCCTCAAATTTTTGAAGCTGCACATCAGTTGCTTTCCAAAACACATTTCTGAACACACTGAAATAGTCTGCTACAGTTGCAGGCTATGGCAAATACACACAAACAAGCTACAAACTAGACAAGTTTGAAACCATTACATAATGCTTTACAGCATAGCTCCAGTCTTCACTGCACACAACTTCTTTCGGAACAGCCAGTTCCCAGAATTAAACCAAAACACCTCTGAAGAGACAATAATAAACTCTACTGCAGCCTCCTTACAGGCTACAAAATCCCCCCCCTCAAGCTAACAGCCCAGAACAGTATGAGGTAAAATGTTTTCTCTTACCTTTGCTGAGAGTGCCTGTGATGAGCTTAAAGATAGTCTGGGCAAATTTGACAATCCCGTGCTTGCATCTCTTCGAACAGCCACTCATGGTTCAAACGAGAAGGGCTCTTCTCCCTCCCAGAGTGCAGGGACAACAAAGTTGAGCGGCAGTTTGTGCACTGCGAGAACCTGCCCTCACACGCACAGCCCCAGCCGCTGCGCTGAGGTTCGTCCCTCCGGAGCTACTAAGAAAGATCACGGAGGAGAAATTCGCATCCCCGTTTTGTTAAAGGTGTAGCTCTCCCTTTCAGCCTCCCAGCTGCCGCTGCACACGCATGCCGCGATGCCCTGGTGGAAGCTGCTGAGCGCAGACAGCCCCTCAGCCCGGCAGGGAAGGAGACCTTGTCTTCACCAGGCTTTGCCACACCTGGCACTGATAACGCTGAAATTAACGCCGGAGTCACTGGGCGGTGGTGCCTGCTGCAAACAAAAGCTGCTGCTCTTTGCAGACCGTTTTCTTGGGGCTCTTTCCCAGCTGATTTCAATTAAGTTATCAATTTTGCTCTCATCAGGCCCAAGGGAACCAGAAAATAACACTTTTTAAAACATGTTACTTCTGTACTCACACTTTACACATAGAAGGCTACAGAGTGTTCCTTCGGAAAGCTATGCCCAGAAAAAGTTTCTTTTTTTAAAATTTTGTCAGCTTAGATGCTGCTTAGCTGGTTACCTGCTGGCTGCTCAGGGATGTACCAGCCAGCCTCCCAGAGCCAGCGGGGCTGGGGCTCACACCTCTCTGCAGCACAGAGCTGCTTCAGACCTGCACTTTTTGGACACTACCTCATGTCTTGCTCACCAGGTGCTCACAAGGTTTTCTCTTACGGCACTGTGAGTTTAATCCCTAGCAACAGCCACAGCTCTGGCTTCTCCAGTTCAGTCAATTGTTTTTCCGTGCCTGGAATACTTTGAATAAAGCAGTGAAGTGGAGGTGTCTTAGAGCTTCTGAGCTCTGGGTAGACTCAGGCATCTTTTAGGCTTTAATTCGTGTTGAATTCCTCTCAGATATTCTCAAATAACCCCAAAAATGCAGTATTTGCTTGTCCCGGGGAGGTTTACGAAGCAGATTACCTCAGGCTTCTGCTCACAGCCAGCTTCCACTCCTCAGCTGCCTTGACCAGCCGCTGCCTCTCTCGGAGCCACCTGGAGCCAGACACCCCCTGCGAGCAGCAACAGCTGCGTCCTCCCGCAAACAAGCAGCTCCCCGCGCCGGGGAACCGCGGCGTTCCGCTGCCGTGCGGGGTAACCCGGCCAGGCGAGGCGGGGGGCTCGGACAGACCCTCCCTCCTCTCTTCTCTCTCTTCTCTCTCTTCTCTCTCCCTCCTCCGCGCCCGCGCTCCCCCCGCGCGCCGCCCCCCGCGCCCCCCGCGCGCCCACCCCCCAACTGCCACACATCATCCCAGGAAGCGTCGCACAGAGAGCAGGTCCAAGCTCTGTCTGATGGATCCCGCACCCGCGCTTTGAGCCAGGACCCAACCGATTCCCTTGTTACCCATGTCACTGTTCAGCCAAGTCTCTCCTAAACATCACCCCGCGCAGCAGGGGCGGCGGGGGCCACGCAGGCATGTCCTGCGCGACCTTCCAGGCAAATTTTTCTGTCAGTTTCTAGTAACTCTTCTCTTGGTCGTGCTTCCACGGTGCCAACGTCAGCCAGCCCAGAGGCCACTTCTCAGGGCAGAGGAGAGGAGCAGGGTCCCTTCTGCCTCCAAATCCTCCACACCTGGATTTCAGCAAATACCCAAAGGACTTGAGGCTCCTGCCACCACCCCTCCACACAGCCCAGAGCTTTGTTATCTATTTATCTATCTATCTATCTATCTATCTATCTATCTATCTATCTATCTATCTATCTATCTATCCATCCATCTACCCATCTATCCATCTATATCTGTATCTATATCATGGCTTCCCCATTTCACAGATTATTACATTTCTGGGGATCCTCAGCCCAAGATTATGAGGGGGAAACTGAGGCAGAGATTAAATACACTCCTGAACCCCGTGAGAAACATGGCTGCATAGAGAACGGTGCATGAGTTTCAGGTGTAAAAGACTATTTCTGTCCCCTACACCACTAAGATAAAAGGTACAGAGTGAGGTGAGGATGGAGAGTGAGCAAGGAAGCAGGGGTGTGAAAGCTGAAAGACACTTCTCTCTGCACCATCCTTGGCTTGATAAGCTTGGCTGACTCCACAAAATGAATAACAGACTTGTGGAAAACACAATTCTAAGTAACTCCTTCATGAAGCCACCTCCAAGGCTGTCCTTTACTCCCAGAGATCCAATTCAAAGCTGGAAGTGTGACTCTTCAAAAGAAAAAAATAAATTGCAATAAGGCAATAAAACATCAATAGGGAAATCAAGGAGTCAGCAGGTTGTTAATTTGTACATCTCTGTATCAAAGGTTTGCAGCATGTTTAATTGCAACATATATACATCATGATATAGTTAGGGAGGGGGAAATGTAGGACAATGAACAAAATGAGTGCCAGGAGCTGTATTGAAGTAAATTATGGAAACTGAGAAGTCTGCATAGTGGGAGACAGACTATGTTATATCCCAGACAGCACCTTAAACCTCCCAGACACACAGAGACTGGGATTTCCTCTCAGACCTCAATTTGCCTCTTTTGCCCCATATCACACAGGGAAAAATGGGTCAAAGGGAATATAAATGTACATTAATACAAGTGGATCATCTTAACCACAGGGTTGCATAAAGCCTGCAGCAGGTTCAGTGGATTGGTGGAGATTTGCAGCCCTGTAGCTCAGGGAAAGCTGGAGTTAACCAGGCTTCCAGCTGAAGTTTCAGCAGCAAAAAGGCCCTAAAAATGTAGCCCCCAACCCTGAAAATGCTAAAGAAAATTTTTGGACATAAAGACACTGCTCATGAAGAGCCTCAACTTATTCACTGCTGTTACCTGTGGGAAAGTACAAAGGCAGCTGCAGGCAAATGTAGACAGTCTTCAGTAAATAGCTAAGAAACTCTCTGAGAAACAAAGGTGTTAGGCCCCTGTTTAAGCTTTTTCTAAATGGCCATATCAGACAAGAGAGTATACACTTTCTAGTATATGACTGTATATTACTTTATATAACATTTACGTAGCTTACTAGAAGTCTAAAAAGTTCAGTCAAAGGCAGAAAGGCATACAAAGGTAAGGTTAAATCAAAGGGAAGACCATGATACAGGAGAAGGTATTTGTCTCTAAAGGCTTTGATATAATAAACTCCAAAATTATACACAATATGCCCTCTATTTTATTGTGCATGGATTTACAGCATTCTTAATAAAAGAATACAATATTTACACAGCATTCTGAAATGTAACTGGTTCACTCACACCCATGCTTACTTTAGTTTTCTGCATGTAAAATCTGAGAACACTATATAACAAGTTAATTGTCATCCCAAAGAGGTATAAAAGTGCATTGTAGGAAATTGTTCCTTCCTAATTTGCCATTAGAATCACAATGTGGGTGGGTGAGAGGTGAAAATATTCTCAGAGTATGTAAGACTCATCCGAGCTAAGCTCAACCAGGGATTCAGCCAGTACAGTTCCCACTGACATCAAACACAGCTAAATCTATTTGCATCAGGAAGAAGTTTAATCCCTTTATTTGAAACCACACAGCAAACACTCAAGCAGAATCTCTGGAATAGGTATGAAGAAATGGACTGTGAACTTGGATGCCCTGCTTTCTTATGGTCCTCTACAGCATAAAGGGAATAATATCTCTGTTTTTCTATGAGTTCATTAGGTTTGGAAAAAGCAATTCCAGAGCCAGCAGCTGCCAAAGGTGTAAGGATATGGCATTCATTTTACCTACTTTATCCCACAGACATTGTCATCATGCTGTGGAGGTCAAAAAGGCAAACGGGGTAATGGCTGGGATCCAGTGTAGATCCTGGGTACAATCAGAGAATACATTCTAGTATTTGTATTATTATTATTTTTAATATTCTTTTCGTGAGTCTCTGCTACTCAGCATCATGGGAGACAATTGTCAACTAGTTAGTTTTGGGTCTGGTCCATCCTTCTGTCTGGCTGCAGAAATGCTTTTGCACAGAAGCCAGCAGGGTAATACAATTCACACATTTTCTCTGGGGTTTAGGAAGTGTGTC
The DNA here is from genome assembly GCF_020740795.1 of Apus apus. Classification (NCBI taxonomy): domain Eukaryota; kingdom Metazoa; phylum Chordata; class Aves; order Apodiformes; family Apodidae; genus Apus; species Apus apus. Next base: position 15,585,746 of record NC_067294.1, on the reverse strand, counting down.
ATTGCAGAAACTTCCTCCTCTCAAACTTCTTCCTATAATACTTTTCTTAGGCAGTTTTTCCACCTTGGTATGATGCACTGTGACATTAGCCAGTAAGAAAGAATAGGATCTTTCCTCCTGCACTGCTTTCATTCTCCACGTATTCACCTTCAGCCTGGTGTTCCCTGCTGTCCGGATTGTCAAAGCTGAAGACTTGGTTGGAGCATGCTGTGGATTCCTGCCCAGGCTCTGCACCCAGCTCTCCTTCCCAAAGAGGAGAGTTATGGGAACAGAAGAGTCTCAGTCACTGAGTCTCACTCAGACATGGAAGTGGAGAGATGCCAGGTGTTGCCTTAGGTCCAGAAGTGTTGTCAGACATCCTGCATTATCTTCATTGCACTCCCACAGGCAAAGCTGTTTCAGGATAGACCATAAATGAAATTTTAATGATCTGTTTGGAAGCAATTCCTACAAGCTGTGTCCTAATTACCTCTATCTTTGAGGTAACCTAAAACATCAAGAAACATAGTTTTATTGGCTCTTAAGAAAAGTATAACTCTAAGGAATAGCTTTGAAAATTGGGCTACTTAATTGACATTTTACTTGAATGCAAGCAGCCTGTGTGGGTAGAGCTCTGAGCATGCTATAACCCATGACATTATTATTTCCAGCAATATCACCATAAATATTGAACATTTTCCATGTATAGAAATCCAACTACATTGGACTCCTAAGGAAGTTTGTGCCAATATCTGTTTTTAAAATGTGGTAAATTGCCATAAAACTAGATGGACTGACTTACCTATCATTACCAAGAACAAAGCAGCAGCAAGGTTAGAATCAACATGTCATTTGTACCAATCTAGCACTTCAGCAGCAGCATCCAAGCCCTGATATTATCTTGTCCACTGGTTTCTGGCTTTGCTGCCAGGAAGATAATGACCATGCTGCATTTTAATTTACTGTGTAATTCCAGTTAGTATTAGCAATCAGAGCCTCAGGAACATCATATGGAGATTTCTTCATCATTATAGAACTTAGTTTCTTAAGGCACAGCAGTTCTCTCTGGACTCAGACAGCATTCCTCACTGGAGAGAAATGTATGTAGATAGTGACACATCAGTATTTTCCACAAGCTGTCCTCTCAGTTTGGATCATCTGTCAAGCATGACTGATTGTATATTTACACAGAAATCTGGGGGGGAAAAGGGTGCTTTTGAAAAAGCACACAAGTAAAACAGGCTTTTCAAAGAGCAGGGACAAACTAAGAGAACTGAGGTTTGGGTACAAAACCTCTTGCCTGAAGTACAAGCACAGGTATACAGAGTGCACATAAACTGCAGCTACAATTCTGACTTTTTTTCCCAGGAACAGCCTGCCACCTTGGATTTGAAAGCCACTCCAAGCACGTCATCTCTGCCTGTGGAAAGACACATTGACTTCCCTGGAGCTTTGTGCATACAGAGCTTTTCCCTACAGAGGAGGCTGAGGTCAGTGCCTGGATCCCTCTTTCCAAGCCAAGCACAGTACTTGTCATGCACGCTTCCTGCAGGAACACTGGCTGAAGTTTTACATTTTCAAGCCTTTACCAGTAATATACATGGGAGCAAGCAAAATTTCCCTAAAGATTCCTTACATCTATTAGCTGATGGCAGACACACTTTGACCACCCTCCATTCTTCACAGATCGTGACAGAGGTGCTTAACTGCTGACAGCTCAAACAGGACTGTCTATCAGATTTGTTTCATGATGAGGCTTGACCAAGCTATAAATAAGTAAAATAAACAAATTATTGGAAAGAGGGTAACTAGACTCAAAGGGCCATATCCAGCAAGAACACATATTTGTACCTGAGGCAGCTACCACAGTTTGGCCTGTTAGCTCCCAGTCCAATAACTTCTGCAGAAGGCCACCTCATGAGCAATAATATCTGTTCCAACTGCACATTTATCTTATTTGACAGGCTTTCTGAGGCTGGTAAATTTAATCCAAACTGTAATGATCCTCCCAGTTAATTATCAGCTAAGAAGAAGCCATGGTTCAAACTGAAGCAACTATTACTGGAGCAATAAAACAAATCCTCTTGTGCCTTAGTGTTTTATTAATAAGCACTGCAACTTGCCTATACAATTAACAGGGAAACAATGTTTTCTTCTACATTATTCTCCCATTTAGACAAGCTCAGTCTTTCAGAATGTGGTTATTGGTATTATATGTTGTTCCCACTGTGTGTTTCTAGTGTCCTACACTGTACATGTATCATCCAGGTGGTCCATGCTACAACAAGGCTATATGGGTAGCTATTTATCAGGCCGCTCTAGTTCTGAACCAGAAACACTTTCAATTCAGGAAGCAAGTTCTAGTCAAACTTCAAGTCACCACAATTCTGTTCTCAAAGACAAAAGCAGAAACTATTGCATCTTGCTAATTTTTGACACCTACACTTTAACATATCTTCCCCCTCTCTTTTCCTTTACTACAGCCTTTCCTCATTGTAAACCTTCCCATCTTGTCACTCTGTAACGGGAATTATGGTGGCAAAGATCAAGACAACAAGTATGCTAGTGGGAAAAGGCTGATCCACTTCAACCATAGTTTTCCATCCCTACTGTCTATGGAACTCAGGAATTTACAAGCTTGCCCCACCCCACTGAGTGAGGCTTGTGAGATTTCTTAGGACTAAAGCAGTCATAAGGAAATTAAATGATAATCCATCTTCCCAACTTCGTATATGCTTGTGTGAGCATCACATCTCCAAGAACGACAAGTCCCTCCTGACTTTCTGCATAACTCAGACTACAGAGCCTAGTTCCCTCACCAAGTCAAGCTCTGCATGCTTGAGTAACAGCAACCCATCTTACCCCTTGGCAACTCCTATTCATGTTGCAGAAATGGGCTCTAACTCAGAAACTGCTGGGTGAACAGCTTCCATGAGCCTTGCTGTTGACTGCTCTGAAAGCCAATTACACCATGCTATACAGGAAAAGCAATAGGTGATATGTTTTTGTTTTTACCCTGTTTTTACCACTTCTATTTTTAAAATCAATTAAAGCTGTTGAAATTCATCAAAGAGGCAATAAAGTGACAGGCTACACAGCAGCAGGAAAGGACTGATAGAATACCTCCCTCTCCTGCAGCTGTGCAATCAACTTGAAGATACACTAGAAAAACAGCTACGGGAGCTAGGGAGAATGTTACTAATGCAATGTCAGAAGAGTTCAGGAAGTTTTAGGTACTGTAAAAAAATGGCAGCTTGAAGAAAAAGAGGATAATTTTCTTTATTTTTGGTTCTATGATGAGTGGGCAAGCCTTAGCAGGCCCAGCTCTTTTACTAGCCTCTGTACTACTACCTTGCTATTTTTACGGATTATTTATAAAATGTTCTCCCTTGATTTTCTTTACCCTTTACAAATCCCTTTATGTGCCTTTCCACACTTAATGAGTCTAGTTTGAAACCCTAGTGTGGTCAAAAGCTGCTTAATGAAATAATCTGTTTTCCCAGTTTGGCATTCTAATGTCAATGAAGAGTATTTAAGTGTATTTTCTCCTTCAGCTTCTTACGCGTTCCAAGATCATCTCCACAGCTGGCCCTTAGGCCACCATTTCAGTTTTGCCACTGCTAACGAATAGCACAGGAGCATTTCCAGACAATCAGAAATGTAGAAATAACTGCTGTATGGTTTTTATTACCCCTTGCTCTTATACCTAACAGGATTAAGGAAAAGTTGACAGTTTATTGAGCCATCAGGTCCACCAAAGAATAAAAAACAGAGCTTTTTAAAATTCAGCACCAATGGGCAAAGCTCGTCAATTACCAAGTACCATCGTATGTTAATCACTGAGATGCATCTATTGTCCCTCTAATGGATCTTTGGCTGGTTTTTTTGGAAGCAGGGGGAGCTTCTCAGCTTCTTATCCCTGTGGCCCTTCCCCTGCCACCAAAAAAGCCATCAAACCAAACCAGAACACACCCCTGAGCAATACTGCACAAAAGCTGCCCTTTTGACTATGTTGCTAGAGTAGTACTCAATAAATCTAAGTTCTGCTACAGTCTTTCAGAAAGACACTCAAATGTGCATGAGGTTCTGTACAGAAAATACAACCATCCCTGCTCCAACGAGCCAACCATGTCAAGGAGACAAGGCTGCAAGAAGATGGAGGAGAATTGTAGAAGAGTAACCTTAATCTTCTGCCTTAGAAAACTCTCACATTTCTTCAGTTATCTCTTCTGCTAATGCAAACTGGGAGCTCTGAATCCAGGATTAACTCTTATTAATACTAGAGCTAAGACAATGAAGTCTCAATTTCAGATAAAACTAAATGCTGCTTTGCTACAGAGTATGAAAAAATGTTTAGAAACAAATAAATGATAGACCAGAAGATCACATTGTGTTCACATGCATCTTCATTTGACTGGCACTTGCTGATTATCCTGTCACCCTTCTATAAGAATCCAGAGCAGAACTCTTAAGTATGATGTCCTTCAGTCAATGTCTTGTGCAGAGAATCCACTCACCTGTGAATGTGATCCTTTCCATCTACTGCTCTGAACTTAAACTCAGAAAACATATGTCCTTCTCTGGGATGACACAAAATGTGTTCTCTCTTACATACAGGGACCACATGGCAGAAATACAGGAGTGGGTAAACTTTCCATTTAAAATACAACCAGGTGAGTTCCTTTAAAATAAGCTCTTGTGCATCAGGCCAGGGTTTCAACATTTTATACAATAATTCAAGTAGATCAGGCTCTGATTCTGTTCCCTGCTGCCTTCCAATGTGTGACTATTTTCTGAAGAAGCCTTTTAAGCAAGTTCAACCAGCACACTGAAGACATGAGTTGTGTTTCAGATGATGCAGCAGGGGAGATTACTGCCTTCCTTGGAACTCAGCCACAGCCTAATGTTTTAGATAAACTTTTTGCTTTTTCAGACAGAGTCAAGTTGCTCCTTGCTTTGACACTAGGCCACAGTCAGCAACTTTTAACAACTCACAGCACATTAAGTGATGTTCTACATAAAGATAAAACTATCCAAATTGAGAGCTGCAAGCGTCACACTATCATTCACTTTATCAGCTTAATATGCTTATGCAGGAGAAGGGATTTATCAAGCCTGTCCAAACTCTGCCAGTTTTGTTTAACTTGCATATGAATTTATAATCTATTATTGTTTTCAAAGTGTCATGCATAAGAGATCCTTACAAAAGGCTGAGAGAAAAAAACTACAAAGGATTTTAAGTAGTTCTCTGAAGAGTTATAAAATGACAATTATTTCCTTTGTTCCATTTCCCACTTGGCTCTTAGAGAGGCTCAATCATATGACAGATCTGAAGTGGAGGATGTTTCAGGATGCAAAGTACACTTATTTTCAAGAATCCACTGCTCATTCTGGGAGAATCATGATATTGTAGTCAAAAGCTTTCAAATACCACTAAAGATAAATCCCAGGGGGGTTGTCTGGAAGGAACTGATCTGCATACAAAGAAACAGTTTTGGAATGCTATGCCATTTCATTGTGTCTCATCCTGATCTGTATTTTCAGCAAAAAAGGCAAAGGTAAATCTAGCAGCTGTATTAACAACTGGTCTTGGAATGCTCTGCTGCACATTGCCAAATTACACCATTGATAACAGGTACTGAGGAATTCCCACATTTATCTCCTATTATCCAATTTTTTATATTATTCAGTTGGGAAATATGATTATGTTAAATAAAAAATTCCCAGAACTGAATGCAATATTGAACAAAGAAAACAAAAGTGGGATTGTCAAAATAAGAGATATTAAAAACTGTAGTTATTAGAACCAGGAGAGACCCAAGACTCACTTCAGAAGCACGTATGAAGGCCTAGATATGTATACAGGAGCAGACATGACCAGGACAACTGAGCCTGAATTATTTTACACTAGTACCATAAGTAGATTCTTCTGACAATCTTGTGAAGTTTGCATTAACTTAATCAAAATCCAGCCTAGACAGTCAAACACGGAAGAAAAGATTGTTTTTGTTTTTTTCCAGAATTAAGTTTTCAAAAAAAAGTAGCAGATTTTGTAATTTAAAAAAATCCCAAACCTACGGTAGCAAGTTGTTAATATTTATGTTTTTTATCCAATTCTGTTTGCAACTACCTGTTGGGTGATTAAAAGCAAGGAAAGTGCTTGGAAGGAGGGATGCCACTGCTGTCTTGTATTTTGGCAGAGTTATCCATGGGAAGTGATTATGTATCTTCACATAATGGTGCAGCAGAAATAAGCCTAAATGTGGGAAAACACACCTACTTTAGGCAAAGGCACACAAAATGCCTGATGTGTTTGGAAATTTGAGTATAACTTCTTAAAGGCTGCATGAGATTCTGAAGACAGCAGTGGACATAGTGTCACCCTCAGGAGTGAAAGGGGAACATCTCAAAGCAAAGTGCCAGGTACAGAGTGAGTGTGGGAACAAGAACAGGGACGTTGTTTGCTGCTGTTCAAGACTGGCAGTATACAGAGAATTGAACATCCCATAAAAATAAATAAAACTGCACCAGGGAACTGGCTCTTCAGCCAACTGTTCTCCCTAACTAGGAGAATGGCATTGGGTACTAGCTTGCATCAGCAGTGTAGATGAGAGCTTCAGGGAAGCTCACTCCTTAACCTTGTGGGAGTGCAATACTAACATTAGTCTTCCTGAGTCCTAATTAGATAATCTGTGCCATAACCAGAACAGGGTGCAGAGCTGTGTGTCTGACACCACTGCTCAAACAAAACACTTACCACCTTAGATTTATTAGTCAGAAATACACAGCTACTGAAGAACCTGTGACTCACAAGTACACATTCCCATGTATTACTGTAAGAAACATCACTGCAGGGGAAGCTGTTGATTAGATCATAGCAAATGCATGAGTGAAACAAATATGCTTTGACATAATCTAGCAGAGTAATATACATACATACTGTTGATCTCTTTTCAAGAAGTTGAACAGAATTAAGTACAGACCCTATGGATTTCAAAGATAATTTCCACCCCATTCTGGATGGATAAGTACATTTATTCTTTCCTGGATTAGTTAGATTAGTATGACTACCCTGAGCCTGTGCAGGAAAAACAACTGACTCAATAACAAACAAGCTGACTGAATTTAAATAAATTCAAACCACTGCTTTAAGCACTGGCAACAAAAAAGCCATACCAGCATATCACTCAAGAGAGTTTTGAAAAATAAATCAGTGAAACTACAACAGCAAAACCCAATTAGAAATACTTGATTGCAATAGTAGAAATTGTATTGTAGAAATACAATTAGAGATTCCTCTTTGGAACATGAGTAATAATATCTCTTGGTGCCTATTTGCATCATTTGACCTTATTCTTTCAGGCTAAGCTGGTCACCTCAATCGCCCTGATAGTCCATGAAGAGAATTGCACATTTTTAGAGGGCAGATGAACCCAGCTATCCAGATTATTGCATTTTAGACAATATCTATTGAGTTAAGAAACAAAACCAAGATACCTCTCTCTCTCTCTCCCCATTTGCTAGATGTTACCTTGAAGTTTATGTAAATCAGATGATTAAAGATAAGTGAGCTGAAGTCAACCCATCTAGATTCATTATCGAATATGACTATTCTAACCTTAATTCACCCAGTGGAATCTTTATAGTTTACTGTGATGTACTTAGCCCAGACTGCTGCAGGTAGAGCATATTAATGCAAAAGATTCACTGATCTGTTCCTCTTGACAACTAATTGAAAGCATATGCCTACTTTGACAGCAGAACAGCAACAATGCTAATCATGAGTCATTTTACAAAAGAACAATTCCTGTTTGGCAACGCTCTGACTGATTAGGGAAATATCTGCAGATTTTAGGGGGTTTTGTCTGTTTCTTTCCTGAAGGGAAGGTGGGCATCCATTGATTAGTATTGTCTCTGGACTCTGAACCCACACACTCCCTCCTATATTCTGTGTCTACTTCAAAAGATATGTTCTGAAAATCTCATCACCTTTTCATCCATTTTCACCTCAGCAAGACATTCCCTTGGCTTTCCCTTTTCTTTCATAAATTCTATCCCTTCCTCTTTGAAATAGTGCCTTTCTCACTTGAGAACAAAATTCTTTCTTTCTGCTCCTTTCATCCATCTCTCTGTATTGGGATTCTTTCTTAATCATGACAATAGGAAATGTTTAACAAACAAAAGGTTTTTGCACTGTGATCTCAAGTGTTCATTTGCCTGCAGTCCTGGACTGAGAACACTTTACCTGTACCTCAGATAGAAGAAACCATATACTGCTGTAGCTCATGGAATGCAGACAAACATCACCACTACACCCCCAGAGTACTGGGGGCTGCATTCATAATGTCAAGGGAAAAGGAATTTCATATATCACTTCTTAATAAAAGTGGCACATACCTGTTTTTATTCCTGTGGTAGTACAGGACAGAGACAACCATAAATCAGACAGATAGGATGAGTTAAATATATTTGTTTCAGAAGCTCTTTGAAATTAATCCAAGGTTTATAGTTGACTTCAAAACTGGATCATACCTGCAATCAGAGACAAAAGAACCCCACACCTGTGATAACAGGGATTTCAGGCAAAGCAAAAGGCATATTTTACTGGATAGAATGTTTAGATACTGCTAGGTAATTCCTGGGAAAAAAAATATGTTACATTTAATCTACACTTTTTTTTTTTAATAAAAATAATGGCTCATTTTCTTTACCTTTTTCTAGGCCTATTCCAGTAAAATCAGACTTTGGACAAGCTTGCCCACCATTTCCAATCATCAAATTGTTCTAATTTTTGTTAGCAATACCTGAATGAGCAAAAGGACTATATAATTTTACCTCTGAAGTATTCCTAGCTTTATATTCTCCTTCCATTAAAGTATCCAAAGTAAATTCTTCCCTTTCCTGGAAGTGTAGACTAATAATTTCCATTAGCTAAATACACCTGCTGAGTCTTGCCTGTTACTGTCCTGCTGGGATTAAAACCAGGAGCGAATTTGACTGAGAAAGGCTCATTACTTCTTACACAAACTCATTTGATTTCAGTATTTCACTTGCAAATATCTAGTGCATTTTGTCTTAGTGACAACAGGCTGTCATAAAAGACACAGTATTTTACCCCTGCATGATATGTTAAGATCACTGTGTGCTTAGTCCTACTTTAATCACTTAAAGTTAGATATAAAATTCTCAGGTCTCCTAAAAAAATTTGGCTTTTAAAAGCAAAAAAAAATTAGAAGTCCCTTTTCCTGCTATTAGTAGAGCAGTTTATCTGTTCCAGTGTATTCCTCCTTAGAGAACCCCTACTGTAGGTCTGCTGCCAGTCTGGGGTCATTATAAACAACCCTGGATGATGAGACACTTTTCCTAGCCATGTTTTCTTCTGAAAAAAATGTCACAATGAGTACAAAATGTTACTGTGCAGAAGTGTATGTGTACTTGTATCTAAAGCTTTAATGGAAGGCCAGTTCTTTTGCATCTGGCATCTTGAACCACAAGCCTAATTTCAAACACTTTCTCCTTCACAGACGCATTTTTTTACATATTCATAGACAGATAACTACAATAATCAAACAGGTACTTAGACAGCAACCTTCACATTTTGTTTGAGCTGATGTATTAGTACACTGCCTAGTACAACCCTGCAGAGGTTATTTCCCATGCTACCAGAAAGTCCCTGTCTATATGAAAGGAAAACAAACCGTGAGCGACTCACAGCATGTGCTTCCACAGGCTACACAGGTAACAGGCACTGAAGTTATTTTTACTGTCAGAAGATCTGACAGTAAAATCCTCCAGCAATCTGGAGGATCAGCATGCAAGTTAAAAACTAGAAAAATTCCTGTCAAATCCTGCAGTCCTTCTCAGTCTCAGAACACAACAGGACAGGACTGCATAAATGCTTTGCCCACCTTATTTTGGAAAAACAAACTGCAAAGCTGCAATTTTCAGCCTTTTAAAAACTGGCAGAAAAACATAGACCTAAAAAGTCAAGACTAGCTGAAATGTTCACTTTATTACTACATACTTCACAGATTAGGCAACTTTTTATGACATCTTTACTGCTGGTAACTGTTTTGCATTCTTCTTGTATGTATTTTTAACAAAAAATGGACTTAGCTTCACAGTTCAAGTGAACTTGACATTGTTTTTAGTTGTAAATAAAAAACCTAAGCATTGTTATTCATCTCCTAGTTTTAGGGATTTTTTTTTTTAAATTTAACTAGTGCCTCCTGCCACCATCCAGTGGAATTTCAAATTACATGCGAAACAATATTGAAAGTCCTCAAGTGGAATAATAGAGCATAAGTAAACTGAGCAAGGGACCAAATCCTAGTAATCATCTGTTTTAGAACCAATTTAAGTGTTAGCAGTATCTAGTGGCTAATCTTTACTACTAGAGACCTCTGATTTTAACCTAGAAAAAGATTCAGCTCATCACAACAGATATGTGAATAACTAAAGGTGGTGTAAAGTATAAAAAGTTCCACGATTGGGAGCATCCACACAGCAGACCATAGTAAGCCTCTAAAGCTACTCCTCTTCTTTCTCACAAATGAAGAAGGCAGCACAGCTGAAGCAGCACAGAAAGAGAAATGGCTCCCAAAGGTCACCATTCTCGTGAACTAATGGAAGAATCGAGTAATGACCAGCTCCCAACAATCTGACTCTCAGTGCAATCCACGGTCTATTAGCAGAGCTCTGTATTTCAATATTACTGCTGAAGTTATAACCAATCAGCCCTGTCCAACTTTGGTAATCACTGGGGCTCAAAAAATATTCAAAATACAGCCTCAGCTTTCAGGTATCTTGAATAAGCCAGTGCCTGCCACCTGATCTCTTCAGAACATAAGAATTCCTTGCTAAGAAATCAGATGCCTCACTCCATGTACCCAGCTTTGAAATTTTGGGACCAAATCACTTTTCACACTTTCCAGGCAGAGCAACAATCCCATTGATCTTACAGGGGACAAATTAAGATGAGCTCATACAGATATTGCATTGGAAATCTGATCTCCAAAGGTGGCTAATGCAAAGCATGGGCACTACCCTTTCTTTCAGATATTCAAAACCAAGTGTACTTTCCTCTGGCATTGAAGTAGAGCCTAGAACTCAAACATGCCCTCATCAGAGGGAGAGCTGCATTCCAAAGTGGATAGCAAACTAGCTTATTTGACTGTACAGCCAAGGAGACTTAACCTTTACACAGAAGAAGTGGATGATGAACAACATTATTATGCTTGTTGCAAAAGTGACCATGTGTTATGCTAATAAGAAAAATGTTCAGCTGCATGAAAATAACCTTCCCCTGAGATTATTCCATTAAAATTTAATGTTTGCTCTATAGTTTCTTTCAACTACAGATCATTTGTTCACAACATTGAGGTCCCACAGAATCATCTGTTCCTCCCCATAATGTCAAGGCTTTGCTAACACTGCACTCCATCTTCATTACTAGCACTACTGCATTAAGCTGCTGTTCATAAGCTTTCAACAGTGGGGAATCTAATTCAATTTCTTACCATATTTTCCTTTTCAGAATTGTTCTTTTGTGAAGGGTGAAGTTAAATTTAGATGAATTACGTGTCACTTGTAACTCCTTTCAAATGCAGCTCATCAGGAGCTACCTATAAACAGGTTCAATATAACTCTGAAGTGGTCCTGTCTGATTGCATTCAGTCTAACAAAGGCTGTTGGTTCCAAGTCATCTGGCCTGACATTGAACACATGGCCTCTCAAAGCAAACTTTCTTTCACAGATCATGACAGAGGGCAAAAACAGAAAAGTGGGACTTTAGGGGAAGAGAATGGTCCTCCCTCAGGCCAAAGACAGCCATGGCTGTACAAAGCTGGCTCTGAATCATCTTTACACTCCTCCTCTTTGAGTTGTTCTGGACATAACCAGTATCTGCACAGAAAACAAAACAGCCACACTGTTATCTGTGTTCTTATAAGTAGGGGAAAATGGGTGCACAGTAACACCTTCCCCAGACAACAGATACTTTCTTACTAAGGAGAAGTGATAACAAAACAGCTTCCTGACTAAACATGCATTGGGTGCTACCACAGTACAGGTATGTATACCACCTGGTAAAAAAACTAAACAACACCTCTGTACTGCAAAATGGCAAAATAGCAACATTTTTTCAGATTTATGCCAAGTGATGAATAATTCTAAAAGACAGTTAATGCCCTGGACTGGAACTCAGACTACATGGATTAAAGCTGCTGCTCTGCCATATGCTTTCTGTGTGACCTTAGTAATACTCTATGCTATACTCATTCTTATGCCATGCTCATCCCTCTAACATCCAAGCACCTTCCAGATCATCTGCACCTGCACATTTCTGTTAGCAAATGAGAAAGGTTAAGGGGAACAGACCATGCACCCATGTAGGAAGATGTTGTCTATGATGACAGTCATTCCTAGAAAATTAAACTGTTCTCCAGAAGTTTTAAATCCTTCATTTGGAAAATGTAAATTAGCTTCCTTTCTCTTCTCAGTTTAGCTAGCTGTACATAGGACAAGGTCTACAAAAGGATTCAGCATTGTGTGCTCAGCCTCAGCACACTGTGCACAAGGCAGCTGTGAGGAATGCAAATGCGTGACCCCCCAGCCGGCACAGAACAGCAGGGCTTCACACACATGCAAGGTGCTTCAGCGAAAACATGTCTAAGCAGGCTGGAATACCTAAATATCAGCTAGTGGGCTTTGTTGGGATTCTAAGAAGTTTCTATAAATCCTGAGGGATCTTTCCATTAGTTATCTGGGGTAAGAACTGCACCTTTAGAAAGTAGCTGTTACAAGAAGTCCTGTACCTCAGCAAAGCAATCTGTAAGAGAAAGCTGTAAAGGAGATATTTAAAGCATCATTGTAGTCTAGGTGGAAATAGACACTATTTTATTTCCTGCTACAATTTGGATGTGTGTCTTCTTTACATGCAGAGTTTGTAGAGGAAATGAAGTGTAATTAAAAAAAAACCAAACAGCTATGCAGACACATTCCCTGTGCAAGATTTCCCAGCACCTGATCTCTGACCAGTCGCTTATTCAGCAAATTAGTTTTCTTTATTACAGCACTCAGAGACAAGACTCAGAGAATGTGATTTACTGGTATTCAGAAAAAAACATCTTTAGAAATAATTACTAAATTAGAAATCAAATTATTAAATGTTGCTCTGTACAAGTTTTATACCAACAGTGTGCTTTGGAAGAGGATGACATGCCTGGTTGGGAGAGAAAAGCTAGAATCTCTGTGAAAGATCAGTGTTCAAGCCTGATTTAAATTAATGAATAATTCTGGTAAAACAAATACTGGGAAATGGAAATACCATGGCTCAAAAAATGAACGTAGCTAAATGCTTCACACTTAAAACTTTATTAAAATTCTTTCCCAACCCTACCCACAGTTTTAGATTGCTTACTACTTTTTCATAAGTGAAAATATTTACATTAAAACACATTGTAACTGTGGTAAAATTTCTCCCAGAAGTTACATTACAGGATTAAAAGTCATCTCTTTGGCTTCCTCTGCAGGAAAATAGGAAGTTTAATCTCATTGTGAGCAATGTAGTTACCCATGGCTTGTGCCCATTTAAAATACAATAAAATTATTTTGTACCTTTTTAAGCAAATGCTGTAGTCAATACCTATAATTCTATAACCAACCTTCTCCAACCAGCCTTCTCTGTCTATATTCCCCACCTGGGACTGATTCTTATAATTTGAGAATTCTCAGGTGATTTTTCTTTCTTTCATCAACCTTTTCAAACTATAAATATGTGAGGAAAATGTGGTATGTTTCTCATATTTTCTGAAGAAAGTATTTTTTGTGTCATTCAGACATATTTCCAACAAATTACATTTTTCTGAACCTCACACAGCTTTATACTTTGCAGATGGCTGCAGGCTGGAAGATCTCATCCCAGAGTAGAGCCTATGGGGAGAGGAGAGGAGCTTGTCATGCTCCCTTTCTGCATCAATCAGGGGCTTGTCCCTCTTCTCACAGAGGAATCACTGTGTCTGCCTTCAAAACCAGTCAATACCAGCAGACCACTGGCTGCACTGGTCTACATTTCCATGGCAGATCTGACCCTGTGCTTCCCACCTCCATTCCCATCCCTCATAATCCGGTTTCCCTTTGTTGTACAAGAAGAACTCCTAGTAACTTTTTCCTCAGTAACCCTACAAACACTGAGCAAGCAGACAAGGTGTCCTTGCTACCATCATTACCTCAAGGCCTGTCCTCAGCACAGACCTGTTTTCCCCACCAACACCTCCATGTTGCTTCTGTCACACACCAGCTTCTCCTCCATATAGACTTAAATGACATTCACCTCAGCTCTGAAAACCAGCCCAGGGTAACAGAGCTTGATGTGATTCACACCCGCAGAACCTGCCAAGGTAAATGAGTACCTGCTGCTACCAGGTTATAGTAGGTATCTTGCACACATTCAGTTTCACTTGGACTAGTAACAAGAACAGCAACAACAGCAGCATCAAAAATTCAAAGTTTTTTTTGTGAAATTCACCTGTTAATCAAAGGAATGCAAAAAAAATCCCATAGCAGATGTTTATACATAGAAACGTATGTAGCCAACCTTTACCAGGATGTGGCACAACCAATTCACAATCAAGCAGTCCGGATTAATCAGACTGGAGAACACCTATGACAGTTGGTAACAGCAGCCTTGCAGTTGTAACAATAGGCATGTCTACAGCCTACTGAAGGGAAGTACAGCCCTTCTTCTCATGGCCACACTAGCCAGAAGAGTGAAAACTACAATTAGAAAGCAGCTATAGCTGTAATGCTGTGACACAGAGGTTATGGAGTCTCACTCTCTATCAGGAATTAACAGCCTATGCTTGGCTGCCAGCTAAGAGAGCTATGTGTCTTCTCCACTGGAGTGGCACCACAAGTGTCCATCATGGCTTCACCCAGCTGCCTAGCACACATGCTTGGTCTCTGTCTCCTTGCTCCCGTATGCTGTTTATACATCTTACACTGCAAAGAACAAGATTCCTATAACTCCTTACTCTTACATTCCCTCTTATCTACAGGAGGGCCAGTTTAGCTCTCCAACACCATTAAACCAGAGCAAGTGCTGTAAAAAAGAGAAAGCATCCAACAGTCCCCCATACACTTTTTAAAAGCATCAGGGAACTTATCCTCAGGTTCATCCTCCAAGAACTACCACCAATAGGAAGTTACTCACTTTCAAGACTATCCTAAAAAAACATAGCAACTTAAACAAGAGCACTGGGCAGCCCATGTCTCTACATGACTAAAATTAGAGCAATCCAGACATTTACCATCCCCACTCAAGCCTCTGACTGATGCAATGAAAGATGAAAAACAGGAACTTCGGCTTGAAAGCAAAAGTTTTACTGGAAGGCAAATATTACTTTACCTGAGGAAATCTCTCTCTGCCTATTGAAATTTTCAATAAGAAATCTCTTAGCAGAGTCTTGAGCTGAGCTTAAATACAACCCCAGACCACAATCAGGGTGTGGATGGAAGACCCAGGTAAAGCTAGTCAGGGCCATTAGGGCCTATTACTCCCCTCAGGACTCTGATTCACAGGAACAGGATATGGACAAATACTCCTGAGTGATGTGGGGACAGAATTTCTCTAAGTGGGAACAGCGTGAGAAGTAGAGAAAAGTCTTTCATATTGACATACGAGAGAGACTTCTGCTGGCAGAGCAGGTGCCTGCAGTGTCCTGGTATACACTCATTACTCCTGCATACAGATATGGTATATTATGAGCAAGATTAGTTTCTGAGTAACATAATGGCTTGGAAAATCTGTTAGCTTATAAATACTGTTTGAGATCAGCAACTCCCTGTATGGAAGACTGTAAGGATGTTTTCTGATATGGGGCTTGCTTGTCTTTAACTTCTGTGCTTGGCAGAGAGTCCAAGTGCACTGGGATAAGGTGACAGTGGAAGGCAGTGGAATCTACAGGCCATAACCACAGAAAAGGTTCTTGGAGGAGGAGCTGCTACCATTGAAGGCAAACCAGCTTCTCATGTCTGAATTCCTGCAAGCCAGAGCATACAGACCAGAAATCACATCTGAATGTGGGACACCAGTGATCACCAGAACTTCATCACAACCCACTGCATAGAAGTGCCCAGTACGACAGAATATGGACACTAAGAAAGAAAATCTGCTCACAGAATCTAAGATCAGTTTCAAACAGGCCCTTTCAATAGCTAAGAAACATCAAAGCAAACCAACCAACCAAAAACAACACCAAAGCACAAACCAACCCCCCCAAAATCCCACACATAAAAGATAAGTAAGTATAAAAAGGAGCAGTTCTGTTTCTTCATGGACTTGGTATCATATATCCAGTTCACATAAACTTCCAGGAGCTTAATGCAGACTGTTCTTTATTGAACCTAAATAACTTAAAAGTGATAATGGGATGAGAAACGAGTAGGAGTTTTGCAGAATTGTTAAAAATAGACAATTGTAGGAAACACTTACTGTGCTAAGTAGCAGACAGTTTTGACACTTCAGGATCTGTTGTAAGCTTTCTTTCAGTGTTACAGCCTGTTATTTATAAGTTACTTAAAATCAAACTGCCTGAAACTAGTATATAAATTCTGCAATGTATTACCCTATACAGAGGATTACAGTCAGGAAGTAAGAAGCACATTAAAAATGCTCAGCATTCTCTGAAAAATAGGATTTCAATTCTGTAATTTTAAACCGTAAACAAGAAGTATTGCATGCCCCATCACCCAGAACAAGATGGTGAAATGAGACTTACTATGCAGTAAAAATGAAATTCCCATTTTTTCCTGGATGATACATTTTGCACATGTTATAATTCAATGTACAGTTTGAACTGGCATTGCTGACAGGAGAAACAGCCCAGACTTCCTTGTAGACCCAGTAACAAAAAAATTTGTTGCTATGCTAAACCTTCTCTGTGCAGGCAAACCCACTTTGCAGCAAATACAGCAAAGCCTTATTAGGGAAGGTCTGAAAGCAACCATATCATCATTATATTTGTTATACCCACTAATTCAGCCAAATCCCTGATCCTGTTTCCCCATGTGGTCTCAAAAATGCTTATGCTGGCAAAAGCAGGAACAGAACAAATACAAAACCTAAAGGTTGGGAAAAACCCACAATTTGCAGTTGGAGCACCAGGCAATAATGTTTTTTAGTGTGTATGAAAGCTCAGCAGCTCAGAGTGCAGCTAACTACATACACAGGCCTATATGCCTCAGGGTGTGGCAGCCAGAGGGGTCACCCAGCACATACACAGAGCTACACCCCCTGAGGACAAGGCAGGGAGAGTGCTATCCCCTTCCCCTCTCCACACCTACCTACCCGGAGAGGCTGTAGGACATAGAAGGTTTTGCCCCAAACAGAATGAGTTACCTTCAGTCTCTTTAGGACACAGATATACCCTGTCCCATAACCACCTATAAAACCATAGACTCTATGGAACTTTGAGAGTCCCACCCACAGAGACACCGGTGTACCAGCAGACCCTAGAGGACATAAATGCCACATCCTCCATACACACTTATATACCCATAGACTCTGTAGGACATAGACCACCCCTCTGCCCATGTATATCGCAAGAGACTCTCTATGACACAGAGGCCCTCCCCTGTTATACACTTATATCCCCACGATTCCCCACCATGCACACCTATATCCCCACAGACTCTGCAGGACATACAAGCCCCACTCTCCTATATATGCCCATATACCTGTGGACTCTCAATGACATAGACACCCCCCCTCCTACACATCTCTGTGTCTTACAGAGTCTACAGGTTTACAGTTGTGTACAAAGGGGGGAGCCTCCATGACCTGTAAAGTCTAGGTGCACAGATGTCTTCTCTTGCATTGCACTCTTAGAAGCTCCCTTCAAAGCCAGACTCCCAACAACAAAAAAATAATACGAAAAACAACTATTAGGCCACTCAAAAGAACTGAGTCAAAGGGATTTAAAACAACTGATTTCTTTCATGGAAAGGACAAACCACACCCTTTCCTATAGGAAGCAAAATATTTTTGTCCGTCTTCCCTCAGTAGATATCCTTTCTAAGGTCTGCTTGTCTTCTCCTCTGCATTTGTCTGCAGTGTCTCTGGGCAAATTAGACACTTTATTACACTTATGACCCTATTAGAGTCGAACAAAGTATGTACCAGACAAAACTGTACTCTTGCTAGACTTTCTCTAACTACTTCTCTTTTTTTTACAGCACCTTGAAAGCGATTTGATTCCTTTTGTTTCCTGAATAGAGTTCAGCTGCACTCTAGTGGCTGCACTCCAGGATTTCAGGTATTGTGGAATTGCTGAAACTCCCTGTTTCCATCTATCAAATATATCACAATTCACTAGTGATGGAGAATATGCTACTCCAAGTAAGCACGTGTTGTGTTTTTTTTTTTCCACCCCAGAAAATCATTGCTGAGAATTGAGTTCAGAATGAGCATTCAGATGTTTTTGTGTGTGCAAACTCGGCGTTTAAGCTAATATCTCAGACACAATTTTATTCAAAATATGTATTTCGGATGCAAGTAGGTTGTTTAGCATCTACCTCGACCGCTCGTTCCACTGAAGTACCACACACACGACGGAAGGATCAGACCTGTAGTGTCAGCAGCTCAGTGCCCACCCCTGCTCCTGCCAGCAGCGGCCACTGGTCACCGCTGGGTGAGGGTCTGGGAATCAGCCACTAGGTGGGGAGGAAGGCCCGTGGTTCTGCTCCTGCATGAGCTTTTCAAAGTTGGTAAAGACTCAGTTTTGGATCTTGTATTAATGCACAGACATTGCAAAGTCAAGCTTCAGACCTGACTGCAAGAATTAAAGCAATAATGGATAAGGATATTTGAGGAGAAGAAAGTGGCTCAGTGGTTATTACAGGCAGCAAGGAATACATAACAATACTGCAGTGATTTTTAAAGGATATAGAAATGGAAGCATTTTTTGTCCATGTGTTGTAGATAGCTATTAAGCTTGGAAAGAAGGAAAGCAATGCTCATAGAGGAAACAGAAACTGGCAATGGTAAATATTGCCAGGATTAAAGGAAGAAAGTACCCAAGACTTTTAAAAACAAAACTGGGCAGGTCAAAAGGACATGTCATAAAAATCCATTTTTCTTAGGGCCTGAGATGAACATGACTAAATTCTTATGACGTTTGAACTTTTTTTGCTTCACTCTAGGAAAACTGACATGCAAACTGAGTTATTCTAGAAAAATAATCCATTCTGAAAGGTGTTCAAAATAAGGCTCTGACTCAACTTAAAACAGAGTGCTGTGGGACAGAACATCACTGGAAAGATGTAAGAGAAAATGGAAAATATTGAGGCTCTTTGAAGGCAGCAGAATGTGGGCAGTGTGAATTTCCCTCCTGCAATGTCTGAAATGGTTAGACTCACATTTTCAAAGATCAGACCATCACTACATCTGAAGGACCTGCACCATTGGCAGCTGTTACTTGAAGAGAAGTTTTTTATGTGAAGGTTGTATCACTGAAGGTATCAAAACAAAAGACCTAATTCTTTAAAAGAGGGGTAAAAAGGCCACAGTGAAAAACATGTGCACTTGATAACAGTTGTAATGTCAATGTTTCTCAGCGTTTGAAAATCTAAGAGCTTAAAGGCCACTTCATGGAAGATTGCCAACTGAAGGTATATAATAAATTGTGCTATGGAACAGATAGCTCTTAGGCTGCCTAATTAGCGTATCTAAGATTGAACTATTGAGATTCAAAGCATGTTATCTTTCTCAGCAGACAATTAGGATTGTAATCTCAAAAATGTATTTGGTTATCAAGCAAATTTCTGCATGTAGGCTGGAGGTTCTTCCCCAGGAGCTCTCTGTGGCCCAGTCTGTTGGCTGCAGCTCATTTAAGTACCCTAATACTATCCCTCTAGTAACTCTATCTTCCTCCATTAAAATCACATCTGGTTGTTTCCCAGATGTTCTCCCTTACATCCCTGCCCAAATATGACTATAGATTCTGTCATGTGGGCTTGCAAGTGTGGAAATTCAACTTTCTCTCTCTTGATTTCCCCTGTTGGTAACCATCAATATTGAAATTGCCTCTCTGAGCAGAGGACACTGGAGGCAACAGGAGGATCTGGCTGGACCTGCCAATTCTGGAGGTAAAAACAGTGACTGTGAAGAGAGAAAGAGAAATAAACAAGTGGGAAAATACAGGAAAAGTGAACAAAAAAACAATTAAAGGAATGAGTAAATAATGTGAGGTCTTTTGTCCAGTATCAAGATTTTCCTTTTGTGGAACATGGGATTTGCCACATCGCATGTCTGGGCCACAAAGAAAGACATTTAATAGCATCTTTCAAAACTACTCTTTGCAGTCTGGTTGGGACTGGGGCCATGATTCATGCATGGTTATTTGCGAGTTAAACAACATTTTCCATTGATGTGTTCAAATACCTACATGGGTTGGGAATGCAAATTAAAATTGTTACACTAATCAAAAGTTTATCTGAAAATTCAAATGTAGAAAATGCAAAGTGATGTTTCCTCAGCAAGCCTCAGCTGGCCACCACATCCTATGTGTTTATCACATTACAAATGAAGCTCTAGACAAAGACAAAGCTCAAGTACATATGCAGCTAGGTTTTGCAAAATGCATGAAATATGCATGTAGCTATATTGCGCTCACAGTGACACAGAGAGGGTCCAAGCAGACAATAATTATTAGATAAATGTGTTTAAATTTCTGTCTTAGTTGCTCTCTAGACCAGGAGATTGACCTTAGAGATGACTGCTTTTCCCCTAGCTCAGTGTCAGAATGAATGATGCTATGATTCTTCTATAACATTATCAGAACAAATTTTGACCAAATTAATTAGTTGCAGAACAAACAAGCAACAACACAATTGAAATTAGAGCTGTTACACTGGATTTGGGATAGAAATTAGATTACAAGGTAATGAAATACTGTAATAGACCAAACAATTAGAAATTATAGCACAGGCTTCTTCCTGTCTCTGTACTGTAAGAAACTTGTTTCTCTGTTAAAAGATGTGGTGTGTGGTGGGGTGTCTGAGATGTGTGCTGTGCAGTCTCCCCTGTACCACTGCTGGTAATGCACCATCAAAACAACTTCTGCTTTGGGGATTTTTGTCACAAGTTAATTTAGTCTTATTTTGTCCCCAGACCTGGACTTAAAATGAAGAGGTGTTGATACTTCTGTGATACTGTCAGTACCTGCCTCAGATGATTCATAGAGGTGAGTTCAATAAGAACCCATGAAGCACAGCTATATCACGTATTGATAAACGCTACACTGCTCAGAACAGCTGTTACAGCAGTTTAGTTTTAAAGAGTTTTAAATACCATTCTGTCACCAGCTACCAAAATTTCTCCAGAAAAAGTAAGCTACTTTAAATCAGACTCTGAATTTCAAAAGGCAATCTCCTACGTTCAACACTAGAGACTTGTAGATATGATCTCAAATACATGCACCATATACAGACTCATTGTCTGTCATTGAGGTTGAGCAGCCTCAGTGACTAGAAACAGTGAGAAGGAGGCATTTCATTACAAAGAAACTTTCCATTCCAGGGCTTCAGAGCATCCTTTTTTGCTAATACAGAAAGCTCACAAAATACCACCTTTTGTGCAGTCCACTGGAGCAGATGTGAACAACAACCCCAAGCACCCACAGCATCACAACCTTGGGAGGAAGCTCCACAGCAGGAAAAGGGAGAATGGACATGCTGGCTTTTTAAACAAACAAACAAAACAGGTACATTTGGAATTACTAAATGTGTTCTCACCAAAGAGACCTACTGATAGGATGGTCCTTGAATTGGCTGTACATGACAAATGCAGTCTACCACATCCCTGTAATAATATTATGGTTCTGTGGATTCTTTTTCAGACACAAAAATCCTCATTAGAGGCAGCTGAAAAATGGAACACTGAAACAATGGCAACATAATAATTTTTCTTCTAAGCTTGTCCATTTTTCAGTTTCCCTGAGAGATTCCTGATTTGAAGAAAAGCTGACTGTAATTCCATCCATCCCTAATTCATGCATGCCTCCTTATTTACACCTCCAACAATAACCTCTTATTGTTGTGCAAAGCAAAGAAAGATAATGGGACACTTCAGGTAGTGAGGTAAGTCAAAGAAGATTCACTTAAGTGAATGTTTTCTTTTCTGGAGGGGGGCTTGCCTGGGCTAGACTTGCACAGAAGCAATAACCAATGTCTCTGCAGATAATATGACAACAATTTTATATTGTACAGGGCATGTAAATAAGTAAATATCTCTGTATGCAATTACAAGCAAATAGGGCCCATAGGAGCTTACTTATACGTAGCAGGCAGAACATTTTCAACACTCCGCTGTGCTTCCTCATTTACTTATTTGTATTCAGACAAAGGAAGTGGTGAGGCTGACTAGCTGACAGTTTTTCTGAGAAGAGACCATTTTGTATTAGAGGAAGCAATATCTCTTGTGGATGTCCCAACAACGTAGCTCTAAATTTAAAAAAAAAAAAAAAAGAAGCAGCAACAAAAAAATACCCAAAGCAAACAAACACCAACACAACAGGTCTGAAACAGAAGCTGGGGATGAAGTAAGGAATTACTGCACACGCTGGAGGTGGTCACACACAGGAATCTATGGCTGCTCCATGGATAGTACAGCTATGAGCCTTCTCTAACAAACCAGAGCAGAAAACTTACCATGGATTTGAGAAACATTCCCTACCGTTCAGAAGTGGTTGCGTGGAACCCAGATGATTTGGCAGAATATTTCAAGATGGTGAGTTTAATCTTGTTTTGTCTTTGTATGATGGAGGAACAAACTAGTGTAACACTGTTTGTGCCAAATGGGCAAAGCTGGCTGCAAAACTAAAAGCAAAACCACTAACAATTAAGGAGCTGAGCTTCTTAGCTGTGGACACATGGGCTCCTAATTTTTTAGTCTCAGTTCAAAAAATCTTTCACCTTTTGGTTTGAAGTCTTTATTCTAAAATTTCCTGAGCAAACCTCAGGGCTCAAGGTTACTAGCTACCCCTTCTTTCCTCACACTGTTACCTTTTTTGATATTACCTTGTTTGAGTAGCTAGGAACCATTTCTTTTGACATTTTTTTCACTTGTGATGATCCATAATTTTAATTTTACTAAGGAGAGGAGTTTACAGACTGAAGAAATACTTTGAAAGGCAATGTAGGCATTCACTGCCAGTATATATCCTCTGCACAGCAATGAGGACACCTTTGTAATTGCCCAGGAATGTGTAACTGAGCCAGTTTTGTTGAAGTTTCATTTCTGTATGTTCTCTGTAAATTGCTTATTTTTGGTTTCGCATCAGACTTGGTGCCTCCTCCATCCCTTTGCAACTGAATAAATTCCCCCCAAAGTCCAAAACTGTCAGCATGGAATTTAACATTCAGACCAATCAGAAGATTTGGGAAGATTTTCAAGTAATGCCAGCATAGCTGATTAATTTCCAAGTGTGATATCAGACTAGACTTGTAAAACTTCAAACTGTTTGGGCTTCATTTTGAAATAATGCAAAATGTATTGTTTCCTATAACTCTATGAGAGTTTTACTGGGGGAGGTGAGGCAAGCTAGAACACAAAACTAGCAAATACAGAGAAGCAGATCAAACACAAACAAGCAGATCAAACACAAACTCTATGTCTACCAAATCTCCAGAAAAAGGAAACTGCCAACTATTTGCAAACCTCTAATTTTAGGGTGCAGGGGTTAATGGCACAGGAACATGTCATGAAGAGCTGGAGATAGAACAGACGAGATCATTATCAACAGGCAACTTCAAACAAATATGAAAAACATTACAACACTTGCTCATGGTGGTTTGGATCACCATTTCCAAGAGGCTAAGGTGGCAAATGGTTTCCTGAAAGCCTTGGTAATGATACTCTCGACAGTGATAAAAAGGATTAACTGTAAGTTAATGAAACACTGGAAGAGGCTGCCCAGGGAGGTGGTTGAATCACCATCCCTGGAGGTGTTTAAAAGATGTATCGATGTGCTCAGGAACACGGTTTAAGCACTGGACTTGGTAGACGTAGGTTAATGGTTGGTAGAGTTAGGTTATGGTTGGAGGTCTTTTCCAACCAGAACAATTCTGTGATTCTGTGATTCTATCATAACTGAACAGGCCTGGTTACATTAATTATTTAGTAACTCCTCTCTACTGAGCTAGATACGCCCCAGGATAGAGATAATCTTGACATCCCACTTTTACAGAGGTGAATCAGGGCAAAAGTTGCTCAAAGTCATCTAAGAAATCTGCGTAAGAAACTCCTGTCAGCCTAAGCCAGCCAGCTCTGGGCAACCACCATAAGTGACCGGATCTTCTCCTCAAATTTCCCTCATGTGTAATTACAGGGTTGAATGTTATACCTTAGGAATCACTTATTTGCATTTGAATAATATATTTTGCCTGTAGTGGTGTGTTCAAACTCCAGGATTCAAGCCCAAGAGGGACAGGCATTTTTCTTCCCTCCTAAGCATAGATAATTGTGGCATGATTTTCAAAGGATAATCACATTCAAGTTTTCCCTCACCTAAAGAGACTGTTTGTGGCACAGGGCCGTGGTAAGATTTTTGTCCATTGATTTTTAGGTTACATCTTTATACTAGCAAAATTCAGCCAGCACACACATCCCTAATTTATGTAACAAAATTATGATGTATTACTGGTACTAATAAAGTCCTCAGTTTCAGATTTTTCAAATAAGAATACTCAATACCTAACAGTAATAACACCTATTTAATGATTCTAGATATGTTAAATTAAAGCCTATACTCATTTAATCCATGTAGTCAAAATAGGGAAGGACCAATGAAGAACCAAACCTTTGAATAATTTCTAAGACTTTTAATTATTTTTTTTGTAAAAGCAAGTATGTTCATATTTATAATACCCCATGGGTTATTTTTAATAGCTGAACAGTATTTTTCATCAATTACTTTAAGAATGAGATTAGGTCTCAGCCACACTAATATGTTCTACCAAGCACAGCAGTTGTTCCCTGCTACATACAGACTTGTGCTGGAAATGTCATGCTAGCACTCGCTGTATGAGAGAGACATTGTTTACAGGTTGAAGTCCTCAGTCTGCACGAAAGTCTTAATCTGTGTACTAAAAATTTAGCAGAGTTAGGTCTGTTTCTGCAGATGAGTAACTGAAGGTGGCTCCTAAAAATATTCTCTCCACTGTTAAGATTTTTTCAGGATCTCTTCTCACATAACACCAAGTTACAAGATTACTCCTTAAAATTAATCACCAGGATAGAACTAAGAAAGGACATAGTGCTCCCTACAAGATGTTTTCTGCTTTAGAGGAATTCTCCCAGCAGCACAGGATCATTTGTCTGCATCACATTCACTAACTTAAGTTTCAGGCAGGAACAGACATGTTCTTCTGTCTTGAAGGCTCCAAAAAGTCACACTGTATGCCCACTCTCTGGGTTCTTTCTGGTATGGACTTTATCAATTTGAAACAGAAAAAATGCATTCTAGGCAGATTAAAAACACAAGATGTGTTCTCACATTATGCTATTACTCTTCAATAAATTATAAAAAAAAAACCCACACCAAACCTTAAGACACTCACTGGAAACATTTAAGAATCTTGTTAAATGTGGCTGGTTTTTTGGTTTGTTTTTGTTGTTTGTTTATTTCTTTTTTCCTAAGTTCCCTTGTTAAATTTCTGCTTGGTAGAAATAGGAGCTGTCTTTTCTTATATACATGAGCAGCTTCTAAAATTCATGTACTTGTCCTAGATGCTACTGTAAAACATAACACTGTGGAAAAACTTTCCAAATTTTATATATAATTTCCAGCATTAACAAGCAACATTCCCACCCAGAAAAGGAAACTTTTCAGTCACAAAAATTAATTCAGTGACTGGGATCAGAGCTTCAGTATTCCAAGATAGTAAGGTTTTTGCTGTAATTCCCATTTTCCACAACTATTATGCCGATCAGTACTACAAACTTTTCCAAATATTTCTTTGGGCCAGGCAACTGTGAAGTTGATTTTAAATATGAGGAATTACATATTCCTAAATGGATGAAAATACATAAATCCACCGAAAAATCTTTGTGTTAAAAGTCCATGTTTACAGAACAAAATGAGCCATTTATGTTCTAGCACACCAAAAGGTAACTTGAAGCAACCACACAAAGCTTGCCACTTGTCTCTGTGTCTTAAACTATTCTTACAATGAGTGGTGCAACAATAATCTTCTTTTCATTGACAGTTGAAGTATAAGGACTGTGAGAAAGTCGTGAGAAAACACAGCATAAATGGACAAAGGTTTTTGGTAAGTAGAATTGTAAAATTCCTTGCTGTAAAATTCCCATCAAGTGACAGTTTCACCTCCTCCTTGCTTTGCATTGGCAGATGCAAAGTACTTAGCAGATGGTTACTGAGGTAGAAAAGTGAGAAGTAGAAGCCTTTGCTAAAATCAGCCAGACAACTTGCTTTAAATATGGAATGCTGGGAACCCAAGCATGTTGTTTCACACACATGTATTTCAGTGTATATTTTCTTGTATTGAATTCACCTCTTCCTTTGTAGGAAATGCTTGTTTACAAATACCATGGACACATTCACAAAGGGCATTTCATTGCACATCACCTTAAAACTAAGTGCTTAAAAAAGCTTTAGAAAATATTATGTTCTTTTGTATTTAATGTGAGAAGCATAATTCCAAGATTACCAGGAAGAATGCCATGGATGATGATTTCAAGCAGATTTGCACTCACACTTGTCATCAGCAGCACAGGTTGTTACCAGGATGCGCTTCTCTATTAATTGTCTAACACTGTCCATTGAGATAAATTATAGTATCTCAAGACTTCTTTAATAATAATCAGGGACCTGTCTTCCTGTCTGCTAGGTGATGGTAATGTACAGTGAAAAGCAATATCCAGAAAGCAAGAGAAAAACAAGTGAGAAAAAAAATAATAAAATAAATGGAAGATTTTAAAACACTGCTGAAATGTTTTGTTTTACTGTCTGTTCACCTGCTTTAGCTTAAGCATCTCTGACAATCTCTAGGGAGATTGTTGCACAATAAGGTTTTCTTTCCAGTTCTTCTGGGATGGATTTTAACTTTGCCTGTAAATCAGTATAACATAACACCAAATCAGAAAAGCAAATACTTGCCTTTAACTTTGCATAGAGTCTCATTAATATGAAATTAATCCTGGAAGAATGGTTCATCTGCTGGTAAACAAATACATTTACCCAACTCCAATCTGGTAAGAGCTGGTTTAAGATTTTAATTCTCCTTACAGATCTTCTTAACAAACTATCATTAAAACATTCTAGCCACAGAAATACTTTGCTTTGAAGCCAGATGTGATTATTTTGTCGAAGTTCTTTGTGTGTCAAGAAATACACATGTTGTTTATAAACTTCCTAGATAGTTCAATACAACTGGCAGCAACATGAAATAAAAACCAACATGCAGCCAAACAAAAAACATAGAGAGGATTTTTTGTGGAAACACGTTCACTTCTGAGCCATGTGATGGGCAGGCTGTCCTCTTGCAATGTTTTCCTATGCACTTTACATTCCTATCATTATAAACTTCATGCCACATTTTTGAACATGCAAACTTCTGTAAGTCACAATCAGTTCCATGAACAATTGTGTGATAAATACCATGTGTTTCTTTTTCAGAACATGTCTGAAAATGATATTCAGAAATTTCCCAAACTCAGAGTGCCGTAAGTAAAGCCAAACCAACTTAACATTAAAAATTACCTTAGCTGAGAACGTTTTGAGCGAAAAAGAGGAATGTACCAAAATAAAAGGAGTGTAGTCATGGCTGCTCAAGCACAATGATACAAGACAAAAAAAGATTGTCTGGGAGATGTTCAAAGGAACTGATCTGTAAATTCTTTGAATTAAGCAGCTCTACAAAGGCTAAACTTTTTTTGCAAGTATTACCTTTTAAGTATGATTTAATTGTTCATGTTTAACTGTTGACTTTACTCAAAGCAAAAATTTAAAGTCAGATATTTAGACAACAGCTGAGGAGTTCAAGTGATTTTCATCATGTGCTTCTCCTTTAGGTGGGCATTAAAGATAAAACAGTCTGGAACACTTGATTCACTGTGAAACAGCTTTCCTTAGGTCCTCTACAGCCTTTTCTAGTCAGATCTTTTGGGTTTCTCAACAAGAAGACAACTTGAAATCATGAGCTTTAAGAGTGAAGCTCAGAAACAAATGTGAAGAACTGATTAAATACATAAATTAATAAGTCTGAATGACTGCAACTAATGTCCTTGTTCTCAGCTTTCTCCACACTTACAAACAGGGAAAGAAATCACTAGAATACTGTGAATACACATGGAAAAAAGCTGGTGTGATGTGGAGTCCTCCATGTAATTCCTCTGTTTAAAACTAGAATTAAGAGCTTTAATACAAAAGAGTCCTGGTTTCCATTTTAAAAAACAACAACAATAATAACAATCAGAAAAATACCCACAGACTAAAATTCTTGAGTGAAAAATCTGTCACTTTTTCAATCAATTTCGTTACTTCAGAATCTCCATGTTCTCACCAAAACGGGAAGTGCTTGCAATTGACTTCTACCAGAGCACAATCACACCTTACTTTTATATTATAATGCAAACCTCTCCTAGTGAGAATAGTTTTTCTACAAGCAAAAAACTGTTTTAATAACAGTGCTAAAATCTGAGCATATTCTATAAAAATGCTTAATAAAAATAGCAAGTGTGACACCTACAGCATCGCCCAGTGGAATGAATAAAAAGTACATAATCAAGAGAGATTGTTCTCCAGTAACTTTAGCAGCATTATGCTGACCTACATGTACTGAGAATAGAACCCAGCACTTGCAGCTACACAAGGTTTACAAACCACAGCCTACATCCATACAGACCTCCTGAGCTGGGTGTGTGGTTTTACTAAATATATACATTTGAGCAAATCTACTGATCAGGTATTAAATGTAACAATGTCATTACTTGGGGAGGATTCTTTAACTTTTACAAGAATCTTTAACTGTCTAAGTAGGTAAAGTTGTCATTAGCAAGTAAGATAGACCATTTTTGAAACTAATAAAAAGCTGTCAGACCTAATCATGAGGGTGTAACTAACATTATGCTAATAAATCTAATGAAAAAAAAAAGGTCAGTATACAGCTTAAGGGATACATGGAGTTTTCTTATTGCCTGTTATCATTACTAGCAGTCACAGAAGGACATAAAGGTTTATACTTGTGGATGAAAAATGTGAGTCTTGCAAAATATTTTAAAGTACATTCATCAGAATGTGCCTCAGTTAAAATGGTCTGAATTAATAAACAAGGAAAAGTGAAGGTCTCATTCAAAATAACATTGGTGGTTGGTTGATACCTGAGCTATGATCTAAACACTGAAGTTAATCTTTGCTACTTTTACTGTTTACTATCTTGAGAGAAAACATTTCCAAGTTTTCAGTATGTCCAGGTCCTAATTCAGGCTGTTGATCCGTCAGTGGCAGGTTGGTTACAAACCTGAGATTTGAAATTTTTAACCTTGGTCAGGAAGCTTATATCCTTACTTTCAGGAGAGCCAAAGTACAAAGCTAAGCATTAAGAAGTCTGTGGTGCCCTTATCTTTTAAATAGAGAGCCTTGGGCAGAGGCTGGTGTGTGTGCACACGTGCTCTCTCAGATGAGATGCTAAAGGTTGTTGAAAGGTTTAGACCATAAATGATATTCAGCCAGTCTTGAAGCCAACATAACAGTATTGCACCTGCCCAATAGACTTTTCTCAAAGGCCAAGACGAAGACCTCATCACAAACTGCTCTTGGCAGTGTTCAATATGCAGTTGTGCAACTTCCTAGTTCTAGAGGACTTTGCCTTCCATCTTCCTCACTCGTATGAATTCCTTTAGCCCAATACAGGTGGAATAGAGTCTACTCATAACAACAGTATCTGCAGTTAAGCAAACAAAACCCTGTTTCAGGGTACTGCTTGGGGGTTGGTTGTGTGGGTTTTTTTTTCATTTTCAACTTCCTGCCAGTTTTAAACTAAGCATCTAGTGGAGGAGGTAGAAAGAGAAGTCTGAGTAACATTTTCTGCAAGTGCTGTTGCCTTATCCTCTCCTATCATCCACTCCCACAACTCAGAAAGCAGTGTGGTTTTGGTACTTCCTTCCTCTCATGGCTACAGACTCAGTTGCTCACTGCATCCATCTTCTGTAACACTGTTGCTTGTGAAGTGTCACCATTCTGAACTTGGCCTTCTTCTAATAACCTCTCTGAGCCATTGGTTTGGAGCATGTCAAATAAACCTGAAATTTAAACTAATCTAAATATTAGACACTGCATTTTAAGCAGCAAATGATTAATTTTTTGGCAGCAAGGTAAAATAAGCAAATTTTTCCGTTTAGTTTCTCCTCAAAAATTAGTTGGTGTAAATCCTCATAGCAGCCAACACAGGGTTGGTCCAGAAAGCTTCCAGGCACTCAGATCTCATTCATACCCATGGAAGTCTGAACTAAAATAATTAGCTCTAAACCCAGCAATCTTCATTTTACTTATTTAGCTGAAAATAAACACAATATTATGAAAGATTCTTCCTCTGTCTCTTCCACAGGAGAGAATAAGCCAAACACATGTTCTGTAATCCACATCTCAAACAGAGCACTGGTTTACTCAGTTTACTGTCCATCCTTGAACATTCCCTGATGTTTCTCATGGAATTCATGATTCACACAGAAACTTCCTTATCACCTGCAGCAGAAGAAAATTTTTTTTGCACAAACGAGTGTTGATTGCATAGGAAAGAAGAAGAGTAAGAGGAGTCCTAAGTCTGTACCTTGGCATTTTTCTTGCTTTATATAATTTGCTTGTGTAACAATGTTAGATTAAGATGTCTGTAATCCTTCTTAAATCATTAACATATGTGCATGTGCTTATTACAAAAGGGGCAAGTAGGACAGTATTTGCTTCAAATCAGAAAATTGCCAAGTACTTTCTTAAAAAAGAAAATCAAAAAACTATTCTTCCTTTGCTTTTCTGTTTTCATACTTGGATCCTTGTGTAAAATATCCTTAACTTCAAATTTCTCCTCTTCCCCCTTTTCAGACAGCATGATCATACCCATCTGAAATTGCTTGTTCTCTGGCATTTGTCCCCCTAGAAGTTTCCATAGTCAACCAGGGCAACCCTATGCCTTGATTTTATCTTTTAATCTGAATTACAGTAAGGCAAGTATTAGGAAAGTAACAAGAGTAAGAGGAGGGATAATTAAAATAAGAAAAAAAGATATTTAGCATGATTCAAGATTAAAAATTAAAATAAAATAGTGTGTTTTTGTTGGCTTTAAGCTTGTCTTCCTCAAGTCCTAGCAAAGAAAAGCAGTTAGACATCAAAGAGGTGCTCAAATGAGGTAATTTGGAAAAAAACTAGGAATTATTATTGCTGAGTAGCTGAAACAGACATGAGAGAAGAAAGAAAACAAAACAGAGTGGTAACTGTCTGGCCATAAACAAAGATTTTGCAATACTGGTATAAAGTTTGATTGATCAGGTGTATGGAAGAGAACTTGATTTGTTTGCCACTGGACTTTCTAGGTGGGACTTTCCTCAGAAAGAAATATTGGGAATTAAGAAACAGATCATGACTCACCATAAACTTTCTTTGAAACAAAAGCTCTATGTGAACCAAAATATTCATTACTAGCAGAGCAGAGTTCAGTTGCTGTCAGTGGCCTTAATTCTGTTAATCTCAGTGATGACTGCTCAGTAACCTCAGAGCTGTTCTCAGGGAGTCAGTCAATATAAAAACTCTCAGGCCCAGATGTCCGTGCTGGCTGTGGCTGCCAGCAACATTAGCAGCATGAATACATCCTCCTGACTGAGAATTTACTCAAGATTGCACTTCATTGGCTGTTATTCACCCGACTGCTGGAAACGAACTACACATGAGTGATGAGAAACACACCCACCTTCTCATCATACACCTACGGTTGCCAAATGTTCCATAAGCATTTCTGCCCTGCAAATGTTTTATAACATGGAGCTGTATCAACCTCTTCACCTTTGTTACTGGAGGGATTCTGGGTTAGGTATATCTTGGTTGCAGAGGGATGGAGACACAAAGAATGGAGAGTAGTCACAGGGTACAATTAATCTCTGCTTTTGCAACCATAAGCTTGGTAGAAGTTGTTTCCTGAAGCATTATCTGCTTTTGCCATGCAAATATAATCAATCACCATTATTTAAAGCAGTACTGCC
The DNA here is from genome assembly GCF_020740795.1 of Apus apus. NCBI lineage: Eukaryota > Metazoa > Chordata > Aves > Apodiformes > Apodidae > Apus > Apus apus. Next base: position 15,553,501 of record NC_067294.1, on the reverse strand, counting down.
CTGCATGATGTCTACCACACCCAAAGTTTCTAAAGCTTGCTGGGTTTAACGTTTATTTTTAAACTTCATCCACCATTACAGGTTTTTATGTTCAAAAAAATCTAGTTTTCAATTGGATGGGCTATAGAGTAATTTCACACTAAGATAAAAACAAATTCAATATTCTTACCACATCAAAATAATAATTCTGAATCACCATATTTGATTTAGTATATACTGAGGGAAAGCAGTTAAGAAAAGAACTGAAGTTTCAAGGATTTTTTTAAACTATTTCTGTGTTTCTTTTAAATAGAATTGTAAGTAAATTAAGTCAAGAAATTAACAGAAATGAAGGGAGGCTGTCTTTCTTTCCAAAGTGGTAAGTAAACCAATTCAGCTTTCTTTTTCAAAACTTTCAGATATCTCCTTTTTTGACTGTTTAGAGCAATAATATGTGGGTCAGAGGGACAGCTGGAAATTATATAAAATAAAAACTCTTATTTATTAATGTCATCTGTTAAGAACAGCAAAGCCTGAGCTCATGGACAACCTAGATACTTCTGCCACATCAAGAACCAAGTAACATACACATTTCATACAATTTTCCATCTAACTAAATGAATCTTTAGGAATGCTATAAATTTGCCAGGCATATTATTGCCTGGCATACTAATAAATCATCGTTAATACACTTCTGAGACCTACATGTTGTTGCACTTTTTAATACTTGATGATTTACCATTGAATATAATATTCTTGCAGTAGAAGAAAAGCAAAAATTGCAAGAACATTGCATGAGAAAAGAACAACTTACATGCAATGAAAGCTAAGTCTAGTCTACATAACATGGTTTTACAGCACCTGCTAACATGATTTTACACCTTTGCATTAACTGGAGTTCAAAACTAGAATTGAAAGCCATAAAAATATTTATCAACCTTACAAATACTTATGATCTCAACTTTCAGTACCTTGAATGCAACTAGTAAAGATAATTTTCTATTTTCCTGACTAGGTTCCCTATTTATTTACTGAGTCTTGTTTCTGAGGACTTGATCTCAGTGACTTGAATTTTTTTCAAGACAGTTTAGCTCATGTTAGGATCCTATAAGTGAAATAGGAAGTAATGTGGTTTTAGAATTTTGGGCAGAGTTGAGCTAATCTATAAAAAACTCATTCTACTGTTAAAGTTAACCACTGTCTTTATTTCAAATAGATTTCAGTATGCTTCAAACACTTAAGAACTGCAAATGAAAGTAAGTTTTTTTGCCTTTTTTGCAGGGCCCAAACACAAAAAATTCCTGAAAATCCAGGTAAGTGTGTACTGGTAGATAGACTCTAATAACAAAAAGTGTTTAAAAAATATGAAAATATTAAGCTAATCCATGCAGGGCAGAGTAAATGGAAGAGGGGGGAGGAAGCCAAAACAAAAAAAAAACAGGAAAAGATGAGAGCACAAAGTTGTAAATATAGAATAAAGAGTAGTTACAGGAGAACAGGTAATTTTTTACTTATTATTTTTTTAATACAAAGATAGTGAAGGAAGACAAGAGCAGAGACATTTCCATGAACATCCCCAAACAGCCTTTCTGTAACCCAGTACATGCTACCTGTGCTTATACATTTCTGTTCCAACAACTCTGCCCCTGTCTCTGGTCTTAGCAGCACCATATATCCCAAAGGTAAGCTTCTAGATTCCTGCTGAACTTTTAATTCAATTATTTTTTTAACAGGCCACGAGCACTTAAAACTTTTACAAACCACCATGTTCCCCCAGTCCTATTGAAATTAGGAAACCTTTTGATATGAAAGCTAAAATGGTATTTAAAAAAAGAGATAAGAAGTCTGTGCTTATTTAGAAGCATTCTACTTAAATTATATTTAAAAGTGGAAGTGTAGGACCAACTTGAAGTGACAGCACATGTGTCATCCCATACAAAATCAGCGGTGTTCTTCATTTTGCACCAGAATGCTATTGGCAGTACCTCTCATGCCTGCCTGCCTGGGAAAGGCCTCCCTCATTCCTGTGGCACAGCATTGAGCTTCAGAACTGATCTGGGATTTGTTGTGTCCTTTTTGTCAAGTTATGCTGTGACACTTTCAAGTTGTGCTTGCTAAGAAGCCTGTGATTATGCTTCTTTACGCAGGATACAGTCAAGACGACGGTGGCTGGTCTTCATTTGTGAGTATGAGGTTTAACAAAACCTACTCTCTGAATGGATGACTTGTGTAAGGTTGATCCTTTCTTGCATTATCTACTTTGGGCAGCACAGGTGGAGTGAGCAATGGCAGAAGGTGTTAGGTTGAGGAGAAAGAAGCAGGAGCATGAGTGATGTCAGTAGCTGCATACAAACTTCACTGAGAAAAGGGTCCCCTGGAGTAATGCAAGGCAGAGCTTCAGAATGACAGCCCTACACCACTGGCTCAAGTAGGAGCCTATGACCAGCTCTCCACAGACCCTTAGCTGAATTTTATATACTTATTTCAATCTCTTAAATAATTGGCTAATAAAGGAAAGGTTGCCATGTTATTCAACGGCGATTCTTGCCATTTTATTCTCTACGCTTAATTCGTTGAAGAATCTAATTTTTTTGCAGGCAACTAGACTGCAAAAGTGCCTTTTGGCACAGGAAATGCCTTGATAAGCAGCACTAGATGAAGCATACACAATTCAGCTGGCTACAAGAATGAGATGACTGATGCACAGTTTGGGCTTATGAAGATCTCTTACGCTCACCAGTGCCAATGTTTTGGTTTCTTTACAAAAAATGAAGAGGCATTTTTAAAAACAACTTGCTCCTAAGTTTGCAGGAGATTTGCTGCCATTTTAGAGCACAAAAGGTAAAAGTAATCATCTATTGCTGACATAGAGTACCTGGGCCTTGGCAGATTGCACAGAAGGTATGTGCAACAACCACTGCTGTATTTTCACTGTGATCTTGCTAGATCCTGCAGGTTGTATGAAGCTGCTTGGTTCTGGTGAGTGGAGAGCACAAAAACCCATATAAAATACCTCACTTTTTGCTGAAGAATTTTTAAATAGTTGAATCACAGGCTGTGAAGTACATGTTATTAAGAAAGAACAAATATCAACAGACATCATCTGCTGCTCCAGAGTGTTTCTAGGAAGCACTGAATTGCTGCCTGTGCTTGAACTAAAACAAAGACACTGTGCATTTCAGTAAGCTATCACCTTATCTTGACCTCCTACTGCAGCTACTGTTATAAAATACTAGTTTCCTTTCTGAAGCTGCTGTTTCTGAGTACTGTAACCATTAATAAAATCTCTTCCTTTCACCAATTTATTTCAACAGTGATTTTTTTTAACTCAAACTTCTTTTAAAAGCTCCATATCCTCCAGAGTGTAAAATACCACAGTGAAAGGCCATGAGGAAATTGCACTGAATTGTTGAGTATCCTGTTACAGCATCCATCTTTTATGTAAATTTGACAGGATGAGGATGATGACTACGAAAGCCCTGATGATGACCAGGAAAAGGAAGATGAGGCTGACTATGAATCACCAACGGAAGAACCTGAGGAAGCAGAACACGACAGTGATGGCTACGAGCCACCTCCATCCAATAATGATGAGGCACACCACAATGTCATATTTCCTGCCAAGTCACTTGCAAACAATACAGATTATATAGGTAACTACTAAAAATTAGGTGTTATTAATAATTTCCAAACAATGTTTTCACACATTATCAACCACATTCTAGGTGGCTGCTGATATAGAAGGTTTTTCCTTGAAATCCACTATGTACTCAATGTAAGATTTATCGACAAACTGACAGGATGTTGGTGGCTTTATGACTTTTAAAGCTAAATTTTCTACTTCAGACAAGCTCTGCTGGATCAACTATTAGTTTCGTGTGATGAATGCATTATTTGACCTTTGGCTTGAAGGTGAAGTTAAACATATGTACATATTGTATTAGCTTTAGTAGTGCCACCTTGAACAGAGCAACTTGTCATAACAGTGGCAAAAGCTCTAACGAAAACTGGGAAAAGACAGAGATCAGCTTTGTCTGTCATTTTTTTTTTTTATGTCTGGTTCTTTATCAGCCTGCAGTTGTGGAGTCAAATACAGGAGCACAAATCTGCCAGTTAGACTGGCTGGTGTTTCACACCATCACTGCAGTGTGGGCCAACAGACGAGCAGATGGAGTCACCCCTCCACCAGAGGGATAGACAGGCCTCTAACACCCAACACAACATTGATCATAAAGCAACTATCCATTACACACTAAATCAATGTATTTATGACATACTAAACTAAGTATGCAGGGTATAGCAAGGGCACTTTTTCATAAAGATCTAATGAGAATAAAATAACCAAGCAGTTGATCATCTGGGGAATTCTGCTTTCTTTAGACAGACCTCCAACAAACAGATCATCACACCAGCCTCCAGTACCACCCCAGCGACCTGGCCCGTCCCCAGTACCAGCCTCGTTTGGGGGAAGAGGTGCTTCTGTATGTTTCTTTTTTAATATTTCACCTATTTCCCCTGCCAGTACTTTCGTAGAAGTCCAAGTGTAAAGCCATTTTCTTTCAGATAATGAACATAGAGGAAACATTTCACCCATCAAAAGAGATTTGAACTGTGTTACAGGGTGGCCATTTTTTCATGGAATAATTAAATAGCAGTGGACAAAAATATTAAATTATTTCATATTGTTTGGCTGTTTCTTACACAGGAAATTTGTACCCACTTGTGAATGCCTCTCCCATATAAATCGTAGATTTGTAATACATACCTCTTGGTTTCTTCAGTGATATTTGTAAAGAGAAAAAAAGGCTAACTCTTCCCAAGCTATACTCTAGCAATTGTCTAATTGAACTAACAGCATATAAAAATATGAGGGACTGTATAAGGTGAACTTGACAATCCAGATTTTTTTCCTTTTTTGGGGTGCTGCCAATACTTCCAAACTGAAGGTTATTGTGCTGTTTACAACTGGCACTACAGGTTCACTGTATGCCAGAACAGATGTACATTACACCTACTTGTGCACACAAGTAAAGGTCATTTTAGGATGTGATAAAGGGACTTTGAGTCTGTCTAATGTCATAATTCGTATATATAAAACACACAGGACTCTCAGGTGTCCTGACTTCTCAAGACTGCAGTCCTGAATTGCTGCTCTTTTTTAAATTATTATTATTTTTTAAAATAAGAATGAACATTGGAAGACATCTCTCTGAAGAAATCTTGGTTTAGATGCAAATGTATTTTGCTGCTGGTGACAACAAGATGCTGCTTGAGCCTAGCTCTCCCAGTAACAAAGAGCAGTCCATTCTCCCTGTGCCACAGCCAGCAACACAGACTTAGTGCATATTTATTAACTTCAGATTGACATCCACTAATTTCAATACCAGTTTTCAAAACTAACACCTGCTGCATTGAAGGGGTAAAGGTACAACAGCACTGTTGAAATTCCTGTTTCTTTCCTTTGACAATACTCGTGCTCTCCCTAAAGTCAACATCCCACTAGGGTACTCCATGTGAGATGAAGCAGATGGAGGCAATTACGCATCTAAAAAAAACACATGTATGTGGGTCATTCTATAGGAGCATTAATGGCTCCTAACCTTCCTGCATTGAGTAATTCCTTGTGCTGTACCAGCGACAAAGACTGGTAGATGTGGTGTGGGGGCTGATACACTAAACTCAAAACAGAAATGTGAAGACACACTTTAACCACATGTACACTTTTTGCTTTAGCTGCCAGCTTTTCCTCCTCCACCAAGCAACAACGATTTGAGTAGAGACAGAAATACCAAGCCTTTGAAACGTAAGTGCAGCTGGTTTTCTCTCTGTAAAGCTTTTCCCACAGCCTATAGAGCACTGCACTTTTGCCTGTTAGGTTCTCAGTTCCACTGTCTAATATGTATACAGAAGTCTCTCTTGTTCCAAGCAGTAACACCAGTTCTCGGCTATGTAAAATAAGGACATATTGACCTAGAGTAGCAAATTATCTCACACACCTTTTGTGTTTAGCCCCAGCTCCTTCTATAGACAGAAGCACAAAACCCTCACTGGATCGTCTTGCTCCACCATTTGAAAGAGAAAGCCCAGTACCAGGTCAGTATTTGCTTAAGCTAGTATCAGTGGTGGGTTTTTTTTAGTTATTCAAAATTATCAGTTTGAACATAACTGATGCAAAAGAACAAGGCTCAACCAAGCACACTATAATCCAGTCACATACAAGGTGATCTGTTTATGAATAAACAACGTGAGCAGTACTTAAAAAGTGAGAGAAACTGTATCTAGAAAGTAGCAGCCCTAGCTCAGCACTAGTTGAACAGAAAGCCAGTATGAGATCCCTGTGCTGTGTCCCTTGGCTATAATACTTAAGAATGCACAAGGAAGTACTTAGTAAGTTAAAAAAGGAAATAACTTTTGCATACAAACCTAATGAAACTGCATACATATGTAATTTGGCATCCAGACTTAAATGAATGCTCAGAACTGAAAAAAAAAAAACAAAACACAGAAAAAAAAGTCCTCTGTTTCTGTCCTCTGAAAACCATATTTTGCAAAAAAAATTCAAAGTGACTAATCTATGATCTTTATTTATTATGAATTTCATCTGTTAAATAATGGCATAAAAGTACCCAGTAATTCAAAGGTGAACTATAACAAATATTATTGTAAAACATGCCACTCAGAAATTTTTAAATTTTCCTTTCGTAAGCGATACAGAAATTTTACCATCTCTTGCAAAATATTTTGTTGTCTGGCATGTGACAGACTCTGCAATATTCACTTTCAATGATATTAAAAACTTGTTTGTTTCATAGAAAGTTTAATTAATTATTGTAACTTTCATTTTTTCTAAATGTAAACTTTTACTACTTTCAGGGAGGAAGCCAAGCTTTCCTGAAAAGGTAAAGTCTTTTTTGTATGGTGCTTTTTTTTTTCCCCCAACTATTTTGAGACACACGTTCTTTTAACTACTGCTTGTTGTTTTACAGCCTCTGACTGCACAGCTAAGGTAAGAGTTTTGCCTATGGCAATGAGAGTCTTGATGCCAGTATTTCCCAGTTATTTCTTACGAAGCAGCTTTGTGCTTTTATTTCATCATGATGCTGCTTCTTTAGGTCTCTGGGGGAACAGCTGGCAATGATGCCAAAACCTCCTGTCCCACCAAGTGACAGATATGAAAGAGGCAATCCACCTCCTCTAAGGAAGCCAACTCCTCTAAAGTAAGTGTTCATTTCATTGAAAGGATAAAATTAATTTAACAAAAACATGGATAAGCAGCACAGGACAGTATAATTTACTGCCACTGCATGCCAGCAGGGCTTGCAGATGTAGCAGCTTTGCTGTATGAATATGTATGGCTGTGGGGTAAGCTACAGAGAAGTGCCAATGCAGAAAAAGCTCCCTCCCCAGTCACAGCTAAACCAGCCATTGGGTAGGGCATGACTCACTTCCAAGTTGCACAAAAAAAAGATATGATCCATATTTTTTCTACAAGATCAAGTTCTTGCTCGAGGGAACATTCCTTCCTGAGTTCTATTGTTCAGGTTTTTTTGATTTATCTTTTTTTTAGGATGCTACAAAAAGAAAGCTTTCCTACCATTGATTTTACCAGCCTGCAAAACTCCTTCTTAATAGCAGACAGCATTCTCTAGCAGAACTGGATAACTCTCTAGCATTTTCCAGCTAAGTTGTGGGCTGAACAGTGTGACTGATCTTCAAACAAAATAATTGATACCTGCTAATCAGTCAGGGTCATTTACCAGAGAAACAAAGACTGGAAGGCTCATCACATGCTCTGTTTCTAAATACTATAAATGAGTTCAATTAGACTTGAAGTCTAATGTTTCATGATTGTAAAAGTTATTTTAAGCTCTAATCTTATAATCAACTAACCAGACACTTTCCTTGTTCCTAGAATCAAGGACTAGCTTAACAGATTATGGCTGAAAATTTATGAGGAAAAAAAAAGTTTCTGCATTAATTGAGTCTGTAAAACTTAATAAAAATTCACGTCTTAGTTGAAAATATGACCTAACACTCACAAAGTAAATCAGTAATATTCCACCTATGATTTATGTTTTGTTTTCTTTGTTTCATTTCAGGCAGGGTTGGCCACCACACAAGAAAAATGAAGTAAGTAGCAAATATTTAAAAATATAGGGACAACAATAAAATTAAGTACATGTAAAAGTTAATAATTCTGGAAGAGGTAAACTATTTATTTCATTAGTTATAATGAATACTCATGGCTTTTACATAGGGAATGGTTGCCTTTCTATGTCAATCTCAGTTTGCCCCCTGTTATCTTAGATAATAGGAAGAATAAGGCTAGAAATTTTTTTATGACATGGGAGAAGTGATTTTGCTTACACTAGGATTTAGTTTTTTGCAGCTTAAGCTGACGTAGAGGATTTCACTTTAGGAACTCTGAAAGCCTACACTTACTGAAGGAATGAGGAAAGTTTATATCTCCTGACAGTTTCTGACTATTGTGGGTCAAGATCCATTATCTACCTCACAGCTTATTTGTTAATAATATCTGCACCTTAACAAAAGAACTTCAGAAATTATTTGGAGTTGTGTGACAAAAACCCCAGCATTTTAGATTAAACTGACAGTAGAGATACTAGAGTCCTTGTTTACTCAAAAATCACCAACTTCCAGGTTTTTGTTTAGTAAAATCTCCCTAAGAACCGTGCTATAATATGTTGCTAATGTATTTTTTTTTTTTTGGTTCCCCAGGAAGAAGAAGACAGTAAGTACTTCTACAGTGATTTTCAAAACTTAGTTTTTCTTTGTCTTTGTTCTAAAAAAAAGAAAGAATAAAAATTATCACAGATTTGTTTCTTTAGAGTAATTTCAAAAAGTAAGATGGTGCCTTTGCAGGTTGTTGAATACTTATAAAGTACCTCATGTAGATTTACATACTAAAGCTGCAAAACACAGGAAATCAATAGCTAATAGCTTCCTTCAGACAGCCAGTCACAAGACAGCTCATTTGCTTCTTTTGAAACACATGACATTTTAGAGGTTTATGATCTGGACACAACATCAAAAATCTAAGCATGCAAACCTGGAGTTCTCCCAGTTTTCAATAAAATGTTCAGTTGAACCCTGCTGGTACTATTGTTACTCTAATAAACAGAAGCAGAATTTTTTCATGTAATAGTAGTATTTATAAATTACTTCATAATCCTGGTTCCTAAAATTAAGTTAGTAAAGTGGCACCACAACAGAAGCAGAATATTTGACCAGGTCTCTACAAATTATCACTACCTCTAATACTCCATCCAGAACAGGGCAAACTGGGCTCTGCAGAGCACAGTTCATCTGTTCCCCTCTCAGCAGCACCTGAGGTCTGAGGGCACTGCAGAAAGAAAGAAAAAAAATATTTTTACGCTGTTTTTTATGATGATATGAGAGAAATCTCACAAAGAAATGAAGCTCAAAACAGAAACCTCGAATCCACTATTTAGAGAACACATGGTTATGCACCACCTCAGCTCTACTGCAGTCAAGATATCTGAATTGTGGCTTTTCCAGAAATTAGAAAATGTAAATGCTGCTCAAGCCTGCTCCAGTTTATTTTTAATTCTAATACTTAATCTTAAGTTCTCAATTGACCATATGAGCTTACAATCTGTAATTAACATATCAAGGACATATTTCTATAGAATTATTTACTCCATATTGTTAGTCTAATAAAGCAGCAGTAAAGTGACAGCATTTCTTCATTCTACCCCCTATAAGAATGTCTCACATAAATGATGTTTCCTTCTCTTCCTCTCCACAGCTGTACCCCAAAGATCAGTGCCACAACTATCTTTGCCTCCATACAGCTCCAATACATTCCCATCCAAATCTGTCAAGCCTCCACCTAAGCCAGGATGCAACAGTTTGCCTGCTGCAGAAAGGTTTGTTTCACCCATTATTGTATCATTCCTTTTGAACCTTAATCTCTTTGCAATTTAGCAAATCATAATATATATCTGGCTATTGGGTTCTCAAGCAAACAGAAGAAAACTGCTTTAAGTAGCCCATTCCTTTTCGAGCCATACCCTTGCCCCCACTACATGCTAATTTGTGTTGTTCCTACCATCAAGGAGAATCCTTCCTATAATTGAAGCTCTGCATTCAGTGAAGCCAAAAGCGAAAATCAGGACACCAAGAAAAAAATACAAATCTCTCAGTTTTATGTCAAGGAAGTATTTTAGGGCCTACACAGTACAATGTTTTTGTTCCTGAGACATCCCTCCCATTTCCTGCAGGATCCGTAACAACGACAAGCCTTTTTGGGAATGGATCACCTGCTACAAAACTACACAGGCCATTGTTTTAAACTATGGACATAGGTCCTTTAAAAGGATTCCACTCACTCTTGGAGCCTAACTGGTAACTCTGTGACTACTAATTACTTCAAAACCGAAAAAAGCACAAGAACAACTTTATTTGCTAGATGGAAGATCCCTTAATCCAGTTTTTACTTCTGAGGTAGCATGAAACAGACTCAGCCTTTGATGAGCTAGAGTGGGTTTCTTGAGTCTAAGTCTGAAGTACATTTTCTGATCTCTGTGGTTTTTATGGCTCTTTGCTGAATTCCTCCCATTTACCCATCATCATCTGGAACTGCCGACACCCCAGTAGACCAAAGTTCGTAATATCAAGGTCATAGGCAACTATGAACTATTCCCATGAAGTACACTTCTGCTTATATTCAGACAAATTTTTGAGGGGCAGAGGCCCCCATTTGGCTGATTGTCTCCCATGAATCACAAGTCATGATAGGGTGTTATTGTTCTGTGAACATATTTAACATATTGATCCCAGAGCTTTTTTTACAGGTCATTTAAGCAGAAGATAAATATGAACTGTAAAGGGAAAGCATGCAAGTGGTTTGCTCCCAGTTAGGTGAATGCATCTTTTTAAAGAATGAAAAATTTAAAATTGGGCCTCTTCATTTAGAGAAATTTTAGATATGGGTTCTTGGATCAGGCCATAAAAGGAAATTGTAGATTTTATTAAAAAAAAAAAAAAGCATAAAAATGATCACAGGAGGGAAAGCATAGGCACAGGGAAGTGTTATGGTGCTGTGGGTATGAGCTCTGTGTCACTGTCAGCTCACAGAATCCCATAGTGGTTGAGGTTGGCAGGGACCTCTGGACATCATCTAGTCCAACAGCCCTGCTCAAGCAGGGCCACTTAGAGTCAGTTGCCCAGCAACATCTCCAGATGGCTTTTGAGTATCTCCAAGAATTGAGATTTCTCAACCATTCTTGGCAAGGTGCTCCACTGCAGTGCTCACTTGCCCTCACATTAAAAACGTGTTTCCTGATGTTCAGAGAGAACCTTCTGTGTTTCAATATGTGTCCACTGCCTCTGGTCCTATCACTGGGCACTACTGGAAAGAGCCTGGCTCCCCCCTCAGGTATATGCATTAATAAGATACCTCCTGAGACCTCTTTTCCAGGCTCAGCTCCCTCAGACTTTCCTTGTGAGATGCTCGGTCACTGGAATCTTCCCAGCAGCTTGACATCCATAGTCACAACACTCATGATGAGATATTGCCTTTTTCATCAAAGTTATAGAAGCCACAAGAACAATTACTTTATAGGTGGAACCCCACAGAAACATCTAGCAAGCTGTTGCCTGTGCTTCCTGTGTTTAGGAAATAAACGAATCATCCCCTGTGAAAATCCAACAAGCTGAAGCAGTTTTCTGCACTGATCCTGATATAGAAGTCTTGGTGCCATTACTGATTCCCTCTACCTTATTCCCAGATACTGAGCTTCAAGTAAACATAATGGTGGATCTACCTACATAAAAAGAAGAAAAACAGAGAAGGCTATCCTCATCTTGCATAGGTCTCAGGAGGATCTCACATTGTGTAAAACAGGCACAAAGTCCAGATCAGTTCTTTAGAGCACAGAAACCTTTTATTGATACTGACTACTTTTTGGTTTTTTAACAGTGCCAGAAACCTGTGTCCAAGTGGCTCACTACCACCACGCCTCCACTTCGGTTTGTACCCTGTGTTCCTGCATTTCTTATTCAAAAAATTACTGAAGGTTGAAAGGTGGTTTCAGTGCCTTTTGGGTGTTTGTTTGTTTGGTTGGTTTTTTCCTACAGATGTTTCTGATTGGATTGTGAACAGAAAACTACCAAGTTCCTGACAGGCATCTTAGTAACATACTTAACCTGAATCTAAGACTTGGGATTTTTGTCCATGAAGTTTGGGCTTAATGCCTAAACCATTGTCAAAACCTCATCTAGGCCTCTTTTCCAACACAGCAACACTGCCTGCAAGTCACTGTGGAAGGAAGAAAACCCCTTCCATGTGAAATATGCTGCATATTTATCTTGTAATTAAAACAAACAAACAAACAAAAAAAGATGAGAAATCCATTTCTTTGCAAATAATTTTTACATGTGCTAACCCCTGCCAATGTCTTATTGTGACATGTTTTAGTTTCCACATGCTAAGAAGGCAAGAAATGCAAAGGGACATTACATCTGACTGTCTCTAAAGAAGCCAGAAATACTCTCAACTAAGTAATTGTGGCACAGAAGCTAAAAAGATGTAACATCTATTTCAAGCTGATCTGATTTGAAGGAAACCTGAACTGGCAGAGTTCAGCTAACACCCCTCTGCACCAAGGATGAATTTCTGTAAAGAGCCTGCATATCTTGTAGTAGCTTAACTTGGATTTCAAATAAATTAAAAACATCTGAGTATCAGACTGATGTAAATTCTTCATGCATCATAAAAATCAAGATTATACACTCTCTATGCACCCCGCAGATTATTTTCCTGGTTTTAAGGGTTTTTTTCTACTCTCATGTCTTTAAAGGCAACAACAGCAGATCTCCTTCTAGGGGCACACCTGACCTAAGACCTCCACTGCCAATCCCTAGCAGACAGACTGCTCACCAAACAAACACAGAGGAGGATGAGGTACGAAACAAGTATTAACCATAACTGCTAAACACAGAACAGTTTCTGATTTCAAGAGAGAACATTTATCAAAGTTGCTTTTCTAGGTAGTAGTCATTGTCAGGATGTTAGTAGGTGCTTTCAGTTTTCTTTTCTGTGTCAAACCTTAGTAGCATATTTTGTCATCACCAAGGAAAACAATAGCCACAAAACCCAGTAGAACAAAAGAATAAAAATACTTGTTTGCTGGATTACTTGCTTTGCACAACTGCCTTCAACTAGCATTGCATATTTAGTTCTCTTTCCACAAAACCTTGGTGAGTAAAGAATTCATACCCCTTAATTGTATTTTTGTTTCACATTTCTTTAAATTTGACAAGTTTAAAGCAAACCTCTCCTGGTGATAATATTGCTGGGCAACTACATATGGTATGTTCACAGAAAGTCTGCATTATTGTCTCACATGGTAGTTAAAAAAGAAAAATGAAAACAAAATAATAATTAAAAAAACCCTACCTGAAAACAAAATATTAAAAAATAAACAACAAAACAAAAACCAACAAAAATGAAAACAAACAAGAAAAGAGAAATTAAGGCATGGGATGCTGGTATCCCAGGCAGACAAAAGAGAAAATGTCTCCTAAAATCCATCTTTTCCTGAAAATTTTTAGCTAGGTGTGTAATATTTTCAAATTTATCAAAGTGATCAAATAATTTTAAAATCATTAAGAGCCACTTACCATACAGCAATATATACTAGTATGATCCCTGAAGCTCATAACTTCAGAGAATCTGCACACAAACCCAAATATCCCACACATGTGAATTTCTCTCTACTTACTTGCATGTTGTTAACACCACAAGCTAATTAATTGACAGCTGACTTTGCCCTTTATTCTCCCTCTCAAAACCACAGGACTCACTAAATGATGAATGGTACGTGGCTTATGTTAGTCGGCCAGAAGCAGAAGCAGCTCTTCGAAAAATAAACAAGGTACTCTTTAGTCCTTGGTGGGTCTCACCATCTCCTAGCCAGCTGTTCTTGCAGTCATATGGGAAGAGTGAAGGTAATAACATGGGAAGGTTATAGCCCCAAGATGGGTACAGGGAATGTGGGATTCACCTGGAATGTCTTTACCCACACAGAAGTTACGTGTCTAGTCTAAACCAGCCATGAAGGCTGATGTCTTCCATACTCCAAGAGAACTAATTCAGTGTTTCCAGAAAGGAATTTCACTTCTCTTTGGAGGAATGACTTGTTCTCTGAAACTAGTTCTCTGTTACCAGTGAGGAATTTGCTGCAAATTTCAAGTTTTAGATAGCGTGAATTTGATCAGATGAATCCCAACATTTTCTAGGGCATTTTTACCAGCAAACTTAGGTACTGATTAAAACACATGAAGCCCAGGCTTAACTGTGCGTGTAGAGATGACCCAAATTGTACCCCGTCACTGCAGGAAATCTGTGTACTCTACAGTGCTTCACAGCACATGCAATGAGCTGAAGCATGGACATGCTTCATGTGCATGTACAGCACTTCAATGACTTGTGCTGCTATCCAGCTTATGGGGTCATATTCAATGCATTTAAGAAAGGGTGTTTCAGTTGAAGATTTGTTAAAACAGACCCGAATTGAAGAAATGCAGAGAGAGCAACAAGATACAATCTCTGCCAAAATTACACAGACATTATCTCATTTTAGGCTGTCTCTAAATATATCACATGGAAACCCTGATTGGCACTTAGCAGAAAAGTCCTTCGAGGTTTGACCTTCGATATTTTATTTGCTCCTTTAATAGAACACCATTCTTCACTTCCCTAAAAATCTGCTTTTATATCAGACAGAAAGTTTTAAGTAGCAGATTTAAAGATAAAACGTTTGAGAAAGGACCTAAACTTTTAAACAGCGCAGTTCCTCTTACCAGAAGAAAGAGATTTCAGAAAGAAAAAACACCTAAAAGCCTGAGTGTTCTAGTTAAGGTTGTTATGCTGATCAAAAGCAGAAGAGATGCTTATTTGTAATATTTCATTTTTTCATCTTTCAGGATGGAACGTTCTTAGTAAGAGACAGCTCAAGAAAAACTGCTACTCACCCATATGTACTGATGGTGCTGTACAGAGATAAAGTGTACAACATCCAGATTCGTTACCAGGAGCAAAATCACTTGTATTTGTTAGGAACTGGGTTAAAAGGAAAAGAGGTACTATACCTTTTTCACTCTGTTTCCCTTCACCTTCAGGTATCTCCTGTCTCATTCCTAAGTGTCAGGTGAGGTAACCTGGCAGCTGTTGTACTTCAGTGGAATTCTGCATATTGTTTTAGAGTTAATCCTGTTAGAGTACACTACTGCTGGAAGGAAAATCAGATTCTCCTTTTTACACTCAGGGAATGAAGGGATAACCCTAGAATGCAGCTGCTAGAAATCCCTGATTAAGGAATGTTTGTTTACCACTAAGATACCAGATAAGGGAAATATACAGTTGAGAATAAATCCATATCTGCCAACTGTGCTGCTTTGCTCCCAGACTGCTGGTTTACTTCCACTTGTGTTGGGTTTACTGGCACCAGACAGACTGGTCAGCACATGTACTGCAGTTGTGATTTGAGACAGAACTCTCTGAATTAATCGGTCAAATTTTTTAACTTTCAAGTGTGATTATCTTATCAACCACAGTGACAACATCATATATTAAACAGGCCAAGAAAGCACAAATTAATTATACAGCATTGCAGCAGGTTGTACACACACTAGATTAACACTTACCAAGCTACCAACTATAGCAGAAATGAAAACAGCTGATCTGAGAGTATTTACTAGACCTTGTAAGACTGCTAAATATTTAGAGTTATTAAAAACAACATTTTGGTTTTATCCATTTCTAATAATTCTGATATTTTTGTCATAGCCTTCTCATTTTTTTCCATCTCACAGGATTTTTCTTCTGTAGCAGATATCATTGATTACTTCCAAAGAACACCTCTTCTTCTGATTGATGGAAAAGACAGAGGTTCAAGAAACCAGTGCATGTTAAAATATGCTGCAGGACATATTTAAATGTGACCTTAATGATGATCACATATAGAATTGAAGCCTAATGAACTTTGTAAACTTCAGGATATTTCCTTTTTCAGAAAACTAAAATAATGAAGCCATTAAAAATCCTTCTAATTTTAGGAAAAAAGGACAATGTTATTTTAAAACTGTGCTTTAAATGCAGTACTCTATAAATCTGATTTTCCTACAATGTGTTTATTACTGTCCACCAATCACACAGTACACGAGAATTTTTTATCTTCCAACATATCTTGTGTATCTTCTTGAGATTATTTCCATACCAAGTTAGAGGACCAAGAAATAAACAGCAACACAAGTATCTGCTTTCATAGGAGAAAGAAAAAAGTAAGCTACTTTTCAGACCAGAACTGCAGCAGCAAAGACAAGACAATAACAGTGAATTATTTTTCCTGCTACCTACTTCCCAATAAATCTAACTATGACCACTTCTATGAAAAGTCTACGACTCCAACCTGGATCCTGAAGACATCCAGGTCTCCACAACACCAAGAACACCCCAACCCTGGACATGGAGCTGCCTGTGTCTGTGCTGGTCAGCAATGAAACTGTCTTAGCTCACAGTTTTCTAGAAAAATAAAACGCCTTCAGATATCATGTTCTCTCTGCCATACCACTGATGATCCACTGATGGCCTGTCTTAGCCCACAAATTGGAATAATGTATCTCCTAAGATCCTCCAACCTCAGTCAGAAACAAGCTTTTCCCTCTTCACACAGATCTTGCTTAAGCTGTGTCTTTCTGACTCTAAATTAAGGAACTATTTTTTATAGGTGACACATCAACAAGATCTTAATCAGGTGATTATTAAACAGCAGAACACACCAAATATCTTAGAAAGCAGAGAGACACTAACAGGCTAAACTTAGTTCCTCTTCTGGAACTACTTTCTGGTTTTGATGCATTTTGATGCAAGAAAAAAAACACGACATTCTCAGTTCTAAAATATAAGGTACAACTGAGGGCCACTGAAACATACTATATCAAGAGTTTTTCCCTCTCTTTTGTTAAGTGGGATTTATCTAACTCTTTGCCTTGGTTTTCTAGTAACCTCTATTTTCAGACAAAGCCATAGTTTGATAATTATATCAGATTTTTTTTTTTTTCTCCTTTAAAGCCATTTTTGTGTATATCACATGAAACACTCGAAACTAAATTCAAGGCTGAAAAACACCTTCCATATAATCTGTACAGCTTCTCAGAGGACAATCAGATTTCATAAACAGTTTTACTTTAAATATATATCTTCTGGAAATGTTCTCTTCCTTTCTAATGTATTTAGCTAGGAGCTGGACTTCAAAGTTAATGCATTTCGTTTACATGCAACTATGAGTCAAAAAACAAGAAAAATAATGATAATAATAATAATTAAAAAATACAATTTAAAAAAACTCCTCAGCTGAGAAAACCTGTTTCTAGCCAACTATTTTTTAAAAGCTCATTATTAATAATGTGAAATAAGAGTCAGTTATAATGTATGTTTTTTAAAAAAATGCTAGAGTTAAGCAAAACATCCCTGGTATTGTCACTGATTCTGAGAGCTAGAGGCTGTAATTCTATTCCATTGCACTCCCTTGAAAAGTCTGATAAGCCAGAAACACTTCCTATGGAACTATGGTTTATTTGTTTTTAATCATCTCATTAGTGAAAGAGAAATACATTGCAAACCAGCATAACAAATTATAACACTGCATATACTTTTCAGCAGAGTAAATCCTGATTTGATCATTCAGATAAATATATTTCGTATATGAATAAAACCACCCCTCAACCTTCAAACATGTCCACAAGTAAAATATGATTGAAGATTAATGGTAATGAGCCACATGAAAATATTGGCTTCTCAAATTCTGTGTCAAGAATGTTTCAGGACAGAGTACTGAGACCACTACCTTTTCCTTTTGTAGCTAGGTGCACTAGAACGTCACTACAGAAACTAGAATGAAAGCACTTTTTGGATTTCCAGAAGTAATCTATTCTTTGGCCCTCTTCCTCAGCAACATTCTTAGAACGAGGAAGGCAGATCAAACAGCAAGTTGCAGTTCCTCCTTTACTGGCTGTCTCTTACCCTGTTTTCCCAAGCACCACTGAGAGAAGAGTGTACTCGTGAGAGACTCGAATGAATCTAAAATGTTTTGCTACTCTTCCAAAACCTCTTTGTTTAAAAAGAGACAACCACATGTGAAAAACTTCATGCCCACCTTCCTGATATTTCTAGTTAATTATATCAATCTTTCCAGCCCTACTGGTTTTAATTTGGGAAATTTGGGTTAAAAAAACCTCTCTCAAAATCAATAACCTACTTACAGCATTTTTCCACTCCCTGTTTTCAGTTCAAAACAAAAATAGCCTAACTACAGGAAACCATACTATGTTTTACAGTTCAAAATGAAGAAGTATTAACAGAAAATGATGTATGAAAGCGGATGTTATTACTTAATCTGTCAGAATCCAAGTTTTTCTTCAGCTTCTCTTAAATCTTTGGGTTTCATAGGATGGCTGAAGTTCAAAACGAGGTCACAAAGCAGTAGCTGGCTTTGCACTGAAAGAGAAAGAGCAGTGTATCATCATGGTATTTATAAAATGGTGGATGCTAAGTGAATGGTACTTTATATTCAGCACTTTTTGAAGTGTTCATCTATCAACTCCTACAAAAATCTGAAGGGTTGCCTTGTTTTGTTTACTTTAAGATGGTTAAATAAAGTTTGGTATTAGCATGCTGGTAACATTTCTATTAGGACACTGTTGTTGTTCCTGCAAAATAATGATGTTAACTACCTAAGATTTCTCCATGGTCAGTAAACATGGTTCCATTACTATGTACCTACTATTTCAGTATTTTTTCAAAACAAGGAAGGTTAAAAAACAGCTATATGGCATAGAAAACCAAGCCATTCACAGCAGCACACTTTTTAAAACAATGCCATAAACAGCTTCCTGTGTAGCTGCAGAATGAACTCGCTCAGAATTACCATTCAGCTTCTTCAGCTCATTGCACATTTTGTCAACGTTCTTAATCGCAACTTCAAGGTTAAACTGCTGATCAGCAGCAGTGCTTTTGAACACCTGTGTGACAGAGAAACAAAACATAACTGGCAAAACATAAACTGTGCACGTGACTCACAAACTCAATAACCCAGCTAATATTTTTTATGATTTTTTTCTTTGATTTCTAAAATGATACTTGAACTAAAAATCCCCTTTTTGTAATGATCCACTTAGATATGGCAACTACAACTACTGAAGGGAACTTCTTCATACTTAGGCTTTTTTTTTTTTTACCTTTTTAATTGTTTTAATTTTTTTCTCCTGTGTAGGCAATTGATTTATAACCAACATCTTCCTGCTTATTTTGGAGATCATATTCCCTCCCTTTAACATTTAATTAAAAAAAAAACGAAACCACAATGAAATAGGGAGACAATTAAGACTAGAAACTGAAACTAAGTATAATTTGAATTTGTAAATTTATACTACACCCTTTTAAATATATTTATTTCCTTAAGAAAAATATTAAATTAAATTGCACATATGTTTTCTGGCCTAGTTTTAAACTCTCTATTTATCATTCAGGAATTCTAAAAATAAAATCTGGAAAAACACTGGGTGGTTCATAAGTAATGCTCACTATATAGAACACATCAGCACACTGAGAAATATTACCAAAAAACTGACCATACATTTAACATATATTCTTTGTCCAAGTCTCTCTTTCCTTCAGACAGTGGCTTGGCCTTGAGTTCATCAGCCAGGGCCAAAGACCCTAAAAGGACAAACCCCAAATTAGTATGGACTTTTATACATATATATGTATATATCTCATAGCAAGGTATAATAAGATTTGATAAACATCATGTCTAGGCCTTGTTTTCATTAGTGTTATTTGAAAATAGTTTTAATTCCTCTTGAGGAAAAATAAAATCTTGGGTTTTATTTATTTTACTTTCTTCCAGAGATAGTGTTTCAGAACATTTTTAGGAGTTAAACATGGACTTGCTAATAGTGAATAAGCATATTTATAATTTCCTCAAACAAAATTCTGTATTTTTTAATCAAAAGCTGTATAAAATATCTTAAAAAGACATTGCAATTGTTTTCTATCATTGCTTTATGAAAGTATACTCTCAAGTAAGCACATAGAAAAAGTGAATCGTGGAATGTCTGCTGGTCAGTGACAGAGCTGAGGTTACATACCAGGTCCCTGGGCTTGCTCTTCCCCCATTTTCCCTGCCCTCGTCTCCTCACTCACTGGGACAGCTTCAGGCAAACTAAGTATACCAAGTGATTGGAAAGCTGTTTCAACGCTGAAAAGGCAGAGAAAAATAATTTTTAAAACGAGTTTATTTCAGCCTGGTATTGTGTGTGTTCAGGAAGGGTGCAGTGGAATGAAGAAAACCCTGCTGTTTGCTCAAGGGCAGCCAAATGAGCAGGCTCAGGAATGGCCTGTGGTGAGAGCAAAGCCCCGTGTGGGGCTGGTGGGTGGGATCCATGCTGTTCTGGATGGGGCACCTCTCCAGGAGGGCAACTCCATGTGGGCCACAACGGAACATGCAATGAGGGAACCCACAAGGCTTGACGATTTATCTGCCCATTCCCAGAGGCTGTCCTGAGCAAGTAGGAGTGCAGAAGGAGTGCCACACCTGAAGGTCTAAGGACTGCACCAGAGTCATGGCAGCTACCTCACAGACTGGTCAGGCCATGGTAGCAGCTCTTTCCTGTTGTTGGGGCTGCCTCATGAGCAGGTTCACTTGCCAAGAGTCAGAACCATTGGCACCAACCCCATCACAGCATGCAGGCCTGTACAGCCTCCCAGGGCACTGGTGCCCAAGACCTGACTTCCAGCTGCAGCCTGCAGGGATGGTCCCTCTGCTCCTGCAGGCCGGGGGGGCAGCACAGCCCAGCCTCCTGGTGGCCCCCGGTTGCCCAGCATGTGCTGCAGGTGCTAGCAGCAAAGCTCACAGAACACCAGGCACCACAGGGTGATTTTGCTCCTCCTCCCTGCTGCCATGAAGGCAAGCAGGGCTGTCCCTGAGGACACTGCAACACGTCTGCCCCCAGCAGCTCACCAGGGCTGCTGGGCTCTGGGGGCAGGCAGCAAGGCAGCTCTTCCCTAGAGGTGAGAAGCCTGCCCTTCCCACAGCCTGGTTGTGTCATGGCTGCCTCCCCACCAGCAGCAGGACGAGCTGGTCACTCCAGTTGGCCCTGGGACAGGACATGCACACCCCATGCACAGGCAGCCCTTGTGCTTCATTGCCATCTGCTTGGCTCAGCAAGGAGAGCCCAGCCATGCATCCCTCTTCCAGCACATGAAATGTCAGTAGGTTGCAAGAACCCTGTAGGAGTTGTGGTTTAGGAGTGGGAGGTAAAAAATAACCTCAAAAGTTGCAAGAGCTGAAGGATTTCACAATAAAAGTAATTTCTGGTGTTATAGTACATTTTTTCCATTCATAATAAAACCACTGAAATGACACAAGGCTTCATAGCAAGAGTGTACCCTCACTCCTTAGCATGCAGCTATCTAGAGCTATAGCAGTCTATCTCCTTCCAGATCTTAAATACACTCACACATACCTCCCTACATCCTTCCACAAAACAACTGCCATTCAGTCAAATTTTTTTCGCCCACACAAAGAAAATAAGTTTATAAAGCAAGGAATCGTGAAACTGTCTCCAGGTCCTCAGAAAGCAGTTGGTTCCAGATTGCCTTTTGTAAAATGCTAAACCCTGCTGATTGACATGCCATGGCTTAATAGCTCAGGTTTTAGAGGTCTCTTATTACCCTGCTGTTTTATCTTCCTAGATTTCATAGCAAGAATAGCACACTGCTTGAAATACTGCAGTGAGAAATAAGGCAATATGCTAATATCAGTAAGTCAGGTTTATCATTTGCCACAGTGCAAATTATCCCTTCTTCACTTCATTTAATCCTATAAACTCCAAAGGTTAGAGATACAGTGTAGATATTACAGCTTCTATTAGCTGTTTCTATTGTAATTATCTAGATTATTTTTCATTTGCCAGCTTGCATACGCTACTACATGGAATACCACCTAAGCATTAAAGGTATAGAAATGAGAATTAAAAGGAGCAAAAGAATAACAATAGGTTCAGGGAAAATCTATTATTATTTTGAAATCACAGGTTTGATTACTTTTTTCCTGTCTCAGACTTTTTTATTAACTTTTTTATTAACTCATTAAATGGCCAGTAGAAGGCACAACAAATTCTCCTGAAACAATTCCTGTCTCAGCTGTTCCACTGGGGCATTTCCCTGAAACTAAAGCTATTAATAAACTGTCTGGAATAAATAAATTAAAAAAAAAAAAAGCACAAAAGACATTATTTTTTGCTGTGATGTTCATGCTGGCTAACTAGAGCTGTGTCACAAATTCCATACAATGTCCTCTCAGTAAGTATTACAGTCTGAAAATTGGAATGGTAGAACTACAGAGCAACAAAAGAGAAGCCACTAGAGGCCCTCTTTCCCACAATTAAAATGAATCTTTCAAAAGTAAATGCGAAGTAGCAATATGTTGGCTGAAAAGGTTGGAGATTTAGTCCAACTGGGAAAATGGCAGGTTTGTAATAGATGTCAGATAACTAATAGCACTGTATTAATAGTGCATTGTATTAGCTTCCTACTCAGTGAGATTGTAATCCTAGGGGGAAGGGATCATAGAATCATAGAACTACTCAGGTTGGAAAAGCCCCTTGGGATCACCGAGTCCAACCATCATCCCTATGAAAAAAGTTCTCTCCTAAACCATCTCCACCAACACCACATCCAAATGACCCTTAAACACATTCAGGGATGGTGACTCCACCACCTCCCTGGGCAGCCTGTTCCAGTGTCTGACCACTCTTTCTGTGAAAAAATTGTTCCCAATGTCCAGTCTAAACCTGCCCTGTTGCAGCTTGAAGCCAGTGCCTCTTGTTCTGTCACTAATTACCTGTGAGAAGAGACCAGCACCAACCTCTCTACAATGACCTTTCAGGTGGTTGTAGAGACTGATGAGGTCTCCCCTCAGCCTCCTCTTTCTCAGACTAAACATTCCCAGCTCCTTCAAGCCTTCTTCATAACATAGAGATGTCCCATCTGAGAGTTGGTGGTGGAGAGTTGTCCTTTCCTGGTGCTACATGGAATGCATCAAGTTCAGAGGACTGCTAACTCCAGGAAACTGTGAATTGCTAGTCTGACTTTGGCTCTTGCCCTTGTGAAAAATCTCACATTTACATTTCCTGGCTGTGGCTGTGTCTGCACAAAAATCACCATGTGTCTACCTGGATGGGCTGCCATATTGTACATGCAGATCATGGACAAAGTTGCATTGTCTTCTGAAAGAAGTAAGTAAACTGAAATATTAGCATTTGGTTCAGATTTTTGTCAGAAGACAGAATGTGTGAAATCAGTTACTTCAACTGGAGTTTTAGTCTTTCAAACGACAGACATTACTGCTCTGAAATAACTATTATTAAAGTTAACAAGTTGCTGGATGAGATAATTTTGTGGCAACTACTGAGCTGCCAAAGACTAAAACTTCACATCCTCACATTTGCATGTCCTGGCTCAGATTTCTCACAGCACGACAACAGCTGCATTGTGTGATGTGAGTTAGCACAGGTACAAATGTGAATGTTAGCTTGAAAATAAGTATACAAAACAAAGCATAAAAATAGAACTTATTAACAGAAATAAAAGTCAATATTTATGTTCAAAATACCTTCAGTGAGAGAGAGAGGAACTGGGTATGTGCCAAATGGAGAAGGAAATGTAACACACCTGTACAAATGCAGTAGATACAACTGAACATTTTGCAGACCCTGTGGCTGAAATTCTGTAAAGTGACTCACATGCCACGGGGGTTGTGCCTGCATCACTCATCAGAGGGGGGAGTGTGGAAAGAAATCACAACAGTGGCCTCGGTCTCTCTCTTCCATGTGGCACCTGGGATGATGTTTGAGCAAGAGAGAGGCTGCGCTGCTGCGTGACTTGTGTTTCTGACCTGCAGGTGCCAACTGAACCAACCTCACACAGAATGTCCAAGGCCTGGTGGGACCAGATGGCAACAAAGATAAAAGCCTTAGTTTTGTCTGCTGGATGTACCGTGAGCAAGGAAGTGTGCCTTGTCATTGTTTTACAAGGATGTCAAAATGAAAAGCAGTTGAAATAAGACACAGAACAGATCTTTAACAGTCTAATCAGGTTTCACCTCCCTGCAAAGGATAAATTGACTCATTAACACCTCAGAAGTTTGTCTGGCTCACCAGTCAATTAAATTATATCATCCTCCCCGTATTTCAGGCTGCACTGATAAGGCAGATAGTGTGTAACAAATGCTTCTACGTGTCAAAGTCAAGGTTTCTCTAGAGTTTCCTACACAAACTAAAATATAAAGTGAACAATTACATACCTTTTCATAATATTCATCTTTCAAAAATGGGAAGTGAGGTCCTTCTCCCCATTGTTTCACCACTCTTTTTTAAAACTAAGAAATTCAACTGAAAATAATGATTAAAATATGCCTCTTTTCAGGGTCTGTTCATATTAGTTTTGCTTAAGTATCATTGTTTTGATTTTTTTTTCTCTAATAAAAATAATTTAAAATGTACCATCAAACTGTATAAGAAAAAAGAACCGAAAACCCCCCAAAAAGGCAAAAATGAGAATCTGAAAGACTGTTCCAGGAACTGATGTGAAAGCTGATCATTTCTCCTGTAATCTCTAGATGGTTGAAGCCTCTTGTGACATTATCAGCTTTCTTTGGAACCACAGAGAAATTATTTTATGACAAATAAGGCTCATTTAAATGCAGAAAAATGTCTACAATTTCAATTATTTTTTTAAGTTTTTTTTTTTTTTAATTATGCTCATGTCTCAAGAAGTTTGAAAGCTAGATAAATCATAAAAAGGAGCTGTAAAATTTGCTTTACCAAATTGATGCACGCTATAGACACATTCAAAGAGCATCACAGGACAAAGAAATGGAAGGTACTTCCAGTTCCCACAAATAATGCAGGAGCTGGCTTGAGCTCTAAATAAAGGAAGCCAGTCCCAACATTCACAAACTGTGTCAACAAGAAATAACACCATATATAAACTTAACAAAGTGGGATGTGGAGTAAGGCTGTCAAGACTGATTAACAGCTGTCAAAATACTTGTCCTGTGAAATCAGGATCCTTTCAGAGCCCTCACCTCTTCTTTTCCCTGCACATGATGGACCTGTGTGTCATTCCAGGAGGGTAAGAAATAGATTCCAGTCATGACCGGGTACAAGTTCCGGAACATTAGCCACACTAACTGCCCCTTTGCTTTCTAACTATGTCAGTTGTGTGGTGACTCCAGTAAACTCACAAAAAATGTTTTCTCCTGGAGTCACCACATAGAAGATGTCAATAACAGCTTTCTGGGTTTAAACAGAAGACTCTGCAGAATTGAGTAGTATCTGAATGCCTGCAATCAAAATATCCACATCAGACAGATGCCTCAGTCATCTCTCAGCAGGAGAGAAGTCCATTTCCTGAACCTTTCTAAGGGTATGTTGTGAGGCCTTCTCCCTCGACATCACAGATACACCTTCTGGAAGCATGATATAATACTTAAATAAAAGGGTGCTCTGTTTGCTTCATGTATGTTACCTCCAGACAAGAGTTGCTTCCCCTGGGGAGCTTACTCAGTGACAGCCACCAGCAGCAATGTCTCCCCGCTACACGCTGGGGAGGGTTAGTCATTCAGCCTGGCAGGCAGCACATCACAAAATGGGCCACCCCCTCGAGCTGCACACCCCCAAACATCTGCAGATCCATCCCCTCTGATGTGGCTGCCAAGACTGAAGTTACATGTCCAGGGCTACTTATTTTTCTGCTCTGCTCTCCCTGAAGATACAGAAAGATCCTTGTAGCAAAGAATTGTGGGTTCAGCCAGAAACAACACAGTTACAGAGCACTGGGTTAGGCTCCATATGCACCAAGAAAATAAAAATAGCCAATTGAAAGTGGAGCTTTACAAGCCAATTTGACAGAAGGTTACTTTTGTTTATTTCTTCCTCAATCACTTGAGGAAACTGATATAAAATAGCTTAACTTTTGAGAGAGTTCATTGACATCCACACATAACATTACTTGACAGGTATTACATCAGTTCCCTAATCCACTCACATTTTTCCTCTGCACAGTCCACACCACAGAAGGAATGAAAATAAAATGGAATTATTTCTTTATGCCTAAAATTTCTTCTTATTGCTTTTGACACATGTTAGACAGGTAAATTCCTATTAATTTCCTTCTAAAGTCAAATGAGATATACTGGAATTAAGTAAAACAGAAATAGTAAGAATAGTCTGACATAAATCACTGATTTATACATAACATTGCAGATCTTGTTGCTGACAATTATAAGAGCCAACTCTGAATAAATAACTTATGAAAATGAAAACTTCTTTACATATGTAAATATTTACTTTTTTTGAGCAAACTTATCTCAACATTTTAGTCACACAATCCCTCCTGTAATTTTCATTCAAATGAGTATTGTACAAAGATACTTCCTTCTGAGTTTACACTCCTGCAGTGGAGATCATAAGAAAGAATTAACAGCTACAAAATAAATTTTTCACTGCTCTTCAAGTTCATGTCATGATCTGCAGGTAGAACTGCAGGTTACTGTGCCTCAGCTTAGATTTTCTAGCTCCCTGACAGTGCCATCAAGCTTTTTGATACATTTTACTGATTTTATGTCTAGACTAATTTTAGGTTTCACGAGCAATTATTTCATGAATGGATTGTGCAATGTATTCCATTCTGCATGCTCCAGATCCTGCAGCTGCAAAGCTTTCCTGAAACACGCTTCTGAGGAATTCTGTGCTACCTTTCTCCACAACCAGCTACTGGTAGGCAAGCTACATAGTAAGTATGTGGAACACATACTTAGTAGCACATAAAACAAAAGCACGTTTTAAAACATCACAGTTGATTGAAAATAAGCATACCATGTTGCAAATGCTGTGAAAGAGTCACCCACGTCTCCTTTCAGCTAACCGGGATAGCTGAGCAAGAGTTGATTTTTTTTTTATAAATTGTCCTCCTCCTTATTTTGCTAAAAAGCACAGACTCAGACATAAACTGTTCATAAAATTGATTCAACACCTTTGAATCTGAAATTCAAAAGCCAATCTCAACTTTCCATCTTTAAAGTATCACAAGTAAATATTTCCATTTCTAACACAAACACTTTTACATTTATTTTTTACTTTTTTTTTGGTGGGGGGTGGGGGGTGGTGGTGGTGTAATGATTTATCAAGCCATTAATTTTTAGTTGAGGTTTTTCAGTTTGGCCCAATTAGCTGAGATTTTTCTCACCACAAAGTTGAGAAATCAAGATTGTGAAATTCATTTTCTTCATTCGTTGTCACAGTCCTTCCCTGTGACATTGTGACATTCATTTCCTGGACTTTAAAAGCTATGGAAACTAGTTGCTATGTCAAAGCGGGAGCCTTGAGCCAGGGTAGGACTGAGACCCCAGCCTGGGCTTTGCCTACAAAAAGAGAGACCTAGAGGGATGCTGAGCAGCTGCCTCAGAACCCAGGCTCTGCTAAAGAGTGGAAGAACGGGAACTAAACCTGTGAGAGCAAAAAAATGGTATTCAAACAGAAATACAAGATTTTTCTTTTTAGATAAGTGTTAGTGAAGATTGGAATACAACAAAAAGTTTGGCCGTTAAGGGCTAAAGTACTGTGTAATTTCAGCAACTGAACAGGAAAATAATCTGTGTCTCTAAAATTAAAAAAAAAAAAAAACAAAAACCAAAAACAAAACACTTAAGAAGAGTAAGTATCATGACATAAAAGGGCTCTGCTCAAATAACTCCATTGGTCTGGCACATATCCCTCAGTAATTTACATAATCATTTTTATGCCTCATCACATGAACATGAGTTGTGGTGTTAGCCACCTTGGCATGGCTGATACCAACAACTAATCACTGAACTTGGATCATTTCAGCATCACTGCACTGAGCTAATAACTTTTGATCTCCTTTAAGTAGCCACATGCTCTCCTGGCTCCACTTTATTACTGAAAGGAAGCAATAGGCCTCCACTGAAAGACATGAGAGCATTTATTTTTCTGGAGAAAAACAAGGACACTTTACTTCCAAAGCATTTTAAAACACCTAGGTTATATTGCTTCGCTGGCTGCTTTTTACAGTCTTTAACAAGAAATTTCAATGTAAAAGTTTAAAAAAGTCTAAGAGATGGTAAAGAGAGGAATTCAGAAATGTGAAATTTCACACTGACTTATTTCACTCATCATATCTTATCACAGCAATGAGCATTGTGTAGATGTAACAAATCCTAGTCCCTCCTGCAAACAAAGAATCGTCAGTTCTCTGATACTCTATGTTTTATTACCTACTTTTGATTTTACTCTCAATAAATCTGTCTTCTAACCATTAACCCTTTGTTTCTGATAACTATACCAGTGGGGAAAAAACAACCATAAAAATATTCAGAAATGCAAGTACATTGTAATTCAAAGTAAGGAGGTCAGTTTACATCACAAAGATGAATCCTGTAATGTTGTTTTATTGCTTCCTTCTTAAAAGTTTCTCTGACACAAAAGCCTGTCAGCAGGTGACCATTACTGCATGAGCAGCATGGCAGAGTCACCTTGGTCACTTTCTGTAAAAGCTGCAAGAAGCAGCTTTCATGCAATTGTTCATTAACACTTTGATCACATTAGCAAGGATTTGCTGGCAACTGCTGATGCAATAAAATATATCTCTGTAAGGTCTATTTAAAGCTTTGGTTGGTTAGTGTACTCTACCTAATCAAGCTGGCATTGCTTGGGAACCACTGGGAGGTGTTGCATGATTTACCACTTTGCCCAGACACTTTCTTCTGATTAAATTCCTCTTTCCTTGCTGCTGGAAAGCAAATTGGCAGCAATGAAGCATCTTTAGCATTCTGTGCAGTGCAGCTCTAGAGCTCTTGGAATATGCAATTTCAAGTCTTGGTTTCGAAAGCTCCCTACATTTGATTTTACTTGGCTGCAAATAGGCAACCTGAAAAGTGAGCAAATATAATATCACAGCAGAGGCAGAAGGAATTTAAACTTCCATCTATCAATGTACTTCAAGCTTGATTGTGGGCAAGAGCGTGAGGCACTGTTGCCTTCACACCTTCTCTCTGCTGAGCTTGCAAGCTGAGCAAGTCTGCCACTAGTACCACAGTGAGAACAGGAGTCAGGAGCTGGACAAGTGACACAGAGTCACTTTAAATAAAGTTCTGTGCACCTGTCAGGTAGCTAAAACTTTTTGACAGTGCAAACAGCCCACGATGTGATGGTAACATGGTTAACATGTTTTGTAAAAGCACATTTAATTGTTTTCAGAAGAAATCAATCTGAATAACTGCAGCACTAGCAGTAACCTGCCAACAAAATGTGACTGTATTTGAGGGCAAAGAAAGGCTGAGCTATATTAGAAACAACTGAATAATAAAATGTATTTGATGAAAAAAAAACACCTCTGTATTTAGCCATGATATGGTTAAACAGAACAAGTTAGTCTTAAGGTCTTATTCCAAATGATCTTGCTGGGTTTGAAAAATAGAGCTTTCATTGGGTATGTGGATATACATCAAGTACAATACACATCACTCAGGACATACGTGCCAGGACCTATGATACATCACCAGTTAGCTGTGTGTTTGCCTAAGCCCTAGTGGCCTGACCAGTAGATGGAAGCTCTTTGGACTGAATTGGTTAGATGTTAATTTGAGTCTGTCTGAAATTATTCACTCTAGTACTATGATGTGGATAGCTATCCAAGCAATGGGATTTGGAGCCAGAAACAGTAAGTTTGGCAGTCTGGCTCACTGTGACTATAACACAGGAAAGAAAAGAAATTCATTTGATTTATGGATTTAAACTTTTTCAGGGATTTCAGGTAAAAATTTAAAATTTCTCAGGAATTATTTTTGTATGTAAGAAAGGACTTCCTTCTTATCAAGTATTCTGCATTTTTCAAAGCAAGCTCACAATAATGATTATTCCCTCTGTGCCCTGAATAAGAAAATTAAGAAATAATAAGATGTAGGTATTGACTTTTGTGACAGGAGGAGAACTTAATTATACCTTTTAAACTTCTTTAAACTGAGGTATCCAAGCCACCTAAGACAAAATGAAACCTCCTTTAAAGCAAGGCTACTATTTGAAAATGAACTATATAAAGATTATACTTCCTCACCTAATAAATTGCTCATTGCTTATATTTAGAATCATGTCAGCTCTTTGTTCATTAACACAGATTTTTTTTTTTCTATTCCCTGCAAAACCAGCATGTAAACTAGATTGTGTGCCAGCTTGTGCCTCACCAATAGGATTAATTATTGCTATAAATAATTTGTATTGTAGTGCCTTTATTGTTCATTATTTGTGGGCAGAATCTTGAGTTGGCAGGCATAAAATAATCGTGTTTGGGAGCTGGTGAGACAAGCAGTCTGGATCCCTGGGGCACAGTCAGGGCAGAAGCCCATGCTGCCATTTGAGACCCAGTTTGACAGATGTGCACTTTGACAGATCTAACACACATGCTTGTGAACAGGGGGCATCAACATGTCACTAAAAACATTATCTCCTTTCCTTCCCAATTTATCCACCTCTTCCTATAGCCAGTACTAAAATAATTCAGTGACATAAGCAAGATGGTGTTTATTGTTAGCAATAACTTGCTTAATATTCCCTTCAGGAATTAAAATGACAAACTGATCTCTTCAGCTTTCAAAATATAATCAGGAACCATAACACAAAACTCCCAGCAAGGGGCACTGTTTCACTAAACGTCCCTCACCTCCTATTTGACACTAAAAAAAGTTAATGTACAACTTATCCATTTAACATGAAACATACAACCATGTATGCCCCATAAAAGTGTTTACTTAGAGATGTCTCTTATAGATGAAGGTGAACTCTTTCATTAAAGCATTTCTGTCCTTTTTATTCCTCAGTCAATAACTCATCAAGTATAGGGCTGGCAGTTCAGCTAAATTAAGGTATACTTTTGAAAAACAGAATGGAATTTACTTATTCATAAATTCTTACACACTTCAGAGGAAAATAGGGATGTGTATATATGTAAAGGATGAACAGTCAAGGAATTTGTGGGGAACATTTGTAGGTGTTTGGAGACAGGATTCAATTTGAAGTGTGTGATATGTGAGGAAGTAACAAATCCTTTGTATGTTAAACAAAAACAAAATTAGGAGATGTTCAGCAGATTCCACTTTGTGGAGTCTAAAAACAAGAGTAAGCACAAATCTCAATTAGTGTGCCATCATTAAAAGAATACCTTTGGACATTTTGTTATTTTCCAAGACTAAAATAGAACAAGGAACAACATTGGTCATTAAAATGACAGATTTTCCAAGGTGGCTGTTATAAAAATGAAAAGGAAAGCATATTTCATAACAATCAATTTGCAAACAAAATATCAGAACTGGGCTGTGTATGTTTGGTCTCAAAAAATATGTGACCCCCCAAACTTTGCCAATGTGTACACCTTTCCCAATCAGAGTACATGCTGCAAGGAGGGCAACACGATAGGACTCAACAAAGGTTCAGGTAGAACAAGGTTGTTAGCAGGAGCATACCAGTAAAACGTTGCTGAGGAGATGAAGTCCTATCTCACATATTTCTTAGCTTACATTATCTCCAGGGTTGTGGCTAATACAGGCAGACCTAGCAACCCCACCCTAACAGCAGTGTTTTTTTCCCAGATAAACATCCTTCTGAGAACTTCAGAAGTTTCTGGAACATGCACTTGTTTTATTTTTAAGCAACAATTTCTTCCTTTCCTTATGATGTTCTCTGGCCATTTTTCACATGCTTTTTGTGAAG
Organism: Apus apus; assembly: GCF_020740795.1. Classification (NCBI taxonomy): domain Eukaryota; kingdom Metazoa; phylum Chordata; class Aves; order Apodiformes; family Apodidae; genus Apus; species Apus apus. Next base: position 15,521,629 of record NC_067294.1, on the reverse strand, counting down.
GTATTTGTAAGAAAGCACTGGATAAGGACTCACTTCTTTATGTGTTTTATTTAATGAATTTCAGAATTTGGGGTTTACTCTGAAGAATAAATGAGTATGTTAAACTAACCAGAGTGCTTCTCCAGTAGTTAAATGCAGTAGACTTCTGCTTCTTCAGTTAATCCAGCCATCAGCTAGGACATGAACCATGAACTTACTTCCCCAAATGTTTAAAATACTGTAATCTAAGTGTTTTGCCTTTGACACAATGAAGATGCAATAAGTAAAACTACCATCCTCTTACCTCTGATAATATGAGCAACCAGCCACTGTCCTGCAGGCTGTTTAGCTCTGGACAACCAGGAAACGATGCAGTTGTGTGATCCTCTGCAAAGACATCATGCAGAAGCAATGTCAGACTGTTTCTTTGCCATCACTTCTAACCTACTTCACACTTGACTGTAGAGCACTCCCTGCCCCACTCTGTTTGCTATGAACCAGAGCTGTACTACCAGCAGTTATCCAGCTGCTGGTAAGACTTCTTTGCTGACCGCTATGAGCATTTTTTCACTTTGAAAAGTCAGGCTAGGAAAGAAGGTCATGTCTTGGATGGATATAATTTCTTCTTCAGAGAGACACTGTGATTAATTTACTTCTGTCTGTAATACTGTGGTGTGGTGACAGGTGAAGTGACAGCTAGGCAGTCTGGAAGGGCTACAGAAGGAGCTGGCTTTTAAAGTTTTTTAAATGGTCAGAAATTGGTTAGGTTTGGGCCTGAAAGACAGACTGGGTGTGGAAGAAGATGACTATGGCTGCTTTACACAAGAGAAAATTACATTTCTTATGAAGCCTTCTCTTTCTTTCTCTCTATTTTTAACATTATGGGAGTTATGGGAGGCTTACTCTGTATTTCTGACATCCTCACCATTTAGGAAATTTAGATAAGGAGTTCCTTTTTATTCTAAACAAGATGTTTCTGCATGATATGCAGTCAGGAAGTGCTTTCGTGGCTTCAAGGTTAGAGTAACCTTTGGGATCTGTTTCTGAGCTGTGTCCTGATTTGGGGTATGTGGCAGAAGTACTGTCACAACCCCGTGTAAGGGAATGCTGTTAATGTGATCACAGCACAGTCAATGGGTGGATGCTCTGTTGATTTTCCTTCATCTCTTTCTATTTAAAGGAACACATGAAAAAGAACGTTAATTTCTTTGTTTAAGTTTATAGCTCTCTTTACTATGTAAACTCAAATGAATTAAAATGCAGTATATACTTTTATCATGCTCAACTTGATCCAAATCTCAGAGATTTCAAGGAAGACTTCAAAAACTACAGGAGGAAAATAGCTGCTGCTCAACTACTTCACCATCTAAGATGCTCAGAGACATAACATGATGTGAATTTGTGTTGTACTTTAACTCAGCAAGTGTTCCTCACCAGGATTTATCATTGTACTTGCCTGTACCTCTTCAGGAGAACTATAACTTCTTTTTTATTGCAAGTGGATTGCTTGGGATAAATATATGACTAATTTTGTAGGCAGAGAAGGTCAATAACAGTCCCTACAGAATTTCACCATAAAATGTCACAATAAATAACACTTTAACCTCCAATCTATATTAACAGACTACCTTTATTTATTGTTTGACTTGTGTGAAGACAAAGACAGCTAATCCAAAAGGAGCAGTCCCAGTAGAAGCTAATGACCTTCTTTTACAAGAATGTAGATACCAGTAGGCAAAAATCATTTCAGCCTCAGCATCATGCAAAGGGCTATTTTGCAAAGAAACACTGTGTGTTAGTTGTTGAAACTTTTTTGTGCATTCCCCGAAACAAATTACACTATTCTGAATATTTTCTTCTCTGTGCAGTAAATAAAGTCTTCCATGTTGACAATGCTAATATTATATTTTAAAATACGTTTGCATTTGTGTGTTTTTTTGTCATTTTTTATTGCATTTTATAAATCCCAGAGCAGAGATCCACTAAGCTCACTTTGAGAAAGCCCCGTTTCTTGGGATAGCACCATGCAGTGACACAGGTGATCATATAGCATTTCAATATGGTTTACTGGCTGAATCTGTGGGGAAGTTATTTCATCAAGAATTGTGGATATGAACTCGGAGCACAAGTCAGGAAGGTTATTTTAAAGTGATTTTTTTTCCATTGAATTATTTCATATGAATAATTTTTGAGAGTGACTATTCCTAATGCAAAGTAATCTTAAGATATTTTACTTTAAAACTATGAGATAACCATGGGAAGGATGGGAAGAGGGGAGCAAGAATGTAATTTATTAATGCTTGTAATTCTGAGATTTAGCAGTGCCACTGTGACATTGTGGGGTCAGAGTAAGAAATAAGAAATGAGAAGTAAACATTTGTTTTTAAGGAAGAGTTAGATATGCATATTTTGTGCTCTAGCTAATAAATGGGTTTTAATGCATGAAGATATGTGTGCAATTAAATTGTTTTTACTTACTTTTACTTTGTAGTGCTGCATAAAACAGGTGGCTGGAAATCCTCTTCAATCTTAAGCCACGTACCTAGAAATAAGAAGTTTATTTTTATGTACAGAAATACTGATTCACATCTGCTGGTTATTTAAATTGTTTTTAAAAATACATCCCCTTATTTAAGAATATCTTAAAAGCTCATTCATTTCAATTTTTAGTTTAATTTTTCACTAAATGAAAGAATCAATTTCTAAATAATTTTAAAAGATATTTTTTTTCTTCCAACTTTAAGAAGCCTGGTTTTACCATCAAATGGCAAAAATCTCTCATGCATGTAAGCAACTGAGAATGCGGTGTCCTAAGGCTTATTAGAGTTGTATTAATGTCAGAGGTGTTTCCTGAAGGTACTAAACATAAACTCTAGGAGAGATGGTCTTCTCTTTGTGTAGGAAATAGGAAAAGAAAGTCACAACATTTCTGAGTAGAAGATTTCAATTTTCTTTTCAGTTTGATAAGGAGTTTGGTGCCAGTTCTGTAAATACACAGAGAGTGTTTATCAGACTTATTCTGATTAGTAAGAAATTAATGCAGATCTTCTCGACACTGTGAGAAACTTCAGAAACACCATTTGAAAAAGAGGCCTTGGAAATATATTTGCCTTCCAAAATGGAGTCACACACAATTACTAGTCTTATTTTCTTGAACTGTTGGCTTTGCAATTTAGCTTCCTCTTTCTCACATTTTCATTATGTGCAGTGTTGTGTCTATCCATCCTAACAAACTGAGTTACTTGGAACAATGAGGTTGAGCATAACTCAAATCCTGAATTAAATGCAAATCTAGCACCAGAAAAATGGATTAAGTAGTACAATAGGACTTTAAAATGTAAGTACTGTATATTTTCTGAACATAAAGTTTAATTGAATAAAGGAAATGGATACTTGCAAGGAATGACAAACTCAAATTAACATCTGTATCCCTGAGTAAGCAATAAAATGTGTACACCATGAGAACACAGGAAGATTTAACAGTGGTGCCTTTGGAAGTAACATACAATGGCCTTTGTCAACATTTTTATTCATTTTTGGATAAATGGTCACCTGAAGGAACCCTAAGAGAGGAAGAATGACCTTTCTGCAGGGTTAGAAATTTATTTTTATTTTTTTAATATGACAATGCACAAGTGTTTAATTTGTTTGTAACTGAAATAGTGAAGCCATCCTACCCAGAAGGTACTATTAGAAGACTAATAGCAGACTATTGCATTATTTCTTTGAATTCAGAAATGGAAGAAGAAAAGTTTTCAAATCCTAGCAGCAGCCAGATAAGTGCAACCTTAATTGTCATAGCTCTGCAGTATCAATATGGTACAACTTCAAGGATTCATGTCTTTGTAGTCCTTCATGCTAACACATGGCTCAGTAACACACAAAGGAGTTTGGTTATAAACCCAGGACAATATGCTTAGATTTCTGCTCAGCAATTATTCCTAGTAGCAAGGAAAAAAAAAAAAAAAAAGATGGTGCTATTTCCTATTCTTTTAATAGGAAATGAGGGTTTTTTTGGAAAATACTACTTTGTACATAGACAAGAGAATCCAAATTCTTATCTGATGTTTAGAAGCACAGAAGAGCAATGTGGTGTCATTTCACTGCAAGTACAGAGACCCCATAAATATAGAAAATATACTCCTGAGGAAAAGAAGTGTCTGATTTCCATGATGCCAAACAACTTGACATCTTTTGCCAGACAAGATTTTGGCAACATAATCCTGCAGATAATCATTGCAAGGACATGAAATTCAAGACAGTTACTCTCCTTAAATGGACCATTTCTAGCAATTAGGAAGTAATAGAACACAAGGCAAAATGTTTCTTCTGTATTAATCCATTTGTTTCACTGAAGGAGAAGAGAAACAACTGCAGGCAGATTCCAGTTGGCAGTGACTTCTTACAAACAGCACATACTTCCATTTGTCATCATCTCATGACAATTGGAGACAAAAATATAATTGCTTAACACGTTCAGAATGCGTAGCAACAGTTGATGACTAAAATCTGCTCTCCTCCAATTTAAAGTCAAAGATAACCATATATTTGAATTGAAGTGCAAATTCAGCCCTATGGATTTAGCCCATGTTCCTTCTAAGTAATTTTGGCAAGTATTTTTTCTTTAATAATTCCTCACAAGCAGAAATAGATGCAGAAATCAAAACTGAGTCATGAGGTCCTAGGGAAGGCAGCATTTTGCTTAAAGGAGTTGAAAGTTCATTTGAAAATTCCCTGATCATTGCTGACTTTTCCAAAAGTACTCAGTTCTGCGGTGTGATATAAAAATAGTGATCTTGTATTTATCTCAACTATATTTCAAGGATATTTACCTGAAATTTTAGTTACATTTTCAGCCCTAAAGCCAACAAAGAAAATATTGATAAGTAGCAAAGTTTAGGTAATACAAACTTGGATATAATCTTAATATTCTTTCAAGGTAATTAAAATGTTAATGTTGGAGATATATAATATGGTGCATTTCTTAATCTGAAATTAATTAAAATACTTAACACATTCAGCATATGCTACTAGAAAAGTCATCTGCTCTTAGTACAGATGGGGTTCTCTTGTAACACAGGAAGTGTTACAAATGCTGATACTAAAACCAAATGGTTTCAGAAATGTTCCAATTGAAATTTGAAAATAAAGATGTGTGCAGGTTTCTGCTTCTATCCTACAGTATTGCCTCATCACTTAACAGAGTACCTTCTGCATACAAGCCATCAACTCTTTCGACCTGAGCCTTCAGGCACAAAATCCCTTTGCTTTGCTGCAGAGCAGAAGCAGATCTGCTGTCACTGCCCAGAGCTGCTGTGCTCTGCATTAGAAAGGGATACAATAATTTCAGCAGAATCTGTGCTAAATTTCATGTCTAGCTTGTATTTCTTTTCAGTAGCACCTTTGTACACATTAAATATGTGACATATGTTTTTTGCTTGTTAGGCAACAAGTGATATTTTGTTTTGCTAAGAGAGCTTCCAAGATATGAAAAAAAACAAACAAGGGAAAGGCACTTTGAAAGTATCACTTGTGTTAAGTCAGAAGTGTCTGAGGGAGAGCATAGAATCTAGGCACAGAGCACAGAGCTTATTTTATCTTACTTCTCATCACAGTAAATTGGTCTTTACTTCCTCAGTAGATTTTCAGTGGCCAGCTAAGTTGGTAAATTGATGGCTCAGGATCCCAACAGTCTGCACCATACAGTGGAAAGAAAACACTGGGAAGATCTTTTGAATTTTACTTGCATTAGGTACACCCTAATCATTATCTACCAGCCAGTGTTGGGTTTTTATAAATTTCTCTCTGCTCGCAGAGCCATTCTCAAACTGGGCTCTGCCACAGTACTGTGTGTCACCTGGGAGCCCCTGGGGGAATCTGTGCTTTAGAAGCTCAGTTGCTCTGGTGTGGAAGGCTCCTGGGCAAGTTTACCAAAACCAAGATAAAGCAAATCAGAACATTAAAGCTGTCTGCTACCATCTCTGTCAAAAGCAAGGAACAGGGACACTCTTCTTAATGCAAAACACTCATCCTTTTCTTCTCAGCAACTGGAAAAACTTTTGCAACATGATTGTTGTTTTATTTGCCAAGTTATTTTAACTCTGACAGGTTCATCCCTGGTCCACACAGGGTCAGAGCAGCACAACCTGGCTTTACAGTCCACTGAAAAATTGCCTGAAGATCTACAGAATATTTTTAATATTTACAGATTTTTACAAAACCACCATTAACAATTTCAAACTACTTTCTTCTGGAAATACAGGCTCTGACCTAGTTTTATGCATTTATTTCTCCACTTTCTTTTTATCCCTACCCTCCTAATTAAGTAGACTGCACTGTTCTCCCTAGCTTTTGGAAACTTCCAAAATATGAAGTGATCTCTGAGGAGACAATGAACAGTAAACAGCAAAGTCCGAACAAATTTCTATCCTTTTTTTATGGAATGCCAAGTCTAGGGCTCTTTGAATTTCCAAAATTTAAGTGAAATCCTGTAACATGACAAAAGTACATTTCAAAATCAAAGCCCAGTTTTACTGAATTCCAAATATGCACAATATGTTGTCTGAAAAAACTGACAGGTATAAATTTTGCAATTATCAATGTAATTAGAAGATTTCTTTAAAAATGTATTAACTTCAAATGTCTATCATTAGCATACTGGTATTTTCCATTGTTTGCATTTGCTAGCAACCTTTTTGTCCTTCCAGGAGAGAATGCATGTACTTATTTACACAAAATAGAGATAGTTTCTACTCTGTAAGCTCAATATTTTGGGCAAGCGATAATATACCAGTCTGCTAGCCAGTCTCAGCAGGAAATAGCCCTGGTACTGATCACAATGAGATGACTTGTGGTATCAGCTCATTTTCAGGAGTTTAGCAAACATGTTGTCTCTAGCAACAGGTCTGACGTAATGTTTATAAGTTCAGCCTGTCCTGCTTTGCCATTGTTGGTGATACACTTGTTACCAAAACAACCAAAAAGGCTTCTCTTCATCATGACCTTCAGAAGATCAATACAGATGATGTTTCATCATGATGTAATTTTTGAAGCATATGTTCAAAGACAAATCCCTCATGCTGCCAGAACACTTTGCTGAATTTAAAACTTTATATCTTACTTATAACAAAGATTGAACAACTTTATATTGCAGAAAGTTTTCAATTGATAATCCAATTTTAATGTAAGTAGATTATATTTTGTCAAAAAAACGGATTTGCCAAGTGGCATGGTGGATTATATATATGACTGCAAATTATTACTTAAAATTATTGTTAGATGGTCATCTATATTTGCTCAGCTACGATCCATTGTGTGTACTCCAGGACACTTGAGCCAAGGCTGGCTCATAATCAGAGAGGGAGAACTGCGTGAAGGGTCAATTAGAAGGAAAGTGAAAAAAACAAAAAGTGCAGTCTGTATTATGTACTTCTTCAAGATTCTTCATAGGCATCAGGTTTGTTGGTACTTTACACTCAACACATTTTCTGTTTCAGAGTCTTTAAAGTGCTTAAATCATTACTACGATCATGTCACACACACTTTTATCCCTCGTGGACTGTCAGTTCAAAAGAGTTATCTCTAATCCTGATGCTACCAACACCACGATAGGTTTGCAGGCTGCAGTGATTCCATCACCTTTGTGCTGATGACAGTCTCTGCTTACACGTCACCACCATCTAGAACCTCGTAAGAAATGCTGCTGATGCAACAGAAAATTAATCCAGCTCCCTAATTCTTAGCTGAGTAGAGTCAGTGGGACTAATGTTCAAAGCGATGTTTCTTTAATCCTTTTTCTTCAGCTCAAGTAAGAAGCTAAAACTGAATATGCACAGCATGAAGATCTGACTGATAAGGAAGTACAATTTGTAGTAATGTTCAGAGTAAAGTAACACTTCAAATTTCTCATTATTATATATGTACCGAGTACTTACTATATGGAAATTCACAATGACTCCTCTAATGCCTCAGGGGAGCAGGGATGAGTTAGAAGCCATACAGCAAGTTCTCTATTGAGGATCTTCTCAGTAACTCCTCTAATTACTACTATAGAGAGAAGCTTCTTTCCAAGGGAGACTTTTTTAGATTGTGTAATTGTCTCTTGGTACTTGCTACCTCTTGCTTGTGGTTAAGGTCCTCAGGAACTTCCTTCAGTAGAAAGATGCTCATGCGAGAGGGAGAGCAAACAATACTTTTTATTTGCTATGTACATCATCTTTTATCATTTTTGTCTCAGCTGTCTGAAAAGTAGGAGTTCCAAGTCCACATATAAAACAACAGAGTTTAACTTGGGATATCTGAAGGGGTTAGAGTTGTACCACTTTAGAAGCAATGAGTAGATAGTAACAGATTGAAATGAAGTAAAACTAAATGCTCCATTGCCAAGAAACCAGATCTGAGATGACAACTTATATAATGTACTATTACACTTATGCAAGGATTATTATAGCTGTGTAAAATTTCTTATACAAAGCCACAAAAACAGATGCATAAGGAATTCTGGTAATGTAATACTGTCTGCTTTCAAACCTAAAATATCTATGGACAATTCTTCTGTCACTGAGACCTGCAAAACCTGAGATGAGCCCAGATAATCAGCTGAAGTCACACTGCATTTTCTTTTCAGCTGTATCCACCTTGGCAAATGTGTGCTTCTACAGGAATGATACTAGAATTTTGGTCTCACAGGATTTCTATATAAGTTTTCATCCAAAAATGTGTTTGGCTCTGTCAAGATCAAACTTCTTTTTGTTGACATTCCTCAAATTCTGAGCCAGAAACAACTTGTCACTAATTAATAATATAATAATACTTTACATATAATTTGTTTCATATCCTGATACATTTCTCTAGTTTGGATACAAAAAATGCAAGGATAGAAAGAGACATATTTCAGAACAGGACTGAATATGTGAGCTTTTGATGACATTATACTTTGGCCAGCATTTTTAATAACACTATTTTGTTTCCCACCTGGTTCAGTACCAACTCAGGAAAAACTATGTCCTTACAAAATGACCAAATGTCATCTCTGAACCAGCAATAAGAACAGTTACTGAAGGTCATTTCCTGTTTCTTCACAGTTTCGTGCCAATCCAGACCAACCTTGTTTAGTCTGAAATCAGACAGCGTCAGAGTTCAGGGTCACAGGCTGCAGGCAAAATGAACTGGGCCGGGTCATTAAGCTGAATGTTATGTATAATTTCAGCTTAAAAAGAAGAGTCATATATAAAACAAGGCCATGTTGAGATGCTGAGTTCACAGCTGCTGCTTTTGTTTACTGATGCATATTTCTACTGCATTACAAAAGCTTGAGCTTTCCTGTGTTAAGGCTGTAAGACACTAGCTCAGGGAAATAAGATGCAGGTGGCCGTCAGCAGAATAAAATAGATGAAATATAGCACACAAATATACAGATACTTCACAGCTCTTACTAAGTCTGTGCTTAGAGTTCATGTCTGACATGTTCCACCAGGATAACAGCAGATATTAAAACTAAGCATGTCCCTATTTAACTTTAATTTGATAACAATGAAAGGAAAACTAGGAACTTTATGACAGCACTTTCCATGAACTTCTGGAAACAAACGAAGCAAGTAGGAAAAGTGCATTAGTCTCAACAACAGCTTTTGCATGAGAGGTCTCTAAGCAAGTTTTCTCTCTGAGTATCTCGGGTTCCACAGAAAATCTGAAAAGCACAGCTACAGTGGTTACAGGGAAACATCCTCAGGAGTACCTCTGGCTTATGAAGTTACACATCGATCTGTCTGCAATATACGTTGTCTTGAAGAAATTTCTGAAGAGCTGAGCTACCACTGAGATAAAATATAGGCTAGATATTTTTTAAAATGTCTATTTGTTACCAGTTCTCACATGTCCCTAGTTCTGTTTTTGACAGTTCTTCCAGAAATTTTGCAGATAAAGAAGCTTTGCATTCTGGCCATGTTTGCAACAGTATTCTTAAACTATGCATGTCGCAAATTTATTGTCTTGAAAGTAACTTTCATATCTGTACTGCAAAGAGCAGAATATTATATCTGGCAAGATCTCCTGCTCCTGAATATTTACCCCAGATGTTGCGCAGTCTGAGTTACCGTGGCTACAATCCTGCGGATACCATCTTTGCAAAAAAAAAGGAGTGATGCTGCTCATGCAGAGGGTGTTCAGAGAATGGCTGAGTTCTGAACAGGAAGCACAAGTCTACAATTATCTACACTGTTTTCCAGCTGCCTGAAGATGCCCCTTTTTGTCAGAACCAGTTTTTACAGAAATTGTTTCAAATTATAGGTATTATTATATTGAAAATTCAATGTCCTTTTTTGAAAATTCAGCAGCCTTAAAGATTACTGTGTTTGGATAAAGTGTGGTGGCACATTGTTACTTTTTAGCGTTATGTTTTTTGAGCTCCCAGACATTGAAGAAGGATCCAGGCCTGAAAGAGACCCTAGTAGTGTGTCAAGGAGTCTAATTTGCCTGATGTTGTGTAACATCAATTTTAGTTTCCTGAAACAGGAAACTACATAGCTGTGAATGGTTCCAGACATCTATGGGGACAATGAACAGAGAAGGACCACTAGGGAAAACCATCTGATGAGCTGAAAGATCTTTCCTTGTTTAACTTAGATGTGTCAGGCAGGAAAGCTGCTGAAGAGTGACTTTGCCTTCAGGAGCAAGCATACCTATTTTGCATTAGGGCAGGGAAGAGAGAATTCTCTGTTAAGCCCTTCCCACATTAAAACAAAAGTTTCATTTGTGGAAAAAATAATTATAAATGGCATTAATTTTCTAGAATAAACTCCTGGGTTTTGTGTCAGCAGCCCTGCTTCTCAAATTATTTTTAAACATGTTAGTCTGTACTTGAACTAAAACTCTGTCAAGCTCTTGGAGTTGTTTTGGTTTGGCTTGTTTGGTTTTTTGTGGTTTTTATTTGCATGGTTGCTAGCCTTGTCAAGTATGTAATGATCTGGAAATAACCATTTGATAACTTACAAGTGAATGTAAATTTTTGGTTTTCAACCAAGCAAGCTGTGAAAAAGGAAGTTCTTTTTCATAGTCAGCTATAAACACTTATAGTGAATTTTTTTACTTGGCTTTTCCTTATTTGTAGTGATGTTTACTCATTATATGTGCCAACCATTACAGAGAGCATACAAGTATATTTGAAAGTATGTATGAGGAAGTACTGGGGCCCTGAAAATTTTGCATATAAATAGACTGGCTAGAGAGCATTTATAGTAACTTTGGAAAAAAAAGTATACATGGACCAATGTCTATTTTTCAGGAATTGTAGAAGATCTCAAAAAAGGACATTGACTTTGTTTGCATATGATATTAAGAATACATACTACCCCTATATTTAGTAGCACTGATCCCGGTAATGGGGATGGTTTTGAGGTTGATTAGCATTACTCATTCCATTGGTATTTGCTCAATGAGCACAATTACTAGTTTCTAGTCAAGGCAGGCAGACTGGAGATGCATTACACGGACCCACGATCCTGTTTGAGCAGCTGGGAAGGAAGTTTATTGTGCAAAGGCTATTTTGGCATTGCTGTTACAACTGTCAGTCATTCCCACCCTCATTGCCAACAAAGTGTTGTCTGCCAAGCATGGCAGTCAGTCTGAAAGAAGCTTCACCAAACACTGCACAGCCTCTTGAGACCCACTCATGTTAACACAGCTGAGGCTTGAAATGAACCTGTAGGGAAAGGCAGCAAATATTCTAAAACTAGATGGACAAATGGAAACCTTTGCTTCTAATCAAGGCACTAGGAGCTCTTTTAAACTTTCTTCCACCAGAAATCACTCCCAGAAAGCCTCTGCTACTAGCTGCTATCATTCATCTTCTCTAAGAACCCCTCGGAAAGGCACAGGGTCTGTGGAGCAGAAGAGGAGCAGACAGACGGCTAAAACATCTTGTATCCTGGCAAATCCAAGCCTTACAGTGGCCCAGGAACACATGAGAACTAACCAGCTCCTTCAACTTTTGTTCCAGTCTGTTTGTCTCTGATGAACACACTGTACTATAAATTGATTCCCAGAGCAATGAATTAAAACTGAGCAACTGAGCAACCTACTTCATCTAACTGTATTCCCACCATTGTCCATCTGGTCCCATGTTAAACAATTAATTTAAGAGAGACTATTACACAGAATCACTCCAGTAACTTTTTTTTTTTTTAAATGTTAAAAAAAAGGCCCAACTATCAGAGGCAATTTTTGTCACACTGTCTTCCTCCTCTGTGCTTGTATTTTTTTGTATGCTTTACAGCCTTGTTCTAACCACCTGCATCCTTCTTTTTGCTAATATAAACACATTTAGTTCTCTTAAGCGACCACTTCACGAGTCACCACAGTTGAAATAAGCTATCAGGCAGCCACATCTCTGCAATCAAGGGTGTATCAGTCCCTCTGTGCCTCACCACAGTTGTAGCAGGACCACAATGATGCAAGGCTGTTGGCCAACTTCACGGTTCTAGAAACGTGCTTTCCCCCAGCACTGCAAACTACTTCTGGGATCAAATCTAAATAAAATAACGTTTGTAAACAAGTGACCCTGTCTCCACTCCCAGCCATTGGCACTTCTGCACATGATCCTCTAGACCTTTCAAGGAGTTAAAATGCAGATAAAGACAATGACATTTGCAAGGACTTGCACCTGCCTAGTACCTTTTGGGACATCCAAAACAGGGAGATTGCTTTGAAATACCTCATCTGCTTACTTCCATAAGAAAACAGATAGTCCTTAAATGTCTTTTTCTTCCCAATAACTGGCTAAAAAAACCCCAAACTATATATTTTAAAACCTCCAGAGGGCAGCATGGTATTTCAAGAATCACCTTGCAAAAAGGTAATAATGCCTTAGCATAACAGCATGGACTCTAATGACAGGATAGAATTAAGGCCATTGTAAACATTAATTATATAAAAGGCAAAAAAAATTATATAATTCCATGCAGTATCATCAGCTCACCTGTTTTGCTGCTGTCTGCATGACTCGCAGCAGCAGATGATGTAGCATAGGAGTTTCCAGATATATGTCCTGTACATTGTAGCAGTTACACCAGCACAGTCCTCTGTGCCAGTTCTTACTTAACCAAAACGTTCTATGAGCAATCTGTTCAAAATTGTGATAGCACTGTGTCTAGGGCAAGGAATAGCCTAGTTCTGTGAAAAATTCTTACGTGTGAGTGGTAATAATTCTGTTCATGCTTTTCAAATGGTACATATAAATTTATTATAGGAACACTGACTGCAAGGTGGTCTCAAGAGTAACTGAGCACAGTTGCCTTTTATGGCACTGCATCATTTCCTCCTTTCATAAAAGTATTATGTTCCATCTTAAAATTATATTATTTTTCCCTCTCACTACTTCTCTTGGGAGACTCTTTCAGAACATCTTTGCTCTAATTGACATTATATAAAAATCCCACACCAGATTTACCCTTCTCCAATTTGCACCTTTTGGTTCTTGTGCAATATTAACTGTTAGCACCTGTGCTGCCACTGTTTTGCTTAATTAAACAGGTTTCTACCTTTTATGCTTATCAAATCCTCCAATTCCTTGATCATTTTAGTAACAATTCTCTCTGCCTCTTCCCATTTTAGTCTCCTTCTTTGAGTAGATGATAGAGAATAACTATATTCGAGATTAATAATCCCCAAATCACTGGGTTTGGTACTATCTATTGGAATCCATCATGTCACCACATGTGCTTTTCATAGCACTGATGAGTTAGGGATGGCAGTGTTATCATGTATTCTGAAGACTTGGGGGAGGAACACACTAAGAGTTAGCTGCAGGTACAGTCTCCAATTCTGCCATCACCATGCAACAATTCAAGACAAACAAGAGTGCCTCTCAGGTGCCCTATTGTAGAATGGTCATAATATCCACCCATGCTCCTATATAACTGATTCCACAACTGTAAAATTATATATAAATCTAATACACACCATATACCTTAATATCATACTTTTCTAGCTCATTAAATTAGTACAGCTGCTGTTATTCTCACAGTGATAGGTTCAAGCTATGAGATTTGATACCGGTATATCACTGCATAACTCATAGTAGTTCACATATTATGGTAATTTATTTTTCAATTGAATTTTCTAATGTAAAACCTCTCTCATCCCAGGAGAATGCTTTCTGGAATTATTCTTGCAATTGGTGTGATTAATTTCCTCATAAATCCTGTGTACTAAGGAGAAAAGTTCTAGCAGCACTCTATGACCACTGTTTCTCAACATCTTTCTCACAATTGTAGTAAATTGCAAAATAAAAACTAATTTCTTCCTGATTTCTTTGTAGGTTATGTTTTTGGCTAGTCTTGGCTTTGTGTCTGAGAAAGCATTTGCCCTGAAACTCAAAAGAACTGCTCCTGGCATCAGAAAAGTGTCCAGCAATTGCACAGCTGAATAATCAGCAACATTTCTCATATAATCAGGATCTCATAACTGGTATCCCAAATATATAAATTCTTCCAAAATTCTTTGTGTTGAGCACTGTGTGTTTTGATCCTGCAGCAAATTATTTATGGTCAGGCTAAGCAATCCTAATGGGGGACATTCAGATAGCATCCAAACACTGCAGTACTTGTGTCAGCAGGACTTGGTTGAGTGCCAAATCCCTCTTAGAAGTTAGTGCACTGGTGCTACATGCATCTCTGGGTGAGATGTATTTAGTGCCCTACCAGCCACAATCCTATTAAAGTCAACTTTGTGTTTGTGACTTGGGCAGGCATAAGCAGGGCTACAGGGAAAGAAGAGCTACCACATTTATTTGCCTCATGATCACACCTAGCAGGCAATTTTCCCTCTGATGGTGAACATGAAATAACACCCTGTGACACAACACAACATCCAGAGTATCTGACATTGCCCAGCATCCTAAACAGAGTAAGTTTCATTCAGCCCTTGGCCTAGGAGCTCTCTGTAGCTAGATACCACTTCCAGCCATTCTGAAACACAGAGAGCTCCACAAACAACAAAATTCAAAAAAGGGTTCAAGGAAGTGGCAACAAATCTTACCTCCTGTCTGCTATGCAGTTCAGCAGCTAGCCACAGCTAATACACACACAAAAAAGCAACAGCAACTTATTCTGCTGGTGTTCTTTGTTCAACCAATGGTTTGCAAGTTTGTTTTGCCAGAATCTAACACTGCCTCTTCTCCAAGTAGGAATTTGTCCTACTCTCCTAAAGTTTATTTGTGGAATCCACTCTAAAACTTTTACATTTTAAATAACAATCCAATTAAATGTCTTGATTTTACAAGGTTTTTACACATTTAGTATGTAATTCTGTGGGAAATAAAGCAAACACAAAAAGCTTCCAGATTGAATCACCCTACAGCTGAAAAGTTGTAACATACCAATGACTGAAAAAAGGAGCTATATGTACATATCTGAAGGACTGACCTATACTGCTCCATAATCCAAGTGGGCTCTGCAATTCCATAATTCCTAGAAATTTAAAAGTAGCAATTCTACATGCCTGGGTCACAGATTCATTCTAGTACTGCTTAACACTACTGCTTCTTACAATGTATGGCCCGTACAGATGTAACCTACAGCCTTATTAACAGTTAGCTGACTTCTCTCAGAATTCTGATTCAGAGATAAGTTTTCTTGCAGAGGAGGACGAGTACACTCACATCTATGGATTAGTCCTGGCAGTTTTTTTCTAGTTGAAAAAGGAAAAGAGGAAAAAGTAAATGTGAAAGAGGAAAAAGAGCTGTGTCTCTTCAGAATAAGGCACTAGCTCACACCTGCAATGCTAAAACTGATACAGCCTCATGAAGGTGGAGAAACTTCAGCTATAAGTGTTTCTGGTATATATATATATATATATTTATATAACTGATCTCTATATTTTATTGTCCCAGGTACCCAAAATATTCAATTACATGAAGAAAGAAGACATGTATGATGCCATTTGCGCACATGGAATTACATTACCATGAAAAAAAGAAAAAAAATATGGGTGTGGGATTACCTAGTACTACTGGACACTATCAAAATTTATCCTGTAGAGAAGTCTGCATGCCATCAGCTTAGTCCAGCACTTCTTTCACTCCCCAAACTCCTCCTGAGGAAGATTGAGTGTAACCATTTTCTACTGGAAAAGGGCAGGAGCAGGGCTGTCAAGAGGCAAGCTACCCTCAATCTCTTCCCCAAGTTCCAGACCTGAAGAAGGTTAAAGGAGATGAAAATCTGCTTTGACACTTGCTGGATGGCAAAGCTTAAAACTGCATCCTGTGAAATGAAATAACAAAAATACATGCCTCTAGTCACATTTTCTTCCATCTCCAAAACATGCTGTACCAAGAATAGTTTTTCCTGGGGACAAGATACACACTCAGCCTTTCCAGCTGGAGAATCCTGAGGACTGTCTAGTCAGTACATACTGTTTCAAACCTGCACCAGAAGTAAAGCCAGAACAGCCCCTTGTATTCATACTTCAAATCAAGTGCCTAGAATGTACATCCATCATTCATACCCACTCTACCCCCCAAGCTTTACACATTTGGAGTGTTCAATTTGTTAGCAGTTAGCAGGTTTTACACTGCATTATTTATTACCTTGAGAAAAAACCAAAGAAGCCTCACTGGGTCTGAAATTCACTGAAAAAACATTAAGAGAGCCAACAAAAAAACCGCTTGTCACGTGTAAGGCAGATTCTCAGTGACTTCCTTAGTATTTATAAATACATTCTGATCCGAGAGCTCTGTTAAGTCATTTACTGGTGTCTACTATCTTCTTTTAAAGTCTTTGTGCTAGTATTGGTTAAAATTAACTCATGAACAGAAGACTTAAATATGATGAACAAGATCTTTGGCTGGAGACTGCAAGAGATAGTAAGCCCAGTCCTCCAAAGAAGGATTACCCCAAAACACTCCAACTGTTAGAGCACAGCAGCAAAGGAGATGGGGAAAGGTAGGCTCCACAACAAAGATCATAGGGCAAAATAATACAGACTAACAAAAATTATGTAGGAGTCCTGTTTCTTAACACGTGTTAAGATTTCTATCATTGCTGATGTTAATAATTGACATGAAGTACAGGGAGAGTTAGATAACAGCAGGAACGTTCAGGCCAGGAACTCATTTCATTTTCCAGTGGTGTGAGGCACTGGGGAAACACAAAACCTCTTTTCAGAGATGATCTGGATGCACTGCGTTACATCTTGAGGAATTTTATAGTCTAGAAAGAGATTTCTCCTTGTGGCATGTAATAAGAAGTTTTCTTCAGAAAGAGGAAAAAGAACAGGATATGAATTTTTTGTTCAGGAAAGTGAGGAATTAATAGCAAAGCCTCCAGTCAGACACAAGCTGTGTGGGTATTGTGCAAGCCTGATCACACAGCACTACCATCTCACCCCAATTTATGACCTGGAACACAGCAATTTTACAGCTTTTAGCTGGAACTGCAAGTCGTACCAAACCATACAATGATTTTTAAAAATACAAGGGAAAGAGGTAAAAGCTCCACATTTCTTTTGCTCTTTAGCCTAACTCAAGCGTAAGCTGGACAAAGTCTGATGACACACTGCACCTTCTGAGCCTGCAGACCACATTGCTGGCATTTGTGTTCAGGGCTTAAATACAGTACAGTCACTGTATTTCCAGAACTCAGAATGCACATGCAAGCCAAGACTTGCTTTCTAGCATGAGCAAATACAAATAAATTAGTAGGACCAACTTTAGCATGAGTATGATCTGCACATTCATGTGGGCAAGCCATGTGTTAACTTTCACCATCATAACAGATAGTAATGTTTTTAGAGGCTTCACAGAGTGCTGAGATCAGTGCCCTCTGTGTATAACTTGCTAGCCCTAGGAATTCACCAGAGAGAGGAAACTGAGGGTTTGCTTCTCTTTACACTGCCAGAGTCTCTGCCTTCTGGTTCATACCACCAAGAGCCAGCTTAAACCAGAGGTGAATCTACTACAGGATATAACAAACGGCTATTGCTCCTATTTGTCCTTTATGTTCTTATCTTACAGTTTGCCATTAATCACCACCCTAGAAATCAAACACAAAGGTATTTGTACATTCACTTTGAAAAGACATTTTAATTTCCTTTTACCTGAGCTGCCCTGTCCTTTGCCACACCTGCTCAATGCATCATTCTGCATAGCACACACTGTACATATCTGAAGAGTCTGGTGACTCATGCTAGACAGCAAGAAAAAACGTAAGATTGAAGAGTGTGATGCCATTAAGGTATGGAGATTCATCTACCCCTTAAGAAATAATCACATTTGCATAATGATGATTGTTACGGCACAACAGTGACTGAGGACTAGGTTCTGTTCTCAGTAACAAATTCTCTTCCCTGTGTGACTGTACAAGTTACATGAGCACCAAGTTTGTGCTAAGCCCCAAAGTAATGTACAGGAGAACTAGAAATCTCATCCCATCTATTTGGTATCTACACATTTTTTGAGGCATGTCAGCATAGCCTTTTTTGCTGAAATCTTGCATATTGTCTTCTATCTGGAGATATTTTGCTCTTTGCAGAGAAGACAATTGGGAGAGGCTGATTTTATGGGAACAGCAGTGCAGATGAATTGGTCTCCTATCTATTATTTATAGCGAAGGTTTCCTTGGTTTCAGCACAGCTCACAGGTAGAGTTGAAGGTACAGCTAGTTTCTCTCCACTGTCATTAAGCTGAGAGTACTCATCAGGCTTTAGAACAAATACCTTGGAGTCCCAAAGCTGCCTGTGTCCATCATCATATCACCTGGAGCAACTGGTCCGTTTCCTCCCTCAGATCATAGTGGGTTTGTATTTTTTGTTTGCAATACAGAAATGTTTTTGCCATTCTGTCATGTATTTCTACCATGAATTAATAAGTTGGTTTTTACAAATACGCAAACAGATGGCTCTGGAGATTGGTAGGCTTCCATGTTTCTGAAGAACATGCCACATTATTGCTGGAAATGGTTTCTGCTTATTTGTTTAAAATAACTTAATTTCTGTACAAAGAAGCCTGGAATATCTGCCTGGGAATGCTGAAAGCAATACTGCAATTGTTACACATCCTGAAACGGATTCAGAGAAGATCCTATCATGGATGCAATCACATCCAGTCTGAGATCTCATTCCCAAACTTTCATGAAGGAAAGCAGTTGTAGCAGTACCAGAGCTGAGAAAGATGGGCTTCTTACAAGTGCATGGACTCACTTCAGTCAGAATTTTTGTGACCAAAACTTCCATGAGGATGGCATAGTCACAATGCTCTGTGCTGTGTGGATTCTCTGATGTCTATAAGTAGGCAATGGCACCTTCCCCTGTGGTCAGACACTGTTGTATGTAAACCTCCTTGCCCTCCTATCAAAGGGGGTGGAACTGACCAGTATGGTTCAGAAGTTATAAGGACAAGAGGTGGAAAAGAGAGACGCCATGATGGTGTGAACCCTGTTTTCATAGAAAATACTGCTAAATATAAAGCTACCCATTGCATTTCAGAAAGTCTACTTGGTTGTGAGGAATCTAGAAAAGGCCACATTTACAGCCTTACATTTATGCATTACTTGTATGAAGGTGGTGTGAAATACCACGTCTCCTGAACCAATACAAGGACTGAGCTCTGAGTTTGCTGAACTTGTACTATGAAGGAAGGAACATGAACTAATACTTTATTCAGCGTTTTACTGGCAGCTTGTCTGCTCTGATGATTTAACTGTTATTTACACTGAAACCAACATGCAAGAAGATTGCAGCCTATGACTCCCAAGAGAGCAGCTATGGAATTTTTGTATTCTGCAGAGTGTTATGGGTTGGCAGCCACTACTGTGTGCTACACAGATAACTTCAATCATGTGTGTTTATCCTATAAACAAGAAAGTGCTCCACACTGTTGTGCTAAAGAAAATAGCTGAAATCTAAAGCAGCTCAGTCCTGTTCAAGCTGTCCCCAGACACACTGCCTACCACGCGGGTTTGTTTTTCATTTATTTGTTAATGAAAACTGGCAACAGATGCTACACTTTTATTGAACACATTAATCATTGAAATAAAACAATATTTCTGCTGCTCTGGCAACTCCTGTACTACACATAAATTAGGCCTGCTGCTTTCCTGTTAACCCTGTACAGAATGAATAAAAACCCCTAAAGCACTGGTTTCTTTGCTATAGTATA
The DNA here is from genome assembly GCF_020740795.1 of Apus apus. Lineage (NCBI taxonomy): Eukaryota > Metazoa > Chordata > Aves > Apodiformes > Apodidae > Apus > Apus apus. The sequence continues at coordinate 15,501,501 of NC_067294.1, read as the reverse complement.
CTTCCACTGTAAGACTGGATGTCTCGTATGGATTCAAGATCTGAAACCATCCATCTGGCTTCTGATTCCAAATTTAGCTTGTGGCAATAAGTACAAACAACGTGTGATGTGCTTGGATGCTTCTAAGACGTAAGAACATAATCTTGATCCAGTTGCTAGTTTTCACAGAATAGCAGTAAGAACAACAGCTTAATGTTACTGAGTCCTGACATTTATAGCTATATTATAGCACTCAACAGTATGTGCTGGAATGCCTGTGAGGCATTAGGGAATTCCTTATGCCTTAAACATCCTTCACAGATGTAGAGCCACAAGCATACTCACTTGCTCATCTTCCTATAGGGTAACATGCAGGTTGTGTATGTGCACAGCCAACCACAGATCTAATTAGTCATTAAGCAGGTCTTGTCCCCACTCCTAGCTTACAGGTTTATATTATTAGTAGCTCTCTTGGGACAACCCTCTCTCGAGAGAGTAAGCTACCCTGCACACACTGGTCTGACAGAAACTGTTTACAGCTCAATACTGTACCTAAGAGCTCCAAACACTTAGATTCAATGCACGTCTGCTAATCTGTGCCATGCAGCAGAATTACAGCACACAACCTGTGGGGACCTCTCCAGAAGGTAGGTTGGCACTGTTTAGGTGGGGTAACGGGTCTTAAACTACTGTTAACAAACATGACCTACTCTCTTCAGAATAGCTGCATTAATGCAGGCAATAATCATAATCATTATATTCTCATACAGCAACTTTTAAAACTTTGGCCATATTTCTAAGGAAAAAGAGCAAATAGGAGAAATGCAGTTTATGCAGTTGTGGAAGTACCAATCTGAAAGAACCATCAAGTACAGGCTACTTTAAAAACATATAAATGATCAAATAACCTCTTACTCATATATAGTTTCTTTATCTCCTGCAAAAGAAAAAATCTCTGAGGTCTATCCAACTCAGTGGAGACATCAATGATAAATTAAATCCTCCTTGTGTCTCTGTTATTGTACACTCTAGCTTACACAGAAGGATGTACCAGCCTGATGACCAAATCATTTGTGTTGCAGAACTATGGAAAATTATTCTAAGGGTTGAGTTTAACAAAGGAGATGACAAGCTGTCATGGGGAAGGTTTGCATATATTAGCCTACAAAGAACAAATTGCCATGGAAATTTCTATAATACAGAATACTTCACTGAATTAGGGATTACTTTCCACCCTCCACCCCAGCTTCCAAATTGCTTTCCTAAGTCAGCCCTAGGAGAAATGATCCGAATGCACGTCTTCATTAGTCTCTGTACTAAAGTTAGTGCAAATTCTAAATATATCAGATAAATTAGGTTTACTTTGATCTACTAGGGAGCAAGTCTCTTACCTATAACCAGTTTTATTCATACTTCTTCCCTCTTTGCCCACATGAGTACAGCAGCAGAGAATAGCCTGGGCTGAAAAGACAGTTGTGGGATGTCGCAGAAACAGACCAGTGCCATTGCAGCAGTCATGGCACTTACAGTAAGCACAAATTTCAGTTTCTTGTGTTACACACCTTGGTGATACATTTTCTGACACATGGAAAACGGAGGACTTGTTAATTATGCCTGCTCAGTTAAGTTCATCCCTCTTCAGTAGATACTGTATTTACCAGCCTGAAACAGGTTTTTTCTAGTAAGAAGTAGACTAGTCCAACTTGGTGTTTGCATGAATTTGTGTGCAATCTCTAAGTTCATTATCTGGCAACTTATCTTTTAGTTTTTCTCTGTCCTGCAGGTTCACCCTAAAGGTGTAAGTTTATTGTGAGCAGTATTTATTAAATTCAATATAGTAACACAGCTGCAGCTCCTAGAATAATAAATAATATTTGACTTTGTTATTTCTTTCTACATGAATGTTTTATGATCAGTGTGACTCCAAAGAAAATTTCCCAAATGAATACAAATGCTAGAATACCAGTTCTTTCTTTTTAGTTCCTATGATCTCTAGCATAGGAAAATAGTTAGAAGTGACTAGAAAGCACTTCCTTAACAATCTTTAAACTAATTTTGTCACATTTCCCACTAAATCCAAACTACTCCTTGATTACTGATGTCATTGTTAAAGAAGTCACATCACAAACATTGTTATTATTTGCTTGAATTGCTACCTAAAACACTAAAACACACTTGTGGGAAAGGGTCAGTGAATTAGATTTTAAACTAAGAAAAAATCTCCAGAGACCTAAGGAAATTATGTCACTATGTCTGCTATAGCTTCTCTTTGCTTGTCTAAGACAGGTAAATCTATTGTTGCCAATACCAGCTAAATATCAGTGAACCTCCAGTAGTAAAACTAAAAAAAAACCCAAAAAATTATCATTCTGCAGGCTTAAAGAGTTTGGATGCACAATTCAACATGTTTTCTAGGAGTCTGATCATTGGAAAATCAAGCCCTAGCTAAGTGTTTTAAGCAAGGAACTTGTCAGTATTCAAAGTCCTGGCTTCAGTATCTTGCTGATTCTCACAATGTGAGCTCTACTATTGCTGTAGCTTCTTGGGAGATTTGAGTTTTAAATTTTTATTTCTCACTTCCAGATATCTCAAAAAATTATGAAAATGAGACTGGAGATGAAAACTGTTGAATAGGTAAACATTAAATCTAGCTCACCTTCACATACTGATCTTTTGAATAACATTTTTTTAAGTAATAAATTATTTTTCTCACCTAAATAGATACAGGCTGTTAAGCAGAAGTATCAAATAAGGAGGTACAGCTTTTTACAGGTACTTTTTCTAGTGAAACCTATGCATTAATTTTGGGGTTTCCATGTATCTTTTCTGGCTACACCCCTAACTGGAAAAACATACTCATGTATCTGCGACTGTAGAAGGGGGCACGAGGCTCTTCAGAAACTTTCCAGTCTATGATAAAAGACAAACACTTTTTATGCAAAGAGGATGTAATTACTTCCTATCCCATAACTATGTAACAAAGTGGCTTACATTTCCAATTCTAATTGTCTATTATCAATAATGTCTAATATTACTATTTGTTTATATGGGAGCAAGAGTGTGGCAGTACTTTGCAGTGTAAATGTTTCAATTCTGATGATTGTGCAAGACATTAAAAAAATGGTATAGTGAGAAATGACAGCAAATTACAAAGAAAGAAGATGGAAAGGAAAAAGGAAAATAAGATGATCTGTGCTATATTTTATGACCTACTGTGATAAATGTTCATGAGCCTGTAAACAGAGAGGATACATTTTACACACAGGACACATTTGAATCCATTCTAGCCAACAGAATTTATCCTTAGAATAAAACAGTGCATTTTGGGCCAAAAGAACTCTAGTTTGCTTTTTCTGCAGACCTCATCCACAAAAGCTGTCAAGGAACACACTGTTGTTCAGCATTTCAGCATGCACATTTGCAGCAAAAGGCACAAGCATGTGGCAGGCTGGCAGTCCAGAGAAAGTCATCCTTCCTTTCCTTGTGCCGTGCTTTGACATCGCTACCAGCAGTGACACCCAACTTCTGAATGACATTGAAAACCAATGGTGCCTTGGATTTTTATACCAAAACCTCAAGAGAATACTTGGAAAGTAAAATCAATTTGTAGTTAGAGCATAGATCAGAAAAACCTGTTATGTATAGCATGACACCAAAAGCCTAAATTTGCTGCCATTTACACTCACAGAAACACATACTCTCATTCTTTCTGAACCTTTCCCTAAAAATGGATGCTGGCATGCACATCAGAGGCTGTGTACAGATGGATTAAGAACAATGAGTCAGCTTCTCTGCTTTAATAAAACAAGAAACAAACTTGTAAAAACACTCAAGTGATATTTAGTAAATCAGACAAGGTTATACAAATAAAATACTATAGCCATATGATTTCGCTAAAGCCAATTACATCTAAGTAACCACAATACAGAGGTGTGAACTGTTCTTTGCCAGTTACACATTAACTACTCCCCATTAATCATAAAAATGTTTTTTACATTATTCTTGATTCTATAACTGCAATATCCCAATCAGCATTTTGCTCAGGTGGCCTGGGTCCAGCTACTATTCCTTTTTTCCTTACTAAGATATTTTGCAATAGCAGCCAGTGAGTGGGAGTTGCAGGAAGATATTCTGGGCTTACACTACAGCTGAAATCTCTTTCAGATTAACTTCAGTGTTTCAAGGTGTTGGTTTGGGTTTGTTTGTTGTTTTGTTGTTTGGTTTTTTTGTTGTGTTGTTTTTTTTATCTTAAATTCTATAATCAGATATGAGAAGTTTTCACTTATCAATGAAGAAATAAAACATGTATTTTATATACTTTTCATCAGAACATTTAGAGTGGTTCATTACCTGTAGGAATGTATTTTATAGTACTTTCCAGGTTAAGTATGAAATTAAAACAAATGAAAAAGTATTAAATATATTTAATTTGTTGCAAGGACTGACAGACAAAACTGAGCAAAATCAAAACCAAAATTCTGCATGAAGCTTTTCCCTCACTTTTCAGACCTAGTTCAAAGTCCTGCACACTGTATCAAAGAAAAATTGGGAAAAATATTAATATTAAAAATGCAGGAAGCAAAACTCAGTCCTGTGACTGCAATACCTTTGTATCTGTAGCAGCTAGAACTCCAACTTTGTGCTAGGTTTTATTCCTTTCAGTCACATGATACTATTCAAACTTCTTAGTGTACAATGGAATCTATACCTCTAAGAGAGACATTAAAAACTGGATGGGAGTGTATACTAATTAAAGCAATTAACAAAACCATGAGTAAATTCTGCACATACTAACAGTCTACATGCAAATAACAAATGCGTTCAGTGTTCACGTTCTGGATGCTGCTGAAGACAGACTGCTTTATAAATTTCACACATCTGAATTATTTCCTTGCCACTTCTTGGGAAAGTTTTCAAGTCACTAAAACCCATCACAGCTGGAGAACCATTCTCTCCTGAAGGGCTGGAAGTTTTACATGCTACAGAGAGTAAAATTTTCCAGCTCTGACATCCATCATGGAAGCAGGTTGGTAAGATATGATGAGGCAGACTTGGAGCAGGGCTAATAAACTGCATGGAGAACACCATAAAGTCAGGCTGGTCAGTGGTTCACTGCCAGCAGTTATACTCATCTAAACAAGGATAACCTCACTCATATCATTCCCATTCATTTTGGCTTTTCCATGGAGTTCTATTGTGTAGCTGAGTATAGAATCTTGTCCAGGAAAACCAGACATTTATTCCAAGCAATCTGCCTTGTTTATACAAACTATAGATAAGATTCAACACCTAATGAGAAACACTCTGACTGACAGTGGAAATAGCCCTACAGTGCTAATATTAATATACTGATTAGTGTTTTGTCAGTAACTTGTCTATATACTGAACTCAACAGTCAATTCTGTAATAGCTGGAGAAAAGATCATGTAGTCAAAAGTTTGTTCTCTTACATAAGTGAAAGACCTACCTATGTCCATGAAGGATAATTAACTTATTAACATTGTTACCTGTGTGGTTCAGAGTAGAACTTGATTCATCAGCATAATCAGTTTGCATCAACCACTAAGTACCTTGTATTAACACTTTTAATGAAGTTACATTCAAGCATTTTCAAGTGGTATTTTAAACAACACTGTGAAGCATAGCTTTCCTTAGATCTATGCCAACTACAATGGGCAACTAAAACATATTTCTTGAATCCAACATTTGAAGTCTAAAAACTTAAAGGTGATCTTTTCTCACAAACAGACACATTCTTCTTTCTCAAAAGCAGGAATGCCAGAAGCTCAGCCTCAAGGTTTGTTTAAACTATCCTGCCCTGTTCTTCTGTGGCCACAGTATTTTGCAGGCTGCTCTTAACCTTGCAGATAGGCACAGATAACATGATGCTTATCTTACAGGCAGGAGGTTTGGCAAGCTGCTTTTCAGAGTCCAAAACAAACTGCCTTCTGTGGATTGGTCAGCAGGACACTGTGGAGTATAAAGCTAGTTTAGCCTCTCCTCGTGTCCCAGTATATCAAGGTTTAAGCTTCATTGACTCCAGTATAGCAACCTTAATCAAGATTTTTCATGCCTCAGAGAACAGTACAGCTGCTAAACTTTCTTTAATAAGTGTTTTATAGCTGGAGAAGCTGAACAGGAATTAGCTGAAAACAGATGACTTACTTCAGGTCTTATTAAGCAGCAATTTATTATAACTCAAACTGTAACACTGTCTTGCTCTAACATGAAAGAGGAAGGATGGTTTAAGTGATTTAGCTCACTCATTGATTCTGTCCCACTCATTCCCTGCCTTTTCTCTTGCAGTATGGATTTACTTCAAAACCAGGAAGCACTGTGATGAGTCTCAGGAGAAAGTCCTTCATTTCTCATTTCCTATCAAGTAAAGCAAATGCCATCGTCCTCCCAGGACTTACTGGCAATACAGTCTTTATAAAGCTCATTTTGAGAATTCATGGCTTTATTATTTCAAACAAAAGAAGCTTCCTATTACCTTGTTAGAGCCAGTGTTGGCAATGTTAACAGAATATTCTGTTTAAGAAGACACAGGTAGAAAGCAGGTCATGAAAAACGCCCACACTGGGATCTCAGTGAAGTGGCACTGAGGATTCTTCTATGGAATGTATTTTGTCTTTGCAGACCAGTTTTATCACAGTAGATTATTTAAAAATTCCATATTCAAGATAAAATTCTTTTTTAAAGGGTCATGTGACTGGCCTTAATACAAAATCCTTAAAAGTACTGAGAATATAGTAAGCATGAATTAACATGTAGGTAACTATGCACACACTGTGCAATATACTGGCTGCCCAATTAACAAGTCTTGCCACATGCATTCTCACAGTATTGTACAACTACTGTTTCTCAAAAAATGTTGTATTTTATTCTAGCTACAGCTTTCAGACACACATACTTAAATTTCATGTAAGGTGCCATCCACAGCTGTACTTGCAATTCAGCAGTGGGTGTGTTTCTCTCAGACTCAGCAACAAACCATTGTCATGGGATGGCTCCATGGGCACTCTGTTCCAGAAAACACTGTTACTATTATTATTGCTGTTAATAATGCATATTCCTATGGTATAGAATCCAGGTGTAACACTCATGCAACCAGATGCCATTATATAGTGTCTACACTGTAGAAGGAAATGTTTCAGACTGAAACACCTTGAATGAACGCAAATATTTAATCCTAAACTCATCTCCCCTCAATTTTTTTCTATGTTAAGTAGGGGTAAGATAAGGAGGAAGAAAGTAAATAAAACTGTTGATGGTGCTCAGCTTTAAAAAAAAACAAAATAAAATTAAACCTTCCATTGTATTCTGTAGGTGTACAGGTCAGCAGACAAAGCAGAGAGAGTCTGTCTCAGAGGCATTTAATTAATTTTCCAGGAATATAAATCAAGATGTTTTAATCTTGAATAAAGAATAAAATATTTTTTCTCTCATTTCCAGACTCTCAGTAATCATTAAGTACAGTAGAAGAACTGTAAGGGAAATAGCTTTTTGACCCAGTATTCCCCAACAGTAGATCCTGCTAACAGTGGGAATAGCCTTAATAAGCAGATGGCAAGAGAAAGAATTCTATGTTTTCATTATAGGCAGATTATATAAGATTTTTAACTTTGTGGCCTGAATGGAAGCTATGAGCCAGTCACTAAGAAAATAGTAAGACTGATGATGGCACATGAGGATAAATAACACCTCAGTGAAATGGAGGTGTGATTAGCTTCCAGTGCTGAGTTGCTTCTGAATGACATGCCATCTTGCACTTGTGTGCATTTCAAAGGCTTCCCTTCTTCTCTAAGATCAGCAGAGATGATATGAGCAACAGGCCTTCAGAGTTAAAACAGAAAGTAGATGTAAATGCAGATGATCATATATATTCAACACATTCTAATTCCTCTTCACAGCTGCACAGTTCCAGACTACTGACTCTTCAGAGCAGACATTTCTTGTACAATGGTTTGATTCTTTACTGTGCTCTGGGTGCCAGCTGGAAATACTGTGTTCAGCTTGATCCCTAATCTGTCTTTGTATAGGAAAAGGAGGAAGGGAAAGATAGTGAGGAGGTAATGCACTGCTGCTGTGCATTCTAATAAGGCACTGCTACCCTTCCAACAGGGCCGTAATCTCAAAGGCCAAAAGCTGAGAGCATCAAGCAACTGTAAGCTAACAAGAGCATAATTTCTACTTTTCTGTGAGTCTATTCCGTCCCACCAGAGAGGAAGCATTGCCAAGAACATCTACAGCCAGGCAGTTTAAGAAGCAGATTGGTATCCAAGGTACTATCAACACAAATGTGAAAACTCACCATGTTTCTAAGGAAGCAGAATGGCTGGTAACTTAAAAATGTTACGGAGGATTGAATGTGAGCTCTGGGAGACTGAAACTACTGTTTGAATAGAGAAGGCATCTCCAATCAATATCCTATTCACTCCTATATTACTGATAATTGTTTTTAGGTTAAGACAAAACCCTTATTTGCTGACTTTCAGATAACCAGTAAGTTAATTAGCAGCCAAACAATGTAAGGTTTCTAAAATAAGGCACTAACAGTGAAAAGGGAAGTCAGGCACAATTGCTGCACCATTTTTGTATCTTTACCTTTATAAAGTCTTAGCCCTTAAAGCTGGAAAAGTTAGTTATTTACTACTCTGCCATGTAATGGTTGCATTTGTGAGTCAGACACATTTTTGTTAATATCCCTACAATTTTTATAAAATTAAAATTCTAAGCAGAGCCAAAATTTTAAAAATAAATTGAAAAAGTTAACGAGCAATAAACTTATCTTACTTTACTACAAAATTCTTGAAAAGTTGTCCTTCCACTTGCTCATAGTTCTAGGTGAATACACACACATATGACACAAATTCAGTCTGTTTGTAGATCAGTTCAATACTAGATAATCTTTATCAGTGATATTACGAAATGTCTTTGTAGACTTGTCTGTGACACACTTCAGAAGCTGCTGAAATAGGTTTCTGCTTGCCAAAAGGCTTATCTTTTATCTTTTACCTCTGAGTAACTGAGCAGAGAGTCTGTGATCAGCATTTTTTTACAGTTCGATTTTTTAAGTACTGTGTTGGACAGTAAATATATAAAGCAAATTCTTCTGTCTCATCCATTCCTCCAAAATAACTGCACTCTGGAACTTATCTGAAAGCTTGAAATTGAAATAATGCATATATTTGGAGAAAACACAAACTATACAAAGAAATGCAATATGCAAAAGGATCTGAGCATCCTCACTCCAATGCACTATTCCTCACCTACCTGCACGGATACATGCTACACATGCATCAATACCAGCATATCATGCAACTTTGCTTCAAGTGCACTATCAGATGAATAAATGCTTCTCTTTCTAAGTGATGAACCAATTTCACAAAAGAAAACCAGTTTTTACCCCTTGTAAGCTAGGGGAAGTTGTTACTTTAGTGGAGAGGGCAGAGAAGCAGGGCCTGACATGATTCCACACAGGCACAGAGGGGCTTGTCCTCACCAGATGCCAAGCTCCATGCATACCTTGCTATTGCACCTTGACCAGGTCTGCACTGAGCAAGCAGCCAGCTGTGCATGTGAGCAACACCTCAGTGGACCTTACAGTGTTCCACAGACCTTAGTGTGTCAGAAAAGTTTCAGAACATGTAGTGATCTCTAATGAGCAAACAACAGACAAAATATTTAGTGTTTCCAATGCCTCATAGAACTTCAAACCATTTCATAAATGGCTTTCAACTTCTGCCAGCATTTTGCTGTATTTTAATAATCCTACAGCAAGGGCAAACCTTATCATCCATGTTCCACCTGAACGAGAAAAACTGCGAATTAAGTGAAAGATAACCTTCTTTCCTGGGAAGGTACCTGAGTTTTCCAATTAAATAAACTCTTGGAAAAGGCTCAGTAAGCCCATACATGCCTCTGAACTTGAACACAACAGCAAGCCGAACCACAAAATGTTTTTTTTATATTTCAACCACCCCAATATCTGCTGGAGGGACAACACAGCAAAGCACCAGAAATCCAGGAAGTTCCTGGAGTGCACTGATGTCAACTTCCTCCTCCATATGGTAGAGGAACCAACAAGAAAACATGTTTTGCTGGACCTTGTTCTCACCAACAGAAATGGGCTGGTTGATGATGGAAGACTTAATGGGAGACTAGGCTGTAGTGACCATGACATGGTTGGATTCAGGATCCTTAGAGCAGCAAGGAAGGAGTGAAGCAAGCTCACTACCTTTGACTTCAAGAGAGCAGATTTTGGTCTCTTCAAGGATTTTCTTGGTAGGGTACCATGTGACAAAGCCCTGGAGGAGAGGGAAGCCCAAGAAAGCTGGTCCATATTCAAGGACCACTTCCTTCATGCCTAGGGACTAAGTGTCCCAACGAAGAGGAAGGCAGGCAGGAGAGCCCATTTTAAAGAAGGGAAAAAAGAAAGACCTGGGGAGCTACAGATCAGTCAGTCCCACCTCTGTGCCCAGCAAGATCATCGAGCAGATCCTCCTGAAGGCTCTGCTAAGACACATGCAAAACCAAAGGGGTGATTTCTTCTGCCTAAAGAAGTAGTTCTGACTGTATTTTCAGTTCATTTTGCTATAAACAAGAGAAAGAAGATATAGGAGACCAGCAGAAGCAAACATTATCAAGGTTGACAAGAATTTTGTGTTAGTTTTCTCTCAACACCCTGTTCAAGATCAAATAATTTTATTAGTATGAGCAAAATATATCCTAGACAGTTTGTTCTTGAAGTGTAGTATCACCATTTCATCTTTCTAAAGATGCTTCAAACAGAACGGAAAAAAAAGTTGCCAAAAGTTATTGATTCTGAAAGACCTCCTAGGGAGGATAAAAACCATACACATCCAAGCTCTTGGCATTTATTATCATAACTTCTGTCAAGAAAGGAACAAACTGTCCAGCTATATTGCATAAGTTTCCAATAAAGAATGCATGAAAAATTAATTCACAGAATAAAACTCTAGGCAGCTCATTTCTAAATAAGTATAACTAGTTTATTTTCAGATCAGTGATCTTGTCTTGTAGGTAAGTACATTTTTAAATTATACTTTTTCTCTATATTGCTTCTAAATGTTTTGTTGTTGTTTGTTGGTTTTTTTTTTAAATAGATCACAGAATCACAGAATTACCATGGCTGGAAAAGACATTTAAGATCATCAGGTCCAGCTAGATCAGTAGGTAAAGCCATGCTTTTCTCTTCTGCCCATGTAATTTTTGATCAATATTTATTTATTTTAGTTGCTCTCAACTAAAAGTGCACATATTCTGAAGTTTCGGACCAGCTGTCACTGTGGCTGTCATTCTGATTCCTCTGAGCCTTTTGTTAACATCTACAGCAAACCAAAACAGATTTTACCTGTAGTCATGCAGAAGGACAGTGGGTTTTCTTTTCCTTGTTGTCAAAGACACATCTAAGAGCTGTAATATTTGCCAGCAATTTAAAGCCATAACTCAGACAAGACATTAGTCTGTATCCAACTACAGCTCAAGAAACACAACACAGAGGCATGAAGTTGTGACAGGGCACAGCTGAACATATTTTACGTTGGGTTTTTTTGGCACAAGTATTCTTCCTCTTAGCTAAAATGTTGACAAGAAAATGAAATGCTAAGCAGTAAATCTGTTGCCTTATTTGTTACCAGAAACACTTGACAGAAAATACAAATACAATAGCATATGCAAACCCATCCTGCTAGTGTCCAAGCATATTAAAACACCAGACATCAGAGAGGTCTGTATAGCAAAACAGCTTTGGCATTCTGGTGGGACTATGAGATGGCTCTTGGCAATTCTGGCTGAGATACGGACCCCTCTTGTGGCTCTTCAACTTCATTTGAGATCACTGCTCCTAAACTCTATGTCAAGCATTTAAAGAAACAAAGCTTGTGAACTTTCAAGTTGTGCTGGTTACTGAATAAATATATTACTGGAGAGAACGGAGGTGTATTTGTCTTATCTGAGTAAAAACTCAAACAGCTATCAAGATCTGTAGTCATGAGTGGAGATAACTGCTATTTCTGGACACACAGGAAAACACGTAGGGTAAGATGCAACTTGAAATCTTATCTCACTTCTGCTGACATAGAGGGACGCCTACTGGCTTTAACAAGAGTAGGTTAGGCTCCTGAAAGTCTCTCTTTTAAAATAGGAATGCTCATCCTACACTTCACAGACTGAATACAGCCCCATTGCAATTCTGTTTCAACAGCCCATGAAGCTTTAGTGACAACACCAGGCAAGAAAGGGAGTTGTTATCAAGGAAAAATGCGTACAGCTCACTGACTGTCTACTCCCTTCAAGCTCTAGGTAAAAAAAAGAAAAAAAGTAGTGACCAAGTGCAGTCAACATGATATATGCTAATCAAGAGTGTCATCTGGGATGTGTCAGACCAGTTGATGGTCTGGTCATGCTGTAAAGAAGAAACAAAGAAAAGAGACCTTTGCACACCTAGAATAAGACAAGTCACCTGTCAAGATGGATAGGAAGGGGTAGATCAGTTGAGACACATTTTTTTCAAGCAACATCCGTAATTGTCTTGCCACAATTCCAGTTGTCAGGAAATGAGGACAAGAATGCTGCTAAAAGCAGCTCCAAATGGCTTCTTCTTCCCAAAATTTACTGCATCCCTACAGAAATATGAGTGTAACTACAGAATATATGGGTCTTAATCATAATTAATCTACAGTAGCAAATACAAGGGATCAATTAAAATGTGCTTTTTCATTAAAGATTTGAACATTTTATAGTACTAAGCACTACAGCAAGATCCATTTTTTTCTTTTCAGTTCTCCAGTGCCTTATGTTAGTACCATCGTCATAAGTACCCCGTATCATTTGGTTTTGAGCCTTTTCATTATTTATTCTCTGCTTTTTTAGACATTTCATTTTTAAATTACTCATCTCACTGAAAACCTTTCATTGTGTTCTCCTATCCCAAGTCCTTCCTTTAGTGCACCAGTTTTCTTTCAAATGAAGACTTCAACCATGTTATTGTCAACTACTTTGTCTAGCTCTGAACATAATGAACTCCCTGAACCTCAGAGGAAGCAACTGTAAACCTGTCAGGGTTAATGGTCTTCCAGGCTGATGATTTCACTTCACATTGTCTCAAAGGCAGGAGGAGAGTCCTGCAGCCTGACCTCCACAGCCACACTGCCTGCCAGGGAGTGGGCGGAAAGGAGGAGGTATGGCTAAGGGAGCCAGGCACGCTCCTCTGTTTTCAGTAAACACTGCCTGGAAAATGGGCCTGCTTTATAGCACAGATTAGAGACCAAGATAGATAGCAGCTGGCTGTGATGGGGAAGCCCTGTGTGGGGAAAGGCAGGGTTTGTCTGGGCAAGAATGTGCTAGGGAATCGGGTAGCAGTTGATGCAGAGCAATCAGACGCATTGGCCCTGGTGTGGTAGCTGATTGTTGTGCAGGTAAAGAACTGAAGCATTACATCCTCTGCTACCATCACAGCAGTGCAGCTGCTCAGTCACTGCACAAACCTTCCCTATTGCTTTCTTGCACAGTGGATCATGCACCTGAGCCTCATTTGTTGTAGTTTCAGCTCCCTCCTTAAAAATCATTTGTGAGGGCATACATGCTATAGTGACTACAGCTTGTCTAGTTCAGTCCAAATGAACACGGGCCATATGAGTGGTGTACTAAAAGCAGTCCCCAGCTGTTTGGTGTGCCATGGTGCTGTAGCTACATTGCTGATAGTGTTGGAACTAGCTAGCTCAAAGATCACTGGAAGAGTCTGCACAAATTGCAGTACATATCATCTGTTGTCTCCACTATGAAAACATAGGAGGCTGACCCATCCAATTTCTCTCCAAAGAAAAACAATATACATTTCCAAGCAAGACAGTGAAAAGGCAGTGCAGGTCTCAAGCTACCTTTCTGCTGAAGAAATGACCCAGCCTAATTGAATATGTGGGTGCCAGTGACACCACAAGTACAGGACATGTCCTGCACGGCATGTTCTCCTGGTGAGGCATGATCTCAGAGTACCTGGTCAATTGCTGGCTTAAATCTAGGTTTCTTTTGTGACTTCGGTCATTTTAAGTTGCAGTTTCCTAGTGCCTCATTTTTAAAATCAGATTACATCTCATAGGAGTATTGAGAGGACAAAATCCATTAATAAAAATGAGATATTCAACTGGAGTGATGGTGTGCTGGGCCATTTATTTAGGCAGCAATTAAAAGATGTACGAATCAGAGTCTTTTCCAGCAATTTGAAATTCATACTTTTCTCTTATTTTTCTTTTTTACTTCAAACTTTATAAAAGTTACAATCTTCCAGATTGAAAGCAACAAATGTTGTGATTCAAACATTTCCTCTTTTCTTTCCTTACCTGAAGTTTCTGTCTAATGTACCATCAAGTATCAAGATATCTATAATGATATGCTTTATTCAGGCACAGACTCAGTGTTCTCATTGTCCTTCTCAAGGACAGTTACTAAAAGCTTTTCAGAGGATACTAAAATTTTTGCCACCCTTTTTACTTTCTTTTGAACTTCTGGACCGTTGTTAAAATAGCCCAGCATGCACATGTTCACTGCATTTTAAAAATTCTGAGTGAATTGCTTGGTGCATCTGGCAAGGCTGGAAAAGCAAACCGGTTTTAGAGGCACTTTATTTTTATTTCATATTGCACTGCAGACATAATGCAGCCTTTTCTCTAAGTTCAGTACAGACTGTTCCCTCACTTGCACTTGTGAACTCCAGGAATCATGGTTTTGAAAGCACTAGGATCAATCTGGGTTTAGATTTCTGTACAGCATGAACCTCCAAACATGGCTTGGCTCTTGGTGTTATAGTGACAAAGGCGATTCAACTTTATTTTATGGTTTTGACATTCCCATAACAAGAAACTCATTTCATATGTAGGGTCAGCTACAACATACTGGTCATTCAAGGCATCTAAAAATGAAGCAGCTCAGGAATATCTTAGCTGGAATAGTGGTAACTGGATTTCGCCTTTCAATAGCCACAGCATTCTTTATAGCCCCTGACTTCTGTGACTGAGTAATAACACACTAACATTGCCATCTTTTAATGTCATATGCAGAAAATATCATGTATGAGGTTGATGCTTAGAAGACAGTTGTTCACCCAGATAAAGAAATGAAGTAAACTTAAAAAAAAAACAACCATCCAAACCCCAAAAAACTCACAACAACAACAACAAGCCTATGAGTAATGAATGATGTTTTCACTGAGTAGCAGAAATGCAACCATAGTACAGTTCTCATTCTATGGAACTAGCCACTGCTTACACAAATAACTGCTTTTGGCTTTAGGTGATTATGGCTACGCTTCTCTAAGGCATTATTACCTGTCATGGAATCATAGAATCATTTAGGTTGGGAAAGACCCTTAAGATCATCAAGTCCTACTGTTAACCTAACAGTACCAAGCCCAACACTAAACTATGTCCCTAAGCACCATGTCTTCTTTTAGGTCTATTTTATAACTGCAGAATAAGGCAGTTTTCACTGAGGAAATAAAGATTTCTGGATGGGATATGCTATGTTTAATCAGTCACCTATCCACCAATTTATACATTATAGTTAAACATTCATTATGTTTTGTGCAGGAAAGAAACATGAGTGTGAAGATTCTTTTACTTGGTTTGAGAACAAAGCTTTGGAAAGCATACAACACCAGCTGAGCAAATATCATTACTATCCATGGAGCAGAAAAAAACCCAGTAATTTCCAAGATACTTAAGCACATCTGGGTCACACAGGATTATGACTTTCTTCTTTCTGAATTCACAAAGACAGGACATTTCACTGCAAAGAAAGGTCTGTTCATAGCTTGAATTTAAAGAAAATAGCCTTAAGCTTGCCCTAATCCTGCCAAGGAGATTCAGTACAATAAGTCTCAGATTTACACCACTCGATAGGATAACAGCTAAGACAACTGGTTCAAAAGGTGGAATCTGTGGAAGACAGACTCTCCAGTGGGCTTATAGGTCAGGTCCTTACCTACTCTAAACAGATGGGCTTTGGTGCTTTGCCTGCAAATATGACCCTTCCTTCCATGGTTAACACACAGTACATTTGTGAGAGAGGTAGATGTAAGAGCCCATTTCTTCCAACACTGCACTTCTTCATGCTGCTGTTTTTCCCAGAAAGCTTTTTGCAATTTCTTACATGAAATGCTGGATTGAATCTGTGTTTCTGAGATGTCTCATTTTCCCCATGTTAGCTGAAATACTAAACATATAAAGTGCAAGTCTTCTATTATTTTAAGTCTAAATTAACATAATTACCATAATTAAGACAACTAGGTTTATCCAGTCTTTTAATTCTCATATTTCCCTGAAAGCATGTTCATTATCTGCTGGCCAGCTTTTATCTATCAGTGAAGGAATTATTGAAAGTTCTATGATTAAAGCTCATCAAGACATGCACATCACCACTTAATATTAATATTAATATTAATATAAATAAATAAATAAATAAATAAATATAAATATTAATATTACTGGTTTCTCCACTAATTGTCTAGGTGACCAAGTGTTCATTAAAACAACATCTTAAATATAGTAATCAAAGAAAAGCTGAAATAGAAAAGGTTGTACTGGCAACTTTAAAGAAAAATTACAAAAATCTTTAACACAGATTGAAAATGCCAGTGGTCAAAGCCATGAAGTCAAAGATCAATTCTCACTGAGTTTCCAATTTGGAACTTATTAAAAGAGGAATAAAAAAAAAAAACACATTAGCTTTTGTAGCTAGCCAAGTAGGAGGCCATTAAGAGATTTGCAGCACAAGCTTCCTCACTGACTGTATTCAAGCTGACCTTGACTTCCACCATGGCCTTGCCTTGGCAGTAACCATGGGGATACCTTGATTATTTTTCTTTCCAGGCTTTCAAGACTAACACAATTAATTCAAAGCATGGAGGTCTGATGGCTTGCCCTCCAAACCAAAATAACTATGAAGACACATTGCATATCACCAGCGGAGCTGCAGCAGGGTGCCTCTAGACCTACAGCCACTCCTTCACCTTACTCTCGAGTAATTAGCTACCTGGAATACCCTTCCACTTATCTGTACACAGTCTGACAACTTTTATCCTTCAGAAGGAATAAAATCCAGTTAAACTCTTCCTTTTGGTTGATAACTCATATCACAGTGTGCACTCATAAAAGCAATGCTATTTTATTTAAATATCATGTGTCAGTTTCGGTAGCAGCAATATAAACTTTACTCAATGTTTTATTGTTGCATAGCATTCCTTGCAATAAAGGCATCTCAGTCATTCTTTATTGTCCTGGAAGGACTGCTTTCCTGCAAGATTAGTCAGGCATTTAGCACACCTCGGTATGACATTTTCCTTAATGTAAGACAGATTTTTTAGTGTTCCACTATATGTTTTTTTTCTTTATAAAAAGCCTGAGAAACTGCTCAGAGGGCAGGGCAATGCAATACATTGTAGTGCAAAGAGGAAGGGGAGAAGAAAACCCCTTCATATAAAAAAGTGCTTCATCACAGATCTTAAGTTCCTTTACCATCCAAAGAAGCACAGCACAAAACCAAGCAGCTTCCTCTCATTACACCTCAGCTCTCCCTTCCATGAAAGCCCATAAGAAAGCAACTCTTTTCCTAAGACTCTTCTAACTTGCCTTTCCTGGTAAGAACAGCAGTACAAAGAAATATACTAAAGGACAAGGATGGATTCACTGTATGGCCACTGTCCCTGTGCACCTCCAAGTCTTGCTGGTTTGCTGACCACACTTCTGGAAACAGCTCATCATGCTTGTCACCACTAAACCTTTTGAGTCTTCTCTGGCAAATCTGAGTCCTGGCAATTAGATATGGAAAGAGGACCAACTCAGATGCCAAAACTAGCATTCTGACATCCAAAAAAAAGTATTCACTGTCCTAAAACTCAGAGCCTTTATTTCATGTATTTTACTGCAAGCTGAAGACCCAGAGTCCACTATCACTGGCTGCCCACTGTCAAATCTGTTCTTTACAAATTAGTTTTTATCAGAAGTCAGACCACAAGCAGAAAGTTCAAGTGGGGTCTTTAGGATCTGGATATCTCATTTCCATTTTTAGGAGTAAAACCCATTAAAATATTCTACTCTTATTTTCTCTTCCTCTTTGGTGAGTTCATGGTATGCCAGGAATGCTAGCTGCTCATTTAATACCATTCATTACTGAAAGCAGACTATATTTCTTTCCCCTACATTGCTACTAAAAATCATTGGCAAGCTAATATAAGTGCAGGGCAGAACCTTTCCATGGCAAATGGTGGCATGGTGTTGTTTCTCTACTACAAATGAACAATCTTTGTGGCACTTTGTTGGTCCATCTAGTTCAAAGACTGTTCATTTCTGTAACTGAAAATTTTAAGTAACATAAAGATCAGGAACTGTCGTGACTGTTCTCCATGACACCTCTCTTTTCTTGACTGCTGGAGTAGCCAAAACCTTCTCACCTTTTCTGGAAGATCAGAAAATGTGGATCTTTAATAAAACTCACTATACATGCAAAGCTGGATGAGACAGACTTTATCAGAAATTATATTAACTCTCTGTTAGGTTTATATTGAGTCATCTATCCAAGCAGAAATTTACTTGTTTCTTTCCAACTGCAAACAACCAAAACACCAGTTCTCATGATTCCACCACTTATATCAACAGGGTCTACTCAGCAACAGCTGTTCAAACATTTATTAAATCAATTCACAGCAAATAACATGGTGCAGTGTGCCTGTTCCTCATTTCAACTCAACCACTGTAACAGTTAACATGCACTAAAAATTATATGCTACATCCCCTAACACTTAATGTCTTAATCAACAACATCCTGCAAATCCCAGAAGATACCGAAAAGTTCCATAGGTAAGTAAAAGATTGTGACAGATTAATAGATTCATTCACCCTGAAACCTAATTCCTAAGAATGTGCACACAGGAGCCCAAACAACCTGACTTTAGCCTTTGGTGCCTAAAGGCCGAGCCTGATTCTGTATTTATTAATCTATTTTGTATGTGCTGTAGCAGAATCCATCATCCATTAAAAATACCAGGATCCTGTTGTGATAGACAATCAGCAAAGAGTAAAAAGAATGCCCAGCTCTAACACATTAATGTGAGAAAACAGACACATGGAGTGAGTTGTTAAAGAAAAAACTATCTATGAAGTCAGGGAACAAAATTCAAATTTTCTGACTTTTTTGTTAATGTCCAAGCCCCTTGACCCTTCTAGCTTCCCATATGTATCCTGACCTAGAATTTCTTAGTACTGCAACCTTCAAGTTTAGACAAGCAAATTAGACAATTTTGTCTGAATTATTGAGCTCTTAGTAAGGAAATCTCTATTTCCCTGCATCTCTCCCCTTTGTACAGGCAATTTAGGAAGAATTTTTAAAGTAAACAAGACAAAAAGCTAATTCTAACTTGCTGATGCCTATTTCTAAGCTCCTGGTTCAGGACTTGAGAGCCATACTATACTCCTCCTGGAATTTTCCAAGAGTGCTGTAATCAGCAGCCCACCCCTCTCAAAACTGAGACTGCTAACACAGATTGTTCCTTCTGGACACATTTTTTAGATGTGCTGCTGCTTGGCAAAATATAAGGAGCCATGTTAAAATTTTACACACAGGTGAAAGGTGAAGAATCCTCACAGCCTGTTTTCTTGCAAAGCTCTGTTGGGTCTTATAAATGAAGATCTAATGATCATTTCAAAAATCACATGTGAAAGGAGAGTTTTCAGCAGCTTAACCATGGTTTAGAATCCTAGTGAAGGAAAAAATAGTCTAAGTGTTGCTGGACAAATGAACAGTAGCAAATCATGGTTGTAAGAAAGTGTCTTTCTCAACATTCAATAGGTCTTAAATCTGGCTGGTTGGTAACTCTTGCTCTCAACATCCACAAAACAAGTAGATGACAAGAAAAGCATTCCAACAGACTTGACTCAGGGAAGATGAGGATGCCCAGGAACTTGTTACATAAACTTCTGTTCAATTTGGCTTCCATAATTTTAAATAGAACCTATAAACTAACAAAAACCCTAAAATCAACAGGAATTCAAAACTGTGTGGTTTATATTAGGATTTGCTCACTGTGTGCCTTCTCTCTGACTGCTTCACCACACCCATCCTGATTGTCCAAGTGCTGGTGTCATAAGACTGCAGAGATTTTTTTATGCCTTTCTAATAAAAACATGACTTCTGTAATGTTTCTGAGGTCGAATCATGTTTAAAGATAAATACCAAAAGTATAAAGGAAAGCATCAGCCCTACTAAGCCAAGCATCATTCCCACAGGTATCTGCAGTGTGTTTACAGACATGATATTGGAAAGTTCAGGCACTTGAAAGAAGAGGAGGAAGAGGTAGAATAACTGGGTTAATTGGAGTCTTTCAGGAGGAAGATCTGCTAAATGAGGAGCTCCGTCTAAAACAAAGATAAATCCCACAGAAAAAAACAGGTATTGTGAAGAGGTTAAAGAAAGTCAGTGTGGCAGCAAAGAGAAGTTTCCCAAGTAGGCTAGTGGAAGTTACTTGCTGAAACTCTGAAGGTATTGTCTCAGTTTTGTGCTCTAAAACAGATATTCATGAAACAGTGAGAGAGTACTTGTGTTGCAAGAGGACTATGCCGAGCAAATAATTGCTCCTTTGTTTTGCTCAGCTAGTGCTTTATGGTCACACTCCAACACTTGTAAGTCTAGTCTAACAGTTATTAAGAATAACAGAAGTGAGCACTCTGGATTTTTAGGGTTTTTTCCTATGAAGTGTTTCTCCCAAGGAGTCTGTTGTCTTGAGAACTCAAGAATATCTGCTTATGAGAATGGAGTCGAACATCAAAGAAAAGACCAACCTTTTAATTGGCATGGTTTTTAAATTAGCAGTGAATGGATGAATTTATTCCATTCAGAACTCTGAGGATCTTTAATCTCAAAGCATGTTTCAAATTTTGTCGACAAAAATTTAGACTATTACAATATCTACTGTTTTATTTTTCAGTTAAAGATCAAGAAAAGGGTTTTAAAGGTATTCTGCTTTCACCAGTTACTATGGGTTTTAAATGCTTAATGTATCCAAAATCCCAATTTGGGAAATTAGCTACAGCCTTAGTTCAGAAAATTAAGAAGGCAGCTACAACACAGGAGTGGCTTGATTTAGACATTTAAAGGACCATGGTTTATTTGGCTGTAAGGATAAAAGAACAGGGTTTTTACTGAAACAGTGTGGTTTGCACCTGTAGCTAATGTTGCTATACAGATGTTAATCAACCCATTGTTGAGCTTTAATAAATTTTGTTGCTTTTGTAACTGCAAATATTTAAGAAAATAGGGGACATGAAGCTGACAGTAGAAGGGCTGATTGCTTATTAGATTTAAGTGTGTAGGTGGGGAGACACAAACAAGCCAAAAAAAGCTTTAGACACCTGAATTCAACTTGTTACTGTATTTTTCCATTTTTTCTTTTATTTTTTTCCTTTAAATTATTTTTTTTTTCTGTGTATGTTGTTTTCCCTAATTGAAAGTCACAGAAATTTTCAAGTATTAAAATTAATTTTTAAATTCTGTTTCTAGGACTGGATTCCAACTTGAATAAATTACAGAAACTTCTGACACAATTATTGCAAATAGCACTGGAGGGAAAAATATAACTGCAAGGAATGGGTATTTTTAAGCATTTAAGCTGCTATCTCTCACTGGAATTCACTGTCACTACATTCCTTTGAACCATCTTGAAATTATAAAGCACAGAATACAGTATTTGTCTGTTAAAATTAAAAATAAAATACACATGACCCCTTTTTAAGACTACAGTGCCATCTGTGACCACTTACAGTTTGTTATAGAGCTATTAATTCAGTTTACAGTGTGTATTTAGAGTGTACACATAGCACAAGAACTAGATCTCTTGAGTGATACAAGTGTGTTTCTGAGGACTAAGGGAATGTGATACTGGCAGCTCTCTATGAACTGTCTGAAAAGGTTTCCTGAAGGGATTGCAAAAGCTTGAGGGGTTAGCTAAACAACGAAATGTGTAAATGCACTTTGAGTGTTAGTGAAGATCAAGTCCGTATCACCTTTTATATTTCAAGATCTCTATCTATTTAGAAATTGTATTTCTCAATCTCTAGTTTGCATGTCTTTGACAATCTGCATTCAAATCATATGCAAATAGTAAATGTGTTACTGTTGGGGTAACATGAGATTCTCATTCATTTAATCAGATTAATCTGTTAATTCCAGAAGATTGCAGTTTTGAATTATATCATTATTTGCATTACCAGGAACTGGGAGACTGCAAAGCATGTACTTGGTACAGCCTTATGGAGAGGTATTAGAGGATTTTAGGATTTTGCAAATTGAATATAGACTCCTTTATGATCTCTAAGGAGACTTCTGATTTTCTACTCTTGCCTTGGCCACATATGGACACTGTTAGAGGCAGGATACCAAGCTACACGAACCAGTCTGAGTCAGTGTAGCTTACTATATCACAGCTGCATTTTATCTGTAAAGGCCATATAAGGCAGTAGTAGATCTCTGCTTCACACCAAATATCGTCCATTCTCTAAGACTGGAGTCATACAAGTATTATTACGTAGCTAAGCCAGTTGAAAATATGAAGTTGCCTGTCCAAGCACAGAACTTCTATGCTGACTTAGAAGTATCTTCTACTTATTTGTTTGATAAACTCACAAAAGTTTGAAGTAACTCTAGCCAAGATAACCCCATAAAATGTATTCTCAGATCAGCTGGACAGTGTGTACAAGGAGCTACACAGCTGTAGCAGAGCTCAGAGTGATGCTGGCTGCAGCACATCCACAACCCCAGAAGATGGGCTACACCCCTGAATGCGCCGCTGCATTTCTATAAACATTCATTGTGTTTTTTCAATTAACAATATATTTTAAAGTTGAAAACCATGAACATCTAGGCTTGGAACATTCAATTTGGGAAATTGGGAAAGTGTGTTTATCTTCTGTGGCTCCTTTTTCACTATATTCTTTCTTAATAAGGCCTTAGCATTTCATGGCCACTGAAGAATTCAAAGAATGCCATTGACCAAGATACCACCCTGCTAATTAAAATTAAGTACTTGTTCTGAAAGAATTCCATAGCAAATCACAAGTCTTACAGACAGAAACTTCTTTTAAAGCCATAATATTAAAGCCTTCTGTTTTCCAGGTGATGTCTCAGCCTTTATTTTGCCTTTGTCTTCCTTGTCCAATAATTACTCCCTCACAATCGTGAAACTGGTGGCTCCTGTATTACTACTCTTTCATAACTTACAAACCTCAGTTTTCAATTTCTGGCCTCAAGAGTTTTTTTCCCCTTGCTGGGTTGCTTTCAGAGTGTGGCTTTACCTGTCTTTGCCACAGGTGAGAGAAAAGGAGAAAGGAAGAGATGACTAAGGGGGGGGATGAAATAAATTGCTGGAACTTAAATTCACCTGGGGCAAGGAAAGATGTGTTAAAGCTTGAAAAAGACAAAAAACCCTCAAGAATAGCCCACAAACTTAACTTTCTTGAAATCATAAATTAAGACTCTGCACTGAAAGTATATTTAGTACCCCAGGACTGGCAGGAAGAATAAAAAATGTTTTGGCTACCAAGAGTGAAAATGCTTCTGTACGTGCCCTGAGAAATAAATGCAGGGATAACATATATACGTAAATATTTCAGGAGTCCTGCCTCCTTGCTTCAAAAATCTAAGCCATGCCTCATGGCTAAATTTAGGTGGAAAAAATTGTGTGTCATAAAACACCCTTTTCTTTAATACAGGAGAACTAAACAACTCATAAGTCAAGCACAACCTGCTGAGAAGCAGCTGCTTTTTGCACAGTCTGTTGTCTCTTCCATCACAGACAGATGTAAGCAGTAAAATTCAAGGCAACCCCTGAAGATCAAGCAAATGTATTGGATTGAGGTTTTCCGTGTACCTCTGTGCTTTTGGACAGCAGCAGGGCCTCATAATGTCCATAAACGGTGTTGAAAATATTATTTATATTACTTCTGTTTTTACACCTCAAGGAAGAGAGATCACCCCCCTGAACAGCTGTTACTTGACTTGTAAGTGAAAAAACCTACGTAACAGCAGCTATGAATATGCACAGGCTGCTCTGCCTGTATTCAGCACTCTGGCAGCCTTAAATCCCTGGCCTCTAAACACAAGGAGGTTGGCAGAAGAGAAGGTATAAGTTGACATACTTAAAACATTTTCTTGCATCTTCCAATATACATGCAGATGCCACCTTCCCTTGTATCCCCACCCATGAGATTAAATCACTATTACAGTTGAGAACTCTATTTACATGAATCAAATGTACCCTATGGTATTGTTTTGATACATCTATCACTGCTTTTAGGCACAATACACACATTTTATGCCAATATGAATATAAAGGGTGACTAGACAAAAATAAACTCACAAATACAGCCATATCTGAATTCTTCAGGTCTGTGGATTACAGTTCTCAAGCTTGTTTTAGACTTTAGAGAAGGAAAAGAGTTTGCGAAATAACTGTGCCTGGAGCTCAGAAACTGGATCTCACTTTAAAAATGTTGGGAATGTTCTCATTTAAAAGTTTCTGAAGTGAAATACAGCAGACCTCGAGATCTGCAACATGATGGCCCAATTTGCAATGCAAAGTTTTACAAAAGCTTAATGGAATTTAGAGGCACCTTTTTTGCTTGCTTTTTTTTTTTTTTTAAATGCAGAGAACCATCCTTACAGAGTCTCAGAGACTGTACACAGGCACTAACACGGTCCTTCCTATAACAACCATTGACATTGAGGTAACGCGGCATTTCAAAATGTCAGTTTGGTTTCTTGTGTCAAAATGAGAAATATCTAGCATACTGTACTCAACTTTATGCCTTTCTAGAAGGCATATTAAGATCTAACCACATAGCTGAGATAATTACTCTTATTTGCATGCTAGCAATTCATGTCAAAATAGGCAAACTATACAAGAGAAGGGAATAGAGCTTCACATTTTTTTTCTCATATTATGAAATACAGGACTCTATCTTCCAATATAATCCTTACCACAGTGCTGTAAGTGACATTGCTGTAAAATATGAGGAACTGGGGGGTTTTTAGTTTGTAGGTTGTTGGGGTTTTTTTGGTGTTTTTTTGGTGTGTTTGTTTGTTTTTGTTGGTTGGGTTTTTTTGGGGGATGGTTTGGGTTGGTTTTGTGTTGTGTTTTTTTTCAGGGCAGCAAACATTCCTACGCATAAACAGTGTTTACAAGTCCTTAGATGCAGTCAGGTTGCCTACACCACGTTTTCAAAATGTCTGGCTTGTGCAAACCGAGAGGGTTGAGATTCCTATAATTTTGATTCTTTCCTATGATTTTGATTCTTTCTGGTTCCTCAGCTTTGAGAGCTGTCTCTGCAACCGATGAAACTGGCTGATACAGTCACAAGATTTTTCAACCTAAATTCAAACCTGAGGCTCTAGGAAACAGAAACACACAGTTGTTGGACTTCGGTTTAAGAGTTTAAGAGCAGTAGCTGCACCTGAAAGAATCATAGAATCATAGGGGTTGGAAGGGACCTCGAAAGATCATCTAGTCCAACCCCCCCGCCAGAGCAGGGTCACCTAGAGTACATCACACAGGAAGGCGTCCAGGCGGGTTTTGAATGTCTCCAGAGAAGGAGACTCCACAACCTCTCTGGGCAGCCTGTTCCAGTGCTCTGTCACTCTCACAGTAAAACATTTTTTTCTGATATTCACCTTAAACCTCCTATGCTCCAATTTGTATCCATTACTCCTTGTCCTATCACTGGTCATCACTGAAAAAAGCTTAACTCCATCTTCTTGACACTCACCCTTTATGTATTTGTAAACATTGATGAGGTCACCCCTCAGTCTCCTTTTCTCCAAACTAAAGAGACTCAGCTCCCTCAGCCTTTCCTCATAAGGGAGATGTTCCACTCCCTTAATCATCTTTGTGGCTCTAATTAACTCCACTTAAACCCCATGAGAGGGAAGCCCAGGTTTTGCCCACACTTGCTCTGTAAAAGTGGGATAATTCAAATGTTTCACTCACGCTGTAGGAATGTTAAAACAGTTCAAGCCCCCAGCCTGAGGTGCACGATGCAGACACAGCACTGAGGGCTTGACTGAGGCTGACACGGCACAGGAGCTTCCAATTTCCAAGGGCTGGCTTTTGGGAAAGGCGGGAGGAGGACAGTGCCTGGAGGAAACTTCCCCCCCACCTGTGAGGAAACAGCTGCAGTCACGGTGCGGCTGCAGAGGGAATTCGGAACAATCTGCCCAGTGTTGTGCCGCTCGCCACCCAGCCAGCAGCACAAAACTGTTTTATTTTCCCCTCTCCAACTAGTTTGCTGGTTTCCCCCCTCCAGCCAGGCACTCCAACGCTAAATAACTGCGTTATTGTTCGAGGCATCCTATGCAAAAAAAGGTGTGTTTGTGGAGGTTTCAGGGGCAGCGCACGGCTCCTGCCAGGCCCTGGGGAAAGGCTGGGCTGGCTCCCTACCTCGGAATACGCAGTTGGGCTCGGAGAGTTAGAGCTGGCTGGGTTTCTGCTCCAAAACCGGCGCAGGGAGGGACACTCGGAGGTCCCTGGGGGTCCCCGGTTCCACAGCGTCCCAGGCGGCCCCGCAGCCCTGACAGGAGCGGCTGCCCGGGGAGAGGGTGCGCGGGCGGCCCGGGGCGGGAAGGCCTGAGGGAGCCAGGGGCTGAGGGAAGGAGGGAGGCAGCCTGGGCTGAGGGGAGCCAGGGGCTGAGGAAGGAGGGAGGCAGCCTGGGCTGAGGGGAGCCAGGGGCTGAGGAAGGAGGGAGGCAGCCCGGGCTGAGGGGAGCCAGGGGCTGAGGGAAGGAGGGAGGCAGCCTGGGCTGAGGGGAGCCAGGGGCTGAGGAAGGAGGGAGCCTGGGCTGAGGGGAGCCAGGGGCTGAGGAAGGAGGGAGGCAGCCCGGGCTGAGGGGAGCCAGGGGCTGAGGGGAGCCACGGGCGCTTATGCCGATAGCAGCTTTGGTGAGGGCCGGGCCAGGCAGGAGGAGCCGCCATTTCGTGTCCCTGAGCAGCCTGGCTGCGTCTCCAGTGGCTGCAGCAGGCGGGGAGAGGGGCCCAAGTCCATCCCTGGGGGCACCAGGGAACCTCCACCGCTCAGGGCAGGATGGATGTACCCTGTCATGGCTAACGGCTCGTGGTCTGGCTTTTCTTTGAAAGCACAGAGATACCAGGGCCTTCCTGGAAAGGCACTGTAGGTATCTGCTGCTTGTGTCATTTTATCTATGTATACACACACAGACACACACTTGAAAGCAGATGTGTGTTACATACACTTTGAGAGTTCAGCATCTCTTAACGCTGCTGTGCAGAACAGTGCCTAAAGGCTGACTCAGCAAGGTCAGGCCTTACCTCTCTGGCCAAGTCTGACGTCTCTTCCGCACACCTTGCAGTCCTCCAGGCCTTGCTGCTGCCCCTTGTGTGACAGTCACCGCTGGTTCTCCTACAGGGGTAATGGTGCCCTGTCAAGAAGAAGGCTGTTAGACTGGTTTGGCACGATTTTTTTTCCCCCTGACAATTCAGGTTAGCTGTTATTTTTCACTTTAAAGTTTCTTGTCATTTGAAAGATATATATTTGTTAGCGTGGTCAGAGAATTTTTCTTGGAATTCAGCTTGGCTGACTGACTTATGAAAGAGACCTCCTTTCACTCTTAAAAAAAAAAGGCAGGGTGGGAGGATGTGTGTACTTTCCAGCTTTTGCAATACTTCAGCCATTTTCTGTCATACTCTAGAATGAATTATGTCAGTTTTTACTAATTTAATGATTCATCTTCATACAACCTGGGTTGCTCTTACTTCAGTTTAGCCAGAGTCCTTCATATTTGATTTTCATATTTTCTACCAAGAGAAAATTTCTAAGCTTTTGATAACATAATATAACCAGATTGGTAGGCTTTGAACAAGAGAACCCCTTCTGAGGAGATATTTTTTCTGAGTGTGGAGAAGAATTTCTCACAGCTGCAAGCTGTGGTAAACCATAACAAATCCCATAGCCTCCAGTCTTGGTCTCAACTTCTGCATGCCAGAAGCAACAAAAGCTCATTTTGTAGTAAGCTGGCTAAAAGAAGATTAAAGGTGGCATCTCTTTGTAATAACTCCCTAAATATATTTTCCACAAAGTCATATGTAAAAAAAACAGGAGAGACTGTGATGCCTTGGTGCTAGTTTACAGTTCCAGTTTTGGGATGCAGAATTCCCTTCTGAGTGTGTGGTTGGCCTCAATATGGAAGCCTAGAAATCTACTTTTAAATCTTCAGAATGGGAAGTGGGGAATCTCCTTTGTTCAGGAGACAATTGTCTTGTGTTTATGAACTGATAATATCACTGGTAGAATCATAAGCATGGAATATACTTTTGGAATATTGGAGACTTTGAGGAATGAGAGTTAAAATAAAACCAGAAAGACACTTGAGTTAAAAGCCTAACAGAGCAAAGGATGAGGAGGAAGTTACCAACTAGTATTTTTTCTTGTTATGCCTGATCTACAGCAGCCCTGCCATCTGTTGTTTAGGTCTAAACAGTTCAAAGTTAGACTGTACTTTTCCTGAAATACTGATTTATTTATCCATAAAATGAATGTCTTCCTTCAGCACTCCCACACAGAACTCAGACATTTGCAGAGACAGACATACTCGTTTTTGCCCTACCTAAATTAAATAACATTAGAAAAAAACCCCAACTTCTTTCAGTTTAGCAGTTATTGACATGTACATAATTTCTATGGTGCAGTGAAATTTGTAGTGATTTTAGCTTTTTCCCTCTATGCCTTGGTGTAACTGGTGCTGGAGGAAAGGGAGTTCCAGAGACTGGCTGGGGCAAAACAAATTAGAGGGGAGTCATCAAGACTTCGGAAGCTTGGACATATATTGGACCAGCTTTGATTTGCCTTGGAGAAGTCAGAACTACAGATACACAATAAATCCACTCCAAAACCATGCATGCTGAACAAGAGCAGAGAAATCAGTCCTCCAAACAAAAAGCAATAGAAAAAAAGCACTTGTCTTTCCAGTTAAGGCAATTTTACTCTATGGAACTGACATGATAATTTCATTTTAACTAAAGCCACTGCCTTAGACAATGAGCCCTGCAAACTTGTTTGCAAATACAAATGGTGACCTGTTTCTCCTCTTTAGTCCTGGTTTTGGGTAAAGGTCCCTTCTGATACTGTTGGGGAAAAATCTCTCAGAGGTAAAGATATGTCCTTTATGTTGCTACGTCTAAGATGTCAACCACACAAGCTAAAAAAATCCACCAACAGCCAACTAACAAAAACAACCCACCAAACCCCCCCCACCCCAAACACAACCAAAAAAATCCAAAGTTTTACCACAGAATAAAATTGGTTCCTGCTTTATAGCAAACTTATATTTAGCATGGCCTAGATGTCCTTGGGCTGCCTGGTAACTTCAACCAAAGGGCTAATTTTCACAAGAAAGATGGGCTTTTAGTCAGAAGTTTTCTATGGTCCCCACAAAGCCTTCTGATATAATCTTCACAAGGTTTAATATCTGCCTCCTCCTGCATGCAGGACGAGGCCTTAAGCCACTCTGATCTGCACAGAAGCAGATCCACTTTGCAGAAAGGATGCAGCTTCACAGTTACGTGCTCTTGTCCTGTCCCCTAGTGACAGTAATTTCCTTACAGCTTGCTGTGTAGCAAAATTGACACCAGACCAACACCAATCTCAAAATTCATAGCAGAAAGACAGCCCTCTCCCTAGTGAAGACACTCTGGCTGGTGAGAGCCTGGAAGCTTTCACAATCTGGCTTTCCAGTAATGGTAACATCCATTTGACTCAGTTTCCTCTGAACCAGATAAGCCTTACCACGAAAAACTGCCTGACTGCCACAAAGTCTTTAATTGAAATTTCATTATCAAACTCACTGGCTGTGACTGGAAAAGGTAACTGGAAACGTTCTCTATTATCTTTAAAAATGCAGTTTGTGGATGCTATGTGTAGTGTAAATTATGGTCCATATTTAATGAATGACCTGAAACAACTTCTCAAAAAGTCTGAGAAACACAGAGCCTTCTACGACCTTCACCTCTTTATAATGCTTAGGAGATCCCAGAGAGCAGGTCTCCTAGAGTAGAGCAGCATGCCTGGAGGGGCTTACCCTCTGCTCTCTACTGGCAAGTGGCACAAAGAAGTCCCCAGTGGTGGCCAGGTCCCAGAGGGAGGCACGTGGGGCAGCCGTGGTCCTGCCCTGACACGCTGGCAGGAGCCCTTCTGAAGCAGGGTTCCCATGTAGATGATTTGGACAAGCTCAGATTTGTGCTTTACTTTTTCACCCAGCTCTGAGCTTTGCCTAGTCAACAGTCTGCTTACATATGTGAACTTTAGCTTTGACTGGAACTTCACCTGGCATTGCCTCTAGGTAGTTCAGACAAATTAACTTTCTCCTGTGCTGGCTGGTTCCTCTAAGCCCACTGCTATCTCACTGGAGCTTTGTGTGCTATAACATTACAATGCCCTGAGGCAGGATTAGGCCATTTGTTTACATATAAACATGTGGCACACTCCACATCTACAAGTGTTTGTTTTTGCATAGCTAGCAGATAACAGGGCTGTAAATTTCCTTGCTAAATATTTTAAAGATCTACGATTTTTTTTCCCCCAACTTGTATTTTGGGCCTGGTTTTGATCACACTTTTCCCGGTCTTAGGTGGATATAGAAGGAACCTGTGATTTAGAAATGCATGAAATTAGGGTGAAACTCTGGTTTGCTTTTCAACAGCATGGATTTTACTTGTGGGTTTTGTTTAACAATCTTTAATTAAAAATATATAATAAATATTAGGTGATTTTTCAGCTAGATGGAAATGTAAATGATGAAAGTGATTTATTTCCATAATTTACCCTTCAATGCCTTATAATATATCCATACTGCATATTGAACATGACATCTTCTGACAGTCTATTTCTGTTTTTCTCTGTTCTGTACATAGCACTGGGTTGTGATTTTTTTTTTTTTCCTGAAAATGCCTCTATCTAAATTACTATTAACACAGGTATTTCTTCCCTGTGTTTTTTCCTTCTACAGATTCAGAATTCATCACCACAAAGTGCTGCTATTGCTGAACAGATTCTTTTCCACATTTTCTCACACTGCCCAGTATTTTTTGAGGTAATTTCAGTGCTGTCACATCACACTTGAAAAAAAACTTCAAATAAATAAATAAATACTTGAATAACGGAAATACACGACTATGTTTGGTTTTTTTAGCATTAACATTTTGTACCATTCATATAATTTCTTAAGTTCCTGTAAAATGAAATAAATCACACACTAGAAGATCTTCTTGTGAAGCATAGTCAGGAGTCTTGGGGGAAAAATCTGAACTACTTACTTGTACGAAAGAAAAGTCTGTTTTAAAATAAGATTTGTTGATGTAGTTGCTCCAAAAATAACAATGAAAACTCGAATTTGAATGTCTCTGTGGGTTTCCTACAGGAAAAGAAAAGAAAAAAAAAGAGTATGTGCAGACAAATAAGGAAGGCAAGTTTATGAAACATATTTGCATTTTGTTTCAAACTTAAATTGCACAATATTGCAGTTGAAGTGGTGTGCAAGGGCTTGCTTTTCTGTTTGGATCTCTAGACACTATGAAACCCCTTTCATACGTGTTTCCTTTTCATTAGAAGTACATACGGGGATGGGATATCATGTGCTTCTTTGCATACTAGCATGAGGAAGGTCAGAGGCTTTAAGAACTACAACAATTTCAATTAAATATGCCTCCTGAATAATCCATTTCAAGAAAGGAAACAAGAAGTAAAACAGAACTTAACAATTACTGACTTTTTGATGGTTTTAGGTTGCTCTGTCAATATTAAACTGATGATAATGCTCTAAATAGAAGTAAATTATTTCAGAACACAACTTTACAGATTTATAAAGGGATTTAATGTTTAAAATAATGTATAACAAAGTGGCTTTATTTCTGTATGCTTCATAGTAATTTTCTACATTCTAAGATCATTAATATCCATGTTCATATCTCTTTGTGCTTGGATTTTTAGGTTTCTTGTGCGCTTTATGTTTAGAATGGTATAAAAGGTTATTGTATTTGAACGTACAGTGTCTTCAGTTGTTATTAGTTAAGTGATCTTCTATTACAGAAGTGCTACAAATTGCCTGGTAACAGAATTACTGCAGTCATGAACTGTGTGCCACAGACACTGGGCAGCTGCAGTTCTGCTTGTGTCACCAACTGAGCCACTGGGAAGCCTCTTTGTAAACATACATGATCAACATATGAGGGATGGCTTGACAGGGTTCAGCTGTTCCATAGCTCTTCTGCTTTTATCCTACACCTACTATGTGGAAGATGTTCAGTTAAGGAACATGTCTTGCAAAGTGCACACACGACACCACGGCCTGTGTCGGGTACACCTGTTTACCAGCAGCAATCAGAAGGAACTGCAGAATGATCAATGCTGTTCACATTCTGGCCCATTATAAGAGTGCTTTCTGACTACATAAGAGATGCAGTAGGTTAAAGAGAAGACAACTCCTGCTGAGACTAAAAAAATCTGTGTAATGAGGTTAAATTGTATATCCATATTTTGTAATTAAAAGTCTGATGCTCTAACTCTTTAAAGAGCCATCTCAATTCAGCCTGGGTAGG
This sequence comes from Apus apus, assembly GCF_020740795.1. NCBI lineage: Eukaryota > Metazoa > Chordata > Aves > Apodiformes > Apodidae > Apus > Apus apus. The sequence continues at coordinate 15,468,857 of NC_067294.1, read as the reverse complement.
TCTGTTCACTGGAAGAGCATGTTAACTCCTTTCTGCAGAAAAGGCAAGGAGTGCTTACTGCTTCTTTAGGGGGCTGCACCAAGGAGATAATTACATGCTGCAAGGTATAATCACACAGGTACCATAAGGAGTCTAGGGCAAAGCAGAATGGTGATGTTTCTACTTTGATTGCAGTGCAGGGAACTGCGTTGTGTTACAATTTTTAGCCAAGCACATAATAACCCAGGTGTGCTATGTCCTTGTCCTCTCTCTGTCAGCTGTTGTGGTAACATCATTGCTATATAGACTAAAGGGGAAGGGATCTTAAAGTTTCTTAAATGGGAGAAATAAGCAGTCAGGCCTCCAGGGATATGTTTTGGGATAACAGGGTCCTGCAATCACAAGTGGACAAGGCCATTTTGAAATCTCTCCAGATAATCAAAAAAGTCACTGAGAATCATTCTTACTTTTAGATTGTTGGTCTTCAGTATGTGTGTAGTTGCTGGGTTCATAGTAAAGTTAAAAGGCTTAAATGAATGAATGAATTCTGAATTTTTCTGAAGAAAGGTATAAATGAACCTATACCTACCATTGTGCAGAATTCATAGCATCAGTGAATTGTTTCTCGTGGTATCTTTTGAAATGGAGCTAAACTTCCAGAGGAGTGTTGGTCAAATCACAGCACGTCTGCCTTTCCCAGAAGGAACCCTTACTGTTCAGTGACTGCTGGCATTACATGCCAAATGTAGACATTTCAGCTGTAAGCTTCTTTCAGTCTTATTTTGGTTCAACACATGTTGAGTCAAATAATGAGTGAAGCAGAAACAGTATTTAATATTAGGTCATTCTTTTGCAATCCTGCTACTCCCAGTGGTGCCATATAAACCTGATCAGCCATGCTATTTTTACTGCTAATAGAGAGTTATCTTAAGCCAGAAGTATTCTAAGAAATTTAGAACAAAATGTCACTCTTCTAAGCTTGTTATTATATCTAGCTGAACAGTAGTGTGAAGTGCAATGGTTTCTGCAAGTCAGGCTGATGACTGGAAAACCCTAGTCTTTTGCTATTGATGACCTTGAATGCTCTCTGGAGAGTAAGCAGCAGAAAAAATGAGGGTTTTCCCTGTACTTTTCCAAGCTGCTCTGTTGAACAGACCAGAGAAGCCCATTCTGAGCTTTAAAAAGAGGCCCACAGCATAAGAAAAAACCCCCTTTAATTCACACATCAGATTTCAGACTTCATTCATGAAAGCTGTGCCAACTTACTGTCTAACCTCAGATACGTCCATTCACTCCAAACCTCAGTTTTCAAATCAACAAAACACAAATAAATGCATAATTTGCAGGAAACTGATACTTTACAGGGAAGTCTAATTAAGACAATTTTATGAAGCATTTTCCTTCCTTTGAAAGCAAAGCATACACTGCAAAAACAGGGGAAAATATCAGACTGCATTTAATACATCCAGCATTTTTCTCTGTCCCATTAGCAGTGTTCAAATGTAAAGTTTGCAAACCCAATCCAAGTAATTACATAATTGCTATGAGAGATCAATAGTTCTCACTTCAGCTTTACCAGGAAAATTGACTTTCATGGATTCCTTTACCTTAATTGAGCTGTACTGCCAAGTTCAGGCCATCTCCTGCTTCAGTCTACTTCAATACAAGCCAGGCAGGTTCCTCCAGAGAAACAAAACCAAAGTAGATCCACATGGGCTTTTCCCAGTCATGTGCTTCAATTGACTTGTGACATTACCCAGGAGGAATTTGCTCCATGACTTTTCCAGGGACTTTTAGTCCTTTCTGTGTCTCACGGATGTTGATGTTACTCCTCCTCTAAGCAGTTGTTTGAGACAACAGGCCATTCCAGCCATCACCTGTCCCACATGGCAACAAGGAAATAACAGCAACATTAAATAATTAAACTGATCACAATTGATGGCTTCTATTTCACTCATGTTCCAGAATTTTCATGTTTCTATCACTGCATTTCTAACTTTGCTTTTGTTTAAGTAGATCTGACCTATGCTATCCACAGCCTGCTTGGCTGCTTCATTTTCATATTATCAGTTATCATCGACAGGTTTTTCCACAGCTATGAACTTATTTTTCCCGTTTTGTGTAGAGTTAGGAATGTTAAATACACTTCCATGGAGGGGAAAGAAGAAAGTCCTGATTGACAGTAGTCTAAAGGCTTTCAGCATTTAAAGGCTACCTTATAACTTGCCAGGAGATAACAGGCCCTGCTTCTTTGCATGTTTATTTGCATAAATACTAACATCCAAAATTGCATATTTTTAAAACATTTGCTTTACACAACATTCTGTACGAAAACCAGAAACAATATATTGCAAGTAAACCTGCAGGTGACTTACATTGTCCTGTCTTTGCTTTTGGGGAGAAGATTCCAGGTTGCCATGCTCTTTGGCTGCATCCATTTTACATCAAAGTGATAAATCCAGATTTGAAGAGTAACTTGCTCCATACTAGCCAGAGTTAGCTCATACTTACCACTTCCAAACAGAAGAGGAGATGATTTTGTGGTCCTGGAAAAAATGTTCAGGTTTTGTAAGCTTTGCATTTTTCTTTAGAACAAATCTGGGATGAATAAAACTTAATGCTTGTATCAAATAAGAAGCAAACATCACCTGCTTACTAATGAGGCTGTATGTGAGATGACATGTAAGTCATCTCCACCATGTAACCCTGTGCTGTCTAGCAGGGTTCAATGAATGGTGATGGCTCTCAGGGCACAGTGAGTTACTTTTCAGAGAAACAATTAAACAGGCATACTAGTCTGATTAATGAACCTGGGATTTTTTAACATACAAGACTGTCTCTGTAGCAACCCTGTGTAGGTGGCAAGAAAAGTGTCAGATAATTGTTTCTCTAAAGGTTTCTTGTTAAAAGAGAGGTAGAGAGACTTAATGGAAAACAGTAAGAATCATGTAGGAATTGATAGTTTTCAATACTTGCATTTTCATGCAGGATCCATGTTTGCTCACCCTCTTTAACAAGTGTGATTCAGTCCACACAGAGACAGATTTCTCATTGACCATGCATGTTTGCACGGTCAACCTGGTAGAACTGCATGGGAATTAACCCAATAAAGTTAAATGAAAAATAATGCTCGTTTTATTGCTCATTAAAGTAGGTCTACCCAATTTAACTCAAAGACCTGTGGTAAGTCCAGCTTATCAGTACTAGTTTTAATTCATCCTGTAGAATTTTGTAGTTATATCCTTTTATATTAAATTATGTAATATCATTTGAACAAAAAACAAACACAATAAACAACAACAAAAAACCATAAAAACCTCACTTTGTAGAAGTGTTACCTATTTCACTGCAGGAGGGAAATCATCATGCAAATTCAGTGCAAAGTTTGAGCATCCCAAAGACATCCTCTATCTGACCAAGGAACATTTGTTTCCAGTGCCAAAATCCAAGAGCAGGTCCAGTGGAATTCCTCAGAGCTGAGCTAAAACAGGGCTATTCCTAGTTGTGGCAGGCCTAGGGTAGGGAAGGATCTCAGAATACCCTCATTTGCAGCTGAAGTCACACTGTCCCCTCCAGAGCCTACAAAGAAACAGACAGGGAGGACAGTAAATATCAGAACCCTCATCCTTCTTCTTCCAGGCAAGAACTGTGCTATTTGTCTATTTTATTTTATTTTCATAAAAGACCTATAATTAGAGGTTTAACCAGTTGTGATACAGTGAAAGGGACATATGTGATACGGGCTTGACAGTTTAAGTTGAGACAGATGATGGCATTACCAGCATTAAATAACCAGGTTCCCAGCTGACAAAGTAAAAGATATTGCTCCACCTTCTTTGAACTTCTTGCATTCTTTGCATTCTTTTCATAAATCATTTAGTAGCTGCCCTATTCATAGGAAAATGTATGGCTGAAGATAAAAGGTGTTTGGGTTTTTTCCCTCCACTGTCATTGATGTGAAACATAATAAATTATGCCTGATTTGCATGTAAGTTTGCATACACAAAACTCTTCTCATGAACTAGCAAACAACAGGCTGCTCTTGTCAGAACACATTGTTCAGAGAGCAGCATAAAAAACAGCTACTGAGCTGTAAGGCACATCAGCATTACCCTACTGCTCTGTGTTACTGATACTTTGCCACAACAAACCTACACTTCTGCAAAGGCAACAAAAAGAAATAAACTCATCAGCTTTGTATCTCTCATTGTGCCACGCTCCAAAGAACCTCCACTGCTTTTTAGAACAAACTGGTAAGAGGGAAATTCTGAGTCCCAGATGAACCTGTATGCAGAAGGCATGAGTATGAAAAGCTTTCCCTGATGACACAAATATTACCTGCCTGGAAACACACAGCAGTTCATTTATAGTTTGCTACCATCTGTGTGATGTTGCCACGACACTTTTGGCATTGCAATGTTGAGCAGATTGCCTCTGCAACTAGTGGCCTTGCAGGAGTAAAGGCATGTTCCTGGTTCAGCTGGATATGCTAATATTGGAGGTTACTTACACAATTTCAGACCTGGGGAAGAAACACTCCTGACATGGCATGTAGTTACTTCAGAGCTTCTGACAGGACTCTGTGAAAAGTACCAGTATGCCAAGGTTTAGCTCTGTTTGCCTCTTGGAACTACACATGCAGAGTCTGATACTACCACCTGCTTAGTGCCTGCCTACGTCACTTATCTTCCATAACCTGTCAGAGGAATAGAAGCAATAGAAACTAATTACTGTAACTCATCACTAGTAACTAGAAGGCAACTGGAGAGATTAATGGCTGGAAAGGATTGAATGAGAGCAGCAGTAACAGATTGTGGAAGTTACCTAACCAAAGCAAGCCCAACATTTGCAGAATTTTGCTCCCAGTTTTTGTCACATAATGAAGCACAGGTGAAAAAAATAATTAAAAGGCATTAAGTGCAGAAAGCTTCTGTCATCCTGGTGTTAGAATGCTACTCCCTTCAGATCACCTCTGAAACACTGAGCAGAAATGAAGGACCACTTTCAACATCAACAGACTGTGCAGAAGACAGACTCCACTATTTGTTTTGGCACCCATTTCCATTTCAAATGCACTCAGCTTACATTGCATAAGATGTTTGTTTTCCTCTGAGCAAAATACATGTATACAGAATTTCTTATCCTCCTGGTTCTAGGACTGTATGAACTGAGGTGGCTGATTCTTCATTGCTTCCCGTACTTACTCTTGTGACTTAGGCAAAAAAAAAAAACAACAAAAAAACCGCCACACAGGTCTGGGTCAGCTTTTTCAAAGGTGCATGGGAAACATTGTAAGGATTGCTGTGAAGTGCCATGAAGTACTAATATTAGGAATTGGCAAAGCTGCTGCACAGAAGTTCATTATTTTCATCATCTGGGAATGTTTTCACAGGAAGCAACCAAGAAACTATGGACATTATTAAACAGTGAAGAATTTCATATCCCATCATGAGAGAAAGGTTGAAATCTGGAATGTATGTGTCAAAGTCGCCTTTATTGGAGAAGTGAATACTATCAGGACTGGAATGTCATTTTCCTTTACAGATTCCTGCATCACACCTCTTGGTGTCATCTTTGAACAAGTAGCATTTAAGCTTTCATCAGTTTATCAACTGGAACATCAGGCATTCCAGACTCTCACATTTAAATATGAATCTTGAAGCCTTGTGGACTAGCTTAACTTCTTCCACTTTGTAAGAATGTTACAGTCTTAGATATTTGCTTTATAAGACAGGGATGAATAAAACATAAGGTATTGGAAAAACTCTTTTAATTATTTACATTGTCTTGCAGTTTATTTTTAAAATATTTTTTCATACATGACCAAAGAACTAAGAAGGTCATACTGCACTTGGAAAACTAGGTAAACAGTGATCAGACATTTATCTCTGCATATATCCGAGCAGTGAAAGACTGTTCATCCCTGCATCAAGAGGCTGCAGCGTTTTAGATTTTTTTGGTGTGTGATTTAGAGTTTTCCCATTGTCCACAGAAAGCAGCCAAGGTTTGCAACAGCCACACCAAATTTATCCTTTCTTCCAGAATGCTTTCAGAGGGCAGCACGTGCTGGCTGTCACTTTTCTCTGATGAACTGAGAAAGGTTGTGTCTCCCAGCCTTACAGTCTGTCACGAAGTAGGATGCATCTGCACACTCAAGTCTCTCATCAAAATCAACCCAAAAGTGATTCAGCACAAACTATTTAGGCTTATTTTAGCAAGTCTTAGTAGCATTTTTCTTGGGCCTGGTTCACTCTGACTGAACTAAAGTAAGAAATGATTACTTAAGCATTTGTGCAGTAGAGTTCAGGATGCAAGAGGCACTAACCACCTACAGGAGTGGGTGATCAGTGGTGGGAAGTTCACAGGCAGCCAGAACAAAGGGAATATTAAATACTGCAATCATAATTTATGCAAGCCACTATCATTAGTCAAGTAAATACCAGCAAAAAAAATTGTCTTTGACTACTTTGCCTAATCCAGGAAAAAGCTCCACTGTAAGTGTGGTCCTTAAAGTAAATATGAAGCGCAAAGTAAATTACCATGCAGATTAATTACATTTCCTGCATACTGACAGCAACAAGAGATTTAGCAGATCTTACTGCTAACAGCTCTCCATTGTATCCTCATTGTTAGTGCCAACTTTGCATCCAGTGTTGTTCCTCTCTACTCTCCTGCTAAGCTGCCTGCAATTATCTGATCAATTAACTGGTTTGGATACGGCAAATGAGTGAGTCTCACAGTTATTTTACCCTGATGTAGCCTCATTTTCCTTAAAGCTAGCAGGGTTTATTTATAAATATAGTTGATGAAAAACACTTTGTTCACAGTGTAACAGATTTAGCAAAGTCTCTTGAGTTGCAGATGGGGCTACACCTAGACTGCCAAGGCATGAAGGACCCAAAAGCTCCATGTTCTCAGATAAAGCAGCACCTTGTATTGCAGGACTCCAAGGTTTGCAACTGATTCTGTGACTAGATGGAACAACCCTGGGGCTGTGTATAAGGGATCCTTGGCTGCAAAGATCTCAGCTGTGAAACCCCAAATCACTCACATGATTTGGTTTTCAACACCCTCCATGGAAGGGAACCAGTGCTGAAATCACAGACTTCACTGCTGCAGACTCAGGACACGGAACCAGGAAACTCTGCAGTAAGAATCCAGGGGAGGTGTTTCTAACAAGGTCAATGACATGGAAGCTGCCCCAGGGATTCAGCAGCAGTACACCTCAGACACATCTAGGAACTCACTACTCTTTGATCATTTGTCAAGACACACTGCCTGCCAGTGAAAACTTCTCATATTTGCAGTTTTACTACGGCAGAAGGACAGTGAGTATTAACCTATTCTGACCATTTTTGTGGTAAGATGGAAGCAGCCTTCAAGAGTTTACCTGACATTTAAACCAGAAATAAATAATTGCAGAATGGTGGAACAGTGTCCACAGTGGTATTTAAAGATAGCTGCATCTCAATACAAAACACACCCCTAAAAACAAAAAAATATCAATCAAGAATCTTCACAGACAAAACTACTCAGAGTTCTTGTGGCCCAAATTATCTTTTCAAGCAGCATCAATAAATATGTTTGCAAATCAGACTATAGGTCTGTAAAGATCAGCAGTGGTTTATATACATTTTGGTTACAGGTCTTAGTTTAACAGCTTCTTTTATAGCCCAATTTAAAGCAAAACAAAATGCACCAAAACACCCCTATGAACCAGAAGCTTTCCCCAAAAGCTGTATATTTATTATATTGGTAAGAGACAAATTGGAGCATTACCTCTGGCAGAGCAGTGCAGGTGCTAGACTGATGTGCAGTAGCTCCAGGAAGGGATCTATGGCTGGTTATCAGAGCCAATTCTCTCTGAAAAACAAAAAAAATACAAATGAAGAGTGGTCCTAATTTGCCTTATTACAAACTACTTAGTACAAAATAGTTCTATTTTGAGGAAAATCAGGATTACATTCCAAGCAATCATCTTCCCGTTCCTCCTTGGACAGCAGCTTCATTAACTGATCTGATGAGTCCAAGCAGTTGGTTGCAGGGGAGCTAATTAGTCTCTGGTCAGGGAACCCTCTGGAAAACATACCTTTGTCTGTGTAGAACTGGCAGGTTGGCAGCACTTCTTCATTAGCCATAAGCCAAAAGTGGTATTTGGTTGACAGGACCTGGGAAGCAATGAGGCACAGCATCTGGTCCTTTTGCATATCTGTGTGGATTTCCTTCTATAATTTGGGACTGGCAACTAGGGAGAGTCCAACAAAATGCTGTGTGACAATAGAATTGCTTTTTACTATCTGCTGTTGTTTAACAACATGATTCTTAGCATAATCTGCACCTTATTTTTCCCCATAGTTTTGCTGTGTCATTCTAGAATGGAACATTTTCCATTTCAGCACTGAAGAAATCTTATTTCCACTCAGTTCTAAGAACTACATACTTCACAAAAGCTCTTATTTCTGGGCAATTTCTTATACATTTGCTGAATCCAAGACATAACAGCACTGACTGAATGCATTTCTCATTGTTCTCGTGCCCAAGTGTCTCTATCAGAAAGGCTGCCAGCTGCTGACTTGCAGGACATGTTATGGCCCACCTATTGGGCTCAGAGTTTTGGAAGGGCTTGAAAATTGAGGGTGGGAGCTCAGGACTCAGCACATGCCTGACTTCAGAGAAACTTAGGGCAGAAGGACACCACCAAAACTACTTCAATTTTTTTCTTAAGCATCAATGTTAGCAGTGTAGGTAGGTTTCAGCTTCCAAGTGACAACTGATAGAGGGCAGAAAACTAGGAATAGTCAGGGCAGCCTTGACAGCTAAAATGTTTAAACATAAAAAATAAAATACTAATTAAGAATGCAGAAAAGACTGCAGTGATGTTGGCCACTTGGCTGGCCCGTGAAACTATAGTCTGGTTTATGAAATTTTAAATGATCAGCATCACTCAGCTCCAGCAGGGAAACCCTAAGGATTATTTTTATTTAGTGATATTTTACATAATAGCAGCCAATTATATTCCTCAGGCATGAAAATTTTACCTGGCCATATACTACCTCAGTCTGACCTTCTGTGACTATTACACTGCTCTTTCCTCAGGCAAGTTGCTCAAGTCAAACTATGAAGAAGACTTTTAATGACTTAAGTAATACAGTACACACACACAGGTGCACACTCTTCTGTACAAATGCTTTATTAAAAATGCTTCTGAGGGAGCCCGTAACAAAACTATACCCATATAGAATTAAACAAAACAAACAAAAAAAAATCACGACAAAATGGCAGTTATTACAATGCATTAATATGTTTTCTATCATTCCAAAAGTCTGATCAGTGCCTTGATCAGAACAGTTAAACTTGATGTCTACACATGCTGCAGGCTATCCAGTCTGAGACATTATCCTAAGTAAATGTGGTAATTTACTTCCAATATTTACACAAGAACAAAAAGCACAGACTTACAAAATGGAAAAAAAAAAACAAAAAACAAAAAACAAACAATCAGTACAAGGACTTTTAAAAATATCTGCAATTGATGCTTTGAAAATCCAGCCTTTGGAGCTGAAACTCAGAGACATTTAAACTTTCTACTTCTTCTTTCTCCTTCCTTCCCCCTCTCCACCAATATTGAAACTCTTTGCTCAGTAGAAATGACCCATATAGAACATTAAGATGGAAGAACTGTGTTTTCTTCTTGGAAAATATATGTATTAAATATATATTCAGGACAGATCCTGATTTCATTATATTAATAGATTTGCTTGTTTAAGGAAAAAAAAAATTGACCCTGTAATTAGAACTGAAAACATTAAGATCCAGCTGCACCAGCAGAAGACAATTCCATCATATTCTACCATATTTCCCTTCTGTTTGAAAATGACTATTGTGCCCATGATGATGCCAGCTTCCTTCACAGCCATATTCCCCTTGGGATTGAAAGGGGATAAAAATTCAGTGTACTCAGCAGTGGTGGAGAAAACCAAAGCTGCCATCAGTGTCTCAGAATAGCTTTGGCCATTTGAGAACTTGCTACACATGTCTAGTAGAGGCAGCCTCTCTCAGCAGAGAGGCTATTTAGAGATTCAGCCACATTTCTGCTGTTTAGAAGTACAGCCACATTTCTATTAGCACATGGGAAGCATAGCAATATTAGTACCATGCCAGAAAAAGCTTCATACTTCAGGCAAATGGTAACTTCTCAAGGATGTCTGTAGAGGCCCATGGTTGGCAGCAATACCAGCACAGTGTCCCAGGGGAGCTCTTCACTACTCTTGCTGTTATTACCTCTTATTCTTATGTGGAGCTGCCAAATGCGTCGTGATTGTGATTGGAATGAGTATAATGGGTAACAAATTTGTGGCTGCTAGAAGGTAGGCTGCAGTGGGTCCCAGAGACAAAAGGCTAATGCTAATCATCTGCCCACAGATCATTTCCTCTCATAAAAAACTATGTTTTGGTGTCTTGGAATCCTCCACTTAAACCTCAGTTCCTTCCCTGGAGTAGAGTGTGTTATTTGTGCCGATACTGCTGTAAAAATGGGTGTTAAACTGGTTAAGCACAGAGCTGCTGTAGCCAAGGTGGCTAGAAGGCATAGAATTGGACCATTCTCCCACACCATGACTGGGGATATTGGGGAGTGGAGAGTAAGAGTTAAAGCCTGTCATATTCTGTCCCATTTTGTCAATGGGTTCAGAGTTGAGTCCCAAAGGCACCGAGCGGCTCACGGAGTTGGAGCCGTTAACATAGGCAGTCATACTAGAGAGGAAGTTACTGAGGCACGAGCTGCTGGAAGAGGGAGGTGGAGACCCTTTCTCAGGTGAATTGTCAGTCCCAGGTGATGAGTTTTCCAAGATATCCTGATGCTCTACAGCTTTGGGGCTGCCACTCAGGCCGCCACTATCCTCTGATTTCTCAGATGCAAGAGTGGCAGCACTAGCCCCGACGTCAGACTTTCTTTTCCTCTTCCTGCGGAAGTTTCCATTGTCAAACATCTTTTCACAGTTGGGGTCCAGAGTCCAGTAATTCCCTTTTCCTGTCCAAGGGGACAAAAGGCACATTTTTAGTTAAAAACTATGCACAGAGACAGCAAAGAGCAGTCATTGAGGGCTTTACAGTATTTATCTCATTTCAAAGAAACAGAAGAATTTGCATGAGCAAAAAACATTTTTTTTAAACACATAAAAGCAGAAGGCTATTGAATTAAAAAAAAAAAAAGGTGCAAAGTTTTGGGCTGTATCCTTTAGTTCTGACTCTTCACAAAGGGAAAACTACAAGTGGAAACACTGGGAGGCCTTTTTGTTTTGTAATGTTTTCTTGGAGGGGGAAGGATGTTTTCAGCATATAGCTGCTCCTCTGAATTTACAGCAGTCAAATTCCATACTGGACTACTCCTCCAGATTCAGTGGAGTAGGATAGGCTTCTAACAAGACAGAAACAGATTTTTGGCCCTCTGTAGCAGTATAATTGAATGGCTTTTAAATGTTCCTGATGGTTCCACACAGCTATTGATAGAAAACAATAAATAAAGGAACAATCTGACAGGGGCTGGAAATGGCAGAGGTGAGATTCCATGCAAAATGCTATTTGAAGCAAACAAAATAAAAATAGCCTGCTCACCTCTTAGAGAATTATTGCTGACTCCCTAAAGCTGCTGTGTTTCCTTGACTTATCTGAGTTTGCCTTACCCCTTTCCATTAATTCCTAGTTAAGTATGACATAATTCCTATGCATTACACCAGAAGGGTTTTAAGCATGACTTGCTCAGTGAGACTGCTCCTGTGCCTGCTGAGCCTCACTGACCAGTTCTTGGGAAGACCTAGAGCAGCAAAGAATCCCCTTCCCTGCAGAGATTTAGTAACAACAGGGATTCAGACCTCAGCTGTGCACAGTTGCTTTTTAGTTCAGACCTACGAAAAGAAAAGCTACTATGTGTGTTTCCGTATCTAGGCTCATACATTTCTTTACAACATATTAGTAATTGTTAAATTAATCAAGCTTAATAAGAAAGGGGGGTGGGGGGGTGGGGGAAGGGAGACAGAGCCATACCTGGATCATCTTCATCTCGGGGCACCTTCTTGAAGCAGTCGTTGAGGGACAGGTTGTGCCGTATGGAGTTCTGCCAGCCAGCTTTACTTTTGTTATAAAAAGGGAAGTTGTCAGCCACGTACTGATAGATCTGACTGAGAGTCAGCCTCTTTTCAGGTGCTCCATGGATGGCCATGGCAATAAGTGCAGAGTAGGAGTAAGGTGGTCTAACCAACTTCATAAGCTCTTCTTGGGATGGCAGAGGAAGCCAGCCAAGGTCAGTTCCTCCCAGGCCATGCATGTTAGGCAAAAGCTGCCTTTGCATCCCATAAGACTGAGGAATGAAGGGACTGGCATTGGATCCTGTGAGGTATGGTGGTGGGGTAATGGAAGGTCCATTTAGCCAGAGGTAAGGATTGGGAGTGGCGTTGTAATCCGTTGTCTCAAAGGTGCTTGGTCGCTGCGGACTAGGGATGTTCTGTGGATGGAAAAAGTTCTCATAGTAGATATTCATCTCTGGAGGTTCGTGACCAATATTTGGAAATTGTGGACTGCAGCGTGGTGGTGAGTGCGTTTGTGGATCAAAGGAGCTCATGCTCTAACACAGGCAGCGGGCAAGTTCTGACACACCTGTGCTAGTGCTGCTTTCCTGAGACAGGTGCATCACCTGTGCCCTTCCCTACCTACTTATGCACCTGTAAATGTTTCAGCTTGTGCTGCAGGCTCCACCCCACAGCCCTGAGTGGCTGCAGATGAGGACGATATCCTTGTTGGAATGCTGGCAGTCCCAGCCAGTCATTGATGTCACATCAACCAAATGTGAAAGTTACAAATTTTTATCTTCTTAAATGAATGAAGGAATTTTCCACTAATGTGATGAACACAAAGAGAGCCTAAGGTGCCTTGAAGTCAAATCCTCTAATCCGAGATCCTCCTTTTTCTACCTTTCACAACAAAGCTTTAGCATTTAATATCTTTCTTTTTAAAGAAAAGCCATTTTGTGTTGCTCCTCGTAACACCTCAGAATGCAAAAGCAACTGTCACTCATCAATGAAACAGCAGTCATATATACATACTAAAATAAGAAAAAGAAAAGGTCAGACCTCCTTTTCTTTGTGTAATTTTAATTGCAGGGTTGCTTGTACTTCCCCCTAGGCAATCACGGTACTACAGGCAAATTCTGTAGCTGGCTACTCACGTGAGTAATCTTACTGATATAAACGGAATTGCTCCCTAAAGTAAGGACTAATCTTGTGAGGAAAAAAAAATTCAAGCTTAATCATCAAACCTTTCTTTAGAGCTTGAAGTGGTGAACTGAGATGGGAAATGATTATTTGCTGCAGGATTGGTGCAGAGAGCTTGTAAAACCTCTTAGCAGAATTTCCAGGCAGCAAAGAGGAGGTGCTCAGCACGACTCTCTTCAGCTCATTTCCAATAACTTCATTTGTATTATTGAGACTAAAGTTTATTCCTTAAAATTAAGTAACCAGAAAAAAACTCTAGCTCTCCTAGGAGTTGGAAGAATACTTGCATGGCACCCTGGGTTTTTGAAGGAGGAGCTTCAATCTCACCAACACCTGTGTGAGAACAAGGACAGCTCTCCCGACTGTGTCACTGCATGAGACTGCACCGTAATGAGAAGCACAGGTCCCTTCAGAAGTGATATTTGCATATGTTATGTTTGAGGCACATACACACATTTGGAACTTAATAATCCTTAATAACCTATGCAATAAAAATCCTGGTATGACAAGGCCCTTAAGATGGCTCTAGTCCTACAATTTCTGCAGAAACATGAGTTTTGAGCTGTAGGTTTGAATTTCTGGCTGCACCAAAGACTTTTTTGCTATATCACACGTTGATCAATTCACTTATTCTTTCATGCTGCACAAAAGCTCAGTGGAACATAGCAGGACTTAATTTCTAAATGAGAAGTGCTGTGCAAAGGTGACTTGGACAAAAAGAACCAAATACTGATTCATTTTCCAGGAAATAATCATGTGAGTACCTGCCTCCTCATGAAAGCTACCTAAGAGTTTTTTTCTCTGCTTAAGAATCTGAGTTACAAACATGCAAACAGCTACTGGAGCAACATTGCCTACAGCTTCCTAATTAACTGGCTAACATACAAATGTATTTAAAAGGGTATCTGTAGTCTTGCAAATATTAATGCTATAAATATTGCTAATAAATCCCTTTGTTTTTTCCAGAAGAGTTGACGGAACAAAATGTTTAAGAAATGCTCAAATGAATAAGAACAGGAGTCACTTTTACAATTAACTAAGACCCAGAATTTAGTATGAAAACATAATAAATTTTGATCCTCTAAACAAATAGAATTTTACCAAGAAAGCTCTTGAAAACAAAAAGAACTTCCAAATTTATTACAGCTCAGGGTTCACTTATTCCAAGAAGTAAAAATTCAGCTAAGTGCATCATGGACTTGGATGAGCTGCCTCTAAATACTTATTCCCTGTGGTGCTCTGCATGCATAGTTACAGTTAAAGCACATTAAGGTGGGTGCTGAGTGAATACTTGCTTTGAAAATGTGACAGGCTTTACAAAGGAAAAAAATATTACTTCTGCAACCAGAGATTGATGAAGGTTGTAAAACTTCCTCCACAAATTAAACTTGATGAACTTTTGGTGCAGTGCATTTTAGCAACCCCCAGCTGCGCTCTGTGGGTGTCTGGGAATGGATGTTACTACCAGACCTACCTTGATGTGATGTCTGAACAGTTTCACACAGAACTAAGGAAAGCAAGGACTCAGGTCAAGAATGGGAAGTACTGCTTTTAGAGCAATGAAGCTCAAAGACAACCATACACTTCTGCCTACAGAGCTCTGAAGGAGAGTGCAAAGGTCTGATCCCACCCTGGCATTTAAGTGCTGGCACAGCTCGTGGCATAGACACAATCTGGTCAGCAACATTTTTCTTTCAACTGACTGTGCCTGATTTACTCAGATCAGAGTATGAACAATGCCAGTAAAAATGGTACTTTGGCAGTACTCTGGGCACACCTTAGTGCTTGAGACTCACTGCAGTACATGTTCCTATACACCTTCAGCTGCAGATGCTCTTAGGCAGGCAAAAGGCAGCATGGAAAGAATAAACTTTGCTCAAGCTGTGATTGCAGAGCAGAGCTGGTCAGAACTGGAGTTAATCAATCGAGTCTAGCCAGGAATACTGCCCTGGGCTCCTCACCACTGATAATCTTGTTCTTGGCAGGGCTGGAAGGAGAAGGTAGCAAACCCAAAAATGGAGAAAGGAGAAGGAGCAATAGGTTTCCCCATAACGAGTCTGGGAAAAGGTGACAGATGTGCTGTCCAAGCTACACTAACAGGTCATGTTCAGGGCTTAAAAATTCTATAAATAAAATGGAGGCTGCTGTTGTAATCATAATTTAGTTAATCTGACTTGCAAAGATCACAATGCATTAGCATGGTGAGGTCTTTGTAGGCAGGATGCATCACATTGTAACACTTCATTTTCCTACAGCACAGCACTGTACAGCCCTGAGTGCACATCTCTACCACTTGTACACCTGATCAACCACAGATCACTGTCAAACCAAAGACTGTTGCCAATTCTTGTATTATATGAAGATTTGCTTCACTTGATTTCTTCAGTGAAGCTCCAAAATCTACAACATTGAGGCTGAGTCACTGTAAAACTGTAATCCCCCACAGGTTTTATTTAGGCCAGCTCCTAAGTATCTCTCTAACAATAATGTTTATTCACACTGGTTGCCCTTTTACAAGGGAAAACAAACCCCTCTGAAGTCTTGGGTTATGAAAAGTTCATAACTCATTTCATTAGAACAGGGATTCCTCAGCATTTTCACTTATACTCCACACGAACCTTCACATTCAGCACCTCTGAAATGCAGTGACCTGGGAGAAGTGCATACACACCAGCACACAGCAGGAAGCACAAGCACAGAGGTCAAAAAGGAGAGAGTAATACAGAAATCTCTCTCTACACTTCTGTAATATTTTGGCTGAGATCCTCCTGCTTACCTTCTTAACAGCATCTTTCAAAATGATTAAGCAAAATGAAGCGTGACACCTGCCAGGCTCAAAAACACCTTTAGGGGATCAAGCTGTTTCACAGTGTGACAGTTTTAAAAAACTTCACTCACAATCACTATGCCTGCATGATGCAAAATACAACATAGTGCAAACCCACTCTAAGGACTCAGATTCAACATTTTGTAGTAGTAAATTCATCATGGCAAACCTGAAAAGATCCTGCGTATCATTTGTCTCTCATATGGCCAATATTAAGTACTCATGCACTTTAGATATTTAGTCAGAAATTAAATTGATTGTTTACACTTGATCCAAATCATGACACATATTGCCAAATAATCCCAGGGTGCAGAGACCTATTTTTAATGAATATGAAGGTTTAAGACTGTACTGTCAACACTGTTTGTAACCCAGTCCTGGTGTATTATCACAGCTTGACAACTACCTGAAGTTCATGCAAGATTTTCACGTGGTCACAAAGAAGAAAGAAAAATGTTTTTTAAAAGAAAAGGGTTCATCTGCAACTCATTATACCAAGCAAGCCACCTAGTTTCAAACAATTCAAGCACTGAATTCAGAAGCAGTTCAGTATCCATTGGTAAAACATTTTCACATACTGACAGATTACCTATATTCCCAGCTGTCTAGAAGGATACTTGTAGAAGTCTTCATGTCTTATTTTAATTTTCACTGTCCAGCATATGCACAAAATAAACCAGACCATCAGAAGAACTGAGGTGTAGCAGGCAAACCAATGCCATCTCAAGGTCATTGCAAAAGCATATGAAATGTAACATACAGTATTGCAACAGAAAGGAACGGAGCTTTCTTTCTAGAAACGCAGGTTGAACATTAAATTAATGGAAATGGCAATATCATTTGGGTCTGTGCCATAAATGCTGCACTGCTAGAATGCCCTTAGACTTTTTAAATCTTGCAGAACAAAACCACTGTGGATTTTTAAGGCTGCTTGATAAGTGGGGTTTTAGAAGACTGTAAAACCTAATAAACGTTCATCGCTGCTTTCTGATCATGAGAAGTATTATAACAAAAGTAGCCATTAACTCTTGCTTCAGCAAAGGTCTTGCACCATCGTGCCAACTTATAATATGGTAGAGGGGTTAGTTGTCCCTTGACTCAGGTGTTAGTCAGGACAGGTCATAGGCAGGTGAGAAATGTGTAGCTTCCATTTGGCTGCCTATGGCTCCCATGGGACCAGCTGCTTAGACACACAGACACAAGTAGCCCTGCAAGAGAGGGATAGCTCAAGTCTAAACCAGACACGGAGAGATTCTGCAACAAATGCCTCATGCTAAAATCTGAAGTGTCTCTCAGTTATGGGAAACTAATATAGATATAAATACTTCAATCAATCATACTTTGACAACCCCACTGCTACTACCAGCTTCCAAAGAGCTGAAATACTTGCCTCTTTCAGATTATCTGCTTATTCTTCTATGCCTGCCACTAAATGCTTGTTTACACTAGAAAGAAATGGTCCTAAAATTAGATGAAGTATTGTATGAACATTAATTGTGTTTTCCAAGGAAATGAACCTGTACACCTTTCCCAAAACCTGTCAAAGTTTAAATTCTTGTGCATATCAGTGGAATTCACAACAGGTTTTATAGATATTAAAAAACAGTAACATGTGAATAGTTCATTTTCAGTCAGATTTCAGCATCAAGGTATTTGCTTGCATGGATAAATCAGCTCCTCCCACTCCACAAATTAAATGGGGATCTCATCAAAAAGACATTACAGAACCAAGGATTTTTCAGAAAACCTAACTTCCTTAATTTTATTTTATTTTTTAAATTGTCTTGTTCACAGTGTTGTACACCCCTGGGTACTTGTACAACAGAAACACTTGGGTAAAATTAATTAGCAACTAAAACTAGTAAGTGAATTGGTGTAAGTGCAGTGAACTACTCTATGGACACACCCAGTCATACATAAACTTAAGGTTGTTTTAATGTAACCAGAGTTTACCTGCAGTAAACTAAGATCATCTAACTTGTAAAAAGGATGATTTACAGTGTTAATAATCCTTGCACTTCCAGTTGCTCCACTTGGGTTTTCCCGGGATCCGGGTAGACAGATCAATAGTTTAAGCTCTAGAATACGAGCAGTCTTGCAACTACTCACCTCCCCCTAGTGACCGTTTTTGAAAACATATCAAATTAGTCCAGGTCTGCCGGGGAGATGATTTAGTAACAAATTTTTATACTGGTGCGATCACAGTCCCCTAAGCAATATTACATAGATCTAGAGTTGTGATTATGGGATCTGTAGAAATAAGCAGTGGTGTATGTAAACATTTTTAACTTTTTCATATTAGAAGCCTTCTGTGCAGAAACTCTGGAAAACTTAAGAAACTTAGGTTTTTCTTTTAGGTTTGTTTTCTTTGCTCTTTTGTTCTCCAGCACTGAGCTCCAATAACACTGTTCTCTTGTCTTGTGAAAGTCTACAAGCACTTAAGAAAGATTCTACAAAATTAAACAAGCACTGCATTACTACTATTGAGTGTGTCAGAGCACCACTGAAGTATTGCTAAATGTTTCAAAGCAACCGAAGTCACGTAGCCAAGACCGCCCATTCCTCAGTATCTGTAGAATCCAGGTATCCAAACATCACATGCTTTAATATATGATAAAATGTTATTCCTGGCTGAAAGAGCTGCATCTAAAGCAACTCTGTCCAGGCCGGTTTGTTTCTGTATAGAAATGTAAGAGCAAATATTCTGGGGAAAATCGTCCCTCAAATATCTGTCAAACACAGAGGCTTTTTAGACTTTTTCTAGTTACAACAACAGTCCAAGATTCCTACTGCTTCATCTAAATAAGTATCTTTTTTTGGCTGCCAGCAAGCCAACTTAAGGCATAGGTGCCTTAAATGACAGTTGACCTCCATCACCTTTTTGAATCAATCACCACCTAAACCCATGGAAACATGGGAAACAGCCCACCTGCCATGAGCTGAACCAATTGAATGGGAAGACCTATAAAGTGTTAAAGGTGAAGGAGAGATCCTTGGGGCCACTCACATTAACCTGTTAGGGAACAGAGCATGAGTAGCCACATGCATAATGGGGCGTGTGGAGCTGCAGCACACACTAATACTCAGGAAAAAAATCACTAACACAGAAACTACACTTGTTATAGCACAGACCCAGCAGCAGCCTAATTGCAGGGTGAGCCATATGAAGGCCCACTCATGGCACAGTGGAGCTTTCTGCTACTCTGGAAGAAAAAAACTACACTGAAAAGGGATAATTCTATCCCCAAACCAATCAGATCACACTGTCCTCAGTATAAAACCATGATTAAATTTATCTAACATTTTAAAGTTTATTAAATCCATGGCCTATCTGAGGTTTATTTGCAGAGCAATTACTGGTTTACAGTGTTAATCTTTAGCACACACTGCATCATGATAGCAAATCAGAAAAGAAAATTACAGACTAAGTCAATAAAGAACAACCAGTCTCCTCACCCCATAGCAGTAAATATTGCCAATGCTGAAGTCCTTACAACTGAGGGCTGCCCCTGAAGTGTTGCACAATGTTTCCTCTCAAAAAAGACCTTGGATGCCTAAGAGCACATAGGAACTCAGTTCTGGGAGGGAAATATAAGTAAATACTTTAGTACTAGTGACTACTCCAAGGCATACAGGCTAGAATATGGCTCCAAGCTTTTTTCATGAATACTTCCATGTTCTTCAGAAAATAACATTTATGTAAGGAGACCTTCCCACCTCCAAAAATTAAAGAACAAAAGGTTCCTTAAATTGTTTCATTTCCTCCCTTCTCAGAAATTATTTTTTAAAAAGGGGTGATGCAAAAGATAATTGGCTGAATTCCTATGTTTGGCCAAATTATTCCTTTTAATTTCCTGCTGTTGTTTTAAACAGGATGCCCTAAGCCTAGATTATTCCCATTGACATTGGCATAAATGGAACCAGTCTCTGGGAAGTTTCATCTGTTAAATAGCATTGCACTGAAGCTAGAATAAAAAAGGGTCTTACCATGACTATTTAGCTAAAATCCCTAAAATGGAAGAGCAACATAGCATAGAGAATTATGTGATTAGATTGCTGTAAACACAAACTCTAGACCTTCACTGACTTAAACAGAAAGCGGATTTAATCATAAAGCCACCTACTTCTGTCCATGCTATTTTATAAGCATGTTTAACAGTTTTTCTTGTTTAAAAGTGTCCTCATCCCATGAGCGGGGTGGAAGAGACCTATATGGGAGCTTGACTAGCTTTCAGTGATTTCAGTTCTGTCATTATTTCAAAGGTGTTATTCCATTACAGCTTCCTTGTATCAGTAACTGGGGGAGCAAACTGACTCTGCGTCTCAGACCTGAGATGGAAAGCAGACCAGTCCTCCATGGAGGTTATAGGAGTTCTGTTCTTCAGAGGTCAGGATGGCACAAGGTTCCTTTAGTTTAAACTTGATGATATCAGACACATTCCAGACTCTCAGAGTCATTTACACTACTAAGGCTACTGTTCCTGTGATGCTTTAGTAGCACATCCAGGAAAATCTAATTGCAGTACTGCGCTGTTTTAGTTTAACATACTGGGCAAGTGAAATTAACTTGTTTGTTGTTACATTCTATCAACTACAAACAGGCTAGAAAAGGAGAAAATGGTTAATTTCCAACTGTGCACATCTGAAATTATGAAGAAATCTAATCCTCTTCCTCTCAAGACTGTGGTAACCCGAGACAGAGAGAGAATCCTGCCTTCATGAGTCTCTAAAGGAAGGTCAGGGACTTCATGGAACAAATCTGAGAACTACAGAAAATGCCAAAAACCAAACAAAACGACATCAACAAAGAAAAAGAAAACAAAGATCCGGTGATGCCTAATGTGGTTGTGGACTCCACACAGAATAACCCATCACCTTGGCTGGGGGCTGGAACTAGCTGTTCTTGAACGTCTTTTCCAACCCAAAGTATTCCAGGACTCTACTAACCCAAAATTTCCATTGTCTAATAAAAAAGATTACAGACCACATGTGATACAGATAAAAAGCTCAATGTCAAGCAGTACCTCAACAAATACACAGGTCTATCACACATTTATTCTCAGTTCAAGAACACAGTGTGTTCCTAAGGTCTGTAAAACCTTTAATAAAACTCTCCTTCCTGCTCAGAAACGTGATCCTTATTGACTTATACTCTGAACACCTTCATATAGGCTCACACCAGCCAATTTTTAATTGGTATTTTAAAAGCATTAAATTCCCCTCTCCCCCCAGAATGAATAATTAAATTGTAATTTCATAATGAGGACTTGGACAGCACATGGCACAAACAAGGGCAGGAATGGTAACATTTGCCATCTATGACTGGCTCTTATGCTGCACTGACACAGCAGCTCCTCTGCAGCCAGACCATTCCTGCTGCCAGTGCTGCACTCCACCAGAGGTAAAGCCAAGGTGCCTGCATCTGGAGTTCAGATATGTAGTGAACTGAACATACATGGCATGCAGCTTAAATGCATCCTGTCTCACAGCTTTCTACAGGCACATAATGTCTCAGCTGCACATGAAGCCTTTCCTACCCCATGCTAAACAAATTATTTGTTACAGACTCACCCTACTCAATCACTAGGCTCAGTGCCACGCAACCCAGAAAGCCAGGCTGTTACTGTCCAGCCTACCTGAAACCTCTGAGAGAAGTGAAATAAACCAATACAGAAAGCACACATAAGGACTGTCCATACGTGATTTTCTGACCTTGCATGGTAATCTATGCAGATTACAGCTGAAGCCACCCCAGCTTCATTAACTTCCTGGGACAGCAGCCAAAAGCTTAGTCTATCCTGGAGAAAAATTCTGCCCTCTGTGCTTCACATTAAAAAATGTCAAATACAAAGGTCTTTGCTGCCCAAGTAGATCTCCCTCCACATACTTTCACTAAAGGCTTGTTTAGCTTGTGACAGAAATTATAATATTCAGTGCTGATTTTCATTTTTAAACAGAGGTAGTCAAGTTGCCACACTTACACATTATCCCAGCACACAACTTGGTGTTCATGCTGTGTTGTTCATTGGGACTAGAAGTCAGTACACAGTTTCTGGAAACTTGTGAATGGTTGGAGTTTGTTATCCAAACATCCTTAAAATTCCAGTTCCATCTATGTCCTGTTCTTGGCAATTATTTTCTCTTTGTTAATTTTCCTTTTCTGCTCAGAGTTGATTTACATTATTTCAGGCTTGAAACAAACCCAAAACTGGCAAGAAGAGGACAATTTGTGATGCCAGACAACTAAAAAGATTTTTGCTGATATCTGGTAAATTAAGTGTGGGTAGAAACTTCATCTGAAATTATACTAAAACCTGAGAAAAAGCCATAAGCATTAATTAACCACTAGCTAAACACCAGACTTACTTTGAACATTGTGGTCCTGCCTTCCTGATATTTGTTTCTGGGCTCCTCCTTCCCTTCCATTCTTTGTAATTTTTTAATTTTGAATCACAGTTCTTCAATTACCATTTATAACAACAGCTTGAGCTAAAATTCTTTTATTTCACTCTCACATGAAAATACAGCTGCAAAATACAACAAGCAAAAGGGAAGCTTTAACAGGTCTCTTTACAAAGGATAAACAGTTGCTAAATCATCCTTTTCTTACTCATTCCCACTAGACCCAAACCTTTTCTTTTCAAATAATTTTTATTTTGAGATATCATTATTTCTTCAATGGATCTACAAATAATACTGAACCTGGGTATCCTCCCTCTTCTTCCCCCAGGGTAACAGGATGTTAAATACACACCCCTCAACTCTGCACTTTCTCCCATTCAAAAATAACCTACTCTATTAAACTGGGGTGTTGTTTTTCTAGAAAAGCCTTGCTCTTCCTCTGTGCTCCCTCAGAACCAGTATCAAGTTGCCGTGAAAAGCAAATGAAAGAAAATTCTACCACTATCCATGCCAACAAACACTGTAGTTAGTGTTAAAACTGGACCCTTCTTGTTTTGCTGTCTACGGTTATTCTAGTGAGAAATATTTCTTGGCACAGTTTAAGTTTCAATGGCAAATATTTCAAACTTCTCACAGAAAACAATCGCTAATTATTTCTTTAGAAAACAGCTTCACAGTGACAACTTGCAAAGAGAGTCTAAACTCATTAAATAAACTATTCATGCTGAAAGTAAAATTGTTCATAGAAATAGTTGTCCTTATAACAAACTGAAGATGTCTTTCCATTGATTCAACCACTCAGAAAAAAATAATTTCAACAAGGCTAGTCTCACCCATCCACAACACTGCAATACACATGGGAGTATTTTATTTAATGAATATAAACCTATGCAGGTGCCTGAAAAAAAAAATAAACTACTGAAGGAAAATGATTATTTTTTCACCTTCTAGAAGCCTTCGTATTAGGATAACATACCTGCCTTTGTATCTCAGGTTAAAAAAATCCCTGAGATGCTGACTTGCAGTGCTGTCTAGCTTCATGTCAACAAGGCATTATCTTCCATGTCTACCTCATGAGCTGGAGACACATTTTTCTGTGGAAAATCAATTTTGAAAGCAGAAGACTTGGACTTGTACAGTTCCATTTCCCATCAGTAAAAAACTATTACCTTATATACAATGACACCTAGGGATTTCAGGGACAAAAGGTGAAGGCAAATAAATTTTTAACATTTTATTGATGAACAGCAGAAAAGGCAACTGTTGTTTATCATACTGCTGGAAGGAGTATCAATTTGTACTTGGATTAATCAACTTCTGCGCATGTTTCCACTGTGGTAGCTGCTGTTCTGAAAATAACCCAGGCATATTGTGTCACAATCATGGGCATCACCCTGAGAAAGACTGAGGATACAGAGGAGTGTTGTGGGAGCAGCAGAGGGATCCAAGGACTGCAACTCCAACTACAGCCACAGCGTAAATTGTCTAGTGGCTATTTTGTGCTGAGCCATCTGTTGCCTCGAACTGCCAGCAGCAGTTTAAAGATAGCTGGAGTATGTCTATACAAGCTACAGAAAACTATAACTTCTGTGCTCTTTGGAAAGAGCAAGATCAAACTTACATCACTGCAGATGGAATTTTAATGACTCTGTCTTCCCAGGAACAAGCTTTGTCACCAGGGAACACACAGTGACCTGCAGAAACAGAGGCTGGCTGAACTTCTGTTCCATGTCCTGGTGGGCACATCCTGTATTATTTTCTTTAAATGTTATTCTTCTATCTACATCACAAGTAACTTATAAGAGCCCATGATTGTTAACATTCTGTATTAGCCATCTGTGTTATCAGTGCCTTTTTTGTCAAGTAGACAGTATATATGTAATTATTTTCAGTCAAGAAATGATCTTGTAACAGAATGAATTACAGATCTGTAGATGAAGATTTGAAATGGTGCTCCACAGACTGCTTTCCATCTTCCAGAACTTTGGAAATGCGCTGTAGAAACAGAGGAACAGAGTTAAAACAACTGCTGTATTGGTTGGATTCAGTAATATGGATAATAGTTACTAGCTGGTGGCCTTACACTGTGGCTAGAAAAAAGACACCTTGACCAAATCCTGGGTATTTTGAATTAATTTCTCTGTCCTGCAAAATCACAGGCCTGTATTTAAACCTGTCCACATGATTCCCATCATGCTGAGAAGCACTATACAAATGCATTTTTAGCTTTATTCAGTCCTTCTCCAGACTAGTAAAAAGGACATTTTGTTCTCCCTATTTTATATGCTATCTAGTTTTAAATATGAGTAGATGAGTTCATGCTGAAAAGCTGTTAATCCTGGGTCTGAAAAGAACACATATGTGATAAATTGAATATAAGTGAAATCCTACAGACTTCAAATTAATAGGGTATTCTTGTTCCTACCAGAAAAATGTTATTATGAACACAACTAAATGCAGATTTTCCTAACATTGCTGTATGGTCCCTGTAAGCATTATCTACATTTTATAGAAGACTGCAGAAAATAATGGATAGCAATGAAACCTATTATCAGGAAAATAAAAATAATTTTAAAAACTATAATCAACCTTTGTTTAGAAAATGAACAGAGCTGACATGTAAAATATTACAAGTGTCACAGGGTGCCTATGAAGTATGCTTATCAGTAGCTACCAGCAGTAAATGCCACCCACTACCTGAAAAAAACAGGAAAACTCTGAAACTTTTGAATCTCAGTATCTGCACTGAATATACTTTTTTTTTTCTTTCAAACACTACATTAAAGTTTCAATTTTGTGAAATTACCACAGAAGCCAGTGAAAGGTTTCCTACTTTAAAGGAAGGCAACTTGTTTAAGCAACGTTAATGACTCCAGAGAAAGCCAACTTCTGCTTTCCAACAAGCACCTCTAACCGCAGAAACAGACTCACACTGTGCAAGTGTTGCCATCTGTGCTGTGCTTACTTAACTCTGTTGCCAGCGCTAACTGCTCAAGTAATCATCTCGAACAAGGAAGAAGTGCTTTCCTCTTTCGCTCATGTTATACGAGGAAAATCAGAGAAAATCAGTAGTTCAAATGAGACCTCTTGTGGCACAGATGCAGAACTGCACCCCTGAGCCTGTACCTGCCTGCTCTAGAAGCACAGCCAGAGGCAAATTTTTGCTTCCCCACAGGGCTTCCAGTACTCTCTGACTAGAGAAGGGGAAAACAAATGTTTTTCTTATAATAATGGTATTTTTAAAGGGCTCCGTTTTCAGACCATAAGATTTTTGAAGAGCTAACACTTCCTTTTTTCTCCCCATAAACACACAGAACTTACCATTGTTTTAAATAACTGGTTCACTTTCTTTTTTTTGAAGGTTTTCTTGTCACCATCTGAGGTGGAAGGAAACACTGGCTGACTCAGCCTATGTGATGCAATTGTTTCATCAGGTGCCACAGTGCTGATGGACAGAGTTAATCCTTAGGATAGAAGCACAGTGGATGCACAAATTAAAACCAAAAAAGGAGAATCACAGCATAAGACAAAGCAGAATTCAAAATAATGAACTACTGCAATTACTAGGAAGAAATGAGACACTTTAAATCTAATTATATCCTTAGAATACAAAAATAATATCATTACATTGAAACTGCAGAGTGAAAAATACAGACCAATCTGGCCAAAGAATACATGAAAAAGGGAGGCCATGACAGTCTGTTGTGTTGAGCTAAATGTCTGTTACAGGCATCTGGAAAGACAGGGACAGTCTCTCAAAATGGGAGATGATGTGTAGGCTAAGGAATGGGAAGTGCTGTGGAAGAAGCAGGGGGTAAGGGCCCATTTCCTCTATGGCCCCTGGCCTCAAAATGAGTTCCTTCAGTCACCCTTTCCCCCTCTCTGTATCACACAACTGTCAGTCTTTCTGGTGGGCAGTTATGTTGTCTTGTTTCCCTTTCCTCTTGCTGTGAAGGAGGCTTATGAGCTTGCTCTCTAATGTCAAAAGCAGAAGTGGAAACCCTGCTATGGGGCAACCTTTGGGCATATTCACATGCCAAAGCAAAGGACAAAGCATTTGTTCCTGTTTGACATGCTGCCCTCAGCTGTGAGGGCAGCTTGCAGAAGCCCTTCCTTCTGCAAGTGAGACCCTACAAAACAAGGAAGATGAATGCACTCTTTCAAGGCAGGGGAAACACCCACAATACAAAAGGAAGCAAAATTCAGGGCTCCAGAAGTAACACTTAGAATTTGCAGGTTAGCAGCAGGCAGGGCAGTGCTATCAAGCAGTAGCAGCAGTCCAGCCTCAGATGCAGAACACACACCTCAGGTGTGACCTTGGTCTCAGATCCACTGAGAGTGACTTGCTCTGCTCACAGCAAACCCTTCACTGCTGTTTTCTTAACATGGCAATAAAGAAGTGCAGAACTCTTATCTTACTGTAAGCAGCTTACCTGGGATAGTTGGCATAGAACGACTGACAGAACTCATCTGCTTGAGGACAGATGTTTTCTGAGGTGCCACTACATGTTCTGAGAGGTTGGTGTCACTCATGAACTCGTATTTTCTTGACAGCTGTTTCAATTAAAAAAAAAACCACAAACAAAAACATTAATGATGAACTGACATAGGAGCAAAGATCTAAGCAAAGTACTGTTTTGTGAAAAGCACAAAATATTTAATAAACAATCATATCTAACCCAAGTTATTTATGGGTTTGTTTGCTGAGTAAACAATAAAAGTACCTAGAAGCAGTAGAATTTGGTCCACATATAATATTATACACTAGTGAAAAACATGTTATGATTTTGTAGATTATTCATAGAGAAATATTCTCATTGCACATAGAAAAAAAAAAACACTTTTCTAAAAAAAGTTACCTAGAAGAGATTCTAAAATCTGGAACTGTAGGATGGTTTTCGTACCATACCTTTGGAATAACACTGCCAGCCAGCTCTGACTGTGATCTGCCAAGGAAAGCAGACTTTGGAAAACATTTTCCCCTGCTGCATTAACTAGCTATCTAGCTTGGCTGCTGCAAGGCTTGTCAACATTTTTCTGAAGAAAAATAAAATCCTGTAACTCACTATGTGGTGCAATTCCCACTGTTAGGAATATGTGTTATTTAACTTAATCACAAGACAAAGGTGTTGCTTGGTTTCATATGTTAACATTCCTCAGAGCATGACTGTGCTTAATCTGTCTCTCTTGTATGAGTACATGTAGTGTAAAACAATCATCAGCCTCCAGAAGTTTCTCCTTGTTTCCCAAAAGAATCTTAGAATGCACTTTGCCTTTGACAATTCCTTCAAAAGTTTTTGATCAGATCACTTACACTGTCTCCATGTAATTGAACAATTTGTTATTGCCCAACAATTTTATCTAGACAGGACTTGTGTAACAACAGGACAACTTTCATTTTTTTAAAAAATTATTTCTTTTTTTACTAAAAGAAGAAAAGTCTTCTGGGAATTAAAAAAAAAAAAAAAAGAAAAAAGCATACTATAAGTTCTATAAGTCATTCTAATGATGTAGCAGTGCAATAAGAGCACTCAGATGATCTATGGAGCGAGACATGCCAGTGTTTCTAGACTTCAGCCTGGCACCGTTTAAGGAGCACTGTTTGCAATCTTGCAATTTCCTAACAGCTGCATGTTCCATAACAAGGTATAAAATGTATGGGGCTCATCACTTTTGAAATAGCCCTGACTGCAAAGAGCTGCCATGAAATGTCAGCACAGTCAATTGCCTCTCCACAGGAAAGTGAGTTTAACCCTCCAAATATAGTACTCCATTTTAAGCTAACCAAGCTTCAGAATGTGCAGTTTCAGGGCTATATTATCTGTCATGATAATCTAGCACAGATGTTCTGATTTTTCCATTGAATTGTTTCCTCCTCAGCATCTTGCAGGTTTCATCATGGTAGGGCAGATTCCCTACCTTTGCATCCAGCTTATTTTACATTATGACGGCTAGAGTTCTCCATGGTACATTTTTCTTTTCCTAAGCAAAATAATAATGTGGATTATAAAATACTACTCTAAATCACTAACATACACATTTCATGTCAGAGACAGAAATATCAGGTGCTGTTTTCTCATCAGCAAACACCACACTGCTCCTTTTTGTTCTTTTTTTGGATCTTCTCATCTTTACTTCAGGGTGAGGATTAATTTGCAGAGCAGTCTCCTCTGATTCTGCTTTTACTGGCTTTGGTAGCACTACTTCCAGATCAAAGCTGCAGGAACAAAAGAAAAGAGTACAAGTTGCTGAGTGATATTTTAAAAGCCACCAGTATTCTGATGTCATTTCCTCATAAAATATAAATGCAGGTCATCCTTTCCTTTGACTTTCTATGCAGCCTTGCAAACTTAGCAAAAAGTATATGATGTGCTTCAGCTGGCAACCGTAGATGCTAATAAGATTTCTTCAGGAGGTATGACAAAATTCCTTCAGGAGGTATGGCATTGTCTTAAAATGTTGCCAAGAATGTAAAAGATTAATTAAGTGCAAATCCCTTTTAAAAGATTTGTGCATTAGCTTAAGAACTCCTAGACTAAACACAGAGCTCACCTGGGAAGTTTATGCATGATGATGATGGTGCTGAAAGCAAGACAAGCTACTTTTGGTTGCTGTAAACAGTGGAACAGAGTATTGCTCTTTCATGTCATGTTTTAAATGCATCTTCGTGTTTCTTTCACTATATTGAACAGCAACACACAGACCCAGTTTTAAAAAAAAAAAAAAAAATCTCCCTCCCTCTCTTCCTCTAGTTTTTATAGTTTAAAGATAGGGCTTTTTTCAAACAAATGTGAAATTGATGCTGGCTTTACTCCCTTCTCTGCTGATCTAATCAGCCTATTGAACATGGGGCTGAACTTACTTTACAATAATAATTGTTAAACAAGTAGTATGGTGGATTTGTTGACCCATGCTTCCTAGAAACAAAGTAACGTGATGAAAATTAAAAGTAGGTGCATGATCTGACAGCTTAAGTACAGATGTCTGGTTCCATGGGAGACACTATCTTAGAGACATGGGGCTGGTAGATGTGGCAAAAATCATGCTTGTGTGCTACACCCTTCCTGAGAGGGAGCTGAGGGGCAGGAAGAGCAGCCTGGGGCTTCTTGTCATGTGCAATACTACACATCTTTGTCAGGCAACTCAGAAAATGTAAGGAAGTAGTCTTTAAAAATGAAATGGCAATCAAACATGCAAGAGTAGAGAGTTATCTTAAGAGGAAACACTCTCAAGCTAGGGCCATACAACTTTGACTTTTTAGTGCTTAAAATTGAACAATTCAAGAAGGGAGATCAGATGTTTAAAAAAAGGAAACACAAACACTGCTCAGCAAGATCAATTTTATGAGATCTTGCTGTGTGAGATCAACAGACCGTGTTTGGGAAGAAGTTCTGTGTACTCAAAGGATCATTTATAAATTGATCAAAATGATTTGTGGATTAAAAAAAGCTCATCAATACACCTATACATCAATACATCTGTTCTCTCAGACCTAGTCTCTTTGTTCCCCAGGTCTGCAGTGAAGAACATATATTAGGCAAAGCATTTTACATTACTACAGGCTTCACTGTAACATTACACCTCCTTACTTGTAAGTTTGTAAATGTTTTCCTCTTGCTTTCCATTTTTTATAAGCAAAAAGATGCTAATTAAGTTAAAAGCTGTATAAAGAGAAACTGAAAAATCAGATCTTTGCATATTTTTTAAATTGATTTAAATTATAAAAATACTTATTTCCTGAAAATGAAATGCCATTTTTTTTCGTTGAGACTTGAGTATATTTTGTCTACTAAGTTGAAATATTGTAGCTTTAGGCTCAGATGAAGTGATAGCTACAGTTAAAAATAGTTTCAGCATAGTCTGAACAGACTGCTAATAGTTTTGATCCTTGAATGCCTTTTTTTCGACCTCTTAGTTTCATTCCATAAAACTGTTTAAAAAACAAGCCTGAAAGTAAAATTTGTATTTCATTCATAACCAACCTTTCTGAAGCAATTTTGTTTGGAGTACTGCAGTCTGAATTCATGGAAGTCCGTGAGATAACTGACAGCTGACGATAGGATCTCAGCATTGATCTTGGCCGTCCTACTCTCTTATCATCAAAATCTGGCTACAGGATGGAAAAGAAAAATATTTTCTATCAAAGAACTTACTGTGAACTTCATATAATCCCTCTCACTATGTGCTGAAGAAAGGACCAATATTTTAACACTTGACATGAAAGAAGTAATTTGCTACCATTAATTACTGTGATTTCTTCTTTTGTCTGGATACACTCCAGGGCCTCTCAAACTGGATGATACAATGAGTAGCTAAATAAACCACAACTGACATAATTAACTGTGTTTGAAAAAGAAATTAAAATGAACAGTGTCTGCTGATCTTTTGAACATTAAAGTACTTGGGCAAATAGACTTCTTTAATCCTTGCTCCAAAGCACTAATCATGCTCCTTCTTCCATACAAAATTAACATAGCCTTTTTAATTAGATGATTGCAAGGGTTGGACAAAACTAGTATTTCCCTAACAGCCAGACAAGAAGAACAAGAACATTCTCCAGGTTATATGCATCACATTGCACAAAGCCATATATGCTGCTCCATGTCTCTCTCTCCAAAGCTTGAAGCTGGTATGTCCTGCAATGGAAGGAGAAAAAAAGACATCTCCCTCCAAAACTCCCTCAAGAAGATTTAGTTGTCACAATGGAAATCTAGAGCTTAATGTTGATGGTTATTCAGGCTTTGCAGCCTGGTACGAGGTTAACTGAAAAAATCCAACTTATTTCCAAATGCTTTTCTGTCACTGTTAATAAGGTAGGACAAGGATTTCCTTTTATTGCTAAATCTAGAACTTTTCTTTGTTCAGGGGGTGACTTGTGGGATCTAAAATTGTAGCATGCAGTCAGCTCTCCCCTTTTTCTGCTGAAGTTATTTCCTGGGATGAACATGCCCCTCCCTAGTTAGC
Source organism: Apus apus (assembly GCF_020740795.1). Lineage (NCBI taxonomy): Eukaryota > Metazoa > Chordata > Aves > Apodiformes > Apodidae > Apus > Apus apus. The sequence goes on along the minus strand of NC_067294.1, from coordinate 15,437,420 downwards.
TCATCACAGCACCATGATGTGAGACAGGGTTTTGAGAATCTCCCAGTGCCTGCACACCAAAAACTAATTTTCCAGCCTACTTCAATTTCTATCCTAGAAACGGGATATGAAGAACTTCTAAAAAACCAGTTCATTTTAAAACACAGGGTTTTGTCCTTGTTATCCAGAAAATATTTAAAAATTAGATAGTTTCCTATGCCAAATTTCCAAATACTCTTCTTCTGATATCATTTCTCACTAAGACTCTGACATCTAGCCAAAGATTTGGAAACATTTGGAGTTTCAAGAATTATTTTTTTCAAGATTTAAAGCCAAGAATGGTCAGAATCTTGTGATAAAGATACAATTGCTGCACAACTTGTCTTTTAATAAAAAGCTCAGGCCTGCCACCAGAGAGAGTTAGATACAGTAAAAAGGCAATAGTGTCATTCACAAAGTACATTCTCTGTTCTGGCTACATTTAAAATAGATTGATTTATCTTAAGTGCTGATTGGTTCTAACATCAGGCAAGATTGCTAATTGTGGAGTACAGCCTCTTTATTATTGCAAGGAATGACACTGAAAAGAAGAAAAACAGATTGAGATACATGCATAGAATTTTCATCATACAAGTAACAGCACAATATCAAATATCTAGGTTATACACTTGTTACTTTTCCCCCTATAAAGAATAAATAAATCCTCTTATAAAATCATCAATGTTGAAAGCAACAACAAAGTAATTTCCAAAGCAGCTGGTGTTTAATCCCAAAAAATAGCCAACAAACTTTTTGCTGGATTGCACAGTAGAATTCAAGAATTATCTGGAGAGTTTGTGTTTAGAAGTGATCCTTCAATTCCCATATATTTCAGTTTGGTCTGAACTCATATTTATGGTATTATACACTGTAGGTTTTCCTTCACAACACAGCTGGAAGTGACTTGCACAGGGAACCATCATTTGGAGCTCAAAGCCCTAAACCACTAAGAAAAATTACCAAGAGGAGAAACATAAGGATTTGCTTTTATGTCCTTAATAGGGCAGGAAAAAACTCCAAGTGTAAGAGACCTAATAAAATACTCCAAATCTTCCAGAATGAGGCATGTTTTATACATCAGAGAATTGACTCAACTCTTTGAATATAAAACTGAGGTCTTACTGCCTTCAGGTCACAAGAAAAACAACAGGTAGCAGATGTTTAGTATGTGGGTTTTTTTAGAAGAACAAGAGAGAGTGCAGGAGAGGTAAAAGGAGAGGAATACCAGTTCTCTGGCTCCATATTGTTTTTCCACTTTAGTTTTTAAATGCTTGAAACATTCCTCCATGCGGTCGTGGAAAGGACGAAGATTATCAGAAACTCTTCTTTCATGAATTCTAATTCCAGCCCCAAGGAAAGGTATCTTGAAGAAGGAAAAAAAAATAATACAGTGAAAACATTAAACTGGGTCTGACAAGTCCTTTAGCTCCATTTAAAGTATCTGCTAAGTCAACTGCAGAAGTCGTACTGCTACTGGCAGCTCTGTCAGTTAATCTCAGGTTTTAGCAGCAAATAAAGGATGGAAAGGGCTCTTGGAAAATGGACTTGCTCAGTAAAATTTTAACCATGTTGGTTGCCTCCTAGTGAATGTTTTCTCTTTTCTATGTATTTTAATTTCCAGGGTTGGGGCATATACTATCTCTCTGAGAGCCTTGTTCCAGCATTTCTTCACCCTCACTGTAAAAACTTTCTTTCTTATGAAAAATCCCACAAACAACGACAAACACCCAACTCTAGGAAAGAATTTCTGACCTTTGCAAATCCTTGTTTTTCCCAGCAATTCATGAACTCCCTGTGATTTGTATTCTACTCTCAGTTTTGTCTCCAGGACTGCAACATGAGTTAGAAATCCTGGCTCTTTTGACCACAGGTGCAGCCCACAGTATGTGGCTTTTGATAAACTATTCCAAATGATGTGGTCTACAAAGTGTTCTTCTGGCCTTCTGCCTTCCCTTGGACATAAGGAGATATCTGGGTAATTCCCCTGAGTTTGGCAGCATTTTATCCTACTCCTGACACTATAAGGATGATACTCCTCAGAAAATAAGATGTGATTTTTGTAATTAAGTAATTTCTCCACATTCAGCACAGATTTTTTAAAAAAATCTGAAGGCCAGGACCACTTAGATCCCCAAGAATGTTTTATCAATCACATGCCACATCAGAGGATAAGAAATTATTGCTATGCTATTTTGTCAGTGATGCTAGTGGGTTAGTAATGGCTCACAGGCTTCCTGTTATGAATATTTAAAGTTCTTTATCCTAGCTCAGGGAAACTGTTTATGTCTAAACAGGATAATCAATAGGTGGTCCTTTTACAACTGTACATACTCTGAAACAGAAGGTTTAGTCTATCAGAGCTTATTTTACTATGAGTCCCTTCTTAAAAATTGCTAAGAACCCAGGAAGTGTGTAACAAGAATCTTCTTCTTCTACCCTTCTCTGATTTGGGGAAACAGTAGGAAAACAAACAAAAAAGAGGACCCACAAAAAAACCCCAAGACAAAAACCTGGTAAAATGGCACAATCACCTAAATGCTGTCTTCTCCTGCTAGAAAGGAACAGAAAAAAAGGAACAGCAGATAAAGCCTCAGATGACTGTTGTCAGTAAGAACTTACTTGCCAAGCAATTAGATCTTTGAGTCTGTTCAGCTTTTCTTGATCCTCTGGATGGTCTCTGATATAATCGTTGGTAAAGAAAGCCTTAGAAAAAAATAATTCAGTCCTTAATTTTTAACAGGTAAAGAAATCAGTGATGACACCATTGACTCCATTTGGTGACCATTACATTCAGTGGTCAACAAATAAGACAGACATGCTCCTTAACCAGATGTTGTCAATGATAACTCCTTATGACATCAATTGAGAACTGAAGTGCTCTTTTTTGTTAAAATACATTCAGTTCTTCCGTAACACTTCTGAGTTTGAGACCCTGACTGTGAAACCAAATTACTGTTTGTTTTATTAAGCTTGCACTAAAAATAAAAAAGCACAAATTTGTAGTATCATGATTTTCAGTGATAAAGTCCCCTACTTACTGGCATTAGCCAGTGTTACACAGTAAGGAACTTGAACTTTTTCACTGATAAGCAGAGCCAGATATTACATACACACTGCCTTTTGCTGCCCAAAGATTCTATCCCCCAGGGACAAAAGAAGAATGTAACTACTTATCCACAATGGCCAAAATATCTAAATAAATGATACTTTAGGACTAATACAGCATAAGTCATATTCCTCCAGAATGTGTCATGCTTCTTGCATATAATTTATGTGTAAATATACACCTATATATATAAATATTGCATCTTTCCAGCACTATCTGAGTCTATCTGACATGTTGAGCCTACTAAGCATGGCACATGCTTTTCTTCAGGAAACAGGAGGTAGAAATGCAAGAGCTCTACAGCTGCAGGGTAACCTTACATTAATTTTCATTCAAAATAAATGGTCTAAATTTATATGTTTTTAACATTCCTGCTTTCTCTCCTGCTCCACTTTCACAAGGCAACATTAGGGACAGATTTTCTACAATTCATTTCCTCAAGACATGCAATTTTCCATGTATTGCCAGAACATGTAAATACCCCAGACCTACTGCAGGATAAGTTTGAATCATTTACTAAAGACCAAATATTTTGGTGTGTGAGAGCCTATTTAATTACAAAGGGTGTATCTCAGCTCAAGTGCATCTCAAAGTCCTCATAACTGCAACTAATATTGAGCTTCAGTTGCTCTAGTTTGTTCGTTTCTGCTTTCACAGACAGCTCTGACCAGGCCATGAGGATATTTTTCAACAGTGGAATTCTGGCTTTTCTACTACCAGCCCACTGCCACTTTGAACAAAAGATGTAGGAAGACTGTGAAATAATATATCTGAATATGTTCTTTGCATTAACTTAAAAGCTCTTACCTTCTCATATTTAGCAAAGCCACCCATAACAGCTGGATCAACAATTCCATTCAGAAGCATAGAAAGTGGATTAATAGGAAGGCTCTCATCACTTTGGTATTGGTTAATCATCATCAAAATTTTTTCATTTGTCATGGACATAGTCTCAATAGCATTCTCTACAGGACTAATGGTAGTCTACAAAGAGACAAAAGACTTCTAAGGTTTATAAACAGATAAAAACGTCTTTTTGGTTTTACAAAACATCATGCATATAAACAACATTCTTACAATTCATCAAACGAGAACAGATTTGTCCAGTCTCTTAGGACTTGGTCCTGAAACTGTAAATTAGATGTAAGGTCTGTTGATGCCAGCAGAAGAAAGATAAAACAGATAATAACAGTTTTGTATGTATAAAAATAAGTAAATGACAATAGCCCTGTGTGATACAGTTCCAAACTATTTTGTACATGCGGACTCATACTGATACATGTTTTAGAGCTTTTTAGCATGTTAATACACACCTGAGACATGGAGACAACTTCAAACCATCTTAAAATTCCAGGAAGCTTGTATGCTGTAACAAATGATGTTCTCTCAATCCACATAGACTATTAAAAAAAACATAGCAGGGAGAAAATGATACTGCAGGATTTAAAGTTTAATCTTTTCTGCCTTCTGAAATGTCAGAGTGAAAAGAATGTAGATGGAAAACATATGCACATTTTTGCATAAAAGGACAATGGAAAATGAATCGAGCAGAGCAATTTGCACAAATCATTTTTATCATTAGGCCATCTCCAGGCACTAAGCCTGCACGAAGCAGAGGAAAAAGAAAATTACCCTTGAATCTTTTAGTATCTATTCCTATTTTTGCCATTACAAATGGAATGACTGGGACGAAATGACCTACTCTCACCTTTACCCAGATTATACTTCCTTCCTCCACTTCTGAAACATATTTCTGCAATTAAAATCTGTACTAGCCTTTTTACAACTTGCCAGCATTCTTACTTTTTTTTTTCCTTTCTTTTTTCTCTTCTGAACAAGGCTGGCTGTTGGTGTTTTACAATGCCACTAGTTCATTTACCCCACTGCTCCTTATTTTACCAATATCAGCTCATCTAAACTGCCAGCACTGAGAAACAGAACAAAGAATGCAATGAAAACATACTCCAACTATGGCAGTTCCACCCCTGTGAAGCAAGGATGCACATTATCTATTGTCAGACAATTTAATTTCTGTAAAACCACTTCAAGGGATATTCATAACTGGCTTCAAAACTCTCCAATTTGCAAAGGAAGCCAATGTGCATCATGAGTCTTGACAATAAAGTGCAAAGCTGGGATGTCAGGGTAGAGTTTACATCTCAATCATTTAATTCAACAGTAGGTAAGAAGCTCCTTATATTAAGCCATTTATGCTACTAATGAGCACGCACAGAAGTGAAAGTGCACATTTTTAAATAAATGCTTTTTCCCACCAGTATCCCAAGAGCTCAGCTTTAGCCATAAATATTGTATGGTACATTTTTCACATCAAACTATAAAACATCAGATACCTGTAAAATTAAAATACAGAAGCTTACCACATCTTTATGCATGACACTGAAAACTAATTTATGGTGTTGCAGAGTATTTGAATGGCTAAGACTATTTCTCATCATTACACTACTATACATGGGAAGAAAAATTACACAGGTAGTACTCTGATTTGTCAAGATTTGCCAGGACTGATGACAGCAGACAACACACACCTCTCATCACCAAGCTGGCAGCTGACAGAAGTGTTGTAGACTACAAGAGGCAATCGGTTTGATAGTTATTTACGTGTCACCTTGTTTTATCATGAAAACCTATTCCAGAATATGTTAATGCTTAACACAAATGTGCTGAGCATTCTCAACTGCATAAGGTTTACCTGCAACTGAAATAGAAATGTATCATTGACTCAAGTGAACAGGAGTTGTGTTGAAATAGGAAAATCTTGCGTTTATTTTTTTGAAGCAGATCCTGAAGTTACGATGTTTGTAATGAGTAATCTGAGATGAAGAAAATATCTAAATTAAAAATCAGTCACAGTTACCAGAACAGCATAATTTACTTACAGCAAATTCATTTTCAGGGTCAACAGATCCTTTCCTGACTGGTCTTGAATAATGGAACCGCTGCACATTGTTTGACTTATAAAAACTGAAAAATTAAAAACAGACTTTTGTAAAACAGAGATTTCAGAAATGTATGGATCTTGTTACCACAGCAGAGTATTTAATTTTGAGTCAGCTGAGTTTTTAATTAAAAATAAATGTATTGCTCATTTAAAAAAGCCACTTTGGTGAAAACTCAAGAAAAATCTATTTTATCTATAAATCAGGGTAAACACAGTATTCTATAGGTGTTTAGCTTGGGTGTAATTCCCAGGTATAAAAATTCAAGAGTTTCTAGATTAAGGTTAAAAGCTGCAGAAGGTCTAGAAAGGATTTCTGCTTTCCTGTATTCTTCCATGCACATTGCTTGCCTGTTTTATAATGGCATGGAAAGCAGAATATTTTCTTTAAAATAACTGACTGAACAAAACCTTGACTGCAGTATGAATGGAAACCTTTTTGCAACCATATCTTTTATACTTGGAAAGAGAAGGCACAACAAGATTCTGTTGTACAAGAGCCTCCAACTCAACCATTGCCAGACTGCCAGTGACCTCCAAGACCCCTCTCTCCATCACGTGTCTAAAAAGAGGTATTGAAAACTCAGTAACTTGGACCCAAAGCACAGATTCCACCTCCCTACCCTGCAACCAAATGCTACGCCTTATGTGATAGATGGGTAGATGTTATTTCATGAAATTCCCAGGGAATCCATAAGTCAGAAAACTAAGACAAAAAAAAAGATTTCATGGGCAAATTACTGAATTCACAAAATAATGGCTGTCAGTTTAGGAATACAGACTGATTTTCATTATATTATCCATTACATAAATTTACTTACTTGATAATTTGATCAGGTACTGCCTTATTTTTGAACCTAGGTTGCTCCTCCAAGACTGGTTGCACTGTAAAACACTGGATGTCTGAAATCGTGAAGGTTAAGGGCAAGTTATCAACTACCAGCAGGAAATACTGCAGGCTGCAGAGGAAATGAAAAGAATAATTAAAAAGATGTTTCCTGTTGAAACACCTGCAGGGTACAGGGTTTCTGAATAGAGCTTTCTTGGTGAGATGACAGTAGTAGCCAGTAAATTTATAGAAATATTAATTTTGAATTGCATATTTTTATTATTTACTGAGCTTGTCACTAGCTCATTTAGAATACTGGATAATTCATCAAATTTTAAGGCTCAGTCAACTTATAAAAATAACATCAATAACATATTACGTTAACAGTTTCACTATTTAGCTTTAGGCATTCATGTCATAATATTGAAAATTTAATCTTTGAAATCTGTAACTGAGCAGTCCTTTTACTTGAGATTTCCTTTTTCTGTAGGAATGTTATTTTTTTAATGTGAACAATGTATTTGTATGTAAATATATTTCTACATATTTCAGTATGTTTGAAACTCATGTTCTCTGGTTAGACTTGGAAGCTTCTTAAGTGAACAAGTAGTGCATATCTCCTGCTAGTTACAAATACTCTTGAGCAAACTCTGCTTTCAGAAAGGACTGAAACATGTAATCTCAAATAAAATAAAGACATAAGACAAACTTATGAGAGCTTGGCTCTCAAACTCAATGTTAGACAACCTGTAATATTCTCTGCTTCAGTCCCAACGGTATGAAAAGCAAGCAGTATTCCCTTTCTCCTCCAGCAGGTTCCATCAGAACAGACTCAAGAGAGCAACTCAAGTGTTACAACAGTATTTTGAAAATGAATAAAGGAAATTCAATATGTGAAAAAAAAAAAATGTCTGATACAATGAGGTGATCTCATAGCTGCTCAGGGTGCTCGGTAATTATTTCAACCAGAACATGAAGAAGAAGATGCCATGTGCAAGCAACTGCTAGAGTACTTCTAAACAAGAATAATGTAGGGCATTCTAAAAGGTGCTTAATAGTGATTATGAGTTAATTTTCCTATGAAAATTCCTGAGAACAAGATACAGCATTTTACATTGCCAAGAAACAGGTGATACCCAGCTGCAGTGCCAGTCAGAAAAATGTTCAAGGAAGACAGAAATTTAGTATCAAGACAACAGCTAGAATTGTGAGGTAATAGACAACTTGCTGCTTTAAATCTGGTCAGTTCAGGTGTTCATCACTGGTTTTGCTATTTGAAGGAAATAAAGATAAACCAAGTATGAACTTGAATGCATTTTCTTCACCTAAATGGCTCTCAAGCACTGGAACAGGCTGTCCAGGGAGTGGCTGAGTCACCATCCCTGGAGGTATAGAAAAGATGTGTAGGTGTGGTGCTTGGGGACATGGCTTAGTGGTGGACTAGGTTTGTGGATGAACTCAATCTTAAGGGTGTTTTCCAACCTAAATGATTCTATGGTGACAGACTCTTAACAGAAGCAAACATCTTGGTAACAAACAATAAGAGACATGAAGAACACAAGTAAATGTGCAAACTGAGCTGCCACATTAATAAACTTTCATCCTTCTAAGGAAATTATTGTTCCAGACAGATAAACTTTTGCTGCAAACAAGGTTTCTCCAACCCGTCTGTGTTCTGTAAAATCCCAGGTGTTCAAGGATACATTGACCAGGAGAGTTTTTCACATCCTCTCCAGGTGCTGAGGTGGTGTTCATCTTCTCTGCACTGGGAAACTGACTCATCAGCTGTGCCTGGAAATCCTCTCTCCTCTCATATTCCTTCCCCCGATAGATGAATACTTTGTTCTGCAAGGAATAAACAGCTGATTTCTTAGGCTGTATGATGCTGAGGTGAAAGTTATAGATGCATGTTTATCAGTACCAAGACACAACAGGGTCTTCAAAATTTGGAATGAGTGTTATTGTTTCTGTTACTGAATATTAGTTGACTATAAAGCAAGACACCATTTTGACCAGGTGCTGGAATGTATCACTGGCTCTCAGGACTGTATTTTATGCTGTTGGATACAATTAAGTTAAACTGAGCACTGAGGGTGCTCCTATTAAGTAGAATAAAGTTAGAGTAGAGCCAAGTAAAGTACTGAAATTCCTTTTCTTCTTGTCAGGTAAAAGGATTTGCTTTCAAATACATTCTAGGTCCAGGCTTCACAGCTTTCTAATGCCAATATACAGGTTTCATCTGCCTGGTCCTTCTCCTTGGTACTATGAAATGTACTCATTTGCAATACATTCTAACCCCAAATGTGTATCATTGTGATTTAGTTTGCTTAATTTAGCAGGATACTTCTAGAATGCCAGAAACAAAAGGTTCATGCTTCCTTTGGTGTAATACTAGCATATTATTTCATTATCTTTCCAATGTTTTCAAGGCAACTTTAGACTTTTGGCAACTTTGGGAGAGGTCTTTAACTGCTTTTCAAGTGTGAAGAAAGCTACAATCAAACTAAGGGGATCAAATTAAACACATCTGAAAGCATTTCATGCATTTTATTGCAAGAAACTATTCAGATTTTGACTATAGTCTTACATCCAAGCAAAACTAAATCCATGGCTAATATCCCCAGAGACTCACACTCATGTCTTTAGAAGTGTATGAAAATAGATGATAAAAAGTAAGAATTTAAACAGGTTTACCCTTAGGAATGTGGGGAATCCTTGGCCATAATAACCAACAGCAAAGTAATCTGGTTTAGGTCTCAAAATTTTCATGATGTTTTCATAGAATTTAGCTTGTTGGATCTGAAAGGAAAAAAACCTGCAATTACTTGTTTGTGGGTTGTTGTTTTTTCTGTTTAGTTTTTTAAGCTTTACAGTAGTACTGTGCTAAGTACTACAGATATTAGTGGACATGCAAGAGCTAGTTGTTATCAGCTGGTAAGCTACAGCAATAATCAGTCAGCATGCACATGACCCTTGTGGTATATTGATTATTGTTTACACTAATATGCAAATACAACACAGATAAATGCCTTCAAATTGCACTAACTCAGAACATGTTTATCTCTTCCACATAAGTTTCAAAATACCTCACTAAGCAGATGCCCATGCAACTTGAACAGTTCTTTATGAATCGTTACCATGGGAATGTTAGAATCCAACATAGCAACCTCTGATAAATGAACTAAAAAACAACTGTAGACAACAAGTTTATAAACAGCTCTTATCATTGGATAGCTCAAAAGTAATTATTTATGTAACTGAAATGATTTGAAGATCAGTATATACTCTTACCAGATTTTGACTAAGAAGTTCATAGTCAAAAACTTCTTTTTCATACTGCTCAGCAAGTTCTTTGCATAAAGATATGGCTTCCTCCCACATCTGCAATGTAACCACCAATTGAAAAAGTAAATCCAGTATCAACAAACCAGTTTTTAATGTATCACTGTTTAACTACAGTTTTATTATTATGCTCTTTAACTTGCAGTCATTTGTTACCTGTGCATTTAGAAGGCTCAAGGTGATTATAAACTTCAGGAAAGCTATTAATGTAAAAAACAAGTGTTTTCTGGTTCATTATAGGAAGGAATAAGTAAACCTACTTAACTCTGACAATAAGCTAATAAAAAACATCACCTTATCTTGCAAACACATTTAAGAAAGAAAAGTAAATAACTAAGGTGTGTAACATCCAGAATATATCCCGAGCACAGGTGCAGTGTATGAGAGGACTGACGCCCGCCCCTCTAAAACAAACACACTTCATTGTACAAGCCATTCTGGAGCACACACAATCATAGGTGGCCTTCTGTGTGACAGCTCTCCTTGTCAGCTAAACAATGACAAGGCTCAGACTTAAACTGCCACTTGCCTGGAGAAGCAGCAGCTTGTTTCTTTCCACGCAAGTAAACAGCTACCTCTGAAAATTACTGTGAGGATGACAGAGCTGCATTGGAAACACTAGGACAGGTTTTCTCTTCTGCTAAAGGCACTTAATGTACACGGCACATAAGTGCTCTTAAAGCAGAGAGAAATTCCCTCTCGAGGATTGTTTTCTAATTCTGCCAGTCTTCTTACCTGTTCTAAATAAAGGAGACAAAAGGGGTTTTCTGAACATCATTCACTACTACCCTAAGGACACTGTTGGTCATACTCATTATGACCATTTTTACGTGGTGCCATGTACTACTAGGCTGGGTAGTTCTGAATCTGGCAGCTGCCTGCAAATCTCCTCTGATGCAGCTGAGGAGAACCTGAGTGCTAGGCAGATCAGAAATCTGGAGGATTTGATTATTCTGGTATAGGGGGTGGGGACTGCTACACAGTAGTCATTTCAGATGCCAACAAAAAAACCTGAGGAGTTACAAATAGCACTGCATTTCCTGCTCAGAGTTGAAGCACTAAAAATTTTCTACCTTCTGAATTACAAGAGAGATTTTCATGGGGGACTTATGCCTTTATTTTGTAAGAAGCAGTAACAAATTGCCTTCCCCCTTCATACTTTTGGCTACAGCTGAAGAAAATGTAATGACTTAGAGGTCTTATAGGGTGATAAGGTTAATTATCCAGCACTGCAGATTTTTTTCCTATCTTCTAGTCCTTTGCTTTATTTTCAAAAAACTCAGCTCTACTGTCATTATATTGACAGGCAATTTTATTAACAGATTTAGAAAAAATCCAACTAAACAACAACAAAAAAAAAAAAAAAAAAAAAAAAAAGAGAGCTGAACTAAACCCAGGTATTGAATATCAAAGTAATATGTTAAGTTTGGGATGCACATCTCCGACTTCTCTGAAACAAGTAGGTCTATTGGAACTGTCTGATTTTTTGGGGGAGATATTGACAGAAGGGTTTAGAAATGTAGTCTTTGTACTGTGTGTTCTTTTCCTAGTAAAGTACATGCAACATTGTTTATTGTTTTGTCACCGCCTGACAGAGATGCTTGTGACCAGCATAAACATTATCCCTCACCTTTGTGAATGTGGTTACTAAAAGAACATGTTCATACAGACCAGACTTCCTCTGTGAATAAGCCTTCAGGACACAATTTTTACCTGACCCACATTTCAAAGAGGATTTCCTACTCAAACACTTTTCATTGGAGCATATTCATTAAATGTGTCCATGTGCAGTTACAGGAAAAAGAGGGAAGAACTCTACAGACCTACCTTTCCTTTGTCAAAGTATTCTATGATCTTCTCATACAAATTCTCTTTCAAGTGTCTATAGGTCTGTGAACACTGGAACTCTGTTGACATGACTTGGGGTACACACTGTTCATCTGACCACTGAGAACAAAAGCACATGAAAAAAAAACCCACAGGATTTTGGAATTCTACATTTCATACACATGTACCTGTTCCCCGAGGTCTGGCCTTCCAGGCTTTTCTAAATGTTTGTTTCCCAGTCCTGTTTACCCTTCCACAAAGAATCTGGGAAAGGCACTAGGAATGTTCTCATTACCCCTTAAAACAAGTGTTGTATTCCATGGTATAACCAGGACTAGACATAATAATTTAAACATCTGTGTTCCTTCCTGCACCTCACCCAAAAGTTTTGCCGTAAATCTATGTGAGAAAATGAGTTAATTTTATTTCAGTGGTGTCATCTTGACTGATTTGGTTTTGGTTTTTGGTTTTTGTAGTAAAACACTTGCATATAATACTCTCTTTGTCTATACCAATACATACAATGTACCTCATTTTTTTATATGACCAGAAAAGTCAAAATGAAGCTGAAGCAAAATAACACTCTGAAGAGCCACATTTATGTGGTCCTTCACTGAAAGAAAAATAAGACATCTCAATTTTTTTGCTGAAGAACATTTAAAATGTTTAATTTTCCCTTGAAATGGAATTGTATCTTCCTGACCATCTCTAGGGATAAAATCAGTTACAATAAGAAAATACATTAGTTACAGTGAAAAATAGTTACCAGCTACAAAAGAATGCAAGCATAATTTGGCAGAGTGATCCATATTATTTAAAATGAAAGGTTAGATGTGCCCTTGTAATAGCTGGAAAAATTGTGTTTCATTTTCATCATTATGTTTGGGATAGTAAGAAATTAGCAAAATTAAAACCACATGGAAGTTAAATGGCTTCAGGATTTCCACACAATATTTTCACTATAAAGTAAAACTACTTTTGCTGTAATATTTAGTTATACCAATATGTGGCTTTTAACCACTTATTAAAAATACAATTTCAACAACCAGTGTTGATGTTGTATGACCTACTGCAGTATTTTTAACCAGAAACTTGAATACCCCTATGGAAAACAATTAATATGCAGTAAAACAGTGATTAAGACAATAACTTTTTAAATGATAAGTTTGGAAATTGCAAAAGCTTGTTTAGATATTGACTTTAGAAAATCTAACCTTCAAGAGCCATGTGTGGAGTAGTAGGGTATATGCTGCTTCTGTGTAATTCTCACAGTCTAAGTGAAGATCTCGTAGTTTATACAAATATCTGTTAGAGGAGAGAACAAGAATTAGACTAAATACTGACATGATTGGAATGCCAAGTGTCAAAAAGTTCTAGAACTCTGTAATGGAAACTTCAGAGATGCTGTGCAGTCTCTACCCAAGGAGTCTTTAGGGACACCCTGAGAGAGATTAAAGCTCTCTGCATTTGTTCAGGCTTCCCTGTGCTCATTTTGTATGCCCTAACATTGTGAACAAAAGGACGAGAAAGAGCTGATCTCCTGGTGTGTTGCTGCCTGCACCACCTCTAAGGGGAAGAACTACCAGACTCAGACTTGTGAGTCCATCACTTCTGCACTGGTACTAGAGATAGCTACCTTGCTCTGGAGCACTTTTCAATTGCACGTAAACTCTTTCCATGTAAATAGATGCAAGCATAAGTAACAAAAGGTAAAGGAGAAAACAGAACACACCAGCCCAGAAAGACAATGCAAGTCCCAGCACAACTCAAAAGGCAGTAGGGGCAGCAGAGCTGTTCTAGGTTACATTTCCAGTGTTCTCCTTGATCCCTAAGGCAGCACCACTGCCACCAGCACAACCATTGCCCCTCATGTGACTTGAGCTGCATCTTTGCCAGCAGCCAGAAAGAAAAAGCACATCCCACCCTCTGACACAACAGGAGGTTTGACACAGGCACTCTGACACCTGGCTCTAGCAATTTAAGGAGTTACCATTCCCAGCTATCAACCCAGCTGAAAAGGTGCCCCCTCAGCGATACCAGGAGCCACTCCAGCCCAAAGCTCCCAGGCTGAGCTCTGAATCACCTTCTGTGCTGATTTCAGTTGAGACTCCAGGCTTGGTGCTGCAAGGGCTGAGGTGCAGGTGGTTCTGCAGATTTTGCAGGAGAGGAGAGGCAGGCAATAGTGAGCTCCTGAACAGCAAGGTTGGCTGCAGCTCATATGCAAAACCATCAGAGATAGCAAGAGGCCAGCTGCCATCAGAAAGAATTTGCCAGCATAATTACAGCCCTTGCAGAGAAATGCTTCACTGGTAACTGCAGTGCATCTAGTGTTGCATATTTAAAGAGACTTGGCAGACTGCACAGTTCTGCAATACTTGAATGTTTTTTCTGCCATTCTCAATGTATGATACACCCTCCCTCAAACCTATAATCTAGCTGCATTTTCTTTACTTAAACCAATAGACGACGAATGTTGAGGGATTTGATCAAATGAAAGTTGATTCTTGGGGAGAAAAGTGCTGCTGATGAATACATGTGACAGATTCCAAATTGCTGAAGGCTAAGCAAACAGTGGAGTAAGAATATAAATGAGGTTATGACAGAGTCATTGTGGGTAGTAAAATAACATTAAGTAACAGAAATGCACTATGGATTACATTATACTTTGTATATAGAAGTACTATGATAAAAACAGAATTCCTAAGAGAACATTATTGCCCTCTCCAAAACAAATCCAAGAGAAAAACTGCCATACCTAATATACATTTCTTCACGATTGATGTCCTTGTAGAAATTCTAGGGACAAAAACATTTTAAAGTTATCTCAATGTCTTTTATTAAAATACAAGATAATATATATGCCAAGGTTTCACTTTTCTTGCAAGTCAGTGTAAGAAAAAATATGTACAGACTATTTAAAGTTTAAACCTGGCACTATTGTTTCAATTTAAATTTTAATTAGCCATTAGTTATTATTATACATGTGTACACTTCTCCTAGTTCACATAGACAGAAAAACTTCTTGTTTCAAAGTTTAAATCACTACTGAGCGAAGTCAACCACTCCTGTCCCCAGGAAGATTTACTTTCATCTTTAGTAAATGGATTCTAAGGCTCTTCCCTGTTCTCAGAAGAATGACAAGAGAGAACACACCAGCAGGTTCACGGTGCAGCTCATGCGGTTGTCCTTGCTTTCATCATTCATCACCGCTCGGTAATCCAGCAGCTTCTCCAAGAGGCCTTTAACTAGGCTGACAAAACTTTCAACCAAGTTAAAAATGCCAGGGTACTGAGAAGCACACTCCCGAAGACTGCAAACACGAAACAGAAGTTATTACAATACTGTGAAAAGCATCAGCTGAAAAAAACCTGTTTGGACCTGAAGGCAAACACTGAATTAGGGTTAAAGCAACTGCAGAATGCACTGGAAATTCCCTTTGTGGGTTAGCAATTGAGACATCCAGAAGACAACTGGGAAAATGAATCAAAAGGGAAAAATGAAACTTTTGCTTTCCCTGTCTGAAAATTACTTCAAATTCAAGGGTATACCCAGATTTTCAGAATGGAGCCACCTGCATCTGTGGCATAACAAACCAAGCTCTCTGGAATGCCACACTTGCACCTTCCTTTCCTGTGTTATTGTACAACAACAAATGGAACAATTATCTCCTTCTCTTTGTACAGCTACATGTAAAAAGAAAGCTCAAACAAATTACATTTTTTTTAAGTAAAAAAATACATTAATGAACCAGACCTCACCAGAGCAATTTGCCCTTGAGAAGTAAGCAAAACTAATATATTTTCTGCAGATTAAAAAAAGCAGTTCTTTTTTGATAAAAATATAGGAAAGTTAGTTTTATACATCATCAGCAGATTCTAGTTTACATTAACAAAATATTAGCATATGTTGTTTCTATAAAGTGCTGAAGTAAGTTAGAAGTAGACATTTCACATGAGAATCATAGCTTTGTTTTCAAAGCTTGAAGTTTAAACATTATAAAATTATTACCAGCATCTCATTAAGGATTATTTTCTTCCTTTGCTAAAGCACTTGTTTCCTCTCCTTAGGATTCTGTTTTTCCATTGGGATTCTCTCTGACCTACTGTGTTGTATCTATATAAAAATTTCTGTGCACACAAACACATGTTTATACATGCATTTATTTGGTCTGGCTGAGATGGAGTTAATTTCCTCACAGCAGCCCTCCGGGGGCTGTGCTCTGTGTGGGTAGCTAGCAAGGTGCTAGCAAGGTGCTAGCAAGGTGCTAGCAAGGTGCTGCTGACACAGCAGGGCTCTGGCTGCTGCTGGGCAGAGCTTGGCACAGCACTGAGGACAATTGTCCTGCATCACCCTCATCCCCAAGGGCCAGTGGGCTGGGGGTGAGCAGGACCTGGGGAGGGGATATAGCCAGGAAAGCTGATCCAAAGTGACCAAAGGGATGTTCCACACCATAGGACCTCTGCTCAGCTAAGAGAAATGAGGAGGAGCAGGGGGTGTTTTTTATTACAGTATTTGTACCTCAGTACTGTGTGTACTAAGGCTCCACTTCCCTGGAAGTGGCTGGACACGACCTGCTGATGGGAAGGAGAGAATAAAGCTTTTGCTTTCCTTTCCCCTTCCATGCATGGCTCTTTGCCCTATTAAACTGCTCTTTTTTTGACTCACGAGTTCTTTTCCACCTCAATTTCTTTCCCCCATCCTACCGAGGAGGGGGAAGGATAGAATGGCTTGGTGGGCACCAGGTACCCAGCCAAGGTCAATCCATCACAAAGCACAAAGTAATTACATGTATATTTGGCATATTCTATTAACAACATCAAAAAATTACCATGTATTCTCACAGGAAAATAGTAAAAACAAACTAGCAATTGCAAAATTACCCTTGAAACTATGCTGTGTCCTTAAGCTGAGCAATTTCAATGACACATTATTCTTAATTTATGATCTCTTAGAGTTTCATTAGCATTGTTCAATTTAAATGCAAATATATTTAATAATTTATTATTAATATTTAAATGCACTAATCTTTTTTAAACTTTCATTATAAATTATTACATTTTAATTAATTACAAAAAAAATTTTGTACTCTTCAAAATTATTTAAAACTTATCCAGAAAATAGATACTCATATTAATATCAACTCCAAGGAAATCCTTGAAGCTCTGACCTAAAACGGGACCTCAGCAAAGCACCCGGTCTCAAATTTCTAACTCAAAGCACAAACAGCACCTAATGTTTATGCCTCCCATTGTACAGCTCCACAAGGGAGTTATTTTTTTAAGACAGAGAAGCATGTACATACACCTCTGAAACAATATTTCTGTTGTACAAGATGTGTCAGACAGAAGCTAAGAGATAGAAGCAGAACACTGGTTGTAAAGAAAGTAAGAAAGCCTCAGAATCACGTACAAGACTGGAATCCTCTACCAGAAAAACTGTGTTATTTTACATATCTAAGTATCAAAAAACAGTAAGATGCTACCAAAGAAGAGCAGAGTCAGCATTTAAGGGACTATTATGCATTTTTGCCATAGGTTCACTTGGGTGACAGCAAACAAGCTCTGAATATTACACCTGACTGTGAAATGACCATGGCTCACCAAAGCGTCTCATTTCTTTCCAATACAAATAGGAAAACAACCATAAACCACAAGCTATTGCTAGATCTCACCCAGGATACAGCAGATCACTCCAGTCACTAAAGAAGATGACCTGGAGTACACACAGAGAACTACAAAATGAACAGGAGAGGGGAACACTTGTCTCGTGAATAAATAATTGTCTTTATACAATAACCCAAGTAAAAAGGACCCATGAAACTTCGGAAGTTTTGTTCAAACAAGACAAGCAAACAACGTTACCCAGAGAAGCAGAGAGTAAAAGAGAAACAGAATAAATTACTGTGTCCCCTGTGAGTAAAACAAGAAATAACTGGCTTAAACTGAGGCAGGGAAGATGTACTATGGATATTTGGAAAAAAAAAAAAAAAAACTTACTAGCAGCGAGGCAAGTTTAGCACTGCAATAAATGTCCACTGTGTCAGCTGAATCCCCAGTGTTAGAGGTGATGAATTGCAGTGACAGTTGAGGCAGGCAGGCTGGTTCAGGCTCTGCAGCAGAGTGATCAAGAGAACTCTGTGCTTGCAGACCTGTTCTCAGTCATACCAAGAGCCAGTCTGAACACCTCCGCTCCCCCTCTTACCTATCCTGAGACCCAAAGCCCAACAGTAAGCATTCAAAATTGAAAAATTAGATTATTGCTCTCAGTTTGCATCCTTATTGCATGTTAGGAATAAAACATTTAAGTTGTTTTATTTAAATTATAGTTCTTTGAGATGTTAGCATTCAATTAGAAAATAATTATGTATTATTTACATAAAATAACACATATTACTATTTCATCATATCGTTTCCACAAAAAGTACACTTTTTTTTCCACTGTGGTATACACAGAAATTTCGTGCTTCATCTGGTGAGGGACATGGCTGTAAACACTACTACTGCTCAAAAATACACTATATACAGGGTAGCAGGCTTTGAGAAGGTAAAAATAAACACACTCCTTGTCACAAAGCCTGTACCGATTTTGTGAAGTGGCCAAAGTGCTAGAGTATTTTGCAACTTAGTAACTATCAGGTCACCAAGTGAACGATGCACTTTCTTGCTGTTACAGTGTCAAGCACAAGCTCGGAGCAAGTTCTCAGAGGCAGGCATGAGCATTCCACCACTGCCCAGCAACCACCAGCGAAGACACAGCTCTTAAGTCTGAGAATAAAACTGAATGTGGGCAGCCAAGAAGAGGAGGAGATGCTGTATCAGGCTTTGGGATTGTTAGAAATACAGAAATATTTTTATTAAACTGTAGCACTTCATAATATTCTCATTCCAGGAGTCACGTTATGTAACTTATCTTGGAGTACAATCTAGACATTGGGAAAAGCAACTCAGGCATTTTAAAATACCTTTTTCTTATTAGTGTGAAATAGGACCAACAGAGGCTCTAGAGAAAAATGGAGAAAGACTGAAAAAGTGGGGGTTTTCATTATCTTGGTTCGAAAGCTGGACAGAGAAACACAGGATAGGTGTAATTTCTTCATAACTTACAACCAAAATTCTGAAAATCAACCAGGAAAATAGTTTCAGTGAGCAAAACTCCAGTTCAAACCATGTTTACTGAACCAGTATGCTATTTTCAGTCCTATGATTAAATATATATATATAATATAGCTGCTAAGACATTGTTTTCACGTGAGACTACCTGCTTGAGAAGTGGGAACAAAGATAAAAACACATCCTGAAAACATTTGTTCCCACGAGGTACTTACATGGACTCAAACAACTGCACGTAGTGCTCATCCCCTCGTCCTCCTTCCACTTCATGGTCCAGCTTCAAAATTATTTCATTTTCAAACTAATAAAGAAAGAAAAATCAAAGCACTGAACAGATATCCAGAGGTCAAACAAATTTCAATACGACATCTAAAGCATATCTTTGTATCATTGTATCACATAGTCTGAAGGGTTAAAAGCTTGAATATTCCACCCATAATGTTCCCAGAGAAAACTAAATTGTTCAGTAGAAACAGCAATCTCCATTTTATAATGTGAGTCGAAGGAAAGGACTACTACATCAGTACTAGTTCTTAATTATTTTACTAGGAGTGTCAAATAAGTGGGAAATTTTATATTTATATAATATTTCATATATTCTGTATATATCGCATTTTATACATATTATATAGAGAGAGAAACAGAAAAAAAAAATTACTCTGGCTGTTCCAAGCTGAAAAAGAAGTTTAAAGGGCTTAAAATTAGTTTCCATGTGTAAGTAGAATGTGTATTAGTGTATAAATGTGTATTAGTAGCATTAGTAACACAGGTACCCAGCAGTTTCAGGACAAGGCAGTATTAAGCAAAAACATCCAATCCAGTCATTTCCTAGAGCTGAAGCCTGTGGTCTTTGTGCAGTATGACAGAAATCTGTACCAGTTAAAAATCATCTACCTCTTAAATCCCTTCTAGTACTTATTCAGCAGTTAGAGAACTGATTACTTCTCTGAGAAGCAATCATTTCCCAGATGCTGGACCTGAACAAAAAACCTCTTCCTAAGCATCTTTCCTGCAGTTTCTCAACAAGCTGCAAAAAAAAAAAAAAGCCAGTTACTTCAGCTGAAATAAATAAAAAAGCTGGCAGAAATACTGCAAAAAGTTTTTGTGTGTCTGTGGCAAAATCAAGCCCTGGAATGGGTATTTCTCTTCTAACTTAAACAGAAAGTGCTTCATTGTCACTGGCACCAATTTGGCTTTAAAACCACCTGCTTATCTAATAGGTCCCAGAAATCTCCCCATCTCTGAACACACTTCAGTAGGAACCCAGAAAACATCTCCGTTTTTTCTACATGGTCTGAAGCACCAAGCCACACAAACTTGGTTTCTGCTAATGGGATGATGTCTCAACTTCCTGAAATCCTTAAGCATAATAGAATTTTAAGAACTGAGAGTGAGAAATATGAGTATTTACAGCAACCGTAAACCACACACACCAGAAGAGCTTGCTGAGAAGACCTATATTCACTCATTTTGTAGCCTTTTAGAGTTATTAGCTCAGAAAGATACAAGACTTAAATAAACTCACCAAGAATAAACATCTATCCCCCAACCTTACCAATAGCTATGGAAAGCCAAGAACACAGCATAGGTCAGCACTATTTTCTGACACATGAAAGAAAGCAAATACTGAAAACTTTCCCAGGTGCGCCCAGCAATTGGTGGAACCAACAAGAGACACTAAATTGAACACACCAAACAAAACCAGAATAATTTACTGGAACAATAATATCAACACAGATGAACTAAACTTTTCTAAGCCAAGTTAAATCCTTCATGTCACTTGCATCCATGTTTATTTCAATAATATCTTCATTTACTCTGCAAAGAGTTAATTTTGGTTTTTTTAAGTTTGGTTTGGTTTCTGTTTGTTGGTTTTTTGTTGTTTGTTTGTTGGGTTTTTTGTTGTTGTTGGTTTTTTTAGTTCTTTAAAGTAAGTCTTTTCTATCTTTTGGCTTTACATTATCAGTTAGAACAAATAGCACTAGGTTGCTTGATGATCTATCTTTGAAAAATCTAAATAAAATGTACTACCTGATCTTTCAAGAAAAGATGGGTTATCAAAATGTGGAGGACAAGATTCTTTTCACACCATGTGTCCAACACTTAAACAACCACCTTCCCTTTACATCCAAAGGAGACAGGGAAATATTTGCAGGATTAATTCTATTCACAGATGTTGAACATAAACTGGACTAATTGCTTTTCCAACATCCTTATTTCTCTGAGCTCATGATAGAGCACTGATGGATAAACTTAATAGATATTAATGGCTTCCTCTCTACATCTTCAATCAGAGTTAAAATGACAAGTTTATATAACTTTTCTTCTTGTGAATAAAATACCTTAGTGTGCAATACACCTATGTATGTGCTCCATTCCACAAAATATATGTGTAAATATATATACAAGTATATTAGACATATATCCCAATGTATGTCATTCTTGAGGTAACCTGAGGTGAAATTTTGTTTTTTTATGGGATTATTTTATTTTCTAGAAATAGCAAAATAAAATTCCTGATTGTTAAATTTAAACAGCTTTATATCCTTACTACACATATATTGCATGTGTAAAGAAGGACCCAGGCTCTTGAGTTAGCCCCAATCTAACATGTATGTCCACCCAGAATGGAGCACTATCAAGCACCACCACAAGTTCACTAAATCAATCCTTTTTTGTGAAGTTTATTGAATCACGTGGCAGGTACCAGACAAGCTCTAGTTCCAGAGCCCTCAGGCAAACTCTCTGACCCTTATTCTAGCACCTTACTGTTGTCATTGTGACAAAAGTTTTGCTTAAGGCCAACTTAATCACTCTGGAGACCCTACACTCACTCTCACAAGAGCCTTTCCTTTTGCTTTCGACATTTTGAGTTTTATTTCCTGTAAGCAGAAAAGCCCCCACAAAAATATTTATGAGAAATAAACTGATTACATGATATCTTTATAAATTTTCACACAAAATATTTTTAATTACCTTTTTGAATTCTCCTGTCCTTTGATATTCACAAAGCATCATGTCAAAGAAAATTGGGATTGTAGCCTTCCGTAGCTCAACTTCTGGAATAAGAGTCATTTCCAAGATGGGTCCAACCATCCCCGGAATAAAGCAAATTTTATTCTGGCCTGAAACAGAAATGCAAACCATCTACCTTCTAAAGTCTGACAACTTAGTCACTCATCTCTCTTCTCTCTCAAAAGCATGTTAATGGATATAGTTTCATTCTAAACTCACTCAGCGCCAGAAATAATCATGTGTATCAGCTGACTAGACAGGTTCAGTGAACATCCCAGTTTTTCAGCTTTTGACATGTCCTTTTAGATACTTGGAGTAAGAAACCTAAGCAGCCCCAGATTCTCTCAGAAGTTTTGTGCCACATGGCAGTGCCACATGGTGAAACCTTTCTAGTTTGTGGAGGAGGAAAACACTGCTTGTTTTCATTTCTGAATAACATCAAACACTTCAACCAGTAACTCAAGTGAACCAATGCATCAAGCACTCACAAGCAGTAACAGAAACACTTTCCACACAATTCCTAAAACCACACAAAATTATCTTGCAGCACAACTGTTACATCAGCTGCCTGTGAAAACCCCAATCAACAACAATCTCAACCAGGTCCAAGATGTTCTTCAAACGCTGCTTGTTTCTGGAGAAAGAAAAAATAAGTGATGCATGGAGCAGACCATCATTGAGATGAAATGGCCCATATAAGAATGTCAATACTCACTAAAGTTGTAAGGAGATAAAATATTCTCATGAACAAGCATGACTAGACTAAAAAATAATCTGATTCTAATTGTCCTCTCACAAGCATGTCACACTAATGTTACTCTAAACACAACTGAACTATGACTTCTACAGTTTTATGCAAGTTTGTTTTGTTGGGGTTTTTTATGCTGTGAATGTATCTCCCAGATCTGTTTTACATTTAAGATGTTCTAGTGCTTTTCAGAACACCGATTCCTTTTTGTTATAGCTA
The DNA here is from genome assembly GCF_020740795.1 of Apus apus. Classification (NCBI taxonomy): domain Eukaryota; kingdom Metazoa; phylum Chordata; class Aves; order Apodiformes; family Apodidae; genus Apus; species Apus apus. The sequence continues at coordinate 15,414,251 of NC_067294.1, read as the reverse complement.
CAGAAGGAGCCTGAAAATTACAGAAAATGATTGGAAAGGACATTTATAATTACTTGAGAATTTTTGCATGTTAGTATGAAACATTTCTCCATCTGTATGCCTCACTTTTTCCATTGGGTATGTGAGACAATATTATTTCAATGAAGTAATAATGCATTTGAATATCAGAAAACAATCCTTTGCTCTTCAATATTATGCCAGACAAAACTGTTAAAGGTCCTTATATGTTTATAAAGCTAACGTGTTGGCTTTTTTTTAAGAGGGACTGTCAGGTTCAGCACAAGTAGGATGCAAGCAGCAAATCTCAAATATACACAAGGGCCAGAGGGCTTCTGCAAGACCTGTTGGACTTCATGGGAAAATGGAAACTTGAAAGTTTATTTTACAAAACAGACGTTAATGGTTCTAGAATCAAGAGTTCATATAGAAATAATTATTTTGAAATTTACACTACCAGTATCAAAAAGGATGACAATATTAATCTAGGATATTAATGACTAGGCTGGAAACAGGTTTAAGAGTTGGCCACTTAATCAGCAGACATATCAAATCCTTTGAAATCTTGACAATCTTTTTGATAAATCAGAGTTCATTGAGCCTGCTAATTTCCAGAATGGTAGATTTAGACTGAGCAGTAACTGTCTAAGGAAAAATTTATTGGGTTCTCAATTTCAGTAAAATAAGGTTTCTGAAATCTGATTTCAGGCATCTTTGAATTCTGAGAGAGGGCTGTGAGCTCTCAGAAACAACAAATAAGAGGCAGTCAAACAATATCTCATGTCAGTTCCAAGATTAAGCATGGGAGTAAAAACATATTTTAAGTTCAAATAATAGAAATCTTTATAAAAAAAATTAATGTCAGATATTTTTCAATGAATCAAGCAAGATGCTACAGATCCAGCTGCAATCGAGTTCATTTGCCTACTCACCAAGTTTGTACCACATGTCACGGATAGCAAAGCCAATTAAACGTCTCATATCTCCATATCTAGAAGAAAAAAAAGAAATAGGAAAGGTATCTTTATCATTATCTTTATCAGCATTTTACTACAAAATTACAGACAAAGCAAAGTACAAAGTTTTGCTTACTTGTTCTGGATTTTGTTGTATTTTGCATGGGAAAAGTTTTCTAGCTGCAGTGAATCTTGGGTAATAAATGCCACAGCCAAATGAAAATAGTTGTTCCACAGCTGTAAATTAAATATAAGGAAATTATAATAGTTTTGAGAAGTGCAGGAATAATATTAAACTACGTATAATGCTGAATAATTTATTAAACTAAATGATGCAAGTAATATGAGATTTTTATATTATGCACTGATGTGCATTATTAGTATTATGCAATTAGCAGAAAAGCAAGAAAGATTGATTTTAATAACCACTCCTGCACATTTACTCTTAAGAACACAGTAGCTGAACAAATATAGCTAAAGAAAACATTCATATGAGATTCATTAGCTCACAAAATTAAACCATGAACCACAGCAGGACCAGTGAAATACACTTCATGTCAGCAAATCTCTACAACATGGAGGTAAAAGCACCCAATGTAATTCCCCTGTTTTTGAGACCTACTTCAAAAGGCTTTTTCTGTCTTCTCTTTGGATTCTAACTGAACAATTTGTGTGAAATTCCCATGTATTTTAAGAGCTCTCTACATGAAACAATAACAAATTAAACCCCTAAATAACTACTGTTAGTACTGAGCCATGTACTTGAACTAGAAGAAAAACCCTTAAATTTCCAATGCACAACCCTGTGTTTCTGAAAGCAAATAACTTGCTTTCCAGCTAATCAAAATGAAGCACTTCTCTCCCACCTTAGAAATGGAAACAAAAAAAGAAACTTCTGTCAGAAGCACAATTTAAGGAAGTAAATATTATTTTCAGATGCTCCTAAGCAGACAGCAATGGCTTTAGGCACTACTTTTAAAAACACAGTTGCAATTAAAATATGGGTATTGGGTATCAGTGAGACATAAGAAAGGCAACAGTAAATGTATTCAGTGTCAATGTAAAGGATGGAAACAAAACACATACTTACAGAGCTTTTAATCTTGTATTGTGAAAAACAAGCATAGATTGGGAAACCACACTAAATAGTCAGGAAATATAATGTTCCATCAAAATTTTAAGTTACCTTTGTCCTTTATAACCTGGAATAATCTCTTGGGCACAAATAACTAGGAAAACTGGATAACAACACACAAAACCACACAAAAATTACAGACATTTCCTATAATAAATAAAATTCTCAACCATCCCATATAATGTGAAGAAGATCCTACATCTAATTTATTCCCCCTTCAAGGCCCAGATGAAGCTCTCCTTAGCTGACTTGCTTATTTACAAGCCTTTAGTAGATCTTCTGCCTTTAAGTATTTACAGTCCAGACAGCAGAGTTATCTGGTGTAGATATTACAGACTCAAGTAGCATTTCACTGGAGACAGTTATTTATCTGTTATATACCACACCATTCAAAGGTGCTCTGAACTCACCCAATTCAATCATAGCCTTATTAAAAACTGCATTTGGATATGAGTACTACTAAGGCAGCAGCTTCCCTTCCCTCAATATAAACATTGAAAGAGTGTTCAAATCTAATTTTTGACAGTATACTAATAATACCTAGTAATTAAGAGCACTTTCCCGCAGGATAGATGTTATTTGTGCCCTGATAGGTTCATTTCCCAGCCCTATCAAAAATTCTAGAAGATTAATTTGGTCAGTTTAGAGTATTCAGTTCCTTTAGAAGCTGCACATGGATCTTTAGGGAAGATACTTTGCATATAACAGTTACACCTGTAAAATGGAAAATTTCTCAAATTGTTCTAGATTGTGGGGAGAATTACTACAGTTCATGGCCTATTCATTCACTTAATTCAAGGTTCAATGTCACCTTTGTCAGAGACACACCCTGAAGACTCAATATCCTTGTTTATAAAACACATTCCCATTTGTCTTTGATGGTTGAAAAAATACAATCCTTTGCATTCCAACAGCATAATCCAGTTAAGGCCTTGCAAACTTTTAAGTACCAAAAATAACTTTAAGACCCTGTGAGGCAAGGCACAGTAGTCTCTCAAAAGTAAAAAAATACAGAAGATTATTGAAACATAGTTTTAAAATATATATTAAAAAATGCTTATGAGACCTTTGTTTTCTTTTAGCCCAGAATGACATTTCAAGATGTTTTGCATTTGAACAGCCAGTTATCTTACAGAGGCAAGGCTGAAGTGAAGGAGCACAGGGACAGGAGAGGACCAGAGCTCTTGTGCTCTCATTTGCAGGATACTCTCACTTTGCTGCTTGCTGACCTGAACTCCTGAGCTGAGGTGTTGGCTAGGGACAGCGTACAAAGCTAGAGCTGAGGAGTGACCCTTCTCTGTAATTGCAAACTCCTACTAAGATGCAGCATGTGCCAGTAACAGCACAGGTTGGCTTAGTGTGTTTTAACTTTTCAAAATGTGGGGACAGGCTGGCTGAGCACGGTGATACCACAGATTAGGGAGCCTGGGAACGTCAGCACCCCTCAATGGAGGGCTAAGAGGACTTAAAAAAAAAAGAGGTGCTCTCATTCAATTTTTTTTCCAGAAAACATACGCTGCCTTCCCCCTAGAAAATGTGACAGCTGCTGTACTGGAAAATGTGGAAGTGATTTAGTCAGAGACCTCTTGCCACCTCACAAAGAGGTGGAGATCGGGATGATTTTTCAGGATAATTACCAAAAGTCAATGCTGCTGCCTTCTCCTCCACACACTTTTAAATCAACACCTCTTTTGCACTAATGCCTGCATTCAAGCCATTGTTTTCTCTCCAGATATCTGTGCTTAATTCTTTTTGATAACATAGGAGAAAAATGAAGCCTTCAGAAGACTTTTCAATTTTAAAATAATAATAATAATTTCAGATTGCAAATATAAGTGTTTCAACTTTTTTCTTGAAAAATTATGTTGAAAGCAAGTTCAGCCCCTTAAGACCAGCAGACAAATACATTTCAGATAGATACTGGGTTAATTACTTTGATTTTGTAGAAAAGTGGCACTTAAAAACTTCCTGCATGTATGGTTAATTGCAAACTCCATGTAGTTACTATAGTTACAGTTTTAAACAACTCCTGTTTTAAATAAATTGCTTAATTAGATCAATAACAGCTACTGAAACTCAGTCACAAAGATAGCACACACGATCGCATAATGAAGTCTTAAGACTCCACGCCAACATTCATAAAGGTTATTCTGCATTTTCTTTTAGAATATCACTCTAGAAAAATACAAACTGCTAAACAGACGAATTAGCAAGATGTGAAGACTAAAAATACAGACTAATTTAGCAATTGAAAACATTAAAGACTGTGTAAAAGAAGCACTGCATTTTGTCTAAGTGGATTCTTAAATACATTTTTCATAGTTACAGGTCATTCAAAAATTCTGCAAGTTACAAACAGATTATTTAGGGCTTATTCCTGCCGTATAGAGACTGGTCCATGACAGCTGTAGTGTTGGTGTTTTTTTTGAAATGAAAGAGAGAATATTAAGCATTTCAAAGTAAAGAAAGAATTATCAAAATATTTTAGGACCTCTGCCGAAATTTCTTTGCATTGGTTATGTACCTCAAAAGGACAGAACAAAGGTAGAAAACTTGCAGTTTAATGAAAATAAGTTTACAGAAGCTTTGAAGAAACAGCACATTATATAAACTAACAAAGGTTAGTTTATACATTTTATTCATTTCCAGTCTTTGAAGATTTTAATGCAACAGTTCCATTCCCTACTTGGTTTTGTCATATGCCTCTTGTTTAATGATGCAACTTAAAAAAATACTTGCAAATTATTTCTACCTTTCCTATGTGTGTAAATATCCCAAACCTCTGAAATAAGGCACTATACACTAAAAATTAGTTTCATGTAGGCAAAATCTTCCAGAATTGATATCCTGTGAATTTCTTTCCTTTCTGAGCAATGAGTCTATAGCCCAAAGGAATTTTCTGATGAACATTACAAAATCAATTACTTAGCAAAGGTGACTGCAGGAAGACCCAGATATTTGTTGGTTAAAGGACCAAAGATGAACTCTGCAGTTTGATAGCTTTCAAATGTACAATATTATGTCAATCACTATCACATATATATTTGCACAATCTAGCTTGTATCTTTCCTGTGTATTTCTAGTGCAGTGAAGCTTTTGATTTTGGCATTTCTAGCCAAAGATGTAAAAATAAAGTTGCACAACTCTGTGATACTAAAGTATATTAATTACTTCTCAGTTATCAATGTTGCCTAGTGCTTACAAGAAAGATAGGAAAAAGATGAAGCATAAGCATTTTCTTTTAAATCAGACTGACAGGGAATGTGCACTATGCCTTTTATAATAAAATTCTGTGGCAGGAATATAAATTATTAATATGAAATTAAGACTGCTGTAACAGTACAGATTTAGAAATATAATCCTTTCTAATGCCCTGTAAAACTGCAGCTAACAGAGAGGAAAGGTAGGCAGGAACGGGAATCAATAGCACTCTGTTTTCCAAAATAGAAACCCTATGATAGCTGTGCCTGATCACAATAAAATGGTTTCTGTTTGTTCAGTCCTCCCTGTCCCTAATATGCCAGAAGCTGCCATCTTCAATCAGAAACCTTATAAGTGGGATGTTGCACAAAAAAAGTAATTTCAAGGAATCAAGTGGCATTAATGGTGGCAATGGATGCTGACATGGACGTGCTCAGTTGCTGAATGGAAATACTGAGCAGAGCAAGGCTCCCAAAGCCAGAGCTGGTGGAACCACAAGTTGAGAGTGACAGTAGAGTGAAAACTCTCTTCTCTTAGACACTTCTCACCTTAGAGAAAGAGAACACCTAGCTAATGACATCAGCTACTAACAGAAACAAAAAAAAAAGTCATATCAAATCTAAACAGGTTCTACAAAGGTAGCAGTGCACACTGGAAAACGTAACTGAAATTTGGAAGTGAATCTTTCAGCACTGTTCTCTTCATTTTTTAATTTATAGAAAACTGGCTTGTATTTCATTCAAACTAAATAAAATTAAGAGCAACAAAGAGTATGTATACTTCTCAGATATTAGTATCTAATGAACAGACTAGAAATTCGTAATCAGGGAACATTTTTTAACTTAAACCACTGCAGTTAATATGAAGAGTGAAATTAGTTGATTTTTTCATACTATACTTTGTTAGTGTGTTTTCTATCTACAGCACATGCCACAATCAGCAGCATTAAGTGACAAATCCTAATTCTAGAACGGTATATTTTAATCACAATTTAATGAAAGCAAAAACTACAGACATTTTCATTTTTATCTGAAGCCAAATATATGTTGAAATGCATGACCAAAAAGTTATGAAGAACATTATTGAGCAAGCTATAAAGACCACAGACAATCCTAATTTTAAATTACTTCAGAAAGAACAGCTAAAAAATTAGAGATAATAATGAAATAAAGATAGACTTCTCAGGACAGACTACAAGTTAAAAATAAATTCTAAGTGTTAAATACTCTAGGCACCCAAGAAAGTTAAGCTCTTCCTGCCCTACATAAATAGGAGTGACACAGTACAGGCTACGTGCATTACATCCAAGATTGCCATTCTTAATACACTTGGCTGGCTAAGGAAAAAAAAATAATGAGGTTTTTTGCTTGGCAGTTCTGAGAGACTCACAGTACAAAATCATCTGTTTGGCTGCCTTATCGTAAATTATCAAAGTATGATTTTCACGTCATATCAAAGATGGCCTAATCCTGCCACACTCAAAAAGCACCAGATGAGGCTCCAAGTCACCATGATCTTACCTGCAAATGCTGCCTAAAAAGTCAAAATACTTACTTGGACCTCAAAATTCATATTCTCCAGAAACTTCTGGTTCATTGTCTCTGCAAATTTGTTGATGGCTCTCAAGAACACCCTAAAAAAATAATAAAAAAGTAATAATACAGAGGAATGTAATATCTGGGAATCTATTCCAACCATGTGTACTATTGATGGAAACTCATTTAGCCACTGAAGACATTAGAAGCAAAGTTCACACATACGTGAGCACAAGGGATGGCATGCTAGTCTGTTATAGATTAAAAGGAAACAACAATTCTTTTCCTCTGCCACAGGCTGCATTGCATTCTTGAGAAAACAGAGAGCAATTCTTTCAAACACAATTTTACCTTTATGTGACAAACCCAAATAATTTACAAGTGTTATTGCCCCCTTCCCACGGGGTTAACAGCTGAAAGAATTCCTATTCTTACAATATTTCTTAAGAGCTGCCACTGCATTTTCCCAGTTTAAAGCAGCTTTTCAGTTTTCTCACAGGTGGTGAGGGAGGATGACACTGCTGCCCATCTTCCTCTTCAAGTTGATTATAAAAACACATTCAGAGCTTAATATAATTATTTCTTCCAAGAGTGTGAACATTATCCCTCTAGCTTGAAAAGTAACACCTACTTCTGCTAGTTATTAATGCAGTGAGATTAAGTCACATTTATAAAACTAAATAATTTCTCTAGCTTCCCAGCATGGTACATTTGTAAAAAAAAACACACAAAAAAACCCAAACAAACAAAAACAAACAAACAAAAAACAACAACCACCCTCTAAATATTAATAAACTGGTTTTAAATTGGTCAGCTTCATCCAATTTACAGTTTCGAAAATGAGTGATCCATTTTCCTCTTCTTCATAGATAAAATTTTTAAAAAGCTGAAATATTTCTATGGGCAACACTGTGAGGGCAAACACACTGAAACCTGAAACAGGTAAAAATAAGTAAAAAAAAATCCTAACTGTTCAAGCATAATGACTTACTGTAAACTATTGCCAATCAGGAAAAACATTTAATAATTATAACAGACAGGACCACAAAACCCTCACCATCTGAGAGTTTAGCAGCATTAGAAAAAGCAAAAATTAAATAAATAGAATTATTAGCAAAAGCTTCAGAGACCACAAGGTCTTCCTGTCAAAGGAATGTTGTGCCTCTTTGTGTTGGATTCTGCATGGTATTCTGGTCTCCCATTCCAAAAAAATATTAACAAATACAAAAAGAAAAGAGAGAAGAAAACAAGCAAATAAATGTGACAAAGAAATTATCCAATAACATCTGATGGGTTGTGCCTGAGACCTGATTTGTTTAGTCAGGGGACACTACACGACTGAGAAGGGATACGGTAGAATCCATAAATCGAAAGCACTATGGGGATGAGAGACATGGTCACAGGCTCATACAAGCACTGGGAAACACTGAACAAATTCAGAACATGCTCTGAAAAGAAGCAAAACTAGAAAGCTTTTATGCTAGGTCTTGCTCAGCTACAAAAGTGTTTTCTACAGGGTGTTGTGAACGCCTGAATTTTATACTGGCTTAAAAGTAATTAGACACATCGAAGACTAAAGTAAAGGGAGGACTATGAAATGTCATTGGAGGCTGTGAGAGCACAGCACAGTGTGTCACTTCTTCTTAGCTCTCTTGTTACACTGTTCCCTAGACAGCCGTTGATGAGCCACACCAGAAACCCAATGGTCAGGGAATGAAACTGTTTCAACACAGGAAAAAAACAAAAACAAAACAAAACAAAACACAAAAAACAAGGGCTAAACTGTTTCTTAACAGGGGACATAAAGCAAAAGTTCAGCTTTTGACAGGCTCACCACAGGGACTCCTGTTTAACCACTAACCAACAGTCCAATGAAGCACACTGCTTCAATTAGAGCAAGAACTTGACTGACCAGATCAAAATCCTGCTTCATGACTATGGTTTTCCACAAGGACAACATTCTTCGCAAAACCCCAAATATTTTCTTTCCATCTACATAACATTCCTCTGTTATGTTGAAGTGCTCAGGGAAATAAAATAATTTATACAAGGTGTTACACCTTGTTGCACTGTTTGTTTTTGGTTTTGTTTGGTTGTTTTGGTGAGATGAGAGACACTGCAGTTTTAACAAGAGCATAGTATTACCTGGGGCATTGAAAGGTAAGGGACTGGTAAGGGTGCTGTGTTGCTCTACTGCATCATCCCACACATTCGGATGAGCTCCTTCCAGTGAACTCCAGACTAGTCTGATCTTACCTTCTAACACTACCTCAGCTAATCTTGCCAGCTGAATTTAGGGTCTGATCTGTGAAATGCTGAGTGTCATCAAATCAATTCAAGTTCAAGACACCTAACTTGACAACACTGTTCTTCAGGTGATCATCACTCTTCTAATCAACCCCTGTATAATCACTGCACTGCAGTTTGAGCCTGTGTTGGTCTGAACAGGATACTGGACTTTCTTTTCAGCCTTTTAAGAGAACAACTCTTATTCTGGAAAATGTTATTTACTCTGCAAGCTGCTCCACACTGCCCACAAGAAAATGAACACGTTCTTCCCTAACACTTCACCCTATGGGTACATTTGGTTCTACAGAAGTGACTGATGCTTGACACAAACAGTGTAATATTTTTTGGGGAAAAAAAAAAAATAAAAATCCCAGACACCCACACATTATTCTCTGTCAGCATCCCCATTAGTCTTCAGAGTAGGTGTTTTGGGTCAAGGCCTTTTTAGCGTCACATCTTTTCTGCAGAACTATGCACGTTGCCCTAGATTCTCCTTTCACTTACAAAGTATATTTCTGCCAACTCATGTAATCAAGTTCTTCAGCTCCAGCTGCTCAGGGAGAAGCATTTCCCTTCACCACTCAGAACATCTTTTGTTGGGGTAGGAGGGGCTGTCCTCCATTTATAACTTTCCCAACTACTGTGTATTTACACACTACTGTAGCAACTAGGGTGAAACACATCACCTAAATACACTGTTTGAGCAGGATCTGGTATGGTGTTAATAATTTGTCTTGCATTAAGAAAAGACTCCCACTTTTAGGTACTTTGTCTTTTAGCACAGAACTATCATGCAAAGTACATAACTTAAACACACATGAAATGTATTAGTGCAAACCTATTTCAGAATACAAGCATATTTCGTGTGGGTGAATTTAACATTTTTGCTAAGAGCTTGTGGTTTAATGTTTGCTGTATGTGAAAAGCTCAAGGACACTTGAGAAATACTGAGGTACCCAACGTTCTGTAACATTTCTGATAATATTAAAAATATTTACAGGATTTTAGACAATATAATTATATGTAAGCAATTTTCCATGATTATCCCTTTCATTCTCACTGATATTTTTATCTGTCATACTGGGATGACATATTTGTAAGAAGCATGTAATACTTGCAATCTGTCAAGTTCCAAACATTTTCATGCATTTGTATTTTGCCTAAAGGGTGTATCTATTTCTGTCATTGGAAGTCACTTATGTAGTAAGTTTGCATGCTATTCCTGGCTCCTGTCAATGCCATGCTGTCCTATCTCAATGATTTCATTTCTATATTCCTTCAGTCTCCCCTTTCGCCAAAAAGGGATATGAATTAACTAGCCACAAGTACGAAGCTAAACAGATATTTATAAAACATTGAGATTTTGATGAAAGCAAAATAAAATACAGTTTTTATTACTAGTGACAGTATATTTCTAGTTAAAGAACTAAATATTGATCCAAGAGAAGAGAGCTAAGTAATTTGATTGGAGAAGTCATCATTCCTTACATGATTCTTTATAACATTAGTTATTATAACTGATGTTATAACTGTCAATTATAACTGACATAATGGAGAAAATAGAGCTAGAAAAGAGATGGTAAAAAAATATGTCCTAGACCAGCTCAGAAAAACACAATATGTACTGTCTGACTTGAGTCACTATTGAGAAAAATTGCAGAAATGAGTTTTCTTGTCACAATGCAACATAACTTAATTTTCCTTTGTTCTAGAAGAGATTTTTTTTTTCCTCTGAACTTGGGGATTGTTGATTGATTTTGCTTTGCAAGTTTAGACTAACCCAGACTGACCAAAGCACAGGATCTGGATTTCTTGTACAGATAATGTCCTTAAGTGGTTTGTTTTGGTTTTTTCTGTTTAACATTGTCCTCTTGTCACATTTTCCCTAAATTTTAAGAATCATACAGGGCTACAAATATGTTCGCTCATATATTTGATTATGGTAACATTTTTGCAGTTACTTTCAAGTTTTACCTTGAAAGAAAGCTGAAAATTTTAAGTCATTCTAAGATAAAAATATGATTTCAAACTGATTCTCTCAGATGAAATAAAAGAGAGGGTCTGAGATGGAGCAAAGAAATAATTTTGTATTTATAAACAACATATGATCACAGTAGAATTTCAAGGCTGTTCCTTAGATGATGATTACTCTCTTCAACAGTAAAACAAGTCTGAACATTATCCTTGCTTTTGAAGTGCAAATAGGTGATAAAACTAAAATATAGATCTGGAACTCCAAGTTATTTTTAGCAAAAAATTTAGAATTAGTGCATCAGCTCCTTGCTGCATAGAACAGAGTGATCACAGTAAAAAAAACCTCCAAAATCAAACAAACCGAAACCAGCAACAAAAAAATCCCCACTGAAATTGGCATTGCCTGTTCTTATGTGGCTGTACAAAAGCTGCCCTTTTTCTGCATCTAGTTTCAAACATCAAACACTTCAGACTCCACAAAAGTATATTGTTAAAGGTGCTTAGATCAGGTACAGACTTAAAAATTTTACCAAAATTCTGAATTGGTCTTTCCTCAGACTTTTAAACATGAATTCTTCTAAAGTAGTGGTCCAACAACAGTTAAATGCTCTTCAATGTGTTCTCAAATTCACAGAACTCTGTAATCTGGGAGTTAGCTGCTTCAACTTTCAGATGAGTAATTCAGGTACTGAGGTGAAGGCTAAATTAATTCACTCAATTATTCATGAGTACCAATTCCAAATAATGTTTGCAGTGTCTTCTCAAGCTGAGATTACGCTGATGAATTACAGGTGGAAAAAATAATGTACAAACTTCTACTGGATAATCAGACACAGAAAAACAGAGATAAGCTTTAAAAGAATATTTTTGTGTTGCTGTGAAAGCTCTGACTGAATAAACCATTAAGGTGCTGGAATATATGGAGGTTTTTTAAATCATATCTGAAAATCAATGAAGACATGGAAAGTTCTTAAAACTCACAACTTCTCACAAACCCTAGGTGCTCTCGGAGTTATTTAGCCTGGAGAAGAGAAGGCTCTGGGGAAACCATATAGCAGCCTTCCAGGGTCTGAAGGGCCTACAAGATAGCTGGGGAGGGACTTTTGACAAGGGCAGGGAGTGAGAGGACAAGGGGTGAAACTGGATTAAAACTGGAGGAGGGCAGATTTAAGTTGGACAATAGGAAGAAATTCTTCACCATGAGGGTAGTAAGGTGCTGGAATAAACTGCCTAGAGAGAATGTAGATACTCCATCCCTCAAAGTGTTCAAGGCCAGGTTGGATGAGGCTTGTGCCCACAACAGGGAGGTTGGAACCTCATGATCTTTAAGGCCCCTTCCAACCTTAACCATTCTATGATTCCATGAATTTGGACCACAAAGTAAAGTCAGAAGGAAGTTTTTTTTGTAATCCCCAAAGGCTGATCAATCAGCACTTTCACCAGCAAATCCTCCACTTGCACAGGTGAGGAACTAGAGGGCAGCTCATTCAAAGCCTAGGAGATGCTTTAACTTGCTTTAAAGATCTTCTCTGAGTTCTGATAGACACAGTCCTGCTAGTATGCCAATTATAGAAATCTGGAATATGAAATAACAGGGCTGAAATGATATGCCCACATAATTTACGTTGACATGATAACACCATCCTCATAAAATGCTTTGCTGAAGACATCTGATAGGTATTGTTAACACAAAACATGCACCAAGGAAAAGCAGCTATAGAAAAACGATAGTCTTGTAGGCTTCTGTCATCTTTCCTCTTCCTTCTTGTATGCAAAACTAGAAAAAGGTATGTTAAATAAGGATTAGACTAGCTAGTCCAAAATGCTGATAACTGCTAATGACCGAAACAGTGACCAGCAATTAAAAACTAAACATGAAAGATATAAATTACACAGAAGAGAGAACAGATAAGCAATTTTTGTAACAGGAGAGATTAAAAATACACATTTACTATTTCAGTGACTAACAGGACACATAGTGAAGAACCTTAGAGATTCCTGCATGCAAGTCAAAGCTGTATCTGAAAAGCAACAATTTATCTTAACAACTTTCAAAAAACATCAAACTAACCATTAATTTTTCTGTGTTGCATTGTTTTCTCCCCTGAAGACTTTGCTTTCAGTTCAGAAGAATTCACATTCCAGAAGCAGAAGCATCCTTGCAGTTAATACTAAGAAAGATGAGATGCTCTGCAGTGGGAGTGGGACAGCGATATCTCACAGCATGTTTCATCTCTGCATCTCAGATAAAAGTTCAAATGACTGCAGTTAAACCACACTAGGCATCCATTGCGTGCCAGAACCATGATATGCAATAGCCTGTCTTGCTGAGCAGATTATCTGCTGCAGTCACCACATACTGAAGTGTTCAGATTCTTGGTAAGCAGAGAATTCCACAACACAGGTAAGAACAAGCAATATGCAGAGTTGATACAGAACAAGCAACTTATAGTATTTGGCACTAGAAAGGAGGCGAGTGATTGAAAAGCAGGGTTGCATCAGGCACACCCAGCCTCAGACACCTACAGATGGCAGAGATGTTCTCTGCTAGGCTTAAAACTGATGGCAAAGTATTAAGTGACTCAGTCAGACCTACCAGCCACAGCTGGAAGTATAACTCTCCACAAAAGTAAATTTACAATCCACGGTGCAATAACTGCCTCTTCCCTTTATCTGCCTTATTTCATTTTCCCAGGACTAACCTTATGCCATTTGCCTTATGACAAGTACTGACTTTTGTAGGGTCTGGGAAAGACAACTAGGAAATGGTTACCTAGATTTAATGGAAAGGAGATACACATCTGAGAACACAGAGGCATTGTGTACCAAATGCTGCAGCAAGAAAACAAAAAAATAAACAAAACATCCTTTGCCTCTGGAAGGGACTTAATATAAACAGGGAAAGTGCATTTCAGCAAGGACATTCTTTGTTTCGGAGCTAAAGCAAACTGTCCAAGGACACATCTTATGACTATACCTGTTTAAAGCTATGACAGAACAGTACAAATAGTTTGAACTAGTTATAACATTCCATTTACCCTTTTGTGCACAGGTACATAAAGGAATATTTTCATTAGGCCTTTAGAGTTATTCTTTGAAATACTTTTTTCATATATTGACATTACAGAGTTAAGTAATGAATCATAAGCCTATGAATAAATGTATTCTGACCCCCTGAAAATTCAAGACTTTAAGAAAAACAACTGCATTTCTGTCAAGTGTGCTTAGGCCAGTTAAAAATCGCCAGAGGAAAACAAGATCAAAGAAAGGAGTTACTTGTGTACAGCAGATCAGCCTTCTAAATTCTGCCTTATTAGCACAAAGTAAACTGCAACACTGTCATCCCACCTCAGTTACATAAATGAACCTTAACTCCCAGTACATCTTTGAAAAACAAGAGTAAAATTAACCTAAACTAATTGTACTACTTTTTTTTTTTTTTCCTCCCCCCTCTCAGGAATAAATAAAGGCCCTTTTCTATTCACTGCAGGACAAATAATGAGCCAGAAAATGTTTTAAGCAAACTGTTAAAGCATACCTGGATAGAATAAATCTGAGTTTTCCTCTACATTTCCTCTGAGAAGAGAACCCCTTGCTATTAATAATCAAAGAATTAAAGTTAAGGAGGTGTTTTTTCCTATTTCTGTAATTCAATCATTGTTCTTGATTTTAAGATCTCAACACAATTGCTATAAATTGAATGCCATCTTACAGCACAGGCTGATGTAAAGGATAACACATTCTTATCAACTGAATTGCATACCTTGTATGCAGTCAGATCCATCAGTGCCTGTGAAGGGTCACAAAGTGCACTGACAACAATACATACACCACAGTGCCAAATATTTCTAAACCACGAGATATGACAAGCTTTCATTTCAACAAACAGATAGGTGCAAGACTGAGAAGTCCTAATATTTCCATTAATTTGGGGAGTTTCCCCCTTCCAACTCAAGATATTCTTTTATTCTATGAAATCTAGTGAGTTGGAAGAAGCAATATAATTTATAGCATCTCTCCCATAAAGACTTAAGCTTCTTGCTGGAAGAAGGCATGTTTCCCTGCTTTCTGCCAGCTGTATTCAGTTTCCCTTTGCTCCTGAACTATTACCAATCCCTTCCTTAATATGCTTAAATTCTGACTACCATCTGTTCAGGTTTTCTCTATGGAAAACTGAAAAGAAAATGCAGTCCAATAGCCCCTCCATTTGTTATGTGCTGTTGTTATTTAACGCCTGCGACTACAACTTCAAAAATGGCATCTCGTAACACACAGAGCAAAGTTTTGTTGAGATTCACAGGACAATAAGAAGCTACCTATGCTGAAATTACTTTTTCTATCCAAAGTAGAGTTGATCAGAACCCTGCAGTGTAGAAAATGTGTTTTTCAGAAGTCATGTTTAACAGAGCCATCCACAGGTGATTGTGCAATAACCCAGGTCTGGAATCAGTCCCTCTCTTCAAAGGAAATAGCTACAGTCCCTTGCTAGTGAGAGGTCTCATTTTGCTGGCTGGTCAGGACCTAACAATACTAAGAAGATCTATAGTCTGAGAAATTGTGAGGCATTTGGGGATGCAGGTGGCATCAATTTGAAGATATAATGAGAATTTGGTGAATTAATAATGCTACTATAACACGTGAGATACATGAGAATCAGGTCTCAAGGGTGTTACAAACCTGTTCATCAGCAAATAAACAGCTATTTTTAGTATAAGAAATGAAAAAAATTGGCAAAATTTTCAGCTGTTTTGCCCAATACCTGCAGTGCTAAACCTTTCAAGTCAGACTTAAAAATGGTTGGGGAACACTTGACTTCAAGACATGTCTGAAAACATTCAGATATATAGGTAATGAAAACATATTTCAGAAAAAGCCTGACTACTGTTGTTAGAAAATACCCTACAGTGTTCTCACAGGAGATTTTCAGCAAATATGATGGAACCTTGCAACATATCGGTGAAAAACTATTTCCTTTTATTTTTAAATCCCTAAATCTGCTGTCCAAAAGGTTAAAAAAAAAATAACTCAGACATAAGAACCATTAAAGCGTTTACCAAGCCACCTTAGACTGGACACCAACCAAAACTGATTCCAGGTAGCTGCTGTAAGATCAAGTGTTTTCAAAGCCCATCTGAGCAACTACAGTTTCAAAGCCCAGAGGAAGGGCTGTGAACACTTCTCTTGTGTTACTAGCTCCCCAACCATTTCTTTTATTCAGTGACTCTGACTCCCCGTGCACGTCATGTTGACAAAAAGGTAGGAGAATTTCCTGGGGGGAATGATGTGTCTCTATATTAAAATTATGAGCAGCTGAGAGATAAGCAGACTACAAGGTATTAGAACAGCAAAGGCTTTCCCCACAAATGCCATGTACCTAGGAATTACTGCTTTTAATAAGCTAACAGGCAATAGTCTAAGTACCGTAAGTGGGACCAAGTGCACATACAAGCAGTAGCAACTACTACAATGTGTGCAGTAAGCAACCTTCATTAGAACAAAAGTTAATTAAATCTACCACAGAGGATCACAAAAATAACTCAGTTATTATATGCTCGTGACCTCAATGAGGATTTTACTTTTTCCCGGTGTGTTCTGCCCCATCTAGTATGCTACAAAATTGTTTCTTCCCATCTTGCTGTAAATGGAAGAAGGCAAAAAAATGTGGGGCAAAGGGGGAACAGTTCATTCCACTTTTTGATTCTCAGTTGCTTATAAATTATTTAAAGATATTTGAATTAAATAATTCCATCCCACTACAGGCAAAGCCTGACTAAGTTTAGTTAATTAAGCTTCTACTCCCATTCTTTCAACTCTTCTACAACAGTTTCTCCTGTATATGAATGTGTCCATGTTGTCTTTCTTTAGACAGAGTCATGTCCCTGCTTAGGTGACTTTCACATCATAATCATAATAATCATAATAATCATAATAATAATAAATTATTAACAATAATTAATTAATAATAATATAATATAGTGTAATAATATAATATAGTATTATTATTGTTATTATTATTTACTCAGGACCTTATAAGAAATAATTTTCTCATTCTTTTTTCCCTTACCAACATCTAACATCTAGTAGAATTATCTCTGATATTATGCATGCACTGTCTTCATTAATGTATAAGAGTAATTAGAATGCCCTTATTAGGAACACCTTTTATCCACAAACAGGACCAAACTTGCAGTTCTAGTTAAGCTCTTCCCTTTCCTCTGCCTCTAAGCAAATGTACTTTGATTTTATGTTCCTGTACTGCAGTATATCCTACAGCAAAATTCCTCCAGTGCCCACACTCCCTGCTAGGTACAAAACAGAAGAGCTGACGGGGGCAGAGTGTCAGGCTTTGCTGAAAGCTCCCAGGGGAGAAGTGCCAGCTCCGCTCGGCATCGCCCCGGCTCCACAACAGACATGCCCTACGGTCTGTAACTCATCTTCTTGCCAATTCAGAAAGGGGAGACACTTCAGGTGAAATACATCCTTCAGGTTGTAAAAAGGCCTGCATGTAGCCTCCTACTCAGAGCAGGTGAATGAAGAATGCAAAACCTGAGCTGTGCTAACATTTTTCTTGGTGATTTTTAATATATATATTTTCTTTTCCCACTGTTTTTACAAGAGTCTCCCAGCCTGATTCCCTCTATTTCTTTCCTACTTCTCCGGGTTGTTATAAAACATGTTAATAAGACACATCTAGAAATCTAAATTAGCTTGAAGTTTGTTGTGGGTTTTGTTTTTTTTTTCACAGAACACCCACCACCCTCCACCCCCCAAAAAAAGAAACCCAAACAAATAAAAAACAGAAAATCAAATTTATATAAAGACTGACAACAAAAATCCACCCTGCCAATTGCTGATACTTTCATGTCTTAATTGTATAAGATCAATAGCTCATTTCCTTGTAACCTTGGTAACAGCAACATAATCAAAGAGTATAAACAGTGCCAGGTCAATTTAGGTAAGCAGGGTCTTTGCAGAAGCACCATTAAAGAGCTGCTCAACTTTTTTTTTTTCAATGCCTAATTTTTTTCTTTAAATATTTTCATTTTCCTTGTTCAATGCAGGATAAGGGTTAGAGCAACTAAGTCTACTTGTAGCAAATTGTCCCACCAAGCTCAGAATAATAAGGAGGCATTACCACCAAATGTACAGGACCACAAATGAATTTCTATTATCAGTGAGGCCATATAGATATCACCAGGTGAATCCCAAAGCCATATTCGTTGAATAAGGATTGACAATTTTTCTGCCTCCACAGAGTTAATAAAAAAAAAAATCCTATGCTGGTGAATAATGCAGATGTTAAAAAGTTTTACACATGAAAGGTTTGATATGCTTAAATAAAATAGGAGGCTGTTAGGTTACTCTAGTGCTAACCTGCTACTTCTTAAGAGTAATTCTTGCTACATTAAAAATAATTGCCAATTCCAGCTGCAGCAACGTAAGCATGTGCACTGAATTAGGTTTTACCTTTATAGGCCAAAGACTGGCTCAGACAGAGAAACAAGTAGGATGAAATTTCTATCATGTACAATCTTCCCTGGAATGAGCACATTCGCCAGCATATATGTATCTGCCCCCCCCCCGGGAAGGACTCAGCAACCTCTGCATGAACATAAGTGTACATGAACGACAGAAATTGCTGTTTAGACACCTGAGCTCTCACTGCCATTGTCACTGCCACTAGAAGCATATGCCTTGCTTTGATACATAGAACACAAAAAAGAAAAGCTTTTCATTTTATATCATTCCACTCAAAGAGATTAAAATGTATCCAATATCAAAATTTGGTAGCATAATGCTGTAAATTCTTTTAGCATACTTTTTCCTCAAGCCTAATACTTCTAGTAGATTATCAACTTTATAAAGTACCCTCCATTGTCTCCTTTTTAATATTATAAAACTAGAACAAGAAAATTACATAATTGTGACATTTCAGATAAACAGCATCACTGAATTCTAAACTAATTGCAACCTGTGCACCTATGAGAAATAATTCTTAGACTGGTCTCTCTGCAGCTTCTAGAAAACTCAATGTTACTGACATTTCTACAAAACTAAAATTATGATAGCATAGGTGATCCAAACCCACCTTGCCAACTGAAGTCTTGCTCAAAAAAAAAGTTTCTTCACTTCATAACCCAATCCAGCACATAAACTCAAGAGGTTTTGTGAGAATAAGAATCAAGAGTAAAATCAGCCCTGAAAGTAACACCCACTTAAAAATATAAACAAAGTTTGTTGTTGTTTTTTTTTTTTCCAATGAATGTGAAGAAAATGCATGAATGTTTAATAATGTCTTAATTTCATGTAGCGTCAGTAAATTATTTCAGATTATTACCTTCTTGGCATTCACCAAACTGGAATAATGTCATCAGCTTAGATAAAACAAGGTAAGATACAAAACTGGTTCACTTTTCACAAGCACAAGGAACATGAGCATTGATACTCCAGCCCCATTTTACCTGTTCTGCACCATGCTCATTGCCATCCAGTCTGAAGGGTAAACATTCTTTCCTATCAGATCTTTGAACATTATGAATGTTTCCATCAAGAAGTCCTAGAACAACAAAATACAAGAAATCTGTTACTGTGTAACACCAATTTTAAGTGTCCCTGCTGTGATTAAAGAACTCAGATGGAGGGATCCACTTTGCTCACAGTTAATGGAAAAATTACTGGTGATGTCAACAAGCCCAGGACTGGAACTGAGGTCTTGTGAAACACCAGTCACAGATTCCAAATGAAGGCTAAAAGCCATTACATTGAGCTCTTAAGAAAAGATAAGCCATAAATAAACAACAGATTAAAGTTTTTGTACTGAGAAGAAAGCTGTTACATTTTTTATTAATTAGCAAAACATTCTCACTATGCATAATTAATAGACTTGAAAAATACAGGATTTTTTTTATTTAGTCCATTTAATTCAAATTTAGTATTAGAAATTCAGAACTGAAGGCACTGAGAGAAAGTTTTCAAAACAAAATAAACACCATTTCTTTTCCTATAAGTATTTAGAGATTAACATCTAATGTACTTCAATATAATTATCATAATAATTTCAGGTCTATTTCTTGTATAGCAGATATATGTAGTTTTACCCTGCAACTTCTGAGGAAGCCACATAGAAATCTGCAAAACTAGCAAGCTGAAACGTCATTGCCTATTGCCAAAACCTCAGCATCACATCTCTGTGAGGTTTGTGTTCCTCCTTATCATGTCACAGAGAACCAAATGAACAATAGTTCTCAACAGCATTCTTTTAAAACAAGTCTCTGGTATCTTCACTGACATATATTCATGGCATGGAAAAAGAGAAGACAACAAACCACTGCAAAACCCATTAAATATACTGATATCTTAACTTTTTTTTTTTTATTCTCCTCTGCAAAACTATTCAAGTAAGTTAATGATTACTAAGTCTTCTACAACCAAATACCCTAATTCCCTGGAAGCTGAAATGAAGTTAAAATACTGTTACATTTTCAAGTAAGCTGAAACACACAAAGAACTGCAAAAGCCACACAAGATCTGATCTGTCAGCATTGCATTTATGGCACCACGCTGATTTTAAGAACAAAAGGAAAAAGGACAAAGATGGCCAAGTGAAAACATTATCTCCATGGACACACTGTAAATGGTGTAATGGAAACCTTTGCCAATACCCAGACTTAAGTTAGTCAGAGTTCTTAAGTGATAACTATGTTCAGAGTAGAGAAGGACAGACTTAGGACTACTGAAACCTTCTAGAATGTAGTGACCACTGGCACAAGCTAGAATATACTCAAATTATTGTTAAACTATGCCAGAAACAACTGGAGTAAAAGGTATGTTGCAAGAATTTACTGCATTTAGCATACAATAGTACTTAGACCAGGAGTAGGCTCAACAGTGAAAATGAGAAGTAGAAATGGATCAGCATGTGCAAAGTGGAGGGGGAGGGTTCAATTAGGTGAGGGTTGGTTTTGTTGTGGGTTTGTTTTCTTTTTCTCCTCAGAGCTGCATAACACAAGATCCTGTTACTTATTCTTGGTTGTTATAAGACCTCCTCAGTCCTAGGACCAACAACAGTGACATGTGTGTCTTTTTAAATTTTTGATTACAGTATTTTCCAACATCACCGTTAGAAGAGGGTTCCAAAACAGAGTGACAGAAACAGAAAACACAGGAACAGACAAGGTACTCCAAAACAATACTCAGGATTTTTCACAGGAAATAAAATACTTTCACCTCCATGATTATTTTATACTCACCACTAGTTCTGAACTTGTCTGAAAAGTGTCAATGTAAACTGAGTAATGCTGGTTTTTCATCTGGTTTAGGATGGCTGTCATACATGCCACAAAGTGACTCTGAAAGAAAACCAGACAGAAATCAAGACACACAGATCACTTAAGGTACTGAATTGTATGCTTTCTAAAGCTGAACTACTCTAAATGCCTAATAAATCCTCATGTGTGTAAAAATAAAACAATATTCAAGCTTTTGCAAGCCCAGATGAAAAAAAACACAACATTGTAAGAACTCGAAGAAGATAATTTAAAAGCTACCCTGACAAGGGTAGACTCTAGTGAGAAAGTTCCATCATTTATGAAATTCTGGCTGGAAACATACACGGTGACAAGAAAACTTGAAGTACAACTCTACATGACCTTAGGACTCCTAAAACACATGTAGTCTTGCCTAGGGTTCTTCCATTAGGAATTGATACGAAGAAAATACATTTGCACTAATATTTTCCAACATTCTAGAAACAGGCTATTCACAGAAGAAATGTTGCAAGAAAGGATATTTTGTTACATTCTGCAGGCTTTTTAGAAGTTATTACAGAACTCTGCCAAACTTGTAGAGAATACTATGGCTTTCACCTCTCAACATTTCTTGCAGACTTCCTTAAAAGGAGTATTTTGTTTCTCAAACCCTAAAGCACAATTGCTGAAAGAGATAAAGTTATCTATAATCCTAGATTTTTACTGTAATTTACTGAAAGATGCAAAGACTGAAGCAATCTCAGCGAGTTTATTGATTCAGTTTTCCTTTGAGCTACCCAGGAGTCCTCATTATTGATGCTTTTAATTGGCTGAAAATTTAATTACTGTTTTAAAAGTGAACCTGCTTTAAGTGCTTTGCTTTTATTACAAGGAGGGATTATGAAGTAGATGAGCATGCAAAAGAATTTGGATTTTTTTAATCTCACCAGTTTAGAGTTGACACAAGGGGCTCCCCAGCCCCTCTGATCAGAATTTTATTTCCACCTGGTCCTGATCAGATTCTCTGTTTAGATCTGATTCGCTTCATAGTTGTTGTGTTTGTTTGTTTTGTTTTCCATCAGAAAGGCAACAAAAGCTCACATCAAGAGTGTCAGCTGCAGTTCGTCGTACCCAACCATTTTGTCTGTCACCTAAGGGCAGCCGCATTTAACTTCAGGTTATGGCCACTAGAGGTCTTTTACTTTCATATGTTCGCTGCTGTTCAGTTTGTACTGCCTTTTTTTATTTATTTATTCCTACGTGAGCAGACTCAGCACACTTCTTGCATATAAACAGTGAAAATTACGATATAAAGGATGTATTATACCTTCTTTTGGAGTAACATTAGCGCTACTGAGAGGATTGCCTACTTTTTAACACTAAGAAGACACATTTTCTGCAAGTAAACCAAAAGCTTTCAGGTAAGGAATCGTGTGTTCTCGGGTACTGATGCTCTTCTAAAAAGAAATGCTGCTTTCCCTGCTGTAGTAGTTCACTTTTACAGCTATGGATCAGACAAATCTTTTCTGTCATGTTAAATGTGCAGCTGAAAGTACTCATAAATTGCCAAGGATTCGGCAGTGAAATTGTGTGTGGGGGTTTTTTTCTGATGTCTTGATTTTGAATAAAATTGCTGACAGAAGTTAAAGAATTGAACATGCAAAACAGCTTGTCTTTGAGTAGTTAGGCATTTGCCAGGGAATGGCTTTCTATACTCATGTTAAATAATCACTTTTTGAAATCAGCAACATTTCTTCACAAGCATTGAATAGATGTATTGTGTTGCTTAAAGGCATAAAGACTTGAGGAAGGTTATTTCTTTTGTTGAAACCAACTTCTAAAATGTGTTTAGCTCTATCTGCAACCAGGGTACAGCATGCATGCCCACTCTGAGTAACTGTGCATGGTGATTTTTAAATTAAGAGATTCTGTGTCTTAATTACTGAGAAGAGCCCTAAGCAAAGATCACACACTGCTGGCCAGTACCTTGCACCAAACCTGTCAAATTCACATCAGTGCCACTGAGTGATACCTAAAGGTGACAGTAAAGCTGGTTTGCTACAAAAACTTCCTCCACCATTTCCAGGTAACTGTAAAGCAGGAAATATACAAATAATGTTTGATCTTCAATAATTTTCTTGCCAGTGATCTCAACTACTAGAAATTAACTGCTGGCTTCTTTATAGGTTAAAAGCTTGCCCCTCCCTCTTAATCCCCAAATGTCAGTAATAAAGATTTGCTTCTCAGATGCAGCCTTGGATCTTTAAAGTACTCATGGGCTCTCAGAATCTCTATTGTCTAGTAGAACTTAAATGAAATATAGGACTATGGAGAGCTGGGATCAAATTTGAAAATACCTCTACATAATTACTTCAATTCTCCTATGCTGTTTAAGTACCTCCTACTAAAAATGTGCCAAGAGCATGAATTGCTTGAAAATACATTAAGTTCTGCACAAGAACACTCTATTACACTATGACTGTAGACTGGATTGAATGGTATATAGAGTAGTGGCAGAGAAAGCGTAGCTCTTCAGATAAACCCTAACAAGTCAATTCAGCTGTGCCTAATTTTATTAGGCTTCACCCTGTGAAATACATCAGAAAAGGTAGATTTGAAGTATGCCAACTGTAAAAAAAATATCAGAAGTAAACATTTGACCAATGAAAGAACATTAAGAAATATTAACAGAAATAACTCTGGATACAATGCACTATTATGAAGAGATCTGATAAAATATTTACATTTTATCAAAAACTTAATACATACATCCTAACTTAAAAGCATTAATTTCCATTTAAATGTAAAATAATGCAGAGCAGAAATAGCACTGAATTATCACTTTTGAATTAACTGATTGGCTGACAGCCTTTCAAAATGGGTAAAGAAATAAGGAAACTAATATAAATATTACATTTCCATTGGCAGCAGGAGTATGAGTAAACAGGTAGTGAAATAAAAATGAGACAAGAGAAAATGACTCTGGAGACATTCAGTTTCACTGTCTACTTAAAAATAAAAGAATAATATCAAATGTATGTTAATTATAATGCCAGCTGACTTGAGTATAAACACTGCAAAATAGTGGCTAAGGTCAAAGAAATGCTGTTTTGGTGAAGTAACATCAAAAGGAGTCAGAAGTGTGCTGCAAAGCAAACAGGGCTTTCTAAGGTCAAGGGGAAAGCAGATAGAAGCTTTTCCACTGTTGTCAAAAGACATATTAGCTGAGGATGCAACATATACAGGAAAAGAGACACCTGAAAAAATAGTAGGGTCATATGAGTAAGATGACAGACTTCAAACCCTAGCAACTGAACCCCAGCACACTTTATAATAGCAGATGGTGACAGGTTGCCGTAGTAACTTCAGATAATACTAGCACCACAAGAACAAATACAGCAAATGCACTGGAAAAACAAATAGCAGCAGAAAAAATGCAGAGTGGAGCTGCACTGATTCTAATTGAGCAGGAGTATTTCAGTGGCTGTAGGGTGGGTGATCTTCAGGCAGGTGTACTTCTGGGTAGACTAAGAATGATATTTATTTCATGAGGGCAGTTAAGTAACATTTATCCTCATTAATAAGGTACTTCACTGACGCAGACCTTGAGTGTAAATATATAAACACATGCACATCATTAAAAAGCAGAGAAAACAGAAACATGAATAATTCCTAATCATTTAAAGATTTATGAAGGTCAAAGATGATATAGCTACTTTTACATCCCCTTTTTAGCACACTAATGGATGTTTTAAATGCTCATTTTACTTACCTGTACAATTCATGTAAGGTAACTTACATACCACCATCCTCACAATCTGTAACCCTATATTTACTAATGATGCTTTAGACTTGATTAATGCAGTTTTCTGTATTGGACAAATAATCTGATCCACAAGATCAAACATTTTTGTCATGTACAAAGCAAACATACTACATATATTATATTTAATGCTGCACCCCCTTTCAAGTTAAGCGAGAAGTTTCAAAACTCCTGTGTTAGTGACAGTAATTCTAAGACTTTCTGTAGTCAAATAGTTCACTTTTTCTCTTCAGAAACAAGTGAAAAAAATCTGGACAAAAACTGATAAGAGTATTTTTAGCATAACCAAAGAAAACCTAATGAATCAACTGCTTCAACCTAATGTTAAAAATCATCAGTATATATGTTGTAGTGCAAGCACATAACCAAGAAGGTCTCTCAATACACTGTTTTCACAGAATTATTGATTCTCAGCACTTTTTTTTAGATCATAACACATTAAGTGCCATGAGCTAAAGCGCGACACAATTAACAGAAAAGTATGGGAGATGCTCAGTGATTATGGGTGTGGGTCTCTGCCACATTGCTCCAGGGGAGGTTCAGATTGGATCTTAGGAAAAATTTCTTCACTGAAAGAGTGGTGAGGCATCGGAACAGACTGTCCAGGGAGGTGGTGGCAGCACTGTCCCCAGAGGTGTTCAAACAACAGGTAGATGTGGTGCTTGGGAAGATGGTTCAGTGGTCATGGGGGTGTAGGGCTGACAGTTGGACTTGATCTTGAAGGTCTTTTCCAACCTCAATGATTCTGCAATTCTGTTATTCTATGTCATAAAGAACCACAGTGGTTTGCAGACACAGATCATCAGAAAAGCACACTAAACCTTGAGAACTCTGGCATATGCAGAAGGCAGCACAAACATCTTTAGTGTATTTTGCAAACACTAAAGAAAAACACTCTGAATTATTATTTTTTTAAGGCAGAATTTGCAGTGACCTGATAATGCAGTTCTATTTGTTCCCAAGAAAAAGACAGCACTGCCAATGCATGTGCTGTCCTAAACCATACTGTTTCTAGCTGTTTAAGTGCAAAAATGCAAATAGTAGAAGAGGAAACAACCTAGTGTATCCCTCGGATGTGTAGAGTTGTCTATAGTAGGGAAGTAGCTCCTAATCCACAGCAGACTTCTTGTAGCTTGTCCATGAGTGAGCCTTACTATTAATTTATAACAACAGATTAATCTACTCTTAATAGGTCTGAGTTTCTAATTTTCCACTTATACATTCATATAGTTCTTTGGTTCTGTCTCCTTGTCCTTTATAGCTTACTGAACAGAAGCTTAGGCAGCCTGTTTCTCCATCTCACTGACAGCTTTTGATTTGACTGAAAACATGCTGGGATGTTCTAGCTGGTTTACAGTCCTATGATTAAACCAAAAAGAATACACAACTATAAAAAAAGTAGCCTTCTAGATATAAAATTGTCCTATATTGTTCCAACACAATGAAATAGTAGTATCAGGTGCTCTGTAAGATTTAAAGGTGTGTTACAAGTTAGACATCAAGGCAGTTTGAAGATTATTTAAGGCTTTTTCAGGCATATATAAAAGCAGTATATCAATGGTTTCAGGCATGACAAAAGTAACATGATTTTTAGAAGATATCCTTTGTAATCTATTTTTATTTTAAATAGTATTGATTTCCCAGCAATATTCCAAAAATAAGATTTTTTTCATTCTTTGCAATGTTTTTGCTGCTGCTGGGTTTGTTATTGGGTTTTCTGCCATCGATCCAGTCCAGAATTCCTACTACTATAGTGTCTGGCTGGGATGAGCTCTCTACTGTAGTTCATTTAACTTGTGCTGAATTCTGTGCTCACATGCTGTTGTGTAATTTACTGTTTTTTCCCAGAACATCTATGTTGTGCTCATCTCCAAGCTGTATGTACAAATTGATTGCAGACAACATTATTTAATACAAAGTGAGATGGCAGTAATATGAAACGAACAATTATTGCTTGAAAATTGAGCTGGCTTGTCCAGAAATCAGTTACCAAAAAAACCCAGCTGTTGCACCTCCTCTCATAACCACTGTTGTGCCCGTTTCTCATCTCAGCTCTGCTGCATCAGAACAACTCTTCCATCCCTGCCTTCAAGGATCTGTGCAGCTTCATGGTGCATCTCTTCCTTTCTTCTCTGCCATCCACTAATTGCTTTACCACAATCACTTAAGCTGGTTTCCAGCCTGGTCTCGCAGGCCGGAAGAAACTCCCTGCCCCAGTACCAAGGATATCCACTGAGAAACAACTATCTTGATGCTGTCAGGCTGCTTATTTCACTAATTTCTTATTCAAAGTGCTATTCCATTCCCCAGTTGCCACTAAAACAGATCGTCAAACAAGCTGGCAAAACCTGGCTTGTCCTGCCAAGTGTCCCAGCGCACTCACTCCCATGTTAAAGACAGTGCAGTCAGTATCCCACAGAAACAACAGCACCACAACACAAAATACAAGCAAATAATAAGATTAAAAATATTAACCCCAGTTTATTTACTGTAGTAAAGCTTGGCCAGTCTCTTGCATTTCAAAGGACTGGAAACCAAAATTTGGGACTTGAACGAAGTGATATAAATGTCTGGGATAAGCTGAAGCTAGTCCAGAGGTATTATACTTAATGGCAGGAAAACCAAAACAACACCCCCAAAGAAGAAAACACCAAAAAACCCCACAACTACCAGCAAACAAACAAACCAAACCTAAAAGAACACCAAACAAAACAAAAACCAGAAGGTTTGAGTTGCTGAGAAATTAAATTTGTTTAAAATAATCATTCCTCCTTTAGCAGCTTTAACATTCAGAGAAAGTTTTCCCCTGACACTTTAAATGATAAGAAATGCCAAAGTGCTTTTAATTTGGCAGTTCCAATTGTTATTTGTCCCCTTCCACTTTAAGAGCATTGTACTGGTACTCTGAGAATTTGTTTAGTTTTGTAAAAAGAACAACTGTCTAACTAAGGTCTATGAAGGTGAGAAAGGGCAAACAAAGACGTAGCATAGCCTGCAAATACACGTTCAGTAAAGACAGGAGGACTAGTACTGCTTTCCTTTAAAGCAACCTTTCCCACTTAGACTGCCTTAGAACAGAAGTGGTCGTTTTGCTCACCAGCAAATGAGAAAAATATTTATAAAGAGGTTTTTCTGTGACTTAGACAAGGAACACATGAAACGGCACAAAAAAAAAAAAAATAATCCCCAAACATGCTGAAACTTCCACAAGGAATCTGAAGGTTCTTGTAACAGAACAGTTAAAATAAGTGGAGAGACAGAGGAAATTGCTCTGAAGCTATGCTGTAAACTGTTGTTTACTACCACAACCCTGGCAAAGGGGCACTCACCAGAGCAATGTTGCTCTCTGTCTTCTTACAGCAACAGCAGGAGAAAACACAACTGAAATTGATTCAAGCCTGTGCATACATCTCCAATATAGATACAGAATCACCCACATAGTTTAAAAAGCATTGATACTACATGAACAGACAATGACATCAAATAGATGCAGTCTGCATAAATGGGGACTTGTCCATGAAAGAAATGTGGTTGGTGTAACCACTAGATCAGTGTAACACAGCATGTGTAAAAACATTTCATACCATTTTCTAACTATATAGCTCATACACAGGACAAAATACAATTAAAGCCAGCTAGGCTGTGGAAGGGTGTTGTATTAACTTAATGTTCTGTCAAGTTTCTACTCTGCCACGGATGAAAGCAAAGTTCAAAGAAATCATATTTACATTTTTTAAGTAAAACCAAGAGATAAACCAGCAACTGTTGGAACAGTTTAATTTTGTATCTAAAATATGAAAAAATATTTAAAGTATATCCAATACTAGGTTTTTAATTTTTATGTAATAATAGGTTCAACTTTGAAATAAGAAAAAATCATGGAGTGTGTTTAACATAACAACTGGCTCAAAAAGAAAGTTCAAAAAATAGTCTAAGACAGAAAGCTTTTCATATTGAATCATGGGTAAGCTGGTTAATAGAAACCACAGGGAATACTCAGCTAAAGGAGGAAACCCCACAGGAACACATGTATAAACATGGAAGGATGAAACTTCAAAAATTACATCATGGCTTGCTAGTGGGTATTCTGCAAACTAATGCCAAATAAGCATCCTTCTGAAGTGAGGCTCTTCTTAAGGAGTGCCACTTCTAAGCTGTCCCAGTTGAATTAGTTTCTGAAATAAAGAACGCTGAAACTGTGATAAACTAGAGAGAAATTAGCATTGTCTGCACCGATGATTTGTGCTCATGCTATTCTCTTTTAGGGGGATTGTGTCATACTACCATATTATACCTGGGCTATGGCAGAACAAGACATTTTCCTTTAATAACTCTTTGCACCAGCCTAATAAAAGCTTGGTATTTTAAGTATTTACTAGAAAACTAGGATGAATATGGGAGGAGAAATCTCTTTGGATACCTAAATCTGGAAAAAAATTAGCTCTTCTTTTTTCTTCCATTTTTTACATGAGGAAAAAATAAACCAGTCAAAAGCCTGTAAGAGGCAAGGACATTAGTACAGGAGATGAACAATCATAATTACACAGTTAAGGGTAAATATGTAACCATACATATATACAAAATACTTGTAGAAACACAGGAGAGAACATTGGTAACTCACTGTATTTCACAGCTACAACTTCATAAAGAAAACTGCTGAGAGTAAGAAATAATTTTATTAATACAAATATAACATTTAACAAACAGCTGAAATTTATTACTAAGTAAGTCACTTGCTTTGACTGCAGAGTTTAAGGAACTAGCTTAGTTTGTATGTGCTCTGAGCAGTTCTGAAACTGTATCTCCTTGGAAAGCTTCTGAGTTTAACTACAACAGCCACCCTCTGAAGCTGGGACAGCAATTTTGCCAATGAAGAGAAGCACATGTGAACTCCATAAAGCCCTGGTTTACACTCCATCAGTAGTGTGATTGACCTTTGGTTGATAAGTGACTGCAATCCAGGAGCCTCTGAATCCTGAAACTGCAGTAGAACAAGACTGAACTGTTCCTGGTTTTGTGTTTTCTTTTGTTACACACATAAGCATGTTCAAAGGCAACAACCTCTACTACCTTCCAACACCAAATTATTCTAAAATCCATCTCACAAGAAAAAACCCCAAACGTAAACCTTCCTCAGAATAAGTGGTGAGTATAGATACAACAGTGCTGCTTCACAACAGGTCTTGCCAAACATTTTCTATTTTTTTTCCCGTTTTTTAGCAAACACAAATAGCAAAATACTTGATGGTTTCATGTCATGTGACCATCTGAACTCCTGCAGCAGAGAATTATATGACCAAAAAGACACTTCTTTCTTTGTGTTGCTTTGTGTTTACTGCCAAAAGATTCAGGGCTATTTACAGCAATTTCTTTTTCCTAATGATGAAACTGGGATTTCATCTAAATAGGTTGTCTTGTTAACATACGACGGTGCTAACATTGTTTCCTGAACAAAGCAGAGAAATAATGTGTGGATACACATAAGGGAATTGCATTCCCAGCAGAAAACAAAATCAGAATCACACTCATATATAAGCAGACTTGATCAGTGAGTCAGAGTGGCAGAGAAATGGCATATATATAAAAAATAAACTAAGTTATGCCTCTCTTAGTGTATGTATCTGCTCAACAGATAAGTCTCTTTCGTCATTAGTGGCTGCAATACAGGGTGTGTGGGAGTATATATTCAGTATATATCTAGCAACACATACACAGCACATGATTAGAACCATTGAAACCTACACCTCCACTAGTAACTTCTCCATATTAATGCTATCAGATTTAACAGCAGTTTCAGAGCCATGGTACTGAAGCTGCTCATTAAAGCTTACTAGGTCATGGCATGTTGAATCATCCTTATTATACTACTGAATTGAAATGGTACAAAAGGACCTGTTCATAAAGTAATTTCTCTTAATTTCATAAAGAATATAGATACAAAACCACCTCTATGTAATTTGAGGACAGACAAGCATTTGGTAGAAACCAAAACTTATTCAAAAGAATTGAAGATATATTAAAAGGACTAACCTCTTGACAACATCACTAGGGTATGCTTTATAAGCAAGTTCTTCTCCCATTTGATTTAGCATAAACCCATTTAGTTGAATGTTATGTTATGGCTTCCTGAACTTGCATCTTGTGATCTATCATGTGGTTTCTGCTCAAAGCCCTCTCAGATTTATCATTGCAACCTTACAATATTAAGAGTTTGGAAAGCTAGAAGTGTTTCTCTTGCTTCTATTTAACTTCAGAGGGTACTGGAATAAAATTTACCATTTGGATCATTACCAGTTTTAAAGGCATGTTTTATTAAGAATAAAAAATAACTTGCTCTGGTCATTTTTTGTGAAAGGATACTGCTAAAATTCCATAGCCTAAAACAGAACTAGCTAGACTGCAGAGCTTAGTGCCAGGAATTCAGTAACAAAGTATTTTATTTTTTTTCTAAAAAAGGAAGACAGCACAAGATGCTATAGTCATTCCCAAATAACTTATTGTATTTGGAAAATCTGTTGCAAAAAGTGATTGATTTTTTGAGGTCCCTTCCAACCCCTACCTTTGTGATTCTGTGACACTACTATGCCAAGGCCTTTCATCTTCTTTAAAATAATACTGTAGTTACATAAGTGACTTGGATTTACTCTCTCCTTGGTACAATGTCACAACTTCCAAGACTGCTAAATACAACAAACATTGAAATATTTAAATCATTTTAGCAACTATTACAAATTATTTGTAAAAAATGCAGACAATACAGAGCTTGCAAGAAACCAAGAGAAGACAGACTATGGTAAATATATTGATGCCAAATGAATGAGGCAATCAAGAAGAAGCAAATTTGAAATACAGGAAAAGTAGTGTAGCTCCCTTACCCATTCCAGACTATTACGAACATCTAAATTACAGTGCTGCAATTACAGAGTTCCAGGACATTAGGTTGGACCTAACAGGTTGTACAGCTCAAGTCACAGATGCTCTGGAAGAACCAAGTCATCAATCACGAAAACAGGAAAGCAATAATATAGTCACCAGGATTTTGGAGAACAGAGAAAAAGAACTTGCATTCTCTTCAATTCAAGAACACATCAGTCAGGATTTACACAACACTGTAGAGAGCAGAGAAGTGGCACAGAAACTGAAAAAAACAACATGCAGCATATCTGAACAGTAGTCTGGCAGAGTGCTTTAGACTGGCCACTGTTAGCAGCTGGAAAACTAATCCAGCCATTTTCAAATGCATTTTTCTGTTGCTGGCTCCTCCTCGTTGATCACTGGTGCTCTCCCACAGGTGTGGGGCACATCAGCACTTCAAGACAATCTAAAAGAGGAAGCTACCTGATGTAGTATCAGTGGGACCTGCAAAACTTAAGAAAATAAGTCTTCACAGTTTGGTAACAGAGAAAAACCTTAATTATTGCACCAGACATGACAGTGTGAGTTCTGTGAAACAAATAACACTAGGAACCCAAACATATTTATCAATATATGAAATATTAAAAAAAAAAAACAAAACACCAAAAAACAAAAGAAAGGCTATTCCCACTGAACTAGGTCACTCATCATACAAGCCTATGCATGCCTTTAGGCTGCCAGTTAGCATTATATTCCTGCCTTATAAGGCTTTTTTGGGGCTTAGAGCTAGATATAGCAACACTGAAGGATTACACACAGCAACTTTTTTGTGGCTTATAGAAATTAAGTTTTTTTAACTGATGTGGCAGGTGTTTGGTTTTTTAAATTTTACGAAACAAAAACAAACAAGAAATTGAAAAGCATACCTAATTATTTTTGCTAAGATAACCCAAGCTTCGGTAACAGATTCTAGGTTGCACTGCCTTGCTCAACTTTGTGTCAAGGTAGTAATGTGATTTGTTGTCCAACTGTATCTAGAAAACATTGGGAAAACTGCATACTCAGTCATGTCTGAAATGAGACAAAGAAACCAAGCCTACAGGCTTCGTTTTAGCAGTCTTGATAATAATGTAAGAATGCATTTAAAATTTTTCATGGAATCAGAATTTTACTTATCCAAGTTAAATTTGAAGCTATTCCCAAGAAGAAGGTTCACAATTAAACTACTGTTTAAAATCAAACCCAGTACAGTTTAGTGAAAAGTACCTCACTGCAGAGCCACTGAGGTAACACACTGCTTATATGGTGTAATGAAGAGAGGGAATAACTTGTATAAAATTACTGAGATGACAGTAACAGGCCCCAGAAGAACATCCCAGGGATACAAAAAAAGAAGAAAGCTCTTCTTTTCTCCAGAGCCACTGAAGCAGGGCAGGCCATATTACATATTATGTAGCCACTTAAGAGCAGAGGCTGCTGTTTTATGCTGCAGCACACTAGAGACACTACAATCATGTACAACACTTGATTACACGGGCCATTCTGCTTTCTTATGCCTAGAAGACTACCAGAAGGCACAGGGAGAGGGATTTTAAGGAAATATGCATTTACTTAGGTGATTAACTTACATATTACTTTTTAAGAATTTCATACACTGCACAACATGAAGAACACAGTTGTGTATAAATTATTAGAGCCTACTCTATGTGTATTCTAGCTTCCTGTCTCCTTTGAAGTTTACTGCCTTCACTTGGGGAAATCTAATTTCAGAACACAAGAGTTTTTTGAAGATACTTATTTTCATGCAGTTTGAGAGCTATACTTATTTCAGTTCTCAGATGTGTTTTCCAGACTTCTCCTAAATGCCAGCCTGAATAAAGACTGATTAACTAAATAACCAAAACTGGATGACAAGGAAGTGCCACACAGCTCAGGACAGTGCAGATTTATTGGTTATGTCTACCAATTATTAACTACTTTGTCTAAATATAGCTTTGCCAGCTAAAAATAAAATTTGTATTTATACAGGTTATAAAATCAGTTACAGGATACAGATATTGAGAAATATCTGACAAGAGAAAAGGCAAAGAAAAAGGCTTTTGTTTTGCCATTGACATCACTTGGACATTTCCTCACGTAGCCCGGAGAAGTGACATGCTGTTAATTTCTTCAGCAAGGTTCAGAACCCTTGATGTGTTCACAGATCTTTATCATTCCTTTAGTGACCACATTGGTAGATCCTTGAAGGATGACCTACCATCCTCTGTGTTCTGTCATCTTAGAAACTCAAGCTGGTCTCTCAATTAGAAAGATATAAATTAGATGGATGGATCACTTGGTGAGTAAGAACTGATGGGGTGCTCACACTCAAAGATCTGTGGTCAATGGTTTGATGTCCAAATGGAGACAAGTGAAAAGGGGTGTTACTCAGGGGTTGGTGCTGGGGCCAAAGCTGTTTTACATCTTTGTTGGAGATACGGACAATGGGATTGAGGGCACGCTCAGCAAGTCTGATGATGATCATGCCAAGCTGTATGTAGATTTAAGTTAGACATGAAGAAGAAATTCTTCACTGTGAGG
Organism: Apus apus; assembly: GCF_020740795.1. Lineage (NCBI taxonomy): Eukaryota > Metazoa > Chordata > Aves > Apodiformes > Apodidae > Apus > Apus apus. The sequence continues at coordinate 15,379,659 of NC_067294.1, read as the reverse complement.
GTGGTGAGACTCTGGAACAGGTTGCCCAGGGAAGCTGTGGCTGCTCCACCCCTGGAAATTTCGAAGGGCAGGTTGGATGGGGCTTGGAGCAACCTGGTCTGGTGGGAGGTGTCCCTGCCCATACAGCTGGTTGGAACTACATGATCTTTATGGCTGTTTCAACACAAGCTATTCTATGACTCTGTGATTGCCTTTCAAGAGGGCATTGAAATACTTATCTACGCTTTGGTGAAATAATTTTATAATTTTTTTTTACCAGATGATTGCAGCCGTTGTTTTTGAAGGCATTTCAGGAAAGCCTAGGCAAAAAGATCCAGTTGATTCTAAAAGATTCCAGTAGGAGATATTTATGTGTCCACATTTATAATTTCATACTTCAGTATGTTTTGAAATCACTCTCACCCCTCAATGTCAATACACACTAAAGTATCATCTCACGTTTTCCTGCCGTCATACAGGCTTTCTTTTAAATATCATATTGACTTTATTCTCTCACTACATCTACAAAAATCATTTCATGATCCTACCGTATTTTATCCTCCTAAGATACACAATTGCAGAGAATTTGCTTCATCCTGTTTCTGTATGCAGTTATGCAGTGTGGAAAAAGACCCACAGTTACTGAATCATAACCTAAGTCAGAAACAATCATCAAAAAAGATAAAAAATGAATATGTGAATAAAGTGTAAAGAACTTGTTTGTCTTAACCAAGTGGGACCAGATTTGACTGATTTGTCATTTTGTTGCTTTGAGGAAAGAACAATATTTAGCCAGAGATATCTTTTAAAAATGCTAAACATAGCAATAATACTGTAACTTAGAACTGGTATGTCTGGGAAAGAATGAGCTGCAGAGAAGCTTCATTCCATGCCTTAGGCTTCTGACATGGGGAGTGGTGCAAAGCTTAGAGAACACTTGTAGGACTACATTATTTTTAGGCTGCAAATAATGAACCCAAGTGGGCTTTCTTGAATTCCTCTTCTCATTAACAGCAAGTCTTTTGAAAAGCAACTTCTAACTTCAGAAAATGTATTCAGGGAATATCAATGTTCCAATTCAGTTTTAAGGACACCTGCATAATTATCTGTGCCACTCACAAGCAACACTGAACTCAAAGCATTAAAATATACAGGATGGGAGTGGTCTACCATATGACAGAATAAAGTCACAAGAGAATTATGGAGAAGCTGGTGTACAAGACTGAAAACATGACTTAAGAAAATTGCCATCAGAATGTTCATGAAAGAAACTGAACTTGCAACCTCTCTCATGGATTGAAAAAGGAGTACTGCACAAGAGGTCAGATACAAGCACAGCAAAACATACCTGTGCTGTCAATGCCTATTCTGTATCAGCAACAGCAAACTGTAGGGCTGTTAAATAGCCAGTCAGGGTGCTAAGTGTTATGTTTTTAAGAAATTCTTCTAAGTCTTATAAATCTGATACCTACGCTACAGACAAAATGAAACAGATGTAAAATATGCAAATGCAAAACCAAAGGAAGAGAAGAAGCGTGTCCAAAGACTCTTCTGTCAGGCAACTCTCATGTATTTAATTGTATTCCACTAAAATCCATGTATTGAACTCTGGAACATCATCAAGTTGGTGTATTTTCAAGTAAAAAGGCTATAGCAGAAACTTGAAATAAACTCTACTCTTCTCACCAGCCCCCCTCAAGAATGGCTAATTTTGGCTCACGGCAGGTTGAGGGTAGAATGACACAGAATTCATACAAGAACCCAAACTACCAAGCTTACTGACAACTATATCACTGCTTCATTTTGCAAACATTCAGGAAAAAGACATGTCGATTCATTAAACTATCTTATCAGACTACACTGCAGGAAGACAAAACCTGAGAAAACATTCCTCTGGTACTGCAAAGCAGCCATGGTCACAGTAGATACCAGATCTTCTCAGAGGATTCTCCAGCTCATTTTATCTCAACCTACATTCTTACTCCACCTGCAGCTTTTCACACCAGAAGCAGGGAGCTTATGGGAAGTGTCATTCTCTGCATGAATCCTGCCAAAGCCAATAAGCACAATTTCAGTTTCTGTCAGCCAGTTTCTCGTAAGCCAGTCTCTAAACTGCTATAATTCAATTCCCTCACTGAAAATGTTTTACAAAACCACCAGCTGGAAAGAGATCCAGCAAGGTATATTCAGCTAAGTACAGAAAATGCATCTCAAGAGGATGCTGTATACTGCCACTTGCATTTCTGACATCATTCACTGACTTGAAGGAATACTGGTAAAAAAGTCTCAAGATGCAGATTTTAAATTCCAGCCCTGTTTCTTGGATGAGGTCGGGCACAATCTTCCCACACAGGTTTCAATATTTCCATAGGAAACACAGAAGCCATAGGAGAATGTATTTCAACAAGAACCTGGCAGAGATTCTTACCCCACTATCTCCCAGTAAATGCAAGAAGTTTGTTATAAATTAGAGTAACCGTTGACTCCTTACATTTATTCAAAATTCTCATGTACTGAAGTAGAAAAAAATAATTAAGGAGATCCTGAATAATCAACTGAAAACTCAATGTTTACAAGGCATTAGGCACAGCCACAGCACACCAAACTGCTAAATATTTTTGGACTCAAGTTTAATATGTCAGTCTTCTTTCTCTGAAGTGATAAATTAATTGAAAAAAACAGAAATTAAATTAACTGAAACAACGTGGCTGTAGCAAGTACTCTCAAAAGTTGTTTTTTGAAAGTAAATACTGTAATGATGAAAACAACTCAAGTGCAGAAGTCAGTCTTTAGCAGATATTCTATGCTGTTCATGAATGGTTTAGGACAGAAATAGCCTTTTTTTCCCTGAAATTAAAATCTCTCAGATATATCCCACGTATCTATAATTCAAGAGGGAAATAGCTCTTAATGTAAATAAGCAGTATTACCCCTACAATCTTCTTTTTGTACTCTCCCAACAACTCTTAAACAAATAATGTATCATCCTCCAAGTGGATAGGAACAAAAGAAACACTCCATCAGATAATAAAACATGCATGGGTACAAAGTAAATATAGTTATACTTAAAAAACAAAACAATACCCAATAATTGTTTCAGTAATTCAGAACAAATCTGCTCAGAAAATTAAAGTATATTAGTCTATTCACAAAAGATATAATACTCTTTTTTTAGTAACCATGTCCACCCTAGCTACAAGTTTGCACACGCATTTCAAGAAGAAAGACTAATGGAGTCATGGAACAAAGACAACATTTCTTCTCTGTACCAAACAATACATTATTTTGACCAACAATCATTCATAAATACACACAATGAAAAATAACTTGAGGCAGATAGTGCCATATTACCAGGCATTCCTAATATATACAGTTACTGTAAGAAACTGTTGAAATTTTACTACAATGTTTTCAAAGCACAGCAATGAGTACAAGAATGTTTTTTAAAACTGGAGTACATTGTTAGAGAAGAAGGCAACTTTTTTCCTGTTACATACTTGAAGTCTTCCTGCACACTGCATGGATATCTTTCTAAGGGCACAAACTCATCCTCATAACCCTTCATTAACAACAGAATTTTAGCAAAGCTTGCAATAGCATTTTCTTAGTTTTCAAATTCCAGATTGACAGGAGCATATACATTCAAATCAAAGAGTTCTGCAGCTCACAAATCAAGACAGAAGAATCATGTTCACCGTATCAAAGTCTAGGCAGAGATTCTATTTCTTTTGCCTAAAAGGACCATTACTCAAGAGAAAATAATTCCAATAGGGAAATAGATGGTTTCTATGTGTCTGAATCAGTATAATTGAAACTAAATACATCTTTTCTCCATATGCAATAGAATTCACATTTTAATAATACGTTGACAAAGTTAAAACAAATGGAAATAGTTCACAACCACAGCCTGGGCCCTTACTCTTCACCCTTCTCTATGCAGGTGGTAGTTTCAGCTGGGTTCTTAATTAACTACACCGTGATGCATTTTAAAAGGTGAAAGTTGTCACTGCACATGACAGCCATCATATGAATGTAAAAAATACTACATCTGGGCATAACACAAAATGAAAATATTAGTGTGAGTTAAACACTGAAAAGAAACATGAATTCTGTAATGAAATTACTTCTGCACCCTAACAATCAAGCCCATCATTTTTTGTTGTTTCAAGGACAGCAAGCAAGATCTTGAGGGATGATGCAAAGGGCTTATGTTACCCAATCACCATGAGATAATTCAGATAGTTTTGAACTCTTCATCTTCTGTCCAGAAAAAATGCTAACTACTTGTGTTCAGAGATGGACAGGACTGGTAAGCACTGCAAAGGAAGAAATTCAGCACATGCATTATAAAGGAAGGTTAACCTTCTGGAAGTCCAAGGGAGTAAAACCACACTTCTGGTCTTTTTCTTCACCTGCACTAAGAATTTGACTAAACGGGCCAAAAATACAGCCAATAATCACATGAGATCACCAGATGCTTCTACTTTTAGTTACTATTGATGCTCTATTGGGAAAAAACAAACAAACAAACAACATACACTATGAAATGAGACTGAAATATCAAGGAAGATAAGGGATTAGCAAGAATAAAAAAATATAAAGCAACTGCCCTCTCTAACTTCCTTCTTCCCCCTGATACATGGAAAAGAATCTTTTGTTAATATATGAGGAGTTGACATGAGGAATAGCCAGCACTCAGAAGTGTCAGGTAAGGTGGAGAACAGCAGAACAAAGGTGCCAAAACCCACATGTTGAACATACAACACACATTTCATGCAGCAGCCTTTTCAAAGACACACAGAAGAAAGGTGATGAGGGATTGCAAATTGTCACCACAGGAACCATGTAAATTTAGCTGTTAAGTTTGCTGCTCAGGAAAATCATTAATTGTATTCTTCATAACAGGCATACTGATTACAGCTAGACAAACTCAGAAACAGTTCAAAAGTTTAACTACAAAATACATGGGTCAAGCTGCTAAGGCCTGCAAAGGAGCACATCCTCCCTCATACACACACAGATGTGCATAACTGCCTATGCACAGACTAATTATATAACTAAATAAAATGTTAAACATGTCTATAACTACATACAGATAAAGCCTGGATATAAATTTAGTGATCTCAGGTATAATTTGCATATATACTTAGACACAAATATCAAGTGCTTCTCAGTGTTTTTTCAACCACAAGAATATCAGAATGCCAGATTTATATGAGAAAGAGCACTTTAAATTTGGGTTATGAACCAGCTATTTGGACACTTTCCAGCTCACCCACCTGTCACGGTGGATAACTTCCATCTCCCAGTAGGCACTCAAGAATTTCTTCAAGTGAAACTTCTCAGTTTTAAGTACACTTGTCTTTGCAAACTAACACTGAGGAAAAAAAAACCCACAACTACTTGTGTACTATATACATGTGACTGAATTTACTCATTTAAGAGAAAAGTGCATGTATCTTATCTCCTGACAGTAAACCTTGTATTAACAATTTCCAGTACGTGCTCCAAAAGTGATACTGAGGACTGTTTTCCATTATCCATAAAGCCTAGTGTTCTGGAATAGACAATGGAATGTAACATCTCTTCAAAGGAGGTAGCTGAATTTCTATTTTTATTAGAGTAGAATAAAGGAAATTTAAGTACAATCATTCTGAAAAATATATTCAGAAATAAGATCATTATTTTATCTTTCGGTGCATATTCAGCACTCCATGCAGAACGGCATTGCATCATCTCAATCAAAGCATAGCCAAACCACACACAATTTTCATTCCTAAAACTTGCTTAGCTAAGTCCATTTTTTTGCTGCAGTAAATATCGCATCTTCTCTACCCAGTCTCACCAACTTAATTTTCAAATCTTGCTGTAATATTCCTCAGATTTAAAATCCTACAATCTCTTCAATCAGTGAAATGTTCCCTTTCTGAAGGAAGAAGCTTACATCCTACCCTGTATTATTTATCTCCTCTCCATTCACCTTAATCCCATCCTGAGATGGTTCACAAAACCTGAAAGCAGGATTTGTAAACAAGTTCATGCCTTCTTCTTAAGTCCCCAACCGAGGTTCATTCAGCATTACCAAAACCTCTGTAGCAAGGAACATGTAAGCACATGGAGGAACATAAACAGAACTCTGCTATAGCAGCACACATAATGGGAACAGGATAATCTTGTACTGGTCAATCAGTACTACAAGTACTACATGAGACAACCTGTGCACTGGATACCAGATACCAAAATACACAACACAAATTACTCTGTCTCTTATAAGAAACACATTTACCTTAATAAATAGCTTTTTGTTTTGCTCTCTGGGACCCGAAAGAGTAAGACATCTTGTGTTCAATTATTGGCCCCTGTACACAGACACCATTTGAAAGCCTCTCTCAGAAGCCTCATCTTTCATTTTTTATGCCAGTTTTTTTCATGTGTCTCACAAGAAGCAACAAATTTGCACCCTTGAAGGATTGTTTTTTCTTTATAGGATCTGCTTCTTTCACCCATTTTCATCTGAAAACATTCCCTTCTGAAGCCTCCTTGCACTTCATCTGTAATTTCAGTATGTTGCCATCCACTTCCTTCTGCAAGAAACACTTCAATCTGTTAGCTAAAACTTCTTCCTTAAAGGCTTAAAGGGTTTTTTCAAAATAGAAAACATTTGTTTCAATGCCAGTGAAGAGAGGAAAAATATTTTGTGAATCATCATTTGCAAACGAAGCCACTCACTGCATGACAGACTGCCCTTGCTCTATGGTTTTTGTTAGCAACAAATACCTGTGACCACCATGTGCTGTCTCTGAACATGAGCTTCATAGAAGGAAGAATGTGAGTCTCATTTGAGTCTCTGACATCCTCAGCAAGTTCTGCATATTTGCAAGTTAAAGAAATTATGACCTGAACAGCATGCTACGTGCCCTAGAGACTAATAACATGTATCTGAAGAAATATTCAGTTACCTGGGCCCAAGATACCCACTTACATCAAGAGAATGCTACAAGTTGCTTATACCATAGCATTCAATTATTATTCTACTCCAGACTCTCAAAATCCCCCAGTAACCTGATGCTACTATACAAGAGCCTGCTATAAACATGAAGGTTACCCTAAACTAAAGGCGAAACTATTAAACTATTCTGCAGACCACCAGACAGTGATGAGTTCCTTTCCAGCCTTACTGAACTTAGAAGTTTGCAGAAAATAGGACTGTAAACTCCACTGAGGTTCCTTAGTTTAATAAAAACAGATGTTCATTATAATCCATCCTAGAATGACTTAGCATGATTGTTGCTTTAGAGGTTACCTTTTAGAGAACAATGAACGAAGAAAAATTTGGATAATAACACTAAGAATTTTGACAGCTGAAGAGCCATTAAATTATTAAATTGATTTATAAGTTTAGATTTTAAAGATTTCTTCTACATTGGATGGAATATTTTACATCCCAGCTCTAAGTTTTACCTCTAAAAAAAATACTTAGCAATATGTCTCATCACACACTTGCCAACATGCATGTTTTAAAACTTGCATGAGTTTAAAACTGCACTGAAAAGAAGGCAAAGCATCTAAACTTCACACAGGTCAGTGGATGGAGGGAGAACAAGGAGTCAACTTGAAGCTATTTACATTTAAACTTAGGGACAAGAGGATGTCAGTGCAGTTCAGCTAAAGTCTTATTACTGTGAGAAAAGGGGAGTAAAGGGGAAAGGAGAGAATTTATAGCATCATTGGATTCCAGTAGTTTTAAATCCATCTCTAGCTCTTCTTTCCATCTGCTGATGTATCTTACACTTCAGTCTGCAGGGATTTCACAAGCATATCTAGACTTATCCTCAACACAGCTCATTATTTTGAGGGAAAAAGTCAACACAACTTATATAAAAAGAAGAGATATGGCTAAATTTAGCAGCTTGGTCAGCATCTAATGTTGAAGTTCCTGACAGAAATAATGAAGACAAGTGACATGGAAACAGATGAACTGATTTTTCTTTTTGAAAGGCCGGGGCAAATGTGCATGTGGAATGACTTCTTTGTCATGCATTAACAAGCACACAGTTCAGAATGGCCACAACACAGGCAGACTCTTGCCCCACCAACAGTTTAGGAATACTGGACAGATTTGTAGCTTGAAGGGAAGGTGAAGGTCATATAAATTTCTCAGAAACTGAGGATCATTATTCTCCCACCTAGGAAACAGCTTATTATGGAACACAAATCATAATGAAATAAATCGACATGTCTCTTTAAAATGAAAATGTCCATCTAGTTGCATACCATCAAAAAATTATATTGGATCAAACACTAATCAAACATCACATAAAACTATGTGTTACCTTAGAGTCACTACAGCTCTTCAACTACCTGAAAGGAGGCTGTAATGCGGTGGGTGTTGGCTTCTTCCCCCAAGCAAATAACAACAGGACCAGAGAAAATGGCCTGAAGCTGTGCCAGGGCAGGTTTAGATGGAATATTAGGAAGCATTTCTATACTGAAAGAATGGTCAGGCACTGCAACAGCTGCCAAAGGAGGTAGTTGAGTCACCATCCTTGAAGGTATCCAAGAAACATTTAGATGCGGCACTTCAGGGCATGCTCTAATGGCCAAGGTAGGGGTTTTTTGAGGGTTTTTTTGGTGGAGTGTGTGGTTGTGTTTGTTTGGGAGGTCCTGGGGGCTTTTTTGTGCTAATGGCTAGACTGATCTCAAAGGTCCTTTCCAATCTTGAAAATTCTGTGATTCTGTGAAATATGAACCAAAAAATGTTTTACACTCTTCAAGAAATCCGGAAAGCAGAGGTGGGAAAGGTGGAAGAACATTTAAAAATAAAGGCCTCTCTTGGGGTCAAATTTCCTCTGCCTGGATGGCTAACTAAGCTGGGTGTGCATTTCCAAGAACTCAAAACCACCGCCTTGAGGTTGGAAAACCAGTTCCATTGCTTTTTGAGGTGGCAGGCTTTGCACCCTAGTCTTTTCCAGGCAATTCACTTATTATATCCTGGAATACAGTTACACCAGAGCTAGAATAAATTGACACTTGATAGTAACTATCACCATTAAGATGTCTGCAAAGCATGCAGAGACTTGAAAAATCAATATTTGATTTAATGGTGTAAACCAAGCATAAAAGAAAGTAATGCAATTATACCTATCAGTCAGACTCATATTCAAAACACAGTTGAAAAGAGGAGCAAGAAACATGCACCATTTAAAAATAACATTACCTATCACACCCCTAGTAGGCCACTGGCTTCAACAACCAGTGAATGAAGAGACCAGAGCAAATCCATCCTAATTATGCAAAACCACCAAGGCACAAGGTGTCTCCTCAGGACTGTTGAGCAGCTGCCCAGGGAAGGGATGGGGAGAAAGAGGCTGGATAGCTGGATGTACAGTCATGAAACTATGGCAGACATTAAAACCCAGTAGTTTTCTCCTACCAAAATGTGTATTACTATTACAAGATAGAATTTAAAACTGACATATGCTTTTTGTTAAGAGTGACATAAGTTAAATACATAGAAAGCATTTCTATTAAATAGATCTGTAGAATTTTTGACGCTTCAGCCAATACTAAATAATGAGCAAAATAAGACCTGTACATTGCTGTGCCAGGAAAGAGGATTTATATCCCAACCAGGGGAAAATATTATTTAAACTAATTGGAATGTTCCACTGATTTTTAATCTAAACAGAGACACCTAAGATTCCTTGAAATTCACTAGTTTGGTTTTTCCATCCAAATATGTCACCACCCCTATCCATGTATTTATATTTCAGCTTGATTTAATATAAATGACAGCATCAAAACTTGCATTACACCAATTCCTATGAACCCCAGACTAGCAGATGCCAAGGTAGCCAAAATCAGACAGAAATAAAAGAGCAACTAGAAAATTAAGAATGCAGCTCACTTGACTATATAGCCAAAGTAGAGAGCTCTCCTAAACCCTTAAGGGCTTTTACTTGTATTTTAAACACAAAGAACTGGATTTCTAAAGCTTCTTTCTGAATTTAATTGGCAAAGTCTAACTTTTAAAGTATTCCATCTGCCTGGAGCACAGCAGCTGTGATGGGAAGTGAAGAACACTACTTCAACACGCAAATAAGTTCTCAAACAGAACTTAAAAAAGCCTACAATAATTAGTGGATGGTATGAGAATTCCAAACTTGGCACTGGAACTTCATTTGCAGAAACTGTTTGACTTGTTTATTGTGTATTTGTTTCCAGTGAATGAGCAGCACAGTAATTTAAGCAACCAGCTAGGATATCAATAAAGTAAAATTTGGTATTAATATATGTGTTTCCTCAATATCTTACTCAACATTTCCCTCTGCAGTAAAATCGTCCAACACTCATTTTCTTTCAAAAATTAATACAAGAATAAAAACTTTTTTTTTTTTGCTTAAATTAGATTAAATTGCTTAAATGTTATGTTAGGTTACTCAAGTTTGCTGCATTTTCTAACAAGAACTTTCCCACTGCATCCATCTCATCAATTCTTATAAATGAAATATTGTAAGTTTGTGCAATGCTTAACCAGAAGGAGCACTAAGAAAATGGAAGTAAAGCTAATGAAGCCACCAGTGAAATAACAGAGAACGTGATTAACAGTAAATTACCACTATGCTAGGAATTTAGTCCTAATCTTAAAAATCACTGCAATCCTAAAAGCAGACTATGTTTGATTATTACAAATGCCATAGAACATTTCCCATATTTTACATACAGTTCTCCTCTTTTTCCTATTCTATTCTAGCAGCTGTTTTCAGATTAAGCATAATTTATGAAAAAATATAGAAAAGACTTTTTACATAGAAATACAACTCATTAATGAAATCTGAGTCAAAATCTGCTACTAGACAAGCATTGTTCACTGCATATACTGAATTTTGTCTCAGACTATTCTGGAATTATGTGAGCAGAACTCACGCTTGTGAAGAAGAAACCATAAAACCATCCTTAACACTGTAGAAACCTGCAGTTCAAATTTACCTTTTCTCCAAATTAAGAAGTCATGTTTATATTGTTTAATTTTTTTACTTTTCATCTATAACAAGATGTAATAGCCATTTTCAAAGCTAAACATTAAAGTTTTAAGATCTATATTTGGTGCCAGACTCAGGGCTGCACACAAGTACTGATCACAAAGAGAGAACAACTATCCTGAATATTTTCTATCATTTTTTTGTGTTTTGTACTTCATATGAAGAAAACTTTAGACACTTTAAAACATTTTTCAGTTTCTATACAAGTATCTCACTGCCACAGTTATCCAGTCACTGGAGATGACAAGTTGTTAGGAGGCAGCAGAGGAAAATTACAGTGTTTGGCAGCTTATTCATCTATAACTCTTGTCTTTTTACTTTCAGGAAGCATTTCCTGCTATTCTGCATTTGCTGCTTATTTCGTCTGGACCACTCATCTGATGCCAAAGTGTTTGCAAAATTTCCCCAAACAAAACAGTCCCTTGGATATGATTTGCCTTATATTTATATGAACTAAAGCAACAACTACACACCAATAACTTCTCTCACTGAAACCCACTGGATGCTTTATTTTTGCCTGCTCAAAAGTGGTTACAATTTGCTTCACTGTTTGGGAAGATTAGTTTATTTTGCAATATTAAAAAGATGGCTGAAGAAGGAAAACTCTCTCTGAAGAAAGCAATACAGTTTGGTATTGATGGACGTATTCCATCAGTGAAACTATGCATCAGAAATGAAAATGCCCCCAGAAGTTATTGTGCTTGTTGTTTATTCAGCCTGCAAATAAAACATATGTGACTGGTTCATCATAATAAAGCTGGATGACTAATGGAGAGCTGACTGGCAAGTAAAAGCAGTCAGGAAATCAATAGACTCATCTTTCAACAGGATAACTGTAAACACAATGGCCTGCTGCGATTTTGTAATACGAAGGTCATGTTGGCTTCAGAACACAAGGATTTCTGCATTCCCTAGCTACAAGAAGTCTTTCCTTAAATTTGATAGTTAATCTCTTTATCTTAGTGTTTAGTCTAATCAGCCATTTAATTCGAAAGAGTATGCCTAAGGAGAGCATGTCAATTAAAAGTATACACATAATTAAAGGAACAAAAAGCTTAGCTTCTTCAGGAGTAAGGTATTGATTTGCATCTTTAGGATAAACTTAACATACGGTTCAAATGACAAATGAAATGGGTCGCAAAGAAGCACATTACTTACAGACTTCAAATTGTGATTCAGGGGCCCAGCAAAACATGAAAATGCGCCCAGTGCTACTGAAAAGGAACAGTCTGGATTCAGCAGATTGTATGAGGCAGCCCCAGCACCGCAGGACCAAGTCCCAGCAAGTTCGGTTCAAGGAGGATGGTGTGAAGACAGAGGTGGAACTGGTTACTAACCCTGCCCAAAATACAGGATTCACAACAGGGAAAGCAGAAATATTTAGGGATCCTGATTTTTTGCTACATCAATGTCCATCTTTTGCAAGGGCTCAGAAGGGGCTTCGGAATATTGCCATACAAACTTCTCCTAGCCTCAGGAAACACTTCCCCGCTTTTAAAAAGAAAAAGCTGACCATAAGCAAATCATTAACAGAAATGCCAACGGATCCTGCACATCCTATCCAAGTAAATGGCAGTCTTTCCGACCAAGACATTATGTCTTCAGATCTCTGCTACTTACACGTAGCTAATCATTTGGAAAATGGATTAAGGGATAGCGAGGTGGGTGGTCAGTTAAGTCAAAGACCATCAAAAGCACAAAGCAATGGGCCTATCCACTCCAATGATTTCTCAGTATCAGAGAAGACAGCTGTTTCTACACAGGTGCCTGAATACATACATGTGAGTTTTCCACAAGACAGCAGTGTTTCCATGGACGCATCAGACCCAACCATGAATTCAAATAATTCACTGCAATATTCTACTGTCATAAAAAGCTATGACAATAGCGAGAACAGCACACTGCCATCTATTTCTGAGCAAGCATACCCTTGCCTAAGCAATTCTGATAGCAGGGAATGTAACCCTCATTCTGACCCTTACGAAGTGGATAAAAGTGATTCCGTGTCACTTGCAGCCAGCAAAGATGCAAGCAGCAAGGAAACAGCTCCGTTATCACCTCCATCAAACCATAGTTCATCTCCTTATTTCTTCAGAGACTATCACCAGGCAGGAGAGCACAAAACAGATGCAAGCTGTGTAACATTAAAAAATGATGATCACAAAATAATGTCATTGACCAGCAGTAATGTGTCAAAACCTACTCTGTCATACACTGAAATCGAGAAAAATTCTACCCAGTCAGATGTTTCCCAATGTAACAGCTGTTTAGAAGGATTTCACATAAAGTCTTATCTGCCAAGGAAAGAAATAAAACCACAAACCAACGAAGAGATTAGTGAAATAAATCAAATTCATTTGGCACATGGACAACTCTGTGCCCTACAGGGCAGGTTGCACTCTGTAGAGGAATCCCTGCAGTCAAACCAGGAGAAGATTAAAGTTCTTTTGAATGTAATCCAAGAACTGGAAAAATCCAGAGCCCTCAGTGAAGGGTATGGTGCATTTTAATCTTAGTAATTCATCAGAAGTGTAAAGTAGGTGTTAGCATTCTTTTAACCTTTGCTACTGAAAAAAAATCTCTCAATATGTTTAAAGATGAGCTTGCAAAAATGATATCTTAAGCACTTTTTCTTGTATTTGGGACTCAGCAAAAAAGCAAGTCTCTTCAGTTTGCCTTTAACAGACACTGCCTTTACTAAACCCAGTGTGAGACAGTTTATGAACTCCCTTTTTATTTAGATTTATGGTGTCAGATACAAAGCCACTGACACCTGAGAGCTGGCAGTCTCCAGCTAGCTTAAATCCACGTACAGCAGAAAAGCAACCCCCAAAAGTCTAATGTACTAACATAGCATAATAGAAACCTCTGGCAAGCCAACTATTTCTTATTAGCAAGGTCAGGTAGGCATTTAGTGCCCAAGCAGTTCTACTGCCAAAACAGTTGGTATCAGCAAAACCATGCTTCTCTTCAATAAATTATTATTGCTTTAACTTATAAGCAAGCAAAAGTATTAGTGGCTAAAGCACAGCACCTGCAGGCATTTGGGGACAACACTGCTAGTTATATTTCACAGCACCACAAACAAAGCTGCTTAAAAGGAATACCTTAAGAACAGTAAATAACACAATGCAAGGTAAATTTCAAGAGCTTCAGTCTGTCAGGGAGATTTCACAGGAGGAGGAAACAGGTGTTTAAAAGGGGTTAAAACTGAACATACATTATGTGAAGATTGTCAGCAAGAAGTCACTTTGAATCTCAGATTTTAGAATTATTTATATTTTGTCATAATAATGCATGATCTGTATCTTTCAGAATGTTCTCATAGTAAATATTAGCCAAGGCTACAAGCATTATTTATGTCAATTATTTATGTATTATAAATAATACTGTAAATGCAACTAATGCTTAAAGATAGGAATCTCTTGCAAAGCAAGGTTAAAAACAGAAATGCAAGTTTCCTTATGTGCAAAACAGGTTTTAGAAAATCCTAATTATGTTTTCCAAGGCATTAAAAGCAGCTCCTACTTAGAGCAAATGCTTCTAGGAAACATTTTAAAGATCTCTTTCACGATAATGCAGTATATCCATTAAATAATGTTTGTCTTTGAAAAACACAGACATCTAAGAATAATAATTTACATGCAACTGGTTTGTGTACAGAACTGCATCCTTCATTTTAAAATATGTATCCATATTATTTACTGACTACACTTAAGGATAATCTGATAATCTTCCACATTTTCACCAACTCTGCCAACAACACAAAAAGAGGACTGCAAGGAGATTTTTGTGTAGCTTCAATTGCACAGAAATAGCAGAGACATGACAGTGACTTCCTCTAGTGACTCAGCACCAACTCTTGGCACTTGTTCCCATGTAGACAGAAAAAGCTCATGTGGCTGTGCAAAAATTGTCAGAAAATAAGTGAAGCCAAAACTTTATTTAAACTTTTAAAGAGAAATAAAGAAAGAATTCTTCAAAGGATAATTATTTTATCTGGGAATTTAAATTACCTTCTTACATTTCTGATTAACAATTGTCCAACTCATACTCCAAGTACAAATTCACACTAATTGAAAATGTTAAAATATATAACTACTTAACATATAATTTCACTCTGTAAAAATTACCTTTTTTATCTGGAAACATTAACCAGTAATGTCTGGCTGGCTGTCAGCATGAAAATACTTCTGCTAATTTCACTGAGCCTGCATAAATTTTTAATCCATATAACATTTTTCCTATACATACATCAGCTCCCAATATCATCTCTCAAAGGGTTCTTAGTTATTTTCCTCCATTCATAAAGCTCATATGATTTTCTAGCACTGTGTAACAGCCTAGACAAAACAGACAAAATCCATGTAAACAAACTTATAACAAAACTGCAAAAAACACCAAAACCTAAAAGTTCAGTTGAGAAACAAGGTAGGAGGCAGAGGGGGAGAAAAATCCAGGTCTGTCACAATTAAGCAGTCACTTCCTATATTGTATTTCATCAACTACCAGCTCTACAATAAGTCTTTGGGAAATTACAGAAAAAAACCACCCGCTCCTTCCCTGCGTGTAGTTACATATAATGGAGAAGAAAAGTTTCAGTTGCGTTTGCAAATCTAACCATGACAAAGAGTAACTCACAGTGAAGCACAGCCAGATTATTCAACAACATATATAGCCCATTTCTGTTCAGTTACCACATAGTCCAAAACAAAAATTTTGCCAAGTATCTTCAAGTTTCACACCGAGACTCGATGATAGACCTCAACCCACTTGGCTAGAATCACCTAGCAGTAAAACTAAATATTCCAAGGGCTTGTAGAGGTAGAACAGCACAGAAGAACCTCCACTTTAATTCCAAAAGCAATCACAGAATTGTTTTGGTACCAACTGATCCCTTCTAAATCAAACTCATTAAACAGAAGTGATATGCATCTTTTAGACACAATGAGCCACCAGCCTCAAAGTATTTCTAATGCAGATTTCTCCATCACAAAAAGACTTACTCTAGTTGCTGTTAAGCATGAAACTCATTTATCTTGATTCCTCAAGGCTCCAAATTTGTGTACTAACAGCAGAACAAATCTGACTTGTTTATACTCAAGTGAGGAAACATGAAAAGCGGAAAGAATTGAAAGAGTAGAAATCAGGTTGAAAAGTATGGATATTCAAATAGGCTAAAGTGTGCTCATAAGAAACAGTTGTTTAAGTGTTCTATAAATCCCTAGACACACATGACATGAACTACTGTCTATTACAGGCGCAACTTCTACCACACTGGTCAAGACCTCAACAACTGTAGCACCTGTCAGAACACCGCATGTATCATCTACAGGTACTTCACTCCTTCACACCATTTCCTATTGTCTGTATATCTCTTTCAAACACGACATTTTGTTCACAGCTGTGGAACGTCTCAATTGTTATTAATACCATTTTTAACAAAAGACCAAGTGATATGTGTGAGGTGGTTTGTTTTCCCAGGTAGAAAAGAATTAATACTGTTACTATCTCAAAGTGTTACTGTGCTTTGGAGAACTCAAACAAATTTCCTGCTCACATTTCACAGCATTATTATTACTAGCATGCTTTGAAAACCTTTGAAGCCATTTCTGATTGTGAAATTCCTCTTCTATTTTACATTTTTAAGGCTGGGATTTCTGTAATAAATTTAGATCTTGGGAAAGAAAACACTGAATTCACCAAATGCCAGTAAGCTATAGCTCCAGTTTGTTTATGTGCAGAACAAAAACAAGTCTCCCACACCTCTCAATTCAGTAAATGTTTGTTATTATTTTGAATGCAATTTGAGCATAAACCACTCCAAATTTGAACTGCAGTTTATGTTATACTTTTATGACCAAAAATATTTATAGTACTGTGTTGCAGAAGCCTTGTATGTTTCAAACATTGTGTCTATAAAAACAAACCCTGAGTCTTCAGCTTGCTAGTCATTAACTGAAGAGCTAGGAGGTACAACATCTTGGTTATACTGCATACACAGCTTGTCCACTCGGAAGGGATTTTCTAGATCTTCCATCAATGTATAAACATTTTCTAAACATTTCATCCAACCTCTGCAGCCTCAGTTCTGAGGCAGAAAACACTTCACTTATTTGAGTCTGTACAATTCTTGGGGCTCTTCACAGAATATTAAGTAACATACTGCACAGATGCAGCACACATCTAGTTCCAATCTCCCTGCATGGGCAGGAACACCTCCCACTAGACCAAGTTGCTCTAAGCCCCATCTCTCCAACACAAAATGAGAACTGAAAAAGGAAAGAAAGCAGGAGCATGAGCTGATGCTACCCTTACGCCTGCAATAAAGTGAACATTTCATTCTCTAATGCTCGTGATCTGTGACTGCTGAAGAGTATTAAGTTGCAGTTTTAGCAATAAGCCGATAAAATTGAAGAGACACTTATAAAGTTTGTCATTTATATCACTTCTACTGGTTTTACTTATTATGGATTGCTCCCTCTCCAGTTCTTCTAAATTAGAATAATGTTATTGCTTTCTTTTTGCCAGCTGAGTGATTTCATTAAAAACCCAGAAACATATTAATTATAAGGGGGAAAAAAAGCTTCTACTTAATCTTAACAATTATTCAAGGATGTTTATCCATTTCTATAAACATACAATACTCAGAATTATTAGTGTTTCAAGATAAGCATATTTCCAGATTTTTTTTTAATCAGTGCCCAAATCAGGTTCAGGGCCTTAATGTGAGATCCCACCACCCTTCTGATTATGCCTTTTTTCTCCCAAAGAGCTTGCACTACAGAAAATACAACCCTCTCTTTTCTGCTCTCCCTTCCACCTGCCAAAACTCCACTGCAGCACAGCTGGTACAATTCACATTCTCCTACCCATAAAGATGGTGGAAATAAAGAAAAATCATACAGCCTCTTTTTAATTTGTTTGGCTCTCTTTTTTTCTTTGTCTGCTTTTAGTTCACTGTACTGGCTGCACCAGACTGCTTAACCACTGTCCAGATATATTCTTTTGAACCTTATGTTTATTGCTGTGCACATCTCTGCTCTTACCCAATTAACTTGGCTCTCATTTGACACCAATAATACTTACGGGTTTCAGTGGAGAAAAGTAGTTAAATTCTATTTTCCTATTAACTGATACCACTTATCTGAAAGAGGTAAATATTTACTTGGTGTAGTATATTTTTCATCCTAGTTAAACATCTGAGGGTTTTGAATTCATGCCAAGCATATGGCTGAGTTAGATTACAGTATCAAAATCTGACAATGGAAAAAAATGCATTGAAAGGTCATCATAGTATGTTCTTATATTTTCTCCCTTATTTTTTTGTCCCAGTGTTTTGGGCATGACACTGGAGTTCTTAACTCTCCCAGAAAATGGATTCCCTCAGAAAACACACACAGCTTTGTGTTTAATCAAGCTCTCATACTGAATAATGCCAAAGTATTCTAATGAAATAAGCATCCTTTCTGTATGTTATTAATTATGGAATTTCTCATTTATTAGCTTAAATCTCTTCATTTTCCTACAGTGTAGAATACGACTTCAGGCAACAAGAAGGAAGATTTCATCATATTTTGGAAATGCTGGATCATGCAGAGAAAAATCCAGCTTCAGTTTCACCTCAGAAGTTTCCACCTGATCATCCCACTCCTGAGAAAAAGGAGTTAAGAAGAAAACAAAAAAAAATTAAAAGAAAATGTTTCTGGTGGATGTGACTACCTTATAGATTCTTTTACATTTTAAAAGACAATAGAACAAAGATGTGTGGGAGCCCACAACTGAAAATGTGCTATTAAAAACTTACAGAGCTAAAGAATGTTTGGGTAGCTGAAAAGTAAGAATTGCCTTTACTTAAATAATCTCACTGAATAAAGGCTCATGAAGACACCATTTTAAAAATAATTCTTTCAAAAGGAAGCTTTCTTTTCCCAAGCAGACTTTCATATGCTTTGTAAAGACATATTTTTCACCCTCCAAAAATAAGTAGCCGACAATGCTAAGGGTGTCACAGTCTTCATTTCCTGTTTATAGGCTTAATGGATTAAAAGGAAAGAACTTCAGAGCTTTAAACAAAACACATAATCGAGAATAAACTATTATTGATGCCATGAGACAGTCTCATTCAAATTTCTCCTCAAAGGAGAAAATTACTTCACATCAACACTGAAATATTTTTGTTGCTGCCATCTAGTATTTAACAAAAATTAAAAAAAATAATTTGAGATTTAGTTTTACTCTGTCCATTTATCAGATCAAATTAAAAAGCAAACATTAAGAAGTTTCACCCATTTAATAGACTTTCCAGACAAAGACCGTAAAATCAGAAACAATAAAATTCCTCTAATTCTAGTCTTAACCCCCTACTCAAGCCAAGTTCAATTAGGTGAACTTGAGTTTTGTGTATCCCCAAAAACAAGAAGCCACAACCCTTCAGAGCAAGATGTTCCAAAATTTCTAACATCTAATCTGAATTTCTTATATTTTAACTTGTGCCTATTACATCTTTCCCTATCCAAATACACCTTCAAGAAGAATTAGACAGATATTAGGACCTCTCTCCTAAGCCTGCACTTCTTAAAGCCTGAATACATCCAATTTGCACCCTCTCTTCACATCAAAAGTCCAGAGTAATCATGGTGGCCTCTCTCTTGCCCATGCTTGAGCAGGCTGATGTCTTGCATCTATCTGGAAGCCTAAAACTGGACACAGTGCCTCAGATGTCACCATGACATTGCTGAAGAGAAGGGATTAACTGCTTTGGCTGCTGTCTTGCTAAATCACTTTCCCAGTTTGTACATCCTGTACCCCTACACATTTTAAACCTATATCATTATACCAAAATATGCCAATGTGTTTTTTTGGCCTTAAGATACAAGTCAATATAGGATAGAAAATTTATCATAAATAATTACTGAACTTATTTTTATTATATTAAAGAGAATTTATATGCTGGAAAGACAACCTGATTTCAATGCAGCTATTTCTTTCCTTCAAAAACAGTTGCATTACCAGCTAGTCTAAGGTATCCTCATGTAACAGAATTTAGGCTTGATAATAGTATCATCTTGCTCACAAAAACATGATTATCTTCCACACAGGGAGCAGAGAGGAAAATTTTCTGAAGCAAGTTTAAAGGGCAGACTGTAAAGGCTGAATAATGTATTTTTAGTGGAATGTACTGCAGACCTTTTCTTAGAAGTGACTGATTAATTAGTTCAAATGTTTCCAGGATATTCAGTAGACTAACCCCATAATCCTATTTTTTAAATCATATCGTATTAATTGTACTAAGTTAGTTTAAAATGTCTGTAGACTTTTAGTACACTTCTGTGTTCCTAGGGTTAATCACACATTTGAAAACACATTTAAAAGTATTTTGCACAGAAGATATTATCTGAAAGAATAAAGGTTTTTGTTAAACCTAGTCTTCATTTAGAAGAGAGCATGATGTGTGACATGTCTTAGTTTGTAACATTCTAAAAGACTGACATATTAAAAATCCCCTCCATGTTAAGTTCAGTCAGTATGGAAGTGACAGGCACAAAAAAAATAATCGTTATTTTAGACTCTTTACAGAAAAAAAAACATCATATGAATTTTTACTAGCAAAAAGGATGCCTCTAGTGAGACAGAAAAGCTCTTCAATTTGTAACAAAGGTAACAATTATCTTATTACATCAGCACATGTCATTATACTATATTCCAATACATGTACTGCTTATGCTGGCGTGCCGACAGCATTCCTATTTTTTTTAGTGTCTACAATTGATATAATGAAAGATTTGTTAGTGTGTAAACATTTCTTGTCTATTAAAAATAAAATTTTTAAGATTAATATCCTCCGTTGTAAAGGTAAAATAATAAGCAACACCAACAGGCATAACAGTAGTGGAACAAGTTTCTTTCTATAGTGAACTGATTTTCAATAATTTGTTATATATGAAAGCAACCTTTTTATCTTTTTGTTAATAAGCCCCCAAAAGGCTCATTTTAATATTTGATTTCATTTTACAGATGTAATTAATACAATGCCTTCAATATATTTTCAAAGGATACAGATTATCCATTTGAAACAAAACACAGTATTGTGGCTCACCACATTGCACCAATCAATTCCTGAGGTTAGTGAAACTATGCATCAACAGAAATGCCCTCTTTCAAGAAATCCCAACCAAAGATATTTGAAAGGCTAAAAGTCTTTCTCCAATACTTCTGCAAAACTGAAATATACCAATTTAAATGATTACTGATGTTACTCTATAACGTCTGTTCTTGATGGAATTCGAACTATAGACTATCTTTATTGTTTAATCTCCCAGTTAAAATTATTCTGTTTTCCATTTTCCTCAGTCAGATGTTTTTTAATTCTCAGTCAGTAAAGAATGGATTATCCACATATGGATAAGAATGCTCTTTTTTACATATGCACACACAGAAGTAAGGAAACACATAAGACACCTAGGCCAGCTGACCATCAGCTCCCAATGCTGCAATTTAAGAATTATCATTTGTCTTTCATGCCTACCCTCAATCCAGTGTTTTCAAATGCACTCCTTTCAAATAAACGGTTTTCCTTGGGGAAAAAAAAATAATAAATTACAGTGCTGCTGAAGTACTGTCCTTCAGGAATGTTGATCCTAGAGTTCTCTATTTCAGGACTTCTGTACAAAAAAGGAGAGTTGTTGGCTGCTGGTTTTTTGTTTGTTTGTTTGTTTTTCTAGCTAGAAGTAGTAGCAACAGCCAGTCAAGCTCTAAAATATGTATCTAAGTTTCAAACAAAAGGCTTATCTGAAGCACAGAAAGAGCTTCCTCATTCTTCTTGCAGAAGCTCTGACTACCACGAACAAAAACATGCAATAATGTAACTGAAAATAAAGTAGAAGTCGACCAGAAGTAAATGATTCCTACAAATAGATAAGCATCAGTTTCACAATAAAACCACACCTATTAAATGCAAGAAAGTCTTCTACCCAGTCTTCTCCACAGTAAGTCACACACAACAGCTTCCTGCGCAAAATTTTAAAGAAAACCTGGGCTCAAAAGGCTATTCATTATGTTAAAAGGTAAGAGTGGGAAAGTTGTGGTGTGCATCAGGCACAGTAAGAGGGTAAAACTGTTTAGTTCCTATAGGTTTTGTTTAGCTTTAGCATAGAAATTTGTATATCCTAGTAACACAAAATAACTTAAAGCTAAAAATAGCTTTGTAATCCATAATTGGAGAATCTAAACTAAGTGAAAATGTAATATGTAAAGAATGTTTTTTGGTTTATTGCTCAATATTTTATTTTTTCTTTCATCATTTTTAATTCCTATAGGAAATTAAATAATTACCAATTGCATAATATGTGGCTTATGAAATCAATATTGGAAAAGCAACAGAAATGGATACTGACTATAAAAGTTACCCTGATTTGAAAAAAATAGTGTGATGCCTAAGACCATCTCCCCAAGTATGAAGCAAATATTAGAATTACATATACACACACAAAATATAAAAACAACCCCAAACACCCCACAAACCAACAACAAAAATATGCCAGAAGAGCTACTTGACAGCACTTGCATACAAAATTTTAATGGGCTTCTCTGAAAGACTTTCTTAATGACAACTACAGTATGCTATTTATAAAACAGGGCACAGAACATGGTATATTCCAAAACTCCTGTATCTGAAATTGCTGTTTTATGGAGTCAACTTGCTTTAAAAATTCAGAAAAGATTTATAAAAAAATTATTTCTCTGTCATGTAACTGCAGTTCATGTAGGGCTTTTTACAGTTTTGTGCACTATAGCTCTTTCCAAAAAGCCACAATACTTAGTAATTATGCTAGCTTAGATGCAAAACATCTTCCTAATGAAATGTATTATCTGATGTATGTTTTATAAATTTCTAGATTATTTTAATGTGATGTTATCTTTTGCAATAAAATATTTTTCTGTAGTTTTCAGGAGTCAATTAATAACAAGCAACATTGAGATGACAAAGGAAACGAACAGCTGTTCTTTGCAAAAACAAAATTAATGGGAAATTAAAAAATAAGTCTCTCATTGAATCTTTTTGCAACTTTTCTAGGTAAAGACAGGATTTCCATTTGAATACTGAATAAAAAACCTGTAACTTTTAGCTAGACTGTGTGTATATTTTAATACATATTTTTCTCCAACCACAGCAGATGTGTGAAGTTGTTTCTCTGGTCATTATTTCCCTAAGAGTATTGCTT
This sequence comes from Apus apus, assembly GCF_020740795.1. Classification (NCBI taxonomy): domain Eukaryota; kingdom Metazoa; phylum Chordata; class Aves; order Apodiformes; family Apodidae; genus Apus; species Apus apus. Next base: position 15,356,414 of record NC_067294.1, on the reverse strand, counting down.
TTTTCCAGAACTATATTGCCTAGAGTAGCTTTGGCTAACACAGCACACTTTTCTTTTCAGCAAAGTCTTCATTTCTACAGTATCTTCTCTAAACATAATTTAAAAACTTTTTTATTTAGCATAACTACATGTTTTATCATGCTAAATTAATATTGTGGAGAAAATCAAGTTTGGGAGTGCTAAAAGAAAGCTTTAAAATGTATGCAGTGGATTTATGATATTTTTGTTCACACACCAAGCCAACACCAAACCCAAGTACTTCTGTGTTCTACCATGCATCTATACATTTTACTTCAGTAATGAATGTAGTAGGACTTCACTGCATCATGACACACTAACTAGAAATCTAAATTTCAGATAGTATTCAAGATAAAGCTTGAATAGCTAATTTTAGACAAGAAACTTGTCACTTTTTAATACAAGTTTAGAAGCACTTCAACTACTAACAGTCAAGGCTTTTGTTAATCATTAAATGCATCAAGCAGCTTGTAAATTGTAACCATTGTTTTTAATAGTATAACATAATACTAGCATTGATCTTCACACCACTTGAAAACAACACAGCTGAAGACCATTAAAAATTTTTTTATCATTTAAAAAGAGAGTAAAAGATTCCAGAATCTAAACAGTAACCTTCTGTTGTCCTGGAAATAAACAACAGATGTCTACTTGGAAATGTCACTTGCAGAGTTCTCTACAGTTTAAGCAACTGAAGCTCCCCTAAGCATTCTGCAGAAGACCCTAATTTCTGACTATCTGCTTCCCTGTTTTTAAAGCTAAAGCATTCAGAGTTTCAATAACCTTAACCCTCTAAAGAGCTTTTAAAACAAACATGCAAATTAACTGAGTGAAGTAAAGGTAATACATAGAGCATGAAACGGGTTTATTTTGGCCAGTTCTTTCTGACAAGACTATTTTGTTCATTGCAAACAATTTCTTCACACGTGGAAGACTACTCTGTAACAGATCTTGCCTCAGCTCTAGAAAACTTGGTAGTTTATTTGGATTCTGCTTCAAAAAACCTTTAAAATGCCCAATATACACATATGCATAGGTGCTTAGGAGCTTTAAAATCATTCAGATATCTGGATTTCAGAATTCACACTGGAGTTGATCTTTTTAGGTAAAAAAAGTGAATGAATTACAGTAAATAAGAGGAAAAAAGATTTCACAAGCCATTTCAATTTCCTGTAATCAGCTTGTTTCCTAATGACTTTCTAATGTTTCCTAATGAGAAGCATCTTTTTAGCAGTACTACTAGAATTTCATTTTGCCTCCTCTTTTACTGTTTATGATATCCAGAAATACTGCTTAACAGATTGATTACCATCATTCATGACACCCATGATACCTTCTTTGCCAGTACAGAGAACAGTTTCATGCACTGTGGAGAACTGAAAGGTTCACTGGGTCTTCATTCCAAACCTCTTCCTGTTACGACCATGCATACACATCAGAGGGTTACACACAAAATAACCAACTGGAGCTCTGATAAAAAATCAGTGATATAATTTCTAAAAATTGCACCAGGGATCTAACACCAGGGAGTCTGAAGCAACCCTTGGCAAATATCTTCTCTGAAGAACTCAATTAGGAGACCAATCATCAGGAACACATGTTCTGACTGGCAATGATCTACAACTGTTACATAGGTTTGCCAACAGAAATGAATAAGTAAACAAAGTGAATTTAAAAAGACAGAGTGTACCTCTTGTGGCCCAATCAATCAAGTAAATGCTGAATTAAAAAAAAGTGAAGTACACACAAAATATAGACTTAAAAATGAATAAATTGCAGAACCTGACCTAGAATAAAACTCTCAAATAATGGAATGTCCACAAAAATCTAAGGTGAGTGCTCTGTGACAGTCCACCTTAAGATACTTTCCTTGCGCATGTAGGGCATGATCTTCCCCCTCCAAAAATGGAGTCAGGAATGGCAGCTGCTCCATAGCAATCCTAACACACCAAAAAGTAAAGCATGTGGAAAGCTGGGAGAAGCAGAGCATCCACCAATTGTTTATATAAGCTAGTCAGAATAGCTTTAAAAAAAAAATTTTACTCCAACACTTCCATTTTAGTTTAGCAGAAACACTATTTTCCATGTGTTAAAGTGTGCCCTTTGTACAACAGTCTCTTTTTATACAAGCAGCAGGTAACTTCAGATTTAGTTAAGGGTTTTTTCAAAGAATGCACAAATCACACAGCATTCAACTGAACTGCAGAGGCACAGTTGAATGAAAAAAGACTAATGTTTTAGACTTTTTATTTTGTCCAAAGGAGTTCACAAAAAGAGCCCACAAATACTGTATATGCACTTTTTCAGAGAAACTATATAATGGCTTTCAAGGCATTAAAAATATATTAAAGTATTACTCACAATTAAGGGATCATCTCGTCCCATTGTAATAACAGTTCTGTTCACTGTGCGTAGCAACTGTAGCATTATTTCTTGAATATGGTGGTAAGTTGATGCCTGTAAACAAAAAAGCCATGAACAGTTCTGGTATTTAATCCCCACCTTTTGTAAAAGAAGGAAAATATATTCCATGTTTACAGTGCAAGCTGTATAATATAATCATCCTACTGAAAAAAGATACTAATTCTTCCTGTTCACTCTGCTCTTTGGCTCCAGCAATTTCAGTGGAATACTCATTTCATGTGGCACAGTCCAATTTTAGCCCTGTGTGTCCCTTAACTGTTTTTTTTGTTTCAATAGTCACTTCCCCCCCCCTCCCTCAAGGGACTCCTGTTTTCCCATAACTGAGTAGACTATAAGTAGCAACACCCTGTTAATAGATAATCAAGGCAAACTGTATCATAGTCACATTGTATTTGTCAATGGCCCTCAGAGCAGTCTGCAGCTCAAAGAATATTCTTAGCTTGCAGCCACAAAAGTACATAATTGTTACAGAAGAAAGGTTTTTTTCACTTCACTTTGCAGTTGTGTGCTCAAACTGAAGATGGCCTGGTCTTTGGCCCCATTATCAAAGTCCTGGTCAATCTGGGTGACTGAGGCTACGCTAGAAATGCACCAGCTGTCAGCATCAAGTTCTGACTGCAGCCCAATGGCAAATATTCCCCAACTCACATCATATTATAAGTACCTCCGGGATGTTGCCTGCATCTGCAATGCTGCAAGAAATATTCAATGATTCTATGATTTAGCCTCTGTTACAACTCAAGGTATAGTCATTAATCATAGCTGCTCTTATAATATCATCCAACAGCCAAAAAAAAGTAAATTTCATAGTAGCACTTTGCATACTTTCCTTGGACTTCTTGTAAGTTACTTGCTTGGAAGTTTCTTGTTCCCTATTCCCCCCCCCCCCCCCCCCCCCCCCCCTTTTTTTTTTTTAAAGAAATTCAAAGATAGGAGCTCTTATAATCTAAGTTCACTTCCTTCCACATGACAGTACATGCTATACCACTATTAGTAATGGTTCAGAACATTACACAATGGTGTTAACATTTAGCCAGGCCTCCATAGATGAGCTCTATTCTGAACTGACCAGTAGTGCACAACACAATTCTGGAAAATATAGCATATGCTCGAGTGTGCACAGGTTTCTGCTAAGCCTTTGGATTTTCAGAGAAATGCTAGCAAATTATTCTAAATGGTTTCTTTATGAGTCAGACTCCCTGTCTTCTTGATCATCTAAGAAACAGTCTGGCATTCAATACTGACATTGCGAACTTAAACAAAAATAGTGGTTTCACACATTGCCTATACACAGGATTTCAGTTTTTATCTTAACTGAGATTCCAGCTTCAGAAGACAGTCTATCAACCCACTGTAACATGCAGTTTTTTACATCATGTTTCACTCCACAATGATGACATGCTTTTTAGTGAAACCTGGAAAACTCCCCATTTGGCTGCAATCCATTTGGTTAAACACAGGACTTTTTAGAAGCTAAATTAACAACTTCTACCATATATAAACCCTCCCTAAGAAAACATTAACTCTGTCATTCCATTTAATGGAATATGGTCATCAAAAGCATATTCTTGTCTTGACTGTTGAAAAGGATTTTCTAGGTGACCAAGGCATGAAACAATCAGAGCTAATACATGGTACGCTGGTCAGCAGTAGGAAGTTTTCTCACAGAATTCAAATGTCTTCAGATTCATTGACAGGGTGGATGACACACTGATACACATAAATTAGTTAATAGAAAAACCAAAACCAAACCAAATTTTACTCTCTCTAGAAGTACCTGTGCAGGTAATAGCAGTTAGTGTTCGATTTACCTTTCATGTTCCATTTAAACTTCTACAGGGTTGGCACAAGAATTAGAATAATTCTGTTGTTCCAGAGTCAACCATGCACTTCAGAACATGATAGAGGGCTCATTTATTTGGACAGTGACAAACATGGACTAACTGAATGGCTCCTTCAGAATATATATTACACAACCTGTACTTGAGATACTCACTTGGAGATACCTCTTTGGTCAATTGGTTTCAGCTCTCCCAACTGTGTCCCCTCCCAAACTCTTGACCAACTCTAGAACAGGGTAGACTGAGAACTGGAGAAGGCCTTGACCTTGTGCAACCACTGTTCAGCAATAACTAAGATTTTGCACTACTGAATTTATCCTACCCCATGGAAATTTTCCCCTTACACTAGAAATTCATCAGTATTTATTGCAAACAAAATCTGTAGCTATCTGCCACTTGACTCACAGAGACTCTCCAGTTTACAGCTTACCTTCTTTTTTCAGAAGCTTTTGAAGAAATGTGCTTATTTTTTAAAAAAATTGAATGTGTTTGGTTTTTTTAAAATGCATGTGTTTAAAATTCTCAGCAATTTTCATGACATAATGGGTAACATGTTGCCTAAAAAGCCATTGTTCATTATAATGCAAAAAAGGTTTGCCTGGCTATCTCCCTCAATAGGAGTAAAAGCACAGAATGCATAACATGCTTTTAAACAATGTCATTCTATATCAATTACATTCTTTTTATTGGATTGTTAAAAGCCTGAAGACAAAACCTGGGAAAATTACAATCACCCACTAAACCTCTAGTATTTGTGTTCAAACACACGAAGCAAACTGATCAATGAAAAATAACCCTGTTAGTGAAGATCATGCTCTCCTCAATGACAAAATGCATCTGATTTTAAACCCAGCTAAGCATTTGCCTAACAACCAGGGAAAATATCTGAAGGAAAAAATGAAGGGAGTTCTCAGCACCACCATGCTAACCAAAGAGTTTTTCATTTAAATGTTCTGAAATCAAATCTGAAGACCTAATTTATTTTTTAAGTCCTTGCAGTGTATGCACATGAGTTCATTTGCAGAACAGTCCAAAGAAGCACTCAGAAACCTCTCAGCCATGGAATTTATTAAAACAAACACTTGTTTTTCTTTAACCATCTTTGCACTTCGTTTACACCTTATTTCTATAGACATTTCTACAGGAGATGTATCAGTTGAGCTATAGATCATATTCCACCCTTCAAGCCTGACTTTTTTACTAATACTGAGAACAAAAAACCCAACAATTGAAATTGTTTTTTTTCCCCCAAGATGGAAAGTTACAAGCATTTCTAAAAATGAACAAAAATCTTCATTAGTAAGAATTCTACTCAGTAACTGGTTTTGTGCCAACCATCATACCTAAAATATGACTAAAACACAGGTTGACTGGGGTACTTTTCTTTAAAATCAGTAGTTTGAGAAATACATAGAATGGGATGCCTTTTCAAAAAACCTACATTTTCAAATGTTTCTTTTCTGGAAAACAGCCCATTGAGATTCTACACCATTCTGGACATATCAGTTCCTACTCCTGGAAATGGCACATCAGAGTCTACAAAACAAACTTCAGACTCCATGGGACTACATACACACATAGCCAAAAGAATGAGACTTCTTCATGCTGTGCTGCAAACAACAATGTTGTCAGTCTTGCAAATATGAGCCACAAATCCGTTTATTGATATATCCATATTGATATATCCATACTTGATAACATGTCTTTAACATACCAGCTACTATTACTATTTAAAGCAACTGTTAAGTTTGTTTTCAAACTTGATTTGTGTGGTACGGATGCAGAAAGTATTCATCTATCTTGTTTTGCAACTGTGTTTGACCTTCAGCTCAGGCAAAATCAGCAGATATTCACAGAAGAAATAACTTCATTAATTATGATGTTTTCTCAGAATAAATTCCTCTAATTATCCTGAAACTTCATTGTATTACCTACTGCTCATTAAAAAGTGAGGGACTAAAAAGTCCATTCAATAATCCCTCAAATGAGAAAAGCAACCACTCAAATCATTATTTATACAGTCCTCCAGAACTACAGGAGCTCGAGCCTGAAACTACAGACTTGAAGTGTTACCTGTTTTACACAGACATTGCTAAAAGTAGAAACCATAAGTTACAACATTTGTACAGTGAAAAATATTTCAGAAAATACAAATGTTTTTGTTTAAAAAAATGAGATTAAACTTGAAAGTTATTCTGAATACTCTAGAATAATCACAGAATCATTTAATAGTTTGGGTTGGAAGGGACCATTAAAGGTTATCTAGTCCAATTAACCATGCAATCAGAAGAGAGGTCTTCAAATAGATCAAGTCACTGAGCCCCATCCAACCTGACCTTGGATGTTTCCAGGGATGGGGCATGTGCCACTTCACTGGGCAGCCTGTGCCAGTGTTTCATCACCCTCATTGTAAAAAATTTCTTCCTTATATCTAGTCTAAATGTCCCTTCTTGGAGTTTAAAATCATTACCCCTTAACTTATTGCTACAGGCCTTACTAAAAAGTCTGTCCCATCTTTCTTACAGGCCCTCTTTAAGTACTGAAAGGCCTCAATAAGGTTTCCCCAGAGACTTCTCCTCTCCAGGCTGAACAACTGCTATTTATGAAAAATAGGAGAAAAGTTCAATTTGCCACTGACTTGTATTAAAAATTTAAATGAGATTCATCAGCATCAATAATTCACTACCTCATCAGCTCAGGGTTACTACAGATTTGGGCCATCTATATCATCATCAATACTTACAGGGTTTTGACAGCTCAGAACCTCCAGGATGCTATTGAGTAATTCAACACAGTACTTCTTCTCTTGGATCTGGAGCTGCTGATCTTCTTTCTGTTCCAGCAATTCTTTCAACTCTTTTGTAATCACAGGAAGCAGAATGTCCCTACATTCTGAAAGAAAACAAATTATCTTAAGAATATAAATCAAATACCACTTGCAAATAAACCCTCCTCCAAACAGTGACATACAATATGCTTTAACAACTACAGTCCCTTTCAACATGGAATTGATGATTTTCTAATCATGCCTCAGGGATACTCTTAAACTTGTGTGATATTTTGCATTATTTATCACATATGAAAAACACAACCTCCTGATTAAAATAATTTGTTTCAGTTAAATTCTGGAAGCTGTTTGGCTTGCCCTGAAGACTTAGGGACAAATAAATCCTTTCACATACAAAGCATCTAGAAATAAGCTATGTTTAAGTAGTGACAAGAGTTTAACATGGGAAAAATTCAATACTTATTATCCTGTCTGAAAATAAGACAAACAGCAACGGAGTTGTTCCTTGCAGTAACTTTGAAACATCCCTTCTAAGAACACATAAAAGAATGCAGACAAGGAAAACACTAATGAAATAGCTTTCAAGTCTGTCAGAGCAAGAAGTATGCACACATCCATCATTATTTAAAACCAAGGAAGCTGACACAATTAGTAATTTACATTTCAATCTCATATTCATCTGCTTTTTAAGACAGAGGCACTTATCATAAATGTTGGGAGGACAAGATGCACAAGCTTGAAATAAATTCAAAGAAGGCACTGTGTACCTAGGAGTACAGGACACAGAAGACTTTCTCTTTAAATTTAATTCATACCTGCCACTGAGTGATTGAAGTAACAACTTACTTGTACAGTGCTATATAATTAAACAGAGTATAGTGCAACAGTGTGAACAAATGCTTCAATGATTTGTTATGTTTATTAACATAACCTGGGAAGAAAACAGAGCTAAATGTAGCTTCAAAGGTTCTACCTCAGAATAAGATCAGTGTAGAACTACAGAAGCATTCTAGTCACAGTCAGCTGAAGTTCTTACTCGTTTCCACTTAACTGATCTCTTAGTGCTTTAAAGTCTTGTCTTGACTCTTCAGAAGAAGATTTCTGCCACTAATTGGGTAATATTTTCTACCAATACCATATATCACAGTTTCTGAAAAATATAATAGAACTAGAAAACTTCTTAATTAACACAAATAAAAATGAGAATGTGGAGTTTTATTTTTTCTTTTAAGAATGATTGAGAACAGCTTTACCCAGACATTCAGCATACTCTGATAAACATGTGGGGTGTGAGATGGGGTGAAATTATCCCATGTGATTTAAAGCAAGCCTGGGGTCAGAAGCTCCCCAAAATAAGGGTATGCTAGTATAGGAAGACAGGAGGGCAAGAAAAAGAGAGAGGACAAGAATGGAATCTACCTGATAAATTTCTGAATTGTGCAGATGAAGCAGCAGAGGCTATCCATGCAGCTTATTCAGATCCATGCCATATAAAGCCAGGAGCTTTAAATCCTATCTAAGTAACAGCATAATTTCTTGCCTCAGAAAGTGTTTCTCCTCTTGGTAATGCCACAACATGATTAGCAAGCTATTTATCTGATTTTCTATGACCCTTGTTCCAAGCAACAAGAGAAATCTTAGTTAATATCCAAATTACAGACTCACTAGAAAACTAGTTAAATAACACATATCAACAAAAGATCTGTAAAAAAAGCAGCATAAAAAGAAATTTCACACACCTTACAGCTCATTTGTGTGACCAGTTGCACACATGGACAAGCTTCCTGCACTGAACACAGGCCACAGACTACTCTGATTCAGAAACCAAGTAGCTGCACTTACAAAACACTTAGTAGAGCACACTAACACCCCTAAAACATTTCAGTGTGAATTTGTGTCCATGAAGAGAGAGGAAAAACTCCCCTCCAAAAGTCATCAATACTCACAGATCCATGGTCACCATCTGTAGACATCAACTTTTAACTAATCTGTAATCATGTTTACAAATTCAGGTTTACAAATTCTAAACCAACAGCTTGTGAAAAAATTCAGCTGTTTTCTCACAACTGTCATTCTTAATAATGCCTTTGAAACATTTCCACTTCAAAAAGATCCGTAGGGACTGCTCTGCCAACAGGCCTGTTCACAGCAATGAAAAGTCATAGAAAATTACCTGACGTGGCAGCCACTTTTCACCACTAAGAGGATGCAATGTTATAAGCACATACCTGCTTCACACCTACTGGAATAAACATATATATTTGCCCCTACTCCTCAAAATAAAATCCAGATCCATTTTTAAGCCATTAAGATCTCCCTTGAAATATCTGACAGCTAGCAAATATAAACATTCTCTTTGGATAGCTTTTGAAGCTGCAGGAACCAACCAGATAATAAATCATAACAAGAATCTAATCTTAACATGCTTAATTTCAAAAGTAAAGTAAGATACTAGACTTAAAGCCACTGATCAAGGAGAACCCTGTATTTTAGCTAAACTACATTTTAAGTACTCCTGGACCAAAAAATATGAGGAATTTAAGTATTATGTCTATTTTAATCACACTCCACATGCCAGTGATATCTATTTGACCAATAAATAGGAAGTGTTAAATCAAAAGTTGAAAGCTGCACTGGACACCCTAAGGAAGAGAAGTTAGCTGCTGAATTTAAAGCTCCTCTAATACCAGAGTTTCAGAAGCCATTTAAAAACTTTTCCTATCAGAATGCAAAATGTCCACTGTTGTCTATGAATCAGCAGGTCCAGGGAAGCGAGTGTCGCCCTGTACTTGGCACCACTGAGGCCAAACCCCAAATCCAGTGTTCAGTTTTGGGCCCCTCACTACAAGAAAGATAATGACATGTTGGAGTGTGTCCAGAAAAGGACAACAAAGCTGGTGAAAGGTTTAGAGAACAAGTCTTCTGAGTAGTAGCTGAGGGAACTGGAGCTTTTAGCCTGAATAAAAGGAGACTGAGAGGAGACCTTATTGCTCTCTACAACTACCTGAAAGAAGCTTGTAGCCAGGTGGGGGTTGGTCTCTTTTCCCAAGCAATTATGTTGAGCAGAAACTGCCCCAAACATTATCATGCACTGGAACAGACTTGCCCAGGGAAGTGGTTGAGTGACAATCCCTAGAGGTATTTAAAAGATGTGTAGACATGGTGCTTAGGAACATGGTTTAGTGGTGGACATGGCAGTGTTAGGTCTATGATTGATTCGACACAATCTTTGGGGTCTTTTCTAAACAAAATGATTCTTTGATTCCCTGACTGAGCAATCCACATACACACAACTCCCTTCACAACCCAAGAAAACTCAAGGCATAACGTGGAGAGACATGGTGGGGAGGCAGATGCCTATTTAAGTACTAGCTGGTTTTTTGCTTGATAAACGTGGTGGTAAGATGGCCAGCAGACAGAAACTCTCTTTTAATGTTCAAACCCATGAAAAAAACAACTGTTCTGACTGGGTTTAATTTTTTTTTCTCTACAAGCCTGAGTAAAACATGCTGCCCCAAAATGTATTTGTACACCTAAGACATCAACATGCAGTTTGACTACCTTGCATTTATTTCAAGGTCAATCAAAATATATTGTTCTATGTATTTATCAACCCTAAATTCCAATACACTTCTTGGGGAGAAATTCCCTGGTAACACCTTCATGCACAAGGATAGGTTGATTCATTCTGGTAAGAGATTAAGCAGTTACGTGTTTTTAGTTTAAAGTCCAATTTGTTTGTTGGGTTTTTTTAAACCTTCTGTTCACCTTATTCTATTTCAGCAGATACCTACTGGTTCTTTCTGTACCAGGTAAGTGAAATTCAACCCTAAGTCGTTAATGCAGTAATGTCATTAAACAAGACATTTAGGTCTCCTTGAGAAAAAAAAATCACAGATGGGCTTCGTTCCTGGCTGCCTCACATGTGCAGCCAAAATGGTAATAAAGATTTAACACCACTTTTGTCTCCCTTGGGAAACTCTACTCTTGATTCCCTCGCATGCCTGTAGTCATAACCATCTGTTAGGATGGCTTCATGCCCACTAAAGAACTGGCACACCAATTTAATAAGGACATAGGTGTCATCTGAACACAGATTTAGAGCAAAGCCTTAAAAATAAAACCCGTGAACAACATAGTTTCAATAAGGAGAGACTTCTGATGGCAGTCAGTGCTCAGTTAAAGCACCATGCTTGTTCACAAAGGACATATGTTTATAGCTACAGGCATCTTTATATTGAAAGCCTTCCCTCTTCATTATTTGCCTTTTAACTGTTGGAAACCCAAAAGTCATTAATCTAAAAATGCATAGATTTTATTTATTGCTAAATCTAAATTTAAATCTCACAGTTTAAATAAAAGCCTCAGGGGATATCTACATAGGTCATCTACAGGCACTTAACAGCACTTCAAGATGCAAACACTTGGTCTCCTGGAATCCAATGCTAACATAGGAAGGAGAAACACACTGGTTGATCCTGTGAAGCCAGCACACAACACTGTTGCTGACCATTAAAAACACGTGTCAGCAAGGAAGGTTAGGTACAGAATGGTATTAATGGTCACAGCACACCACTGCAGAATACATCCACTTGCCAAACTCAAAGCATATGTTCAAGCTTCTCTTCTCCTCATGGGAGCTGAGTAATGCCTTGTATTTTAAGGCAACCAGAGCAACATCTAACACTATCATCCCTGTAGCCAAAACAACACTTAAGAGTGTTGAGAGCCTTTTCCAGTCAGCAATCACTACAGCCTGCCACAAACACTTGTCAGCATATCTTCTCTGGCAGATTCAAAAGTTTACTTCGTGCTTGTGTTATGGAATAATCATGAATTCCAACTTGCAAGTTGCCACATTTCATTTGATTGACACGAAATATTCACTAAAATATCAGCTTCATACAAACTTGTGTACTAAGTCTTTGTTCTCTCTTTCCAAGTAGCTGTACAGAGTTTTTACAAGTGTATTTATAAGTTCATTGTTAAAACTAGTTGACCTAACTTGATTTAGATTTCATTCCATAGATAAAGATTTTTATAGAACTATAACAAAAAAATGCCACAATAGGTCAAGTCTAACAAAAAGTCACCAGCAGCAATATCGAGCACGTAACCTACTCCTTCACAAACAGAAGAAAGTAATAGCTTTAATCTACACATGTTCATCACAAATGTATGCAGACACATACTCAAGAAGGTATTCATATGCCATCCTTATCCAAACCAAAATATTGCACAAAACTAGCAAAAAATAAACACCGGATGTGAAGTGATGCTTTAAAAGTCATGTACCTCTAAAAACACTACCACATATTAAAAAAGGAAGGAAGAAAATGTTTTAAAATGTTGAGAAGTCGTGTTAAAAGCAGTGCAGGAAAACAATCACAAAAAATGAAAACCAAAAAACTTTAGCTTAAAAATGTGTATCAACAGGAGTACAAGCTAGGAACACAACATAAGATTACAAGAACAGTTAAAAACAGTTAAACTGAAAGATGCATTTCAGTTCATTCTACTTGCATTCACTTCATGAGATATTATAGTTCACCTACTTCACTTAATTTTACTATTACAGTATTTATCATAATATAATAGAAAAGATGCCATAGTTGAACCAGTGTATAATTTATAACATGCAGTATTCATAGCACAGGACCAAGCTATCAATAAGTCTTCCTCAGCTGCACCTCAGAAATTTAGGACACACTTATATAGGCATTACATAATTAAGGAACAAACTTCAGGTCTGACTCAAATCTTTCTTCTTCTACATTAGCAACAGATGAACTACCAATATATTTCAAGCAGTGAAAGCAAAAAACCAGAATATCTCACAGGTAGCACACTCAATAATGCACAAATAAATGTTAGGAAAACAGTCTAATGATGGGTGTGTACATGTATTATTTAAAAATTAGTACAATAGAGCTCTTCAGTTAGGAAGCAAAAAAAAAAACAAAAAACAACAACTAACCACTAAAGTCTCAGCATTTATTCTGGTATCTGACAAATTAACCCCTGCTGCTAGCATATGTCTCTTGCTGCTGTTCTTCCAAAATCAGCAAGCAAGTTGCATCTGCTGAACATGCCATAGCTGTGTCTAGAGCCACAGTGATGAAGAGGACCTGGATTCCCAGCCAAGAGACTGAAATCCTATTCCCACCCCTGCCAGTGACCATCTGTGTGACCTACTTAGAGTTATATTCCTTGCAGCAGATCTCACAGTGCTCTGCTACAACACAAACTCCTAATCAGGAGTGGTCCTCTAGAGAATAAAAAGTCAAAAGCAGTACTGAACACATACACGTTTTATTACATGTTCAAGCATTTTATATCATTTCACACCAATAAAAAAAATTCTCCCAAGGCTGATTTACAAATTTAAACATAACATCAGTAAGTATTCCATGGTCATCTTACAATAAAAATCTAGGTCTGAATACTGTAAGATCAGATACATGAAGAACAATAACAATTGGATTGTGATCTGTCAAAAATGGAGAGATGGTCAGGGAATTTAGCAATAGGTTTGCAAAAAAAAAAAACAAACAACACCATATCATTGGAAGTGGAAGTAAATTAACTGAACAGGAACTGTAATGAACTACACAAAAAGAGACTAAATACTAAAGCCTGGAGGAAAAAATGGCTAATCTGAAACACAGGCAAATTAATGAGACTTCATTGTAATTAGCAATGTAGGGAAATATATTCCATATTCATGGCAGAAAAAATGCTACCTGCTCTAGATAAATGTGAACTTAAGTTAACGATACTGCTGGCAATCTTGCCTTAATTTTCATGCTGCATCCTATTTTGTGATACACTACATATGTTTTCATTCTTGTAAATTACCATCTACCTCATTGCTTGGAATAATGAATCACCCTGCAAACACAGTTGCTTCTCTACCAATTTTAGAATCAATTGTATTTAGTGTAGAGCAATAAAGGCATATTTGGAATTTTCTGTTTTCAGCCACAGCACTGTACAAGAAAAAAATATTTGTTTGCAATTTACTGTGCACAATATTATAATAGCACAGTACAGAAACTTTTATGCTTTTTTTTTGCTAATATAATATCAGAGGTACTTGTGAATTGGTCTTTTCATATTCTTCAGTGCTTGCACATCAAACTTGTTATGCACCTTCACCTATAGTGACTACATCTTGAAGGATAAATTCAAGAAATACAAAAACAAGACAACAACACCAATAATCATAACATAATAGTTAGCTATAAAACATCCTGCAATTCTCCCAAGGCTGATTTTCTGCCATTAGCAATGTAGGGGCAGGCTAGGTGAAAGGAAAGTCATAACAATCATCACCCAGAGAGTAACTATGATTAAATGCCCTAACAGACACTTGAGTAACACCACAGAGGCAATAGTAGGTCATACCAAGTGTCAGAGTAATGAGAAATTTGTCATGGAATTGTCTCAAGGAAAAAAAATACACTGGCAGGAGTCTATTTGGCCCTGACTGGGTTCCACTGAGGATGATGGAAAGGTATGCTTACCCCCTTTTCTGCTCCCCAAGAAAAAAACAACACAAAGACAAAGTGACAGTTTCAGGTATGTATAAATTTTGAACTCTACAGTGACAGCAATTAGCAGTTTTGTTCCTTCATCACAATATTATAGCACAATATCTTTAAATTAATATTCTCTGGTTAGCAAAAATATTGTCTTGCTTTCTCTATTTCTCTATTTTGGGCAACTGCTTCTGTAGAAGATAATTGCTCATTTTAAACCTGTAATTGAAAAAGATCAATCTGTTTCCCTAGGATCCTCTATAAACAGCAAATCATGTACCAACTATAAAAGTAAAAACATTTTAAGGTAGATATAGCATTTTTTTATTACCAAAAGCATATAAACAAACTTAATTTCCACTTCAGCTGTGCATACACATCAATTACTAGTGCAAGTTTGTATCAAAATGACCTATTCAGACACAGAGGACCCAGTGTAAAGCAGGTAGGCTGGCAAATATTTTAGGTATTAAGTGCTGCCTTTATGGTCTTAGCTGCTTGACATTAGCAAAACATAGCACAGAAGTTCTGGACATGTTTTTTTTTGGTAAATGTATACATTTAAGTATAAACAAACCCACTGTCTGTCTGGAGAAAATTAAAAGGTACTATTATCTGGGTGACAGTACACAAAAAGCACCCCTTACGGTTTTTATAAAAGCACCTCAGACTCAGAAATTCTCTTATCAAATTTTTTTATTCATTACTACCTTACAAGTAGAGAAAGAGAAAACATATACCCTTTTATGATTCACAACATGTTCTGAGGTAGACATTTGCAATAATACACCAGCTATATATTTCAAGGCATCAGACAAGCTGCATTTACAAGCAAGCAGCAATGTATTATTATTTATCTGCAAGCAGTAAAAGCTTTACAGAACATTTTGTATTAAAAGACCTTAGCTAAAGCACAGGCCTCCTAAACACATGAAACGAGAACCACACTAAGCAGACTGTAATTGGAATTCAAAAACCCACTCTTTTCTCCTCTGCAGCACATATAGATATGGAAGAAAGGAGCTGTTTGCTGTACATTAAAAGGTAGAAGATGCAAGCCTACAGAACTGTGAAGAACACAGGTTACTGTATGCTCAGCTTTTTTCTTTCAGGACGTTTATTAGGGCTTTATTCTTTATTATATGAGCATGTGATCTGACTGATACTTCTGATATATAAAACAATAGCAAACCTATTTCCATGAGACAAGTTTCTTTAAAGAAAAACTATCAAACCAGTGTTATTTCACAGCAGTATCTGCTCTTTTTCTGTCTTCTAAAATTTTGAGACAGAATAAAAAGTTTATTTTTTCTTCTAGAAAAAATATTACTAGAGTGGAGGCTAACATATCACACTAAAAGCATAAAAGTTACCAAAAGGCAGATTAAATACCCTTCATACTATCAAAACTAGAAATACTCAGATGCTTTAAGTCTCTAACTGTTCTTGCAGATAGCAAAGCAGTGGGTTTACTGGAGATGAACCAAAACTTCCACACCCTCAAAATACTAATGCACACATAGTGCTCCCACCCTCCCACGACCCTTAAAGAAAGAAAGAAATGAGTATAGCTTACACTTATTATCTCTGTATTAAACACAATCAAGGTAACTTACCAAATTCTGGTAAGATCAAGAACTCAAGAGAGTACATTATTTTAACTCAAAAATCTTTCAGTTTTCCTAGAGGATTTTTTCTTTATAGTCTAAATGGGACTCACCATAAGGTGCAGAGATAAAACTAAGACTGATACTTCTGATCTTAGAAGCAGCAGCAGTACAAGAAAGCAGCAATGCAATGACACATCAGACTGGCCTCATAAAATAGAAACACAGTAAGCTACTAAAAAATTGTGAATACAGATTTATATGTGTTTGAAAATCAGTGAGTCGCATCTGCTTTTAGTATCTTGGATCAGTGCCTGCAGATATCCAGACTATAGCAACCGAAGTTCCACTGACGCAAGCAACCTTGAGTTTTACACATAGTCAAAAAAATCATAGCTGATGACCATGAAATCAACACAAATGCAGGTTAAAATACTTCATTAAATCTAAATAATAAACCCAACTACGTTATCCTCTTGATTTTGTCCAGGAAATCTATAAACAGGTCATTACTGTTATAGCTTACAATATACGTTTCCACCTCAATGGAAGGCAAAGCATGTCTATTAAAATAAAGTTTAATTTTTGTCTGCCCTAGCTAGTTAGAACTGCATCACTCTTCTTGCAACACAGGGATGAAGTGAGCAGAGCAATCCTCTCACACTCTACTCACACCGTTTTGCTACCATTGTTGTACTGTCAAGTTCCTAAAATCATTATCTATACATTGTCAGAAACTGAAATTCTGTCTAAATGGTCACTCAGCTGAGTAGCTCATGTGCCTTTCAAAGTTCTGGAAGTCTTCCCCATGGAAGTAAGATTCTGAGACAGAAGCAAGCCATTTGGCTCACAGTTCTGGAGACAGAGCACTAAATTTTCACTGTTAAGTAAATAATCTAAAACTGGGCTTCTTTGCTATGAGTCCTTCAGCAAAAACTCCTTTTCTGTGATAACATAAAGAAAAACTAAGCACAAGGCCAATAAAGACACTCCAGTACCACTTACCACTCCTGTTCCGAGAGTGAAGGAAGACAGTAAATTCTGATACAGGTTAAGAAACATTGTCATTCTTATAGCTAAAGATGCTGCACCACAGTTGAGCTATACTACAGAACAATCAGCACTTAGTTCCTCTGCCCAGGTAGAGGCCTTGTATAATAACACAAGCTGTGTTCACAAAGTTTCACTTCATGTTCCTGTCTTGATATAGAGCTTACATTGAAAGGATACACACAGCTACATCACTCTAACCATTATATCATAGGAAAAGCACACAAAACTGTTCCTCTGAGACCCACCTGTTCCTTGTTCTAGGCTAACAATCTTGCTTTGCACAACAGCCCTCTTGTAGGAAGAGATTAATCCTCTCCAGAGGTCAGACTTCTGGCATCCACATTCAGTATTAGTTTTACTCAGTTTCAAGCATGAGTTACACAGAACATATATCAGGCAACATTTTCCAACTTATTTATTTTAAGCCTTAGAGGCATTTTGTATTTACCTTGTTTTTTAAAAAGGTTGCTGCGTACTATTTCCTTCATGGATTGCACTTTCTGCTTCTGTAGTTTGACTGGTGGAATGCAAGTGTAAAATTCATATAGTAGTTGGCTGCATGTAAAGGAAAAGAGTTGTAAATATTGTACAGAGAATTAACCGCGTTTTAATAAAGAAAGTCAAAGAGTAAAATATAATGTTTTCAAGCACTTCTTTTTAAGACTTCGATTTATTTACCATATCACAAATATTGACAAGAAAACAGTAGCAGTTTAGAAAGAAAACTTTCAAGAGAAACAAGATGAGGATGAACTAGATTTTGGACAAGTTTATTACTTTCCATTGTTTTCAAAAAAATAAAGGTATTTTTATGTGTGGTGGAGACAATTTATCTTTGCCTAATAAATAAAGATACTCATTGAAACTGCTAAAATCAGATTTCATTTTCTATAATATGGCTTATGCCAAGATAGATTGTTCTGCTTGCTTATTTTATTCACCAAGTTACTGCCTAAGTATTGGGCTGCCAAAATTAATTGTCACTATGTGAGTCAGATGAGAACTGCCTGTTAAGAACATATGCCCAGAGTTCAAACACTGTCTTGATGAGTATGAACTGGCATAGCTTTGTTGACTGACAGTTATTCAATAACAATGTATTGTTTACAGCAGTATTACACTGCAGACTCCATGTGATACATCTACTAAATGTTCAAATGCAACTCACCTCAGTAACTTGGCATCAAAGACCATTTCAACATCATGAAGAACTGATGGTATGTACTTCAAGGCAGCAACCTGCATTGACATATAGATTGTGTTAATTTCTCAGATGAGAACTATTCAGATATTAATTGTAAAAAACTAAATCATCTGCAGCAAGGGTGCTTACAGTATTTCAGACTGGTTCAATGCTGGCTTAAGATGCCTTCAAATAAAGTCATTCCTCTGCAGACCTTATCCTCACATTCACACATAATTCTGGGAAGTTTAACTAAGTATTTAAAAGCTGTTGCCACTTCAACAAAAAGATCGTATCTTCTACATTATTGGATCCTTGAAACAGTTGAGGAAAAAGTTTTTATTTTTCTTATAAAAAGTAATCAGGTCTGTGAAAACCTGAGGCTATTTAAAACACCCATAAAGATATCTGTAGTGGGCTAAAAATGCAACAAATACTGTATGAAGAGACTGTGCAATAGCAGCACCTGAATTCCATTTTACACCAACTCACAGTTACTGTGAAAGATGTTTTATAAACATCAAGGCCACCAGTGGCCACAAAATATTTCAGTCGATGTTCCACTGACACTTGGTCTATTGTGCTGTCTGCCTTCCCACATACTCCCTATTCTGCACTTGCATGAGGAGGGAAAGGGGAAGGATATCACTACCATTTCTCTGCAGATCTACAGTACCAACTGAAGTACAGTAACAAGTATATCCCCTGCATTCTTCTGAACTCCCAAGTTCATTTGCAATAATTGCTTCAAATGACGCACTATGGACATTAACTGAGTGCTGCCCTTAATAAAGTCATAAAAATCTCCTAGTAAGCAGTACAAGATGTTCTACATTCTTCAGACCTTGGAGAATAATTTTTTTAAAGTGGGATACAGATAAACCCACAGCATTGCAGAAAATCCATGCATACACAATCTAATGTACAATTTATTTTAACCTTGACACCTGACCAACCTTATTTTCATGGTTGCCCTCATTTGCAACATTACATTATACCTGTTGATGAAATTTAAGTACCCATGAGATGAAAACATTTTAAGAAATCACTGGTGTTCTGTTTCTTATTATAATCCTATTTGCCATCAAGGCAACTTCAAAAAGTTCCTCTGCTCTCCCTTGTTGCACACCACAATCAAAGCATCAACTGTCAGTACTTTTCTAGCCTTACTCTTTCATAAGTAATCTTTGCACTTCTGTACAGTTTGAAGTTCTTAGTTTCTACTGCAGTAATAAGGATGACTCAAATGTGTGGGAAAGAATAAGAGAAGAAAGGTTTCATCTTTATAGTGCATTATTTTCATACTTTTTAATGCCACAGACAATTCATTATTCCTATGTTTCCATGACCTTGAGAAGGTGTCATATGAGGTTTCTGAAAGTATGAACTGAAAGGGGAGCAGCACATTCTAAAACCAGTGCTTAAGAGCAAATTGGGTGTAGCTGACATTTGCAACAGACAAGAACATCTGTAGGTCAGATGTGATGTGTCAACTGAGGCACAGAGCAGTTTTTGGAAAAGAAGCTGGAGCTTGATTTGTAATTTGAGGTTGCGAGCCCAAGCTTGTCAATGCAAGGGCCCACAGAAAACATATCAGGCACCAACAGTATGACTTAATAAAAAAATAACCTGACATTTAAAAATAATTATTCAGATTTTATTCCCCAGAAGTGTAGGCTGATTTAGAAAGGCTCAGAACATATCTGCAGAAAACTATGTTTCTTCCTGAGAGTCAAGAGAAAGGTCAGAAGGAACTAACACCACCTTGCTCCTCCTCACCTCCAGACACTCTCTTGACCAAGATACTTGCAGGTTCTGGAAATTTATTATTTATGCAGTTGATATAATTGCTTTCAAACATCAGGAAATGCTTTATAACAACAGAGTTAGGACACTGGATTTATAATTCTAATTGTACTAAAATTACTTCATGCAGTGTTGAAGTTAGCAATTCTATCTATACCTTTAAACAAAATATGTAGTTTCAGTAATTCCAGAAGTAAAAAGGAAAGGCTAATTGGAATTTATGTGTAAATTTCCAGTTTGCCAAAAACAAATTAACAATTCAGTTTTCAGCTATCCAAATCTTATATAAACAGTACTGCAAAAAAGAATCTAATATCTACCTTTCTTAAAGCTTAAGCAGTAAAGTCAAAGCATCTATCAACTTCAGCCAGCTTAGAACAAGATACCAAAAAGCTAGACTTTCACCTTCTTGTAAATGTTTACAGCATGTAACTGATTAGGAAGCAAGACAACACTCAGAAGATAAACTGATATAATAAAGTGCTTCTGGCAGTGACTAGACTGTTTCATATGACACAATTTTATAAAATATCTTTTCCTGACTGAATTAATATTCAAGACAAATCTGAATATGATTCCTATCAGAAAAAATGACTGGGAAATTACTACTGACTGAAATACAGAGACCCAAGTTTTTAAAAATATCATTAGAGACCAACAGACATTTCAGGTTTCAAACAACATTTTAAATATTCTAAACCTAAACCCCATACTTGGACAAACAAGGATTAAAAACGTTAAAAGTTTACAGTACAAAGCTCTGTAAACTAGTTCATTTTCAGTTTGAATATATCAGGAAACCAAATTACTTTTAACTTTATTCAGGGCTCCCAAAAGTTCCTCCTCTGATATCTTCAGAGTGTAATTCACTTGAACCCATTCAATTCATCCTACCAAAATATATTCCACTGGAATTCATATCAGTGGTAATTTCAAATGTAAGAGGTTCAAGGCTGTTTTGATACTCTGTTTTTCCAATGGGCTCTGTGAACTTCCCTCTCTGGGTGTGCAAGGTATAACACCTACGGAGTCCTGTTTTGCAGTACCATCTCAGTACCTGTCCCTTACTGTGCAAAGTTAACTTTGTACTACTACACCTATCATCTCCAAAAAAACTTATTAATGAGTCCGGGAAGAGAGAAATCAGTGTTGCAAAACCAGAGGAAAAGTCAAGGCCAATAAATATATTTCATAATGAAGTATGTATGAAGCATCAATATTGCAGCTGTCCAATAATATCTTCTGCTTCCTACTAAACAGGAAGCCTTGATAGTTTTCTATTTTAACGCAGAACTACACACCAATTATCTTATACTAATTATCTTAATAGGGCCTTTTTTCTAGTTTTCTTAAAACATCAGATTCCAAAGTGTTAAAATGATTAATATTTACATTAATGGCAAACTCTGATCCTATTTGGAGTTATTTTAATGATGCACCTCCAAACGGCTGATACTATCAAGTTTGATTTTCAAATTAAGACTGAGGAATTCCTGTTCAGCAGTATCTGAAGAAACCAAAAAAATCAAACATTCAGCTCCTACTGGAGGTTTCACTTCCTTTAATTCCTTGAAAGATGCCAGCATCTGTGTTTTAGTTCATCTACTCATTACTTCCACAGAACTATATAAACGTACCCTCTGATCTTTTCAATCTAGGCTTCAAATCTTATTAGACAGCTTGGTCTTCCAATAAAGGCAGATTACACAAATCACACAAAGTATCAGTTTCCCTAGAGTGTATTTTCCTCAATTTAAAACAAAAGCCCACAAACCAAAGCCACATTTAATAAAACAACTTTTTTCCAAGCACACACCAACCTGCAACAAAATGGCAGTTTTGTGTTGGCTTTTCATAAGGTTGTTGATGGATTCAAATAGTCTCCTCATAGATTCTTCAAATTCTGTTTGTTCTTTGCCTTCATATAACCTGTTGAAAGATGTACTGGATTATCTTTTCAGAAACAAAAAGTTTCCTAGACCTATGCTGACCAGATTTAACATGACCTGGCAAATATATTTTGCCAGTGGATCCAAAACATCTCACTAAAGGGTTATATGTTTCATTGCACTGTGTATAAGTTCTTTAGTTGGAACTCAACATAAACATATTTTTGAAAAATTTAAGCCTTTAAAGAATGACACCTCCCACATTCCATCTTATTAAAAAGTAATTCCACTTTCAATGTGGCTTATATGGAAAAAAAATTTTCCACTACTGAGATACTCTAGGGTATTTTCACATATTATCACTGTTTCTTTTGTCTGCCACTTTTTCAAACAGCTTATTTACTGCCCTCATTAACCAGTCTGCTTTTTTAAAAAAGGCTGTGCTTGATGCTTTAAAGTTAAAATGTGCATTTACATTAAACTCACTCCATTACTTCTCATTCCCTGTCCTAAAGTTTGAATCTTACAGGTTCTCTCCTGTGTTGTTCACACTATTAACACTAAATACTGCTTACATAAATGGTAAAAAACACTGGTGACATGCTCAATTAGTTACCTGAAATAGCTGTCAAAAGTCAAAGAAAAACAAGCTAAGAAAATGTCAAGGTGACAAGAGAAGCCTGAAAAGTGTGTTGAATACTGTAAACTAAATCCTGCACCTCTGATGTAATGCCTTGCTGTCAGAAGAGAAAAAATCCGTTTTGAAAGTCATGTATTACAAAGCCTTGTGCTTTTCAAGTTTAAACTTGAGTTGTTAAGAGAGCTATTCAAGGCCTGTGGCTTCTGCACTGTTTAGGTCAATGCTGGTCACTGAGACTTAAAGCAGTTACTGGAAAGGAACTCTAAGACCCAAAACATTATCTGGAGATGAAAAAAATTATACATATGTATATACAACATACATGTTGCATACTACTTGAGATACATCCCTACTGAGGTGTGATAGCTACACAAAAAGTTGCATGAGAGAAACACAGATGTATAAGGATTCTACAAACAATTTTTGATAATAAGAACAGTCATTTATTTTCACATGGTATTCTAATAGCTTCATTTTTGTGTGTTTTTTTTAAATATACTGGAGATTGCGGCACATGGGGTCTATGTAAGATTATTTTTCAATGGAATTAAGTACATTTAAGTTGTTAAGTTGTAACAGTATGACTGTCTCAATCTAAATGTATTAATGCCACTTAGGTAATACACTGATACAGCTTTTATTGACTACACAACATTGCTGAAAAAGTAAATTGTTTCTAAGACTTATTTTTTAATTCGAGTGGAAATTTGAAGGTTTCTTGACTAAACCTGTAGGGCAAGGAGGGAGGCAGAAGCATCATATCACAGGTGTTAAACGTGTTTTTACACCAACACTAACTTAGACCAGGCAGAAGGATAATTCTTTATCCTGAATCATCTAGCTTCCATTTAGACACTGTTTTCTGTGTTGTATTTCCATTAAAATTCCTTGTTCTTAAAGCAAATTTTTAAAGATTGGTAACAATTTCCTTGGAAACAACTTCATTCCAACAGTGTACATTAATCTCACCAGTGAAAACAGCCTTAGGTCAATGAAAGGAGGAAAGCAAACATATCATGTTTTCAAATTCTGTATTATGTAAACCCTTGGCTAACATATACTGACCTTTCTACAAAACAGTCACCGAACAAACAGCTGCAAGACATAACCTTAGTTCAGCTAACTGGAGTAAAAAAAATGTTCACTTCCATTACATCTATGTATCTTCAACAGGACTGAATGAACACAAATGAAAACAGAACTTGGTTATCTTTGACAGATCTGCCTGACAAGATGGAAAAGTCTTCCATTTTGTCTTACATTAGAAGTCAATATTCATCTCTTTCCTACAAAATTTTCACTTTGTAATGTCTCTTACCTTCAAACAAAGCATCTTAGTTTCTCAAGCAGCTCATCAAATTAATGGGAGAATGACCTAGAGATGTGTCTCAGCTCTATTATGTCAAAGTATTTGCCTCCAAGAAGGCTAATCTCAACCCTTGAAAGTGAAGCACTTCAATCATAAGTTCTACATTTTCTCACAGAAGAAAATACATAAATCCTTTTTATTCATATCTTATTTTTCTCATGACCAGTTTACCAATAGGAAAATAACTGTGAAGAGTCCTTCATTCTCCCCATCTCCATTTTCCCTAACCCTGAACACCACTTGTAAATATTACGCCCCATCTGTCTGGCTAAACTACACATGTCTAGTCCGTTGAATCTCCCCTATAAATTCCTTAACTGGAGATCTGAAACTCTCAACTCAGCTGAACCATGACTACTGAGAATTGCATTGTTCTATGAACAGTCTCATCTCCTGAACATCATGACCTCAAGGACAAGCATCCAGTTTCAAGCCATCTGCCACAATGTTTGGCTAGCCATTGCTCTTAGGCCAAGCCACCTGACAAAAAGAATAACCACACCTTGAAATCAGCTGCTATTACTAAATCTGTCTCTGGAATTTACTCTGTGAATGAGAAGGCAAATTTTTGAGGATACCTTCTCCAAAAAAGTATCTCAGCAATGTCTGTTCTGTAGAACAGTTGCCAGCTTTTATGTTTTTTCGTAAAAATTAAAACTACAGTTCTGTTCTGGAATCAGTTTTTGCTGTTTCTCAGATATACTTCTATTTCTGATATTGGACTGACAGCCTTGGTACTTACTGTGAAAATAATGTCCTTGATCTAACAATGAACTTGAAAACATATTCCAGTGCTTTCAGAGTTCTTAGGATAGGTTCACATTGCTCCC
The DNA here is from genome assembly GCF_020740795.1 of Apus apus. Lineage (NCBI taxonomy): Eukaryota > Metazoa > Chordata > Aves > Apodiformes > Apodidae > Apus > Apus apus. Next base: position 15,331,425 of record NC_067294.1, on the reverse strand, counting down.
CTCGGCTGGAGGTATCCAAGTAAGTCTTCAGAACAGTCATTAATTTCCTGAAATTAAATAGCATGTTAAAAATTATCTTTTCAAAACTTAGCTTCTCTGACTTGTTTGGCTACTGTAAATAAATATTTCTGCTTAGTCAAGCACACACAAAGTATACTGCATGTATGTTCCACAAATTCTATCAGTATAAATGTGAGGATCAAGTTATTAACTATGCAAGCAAGAAAGCAATCTAAAATATCAAAACAGCAGCAAAACTGTACACCAGCCCAGACGCACTTTCACAGAAGTTTGTAATACACATGCACAATGTAACAAAATGTTACTTCTGCCTACCTACATTAAGCAGTGATTAAACACCACTATATAAATTAATTGCATATCACTAGTAAAATCATCTGGTACACAGCAACATCTGTTTAAAATATTTTATTTAAAGACTTCCTAACTTTGTATCCAACTGTCATTTTTTGCTAAACAGACAACCTCCTAATGAAGTACAAAAGCTCAGCTAAAAGTAAGTTCCTTAATTTACAGTTATAGTTTCATCTTAAATCATTAAACGAATATTGATGATACAATCTTAATCCTAACGTAGCCATAAAAAGGAAAATGTGGGGTTTTTTCTTAAATCACTACAAAAATGGAAAACTACTATCCCCTACCCTGAAAAAAAACAAAACCTACAGACCAATCTAAAGCAAAACAAAACAACAAAAAAACCCCTCCAACAACAAACTAGCTTTTGCATGTTGATGAAACTTACCAGTTCACCTACTGGACTAATAAAACATTACTAAGTGATCACTGATATTTGGAACATACATGCATATAATAGCTCCAAGAGCTACTTGGTATTGCACAGAAAATATGTGTATACACATACCTATTTATGTATCTATCTCTCTGTGTAACTAGTAGAGAGACTAATAGCAGCACAGCACTAGCCTAACTCACATTTCAGCATCAAAATAATGCTTTCAGCCTCTCAGCCTTCTGGGTACTACGCCCACTGTGCGTTCACATTTACTCCTTTTTATAGCTTCTCTGAATTCACAACTTTGTGCTGAGTTGCAATGAAATTATCCAACTTGTATGCAGGGGCAGTCCTCTCAATGTTCCTCAGCTGCCACAGTTAAGTCCTCTCCAAATTCTATAAAAGCTAAGTACAAATGGATGACTAACCATTACCCAACTAAGTATCTAACAATTTGGCCAAAATACCGTATCATAATATGGTCATAATGGGTCTGGGACACAGTATTCCTTCCCAGTTATGAGCTGGGCCACATATAACTATTTCTCATAAAGGATTCTTGAAAAAGAGTGTATCTTTCACAATATGCATGGAACCAACAATGCCAAGAAAATTCCCTATTTGGGGGACAACCAAACAAAATTGTGCCTCTGCCACTGATTAAATCATCAGAAATTCCCAGTCAGGTAAGTCTTAGAAATATTTTAAGCAAATAAGGCTGTCCTTAAATGCTCTGTACCCAGCTTTGTCTTCTTTCATAATAACACAAAGCATTACATTACATGTACTTATTCCATGTAAGTTATTACATATATGTATTACATATGTATTGCATGAAGGAGGATTAAAGAGGAGCATGCAGCTTGCACTTGAGCTTTATGAGCCAAATAATGCTAATGACAACTTGCCTACAATGTGAAAAAGGATTGATTGTGCACTGCTGTCTTTCAACCCTAGCAAACTCACATACTAATGCACAACCTGTGTGACATTCCTGTTGAGTTGGAACTGATGCAAATTCAGCACAAGACACCACAAAAGATCCTTAAATATTTCAAACCTTCAGCTAAGGTCTTCCATTTATTTTTTCTAAGTCAAATTAAAGTTCTGTTTCTACCTGCCACCCCATTAAGCTGCCAGAACAAGACGTGAGGTAGGTTAAAAAAAACAACAACAAACAAACAAAACTATTTATCCTGTTACAACACCTCTCCAAGATCACCACTAAGTGAAGATGCTGTCTTTCTTCATAATTCAAAGCATTTTTTTCCATCAACTGCAAAAACCTTTTTAAATTAAGTATTAAATTTACTGTATAACTTGTTTCCACAGCTTTTATTCTCTTCTATGAATCCCTGTCTTGCCATCTGGGCATTATCCAGAAGCTCCCAAAATAATAATAAAAAAATAATACAAAAATAACATTTTTTAAAAAGCAGAATCCTGTTAATTTGCCTAGTAACATGACCATGTAACAAATACCAATGTTCCATTTCAGAGCAGGCTACATAACAAATACCAAAATTCCAGTTCACTGCACTGAAATCTTCCTGGTGCAACAGCAGACTGCTAACTGCTTCCGAGGACTTGACAGTTCTCATACAATATTTTTCCCCCATGAGTTCTCTCACTGTGAGTGAATATATGGAAATCTATATCAAAGGGTTAAGGACATCCTCAAGTATTCACTTTAGGCACTTTAAATTAAGACCAGGAATATAAGTGTACAAGGTCAGCTAAGTATCTTCTGACAAATTTGACAGGATCCAGATGAAGTACTCAGACATAGCAAAATCCAAAAATGAGAAAAATAAATGACAAAGAATCATTCAATCCCAAATCAAATACTATTTGTCAATTAACTCTGCTTATAATAACTTGTTTCTCATAGGCAGGTTAGTTTCTAGACAAGCAAACAATTTCAAAACAACAGTCATCATTCATTACATCAGAAAAGTTATAAACAGGATTTTTACTTTCTTCAGTGTGAAGGTTTAGAAAAAAAAAAAACCAACAAGAAAGAAGAGAAAGCAGACTTACTTGTATGCCAGCGTTGCACTAAAATGCTGCTGGATGTACGCTTCCAATACAGCATTAAAATGCTGAAACTTACGGTCTGCAATGAGTCCTATGATGTATATCTAAATAGACATGAACATAATGAGCATTTCTGCATAAAGTCACATTTTAAAATTAAATACAAGTCTTCTGAAATATGTTTGATAATCTAATATTTAAGAGTTTTTACAGCAGTTGGCTTTTCAAATTGTAATATTCTATCTGCTCTGTAGAAATTTTAAAACTAATTTCCTGAAAAAAACCACAACTTGCTGTGTCATTCAAAATTCTCAGGCTCTTTTATTTGATTAATGAAATTATTTTTTGCCAATTCTTACCAGTGCATCAAAGACAAGGATGTCATATTCATTACTGTGGGAATGTTCCATCATGATATTGAACAGGGCATCAAGCGTATCTTGAAGAAACTATATAACAACACGAAATGAGACACTGGCAAACAATGACACATCACTTTTCAGAAACTACTACTGGTTTCTCTGAAGTTAAAATTTTCAAGGCCTTCACTGAAACATCACTTAGATTAAGAAAACAATACCAGGGGTTTCAAGCTCTAGTTTCTTTAAGAATCTACATCACCAGACACAAGTAATCAATAATACATGTTCAGCTCACAGTATTTTTAGCTTTTCCATAAGTAACATAAGTATCTGAAATTGCATTCCTAGCTCCTTAGTGATACGTATACCACTTCATTGCTACTTTCACATGCATAGTGATTAAAAAAACACTTAATACTTCTGTGGTCTGATTCAAAGCCTAGTTTAAATCAAAGTAAAGTCTCCCAGTGACTTGAAAGCCAAAACATTGACTAAATTGTATCTGCTTGCAAGGTCTCTTTCCTTCTGCTCTCCAGCTGCATCTAATGCTTACATTTAAAGAATAACACTTCTAATAAATTCCTTATCTGAACACTGGAGTCTGCCATGTCTAAAGTATTAACTTTTTATTCATACTATACTTAGTAAATTAACAAAGCACCTCACTGGGTACACAATATACTTTTAAAAATATTAACGTGTAAATTATGAACTGTAAAGAAAACAGAAAGAACTCCATAATGTTTGAGATAGACAAAAGCAAACAGTCCAACTGAGACTGTAGAAAATATTTTAGTTACTGCCTTCATATCCTACCTAGGTTTAAAATATTTTTTTTTCTGTACATGCTTAAAATTCATCTTTACCTGTGACATACACATAAACACCTGATCAAAGCAACAATAACTCCAAATAATAGTCTTGATATTTAATTATCCATTCATGCACAAAATCTCCAGGAAAATAAAGCAATAGAAAGCAGAAAACGATCCTAATAAATTAATTACCAGTGAAAGCAGGGTAATTTGACCAGTAATCCACCACCTAACAGTAACCAATACCAGAGCAACAAGTAAAAAAAAAGATTAGCACTTAAGAATCCTGTTCAGGTGTTTACTTGCTCCCTCTAATGAAGAGCTTGGTCCGTGTCTGTGCAAACTAACCGTAACAAAAGCATTACACGAAATGCCATTCATAAAACAAAGTATCACTGACAGGCTTCTTTCAGCTTCTGTGTTTACTGCAACTGACTCTCTACCTTCTACATTTTGAAACTATGTAGCATTTTTTTCTGCCATGTTTGCCATGACATAAAGGGACATGAAGAATAAATAGAGTAATTATAGAAAGACACACCTTCACAACTTCCTCTCCATCCACAATCTTCAGTTTCTCCAGGTTCTCCTGAAGGAGTTCTGGCTTCATACGCCACTTCAAAAGACCTAGCAAACCCACTAAGAGGAGATAAATGGACAAACAGTATAAGGTGTAATTATCATTTGTGCAAACATCTTTCGAAAACTTCAGGCTATTTAGAGGTTACTTACCATTCTGAGTTAACTTTGTAGAACAAACAAGAGTTGAAATATAAAATGCATCTCGTGAGCTCACTGAAAGCCCCCCTGCATTACTTGAGTTCCTGACTAAGGTTGCTCCTTTATTTTCCATGTGTTGACGTGTAGAAGGTAATGCCAAATAAACACTAGCATCCTCCATTCTTTTACTGTCCCCCTGAAAAACAACATATCATTTACTGCTTATTTCAAACCACTGGATTTAGAATTAGACTTATGTTATACTTTCTACAAAAGTAAGCAAAAACCTGTATTTCTATGGACTTAAGTGCATGCACTAAATGATAAAGAAGCCCTGAGTCCCAGCAAAGCTTTCACAGGTAAGCCAAGATTCAGTGTCAGCAAGAAAGGCTGCAATGAACATGCAGGAAAAACACTGCTTTGAAATAGTAAAGGTATGTGTTTTAAGGTACAGTAACGAACTATGAGTTACAAAAACCATAATCTAGAATTATTTTGTAAAGTTTTGGGTTTGCATCTGATTCTGTGACTATAGGTGTGCAGTCCCTACTTCCTATGAAACAATGTATAAGGTTAAAATTTTACCATAATATAAAATTTTACCTAGAGAAACTCAAATCAAAACCCTTATGCAGCAAAACAGATGGCATTACTAACATTTATGATTGTATCAAGCTTGCCAAATAATTACTTATTAGAATTTCGGGAACCAGAAAAGAATCTTGACTTACCCTTTTTGAGACAAATTAGACAGACAACAGGGAACAGGCTTGAAAATTTGATCCAAAAGTTTCTCAAAAAGATTCAATGCCTGAAGGCAGTGAAAAAGAACTACACTGCTTAAACTCAGCAGTTTTCATGTTACTTATTTTGAAAGACCAGATGTAAATTGCTTAACACACTTATAGCTTACTAATACTATTTTTAATACTAGAATACACCAACATATGTCAAAAAATCTGTCGATTTCTCCCAAACATAAACTAGGTCAACTCTGTTTAGCATTTCTTATCTATGCTGTTACCTTAAAAAAAATTACTGGGTTGGTGCAGGACTGAATCAGATAGAATTTTGTAACTAACATTAACAGCACAGTCATACGATGCAATCATTTTCCTTCTAGTCTGAGTATTTATTGATATTGATACCAATGAAGATAAATAACTAATCACTGCCATTCATCTTTGTTGGACTACCTAAACAACTTGGTTTACTTTAATGAAAACAGCATTAAGACAATAAAGTAAAATTCCTATGCATTGGAAGTGATTTCATAGAATCATAGAATGGTTTGGCTTGGAAAGGACCTTAAATATCATCTATATCTAAGCCCCTTCCATTGGCAGGGACACCTCCCACTAGATCAGGTTTCTGGTTCTTAGTTCCTGCTAGACACTGCTCTCCAAGGGAGGGAAAAACCAACAAACGAAACCTAAACAAAATCCCACATTAAGCAACAACAAAAAACAAATCTTGAATCATCTCTACCCTGCTTCAGTTCACAAAGCCCAAAATGCTTGCTAAGTCAAGTCAGGGCTAGACAAAACTACTCTTCACACTCAAAATCCAATTCCTGAAACTTGCACTTTTGTTCCCAAGTAACTACACAGAGCAGTTTTAAAAACCATGAATTCCAAATATTACATTCCCTGATGATTCATCTGACAAAGACTCTAAACAAATCAAAAAAACACATTCCCCTCCCTTAAGCAAGAATAATTGTGTGCACCCAGGTACTGAGCTTTAACAATTACTTCCTCTATACTACAGAAGACCAAAAGCACAAACTTCAGTAATAATAGTAGGAAAAGTAACTAGTTCTCATTGTGCTTAAATAACATCCCTCTCTAATTAAAACAGAGCGCAATGTTTACTGACCATGGAACAAGCAACATGATTTTTGGTACTGATAAAAAATTCTTACCTTTGACAGAGTAATGAAATTTATCAAAATAAGCAATGCAGTCAAAATCAACAGTGTGGAAAAAGGTGTCATGTGGGGAAAAAAACATGAACAAATCGATCCAGTACCTTTAGAACTAGCAAATCATGGATGCCATCTTGAAGAGTTGTTCCATCCTCCTTCATTAGTCTTATATAGGCCATTGCAAAATTCTTTTCTCCTTTATCTTTAGCTGCAAAGCAAAATATTTTCAGTTGGCCATGCATCAAGGAACTGAAATTGACTCAAGTAAAAAAACTCCCTACTTACACTCTTGAGATGACCTGTGTCTGAACATGAAGCGCAGATGTATCCTCTGCATGTCTTCAATAGGCACTGCCACCTTTTGTAAAATCAGAAAATGATCAATAGAGTTCAAAAGGGCAGAGGCAAAAATGGTCTCACTTATAATGTGCTCGTATTTTAGATTAAATAAGCACCACTTCTACTGGCTCCATAATGTCTTTCCACAAACCATTTAAAACTATTGTGTGATAATAGCAGAAGTAATAGCAATAAATCATTAGACTTAGCTCAAAGTCTAGCCACACCAAGGAAATTAAACACAGACTGCAGTGAGTTAAAGCACACAGGTGTTTGTATGCTAGAAAATAAGTATACTGCAATCTTGCTAATTACCCCGTTAACCACACAGAATTATGCAACACCTCTGCACTATCAAATTTCCCCGTATCATATACCTAATTTGCTGAGTCATTTAGTCAACAGGTGAAGAAGGTAGGCAAATTTTAACAAAATCAAGTCTTAAAAAAACCCGTGCTTGCTAACAAGCCTAAGAAACTTGTGATAAGAACTACTTCTGGAAGCTTCTGGGCATTTTGCACAGACATTAACGCTAGATAAGATAGCTATTGGTACATCTCTAAAGAAATTCTAGACAGTGGGGTTTTTTTTCTCTAAAATTTTAGGTTTTGTGGTAGGGTATGTGTGATTTGGTTTGGTTTGGGGGGCTTTTTATTTTAATAGTGCAACTGAAGCTCCTTATTACTATTGGTTCACTGCATTAGAAAAAAATGCAGTATTTTGGTTTTGATAAACAAAGTATTTTGGTTTTGATTCTGTTTTGTTTGTGATAAGCGATGTCAGAATGTATCGGGTTATTTAAGATGACCTCATTTGTTTTGTTAAACAAAACCTTAACATAATTTTCCAGGCTAAATTTTAAGCCTCAATAATCATACATCTCTAATAAGTGATGCATGACTAAGGCTCTATCCTTCCAGCTGTATTCAGGACCAAATCATTTTTTTAGAGAAAGTGCAGCTGTGTATGAGGAAGCAAGAAATTAAGAGGAAGAAAAAAAAACCAAAGGCAAGGGGAAGGCGTCCATGCCATACCTTCAGTGTTTCCATCCAACGTGGCTGTTTGACCTGATAGTAAAGAACCGACCTATACTCAGTGACGGGCTTGTCCCCCGCTCCCAGGCAAACAGCGTTCTTGCGGAGAGAAGGAGAAGCAGCGATGAGTGACTGAACAACTGCTGCAGAAGGTGACGACCTGAGCGAAGGCAGCCGAGGGCCCCGCAGTGTCACCTCAGGGCCCCGCAGTGTCACCTCAGGGCCCCGCCAGCCCCGCACTCGCGCTTCCCGCGCTCAGCGCAGCCGGGAGCGCAGAGCGGGACCCGCGCCGGGAGGACGCGCGGCCCGGCGGCCGCAGCCTGCGGGAGCCGGGCGGGGGGGCACGGCTGGGGGGCACCGAGCGCCTGGTTCAGGCCTCAGCTGAGGTGAATTCCATCCCGCCCGGGCTGGGGTTCCCCCCCAGGGCCTTGCACAGGAGACGGGGGAGGCTGGAGACGCTCCGTGGTGGCTGCAGATGCAGGGCGGGCCCCCATCGTGCAGCGTCCAGACCTGTCTTTAGCAAGTAGGTTTGAATTCGGGTACAGCATCCTTAAAAATTAAATCCTGATAAAAGCACTAACACAGAAGAAGACACTGCTTTTTCCAGGCCTTTCCAATCTAACAAAACAAAAACCCAACCTCTTTGTACTTGACCTAACCATAAATTGTGGCTTACAGGGGTTAAACGGCAGGTTTGAAGAAGAGCTGGGCAATTAACATAGGCTTAATTTCTCAAACTGACAAACTTAAATAACCAAGGCATCATCTCAATTAGTAGAAGAACCAAACTCAAATTAATGTAACTCCATTTACTTTAAAACACTTTATTCCAGAACAACCTTAGAAGGGCCTGGCTGCCTACCAGAGGTGACTTACAAACTAAACATTATAAAGGCACTGACAGCATGTTCTCCTGCATTATTTTTCCCCCCCCCAACATTTAGCATTTCATGCTTTCTAATGACTTACAGAACTAGTGCACAAAATTTTGATCAAGTTCTATATTTGTTGCAACCTGGGAACTTCAGTTCCTTCAGCCCATCTGTGAAGACCTGGCCTACAACCACCTTTCCTCATGGATTGCAGCTGATTGTACATGCAGAGCAACTGCTGATGCTGGTGACTGAAGCAGCAAGGTCACTGACACCAGGCATCAGACATAAGTGCCTGGAAGAAGCACAGGTGAGACTAAGCCTCTAGAGGCTACACAACTACAAAGGTACAAATTTCATACTGAAAATTCAGTGAATTTACAAGTCTGCTTCAAACATCAGGATGCCTTGTGACAAGGAGGGTGTGATGCCTACACAGGAAGATGATTTATGAAGTCTGGTCAGAGTGATCTAACTCTGGAAATGTATGTCTCATCTGCCTGAATGGAGATTTGTCAAGGTCTGTGCACTAATACTTGTTTTAATGTGATTTTAATATTCAATTCAAACAAAAGGCAATTTACTTCTAAGAGTAATTCTAGTGCTAGCTCTTGAACTGAAATTAATTTGATACTTAAAGAGTGTCAACCAGTTTCCTCTTTAATAAACTTGGACCAGTTTTGACTCACAGGTAATCAGAAATACTGGAAAAAATACCATTTCATGGGGCAGGCATGATTTGAGCATGTAGAACCATACATAAGGGAGACCTCAGAGCACTTTTCAGCACCTGAAGGGGCCCACAGGCAAATGGGGAGGGGCTTTTCACCAGGGAGTGCAGTGATAGAACAAGGGGTAATGGTTTAATATTAAAAGAGGGGAGATTTATTTTAGACATCAGGAAGAAATTCTTCACCATGAGGGCAGGAAGGTGCTGGAACAGGTTGCCCAAGGAGGTTGTGGCTGCCCCCTCCCTGGTGTTCAAGGCCAGATTGGATGAGGCTTGTGCAGCCTGGTCTGGTGGGAGGTCCCTGCTCACAGCAGGGAGGTTGGGACCTGATGATCATTCAGGTCCCTTCCAACCTTCACCATTCTATGATTCTATTTTAAGCGTATTATCTGTGAACAGACAGAACAGAAGCTGCTAATGTTATTTCACAATGGAGTTGAAATCTGTCGTGTGGTTAGGTGTTTTCATATTTACAGGTAGTGTTTTGTAATCAGGGTTGCAAATTGTTATGTGGACCCTGAGTATTATGTGGGTTTAGTATTTTCTGCATTCAAGCTTTAAAGTTAAATTTTGGGGCAAGCATTTAATTGTAGTTTGTAAACATACTTCAGGAAGTCATGAACCACAACGCGTCACTGCAGCTTTATGTTATCTCAGGAAGTGTCATTACGATTTCACTCTCATGATCACAGCACTGGTTCAGTGAACAGTATAGAGCTCAGAAAAAGAAAGGCCAAAAATCTCCCTGAACACTAAACTGGGCTAAAAAGGATAACAAAAATACCTGAAAAGGGCAACAAACAAAAAGACACTAAACATTTATGTTGCCTGCTACATTGTCCACACTTCTCTGTTGCCACTTAGTTACTGGCCATGTACTTCATTCAAGGGAAGACACTGTCTTCCTGGCACAAGTCAAGGGTTTGTTTTGTAGCAGAAATGGTACTTCTAGCATTTTAATGTGCAAATTGCATTCCTCTGGGAATTTCCACAAGAAAAACTCTAGAGAAAGAATGCAGTACTTGTCAGAATCAGCATTTGTTCCTTGGCACAGCTAAAATAGGTCGTTCAGTATTATTTCTCATTACAGTTTTATGCAAGACATTTATAGGACTTTAAGAGATATGTAACTTTAAACATCATAAAACCTAGCAGTCACAAGGTAACACAAGTGAAGGAACTGCAAGTTCTGTGCAGTGCTATTTTATAAAACTCCTAAGAAGTTTAAAGCTTACTTCTATCATGTAACTCATGTTTCTATGCCCGCCATACAGAACAAAGATAACTTACTGGCATCGCTTTTCCTTCTTCATCACAGACACACATTATCACTTCCACGTTTCTCTGAGTTGTTTTGTTGTATTTATCAAAATCTCCATACAGCAATGTAATATAAATGTCATTTCTTATATCTCCTAATAAAGAAGTGGAAAGGTTAAAAATCAATGAGAACACTGTGAGAGCACAAGGTCAACTGAACTCCACAAGAGTACTTTTTCTGCAGTGAAACACAAAAATGTCTTATTTTCCATCTGAACTTAATTTCCACATGTATTATTTTTAGACAAGGAGATCCTACGCCGATGTGAAACGAACCAAACGGGAGCCCTCAAAGCGACTGGAAGGAATTCTCGTCCTGCACTGGCACCTGCTGGTGAGGTGGCAAATGATTCAATTACTGAATTTTTTCACAACGCGTAACTTTCTCTAGAGGGAGCTTCATGTTTTTATTTTCTCCTGTGAACAATTAGTGACTTCTTTCAAAAGTGGTAATGTCGAGATTTTAATTAAAGGGTTTGGGGGTGGGAGGGGTTCGTTTTCAAAAAGGAAGTACTGCAGTGAGTGGCTTTAATTGGAAAACATCTTGCCATCAATCAAAAAAAAAATCAAGATATTTTAAACTCTTATGTTTGTTATTATTATTAAAGGACAGTGATAAGTTGCAATAAAGAAATAAGGTTCATTAAAAATTAAAATAAGCATCCACCATAATGTATTTCAAAGGAAAGAAAGATAGATACCAGGAGCTGGGATTATCCCTCATTGTCTAGATTTTTTTTTTTTTTTTTTACTGAAGTACTAGAAAATACAAGGATTTTACCATTTTATATAAGCCTCTAACATTGGAACAAAACTTACCATGAAGACTGAATTCTAAAGATCCTCTTAGTTACCCATGACAGAAGTAAAGAAGACTGCAGCTGATGCTCATAAATCTACAGAACAAAAAAAATCCCTGCCTATTACAGACCAAGGCACCTCTTACCTGGCATGATTATTTCAGGAAATCCTAGCTTTCTAGCCACAACTGTGGTTCTATCTACAAGATGTGGGTAGTCTTTCCTAGTTTGAATCACATCTCCAACAAGCATTTTCACAGTTACCCAGAGGCCTAATAAGAGAAAATAAAAAATTACGTTTATGGCAAGGAAAAAAACCTTTTTTCACATTATTTTTCTTCTCCACAACAAAACAATGATATCAATTCTCTTTCCCCTCTTCCTTCAACTCCAAGTGAAAGCTCCATAATCCCAAAGTGAACTTACGATTTTAAACAACCACCAAGATTCTGCCGACTCATGATTTGTCACCTCCAGCCACCAACTTGACCTACCTCCATAGCAGTTCTCAAAAACATCAACAATACTAAATTAAGTTCCACAATAAGGTCTTGTTACTCAAAAAAAGAAGAAAAAAAAAGAAAAAGAAAAAAATCTACTTTACCTTGTCCACCACTGTCTCCTTTTGATGCAGTTACTTTGCTTAGGAGACTGTGTAAAAAATCATTCTCTGCCACTACCCTGCAGCAGAGAAAATAATGTTTACTAGGAATTAAGTGCAAGATACAAACAGCATTCAGAACACAAATTACAAACAACCACAATCTTCTTTGCTGTACTTGATCTTACGATGATACATTCTGTAATTTCATTATCATACAATCAAGAAATGGTTTGGGTTGGAAGGGACCTTAAATGTCATCTAGTTCCAAACCCCCTGCGCTTAGGCAGGGACACTTGCCACTAGACCAGGCTGCTCCAACCTGCCCTTGAACACTTCAGGGATGGGGCAGCCACAGTTGGCCTGGGCAGCCTGTCCCACTGTCTCACCACCCTCCCACTAAATAATTTCTTCCTAATGTCTACCCTAAATCTTGCTCTTCCAGTTTAAAGCTATTACCTGTTGTCCTAATCACTACACGCCCCTTATCACTCAGATTTGCAGACCACTCACACTAAGCTTGTGTACACTGAAGTGAGAAAGATTAAATCAATGACTTCAGGAGCAGCATTCTGTGACAGACTGACAATAGGAAAGTTCATAATGTTATAGGAATGCACAGCATGAATGCTTTCACCAACATGCCAGTCCAGTCGACTTTCCCTGATAAATAGCCTGACAAATGAATGAGCTGACTTCTTTCAGCTACTTTTGAAATTGTAAACATTCTCACCTAACAAATGTATTGGATCTAATTGTGAACACATGAAATAATAAACCAGTGTGTCACACCTGGGTCTTTAGAATTGGAATTTCTTCTCCACATTACATAGCAGCAGAGCTATGCAATGTGCAGAAACATATTCCCAATCAATACTGACATCTGTGCATTTGAACCGCCAGCATCTCATTTTAAACCAGCTGGTCAGGCTTTTCTTTTGCTGATACTTGGTTTATAACAAATTTGACTCCTTTTTAAACTGAAACCAAATTTTTACTCAACTTCATAACATAATCAAGCAGACAAATTACCAGTTACCCAGAATTATCAAGCCTACTGTTGAGTATGTAGAACTGTTTAACTTGGGTTTTGTTAAGTAGAAAATGGTACCACATGTCTGAAGGAACACAATTGTGGAAATAGACTGATCTAACATGCTATGTAACCCTTGTAAAGTTTTAAATGCCTTTCAAAAGGATACTCAAATAATTAGCACGATTACAACATAAAATTATTAAAAGGAAAAGATACTTTCTTGAAACATTTCACCCATTCTTACAGCCAAAGAAATACAGAAATATTTTTGTGCATTTAGAAAGAAAAGATATTGTGAGTATCTTACGGATGAAAGGGAATGAAGTGCTGCTTTTCTTCATCACTTTCTGCCTTTCCTTTTATGATATCTGTAATATCCATAACTGGAAAAGTAAAATAAATCATCAAAACACATAATAGCATCACAAAATATTTCCCCTTATGAATTATGGGCACTAAAGCTCTTGTGCCTCATGGTATAAAGAGATTTTTTCACTAGCAGGCAGCTTAGCCCAGTAGGTGTAGATTTGTGGGGAAGAACATCGAGTGCAAAGTCCCCACTAGACACATGATGTTCTGTAAAGGGAGGACTACTTCAGACTAGTTTTGATCTAATCATGCTAATACAAGTGTGAGTGCATTGATGGTGCTTTGGGGACAGAATCCTTTATTTCATCTGCAAGGAATTCTATTGCACTCTAGTACTGTGTTTTGGTTTGCACTGGGTAGCAGTATGAGTTACTAGGTAACTAAATGTCAAGCACATTTCTGACCTGAACTAAAATGCTAATTCAGGTGGAGGCTTTATGGACTTCAATTAAACATGGAAGAGAGCTGATACAGCTGCTAAGTTTTCTGACATGTCTTGGCAGAGATTCTATAGTCCAGAGCTGGCAAATGTCACTGGTGTTTTGCTTCAGAGATAGCACAGGAGACATCAGTTACCTGCCACTCCAAAGGGCCGCCTTAGTCCTTGTGTGTATTTCTTGGAATTACTATCTTTGAGATCCATCCTTCCAACTCGGACTATTTGACAAACTAAATAAATTTTGTCTCTGCTAAGGTCCTTATTTCCAAGATCCTAAAACACAAACAAAAAGAACTAAAATATTACTGGGGGAAGAAGTAAGTTATGCAAATTCAAATAGATCTCCAGTAATAAAATGAGCCTCAATAATCAATGGGAAAAAAACACCAAAACAAACAACAACCTAAACACACACACCCAAACAACAAAAAACTCCTAAGCCAACAAAAGACAAAAAAAGTTGACAGTTTAAAGTTTGAAGAACATATAAGGCAAGACAGGGAAAATAGTATCAGTCAAGAGGTAAAGCAGATATATACAAAGACATCAGTAAATTTGTGAGTCAGCGTATTCATCTGAAGAAAAGATACTGAAGCATTGCCACTGTCTTAAAGCATTTAAAGTCTGGTCATCTTGCTCTAAGATTACTTCCGCTTCCTTTTTCATCTTGATACATCTTCAGGAGTTCTGGTAGTGACCACAGAGAGAGAATCTGATTTGCGAAGACAAAGTAAGATGAACTGGAAAGCACTTACTGTGAACACTACTTTAAGATTGTTGAGCATATCAATTTCCTTTGGAAAGCCTCTGCTCCCCCATCTCACCAAGTAGTTCTCACTGTTTTGAAGATAAATATCTTATTGTCATGTGATTTTAGAATTCTTCCCTTTCACAGTACATGAAAAAGCCACAGTACATAACAAAGGTTGCATAACAGACAATCTGTGGCAATTGTTTAAATCTTATACCAGACTAAAAAGACAAGAAGAATGCTATACAAAATGCCATCAGTAAATCTTAAAAAATAACTTGAACATACGACAGAATGGCACCTTGTTTGGAGAAAGAATTCCATCCCTAGTGTGTTTGACAGGACTACTGACCAGAATCATAATCTATCTTTGAATCTCTAAATTACTCCCAGTTTGTCCCCTTCCTCTTGTTTCAGCACTTGACTCCAGATACCACAACGTGCCTGTGGGAAACTATTCATCAAGAATAATGTCTTAACTTTGAAGCTGTCTCAGACTTCTCCTTCTGGTATGTTCAGTCCAGGAATTACTTGTCAAAATACTTGGAATCCCTTGACCTAAAATTCTGTAGTATCCCCCAATTAACAGATCTGTCCACATTCCCCTTCCCTTTTGGTTTTCTTCCTTCTATTTATATATTTTCAGCATTACTAGCATGTCAGCAAATATTTTACTTTTTTATAACTATTTTACTAGCTCCCTTGGCTACTGTTTAGCCAAGACAGCAAGCTTACCTTATAACAGTTAATTTCTGTGGATCATACAGTGACATGAAGAGTTCTGCATCCTCTCCGATTCGGCAGACGAAGTTCCGCACGAAGACGTACAGGCTGTGCGTGGGGGATGAGGACATCCGGGAGTACGACGCGTAATCTGGTTGATCCTTTGACTACTCAGAAGGAGTAAAATCATGAGCTAGACCCATGAAATGGGATACTACAAGCAGTTGCAATTTTTAGCACATGTAACTGTTCATCTTGAAGAATCAGCGAAAATTTGGATAACAAGACTGGCTTCCAGCAAATAAGCGTTATCCTGTATATTCCTAAAAAAAAATTGCTCAAGAACACAGACGTGATTAGCAAATAAGTTTCTTACCCTCTGCCATGCTTCAGTGCATCAATATCCTCTTATACTATGAAGCTAGAAAATCAGCAGATTAGATGGTGCAAAAGCAACATAGCTAAGAAAGATCCCACCTTCCTCTCCAGAGCCTTCACTATATGCAAGGAGATAAAAAGCTCAGACTGGGTTCTTCAAAATACAGCACCCAGATTAGGGAGCTACCTCCGTGTGCAAATAATGAAAAAGCTGATGACAGATGCCTTAAATGCATCTTTTGCAGTCCTTAGGGACTTGCTCAGTTTAAGTAAAAACTTCCTTAGTATGGGATTCCAAGCATTTTATCCTTTCCAGGTAGGTGTCTCCTTTTAGAAATGGGATGGGGATTACTTAATTTTATTTACATTTCCAAGGAACACATGAGTTAAGCTGTTCCTCTGCCCTTCTTCCCTCACTTTCAGAACCTTCCTTTCTTTAAAATCTTACTACTTTGTTCAGAATAAGACAGTTTATGTTTCCCTCCTGTAAATTAATGCATTGAAAACTTTAGCCCCAAGGAAATCAGTCTGCTTTCCATGGAACTGGTCTGAAGTTCTTCACTAAAATTTCAGGAAAATACTGTGCTGAAAAGATTTGACAATGTTATTGCTATGCTGCAAGAACTTAAACCCCTTTAGAAGAAAAGCGCAGGGAGTTGTACTCAGTAGTCATTTTGGGTCACTTCCAACTTAAGACAATCTATGATTCTATGACTTCCACAACTTAGACCATTTCTTCAGCCCCTGGGCAATTATATAGAAGGTGAAACGTTATCACTGCTTTCAAAGAGAAAGAAAAAGCACCAGTCTGTCACTACAGAGGCAAGCCTGCAAGTCTGAAAGATTCTTTTTGAGCACAGTGGGACATAACAGAAGGCCTGCTATCCACATCCTAATGGGGTTTCAGTGTGCTAGGAACACTAGCAAAACCAAATGTACCTCTGAAGAGACGACAAATATCATACTGAGATCAGGACATAGCTGAGCAGGTTTACTGACTTAATAAGCTCCTAATTTCTACCTACATCCCACTATAACCCCCTTGAAACAACTAAATATTTGCCGGCCTAAAGCTCTTTGTATCCATCATTTGGCTGTATTTTTAAAACAAGTCAACACAGTCTGTTACAAGCTACCAAGTTTAATTTTCCTTATATTGCCAGTTAATTATACTTTCATGTCTGGGAAGCAAGCTTATTTAGTGATACTGATAAGAAAAACTCGTAAGGTGCTTTCCAGTGATTTATCATGGCATAATTCAATTGTCATGACAGCTCACCTTTTCTTATGTCAAGTGTTTTACTCGCTTTATCACTACTTTCTCATGAATGAAGAAAAGAACTCAAGTAGCTTACAAGTCCCTGAACAGATTTAATATAGAAAAAGGTCAAGGAAGTGTAGTCACCTGATTCGGTATTTTAAAGGATTATATTTATGCACTCAGCTTTGCTTGGGCATGCTTATTTCTGGTGTCCACAACATTATGCTGAGCTCACCCGAGTTCCTCTTTACAAGTTTAAATTCTTTGGCTCTATCAGACTAACTGACCAGCAGCAACACATAAGAAAAGACTACTGCAGTCACCAGATTTTTCTAAGAAGAGCTTTGGTTAGTCATAACTTGCAGCCTGAACTCCAAGTATGTAACAATTCACTATGCAAAATGGCCCGGTGAGTAGCCCACAGATGGAATGAGATGTATTTCTATTTAGGAGTCCACAGATGGATTTAGAAGCAGCTACAGACACAGGCTTTCAGCCTAGCCCACAGCCTGAATCCAGGGCACAGTTGCAACTAACTCAGTTTGAGGCTTAGCTTTATTTATAACACAGGAATGTGAATCCAATTCACTTAATAGCAAAAGTTTCCACCAACTTTTATGATAGGTTAACAAGGTTACATCCTTCAACCCTTGTATTGTTTTTTTGTTTCAATTTTAGCAAAGAAGCACTAAATCTGGCCAGTCTTTCTTTCCTACCATTTCTTCCTTGATTCGTTCAGTGACTTTATTTGTCGCTTCCTCATGTGCATGAAATAGACTGATGACACTGGTTTTATCTGGGTCCAAGATATTTCCATCTTCATCTCTAACTATTAGATCCAATTCAAGTATCCTGTGAAAACAGAGAATAGTGGCAGTGTTATTTCCTTCTATAAAAATAAAGCTTAGAAATTTAAGACACAAGTTGCTACTTCAAGTTTTCAGGTAATTTTAAATACAGGGAACAGTGTTTGATTTTTGAGAAGTTTAACTACACCTCACTATTTTTTAAGTTGTTGTGCAGTATTTTTCCATTTTAAAAATGTATAGTTTTGTCACCAAAGCATTTCAAAGCCTGACACACAAAAGATTCACCATGTTCAGTGATTTCAAGCAGTCATCATCTTCTTCTGCTTTTTAACATATTAATCTTTTTAATCAAGATGTGTGGGCTTTTCCTGTCACCTTCTGCTTTTGTCTTGTTCTGTTACTCTCACAGTCCTGTTACTTAACTACTATGCTCTGTTCTCCTTTGCTCTCATACAAATCATGCCTTTTTTTCCATCTGCTCTTTTTTTCTCAATGCTCAAAACTCAAGTCTTACCTCCATATACCTGACATATTCTTGCCCACAGTGTCATGGAATCATCTCAGCCAAGAGACACCCTTTCTTGTCTATCCAAGATCTTATTCCTCCATCTCACTCTAAAATTGCCCTTTGTGCTGGACTAGACCTTTAACCATGTGTAAATGGCACTGGCTTCCTTTATGGCAATATTAATGTTGTTTGCAGGGGTCTGTATCAGACTGTAAGCTGTCTTCACATGACATGATTATCTACAGCCTCTACTGATTTGGTGTTCTATCTCCTTTCCCACAATGACCTATTCAGCCTCTGTTATCATTCCTCTTTATTCCTCCTCTACAGTTTGGCAAGTTTCCTTCACACATTACAACTCAACCCCACACTTTCACCATCCAATTTGCACTTTCCCTCAAGACAATCCCAAACCATTTTAAATATCCCCTCTATCCCTGCTCCTCTAACAGAAGCTTATTTTCTCATAGTGTGGAAAGAAGAGTGTGAAAACTCAAGTCTGAAAGCAAAGAAACATTAGTGTTGTCTGAATCAGAGCTAGGCTTATTGTGCTGGAGCAGTTTAAAGTAGAATCTGTTTTGGAGTGACCACTCAGCTCCACATAGTGCAGCAGCATATGTGTATTTGTATAGTGTGTTCTCTAAGAAAACAACATAGGAGAAATCTGTGCATCCAAAACACAAGTTAGAAGTTTAGTAACATCATGTGGTCATGACTTTTGTCTAACCACAAGTAACTGAAGAAGGTCAGCTGCATATAGACCTTCAGGCCACAATAACCACAGTCACTTACAATAGCTAAATACAATTTATAAGCAATTCCAATGCCTATAAAACCAGTAGTAGGTAGATTTTATCAGGTACTCTCTCCCCCCTTATCAGATGGTGGAACATCATTGATGTCACGTAACCCCCTTTTTGCCAAAAACGTGCTGTGCTGCAGTGACTTTTCATTAGCAAGAAAAGAAGCAGACAAGGCATTTTGTCCAATAATGAGTCTATCCCTGGCAGTTTCACTTTATCACCAGAACCAGAGTTCTGCCTGGAAATTCTCTAGGAAACTGGGGTGGGGGCAGGAAGGTCATGCAGTGCTTTTAGCAAAGGCTGTGTACATTTCAGGATTCTCAGACTTCTGCTATTCATCCACCATACTAAGGTTTCTCAGCACCACTTTTGCAGTGGTTACACAACACTGCTAGAGGGTGGCTGTGTGTGTGAAGGATGGACAAATTTTAGGTCCCAAATAGACTAGCATTGTACCTATGTGAAGGCCAGTCATATAATTTCAAATCTTTACAATTGACATGCTCATCTATAAAGAACAGATATATTAATATTTTGGAAAAGCTATTTGCTATGAGAAGACTCAACATGGTGTCTGCTATTCACAGGAATAACAGGGAGAAGCCTGAAAAGAAAGATTCAATGCCTACATCTCACATTGAGTTACAAAACTGCAAACAGGACAACTGTATCATCACCACTGTCCTAGCTGGGTGTCTTAAAATAAATCATGTTTTCCAGAAGCAATGTAGGCTACTTACTTGTTACCATAGTCAATTTTGGAAGTGACTTTCTGTTTGAGTTCTTTGAGCTCATCTTTTGGCAAAGTCCCAGAGAGAAGCTGTGACCTCCACTCCATTAAGTCATACATCATGGACTGCACCTGCTGAAACCGCTCTTTCTTATTTGTCTGAGATACAAAAGAAAACAACAGGATTTAGGCTTCAAGTTGATGTGAAATGTCGGTCTTCACAATTAAAGGATGTGTCATATTTAATGCTAAATGATTGCAGGAGCAAGAATTAAGCAAAGTACTGAGCCTGGCTTCCTTCCTCCTCTCATCCAAAAAATTAGGGACAGAAACCCCTCATGTGACTATGAAGAAATGACATGAAATTTAAGCAGTTTGTGCTGGGAAATTTTACTTTTGTTCTATTTATTCGTGCTGTTTTATAATTTGTTAGTAAAGTCTTGTCCAGAGAAAACATTATAGTAGCAATTTACTTCTCTATCAGATACCGTTAAGAGCATGCTCAGAATATTTGATTGTGGTATTAAACATTTAAGAGAAAAGTGAGAGAGTGAATAGAAGTCAATAAAGCCATTCCTGTGTCTTTTGCTGAAACGAGGAAAGTTTTGATAGCTGACTTTCACAAGACGAAGACAAAAAAGTGGCATGTTTCAGAAAATATAATAATGAGGAAAAGCTACACCTTATGCAGCATTTCTTTGCCCCAACAGAGAAAAAGTAAACGCTGGAATCCTGAAGCAGTCAGGGCAAATTGTTGGAACAGGTTGTCCATTAGAAGAGGTTGCTCACATACTGGAGAATTCACCATATTTTGGTGTTTTACCAGTACACTTTAATTCTGACAGCCAAAAAATCATGAACAAGTCACTAGAATCAGTAGGGACTGATGTAGGGTAACAACATCCAAAATGTCTATTATTATAAAAAGGTAAAAATTAGCCTTCTATCCTTCAAATTCAATTTTATCTCAATTTTATCAGTCGTGTAGTAGGTCAGGTATAATATAAGAAAGGTTTGGTCTCTGTATAAAAGTTATTTGAGGCCTGAAAATTTCAGTCCAATTAAAATTAAAAGGTAATTTTTAAAAATCACAAGTCACTCCACAATTCTGTACTACCCCATGGGCATTACAACCATATGCAAAATATGAATACAGGTTGCTTGCTTACAAGAAACAGATGCTGATGTAGTAGCTATTTTGCCCAATACCTCCAAATGCTTTGTACTTTCATGTATTAGCAAAAGTGATCCCAGGAAAAAGTTTTCTCCAAGATATAAAGATCTTTTCTTTTCCATTTCAGAACTTTAAAATTAAGATATTGAAAGTAAAAAGACTCACTTCTTGAAATTACCAATTGATAACAGCTACATGCTCCCAGTCATCCTTGAACAACTTCTGCTCTAGCATCCCAAAAATATGGTGAATCTTTTCAAAAAGCATCTTAGTTATGTTTGATACACCTACCTTGAAACTTGTCAACTTGACAAAGAACAATCACAAACAATTTATAATGTACAGGATACTCAAGGCTGAACTTAAAGGCTTAAAGCCATTGAGAGCAAGGTAATCATCTAAGCAGTGATCAAGAAATAATTTAAGTCCTTCTGGATCCTATCCTGGACCTAAGAAGAGACACTAATTTTAACAAGGCCTTAATATGCATTAATAGGCCACACAGAGCATACAGAAACATCATACCACATAAAGCTGTTTCCAGATGCTTCCCCACTCCCAGAGAGTAGTAGTAACTTCTTGAACTAAAGGAATTTCGGCAGGTATTATATTTTCTGTATGTCTATGAAAGAGAAGAATATTTAACACAATGAAAATCAAAGAGTATCTGAGTTTCATGGGTTTATTACAGTTACTGTTTCAAGCATATAAATGCCTTAAAACTCATTCTTTAGCAGAAAAGATCCTTACAGTAATGAAACAATTACATTCAATACCTTTTCTTTTCAACAGTAACTTCCTTGATGTGGATGAAAGATTTAGGAAATATTCCCTGTTCAAGGAGATAAAAAACCCACAGTCAACTCTTAGTCTCCAAGAACATTTGAATAACAAATAAGAGCTTTCCAAAACCCACTTCTTCTAAGTTTTCTTAAAGACACTATGATTAAACACAAATTATAACCTCCAAGTTTACTGCTGCCTGTAGGTTTCTGTCCAGCTAGATGCATTTCTGTTTGATGAAGATGTCAATTGGATGTCAAAAGGATATGACAAATCTTGTATTACTGGTCAGTCTGTTAACCTGAAGGCACAATAATTTTTTCTTCATTGATCTGCTCTCCCAAACCTCACTTCTAATATTTACCAACGTTGTCCAGGACAAATGCTAATAACTTCATTTATCTTAAAATGAAAGAAAATGAAGACAGCTAACTTCAGAGATCATAATAGAGTCCTATTATGATAAGAGCTACTAAAAAAGAAAAAACATTTCATGAGTTAACTTCTGAAAGAGTCTCATAGGAAGGAATAACATGATCTCACCTCTGATCCTTTACGTCTTGCTAGATAACCCTTGTACCAATCTAAAAGAAGAAGAGTGCACTTAGTATGACTGAAATTATGCATTAAAAAGGCATGTTATAAAGTAATGGGGCTTGTTTCATATAAGAACTAGCTAGCATAGGATATTTAAAGATTAAGTTACTTCAAAAAAAACAACAGATGAAAGTAAAGTGAATATCAGCAAGCATATTTAGCAAATACAGTGAGATGGTCTACTTTGATGTCTTACACAGTAAGTACAGATACACCCCCACAGTCACAAAAAAAGGCAGAATAAGGTGTTCTGTAATGTAATATGTAGCACATGCACCTCTTTGTCTCAACCAAGATAGCTGATGACACTGCTAGTGCAGCTCTGCTGATTGTGGTATTGATCAGCACAGTACATGGTTGTTATATATCCAACTTACATTCAAGGAAACAAGCCATCTTTCTGCCATGGGGAATTACAGCTTTTGGACTAGCAGCTTCCTAGCGTAAAGTTCAAGTTAGAACCTCAAAGAAAATACAGGCTATTATGAGGCTTCTGCTCCATTCATAACTAGAAACCTCTTCTGAAAGGCAAGACTGCAGGTTGCAGTAGTGGCAACTCACATACTAACTCAGGCTTTATTCCAACTGCACAACAGTTAAGTCACAACAAACTCCTACAATGAACTTAAAGGGTTCAGCCTCACTATATTTCAGCAGAAGCCACGTCCACTGTGCACCCATTCCATCATGAAACATTTCCTACACAGCAACAGCATTCAACTGTTGGATACACCTTCCATTTCACCCCAAAGAAAGCATTTTTGTGACTATATGTGTATGTTTTCTGACTGTAATTTCATGAGAAGACATCTCTTCCCTAACTCTATTTCTCTGACCATTTCTAAAACAGCACAGGAATTTCAGCCATGCAACCAAAACATGTAAAAAATAATACCCAACCCCAGGCAACACTTTGAGAAAAGGAAAACTCACACAAGAACCATTAATCTCAAAGAAACACTCAGGACATAGTTTTGTTTTCGTGGGTTTTTTGTTTGGTTGGTTGGGTTTTTTTACAGATTTTTCAGCACTGGGTGATTTTTTTTTTTGCAATCTTCTCAAAAACAGGAGTTTCAACTTCTACAACTAATTTATTTGCACAGAGTCTCCAATTTGCAACCAAGTGTGTAAAACCTATTTCATCCCATTTGCTCTGACTGTACATGTATAGCCAGTGTATATATTTTGTGCATGCAAAACAAACTAAAATAGCACAAAGTGAGTGCAGGAAAAAACCCGTTACTGTTGGTTACTCTGCAGCTGCAGCTGGCAGCATATTTTTAAGAGATCTGATAAAAGGTTAACTTCCTCACTTCACCAATGTGAAAGATTCCATTTCATTGACAAATGTATTTCATAAAGCAAGCTATGACATAAGCATGTTAAGGGCAGAGGATTCAGAAAATACTTTCAGAAAAAAAAAAAAGTAACCCCATAAGTACCCACTCAACTTACTCGGCTGGGCTGACAACAGATGTACCACAGGAGTCAGAAACCTGAAATGTTGTTTCTGCAATTAGCAGAGACGACATAAGGATGGGGAGGTTTCCAGTTTGCCAATATGATTTTTCTTAGCCAAAGTGTTTAAAATGGAGGCTTAAAGAATTATGCAGAACATTCATTTTTTAGGAGAGGACACAAAATATTACTCATGACTTGAGATGCATCTGTTGACTAAGAATCTAGTGACATCAGGATTTTCACTGATAGTTACAAATGTTGAATTTCTTTTAGAAATACAAGAACAAAAAAACATGCTTCTAGGCTCCAAAACATTTCTCAGATGTTCTTCTCTCAAGTACTTGGTTGTTTCCATGCAAAACAACCTAGAGCTCTATCAAGTTGAATGGGCTGGGCTTAGACAGTTTCAGAATCTTTGCAGCCTTCTGACAACACACCAAGTGTCTGTCAACACTGAGCTGTCTCTGTAGCTGTGGAGTGCAGCACTTGGCCTCTTTAACAGACAGAAGGTTCAAAAAGAAAATGTTATCATATATTTTGCAAATATTGAAGCACTTAGTTTTTTTGAGCTCTTACCTGGTGAAAAACATCACTGCACCTTGAAAATTAATTCCTACCACATTTGCAAATACCCAGCTGTTGAGTTAGTAATAACAATTGCACCCTTGTCACTTTCAACTTAAGCAGCTCTGGCAGACTCGGGAGAGAACTCAGTGAGATAGTGAAGGTACAGATCAAATCAACATGGAAGAACACACTATCACCACAGTATGAACAATTAATTCAGCTCCACAATTGTACAAGATTTTACTTTCCTTTATTCTTCACTGCTTGTATTTATTTTACACTTGTTGGTTGGATATCCCCACATAGCAGCTACGTAAGTTTGGATCAGCATATTGACTAGGGTGGTGAATGTCTCCTAGCAACAAATCTTGAGTTTAGAGGCAAAAAATGTACTCCAGCAAAACCTCCATCAAATCTAATATAACTTCCAACAGGCATATTCCAAGTGGCATGAAATTCACAGACTCTGCTTTCACTTTGATGACTTCCTCATTTGGCAATATCTTCCCAGAAAAAAAAAAAATAAAAAAATGCATGTGCTGTCACATTCCTGATTTTGGGTCTTCAAAAATGAATAGGTTCTTCCTCAAAATACCACCAATATAAATAAGAGCATGAGACAACTGCTTCTGTAACATGAGGAACTGTTGAGAAGTACAAGCATGAACTTATTCACACAACAGCCTAAAGGCAACTGACTT
The DNA here is from genome assembly GCF_020740795.1 of Apus apus. NCBI lineage: Eukaryota > Metazoa > Chordata > Aves > Apodiformes > Apodidae > Apus > Apus apus. The sequence continues at coordinate 15,306,021 of NC_067294.1, read as the reverse complement.
ACCTTCACAGGACTCCAAGATATGGACCACATCACCGATCTGTAGAGGCAGCTGTGATGTTCCTGTGCCTTTGAAATTGTATATAGCTGAAAAATTAAAGGAAAAAGCCATTGTTTTTCAATACAGCTATACACTACAGTTAAACTGAAAAACACATGGTTATTAAGATTCTGGTACTAAGCTAAATACATTAAAATGAAAAAACAGAATCGTAATTCTGTCAAGAAGCTCCATCTGATTTAATCTCTTCTGCTGTGAAAACACAAAAGTGTTGAAAATGGCCAGTGCTAAAACCAGAAGAAAACCCACAGCACATGCATGAAAACGAACTATTCATAACAAGTCCTCTGCACAGGATTTTAAATTACCTAAGTAGGTGCAGGTTGTCAATAAGTTTGTGTTCATTGTGCTGGAGAATTGTTCATGTACTGGTTTCACTAAGAATTTAAGTGCAGAGTTGACAGAAAATTATGGCTACACTTGTGAGAAGGGGCACAGAGACACCTGAAAACCAAAACAACTGAATTATTTCTTGGGTTTGGATGCTTCATCTTAACATGAAACCATTTCATATGGAAAGAGTAGCAAGTTTTGTAATTTTCTGTATTTAATCACTCTGAAGAGAACACAGGAGCAGCACATTTTAAGTGTTCTAATCAGAAGCTTATCTACATGTGGTTAAGAACCAGCTAAGTTTCAGAAACAATTCAAGAAAATAAGCTTCTTGACAAGTTCTTACATTCTAGGGCTACAGGATGTGGGCTGCTATGTTAAGCATTTGTTTCTGGGTGTTCTTTTCCTTGATTCTAGACTTTTACAACAGCAATACAGAGTAGAAGTGGTTATTGAAGCTAGTATCACAAAAGAAAACTTATTAAAATATGAGCCTGAAACTACACTTAAACTCTAAAAGCAGGAACAGTACACTTGCTACTACTAACCATGACCCCTGCCATGCAGTAAAGAGATCAGTCAGCAGGGTTTTCTTCCTTTTCTCATGGCACTGTCCCCATCCATCCACATATACAGAGCATCCAAACTTGCAGTATTCTGGACTAGGGTAAAACTGATCTGGAAGGCTGAACCTATCTTCATTATATGCCTGCATTTCTCTTGCTCCCCCCTCCAAGCTTCTAAAGCAGGATGTACGTTTCTCCTAGACCAAAATGTATATTACTGACATATTTTATTTTAACATGTTACTTGAACTTGTATTTAAAGTCTCAAATTAAGTTGCCTGTCATAAATATGCCTAAAGTGGGAGTCTACAGCTGCTGAGACTGGTCCTCTTCACTTTTTCAGATCTTCCATAAATTGTGTTTCTTCTTTCTTTTGCCATCATTATATTTTTGGAACTGAAATTAAAAGAAACTTTAGATTTCATTAAGAGGCTTACTAGACCAAAAATAAGTTGCAGGTTTGTTGACATGAAGAGGTCTTCCCAGAAGTTCCTCCTCCTGGGTAGAGCAGGGACTGAATCATTAAAAATCAGGGGGGAGAAAAAAAGATAACAGAAAAAAAAACAGAACTTTGAAGCAAGGCTCTGCTGTCCAGATTCAGCCATTTATTGAAGAGAATCCTGAAGAGATTCCTCAGTGATCCTCAGAGAGCTGCCTTAGCTCAACAAAAGATTGAATTTAAGCAGTAAATGTATATAGTAGAGATGCAGTTATGTTCTGACTGGCTTCCTTTCATTAGTCTTGACACAGATTTCAAGACGCAGAAAATGGCCAACAACCCTCCCAAATGATCATGACATTTCAAGAGCTGTTTCCACTAGAGTGTTTGGAGCAGAGGGGTGTTTGCTCCTACTACTTTCATGACATCTCCATACAGATTGAATTACTGTTGATTAGCAATTGCTTTCTATTTCAAAATATGGAATGCTCTACTTACAGCTGTGTTTGTCTCAAATATGGATGTGAATTACTGAGTCATATATTCACATTGCATACTGGGTTTGCTCTCTTCAGAACTCCATTTAACAACAATTAATGTATTGACAAGTGCAGTAACAAACTGACAAAGGAAGTAGCTGTATCAGCTATAAGACTTCTAAATAAGTGAGTGGAAACTTTTTTTAATGTGAAATTTGGATTGTTTACTAGGATGAGTTTAACAAATTCCTTTGCAAAGTGTTAAGCTAGAGACCTATTGGGACATATGATGATAGGAACTTATCTCCCATATACCATTGAAAGAACTTTATAAATAATCAAGCAACCAAATATCAGCTCCACCCATCCACGTGTATTATCTGTAGTCCCAGACAGCTGAACTATCACATCTGCTGATTTTATAACTATTAAATATTAATGAAGATTTCATTATTACAGTTTCCATCAACTGTAGTTGATCTCATTTCCCTTACAGACCGTGGCCCTCTTACAGGGAGGGTGTCACCAGCCAAGAGGGGAGTTCCCTTTCCTCCACCCTGGGTTCAGCTGTGTGTGTGTGTGCAGTTTTGTGCACACAGCCACTTCATTTATTTTGCTCTGCAAAAATGGTATAAGAAAAATCTGTATAGACTTGATGGAGCTTTTTAAGATAAAAAATTGTGTTGCTTTTTAAAAAAATAAACACTCTGGCCAATAGAAATGAAAGCCCCTTTGAATCACTTCAATCACTTTCTACTACTCCACTCCCTGGCATCGTTTCTCCCAGCCATAAATACAAAAAGAGACAGTATCCTTAAGGCACAGAAGGTGGCCTGCTTGAAGACCCCAGCATGCATTCTAAATCCCAATAGCAGCTACTGACCTCAAGAGTAACTGATATCATGGCAATAAGATTACTAAGAGATTTGGGCAGCATCTGCCCTTCCCAGCAGCCAGCACTAGGATAAGGCCTTCCCATCAACAGTGAACCTAAACACAGATGCTGTCAGATTTTCCCAGAATGGCACAGAGGAAGCCCAGAAGCTCCAGCCTTAAGACAGCATTCCAGGACTTCACACTCAATTGAGAATACAGTTAGCAAATTTCCCCCTGATCAGCAAAGACTAAGATCTTTTTAAGGCTCACAATAACCTCAGTGGTTATTTTGTAGCAGGACACACAGAAAACAAACCAAAAAAATGGAAAACCTACTTAGGTTCTAGGTGTTTGTTTCAGCTCCCTCAGGCAACTAGCTGAAAGCCCGGCCACCACAGCAGCAACATTGCTTCAGAAAGCAACACTGAAAGAAACCCCAAAAAACAACAGGTGAAACTGCTAATGCAAAAGGTTTTCCAAACTGAACTCTGCTCAGTCACAACTGGGTTTGAATTGTACCTCAGGAAGACAGAATGAATCCCATCATTCCTGTGAAGCATGCCCAAAGAATCCTTTCTTGCTCAGCCAAACAACACATGCTGTGAAAACAGTTACTCTAAGGAGCTCCAATGTCTAACTCTGCTATCACTCACTCAGTCAGCCACCCCAAGCATAAGTGAAGCTGACTACCAGCGTCCCTCCCAGTAGAAAAAAAAAAATCATTATAAAGGCTGAAGAAAATGTCTGTTTCCATTTCATTGCTACATATCTATAAAGGCCAGAGCTGGCAGATACAACATGCACAGTCCCCCCACCCATTGTACACATGTAAGCATGATTATGAAGCCTGTTTCATTAAGTCACAGAGGTGTGGACATGTTCTCCAAAGTAGAGTAATGAAAACCTGTAGAGGACATTTTTCCTGACAAGACAGTGTAAATGAAACAGCCACTCTTTGATCTGAGTAACATTTGTTAAAATAGAAATTCAAACAACTACTGATTGAAATAGAAGCACAGTTAATATTTTGTAATTGTAGATGTCCTCAATTTAGATGTTGAGCAGAAAAAAACCTCACTTTGTACCTTTTTCAGAACATTCATACACAAAACACTAGAAAACTTGGAGTAATCCAGGTCACAGAATTGCTTCATCAAAAAGCTGCATTTCCTCAGTGCTCATGCACTTTAAAAAGGGATTCTGGCCAGTCACATGCTTAGACTGTAGCTAATGCAAGGTGGGAATAGTGAGCAAGGACAAGACTTGCAACACTGAAGCCATTCATTATCCTGAACTTCCTACCTGTCTTTTTCTGTTTCCCTTCACGTGAAGTCCCTGCTCTGTTCTTTGTAGAAAACACAACTAATATATTTTAATTTTTGAGACTCACCTTTTAGTAAAAAGCCACTCTTGGTTTCCTTGGCTACTTTCCACCATTCCACTTGAACAGAACTTGAAAAAAAATTGGAGGTATTGCTTTGCTGAGCCAGCCCTTCACTTCACCATAACAGAAGGACTATCTGCAATGATTTCTGTGCAATAGCTCATGAAGTATTTTGTGTTTGAAAGATTTCTCATTCATAGCTTCAGCAAGAATCTTGTTCCAGTTTATTTTTTAAATATTACAGCTCTGCTTCTCTGCTTAGTAATGTACAAGTTAGACCTTCTTTCCCTACAGATCAGTTCTCTGCATTCAGTGATTGCTTTTCTTCCAATGAAAACAGGGTGAAATGACTTTGCAAGGAAATGGACAAGCCTTGTGTGAAAGTAACGTGTGGTGCTAACAGGATTTTTTGACTTCTGGAATGAATGCTATGGAATTTATGTTCCAATGTTCTGAGCTAAGGTTCATTCCTTAAATCTCACAGAGCAAAGTGTGCTATCACGAACATAAGATGAATGCAGCTTGAATGAGTAGTTCACAGATCACAGAAATTTACCAAAGCTCAAGGTGGGTTAGATGCTAATTTATCACAAATCCTTCTCAGCAAAGGGTAACTTCTGTTCTCAGGTAACAATTCAATAGATTTCTTCAGATGCTGAACCTTGGGGCCAGATGGAGGCTTTAACTGATTTGAGCTACTTTCCTTCTTAAACACAGTAAAGCCAGGATAAGAACCAGGAAGATCTAACATAGTCAACTAATTCTATGAAGATGTTGTTTCTGACACTTTACCTTTTCATAGAAATCAGTAGCTTGGTGATTTTTCTCAAAAGTCCTTATGAAGAGCAGAATATTTACCTGTTATTTTTCCTTTTCATCAAAGATTGTGGATAAAGACATTTTTATTATTTTCTCATACACATCACACACTGCTATTCTTTCCCAAGCAGCAGCTCTGTGGGGTTCAGGGGCTGCATTTCAAGTAAGTAGTCTCCTCTGAGTAAAGTTCTACCTCCTTTACAGCTCAATCTACAGATTTCACACAGATATAAATACAATTTTGGGTTTTTTTCAGCAGATGAAGACAGGACAAGCCAGTCACAGCCCTTTGCACTCTGGGTGAGCATATGCTTTTCTATAGTTCCAAGATGTCACCCAGTCCCCTTTCCTCCCAGCACCTTGTGACTCAAATCAAGCAATACCCATTTTCAGATTCAGTGGTGCAGGAATAAATCTAACAATTCTAATGAATTTAGCACACCAGCATAATACTTCACTAGCTCTTAATTTTTTCACCAATGTGATAACTTTTTGAGGAAATTTCAAACTCATCTCTTTACAGCAGGAAACAAATTTTTTAAAAGTGCAAATTAAAAAAATTAAAAAGTTCTGTTTTGCCCTCACCTTCACTCTTCCTGACACAAAACTGTAACTTCTGTCCCAAATGCTTATGCGAAAACAAGTTAGTCTTTCAGTTAGTTCTAATCCCTAGTCCATCATTTACAGCTCACTGTTGGTACCTGGAAACTTGCCAAATCTCCAGAGTCCCCATCCACAAGATGATTGTGGAGCATTGAGTGAAGTGACTAACATCAGTAATCCAAAATGTCCTCAGCACATGAGCAGTTGTAAGAATTAGACTTCTTATGCTAATACATCTTTTTCAGGAATTCCAGTCTCTGCTGCTAACCCAAATAACCAGATGGAAGGACAGTTTTATCACTGAGATGGGTGAGAGGGACAGAACTGCTGCCAGCAGGCCAGGTGTCAGAAAGCAGGCTCCGTGCACAGCAGCGATGGCACCGACACTGCCCTCCAGGGCGCACACACACTCTAAAATGAGCGCCGTGGTTGGGAGAGCTGACACTCTCTAAAGCACAGGAGCACTAGCCCACTGCCAGATGAAAAACACTAGCCCTCAGTTTTAAAACTCCTGAATTTGTGTTGTCTTTATGACAGTTTAAATTTAGCAGTATTAATATACTGCCAGGAATTGTTTTCCGTTATTTGCTTTTGGTTTATGCACTAAAATTCTGATTGATTCAGATAAAAGCTTATTGTTTTGAAATGATCTTAGATCAGAGGTAGTACAGACTGTAGTTGTACAAAAATCTATATTCTGAATATTGTATTTTAAGTCAAATTAGTGCAGTTAACTTTTCTATCAAAAAGCATTGCAGTCTTTGTGAAAATAATCAAACTTCCCCTGATCATCATGAGCATATGAGGTGATATAGCTCAGAAAACAGCTTGTCTCTTGGGTGGTTTGCTGTACCTTGCAAATACCACAGACACTGCTATATCACACTAGCTTTTTGTATACTCCGTTTGTATTTGTATTGGCTATGAAGTTACAATCAGGCAAATTTTCCCTGTAAACAAGCATGGCAGACTGACTGTTGAACAAGTGACAGATGACAAGTGAGGGCCTTTTCAGGGGACACCGGTCAGGCCCAGCAGGCTGGTCTGCTGCATGTACAAAAAACATCACTAGCCTCTATCACACTGAACATCAAGTCAGGGTATTTGGTCTCATAATGCTAAAAACTGTAGTGCAAGAAGAGCTAAACCTTTTTTGTAATTACATGAAACTTATCCTGACCTAAAAAATGGCTCCCACAAAAAACTGCTACAAATGAAGTTTACTTTCTATTATTCCTGTGGGTAACTAATTAGCATGTAGTACTTTTACCCATATGCAAGATAACATCTGTGACAAGCATTGCAACAGAGACCAAAAACAAATCCAGTGGTATTTTTCCAGATCAATAGTTTCCAGAAAAACAAGTGAAAAAATTAAGCTCTTTCTGTATGTAAAACTGAAACAGAATATTTACACCCTTTATTTTGTAATATAAACTGCCACCAGAACAGGCTGCTTCCATTTCACAATTCTGCCAACTGCTGCACATGGAAGCTGAACAGGAAGACATTCTTTTCCTCTTAATTCCTTAATGATTCATTTTATTTCATGAAGCCAGTTGGGTGGAGTTTTTTGGTTTTAATGCAGATCACAAAATGCTAGTCTTACTTAAAATGTCTTTCAGAAGAATCTTTGGATTCCAGATAAATAACTAACTAGGCACTAACAGGTAAAGTAAAACAGAAGTACAAGATTAACTGTCTTATGAGAACCTGCAGTTAACTTCAGCAGGACATTTCTTCCAAGTGCTTCAGCTTTTTTTCCTATTTTTAAGGCATTTTTTGAACAATTCAGTTCTTTGTGCAAGTTAACATCATTCATACTAAAAAAAAAAATCTGTGATGGATGATGAGTTTTCTTACAAAAAGTATTACTTATCAACTCACGTACAAGTTTTCCTGTAACACTCACCTGAAGTGACAGTGTCTCAGAAGCAACTGTAGGATTCCATTTCCCCTATGTTTTTCCCCATAATTTCTAGCTGATACTTCTCTTACAACTTACTGTTTATTCTATCTGTTTCTAAAAAACTGAGAGGGGGGAAAAGCCACTTCACTGCATGTTCAAGATTTGAGGAATGGTGTGTGGCAGGGTTACATCTCCCAAGCTGACGCTCATGTACTTCTTGTTATTGTTTGAAATATTAGGACCTTTGTACAAAGTTGATAACTTCAATTAAGCCCCCATGGTAAAGAAGAGAGTGTTAACTCACCACACTAGAGAGAATACCTGGTCACATCCTGAGTAGAAGTGAAGACAACAACACTCAAATGGCAGTTTACCAAGTTACGTACCCACACCACTCTTCTTGTCGGTCTTGTGCCATCTCGCCATCATACATGAATCCGGGGTGCTCCGAAGGATGCTCAGCACCAAGCAAGTCAAGGTTTATAGGATGCAGACTGGAAGATCAGTAACAAAGGCACTGAACCCACAATCTGCTTCCCAGCTGCTGTCACCAAGGACTAGCAGGGAAGCTGGGGGAGCTGTGAGGGTTCTGCGAGATTTGCTGCTGTTCTGGGCTCTGAACTTCCTTCCTCTTTCTCAACTCGAAATATTGTACCCTAGTGTCATGGGGGAGGGGAATCTCAGACTGGGTGTTTCTGTTGCTTGATGCTTACTGGCTGTAACACAAACAAGCAAAAAGGAGAAAGACCGTGCCAGTCCCCTCCTGCACCACTCCAAAAACTTAATTTCAAAACACAAAACAGAAAATGCTCTAGAAGGATTGACTGTCCTGATGTGCTCAGCACCAGTCATATGACAGTGCTCTCCTCTGGATGTCACACTGCAGCTTGGCCATCATTGTTTATCTAAACTGTTTAACAGTGCTCTGCTGCATCTGTCCAGATTTTTTGTTAACACATGACATGTCAGTCCTTGATTTTAACCAGTAATCACAAGCAGAACAAACTGCTAGTCTCTGGTCATTGCACATGGAAGGCTCATACCTATTTCTGTAGAAAAAACACCTTAGTTTACCACAGATTTGCTTGACTTGCCCTCCTCTCAACCACGTCTACATACTAGCTTAGCAAAAAGATTTAGATAGTTATTCGCCCCACACCTCCAATAGCATTGAAACGCATCTTGTTTAATCAAATTAGCTAAATTCTGATTATCTCAATCTACAATCAGCTTCATCTAAGAATCTTGTGTCTTTTCCATGGGCCATCCAATTGATATTATCAAAAACAGATGGAGACTGAAGCATTTATCTTTTAGTTTACTACATATTTTGAGTAACAACTTCCCAACCAGTGATAACTTCCTCACTCCTCTGAATCCCTGCTGCAGCACATCACCCCTTCCTATATGCTGCTTGATCTAGTGGTCAGGACTTGCATTTATTTTCTTGTTCTATATTGCTTGTCCTCATAATTCAAAAGTCCTGAGAAAAATTCTCTTTCTAGCACTCATTTAAAATTGTGCTTCATCATGTAGATCTAATAATCAAAATTGATATCACTATATTATGAAAAGAAATTATTCCAAGAACTATCACCTCCAAACTAGGATCCAATTTGCAACACATTTCTGATGCCCTGAATCTCTTGCATCTCAGAGCTCTGACTCCACAGAGCACCAGACAGGTAAAAACCACTGCTATTTGAACACTGCTCCACTCCCACCTGAGCTCAATCCCACCTTTCCTACCATCCCTCTCCACAAATACTGACTGTAGAACTTCTGAAGTCCATGCTGCTTCCCACCTGCACGCCCCCCAGCACTGCACACATCTGCTGTCACTTCCTCCTGTTGTACTTCCATGATGATGCTTCTGCCAGTCACCAGCCACTGGCACCTACTGCCATTTGCCCCTAAATAAGCCAAGGCAGTCTCCTCACCTGACTTGTCTGAAAAAGTCCTGGCTGTGACTTCTAACAAATGGACTGAGCAACAGGATCTTTTTCCAGTTTTTAAAAAAAAAAAAAAGAAGTTGCATCCAGACAGTAAAGCATATACAGCAAGTCTGAAATCCTATGTTCCTACAACAGAGGACAAACATCAACAAGGGTCTAGAGAATTCAGATGGCCAATAGCTACACCCTTTACCGGGGAGATATTTATACCAAGTATTTGTTGGTTTGTGTAATTACCATCCCATGTTCTTCTCAAGTTGTTTTCCAGGCACAATGTCTGAGGCAAATTGAAAATTTTTCTTCCCCCAAAGCTGAAAACCTTTCTGCCTAGGGAGTTCCTGGGTAGAACTTACCTTTGAAGTGTAGGGGGCAGGCACAGGAAGATGGCAGAGAATTCTTGCTTCCTCTAATAATGCAATCAATCCCCAAAATCTTGTAAAATGCTGACTAACTATCAGTTTTTAGCTATGCTCATTTTTATTATACAGACCTTGAACCAGAAAACAGCAGTTGCACTTAACTTGCTCTAAAATCTAATGTAAGCCAAGATCTGCGAGCACAGATGCAAGAAAGCAACTAAGACAACAAAATGGGAGGAAAAAAGCAAATATGCTAAGTATTTTCATGCACTGCAAGGATAACACCTTGAGTATGTTACAGCACAACCAAAAGCTCCATGTCAGACATCTTTCCCCACCCACTAGCTCTAATTCTACAAAGTATTTCTAAGCATGCATGTATTATCTAAGCTGATAATAACTACCTGCTCTAAGTAAACTACAGTAGTACAGGTAAAGCAGTAGTTTTATGGGCTAACTAGATAAACACATGCAGTTTTATTCATTTTTGAAATCTGTTTTGTTTGGAGCATTTTTATATTTAAATAAATTTAGAAATTTCATATGCCAGGTAGCTCAACATTCAGTTACCTTAGTACACAACCTACAGTTCAGTACTCCCATGTGTATTACATGCATCCAGGGTCAAGTCACTGAAGATTTTCCTCTAATTAAAACAATTATGTACCTTATTTGTTTTATGCTATTTGCATGTCAGTGCACCATGACAGTAAACAAAGCAAACTTGCACCATTTGTATAAATATTATTTGTTCTAATATTTGGTAGCACGAACCATGATTTCTGCAATTTTTTATTTCCATCTTTCAATTATTTCATCATCTTCCCATGTGCAAAGTTGAGTAAGAACTATTTCATAATTACATGTTAGCTTCCTGTAATCTCATGGAATATTTTATATATTAACAAGAAATCTCAGTTTATGTCTACTTCATTAATATGAGACTAAAGGATTTGGATTTCATAGATTGACACAATTAGATTCCATGAGAATTAGGGTTGTTTTGTTCAACAGTAGCAGTAACAGCCACCAGCCTGTGCCTAAATTTAACTATGTAGAACTGGACAATAATGAGTTCAACCTGCATCGGAAAGTGACATCTGCTCATTTAGATTGACCACATCTTTAGTCACTTGTGTTGTCAATCAACACTTGAGATAAGCAACTGATGAGATAAAGCCGCTCTCGTGTGCAGCCACAGTTAACAAAGTTTGAAGCATCACTTCTGAAAGTGGCACAACTGTAAACAAGCATTTCCAAACGATTGCCTTACACAGTTACATTCAACAGATGGATAAAGGCACACACAGTCAGCAGGCTCCTCCAAAATCTACCTACAGAATTTTATGGAAGAGGTTCTCTTTGCCTGCCCCAACCTGCAACAACAGCCACTGTGTGCACAGCAGAGGACTTAACTGGAGATACTGCATTTCTAAGGTACATGTTCATTATCTAAAAGTGCTGGGAAAATGGCAGCAGCATCACTGCTACAGTGCAAGGTAGAATACAAGAAGTAGCAATCTCTTCATGTAGTATCTTTGGTGCTGTCTAGCACTATCTGACACAAGCTTGAAGGTGCACGTTTAAAGACAGGAGGAACCTTAGGAGTCTTAGATTCCAAAGCACCAATGGCAGTTAACATATAGCAGATCAAGCTGTCAAATCTAAAACCCACTGGGTGGTAAGATTCTTCCTCAAGGTATTTTTTCCATAATGGATTTAAAGGAAGTCTAAAGCATCTTTAACCCTACCTACTTTTACTGAAGACGGTGGCTAACCCATTCACTAGAGTGAGCTTAAACCACAGTATAGTAAGTCAAACAAAGTAACCTTGAACTTCCATATGATAAAGTTGAAAAAAATTTTTATGGATCTAGCTTAAATGTTCTCAGAATTATTCTGTATGAAGTTAACATTTGTCTCCAAAAGCACTGACACACAGCATATTCATTACATTTTCTTAGCTTTTATTGAGTGGTAGTTTTTTTTAAACAAAACCCTTTCTTCAAAATACTTATCAATCAAAAAATCTGACAGATTTAGATAAATATTTTTCTCAAATACAATTATAGACTACATTTTAGAAAAGAAGCAAAATAAAGTTTTATTTTTATTGCTCTGCATCAACATTGTGTAGTCTGTCTTGCTAAGGGGTGACCCGTCTTATAATAAAACTTCTGTAGCAAGAACATCTCTTTAAGAATAACACTGTCCTTCCAACAAATAACTAACATTTGTTTAGAGACTTAGCCAGGGTTCAAGACAAGGCAACACTTCAGGTCACATTGCCAGGAAACTTAACGAGTACCCTCTGGTAAGTTATCAAAAGTGCAACTCTCAAAACAAGGCAGAACAGTACGTAAGTTAGGAACCTGTACATCTCTGTGTTACTTAGGCATTGCTCAGTGTTTTCTGCTGCAGGAGGACTCCAAGTTGTTCAGGTTCCTGCCAGAACAGCAAGCCTTATTGCTGGGCACATTGTGTTTCAGAAGTTGGCTTAGAAGATACATACAATGTTGTGTACTTTCTCTTTTGTGTTTTCTTCTCAGTTGTGATTTTATTTTCTTTCTTATCTTCTTTTTCCGTAGTTTCAAGTCTGGATTCAGCTGTTAACCTATAGGCAAAGCAACCATTCTAAATACATAAACAGGGCTAAAATAAGATTTTCAAGCAATATCAACAAGCCAACTGGCACACAAGAGCAGTGATATGCAAAGACAGAGCAAGCAATGTTTAAGTACAAAATGAAATTCAAAATAGCATTTCTAAATCAGTCCTATTCACATTTCATCACCTCAAGTATGGCCTTCCTTTTTTGCAAGTTACTAAACCAGCAAAACTGAACACTAGTTTTCACAGGCAATGAATTTATCTTTCTCAAGTCATGTCAGTTTTGCCCATGACTAATTGATCCCTGTCTTTACCTGAACCCACAAAGCTTTTCCAACTTAATTTGTTCCCCATCCCATCTAAGACCAAGCCAGCACAGACCACCCCTTAGAGCAGTGTCATATTTGTCAAGTGTTCTCATAGGCAAATGGATGGATCAGAAAGGGACACTTGCACTTAAAAACCCACAAACTTGTTAAACTATGATGGGATTTGGGTCAAGCTTTATCCAGATCTCCTGCCGAGTCAAACAGCTATAAGCACTTGCTGTTCCTGTTTGACTGAAGTCCAAATGAAGCAAATTTGGCATTTGTAATCCAGCTAAATAATTTAAAAGAGCAAATAAAGTCTTGGGCACACAAGCCCTTCCTCAGATCAAACTAAACCAACTTCAAACAAATGCAAACTAAGTTGAGCAGCAAGGACTGGAACTAGCTATTTCAGTTTCAGAAGGGAAGAAAAGCATTTCAGCACAGAAGTATCTTTTCATAGGGCAGTTGGCCTGACAGAAGACATTGCTACCTATCACCCCTGCATTGCCTGAATTACAATAGCAATGAACTCAAAATTATCATGTCAATATTTAAATCTTTAGTCTCAACTACTGTGCTCCCAACACTCACATAGCATAACCTAATCAGTACCATAATCTAATAAAGTATGCCAATGTTTCCTTGTTATAAGCTTTTGTAAGCATATCCACACCTACTGCAGATATGTACATGTGCTGTTAGTTCAAAGTTACCCAGCTTTACCTTGCAAAAAATCACAGCTGCAAAACTTAAAACCCATACAAGCTCATTATAGATCACTTCCGACCACTTCATCTTCAACTCCTAAGCTGGCAAAACTTTTCTAACACCATGTTCTAGAAATCAAGTCTGAAATCCTTTCACAATTACTGTGGCTCTTGCCATGGTCATGTTTCATGGATTAATACTGACAGAGCTCAAGTAATTCTTGCACAAAAACTACTTGGGTTACAAGAACAACTCCAAATGACCGCAAGAGCCTTTCCAGCCAGAGCATCACATTTTACACAAGGTGAAACATAGATAATTATCCACCATGTACATGCCAATTATTTTTTTCCTCCCCCAAACTCTCTATTTTGAGGTCAACATTCCTGCTCAAGTTACTAATATTTTTTGTGCATTTAGCTATATTCCTACATAGGGTTTGGCCACATCCATCACAAAACAGTAGAGAGAATCCTCTCATGTTTAATAACTCAGTCTCTCCAATAGTCAGATTTTATCCTAACTTCCTCTTTCATAAAACATCAATGTTTAAGAAATACTCAACATTATCTTATCATCATCATTAATTGGGAATTTAGTAGTTCATCAACACCAGCAAAAACGTGAACAGAGCCTTCTGCCTGGATTTGCCTTTTACAGGTTCATGCCACCATTGAAAACAACTCTAAAGCTTATATGGAGTTTTGTGGCTTTTGTTCTTGTTGTGCTGGTGGTTTTCATTTTTTGAATCTACCTATTTATGTTTTATTCCTTATTTGAACCAACAAGATTAGTGCAAGATTAGAACTTTTCCTCTGAACTGTGACTTCGTCTTCCTCTTCCATTTTTTTTTTTACCTGCTGTTTTCAAACATCCATCCCATAAAATGGTTTCCTCTCCTTCCCCCCTCCCTGGTAGGTTTACCCTTCAGTTGACATAAACCATTTCTAACAACTTCCTGTTGGCAGACATTGTATCTTTCTTTCCAAAACAAATACAAAGAAAAACTTTTCACACCCAGGTTACATGCTGTTCCTTGATGTGTACAGAACACTGGCAAAACTCACCACCATCACTCATTTGTCTCTCCCCTCAACTTTCACCACCCATGTCTGACCTCCCTGATGCTCCTCAGCAACATTCCCTGTACATTTTGCCACAGCTACTTCAACTGCCATCTCTGCCATGTTCTTTTCAGACTATTTCAGATGACTGTGTGGTTTGGTTACTTTATCTGTTAATTGCATCCAATGCAAGCCCGAATATTTGATTGAATCAAAGCATCAATCCAATTACTTCTGAATGCCATTAATTATGGATATATTGTACAGATTTCCAATTAAGGTCTTCCTGTCTTTGAAGCTGCTGTCATTCTAGATTCAATAAACAATTTCTACTAGCAGACATTAGGAAGTTGTAAGCTCAAGACATTTAGACTCTCCTAGAGATTTGTTTTTTCTACCTCCAAATACACCAACATATGTTAACTAAAATCATGAACAAAAGTCAAAAGCATCAGCTGGAAAAAAGTCACCATTCCTTTTGCCAATATAAAAAAGATGAAACTAATTACTGTACTAAATTACCATCTATCAAAAAGAAACAAATTCTCAAAAGGAAAACTTCATCTTGGTTTAGCAGTTGTGTCTTTAGTTACCATACATTCAGATTATGGAATTGAGTTTACTGACAACACAAATAGCTTAACTGTCTATTGCCTTGTATGAGACAAGTTCTGTTAATCCAATTCAGGTTAAGAACTACTTAGATCACTTTTAGGATTTCAGCTTAATCTGAAAATTGATGAGGGCTGAAATGATTTATGCAACTGAAGCATTATACCTATTGCCTTTGCTTCTTTTACATTAAACAGTTGTGTGGCAGCTTTGAAGGGACCCAGAAAACAGTCCTGTTTCTCAAGTCAGAGCAAACAGAGTGAACTGTCATGCTACCAGCACCCCAAACCATTTTCAAGTAACGAGAAATGTATTTCAAGGATTGTTACAGTTTCAAGAGTCTCTTGCATTAGTCATGATTTTAGTCTTTCTAAAAGGTTTTAAGAGGTTCAACGTAGGCAGTCGGAGCTGAGGAATGACACTGCATGCAACACTCAGGAAATAGATAAAGAAGTGGATAGCACAGTTCATGCAGCGAAAGAAAAGAGGTGCAGGTCTGTGCTGATTGCCTTGACCATAGAGAGAAGCTGACACTGACCTGGGGGCAGCTGGAGTCAAGGAATTACTTCCACTTCGGCTACATGAAGGAAAGGCACCATGAGTCTCATCTTTAATTGTAACTCTCTTCCTTTCTCTTTCAGGTTGAACTACTTCTTGCATTGCTTGAAGAGCTCTATTTAATGATGGTGCTTCAAGAGTGTGTTTTTTTGGAGAAGCTTCACTTTGATCCAAGTTCTTGGAAGTCATCTTTATTTCTTCCTTACTTGGTAACTGAGAGAGAGCAGCTTCTTTTACTGAAGTATTTTTGCTGTCCAAGCATTCAGAAGTACTGTCAACTGGAATCTTCTCCCTCTTCTTTTTAATTTGAGTGCCTTTTAGTAATTCTAGGAAAAAGGAATTTACTTTTTGTACACAAGTGCAGCTGGAGTTAACTTGCCCACCCATATGTTAATAATAAAACCAATAAAGAACGTTTCACATTATTAAAGACCTTGGTATAATTCTTAATGGACTTTATACAATCCTTAATGATGGTCCTTGCATATAATCTTTTATCAGCAAGTAAGCATCCTCCTAAGATAAGTCAGCTTGCAAAAGTTATTTTTCTCTTCACCCACTCTCCCTTTTTAACAAAGCTTTTAATGAGATGCTTTAAACTACATGGATATGCACAATTATATTATTCCCATTTAGGAGGCTGCTGAGGTAAGCTTCCACAACTAAGATTTTAAAATTCAATCCTTTGGACAAATGGACAAACCAGAACAAATTCACCTACCTAGTTCCCCATTCATCTTCCTTCAAAGGCTACAGCTCCCCACTTCTGCCCATACCCAGGTATCAGCTGTTTTTCAGGAGGGCCTCTTTTGAAAACTTGATCCATACTAACTTGAGCTACTGAAATAGTTTTTCCTTTGCACCTCTTACAATGTTCCTTATCCCCTCCTAAGAATTTTTTCCCACCTACTCCACTATGGTTACCCAGCTATACTCTAAAGTCCCTGAACACTACTTTGTACTCTTCCATCTTTTGAAATTAATATTCGTGTACATAATTAAGTAATGTGCTCAAGCAAGGCAGGGCTTTACGATTTCAATTCAGCTGCTTTAGACCAAATTATCATCAATAAAGCAGATATTTAATCAGTTTATATCTGGAACTATCTAAATGTCTTCCTGCTTCATGTCATTCAACTTCAGGAGGCTGAAAAGAGCAGATCTTTTCCACGTGGAAAATAGTAGTAGTTACCTTCAGGTTCGTATTTCATTTTTAGCTCATCCAGCATAACCCGCAAGTTCATATTCTCACTCTGAGAAGCTTGCAAATGCCTCTCATTTGTGAAGAGTTTCCTTTCAACTTCCAGAACCCTTTGGCTCTCATACAGAGCTTTCATCCTCTGCAAGGATAGTTCATTTTTCAAGGTTTCATTTTCCTTGCTAGGGCAAAATGAAAATTATACAGTCACTTGAACTAGGTTGTTGATGTTAATAACAATAATATCAAGTAGTTCAGCTGCTCTCTTTTGCAACAGTAAGTAAAATAACAAAACAGTGCTCAAACCAATAATGAATAATGGTTCCACATTAAAGAGGCATTGAGCCTACTTGCACTTACAGAGGACTACATACAAACTAACAATAACATAGCTGTAAGTCTACAGCCAACTTCTAGGCCTCAGACCATTAAGTACTTACTTTGCCTTGTCGAGTTTCATTTGCAGTAAATCTGCATAGTAACCATCTTCAGATTCTTCTTTGGAGCTCCTGCTAGCTTTGGGTTCTTCTGTATTCTCATATAAAGTCTGACAAAGAAAAACTAGCTTGTCAAACAGTGACCTTTCAGAAGCACATGAGCTAAGACCTCAGGAGAGTTTTCCATGCATTCCTGCACAGAAGCTTCACCACAGAGATATTTAAACTTAAGAGCTCAGTTGCTCAGAGCACTTGCTCATTTGTTATAAATGTCAAATAGCCCTGAAACTGACAGTTCTCTCTCATTCACTCAAAGAAACAAAATATCAAGTTCTCAACTCCTAGTTTCCACATGGCATTGCAGATTGGTTATCTTCATTTTCATTTGAAAAAACAGGGTGTTTAGTTAACACACAAGGAACTTGTTTCAGCCTTTATTTCTAGGCTTCAACAGCTGGACCGCAAAGCTAAGACATGTTCATCAGTAGCCAAAATAAGTAACATGACATTCTGGTGGATTCATGTCTTTCTCTAAGCAGTGCTCAGATTTAACCCTGTCCCACAGATGTCATAGGCTTCCATCAGTCACTGACTACAACTACTTTTGACAGTTATTTGGATCAAATCATATCATGTCCTGACACTACTTACAGTACAGAGACAAAAATCAAAATTGATCGAGCTTATACATGACAAAACTAGTCAAGCAATCAAGCTGTCTCAGTTGCTTATTAAGACAGGCTTTGCTTTATGCCACTAGCTTCACATCTGGTTAAATGCAGAATAGAGGACACTATCCTGGAAAGCGTAATCTTAACAAGCACAGGCTTGCTAAGTCACATTCACATGTAAGAAAGGCTACAGTTCCTCTCTGTATGAACACAAACATCAGTATCATTACAACAGTGCAGCAGGTGCTCTCATGTGTTTCCCTCTTTCCAAACTATTGACAAAATACTATCAAGTTGCATAAAAGGACTAAAGCAATTGCTTGGTAAGTATGATTAACCAGTTGTTTTTCTAGGAAAGAGCATGCTTCAACTGCAAAGTTAAGGCATATCAAGGAAATAAAAAGCCAAGAAAACCAATACAGCTGAGAGACTACAAACTATAAAGCCTAAATACACACAGTAAAATTCAGAAATGGTTATGTCTTCAGAAAGAAAAATCTAATGTCATAGCTCAGTCAACTCTTACCAAGTAACTGAATTTAAACTTAACAGGTAACTATGTAAAATATGAAGGTGCTACACACAGGAACTCAGAAAAGATAGTTTTGCCACACTGGGCCTTGGAAGGTGTAGGATTTTTTGCTTCTATAAATTTCTGAAGTTTGCTCTCCAGCTGTAAAATAGAACTGTGGTCAAATAAAGGTATGAGTAGTCTTTGAATCCCTTTTCAGACCTAAGCACAGACTTCAAAGTTTACAAAATAGTTCTTATTCTCATGTTTTAACTTCTGATTATGACGAGTGGAAAACAATTACAGATCATTTACCTTAAATTTTTCTAGCTGCCTCACTTTCATAAGAAGATCTTCTATCTCACCATTCTTTTGCTCTAACATGGACTGTAAGCGTTCCAGCTGCTCAAACTCTGCCTGAGAGCCTTTTATCTGTAGCAGTGTAGCCATTTGCAGCTGGAATAAAGGAAAAAAAAAAGTCCTTATAACAAATACTGGGTTACGTGACTGAAAATCTCAGCCTCTTACCCCAATCAATCAGAGCATTCAAGCCTTGTAATTATAAACCCAAATACAGAATCCCACTAGGTGCCTCAGTTCTAGTATTTACCATTGTCATCACAGGTTGACACTAAAAATCTTTAGGACAGCTGAAAACTTACTGGACAGAGTAACTCTGAAGTATCACTTTTTTTTCTCTGTAGTGAATAAAGAACCTAAAAACATACTGTCAAGGACATATGCAACTTTTCACATTCAAACTGTACACACCAAGTCAGCTAGACACAAACTTCAGCCAGCTTGTTTATCAGAGCTAAAAATGCATCCTACTCATAACTTCTCACTCGGGAAAAAAATCCTAGTTCACCAGCAAATTTTAAAACCCTTCTTTTGTAGTTTTGATTCTGAGATAGAGGTACAACTAAGTTTACCTTCTATAGTATTTAATCTCAGAATATTAGCTGCTTCTACTCCTTCAGTGGAACACATCTATTCAAGCCAAGGAACACCCTTTGTCATTACAAAACAAGTTTATCAAAGAAAAACCTCGCATTATAATGATGCTGTTAACATAGTATCATATGAGGGCCCTAATACATTAAGTGGTTTTAAACACCTGGAAAATCAATACAAAATGCAATACTGGAAAGACTTAAAAGGGTGTTAGTGGTAACTGTAGCATTTTTAGCAGTCTAGTCAATATGGATAACACTGTAGGACACTTGGAGAAATCACAGGGAAAGGAGTAACTGAAAAATTAAGAGTAGGAGTTAACAGATAAAGCAAGAGAAGAGCATTTACCTTTCAGATTCTCCTTTGTCAAGTAAAACATTGTACACAAACTAGAGGTAAAAAGTCCACCATCCCCTCCTCATAGCTTCTACAGGACATAAGGGAGGCAAAATTTTAAGCCCCACTGGCTGACTAAAACTATCCTTTAGTGTTCCTCATTATCACTGCTCTTCATGTTTAAGCACTCTCCTCAAAGAGCATGATCAAGTATTTGATCAATGCACAAGGAACCACTCTTGTGTTGGCAAGTCAGAAGACCAGCATAAGAATGGTTGTCAGTTTTGCAGCATTCCCTGATTTCTTAAAACAGCTTCTGCTAACTAGTTCTCAACAGTATCAACCAACAGGCCCCCATCCTACAGAAGTGGAGTATAAATTAAATAATTACAACCAAAGTTATGATTTTTTTCTTGCAGTCAAGACAGGGAGAAGCCAGAAAAATGCAGTCAAAGAAGAAAGCAACCAGAGTGATCACAGGACAGGGAACAAGTCAGCCCTCTTCTTAACATTTGCTCCTGACAACCACAGTTGTGTACATACACAAGTAAACGATTCATGTAGTACAAGAATCAGAAAGAAAAAGCACTTGTCAAGACAAACCAAATGCTAGTTTAATTGTTAGGAGTTGTACTTTTACCCCTTTAACAACCACTGACACAATAAGCAACCACAGTGCCTTCCAGAGCTGGGAGCTCTAGTAGTAGCACTAATAGCAATAGGAAAATGCTGATGTATCACGAAAGTCAAATAGCACAATGTCCCTCCCCCAAGACCACTGTATCATATTTTAAAGATAATCAAATCCTCTAGCTTGTGTACTAAAGCACTGCCTTATTAAACCCCAAGGAAACTCTGGAGTATTACAGTAATGGTCATACCTTCATTCTTTGCAATTGTTCTCTAGTGAATGCATGCTGTTTTTGTAGTGACTGATATTTTATTTTCATACTGATCAGTTGTCGTTCCATTTCTGCCCTACGGTCCTCCACCTACAGAACATTGTTAACAATTATTACTATGAAAACTATAGCAGTTGTTGTTACTTGGATGACAAGTTTTACAAGGAGGTGTTACCTAGGAATCGATGTTGGTTCTGCAAATACTGCTTTTCCAATGCAGCACTTTAAAACTTGCACTGTTGTCATGACCTCTGAGATGAGCAGACAGTGCTGCAGCAGCTGAAGCCCAGTCAGTGAAAAGAAACAGATTTGTATTTTGTTCCTTCAGTACCAAAATGAAGTTTAATTTGACATGCCTCAGTGTTGCTGTAGAACAGTTTTGTCCATTCACATCAGAACAGGTAGTTTAAAAAAACGTGAATGGATTAAATCAGTTCCCTGGGTTTTGTCAGAAAAAAAAATTCCTGTGCATTTAACAGCATTTGAATTCTTATTCAAAAAACAACTAAAAAATTAGTTTTGCAGAGATGCTCAAACATCCAGCAATTCCCAGCATGTTTTTAAAAGATACCATTTAAGAGCATCTTGTAGTATTTCACATACTGTCTTCTGCATTAACAAAGGTTTACAAAACTACTTGGAGCTAACTAAGAGCTGCAGACAGAACTCTCATGAACCCTCAGTCCCATCTTCTGTCGTGATAGCCAGGTAACTGACTTATTCCATTAGATTTACTAAGTCCCTAATTCAGAGTACACATATACATTGTTTTCCTTATGTCAGTTCCTTGACAGTTCAACACTGAAGTGGTATTTGAGGAACAGAGAGTCACACTGGCCAGATACTCTAATATTTTCAATGCAACATAAGAAATCATACTTATGAAGTAATTTGTGTCTCCTCTATATATTCTCAGGTATCTGTGGCATAACTGTACCTCTGCAAAGAGAGAATTGCCTTTACTTGTAGGGTCCAAAGATTGCTGCACTGCATGATCCAGCTGAACCTGAAGCTCTTGATTAGCCTCACGAGCTTTCTAGATTAAAGCAAAGAGGATATTAGTCATTTAAGCATCTGATGTACTGCATATATTAATGTAATCAGATAGTGTTACCTCTTTTTCATTTCCTATGCCTTTATCACAGATTATCTTGTACTGCAGTACTTAACTGTACACACAGTTCTGGTTAGAATCAATTTAATTTTACTGAAAGGCTTAGTATTACACTTGCTCTTCAGAAAATGAGCATAACTAAAACGTCTAAAGGAAAACTTGGATGCTTATCAATTGGATTAATGATATTTATACCACTGGCCTTGCTGTGCTGTGTAGTCACAAATCCTCTACGGCCCAGTACAAAATTTCCAAGGCATTCAGTAGCAACTTGAGATAAAAATGAAAATTGTATCAGTGACCTGTGAGAAGGTCCTGTTACGAGGCAGAATACTGCAAAGCAAAGGATCTCCATACACAGCCTTCCACAAAAGGACCGTGGAGAGAGTATTAACAACAGGGAATACCAAACATGACTAGCTAGTTGTTTTGGTTTGTTCCCCTCCCCCCCCTTTCTGCTTACTCTCCCTCCCTGAACTCCTCTCTCAGAATGTCTGATTTCACTTTAAAAGCTAGCACCACAACTCATGGAATTTATCTACCAATTTTGAATAAAATTAAGACAATACCTCTAATGCATTACAGTAAGAAACAACTTCTTTTTCCCTCTCTTCCTTTTCCCCCTGTATACGCTCCAGCTGATTACGCAAGTTACTGTTCATGAGTTCTAGTTGTTCTTTACTGCACTGCAGTTCATTCAGCTTTTCTTCAACACTGGCCTGAACAAAACAAAAAAAGAAGTATGAAAAAAAGGTTTATAAAACAATTAGAACAGGCCCGTGAACCAAGCAGGTTTCTTAGTAGCAATTACACTTAATACAAATTATCAACTTGAAGAGGTTGTATTAAAGTCTAGTTACCAAAGCTGTTATTTTTCTCCTGTGCATATTTTCTTATTAGCAAGCCAATCACACAGCAACAACATACAGAAAGCACATAAAAGTGAAATGCACAAAATAGCAGAACTTCACCTTCAACTAGCCAGCATTCCTAATAATTAAGGACTAGACACACACCTTCACACTTTCTAGTTCAGTGAGTTCTATCTGAAGATTGAGCATTTCTGAAGACATGGTCTCATGTACACGTTCAGACATCATATGCAGCTCTTCTGATTTGGCAGCAATTATTTCCTTCTGATGATCCACTTTGTGTCTTAATTGTTTCTCTGAGAGTCGGGTTTCATCTAGTTCTGCTTTCAGGTTCTCCAGCTTAAAGACAGTTGACAAGTAGTACCATTTTATAATTATTGAAAAGCATAATAATTTTGACTCTGTTCTAATTACAGAAAATGTGTTAGAAATGCAACTTAAGAGTAAACTTTTAAAAATAAGCTTTGAAATGTAATGAAATTCACAATGTAACTATGCAGTTGTTTGTTAAAAAAACAACCAAGGTCCCACATATTAAAACTATTACATTTGTAGTAACTGTGCAGTTATGAGTTAAAAATGTATTATTTAAAAAGGCATTAGCAACATTTTAGCTATATATTAGTCACCAAACCTTGTTTTTAAGGTCACTGATTTCTTGTCCATAGACTCTAGCAAGCTGTTCTTTCTGTTTATCCAGTTGCATGTTCTGCTGTTGCTTTAGGGAGTCACATTCAAAACTCAAGCTTTCCAACATTCGATTCTTAAGTTCAATTTCTCTCTGAAGAGAGTATTTATCTTGTTCAAATTTCTGAAAGAAATAACATACTACTAAATCTAACTGTTATATTAATATATGCTTATGGAACAACTTACTAAACACAGACTCAAAACCAAGACACTAAATTCCTAAAACCTGTAGCTCATTCAACCCCTTGTTGAAGCCCCAATTAGGGAACTGTCATACCCCTTTTTCAAGAAAAAACAACAAAAATAAAACAAAGCACACTCCTCTGAAATGTTATGACTTAATTAAGCAGTGTAATACTCTCTTCTTCATGGAAGTGTATACTTCTTTGCACCCAACTTGAAGGGTGTGGTCATCTTTTCCACAAGTGTGTAAGGATAGCTCACAGTCCCTTTACCACCATGGAACACCATTATGTTAAAAACTATTAGTCCATCAAGGGTCCATTCCCTGACTGCAGAACACCTGGGTTCAATGTCTGTTAAAGACACCTACATTGTCAACTGTTTTGTAATAAAGCACATCAGCCCTTCCAGACTGAAGCAGCATAACTTTTAAATCATCTTCCCTCTATGCCTGATTTTGTTTGCTAATTTTAAAGGCAGTTTTCATTTTACTTTTCCACTCAGCTAGCAATTAAGGAGAAGAAAAAAAAAAGTAAAAGGAGAGTCTTGGTAGCAGAAAAGGCTTGGGAGTGCACTGCTGACCAGAGCCCCAAGAAGCAAAAATCTACAGTGCTTTGCCTACACAGACTTGTACAGAAGCACACAGATTTTTTCTGAAAGGCTCTTGTGCCTCCTGTTACAACTTACACTGATCTTCCCAGTAATTGCTCTGGCTCTCAGATTCCAAAGACAATAGATGTAAAAGCTTCAAAGAACCTGTTGAATAACCACAGTTCCCACACATGCTGTTAATTCCGTGTGAAGGACACAATTCCTTCCCTCTGCTCTTGGAATTTAAGTTCCTAATTAATCTGTTTCACACAAGCCAAACTCATAACTTTGCTCCAGCCTAAAAACAGGGTTACAGCCTATGGGTGCAGCTTCACAACACAGCAGGTACCATCTCAGATTATCTGCAGAAAAGGATGAGCCTGCCCTGCCTTACTTATCACTTGTGCTTTCCAGCTGCCTCGCCTGTACTCAGCTAACAAAATTATTTTGAGAAGCTATCAAGGTTCATTCAGAATAGCAGGGTGCCAGAACTCTCCCACTGGATAAAAAAAAAAAAGACAAAAGAAAAACTACAACAAAACCACAAACATTTTAGCTCTATCACAAGAGAAGGAATGGATGCACAGCCAGAAACAGAGTAAGTGAAGAGAAATGCTCAATCTGAAGCATGGGCTGACCAAAAACAAAGAAACACTCCAGTGTTTATGAAAAGTGGAAGATACTTTCCTGACTGGACCTTTCTTGCACAATTACTAAGAACACTGGCTAAATATGACCTCTCTGATTCAACACCACACTACTCTTGTTCAAGCAGTAAAGAAATGTACAAAAAAATTTAGAACCCCTTGGTGTTTAGAAAATTTGAAAGCTTTACAACAGAGCAAATCACTTTTTGTCTTCGTCCGAGCATTCTTTTTACAGCTTTAAGTAATAAAAAGCTTGCAGGGTGAGCACAATATGAATGAGTTGCTAAACATGCCCAAAACAAACGCTCTGAAAAAAATGTTAGCACTTAGTACATGTTTTATATTTAAGGTAGAGAGCAGAGATAAAAAGCCCTCTGCACAAATACTTAAACTATGAAGGTTTATTGCATTTAATCTAGACTTGAAAATGCATTTAAAATGGAAAAGAGCTATAGTTAAAACAAAGTTCCTCACTGCATTTTTTACTCAGTTTAGAACATCACCTCAGTTTTCTCAGTCAATTCACGCCGTGTTTGATCCAGCTGATTCTGAACTTCACTTTGGGACTCCAACAAATGCAGCCCGTACTGCGCTGCCTTTCTGCGCTCATTCTCTGCTTCCTTGAGTTGGTGTCTCAGACTTGAAATGGTCTCTGTCTCCATTTTTCTTCCTTTTGTTACTTCAACATGGCAAACACAAAGTTATTTTAAAAATACATTGAGGTAAATTAACAGTAATTAATCTGAAAGAATTTACTGGATTCGCTCTCTTAATCAGGATCCAAGGATCTATTTTTGCATTAACACAAGACACACAAAAAAGCTCATGAACAAACAGTCCTGTGAAAAGTGAAGTAACAGCTATTTCTCCATGAACTTGGTTAACATGTTATTCCAACTATGTCTTAAGTAATAGCATGCAGCAGAACAACTCCTGTGTCCCCAGCCTGGTCTCCTAGCACACTAGAACCAGAGTTAATCTACTGCACAGTTATCTTCCAATAGGCAAGGGAAGACTAGGAAATAACCTTGAAAAAAACATTCCATGCACATGGCTGACAATATTTGCTGTGGTATTTCCAATAAAGCCACACTACCTACAGCAGCAGGATAGTTTACTCTTAGTAACATTAAGTTTACTCTGCTAACTACTAGCAGGATAGTTTACTCTTAGTAACATTAAGTGAGATATAGAAACCAATGAAGGTAGTTGAATGAAGAGAGTCTAAAATAAAAACCCTGTTAAAACATACTGAATTTTAACACATGGATTTTTATCTTAAGTGCTTAATGGAGCCTTTCATGTCTGCTTTCTGGTTTAAACCTAAGTTCCTGTAGGTAACTTATTTATTAATAACTACCTCTCTGTCACATGTTTCAGAAAATTCATCTATTTCTATCTTTATATCACAATGGATGACACAATTAAAGGTGAATTTTTCAACAAATCAGTAAAAATATATCCAAACCAAAATATTTAAAGGAATAAAATCAATTCAAACTAGCACCACAAGCTTGCACCGCTGCGTGCACCCAAATCTTCTAATATCACCACACTGCAAAAAATCGTAAACCAGAAATTGCTAAACAACTCAGACTTCTGGATAACATAAGGCAGGAGTTATCTCAGAAAGTATGCAGTAACAATGATACACAAATACAAAAAAAAAAAAAATCTGCACTTGATTCTTCAAAGCCAGGATGCATAATTTTTATACAATTTCAAGATTAGAGTGATTCTTCATTGAAGAGCTATTCTGTGTTTTTTCTTTTTTCATACAAAATTTAGTTGTTGCCATTTTCTATCTGGCCTATGCATTCTTCTGCATGTTAGCAAGATGCTGGTCTTGCAATAATGCCTTTCACTTTATCCAGCCAGGCTCCAACACTTCAGTTTTTCTCATCTAACCATAGCAGTATTTGAAATACTACTTTTGCACCCTTATGCTGAAATAAGCCAGAGAAAGGCAGGAATTTTGCATACCTAAAAACTACCCATAACTAAAAATCAACAATCTTATCACTAGCACAAGGACAGGGTCTTTGTGTACAATTTGGTAATTTTTTGTTTTACAGCAAAATGTAGCAATACAAGCATATAGAGGCAATCACCCCTGGCACACATTGGCATTAGTAAAGGGGATCAATTAATTCTTATTCGCTTCATAAACTGAAGTTTAAAAATAGCTTTATTTTCTAACCAGACAACCACATAGAGGCAAGACAGCAATTTAGCTTGCTAATTTAAATTTGAGTAACCATCTTAACTCACCTTCATAAGTCCATTTAACTCTTTCTTGACCTTATTCTTGTACGCCACCTTTAAAAGAAAAAAAAAAAAGAAGCAAGAGTTGTCCAGTCTGGATGAGCATAAGCTGCCATCATAGCACAGTCCTTCACAGCAGTCCTCTTCTGAAGAGGCTTAATGCCTGTGGCTGTCTCATGAAAATGCAGATCACAAGCCAAAACCTCACAGAAGTGCAAATCTTATTCAAATCCCAGCTGAGACAGCTCTCAGTTTAGAAAGAGCCAGATCAGACAATGGTGCCAAGGGATAGATGCTCTGCAATTGGCCTGTGGGGCAAGTGAACAGGCTGCATATCCAGGGTCAGCTTCTTCCAGCACACACACAATTTTTAAGGGTTAGTAGGGAATTTTGTCTTGCTCCCTGCTACTTGTTCAATCTCTTTCGCACGCTGTCCTCCTACAGCTTCATATATTTTAAGTCTTAAGAAAATAGTTACTGGATAATAAAGAAGATGTTAGGCTTTTAGGCTTTCCTTTAACTTTATAGTTCAAGTATGCAGGAGAAGACAAACAGTTTCCCTATTCACATGTTTCTTGCCAGCTGTTAGGGAAAACAGCAGGTATGGCTTTCAGAGCACAGAAGTTTTCAACTTGTCATTATCAGCTTTGGTTGAAGTTAATCAGACAAGTCCAGGGAGGTTGTTCATAAATCTGTATTGTTAAATAGTGAAGTAATAGCCTGCAATTTAATAAACTTGCAGCAATATTAAACATATTCAATACATGAGGTTAAGTAAACTACCCTTATTTTAAGGTAAATTAAATAGACAGTGAGGTCAGCAAGCAGGAGGTGAAATAGTAGAAATTAGACTCCATTTATTCTACTCAGAACTACAAGAGTTACTTGCTTTTGGCTAATTATCTTCAAACATTTTAATTATATATTCTGAGGGTTCCAGACGTTGATTATTCAACTTTCTAATTACACCTTGAAAAAAATAGTAGGGGAGATTAAAACACTCTTCCAGCACACAAGCTTTCTTCTCCCACTCTATAACTGTTCTATTTAAACTCCCTTTCCCCAGGGTCAGAAGCAACAGCTGTCAGTGCTCTGATCTATTAATGAGAACCTAGCTTTCTGATCACTAACACCATTAGAAAGACAGTTTCTCTCCACTAAGCCAGGTATTCCCTTGACAACGCACTTGAGTTACTCCAAGTCTACTTCTTCACCTTCCAAGTTGCACACTCAAGCTGAAATTTTCAGGGCTAATCACCTTCAGAAAAAAACACGATACTGAGCGGGTAAGTGTTACGAAGAAAAGGAAGAAGTCAGACTACAGCCTGATCTTTCAGTCACTACAAGGCGCTCAGCAAACCAGCAGCTGGCTCTGCGCGCACTGGGTCTACAGGGCAGTGCCATCGCCCCTCTCGCGGCTCAGGCCAGTCATGCCATGGTATTCCCCGCTTACCAACCTTCCCGACCCGCTTCAAACCAAGGCAAGCAAAGGTTCTCGGAAAGAGCCCGGCCAAATCATTAACACAGGGCAGGGGCTCGGAGCGGGTTGGTTCCCGCAGGCCCTCCCGCACGGGCAGAGAGGGAGAGCACTGCCCCCCACCTCCACTGGGACGCGGCATCTCCGGCGGCTAGAGGAGAGAAAACAGCCTTTTCCACCAGAAACGGGACGGGAAGGCACCGGGCGAGGGGCGGGCCCTGAAGGCCGCAGGGTCCCGGCGGCAGGAGGGGCGAGGGGCAGGAGCTCCTCTTCTCCCTCCTCGGGCGCCTCGGCCTCGCCGGCTGAGCGCAACCCCCTGCAAGCCAGGGGGTGGCAAAGCGACAAACGAGGCAAAGGGACAGCGAGAGGGCCGGGGGGAAGGAAGGAGGGAAGGAAGGAGGGAAGGAAGGAGGGAAGGAAGGAGGGAAGGAAGGAGGGAAGGAAGGAGGGAAGGGCCCGCGCTACCTGCGCCCGCCGCTCCCGCAGTTCAAACCCAGCTCCGCCCCGAGTCTCGCGAGACCCGCCGGACACCGGCCCCCCCCCCCCCACCTCGGGGGGGGGGGGGGGGGTCAGGTACACGGAGCGCGCATGCGCGGAACCGCCGGTCGGCTCGAGGGAGCAGCGCGTGCGCCTGGGCGCGCGGGGCGGCCGTGAGGGAAGGCTGAGGGGAGAGAGGGGAGAGAGGCTGAGAGGAGAGACAGGCTTGAGGGGAGGGGAAGAGAGGCTTGAGAGGAGGGGAGAGAGCCTCGAGAGGGAGAGGCAAGGCTTGAGAGCAGCGGAGAGAGGCTTGAGAGCAGCGGAGAGAGGCATTGCGGGCAGGAAGCGCAGGCGGCCCCCACCTCCGGGAGCAGGCGACAGGCAGCTGTGGAGGGGAGCTGGCATGGAGGCTGTGGTACGTTTTCCCAGCAGGAAGGGAAGGGCAGCACGCCAGCAGCTCAGCTCCAGTTCCCCAGGCAGGGCACAGCAGGCTGGAGACGCAAAGGACGTGCGCTGGCTCCAGAGCCACCCGCAGAGCCACCTTGCTCAAAGAAAGCACACAGAGTAAGTGACAAAAAGTGTATGAAGTGCTACCTGTCGAGTAAACCTGCAACCTAGAGGGGCAATCTGCTCCTCCCACACGGTGCTGTACTGGAGCGATTCTGGTTTTGGTAGCAGAACATCCAAAGGGCCTGTTTGATTCCACTACCCACTTTGCTCATCAAGGACATCCCCTGCTTCAGGAGGGGCTGCCTGCCCCTGAGGAAATGCCATCACTACCTTTTCAAACAAAAAATGCCTTAGACTCTGTAGCCCTGACAGTCCAAACTTCAAGAGGTACACAGCAAGTCACAGTCCTTGCAGCACAGCTGTCAACTAAACTTCCAGCTTCTTATTTTTCTGCCTATCTTGCCCTAGTTTATACTTACATTTACTCCCTGCACCAGGGAGGGATTTCATTGTGTTAGATTGTCCAGAATTCATACATTTCCTAAGCCTGTGAAGACCTGAATAGTATCCACAAGGAGCAAAACTCATCTGCTGGAGCTTTCCACCATGTAGTTTTGACAGTTATTTGAGAGTCCAAGCACAGTTACCTTGGTAAATTTTCTCTGCCCAAAAGGAAACCCGAGTTAAAAAAACAACAACAAAATCAAACAACAAACAAACTGCTGCTTAGAAGGTAAGAAGTTAATCTATTCTGCAAGCTTATTATAGTTGTGAACTTTCTCTAACCCCATCAGTGAGTATGGAAAGTTTATTCTCATGTCTAATGTGACATCCCTAAGAAAAAACCACTACATAGAAACATACAAACGCAAATTCTGCCTTTAAAGAGACATGTCTCCAGTAATGCAAGTTTACATTCAAGCAATTGGCCGTAAATAGATGCAAGGAAGGACAACAATCCTATTTGGAGCAACCGGGACAGAAATAGATGTCTTAAGATAAAAGGGGCTTGGAATATAAGCACACACAGTGTAAAATTCTACAGAGGAAGCCAATAAAACCTCTTATACTTCTATCAAAATTATACTTTTACTACTCTTCTACCAAAATGTGTGAGTTTACCTTTTTCCAACACAAATTGGATTAAAATTTAAATACAGAACATTTTAGACAGGTGAGAATGTCAAGTTGATTAAAAGAGAGACAGGGAAAAAAAATCCTGTTCTAATCCTGATTCTCCTGCATTCACTTTGTGACTAACAACTCCGAATACCCACAGCTAAACCCTCTTGTTTTAACACAAGGATAACAGTGACTTTATTAACAAATCCATGTCATTCTGGTGAGAGTTAGTTGAGTAAGTCTTGGAAAAATACAAAATACATTATAAATTCTAAATATTAACACAATTACTCCACCACATCAGCTATCCACCAAAGCATACTAAATAATGGAATAGTTAAAGTAGCTGCTACTTCCCCCACCTTCAGGTCCACAGTATATGTGCAACAGCTGATGTCTAATATGTTAAATACTTGAGCAAATTCCATCATTTTTTCCTCGGTTTAGAATTCCATCTGTGCTTTTAAAACGGCGCTAGGAGCTAAGATACAAAGTAACCTATTAATTATTTAACACATGCCATTTCCTTCAGAACTGTTCCCTTTTCCTTACTGAATTGGTAATAGCAAGGATACTGTGTTACTGATATAGAATACATGCATCAGTTGATGCTCATTTATTTGTAATACAGATTTGTAAGAGAGTAACCATCTTGTCAGAATGCAACAAGATTATTCTCAGATGTTACAATACACTTAATAGTTACATAATATCACTATTTAAAGTTTGGCTGTATACCAGGTTTGCTGGTGTTGTACTTGGCTCTGAAGCTAGATTTTAATTTGGAAGCCTGTAGAAGACTGTGAAATGACAAGGTCACAAAGTCTGTTGTTTGTAGTAAATCTTGCTTTATGGAAACATACTTTTGTCCCACTTAGCTATGAGAAGACTCACTTTTCACGTTTCTTTTTAGCTTTGGTTGTAGTTAGATCCTAACTTACCACTATACCAGTATG
Source organism: Apus apus (assembly GCF_020740795.1). NCBI lineage: Eukaryota > Metazoa > Chordata > Aves > Apodiformes > Apodidae > Apus > Apus apus. The sequence goes on along the minus strand of NC_067294.1, from coordinate 15,274,523 downwards.
CTTGCTCTTAGAACCTAACCTCCTGCTTATGAGCTCAATAACAGCTATTTTCCTATATATATTCTACAAATCCAGTGGTTACTGAAACATTAATATTCCCTAAGCCTGTAGTTGGTATACTTTAGTTTATTGACCTTTTAGATTGCTGAACTTAACCAAATCTGTTCACTGCTGACCCTGCCTTACCTATTCTAGCAGGTGAGTGATTCACATTAGTAACAGAATAATTACAACAAGTAGATGTCTTGGGTTTTATATTTTTTTGTTGTTTTGGTTTTTGGTTTTCTTCCTCCCCACCCCGCGAAGAGAAGGCTTCTTGCCTTTATCTACACAAAACCAAAGGACACGAAGAAGCCCTCTTAATCTTTCCCTGATAATTGTAACATATGAGCTGACAAATGTTTTACTAACTGCTTAATCTCCCAAATGCTACACAAAGCAAGTGAGTTATAGGAGCCTATTGAGAACTGATTACTTAGATGTACAAGTCATTTTGACACAAAAGAGCCGGGGTTCAGAGTCATCAAAGCTTGTTGGAGCAATAGGGTTTATTTGTCTTGCATGTTCTTGTTCTTTTCATCATTTAAGAACACTTAATTTTTCACAATTTAAAGGCACTTTATTTCCTAGTGCAACTTCAAGAAAGCACAGGTATGACACCTTGCACTTTTTTTTTTTCCAGTTGGTAAACATTAAACTGTTGTTTTTTTTGGTTTTTTTTTTTGAGATAAGACACTTTAATCTCCAATTAAACTGAATTCACAGGTCTATATCTTTTAATTTATTACTGTTAATTCCAAAAGCAGTAATGTTAATACCTAAGTTCTTCTGCAAGGAACTCAAGTAGCTCAGTAATTACAGCAACAGATTGAAAGCCAGTAACATACTGCTTCTAATCCTCTCTAAACCATTAGCAGCTGACCTCATCCAAATCACTTCATCTCACTATTTCAGTCATCTTAGCTAAACAAAGATACGGTTTGCATTTCTCTTACCGATCTAACCTTAACTAGCCTACTCCGACTTAACATGATTACTTGACAAACCTCTCTAGTGGGTAAGAGTGTCACTTTCAAAAACAAAATTTCAGGTACTCCCTTATTAAAACTTTCCATTACTTTAATTTAGTTATCTTTTTTTTACTACCTGAATTTATGTAATCAAGGAGTTCAGTTATTCAAACATACATTCTTTAGTGTACACAGAGCTCAGCAATAGTAGAAATTGACATTATGGCTTGACTAACATTTGTAAACTATACTTTTCTTTTTCCTGTTCCCCCTTCCCTTTTTTTTTAATATAGGATCAAGTCAGATGCATATCACAAGTTTTCCAAATATCCATAGTTAAAGACACAATTACAGGACTTAGCTAAAAACAACATAATGATACAAGCTTTATGATAGTAACTTCAGGGGGTTGATTTTTTTGTTTGTTCATTTATGCCTTGCAGCTTAAGAGATCATCTCATAACAAGCTTACAAAAATCAATTTTTAATAGAATCTGGAACATACCTATAACTTAAATTAGCTTTAGCTCTTCCTTCATCAAGCAGTACCTAGCCAAGTCCCTTTAACCTCTCACTCAATATAAATTTAAATATCCATTATTATAAATCCATAATTTAACATTACTTTAGAATCCCCACTGCTTCTTTCCACACATTACAAATTTAGTCAACACATGCTTTCATTCAATTTATTGCACCAATACAAAATTAATTCAGTATTTAAGTGCTACTCTCCTCTTCAGCAGGAGCATACTACAATAGCAGCATCAAATGAGCACTTAAAACCCACATTTTCCAGCATAGAAGCATACATACAGCTTCAACATTAACACTATAATTGTACAACCATTAACTATGAAAAATTAAAAAAATTATGGTAACTTATGAGACTTCCTATATACTCACTACCAGCAGAAGCTCCCTAATACAGCACCATCCTTCCCAACACCTCCTCTGCCAAGGCAGTTAATACCCCTTCTGTTCCACTGGCCACGTAGCTGTTGCAAACCGGATTCTGATTTCCTTGCAACTAGTGACCGGGGCTGTGAGGAGCAGCAGAGCTTCCCTCCCGGCTGGCTCTTCAGCTGTCCTAGAGCAGCACCACCACCTGCTGGGCATCTCCCTTCATCGCTTGCATGCTCCCTGCAAGCGGGACAGCCCTCCTTCACTGCTATGGCAAAACAAGCACTAAGAGAAGCAAGTAACAGCTTTTAAACATTAAATAGAAATTGATACTTAATTAACTAATATAGCTTCATTAGGTAGGCTTAAAATTAATTTATACACCTGCTTTTTTTTTTTTACTAAACTTTTGGACAGAGTAAATACCATTAATTTTGATAAATTCAGATTTATAGAGATCATCAGCTACATTTAGACAATAATTTTGTGCTGTTACTGTGCATTTCTAAACAAATGCAGTAAAAAGTTTATTCAGCTCTGCAAGCTGGGGGTCATCAGCTTTGCAAGCTGGAGGTCATTAGCTTTTTCACCACCAAAACAAATTTAGCTTTCACCTGAGCCTCATTTCAGGCTTCCTATAAAAGATCTCCATTTTTTCTAGAGTTGTTATAGTTAATGTGTCTGTGCAAGCAAATAGGAGTAGCAAAGGTAGTGCTTTAGGTTTTTTTTTCTGGTAGCTATGAATAGTGTTTGTTTGCATGCAATGTACTAAGTTAGGGTTTGGGTTTTTTTCTGTATGAGCTATTTTTATGTAGTATTTCAAAATATTGGGTGCTATGATTATATTAGGTTTATAGGTAACTTATATTTCATCAGTTTTAAAAAGGTTTACCTAGGGGTTATTGTTCTGATACTTCTGGCAAGGAAAAAGAACAGAAGCAAAAAGAGAAATGAAATGGGGTAAGCTGTAAAAGCTGTGCTTGATTGCCTAAATGTTTGATAGCTGAAAGACTGTTTTTTATTTTTAAGGCCTGCTGTTACTTAAAGATAGTTTAATGAAATATTTAAGATTGCTCCTAAAGGGTTTTAATTAAGCTGTTAGTGTGATTCTGTGTTATGTGTAAAACTGGTGTTATAAACTGTATGGGCTGTATAAACTGTATAACTAACTTATAGTAACTTGTATAGGGATGTTTACAATATGAACAGTTCTGTTTTCATTGATAGAGGTTTATTGTGCTACAACTCCCTTAAAGTTCAAGCTATGGAATACTTAGTTGGGATCAGGACTGGAAAGGATGGCTCTTTCTCTTTTTTTTAAGCTTAGTTGATTATGTTTATCCTATATTGTAGTAGGAAAGAATAATGAACTGAGCTCTTGTTGTTTAGTTTTGCTTCAATTCTAGGTTTTTCCAGTTTAAAGACTACTTTCAACTGTTTGGTTTTTTTAATTTGTCAGAGAAAATACTTGTGATGTTACTTTTAATGGTAATCCCTGTTTTTCTTTTTCCCTCTTAAAAGGCAAAATTGTATATTGGGTAAAACTATGGATGGTTTCTTATTTGTAAAATAACTAGGTGATCCTATTTGGGTTTTAGTTGTTCTGTTTGGACTGCAGAGATTCATAATATGATATCAGACTGTGTAATTTAGGCAGAAGCTGATGTTTAAGAAGTAACTGAGTTAGTATCTGTTATCTGTTTGCTCATATGAAGGATTATCAGACTGAAAGTTTGTTGGTTTTGAGGGGGTTTTGGATGCTTTATTTACCAAGTAATTTTATTCTCAGCTGTCTGCTTGCCTACTAGCTCCAAGCATATAATCAAACACAGCAACCAACTAACTTCATTCTGAGATTTGCAGGCTGAAAATTACTTGGTCTGTTGATGTCTTACCAGCAAGCAGATATGTTTTTCTAGAAATTCTGAAAAAGATTGGGGGGGGGGGGGGGGAGGGGAAAGAAAGCAACAAAAAAACCAAACACACACACACACAAAAACAAAACAACCAAACACAAAGGAAACTTAAAAAAAAAAAAACCCAAATGAAACCATCTAGAACTTCTTGTATGTTGTTTCCCCCCCCCTTTCCAAAGTGTAGCTTTTTTCTTCATATACCTCTAAAAAAAAAATAAATGAAGCCTGTAGTGAGTAAAATAGGATAACTTGGAAGGGTAAAACAAAATGATATAATCACTTGAATATGTTCTTAAGATACTTGCCTTGCCTGGTAAAATATTCCAACACTTTTAGTTACAATTTCATTTGCTAGATAACTAGATTAATTAATAGCTTTACTGGCAGATCAGCAGCTTACAGTCTAGTTTTAATTTGAAATTCTGAACATAATTTACTTTTATTCATTAAATATTCATTCTGTACTGCTTAATCTTGAGGGCAGGATGTCACAAAATGCCTCAGTGAAGCTGGCCTGTAACCATATTTGCTGTTCAGTGTTTGTAGTTAGTATCTTAATAGTACATCAAATATTTTTCTGTAAACAATGTATGTTGTTGAATGGCCTGAAATGGGCAGTGCACAAAGTTTTCCAATCATTAAACTTATTATGCCATTTAGTGGGAATCAGTTTGGGAATCAGAAACTCTTATTTCAGTTGAATTTAGCCTAGATAACCTACTTGGGTGCAAGCAATGCAAGCAGTTTTATGCACTGAAATCCTTTTACCTGTTTCCTTATCTTTCTCCATTTAATATATGAGTAATCTAAAATTAGAAGATAAGTACCACTGTGTTTCAGTCTCTCCTGAAAACTTCTTAGTATTTTACCATGAGCATAATTTTGTATATCTTCTGGACATGAAGTTTGTGTTTATAATGTTTGGGTACTGTTGTACTGTCTTCTAAGACTTTGGTATTTATGTTTGATACTATGGAAATGGTAGGTTTTATGACAGGTTTGTGCTTTTCTTTTAGACTTTATTTGATTCTATTATATTGTTTAAGGTTGTACAGGGAAAAGACTGTGTAGTGCCTGTGGAGTTTTGTGCTACTCAGCTTTCAGTAACTTCAAAGGGAAATTTCTCAATTAATTTCTTCATGTAGCCCATTGATAGAAATAAAGTTAAATCTTGTTTGCTTTTGTTGATTATTTTAGAGATGTAGCTTGTTAGGTTATACAAAAGAAACTCTACCTGAAGTCTTAATACAGTTTACATGCTATAGAAGTAGATGCAATCATGAAGAAAGCATCACTTATGCCATGGTTTTGCTACAGAATTTACTACCTGTAGGACGTTGAAGCAGATGTACTTTTCCCAAAATATAGTGAAGTTCAGCCTATGTTGAACCTCAGGTTGAAGACAGTGTTTGTTCTCCATTGTGCCTCTGCTACCAAAATGTGGCAAGGTGGATTAGTAGAACCATTACCATTTCTTCATTAATTAGTTTAATTGAAGTTTTCAGTACTTTTCACATGGCTCTGAATGACACTTTCTCTTCTGTGCTTTTTGAATAAAGATCTTTTTGGATATAACCAGTTGAATTTGTATTTCTAATATCTCAATTTGCTGTGGTTACCTTCAGCATATTATCAGATGGGTTATCAAAATCAAAGAAGTAATAGGCCTTTAATTTGTACAGACCTCAAACTGGTTTTCAGTGTCCATCTCTTGTGAATGTAAGCTTTAAACTTTTTTTAGAGGTTTAATCAACCTTAAAATATTGTTCTCTCAAGTCAGATAGCTGTGTGTCAAAAGTTATACTGAAACTGTTTTCAATTGTAGAATCTGCATCTGGGCTGTTCCCAAAAGCTACTATTTTGCAAAATGTAGTGGTTACTTCTAAGTGATCTCATTTTATCAGCATATAAAGGTGTTTCCAAAAAGTAAATTGAGAAAGGATGTATTTGCAACAGGCGGGTAATATGAGCTACTAGACTTTTTGTTCATTTGGCATTTTTCCCAACTGCTGCACTTAGGGGTTAAGCCTTCATTGTTTCTTTGGCTTTCAGTGGCATTCAGTTCTAAGCTGTGCACCAACTCTGAAAACAAAAACTAATTAAAGCCAGATGTAAAAAGAAATTATAATCAATTGCCAGGTTTAGGATAAATCCACACAACCAGATACACTTGGACTGTAAAACTTGCACAAAGTTGGTAGTGGGTATATTATTCTCACTACCTGTCATGTTACACAAATAATGTATACAACAACTAGAATAATAACAACCTAACTCTTTAAAAATACTCTAGGTCCTACATCAAGTATAACAGCTTCACTGTTCTTAGATAATTTATACAAGGTACCTTAATTTTTTTTAACATTTCTAGCACAAACTGTTTTGGCAGTTGCTTCCCAGCTTGAAAATGCAAGCCTCAATTAAGACTTTTCTTTAGGCAAGCTTTAAATCTGATGGGAGGAGTAGGAAGATTCATAGCATGAGTCAGTTGTTTACCACAGGTTTTATTTTATTGGAGAGTGCTTACACTGACTCCTTATACACCTTTGTATTGATAGTTACTTTATTCTTACTTTTCCTTCAGGGGGGTATCATCAAATGTGCTTATTATTTTACGCAGAAAACTGGCAAAGCTTATGTAACTAATACTTCTTCCAACAGAATATTAATTAAAATTAATTGGAGCACATGAGTTTTAATCACTTTGGCTGGCATCTTCAAACAAGTGAGGTGTTTGAAATATCTATGTGTTGAGCACCTGTCTTTCCTCAGGAGTCCTAAGGATCCCAGCCTTTAGTATAGTCATTCAGATCCTCACATACCTTGGCTGATGGACAATTTGTTGTTTCCTGATTTTTTTTTATCCTGTTATGTGCAACTAATCTGCAACACAGAACTCGCATAGCTCTTAGAGCTGCCTCCTACTTTGTCTTTGCTTCTTGCTTCTGGATTTACAGGTGAGTGAAGCAAGATTTAAGAGTATGATGTGGAAAGTAGCCATTATTAGTTGATGACATTTAGCTTCATTAGAAATGTTTTTTAGTTCCTGAGGACTGAACTGCTGAGTAGAGGGACCTAAAACATACTTAATATAGCAGACCTAAAGTTATTTAATATAGCAGACTTAACAGTGAAAGGCATTCAGTTTATTAACAATTAGTTTACAGTGGAGAACAAACGAGAGTTTGTATTTAAATTACCTTCATATTTTGCTATGCTGTTTTTAGATATGACAGACACCTGTTGCTTTCACAGCTATTAGAAATCAGCATGTACTTCAGTCTGTAGGCATTTGGGATATGACTTGGATGACTAGGATGCATGTATAGATGTGGTATAACTTTAGTACCAAGCCAGGAGATTGTGTGCTTACACTGGGTATAAAGCCTGTGTTGACTGACCTAATTCTTATTATTTTTCATAGCTTGCGATTAGATATTTTTCCTCAAATATGTTGTGCTACTGAAAGGTTAATGGACAGCTAGAATTTCAAAAGGAATTGTAGGTCAATGTGCATGCTCAAGCTGTCTCTTGAAATTTTGCTGGAGACCTACATGGTGTTTGCATGTATACAAGTACCAGAGTATTAGGGATCAGTTAATACTAACAGTCTCTGTGTAGTCCAGATGCCAGGACAGCAGCTGGTTGAATGCAAGTACTAAAGACAGAAAACTAAATGTCTAATTTTCAAGCTCTCTAAAACTGAGTATTTGTAATGGAAGCCAGGATTTATATCCTAGTGTAGCTGAAGGATACAGGCAGTGATGAGTTTTCAGACAATGACTTTCACAATGGGAAGTGAAATGCAAATTCCAAATGTTTCGAATTTTTAATTATTCCTTGCTTCCAGTTGAGACAATTTTGTGTGTGCTGTGCTTTTTCCTACTTTTATAGTTCAGTCATGGAAAATCTATGTCAAAGCTTGAAGTGAATATTAAATATTTTGTGGTATGTGATCACATTTGCTTATCATGTACTGAATATAAAGATTGCATTAAAATATTGTACTAGCACACAATTTCATTTTCTTGGCAAATGAGCTGAACAAATCTGAAATACAGCTGTCCAGAAAGGTATCTTTGCTTTGAACTGTGTGCTATAAACAGAAATGTGAGATGACTGTCAAATGTGAGATGTGATGTTAGTGTTGTGCCACAAAGGTATGTCTTCATCTTAAAACTTCACTACAACCTCCTATTTCAGTGTAGTGCTTACTCAAGTGGGGAATGGGAGTGCAGTTGCCATGAAAAACAAGGGAAATTGGGAAGCAAACGAGGCAAGCCTAATCTAAGTAACACTCTGTGTAGCTTTTCCAAGTGCAATAGGTTTCAGAGGCAATAATCTAGGCAAAGCATTAAAATATTAAGTTTAATCAGTAGCAGAGAAATGTGTTGAGATGGTACTGCGTGGTGAGACGTGGAGGGGAATCTGCCTTGGTGCTGTCAAATGCAGGTCAGTGCATGCGTTGAGCTGACAAGCCAGCTCATTTCTAGGCCAGTGCCCGTTAAACCACGATCGCCACAGAATCCGAGCTGTTTATGGCTGATAGGTTTATAACGACCGCCTTGCCTGCGCAGCTCCCGCCGGGCTCTGGCGCTCCCCAGCGGCGCCGCCCGCTCCTGCCCGGTTCCCGGGACCGGCTCCCTGCTGCTGCGGGCCCCGCCGCCCTCGCCCTCTCCCCGGCCCCCTTTCTACTTACACACGGTTGCTGCTGGTTTCACCGCTCTGCGGCGCTCCCCACCATCGAGATTGAGGCACATTTGCAGAGTAGTTCAAGTCAGAAAGTAGTGTTCACAGTTTTTTTGTGTAGTGGGCAATACTGAAATAATGTAATGCTCAGTAAGGAGAGCTAAGTTATTACCTTTTTTACTTTAAGGGAAAAACCCAGCAACACTCAAGCCTGTTGCATGCACATGGTACATACTTTTTCAAATGCTTATGTGCTGTTTTTTCAAATGGCTATGTAATGTCAGCAATAAGATATTAATACATTGTAGAAAAATGTTTAGTTTGCAGGCTGCTGCTTCTGAAGGCCTAATGAAACTATGTTAAGCTCATTAGCTGAGAGTTTTGTTAATATTTTGTTCTTTTGTCTGGAGAAAGGGATGTGACAGGAAACATTTAAGATTTGGGCCTACTGCAGTCATGGTGGACATATGATTTACAGCTCAGCAGATGCTGGCCACAGGAGAATATGTAGCTATTAAAGTTTTTCCAGACAAATACTTATTTTAACAGAGCTTTTTTTGCTATAAAATCACCTTTGGATCAAAAGCTCTACAGCTTGGAGGAACTTCTTGATTAAAACCGGATGGTGCTTCACATTCTGCTTCGATGTGATGTTCCTTTGGAGCCAGTATAACTGAAAGCCAGATCTAATTATTTCACACTTCTTTATGTAGCATCATATTGAAGTCCTGCCAAAATTCTGTGGGTGAAGAATCCTGCTTACCAGCATCTGCAGTGTAAGCTGACCTGCATGTGGGATGGAACAATGGAAGCATAGTGTCCTTTCTTAAGAGTGGTTTAGTTTATTACCATAGTCATTAGTTTTAATTCCCTCAGAACTTCTTAGTTGCAGCTTGTAGATAACTTTGGATTACTCATTCATTTAAGTGAGTGTTTTCAGGAATTCATTTCAGTGTGGCTAGTCATTGGCTCCAGTGCTCACTTGAAAAACTTGTTTTTATTTTATTTTTAGTTTTCTGGATGAAGTGATGATGCTTTTTCTAACAACTTTCAATTTAAACTTTTTTCTAAAAAGGTGTGTGTAACATGGGTTTTTGGAATCTATGTAAGGTATGCTGTATTTGTAAATTTTTTTAAGGGTGGAGCTGGCAATCAAAAATCAAAGATAGTGCTGACTTACTGCATTGTGCTTGTTAGTAGTTGACTGATGATGGAATGAAACCTGAAGCCTTAAAACAAAAATCACAAACTTATTTTTCAGCCTCTTCCTGTACTAAGTGTGATTTTGAGAAACTTCAGTCTCTATTTGAACAAGTATCTTATACTCAAGAATTAATGAGTTGCAATGTTGGATGAGTAAGAAAACAAGCAGGCAGAAAAAATTGTCTGGGCTTATCTTTTATTGAGATGTAAGTGAAGCTTATGTTCATGTACTAGTATGTATCAGTAGTACAAAGAAGCACATTGCATTTTATCAAATACTACATGTATTCCTAAAATCAGTTGTTAAAATAGTTAATGATGTGGGAGGTGCCAAGCTGAGACGATGGGACCTTGTCCTTGCTCTGTGTGTCCTCTTTAAATGATAGAGCACAGTGTGTTCACTGAAAGGCAGAAACTGAAAATTTATGTCCACATGGGTTTTTCGTTGTATCCTCCTCAAGGTGGTTTGGGCATGCATAAGTTTGACAGGGTTCTTCAAGCATGTTATGACACTGATGTGAAAAGCTATACATGATGACCCAAAGGCATTAAATTCTGCATGTTCTTCAACCACATATTAGTTGTGAGGCTGTTAGCAAGTCTCTTATAAGTAGGAAAAAACTGTTTGCTTATTTGTTTTCAAAGTTGTTATTTTTTTCTGAAGACATAGCCAAATAATATTTTTTTTTTTATCCTGAGCTTGTCTGCCTTCAGGAAGATGCCAAGAACCAGCGAGCTGCTTGGCATTGATAAACACCTGGCCCACCTAAGCAATGAAATGTTAGCCAAGTTCCCATCCCTGTTCAAATAATCTTGAATGATAAGCAGGAATTGCTTCCTGAATACAACACTTCAGAGCATTTAGTCACAGTAGGCAAGTTAGCATTGTCTTTCCACATCTGATAGTAATTTTGACTGTAAACCAAGTGGGAAGAGAGTGCATCCTAGATGATTGCTGAGAATATTCTAAAAGTGATGTCTGAGACATGTTTGACTGCCACATGTCATGGGGGAATATGAGAAAAAATTGTTAAGACATAGATGTATTCTGTCACAATTGAAGACAACATTATAACTGGGAAATCTTGTGTTTTGCATTACCCCATGATGTGATTTCTCCTTGATCCCATGAATTGTTGTAATTTCCAAGCAGAATGTAATTAGAAAGCATGTGGACCTCCATGTGGTGTAATTGAAGAATACGTTTAGAAAAATAAATCACTAACAGCTAGCATTTTTAGCTGTTGCTTTGAAATTTTCTAATTAGATTATTAGCAGATGGTGCCATTTCTATTGTCTTGCCTCACAGCAGTCTTTTCTGAAAAAGGAAGAAAAAAGTACATTTCATGCCTAATTAGGGGACTGTTTCATCTGGAAATGTTGCCTTTAGTAATCTGCCTCATAGCTATTGTCAAAGAGTGGTAGATGAGATAATTTCACTGATTGATAGATCTTTCTTCAAGACTATGGATTATAACTAGTTTTCAGTGCAAAGTAAAACTGTTACCTTGCTGTCATTTGCCTTCTGGTTTCCCCAAATCTAGAACTGTCAACCTAAATGTCAAGTTCTCTATCAGTAAAAATGACTAGCTGAGTGGGTAATAGTGTATGTGGGTGGGACCCTGGACTCTGGACAGCATTTTGCAAGTTACTGTCTTGTCTAAACCATAGCAGGATTTATACATTTTGTTTACCTCTACCAGCATTGATACATAAGCATTATATCATTATTACACTGAAAAGGTTACGGTAGCTCCTTTTGCCAGTTAAAAATATATCTTGTAAAACAAATGCAGTGTTTAGACAGTTCTGCTATAGTTGGTGAAATTTTTGACCAACCTATTCCCAGATGGAAATAATTTAAGCCTTTCATTTTTGAGATTTGACCATTTTTAATATATTTGTTCATCAAATGGCTCACCAAAACTGCTAGTAAATGCAAATACCTGCACAAACTTCCATTTCTCAAATACAACCACCTGTACTGATTGCCATATGGATACCATGTGTACAGGGGGTTATTAACTATCAGATGATGAATCAGATACATGTAGAACCTCTTGCTGTGTTTGAAGTTTCTGTAATGGACAGGAAAGGCATCTTCAAATCAACTATCTTTTTTTTCACATCATGTATGATCTATCTTTCAATAAAAAAGGCAAAATTGGGAATTGCTGTTTACTGAAGTAGTAAGATGACCAGTGTTAAAGTTGGACAGGAAGAGTTGTAGTAAAGTCAACCTTAATAGAACCATATCAAGCTGCTTGACCTTTATCCTATTGACTGATAAATAATCTCTTATGCTTGGCTACAACTTCCTAATATCTGTCTGGCAATAGTCTCTAAAGGAAATATAATTATTGCTTTTCCTTTAGTGGCTCTCTTGTGGCTCATGAACTGTGGAGTTCCAATTACAGTGATTAAATGCTAATCAGCATCTATACACTGTTTTTTACTGTAGAAAGATACTGCTGTCATGTAATGGTTCTATTTTGCCTTTTAGAGTAAGATCCTGCAGCAGGAGGTATACCTACTCAAACTGTCATACATCCTGTCTTCAGAAGTAGCGCAGGGTGAGCCTGATCTATACAACATGTATGCTATTGTGAATATTTTAGAGTAGAAGTTTAGGAACAATGTAGAACATGGGACAAAATAATGTTTGGAATTATGCTAGTTAAGTAATGAAATGCCACATGAATGAACCTAAACAAAGCATCTGGATTTAAGAGTTGGATACTAAAGATGTAGGACTTAAAAAAATATACAACATTAATTTATCTAGTTGTAATTGCTCGGAATTAAGAGTTACCTTAATTTTATGGTGTCATCTGGTCAATTCTGAAGCATAGGTTTATATTTAGTTTCTGGATGGCTGCAGTTGTGATGTCATTGCTTCAGCATGTGTTTATAGAAATTATCATGTTTGAAGGCTATTATGAGGTTTTTATGCCTTGGTGAGACGTGTGGTTTTACATCTTAAGGTATGTGGTGGGCTCTCTGGAGGTGATGCTGTTTGAAGCTACAAAATGGTGGGTATTTATATTGAATCCAGACTGTAGTAGATATTGATGGTTTGGAATGTTCCCTAAAGTAATGGGTTAAGTAAGCAAAGTAAAAGGAATTAATGAACTTGGGTTGAATTTGTCTGTATATACAGGAGTTGCTTAATGTGTCTTCTGAGTGATGCAAACAAGTGCCTGCTTAAAAGCTTGAACTGAACTACTAGACATTAAACTGTGACAGCCACCCCAGTTATGCTTGTATCACTCTTCCCAACAATGCTGGTGTACAGTGACATCCAACTGAGTGGCTTTTTGCAGTTCTCAAGAATCCACTCTCAGCAATAGGAGTAAACTGAAAATATACAGAATATACACAGATTTTCTTTCAGGAGCTGGTAAGCACTTGTCAAAAGAACTTGATGGCTGAAGCACAGAAGAGACAGGCAGCCTCTTCTAGGTAGATGCAGAGGATGGGTGGCAGAAGGGAGGGGTATGAACATCTGGTGGGAAGGAAGGATGAGAATAGAAGAGAACAAAGGGCAAGCTCACACACAGGTAATTCACCTGTGGCTGGTCACGCATGAGGGAGGGGCTGGAGCTCAAGCAGTTTTCTGCACAGGTTATTGTACAAGACATCTGAGAATTGCAAATGCAGGGAGAAGGATGGGGTTTTTTCTCATGTTTGTTTTTGCCCTGGTGCTTTTCTTTTTGATGTGATGTTTATCAAACAATTAACTCATCAATTGCAACTAGGGAAATGAGTTCACTCAATGTGTTTTACATCAACTGTCCAACATTTGAAGTTTGGGTTGGATTAATATTTTTTAAATAATAATATAATTAGAATGTTAGCAAGTCCTAGATCTCACGTAGTCATCTTGAAATTTGACTGTTGCTGGTGGATGAGCAAACCTACAGCCTGTTTCTCTTACCAAAGCTGTGTATTTCAGAAAATAGTTCAATTTGGTTCATCAAGAACTAAGCAAGAAAGTCAGGACCCTCAGGGCACCGACAGATTTTAATGGTCCTGACCAGCCTGAGTTGGAACTCACATGTAGTTGTGTGCCCAAGACCCTCATCTAAGCTCACCCTGGAGTCTTCAAGTCCAGTTGAAGCTTGATCAAAGGAGTGCCTGTCTCCAGCACTGCTTTCTGGAGGGACCTCAGCCCTAGTCTGTAGGTTGTTTACCTCCTGCATGGACGCCCTGGCCATATATTGTAGCCTTGTCTTCAGCCCTGTCTCCTTTTGCTGCTGAATTCCCTGGGGGGGACCCTGGCTCCAGGTCCTATTTTTTTTTTCGTGTTCTGATGCATTGTTTTTGACAGTGTGTTGCAAGTATTTTTAAGGAAGAGTAGGGAAATGCTGACAAAAGGAATTTACTTTTTTTCCTGGCAAGTTCATCAAACTTAATTGTTCCATAACTGAACAGTTTAATAAATTTATGTTCATATGATGTATGTTCTGATTAAGTTGAGAAAAGTGAAGTTCCTGGTACACACAGTAGCTGTTTTTGCTGCAAAGTGTGCAAATCAGCCTTCCGATTTCTCTAATGGGTTAAAAAATGTTAACAAAGCTTAACATGATGCCTAGCTAATAACTAGGACTGAAGATTAGTCTAAAACCTCTTCTGTGAGCATCACTGATAATGTGACTGAGTCGGAACTTCTTGGAATTTCCAGGTCTTAAGCAGTTGTGTCCTGATGTAAAGATGTGCTTGGATCTGCAACATTAATTACCACTGGATAAGGGATTTCTATTACTTTCTTAATAGCCACTGAAGTAGAAAAAAATTAGTAGAAACACAACAGGGGTATAATATCTTATAACTTTATGCTACTGAAACCCTTAGTATGTACAGTTTTTTAAAAAATAACTGGTGCTAGCATCTTACTGTGGCAGTAGTGTTAACTGGAGAACAATGTTAAAATGGTGCTGAAAGTTCTGCCAGGGTATCTGTCAAATCTTAGCTAGTGGTTATCTAGTCTCATCCACTTGTTACTAGAATAAATATTTGGAATTCTGATTTTCTTTATTGCTGGTTTAAAATGTAACTTTTAAGAGTTCAAAACAGCCTTTGATCCTGTACAGCAGCTGGCATGGAGCTCATATGAAGTTTCTCAAAGCTGTTCCATTGTCTTGGCTTTCTGTAGTGTTGTCTGCTGATTCAGGACCCAGCTTAGTTTCTCTGAGTACAGCAAATATAGATAAATCAGAGGATCATTACCCAGGCTGCCCATAGTATGGCTACAAAGGGTAGCCAAATAGTGCACAATGATGCCTTAGCCTATGTTGTCTGAATAGCTTTTCCTGTGCCATGTAGATGCACCAGTTCATGTGAATCTTCATTCTAGAATCATGAAACATGTTTTTCTAAGGATTCAGGAAGCCTGATTTTTTTTTTTTTTTTTTTACCAAGAGGACTAGCTGTCAGTTACAGTTCACTATATTATTTCCAGTTTCCCTTGCTGGGTCTGATTCAGGTCTGATAGAGCTCTTAAAGGGTTGAAGTCTTTTAACTGAGGAGCTTTTAATTATACAAGTTCTTAATGGGGTAAGATTTTCTTGAGCTACCTGAACTACAAGAGCTGAAAGGTGAATCATAGACTGATTTCTCAGACAAAGACAGGTTAAGATATGGATGTGCCTGTATGGAAAATTCTGCTGAAAGCTCATCTTCTGTGTTCTTTTCTATGAAATTCTGCCAGTAACTTAAACAATGAAAGCTTTTCTTCCAGCAATGAAGTCATAATACTATCCTCTGGCAAAAAAGTACATCTTCCAGGTTCTGAAAACAATACTCAATAGTATGCTGCTAAGTCACTGAAAAGCTGGCATTGCAAAATTAAGGTGTAATCAAGCAGTTTACCGCATCCTGAACTGAGTAAAAATGTTCATGTCAGCTGTTTCTGTAGCTGGCTCATTTACAAACACATGAGAATGTGGAGAAGGCATTTGAGTAGAAAACCAGGGAGCAGTACTCTTGTATCCTTGTATATTTGGTATATTTATATGTTGTACTGATTAAGTAACTATACTCTAAAGAAAACCTTACATTGCATTCATACTGCTTAAGTAATTTGTGGTGTTGCACCATGAATATCCCTGCACATAACACTTCTGTGCTTTTATGTTAATTTTCTCATCTGGTCTATTTTCATTGAAGTGAAATAACAACTCGGAGGTTGTGCTATTGTTACATTTAACAAATGTTACTTCTCAGTTCCACAAATGAAAATGCTAGAGCACCTGTGACTGTTGAAAGATGTTTAGCACTTCTGGAGAGTTCTACTTTTTTTTCAGTGTGTACCCTTAATTATAGATTTCTTTTTAAATATGATCAACTACCATGGGACTGGAACAATTTTTGTGTAGTAGGTGAAAGCCAGTCTGGAGGCAACATGGTTTTGTGTATCTGAACTGTGTTTTAAGGCAAGGCTTAAGAGATAGCAATACTTAGGCTTTTGAAGATTTATCTTGCTTAATCAAAATTAAGCAAGATTAAAATCTTTTTTTCAATGCCTGCAGTGCACTGACTGGCAGATGTCTCTTGATCATCTAGGGGCCTGGGTGGGTTTTTCTTTTTTCTGTTGGTTTGTTTGCTTTCACAAACTCTTTCATCATAGCAAGTGTGAATGGGGTCTCAAATATGTAATACAAAAGTGTTCCAAGGCTTATGAATTTATAAGATCTTATCGGTCTTACAAAAATGTGATTAGGTCTGCCAACTCCTGAATTTTCCTTCCTTCAAGTTTTCTTTAGTGTCAGTGGGGGTCCAAAGCCACTTTCCTTTGTGTGTTTGTGGAATGATCCTTTCATAAGAGTTGGTAGGCACTAGTTGTGTGTTCTGAGACTGAAGTCTTGACTATATGCAAAATTACTCGTCTACTTATGGACACAACAATGATATAAAACAGATTGTAAAGAGTGGTATGAAGTCTGGAAAGGTACCCTAGAGATAGTGGGGTGAGGAAAAAATCAGAATAAAGATGAGGTTTTACAGCAGGATAGCATTAATTGTATTAACAGTGTAACACATCCTTTATTCTGGAGCCATACTAATTATTAACTATCAGTTCTTCAATTTCTATTCCAAACTGGACACGTGTAACAACAGTGTCAGTTGCTGTGTGTACAAGTATGCAATTACTTAAAAAAAAAAAAAAACAAACAAAAAACCAAAAATCAGCATCTTCTAATCCTGTTTGTTCACAGCATGCTTTTTCTTTGGTATTGCATGTTCCAGGGGTGGATCTGTGCATGGAGAAAGTATCTACAAATGGGCAACCAGACGAGGAAATAATTCTGTACATTATGGATGTTATTAAGTCTGGAAAGTTTTGCTAGCATGGCCAGAACTTCAGACAGATTTATCAGCAAAATTAAAAGAATAAGAATCTCTAAGTTTTCTTATTTTGAACTCCTCTCTTGCAGGCTGTGCAGTAGATATCTGCAGCTCTTTGGCAACTAAACCCTATGAAGGAGCTATAACCTTTTGTCATCTGTTTTTTTAGTATTGCTACACTAAACTTAAAATCCCACTAGTATCTAACCTACCAATTTTGAAAAGGTTAGTGGTCTCTGCTACTACATATACCTGTCAAAACTTGTGGACTTTTTTCTCTTTTGAAGATATGATGACACTGTGGAAGTACTCTATTTCTTGCAGCTTGTCATGAGTCATATTCCCTCTGTAGTTAACCTTATTTTATTTGTACTGAGAGAACTAGTGGTGGGGAGAAAATGACTTTTTCAAGAAAAAGAATGCAAATGCTCAAGTTGGTTGATTTAATTTTTCCATGGAAAATCTCTTCAGCTTAACACCATCTTTTCCTTTGTTGTCTCTAGCTGTGTCTTGCAGGCAAGGTAACCTGTTGCCATGGGAGTTTGTCTGGGATTTTAAGCAGAATAAACTGAACTTGAGGGTGAGGGTTGCAAATATTTCAGAAGGAAGAGGTGTGTAAATTCTACATCACATGGATAGAAGCTATCAATTGATTAACTTTGGCTTACAATTGAGGAAATTTTTACTAGACCCTACTCTGACCTTTGTTCTGTAAGATAGGTGTGAGGACATAAGTGGGATGGACGTGTTGATGAAATGTAGCCGTGTGATCTATTGGTCATGTGCAATCTCAGGAAAATGATTGCCTCAAGAAAAAGGACTTAATTTAAACCGAGTTTTGTGGCTGGCTACTTAACAATGTTTGTTTTACAGAACCTTCCTTCAGCTCTATTGGTCAGTTTCTAAGCTATGATATTCTAAAGCTTTTTTCTTAGTTCTGCCAACTTTCATTGCATTGGATCTAAGTATAAAAATGAGTTTTGTGGCTTAAATGCCACTGAGTCATGACAAAAACTTGGCTTATATCAGATGGATTACACTCTTCTTACAGCATGTCTGCACTGTACTGCCAGCACTGAGGAGAAGCAGGGCGAGGCAGTGGCTCTGTGCTGTCTTCTGTATCAGCCAAATGATTAAATCTAAATTGCTCTGTTACAATTAATGGGGTTACTTTGATCTAAAACTGAGCTGTGTTTCTAAATGGTCATAATCCCAAACAAAATTACTTTATCCAGACATTTTGTTAGACTTATGCTGATGCATCATCTTCATCCCGTTCTTATAAGGAGCTCATCTTCTCCTTTAAAGGAGAAAGTTCAGTCATGGGTAATGGAGAGGGGCACTTATAGCCTCCTGCCTTACATCTTGATAACCTGAGCTTTCCTCATATCTTGGCACACAGGTGTTGGATGTAATTCCGAAGTCATTTTGGTCTAAAACTGGAAAGTCAAAGTCGCAGGTCAAGAAAATTAGTGTTGTTCATCTGTAGCTTCTGAAGGTAGATCTGCTTTGTAAATAACCACTTAATGGACTGAAATGTAATGGATATAGATAGGTGCTCAGTTAAACTTTTTAAATTCATAGTAACTAGTTTAGCTTTAAAGAAGAATGGGGGTAGGATACTAGAAATATCCTTTAGTGATATCTAAGCAAATAGTTGTGTACACACTTGAATGATGAAGGCAAACATGCCTCTGAAGAAGTAGGGAGTCATTGTTATGGTTTTTGTTCTTACAAGTTAATCTCACTACAGTGAAATTCATTAGGTACTTGTATCACTGACTCCTCTTGACATTGTCTCTCTGCTTTCAAGATCTCATTGGCATGGCACTTGTTTGTTTTGGAGTTTGGATTTTTTAAAATTCAAATTCAGTAATAAGAATCTTGAACTTCAGTAGTGGTCAAGTTTTACCTAACAAGTTCTAATATGAATGTGAGGCTGAGAAGTGGAGCTCACATCTGCCTACAAATGTAACCAGTAGCTCATCTGTAAATGATTATTTATCAACTTCTCACTTAGTGAAAGGAAGGCAAACCTTTCTGCTGTGTTTTAGCAGCCTACATGTCAGCTTTGCTCTCACAACATCTCCTTGCTACTCTGATCCCCTTTCTCAGGGCTACTGCATTTGGGAAATTTGCTTGCATGGCAGTGAAAGGCATGCTATGTGTCTTTGGTACAAAACCATGAAATGTTAATGCGATGATGTGAATTATGTGCTGTGACTTGTCTCCAAGATCTCCTGTCCTTAAAGGACAGTAAAGGTCAGGTAGGTATCAGTGTTATAAAAAGTGTTGGTATTGTATGAGCTACTTATACTGCAAAGGGAACGTGTCACGTACAAAATTTATACTTGTCCATAGCTACTTGTTAGGCACTGACTAATAGTTCACAGTTAATACCTTTGGAATAATAAAACATGTAGGCAAGTATGTTTGAGGGCAGTTCTTGCCTGTTTGGATCTATGTTAACTGTGGGTGACCACCCTCTTTTCATAATGACTGTTATTGTATTTGACACTGTTACTGCTTACTCAGGAAATATTTTTTTCAAAATAATCTAGATAGCATAAAGTGATTTTTACTGTAAAGAAACTGTTGACAATTAACTGAATTTTAAATGAGACACTGACTGTCTCAGATCAGGATGTGAAAGAAAATGCTTTTGACAGTTACTCTTTATCAAAGGTGTTTTTGTCAAATACCAATTACCTCAGACAAAAGAGATGATTTTTATACTATATTAAATCTCAATTTTTAATGTCAAGGGCTAACATAATTTTGGTTTTTATCCCCATTAACATCTGCAAATCTAATCCGGAAATTAATTTTTGAAGTTAATGTACACATTTAACTGAGCTCTGTGGAGGATTTTGACTTGGGTCAATGTTATCTAATATACTGAAGTATGTTTACTTAAACTGCCTTATGCTGTATTTTCCATGTCTTAGGCAAACTTGAGACAGAGTTAATAGCTAATTGCTTTAGTTCTACTCTAACTTCATTTCTTAACTATCTGCCCCTGCACTGTCTCCCTCCCACACCAAAAAGAGAAAGTATTCTACTTTAAACTTGTTGGTTGTTTCCAGAAAGAGGATTGATCTCAAATTATTTGTAAACATGATTTAATCAAGGATTAAACTTCTCTAAGGTCAAAACAAAACCTAGGGCGTAGTGTTTCAACTGCATTGCTAAGAGGGCTTTAATTCAGGGAAATGTTTTCATCTAATCTTTCCTGCCTCAGCATGTGTCCCATTTTTCCCTCATCAGTTTTTTTAACCCTGATGTACACTTTTATGCCATATACTAAGTTGTTAACATGTTGAAGTTCTGATGAAAGGAAATTGAGCATAAAACAATTTGTTTTTGCATGAGTGTGTGCCAAAAGTAGGCCCTCCCTTGATGTGTCAGTGCAGAAATAAACACAGGAGGGAGGAAAAATGCTGGAGAAACAAATACAAGTAGAGATTGGACATGGCAACACTAAGTTTACAAACAGCTTGTATTAAGCAAACATTAAGGCTGGAAACTTAAACAAACATGAAGTTCCCCAGACACATGAAAGCCCTCACTAGTAAGATTTAAAATAAAACAGAAGATGTGAAACTGATGTGATGAGGTGATTGTTTCTCTTCTCGGTTTGCTTATTTGAAAAGCCTTAATACAAGAGTTCTTCACATTGCAATGATATTCTTTTGTTGATCAGCCATGAGGAAGCCATTAAGTGGAATATTTAGAGGGCCTATGTTTTGGCTGGCTATTTTGAGTTCCATGAGGGTGCTTGCAAATCAAGCTTTGTGACCTGTTAGGTATATGGCTTTCCAAGACTGACTTCTGTGTATCTAGTAGGAGTGTTTGGTAATGAAGAAAAACAGCTTCCAGAAAAGATGATGTCTTAGATCACATTAGGCTCTCAGTTACCAGAACAATTAATATGCCTTCAGAAATATTGAAGAAGGAAATTGGCAGTGGACTGATCACTTAATCTGTAGCGAGCCAGCTTGCACCATAGTCTGAATGGACTTGTCTACTTCAAGCTTCACAGTTTTCAAGTATGTGGAGAATACTCTTCAGAACTATGGAGCTTTGCTCTGGCAGAGGCTATGGCAGAAAACAATGTTTCTTACCATCATTCATGTTGGGTTATAATGCATGAAGTACAAAATATCAAGGTAGCTGACCAGATGAACTCCTAATAAGTCTGTGCTACTTAGGTGAAAACCAAATATAAGAAGTGAAATTTTGTGCTTTGCTGTCTGCAGTGCAGCAGCATGGAAAAGCTGATTTTTGTTCACTGACTTTTCCAGATGTTGATTCCTTGTAAACAGGGCTTTTTAGTTAGTGAAAATTGAGTTGTAAATAAATCTGAATACCAATTCTAGTCCTTGAAGTGCTTACTAATTCACTACTAATATAAATAATGTAAAAAACACAGAAGTTTATTGTAGTTTAAGCACTACAGACATCTGGATTATATCTGTAACTAAAAGGTAGTCTGTTGAATCAACATGTTTGTTTATTGGATTAACTGCCTTTCAAGAACTAGAAAGAAAATTCTATTAGTGAACTAATGATGAGATGAAAAATATTGTTATGTTCCAGTAAGAGATTTGCACTGAAAACTGGTCAAGTATTATTTAATAAATTATCCTTTAAATTACCCTTCTGACTGGGACTACTTGATCTCTGGCTTTCCTGGAGCTGCTCGGATTAAAAAACCTGAGACTTGGATGTCTTGGAG
This sequence comes from Apus apus, assembly GCF_020740795.1. NCBI lineage: Eukaryota > Metazoa > Chordata > Aves > Apodiformes > Apodidae > Apus > Apus apus. The sequence continues at coordinate 15,252,717 of NC_067294.1, read as the reverse complement.
AAAACTACTGGCATTTGTGGTTTGGGTTAAAACTTCAATGTGAAACTAGTTTGGTCTGCAGATAAAGAATGAACGTAAATGAAAAGAAACTTTTTTTTTTTCTATGAAAACACACTAGTGTCAGATAAGAATCACTTTGGATATTTGAGCATTGAAATTAATTTTGCATTTAATGAAGCAGTTAGGGCTTGTGATGATACTGGTTTTTGTAATGTGTGTGTAACACTTTGACATGATTTGGCAGCTGCAGTGGTTTTATGGAGTAGTGTGTTATGTCTTAATCTAGACTGTCAGAAGGATTGATCATGTATTAGTGACGGTGCTCTGGGATGTCCTCAGTATTTCAATCTTTGGCTTCTTTCTTCACAGTCCTCCGTTCAGAGGGGAACAGAGTCGTACACTGTGTGTTTCATATTACACCAAATTCCTATTTTTTTAACACCAAATTGAATCAAGGTTGGAGAAGACCTTCAAGATCATCAACTCCAAGTGCCTGCCCTACAACTTCTAACCACTAAACCATTTCCTGAAGCACCATATCTACCTGTTTTTTTTAACACCTTCAGGGATGTGTCCCCACCACTTCCCTGTTTCAGTGCCTCACCACTCTTTCAGTGAAGAAATTTTTCCTAACACCCAATCTGAACCTCTCCTGGAGCAACTTGACCCCATTCCTTCTTCTCCTGTCACTAGTCACTAGGGAGAAGAGGCCAATACCCACCTCAGTACAACCTCCTTTCAGGTAGTTGGAGAGAGCAATGAGGTCTCCCCTCAGCCTCCTTCTCCAGGCTGAGCAGCCCCAGCTCCCTCAGCCTCTCCTTATAAGACCTGCAATGTATGTTACATCTAATGATGTAACATGACTGGCGTTAATTGCTGAAGTTAGAGGAAAACCTTATGTAAAGATTCCATTTATATTTCTTTATTGCTTCAGACAGTTACTCTGCATTTCACCAAGTGTGGCTGCTGCATGTTAGCTTTCTCAGAGTCTGTCAGAGTTGAAGGAGCACCTGGATGATGCTCTTAGACATATAATCTAGTTTTAGGTAGTTCTACAAGGAGCAGAGTTGCATATGATGATTTTTATGGGCCCTTTCTAGCCTGAGATATTCTATAACAGACCAGCAGTCATGATAAGTAGCATGTGACTTCCATGAGCATCATTCATAGGAGCTTGGCCCTTTTTCTCTTGCAGATCAGTTGTTCCTAACTATTTGCAGATTTCTAGTAGGGATCTCTTCACCTCATTGGTTTAAATAATGGGTAGAGTTGACAACTTATTCCTTGGGGCGAGCAGTGCTAAGGGAGGAGCAAGAGCGGAAAAGGTTTGCCTTTTGTCCTACATGTATGTCACTAAGCATTTAAGCCACCACTCACTTTGCTTTGGTGGGGAATGCCTAAGATGTTCTGACCTGTGTTGCTTCTAGAGTAATTATGTATTTAAGAAATGAAACAGGCTGTTTGGCTAATTTAGATGTATGCCTCCTTGGGTTGCTTCTCTTTGAAACAACTGCTTGCTTAGGTGTTCTCTTACCTGGGAAATATTGGTGGAATTCTTGTGTTGCTTATCATAGTGTCTGTACAACATGTCAGGAATTATAACCATGGGAACGTCCCCTATGTAGAGTCCTGTGCGTATACCAGAAAACTGTTAAGGGAGCTGTTTTTATTCCGCAAAACAGGGAAAGTGATACTCCATGATACAGATTTGTTCGTTACGCACCTAAAGCTGTTAGTGTGCCTCTTTCCCTGAAGTAAACCAACTCAAATGCCTCAGTTAGGAGACTGTAGCTGTGAGAGTGGAGCCCTCAAGGAATCTGAGGGAGGGAGACATGCTTTTTGGAAAGTATTGTATCAACAGATGAGATGTGAGATCAACAGGAATAACTGCTGCAGAAAAGGGCCCCAAGGATGGATTGGGCAAACCTATAAATGTACCTTGAGCAAAGCTTTCCAGTGTGACCTTCCATCCCCAGCCTCCCACCACTTCTCACTGCCAAAACTGATAGAATTTTGTGGTTCAAGGTCTTACTAGAAGTAGTTTAAAGCTATAAACAAAGATTGGACTTTTGGATCAAGAAAAGGGTGGCATCAAAGATGCCAAACTCCATTATCTTCCTAGTTGGAACAATGTGTAGGCTCTACAGGTTTTGGCTTATTGGATTAAAAGTGATATGACTCATACAATCTTAGCCTTAGGAGTCTTGTTCATTCTGATAATCAGTAATTTAATTAACTCAAATATCTGAAAACTAATGAAAAGCAAACATAAATTCATTTGATTTACCACTCCTGTAACTGACTCTAATTGAGCAGGGAGTAAGCTTAGTCAATTCCATTACAAGATTAAACAAGTTGGCTTGTTCTTTCAAAGAAAGTGGTCATTTACAGTGAGGATGAGAATCTGTTAGCCAAATAACAGTCCAAAGAACTAATCAGTGCTGATAGTGAGAGAGAAATAATACACCTGTTAGAACATCTGCTTCTGGTTTTTAGTCCATGTATATCTCATAGCTTTAAGGGGGATTTTACAGCAATCCAAGTAGATATTGACAGAAAAACTACTAACAATTGGCCAGGCAGAATTACCAGCAGTGGTTGAATGGATATTTGTGTAACTGACTTTACAACATGCTGGGAGTTGACTGACTTGTTCCCTGGAATATTAAGTGTCTGGTGAAATTGGTAGTGGTAGAGGCAGGTTTTGAGTATGGAAGAAAGTGTTCAGATTACTGCAGTCACCAAATTGGATAGATGTCTCCCTTTTTTATTTTGAAAGCTGCTGTATTGAAAGCTCCTGATGTGTTACTATACTTCTGCACCTACGAAGCTAGCATCAGCTATGGGGAAAAAAGGTACAGACTTTGCACCTTAGGGTTTGATGGGTTGATTTAAAATAGTCATTCTTTGGAATACTCTTGTTGTAAACCTTTCCATAAGTAACAAGAATAATGAAATTGAGATAGATGAAGTCAGACAGGTAGAAGCTGGATGACTGAAATCATCATACTGGCTCCTCCAGTTTCTTTTTACCTGATAATTGGCTGTTGACTGATGTTACCATGAGATTATTTTTTTGAACCTGCACCTTTTTAACATCTATTAAGCATTTAAGTATATCAAATACACGACAAGTCTGTGCATATGCAAGGTGTTAAAATATACTTCGTGGGAAGTCTGCTTTCCTCCTCCTCCAAAAAAATAAATTAGGAGGAAACCCTTTTAGCAGTAATTGTAGAAGACAAGTGGTAAAAGCCATGTAGTGTGTGGGAAGGGAGCAGTGAAAGCCATTTATCTTCATAGGGGTAATAAAGTATCATCTACTCTAATGCTCTTTGCTGTCGCTTCTGTCCCGTAGTTTGCACGAATACTAAAATACAAGGTAGACACACTGCACTTGAAACATAGGAAACTATCTTTGTTTTCTACTCTGCAGTTCGGGGGTGTACATTGTACATACTACAGTAAGTAAAATATTACGTCTCTTAAATTATACTGTAGCTCCATTTGTTCTTTTAGCTATTCATGTAAGGTAGGGAGGTATGCCAGCCCTAATGCTAAGTTAGACAACTGCACAAATAATATGGAATTTTAAAGAAGTACATGTGATTTTTTTATATGAGGCCTTAATCTATTCAAGTTATACAACAGTCACCACCTTAGTTCTTCAGATACCAGAAATGTTCTTTCTTTTCTGGATCAATCAATAACATTGCCAGAAGGATCATGTGAATTCATTTGCAGAAACATTAGAAACAGACACTGGCTTCAGTGTCATGTTTTAGCAAGCTCTTCAGCACAAATGGCTCTTCTATATCATTTTACTATTTGTTTTGTTTGGATACACACTGAACTAGGACTTAGACCCTGTTTTAAAATTGCTCTATTAGATATTGACTGAGCAAAATTTTATCCTTTTGTTTTCTGTGCCCTAAATATACCATTATCTAGATGTATTAAAATTTATTGTACCTCTGTGCAAGTGCTGCTGGAGACATTTTTGCTCCAAACATGAGTCAAACTGAAATAAGTGCTGCAGTTGTGAATATGAGCTGGTGATAAGCAGTGAGTTACAAGGTAAGGCAAAAAATCTATCTGTGTTTGTCAGGCATAGTTCATAACTAGTTAGCAGTGTTATTATCAGGGTTCACCACTTTCTATGCTGAGAAACTGAGGTTTTTCAGATAGATAAAATGATTGTAGTGGATTTTTTTGTTTCTTGGTTACATTGGCTTTAGAGGTTGTGTGTAGCTTTTGCAGTGGTGGAATGGAAATTTAGTGCCTTGTAAGAAATGTATTTTCTGAGCATGGTCAGTCTTTTTGGGGAAGGAGGACATTCTTTCATGTGAAAAATCAAAGTGGTTATAAATGTATATAATCACTTGAAAAACTTATACCTCCCTATTTAACTAGAATTAGGGTGTGTTGTGACATAAGATTGTCCTGCAGTCCCCTTAACTCCCCCAGCTTACTTATCCGAGGTATGTGGAGTGCTTGCTTTGCTCTCAGTTTCTACGAACAACAATAATGGGAATAAAATGTTAAAATTCTCTGTAGGACAGTCATTTATAGCTTGATCATCAGGAACATCACAGAAGAGGAGTGTTTATGTTCCTCCCAGCTTAGGCACCATCTGTATAGTCCCTTGTACTTTTAGGCTTTCATACCATATTTATACTGGAACTTTCTGTTTATCTGTTGCAATATATATCTTTATGCCTAAAGGAAATACGTAAGTTTTCTTTATGTGAAAAATGGTGTTGATCTAAAAGCATTTTAGGTTCAATTGGATGTTATCACAGGAAGTTTTCTGTAGCTAACAATGCAATTGATGAACTGTTAAGCTTAGCTTTTCAGATTGAAAAGAATGAGAAACTGCAAATCTCAACAGCTGCTGAGTTCAAGCAATTAGGATAGAAAAATTATTTTAACATGTTCTATGGGCAAATTATCCCTTTATATTATCCAATTATTTTTTCTGAAATTGATTTTTTCAGTGACTGACCAAAACTCAAAGCACACTTGTCAATTTTTCAGGGAGTATTTAGGAACTCTGTCCACCACGTGCACTCTAAGGAAGACTACAGTGTCAGCAGCTCCCATGTAGTAGAAATATGTGATTGCTTGATCCTCCAAGGAGTCTGCTGCTGATGACTCTGGGCAATATCCCTGGATTCCAGATCTGAGCTCTAGCTAAGCTCCTCTGCAGAAGAGTCATTTGCAATCCCCTCTTCCTTCATCACCTTCAACAAATTAGTCAGTGTTCCAGAATTTTGGCTCTGCTTCATCTTTGTGTCTATTTGTTTTCTTGCAGTCCGCCACATTCATGAGTAGCAGTTAATAAAATAACAAAAATGTCAGAAAGAAAAATACTGTATGAGAAAAGTAGGTAGGTTTACTAGTAGGAGTCAAAAAAACTAACTTGAGCAGATTGTAAAACAAACATCCATAGCTGTTAGCAGTGAACTGAATAAATACTAGGGACCTGGATTATGTTACTGAAAAGCTGAACTTGCTCTTCAGTTGTTCTTAGTGTGTATGAAGCACAGTCAAGTTAGGTCTAACCAGATATATTTCTCACCTGCCCCAAATACTGATGAGATGGGGGTGTTGGTGAAACATCAAAGCACCCAGATTTACGGAACTTGGGACTGGCTTCTGTATGTACTATGGTTTCTTACAAGTGACTGAAGAACTGTGTCTTTGCACATTTAAGTGCTCAGCAAAGATACTTTCACTTCACCATTTTTTCCTGTGCTTAAATCTAAATTTGAAACATCTTCTAGCATGAGAACAAAAAAGAAATGCTTGAAGCAATCTAAATCAAGTATATAATAAGAAATCCATGTTATTTTTGACTGCTGAAATCCACAAATTTTGTAGCTCTTTGAGCAGAACTGGAAGAAAATGAAGAAATTACAATCTTGCTTCTTTAACTTGCCTTACTTGGCAAGCTAATTAAATAAGCAAAATCAACTGTTTGCTGCTTCTTTGTAGCTTCAGAGGTATCATGGGGTTTTATTTCAAGGATGAATAGGGTGGAGTTAAACCTTTCTGGATAATAAGACTAAAGAAGAACAACTGTTTTTTTTGTAGTTGAAAGCATCTGCAACATATCACTGCAAGGAGGGCCAAGTTATTTTCTGCGGTTCTGCTACGTTGCAATACTCGGGTTTTAATAGCATCCCAAATAAAATTTTACAGGGGTTTTTAAAGCTGTTTTTTACTTGAGATTCTTGTTTTTTATCTTGACATTTCCACACGTATGGAGAATGGATTGCTTCTGATTTACAGCCCAATTCTCAGATTTTGTCTATGTATATAAAATGACATTATTTTTTGTATGAGTATTTTTTGACAACCTTTCATTTCATTTTCTGGGGGTAACACTGAAAAGCCTAGAATTTTTAAGCAAAACAGAAGAATGACTCTAAGTCAAAATTAACTCTGTTATACTAATTTAAGTTAAACAATTTGTAGGCAAAGCTGGCAGGCTTTCTGCTTTGATCCTAATCCCCACAGTTACTTACCCTCATCTGGACACTGGTAGTATTACAAAGGAAGGTAAAAGTGCTCTGACTGGATGTCAAGGCTAAAGTTTCTTTCCTTTACTCTTCAAGATACAATATTTCCAGAGAATGATAGTTTAGGAAATTACTTTGAGATAACCTGAAGTTCAAGAACAGTCCAAAATGTTTGCTTTGGGGGATCAGAAATTGTGATATATCAGGATACACATCAATCCAACTCAGTTTCCTGAGGCCTTGGTGTATTGGAACTGACAACCAACACACAGCCAAAGTCTGAAATAGCAGGGCCCCCCATTTCAGATGTTTGTAGAGCTGAGAACAAACTTTTTTTGTCGTATACTCTAATTATGGTTTGCTCAAGGCTTCAGATGAAACTGCTAATTCCTGGGGCTTCCAACTGCTTGCGTTGGTAAGAACAGACATCTGCTTTCCTGAGCAGTGGTGGGGTTGCCGCTCTCCTTGCACCACTCAAATTATCTTGCATACTGAGAAAAGGAATTTAGGTTGTGTACGTGCTGCCTGCTGCTTTATACACCTTTGATGCTCAGTTATTTTTTAGATAAGGCCATCTAGTGGGCAAATCCTAGTAGCAGCTGTGTGTGCTGCAGTTAATATCCCTCTTGTTAAAAACTGTGGATAGTTTTACAAAGATCTACTCAGTTTTTAGTAGTTTTCAGCCTGAAATAATTGTATAATATGTAGGAATAGAAACAGTGGCAAAACTGGCAGCTGGTTTATTTTTGTACGTATTAACAGAGCATTGTCACCAAGTCACTTAACAGACTGTGACTGAGATTTTTTTGTTTCACCTACAAAACAATTACCTGCTTTATCTGTGAGGTTTATTCTGAATGTTCCTGGATTTGTAAATGAGTAGTTTTAATGGTTATTTGGGTCTTCAAGCTTTCCTGCATGATAATGGTGTTGTAAATATCAAGGCTTAGAAGGGAAACAAAGGATGTGTTGTAGAGGGCCACTACTGCTTTCAACAGAGGTCATCTTAAAGTCTCCGTCTAGAAAATAAAACCAGTATGTTGTAAAATTGTCAAGCACAGTGACCATGAGGTTACCCAAATGAATTTCCTGGAGCAGGGAAGAATGGCAGTTATTGTCCAACTCTTAAGAAATTTTCATCATATTAAAGAATGGAGAATTGAACTGAGGGGAAGAGGAGTTGAAATCAGTAAGGATGAAGATTTTCACACACTTCACTCTTTTCAGTAGTCTTCAGTGACCAAAAACATGAAGTGTCACTCTTGTTTTCTGCATGATTATCTAGTACTAAAAGCCATCCCCGGGCAGGACTGTTGGAAGAGGTTTATAACAGGAGTAGAATTTGGTGATAAGCTAATTTTACTGCAGACTAATTCTTTATTAGTTGAGAACTGAAGGTAATGAAGCCCATATTACTGCTTTGGTATGTTTGGTATGATGACACTTTTTTGAAATGAACATGACTAGGACTTCCTTAAAGATACTTGGAGACCATCACACAGGAGTTGATGGAAGATGTTCCTTGTTCTGTGTTGTTACAGAAAATAGTTTTCTCTTCTTATACTTTGAGATAAGAGGGTAATTTGGAGTAATTAGTTCAGCTTAGGAGAAGTTTCTTCAAACAAAACATATGTTTAAACTGTTAGATTATTAAATTCCAAATTGCTTTTAGTGCCATAATCTATGAAAAAATCTTAAGTGAACCTATCCTTATGCAGTACTCTTTCTGAAAAAAAATAAAAATTGAAGGTACTAGTAGTACAAATGTAATAGCTATAAGTTAGGATGCTTCATATGTCATGTTCTGAAAACTAATTTTAATAACACTTCAATAATATATTCCACTAGACATGGGATGTTAACCATTAGCACTCTGATAAATGTTAACATTGATGTTAAGCTATGAAATGAGTCCATAGGAATTACTACCCAAGGTAAGGTTGCCAAGGATACTTGGTGCCATAACAGTTTGCAGTCTGATGCCTGGGCTGAATTAATAAGATTTCTTAATCTCTATAAATATTTGCCCTAGGAATGACATAGTATTGTAAGAAAGTTGATTTATTTTACAGTTTATAAGTTAGTTTTTGATGGTCTTATACACAGTCTTACTAAAGGATGTGAAGTTGATGTTCCCCAGTAGTATGCAATGTATCTATAATCCATGACAAGTGAATAGTCACCCTAACGTGATAGAGCAGATATGTGGTTTTGAGCTTAACAGTGTGGCTCCCTTAATATTTTCCCTCTAATAGAATGTGTAGAGTTTTAGAAAAAACATACATGCTTGCTTTGCTGTGACTTGTACAGATGTTTGTGATGAGGATGGACTTTGCTTTACTTGAAGCTAATTAGTTAATTAAGTTTTTAAAAATTATTTTAAGCTTGGATTAGTTCATGTCCTGAGGCCTCAGGAAGGGCTTAGAAATCAATTTATTGGTTGCTGATTAGCTTTCACCCTCAAGTGTAAGCCAAGTTTACCTATTTACTTATCTCAATCATTGAACTGCTTACAGGATAACTTGCTATTTTTAGAACTCATTTTTGTTATTGTTTTAGGTTTTAGATGAGGTAATTTTCTGGTAGTTAAGTTCTCAGAATGGAATATTGTGCTTGTAATTGTGATCCTATTAAGGTACCTGTTGAAACAATTAACATTTCCTTATATTAGTTGATCAAGATATGTAGTCTAGAATAACACTTGTTAGGTTCCCATTAAGGTTTACGTTTGAGATAGTATCAGCCCTCACTATATATCAGTGGCTGGCCCTTAACACATTTGCTGCCAACCATGTGTTACTGTCTAGTTCTAATAGTGACACCACAGGTTACCTAGTCAACATGTCTATTATCTGTAATTGATTCTATATGGACAAAACACCTTAAAAAAATGTGATGCTTTAGATGTACCCTGGTTGCTTTTTCTACTCCAATATTCTAATTATCTAAAACAGTCTGCAAGTGTCAACATGAACATAATCCTGTCAGTTCTGAGTTCCTAGGATTTTACGAGCCTGTAATGAGTAGAAGATAATAGATTATGGGGCCAACCAAAAATGGATAAGTTTACATCAACTGAGAAGAACTTTAATACAGTCTTTAATGTCTTGAGCAGAGACCAAAATAGATAGCAATTTGGGCATACCTTCAAAAAAACCCAACCAAACAAAATCCCCAAATGTGTTAATCCTTTTTTACTTGTTTCTATCAATTTATAAAAATCCTTAATCTCAAAAGAGAGCAATAAAATGGAAGATAACTCAAGAATGGCTTCTATTTTAATGGAATTGGTTTAGTTAGTGGCACTATGGTAATAAAAGTGAAAGGAACATTAAATATTTTCAGCTTTCTTTAATTAGAATATTTTAAGGTGAACTTGTGACTGTTAAGTCTTAAACTGCTGCATGCAGTAGGAATACATTTAGTGTTGTACTGTATATCAAAAGCAAGCTCTTTTCAGGATGAACAAGAGAGGAAGACTTGACTAACAGCTGTAAACATGAAATGCACAAGAGAACAGAGGTACTGTAGAAAAGGTATCTCAATAGTTTTGATATAGAGCAACAATAGAAGTGAATACATTTATGCAATACTGTTTTTGGAGGAGTGTGTTGGCAAGTTATATTTAAACGTAAGTGCTGCCACAATTAAAAAGAGAGCTCACCATTTACACAAACAAAGCAGAAGAGCAAAAGATGCTAAACTATTTAATGATAATGCCACGTTTGTTTGGGTGTTTTTCTCATTATTGCTAAACATATGCTACAAGATGTGTATTATTTCATCAGTTAGTTCTAAGTGGATAATGAAAGTGTTTGGAGGGGCTGTAAATACCTCATGTCACCTATAGTTTCTGAATTTCTATTAAGTTCCCTGTTGATTTCTGGTAATAAACTAAAAGCAGTTCATGTTTCCCCACACTCCCTGTATGCAGTCTTAATCCACAGCAAAAGTGAGGGAAGTTAAACTTCACCATAAATGGAAGCTGGTATGTCACAAAGAGCAGATAAGGACACAAATGCAGTTAGTATCTTGATCAAGAATGATGAGCACAACCCATGTGTTAGCCTGACTTTTAACAATTCACCAAGGTTTCAAAGAAGGTTCTCCAGGTTTCTCCAACAGATGTGTGGATGTGAAACTGGTGCTGCTCCCATCATCAAACAATGGTTGTTGCGGACACAGGGAACTTAGTTTTATTGCAGTTCTTTTGAGGAAATTTAGAGAAGAGTTCTGTTTCCACTGTAATAGAAAATGGGAGGGGCAGGCAGTGGTTGATTCTTGTCATGTTAACAGGTATGAAATGCTGGACTAAGATACAGGTTCAGTGACTATACTGCCTGTGTTTCTAATTCACGCCCATCTCAAAGCTAGTCATGGTTCTGGGAAGCTAATCAGCTGGTGAAGCTGTCTGCAAATCTGTCAGATGTGATGTGAAACAAGAGTCTGTCCCTTAGGCAGCTCCACAGACTTAGGCTGAAAGCAAGATAAAGTTTGATGCATTTGATGAATGGTGATTTACCTGCAGAGGGACTGTGCCAGTCACCAATTAGTTCTGCATACAGTAGTTGTATGAACGTATTTTGTTAGAAAGCTTAGTTTCTGCTGGAGGAGAGTCGAGAGTTCTTGACATAAAGCAGGAACTGCCAGAGGCACAAGAGAGGTGTTTCCTTAAGAAGCAGGTTGTCAGGCATCTGAATTAGATACATACATAAAAACATGCTGAACATATAATCTCTTATGTTTAGACCACTGCCACCTCCTGTTCATCACCTCACTGTTAGCTCCAGCATCTCTGGTGCAGAAGTAAAGGAATTTTAGGCCCAGAATTTCTGGAGTTTCATTTATTCATTACTTTTGAGGAAATACTTGCAGAGGGAAGAGGTAGCAATTTATAATGTTACAGTAGTAGGAGTTAAATGACTAGTCACAAGCTTGAAGCAATAGCTCTTGTCACTTTTTTCTACGAGCTTTTAGGATAATTTCTTTTATACTATTGTATAAAACTTTTTGATGGAGACAACTATCACTCATCACTTGCTTTGGTGTTACTAGACATTGAAACTCCAAACTCAACTCTTTTCCCTAATAATTAAAGCCTATTTAAACCTTAAAACATTGGAAGTTTATTAAGAGGCGTGCCTGTTCTGCAATACACTGACTTTACAAGCATTTTCCAGTATTTAGCAATCCAACTGTTTTTTAGTTTTAAGCTGAAACTTTGCTGTGTTAGAGCCTTAAATATAATGGACTCCTAAAGATATACTTCCAGTTTCATGTAGATGTAATTCCATACGCAGAATCTTTTTCCACTAGTGAAGCTATAAATTACTTGCGTAAAATGTCATAATATGGCCCTAAATTTGATAAGGTCACTGAGTATGTTTTTCAGGGCAGGGAGGGATTGTAATTTTTTTTTCATAGTTTTTTTATCACATGAGAATTCTATATTACCCCTGAAGTGTGTATGATGCTTAGAGTTTCAGATAGTTATTTTGACTTAATGTGAAATGCAGAAGTATTTTAAGGCTAAAACATGCAAGATAAGATGTTTCCTATCCTTAGGTCTTTTTAATAACAAAATTGAAGAAAATACAAACACTTCATATCTAAACGTGATTCTTGATGACTGATTTTGAATTAGCTGGTTTTTTTGGGGGGGGCAAGACAGATACCTTAATGGTTTAATAACTGGCTTCAAAAGGAAAGTCAAAATATTCTGACAAATTTGTCCTTTTTATAGCAGCTGTGTACCTCATTCATGCTGTTAATGTATACTTTCTGTCTACTGTTTCTGGCATGTTTCCCAGTAGTGTCTTTCTGATATGTCTGTGGGTTGTTGGTAACAATTGTTTTGGATTTCATGTATGTATTTAAGTCTAATCAGAATACAAGTAATTTTGATTATGTCAAACATTCATTTATCGCTCAAAAAAATAATCATATCTGAACCCAGATAGAAAAATGTCAGGAAGCTCATGAAAGCAGAATGAGAGAAGTAATTTTAGTGACCAGCTGTTGACTAAATACTGGAGTTTAAAGGTGAACTATCCAGTTCAAGCTATGGTGGCCAAAATCATTATGAAAATGTCCTGATTACCAGCACAGCAGAGAAGCAGGACTCCTTTGAAGCTTATTAGTTTTGTTATAAGAGTCAAAACCAGGAGTTACTCTAGTAGGACTAATATTGTCTCTTATAAAGGTAACAGGTTGCCATGAGATCTTTTGAGAAAACAGTTTTCCTGTAAAAGTACACATGCTTATAACTTGCTCAACTAACCAGCCTCTCCTTCTAGACTTATCAGAGCTGCAAGCCTTCTTTCTGCTTGCACAGTATTCATCATAGTTTTGTGGGGTTTTGTTGACATGGCATCCAGAAACTTTACTATAATGTAAACTACTGAGGTCAAAACTATAGAATAACTTGGAGAATTGCAGGAGTTTCCAAAGTTCTCTTTGATTAAATGAACTTGACTCTGAGTTAAAATAAACCAAACCAACAAAAAAATCCAAATTACTTTGATATAATTTTTTTTTCCCCTGGTAGAAATAATACCTTTTTTAGTACCAGTCAGGGCATTTTACATGTTACTGATAGCTCTGTGTGGTAAGGCACCTCATGGTTTAGTATGTAACTGCTGGTAGAATAATGAACTGTGTTGTAACTACAACTTCAGCTCTTGGATGCTACAACTTGCACTTCATGGGCATTGCTTGAGAGTATTACAAAAACATTTACAGCTTCTCTGAAGGACTTCTGTGATCACACAGTTTGAATACTTAGTGAGTAAAGATGGGGGAGGGTAAGAAGCATGGTCCAATTTAAGTTTATTTCAATAACTCAGTGATTGAGAAGGAATCCTGCTAACACCATTGGTCTGGAACAACAGTGAAACTTCCAACATCAAGCAGAAGCTTTGCCTTGCATGCAATTCCAAATGGTCTCATTGCTGTTGCCAATCCACAAACTGTGCAGATGAAGCTAGTATAGTAAAAAAATGTGTGAGGTTTTTTGTTATTGTATACTATTCATCCTGGAACAAGCTCATTTTGGATTACTTTGAACTAACCAGTACTGGGCTCAATTAGTTCGAAGGGACTGGAACCTGGGGACCTTAAAGAGCTGTTGAAAAACTTGTCACTTCGCTGATGAATCTGCGCTTTCAGGCTTTTTCTGGAGGAGCACTTGACAAGTGGTTTTAATAAACAATGTTCAAGGTTATAGAGTAGGAGGTCAGGAAAAGTTATGGCATATGACTCTGTCACCAAGAAATGTAATTTTGTCGTACAATGTTGTGTAAGAATTATAAAGCTATGTAAAACCCAACATGTTTCTAAGCTGAGGTTAAACATTACATGCAACTGGAAAACAGCTCCGGTGCTGGGTGACTAAAACATCTTTCTTTCCTTCTCCCTCTAGTTTACTGAAGGGTAAGCAGAAAACCAGTTCTGATGTATATCTAAGCATTACATTTTGGAATTAGGCTCTAAAGGATATTCCTTAAAATCCCAGTTCCAATGCATATCATGGGACAGCAACTGAACATAGTGATGTGCTATAATAGGTTTTTCAGGTGTATTAATAATTAATAAATAGCTTATTAAATACAGGTGGATAAATTCAATTTTTGAAATTTCATGTTAATCTACCTTAAGCTTTCTCATGTGTACCTTGGAATTCAACATGAATAATATTGTCTCTACTTTCAGTTAAATTCCAGGTGGCAAGGCCAGTAGCATATGGAGAGAGCCTTATTTCTGTGTCTCCAGAGCTCATTGCGTATATTCTGAGTATCAGGGTAACATATTGAAATGTAGTCAAGTAAACATGTCTTAATTTGACAGGAATATACATGGGCTACTAATAATCACAAGAAGAGGTGCTTTTTAACCATTAATTTTTCAATACCTATTCTACAGATTTTCATGTTAGTAAGTAAAGGTCTTCTGAATAGCTAGATTGTCTTCTGACAAGGTTTTCTAATTAGGATAGGTAAATATATCTGAAGACATCAGAGCCTAGGCTAAAAGATGTGCAAATAATAAACATGTAGTATGTTTCTAATGTATTTTGAATTGAGTTTTTTTAAAGAAAGTATCTTGCTGTAACTTTTTTCCCCCAAAAGCAGTTATCTTATGGCAATATTTAGCCACTACAGTTCTTTTTCATAATGTCATTAGCATCATTTGGTTTTTGGTGGAGTTATTACAGAAGACGTGGCTGTTATTAATATATTAATTTAATTTTATCCTGCGCCAGAGTTGAGGACTAACGCTGACCATTTCAGTAACGGTTTTCATTTATTCAATTTTAAGAATAATTTCATTCTGAAGGTGCCTCCTGGTATGATAGGTTTTTCTTTGATGGTCGTTGCAAAAGTGAACCGTTGTGCGAAACTCCTTCTGAGTGCTTGTTGAATTTGTCCATCGGCATGTTATTAGACTCCTTGGCTTTGAGGCATCTCTAACCTTATGGGTGTAGTAACCAGGTAAGAAGTGAAAAGGCTTTTGATTGATATGTAGCTTTGATTAGGACAGATTGTTTTGGGTTCAACAGCACTTACAGACTAAGCCATTGGGTTTTTCTATACTAGCTGTCCCCTGAGCACGAAAGCGTGTAAAGCTATGTAACAGAGCTCTGTGTTACTGCAACATGTGTTGATCTTTAGGAAGAAGTTGGAATGAGGCAAGGAGACATCAGTCAAACAGCTTGTGCTCGTGGAGCTGTGACATTATTCTGACTGCAGGCTAAAGCTTTGTAGATTGAATGCACACAGTAGCACAGATCAGAATCTTTGCTTGTGACAGGAAGATACTGAGTTGTTTACATCTGGAAAGAACATAGCCTGTGTATTTCAGATGAAGCTGTACCCGCTAACTTCTAGAAATTTCTAGTTTCAAAAATTCTGAATTCATTACATGTAAATTAAGTGCTTTGGATCTGAACTGTGTTAGTATTTGTGCAGATGTAGAGGAGCTGCAAAGACAGTATTCCAAAGCCCGGATGTGAATGTGCATGTGCATGGGTGTCTGGCTGCACAGTCACACTATCTGAGCAATAGCTGCTTAATGTGACATAACCAAAATTTTACTATCCTTTAGTGGGAGATAACTAACCTAACTAATTTCTACATTCAGAATGGAGAGTCATGTACAGTGAACTGAGTCTTAAAATGTTTGTGGCAGTAAAACTAAAGAAATGGCAAATGTAGGCAGAGAAATGTGCTGTTGGCAGCATGTCAAATGCTGCATTCATTCCTGGATTTTGTGCTAATCAAAATACTGAAAAGGGAACAGGGACCTCTGTTGCAGTAAGAATAGCTGTTGGTGTCAGGATTTGAAAGGGACTTAGCTTGAACAGTTACTTTTCTTAAGCTCAGTGGGCATTGTTGATAAGCTGTAATGGATTACTGAATATCTGTGGAGGGGCATGGTTATTGGTTCCTATTGTTGTATCTTTTAACTCCTTTCCATAAGCCTTTAGAGGTCAGCTATCACATGCTTTTAGTCTATATGATTTCCTGAATATTTTTTATCTTCTAGTGTGAAGAAAAATAATATCAACTACTTTGTGCTACTGTGAGCACTGGCCACAAACAGTCCATACCGACTATAAAATCTTTAAGGTCCTTCCACCCCAAGCCATTCTATGATGGCTGGCTGGTTTTGCTCTGTAACTTAATACTGTTTGAAGTCTTCTGTTGACAATTATCTATCATCTCTTTCTATTTCTTGGTTATCTTGCAGCTATTTTCTGTGCACAAAGTACTTCGTACACTTTGAGCAGTAGTTCTCAGTACAGGAACAAATTTGCCAGGTTCTCATGTGTATTTGTTATACAGGGAAACAAGTACAAGTTAAAGAAATGTCTACTGTAGGTAACAGTGACAGTGCTGGGGAACCTAGCTTACAGGAGACTGATCAAGTACTTGATAAGTGAGCATGAGGAGATGCACTAGCATCACTGGAAGTGTCTTAGAATGGAAACATAGCAATCACCTCAGAACATCAGTGAGGGGAAACCTTGCTGTATAACTTGCCCGAGTGCTAATACATGTACCTACAAAAGGCACGTTGCCTGTTGTTTGGACGTAAAAATCTGACATGACAAAAATGGTGTGGTATTAATGGTGGATGGTGCATGCTAGGCCTGCAGAAAAGTGTGATCTCAACAGATTAAGCTTGCTTACCTAAAAGCAAGAGCATAAGAGAAAGCCATTGCCATAATAGCAACCAGATTGTATTTGAATTTGAATGTGTCTAGCTTAAAACATAATTTTGAAATTAGTTTTAGTTTTGCACATACTTTAGGAGTTGATATTAGCTGAAAACTGGGATAGTGACATGAGAAAGGTAAGTAAAGATAATATTGAGTTTTAATAATGAAAGTCAATAACATCAAAAAAACAAGTCAGAGTTAGCCTTTTAGTTGAGCAGTGATGATTGATAAGTGAAGAGTTCAGACCTCCAACTGGAACTTAAAAGCCTTTGTCTGGCAATTGATGAAATCTGTCTCCTGGCTCTTTTGGCTTCTAAAAATGCTGCTTTAATAGTTAGCTTGTCAGGAAATGTCACATTAGCCAGATAAAACTGCATTGTATGGCCTGGGCTTTAACTCCATCAGGGTTGTGTATTTACAAAAGGCAAATTCTGTCCTAATTCATGAAATCACTTTTTTTGGTAAAACGAAGCAGTTGCAACAAAATTGATAAATCTTAATTATAAACTCAAATTGGTAAAAAGCGATAATGAATCCAGGATTCCTGTAGTGACTACTGTCCACTTTCTTAGTTTGTCTTATAATCTAATAAAATAATATATTTGCTTTCTTATTCTGGCCATATACTTCTGGTATTTTACACAGATGAAGAGACAATTTGCTACAGTTCCCTCAAAGCTTCAATTAGTGCTTGTTTAGTCACTTGCCTTGATTAGTTTCCTGCTCAATCTACTTAAGATAGTTAAATATCAAGAAGAAGTAGACCAGCTGGTATTTTGTACTCACCACCTGGTGCAGAATAAAGGCAAAGCTGTTATGGCACAAACAACCCCTATCTTGGAGCTGCTTAGTATCCTAGTTTGGCTGTTTATCAGTGGTGAACTATGTTATGTATTATCCACACAACAGTTGTGGATAATAGTATAAGCGATGTGTGCAATAAATGCTGCCAAGTATAACCAAGATTCCCACTGGCTGAGATAAATCAAAGAGGGAAGGATAATTAAAAAACAGACTAACAATGCAAATGAAAATAATGATCGGTGAAGTTGTGAATATTTGTTTATGCTTGACAGTGATTACGGAGGAGTAAGACTCTTGCTAGACATCCAGCATTTAGAATCATATTGGAACTTAAAATTCAATACTTGGTTTACCCGCACAAGATAAACATATAGATGGTTTTGATTTAATTTCAGGATTTATCTACTACTTATTGCATAGTGACAGTACAGGAGATCATATGTGCATGAATTAAAATGTATTTCAATTTAAGTCCACTAGATGCATGACAGATGCCCAGTATCTGTTGGAGTTCTCTGTAAGGTTTTTCAATCATAGCATCATGTGTGATGATTTGAAGGGTTCTATCCTGTATGCATCTCACAGTGCTGCAGGATTTCGGGACTAATGGGAACATTTCTGGTTTAGTGGATTAGGTTGATTTGGATTATTGGTTCTTTTGGACAGGGAAAAAATTATTATTTCTTGCAATTTTGTCTGTGCTATATCTTTTCTGACTGGAGGGTCTTTTTTTTTCCCCAAGTACCAAGATAAAATGAATTGCCACAAGCAAGAAGCTGTATTTTCTTTTTTATTCTTTTGTTTCCCTATGCTTGCATGTTGATTGAAGGAGTCAGAGTTGCATTGTAAAAACAAGGCTTCTAGACTATTTCAAGTGAATGCTCTTGAAAAGGCAATTATAACCAATTGCAAGATTGGCAAATACTGTTTGACCTAGAAATAATTATCCTCTTTAGAAAGAGGTAAGTTATTAACATTTAAGGTTTTCATTTGAGCTTTTAAAATGTTTAACTCTAAACATTTCAAAATTTTGAGCAGTTGATTCTTTGTGTCTGAAGGTGTAAACAAGTGTCAAGGTAACACTTTTGGGTGTTTTGTGATTGTTGGGGTGGTTACATAAACAGCATTTTGTTTTTTCCTATTAGTAGCTATATTAGATAAAGACTTTTTGTTCCAATTAGTTTAGTCATCTTCTATAGTGTGTGGAAGATCAGGCTTGAAAACTTCAATGCAAAGTACTTTGTCATAAGCCATGATTAAGTTTTGCAGTTTCCTTTCCAAGTGCTGGCTTAAAGGAAAGTATGTAAGTCAGCCTATGTGACCTAGAAAATCAGACATACTCTTTTTGCTCTCTGTCCAGTGTCAGCTTATTGTCATGTTTACAGTTTCATAGTGAATATTTTTACTTATTTTGGGAGAGGGCAATTAGGAAGCTCAAACAAGTGAAGAACCTACAGGCTTTATGAACAGATAGTATATTTCCTTCTTCACAAGTTTTGCATAAAATTCTTTCATCTTTTGTATTTGGTTTGTCCCTCCTATACAGTGCTCAGAGTAGGTATTAAAGAGTGCAGTTGAAAAATATTACTCTACAGCCATCCTGATAAATACACACACAGTATGTAAACACAAGGAAAATTCAAAGTGTTCTGGTACTTTGCTTTTAATTACAATATCCATTAAAGATATCCATAAGGGGAAAAAAATCTTATGTCAATGACCACAAAATGTTTGCATTAATAAAACCACTGCATATTTACAAATACTTCTGGTTCTTGATATTTAATGTAAACTTCCACTTAAACTGAAAATAATACTTGAAACATGCTTTGTGAAGCTCATTCTGCTGTATAACCTTGTGTGCATTATAAATCTTCATGAATCTAGTAAATGGAGGCCAGACGGCTGACTTGCCAAGGTCAGAGCCCCTAAGTAACACAAACAAAATCCAGGTTTTCTGGTTCCTGCTTTAAGCTCTACATATTTCCTTTCTGCAGTCAAAAGATTTTTTTTTTTTTGTTAGTCTGCTGACATAATGGGATCTAGCTGCCTCAGCTTTATGTTGAAAGTATTTTGACATTGTGCTAAGTTACTGAAAACTTCTCCGTGTCAGGGGTTGGGAACCACAACTCGGTGAATAAGTGAAGACGTGAAGCTCTTATGCCAGTATGTGCTAAATGATGTTATACTTCTCTTGCTGCATCTTTGAAGGAAAAATTCTGGGAAGCTACTTAATCTTCAAAACAAGAGTTCTATTTTGACACATTAAGCTATGTGAACCATCCACAACTGAGATCATGTTTCACATTGTGGCAATAACCTTGCTCATTCTTTGTTCAAGTGTTAACAATATCCAATCAAAATACAGAAGTCCTTAATAACTTTAAATGCTTTATTTTCTGCCAACTTGCCTAAACTTTCAGATTAACTTTTCTTCTCTAGGACAGCATAAGGTAATGATTTTTTCAATGTGAAAAGCACTAATTTAGGATAACAGGTATATAGAGCCCCATCCTTCTCATATGGGTTCCAAACTGAGTAACTTCCAAGCATATTGCTTTGCAAACTTGTGTTTAATACACTTCAGTGGCTGAGCTAAAAGCTTGTGTAAGAATTTTTCTGGCCATCTTTTCTGTTAATTTCTTGAATACCTTTATGAGGTGAGAAAATGGATATGACTTACTATTTAATTCAAAACTGCTATTCAACAGGAGCTATTGATTTGGATCCAAGTGCAAGTAGCCTCTAACTGTACCAAGAAGATGGTGTTTTGTGTGGTAGATTTGTATTATCAACCATGAATCTTTAGCATATTCATCTGCTAATCTTTCTCCTAAACTGTACTGTATCTTATCATTTTCCACCACTGAAAATACTGTGCACTGTTACACAAGTGTCAAGTTTGTGTTCTGCATGTTGAAATACAATGGGAGAAAGCATGTTTATACCAGAAATTGGTAATGCTTTGTATATGAAAACAGTTTTCTTTTCTAGACTGTCTTAATGGTTGACATTAATGTAGTTACAGTTGGAATAGAGAGCCATGAATTATGGCTTGAATATTAATGCTAATAATAATGCCTACGTTTCCTCTAATGCAGAATCACTTAAATTTCTTAATGTCAGACTCTGGCTGAAGTAAACCAACGTAAATCTAAGGACATACTGCTTCATTGTTGATTACAAAAGTGAAGGACATGGATTATATATTTAGACTCTCTAATCTCTTCAATAAACATTGCCAAAACTTCCCTTGCATCAGAAGTAACACACTCAAGCCTGAAAGCATTCTGTGCTGTGGCCTCATTTGCTTTTCATATATTCTGGAAGTATTTAAATTACTTACATTTTCCAACTAGTTCAGTACTTTTTCACAGTCTATATCACAGAATCTTAGGGGTTGGAAGCGACCTTACAAGATCATCTGGTCCAAGAACCCTGCCAGAGCAGGAGCACCTAGAGCACATCACACAGGAATGTGTCCAGGTCAGTTATGAATGTCTGCAGTGAAGGACACTCCACAACCTCTCTGGGCAGCCTATTCCAGTGCTGTCACTCTCACAGTAAAGAAGTTTTTTTCTGATGTTTATGTGCAACCTCCTATGTTCCAGTTTGCACCCATTGCCCCTTGTTCTGTCATTGGACATCACTGAAAAAAGCCTGGCTCCATCCTCCTGACACTCATCCTTAACATTTATAAATATTGAGGTCACCCCTCAGTCTCCTCTTCTCCAAGCTAAAGAGACTCAACTCCCCCAGCTTTTTCTCATCAGGGAGATGTTCCACTCCCTTCGTCTTTGTGACTCTGCCCTGGCCTCTTTCAAGCAGTTCCCTGTCCTTCTTGGACTGAGGGGCCCAGAACTGAACACAATGTTCCGGATGTGGCCTCACCAAGGCAGAATAGAGGAGGAGGAGAACCTCTATCCACCTACTAACCATACCCTTTCTAGTACACCCCAGGATGCCATTGGCCTTCTTGGCCACAAGGACACATTGCTTGCTCATGGTTGTCATCCTGTCCACCAGGACCCCCAGGTCCGTTTCTCCTACACTGCTCTCCAGCAGGTCAGCCCCCAGCCTGTACTGGTACATGGGTTCTTCTTCCCCATATGCCCTGGTAACAAAATGAAAGATACTGAACATTGCCTGCCATTTGCAAGCCATGGTGATTAGAGACATTAATTTAAGAAAAAAAAACTTATTTACTAGGTACCTTTTGACCTCAAAGCATATAACAGACTTTGTTTTGAATTTTTTCCATAGTATTTACTTAAATCCTGCTTATGAAGCAAAAAACTCTGTAGAGTTGTATGTGGAGATGAACTGTGTAAGACAAAACTAATTCAATAGTTAATAGTGCATAGATCATGGAATATATGGCACAGTAGCAGAGGGAATAGAATGTGGAAGGCTTTCTAGGTTGTTTCAGTTGTATGATACAAATCTAATACAAAATGACTTAATTTACTAAGCTTTTAGTGAAACTATTTTTTTACTCATGCTATAATTAAAAAATTGTTAATGCGTTTAAAACCTTTTCAGCAAGGGTGAACATGCATAATCCCTTCTCAGTGTTAGTCAGCTAGCTTTCTGCTACTTCTTTGACTTTACCTGAGCAGTAGCAAGTTAGAAACTAATGTAAAGGAGCAGGTAAATTCATACCATCAGTTCTTAGAATTAAACCCACAGAATAAAGTAATTTTAGATTTCAAGGGCCATTGCAATTCTGTCTCTGAATTTAAGCAAGGGAACAAATAGGTGGTTTATTAAGCTTCATTGATGATCTTCTGTAACGTTGCTGTATTGGAATGGAGGCCACAGTCTCAGTGAAAGAAATCCTGTCTAAGTTCTTTGCTCAAAGTGACTGCTGGTTTTGGGTATTGTGTGGTGAATAGTGATTTGCCAAATGACACAGTGACATTAGCTTTCTTGCGTGGATTAATCTTCCTTATTACCACATCTCAGTGTGTCTGGGGAATGGATTTGTGAGTAAGGATGTACAGATGCTCCTGTTGATATTTTCACTCTGAGGGGAAGGCAAAGCTTGCTTCAGTTGCTGGACTTCATAATCCATCTGCTGTTTTCATTCCAAATAGCCTTTAGCAGTGTCTCACAACTGATAGTTTTCACTTTATAATTTGACTACTTCAAGAGCAGCTAATGCTTATTTTGATAAACATAATACCTAAAAACAAGTGCACAGGTAATGTTTTTTGCCCAGCCGAACACATGATTTGCAAAGAAAGCAAAGCATTGTTTCCTTAGTTAACAAAAATAAACATTGTGATCTTTATAAAAGCCAATATTCAACATTTAAATAGTTAATTTTCTCCTTGAAACGGGAGTAGGAAGTATCCATATGAAACTTGTGGCATGAAACCGCCCATGGCTCAGATGAAATTAGGTTGAAAAACATAGTCTGAATCAGCGTCATTTGAATCTATTTTTCTTCTCTGTGGTGTTGTCTTCCTATTGTTTATTTTGACGGTAACTTTGACGACATCTGCATATGTCTTTTTTAAAAAAATCTCAATTTAGAGGAGTATCTGTCGTCTTCAAATGACGTTAGTGCAATAGGCAGCGAGTCCCTCGGATGAGATCCGTGCGGTGGAACTTCGCGAGGTGGCAGAGATAGCACAGGACACCTGCCAGGGCCGGGAGCTCAGCAGGTGCCACCAGAGGGCATCGCGACACAGCGCAGGCGGTGCCGCCCGAGGCTGCCGGCTGCAGCCTTCTCCTAGCCGCTGAAGCCGGTGTCTCGTAGTGGAGAGTAGAAAGAGGTGCCTATAGGAGGTTATGCGCTCTGAAATAGCGTGGCAATATTGACATCTGTCATATTAAATCCATGTTCTATTTCTAGTTTCTAATAAAAATCAAGTTCAAATTCCTTAGCATTGACAGGGTTCTCAAGGGTTGGCTTTATGTCCTTTTTAGGTAATGTACCAAGATGCTTTATTTAACTTGGTATATGTCATTGCTTCCCAAATGATTGCATCAGTGACTTTAAAATTAGGTGGAGTTTGAACTTAGCATGTTGAAAATGCACAGATCAGCTTGACCATGTGACAAAGCTTTAAGTGATGTGATGGATGTGTTTAAGAGACCCTCTTGGAGCTGTTCAGGGAGCCTTGTAACTTAAATGATAAGATTCAAGGCTTGATTCCTTTGATCAAAATTCTGCATTTCCTCTCCACCCTTCCAGTTACTGCTGGTGATGTTTGAGGCTTTCTTCTGTTGTGCAGGTAGTCCTGCACTGCGAGGTTCTGTGATGGTCTTTTGTTGCCTGAACCGGAGTACCACGTTTGGATTTCTTACACAGGTCTCATTTTTTGCCCATAAACTTTGAGATTTTGGGACCTCAGCCAGATGACCAGACCCTGTTGCAGCTCTCATCAGGCCTTTAGACAACTGACTATTGTGCATGCGAAAAGTATGAGCATTTGGGAGCCATCAGATTTACTGCACATGTGCAGACCACATGGACAACACAAGTGCAGTGAGTCCCATGTTCTTCAGACTCATCACACTTTCTACACAGCATGTGTGTATGCATAACTGTCCAGGAAGTCCTTGACAAGAAATATGGTGAGTTTGGCACCCCATGCCATGTAATGGGTCTTGAAACTAACTCTGAAACACTTGTGCTTGCACATTTTGTGAAGGTTTTTCAAGTCCAAAATAATTTACAGAAATTATTTCCTTCCAGTTACCTCTTCCTGATGAGCTATTGTTATCTTCTGCTTTGGTCCACCCTGCTTTTTCTCTCCTCCCAGAACTTAGATCTCGTCTAGACTGTAAGTGGTATTAATAGTACTGTTGCAAGCAGGGATAGTGGTGGAATTGGGGAGGATACTGATGGCAGATTCAAAAGAGAAGGCAGTTACAGAACTGCTGAGGTGACAGCGCTGCTTGAATGTGAATATATCCTGAACATCTGTTTAGTAATGTTCTGTACTAAGAAAAAAGCAACCCTACTTTTTTTCTTAAAAACAAATAGATTAAATAAAAATATGTATTAAATTGTTTCCAAATTGATGCAGAGATGCTCTGAATAGAGCAAACTACTTTGCTAAGAGAAATAACTGTGTTTCTTATTGCAGAAGCAGTAGGTAAGATTTAAATCCCTGCTGAGTAGACACAGCACACCTTTGATAATAATCTTGTTTGTAAGGAGTTTTACATATATGGAAATGTTGGTAGTTTCTAATATTTCAGGAAATAGGTTGGATAAAAACTGTCCAGCTTTACATAGCTTCATAAAACTAACTTGTTTAAATTAATATAAATACAAGTAAGAAACACTTTATACATTCAGATTATTCTATAATCTGCTTTTTTTGCAGTTTTGTGTAACATGCCGTGCTGACCTGTGCCAACTTCATACTAAGATGAATAGTGACTCCTTTGCCAGCTTCTAGCAATTGCCAGGAGCCAGAAGCCATAGTAGATATGAGAAGGAAAAACAGCAGTGTCAACACTCTGCTTCACTGTGGCATGTCTTGAGAATGTGACCATCTTG
Source organism: Apus apus (assembly GCF_020740795.1). NCBI lineage: Eukaryota > Metazoa > Chordata > Aves > Apodiformes > Apodidae > Apus > Apus apus. The sequence goes on along the minus strand of NC_067294.1, from coordinate 15,227,651 downwards.
TTTTAAGAGCTGTTTTATCTGGAATGTAGGAAAATATGCTTCTTAGTTTAAGTTAATGTATTTCAAGGATAGGCTTGACTTTTCAGCTCATGTATTTTTTCTGCCATTTCATCTGGTTCACTTGTCCTTTTCAGGGAAATCTTGCTGTGAAGGATGAGCAGTGAAGCATGGAATATGCTGACTGCCATGTATGACAGTGTTCAAGAGGATTTTAGGGAACTCTTTTTTAGTATTTAATTGAATTTGAACTTTATCACAGCTAAGCATTAGTAACATTAAAAAAAATCAATACCACCATGCAGTGATCTTTGCATTAGTTGTAATCATTTACTTTGTATCCAACAGCTCCTGTACTTCTATACTGAGGTGAGGGGTGTATGTGTCTCCATATGGCCATCACTGTGTCTGGGAAGATGATTGCTAGTAATCTAGAATAGGAAAAAAAAATATTTCTTTGTAATGGCTGCCAAGGAATTTGGGTTCCAACAATAGTATTTTCACTGTTTGAACGAGCCAAGGATGCATGTACCTTCAGTCTGTGTGGAGACTTCAGAGCTTTCAGAGTACTTTGTTTTCCTAAGCAATGTAAGTTCTGTCTTGTCTGGCCTGAACCAGCTGTTCCTTGTTCAAGAGCTGATCTCTTGTAGACCAACACTTGATGGAGGGTGCTTGCCTCCGAACAGATAGCACTGAGTGTCAGTGACATGCCTGGAGCTGTCTGTGCTTTTGCCCTCTCAAGAGGGTAAAGTAGAGGGATATGGTTCAAGCTTCAGCTGTTATCATTGTTGCTTCAGGTACTGTAAGGCTGCAGAGGGGTTGGTTGCGGCTTTGTCCTTTACTTCTTCTGTTAATGCTGAAGTTTAAAGTCATCTTTTTCTGCCCCTTGCTCCAGGAAAGGAGAGATTCATTTAGGGATCCAGATAGAATTGTGCACACTTCCTCAGACTTTTGGCTTCTGTACATTTGGGAGAGGTGGGAGAAGACTGTTCTCTAATCTTTTCTGAAGCAGCATAAAGCAGCCACTTAAAGGGGTGACAGCTGAGTTCCTCTGTGCATTTTCAAACCTCATGTCACTTGTCACTGAGCCTTCTCATGTTGGATGCTGCTATATAAGGACCATCTAACTGAGCTTTGAGTCTAGTCATGTAAGTGGTTCAATCTTAAGGCTTGATCAAAGTTTTCTATATAAAAATAAACCTCATGTAAATGATCATAAAACCAGAAAATCACTTTATTACTTTTTAGATATGTGCTCCTCAGATATTTTATTTTCCCAGGAACATGCTCCTGAGTGTCAAGTCTTTGCTTGTTGGGGAGGGCAGTAGACAGTAGTTGCTTTTCTGGCTGTAAAAGGGGACTTTTCACTGGTTTGGGCAAAACCAGTGATTGATGTGGGCAGGAATGCTTTGGGTAAGGATTCATTTCGGTAATCAAAACATGAAGAAACTGTTGTCAGAAGTGAACAGGTACTTCACAAGTGCTGGTGCACACTGGAATGCCATGTCCATATCTTATGGTGAACATCTTGGTGTATTTTTTTCTCTACACACCCATCACTTAAAATATTGACCTTTATGTTGATAGAACAACCTGAGGGTGTGTTTTAAGCACAACCTGAAAACTTGAGTACTGATGTAACTTAGTGTTGTCACATTTTTTGATGGTTTGGGAGGGTTTAATGGTAATAACGGTCATGATCCTTGTTGAGCTGTGAAAAACTGTCCCATGGGAACGGAGCCTTTACTCCATGGTCATGGACCCATGTTTGTGATGTAGATTAAGAACAGATTGTCTGTGTTTCTAAGAGTGCTATGCTTAAACGTGCCTTTTGAAGTATTTATAAGTGTGCAAAATGAGGAACTAGGTATTTTTAAGCAGGTTTTCGTGTCATGCTTACACCAGCTTTATTTTGGATTAGTTGACTCCTTGTGTGCATGGTGTACCCCAGGGACAATCTTCCTGAGTATGGGACAAGATTTACTTTACAAAAATGCCCTCCTGTGTCTCCCAGGACTCAGTTTTCCAAGCCATCTCAATGCTATCAAATTTTCAGTGTGTAAGGCATTTTTTGGTGCTTTTTAGTACACTTGGAGGTGAAAAACCTACAGCAGATGAGAGCAGAAAAACCAGGTGAAAGCAGTCTGCTTGGTGGTATTTCCAGAAAATGTCGCTGAAGTTCGCTTTGCCCTGAGTCTTACAGCTCGAAGTCAAGCAGCGAGGTGCAGAGGCGGGGAGCTGCTCCGGGGGGGCTCAACCCCAGGCAGCGGGGCAGGGCCTGGGGCGGGCAGCGGCAGGAGCCCGGTGCGGGTGAAGGTCCGGCTGCCGCCGCCAGAGGGAACTCGGCGAGTAAGAACGGGGGAACAAAAGGCGGCGAATTCCCCTCGGAGGGGAAACCTGAGCCCGGTTCGCGGAGCGCCGGGCGGTGGTTCCCGTGCTGCAGCCCGCACATTCCTTTCCGAAACCCGAAGCGGGAGAAGGGGGCTCGCCCCGACACTGGGAACCGCGTTCCCCCGCCGCGGCTGCTGGCCTGGGAGGCAGAGGCTTTGGGGCGCAGCCGGGGACCCCCGAACCCCGCACCTCCCGGCGGGGCCAGCGCGGCCCCCAAACTTTCACCCTCCCTCCTCTCCAAAAGTTCAGCAGTTGGGTGACGTCAGGGCCCCCGCAGCCAATGGGCGTCGCGGGTGCAATTTTGGGAGGGGGGAGGGGCGGCAGGGTGCCGCGGGCGCTCGCCCGGCTGCCATGCACAGTGAATGGAGAGCGGGCCAGCGCAGCAGCGGCCGGGAGCGCAGCAGCGGCCGGGAGCCCCGCCGCCTCCCTCCGCCCCCTCGCCGCCCCTCGCCTCCTCCCGGTCCCGGCTCCGCCAGCGCGGGGCTGGGGGCCCGTGGCAGCAGCAGCAGGAGCCGAGCGGCGGGAGGCAGCCCCTGAGGAGCTCGCAGCGGGGCCGCTTGGACTTGCCAGCCATCGCGTTCGCGGGTTACCTGCCCGGCCCAGGTGGGGCGATGCGGAGCGGAGGAGGTTGCTTTGGAGATTGCCGCCGTTTCTGATGGATGTTTTGTGTGTGTTTACCTCCGCTCCCGGTTTCTCTTTCATCTGAGGACGCGTCTGGCTCAAGCTCTGTTAAACTATCTGCCTTCTGGTACTGCTTGTAGATAACAGAAACCTGAGCCCGAAAGGCAATTCCCCACCTTCTTCCACCTAACATAACCTTTTCAGGCGTCTTTGAAGGTTTGCTGGTGCTCCGGCGATGATGGCAGTGGTGGGTTCCCTTGGGCTGTACTAAGAGCCTCTTGTTTTCTTTTCCCTTTCTTCTTAGAGGCATTTCATCTTTAAGGGCCGGCTGCTTGCGCACACTTTTATACCCACTGAAGTGATCAAGAAACCATGTTGCCTGGTGGAAGGAGTGCGTTTTTGTGCCTTGGGATGATCTTGAGCTTTTGGAGCTCCGCAAGTTGGATGCCTGTTGGAGGATGTCCGCATAAATGTACATGTATTGCTTCCAATGTGGATTGTCATGGACTAGGACTCAAAACTGTACCGAGGGATATTCCCAGGAATGCAGAGAGACTGTAAGTAAAAACCGTTAAGGGCTCTTGAAGTACTTGTAGAAGCACCTGGAATGAGTTTCTCAGCACCTGCCTATCAGTGCAGAGTACATACTAACAGCAGCTTCAGTAATCAAACACGGATTAATGTTTTAGGGAGGGAAGGGGAGGAGCTTTTCAGAAGTTACAGCAGTTCTGCTGCTGTTCTTGCTTTTTAAAAAACACAATCCATTTCAGAGTTTCTTGTTTGTGGTGTTGTTGTTTTTTTTTTTGTATCAGTTTCAGTTAGCATCTGACTGGGTTTTGCAGTGCCCTGCTTGTAATGGAGTTTAGAGCTTTACCTGGAGTCCTCCCTGCAATAATCTTTGTCAATGCAAACACCAATTCAATATGCAATTAGAAACCTAGATGTTTTCACCTGGTGGCTCATAGCAGTTTCTCCTTACTTTCTCAGTGTGGTGACTTCATCACCATGGAAAAATCTACTGTGGCCATGAACTGCTTCAAATGGATAGGAAATCACATTAAAACAGCCTCTGATTTGTCTTAAACTGTTATGGGGAAAGTGGTTAAATTTACTTAGGAGTTTGATAGCAGTGTAATATTATAGTGTGCTTCCAGCCTCCGAATAATGAATGTATATTCATAGTAAATCCTCTGTAACATAAGCTCCTATGAGTAGTTTAGTTGGCTCTCTTAAGTTTCGAAGGAGAAAGCTGAAAGCAAAGTTGAGTTCTCTGATAACAGTTCTGGCACTGGGTGCAGAGGGCTGCATGTCTGACGTTGCTTTAATGCAGAGCACATGGCACAGCTTAGAGTGCCCACTGCTAGGTAGGTAGATGTCCAGAATGGAATGTTAAATGGAGTTTCAGTGTGGTTTTGCACTGGGCTCCACAGCTGACCTCAGGAAAGTGCTGTTTGTTGTGCCTTAGGTTGATTAGCTGATGTCTTAAAAGGTTTTTGAACTTGTAAGTGAATGTTGTAGCTTCAATGGCCTGAATTCCTATTTTATTTCCTTCTGGGTCTTAGAGCTGTGGAAACCTCAAACTCTCAAGTAATTCTTACTCCAAGAAGAAAGCCAGATGAGGTTACTAAGAAAACAGTCCTCTTAAAGGTTAAGTTCTGTCCTAGTATTACATTTTATAGCATCGTTGAAAGCTTCTAAATGCCTTTCATGGTGCTGAGAGCTCTTAAATGATAGCAAGATACAGATTTCTTACTAGATTACCATTTAAGTGTTTTCTTGCCTTATCAGCCTTCCTTTCAACCCTAGTTTTCTGAATAGTTTTCAAATGTCAGTGTTACAGAAAGCTTAACTTCTGTGTTGGAAACTGTGTTCTCTAAAATTGCAGGGTAGGAACCTAGCAGGTCAGACACAAGAAAACCCCGGCCCCAAAATAACAAACCCCACAACAAACCACTACTGAAGTAGTATACCAAGCCAGTCAGACTAAGTGTGTGTGATTACACAAATGTTTTGTATGTGTCATTGTTGAGGTGTGTTTGCATGGTTTAAGAGTGAAAGGCTAGAATTACACTTGTAAATTTCAGGTTAAAATTACTCACAAATGAAAGTTAGTTGGCTACCTGCTAAGAACTTAAATGGTTATTTGTTATTCCTGAAGTTTTAGGGGAAATTAATTTTGGGTTTAATTTGTAAAAGTGTATTTAACAGTCAAGTTAACTTCCCTTGCATTCTATAAGAAGCCAAGCCCAAAGAGTAAGTTTCTTAATCATGGTATGTTAAGTGTTATGAAGAATGGGAGTGTAATCACTGTGCTCTTGGTGCTGATAAATTTGGTGTTATTTACAGATTAAAATTCTAGATTAATGGCTGCATGAAGAAAAATAATAGCTGTTCCACAGTCTTGGGTTTGAATATTCAACCTTAGAGATATATTACTGATAAACAGGAAATGTACCTGTGTTGGATGTTTGGTTTGGTGTTTGTTTTTTTTTTTTTTAAATAGTGTGTTATTGGAGCATTCAGTGGCTGAAACCTTGTGGAAAAAGTGTAGGGAGGATTGGGTAATAACACTGTATTCCATATTTTTAAATACTGTCCTTGCTTTTTATTCTGTTAGTCCACCATGAGCCTTTGACTGTTTTTGTAGTGGTGCTGTCAGTGTATATCAATTGTGTAAATTCTTCCAAATTTAGTTTTCTACTGATTGCACGAAGTTGATTTTTTAAATGTAAACAGTAGAGAGAAAAAGACATAATTATATTCCTGTGAGTCTAAATTCTGCTCATAGGTGGAACATCAGTCAGCCACAGGGTATATCAGAGCATCTCATTTTTCTCTGAGGTTCATGGCAACTTGTAACTATTTATGACACAGCACTGGGTTGATGTGTAGTCTTTAACTGGTTTAGGTTGTAAATAAAACCAAATTTCTTACATTTGAAATAAGAGATTTTTAACTTCAGATAAATTTGTTGGGAAAATAATTTTAACAAGTTTCTTGATGGCTGCACACCAAGTGACTCTTAGACTAGTATGCTATGGAAAGGTCTTTCTGCATTCTAAAAATTTCTAAAAAAATTATATACCTGTTCAGTTTTGAAACTGTGCTTTAATAAGAGATCTAATGGCACAAATACTTTGCCATTAAGGTTTTAGTCTTACGTTTGTACAAATATTACAGAATATTTGGGCTAGTGGAGCCAAGTTAAATATTACTTAAATTTGTGTTAACATGAAAGCCAAGGAAACATGAAATATAACATTAAGGAAACAATGGGAAATCTCTTTAGGAAGAAAAAAACCCTGTCATATTGAGGAATTTTATTTAATGAAGTAGTGGTCATATCTTGATACCCAAAAAAGGGGGGCATCGCCTGAACTTTGATTACTGATTCTTCATTATTTATTTTTTCTTTTATCTTTTTTGTTTTAAGACTTTGAAGGTGTAGTTTTTGCAGAGCGTAGTACCTGTGAGATTTGTCTTGTGGAGAATCCCCAGATTAATCAGTGACCACAAACTTTTTTTTCAGACTCATGTTTAATAGTAGCTTTACAAATACAGCAAGCACTATTAGTCTTGTGTTAGTTTACCTTGTTATTACACTCTATGATAGTCTTCTAATTGTGTGGTATAGATAAAGGTTTTGCTCAGGTTTTGTGAAGAGCTAAAAAGAGGTGAATGTTGTTTACTACTGCACTAAGAAATTAACCTTTCTGAAGAAAATTAATGATGAAGCAAATATTTGTCACTTGCAAGGTAGTAACTTCCATTGAGCTTTGTTCTAGAGAACCCTTGAAATAACCCTGATGTCACACAGGAGGAGGGAGGCACAAGATTGGGTTGAAGAATTTTCCCCAAATTGCAAGGTGTGATGCACCCTTGTACATGAGCAGGATGGTGTCAGCTGACCTTGTGGCTTGTTAGTATTTACTGATCCATTCCACACTTGCTAAGTTAGCCTCCTATTAAAAAAACCAACAACTTTATAGGCTTTTTGTGTTGTGGAGAAAACTAATAATTAGTTAACTTATGGCTTGTTTACCTTTCTGACAAGTTCTTTAGGACTGCTTCATCCAATACCTTTACTTAGAGTTTGCTTAGCAGTGCTTCAGTTCTTAGACATGATTCTCTGTCATGTTCTTCAGTGGAAATGTTTTATATCTATGTACAAATATGCTATGTGTGGCTTTTTACAGCAGTTAATGATGGTGATAGTGGAGTCCAGTTTGATATGTGTAAAAACAGTGACCAGATCAAAGCCTCGTGTTTGACAGCTGTATTCTTCAGCTCTGAGAGGAAAAAGTGATAGGGACCAAGTGCTCAGAAGTCTTCTGGGTTAATATCTGCTTTCTGTTTTAATACAAAGCATGAGCCTTTGTGTCTTTTCCTTTTATTCATGTCTAGTTCTCTTCCTGTCTATTTGCAGCACATTATAGGTATATGCAAGTTTCTTCAGATAACTAGCCATGTTTGAGTTTCTGATTAATTTATACTTGGTGGCTTAGAATCTTGTTTAATTGATAGCTTTCCTGTGTTAATGACTGTTTTGTTTCGTCTTTTACTTAGAAGGATTCTTTACATTGCCAAATTGATAAAGCTTGCAAGACTAATCTGTTCTGTGCTTTGAGAAGCTAAATTGAGTGTGTCCACATTTAGGTGCAATTTAGCAGCTTAGTCATCTGCTTACTCTGGAGTTTTCATGTGGTCTGGGGTTTCTGTTATACAAATGTATTATTATGGTGTTTTTGGCCTAGGTGCATGTAGCTGCTGAAGTTGCACTGGTTTGTAATAAGTTTTCAACTTCCTCAGTTTTGTCTTCAAATTAAATCTAAGCTCCCGTGTTGAATGCTTCCATATTATTGCAGAATGCAATGTTAAACACATGCAAATGTAATTATACTGACTCTAACTTTGACATTCTGTTTTTCTAGAATCCTTCCTGCTAGGGATTGCCACTCATTTGTTTGTGTAGTAATAGTCTTCAAAACCTTGCATGAAGCCTTTTTATTTTCCTTCCTAGGTCATGTTGTCAGTAGACACATATAGACCTACACAGTTTCGGCTTCAAAGAGCTTCCTCTCAGAGGGCCTGATCCTGGGAGAACTTGAGTTGTTTAATTTTGACCTTCTACTACCTTGATGCTGATTATTTGTGCTGGGCAGGACACTGACACATAGTTGCATACGGTCAGAGTTTGGAGCCATTACATTTGTTACTTTGTTATGGAGTGCTGGTAACATGGAAGATAAAATTAGCTGTTGCGATTTGGAAGCTACAGAAGCAAATGGTGGCACTTGTCATGTTGTCAGTATTTGTTTCACAGATGTGGATAAGATTCTGAGATAAAAGGGACCAGACTACTTAGTTCAGAAGTTTTTGCTAAGTTGCTCTGAGACTATTCATTTTTTAATGTATTTTAACTTTTGCAACTGACCACTGATTCACACAAAATAATTTGGTGAAAGAAAAGTTACCCCTCTAAAGAACAGCTGCTGTCTTTTACGAAGTCCTAAAATAGAGATTGTTGCTTTTTTTTCTCTGGAATTTGGGAAAGTGTGTACCAGCTTACCTGCTGAAGTGGTTTGTGAGGCCAAGAACAAGTAATCTTAATACTTTTATTTTTACAGTAGCTGGTATAAAAAACTTTGTACACTGTAAGTTGTAAATTGATTGCTATAAAATAATTTCACCTTCATAGTGAGAATTAATAATACTTTTGAATGTCACTGCTGAACCTCTTTTTAGTTCAAACATTTCCAGTTATGTTTAAAGTTGAAGTAGCATCTCCTGCATGGACACTAACATCTGCATTTCAGTAGTATCTAAGCAATTCCTCAGATTTCACAGAGCAGAAAGAAGATAACTTTCCCGCAGAAGTATTACAGGATGCTGGGGGATAAGAACTTGGCGGTAAAAAGGATATTCAGTGAGTAAGTTTCAGACATAGTATATTGAGATTTTAGCTTTTTTTACTAGAGACAGTGTTCGGAAGACTTAAATTGGGATGTGTTCCCTCCCAGGAGTTAGGTGACTTGAAACAATTTTTCTAAAACTCTTGATATAGTTAATGTGGTGCCCCTAGTGCTTCATTTCTATTAGCTGTCTGTTGCTGAAGCTGATCTCTTATAATTAATAGTTTTTTTTTTTCTGGTAGTGGCCTAATAGTATCCCTTTTCCCTTGATTTGAACATGGAATTATTCCTGAATAAAGATGGAGAATAAAAGGCAGTGGTTAATACTTGGTTGACTTACACTTGAAATTAACAAAAACTGTTTTGCTTCAAGTTCAGAGCTGAAATGTTTCAGGAGCAACTGTGTAATTTTGTTCTTTGTTCTTTACCTATTAGATTTGCCAAAGGTGGTGTAATGTTCAGATAGATTTCCGAAGACCAGATTTGAATTGAGCTCTCTGATCTTTGGCTGAGGACTGCAGTTGACCCCAAAAGTAGTGTTTTATGCTAACAAAATAATTCAATTTGTGAACTAGAGAATTATCTAATTGAGAAGTCAGTCACCTTCCCCTCAAGTAATTCATACACTGTAGTAAATTATTTGTTATTAGACGGGTGGTTCTTCCTTTCCAAGTCAACCTGAAGCATTCAGGTGTGATGTATGAAGTTCAGGTCTGCTGCTGGACTTCATTCTTGATGTAAGCATCACTGTCTGTAACACTACAGCTACTGAATTATCTCAGTTGTGTTAACCTCAGGATAAGGTTGTGCAGTGTTCTTAAGGAACACATTACCTTTTACTACTTTTGCCTGTTAGTTTTCTGCAACTACAGACAGATACTGGATCAGGTAAAGAATGAATACTGACATGTGGCTCAGTACCGAGACCTTGTTCAAGGTGGGGATCTTCTATGGCTGGAGAGCAAGTGTGACTGTGAGCAAGTATATTTCTCCAGTGCTAGCAGATCACATCCTTAGTTTTAAGGAAAGCCACCTTTCTGGAGAGGCTCGATGATGGCAGCTCAAGGCATTCAAAGTGCAAATCCTTCATCTTGCAGTTCCACAGCTCTCTAAAGGGGCTAATTTTTTGCTCCTGCAGGACAGAGCAGTGTGCTTTGTCCTCTTCAAGGCAAGACAAAGCAAGTCCATGTCATGTAGAATGACTAGAAGCACACCAAAGATTTCTTCGGTTGATTGTCTGTCTGTACATTCCTATTATAAAATGCATAGGTGAGCCGTGGTGTTCAGGAAATGCTGTCATTATAGAGGTAAACTTTGTGTCCCATCCTCCTGCAAAGTCTTTGACATAAACTGGTAGAATGTACCTCCTTTCTGCACCTTGGATGAGAGGGAGTTTCTGTTCTGGTTGAGTCAAGTGCATTATTATAATATTATATAGACTTTTGTCTTGGGGCTGCTTTTGTCACTCCCATCCTGTTTATGTTCATGAACAGGTTTTACTTGCCAGTATAAGGCTATTATCAGTTTGGGGTTTGGGGTTTTTTTTCAAGTTATTTTCAGGATAAGAAAGGGCTGAGTTCTCTTGTTGTTCTGGTTGCAGCATTGCCCAACCTATTTTGAGTGTTTTTAAAGTTTTTTTTTCTCTGGAGAAACCCATTATGCTCTGCCTACTTTCAAACCTGTTTTCAGTGTTGTCCAGTCAGATGCATCTTTTAAGATCTTGAAGGCTGACAGGAGTGGCAGGAGCTTGTTCTTCCCCTTGGCCTTGTAAGCAACTGGTAGGCTTTTCTAATGGTACTAAATGTGTCTTACCTGCTCATTTACATGAAGAGAACAGGTTTGTGGTCTTGTACTGAGAGTAAATTGCAAGTAAGTTGAGGGCTACTTCTGTAGGAAAGACTTTGAGCTGATTCTTCTCTGCTAGTTGTATTCAGCTTTTTTCTTTTACCCCAACAGAGTCTGGTCTGTCAGTTGTCTCTGTCAGAACAAATTTGTCTGTTATTTCGGTTTTACACCATCTGTTTGATGGCTGCAATGTATGTTTTAAATCTGCTGATTGATAGATTCCTGGAGCTTTTAATTCAATTTTTACCTTTCTATCTGAGTTGCTTCTTTTTCTGAGACCTTAATTTTTTCCACTGGGTGGAAATAACTTTAATTGGCTTTAGTCTTTCATTTTCTGTCACTGATGAAGGGACTTTTTCAGTAAACATCTGTTAAAATGAGGAAGAAAACTGTTTTCAAGCTAGTATTTTCTTGACTTTCCATCAAATGACCTGAAAAACGTATCTGAAATTTACTTCTAAATTGATTTCAGGGTCTCTGGGTTTCTGTTGCTCACCACCTCACTTACCTATGCTTTCCTGAAAACTTGTAATACTGTTGCAGAAATTATTCTTCTTATACCAAATGGACTCATTAGGAGAGCCCTTTCTTTCTTGCAGAGAGGTTAACATTGCTGTCTTCCTACTTTGGTGAACAATCAACCTTTTGGAATTAGTGTCAGGTTACTTATGAGCACCCTCAAAAAACTATTAAGTGTATTTATAGTCCAAGCAGCATTGAGAATTCTGGGAGAGTCTTACTGTTGATACCTCTCTGGCTGTTCTGTGGACCTCTGGTTCCAGTTTGAGATGGAATGCTTTTAGTAGTGATGCTGGTTTTAGGAATTAAATTGCAGAGACTTGGAGATTAGTCACCCATTTTAACAGCCTTTGACCATGCTGGTAAAAGGTGCAGTGGGACAGGGATGAACTTGGTCTCTGGGGTTTTTTTATCTTCTTCCTTTTTGGTTCTCTTGTATGGGAAGAAGTAATGTCATTTAAAAGGAATAAAGGTTGCTTTGTAACAATTTAAATGCACTGTAATATTAATGGTATCAGTTAAAAATATGCACATTCAGCTGCTTTAGAGTTGAGGATGGTGCCTACTGATCAGTACTGTTTCATCTGCTTGTCTTCATCCTTGCCTTTGCTGGAAGGCCTTTGGGATGACTTTTTTTGTGTGTGATCCTTAACATGAATTAATCTTGAGCTATTTTAAGGATGCTCATAGGCATGATAACAGAAATAGTAATAAATTTAATACTGGTGATTCTGAGGTTCTGATCTCCCAAGTCACAGCACTATAAAATGTAGTTTTTAATGTCTGGCTCCAAACTCTTTTCGAGAGCTAGTTTCTTACATGGTTGACTGCTTGACTTGAGGGGATAGGGATGAGTAGTGAATGACTGTTCTCATGAAATGTTTCAAGAGATAATAATTTAACTATTATGGGAGTAATATGCTGAAAGCAGGGGCATAGGTGCATTCCTATGCGTACTAATAGTTAGGGGGCTATTTCTTGGTCTTTTTCCTGTTTTCTAGTTGTAAGGAATACATTAGTCAACTTGTACACAATAAATGTATTAGTAGATTGTAAGGCATTACTGGCCTGTGTTGTTATGGGACTGTAGTAAATAAACTTGGCAGTTTCAGAAGCCACTGGTAGTTCTGAGCCTTCTGTGCTTTCTCATGTCATAGTAAAACTAAATCTTTTAGTTCAGCCAGACTGTCCTACTGTATTGTTTTCTACAAAGTAAAAGAGATTCCAATTCCTCACTTCAGTTTTTCTTTAGACATTCAAAAAATTCATCCTGAAATGGAAGACATTTCCTGATAATTTTGTCAACGTCTTCCTTGGCAAAGAGCAAAAAAATCTAAAGATGGGCAACCAAATAAATTATTAATTGTTACCCAGAGCCCTGTGAAAGAATGTAACTTAGCTTTACTTTAATATTTGTTTCCCTTTACAATAAACAAATAACAAAAAGCCAGAATCCTTGTCTGCCAAAGGTTTGACATTCTCTCTGTTTCAGGATACAACATAGAGCATACAAAGCTCATATAATAAATGTGGTCACATGATATCAAGCCCATGAAAATTAACCACTGTATATGTGTGTACTGGTTGCCCACAGATATGGAGACACTGATGTTTAATTAAAACAGTTGTAGTCTTGAAATACGAGTGGGAAATTTTAGCAAGATGAATCCGCATCCTTAAAGCAGTTCAAATGTCTTATGCCTCCCTGTTAGTCATAAAGCATGCTTTGGACTTCAGTGGGATCTGAACTTATGAATTTTCCCCAAATTTATCTTTCATCTATGTGATGGTTTTGTTTCGTCTGGGAGGCATTATATTAAGTACATTTTGTTTTGAAATGCTGATTTTGGAAAAACCTGGATGAAACATCTTTGCTTGGTGAGGGAAGTAATGGTTACAGCATCACTTAGTGGGGTGGGAACTTCTGGTTCAAGAGCTTCTCTGAATAGACCCAGTTGTAGAAGGATGAGGAGAAGCCTTCTGTCTCATCCTCTTGAAGTGGTAGAGCTGGTTAGAGATGCTGTTTTAAGAGTATAGCTGAGGAGCAAAAAAGGGAACTAATTATGAGGAAATAGTACAGGGAAGCAATTCTATTTCTGAAATGCTGAAATAAATGCAGTAGGGAAGTAAGCTGGAGACAAGAATAAAGTAGTGAAACAAATAATTTAATTTCTTGAGCTAAGGAAACTTGTTTTCCAGAAATGGAAGTAGGTATTGTGAAATGAAGCCCTAAGGCCAAGGCTGGCTCTTCGGAGCGAGATGAAAACACATCTGGATGTAAGTTTCTCAGATAAGAATGTGAGAGTATAAGAAACAGCCCGATCATTCTTTGGAATTGTAAGTTTTAATAGACAACATATAAAAAGGCAGCAAAAATATGGAACAATCAAGTGTTCTATGTTGCTTTGAGAGGTTGTTTATTGTTTTGGTTGTTTGGGGTTTTTTGGTAGTTTTTGCCTAGGAAGTTCTGTAGTTAATTGTTGATGAAGTTGTTTGCAAGTTGAAAATTAATCCTTCCCAGTTTGTGCTAACTTCATTTTACAGAAGAGGTAGTGGTTGGGTTCCCTGTTCATGGCAGGGGGTTGGAGCTTGATGATCTTTAAGGTCCTTTCCAACCTTAATGATTCTACGATTCTATTTCTCAAGGTTGTTCTTGTGTAGTTTATTAGGCTTAGTGTAAAATGGTTTTATAAGAATCATTAGTTTCAGTAACTCGAAATACTGAATGTGTCTGCTAAGTCGTGTTTAGAGAAGCTGTCCTAGATCTTTTCTCTTGCTCCTTAGTGACTACAGTAGACTTGTACACATGGTGCGGTACTTCTTGGAAGGAGTAGTGTTGGTGACACAGGGTCCTTGTTAAATTAAAAAAAAAGAAAAGCCCTGAGCAACAGGGAAAAAAAGGAAGGAAAAAAAAAGCCTGAACAAGAAAAAAAGACCTCTGCCTTTCCAGGAAAAATCTCCTGGGAAGAGCTTCTAGTCTGTGCATGTTTGGAAGTGAGTAAGGAGATGAAATCAAGACTTGCTTTTCATGTCAGGCTTCACTAAAATAATTTGTTGGTAGAACTTTTTCACAAGTCATCAAGAATTACAGCAGCCAGAAGCAGGTGTGAGTATTTCAAGTCTTAAGCATCAAAATGTATCAGTGAAGAGCACCTAAACAAACAGCAGTTTGACTGGGTTATATTTGGTCATATATCACATAGCAAAATGAAATACAGACTTAAATGCAACCATGAGATATTATACCTGTGGAATAATGTAATACGAGTTTTGCAGAAGTTTGGATGCAGTGTTTTTTTCCCCAAATGAGCTTGTTGTGACTGTGTATAGAGTTAAAACAAACAGAACTGGTTAAAGTGTGTAGAAGTATCAGGGCAAAAAACAGTCTCATAAAAATAGTAATTTTTGTTAATCCTTGTTTCTCACTCTATTGCATTATCTTCCAGAAGTCCTTAATTAACATCAAATTAGCATTGAACACACTGGAGAAATTATTACAATATTGGGAAGTACTTGCTATGAATGTTAATAATGTTAACTCTAAAAAATGCTTATGTTCCTTAGAAGATTTTCTGAAGATGATTCTTAGAATATTTTTCTGAAGTTCTGTTATCAGAGGTTGTGTTTCTCTTTGATTTATAAGGTGTTCTTATTCGAGTTGGTGAATATCAATTAATTTGGGGAACTTTGTCCCCAAAAGGGACAAAAAATTGAAGCATAGGCACAGAGCTACTCATTCTGATGAGATTGTCCATTTGGTAATTGAGTGAAAATATGACCTAAAGAATATTTAACATGGGTTTCTACCTATATAACTGCTTGGCATTTATTAGAATAACACTGGACTGATGTAACCACCTACTGTCTGCACAACCAGCTGGGGCATGTTAGATATGAAAGATGAGATAAAATTATAGGAATTAAGTAGGAATGATTAAATAGCAAGAACTGAGAAGAAATAAGAAAGACGTGTTTTCAGATATGTAGCTGTTAACCTTGGGGATTTAGGCTTTTATATAAATGAAAATGATACTTGAGTTCATATGATACAGTGCTGTACTTCTTTCTATTTATAAGTAGCACATCCTGATTTCTTCATATTAAAACCTGCTTCTGCAGCCACTGCATTTTCAAGTATTTATATAGTTTTCTTTGTGCTTCACATGTAAAGCCTTCTACTGCCAACTCTTCCTCCAAAAAAAACAAACCAATGAACAAATATTTTACTCCCTTTTTTGTTGTAGAAACTATAGAATCATAGTGTCTTTGAAGCTGGAAGGGACTTCAGGATGTTTCTTAGTTCAGCTTCTGCTCAAAGCAGGATCAACATTGAATTCAGATTAGGTTACATAGGGATTTGTTCAATTGAGTCTTGAAAACCACAGCACTTTTGTGCAACCTGTTCCACAGCTTGACTATCCTGATGGTAACAGAGGTTTCTCTATAAACAACTAGAATCTCCTCTATTTAAATGTATAATAATTGTATCTCTTCCACTGTGTACCTCAGTAAAGAGCCTTGGTCCATATCCTAAGTACCTCCTCTCCTTGTCTGTAGGTCTTGGAGTACTGCTCTTGAGTCCCCCAAAGCCTGCCTGTCTCCAGGCTAGACAAGTTAGGCCTCCTCAGAATCATCTTACACAGTCAAGTTCCTTCATAATTTCGGTGGCATTTTACTGGGCTTGCTCAAGTTGATTAGCATCTTTCTTGGACTGAGTAGCCCTGAAACTGGTCACAGTATTCCCTATGTAGTGAGAAAGTTCTCCCTTAATCCACTGATGTTTCAGCAGAGAAGGCAGTAAGTTTGGTTAAGCATGATTTAACTTTGGTAAATCTCTTGGGTCTTTTCAGTCCTCTTTGTGCCCAGAAGTTGCTTCCAATGGTATTTTATGTGATTTTTCCAGAGAACAAAATGAGGCTGATGCTTGCCAATCTGTACTGGTGGTTGGTAACCAACTCCTACCATGTGACCTTCATTTCTTCTCTGATCCAGACCTGTATGCTCAGTGGGACTATTTCTCAGTCCATAGAGGAGCTCCAGACATTGGAACTGTTCTTCACACAGATAGCAGCCTTTATTCAACCATGGCCAAACATACAACTACAGGAGCCATCCCACCATGTTAGTTATTCCCAAGGTTGTGTATTTCTGTATCTCTATTAAAAACATTACTGTTTTCTGCTTGTTGTTTAAGCTTTGCATTTGTCCAACCTAACGTGTCAGAACAACCTCTCAACCTGTTTTATACTTCCTGCAAGCTCTCTGTCTTTCACAGATGACAGTGTCTGGTGGGATCTGGAGCACATCAAGAGTAACTACAAAGGTGAAAGGCACGGCAGTGTAAAATGTACTGTTAGAACATGGCTGTGCCAGTGTAACATTTCCTTTAAATATAAAATCTGCAAATTATAACAATTAGCCAGGAGTTCCTGCAAGCTAGGACAAATGTGTATTTCCTTGGAAGAAACCAAGTACTTGAATTACTCAGTCCATTGTGCTGCGTTTTGCAAGTCTCATGTATAATTTTCAATAGCAATCTGCTAAATGGAGATTTCAGCCACTGCATAAGTTTCAAATAGTTTTTTTTCTTGGTGTTTTTTAACACTTATAGTTTATCAAGTAATTTTCTTTTCCTTTTATAAGGATGGAAGACAGTGTGTTGCCTGTAAGAGGTACCAGGTTATTTGGGCACTGAATGTCAATTATTAACCAAGCTCTACTATGTTTGGCTTAAGAATGGATAGCTGACTTACAAAATTAGGGCACTTCACCTTTAAACTCAGTTTTCTCATTGTTCAGACAGAAGGAAAGCAGTCTGAGTCATACCTGAAAGCCCTCTGTAACCAGAAGGAACCATCTAATATTGTTTTATTCCAGTGCTCTGTTGTGTAGGTGTGTTACAAAACCATGATGGACTGCAGCACAGAATTCATACACTCCAGCTGTTGTG
The DNA here is from genome assembly GCF_020740795.1 of Apus apus. Taxonomy (NCBI): domain Eukaryota; kingdom Metazoa; phylum Chordata; class Aves; order Apodiformes; family Apodidae; genus Apus; species Apus apus. Next base: position 15,210,416 of record NC_067294.1, on the reverse strand, counting down.
TTGCTTTTTAATTACTGTTTAAATTATTTTGGAGACTGAAACTATTCACTGTTATACATGTGAAGCTATCCAATAACAACAACAATTATTAAACATTGGATTGCAAATGTATTGCTGTTCTGGTTTAACATAGATAACAAGCAATATCAAGATTACTGCAGACCTATATTTCCATGTTAATGTACTCTGAGTAGTACTTGTTACTGAAACTATGCAGAGTTTATGAATCCTTTCAAGAACTGGTGGTTGTGGCTGGGCTTGTTTTTTCTCTAATTGTCTTTCTCCACATAGGACTTGATCTTAGTGCAGATCAGAGAGGGGAGTCTGTTTTCTCCTCGCTCCTAGGTAGTTACAGATTGTAGTAAAATCTATTAACCTTTTATTTAAGAATACCAAGTGCAGCTGTCTCAGCCTCTCTTCACATTTCAAGTAATAGAGCTTTCTGATGGTTTCAGTAGCCCTTTACTTCACTCTATTCCATTTATCAATGCTGTTCCTTCTGGAAAGGCCGAAATTGGATCCAGTATTGCAGATGACCTATCGCAAATCCAGAGTACAATAAATTGTCAATTCTTGGAAATTCTTAAACCTTTCTGGTTGCATTCTTGCTAATGCACTCTGGTCAAGGGTGGTCTTCACTGCTGCAAGGGCACACTGCTGGTGTTTTGTGACCCAATGGGTCTCAAAGACCTATTGCTATAAAACAACTCCCTGGTCAGCCAGTGCACCACCTGCGGTGGTTGCTTGGGCTTATTTTCTCCTAGGTGGAGGTCTTGACTTTATTTTTAATATTTTTTTTCCTTCTGTTAGATGATGTAGAATGTTTAAAGAGTACCAGTCTTCCATGAAGTCAGCAAAAAACCCCACCAAGCCAACAAACAAACCAAAAATTTTAGCCAAAAACCATTCTCATGCTCCTTCGAAGTCATCAACTTTTTGTTTTAAGAAGAAAAAATAACTTCAGAAGTCAGATGTAGAAGTGCAATGTGCCATCTTTTTCAACATATGAAATTATTTCAGCTGAACATAACACTGAAGTTTTTAATCTTTTTTTCTTTATAAGTGATGTTCATACTTGTCCAAATGATTTGGAAAGTAGTCGATTTTGTGTATTTAATAAAAATCCACACCCAGGACTTTATTTCCTGCATTGCAAAAGTTGAGATGGAAAATGTTAAATCTGAAGATATGCAGATTGTGCTGCCAGAGGGTTTTAGGGTACTGTTATAATTGAGTAGTTTATCATAGTAACTTTAAAGTTCTTGGAATGAAAGTGTAAGAGGTTTGCCAAGTGCTTTCTGTAGGGAGTTACAGTCTTTTAAAGTTCAGAGGCTAGTGGCAGTCCATACTCATTAAAGACAAATTAAGTCATAGCAGAAACCTTGCAAAATGGTTAAAAATCCAAAAGAGATAGTGGTTGTGTAAAGACTGCAAAGGATAGCCCAAAGCAACTCTGTTTACATTCATACATGAGAGTGGGTTTTTGTCCATTTGTTGGCTATGGTTGTTAATGTATACCCAAACTAAGAACAAAAGTACCAGTACAGAGAGGAGGGCTTTATTGAACAACCTTTTGCCTCCAACCCTGCAGGTAGGTTCCATAACAGTGAAGCAGGTATTCCTTGTGGCTTTAAGCTTCTAGAGTGCAGTAGGTAGCCAAGGGAATGCTTAACTTACCTGTGGAAATGCATGTTTCCTCTGTTCAGGTCTGTGCTTGTGTTCATGGCTGCCTTACATAGGGCTTGGGGTTGGAAGAACAAATGAAACTTCACAATTTTAAAGGCATGACTCAGCTGTCATTCTAGCAGGTGTTTTAGATGGACAAAGTTTCTTAGAAGTGTAATGGCAAGACCATCAAAGCCTCCTTTTCCTGGAACGTGTGCTGCTTGAGTTATTTAGGGGAATTGGACTAATGCAAAATATCAGTAACTCTTCAGATTCAGAAACCCAGATTGAATTGCAGTCACTTGAATTTTAGCTCCTCCATCTTGAATATTATTGCCAAACTGATTTATCATTGAAAAGAAATACTTAGGAATGTATTAGAAATTTATCATAGAACTTAATGTGTGCTATATCGTCACAAAAGTTATCCTTAATTTGTGGGAAAATATATTCTGTTCTTCATGAACTGTTCTAAGTTCCATGAATTGTCCTACCTGAGGTTTGTTTTGATGTGTCTGTGATGGTGTGTTGGATACTGACCCGATTAGCTCTTTGTGATCTAGAGGGGTTTTTATTAATTCTCTTGTTCTGTGTGAGACATCCCTTGCTGGAAAATACAAAAAAAGGAGATGAAGAGAAAAGCATCTTTCTTGTAGACAACATGGCTTTTGATTCTACATTCTTTTCAGAGTTTTGGGTTCTATGCTGAATTGTTGGCTGCACATGTGACACAAATGTGCATAGCTTGGAGCTGCTGTGTGGTAGCCTCTTTGAAAACTTAGCAGGAACAGAAACTTAATTCCATGTTAGACATTTCATGACTAGAAATACATACTTACCCTAGTTATGAAGCTGTTGGACAGGAAGGAATCTTAGTGCTGTGTAACTTGGGTAAGAGCTGTCTTTTGAAGTGCATGGCACTTAATTTTTCTTAAATACAGTATGCAGTTTCTCTACTGCTCTTTTTGAATTCTTTATGAATATAACAAACATCTGAGCAGTTGAAGCTGGAACTGGTACTCTAGACTCCCTTCTCCTTAGATAGCAGGTTGTGTTATCTTTGTATTTTCATTTCATATAGTGTTTTCTAGGTTAAAGAAAAATGGGTTAATATTTTCCAAAGTGCCACCTATCTAGCAGTTGTGCTTGTCACAGAGATGCAAAATCATCGATTGTCATGAAGTAATTGAACATCAGAGATTTTTTTATTATCTTGGAGATTACAATGCATAGGGGTTTCAGGTAGGTAGCAAATGGACATTCCAGTAAAAGGAACTTGCTACAATTTGGTAGTGCTGGTTTTAATGTTTGCATCCTCATATATAAAAGGATTTAAGTTTTGTATAAGGGTTTTTTAATTTATACATAAGTATTAAATTATTAATTTGAAGGTAATTACAAGACTTCAGGACCCGATTGCCTTTGTTATTGGCTTTTTTGTAGCAGTTGTAACATTTGTTGTTGTGGTAAGGTGTTGTTCAGTTTCTGAACTTGTTTCTGGAACTATTGGAAGAGTTAAGGGGCTAAGAAGAATAATTACCGACTGAAATTTAAGTGAAATAACAGGAAATCTTTGCACTCTGAGTGCTACTTGAAGCTGCATCATTATATGCTCCAGAGAATGTTGGAGATACAAAAAAATATTTAAGTTATCTCAAGTTCACAAAGTTCTCTTTAGAGAGGAATGAAAAGTGAAGCAATTAGGAGGAGTTTGTGCTGTGAAGGTTTTGCTCCAGTTGCTCTAAACATCCTTGTTTGTAGTAGTGTACGTTATGTGACTTAGTGTGCCACATGTACAAAAACATGTATTGAATTAAATTGTTATTAGAACATAGTAGGACGTGTTTGATAGTTCATCTGAACTGATGTCTTGTACCATTCTAGTCCAATTCATGTTTCTATTCCCACTGAAATAATTCTTTGTCTGTTTCCTTAAATCTGTCACTACAGCAGCATTATCCTTAGCATGTTTTATGCTAAAAAGAAAAATACATTTATAGGAGACACCTACTACCAAAAGCTCTACCAGAAATGATATCAATGACAGTTTCAGTTTCCAATTAGGTGACTTTCACTTGGCTTCTGACACAATAGAGACCTATATTCCTTAATGGAGTTTTCTTGGATGTTCATAGATGTAACTATTTTATCTGAATGTGAACTGACCAACAGTAGTAGGTGGGATAGGTGTGCTGATCTAATATCTACTTAGTCCCACATACTGTGCAAAATGCAGGAATTATACACAAAAAGAACTTTATCTAGAATGAATGTAGCTGCCCAGAGGTAATTGTTGAAGTTAAATATAAACTAAATTGTCCTTTACTGTATAATTTTTCTCATATTTGACCTAGAAGATTCCTTTTCAAAGCTGTTTCCTTCCGCGGCTCTTGTGAAAGCTGATGTGTTTGAAAGCTAACCAAGATGTAAAGCTTTAGCTTTTTGTAGTTGAAACCCACTAGTAAGCCTATAATCAGCTGCCAAACTTTATAAAGGAAACATAAAATATTATGTTGCCCACAAATACCAGATGTAAACCACTAATGTCTGTGTTAGTTCAGTAACTTCACAGTCACAAAGTTTAATTGACTAATGGGGTAACCTGTGGCAATCGGCTTCTTTGCAGCAGTGTTAGACCTACTGTTAAGAGGAGGGGGAAGTGTTACATAGTTGCATCAAGGTTTTAGTCTGTTTTTCTTCAAATGACGAGTAAGCCTTGGAACATAGATGTCTCTGCCTGGGTCAGAGGAGTGGTGTGGTGGAGCTATTGCTGTTCGTAGGACAGGAATGCACCTCTAATTACATATGTTCAACCTGACCAAAGCAGTGCTGAGAATAAAGAAAGGCTTGCTACGTGTACCTTAGCAAACTGCTGGCTGCCTTGGAGAATTCTGACCAGCTTCATGCTGTGCTTTAGTAGACTTTTTCTGAGGTGCAAGCAAGGGAGAACTTCTGATGGAATGGCATGAAAAGTAGATGGGACATGCAATACAAGTGACAGACAAGCTTATTTATGCATTGCTTACTCCAGACTTAATTCTTTCCAATGCTTCTTGCAGTCAGGTCACCCTGGCAAACCAGTGAGTAGTTAATGATGCACCAGGGTGGAAGAACTGAACTGAGAACAGAAGAGGAAATTAAGCTGGAAAATTTGAAAAATGTAGGCAGTGATTCAAGGTATTAATGGAGAAAAACACAACTCTATCAACAGATTAAAGGCAAATGGAAGGAAATGGCAGGCACATAGAGTGAAAGTGCTCTGTAATTCTTTTGTGGGATCTCTCTTTAATGGACCTTTTTAAAATGTAGTTGACACAGGTTAACCAAGGATGCTGTCTGTTCATATAGCTGAAGTGTAGGGATTTCCCCTTCTCCCCCCATTTATCATTATCCTTAGTTCCCATCTGTGCTAAAGAAACTACTTGCCTGACAGGATAATGTTTTTTTCTGTTATTTAAGTGTCCTGTGCCAAGATGCCTATACTAACTCTTAAAAGTTTATTCTATCTGTGTTTAAACCATCTTATGACTTCAGAATTTTAGTATTATGTTAAATTTTTTTCAATAACCATCAGCAATACATGTCTGTATTATAAAATACTTAATTTGCACACTAGTGTATCTCTCATAGTGCTTCAAACCTGTTGATGTCTTGATTACGCCTTAGAATCCGTGTGAGTGATACAAATGTTTGAAAGAGATATGCAACAAAAAATAGCCATTCTATGCTTATATAAGCTTCTATTTTTAATGGCAGAAATCAGTGAAAAATACTCATTATGGACAATGTGCAGAATCATTGGTCGGATTTGTAGGGTTTGGGTTTTTTAAAAAACTTCATATGGTCTTTCTTCCTGTTGTCAATGGTCAGTTAGGTTGCTGAAGCATAAGATGGGTATGATAACCTTGTCCCTGACATGAATTTTGTAGACATCAAGGATGGAGTTTTTGTTAATATGAACTGAACTTCATCATTGTCATTGTAGACTTCTGAGTACCACACCATCCTCAGTTAAGAAGTGGCTCATGCTGTATTGAGCTTAGTTCTTCTTTATAAGTGGAGGGTAATGTTCATATTAGGATAGAACTTTATTTTTATGGCTAGAAGCATTTGGGAAAGTTAGATATGTTAAGAAAACAGTCCTATTTCTTCTCTGATTATTGAAACTGTATGTTTTAATAAGCTCAAACTTCAAAATATGTAACTGCCTTTATTTGACAATGTGGTTCACACTAGAGAAATGAAATTTGTTACCATGACAATTTCTTTTAATGCGTTAGAAGAGTGTAACTTAATGCTGGCAGGAAAAAAAAAACATGTTGATTTAAAGGAAATATCATTTATGCTTCAACACTCACTTATTTCCTAGTGGTAGTTCTATTCCACTAACAGGGTCTCATGTGAGGTGAAAAAAAACTGGCTGAAGGAGCAGCCATACCAGAAGGCTTGTATGGAACTGCATATTTGATAGATAATTACTGGAAATTGTGCCAGCCAGGAGCACTTTTTCTTCCCCCTGTAGGATGATACATGAATGATTACAAATTATTAAACTGTTCTCAATACTTGGCATTTTGTTTGCAGTATTTGCTAGGCACTTAGAAACCACCCTAGGCAGCTGTCTGTGCAGCAATTTTCAGAATATAAATGTGATAACTAAGGCATTCCTGGAAGTTTTGACTTCCACCCCTTCCTTGAATTCCTTTTTGTACTTGGAGAAATAATCAACTTGTAACAGCACTTAGGAACACCCATCTGATTTTCAGAAATTGTGTCAAGGTCAAGGTTTTTTCAGGTGTCAGATGATTGCCAAAGGTACTTAAAAATACTGTACTTTGGTTTTCTATTGTTGAGTTTTACTAGAAATGAGAGAGAGATAGAACCTTCTAAACTCAAGAGGTGTATCCCTGTGTACATGATTGCAGGAACTTCAGTAAAACTGAGTTGTATAGGAAAAGTCTCTCCTTGTTGTGGATTTGTAACCTCATGTTGTGTTTTAGAAAACAAGTGTCTGGTCTCATGGCTGCTTTTTTTTCATAATTACATTGTTTTCAATGGCAGTAGACAACAGATCTTGTCACAATGTTGTGCTTACAATCTCCTCTCTAGAAAAATATGGAATGCTTTTTTGGCATGGTAACTGTTTCCTCGAAGGTTTGTTTTTTTTGATATTTACCAGCTTTTGGAAGATATAAAATGTGACTCAAACAAGATTACTCTATGATTAGAAAAATTATTTTTAATAAAAGGCTTCTTGGATCTGGGAAGCCAACACTCAAAACAAATTTGTGGTGATGTGATGGAGAGTATGTCTATTTTTGTTAATTGTAAATTTGCTGCATGTTGCTTATTATGTTAAAATAAGCATGGCCGAAGACCAGAAAGCAATCCTAGCTGTTTGTCTTGTCCCTGCTGGTTAGCACTAAGTCAAGTGGAATGATCAGGACAGAAAAACCCAATAGACCAACCCCCAGACAACAGGACTTACTCAGCTGGTGAGCTCCAGGGGTGCCCAGCAAAGGGAGGGCTGGAGGAGGGAAGACAGCAACACAGGGCCTATGGCACCAGCAGGTATTTGTTGTCTTCTTTGGAAAGGAAGTGACAGAAAGACTGTTTATGTTGGGAAACAAAGGATTGTCAGTCTAAGGGCACCAAAGTGTACGGAGAGCTGTTCTTCAATACAGGATCAGTATTGGATGAATAATTAATTCATTAATTTCTTCATCTTTAAGTTGTCTCAACTTTGAATTCTATAAAATTTGTCTCAAGGTAGTATTTTATTTTGATGTCAATTCTATTAAGATGGGAGTTTAGACCATGATGTTTTTCTGCATTTTTTTGTGTGATCACTCTTAAGAAAAGCTGCAGAAAAGTGGACAGTTCAAGGTCTGGTTACAGCAGGTTTTCCATGTTGTGGAAAAAATGTCAGTTACTCATTAATTTTGGATCTAGAGCATAAATAAACACAGACTGAAACTGAGTGCAGGGGGTAATGCTTTGGTATGTGAGCACACCATGAAAATGTGTCAGTGCATAACAGAGGTGTTAGGAAATTGAAAGTTTAAAGACAGAAGTTAGGACTTGGCAAAAGGTAAGCACATGGGAGGCAGGTCAGTGTGATGAACAGGTTGTAGTTTTGAGGGAGGGAGAAAGCAGTAGCATATGAGCACCAGTATCAGAAATTAAAATGGAAGTCTCTTTTATGAGAACAAAATGTTCAGAGGAGGAGGAGGATTGATGACTTGCTTTTAGAAATTTTGATGGAAACATTAGTTTGCACAATCTGAACAGCTGATAAATGCTCCAGTGAGGAAGATACTTTCTGCTAATAGAATTTTGGATGTCAGTTACGGTGTCTAAATGTTTTCTTCTTCCTCTTGCAGTGATCTAGAAAAAAATAATATCACAAGAATCACGAAGACGGACTTCACAGGACTGAAGAATCTCCGTGTCTTGTGAGTTCAACACACAACTTCTTTCTTCAAAAGTCTGTTTTAGGGTGCAATGTCCACAATTCTAGACATCAAATGCTAGTAATTTCTGCACATTGTTCAGTTACTGATATTCTTTTAAACCAAACAACTGGAGTAGTTTGTGATGGTAAACAGTCAATTTTAGTTCCGTGCTAAAGTTTGAATATAATTTCAGAGCTATTTAATTTTTTGTGTTTCTTACTGGCTTGTAATAGATCTTGTGGTCAAATTTTTGGTCCACTTTATAGTCACTTATGCATAAATCAATTATACTGAAACACTAGCAAACAGGTCTTTCAGAGTTTGGTCACTTTAAGGTGCAGTCCCATTAGTAGCACTTTTGCAGAAGGTTAAGCAAAACTTGCCAAGAATTGCTGTGTAAGTTGTACACAGGAAATCTGAATTTTTTTAGTCTGATATGAAGGGATAAATACAAAAATTTAGTTGGTGCTGTCTGTCTTTAACAAAACAATCATGGCATAGACTCTGCACTGGCAGAAGCATGTTGATTTTACTATTGTGACTTTTTCTGAAACAAACAGCTATCAGAAATTAAGAAAGGCACAAGTAATGTCTCCAGCACCCCCTGAAAATGCCTTTCAGTGATACTTAATATTGCCTTCTGCAGTCAAAGTTTTCCTTAGTGTCTTCTAAAATAAGTTCTTAAAACTGCATCTATTGAACTGTTAATTATTTGGTGATAATGTAGTTAATTGAATCCTGCCAATTAAAAGGCAAGTATTATCTCCTGTTACTTTAACACTTTTGAAAAAGTTATTATATACTAAGAAAACATCTCAAATGTGTTGTGGTATTTCTCTCATCTCTAGCAGTGGATTCATTTAGATTTCTTTGGCTCCCATCCCAGCTGCCAGTTCCATTTTGAAAGTTTATTAAAATACAAGTACTAGACTATCATTCATGTCAGCAGTTGGTTTGGTTGGGTTTTTATAATGTCAGATGTTGCCTGATGGTGCTACACTCTCCTGAATGCCATGAACAATAAGCAAAACATGTAGCTGCCATATTTATGCGTTTTTGTTCCATGTTCATTACAGGTTTATGTAACACATTGTTCAGCCTTCCAGTAGTGTGGTGGTTGTCACAGATGTAATGAGGAATAAAACCAGAATGCACCTGTTAAAAACATACATATTTTTGTGTTGGTTTTGTCTTCCAGTGGAGGAAGACCATCTGAAAGTCAAGATGTGCTATTTCATTGCCTGCTAATATAACCTTTTTTGTTCACTGTGAATTTCCCTCTTCTATGTATTCTTGTCATATCTGGTTTGTGCATTTCTTATTTTACTTTGTACAGCTTTTTTTTTACTTTGTGTGGTTTTGCTCTCTAGAAATCCTTCAGATTATTTTTCTTTGCTTTCTTTTATGGTTTCTTCTTAATTCTGGATGTTCTTCATTACTGACACCCTATATTTTCCTTTTTTTTGTCTGTTTTGTTTTTCCTCGTGTGATGAGGTTGTGGTGGGAAGCACAGAAACCTGAAAGTTGTCCCAGAGTTCCTAGAAAGGTAGTCTAGTCCTGTTTTCATACATGAGAATGGGAAGAACAAACAAGTCACCCAGAAACTAGTAGAACAGTGCAACAGGAAAAAAAAGCTTTTGGTCTGAAACTGACAAGATATGTGCGCAATGCTCTCATGTGCACCTTGTCCTTTTATCCTTTGTTGCTTCACCTTTCTTCCTTTTCCTCATGCAGCTTTTTAGTAAAATGCCTCTCTGGTACACATATTTGGGTGCTCTGTTTTTTGATATTTAAATGTGGTCTTGGCTGTGGAACACTCTTGCTGTCTGTCTTAACTGCAGTTCTGAGCATCCTCGTAGGACTGAGTGCAGAGAAATGATAGTTGAGAACAGGGAATTGTGCTTTTTCCCTAGTCTTGGCTGAGTCCAGTCTTCCTGTGTGTTAGGTTCTTCCTTTCTGTGTTTTAGCTAAAGCCATGTAAAATGTTCAGAGAGCCTAGAGATTTAGTCTGTGCATCTGAGTGCTCTTGCTGAAGCAGAAAATGGATGTGTGCTGGAAGGCAGCACTGAGGAAAAAGGTCAGCTTAAGTGGGACTATTGGTATCTCTATTCCTTGGCTTCCACTTCAGCTATAAAGAGCATTTTTGCTGTGTAAATGATTAGTCATTTCCTGCCCAGTGTAAATCAAAGGGAAGTCAATCTCCATTGCTCATAACTTATCCTTGGCTTGGTCTTGGGGGGTGAGGAAAAGCAAAGGCAGACTCAGTGGAAACCTGGGACTTTTCCCTTTTGTTTTTGCACCCAGCTGTGGAGCAGGACTGTACAGAGTGATCACACACAGCTACCATTGCTATATTTCTACAGGTTTTGGTCTTCTTTGGAGTACTTAACAATGGTTTACTCTTGGACAAGCCTGTAATCTTTGCAGAACATAAAGGCTGCACCAAAAAATACAGTGGCACTGAATGGGTTCCTACTATGGGCTGTGTAGGAATCAGTTATCTTAATTACATAAACTCAGGTTAATACACGAAGAATGTAACAGTGAATCTCTAGACCAAGACCTTTCTGAGCATACTGGTAATGGTTATAAGTTTAGGAACAAAAACATTTACTAAATCTGGCAGTCAGAAGGCAATTTTTGAATTGGTTTCTAGCTAGGGACCAAGAAAACAAGCTGTTCTGTCTAGAGTTTTTAAATAATATGTCATTTTAACTGTTATTTGTACTTCTCTGAAAAGCAATTTTGTTGCACATGTGAAGAGAAGTGGGGAAGCTCTTTTACCCTGTCTCAAAATTAACTGATACTTCTGGAATTGCAGGCACTTGGAAGAGAATCAGATTAGTGTGATAGAACGTGGAGCATTTCAAGATCTAAAACAACTTGAACGGCTGTAAGTATCTCTGTCTATGGAACATGTACAGGTTTTCTACCTTGCTTTTAATGTTAATTCATAATATTTCATTATAAGCTAAGTTCCTTGAAGAAAAAGATGTGTACATGTCTCAATTCAAGTATGTTCTTAAACACAGTTGAATTTGTATTGCATGATATATAATACCTGAAATTAGATGTACAATTGCTTCCCAAGAAAATAGATCTGTTGGTAACACCAGAATTTTAACAATGCTATCAAAAGGATGTTTTCTGGCCAACTCTAAAAATTGATATGTAGGTGAAGGAATATTTGTTTATAGTTATTTTGTATAATCATGTTCTTATGTATTTCTGATCTTATATAAATTTATGCTAATACAAGTTGCATGAGCCTCCATTGAGGACCACAGTATTTCCAAAACTGCCTTTAGACTTCATTTTCTCATTAGTTTTATTTCTTTTAAAGTTCTGTAATGTCCCTGATGATAGTGGGTTCTCAGGGTATCCTGCAAGACTCAGTGGGGAAAAACTGTAGGTTTCTTCTGGTTTTGATAGCAAAGTTAGTTTTAAAAAGGTGGTTATAAGAGGTGTCTTAATCTAGAATCCAATTTATACAAAACTACTGGCCCTACAAGAATATAAATTAAAATATCAAGAAGTATAAAACTAGTGCATATCCAATTGCTATTCGTAGTTGGATCTACTGATTAGCATGATGTTGAAACCAGGCTAACTTTGTCTGCTTATGGTGGCAGCAGAACAAAATCTCTAATACTCAAATACTTCTGAGAATTATTCTTTGTTAGAGGTAGGTGAGTAGAATGAAAACACATGCTGGTTTGGAATGTCTGTAAAATGTTTTATATGTTCAATTATTAACTCAGTTATCTGCAAGGCAGTTGTTTTCAGACTTGGTATTTTCTAATTGATATTTCCTAAAGCAGCTTTCAGGAGTTAAGTTCCCACTAGGAATTGTTCAAGCAAAGTCTGGAGTATTGAGCATATGGTGGACTTAAAACTATTTCATATGATCTCAGGATTAGATTTGCATTTAAGTTATTTAAGTAGTGCTTTGAACTTTTAATTCAGGATTTTTATCTTAAACTACAGAACTTCATTTATGGCTACATGGGAGATGAGTTTTATATTCCAATTATAACCCATTTTTACTTATATTCATTTAGAAAGCACTTTGAGCACAAGAGTTTTGCCATAGTGGATTTATTTCATGTTTCTTGGGCAGTAACAAATAATAAAGAACCATATTTTCCAGAATTAAGCATAACTTGACATTGTAAAAAAAACAGTTTATCCACGTTGTAACTCATCTTTGAGTCAGTATCCTCAGTCCTAGATCTATATGTCAATGTGTATAAATGTTTCTTAAATCTCTAGGTAAAGATAGGTTTAGTTAAACTACAAAATGAGCTTTGAAAAATTCTGGGAGGAATGCTAGCTGCGAGTAACCAGAAATGCTACAAAAGTGTTATAATTTGTTGTTTTTCTGTACAGTTTGCTCTGTTAGCAAATGAAAATGGTGTAATTCGTGAAACCAGAAGTTAGGAAATATGGTACCTTTAACAGTGTCTGTTCAATTGTTTAAAAGTCTTTTTTTTCCTGTGTGAACTCTTAACTTGGCCTGTATAATATACTTCATCTCTGCTTCTCTTTTATGCTTGCCTGTCATTATAATATTTTCTAAATGAATGTAGCATGAAAGGGAGGCCTGGCAACTTGCAACTTTTTTGTGTTTTAGCTTAAATCATTTTTAAGACAAAACTATAAATCTGATATATTTTTTTGTTATGAGTCAGTAGGCTTTGGAGAATGAACTGTGGAAAGTTTGGCTTGAGTTATAAAGGCCAAATTGCAACATTTTAGGTAATATTAAAGCTATTTTATTAAGTATTGTCAAACATTGCAAAATGCTAATGAAGAAAGTATGATGGTTGAACTTAAAAAAAACCTGGCATTTTTCCATTTAATTTCTTTCAAACAACAAATAAAAATCACTTATTGCTTCGATTTTTGCAGTAATGTTCTGTTTTGATCTATTGAAGTGGATGCTGGAGTCATCATTAACTTCTTTTTAAACAAAGCAGCTGCATTGGGTCAGACTTGAAAAAACAGGAGTTATTTCTATTCCTGGCAAAATATAGCATCTAGTAAGGGTCTTCCAGTCAAAGTCACAATGGAACTACATTGTTTGCCCCCCTGCCCATTATAACCCCATTCAGAAGGTGTAACCTTAGATGAATGTTATTTTAGGTCAATATATTTTCACTTTGCTGCATTTTGAAGCAAATTCATCATTTTTGACTGAGTAAACTAGCAGAGTTTTGCTTGAAATGTCCTGCAAAACAGTCAAAGTAATTGAAAATAAAATGTCTGTAAAGCTGTTAGCCACTGCTGCCAGAAGCACCATGAGGGATGGATCTTTATTCTAATTTGGATTTTACTCTGAGTTTTTCTAGATTTTTCGTCTTTTTGAGACATTGTTTGTTTACAGTACCAATGGAATATGTACAGGCATCATTTTGATACAGGGCAGGATATTGTCAAAATGGCATATTAGTTTAATAGTCTGGTAATATCAGTTGAAGGAAGCACATAATGCAAGGTAGATTAGAATGATGAACAGTTCAAAGTTGAGAAATTATGTGGAGAGCAGAAGGCACTTAATTGGGCATATTTTTACTCAGCTTTTCAAATCAACAGGGATTTGAACCATTGACTTGTAGTAAAATTTGGTGGTTTTAGTCTAAGTTCTGAGTCCTGAGATTCAGAATTTTTGAGAATGACTAGTGGCACTCACCACAGTGGAAAACCACAAGTGTTTCTGGTGTCTTTATTCCAATAAATTGTTTTTTTTTTTGTTTCTTCCAAACTGTAAAGATGACTAGTGAAGTAGCTGACCATGAATCGTCCAGCAGTTATCAGGTACCATAAATAGATAGAATGGGTGCTTACAGCTCCCTACCTTCTACCTGTTGCACTGTTGTTGACCCTCAGACACACTAGCACTGCTCCTGTGCGATGCAGTGTTGCGGGGGGGGGCCTGTGAGGCTGGTCAAGCCTTCATGTCAATGTGACTGCTAAGTCTGAGGTGCTAAAATGACTTAAGCATGTCTGCTCTCAGGCTTGTTAGCTTTTCCCAGGCTTCTCTAGCTATCACCTTTCCTTTGGCTCTGAAGTGCTGCTTTCCAAAATAATACTATTAGTTGATGTTGGATGGTAGACTTCACAGGGCAGATCTACGCATGTATGTTCAGTAAGTGTTTAAGAAGCTGTGCAACTGCTTTGCTAAAACTTGGATGTGCCAGTTGTGAATTTTGATGGTCTGCCCTTCTTGCCAGTAGCAGGGTAACAATTTTAAAACAACACCCATGCCTGTTGATGCACAGAAAGTTTCAGCAATGGTAGGGTTTTTTCTAGTTCCCTTCTGCAGTTTTTTCTTAATAGTTAGCTGTGAAAGGTCTGGCTTTGATCCTCTTTCTTGGTTTTGTTTTCTGAGGGTTGAATTTGGTGCATATGTCCATTCAAACACAGTGCTGTGCTTGCACAGTGTATCATACCCAAAATTATTTTTAATTTTAACATTTGAAATGTATGCTTTGCTGTTAACACAGTGTATGATTGCAAGATAAAATTATGAAATTTCATATATGGAGAGGATCAAGAAGTAAGAGGCATATTGTTGGGCCGAAAAGATGAACTGGAATTTCTTGAGAGCCAGATGTATGTCACAGCTTCATGTGAAAAATGAGGCAGGATATAAGACACCAACTGATCCTGACTTTTCCACAGCCAACTGCCAGAAATTGTCACGTAGCTGTATTATCTTCAAAAGACTGGACTTAGGCTGATGGCTGGTTCTTTCTTCTCAATTTAGTGTCTTTAGCTAGCATAAAAGATCTCAACATCTGAAAGCACTAAAAATGTGTTTGTGTTGTTTAAAGGAGGGGGAGGGGAATGTACAAGCATGGCCAAATAAAATCTTTTCTGAGTTGGGAAAAATAATTAACTTGAAAAGGAAAAGAAAAAAGCTAGAATCCAGATTTTTAACTCTAGTGTATTCATGTATGGCTCTCGTTTTGTGAGTGCTAAGGCAGGGGTCAAAATTATTTGACTTTTAACTGTAGAGATGCTACTGTGCGCTGAGTTCTTTGTAAGCAGCTTCCTAAATGCTTAATTAAGCTTATACTTATTTGGCATGTGTACTATAAAACTGCTATTAGTGACTAAAGATGCTACAGAGAAGAATACGTTGTTATGTGATGCTTCACAATCTGGATTTCATAAATTGAGATTGAACAGGCTTTAAATAAATCATGTTCCATAAAGCATCTTCCGTAATTAACATGCTGAGTGGAAAGATTGCTAAGTGCTTCAGAGTAACGGGCACAGCAATAAAAGCATTGGACAGTTCTTTGCAGTTGTCAACAAAAGCTTATTGCAAATCTTTGGCAGCATGGATAAATCTATAGTGTTTACACAAGGTTTGCAGTGTGTGCAGTTTAGATGTTTTATTGGAACTGCTTACCCTACCCTTATATATGAAGCCACATGGATCTGTAAATATCTAAGACAGTTTAAATGCAACCTTTCAGAAAAAAGCTGTTTGTCCTTATTTCTCTATGACATTATGGCTAACATATCTAGTTGGATCAGTGATTGCAAAAGACTTATCTGAAAATGCTGGAGAAAAAAGGCACACTAACATGGATTTAGAACTGTGGTCTGATATTTAATCAATTTTATTACTTGCCTACTTCCCTCTTCCTTCTCAAACTACCATGTCTAAGTTGACTTAGTACGAGGTTTGCTACTCCATACTCCAGGACCAGGTGGTGCTTTGGGAGTGGGAAATAACCTTTTGTCTGTCTTCTGCTCCCCAGGCACCTCCTTACACTTTGCCTTTCCCCTCTAAGGAAGGTGTGAATGGGAAGCTGGGGCTGCTGGGGTCTCTTTGCTTGGATGAGGACAGATTTTGTTGCATTTGTACCAAAGCTGGTAGCATCGCTATAAGCTCCTAAGGAATTGGGGCTAGCATATGTCAAAACTGGAGTTAATCTTTCATACTGGGCAGAACTGTTACCCACCATCAACAGGGAAAATGAAGCTGTGCTGTGTAACCCCAGCTCATAGTCTGTCAGTGATGCCATTTTTTGTGAAAGGGGAAAACCGGTTTTTTTATAGAGACCAATTGTAAAGTTAGGCACTCTTTGAGGGAGCTGGCAAGGAGTTTGAAAAACTGCGACTCAGTTTGTGAGTCATTCAGGTGTGTTCTTGTTCTGATTTGAAGAACAAGCTAGTACTTAGTTATTGTGCTGCCTGCACCTGTGAGCTAGCAATATGAAGTGCCTTGCCACATTGGCTGATGACTGCAAGTTCAAGTAATGTCTATTGATGTTAGTTAATTTTTAATAATATTTGTCCCATATCCTCTGAGAAATTTTTCCAGTTTAAAAAAAAAGAAAAAAACCTATAATCAGCATCTGAAAAAGCAGTCTCTTCTGCATGGTGTTTTCAAGAAGAGGTTGGTTTTGCCTTTCAAAGGAGTTAGGACTGGATATGTTGTGTTAAGTTTGAAATGGTGACCTAACATGATTTGGGGAGTAGTATCTGAAGGGGTGTTGTTTTTGTTCTGGATGTCAATGGCACTGCCATGGAGACAGGAGCAGGCTGCACTGCAGAACCTTCCTAGAAGTACTTGAGTGATTTTTGTTGCTTTTTACTTTGCAGTTTGGGGTTTGGCCCAAGGCTTCAGACAACTTCTAAAAAATACACAGGAAAACTACTAATTTATTTGGAGTGGCTATTTAATTGAATTTGTGTGAGTACATCCTTACTGCTTCAAGAATTACGTTGGTTTGCCACTACATATGTAAAAATCTTAATCCAGCTGAGATGTCTAGCTGAAAAAGGTTGAAAACTAGCAAAGCTGGTAGAGGAGTATCATACATACTTGCCCTATGCTTATGTCTCTCTATGCATCTGCATATTGCCCCTGTTTGAAACTAGTTACTGAGCTAGGAGGACTGGAAGTCAGTTCCAGTAAAGGATGCTTTGTTTTTCTTGTATTGCAAGAAACTAAACTGCTTATCATAAAATCATAGAACTGTTTGGGTTGCAACGGACCTTAAAGATAATTTAGTTCCACCCCCCATTGCATCATCAGGAATATGTTCCTCTAGACCAGGTTTCTCAAAGTCCTGTCCAACCTGGCTGGACTGGGTCCAATTTGTGGGGATGGAACAGATTCATAGCTTCCCTGGGCAACCTATCTGTGTCTCACCACCCTCATAGTGAAGAACATCTTCCTAATATCTAACCTAAATCTCTCATTTCCAGTTTAAAGCCATCCCCCCTTGTCCTGTCTCTCCATGCCCTTGTCAAAAGTCCCTCTCCAGCTTTCTTCTAGGTCCTCTTCTTATAATGAAAGATGCTCTTAGGTTTCTCTGAAGTCTTCTCTTCTCCAGGCTGTACAGCTCCAACCCTCTCAGGCTGTCTTCATAGCAAAGCTGCTTCAGCCCTTTGATCATCTTTACTGCCTCCTCTGGACCCCCTCCAACAGCTCCATGTTTTTCCTATGTTGGGAGCTCCAAAACTGGACACAGTACTCCAGGTGGTTATAATCTTTCCCAAAGCTTATTCTTCCGAGGTAGCTGCATACCATTTAGATATTGGGGATGTGCTGTCCTTTTCAAGGAGAAGGTTGAGACACTTGGGAAAATTCCACTACTTTTTCATGTCTAGAGCCAGGCTATTTAATGGACTTCCAGCTGCCTTTCACACCAGTAAGAAGCTCATGCTGGTTATCTGACTTTAAAGGAGGGCTGCAAAGTCACCAATAATGAATCCATGTTTGCTATAAGACTTACTTGACAGAAACTCAGGAAAAATGAGTAGCTTCCATGAGAAAGGTAAAGGATAATGAGAAGATGAAGTTACAAAGTACAAGTTATACTAAAGTGATATGATGGTAATGGATTACTTAGCTGTGTAGTTCATGCCTCAGTTTACATTTAGAATCACACAGGAGAAAAACAGTAGCCAAGAACATGATAGTTCTTGATATATAGATGTGTGTGTCTGCAATTACAAAAAATAAATAAATTACAATAGACATTGACAGCTTGAGTGTGAGTAATACATCTCAGTAAATGATCAGGATGGAATGAAATTGCTGTATCTTATCAAGTCATGTCTTGGCTCAAGCTAACAGCTCACCTTTATTAATTCTTGGAAGCAAAGACGGAAGCTCATTCATTTCATATTGCTTTTGCTTCAGTTTTATGTGCTGCTCTTGGCTCAAGCAGCCAAAATAAATGTTCCCATGATGTGGCTCACATACTTATCTGTCAATACTGGATACACTACTCTAGATTTCACTGAAATTTATTTTTCTTACACTATTTAACTGCCAGTAATTTAGAGAAACATCCATAATTTGGTTAAATTACATACCAGATATAGTCAGGAAAGTGTTTTTTTGTTTTTGTTTGTCTGTTTTTGTGTTTTTTTGTTAAGGACACTGCTGTTCCCACAATTAAAATATACAGTCAATATAAAATTGTTAGGGGGGAGGAGAATTTCCAACTATTAGTCCAAAAAGTTCTTATTGGAAAGGAATGTTAGATCTCGGATTGATACATTTCCATATAGAGTCAAGCTTCTCAGAACAGTTAACAGCTGAAGGAAATACTACAGTATGGGCTATTTTGTACAGATCTCCAGTTCTTATACTGAATAACCTACTTTATCATTAATACTAAGTTTTCAGGAAACTGTTTTGGCTATAGTAGCATGATACTGTCCAGTAATAATAGATCTCTCATATATAGTGTGAGTAATAAATGAGCATCCCCAAATGAAGTGTATTTAAACCTTTAAGATCATCTTAACATTCTTGAAGTTCAAAATTCCTTAAAATAATTTTGAATTTTGTTGGTTTAATATCTAGTACAACTTTTAGTTTTAGCTTTGCTTCAGAATCTCTTGCTGTTGACTGTTACTGCACAGTACAGCTGTGGTGTGTTGGTTGCTGTGCTCCTGGCCCATTAAAGCTTTCTAAGAAGGAGCAGTTGGCCATTTTAGATGCCAATGCAAGTTCTTGCAGCTCTGAAAAGCTTTATAGTCCCAAGTACAATACAGGATGCTGCATGTTTGGAAAAAAAAGGTATTTGAGGCTTTTTTGGTAGTGTATTTCATTATTCTGTGGGCACTGCATGCTTGAAAACCAGAAAAACTTAGCCATGTAATGTATTCTCATCATGATACTATCTCCAGTGGGAGGCACTTGCAATTTGGATCTCGATGTTGGGTTTTTTCATTCTTAAAACATATAACTTCATTGTTTAAATGAGTCAAGTGTTTCAAGATCTGAAATGTGTAATTGTCTTTGTACACAGATGAGCTGTGTTTACTCATACACATTGTATGCTCGGGAATAATTTTTTTCTTAGTCATTTGAGAAAAGGATGAAAATTACCTTGTCCTTTTCTATTAGCCTGTTATTCTGTGATTACTGCACTGGAAGTTTCAGGACTGAAAAAGTAGTTGTAGATACATTCAGGAAACAAGTCCATGATTATCTGGGTAAGATTTGTTCCATATATATATTTACATTAGGTTTGATCATGTGTGTCAATGCACATCAGAAATGTAGGTTTTTTGAATTATAGTTTATATAAGTGGCACAAAGATACTTACAGAAATTTCATGCTTTGCCTTCTACAATTGTTAAATACCTTGCATGACCCAGATCTTGTGCACATAATCTGGAGCTAAGAGGAAAAGAACAGAGTGAAAAGGGACAAGTGTGTGCCTTCATCAGCTCATGGTTTGAGAGTCCCCTGCACTACTTGATGCTTAACACAAGTGTACACCTAGCCTGAAAAATGTTTATACTGGGCTATCTTTATTTAGCAGGAACTTTAAGCCTGTGCTAGAGATAAACTAGAAAAAAGGCTAACATTTCCCATGGCAGAAAGCAAGTGAACATAAACTACATCTTTTTTTAGTTTTATAGGACTGTTGTTGGAATAAATTTTTGAATTATACGGTAGTTGTTACTTTCTTACCTTTTGGGGGCTCCTCAGTGAATAAGGTAGGTGTAAGAAAAAACTTGAGTACTTCTTTGAAGAGGTTAAGATTTGTAGATGTGTAGTGGTTTTATCTTCTAATTGGGTATGCACACTTGGAAAAATGATAGTTCCTGGTAACTGTGTTGCTGTACACTGCATTCCTGAAGGGCACTAATATCCTCAGATTTCATAGTTTATTATGTCTGTAGCATATAATGATATAATTACATATTAATTCAGCCCTTCCTGGACAGCCACACTTTTTTGTTAGAGTGAACCTTTTTCTTTTCTTCTGTAAATATTGAAAAAAAAGACACTTCTTTTCTGAAGGAAGCCATTAGCAGCTCTGTCAAGAGGTCTGCACAGGAGGAATCCAAACACAGGAAAAGTGGCAGAGAGGCAAAGGGCAGCTAGCAAGCAAGCAGGATGTATGCTTCACTGAATTGGTTTTGGTTTGCATTAGTACATCTGACCAAGGGTACAAAACAAAGAGGTTTATTTTAACAATAAGATAATAAACGAGCCTGGTTTCATCAAAACCATTTTCGTAGTAGGTCACTGACCCATAGGAACTCCTGGAAAAACAAATTTGGATCTCATTTAAGTAGACAAGAGGTTCTGTAACCACAGGATTCTTAAGCTTGTGAAAGCAATGGTTACAAAGTAACTGGAATAAGGCCACTTCTGCTACAATGTAACCATAATTCACTTGGAATAGCTGATCAGTAGAAGTTTTAAACATTATTCTTTTCTGTGGCTTGTTTGTTTGATTTTAGCAGGTTTTTTTATACTTGATGAAGATTTATGGGGAGTATTTACTTAAGCGAAACACTTAGGGATTTAACAGTCATTTCTTCAGGATCTGCAGGAAATACTTAAGTCTGTGTTACTGTTGGGTAAGAATTGCTGCATCACTGGTCTGGAATAATTTGTGTGAACTTTGTTTTAGCTTAAATAATTTTATCAAAAGAGTTTGTTTTTTTTTGAGCTTCCTCATATTAGACAGATTATGCTGCTTGCCATCTTACAAATACCATAAGTGTTATTGGCTGAATTTCATGTTGTCAAGCCCAGCAACCCTTAATCCTGTTCTTGAGGAAAGCATTGATGAATTCCAAGTACTTAACATCTTTTAGTTCTCTTGGAGAGTATGTGAATTTGTAGATCTTTAAGTCTTTCTGTCATTGATCTGACCAATAGATTCTTGTTTTTCAGCTAGCACAATTCAGTTTCATTGAACTGGAGCTCATATGAAGCTGCAGCCTTTCATAGACACCAGAGTAAACTAATTTGTGTTAGCTTATAGTCAACTTTGTTAGTATTATGTTCTCAGTTGCTTGGAGCTCATCTGTTCTCCAGATATTTTCCTTTGACTCAAGGTGTTATGGATCACAAGAGGAAGAGAGGGTTCTAGGGTTCATGCAGATGTTATGGATATTGTGTAGGTTTTGTTTTTGCATGGGGTAGGTATAATGCAGTATATTAGGAATACAAGATGTAAAAAGGAACTCTCAGGTACTGGAGAATGTCTGAAAAACTGCCGCCTTGCTTTTGGTAACACACTGGGAAAGTGGAAGTGGACCGGAGATAATTATGACAGTATGTTAGCAATATGAGGAAGATGAGGGAAACTGTGGGTCTGCTTCAGAAGAAAACTGGAGAAAGTCTAGAGAACGGTCATTAAGATAATCTGAGGGCTCAAGTAGCTCTCATACAAAGACAGGCTGAGAGATTTAGGGCTGTTCATCCTGGAGGAGACTCTAGGGAGACCTTCTAGCACCTTCGAGCACCTGAAGGGGCTACAGGAAAGCTGAGGAGGGACTTTTCACAAGGGCTTGTAGTGAGAGAACACGGAGTAATGGATCAAAACTGGAAGAGGGGAGATTTAGGTTAGACATAAGGAGGAAATTCTTTAGTGAGAGGTTGGTGAGACACTGGAACCGGTTATCCAGTGAAGTTGTGACTGCCTCATCCCTGGAAGTGTTGAAGGGCAGGTTGGATGGGGCTTGGAGCAACCTGATCTAGTGGGAGGTGCCCCTGCCCATGCAGGGGGGGGGTTGGAACTAGATGGTCTTTAAGGTCCCTTCCATGATTCTATGAGATTGTGTGCATTCAATTCTTAAGAGCTACTCTAATAACAGATTTTCATGGCTGGTTACCACTTGTGGCTTCCTAGTGAGGTGTCCTTTTCAATGAGCTATGATAGGAGATTCCCACAGGTTGTGATACAGCACTTACAAGTGCTCTTTTTTCATTCTCAAATTGAAGTGTACAGTGTGCTCTTCATTCTACTTAATCATTTGCTTACATACATTCTGTTGACTTTGGAGGATGCATCCTTGATCAGTATCTAGTTTGATTTCAGGCAGGAGATGGTTCTGCTAGTCTTTCTTCTTTAATAGTTCTCCTTGGCATGTAGCCCCAGGAGGAAGCAGTAACAGTGCCACAGAAACATTCTTTACTATATATGGAGAGGCGTGGTTAGCTGGGCTGGCATCGAATTATTAACCCAAATCAAATAGGAACAGTGTAGTATTGCTTCTGGTAAAAATTGCAATAATAGTCCTACTTGGAAGTTTTCTTGCTAATTGTTCACAGCTATTTCTGACTTCTGGAATTGGTTAGTTTGATTAATATAAACTTTTAGGACTTGTCAGCAGGAGCAAAGTGACTCAGATGTGCACACTAAAATTTGCTTTCTGCTTTTTCATGGGATTTCAGTCCCGATTTGGGGAGGTTAATTTCTGATATAAGAAAATAATTTACCTGTGTCTATTTTACTGCCTTTACAAAAACTGATGAAGTATTAAAAATAGTGGATACCTAGACATACTGCAGTAGATTGTTTATATTCTGTGGACAAAGTCTTATTGTCCAGTAGTCTGTGGAGGCCTAAGGAGAAAGTAACTGCATTTTTTGTGTTCTGTATTAGGGTTTTAAAGATTTAAAAATAGAAGGTTTTTTGTGAATTCCTAACTGGGTATTAGATTTGAAAAAAGAGCTCAATACAAGCATTGCAGAAGCTGAGAAACATAGAGCTTCTGTGGGGTAAGTCTTTGAGGGTTTCTTTATCAAGTTTTTTTTATTTGGATGAGTTATAAAAAGGTAAATTATTGTACTTTAAAGGCTTATAAAAGCAGGTATAAACTACCATCCTCCATTAACGTAACTGGTTTTATAAATATGCTGTTTAATAGATGGTCCATGCGGTTTTGTTTGCTACTTCTGGACTTAGAATTTTCTTACTCTTGAATTTGTCATTAATAAATGCTCTCTGATACTTAAGATTTTCTAGTGCCTACTTCAATTAAGTTGGGACTAACATTTCTGTCTACTTCTGTAAGATGTAGGGCATTTCTTTCATAAGCATGTCTTGCATGCATCCATGAATGCTGTTGGACCTTTACTGTTTTTTCATATTGGCTTTGGGAAAATGTTGAAATTTAAACCTGTTCCTTATAATTTTTTCCTTGTATTACCTGCTTGTTCCTAGCCAGAGCATGTCTGTGTATGAAGTTTACATACTATCCTCTCTCTTAATGTCAGATATTTTTATATTAAGAGATCCTAAAAAAAGCCAACTGGAACAGGGATTCTTACAATAAAAAGTATTATAGAGCTATCAGTTGATAAGCTGCTGGTTTGTATGAAGAAATGTAGTCTGCTTCTGACAGAGGGTAGATAATAATTTTTAGGTTTATGAAAAGTTATGAGTAAATGTTATTACTTCTGACAGCTTTGAAAATGTGAAGCAGGACCACCCAGTCTACTTCACTTATAATAAGGGTTCTCAATGTTGTAACTATTGTAAACAGTTTTCCTTTTAAAAACAGTCCCTTAGGGACTTAGTGTGGCATCTCTCACAGCTTTTGGAAAAGCTTCTGTACTAACATGTCATGTAAATAAAGAAGTTCATTTATTCCACAGGATAATCCTGTAAAATGGTTTTACTGGGCTTCCTCTTAGTGACCTTATTGAAGTTCCATTATACATCGTTTGGCTTTATTTCCTACCGTAGTAATACAGAGAGGTGCTGACAAAGTAATGGACAAGGTTGACTTTTTTAATGTGTGCTGTATCTTGACTGGTTTCCTTTTCAAAAAGGAAGTGAAAAAGTAAAAAAAAGCAACGGAAGAAGTTATAATAATGACTGCAACATGTTTCTTGATGTTAGGATTTTCTGGTGAAACCATTGAAAGAAATTGTCTGTGCTTCTGCTTTACTGTTTCCCAAGTCATTGCTGCTTAAAAGAGAGATTTTAGTAACTCCTTAGAGTTCAATAACTCCTGTCTTTCTATCTGAGTCTCTTGTTATGCATTAATTCATTTTTATTGCTTCTTGGTTACGCCCAAGCTTGTGATGCAACCGCTTCTCCCTTAACATAACTCTTAGAAGCTGCTTCAGCTTCATCACGTTCCTTCAGGCTGCTCTCCAAGGACAATTCCATAGAGCTCTTAATAACAAAGGAGAAAAAGCTAGCTTGTTTACTGTTGAAAATGAGACCCAGATGTCTTGAGTGTGAAATAAAATAAATTACCAAATTGAGGAGTGAACTGTAAGTTACTTGGATGATTTCTGAGTGTTAAAGGCTGGAGTACAAGGACTGCTCTCTTAAAGCTACCTGTTTAAAAAAAAAAAAAAGGAAAAGACACTTTAATTTTTCTTTTCTGCTGGAGGATGAGTTGTGTGATAGGTAGCAATGTGAATATGGATGTTAAACTTGAAAGTTGTTGAATTTGTGTGGAAAGAGTGCTACTTCTTTCATGACAGATGCAGCATTTGGATTTGGTAGTGAAGGTGTCAATGAGTATTAAAAAAGCAGATACTGAACTGGGAGGCCACCTGCTGTCACACAGATTCATGGGGTTAAAGGTAGATAATTGTTCAAAGAGACAATAATAAAACTGATGGTTTATATCTTAGCCTGTGTATCAAGTTAAATTTCTGGGTGGAATGTGTTCAGTAATGCACAAAAACAGTATCAGTAGATACAACACTGCAAGACATTTTAAATGGAAAGTGAACTGTGGATAAGAGCTTTGTGTTGTGCAATCTTCTAGCAGAAGCCAGGTCCTTTTTTTTCCTCCAGAGCCAAATTTGGTGATTTTACTCATGTCTTGAACATTTGCAGTTTCTATGAAGTGTGTTTTACTGATGTTATAGTATTAAAAATTTTCAAACCAAGTCAGTAGCATAACAAGAAATAAAATTGCCTTGGAAAACTGCACATGTTCTCAAGTTAGAATTACTAATGCTTGCATTGCTTTTACATTGGTTGCATACTGCATGGAAAGGAGGCAAGTGCCTCTTGGGGACTTTGAAGAGAGCATGAAGGAAATTTCTCATGTAGTTAGCAGGAATCTGCCCACTCTAACTTTGCAAGAAAGGGGGCTTGGGGTTTCTTTGGTTTGCTTCTTTTTTAAAGCAGAATTATTCAGCAGCTCTGAGAACAAAGTATGAAGCTGAAAATGCTGTTTCTCAAAATAACGAATACGTTGTCTTTGGGATCTGTTAATGTTGCTACTTTTTCAGACTCACTCTGATCATGTGTTTGTACACCCTGTGTGTCAATGAGAGAAGTCAGTACAAAAATAATACCTTAAATCTAGCTGTGGTGTGTTGCAAGTTATAAAATTATATTCATGCACAGAAAATAGTGATTCATGAGCTGAAAAAAATGAGGATTATTGCATTAAAACTTTTCCAACATAGTTGTGTAATTATTGCTGAGGTCTCTGAAATGTAAAGTCTCATTTCATCCTTTTACTTAACTTCTGAACCCCAAAATTCTTCTCAACTTTGTGAAGACCTCCACTGGTGGTACAGGCCTGGAGAAGGAAGGGATACTCTGCAAGCAAGAGCAACGATGGTGCATGACTATTGAAATTACATTCTCCTTCATAATTTGCAGTAGGAAGTATTGTGGGTTTGATTCTTTTTCAAAAAAAGATTTAAATGGTTGCGAGTTGAGCAAGTGCAAGACTTTAATACATGTGGCTGAAATGACAGTTAAAAAAATAGTAATTTTACTGTAATGCGAATTGTCTGCTATGGTAGAATGGGTGCAAAGACCTGGGAATTCACTGGCTGAGTTCTTGCTATGTTATAGTTGTGTTTCCACATGCATCTTTTTCCATCTATATTGATCATACCTTCTATATAAATTAGATTTAGCTCCTGTTTGCTTTTCTGAGTGGTGCTCCATGAGACAACAGTACCCAAACTAGATGTGACCCTTTCAGTTGTGTAAATGTGAGGGATGTAGCTGAAGTTAGTGCACCGAAGAGGTTTTTCCTGCTCAAAAACATGACCTCTGGCTTGAAAATAACTTGAAAAATTTCAAACTGAGTTCTTGATTCATCCAGAAATTGTCCAGAAGTCAAGAAAACAAAATAAAATAAATAAAACCTCAGTGTAGGTTTTTCCTGAATTTATTTTATAGGATGGACCTGATAAATGTCACCTTCCTCTAGGCTGGTAACATTGTCTCTTTCTAAGCAAAATGGGTTGGTTCTTACTCTGTTTTTTTAATACTCAATGGAATCTTAATAGTTAAGTTTCTGTCCTATCTGAGTTTCAGACAGAGGAAGAAATATTATTAGCCTGGTTGGAGCCAGGAAGGTAGGAATTTCACAGTTAATAACTTCTCCATTGTTTTTTTAAGGGCTCTTGATATTCCATGATTGACACTGAGGTTGTTTCCCTCTATCCTTTTGCCTTCAGGACACAGGAACCCCCAAAAGGGCAGTAGGCTGAGGGAGGAAGGGAAAAAACTGGCACTCATTATATAGGAGCAAAATATTTTGGGAAGGTGAGAGAGAGTGTTTGTCCTCTGCTGAAACACTGTGCTTGATGGTATACGTGGCTGTTCTAAAAAAAACAATAACAAACTGGAGAACAAAGTTTTATGTATATTTCTTGTGACTTTTAAATGTCACGTGTTCTGTAAATATGCATTTTAGGCCACCTGAAACATAAAGCAAGCAACTGCAGCTTTTGTAGCACAATGAAGCAGTGAAACATAGGCACTTCTGTGTTTATATTAGGTGAGAACAGAAGGTTAGCATCCAATGTAACTGGGAGGAGCAAAAGAGCTTGCTTGGAGGCAGTGAGGGTATCAGAGTTGGCAAAAGCACAGTCTAGCCAAGATGACCCAGCACTCTGTCGAGCTGAATCTTAAAAAGGTTGGGGAACCCACCACTTCCCTGGGGAGGTAATTCCAGTGGTTGGTTGGTCTCACAGTGAAGTATTTGTCTCTGGTGTCCAACCAGAATTACCTCAGGGCTAACTTGTACCTGTAGAAGTTGGACCAGATCCTTGAGTGTCCCTTCCAACCTGGTATCCTATGATATGAATGAGAGTTGGGACACACGGGCTTTGGCTGAAATAAAATGAGAAGGAAGTAATGTTCATAGATACATAAATATGTTCACATAAACCTATTTCTTGATTGGAACTTCAGTTATGAAAATTCTACTTTGCTTCTTGGTGTTCAAAGAGCCTTTTTAAGCCTTACATTGAAAACAGATTGAGTTTGTGCAGCAGGCCAACTTGACAACCTGAAGAGACTTTGCAGAAGTGCTTTAAATGGAGGCTTAGAATCTATGTTATTTGTATGAAGTTTCTGGTATTGGGTTTAATTTTTTTCCTGTGAAGCTGAACAGAAAAAAAAGTACCAAAAGCCAGAAGATAATGGCCATACTAACTCAGACCCAAAATATGATTAAGCCAGTATCATGTCCCCAGTTGAAGCTTTCCAAGAACATGAGCAAGTGAAGAAAAAGCAAATATTTACATTATATTGTGGCAGAGGTCACTTGAATAATTAAATGGATATTTGCAATAAGTATTATTTCATGTTTTTTTGTTTGTCTTCTAAACCCACATAAATAGCAACTAATGATATACAATCAGTTGTTACACAATTTAACTGCATGTTGTGTGGGACAATTAACTCCATTTGTTTTTTGAAGCTACCAACAACGACATTTGATACTTCCAAGATTTTTCTTGCATTACAAAAGATTAGAACAACTGTTTCTTATAACCTTCTCTTGCTTCGTAATTGCACAAACCTTTAGCACATTTTCCCTCAGCTCTTCTCCTTGTAAGGAGTCTGTTTACTAAGTTGTTCCGATATGTAAGCAGCTCTTTAATAACTCTTGCCATCTTTCTTCAAACCTTATGGGATTCTTTTTGAGGTGGAAATTCCAAAACTTTTCAGGCTTCAACATGTGGATTTACACAAATAAATAAACTTGTTATTTTTGACTCTTCTAATTATTTAAACACTTTATTTGTGAATTGATACGGAGCAGTGAGTTGATGTTTTCCTGGGTCTGCTTCCTAAGAAGCAATTTTCAGGTTGAAGACTGCTGTTGTGTGCATGGACTTGAACATCTGTTGCATTGCATATCTGTTAAATTTTATCTGCAAGGAATTATGTATGTAATTCTGCCATTTAGGCACTAAATGCTCTTAGCTCTTTCTGAAGTTTGTAATCAGCCTTCATATCATCAGAGAGTTGCATCATCCCCTACACCTTCACCTTTTCTTAGGTCACTTCTGGATATGCTGAACAGTTTGGGCCCTCAAATAAGTCTCTGCCTCTGACAAAGTGACCTTCTTTCTGGTTCCAATTGGTACTTCTAATATAGTCTTTGGCTGCTCTAAATATTAGCTGAATAACAAATTCAGATCTCTCTGGTGATGTAGAATTAAGAGGTTAGAAATTGGAGAAAGGGTTAAAAACAGTTGACTTTATGTGCCTGAGTTCACCTTGCAGCCCAGCACCTGTAAAAATCTTGAGTGGCTTCAGCTGCAATGTACAGTCCCTGACAATGCTGTAGAAGACTTCAGCTGCATTTGGGGAAGAATAAGCAAGTCTGTCTCTTGGTTTAATTTTTTTGAAAAGGTTTTATTCATTTTCTTATTTGTCTTTTGCAGCTTTTCTCTCCATCCTACCTGTCTTTTTTTCCTGTCCATTTTTAAGTAGTTTAGTACTGTTGAAAGTAGCCCTTTTAACCAGACCGTCAACAGCAGGTGAACCTTTGTCTCAGTGCACAGCTCACCAGTGTATGTGAAAGGTCTATTTATTGATCTTCTTGAAGGTCACCTAGCATTGCATATTTTTTTGTGCCGTGAAAGTGTTTAATATCCAGAATAATAGTCAACATGCAACACGAGGTGTATATCTTAGGAAGTAGTGCTGACATGGTGTCCTGGTTTCCTGGGCCAGAAGGGCAGGCCCTTGGCAGCCTCAGTCAGGCAGCAGCTCCAGGCAGGGCAGCTGCCCCGGCTGCCCCCAGGGCTGTCCCACCCCTCACCTCAGGCTCAGGAGAAAGGGGAGCTGTGCTGAGGGGGCAGCTCCAGCTCCTGGGGCTCCTCCCTGTCAGCCTGTTGCTCCCCCTGCAACTCCCCACCACTAGGCTGAGTATGAACTTCTGTACTTCATGTTGATATTTGTATTAGATCTGTTATTTTATTAAGTCTGTTTATATCTCAACCTGTGTGGCTTCTCTTCCTGATTCTCTTTCCCAGCTGGGGAGGGGTCACCAGGTTAGAGTTTAGCCCCAGGTATGGGCTAAACATAGATACGTGCCTTGCTGTCTGCAGCACTGAAGGAAGGAAGTACTCTTTTTTTGATTAAAAACTCAAGGGCACATCTAGTAAATAGGAAGTTTCATTACCCAAAGCTCTCATTCATGATCTTTTTGTGGGCAGAGATATTATGCATATGACATGTTATGAGCATTATTATATTTAATGTTGAACATTTTATTGAGGTGCTCTTGCAATACCCCAGTACTTCATAAACTCAAGTTTTAACTGTGTTCCTGTGTAAGATGATTAGAAGAGTTGAACCACTTCTATGCCTGGTTTTATATGAGGGAATTGAAATCATATTGTATCCAAGCATAATTAAACTCTAAGCTTATACCCTAGACTGAGGTTTTCATTTTATTAAGCAATCTTTGTTTTTAAGTGTGCCATTGATTTGTAATAACTTTGGAAGAAACAATAATTCACTTCTGTGGTGAATTCCTGCATGCAGGTTTTAGCCTTGCCATTTACAGCTCTGTAAGCGTCTCCCAAAAGAAACAGATGAATATACATTTCAGCCTAGTGAGAGGATATGTGCTGGTGTGTTGGTCTACGTGGGTGCCTTGGAGGTGAAGCCCATTCCTTATGTGATGAGAACTATTGTGCATGGTTGGTGGTTGCTCAGCTTTTATAGGTTTCTTACAGGGACCAGAGGAGCAAACTAACGAAACAGATTGTGTGAAGTTTTATTTTCCATGCATAGCAGAGCTTAGTCATCTGGAAGATGGAGAGAGTTCCAGTGTATGGAGATTGTTGATTGTACAGTCAGCATGTGTCTAATCAAACTTAATAATTTTGACTCAATGCAGGTATTGCCAGACTGATATGACTTCTGGAGAGTTTCTTTGCACAGTTCTTCAGTGTCCAGGAGGTTTTATTAGTCTGTACTCCATGCTGTGCAGATCCAGAGCTGTTTCTGATCCAATGCTGGAGCTAATCTGTGCTGTGGCATTAGATGATTATGCATCGTTCTGCCCAGTGCTCTGAATTCCCGGAATACTTTGATGGTCTTATTAGCTGTAAAACATCCAGCACAAAGTACTTCAGAGACTGAACAGCTGCATTCTCATTCAGCAGTCCCAGGTCAAATAAGCTGGGCTTGATCTGAGCTGGCTCTGGGCCCCAGATTCCTCAGGGTGTACCTCAACATTGGGTTGGCAGTGGCTGGTGCTGTGTGTGCACGTGTGCTGGTTACATGGTGGATTTATTCCTAATGTGGGAGGAGATGGCAGATCAAAGTTTTTTGTTGGTTTCTGTGAGACCCGGTTACTGTTTGAACAATGTAAAGGATTATTTGGTGTGATAATAAAAATTTGACTGATTTTGCTCATGAGAAAATGTAAGGGAGATTTTCTTTAATTCCAGTCTAGTATTCAGGTACCCAAAACTGACACCATTACTTAATGATGTAGTTAGTTGGTAATTTTAAATTGGGAATACTTATATATGTTAACATACAGTAGTTACAGGAACTCTGTCCACAAAATAAGTTTAGAAGCTTGGCTCATTTTACTTATCTCTCCACAGACCATTTTTTTTTAATTGTAATAATATACAGTCTCACTTTTCCAAGGTATTTCTTATACAATCAGAAATGCTGCTGCGAGTAGAATAAAACACCTGATATGATTATAATTTAGCCAATAATATGATGGTGAGACATAAATAACAGGCTTAGGTAAGTATGGGGAATTTCTATATTACTCTGCATCTTTTTTGTGTGTGAAGGGGCTGCTGCACAATGAATTGCTTAAACTGGGCTCAGCTGGTACTTTGAAGTTCCACTTCAGAGTAGCTGCATTAGAGCTTGCCCTGCCCTGGGCATTCCTAGTGCTTGCTTCACTTTGCACTTGAAGCTCCCTTATTGGTCTGAGAGCTTATAGATGAAGATCAAGTCAAGTTCTTGTCAAATGGTGTGTTAGGAACTATTCCACTACATTTCATATGTGTTTGGCATTTTGCTGTCAGAGTGGAGGAAACAGTGCATATAAATGACTATTCAGAACATTTGTTCTTTTAAGTAATTTAAAACCACTTATTTCTCTTATAGCACTTAGAGTCAAGAGGGCTCGTACATTGATACTTGTGTATTGAAAATTTTATGAAAGTAAGAATCAGAAAAACTTTTTTCCTGTGAGAGTGACAGAGCACTGGAACAGGCTGCCCAGAGAGGTTGTGGAGTGTCCTTTTGCTGGAGACATTCAAAAACCTGCCTGGACATGTTCCTGTGTGATATGCTCTAGGTGATCCTGCTCTGGCAGGGGATTTGGACTAGATGATCTCTAGAGGTCCCTTCCAACTCCTAAGATTCTGTGACTAAAAACCTTTCTTTCAAACTCAGGAAGAGAAATAAACATACTTGGAATTTTTCCTAGGCTGTTGGTGGCTTTCTGGCACATCATAAATATAAGCTTGCTGAATGTATCTTGCATCAAGTGTGTCTAGTTTTATATGAGGTGATCTAGTCTTACACTTATGTGAGGATGGTAGTAGCAGTTACTGAAGTGCAGTGGATGATGTTCAAGAGAAACAAACCTTATTGATTTATTCCTTTCCTCTGAGAATCAAATTACAAATGAAGTTACTTTTGGCAGAAATTCCAACTTGAAGTAAATTTTAAGAAGGGAGAGACATGTTTGGAGCATCCCATAGCTTGGATCAAGACTTTAGTTGCTTTGTACTCTTCAAATGTTTGTTGTTTGCTCATATGTGCTTACTTACCAGTTACTAACATGCCCTTTCCTTACCAGCTGCAAATTCTGCTTGTGACAAAAGTACTGTGCCATTACAGTATTTTGAGGCCAGAATCGTGTCAGTGCAGGAGCCCTAACCTCTGTTAGTGGGCTATTGTGAAAATCAAGCTTACAGGAGTTAAGGCAAAGGAAGAAAACCATTGAGTTATTGCTCTTGATAGATGGATTTGGGCCACTTAGTGCCGTGGTATAAAAAGACCGACACTTCATTTATAACAGCATAATTTTACAAATATTAAATCATTCTAGGCAAATTTGAGATGTTTAGTGCTAGGTCACAGTGTTAGGTTTTCAAATGTATCCTTGTGTGGACTTTATACGATGATTGAAAGAAAATCAATACTGACATAATGCCAGGTTGAAATCTTAAAATGCTTAGGACAATTCCGAAGGGCAACTGAGGACTTGATCCTATATCCATCACAGGTAGGGCAGTGTTGGCCCATAAAAATAATAAGAAATAATTTAACACATTTGATCTTCTGATTTAGTTTCGCAATAAGTTAGGGAAGACTTGTTAATGTTACCTTGTTTTTACTTTAAGTTGTTGTTTGTGCCACTGAAAATTTGTAATGTTTGACCTCTCAGGGTGCAAACTTCCTAACCTTGAAAATACATCCAGAGGAAAATGAAAATATTATTTTTGTGTGCTCATCCATATCTAAACATTCAGACTTTCTGGTGACTGTCACTTGACTCCCTACCTTAGGAATGTAGGCAGGTGGTCTACAGATGGCTTGATTTGCTTGGCTTGTTAACATGTACATAGCATGAGGTTAAATACAGTGTGAGCTTCATGTGTTTATACATAATAGAATAAGTTTATTAACCTGGAAGATAATATTTTTTTTATTCTAACTGTTTAGGCGTTTGAACAAGAATAAATTGCAAGTTCTTCCGGAGCTGCTTTTTCAGAACACACAGAAGTTGACTAGATTGTAAGTACAATCTGATTTTTTTTATTTCTTGTTTTTCAGATTTGAATGTTTGTGTGTTAACTTCAGTGAGAGGTTTGATTTTTGTGATATCAGAACTGCTTCATAATTAGGATCCTTAAGACGATGTTTTGTTTGTGTGAGGGAAGTCATAATTTAGTAGAGCATAAATATCAGTGGGAAGAAAATTCTTTTCCTCATCTATTCACCATGATTAATTCAAGGTGAATTCTTTTCAACTCTGTGTAGACTTCTAGAAACCTGTAGTTAATAGTCTAGATGTTTACAAAGAGAGGTTTCATAGTCTTATTTAAAAATTAGCAGGTTGACAGAATACAGATTGTTGCAGCTTTTTTAGTTGTAAAAATTATCTAAGTCAAGGTATATTGCCAGAGAGAGACCAGCCAAGTTATAGCTGCTGCCTTGTCTGTCAGGAAGGTGAGAATATGGAGAGAGAAATTATTTTCATCTCCTTAAAATATAGAAACTGTTATATTTAGGTGACATTAAGACCTGTTTGGACAGCAAGAGAAGACTAACATGAACATGGCCTTTTGTTTTAGTGTAGGGAGAGAGAGTGTTGTTTGAACAATGACTGGATGATTTTTTCTTTATCTTTATTTTAAAAAGCAAATATAAAATAGATGAGCAGGTGCCTGTACAGTTACTATCAAGAAGAGTCATCTTTTTAAAGGAGTAGTCAGAAATTGTTTCAAATTGCTCTTAAAGCCTGCCAAAGTTAAGTGCTTTATTCAGTCTGTCTTTCTGAAAGATGTGCTATAATCATGAAGCTGGGGATTTCATGCTGGATTTTATATATGGAAGACTAGTTGTTAGAAAGATTGATTTGGCTAGTGAAATTCTGAGGTTACTACAGGATCACTGTAAAGTGATTTTTTTTTTTAAATAAACCTTTTGATGTTTTAAAAGCAGACAAACTGAACAGTGTTGTGTGGTGACTGATACTGATAGTTTGGGAGAGTTTCTATAATTGAGCCTTGCTGCTTCTTGAACTTGCTCATGAAAAACTTTGCAAGGAAATGGATGACATTGTTCCAGAAAGGGGGAGGGGAGTAGTAATCTAAATATAAATAATTACAAACTATAGCTGTCTTGTTAACCTGAAAGATCTGCTTAAAAAGTCTGTTAGACATGTTTTTGCAAGCTTTGTTGCAACTTTTGAATGGAATAGAAAATATTTGCTCAATGAATTTATTAGAACTGAGTAATATGATTTTATATTTTCATGTTCTTTGCATGTTTTTGAAATTCTATAGTTGGAAACTCCTTTTGAGTATAAAATGTGAGCTATTACTTAATTGCTGATAACCATTATCTGTTCTCTAGAAGCTGCCAGTTCTATTTATTTCATAGAGGTGGTGCTTCATGTAGGTTGGTTGTCTAAGGGAAAAAGTTATGCTTTCAAGATAAAAAAGAAATATATATGGAGTTTGCATCTATCTACAAATATGAACTGCAGTTTCACAGGAAAAGGTTGAACATGTTAGTGGTAGCAGTGCACATGGCTCTTGGGCTGACAAGAACTTTTGGTAATTGGTGGCTTTGAGGGAAAGTTGTGTGTTGGTAACTTGTGCGCACCTGCCTTAGGGAACCTTGCACAGACACCAAGTGAAAGTTATTGAGGCTTTTCAATACCAGTGTCCCTTTCAGCAGATGATGTAATCATGGTATGTAATAGTCCTCAACACCATGGGTATTAGTTTAAATTTTAGAATATGAAGATTGAAATAAAATTGCATAAAATAGAATGATCAATATCAATGCTCTGTTCTGTAATGCCTCCCCATGCACGCTGGCAAAATATTTGCCTTTCTTCATGGACATTTATTTCAAGTCTTGTTTGCTTAATAGTGCTTGAGATAGGTGACTTAAGCAATTTTTTCTCAGTTGAAACTTAATTTTTCTTTGGAAGCTATAAGTTTTATATTAATACAGTGTGTATTTTAGTAAACAAATCTTAGTTGAGTGAACTGTTGTAGTTCCAAATGCAGTTTGTATGTTTTTTTCAGTGATGGGATAAGAAGATATTTACTACCTACTAGAATTTGAAAACACACACATGTATATTTATTTATACTTGAGAATAAACATAAATATTTGTCCAATTAAGTTACTTTCTTTTTTTGTGTGTTACTGCCTTGCTACTATTGCCAGTAGCTTTCAGAGCTGTTTTTCTCACTGCTGTTAGGGCTTGCCTGCAATTCAGCCTGGCTTTCCAGGCAGAAAACCCTTCCCTGCAGAGGTGTGACGCTGCACTCCCTTCCTGCAGCTGCTCTCACCAAGCCTTTCCAGAAGTTAGCTGAGCTGAGACAGGGTCAAAGAGAATAAAGGAAGTGAAGAAGAAATTGATGAGAGAGCATGATAAATGGGTGATATAGGCTCTGTGGTATTTTTGAAGAGTGGATTAAAATGAATATAAAGTGTAGTTAGTGATGATTCCAATTTTCCATAGTATATTATTTCTGCTCCCATATTTTCACTTCTGATTCTGAACTACTAAGTTATTTTACTCTTTCTGACTAGTTAAAATCCAGATGAACTAGCAGGTCCGATATGGAGTATTGTAATTATTAAGCTGGTTACAGCTCTGATGATGCAAAATTTTAAGAATTAAATATTGCCATGCAGCATGCCCAAAATGTGAAATGTGATTTTATTTGTTGAAAACAGTTTATAGTCGTGTTTGCAGGGATTCTTACAGCTGCTGTCTTTGGCAGGCATGCAGTGAACCACAACAGTCTACAACTTTGTTAAAGAAGGTCCAGACACATAATTTAAAAAATAGAAACCATAAATATGACATATTAAGTTTGATAACTGGATAATAGTGTGGAAGTTGAGCGTATTTACTAACATTATGAGAATTTGGTGGAGATGCAGTGACTGACCTTCTTAAACATGCGGGAATTTTATGTGCTGGAGGGTTTCAAGAAGACCTGTTAATGGTTCAGGAATAGTTAAATTTTGCAAAACAGATGGTAAGACTTTTCCCAGTGTTCTGTGAGCTGGGTTGAAATCTGCCTGTGAGTTTGCTAGGGGGACAAACTTCTTAGTATCAGCAGAGCTTCTTCAGTCTGGCTGCTGGAAATGTAAATGTAGAACATGAAGTTTTCCTGTCAATAATCTGCTTGAAAAGCTAGAGATGGTTTCCTTGTGCATTTTCACTGAAATAGTCTTTCTATAACTGAATAAAATTTAATTTAGTATGCTTCTCAGACTAGAACAATTTCCTCAATCAACCACTTAGTTCCAGGTACCTTCACTTTTTTTTCTTAAATTCTCTCCTGAAATGTTGAACTACAGGATATCCTTGCATCTTTTACAGTGCTGCTTAGACTTTGTTGTCACATCTGGTTGATATTAGAAGCAGGAATATATATATAAGGGAATAAATGTTAGATGGAATGTGAAATGTCCCACAAAAAATGAGTTTCTCATAGGGTTTTGAGCCTTTTTTCTGGAAAGAGTGGATTTGAGACTCGTGGATTTTTGTTTGCTTTAGTTTAGATAAGAGGTTTAAGTTGGATGGTGAATGAACCCTTGATTGGATTCTCTAGTGGAAATGTTTGCTACTGCTGTGTTGCCTTGATTTCCTGGATTTTAAAGCTTTTCTTAAATATTTTATCTGGGATAAATAATAGAAAATTTAAATTTCAGACACTTTCAATGAGGAAACTGAATCAAGGCGAAGTACTTTTATTAAATCAAGACATGAAAACTAAAGAGTTTTTTTATAGTTTCAGGTATTATTTACTAATACATAGCCATAAAGACAAAGGTAATATTATTCTTAATACCAGTGTTTAAGTGCACAGAGACAGTATAGTAATTTAAAACATGTAACATAAGAGCTATAAAGGCAGGTTTTGTTCCTGAGATAATTATTTTGTAATATCCAAAACAACGTGTGAAATTTATTGGCAAAGTTTGTAAACACAGCTTAGTGCATGCTGGAATGAGGAGTTTGCTTTCTGTGCTCAGCTGGTGTATCAAATTATTGTAGTGTATCTGTTTTTCACTGAAGACCAAGTATGCCAGTGGTCCTTGAGATACTTAAATACCTTTAAAAAATGAAACAGCAACCTTTGCTGAACACCCCAACATGTAAGAACATATTTGTTTCATTTTTGGAACTTCCAAACCCAAAAGTCAGCTGCTAAGAAGTCAAGGTAGTTTTTATGTCCGTATTAAAAAAAAAAAACAACCACAACTCTTAAGGTGCTCTGACCTCAGGGCTTGCAGTGAGAATTAATGCTTCCACCCTATTTACAGTCATGGAACATTTGTTGGGTCTATCTGCTTTTAATGGATGGACTTAGTTGTCACTTGACAAAACAAACCAGGCTCTGGAAACTTAAAGATACTGAAATCTGATACCAAAACTATCAGATTAGTGGAAGTATCCATTAGACTTTAAGTAATTTACGTTTTAGGGTAGTATCAGAATCTAGAAATTGGATTAAACCAGAACACTGTAGTGTGAAAGCAGAGCCCTGGGAATCCTGAACTCAGGGACAAAACCTGTTCAAGGCTGTGCATGCATTAAACCTTTAACATCTCAAGGTGTCTAAACTTTGGAGTTACGTGTGTCCCACTGTTTTATAGTATTTATATATATTTCTAAAGGAGACTAAATAAAGAAGCAAGATGAAAAAAATATATTGTACAAAATTACTTGTTTTAATAAAATGGGACAGCCTGTTAGGATTAAGAATAGCCATTGTATAACATGCGGGTTGTTAATGTGGTGTAACTGTAGCACAGTGAGGTTTGACAGGAAAACTGAATTAGCAAGATTGCTTTATCATGTAGTGGAATATTTTGAGAGGTAATTGATGGATGGAAATGGCAGGTAAGTATTTGTACTATACAATACAAATTCTGTGAGTAGTCATAAAAAGGGACAATATTCAGTTCTAACAATCACAAAACAGTTGAGGTTGGAAGGCACCTCTGGAAGGCTTGTCTGACTCAAGCCCCTACTCAAGCAGGGACACCTAGAGCAGGCTGACTCTGTCCTGATGACTTGCACCTCTCCCATGATAGTTCAACAGCCTCTGTAGGCAACCTTTACCAGTGCTCAGTTACCCTCACAGTAAAAGGTGTTCCTTTGTGTTCAGGCAGAAACAGGAAACTGTTTTGTTGCATTCATGTACAATGTCATGCAAAATAATTTGTGAAAGCAAACTGGATTTAAGACCGAAAAAAAAAGTTTTGCAGTAAATAGATTAGAAGCAAAGCTTGAATGCCGTTACTTCATTTCCTAGGTGGCAGTCATGCAACTTCAGTCATGATTTGTTTTAGTAAGTTTTATAGCTATTTACTGATGTATGTGTTTTTTTTATTGTAAATCAATGTTTTCCAGGATCAGTGATCATTGGTAATTGTTCTGTTTTTTAAAGTGCTAATCGAACATCAATTAGGCAATACTTCCCTGAAGCAAACTGGAAAAGAAGCATATCAATTCCAAATTCAAAGATGGAATAAGACAAAAGGGGCAGAGGGGTTACTTAGCTGCCTGCTAAATAGTACAGGGAATCTTGTGCTCACCCCACTGCTCCATGGTGTTCTGTGAGGTTAGTGGCTGTCAGGAGTCATCTGGTGTCTGTCTCCATACAGAACTACTGCTTTTGAAAGGATGAAAGAGAATAATATGTGGAACTTTGTTAACTTGCACTTATCAAGTGTTGTTTGTAATGGAATTTATGGTGTGTTTTATCTGGGCATATTTATCTCTATATTCTTCCTGAAATAAGTAAAATATGTACCTCCCATTTTGTCAATTTATTTAAAGCACGAACATTAATTTCATCTGCTTTTTATAACAATAGCTATGCCTTGTATTAGATTATTTAAGTTTTCTAGTTTAGGATTCAATGAAGGGACATGCACAGCTAACAGTGTGCATGTTCTGCAAAACAATTGAATAAGTGCACCTGAAGGAGCACTTGTAAAAACCAAGTATTTGACCTTTGTTATTGTTAGTAGTTTTTTAAAGGTAGATTAGAAAATAGAAAGTGTCTGCACACAATGCACTAAGTGTTTCTGAAGTTTTCAGGCAAATTTATTTTTGCTGGCTTTATTGCTTTTTTTTCTCCTCGAGGAAGATGCAAAAGCCACATTAAAACTGTGCCTAGTTTGAAACACATTAAACTAGACATAAGATTTTCTGTCATATGCTTTGAAGATACTGATAAGAAATGTGTATTAATGTAAGAATGTCCATACTTGAAAGCAATTTTAATGACAAAGGTAATACACACTAAACCCCATGTATTCTGTTTAATTTTTTATCTTACTATTCTGTTTTCCACATCACTATTTGCCATCTCTTTTCCAGATTTGTCTGCTTCTGAATGATTTCAGTGTTTGTTCAGTGTTTATATTTGATTTTCTCTAAGTAGCTTCATTGGATAGTTCCTAGTAAGTGCAGCTGGAACTATTTACTTACTGCTTTATTTCTGAAGCTGGCCTTGTTAAACAGAAATGGAAAGGTGTCCTTGACTTCTGGATTCACTGTGCAAGACTCTTGTTCTGTTG
The DNA here is from genome assembly GCF_020740795.1 of Apus apus. Taxonomy (NCBI): domain Eukaryota; kingdom Metazoa; phylum Chordata; class Aves; order Apodiformes; family Apodidae; genus Apus; species Apus apus. Next base: position 15,170,478 of record NC_067294.1, on the reverse strand, counting down.
CACACTCTGCCTGCGGTCAGAAGTTGGCGTGGGTTTTCAGTGTCTCCTGGTTTGAATTTGACACGTGTAGTGTGGATTAGATTTTACCAGTGTCTCCTTCCTTTGAGTGCATTTATAGCTAAGATGTTTATTGTAGCTAGAAGGTTGTTTTACATGTATAAGATGTGCCAAGAATTTGCTGCTGAAAGTCTTACTAGAACCATCACTTGTAAACCCTCCTTCCCAGCCTAATCTTCAGCAAGGCTCTAAGTATCAAATCATGACCCATGATCAAATTCAGTCTTTTATCTAGTGAATGTCATCAGAAGCTGTGTTTGGAAAAGCAACCAGTTCATAAATTTTGTTAGTGTCCTCTTTATTTTCCCATTTGTTCTTTTTCCAGAAAGAAAGATCTCACAGATTGCTGACTTAGGGCTCCATTATCATTTCACATTAAAGCAGGATCCTGACAATTCAATTGTTACATGAGTTTGAGTTATGGTGTTGCCATGACAAAATAGCATGGGCTGTAACAGTGTGTTTTTGTGGTTTTATCCACATCCAATAATTGTCTTTTACTGTGTATAGATCACAGCAGGTCTTTTTAGAAGACAGTAAATAATTACAGTAAGTGTTTGCTGGTCTCTAGGGTGCACTTCTGGCTTGAGAAAGATGTGCATTAGGTCAGAGGCTTGTGCTGCAGATAGCTGGATGACACATACACCATTTATCAAGCTGAAGTTATTATATGTCTTTTTGGCTCTGGTTGTAAATAACATATATAGCAATTGTTTTTTAATACAGACACTGGTTTCATATGGAGAGTTTAAGGTTTTTTCCTGTCTAAATTAGTGCAGAAGATTGATTGTAATTTTTTTATTAATGAGAGAGCAGAAGACAATATGTCAAAAAGCCAAAAGGCTCCCTCATCAATGCTACTTTTCCCCCTGTGTCAAATTGGTTATTTCAAATTATACTGTGCAGATGTTTCCTTTCTATCTTGGGAGAAATAGGCATGAGTGGAAAAGAAAAGGTGCTGTTTGTGAAAAATACATCTGGGTTTTAGTGGTGCCTTTCTTCTAAGAAGACAACTGTTGCCAACTTCTGTGATCAGGTTGTCATATTAAGAAGATATTTCAAGTGACTTGTCGCAAAGGATTATACATTTCCAGAAGAAATACCATACATGCATATTAAACGTTTCTTTTTGGAAATAAGCTGTTACACTGTTAGCAGGATAACTATTGCCTTTCATGTTCACTATTTTTACACATGCTATTAGAAAGGCAACGTGCTTTTTTGGTTCATGTGCAGATAAATCGGCAGACTCCCAATTTGAGAGATCAATTAGCCCATGATTTGCTTGGTAGCCTTAACCATGTTGCTGGGTGTCAGTTTTCCTGAATGTAGGATTTTTTCAAACAATCTCAAACATACTCTAATTTAAAATCAAAAGTCTGGGAGATAGCATATTAAAAATTGTTATACTGTTACTGTCTGCTCAACACTATCTTGACTGGAAAATGTGGAGTTTATTTTACTAACACTAAAGTAGCCTTGTAAGCTGACAGAGTCCTGCCCAGGACTTTACATCAAAAGCACTATTGTAAAAGTTTGATATTTCTTAAAATTCTTCTTATTCTCAGTATCAAAAAGAGAATATTGATAAAATTCAGTGTAGTCACTTGATCAAAATTAGATATTAATTCCCATCAGAATTAATTCTTTTCTCCATGACCAGGATATTTGAAAACATCCTGGAGATGTTTAGTGAAATTATGCTGTTCTGATCTTCCACAGACTTTTTTTTCTGCTTTCTGTGAGTTGTAGCAAAGAAAACTCGACTGGGACTCTATGGGTTAGTCATCATCTAGCTAGCTGAGATGTATTTTCTGAGGGTGGTCATGTAGGCTCTGCCAATTCTAAAATGCACCCGTTTTAAACAGGCTCCAGCTTCTCTGTTTAGAGTGACAAGTTGAAACTGGGGCAAAAAACACAATGGCTTGGCTACTTGTTCTGCTGGCTCTCGCATGACTGAAAGCTGTTACCAAGTTCTCAAAATACAATAATTGTGGGGGGCATTATTGGCTTACTGTTTTCTTACATTAGTCTTTAGAACTTGAGTCAGTTGCTTCTGTTAGCAGCATTCAAGGCATTGCAGCTCCCTGCAGTGCTGCATTCTGGTTTTTCTGCCAGTGTGTGGTCGTGGTTGGGCTGGATCATGGTTGCCTCTGCAGAGGGGCTGTGGCTGCTGCAGCCGTGCCCTGCTGCTGTTAAGCCTCCGTGTAGAAGGCAGTCAGAGAATAGCCAGGTTATATCTGCAAGTATGTCATTATTGTAGGTATTCTGATCTGCTGCTTTGTAGGCTATTTCTCTTCTGGGAACTGAACAACCCTGGTAGTCTGACTTGTGTGCTCAAAGTTACTCAGTCAGATTTACTGCATTTGCTTTGCTAATGTGGCTTTTTGGCCTTGCTACTAGAGCTAGTCTGCAAATGTCAGCACATCATGGTGTACTGGCACATAATTTATTGTTATATGGATATTGCTGTTCTTGTTTAAAAACTTCTTTTTAATTGGTTAATTTGTATGTGTTATTTTTTGTAGTTTTCTCATTAGCTGTACATTACAAGGAGTTGAAAAATGCTTTGCTGAATGCTCAGTTTAGTGAATATGTCCCGGCCATGGTGAGAGGGAGCAGTGGCAAGTTCACTTGTAAATTTTCATTACTGCAACTAGGAGAACAAGCAGAATAAATATAACTTTCTTTTTTTGGTGAGCAGAACATTAGAGTAGGAGTGTTTAGCATTATTTTCCTATTTGAGGCCATTTCCTTATACAAGTTGAATGTAGGAACAGATTGAACTGATGATCTGAGGCATCTGTAGCATCTGTATAACGGGAAAAATATGATAATGATATGATAAATATTTCCATTGCTTTCCGTAGTAGGCTGTCATCCTGAGGTTAAAGATTAGTTTACTTTCCTTGTCTTCTAGAAGTCCTTTCCAATACTTGGGAAACATATGACAAATAGTGCATTTATTTGGTGTGCAAGTGAATAGTAGTAGTGGACATGATCATTGTTCTAGAGGCATTAATGAAGATTAAATTAGAAGTGTTACGCATTAAGTCTTGATTTTGATCAGCAGCTTCAAAAATGAAAGGCCATTTCCCATCACATCATTTTCTGGCATCTAGCTCTACCATTTGCTGTTTCACAGCAGCAGGACTCGGCTTTACCTGCAGAGATTTGTTGCATATTCAGAGCACCCTGTGAGTTAAGATTATTGTGGGTGAAATGATGCAAGACCAATCATATCCTTGTTTTAATTTTCATTTGATTTTGTTCTTGAAATCTGTAAACTGTACAATGGGAAGCTTAAGTGAGACTTTCTGGAACTTTTCAATATTTTTAACAGGGTAATAGGGCATGCCTGCTTAAACTATTTCAGACACTCAAAGGTCACCAAAATGAGTAGTGCTATTATTTGTAAATCCACTACAGTTACCTTTGAAAATACAGTTGTGTATGATCCAGGATTTCATTGATTCAAATCTCCTTGAGTTGAAAGGAGCAACGGGGGTGTAGCATGAGGCAAATGTGTGGCTGTCAAATGGTCAATGTGGAGCTGAAGCAGGAGGTATTTGATCTAGTCATGCAGTTTCTTGTCCCAAGTGCAGTCTATGTGGTAAAACCAAGAGTCGAAACTATTTAAGAAGCAATTTGTGCAAGTCATTAGATGTTATGGAACTAGAGGAATAGATTGGTAAGGGCAGTTTGTTGTCATCTTACTTGTCTGCTGTCATCTTATGATTAAGAGAAGAATGTCATCATACAAGATGTGCCTTTCAGCTGCTTTTATTTCTTAACTCAGTGTAATATACACAAAGAGGCTTATAATGCTTTGTGTTACAAGAAGTCCGTGAGCTAATATTTAGCGTTTCCCTATAAAATACTTTGGAACTTAGTGAGATCATTCAAATATGCAGTAATTGCCACTGTTGGAAGTTTGATATTTTCTACAATGAAAATGCTATTGAGAAGAAATGCATATTTGGAAATGAGTACCTGTCTTTTGCTTTGCTCTGTTGAACTTCCTGATGGGCCATTAGTAGAGACATATCTATGAAAGATTTCCTTTGGAAAACAGCTGATATGGATTTACTTCATTCCTATTGATACACAAAGGAATTTAATGTTTTGAGATGTTTACATCTAAGACACAATGCCTCTGCTGAATGAACTGTGAGAGGAAAAATGTTGAAAAATAAGCCAGTCAGTACATTCATGCACTAGAATGTTATCAGTCTCCAAGTTCTAAACTGATTTTTCTTCAACTCCTGTATGCACATAGTAAGCATATCTTTGGAAGGATTAGAGTGGGATTTTTGCATTTATTCTTGAGTCCTTTTTACTCTTATCTTATTCTACTTTTTCCCAATAATTGCTTGATTACCCTCCTACCTTGCATTCCTCTACTGGGAGCAGAGCTTGATGGCATATTGTGCTAAGTTTTTGTTAGTGCTTGAGCTTGTTCTCCACAAGTGGTAGCTGTTCCAGTGTCTGATCTTGGTAGTGTTTGATCTGGGTACTTGTTGGTCACTAGGAGGTACTTCACTCCAACAGCTTCCTTTCCTTCACTCTAGAGGCCTCATATTTCTTCTGCTCTATGAAGAACTTACATGACTGCTGACGACCAGTCCCAGGCTTTGCATTGCTGTAAGATTGGCTGCAATAAAGTGTGCAAATTTAACTGTTATTTCACTGAGTTTATTGGGAGGATGTAGTGGCACATCAGTGCCTGAGCAAGAGTGTTACCCCAAGAGGCAATGACTCGCCTAAAGGAATTATCATCCAGTGAAACTCCATAGTTTTTCCTTGCTATTAGTTATGGGACTGGGAAATGCGTGTGTGTTGGTGGTACAGTGTTTCCTTTTCTACCAGTCCTTCCTATAATGAGAATGGAATTGGACTGACGTTGCTCAGGTAGACTGTTTAGCTTTGGCTTTCCAGGCAACGTTTGTCAAGTATTTTGATAGTGTAATGTATATACATCAGTAATTACAGGCTCCAGGGGGACTGTAGCAATAATGATACCTTTTTCCTGACATGACAGGAAAGAAATTTGCCATAAGCCTGGGGAATGCAACATACCACTTGCCCCATTTGGTGGTGGACTTCAAGAGAAAACAATCTTTCTTTTTATTGGCCTCGGGTTTGTCACTATTTTATTTTCAAAACTGGTATTTCATTTGCTTGAAGGGAATTCTTTTCCTTCACTCCATGTTACTCATTTTCCCAAATGGCATTGCTAGTTTTTAAAAATGAGGACCACCTCACAATTTTGCAACTGCAGCTTATTCCAGCTCCTATTTAATGAGGTAAATCACTGTTATGTTTAAATGAGTGAATGAGCAAAGAATCAATCAGTAGATTAGCCTGTGGACAGCAGTGGCTTACAACAGGCCTCATATCTGATTGCAAAAATATGAGCCAGCATTATTTTCACCTTTGTAGTTAGTTTGTCAATTCTGTATATAAATAAACACAATTTTACAGGAAGTGTAAATTACATATCTTGAAAGTTGACACTTGTTTCTTACCAGTCTGTTTTTTTAGCTTAGTTCTCTTCATGGAGTCCTTCCTTTAAAAATAATTAAATGAAAAGGGAAAAAAGGGTTTATCTCTTCCTTTAAGCCACATGGAGCATACCAAGATGTATGGAAAAGTGAGGAAGTATGGCTAGTATGACTCTGTACCGTTGTCCCAAAAATGAGAGAGAATTTTGGATAGTTTTTATAGTATATTTGTGTGTGTGTGTGCTCACCAATGTTTGAATATCAGTTTGGAAGGAAGAACACCAAAGTAAACTATTTTTTAGACTTTCAGTCTAACATCTCCTTTAAGTGAGGTGACCTGGAAGTATAAAATAGTTCAAAACTCTTTTCATAGTAAACCAAGCTATTTCAATTACTAGTACATATTCAAATGCTAGAGGAATGAATGCTAGAGATGCTTAAGGAATTGGTATCTCCACTGAAAATTTCTGCTGAGTTGAGTAGCCAGTACCAGTTCTTCCGTATAACTTTAAACTGCACTTTTTGAATTATACAACTGTTAGATATTTGGGTTTTTTAGTAACTTTCCACAGAAAAAAATTATTCTGTACAGGATGTGGGGATTAGTTCTAGAAATAGAGGTAGTGGCTTGTCTTGAATAAGCAGTCACTGGGTTTAAGAGTATTTTTTCCCCACTAATGTGCCTAATTTTTAGGGATTTCACATTTAGTATTACATTGTCAACCTAATTTGTTTCTTTTTCCTGTGGAAAGTGATTTTTCTGGGATTTGTGCTGTCATTTAAGAAAGAATGGAGCATGTTAACCTCATCGAACTTTGAAGTTGACCATGCTTTGAATGGCAAGTTGAACCATATGACCTTCAAAGGTCACTTAAAACCTGAAATATTCTGTTGTTCAATATATTATTTACCGTATTTAATGTAAAGCTTTAGAAGCTTTTAGCTGCTGGTTCAAGGTTTGGCATCTACTTTGGACGGGATACTTCATGTGGGGTTTTTGGTTTGTTGTGGTTTTTTTCCTTTTTCTCCTGTCTATTCCAAATAAAGATCAAATATAGTACTGAGGATTTTTGTGGCTGCTGGAAGATACTGTGCTGAAGAGGTGCAAGATTCAGCTCATCATCAGAATCTTGAAGGAGTGTGAGATGGTTTCTCAACTCCCACAAAATTTGACAGTCAGCAGGAGCTGGAATTGATGAACTGCTGCTAAAGAGTAATTTTTAGGTATCTTCTGCCCTAAATTGTGCTGTTCAGATCTGCTTATAATGCTGGCTTTGGTATCCTTTTCAGAGGTAGGATGTGCCTTGGTCTTCAGTGTTTTTACATTTTATCTCATAACATTGCCTTGTGGGAGAAAGTTACTTGTTATATCTCTTTCCTGAATGTGTCCCAGTTCCGCTCTGCTGAAAACCACCTTGTAAAAGCAGAATGAGTTGCACAGTAGGCTGTGTTAGGATGATTACTTAACACATGAACACAACTGTTTCCCAGGTTCTCCTAGGAAGTAGTATTAGAAAACGAGAAGGGGGAGTGAAAACAACTCAGATTGTGTCCTCAGAGCTGTCATACCTGAGAGCTTTTTCAGAGTTTATTTACTATGGAGGCTTGTTAGTCTTCCTATAGGGGCAGATATTTCCAGGTAGCTTTTTCTGGAAGACTCATGTTTTCCTGCCTTGTCCAGGAGGTCAAGTACTCCTTGTATATTAGTAGCCTCTCTTGCAAGTCTGGTGATGAAGATGGCAGCTGCAAGTTGGCCACCAGCCCCTTTCAGTTCCTGGCCACAGTCTGGGTTCTTGTGGCTGTATCTATGTTGTGAGAATGCACTTCTTCAAATAGTATTGGGTTGTCATTATTGAAAAAAGAACAGTTGTGGTTTTTTTCAGGACACAAGTTAATGAATCTTCCAAGGTTTTCAGTTCCGTTCTCTGCTGGTTTTGTGTATCTAATGGTGAAACTGGGAACAAAGGCAAATTGGTTTCAACCTCACAATATGTGAGAACATAGCTTTTGAATTTAAATGATGTTAACTTAGTTTCAGGTTGCAACTACAGAAATATGATTGTTCTCTCTTTCTGATCTAAATCTGATGATCTTGATTGAATTTCCAAATTTATTTCTAAACAGCCTCAAAAGTAATGTTACTATAGTGTCAGCAGTCTACTTAGATTACATAAAAATCCCAACTATTTAAAAAGGGTCTTTAAAAGGAGATGTTATCTTAATGTCCACTGGGTTATGCTGAATTGCAAACACATTTTAAGCTACTGCAGAATCATGCCTGTGTCAAGTGAAATTGGCAAATGAAGTAAAAGATTAGCAGATTCATATAGAGCCAAAAATATCTGAAATTAGATAGTCAAGTGACAGAGCTGGGATGACCTTGTGGAGACAAATATTGTTGAGTCTGTAATCTTTAACTGTTGTGTGCTTACTTAAGAGAAATAGTGTATTCCTTCGTGTTTTGAAGGATCACATTGTTTCCAGTGTGCATATTTTGACACTTGTGGTAAAGCTCTAAGGAAAATGACAGTTTGCATTATTATCAATTTATCTGGTACTGAAGGGAAGGATTCCTTGGTTGTGCCTTCAGAACAGCTCAACTTTAGTTACTCAATTCAGGTACTGAATTGCACACTTTCACTTAAATGTGTGTGAAGAGGTTGTGGGGTTTTCTCCAAATAGCGTATTCTTAGAGTTTGAGTGGGAACCACTGTATACAAAATCATTGAATATGTTCCAAAATCCTAACATTCTTGTCATGCAGATTAATTTTGCAGTTTAGAGTTGTGAGCCTAATAAGCCAAAGAAATGAGTTATGCTGCTCAGACTGGTATGTCAGTGATGCGTAATATGTGAAGTAATTGTTAGCTATGTAAATGAGGTGACTAAGTGCATTTTTGGAAGGTTCATCTTTGAAGACAAACTGAAATATCTGAATTGGTTTTCTCATTTCTTAATTTTTTTAACTAAAGGCAAAGTCAGTTAGTGAGTTAAGTAAGAGCCTTTAATATTATTTAGTGGTTCCTCATTTTGCATATTCATAGACTGAAGTTAGGCATCACCTCCTGGCCCTGTAACTCTCCTCCCACAAAGAGAAGTGGTTGATTATCAGGGTGGCTGAGAGCTGTTACTGTGTTTCTTCAGGGCATATATGTGAGCTGCCTTGTTTAGTTTTGGGTGGTTTTTGGTTTTTTTTAAAGAAAAGCAAACCCAGAGCAATTTTTTTAAAAAGTTTTTAACTGATCTACTGTAGTTACAAAAATTTTGCTTTCTCCTTCTATTTTCCTGTCACAGATTTCGATGTCCATATCACAGACTTGTGTTAGATCTTGGATGAGTTGTCATTTTGTCAGTATATGAATGACTAGCTTTTGAAAACAGTGAGTGCTGGTGATTTCAAAAGCTCTAGCCAGTGTTAATTTCATCTTAAATATTTCCAGAAAGTGTAATTACCTCTAATTGTTTAATTCTTGAATTCTTCTTTATTTACTTAGTTTGAAAGGGTTGTGAATAATTCTGAGTCCTTATTTTATCAAGGAACTCTTTTCATGATTCCATATATCTGAGTTTTTATGCATGAAGCTGTGATGCTTATTGGAAACAGTACATTGAAGTATCACTTAATATTTCATAAGATCATACAATTTATAGCTTATAAGGGAAGATATAGAAATGGCATTTGAGGTGCAATATGTTTTTTTTCTTTTTATTACCCATAATGTACCTCAGAATTTAAATATAAGGTTGGATAATGTATTTTTGGTTGATCATCACTTAATTAAAAAGAGGCTTAGAGAATTCTTACAGGAATTGGGGCTCTTTTTTTTGCAGGATTTTATGTAGATATGAAAGAACTGGTAGATTTTATTTAACTTGTGCCTGGGGGTAAAAAATATTAGAGGATAAAAGAGTGATCCATCTACTAAAAACAGTAGCCAGAATCAGTGTCTGACAACCTTGAAGAGGTAAACACAGGAGGATCTTGTGGCAGTGGTTTTGTTCTAGTATTGCAGTTCTGGTGTCTTCAAACTAGATAACAGCCAGTTGGAGCCAGGTCAAGGGCTTGCTGGATTTCTGACTAGGAGGATCTTGTGTAGTGCAAATTTGCATTATTACTGCTTTAGGATAGCACTAGCTGTATTACTGCAGCTCCATCATGGTAAGTCATGCTGTAAATTGATGTGAAAGCGTGCATGACTTAACTACTGAAATAAAAAAATAGCAATAAATGGTATCATTATAAAGATTTTTCATAGTTGCTCCTCTGTCTCTTCTTAACTAGGTACACTTAAAACAAGTACTGTTTCTGCACTGCTCTGCAAAAACAATGTAAGAAAAATGCTCATACATGTCTTTGCACTGAATTTGATTTAGATGTCTGCAGAGTCCATCTACTGTAAATCTATGCATTGTTCTGCCTCGCTTTCCTAATTGTGTTGGGGAATAACTCAGGACAACAGAAATCTTGCATGCAAAAAACTGGATGACATTTTTGGTTGAGTAAATTTGTGTGGATTAGCTTACTGTTAGATAGTACTTGTGTTAAGAGATGGTGATTTTTTTCCGGTAGCCCAACAACTTGTTCTGATGGTTGTTTCAGATATTCATATATTTTACTCAGCCCCTGAGTAGTTTCTTGTTTCTGTCACAGATACTGCTTGTTGTGCTGATGATATTATGGAGATTCACACCTCTTCAAGCAAATGTAATGCTTAATAAAAACTGCCTAATGCAACAGCCAAAACACATTATAAACTTGCATGCTACTGTACCTGTTAAAATAATGCTACCATTTGCCTTGGGATTGTTATATTATTGGGATATTAATAGCTAAATATTGAGATGCAGGGGACTTTTGTAAGAAAGCTTTCATATGTTTAAAAATTGCTGCTTCTGAGAACATTAGAAAAAAATCAGACACTACTTGAAGGGTCTTAAATTGATGAAGAATAAGTAAATCTTAAAAAAAAGAATTGTGATCGTTCCTGCTTTTGTAGAATGTTTTTTCATCAGTTGTAAATCTTAATTTTATAAAGTTCTTTAAATACTCTTTAACTATATAGGCAGGAAACAAAGTGTTTAGTTGTGCCCTGCCTTAGAAAGTCATGGAATTTCTTGGTTAAACACCATGATTTTAAAACAGTGAAACCTGAATTGACCAAATTATGCAACTTTAATTTTTGTTGTAATTTTCTTCAGAGCTACTATTACTGCCCAACTTTTATGGCATAATTGAAAGACATGGACAGACTGGGAATCAGACTGTCTTTCCCATGGTTCCAGATGAAAACAGAAGTATAAAAATCAGAGCCATTTTTGTGCTCCACGAAAGAGAACTTGTGATGGGATAGGTGAGCTAGGCTGTTTGAACATAAAGAGGCTGTAGGTTTATTAAATTAGATTTTGAAACTACTATTTCAAGTATGTGCACAGAGTGTATTTTTTTATATTTAAGTTTCAAAAGACAATGTTTGGTTTTCTTTTCAAGTGTGTCTGATAAGAGCACCTGTTTTTTTCTGCTGTGTGATAATGCTGTGGTTAAGCAGGTCTGCAGAGGAAGTCACTTCCCTGAGGGAATTTTTACCTCTGCCTGGGGGTCAGGAGGAAGGGTGGCAGGTTTTGAGCCCTGGCACTGTAGCAGGAGGTTGTGCTGTTGCTGCAGAGTCTAGTGGATGGGTGTTGCGATTGACAGCTGAAGGATACAGCAAATAGTTTCAGTCTGGTGTGGCTAGGGAAGTTGAGAGGGCAAGTTTTGGAGAATGTCAGCTATGTCATGGGAAATGGCCACAGCCAGACTTCTGATTAGCAGTAGAGTGCAAATCCTCTGGGTCAGTGCCAGGGTTCAGGAGGGCTAAACACTGTTGGGCTATCAAATTGTTGCCATTCTTCGTTTAAAAGAAAAGATGGGGGAGGGAAGAACAATGAAAAGAAAACCAGCACAAATGTAACCAGAAAGCTGCAGATTATTTCTTTGTTGTGAAGTGTGCCGCATTTTAATGCTGCTGACAGGTCCATCCTAAGCAATGCATGGGGACAAAGAGGGGCTGGCACAAATGTATTTAAATACCAAAGATGCTGAGGAAATCTGAAAAGTTAATAGATATTTAACTGTTTTTTCCCTTTGGTTAAAATAGTTTTCTTATGAATCAGCTCTGACAACTGTCGTATAACATCTACTTGCAGCAGGGGTGGGGTTTATGTATTAAATGGTTGTAATGACTTTAAACTGATTTTTTTATTCTCAATTGAAATAAATCATGTGGCATATTGAAGGAATAGGCAAAAGTATACTTTTGTGTTTTACAAATATCAAAAATATATTCTGCAAGAACACTAATTATAACTGTAGGCAAAAAGCAAAGTAAAAAACCTGAAACTACTCTGTCCACTGAAGAGCTTTGAATTTTTCTCGTGTGAGGCAAGCTGTTGTAAATACCTGCTATATTGGTCAGACCTGCTGTGGATGTGATTTGTGAGTGCACTCAAGTAGAAGTTTCCTGGTTATGGGACGGTGCAGTTTTCCAAGTCAAACCTCTTTATTCATTCACCTCAGTTAAATAAACAGAGGCATTTTGTTTGGCACTCCTGTGGTTGCTCCCCAAACCACAGTGCCGTGGGTCTTGGAACAGCTCTTGCATGAAGGTGTAAGTAGAGTGAGGTTGTGCCACTGGTCCTTGAGACAGGTGGTGGCTGACACCAGGTTCTTGCCACAGTCAAAACCATTAATTTACCCCTCACCCTGTTTCTCTATGACTTCTGAATTACTCCAGGCTGTGGATGGGATTGATTGTCCCACGTGTTTCACATTGGAACCCACGTACAAGGAGTTAGGCCCTTTCTGGATGACTTCCCTGGAACACAGTGAAGTGCGTGGGTGCCTTCTGTAAAGCAGGGCTGAGGGGATGCCAGAGCTCTCAACTCCCTGGCACTCTTCCCTACCTGAAGTTTTCATTTCAGTGACCGTTTATGCTGCCCTTGCTGTCAGTCAGCCTGCTGGGTTGTGTGGTAACTGTCTCCTAGTTGATGTGGTCACTGAGCTTCTGGATGCCCACAGCTGGTTGTGGAACCTGCTCCTCTGCGTGGTTAACAGAGGGAGGAATTGACTGGGATGAGGAAAAAAACTATCCTTCTCTCCAGTTTAACTGTTAGATATCCAGTCTGATTTCCTGATAACATATGTAGGCACATCAAGCATGCCAGCCAAGCAAGGGCAGTTGAAACGGTGAAGGCTGATTGTGCCAGAACTGCAACCAGGAGAAATGCTGATCAAACTGTTTCCAAAGAGCCCCTGCATCAGGTCTTGCATAGTACTGTGATTTATTTCTCATGACTGGTGTGATTGTATTTATTTCATGCTCTCTTCCCTCACAATAGTAATGATATTTCCAGTTGATCTTTCTGATTTTTCATTTTCTTACTTGTTTCAACTTTCAGTAAATGTAATTCCATGTTCTTTACTCATGTTAAAGTTACAGAGAACTTACCCTGAAAGTGAGGCACTACAATTCATGTCAGTAATTCTGTTTTGTTGTATTTATCTGCTTGAATTAATCTACCCAGCCTATTTTTTTAATAATTGCAGAGCACTTATTGTTTGATATTTCAAGAATAATACTGCCATTGAGCATAGGTTTAGAGACTTCTATGCCAAATGTTGTCTAGATCTTGGAGCACTTTCCCACGTGGAGCTGTCCTTCCCCCCCTTCTACACACAGAACAATGAGAAGCAAAGAGTGTTGTCCATGAGCTTCATATCTGTTGTGGGAGGTTAGAATTTTGTCACAGTTCCATTTTTGAATGAGAGACAATTTGCTGATCATTTTGGAACTTACATGAAGCAAGAAGCACTATGGTAGAGGACACAATTTAAGACTTTGTAGTGATGATAATGATGCATTTGCATTGCTTAAAAAGACCAAACTTGTGTAAGTATTTCCTAAATATTTTTTTCATTAAGAAGTGGCTAAACCAGAAGTAGGAGTAATAACCAGGAGCTGCAGTGGAATGAAGTTGTTCATCTGTGGTGAAACTTAAGTGTCCAGTTTGGTGTGAGACTGAATTTTGGGTACATCTTGTTCTTTAAGGATGAATAGAACTGATAAGTGTAAAATGCAGATCTGTCTTGTCAGTAGTGTGCTCCATTGTGGACTGTGTTTGCCTAGGGTGATATCCAGGATCCAAAAGATATTTCAAAGAAATGCTAACATCATCTTAATGGAGGGATCTAAGAGGTCACCACAAGAACATCCAACCACATGATACTGAAGTGGGAGCATGGGGCAGTGCTATACTGCACTGATGAGTGTGCTCCAGTGTAGCCTATGACAAAATAAATTGGTGCTTCTGGCCACTTTTTTGGGTTGAAGTCAAGGGAAGAACATGTAGTATTGCAGGACAACCTTTAAAAGATGGTGAGGTAACTGAGCCACCTGGCAACATATATTAATAATGCCAAGTTTTCTGCTTTCTTAAAACAAGATGAAAGCATAAAGTTCTTCAGTCTTTGAAGATCCCCATATGTGATGTACTTGTGCATGTTTTGAAGATGACTTGGTTCTTGGGATCCTTGAAGGGATGAAGGAGGATTGAGAGTATGTATGTAGCAGGCTTGTCTTTGCCAACAGTTTCACAGCACCAAACAGATCATAAAGCAAATGTATCAACATGGTAATGTACCTGTCAAAACTATAGCTAAGTTATAAAACTCTGATCTGTGTCGTCTGTTTTCTGGTAATTAACATACTGGAAGTGGAGAACCAAATGCTCCAGAAATTTATTTGTAGAGAGCTGTCTGAAAGCCTGACAGGTGTGGCTCATGTTGTCAGAAATTAGATCATCTTGTTCTAATAGCAAAGTTTACTGGTTTTTACTATTGGCTGTCTTTTTACAGGGAGGCTGCATTTCCAGGCTAATGTGTCTTCAAAGCAATGAGATTCAGCTGCTGGAGGGAGAGGTGTGCTAGAGAAACTGCTTGATGTGAAAATATGTGGATTGAAATTAATGATAAGTTTGAAAAGGGAGAATGGGAAGGAATGACTTGTACTGCTTAAAACTAAGAATAATCAGCTTCTGTTTAAATTCTGTCTTCCTTCACTGCATCTCCTTTGCTGTAATTGTAGTTGTACCATTTAGTACTTCCCAGTCCGTCTGCTCAGCAGGCTTGTTGTCATGGCTATCAGAGACTCCTCATGGGAACCCCACTGTTTTATGGCATATTAATTCTAAATACTCACCTTTTTTAATCACTTCTGGAAACGTGTAACTTGTCATTGCAGTCCATGATCGACTTTCATATCAGTCCTGAGATAGGTCGTAAGTTTTCAATAGCATTGTGCTGCAAAGCATGAGAACTGTTTTGTATGTGTGGAATTGAGGAAGTATTGGTCAGCACAAAAGTATTGTCTGGCAAAAAGAGATTCCTGCTCCAGGAGACCATGACTAAAGATGGGAAGAAGGCCCCTTAGAAGAGCAGCTCAAGTCAGTTTCCTTTCTGAGACTGGTGGAACAGGACTGTTGAATAAGCATGGAGGAAGAGTTTGTGGTTAGTGCCTCGATGATGATGTTAAGTGTTGAAATGTTAACCAGGGAGTTGTTTCTGTAAACAGGATGCACTGCGTATCCTTTTCTTTGTATGTTTACTTGTTTTCATACTTATTTTCTATCCTTGTCTTGATTTTTCCAGGTCTGATTTGTTGCTGTTTCTTTCTTTACACCATATTCTTTAAGGCAGTTATTTGGCTCTGTTTTCTGCATTTCACTGAAAAAAGGTAGCCAAGGTTGCCCTGTCAGAGCTGGTGTCTGACAAACAGCTAGCAGAAAAGGGGAGAGCCAGTGATAAGAGGGGCTTTGGTACCTGCATGCATTTGCCTGCACTTTGTGATCACGGACTGCAAGATAGTAATGTGGGTTTGCAGTGGCTTTATTCCAAGCAAATGCAAGCTGTTAGACATGAAGATTACAGCCTAAAGGCTACTTAGCTAAAGTGCTCCTGGTGAAGTTCTGCTGTTTTGCCACAAAACAGATGGAGCTTTACTAAGGTGTTCATAAAAGTTCTGGGGGTGACTCTGACAGGCAAGATCAGGAGGAGAATTTAGTGCTCTGGTGGCTCTAAGCTGTTCTATGAAATTCTAAGCAGAATTTTCTCTCCGGTGATTTAAGATTTCCTGAGAATGGAGACTCTGAATGTTGAATTAGGAGAATAGACTGCTGCTTTTATCATAAGAAGACATAATTGAACAAAGCATTTAAATCACGTGATTAGTTTCTAAGTGGTGCTTGGGCTTCAGGAAGAGAAACAGACTGTACCAATCCAAGGAGACTTGGAGTAAATTTGAACTTTTCTTTGATGTACAGCATAGCCTAGGCCTAGCAAGGGGTGAAGCATACTTAAGGTTTTAGTCTTTTATTCAGATAAAGAGAAAAATTAGTAACTAGAGCAGAAATTTGCAAATAACTGTATAATAATATTTAATTAGTGATCCTGATTTTTGTAGGAAAGGTTTGAAATAAGTTTTTAATAAGATCCTTGACAAAGTTTTGGGAAATAAAACAGCCTCTCTTAATTCTACATTTAATTTTATTGGTAGGCTGCTAACTCTTATATTGGTTTGTCTTAACTCTTTTATGCTTAGAAAATCTCTTCACACAAGCATTTGGGCAGGAGTTCAAAGTTGTATCTATCTTTAAGGTTTACATTTCCTGCAACAGCAATGTACACAATACAAATACAGCAGAACATAGGCTTAATACCAACAAAAAATAGTATGCTTGGTTTAAAACCAGAAATTCATTTCACAGTTTCATACTTATACAGATTCAGTATTACAGTTTAAAGCTGCTTACTGGTTCAAGAGTGCTGTGCTTGTGCCTGCCCCATGCGGACTGTGGTATTTTGGACTCATCTGGGTGTTGTACTCTGAGCTAGTGCTGACATTCTTGTAGGCAGGTAAGGTGCAGAGCTCTCAGTCTGTGGTGGTTACTCTGAGAAATGCTGAGTCAACATCCTCATTTCAAGCTTCAGAAATCTTTTGGCTTCCTTTGAACGCAATGCATCAGTTTTTCAATTCCTTGTCACTTGAGCTATCTTTTTTCTTAGTTGGCTTCTTTCTAGCAAGGCCAGGCTTGTAAGTCAATCTCTTATGTCTTAGTAAATGTTCTGTGAAATTAGGGTTTACCGAGCTCATGTTTTCTTTGTCCCTTTTGATGTGTTTGGGAAATGACAATGAGCCATGTGACACTGGTCAGCAGTCCACTCTGGGCAAGTCTTGTGAAGCAAAACTGTTGCAGCAGGTAAGAAAATAGTTGTCAGTAGATGTAAAATTAGAGGTAAAGCAACTGAGTGTATCGGGTGTGAGAAAAATATTTGGAAAGACGTTAGAAGTTTGGATGATAAATGAGGTTGAACAAGAGAGGTAGATTTTGTGCTTAGATCTTTCTTTGCCCAGGTTTGGCTTGGAGGGCTGACTGCAGGCACATGATTTCGGGCTCCTTCTGTGGAGCATTTCCAACTTAGCTGTTTCATGTCTGTGGTTGCAACATTTAGGGTCAGAATTCTAGTAATTAATTAGTGATCCTTCAGGCACCAAAACTCAAGTATTGGGCAAGGCAGTGACTTTTCTGTGGAGACTGGATGTATTTCAAGTACTTCTGGTGTCTTAAGTATGTTATCTTGTTTGTGAAGAGAGCTTTGAAACACATCTTTGCAAAACCATAAACAGAGGGATGTGAATTTGTTTTACTAGGCTGATTAAAGGACTAACCTGCATTGCTTTGGAAATTTAAAATATTTTTTTAAGACTGGTAAACTAAAATTAAGCAATATTTATGTAGTGTTAGAGTATTGATTATTCACAGTTTAGAGCTCACCTGTTTTTATAAATCTTCTCAAATATAAATGGGAAAATATTTCAAGTTTTGTCAGGGAGCCTGTTGTTAGTGTTAAGATGAGAGCTATAAGTCTTTCAGAAGTAAGAAATATGTCTGTTCCTTCAGCTGGGTGTATAAGTGTTAGCTCTGCTGTTTCCTTTAAGTGTTGTTTATCCTAACTTTGACTTGGTTGTAATATTTGTTATTTTTTCTAATGTTTTGTTTGGACTCTGGCTTAAAGCATCTATTGACTACCACAGAAATGGCAAGTCAAAGGTGAGGTTGCCATAGTATGTTGCTTCCCAACTGGGGAGAGTGTAACATTATTTTGACTGGTTAATTTTTAAGTGATCTCTAGCCAGATGAATTTACCATTTTACTTCATATAATTGGGTGTAAAGTTATTGTCATGCATCAGTTATATGGATTGTACAGAATATATCTAGATCTGTATCAAATAAATTCGATATTCAATGTTACTTGTTCTGTGTGATTTTTTTTTTCTAAGTTATTTTTTTAGTTGTGATTTCATCCACTGGAATAATGGTAATCACTGCATTTTAAAATACAGACTGTATGATATAAAAAAACCCCACCACAAACAAAACAACCTCCTAGTTTGCTGCAAAAAGATTATGTAGAGAAATAGAAAAGGAAATACAAACTTAAAGTAGAAGAGATTTAATCTCTGACTTGTGTTTAGTCTTTTCAGGAGGAGGACTGCTCATCAGCTTTACTTCAGAATGGCTATATGCTATTAGGGAACTTGTGATGCAAAAGCTTCAGTCAGTCTTTAAATAGAAAAGAGTGCAGCTGTTTGCTTGTTTTTTCTTATCCTAAAAAGGCAGACAGACTTCGAAGCCTGGTTCCTCAGCTTCTCCCTTCTTTGAATAAGTATCAGAGGGACAGATAAGAATGAATTTTGTCTCTGCCGTTTATCAGTGACTCACTTCTATGTGACCCACACAGCAGTTATGCCCTTTTCAAATAGCTGACAGACTGTATTCACACTGAAAATACCATGGGAAGTATTTAGCTAAAACTGTTCATGTTATGTACAGTTACAAAGTACTTGTGCAGGTGCCTCTGGGCAATGAAACCTTGCCTCTGCCTCGGCAAGCTGAACAAGGAGGCCTAAAGAGCTTGTCCTATTAAGTGTTGGACAAATGCTTACAGTTGTGTAGAAAAATGACTGCTGTTCAAAGCCAGCAAGTAAGTGCAGAGATGAGTGTAAAATACTGGCATCCAGGGGTAGTTAAAGCACAGAACGATGTTAATAACCATTCCTGAGAGGTGAGCAGGGACATGGAGCCATGTAATGTAAATATTCTGAATACTTGCTGTTGCAAACTTCTGTATGTTTTTCTTCTGGGCTTAAAAAAACCCAGTTAGCCCAATAACCCAAACAACTATTTTATACTTATTTAGGCAGGAAGCCAGCTCTTGAATTTGTCTGTATTAACTGACAATTTGTAAGAATAGATATTTTATGTACTTTTCAATCTCTTGAAGTACGACTAGTTAAGAACTAAGCTTTAAGTTGGATTTTTGTTTACAGTGCAACAATTTCTAATTGAAAAGCTCCCTCATGGGGACAATTCATTTAGCAACTTAGAAAAAATCAGTGATAATTATTACTTTCAGATTATTTCAGATTAAGTTATAATTATTTTGTGTGTAAAGATGCGCAAACTTTTGCTGATTATGGAGAACAGAAAAAGGGTAACTTCAATTTGCCCAGATTATTTTTAAAAGCCCTTAGTTCCATGAATCTTCCTTTCCTGTACTAAAGGTGCTACTTCTGTCACTTTGGACTTCATAAAAAAATCTTTCCCAAATAAAGAGGGTAGAGGTATTTACTAGAAAGGTAAATGTTGTGCTCAAGCTGTTTGTTTTCGTATGCTCTAGAACCTGCCTGAGGACAGGATGTGTTTGTGTCTAGGAAAAGAAGTTTCCAGGTCGGGCTTTGGCATTTGTGAAGTTGTCACAGTGTTTCAGTCTTGCCAGAATTGCTGAGATGGGGGTGTCTGATTACATGAAGTGAAGCTTGTTACTTTTGGCTGCCAAATCACAGGTAGTAACTACAGCTACTTGCTTTATTTCTGTGATGGGACAGCTGTGTAACCTACAAGTAAAGCTGTAGTCAGAAATATGTAATATAGGAGCTACAGAATAGACACATCAAAAATCCTGTTTCAAATACAAGGAATAACAATATGGAACAGAAACTGCAGATGCCATAAATCTTCTCAAAGATTTATTAGGTGAATAGGAAAAATAATTGAATTAAGTTTATAAAATAATACCTGTTAAGCTAAACACAAGCATGTTGCTTTAGGTATGGGAAATTTCTACAAACCAAGAGCTGTTTGGCTCAGGAGGTGCTGCCCTTTAAATAGTTAAACCTCATCTTTTTGCCATGGCAGATTGCTCCTGCTGCTCCTTTGACACACAGGTATATCACATTAGTGAGAAAGTTGCCAAGTTGTTACTCAATTAGCAGAAGTAGCACCATGCCACCACTTGGCTGCTGGCTGCTCTCATTTGGGATGGCTGCTGGCTGCTCTCATTTGGGATAGCTGCTGGATGAGAGTTAACAGAATTCCAGGTTTGAAGAGGTTATAAATTCCCCAACAATTAAAATGAATGCATGGAGAGGATGGAGCCAGTTGCACCAAGGGGAAATGGGTTTTTCTTGTTTGTTTTCTAATAATAGATCTCTAAACGTGTGTGTGGATATTTAACTGCTTTAGGTTTGGGGGTTCTTCTGAATCTTCAGAACTTCCAGTATCTGGAGGTATATAAGCAAGCACAGTTTTGGCAATGAATTTGGGACATCAATATCCATTATATAATTTCCTGTAATAAGCAGATTGTTCCTCCAGGCTTTTCTTATTTCCTGATTGTGGTTTTTTTGTTGTTTGTTTTTTTGTTTGCTTGGGGTTTTTGTTTGTATGTTTTGTGGCTTTTTGGTTTTTGGTGTTTTTTGTTTGTTTTTTTTTTTTTTGACAGGTTGGCTTTATTTGGTTTATCAGTTTTTCACCACAGTTTTAGCTGCTGCTGTACTTAGCCTTGCAGACAAGTCCCATTAAGAAGATTGGAACCTTTCTGTGTAACCTCACACGAGCAAAAACCAGCCACTTTAGTTGGTTGTTTTCAATTTTCGTTAGTTATTGGGTTATATGACACCTGAAACATTGATGTATAAAGTCTCCTTGTCCTTGGGATAAATCATGGGTGAACAAAGAACTATTTAAAGTGTGTAACTGCTTCATCAAACTTTATTTGCTACCAAGAGCCAATGGGTGTATTCTTTAAATGTATTGGGTCTGCATTTTTTTTTAATTTGCTTGGTTAGGGTGTTGTGAATATTTCAAAAGCTTTCTGATATACGACAGATCTGAATTATACAGTCAGATATATGTCATGAGTAGCACATAACTAAGTTTTACATGTCTGAATTTTTCCCAATATTGATGTTAACTTCCTGTCTTCATTTCTATAAATATAACTATTATATAATTTAGTAAATTCAGTAATAAGATTACTCCTTAGAACTTCTAAAAGATTTTGCAGAGTCAGTTCAGTTTGTTTGCTTTATATAATCTTTATTTAGAGTTTTCTGTGTATTAAGAACTTAGTTCTAGTTCCTCTTTGTAGACAAACTTTTTTCTTAAATATTGGTCATCAATTAAATATTTCAGATTTCTAGGGTGAAGACTGATCACCTTCAGTAATAAGGTAGAGAAATACAGCTTAAGGCTTAGGCAGTTAGGATGTGCAGAAGAGCTGGTGCTTTTCTGTGACTCCAGGTTGGGTACTGACATTTTTTTGCATGCAGTGGAAGTGGAGTATTGTGTCCAGTTTTAGGCACCTCCAACTTCACCAACCTATTCAAATACTGTTGACAGTTACCTGCTGACAATTATGACATCTCCTTTGGTCTTTCCTGAACTTTATTACCCAGTACATGAAGTTTTGGCCTCCTTGCCACGTGTTGCATATGCTCATAGAAAGGTTCCGTCCAAAGGGAAAACAGGCGTATTGAGTCTTTAAAAAGAACACGAGTGGTCTTGCCCGTCTGTATCACAGAGACATGGCACATTTGGGAGAGCTTGTCTCCCATCCAGAGCTTAGTATCTGCTCTTCAAGACTCTACTTATTTGTAAAAATTGTCAGAGGAACTGCTTCTGACATATCCTTGTCAACCAATGTTAATAATAAAAAAGAGTGAGAGAATATTTGAAACACAAGACATTACAAATTGTCTTTAAACAAAAAGCAATTGACTCCTTAACTTTTGACTGCTTATGATCTTTGAGAATGAGGTATTGTTTTGTGCTCTTCTCTGAAGGGAAAATTTATATTCCCTTTTAGGCCTTTTAATGTGTAATAACAGCTACTGGAGAAAAATGGTCCTTGAAGGCTTTACTAATAGTTGTTCTGATTGCCTAGGCATTGCCATGAGTTGCTTGTAGCCATGAACTCTTATTTTCTTTGCTGATGCGTTGTCAGGATGTCATCTCAGATGAGCCATGATTGTATTTGAATGTTTTCTTAGTCTGGATTATTGGAGATGAAATGATGGTGTTGGCATCAGAGTTTGCATACACTGAGTAAAGATGAAATACTCTTGTTAATGGAAAAGGAGCTGTATTTAAAAAAAAAAACCAAAACAAGCCAGCAACCCCCCCAATCAAAAACCAAACACAAACACAGTAGATATTTATATTATACTTAATATATTTATAGTTAGACTAATCAGGATTTATGGAAGGGTTTTAAGAAGAATGCTCAAGGTGAGAAGTAAGAGGCTAGAAGGAATCCCAGAGTCTGTCTGTATATGATAGGAACACATAGTCTTTACAGAGCATTGAAATATAGTTTCATAGTGTGTAAGAAACATGTCATTTCACTCAGGGTTATAAAATCAATGGTATAATGCATTTCACTCACAGCAGCAGGACAAATCAAACCACAGTCCAACAAGGTCTGCTTCTTGGTAGCTGTGCAGTGATGAATAAAGTCTGAATTCAAGGCCACGTAAGAATAATACTTTAAAAATACCTGAAGATGAGAATTAATTGTACTAAAAAAAGTTCAAATGTTTATTTTTTAAATGAATATTTGCTATGTATAGTTCCATATTCTATGTTCAGAAAAAGAAAAAAACATAATGTGTTCTTAAGAGGTTTCTTGACAAGCGCTGGTCCCATTTCTGTCATTAACGAAAGGATAATGTCTGGAGTGGCAAATGTCCAGAAAAAGCAATCCATTATAAAGGCATATTTACTTCAGTCAGGGAATTTGAGCTGTGGTTAAAATATCAATATTAGCTTAAGAAAGTATTTGGCAGAGAGAGAGTCCAAAACACAACTGGTTACCTTGCTTTTCATGTATGTGCTTGGGTGCTTTTCACTGGTCATCACAAAGTCTCTTTTAAGCCTGTGGATATATCTTAATCTCTTCTACCTGCAAGTCCTGTGTGAAGCTCTAAGAAGAGGTTTCTTAACAATTATTTTTGCAAAGCCCTAGTGTTTACTACTGTCCAAATTATACAGTCACAATGAAGTAACTTGTGTTGCTACTCTAACTGGTTTATAGGTGAAACGAGTGAGGAGGCAGCTGACTTCCATACATGTACCAGTGTATGGCTTCCCAGTTCCTTCCTCTAATGTGGAATGTCTGAGCAAGCTGTGTCACCAGTGGTATCTCACTGCACTTTTTGTGCTTGGTGGCTCTCTGTAACACTCCCTTTCAATGGGTATGAGTTTTCTGTAATTCAAGGCTATGACATCTCTGCATGAAGTGTAACTTCATTTCAAGAATAATTCCTTTCCTTTTATTAGTAAGGCTGTGTAGCCAGTTTCAAGCTATCAACACTCTCTCGCACCCTTCCCCCATGCAGGTATTTAAAAATAAAAATGAACTCAGTCTTGAAGTGGGAAGCATAAGAAAATTTGTTGGTTATACAAAATACATTGAATATATAAGGGGCTGAAGTATTTGGATAGGAAATCTAATTTCAAATTACTCTTTTGGGAATATCATTCTGGACAGGTACAGTACACTTCTTGATTCAGCTAAGTCATGCTCACTGTCAGCACTACTCATTTTCTATTGATGTATTTTCAATTATTTTAATATTCTAGGCAGGTTTTCCCACAGTTACTCAGCTACAAGTGTGTTTATGCATCTTCCATGACTGTGGAGTAGGAATAATTATGTTCTACAATCAAAACACTTTCTGTTTTGTACAGAAAGTAACTGTCCTGACTGATCTCTTGATATTTTCTAATTAGAATGTCATGAAATACAGAAATGTTCTCCTGTAAGTAGCTTCTATAATCTGATACCAGCAATGTAAGAGTAATGGCAAATGTCCTTTCATGTCCTTAAGGATGTGCCACTGTCATGTGTCCCTTCTCATGTTGTAATTCTCAAGAGTTGATTTTGTGGTGAAAAGTCAAGAGAGGTTAATCTTTTCCTAAATGAGATTAAAACAAGGCAGCAAATGATTCAAATTCCTAATAGAATTAGCAGTAAATGCAAAAAATGCAAGATTATTTGACTGTAATGAGGAATAAGATTTGTTTCTTCTCTGAATCCTTACCCCTGCAGACTTGAATTGTTTTTCTCTTGAGTAAGGATTTCAGATATTGATGAATTTCAAGGCCATTGGTACTTAGTCCATCTCCTGTGAACATAAGAATGCTTATAAAAGTCTTTCCTTAAAAAAACAAAGTATTAATTACAGGTATTGGTATCAAATACTTTGGACTTAAATGTTAAAAAAGGTTAGGGGTTGTTTTGTGTTTTGTTTGTTTTTTTAGTGGCTTGGAGGAAAGAGTGTTTTAATAATGCAAGAAGGGGATTATCTGGAGCAAAATCACAAGAGCCGATTTTGCTTACACTTTCACCTGTATATAGAGGAACATCCAGAACTATTTTCCTTGCAGAAGGTTTTGAGTAACCAAATTTAAATTATTGACTTATGAAGTTCAGAACTGTATTTGCCTTCTTTTCCTGTAGTTTTACCTCACTTTAGATGATCCCAGTAGGTGGATACACATTATCAGAGTGCTGTCTCATCTTGATTGTTTTGTGATAAATGGCTCTAGCGTTTTCTAGATCCAGCCTTCCCAAAGTATTTTGAAAGATCTTGTATTCGTAATAAATATCCTGTCTCAGAAACTGATAATAAAGGTATTTTATAAGAAAGAATTAAACATGTCAATCTGTTTGAACAGCTTGTGGTGTTTTAGTACAAATTGTTTGGTAAGTACACAAGGCTCCAGTTCCATCTAAATGGCACTACATTATGCTGAACTAATTATATTCTTGCTTTTTGTAACCTGACATTTAATTACAGAAATTAAATTCCATGTGCACACCTCACCTCATGACTGCATGACATGCAACTCTTTCCTTTAGCTATTATTCACTTGCTTTATCTTCCCACCAACTTCTTATTTGTGATAAATATGTATTTACATATTTTACCTGAGCTCTGGCCTTCAAGTTGCAGATGATAAGAAATGTAAACAATTGGCATAGATACCAGATTTTACATTATTTTTTGAAGTTTGTATCAGTCTCAAGTGATAGAGTTGAATACTTTTTGATACAGTACGATTTGACCTTTTATGTTCTCCATGGTAACAATTCTTTTACTAATGCTACTGTTCTCCAGCTGCTATTAGGGCAGGAATCAATAAGCAGATATTTAAAAATAATCGCACATAAACACTCCCTTCCCCCTCAAAGAGTACCATTTATATTTTCTGTTCTAAATTGTATTTTAAGGTTTCACAATTTAGATGAAGCATTAGATTAAATTGCAAATAATCAGTTGCAACCTTTTATCTGAAACATGGACTGGTATGGTAGAATGGAGCAGTCAGCTAGCCATGGATTGCTGTGACTGAAACTTGGTCTTTTTGGCTTCTGAACCTCAGACTGTCCAGGACTGCTTGTATGACCTTGCCCTTGCATTGGCTTCAGATGTGAATGGTGGATGTCTGCCAGATTTACACCTGCAAGGGGCAGTTAAATGCTGAATACCCCAGGACATCCCTGCACTAAAATGCAGCCAGGGCACAAATGCACATTCAAAACATTAAATATGGTTTTTTCTTAAGGCTCATACAGAAGGTACTGCTGAGAAAACTTTCATGCTGTGTTCAAGCATCTTTCAAAGCTGGTGTGGAGCTGGCTCATGACCTACTCCTAGGGCTTACTGCCTGAGAAGAGAGAGCACAGCTTTCCTGGGGCTGCAGTGAGATGCAGCCAGGGACTCTGCTGAGAGACACTTTTGAGCAATTCCAACAGTGCATGTATTTCTTGGTACCGTTTCTAAAAGTCTCCAAGTATTTCTTAAAGCTGACAAGTCTCTCCACATAGAAAAAAGTAATCAAGTTACTAAGCTTAAAGACATAACACATTTCTGTGTTAAAATATAACCACATAATCAGAAGACAAGTTTAAACATGAAGAAATTGTTGTGTAGAGTTGTAAAGTGTGGTACTCTCTGGGTTGAAAAACCTGAATGAAGGCTAAGCTGGTGATCTGATCAACCAGCTTGTTAATTTGTAAAAGTAATAAAATTGTCACAGAATCATGAGCTTTGGTTGTCAGTGAACATATCAACAAGTCATTAGTTATAAGATGCTGCCCCCAAGCAGAGCTGTAGGCATCATAGCTACTGCTGGTGGGTGCTGGAAGTTGGTTGCAAAGAGGGGGAAACAGTACCTGCTGTTTGGATCAATGCTGTGCAGTTTAGTCTCTCTTAAGTGTATTTTTGTTTCAGAGAAAAGCTTTTGGTGTATGAGCTTATCTATTCAAAATCATTTGAAATATGGTCATTTTGAGGCAAAACACCAGAATTTTTTTTAAATGCTGCTGTAGGTTTAACAATGTTTCCTCTTCATCTGTGAACTTCAAAGAAAGTGAAATTTTCTGTGATCTAACATACTGTATTGCCAACTGAAAAAAATCTGTTACTGAGTGCTTTGTTCAAGCATAGTTCTAAAAGGCTGTGCCAATTCTTATTAAAATGCTACTCTTTGGAGTGTGTAAAATGGGGGGTGCTTGTCAAGACTTTTATTTTTGTATATATTGAAAATATTTTACATTTTGGAAGGGCTATTGCACCCTGAAAAGCAAGAAGCCTGGAAAGCACTAGTGTCAGAAGTCTGTCATTAGGGTTTAGCAAGTTAGAGAACAACCTGAAATGTAGAGTGACAGCAAAGTAATTATGGGCACAGTGAGTTTAATTTGTAACATTCATTGATTACAACACCTCAGCCTGACTCCTGGTGATCTTCTCATTGAGCTGCTCTCTCCCATGTTTATCATTGCCTTGACATAGGTGTAAAAGACCATAAAGCCTTTTTGTACTTTGCTGATTGAATTGAAGTTCATTTGGCAATAACTTGTTGTGCAACATAAAATTTGCAACACAAAAACATCAAGAGGTCCTTGAGGTACTGGCATGTGAGTGAGTGAAATGTCAAACAGCAATGCTGTTTGAATGGATGTGTTTGCCTTACATATATTGAACATGCTGAGAAAGGCAGCTGTAACAAGAGAAACAGTTTGCTGAGGGAAACCTTGAATGCCATGAAGTACCCAGCAGAATGATTTGATGATTGGAGCGTGGTACACCTGCAGAGCTTTGTAGGTGTACCTTGTTAAATTGTGGTAAAAGTGGAGAAATGAAGATGGTGATATGTGGTTCTGAAGAGCTGGATTGTAAGTGGAATTATAACATCTGAGAAGGTACACATTTGGCTGTTAATGCATTTATGAAGTCAGTAAGGTGTTTGCAGGCATGAAACCTGACTTCATAGCTCCTGTTTACTGTAGCTGCTGAAAGGCCATGGAATAAAGTGTGTTAAGACCAAGGAAAAACAATATAAATGTAGGTGGTGTTTTGCAGGCAGGTGTGCTTTTGAGCTACTTGTGCCCTATAGCACGTTGATTGCCCTGAGCGTTGCACTGACTGAACACCTTTTGTAATGGACTTTCTGTGTAAACAGTAACAATAACTTAGTAGCTGTAGTTGGATCAGCAAGTATCTCACCGCATGCCTTTAAAATGTTCTCTACTACTACTGTTTATTAGGTGACTCATCCCTTTTTGTAGCAATAAACTAACTTATTTAAGATGCAGTTTAGTGTTTTTCATAATCATATTGCTAGGAAGAGTGTAGTGATATTGTCTTCATGTTATTTTCTTCTATGTGGCTTTCAGTATGGCTGTTTGGCCATTCAAGTATGGACTACCTTTTAAATCAAAGAAACTGGTGAATAATGAGAGAAATACTGACTAGTAGAGAAATAGCTCTTAGAAACTTTATTAGAAAAATAACCAAACCTCAAACCTAAAACATTTGAAAATTGATAGTATGTTATGACTGTAATAAAATTCAGCATCTGTGTTGAACTCTTTCTATTGTGTGCTCTGCCTTTTTAATAAGAGATTTTTCTTTCTTGTTGGCTTCAACTAGAAGGTTTTCTTCTGATAAAGATTGGTTAGGGGGAATTTAGATGTCTAGAACTCTTCAGCTCAATTTACAAAACACACAAGGATGTTCAGTCATTACATTGCCTGGAGCTATTTCCTGCAGTTGATGAAGAGGTTGGTATATGGTGGGAAGGACTTACAGAAACAAGTATATTGAAAATGTGACCATTCAGTGCCTTGTCTTGAGAAGGTACTAGCTGAGAATTGTCTCTTTTAGGGATATGGTGGTTATACTTTATTGTTTCTATGGGACAGTATCCACACAGTTATAAAACTTGATTCTTGATTTGGAGAGATCATAAACTTCTTATGTCAGAAACTTCAATTATTATTACCAAAATGAATGAAAGATGCTAAATTTTTTTCTTAAAGCTGCTGTGTAACTCAAAGGAGATAATGACATTTTGGCAGAGTGCTGCACTTATGGATATTTGATGCAGGAGGAGTTTTGTGCTTAATCTAACATAGGATGTTCCCTTGCACAGAATATCCCAGTTCTGAAGTTAATATTGGAAGAAGGTTCTGTCAGTCTGATTTCAAATATTTGAGAAGCAGCTAATTTTTTTAAATAGAGCAGGGATTTGTTTGTTTGTGACAAGTTGCTCAAGGAATTTGATACAACTACTGAAAATATTATAGATAGTGCTTTGGCAGTGATGCTTCCTTAAAATCAGTTTTTTTAGATACGTTCAAGTTGATAGAAATCTCAGTGTCATTCTAACAGTAGTTAAAAATCTCAAGTATAGTTGTTTGGCTAAGAGGAAAAGAAGTTTTTCTTTTGGCAGAAGGATTTTAAGGAAGCATTTGTGTGTTGGTATAACACCAAAATCTGTAGGTTGGTTATTTTAGTGGTAGAGTCTGACTTGGTGTTCAAGTGCATAATACGATGGAGCAGTAGGCATCAATACCAAGCCATGCTCAGAGTGGCAGGTTAGAGCAGGACAGAGGCAGGGATTAAAGGAACAAAGGTCTTAACACTGAAGTCTAGAGAGAAAAGCTGGTCAGTAAAGGTGACAGGTGCCTAGCTAAAAGTGGTGAGACATTACAAAGTTTGGATGCACAAAGAAATGCGAGTTTCAAAACCTATAGTTCAAGAGGTCCAGTCAGAGTTGAGTATCTGCTTCTTTTTTTATTAGCTTAGATATGTGCAATGTAATATGTAATCTCTTTTTTGCTAAGGAATAATTTTTGTGTACTAAATCAAGTTTATTTCTGTTGTTTGAGATTGCATATTCCATGTGAATGTATCTCAAGTTGGTCAGGGCTCTGTATTGCTTTTCTTGTCACCACTTCAAAAAGCCGCCTACTTTTTCTTTAGATTAGCGAGACCATTAATTAATTCAATTCTGTATCTTTCAAATATCCAGCTCCAAAAGCATGTTTATTAAATGAAATGTGTTTTTTTCCTATTATACATTTGTAATATTTGTTAAGTTTCAGAAACTTAAAAATACTGCATTGAATGAGAAAAGTTTAAATCATGTAAAAAAATGTTAGCTATAGAAACAAACAGTGAAACTTAACATAGTTTTGATTTAGGATGGTTAAGATTAGACTAAAAGTGTCAAGGTTTTAGCCTGCAAATATTTGAAGTATTTGATAACTGAAAGCAGCAGTATCAAAATATTGGAACAGGATTCAGAGGACATCTTTATGTGAAGACAGCAGCTTGTAAAGAAGAGAATACACTTTTCAGGCTGACTTTTAAAAGCTCAGAAGATGCTAAGAGATGTGAAATATAACAGAACAAATCTTATCTTCTCTGATAATTATCATGTCCCAAGAGATGCCATTCAGTGTCTGAACGCTTTGTAGTTTTATGGTGCCTGAGATCCTGAGGTACTATTTAACCATCTTTATTTCAATTTATGTATGTCATGCTGTTATAATTCTCCTAGATCCCTCCTAACTAAACCCTAAGCAGCTTCAGCTAAATGTTTTATAGGTCTTGGAATGAAAGTTGTATGCCAGAGGTGGAGACCAGTGCAGCACCAGTTTGTAAGGTCTTAGGGACTTGAAGGAAAGGTGCTGCTAGATCATCCTTGAACCAGTTATATCTTCAGTTGCAGAAGGAGCTAGAATGAAGACTAATCTAATTGTTATTTTGTAGACAGGAAAAATTATTCAGAAACAATGCCCACTTTCTTTATGGGAGTAAGTTGACTCTGGTCTAAGGAAAAAAAACATCATCACACATAGGATCTCAAGGCAGTGGTCTACACTCCCTGTTATCCTGTCACTGGTTATGACTAATCTGTAATAATTAAGAAGGAATTATATAATTAAAAAAACCTAAATACATATTAATAAACTAAGAAGAAATAAGAAGCTTGATCTAATTAACTTTCAAGAGAAAGAAAAATAGGTAATTTCTCTTCCAGATCTCTTAAATTTGAGATTTGGTTTTATTCATTGCTTGAATGTAGGCAAGCAAGTGTTGACAACCAATTGTTATGTTGAACATTTATCTTGTGCTTACCCATAGGGCTATTATATGTTAAATTATTGTGCCTGGGTGCTACAAACAAATTTGTGTTCCTGTATAAAGTTCTGTAGCAATCTTTTAGTGTACAAGAAGGTTATGTACATTCTTCTCTTTTTGATCAAATGGCAGAATTAACACTGAGTCCTTAGCTGATTTATCAGATCGGAGAAATCAGTGATATAAAGGAGTCCTCTTTGGTGTAATATGTTTATATGAACACATATCAAACTTAATTTTTTTCTTGAAAACCAGGTGTTTGTGTTGAAATAGTTAACTTTAGATAGCAGTCCCACTGCAAATGTTAAGGAGAATAATAAAAAATAAAATAAAATCTGCTTTTTGTATTAAGTTCTTTCAGGCTTTTGAGAGGCTCTTCCTGCTAGATATTTTGGTGCACTGATATACTCTAAGGAGCCCTGTCGCAGGCTTGCATCTCAAGTGATGAACATTAAGGTCCATTACAACGTCTAAGGTCACAAGGATTTTCTCATGTGGGGGCTGTTTACTCTGTGTACTGCTTTGAGGCTTTTGAGTGTGAAGTGATGGAAGAAAACATACAAATCCACATTTTAGGTTGTAGGAGGACAAATAACATGCTACAGGAAAATTCCTTTGCTAAATGTTCTGTGCCATGGATTTAACTGTGAAATTTAGATGAATATTTTATCCTCTGAAGCAATATTCTTAATTCCCTTTCCCTACCTCTTGCCCCCACTCCCCTGGTGTCCTATACACCAGTCACCAAATTGTATTCTAGATTCTGGTTGTACTTTCTTTACATGGCAACATGCTTTCTCCATTTATCTTGCTAAGCACTACTCCAGACTGTGAATAAAGGTTGCTCATGCCAAAACTATGCTGAAGTGCAAATCTGGAGCTATTCAGAAAGCTGCTGGATTCATTTTACTCAAGCTTTCAATTGATTCTAAGGTATGAAAACCTGGGCTTTTATCCAACCTGCCAGACCTATTACACCATCTGCTTTTGCAGATATTACACCTTTCTTTGGATCTGCTAGTGATATAGTGAAGGTATTCACAGACCCTATGGTGATAAGCACTGTTTTGGACGTTTCCAGTGATGAGGACGTGAGAACACTGACTTGAGTCAGACTGGATCTGGTGAGGTGAGATGTGGCTGAGATTCTTAGTAAAGCAAATCCCCCAAGAAGAGGACAGTTTAGGTCCTGTTTAAGTTAAAGTTGTCATTAGTGTAGAGACCTAAGTGAAATGAGGTGTGAATACTTCTGTCATGTTAGGTAAACTGATGCTGTTTTGCAGAAAACAAGCCATGTTTGATAATGAATAATATATTTTATGATAAACCCCAGGAAGTTAGCCTGATGTTCAGTTCCTCATTTGGGCTTTTTATGGGTCTTTAGGGAAAAAAAAAAAGCAACAAACAAAACACAAACTTTCATTTTAGGCAGGTAAGTTTCTTCTTCCTCTGAAGAGGATCCAGGTTTGGATCTATGGTCATAGGTCTGCATGTTAGGTGTCATCTGGCAAGGACCTTATGCTGAATATCATTCTCCCTTGTTTGTTTGAACTCGCCTCACAATCTCTGCACCAAAATGGTGTCTGCTGGCAAATGTTTTTATGTTTCAAGGAGAGGACATTTAGACAGATTTCCTTGTGCGTAGACATGTGGTTCACATGGTTACATAGTAAAATGTTTTCATCCAAGGAGTTTTACATGCGGTGATATAAAACTACCTTCCAAACAGCTCTGGTTTATTTGTGTGTAAAATCCTGGTGGAATCAGGCTGTGCACAGTGCAGATGGGAAACGGATGTGCAATAGAAGGGACGTGCAGAGATCAGATCCTTGAGGTTTTCAGTCATTCAGTGAGCAGCAGGAGAAAAAGTACCAATTTCCTCTAGTTTTACTTGGTATCTGATTGACTTGTGTCTGAAGATGGGTTTCTTGAGATGTTGGCTTGAGGACAAGAAAGCTAGTTGCGTGCATCAAAGAAAAAAGACTTTTTTCCTGAGCTGGGTGCTTAGGAAAGCTGGTCTGGACAATAGGACCACAGCCTCTACCGTCCCATGCAATAATGAAAGGATTACCTGATGAATTGCAATGGGAAAGTGACTTCATTGTTCTCTTAATAAACTAATAATGGAGCCTACACTTGGTCTAGTTGAGAGCACAGTCCCACAAATGACTGAGCTGGTGCAGGTGCAGGGTGTTACACCATGCTGCAAAGGCTGAAACAAGCGATGATGATAATGATGACCAAGTCACAGCATCAGGCCATGAACACAGACTTTTCAATCATTCCCCAATATGATGAGCTGCTTTTGAATCTTTTTTGAGAGCATTTAGCCCTATGTATAACACTTCAGCTCAGGCAACAAGTAGTTTTAAAAATGACTGCTGTGGATTGATGGACAGTAATTATGATAGACTATTTTTGTCAGATGTGGCAAAATTAAATACTTCATTAAATGGACTTTGTAACAAAAGTGTTTTTTTCCTTCAGAAAGGAGCGTTGATGGACACTTCATCACCGCTTGGCCATGTTTTAGCTTTTTTACCAGCTATGTGCTATTTGGAGTGTTGTTTGCTTTCAATTGTTGCTTTTTTGAAGATTTTTTTCATTTAAATGTACTAGCATTTTTCATTTTGTTTTATAGGGATTTTGGAGGATCTCAAAATTTACAGGTTTCACTTAAATTTAAACAATTTCATTTTAAGCCACTTAAGTAACTTGTTAAATTTCTTTCTGCTACAGGTTTTTACAATCTATCTTTCCATGAATAATATGATTAGCAACCATGCTTTTCCTCTGAAATTGACAATAACACACTGCTTGTGGATTTCCATAAGATGTAGTATTCCAAAATTGAAATTCCTGACTTTGAGATACATTTTATTTGCACATTTATTCTTTTGCAGCTAAACCATTAGAAACCATTTAACAACAGGAAACTTCTGAAAAGAAGTGCCTTTAGTATTATGCATGTGAAATTATAATATTTTAATATCTACAAAAGCTGAGAAATTACTTTAAAAATAAGAATACATTAAATTTTTTTTTGAGGAGTGATTAAGAGCATCCATTGTTTTTCACAAGTGCAGGTTTCTTGAGTATTAGTCTGTTCTCTCAGCTTTGGGAAAAACAGGTCTGTTAAATGAGTTTCAGAAACTGATTCCAGGCCTGATTTCTTTGAGCAAGGGGTTGGTATGGGAGGAATGCTGTTATCCTGCATTCTGTGGCCTGGAAACCTCATGAGGATTATACAGTCAGATGTCTTTTTTTTTTCCTTTTTTTTTTTATTTTAGTGTTTAGTACACTTCTAATTTGGTTTTATAATTCATATTGGGAGAAGTTACTTGGTTGCAGATACTAATTTATTCTGCTTTGGCACAACAGCAGTGTTAGTTGACGCCTGATGTTTGTGGCTTTCTGTGTTAATGGCATGTTTGTGTAAATTCTCATGGCTTTAAATCTCTCTAAGGTTTGTCTTGTTCATCTGAAGCCATGATGATCAACAAAATCTAACGAGAATAACCAAATTCTAAGGGGAATCTCCAGTAAATCTATTTGCAAAAGTGGACAGTAAAACAAGCCAAGTTGTGCTATTGCATTTTGCAAAGATGACTTATCAAAGAAGGAAGATGTTTTGTCTGTGTGAGAGAGATTTGAGTCTGAAGGAAAGAAGCTCCCAAAAATACTGCCCTGAATCTGAAAACAGTCTTGTTTGAATTTCAGTGGTTACAATAATAGCTATGTAAAGAGCATA
The DNA here is from genome assembly GCF_020740795.1 of Apus apus. Classification (NCBI taxonomy): domain Eukaryota; kingdom Metazoa; phylum Chordata; class Aves; order Apodiformes; family Apodidae; genus Apus; species Apus apus. Next base: position 15,136,292 of record NC_067294.1, on the reverse strand, counting down.
AAATAGGCAGCCGGAGTTGAGCAGAGAAAATTGTGGGGTAGGACCTCCGTTTCTGTAATCAGACCATGAAATAGAACTTAGTTGTACACAAATTGATGCTTATGACAGCCTTCATTTTACGTTCTATTTAAGAGGATCTCTGTATCTGAAAATGAGTAACAGGCTATCCCAAAATAAAACAAACTTCAGATGTGATGCTCTTTTGTAATACATTCCACAACCAGACTAATCAGAAGCTATAAATCAATAGGAAAATAGGACATGTCACTAATTAGTCAGTAGAAAACTCTAGCAATCAGCTCTCAGGACAGACCTGTGCCAGAAAATTCCCCAGTCGTTGCGGACATCTTTTCAATTTTGATGTGTAAAAGACAGATCTGTTTTTAAGAAGAAAAAAATTTATGAAAATGGTATGAAGCTTGTTTCTAACTTGAGTACACTGTATCACTAACTGAAATCAAATGTTTGTAGAAGTGTCCTGGGATCAATCTAATCCAGTATGATTTCTATTAATTGATTTGTTTTGCAATTTAATGGCTGTCAAATTTGGTCCTGTATGTCAAAATCATATTTATCCAATGTCATTGCCAAAGCAATGAAGCAGGCAGTGTTCTTGTTGAATGGAATTTGGCAGAAGGTTCACTGAAGCGTGTCATGGCTTAGACCAGCTCCAGTCTGTGTGTTTCACCCATCTGTGTGTGTTCTTTAATGCATACTAACTTTTATAAAATAAGCATATTTTAGTTCATGGTTACCAACTTTTAAGAAAATTAAAATGTCACTTCAAGTCCAGCTCTGCAGCATGTAGGATGGAGACCCAAATACCTGCTCTAATTTTATGCTTGAAAGCATATGTAGGCTTTGTATATGCTGAATATAAGTCTAATACTGAAGAAGTTACAAAGTGAACATTCCTTTTATTTCACAACTATTTAATTTAAATCATTTTATTCTGTGGTATTTTAGTATTTGTGTCCAGATGTTAATTAAGACTTATGACATGCACTGCTGCAGGGGTGAACCCTGAAGAAAATATTTTCTTGTCTTTTCACTTTCTAAATACAGTGTCTTTCCACTTAAGATATTTGTATATAAACTGCTATTCTGATCTACATTCTTGCAGAGTTGCTTCATAAGGCTTTTAGGTTGTTCCATGAGAATATGTCCAATCTACATAAGAAAACAGGCATATGATGTAAAAATCTGTTCAAGTGACTTTTCTGGGAAAGAGTTAATTTCAGAATATAATTCTCCTATTTTCTCATATTAAAAAAAAAGATCAGGGATGAACATATTCATCTTTCAGCTCTGTGCTTGGAGAATTTTTGTCTTTGGGAGAAGATTGGATGTTGCATCCAGTGAGTGAGTTGCTGTGGAACAGCTCCATGCTCTGAGTTTTATCTTTCCTTACTGATGTTGAGTATGAGACGTACCCCAATGGAATATGTGTAGGGCACTTAAGTTCTCCAAGAATTCAGGTTTGTCATAAAAAGAACAATTCTTAAGACTTAATAGAGCCTGAAACTTGTAAACCGAGTAATCTACTCATTAGAAGTCCAACTTTACTAAGACATGGAGAAATTGCTCAAAATGCATTGAATCCTCTTCAGCTTGCCATTCAGGCTTGTAAAGGTCATGGAAGTTGGTGCTTCACATGGTTTTGGGACTCTAGATTAAGAAAAAAATGCACACCCCCTCAAGGTTTATAAAAAAGCCAACCCAAACCTCAAAGCAGATACAATGGCTTTTATCTTGGGTAAGTAGTGTGGTATTGTATTTTACTTGCATAGAAATATTTTTTGCCTGAAGGCAATGAAAGATCTCAAGGTAGTTACAAGTGTAGTACCTTGAGAACCTGTGATGTATTAAAAGAATTGTTTTTTTTTTTTCCCCTCTCAAATGAGGAGTTAGGGGTTCTTCAACTCCAGGAAGGATGGAAAAGGGTTCAGAAAAAGCCTCTTGCAGTTTATGGGTTTTTTTTTTTACTCATTCCTGCTTAGTCTGCATTTGCTGTTTTCTCTGACACTGGAAGTTTCTCTTCTCCTGGCTTAGTCACATGACTTGTGGACTGGATCAGTGGGTAGTTGTGGATTACTCTTGTTATTTTTAGAAGTTGTGTTTAAAAAATGTATAATGCCATATAGTAGGCATTAAGAATGGAGCTTGTGTTGGTCAGCATAGGCTGGCAGGTGTGTGAAGCTGAGTGTGCCACCTCAAAAGCACAGGTGGGATCAGATGAGAGGACATATCCTGCTGGAGAGCAGCCTTGCTGGATTATACCATGTCAGCTTCAGTAAACAAGTTAGTGCAGGGTATGTGGGGAAAAAAAAATAATAAAAAAATTGGCATCTCCATGCTTGTTTTCCTACAAGTGAGGATTCTTTTAGTGTTTCATGCTTCTGCTATTGATAAAATTATTCTTCAGTTTGTGTAATTGTTATGCAACCTGGGCTTTTGTAAATGAAATTTATTTACTGTAAGGAAGGAGACAGATGCTTCTTCTAAGAACATTTTTTTTCAGTGCTATATAACATAAAGCTGTAATTGATGAATAGTCCTTCTGTTTATAACTTTACATGCTCTGGTCACTTCACCAGTTCCTTGGACCCTTCACTGAGAAAATAATAAAAAAAATAGGTATTCTCATTAGTGTGAGCCATGTTCAGGAGTTAGCTTAGTGCTGTTAGATGATGTTCCTATAGTAAATTCTGGAAAACATCCTGAAAGCTTTTGAACTGATGCCTTGGCTATCCTGTTGGATATTATTTACTCCCTGCATACCCTTTGCCCTTGTTAGTTGTATTATTCTAGAAAATGTAGGAATAGTGACTCGAGTTGCAAAAATGAAAGAATAAACTACATAGGTGGTTTTAGGGAGGGAAAAAACTATTATTGTGATGAATGGCTTTTGCAATATTTGACACCATTATCTCTGCAAGAATGATGAGGGTATTTGCAATGCACCCCTGAAGGGCTGTTACAGGCTTCACTCCCCACTGAGCTCGTTCTTCCACCATCTTGCCTGTTGCACAGACAGTGAATTGAGTTGCTAAATGTGTACTCAGACTTGTTAGAGCTGCTTTGGGCAGGACAAAGACACTGCTAATCTGGAGAAACAACTTCTCCGCTTACTTAACACTGATATTTTGGGGTGGCTGAAGTTCCCCTAACTGTTTAATTGGGACAATTTGGCTGTAAAATTTCATATTGCTCTTTTAAAGAGTGTCAGGAGCAGTGGTTGTCGGTTGTCATGTCAGTGGCTTAATCAGAGCTTTGCATCTCTGTACATCTGGGAGACATTCATTTGTTTTCAGTCTCCCCTCCAGGTGGTTAGGCAAGGAACCACACTCTCTGTGATCAGAAACCACACATACAAAAAGGCTGCAAACATTGATAGGCTGTTCCCTTGGGTGTTCAGTGTCCAAGCTAGGGTAGTTAGGAGGTGAAGACTATTTCTGGCATAACAAGGGTATAATTTGGAGGAATAAACTCTTGCTGTATGCTCTAGCCATTTTTTTTTAAATGCAGTTTGACGTTTCCCATAAATATCACATGAGATCTTAGGCTCTGGCAGAAGATGAATGCTATATTCTTCTAAACAACATCAGATACATATGCGTCTCCGGATGTGGTAAAACTTGGTTTTCCTCCCAAAAATGTGGTCTTAGCAATCAAATGTATGGAGTAGGAAGTGAAAAATACCTTCCAGTGAAAGATTCCTGACATCTTTCTTGCTACTAGTGCAAAATAAAAGGAGTCATCTTCAACCACTGTTTCATCTAAGGCAGTGATGCTTAAAGTAACTTCTAGAGCATAAAGAAGATCCCATATGTTAATGAAAAAAAAAGGTCTTAAGAGGATCATTACAAGGTGTGAAGTGGTATGTTTGGGATTGTGAATATAAATTCTAACTACAAAACCAAATAAAATTAATACTTTGAAGTGAGAATGTGAATGATTACACAGCTCATCAGTAATTTTTTAGGTTCTCTAATTGCTCAGTATGTAATTAATATATTGAAAGTATTTTGAAGAGACAGTGTGCTTTTTATTGCTAGTTGTTTCTAGCTAGTATTAGTTTTAAGCAGTTTATTGTGCCTATACAGTTTTTCTCTTGTGGTTTTATCATGTTTGTGAATTCTGTGGATTACCAAATCACAAAACATGAAGCAAAGAAAAAATGGTCACTCTATGTAAAACTGTATAAATTAACCTGTGATAATTTCCTGGTGAACTTCATTTGACGTATTTTAGTTGGATTAAGAAATGTTTGGTATAGCTGATGGTATTTATTGAATATTTTGGGAAAGGAATGAGAAATTCTTGACTGAAGCAGAGATATACACATAGCATAAAAATGAGCTTGGTTAAGACTGTCAGGATATGAAAGCTTAATACATATAATCCAGGCTGCAATGCCATCAGCTTCAGGGACACAACAAAACAGTGAGGCAGAAATGTTCTGTGTAACATCTCCAACTGGTCATTTTTCAATGCTTTTAACATGGTGTAGGTTCAAATGCAGTGCTGCTTATTATTCTGAAGGTGCTGAGCCCAAGTTATAATTCTAAAATAGTTATGGACCAAGGGGATGATCCTCATAAGGTGGAAGTTCTGCTCTTTTTTAAGCTTTCCTTAGAAACAACTGTTACTGGTTGTCATCTCAAAGAAATAGAGTTAGTAACTACCCACCAGTCTGTGTGCAACAATCCAGGAGCTAATAAAGGACAGTCTGTGTTCACCTGCAGCCTCTCTTCAGACTGCCTGTCAACTTACTTTAAATTATTCTTGACAGATTGCTAGGATATGTGTTCATTTTCCATGTATGTTATTTTGCTTCACCCAACTTTAGAGCCAAAGTTGTCCAGCTAGCATTCAGTACTCCTTTTTTTGGCCCCTCACATATAATTAAAAGGAAATTTATCATTTGGCTGAGTATTCAGTTATAGAATTTCCTAGAGTCCTTTACTCATTTGTAACAAAAATTTTAAGGTAGTTTCAAACCTAGATCATCCTAGAGTGAAGCAACAATTACTTGGCTCTTAAGTTTTGAATTTATGTTGTAGGGCCAAACCTCTAAAATAAATTATATCAGTGAATTTTCTTTTAAATCTGTCCTGTAAAGACCTTTACCAAAATAAAGGGGAAGTCTAATCCAAACTGCCAGTCTTTAAAAACTTTCCCTTTGCTTCACCCTTTTATTGAGAAAACAGATCAGACTGAATTTTTTATTTGTCTTTCAGCAGTTTGCCACAGGTGTCTGTGAGGAATGTTTTTAAAAACAAAATCAGGAGTTTTCCCAATTGCACAGGTAAATTGTAAGCAATCAAGGGCATTGTACTCACAGTGACAGCAGCTCAGTGTTCATCCTGAGACTTCCATGAGCAGGAACCCTGTTCTTTCTGAATGAATAACAGGGCTCCAATGTGCTACAGTAGTAACGACAGGGACTGCAGGATTTGCTTTGGATTTTATCAAGATTTTTAAGATACACAGAATTAGTCTACATCTTATTGAAGGTCAGAACCAAGATTCTGAGCTCCATTCCTAGTTCTCTATGAAAGGAATTATCAACAGCAGGACAATGTATGTTTGTGGGTTTTTTTCTTCTCTTTTAAAACATCCCACTGGTAGGTTGAGTGAGGATTTGCTTTATTCTAGCCTTACGTTGCACTTAATACACTAAGAGCAAGCAAAGAAGACAAATTTTTTAGGTGTAGAACTGGACAATTTGTTGTGAGGGTCTGTGTTTTGTGGAATGATGCAACACATTATGTGGACACATGCATTAGTTCTACTTAGCTAAAAAGAAAACCAAGCATCTTGTGAAGGACACACTGCCCATGGTAGGCCAGAGAGCTTTCCCTGAAAGAACAGAAGAGGAATGATTAAGAATATCACATCTCTTACAGCCATGTGCTAGCACAAATTTCTGAGATCTGTCCTGTTTTATAGCAATGGGAGTTGGTTTTGGTTTCTCTTTCACGGAATATTTCTCTGCTCTTCCCATCTGATTTCTGCTTTTCCTCGATGTTCTCTTCATTTGCCCTTTGCTGAACACAAGTACAGTGAAAGGTAAAATTAAATTTTCAAAACTGCTATATGCAGTTCAGTATAAAATTAGGGGAAAAAAAAAAATATCTATTTTTTCCCCTGTGTCCTGCAAGGTTTTTTTCAGGAGGAAAAATAATACTGTTATATGGGAGGATGGGAAGACAAATAGAACATGAGGAAATTCAGCCTTACAGCTTCATCCTCTCCATTTTTTGGTAGGTAAGAAGGCAAGAGAGGAACCATACCTATGAAAATTTTGTATTTCAGGTGTTTTTGTTTTGTTTGTTTTTTCCACAGCTGTGGACTCTAGGAAGATTTATTTGCTACAAAATCAGGGAATAGTAGTGAAAAAGCTTAACAGTTCTTTGGCAATGTTCTCTTTAGTAATGAACTGGGAATGCAAGAGATAGAGAATGTGCCTGTGGGTTGTGAGGCTCTTCGGTTTCTGTGGAATTCCTGAGGAAGGATTATGAACTTCCTGCTGTCAGGAGCCTGTAGTTTTATATTGGAACAAAACCAAGTAACCCTGCCACTCACCCCAGTCTACTGTTTTTTTTGAGCAGACTAGCAAGATATTGGTAGGAGGTGGAGTCCCGAATCTCTTTTAAAGCTGGTGATTTGCTGTAGGTTTATACTTTGCAGGTAGTTGTTTCCATGCATGAGCTTTAGAACACTGACTTTTCCTGTTGCACCAACATTTATTCCATAATAAGGGGGGAAGATTTCTTCTAGGGAATTTTTACTACTTAAAATTTCTTTCTTTTAAGAAATTAATCTGTAACACAGACTCCTTTTGCAATTTCACAATGTCTTTAGCTGCTTGAAAGTATTCCAGGATTGTGTTTCCGGTTGGTAAAATCTAAGTTGTAGTACTACCACAGAAGTTTTTGATTGCTGGATTAAATAGAGATGCTATAAAATATTTCTCTCCTTCCAAAACACTAATGCCAAGTTAGCCATGCAGTAAATGACAGTTGTTTTGCAAAGCTGTTAAACTTTATAGTGTGTTGCTTTAAAATATGTAAATGTATTGAGAAATTGCCAAGTGTAAATTCATGGTGATTAGGTGAAATCCTAAGTTATACTTTATAATAACTTCAAATCAATTTTCTGCTTTTCCTGGGCAGTAGCAGGGTTCTTTGGTTTTGTTTTGTTTGGAGGTTGTTGTTGTTTTTTCAAAGATACTACATTTAGTTTATAAATTGGAAATGTGTGAAGAAGGAATGCTATCTGGACTGACTCACTCTGGCATCTGGTCTTTATTCCAGGCCTTATTGATGACAAAGCATGCTATGAATTTAGAAAATCTACAACCCCGTAGAGGTGGCAGATTGCTTTCTGGTTTACCTCCAGTGTTTGTGTGTCAAGCTTGCCTCTTGACCTTTTTTACACCCAGTTTCTCTTGCACAGCAAAGCAGAGGCCCAGGTGTGCTCTCTCAGGAAGGAATGCAGCCTTTCTGGGATATAATTTTGTGAAATTCTTTCTTTCCTCCCTTTGCATTCAAAAAGGAGCTATCTATGCTTTAATTTTTTCACAAATGTTCTGTTGGACCCAAGGGCTTATGTAGTTGATAATCTAGTGAAATGCCATCTGCAGACTGGAAACAAAAATTGTGCTTGTGATTTTTTTGTATGTATTTGTTTAATGAAAGCTCTGCAGGCTAATCAAAGATCATATTTGTTAAAATGCAAAAGAATGTGTACTAACTAGCTTCATTATACCTTGTGCATTATTAGTGCAGTTGAACAAGTAGTAAAGCACAGTTTCCAATTACCTGTGTCTGGTGCATATTTATTTCCTATGCATTGTTACCTCCGGTTCCCAAATGCTATGCCCTCAGGTCAGTTCATGATAGTTTATGTACCTCATTATCATCTCTGGTTATCAGACCCATCAATGCTCCATTGTAGTAGCAGCCTTAGTAGCTTCAGTCAAATCTTGAGGTTACTTTAGACTACTGCAGAAACTGTTTTGTGTGTGTAAATGACAATCATATTCGAGCATCTGTGTGGAGGGAGAGGGAAGCCAAGAACTACTGAACTTCAATGGCACATCCATTTTAAACTGCACTTCCTTTCCTGTGGTGATTTTTTTGGTCTTTATTAAATAGATGAGTGACACTATTTTGAAGCACCGTGATGCAGTTGAGACTGCATGTGACTTGACTGCCTGTTACATCTGTGCTGTGTTGTGGTCCTTCTATGGATGACTTGCTGCAATGGGAGTCAGTATTGGTGAAGCTTTTTTGGTTATTCAGAGGATTTTTTGGTGTGTTACAGCTATGTCCAGCTAGATTGGTCTCAGTTGTTTTCTGCATTTCTTTCAATTAGCAAACTCAGGGAAATGATGCTAACTTTGAGGATTCATGCAGCTCTCTGTCTTCACACAAAGCATTCCAAAAACTGATACTCATTTGGTGGGATAGGAGGCTTTCTAGATCTGTCACTTGATACGTAGGCAAGTATACTGAATTTCTGGCAAGAAAGTTGCCTTTCCTAAGATATTGATTTTCATATTTGTATAAGGAATTGACTTAGCTCCCAAAATTGGTGACCTGGGCATTAGACTACAAGTAGGTCTGAAAAAAAAAAATCAGTGTTGTGCACAGTGATGCACGTAAGTGCTCAATATATGTGACTTGGTTCCACCAGGCAGTGTGTCAATGCCTTAAGAACTGAGTAATGAATTGATTTTGTTTCCTTCTTCTCTTTTGACTAGATAGCAATTGCTTCACTGTCAATAGTGAGATTCAGTACTAAACACGATTCCCTGGGTCAGTAACTGAATTCCACAGTTCACTACTTCCTTTTGCAGAGGCCAGGTACTGAGTGTAGGAGAGGGAAATACCTCTGCAGAGAAGCTGCTACAACAGCTTTCATATCCCTTATGCAGTTTTAGAATTCATAAACACACAGCAATAATTTTGTCAATCCTGACAAGAAAATGTGTTTATCACTATGTAAATATGGGCTTGGTTTTAAGTTGTCTTTATCTTTGCTCTGGGTAATTATCTACAGACTTATCGAAATCCTAAAAATAGCAGCTGATAAGGAACATGCTCTTCATTGCTTATTAGTCTGAGGTGGTTCCATCAATACAGTAATGACTTTTCTCTGAGCTAATTCTATGGAATTTGAATCTGGAGGGGTTTTTTTCTTGTTTTAGCCTCATCCATTTTCTTACAGGAAATATATTCTAAAAGTTTTCAGTGAATTTATCTTTTCACTGCTACTTCTCAGATTAATTTCTTTGTAGATTTGAAAATGTTTCTCATCTGCAACATGCAGTTGAATTGCATGACTTCCTACAAACTTTGTGAAAACTTTTAGGACTGAACTTGGTTTTTTTCCCCCTAAAATTTTATATATTTTATCCTCTAAAACTTTATAGCATTGTTGTCTATCACATAATTAATGTAGACAGTTGTTAGTCCAGTACAACTATTTTAAGCTCATAATTTCTTTTACTGACATAAAACTTCTTTGTTACTTTACTAATTTCTGTACTGAAGATCTTGTTCCACTGTTGGGAATAGAAGAAACTAGAGTTGCTTCTTTGCAAAATGTTCCAGGCGACAGAGAGAGGAGTTTAAGTACCCTGCAATTACTATTACAACTCTTAGGACAGTCAATTTATAGATATCTAAAATGTTATTTTCCTTTGGTACAGCTGTTACATAATCAGTAGGCATTCTAATTTTAATGGCAATCATATCAATTTGAGGTGAGGAGCTTCTGGTGTCTGAGTTGGAGGAGTTGACAGATATCCAAGGAATAGCTGGGGAATGTGGGCCTGTCACATTGGAGGCAGTGGCTCCATCACATGGGCTTTGTGCTCTCCAGCAGCCTGGGATATTGCAGTGCAATCTTGACAGTGTTCTGTCTGCCCTGCTGGGCACAGAGTGAGTGCATATAGATGGGTAATTAAACGTTGAACCAATAAACAGATTTGAGAGGCTGGTGCTTTGAAGAGGAGATCACAAGAACAATTTCCTGGTGGTTGCTTTGCTTCAGACACAGCTTCATGTGGAGCCTCGGCTGTGTTAACTTAGACTAAGCCCCCTCATGGCATCCTGCAGCACCTTGATTGCTGGGTGATGAGCAAATACAACAGACAAACACACTTTTTTATGCTTTTGTAACTAGGGTCAAATTCATTAAGCACTTTTCATTAACTGAATGAGGTGTTTTGTACTGCAGTATAATATACTTCTTTTTCCAGTCATCTTTGTTTTATGTTTTAGCAAAAATTACAAAATTGAATTTGTCTGTTACATCATTAGGATTAACACCTCTAAATTTATAGTAGAACCCATACCCTTTCATTATTTTATCTTCAGACAAAATTGGGAGAAAATCAGACTCAAGGTATCAGAATGCAGTCTTACATAAATCAGACTAAAGACATCAGAATGCAGTCTTATGCTTTGATACTAATATGATTACTTCAATCATACAAATGAAATTTTATAAATGAAAATGTTAGTCAACAGTCAGGTAACATCGTGATCTCTGTAGAAGTAGACAGTCTGCCATCCAAAGCCCATTATCTCTAATATTCTCTAATCCTGTCATTCTAACAGAGTAATTGCACAGAAGTGATTCTCTACTCAGAGTCAAGTACACTTTGAAATATACACTGTGTGTACATTTATATATACTGGTGTGCACACGAACACACTCCCTTTATAGTAACTCATAATAGAAACTGCCAGTACTGAAAGCCAGTCTGCTGAGTACAAATGCACTACAAATAATTTTTGGATCCAAATGGAGATCTATTTATTTATTTATTTTTCCTGTTGTGGTCTTTGAGGTTATACCCAAGTTTTGTATTCTTGAATGTCAGGAAAACTGTTCTCCAAATAATAAATAGATCTGTCAGAAGAATTTTACCTCCCTTAGAAATATGTTGTAGAAATAAATGTCTTTATAGATTAACACATGCTTCCTGCTGACTTTGTGAAGGATTTTGAGGGTACATAGTAAACTTTAATTAAGAATTTATAGTTTCCTTGCTCACATTTACTTTACATAGATAAGAACAATATCTTTGTTTTAGCACAGCTCTATTGGCTTTTATCCTTTCCTACCTTCCACTGGTGTTTTGTTTGCTTGGTTTTTTTAATTAATCAAAAAGCAACAATATCTCTGGGGAACGCTGGAGAGCAGAAGGTAAAGTTCAGAAGCAGAAAGTTGTTTTCTTGTATGGGACAACACCTGGCTGACCCCTTATTGTTTGAAGGCGGCCTGAAATTCTTTGCGGTTTGAGTGTAAAACCTTTGCCTGCCCTTGCCCTCTGGCAATTAGCAAGTCAGCACGGGGCTTGAGTTTTTTCATTTCACAAACTGAGCAAGTGGATGGTGGTGTGGCTGCAGATGTCCTTAGTGCTGTCTCTCTGAAAGCTAGCAGAAGGTCAGTATCAAGCAGATGAGAGTGACAATGGTAACAGGCTAGAGATGGTACCGTGCAAAACGTCGTGTTCAAAACATAATGACAGTAACACCTGCTTGCCCTACTGCACCTTCACTATGTTTCAGCTAAAGAACTGAGTCAACTGAGAATACTTATTTTGTTACTGCATTGTTGAGATAGTTGTCTAATTTTTAGGATGGAATGAGAGAATTTCATAGCCCAACTGAGTGGTTCTGTTTCTTCTTTTCCTCCTTCCAAGCTAAGATGTGACAACATAGTGCCTGAAGGCTTTTTAACCTCTGAACATTTTTTCAGCTGAAAAGTAATTTACTGTGTTTCTCTTTAAAAAAGGAAACACATCCTTAAGTTTTATTGTGTTTCAGTATGTGTGTCAAAATAGGAATACTGCAGAGGCATTATCCATGGCATTTGAAAATACCAGTAGAAAAGAAATAAGCAAAAAATTGAAAATTAAAATGTTCAAATATCCAAGTAAGAAAGCTCATTGAATAGAGAATTGGGGTCTTGGTCATTTAAACTTGCTTTAGGCTTTTTAATACAATTTTATTCAGATGGCAGTGGGCACTCAGATAAAGGTTTGCAGTTCCCTAGATTTTCTTTTGCTTGGTCAGTATGTGATTCCTTCGACTATTCTTTCGTTTTTCAGAGACAGCTGCTTGTTAGTGTAATATAATAAAAAGGTGAATCATTAGGCATCCAAAATCTAAGACTTTTATTAAGCCTATTATTAAGTCTTCAGAGGAACTAACATACTATACTCTATCTGGCTTTGGGCATAAGAATAAGTCTTAGAAGGAAAAAAAGAACTGTAAATAAAAACTTTCAGATTTAGTAATGCATCTTAGGTTTTAAAATACCGGTGGTTCAAGAGCTTGAAATGAGGCACAGGATTTGTAAGGCACAGAACTGATGCCTCTGAGGGTGCACCTAGTGTATCTAGTCTGTACTTGGGTTTCTTTACTTTCAAATCACCTCTGGTACACAAGTAGGGTGTCTGAAGATAACAGTGAAACACCCAATCTTTTAAATGACTGATCATCTTTTTAATACAGAGAAGAAGAATAAAATAGTGGTGGGAGACAAGAAAGAAATATAAAATTCATTCAGTGGTTTCTACTACTTGTGAAGTCTCTCGCAAACTATAAAATATTAAGTTTGCGTTACACAGCTGAAGGAATTCACAAAACATTAAAGCTGTGACTAAACCCAGCCAGTTAGGGCTTTTCCCTTTGGTGCACATGAGAATTGAGGGTTGAGGGAATTGCCAGTGAAACATTGTGAGTTTTCTGCAGGAACTAACATAGCTAAGAATTGATATTTTAAATGAGGCAAAAGGGAATTAAACACAAACACAAACTGCAATGTTGTTACTCAAGTGAAATGTATGGAATGCATTTTTCTGGGAGAGCTCCCTCCTTCATGCCACCCCACCTCATCCTCGAGTCCTGCCACTCTGCAAAGTTGAACTCAGGAAAGCTGGGAAAGATGCTAGGAAAAAGCCAAAGCTGGAAACTCCAAAGGAAGTCCTTTGAAAGGGGATCATATTAGTTCTCAAGGCCACACAGCATTAGGAATTTCCATAACAGTAAAAGAATTTACAATGTGCAGCCTATACATAGTGAGCTTTTGCAGCCTGTAAAAGTGAGTGTGTTTTTCCAGCAGGGAGACTGGTACAGGCTCCTGCAAGTATCCCTGCTCACCTCCATATGGTCACTGAGCTGTTGTGCTACTGCGGTTCTGGCAATCCAATGCTTTGCCAGACCCTGGATTGTGAACCCTGCTAAGAGTCCCTGTGCTGGTATGCACATCTGAGAACTGTTGTGAGCTGTAAGAGACTAGCCAGGGTGGTATGAAACTGCCTGTGCGCACACATCACCACACCTCACCATAGCACCAGCCTCCAGCTGAAGCTGAGCAGAGCCATATTATCCAAGTTCACTGCTAAATGCGGATTTGTCATCTTTGGTATGAATTCACGGCTCCTTTGTGATAACTGAGGAATGCATTCAGCATAAAAAAAGGGGGTTTTAAACATTATTGAGGCATCCAAGTAATTGTCATAGACATGATAAATTATCCTGTACTTCAGTGGTGTTTCCAAGAAAGAATTAAAGGCACAAAATACTGAGGTGAATACATGCATTTCAGTTTACAGAACTGAAGAAATCATGGTCCTGGTTTCTGACCTACTATGTGCCCCTCTGCTCTGGTTGTAAATGGTGGTGCCAGCTGCTTGGGAGTTTTGTATGTTTAGCCTGAAATGTTGTGAAGGATACACTAAGATTCACTAAAATAACCAGTAATATGCCCTGGAATTGCATTTCCAGAGCTCCATTTAACTTTGAGACCAAGGCATTTTTTTCCTGTCACTACTTACTCCTGGCTGAGCAGATCCCCTTCTTCAGTAGTTCTGTCAGAGAATTCCTGTCTTTCCAACAGTAATTTGTTCTTATTCTTTAGAAGTGTTTCCTCTTCCTTATTAGCTCTAATAGCAGATTTTCAGTTTACTCTTTCTGTTAGATGGGGAAGTTAGAAAGGATCTAGAGGGTCCTTTCAAGACCCTTTTAGTCTGTAGCTGTGCTCCAGATTTGTGCCTCCTTGCTGTGCCTTTCTTTGTGTACAGAAGGCTTTGCATTTTCCCTGGAAGCTTCCAGCTAAACCAGAATATGGCAGCCAAGACAAAATACACAAGTGATCATGTTTTCTATTGGCGAGGACCCATTTTTCCCTTTTCTATTTAGCAAAACCACCATAAGCAGATGAAGAAAAGGGCATAGCCCCTTGTTAGAAACTGGTTGAGAATGGTGAAAGAAATGATCCTTCATTATCCCAGGTTGGAGGTAATATAGTGCAGATTTTTCTGCATGGTTTATGTTTGGTGGAAATAGAAAAGATTGCTGTTACAGATAAGTAACTCCTCAGCTCTTGATTAAGTAGACCAAAACCTTGTCTTTTTAGACACACTATTTAACACGGATAGGTCCCAAAGAAAAGCAGTAATTATTCAACTCAACAAAACACAAAGGTCAGAATATTTTTTAGTTCCCACAGTTCAGTTCCTTAAATGCTTAGTAGTGAGCTGTAACTCTGGTGTCAGAACACAGCAGTTATTCAGGTTCAGTAACATGAAAAGAGTTTTATGAGGTTCAGTATAAGGAAGTGTTTCCAAATTATGCTAGGAAGGCATCTATAATTACTTTTGAGACTATTCTAAAACACAGTTCATTTGGAATACAAGATTGATAGAGATTTTTTTGTTTTTGTTTCTAAATAACAGCCTTCTGAAATAAAAATGCTTTCAGTTGTTTCAGTGATTAAATCTCTGAAACTGCTTAAAGGCTCTGGAATGACTTTGAGGAAAAGTAAGTCATGCATGGCTAAGTTCCTGCCTGTTTTGGATTGCTCATATTGATAGTTTCATCAGCTTTACTGTTGATAGCAATTTGACTACAACACATGCCAATTTGAGTGGTGTTTTAACTTGGGACTGTAGCAGGTAGAGGTGGCTGAAAACATTAAGTCAGTTTACAGGTCAAAGTTCTGGTTGTTCAGAATGTGAAAAACTTTGTGTTTAAGAGCGTTACATAGACTGGAAGATACCAGAATGATGGCTGTTCTAAATGAATGTATGATCACATAAGTTTTAATTCAGAGATGATATTAATACTTCCAAAATGTATTTTTCATTGGGCAGTCTTTGGAGGTTTTCTAATTGCAGAAGGACATCTTGCAATTATTTTCCTCAGTAACTTTGAAGAGAGAAGGTTTTGTTGTCCGTGAGAAACTTGACTTCAGATACATGACTTCTCCTGTAGTAAGATTGTGTTCCTAATTAAACTTGAGTTTCCCTATCCTCTGAATTTTTGAATGGAAGTGGAAGCTAAATGTGGGTGATTTCCTGTCACATTTCCTTCTGGTGCATAGAGTGGTAAAAAATGCTAGGCAATGTAAAAATGATATATATAAAATTCCATTTCAGCTTTTGGAATTTAATTATATAACAGGAATTAAAGTCATTGCCTCGGTATTATCAGGCTGTCTGATTTGAATCCAAGTAGTTTTATATGCAGTTAAAAGTATTCTGGAAAGAAAAAAGGAGATAAATCTCAGTTGAGAAAAAATCTGATACCTGATCTTGCCTTTAAATATGTTTAAGTGATTATTCATCTTGAGCATGGTCTTTTTTCTGATAGGTTTTGTTCTGTGGTTTGATTTTCAATTGCTAAAGCTATTCCAGATGCTGTAAGTGTCAAACAGACAAAGCAGTGATTCTGATTGACTTCCATTCAAATGGCTGAATTAAGAGATCAGTAGTAGCATAAAAATCTTACATATTTAATGGGTGAACTGACATAAAAAAGCCTTTCATTGGCATTATTTTGGTGATGGGCAAATATTTAACACGGTACCAATTAAAGGTACATCAGTTTTTCAGCTAAGGCAGGTAGAAGTGTTTGTGAATATTAGTATTAAAAAAAATAATCCAGAGAGGAGTTCTGATTGTCAGGTTTTGTTATGGACATTTGGACCCTAAGGTCCAGTGTGTTCCCAAAAATTCAGCTGCTCAGGTCAGGTTTTTGGGTTTATGTTAACAAGAAAATAAAACATGAGTTAGAGGATGATTGATAGGAAACTAGACCATGACCATAGCACAAGCATCACTGGTGGCTAAGTCTTCTGTAGGAAAGCTTTTGATCATCACATGTGTTCCTTTTCTTGCCAGGCACATTTAGCTGAAGATTATTTTCTTTCATATGCCTTTGCTCTAGGAATGTTGGCCCTGTTGGGATGTGGTCAGAGGTAAGACCATTAGCATTGCTCCCTTCTGCAATGTTAAGACCTTTAAGGTATAAAGTACAAAATTATTGCAATATATATCTAGAAAAGTTATCTAATACTTCTAATTTTTGTGTCTTGAGAATCTATATTATACAACTATATATTGTGTGAGTGGTCTGTGAATTGAAACCTGCTGTATTTAAGCTAACTACCTGAGGATTTATTGGTATTAGGTGAGTTGTAAGCAGTGAAGTAAAAGCTTTTGTGAAAGGAATCAAGTAGCATGGCTGCTGAAAAGTACAGTTAATTCTCTAAGTATCTCAAGTCACATGCAAAAAGTTTTTGACAATCTACTTTAAAGCTGGTGGTGCAAGTATTTTAAGATTGCCACTACTGAGAACTTAGTCTTTCAACTGCATCCTCCGCAAAAACCCATAAAACTACGAGTAGAATGGTTGAAGACCCCACTCCCACCACACACACTTTCAATTAAGTCACTGTGTTGTTTCCAGATGAGAGAACAGATGAGTCATTTGTGACTTAGATTGATCTCTATCTTGTATTCAAAAAGTAAAAAATAAATTCAAAAGAATTCCTTAGAGTTGCACACGAACACCTGCCTTGTATTTGCATGTATTGTGTTAGCCCTGAGACTGAAATGTTTCAGATTGAATTGTTTTGCTAAAGCTGAATTTCTGGAGTTTGAACCTCAACTCCTTTTAGGTTTAATGAAGTTCTAACCTTCTAGAAGCAGGCTTTTATAATGGGAAATGCCAGGCTTCCACCAGGAAGTACATATGGTACAGAGGTATTAGGAGTTGTGAGTCAAAAATATAAAGTAGGAAGCAACTTGAATTATTTCAGTGCACTGTACTGAGGTTCAGAAAACTTATTTTGTTTATTTCTACTGGAATACAGGGGAAAACCTGGAAACAAGGGTTTTCTTCTGTGAATAGCACAGAATTGGCTGTACACTGCTGCATAAATGTTTAAAATAAAAAGCTGATGATTTTGTTGCATCAAAGATGCACTAGATACTCAATTCTTGTTTTATTAGAAACTAAGGAAGAACTTAAACTTCTGCTTTACAGCCTTTCATCTTTGTCTTTAACCTCTGAGACTGGTTAAACACCTACTTGTAGTTTGTTGTGTTTTCTGGCATTTGCTTATTTGTCAAGTGCAATAGAATGGCAAAACATTAAAAAATACCCATCGATGTTGTTGCTTTGATAGGTGCAGAAAGATGTGTAAAATGTTTATTGTCCCTTGAAATGGAATTGCATTAGTGGTGGTATACTGAGTTTCTCATGCTGTGTCTACAGTTATAATAAAATCTTTAAATAAAACCTTGCAGTAAGGATGTGTCTTTGTGAGTAGCATAGTTTTATGCTTTTACTCCTTGGCTGTGTTGCAGCTAAAGGAGCAGGGGGAACATTTTAGAAAATGATGAATATTTCCTGAGTTAAAATAAGATGACATTGGGAATGTACAGAAAGACAGACTAAATCCTTTGTGTTTCCAACATACTGTCAACTGAATTGAGTAATAAATTCTTCAGTCAACGGTAGTTCTATGAATGCTGGGAACAGAAATTTAGTCTTGTGTTGAGAGTCAAGACCTGAGACTTGTAAGTGAACTGAAAGGACTATGATTCATAAAAATGAGTGGAGTAAGGTCCACAGGTGAGAACAATACCCTCTTGTCATCTGCCCTTTCAGCACACCAGAGTCATTCATCATTCTGCTCATTGCTGTAACTGATGTTAGGAGCTGTGTTTTCCTTCTAGGCATCTTTTTTTCTTTTTCTTTTTCTCAAAATACCAATGCAGTTTTGCTCAGGTATTTACTTCTACTTTCCTTGTTGCTTCTTCCAGAAATCTCTATCTGTCAGGTCAATCACAAACTGTTAGGAAAATAATTTATTATAGGCTTCAATAAAGTCAATGTTGTTAAATTGTTTTCTTTCTTGAAGTTTTCCTTCTGGCTGATGAAGTGGTATGAATGGGCTGCTGGGGCTGGAGGAAGGGCAGTGCTGAAGAGCCACAGGAAGGGTTGGCTAACTTGCAAGTTCCCCAGTTTTCTGGCATTTCTCTTCATGGCTAATGCAGCATAGGTGCTCAGCAGATGAGCTGAGTGCAGTGAGTGTCTCTACAGACTCTTGATTACACCTCTTCTGTTCTTAATCTATTCACACATAAAATAGAGCAAAACTTCTCTTGTTTCTTGTCAAAGTAGAAGGTTTCCTTAAAGCAAAAATCATTGTGGGTTTATAGGCACAAGGGGAGCGGTGCTTCCCAGCTGTGCTGCCAGAAATTTTCCAAGTGCACAGTTCAGTAGCTTCTGGGACCTAATAGGGAGCAAAAATCCATGACTCCTCTTCAAGACTGTCTTTTAATTAGCTTTGTAATGGATTCCCATTGACTTACTCTACACCAGCACTACTCTGTTAGCTCATTACTGTGATTTAAAAGAAGCTAATTACAATCATAGCTAAATAATTGCATTCAGGTATTTCAGCACTTTTTGATTCTCATATTGGCAGTTTCCAGGCAATGCATCTCACTTGTGTCTTGCTTATAGCCTCTTTACAAATGAAATTATACTAACTTAAATGTCTTTCTCTCTATAAAACAGAAGTGAAAATCAATAATGTCATCTATAAAGAAGATAAGCGTGCCAGCATTGAAAAAAATGTAACATGTATGAAATTTGTTCTTGTCCATTTCTGAATGAGCATATAATACTCTTCAATAGCAATTGCTCTCTTCAGTTTCACTGGAATGGAAGCCAAGAAGCAAAACTACTTGGTAGAATTAAATTAGTCTTTTGACTCCCAAAGTCAGCGTGGTACAGAATGGCAATCCAGGACAGAGATTAAATGACTGTCTTCAAATAAGTGACCATAGATAAATCCAGTATTTCAAAAGTGGAGCTGATGTTTTTTTTTTCTTGGTGTGATTGTTACTAAGAGTTCAAGAATAGATAATCATGTTCGTAAAGGACGCATGGTAACTAAGCAAGAACTCTTTTCCTACGCAGTGGGAAAGACAAGTTTGAGGTTGCATGGAAGGTTTTTGTGGGGAGGAAACTGATGATGCTTCATAGGTAAGTTGTGAGAGTAGGAACAAGGTGTAATCTTGTGGAAGAGCTGTTCCTTTCCTGCTTGTCTGTTACTGGTCTTTGTGTGTTTGTGTCTCTGCAGACTTGCCAACTGAATGTGGGCTCTTCAATCATTAGTACTAAACTTGTGTACCCTGCAGATTTTCTGAGAAATATTTCCTTGTGAGATTTTGTAGTTTCAAGATCTGGCTGGATGGAAATTTGATGCTGCTTATTTGAGGTTAATACAGAGGTTCTCTGTTCTAGCTTCCCTGGTGTGCCTTAAGATAGTGTTCTTAGGTGGATATTGAGTGCTCGTGTTGACATATTGAAGTGTGCAGCTCTTGATGATAGTAGATGTGACAGTGTTTTAAAATAGACTCAAGTCAGTTTTGTATTCTCCATAATTTTGGTATGGGAGCCTTTCCAGAGAGAGTATATGGTGAAATCTCAGAAGGCTTGACTTGGAAAACCCCTAAACAATTGCAAACTGTGATTTGGGTGAGTTGGTATCAAATCTGTAATAGTAAATATCCATTTATAGAACACGTTTTTGTATCATTCTTCAATTTTGAGACTTTGTGCTCCTGGACAGCTTTATATATATGAAGGCAATAATGTCTCAGAGTGGTGTAAGGTAAATTCATAAATCTAAACCAAACCTCTTCTAGGTTGTAAGTGTCTCTTTGGATCACTTTCCATTTATGCAGAAATAACAGTTGCTGTAATGGGGTGTAGTCTGTATCTTAACACTACTGAAAATCACTTTGGCTTTTGTACAAATTTTAAAGATGACAGACTGAGAGCAAAGGTTTATAAAGTGACTTGTCTCCTGAGTCACTAGAATGAGGCTGCACCTGCAACCCCTTGCCCCTGCTGTCACCCCAAACCACCCTGGAATGTTTCTGTGCTCCAGTGGGAGTATCATGATCTTCACCCCTCTCACCCAGCCTTCTCCAGCATGATTTATGTGGTTTGCTCTGTTCAGAAGCTCTTCCTAAAACACCAAAAGGAGACATCAGGGTGTTGTATTTTTGAGTAAGATGCTGTTTGCTATCATCATCTGCAAAGTCTCCCCCAAGTTCAAGTTTTTAGTGTGATGATTTCAGGTAAGAGATGAGTGGTTCAGGTGCTCTTGTTCTTTCCAAGAAACTTTCAGCAAAGAATTATTGGATGTTTTCCCCTAAAACCATGTTCCAACAAAGCCGGTAAATAGGTAAAGAAATACTAGGGGGAAAAGGAATTCAAGTGTTCCACTGCAAGTGGAGTTAGTGTGACAAACAGCAAGGGTATAACTGGAACTTGAACTTCCATATTAATTTAAGTAAAATCTTAATGAATAGATACAGAATAGTTTGTGGTGTGTGCATGTGAGTTTTCACCATAAGAGAGAAGGCAGGCAAGTTTCTGAGCACTTCATGTGGGACTTATGCTGCAGTTTATTTTCACTGTGGTTGATACAGGACTATTTTCAAAACACAAATTTGTCATGTTTTAGAACATGCCACATGTTTTTGTATGGCAATCAGAGTACAAACACACAACTTTCATTTTTAGTGTATCCATCTTTCTCTGGCTGATGTTGTAACATGCATCTGTTTTGTGAAAAAACTTAACTCCTGTACCCAGTGTCACATGAACATGAAACATAGTGTCATCTTTTTCAAAAAATATAATTTCATATAAAGTCAGAACAATGTTTAACTTTCTGAATTAGTGGTGTTTACTTTTAGAGCAGTACTTAGTTTTAATGTTTTTGTTTTCACTGTAACTTGTTAGAAAACCATACCAGCTTATTAAAACATTGTCTCTATTGTCCTAAATTTCAATCTCTGTACGCCTCTTCTGATTTTACAGAACAAATTGAAATTAAACCATGATTTCTTATCGCTGTACATTGTTTTTAGTTTTTTCTCACTCTATAATCCCAATAGGACTTTTTTCTGTGCCCTTTAGTGGCATATGTGACAGTCACTAAATGAATGAACATGCCTTTTGGTGATAAATGGTAATTAAGAAGGTGCCTCAGAATACTTCTGGAGTTCAGTTTCAAGAGATTGTTCTAATTTTAGCATGAAATTTTTGACTTTTAGAGCTTTGCAGTCCTGTTTTACCTACAATACTTAAAGAATGTCGCCTGCTAAGAACAGAAGGTGTAATTTAATTTTTATACTGATTCTACTTAAACTTTTAAATGAACTCCTTATGCTTTCAAATGTTTGGTTAAGACTTACTGATTGTTAGCAAATTGAGAAAAGTTGGTCACAACTGATTACCTGTTTAGAGACTGAAAGAGGTAATTGTCTCAATTTCTGAAACTTTGTAGTCATTAACATCATTAGTGGATTCCTGTCATCTTCCAGAGGAAGCAGTGAAGTTGGTTCATAAACTGGGAATCATAGGTAGACTTTTCCAAAAGGCAGGAAGTGGTAAAACATGCATGTGGTTTGCTTTAGGTAGGAAATTAACTCTGGTTCTCCCCCAGTGAAGCTGATAGAAGTGAGAAAACATTAATGTGTGTGTTCTACTGTGACACTGTCAAAACAGATTATTTGAAAGTACAAAAGTGATACATTTATGTCAGCTCTTTCACTCTCTGTGCAGCTACAGAAGCTGTTGGTATAAACTGCCTCCTGTACTTCCTGACTTTCAAGGTTTACTGAAGCATATTGTTCACTGCTTACACTCGCTGTTTGCTTGACAATTGCAATGATTCAGTTACTTTAACTTTCAGTTAGATATCTGTGAAAACTCTTTATATAAAGAAATTCTAGATGAAAAGCAGCCAGCAAATAGATGAATGAATAAGCACAGTATAATACTCTGTAATGCCTACATGTTCCTGAATGCAATGCAATGTACACCCCAGTGCATCCTCTGAGAGGTTACTGGTAGCAAACCTTGTGGTGAAAGGAAAATGAGGTCTGCTTGCCAACAGTCGTTCCTGCTCTTCTGATAGAGCACAAACTTTTGTTGGTGTTTTTTCTCCCTCAGAATTTAGCTGTCATGATTAAGACATTGCAATTTGTTTTCCATGCCAGGCTCAACAGGGGTAGGACTTTTTGTGTGTTCCCTACTGTGCTTTAACGGGAAGTCAACCAATAAAGAAGATTTGACCAAGCCCAGTTGTCGGTGCAGTGGAAGGGATTATGGAGTGCTCCTGCAATAATTTTTGCTGTCAGGGCTCTAACCTCTGGCAAGGGAAAAAGGACAGTATATCTAACTGCTGCAAATGATTTCCAGAGGGATCAGGTGGTCAGTTCCTCACATCACAGTGAACTTTTATTTCAGCTTCTTTCCTAACCCATACAACTACAGAGAATTTAGGGATAGCCTAAAAATGTCCTTGGTCAATGAAACATCTGTTAGCACAGGTCTGTGTGCCCCTACATGCAACGCTGCTGCCTAAAGGTTTTCTGGCTGTAAAAGAAGTCTGAGTCATTTTTGGACAATAAGAATGGAGCACTATTAAGGAATGTTGCTGTCAGGATTTTTCTCCACTACTTGGAATAGTTTTGCTCACTTCAATTTTGGACAAAAATTCATTAGCAACACCCCTGTGTTTACAGTGTTACTAAATATGAACCTGCGTGTTTTGAGGTATTACCGGAGAGGCTTGCAAACTGGTATTACCAAAGACTTTCATAACTATGGGGAATTTGCATCTCTAAGTCGTAAGTGGATTGTACTTATAAATTCTATGGAGTGTATAATTTGAATAAAGGGTAGAAAAAAATCATTTTGGGTGCCAGAATAAGAACCATTGGGTTGCCATGGGCATTGTGTGGTTCCAGTTAAATGGTCTTTGGTTACATGAGTGTACTTGAGTGCCCACTGGCATGGTGGAATTGCTTGTGGATTAAATTTAGCTCAGCCTGTTAGATGGGAACTGAAGGCTGTGCTGCTAATGAAGAAGTGATTCCACTTAAGGAGATGCAGATGTGCTGTGAAGTCTCTGAAGCAGCATGTTCTGTGTTGTCTGTTTACATAGAATGTGGTCTCCTTTTGAAATGTCTGAACAAACTTAATCAGCTTCAGGAGACTAATGAACTGACACTATCAAATGGGCAGGAATATTGATGCAATCGCTAATAAGAAAAATGTAATAATGAAATGTAGCCTACTATGAATGCGTAAATTAATAGCAGATGCTAAAGATGAATGAATGGATTAATACTGTTTTTTGTTGTCAGAATTTATGTTGATGGGAAATGGAGGAAATGTACCCTTGCAGAAAAATTTTGTAGCTGTTGTTAACACCTTATATTCTTTCTAGTGCTTTACTGTTTCATGTACTGCAGTAGAAATGTGTAAGCTGTTAACAGCAGGATGAACATTCAGCGAGTTGAACAACCACCTGCTTCCATAACTGAATCATTATTTAAATTCCCTCTGCATTTCACAGGTTTAAACACTGACAGGGATTCAGATTTACAGTGCAAGACATCACATGCAACTGCAGTACCCTCACTCGTTCTTGCATGCCATCTGTATCCAGTTTGCCTTTAAGTGGCTTTTGCTGTTAAACCACAAGTCCATGGCAGTGTGTAACAGGATAGGGCATCAAATAGAGCAGAAAGTAATAATTATCTTCAAGTTATCAATATTAAAGTACTTAATTAGTGCAAGAAATTCCACCCCCTGCTTGTCCAGGAAAGCTTTTGTAGGAACAAGGAAACTGTTTAAAGAACTTCAAGTAGTAGTAAGGCCAAGCCCTTCCAATTTTAATTGTCTCTTAATCTTTGCAGTTGATACTGGTGATATTTCCATAATGAAGTGCTTGTCACTCTTATGCAAATACGTTGTGCATAGAAGTAGCTTTATTTTTAAATAATAATAAATATAGTAGCTACTTGAATAAAAATTACAGGAGCGTTAAAAAAAACAGCTATAAAAAACCTGCCCCTACACCAAATAAAAAAACAAACACAACTGATTTAAACATTTCAGTTTGATGTAAGTTCTTTAGAGCTTTAAAGAATTGGAGTTAACAAGCTAGTTTGTCAATAAGCTGTTAATAGACCCGCAGTTTAATATTACTTTACAGTGTATTTACAGTGTGTACACCTTTGCAGCAGGTGTCACTCTCAAGAGTTCAGCTCTTTGGGACTTGTGTGAATTCAAATGTTGAGTGGTATTTGTCTTTAGCTGGCCCAAATTTGTTAGTCATTTGGGAGAGGATATGTATTCCATATTTGTCAAATTTTCATGCTTCGAGTCACAATCTGACTCAAAGTAACATAGATTTTGGGGCTGTTTAATGACTCCTATTTTTGCCATATTTAGATGTTTTCCTGTCTTACAGTTTCCAAGTGTTGCAGATTGTTGTCTAGTGTCCTGCCTAGCCTGCTGTGTCTTGCTTTTTAACTAGCTCATCATTCCTAAATTGGTGGGAGCAGAGTCCAAGAATGAAAGTAGGCAGTGAGTACAATCTAATATTTAGTTGCATGTTGCCATGAATAGCCAGGTAGAGACATGAACAATTAATGTTGTGGTTGAGCTATAGCTAATAAAATAATAATGTTCATACAGGAGTTCTGTGACTACTTGAGCCACACTGAACACTTTGGTATGCTGGACAGCTGTCCTGTCTTGAGGGCTCAAGGAAGCCAGCCTAGGAGTTCTTGAGGGTGCAGGGAGGTGATCATCTGCAGTCCGGTTGCACAGTGCAGGCAGATTTTCTCACTTTTTCTGTTCTTTACTAAGAATTGTTAATTAATTTTAGGATTGGAATTCTAAATGATGATGTCTGTCATTTGTGAATTCATCTGTTCCATAGGTTTCAGCTTCTGCCTCTGCTTTTCTTCAGTCCTCCCCCTCCTACCAGCTCTCAGTGCAGTCCGAATTAGCCTTTTATGTGCAATAGTGCTGCTCCTCGTAATTTCTTCCTGCTTGACTCCCTGTTTGAGGAATGTGTTCAACTTTCACTTTCAGAGGTACCTTACCCTTCCCTGAAGACTAACACATATTACCTGTCTGACTGAGGGCATTTCTGTAGGACTTTTTTCTTTTCTAGGCCAGTTGTCATTCTGTAAAACTTGATTTGTAATCTTGGCAAGACGGAAGAGGCTATAGGAAGACTGACATTGGTGTGGCTGAGCCTTGTGTATTCTGGACTGTTAGTTAATGCTAGTTTTGTTTAACTTCAGTTAATATGAGGTAAGGCAAAAATAATTGAGAGAACCTTCATAATCCCAAAAAGAAGAACAAAGGATGGGTTTTAATGAAAAGGCAACAGACAAGCCCTGAAATCCTACTTCAAAAAAACCAAACAAACTGCTCATTGTTGATTGTTTTACTTTGTTTCTAAAATGATATATTAATGTTGAGATAAAAAAGTAATTTTAAAAAGAGCAGTTTAGGGCATCTGATCTTTGTAATGCTGATACACTGGGGTCTGTACCAATGCATATTGTGTACACTTGAATTCCAGATACTTTGCAGCTTTTCCTACTTGAGCTGGTTTCTCATATTTCAGAAGAGCTACAAAAATAATATTCGAGGTAAGCTGTATTGTTTTTATTAGGGTAATATTCAGAGACTATTGAAGTATGGGATACCACATACATTCAATAAAAATATGGTTTGTGTCTCGAGGAAATAAACTGGGGAGAGATCCCCGAAGTTCTCTAGTAAGCCCTCTCATCAGCTGCTTCAGTGAGAGAAGACTCTTGCTCCTTTCAGCTTTAGACTTCAATCCTATGTTTATCTTACTGATTGAAAAGGAAACATGCTTTTTCAAGTTGTTCAGCTTGAATTAAAAGCAGTCTTCTGGTATGTGGAACCCCTGGTTAGAGTGTTTAGCAGCAGTAACACTTTGACTAAATCATGTTTGGCAGTTTGCTCACATGATGCTAGGACCAGCCCCTGAATGTTATTCCAGGAAATAGCACGTTCAGATATGCTCTTGCTAGGAGACTCTGCCCTTATTCATGTTTACAGCCTTTTGTGTGTGTGAAATTACTTACAATAGCTTCACTAACTTTTAATTAAATGCTTAACATACTTCACATTAGTGACTGCTCATACTGTGCGGATTCACTTAATAAGAAACGTGGCTCAACTAATCGGGTGCTTTCAAGCCTTTTTTTTCTTTTTTTTTCTTTTTTTTTTTTGAGAGAGAGAAGGAATTCCTCAGTTAACTACTTTTGTGTGATTCCTTATGTCAGTAACAGGCTCAGTTCCTCCGGAATGAAACATCAATGCAATTACAGGCCAGGGGTGCAAATGCCCCTTGCCTTGGGAGAAACAGGCTTCCTCCGTCAATTAGAGGCATTTAAGAGTTCCCAAGGTAATGTC
The DNA here is from genome assembly GCF_020740795.1 of Apus apus. Lineage (NCBI taxonomy): Eukaryota > Metazoa > Chordata > Aves > Apodiformes > Apodidae > Apus > Apus apus. The sequence continues at coordinate 15,109,626 of NC_067294.1, read as the reverse complement.
AATGTTTGCAGCCAGTAATGACAGCTAATTCTCACTCTTCCAGTTTGAAGGAGCTATGGTACTGTTTACCCCACAAGTCTCTTCACATCTCTCCAGGTGGTCAAGACCCATAAGGCTGACCTGGGCAGCCTCAGCCCTATGCCAAGATGTATGCAGTTAAACTGTACTTTGTTGGGACTAGCTTATCTTTCTTGTGTATAAGACACTGATACTTGAACTTGGTGCAACAATAAAATGGTTCGTATTACTCCTTTCCAGCTAATGGAAATGAATTATAGAAATAGTTCTAAGGTTTAGATATGAAACTAATGTAAAAATGCATAAGCTGTCAAAATAAGACAAGTTTTGACTGAAACCATTTGTGATGGTGGAACAAAAATCCTTAATTTCTGTAAGCTGACAAATATTCCTTGAGTTTGCACCTCTTCTAGTTATGAATTGCAATAGTTTTTGATTAGTTAAGTATGAAACTAATACAAAAAATTACCTTATATAAATATTATTTCTTTTTTGTTTTATCGATTAATACGTTTAAGTATTCCAAGTTAAGGACTAAAATGCCCAAACGTTCCCTTAGTCTTGATCTGTTTTAAGAGTTCATTGATTCAGAAATGAGCTGAAATTCAAATTAAGTCTCTAATTTGTTATTTCTGAAGCTATTGAATTTGACAGTGTATTACATTCAACTTATCTGTACTACTGTGCTGTGTCAAGACCAATTCCTTGGTCTCTTCTCTATTTCTAGTTACTCATATGGTTAAAACTACTAATGTAAAACAATTGAAAAAGGTTCTTTTATTTGTTAACCTGATGCTTTTGCTGTGGGTCTAAGAGTTCTCTGGAGATTTAACCCAGATGCAGATATTCTCAGCTTTCTGAGTTTTCATTAAGTTGGCTTGACTTGTGTGTGCAGTGATTTGGAAGTGAGCAAGTGTGGGTCAGCGTTACCAGCATGTGTGAGTATTCCTGGGAACAGGAAGCCTGTGCTTCAGGACATCATACTGTAAGGGGAAGTTCAGTGGGAAATTTTAAGTTCTGCAGCTTCAAAATTTAAGTGTGGCCACTGCGCAGCACAGGGACTGACAGATACTTGCAGGTGAAGGCATTTAATTCTCTTACCAGCAAATAGGGTGATATTTGCAGCCAGGATCCTACATCTGCTGTAGGGATATCAATGTGCTCCCCACAGAGCATGCTGCTTGGTTTTTCATGCTGTCCTTGGTTGTGATGCTTTGCTTACGCCTGAGATAAATAAAGGCCGTAGGATACAAGGTAGTGCTTTGCATGTGGTCCTATTACAGTGAAATGTCTGAAGGTTTTAAGTTAGTTAGGCAAATACAAGAAAATAAATTAACTTTGCACAGAAGGAAAGGATAAATATTTTTTTCTTTTCACCCAAAGGAGTGCTAACATTATCAACCCAGCTAGTTTAATTTACCATATCACTTCTATTAGTTTATGAACAGTTATTAAACTTAAAGCAAAGAATAAATAATGTGGGTATTGAGACTCCATACACGTTTTGTCTGAAAGCAGATTATTTGCTGAAACCAATGCAACTTCACTTATACTTAATCTAACCAGGGGAAAATATATCAGCTATGTCAATACTTAACAGTAACCTGGAGAAATGTCCAACTGTCTGCTTTGTTTGCTGGAAGTTAGACTGCAGTGAGGTGATGAAATCAAGTCAGTGTTGTTATATTGTACCCTGTACATTCAGGGCTATTATATAGCCTGTGTAGGCAAGTCTCTTAGTTTGACGTCCGAGTCTTCTCTTGGCAAGTGATGTTTCTGTCTCTTGTTGAAGTAGTTGATGTGGGATTATGAAAAAAAAATTAAGCTAGATGCCCAAAGAAATAAGGTGCTGTAATGTCTGGTTTACGTTCAGATATTACTGTTGTGTGGACAGACCTTTATTTGTAAGACACATGTTAAGGACAACATTTATTTTGAAGATACCAACTTTAAAATGTATTCAGTTGGGTGTGTTAATTAATTTTAGTGTTTTTGTACACAAAGAAACTGAAAGTCAAGAGAGAGTACACACTTGGACTAGACCATATAGTGTGTTTTTCTGGCTGGAGCACCCAAACTTGAGATCAGGCCAGACAGCACGTAGTACAGGCTTGGAACCTTGCTCTGAGGAAGATGTAGTGCAACTCCTCATGGGTGCTGGGCATGCACAGGCTCTGCCACACTTTCTGTTCGTGATCTGACTGAAGATAAAACCGCTTTCAGAAAAAAAGTAAGCTAATTGATTATTTTTTTAAAAAAGCTCAACAGCAGATCTGCTGCTTTGCACAAAGTAGTGAGGAAAGAGTACTTCCTAAGAGAAGCCTTGAGAACCCTAAATAGTCCAGTATTTGGTTGGAATGTCTCTCACATGTTTTGGGCTTGTCTCTGAAGGCTGTTATTCTGATACATCATTTATAGAGAAACAGATGACACATGGATGCATGACCCCAGTGAACTGGGAAATTATGCTGGATTTCTGGAAGTGCTGAGTGGTATTAGTAATCTTTCTTTGTAATTAATTTACGCTGGGTTTCATTGCAATGTGTACATGACTTTGAGCCTGGTGGCTTGGAAAAAACCCATTTGGTCTCCCTTAGCAAATTGAACATGTCTTCTTCCCTTGAAAACCAAATGAGCTTATGCTGGATGGAACAACAGCATCTACAACAGCAGGACGGAACTGCTCCATGGTGTGGGCAGTATTTTTAGCGCTGGGAGATGGCAGAAGCTCAGAAGGCAGAAGTGTGGTTTTTGAAGGGGAAATTGTTGCATTTTCTTCTCCTAAGAGCTCTTGACAACTTTGGGCTTTGTAAGACGTTTTCTTCATGGGGGGATGACCAGTTGATGTTGAAGGAAAGGCTAGGATGCCCTTATTTCCTTTCCTTTTGTTACACTTTCTAATGACTGAGGAGGCTAACAGAAAACCTCCCACCTTGAAGTGTTCTAGCCAGATTTCACAAAGTCTTTGTGTAGGTCTGAGGAGGAAAAATCTGTGATCTTAATCTGTGCACTTAATTGGTTAGGCTAGGTTAAAGTTAATTGGAAGTATGATAGTATTTAGATGGCTACAGATTTTATATAAATCTGTTAAATGTGATTTGATGCCTTTGTAATAAAAAAATACCTTGATCCTGTCTTGGGGGTATTTGCTGTAGTTCAGAGTATGAAGACATTGCAATAAAACATCTGGCATTCATTTCACTCCCTAGAGGAGTAGAGGAAAGATACAAAAGCCTTTGGCCAAAGGTTAATTTACTCCCTTTTGTATTGTATTGTGTTTAAAAGGCTAAGAAAAAATTGCCTTGTGAAACTCAAGTTCAGTGCTATTTTTCTATTCTAAAAAAACCCCAAAGATACATTTTCTTATGGGTGCATTATTTGTCTTAGTATGGTATTGAAAAAGATTTCTCAACTTCATATGTGAGGTTATGCAGCAGAGATCAACACCTGGTGTATCACATCCATGTGCCAGTACCAGGCTGTGTTTGGAGGAGAGCAACCAGTGCTGCTAAGGGCTGGACTGTATGTTTCTGCAGGAATTTTTTGGTGGGATTCATCCAAGAGGCTTTTTTTTCTGCACAGCATAACACTGAAGTGTGTTTTGTTCCAATGCCCCAACTATCAGACATTGTAAATCCTGCCCTTCCACATGAGGATAGTGGGTTGGGTTGAGGAATGGGATGCAGAAGAGATGGTGCTAGGCTGTGGATGCAAAAGAGATACTTAGGATGGAGATACTTAGCATGTGACTATTCTAATGCACATCCTGAATGATTTCTCATCAAAAGAGTAGGAAATATTTGCTATTTTCTTCCAATTTCATCTTACGATATGTTACCACTTTTGAAACTGCTTTGAGTTTCAACCTTAAGGTGTACAATAAAACTGCAGCTGGGCATAATTAAAATTATCTATGGTAGTGTTTAATGACCTTAGCTTTTTTTTTAAATCTCTTTAAAAGTTGGATCGTGGATTTCCTATAAGCTTTTCTGGAAGCCTAATTTCTCATTTTATTACTTTGATTAATTTAACATTGATTTAATTTGTAATGACTGTTTCCTTTATTGCTAGATTGTAAGATAAGTGTTGCCAAATTAGTTGTGTGTTAAATTGGAATTTTAGAGATGCTTTGCATTCCTTTGCAGGGAAGGTTTGTCACATGCCACTGTAAGTTGCTAACAGCTTATTTTAAGAACTGATGGGCCTGTCGCCCTGCCCTGCTTGATTATCCCTGTGCCCCCTTAACTGCTGGTTATTGATTCCAATTAACATGACTGACATCCACCACTGAGGGTGAAGTTAATAAAGTAGAGGATCCCCTGTTGTGAATTCATTTCCTCCTCTGAGCTTGTCCTGTTCAGTTGAGCAGTTAGAGACTAATGCAGACACTGGGCAGATATGTCCAGTCTGTGGAACAAGTCTAAGCCTTGGCAAGTAAAATAGCCTTTTAAAAGGTGTCCTGGCCAAATAAAAGTGGTACACTTTTGAAAGGTCAAACAAACCACCTTTTCCTTCTACCTTAATGATTGGCTGCTGAAAGAGGTCAGAAGACTTGGTCAAATTTCAGCAAATATATTTTTCAGCTAAGTAATAACCAAAATGAAACAATGGGAGGTTTAGGCAGTGATGGGGACATCAATTTTTATATTTGTGTTTTGGATGGGAAACAGGAACGTCTTAGAAAATATTTTTTTGGGTAGTAGAAACATCAAGGACACAAATAGAGACTTTCCTAAGTCATTAGTATTTAAGATGGACAAAGTGTTTATGCTCATACACTGAAGCTGGTGACTGTGCTTGAAACAAGTGTATATTCTACTGAGTACAAAACAGTTATGTCTGGCAGCAGGACATGTTCAGCTCATATTTAGATTATCATAACAGCCACCCCTAGTTAAGAGAAAAACAGAGGAGGAATGGGGAAACTTGGAATAATATTAGTGAATTAGTAACTATCTTCATTTCCCATGCCAATTTAGCAATTTGTAGCTGTTTGGCTGTGAGCTACCATCTGGCTTCATAGATCTTTATCTCAGGATAAATTACCATGACTGGTCCACTTTCTTACTGAAAGGTTGTATTTGTGACAAGCAGCAAATAAAGATAAACCACTGCTGAGCCCACAGATAAGGCTGATACTCCCCTCTGGAGGTAAAAAATGCTGGGTTTTAATCATTTCCTAGTTAAACACTTAGGAAGCTCAGCTCCTTGTATAAACTACAAATCCATGTTCTTTGTTTTCCTAACTGCAGACCTCTAGTGTACTCATGTAGGAATGATGCTCACTACTGTAGGACATGATCTGTCAACAAAAATGCTTTTCTCCAGTCATTTTTTTTTCCTTTACCTTAGTTAAGGAGTTTCATCTATCTTGAGCCAAGTGGCACTGTGTGATAAATGTAGAATGTACAAACAGCCTGGTTGTCAGAGGTGTGCTTCTGTGCATTTTAGTTTGCTCTGACTGCTGTGTTTTTGTCTTCCCATCTCATCGTGACATCCACAACAGCACCAAGCATAGTAATTATACTTGGCTCGTTTTTCCTTCTTGACCATCCTTATTATGTACAGCAGGTATGCAATAAAAATTTGTGCAAGTGTTATGAGGACCACATTACACAGTCTGAGTTTTGCTAACTAGTTCCTCTGCCCTGTCTCTCAGTTTCTGTTGAAGTTGTTATACATTTTGAAAACTGGCTGCAGAAAATAGGGTATGTGTTTCAAGAGCTGGATAAAATTCAAAGTGAATTGTTTACTTGGCCTAAGTGTGGTCTTGCATAGATTTTAAGTGTTGTTATTCCCTGTAGAAAACTTCAGTTAAATTGAACCAAGACATCATTCATCTTGAAAGCAGAGTTATGCCTAACCTGGAATGGTTGTTGCATCAGCATCTGAGAATTAAATGCTGTGATGAGAGACAAAATGCTTTTCTCTTCCTTAATGTAGAACTCAAGACCTGGATATTCACAGCCAATCCTGCAGAAAATACCACTGGTGCTTGGGTTGCATCATTGCTTCCAGCCACTGAGCAGTGAGGTTGTGAGTCTTGAAGCATTTGAGCCTTCTGTATGTTTAACTGGAAATCTTTCTAGCGCAGCTGTTTATTTTTGTTTCTAGCTTATGCTTTTAAGACAGAAGGGGCAACGCTGGCTGTAGTAGCTTATCCAAGCAATGTATTCCATAGGAGTAACAAACTAAGGATGGGCAGTTAGCCTTTAATTTTCCTTTCCTTGTTATTTCTGGAGTATGGCTGCAATTATTATGGCTGGCAAACTGTGATAACACATGATAAAATAAAGGCAGCCTTTATTGCAGTTTTCCAATTCAAAAAGTGACTACCAGAGAACCAAAAGAAACAGGCTGGTAATATTTGATGAAGGAGCTATTGTTTAGTACAAGCTTAGAAGAAAATTACTATATAAATTAGTAGATATTAACACACTTGTCATTTCCAGGTTTGTCTCTGCATACTTATTTGAGGGCTTATATTGCAAATAAAACCAAATTCTTTAAGAATTTAGCAGTATCTAGTCATTGTTGCATTTCTAGCATTCCACTTGTAGCTAGTTGTTAGGAAATTAAATTACTAAAGTAATTAAATTTGTGCACACATCTCCAAATTAGTAACCCTAATTTTATCAAACTAGAGTTTCTATTTTGAGTATATGCCTGTTCTATTTTAATAATAGATTATTGCAGATTGTATTGGAAACTTCTGCTTAATAGTTACTCACTCCTAATCAACCTATATAGCAGGACTTCTGGCAAACACTTGTTACTCTGTTTCAGAAATGCCAATGTTTCCTAAATGGAAGGAGAAAGATACTTATTTTTTATTATTATTATTATTTCGGGCAGCTGGTAGTTTTTCTTTTCAACTTGTTTTTTTGGCTTGCCATCAGCAGTTACAATAAATGGTCTAACACTAACTGTGGGGAATGGCATTTTGTTTACTGACTTAGATACTACAAGCACAATCTCCCTAACTGGAAGAGTATTTTTTATATTTTGAATGGGTTCAGATTTCATCTGGTTTCCCATAGTTACTGGGAAGTACTAGCACAGTTAGTGAAGCAGCAAGGGGGATTTTCTGTTATTTATAGGTTCCAAGCCTCATCATAAAGATTAATATCAGAGAATTTCACAAATAGTAGACCCTTGGAATGATGTCTTTTGAGCAGAGGCAAATACAGATGGTGGGATATGAAAGGAGCTGGGCAGTCTGTTGTCAAGTGCCTTAGTAGCAAGGTGTGTTTTTAAAAGATGGGAGAAAACTGCAGAGGCATAAATCACATTGAGTGATGATGTTTTTTAAACAGAGTCAGAAAACATGGTAGATATTGTGAGGCAGTATAGTCTTGTAAAATAAAGTTGCCTTTCTTGGTCATATAGATTGCATATAAGAGGAATCCATAGGCCAGGTGTTTACATTAATCTTATAATGTTCTAATCAAGGGAAAAGAGGAATTATTTCCTTTTGTGGTTCCTTTATTTCTTCCAGCTTGGAATAATTGTCTAAATTTGGCTTTGTGGTTTTTTCTAAAGTCTGACTTGTTATCAGCAGAACATGAAAAGTGAGGGGGGGGAAAGACTTGTGATACTGGGAAGCAAAGCCCTTACACCTTCTGCTGCCTTGGTTTTCTGTATGCCTTCTGAGAAGAGGTGTAGGATTCAGCTTCAACCCTTAATTATTCTTCTCCTTCCACGAGCACTGTGTGGAATGTGTAACGTATGTAGCACAGGCTTCCTTCCAGCTGGGGGAGAAATTGTTGCTGGTGTGGGGAGGAGGGATTTTTCATTTTCAAACCTGCTTTTGTGTTTGCTATTAGTCTTCTAGAACCTTTCTGAAACCCTTGAAGAGTGTTTTGATTAAAGCTGTTGGGTATGTAGAGTTTATTTTGTGTGCTTCAGGTTACAGTTTTTGGCTTAAATTAAGGAGTACATGGAATTTAATTGTTTATAGCAAAAGTTGAAATAAATATTAACATTACAATTAGGCGAGTAATTTGTTGGTATTTTCAATCCTGCTGTTTTCTGTCTTTAACAGTCTTAGCAGCCATTTTATGTCTACATTTAGATAAAAATAAACCCACAAATACATAAAATGATCCCAGACATTGCAGTGTTCATACAGTTGCAGTTACAGCAGACGGGAATTCTTGATAAAGACTCTTTTCAGATCATGTGTCTTTGATAACTTCTAATGCAGGGAGTCAACCCTTTGAAATAAATTGATCTTTTAAGCAATGATATTAATAATGCAGCTGAAATTTTTTTGTTATGTAGAACAGCTCTTCCTAGTCCCAGCTTTGACTATTAAATTCGTTTTTCATGAATTCACACTGCTTCAGGCTCCTGTAAAACCTTGCTTAGCTTCTGAGGATTTTTAATGTGTGATGTGAGTTGTGTAAAGCCTTTCCATAATCAGAAAGGTAATTTAAGCCTTTTCTGACCCCCTTTTTTTCCCCCCTTCTTCTGAAGAGAGAAGTTTCAATAGAGTTGGAACTTCTCCAAAGGCTCTTATACAACTGGTACATTCTGCTTTAACATAATGCAATCTTTCCACATTTTCTGTTTTTCCTTAATTAATGGGTGGATGGAAGGAGTGTTAGATTTAGTTTCACAGAAGGATTTTATGCAGCCCCACAAGACAGTCTGGAAAAAGAAGAGGGGAAAAAAAAAAAGAAGAAACTTTGTAGGCAATAGTACTTTTGACAAGTTGACTGCATCCTAGCACAGCAGTTTACTTCTGCTGCGTGTTATACGGTCTTGCTGGGAACACTTGTGATTTTTGGTGATCTGATGTGGGTTGCCAAAATAAGAAATTTTTTCTGTGGGTTATTATAGGGCATCGTCTGCTGCGTAGTGAGATTCGGGCTGCCATGTTGCTGTTCTGCAGTTTTGCATACATGCTGGTAGAAGGAGGAAAACTGTCAGCTTCTGAATTGTAGTCCCTTTAGCAGACACATGCAAAGGGAACCTTTTTTGCAAGATATCCATGCCTAAAGTTATAGCTTAAAAAGTAAGGTCTACACATGTACAGCAAAGAACGGCTGCAAATGTAAGGGAAAGGGTTGGAGATTAGAGACAGCAGGAGTTTGTGAAGTTAGGAAGCATCAGGAAAGGGAATATTTGACAGCTTTAACAGATACTAGTGACAGAGAAAGAGCAATGGGGAAGGAAAATCAAGATTGAGTAGGTGAACTTTTAAATTACCTGTTTATAAAGGAGTAGAGTTTAATTAGGGAATAGGAATGTGTCTGATAGTCTTTGTGTTCTGCATAGAATATGCTGTTGCCAATAATAAAATAAATGTCTAGATTCCAAATATCCTCCTTCCATGCAAGGCAGAAGTCTGTTAGTTGAATAACTGGGTGTTGCTAGATGTAGTTCTTCTGTGTCTATAACAGATATTCCTTCTGCAGACAACTGGAAAATGTAAAACAAAAATCCCAGATGGAAGCGAGACCCGAAGGGAAATTTCTCAGCATAATCTTATTCTAGTGATTACACTTAAGTTGAGTGTTTATATGAGTGAATTCAAGCTTAAGGAAATCTTTCATTTCTGTGAAAGACATTCTGGTAGTGTGGAAGGGAAACGTTGAGCTGTGAATTACAGATTTGCTTTCCTTTAGCAGAATGTCCCCATAGTTTGTGCATTCAACTTTGATTTAGCCTCCAAATTCTGAAGGAGAAAACTGATTTACAGAACTGAGAGGAGTGATTGATACACCAGATGGTTTTGCTACCGTTCAGAGGGACCTTACCAGCCTAGAGAAATAGGCCAACACGTCCATGATGCTCAGCCACGTCCTGCACTTGGGGAGGAATAACCTAGTACATGCTGAGGGCTGGCCACCTGGAGAGCAGCTTTGCAGAAAAGGACCTGAGGGACAAGATGACCATATGCCACCAACATGCCGCAGTGGTAAAGGCAGCTATCTGCATGCTGGGCTACGTTAGGTACAGCATCACCAGCAGGTTGAGGGAGGTGAGCCTTGCCTTCTTCTGAGCAGTGGTGAGACACATCTGGAGGGCTGTGGCCAGTGCCAAGATCCCCTGTGCAAGAGAGATATGAACTTACTGAAGTAAGTAAGACTGGAGCACCTGACACACAAGGAGAGGATAGGACTGTTCAGTCTGGAGCACAGAAAGCTCAGGGGGTCTTATCAGTGTGTAAAATACCTGAGGAAGGAGACTGAAGAAGACAGAGCCAAGCTCTTCTCAGTTGTTCCCAGTGACAGGATGAGAGACAATGAAAATTAATTGAAACACAAGAAAATCCATTTAAATAAAAAATACCTTTCTACCTGCAAGGGTGGTAGAACACAGGGACAGCCAGGAGAGTTGATGGAGATCACTTTGGAAATATTCCAAATCTGATTGGACACACTCCTAAGCAACATGCTGGAGCAGGGTGTTGGACTACATCTGCAGGATTCCCTTCCAATGTCACCTGTCCTGTGACACCGGAAATTGCAAGAATGCCAGACTAATAAGAGAGAACATGTGAGGGGCACAACTTCTAGAAGGAAATGATTTGTTCAAAGTTGAGAATGTGCCAATGATTGGGAGATTTTTGAGAATGGACTTCAGTTTTCCTGGCACACAGAGATAGCAGAGACATTTTGCACTTGGGTACCTTTTTTCCTCATTGTAGACAGCTGGGAAGATGGTTGATATCTTGGCTATGGTATGGGCTACTTGAACAGCACAGGTTAAAAAGCTTTTGAAAACTCATGTTTGAATGCAATTTATAATCCAGCATGTGATACTGCAAAAGGCTTTTTTTAGTTCTGAGAGACAGGATAAGCTAGTTTCTGATTGAGAACTTGAACTGGGACTTGTTTCTCCTGGGCTTCTTGAAATAATTCAATAGGTCCACCTTGCCTTTAGTACTCCTTATTGCCACCCTGTGATGGGCACATGGGGGAACTGAGTCCTGCCAGTTGTCTGTAGAAGTTGTTCTGTTTGTGCTGTGGCGGGGTAAATACTGGCATGAAAAACTGAGCATTCTGGTGCTTTGCTGTGTTACTCTGAGTTTTGCACAAGGGAATGTGGCTGTGGTGCCAGTTTCAGAGGATGTTAGTAACTGATAGTAAAAACCAAGGTTTTTGTTTTCATCTTTTAAAATACATTTTACTGTTTTACAAAGCTCAGAGAAGCAGTTCTTTCAACTATGAACTACGTATCAAAACATAACAAGCAGGTAAGAGCTCATTTCCATTTCATGCATTTTTCTGTAAAAGAGACTGGGCACAACCCACTTTTCACCTTTATTCCTTAATAAAGGATAACATTGAGATCATAAGTTTTGGAGGGTCTTCCGACATTTTTAATGCAACATCTTCCTGCAAGCTCTATAAATCAATGAGACACTTCTTCCACATGAGAGCGAGCAGTGGAGATGCTCCACCAGCTGGAGTACAGATGAAGAGTGCCCTGGGAGGTAATCTCAAAGTGTGGAGGAAATGACAGTGTCAAAGGAAAGGAGGTTTTGTGTGGAGAGCAAGTGTCTACCTACAGAAACAGTCTGTGACTATGTGAGGAGGATCAAACAGCTCTGTTGCACAGTATTTTTTTCAGCTGAATTTATTTAGAAGGTTGTAAATATTTGTGTCATTCATCACCCATATAGCTTTGAAAATTAAGTGTTCCTGAAACTTGGGTGTATTATTTGGAGACAGGAGGCTAACACTCTTATTTAGATTAACTACTGTTTTATTAAACTAATATACAGAGTTGGTGGAGGGATACACAAACTAAAAGAAATGTTCATTTTGTTGAACCAAGCTGACAGGCCATGATTACAGATTACCTATTTTTGTGATGCAAACTGGGAATTAATATAAACAGTATGGTCAAAACCAGGCTTATGTTTTGCTTGTTTTTGATAGGAGTTGTGTGGAAGGGATGTGTCTGTAAATCGGTTCCAAGATTTATTCAGTGATGTCCTGTGAAAATAGTCCAAGTCAAGTCAGTATTCATGTCTGAAAGCATGAAGTTTGGCTCTTTAGACTTTGAACTTTGAAATAAGGAATATTATACCAGCTTGTATTAATTGTTCAAGTAAACTGTGTATAAAATCCAGTGTTCCCTGAACATAATCTCAGATAACAGATAAAATTCCAAATATGTAAAGAGTGGGCAAAATTTCTGATGACAGTGTGATAAATCCTGTGGTGGTTACAGCTAAAACAGGCTGCTAATGTGTATCTGAGCTCAGGAGATATTAAACTATATATAGATTCTGCTATTCCTAACAGATTGTTGTTGAGATACCTGACACATTTTTTGATGTTACATGCATTCAGAAGAGCTGAGCTTTACATAATTTCTGGTTAGTGCTAGTTGTGTGAAAACACAGATATGAGTGGCCTAGTTAGGAAACTCTGTTGCATACACAAAAACGCAAGTTTGAAGATTTCTGCGAAGACGCAGAGACTCTCTTGACACTCAGCATTCTTTCCTTTCCATTTCTGTTTAATTCAGTGTGAGTGCAAAGCACAGTGAGAAGTGATTTGTCACAGCAGTGCTCCTTGGCACAAGAGCGGCTGGAGTGCATTCCCTGTTTGCAAGAGTCACCTGTCCAGCCAACACTGCCACTGCTCTCACTGTCACTGGAATGGAGAGTAGAAAGCCCGAGGTTCTGGGAGCTAAACTTCAGTCACAGAAAATATTGTATTCATGTCATCAGACTTTGGCTGAAGGTTGTCCAGTGCAAACAGCCTTCAGAGCATTCCTCAGGCAAACTCAAAGCAGGTGATGTGTGGATATGTTTGTGCTGAGGTCTTTTTGAGGCCCAGATGTTTCTTGCATTTGCTAAATTTAAAGGTGAAGAGAAAATATGGTTCTGAGACAGGGATTCCTTCACATTTTATATTCTGGGTTCCAAAGTGAGGATAAAATTGGATGGGGCGAGGGTGACAGGACACAAATGTACACTGTTAGTATGATAAAGTATGTGACCTTTCTTTTTGTGGTTCTGATACTGCTGGAGGTGCACAGGTCTATTGGCTGTACTCATCCAATTGGTTCACATCAACACAGTTGTTGGAGAATGTGTCATATGGGCAAATAATTTTTCTCTAGCATCACTTTTGCTGAAGTTTTTAGCCTGTTGGAAAAAAAAAGAAAACCAACTGACAATAAGGTCATTTTACTTATAATGTTGAGTGTTAATCTGTTTTGCTGTCAACTTTGTCTCTAATTTCCAAATTTCACAAACCATGGCTAGTAAATCTGAAGATTATTTCAATGTTGTCCTTAGAACAGTGTTTTAGGACTGTGTTTACAGCTGAGGGATTGCTTGTGGTTTTCAACTCCTGAAATATGTTCAAGATGACCTTCCTTTTCTCTTTGGATATTTAGTTGTATGTCTTTGATAGGTGATGTAATAGGTCATATGCTGTTCAACTATTTCTAGGTCTTTTATGTCTATTTATTATCTCCTAAAAGGTAGCTTGATGGTTTTGTTCTCCTTGCCAGGGCCTATTTATCATAGTAGTTTAGATCTAAACTTTAGTACAGTGACAAGAATGTTCCATAATTTTTTTTTACTTGCAGGGAAATACCTGAGGCAAGTGCTCCTGGCCACTAGAGGAGACTTGTTACTGAAGCAGATGGAGCCTTGGTCTTTCCTTTTGTGTACTTATGTCTAATAGAAATACTTTCAGAGAACTATTGCTGTCTATTTCTTGTTTGCTTTCTACACTCATTTACAGTTTTGGAATGCATGAGTTTTCTGATTCCTTACTGAGGCTTTACTCACATTAACTGCTCCAGGCCTTCTTGACATCTATATTTCACTCTGTAGAGTGGAATAATAAGGTCATGTAACTCTTGAGAACCACCTGACTTCTGATTGTATTCAAAAATTCTGATCAAGAAAATGATGCAACTGTGACAACAATTTACTGTTGAACATTTTCACTGTTAGTCTGGTTTAAGATTCGTTTTTAAAGAAAAGCATTTGCAAAGAATGCACTCTAATTCTGAAGCCTCCAAATAGCAGTTTACCCAACAGGTCCAGCCCTTCACTAGTATATCCCAGGAGTTTTGCTCAATTTTAGTCCTCACTATTACTGAAGTACCAGAAAATGTTAGTCACAGAAGGTACTTTTGATTTTGCCTTTAATTCACTAACAGGGCTTTTGAACCAAAGAAGCAGTAACTATGAGCCTTGACTTTTAGAAGCAATTTAATTCAGAAATTGTTCACAAATGTCGCATTCAGGAGTGGAAGATGCTGAGGTTGACATGTTGCAATTTTGCATCCGAGTTGAGCGTAGCTGCTTAAGGAAGCCAATGATGCTCCTTGTAAAAGTGCCTGTGAGCAGCCAGTGATGCCTGCAGAAGTGCAACTGTTCTTTTCCGTGCTCCATCACCATTGTAACAGGAGGGGGAAAAAAAAAGTTGCTTTGGCAGGAGGTTTTCTTATGTTCTCTGGTAACATCAAAACGCTGTAACTGTTTTCTTCTCAGTTTGCTGATGTTTCCTTGGGCTGGAGGCATACAAAGGGTTTGCAGTGCCCTTTGTCAGGATCAGCTAGAAGAGCAGTATGTGCTCAATGCAGGCATTAAATCCTGCTTGGATGCACAGTTTTTTCCAGAGGAGGCTCACACTGTATTTCATGTTGCTTAGGGAACAACTTCACTTCTGAAGCAAGAGAAGCAAGCCATGTGAAGACCCATATGACTAAGATGCTTATCTTAATATTAGGACTTTGAATGTGTGGCCTCTGGCACCCTTGGATCTTTTGTGAGAAAGTGCCATTGGGCAAACAAAGCTGTGATTTTCACTTTTGCAAAGTATTGTTCAGCTGTACTTCAAGTAGCATTAGAAAGACAGTAATAAAGTGAATTTAGTTTGAATGACAAACGTGTATAATTAAAGGAACCTGATTTTGAGGAGGTAGCTAAGAAAAAAACCACTCATACTAGAGTATCCCATGATGCTTCAACAAAACCAAATATGACTGTGGATTGAGTTATAACCTATTGTGCCTTTAATCCCTGTTTAACATTTCAATATAAGGAACATTTCTCTTTGAGAAATTAAATGCTCTGCAATTGCATTTTAGGCTAAGAAACTCCACCTAATTCTTTTTCAGGTTTTTTTTTTTCCCCAAGTAATTGTCTTCAATTGGTCCTTACGTTGTGGATATTTTTCACCTACTGTTTTTGACCCAAACTGTCAGAACTGGGTGGCACAAGCAGTGCACAGCCCACATTTTCTGCATCAGGTTGTTTTGGTTTTTTTCAAAGATCCAAGCACTATTGTGCTGGATATCAGAGCTGTCCTGTTTCTTCATGTAGCTGAAAGGGATATTTGTCAAGGGTGTACCAAGCATACCTTCTGTAACACCCTGCATTTGATGCTTAGATGGTAAAGAGGCCAGCAGCAAAAGCACTTAATCCTGCCTTAAGAACTGTTAATGCCTGGTGACATGAATGAGCACTGAGGGTTCTTAGCAGTACTGAGCCGACAACATCACAGCCAGAGAACAACTTTATTTTATTCCTACTTATGTCCCAAGCTTGGTATTTGGATAGAAGCTGTTGTGATTTCACAAAGCATATTTTTAAAAAGAGGCTTCCTTGCTTCTGATTTATTTAATCTTCATGTCTGCTGTTTTCACTGCAGCTTCAGCAAACTGTTCTCATAACTGATTGTAGATGATTTCAGAACATTTTCTTTTCCTCTGGTGAACCAGGAACACAATATTCTTAGCCTTTTTGGAGGAACTTCATGCAGAGTAAAGAAATATTTTCTCTGCAGAATCATTTAATTAGTGTTTCTATTGCAGAAATTTTTAATTGCTTTATCTTCAGAAATATTACATAAAGAAACTCAATCTGAAGAGATTTTCATAGAGGAATAAAAAAGAGGAACATATTTGAAAACAAAGATTCTCATACTAGGAGAAGGGTTGTATCTTTTTTCTTTTCCAAAATTAGAAGCTGCAAAATATGTTGAGAATGAAGGGGCTACAAAATCTCTTATTCTGTATTCATGTGTTTTGATTAGACTGTAATTATCTATCCCTTTCTGTTTGCATGCTTCGAGAAAGCTAACTTGCATTTATACCATTGTAAATACAATTAATTTATTTGCTTTAATGCATCAATATTTGTAAAAATATACAGGAGGGATTCTGTAACATGGATCCTCTTTTCATGGAGGAGATTCATGTGGTCACGTGTTTTTATAGAGCTCTCATGCAGAAATACAAGACCAGAAAAAGGAAATGTGGAAATGTTAGTGCTAGTCTTTGGACAGCACAACAGAGTGGTAAAAGTGTGATTTAATAGGAGCACTGGAAGAAGCAGCTCAACTGTTTCTCAGTGTTTGGGGGCATCTGGAAGCATTGGGAAGAGATGCCCAAAATACCATCAACAAGAAACCACCTGTAAGGTGCCTGTATTTACAGCAGCTGCAAAAGACACCTGTGTGTTGGGTTTGGATCACTCTTCTTATTTTAATAGCCTTTGTCCACATCAGAGGCTTCCTGTCAAAATGTGAATGTAGAATATCCAAGAACCTAACTGAATAACAGTGCTGTCTTTGCAGAGATGAAAACGTTTGCACGGCACAGAAGTGTTCCTGCTAGAAATGCTGATAAAAGTATAAGCAAGCTTTTATGTTTCCCTTCTGACTCCTTCATGGTACTGTGGTTTGAACAGAATGAGTAGGAAATATATATATGAAATACTGTGTTTGAACGGCAAGTCTTACTGTGAAATTGTTTTGTTGTTTTTTTTCTGCTGCAGTGTGTGGAGTGCTGTCTTGGACTGCTTATTTCTTGGAGCATTTGAGGATATTTCAGTGCTCACTGGGATTTTATAAATTGTGGTGATTTCCATGAGATGCTTGTAGTTCCTAACTATGTAGCAGAGCCATGAGACAGTGTGGTATAGATTAAAATTTCCTTTCTCTCAGTCCTATTATAGTTGTATAAGAACATGTGTATATAATACTAAGGATAGATATACAGCTGTCTTCGTTACATGTACATAGAGAATGTGGATTTGAATAAGAATTGAGTAACTGTGTTGGATCATGTTTTAAAATGGAAAAAATAGATTTGTTATTTGATCAATAAGGGCCAGAAGGCTGCAAAGAAAAAAAAAGTTAAGTACTGTAATTTTGGAGGATATTTAGGAAATTAGGAAGTTCTGGAAGTTTCTGGGAAATAGGGTAGAATGTGCTTAAATTTCTTAACTGTGAGAAGAATGTGTTTAATTAAAATGTTACTTGTGTTTCCACTACTTGTAAAAGTGCCAGTGAACAACCAGTGCTTCTTGTAGAAGTGTAACTGTGTTTTTCACCATGGAACAGAGAGGAACAAAGACAAATAGAACTTTTCTTTGTCTGCCATGTCAGGATACAAAACAACAGTACTGAGAACTAAAAGGTAACTGTTCTTTCTGATTGCCTTGTCCTGCTGTAGCACGTGAGGGATAGACATTTCTGTTGTTATCAATATTAAGAAGTCTTGACTGTCTATAAACACAAGTGATTTAAGTGGTGACTCCAGGTTTTTCCATGTGTCTGTACCTTCAGATGCGTTTCCTGTGTGTTAGCAGCCATAAAAACGTTCTGCGTGCAAATGCCTAAATTTATTTTCTCAGAAAGAATCCAATTTAGCTCTTCTTCCTGAACTTTGAGCCAGAGTCCACAATTCTGCAGCAAGTGGTTGCATTGACC
Source organism: Apus apus (assembly GCF_020740795.1). Taxonomy (NCBI): domain Eukaryota; kingdom Metazoa; phylum Chordata; class Aves; order Apodiformes; family Apodidae; genus Apus; species Apus apus. The sequence continues at coordinate 15,091,903 of NC_067294.1, read as the reverse complement.
ATCTCTCACTCTTTATAGTTTCTTTATTTTCTGTTACATTCAAAACACATTTTCAGACTGATATTTTCTGTGTTCCTCTTGTTGAGAGGTGCTGAGTGCTCTCTTTGCCTGTTCCTATTCCAGTTTTGCTCCTCCTTGCCTGGGGCTTTGCTGAGGTCAGCTAGAATTGTCTCCTGGAGAGCCCTGACTGGCTCCAGGCTATCTGTAAGCATGATCAGAAATTACAGAATACAGTGCAAAGTTGTTTACATTTTTCTTTAGGTACTACAGAATTTGCTTAACAAGTGATGTTTCAGACTTATTAAAAAATACTGTCTTAAAATGCCTGATAAGCCAGGAACTCCTGGGTCCTGGTAGAGGCAGGGGGGCATAATTTTCACTGGGCTGCTGCATCCCCAGGGCCTGCTGTCACCTAACCAGGTTTCCATCATCTGTGGGACTGTGCTTCAGAAACAGATCCTGAACTCAGTGTTTTAAACCAAGACATTTGTAACTCAACCCACTACCTTTTCTTCAACAAAGGCTTGTTTTATATGGAAATTTCTGATGAGCTGAAATGGAATGGTATAGCTGTTGGACTGCTGCCTGAACAAATAGTTTTTATTCCACATCAGGCTGAAGTCCTCCTTCCTTGGCTAATTCTCTCTGGCCTTACTGCAGAGGCTTTCTCTGGAGTGCTTTGCTCTCTTAGCCAAATGGTGTAGACAGTTCCTAGTCCCATAAAGCAATTGCCTGCTTCTCTTTCCTCCCAATACCACTTGTGAATGATGCATTACAACATGAATTTTATATGCTCTTGACTGAAAAATGCAAGGACTAAGTGTTGATTGTGTGTTAGGATATGTGAATGAGTGGAAGATGCTCAAAGTTTCTAATTTGGTTGCCTGGAAGCATTAACAGGGTACAAAGATCTAGGTTTCTGGGAGAATTTTTCTCAACATCCAGATAATGCTTTGGATTATTACATTCTGCTAAATCCCTGGCAAGAGACTGGAAATCTGGGCGTTCAGAGTAAGGTAAAATAGCAAGAGGTCGGGCACATCAGGGTGATAGGGAAGGAGTGTTTGGCAGATCTGTGCAGCTGCAATTTGCAAAGCAGTAGCATTAGGGAATGCTCACTCCTTCAGTGGCCTTTGAAATTAATCTTGCCTTTTCTTTCCCCTTGCTATTTTTCTTTGATCATTCCACAAAATTTAGGCTACACGTCCAGATCTTTTAGTACAAACCCTCAGCTGTTTTGGTGTTGAGTGTGAAATGGTTGTCTAATTCCTGTAAGCCCAGTTACTCAGCCAAGCCACAGTCTTTTTATTTTCTCTTATGCAATGCACTGTTACTCAGCTTTCTCTAGTGGACCAGATCTGCCCTTTCCTGAGCACTGGGGTGACAAGAGCTGGAAGCAGTGTTTGGTAGGATGTCCCAACAATGGCTTTACAACCATGCTCTTGCTCTTGTACTCACCTGGGGGACTGATGCAGAAGCTGTTCATTTGCTGCTGAGAACTGGGTAAGTTCTCATGGTTTTTGTGGTGGAATACAGACAGAGAAACAACCACACTTCAGTTGAAACCTCTGTATAAGTGTTGAAACAAACTGAAGTCCAAATTACACAGCTTATTAATGAGAGTTTGTAAACAGCAGCTTCTCTTCTGAAGCAGCGTCGTGTTGTAGGTTCAAGTAGTATCCTAGTCCCTAGTATCCTGAATCATATTATCACTTTGATTAGTAGATTTTGTGTTGATTTTATCTTTAAGAACAATATTGGTTATTCAAAAAAAAAAAAGTAGTTAAGTAGCATCGAGTTTCCATTTATTTCAGAGGAAATCATAGAGTTGTGAATTTGAATCTGATCCTCACACCTGGGTGTTCAAGCAAGCAGGGGATACCCCAGGCATGGTCCCTGCCACCTCTCAGGGTGTGATAGAATTAAGATACATTATTCGTTTGGAGCCTTCGTTTGAGGGAAATGGGATAATGTTGCAGGGTAGCACATGTTCAGAAAGGCCTAATTTTAACGTGTTTAACTGTCACAGCATTGACAAGGAAGGCAGAGGTGCAGGCAGGACAGCACAGTTTCCCCTTGGCCTTAGGGAGCCTTGACGGGCTGAGGGCCCAGGCTGTGGAGGCCTTTACCTGTCAGGGCTGTGTGGGCCTGGAGCAGCAGGGAGAGCAGCTGAGGGACTTGCAGCACCTGCATGGGAGCTCCACAGAGCCAAGCTACCACAAAGAAAAACCCAAGTGAAGTGGCTGCTTCCCAGAGGAAGGGGCTCCCCGAGGGTGAGATAATGGAGCCAGGATTGAATAGTGCAACAGTTTGTGATATATGTTTGTGTTTTTTCTTAAAAAAGCTTTACATATGCTCTTTACAATTACAAATCATGGCTTGAGATCAGCATTCTCTCAGGTTTCTTTAGCTTAGTAAAGACGTTTCATTTCTGAGAATTTTAGCAGGGTGTGTGGGGATTTGCAGATACAAAAAACGAGAGGGTTTTTTCTGGGAGGGGCTTTGTAGTGTTTTTTTTTGCTTTGGGCTATGAAGTGCTGGAAGTGTTGCAGAATTCTTTTTCTTATTTTTATCTGTGCGCCAGGCATTGGTCCGTGCTCCCTGCCCTGCCAAAAAGACTTCAGCATTAATGTGACAGACCACCCTGCCCGTGGGTGAGGTGTGTAATTCTTGCTCGGAGCAGATATCTTGAGCGGAGGCCGCTTATTATGTCGAAGTGCATGTGGTTTTCTGACAGGAGTTACTTGGCAGTCCAGAGAAAACATTAAACTCCACTTAACTTGGAAAGACCGGGAGGACTTAAATGCATAGTAAGAAATGTCTGCATTTCATTTCTTCTCCTCGGTCTCTGTATTGGAAAGTCTCGGTGATGGTGAAGTGAGACCTTCCCTTGCTCTGGAGTATGGCCTGTTTGAGTCAGCAACAACTGCTTGCATTTGGCAAAGGGCTTTTTTTGTTGGTTTGGATTTTTTTTTCATGGTTGCCTGTTGAATTCATAAATGGGAATTAAAATGACTGGTATTAAAAATGAACAAAAACCCCAAACACAACAACTCGAAGCTGGGAACTTCTGCAATCTGTTCTCCATTCTTGCCAATGGCTCTTGGGCATTGCTTGTGCCACACTAGTTTTAAAAACATTATTTTTTTCATTATTTTAGAAGTATGGATTTTGTTCAGCATTAGTGTTTTTTATTATGAGAGGGTTATTTTTCATTTAAGAAGTTCCATGTAAGGTCATAAATTAGAGTTTTTAAAGTTTCTCTTTCATTAAAACAAACCAACAACTTTTGGACTTTAAAACACACTTATAATTTCTAATCATTTCCAATAATTAACTTTTCTAAGGATTTAATTCCTTTAATTAAGTTTTCTCCTATAATAATGAAACTTCTTTTGTGGATAGCTGTTTAACATTAAACAAATGCTGAATATTTACTTTTTAACTTTTTTTAAAAAATAATATGGATATGAGAACCTACTTTGCAGAAGTGTTCAGTTTAGCAAGACATTTTAGACAATTTATGACACTATGCTCTGAGTACTTGCAGGCCAGCAATGAGTGTCCATTGGGCCCAATGGGATGGTGGTGGTCGTGTGATGGATGTGGGGAAGCCTGGGTGGAGGTGAGAGACAGTCACTTAGCGTAGGTGTAACAAAGCATGTAACCAAGGAAGGTCCAGATGAGGGGTCAGGCAGGTCTCCTGACTCTTCAGTACCCCAGCAGCTTCCAAGGAGTTCACAATAGTTATGGTAGCAATTCCAGCACGTTGTTAGTGTTGCATTGGTAGCCTGTTATGCAGGGACTGTTTCTGTGTTATCTTACCCTGTGTGTTGGAAAGCAGTGTTTACATGGGTCTCCAAATGTTTAGAAGAAAATTGCTGTTTGGTGTGTTTGGAAAACAAACAAACAAAACCACCTCTGGATTGCTGGCTATCAAAAAAGTGTCCCAGTAACCAGGCTAGCACTGGGTTTCGCTTGAAATTAAATACTTGCTTTGTGCCTTGATTAGGTTTTGGGGTTTTTTAACATTACGTTTGTTTTGTCTTCCCTTGACTAGCCCTGTGTTGCAATATTTTCACCTCTCAGACCAATAGCAGCCACAGGACTCTGAAACTGAGTCCCGGGACTTGGTGATTGCAGCTTCCCTGCAGGGCTGCACAGCAGCTGCCCTTGCTCCACCTAGGGCTGCAATTTACAGAAGCCTGGAGAAGAGAGAGCTTGTGATCAAAGTGCTGCTGGATTTCAAAGCCCTTTAGTGGCAAACATAGCGGGGAACTGAATTCTGAATCTCAAGGAGAAAGATAGGAAAAACAGCTGCAAAATTTCCTAGCACTTCGTGTATAAGCACCCTTTTTTAAAAAGAAAAATTACTATTTCATTCAAGTGACACAAAACTGGCTTGTCAAACACTGAAAATAATGGTTTTCCTTTATTTCTCCTTCCTTTTATTTTTTTTCACGATTTAGTTCAATTTTCAGGTTTTTCATGTAAAATACAACCCCTCCTAGAATCTTTCTCAACAATTTCATGTGAATTCTTGACTTCTGAAACTGAAGTTTTAAGCCATCAAATCCTGTGAGACTCACAGGAGGGTTGCTGTGTGTGACAGGCAGATCTGGGTGCACACAGGCTCTTCCTACTCTCAATGAATCAATCCTAATTAATTTCAACTTTTAAAAAGCAAACAGATTCAAGAGGCATTATGAAGCCAACACTACATAGCAGAGAAACTGACATGGGTAAATAGCAAGCAGTTCAGCTTTGATGTACCTAGATATGCCTCTAGAAATTTAACACTGCCTCTGAATTGTTTAATCTTCTGTATGTGTTTGAACTTACGCAGCAGCCTAAATATTTTGCTGTTGTATTTTAACCACCCTGTTTTCACTGAGGTTTGGAATATACATTTTCCTATCAAGAATTTGACTCTAAAGTGTAGTCATGCTCCTGCCATGTTGATTGGAAAATGAATTTATAATCTGGCATAGAAGTAACGATGTGTCCAGATGTGAGTATCAAATATTGCTGAGCTCCTGCTGTGCTGTACAGGCTCAAAATTCAAGCGCTGCTACAGAAATGAAAAGCATCATGTGTGTGTCCTGCTGCATCCTCAGCTCTGCCACGTTGCCTTGGCAACATGAGGAGCCCACAGCAGCTGCTCAGCACCCACAGAGGGGTCCCCTGGATGATCCCCAGGACACTTGCAGCTGGCAATGTGCAGGACAGAAGGCTGCCCTGTGGCATGTTGGAGGACATGGTTTATTACCTGTCCACCTGAACACCTCTTGGGCCAGCACTTCATTTCTGACCTCCTTCTTCTACCAAACAAACTCCTGTGTTCAACTTTGGAGTTCATACGTGTGGGAAAATAAAATACATCCCCTAGCAGAGACCTTTCGTAGATCCTGTTTCAGGGTGGATTTACACTTCTTAGGGAAGAGCCAGGTTATTCTGGGGCGGTTGAAGAGTTCTTGAGCAAAGTTGTAATCTTGTAAAGAAGCACAATTCATGCAGTGGGCAGAGTGTTAACCTGACCCCGTCCCCCATGGCCCTTGCCAGCTGTGGGCTGCTGGAGTGTCCTCACCAAGACACAAACCTGCCAAAATCAGTCCTGATTTGTTGCCATCAAAATGAATTTCTGAGGACTTGTTTGCCACCTTCTTCGTATTAGTGTTGATGGGATTTTAAACAAGCTTTTCCCAAAATTAGGGTGGTGTTTAGCACTGGGTGGTCTAACACTGAGGCATATGATTTTTAACTCCTCCTTGGTTTACTGAAGTTGAAAATAGTGCTATTTGCTGTCAAGTAATTTTGCTTTGGTTTGGCGGAGGCATTGAATTTGTTATGGTTATAGTGCTAAACAGTGCTAAAGAATTCCAGCCAACTGCTCTGTTTGCAGAGGTGGGATTTTTGTTGGAGTAGTATTTTCTTAAATTTACAGAATAAATTTAATTAAAACCCAGTAGTTTCTAACATCTTATTTACAGTCAGTGTACAGATTCATGTATTGATAACTTGTCATAGTTTCGTGGCAATTTGTTAATTACTTTGTAATTATTTCATGATTACTAACACTTTTGGTGCCATGCCACTTTCTGTTCAGTTTTGTTGTTGGCTTTGTGGCTCTCTGATCTTCGCAATCTTTGTACCACTTTGTATATGATTGTTCTTCATACCTATCTTTTATAATCTTTGACTTTGTTCTACTTTCCTTTGCTCTGTTTGTCTCCCTCTGATCCATCTTGTACGGCCAGTGTAAGGGAAAAGACGTTTGTTAAGGTGTTCTTTTGGTTCACCAAGATAGACCAGTGTATAGTCTGTTTAGGTGGACATTATTTCTATGGGTTTTTTACATAGAAATGGTATTTCCTATGCCACAGGTACTTTCCAACCACATATGAAAAGCAGGTTTTTGTCCCCAGAGTGCTGCTAGTGTATAGGTTTAACAGAAGTGGAAAGGATGTCCATGTAGTAAGTGATTTGAGTGATTCAAGGTACACGTCATGTCTGCTTTTTGTCGCCTTTTCCCAAGGCTGTTCTTCATGCCCTTAACAATTAATTCCTCTCATTTTAATTCCTAATTCCACGTGGATTTTTAACTTTAGTTCTGGCTTTTATATATATATATACACATATATAACACCAGCTTCTGATTTAAACCACAGTTGATACTGGATTAGACATTTTCTGTGCTTTTAGAGAGAAGTGGTGGAAAGGCTTACACGTGCACTCTTAGGATAAAATGAAGCCTGGATGAAAAGTGAAGTAAGGCCAGATGGAAGTGCTGTTAAATATCCCTAGTAGCACAAGTCTTAAAAGCTCTGTTTTCTTTGTAAAGCTTTCCTGCTATTCATTGAGCTTGCGGAATGTATCCCACAGTGTTATGTAGTGCAGTCACAAGTAACAGATGATGTGTTTGCAGCGAGAGCCTGGTGTGGCCCTTGGGGTTGTGTTCTGGTCCCCAGCAGTGAAATGTTTGTACACTCTTTTGATGAAGATGTGTCTTCCTGTGTTAGACAAATGAAGAGTGTCATTTGGGCAACCCTGGGACTTTTCAGTGCTCCTTAACTCAGATAGCATTAGTGCTGCAGACCTGAACTGGATTATGCTTATCTGTTAGCTCACAACAGGCTTTTCACTACTGTGCCTGCCCCTTGTCTTGAAAAGAAAACTTTGTGTTCCTTGGTTTTCCTTTGGCTCCCACTTAATTCTTAGCTTTATTATTCTTCAACATATTTCAGAAAACTGCTAGAAGACTTCTACAAATCTGAAGCCGTTTGGGAGATTAGCTGGAATGAATGCTTTAGTTAAGTATGTGAGATTTCTTCTTACCTATTCACTGCTAGATTTAAAAGTTTTAGCTTGAAAAACCACTGTTGGTAATGGCAATTTATAACAGCCTGTGTCCTGGAGTGTAATTTATGATGAAAAAAGCAGAGGATTTAGCAAGTCTAAAGCTTCCCTGTCTGTTGCTCTGTTTTTAGCATTGTGGGATAGCCTGGCATATGCTTAGTTAGCCACTGCTTCAAATGTAGAAGTATTTTAACTTTGATACCTAATGTCTTTTGCAGACGGCTTAGATAATGTTGCTGTGTGAGAGGTGTGCTTACATTTGCCATGGCTGCAGGAGAGGAGACATACCTGGTAGTAGCTTTATTTTTGCTGTGGAGTGTAGATTACAGTCTGGCTGGTTTTGCTTGGAAATATATCCAGGAATTGGATTAAATACTTCCTGTCCAGTCTTTTGGTCACTGTGGGGAGATAGGGTGGATGTGACTCGTTCCACCTCAGTGAGCCTTGCTCTCTTCTGCCCAGGTAAAACAATGTCTGGAGTAGGTTTGGTGGTAGCCTGGGTGTTGCTAGTCTGGCTTCTTGCTGCCTTGCTGCTGCATTTTGTCCCTGCGCTCGGAGGAGCTGACAGCTGAAGGGCAGGTACTGGTGTTGCTGTGTGTGATTGCAGGTCTGTCTCCTCCCTTCTGTGTCCTTGCATTTCTTGTCTGTCCTTAGGTGTGCTCTGTGTCTCTGCCCAGTAACGCCAGGAATTGCTTTGCCAGCGTCTTTGCAGAGGCCGGCGGGCTCAGCCTTGGCCTCTCCTGTGTCATGGCTGTGGACAGGGAACTGGTTTTGCAGAAGTCCTGTGATACAATCTGAGAGGAAAGCAAGCTTGTTTGCATCTCTTTGGCCATCACTGCTGCTGAGAACTGTTGACCTCTACATTAGCCCACTTTACAAAATTGAAATCTCATTCCATGGTTTATTGCTTTCTTTTTAATACCATTGCAGCATATGAAACACAGAGCTGCTGTTATGCTGACTGCAAAGATAAATTGTTAGTATGATATGCAGGGATTAGTCTCTCAGTTTGTGAATCTGTTTATTCCCTGTGCACTACATTACTGCTTCTTCTGAATGGAAGCATCTGAAATTGTGTGTTTTGTTATTTCTGCACCATTTTGAAAGACTTATCAACGTGGTTCAAAGAATGACATTTTAATGTAAATAATACAGGTGTGTTGGTTCAACTTTATATTTGATAGTCCCGGCTTCTTTCAAGTTTGTGACCAGCTTTGCCTTAGATATAAATATTTTGGTTTCCAAACCTAGGGAGAATGAGAGAAAGGATAAGGGTTTCTGCACTGAGAGTGGTCCCAGGACAGAGCGAGCTGGCAGGAGCTTGCAGAGCAGCACCCTGTACCAGATTGCCCATGGTTTAAGAAATTAAGGAAGGAAGTTGGATTTTTCTCAATGCCTGTGTTTGCTTGTCCACCCAACAGCTTGATAGAGAGAGAACTGGAAGTTCAGCAAATAGTAGAGCTAGAAAAATGTTCTTTCTCACTTTTAGTTCTCATTTTGACATGAAGAAATCCTTTTGTTCAGTTTGGATAGTTTTGGTAACAGAGCTAGGATTGAGCTGAAGTCTGGATTATAAAGGTGTTCTGATACAGTAGATGCTTCCAATGGTCCCCAATTTTGTGAATTAAGTCCATTTTGCTTACTAAAATTGTCAATGTCTTTTACTTTACCTCTTTTATTATAAGCATTTTAGTATCTCCATTTCTGTATAATCCAAGATTTTTCTTCTTGCCCCCATTTTACTGGACTTCTTGTTATCTTGATTTTATTAAATTCCTGATCTTATTTCAGAATTCATGTGGCATGTAATTTCCTTGGAAAGTTAAGTGTCAGCTAAATGGCATTGCTTTGTTTTAATTTAAATTCAGTTAATAGAAAATGAGCTGCAGCAGGAGCACCAAAAGAGCTCAGCAGGTCTCTGACTGGCCCTGGAAATTTTGCTAGAGGATTTTGGGACACTGAACCAAGTAGATGCTTGGTTTGGAGGTGCTGTTATATGAATTCTCTGAAGTCAGTGATCCATTTTCAGTTGAACTTGTTTTAGTTAGTGTTTGGGTTATTGTTTGGTTTATTATTTTGTACTGTTTTCTGGGGTTTTTTTGCCATAACTTTCAAGTCAAGGTTATAAATAAAGCTATCGATGAGGAATAGCTAACTTTTAACTTGATTTGGAGAAAGGAACTCAGCATGTTAGCTTGGCTAACAACTGCAAGTTTGGCTTTTGCACTCATGAGTATGAAATGCTCACAAACTAAAGGACCGAAGAGGAATTTGGTCTGAGGGTATAAAATCAGGTAGTACCGTGGCTTTTGTTTGAGAACAGCTGTTGGCCTCGACAGAGAATAAGGAGCCTAATACGTGGCAGCATGTGGCTTGGTGCTGCCTGCCGGAGTAGATGCGTGTGGTCTGGGATTTTGGTCTGCTTCTTTAATATCAGCTTTTTTTGGGTTGATTTTGATGTAGCTACTGGTTCCTTTTTAATGGCAGTTGAGGAATGAGCAAGGATGTGGTAGGATGACTGCAAATCTTTGCGCTTGAGACAAGTGCCAGTCTAGGAAAAAAATGTAATTAGAGTAACGTATTTCAATTGATAATGTAGAGAGTAAAGAAATAAGAAAGGATAATGTGCATAAAATAATACAAGAAGAATGCAGAAATTGTTCTCAAGGTATAGAGCTGGTATTTCTTCATTTTAAACATTAAAAGAAAAGTGATAGCAGAGGTCTAAATTGGTTGAATAACCATATGAAATGCTAGGACCCAGGCTGAGCCATTTTAATAGCAGCAGGCTAAGCAAAGCTGCTGACGCATTCTGTGGAAGGTCTGGTATTCAAGTTACAGGTATTTCTGTATTGAAGAGTGCTAATATAAAATAAAAATAATAAATCATACAAATATGATAGTTAACTATGTTCTAAGAGAAGCTGTTAAGCTTTCTAGAAGTGTTTTTCCATTCTGCTTATTCTGCTATGAATTTGGCACATTGGTTTCTATGTCTTACAGAAAAAACGCCTGTTGGTGTAAAGAAAACTGAATTCTTTATATGTTGGTCACCAACAACATCCTTTGTAGCATAAGGCTCAGAACTGGCACAGATTTCCACCCTGAGTCACGTATTTAGTAAACATTTAATTCAATTTGAGTATTCACCTAGGGAGGAGATTAAATGAGAGAGGTCAAGCAGCTGCAGAGTGTTGAGTAATTCAATACTTTGGACATGTTGAGATTTTAATAAACATCAAGGTAAATGGTTTGAAATTGGAGCTGAGAGTTGAGACTCCAGAAAGAAAGGGTTCATCTTTCAGTTTTAATTATGCAACCAAAGAGAGCTCTATCCTCCAGTTTTGCAAGCTGTAGGGAGGTATAATGAGCTGTGTGCAGCTTTGATTCTCTATGTGAGAATATCCTTCAGGTACAGATTAAAAAGGCAAATATCTAAAATATTTTTTAAATTGTTGTTTTGGAGTCTGCTGACCTACTTCTTTCAAGAGTCTGCACTGTAAGTAGTATGTTTTCAGGATTTATAGACTCAGTTACTAAGTCAAAAGAAAAGAGCAAACAAGACTTGGGTGCTGTGTCTGTGATATCCGGAGGCCTGATGATGTGTATTCTAAATTCAGCCTGGTTTTCGTTTTGTTTGGGGTTTTTTTTATGTTCACATACATAAATGCTGGTTTGGACTGAGATTTCTATCTTTATTATTGCATCATTCAGTTTTTTAGGGTTGAAGAAGACAGTTTTGCTTTCTGGTGTTAATCCAGGATTCTGATGTAAAGGTCATTTTCAAAGTCTGCTTCACACATGACAATTTTTTTGCATTGACAGGAAAGTGGAATCCTTGGATGTGTGATGCAGAAGCCCTTTGTCTTCAGCTGCAGGGCTCATCCTCAAAACTGAGGGTGCAATCCATCATCCATTTAGCTTGTGATACAAGACTTAGTCTCCCTCTGTTTTGAAGTTTTAAAACCCCCCACCCTTATACTGGGAAGGACTGATTTTCCTATAAACCCTCACTAAGCCCTTTATATTTTCTCTTCCACCTCTGCCCTTTAAATTCTTATTTGTTGTTTTGTTTTTTTGGTTTTTTTTTTTTTTTTAATGAGAATGTCTGCAGCACTCTGCTAATATGCTAAAAACACTTCCTGCAAACTGAGCTGGGTGAGCCTGTTTTTTCCTTAGCAGTCTCTCCACTGTCTTCCTTGCATGCATTTGATCTGTCATCTTTTTCACTTGCGGTATGGTGAGTCTTTTGCCATCTGAGTATCATCTTTGTCTCTCTTTTTATCTTTAGCTGCTGGAGCTTTGGTGTATAATTTACAGTTTTTAAGCTACAGTGATGATGGATAGCTTTGCATCTCAGATCCAAGAGATCAGAACGGTACCATAATAAAAACTGATAGGACAATAATTTATTCTCATTTTCCCCCCCATCCAGAGATTTATGTGCGCTTCTGAGGTGTAACAACATCTGTCCTGTGTAACCTTCAACTGGAAAGTGAGTCTCCTTTGGTTCACAGTTCAGCCTTGAAACTCTATTTTATTCAGTTCTAGAGTATTCAAGATAATGTATCCCATTGTGAAAATTAAATTTTCAAAGGTGAGGTTCCCTCTGCTATGGATTTCCTCTACTTGTAAACCCACTGTGGAGGTGATCTGCAAGTGAGAAAAATCTTCAAGAAATTTGTCTTTGCTTTGTGTTACATACAAAGTATAAGCAGAAAATATAGTAGATGGTTAAATCTTCATGTATTTTAGCTTGTTAATAAAACTGTTAGGGCATCGCAAGAATAGCTGTTTCAAAGAATAAAGCATTCAAATACACTTGCCTAAACTTACAAAATAATTTTCAAGTGCTGACTTTGAAGATTTAACCTCAATTATATGTCAAAGTATTCAGTAATCAGCAAGTGATTAGAACTTTGTTTTGTTTTGCTGAATTGATTCTGTTAAAATATTGCTATCAGGGATGATTTGTGTGGTTAAGGCTTTATTGAGCAAACAAAACTTGTAAGCATTGTCCAACTGGTCAGACCAGAGATTGTTCTGGTCCAGTGGGCCAAGTGCTTTGTGTTTAGTGTGTGAGCATAGGGCAAGGAAGCACCACATTTGCCCTGCTGGAAGTTTCGCTGGCACCCACAAGCAAGTACTGAGGGTATTCCATACTCACAAATAGGAGCTGCAAGTTTCATTGTTTTGGTTTGGTTTTTAATTAACATCCGTATACTTTTTCCCCCCCACAAATATTTGCATTCCTGGTTTTGAGAGCAAGTATTATTTTTAAATTTAATCTTCACAAGCTCATCCAGCAAGAGGTTCCATGGTACTATAAGCGATATCAAAAAATACGTCTTTTTGATTTCCTGATAATGTTACTTGACATGCTCTAATTCTCCACATGTTAGAAGTGGTAAAAACTTGTTCTTGTTTTCTGTTTAATTTTTCATGCAATTTCAGTGTACCTGTTCTTGAACTCTTTTCCTAGCTGGAAGTCCACAGCTGTCTCTGCCCTTGTCCAGGGAACATTCACTTTCTTGGCACTGTCTTGTTTTTCAGTGAGCTACATTGCAGTTCTCAACTTTGGTAAATGCATCTTCCACTTTGTCCTTCATCACTTTGTATGAGGAGGCTCCCTGCTGCCCTCTGCAACTGTCTTTTTGCAACTTTGAAAAATTCTGAATCATCTGCAAATGTTGTTGCCTCATCTACGCCATTTCATGAATACATTGACCAGCACAAGGGCCTTTGGAGCCAAGCTGCGAGCTCCCCGTCATTGTGATAACTGCCCATTTAGTCCCATCTTCTGTGCTTTGCTTTTTTAATACTATTAATCCAGACAGAGACCCTTTCCTTTTATCCTGTGACTACTTAGACTTTGCAAGTGTCTTTGAAGGACCTTGCAAAAAGCTTTTTGGAAATTAAAACACACTGTAACAAGGTCACCCTGAATGATATACTTGTTGGCTGCTTCAAATAATTCTTTTAGTTTAAGGCAAGACAGAACTCAACAGGTGCCATGCTGGCAAGTCTGTACTGTATTAGATCAATACAGAAGCCTGTTAATCCTGATTCATATTAATCCCAATTTAACATGAAGGTTTTAGGAGTCCATCTCCTTTTCCCCTTGAAGCTGTTTCTGAGTATTATCTTTGCTTTTGTCACCTTCTGCTTGTTTACTGCTGAAGACAGTCTTGTTCCAAGTTGTTACTTAGAGGTTTTATGCTAGTTGTAACGAACTGAAAGCAGCTGGACAAATGTGAAGCTTATCCTGAGCTAGCACAAGAAAAACAAAAAATATTTCTCACTTTGTATCAGAACTGCTCTTTAAATGACACCTATTCCAGGTGATTATTCTGTAAATGTCATGGGTTGTTGTAAAGCCTCTCTCTCTGCCTCTTTCCTTTCTGACAGTTCCTCTGACTCTCACCCAGTTTAAGGAAAAGCTTCAGACTGGGAGTTTACTGAGCTCTACTGTGATAATTCATACTTAGCTTTTCTTCTGTAGTTGTAAGTCTCAGGGGCATATCTATTGCATCTTCATCCTCTTTTTGCCCTTCATTCTCTATGGCACTTTTCTTTTGAAATCCATGAGAAGAAACATAATAATACATTTTATACCTGTAGCAAATTGTTCCTCAGAATCTGTCTTGGTTAATCTCTTTATATTTATTATTGAGAGATGGTATTTCTCTTCCCTGAGATCCATTCTTATGTCTTTGAGTCCCTTATGCTACTTGAAACATCTATCTTTTTATAAATTTTTGCTATCTAAATAAAAATGTACAGTTTGTAAGCATTAATTCCCATCAGAATATGTAACAGATCTATATTAGGGTAGTTTCTACTGCCATTGTACATCTGAAGATGCTTTTGATCTTTGCTTCTGGTAATTTTGCTCTTCTTAAATGAGCAATTAACTGGTACTTGCCTCCAGTCTCCTCTGTTGCTTACTCGTTTTGGCTACACATTAAATTAGGATACTGCAGAATTACTAGCTGAAATGTCTGCTGGTCAAAGAAATTGTTTCAGTGGTTGGAAATTTCAAGACCTGTTAGTTTATGATGCTTAACATTTAGAATCAATTGAGAAGTGTATAATTATCTATTTAGATCATTTTGTGATCGTATCTTTGTTCTTTTGCTAAACAGAATTATCTTTAAAATACCTCTGTGCAATTTAGCAGTGTATATAAAATAATATTGACATGGGCCCTATCAGTACAGCACGTGCACACCTGAGGATCATATACACATAAGTGACAAGACCAGGCTACCTGAGACTTGCAAAGCTTCTGGAAAAAAATGTCTGTAAGGATCAGCTTTGTCCTAATCTGCTGCTGACCTCTAGTATCTAGAGATAAAATATTTTGAAGCAAATTTGCATTAAAAGGTGCTGCATGGTTCAGTGATCCTATAGATACTTTTGGTTTAAAAATAAATCCCAGAAAGGAACTTTCAGCTGCTTCTGCCTTTCTCTTGACGTAACTGATGTAAATTTTAATTAAATTGTAAACTGGCTTATCAAAACCGGAGTATTATTTTAGTAATGTCTCTTCGTTTTAAAGGTACTTGTTGCTGCCTTGGCTTCTAGCTACAACTTTTCTCATTCTAATGCTACCTGTTCACCTTTGCTGTCTTCAGATTAGCTTGATCTTTATACCTGCTATGCTGGAGGTTATGTTTGTGTAATACAGAGGTAAAATTTCATTGCTGTGTCGAAATTTATTTTCAACTGTGCAAAAAAGTGGTCGTTTACTTATCAAATAAATGAGGTCAGCAGCTGAGTTTCATAAGCAGTATAGTCATAATTTCCTTTTTTTCCTTACTGAGCTCAGTGTGTTCCATCTGATGCTCAAACCAGCTCCAAGGAACATTTAAAAATAGAAGGTTGTGCCTTCCTGTGTTTTCATGTTTGTTTTGACCAGTAACTAAAGTACCAAAAACTGGATATGTCTAAGAGCAAGAGTCATTTCCCCTTAATCTCAGGTGGGCGACTGGCTGCGATGAGAGACAAAGCTCTTGTTTTTACAGAAGCCATCTCCTGCACATGCCACACAACGTGGCCTTAACACAGATTGCTGTATTTTCATGCAGAGAGAAAAGGTGGGGTTTGCTTTCTTCAGGAAGCAGGATCATAAATTTGTCTGTGTGATCCCCTGGTGTGCATACAGCAAATATCTGCCATGATTGCTAAAACAGTTGTATCAAGATAGTATTTGCATGATTAGAATGTATAAATAAAACCTGTTCACGTTATGTTGATTCTCTTGCTGAAATTTTAACACATGATGATGTGCTATGGGAGCATGCTGTAGTAAAAGCAGTAATTGAACCATCAGATCGCCGTTTCCTACTAACATATATTCCTTATAACTATATTTTTCCATGTTTTAAGAGAAAATTCGCAAGGGGACAGTCTCCCTCTTTCCACAGCTTACTGCTTCATAAATCAGTGTCAGTATTTTAACCTGGGGGCTCATCAACCAGATGAGCTTATTGTCTCTTAGCGGGTGTCCCTGGTACAGAAAAAGATGATGAACCAAAACCAGGAGTCCAACAAGTTGTGCTTTTTCCAGAAACAACAAGGCATGAAGATATTCTAAGGATCTAAAGGCTTTGAGGTTTGTTTGCGTTTCTGGTTCACTCACCAAGCTTGCACAGTGGATCATGAGCAGAGCACTAAGCTTTGTGTCACATTCCCAGATCTCAGGTTTCCTAAATCATAAATGTACAGATTTTGAGTTGATATGTGCAGGCTTGTGTTAGCAAGAAGGTAGCAAATAGAGACAAGAACTTGGTTACTCTTGGCCTGCGAGGAATGTAAGGCTGGTACGGCTTTCTTCAAAATGAAGCCTGCCAGGGGAGGCAGAACTATATTGCCATTGGAATGATTAAGCAGGAGGGTAGCTCATGTTTGGTGCTGGGTGGATAGAGGGTTCTCATTAAAGACAGGTGGGGAAGAGGAGAGTTTGTCCTTCCTGCGAAGGAAGAGCTCCAGTGTCTGGAGCTCCTCTGTGGACAGGGCAAGAGGCTCATTGAGCGTGTGCGCAGGTCTGGATCAGAGCAAGAGCAGTCATCTCTAAGCATTCCTAGGCATGGGAAAATGGAAAAGGTGATTGGAAATAGCTCCCCAGATTCTCCAAGAGTAAATTGCACTTGACCAACCTGACCAACTTATGTGCTAAGTTACTGCATCTGAGGAGGAGTAGTGGGCAATAGACATTGTCCACCTCAATTTTAGCAAGTTCTGCAGCTCACATGGCTGGGACTGATATTATATGAGGAGACACAGTAAACCCAAACCAGACAGAAGCCCCAAAGAGAAACAAAACAAAATAAAACAAACAAGCAGAACGAAGGAAAATAAAGCACACAAGAAAAGTAAGCAAAACAAAGGTAAAAAATATATAACCTGTTAAACCCCAAAAATAACAATAGTGGAGGCCGTGGGCTTTGTTATTGCAGCACAAATATCTAATGGCAAGTATTGGATATGGCAATGAAAATATTTCATTGTCTAGTCAGTAATAAAAAATACCTTCTGCTACAATGAAGCTTGCAAACCTCTTAGACTGTCATTAGTAAATATTTAATGCTAAAGGAGTGTTATTTCTCTAAGTGGTGAATGTTTGTTTTCCCCTTCTTCCACTTATGGGAGTAGGTGAGCTGTATTGATCTTACACCAACTTTAAAGATAAAGACTCTTTTGGATTAAAAATCAATTTAGACTTTTTTGAGTGTGTAAAAGTAGATTGGGGAAAACTGGGGGAATGAAATACCGAGTGGAAATGGCAATCATAAGAGAAATCCATGGACATTCTTACCTGGAACAGTCCTTATTTTATGGCAAATCATTATAATGTCTGTCTTGAGATATAAATTCATCCTGTAGATCGCTGTTTATTTTCTGGATGATTCAACATTTGATACTTAAATCTGAAAAATATTTTTATTCTCCTTTGTGAAATGGACAGAAAAAAACATGGTGAATAAAGTCTTGGTTTTCGTAGTTTTGTATTTATTACATTTTTAGACCTGAGCCCGTTGTTTTGGCCATATGAACCTGTACCTTCTGGGAAATATTTTTCTAAATATCCTCTTAGGTTTTGTTGCTGCAGCCAAATGAATCTGGATACTTTAATGGATACGTGTATAGAACAAATACAGGCAATGGTAGTTACTCAGTGAGCAATGTTGTTTTGTTTGGATTTTTTTTATTTATATAATTTTGAAGTCCTCTCAAAGGATTTCTGGTGAGGGGGAAAAAGATGATCATTTTCAGATTTCTTATGCAGAAGTTCTGGCAAATAAATTAACCTTTCAGACTTAAATGAGGATATGCACTATAAAGTGGTTACAAATGAGTGTGTTTGCTGCCTTAAATGCATTCAGAATGGGATCTCTGGGATGGCATTAATGGCAAGCAACATCCTTGCTCTTTAAGTATTAAAATATTGAAATCCCAGAATATTCCCTTTGTGTTAATGGGCAGGTTGTGATTTATGGCACTGCTTTTGTGTTTGGTGGCTTACAAGCAGCAGAGCAGACTTGGGTCCAGCAGCATGGCTGGCTTTCCAGTCCCAGTCTCAGATCTGCCAGAGAAGAGCCAGCAGCTCCATTACTTATGGACTGGCAGAGACTGGCTAAGGTCCCTCTGCCAACTACCACAGGCCCTTTGAGACAGTTCAGTTTTCTATAGCAAAGCCTCAAGCAGATTTCATCAGCTGGTTTGCTCTCCTTTTTCTAATACAAATGTAATTTTTAAGTATCTAACTATCATTCCGTGTCTGTCGTGTCTTTTATGTTTTCTGAATAATTTTCTACCTGCTTTGACCTTCTGCATCTTACATAGCTCCCTGTGATGGCAGAGCCTTCAGCGGTGTCTGTGAGAGATTTCAGCATTGTGCCACTGCAGTAGCCCATGGTCAAGTCTCTGCCTGAGTAACAGTGTGGGATTTGTGAACCTCTGGTAGCCTCTTCATACGTTTCTAGAGAAGGCATTTTTGCAGAGCTTTTTTTCTTTTATATGAGGCTTGAAAGCTTACAGAGGATGGTAGGTTAGTTGTGAACCATCCTATAAAAGCTGTCAGTCTTGATTTTTATACAGTATTAATCATTTTAGTAATCAAATGCAAACACACTTGGATGGACAGAATTTTTATAGATCAGTTGGTAATTTGATTGACAATAGAGTTATTGTGATAGGACTTAGTCCCTTCCAGCCCCTAATTGTCTGTGATTCTATGATGTCCTAGCAAAAGACAGTCATTGCTAAATCAGAAACCACAGTTTCATGAACAAATACAAAGGGTTTCAATATAACTGTAGAGAGAGGAAAAAAAAAAAAAATTACAAATACATTTCCTCTTCCCTTTCTTGCTTCCAATAGGGCCTTTACCATATTAAAGGGATCAGTGTTTCACTGAGCATATGGCAACAAATCTGTTGAGCTGGTAATCCATGTTAAAGCAGTGGCAATTTCCAAAAGTTAAGTTCAGTGATTTATGAAGAAAAAAAACATTGCTTTCTCTCTTTCTCTAGACACCTACATCAAACTGTATCTGTACAAGAATGCTTCATTTCATCCTGAGCATTTTGAGCCTGTCTTCTTGCAGTGTGAGAGCAATACCTTTCTGACACCACCCGTGCTGCGTGGAGCTGGGTGATGTGTTCGTGGTTCAGGCAGCTGTTGAAGGGACAATGTGTAATCACTCACCCACAGCAGGCAAAGCTCAGGAATTGAGCTGGTTTTGCACCTTCTGTCCCAGGCTTTTTTCTTCCTGATTTTTGAGCAGGTTACTCAGTCTGGTGGTGAGGAAAGGCAAGCAGCCTCTTCTCTTCAAATAAGAGAGGAAACAAGAACCTGTTCATTACTTCCTTTTGAAGTCAGCCCTCCCAAATGGTTTAGTAACTTGAGCTGATAAACAGGTACCTAATGCTCATGTTCTCAGGGCTGTGAACACATGTTGCTGGATCCCCTCATTGCTGTGTCTCAGCTGAAGCAGAGGTCTCCTCCTGCCACCAGGCTCTCACACAAGTTGTGTTTCCACAGCAGCATATCATTCCCAGCATCTCCTGTGCAGCCTGTTCTTGAGGTCTTCAGCTGGCAAATGATATTTGTATGGAATGTAGTTTAGTTTTGTTTCTGGAGCATGTCTTTTAGAATAATAATAGAGAAACATTTTGTGAAATATTTGAATCTGTATTATTAGCAGTATGTGGTGCCTCAGAATTGATGTGCTCTGAGGTGGTTTTTTTTCTTTCTTTTGTAGATGCTTATTGCAGTCTTTTAATGGTAAGCCATAATGCTGAGCTGCAAGACATGGCCTGTATTCTGATAATCACATTAATGAGCCTCTAGAATTACAGAATCCTATGGTTAACATCATATGTTTGTGTGCAGTTGAAATAGTCTTATAGTTAGAATTGCAAGGTTGTAATTATTTCCAAGTAATAAATAGACAAATGGATCTGTGATACTGAAGCCAAACTTCCTCATGTGATGAGTCCCATAGTAAAGGCTGACGTGACTGTGTTATCACAGTTCCATGCCCTTGATTTCAGAAATAATCCCTGCTATCTTGCCAGGAATGCAGCCAGAAGACAGTGACTTTCCATTCCTGGCCATAGAAGGAAGGAAGACAGAGCAAAAGCCAACCAGGTCCTTACAAGTGTTCGGGCAGCATCTCCTATGGCTCCCAGCCCGTTCTGCTGCTGGTGCCGGCTGTGTGACAAATATCAGCTCTGTGAGCTTGAGACACAACTCTGCATCAGAGTAGAACAGGATATTTATTGCTAAAAGCCACTTGGAGATCTTCATTCTAATCTCACAGAAGTAGTTTTAATAGAATTCTTGTTACTAGAATTAAACTTTTATTTATGAATAAAGCTTTAATTTGGAAGAAAAAAAAATGGAGCTTTTAAGATCTAATGGATGTAAGAAGTGTGAAAAGCTGGATGCTTACATGAGCCAAGGTTGAAAAATAATTTGGTGAATAAGATGGTATAAAATCAATAATAAGACTTTTTCTGAGAGGTATTCTGTTTTTTGCAGTTACGTTGAATATTAGGTGACTATTGTTATATTTGTTAAACAATACACAAAGCCAGGTCCCAGTTTGTGTGACTTTGGAAAGGATATTCCTAGAACCAAAATTTCCCATCAGTTACAGGATGGGATTGGAAAAATATCTAGGAGAAATGTTTCCTAAACGTTACTGTGCAGTTATCACAACTTTAAAATGTAATCTTAATGCATTATTGGAATTTATTTTCAATTTCTTTTTTTTCTCTCTGCATCACTCATATGCTTTATCTAAAATATTGATTGCTTGGCTTGTACTAATTTTGGTTTTATTTTTCCTGTGTGGGATAAAGAGCAGCACAAGTGACTTAATCCTGAAAGGCTGTAAGGAATGTTGGATCTGGCACTGAGAAAGAAAACAGTTGGTTTGCAGTGGGAATGGTATTGAAACCAAATACTTCTAATGCTTCCTAAAAGAAGAAAAATGAGCAACTGATGCTGATGACTTGCAACTTTTATCACAAATAACTTAATAATAGTGCTTATGTATTTTGTCAGCCTTTTTAAAAATAGTTTTACGCTATTGCTGGAATGACACATTGCCAGATCAGTTCACTTTTACACAGGGAAAACACAACTTGGCAGATAACGAAAGCACAGATAAAATTTGGCAGTACGTGGCCTTGTGATCATGAGTGTGTAAGTGGGCGTAACAACCCCAGCGTGTTGCAAACCTCCACCACTGCTTTGTGTGCTGGACTGAGAGCTGCTGCTCTGCAGAGATGGTCGTGCCTCCTTGTCCCATGCAAACCCCAGGGCACCCAAACACATGGGTTCTGTCAGAGAAAACATGGGGATTTTTAAAGCCCCACTGTGGAGAGAGACTTGAACATTGGGACTGAAGGAATTTGCTATACTTTCATTTAACTTTCTATGAAGTGTAGATGTTGCTTTATAGCCCTCCTTCAGACAGCATCACAGGGCTCATGAATTGAGTTTTGTAGAAAATTGGACTGGTTTGATCCCAAGCTTTTATACAGTTAAGGTAGGATTTGGTTTGACTTAAATATATGTTTGACATTTGTGGTAAATCTAATTGATGGTTACTGTTTTTATGGTAGATACTCCAGCATATTTTAGACCAAAATGTAAAGCTAGTGTGTATACATCCTTTCTAATGTCACTTTCGTACTCCTGCAGTATTATGAGGGTTATGATTAGGGCACTTCCTGAAACTGGAGTGCTCAAAGGTCATATGGGAAGAGGTGGATCCCTGCTGCTCTTGCATTATTGTTCAGGTTTCTGCACCACTGACTGTATAACCTATTACATCCCTATTACAGTTGTATACAATGTTTGTATTCCTACTGGAAAAGGAATTAATGTATTTTTTACATACATGAAAACAATGGATTAATGTTATCCTAGTTAAGTCTGAGACTAGTGAGGTACTGGGTATGGACTGGTTGCAAACTTGATGCTAGTTCATTCCTGGAATATTGAACTTCTTTGCTTTTGTTATATCTGGCAAGATGCCTTAAGAAGTCTCTGGTGCTGCTCAGCTTCAGTATCTTTGCTGTTCCTTTGATTTGACAGAGCATTCACAGGCCTGCAGCCAGACCAAGCTATTTTCCCAGCAGCAAAACACAAGACTAGGAAAAAAGATAATCAGGTTTTCAGTTGCTTCCTTTTTTTTGTCTAGTCACTATATGTTGATGTGCAAATGAGTGTGCACTGTGTACACAATGGGGGTGTAAGTCACCACTGAATGTGAATCAAGCAAATGGTCTTTCTCAAAATTTCCTATATCTTTCTAAGAGAAACAAAAGTTACACCTTTGTTATGGTATGATGAAATGTTTTCAAGAGGATTTATAGAAAATACTCGATTATGGTTTGGTTATTCAATAATTTCTGTAGAAAATACATGTGTTCTCATTTTTCAGTCTCCCTTCCCTAAAAGGTAGATAATATTTCAGGCCCGTTCTTTCATGCAACTCATACAATTTAGGAAATGGAATTGTAAAAGAGAAGAGAGGAGGAATGAAAACTGAGTGATGCACCAAGTTCTCAGGTACCTCAAGGCCCAGGTAATTTGGCAGATCTGTATTCTCCTGTGTGCTTCACCATGCTAAGATTTTGTAAATAGTGATTTGTCAGATCAGTTCCTGTTTGATTTGCACCTGACTCACTGGCTGAAAGGATGTTTACAAAGAAATGGTGTAAACTCCATGGCATGGATGGCTTGAGGAAAAACTAGTTACAGGGAAGAGGGTACACACCGGGTTGATTTATGTAGGACAAGAAATGCTTCCAAAACTCACAATACTCATTCATGGTAGGAAAATATTTGTGTGTTCTTATTTCACTTTTCTATTGTTTTTGGGCAGTGAAACTGAAGTAGTGCTGATTTGGAAGTGGAATAATTTGGCAATCCTGGGTTACAAAACCCACAGGAAGATGTCATTCAAATCAAATTATCAGTCAAAATCCAGCCAGCTGGATTAGGTTGACTTAGGTCAAGTTCACTGTGTAAAAAGAAAATGTTTTTTTCTTTTTTAGATGTGGTGAAATGTGTTGAGTGAGCTTTTAAATCATTTTTTAATTGATAACATTTTTCTTTCCCAAGTAAATGTTAAGTTCAACAAATACTTTTCTGTTAATTGTCATCTGAAGTGCCACTTGTTTTAAGTATCTGAAGTGCAGTCAAGCTGAATCTCCTTCACTTGAACCTAAAATCTACTTTACTTGGCTGAACCTGGTGTAACCATAATTTTTGGTTTCTTCTTCCCAGAAGCTTCCAAATCTTTCAACTTTATCTCTGTTCCTGTGGTTCATGTTCTCCCTGAATGATATTTTCAGACACAACTGAGGAACACAGATGGAATTAAAAGATAATGGTACTTGGCTACCAAATCATACAACATTCTTTGCCTGTCCTGTCATCATCTTCTGTTCACTGCATTTGATGTATTCTCCTCTGTGAATTGCTGCCCTTCCCTCTGACTTGGTGAACCTGTCCTTTTAGCATCACTTGGAGTGGACCTCCCTCCTCCCACTCACCTTTAAATGTGGTGTGAAGACACTATTGAGAGCATCAGAGGCATTGCCAATGCAAGCCCCTTTTCTACTGGAAGACCTTAGCTGTCCAGAGGTGTTTCATGTAGTTGGTACAGTTTGTATGAACTCAGATTTGTACCACTGTATCTAAGCCTGTAGTCACAGTGAAGATACAACATGGTAACTCTAGAATCCCAAGTAAGGAGGAATTGATTTTTGGGTCATGTTTTTATCTGAGTCTCCTCCTGTTACTTGGTTAGCCCTATTGGGTTGGTTTTTTCTCCCCTTTTGGGGAGAACTAAGGAGGGAAGCGAGTGTTGTATCTGTTTAACTATAGATTACTTGGCTTGGCATAAAGATTAACTTTCTCTATACACTTTTTGCTATTACTTTATTATAATGCAACAGGATCACAGGAATATCAAACTGATAGTTCTGTCCAGTTCTGATGGAGTAGGTAATGTAGGGCAGTCATTGCTAGTACTTTGCTAACTGAGCCTCTGGTGCAAAACATGTTTCAGAGCAGATAGACAAGGCTCAGATGCTTTTAAGAATTAATGCCTGTTATGTAAACACATATCAGTTCAGAGCAGTGGTTTGCCAAGCTCAGCACTGTTTGTGCCTGTGGTCATGGTAGGTGCTTGGAGATGCAGGTAAGGGGCAAGCAGGAATATGGTGCCTCCATTCCCTGCCATACCTTGCCAGCCTCCAGCCCTTTTGCATCCCAGGCTCCTGGAGATGGCAGGTGTCTTTATAGTTAATAACAATTCCATGACAGTTTCCTTCTGTGAGTTTGACCAGTATTCATTTTAATTGATGTTAACTTTTACATGTAGATATATTTCAAGAAAAAGGTGTCACAGCTTCCCCAGGTCTGAAGAGCTGCCTCCACTATTTTTGCTGTGGCTGCCTTTGGCTTATTTGATGGCAGCAAGTTCCTTGAGTAAGAAGCAGTGAATGTTTGTACCCTATCAGTTCTGTGTCACCTATTTATAGACCTCTATCATAACTCCTCTCAGTTGCTTCTTTTCCATCTCAAATAGTCCTGGTTTACTTTGTCAATTGAATGTGGAAGCAGTTTCTTCTGTGAATCTTTCCTGGTTCTACCAATAGGTTTTTCAGCTCTTTCTGTACTGAGTTTAACAGAACTAAAGGTTGTATTGCAGGTGGAAAGCACACCTAGGATTTAAAGAGTGCCACAATGACTTAGTCTTTGCGTTTTGATTTATTCTGGTAATATCTTTTTTTCCTTTTTTAATAAAAGGTCTTTGGGCTGATGTTTCCATGGCTTTGACTGTTTAGTTCTAGAGGCCCTTTAGAATTTTAGGCAGATAACCTCTCCTGACAGTATGTAGCTGTTCACTTCACTGACATCTTCCATAGTCTTATGATGTTTCTGAGGCATTCCCCAAACAGAGGTGTCCTGGAATTAGAACTTCCCTCCAAGACGAGTGTGGATACAATGAAAATGTTTTCTGGTTTTGGTCTGGCATTATCTCTGAATGTTGCATGTGTGCTTGGATCATCTCATGGTCCTTTTGGCTTGCTTCTCACTTTTGATAAATGAGTATATTACTGGTTTTGAGGACTTCTTTCTGTTCTTTTGTGACTCTTGGTCTTGTGGACTTTTTACCCCATCTAATTGTGGTTTTGCACTTAACCTGTTGGAGCTCATGATCCTTCTTATGTAATTTGAATCTTTTGATGCTGTTTGAAAAATGTTTTCTTTTTTTTTGTGGTGGTCTTTACCATATTTTCCAGCCGTGTTGTCTTTCTTTTGGTCTTTCTAAAGTTCTTTTTGATAGGTGATATTTTCTATGAATCTTCAGTGCGGTGTCTTTAGTTTCTATGCTGCCTCCAAGGGCTTAGTGTGTTGACTGCCTCTTTTGACTCCTTTTCAAGAATTTCGGACACGCCTTTTCTCACTTTCCTGCAGTTTCTTCTTTTGAAGTTAAAGAAAAAATCCACTAGGGTGGGCGCATGGATGGTGACTTTGGGCACACTGTGGTCAGTACCGCAGAGCCGCTCTGATGCTGACGTTTACCCAGGTACCAGATGCTGCTCTGGGCTAAGTGAGCTGTTGCTTTTCTGTTTGCGGGTTTCCTCCCTAGCTGCTCAGAGAAGCTGCTGCTCATCATATCCTTGGATGCAGGCTTTGCAGTGTCTCCTGACATGACGTTATCTAGTTTCCATGGAGGTAATGAAAGGCTCCCGTTACTGTTGTGTTTTCGTCCTTTGTAACGTTTCTGCTTTCTCCCTGTATCTATTTACACGCTTCTATTTCTGTGCTCACTGTTGCTATACTGCTGGCACGGCAATGTCAGCTATTTAAAAAAAAATCCAGAAAAAAACATGTATAACTTGAAGCTCTGGTGCAACCTCTGGTTGCATTTCAAGGAGCTTTTGAAAGATTCAAATTTAAGTAAGAGGTGGTACATGTTAAGTAATCCTAAATTGCAGGATACATCCAGACATTCTCTTTAACACAGGAAATAGCAGAATTATCTGATAACTCATGTCTAGTTAGTGATTGCTGCTGTGTTTCCCCAATCTCTTTCTACTGTTGTTGTATGTCTGTGTGTGGCAAGCTTTGGAAAGTGCTGTCTCTGCTGGTCAGTCAGCATTACCCAGCACTGCACGGGCAGGCAGTGCTGCCTGTGACAGGACCCACAGCAGTGCCAGTGAGCACAGGGGAGTTTAACCTCCTTCCTTTTGAGTCTTGTGTTGGGAGCTGTGGGTGATGTGTTGGCTGTTGTGGGTGTGAACCACTAAATAAGGCACATTGGGAATCTACAAATAAACTGATAGAAGTGTCATGCAGGAAAAATGAGGATGAGGAGGGAGATGAATGGAGGAAGAGGAGAATTTCCCTGGATGTGGGGGCTTTACATCACCTCCTGTTTGTGCTGGGCACACACGGGTGCTGGACAGAGTAGTTTGTGCTGCATAGGATGTTGTTTCTTTGGCATGTTATTTAATAAAGTTCAAGTCTCCCCTACCCATTTGTGAAAATATTGTATATGCATAAAGCTGTGTATGGAATTTGATTCCCCTTTGGCAACAGGGCTTCTTGTGGAGCCCAAGGTTATACTGCTCTATCCTCACTCATGTGAGAGGATGGGGGTTGACTCTGATCATCTTCCCAAAGGGTTGACACCTCCAGTAGCAAATAGCCTGAGAACATGGAGATAGCAGAAAGATGGGCTTCAGAGCTGACCACAGTAAGGTCAGGGCTATATGGAATCATAGAATGGCTTGGGTTGGAAGGGACATCTAAAGGTTATTAGTCCAACCCCTCTATAATAAGCAGACCTGATTGCTCAGAGCCCCATCAAGCCTGACCTTGAATGTCTTCAGGGATGGGGTCTCCACCACAAGAGCTTATTTTTCTTAAGCAACAGGGAATCTACTTTGTAAATGCTGCAGCTGCTGAAAAGAAGTTTGAGGTGGCTTGCTAGCATACCAAAAATGTTTGGGCAGGAGGGACCCAGTCATGGCCAAGAGAAGAGGTGGTTTGTCTTCTGTTACTCACAGAAATATGTTGCCTTTGCTTCTGCTTTTCCTTGTTGTCTCACTTAGAAGACAGGAGTGGTAACTTGCATGGCTTATTTTTCTCTGCTGTTTGCAACCCTTTCTGAAGTTGGACACACTTCAAGAGGAGCAGACTAGAAAACACAGAATCTGAACACAGGTTTTCTTCCATGGAGAGATGAAGGAACTGAAGAACGTAATTTGCAATTAAAACCAGAACAATTTTACACCTTCAGTTACTGATGAATGCAGCTTTGTATTTAATTTTGAAATTTGTCCATAAAAAGAGGGCAAAATCTAAAATTCTATTTTCCTATAGAGCATAAGTACTTTGAACTGCTTTTACAGAGAGGCAGACACTTCAGTCCCATGGAGTGGCCTGGTCAGTACTGGCTGGTTCCTGTCCGTATACCTGTCTGTCTGTCTTCATGGTATGAATGGGAGGGAGCAGCAGTCACAGATTGCTTTGCTGAGTCATAAAAATCCATATAATGAATCTCAAATGCAAGATGAAAGTTCTGTTAGGTGAAAACATTCAACACAAGCAAGCAAAGAAGCTGAGAGATGAAACTCATGCTGAAGATGCTTGTACATCTCATTAATTTTATATGAAACTGTGGGGTTTATACTTGTGAATTTTCTTTGTATTACATTTGTTGAAGAAACTATTTTCCTTCACCCCACTAATATGCTAAGCTGTTCTCTAAATGTATTTCTTTATAACGTGTTTTCTCATGGTTTTTTTTTGTTGTTTGTTCATGCTTTTGTTCATGCTGTTTGATCTGTTGAGGTAAAAGCAAGATGGAAAAATGTCAAAGAAGGTTTGGTACTTTAATGTCTTTGCTACTTAATGTAATTTGCCCTTTTTGTGCTTTTCTTAAAAAAAGCTATATTGGAAAAATACTAGTAGCCCAAATTTCCTGGAAGCTCCTCTACCTCTTTTAGCTTCTTTATTCTGACTGTTCTTTTCAAAAGAATAATGTATGAATTATGTGTAAACACCAGCTTTGGTTCCAGCCATGTAGAGCTTTGGTTTTAAATTTTTCACATACATCTGTAATATTCCTTTCTTCTACTTCAATCTAACATCTTTTTCTGAAAGTATGTTAGTAAATTTGGAGAGAAGAGCTATTTCTAAGTAGACAATATCTCCTTATCTTTTAATGTCTTTAAGATGTGAGGGTGAATTTATTCATCAGGGCATTCACGAGCAGTCGCTTGGAAGGAAAGGTATTAGAGGAAGATGAAAAGTAGAACTAAACACTGTTTTTTGTTCTTTAGCTGCATATACCATTTATTTGGAAATTTTGTTTTCTTATTTGAATGTCTAGCTGATTTAAGTATGGAGAAATACTTAATTAGGGATTAATGAAAGGACATTTTATATTACAAATGAATGTGCCTTCAAGATACTTTCCACTGTTTAAAACCCCACATTGATGAGTTTTTAATTAAAAGTTTCAAATGAGTAAGTTAATTTCTTTGTGAATGGTATATCAAAATATTAAACTGTACACATCTCTGCATCCTTACCATCTCATTTTAGCAGAGGTAGCATAATTGCTCTTCAATTAATTTGTGCTTTTCTTTTAACTCCATGGAGGCAAATTAAGGGACTTCTTTCTTACTGTTGAAATTATTCTATTGTTCTGTAATTTCTGTAAGTCCAGTTCCCAATCAAGTTCTAATCTTGCTCTAATACTCTCCTCATTGGCCATTTGGCTCTCAAATGGCCCTTTGGGGGGACCAATGCTAGCTCACCCCCAGCCCTTTACACTTCTTTGAATGAAGAGCAAGACAGGGATCAAAGCACCAGCAGTGAGGAGCTGTGCAGTGATTTCCATTTTGCCAACCTTTGAGATGATAAAAGCAATTATTGGTAAGGGCTGTGCCATTTGCTGTGCTGGCAGGCCAGCTGAAGCCAGATTTTCTATTGCACAAATCTTTTCTGTTTTCTCCCACATATCGTTCTCTTTATCTGACATTGAACAGCAAATGGGAATTTGAGTTCCAGTGAATCTTGTATCGCTGAGAAGAAATTTCAAAAGAATTTTTTTATAGTTGAAAGAGCATTCCACAGCATGTGAGCTGTGATTGTGCATATGTGCAAAAACCATTCACAGCCTGTGTCTTCATAGGTCTCTGGAGGAATATAATAAGCCTCAGCAAGCTCATTAGTTAATTCTCTCCATACAAGTATTTATTTTCCCTGCCCCCTTTTCTCTTTCTTTTTCATTGGTAGGGAAACCCTAGGATCTGACAGTGAACTTTTGGTCTCAATAAAGCAGTTATACAGGGTTTGGGTGGAATTTCTCTGAACTTCAGTAAGAGGGAGAAAATGTGGAAAATGCTTTCTCCAAGCAAAATATGAACAAAATGTTGTGATTCATTAAACTCCTTCGTATTTGCCTGCAAGTGAGAACCTTACAGTTATTCAGCTGAATAGTGCGTGGCCCTGAGGGGGCAGAGCCAACAGCTGGCACTAGTCCAAAGAGCAAAATGCATGTTTTCAGGAAAATTAGGAAATTTTGCTCCAGGCACATCCCTACTTGCACAGTGAGTTTGTTATACTGGGGTTTTATACTGCTGTTTAGTTTGGTTTTAAATAAGAAATGAAAGTTGCTTTTTAGTGTCACATGATATCTGGAGGGTGCTCCATGGAGCAGACCATCTGCTTTAATGGTTTCATATGCACTGAAGTTTTCTACTTGAAGAGTTTGAGTTATACTGAATGGTCCAAGGCCCAGTTTCTTCAGCTAGTTTTGGAGAAAGTTTGTAACAACTTCATAGTACTGTCTCTTTGTTTCTGAAACACAAAATACTGGATAAATAACATGTAAACAATGACATTGTTTTTACATTGTTTAATATTAGTCTTTTTCCCATTTGTATACTGGTGATTGGTAAATTCAAATCTTTACTAAATTTAAAAGAAAAAAACAAGTTGAAGGTTGATCATAGAAACCCGAGGACATGAGCTGCCTCCAGGAGGGGGCACTGGTGTCATACATAGCACTGATAGTTGGTGGCCTTCCAGTGCCAGCTGCCTGAAGAGGTATCATGAGTTCTGCTGTCTGTGTTGGCCTCAGTGTACAGAAGAGGAGACTTGTATGGTTTGTCCATGTGGTCCTATTTGTGACAAGTGTGTGAAAACCAAAGCCCAGCAGGTCCTGCCTTCCAACCCTTCGGAGGGTAAGATTTGCCTGGCTACCTTGAAGTCGTTGTGCTAAGGTGAGCGTACATTTTGTCTGCACTACATGAGCAACTAACTTTAATCCTAGTTAACATACTGGACCTGTGTTTGCATTTTCCTCTTTATTGTAACTTGTGTAAAAGTCCTCACTGACAAAACCTAATGCGTGAGGTGTTAGAGGAACTGTGGGGGCCCTGAGAGTCGGGAATGCCTGACCAGGACACACGCCTGGTCCACAGCCTGCTATAATTCCCGTAGTCTCTCTCCATGCGTTTATTGCATGTATATTACTGTGCAGAGTGTGTTGTTTAAACTGTATTTTTAGACAATATTTCCTTTTCAAGTTAATGTCTATTTGCAAATGCAAATCTTGTCTTATAAGTGAATTTTGATTCACTGTTGGCATATTATGTTCAGATGTCCATGTAGTTGTGCAGGTCCTTTGGTTTCAAGAGAGGGAAGCTGAGGGGCTGTCTGCCCTCTCCTGGCAAACAGGAAGGCTCACGTTGCCATGTCACTGCCAACCTAAACACCCTGGAAACTACTCCTGCTCACTACCTCACTTTATCTGTCCAGATGTCAAATCCTGCTGGGCTGCAGCTAGTTTTCAAACCACACAGGATTTGATTGCTTGTGCTCAGTGCCATTTGCAGTATTTAAGAGCTGAATATATGGAATACTTTACAAGACTTCACATCTTACTACCTCATTGTTTACACTGTCTGTGTTATCTATTAGACAAATACTGGAAATGACAAAATAGTTCCTTTTCCTCTACTTTCATTTAGTTGGGGTCACAACTGCTTGAATGCAACTGCAGACTAGACTGCAGTGGTAAGAGGAAACCTGGGGAATGTGACATGGGTGAGAGCTAAGTGGTTAAAAACATGAACTGTGAGCTTAATACCTTTAAGTAGCCAAAATAAACAGGACTATAATAAACTTTTATGTTTTCAGTTTGTCCTAGTGTGGGGTCTTGGTGCAGTAGCTGGGGAGCCTTGCTGGGGAACCTTTTGACAGTCCTCCTGAGCTACAGCTTCTTCAGTGGGACACTCTATACCGTGACACTCACTGACTGCTGGTTCTTCACCTTCTCACCACTGCACTTGTAGGTGAGGTGCCTCAGAGCAGAGATGTGGCAATTCTATCTCTAGAGCCCTCCCAATGTATTAGCCATAGTTTCCCCTTCCTGAGCAGCTGCTGAAAGCCATTCTTTCTGCTAAAGAGAAGCACAGGATTGTGTTGGAATAAGAAAACAGAACAAAATAAAAAAATAGAAGAACAACCAAACAACCAAGATTGGCTTTATCTTTATCTAAGAAAAGGCAGTTCCTTGAGACTACATATTGTATTTGTTTTATATAAAGTTCGCAGCTGTTTCAAAAATTAAACTCGCTGCCTACAGCTGAATGTGGTAAAGTCCAAGAGACACATGCAGGAAAACTCCTACAGATATCACCACACAGAGATTTTACATAAAACATCAGAAAACCAAAGTTACTGGCTGCCAAGAGGAAATGGAAAAAGAAATGCTGATGCCACATGGATCAACTCTGCATTGTGGGAAAAATGTTGACTTAGCCCCAACTAGTGTGGAGAAAAAGCCATGAGTGCTCCAGGAGCTGCTGAGCTGAAGGATAGAGCATACAACAAACCCTGGGGAGGGAGGCAGGGGAAATCTGAGTAGCACACAGGCTGGGAAAAGCTGAGCTGCTGGAGCTGGGCTCATGGCTGGTGGGTATGTGACAGTAATTTAAGCTCCCATGAGC
Source organism: Apus apus (assembly GCF_020740795.1). Taxonomy (NCBI): domain Eukaryota; kingdom Metazoa; phylum Chordata; class Aves; order Apodiformes; family Apodidae; genus Apus; species Apus apus. The sequence goes on along the minus strand of NC_067294.1, from coordinate 15,059,975 downwards.
CAACAAGTGACATGAAGGAAAAACTTGGCCAACCTGTAGCTACACACATTGAGTGATGGAATTTCTGTTGTTTCTCTTCACTGGGAGATAGGTGATGAATGCTGTTTGCCTTACACAGCTTCTTTAAGAAGAAAAAAAATATTTGTGTTTTTTTCATCACTCTTGTTAGCACAGATGCTGTCAATGGAAGAATCTTTGAGGAGCATCCATAGTCAGGTCATTGGATCACTCGTCATCCCAGGCAGAAGGGAGTTCTTAGTTTATTTTAAGCTTTTGTTTTCCTAGACAAAAATAATTGTTCATCAAGTTGAGCTCAGAGTTTCAGAATTACTTGTCTTGAGTACATTACAGCACCCACATCCTATTGAATCACACTGTGTGTAGGCTTTTGGCAGGAGTGACTTCACATCTGTTTTACAATTTTTGAATCTCTCTTAATATAATGAAGATAATGTTTATGAGCCTTTAAAACTGTGGTGTGGGAAAGGGTCGGCTGACTGCTGCAAAGCTGGTGTGATGATGTAGAAGTAGTAACAAGAATAGGCATAGTCTATATTATAAAAACATATCTGACATGAAAACAATGGCTTCTTCTAATCCTTTAAGGCTCTGACTATGGTTCGTCTTGTAGATGCTGCCTTCAACTTCATTTAACTTTGGCTTGGAAAGAGGAAGACTATATAAATATAGTAAGTTGATCTTTGATGGGATAACTTGTGGTGCCATGGTACTATCAGCTGTAGCTGTAGGGCAGCTCCTCAGCACTGCAACTGCTGTGTGTCTAGACTTTGCTAATGTAGCTATTAATTAGGTGGAGGAGATGAAGACCCTAAGCCAGGCATTCAGTGAGGAGTCAAGTGGTAATTGTTGAATAATTTCAATGCGGCTTTTTGAGTATTATCTCTAATATTTGTGGATGAAGTATTATGAGTTACCTGTGGCCATTGTGCTGAGGTGAATGAAGAGAATGGTAACTGTGTAATGCAAAGCAGACAGATGAGATGAGCATGCAACTAGACTTTGCTAAAATGTACACTGAGTAGTTATTTACTTCAGTAAGCAAAGAGGTTTTTGTTCAATAACTATAGCAATTTTCCTTCTTCTTAAAAAAAACCAAAACAACAACAAACAAACAAAACCCAAACATACTCTTTTCCTCCTGTGTTACAGTCCCAAGAAAGAATTGGGAAAGCTTAATTTATATTGATTGTTCTCTACTGATGTGCCTATTTGCTGTATTGCATTTGGCAAGTGCTGCAGGGGATCAGCAATGATTACTTTCCAGCAGTAACCAAGTTAGTTACACCTGTACAAAAGGAAAGACTTTAGATTAAAAGTCCATGTTTGGTAAAGAAATGCTCTGTATTGCTAGGACATCTTTTCTAAAAGGAAGGAAATTGTGTGTTCCAGTAATTTTACTGAATGTTTCTTCCCAATAGAACAAACAATTGAAAATTGAAAATCCTTGGAAAAAACTTTTTTTTTTCCCAACATCCTACTACTTAATACCAGAATCCATGTAGTTTTCAATAGAAATTATACTGAGTGCTGGCTTTAGCATGCTTGGCTATGAAAAATTCATTGTCAGAGCTTGTTTTACAGTTTGGAACTGTTAGTCTCAGTCACTAGCAGTTACAAGGCTGCTGAAGCAACTAAAAGTTGGATCCTTCAGTGACAGCTCTTTACCTTCCTGCATTTAGGAATCTCTAAAACAATCTAAAATGTGTGGAATAATCTAATGAAACACTTTTCTCTGAAGATTTCAGTCTCCTGCTTGTGTAAGCAGATTGGTAGATGTTTGAAATTATTTTCCCCAAGAGAAGTGGAGCTGTTTTCACAAATACTTTTTATTATTTTCTTGCATTTTTGTATCTGTCTCACTGTCTGAAAAAGGTGTAACATCAATGCTTTGGTTTGAAGAAAAATGAGTCATGAAAGCTGTGGTTTGCCAGAATGGTTTTTTTTTTTTTCAGAAATACATTTTTTAAATTGCATGGTTTTTTTTTTTCCTAAGGAAAAGCAAAATGTGGTTCTGAATATAAAAAAAATTGGTTGCATGGGCAATGTAAGTCATGTTGACACTGATTTCAGATTCTGTGGCATTGCTGTGTGGAACATTTTGCTCGACGTTGGGCTGCCTTGGCTGTTTGCACAACCATCCAGTGTGCATGAAGGAATAGATCTGGCACACAAAACCCCAGGGTTTTCATTCTTTTCAAAACAAACTTGTGGAACCAGAGCTGAGCATGTTTGATATCAGGTGCTTTCTGCAACTGTGGTCCATGCTTAGATGCTGTTTTCTTACCCTTTTGAGAAGTTAAGATAGAGTACTGCAATTATTGTAATTCTGTAATTATTATAGAGTACTGTAATTATGATAGGCTACAAGGGGTCAGATTCTGTTATAAACATAATGCAATTGGAAAACATATTTGTTTATAGTGAGGTATCATGAGAGGGATCTTAGATGCATTTAAGGAAAACAAACAAAAAGCCATCTCTGAGGTTAGTCTGTGGCTCAGGATCATCATTTTTCCTTGGGATTGCCCTAGTTGTTTGGTAAATTTAATGTTCTTTCATTTTATTGGCTCAATTGAAAAGTTGAAAAATGTGAATGTTGATGTTCTTGACATAATAAATGATATAACTCAAAGGCCAAGCCAAGCTTGGATAGCAGGTCTGCTCATGCAATTACCAATTGTTTTCTGTTGGACTTGGGAGCAGTTATTTGGGCAATTTACAGGTCAGTGTCAAACGCTTTGTTCTGTCATCTGACTTCTTATGTGTGAGCACAAATGCCTCACTACTGTTTCAATGATTTTTGGAGCAAAATTACCTACTTAAATTATTATTTTGAATGCATTTGCTTGCTACAGCCACTGTGTAAGCACCTGCATTTGTTTTCTTCAGGTCTTAACAGTGAGTTAGCAAGTCTGGTGTTTGAATTACAGAATAAGCAGAGCTAAATAATCACCAGCTTCTGAGCCTGATAGAAAAGACACCATCTGTGTTTTCCATGCAATACGGGGCACCTATCAAGAGCAAGTTTGCTCCTTCCAGAGAGGCCCCAGTAGACAGGGATCCATAGCTGTCAAGTGATAAATGGTACTAATTAACAGGGGCCCTCCAACGTTTGTAGTCACTGCTGATCAGATGGTATATTGCCTACATTGTGTCATGGACCACCATGTGCTAGAACAAGGAGGTAAAACCAACAAGTGTAGAGTTTTTTGCTTTCAGTGATGGCAGCAGCCTCACTAAATAAATATTGAAAGAAACCAGACACCAATACACTGTGTGGAAACCAAAAAGTAATGCTTTGTTGGTTCAATTCAGTTAATAATTTTTGGTCAGTTAAGAAAGGTAATTCCTTCGTGTGTTTGTGATACAAGTTTCTCTGAAGATCTGCACTTCAGTCACTGACCAGAAATTCCCATTGTTCATAAACATTACTCATTTGTATGTTAGAAACATCAAACGGCTCCTTCAGAATGTGACAAATAATGGTGATGGGAAGGACTGAGTGCTCCCCTCAGCAGAGCAGAGCCCTCCCCTGGGCAGGGCCACGGAGCAGGGCAGCAGGGCTGGCAGACGGGTGGATAGTTCTGGTTTGAAAGCACTGAACACAGGAGCTGGCTGCCTCAGTGTTCTCTTAACTTTTTGTGGGCATTTGGTCTCCTAGAGAGTTGGGTAAAGAGAAAGGCTATCCCAATTTCCCTTCTAAGAGTCTCAGTAAGGAATGAATGATGGTACAGTCAGATTACTTTTCTTGGATGAGCAAAAAAATAGATGGAGGCTCACATAATGCATTCCTGCATTAGCAAGGAAAATCATCTCCTGAAACATGCAAGAAAATGCGTATCCTGAAAGTGTGCTGAGCCTGCCCGCTTGTTTTGTACTGTCTATGGATGCCCTGTTAAATTTTAGTGAGGCAAGAGTGACATCCAAAATTAAAATAGATGATTTGGCACCAGTTTCCAGTTGTATTATTAGTGCATTTTAGTTTTTCTATTGTAAGCTGTGTTTCTTTTACAAAACAGTGTCTAGCTTTAAATAACTTTTCTTTGGTTAAAATGTGACATAATATCACAACAGGAACATTTGTGTCACCTTTCAAGTTAAACCAAACAATTACTATAAGACTATTTGTAAATTACTGGAGAGGCAGAAAAATCAATTAGATCCTTGTTGCAAAAATCATTTCATTGATTGTATTTTATTTCTTGCTTAATATAGAACAGGTATGACAAGAAAATAACTTGCCACTCTAATAGTTTTCTCTGGAAATAGCAATTATATTTGTTACCAAATTCATGATAACTTACAATTTCATTATTTTACTCTGCAATCCACACAAACAAAAGCAGCAGTTATGAGGATTGCAAAGTCAAGGCTTTTTAGAATCTTGTTGTATTTTAATTATTTATTCTAACATGGTAAATGTTTCCAATTTTTAATGTGGCTATTGAGGGGAAAAGAAGAGTTACTTCATAATCCTTTTGTGGATCAGATATTTTAGTGTCCCAGAAGAATTTTAAAAGAAACTGAAATGATATTTAATAATATTTGTTTATATATGCAAATATATATATGAAATAAATGTATACTCCTGAATTTCCTTTTCCTTAGTGGTAGCACAGAATTATGTTTCTGAGTGACTGAAAAGGATGTAATAGTCCTGAGGGAACCTGGCTATTCCTAGTGGCATTGGAGTCCCTTGGGCGCACAGTGGATATTTCTTATTCACATGCTTAGGGATGGACAGAGGTAACAGATGGGGGGTTTGTACTCTCTATTAAACCATATGAAGTCAGGTAGGCCCAAATTAGTGCTAATTCAGCCCTTATTATTGCACCAACTGTTCTCCATCCCAAATTGCTTCTGCTGAAATCTGACACTTAAAGACTCACATGAACAGCTTTAGTTACCCACAGAAGACAGATAACTAACTTTCTGTAAGCAGCATAGCCTAAATGCTGTCATGTTCAGTGAAGTCTTGAGTGTAAAATCAACTTCTGAATTTTGCCCCAAGAACAGACTCATCTTCAGGATGCTTTGTTGCTCTGTGTGCTGCACCCTGAATCTTGATATCTGGGTATAAGGAAAAACTTGTTTTCCTTGAAGACATTAGAGCCGTGCACCCCAGGCTGCCCATACAGGCTGTGCAGCCTCTGTCCTTGGAGGTTTTGAGGACCAGACTGGAAAAAGCCATGAGAAACCAGGTCTGACCTCACACCTGACCCTGTTGTAGACAAGGAACTTCCATATTTCCCTTCCGACCAGAATTATTCTGTGACTCTAAGATCTTGGGTGAAGAGTGGGAGGAGGCAGAGACCCTATTTCTATGGTTATTTGCTGCAGTACACACAAGGAGATACTCTGAAGAACCAGAGATTGTTCTGCAATAACTTTTTCTACTGGTCCAAATAATTTTCCCATATATTCCTTGTGATTGGGTGTTATTTCTGTGCCTGTGAATACCCTTAGTACAAAGTCATCCAATTAACTGAGTCACCCACATTAGTCACTCCATTTTTATTGTATTAAGAGATTTCCTTACATTTTTCTCTGCTTATTTTGCTGTGACCCTTCTGAAATGACACATTTTCATTCTGAGAGAAACTGAGCACTGACCAGTGAATCTGGATTTATGATGCACTGGGGCTTAATTTTTTCCAGACTAATTAATATTTTATTTCAAAAATTGATTTCTAAAGCAATCCTTCTCAGTAAGGATTTCTGTCTTGCCTCCTCAGTATGTCTTGTTTTCATTATGAGACTAGAATTCAAATTTTTAAATCCAACCTTAGTAGAATTATAACTTTTTATAAGTGTAGTTCCAAAAGAAGTTTCATGTTTTCTGGAAGTTTTCTGTCTCTTTTGTGAAGTTTTCTTTGCAGAATTACTCAAATACATGTTGATTATCTGTTCTGGCTGATGCAGTCAGTGTATCAACTGTACAGGCAGACAACTGGAAGGAACACTGGTGCTGGAGATGACACCATTGGACTGGCATGTTTGAACACTCACACAGAGCACTGCAAGCTTTGTACTTTATACCAAGATCCTTTTTTCAGGGCAGTGCAGTATGTCTCATTTAGAACCCATCAGTCATTTTAAGTTCAAACAAGTATCTAATTCAGTGATTGATTGTGCTTAAGTGTAGGGAAACAATAAATAACTCCAGGCATTACAAATCTGATTAATTTCTTGTTTGTACACTCATCATTTCCAGTGGGATTAAATGGGGAGATGTCTGAATTTGTGATATTCTGACCACGTTCGTGTGTTAATGAGTCAATTTAAAAAACTTCTGCTGTAATTGCACTTACTTTTAAAGTATTGTTGTTCACTATGTTGTAGTCTGGTACAATAGGTGAAGACCAAAAGCAGATGGCAAAGTCTTGTGTGATATAATTTCCACTCAGGAGGGTGGAATGAGTAATTAAAAAATCAGGTTTAATTAGAGTGGGGGTTAGGTTGATGGAGGCCTTTTTGTTGTTGTTGTTGTTGTTGTTTGTTTTTACTCTGGGTGGTAGGAACAGTTCCACAGATAATACCCTTTTAGTAATGTTCACATGGCATCAAACTTTGGCTTTGTTTCAAGCAGCTAGGTTGCAGGATAGCTTCGTGCTACTGCTATCAATATCACCTTTGAAAGCAGACAGTCCCATGAGCAAGACCTTTCAACCTGGTGAGGCTAAAGCTTTCCATAGTTTAGATGCAGCTAATATTTCAAGCCCCTCTGAACCCTGGTGCAATGTTCATTTGAGGGTACAGTTTCATACAGCATAAAAGTGTCAGTGATCGTACACTATCCTGCGTGTGTGAATGGTCACTTAGTGTTGAATATAGAAAGTATATCCTTTTTAAGGGCTCAGAATAGATACACTGTAGTATTAATAGTTCATGTAAATTATTAGTAGATAAGGTTGGTCTGTGTTTCACAAGACATCAGGCTTCATGAACACAGTAGTCCCATTCTGGTCTAAAATCTAGGTTATGGTAGAGGGATTGGACTTGATGATCTTCAAGGTCCCTTCCAGCCAGGGTGATTCTATGATCTAGGGACAGACTGTCATTGAGTTTCTGGGGGTTTTGCTTCATGTCATGCATCTGGATTTTGATTGAAGAAGTGGTAGCATTTGTTCTCCTTTCTCCTGTCGGTGTCATCTGAGAGTTCCTGCATTAAATGTTTGGTTGAGTCAAATATTTATAATACAAGGACAAATTAGTTTCATTTGCTTGTGTTTAACGGAAGTGATGATTTCTTTCACACGTTCTGCCATGAAATGCATCCAGGGGACCCGATTCTGGGAGATGCACTCAGGCAGGCACTAGGACTGCCGTCCTGTTTTGTCTTTTGCTTTTATGTAATTTTGTAGATGATTCTTATTATTCCTCTTCTGACTGACAAATAGAAATATTTCAGCTTTTTCTGTCAGAGCTGTGTGGTACTGCTGAACGTGCCTGGGTTGGGACAGACAGTGTCTTGGAACGCTTCCCCCCAAGGTCCCATTTGGGTCACTTGCTTTAGTTTGTATTCATGTCATCCTATTTACGTTAACAGTAGAGGTGCTCTGGTTTGCCAGTGCTCAGAATACCCTTGAATTCATTGGATAGAGCCTCTGTGGCTTGTTCCTCTGAGCACAAAGCTTATCAGAGGAAATTAGAACTGCACTAAGAGGACCTTGACCAAGTTCCTCAGCTGATCCCCCAGCAGCGTGGGTGCTTCCTCAGTCCGTGCTCACTTTGTGTGTCCCCGTAAATATTTCTGTGCAGATGTGTCTCCTGAATATTGCACTGGGAGTAGTTTACAACTGTCTGGTAGATCAGTTTACTTTGTAGCCACATATATTCTTTCACCAGATGACTTAAGGCCTGTTTTCAAAGTGCTGCTTGAATACACCAAGCAGAGAGAAGCTGTGTGGTTTCTAGCAGTTGAAAGGGGGAAAAAAAAAGAAATAGTTTTGGTTATTTATAAATGCATAATTATTTGAAGAATGAGTTTTCAAGGAAGGGAAAGTTGAATATATGTATAATGGGTTATGCAGGCTTCTGGCTGGAGACTTCTAGGTTTTGCTGTCCATGTATCTTACTTTCATTCAAGCTCAATGAAAAGAATACAGAGCTTGTGTTTGCTGGAGAGTGGTGTTGAGTTCATTGAAATAGAATCTTTGAGTAACACTTTATCTGTCCATTACTGAGATAACATTAAATCTCATAAAGATCAATAGAAACATTTAAAACAAGTTATGGATTAAACCAAAGCTATCCAGAAAATAGAGAAGAATTATTTCCCTGAATATATATATTAATAACCTGAACTTGTTCAAAAGTTATTGTTTTAGAAATAAATTTCAGGAATAGAAATTAACATGCTGTACACTGTGAAAATACAGTGAACGGAAATGGTAGGGTGCAAGTTGATGGAGTAACCATCTTGTAGTTTTTCAATTTGAGGGAGAAATAGTCTAAGCAAGGACACTTTCATGGCTAGGAACGGTTATGTTAAGCACTGGTAATGTGAACACTCAGCTAATATGTTGTTTGTGATTCCCATGCCTTCTCTACCCAGAGCCTAAAGAGAAACAGAAAAACCCCAAAGTAAGAAAGAGGAGGGTTTGCAAAGAAAGAGTTGCACAGCTCAGGACTGTGTATCATCAGTGATGCAAGATGTAGCCAAGAATGACAGTCTGTGGCAGATGCTGCATGAAAATCAACTGTTTTGAGTGGAGAAAGCTCTTTGAACAGCTTATTACAGAACCCAGTATTTGCAAGAGATTTCCAGATTAAAAAAAAATTTAAAATGGTGTTGTCCTCAAGATAATAACAAACTGTGAGCACACTCTATTGGTGAAACCAAGTTCTTTGCAGTTTTTTTCTGTGCATCAAGATAACACATCACAGCTCTGCTACATGAAAACCTTCCAAAAGGCTGAGGTTAAATACCTGATAGGAGCATTTTTATAACTTACTGTTAAAGGAAGGAGACACAAGCAATCTTACACATTGAATCAATCAGTGATTCTCAGGATATTGTGTGTTGTACTTGTGATCTTTGTGAAATATTTGTTCCTGGTGATAGAAACATCTTAGAGCACAGATAGAAATATTTCCCCTCTTGATTTTGTCATAGTGGGTCTCTCACGCAATTAAATAATACAATTAAATTTCATGCAATTAATGGGAGGGAAAGGGAGGAAGAGGGTAAGGCTGCCTTTTTCTACTGTAATTTTTTTTGGAATCCCTGTCCTTGCAAATAATTTCATGGAGTCTAAAGTTAGACTAAACAGTGTATTAGAAACGTATCATTGTATGGAAGATTGCTTCTGCCTTGGTAAACAAAAAAGGGATAGAGTTGCTTTTTGTTTGATGTGCCTTGTAGCTTCACACAGTACATTTAATTCTTCCCAGAAAGTACTCTCATACCAACATGGCTCTTTTGAAGGTTTTGTTCAATGTCTGTATCCAAATTACAAACTGGTTTCTAGGCACACACACACAAACACTCAAAAAGAACTCACCACCAGGTTTTCTGCTGTTGTTTAAAGCAAGCAAAGCATTTATCCTGCTTTTTTCTTCTGCTTAACGATTCAGAGCACAGCATGGTTTTATTAGTGGGACGATGGCAGTTGAAAGTCCTTTCCCTTCTACTCCCATCACTTTGTGTTTTTCCATGAGTTTCATGCACCCTTGAAGTCCTAGAAGGGATGAGTTGAGAGGGAAATGTTTTTGGGGAGCTTTGGGGTAGGGTTGTAGAGTGAAGGAAAGACTACTTAAAACTGATAGGGAAGAGGATCTTGGGCAGCAGTTTTTGGGGGGAGCTAAAAGATTAGCCAATAAATTTACTTATCAGAGACTAATCTACTGGGACTGAACTTCATATCCTGTTTTGGAGTAATATATTTCCTTCTGTGCTCTGGAATGAATCTGTCATCTCAAGTCTAATGATGAGAGGCAGAGGACTTTTAATCTCCGGCCTCTTTCGCTATAATTTAATAAAGGCTGCTTTCTTTATCTTATTTGGTAGCTAACTTATTAAACTGCTTCTCTCTTCTGAAAAACACAATTCAGGATTTTGCATTTTAAGGCTTTTAAAATGGAATGGGGTTTTTATTTAATTGGAGGCAATAATGCACTTGCAAAATATTTGTTACAGTCCTCGTTTCAGAGCACAGTTGTTTATCTCCGAGCATCTCAGTTGAAATGCAGGGATGAGAAGCAGAGGCAGGGATGAGAAGCAGAGGCAGGAATGCTGTTTGCACATTCTTGGCTCCACAGTGTCACCCGATTCCATCTGACTGGGGTAGACAGAGGCAGGAGACCCAAAGCTGGCGTGTGACTTTCTGGAGCAGGGAATGATCACTGTGTGGGAAGCTGAGTGGGGTTTCAAAATGTGGTAACCACATGCATAATTAGCTCTGAAATCACAAGAGTTGTCCTCCTCCCTCTGACCTGCTGCTTCTCATGAGGCAGTGATTGCAGCTGCTGTGGAATGCTGCACCACTGACCTGACACGTAGACTTTTCCAAGCCACTTGGTCCTCTGCAACTGGCTGGAAAAACCTCTCCTCAACTCCTGGGGAGCCCCTAACCTGCTTTGATTATAAATCACTCTGTGGGCCTGAACATCATTGGGAAAAATTGTTACACCCAAGGAGGTCAGTGAAGAGTCTGATTAAGGATGAGTCAGTGAAATATCACCAAGTACAAGCTTGGCCTTCTGGCTGCAAAATCAGAAAGAAAGTATAAAAGTAAAATATCCAAGCTCTTTCCTTAAAGGTCTGGGTGAAATTAGATCTGTGTTAAGGATGGGCAACTTGCAAAGACCTCTGTCCAAAGGATGTTACCCAGGGAAGTTGTGGATGCCCCCATCCCTAGAAGTGGTCAAGACCAGGCTGGATGGGGTTTTGAGCAACTTGACCTAGTGGAAGGTGTCCCTGTTCGTGCAAGAAGGTTGGACTAGGTGATCTTTAAGGTCACTTCCAACCCAAACCAGCCTATGACTCTGTGTGACTCCATGAGGATGTCTCCAGCAGCAGTTTAGCTCCTTCGGTGCAAACTGAGGAGTGTCTGCTCACCACAGACATGTATCTGTGATATTCAAAGCTCTTCTCCAATTCTGCTTCCTACACAAGCCTGTTTGCCATGCTCTTTCTATAAAAAAGCCTTTTCACAGAACTTATTTTTAGCTTCAGAGTTTTTACTTTGGGGTTTTTTGTTGTTTGGTTGGGATTTTTTAATGTATTATGAAAATACCAAACATGACAGGGGATGAATTTTAGATTTGTCACCATGAATTTTAGAGACTGAATTAGAGACACTTATGCAGACTTTGCAAGTAGCCGTACAATCAAGTTCTTAGGTTTCTGTCAAAAATAAAAGTGTAGTATTGAGAGTAATTAAGAACTTCTTTTCACACCTCCCAGAAGCTCAAATCTAAGCAGGTACCTCTTGAAACTGTTATGTGTTACAATGGTTGTTTTCTTTTTGATCTCCCAGTTTGCTGCATCCTGTGTTCAGTTCAAGTTCTGGACACTTCTGTTTGCTTTGTAGCTAATGCTGAGGTGTGGGAGTGTGATTGCATGGTTTATGCAGTATGTTACTCAGTCTTTTTCAAAAAGGGGTTTTAGAAATCTTGGGCAAATACAGCACGTTATTCTGAGAGTCAGAATTGCTAGTATTACCACAGAGGACAGTCCTTTCTTTTTGAAAAAAAATGGAGCTTAGAATTCAGCATGATCCTGTGCTGGAGTCCTGAGGCTCAGCAAAGGTAGTGATGGGTTGGCAATAGCTGAGGTGGAACTGTGCTATACTGGGTGCTGGCTGGTCAGTCCGAGTGCTGTGTATTGGGCATGCATGAAGAGGCATGACCCTTCTGCAATTTTCTAGGTGACTTTTTTGTGGTTAATATTGAACCAGTACATTATAAAAGTCTTGGATTTAAAAATAGACTTAATTTAGGGATGTCAGTCCTTGAGGGAACACGATTAAAATGTGAATATTTTGTTATAATCATGGATTTCCATAGTAACAGCAAGTCATAGGCTCATCAGATTTCCCAATGTCTCTTCTATCCTACTGTTCCCTTGTTGTTGAACAGCTTTCCTCTTCAGAGCACAACCCGATAACTTTTATTTTCCATTAACTGTAAGAGGTCCAGTAATTACAACGGTAAATTTTGTCCAGTAAATAGAGCATGTACTTAGCTGTGATGCTGCTGTTTTTACAGCAGAAGAAAAACAGTGACAATGGCAGTTTTTGAACTGATTATACTATTTTCATATAATTTAAACAGCAATTATGGAAAAAATACTGGGTTTTTTCATCTTGATATATTACATGTTGTGCATGCCTCTACTGTATATTATTTTGTCTTCAGAGACACTTTTATTAAAATGATTTATATACAAAGTACATTTTCTCCTTCATGTTGATTGTGTAAGTGGAAGAAGCAGAAGATAGATGAAAATTGACTATTCATGAGTGATAATGAGAACCCAAGTGCAAGTTGAAAAATGTGGGTTTTTTCCGTTGGGAAAGGTGATTTTGTGTAGCGTAGAGACAAGAACACTGGATTAGAACATCTGGAATGTTTGGCTTATCCTCATTAATCTTGAAAGTCAATCTTGTGACTTCTGTGGGTTTATTTTTCCCCCCTTTTTAGCACTCTAAGTCATTAAATTGTCTGTTTCATTATACATGTTAGCTCATCACACTCCATAAATCTGAATAGTTACTGCTATTCTCATGAAGGTAGCTATTATTTCTGGGTTTGCTGTCTGTGTGAATTCATATTCTGGTGGGTTTTATTCCCCCCTGTTTTTTGAAGGTTCCAAATTTATCTGTTTGCTTAATAACAAAGACCTAAAGACACCAGTGACCTCAAGGAGGTCTGATGCTTCATTCAAGCAGGCAGACTTTCAAATTACATTTCTGAAGAATTCTTTGAACTGTTGCTAGATAGTAAACTTACTTTTCACACACTCTCTCATACTTAAAGACAAAAAAAAAAAGGAAAAAAAAAAGTCCCAGGTGGAATGGGAAATGAGACGCCCTGTGTCACCTCTGCAAGTTGTCTCTCCAGGTCAGGTCCAAGGGGCTTTTAACTGGGCTCCTGGGGCAGGTCCTTGTATAGTTTGTCCTTGTTCTATGAGTAAATAAATGACTTCAGCTTCCAGGACTGTCTCCAGAACCTTTCATCAACACCATAAATTCTTATTATCCAGACAAAATCAAAACCTATTTCTAATAGAAAAAGCAGGTCTTTTGTTTCCTTTTTTCTTCTTTTAAGGCAAAAGAAGCCGAGGAAAATTGCCTAAAATATCAAAACCTTCAAGCAGATTTTGTTCTAGTCCCCTACTTTGTCTTCTGTAATTAATTAGGTCACACACTGAAGCAAGCAGGGTTTTTGGAGAGAGAAACAAGTGCGTGTGACTTGGTATTCCTAGTGTACCCTACAAATACTATGAAGGGAAATGTACTTTGCAGTGTATTTTCATAAGCTAGGGTGTCATTTTAGTATTAAGGTTTGACTGATTCTACAGTAGGAGGGGAGAACAAAGTGGTTTATGCTTTATGGTTTTTTTTCCTTATGAGGAAGCAGTAAAAGCAGAGTGATGTCTTCCTGATGGGAGATGGCACTTTGCAAAGATTTTCTCGGTAAGATGCAGTTTTGGGCTATCCTGTTGTAAATTTTTAAGTTAGTGAAGCGGTTTAAATATCAATAAATCATCCTTTTGGCCAGCTAGAATTAAAGAGGTCATGGGCTAAACTGCAAGTACTGGAATGGTAAACTATTTTGAATATCTTTAGAAACATTTCCTTCCAAAGTTTGTTTGTTGTATTCTGGGCGTGTTACAGCTGAAGAGGTTTTAACATTTTCATCTGTATGTCTATAGAGTTTTAAATAAATCTCAGAGTCTGGGAGAGATTGTTATTCGTTTCACTAGTGCCTCTTGGATTTTTCTGTCTCCAGTTATGATCCACACTCTGTAAAATAATACCTGCAGATTAGATGGCCTGAGCTCCTCATTACCTTGGTCTTTTATCCTGTTTTGTCCCTGATAAAGCTCCCTGACATGAGGAGTTTTTTCATTGAGTCTCTTTCATAAATCTCTGGCAAGGTGGAGGGATCCTGATGTAAAAGTAGTTTAGCCTCAAAAATTAGGGATTTTTTTTTTTTTCTATGCCATGTGAAATTACCTCATTTAAACAGACAGCTGCTGGATAGTCACTTTCTTGGAATAAAAAATACATTGGTGGTCTTTTCTGCAGAAATGTCTATCTTCAGCAGAGTTTGAAATGTAAAGGCAATCATCAGTTTTATGGAGAACTGGTCTGCTCTAGTGGGTCTTTCAGCTTCATCAGTGTCACATCCAGGGCATGATCTGAGCCCACATTATCCGTATGGCTGGTTTGCTTTGTGTCAGTTCCCCTGTGCCTGCAGCATCTCGAGCACTGTCAACACGACTGAAATCAAAACAGGGTATTCAGAGTGGGATTTCTTATTTAAACTGTAGAAGAAATGCCTTGTGGTTTTATTCAAAAGGTGACCATTAGTTTTGTGAGCAATCAGTGTTGCGTGCAACAGGCTCTTCACTGCTTGTGTTATCTTCCTCGAACTTCTCATCACAAACTGAAGAGCTCTCTTGAGAGCTGGGATGGAAGAAGGTAACTGAAGGTTTTGGAACTAGAGAGAGGCCAACCATATTTTTGCTAATACACTCACAGGTTTAGCTTTGTGAAATTTTCTTTCAAATATTTAATGGGACCTCTGCATGGACTTGATTTAATTTTTGTATTTTTTATTTCTGCAACAACATTCTGTGTTTATACCAGTAGTGGGAAACAGTGCAGAGTGTAAATAATAACTTAGGGAAGGAAAAGGTGAAGCTATGGCCAGCAGTGCAAGGCAGGCACAGAATAAATATTTTCCAGGTGCAAAAAAAATTTGAATTAAAAAATAAGACAAGTAAACACAACTAATATGTAACTCAATGTAGTCACTGGAGATGTTAATTACTTCAATAGATTATTTCTGTGACAAATATGTAGTGAATAGGGAATCTACACCCTCTGTGAGAACTCTCTGAAAAATATTGCAGTTTTAACTGTATGTTTGAGTTACTAGTATGACAAAGATGCTTTAATTTTCTTTAACATGGAAAAAAATGCGTTTGTTTCACACTGTCACAACTAAGAGGAGTCAATAAATTTCCTTGAAATAATGCAGCTGAAAAACTTGATATAAAGTTCCCGTTGTGGTTCACCTTCAAGTATATAAAAAACAAATTATAACCAAAGAACTAATTTGCAGCAAGTTTGGAGGATGCAATGTCTGTGCATTATATTTTTTTAATAGTTTTTAATAGTTTTAATATGTCTAATTCTGTTACTCAGACTTCTCTGTGTAGCTTTCTGTAGTCACAGTCCATCTATTAGAAAGTTGCTGGAGAAGTTATGAAAACACTGGCTAATATTTTACGGTCTTGAGTTTATCCCCCCCAAGGCTTTTACCTTTTGTTTATCCCAGAGCCTTTCTTGGACAAACTGGGTGATGACAAGATCATATTAACTTTGAATGGTGATATGTTGAGCCCAGCTTTCTCCAAATGTGTGCTGTACAACATTGGCAGACTGTGGACACTAACTCCTGAGATAAGTCCCAATGTGTCCAACCTGCCCTGAGCTTTGTGTCCTCCTGGTGTGTTGATGTCCTAAAAGCTCTGCTGGGGCTGAGCTTCTGGCACTGCTGGGGAGCCAAGAGCTGACCTCCTGCTGACAAAACACCAGATGAACTGGTGATGGAAGCTGGATTGCTATGGTTTGATAAAGCCATTTCTGTAGCTAGAAATGAATCAGATATTTATTATGAGCTTTGTTTGGTGGCATAAGCAGCATATCATAGTTGAGGGCTGGAAAGGGCAAGGCAAGGGCAGAGTGCTAGCGTTACCCAACAGAGGAAAGCTGCTTCCTCCACTGACACAACCTACAGTAATAGCAGATGAATCTGAGTCCTATTTTGCACACACATTGTTTTAAGTGAATCTCTTGTATTTATTTGCAAGCAACATGTCTTTTTTTTTTTCCTTGCCATGTCAAGCCAAATCATTACCTGTGAAATTCCACATACTATCAATTTCTGCAGGCAGTGTTGGTAGGTAAACACTGAAATTTTTGCAGTGAGATTTCTAATAATGAAACTGTATCTTTATTATGATACAGATAAATTTTTATACAAATATCTTGCATAGTGAAATGTTCTCATTACTTAAGCAAAACCCCAATATATCGGAATTCTATCTTTAACTATTCCAATGATCAATGCAGCATATGACGGGGTGTTTTTTTAAAAAGAAACAGCTGATGTGACACGGGATACATGAGGAATACCTTTCTTAAATACAACCAAGATGTTGTAGAAGCCTTAAATTGAGACTTAGAAAGCTGCTCATTTTACGCAAGTATTCTTAGACTAAAATTCTTACTGTCAATGTTTTTGTGGAGAACAGTTGTTAATCCAAATTAGAAAATGCCTAAAGACAAATACTAAGGAAGTTATAAATGCCATTATTTGTCCTGAGTCGAAAGCAGATCTACCAGTTGATGACCATTGAGCCATTCACAATTGACTGCATTTTTAATATGCAATGCAGTTTATTGAATGTTTTCAACATGCAACAAAACCAGTGAACAATGCTATTATTTATTGGAATGTAATTGGTAATTTTTTTGCTGTTTGATTGTTTAGGCACACAGAAATTAAATGTATCAGAAAATGTATTTGTTGCCAGCTCTGACAGGAACCTTTGTAACCTGTGTCAGTGGAACGAAGCATTTGTTCTTGAGAATGAGAGTCCAGTCATTATAGATCATGGAGCTGCCAGTTCAACACTGCAAATATGGTGGGTTTGGTTGTTTAGCGTCAGGTAGCAGAATTATCTGTAGAGTAAAAGCTTAGAAATATGTTGTTTCATGGCTTTTGGATTTTGTTATCTTTAATTCTCACCCTGGGTGCCATTAGGAGCTGTGAGTAATGAGTCTGTCCAGATTTCAGTAGCAGATGAAAGCTGAGAGCCCTACATTTCATTCTCCTCAGTAATCTACAGTGCTGTGCTTTAATGAGACTTCATTCTCCTTCATTACCAGGGAAGGAGCCCCAGGATTTTGCTGGCAGAGAAGAAGTGGCAATATAACAGCAAGTCTGGGTTGTTCTTTCTCTAAGTAGCTGCAGGAGGCCAGCACTGCTCTAGAAATAGGCTGCTGTGTCCCAGTAGTTGGAACTGGGCTGCTTTAATCTGTCTTTGCTCGGCAGCATCTGGAAGTGAGGAGGGCTGCTGGGGCCTTGCTGGACCATTGCTGCCTGCTGGCTCCATCTTTCTCACTTTCTCACCATGGAAGCTACAAGGTACGCAAGGCTCCGTGTGATGCAGGGGCAAGCATCTGGGCCATTAGAACAGCAGTTCATGTCCTGGATGATTTAAGCAACTAGAAAAACAGATTAATGGAGATGACACAGTTGTGGTTACTGTTAGGCTGAGATCTCAATGATCAGCAGAGGGCACCATGTCCTATCCACACAGCTCCTGACCTGTGTGGAAGAGAGGACAAGGTCGGGTTGGCATTGTAAGAATTGTGTTATGACTTTGGTCTTTCAGCAGAGACTGAAGTACAATGATTTTAATCCTTTCTACATGTTTTCTTTTAAGGCTTTTGGCCATAAAGTGATTATTATTTCCATCGTACTGCATATTGTTAAATTTTCAGGGGAGTGATCTGCTCCAGTATCTTCTTCCCAAAGGCTGTGGGACTCCTAGCTGTGTACTCATAGCATCTGGAAGCTCAGCACTCCCACTCTGTGACTTCAGAGTAAAAATTATTCAGTTATGACTTAAAGTTCTAAAACCAAGGAAAAAATCACTACTTTATTTTAATGAAGAAAGGTTGGAACAGATGAACAACAGATGATTATTTGGAGAGTGAGGGTGGTACTAATTTTACATTGCCTGGGTTGCTGCATGAGGAAAGGTATCTGATTAATGAACAAAGTGTTTCTAGAAATCACACCCACTTCCCACTTCTGGCTTCCTTTTCCATTAGAACTGCAATGTTATTTCAGTTTATTGACACTGAATCTTGAGAGAGCCAGAAAAAACAGTTGAAAACAAATGGGTTTATTAGGAAAACAAGTATTTAATTAGAGAAATGCTCACAGGTTTTCTTGAAAGGTCTTAGCCCTGCAGTGGCACAATCCTTCCTTCCCTCTTGTGGTATGGCAAGATGTCCTCACCTCCTTCTTACTCACCCTAAATATTGCATATATGTTTAACTGACATAAATTACTATTTTGTTGGAAAAAATGTCAGAGGTTTTTTAATATGAAAAAGGAAAAAGCTACAGGTATCTCCTGTGTTAGCTTCTGTGCATTTATGATGCAGTGTGCATCACCCTGTGTCATTTCTCAAGAATTTTATAATTTTACTAACGACGTTCTTATTTCTATAATCTGTCCCTGTTCTACATATTAGACTCAGTGATTACTTTGCAAAAAGCATAGACTATGAAGTTGTCTGGGATTCCCTTCCCTGGAGGAGCGAGACATTTGAGTTAGGTGAGAGAGAACAGAGTTTGCAGTTTTTCCTGGCAGTGGTTCAGTGCATTTCTATATTTGTTGTGGCTCTGGAAAAGCTTTGTGTTTAATCTTTACATCAAATGCTTCTTCCCATTCTTTCTGGAATTGGTGAAAGTTGAGAGCATTTTTTGTGCTCAGAGACTTTACATTTTTTGCTAGTCTATGTCAATGTAGCAGAAAACTTTGATTAATCATACCTGTGGCAAAGGGAATACAGTGTCTGAGAGATCTGCAGTTTATTCAGGGAGAGCAAGATTAGTGTTACCAGTTAATCAGGCTACTGCTGCAGGAATAGAGCAATCTATAGTTAATTTACTTTTTCCAAAGACTATATGAAAAGGAAGAAAGCATTTTATATGCCAGACAAACGCGTGTTATTTTGATACATTGTCATGGAAATGTTTTAAGAGACCAAACTTAGTAAATAATACATAATGTTGTAGAAAATGCATTAGTACAATCAATGAGTTACACAGGTCAGTGAACTGAAACTGGTCTTAGAAGGAACTCAACTGAAAATTAATAATTTAAGCTGTACTGTATGTATTTCCTAAAGCTGTAGATAGGCAGAAGAAGAGATTAATAAATACAGTATGATGGATAGAAGGAAATGGAGAGAGACAGATGATTTGTGTAATTCATCCAGCTGTCACTTACAGTAAATACGCAAATCTGTTTTCTGTCCCAGATCAGCCTTCTTTGCCTATAGTTTGGCTTCTGCTCTGCCTTTATTCCTCTCAACAGATTTTTTCAGGAGGTTAAAGCCCCAGGAATTTAAAAATCCCCATGTAAACTAGGTGTTTTTAAATAACTTCTGTGTTCAGTTGTGGGAAGTACATGTTGTCAGCTTCCCTCCTTTCCCTGCTGTCACTTAGGGAAGTATTTTTAAGCTGAGTGTCACGGATTGATACAGGACTTGTTGAATATCATGTTTAGGGTGTGGAAGAGCAGGCTGAGCCCAGGCATAGAAGAGCATTCCTAATTTGTGTGACAGTGGCACTGGAGGTTTATGGCAAGTTGAAGACTACAAAATCTTGCACTGTGTACCACTGGCCGTTAAGCTATCCAGAATGCTGTATCTGTAGAGCTTCTAGATTTATCCTAAATTTTTTTTGTTCTTCCCTGACTCCTTTGAACAGAAATAAGTCAGTGACTGAAGTATGTGATTTAAGATCCCACTACATAATGTTTCCCACCCCCTATTGTATAAATGCTGTTTAAAAATGAATATTTGCCTACCTACAGCAGTCAGACCATTGAAGTCTTGCCCAATGAAATTAAACAATGATTAAAGTAACTGAGGGACCACAATATCCTTCAGGGTTTCTCATGAAACATTGGTAGAGCCACATGGAGCAGATCAGGTACTAAATGTTGCTCTTCAAAAGAGTTTTGTGGAGCAGCTATAGAGTGTGAAGTCTTGCAGATCTTTTTAATGAACTCCTTGTTCAGGTAAGCGTTGAGGTATTTTCTGCTGTAGTCTGCACACCAACTCTAAATACCAGAGATCAAAATAAAAACTATTTCCTGCCTGCCCAAAGGAGCTACCTTACCTGTAAACCTTATTTACCTTTGGGCCATGACTGACATTTCCCCAGAAGAAAGGATTTGGGATAACCTGAAAAGGATATGCAGCAGTGTTGCATGTGCTCAGAGTAGCAATATAAGAAGAGGAAGACAAGAAAAATAATTTTAATTCTGTCATTTGTCCTTTAATTGTTTTGATTTGTTTTGTTTTCCTCATGTGTAGTAATGGATGAGGTAAGAAAATATTTACACGGTGATTTTCACACACAGTTAATGGCAGAGCCTCCATGACATTTCACCTTCCCTGGTCAGCTTAAGTTTGGTACAGTGACTCTGGCATCTTCTCTTTCTCCATTTAGAGTATTATGATCTTTACAGATCTGGACTCTCAAAACCAGCAAATACCTTAATGTTACATTAAAGACATGGTTCAAAATGGAGGTTTTTAAAATTTTGGTTAGGATCTGAAAAAATATTATTCACGAAGTGCCCACCATTTCAGGTAGTTGGGATGAGATTAGTCATATAATAACTCCCGTACTGAATTCCAGTGACTCATTAGAAAGAAATTAAATCAACAGCTTATGAGTTTGAGTGTACAGTTTGGGATCCATTCTTGCTCACAGCTTTCCAATAAATAGCAAAGATTCTACCAGTATTCCAATTGGAAGGGTAAAGCATATGAGTAGTAAAAAAATCTTTGCTAAAGGCAAAAGTTTTAGATTTTGCCAACAAGCTTGTGCAAATGGCATTGATTATGAAGAGCATGGCTTGTGTGTCATATGGCATCTATGAGATTGAAAACTAATAGACAGGGCACTGCATTTCATAAGAAATAAACATCAGTGTTCTAGACCCCTAGTGGTTAAGTTTGATGTATTTCAACAGCAGCATTTTTACCCTTCATGCTAATATGACTAAATATAATATGAAAAAAAACATGTGAACAAGGTAAAGGTCAGCACAGGATGATAAATGGGAGGGTGGAGCCTTTCTCATAACCAAATAGAAGAGACTTGATTATTTGGCAAATGTAAGTCAGCACTGTGTTCATATTTTATATTTAGATTCTAGAACCTTTCTACAGGTGTTGCTTTGAAGCAGTATGTTTTTTAAGTAGAAATACAAGTAGTTCTGCTGAACGTGTTTTTTTTGTCATTTTGTGGTTCAGGTGCATTTGAGCAATGTAAAAATCTCCCATGTAAACAGACAGGCCGGAACATCACTGCTTGGACTTCCAAGTCGACAGACAAGCAGAGCAGTTTCTGTATGTGTTTATTGGAAAGGTTTAAGCAATTTGAAAGTTAGTGGAAACAGCATCTGCCAGATTTTATTACTGTAGTGTTGCTCTTCCTCGTTTAGCAAGCTGTCAACCAGTAAATTGTTAGAAAATCAGGTAGATGTTTTTGTTGTATACAGGCCTTGGTGAGTGGTGGAGGCCCGTCTGTCTGTTCTTGGCAACGACTTTGTAGGGTCATGTAAAAATCTAAGCATCCTATTACTTCACTGAAAGACGTGGAGTTAGGACAACTGAAAATACTTTCTGCTATAATAAATATTTAATATCCCTGCTGTAAATAAGAACCAATTGGAAAACAGAATTTAGTAGCAAGATACTTCAGATTTCTCCAAAGTGAGCTAAACGCTCCTTTTAGCAGTTAAGCCTTTACAGATGTCAGCTGAGGAGAACAAACATCTTTATGATTTATTTATCACAAGTGAAAACTGATTTGCTACTTGTTCATTTATATGTTACTTTAATTTAACTGTCTCCATCACGTTCACTTCAGAGGAAAGAGCTGAGATTCCAAAATAACTTATTTTAAAGATGCTTTTCTTCTCTCGTGGTAGACCTTATGCAAGAGAATTTTAATAAAGACGTTGTCCATCTGAAAAAGTTTTCCAGGAACTGCTCTTTTTAATGCAGTTGCATGTCATACCAAGTCACCTTGAAATCTCCTTCAGAGATTTTAAACATTTTTTTTTTTCAGATTTTAAACATATACAAATATAGCAACTTTCTTTTTAGGAAGCTTTTTAAATCTCCTTCAGTGATGTTAAAACCCCAATTTAGAACTAGTAATTTGCAAGAAATATATTCAGCCCTATTGAAGAGGAGGAGGTTGGCCCCAGTCTTTTCAGCTGACCATTTTACTACGTCTTTGAAAACCTTTTTCACCATATGTGACTGAAAATAATTTTTCAACTCTGGGATTTTAAAAGTAGATGAAGATTTTATGCTAACTATAAGAAGGGCCATAGGAAATACTGCTTAAAATTGAAAGGGATGGTGGGGAGGGCAAGCTCCAAACTGTTCCATACTCTAGTTCCCTCCTAAGATTCTGAGTTGATACTGCAAGGACATTTTCTTCTGAAAGTAAGGCTTGGTTGAGGAAGATGGTGTTGAAGAAAAAAAATCCCTGCCTTTATTTCAGCTTTATCATTCTCAAGATCACTCAGCTGCTAGGCTGTGCTGTACGCTGTTTGAAAAGAAGCAGAAATTTCAAGATAAGATCAACTGCTCACCTGGGGAGACTTAGAAGAGTTTCATATTTGAAGCACATGTTCTAAATGCTGGTCAGGAATGGATAGCATTAAATTCTTGCGTCTGGTGCAGAAGTGCTTGCTTTTATGTTGGTTTCTTTTCTTGTTTTATTGTTTAGAAGGATAATAAAACCTCAAAATAATATCTCATAATCAGTATAGCATATCTCCAGGCACCTTTTGCACGTTGTATTTGCCAAGAAGAACATAACGTCGGGGTTTATTTTGCCTCCAGAAATGTTGAAGATTTGCATCTGGATCCCTTTGGAAATAAATGTATGATTTGTACCAGAGCAAAAAAAGGGAGAGGAAAATATTTTGCACTGGATGAATATATGGTAATTAATTTTGGCTTAGTGGTAAACAGAATTAATTATCCAAGCAAACTATAAGCTTTCTGGCATGGCTTTGGCAGCTGCCAGTTGCCATGGATGGTTCCAAGCCAAGGTTCCAGCCATTTTCATTTGGTGCTGGTATTATTTCACTGACCTAAGTTATTTCTGAGTAAACAGAAGATGATATGGAGAATAAAGTCAAAATTCACCTTAAAACGAACAATAACTCCAGCTACTAGCTTTTCCAGTCTATTTTAAAGCAAATCTTAGCTGTGCTTTGCACATACTGATTTTCACTGCTTGTTTGTGGGATTGTAGGGAGCACATTAAGAGCAAGGAAGAGTTGAATAAGGAATGTTCAGGTGTCTTCATGAGAACTTTCTCTTCTGAATTCTTTCCAAACAATTTACTTTGTTTTCACTAATTCCTTTTAATTGTTGATGTCTTGAATGGACTCTTTATTGTATGTGCCTGTCTTTTCCTGGCAAATGTGTGTTAGCTGGGTAAGGATTGCTGCATGTGTGCCCTGGTCCTTTACTCCTCTCTCATACCTGCTGTGGGCCACTCTAAGACATGTTTTTCAGCTCACAGAAGGTCTTCTGACTCTGTATACCCCCCCTACTTCTGTGGCTTCTGCCCTACATTTTTTTCACCTGTTCAAAGTCCTTTATAATTTTTGAAAGCAACTGTTTGCTAAGGAATTGCTATCCATCCACCTTTGGAAAATCCAAGTCAAAATGTTTCCAGCTGGTGAGTCCATGGTTATCTCTTCAGTTACTTTGAGACAGCTGAGGTTAGTCTTTCCTACAGATACTCTCTAATCCTATCCTTAGTCTGATGCAGCTACTTTTAACTCTCTTGAAGGAAAAAGTTCTTCTGAAGGTGTCAGAAGCTTATCCCATGAATATCTAGTTGGTGTTTCCAGGAAGAGAAAAGCTGTACTTTGGTCTCATTTACACATTCTGAGGCCGTTTTTACCAGAGCCAGGCAGTGATTACATGGACTTTTGCATCCTCTATCCTATATCTTTTTAACCTTATACTGTATATGACCAATGTGTATGTACATGTTCTATTCGGACTTACAGCTCAATCAGCTTGATTTAATCTTAGATATTTTGGTCTAGCCACCAACAAGAGTGGGGTAGTGTTTTATTATTGCATTTTAAACTTGTCTGTGTTTTGGGTTTTTTTTACTCTTCTTATAGATGATCTGAAAACATTTCACAATTTTTTTTTTCCTAGCACAGTTCTGACTATCAGCAGTTTATTTTTTGACATCAGCAGACGATCATTCACTTACTAATATAATGAACCATTTTAAGAGAGTTTGTCTTATCTTCTGTTAGTATTGTTTATAATTGGTTGTCTTATTCAGTCTCATAACTCCATGCAAATTATCTTTCTAAACTATGGCAATCCTAAATTCAGTTAATTGTTCTATAATGTAGTTAGGCAATTTTGATAAATCAGGTAGCAATAATTGAAGCATACAGACATATTGCTGCATAACTATATTTCAGAAATCATTAGTGTTGCTTTGAAAAGTTCTAGTCTCAGTTAAATATGTCAGTAAATTTCAGGAGAAGAAAAAAAAATATCTTTTAAAACCTTGGCTTAATTTAAAAGTTAATGTTGCAACATGTACAACTGAAATTTTATTTTCCTTATACTACATCCACTGATGACTGTCATGAGAGCAATAGGCTAGACATGGGATTAAAATTGTGTTAGTTAAGTAATTTACCGACTACTGCTGTTCTACTCTTTCTTTAGGCTGCTGGCTTGTACTATAGACTTCAGAATTCTTACACCTTTAAGACATTTTGCTAAGCAAATATTAATTTAGTATTAGGAGTTACAGAATGGAAACTATAGGCTATAATGTACTTACAGTATTCCAATGACTGAATTTAATATAAAATGTAATCTTTCCTAGAAACACATAAATTGAATCCTTAAAGAAATACTTTCCTACTAAAGCTTTTTATATAGCCAAGCATTCTCACCAAACATGCTCTGTATAGATAATGTGAATGTGTCTTGAGACAGTGCTTTAATTTGCCACAGAGAGTTGTTGTGCTGACTACAAATTACGTGACTTGCTTATGCTAAATGCATCCAAAATGTAATCTAGGCAAGTCATTAAGGAAATAAAACATTGGTGTAATTCTGTAGTATTCCAGCATTATGGAAAGACACATCTTGGAACTGGAATTGATTGTAACATTTTACACTGAGTTTATTGACAGTGACATCTGATTCTTTTTCTGTAGAAGCATAGGCATATATCAACTTACACTGAACTGCCAGCACCATCCTGTGAGGGATGTTTGTATTTTGACCAGCCTTTGCTAGATCCTCATCTTCAATGTTGCTCTAGAGTTATGGATCAGAAGCTCATGATTGTGAAGCCTTGTCCATGCCTAAATAGTTTTTAATTAGGGCAATAAGTTGCCCTTTCCATTGAGTGATCCCCTCAAGATCCCTGAAGAAACACATTTGGTCTAGTTTGTGTTTGATATAGATCTCTACTAGTGTCTAAAAGACTACTTTTATGTGGAATAGGACAGACTTCACAAGAGCTCACGTCAGCCATCGTATCTTGTACATTCATGTGGTGAATGTAGATTCAGAAATTACATGAGGTTTCATTCAATGAATGTCTAATATAGGTTTTATTTAGCTTTGTATTTATTCCCTCATTTGATATGCCATTTTCTTACCTAAAATTTAATGGTGGGAACAAAACATCTTGGAGATGTAATTTGTGTCTCTTAAATACTGTGTTGTCTACTGCATCAGTTAGTTATTGTAAACTTTGCAATTTATGACTAGTGAGTGTGAGAAGAGTTTATGAAGAAGTAGAAGAACCATTTTCATTCCACAACGTAAACATCTTTTTGATTTGTTCAGTTAACAAGACCAAACTGCAGTCTTGCTATTGAACAAACTCAGGCTTGGATGTTCAGGTCTAGCCTGTGTGTCCCTGACTTTAGAATCACAACTGGAAAAGGGAAAATCGTTCAGTCCTGATAAGTTACTTTTGCTTTAAATATTTTTCAGGTGTTTTTTGGGGGGTTTTTTGGTTATTCTCTAGAAAAGTTCAAACCATTAATAAAGTCAGAAAATTTGCTTGTCTTAGGATATTTGGGGCTCTGGCTCTAAGCAACAAAAGGAAGCACTCATGGCAGGTAGAACTGAGCTTCCTGGAATACTTCTGCACTGTCATTAATAGGTTAAAGTGACTTGGCAGTTTTGATAAATAGTTATTATATAAAAAAGAGGCTCCTTGAATGCTTTATTGATTAATGGTTAACCAGGGCTATGCCATCTGTCATAAAGAAATTTTAAAGAGAAATCAAGCAGATCTTATGCCTCTGCCCATTAGGAGCCAGTATCTGTCAGTTCAGGAAGAGTGTCCAGGGTCATTAGCTGCTGTTACAGCTGAAGCACTAATGTGTGCCTCATGTGTATCAGAGTTAATGATGCCTATGGTCTTGTGTTTGCATCCAAAGAATCTTCAAAAGTTGGACTTCCTTTTTTTTCTTCTGTGAAACTGTCCATTAAAAGCAGAAACTTTGTGGACTATTTTTATTATGTATTTAGGAACTAAAGAATTATCTTAGTCTTTCTCATCAGAAAAAATAGAATTCCTAGAACCTTCATCTTACAAAGCTGAGCTGAAGAACAGGAAACTTCTGAGTTGGTATTTTTATTTTGCTATTAAAGGGTCTTTGATGACTCGAGTTACATATTGTAATAAATTTTCTGTGACTAGTCGAAGTAGAAAGCCCTGAGGCATGTTTTATTTGTCAGATATGACCAACTAAACCAAGGGTTAAAAAGAGTCCTTGAAAAATATCAGGTTATGTAAAACCACATGCCAAGTGTTTCTAAAGTGAAAGGCATGTGAGAAAACAGGTCATAAATCACTATGTCTTGAGAAGATGAAGCCTCCAGTATTTATTATTTACACACCATTTTGATTTGCCACTAAGGAAGCTCCTTGTCGAGATAAATACTGTAATTATAGTGATTACATACTTGGAGCTGCAGCATCCACCAGTGGGGCACAGAGGGGAGAACAAGCATCTTGTTACCCTTGCCCCATATATGAAGGTGAGCATTTGTCTCAGTAATTTCTTTCTTATGGGAAACTATGTATAAACCATTGAAGAAAAAACTGAAGGAAAAGAGAGGAAAGGGCAAGGAGAGTTGAAATGCCTCAAGGAAAGATGTATACTTTTTTCTCATGTCTTCTTTAGTAGCAAGGAAGAGCAGAGGGCTGGGGGGTTTTTGGTTGTTTTTTTGTTTGCTTATTTTTATAGAGCTTTTGAAAAATGGTTTTAACCTTCTTTTCCAAAGACATAATTTCATACGCATCTATATAGAAACATCCTGGTTGGAAGGGACCCTCAGTATAGAAAGTTTGGAGTCAGGGATTCATTCTCTGCCATTTCAAATATGTCTCTATCTCCATCTAGTACGGCTCCCTTCTGACAGCACAATTCCCATGAACTCTGGCAGAGATGAATGTGGAAGCATGCGGACTGCAGCAAGGCTGAGTAGCAGAAGACACGATAAATAGCTCCTGAGGGTGTTCAACACACAGGAAGACAAAGGAGATAGCACTTCAGCTCTCAGGGAAGAGGCATCATTTCTCAGCATGATTAAGTGCTTCCACAGAGCCGTAGCAGCTACAATAGCACTTACATCTGGTAGCTCAGCTTTTATAGAATTCTTTTGCCAGATTTTCAGTATTTCAATGAACATATGGACGTTTATATTGGAGAAAGGAGCTTTCTTTAATGTCATCCCTTCTGAGACACACTTGGTAATAAACAACTCCAGATCACGCCTTACATTTTTGCATCGGGAATGAACTCAGAATTTCAGACTAATGCTATTTATCAGTTGAGAATACACCTGGGGGGTTGAGAAAATGTATATCCCAATGCAGGATCAGTGTGTGAAATTCAGGCACCCTGACTTTGCTGTTTTCTTAATCTCAGGTCCTAATGTCTTTTGATTTCTGTCACTGAACTGATCAGAGTTGAATGAAGCTTCATGTGTACAGGTTAGGGAATGTGAGGAATTGCTGCCATGTGTTTCCCATTGTAGCAACCTTAACGATATCATCTTCAGGGAACATGCTCAATATGCCTTCCAGACTTGGCATGCTCTTTAGATTGCACGATTGGTTAGGACTGTGTCAGTACAATATTCATATTCCCTTGGGTGCACAAATATAAGGGATTAAAAACATTTAATCCCTAATAGGAAAGTTTTTTTTAAAAAACAAACAAAACAGAGAAAACCAACAACAAACCAAGCAAAAAAATACAAACCCTAACCAAACCAAAACCACCTTTGGACTCCTGATGAAAATGTATATGGTATCTCAACAGCTTGACCTCCTTTTGCCATGGGGAGTGTAAGAAACTTCCTATGCAGCAGGCCACTAATTCTTACCTGTTCATCCTTAGGTACTCACAGAAAAACATATTTTTGGTCCCAGTTGCTAGAAACAAAGTCCTCCTCCTATTAGCATATGGATAGCAGCTGTCATGACCACTAGCCAGTTATACTGTCTGCTGTCCCAGTCCTTTATCTGTCCAGCTTCAGACACTAATTCAGAAAACAAGAAATGTGGAAATGAGGCCAAGCTTTTTTATTTACAACACCTGTTGCCTTTTACAGGATTGGCACAGTGAGTTTAAGCCACAATGGCTTGCTAGATTTCATGATAACTGGACTTTCCAAAAAGTGTCTTTACAAGTTTTGTGGTAACTCTTATTTTTTATTTTCATTAAAAGGTTAAAGGTAAAACAAAAAATTGCACTGTGCATCTACTG
The DNA here is from genome assembly GCF_020740795.1 of Apus apus. Taxonomy (NCBI): domain Eukaryota; kingdom Metazoa; phylum Chordata; class Aves; order Apodiformes; family Apodidae; genus Apus; species Apus apus. Next base: position 15,031,076 of record NC_067294.1, on the reverse strand, counting down.
CAAAGCAACAGAGGGAAAAAAATTGAAGGGGTTAGAATTGTGCAGATTTTTATGTTGCAAGTTGAATGAGTTATTTCAACTTTAGTGATGTAGTTCCCCCATCTCCGTAGATGACTGATGCCAAGACAGGGGACATTAAACATCTCACAGAGAAAACTGTCCTAACTGCCCTCCTCCTTTTTATTTTTTTTCCTCTTTGACTGATTTCCATACTCACTGCAATTCTCTTGCATTTTCTAAATTTTCTAAATATACTGTGTTCTGTAGGAAAGTGGGGGAGAAGGATAATAGGGAGAAAAAAACCTGTCTTCCTATTTCATCAGCTGTTTCAAAAGTTTCACTGGATTTGTTTTTCAATTTCGGCCTTATGAAGCCAGGTCAATTTAAACTGAGATTGTTTTTGTGTGTGTTTCCAAGTAAGCAGACCCCTTGTGTTCAGTATTTGAATGTAAAATCAGGCAGGTCTGGGCTGACTCCCAGTACCAGGCCTGGTGGCTTTCAGACATCTGGTCTTTGGTGGCTTGAGACCGGACTGACCCAGAGCTGCTCAACACAGTCATGTACAGCTGAGCTTCTTTAGGTGTGATCTTGGAAATAAATCCCTTATGTGAGATTTTTAAGACACACCTAAGTTTGTTATTTTTAGATTAACTGGTAAAGCTGGAAGAAGTCAATAGGCTTTGGAGAATGCAGATCCTTCTTCAGGTCAGACAACTTATCTTCTTTCCCTGGCTATGCTAAATGGTTTAATAATATTTTCTTTGTCTAGAAGCCTTGTCTTACCTTTATCCATAAACTGTTACAAAAATCAAACCTTGTTTATTTTAGGTTCAAATTTACATCAGTTCTCTGTGTTGAAATTTAGAAAGCTAGAAAGAGGACAAAGTGTCTAACAATCTTAATTTCAACTCTAGAATATTTTAGGCTGGAAGGGACCTGGGGAGGTAATGAAGTCCAATGCCCTTCTGAAGCACAGTCTATTGTAACGTTTTTTTAAAAAATAGTATTACCTGCCTCCTGTCAAAGGGAAACCATGAACTTGAACCCTGAAAAATGGAACATGTTTCTGGCAAATCTTGGCCTTAGCATCCAGTTCCAGCTTCTGGACTACCCCGAGCTCCCTGTGTGGCTTGGCTGGCTTAGCCACCTATATCAATAGAGGTGGAAAAGTATACCTATGAGTTTCCAGTATTGGGGGGTTTATGTGGTATTTAAAAAAATAGTTATTTGCTTTCTTGAGAACTGATCAGTCTCTAGATTTACTGGTACATAACTGGAGAGAAAGAAGAAGTGGGAATACATCCTCTTCATCAGCTACATGCATATATTTATCCTAACTTGAAACATTTAGTTTCTTCAAGAGCTGCAAATTATTTTTTATTTCTGAGAAATTAAGTTGTGTGAACAAAACTTCTCATAGAAATAGAAAAGAAAAAATACATTTTGGATAAAAAGGCAGTTAACAAAAACATTAATAAAAATTAATATATTTTGTTAGTTCTACATAGGACCACCTTTTCTGCACTGGAAACGTTTGGAGGCTCTGTTAAATAGGATGGTGCAGGGTTTCTACTTGCTTGGGGTTTTTCTTAATCACCTTAGCAAGGGTACCATGCGTATGTGTGTATATAATGTGTATGTTATATTTATCTGCAAACATTCAGACTATACTTGAAACCCAAGTCTATACAGGAAACCTTATAATGTTTAATTTTCTGGTGAAACACCTCAGTTGAAAGTGAGCACAGCCATAGTGACTTCAGTGCAGTGCAAGAGAGCTTGCACCCTTGTCCATGCTGCAGGGTGGGAGGTACGCAGGTACAAGGAGGAAAAGAGGGAGCTGAAGATGCTGGAATCTACGAATATTTGTTGGTCCAGAAGGGAAAGCTGAACAGCCTGTTCCAGGGCAAAACTTCTTTCATAGGTACACAGTTGCCATTTTCTTAAAACATACCTTTTTTAAAACTATGGATGTTGGAAAATGAAGTGACCGATATGCTTTTTACACTTTCTTTTTCAAATATTGTGCCGAAAGGAATGTTTCTTCATAGGTAGCAGAGAGCCATAATACGTTGTGGGAAAAGAAATAGTAGAGGGAAAAGAAAATACTTGGAGCTGAGTTCTCAGCGTTATGAGGTATAATTATGTTGTATGTAAAGAAGAAAAACGTTGTTCTTTGAAATCTGCTGTCTTGGTAGCATGTGTCCAACTTTAGAAACCAGACATACCACCAGAGACAATGTCTTTCTCATAATTGCTTTTCCTTAAAACCTGCATGTCAAAATAAAATAAAAAAACACCTTCTTGTTCTGACAGGTCTTTTCAAAGACCATGAGTGCCTCTAAGTGGCAGGAGTAAATAGAGTGTCAGGGTTAAAACTTAATGTAGTGCACTCTGAATGGGATTAGACGTCAACAAATTGTGCTGAAAAGATCTCTGTTTGTACTTTTCTGCACTGGAATTACCACACTTTGAAGGGAAAGAACCAAATTGCAGGCATTGATTGTGTGTGAACACAAGGAGATGCTGTGGCTTCTCCAGGTGTAGTCATCTCTTCACTTTTCAAGACATCTTCAAACATACCTGTTTTTTAGCAACTCTATGTAAGGAACCATGCCTGTGTTTTTCAGTGCCCCTAGAAATATTCATATTTGACCTTTAAGTACTCTGATAAACCAAAGTAAAATGTATTAACAAAACTATTAAACTTTCAGTTGTTAATTTTTTTTCTTAATTTATGGCCCTACTTTCCATTCAGTAAATTGCTTGTAATAGGCAGCTCATGGAGGAGGTTGGCATTGAAGTCAAGTCCATAAAAACTCTGTGGGCACAGTACCTGTTACCATCACAGGGCACATCTTTATATGAGAAGGTCTTTGAAACAGAGTCCTTTTGCTTGGTACTTATTCCACCTTGAGGTCCTTCTGCTGTACCAAGACTCCAAGCTTCCACTGTGATAGAAGTACTTAGTTTTGTGACAGGATTACTGATTTTGTGTGCTGATGCTATGATTTCATCCATTAGCCACCAAATCAAACCTTCTCCAGCAGTTGCAAGTACACACCAAAGTGACTGTTCTCTTTAAACAGTGTTGCAACCATCTCAGAAGAAAATGTTCCATTTTTTTTCAGCCTTGCTAGAGAGCATGAGTAGGATTTTTTTTTCTTACACAGTGGTTTTAACAGAAATATTTTCCCTTAGCAGAATAAATATCTGTTAGATACCTACAAGGACAGGAAAACAATAAAACTTCCCAAATTTAGAAGTTTTCTTCTTGATAAGATCATTCCCCATGCTCAGTCCCTGATGATTCCTTTATCTATAAGATTCCATTTCATTTTGCTGTATAAATGCAAGGGTGAAACAAATATTTTCTTATCAACTGAGACAGTTTAAACTATTCCTTTTTTTAGCCACTAACAAAAGCATATTCTATTATAATGACAAATTCGACTCCTCCAACCCTAAAAGAATCTAGAACTTTGTTTTTTATTAATAGCAGGAGTGGAAGATTCCCTTAGGTCTTAAAACTGTATTTAAGATTAAAATGTATTTTGTGTGTTCTCAATTAGTCTGAAAATGTGCAAATGTCACAGATTGTTAATTACTTGGAAGAAACAACAGGGAAGAGGAAAAAGAGAAGCTGTAGTTTTTCTTTGTGGACATGCTTCAGAGGACAGCAGCTTCCCCATAACTCAGTGCTGAATGAAGGAGGGGGTGTCTCCCAGGTGATAAATTTGTACTCTGCAGTCTGAAATTTATTTTAAGCTATGGAAGCTGAGATATTGGGTCAGTTTAGGAAAATGCTGCCAGCAAAAACTGTTATCTGGGCCTGGTACTACCAGCATGATATAATTAAATATGTTGTTTGGCTAGCAGATCAGAGTGGGAGTTGGAATTGGGGTTATAAGAACGGAGCTAGCACAGCCAAACAGCTCAGCTGTCAGATCAGCCTGTCTTTTTGCAATCTTTCTTATTTAAAAAAAAAAAAGAGGAAAAAAAATAAATAAATTTGTTCATGTTGTTATTACCTCTTGAAAGAAGGTCTTAGAAAGTATGACACTTAAAGAAGAAGGTAGGAGGGCAAGACAGGGTGGAATGGCAAGGCAAGATTGATCCTTGAGAGGCGCAGGGAGTGGGGGGAAACATGTTACAAATGGTAATAAGGCAAGTTAAGAAAAATGATACCAGATGTGGCTGTAATGCCAACAATCAGCAAAAAATGTAAACATATATATAGCTGCAGTAATAAAGCTGTTACAGCTGTAATGTTTGGGATGGAAAGAAAAATGAGGTCTCTCTTTTTAACCTCAGCTATATCAGGCTCTGGCCTCTACTTATATTTATTTTTCCCCTTGTCCATTTCATCCTTTCAGAATAGTAATCCATCTTCACTAGAATTTGTTAGAGGCCATTTCCAACATTTTGTATAAAAATAAAATAAAATGCTGCCAGCATCTTTCACAATAAATGATTTTATTCATATCAAAGAACCCTTAAACTCTTCAGCTTATTTCACAACCAATTACATTTCTAAGTGCCTGAAAGCATTTGAAAATTCATCCCATTCAATTAAAGAAAATTTAAGACTTAAGACTAGACCTGTCTTTCTGTGCACTCTGCAAACACATGTGCTGTCTCTCCTGCTCTACCATGCAACGGTGTCTTGATTTGCAGTGTCCACCAATACTTGTACAGTGGATGCAGGTCACCCAGGAGGTCACAAGGCTTCCAGTCAATCTTGCTTCAGTGGGTTTTGTGGCTCCCATGGTCTACCTGGCTAAGACTTTAAATCACAACTATTAAAAAAATGCAGTACTCTGCCCTGACAACACTGTAAAACCTGTTGACAGCAGGGTGACTATTTTAAAGGGTAAACCTTATTATCTTATCAACTGTAAGAATGGGGAGTCTCTCTACTTTTTTTATTATTTTTTTTTATATATGCAGCTCTACCTTACAAAAGTAATTTTCCAAAAGGCCACTGAATTGGTGCATTCCCTGGTGCATGGAGTGATCCATGCCTGCAGAAATTTGTGGTTTTCACTAGCTGCGAATTCAGTCATTCAATATTGGATAATTGGACTTTGTCTCCTATTGATCTCATGACTCTTCCTAACTTAAATAATGCAATAGCATCTGGATCGTTTATTATTAATGAGTTAAAGTTTACAGGACTTTCAGTTGTTCCCTGACCAATAGGTTTTTGGAGCTACCTATTAGTTACAGCACATCAGCCTAGTGAGTTACTGCAGTCCTAATTCACCCAGAGTGTGAATGACTAAAAATTCATCTGGCTGTTGTAAGAGCTGCAATTTTTACACGTAACTGTGTGAAAAAGTACCTCTTTTTATGGTTCAAGGGGTTCACCGAATTTGCACCACACTTCTCTTACTTTATGGGCTCTTGTGTACATGATTAAAGGGAAATACTTTTTATTAAATAGTTTTGTAAAACTGTGCTCTGAACTAACAGAAAGTGGATACATTGTAATCATATTTGGAATTTCTAGTCCTGAATATTATACAGTGTTTTTAAGTCCTTTCCTTATTGAGTAAGGAAGCTTGTAAAATTGTTATCTGACAGATGTTCCACTGAACTTCACCGTTTCATTCACTTGTATTTTTCCAGTCCTTATCATGGCATAAATACTTCCTATCTTCTTTTGTTCTCATTCATTGACTGTTCCCTTTATCTGCATTCAACTGGGAAATATCCTAATGTACAGGCAAAATGTTATGATTGTTTCCATCAGAAGGATTCAGCTCTGTGTTTGGCTGGATGAGCTGAGGTGGCTGTGTACTGTTAGCATGACTGCAGCAGGATTTCTTCCCTGCAGTACATGAGAAGTGTTGCTGTCAAGACAAGATGTAGAGCTCAGCATGATATGTCTGCCTACTCGTCTGTGTGTGTATGTCAGGTGCTGCTTTTGCCTGTGACAGTTTGATTTGCTGCTATAGTAATCACATGCTCTGGGATGTGCTCTCTCCTAAGATTAAATGAGATCTGAAATTTGTGATTTCTATAGGTATATCAATGCAATAGTTCAAGTACATTTCCCCATTCCATCTCCTCTACACTAATTATATGAAACATTTTTAGTGATTCAGACTTCTGAGTCATGCTTCAGAAACAGTCAATTTATTTTTAGTGATTTTAGATTCCTGACTTTTACTGCTTCATGCAAAAGAAGATCACCAATTTTGTTGTGGAAACTTTTTAACTACCTGAGTTGTTTTCTGATTCCTAACCTCAAGTACACAGAAGAGGCAGTCTGAAAACAGGAAAGTGAACTTTGGGAGGAACAAAGGCTTGTGCATGCGTCTGCTAGAGCAATAAGCTGCACAACCTGTCAGGTACTTCCTACTGATTTTCAGTGGCTTCCTCCTCAATGTTCTCTTGCTCATATTCAGTCCTATGCCATGACATGCTCTTTGTGTGCCATAAGCACCTCTGGTCCTGGGCTGCAGCTCAGGTGGCTGTGAAGAGGAAGAGCTGCAGCTCTGTCTGGTAGCTGTGTTGCTCTAGCAGGGATGCTGAGCTCAAATTCCTTCTCATATTGTGCAATGCAACTTGAGTACCACCATAAACCTGCCCTGAAGTGCTGATCTCATGAGTTAGGCTAGAAAGAGTCAGTGGCCTGAAGTTGCAGAATAGTGTATTTTTTGCAGAGAAGAAATATCAGAATAGTCATACAAGGGAGAGGAAACAGGTGTTGGAAGAAAAAGCATGTTAGAGGATTGCAGTGAGTCAGTTACCTCAAATGCTTGTACAAAAATATTCTACAGAAGAGTCTGGGTTAAAAAACATAATGGCTCCTGAGAGCAATTCAGTATTAATTTGAAAATAGGAAAAAAAAAATAAACTCTTTGTGCAAAACCCCTGAAATTATATAGCTTTGAGCTACGGACAGCAAATTAAGTCAGAGAGAAGGAAACTGCTGTTGTGAAATTAACTCACTGCTGAGCAATTTGCTGTGTTTTTTGTTGATCAGATTGATAGTAACTCAAGACAAACACTGGAGATGATGATGTGTTATCAGAGGTATCTCTGCATTTCACTGGAACGCTGAAATAGGTCTTCAAAATCTACGGTTTATTTTGAGAGAATTAGACCTTATCGTTAGGGCCACCCACAGAGCGAAGCGATTCCAGTGACTAACTGGAACTTCTCATTCACTTTCTTATTTCTAATGTGTGTGAGGCCACAGAAGCTGCTGTGGCCCCACCAGGGCGCTCAGCCTGCACCAGCCACAGCTGCACTCTGAAGAGAGGGTGCTGCCAAGATTCCTGTCTCCAAGTCCACTGCAGCAGCATCAATTCCTCCATCACAGTGGAGAAAAGTGGGAGGATAATTCAATGCAGGCATGAACCCTTTCCTGCCCTAGCCCTGAAAAAACAGGATGGATAAATAAATAGTGACCCTGTGGTCAGGGACGCAGGTTGTTCAGGAGAGTCAAGAAGTCAAGTGTGGGAGATGGGAAGCTGGTGTATATGGGGAGGAGGGAAGGAGATAATGTGGGAGGCCATTTATTCCCTGTTGATTGCACCATTAATTTTGCATTTTTACTCTGTGGTTAACACAATGTACAGAGTTCTAAATCTGCCCCCCATGAAAAAAATAATAATAAAAAAAATTAAAGAACCCCAATTCTTTCTTTGTAAAATCTTATTTGCATTCGTAATGCTACTATAATTCCTCTCATGGATCCTTACTTCCTTCTAAGGAAATACAAGTGATTTTGGGATAAGAATCTCACACACGTAATAAGCAAAGTTTAATAGTTGCATTATCAATCATAAGAATGTAGCTGTGCATGCTTTTCTTATTTTGGGTGTGAAATGGTGCTGGTTGACCTAACTGGCTCCTCGTGAGAAGCCAACACTCAACATTCGTTACTTTTGAAAAAGGAGTTAGAATTCGTCAGGGGGGCAAGGGCAGGTGTGGTGGGTGGGTAGGTGGGGATGATCTGCTGAGCTGCTCCTTGTACCTGAGGGAGCCGAGCCAGCGCTGCTGGTCCCACCACTCTCTCCCCCAGGTGTCACTGTTGGTCTGCACGAGTGAGGACCAGTCTCTGCTCAGCGGGCACAGACACCTCTGGGTGCCTGTGCGAGGGGCATGGAGGCAGGTAGAGGTCTGAGAGGGCACTCTGTAAGTATTTTGGTCAGTATTAGGTGATGACTGTGGATCTATTGCAGGCTTTTTTATTCTAGATTTGAAACAGCACTCTTCTCCTCAACAGAAGTGTTGTTTTCTATTCCTAAACGCTCTCACTGTCCACCTGGTAGGAGGATGAAAGAGTGATGGAAAGCACCTGGGCCTGAGGTGAGCCCACAGCAGGTGTCTGTGCCCAGGCCGTGGCCGTTTTCCCGCCGGGCAGTACCGAGCAGGGCCCGGCTGGCACAGCGCAGGGCCCGGAGGCTCTGCAGCCGCTCTCCCAGCCTCTGTTTCCCTGAGGCTGGGTGCCTGTGCCGAGCTGCTCCTCGCTGGGGAGGCCCTGCCACCACCACACTTCCCTCAGGTGCCCAGTGGGTGCTGCTCCCAGCGCTGCTGCAGCACCTTCCCCTCCCGCCCTGCGGTGAGAGGACACAGCTGCGAGCAAAGGACTGGAAAGGCGGGAAGGTGAACCGGGGGCTTCCAGGGCGGCTGAGGAACCAGAGCTGCGAGAGACTGTGAGGGAAAGACAAGCCTACGGGGATACCGTGTGGTATCTCAAAGCTGGCAAGGTAAGCTGTTGGGCTTGTAGGTAACAAAAACGTCGTGCAAATTAAATTTGCCCTAAAGACGTTTTCAATTTCTGTGAGGCCACCGGTGTGGTTCTGCGGGCCGCCCCTCAGGAGCGCAGGCAGGGAGGGCCAAGGCTGCCGCAGCCCCTCAGAGCTCCTGGGCATCGCCTGCTCTGAGCGGGGTCTGCCGCCCTAATGAAATAATTACAGAATCTGAGGCTGTTATCCAATTGCTTTGACGTTTCGCCATTCCTTGCCGTCAACTGGATTAAGTTGGTTGCAAGAAGATTAGCTGTGGTGTGGAGCTGAGCGTGACGGGGCGAGGGGCCTGGCGGTCGGGACAGCTGCTCGTGGCACCCTGAGACAGCTGTGGTGAAGTGACTCATTATACAGAATAACATTAGCTATTAAAACCTGTGACAGTGTTGTGAAAATCTTGAGATGGGTTTTTCTAATAAATAATTCAGGGTAGTGGAAGAGAGGTGTTTTTCTCTGACCAGGTTCTCTTTACAGTTGCTGGCTGTTGCCGTCTACATTGCCACAATAGTTAATGTCAATTTTCTTGAGTAACAAAACATCCTGAATCTTTCTGTGTCTGGAATGTTGGAGCGATGCTCTGCCTTCTCTCTGAAAAATCTGTTTTAAAAAATACTGACTGTTTAGTAATCATTACATCACAGCAGGTCTGATACTTCCACCACAGTTTTTCACTTGCATTTTTTTTTTAAATTGTTTCTCTCTTCTTGCTTTCCAATATGAATTGGTGTAAGCTTTGAGTGATGGTTGTTGTTAACCAGACTATGCAGACTTCTATTTCCAGTTTTACACTTGACTCCCATTAACCACACTGTCACTACATACGTTTTTACTTCGATAACTATGGTCTTCCATGAGTGTGTTTGGTGTGTTTTCTCTACACAAAATCCTGCACTTCACAGGCTGCTGAAGAACTAGTTTCTCTATTGAAGTACAGAAGCTGCAACAACAATTAAAAAACAAACAAAACACACTGAAATCAGCTTGTCAGAGTTGGGAAAGGAAAGCAGTGTATTAAAATTGTTTTGAAACTATTTAATTCTGCTTGTCTCTTTCCTGCCGGATCATACTCTTATTGAAGTCAATGGAATCTTCGCCACAGAATTAAATAAGGACATAATGGAACATGGCTAATGTCACTGCCCTGGCTTTTCCCCTCCCCTTCCTAAAATTATTTTCTTCCCTTCTTTCATTTTTAGTTTTCCAATGAAAGCTGGCATAATAATTATCTGGAGCCATATTTAGTAAGTGTAATTATGGTATCTTTTTTCATGTATATTTACTCTAAAATGCTTAATCTGATTTATTGTAGCTCTGGGTAAGATTCACAATTCTGTAGGCAATACAGAGTGATATTAAAGTACGTTAATTGTTTCAGCATCTTATAAAGTAAGCATTATACTTTAGAAAAAAAAAAAAAAGATTAGTAACTGCTCATGAGATTTTTGTTCACATATCAGAGCCAGGGTTGGCAGCCTGCAACCTTCCTTCCTTCTCAGACCTGTGCTTTAACTGGCTTTAGTTCAAAACAATATTACTTGAATGTGACATTTGGCTGGGGACAAAATGTAATTGTCTTAGAGATTTTCTTGGTGGTAGCATTGGAATCACTAGCAAAAATGGCTGGTAAGCTTTCATTTTTGTTAAATTTAGACATTTCCCAATCTTCTTTCATTCCATATATTTTTAAATATTTTTTTTTGCAAAATTTCTAAATAGGTTTTAAAAGTGCTTCAACACTTTGTTTAATTAAAAAGATTGCCAAATTAAAGATATTCTTGTTGTATCTGGTTTTGGTTTGGTTTGTTCTTGGGGTTTTTTGGTTCTGTTCGCAGTTATTTGGTTGGGTTTTTTGGGTTTGTTTTGTTTGGTTGGTTTGTTGTTTTTTTAATTGAAAGCTTATGTTATTAGTAAGATCTCAGATCTATTGCATTTCAGTTCTCCACATTCTACTGTGGAGACAGGTTTCAAGCTTAACCAAGCATAACCTTTTAGTCTTCCTAAACAGGGCTATAGTTCAGTAGTTCGAATATTGGAATTTATAAAATCTACTGTGAAAAGTGCAGCTCTTGGACATTCTTTAGTCAAGCAAATTCATTTTCTGATCAAAGACAATGAGCACTGGGCTTTATACGTATTTCTTCTTTTTGCTAGGTGAACTGTTGAGGGACTGAAACTGTGCTACCTTTTAACCTCTGTAATAGAAGAGGTGTAGGAAATAAGACATGCAGAAAGCTTTCTGTTGAAGTTTTCCCAGATTCAGCACTTCATGTTCCTTTACAATACAGCTTAAGCTGTTACATTTTTCCACTTAATGCAAAGTAACCTTGAAGTAAAGCAGATTTCGACAAATTTCTCCTCTCAGTGCCAACCAATGACCAAGAACTTTCCAAGCAGGTTACACTTGACCTCTTGGTAACTTTTTCCCAACCTTTCTACCTAACTTTTCTCTTCCATCATCTTGTGATTTTACTGATCCTGTCTTCCCCATTTCCTAATTATGTCCATGGAACTTGATCATTATATGAGTAATTGGAGTTCTGCTACAGGCTTACAGCATGCATTACATTGTAATATGAAATGTAGACACTTCTGCTCTAAGTGGAAGTGACAGATCAGAGCTTACAAATCACATTCATTCAGTTAAGAACCACCTGGGACCTCTAAATTGATCACATGTGTTGTATGGATTATGTAATATTAATTAGGGTGGTATCCAATAGTGCAGCTGTGGTCCTTTTGAGGGTTCTATTAAATCTCTGTTTTCAGGGGCTTGTAATTCAGTTCTGCATGTCTTTTATTTTAAGGTAGGAAAACTTGAAGCACAATTCTTTCTTCACTGAAATTGAGAAGGGCTAGTATAGGCGTATGTAATTGTAAGAGTGAATCAAAGAAAAAAGGTATTCAGGCGGTCTCAAATTCCAGGTACTTTTGCACCTATCCTCAAATTTTATATCCTTACAATTAACCTTTTTTTTCTCAAAAATTAATATTTCCTGTTTAAATTGAAACCAATAATGTACTTTATTGTCTTGCTGCTATAACTTATGTTTTTACAGAAGCTGCTGATACTTTTGCATTTCTTGAAGTATGATGACAATTGTTACTCTGCATTTGTGGCATAAATGTGTGACATCCAGTATATGTGATTGATGTGTGATCATTATTAGCGAGGATCTGGACTGAGGTGGTTCCTTGTTTGTCCGAGGCAACATAAAAAATTCAAGTCTTTATAAATAAGGCCAGATCTTCCCGATCCTTATGCTCACTCTTCTTAGCTTCAACTTTTCAGCACTATTGATGTGATGATCAAATATTTTTGTAAGGATATGAACCTACCGCAATTATTTTGTGCAGTATTTTTATTTGCTCCCGGGTTGGATGCTTATACTGAACCCTATACGATGTTAATTTTTTGATGATATTTAGAATTACTCGTAAACTTTGCTCTGAAATACAATTCCTGCTAAAAATCAGAAGCAGAATTCAAGGACTTATTTGATTTGCTGTAGGAATACTTTATCTTCTGATTTCACACCTTTAAACTCTAGTCTTTCTGACATAAATATATCCTGAATAGTCATAAAACAAGTTAAAGGACTGTATTTGCTTCCTACAAATTATATTAAGAATTTAAAAATTGCATTAGATGTCTGTAGGCTAATGATCCTGACTGAGTGTTGGTGATGTCAGCTGCAGTATGACTGATACTACTAAATTCATGTAGGTGAACTTTTTCCCTTGGTATTTAACTTTCAGGCCAGAATAGCACCAGAGTGCTTACAGCACTGCCCAAGCTAGGGGAGTGATCAGATTTAGGCAGCATTCTCTAGCAATGTGGTTCATTTGCTCTGTTTTCCTCAGGCACTGTGTGCATACCTTATTATTTAAGGCTTATATAAATGCTTTTTTGTATATTAAGAAGTTTCCTATGTTAGTAAGTAGTGACACACATCTGTCATTATGGAGCTCTTCTTTGTTGTGGGGTTTTGTTGTTTGTTTGGGGTTTTTTTTGTTTGCTTGGTTTGTTTCTTAAAGCATACATGAATATTCATTGAATTACATGCTACAAGTAGCCTGTCTCCTTTTGTATCTTGTTGCAAAGAAACAGTGGCACACGGTAGCTTTCAGGTCCGTCCTTCTGCACTTTTATTCAATGCTCTGTTTGCTCTGACTTTGTTACAAAGCAGTTCTTTTCCTTCTGGTTACTTTCAGTATCTTTCAAATCCATAGAGCTCCACTACAGTCTAAGCCCACTTGTACACTGCATTTCTTCCATGTGCAGAGCTTGTTATTTCCTAAAAACAAGGATGTCTTTTAAGTTTGCAAAAGCAAGTTTCAATAGTATCTGTATCATTTTTACTCTAATGAGAGGAAAATGAGATTTATTTCCCTTTTTTAACCTGTTTATATGCTACTTTTTTTTCAGTGTATAGATAGTATACTGTTTCGGGGTCTGCAGTGTCATGGCAAATGGATCTTTTTTTTTTCTTTTTTAATTCTAAAAATGTACATGAAAACTTTGGAATGATCCAGTAGAGTGGGAGAAAGATACAGACTTTCCACTGGGATCACTTGATTTTCATCATGTTCAGAGATATTTGATCACAGGTTATCAGAAATACATAATGTTGTAGTTGGTAAATAATCAGGTTTCTTTTTTAGCTGCAAAATAAAAAATACACATAAATACATAGGCCTTTTTGTAGGGGGCTTTTGTTGTGAGAACTGGATTTAACCATTGAGGAACACATCTCTATTGGCAATCTTTGTAGTTGATACAGAAAGTAATTTTGTTTAAATCTTTTGCTAAATGTAAAATATTATCCTTCTGTTAAAAGGAGCGCCTTGGTCTGAAGTGTGAATCTTATCACCTGCTGAATGAAATTTTAGCTGTATCACAAAAATAAATAAATATTAAATCTGAACTAGAATGAGTTTCTGCCACTCTTCAGGCTTCATATATTTCTGCATTTATTTTGGCTTAGTTTTATTTTAAATACGAACAGATACCACCTTTGGCTTTTAGAAAATACATTTTTAAAAAACACACCCCCTGAAAAAGCTTTTTTAAATATCATGGAAAATTCTACAGTAGTATCTTTGCCAACAGGAAATATCACTTCTGCATGTAAACACAAAGTATTACCTTATGCTTACTGAAGGAGAGCAGTGTTTCCTGGAGTGATTTTGTTTGAGGATATACTTAATGGATTTTATTTAATGGAGTCACCACAGCTCACTGCCTACCCAGCCAGCTGAAAGTCTGAATTCTGTTTGTGGTGTCCTGAATATAAAACGTGATAATTTTTTTTTTAATTTTTTTTTTTAATAATCCTGTCCTCTAAAAAACAGATAGTAGTTTTTATTATTCTTAAATAAATCATGAAGTGCTGTCTTGGATAACAGTATTTGGTTGTCTGAAGATTGTGGATTATAAAACATTCAGAGCAGGATCTTTGCTCCTTAATAGTATCACATGATTTTGTGCTTGTTTGAAAAACAGGCAGTTGTCAGCAAGCAGCTACAAGATGACTGTCACTCTTGCTCCTGGTCCAGGTGTTTGCTAAAGGCCTCTTCCATCTCCACCCCAAGGTCATATAATTTTCTGGCTTTCTGGTGTTTTGCACCATGTGATTTACTGTTGTCATCTCTTGAGTGTGTTACAGGGTAGTCACTGGGAATGCAGCAGCCCTGCTGCTGGGTTAGGGGGGCTTGGGTACAGATTTAAGGCTGGAGAGAAACTTGCTCTGCCTTATTGGCTCTTCCCAGGCCTGCAGGACTCTTCAAGGAAGAGGTGGTCATCCTTAATGTCAACTCTTGTGCATCAGTTAATTTCCTGTCTCCTTTGGGGTAAACTTTCCATCTCAATGAGGAATTTTCATCTCTGTGAGAAACTAGCCTTTCATTTATTTGTTTATTTTTAAGCTATGAGATGGACAAGCTGGATGGCAGCATTTTGTGGGTATTGGTGTGCTGTGCCAGCTGTGAATGTGTTGAAAAGACTTTTCCCACCAGTGAAGGGACACTTTAGGGAACAGGCCCTCCTACCTAATGTGGTACTTGACCTCATGGGGTCCTAGCAAAAATTGATGGAGTATTTTGCATTCTAATAGCACGATCTACTTTTCTGTAACTTGTTCCTCAACTTGTGTCTGAATTCAGAGCATAATTGTGTGCCCTGGAAATCCTTCTTTGTCTTTTTTTTTTTTTCCTTCTTCTTTTTAGTGGTAATGAAGGAATTCTACATTCATCTCCTTCCTAAATTTCAACATGTGGGGATGAGTAGGGAATTTCAACAAGTAGGGAATATGCCTTTTCTGAGAACAGGCATCACTGTCTTTTGTTTCACTGCTGCCTACTGTCTGAGCCCTCTCAAGCTGCCCATACAGTTGTATGGAGAAGGTTATTTTCTGGAGAGTCATTAATGCATGTTCTGAAACTGTTCTAAGTTTCAATCTATTGCTGGGTTTGCTGCTGGTCTTAAAGCAAATTTGCCATAAAATCTAGTGGATATGTATGTGTTTTTATCATCTGGCTTAATATGGTTGCTCTTAAATACGCTGCATGGCTGAATGTTTGAACCGTATTGTAGTGCTGTAAAAAAAACATCTCTAATGAGATTTCACTGAAATTTAAGAGAGTGATATAGGGAAATGAAGCTAAAGGGCAATTTAACAATCTACTGTTTATAGGAAATCAAAACTTTTTGGAAGAGTAAAGACTTTTTAACTTGAAATGCTGAAATCAAAGAAATGAAGCAAGTACTTTTTATTACAGAGAATTTTACTTACTCATTTTTTGTATCTCAGCAGTTTCATTTTCATAAAACTTCTCCATTATTGCTAAGTGCTGAATTAAGGCATTTCATTAATTTTCTGTATGAGGGACTTCTGGGGTATTTTTGGAAGAGGAAGTATGTTGATTGTGAGGTATCAATAGACTTGCAGACTACTTACCTGGTTTGTCGAGATTTTCCTTCATATTTTGAAAGATTCCAGAAGCACTTAATTACTTTAGGAGACACACCTTTATTTTACATAAAAGAATAAAGGAAACTAGATACATTTGATCAAGACTAAGACATACTTCTTTGAGACATTAGTTTATATTTATACCAACAGCTTTCATTTAATATAGTTTTAAACTTTGTGCATATTGAGAATAATGTTCCACCTTCCAGCATAGATTTAATACCATGATTTTAGTTCTTAAGCTGCAGACACTTTTTAGAGGATTATATAAAACAGTAAGTAATTTTTTTGTATCCCTTCCTAAAAGCAGTAAAGAGGAAATGAAACAAAATCAGTGCTGTTATGCATGTCAAATAGGTGAGGCAATTCTGTTAAATAATTAGAACGCTGGTAGTTAAATGGGCAAGTTGCAGTGGATTTTAATATGATAAAGCAAACTATTAATATTGATTTGGTTTTCTCACTGTAACAGTTTGAGTTTTTAATCCAAAGACCACAGAGGATTTTTTTTCTTTCTTTTTTTTTAATAATACTGCTTATTTTGCTGTCTCTTGTTCAGGATCAGTTCAGGTATTTGCCAGATTACCAACCCGTTGCCTGTACCTCCACCTAAATGTCTGACACAGCCCTTACGTATTTTTGCTCTCCAGTTAAGCATGCTGGAAGTGTGGAACAGGTGATTCAGTGCTGTAGCCCCTGCTGAATCTCAAGTTACTTCCACTGCACTAATAAAACCTTTTTTGTGATCTTTGTAAGCCAGTTGTGTTGATATGGTGAAAGCTTCGTATCTTCAGTCTATTCCTGTGACCAATTTCTTGATTTTCTGTAGCTCACACATAGTGTTTGCATTAGTCAGCTAGGACAGTCAGTGCTGTATCTGCAAATTTCCTTTGATGCCATGTCTCAACTCCTTGCTTATACTAATCCTAGGTCAATAATACTCAGATGAATAATTATAAAAAGAGACCAATTATGACGAATTCCAGTGTTGCTACTTGGTTCACTGATAGGATGTACAATTTTCTTTACTATGTTCCTCCTAGCACTTGGTATCGTGCTCTGTCTTTTCATATCTCTTTATTCAAACATTATACATGAAGGCTAAATAGATTACATAATTTACATATTTCTGCAGCAGAACAGGTTACCTATGAAGCTGCTAAATAATACAATTTTATTACTTTATAATTTGATATGAAACTCAATTTTCTGTTAAATATGTTGATCATTATACATGGCCATGTTACACTGTCAACAGGTCTATGAAAAAAACATCTGTATAACCTGAGTGGTGTTCACCTTACAGAGCTGATGCCTGATGAGTGATACACATCTCACTTGGATTGGCTCCAGCAGTGTCTTGTGCACAGTTCTTTCCACAAATGTCAATATGCCACCACAGTGCCTTCTTAGTACCTGCTTTATTCAGGCATTTGAAACTACTTAGGAATTTGACTTCATTTTAGTAGATTTTTTTCAGACTAGTTCTTCCTTTTAAGCAGAAGTCAAGTTGCCAGAGTGCTAATGTCTCATGGTAGGGAATGGGACATGCACATCAGACCTGCCTTTGACTGAGCAAGTTTTAATGTACATCTCCTACTACCAAGGGAAGTGGTGCCCCACTAGGAAATGACCTGCAGTCATTTTGCTTGGAGAGACCCCTCCATCTTATGTGAATATTCCAATATATTCTTGTGATTTCATAATAAGTAACACTCGATAAAAGACACATCTCAGTCAAACTTCTAGTTTTCTTTGTCCCAGGAGGAATAGTGAGAAAAAGTCCTTAAATGTTTATGTATCAGTATAAGTGGAAACAAAGCCTACTTTTTTTCTTCTATGCACTTGAGTCACAGACATACTTAAAATTATACTTAAAATTATCGCTATGTGTGAACAGTGCGTGTATGTTAATGCTCATGTTAAAGTTGCTGTAGTGTGATTTTATCTGATCATTGATGCTGCTCATGGGAAGGCACTCGTGTACATGGCACGTTGTAACGTGTTGTGTAGGTCATGTTAGAGAGCCTGGGGCTTTCCTGTGAGTAAAAATAGTAACTAGCACATTTTCTGGCTTCTTTAGGATTCAAAAAGCCATTGGATTTTTGAAAATATGGCTCCTTTCAAATGGGAAAATGCACAGAAGATAATGAGAAGTATGGTCCTTTTTTGCTAGGGAGCACAAAGAGCAGTTTCTGTGTTTTTAAGAGAGACAGATTAAGATTCTCACTCAAGAGTTTGGGAGCGTTTTCACAGATACATTATGGAAAGCATGTTCTGCCATCTAAGATTTATAATCTCCTTCTAAGTGTTTAGTAAGATGTGGGCCTGTTGGATTTCAACAGCAAATCCCAGGTACAGCAGTGACAGACAGAGTGCTCTGTGCTCCCAGGGTTATGTTATCATATCCAGAAGGCAGGAGGTGACATTCAGTGTGTAGAACTGGTCAGAGGATCAGAGCATCCTAAAAATGCACATATTCATCCTACTTATCCTGTCTCCCAGGCAACTCCTGGCATGCCCCATGTGAGGAGCCCTGCCTGCCGTATGTTTCAGAGAGCCCCTGGGGAACTCCTTGTCATCTCTCAAAGTGAGCGTAGATATGGAACGCTTCACCCTCTTCACCAAGCTCAAAAAGCAGAGCCCCTCTTTTATTACAACTAAGCATTCCTGGTCTTTTGAATTCTGAGAAAGCAGCTTTTGTTTCAGGGTAGAGCTGGAGATTTTGCAGATTTTGCAAAAGCTCCTCCATTATATGAGGTACTGAAGGAAAAAATTGAGTAGTAGTACAGCAAAGTGATGATGACTGAACAAATTGTTGGGCTCTGTACTTGCTTTCCTCTCGTGTTCAGGCCATTACAAAGTCAATTTAAATGGAAAACTAAGCACATAGCCAACTGCTATGTATGTTGAGAGAAAACTGTGCGTGTATAATACAGATCACTCCAACAGTGCTTTCTAACTTACAGTGCTTTCAGAAGTAAATTAATCTGTATCTTTTGCCTGTGTTTCCAGCGGATGCTGCAGAAGTGCATGTCCTTGGTCAAAGAACAACCATGTAATTGTACTTCTGTGTGTTGGTGCTGCCTGCTCACTGTGCTCATTCTCCCCTTTGCCATGGTACATTAGTATTATAGGCTTTGGTGGCTGTTTGACATTTCCAGAATTCAGTTCTCTCCCTGGATTACATTGGGATTTAAGAGTTTCTATCCTGTTGTCATATTTAATTGTAAGACTGTACTGATTAATAAGAAAATCCTGTATTATACCACAAAAGGGGTATTAAATTAATTTCATACATGGAGGTAATTTTTTTTGCCTGGTATTCCTGTTTTATGGGACCAGGTCCCAGCAACATCTGTTCTTGACAAGTCAGAAAATTAAGTTGCATTAGTAGTTTTACATACTAATTTGGGCTCCTGAACTGACATCTTTGAGTGTAGGCAATATTTTTCTAATTAATATGAGGAGGAAACATTTGCAAAAATTAGTGTTGGATCTTTGGGAGCCAAGACTATAATGTATTTTTCTAACCTGTGCCAGTGCTTTGGTGTAATGTCATGGACAATTCAGCATCAGTATCCATATGTGAAGAACTATGTCTATGAATGCCATATAGTTTGTATTAATAATATTACAATATTTGAATGCCTTAAATTAGGTGCCTAGAATGGCAAGGTATTATATTTTGATTCTTGTGTGTCCATACACTGGAGAAATCCCTATTAGTAGGCACAGCCTTGTAGTAAATAGCACTGGAGAATTGCAGAGAAAGTAGATGTGTAATCACAGGAGTGTCAATATAATCGTGCTTTGTTCTTTTGTACAGTTACTCCTAGGGGAGAAGGAAGTCAGTAATTGAAATTATTAGGTACCAGTATTACTGTGGTATTAGCTGACACACAGGCAGTACTCAAAGCTTTGTCGCTTTATAGTGGAACATTCTATATGATTCACTCAAGGTAGAAGTATTTAGAGTAATTAAGGGAAGTGAGAGCTTAGCTGTTTAGATGTAATAATGACTGTAGAAGAAGCAGTGATAGTAATGATAATTTGATACACCTGCTGACAATCTAGCCATCTTTTATTCTGCTAGGGTATAGTTAGAGTGTTTGGTAGTTTTGAAAACAACTGTATTATTTCTCTAACTGACAGATTTTATGCAATCAAGAGCCTTATGCTTAACCTCTGGTTGTATTTGCCCTCATTTTTTCCTGACCTTGAGTAAATGATTGTCATTTTATGTTCTAGCCAAAGTCCTTGAAATGTTCCTCTCCACAAAAGGACTCAATATCGCTGTTCTGTTCCCAGAAGATTGCTGGATACTGTGAGGGTGGAAACCATTTGCTATTACTTAATGAAAAAATGTCCTCCATAAATCACCTCTTCAAGTGGAGCCCACAGTGAAACAGCATGAGTCTTTAGCACTGCCAGCACTCTAATAGACTTATATATCCTGGGTACTCATTATTTGCTGGTTGTTAATTATAGAGTGTGTTTAAGACAGGAAATCTGGTGTGCTTCTTGAGGAAAAAGCAGCATGCCCTACTCCACTCTTTAAAGGGAGGAGGAACAGGAACAGGAGGGGAAGGAAATGTCTTTTGTTTTAATTTAAAGGAATGGACTCTGTACTTCACCTACAGTGAAACACAGCTGATGATTTAATACATTTAGCTGATGGGTTTTTTACTTTTTAAGCCTGAATATTGATGCTAAAGGATTTTAATACCTCTAGAGAGGTTATTGCTGAGGCCATCGGAGTGCATCTTTGGGAGAACTTGTTTGTTGTTATGGTAAAAAGTCCCTTTGGGTACATGTATGAAGGATGTCCCTGGGGAAGGGAAACTGGAGCCTCAAGTTCTTTGTGCAGCTCCCTGCATATTAGATCAGTTAATATAATTAAGTGGTTTACTCTGACTTTGCACAGGCATGAATCAGAATCAATTTGTCTTGAAAGTCAGTTGTATGAAATTGCTGCAGTGGTGTGGGAAGATGAGGGCTAAACCCAGTGCCTTAACTTCTGCTATGCTTCTACTCTCTGCTCCAAGAGATCACTTTCATGCTTTACTTTTACATGTGTGTCACTGGGTAAAGCATATAAATAGCTTTATAGGAAGAACTGCCAACCCAGGTTTTCCTTCCTCCAGTCAATTATTCTAATTGCTGTTCTCTAGTCATGCTACTTTCTGGAAAGTTTATTTTTCTTTCTGGCATAACTTCAAGAGGGATGCTAGAAGAGATTGCCCTCCCCAGCACAGCCACTAGTTTGATGTTAATGACTCGCTCTCTGATGGGGAAAGGCAGGTTTTGAACCCACTCTAACAGAAGAGAATGTTTGATACTGGTCACCTGCTTTCCAAGCTGCCCTACAGATGGGAAGAGTGTAAAGCTTCATCTTACTTCTCCTTTGGCTGAAAGACTGCTTGCATCTTCTTGAAGAGCAAGACTTGGAGGGTGTGAATGTAAAAGGAAAAGACAGGAAAGATGGTGTGCAACTGGAATTTGTAGCCACACTTTGTTATTCACCATTTTTATTCAAATATTATCATCAATAACATTAAAAAGCCATTAAATGGTTATAAATAAACTCACAGGTGATCTTTGAAGTAGTGTTATGTTCAGATATCAGGGAATGGGAAGCTGACTGCTGTATTTGAGATCTTCCATGTGAAGCTGTTATACCCATGGGAGCCAAGGAAATAATTGTAACAACAGAGGGGTTCTCTTGATTTCTTGCTGCTAATGATCCTCATTTGTCAAAATGGGGGAGAGACAGCATTCCTTTCCTCATGAGAAATCTTTGTGTCTTAATCTCTAATAATGTATGCACATGTTGTTCAGTGCACATTCAAGTTCAAAATTTTATTCTATGTGTTCCTGGCCCATCTCAGATACCATTGAGCTTGGAAGGCCCTTAAAAACTGACTTTATTCTGCTGAAGTAGTCTTTGCATCCTGTCCAATACATGTGTTTTGCCTTGCAGCAGAAAGGAGCTGATAAGAAACATGACAGTATGGACAGATTCTTGTCTTCCTGCAAGACAAGGACTGTACATAGTCAAATTGTTGTATCAGACCAGGAAATCCTCTGCAAAAGTAGAGCTCCTATCCTAACAGTGCTAAAGACGGTTAAACATAGTGAATTCCTTCTTATAACAGAGTTATTGTACTATAGGTTTTAATAGGGCTAATTAAATACAATTTATATCAATAATTTGTCAAGCTTTAAGACCAGTAATATTAGAGAATCTGAATTAGAAGCCTCTGTTTCTTTAAGAATACTTAGTACCTTTGAAGGCTGTACAAACTGGAAAATTGTGTCTGAAATTTATCTGACTTTGAAAGAAGGGGATTCCCAAAGAATAGCAGTCACTGACAAAACATGAGTGATAAATTTTTCAGCGTTGAGTCTGTGTTTCTTTCTTGGGCACCCATACATGCAGGAAACACGAAGGATTAGACAAGAGCGAAGATATCTGGGCTCTTAGTTGCTGGGAGAAACTGGAATCTCTGGTTCCATTTTTTTTTTTTTTAAATCATGTTCAGCTTTGGCCCAGAGGGCTGGCTCTTGGTTTTATCTTGGCTTGTGAAACTTTGCCCCAAATTCAAAGATCCTAGCATAAGAAAATCAAGTGACATCCATAACAGTAACAGAACATTGTCTTCCATATCCTCACAGAGAAACCAGAGAATGTGGGCTAGAGAACTGGGCAATGAGGTGCTTGAAAGCTGGCTGAACTGCCAGGCCCTGAAGGGGTTGTGACTAGGAATATAAAATTTGTCTGGCAGTGGTCAGCCTGTGACAGTACCCAGGGATTTTTACTGGATCCAGCACTGTTTAATATCTCCATTAATGACCTGGGAGGTGGGACAGAGTGCACTCTTGGCAAGGTTGCAGGTGATGCAAGGACTGATGTGATACATCTAGAGTGCTGGGTTCACTCCTGGGTAACCCTGTACAAGGGAGACATGGACTTACTGGAGACAGTCCAGCAAATGGCCACAAATACTATCTGAATTAAGAGGAGGTGCTGAGAGAGCTGGGACTGTTCAACCTGGAGGACAGAAGGCTCAGAGGGGGATTTTATGACTGTGTATAAATACCTGATGCAAGGAAGTAATGATGAGGGACCTAGGCTCTTCTAAGTGGTGCCCAGTGCAATGGACACAAATTGAAATACATAAAATTTAGCAATTTGGAAACAGCAATCTGTTCTAGTTGACTCAACTTTGAGAAGGGAGTTTAAACTGGATGATCTGCAGAGGTTCCTTCCAAACTCACTTGTGACTGAGTTGATTGACTGTGATTGTATATCCAGCTCTTTGTAATGAATGTGAAGGCACTTGGTAATATTTTCATGTTCCCTTTATCACCTGCGTGTTTCTTTACCCTTCAGAGCTATTTTTAGATAGAAAAATATGTTGAAGTTGTGTTCTGGCCTCAGATTGTAGCTGGTCATCTTTACCACGACAGTAACCTCTGCAGAAGAACATCTCCTTACCTGTCACATAACAAGGTGCAGTGGTTGTGGGAAATTTACGGTGGTCAGAATTGCCGTAACACAAGTTGGAAATGTTGACAAACCACAAAGGAAAGAGTCTTAATGCTGAGGTTGGCAGCAGGCTGTGTTGTATACGTTGTTAATTAGTACCTCTGGATTTCTTGTGTTTCAGTGGGAGTTATTCAGTCCTCTGTTTTTGCAATGATCTTTCATAGTATTAAAGGGCATAGCTCTAAAAAATGTCACTACACGTACTGTGGGACATCATTATGTTGAGCAGAGGCTGCTTAAACCTGTGAACTCCAGCTGTGACTTCAGCACATTAGTTACCGCCAGGAGGTGGTGACAGCCCTGCAAGGTTGTTGTGTGGCCAGGGCTGTGAGGGTCAGAGGCCATCCCTGTTTGGAAAGCTATGCCTAATAGTTGGCAATCCATAACAGCCTCATAAAGCAATCCTTCTTGCAGTGTTTGTGAAGGAACTGTTATTTGCAGTCTGATTTCCTGAAGGCATGCTGAAGGTGAGGAAATGAGAATAATCAAATCATATAGGGAGCAGAAAAGAATAAACCCTCCACCGAAATATGGAAAGGACAGGCCAAGTCAGGACTTGGAAAATACACTGCAGGGAGAGAAGACAGAGAGTAGCCCCACGGCCTGCACACCCTGCTGGAGGAAAGTCTGCTGGTTTCCATTGACTGTGGCTCTGTTTCCATCCTAGCAACCAGAGGGGAGCTTGCTTAGCATCCCAAAGCACTATGTTTCTAAGTTGAAGTGTTTGGATGAAAATTATTTGGTTCTCAGTGTATTTTCTGTCTACAAAAATAGCATTTAGTTAAGGATTTACACAGATAATATAACCCATCTTCTTCCATTTTCCCTTCAGTAAAAAAGATTACAGAAAGGTGTCTTGAAAGGCTGAGGTACCAGCCAGTGAAGTACTTTGCTGTCACCACAAGGAGGCTGAGGATCCTTTCATTTCCTATGTGCTTTCTATTTGTCACAGCTTTTGGACAAGGAGCAGATACTGGTGTATCTGCCCTGGCATACACTGTCTCTCTGCAGACATCTTCTTCAGAAAATACTTTTTCATGTCAAACCTGCCTTGGCAAACTCACAACAAGCAAAGAAGAAATGTGCATTTTCTAATTGAAAGCATGTCATACACCAGCTGAAGTCCAGCAGGCTCAAATATTGATTCTCTTAAATTTTCCTTAGAACAAAAAGATGTAATTAATATTATAATGAATAATACCTTTTTCAGTCTCCCAGCAAAGCAGAGATTAGAGAAAAGCTCTTTCCTTTCCCATAAACTCTTCCTCAAACGTGCTTTTGAAGCACTGGAAAAATCAGTAGGCATATGATAAATTGGCCCCAAGCTGCAGATGCAGTAATCTGTGTGCCTTGCTGAAATAACTCTCTTAAGGGGAGCTTTTATGTCGTTATTTCTTAGCTACTCTGGTTATCAGAATAGCTTTGCACAGTGGCATATATCATGCACTTACTTTAATTAAACATATCTCTAAGAAGAGCTTGTAAAAACGTTTTAGAGGTGTTTTATAGGATTTGAACTTGAGGTCATTTCCTTCTATCCATCTCATTTGCATTCAGTAGCTTCTTCACATTCTCTGTGAGCAAAGGGTACCAGGGCAAAGGATGTTGGAGTGGGTAAAGATCATGGGTTTTGCAAGGTAGCCATTTCTGCTTCAGTGAACTTCTGTATAATGGAGCTTCTATCTAATACTTATGTAGTCTTTTACAGATGAAGTTTCATTTATATTAGGAACTTTACCCCTTCACTTTCCAAAACAGGTTCATGTATTTTCTCACACATCTTTGGTCTACAAGGTGTGTCCGTATTTTCCTTCATGACCTTCATGCTTAAACCTTAATACTTCTCAAATCTCCTTTAAAAAATGATTTCTTTTTTATTCCTTTGTAGCAAAGAGGCAGATGAGCAAAATGCACAGTTCATAAGAGTTCTCTGGAACTGAGGGCAGTAGTCGCAGTACAAGGTGATATTTAAGTAGATTGGCATAATGGAGTTTTGGTGGAAAGAGCATGCATAAAGGGATATGTGAGAGAGTATGTTACATGGACTTGTGTCAGGAACCGTTTGTTCTATTTATTAGAGACTTTCCTACTTACTATATAAGGAACCTTTTATTACTGTATTGACTTTAAACATCATCTGCTCCTTGCTCATCTTTAACAGCAAAACTTCATACAGAGCTTACATTAGCTTTTAAAACAATTCTTGGAAAAGACACCAAGTGCTTAATGCTGAGACCCAAGCTATGCATTTTCCATGAGACAGAATTTTTGTGTTCACTTAAATACAGAGAAGAAATTGTTCAAACTACAGTACTGTGAAACCACCTCTTAACTTCCTTGGGTTTTTCTGGTAATGTCAAAGGCTGGGAGATCAACCACTCTGTGAAAAGGAAGCTTCATTCTGGCAAATATACTTCAGTTGATTTTGAAGCCTGCAAGTTCCAAAATACATACACATTTTTTAAAAGCTTTTCGGGCTTTGGGTGTAGTTGTATAGCACATGAACCAAACTGATAAACAATTTTTTCCCACTACAACTGCAGATATCCTTCCAATCCATATTGTTTTAGTTGCTTAGTATTACAAAATCCAAAAGAAATCTAAATAATAATAAGAATAAGAATAATATGCCTCTTATGCATGAAACCCGATTACAAAGTGGTGGTCCAAGAATCAAAATTCTGAATAACCCAGTGGTTCTAGAATAGCAAAGCTTAAATTTTACATAGACATAGTTATGTCTACTTTAACTTATTACAATAATGTGGTATGATAATTCTGGAACTTAAAATTATTTGCTCATGATAGTAATAATTTGAGCTTTCATAGCACCTATAGGTTTAGACCTGCAAAGTTAGTAGTGGACTGTTATTTTTTCTAAATAATGGTTGCTCCTTCATGAAATGCAGCTGTTCCATGTTTATTTTGAAGATATTGTATGTGTATTTTACAGCTTCTGTAACTAATTAGTCAAATGTGGTCTGTGTTATAGTGATAACATTTGAAATACATATAATAACTATCTATATTCTTGTAGTTGCTATTCTATTTGTGTATGCTCACACATATAAGTAGAGAGGGAAGATGTGGGAGCTGGTGTTACTGAGCTGATCCAATCCTGAGCTGAATTTTAATCATCTTGTCACCGTCTAATAACATTGTAACATACAGTGGAAGGCACATAATACCGAGATTTTAGCGATTTGGGGGCAGTTTAAATTCTACCTGTATCTCGTAAATCAGGCAGAACTTCAGTGTTCATGGTGTCACTGACCCTGCTGCTGAGCATTTCACTCTGAGCACTGCTCACTGTGGTGGAAGTGTCTGTCCCGTTTAGTTTTGCTATACTGGCAGGTGCTGTTGAGTCAAAAAAGCCCATATCAGGTCAACCCAAGCTAGCAGAACACACCAGCATAACATTCAGCAGGGCCACCTCTCTTCTTGTAAAGGGAAGCACAGCTCTGCAGTCAGTGCTTGAAAAGTTTTATGTTGTTCCTTGCAATATATACAGTATAAGTCATTTCACTGGCTACTTTCTTGCAGGTGCTTATCCACTTCTGACTAATCTCTATAAAAAGGAATTGAAAATGCAAATAATTTCAGGTAGTGGAAGCTGAAAAAGTGAGTTTTTCTGAACTGTTAATAACTTTCTTGGAAGAGGCTTGTCTTGCACTGGGTTAATAATGCACATCACAACACTTCTGTTGTTTTGCAGTGCGTTTAGCTCCTGCTAGCAACACTAGATGCATTAGCATCTGTAAGAAGCTCAGATGTGGTTCTTATTTCTTGCCTGTGTTCAGAAAACATCAGTAGGCCTGTGTGCTGCCAGCATTAACCACGTGGCAATGTAGCTGGATGCAAAATTTTGTTCTATGAAACAGTGTGATAATATTTTAATCTTGTCATTTATTCTGAACCCTCAACAAAGAATGAGTCCTCCATACGGAGGATGTATGTCCCAGTGCTTACATGAATGAATGATTTTTTACTTAATGAATTATTATTATTTATTATTATTATTTACTTAATTATTTTTTACTTCCTAGAGTAAAATGCATAGATATTATAAAGGCAGCAATATATCAGTTTTCATGTGTAGCATCTCTCTACAACTTGAATGTTGGACTTTTAAAAAATTATTTTAACATACTGTAATTTTTCTTTTCCTGTCATTACTCGATTTCATGTGAAAATGTCTTCACATGGTTCTCTTTTTCTTAATACATTAGATTTGGCGTGGCTGTTTATTGTATCAGCTTGGCAGCTGGCTAGTGTAGCTCATTTGAGACAATATGCTGAACAAACCCGTGTAAAATTAACCCTTATGGTCTAAACAGACTGGTACATGTGCAGTATGACTGTATTTCTTGCTCTGTAAGAAGTACTTAGCCAAATGAAAATATCTCGGTATTCTTTTATTAACCTGTTCCCATCCAATGTATGAAAAGTTTTAACAATATTTTCTGAACATTTTACAATGCAGTATTCTTACATTATCCAGTACATTCTACTGTCAAAAGAAGTTTCTCTCTTACACTGGAAAAATAATTATTATAATTCTTATTATAAATTCGTATTCAATTGCTGAGATTTTAAGTATCACCCAAACTCGTCAGTCTTCTGAATGTATTGTGAAGGGATAGAACGTGTTCATGCAGAATTGGCAGGTGTTATATGTAATTAAGTATGATCAAAGGTCAAGTAACACAAATGTGCTAGGGTCTCTAACTCCCAGTTCCTATGTGTTCTGGAACTGGACCTCCATTATCCTGTCTTCAGTTAATGACCTTGGGGTAAAATTTTTTAATATTGGTGCTTGCTATGACCTTGGGATGAGTTTCCATGTTGCTTAGCACAGAGGACACATTGCTGTATCACTGTTGATGCTCCAAGTCTACCCAGAGTGGAAGCTTTCTGAGCAGAGGAGTTGGGGGCGGGGAAATCTTTTGTTTGTTTGTGGGGTTTTTTGTTGTTGTTTGGTGTTTGACTTTCTCTGTCATGTTGTTGTCTTTTTCTTTATCTATTAATTCAAACGTGTTATTAATCCTGCCCGATGAGGATTGTGGGGTTATTCTTAGTGTCTTACAGCTGTTCTGTGTGAGAAGGGAGAGACATACAAACTAACTGTACAAAAGTTCTAATTTTTTAATAGCAAAATGCCAAGGACTGTTACAGCACTTTAATAATACCAGGGCTCCCACCAGAGGCCTAATACATATGCATGATAGGAGACCACCACATGGGAGAAATACTGTGAACATGGGGGAGAGAAAATGAATATTGATAAAACATGTCACAAACTGTGACTAGCCCACAGGAAGTACATAATCTCTGTGGGTACACTTAATTGAAACAGATTAGAATCTAAATCCATGCAGCTGATAATGTTGTTAATCTTGAAAGGTCAACTGGGTTTTTCACACTTCTGGTCTCACCAGAAACCTGTGTAAAAGACATTGGGCAGGGTGTCTTCAATACATTTTATTTAGAATGAACATTTATGACTGGTCATTGACCTTGAGATTCCATTAGCAGTAATGAAGGGCAGTCAGAGATGCTTTGTGCAGAGTACAGTAAATGATGCATATACACAGATGAGAACACATCCCCTGCTCCATGCTGGGCTGGGGTGTACCATGGCACTGTCACTGCATTCGCAGTTCCAGTAAGATGAAACTATTCTGGAATTATTTTTAGTTTACAACGTGTTGGAGTTCCACTCCTGACATTTCTCTTCTTCCCTCCTCTCACTTTTCCCCATCTCTTCATTGGTAAAACAACCCCAAATTTCTAATTCTCTACAGAAAAGAGAACAAACCCTTTCTGCCAAGTCACATAAGGAGTTTAGTTGATTCCTGTCATAAGGAGATCTTACCAAGAAGTAAAATACAAAAAAGGTTTCTAGAGAAACCCTTGCATGAAAATGTTTTAAACTGCAGTTAATGAAGAACTTTCAGACTGTCTCTGGGTGACATTTTGTGTACAAGAAGAACAATGTGTTGATTCAAGGATCGTCGTTTCCACGCTGAACTAATCCATCCCACAAGGTGTTCCTGACAAAACTCAAATATAAAAAAAGAAGCATACAAGTGGTAGAAGCAGAGAAAGATGAACAGAGAGGAATACATAGATGTTGTCCAAGTGTGTGTGATGGGACTAAGAGAGCCATCTCTAAGAGACTGAGTTATTGTTATTGTTCCTCTGTGCAAGGCCAGTTAGAGTCCAAAGAAATTTATAAGCTGATGAAATTAGCTGCATTCTTGGACTTCCTTAGCCCCATTATGTTGTTACTTATAATGAGAAGTACCAACGTCTTAATTTAAACACAATGTTGGCAATGATCAGGCTGGCTCTTAAATGATGAAAGCACAGAAGAAAAATTAATAAGCTTATTCTAGGCTGTAGACATTCAAACTATGATAGTGGTCATTGTGAATCAAATATTGCATTCCTTATCAGGCATCATAGTTGAATTAAACCAGAGATTTTTTAATTCTCTTTATTTTCATCCCTATTCCCATTAATTAATTATTAATATGGCAGGGTTTGTATGAATTTAGGACATGTGTGTATTTTTGTTGTTCTGTTGGTTTCTCATATAATGACATATTTCTAATTAGCATGTCCCAGAACATAATATATTGCTAATTTGATTTCAGTTTATTAAAAATGCTTACATGTATAGCTGCATGTACTTCAAAGACTATTGACTAGACAACACTGAAGTATAATCTTCCCTGAAAGGATATAAGGACCTAACTGAAGCATGAGACTGTAAGCTGGTCCTAAATTATGAAGAACAAAGGAAGCTGCAAGTTTCATATTGGAGTGACTTTTATTAATTTTTTCTCTCTCCTGCCTTCTCTTGGATAGAATCTACTTAGACACAATACTTTTAGCAGCAATTTGTTTTATCCTAAAATTCTAGGTAAATGCATAGTCCTAACAAATTCAGCTAAACAATCAGCATTGTCAGCAAACTAAAACCATTAAAATGGGTGTTCACTTTCTAGAGCATTGTTTTCTCCGTAAAATGGGTTGCAAATAAGAAACAATAGAAAATGACCGCTGAGATTTCATTGAGCCTGATTTCAATGTTGGCAAGAGAATGGAGGTTTTAAAGGCTATTTTGTATAGATCTTATTTTTTTAAATGTAAAGTCACCTGAAAATCATTCATTTTCTTGAGAAAAGCAAGTTTGCTTTTGGAAATGAGGCTTGTCAACCTCTGTCATTATATCAAGCTGAAAAAGCAGTTGTGAACCCCCTACAGACTCATCTTTTTCCCTTTCAAAGCAAAAGGGAGAGAGAAAAGAAAAGCTGCCGCTACTCAAGTGTCAAACTTTACCCATTCTCTGTTCTCCAGCAGCTACTACCAAAAAGATCTTTTCCTGAGACGCTGGGATAATTTCCTCTTTCTTTTGGATGCTTCACAGCCTTTGTGATGTGATGTACTTCTGCTTAAAGCAGACTGTTGGTGTGCAGCTGGATGAAGCTGCCTAAGCCTGAGCTGTTTGTAAGACAATAAAGCTCAGGACCTTAAGAAACATCATCTTTAGGCTCAGCCTGGAGCATGTGGAGGTTTCTGGTGTTATGACCCCAGCGTGGGAGGCAGAGTTGATTTATAAACACTGTGAAAGGCAGGGTGAGGAGGCAGACGTGCAAGTGCTGACCTCTTCTTCCCCTTCTGTCTAGTATTTTGTAACATCTTTATTGCATGTTGAAAAATCACGTGTTAAATTTTAAGCTACCCTGGTATCTCCTGCTCAAATGCACGCTGTTGAAGTGCTGGGCTTGCACTTGTAACTGGTTTAAATGCTAAAAGTTCCCATTTGAAGTGGAGACCAAGAAATGCTACAAAAGTTTTAGAAGCACTATGCTGTTCTTGTGATGGTAAGATGGTAAGATGGTTTGAACTTCACCTTGACACAGGTAGGCATGAGTTATACCTGTGTCAGAAATGGAGGAGCTCTTTGATGTATAATAACTGGGATCAGGCCCACCAGGAAGGTGGAGCCCATTGGGTAATCTGTCAGTTTTGCATTAGTAAGCAGTCAGTCAATAGCTTATCTGATAGACACTGACTGTATGCATCCATGGTTCATATAATCTTAGCTAATTTGATTTAAAATTGAGTATTTAATATTACTTGCATGCATTTAAAATACTTTCTTAGTTTTAGGCAATATTTGTAATGTGTTTTCTATTTCAGGCTACAAAACACTGGTTAATTGAAAGAATAATAGAGCATTATATGCCAACAACCTGTGCATTACTGCATTTTTCCATATAATAGCATGTTTAGATTTGAAGAAACATTATTTTAAATATAAATATGTTCACAAGATACATATTCCCTAATTCTTTTACCTTGGCAAGTATGTTTCTAATAGTAAGTTGTCATTTAAGTAAAGTATGGCTCTTGATCTTGCAAAGCATAAAGTAATAACTAATTAGTTTAATTTGAAGAACAATTATTTATTTTGGAATGTATTGCCTGGTTTTAAAGTAAATTAACCTTATCTCTGTATAAAATTGAAATGTTCTTTCTGAGGTCTTAATTTCAAGCTTCCTGCAGCAAAGTTGTTGAGTGGCATGAGCAGTGGGTCACTGGGAAACCAGGGAGGCCAGTGAGATCTTGGGAGGCAGCTTGCAAATGCAGTATCATTTTCTTTTGAGGATATGTTTTAATAGAGGTGGATTAGTATGTTTTCTAATATATTGCCAAGGCTTGCAGTTGCAATTGTAAACCATCAAAGGGCTGGAAGAACATCTCCAGAAAATGTGACAATTCTGCACCAAGAACAATGTATTTTGGTGTTACAGCAAAACCAGGTGTCCTGCAATTTGCCTTTTGCAGACAATATTGCCTTTGAGACACTGGCCTAAAATATTAGGAAATCTAGGTCGCTGACTTTCATGTTGTAGTCATGTTTTCCATTGGAATAATCAAAACCCCCCTGTATCTTCTCTTTTACTACAAAAAAACTTAAATTAAAAAACAGTCCTGAGCAACTTCTTTAGTAATGAGAAAATCTGCTCATTAGGGCATTCCAGCTTTGATTCCGTAGCTTCTGTGATTTGCAGCCAGCTACCCAAATCTTAGTTCTCATCTGCACAGAGGGAAAAATATTTTTTCTCTCAAATGATTAGGTATAATCAGTCAAACATTTAAATAGTCTTTAAATATGACTTTCCTCTTGAGGCTGACTCATGGTTTGTTCCTGCATAAGGTCTTTTGATTAGTTTTTTTTTCTTTTCTTTGAATACATGTGCCTCTCTGTGCATCCTTTTCCAAGAAGAAAACAGCGTATAGTATAGTTGGCTTAGAGAAAATACCATGAAGAACGATTAAATTTACTCTGTGATAACCAATTAAATGCCCCCCATTATTCTGTATATGTGGGACACTTCAGTAATTATAAGGGGCTTTCGGCTTTTCTTCATGGGATTGCCTAAGCTGAAACTAGTGCTACTTTTTATTGTTATTGGATTAAAAAATAGGAAAATAAATAACTTGTTTAGAAGATACATATAGCTTGTCTTTATATTCTGTTTCTTTGTTTCTTGGGTTCTGCCATTCTCTAGGAAAGCTTAAAATTCAATAAGTTCTGATAATCATGTAGATACTGCTGTCTTCTAATGTCAAAATGAAGTAAAAAGTAAAAATGTAATAGTTTTTATTATTTAAGTTATAAATATTATCCTTGTATCTGCAGTTTCACAAATTACCATGCGAATTAAACATAAGCATAAATGAAAGACAGGAGATATCTCAAGAAGGCACCATGGGATAACAAACCAATTTAGTGCCATCAGTGCAGACAAAAGGAAAAAAAGGATTTTGAATATTGAGAAAAGTACACATTTATCACTATCTGAGTTTTGGAAGGAGTATTTAAAATAGTATATTAGGGCTTAAAGTCAGCTCTTAAAGAAAAGAATGAATTTATTTCCCTTTTAAGTATGAATTGCATTAAATGCAAGTGGTATGTGGGTGTTTTTATTTTTTCCTTCCCTAACCCAAAGCCTCCAGCAGCAGCATAGCACAGAAATTACTGCTGCTATTGACAAATCTAATGAAACTTTGCTCATCTGTCAGATTTTCCATTTAACTAGGCAAGTAGAATATCACAAAGCTGCTGCTCATTCTCAGAGGAAGCAGACTTGCCTTGGAAGTAGAGCAAGGGTGTAAAACACCAACCCTGGCACTGCTCTCTGAGACTCACTCTCACACTTACTGTAATGAAGAGACTCTGCTGATGGGAGAGGTCGCAGCAGATAATTTGAGTGGAAAAGCTTTGAGTTTTTTGTATTCTAACATCTTATTTAGGCCATCAGCTAACTGGCATGGGTTATTTTTTCCTGAAATTTATTAGATATAAATCTAGAAATTAGCTTTTGGTATTTCTTTAGCCTTACCTGTCAACTACTGCAGCAAAAGGATAAGAAGCTACACTGAAATTATTAGCTGTGATATTTTGAATGTAATTGAAAAATCTACATGGAATAATGCAATTTCAACAGAAAACAGTTATAGTTCTACTATATGAAGAAAAACAGGGATACTGTAATAAAATAATTTATTATATTGTATTTTATTTAAAGAATGGTGCTTCAGTATTTGAGAAACATTGCCTGAAAAACAACAAATTCTGCTTGTTCTAACCAACTGAATATCAGTTTAAATCTTGAGTATCTGTACAAATAGTGGAGAATGGTAGGATGAAGCTTATATAAATTATTACTGATCTTCTCTCCTGACATCTCAGCCATCATTCTTAGGAGTTTTTAACCTAACAAGCTGATATATATATCAAGGAGTTTATCCTTCACTGTCAGAGAAAATGCTGCTGTGGAATTCAGCTAAATAATTCAATTTAATGGTTTGACAAAGGAGAAAAATTAGATTGGCTTTACAGAGAAACATTTAATAACGATAAGAACTAAGTCAGAACACTTGTATGTATGTGTCTCACTGTCCAAGTGTGTCATTTAAAATACTCTTGGCAACTTTGAAGTGGGACGAGTCTGGGGAGGTTGATCAGAATGTGTTGATTGACATGAAAAACCACATAACTGCTGCAATTCTCTTGGTTCTGAATGACCATTGTCAAGCTGTACTTGGCTTGTAATTATAGTTTTTTAAGTTTTTTTACAACACCCAGTACAGATCATAGAATGACCATAAAATTAATAGTTTCTTCAAATATTTACAGGCAAAATCTTCAAGCTGGAGTGTAATACACAGAAACTTGAAATTTAAATTATGCGAAGGTTTCACTTAGACATTATTTTTCTAATAAAATTCAGTAGATTTTTCAGGTAAAAAAAGATGATGAAGGAATAATATGCTCTTATTTTACTAAAGTTTTTTTGTATATGAAGCTCCTCTCTGATGTTTTTTTTAGGCAATGACAGAAACATACATGAACAGAACTTTGTTCTAGTCTGGTTTTGGCACAGGAAAAGTTGCTTTGTGTGGTCTTGTCACCTGCAGTCCTGCTGAGAAGTCTGCCTGTAATTACAGGGAAGGCACTTTGGTAACACTTTTCCCTTGAGAATACCTATGCATTTTTACATGTGAGTTAGGTACTTCTCACCTAGAAAGACACATGTTCCTTCACATGTATAGAGAAAGGTTGTGAAATTATATTTAGAATGGAGCTAGGAATTATGCCAGGAAACGTGGCATCCAGCACTTGAACCCCTAGATGAGAACTGTTCATACTTAAAGAGACATTTGTTTTGGTTCTATCTTTTTCTAAGGCTGTGTTGCACATTTTTGTACTTCTGAGCTCACAAGCTACAAAATTTGGATTCATTATTCTCATATTTCCAATACAGCAGGTGTTTCTGATCAATGTTATTTAGATATGCCTTTTGCTGGGGAGCTAGTGAGGCCAAAGAGACCTGGGCTAGCAGCTTGCAACTAATATGTATATATTTGGAGATGTTTTAATAGTAGTGGGTTAGGGGTTTTTGTTTGTTTATTTTGATGATGCTTGCATTAGCAAGTTAGAGCACTGTGAAATATCAAAGGACTGGAAGAGCTGCTTGTCCACAATATACTTTCTGACACTTCTGCACAACTTTTTTTAGATATGGTCTAGATTTTGGAAAATTATGTGTGACCAGAGATGGTGGGTAGAATATTGAAGCAAGTCCATGTTGAAGTAGAAGGTCCCCATTGCTGGTGTAAAATCCGTGCACCTCAAGGTATTACATTAACATAGTCTAATAAAGAAGTCTTTATAGTAACTGCATGTCTGGATAGAAAAGTTTTGCTTCCTTTTTCCTTGGAGGAAAAGCATAATAGTGAGCCTCAAAGGGAAAAAAGGCCTATAATAATTTATACTGAAGTGCTTCTTAATTCAAATGGTGTGCTCCTTAGACAGAGAATTTGATAAGAAGGATTAGAACTGGAAAAGAAAGACATTTTTAAAAGCAAAGCTATTACAGGGTTCATTACTTTATTTATATGTTCTCCAAAATCACATGAATGAAGGGAAAAAATGAGAGAAAAAAATACTGGCTTCAGTTCAGAATGTCGATTACTACTTTTTTAATCCTCTTTTCACAATTTATTTGACATCTTGAACAGTAGCCAAAAAAGCTATTATAACTATAAAACATATTCATTGGTATAAATCTCATTAAGTTGAGCAATTTAATTAAGGTATTGACATGCTTAATTGATACGTGCAAGGAGAGACCATTTTCATATCTAATTTCCATATGCTTTCTGCTTTTAAAAAAACTAGCTTCGTAAAAATGTTATAGATTCAGCTAAGCCCTGTCATCCCAAAGGAGCACTTGCTACCATTTACCTTGATTTAGAGCCAACTACTCTTCTAAGTGGAGCTCCATTAAATGGATCTGATGTATGCCTGACTCAAGCGTGCGTCAGCTTCTCATATGATCAATAGTGGAATATTTATATTAATAAAACACCAAGTTAATTAAATAAAATAGTCTTCTGGGTAAACTTAAGATACTAGGGGATGGGCAGAGAATCAATACATTCTGCCATTTGAACATTAACTATGTGCTCTGAAATTTTATGTTATGTTAGCAAAGATGCTTGCCTTGTGGAAGCCTGAGATGCACAGAAACTCCCAGTGCAGGAAGCTACTAAGCTTCTTGTGTGGTATTTGCTTATGGAGTTAAAGAAAAACAAACAAACAAAACCTTTGGATCTGTTTTGTTGTTTGTGTGGGTTTTTTGTGACTACCTTCTTCATTCCTACAAACACTTCAGAAATCTTTTATTTTGGGTAGGGACTGTGCACAGTTCATTTGGTATTTTCGCATTCCAGCCTTGCCAGAGAAGGACCGTGCATGACAACTTACCACCAAAGGGTTTGTCAGCCACAGTGGAGGGTCGTACACCACCTGTTTTGCTTATGAAGAAAAAAGTCTAAATAAATTTTAGAAATTATCTTTAAAATCACTTGGCCATTCATGAGCGTGTCTGGTCATACCGTATTATGTGTTTCAGCCAAAAGGAGAACAGCTCTTCAGCCTTTTCTAGTGGCGTCACCTGCAGCTACCCCCATGGGTGCAGAGGCAAGTGGTGGAGCAGGCAGGAGCCATGCTGCTGTGCCCATCCTGAACCCTTCTCAGGCAGAGCTGGGAGACAGATTTCTACATGAGGGGTCGCTTCTGACCCCTATGGAAATCTAACCCTGTTAAAAATGTAATCATAAGTCTCAGTCACAAATTCACATCATTATTTGCTCTGAAAAGGCAAACTCTGCTGTCTTTGTGACATCAGTGCTGTTTCTGTAACATGTAGATGGCCTTTGAAGGAAGCACCATTGCAGTGCACTGATACCACTTTATTCTACTTTTTAACTTCATGTTAAGGCTCCATTTCAACCCAATAAAGTGAAAAATGTTTCTGTATATAATACTGCAGCTGTAAAAGAATGCCTGACTGATAACCAGAGGAGATGTGTTCAATGAAAAGGAAATATTCATTCAATATGAAGAGATTATTCAGTCATTTTAGAACTTGTTCTGTGTAAATATGTTACCATCAATTTAGTCAGGGGCACTGTGGCATTGCCAAAACAATTGTCAGGTCTGGCCCAGAGGTGAGCAGTTGTGTGCCAAAGCCCTCCTGGAAGGTGGAGAGCAGAGCATTCCCACCCCACGCTTTCCAGGCCAGCACTAAGCTCCTTCCTCCTCCTCTCTTGCACTTCTCAGGGTTGGTTTGAAGGCCATGAGTTGAAACTGAGGGGATTAGAGCATATTCATTTGGACCTTCTCATTTTTAAAACCTCAGATATACTGGTCTGAGCAGCAGTTATTGCTGAGCACACAAGGATTATGGAATGGCTCAGGGTCTGAATGGAGGATTTCAATGAGCCCATTCTTGGATGGCTTCTTGGCGAGAGATGCTGTCTGCTGTATGAACTGAACAAAATAATCATGTAAACACACAGGCAGGTAGCATGTGGATTAATGTATATATGTATAATCAATGTATATGTATAATCAATAAGAGTATTTCTGGACTATCACAGGAAAAAGACACTGTGAGGTGTGATTCTGACCTGAGTACTGGGCACAGTGGAAAAGCTGAAGGAATGGTCTCCTTTTCCTTATATTGAATTTTGTCTTCCAGTAGCCAATATCAGCATTTCAGTATTTCCTGAAAAGACTTGGAGTTTTTTTTATATGAATCTAAAACCTTCTGAAGAAGGCATATACATTTAGCCTGTTTAATACTTTCAAATGTGCTTCACATGTGGAGAAATATACTTTGGCTCTTGTCTAATATTACTAATCAAAGCATGTATGTTACACTTGAAAACTGTAAATATTTAATGGATGTAAAACTATACTTCTGCTGTACTACTGTGTTTGGTAAAGTGTTGGTAAGACATCCCAACCCTACCATTTAGTGTTTGTTTTGCCTTCTATATCTTTCTTGTGTTCAATGATTTAGAAAGACTGAACAAAGAGTGCAAGCTAGAAACAACATTGGAACCATATGTGTTATAGTTGTATATAATCTATAGCATAATCATATAAATTTAAGAGGGTGGGATAGGTTAGTTAGAAAACCACTTTCTGGGTTAGACATAGCTCCCCAGTATTTTGAGTTGTCTTTCCAGAAATTAACTGTTCAAAGAAAGGGCGAGTGATTGCATCTGAGCTGGGATAAAACCAGATTCCACTGTGCAGTTCTTTCTGGAACCAAACAAAACCCTTTGTGTATGGAACTGCAATGTAGAAATGGTTGCATATTTTCTTTACTGATTCTTAGTTTCAGCCTCTTGATTGTTGGTTTTCTGTATATACATCAGGAAATAATTATGGGAATAAATAATATCAGAATGTAAACTCTTCAAGTTTTACAATGAAGTTAAATTTGTTTTTTTTATAAGATAGAACCACTTGTGTTGTATGAAAAGGTTTTTAATTTTACGGTATCAAATACAAGATTTAAGGTGAAATCGTAGTCTTTAAATGGTGTGTGAATGTGTAATGTAGATCAGTTTGTGAAATAACATGTTTCTTTGTTCATTACTAGAAATGGCTGTGTTTAGTTTCAGTGTTCTTGGACAATCCATTTACTTTTGAGTTGTTCCTTTTTCTTTCCCCCTTCCCCCCGCCACACTTTGGTAGTGCTCATTGGTTTTATTTTTAAAAAGAATAGTCATTCTGGCTGCCAATTTCCTGGTCAAATCATTGCCAGGGAGCAGGAACACACACACCTGTATTACTTGCATGGGTTGTCTTTTAATAACAATTTGAATGTTGTACAGCATCTAAAACTGCAAATACACCCTTGACTGGGTGATATGAGTTCTCTCTCCCTTTGTATTTGAACGTAGTTTTCTAAGTGTCAGGCTGTATTTTGAGAGTAAAGCAAAGCATCCTTACCATCACAAACTTTCATGTGAATAATATTGTACTTAGTGTTACATACACGTGACACCCCTTAGGTAATTGTTTTTCCAACAGCTTGCTAAAGTAGTTGAACTGAGATGTAATAAATTGAAGAAACTTTAACTTTTTGATGATTCAAAGCTAAGTGTTGCTGTCAGGCATAGTTTCTTCTGCAGACTCACATAGCTGTAGTGGACTTTAGAGAAAATCATCATCCTTCCCAGCAGTGATGAAATCAGATCACTCTGAAATCTGATATTCTTTGATTTGAGAGTGCTTCAAAAATGAAACAGCAATTTGTGTAGACTTCTTGCTGCTTTCCTCCAGAGTCTGTTGTGCAGGAGGCCTTCTTTTCCTCTCCCTGGTCAGCTACCAGCTTTTTTGTATTTAATTTAATTTTCTGAGCTGACATTGTCAATCTGAAATTCAGCAACATGCTTGACAGTGAGTCAGAGGAAAGCCGAGTTCATTTTTGGAAGTGGCTTTATGCAAATCAGTCCTCGTGCAGCTCACTGAAGCAACGCATTTGCTGATCAATCAAAGTAGTGACCTTGTTTCCTTGTCTTGGTCAGGAATAAAGCTGAAAATGTGCCACAAGAATCTTTGAGAGTTACTGGGAGCAATTCACACATACCCACGTCTCCCTATGAGTATTTGGTGTTTGGGGATAAAAGCTGAACTTGCTTTCAAAGTAGGCTATAGAGGTTTTGGTAGTGCAACGTTTGGTTGGCATCAGGGAAAATTAAACCAGCTTGTAACTTATTCAGGCCAGGCTTGTTTGAAAGTGGCAACGAAGTCTTAGGGAGACTGTTAATTGATTTTGGCTTAGTCTTCAACAAAGTTTTAGCTCCTTGGTAGGCGATCTACCAAGGCATCAAAATAATGAAACACTAAATAGTGACATGATTACAAGTTTAACTTATTTTTTTGGAGGAACTTATAATTTTGTGTGCACTTTAGCAGAAAGGTGACTTAGAATTAGCTCTATGTTATGTTAGCATGTTTGTTTTACTAGCATATTTATTTTTATTTTCTGTATTTAACACACTTAGCATTTACTTAGATAACTTTTTCAAAAGCATGGTACTATTAAATGGAGTGGGATGCTTGAAGGTGCTTTGCCTACCTGGATAGTCATTGAAAAAAAGAAATTATTTGGTTATGCATCAGTGAATCTTTTCTTACATGTGTGGATAAAGTAGTAGAATGAGCTTTGTAAGTATCATTCTGCTGTAACAATGGGGGTGGACCTGCCCTGCAACAATTGAATAGCTTTGTGGGTTGATGAGTTTACCGTACAAAGGAGAAGCTCCTATTACCTAAAGAGTCGCATCTTGCATGAATATCCCCAGTAGAGTCAACCACTTTGTGGAATTGCATCTTGGTCTAATAAATCTAGATGTCATATCCACCTAGAAAAATTAATTAAGGCAACAACCCAGTCTGAACGGTACCCACAGTGTTTCACAGAGGCTTTCAGGCACTAAACAATTCACAGAAGGAAAGATATATAAAGGTAAGTTGTGAAAGAAAAATAGAAGCTAAAATACAGTGAAAGAAAGAAGGAACAGGATGCATAAAACTCTTTTGTCCTTTATCTAGGGCTTCAACACCTATTAATGTAGTACAGACTGCTGAATATCACTGCAATAGATATTATTGGTCCAAAAATATAATTTATTTTTAAAACTTCATTACAGCTAAAGCAATAGTGTCCCCCTTTTGCACTGGTACACTTTTTAACACAGAATAATAGCCTCTTGATAACCAGGGCTTAGCTATATCCAGAATGTTGTTTTTCTCACTGCAGTGCATTCAAATATTTTGCAATTCATTGCTGCCTCACTAGAATAAATGGGATGTCACTAGTTGGTTTTACTATCCATGGATTCTGTATCATTTTTATGACTTTTATATAGCCACAGAAATGCGTACAGTGATCGTGTAAACAAATGAAATAATTGGCCTCTTTCAGAAGAACTTTGGAAAAAATAAAAGTCTAAATCTTTACACACAGTATTGCTATTTACACCTAAGAAAATAGTCTGTTTTCATGGCTAAATTGCAGGACTAGAGCTTGAATTAAATAAATACCGTTATGACCATTGTTTTCATTCTACTGAGTGATGGTTAGGTGTACCAGAATACAATTGATCTGGGAGGTATTTTTCTGAATATATCAGTAATATGTAAGAAAATAATTTATTATAAAAATATTTATCATTAACAAAGGCAGAGTTAGGTCAATAAAGATTATTCAAGGGTGAGTCTTCCTCCAGATCTTGATCAGTTTTCTAGCAACAGTCTTACTTATTAGCTTATTTTTCAGACTTTATGATTTCTTATATTTATCTCCTAAAATCAAAACTGACCATATTTTTAAAAAGACATAACCACTAAAGTGCAAATATCTTTTTGCTAAGTGATCAGGCAGGTCTTAAACAGGGGTTCATTTTTGCTCTGTGGAAGGTAATATCACTTAGTGATTTTTAGAATTTGCAAATGCATAACTTTTCTTTACAACACAGCTCAACAGACAGCAGTATAAAACAGATAAGAGGTCCACAATATAAAACTTTTTATTGTTTTCTTTTGGTTTTTAATAAGATTTAAATAAATGAGCCTCATTGTCCCCTTTAGAAGATGTTATCATTAATAAGCAGCTTTTGCTTTCACATTGTATTAACAGCAAGCAATGTTTACAAACATGGAGAATCACTGGGAGATTATTTTCTTCCCATTGATATCAGTGCTCTGTTCCTACCTGCTGGAGGTGTATGTTGTTCCTGCAAAATCATGGTGGTACCTCTGTGTTGTAATCTCACTTGGTTGGAGAACAGTGTAATAGAAATGCAGTGGGAGAATTTGGTGTTGCATAGGAAAATCCCATTGGGATCCCTTTGTTTTTTCAGTGTCCCAGCTACAAACGTGTAGGTCTGGCTAATTCCACAGAAGAGATTTTTCTAAGTATCTCTCAAATACTTTGTCAGAACTGTGCACGCTGTTGCTCTGCTGACAGGCCAGACAGGCCAGTCTCACCACATGCAGTAAAACTTGGTGCATAAATTGCATAAAACGGAATACCTAAAGTAGATTATTTTCAAGAGGGTTTTTTGTCTCTTCTGGTACTCTGCTATAGAGTACCTTGCTCTAGTCACATACTGTCTCTTACTGTGTCTCATTGTTTTCTCTATAAAAAGGAAGAGTTAATTACATTGTCACCATAAGCACTGAAGATCTATGTTAAATACTGCTAATAAAAAAGCTTTTTTGTAATTTATTAGCCAGAAGATTTATCGTATTTCTAGAGAGGGCTTCTCTTCAAGAGTTTGCTCTGAGTCCACTGTCAGTTACCTTCCAGCTCCTGCTCCTGGACAGTGTAAAGACACTGAGGAAAGTTTTAATTTTTATGTGTGTTTTCCAAAAAACAAAGCAGATGCTGCTTTCTAAAATGAAAACTCTGTCTCAAGATGGTTGGTTTTAAAATAAGAGTCTCCTAAATGCTGTCTGATCAGTATTTGCTCAGCATTTTGGAAATGGCAGGAGGAAGGAAAAAAGATTGTAAAAGTCATAAAGACAAATGTTGCCTTTAATTGAGTATTAACACACAGATTATTTTTATGGTTCATCTAAAATTATATAAAAGTATTTACTAATACTAATACAAGTATTTCTTGGAAGAAATATTTGGGAATTTTTTTTTTTCTGGTTTTATGTTGGGTGCCTTGACAGCCAAATGTTGTAGCACTGTGTCTAATACACAGAAACCGTGTGATTTTGTTTGGAGTGACTAGGAATTTGTTTAAAACTTCTTATGAAACATACACAAATGGGTTCCATTGTTCTTTTAAACATTTAGAAATACTTGACCGTGTACTTACTGAGTGATCCCAGTAGTTGGTTCAGGACAGAAGTCATGAATCTGTCAAAGTCTCTGGAGGTTGGCTGTCTCGAAGGGTCTTTATTAACAGATGGTTTTTAATTTGGCCTTGGAGAAGGTGGAAGATGATGCTAAAATAATTATGTGCTGCTAAGATCTTTTTCCTCCTTGTTTGCTTTGCAAAAACCCTTCCCCAATCTTTTGATTCAGCCTCTGTTCAGCATCTTGTTCTTCAGAAGCAGGTCATTAGACCACACGAAGCTTTGAGTAAATACTGCAGTGCAGAAGAAGAGAGTTAACATCTATCACCTCACACTAAAACCAGACCAATGAAGAAACCAATGATTGTCTTCTGGAAGCTTAGCAGTAGAACTTGTGCAGTAGTTCATGACAATGTGAAAGCAGTGAGGATTGGTTTAATTGGAATTTTGAGCTAAATTCTCTCCCTTAAACAAAACAGAGTTTCTCAAGGGCATGAGCTGAAAGCCAGCTGAATTATATTTAGTGCAAACACATCACCTTGCATTGTTCAGGGCACAAAACAGCTTAGGACCTGCTCTTGTTTTGCAGAACTCGGATGCTTTCAGCATCTATACCTTTATTGCAGTAGTAGCAGGAAGATTTTTTTTTCCTTTTAGAAAATTAGCAGTGGTGCCAAGTTTTTACAGAGTAAAGGTTG
This sequence comes from Apus apus, assembly GCF_020740795.1. Taxonomy (NCBI): domain Eukaryota; kingdom Metazoa; phylum Chordata; class Aves; order Apodiformes; family Apodidae; genus Apus; species Apus apus. Next base: position 14,987,328 of record NC_067294.1, on the reverse strand, counting down.
TACCATGCTATTGTTCTTGCCTTGTAGCCCATGGGCAACAGCACTTAGCCATTTTTCCTTTTAGACACAGAGCTGTAACTGCTACTTTATAGTAAATACTATATTTTACCCTGAACATACAGGAAGGGAAAAGCCATTGCACTGAGTGCAGAGGTGCTGATGGCAGAGTCTTGCTGCAGCTTGTTCTTATTACTCTTTTAGTGAGCTGATTTGGTCAATGTTTTTCCCACCTGGAATATGATAAATATGTTGAATTTATCTTGCATATTTGCAAGGCTCCAAGTAACAGAATTGTCATCAACAATCCATCTGTAGAATGACAAAGCCTCTAATATTGAATGGTTTTAGAAATACTAGGACAATAGTTTCTAGATATGAATAGTATTTGGCTGTTTAAAATGTTAAATATTAATTTAAACCATTAAAAAACTGCCACACAATTTTGGTAGAGCAGAAAAAATTCTTCTTCTGTTCTTTGCTGTAAATGAAAGGCCAGCTTAATCTGATAAAAAGACATTTTTTAAAATGTGGTTGAATATATTTACAGAGGCTGTTTTGATCTGATTTCAATGTCTGCATCCTTGATCTTGTGCATACTGGCACTTACACATCCAGATACATATACCATGGAAGTTATCCATATCCATTCCTTGCAAAGCTCCACCATGGTGGTCAGACTTTTGCCTTAACACACTTTTAAGGCTCAGCAGCCTTTGCACATGCTTTAGGAGAGGCAGCGTTTGTGGTATGTATGGTATGAGTTATGGATTCTAACAGAAACCTGGGAGACAACAAAGCTTGCTTGGGAGTGTCAAGCCTTTAGTTAAAATAAAAATGCACCATTAATATTAATATTCTGTGCTGGAATTGTTACAATTATAGTTGAGCAAACTTTTTTCCCCAATGGATTTCCTTTGTCTTTCTATCTCTTGCACACTACCCCATTTTGTCTTTCAAACTTTTCCCTCTATGAGCATTAATCTATTTGCCCTCTCCCTTCACTGTCTGTAGAAATTCTTTCCCCCACCTCTTGCTTTATGAAAAAGCTGACTTGTGTCATTCCTCACTTCTCTGACTCTCTTATCTTTTATTAAGTGTTACTTAGAGATACCTATTCTCTTTGGATTATACTAATTTTTTCCCATCTGTTACTCTTTAACTCCTTAATTATGTTCTTTAAATCAGTAAAACATTGTAGGATAGAGTTTATGTGTAACATACTGTATAAATTAAACTAATTCTAATGAGACAAATTGCAGTGACCAGGTTGGGTCAAGTATGTGACCTTTGGCAGAGTAGTTCAGCCTAGTTTTTAGTAAAGAAATGCTGCGTTGAAGAACAGTCACTAAACTTCAATAGTGTATAAAACCTCAATAACTTTTTTTTAGTTTATTTTTGTAAATGCATAAGACTGAAACATTTTTTAACCCATAAATATTTTTTGATAAAACAATGTAGACAGCTACCAACATAGATTAACTAGTTCTCATTTTCCTGAGCTGCACATTCTGTAGCTGGAGTGCAGCTAGTTAAAGTATTTAGTACTTAGCATTGGTGGCAGGTGGTACCCTTTCTTAAAATCAGCATTCATACCTTTCCATTGTTTGCTTTACAACATAAAACTAAACAACGTAAGCTTTCCAGTATGATTTCAGCAGAAAGGGATGGGAAACAATTATTTTGCACTGACAAGCCATACACAGTTGAATCAACCAGTGCTGTCTTATGGTTTTGTATCAGCTGATGTAGGACTTGTTTGTGAGCTCTTCTTTCTTAATCCAGAAAACAATTGAATTGTGGATAGGCTAGAAGGGACTTGAAGGAATGAGGTTACTTATTCTGGACTTTCTCTTCACTTTAGCTGAACAGTGGTTCTGTGTGTTAATGTTTAACTTAAGAGTTTACTGTTTGATTATGGGATCAGCATACAATAACATACTGGGGAAGATACGTGTTTGGCTGGGAACCATTTGCTCTTCATGACTGGTTTGTTGTCTTTGCATTGAACTTTTTAGATATTAAAGGCAAGTCTAGTTCTTTATGGGGTAACACTGGATGTTGATCTTTCTTTCAGCTTTTTGAGCAGAAGAAATAATGACAGTAGTGTTCAACCACAATAAATACTTAAGCTGCTTTTCAGGCAGCTCGTTGTTTAAAAGTAGCCTTTTTAAATATTAGAATCTACATGCCAAAAAAGTTTTGGAAATTAACTGGCACATGCACAAAGGGATTTTTTCAGGGTTTGTTTTATTTTGTTTTTCAAAAGAGAGACGACCTAAGCATAATGCTTATCAGTTTTGATTTTCATATAATACATCTTATTTTCAGTACCACTGTAAATTGCAAGCTGTATTAAGTAGGTCTTTTTGATTTTGAACTAAAGTTCAAGTGAGTACTCTGATTTTATTTATGTTCATAGGGTCTGTGTTCCAATAAATTGATTTATATTCTGTCAATGGCAAATTAAAAAAAAAGTCTTAATGTATTTTATTGCTATGTTAGACAGTTGAAATTTCACTTAGGATGCAATAACCAGCATTAAAGGAGGAAGCTAAAATGAGCATTATGGCAAAAACTGCAGAGGCAATTAGGAAAAGTCAGCAGTTTTGACTGTTTTTTTTTTTCCTTTTTATTCCTTTTATCAGTAAGGCTCTTGCAATTCATGTATGAAGATCAGGAAAACAACTTTATACTTGCAGGAGTTAATCTGTGTCCAAGGAATTTCAGTTAAATTAAAATAAAACCTAAATAAAAATCTATTCACTTAAACTAACTCGTTTGACCCTGGGTTAGACTAACGTGTGGTCTTCTGCACTGCCAGAACATGTGAGCCACAGCTGCTGGGTGTTGTTAGCTGCTGCATCTCTGATCTATGCAAACTTGAAGTCAAAGTTCTTTACAACCTCTGTGGCTCTCTTTGCCCAACTCTGAAACAAGAGTGCTCTTTCCTTTAGGGGACGTTCACCACATAAGGCTGCAGAAGTCATTGGTTGAATGTATCTGGTATCGTTCCCTGCTGTGCTTGAACTTGGTGGGTTCCTCTCTCATGTGCTGCTGAGGCTCTTTCCAGCATGTGTCCATCAGACAGGACAGCTTTGAGAAGGAGGCAGGTGGACTCTTTCAAAAACACTAGACTTTGTTTAAACAGTGGCTGGTTGCAGAACCTCTGTGCCATGGAAGGTTGAACTGGATGAATCTTGCCTGTACTTACCAAAATAGCAGGAACAACAATCCAAAAACATTCATTTAGCTCAATATACCTGTTTTATCAGAACACAAAGGAACACGTTTCCATTGTTGTTGGGCTTGCTGTTTTTTGTACAGAGGAACCTCTGTGAAGGAGGAGGGTGCTGCTGACTTACTGAAACATTTTAGTTTGTCCTTAGGTCAAACACTTTTGGTCAGCTCCCTAATATTGTCTATTAGGGTGAGGATTTTTGGATGCATATGTTTCTCTAAAGCTGGCATTTTTCATATTTCCTCCTTAGGATCCATCATGTATCCAGGTGTTGGATTCATCTTCCATTACAGAAATAGATGGCGTGAAACCTCTAAGAAATACTAAATGTTTTAGTAATCATCATTTATTTTTTCTTCAGATTTGTTGTTTATTTTTTTCTTGAATACCACGATTCTTTCTTGCCTGTTTTTTAGGGTTTTGTTTTTGGCAATAACTAAGAGTTATTTAACATACTGTCAGTGAGAGCTTCCCATTATATCTGTTATTAGAAGGAGAGAATAAAAGCTGGAACTTTTAGATAAACTATTTAGACCGTTTGCTTGTTACATCCTTCCACTCCCTCAGAGCAAATTTTGTGAAGTCTTCAGGCTGAGCCTGGTGGGTGTTTGCTTGCTTGTGAAAGTTACTTAACTAAAGTTTGTCACACTGTTAGGCAGCAGAGATGAGCACCATTCCTAACCGTCTCAAGAAAGGGATGATTATAATTGTGAGAAGCAGTTATGGAAAACGAAGCGTGCAGTTGTGAATTTTCTTCCATGCTGTGTCACTAGTGCCACGCAGACTGACAGGTCTTCAGACCACTAGAGATATTAATGAAATCAGCCCATGATTCTGGAGATTTAGAAAGGCAGTATCGTTAGCTAGAGGAGAGTGCCTAAATGGAAAACAAAATTGATACAATTTGCAACATTATTGTCATAGAAAGGGATGAATTTCCAACAGTACCCTATTTTTGCCTGGCTGCAAGTAAGAACTGAAGATAAAGACAAAGCAGAAAGTAAAAATATAAATTAACCCTTTTATACTGCAATAATATTAGACAAAAAATACTTGAAAACCGTATTTATTTTTAAACCGGATTTGAAACAATGCACAGTAACATGCAGAACAAATGCAGCTTGAGATATGGTGGGTTTACACTGGTTTTATTTGATCACACAATTCTGCTTCTTCTTTTGTTCTGTTTTTCACATCTGTTGCTTTCAGATTTTACTAATCTTTGCCTTCCTAGCCCATTTTGTCCTGCTTTTATCATTGGCTGCAGCCCTGCCATGCCTCACTGTCACACCAGAGCAACTCCCTGTCATGCAATCACTTGTCAGCATAAGACTTCCTTTCTCTAGGTCTGAAATACACTTCACTTTCTACTCTTCTCCGTTCGGGTTGCCTGATCATTTGTCTGGGTTGAAGGTCTGCCTTTAAAGAACTAATATTTTGTTGCTGGCAAAAGAAAGGGGAGGTGAAGGAAGGGTCAGGGTGTGGATCAGTGTTAAACAAATTGTGAAGGTCATAAAGAATTTTAATGTGTCTTGAAAAAGAGACTTGTATCCAGCAGCACATTTTTGTTTGTGATAGTCTGAATGGACAATTGTGGCCGCTTTGAGAATTTGGTGTAGACTGCATGACTGGTATAAATTGAATTAGTCTTGTGACAAGGACATAGTCCCCTTTTTTCTTCTTTCTATCTGCCTGATGGAAAGCAGAAGAAAGCCCTGTGTGACATGCTTGACCCACAATGTCACTGTGGGCTTTTGTGACAGGCTCTGACTTCTGGCCTCTCATTTGATAAAGCCAATTTGGTGGAGACTAGTAAGGAAGCTTGCTGCAACACAAAATTTACTTACAGAATGTATTTGGTGGTGAGTAGAGATGATTGCCATTCTGTCTGCATAATCATTAGCAAGCCAGGGTTTCTTGCCGAAAATGGGGCAGTCTTGGGCTTGTATAACTTAGGGACACAGTGCACTGTGTAGTATCCTGTGCTGTGGGATCAGCTTTCTTTGTCCTTTTCTCCACCCATTCCTGTGCCTTCTTTTTCCTCTGTTTTGCTTCTTTCTCCTATTTTTGTTCCCCACTCTTCTGCCTTCCTTTCCTCTCCCTACACTTCTTTCCTTCCCCCAGCTTTGTATCCTGAACTGGAATGAAATTGGTCCCTCTTTTCCATGTTGACAGGGCATCAGTAAATACCTCATTTTAAGTGCTGCATTTCTTTAGCCTGAAAACGTCCCAGCTTTCTGATTTTGTGTTCATTTCCCTCCCACTCATGATGTTCTCCTTCCTGCCTCCATTAGCACTGACAGAGTGCAAACTTGGACAATTCCAGTGGCAATATTTGTAGTGCATCAAAGAAAAAAATATCAGAATGCAGGTTGTGTAAAAGAAAACTGTAACCTTCATTGCTCGATGTTCTACCTGTATTCACAACGCAAATGTAATTATTTAAATTGAAATATTTCTTAATATTCTAAGTACTAGAAAGACCTTTTGAATTGCTGGTTTGCGCTTTTGGGTTTTTTTCTTTTTAGCCAAGATCAAAAATTCTCTTTCCCATTGATACACAAGGCAGTGTTTTGGATTTTTAAATCAAGATCTTCTTACTGTAAATTTACAAAACTCATAAGAGAATGACTTTAATATTTTTCCTGAATATTCATGTCAAATAAGTGACTGTAACCTGAGCAAGAGTAGCCAAGTATTTTTGCAGTCAGTAAACAGTTGAGCAAAATTAAGTTACACTACAGGACTGCTATTTCAGTGTGTGAGATTTGGCTGCAGGTACTCTTGACAGCACATCATGGCATTGTGCCAGCCTCATGACCACATTTGAGTGATGTTTTTTGCAAGTTCTGTCATTTGTATTGTGAATGCTGGTGGTTTTCATTGGAGAGTCATTTCAGCTCATGCCACAAACCTCTAGGGGAGATACAGAAAATTGAAAACATTGTGTGGTTTAACAATCCAGAAATACCTACTTTTCCAAGAATGTTTATATTCCATTATCTCATGTAGATGTGAGAAAACTGTTCTTTTTTTAATACAATGTATTTTTTTTTTCTTCCTTTATGCAGAGACCTGAGTGAAAACCAGATAAAAGGAATCCCTAGAAAGGCCTTTCGAGGAATCATTGATGTGAAGAACTTGTAAGTGACAACTTCATTAACGTTTGTGGTGAAAAACAGTCTCCCTCAGTTACATCTGGCTGTCACAATTTGTTTGAGTACCATGTGGTTAGCTCTGTGCAACACAAAAGGGAGCTGTGGACCCTGCTGTGTGCAGCAAGTTATTGTCAGGGGTCTCACGTGCTACTCTGATCCACATGCAGACTGTGCAACACATCTGGGGAAGTTTGGAGAAAAGGATAAAAAGTACACTTGAAGGCTTTACCTCTCCTTTTAGTATTGTCCTGCAACATCCAGTGAAAGCACAATCCAAGCTTCGAAGCAAGATGTGTATAGGAAAAGAACTGGTAGAGTTTAGGATGAAATTTAAATGTTCAGTTAGGTTAAATTTTCTGTCCCATCACGGGTGGAAAGGAAGTATGGCAAAGTATGGCACACGGTGGCCAGGCATGGTGGTTGAGCAGAAATAACAGAAAAATAAAAAAATAATGTCATTTTTGAGACACAGGAAAGTACATTTGAATATAGTTTATAGTGGGAAGAAGTCTGTGAATTTTAAACGTGTGGCTTTCTTGTAGAGTTACTACAAAACTTGTGTAATCTAGAGGAACAATAGATGATGTTTTGTTTCAGAAAATCTAACTTTTCCAGCTGTAATTCCCTGTTAGTTGTCTTAACTTCATTTAAATTACAAAGTTCGCATTCAGAATTGATTTCACCTCTGGCAAGTTGTCAGAAAAATCATGGGTGTTCTTTGATTTATGCACCCAATCTCAGTGCAGAAGGAAGCAGGGTCTCATCTTTTACCTGAGCTGATATCAAGGAATAGATGAATGGACTGCTTAGAGGAGCTCTGTAAATGTTGGCATCTAAAATTTTAACAAAAACCTGTGACTGTCAAGTTAGGCAGTACGGATTATTTTGCTTTAAAAGACATGGTATCAGAAGTGCTTCTCTGTAGCCACTGTTTCTGTCTTTCAGGAATACTGATGTTATCACAGAATCATAAAATAATTCTGGTTGGCAGTCACCTCTGGAAGTCATCTAGTCCAACCTCCATCTCAAAAAAACTTACTAGTCTATTTAATAGGTTTGCTGATATGAACCACGAGTAGTGATTGTTTAGAACAAGAGCAGAAGGAAGAGATTTTTCACTCAGATTGTTATGCGTTTTTTCTTAATAAGGAATGGATGAACTGTGTACCTAGGATTGTTTGTTAGATCAGGTGACTGTTACTTCCAGACACATATTAGTGGATTATGAGTTGTTTAAAAAATGTGACAAAATCTTGAGCCAACTTGCTGCTGGAAATGCATTAGCATTTCTGCAGCAATAAGAGTGTGATTCAAGTTAAACCAAGTTAATATTTCAAGCTCTTACAGCTTTAAGCAGTGAGCTTAAGTGTGCCAATCCCCTTTCCCAGTCTAGATTTGGCAGCCACGTTGCTCCCTTCTGAGTCACAGAAATGACCATGCCAACGTGGGCGAGTGTTCAAGCTCCTAGAGGAAGAGAGTGAGTCTGCCTTCCAGTGCCAGTCAGCAGTGTGAGCACCTGCCCTGCTCATCACCTGGTGACTCTCACACATATGAGCTAATGTGATAGCAGCAGGGTTGGCCATGTCTGTGGTTATCTCTTTGCAGATTTCTGGTACTATCTCAGAGTTCTTCCACCTTATACAGCATGTTTTTGAAGGATCTTGGAGACCTTCAGACATAAGAAATAAAGATACATATTCTCCCACACTCCCCAAACCTTTCCAGTTTATCTTTAGCATTCATATATAGGAAGTCTGGCATGGAACATTCTCTGTTTTCATGGCTTGATATTTCACATGGCCTCAAATTCTTCCAGTTTCTACATAAAGTGTCCAAACATCATGGCAAAAAATACTAACTTTGTAGATATAATAGGGACACATCAAGTGCTACACCACATGCAAGTCTGCAGATTAATGCTGTCTTGAACAGCAGCTTGGAAAGCTTCCCTCAGGAAACAATGCAGAGAAGTTGATGCAATAGACTAAGCCTGAGCATGAATTCCTTTTGGATACAGGCTCTGAAATATGCAGCCTAAGGGCTTAATATAAATTAGAGTAGGTGTCATTTGGAAACCCTGGGAGAACTGCCCTCTCTCAGCACAGCTGTAGCAGTAAGCAGCACCAAGAGGCTGGTTGGAGCAGATTGGCTTGGTACCAATAGGAATTTGGTCATTTAAAAAAATAAATGTTAAGATTATAGGAGAGAAAAAAAGGTGTTATGGAAAGCAGTGTTTCAGGATATTTTTCACCATACCTTTCTTTTTAAATGGTAGAAGCTTTCTGTCTGTTGTCATCTCTGAGCACAGCTTGAGCCCAAGAAAATGGGCTCATTGAGGGGCTGTGCTAAAGAAGAGCTTTTAAATGTCAGGGAGGCCAATATGTTTGCATGAGACAAAAGCAAAGCAGAGGCTGGCAAGATGAGGTTTTAAAACTCCCAAGTGGGGGAAATTTGTTGTGAATTTTTATATGAAGTGTTTCCTGCTCTTTGTCTATAAAATCAAAGGAAGAATCTGCACACAAAGAATAAATTAATAAATCTATTTCTAATTAAAATACAGAAAATAAATATACAGCTTTTAGAAAGTTTCATGAGCACGTAATATCCATTACCAATAGTGAACTTAGATGAGAATTTTGCATAAACTGACACTTTGAATATTTTGTAGAATAAATGCTACTCAGTGGTCCTAAAAGAGTTGAACAAGAAAGGACAAAAAGAGGGCCAGGTTGCAGTGTGCACCTGTATTCAATTTCTGTTACTTATTACTTAGAGAACAGGAAATGTTTCATGCAGAAACACCCCAAGTAAGCACGTTTATTTCAAGAATGAAAGAATATGGATTTGGGTCTTGTTGAGCTTTGGGCTAACTCATCACTGTCAGCCATGGCCTTCCATCATAAAAGTATATAGAGCCACTTCTTGGATTTCTGCACGTTTACCCTGCTTGTATCACATCTTGGCATTCAGATGAGTGTTTCTCTGGTGAGGTATTCCTGCAGTTTCTGTTGAATTAGCCTGCCCAGCCCACCTTTCTGAGGAAAGCCAGATACCCAGAATAGGAATACACAGAAGTTGAGTCGAATGAAGATCCTGTAACAGCAGCAGCCATTCTTTGAGGGTGTTGCTTGCAGTTGTTAGTAGTATGCTCCCAGCTCTTCCTCCCTCTGTGCTCACTTCAGGACTGTGAAGCTGAACGTAGCCAATCAAGCTGTGTGGGCATCACAAAGCACTGTAGGAATGTGATTCTTGGAGGCATGATGATATCAGGGTTGCTTGTGTTGCAGGGATCATTACCCTGCAAGAAATGCAGAGGACAGATTTCAAATAATTACTCCTCCTGGCAAGTTGCTGCCCTGTGTCCTTTTGTCATCTCTTGACACAAGTTTATTCCTTTGTTTTGTGGCATTACAGTAAGGAAAAACAATAGCCTGAGACCTACCATCAGGCAGAGTGGTGTCTGAGACTAAAATGGCAAAACTCTGATTGTGTGTTTCGCTGAGTCTTTGCCCCTTTGTCAGCCATTCCTACCTTGCAGCTTTCTGCCCAAAGAAAAGCTACTCCTTCACTAAAAGGAAACCATTAGTACATACAGTGTGGATGCACGGGGATGATTAGAGCAGAGGGGGAGCCAGCTTGGTGGTGTAGACCTCCTGTCTGAACACTACACAGAGCTAGAGCCACATGAAATTACCCAGTTACTGCATTTTCTGAGGAGTTGCTACCATTTCTTGTTCTTGATTCAGTGGAACTCGGGGCATATTCAGCTTCAGCGTTTTTCTCTCTGCCCAATTTGGCTATAAGATAGTTTTTTGTAGCACCAGGATTCAAAAAACATAAGCTAACAAGTTCATCTGTCATGCTAAACAGGCTCAGAGCATTTCTGTTTAAATATTCCTCAGTCACACATAAGATAATAGCTCATATTACTAGACTTGCAAGCAGCTTTCCTTGCATCCTGGGGCCACTTAGGAAATTGTGGGTAATATCCTTCTTTATATCCCTAAAGGTTCCTTTGGAGGAAGAAATTAAGCATTTTGATTTATTTAAAAAAAAAAAAAAGAAAAGCAGAAATATATCAGCACATATGTAACAGTTACCACTTCTTTAAGTCAGTAGTCATTTTCTTTCCTAGGGGTTACATTGCCTCTGCAAGGTAAAAAACCAGAGCTCTGCAAGTACTGAAAATGGTTTTTGTGACTGTTAGTTTCAGTTTCTTATTGTTAAATGGCTTTTCCTGGAAGATATACTCTTACTTTTTCTGCATGCATCTACTATTAGCATCGATCCATGTCTCTTTTACAAAAATTAAACACCAAGATTGCACATTCAGGTTTTGGAAAAAGCTGAACTTGCTCTTTATGTTGAGAGGTATTTTGCATTAACCTACACAAAACATAAAAATGCTCCTATGTCACTTTTTTTATCTGTCACAAGCAGCACTGCCGAGCATATTTGTAATATTTGCCATTCAGCCATAGAATAGAAATAATTAAACATACCCGTCAAATTAAAATAATGAATAAACCCATGGAAATAATGATTGATTTGTGTGTAGCCATTTCACTAGCAGCCAGCAAGTGATTGTGAGTTATGTGCTGTACAAATATACACAGGATATCTTAATGAAATGTTGCACTAGAAAACTCTTTAGTCTGGGTTCTCAGGGGCAGCCATAATCCAGAGCCCTCTAAAATTCTTGGCCTTAGTTTCTTGACATTTGTGCACAGCATTCGGTGCTGCAGTTTGCAGTAAAATGAAGCAAAAGGAGAAAGAGAAATAGCCAGGTTTTCCACTCTTTTGGTGTAAAATCTGGAATAAGTCTACTGAAGTCAGTGGTTGGCCTCAAATAAAAGAATTCAAAGGGCTTGAGGAGAATTGATTATCATATGTTGGCTTGTGTATTTGCTTATGTATCTTTCTATAGACTGAACAACATGTGTCTGTATTTGATAATGTGCATAAAAGGCACAGTATATTTTAAATACCAATACATGAAAACTTAAAGGCTAAATTTGTATTATGGAAGAGATTTCAGGTTGCTTTGATCTCAGCTGGTATTTTTGAGTGTCTTCAGAGCTGGCAAAACAGATCAGAGGTATTGAAACAATCAGCTATTTGAAAACACTCATTAGAGACAAGCTTTTTGCACTCTTTAGGGGCTGAAAAGACCCTATTACTTCAACATTAAAAATTTGTAAATAATTTTTCTCTTCATCTGTAAAATCACACTGCTCTCAATGTATTCCAAGTGTATTCTTTCCTATCTCCTGTAAATGGTATTCATTTTGGTAGTGACCATAATGAATTCAAGAGACATCTCAGTGGCCATCACATTTACTTTCCTAGACATTCCATTGTAATGCTGCATTATTGTAACATTAGAATAACATGTTACCAACTTACCACCTTCTATGGAGAAACATCACCTGCAGCCGAAGTTAATTTTATGAATATATTAGTCTGTGCTTTTGCCATCTGTTCTGCCCCTTCTAATAAATGCAAAAAGCAGATATTTCACAATTATCTCATTTAAATATATGATGGATTGAAATGCACATGCACGTTCCCTACACAATGCAGAATGGATTTAAGGTGAGTATGTAACCCAACCAAGCAGAGAGGCTGGGTCCTAGCAGTGGACGTTTTGTGATACAGTAATGTTCACTTCTTTACCTCTTCACGAGCTGGCCTCGTTCAAAACCTAACGCACCAAGTGACACAGAATTCTGTTGCTTCTTGAGAGTCAAGACCCACCTTTGCAGGGACTGACTGGCTGTGTGTCACAGTTTTGCTGGAGGAACTGCTGCTGGTTATACTCCCTGAGGACAGTTTGGCATGTATTACCCCTTTGCTCTTCTGTCTTCTAGTTTATTCAGTTCTCAGTCACTAACCTTTAAAGTCTACTCACCCTGATCTTTCTAAATAACTTCTTGTGTCTATCTTGTAGTAAAAATTGGAGGAAAAAGCAAATGCTGTGCAGCCTGGCTTCTGGCAGGCAGGAAGGAGTAGGGAGGAATTGCACTTTCATCAGTCCCCAGCTGAAGGTGCCTCACTGGTCACTGTCCATTTTGCATCAGGAATACCATAGCTGCTGCAGCCATAGCCAAGAGTGAACCTGATAGGAACACAGAGGTTACAACTTTAATTCAGAAACTGCATCCTTTCAATCACAGTTCCTCCTCTGCCTGTTGTGATTAGGCATGATTCTTTTTCTTGGTATTTGTGCTGTAGTGAGAAGGGTGGGCAACATGTACCCCAGCCACACCTCTGGTGTTGCAGTGAAGTGCAGCATCCTGGGGACAAGGGTGCTGCCCTGTCTGTAGGGACGGCTGCCCTAGAGCCCTTCCCTTGCAGAAGAGCCTTGTGCAAGGTGGCTGAGGGTGAGCAAAGTGTCTTGAATAAGGAGTTAATACTATATTTTTCTGGGATATGGTACATATAGGTTGTGCCTTCTGAATGGCTGTGCTCTCTACCAGTTTATCATCATCATCAGGAAATACGGTGTTTTTCAATGCCAGTATAGTCCTGAAATCTTGCATATATCTCTTCTAACATTGTAAGGAGCAGCCATTATTCAAAATCACCTTGGGAAGAAAATTTTATGGGATTTTTGCATTGTCCAATGATGCTAAAAGATGCTGGTTCAGCAGTAATCTTGCTAGCTATTGAGCTTAGTCTTGATAGTGCATAACTGCAAATGCTCTGCAGTAGTGTTATGTCAACTCTTCACATCGATTTGGTCCCAACCTGCAGGATATCCCTGCATTTTTGGAGAAGAGCTGCTAAAGGGAATGCTGCTTCCATGCTTTATTCCTGAACAGTTTGGGATTGTCCCAAATGCATTAGGGAGCAATGGCAGAAACATATGCACTCTAATAACCTGCAAATTCTGCAACACACATGATAAATACTGGAAAACTCCAGAACCATTTCATGAAGTATTTAAATATATGTCATAATTGTTAGTGTGGTTAGACTATACCTGCATTTTTCAAACGTGTTTTTGTTTATGTAAGCCCCTCTCCCATGTCCCTCACTAATAAATAAAACACCAGGTGGACTAACCCGCACAAAATTATCTTAAATCTGTTGAATGTGCTAAACTACTACTTGTACCTTACTTGAGATTGATTTCACAGATTGAAAATGCACTGGTCATTTTACTTTTTACTTTAAACGAAAACATCTGCATTAAGTAGAGTGGATGTGTGCTCAGTTCTCCTGTCCAATTGCATTTCAGGAAGTATTTGTTTCATGGATGCCCCCACTTGTGGGCTTGACTAGCCACAAGGGATCTGTCAACGACAACTCATTAAAAGCTGAACCATCACTCCTGAGAAATAGATTTCCTCACTGTAAAGGTTGCTTTCCCCTCAGTGAAACGTCAGATAAATAAAAGCTGAAACATCTCTTAAGTGCACTCTACCTATAAAACAGAAATGCATAAGCCAGCACTATTTAGTAGTGGAGGATGTTTATTGGGTAGCATTTAATATTTTTAAAAGTTTCATTTTACTGATGCCAGTCAGAGCTGACTACATCCATAATAAGTTCATACATAACTTTGATTTACCCAGTTTCTTTATTCAGTATATCCACTGCAATGTATATTGTTTCCAGTATCAATTTTTGGGCAAAACATAGATTTTTAAACATCACTTGTAGGTATAAGACAAGCATAAATACCAATTGTTTTTTTCTTTTCTGGAAATTTATTTCAAGTATCACTTAAAGGCTGCCCATTTCTTTGTTCTTATGGTAAAATCCTAATGCTGATGACAAGAAAGATGGAGTGTACCACATAGGCCCAAGTCATCCTTTCCATCTACTTCAAATTCTGTTCTGATCTTCCCTATCCATTTTATTTAGCATAAATTTTTGCCTTCTCCTGCCTAAGAGGGCATCTTCTATACCCATTAGTAATGCAGTTCTGTAAGTTGGTCATCATTGGGGGTTTTGAAGAGTGACATGGATGTGCTGTGTCCCATCAGGAAAACAGCAATGGGAACTGTTTGTACAGGAGACTGAAAATAGTTCAGTACTTGTGTGTGAAAACCCTAGGCTTGATGGCCACTTAAAAAATTTAGTGTGAATTTTCTGTTTGATTAGGTGGAAAATAGTTTAAAATCAGTGTCAGAAATCTAGACATATAAGTAGATAATTCACTTGTCTAAATATGACATTGGTGTACATTTTTAAATAAGGCCACAAATTCTTGCAAAGTAAAATCTCATGCTCAGTTTGAATGGAATCCATGATCTGGGGTTTGAAATCTGCTGCAAAAAGGCAGGGTGACTATTGATATTTCCAGGGATTACTTATCTACTTACTTATTTTTCAGAGCTCTGCTCAGTTCTTTCTGGGCTCATTATTCTTTTATCTTAATAAAGCATAGATAAATTTTGATGCAGCATCCATGCTGCAGCACTGCCTTTGCACAGAGAGTAATGAATAGCAGACTTGGTCCTTTTCTGTTTTCATAGTCTTATAAAAGTCTCTTTGACAGAAACAAACTCCAGAAAATACCATGATTTAAGAACAGGCTATGTGGTATTCTTACTGTCCTTTTGATATAAAACTTGATTAAAATGGGATGTGACATCACTTGAAAAAGTATGAAAATAAAATTTTCTTTATTTTGTACTTTTTTAGCCTAACCTCTGCCTATAAGTTTATCTTTGGATAATTTGTGCTGTCTTTGTGCCATGTCTTCGTTTTGAATACATTTGTTGAAAATTT
Organism: Apus apus; assembly: GCF_020740795.1. Classification (NCBI taxonomy): domain Eukaryota; kingdom Metazoa; phylum Chordata; class Aves; order Apodiformes; family Apodidae; genus Apus; species Apus apus. The sequence goes on along the minus strand of NC_067294.1, from coordinate 14,972,190 downwards.
CCTGTAGCATTCATCTGTGATTGTCAAAAGGAGCTTTTATTCTGAAAAAAAAAAAAATAGTACTGGTTTTAATTATAATTCTAAATAGCTTCATAACCACTGTGAACTCTGAATTTACATCATTTTTATGATAGCCACACCATTCCAGGTTTATTGATTTTGTCATTTGCTTCATTACATTTAATGCAAACCTTTTGTATGGAATTATTCTGGTGCTGTGCTGGGCACGGAGGGGTCAGTGTACGCAGTCTCTAGCCAAAACAGCACAGCAATATCATTTAAGTACAGACTCCATGAATAAATGAGGGTTGTAAATACTGTCCATGAGCAGCACAAAGTTTGGCTTCTCCTCTTGACCTTTCCAGCTGGACAAAGTTAAAACCATAGCTTGAGTAGTCTTTTTTTCCTGGTTTTTGGTGGCTGTTTTTTTCTCTTTTCCTCCCCCCTCTCCCCCTCTCGGAGTCTTTCAGCTCGGCTCTTCAGGCAGTGCAACACATCTTTCAGCTAGAGAGAAGGCAGGAAAGCAGGAGGCAGGCAGTGCCTGCTGGTTCTACAGCAGTGCCAGGCTTTGCCATGGCAGGACCTGCTCTGTGCAAAAGGGAACTCTTGCCCCAGTGAAGGGATCTGCAGGGATGGCGACTCGCTGCTCAGAAGCCTTTCTGAAGAGTCCGTGGGCTTTTGAGTTCTCAAGGCGAAGATACCAAGGGGCTCTGGAGTCTCAAGTTGTTTTACAGTTTCACTGGGATTAAGTTTTGATCTTTCATTTTGTCTTTTCTTTTTCTGGATAACACTTATTATTTTTAATTTCATGTCATCTAAAAAAAAAAAGTGATAAAAACACCGGTCAAAGCAGGTAAATGGGTTCTTGTTTTCTCCCAAAGGCTGTGAATAAGGCTAAAAAACTAATGTCTGTAATTGACTGGGGGACTGAATTCCCTGCACTCCTCTTCCTTGCCCACAAAATAAGATAGATTTCCCCCCTTCTTGACCCCACCTCAGCAAGGCTGCTGCTTGGCTATTGTCAGCCCTCAACTCAGCTGCAGCTTTCTTTGAGAGAGCAGAACAAGGCATTTAAAATGGCTACGATGATGACAAAGCCTGTGTAGTTTCTTGCCACGTTCAGAGCACAGAAGGGAATGATTAAGTTTCTCATTCAGCAATTCAGGCTGTTATGTGGCTTTGCTATCTTGCAGTTGGGTGGCTCCATGAGATAAAATGGTTGTAGGAAAACAAAGCCACCTGCAACTTGGTTCAATCCAAAATTGTTATGCCTTGAAAGGAAGACAGTTTTGGAGCAAAAATAAACTGCAATGGTATAATTGTATTTTACAGTCTTTTAATAACAAATTTGTTTTATATGAACATATGTTCACTGTCTTTATACAGCAAAGGATGTTATACAGGCCTTTAAGACACCTAAATTGCTGTATCATTTGAAAATTTCCTCAAAAGAAGCTCAAATCATATAAACCCTACATGGATATTAAGACAACCCTGTGGAGGATCCTTATTTTTCTTTAATTTTAAAACATTGTTTTCTTTCTGATGTTTTCTTTCACTGTAAAATAAGGTTATTACTCTAAGTGAAGCACATAGGAAATCCTTGGCTACTCAAATACGTTATGAGATGAATATAAATAGTGCAAATCTGAGAATGGCTCTAGGAAAATAGCTTTGAGGTAGGCAAGAATAAAAACCTTTTTTTTTTTGAGACCAGATGACAGGGTGAATGTCAGATGGCAGCATCAGAAGGTGCTGTCAGATGATGGTCTCATTTGTACAACTCATTTCTTCTACCCAATATAATTTGCCTCCACTTTTTTTACCTAGGAAAAGCCTGTGGGATCTAATTTTGTTTTTGTTTACCCTTTGGTAGTCCCATAAATGTCAAAGAAACAAATGAGAGAATTCTGTCATCATGTGGAAGTAACCTCTCATCCAGTCTTTTGTGGTTTTTAAAGTTCTTTTTGGAGTTATTTTTCCAAATCATTGAACAGTAGTAGCAACATTGTGATAATAGGCACATACAGCTTGTCCAAGGTGCTGTGCCCACACTTAGAATTCTTTCTTTCTCATTTTACTAGGGAATGTGAGGATTTATGAATTGTCCTTCTAAAGGAACATGAGACTTTCAATAATTATTAAGATAATTCCCCTATATAATTCTAGCTTAATATCCTGTCAATCAGAAGTTTTTTATAAGGCAGTCATGATAGTTAATACTGGAATACAGAATTATGCTTTTAAAAAAACACCACAACTGTGGAGAACGGACCTTATTTAGTCTTATGTGGGGGGAGAAAAGGGGCTGCTGGCAGCCCTCTAGCAATGTCACCAGTCCGTGACAACAACAAAACGCAGAATTTAATTAATTTATCATTTAAACAGGCAAGCTAACGGGCTGTATAAAATTGTGACATGGTGCACAAGTTTTTGTAAGGCAAATGGTTTACATCAAGATGCCCGTAAGCAGTTCTTGCTGCATTTCCAGGTGCATAACATACAAGTCACCTCATCCAGTCTGCTTCTTGGGGTAGTGAAACATTATTCTTTTTCATATACATTAAAAATTGTTTGTCGTGACTTGTGGTGGGAAATGGATCTTTCTGATGTGAAAATTAGGTTTAAAAATTAGATTGATTTTTTCTTCTTCCTTCTACTTTTTGTGACCTCTCAGTATATGGGTATGTGAGTTTCACCCCTGGACCTGCTTTATTTTGCATTTAATTTATATGCTTAAGCTCAGGTCATATGCAGCATCAGCTATTGATTAGGTCCCGCTTTTAAAACCAGTCTTATAAGGCAGATGCAAGGAGGTCAAGTGGTTTGCCTGGAATGATTCATTGCATAAGGGGGCTTTCAGTTATCTGAACCTTTTTGGTGGGAGTTTTGCTGGTGGTGGTGAGGTTTTTGTTTGGTTTTTAGGTCTCTGCTTTGAGCTCACATTGCTTTTCAAAGATATGGCTCTCTTGCTTCTTGCAGATCAGCTGGAAAGCATAATTAAGGGTTAATGTTCAGCCAGGGGGATAAGCAGCAAGCTCCTGCCAGAAAGTTAGGCAAGCAGCTCTCTCAGGAGAATGAGAAGGACTGGAGAAATGTACTTGTGAAGCAAATTGTGCAGGTATCTTCTTTACCTACTTAGAAAGGATTTGTTGCTTTGAGTGCAAGAAATAAAGCTTTGGGGAAGGGTTTTTCTCTGGCCATTTTATTTAAGTGTTGTCACATTTCAGTATGAATTAGATGCTTGAGATTTTGTTTAAGAGGTCAGGTAAGGTAACTGGTATGCTTCTTTGATCCAAACTTGCTGCCTAATCCTAAAAGGTTTCTTGCACAAGACTGCCTTTTTTGTTATGACAGTCCTGGCAGAGGAAGCAGCTATCTCTGCTATGAATATATTTATGGACTAATGTCAGTAAAAAATAATAATGAAAAAAATTCACCTAGCAAGATAATTTCAAACTCAAATGGATTAACTGAACTTAAAGGATTCTTTGTTAATGGCTTCAGTTTTGTAGGGCTTGTAGAATCATCAGTGGCTAGTAAGCAAACGTAAATGAACAGTTTCCACATGTTACCGTTTATTTTAAAAAAATAATCACAAAGTCTAAGATGACCTGAAGGTTGATGTAATTAATTTCAAAAATAAATGCTTTTCTTTTAAAAAGGAAAAAAAAAAAAAGACAATTTATGGAGAAAGGTATCAAAGTCAACAGCTTCTAGGAAATTCTCTGTATGAACCTGCATCTGCAGTATTTCCTGGTTTTGTTAGATACATGATGTAAAATTAATACTAACCATACTTCTAATAATAAGCTATCTTCTATCTATTTATTTTTATTATTTAATTAGGGATGCAGTTATGTCATTATGGTTTTTACTAGTTTGAAATGGAATAATTCTACCACATTTCTCTTCATTAGAAGGAGTCCTGCATTTATGGATAAATACTTTTTGGATAAAGACTTGTAAGTTACCTTGCTAGTTTCCTGTGAGATGGAATAAAGCACTTTGGGGGTGACCTATCATACTGTTTTTGCAGGGCATGTTGTCTTGGAGATTATGGTTGTTCCTTGATCCTGGGATTTCTAAACTGAAGTTTCAGATCCAGGGTCAAGTTATTCCTTGTCCAGCAGTTAATCTCTGCAAGCGAATAATGATCCAGAAGGAAAGCTGAAAGACTTCAGCACCTTTCACGCTGCTTTTAAATTCTACTCAAGATATAAGCTTACATTTTTTAAGATATTTTTACTTTCCAGTACTGCAATTCAGTCAAACATCAGTGCTACTATAAAAGGTTTACCTATATCTTTATCAATGATTGTTGTGACAATAGTAAGATGATCACTATCTATTGCAGTGGGTGGTGTTCAGCACTTTTGATATAAACTCTCCCTGTTCCATGTTTTAGGTTGGTACTTTGCCTGTCCTGAGGCCAGGGAAGCACACTTTAATTTAGAAATTATGTGGGTTAATGGAACTGGAAGTGCTGCGGTCAGTTCCTGAAATGTTGTAAAGCCTCCTTATGCTCCTGAGAGCTGTGCATCTGCAGGGTGGGTGAATACAGATATTAAAGGATGAGGTACTCAAATACTGCAACAGGCACATAAATGCCAAAAATAGATGAATGCCATTTGCTGTTATGAATTAAAAGAAACAGACCTATGATTTTTGTAGGTGGAAAGAAACACTCCCCAGTGACTTGCCGCATAAGCTCTGTGCCCTGTTCTTGCAGGATACACAGTAGTGCCACACTGATTTTGTAAAATATTGTTCAGAAAGTTAAAGATCTGCTAACAAAAACTGACTGTAGTGATCCGAACATATTGGATGCTTATGGTTCATATGGGTGTTCAAACAGGAACATTTGTTCCAAAATGCTTGTAAACATAAATCTGCAGGATGGATCGCTGTCCTTACTGTGGGTGATAAACATTTCACAGATGACATGAATTTGGCTGGCTTGAAAACAATAAAACAAAATTACTCTTTGTCAACTGTGATCCAATTTGCTGTGTATTTCCATAGCACTTTTCAAAGTATTTAAAATTGATGCAGTTACTAGATCCCAATGTGACCAACAGCAATGTTATTTTTGGTTCCCATTTAATATGTTAGGTGTTTTATTTGCTTTTCTTTCCTGCCATGGTTCTAGGTTTCCTTTTGACTTAAGGTTCTTATTTTCTGGTTGAAACTAGTTGTTCTTTCTTAACCCTTCTTGTTCTGTAGGTGCCCTGTTAAGTGTTTTGGACTTTCATTTGTTTTGTGCCAGTGTTTTGTTGACAGCATGGGTGAGTTTTGCAAATTTCCAGAAATGGTGTAGACTTGGAAAAGGAGTGGATGGCAGAGGAGGACACAAGTCACAGAGGTGTAGTTTGTGTGACATTTTCTTTTAAAAATGTCATGAGATTATTAACTTGAATCTAGAATAACTACTGGAGGAAGATGGATGGATCTTCAAATTCATGTAGCTGCCCAACAAATATTTCAAGTCTATGAGTGGGCTGTGGCAATGCTGATAATGAGAAGGCACCTTTAGGCTGGTCTGACTCTTGCACAGGGTTCTGAATCCACACAGAAATTATATTCCCCTCTTCAAGAACCTCACCATATAGCAGAGAGGACATGACAACCCTCACATCTGTGAAACAAAATGTTGTGAGTTTGGAGAAGGCTATTTGATGACAGTTCAGCAGTTAAGCTAAGTATGTACAATGTATGGCCCAGGGCAGGCTCCAGTGGAATGTTTTCCATTCTGCTATAGCTTATAGATTAACCCCTTCCCCATATAAATGATTTCCTAATGTTTTGGGATCTCTGTGACAAAGATGCTTTCACATCGCTAGTCTCCTGGCAGGCAGTGACCCAGCACCCTCTGGTCCTGGAGCCACTCTCAGAGAGTCACTGCTTTTTTGCTGAAGAAATTTGGAAATGCTAGTTGCTTATTTATGCTCTACAGTGTTTGTCAGTGATACCCCACTCTGTAACAATAACAAAATGATAGATTTTAGTCCTTATTTGAACCTTTTACCAGTCTTCTCAGAGTAACAGGAGTGTTATTTGCCTACTCGTTAGTACTTAGATGTGCACTTATATGAGTAAGCAAATGTACTTATGTAACTACAGAAATACGTAAGCACAGAGTGCCCAGAGACGTGCGGAGTACTATCTTCATTAACTTAGTACAAATATTAATGAAAGTGCACAGCAAGAACTCACCCTTTTGACATTTTGGTCGTGTAAGAGGATAATGCAGAAACCAAAAGTATGTGTTATGTTTAAGGGTTTATTTGAAATCACACAGGAGAACAAGCAAATTTGGGGCAATGAAGTATAGAATCAGAGCTATAACCGTAAGAAGTAATTCCATGGGGAATTTGCCACTTAGGAATATGTGTGTTAATACCAAAATCTCTGATACAATTTTACAGTGGAAATTACTAGAATAATTTCAATTTCATGTCTCAAAGGCGAGTTGCTATTACCAGATCAGTATGAGCGAAAAAGGGTCAAACCAAACAAAATCCTGGAAGCATCCCCACCCCACAGCTTTCATCATCTGGAGTGCTGCTTATTCATCCCAAAATCAGAGCCCACAGCTGGATTAAAGATGTCATGGCCTGCTCTTTGGAACCCCGTAGAAAAGCTTGGGAGGCTGTGCTAAGTACGATCAGCACTGGAAACCTGTATCACAGTGATGTAAAACTAATGCAGCATCTTGAAATACATAGTGTTCATTCATTATCCTTCAGTGACTGTGGGGTTTAGTTACTATTTTAGCACATCTTGGTTGTTGATTAACCCAATACAACTGTGTTAAGAAAATAAGCCCGTAAACTGAAGTGGGGCACTGAGATATTCTGTTCTTCCATCTCTAGCATTAACTGGAAGTTTTTCTTTTTTAAAGCAGTGTGATATCCAGGATCCGATTGAAAAATTTGTTGGCATGTTATACTGAGATACTGCAAAAGTGCAAGATGTGAATTGTTCGGGTATTCACCCACTAGGTGTTAATATTCATTCTCTAATTTTAAAAAAGAAAGCTCACCAAAACACTTGAATCTCTACTACTTTGCCCAATTTTACTAGCTATGTAACAAGTTTGACACTGCTCTGAGTTTACTCACCACTTTTACTCTTTTGGTATCATTTCCTCCTAATTTTTGTCTTAAGACCTAGAAAACATATATCAAGTCACTGTATGACTGCGGGTGATAGAATTAATCTAATGTAATATGTGATTTCAAAGGGGACAGATGTCTGGAGATCGGATGTCAAGATTCCTTTTTGCTCTGTCATCTCCCTAACTGTGTAAAGAGGTGCTTCTGGTGCCTGGCTTTGGGCACATTCACCTTCACTTAACTGCCAAGGTCTGCTGCATTTGCTGGCTGCCACAGCCTTCATCTTGTCATGTAATTGTGATGTTTGTTGAAAAAGTCTGAGCCTCTTAAAGACACGAGAGCCTCAGTTTCCTCTCCAAACTGAATTTAGTGAATTATTAATAATCAAAATGTGTAAACAAGGAAGCACCAGAATTAAATAGGGTTTTTGCCACAGAACCACCTTCCTCTCCTCCCACCCCCATCCTGCTGTGCACAGCTGTGTCTGTAGCCCCTTCTCCTGGTCAGCTCTGCACAGCCCTGGGCTGTGCTGGCAGGAGCTGGGCACAGGGGCAGCCCTGGGGTGTTGTCCTCAGGGTTGCAATGATGTCACTTGTATCCAGACCTCCTCTTGCCTGCACTCCGGGGAAAAAACCAGCAGCACAACAGCCCAGCCTTGTTGTATCACTCTACAGAGTTTCTTGCAGTCCCCTGGCATACTGAAACCATGTTTCAGAAACACTGGTAGCTCCAAAAAACCCTTGTCTGTCTGTGACATATGACAGCTGATGTAAATTTTAATTTTAAGTGATGAAGCATTCTGTGTCTTTCTTTAAGTTTTGGTTCTGTAATGAATTTGTTACCACACGGAACATTCACACAGAATGATTTTCAATAAAAAAGCCCAAACCTCAGCTGCATGCAGCTCCATTGATCTGCTGTAACAGCAAGCCTGTGGAGGCTTATTTGTTTTTCCTTCAAAATGATCATGACTTATGTGTTATTAGTTCCATCTAAGTAATACCATGACAGTACACAGGCCCATGTAAACACTGACCTTGCTCTGCTCACCTCGACTCATGCCTGGGGCAGCAGGGCCATCAGGAGCTGCCTGTGGTGCGAGTCCTCCAGCAAGGCTGTGGGCACGGGGAGCCTGGTCCCTGTGGGCATGCTGTCCTTCTGCCTTCCCAGAGCACCACACAGGCCCACTGAAGAGGAGGAAGAGGCTCAAGCTTTGGTGAAAGTAATGGCCACAAACCTGTAAACAGAGGTAAATCCCCGCCCTTATCCCAGGCCAGGAGTGGAAAGTAGCAGTTACTTAGTGATCCTTTTCCCCCCACCACAGCCATCTGGGTGCTAACCTTCTGCACCTCCTTCACCCTGTGCTCTATGTGCATTACAAATTTCTACTAATTATTTACATTAAATATCTGCGTATTTTTCTGTATAAGACCTTAGTTTCAAGATTTTCCACAGATTCATAGCAACATCTCTAATTATATGATTTCCTATTTCTGTGCCTATTATAATTGCCTAGTATAACTTCCTATTAATAATATGAATGATTAGTAACATTTTGGAATTAAAACTTTTATTTACATGTGGTATTTGATACTTGTCAATTAAAAATAACAATAAATAAAACAAAGATTTAAAGAAGTGCAAACCTTCTGAAAGTGTAAAAACCACTATGGTAAATAACTTTCATATTCTCTTAACACCAATTTTACCTTCCTCGTTTCTTCCCTTTTTCCCCTTCGAGGCTGTGACAGAGGAGAACAACAGATGGTTATCAGTCAAGAGTAACTAGGGAAACAGCAAAACCTGCCCCAATTGCTATGGAGACAGCCATTTCTGTGCTTGTATGCACTATTTGTTACATCAGCAAACAGAGAGAGTTAAAAAAAGAAAAAAATTCTTCTAACCTCTCTGATATTGAAAGGAAATCTTGGGTTTGTGTGTATTTATTCCTGTGGGAAGAGGCAGAAGCAGTCTACTTACTCATTTGCCACTTAAGTTTTTCATTGGGCTAATATGGTGTCTATTTTTTGATAGCAGCATTTTCAATTGTAAGTTAATGTAATGTGAAAACTGAAATAGTTAATGTTTTTGAATAATCTGCAGAGTAATTATTTATAAGCAGCTCTTCCCCTCCTTACTTAACAATGTGGCAATATAGATTATGAAAACTGAAGACAGAGAATACGACTGTGCCCAATTTTTTCATGCAGATGAGCCCTCTCTACACACACTTCAACTGTAGATTTTTACAAAACCACATATTTAGGAAACAAAACAAAACACCAAATAAAAAAGGAATTTTGGAACACTTGTGAAAACCCCAGAGGGAGATTTCAGCTTGATCACAGCAGCTCTATCATTTGTGTTTTACACCACCAATTTACTCATGTTGAAAATTATTTTACAGTTGAATTTATCAATTCTTTGCATTTTCTAATACAAGCAAGCCCTTATACAATTATTTTAGTAAAGCATTGATAAAGACTAAAAACTAAACATGAAAAAGGCATTACAATAAAAAAATATATTTCAGTTTAATTGAAGTCCTCATTACTCGGAATGACCATATATTGCTGTTTATAGTGCTTTCTTATCAATTTGATTTCTGGATAAGGGCTATACTTTGGTATGTGAGAAACATCCCATAGATGTATGGGTGTAATTTTCCTTTGAAATGTCAATATTCTCAGAGTTAAATAAGGACTGGTTTGGAGGCTGGACAATAAAAGTTATAGAGTGTATCTCTAATTCTTAGAAGTTATGGAAGAGCTTCAGTACTAGTGTGCTCACTTTACAGGAAAGTGATGCATAGACCCAGCAATTTGAAAAGGTTTGGGAAAAATGTTGTCCAAACTTCCAAACCAAGGTTCTTTTGGAGGTGTAGTTAAAGAAATTAATTTTTTTCTAACAACAGTTCTATGGTACGTTACAGCGAATTTACCTTCCTGTGCAATGGTTATTGAAGATTCCTTTAAATACTTAAGTAATACAATACCTTTAATGTGCATACTTTGGGTTAATTATGCAAGTCTTTTATTAATGAGGAAGTGGCTCTTGCTTGATCTTGGATCTATACCAGTAGATACATGTAAAATAGAAGAGTAATTTTGTATCTGTAAAAGTAGAACTTTCTTAAATATGCAACTATTTCAGGACTTCTTTTTATTATAGCATTTAAAATATGAGAAACAAAGAAGTCTGAGAAGTATTTATTACAGTACTTGTTAATACAGGCTTAATTTAAATATTTAACTGGATTCTGGGCAAAAATATAGGAAGAAGTCCTAGTAATTAAACTACTATCACAGTATAATTATAAAACCAGGTTAACACTTGAGCTCTACAGTGGCCCCGATCATGTTTCTAAATGGAAAAAAACTCCCTCACTGAAACAAATTGCAAAGCACTGATTGTAGAGTTCATTGTTGTGAAATGTTGATGCTTGAAGAACCTCTTCTTCAGGAATATGAGCATGGCTAATTGCAGAAAAATTACTGAAAGCCCTTGTATATATGGTATCAGGTTAACTGGTATACTATGAAGAAAAAATGCTGCTACTGTAAATATAGAATTTTAAACATGGACTTTTAATGTTAGTAAAGATTATATTTCAGTTTTGAAAAATCTCACCCTGGATGAATCAAATTCTTTCATATTTTAGAACAGTTTTGGGGTATTTTTTTAAATCTTAAATCTAGTAACAAGACAAAATTATATCAGCTTTGTTGTTGGGGATTTTTGTCTTTCTAATGCATTTGAAAACTAAATATTCCTTTTTGTTGTTGGTAGCAAAACCTCCAAGGCCCATTATTTAAAGGATTATTTCAAATGCCAAAAGAATATCAACATTAGAAAATCCTTTTCCTTCCAAATGGCATTTGAAGTTTAGCTGTCATGCATGTTAGATAATGTATAAATCTAAATGGATAAGCCAGAGTTATATTCTGCCAGGGGAACTGTGTTTTAAACAGTTAAAGTGATGTCTTTGCCAAACCATAGACTGTTCAGTGATATAATTTATTACAATGCAGCATTATATCTCATTTCATAAAAAGGTGACTTGTGTCAAGGTTTTTTTCTTTCAAACATCAATTTTAAAGATAGACAATGATCAATCAGTTGCATATAATTTAGTCATGAGATTTTCCTGCTTTTTAATAAAAATTAAGACTGGCTATTGAGTCATGGTTAGAGTCAGATTATAATAAATAAGTATTATAGCTCTATCATATGAAAGATCCCTTTTTCTCCAAATAATTTTATAAATTCTTATATTGTTTATAAACATTGTTCTGTTTCACACTTCCTCTAAATCCCATGTATCCCTTTAATACTTCCTTTGCTTGAGTGTTTTGCTCTGTTCTAGTACTGCTTTGTATTTGTTAGTATCATCTGGTTGGTAATTGCCTGTCATGGAGATCTCTGATCTCTGGAGCCTCTTAGGTGAGGTCAGAGTAGGTAATTCAATCACACATGAGCTGTTGGGCTTCCTAGGCTGGGATCTCAGCTCACTGACTCTGGAGCAAGAACCCTTTTGAAAATGTCACCAAGCCCAAGTCCACTGCTTTGTGTCTAATGGGTGAGAGATTCAGCATTTATCCCAAACACTTCAACTCAAATAAACATTAGTTATCTATCTAGCTTAGCAAAAAGTCAGAAGTTCAAAGTTTGGCAGAGTTACTTGTCTATGCCTTGGCTTGTGGCTCTTACAATGTGCCATGTTTGTTCTAGGGCTATTTCACACAGCAAGTATAGAGGCTCCCTTTTTCTACTGTCCCTTTAGATCCTTTATATTCTTCAGAAGCAGTTGAATCACTTGGCAGTTTTAAGTAAGGTCTGAGCTTAGTGCTGCATTCCTTCAGAAGGCAGGAGTAAATGAAGGTATAGAAAGTGACTTTGTCCATTTCAAAATTGTGTCCTAAATCTGAGTTTGTATTGTCTGGCCTTTTTTTTCAACATTGCATTTCACTATTCAATGCATAGCATCCTGTTTGTAATATTGAGGAGAAATAGATCTTCTAGAAAGAGTATGAACACTGACAAATAAAGATGGCATTTAAATCAGAATAAATGCTTCTGCTGGCTGAGACCATGTATTAAATTTACCTGTAAGCCTGGAGCAGCTGATCTGTGTCTCTGGCAGCCATGCTCCATGTTAGCAGTGCTGCGAGTGTGTGTGAGTGCTCTGTTCAGAAGGGAGGGATGAAGACATGAGAGCAGTGTTGCATGTTCCTCAAGGAGAAATATATGTGGCAGCTTTTCTGAAGTGCATATGGTTGGTTTTAGTCAGGTAAAATGTTCTTAACAAATGTTAGGCGTGTCTATTCTGCACATTGAAGAGCTGCATGCTCAGCTTACCTGGTTTGGGTATGTGATCTGGCTGGTGGCCCACATCACAGGATTTTTATTTTGTCTTCATGCATATAAAAATATGTGTTGAACACCTGTCTTTGCCTTTCTGTAGGGCTTTACCTGAAGTTTTCTCAAAACTTTAAAGTAACACATAGTCTTGGAAAGAAGACATTGTTTAGACTTTAAACTCTCAAATCTCCAGTCTCTGCTTAACCACTCACCAGGGTGCTGTGCAGATGCCAGGAAATAGAATTTCCATCTTTACACATTGAGAAATAAATGGGGAGGTGAAGGGTCTTAAAAACAGTCATGCATAATTTTAAGACATCTAACAGTTCTATTCCTTTTGGAAGAAATTCTCATGCTTAAACACAGATGTGAATGTTTTGCCATGATAGATATCAGGATACGTGAGCTCTGTACAAAGAAGCAGTAAATGTGTGGATGTTTTCCAGAGACTGTGCAGATTTAGTTTATGATGGGGTGCATAGAATCAGGGTGTCTCTCTGAGGGATACTTTCCCCATTTACTTACTGTCCTGCTAACATAAATGGACATACAGAAATATGATTTAAGATTGTCATTACACTTTTTCAAAAGAAATCAAGGAGTAGTGGGTTTCGTTAAAAAAAAAAAACAAACAACAAAAAACAAACAACAACAAAACAAAACAAAAACCCAGTACACCACGTATTAAACCCTTTAGTCAGAAGGCTTTGTGGCCAGCACACTGGGTTTGTTTGCTTATTTTAGTGTATTTGGCAGAAAAATCAATATTATCATATAACTCAAATAAAAACAGGCAATACATAGTACTTCCTGTGGAAGAAAAGAGAGGTGATTCTCAAGTTGCACCTGCTTTCTCTTTATCATGCTACTATGTGCCAACTTCATGCTTAATAAAGCCAACTGAAGTGTAAAGTATTTAGTCATGCAACTAGCGTTATATTTAACTCATTTAAGTTTATGCTCCTGAATGCACCACCCTTTCTGTCTGAGCAACAAATCTTTAGCAACCCACAGAATTAAACGAGGATCTCAGAAGAAGCCACTCAGCAGCCACTGGTCCTCCGCAGCAGTCAAAAATACAGATTTTTTTAGCATCTTTCCTAGGTGGTGGGAGAAGCGGAACACAAATAAATTATATATATATATGTATATATACACCTTGTATGAATTTTTATGCTACAGAAAAATCCAATTTTGATGGTTGTACATCCCGGTATCTGTCAGCATAGGAGACATTGCTACAGGTTTGCCAAATTCAGCATGTTCTCCAAAGTTATGAGAACTATGGGAAACCTTATCTGGGCTTTATGCTTGCTAAGCTTTTTACTAGACCTTATAGTGTGTACAGTTTTCATACACTTTAAATCATAAAAAAACCTTCATATTCACTGAGACTAGACTACAATACAAAGGATAAGTTTCCTGTAGTCTTTGAATACATTCAGTGTTAGTAGAGCAAACTCAATCTTTAAAGGGGTGCATAAAGATTATTTGCAGTTACTACATTTAAACCTTTGTGTTGCCTTCTGCTCTTTACCCCAAAGAGGCTTTGGTTTGGTTTTTTGTTCTGTAATTATATTGCAGTGCTCTGTCTGTGCTATTGTGTGTATAATAAGAAAGTTGGGACAAATGTCTACTAAAAATTAGATATAGGAAATAATTGACAAGAAGTTGATAAAACTATACAAAGATATGCCCAGGTACAAGATACTCCTACCTCTCCATATATACTTAATATTTTGTAATAGCAACCAGAAACTCCAATAATCTTGGTATTTTTATTCGTGATACTTTACACACACAGGACAAATAGACGTTGCCTCACCAAATCTAAAGTAATTGCTGTGCAAGGGGTAGCATAATATAGAGCTGGGAACCTGCATCTGTTTTTTCATGAAATGCAGATACTGTACCTACACAGGGGTAGTTGCATAATTTTATTTCTCTAAGTGTAAAATTTAAAGGATCAGATGTCAGAAAATGTGATAATTTAATTTTAAATTTCAACTTATAACTAATTTTCTGAGTGAAGCAGATGTAGCTGTACTGCTGTATCCACATATATTGTAAAATATGTTTAAATCGTGTGTATGCAGGGAGACAAATGAGAGAACTCCACCATCCAAATATTAAATTACACATTTTGAAGCAAAATAGTGCTTGAAGTGTACGTGTGTATAATCCTTTCTGTCCCTGGATTGCTCTCCCTGATGCAGTTAGACAGAATCTGTATTTAGTCAGAAATCTTTCAATAGAATGGGCTACCAGATGGGACCAGTAACAATGCAGAGAGGCATCGAACCACCACAGACATTTGGTGCTTAGAATAATAAAAAGACTATAAAATTAGATTAGTTGAGTCTAATTTGGAATTGGTATATTCCCTATGCACTCTCACAGCTCTTGGGTAGATAAAGCCTGGAGATTTAGTACTGTCAGGACAGAGGACTCCAACTTCCAGTAAAAGAAAAAAGGCATTGTGGGAGGTCACGGAGGGCAGCACAGTGACCTCCAATGATTTACAGGCCTTTAGCTTAATGAAATTGTTTCAGTGACATGACGGTAAAAGCTCATAATGGATTGGATGCCCTAATGTAATGAAATTACTCCCTTCTGCCTTTAAAAAAAAAAAAAAAAAAAGGCACAATTAATATTTACTGAGACCTGACAGGCTTCAGTGTGCGGTAGCGTGCAGCGCTAGCAGCCAGCAGAGCCGAGCAGCGTGGCAGCCGCGCAGCCCTGTGCTGCCAGGGGGTGGAGGGACACCTCGGTGACGGGGAAGCCCCCAACCTGGCACTCTGAGGCAGCTCTGCCTGTACCAGCCAGCCTTCATCCTCTCCCTTCCTTTCTGCAGGCAACTGGACAACAACCAGATCAGCTGCATCGAAGATGGAGCCTTCCGAGCCCTGCGCGACCTGGAGATCCTGTGAGTTGACTTGGTGCCGTGCTGGGGCGGCGGGGGGGGGTGGCTCTCCCTGTGCTGCAGTGCTGGGTGACTCTGGGGGCTTGATGTCCTTCCTTCCCACTTCAGGCAGATGTTGTAGGTAGCAAAGTGAAATCTCACGTTTCCCCCAGGCTGGGGTTCCTGTTAATTAAACCAGAATAGACGACTTCTCTGCTACCGCTGCTGAGGAGCAGGGATATTGCCGTGCTGCTGCTGCCTGGAACAGATGGGGTTCAGCAGTATTCCAAGTGCACCCGATGTCTCCTCTGCAGCCAGAAACCTGGCCAGGGCTGCAGTGTGTCGAGCATGGGTAACAGGTTTGTGGGGAACAATATTATGAGGACTCTGACAATTGCCCCAGACAAAAAGCTGTTTAAAAGGTGTTTGGTATATAAGAGGGAGGAGAGACGGGCGTTTGGCTGGTTTGTTCAGTGCAGTCATTGGCTTTTGGGGAGGATCCTGCTCCGAGGGCTGAAATAACACCACGTTGTGCTCTGCATGTACCACTAACTTTACACATCGGCTGTTAAAGCTACAACACAGACCAAAGCAAGAAAAAAGGATTTGATAGTGAAAGCTGGCTTTAACAAAGCGCATTAGATTTAGAGCACTGTCATTATAATGTAAAATCCATTATTACCCAGAACTGAGCAGATAATTTGCTTATTACTAATAGTTATTGTTCATGTAGAGACCTTTTTCTGGCATAGGCACTGACTGTATGAACTGATATAAACCTTTCCCTGTTACCTGAAAGTTAATTCAGTGAAGTGGAAAGTGTTCATACTTATGAAAGCACACGATCCTAAGCCAAATTTGAGATGTCGCCAGAGTTTTCGGGCTAGGGGTTGGGGAATTAAAAGTCTCATCTCAACTGGAGTTAATACTGGTCCAGCACTGAAGCAGAATACACTTAAATATAGCAGAAGAGACCTGCTCAGACTATGGAAAAGCTTGCCCTTAAATTACACGGTATGAAACAGCAAATGGTAGATGGTTAAAGTAAGCATCTGCTTCACACAGTCCTGGCACCTGCAGATTCAGCACATTCCAGGCATTGCCTTTGCTTCCAAGAACAGGGAATACAACAGGCTTAACGCACAGTGCTGTGCCACACACCACAATGTTTTTGAATATGCAAGTGGTACTATTTGGAATTCTTCACCAAAGGCTCTATTCACCTTGTGCTGATGCTCAAAGGAGTTCTGCCGCCAGTTTCAGCAGAAGCAAGTTCAGCTTTCAGAGGGACCAGGGAGTGGTGGCCATGCATGGTTTGTCTGTTACAGTCATCTGAGATACCTTTGGTCCCTTTCTCTCCCAAGCTGGGGTATTGGCACTGATCAGACAGTGTGTTGCTCATATTCAGCTAACTGTAGGAATCTGCAGAGTTTCTTATCTGGGAACTTATGTCATGAAGAGTATTGTTTGAATTCTATATTAATAGCACATTTCAGGAAAAGTAATGCATTACCACTATAAAGTTTTGCTTGTCTGTCAGATTGAAGAGCCTACTGTGTGGTGAAAGAAAGGAAGAAAAGAAAAAAAAATAATGAAATACAAAGCTGACTTGATTATTTTTTTTTTTTAGAAACTTATTTTTCCAAATCTGCAGAGAGTGATTCAGTCCTCCACTGACAGTAGACTGTGCCATAAGTTTCACTCAAATCGGCTGGGCAAAAAGTGGAGCCTTTTTTGTGATAAAGTGAGTTCTACAGGCTCTGAAAAAGTTGTTGGGAATGCATTCCTTCTCCTTAGGATGTAGTAGATGCTGAATTATTTATTTACCTCTCTGCTTTTAGTTTGTTAAATCTATACCAGTTACTTGTGGGTAAGAGAAGAGGAGGATCTATAAATACATCATAATCAGTTCTTCAATGCATTTTTAATTTTCAGCACAGACATACTTCTACAGGGAAAATCAATCTTAATTCTAAAATATGATAGAACAGGTTGATATCTATTTCTAAAGGTATTTTTCTTGCAGTCATGAAATGTGAGTTTTATATTTCCAAACTAATTTGAATTTTTTTCCAAGTTTTTCTTCAAAGAAACTTTGAGCATTTACATCTTGCTATCAAAATGAATTTGCTTAATGCCCCAGAGAATATGATATCTTCAAAGTCATAAATGTTAAAAAGTTAAAGCAATTTGAACTATCAAGGATAGCAAGCAAGTTAAACCAAAGTTCATTATCTCCGAGCCACTCTACATTATATGCAGATATATTTTAACCTGTAATGTAATATGTAGAAAATATTTACTGATTCTGGCAAAAATTAATCTAATTATCTGTTTGAACAATTTGTAAGGGCACGAAAGAATGTTTGTCCTTCATCTTATAGAAATCGTCACATTTCTATTATCAAACATTTACATTTCTGCATATCTTCTCCGCACACCGGCCTGTCTACTGAATTCTACATTCTGTAGATAACTTGAGGCAGAGACAAAATGCTTAGCATTATTTAAAAAATAAGTGAAACACACTTTCTTTAAAAGCACTTTGGTTTCTGCAGTACACTTTTCGTTCACCTTGAATTTCTCAAAAAAACATGAGTGCAAAGAGCTTGAAGATTTGGTAGATGCACGAAGAGAGGGAAGTTGTGCAGTTATTCTTCAAAATGAGGAGCACTCCATGGTCCATGTTGCTTATTCCTGCTTGCTAAACAAGCTGTTTTCATTTACTTCTTCTATTTTCTTTTTCCTATGTTCTAAATTAATTCCTGTAGCAACAAATAGTACAAAGGCAGAAATGACAACAAGGCTGAAGTTTATAACTAATTTCAGTACTTGACATGGTGCAAATTAGTTGCTAACTCCAGCAGAAGCTTCGATCAGACCAAGGCACTGACTGAGGTTCCCAAAGCATACACTTTTGATTACTGTTTGGTTTATGAGCTTCTGAGTTTTGTATATCCCAAACGGTGCCCCTCATCCTACAGTCTGACCTGTGTAGACCATAATGCAGGTGCCAAGTGCTACCAGTGACTCTGAGCTTTGGTTTAAAAAGCTGTAAAAAGGTTGTTTAAAAAGTGCTTTGGTGCCTTCTGTTGATTGTCTTTGCCCCTGCAGCAAGGTGAAAATAATGTCTGAGAAATTACATGCAGAACTGACATGCCTACTCAAACACCCTTTTTGGTAGTTCTGCATTGGGGCTGGTTTTCTTCATTTTTGGGTCGGATTTTCTGTACAGCTTCCCATAAAGGTTTTGGTTTTAATCTGTAGATAAAATGGGGATTTTTCTTGTTGACATACTTGCTTTCCCTTTTTTGAAAGAAGATTAAGCGTGTTTCAGTGGGTTTGATCTTGCATTCCAGGACACAGAAAGGTCTGTGCAACCAGTAAAGCAGCCATAAAATGTAAAAGGGGCATGTGTTTGTGAAGGGGTGGCAAAAGTTGTTAACTGACTTATGACCTGTTGAAATAGAAGTGCACAGAAAAGTAGAGAATTGGTGTGAAGCTGTAACTAAGTGAAGTGTCATTTTTAGAGGGAGAGAATTTTCCACTCTGCCTAACTTTTAGTTTTGTGCTGTGGCAATATCTGGCAATAACAGTGTTACTGAGAAATATGTATTAGTGTAGCTGTAAGGACATTTAAAGATTATTAAAAAAACAAACCCTCACAAAACAAACAAACAAAACACCAAAGAATTCATCAGTCCAGTATTACTTTTGGTGTGTGGCAGAATGATGTTCATATCCTTTTCAATTAGAAACTAGTCCATAGCTTTATTGTAAAATGTCCAAAATTATGAAGCATATAGGGCATAAAGTTCAGGATCTCACCCTCAGTCCCCTAGGATACGTGAATAAAAGGATTTAATTTCAAGGTGGTTTACAAGCCCAGTCAAACTGGATAAACTAATATTACTGAGTGAATGATCATACTGTTGTAATTAAACTGGAAGTGCAGAACAATACTTGTATTTTTAGGATCTCGGTAAGATACACAATTTACCAAAAAGCTTTTCAATTTCTTTATTACTGTTTTGCCTTGCTGGGGTACCTTGAAGACTGCAGGTGACATGGCAGCTGTGCCATGTAGACAGGACAGAAAGAATTACGAGTCACTGTTGGCAACTTAGGTGGAGTGTTTTCCTTATTTTTTATTCTAAAGGCTGATTTTCCTCCTACTTTATAGTGCTGGGACTAGAGCTTGATGACATTTTGTTCATTGCTGATTTTCTGTTAAAAAATATATACATACCAAACCCCAAAAATTTTATCATTCCAAGAGCTATTTGTAGTGAGTAGTATTCTATTAAAGCAGATAAATGAGTTCTTGTTGAGATACTAAGGAATGATTTGGGGTTCTGTTTGTTGTTAGTGGTGTTAATTTTTGTAGTTCTTGCATATAATATCTCTTAGCCTGAAAATCCTCTTACCTGAGTTCCACCTGCCATTGGAAACGAATGAGCACCGACTCTGTAGCAATAAACTACACAAGTGAGAATCCAGCATTCCACTTTGGGTGCTCTAGTATGAAAAATACAGATAATTCGCTCACAAGCAATACTGAGGTGATGCAAGTACAGTGACCCAAAGATCCACAGCAATTTTAAGTTGTCATTTCAATTCCAAATGGCTCCTAAATATTTGATCTTATAAAAAAAAAAAGTTATTTTTTCAGATTGTAAAATGTAAACATAAATTGAGACACACCAACCTGAATTCTTAAAATGAGAAGGAGTCTCAGATATTAAATCGATCTATCGGTGTCTGTCTGTACCAGCTTTTCTCTCCAAACATTTCTGCCTCACTCTCCTGCTCCACAACAAATGCCCAGAAGCAATGAGGCCAAGTCGCCGTGCGCTGGTTCTTTCAAACTCAGACTTGACCCCACATTGTGTTCTGTGGGACAGAGCAAGCTCTGTCTGACCAGCTGTGCTCTGCATCCCCCCCTGCTTCTGCACCTTGTCTGACACATCCAGGCATTGCAAGCATTTTACATGTGCAGTAGGGTTATCCTTGTTTTCCTTTTTTCATTCCAATATATTCCTGTTACAAAGGATTCTGTATCATGAAAAAAAAAAATCAGTAATTCATGCAGTCACTGCTAGAGATGTCGTGGGTGAATGTGCTTACAATGCACACTACCTTTTGGCCTAGCAAACTTTTAAGAACTTTTCTGAACATGGATATTTATTTTGTGCGACAGCCAGGATTTGATTGTTCCTAGGGTTGTCTTCTGTGTGCCAAACACTCAGTTATAAATTCAGTTTTACTTATTTGCAAAGTGCTATTCTGGACATGTCTTAACTAGATAGAAGATTTTTATTTACTTTGCCAACATGGAGAGTCAGGGAGAGAAAGTCATGACATATTTCTAAATGTATGAGATGTCATTGCTTAATGAAAGCCTGAAAATGCCACACAAATGTGATTTCCTCCTCTATTTTGCTGGAAATTAGGATCGGTTGAGGCAATCAGGATCAAATTTGAAGTCTGTAAATTGTGTTCTTATAACTGATACCAAAGCAGCTAAATGCAAGAATGAAAATGATATTTCCATTTAAAATGTTGTGCATAGCTGTCTTTCTTACTCATACTTGAGTACAGCAATATTGAAATTATTGGGTTTTGTGGTTGGTTTGGGGTTTGTTTTTTACCCAAGGGTATATGTTAGCTAAAATGTATAGCAATCAATAAAATGACTGTAAAATCATGTCCTGTCGACATGTACATAATATGGGTCATAAAACAAAAACTTCAGTAACTATTTGCAATATATGAGCAACTGGAGTATCTACCAGTTAGGTGTAAAACAGGGAGTTTGGCTTTTCCAAGAGTATCCCCAGTTTTCCATGTTGAGCTTGCATCACAGGTTATGCCAGAGGAAGATAAAAAGTTGGGTTTGCAAATGAGAAATGGTGCACCTAGAGTATAGAGGTATCAGTGGACCAATTATAGCTTAAATTTTTGTTTCCTCCATTATGTATTAGACTGTCCTGCAGTTTATGATCTCCCCATTCTTCCTGCCTCCTGTATCGCTGTATGTCTTTAAGGGAAGTAGAAATGTTCCTGAAGACCCTGGCTGCTGTTATTACAAGGTTTCTGGTACATAAATCAGTTGGAGATAAGATTAATTACAGAAATGCCTTTTTCAGGAGAACTTTTAGAAAGGTACTGCATGGTTGCTTGATAAGAAATGGTTTTATTTGCTGATAGATGTCAGTGGGAGATCCCGTGTCATTGCTGAAGATATGGAAATGAAATCTGAGATACTCTCTGTTCTATAACTTATTACAAAATGTGAGGTTGGAAGTACAGCATAGTAAAAGGAACACTATCCAGATGGCACCTGGGTGACAGGCTTTATATCAAAGACCAGCTGAAATAAAATAAGAGCGGGTAAGAGAGGGTCTCTGAAAATCACTGACGCCTGTTACAGATGTAATGTAACTCTCTCACTTTATGGGAAGAATATATTTGCATAAATTCATTGATCAATGATTTTGCTAATCCTGCAGTATTCCAGGCATGTCCCAGCAAATTGATGAACATTTCTATCAATCCTCTGTGCAGCTGCCTAATTATATTACATCTTTAGAAAAAATGGATTTTTCCCCTCCTGGAGCATATGTAGCAGTTGAATGCTGTGTTCATTCTCCTTTCCTGCTCCCATTAGGTTGGAGGTTTTTTTCCCTTTAAGAATAGCCTGGAGCTGTGCAGGCTGCAGAACTTATCAAGATTAAGAGCAGTGCCAGGTTAGAATTATTTGTTTCATGAATCACTGACCAATACGTGTTTTGAGGAGCCCAGTTTATGGCTCGGGTAGTGCAAGCCCGTTATTGGTGCTGCAGTCGCTGCTCCAAGGGACTCCAAAGTCAAAACTCCAGCAGAGACACGGATTTCTGGCAAACCTTCTGATCCATGGTATTAATTGTTTCATTTGCATGCTCTGCTCATCTTGTGACCTGCCCTTCCTCCCCTTTGACTAATATAGTTTCTTTGTCAGTAATATAAAAGATGTAGAACAAGCATTTTGACTGTTGAAAGTCAAATGAATGTGAATTCCTTAATCCAGAGGACATTCAACTGTAGTTAATGCAGATGTGCAGCTCAACACCCTAACCAAAAGCTGAGCTGGACCGTAGTGGTCCTGCAGCTAAGGTTGAGATTATGACAGAGATCTGAGGGAAAGTAACAAGTTCAAGGTAGATGAGTAGGCATTTTATGCTGTAATTTGCAATTCATTGTTTGTATGACTCCCCCCAAGTCAGCTGGATGACAAGTCTATGGTAACTGGACACAATCCTGCTGGCATTAATAAGGCCTCTTTAGCTGGGGGAGGAGGCTGCATGCCTGGGTGACACAGGTTTCCATATCAATGTCAAAGATACCAGGACAGCCCTTCTGTGACACTGTTTGGAGTTCAGAGCTGGTGTTGGATGCAGAAGCTCCTGCTTGCTCTGGAGTCAATCACCACAACAGCAAAAAAATATTATTTCAAAAAATGTTTCAAAACACATGATTGCTACCCTTTTTTTTTTTTTTCTGTGTGCGATTAAAGGCATTGTTTGTCACCTACAGGGGTGTAAGTGGTTTGTCTTTTTCAGAGACTGTCCCTCTGCTGTGCTGGTAGAACAACACAGACAAAGGCTCTGTGCTGTAGCCAGTCTTTATATGAGAAAGGACTCAGAAGGCTGGCTTCTCTGCAAAGACACAGTAAAATTATGATGAGAGCTCTGTGGACCAAATTATTGTTCTACCACTTCAATCAGATACTTAACCTTAAACTGTAGCTGCTGGGACTGCGGTACTGTGAGTTTCTACTTACTGGCATTATACACTGTTTTTAGCTGGGACAATAATATTGTATCTATAGTAAACTAGAAATAAAAAATTAATATTTATCTATGCAAAGTACATAATTACATCTGCACCTGAAAAAATGCATAGATAGAAGCTTCTTCTGATCTAAAAATTAAATAGTGTCTTTTTTTTCTGCTCTTCTCAAGGTTATGCATATAATGTAAGTATATCTGTGAGTATGTGCGATGACAAGAACATGTATTGCATGGTTAAATAATGAAAAATAATTTTTTAAACTTTAAAAAGAAAGGCATATGATTAATGTAAAATAGACTCTGAGTGGCGTAGCCAGTTTTGTATTTAAGAAAAAAGAAAATATAAGACCTGCATTAAAGATGGAAGTATGAAACAATTTTAAAGTAATTTGAAGCCAAATAATCACAATTCCTGTGTTAATTTAGTTATCAGAAATGAAGCAATTTCACATTAACAGGTTCAATACTTCTGAAGTGGAATTACATTTCTTAAGTTTCTGTTTTGGGGTGAATTACCAAATGCATTGTTTTGGTATGGATGAGGGATGGATGGCTACACTATCTGCAGATCCTTAGAAACAAATTTTAAAACACTGGAAGGTCATCTAGAAACCATTGTTGTGCTATACCATGTTGTTGCTGAATTTTTTGGAAATAACTCAGAAAATAGCTTGGTCAGTTGAAAGAGCATCAAATGAGATGGCTACAAAATAAGCCATTGAAGGAAACTATGAACAGTAGTGCCATTAATTTTTAAGAATTGCAGATATCCCTCTTGTCATCACCTTGCTAGGTGACATGTGATGTCTGTGGCTTGCAAGTGCCAGACTGTAGCTGTGATTGGGATTTATTTGAGGGTAAAAATGAACATAATGGAAGATAAGTTGATGGCTGTGATGAAGGGACGTAGAAGCATATACTGAAGAAGGTTTTTGTTCGTGAGATTGGTAATTTAGGTTGTTCTTGCATATCTGGCCATTAGAACCTTAGATTTTTTTTCTTTTACCAAAAGTACTTTTTCTGCAAGAAGGGAAGGTGAGAAAGCAGATCCTGTCCATGGCTTTCAGCCTTGGACTTGGCCACTGTGATCGATAAATTGCCGCAATGCAGCATCTCTGCGACGACTGAAGGCCGCTGAGAAGCCCCCGTTGGTGCAAAAGGCGGTTGCGGGCTGGGCGGGCTCTGGGGAGGGGGTGAGCCCACTCCGCGAGCACCCGAGCTTCTTACTGGTTCCTTGGGCAATTTCAGTGATGTCTTAAAAGGGTTGGGTCCAGTTTCTCTGCGAGACACCCCGTCTTCTCATCCACGGCTAGGGCGTTAGAAATCAGGCGAGGCACTTCAGCTAATACTTAGGCTGAAACAGTTAGGAGAGACCATCCACAATGGCAGTTATGTTTTATTTTGTATGCATGCAGATATTGCAGAGAAACAGCCAAGTATGGAGAACAATTGACTCCTTTTATTTAGCTACTTCTTGCTCTTGTAGAATATTCCTAAACAGATTATGAGTGCTTCGAATTTTTTTCCTTGAGTAATTTATTTTCCACTTTTTCACTCTGTGGACTGAAGGCAAATGAAACGCTGTGAGTATTTACTATTGAAATTGTTATGGTTTCTAAGCTGTATTGCAAACGCATGCATGAATGTAGCAGGTAGTGCTGCTTCTCATGGGCAGGTGGTGTTTGGGAGAAATTTAAAAATTGGAAAGATAAGTGTTTTTAAACATATTGACCTTTTTCTTGTGTGATGCACACAAGCACTGTCTAATGTATTATTAAAAGAAAAACTCAAGGTTTAATTCCTGATGGAAAGCAGATCCCTTTCCAGCTTCACCAAGAAACATGTAATTGCCCTTGTCTAGGAACTACGTGTTATCTTTGTTCTTTCAAAACACTTAATTCCTCTATAGATGTAACTTTTCCTCGTCAGCTGCTCATCCATGCAAATCTAAATTGACAGAATGTGTATGTCACACATTTCCTATTTCATTCAGGTGGATTTATGTCATTATATATTAGCCTTAATTTCCAGCATGTATGATTTGCAGGTAGCGGCATCACATGCTGTTAGAATATAAAATTATTCCACAGGTATGATTTGTGTCTCTTGCATTTTGGTGAGGCAATTTTGGCAGTAAAGGTTAGAAGATTTACAAGATTTGCTGCTTTTCCTTCCTTTGCTGACCAAAGTTGAGAGTTGTCTTTGTGGTTCCATGCTGCATCATGCCCATTGTCATGTTGCCAGAGCTCTGGACAATCTCTTCCCACTGCACTCTCCCCGTGGGAATGCTAACAGCCTTGGGAGCCAAGGGGTGTCTGAGACACTGGGCTCCTGAAATCAGGGGGGCTGCTCTAGCAAAAGGAAAAAGGGTCATTATTTTGCCTGCAGGACTTGATATGTCTGCCATGGGAGGGAAATGGAAACCAGGGTTTCCAACAGCCCATTCTCCATGGATGCCGATCTCCTGCCTCCTCAAAAGACACAATGGTGCAAAACCTTTGGCACTGATGACCAGACACTGAGGCTAAACTGCTGCCAGTGCCATTTCTGTTCATTGTTGTCTTGATGCTTCTGAGGCAGCAGTCTGCCGCCTTCCTGGGCTTGCAGCTGGTCCCTCCCTTGGTCCTAGTGGCCAGCATGGGATTGCAGGAAGCCGCAGTCCCGCAGGCGGTGCCGCATTGCGGCAGCTGAGGAAGTGGCAACAGGCTGGCACAATGACCACCCCAGTAGAGTGAATGTCACATCGCCCCTTATAATAGGTGCAGAGGTCTATTTTTCATCAGTTTCTCTAGCTCTGAAAAGACAACTAATTCCTATCTGTCACTTGGAATGGCTTTACAGTTCCTGAGTGTGTTACACCACGCAGGGAAAGGATGTGGTCATTATGGTAGGGAAGTCTATCGTAATAGAGGCTTATACTGCAAGGTTGTAGCATTAAGGCTGCAGTGTACTCAAGATGAGAGAAATTAAAACATGGCTTTGAAGAATGATCCTGTTCCTTTCTGATCCAAATTTAATCAGTTCCTTTAGAATTTCTTTTGGAGGAGTCCTGTAAGGAAACCACAGCACTCAGCTGAGTGGATGCTGAAACCTTTTCCCTTGGAAATCTCCATCATTAAATGCCTTCAGCCTGAAAAAATGGCAGAAGTTTCTTGCTCCTTTCAAATTACAGTGTTGAGCTGTGTTAGTTTGAATTGGATTGTTTATAAGAGTGCTGTAGCTTCAGAAAGGACTAAACAGAAACAACTGTTCAGGCAGGAACCTGAGAAAACATCTGATTTTGCTGAAGTATTGATGCATCAAACTTAAGGTTTGTATGATCTGACTCTGTCTTCTTGATTTTTTTCATCCTTTCTATAAATGCACTCTGGCTTTCAGACCTCCTTATGCATCCAGAACCCAATCCACCTGCCATTGATTTTTGCAGTAGCACAGAATCCATAAGCCACAGTACCTGGCATGCATGCTGTTGGGTAACACCAAGAGCCATTCAGTAAGAAAGTTCTTTGTATAACATACATAAAAGTATATCTATTTAACAGTTCATTTTAATTAAGTTAATATTGTATTAGTTATGTAGTTATATGAATAAATTGAAACAAGAGATTTTCAAATTAATCTACCAAACAAAATTCAGGTGAGTTGAAACTGATTACAGTGATATTTTTTCTTTCTGTGCCTCCTTTGAAAATCTGCACCTAAATAAATGGATTGCAGGGACTAGATTCACTCCCTGCTGAATCAGCAACGGGATTTACACTGACTTCAGTGGACGTTGGTCTGCGTATTATGATAATTGGGCTTGTTCCCAGTGGTTCTAGGCAGTAATGTCAGCCCTTGAAATAGAGTACCATAGAGAATCATAAAAACCACTCTGATGATGTAAAATGTTTATTCAGTGTTTGCAGAAATACTTTTCTTTCCCTGAGTCCAAATACAGAAAATTATGGATGTAATTGGTGCTTTGAGCCACAGCAGTCATTCCCAATACAGTGTATTGAAAATGTGAAGCCTTTGGGCAAAGACATGAAAAAATTTCTTGATTAAAAAAAAGTAAAGGCAGTGTTTTGTGCCATTTTTGAGTTTAAAAAAATAACTCTTTGGAGAACCCTTAATTTAAAACTGAAACAGAGGCAGAAAAATTTCAGCCTGCATTCTTTTGTCTTTGCATCAATGTTTTTACAATTAAAATTTCCATTCAGGCTGAATTGAATTTGTATTTTCTGCCTAGAATTAGAATGTCATGTAAAAGATTGAAAAGCTGATTGAAATTTCAGCTCTCACTGGGCACAGGCATTAGAAAGACTTGTGGAATGCAACTTGTACATGTATTTTGTACAGCTAATAGAGGTGATTTGATTTTATGAGGAAAAAAGGTATGACTTTTTTTGTACAGAAAGAGCAGACTTCCTTAAGGGGAAGAGGAAGGGTAAGACACTTCATGGAAGACCACGTGAATGACATTAGTGACTTAACATCTAACAAAATCCACAACCTAAATGTGTTGTGTGCCCTCATTCTCTGTATAACCTTGATTATATTTTATTTTACCTTATCTTGGCTTAGCTCATCTTATTTTATTTTATTCTATGCTATCTTGTCAATTGTGTTTTCTGCTTTATCTTGTTTTAGCATGTTTTATTTATTTGAATGTTAGTGTGAATAAGTAAATTCAGGCATAATGATGTGTGTGTGCCCACGCAACATAAATGCAGGACTAAAGGTAACACTAGAAAGGTCTGAGCATCAGTCACCAGAATCCTTTCTTTTCTCCCACTTGTGTACATATGACAATATAATCTTTGCACAGGCCCATACAATTTTTTTTTCCTGCTCTCTTTTCCCCATTGGCACTGATTGCTAGCTCCAATCTCTTTACCCAGATAGCTTGTCCAGCCATTTTTTTAGCTGCAGCTCCTCTCTTTCCCTCTCCTCTGTTCTTAGCCTCAGCTCCTGACCTCGCCAGTCCCAGAGACTCCAGCCGAGGCACAGCCAGCCTCTAGGGAGACATAATGCAGCAATTACAGGACTTAAGTTAATATGCATTAAAGTTAGTGTTATAGGCAAATGTGATCGCCCTGGTTCTTGCTGGTTAACAAAACGGGCATTTAAAACAAAGAATTTGTTATTGTAATAACCCAGTTTCCCCAAAGCCTGATGTTTTTGAAAGTAATCTCACTCCTTCAAGGGAAAAAAAAATAATCTGCCATAAACATCTGGCCTTTATAATAAGCTTAAATAGTTAAAATCTGACAGCTATATGCAAATTAAAATCAGGCACAGAATGGGAAGAATCGGGAAATTGTAGCAGTAAACACTGCTGGCAATTTTTTGCATAACTCCATGCTAGGGTTATTTTTTAATATTTTTTCATACATTTCTAAAAAGAACATTTTATTTCCTCTGAATCCTTTAGACTAGTTGTATTTCTGATGTCAGCTTCCAAATTAACAATTCTAGAGCTTCTCCAGTATCTGCAATGAGAACATTTGCGAACACATCGGCAAGAGACTAATACTGGAAGAGAAACCACAAATTGGCAACTAGATATTTTTATTTATTTCAGTGCATTTTACCTGTCACCTGGAGACTACTTAGAAGATTATTTGCCTGAGCTAACATTGTGATTAAAAAGAGTACAGAGTTGGGTACAAATATTGAGACAAAAACCCAGCTGTTACTGCTTTTGCTGCTAATTTGAGGTGTCAGACCCAAGCTCTGCTGCTGTATGTCAGTGAATAAGGCCCCTTGTGAGATCATTATGTTTTCTAACCGTTGAGAGTAATGGATTAATCAGTGCAGCATCAGTTGCTTTCATTATATGCCCACATGGTAGCTATGGGCTCTAACCTAAACAGTCTGTGGGGAGATCAAAGGATTGAGTACAAGAGGCACTCAGGACTCACCAAAACTCTGAAGTGATCCAGTTGAGTTTTGGACCTTGCCTAATGAGCACATCTTGGATGCCTTGCAAATGGCAGGTGAGGCCTGAGCACAGTGTTTAGGGATAGAGTGCCAAAACCATTTTGATTTTTTCCTCACAGGCCATGAGAAGCAGTAAATATTTAACTTAATGCAAACTGCTTCTGACCAGTATGATAAATAGCTCTTCATAGCTATGGAAAATATAGCTCCTTTTACCCTACAATCTCTCAAAGTTAATGACAAATATTAATTACAGCAATGTAAAAAATGCAAGACTTGGTTTTAGTACTAAAAATAGATTTAGGTTCAGGTTTTGCAAACGGTAAAATGCCCCTGCTTTTCGTTATATAAGGTGATATTTGAGGACTGGAAGGGGTCTGAAATTGTCATCTCTTGTCCCAGCCTAGAGTCCCATGCCATTCTTGCCAGGGGTTTCTTTAATTTTTTCTTACAGGCTTCTGCTGCTGATGGCTGCATACTCTGTAGCACCTCTTAGCTCTATTTTTCTTCTTCTCATTGTAAGAAACATTTCCCCTATATTTAATAAAAATTCTCCTTTCTGAAATTTATATCTGTTACTGCTTTTCTTAACCATTGCTGAACACAAGAAACAGGTAATTTCTTTTCCCTTTGCAATGAATGGCTTTTTATGTAGTTGGAGAGAGCTTTAAGAGTAAGTGATATGAATCTGGTAACAAAAAGGTCCAAGGTTCTGTCACTGTTAGTGTTAAATTTTGTGCTAATGCAGTCACTCACTCATGTTTCATTTCTAGTATTTTAGACAGACCTCCAGATCCTCCTTTACGTGCATAAATAATGGAGGATTTTGCACGTGCGCACTGTGAAAAGATTCCTTCACATATTTTTATTTACCAACACCCCACTCTCCCCTTAAGCTTTGGTGTCTCATCGAAGTTCCCTTTCTGTCACCACCAGACTGTTGTGTTCCCTCTGAGCTCTACTGGCAACTTCGGGTGAGCTGCTTGAGGTTTTTTTTTGTGTCAGTTCACCCACTCCTGAACAGTAATAACATTATCAAGAAAACCATTAACATAAGAGGTTTAATTATGCTTAGAGATGCCTCAGTTAAGTCTTAATAAATTTTCCAGTCTCGTTTACTGGATGTATAGTTGCACTGGGGATAGGAAGTCTGGAAACCATGGCAGTTGTGAGAGAAGCAGTAATCGGGGAGTATGACAGTAATTCACTCTTGGGAATGTTACCAGCCTGCAGATGCACCATTTGTAGCTATCCACTGCATGCACATAGATAATAATCTTGCATTAGGCCCAATTACATGGTGTTATGGACGCACAACACGGGGATTACATACATAGCCAACGAGCACGCTGTGATAAAGCACTGGTGTAATTGAAGGAGACAGAAGGAAATGTTAGACTTGTTAGCACTACCAGAGCTGCAGTGTCTGATACAGCAGTTCCCACCAGCCTGCCTTGTCTACTTTTCTGCTCCCTTTCAAAGCCTCACTTTCAAAGTACAGGTTTGTCACAGAGCGAGGTAACTCAGTGCCTTGTTCTTTCCACCGTGGATTTAGAGAATTTTACACAGGAAAAGGAAATGAATGTTGTTGTCAAGCCCTCAGACACAGAGAAGTATGTGCTGCCAAAATGAGGACTGTTGTATGCAGGACTCCTTCTATCAAACCATTCTATGTAAAGAATATCAAGTGCCCAAACATGAAAGATATTCAAACTCAGAACTATAATAAATGAGCTGGTGCTTCTTCAGATCTCTTTCTCCATTTACCTATCAGCAAATGGGTCTGAATATTTCTTTGTAGCTGAGAATTTGCAAATGCTGCAAAGTCAGTGATCAGCCAAATGTGACACAAAGGAAGCCTGAATGGCCAGCGCAGCAGACCTCTATTAACTATGGTAGATGCTTATTAAGGCATTACATTAATGCCTTAAAGTGTTAATCAAATATTTAATCTACCATATAAGTTCTCTATTTGATTAGCTGTTTGTGCTAATCAGAAATGGCATGTGAAAGAAAATCAGTCTCTGTTGCCATCAAAGGCCAAAGGTTGTCTTCAGCATTTGACTTGTTATCCCCTTCCCTTTTCATTTTCATCCAGTCAGACTGCAAACCAGAAGCATCACTGTGGGTACCAATGCACCACTAGTGAGCTATGTACATATGAAAATGTCTTGTACTTAGAAAAAAGGACATTTGCATAGTGTTTTTTCCTTTTGTCAATGATAAAATAGCTGACTACATGACTCTCTTTAAGCTGGGATGCAATAGGTGGTAGTGTCATAAAGCAGTGTTATGTGTTTGACAAAAAACCCAGTCCTCCTACGTATTTTCCTACTTGAAATGTGACTGGAAAACATTGTTACTGTTTTTTCATGGTACATATTGAAGTACTAATTGATGAGTTAGTTAATATTTCAGATAATTCTGTGATGTTGTTAAACTTTTTCTGACATCATTGCCAGAAAATCCTTTTGCTTCTTGCTTAGAACATAGCTGGAACAAAGCAGGTAGATATATTGTAATGAAAGTATTCTTATTTCAGATTAAAAAGTCACCAAGCATTCTGATATTCATTATATGCTCTTTACTATATCATTAATTGAATTCCAATTAAGAGAAATCAAATCTCTATGTACTCTGTAATTTACAGAATTGAGAGTGTTTGACTGTTGATCTGACAGCCTGGGAATTCTGCTCTGTGAATTAGTCCAAGAAACATGAAGGGATGCCTAGAGTTCCTGAGGTTTCTTTTTTTAAATACTTGTATTATTAGTAAGGTTTAAAATTTAAATCCTTTCCTTTTTTTACCCAAAGTATGTTCCATAAAAGTTGTGTGATTTCTTCTAGTACTGGGACTATAATTTTTTTCTGACTCTCATCTAGTCCATAACACATGTATTCCTATTCAGTAAGGTGGAAAAAGGAGTAAAGAATAACATGTAAATATAATTTTTTTAAGAAAACACACACAGGACTGTAATTTCTAGAGATTAATGATTTTCTTGTGGTTACATTGAGTCTGGAATTCACAACTCTTAGAGAACTACAGTGCTGTACATGCATTTGGAGCAAGTCAGAAGAGAACAGAAGTGCAACCACATGTATTTATGGATTTGCACAAGAAGTTTGAAGAAGGAGATAGGCCATTGTTTTCAAATTGTGACAGGATTGCAGAGTGAGCATTCTTTCCTTTAAAATAATTCTGATTAGTGGGGGCCATAAATCAGCTTTATTCTACAGGAGGAAGAGAGCAGCTCCATGTGTGCCTCTACTTGATTTGGGCAACTGGCAGAGGAGTGAGTTAGTAGAGCAGTTCCTCTGGGGTTGTAAATTGAAGTCAGTGGAACTATGACAGTTCATACTGGTGGAGGATGTACCACCTCAAAGACTGCTGATCCCACGTTATGCACCTTCCAAGTAGTCCTTGGAGGATCCTTAGGACTGCTGCAGTCTGCTTCTGCTTAGCTTGCAAGACCTGACAAGGATCACGGCCCAAGGTGGGAAGTTTGCTGGTATAAATAATATTGTCCATAACCTCAGTTTCCTGATTCAGCATTTGGAATGTGAATCATTTACAGGGAGAGGACTTCTTAATGAGAGGACAGTGCTTTTACAAGGGACAAGGATATATTGGGTTTGGAAAAGATGCCAGATATAAGGCTGGGGAGGACCCAGCAGAATACACTTTTCCTTATATGATGTTGGAGGAGTCAGAAGATTCTGGAAGTTTTCTGTTTCTCACAGCTTCCTGATGTTTGCATATCTTTTTCAATGGATTTGAATCTTAGTTGGATCAAAATGAGACTGGGGCCTTGAAGCAGCTAGCAAATTAGTAGAGCAGAATTTGTTTTTCCATTCATGTGTTAAAAATACCACTGTATTGTGTGCTTACCTCTGCCAGGACACATACTTTCAAAAATCATTGCTGGGAAGGCTTCATGTGCATGATAGAAAGCTTTGCAAAATGCTTCCAGGGCACACCTGTATCTGAAAACATTCACATTCAAAAGCCAAAGAGTTCTTACTGCATGGGAGCTGTGTGCTCTGCACAACCAGAGCAGCAGGGTTAAATTTTTGCAGCTACAACTGGGCTGTAATTACTGTAAATTAGTGCCCTTTGCAGTGTTTGGCCTTCTTTGTCCTTAAATAATTGCTGTTATCATAGATGTTTTATTGCCTTCATTATGGTTAACATTTAAATATCAATGAAATAGTGTGCTACTAAGTCATCTATGCAATAGCTATCTGTTAAAGTTATCTGTGAAATTTGTGTTTAAGAAGTATATTAATTCCGCATTGACTTAGGATTCTTGGGGGGAGGGTGATATATTTGTCAATGAATTATGGGAAACCTTTCCTTATTAGGGGCAAAACCTGAGCTACTCTCATTTGGTACTTTGTGAGTAGAAAATACCGTGTGATTGGAATAATTCTTCTTTCTGTTAAACAGAAATATTTTAAGAAATTTAAAAATATTTTTGAATCATCAAATCAGACAGTCCAGAGGAGAAGGACTTAGGGGTGGTGGTGGACAAGAAGCTCAACATGAGCTGGCAGTGTGTGCTGGAGCCCAGAGAGCCAACTGTGTCCTGGGCTGCATCCAAAGAAATGTAGCCAGTAGGTCAAGGGAGGTGATTCTGCCCCTTTATGCAGCTCTCATGAGACCCTACCTGGAATACTGCATCCAGTTCTGGAGCCCCCAGCATAAGGACATGGAGCTCATGGAGACAGTCTAGAGAAGGTCCACAAAGATGATCCAAGGGCTGGTGCATCTCTTCTAGAAGGACAGGCTGAGAGAGTTGGGGCTGTTCAGCCTGGAGAGGAGAAGGCTCCAGGGAGACCTTAGAGCACCTTCCAGTGCCTGAAAGGGCTACAGGGAAGCTGGGGAGGGATATTTGACAAGGGCAGGGAGTGATGGGACAAGGGGTAATGGATTAAAACTGGAATAAGGGAGATTTAGGTTAGATGTTAGGAGGAAATTCTTGAATGTGAGGGTGGTGAGACACTGGAACAGGTTGCCCAGGGAAGCTGTGGCTGCCCCATCCCTGGAAGTGTTCCCTGAGCAACCTGATCTAGTGGGAGGTGTCCCTCCCATGCAGGAGGGTTGGAACTAGATGATTTTTAAGGTACATTCCAACTCAAAACATTCTATGATTCTATAACCTTTCTACATCCAAATGAAGAATTGCACCAGGAGATGGTGTTACGTTCCCTCCCTGCAGTTAGTGTAGAAGGAAGCCCACTGTCACGTCCTGTTCTGCCTGAATCCAATCCATGTCCTTTGGAATTCAACAGAAATTCTCCCTTCAATTCTTATGGCTTCTACTAACTCCTCTAGTCCCACATGTGACCTATTCAGACATCAGCTGTCTATGTGATTTAATTTCTGTAAGCTGATTTTTCATGTGGCTTTTATTTATCAGGGTATACCTAAAATCTTCCAATCAAGTGCATAGCTCATTTTTATTTAACAGGAAAGTGAGGCAGAGGGTAAATTATATTTTTATGTTTACAGAAAAAAATGGTGGTGCAATTAGAAACTCCATTTGTGAGTCCCGTTTGAACTTCCCAATATACGTATGAAAATACAAATAGCAAATATAGATATTTAAAGGTGGGGGTGTTCATTTCCTGAAGATGTTGTACATGCTTTCTTTGGCTGTCTACACAAGACTCTGGTTTGCAATGCTGGCTAAATAACGTAATTAATCAGTAGCAATTCTATGACAGAGAAGTCCACTTTGCACCATCTAAACTGCCACAGGGGGACATTTCTGTTGCCATGATGTTAGCTGGAGTTCAGAGGCAGAGGCTTTCAGCCCAAAGGTTGTGCACTGACACTTGCTGTGTTCACTTCCAGAGCTGAGACCACAGTGAGGCAGTGGTACATGCAGGGTGTGCTGCACAGCCAACAGACTGACATCGTTGATAGCTGCAAGTTTATTCTCAGGTTTACTTCTGACCTTGACAGTATTTGCCTCTCCTCCTTATCCACTAAACTTGTGATAGACTCTGAGACTTAATGTATTGAGAAACTGAACACATAAACCCATAATTTTGCATACCCATAGATCCCAATACTTAGCCATGTGTTTCTTGTCCAAACTTTGGCATCATCAAGTTTTTCAGAGGATCTGGAATGCATACTATATATTATACCATAAGCCATGATGCACTAAGGCCTACAGCCTGGTGTGTGAACGTGTGTGACTTGACTGACACACATTTCTGGCAACAGATTTCACGTGCAGATTCCAGATTTCCAAAACTTCTCTCTCACTGACATAACTCACTCTGCTCACACGTTTGGAAAGGAAGGGTAATTTTGCTCTTTTGCTCTAATTTTGCTGTCATGGGTATGTCAGCCCCCAAACTAGCTCCAGATCAATAGTGCATCCATCTGGTGCAGCACTATGCTGAAATACCAGCTGTGTTCTTAATAACAAAGTGGTCATGCTGGGATGCAGTGCAGCAGCAATACAAGCACTCTGCTGCCAGCCTCAGAGCCTGCTCAAACACCTCTCCTGAGCATGCCTGCACATAGCTCTGTTACCCTGCAACCCCCAGTTTGGCCAGGGTGCCAATGTGTCTTCCTGTATACCAGAAAAACAGGCTTAGTAGAGTATAATCTAATTTAGCTTTAATCTGCTAATGTGGTAGATAATGGCTTTCCCAAGGGATTTCTAGGCAGAATTGTAAAAAAGTTTTTAAATTGGCAAATGACCAAGAGAGGTCTTTAACTTCTGTAAAACTCTTCAAGAGCTTTTGATTAAATGTCCTATGTAAATACATAACATTGGAACAACTAAGCACTTCAGGGAATAGAGTAATGTGCCTTTAGGTTCCTTCAGCAGGTATTTTCTTCAACACACACACAAATGCACAAAAGCACCACAGTGATCCTGTGGAATGCCATGCCCCTTCTATGAAGCAGAGGTTGCTCTATGTCGTGGTGCTGTGGACACCACACACCAAATGCAGCTACAGCCAGAAGCAGGACATGGACTCCCCACTGGCCCCATCAATTGTCGTGACAAACAGAGCTACTGTATTGGCAGATTTGGTGATCTTGGAACATGACAATTATGCCCTGTCGGAATGCTTTCCATTTCCTGTGCCATCTTGATAAACTTTATAGCTTCTAGTTTGCTAGAGAGTCATTGATATAATTAGGAGCAACATAATGGGAGCAGCACACTCAGCTGATGACAATCGAGTCAGTTCATTTTTCATAGAAAGCGTTAAGGGGGTCCCTACCAGCAGCTGAGATCGTTTTCTCTTCAAGCTCTGCTTTGACAGAGCAGCAGAAATCCTTACATGCCAGGGTTGCGTCATGTTTTATTATGGTCTGTTCCACTACCCATATATTTTTTCATAAGGAAACCAAAGAAGGGTACCAATCCATCTGTGTGTTTTCAAAAGGGCAATTTGAGCTGTCTATCCATGTAAGCTGGCTGTGTTAACAAGTCTGTAAGAGACAGCAGCTCCCTTTCGGTGTGAGAGGGAGCACTTCAAGGGCAAAGCTTTGATATTGCAGTCGGTGAGTTTGATGTTCATTCACTCAAGTTGCACCAGGTTTTCAAGCAAAGTGGCAATTTAACCAAAAAGTTTGGATCCGTTCTAGCAGCCGATAAAACCTCATCTTCTGTAGCCCTTGGTATTCAGACATGGTAACTAGTAACTTTCATGCGTTCTTATGCAGCTGTGGGTTGCTTTCCTCTGACAGGGTCTTTCGTGATGGTCTGAGGTATTGTTCAGCATGTCTGACTGCTCACAGTCTGGCAGCTTTATTATCAGGGGTTTTAGCAGTGTTTCTGTAGACAGTGTGTTGGTGAAGAAATGTAAATAATTGATCAATTATTCTCTTTTCTCTTTTTTTTTTTTCCCCCCTCCTAACAGCACTCTCAACAATAACAACATCACCCGCATCCCTGTCACCAGTTTCAACCACATGCCGAAGATCAGGACTCTGTGAGTAACAGTTTCAGATATTTTAATAATAATAATAATAATAATAATAATAATAATAATAATAATAATGATGATGATGATGATGTAGTGGGTATTTATCATCCTGTGATTATTCCAGTCTCTTCCCAAGGTGAACAATTTCCCATCTCTTGAGGCAGACATTCACTGCACTTGCTGCCAGGACCCCTGCACGAGGGCAATTCCAGATACCCCTGTGGGGATGGGGACAGCTAAGGCCAGGCCATCAGCCCACGGGTGGGGACCAGTTCAAGTGGGGTCCATGGCCAGGCAGTGTGGGCCGGGCAGGGTTGGAGACCCGGGCTGCTGTGGTGTTGCTGGACCGGGGCTGGGGGAGTCCTGGGGGTGGCTGGTGGGGCTGGGCAGGGTTGTGGGGGCAGCTGGTGCCTCAGGGCCCTGACCTTGCCTTCACTGGATTTTCCCAGGGTTAAGTAAGATTCAGTTTTATCAAGATTTTTAATTTACCAGGAACTGAAACTGGATTTTTTTTTCCTGTGGGAAAAATCTGTAGCATGAAAATGTGTTCAAAGCTGGAACATTGTCAAAATTATGAAAGCATCTCAGCTGGATCAAATTATTTAATTTTGTTAATATCCTGTGTTCAAATTCTATTTCTACTTTTCATATTCAGAATACTAATTTCTGAAACAAGATTTTTTTAAAAAAGATCTTGAAATAAAGCTTCTTTTTAAGATACTTTCTGAAACAAAATGTCACTGATGCATTTTTAATAAAAGCTTCTCCTCCATCAACTCAATTTTTCTAGGGACCTGGGCACCGTTCCACTGGACAAGCTATTATTTTCTTTAGTAGACCAAAATTAAACTGTGTGCAATTGTGTAATTTAGTCGTAAGCCTACCAAAACCATTTTCTTTAAATAATTTCTTTACATTTCTTTAGGGAATACACAGCTTCAGAAAAAGTCACGTTTAAGCAAAATCTTTCTGTTTTTTCTCCGAAATCTCAAACTCAACCAAGACATGTTTAGTCCTAAGAGCAAAGAAAGGGAAATAGCAGGTAGCCTGAAAATTATCTATGGCACTGAAAAAAAAATGCTTCAAGGATGCTACAGTTGCATGTGTAAAAATTATACTAAATAAGTTAACAAAACTGAAGCAAAATTATTCTAACTCACGTCACTTTATGTAAGACAACCTCTGATTTAAATTTAAATTTACATCCTTCATTAAATGGTGACATTCAGAGATCTTAATGTAAGTAATTAAATGGAAATTAGGTATTTGTCTGGAAGAGAATGGATACAGAAGCTAAAGGTAGGGGTAAGGTTCCTGAAATTTTGCCTTTTCTCAGTCAGTCACAGTGGTCCAGAAAATTTGCCTGACTTCTTCAGGTTAGTCACTTTTGTCTGTTACTAGAGCTCAGTGGCTTCTGCCATTTTCCTTTTAGTTTAATTTCGGAGATGGCTTTGTATATAGTTCCCTGGAGACTTACACTGACTAATCCCCCTCTGCTGTAATTAAGGAAAAAAGAAAAAAAAAGGGGAGGGAGAGGAAGTCATAAATAGGATTTATAAAGGGAAGCTTTTATATTGAATTCTGAGAGCCACATTTTATAGAATGCTGACCCACTCTAAAAGGATTTGCTGGAAATTTAATTTCAGGTCTATGGCTAAAAGGGCACCTTTGCAAACTTGCATTTGTATTCATTTGACCTCATGTTCTGTAAAGGTAGTTTCATCAATATCAAGTGGCATGTTTCAGTCTCCAAAGACTGCCAAATAACACACAGTACCCTTCTCAGCATCTCAATATAGGGATTGAAAAATCCTACATAAACGGGTGGAAACAAAGTAAAATGGTTCAGTTTTCTACATTTCCTTATATATGTTTCAAAAGAAAAGTCATCAAAATAGCAATTAATTATAAGTTAAATACAGCAATGAAATAGCATTTCATAATTTCTTCTGCTGCTCCTTCCTATTAAAAATTCTATTCTCTAGTAATCTTAGCACTTTTCACAGTTAATATTTTGTTGATTATCATTATTAATAAAAGAAGTTTGCATATAGATTACTCAATTTTTTAATTTTTTTTTTTAATTCCTTCTGTTCTGAATTTAGGCTAATACTGTTTTGGTTGAACTGAGGTTTGTGTAAATGTGTAGTAATACCCTAAAAACCAACATTTACCTGAGAACATGTACAACTGATCAGTTTTTGTTCACCTATGTGAAATATTTATATAAAGATAATATTTGGGAGGAAATGTTTATACTATCTCTAGTTTCCTGAGCTTTATTTCACTTGATAAACAGTCTCTCCTGCATGAATATACAACTGCAATTAACAATTTGCATGGAAGGAGAAAGCTGCCCAATGTGTAATGGTTGAATAAGATCTACTGTTTAATATCTTGGTTGTTGATGCAAATTCAGTTCAAATGGATCATGAATGATGTTCATTGCAATTTGGTCAACCTACCATTTTCTTAAAAATTGATCTTCAGTTTGAACACCTTCTCAGATAGCTTCACACTTGAACATGCCTTTTTTCTGAAGCTCTTGTAGGGAATCCCTGGTCTGAATATCACTTAAGTAGAGAGAAGCCCTTTTTCCCACTCAGCTTAGGCCCAGTGGGGTATGGACGGTGTTTTCCCTATGTGTATCTCTTACACACCAGTGAGATCCATTAGCAGGACATTTGGGACTGTTTGTGCTGTAGCTGCATCTGCTGTGATGGTTCTGAGGATAAACAGCTTTTTCTTCATGGATCTCAAACCAATCTGCTCATTTAAGAAGAACAGAAAAGGAAAAATAAAGAGCATATTCAACTCAAACGTGACCTCTCGGAGAAAAAAAACCCAAACAAAGCAAACAAAGAGAGAAGTACTCATAAGATTTGAAACACTTTCAGAAACTCTTTTTAAAAATCAGATCCTCTGTGCTAACTTTTTTACTGAACTGTCTTTTCTGTTGTTAAGTTTCATTGATCCTTTAGCCTTGGTTGGAAGTGACAGGAATAAGTTTTTATTGATCTGCTTTCCTTTGCTTGAAACAGCTTTATTTATGTTAAGGCATGGCCCCCATAGCTTTTTGCCTAATGGTAAATGTCCTCTCTCTGCATGTGTGAGTGACTGCTGAGATAGGCAATTGCATAATTTCTTGTAATTTTTTTTGTTTAAGGGTAAACTGAAAATGTGCCAAATCACTTCAGTGCTTTTCATGTTCACAGGGAAGTGGTACATTATGTTTTTGAAGTACTTGTAAAAAGTCTTTTTTCTGGCTGTATTCATCAATATAATTTAAAAAAAATATATACTAATAGGCTGCTTTGTTAAGCTTGATCTGCTCTCTAAGAGGTCTTCTCTAGAAAGCAAACTTTAGAATATCTGTGCAAAAAAAACTTGAATAAACAACAAGGTAGGGCTCTGCTGAGGCAGGTGAGCTGGTAAAGAGGGGACAGTTCACGCTACTAAAATGGGAAAACCCAGAAACCAGCTATAGAAATTTAGAGAGGAAAAACCCCTAAGTCACAGAACTGGAAAGTTGCCCCTCTTTGTGAAATTCTGGCTTTATTACTCCTGCCTGTCTGTATCTGTATGGGCCATGCAGGGAGTGGCACGGGATGAGCTCTGCTTCAGTTCCTGAAGGAAGATGATTCTGAACATTGTTGGCGACTGCTGTAATGAGGAGAAATAATATTTTGAGGATTTAAATGAAATGCTAACTCTCTAATTTAGAACAAAGCCTTACAGAGGCATGTCTAGATGATTTTTTTTGTCTTTGCTTCATAATTGTGTTTGTTCTTTCAATCAACAGATTCATGATTCATAATAACAAAAAATTTTACTAGAAACCCAGCTGCAGTGTTGATTAAATACCTTCATAATCCCTAAAAATTAGGTCTCCTGGCCATCCTTCTAAAACAATTACATTTTGCAGTGCTCCCAGGAGACCAGCATCTTCCATCTCTACAGGATAAGCTCTCAGTTCCAGATTTGCACTCTTTGACTGTGACTGCCCACCCCAGACAAACCAATCTGGGGACTGTCAGCCTGGGCGCCACTGCTGACCTGCACTGCTGCTCTGCAGGATGAAGATCTCACAGATAGAGAGTTAATTTCTTTGGTGGATGGACAAGGCTAAGTCCTGTGCACACCAATTCTGAGGCTTTTTTTTTAAAGATACAATGCCTGTAATTTTAGTGAATAATGCTTTGTCTAACCATTTCTGACAGCATTTTCAGTCTAGTTTATCATTTCAGCTTCGATATAGCACTGCAAATGTATGACTCATTACAACAAATGAAATAATTACTGTCCTGGGCTTTTGTTTTGACCTAAAGTTTGGTAGCTATTAAACTGACCAGACTTGCTCCCTCAACACATCATCACTTTGCAGACTTTTCCCTACAATGTGAGGGAAATCTAGCAAATCTCTAATGCCAGGCATCAGGTGGGCTGGGAAGGGAGCTGTGGGGCTAGAGCTTCCACTACAAGGAATGGCCTCAGTATTGCTGTGTGACCTGACCTTGTTGTGGCCCCATTCTTCATAATGAGTTGAAAAATTCTGTCTGAAACTTGAAAACTTGCATTAAATTAGCACAGTAAAAAGAGCATTGATGAAATTGTACAGGTAACCCAGGAACATACAAGGTACCAACAGCCTCTGGTGTGTGGGCTCTCTCTCTCTCTCTGCCCCCACAAAGAAGAGAGAAGAGGGAAGAATCACCTAACACCCTGTTTTACAGCCTGGTCCTTGTGTTTATACAAGTCATTCTTTGAATTCACTAAGAGATATCACCTTCATGCAGATATTCTGATATGAAATCACAGGCAAAGTGATTGTTTGGAGTACTCTTAAATTCTGCATGTTCTTTTCTCTAGAATGGCCAGCTCATGATTACCTGTAGGCAGGACTTGATTCTTCCAAGACATTACAAATAGTAGCACTAATTTATACGTGGGCATTTGTATATTATATGGCAACATAGACAGTCAAGGCCTGACTTAGGCGTAACCAATAACCTGCAGTGATCCTTCTTAAACTGTAGTGTCTTTTGTGTCTTCTGTTTCCAAAACTGGTGCTAACTTTGGGCTGGTTCTGTCTTCCGTAGGCGGCTTCACTCCAACTTCCTGCACTGCGACTGCCACCTGGCCTGGCTGTCCGACTGGCTGCGGCAGAGACGCACCATCGGGCAGTTCACCTTCTGCTTGGCACCCGTGGGCCTGAGGGGCTTCCTTGTGGCAGAGGTTCAGAAGAAGGACTTTGTCTGCTCTGGTAATGGTGTCAGTTGTTCATTTCTCTATCAGCTGGTGGCTTTTGTGAGTCACATAAAAACAGTGAATAGAAAGCTATTCTGTTGTGTTTGACTGTCATTCTATGGCAGTTCTGTTTGATTTTATCACTGCTGACTGTTATGGAAGTAGATCAAATTGTTAATATTTTCTAAGAATGACTGGGTTCCAGTTAACATTCCAGTTCTCAATTTTTCCTACTTTAGCATTACCAATGATATCAACATTAGAAATCAATTAAGTGTGGATAATTTGCTCTTTCTCAAGGGAAGAGCTCTAAAGCTGACTGAAATATGAAAGAAAGGAAATAGAAGATGCTAATCTGAGTCTGCTGGTAAATGATTGGACAATAGAACAGGAGGAGCAGATTTTATCCCAGGGACTGAAACAGGGTTCTTAAGGAGCCAGTGGACTGTTCTACAAATTTCTGCACTGACAAATGAGGCTGATGATACACAGCCAACTCACAACCATGTGCCCGTGTGTTGGGCCTATTCCTCAAGTCCTGGAATGGCACTTGGCTCCTTTGTGACAGAAATGCATTTTATTAATTGAAGAAAAAAGAAAGAAAGAAAAAAAGAGAGAGACAAAAAATAAAAAATTGAAAGAGATCTCTGAATTTGGCTGAAAGGAAGAGATCTTGCGGAGGAGAGGCATGGCAGTGTATATGCTGTGAACAAAAAAAAAGGAAGATACCAGACACAAGTATGGAGATAGTTTTGCAGGCCAAAGGATAAGTAACACAGGGAGCTTGTTATGAAGTGTGTCCTAATCTTGAGAGACTTTGAGTCTTGTGGTATTGTGTTCTTTATCTCTCACAGCCTGTGCCATAAAGCTTTATCCTTTCAGTACATGGGTTAACTTATGGAAATACAGTACAAATACTTACGCTAGAAATGTTTTTGGGAATTCTTCTTTTCTGTAGTTTTATCTACATGTGACAAAGCAGGGAAGAAACAGTCCTACTTGGAAAAGAAGGTTTGATCTCCTTAATTATATTGTGGATGGTAAATTAATGCCCAGGCCTGGAGGTGTGCAGGAAGTGTTATGGGCACGTGGAAAATTAAGTTGTGCACCATTGTTTTTTGTGATGTGACTATCAGGAGTGTTGAGCAGCGTCTACACAGTTGTGATTGGAGAATGCCCAGAATATCTGATAAATTTCCTCAAAAGTTTAGATAACAGAAAAGTTTAGAAATTTAACAGTCCTGGGAGTGGCAAGATAAAAGAAACAGATAAATTAATTAAGCTATTAGCAAAATATGTTTTTACCAAAGAGGTAAGCACCACATCTTTTTCTTCTGAAATGAAGTTTCAGATGGGTCATGAGTCCAGTCATTTGGATTTATGATACAGTGAAGCGAAGGGAAAAGAGTTTTCTAAATCTGAGAAGAGATAATAATTGCTGAATGAGAAATAGAACATGGACAGAACTCATCTAAATTGAGTTTTCTCTGCAGACTGTGACTTCCAAAAGAGAAAAGATTTTTAGCCTGTTGAACAAAGAGCACAGAAGAAAATTCTCAAGATTGGCCTGCTTTTATTAAAGCAGAAATTAATAAAAATTAAAGGAAAAAAAGATTCCAGTGAGACAGTCCATCAACTGTATTCCCTAACCCTCATTTAGGAAATGAAATATACTGGAAAAGAAGTGCATTTAAAAAGCTTGTTTTAGTGGAGGATTTAGCAGAGAACTCAGCTTAGTATGTGCTAGTTCGACAAAAACCCACAGGACAGCTAGTTTAAAGAGGGTATAAATCTGCCCTGCTGCTTATTACAGTTCTTATTCCTGATTTTACAGCGTAATTTGTTCATGTTTGATTATGAAGTCAAACTAGGACAGGAGGTGAATATTGAACTGAACTTGTCCCTCTGCAG
Source organism: Apus apus (assembly GCF_020740795.1). Lineage (NCBI taxonomy): Eukaryota > Metazoa > Chordata > Aves > Apodiformes > Apodidae > Apus > Apus apus. Next base: position 14,927,929 of record NC_067294.1, on the reverse strand, counting down.
AGGAATTTTATACAATTTAGGCTAATATGAATCACTGTAACTAGCCTCAAGCTGGCAGTGAAGCAGCCTTTGCATCATCGTTGTGAAGAGCTGAAACGCAATTGAGAGAACTGCTCTAAGTCTAGGCTCAGCATTCCAAGGGCTCATGTTATGGCAGCAGAAATATCATTTCAGTGAAAGAAAATGCAGCTTTTCCCCCACTGTAAAATGGGACTAATAAGAGCATTCCAGTTCAAAACTTGTGTTGATGCATGCTTCAAAGCAGAAGGAGGAGAATCAAATAATTTGAGGAAAGTGCATCCTTGAAAGACTAACTTCTGGTTATTCTCTGAACCTTACACACAAATAGGGGGTTTTAATAATAATTTTGTTACAAATGTTCCTTTGGAAACAAATTTTGTATCCTACATAGGGAGGACTAGCATAAGTTGGAAAACAAGAAGTGAAACATGGATACAAAAGTGCCATAATTAGAACCCAAATTGCTTGATTCCTTCTGGAAACTATGCTACCAGTCCTGTACAGTGATATTGATATGCATTAGGTGCAAAGTATCTCAAGATAATGTTGAGGAAGCCAGAGTTATGTGCTAACATATCTGTGTCAACTGCGGGTCAGTCTTTAAAAAATATTGTTCACCTTGTGCACATGAATTATAAAAATGGTAATTCAATCAGCACTTGTAGGCAAATTGTGAGCAGTGGAAAAGACATTCCAGGTTTCACTTGTTTGTGCCCATGAGCATTTGGCTCAGAACTGTAGGTAAATGTGTAGGATTAAATAGTGAGCAGTTGTCTGGAGAAAGGTTTGCAAATATGTCTAATTGGATTTGTGTTACTGAGGAGGCAGGGAAAAGGTCATCAACAGAACTGAGCAGGGTTAGGACTAGATGGCCCCTTACCATCAGGGCAGAGCTCTCAGTACTGCTGGCAGTCCTGTCACCAGCCAGGTGACACCAGAGCCTTCTAGCTGGCTTCTTCAGCAAGCTGTCCCCTCCTTGTAGGAGAGTCTGTCCCTCAGAGCCACCCCTGACAGAGCAGCCTGCCTGGGCTTTTGCCTTGAAGCCATCTGTTCCCAAAAAATTCTCCAAGCAGACTTCCTCCTGCACAGTTGCATACTGACCGATGTGCTTGCTGAGACAGTCGTCGTAGAAGGAGAAAATGTGTGGCACCAGAGTGCTCCTGTTGGCGTCCCAGTCCTAGCATGAGGTGCCTCTCCTCTATCCCCCATAGCCTTGCAGCTCACTGCTCTGCTGCTGTGATGAAAGGAATAGTACACTAAAGCAAATACTTAGTATCGCTTGAAATGCTACCTGCATTCTGACCCTTGGGAACTGTTTATTTTCATATTCCCTTAGCTAGAATCTGGGGCTGCTGGTTTATGCTCCTTACCTCTTAGAACCTTTCAGTCTTTGCTTGCATCAAATCCAGCTTCTTTCCCATGAAATTTCACTGTGGAACCAGCTTCTCTTTCTCCAATTCTGTTTCCCCTAAAACACACACACTCCCTCTACTTGTCTGTCCCTTGTCCTCTGACCTCTTTAAGAGAACTTTATTTCATTTTCCTCTCATATAAGTTTAATTATGACACTTGGATTTTAGTTCTACCTGCTTTTTACTTACTGAAGTTGAAATTAATCTACATGTTGATCAGTTATGTGAAGTCATAATGTGTTTTCTCACCCGCATTACTGCGGCTGTGAAGCTTTGCAAACTGAAACAGCTGAGTTCATGAAGTTACACCATCAGCAGCACCTTGGTCTCTTCAGTGCTCTGTGCAGGACCCACCGAGTGGCCCCATTTTTTCACACTGTTTTACAAAGTATACACACAAGAAAATAAATATGCATCTTAACTGTGTATCTCTAAGTAGATCAGATACTTTTGGGAGCACTGTACTTCGTACTGTGATGTGTAGCATACTTCAGCCACCACTGCCCTCAGGTAGCTGCTGTCAGAACAGTTCTAGGGTCATCATTTCTCAACTGGTGCCTTGCAGAGGAGACTGTCTGGAGGGTAAGCAGGCAGAGTGTGGTGGGAGGCAACTGATTTTTCTCTTGTACTGTTGCTGCTGATTCTGAGGTGGTATGTTAGGACTCGGTGTTGACCCTGAAGGTGCAGGTTGATACAGATTTTTTATAGTTTCAGCCAGTAGTTTTAGGTATTTTACAGTGGACTGTGTTTCCAAAGGAGTATGAAGTTTGGATGAGATTTCTTAGAATAGACCAGAGATTGATATTTCTAACAGTTAAGGAATTCATGCTTTTCTCTTGTAAAAAGCACCAGGTTCTAAAATACCAACATTAATTTGGAGCTGATTTGTCTTGCAATATAAAATTCAGAAATATTGAAGTGTAAAATTATGTGATTTTTAAGTATTTATCTAAGATAGTTTTCTTTAATAGCAAAACAAGGATTGTACAGAAGGAAGTAGGATCACCACATATAATTCTCTTTTTCACTAGAAACCATCTTCCCTGGTTTTTGGTCCTTAATTCCCATTCAGAGGACCTGCAAAAACCTGAAGAAGTCAATATAATAATAATTTGGATTAAATAAGCTAAAAATTCAGTCTGAAATTGATGCATGAGAGAAATCATTGCCAGAGCCATGTAGCTAGTGCTTTCTGCTTAAATAAACCAATACTGATTTTAAGGTAATAGTGGGTTGTTCTGAATCTCAGTTGAAGATCTAGAGTTTCTGATTCATATGGTGAGACTGCAGCTGAGGTATAATGAAGAGGAAAGTGTGTTAGCTTCCTGCTGCTTAATGCAGACTGGAAGCCCTAATGAGGAAGCAGATTTATTTGTTGAAGTGAGGTCAAACAGTCTTAAAACATAACTGTTACTCTGTGGCCCAGACCACAGAACCCGGTAGATTGTCTTGCTCTGTTTTTCTCCTAGGAATTTCATAGCATATTGTTGAGGAGAAAACCAACAATGAGTAACTAATAAAATAGCACTCCTCAAGCTTAGTATCTTAATGAGAACATTCAGAAGATGCCAAAGGAGAAGTGTGTGGCAAGAGGAGTTTCCCCATCTGCTCCTATTTAAAAGACTGTGCAATGGTATATCTGCATAACCAGCAGCAGGTCTGCTGCTTTCAACATGGGATGTGGAGGTACTGCCCGCAGGGAAGATTGGTGCTCCCTGGAAACCAAAGAGGGGGGAGGACTATTTACTAATGATGTAGACTTTGCTATTTCTGGGCAGCAGCAATTGCTCCTGAGGGAGCAAAGTGGTTTCCCTCCATGCAGTTCATCCCATACAGAGAAGTGCTGCAAATCGCCACTAGTTTTAATGGTCACAGGAGAGCAGTGGTGTTAAATACAAAGGAACAGGGTTGACTTTGAGAATGTGACCAAGCCTTTTTATGAAATCCGTAGACTTTTCTGGTTCAATACATGTATGTGATTGGCAACACATTTATGGATACTCAGTTAATAGCAGTAATTAAACAAAACATACAGCTGCTTATAAAATGACTGCAGAATTCCACAATTGAATGGGTGGCAAGGACAAACTTGCATATATTCAATGCCAGGTTCAAGTGAATTTCTGTTTTATTGACAATTAAGTTTACTGATGTTATATAGTTGCAGTAAAACTGTGGTGGGTGGACCGTGGCCAGCTGCCCACCCAGCTGCTCTCACTCCCCCTCCTCAGCAGCGTGGGGAGAAAACAAGATCTGCTCCAGCACCTCCACCCCCTCCTTACCCCTCTGCCTTTGCTGCTGGCAGGCTGTTTCGCACACTATTTTCCTCAGTCCTTACTGCCTGGCACCATTTTGCCCTTCCTCAAATACGTTCTCACAGAGGCAGCAGCACTGGCCTCTGTGGCTGTGGAGCTGCGGGAACCGGCGGGAAGCGGCTGGCGCCGGCGGTGGCTCACGGGGCAGCTCGCGCCTCTCCTGCCAGCGCCTCGCCCACACTCCCTGCCAGAACTGGAAGGATCTCCTGGCCCATTGAATTAATTCCTTCTAATCGCAGGCAAGTGTGTTAAGGTCAGAAGTCTGTCAATTGTATTCTGTAAATTCCGGATGCCATAAGGAGCTTGGCTGTACCAGAGGTCTCTCACAAAAGAACAAGGGCAGCAACCTCGGCCTGTCACAGGACAAAGGCAAGAAAGGTCACTGGTGCCCTGTGTTTCCTGACGTGTCCCAAAGGCCAAAGAATTTGGTCCAAGGAATTCCAAGGTAGCTCTGGGAAGGGGACAATGCCTTACTCTTCAGTCATTTCCCACTCACCTGGAAAAAAGTGTTTCCTCACTCTACATCTGGCCACTGGGTGAGCTCATGACCTGGCTGGACCCCTCGGCTGTCATTTTGAGGAGAAATGTTGCATTCTGCTTGACATCCCCATAGCTGTGTCAATCTGTAATGCTTCTGACTGAAGTGAATCCCATCTTCCTCCTCTTCCTGCAGAGAGCAACTGCTGCTCTGAGCAGGGAAGGTCCTGTTAGCTGTGACAGGACATGGGAGCGGCGGGTGCAGAGGAGGGCAGAAGCAAAGACAAACGTGCAGCAAACAAAATCAAGTCATGTTTGAAACTTCTTTTCAAATATCAGCAAATTAAACCCCAGGGATTCCAAGCATAGTCTTAAACTACACCTTCCCAGTTCAGGTTTTTTAATGGATAACCTGTTTAGAAGGCCATTCCAGTACTAAACTCCCTTCATAGGCTTACAATTGATCGTGCCCCTTATCTATCATTTAACCTTGTACATGTGATATCCTTTCACTTAAATAATTTGTCTTCCTCATCATTTTTATGCTTGAATATATTTATAAGCTCACTGTGTTATTTCTGGACCTATTTTTAAATGTCATTTCATATGCACCTTCCAGAGTGCTGATACAAAATGCAGAATTGGCTGTAATGAGATTAACCTGCACAGATGTAATTTTATCTGCAGATATACCTCTTTTAAGACATTGTACTAGCCTTTTAAATTTTTTTAGCCTTTTTTGGAAGAGTAAATATTATACAAACCCAGAAAACCAAATACACACTAATGGCTGTCCTTACAGTGCAATAATCAGAAAGTCAACTTAGAGATACTTTTAGGAGAAAATGCCTTTGTTGCCAAGGCTGGAGAAAGACATTCAAAGAAAGGCTCAGCATGGGCACAGGGCATAGGGAGACATTCAAGCTCTACCTTTTCAGTCCCTCCAATAGAAAACCTACATAGAATGAATTTTCCTGAGAGAAAAACAACTTTGTCATAGTTTTGCAATGACTCAAGTTGTCTCAGAGGTTCTGTTTATTAATCCTTCAGAAGACCAGATTTACCTATTAGACCTCAGTTGTTACAGGTGAGCCTGCATCTTTGTTATACTTTTGTCCATTTTGTTAAAAGCTATTCCATGCTATTTCAGGGCTATTACTGTTGATTAAATCATTGCAATATTACTGCTTAAGGATAAGACAACGTGAAGTGAGGTCTGATTTTAGTGATGTTACTTTACTGATGAAGCAGGCAGAGTAGGTTTTAGTAGAATAAAGTAGGCTTTGTTCATTAAGCCAGACCTTCCTTTCACTGCAATTGGATATTTCCTTTTTCATTCCTCAATATTTGTTTGCAAACCAGTTGGTGTTGGCTTTGCCTACAGAATAGTTGTGCTCATGTGCTGTGAATTTTTAACAGATAAATCTACTGTTTAGGAATGTTCAGCAAAACACTGAACTTGAAGCAATTAATGAATATTCAGTACTAGCAACTTTTTGCATACCATGATCTTGATGGTATTAACAGCATCAATCAGGGGCTCAAGTCACTAATCATAAATACTTAATGCTGTGCTCAGCAAAAGCTGTTGAACAACCATAGAGTGAAATATTTGCATAAACCATTTTCTGCACTTTCCTGTGGAATAAACACATTTGTACAGAATTTACTCCATTAGTGGCATATTTGCCATCAATAAGGAGTGTTAACTTTGCAGATAGTTATGATTGCTTTGTCCATGTTTCTCTGAAGGACTGTGCACACTCAAGTGTGTTTTAATATTGGGATGAATGTATCTTTGTTAGGTATCTTTTTGAGATTGAATTACTGGGAATCTAGTGAAAGCTGTCACTCCTGTTGTAGTAATTGATTTCAGACATCCCAGCATTGTAAGACATTTCAATGGATTATCTCATTAAACCATAAAAGGTCATAATATATCCACAGATTCCTGATACTTGTACTGTTTTGTTTATTGATCAATAATTTCATGTCTGCTGTGAAATGATTTAAATTATTCATCAAAAGAATGATTTAAAGTCACCACAGATTTTTAAGTGGTAAATCCTGTCAGATTTTTATTAAAATCCATTAATATATTTTACAAATAACTTATATTTTGCTGGTGGAAAAGAGCTGCTGCAAAGATAATTGGATAGGTGAGGAGGTAATAAAGCACACTACTTAGAGTGCTGTAATTGGGTGCCAGTGCAAATGAGATTATTTAGTTTATTTAGTCACTGCAAAATGTATTTTAAATGCCTGTGTCATTTAAGATGTCCCTTTATACACCATAACGATTCTATTCTAATTGTAATATCCGTCTATTTGCTACTCTTAAAAGGCTAGAAACCAATGAGATGGTTATTTGACAAAAGCACTTAATTTCCTATGTAAACTGCTGGGTCCTAAGGCTCTCCCCTGTCTCCTCTATCTCCCTAACCCCGGGTCTGAAACTGTAGCAATTAAGCTGTGCAGGCTAATCACATGCCAGATATTAACTACCCTAATCATCGAGGCTGCCATTCATTACATCAGGCCCAAAAAGCACAGTAAATTTTGTTAATCATGATTCTATCCTGGCTTCCACATTTTGTTACTGTTGTTTTTTCAATAGCAAAATGCATGAGAGAGTTGATGATTTTTATCTCTTAAAGAAGAATGTAATTAACATGGTGAACTAGTGCTGCTGCATAACAAAAAATCTGAAATGGCAAGTGATGACACATAGTAAGAACAACTTCAGAAGGGAAATAACATAAATGCAGCTGGCTTCTCTATGGCCAGCACCCATTTTGTTGCATCCATGCTGTAAGGAGTTGAGTGAACTTACAGAGAATGCAAACAGGAACCCTGGAATACTTTTGCATTTCCTTTGTCTTTTGAAGAAGTATTGGCAGCAAAAGGAAAATTAATTTTTAAATTTCAACTATCCTTCTTTAGAGGCTGTATTGCCTTGCAGGCCTTGATCCATTTGTAAGTCTATACTCTGCATACCTTAGAAAATCATACCCAAATTTTAAGAACTTTAATTTCCATAGTCTACTTAGACTTGTTTTCTTGAGCTGTCCTTTCCATGCCAGCTCTTCACAACTATACAAACATTATACTGATTAAAATCTCTTGAACTGTTTCGTGCTTTAATTCTTTAGACCTGCTATGTGTCTAACAATAAATCATCACTCAGTTGAAGCGGTTACATCCAAATCAGATTTGCAGTTCTGTTTATAGCATTATTCAGAAAACTTTACCTTAACAGTTGACTGTGTGAGAGCTGATGGAATATGTGCTAGATGCCTGTTGAGCATGCATGCGTAATATATTTTATTCTTTGCAAGGAAAACATAAATAAAAGTATTTTATAATAATGATAGCAATTTAGGCACAAAAACTTTTTATTTCATTGAAGACTTCAGAAATCTACAGTCTAAATCTGCTTTTTTCATGAAGGAGAAAAAAAATTCACTGAATATAAAAGGCTGTATTCAGCCTGGAACCAAAAGTATATTTATTCTAAGCAGAAAATGTCAGTCAAAGGTGGGAGGAACACCAGGTATTGTGGGGAACAAGGAGAATTCAAGATATAATGAGAGATTAAGTATTTATAAATAGTCCTTTTTCTATACTATTTTAAGTGAAATTAGAAAACTGATCTCTCATTACACGTGGAAAATAATCTGCTCAAACACAGCCTCTTTCTTTACTTTTACGTTCAGTGTGAGCTGTTATTTTTTTTTCATCCCAGTTCTGTTGCATCTGCTTTAAGAATGAAGATATTGTATTGCTTTCCCTAAATATATTGATGTCATACACCTCACTGGTTATCTAACTGATTGTTTTCCTCACTAGCCATGAATCAAAACTCTGTTTATCTAAAAGTTCCTTGTTTGTAGTGGAAAATCACATGTCTGAATAGAATTTTTGGTCTGAATTGAGGATAAATAAAAGGGCTCTTACTGGCTTTGGTCTATTATATATCAGGTTTCTGTTTGGAGGTGATTCAAAGGGCTTAGTGGGCAGCAAAAACGATGGCCTGATTGACATTTTGGCCTTTCCATTCAAAAAGTTGCTCAAAAAGTTCCATGATATTCAACTGTAGTGTGATATTAATTTTCACCTTATTGCTGCTGCTACCTGCTTTTTGTGCAAGTAAGGCTGGTGTTTCTGTCTTCTCTCTCTGTTTAGAGTGCTTTATATAACTATCTCCTTTCAAACCATTCCTTTAGTGGGGAGCACCTTGCAATTCTGTGTCACACAAAATGGGGAGTGATGAGCTGAGTTCCACTGAGTCTTCTACTGTTGATTTAGATGCAGCAGAATCAGGAACAGAATCCAACTGGGAATATGTCAGTTTTTTGATTTTGTGCCCTAATGAAAAGGGAGTGTATTACTGCTTCTCTAACCCACAGCAATATGTTGCAGACTTGTAACTGCAAAATACGTTTTCCCTTTGCTGCAAAGCCTCTTCAGAAAGCACATCAGATGTGTGATGGTAGATCTGACCTTGCTGCCAGCTTTCTTCTCGCCTCCCAGAGAGCTGGGGCTGCTCTGAAGTGTTTCTTCCCAGTTTGGTAATTTCTGCCTGTACCTAAAAGCTTACAATAGCTCGTTTGCACTTCCCTCACTCTTCGTTTTGTTATGGCCGCGGCACCACAAGGTAGGCAGACAAGGAGAAAATGTAAAACGTATGTGCTCAGGTTGTATGTACAAACCTGTTGTTCTTATGCAAAGAAGGCCTGTGTGCATTTTGAGGGAATATAAACTACTTTTGGAAGTAGTCACAGCTAAAATCTTACAGAAAGCTTAGACTCTGTGAAAGACAGAGCTGGCAGTGCTGATGGTGATATGTTGCACAGTTCTATTAATTTTGAAGGAGTTCTGTTAATTCACAATGATGTTATGTCTGCCCTGCATCCCTATAGCCACAAGACAGACCCAGGAGCTGCTTGTCCTGCCTGTTGTACATGTACAATTAGTGAAGACTTTTTTGTTTGTTTAATTCAAATATCTAGAACTTAAAATACTGTGTTACACACATGGTCCTGTGTATAGATTATGTTAAGACAATGTCTAGTAAGATTTTGAAACTGTAACAAGCCAAACTTCAGGTTGCCTGATAAATATGAATTTGATTCCTTGGGCCATATACACTAGTATTTAGATTGTAATTACATTACTGAATTATTTTTTTACTGTAGTTTTTTGCCCAGTTGATTCTGTAGAGTGAAGTTGCTCAAGTACTGAAACCAGCTCTGTGTTGAGATAGAAGTTTCTTGCTCGTCAGCTCCTTACCTGCAACTGTCACAGAAGCTGGAAGCTGAACTATATACAAAACAAGATATTTTAGCAAAGAGAAAGGATCATTAGGATCATCTCATGATAAAAACAGCTGCCCACTCTCATAAAGAAGGAATTTGATTCCTACCCATGCCACAAATGTCCTGTGAGATCCATTTTTTTCAAGATGGTCATTACATCCCAAAATCTAATTTCTGGGTGCCTGAATTGGAGTTCTGAGGTCTAGACTGCCAAAATACACTTACTCACAGCTCTGATTAGCATCAATAAAAGTTGTATTTAAAACACAGTCCTATGAAACCCACATTTTTCTCCTGCTGTCCTGACAGAACGTCAGTTGATGACTCAATAAAAAATAATTCAAACCCAATACTTTGTTTTGGCAACATTTCATACAAAGTTGAAATGGTGATCTTATCCTGAAATTCAACAGTATACTTTAATATAAAGCAGTTCTGTCATCTCTGGCTACAAAATAATATTTAAAGGGGCTTACCACTTGCTTAAAATAAGGGAAATTCAGACAAAGAGAAATTAATTCACAGCAGAATTCAATACCTTTTGTAATGGAAGGCATGATTTTGCAGTAATTGTTTTTTGCTTTCCAGGAGGAAGAGCAGGAGGGCTCCCTCTGCAAGTGTAAAGTCAGCCTGTAGTATTCAGCTGACATCTTTTCAATCTGTATCTGCCTTTCAAAATTATGCTTAGAGGTGCCACTGAATGTCTTTCTGATGTTGACTTTTTGTTGCTGTTTACAAGTCTTTGAAAATAGGAACAGCCTATATGAGCTGACTTTGCTGTGCATAGTTAAGGGCCAAACCAGAGAGTATGTAGGCATAAATTAAGAGAGAAAATGTATAATTGTTATAAAAGTTTAATTGTTGTAATGATATTTGATTGCAGATTGATACAAATGTTTTTGGACTTTTTGTCACTGCATTTATAATTTATGAAAGTCAATCATCAACAGTCATGCATCTTTTACAAGACAAACCCCAACAATTAAATTTTTTTTGTGATTTGACAACTATGATGTTTTAATTTTTCCAACAAAAGACCAAATAATTTTTGTGATTATAATCTACTGTAATCTAGAAAAATACCCTTTTTTTTCCCTGTTTGTATTATGATTTTGTCACTTCTTGACAATACAAACCTTCACAATCAGCCCTCTGGTCAAAAAGATACTTGAGGTTTCTTGTGTTGGAAATATGACTCATCATAAACAAGTCAATAACTGCTACATCTTCATAACCTCAATTAGTGTAGCAAAACAAATTTATCTGTGTTTAAGTGTATGTATATACCAAAATTTAAATGTAAGAATCGTAACTCTTTGAGTAAAACTGACATAATTGTTAATTTCAAAAAACTTAATTACAATTAAACCTGAATCTAATGAATTCATTAGAATGAGTATAGAGCAGTGCCCTCATGATGGAGCTTTGCTCTGGAAGTACCTTCTTGTCTTTCAGTGGAATTACTATATTAAGGAAGGATTTGAAAGTTTGAACTTACATTTTTCTAAATTCTTTTTGTGTTTCCATTAACTGCATTGTCTAATCTTGAAAAAAAAAATAGCTTTATATTTCCAGTCTTTATGTCATAACAGGTTACCTCATTTCAAAAACACAAGTCATCGTTGATGACTATTTCAGTGTGTGAAAATATTCAAGGACTGTTTGTGTAATGGAAACTTCTAAGCAAAGATAACTTTTGGAAATACTGCTAGATCTTAAGGCTTATTTTTTAAATATTTAAATAAATTGATATGGCTGATCATGGAGGGGACTAAAAAAGTGTTCAAGAAGGAAAGAGATTGATAGAGTGGAGACTGAGTACGAGTAAGAATACAGTAATCTTTTACACATTTTCTCTGCAATTGATTTGTAGCACATTATATTCACTGAATCCAAATAAATTATTACTTAATATAGTAAAAGGATCTGAGAAACTCAGAGGCTGATGTATTTTGTTGTTAAATCTCAGGCAGTCATTTCTGAAAGCTAAGGTTTAATGTTTTCATCATGTCTCAGGTCCCCAGTCTGAACCTCCATCATGCAGTGCCAGTTCCATCGCTTGCCCATCTGCCTGCACCTGCAGCAACAATGTAGTGGATTGTCGAGGAAGGGGCTTAACTGAGATCCCAGCTAACCTACCAGAGGACATCTGGGAAATGTAAGTGCCAAAGTAATGCACCATTCTTTTCCATGGCTCTCTTTTTTTAGCCTATGTCACAGCCTTCTGTGTGGAAGATAGATGTGTTTTGAAAACTGTTGTGAGCAGTTATCAGGTTGAAATTGCCTTACCCCAAATCAAGGTGAAGTTCTTGCCATATGATGTTCAGATTGTGTATACATCTCATAAACCCAGTATTGCAGTTCTATAGTCAGGAAAAAGAAACAGTCTCACAGAAATCCCTGGAGGGATTTCTTGTTAGCTTGGTATGATGCATTTGTAGTGAAGTATGACATCAGAACACATTGTCCCTGTTCATTTTACCTTCTATTTCTTGTCTGCCACATTTTTATATTCCCAATTCTTTAACACTTCTTTTTTTATGACTTTTTAATGTTGTGAAAGCAGATGCTGGTTTTACAGTCTTGTTTGGCTTTATTACCTTTATGAAATTGTTACAAGCTCTTTTTGTGTCCATGACTTCATACCACTGTGGTCCTGAAATAAGTTGCTTTTGATCAGTCCATGAGGAATGCAGATCAATTATTTTCTTCATTAGGTGCTTGTCATACAGAGATATCCAATCAGCCTTTAATAGTCTACATAGTATGGATTCAAATATTTTTGTAGCCACTAGACTCATTCAGCTTCTTGCTGCAGTAGAAGTGCTGCTACCTAGCAAAATTCACTAGGATAAGGCATGCCCTGAGCTGCTCACATGTAGCCTGGCCCACTATGATATGTCTGGAGTGCGACAGTTATAGCCAATGAAGGTGATGTGTTATTTTGTTTGCTGGTGATCTGCTCTACCCCACTACCCCTCTAAGTCACTTTATGAGTCACTTTATCACCTCACACTTGTTTGGATTGCTATCTCAGCACAACAGTTTACAGTTAGCTTATGCTTGATTGTGCATCTCCACAGAAAAGTTATATTAGAAATAATGAAAATTTTTAAAAAGCCCTGTAAATGCAAAGAAAAAACAACATCTTAACATTGTTGAGAATGTACCTAGTGCATGAAAAATGTTTATAAGAAATATTAAGTCTTATGCAAGCTGTTCTCAATGCCTATTACCTGCTTACTCACCTGCTGACAAAGTTCAGGAAGTGTTTATTGTGTTCATGTCCAGTATATTGTGGCACACAAAATATGCATGTAATGCGTGTTTTTCTGTGCATGAAAGTCAGCTAGAATGATTCTGAAAATACAAGCTGTGTTTGGCATACTAAGAATATTTAATGTTTAGTCCCATTTTGAATTCTGTTGGATTACAAATTTTCAGGAGTGGTTGGAATGGTTCAATAATAAGTGTCAGAAGATGAAATTGGTCCAGACTTACAAATTAAGATTGGGCTCGGATAATTGTACAATTTTATTTTGTAGTGTTGAAACTGCTAGCAGATTATCTTTTTGGTTCCATGCCAGGGTCACTCAAAGAGCAGCATCTGCAGGAAGACTGAGCCTGGTGTGCTGTGGCAGTCTCCTGACAGCAGTGCACCTCTGTGTGAGAAAGCAAGTGAAAATGTTCACCTTTGTTGTGAGTGTCTGAGTGTCCAAGTCTTACCTCCATTTTGGTTACTCCAGCCCACAAACCTGTGACTTGAAGTAAAAGCAACTTGTAAGATCTTAGGAGAGCAGAAAGTGGAGGAAGTCTTGGAGAGCCTTTAAGCTAGACAATGAAGTAGCAAGTCAAGATGCATATAACATTTTCAGAAACTTTCATAACCTGAAGGTTCTAAACCTTCTTAGACCCATAGAACACCAGATAAAGCTTGTAGCACACCATCTAATTATTCATATCTGTCAGAGTTCTTGCATTTTAGGCACTACTTATTTGAGTCTGTGTCTGTAGATAAACTTCTCAAACCACTCTAATCTGGCGCATACCCTTTGTAATTCATAGGCACTGCAGGTGGGAGTAGTTCTGCAGAACTCCTGAGTGTAATTGTCACAAAAACATTTATTGTTCATTTTCTGTGGGAATCAATCCTGTGATGATTTTATTTTTATGGAATATATATATTAAGAAATCTAAGTAGTCCTATCAGAATAAGTCTTAGTGGGTGACATCACTTATATAGTTTTTCCTACTGGTAAAATGGTGTTTTCATTTTTAAAAGTACTGGCAAAAAAGAGCAATTTATCTTATATCCAAGGGCAAAGTACTGCATATTCTCAGATAGAGTAAAGAATGTGGTCAGATATAAAAATGTTTCTGGAAAGATGGAAGAAGCTAGTCTCATTCCAGCTTCACATGGAATAATCACTATCTTTGGATTTTATATGAAAGGCAGAATAATTCTGTTTTGCTGTGGTGCTATAGCAAGGGGGCCAAGTAAATTCTCTGTACACGCTGTAACCCGCACCTCTGGCTGTCACACAGATGTGCTGTTGGGTTTGGATTTAAACCTTGTGGCTGGCATTTAGTCAGTCCTTCTGTATAAAAGGTGGCTATGCAGTGGTACTGCCTGAACACTACTTTCTGGACTCTAATCCTGGGATACTGGGATCCTTATCCTCCTTGAGAGAGCTAACTCTTACTAGAAATGAGTCTTCCTATGAAATATGGGGTACTGACAAACTGCACAGCTGGGTTGATATTACACAGAATCCTAGAGGATTTTACCTGAGATGGTGTATTTTTTATTCAACTGTTTCTACCTACTGTTGTAAATGCCCATTCTACTAAAATACATTTCCCCCTATAGACACTAGTCCATTCTTAATATTTATATGGTAGCATTAAAATGCTGCACCTTCCTCAGTTCCACTTGGGACATTTCCAAGTTCATTTGCTTGGTTATTACTTGCTTTCAGTGGCAGCTTCCTCATTCTTGTATTTCCCCATAACTCAATATTTGATCTGGTAAGAACCCTTGACTGACAAACTGTTCTGCAGAAACACACAGCTGGTGCTCCCAACATGGTTAGTAAGAGTGACCTACATTTCACTCTGTGTTTCGGTATTAATTAAAGATTTTTTTACTCAGCCTTCTTGCCTTTCTTCATTAACATGAATAGGCAGAACCTTCTCTGACAAAGCTGCCAACCAGACCTAAATTTGTTTTAATTGAAACAAAAAAAACCTATCACAAAACAGGCAACTCACTTGTCATGAAACATAAAACAAGCATCTCCAATTTTCACTTGCTGCTGTTCACTGCCACATGTGACTTCCAAGTCTGTTGTGTTACACTATTACACCTCTCCCTGAGGTACGTTATCCTGAAGGCCCTTGTTGCAAGAATGTTGATTATTAAATAAAGGAATTCAGGAAAGCTAGAAATGTAGCCTTGCTTTTTCATAATTTCATGAAATAGGTAGCTAGAATGAACAGAATGCAATTCATTTTTTAATAAATCTTCTTGTTCAGTGGGGAGCTGACATCAACAGCCAAAATGACTGAGGAAAAATAAGTTACAAGAAATTGAAGCTGAGGAAAACGGACTGTGTGTTGTATGTTATGAAAGATTCTCTGCTTACAAAGTAGTTATCTTTTGGTTTTTTGGAGGAGAAATCAACAGTGTATGCTACAGAGAAACTCATGAGAATAAGCACAGAAAAGTTTTGCATGAATACTTGGATTAAAATGAAAGTCATTAAGCACCTGGAGGCTTTTACTGAAAAAGAAATACCAAAACAATTATGGCTTGATGGTTTGCTGGTAAATGAACAGTACAGTCATTTCTCTGCATTGGAACAGCCACTACAGTAAAAGGAGAAGTTTGCATTTATTTAGAAAGGATGAGAGCAAATGCATGCAAGATAAATAGGGAACGTAGTGTGCAGGTAGAATGAACTCGACCTTTGAGTGATATAGGGAGGGAGGGATGACCTACAAACTGGTAGGAGACAAAGTCACCAAAGAATCTGTTTCTCTGATCAGACCTGATTACAACCTCACAGCCTGTGCCTATCAGACTGCATGGCAGCTCAGCCCATAAGGACGGGAAAGCCAAGTTGTAGCAGAGACCTGTTAACTCCAAAGCTACCAGCCATGCCTGCGAGACCCCCAACCCTGCAGCACGTGGGAGCTTGGAAGGGTGTTGTGAGAAACACACTTTCCACAAATTGGGTTGCACTCAGCGTGGGGCTGTTGTTGGCTCGGACCATTGGGTTGAATGGATCTGAGCTCTGGCACTGTCTGCCTGTTCTCAGTCCTTAGTGTCTGGGTTTATGCCAGGGAAAGAACAGCTTCCCTGCACTTGCAAATGTGGGGCACTGGGACTAATGGCCTTGCTAGCCCTGTCTGTAGTGCTTCAAACAGTATTGCTTCAACATGCTGCCTGCCAGGTTCGTTTGATACCTCCCAGTACTGGAGAGTGATCAGTAACTCTCTATTAATCTTCTCCTCACCTCACTACACTTTTCTGTATCCCTTCTTTAGAATTGAGTTTTTATGCTGTTTGTCTGCTCAGACTGAATCTTCTTATTTATTTATTAATCACTGTGAACCAGGCTATATTTTAGGATACTCATTCTCAGACAGCTTCTGTCTGAGAATTCTGTGCACCTTAACACTACAGTGCAGGAACTACTACTTCTATCTTTATGTTTTGTAAAAGGTTGACTAACTGAAAGTAGGCAGCCCCCAAAGGCTGGCCCTCCTGCTGCTGTCTGCTCTGCAGTGTACGTGCTCGTGGTGTGGTGCCCAGGGGTAGGAAGGCTCCTGGGCTGCCAGAGCAGCAGCCACTGGCACCAGTGCTGCAACTGGGCACTGCTTCCCTGAAGGATCTTCAGATTGTGTAAAAGAAATTCTTGGTTAATTGCTAGTTCTAAGGGCTGGGTTGTGGTTTGAGACAGATAGTTCAGAGAATAAAGGCTAGCTGGGCCCAGTATGGAAAATTTTGAGAAAAGAAGTCAAATAAGGAAACAGCAAAACATACTATGAAAAAGACTGGGAGCAAAGGCAGTCAAGACAGTTTGATAAAAGCGCTGTAAGTCTGAGAAAGGGAGGAGTATTTGGTGATAACACCTGAGATTACTGGTAGTGAGCCAGGGGCCACACAGCGATTAAGTATTAGACTGCACAAGGTTTCACTGTTTTAACTGCTGCTGTTCCAGTTACACATCAATGCAGAAGTCTGGGGGTTACACTTTTGTTACATGAGTTTCTTTGTGATGGAATTAGTTATTTCAGCTTTAGTTTTTGGAATCCATTAAATTAAATATTTTACTTGAAAAGTTAAAAAAAAATAAATAGAAAATGTCAAATTAATGTTTGTCGCTTCGGTCTGCATTCAGTGCTTTTGTATGTGTTTGTTGTGGTAAGCACTTTAATTACACCATAATCTCCTGCTGCTATTAAAAGACTGGATTTGTTTCCTGTTGTCTAGGGATGCATCAGGGTTGTGTAGTGAGGGAGCCTGCATATACAGAATCTATTTATTTGTCAAAGAAACAGGAAGATACTAAAATGGGGACTGTGGGGAAGATCATCTCATGAACACTGTTCAGAGAATTGGGTTGTAATCTCTTCTTGCCAGTGGTTTTATTAATTGATTCTGAGCAAGTGATTTGCACAGACTTTTCATGGGTGGTCACTAGTGATGGAATTCTTGGTTCCTGGCTGACTCATCTGAGATATTCCGAGGTGCTGAGGACTCACAGCTGCAGCAAAAGTCAATAGGAGCTGTGCTTTGAACACATTATGCTGTGCTGATTACTTTTAAAAGCCAAGTCTCAGTCATCTGCAGCCTTATAAATCAAGCTCCAGATTCTAAAGTATATCCCTAGATCTTGAAACTGATTGTAGATTTCAGACCTGTGCTTTTTCATGTTAAGCTTGCTTTATCTATGTTATTTAACCTTTATAATGTTCTTTGATGAGGTTAAGAGAAATATAATTGTATAAACCAAGAGTAATGCTGGATAGGATGTATCTAAATTAGAAACCAGGACCTTTTGTTTAAATGCTGAGGTAATTGCACCAGACAAAGTAAAGAGGCTGACATTTCCTGAAGGAAGGGTGCTGCTCAGGCACCCATAATAGCCACAGCTTCCTGTCTGACTTCGAGCAGAGTAAGAGAGTAGAACAGGATGGCAGTCCTACCAGCATCTAGGTTTGGCTTAAGGTCAGTTTTGAGTCACTTGTTCTTTGTTGATTTAGTTTATCATTCTCACTATTGATAGCAGAATCACTGACTGGTATTTTTTTATGTATGAGAGTAGTGCTTGATTTTGGTGCTTAATTTCTGCTTTTAGGAAAAATGCAGGAGTTTGAGCACTAGGGAAAATCTAATGTGCTTAACAGTTGGTTTTCTCATAGTGCTATCAAAATGAAAATGAACCAATGATTCTGCAACAGAATTACATTTAAATGTAATGTTCCACTTGTTCCACCTTTAATTAATGCTTTTCTGACAAATTTAATATCTAGAGACTTTGTCCTGACAGTATCACTGGGCTAGCAGTGTTGCTGGATGGCAGGCAGATCTCTAGAAAGGAGAGTTTGTTGGTTTTGTTGTTTTGATGATACTCTTGGGAAGAAATAACCTTCCCAGTCCCTCGGTACCAGAAGGAGTGTGTATTATAGGAGAGCTGGGACTTCACTCATTAATCTTGATGAAAATATTGTGATTTGAGGAAGGAGATAAAAAATTTCTGGACATTTAAATTACTTGTATATTCAAAATCAATTTTCCACTGATTAAAATAAAATCAGAAAACCTATTGTAAAAAGACTGAGAAATGGCAACTCTATTTGTTTCAATAAAATTAATTATTTCTTATATAAGTTACAAATTAACTGCACTTTAACAATTTTGTGTATAGAAAAAGTTGGCTTTTATGTTCTCATCTTCTTAAAGGCAGGAGTTTTTTTCTTTCTTCAAGAAGAGAAGTGAGTAGAAACCATAAAATTTGGGGACAGAGGAAAGACAGTTCTGCATTTAACAGTGTTCTTCCTTCTAAAAAAAAATATAAAATAACTTTCCCAGGCTTCCAGTAAACCCTGTAGCTGAAGCCAGAGCAGTATTTTTGAACACTGTAGTAAACGTTCCATAATTGCTTTTGGTGGCAAGTTCTCTGGCTGAGGAATCAGGTTGGCTCCTGTAGTTGAATCCTGATTTCCATTCACTGCTGTAAATTGGCTCTGGACAGCTTCACATGTCAAAATTGACTACTATTTTCTGGATCTCACTAGGCAAACTTGGTAATTCACTCCTCGCATTCAATATAAAAAAGAGGGGTTTATTGTCAGGTCAGAATTATCTAGAAAATAATTATACAAGGGCAAGATGACACAAAAATAATAAAAAAATAATAAAAGAAATATTTTAGATTGAGAGACAGTAGAGAAATCATAAATATCTGAGAAATGTCAAGATGTTTTCTGTGCTGAGATAGATTGACAAAAGCAGGAAGCTCTGTTTCATTCACAGGTTTAGACACAAGCAGTAATAGGAGGGAGTTTCTGGTGTAAGATCAAGACGGGCTTTATTTCTTACATATTTGCTTTTGTTTGTAAAATTAAGTGTAACTAACGTCATCTATAAGCATAAGAAGATGGCTTTGTTTTGATGAATCTAGATACACACGACAATTTTCATTTTGGCTGTATCATTTTTTACCTTCTCTCCTCTTTGCAATTGAGAGGTTTCTTAAAAACAAACAAAAAAACCTAAACAAGTTATATGCAGGTGAAATGTACTCAGACAAGCTGTGTAGAAGTTAGTAAGCTTGCAAGGTTTGAAAGTTTTAGGTCATTGGGTTTTTTGGTTAGGGTATTTTGTGTGTGTGGTCTTTTTTTTTTTTTCTGGAGACATCACTTCATTCCCGCAGGAACATAAATTCAGGCTTGTTAATAACATGAATGGTGTGAACAAAAAGGCATATGCCTGTTTCAGCTAACACAAATGTCACTCAAAAGCTCCTGTTCTGTCAAGCAAAATGAGAGGATTGTGATGTATAATGAGTAAATACATCACAAAAGCTGATTATGAAAGTGTGGAAAGAATCACAGAAAGTAAAATAGGGAGTATAAAATCATAACTTTGAAATAAAGTGTCCAGATTTTACAACTCAGAAATGCTAATTGTCTTTTGGCTTACATTTCTGTTTATTTTGCTAAAAAAAAAAAAAAAAAAAATTATTTACAGAACAAAGGATTTGAGGAATGTTTGTATTGAAATGATAGAATCTGTTTTGTTGACAAAATATGACAGGTGGCAGAACTTCAGCTGCCAGAAAGCTACTTAATTTTCCTACTTATTTCTTTTCTTATATCTTTTCTTCTGGGTATTTGTAAATGTGTACTAGAAATAGATGTTACAGAATGTACAGAACTCTTAACAGTAAGTTTGGTTATAGATTAAATTATTACTTTTTTCCTCTCTCTCATTTCCATGAAGTCTAAAAATATATTTTTGTGTTACAACTTGACAAAGATAACACAACCAATTTTGGATCCTCAGATGCCTGAGCTAGTCTTGTATTGTTGCAAAATTTGGAAAGTGATCTGGTCTCAAAGGTTCTTCAAGTAGTTGGAAGTCAGTAGTGGGTGGGCAGGACTGAGCTACTAAAATAGTAATGAAATAGCAATGTGACTTGTTAAGGGTTTAGTCTTTCTGTGACCTAGTGGAACAAAAACCTACTCTCAGTAAAGCAAACCTGAGTCTGGTTTCTTAAAAATTATTCCTACTCATTTACATTAATGTAATGTAGCCACAGGCCAGCTATTGCTTTCCAGTAGGCACTGCAGAAACCCTGTGCCTCCCAAGTTTAGACTTCACAGGCACATGTCTGCATAAAGGTATTTTTTTTCCTGCGAACTCTGATACCAAGTCCATGTGATCTAATAAAAGCAGCTGAGATGGGAAATTATCTAGTCTAGACTAAGAGTGGGGAAACATTATTTTGTATTCTACCCCAAAACAGCTTCTGCTTAACCTCTAACATCCTCGCTGCATGTACACATTGATGGTGGCTCAGAGGGGAGCTCACTTGAAGTCCCTGCTTCTACATCTGGGCACAACCCACCAACAGTTCATGCATATGTGGCAGCGCAGTGAGAAGGAGCTCAGGACAAGAATGCATCCTCAGTCCAGTGGTGAAGCAAGGAAAATAAATTAATGAGACTGGCAGGAGAAACAGCAATAAAATGTGATGAGAAGTGCCAAAAATTCCTCCCAGGAATGTGGTGTATAAGAGCAGTGGATGGAGAAACCTTGAAGATTGGCAGGATATTGCTGCATTCTGGCTGCTTGTGTGGTAGAGACATTGGTGTTATGTCAAAAACTGTTTTGAAAAAATACCAGTTTATAGATTTCTCTGCTCTCTTATTGTTTGTCTGTACAATATTTCATGCAACATTAACATACCACAGCAGAGCTAGTGGATTCATAATGTGACTGCCATTACAAATTCAGTGTTTATTGGCAGATACCTGACCAACTGCTCAACTACAGAGTTGTTGTCAGCTTAAAATAAATTCACTGTGATAGTCAGAAGATCCAGTATCACTACTGCTACTTTTAGTTTAACACCATGGTATCAGGGAATATATCAAAACATCTGGTTTCATTCTGAAAGGTGTCTTTTCGTAAGCAGAATTATCTATATAGCTTTCTAGGTGGATGTATTTTGAAAAGTCGCTTCATTCTTAATAGTGTTTTGTCTATTGAAGATCTGCCCATAGGTGAATAGTTAAGGTGACCTTTTTAAAACTGTAGCAGGTTGACAGCTAGACCCTGAAAATCACCACCAAACATCATACGAAGGGAAATTCTACTTGTCACCTTGTATTAATACAGGCAGACAGTTTACTGGCTCTCAGCTCTCCAGTTCCTAAAGCAGACCCAATGAGAGGGATTTATAATACATATTAATTTTATTTGGAAGTCATTCAAGGATTGTGATTAAAGGCAGCAGTATAGTAATCTTGGAGAACTATATGTGTTTGGGGTTTTTATAGGGGTGGTAGAGTCTTTGGCTGAGGTAGGGATTGAAAACTTTAACTGTCTGTTAAAACAAGCAGTAAGCACGGATATTTAAAATGCTGAATGTCCTACCATTCCAAAGCACTTTGTTTTCTACCTGTCAGAGAACTTAGGGGTGAGAGACAGAGGCACAAAAATGTCCTTGGTGATGTACTCTCATAAACACCTTCTGAAGCAACAGAACAGCAGGTTTTTGCCTTGCACTTATCAGAGAAGTGCCCTGTGCGGTGCTGCAGAGCTGTGCTGTAAAGGGCTGTGACTGTGGCATCTGCATCTTCCACTGCAGAAGAAATAAGCCACAGGTTCTGAGTGTGTAACTGCAGGGCAGGTTTCCTTCCTATCCAGGTACCTCCTATCCAGGGCTGTCTTTGGGTAAATACTTCAGTCCAGTTACCCAAACCTGTTATGCATGGTAGGAATAAAAGTTACATTTCAAATGAAGAGTCAAGAAAGTGGCAATGACAGGGTTCAGATCTAGCCCCTGTTTGTCAAAAGAAGACCAGATTTGAAGTATGACTTGTTCCTCTTAAATACTGAAAATATCTCTGTGGACTATCAGAGTCCAATGTACAATAAGGCATTAAGTCTGAAATATGAAATAAATGTAAACTAACAGTCCAAGCAGCTTTTGCAATCCAAGTGCTCTCACCCCTTGGCAAAGAGAAGCAGTATCTCTCTTGATTGCTATGTGCTCTAGAAGTTTCTTCTTCCTGATAGAAATGATTCTTCCCAGCCCTGGGCTTTGTTACTGGAGGGAGATGCACATACTTATTTTTCCCCAAACAGTCCTTAACCAACTCCCCACAAATGCCTACTTATAGGGCAGGAGAAAAGTGAGCGTTTGCCCTTCCCAACAACCTTCACACGGACTGTGTGCATCCTGCTAGACCTGAGCGTGCTGCAGGTCACTGCTGCAATAATCTGGTCTCATGCATCCTCTCTCAGAGATTGCTTTTGGTCATTGACTGCCTGAGTGATGCAAGCCCCAAAGAGCAGAGCACGGGGAGCAGAGCAATGTGATCCAGGGAGCAATCTGGCTTGTTCACTCTCTTTCTCTCCCAGCAGGGAAGTTCATGACTGCCCAATGCAGAGGGACATTTCTGGCATGTGTCAGGCAAGAGCTGGTGGCACTGTTAATAGAGCATGGCTGTCTCATTTGTAGGCTCTATTCATCTGACAGCTGAGAATTATCAGTACTGATGCTCCACTCATTCTCTTTTTCTCCAAGCTAGTGATTTGTCTGTGTTATGGGTAGGTAAGCGTGACAAAACATTACACATTAGCAGCTGGGAAGGTGTTTGAAATGGGAAAATTGCTCGCAAACTGCTTCATTGCAGATCCAAGTAACAAATTCTTTCTTTTCCTCAATGAGAGACAGTTAAAGCCCAAATTAATATGTCTGTCTTCCCCACTCTGCAGGGGGAATCACTCTTCAAGACAAATGAGAATGTGAGCTGGCTCTAGGATGGCTGCATTAGGCAGAGTTTTGTATCCATTGTGTTTGCCATCCTGAGCGTGAGCAGTACAGGCACCGATGAGGAGCTGATGAAAAGATTTGCACTTCAGTGAACTTTGAGATGGATTAGCATGGGAATTTGAGTGCTTATTATTTACTCTGGGATTGGTTTATGTATTTAACTGCATAGTTTCCCCTTGCTTGTTTTATTATTTTTCTCTGATGCATTCACATTTTGCTCTCTTTTCTGCAAAGTCATGTAAGGAGAGTGGGAAGGAGGAGGAAGTTATCCTGTCTAACATCATGTTATTACAAGAAAAATGCATCTGAATCCATTGGGCCCTCATAATTTCCAATCTGATAATAGAGAAGAGAAGAGAAAGGAAGTCGTTCTTGCCATTTGTTGTTGTCAAAGACCCTAAAAAAAAGCTGTGAGAGGCAGAAAGAGCATTGCTGTATGTCAGAAGGGGGGAGATACGCTTTAATTTATCTAAGCAATACAGGTGGCAGCAGGTGACATGGCAGAGTGAAATGGGTAACCTAAAGGGTGAACAAAAGCCCCTGAGAGGTTTGATCTTGGCCAGCTTATTTTATCAGTTTCATGAACTCTACTTGTGGAGTCTTTTAAATAGGTTTTATTATGAAATACCTGCGGAAAATCAAGGAAAATTTATTGAGTTGTAAGAAATCTTAAATTTGGGGGATAGTAGTTCAAATTAGTAAAATTTACCCTTTTAGGACTGTCTTTCTTGTACACAGTTCTGAAATGTGTTGCAAAATTATTTTATAGTATATTGTGGTGAAAAATCAATTCACCAGTGTTGCTTTGCACTAGCACAAGTGCTTTTGTGGTGTATGAAAGCACCTCACGGTATTCTGGGATAGATCATGAAAAATGCCATATTCCAGAAGTCATGCTCTAGGTAAACAAGGTAATTTTCCCTGAAATAAAATATGTCTTCAGACTGTAGGTTGGCTTTTCACTTTTTGCAGAAAGAAATCACAACACTAAGTAAGAATTTTTGTTTTTTCCCCACTTTTTTTGAAAAATAGTATCTCTAGCAGCAGTTTCCCATTATATCATGAATAACACAGATTTATAATTAAGCCTTCATCACCTTGAAATTGCCAACACCCCCTCTGGCAAAACCTAGTGTTTCCCAGAGAGTTTTCATCCTGCACTGACCTTCACATGTTATTTGTAAGGCCAGGTGAGGTGAAAGCAATAAGTGTTAATACAGATATTTTGTTTTCTGCTATTTTAGTTGTATAACTGCATTGCCGTGCCTGCTAATTTATAACATGCATTTATTAAAAAAATAATTAATTTTAGTAATGCTACACTTTATTTAATGCTCCAAGGTCAGCTGCATTTTGTGTCCAGGTTAGAATCCACCTGCAAACACACCCTTAGGAGAGCACAGTCCTGCTTGTTGCTTCTCTGGTAGCACCTGCAAAATGCAGTGCACTGAGTGTAGTGTGTTCTATGTAGTCCTTCACTTACAGAGAGCTTCATACAATAACAAAGGTGTAAGGTGCTGAGGTGAAAATATAGTAGCAGATGACAGCAGCCTTGTCCATCTATTTCTGTACAGGCCATCTGCTGCAAATTTTGTTGGAAGGTGGAATAATTCAGTACTACTTCAGAAGAAAGCTCTCTGAAGCAGCTCCCCCTTTTCTCCCCCTTTTCTCCACATTTTCTAGAAGTTTTGGTTTTTTTCTTATTACTCAGGATCTGTAGGTATTCCAGCTTTGGCTTATTTTGCCCTTTGGGGCAAATTTTCTGTGTCTATTTCCCCCCCTGTGTCACTAAAATTTCCTTGGAATTTTAAGTGATTATTAAAAAGGGGCCATATTTCTCCCCACCACTCCATTTGAGTTTCCCTGTAAGCACTGCTGTGCTGGGCTTGTGTGCAGTATGTGCAAGCCCCCTTTTTTGTCCATGAGGCAAAGGGACTTGAACAGGCTTGGCTGTCTTGTTCCTAGAAGTATCTGCATAGAAACACTTGAGAGGAGTTAAACACCAAACTGGCAAGCTGACAGCAAGCCTTTATGGGAAGAGTATGTGTACTGCTAATTCTGGTGACAAACACCCAACAATAGTAGCGTGCTGAAGCTTACAGCAATTTGCGTTTCACTGTGGGCTTGCCAGAAATGAAGCATGTTATATTTAGACCAACTGGAAGGGAAATCTCAGACACTAATTCAGATCACAAAACAAGGAATAGAATTAACTCTGATCACAACCTTTAAAATAGACTGCTACAACAATAAAAGAGTGCGTGCACATTGACTGTACAAGCTGACTGTACAAGTGTCACAATATTCATGACTTAAATAGCTCCTTAGAGTACAACGGAGCTGGCAAAAGTATCTTATTTTCAAGGGGATTTCTCTTTTGTCTATTTAAAGCACAGATCTATGGGAGAATACAGTGTGCAAGAGAGGGCTGGTGGGCCTTACATGTTTTCTCTGCATTATTCCCATGTCCTTTAAAACCATGATTTACTTCTCCCTGCACCTTCTTTTATCTCCGTTCCTGGTTTTAAATTTTTTTCTCTCCTCTGCAGTGCTGCAGCCACTCTAAATGACTAGACTGATTCATTCCATCATTCCAGTATATTTTTGTATTTCAATTCTAAACCATTTCCATCCCCAGAATTTTGCTATTGAAGCTGTTTCTTTTTATTACAGTTTTGGAAAAAAATACACAATGTTTGGATAATAAGTAAGAGCTAGGTAAAATCACATTTTGTTTTCAGTTCCAACTCTGCAAAATTTTAGCTGCCATGCTTGTTTGAATTTGTTTTCTGGTGGTCCACTTTTTAAATTAAGATTAATATTTAGATTTCATTAGAGTGGGATTTGGGAGCTTGCTGACAAAGACTTGAAAATACTTTTGGGAAGGAAGAGAAATCAATATTATTGGGTACTGTATAAGGTATCTTAAATCTGCTTGTATTTTATGCTTGTGATACATGCATTTATGATAATTCATAAAGAATACTTTCAAACCAAATCTCAGACATCAACACAACAACATATTCATGTAGTCTAGTGCATATTTTAGAACACCTGCAGTATTTGAAAGTTAAAATAGGAAGATACAGTCCTTTTTTGCTTTAACATAGACTCCCCATTCCCCTAATAATCTCGAGTCATATTGAAATCAATTCCACCTTGTTTTGCAAAAGCATTATTAATGCAAATGGTGGATATAAGGAGGGAACTTTGGCATGTTCCCAGAAATTGTTGCTCTTGAGTTGCTCTGATAGTGTTATTAATCTGCTTATTAAGCTGTCATAGCATAGCTTTTAGTTTAGCTAGCTACGTTCTATTTCCAACAGCTAGTCAAGGAAAGCATCTGTATTTTCTGCCTTAACTTCGATTAAGTAGTAGAGAATATGTAACTACTGTTTTTTATTAATTTCATGAGCTTTAAAGATGCAATTTCTATCACCTGTGACTTTTTTCTATATAGATTTAGTGTAGTCAGTGAGATGATTTTATTTTCTAAGTTATTTTCTCAGCATTTTCTCCTTCTAGTGGCTTTCAAAAGAAAAAATATTCTGCATAAAATCTCTGTTAAATTGTTTTAGATTTATATGAAAATTTACTTTCATGTTTAAGGTTATTCCTCTCCTGTAATTGTGTAGCTAACATGTATATTACTTTGTTTGTTTTCAGACGTTTGGAACAAAACCTCATCAAAATCATTCCTCCTGGAGCTTTCACTCAGTACAAGAAGCTTAAAAGAATGTAAGTTTTATTAACAAGACCAACACACAAGACCAATCACAAATCTACCTTCAAGTTCAGTATCTTTATTTTAGAAACATATTGGCAATTTCTGTGTTGAAAACACCAGGGATTGCACAAATAATCTCTTCAAAGTATAAGCAACATTGGAATTTGGTTCAGGATGCCTAACAGTGCATGAAATCCTTTGTAATGCTTAATTTCACTTCCTATTATAAACGATGTGAGCTAATTAGTTGTTAGTCTGCTCAAGCATCAAATCTACTTCCTCAGAAAGGATTTTAAGTTCCTCTTTTTTCTCTCATTCATTCTGGTATTTGTTTACACAGCTTCAATCTAGTTGACCCCAGTTATAGCAGGAGTTCATGTTCTTACAGAATAGACAGGATCTTCTTTAGTGCATTCAATGTTCTGATCCTGAAATGGTTTGACTCTTTACAAGAATAAAAAGAAACCTTCTAGAACTCATTTTCTCTGTTTCTTGTTCATCAGTAGATACCCAGACAATTCTTATTAGCTTTTGTGTTTTCTCTTTGGATTTAAAAAAAAAAAAATAAAAAAATCCTGATTTGTAGCAGGGCTCTCATGCAGATAACCTGGGCATTCCCCCTGGTGGGTCTTCCTTTTCATTTTTCAATGATAAATGAGACATGTTGTGACAGCAGTGCAATGATACAGGCAATGGTAAAACAAGTTACTCCTGCTTCGCCGTAGTGCCAGGGTGTTGATGGGTCCCATCAGACCAGTAACTTCCAGAGGTCATTTAGGATTTGTAGCTCAGTGCTAAGAATCTAAAAAGGTGCCCTTACAGTTTGGAATTAAGAAATTCTCAGCTCATTTCATGGAAGATAGGGGATTATCATATAGCTGATGCTTTTGGAAACTGAAAGGAGCTTGTGCTTTGGATTTAAGGGTAGAATTACTGTTTGCCAGTCCAAACCTACCAAGTTCCTAGAGCCGAAGAGCTGTAAATATGGATCTTAATATTTAACAGATCAAGTCATCAATCTTATAGAGTCTCTATTCTTCCATCTCACTTTCAATATAGCTGTATGTATTTTTAAAGAAGCACTGTATTAGATAGCAGGATGGTAATTTCAGTGAAAAATGACAGATCCCTTTTCAGTGACCTAACTTGTAACTTCTTCATTATTAAAGTCACTACTTAGTTCTTTCTGAGGTATGACTAATTTTAGATTTTGGCAATGTTTTACTGTCCTTTCATTTTTTATAATTGGTGAACTGTAGTTTTATGGGAGTTGACCAAAAAAGTGTTCTTTAACATCACTCGCTGCTGAATCCAATGCTGCACTTACTGAGATGATTAATTTTAGAATTTCACAGCAGAATTCCATTACCAAAGTGTATTCACAGCTTTCTGGATTATAATTGGCACACTCATTAAGGTCTGAACTTGTAGTTAAATAATAAGTTACTGCGCCAGATGAACTGTACCAAAGCCTAGTTAACATGGCAGCTTTTTCTGGAAGAACCTGGGGTAGGGAGTCAGGCTGCAGGATGACCCATAACAAGTATGATGTTTTGCCATTTGGTTATTGAGCTCTCTCCTTGTTAGTTTCATTCCTGCTGGACAGTGAGGCTCTAACCTGGGTATTGTGAATTATATTGCATTTTTCTTCTTCTGGTGAATAAATATGCAAGAAGGTTAGGGATAATAGGCTGCTCACTTGCAGCTCACTCAGTATTTTGTTTACTGAGTATTAGCTGCAAGATTATGCCATTTCCTTATCTTAAATAATTGGATAACTGAGATTAATTTTTAGGTATGAGCCAGTTGTCCAAGATGATCTTTGCAGAACTTGATATTAATAGGTCAAGATGCTAGCAGAAGATGTATATATCTATATTAATTCAAGTGTTATATTTGCATCTAGCTGAAGTATGCTATTTAGAATGTCTCTTCAATAGCTTCCAGGACGTGCAAGTTATTATTTTAATTACTGTTTTTTAGCAATGGAGCTGAAATATTTTGTGTTCTGGACTTCATAATAATTGTCTACATCTTCTCACACAATTAATTACAGGAAGCTAACTGTGTCTATCTCAGAAAGAAGATTTGACACCTATAGGTATTCAAACCTGCAGTTGAGTTATACAATCAGGGATTATAGTTCCCCTGATTTGGGGGCAAATGTAACAGTTCTTACCTCTGCACTCAATTATTCAAGATATTTAGAAGAGGTTTGAGGTGTGTTTGAAGGAGATACACTCCAACTCCAGAATTAGAAGTTGTCATTATTGCATGAAGCAGTCATACCATTTTTAATGCAAAGTTCTGTAACTTCTAGACTATGAGTTCCAAAGTTTATGGCATTACCTCCAATTTTGCATTTGCTTTTGTGAAGCTTTTAACTAACAAGTTGGTAGCACAAGACTAAGAGCCAAGTACATAGCCAGTCTGAAAGATGTGGTTGTACCTCTCTAGCTCTGATGTTTGTACTGGCATTTCGTGTCAAATTAATGTTACCACATATTAGCAGAAAACACATTGAGATTTCACAGCCTTCCCAGTAGCTCTGTGGTATTGCTACTTTTGTTAAGCAGCTTTTAAAAACTAAACCATATATGACATGGATTTTTTGCTGAGTACTCTTGTCAAATGAGAACAGTCAATTGTACATGTTAGAGATAATCCAGTAATCTGTTTCTAATTATGTTAGTCAACAAAGAGAATATTCATCCAAAGCTATTAATAGCTTTGGATTTGGCTGCATCTAAAAATAAATCTGTTTTGTTTCAAAACCTTTTACAGCAAAGACATTTAAGCCATACAGTCATATGTTGTAATGGTGACTCACAGGGCATCCTTACTCTCCTGGTACAAAGTCAAAAACAACTTATGTCCCTAACTAGTACCTGAGCACCACCACCCTCCAAGCTGGGTTAAACAATCTTTTGAAAGAAGATGTCTCCCATACTGTCTGAGGTACAGGGAGACTAGTATGAGGTGACTATTTCCTAATCTGTTTCCTGCCTGGGTGGAATGCTGGTAAGTTTATTAAACTTCCAGCTAAAGAGCCACATTTCCCCTGTGTGATTCAGAGAGACCCTGAACTATGAAAATGAGCTTTACATGATCTCAATTGGCTTAACTGTGCAGGGCAGGATGCCTGTATCTCTTGGTCTTGATGCAAGTCAAGCATAGAGTAGAATGATCTTACCAAACCAGACCAAAGGAAGGGAAGAAAAATACAAGGACATAGTTTAATGTCTTTGCCTCAGTCACGTCACAAGGAGATTGAGCTTCCTTATCCAACAGCAGTGAAGCCTGGGCTCTAATAGAAAGGAAATAATGTGTCTAATTATCTTCTAATGCTGATTGTAGTGCATCTGCATGAAGAGAGAGAGTGTCATCACCCAGCATGCCATTAATGCACGTTCAGGCACCATTACTTATGCACTCATTAACATCCGGACATGGGGAGAGAGAAAGGATGAAAATGTTGAAATGCAGCAAATCAATAAAATAGTGCTTTGTTTCAAAAATTAGATGCCCCTTTTCAGATGCTTGTCATTTTTCAGCAAACTCATGATTTAATGTCATTATAATGGGTTCCTCAATAAATAGATAGCACAAGGTCACATCAGACTTCTGCCTACATAAGAATTACTAGAGAAAAAGCAGCAAATGTTGCCAGGCAGTCTAAACAATTTTCACAAAAAAACTTGTATATAAATGCATATTTGTACTTCTGCTGTCATAAATTTTGCTGCTGTGAATTGAGCTGAAGAACCAGAAACCTTCACTGAATGATGTCCTTGCAGGCAGAATCTTGTAATACAAAATAGCAGTAGATTGCAGAGCAGTTGTTTCATGAGCCTTATAAAGGAACCAAAGAAAATCCCACTATATGTGGCTAGATTTAAAAATAGTTGGAGGGCTTCATTAAAATTTTAACCAACAGAATCTGTAGTTCAAAACATGTATTGAATATAGAACTTTGTTACTTTCTGATCTGTAAGTTCTTGCTCAAGTGGTGTTTATTTAGAGCCTGACTGGGATCCTTAGCGTGTGCCCCAGTGGAACTAACAGTTAAGATGTACATAAAACGTTGTATTACTGCAGCTACAGCTATCAGTGATCTGATACAAGCTGGTACTCACTTGTCAGGGAATGCAACAAGGTGGCTGAAAGCTATGCCTGTAGCTAAGCACCTGGTGGGACTGACTGACAGAAAGATTGGATTGCATTGACAGTCATGATAAGGCACCTGGTCCTGAGCGGCTGGGTCACAAGTCTAGTAAATTGTGGTCTAGTCTGTATTTATCTTTGTATACTTGGTTGGTTATGATTAAAATTTAAAGACGTTTTCCAAACAAGAAACACACTTTCCCTTGAAAATGACAGCTACGACTGTATTCCACTCACATCATAGCGGAAGTGGTGGAATCTTGCTGGGGTTCCCTGGCAGGGCCTGCAGTGTTCTCCATAGTGCTGCTGGCTTCAAAGGGCCACAGTTTCCATTCAGATGCTCAAAAGCTTTCCCTAGTGTCTGAAAACTCAAGGCACACCTACCAGTGCTGTCAACCCTCTTCTCCCCTGCCTCATCAGATAAAGGTCATGCTTTTTTTTTCTCTAGGCCATTAAAAGCCAACATCACTGCCACAGTGGTGAACTCCTCAGTGACACTGGTGCCTGCTGTGGGATCAGGGGCTGGGGAAACTTTCCAATCCCCTTTCCCATTGGTATTAAAGAGAGATGGTGTGGGGAAAGTCTTCCCTGAGAAGAATTTTATCATCCTAAGAATTACTGATCTTGTTTCACATAAATTGAGTCTAACTCTTAGTGGAATTCCCTAGGGTTTTGATGGGAATTTCATTTGACTATACTACATTGTTACTGGCATTTATGAGCGTGTTCCTCTTTACATCTCATTTAACACAAGGTTCCTTCTCTTAGACACAGCCTTGCAGCCTCAGAAGCCATCCCCCTGGTGCCTACACCATGCTGACACCACTAATTCCACCATCTTCCTTAACACACATCTGCCAGTGCTTTCCAGCTGCCTTGGAACCTCTCCTCACCTTATCTATCTTTTCACTTATAATAAAAATGTGATCTTCTATACTGTTGTGAAGTTAGGCTTCCCTGTCTGCATTTAAACATTTAGACAATCTCTATGCCTTTTCACAGGCTGCTCCTAATGCTTGAGGGTCACCCTGCAGAGTCGCAATGTGATCTCTGTTATTAGTAGTTCTTAAGATGGTTTTATCAAGGGTTATTATTCAGTGGGTTACCTCACTGTTGTTCTTCATAATAGTTGGTTTCAGTGTCCGTAAAATGAAAGAACTTATTAACAGGGGAGCTGCTGATTTATTGAGGCTACGGTCTCAACAGACTGATGTTTTCTGATCAGT
Source organism: Apus apus (assembly GCF_020740795.1). Taxonomy (NCBI): domain Eukaryota; kingdom Metazoa; phylum Chordata; class Aves; order Apodiformes; family Apodidae; genus Apus; species Apus apus. Next base: position 14,895,692 of record NC_067294.1, on the reverse strand, counting down.
TCTGGAATCTGCCTATCTGTGTCTTCACACAGTTGATCATTTCTCTGAGGTAGTATGATCTTTTAGATCTGTTTTTGTATCAAGTATATTCTTCCAATAACTTCAGCAAAAATATTTTCATCAAATTCCTGTTTACAAATTCTTTTTTTAAATATTCCCTTCTCTTTTCAGAGACATCAGCAAGAATCAAATATCTGACATTGCACCTGATGCATTCAAAGGCTTGAAATCTCTCATTTCATTGTAAGTAGAAAATAGAACCGAATGGGCGTTTGGGGAGAGCTTGCATGTAAGAAAAATAAAAATGATACTGTGCTGTCTGGGAGAACTTATGTTTCTGTGTGAAATTGTCAGCTTGCATGAAGCATCTAAACTTCTGTAAATGAAAATTTTGTCACAAAGTTTGGAAGAAGGAACTGTTTACACATCTCTGGTAAGTTCTTTTATAAATAAACACTCCCGAGGTTACTGACTGATTCAGTTCAGAGACAGTGCATTAGTTGATTTACTGTACATGTGCACCTGCAGGCTAGTCCATGCCCCCCAACTCATCCCAGCACACAGAAACCTCATCATAGCTCAGACACTGATGGTGGTAATCAGGGAGAAGTGAGGGAAAATACTTACATACTTAATTTTTTATCTGTATTAAAGAACTGAGATTGCACTCCCTTGTGAGTGTTTTGGGTTTTTTCCATGCTCGTTAGGGAAGGACCTGAGCTCTTAAGAAAATGTTTATGTTTCTTTTCTGTAATTACTACTTTATTAAACTGGAAGGGGAATAAAAGATTACTTCACACGGAAGATAAAAGGAAGGTAGGATCTCTTGACAATAATTTGTTTCTCTTTATAGAACACAGAAACTGTTTTAGCAGCAATTTAGATTTAAATGCAGCTGTATTTCAACCTAGCTACCCACAGCACTGTTAAAACAGTGGAGCTTTTAATGGTTAAAGGGAGCAATACAAGGTCAAAAGCTGCATAGGGAAAATGATCTAGAATAGAGTATCAGAATGAGCTCCAGACTGAGAGAAGAGGATAAGCTCAACTGGAATGATATTTACCTGGGTTAATTTTAAAGACAATTTTAAAGCATTTATCTTATTAATATTTATATAGCAGTTTGCTTTTTAAACATGTACTTTATTTCTAAAAGCTGCCATATCTTATTCTCTGAATAATGGATAATTCTAACAACCTATATAACTGGTTGACTATGCTAACATTAGAAGGCTATTCAGTACTAAGCTTATATGTTGCAGTAAATTTCTGAGACAGCATGCAGAAGGATGGGCCTTTTTTTGTGCCCTGAATCCAGCTGGGAGAATGCCAGAAATGTACATTAAGTGTTGCTAACATTTGTTGAATAGTTAGAGCAGTGTTATCCAACATGCTGTGGAAATGGTCAAATCCCTCAATGCCGTCTGGAAATGTTTCAGTGAGAGAATGAGCTTTACTGAACAATGCAGTGTTCAGTACTACACTGCATCAGCTGCTGTTGATGCTGCCATGCTACAGCTCTCTGGTCTAGGCAAACCTTCTGGCTAGAAACAAGCAGGACAGGCAAGAGATTTCTTCTGGCGTTGACTTCCCAACTCAGAAGGTATTCAGCTTTAGCTATAGCTAATTTGGATTACCCCAGGTGGCCTTGGGAGTGGGACAGAACACATCAGGGTGGAAATGAGAATGTAAGCTGGGTGGGAATTTATGGTGGTTTGACTTGCACACAGCAATAAGTGAAATGGCTGTATATTCTCTGCCTAGTCATCCAAAATGATACTGTAAGTAATTTATGTTTAAATATGTTTATATCTAAGTGGGTAAAATGGTGCTTAAGTTAATGCTGGGAGGTTACAAAGGGAAGAGAGAGGGCAGGGACATTAGACCCAACACAGAAAGGGCTAGAATAAGTCAACTGCCTCTGAGCAGTCTTTCCTTTGTTCAGTGTATGTCTCTCCCTCAGTGTCCTTCTACCTCAGCCATACAAAGCTGTTGTAGCACACAGTCTGTCTTCTCTTTGGCAGACTAGTTTCTAGGACAGTACCAATTTTGGCCTTGAAATTGTCAGCCTCCTCCCCCAGGTTCAGTCGTCTGTTGTGCTTGCCATTGTTTTCACTTTCTTTGGAAAGGTTTTATTGCAGGTCGGTCTTGCAAATGTTTTCCCTGTAGCTGATAGGCAAGAGTTGGTTCCCTGATCCTTCATGACCTGTCATTCAGACCTTTGGAAGGTTCTTCCCTGCTTTTCGCTTCTGTAGATTTTCAGTTTCTGAGCCCCTGATACCTTTGTGGAGTAAGATTATCTGCTGTTCTGCAGAATCTGGGTTTTTCTGAAGAAACCTTCCCCATGTTTCTACTTCTGAGAAGTAGAGGATCTTCTTTCATCTGCTATAGCCACCAATCCAGTTCTGTGAACTGCAGAAAGACAACTGAGTGCAAGAGAGGATGACTCTTTTGAAGTGCCAGCTCTCCCAGGGAAGCTGCCAAAGGGGAGGGAATGAGGAGGCAGAAATGAAGTAAGACAGTTTGCTTACTAGTGTTTTCTCTTTTAAGTGGCTCAGGTTTTTTGGTGCCTGGGGCCCTGATAATTTCAGTTAGCTGCATGCCCTGAAGGAGCACTGCTCTGCATGCAATGCTTCAGCTCAGCTGAGAGGGACTGTTATTTCTCATATGTAAGTCAAATGTGATTGGTGGCATACATTTTAATGAGACACCACTGAGGTTTAATCTGTGCACAGAGCAGCTGGACCTTTCAGTTAGTTGAGTTAAAACAAGAATAAAGGAGGGGAAAATATTAATGCACAAATGAAAGTAAGCAACTTTGTTTTGCATTAAAAATTAAGTATCTCTGTACTGCCTTGCTTTTTTTCACCTCTGCTTTATTCCCATTTTCTGCTCCTCCCTTTACTCCCTGATTACATGCAATTGCAGGGCTCCCTGTGGGTCCAGGAGAGTGAAAGTGCTTATCTGGAAGACAGCCAACATTGTTAGTCTAGCTGGCTAATGGAGACCTATATACAGTGGGTTGCTTCTCTGATTTCTTCTGAAGTTAGCTTAGGTTAGTTTTTCAGGCACAACTGTTTATCAGAGAACCCTGCCTATTGCACCTATGTAGAGATGGAAGAAAGGTTTTTAAAATGTAGGAATGTTCTTTACAGAAGCAGTTTCCACTAAAATGTAACAGACTTAAGTCTTTTAAAAGTGCTAAGTGATCCATATGCTAGGAGGTCATCAGTTTTTCTTTTACATCTATACATTTTCTCTAACAAAATCTACCTGCGGGACTCAAATAGGTCACAAAATCTTAACACTTTAAATAAGCCATTCCTGCCTTAGGTTTTCCCTGCATTTAGCAAAAGAAAGGCAAGCTTGTTGTTGTAAGGAATCAAGACTTCTCCATTACAAACACACAGAAAAAAAAAAAAAAAAAGAAAAAAAAAAAAGAAAGAGGTTATTTTTCAGTGGGATTCTGTTTCCTATTCATACAATGATTGTGTGGAACAAGGAATCTCTGCTTTTGTTATAAATACTTCATAGAATCATGGAATGGTTTGGGTTGGAAGGAATGCAGTATGTGGGACCATATGAAATATCCAAGATGAGAAAAAATAATTACAATTATTTAAATTTTAAAAAAAACAGTGATTAGCACAGATGTGAGTGAGCTGTGGTACTGAATCCATGGCTTTTGTCTTGGAGAGATTAGTCTTGTCATCCAATACTTTTTTTCCATACAAACATGAGAGCAAATGCTACCCATGCATGGAGAAGTGTGGCAAAATTGGTTGATTGTGAAAGAATGTGTTACCTTAGTTTTAAGCAAAAGTGTGAGAAATGCTCTCTTTATACTATATTGTATTTATGTTACATACTTAGAATTGCACTTTACTGGAGTTGGAGTGGGTAATAACTCAGTGCAGAACATGGGGGCTAAGTTAGTTCATGTTTCAAGATGGCTGCATGCACTTTTGGAACTAAATTGATTTTTCACTTAACTCAAAATGTGTCCAGTATCAGTGAGAGGATTTTATCAGCATTTGGCTATTGTTACTACTATCAAAGGTAAATGTTATTCTTCAGGTCAGTATGCTTCTCACAAGTGCACATTTGGAAGGGCATATCCAGACTCCTTTGGGGACGTTTTATGAGATATGACAAAATAGTCTAAGCTTTTGGTGTGTTAAGCTGAATGAATAAACTTTAGACCACTGCAGAGGGAGAATTCCTTTGCTTTTGTTCATATACTGAATTAAGCTAGTGAACAATTTAAAAGCTTAGATCAGCCTGGGCACAAAGACAAAAGATAGCTTAGATTTTGACATAGCAGTCCCATTTAGACCATCATCTCCTGGGTGATGATGTATGTGGTGTCATTCATGGTGATTTGAAATCTGCAATAAAACACTGTCTGTTGCAATAACTGCCAAACTTATTTTAAGGTAACAAATTGCTTTGGATGGTTTCACTGTGATTTATTTAGCCTAACATGGTCTGAAGAAATATGAAATAGTAAAGGGGAAAAAAATTACATGTCTAAGTTTCTTTAAGATATTATAAATTTATTGCTGGGTTTACCCCTATCAATTCCTCCTCTTTTGAATACTTGAATTCTTATTGAGCCTGTGCCATTTATGTAGCTTGGGAAATACAATTCTTCCTAGCAAGAATTATTTTCACAATTTCACAGTCTGAAAGAAAGTTAAAGGCATTCTTAGGACTGAAAAGGCATTGCATAAAGTCAAAATTTGACACTTCAGTAAGAATTTTTCAGCCAAGCCAAAATAAAGGAACACTTAGCTGGAAACCATATGGTATAGAGTAAGATTCTGTACTAGGATTTCATAACCCCAAAAAGGTCTGTGTCACCTTCTAGGGAAAAAAAATCTCAATATTTTGGATGTGATTCTAAGCTTTTAGATTAATCTATGCAGTGGCTATTTTCACTGTTTAATCTTTACTTTTAACCATGTAGAACATCAGTTGGATTAATCTGCAAAACTGGAAGTTTAGTAGGAGCAATTAGTTGTTTAACTGAAAATTTAATATTTGTATCTTGGAATAGATACATTTGGGGGGGAGGGGAAATTGAATTATTCAGCCAGGATTGGGCTGAAGAAGCACACCACCTCATTAGGACTTCTATGTATTTGTATAATTTCTTATTGTAGATCCATAATTACTCTCCAGCTGAATAGGGTGATTCTTCCTGGGATCTCCTCCAATGCTTGCAGTGCAGCCAGGGATTGGTGCTTTATGTGCCTCGTCCTTCCCATATTTTGGAAGGTTGATGACAGCCTGAAAACAGTACTGAGTTGTGAGCCAATCTGACAGGTACTTTTGGAGCTCTGCCGCTTGGAGTTTGTGGCCATGCAGAAAGCATGTAGCTGTGAACTGGAGAGCTGATGGTTCTGGATGCCACCAGGAAGACAGCCCTGGGATGGCTCAGTGGCACCTGTGCCCTCACAGCCACTCACTGATGGTAGAAACCCACCTGCAAAGAAACTGAGGAAATGCTTGAGTTAAAAATACAGTGAATGGTTCTTCATCCTGGGCATTCTGGTATACAATACACATGCCTAGAGAAGAGACAAGAATACACATCATCCACTGGCAAGTCTGATGTGTGTGCTCATCTTTATGAGTGTTTCTTCATTCAGACTGGCTTCCATCTTTGTAAAAGAGACTCCCATGTGTGGTGAGAAGAGAAAGAAAGGAACAGGAAGAAAGAGGATACCTATTGATATCTCAAGCAGTTTTAGCCTAGTCTCTACTTACTTCTGTGAAGATTAGCATTGTGAATACAGTATTAAACTATAGCTCACTTTTCTCCTTCTCCCAGAATGTCATCACATTTAGGGTAACATCTTCTCCACCTGACAGTAAATTACGTTTGTCAGGACATGTGGCTAACTTTGACTCCTAGCACAGCTGATAAGCAAATGAACAATCTAGAGCACAAAATAAAAATTATAGTATTTTGTGTGTGTTTTAATAAATATTGTTCTGATTCACCGATTTGCCATTTATTGACAGCAATTACTAGGCTGATTTTATTTTTACTACACATTAACTTTTTTTTAGTGTATCTTTAATAAAAAATATTTTGAGTCTAAAATTACAGGTGCTGGCAGATAGAAGGAGGCTTGTGTTCCTGTGCCAGGCTTGCACAGTAGCCAGGGCACCTGCATGTCCTGCAACATATGTGAGGGATGCAACTGAACATACATTTATAGAGTTTGTAATGCCATAGACAAATCTCCTAAAATTTTTCTCTCCCGATAAAAGTAGATTTAAATTAAATTCTTGAATGGACTGAGATTCCTGTTATATGTCCTTCTGTACTTATTTTTTGCTGCTGTTGTGGAAGCATTGCAGTGCGTGCCAGTGGGATGGGCAGAATGACAGGACACAGAAGAAGGTGACTGCGATAATGAGGTGGTACCAAACCTGGCCAGTCTTTTCTGCAGGCTAACTCATTCATAGGACTATTAGGAGTGCAGCAGCTGGTGCGTTCCAAACAAAAGCATCTTGGATCAAGAACCTAACCAATATTCGTGTAGTCATACCAGTATTTGTTTTTATGAGTATGCTTTCCTGTCTTAAAACAGAAAAAATGAGAATTTTGAGTAAAGCAATAGTTTCTGTGCTTTCTATTAAAGTAAATGGAATAAGGAACTCCAGAAATTAGATGCAATGCCTTATGTGTCTCCTCTCCTCTTTGCTTCTTTCTGTAGGGTGGTTTGGCTTTAGCTCTGGCATGGCAGGCAGACAATGGCATTAGCTGATTTGGCTCTGTGTAGTGCTGAACATGAATATGAATTAGAGACAAGTGCCTGAGCTCTCATACTGACTTTTGTTTAGCTGTAAATTTGTTTGAATGTTAATGTCCCACATGCACATAAGCCCAATTAGGTTTGAGAATGCTTATTTTCTTTTCATGGGTTCTAAAAATTGAAGCTTTGTTTTATCTTATAAGCAATTTTAATTAGTTTTATATTGCTCAAAATAATGAAGAGGATGTATAAACACATCCAAGGTTTCAAATTCAGTGGAATACTGCACTATGACCTTCTGACTCTTAAAAGTAAATGAAAAATGACTTTAATAAGAGTCTTATTTTGATACTTGCATTTAGTAGTACCATAACTAATAGCTGCACTAGATGTGTTTCTCTAAGTTTTTACTTACCAAAAGTGTTTTTATCTCTACAGCCAGAACACAGACTCCCTTAGTCGGAAGTAGGAATTTTTAAAAACTTGCTTCCATGGCCATTTTGTAAAGATTAGCTTCTGAACTCTTTCTTATATGCTGTTGTGAATTACTGATCAGCATTGATGATCCTGCCACTTCACCAAGCCAAGGAAGATGTTAATCTAACTTTACAGAGCTTATCATCTGAACTTTGCATACAAATGATGCACTTGCTGGAAAAATGTTGTGCAGAAAGAGTGGAAACTGAAATGGAAATATTCTGGATTCTGGGGGCATTAATTTAATATTTTAACCTTTTCAAATACTTTATTTGCAGAGGTTTTGCTTTTGCTTCCTGGTACTGGTGCTCACATCACTTACTCTGTTCAGAAAGAAGAGAGTCAGTGATTTGGATGTTGTTTTAGAGCCCAGTGCAATTCCAGTGACTTGAGTGTTATCTCATATTTTGAAATTGCTATCTAAATGTACTACCTAGATTTTTCAAAGTTCAGCCATCATTTTTGTCTAGTTTTAGGTAGAACATAAAAACTACATGCATTTCATGACATTTTGTAGAAGTAGAAAATTTTTTGTCTTCTCTGACTGAAATTAGAACAATTAGAAAAATTCAGTGATACAGGCATTCATTAATCACACAAACACTACCTGTAACACCAGGTTAAAAGCCAACCTCCTGACTCCACAACAGAAATTATGTTACATTTGTTTAGAGAAAATATAATGCTAGGTGATCCTTAGTTTCTTCAGTAGAAGTAAACTGCCTTCTAAACTACAAAAGCAATGAAAAATGAAGTTTCAGGGTTTTATTTTCATATCTAAGGGGTCTTATTTTATTTAGGCTTAAAAATGAGCTGATCTGGGAACTCTCCCAGAGAGCTGATATACTTCCAGAGACTGATGAAGAGTAAACTGAAGTGGCAATACTCTGGGAAGGCTAGAGGCTATTGTAAATGGTCAGTCATGCTAAGTGTTGGTTTCTTCAATATGTTTAACTCACCCTGATATTTTACATGTTGAAAGACAGGGTAAGTCAGGAGTTCAGCCAGCATCCCAGCCTCACATGGCTGTTTGATTCATTGCTAGCATATTGTTCCACATCAGGTCATATATATTTATGGTTGAACAATTACATGCAGTGACTCTCATTTGTGTTATTAAATCTTTGCTGATTTTTGTAACTGAACTATATCTAAATTGAGTTTCTGAAATGTATGACTATTTGCAGTTCAGGCTAAATTTCTTTCTGATAGCTCACTGAAATCGTAACAGCGGCTGGTGAAGCCAAACTATTTTATCCAATGATGCTTGTGTCACATTTCATGCCAATTATTGTATCTTAAAAGACTCATTTTTATGAAATTTTATCAACAAGCAGCTTGTGCTCCCTGGCTTTTAAATTCAGTATCACTGAGCAGAGTTTTAGGTTTTTGCATCAGACAGTGTGCCCTTCAATGATTAAAATATTTCTAAAAAGGACAGAAAAATATCCCACAAAAAATAAAAGATATTTCAGATAGAGGTTTTGGATGATGTCCAGTTTCTACATTAAAAATGCTTTCCAACACCAGAGAAAGCCTGAATCATAACGACTCATTCAATACCATGTGCTCTCTGAGAAGAAAATGAGATCAGTAGTTAAATGAAATGCCCACGGATCCTGGGCATGATGCGCAAGATCAATGAAGATGATAATGCAGAGATGTGGGAGGACACTAAACTGGTCTGTTTCTTAAGATTTATTTTGTCTTCCTGTATCTTTCAGAGTGCTCTATGGAAACAAGATCACAGAGATCCCCCAGGGCCTTTTTGATGATCTTGTGTCTCTGCAGCTGCTGTGAGTATGATCCCTTCCTCTTTATTTTACAGACGAGCTTGTTTTACTGTTTTTCAGCTTCTGGCATTAATTTAAACACCTTAACCTCTGAATACTCACTGGGACGTGCTACTCTGTTGTTTCTACATCAGGCAAGAGAGGGAGGCAGAAGCTGGGGGGAAAAAAAAAAGGAAGGTGCCAACATTTTTATGGCACTGTGTAAGATGGGTGATAGACACAGGATTTAAGTGTGGGTAGAAAATGAGAGACTTGGTGAAGTACAAGAAAAAAATTTGGTCACCAGCTGATGTGCAAGTGGGGATGCCATCTGATTGTTTTAATACAATTAGCATTTGTGGTTGAATATCTAGAGCCTTGAGGGCTACTCTATTGCAAGTACCTGCACATGCAAGCAAAATGGCCACATGAAAAATATTACCATGCTCAGTTCCCTTTCCTTATTATGCCAAATGTGGCTTAGTTGCACGAGAAGTTTTTGCAGAATATATTGTGTATTTGAGTATTTTATGCCATTTAACACACAGTCACGTTCAGGGTAAGATATATATTATACAGTCTTCTGTCTTTATTAATACAGCATAAAAAAATTTCTAAGCCAAAGATGAAACTGGAAATTTCACTCACTGTTGTCTCCGTAATCACACTGGGAACCAGTAACTACTTCAAAGAGAAATAAAAAATTGACTATTTCAGCAAGTCAGTGGAGTTTAATATGTATTGCAAATGTTTGATTTACCATCATAGATGATGCACCCAGAAGGTGAAGGCGATTTATGGTAAATTAATCCATTCTGGTTTATATCACATGCAACTGTTCACCCCCAAACAATATATTGTATGAAATATAGCAGTAAAAGCAGCTTTCATACATGTTTTTAAGGTATTTCTGACTGTCTTGATATAACTATATATGAATATTCAAAAGTTTGTGATTATCGTTGAATGTGTCACTCTATGATTGCAGACTTTGGTGTGCCAATGTACTGTATAAAATAAGCATGGATTTAGAGGAGAAACCCCTAACCAAAATCAAAGAACTAATATATGTAATAGTGGAAATTGCTCTGTATGTTATGAGAAGTACTATTCAGATGTGTAGCCCATTAGATCTTAATTGCAAACATGGCCCACTTTATTTTAGAGAAGGACAAGCAAGAGCACATACGATTTGGTTATAATAATCCTTGAGCTGTGACAGTGGAAGCTGTTCATCTCCTCCTGCACACAGCCAATTGTTTTGTCTTCACCCTTTGCACATACCTTTTCCAGCAGCTCCTTTCCTCTCTCTTGTCCATATCTCACAAGTTGGTTAATACCTCAGTGTCTTGATGGCCAGGCTGTGCAGGAAGAGAAGATTGTATGTGGAGGGGAGTTAGTTTGCCATGTGTGAGAACAACGAGCAGAAAGTGCTCAGGGGTTGGGACTCTAAGTTACTGTAACTGGCGTGTTAGCCATGCTCAGACACAGGTTGTGTTTGCCACAAAGAAGGCACTGCAGGCAAAAGGAAAACTAAAACTTCACTTGTTACTTTGACGTCTGAGAAAGAAACTATCTTTGAAAAGTCTGAGCTTTATCATACTCACATCCCCACAACCCCTGCCGAATATTTTATGGTTACAAGTCTGAAGTGATAAAGAATTGCTACATCTATCCCAGGACTCTTTACAAATAGGATCTTTCCAAGCAGAAAAAAAAAATAAAATAAAAATCACTGAACACATGGTTCCGTGCCCTTTAAAAATGTGGGTCTAGAACTTTTGCATAAAGCATTAAGAAGAACTTTATACTGTAGTCCTTGTGTGCAAGTAGTGCACGCTTTCAATAACTTACATATTTAAGCCCAGATGCAGTCATTTTCCTGTCTGAATTAGTTCAAGTGATGCTTCTTTGTTAAGGGGGCAAGACCTATATGCCAGAGAACCATTAAAAGGTGTTGTACTTCAACTGTTTAAACATTCTCAAGCTGAGATGTATATAGATTGCCCTGTTATGGGATTCTCAGAGTATTGTGGCTCTAGAGCCTTTCAGGGTCTTCTCGAAAGTGTTTGAATATAAAGTAGCTCCTGGCAAGGAGAGTATTAAATGGTCATGCTTTAAATGCAAACAAATGTCTGCACACTTTTCTGACCATGGCCTTGAATTAGCTATTATGGGACTGCTTGTAGTATTTTTAATGGATTAAAAAAAAAAAAATAAATTACATTTGTTGGTTTTAAACCTGCTGTTGAACAGTTGGAAGAGTGCCCTATGATTAGATCTAATTTAGTGTTCAGTGGGCTCTAGATTGGATTTCTTCTTATTAGTCTGGAGCCACACTGATAAGAACGCTCTCATTAAGGTATCCTGGTAGCCAAGATAATTTCCTAGGGTTCAGCTGGAGCATTTTTTAAAATATACTGCCTTTATGATAAAGCAGTACACAGTCAGAAACTGGAAGTCACTGTGGGCTGAGTCTAAAATTGTTGAGATGGTATTTAGAAGAAAAAAAAAAAAAAAAAAAACAAACTATAACTGTGAAGTTGCAAAGCAGGCAATATTGTTATTTACCGGTTTGGGTAAGACTCATCAGGCTTTCTCAGAAATGCCATTATCCTTCTGTTTAAATATACTACCACAATATAGGTCCACAATACTCCACTTTTATTCTGGCAGAATTGTTTGGTGTCAGTGCCTTACACCTGCAGCCAGTACCACTGCTGTCAGAAACACCATAGCTGGGTAAAGTAATGCCTGGCTTGGGCATGACAGCCTCTTAAACTGCCCTGTTTGACTTTGGTGTGTGGGAAATGGAGAATCCAGAACAAATTTGAGACCACCTGGCTGGCATTAGCATTCTGTATTTCTGTCATGTAAGACTGAGGTAAGTAAGCCAATATTATATTTGGCAAGAAAATAACTAGGCATGGTTAGATAGTTTTTTGTTGTTGTGTGTGGTTTTTTTGTGTTTTATTTAAACTCCATTGGTTTAATTAAAAGTGTTGTTTCTGAAATCTTCATTATAATCTGCTGTCTTAAGTAGTTAATATTCCCCATATGAAAATCACAATCAGATTTCTGTTAAATTCCTGATTTCACAAAACTTATTATTCCTTAAATATGCAATTGTAACCAACAGAGCAGCAAACATTATTGTACAAAGTCCAACTAAATGTTGTTCAGTGGAGCAGAAGCTTTTCTTGGACTACATAATTTTTTCTTATCCTGTTGAAGTTTCCAGGAAAGAGGATGCTAGAAAGTTATTGTACATACTATGTCCTATCCTCATACACTCTTCAGCAGGCTGGATCAAGTGTCTTCTGGGGATTTTAGGTCAATTTGGATTTGAGAGACTTATACTGTTTTCCAGAAAGGGATAACTGGATTCTGAATTATTTTTGTTTGTTTCAAGTACACTGGAACTTTAATTTCATTGGGGTAACAATCAATCCATGCTATGGAAAAGGGTTTGATTAATTATCATTGCTTGTGTAACTTGTATTTGAATATCAAAAAACTGGGAAGGATTTCAGTTTTAAGGTGGAAGTTTTGAACACCCACTAGCTGTGGCCCTTTGAATTCCTATCCAGGAGGCCCTAAACTAACCTTGGTCTGTCTCAAAACTGGAATATATTTAAATGTCCTTCTCACCTGTCTTTCAGTTTTTCTAGAATGTGGACAAGCTCTTCCAGGTGCCCTTGAATTTTCCAAGCTGTCTACCAGTCACTGCAAAGGGGACAGGGCAGAACACTGTGCAGATCTTTTTTCTCAGCAGCCCTATGACAGATAAACCTGAGGGTTGCTCCACTTGCTCCCACATGAGCAACATGAGAGTCAGTGAGCACAGTGAAACAGTGAGTCAAGTGGCTCAAGCCAGTGAGCTGTGGATAGTGGGCACCAAGTTTGTTAACCTGGGTTTTTCATACCTGAATAAAACGCCTTTCTGCAACCATACTAAAACAAACATTCTAGGAGCCTTTTTATTACAGTTATAGACTGTGTGCTTCACAGTGCTCTGTTTCCTGGAATAACACAGTATCATAAAATCTCTACTGTTTAAAGACATCATAGAGCAAAGTAATATAGGGAGATGAAATCTCATTTTTCAGATGTCTGGCATATTATCAGTTTTCAGTAAACCCTTTTCATTGAGGAAATTTACTTCGCATAGCTACTAATCATACAAGTGCTCAAGCATCTTGATCCTAAATCCTATGATTGAGATCCCCATGGCTTGCTGGGCAAGAAAGAATCCCTGTAGTGGACTCCATTTTGCTGTTGCTGAAAGTAGATATACTCCTGGGGTACATAGATATTGAAACCAGAGGTTTGTTGTATTCCTTTCTCATAAAACAAAGCCAAAAGCCTTCTCCTCCTTCTACTAACCTCTGGTCACTAAGGGAAACCCAACATAGACATATTGGCAGAAAAAGTAACTGCAGAAGTGGTGAAAAATTAGACTTCCAGATCCAATAATGTAAACTGGGTTAAAATTGGAACTAGATCTAATATATACAACTTCAACTGATATTTATTAAAAATAGATTTGTATGAAGTGACAATTTGTGTATGTACTTTCAGAAACTGCTATTATCAGTCTTCTAGAAATTCAACCAGTCAGATTTTGCTTTGAGTGATTCTCCTTTTTAACCTGCTTTTTATGCTATTTCTCCTTGGATGAGTAGTGAGATACTTGGTACTCTCATAGTTCTCCTGATGAGGTTACTTGGAAAAATATCTCCATGGGAAATCTGCTAAGTTTGAAGTTCTTGTGTTGATTCATAATTGTAAATTGAATCCCAGTACTTACGAGTTAAAAATAGGATCTACCAAATATTCTTAAAGGTCTTTTCCAACCTAAATGATTCTATGATTTATTGTACCCTTTTGGAGCATGTTAGAAGCTCAAAGAAAATCCAGTGAAGCATAAAACCCTACAAAATATTTTTTTTTAAAATATACAATTATTCTAAAGAATGTACATAAATTCCAATATTTTGTATTGGATACATTACCTTATTATATACATAAGTATCATTAAACAGTGATGCAAACAGTATATAAATGCCAGAAATTACAGTTTTCCATTTCCAAATGCTTTAAAGCACAATAGTTTCTCCTCCTCCACATAGCAATCTTAAGAACTTAAAGTGATGTATATAATCTTCTTGTTCCTTAGAGTTCTTCATTTTTCTCATTGAGGAGAGAGAACAGGCATCTTAAAAAAGAGACCTTCTGACTAGATGTAAGGGGCAGCAATTTCACTAGGATAAGTCAAGCAGTGGAGCAGTCTGCCTAGAGAAGTTGTGCGTTCTCCATCCTTGAAGATTTCAAAGGCCAGACTTAATAAAACTCTCAGCAACCTGGTCTGACCTTCTAGATGACCCTGCTTTGGGTAGTCTAACAGGACAAGGGACCTCTCAAGCTTCCTGCCATTCTGAATATCCTGGGATCTGATGAAATAATTATTTCTCAGATAAAGCAAATTTCTGTGTTAAATATCTATCAATTGGTCATGCTTTGAGTGGGATTCAGAGCAGATGAGCTCTGGAGGTCCTTTGCAACCTGTGTCATTTCTGGGTTTGGTGATTCTGCTTTCTTAGCAAAATGACATGAACTTTTCTGTTGATTACTCCAAATATTTCTGGCTACAGCAGATACTGTGCAACCCTTGTCCTTCTAGTCTAGGACAGAATACTGTCTGCACAGATCTGTTTAATAGCTTTAGAATTGTTTTCAAGCTGTTTGCCTCAAGCTTTTTTCCTTCAGATTTCTGCATTTAGACTGCTATTGTGGTAATATTGCTAAACTCAATAACTGCTGTTCAAGTGAGGGAGCAGCATCTGCCAGACACAGAAATACAATTACAGTCAAGCACTAATGAAAGACTGCAACAGCATCTGCCCTTTCTGTGTCACTTCTGTAGCCTGTTTGCATGCAGCTTCCCAAAACAACTGCTAGTTCATACGTCAGTGTGTAATTCATTAGCGCTTCTGACGCCAGTGCTCCAAGCTGCACTCACCTGACAGGAACCCTCCCAGTTATTACTACACAAGAGACTAACTCCCAATAGTGCAGGAAATTGAGAACGTGTTTGTTTTGCTGTGCATCTGAATTATCACGGGGGTGTCTAAAATCAGCTATAACCTTATCTGCAGACGTAAATCAGACAATATTGAATTCGGAATAATGGAAGTCCAGATACTACGACAACACGTGCTTATAATTTTCCAGGTAGTAACACAAGTGCCTCAGGATTGTTTTATGGAAAGTGTTCAATTGCAGTCACAGTCTTTTGGTTCAGGAATAAAAGGAGGCTGTTAAAATCTCTCCCAAACAGGACTGTGAGACTGTGCTTTCTGCTTCCTTCTTGACTCATTAGGAGCTTGTGATTTTTCCATTGTAATTTATGTTGAATAAATTTGTCATCACCATCATCCAGTTTCCTGAACATGGAGAAACACTTGAAGCTGCTTCAAGTAAGCATGATGATGATTTCACACTAGTTATTATCAATTGAAGCACTGACAGACTCTTCAGTGGTCAGTCATCACATTAGAAAATGTAAATTTTAGTAGATGTCTAAGTATCTTGACACAGTGAGAGGCAGTCAAATTGCTCTCCTACACTACAGGCCATTTTAAAATGTTCCTGGAACCTAATATAATTATTTTGTCAATAAGCAGGTAGGGGCACACACAATTCTGTCATTAGTTATTGCTGGTCATTGACTGCTAGGAGGGCAGAGCACCTGACTAGATACTTTCATATTGGCACTTTGACTGTTCTCCCATCAATAGTTGTGTTGAATCAAAGATGACACTTTATTCCCTATATATTTCAAGAGAAAATGCTGGAGAAAAAAAAACACCCCAAAACAACAAAATACCATGTCAAAAAGTTGTTTTACTTTTTGTGACAGGCATTGTATTTCCTATGGAATGTTTTCTGCCAAGAGTCCTTCCTTTGCTGCTCTGTAGTGCCTTTAAATGTAGGTGAAGCCTTTGACTATTGATATTCTATAGAAGTCATGTGTACTCAATTTGTGTTCTTTAGTAACCCATGCAAATAACTTCAGTTCTCCTCTTCCTTACAAGTCTCCTATGCATTTTACATCTGTGTTCTTCTGGTGAGTTCTCATTTTTCCCAGTGGAGTCTGGCATGTGGGATGTGCCAGCCAGTTCATGGAATGCCGAACATTTTCATTCACATCATTTTGTCATTGCTGTCAAAACACAAAGCTAGTGAAAAAAGAAGTTTTCCAGTGGCTCTGTGCAGCTTTTCTCCCTGACACTTTCCTTTTGACTTGTTGACGTCTGTAGGAGATGATTTCTGGTCCATCCTGTGGCAAAAGAAATCAACTTGCAGCCTCCAGCGTGTGTGAAGGTTGCTGGGCTGCTGTTTCGTTCTCCGAGTTATGTAGTTATTTTGCTGATAGTTTGATCATTTGACTTTGCTAAGGTGAAAATACAATCACTGCTAAGGGTAAAAGCCTTATAAACATCCATTTACTCTTGAAAAACAATTTTTTTCAGTCGTTTGGGTTTGGAGTTCAAAGTGTTATTTAAATGTTAATCACTTGAAACTGTGCTTGGGCATATAATTCAATTATGGGACCATCTTAATTATGCAGATGGTGCTTATGAGCATCTGATACAATTCCAGTGCCAACTCAGTACACATTTGCTCAAAGGCCTTAGCTGAAACACGTTATTATTTCAACGTGTATGGACAAATTCACCCCTTCAGGAAATGCTTTCAACGGTGAGCAAACCACAAGGTCTTTAGCCATTCTCCTGTATTCTGTGGTGGTCCTAGGCTTACCAGAGATTTCTTCATGTTTTTAACGGAGACTTCAGTTAATAATCCATCATCCCTCTGGCTACCAGGCGGTTTTATTTCTGCTTGAATTTGTAACCTCCTTTTGAATGCTGCACCATGTCTGGGGGCCGTGTGTAAATCTCATCCAATCAAACTGACAATAAAATAGGGAAATTAGTGGAATTTACTTTCACCATAAATCGATGCAAAATAAATACCATGTAATTCTTGTTAAATAAGACTCAGCTTTTAATATTGTCCCTCTCTTGGTGTGAGTCCAATGAAGAGGAACCCTTAGTATGTTTTACAGCGTGGTTCAGTGTTTAAGGAAGATCAGTGTTTCTGCTTCCTAGAATATGTTTTTCTCATCTGCTTTTGTGTTTGTTTAAAAAAAAAAAATCTATTTAACCATTTTTAACACAATGTTAGGCCAGCCTTGAATACCTAGTTAATAATTAGATGCCACTAGAATGACTGTGACATTGAAGAAAGATTAAGCAAAGAACTGGCATTTATAAAGCGGAGTATTCATAAAGGGGATATTTTAAAATAACTGAGTTTTGAAAGGAATATAAACTTTAATTCTCCTAGCCAAAAGGCATTGTCTAATTCACAGTAACTATGAGGAAAAAAAATATCAGGGTTACTTATTCTGCTCTCTCACAGTTTTTCACTCACCCCCCCGACCCGTTCTTTTCTCACTGATTTTTATCAGAAATAGGACGTTAATCTGTCTCATGACCCACCGAGCACAGCCACATCTGTATTTCTGTTGAGCACAATCAGTGCTCTTTAGATTTAGGTACTGCCAATATATTGTGTAGATGACACAGAATAGCTGTTGCCTCCTCAGAAAAGCTGTGTAGTACTTGAATTCCCACTTCTAAACAGTCTGCACAAACACTTTCCTCTTCCAAATTACTTTCGCTGATGCTTAAAAGGAGAGAACGTGCCCCTGTATTAGTAGCTGTATATAGGATCAGTTTCTCTCATTTTGATACTTGGCTTTTAAAGAAATGTCACAGATTGTATCCCTATGAATCTAGTCATTAAAAATTCATGCCAAAAATCTTGTCATATTGTGACTTCCAGTTTCCAGCATTTGGTTTATTCATGGTTTGTTGAAACTACTGAGAGAATTAATCCAAATTCCATGAATTTGGATTATTAGGTGGAATCACAAGGACACAGGGTAGAAACCAAAGGTAATGCCTAGGTGTACATCAGGATATTGTTTAAAACAATTAAGTGATTCTGCCTTCTAGTGATTTTTTAACCTGTTCTGTATGGAAAAGATAACATACAACCTTGAAAGATAAAAGCATAATGCAGAACCAAGAGAGAATGAAGATGCTTTGGCTGGGACCTACAAACAGCTTTAAGAAGCAGGTAGTAAGGGATGACATTGATGGCATGGGAGTAACTGTTCCTGTAACCTAATATGAAAATTACCCTGTTACTTCTCATGGAGTCAAGAGGACTCTGGATTAGGTGTCGCATAATTATCAGTCACAGAAATACACAGAGGTCATAGGAGTGTTGCTTATAATTTCATAAAATTAGTTCAGCAATTAGTTCATAGAAAAATGTAACCTCATTTATCCATCATTGCCTTCTATGGGACTTTCTCTTACCTGGTGTCAAACTTCTTTTTCTATGACATATAAAGAAGAAACTTCAGGTAAATTGGTATTGACTTTTCTGTTGTCCAGAAAGGTAAGTGCAGCTCTGACACCCTCTCATTCCAAAGACCTGTATTCCTGTTCTCCTTGAGAAAAGGACTCTACTCAAGTATGTGTCCTTTTATGTATCACAATTACTGTAGCCGTTTACTGCAGTAATGAGGCTCTGCCAAAATGATGGGGGAAGCACAGGGCTGTCATGAGTGTACAATGTTCCAAAGGTTTCAGCAATGCCAAGGCAGGGTGCAATGCAAAGGAAGCACCTTCTGAAATTATTTTTTTGGAGCAAAAAAGAAAAAGCATCATGTCACAAAAAAGCAAGCACACATTTCTTCCTTGACAGGTTTCTGTGTTGCCTATAGTGGTATATGTTTGATAGAAATGGAAGCTCCCTGTGCTGTTAGAGGTGTGTTTAAGATCACATATTTGCTTTCTGAGGAATGGAGGATATATTTTCTTTTTTACCTAAAATGATGTTTCTCTTCTAATTTAGTATGTGTGGCACACAGGGAGCCTCAGTATTGCAATATTAAGCCTTCCAATTTCATTGACAAACTAGCAAGAATTTTGTGACCAAGAGAACCAAGTTAGCTGCACATACTGCTTGCAATGTACCATTTTTTTCAGGCTGATAGTAGTAAAAACATGAGGATTTTGGCTTTTGTAAGAACAGAACTGTAGGACAATGGAGATGGGAAGCAACCTCAGGTGGTCACTAACATTTGAGACTGGAGAACCCTTGATCAAAGCAGACCCACCTTCTTAGGTCAGAGCAGGTTGCTCATGGCTTTATTTGGGATCATCTTGAAAACTTTCAGCAACTCTTTGCACAACTCTTATGAGCAACCTGTTCCACTGCTTGACTGGCCTTAATTAGGAAGTGAGCTTGTCTTTCAGGATGTCTGAGTCCAGACCCTACACTTTTCTCTTTTTGTCTCTGAGGAGAATCACATTTTAATTCTTTCCATGATCAAATTAGCTCTGCACTGCTTATCAAAAGATGTCAAACTTCCGTGATTTCAGTCAGACTTAAGACAGCTGCTGGTAGAGAAAACTAAAAACAAAACAAAACAACCCTATTCTTCTCATTGTGGACTTTGCACATGTGTGTGTGCATGGAATTCCAAGGCAGGGAGTATTTGCCATTTCTATGTATATTAAGATGAAGATTTTTAATATTTGTGTAAAATTTTGAATAAACTGGGCAGGGGAACTGGGCATAAAGAAAACCCCACACCAAAACATGAAGTATTTCAAGTTAGATAGCACTGTCATGTGTTTGTATATTCCCCAGCTATGAGAATACTGATGCTGACTGGTTTTTTCATCTTTTTAATGTAGCAGGCAAATGAAGACTTTATATGTGGGTTGGCTTTTTGACTATATATATATTTATATTTTTTAAAGATTTAACCCCAAAGTTCAGTCTATCTTTATTTGATTATTACAAGATTAATGAATTATAAACCTTTCCTCTATTTTCAGGCTTCTCAATGCCAATAAGATCAACTGCCTGAGGGTAAACACGTTCCAAGGTCTGCATAATCTCAAACTGCTATCTCTTTATGACAACAAACTGCAGACCATCAGCAAGGGGCTTTTTGCACCTCTCCGATCGATACAGACTCTGTGAGTATGCAGGCATATTGTAAATGACAGCTCTCTAGCTCTCTCTTTTTCCCCCAAAGATGTTGCCTGTCTTTGCAAAAGCTTTGCATCTGGCATTAAGACAATCTGGAATATACCCCAAGGTACTAGCCCCTCCTCTTCTGACAGAAAAGGAGTAAGAAAAATAAGTGTTGTATTAATTCAGCACAGCCAGCTATCAATATAGCCTGCCCATAGTGACATGAATTTCCCAAGTGTATTAAGCCCCCAGAGTAATTAATTCATACTGTTTGAAATATAATATGTAAATTTGACTCTGTACACTATATATACAGCAGACTCAGTTAAAAACGTTGTCTAACCATTTTTAATGAGCTAGTGAGTTGGCATCTTTCCTTACTGGGTCTGAGTCCTCCTGTACAGATAGTGACTTCTGAAACCATTTCAGCTGACATTCACTTACTGGAAATGATATGTTGTACTAATTGATCCATTATGAAAACCCTCTAAACATTTTCTGAGAGTCTTTGAATTGGAGGCATTGCTAGAAGAGGGATCAGAAGAAAAACTGGAAGCAAAAGTATAGAAAAGACTTAATATTTTACAGAAGAAGATTAAATCCTGAAGCTGTGAATAATAAGATAGCAAGGTAAACGGGACTCCTTCAGAACTGGAGTTGGCAGCCCCACATACATGAAAAACAAGGAAGAACCCCCTCATCCAATATTGTGTATTTGTGTTCATATTTCTCTGTGTGGTCATATATTGATCTAAGACTCTGTTTATGTAGAATGTGTTTGTATTTCCAGTATTAAAATATTTATGTGTCTGTACATAAATACATACTGGAATACGTATGCACATTATATATATATATATATACACACACACACGCTATAGTACAGATGTATATACACACAAATGCATATATATATTTTAAAGCTGGACATGCATTGGCAAAATTAGTTTTAATTAATATAAAAATGAAGCAATAGGGGTGAATTCTAGCAGCAAACTACCTGCTCCCTCCTCAAGCAGCCACAAGCCCAACCTTAATTTCCAGTAGGTATCTGGCCAGTATGTGTTGCTGCAAATGATTAAGTCGTTAAAAGAATTATGTACAACCTCCCTCAGTCCTGCCCTCTTGCCTCTACAGTGCTTTCTTATGCTGCAACATATTTGTGCAGTTATATATGTAAATGACAGAGAAGGTTCATTTACAGAGATAAGTAAGATTTGTCAAGTTAAACAACAGACAACACCATTTAGGTATAAAAGTTTCTTTCTGTGGGGTTTTATTGGTACTCTTGGTTACTAAAATGGCCTTGTTGCTTCACACCAAGACATTTTTTCATTGAAAGTTTTGATGCATTCTCTCATTTTTAGTACTCCAAGTGATTGCCATTTTCTGCCTTTTTTTTTCCTAGAGCTACAAAACCAGTCCCATCTCCTGTCTTTATATGCTTGGCTGTTCTTTGGACCTTTCACTCCAGGAAAGGCCCTACCACCACAGTAATCTTTAGTTTCTTCAGGCACTTGCCACTCCTTGACAGACCTTGCCCTGTTTTATTTTATATTTATTCCATGAAGTTACTGTTTCTAACTTCAAACAGGTGCTAAAAACACACCAACAGTAACAGCACAGAGTCCTTCTGAGGCTATAGCGTTACACCTCTGTCCAAATCAAATTCAAACATCTGTCTTCAACTGCTTTTGCAGTTATTGGAGAGCCATGTCCTGCTCCCTTAAAAGGTAGAGGGACTGGTGCAAATTAACTTAGCTGAGATCAGAATCAGACTCTGATAAAGACATAAGAAACTCTCCTGATACAGTGCTCATCTTTGTCAAGCAGAATGATTCATAACAGCAGCAGGGAAATGCTGTTTCTCTCTAAGATACTCCAGCAGATTTCTATTAACAAAATCTAAATATCCAGTTTAAATCAATGCTCTAAGTTTCAGTTGTGTGGGAAACATGTTGTGCAAATTTTGGTGAAGAATAGAGTCAAGTTCTACCATGCAAAACAGTTCAGCCTCAAAAGTAAAAATTTCTGGTCCGAGACAAAAAAAAAAATAAATGAGATGAATACTATTACACATGATAAGTATAGGCAGATACCCATTTCACTCTTGAGAAAAGACCTCTAGATCACTCCTGGCTCTGCCCACAGATCCAAGGCACTTTACTAATTCACATTTTGATCCCTCAGAGGTGGAGCTTGCCAATAAAATTTGTTTTAAACCAGGATACAAAATTATCTTCAGGTCGGTTTCATCTAAAAAGATGGATTTCTCTCAAAAGGCAGCATATCAAACATTGCACTTTGTAGACAGGAAGTCTGTGTCCCTTAAAGCAGATTTTGCTATCTTAATTTTTATTTCCTCTGTGAAAGGACTTGCAGCAGGCTTAATGAGCTACGAAATGTGATAGCTCCAGAATTCTCCCATTCATGTGCAGCTCCGTGTGGTTTCCGCCAGGCCTGGGTTTTTGGAAGCTCATTCAATTACTCTACTCTTCAGGTTTGCGTTTGTGAAAAACAGTGATGGAGCACAGTGTCACAGGTCACTTCTGATTAAACATCCCATCCTTCTTGCAGACATTTAGCTCAGAATCCATTTGTGTGCGACTGCCATTTGAAGTGGCTGGCTGATTACCTGCAGGATAATCCGATAGAAACCAGCGGCGCTCGGTGCAGCAACCCGCGTCGCCTTGCCAACAAGCGGATCAGCCAGATCAAGAGCAAGAAGTTCCGCTGCTCAGGTAATTCATTTATCCAGGCTGGACTGCACTTTCAATTCAGAAATAAGCAGGTCCAGAGAGCCTACTAATCAAATCTGCAGGACAGTGTTTGCTATAATGGATATTATGGAGCATCTTTTCAAATTCGATTTGGAAAATTCAGTTAGTTCTCCAGAAAGCAAATTACCTTATGGATTAAAAAATAAAAAGGGGGGAAAAAGAAAAGGGGAAGGGGGAGCAATCTATAGCTGTCTTCTGTGTGTTTCTTAAGAACAAAGAAAAGAAAAAAGAGAAAAGTTTGTGACATTTAATTTTAAAGAATTAAAGGTTGTAAATTGTCTAAGGAAAAGAATTAAGATGTATATGGATCCATGTGGCAAATGTCATATTTTGAAAGCACGGAAGTTGGATGGATCATCTTTTGCATTCAGACAGAACTCTTCTTTACCTTAATGGAAGCTGAGATCAAGTATGAGTGAGATTTTTATGCAATAGGCAATGAGAATTTCTGACCTAGGATGTGAGGGAAGCTGGAGGTGAGGGGATGGCATCAGTTCACATAATTTCATAGATTATTTTTTTTATATCTACAAGTAACATGCACTAATTCAAGTAAAACTGCCATCAAATTTAGTAAGATTTTTTAATTTTTATTTTAGTAAGTTTTGAATCAAAACTTGCATCATAATTTAGACAAGGATTTTGTGCTGTAAAGTAGATGGAAAAATAATTCCACCTGAAAATAATCTCCAAAGTAACATCAACACCATCTTCTCAAGCTTATCCATTATTGATTTATGGTCCAGTTCTTGGTAAAAGGACATTTATTTCCTTACACAGCACCACTAAGCAGACTGCTTGTTCATGTGTTTTTTTCTGTTGGTTATCAGTATTTTAGATTACTGCATTTTTGTGTACTGTAAAGACAAGCAGGTTTCAGTGAGCAAATCTATTAATGTGCACTAAGAAGAAAACTGATTCTTACTGATGAAGTATCTTCCATATTCTCTATAAAAATTTTGTCTTTTTCCTCTGAAAAAGAAACAACAAAGCAAAACAACAAAACAACTATGATTGTGTTCCTCATGGTAAAAGATTAATGACTCTAGATGAGGATGCAGCATGAAGCTGAATGACCGCAGCCCGAAACAAGCCGTTGTGCTGTGTGTGTCCCTGCAAGCAACGTGCTGAGCTAAACCTTCACTTCGTGGGGAAGAGAAAATAAAGATAGCTTCAGTTTCAGTCAGGTTTTCTTGGCCATGCTTGTTAAAGTCTTCAAGCATTTGTGGCTTCAGCCACAAAATTTATAACCAGAACTGAAATAATTACATATTTCTATCTAGGTTTTTGGATTGTGTCCATCATAGTAACAAGATAATTAGTCAGTAATATTCATATTTAAAGAAACTGGAAATGAAAATGCATAAATGTAATTTAGAAAGGAAAGTAGACTGCAGAAACAGAGCAGGATAAATCTGTACCCAATTTGCTATTGTTATTTTATTCTGCTTTTATTAATAGTCTAGAGAAATTAATATTATGTATGTGCATGCCTGTCCTGAACAATGGAGCAGGCTATTGGGTAAGGCAAACACCATCTGATATCATTTATGAAAGGTCGTAGCTCAGAAGAGCAGCAAAGCAGAACACAGTACCTGGTGACGTTGAGAATAATATTTTGTGGGGGTTCTTATCTTGGGGGTCCATTCCTTGAGGCATTGAGCTGTTTTTTCCTTGGTCTCCAGTTCTATCAGTATATCAAAACCACATGGAAGAAGCATAAACCTGACTTAGGAAGGAGGAGAGCAGGGATTGTACAGCTTCAGAACAAAGATTTCAGCTGGATGAAAACTAATTCTATTCAAAAGCTCAATAGAGAAGGTATCCTTGCCTGGAGAGTTTCCAGATGGCGAGGAGATACAGTGAAGCCGCCTCCTTGTCTCCTCACATGAGACAGGGGAAGCATCTATTGGTTTAGAAGAATTTTAGTTTGTAAGTCACTCCAGAGAACAGACATCCTTGGCACCTATTCTGCTCAAGCTGTCCTTTTGAATCATGGCTGCCTCAGACTTGGCATTTAGCAGGAATTTTCCATGTTTTTGTTTTGAGGAATATCCCAGGCTTTAACCCAGCACGTCTCTGTACAGAAAAGTCCATGAGGTATGAATCTTCCTCATTCAAAGTCAGACAATTATTGACTAGTGCTTTGCATTATCCAGGGATGAGCTTTCACAATCCTGCTGGGATGGCAATGCTTAGTAACTTGTCAATGTCCTTGCTGGCTGTGGGATTCTTCCTGTCTAGTTTTTGCATCTTTTGCTCAGTTAATGATTTTTTTTTTTTTTAATTTTAAGTCCTTTTGTAAATGTTCATCTCTATACTCAAACAGTTCTTGTTTCAGGATGATGATATGTTCATGTAGCTTGTTTAATACACCTAGTACATGTCCGTAGTTAGAAAGATGGGGGCTTTTGGGAAAAAATCAATTAGTATGGGGGAATGCTTAAGGTAGAAACTTGATGTTTTACCTTTGAGAAATGACCAGGATGCACAGAAGGTGTGGGCTCTGCAGGAGCAGAGACACTCAGCCAGTATCAGGGTCACACCCATGAGCAGTTAAACTTAGGTGACCTTAATTTTTTTACATCAGGGAAAGGACCAGTTCTGAAGTCATAAAATACTGAGGTAGTCCTGAAGCAGCTTGGTTTTTTCACATTCATTTGAATTCTACGAAGTATCACAAAGCAGATTGTTAGGAAGGACCTGGCATGAGAAAAAATGTGATTGTTCAGCAACAAAAGCAGTTTTTGTGCAAGAATGGGAAAGAGGAGAAGTTAGCAGGAATGGGAAAGAAAAGCTGAGATGTTTGAAGTGCCATCAGTTTGAAATGGTAGTGGAACATCAAGATGGTAACATCAAGAGGACCCACTCAGAGATACAGATGGGCTAAACAGAACTGTATTTGATTCATTAAATGAAACTATGAGGACAAAACTTCCCAGCACAGTAAAAGTAAAATTAAATTTAAAAATCTAGAAAAATTAATTCTGCATGTTGTTTCCTTCAGTTTTTATTCTAGCTCCCCACCATGCTTTTAGATAGTATTTAGCAAGAAGGACTTGTCGTCTTTTTTAAATTCATCATCAAGGCACTTTTCCCAGATGCTATTTCCTCCCTGAACTAAATTACTCAAGCTTTCACTGGTAATGATGGAGCAACATCTGCAAAGATTATGAGGCCATATGAAGGGGTTTCTGTGCAACAGGTAAATAATGTACATAATTCTTTTTAAAAGGAGAATTGGAAGCATTACAGCATGAAATGAAGGAACAGCAGGGAAAGGAGCATGTTTTTGCCTGGGGCTGTGAGACAGGCAAAGCTGTTGAATGTACTAACCAATATGTTGAAGCCTCAGATTACAATAGGTACTATTTCCCATGTTTTTCTGCCATCCCTTTAATGTGATGCACCTAAAAAACAATAAACCTCCCCGGTGATGAGCTCTCTCCCCAGTTATAGCATGGGAGACTAAGGAAGGTTTTTCTTGAAAGAGAAAATGAAGGAAATAGGCTGCAATTAATTCTCTCTCACTTCTGTTTAGAAAAGAGAAATGCTGTCATTTTCAGTGGCAACAATAAAATCCTGGTGATCATTTTCCTCTTGGCTGCATCTGCCCACTATGACCACCAAAGGATCCAGTGGTACTTGCCAGCCTTTGTCACTGGAGGCTCCCATTCTTAGTCAGAATAGAGGGGGGTGGGGGGGAAAACACAACAAAAATCTTCTGCCCAGTACTGTTTAAGTTCACTACACAGCAGTTTTGTTTTCTAAAGCAGCATTGGGCTCTAGGAGGACGGGAAATTAATCTGCGAGCAGATTGTGTTGTCTCTGTGGTAGCTTATTGTCACTTCAAGAGCTGGCAGGATCCTTGATTGCTGTGTGACACTGTGTGTGAAATAGCTTTTGCAGAGAGATGCCCTTGTATTCAGTTGTGTATCTTTTTTCCTGGTGATAAGTTTGTGTTTTTCGGTAAACTCTATTATTTCAAAAGCAATGAAAGTGCCACCTGCCCTACCTACACAAACCTTTTCTGATAATGATCAAGGTGTATGTCTCTCTATGAGCATCATACCATGAAAGATTTTTGTCTTCTAATTCTTAGAAATAAGAGTCTTAGAAATAAGGTTATTACTTGAAATGCTATGAAGTAAACCACTCTTCCTGCTTCCTCTTGTATTGAGGCAACTGACTGTAATTAGTTGCTTCAGTTTCAGATACTGCAGTACAAATCAAAAGCACAGGGAGTAACAGGAGGAGGACAATGAACCATCTGCCAGCACAATTCTCTCCTTTTTGGACACTGTCTCTTGTTAACCCAGCTCAAGTCAAAGTCAGCCTGGGTGGTTCATATGGATCCAAAGCTTTCATGTTTAGGGCTGGTTTCATATCTCTTATGATATCCCCTGATATTAGATAGTTATGTAGGTGCTGTTTGTTCACTCATAATTTTCAAAGGCATTTGATAAACCCTCTCCTTCCTAATTGCAGTTTTCCTTCTAATTCTTTATGAGTATTTTCCAGCCTTTGTCTTCATACATGTTCACCTGTCTAATTTGGAACAGAGTTCCTACTACTTGTGATCACCTGAACTTTCCTTCTCTCTCCCCTACATTGTTTCAGCCTTAGAAACAAAGGATTGCAAAGGACGAAGGGTTCCTGGTCAGGAGAACAGAGGCTGCACGTCACGGCGTTTTGTGTGGTCCCTACAGCAGTTCAGTCCTTTCCTGTCCTTTGGTCTCACTAGGTTATCCCCTTCTCTGCTCTTAATGCCATGTAAACACTATTTAAGCTCCTTGAGCTCTGAAAAGGAAAGGTGCAATGTACTGTTACTCCTCAGCCAGTGTTTAAAAGTCATGAAAAGCAAGTGAATTTAATCCAGAGTTTATGTAATTTATCTGGTTGAAACTTCCATTTGTTTCCATAATTTGCCAATCACTATGATGATAACTTTGCAAATTTCTTCCATTTTTAGTGAGCAAACAGTCATTTACCAGACTGTTTATTCATATTCCTGCCCTTAGCATTTTCTGTTTGATGCAAAGCACTGATATCCACCTGCTCTTCTTTGCTTTTTGACAGTGCTGCAGTGACATGTGCTCAGGGATTCATGACTCTACCTGCCCTTAGCATGCTGGTCTCCAGCAGCTCCTGCCTGAGCAGGCACCAAGCCCTGACAGCTTGTAGCTTTGCCCATGCTGATGGTGACACTGGTGGGGACTGGCAGTCCAGCTCTAAGTGTGGTCATGTTGGTGGGAAATCCTGCCTGAGGCCAAGCTCCAGCACTTTCACTCATGAGAGTTTTTGCTCAAGTAGAGGTGAGGGAAAGGAATATGAAACATTGTCTGTGATCTGGACAACAGGAAAATTATCTGCATTCAGACTTCGTCTGTGGGGTTTTTTTCATGTGTTTTGGTTTTGTTCAGATAAATGCTGTATGTTCTTTTTCTTTTTTCCCCTGAAAGACACAAAGACTGAGTAAAAAAAAACCTTCAGAAACTCCCTGAATATAATGAAACCGAAGATACAAGTTTGTTGTGCATAAAGATAAATCTGTCTGAATGGAAGGTTGTTTAACCTGCAGATTAAATCCTAGTCTGAATTCAATTATGAACCTGAAGTCTTCACCACACACTGTAACTAAACATTTGAGCTTTGGTTTGCATTAAATTTTTCTGAAGTTGAAGTCAGTAGTGAAGACAACATGACTGCTATGACTGATAGTAATGGAGCTAAATTCCCTTGTACTGTAGAAATGTTCCTGTTGAAAAAGTAATTTGTAGTGTATATTGATGATAGCCCTCCCTTTTCTGTAAATCTTTGATAGCAATTCAGATTTTTATGTTAATATTTGTGTCAGTTACTCTAATCCTTCACTAGCTGATGATGAACATTATGGTGAAGGTTTCCTGCACTGCAGTAGGGGGAAAGTAGGCAAAATGGAAACCTTTTTATTTAAGGAAGCATAAGCTTAACACAGAGCAGGTAAGTTGGCTTGGCAGAGAGGATAGTTCTCAGTAAGAAAGTATGTTGGCATGTCCCAGTTAAAAAAGTTTATTTTAAGGTTGTGTCTCATTTTATTTTTAACTACAAGTGGTCTTCAAGTGAGCTAAATACCTGAACTGCTGTGTTACCAGCCACCATCCTAATTTGCAATTATAGTGAAGAGGCAATGAAAAGAAGGAGATTGAATGTTGAGTCATAGATGCATCTGTATCACTTAGGCATCCGAATAACATGTTTGTCCTAGATTTCCCATGTAGGCAGAGTACAGAGCAATAGAGATTCCCCCAGTTGAGGTCTGAGTTGTCCTCTGGAGGTGTCTTCATTAGCAGTGGCAGAAAGCTGAGTGATTACCCTTGTAACTCAGATACCTCAAAAACTAAGGTGGGACAAAATTTGTTCTCTTCTCTCACGTTGTATTATGTGTGTTGAAATTAAACAGAACAACAATTATCAGAGATGTAAGGTTAGCACTTCTTTGTGTCTATAGTTGTCACTTGAATAGCACAAAGAAAATAATTGGAAAGGCATGGGCATGAATAGAGCTAGACAACTAAAACCAGTGCAAGAAGGTTTGAGCTATCAGACAGTAAAATTTCATCTGACTTCTGAGACTGCAGCAGTCTCCTGAGTGAGGTATTATAGCTAGATGGAACAGTGAAAAATAAGGTCCTGTATACGTATTCTTTGCAATCTGAGGTTTCAGTGCTGACAAATAAACAGATCTCAGATTACTAGGGGTGAATTAACACAAAGAGCAACCCATATGATGCTGCTTGGATGTAGAGTATAGCTAAAGGGTGGGGGATTTCACAATCACTGGCAAATATCTTGAGATATTTTTCAACATTTTTTGTGGAAAAAAAAATTAAAAATAAAATAAAAAGTAGGAGTCTATGTTCCTGCACACTTTTTGCAATAGTCTGGAAAAGCAGAAAGGCCAGAATGTGCCTGTGGAGTATTTTGCCTCTTATGTATTCTGGGGACATAAATTAGGGGTTTGGCAGGCTTTTCTTTGTGTGCTGGTACCTCTTGTTCATTGTAGTTGATTATTAGCTTAGGCAGTTATTGTAAGTGATGTTTAATTAGTGCAGCAGAGGAACAGAGACTTGTTCAAAATATTCTCTAGGGGTTTCTCAGGAAGACATTTACAGGGCTCTGACTGCATTTGTTTCCAGTAGGACTGAAAGAGTTCATTGACGCTGAATTACTGAGTGTATTACAGATATTCCACTTAATAGTGGAAAACAATAGATAATATAAAAGCCTTTGAAACTGTTGCTTCTAGCTGCTTAACAGAGTACTGTGGATGAATTTTTTTTAAGAGCCAGTGTTCCCCATGCAGGAATAAGGATATGGAACTCTGTATCTTTCTTTGCTAGAGCTGTACAAAAGTATTGGCAGGAATGCTATAACAGGTATAAATTCTAAATAAATGAGGTGTGGATTCCAGTGTTGTGCCTACTCTGAATGAATCATGGAAGAAAACTAATGCCTCTTTGTGCCCTATCATGTGAGTCACAAAAGACAGTTAATCTAATTTTTGTATCAGTCAGGACCCTGGCTAGTTTGGCAGCTTGTGAGGATTGAAGGTTTATTGTGTTAAGTTCTCCTAAAAAGCTGCTTTAGTTTCTTTCTTAGATTGTAAAGATAGACAGTAAATCAAATTGTCTTACTTTCCTTGCTGTACACAAGCACACATTATGAGGTGTCTAAGTAAACACTGTACTTATTTTCTGGTGTTTCCAAGTAATTGTGTGTTGATTTTCTGCATAATATTGTTGGTTCGTAGCAAAATGGTGAAGCAGAGCCCCTGGCTGTGTTATGTGTCATCTCAGTTCAAGTACCCACAGTGTTCTGCATGGAGATAAGGAATAATATGCTTGATGCTGACTTTGTTCTTTGGGCAATGCAAACCCCTTACTAAGGAAAATTATATGTTTTTTAAAAGCACAAGCACTGACCTTCACTGAAGTCCAGCGAAGTGTCCTGAGCAGTTGCAGAGGACAGCCACTTCCTCTCTTGCTCACGAAACCTGCAAGAACATTTGAGATGAGGCTTTCAGAAGCATTCTCCACTGGCATTGCTCTGCAAGACATCAAAGTCAATGGGAGTTTTATGTCAGAATGAGCAGTCAAGCTAGAACTGAATGCCCTACTTAATATGTCAAAATTGCAGGAATTAGTTACAAGATGTAAAGCTGTTTGAAATAACCCAGGATGTTAGCGAGATTTTTTCTGTTACCAAATTACTTACAAACACCTAACAAATATGGTGCCAAGAAACAGAGTAACAAAGTACTCCTGTTTGCTCTAATGTGGCTGTAGTATCCTGTGTGTACTGCCTTGCTGTGAAGTGCAGGGGGGGGGGGGAGGGGTGTGTGTGGGGAATAGATAAATAATTAAAAAAATAAAAAGAGAGAAGCAGTGGTAATTACAGACTGTCAGTGTAAGTGTCACCAGCAGGAAAGGCCACTGGGAGCTGAAACCAGGCTGAAAGGGAGCTTGGGGAGCATTTAATGCCACAGCTTGGCCATCAGTTCAGAATATACTTTTATTAACACGAGCTGTGGTATTTCTAAGATTGCATCTAAATAAATGGAGCAAACCTAAATGGCATTTATACTGAAAGCAGACACCAGGAGAGAGTAAGTAGCTAATGAAGAACAGTGTAGACTGGCCATTCAATATGTGGTGGAAGCTGCACATCCGTCCTGGAAGGAGCTGTTTGCAGGGCTTTGGTAGTGTTTTCTATCACATTAGTTCTGTCTCTGAATTCACCTGGGCTCTGTTCTTGTACACTAACCCAATTGTGCTACAGGGTGTTCCTGCAGTTGTAGCATAAAGGATGACCTCTTGTATCCAGCACCTTTTTGCATGGGTGGAGTGGAGAGCAGCTCTCCGTGAACCTTCAGCTTGTGCTTCTCCATGCTGCTTCCTCTCAACGCTCTTCTCTCTTTGGCGCTGCCTAACTCTGACTCTGGCTGTTCATGGGGTTTTCCTTTGTGCTTGATCTAACCATGTGGTAGAACAATACAAATTGAACATGGTTCTGTCAAGCACCATGGAAGGCTGCATACTCCCTGCCGCATGGCATGCTGGGATACTTCTGCTGTTTTCAGAAGCATCAAAAGGTGAGAGATTCCCCTTTTCTCACAGGAAAAAAATGAAAAAGGTGAAATGTTGCTTAACCAGACTCCTGGGCACTGCAGGTGGGAGCCCTAGTGATGTTTGCAACAGAGTTTCCAGAGGGCTTGCATGCAGAATAACCGTTTCTAAGTAATTAATCTGTTTAATTGCTCATAGAATGAAGAAGTTAGGCATCCTGTTGATTAATATGACCCAAGGGTGATTCAAGCCATACCTACAGAGATGAAAAATCATTTTTGTCATCTTACCTTATAAATAATGTAAGTTGCATCCCTCTATTGGAGCTGTCCAGCGAGTCCTTCTACTTGAGGTACAGTGCACTCATGCTTTCAGGTATATTAAAATGACCAAATGACTGGTCCAGAGTAGTAAATGAAGCCAAGTGTTTCTTCTGTACCTGTCCTGCATCTCTTTTCCAGGGCTTTCCACAGGTGATTTTATGGTGTGCAAGAAGTTCTACAAGCATGTGATGGTTATTTGTACCTTCTGAATCCTGTCATGTTCACTCAGAGCCCTGCCATGGTACACTGGTAAAGCCCTGTGTGTAGAAATAGATACACACACTTCAATAGTTCTGCAGGCAGATGGCTGGATTTCACATTAGTACCCCAGATGGGAATATCTTAATAGAGCAGCCACCTGTCCAAATGATCTCAAGGCTCAGGTCAAATAGTAAATTTTATCTAGTCTTTGACAGGTGATTCCTGGTGTCTCACAGTCTAATGGATGACTGAGTACTTGCTGAGCATGTACATGCTATTGATCCCTTTCAACTCAGTGTTTACCTGAGTAACCCTTATTTAAACTAGTTGAGAGGTGGAAAAAAAAAAAAAAGTAGAATGCAGAGAGAAAGTAAAGTACAAAAGGTGATGTTTGCTCCCTTCCTCTCCTGCTGAGCTGAGAGGGCTTTCCCCTCTTGCAAGTGTGGAGGCAGCGGACTAATGCTCAGGCAAGATGAACTTTCTATAGGTGATGCAGGGTGGAGAGCTGTGTGCCATTGACATAGTGAGACTGCTAAGTCAAAATAGGGTTAATATCCTTTACTTACTTTGCTAGAAAGCTTGAGAGAAAACAAAAAAAAATTATTTTTACCCTTTACTGTTACATATCCCCCTTTTTCTCCTTCATAAAGCATTCCATTTACTTTCTCATCCTCCTTTTTTTTTTTCTTTCCCATAAGAAGATGAATCTTGTATCCATCAGTAGACTAAAAATTATACTTAATACATTTTTACCCTTTGTAACTTCATGACTTCCATGACTATTCTTTCAAAGAAAGCTTTTACAATGGAAATTAGAAGCGCTTCTTCATGGGTTAATGTGGGGATTTCCAAGACACTTTTTGATCACTGAAAAATGTTGGTAGGTTTTCCAAGGTGTACTGTAATTGTAGTAGTTTTAATAAACTCTGCTTCTGATCACTGTTCATCTCTGGCATTATTTCCAAGGGATCGTAAGCAACGAAATGTACTGTCTCAGACTTAAGAAAGAATAGCTGTATGTTCTTGTCATCAAGCCATCATATGCTCATCACTTAACATCTTAGCCTGATTACGCAGCCGGAGGTTTTTAGGCCTGGAAATCAGATGAGTATTTTTGAAAGGATAAGAATTTAAATGATGATGTTGTGGGGAAAGGCTTAGAGTGTATTTTTACAACGCTTTAAAATGCCAAGCAGTCATAATATTTTAAGTGCTGTGCTGTCCAGTTAAAAAACAGTAGCCAAGTCTCACTTTAGATGTAGAATTTACCATAAGCAGGATAACCTGCAAAGTATTTAGCACCCAAGAAGTGGTAATGTCCAAAGCTGTGTGTGATGTTTCTTACAGTCTAGTTTGTAATTACAAAACTAAACCATACTGTTTCTGTGGAATCAAAATGTTGGATTGCCTGTAAAATCACTTGTTTTCCCTGCAGCACCCCGTGGAGGTAATGTGTAACATATATTAAAATAATAGGGGGTTTAGATTACTTTTTTTTTCTTACTGAAAATAGTATGCAGTCATAAAATGAGCATTGGTATCAGGAGAGGGGAAGCAGGTGATGAATGTCATCAAGTCTCTAACAACACATTTCAGCTCAGGTCTAAGTCTTTGTTGAAGTTTTCAGGTTGAACTTGCTCAAGTCATTCCAGAGAAAGCCTGGCAGTTATGGTTGCTGGGCATTACACAGAGTTCCTGAGACAATTCTGGTGCTTCCATTATGAAATATGAAGTGAGTGGGCAGGTTTTGCATGGTGGGGTCTTGGCAACACTTTGCTTACATACACATTTATTAATACTCCTGGTTTCTTGAAGCACAGAGATCAAGTTTCTAACCTGCTGTTATTAAAAGAGAAAAACTAAACCTGAAAAGGACAGATTAGTTCACTGAGTGTAATTGGAAAAACATTTCATTAGAATGGGTCAAAAACCTAGTCAGAGAGGTCTGGCAATCATGTTATAATGGTACATTAGGGATTGCTTCTCACTAAGTATGGTCTACCCGTTCCTTAATTAAAATGAAAATTATTTAAACTGCTATTACTTTCCCCTGCTGTTTGTTTAACGTAGTTAATAAAGATACCTGATTGTTGGAAAATTGATAAGGTGTTCTCAAAAAAGTTTGCTCTCAAATATAAGTCTAATAACTGAGATCTGAAAATTTTGGACTTTTTAACACTATCTTTAAAAATCCATTGTCATTTGAATGCATCAAGATAGTTCCTGCTGTTGTGAAAACCTGTTTGCTTGTTTCTGGACTAAGTTACAAATGGGAAAAAGCTACTTTGCTGGAGCTCCTTTAAAGCAGACTCCAACAGCTGATTAGACATGCTTCAAAAAAATGCCTTAATACCTTAACAGGTAGGCTTGTTACTCAAGGAATGAATCTATCAATAGAAGAGTGAAAAAACAGAGGTGAGTCTTGGGAGTAATTTGAAAATTTGCTGCATAAAAATCTTTGGAAAATATTAAAATTCTGTGAAGGAGCTGGGAGCTGACAAGAGGCAGTGTTGAGAGCAGATTCCATAAAATCTCTGGTTGCTGCAGGTATCATGAGCTGTTTGCTGGAGTACATTTTCCTTTTATTGCAGGGTCAGAGGATTACAGAAGTAAATTCACCGGGAAGTGTTTCATGGACCTTGTCTGTCCTGAGAAGTGCCGCTGCGAGGGAACAATTGTAGACTGCACTAACCAGAAACTCACACGCTTACCCAGTCACCTTCCTGAATATACCACTGATCTGTAAGTGCTGGCTCTCCACAATGTGCTCAGCTGGGCATGTTGGCATTCCTAGTTTTTAAAGGCTGTAAAAGGGACTCAGACCAATTCAAGGCACCTTCTGCTTTAATCCCTGTGTGAAAAAGGGGAAGTTAATTTTATTTCAAAGGAGCACCACTACACTTGTATTTCCTTAGCATTCATGCCAGCTGTAGGGATGAAAAAGGAGCCATGGCCTGGGGCATCAGCTGCCTGTGTGTGTCTGCTTGAAGTGTTCACCTGTTGGGTTGCCCAAGCTGAATTATTCCTTTCCATTCTACCTTTGAGTTCTTTGTCTTCTCACCTGGTTATTTTTATTTAAGGAATGGATTCGCTATTTTGAATTAAATCTGTGATCAGGAACTCATGCCATCTCAGAAGTACCTGCTACCTGGGTGTGAATGGCTCTCACTAAATAATAGAATCATAGAATCATCTTGGTTAGAAGGGACCTTGAAGATCATCAAGTCCAACCAACTAATGTATTGTTAATCTCTAAGTGATTTTAAAAAATATATGTGCTTTTCAAGGTTCTTGAGGAATTATAGACATCATATACTGCTAAAGAGAGTGTGCAAAAATATGTTTATTACTGAGTAACTTAAGAATCTATTTCTTTTGTTGTATTAGTAGCTGCTTCAAACACAATTTTCTTTTTGTGTTAGCATTCTATTTATTTTACCTAAGATATTATTCTATTTAAACACGCATAAAAATTCTTTCTCTGAAGTTAAGATAGAAAAAACATGAGAGCCAGGCATCCAAAATCCCAGCCAAGTCTCTACATAGAAAAATGGAGCTATATGTAATCAGAGAAGGAATTTTGTGTCCCACTGCCAAGACAGTGTCCTTTGCTTTAATATTGGAAACCAGTAGAATGTGATGGGAAAGGACCACATCTCCAGTTGCATATCCCCTGTAGCAGGAGGGTAAGGGAGCTTTAGTCACACAAACAGGGTTTTAAAAGGTGAAGGTTAATAATAATCCCTTATCCCCTGCACTGGAAGAAGAAGGCATTCTGACAATGTCCTTTAGCATTACATTCTTAAAGCATCCTAAGCTTTTACTGTAGTCTTCTATGTTCCCTTTTCTTCAAAGCTAAACTCTAGGAGTCTTGAGAGAGATAGCATGTAGTGTCTTGCTTGACAAAGGTCATAGTTCTCTGTGTGGCAGTCCTTGATGTCACAGAGATATATCTACAGACATCTGTGAAGTATTAAATGTCTCTTTGTTTGCTCCTATCAGGCGTTTGAATGACAATGATATTTCTGTTTTGGAAGCTATTGGACTCTTCAAGAAATTGCCCAACCTCAGAAAAATGTAAGTTTGAGTTCCGTGCTTGTTAGAATACATGCTGTCTTGGATTATAAGGAATGAATGATTATTTTTATAGTTTAGTACTGCAGTAGCAGAAACTGCTTTTTTAATGACTTTAAGGAAACTGAAAGAGTTGCCTGTTAGATGGACAGACCCAGTGAAACCAGAGAGACAGATTAAGATCCCTAGGCTGACATTTCAGTATTCCTTAGGCTGTATTTTGTAAAGTCTTTGACTCATGTGGACAGAAGGGAATTCTGTCCCAGAATTTATTCAGAGGTATACTTATTGTTAGAGATGGCTATAATGTTTGGCCTTTTGATTTTGTATTTTGAATGTGTTGTGTGGCTCTAACTAGTGTGATTGTTTCAAATCAAAGTTAAAGGAAATAATATTACAAGATATCATTATTATTTTAGAGAGGAGAATCAATTAGCTGATTTAGAGGTCAGTCATTCAAATATATCTGTATAATTCTGTTAACAGTGTGAGTACAATGTATATACTCAATAAGAGCTGTATCTTGGAAAGAAGGTCATATGTTAGATAACCTCCTGAGAGGTTTTTAAATGGGTCTTTCTGAAGTTATTTAAAGTTTTAAACCTGTGTGCCCATTGCTAATGTCTTATTTAACTGTTGACGTGTAGTAAGGTTTTATTGCTAGAGTGAAGGTAGTTTAGAGAAACCAACCAGCTGGGCTTTCTGTTCTGCATTCATTTTGCTTGGTTTCTGCCATCCGGAGCTTCCTAGCCATTTGAAGCCGTGTAAGATCTCTAGCTGGATTCTTATGTCAGTACTATTTCTGCAAGAGTTTCAGATGCAGCACTGCAGGTTTGGGGTGGGGGTTGTATTTGTGCAAGTACAGGCCACCAGACTTGGGGAATTAATCATATACATTAGCCTTGTATTTTATGAAAGATCCATAAGTTGTCATTACAGTGCACTGGGGGGAAGCTGTCGACATTGTTGAAGTGCTCTGTTGACGATGTACGTAGGGAGTAAATGGGAATGAAAACTGCACAGAATATAAAAGTATACACAAATAGGAAACTCCTCATCAAGCCTTCAGGGGTTATGTTTTGAAATCTGGAAAGCTGTGATAGTTGGATTAATTTCTTTTATTTAAAACTTACTGCCAACAAGTTATGGTGCTGTCATTGCTGTTCCCATCAGTCACGCAGGTAGTAGGCATGCCCCAACAGGGCTGTATTGTTATGCACAAATGCAGCATGAAATAGTTATGAGAGGTTTTTATAAGAGTTTGTTTCCTGTGAAACAAAAATACCTTTCTGAAAAGGGTGTTTTTTTCATATAAGTAGAACAGGATTTCTGTTGTAAACTTACTCAGCAGCTTCTTCATTAAAATGCCAGGTTAGACTTCTTTTTTCTAATTCTCTTAGTTCCATTTTGTGAAGGAAAGGAATTATCAGGAAAAACAAAAAACACTGTTCCAGTGGCCCACCACCCTTATATTAAAGAACTTTTTTCCTAATGTCCAACCTAAACCTACGCTTTTCTAGCTTAAAACCATCATCCCTTGTCCTATCATTACATGCCCAAGTGAACAGCTCTTCCCCAGCTTTCCTGTAGGCCCCTTTCAGGTATTGGAAGGTTGCTATAAAGTCTCCCTGGAGTCTCCTCTTCTTCATGCTGAACAACCCCAACTCCCTCAGCCTCTCCTCATAACAGAGCTGCTCCAGCCCTCTGATCATTTCTGTTGCCCTCCTCTGGACTCCCTCCAACAGATCCACATCCTTCTTGTGTTGGGGGCTCCAGAGCCTTTGCTAATTGTCCTTCTGCTAATCAATAGCTTATTTCCATCATGAAAGAGGGGAAATGGAGGTAAACACCAGTGGATGGGACTGCAGCTGCTAAGGGACCTGATGCAGCAGTTCCATGCATGTGGCAGGAATGTGATGCATGTGCTCTGGCATTAAGTCTTACTGCTGCTACTAAATGTAGGAGGAAGAGTATTAATCAACTACCCATTTTTCAGTGCCTGCATGAGACAAGAATTTTTGCTGTTATTAGATTAGTGATATTGACTGTCTCATTCTATTCCCTGTGTGTTCAAGGGTTAAAGGAAGCAGCAGGTAGAGAAACCTGTCTGGAAATTGCGTTGCTTCCTAGGCTGAAGGGAAGAGTTCAGAGCTTTACAGTGGGCCTAAAGCACCTTTTTGCTTTTTTCTTTAATCTCTGTAGTTCTTTTTCTTTGAAAATTACTCTGAATATCTGGTATCTGTATATCTGAATGGGCATTTGAATGATTGACCTCTGATTGTCCTTCACTTTAGTTTAAGACTAGTGACAGATCTGTGTCAAGGAAATTTGCAAAAAACCCTCCTTTAAGAGTGCCTACAGGAATTCAGGGAGACTGGCCATTCCCACTGTGGTCCCAGCAGTTGTTTCTGCAGAGAGAAAAAGGGTAATGAGCTCTCATTCCAAATGAACAGGTGAACGACTGGACTTCATGCACTGCTGGGGGGAAAGGGGACTGACCTCTTGTCTTGGAGAACAAGAACAATAAGAGATATTTACCTGAAAACCTGAAAGGGATATCTGACAATTCATTCTGTGAAATCTTGCTGAAGTTATGAAGTGAACATAAAATTCAATCTTAGGATAGGAGGTGTCAGGCTGTCTTGGCAATGGCTGGTACTGCCACCCCCACCTCTAGTATTTAATTGCCTCTGGAGGCTTAATTTGTCTGCAAATATTTCTCCTACATTGAATTGTATGGAGTGTGAGCCCAGGATTTAGCACATTTTACATGCAAAATAAAATTGAATAATGACAAAGTCTGCAGACTAGAAGTCAGTCTAAAGAACAGAATCTCAGGTTTCTTGGGGAGGTAAAAGTAGTTTGTGTCCTTGGAAACAGCTGTTACCTGCTGTTCTTTCCCCAAAGCATAAATTTTGCCATGGCAATGGAGGTTGCAGTCATCTGTCACTTGTTATAAAGAAACAGACTTTGTTTTCTGAAAATGATATTGCAGGGATCATTGTGGTACTTGGCAACTGGGCTCATCGTGTGCCTCCTTTTGTTTCCAGTGAGGCCATCACTCTGCTGAATGAAAGTGGTAATGTCACAGGCTGTACTTCACTGTCTGTCTGGAATATTTAAGACTTCCAGTGCCATCCTGCTTCTGAGAACAGTTCACTCTATAAAAGCCAGCCAGAGTACTGTTAAAAGCTCTAAAACCTTCTTAGCAGACATCTTTCCTCCAGAATGCAACAGCATTGGGTTTTTTCTCCCAACGTATATTAAGAATTCCAAATGTGTCACCAACCGACAGAAATATTCTAGGAAATCCCCCCTCAGAACAGGCTGTTTGTGTGATAAAAGCACAAGGTTCAAGGTGAAACCAAGCAGAGCCTGTGCAGTTGGGCTCTGCTCTGGTGGTTGATCATGGGGGAAGGTGTGTCCGTCAGGCAGCGATGAATACCATGCTGGAATATTAACATTGACCCAGCAGGTATGGCAGGATTAATGATTCCAGGAAGTCTGAATAGAATCCAGCTTGTTCTGTCTTGGTTGTAAGATCAACAGAAATAATATTGTTATAAACTTTAGCCATAAAGTAAATAAAATCTAGCTGAAAAGTGAGCTGTGTGAACAATGTCACTTTGATAGTCGCTTAGATCTCCTCATTTCCTATTCACAGCCCCACATAAAATAAACCCAGACTTTCTGAAAATTTCTTTTGACCTCTTGGCCAAAATAAAAGTCTGGATATAACATTAAACCTTATCACAGGGGTAAATCAGGGAGTCCTTATGGGAACAATAACCCTGAGTGACCAGGTTAACTACAGGTTCCCCTTTGGGTCCTGCCAGAGGGCATATGGATCTTGGGAAATACTCACGACTCATTTTTCCACTGTCTTGCAGTATTGTAAGAATAATTCCTTACAGAAGCTTAGCACTGCAAGAGGTTGGGGCTTTTCTGTAATAGAATTTTGCTGTGAAGTCTATTAGAAGTATTTTTTTTGATTGTCAAGTGCTGTGATCATATAGGAAAGATTCATTTAGTGCTGGGAAGGACGGAGCAGAGCTCTCTGAGTTGCAGAGCAGGCAAAAGTTTCACTGCTTTCATTTGTCAGGGTTTGTAGCTGATGATTTCTGCTGGTAACTCTATACTGAAAAGTGTGTAATTTCTCATGTTTATTATTCTAGTAGGTCAGATTTTAAGGAGATTACTTTTTTTTTTTTTCCAAGTGAGTAAATGCTGTCATCTACCTTTTTTGTTGTTGTTGTGTTCTGCTATGACAAGCTTTAATTCATGAGGACGAATCAAGAAATCCAGGTTAGCAGAACATCTGCTTTGGCAGTACTCCAAAGGGAATTGCAGGACAGTGTCACTTTTACCTATTTATTTTTGTAAAGCTTGTCTTTTCTCTGCCTAGTGACTTCGATTTCACCACGGCATTTAGTCCTGGATTTGCAAATCTTTTGCATGGGAAAGGCATATATAATCACCTTCTTCTGAAGCTGTTACTGTATTTCTGGATCATTTTTGTTGTTGAAGTGATCAGGCATTATTAACTCAAATGAAGTTCCCTATCTACAGGAGTTCTTTGGCAGCAATTAAAATTGAGAGGGTTTGGATTGTATAAAGGTGCCAATTCCTTTGCTAATTATGGCCAGCCTTTCTGTCCAATGTTTGCTTGTTTTTCCCTGGAGTATCTAATAATCTATTAAAATTTCACCCATTTTAAAATATATGTGACTAATTATCTTTTAGATGGTAAAAAACTAACTAATAAAACTTTGTAACTTCAAGTACAGGTCATTCTGCAATCTGGGAATTGCAAGTTAAAGACATATATAATAGTAATTCACCTCCCCTTCCCACTACAAACATTCATTTATCCATTTATTTTTGTGCATCATGCACATGATCTTTACCAGGAAAAGGATCATTGGCAGCAATTATGTATGCCAGCATTCAAAAGAGATGCTGACCTGTAAACATCTCCACTAGAGAAATAGCTGAGCCCCAAAATTAAATGCATATGTCAGAATACCCTTCTTTGACTTGCTTTGACACTGAACATAAACTCTTCATGTGAGTGTTAGCACGAAGTACTAAACTTCTGGAAAGCAAAATCTGCATGTAAGTATTTCTGTATGTTTTTATGTTATTTTTGGCTGATTGCTGGCATACTCCTATTCTTTCTGATCACAGAATGTGCAAGAGGTGATGGGCCACATGCTGTAGGGCCCACTGTCTGACAGTTGTTCAGCAGACATAAACCAGCATACTCAAGTTTCCCTCATGAAACATATCTCCAAGGCTTAACTTTTTTTTTATTAAGTGATGACTTCTGCAAAGAGCAAGACCCACACTATTTCTGTTTGAGGCCAAGCTGTCCTGTTGCGATGTCTTCTGTCAACTTTCATCCCAATAAGACTGCCTGTTCTTCTGAGCAGGGTAGCCCAGGTGTTAATCTGATACCTTGTCATTTGTTTTATATCACCTGGAATTGGATTTTGAAACTATTACTTATGCTGCATGTGTACTGAGATCATTTCTGGAATAATGTGCTATTCAGGATGAGTAATAGTGTTGGAATTTGGCATCTTCTTGGGAGCAAGAGCATGTCTTTTAACTTTCTCTTTTTTTGTTATAGGCAGTAAAATGAAGAATAGTGTTTCCTGTCATAAATGTAAACAAACAGGATTATTCATAATAATCTATACAGGGCATCATAGAAGATGCTTCGAGGACTGAGGCCCAAGTTTTTTATGGCCTTTCTTGGAATGTTTTAAATAATTAAATGCCATTTATTTTTATGCACCTCTGATAGCATTTTAGCATTCAGAAGTTTTCTAGTCACTGTTGGTTTTTTTTTCAAAAAGATGAAATATTCAAAAGATTAATTTTGGATTTAATCAGAACTTCATCTGACTTTATAGATTGAAATTTTCCTATGTTGATCTATAAGCAAACATCTCGAGACCATATAGGCAGAGTAAATATTTAGAAAATAATGCTGCATATTGCAGTATCTGTGAATTCAGAATTAAGTGATACTCATTTCCTTTTGGGTGGCAGTGTTCAAGTGTTTTGTGGTTTTGGTGAGTGAAGGGGGGAGCTAGTTGTAAGTACAGTAACTATGCTACTGAACTTCTGTATCCTCTCCATGATGAATGAATGCCTCTCTAGATAACCACTAAAAGGCATATATTCTTTCTGTCTTTGTCCGTCCAGTGTGATGATGTATGTTTGAAGTAACACACTAATAATATCCTTACTGAGATTGGTTGTATCCTTCCAGAAATCTAAGCAACAATAAGATCAAGGAGATCCGAGAAGGCACATTTGATGGAGCTTCAGGAGTGCAGGAACTGATTCTGACAGAGAATCAACTGGAATCAGTGCATGGACGAATGTTCAGAGGCCTGACAGGGCTAAAAACATTGTAAGTGCAAAGACCTGTCTTTCTCTGTTCCTCTGTAAGCTGAGTGGAACTGCTCAAGTTCAGCAATCCCTGCTAAAATATTTGTTACAAGACAACAAGCTCTAAGGGGGTGCCTAATCCACTTCATCCACCATCCTGAGACACAGCTGGGGTCTAGGCTTCTGGTGGCAGCAAAGACTCATGTCAGACAATATGTATGATCTGATGTGAAAACCTCTTTTGCATCATCTTCCCTGCAGTAGAAAGCAAGCACTTGACTAGGTGGATGCTGCCAGCAAACAGACTCCTAGAATCAAAATGCAATTTAAAATCTGCAATTTATTAATTAGCAGGAAATGCTTCTTTTGTTGTAAAGTATCATAGCACAATAACTTCATTCCTTACTCAAGTGTAAAAAGAAATCAAAGTTTTGCTTCAGGGACTTTGACTTGTAATGGCAAATATGGAACTTTTCTTTTGCTGTTGCTTTAACATTTTCTTTTCTGTGGTTATAGGCATCTGGTCTTTAATTTAATGTATGCACTTTACTAAGGGATTTGAAAACACTGTCCATAGATACTAAATTAATTCTTATACTGTAAAGCAGCCTGTGGCAGTGCTCCTAAACAAAATTCAGCATTTTTTAATAAAAAGATGCTTAACATTCAAGCTCTCCTGCTGACCTGACCTATGTTTCCCCCTAGCTGATAAAGCAGTCTAAAGATACACAGCATGATATGAGAGTCTGTAAGTATAGGTTTTCCTTCAGGAAGGGCACACAGCGCATGGTGAACCATGATACAAAACCAAAGGTTTGGGCTTGAAGGACATATATTTGTATCCATTAATTTACTTTCCTTGACCATCAAAATTGTGATCTTTCACAAAGAGACCACATTGAACAGGATCATGGTCCAGTTTTTAAAAGACTATATCTTACCTGAAATGGAATAGATTGCCTGTGCAAGTTATATTGACATCCAAATACAGTCATCCCATCTTGCAGTGCTTCTGCCTGGTTTTTGAGGAATTGAGAAAATATTTCCTCCTGCTGATAAGCCACTAAGAGCCTTACTTCTCTTAC
Source organism: Apus apus (assembly GCF_020740795.1). Taxonomy (NCBI): domain Eukaryota; kingdom Metazoa; phylum Chordata; class Aves; order Apodiformes; family Apodidae; genus Apus; species Apus apus. The sequence continues at coordinate 14,851,571 of NC_067294.1, read as the reverse complement.
TACCCTATTCATTTTAGAGCTTGTGGTTTTGACCCAGTTTTCAGGCAGCTTAGTACCCCACAAGTAAGGTGTCTCTGTGTCCCATGACTCTTTCTGACACAGCTGCACCCCAGTTGCAAGATCAAAACTATTGAGACCATAGTGCCTGTGATGGTAACTGTGTGTAGAGAACAGCAATGCAGAAGCAATATAATGTTCAGGTCTTAAACACTGAGTGGTTTTGTGTACACTGTTAATTTCTTCCCAGCTGTAGCTAAGCTTTCTCTAGTGTTTTTCAGTTATCTTTTGCTGGAATATCTGAACACCCAACTGGCAGATACCAATTTGAGATTTAAACCCAGACTTCTAAGCGAGTCTGAATTTTCATTATTCACTGCATGAATTTGACACTGAGGAATTAACCCTCCTCAATTTAGAGGACCAATTCACTGGAAAAGCAGCATGAGCTGCAAATGTTTTGTGGATTTTTGGTAGTATCCTTTAACTACTGAATAATTTTTCACCTGAGTAGGAATATCACAACTGTGGACTGATGGTTATAGCCCCAGATGTTGATTGGCATGCACTGCAACAAGTACACATGAGCCTTTTTTTGCTATGGAGTGAAACAAGATACTACAGTCTTTCAGATTAATTGGGCTTTATCATTGAGTTCATTGTTACCATAACAACCCAGAGAGATTTATCTTCTAAAACACAGCACAGGTTCGTCTGGTACAGGCACTGAGCAAAGACCACGTTATATTATGGTTACTGCTGTCATGTCAATTAATGATTAAAATGACATTTTGGAGCTTGTGTTACGTCTGGAAATCTTTCCTAAGCTATTCCTTGATTTCTGCTGAGGATACTGTTTCCAGCCATACTTTTGCAGTGTGGATTACAAAAAACATCCATGGTAGGAGTCATGCAGTTAGTGTTGTTATTGTCACACATTTTTGGCAGTCCTTCTCTGAAATAAATCTTCACTTACTCTCTGAATTTACTAAGTTAAAACTTCAGGTTTCATTTCAAATTTTCCACTAGTCATAATTTTAATTGCATACTACTGTAGATGTGGAGCTCTTTTTAAAGCATTTTAAATTCATGAGATGAAGTTTGCATGAATCTATCCCTCCCATAGCTGTGTTGTACTTCAGCAATCAATAAAATACAGTAGAGTGCTTGCCAAAGCATCTCGTGATGCCCTTAGATAAGGGACCACCTATTCGGATATTATACCATTTTCCAGTAGTTCCTAATGCCCTGTTTTAATCCTTGCAGGATGCTGAGGAGCAACTCTATCAGCTGTATAAACAATGACACCTTTGCTGGACTGAGCTCAGTGAGGCTTCTGTCTCTGTATGACAATCACATCAGCACTATCACCCCTGGAGCCTTCAGCACGTTGGTCTCTTTGTCTACAATGTAAGTTATCTTTTTATAGTATGAACCTGTCATGATGCTGTTTTTCCATGCTTTCAGGATGACAACATTGAGCTTTAAAATCAAACTACTTATTCTTCATAGATAGAAAACCTCATTTAGGGAAAGAAAAACCCATCCTTCTGAAGTCACAGGTTTGAGGGATTCAAGGTGTGATTTAGAAAAACATTTGCATTGCTTCAGCTGGAGTGGCTGAATAAACTTGGAGTCTGCCAGTCTCAGAGAGGGTGACTGTCTGTTTTGCCATGTCATAGCTCAGTACAGTGCACAGCAGAAGTTAATGTAATACAGTCTCTGCAGATTCAGAAGTGTAAAGCTTATCATACACTTCAGCTCCCTGAAACTGCTTAAGTTTCAGTGCGGTCTAACATTTTAAGAGCAGCTTTCTTGGATTGCATTTATATTAGTTATCTATCAGAAGATACTAGACAATGCTTGTACTGACAGAAGAGCCAAAAGGACTACTGAATGTGAATTTGAAAATCCCAACCTAAGCTTTTCTGATAATATTCTTGTTTTTCTCAACCCCCTTTAAATTATTTCCCTTGCTTCTTAAATATGTTTGCATGCTTTTTGTAGCATGTCCATTTTAATAAAGTACAGACTGATAAATATGGAAAGAAAGTCTGCTCTTTCTTTCCAACTGTGAGTGGAGACCCTGGTGTTGCTGTTAATGGAAGCTGCCTGCTGAATTCCCCTCACACTGACCTGAAAATACATCCTAATTGTCCAGTCAAAATAAACTATTGATGCTATTGCATTTCAGGTTCTGAAAATATTCTCCATCATGTTTGGGAGAAAAAAGAAATGTTGAATCTCAGCTGTTTTTTTGCTCACACTTTCATTTTGTTCTTAGAACTTTTCACCAGCAAATCAGTTATCATTTTGGCATTAGCTCCATGCAGCATAAAGAGCCCAGAGGTTTTTTTCCATTTACTTTCTGTAGTCCCAAAAGCCTCCTTGACATTGATGGACAAAGAGAGAAACACAACCAGATTATTTTTATTGACTTTTCAAGTCCCTGGTCAAAGCAAGTGGTACTTGCTGAAAGCTTGTTCTCACTGCAAGCAATACCTGCCTGCTTCTCTCAGCTGTCCCTGTGCTTCCTTCCGTGGATCTTGTAACAGCTGTGACTCTAAATCAGTCTATAAAGTCCCTGCCTTGTTTGCATAGACGTTTTCATCATGTTTTGTTAGAAGACAGCCCATTTTATTCTGTTTTCAGCTCTGAATAAATATTATTAAAATTTCTAGCAACAGCGATTAAAGCTGCTGCTAATTAGAATGCATTGCTTTGGCACTGAATTATAATCGTGTTGATCATGGCAGGTTCCTAGCTATGTCTTAATGAAATAGTATATTCTTTACACCTTTTCATTCTGTGCTTGATCCACAGAGAGGAAAAAGTGCACTTTTGACTTCTTTAGGCGTTGGTTTAAGATCATAGTTATATTTCACATATAAATGCAAAATTCAGATGTGTACATCTCCTACCAGCACTCCATTGTAGGTGGATATATTAGATGACAACACTACTGAAGACAGATAGTATGACTGCTTTTCCTGTTCAACCCACACTTTGTGAGTTAATCAGGTATTGTAATGACTTATTTTTGCGTCTGTTACTGTGAGCCAGAAATTAATACAAAGTTTAACATTTCCATTTTTATGTCGGCATATTTACAGCACTAAAAATATGGCTCATTTTGTTATTACTCCTTGTGAATCAGCCTTACTGATATTATCAAAATGCTGACAGCTCTGAAAATAATGCCCAGACCAATGGTTTTCAATGGAGGAGGTATATCTATTTGTAAGTGATTGGTTAAAACATATCAGTTTTTTAATTCACTACTAGTCAAATGAGGTACTGTAGCATCCTAATTTGAAGTGTGTTTGCACTTTGTGTACAGAGAGTTCAGTTGTGTCTTTCAGTCCTTACACAGTCAAGCAGGCATATTTGCAAACAGAACTGTTTTTTCATTAGTTAGTATCATAACAGCTGCATGGAGCTAATGCCAGAATGATAAGTGGTTCATCAGAATGACATGCAACTATTCTACTATAAACCTGAGTTCCAGGACATAATTTCAACCTGATTTCAATAATATCCAGGTGCATTTCAGCATGTTTTTTCTAGCAGGTCACTAGAATACATTTAAATAGTTAATATTCTATGGCTTCTTTGCAATTTTTAAGGGATGCTTTTAGTAGGATATGCATATTTAATCCCTCAAGATTTCTGTTCCCCCTTGATTTAAAAAATATGTTTATGTCCTTAAGTAAACACTTCAGAGATTAATGTTAGTGCAACATCTTTGCTAAAAGCTTGATTGCTTTTTTTCTGTTTGAGTGATTAAATCACTGTCTTAGGTGTAGGAACTCTGATTACTAAATTATGATTTTTTTTATTAAAAATGTGGCTGCCCAACATTACTGTTTGTGATTTGAGAACTCCACTTGAATAGCCAGATTCCAAAACAAAGCTTTTGCAAATAATATGTCTTTTCAGACTTTCAGCTGCTTTTCAAATGAAGGAAGAGAATCTCTAGTCCTACGAGATACTTTATAGTGAGCCTTGATCTTTCTTTCTTTCCAAAAGTTGCCTCACAGTCTTGCCATGGGAAGAGTAGGCATGTAGGGACATGTATGAACTTCCTGCTACATTCCAGCAAAAAGTCACTGCTCTGTCATTGGACAAAGGACAAAATTTAGGTGTTTCTAAAGTGACAGGAGGACATGGGTAATGTGTGACAAGATAAATTTGTCCTTTTTTGCCTAGAGTTATTTGAATTTCAGTGTAATAGATTTGTTTCACTATTTGTTAACCTTACAGGTAACAAATTATTTCTTAGTTCCCAAGAAAAGTATGATCCAAATTCTAATCTGAGGATTTAATACATTTTAAGTCATATGTTTACCTGTGTTTGCTAAGAAGAAAATGAGGATTTGTGGATAGTTACTACTGCTCAGCTAGTGAGCAGTAACATGTTAAGTCAAAGCAACCTCTCCTCTGTAGAAAAGGATAATTACTATTTTGATGGGAATATTTTGTAGATTAAGCCTTGGAATTTTTCTGGAAGTTTTTGATATGTCCCAGTAAGATCCTTTCTAGATGTGCAAAATGTTCTTTACATTCAGAGCTGCAGGTTTGCCAGAAACCTGATTATATACACCTGCTGTTGGTTTCCAGTTGGGGATTATTTCATTCTAAGGATTTGTGTCACAGAAGTTGTTCTGTGAATGTGGTCTCGCTCTCTTCCCTCAGTGGAACAAATGCTTTGAAACGTTGGCTCACTTAGCATTGGAGGTTTAAATACTTGCTTTAAACACTGTGTTCATGCCAAAGCATGTCAGCATGGAAAATATACAAGCAACCTGCATGTGGTCCCATTATGGGTTAAAAAAATGGAAAACTATTCAGAAGGAACGTAACTGAATTAGAGTAATGCTTTCAGTGCTTTTCTGTGCATTCTGTCAAAAAGCTCCTGTGTAACCTGTTCATTTTCTCACCTTTATACAGCAAGTTGGCCTTACCTTTGCATCCTAATCAGCATAAACTGATTATTTTTGTTATTGAGTATTTTATTATTGAGCATTATGCTGAGGTTTTTCTTCTCCTCAGTTCTCCCTCTACACAATGTCCATGCTAGATCCACTTGCAATTACACACCCAGAGCACCAGGCTAGTGCAGTGACTGAAATATGCTTTTTTACAACAGAGAGCAGCTGTAAATCATATTGTGGGTTTGGGATGTTGGCCTAGAACCTATGTAATTTAAGAATTGGTTTGAGTTTGTTTTCTTGCTGCCACACCTCAACTGTGCCATATGTTTTTGTCTGTAGCATGATTGTTTTCTGAAGGAATTGCTTGGCTGAAAACATAATGTGATTTTGACTACATGTTTAGGTTTTTAAATGTTGCAAGTGAAGACTTAAAAGGTCTTCAGCTACCACATCTGCATTCACATTATCTGTACCTTTAGGGCCTTAATTTTTTTTGTCTTTAAGATATGCTCTGCTTTCCAGAAATTTCATTGTAATCTTTTTTCTGTTCTACCAAAATCATGACTCTCAGGCGTATGCACATGTGATGTGAGAACTCCATCAACATTCATTTAGACACTTCATTTTCCGTACATGGGGCTCTGACAACTCATTTTTCTTCAATGAAGCAGCTTTAGATTGAGGCTATTGATACTCCCTGTCTTTGTACATAAGGTGGTCCAGCCTTCTTTCTTTTACCAAGGGTATCAGCCTCTTTCCTTCACCTGAAGTTCAGTCATAAAAAAGCTTACACAAAGTATGAATAGGCATTTCAGTACAGGACCCCAGTAAAAAGTGTTTTCCAAGAGTCTCAGCACTAATTATTGTTAGCTTGGAAAGAGAGTTGCTTAAAATGACTCTTACCTTACACTCCTTTCTTTCAAAGGATCACAACCAATTAAGAAATAGGAATTAATGGTATCTCTTCTACAGTGACTTTCTCTGTTACAGGCACTCCACTGATAAATTGTTATATATCTGTGTTTTCATGGCTTGACAACAGACTGGCCAGGGCTTTCCTTTTTAAAACCCTGCTAACCCAAGCTATGTTAAGAATCCATCCCTCTCATGGAGAGATGTTGTCATGGTTGCTTGGAGTACTGCACACCACAATGCCACAGCCAGGCTGCATCTGTGACTGAACAGTATTTTGGGAGCTGCAGCAAGATTTGATGCAGACCTCACAGATTTCACAAGGCAGCAGAGCAGGTGATTTTCGAGACAGGTATACTGACCTTAGAAAGCTTCCTAGCAAGTGGCTCAAGCTGACAGTACTGCTTAACAGACGTGTATGCAGGGAACTCAAATGCAGGTTCCTGTGGCTCCCACCTGGCACTGGTTTGGATGGGCTCCAACCCAGGCAAGTGGGGCAAGGAACAGTGTGCTGAGCCAGCCTGGCTGTACCCAGAGGGGCTGGGACCTGTAAGTCTGTGGTAAGGGCTAGCAGTGCTAAGCTCTCCTATGGCATTACATCAAGTAACAACCTTGAAGATCAGTGCATGAGGTGAGTTTAGACCTGGGTGTGAGCTGTAGCTTGGGTTGAAATCCACTGTAAATACAGCCCTGGTAGTGATGTGTGTGTGTGTCTAAATTTAGTTGCAGCAGTAAGTACTTTGGTTTCTAAACATATATATGTGTGTATACATATATTTTAATTGCAACCCTAGTCCTAGTATTAAGCCTGCATGGAACTTCCCTCATCTGTAGAACAGAGGAGGTTCTCACAGAAACAGATGGCAGGAAAGAGCTTGGACTTGGAACCCATCATCTTTCTGTAGTTATTTCAGTACTTCTGTATGTTCGTGTTTGATGCAATTATGTCTTGTTCTGTTTCAGTAATTTGCTGGCTAACTCCTTTAATTGCAACTGCCATTTGGCCTGGCTGGGAAAATGGTTGAGGAAGAAGAGAATTGTCAGTGGAAATCCACGCTGCTTGAAACCATTTTTCTTAAAGGATATTCCAATCCAAGATGTAGATGTCCAGGACTTCACCTGTGATGGTAAGAAAATCCAATTTGTTTGGGCATTTATGGTAATGTTGGCACTTTTGTGAGGACCTCCTTTCATATCAAGCACTACTGCATGGTAAACATTTCAGTTCAGTGATGAAAAAGACAACCATCTAGATCATTGTCCTCCATCAAGAGTTTATTTTTATTCTTGATCTTCTGTTTCTGAATTTCTACTATCTGCACCTAAATGTAAGGATGAATTTATGATAGAAAAATGTTCTGCTTTGCATAATCTTACTATAATTCTGGTCCTTCCTCCCATTTCTGTATTCACACACTTAGTCAACACTGAAGTCGGTGGGAATGGTGTTTGCTTGGAAAGTCTTTTAGTTTTTGATAGTGTTCAATTTCACCAATAAAAGGTGAAAAAAACATAGATATTATTTGAAATTACTCAGTGGTGCTTAATGCTTTGCCAAGTCCATACAGGTTTTAAAAAACTATGTATATTGACATTTCTTTCATTCTCTGTTCTTTGTCTTCTGATCAAGCAGATTTTAGGGAAAATAGTAAGGAGAAAAACTGACTGGTGAGTGCCCTGCTAACTTGACTTTCAGGCAGTGACTGCAGTTAGTCATACCTCTACAGAGACCATAACAGTGATGGAAGTTTCCTACTTAGAGTAGAAATTCATTCCTGTCCTAGTCAAACAATCTGGCAACAGGCCCAGGTGGTTGGGCTCAGATCACAAGGGACCCAAGTTTAATCATTAAAGAATAATTTGCTTTGAGTTTGGGAGAAAAAATAAATAAGTTGGTGCTCCACAAAATGACATTCCACACCTGGGAACTGTCCCTGTCAGACAGTCACTCAGACAGAAGTGGAGACTGGAAGGTAGAGGGTGTCAGGGTATAAAACACAGGAAAATCGAATATGCTGAAGAAACATGCTCTTTCTGGAGGTTTATGAATGACTTTGAATTTTGTTGCCAGTCATTAAACTCATTAAGCTCAACTGGGGAGAAAAATAAAAATAAAAAAGTCTTCCCTGTTCTTCTGTAGACTGGTCATGCTTCTCCACCCCTCTGAATACAAGTGGTTCCCTACCCATACATTTATGGGTAATTTTGTTGTCTTCTGTCAGGACTTTCAGTCTCATTCTGTAATCTCAGTGCTCATGGGCACATCCAGCAGAGAGGAGAAAGAAACAGATCTGTCTCAATTATCCCTTGCATCAGTTTAAAAGAAGAAAGGTGGCAGTACTGGCAGCTGGGTGCTCTGGTGTTGCAGCTCTGTGTCTCCATGCTGCTCAGCCCACAGACACTTGTGTCATTCCCTCACTGTCCTCTAGAGCATCTGCCACTACCTCTTTCCTTTCACATACATGGCGATGCTGTAGCATGCACTTAGCTTCTGCTCTGCAGAGCCTGTTGCTTGTGGGGAAAATCCTTGCTTTAAATATTCTGAACTTCACAGAGTCAGTTACTTCTGCAGAAACCCTGTTGTTCTTCAGTTGCAAGACTTAATCTCCTGTTTATGGACCTTTGAAACCATTTTTGGAGAAAGCAGATACTTTTATGTGTGCACAGATGGATGGCCAGCAGTTGGAATTTTGCTGCTCACTTTGTTGCTTGCCTGGTTATCCTCCTCAAAAACAATGAGGTTTTGCAATTCAGATGATCGTTGAAGTGCTAGGCAGACTTTAAAAAGTAAAAAATTAATATCTAAAAGCTGTTATAAATAAAAAAATATCTTCCTAAAGCAGAGTAGTTGGTGAATATAACCTGTTTCAAGGTTGTCCATTTGAGCTAGTAAATTGGGGGTGGGAGGAGAATTTGGGATTCACATAAATTATTTTACTGTAATTTGCAAAATTACAGAGATTAGGTACTCCTTAGAAAAAAAATACTTATTTTCAAATACTGCTGTTCAGTTTTTGAACTTTTTTTTGTTGCCTAAAGAACCTCTACAAAGGCAAGCTGACCCAAAACACTGGACCTGCTTTAAAATATTGTGAGGGTTCCCCATGGATTGAGGGATGTCCTTCCTTCGTCCTTGAAAGCAGTTACCTTCCAAGTGCATGACTTGAAGCTGCAGAGCTGACTTCCTGGTGCTCCATTTCTCTCCCTCTGCAGGTAACGATGAAAGCAGCTGTTTGCTTTCCCCTCCTTGCCCTTCCCAGTGCACCTGTGTAGACTCAGTGGTACGTTGCAGCAACAAAGGGCTGAGGATACTGCCCAAAGGAATTCCCAAGGATGTGACTGAGCTGTAAGTTACCTTTTACATAGCTCCTTTCTGAGAAGTTAATTAAATTAGATCACAGTGAGACTGTGTAGGTCCTTGGGCATTTTGCCTTTGACTTCAGTGACTGTTGTTTGGTGCTTTGGTGCCTACATATGTTTTTACTGTTATTTTTGTACTTACTTGTCCCTTGACCATATACATTGCTCTGTAATGGGAACAGAATTTATCTATCCTTGTACCCATTAATTCTGTGTGTCGGGAACAAATGCATATATTAGGATCAAATAATCCTGCAGTGCTTCTGAGAAGCCTAACCTCACAACAGGCATGAAAGGATGATGAAAATATGTTCCTCACTTTCACAGCTGTGAGATAATTGTCCTCTCAGGAGATTAAAGGAAAAAAAAAAAAGCCATTGGTGGAAACAAACAATGAATTATTTTCACCAATCCTCATGAAATGGCTAAAATAACAGACAATGAGACTAAATTGTAAAATAAATTCATCCTAGTTGAGAACCATCTTTCTAGTTGTCTTTTCATCTGCCCCTTGCTATGACTTTGTACTGGATTTTGGTTCTTCCCATAGAAAGAAAATACACTGGTAGAACTGCTTGGCTTAAACACTTGGCAATAGAAATACTGAGATTTTCCCCTTTAGGTCCTTATTCAAATCTATCCCAGGTGAGTTGTCACTGAAACTTGTACAATCTCATCAATGTTTCTATGTGAAATTAATAGGTTGAGTTGGTTGGTACATTCAGTGATTTTTGTAATGAATTAAAATCTGATTGTGCTCTTCTTTAGTATTTAATATTATATTTGCTATTTAGTAGCAAGGCAGCTGATGAGTAAGATACACATCTTTTTACTTCCTTCACCCTGGGAGAAGGGGGTTTGCACTGTTCTTACCAGTGTTGTAGTCAAACACAAGACTTTCTTGCTGAGTGTACTGAAAGTGTATGTGGTAACTCAAATTAACTGGGAAATTTTGCATTAATTAATACATCCTTGGAACACTTAACCAGGCTATGGTTAATAGTGGTTTGAACTAAAAGCCAAGTTCTGGCCTGTATTTCATTATATATTGCCCTCAGTGATAAAAAGTCTGCAAGGTGATTTCTGCTCTGTTCTTGTGCAAGTTTCAATGACTTGCCAACAATAAGATATCACAGATGTCACTTTGATTTCTACTGTCACCGAGGAATTTTTATGTTTAAATTTTGCATATTGAGTTTTACTGATACTATCTGATACCCCGACGACATAGCTTTCACAAAAAGAGTGAAATTAATGTCACATTCTCAAAAACTGCTATATTGCTTAAGCAATTTCTTGGCAAATGAAGCAATAACCTGGAACTGAGCAGTTTAAGTTCACAGGTATTTACATGACTGCCTTCTTCAGTAGAAGCCTCTTGGCTTTGCCAGCCGCTAGTTTGATTTTGTGCCTTCAATCCAGAAATGTGTCGGCAGAGCACAGCCATGGACTGACTGGCTCTGAATATTTCATGTTCTGCAAATATAACCTTGAATCTGTCCCAGCTGTCTCTAAATTCAATCCTGATCTCGCTCTCCCCTCAAGCAACATTAAACTGAGCTCCCAATTTGTAGATGAGTTGCAGGTACTGAAGGTAAAAATTCCCTTTGTTTGTGGAAGTTGTGATGAGAATGAAGTAAATAAATAATCAGTCTCACTTGCCTTCCTTCTTCCAGATTGAAAGAAAGGTATTGCCCATAATCTAGAAGGGACTATACGATCTAGGTCTCAAGTGGCTAGTGTAAATTTAACTATTGTTATTGTTCTGTGTTTGAGAATTGTCTTTGCTGCTGTGTCAAACAGCAGCTCCTGTGGAACCCCACCTCTTGCCTTATCTTGAGGGCAGCTAAAACTTGGCAGGGAAAACCCCATAGCTTTCTGGGTACTGGGTGGCAGAGTTTTGTCTAGTTCAATCTACTGACACTCCTCACACCAAAATATCCCCATTTCCCAAGGGCAGTCCTAGATCCCTTGAACTTCCTAAGGCTGAAGTATCTTCTAAGCTGGTTTGTTTTTGTAGCAGCAGTGAATACCTGTTTAGCACTGGAAGCCAGAGAGCACATAAATTACTTGCTGCAGGAGAGATCCCAGTTTTTGCAAGACTTGAAGAAACAACACAGTATGTCCCATGGCTTCCCCCTGCTCACAGGTGCTCAGATAGATTGAAAACCCTTCCCCACGTTGCCACAACCTGTGCTGCCTCTCTCCCCTCCCAGGCTCTCATGTCACAGACCTCTGGGCAGTGTGCTGGGGTCCCCGTGCTCCCCCCAGGCACTCAGCCAGGGTCACTAAGGACACTGGAGAGGACAAGGGTGTAAAGAGCCCCTTGTCCTGATAGCCCACAGCCCCCTGCAGGAGGCCTGGACAGGATAGGATGCAGGAGAGCATTTTAGTGGAATTTTTATGAACGCACCAGTCTGACATTTATAAACTTCCATTATGGATATGTTCATTTACAAGGCACGTTAGCTGCAGTGCTTTTTATTAAACTGCAGTATTTTTTTATACAACGTGGTTTAAGAGAAGGAACTGCCATATATCTAGATAAATCAGTCTGTTACGGCTGCATATAGCCTCAGAAGTTCCTTTAAATCCTTTTAGAGGTCTTAAAATAGTCTTAAAACAGGAATTATTTCATTGTAGCAGGTATTAAATAGCAGTGTGCAAAATGAACATACCTCTTGCACAGGCACATAGGGAATATGTTACCTTTGCTGGGTCAAGTTTCTCTCAGCAGAAAAGATCACCAGCAATGTTTTATTACATGGTGGACTGGAGACATAGGCTCAGTCCTTCCAGCTTTCTTCCTGAGTTTCTGTTTTGGATGTGTATATAGACAAAACATGTGAAAACCATTATCTCCTTTATATTTAGAGCTTGGAATGACAGGAGGCATCCCTGTCTTTGGTTTGTACCACCCTTGGGAGGAGGGATTACCTTGGCAGGGAAGGCTTCCATCTAGAAGAGAGTTGAAAAGATCACTAAGTCTCTTGGCTTTTTAGAGGGATGGTGATGCAAGAAATTTCTGTTTCCTGGCTATTCCTTAACAAAACTCCATCATCATGGGCAAGCCTTCTCTCAGTTTCTTGGGAATAGGGAAATACTCTGTTGTTTCTTGCAAATTCCTTTGTTGTATGTTTACGTACTGTCTACATTTTTTCCTACTGTTTGCTTATTCTGAAGAGAAGCCTTAGGCTTTTTTACTATATTCTGTTTTCTAGCCCAGATGTTCAGAAGTAAAATGTTAATGCAAATAGCTAGTCTGGAACTTAGCCTTGTTGATTCTTAGTGTTTAAAGCTTTCCTTTTCTTCTCTATTTTTTTCCCAAATCTACTTGAACTAAGTTTCCCATGTTCTTTTTCCTTTTACATATTAGCTCAATGTGTCAGCTAGGTTTTTTTCTTCTTTTTTTTTTTTTTTTCCCAAAAATATATTCTATTTGTACTAAAGTCTCATCTGACAGCATCCAGCTGCTTTTATGGACCTACAGCAAGTAATATTTTGCACTGGGGAAAAACATTGGAAGCAATTATGTGGTCAGTGTGTGCATAAACTGTAACATAATGACTATGGTGTATTTTCGAATAAATATATACTAATCATGTCGTCTCTAGACTCCAGAAGTTGTCATGACACTGAGCAAGCTATATGACAGCACCAACAGGATTGTTAGGAAAACCTGCATGCATCATTGTTAATGATTATTTTTCTTTCCTTTTATATTAATACATATTAAGGTTTGCATGACTTTTGCCATTTCTCTTTCCTGACAAACCACCTCTCTCCCATTTGAGTTTTTGTTCTGCGTGTTAGGTTCTTTTAACCTGCAAGCTCAGCCAGTGCTTGGCACAACAGTTTTCACAAGTGGCTGACCTGTTCCTAGCAGAGGGATCCCACTGAACTCCCTTTCAGCTCTTTATTCCCCACCTCCAGTCTGCTGCCTGTTGCTGCCTCAGCCTTCGTATGGTACCTTTATTCAGTTGAATCTCCAGCTGCCAAGATTATTTTGACAATTGCTTCCCATACATTTACTGCCACAGCTACTTGGAGGTATTTGCAACCAATCTCAACCCTCCTTTCCTCCTCCTGAAACACTTATGATTTCTCTAGACTTTGACTGAAAACAGGGGCTCGTACCTGGGCCATGCAGACTGTTGCAATAAATATGCTCTAAGCAGTTTGTTATGGTAAGTGTAAAATATTGTAACAATTTAGTGCCATTTTTCACTGTATTGCTGGTGATCAAAGGGATAACTCTGAAGTGAGGTATCTGATGAAAATCATCTGCTTGAGAATGCAAATGCTTTTGCTTGTCTGGCAATCTGCACTGTTTTATACACTGACCCTCAGCACAGAATTCAGGGAATTTTCCTTTGATAATGAAGGAGAGAAACAATTGAGATCAAAGCTTAGGCTTACATGGTTCTGTGTCATAAAACGTTTTACAGCTTAATTCACTGCAGAGGAAAATTCTCCCATTGAGAGAATGCATAGTTCTGTAGAAGGTTATTGTAGTTACAGCTGAAATAGATGACTTAAATCTGCATTTAAAATCTGATAGTTTAGAAAAAATAAATAGCATCAATTCTATCAAATGATGTGTTCAGTGACTGAAGTTTAAGTACACACTGGAAAGGTGGCTTTAGCATTAACAGAGACTAAAGGCAAGTTTAACTTCAGAGCCTTCACTTTTGTCTCAAGCACAGCCACTTTTCTGTGTAAAACCTGTAGGTTGTGGACATAAAAATGCAGCAAAACCCAGAAACTTGTCTCAAAATCTTAGGATATTGCGTACCTGCATTATAAGGTTTAGACTATAAATTCATTTTAGAGCTACATAACATTGTCAAGTATAATATTTTGTACCATAACATTCTATATGAAATATTTAAAGAAATGAAAGGAAAGGCATTGTGCCTTTTCAGTTACTGCCTGAGAATTGGTTTCTCTCCCTAGTTTCTTCTCTTAGCACAGATTGCTGCTATGAGCTTGACTTTATGGCAGAATAGACATTTCAGTACAAAAAGGGTTCCAAGTGCTTCAAATCGTTACATGATGCTTTGGCACTTTGTGCTGGCTATATCACCTCCAATCCAAGTGGTTTCATTATAAAAATAGACAAGTTGGAAAAAGAACAGCTGTCATCTTTTATGCATAGATTTAAATTTTTTATATATGAAGTTAGTGTGTGTGGAAGGTGCTGGATGAGCCCTGGGGCTGCTCCAGGCACTGGGCTCTAAGAGCCAGCGTGGTTGGGGCAGGCACAGAGCAAGGCATGGCTGTGCCCAGCAGTGCCAGCCATCCTGGCCAAGCAGTTCCCTGTCTCCAGCACTCAGTCCTGTTTTAGAAGAAGCCTTTCCTGGTAGGTAGTTGGTGGCATTTGATGAAAACATGAACACATGGTTTTGTTGTTTTTTTTCTTCGATTTTGGCTCTGGTGTTTGCTTCTTGGTTACACGTCATTATGGAGACTTCAAAACTACAAGTAGCAGCCATGGGGTAAAAAGGAATTTCCAATTTGATATTTAAAATACAGAGTATAGAGAGTTTAAAAAGGAAATGGGGTTGGTTTGAATACTAGTCAGTGTGTCTCTATTAAGGCAGCTGACACTCCCTCTGGACTCTAACTGCATATTAATAACTTGACTCTGAGCATTAAAATTAGACATATATTTTTTCATCCATGCCAGCATTTCTTTGCATTCCAGATACCATGTACATCATCTTCCTTTGGCTAAGGATCGAAAAGAATTAGAAATAAAATCTTTCCTCCACATCATTCTGTTATGGCTTGTTCTGTTTTGTTTGGGCAGCGGGGCTGTACCTTCATCTGTGTTTTTTTTATTTATATATACATATACATAAATACTCAGAGTTTTGAAACTGGGATCTGTTCCTTCACCCTCAGCAGTAATCTGTTATTAATTATGCCCAGCTTCCAGCTCTCTTGCAGCCCCCATACATGATCTTCAGCCCAGTAAGGTGCAGAGCTGCTCCTGCATCTCCTCCCTGTGCTCCCAGGGTGGGCAACAGCTCTCCTGCAGCAGCTGGTTTCCTCAAATGTTGTGTCTCAGATCCTTCTGATTCTGGGCATATTCTTATGTCTTAAAAGCTCTGGTTATTTCAAATTCACTGCACTTAAATGTGCTTTCAAGTTGAATGCCTTTTGCTTAGAAAATGCTGCCATTCTACGTATAGTGCAGTGAAAGGCTTAACAGTGGTCAATTGTTCTTGTGCAAGCATGAGAAGTATATTATCAGTGATTTTTCAGTCAAAAACTGTGTTTGTTCAGAAATTATACCTCTGGTGTAAGTACTGCAGCTTTCTGCTAGTACATGTATATAATCATCAAATTGCTCGCAGTACAAATCCAAAGCCATTCAAAGCAAATCTTCTGTACAAGTTTAACTCCAAGGGTCTGCATGTCTATGTTAGTCTGAATAAGAAAGCACTGGATTAAAATGAGCACCCTCAACTTTTGATTGCACCAGAAAGCAAAACAGGTGGGGAAAAACCTTGGCTACCCATCGTCAGTTTGTTCAGATTGCAGGCTGTTGCATATTGGGATCAACAAGAGAATATCCTGAAAGTATACTTCTGAGGATTTCAACACATTGCAAGAGCTGAGTCTCCTTTCCTAACGGAAAATCATATCTAGCTTCCAAATATATAATACATTACCTGCTTTTGGTTTCATTTGGAAATCCTTAGGATTTTACATTTTAAATAAGGACTGGAGCCTTAACCTACCCTCATGCATCATAGGTATAAGATTTGCTGCTGTCTGGGATGAAGGAGAAGGCACAGACTCCCAGCAGCTCACAGCTTCCATAGCAGACCATGACTTGGGGAATCAGACATGATTTGCCCTGCTTGAACAGTAACATATGGGGTTGAGTTCTGAGGATCTTCTACATCACAATTTATGGTGTGAATTCACTAAGGGACTGCATTTTCAAAATAAGGTATAACAAATTTAGTCAAAATGAAGCAAGTAACTTTACACTTGCTGAATATGAATATCCATGGGAGGTGTAAATGTGGCAGAACTAACCTATACTCTGCTTTGTGATAATCTGCCTCAACAGAGCAGCTGTCACAACTTTGCAAGGGCCAACTGTTCACCCTGCAACACTGTCACACAATGCTTCTGATCTTTGGGAAGGGAGAGATTTGTTCAATTGGACATTTTTATTAAGGAAAGATTTTGCTTTTGGTTAAGAACTCAAAAGGCAGTTGTCCTGCTTGTCCAGCCTAATCCTAGCAGGAGTTAGGTCAGCTCCACCATGTGCTCTAAGGTTACTCTGCCTTGATGGGATCCTGTGCACAGGCAGAATAGATAACCATGAGGCTGGAGTAGTTTAGTTGAAAAGAGAGCTGAAGCAGCAGAAAATGGTGAGAGGGCATTATGCTGAAATAGAAGGGGTGGGGGGAAAATATGTGACAGTTATAAAACGTATTATGTAAGAAATTCTGTTAGTGTTTGTAGATTTTATTTTTAAATGATGTAAAAATACAGTTTGTGGGAAAATTTTCTTGGATTTAGTTTACACAAATATCTCTGTGTTGTACAGTTAATGTGAAGAGGGAACATATAGCACAGTAATAAATTATTATTGTTGTTTGCTATAGTAAATGCAGAATAAGGAGGTTTGCTGCCAAAGAAAAGGAAATTGTTTGTGTGGGATAAAAATTCTTAACATGATTATCAGAATATATTTTCAGCAGTAGAGGCAGCACATAAACTGTTGTGGTGTCTGTGGGCTGCATTTCCTGGCTACCCTTGATTATCTTCCAAAATGTACCCCAGGAAGGGTATGTCTACTTTAGGAAGAATCCCATAAAGTGTTTGTAAGGAAGAGAAATATCATTTCATCTTTTATCCTAACCTGTGGAGGGAGAAATGCCTTGCTGCTACACAGTTTTTTTGTTTCCCAGGGAGAAATGGCATCTGGCTGATGGCTGGAGCATTGTGGCACCTCAGTGATCAATTTACATTGGAGCCTTTTTCCTTTGGTATCTTCCAGGGATGCAGTTTCACCCAAAAGCCAGGGTTAAGGCAAAGAACTCCAGCTCTGTCTCTATTATGTTGTACTAAATAGTCAAAGCCCCACATCCCACTGCTACCAGAGGTCAGGTGTGGAGTCTTGAATACACATGCTTTCTTCTGGGCAAGGTTTTTGAAAGTATTATAATTTTTTTAGAGTTTTTCCCTTGGTTACTGAATGTTCACGTTTCTTCAGTGGAGAAAAACTGCAAAATACAGGCACTATATGCCAGGAAAATGAGGACATAGGAATGTCCTAAAAGGCTTTAGCCCTGCTGTGTATGTGTCTGAATGGAGACACGTCCAGTGATGTCTCAAGCAACTTCCACCCTGAGAACACAAGATATTTTATTAAATACACTTAGTGTGAGTAGGAGGAGCCTGTATTCAAAGAGAACTTGGTTTTTGGTCTTCAGTTTTTCTCCCATTCTTCTGTTGCTGTTGTAGAAGAACCAAATTATCATGTCTGTTTGCTGCAGATCCTTTATTCATTTCCAAGTAAAAAACTAAAATAATAATGATAATGATAATAAAAGCTCAATAAGCTGCCATCATGCTTTGCATGTCAGAGAATTCAGTTACAAAGGAGAATCTGTTACAGTTTCAAAGCAATGAATCAAAGATGTTTTCCCTAGTGACTGACTTTATATCTTCCTCATTCATGGTGCAGATTGAGTGACAGGAGTTCTTGTTAATATGTTTGTGTAATTACCAAATCTGTCTTTTTTTTCTTTAGATACCTGGAAGGAAACCATCTGACTGCTGTGCCAAAGGGGCTCTCCACCTTCAGACATCTGACATTGATGTAAGAAATATGTGTTTCAATGTCAAGACAATTTCATGACTCTTTCTGCACTGTGTTGTAGGTGGGGGAAAAAAAAAGAAAAAAAAGAAAAAAAAGTATTTTGTGGTGGAAAAAAACCCACAAAGCCCAAAAACCTTCCATAATTTGAATTTGCAAAGAACTTCCCAGTGGCCACTGCTGCCAATAAGTATGGATACAGAGTGGGGAAAGACTGAGGTGACAGAGAGCACCAGAGACCTTTCTCTGCAGGAGCTTCCAACCTCTGTGAGAGCAGTGAGTTCTCCTGCAGGCTGCTACAGTTGCACTTGGCAGATTTACCTGTGCAAAGCTGTAAAGATCATTAGCAGAGGAGACAGATTAATTTGTTCTAGGTGAGGCAGTATTTATAATGCTAAGGCAATGAAATTTGCATACCTGTTTCTGCTAGGAACAGTCATACAGATAGAGATAAAATTAGACTTTTTTCAGGAAATTGCTCCCTGAAATACAGAGGAGTGAAATTTCTTGGCTAAACTATTTGTCAGAAATTTTCAAATTCTGTTTGGATTAGCTGTACACACTGAAGTCAAATGGGCAGAACAACCTCAGACAAGAACAACATGGAGGGAAAACTGGAATCCTCTGTTTGACAGGATGCTGAGCCATGTTGTGTCAACTATAGTAGTACCTAGAAAGGTTGGACCAGATGATCCTTGAGGTCCCTTCCAACTTGGCATTCTGTGATTCTGCGAAACTGTTTTATTTGGAAACATCTCTGGTTTTATTTTTCAAGGGAGAGCAACAACAAAACAAAATGTGCTGTTTAGCCTCAAAGACTTTTGTTTAAATTTTGTTCTAGTAGCTGTCAGTGTGAAGAGCATATGGAAATGCCTCTACTAAATTACAAAGCAAGTTGGTACAGTAAATATTCACTCACACTTGTTTCATCTATTAATTTATCCTTCAAAAAGTTTGCTTGTATTGATTTTTTGTAATGTAATATGCTGGAAATATGCCTTAATATTTTTGAATCTGAAGCTTTTTAGTGGAAATTGATATGTATTGCTTTTATGGCTTGTTCAAAGCTGGTTAGAAAATACGATATCAATTGATAATGTGTGGCTTTTCAACTGCTTCAGGATTCTTGCTGTGAGGATATGTAATCTTTCAAAAATACTTATTTCTTGATTAATACCTAAAAAGTATATTTTCTCTCTGTGTATTTCTGCAGTGATTTGAGCAACAACAGCATAAGTGTATTGGCCAATTACACCTTCAGCAACATGACTCAGTTATCAACACTGTGAGTAGACCATTTTAATTGCTTTTTAGACACCATCTTAGGTGTTGAACAATTAACATCAAACTTGTTACTTAAGTATATGGGGGTTTTTTTTGTTTTGTTTTTGTTTTTTTTTGGTGGTTGAACTAGAAGTTACATAATCAAATAAAAGACAGTGTTTTAATTGTTGTCTCCTTCTCCCAGCATCCTGAGTTACAACAGACTTCGGTGCATTCCTGTCCACGCCTTCAACGGGCTCAGGTCTCTTCGAGTGCTGTAAGTACCACTTCTTCAGTGCAGCTGAGCTGCAACTTATTAAAATGCTGTTGATGACAGGGAGGCTTTTAATGAGCAGATGGCTTCCACTTGATCCAGCAGTCATAAATATTTTCAGACAATTAGCTTCAATGTACTTGTACTTAGGTGCAATATGTCCGATAATGACTAGAGCAGGTGAATGCTAAACTTTGAAAAGAAGCAATTACATATTTGCAGGGTGAATGACTTTCCTCTGGTAGTTCAGGGACAAGAACTATCATGAAAACAGGCCTCCAAGAGGCTGACTAGAGTCTTTTTGTCTCTTCTACTTGAAGAAAGTTTGGGTGCCCCAAAGGAAAAGACTTCTATCTTTGTCTGGAAAAACTTGATCTTATTTTAGAGTGTAAATTTCCATTGGATGCTTCAGCAAGGGTGTCTTTACTGAAAATTCATGCAGTTTTATAATATTTTCTATTAATTTAGACTTCTGCAGGCAAGTTTTTACATGAAAGAGTGTAATCTCAAAAGAAGTAAGTTAGAAGTCCCCCCAGTAAACCAATGAGTAAGCCAAGCCAGTGGCTGGGTGCCTGTAATGCTGAGATGCCTGTCTCAAATGTCTCTAAGTCGTGAATAAAATTTCACCTCATGTCGACTTGTGGCACATTCAGAGATGTCCACATGTGGTTTCTTTCTTTGGAGAATGTTTTCTGCACTCTTTCTTTCCAGTTTAGCTGCTTCCAGCAGCTTTCTTGATTGAACAATTCACTCCCACATCCTCTGAAAGTCATCTTCGTTGTATCACCTCTGAGCGTGGGCTGTGGGCCTGTTCCTGCAGGAAGCAGGCTCCCCCCAGCTTTTCCTGGGCAGCTGCTGGACTGACTCCTGCTCCTGTCTCAGATGTACTGTCACTCCTCACCTGCCCCGTCCAAAACAAACCCTGAGGTGGGTTTGCTCAGTTTTCTACATGGAGACATGAATGCATGTTGAGAAAAGGTGGAGAAGTCACCTTCCTCCCCACAGCCCAGCAACACAGGTTGAACTAACACAAGTAAATTAAACAGCTAATCTGTGATGAGGTTATTCAGTGTGCTGAGGGAGAAAGAGCTTTAAACACCAAAAGGTCAGAGCAGAGAATGTCCTGAGTACTTTGAAACTTCATATTAGCATTTTCAGTTTTTTAAAATGTTAAATGTCATTCACATGCAGAGGTTTCTGGGAGTTTAAAGAGCAGCGGTCACTGTGCACAGACTCCCTGAGTGTGGAACGAAGGTGTGGACACGGGCAGTGCTGCAGCTGTGGTAGCAATCAGGCATTGCTGGCTGGCCAGGCTCTTCCACTGTGGTTTGAGGGGTAGAATAGGGCTCTAGGTTCCAACCTTCTAATTTGCAAGACAGCTTTACATTCCTAGTTTTCATTATTAAAAACAAGGAAGATACGTGATTTGGATTTGTTGTTTTGAGCTTGGCTGGGGACTTGGATTTTTAGTGCACTAGGATGGTCACATTTGAGCTTTTACAGGAGTCCTGAAATTCAGCCACAGATGAATATATTCTGTTTCATAGCCAAATAAATTATTCCATATGGAGCTGTCTTCTGGGCTGCTTCTGATAGGCAAGCTAGATTGATTAAATCTAGTTTGGGACTCTCTTCCCTGAATTACAGTGTAGATATACCCTGTCTCACTCTTTCCAATAGCTACCATTTGTCTTTTCTGTTCTTGCAGGCCACATATGGACCGAAATAAAGGGCAATATTTTAATAACAACTGTTATCTTTTGGCTTTTTAAGAATGTTACTAATCAAATGTTACTAGTCAGACTGAAAAAATATCTTTCTCCTTCAAAGGATAAGCCCTCCCAGTCTTGCAAAAAGCAGCACGAGTGAAATGAAGCCTAAATGGGAATCTCTGCCTCTGCTTCATGTATTTGGAAGCCTCCAGATTGATTTGATTTATTATGGCCCACAAAACTCTGGTATCAGCTACAACTTTTGCCACATGTCATCTATGTTGTTATTAAAAATCAATTCTCCAGAGTGAAAATGGCTTCTGAGTGACAGTGTGCAATCTGTTATTGTCAGTTATTTATTATCTATATTCTTAGGGGAATTTAAAAGAGGAAACATCAGCAAAACAATTTCCACTTCTTTTTTTTAATGAAAAGAATATAGAGATCTCAATACCTTTGGTTGTGTGTGCCTTTGAAGGTGACATACCCTTTTCATAAAGGCTTCTGTGTCTTCCAAAAATTCCATATGTTTTGGGTTTTTTTTTTCCTTTTTGCCTCTCTATAGTAAGTAAATAAAGTAAATATATATTTGGAAATCACAACGATCATAGGTGTGTGATGAAGCTGATCTTTGACAGTATCTGGTTCTATCCTCTCTCACATACACTTTTCAGCACAAGTTCAGTCAAAAAAACTGCAGAGTCAACATGTTTATGTTTAAGCCTGAATATAGAGCAGTGTTTACACAATCAGGGCTTTAATCTTTAGTCTTCACATGGCTTATCCATAATGGCAGCCAAAGTGTGTGTACTGGGGAGCTATTTCAACATAGAGTCTTAAGAATTTGTTTAATAAGCAACAGTTGATATCAGCAGCTTTTTGCACCAAAGCTATTGCAGTGAAAAATTGTGGGTTTGTTTTTTTTATTTTTGTTTTGTCCTTTTTTGCCCAAAGCTAGTCTTTTTAGAAGCTAAATGAAAACAGATTTTAAAAGCTGAGATTGAGACAAGGTAATTATAAATATTGGAACTCTCCAGTAGACCTGAATGGACTATTTTGAAGATTATTTTTATTGAGTCCAGAAGTAAAAATGCTTTCTCAGATCACTAAAAATTGTCGATGTTATATTTATGAAAAAAAAAAAAGCTACAAAATATTCTACTCATGAGATATTCTAGTTTTACTAAAAACTGATGGATATTTACCTCAGTTCATAGCTCACACATACATCACATTCATAATAATATGTGTGATGATAAAGCTACCACTAATACTCTTCAGGCACAACCTTGGCACCAATTTTTGCAGTTTCCATTGTTAAATGCTGCACTGATTTGACCAAGCCAAAATATTATTTGGCTTTGTTTCTTTTTCTTTCTTTCCCTTTTTTTCCTGTGTGGCAGAATGACCACTCCTACTGATCCAGTATCTCAGTTCAGAGCTTTCAGCGGTGACTGGGGAGCAGTTAGTAAAAGGAAAAACAAAACAACCCCCCCAAAAAAAAAAAACAGCAACAAAAAAGCCCCCCAAAAAATCCAACAAAAAATAACAAAAAAAACCCAACCCAAACAGATATGTTTAGTTCATTTCCTTACCTAAAGGCAAAATAATAAGTTAGTGAGATTACAAGTAAAAGGAAGTTTTTATTTCAAGAATTCAAGTGTTTGATTACTCTGTGCTCTGAGGAGGCCCACCTCACATTAAATTCATACCCCTGCTGTTTACTAATGTTTAGACAAGAGGATACCTAGAAGTTGTGCTTTTGAAGGAGAGCACAGACATCAGTGTGTGTGTTTTAACTGTCAAAATATTTAAGATTATTTTTTTTAACATCTGCTGATAAGGATTTTTGGTATAAAAATGTGCTGCTTTTGTGGATTCAAGAGGAAAAAGATGTTATTGCACTGTTGAATTCTCTTGTCACAATTTATTATTGTGGGTTTTACAGTATGTTGCATTTATCATTTTATTTTAGCTGCATGGGTGATGGTGTTGCTGACATGATTTTTTCCATAGAATAATTAAGGTTGGAAAAGACCTTCAAGATGATCAGGTTCAACCATCAACCCTACACTCTCCTGGCTACTAAGCCATCTCCATTTATTAAAATGCAGACATTTGCATCCATGAAACATACTTCAGTGTTTGAGATATGTAGTCAAGCCATTCATCCCATGAGGTTTTATATTTTTTATGGTTTTACCTTCTTACAGATAAACAGCTTTGTCAGTTTCCCTTGGAAGAAGTTTCCAAGGTATTTAAGGAAGATAATGCACCCTTTCACAGAATAAATACAAATGATATGACATAAATATAAGTTCTGCCCATTCAGAGGGAATCATCTTACACATCTTAAATAGCTTCCAAGATCAGAATATAAGCTCATTAGGAGAGGCTGGCTATTTCAATGTCCTCACTTCATTGAAGGAGGGAAAAATTTCATGATAAGTTTTTGACCAGGCCTGATATTGCATCCTCATACCAACAAAAAGACTCCTTATTTAGTAGCTGTGAGTATGTTAAAGTTAGTTGATGATTCAGTTTAAAATTGGTGAGTGTTCTTTATGTGGAGTTACTGTGTGGGAGCTCATATCCTTCCTGTTTGGATTAATTGCCTGGACATCCATCCTTATATATGCCAAGTATTAATAGCCAAAACGTAGGTATGCTTACAGCAAAATTTCAGAATCAGGATGTTGGAAGGGGAAGTTCTTGGTATACTAGCATCAAGAACCAGAGAGAGATGCCAGCAGGATAACTCTGCTGTAGTTTCTGTGGTTTTGTGCTCTGTAGAAAAACTTTGCAGTTGAATGAGATAGAAAATGCAGCTGCAGCGAGCAGCTGAGGAACGTGCTCAGGGTGATGTTGCTTCTGCTCACATGGTTCATGGCCCATGGTAGGGCCCAGCCTCATGGGAGACAGGACGAGGTGTATCTTCCCTTGCCAAGTTTGGCTTTCCTCACTCTGAGGGTGCTGAGATAAGGCAAGGCATAAAGGCAGAATTCCTAAGAGCTATAAGCCATCAAACAGAACCCAGTGAAGCTCATAGTGGTGTTAGAAAAGAAAGGAGGCAAAAAGAGATGCTTTTATTTTTGTCTGGAGCTATTGTGTATTTCCGTGGGCCTCACTAGGTATATTGCAAAATCTGAACAGTCACAGAAGTCAAAAGTAAGTTGTAATTGCTGTGTTCCACAAATCACCAACTAAATTAGAAAATAAAGGACTCAAGTGAAAGAGCTGCTACAAAGGTGACACTCAGAGAGTTTCTGCTTTCCACCCCCCTCTGCCATATCTGGAGCTCTGACAGTAATTGCTGGACCTGGGAAAGAGGACATAAAGGATACAGCAGTTTTCTATCACTGAACCAGCTCAGGGGAGACATGCAGAAGAAAGTATGATTTTAAAATACTGGTGTCCTTTTCCTTTGCAAGTTCTCTACCAATTTTTGTTTAAGTGGCTAGTGAGATCCAGCAGAATCCACTCCTGTTGGCTCCTTATGAGTTCTTTGTTAATATGTGAATTAGTAAATTACTAATAAGTGACATACAAACTAGAAAAGTTAGACTAAACTAAAAATATTTTCCTCTCTGCTATTTTTTTCTTTTTTTTTTTTTTTTGGCCAGATAATTATCTAGTGAGGCAGAAGATGCAGCTGCTGAATAGCTGGGTTTATTTGTTTGTAATGTAATGTTCATGTATCTTCTCTGGTGCATTTTCTGGACAGTTTTTATGCACTTGTGCCGCCAAGCTCCCTGTGCCCTCCTGCACACTCATTTCTTGCTGCATGTTTTCCTGCCTGATGGTGGCCTTGGTGTTGCGCTCTTCCTCTCTATTTGTCTGGCCCAACCTCTAGTGGTGGTGCCTTACTTTTTAGCAGGGTCTTCAGCTGTAGTTGCAAAGAAAACCACAAATAATCAAAGATTATCATTGTTTTGTCTGCCACTTTGAACACAAGTATTGTGATCTACAAGCTGCAAAAAATATCTTTTCGTTTATGCCTGCCCATGTAACACACATAAAAACATATTTCTTAGAAAAAAGATAAAGTGGCTGCTTAAATTGTCCTGGAAACAGTGGAGAAATGTTACATCAGGATCCTGAAAACCCTGCTAGAAAAGTGTTTGTTTCTGCAGGGTGAATAATGCTCTAAAACAACAATGTGTATGTCAAACAGATTTTAAAAACAAAGATGCATTTCCTACTGTAAGAATAGGTAAACTAGAATGTGAAAGTGCAGCAAGGTTTGCCCTCATGGACCCTTGTTCTCTCCTAGGATTTCTCTAAAGTCAATATTTAATTTAACTTTCACAGTTCCTATTTTCCCTGTTTTTTCTGTGTTTCTCACTAACAGAATTCTGTAAAAGAATATAGGTCTGTATGTGAAGGTCTGCTTGTCATCAATACACTTTTAATAGCATAGATAGTTTGTCACTTTTATAATTTAAAACATTAGTCATCAACATTTCCAATTGTTTCATTATTATAAATGTCTACATCTAGAAGTAGAAGTAATAAAATACAGAATATCATGAGTTATGAAGCTCATAGAAACTCTCAAGGAAACAAAATTAAATATCCTTCTTAAGCACCAGTTCCTTTACTTGTGGGGAGCAGATACAATGCTGTGGTTTGATACCTTCCTGGTTCTCCCCTCTTCTAGGACACTCCATGGAAATGATATTTCCAGCGTTCCTGAAGGTTCTTTCAATGACCTGGTATCCCTCTCCCATCTGTAAGTACTTCTGTCTGAGTTCATCTCTTTGATTAATGGTTTCAAATTTATGAAACAGTACATATTATTACAAATTTAAGATTGTCTGGCTTTTCTTGCTTTCCTGCTCACTTTCCATATTCTGCTTTGGATATTCATAGTGGATCTGTTCAAAGCAAATAAAAAAATACTAGAACCTGTTGTTATTAGTTACCAAAATATTTTCCTAAGGAAAACCAAATGAGCAAATGTGACAGTTTCCTCTTCTGTGCACTTGGTGTTTAAGACTTTCTTTCAACATTGTCTATATGAAATGCAGAGTGTGTTATGGTCTGAGAGTGAGGCAGGAAACCTCCCACAAAGAGCAAATATTGAGCAAATGTGAATTCTTTGCTTAATAAGTATCATATGTTATACATGCTGAAATGTTGTCACTATATGAACTTGTTAACGAATCGCTACTTCAGACATATCTATTTAATCATAAAGAATTTGGTCATTTCACAGCATTAATACTTCATTCCATAATTTGCAAAAATTATTAGATGTTTCAGATATTTCAGGATATTACTATGGTATTGGTGGAGATTCAGGATATTTTTAAAGGCGAGTCAGTTGATGCAAGATCTGTACAGACAAGCAGCTACATTTGTTACAAAATGAACTGGAAGTGTGATGTGCCAAAAGAGTGAACAGAAGATGTTTTTTCACTGAGATAATGTGTGATACTTGACATTACTAGAGAATAGATGTAAAGGAAAAGTAACTTTGTGTGGCAAATTTCTTAATTACTGTCCTCAAGTAACCAGGGGGTTGTGTGTGTCTGGGTCATCTTGTAAAGTTTCACAAGTTGATACAGAATTTTATTATTTATTTCTGTGTTAGTTTCCCTCTGGACAATGAAAAATAAAGATATTTCAGATTGGTAGGGAGAGAAATAATGGGAGAAACAGGCAATTTCAGCTTCAGATGAGAAACAACATTCTGTTTCAAGCTTACGCCTTGGTATCTAAGTCAGAGAAAATACTTGTTTTGCACAAAATTTATTTCTTCGTCATGTTCTCAGTACAGTTGGGTCATCTTGTGCATTGTTTTGGAATTAAAGTCCAACTGAGCTGGAGCCCTGTACCTCCTTTTGGAAACACAGTGATACCATCCATACTGGGAATTTGGCTTCTGAGGATATTTTTAGAACTTAAGAGATAAACATATCATGTCCCATTTGTTTGGGTTTTCCTTAGAGTTTAGTTTAAATGAAGTGCAGATACAATTTTCCTGGGTAAACTGTTCACCTTTGAAAGTGATAAAGCCCCCTTTGGCCCAGGGCAATCACTGCAGTCTATCTGTTTAGATATATGTGCTGCCAGAAATGTAAAATACACAGAGCTCAAATGAACAGTAATAAATAGGATCCATAAAATAAATAAGACCTGTCTGGGGTGTAATTTGCATGGATGAACAATTGAATTTTACAGTCCAGTTGTGCTCTCCAGCTTCTTAAAGAGGATTCTGCAACTTTTAGCAACCACAATGTTTTTGCTCTTCACATGTCAGAAAAAGCTGTGCTTATTCAAGGTCATACAGCATTGAAAATAAATTCATTTTGAGCTTTTCCTGATACCTACATGTTCAAGGAGAAAGCATGTGCTTGGAATAATTTTGAAAATTATACAAGGGGTTGCCACTGATCAAACTCATAATGCATGGGAGAATAAAATTTTATGTTAAATTTCAAGCTGTCCAGCTAAGCAGGATAGGGATTATGGCAGGGGAGAGCTGACTACCCAGGTGCTGAGCGGGATGATCAGCATCAGTAGAATGCGGGGGGTGAAGAGGAAAGGTATCAAAGTAACCTTCAGGTTTGCAAAGAAACATTTGTGAAGCATAGACAAGACTATTGATTGGAATCAGAGTCTTGTGTAATAGCTTTAAATTGGTCTGTAACTGGAAGAACGAAACTGAGATCTGGATACTTCAATCATTTTTTCCATAGGTGTTTAAAACCAGAAGAAAACATTCACCAGATTTCCTTTACATTGCAAAAATCAATGATTGTAAAGGAATTATTATAACTATGTAGCTGATATGCCTCACTAAAGGCATAGGAAGGATTGCATGTGGTATAAACACACTGCTTTTGTTTACTATTTATTACTTTATTTACTTGAATCTTCTAATTGGCTTTTTAAGCCATAACTCTACTAACTTTTTTAGCCCCAGGTGATGATAAAAATGTTACAGCACTTCTGAAGGATCAGATATATTAATGCCTAGAAAGGATCCACAATTTGTTGGGGTAGAGCTGAGACCTTCTTAGGTAGGTCAGTTCCTGCATTTGCTGCCCTCACCACTCATTGCTACACACAACTCTGTGGTTGATGCAGTTTCCCAAATACTGCCCATGCATAAACTGATCCCTCCAGGGGCTTGACAAAGAAACCCTTGATCCTGGGTGCTGTGTTGAGAGGTGTTTCTGACAGACATCTTCTGAATGAACAGCTCAGATTTCTAATCTTGTTAAACCGTCTCGTCTTTACACAGATTCATGTTAGTTATAGAGGTAATTATATAAAAATCAGCAGTCCCCACCTCTGTTTCTCTACATTATCATGGCTAGAGTTACTTTAACTGACTTTAATCTAAGTTACCTCAAAAAAAAAAAAAAAAAAAAAAAATTGCCTGAATGGAAATATCTGCACAGCATTTTGAAAATTGTGCTGGTGGCTTTTCATTACAGCACAAGATATTTTTACCTTTTGGAAATGTTTTGCTCTGATGGGCAAAGAAATGGAGAGAGTATGTTAGAATTCATGAATGAAAATACAAGACTTCACTATAGTTCCTAGAAATGAAGGAAAAATCCCCTAAAAAAAACACAAACCAAAGAACAGAAAGATCCATGTGATGATTTCTGCAGTTGTACAACAGTGTTATTGGTAATCATTTCTAGTGTCTGTAGAGCAGCTCTATTTCTAATGTAGTTTGTAAAGACTAACTAACACAGTAACCAGCTTTCCCCTGTCCTCCCACTCCCATTTTATGTATGACAGTTGCTCAACACTAAAGTTACTTTCTCAGTCCAAGTTTCACTGCTGCATTTTGTTTGACTTTGGACAAGTGAGCCAGTTGATCACAGTCACAGGGTCAAAAAGTCAACCCAGTAGGTTTTTTTCCACTATAAGCAATGGATTTACAGAAGGAGTGGGTGGATATTTTTTAATACTGGGCTGCGGTATACATTTAATTTTGATGAATGAGCCCTAGACAGGGTTTGAACCTATGAACCTTCATTATGAATCTGTCTAGGGCACAGCGGGTTCATTAGTCACTCCAATAGAAATGTATCAACAAATTCACTAAGGTTTCTATCTTAATATCCTGTCTGATATGTTTTTATTTGAAAGAAGCTTGAGTTTAAAATACCACCTTAAAAATTGTTTAAAACATATGCAGAAATAGTGAAGTCTAAAACACTGTGCGACTTACTGGTTTCTTTACTATCTCTTCCCTCTGATAGTCTTTATTTAGTTAATTTTCTTCCCATGACAATCCAGGTGTTTTACAGCTAAAGCCTTACATTTACTGGCAGGAAAATAAATTCAGATGTCCAACATGTGTTTCCTCACACTTTCAAAAATTAATTGTTTTTAAACTGACTTTTCTGTAGTCTGGGCTTTGCTTGTAATTGACTGATTGCCTGGAAAGACAGTTTCTTTAAGGAAAAAAAAAACAAAACAGTACAAATGAGTCAAGGCAGTACCTAGCTTTAAGGTGAAGAGGTTTGTTTTCTTTTGGATAGATCTCCATGAATAAAGAAAAAGTTCAGTGAATTATGATTACATTGTGTGAATGCATCTAATTTAACCGTATGACCTAACCCAAGTGATAGGTTAACCAGCAAATGTGTTTTCAGAGCCATAAACAAACTTAGCAGACACCAAGTTGCAGTTTTGAAAACAGGAATATGTTTCATAGAGTGAGAAGACATTAACATGAGTCCTCAGATACAAACTGAATTACAAAATTAGTGGTTACAATATGCTCATGAGCCCGAAGACCTAAATAAAAGAAACCAGTGTGATAAATTTGATGAAAGCAGAATGTCTGGACACATAGATCAAGCACAGCTGTTTGAAAACTGATTTATTGTTTGAAAAAGTGATTTGCTGTTAGGTATTTATGTAACCTTCCTAACTAATGGTGAGAAGAAAGGAAAAGAGTGGGAATACCAGAAGAGATAGATCTCAAAGTCTTCCTGAATGTTCAGAAGATCTCGCCCACATTTTGAAGGAAAGCATTCCTGTAAAAACATAGGAGAAAACATGCCTAAGTGGGCTGAGGGATGTTATCTATGTTTGCGAGCCAAAATAACTGCTGTTAATTGTTTTACACCCCTAGGGCTCTAGGTACCAACCCTTTGCACTGTGACTGCAACCTCCGCTGGCTTTCTGAGTGGGTGAAGGCAGGCTACAAAGAGCCTGGGATAGCGCGCTGCGGCGGGCCTGACGCCATGCTGGACAGGCTGCTGCTCACAACACCCACTCACCACTTCCAGTGCAAAGGTAGGAGGCTCTCTGCTCTGCCCTCTTGTTTTTCCTCATACGCAGTGCTGTATTTTTAATACTGCTGGAAACTGGTTTTAAAGTGAGTTTTTGGGGGGAGCAGGGTTTGGCTTTCATTTTCCGAACCCTCACGTTCCGTTCAGGTTGCACTTCCAAGTGTTCTTCCGCAGAGTGGAAGTAACTGCACCACGGGAAGGAAAAGCAGCAAACCTCAGAGGAGGCAGTGTTCCTGTGGCTCACATCAGATGATTTAATGGCAATTTAGCATGTAGGATGTTGTTTGAACTTATTCAAGCAAATAAGTTGGTATTGGCCTTCTAGCTACCCCAGAAAACTTGGATAAAATTTGGGTTATTTTAAAATTATAGAGCACTCCAGTTATGATGGACACTTATTTGGAAACTGAGAAACTGAGAATTCTTCTGGAAAGCATATATTTGCCAAAACTCCATTTTCATTTGAAGATATGCAAACTGTCCTCATCAGCTCTGTCTCAGAAACTGTACATTCTGGAAGGTGTTTTGTGTCTGAATACATTCCTTCTGGGGAGAGCTGAGGTGCAGCCATTAACAATTAGGGTTACTCCATGGGTGCAACATGCTGCGTTAGAGAGCGGTCAGATAAAGGGTGAGGAGCACAATTTTTTGTGGAATAAAGTAGCTTATTCCTGCATGTAGCTTAGGATCTACCTGTATTGTCTAATTGAATATGAGCCAGCAGTGTGCCCAGGTGGCCAAGAAAGCCAATGGCATCCTGGCTTGTATTAGAAATAATGTGACCAGCAGAAGTAGAGAGGTGATTGTCCACACCTGGAGTATTGTGTCCAGTTTTGGGCACCTCAACTCAAGAGAGAGATCGAGGTGCTGGAGCGAGGACAGAGGAGGGCAACAAAGCTGGTGAAGGGCCTAGAGAATCAATCTTATGAAGACGGAGCTTGAAGGAGCTGGGAATGTTTAGTTTGAGAAAGAGGGGGCTGAGGGGAGACCTCATCAGTCTCTACAACCACCTGAAAGGTCATTGTAGAGAGGCTGGTGCTGGTTTCTTCTCACAGGTAATTAGTGACAGAACTAGAGGGAATGGCTTCAAGCTGCACCAGGGCAGGTTTAGACTAGACATTAGGAAAAAAAAAATTCACAGAAAGAGTGGTTAGACACTGGAACAGGCTGCCCAGAGAGGTGGTGGAGTCACCATCCCTGGATATGTTTAAGGGTCGTTTGGATGTGGTGTTGGTGGAGATGGTTTAGGGGAGAACTTTGTTCATAGGGATGATGGTTGGACTTGGTGATCCCAAGGAGCTTTTCCAACCTGAGTAGTTCTATGATTCTATGTTTCTATGTATGTTCTTAATGTAAAAAAAGTTCTGGAGGTCTGCTTAGGTTACCAGCACATATGAGAAGATGGAGTTATATTTCTAGTGGAAAAGATTGGCTCAGTAGCCTTTCTTAGAAATGGAAATGAGGGCATAAAACTGGGGTTTATGTCTCTCAGAGTGCCAGGCACATTTACAGCACTGCCTGGCAGCATGATTTTATAGAGGCCGGGATTAAACTGCTGAACAAACAAATGATGGTGTGGAAGTGAGTTTAGAGCACAGGTTCTCAAGCCTGAGCTGAATTTTATGTCCTTTCAATATTTAATAAGTGTAACCTTATAATTTAATTACTTTGAAATGTCAGTCTCAAAACTATCAAAACTCTTTAATTATCAGAACTACAGACTTTATTGTAGTCTCTTAAAAGTGAAGTACAAACATACCCTAAATACTAAAAATATCAAATAATCTACTTGTTCACAAAAAGTGAAGCAAAGGAAATTATTGTGTTTACTTATTAATGAAAATTAATCCAGAAAGAAAAGTTAGATGACTTCTTCATTCTGAAACTGATAAATCAAGTTATGCTCAATTTCTCTCAAAACTAAGCAGCTTTTAGGCAAGAGATCAGTAAACCTGTGATCCAGACTATTAAAACAGCTGTATGTTTTTAGTGTGAATATTAGTTTGGTCCACTAGAAAGCTGGTGGGCTTTCTAGTACCCCAACTGTCTCCATGGCTTGCTTTTTCTGAATAGAAAAGGAGAAAAAGTGTTGATTCAGAGGTGGTGTTTGGACAAGCAGAAGCTGTTGACAGCCTGGACAAGTGGTGCTATACTCGAAGAAGCCCCAGGCCCTGGCATAATTCCCCTTTTCTCATCACAATACATGTCTTTTGAAAAACAATGCTTGGTTTTCTAACTGAACCCATATACCCTGTGCATGTTGAAGATCCCGTGCCCTGTGCTCCTTTGTCTGGACATCAGCGATGCTCCTTTTTGGGAAAGCACCAGGATTTGTTCCAATGTCATGTCCCGGTTTACCCTCAGGCTGGAGGGATGTGAATGGCTTGTGTCAGGTTTTGGTGCAGCCTCCAGTAGTCCTACAGCTGCATTGCCCTCTGGTCACTGAGCTGAAGCTGACATCTGCCTGTCAGCAGAACAAGACTGCCTGTGGTGTGACACAGTGTCCAAGGAGGTGTCTGTCCCTCTGCCTGTGCAGGCTCAGTCCTCACTCGTGCACGGAGCCCAGGGTGGACTGAGCCCCGTCCCCCTGGGAGCCCGAGTCATTGCTGCAGAAGTCAGCCCATGCTGAACTTGGTACCTGGAGATGCTTGTAGAAAGGTAGTGCATAGATGTCCTCTGTGACCTCCAATTACTTTTACAAATAGTTAGAGTTTAACTTCTTGTTAAAATTATGGTTTTAGCCTGCGACTGAGCAGAAGGTTGTGTCTTAGCACAGCCAAGAAAAGGAAAGTGTGTAATGTGCAAGTCATGCAAACTCAGCTCTGCTTTTTATTAAATTGCCCTCCTAGTTATGCAGTAGGGAAAAGGAATGTGCTAGGCTGAGGGCATTTTGCTGTATGGATTTATAAATCAAATCCACAAGAGCAAACTAATGAACTACTTAACTGCCAGGAACTAGCACTGTTCTTATTAGCTCCTACATTGATTAGCTTTGATCTATGTCATAGGAATAAATGGAAAATGTACTTGTGTGTAGTATGAAATAAATAAATAATAGAGCAAATTCTGGCTTAGTGACCTCTAAATCTAGAAGAGCAGCACTGCTGGCTGTTTCTTGAGCTCTCCAAGGAGCTACCTTCCTATATTATTCATATATTCTACCTTCAAGACAAAAAGTAGCTCAGATATGTAAGGTCCCACCCCATCAATGCCTGAAATTCAGATGTTATTTCCTTTTGCTGTCCTAATTCCAAGTCAAAAACATATGACACTTGGTTAGAAATAAATGCAATGATAGAAAAGGATGGCAGGAGTCTTTTCTTTCATGTTTTGATTTGTTGCTTCTTGTGTATTTTTTCCTCATTACTGCATGTTGCTCTCTGCAGTCAGTGGCCCTGGTGACACCACCATCAGTCTAGGATGTAGCCTTTACATTGCAGGTGCTTTCCAAATGCAGCTCCTTAGTACCCATTTCTGTTATGTTCTTACCCCCTGTTGGTGCTGTGCAGGTGTTCAAAGTTAATAAAGAAGGTTTATATCTCATACAGAATGGTACAAAACAAATCCCTGATTGGAAGGGAACTTTTCATCCCTAGTTTTGGTACCTTTCTAGAGCTCCACTTCCTCTCTAGTGTCAAGTATAAGCTTCTTCTCTTCACTTCCAGGATGTATCACAATTTTCTCCTTCTTATCATTTATCATGCAATAACAGAAGGTCAGTGCCCACTCCTGATTAACACAGCACCAATTTTATGTTATTTTAAAATGTATTTCCTTAAAAAATGAAATACAATTATTTTAGGGTCTTTACTGCCTGATATAATTTGAGCCCTTTAAAAGTATTAGATTTTAATTTGTACATATAAAAGCTGTTAATTCATTGATATTTGAAATGTAGCCATTTAAAAATCACCATTTCTTTAAATGTAAATATAACTGTCTAAATTAGCTTTCTGTAAAATCTCGACAATAAAACACTGATTGACTTGGTACCCTAAATATAGTTACTATTGTTTTGCTTTGTGCTTCTCTACCTGCTCACTCACAACCATCACTACTTCTCTAGAAGAGTCATGTTAAAAAAATGTGGTTTACTGGTTTAAATATGGCCATGTGTATTTTCCTGCATACATTTACATCTTTGCATATTTGTTTCTGTTGCAATTTGCCAAGGCAGCTGAATGTTGATAATCATTCTTCTGGGCAGAACAGGAAGAAAATAAGTTTTTAACTCTGTTAAAATTAAGGATGGTAGAACACTCTGCACAGAAATATTCCCGTAAGCCTCTAACTAATCTTTCTTTTTTTTTTTTTTTTATTTATTTCTGCTGTTGCATCTGCAGTTTCATCCTTGTTACCAGCCACAGAACTGCCATGTTACAGTTCCCTAGGGGTTACTATTGCAGAATTTCCAGCACTGAGGAAGGAAAAACTGCTGACAACCACATATGTATAAAGCCCACTTTCTGGAAATTCCCAACGTGTTTTTTCAGAGCTGTTGTTTGCATGTCCAGGAGAACACATGCATCATTGAGACTTGCCTAGCACTTGATTTAAGTACTTCAGACTCTGCTCCCTGGGAATCCCAGGCTGTTGTGTCAAGTTGCACTCACGGCTTGTGCGTTTGTGCCAGCACGGGGTGAAAGCTGCATTAGGAAAATGTGTGTGAACAGGGGAAGTCTCACTCTAGTACCTCAGCCCTCTGCCAATACACTGTGCTTTGCCTTTCCAGAGCCGGTGGATATCACTGTTGTGTCCAAGTGCAACCCCTGCCTCTCCAATCCCTGCAAGAACAATGGGACGTGCAGCAATGATCCGATGGAGTTTTATCAATGCACTTGCCCTTTTGGCTTCAAGGTATGTCTACAAATGAACTACATGCAAAACAACAGTGTTCCACATCCCTTCTGTGTTCTTAATTGTTGTACCATGAGAGGTCAATTTTGCAGGTGACTGAGCTCAAAAGTTCCCTTACTTAAGCAGACTGTGTGTGAGCTTTCAGCTGCCCCCCGCTACAAATTTTCTCCTGTGTGACAAGAAAGGCATTTCTTTCTCCCTCTGCTGTGACTATACAGACCACCCTGGGAAACCTGCTCTTGTTGACCCAGCTTTGAGCAGGGTAGTTGAAGTAGATGATCTCCAGATCTTCCAGCCTGGGGCATTCTCTGATTTTGCAATGCAGAAATCCACGTGAAATGGAAAGTTGATTTTTTCTTCCTTTTAATTTCTTTTCTTTTGCCAGCAAAAAGTTAAGTATTTCATAGGCTGCCAGGCCAAAGAGGAGGCATTTCAGATGAGAATTAAGAGCTGGTTTAGTCCACATTAGCAGAACGTTGATACATTTTAGTTTACATCTATGTTACACAGACTGGTTAGCAGAAAGATGGTTAACTGATCAGACACAACCACTAGCTCAGCTGTCTCTGACTTCTGAGCTCTAGTGTTCACAGAGTGATCTGCAAACCTGCAGTCTGGTTGATGCCAAGCACTGTGAACATGCAGTGCCAGCTTCTTGAGAACACATTTGAAAATTAGACAGTCTTGTCATTGAGTAATGCAGTTTGTTCAGGAGTGACATGTAACTCACATTCTTAGTGCTGCAGCGTGATAGCTTAAGGCTACCAGGACTTTGTTTCAGAGTTGATATAACTGGATGCCTAGCTCAGTAGTCAGTAGCTGAAGGATTAAGTATAAATGAGGCATATGATCTCTTCACAGCCTGGGGAGAATTGGATGTTATGGCCAAAGAAGTAGGTTGCATCCTGCAGACTGTGATTTTATTTGCCTCATTGATGCTTCTAACAGAGTCTTGGTCACTTGAAGCAGTTGCTCATGAAACAAAGAGTAATCATAACTAAGGAGGAAAAAAAGAAGAAAGGCAAAACCAGACATATGTGTGGGAAGTAAGCTCAAGCATCCACTTCTTGCATTCGTGGTAGGATTTAGGAACTAGTTGCTTCTATCACCGTTTCCCTTCTCTGTTATATCCCAAATGGTAACACAGAGTAATTGTGGAAGATCCCTGAAATGTTGGAAAATTGAAGACGTAGAGCTCATTGCTTCTGTTTCACCTCAGTGCCCCACACATAGTACTCAAGAATAGCAACAATTCTCCTAAGTAATTGAAAAAGTCATTGAAAATTTCCTTGCATTAAAAAACCTTCTACCCATTGGCATTTAAATGGGCAGCTTTTCTAGGACCTTAAGAAGAACACATTTATCTCTGCAGTGAGGGAGATTGTGGCTGTTTATCTCCTCAGGTTAACAGAAGAATGGTCATTTTAATGTGGTGTTTAATGTAAACTGGGTTGAATTCTTAGAATGGGACTAGGTGATTGTTAGGAGAACTTGAAAACTAAATGCTTTCAAAACTAGCTGGAAAATATATGATTTTTTGTGTATCTCTTACTCTGTAGGGCAAGTATTGTGGGACAGATATTCAGGTTATTCAAAGTAGAAATTTATTGGTTATGAGTATATATATATACACTCATATATATATTGCCCATAGGTTTGTTTTGTTTTTCAGTATTTCTGTACTAGCAAATGCACTAATGTAGATGCATTTATAATGCAAGAAGACATGTTTACAAAGGAAGGATTTATTAACAAGCATAATCATTTTACTTCGAAAGCTTTGATAAACTCTTCAAGTGACTCAGTTGAAATATCTCATGGAGCATCCAGTTTTTCTCCCCTCTCACACACTTTGCCAGGTAACACTCAGTGTGTGAAGGCAAAAGATAAAACCACTTGTGAGCTGGTAAGCACCAAGCTGTCATCCAAGAAGGGCCAGGCCTGGCACTTAGTGCAGAGTTTAAAAATACTGACTGGATCACAGTGCAGGGAGAATTGGTGGAAATTTAATAAGCAAAAAGAACTGTGTGTTTTTACCACAGGTTTTTGAATAAAAATGAAATATGACAGGTCCAAATGCAAACCATATGAAAGGAGCACTCTATCTACCACACAGTTCTCCACGAGAGATTCATGCTAATTCAATAACAATACCTTGCTTCCTTCTCACCAGCCAACACCAAACAGCTCTATCCATCTGGAAGTTATTTCCTAGACCTTGATAAATTGCCCTAAATCTGCCCTCTCAGCATTTGTTTTTTCTTGTTTGATGTAGATTTTGAAAAAATTTCTGTGTGGAAGAGTGCATCAATGAAGTGGAAAACCCACCCTTTTTTCTTCATTCACATGAGCTGACAGCTTTATCATGTTCCCTGGATAGGGACAGACAGTTAGAGACCACTTTTTGGGGTTCCTATCCTCATGCCAGCCTTCAGAAAACAGTAGGTTAACTAGCAGAATGCCACCTAAGTTACCAGTTGCCAAACTGCTGCCTGATGGAATCAGGAACTTCCTACCAGTTAACCATAGTTGCAAAAACCTATAGTCTTATTTTTCACTCTCACGTTGATGATGACTCAATCTCTTATTTTTCATGATCACAACAATGTTTTTGCTATTGAATGTATACCTTATGGGGCTTTTAGAAACGTGTAGTGCTGCCAATAATGGGCTTGAGTAAACTTAAAAGTGAGGTAACTCGTGGCCCACCTGAGCTGAGAGAGCAGTGGGCCAAGCAGTTGTGTTTGATGAGGACAGAAATACAGATTGCTCACTTGGGAAAGGGGAAGGCTGTGTGCTGATGGCTGCCTTTGCTGCTGCCCTTTCTTTAAAATGGGTGATGAATGTGTTTGCTGTAGATAAGCCATGGCTGTAACAGTGCTTTTCTGATGGTTCACTGGAGACAAAGCCCCAGAGCCAGTGGAGATGGTGTGTGAGTGCCACCTATGGCAGCTGCCAGGCTGCACAGGCTTGCGCTCCAGGGTGCCACCAGTGCTGGCAGGAAATGTCTCTTAATGTGATTAAACTTGTGTTTTCATATTAAACACAGACATAGGTGTAATTATCCAGCTTTTTTTCTTCTCTTCTCCGTAGCATTGTTTGAAAGATTATTTGAATCGTATGTGTGGTTTAGAAAGTGAAGTGTGAATGCAAGTAGAGAAACGAAGCTTTCTGCTGCAGTAAATGCTGCTGGACACCTGCAGTGCAGGTGTGTGAGTGCAGCTGGTGGCTGGGACACAGGGAACAGCACCGTGCTGCTTCAGTGTCCTGCAGAGTGTGGGGCTTTCATGTGTCCCCATTGATTCTGTAGGATTGAGTCTATGAGTGTAGAATTCAAGACAATAATCAAACTTGCAACCAACAAACCATTGAGAAAGGATTTCTACCATTCATTGAATGATTGTAGTAAAAACTAAGGTGAGTGAAACACACTCAGCGTGTCTTGCCATTGCTGTACTCTGAAAATGCCCTTTTGGGGTTTTTTTTTGCTGTTTTTTATGTCTTTCATACTTTTTTATCCTTAAAACTGAGGTAACAAACAATTAAGGAGAATGATTTTCTTTCTTCCAAATAGAGTTATTTGCAGAACTGGGGAAAGAGAGTTTAAAATACATCTGTGTTTTATCTGAAAGAGTATTGCCAGGCTGGAATATAAAATGCAATACCTGCCAAGCACTGCCACAGACTCTTAATTGCCCAGATAAATGGGAACCTGAGTTGTTGGGATGCAGGACGTTTGTCAGTTCTGGGTTCTGCTGTTACCAAAAGCAGTCTGACATGGAAAATGAAGATAGGTGAAATCAGTGTAGCACATCTCCCACACTTCAAGCCACAGATGCTGATGCATGTTTGTAGTGGAGTTGCTTTGTATATTTTATCCAAATCTGTTCACCTTCCTGTTGAGTTCAGCCACTGTCCTGACTTTTCCAGCAGCACTGCAGTATCTTGAGGGTTCAAGCAACTTCACCAGTCATGCAGAATGACAGATACAATTGGAAAAATCCTGGGTAAAGCTCATGGGCTTTGGAGAGCCAGTATTCTTTGCAGCCAGGCTCTTGTGGTGGGAGGCATTATAGTGAAGCC
Source organism: Apus apus (assembly GCF_020740795.1). Taxonomy (NCBI): domain Eukaryota; kingdom Metazoa; phylum Chordata; class Aves; order Apodiformes; family Apodidae; genus Apus; species Apus apus. The sequence continues at coordinate 14,812,062 of NC_067294.1, read as the reverse complement.
AGAATGATACTTAGTGAGGAAGCTGGCTCCAAAGTTCTGCTAGGATTTTGGCTCTTTCTCCTCCCTGCCCCCTGTGCCAGGATCTCATCCCTGGAAGCAGGGTTAAAAATTGAGAATCTCAGGGCAGAGTGTCTGTGGGATATGCAGGATTTGTTTCTGTCTCATGTTGTACATGGATATAACTAATGTACTACTTGAGTGGATAGATGTGGCTGAGCAGAAGCTGTGACTGCTCAGCACAGGGCTAAAAAGCAGGGTATGTCAGTACAGACCCTGTGCCATTAGCACAAGCTCCCTGCTGCACTGACTGTCTCATCTCTCATGAAGGGGGCTCAGGTCTTTGCACTGTCTTGGGGCAGGGGCACCTGGAGTTTGCTGTTTGCTCTTTGCTGTGTAGATGTTCTTCTGCAGCCTGACATGAAGAATCTGTCAAGAGTGCTAGAAAATGGGTGTTTGAGGAATATTAAGCACAGAACTGACCTTAAAACATGGGTATGGTAGTGTTTGCTCATGTACAGATATTCTGGCCAGCTCTTACAGCTCAAGGCAGAGACAGTGCAAGTTTATTCCAATGGGCCAGTGCCTCAGTTATGCTGATTGGGTGGGGTTGTAGGATTGTAACCCAGTGCAGAGTTTGGTGCTGATGCATGCCAGCTGTGTGAGAGTCTGTGCCTAGTTTGTAGGCTAATGCTGTTTGGAAATGTATCTCCATGCTTTGTTTCTTTGGATCTATTAACATATGCATATTAAGTCCCCATATACATCATTCAGTACACAAATAAATCCCTGAGTTGGAATTGCCAAAGGAGGAGAAATTGGAAGGAACTTCTAAACCAGCCTGCCCTCAATCCACGTGAGCCAGGAGAGCAAATGTTCCTGCCTTCATATGTTACTCTACCTTGGCCTCTTTCCTCTCCCAGTGTCAGGGGGACAGGCAGAGGAATGTAAGCTCATTGCCAAGTTTTCATATGAAGAAATCAGTGCACCAAAATACTCTTTGTGTGAGGTGATTCGGCCTTGAACTTTGATTCTAATAAATTCTCCTGGAGCGTGTGTTAATGTGACCTGGGGTGTTTAATTTTTGTTTGCTTGTTTTAACCATACTTAAAATACTAATGAATGTTGAGGAAGCATTTTCCACTCTTAATAAAATAAAGCAGAAGACTTTAGGGATGAGAATTAAAGGGTGACCATGTAAAATGAGTAGACCTATATTTATGTATGGATTTTTAGGGCAAACACCAGAGTCAGCAGTAGGTGGTTACAATTTCATATTATGCTCCTAGGGTAGAAAATAAACCTGCAGAAATCACAATGTTTTTCTGTGTGTGCTTATTCCCTAAAACTTGCCACGCATCACTCAGACTTGTGTTTCTTTCTTTTTGCCTTTTCTGTTATAGTGGGTCTAAAGAAAGTAGAGATTTACATCTAGAAGAGCATAAAAATGAAAGGCTTAAGGAGGAATTACCACCACAGTTGCTGGCTGGAGGTCGTGAGGCACGCATACACCCACCACAGCCCTGTAAAAAACACAGTAATGTATTGTGGCATGTCCTAATGAGGGCTTTTAACAATAAAGCCAACTCTGAGGAAGTATTTCCATTTTTGTTAGGCCAACAAGAAAGCAGATGTTGAGCAGCTTCAGGCATTTGCTGTGTTTGTTCAGTGCTGCATCAGAAGCAGATGAGCATTTAAGGTGCACAGCAAACCAGTCCCACAGGTGGGCACCCTTGTGTTCACTCTTTTGCCAGTGTGGATCACTCCCCCCTGGCCCTTGCTTTGGTTTTACTACTGTTTTTCTGCTCCAGTTCTAAATGCCTTAAAAGACTCTGCTTCAAATCTTTCTTTTCCTAGGGTAAAGGAGAAGTTTTTATTGGCATTTAGTCTGAATTTCTGGCTTTTGTTCTTGTGTTTGCCTGGTTCTATTTCACTAAATAGTAATTTTTCTTCCTCTGTGGTTTGTCTGCCTTTCAGGTGATTGCTGGTTGCTATAACTCTGCTTAATCAAGTTCTGTATAACCAGCTCTTAATTTTCTACATACCACCATTTCTGCATAATTGAATCAGTTGAAGTAGTTGGTCACAGCTGAAAATCCTTATTGTTAGATTTTCTTGTGATTGTCTGTCATCTGTTATCCTTGAGGCTTTCTTGGCATTGACTGTACTTGATGAGGTGGCTTTTGGGTTTCTTTTGTTGTTCAAGAACATGAACAGAGATTGTCCTAGGAGGTTAATTGCCTTATTTTCCCCTTTCCTTTGGGGTTGATGGAATTGGTGAAGTTCCTGTAAGCAAGCTAAGCTGAAGAGAAAGCTTTCTTTATCATGTAAGAGTAAACTCTCTCCTGTTAATAGAAATTATGTGCTGCCAGACTAGCTTGAGCAATAGTAGATTGCTGTGTAGGGGGGTAAGTGCCCAAATGCTGCAGGAGAAGTTGCACCCAAGCTCTCTGCATTCTCTTCCTGACAATGTCAGGCCCCTGGTGCAGGGCAGACACCTGCCCCCTGGGGTCCCCTCCCTGCACTGCTGAATGCCTCTGAAATAAATGGGCTCTTGCTCATTGTCACAGTGGGCATGTTTGAGTTCTTTAGTAGTCTGAAAAATTCATTGGCATGTTTGATTCGGAAAGCAAGGCTGCCTGCCTGGATCACCTGTTGCAGTTCAACCCACTATCAGAATACAGTCTTGGTTTCTGCCTGAAAAGATTGCTGGAGATTATTCTGGCATTTCTGCTGATATAACTTGTATTTCAGTGTGAGACCTCTTACAAGTACAGAAGCATTCCAAACCAAAAGTCTGCATCCTTAACAGACAGGGCTACACCAGCAAAAGCTTCTTCAAATGGGCTGTGGCTCTTCCAGTGCCTGTAGCTCTATTTATTTCAGAAATCTAGTGAGTTCTTTGGAGAGGTTTTTTTAATCACACAAACCCTGCCTCCTGTTAGGTTTCACTGGGTTCCTGGATGTAATGTGTCCCTCCTCTGTCATGCAGGCTGTGTTCAATAGCTTAAGTCGTAGGCATAATATTTGCCTCAAGCAATAAGTTTAAAATACAACAATTTCATTTTCTCATTAATAGGAATTGTGTTTTCTATACAAATGTCCAGTCTCTAACTGTCTCTACAGTATTCACACTGAAAAAGAGGCACTGGCTTTTGATAGCCTCAGAGGGAAAGTTTTGTCACTGGAACATGCACTTTAAAATAAGTGTTTTGAAGGTACTGAAAACATTGTTCTCATTCATGAATACTAGTTGAATAAGAGACTGTATATAAAATATTCGGGATCCTTTCTACATCAAATATTTTGGGTTGGATTTTATGTACAGAAGCAACCATGGGCAAAATCAACTATTTTCAGTGTCTCTAATTTTCTTCTACATCTCCCAAGACCTTCCCACAGTAATCAGCATCAGCCAGTTGATGGAGTAACCTTGGAAGCTCTAGAGCACCTGCCCCATCCAGTTTGGCACCTCTGGACTCAGTTCAGAGATGTGCTGTGTGAACTGACTCTGTGACAGATTAGTGACATATCTTTTGTCATTGATTAAAAGCCCAAAAGACCGTTGAAACCCAAAGCACTTCTGTAAAGAGACATTTAGAAGGACAATCAGGATTTATCTCGTAATGAATATAATTGCAAAATAAACCTCAGTTGTCCACTGAGAATTAAGTTTCATACTCCTAGAAGAATAAACAGAGTTTTTAAAAAAAGAATATGATGAATCCTTGCACTTTGACTTTGACAGACATATTCTTGATTACTAGCTACAGAAGTAATGGAAGGTGTATTATACCCTGGAGGATCATAAATCTTTCTGATTTAAATAAAATGAGGCTTAAGAGAGCAGAGTTCTCCTAATTTGCTATAAATTGACAATTGTGATTTATTAACACGGACAAGGAAGTCACTAAGAAGTGCTGCTGTCATGCCCAATTATGGTTTAATCAGGTGCCAGATGAAGCTAGACTGGCATAGAAGATAACTATACATTGCTGGAGATGGGGGGGTATAAATAACTGTTATCTGTATTTTTACCTCAGACACTAACAATGAGAAAGTTTTCAGAGAGTTAAATCAGCCAAATGGTGGAGAACAGGGTAACAACAAAAACAATATCAATGTACCTTTTTTTCATAATCCAGCTTCTGTGCAAGTCGTGTTTCTCATCATGCTTGTGAGCAGCAGGAACTTGTTTTATTGTTGTGTCAGTGTAAGTAGAGGTGTATAATTACAATACTGAACTAAAAAAAGAATCTGGATAAATTCAAATTTATTTTAAAACTCTTATCAAACCTAGAAATGGATGAAATTAATTACTTTTTCACGTTAAATGAATTGGTTTGGAAGCAGCAGTCCTGAGACCGTACATATTTATGAGACAGATGAGACAGGTGACTGAAGAGAAATAGTTAATTCATCACCATAGTGAGTACCCTAACCTAGAAGTATCCAAGGAGTGAATGTCTGCAGCAAGGTCTGCATTCAAAAGGAGTCACAGCATTTTTGTGAACAACAGATGATCAAAATCTTTCAACTTCCACCTGGCAATCTAAAAGCACTCTGATCCAAAATTACTGCAGTATTATCCATGCCTTGCCAAATAATTTGTATATATGCCTAAGCAGATGGGTCTGACACACACCCTGCCAGCTCTTGTAGTTGTTTGACCTTGCCAAAGATCATCATCTACATCTTTTCCAGACTAAGGCTTAGCCATTATGTCCATGGCCACTAAGACCATAAACAAGGAAACAGTATCACATGGGCCTGCTGAAGAACTTCAGACTTGATCTAGATATCAATGTGTAAGCTGTCTACATATATCTGAATATCAGTGCAATCAATTAGGAAATAAGTTTCAAATGGGTAAAATAACAGTAGAGTAATTCCCAGTGCTGAATTTTTTAGCCCTTCCTACAAAATAATTTAAATTAGTTTTATAATTTAAAATTAGTTTTGTCCTTCACTCAGTTTGCAACACCTCTAATTAGTTGAGAGCTAAGTATTCCCTTCACAAAGCTGGGTAGCTGTTTGCAGTGATTGCTGAGGTTTCCATCAAGCCCTTCATGTTGCAGTTGGCACCAGATGAGATGCCAGCTTTCATAATTGGTTTTAAGATTTGCTTTACACATAAAACTTTTCCTTTTTTCTTTGCAATGAAGGCAAATTCTTGTTTCTCCTTTGTATTTATGGCTGCTAAAAGTATTTATTACCGGGCAACTGCTGAATACCTCATTCTTATTTTCTTTAGCTTTAGCCCTATGTAGCATTTGATAATTAAGTTGTTAATGAAATTTCACTAGTTCTTAGTTTAAAGTGTCTATCAGCTGTATTTATCTTCATCTAGTATTTTTACTAAAGTCATGAACGTTACCATCTGTTCTCTACACATACCATCTAAATAAAAAGTAGTAGGAACACACTGTATATTGTTAACAACTTGAATAAACTGTGGTATTTCTTTTGCATAGCTCATTTTTCCAGCATGCTTTAAAGCATTGTAGTCATTGAACCAGGTTGTAATAGCTGGAAGGAGATCTCCCTATTCACAAACCATTGAAGTGGGTTAGACTTCTGCCTGTCTGCAGATATCTTCCTCACTGGCTGGATCGTGTTTCTACTGCAGTCAGTAGTGACAGTTTTACACACCAGCAGGTTTCTACCTTGTTCCCATGGCAGGCTGCACGCTGCTGCTAGGAACAGGTCATGGGTCACATTAAAATGGACAGAGGTCAAATCTCTGCCATGAGACCTTGCATGAAGCTTTCAGTCTCCACAGACAATACTAATTTGTGAAAATCCATTAAAAAAAATAAGTCATTGCAATGGTTGAAACAGGATCAAAGCAAATGAGAGCTTTTGTATCATATTATCCCTTTTCCTTCCTGCTGAGGCCCTTACTAGTTTTTGCTACTTATTCTTGTGTGTTAGGGTAATCATGAGGTAATGTTTTCTGGCATTGGGTACTTGTAAAGGCTACACTTTGGCACAGCAGCACTGAGGAACAGCTTGTATGCACACTAATGCCCAGTACAGTTAATTACTGTTGAGTAGGAAATGAAGAACTGACACTTTCTAAGTATGGTGGATAGTTTCCCTGAAAGATGGAGCTGGAGCAGCCCAGATAGAATCTGGACCAGCTGAGGTCCTTCAGATTTAAAAAGGCAGCTGGACTCTGAATATATATGTCATCTGATTAGTTGCAGAAATTTTATGTTTCAACACCTAATCCTTTCCTCTCCTACAGAAGATGAGAGAAATTATACAGAATTGTTTTGGATCTGCTGCTTTTCTATCAGACTGGACAGAAATTCATTGCAGCTTAAAAAGGCTCTAGAAATAAAATATTGCACACAAAGGGACCTTCATGCTCTTTCTGTGAATTGCCGAGACAGTCATATCTTCTTGCCTGTCCTTGAAACAAAGTCTGTGCCTCTTTTTCTGATTCAGACTTCATTAAAAAGCTCTTTAGTCTTGAAGAAAATATACAATATTCTCCTTTGTAACAATAGTTATTTCCAGGGAATGTAATTCAAAGAGGTTTTTTCCCAACTCACAGATAAATTAATCTTAGTAATGCTTGACAGCAATTCCATTTTTCCAGTAAGAAGAGTCTTACTGTAGATTGAGACTAGAGAATTGCATTATTCATTTGAAAGATGTTTCTAGAATGTCTTTAGGTTCCTCTGGGTAATGACAGTCTTACACAGAAATAAAATGGCCTTGCTTTGCTGTAGATTTATTAGTGCCAGTATTTTTTGCAGCTTCTCTTCTTTCAGAATTCTTTGTTTTTCAGAGTCTTCTGTGTTAGAGAAACTGTATTTGTTTGGTGGGCTCTCAGTGTGCTATTGAGAAAGTCAACTCAACTTGGAGAAGATAATCCTCAGAGAAGGATTAAGTGTTGTTTGCCTATTTGTTACAATGAGTAAACTGAGTCAGAGAGACTCTAATTTTCCAAAAAGTCACATAGCAACTCAGTGTTGTAATTAAGTCTGATTCAGCAGCATGTCCTAATCAGTTTCCATGGTGCCTGAGGCCCAAGAAGCCAATCATTCAGCCATGTTCGGTACAGAAATGAGCTGAGTCTAAATCATGAGAAATTTCATGTACCAATGAGAGAGACAGAAAAGACTTTGCTCTCATTTTAACATTTATCTTTATTAAATTTTTATGACAACATTCAAAATAATCTGACTAATTAGAGTAGAAGTGATGGGACTGTCTTATGTGGTGCTCAACTATGACAAAAAGCTTTGAAAAAGCAGACACTGGTTTCTGCTTTGCTGCAAAGCATTTAATATTTTGGTGATAGGGGGATGAAGAGTTCACATGAAACAGAAGTAAATGATCTTCATGAAGTATCTATAAAATAGTCACGTCTTCAGGGAGACAGGGAAATATTTGTGATCTTAGAAATATAAAAAATGGCATCATCCAGCTTCACTAGGATAACGTGATAAATGCACAGGATTCCCAGCACAGATGGACAAAACCCGGGCAGTGTTGCAGAAGGGTGGCAGTGGATCAGTGCTAATGCTGCATGGCTCGCATCCCTCAAGGGCTGCAGACTGCATGGTGCCAAAATAAACCCTGCATGAGCTTCCCTCAGCTCTTTCTCAAGTCTTCCCTGAGACATCTGGGGGCTCAGGATTTCACATGGCGAAGGACAGGCTGTTTGGCAAATGTAGGATGGGTAAAGCAGAAACCCTGTCTGCCAGGTCTTGGGTGAGGTCTTTGCATGTGGCCTGTACTGCTGTGTTGGGGCAATAAACTCACAGAGAGGCAGGGGGCTGGCCAGGTCTTTCTGTTGTTCTCTGGAAATGTTTCACTTGTGATTCAACCAAGGCAAAGTATGTCCCCATTTTCTTGTATTTGCACAAATTTTAAAATGCAAAACTGCTTCTTTTCTTTCTGAGAGAGTGTTGGGGACAGAGCCTCAAGGAATACAGCTTTGTCTCCTGTTCCTGTAACAAAGCTCCTCTGTGGTGTTGGATCAAAGTATAATTACCATGGGTCTCAGTTCTTGTCACAGAATGATAGCAGGATGTCCTACCTGACAAAACACTGAAGATTTCAGTAGTATTTGGAGGACTGAAATGTGTGACATGTGAATGGGAGAGCCTAGCACCAGAGTGGACAGTCAGATCAAATAAACTCTGTAGAAAAATTCACATTTATAAAATGCCTTGGCTAGGTTTGATTGAAGCTGCACCAATGTCAAGATAAACACTCCTGAGACAAATTGCTATGATTATTTATGCAGTACTTGAACCAAAAATGGAGCTTGAGCTGCCACAGAACCAGCACTTGTCCTGCTGGCCTGTCACCTCTAGGCTGGACACTTTGATGGAAGAGAGCATACCAGTCAAGCTGAGCATGAACTTCTGATCAGTGTAGGATGTTAAAGAGAGGTGAGAAATTATGAACAAGGGTTAAAAGATGTGAACAGCCTCATTGTTCTTTGCTCAAGAAGTTTCCCAAACAGATCTACAGCCATAGACAAACTGATCAAATCCAGCTCGGTGCAGTTTTCCTGATAAATATGTTCTCTTGGAGTGATAAAATCACTTAGTCTTGGCTCAGGGAGCAGCTGGGTTCTTTTGAGAAAAAAAAAAAAAAAAAGGGTAGGGAATTTTTTCCTTGTTGAGAGCCAAATGAGAATTTCAGACAACTTTGCCATCAGAAATGCCATAATGGGGCCATAGGGCATTTACTGCAGCATTCTGTCTCTCATGGGAGCAGCAGCAAATCTTTCCTGTTTGTGGACACTACACAAACCTGGCCACCACTCCTCTCCAGTTTTCCCAGTGCCCACCATCATCCAACTAGGAATGTTGATGTCTAACTATTACTCTTCGTATCTGATTTGGATCTGTGGTACATTAATTAGTCTACTGGCTTTTATACTATCTGATTTGACAACCTCCTGTGGCAAAAACATCCCTGAAGCTCATACTTTGGAAGAAGTATTTTCTTTTATCTGTATTAAACTCATCCTCTAACATCGCTAAGTGTCCCTCTACTGCTGAGGGATTTAGTGTGGGACAAATTCTGTATTCATCACCTCCATGATTTTGTGAACCTCAATCACCTCAATCCCATCAATTTCCTCTTCTCCAGACTAAAAAGTCCTAGTCTTTATAGCATCTTCTTCTAAAATCCATCTCCCTGTTCATTTTGGTAGCATTTTTCTATGCCTTTTCTTACCCTGCTGAATTCATCCCGAGGCAAGCAAATAATTGTCAGCTATCAGCCAAGTATAGTGTTGGGCTTCTCAAAGTCCATTCTTAACTCTAATGTAATATTGCATCCTAAGTGAGAACAGCCCAGTGGCAAAGCTAGGTGGAAAAACAACAGCTGATGCTCGCATGTTTGATCTATGGTTGCAGCATTAAGATGCTTCATTTTGACAGCACAGCCATCATATAAAATGAGACTGTAGGAGCTATCGGAGTGTCCCCCACTCCATTACATCACACCAGGTATGTAAGGTCTGGAAAGGACTGGAAGCTGTTTCAAATTCAGTGGAGAAAGGAATCACTTCTGATGAGTGTTGTCAGCAAGGAAAGTTGGCAGGAGGGAAATGTCCAATACTAATACACAAAAGTTAGAGCTATTATGAACCAAGATCATGGTCTGCATCTGCCCTCTTTGTTTAGAAACTTACAAATAGATACAACATTGTTTTTTTCTTGAAGTACAAAGTAAATAATGGTTTTAAACAAAGGAAAAACAAACAAACAAAAACAACAAAAAACTAGGAACCCTCACTGAATTAATTTATCTCTGAGACATTTTTCTCATCTTGTTTGCAGTCATTTATTAGCTTTCCAGTAGATGAGCTGGCAGAGAGCCACTGTGACAGGGATCTCTGGTAGGAAGAGTAAAGGGATCACTTCAGCTTCTTGTGATTGCACAGATCCCTTGAGTTTTGAGGCTTTCAGGTGTCTATTCCATCCTACTGTGTGAGTAACTGAAAAGAAAGACCAAACTCCCTGATGCATTTACCAATTTTGCAAATAGCGTGTTCTAATCAGCAGAATAGAATGATCAGATAAATATGTCGCTGTCTTGAAGAGCCAATAAAAGTCAGTTGGCAACAGTGGAGGTTGTTCAAGCTGCTGAAGTTCAGTTGGAACTGATGTATATTTTAGGGCAATCTTTTAAAGGGGAAGTGGTTCAATGATGACATCTCAAACAGGATTCAGTGTGTTCTGTGCAGAAGTTCAAATAGCTCCCATGATAAAAATGAATGTTCCCCTGTAGGTTTTGACATCACGGGGCAATGAGAAGGGTGAGCTGTGACTGTGTGTGCCTGAGCACTCAGGCAGCAAGGCTGAAGTAGCACTGGCCCCATGTGGCCCAGTGCTGACTGCAAGGTGCCTTCTGCTTGCCTTTGGTCATGGTTAATTCTTTTTGTTGTAGCTAGCATTACAGATTAAAGTGTGTTAGAGTAACTATGAAACCAGCTGTTTCTTTTAAACAGCCAGACGAAAGAGTCAACTAAAATCTTGAAACTGAAAGGATACCAAGACAGGCACCAGTCCCATTGGTAAAAACACTTGCCCTGCCCACATTCTCACTGAAGTGATGTATGCATCTGACCATCAGTAAAGAACATTAGTTGATGTGATGGGTCTGAAGACCACAGATCTGCTGTAGATGGTGCCACATGTGGGGTGAGGGAGGGAGCAAGAGTCATTGATTCAGGTGACATTAGTCTGACTAACTGTGCTTCTTTTGAATTTTCCCAAATAGGGTCGAGACTGCAGCGTGCCCATTAATTCTTGCATCCAAAACCCATGTCAGAATGGAGGGACCTGCCACCTCACCGAGGCAAACAAAGATGGATTCAGGTAGTAAAGCAAAGTTCATTTAAGATGAAATTATAAAATTAAATGTGTTTCTACTTCACATTAATGAACTACAATGGCTACTTTATAAAAGCTGCTGTATGTGGCACTTCTATTTGCCACACAAAATAATTAATCTGGTTCCAGTGGTCTGATGTTTTTTTTCTTCTGAAACAGGCCTCCTTATTTTCTCATAATGGAGAGCTATAGGAATATTTTCACCATGAGGGCAGTAAGGTTGCTCAGGGAGGCTGTGAATGCCTCCCTGGTGGTGTTCAAGGCCACATTGGATGAGGCTTGTGCAGCCTGGTCTAGTGGGAGGTCCCTGCTCATAGCAGGGAGGTTGGTACCTGGTGATCTTTAAGGTCCCTTCCAACCTTCACCATTCCATGATTTGGAGCAGTCTCTCTGACCTGCATTATCTGTATGATATTTTTCCTCAGGGCATTTCCAACCCACATATACCCCTTTTTGTATTTGTAAAGTAAGTATGTGTTGCTTGACAACCAGATGAAAAATGTTTTTATACTGAAGAATCTTGTAGACAAAGAGACTTTAAAGAAACAATTAAAAAACATTGAGAGATTGCTACATCTGGAGCATTGTGCCTGCAAGAGAAAAACCATTACAGCTGGACATCAGGAATTTCAGTTTTCCCATATGAGAAAGATGTAGAATAAGTGGGAATAATCCAAGAGAAGCTCAGAAATTTTTATGAGGTAACTGGGAGATTTGTGCTGCTACAGGCACTGCTTTACAGCTAAGAAAATACAAGGTTGAGGCTTTGGCCACTAGTTGTCATTAGAAAGAAGACTTGCTGAAATTTCCATAGATTTGGTCCTCAGTATTTATGCTGAAAATATGTACAAAAGTACACCATGCTGTCCTTTCAGCTGCATGTGTGAAAGTGTCACTTCTAAATGCTTTTATACATCTCTGAGGCTGCTGCTTTGTCTTCTTCTGTACATAGGATTTTGGGTGCAGTGGGGGGTTAGCACCCCTCTCTTGCTCCTCTACCAATGGTAAGATGCCTTTGATGTTTCCAGAAAAGCATTATGGCTTCTTTTTGACTCCCCAAATCCCTCATGTGGGAATGAGGCACAGTAGAGCTTCCATTTTGCCTTGTGGGAGGGATGAATGGGGAAACAGAAAATGGAAAAAACGCCTCAAAGCTTCTCTCTGTCTCCATGCCTGCACAGCCACAAGAATTCCTCTGCTACAGAAACTGATCCAGCACGTGCTGGACAAGGAAGGACACTGATGATGTTACAGTGGAAAAGTTAAGGTTGATGGAGATGAAGGGACACCATCAGGCTCTGATACAAATAACAGCATGAGGCTCTCCAGCACAGGAGACCAGGAATAAAACACATGGCCGTGTCTCCAAGAAGGGCAGTTTAGAGCTCAGCACCTGTGACAAGGCCCTGAGCAGAGCAGAAGAGCACATCTCCCTCTGGGCAGAGATGAGCCTGTAGGGTCAGAAGCTGGTGCATGGTGGTGGGAGAGGATGAGGAGGCTCTGCAGATCACAGCACATGCAAGTGGTCATGCTGCTTGACAGAGCCTCTAGATCTTGGTGAAACCGCTACTCTGATCTGATACATCTCTCCTTGATTCAGATTGTAGCAGGCCCAGGAACAAGTAAAAGTTCAGGTTCAGTTTCTTCTGGAGAGAAATAAAGATCTGGTGGTCTTCATTTCAGGTTCCTTTCTGGTCACCTTCATGTAATACTGTTTAGATAACTTTTTCCAGCTTGTGCCAAAGCAAAATTGTACTGTATTAAAATGTCTGTTTTTTGTCACTCAGTACTCATTTTTCAAAAATCTAGCTGACACTTAAAATGTGCTAGTAAAGTATTTTGTAATATCCATAATTCTAGGATGAAAGGCTTCAGCTTATATTTTAGATCAGGTTTTTCTTTAGCATTTTTGGTTTGTTCTATGGTAGAAAAGAAAAAGTTTTGAATGACCTGAAATGAAAGCTACTTCTGAATTTTTCTCATTAAGAGTTTTACAATTTCAGAGTCTTTGCTTCAGTTCCAAATGAACGTTGGTTTTGAGCTGTTTTATAAAACTGCAGGGGTGGTTCTGTTGCTTAACATTTGAGGCTTTTTAGAGAAGGTTTCTGCTTTTATAGTTATTTATATAGGTTCAGTTGGTCTAATAAAAGGCACATAAAACCATATCTCATCAAAATCTTGCTCCATAAAATTGAATGTTCTATTGCTCTATTGAATTGCTCTGTTTTCTCTCCATGTTTTTAATTCAGTCAGTCCACAGCCCCAGCTGATCTGGAGGAGTGTGGAGATTTAGCATGTCATGGAGAAATGTGGTGTGGGGATGGAACAGTCAGGGATGGGAAACATAAAATCACATTTTGAGATTGAATTTGGTTGGTGGGTTTCGGTTTTTTGGTGGGAGAACTCCTCCAATGGATGGCAGCAGTCAGAGTTACGTGCATATAAATTGTGTTAATCATGATGGGAAAACGTTGCCTCAGATTATATGCTGTGAGGAAGTGGATGTCAAAATCATATTCATGAGAGGACTCCTTGGATTTTTCTGTTGTGTGGCCTGTAAAAGAAATTATATCTTCTGTATATTCTCTTCCCTAGGGAAATATATTCATACACAGGCTCTGCTGCCAAACTTGTCAAATCTTTACTCTTGTAAAAAGGAAACTTAAGCCAAAGCTCTCTCCCTATGAAATGCCAAGCAGTTTAACTCTCAAGTTTCTGTAGCCTTAGACAAGAAAATTACTTTTTAAATAATACTACAGGGGTGATGTTCCCCAGGCAAAGACAGGAAATCCATAGTTAGGACTGACATTCCAGCCTGACATACCCACTGTGCCTTGTACCCACCAGGGCTCACAGCAGCAGGGGGGACTGGGACTCAGATTTGTTGTAATAGCAGGTCCTGGTGGGGCAGCTGAAGGGTAAAGGTTCAGCTGTAGTTCTTCTGTCCTACTTGACCTCTTTTATTCTTGCACTTTTTCAATTCTGGGTCATTTTCACACTCTTTTTCTCAGGTAAGGACAACTTCTGTGTTAAAGAAGGGCTCAGGGCATTAGAACATGAAGTTCTTCCTCCCTTTGAGTTGATCACGTTAATCTAATCTAATCTACATTGTCTTTGGCAAAAGGTTGCCAAAATAAGGTGTTTCTTGAGACTGCTACAAAAAGATGCACAATCAGACCTGTCCTGGTCATTTAGCATGCCTGTAGTTGTGACTTTGACAAAGAAGGTAGAGCCGCCAGCTCAGTTAGCCACAGGGAACCAGCTGATCATTGATAACATACGGTGTTGGGAAACAAAGTCTCTGGATTATTTAACTTTTCCACATATAAAACCACCTCCATTTTCCAAAGCTTTTTCTTTAGCATTTTCCACAAACTCTAAGTTCCCTCATAAATGTCAAATCCTGGAACTGATTAAGTCCCTAGTGTTAATTCTGCCTACTTAAAGCAAAAACATTGCATGTCCAGACTTACAGGCTACTCTATTGGGATGTAGATGTAAAAAGCTGCTTAACCAAGAAACTGTAATATTCCTGAAAGAATTTACTATCTCTGTTTAAAAGTTGATTTTTTGAAACATGATACACTGTATGTATGCCTATTTTAATAAACAGACGCTAAAGCATTTCATTAGAGTTTATGGAAAAAAAAAATATTGAATTTTGAACATAGTAAACTCACAAACTGTCAGTATGCTGAAGCTCCAAAAGTTTACCCCCCAAATATTGTCACTAAGTTCTTTGTTCCCTTGCACCTTCATGAGAAAAATGAGGTTTTATTTAGTTCTTCATTTCTAGAAAAACACAACGCTAGCAGAAAATCCCTACACTGGAGGAACAGGGAAGATGGACCTTTACCATGATCACAGCATCTTAGAAAATAGCTTTCTTGCGTGACCCCATTGTTTCTGAGGTCCCAATGAAATGCTGTCTCACACTGCTTCACTATTTAGTCAGTACCAAGTTTTCATCATTGTCTCTGGAATTAATTTTCTCCCTCGGTCAGCTGGAACCCAAGTTTGATGACCTTCCAGTCACTCCGCAGACTTCATTTTGCTTATAAGCTTTTTTTCTGGGAAAATACATACAAACAGTCCCAAACTGCAGCTCTTTCAACATACACTTCAATCGGGGTCCCAAATTGTATGTTTTATCTTTTCATTTCAGTCCTCGTGTTCAGTGCATTTGAATGCAACTCAAAATAAAGAATCATACGTAAGCAATACTGTAAAGACTCGCTAGGATACACAGGGACCAGTAGCCAACTGTCATCAATTATGCTGACATTTCCCCCAGTGTGGAATGTGTCCTAATACTGAGCAATTGTATGTTAACAATCCCATATGTATTGTTACTCATGGTAACTCTACTGAGTCGAACCATTACTATGATAGCATTTAATAATGTCATTTTTAATTGCGAGCTGTCTCAATCCTTTTGTGGAAGGAAAATGGTGTTATATTCACATAAAAATAACCAGCACAAAGCTACTCTTGTTGCTTTTCTTTAAATGGAGAGAAAAAGTTGTGCTCCCAAACTGAGACCTTGGATGCCAAGTTGCAGCCTGGAGCATATTTTTATGGCTGAGTTTTAAACCCCTGAAAATGGGGTTTTGTAATTGAAAAGGGAGAGATGATGAATGTGCCACTGTATTTAATTAGATGTCTTTAACCCCCTCCCTGACACTTGCATTGCCACAAAAGATGGTGTGCCAAATCTTCCCTCTTATCTGCCTCCTGTGATCCTCTGGATCATTGCAGGGTCAGCAAGAGGACATATTTTATTAGCAATAATGAGCTTGAGACAGGAAAAGAAAATCTTTCTTATTGATTTATTGTGTCCTAAATTGGATTTATTTGAGCAGTTTGGTTTTGGTTATTCATGGTGAAGGTTTTCCATCTCCCATGACCTGTGAATGGTCCTGGGGGAACTTAATGAAGATGACTGTGACCTAGATCTCTGCTCTGTACCCATCTAGAAGATCTTACAGTTGTGGTGCCTCAAGACACATTCCCTACCCTTTTACCTTCCTCTTTGTTATTTCTTTAGTTTCTGAGATTGCCCATTTCATGAAGAATCTAACCTTGTCCTCAGGGTCCAACCTGGGACCTACTGAAGGTGGATGCAGAGCTCTGTGCCATCCCTCCCTTGGGAGTCCCCACTGTGGCACACAGGAGGAAGAGGAGCAAATGTCATGCTGAGAGCAACCAGCCCAAAAGTGCTGCAGTTTTCTCCACATATTCTGAAGATCTCCTGTTTCTCTGAGGCACTCCCCACCTCAACCCCATGACACCTACATAAAGCAGGATAATCACCCCATGTCCACTTTGTTCATCTGAACTGGAAAAAAAAAAGAAAAAAACACCCTACTGCAATCCCTGCATTGGAAATTCTGGTTTCAGAAAGCAGCGGAAGGCAATTAGTGTGACTGCTCTGGTGCTTTCTGGTTTTCATCCTCATCAATCAGTAGTGCTTTAAATTTGTTTGGTTCCTTTTCTGCCACCAGAAATTGCATGGGGAAGGAGAGGAACAGCTGAGTGAATGTGTAATTTGGACTGGGACTTGAAGCAACCCTTCCCTGTAACTAGTCAACAGCAATATTGACACTTCAAATACCATGACTGGCTTCTTAGAAGGCACTGAAATGACTGGAGCACTTAACACATGTTTTTAGACTCTCTTTTAGGAAACTGACCTCCACCTCTTCATCACTTACAGCTAGTTTAGAAAATAAAAGTTCTCTTAGCAACCATAACTTCTAGATCTAGAGAGGAAATGGAGATTGAAAAAAAGTTAAAGTCATTCTTCAGCCACTTAGTTCCTTCCACTCACTTTAGGGAACATACATCACTGTCTTGTGAGATAAAATATTTAGTGCAATTGTCATTCAATAGTGTCCACATCCTTACAGAACCATTCCTAGCACTGCCATTGTTTGTGTTTTAATTGAACTACCTAGACACCATCAGCTCTTCTGCAGTGAGACATTGTGCAGTGCTCAGCAGGCAAGTATCTACACACTCACAAAATGATTAATAGAGAAGCCAATAATTTGATAAGTGATAAGTGTTCTCTCTCCTGCCCCAGAGTTGCTTACTTCAATTCAGGGCTAGGATTATCAACAAAGAAAGCAAGGGAAGTGTAACAGAAGCTGACTCCTGCTGATGCTTTTGTGTCTGTTGTAAATAATTACATGACCTCATGAACCATCAGGCTGAATCCTTCACCAAACACACAGGGTTAAAGTGCTCTGCACTTCACAGCAGCAGTGAATTGGGCTCCCCCAACTCACTTTTCTATGTTTTAATTTCAGTTTTATACCTTCCCTTCAGATCCATACTAGCTTTTATTAATTTTTTTCTTTCTCCAAAGCTGTTCCTGTGTCCTTGGGTATGAAGGGGAGAGGTGTGAAATAAACCCAGATGACTGCGAAGATAATGACTGCGAGAATAACTCTACATGTGTGGATGGCATCAACAACTATGTCTGCCTCTGCCCTCCTAATTATACAGGTAAGAGTCACAACCAAAGAAGAAGAGGGATCCATGAGGAGCCCCTTCAATCCCTGAAGGGAAGCATCCGAAAGCACATGTCCTTTATCCATTAATGTATAATATGCTAAAGATCTAGACCCATTTTAAAGCAACCTGGATATCTTGCTGTAAAGGTGTTAGTTCTACCAATATTGCAGTACAAGTGTTCACAAACATGTCCCCTTTTCTAAGCCAAAGTTCTGATGGTTCGTTGAAAAATACACTAAAAAATACTAAAGTGTCAGAGAAATTTGTACTTCTGCATGCACATTCTCTAAATGTATTTCAGAAATATTCCTAGTACTGAGTTGAGTCTCATATACATCTATTTTGACTCTTGGAAAATAAAAATAGTTCCTGTTTAAATTGTGGTAAGAAAACAGGTTTTGGGGCATAGCTTTCACCTGAGATCTCAGAGGTCAGCAATTATGAAATAACAGGAGGCTGATAATGTGCTGTTTCAATTCATTATCTGCATTTCACAAGTGGAGAAGCAAAGGCTGTCAGAAGCTGTAGGCTCAGTTGTAGTGTTCAGGGGGTACTGGTGGCAGCCAGCCCAGCTCAGCAGACCTGCAGTCACCTGCTAAGTCCATGGTGACAGAGGTTGGTAACTGAGTTAGAAATAGAATAAGGATCTCCAGCATCCATCCTGCATTTCAGGTAAATTTCTTCCTAAACCTTCTGCAAATGCAGAAACCCTCCTAACTGGAATCTAAAAATGCTTTTTCACAAGTCATTACTGGAGCACACACACCATTGACTCATTCAAATGGTGTTAGCAGGACCTTCCTGGCTCAGCATGGAGCCGTAAGGAAACACCTGCAATAGTTCCTACTTCCATCCTTTGAAATGGGTTTATTACCTTCTAAGCATGGAGAAGTAATGAAGGGCATCTTGTAACTGGAATATATTACATGTCAGGGGATTTAATGAGGATCAAGCTTGAGTGGCTGAGTAAGGCAGGAGGAAAGCTTCTAGAATTTCCAAACTCTTAAAATATATTTGTGGCTGATACAGAGGAGGCCCATGTAAATCTTTAGCTGAGAAAAGCCTTACGACTTGAATATACATTTATTGGAGGCCTAAAATGATCTTTCTGCCAAAAACTCAAAAACTTCAGCTTAGCAGAGTAAGGAGTTTTGCTTATAGGATGTTGAGCCCATTGTGCTTACTTGTGCACTATTTATGTGAGCTATTCTTGAGAGGTTCCCAACAAAACTATACTAGGAGGCAGAGTCTTTACATTTACAAGAGGAAATCTGTTTTCCCAGCCAAGAAAAGACATATCCAGTAAGGAACTGAATCCAGTATATATGCAAATGTGCTTTCCTCTTCACAGGCATGTTGCAGATTATTTTTTTTTTTTTTCCAGACAAGGTAAGAAATAACTAGACTGGGATTTCTTCTCAAATGGCAGTCTGGAGAAGGGCCAGAGAACTCACATGATACTTTAGAATCAGTTTTGAAATATTTTTAATCAACTTCCAGCTTCTCTTTTTTTTTTTTTTTTTTAACCTGAACATTGTCTGTGCTGATGCCTATTAGTAGGAATTTGTCAGTTACTAGACCCCAGTCCTGCGGTGTAGGGGACACACAGTTTTGTGTCTACCACATGATCAGCACTTGCTATCACAGGGCAGGCAATAGCTTTGCCTACAGTTGAAACAGAATTATTTTTTTTAAGATGAGCAGGAAATACTTCTGGAAAATATGAATCATAAGTGAAAAAGTTTGCAAAAATGTAGGCGTGGCTTAAATTAGAAAACTGAAGGGTTACAATAGTTCATGCTGCTTAAAAACAGGAAGAGTGTAGTGAACTATTATAAAGGAATTGCCTTAACCTGCTTTACCTTGAATTTTGGAGGGGATATTTCATCAAACCTGATGAGTCACCTGGAAGGACCCAATTCAGCGCAGCTGGCTGGGCTGAAATGTCCCTCAGAGGTACACCTGGCCCTCTCAGAACAGAAAGGCAGGGAACAGCATAACAGGGCAGGAAGGATTGAACTCATCATCCAAAGAAAGGTCACATACAAGTCAAGCAAATCTGAGCCATGGTTTTGTAAGAGTTGAATGCAAGCACAAGAAATTGGAGTTTGAGGTCTCCGGTGACATCCAGGGTATCTCTCTATATATTCTCTTTAAGTAAATCTTTTTATACTGAAGCAATACCTGAAGCTACTATGGCAGTATCAAAAAAAAAAAAAAAAAAAAAAAAAAAAAAAAGGTACAGATTACTTTAATATTGTGTTGAATATGCAAATAACAGTGAGTGCTAACTTCTCAGAGGAAGTGGGTCACTGCCTCACAGGCATTGGGATCCACAGGCAGGTTGTGTGTCTAGCAGGACAGAAAATGTAGGTAATATCTCCTTTTGTTCTGCCCAAATATTGTATTTGGTTCTGTTGTTCAGAACCCAAGGAGCAAGCTGTTGGTTATAGATACCCAGCTCAGCTACTGCAGATTCTTTTTCTCAGCTGTAGAAACAGGCAGGCTCTTGCAGCACTGCCAAGGAGGTAGTCTGGGTCCCTCATCACTCATGTGCTCTTGGATGGCATCATACTGGTAGAGACTGCAGTGATGTTACACACTGCATGCATGACATAAATGTATGTTGTAACACAAAAAATAGTCTGGATGCAGGGAGGAAGAAGGTTCAAGAGTGTGTATGTGTGTTGTTCTGTAAGGAACACTTAGGATCCCCCTTGATTTAGTTGACTAATGGTTAAATCATTATAGTAAATCTTATGGTTGTAAATGAAACACAAGTTAAAAATGGATGTGTTGGAAATGCTGCCTATTGACAGAGTTGCAGTATCCAGGGCTTGGTTTTTTCCATACCTCAGTATTTTCCTGCTTTATCTACTGTCTGCCTAGTTTCACTCAGTGCAGCCTTTTTAGGAAACAATATCTCAAATAATGATCCATAAATTTCACTTTCATTGGTTGAAGTAAGGAAGGCCAAAGATCTTTCTTCAATTAGAGACTTTTTGCAGTGTTTTTCTTTTCTTTATTTCTTTCACAGTCTTTTCCCCCACTCAAAGTAGATGAGAAATGGCCAATTTGCTAAGTGACTGCTGAGGGAAAGAATTTCCCACACTTCAGCCCCATTTCACTTTTGTTTAAAAAAAAAAAAACAAAAAAAACCACACTGAAAACCAACCCACACTCACACAGGAACTGCCTTCCTGTATCCTTTCCATCTAATAACTTTTAGACCATGTGGAAATACAAGTGGATTTTATGAAATAGGTAAACATAAGTTAAAGAAGACAGACAGAGGGAGGGTGGGCATGTAGCTGATTGCCAGAAACAAGTTTCAAGCCCTTACCTACACCACCAGGTTTCTTCACCATTCTTCATGTCAATATTTTTAATGTTTGCTGGATATATTTACATAACCAAACCAATATTCATACTATGTATCAGTCCTGGTGGCTTTTATTGTCAGCCGATGTCTTATTTTTCTCTCCCCAGCTGTTGTTGTTTGTTTTGTGGTTTTTGTTTTATCCTGAAGATACATTATAAACATGGACTTCCTCCAGGATAGTTGTGTACCCAAAGCCCAGCCAGCTCTAAAGCTTGAGCAGTCTGTGGACTGGCTGGCAACCTGGTCAGACCCCTTGGTGGATTAGAGCTCCTCCTCACAGCTCTGTAGGCTTTCCTGCTCTTCAAAAAGAAACATGTATAGGAACATTGAAAGAGGAAGCTGTATGAATTAGCTCCCTCACCCCCATTCTTTTCCTTATTGTATTTTTCTAGTTTTTATCTTTTAGGCTTTGATATGGTCTGTCTCCAGCTATCAATATATATCTCCCACTGTCTCCCTAGCTTTGTGGTTTAGAGGTGCAGGACAAAATACACTTTTCCCTTCCACTCCTTTTTTCTATTCACTGCTCTTGAAAGCCATCTCTGTTTTGTTAGAGTTCTAGTTTCAAATATGGAATTTCATGCTTCCAAAAAGATCCTTTCCTCGGTCTCACTGTCCTTTGTGCTCTCACTTAAGAGGTGTCCAAACATATGTAAAGGACCAAATGAGCTGTGCCAAACATGTACTATGTACTTTGAATGTTTTCATTCTTTACTTGCTTGTTTATTTTGTTTGTTTGCTGTGACTTTTCCTTCCTCCTATCTTTTTTATTGTAGCCAGAAGCAGAAATATGTAGCACTTACACAAACGCACACAAAAATCAGGAAAGATTTCCACTTTTGCTGAGGTTCCTAAAAAGCCTCAGCAGATAGCAACACCTCTTTGTTCTAAAACCTAAAAGAATAACTTGGTGGCTTCTACTGCTGAAAATAGGTCTTTTCTAAAATACATGGCATCCCATGGCAGGGAGAGGGAAGAGCAAGTGTTTTAAAATAGTTTTTTTCCCTGGGAAAAAGCTGCAAGAAGTTTGTCTCACAGAAAAAAGTCTCTCCCAAAAAAGAAAAAAGCCTCTCCAAAAAAAAAAAAAAAAAAAAAAAAAAAAAAAAAAAAGAACTAGAAACTATTTCTGGGTTTATGTGTTTGGAAGAGAAGCCTAAGATCTATTTTACCTTAGGGGACCTTGTGGTGTCCTGCAGTAGATGGTATCTGAGAGTTTTGCAGTTATGCTACTTTTAGACAGAACACTATTCCCTGTTAGTGATTATGGTCCCTTTTTCTAGTGTATCCGACTGTGGTAGTGCTGGCCAAAGCCAACCACTAAGCAAGCCAAACAACTCTGGAAAAAAGTTGTGTGGTGACTTGTGGCTGACACTCTGTGCTGGAGCTCTCCAGCCCCTTTCCCATCGCGTTGTGAGGCTCATTTGCAGCAATCCCAAAATGGGCACCAGTGACGGCTGGATGGCACTGAAGTGGATCATTGCCCTGAAGTGGATCATTGCCCTACAGGCTGGTTTTTCCCCCTTGAGAATTTGTAACTATATATCTGATATAAGAACAGGAAGTTTTCAGGAAGCCTGGTTAAGCCTTGTGGACTGGACTGCCTAACAAACACTGAAGGCTTCAACAAGTATGTAACTTTCAGCCTCTTTTAAGACTTTGGAATTTTACCCATAATTTCCTTGATACAAACAGAGAAAATTGTGGTCAAAGTTTGGTGTAGTTTCCTCGCTTTATTTGAAGGCATTCTGCCTTACATGGAAGTTTCTCAGTTCTAGTTACTTGGCACATGTGAAGTGTGTTTGCTTTCTGTGCAAAAAATAAAGAGGCACCCACATTTCCCACTTGAATAATTATCAATGAGAAGTGCTGGAAGAGTTGCAAGTTTTTATCTTTGTTCAAGAGCCTGAGCCCACAAGCACTGTTTTATTCAGACAGAACCACATGTCATTGCTATCAGATTGGACTTTCTTATCTCATTGTACTGGGACTGAAGAAGGAAATAGCACAGGAACCAGCAGTGCTGCAGCCTGTCTTTAGTCCTATCATGTTGGAGCTCTCAGCTCCAGGATTTCTTCTGGTCAGGTTCCTATTTGTAAAATGCAATGTGTCATGTCTGGAGAACCAGATATACTGGATAATTAATCTTTGTTCATCAGAACCACAGTATGTCTCCAAGAA
The DNA here is from genome assembly GCF_020740795.1 of Apus apus. NCBI lineage: Eukaryota > Metazoa > Chordata > Aves > Apodiformes > Apodidae > Apus > Apus apus. The sequence continues at coordinate 14,789,112 of NC_067294.1, read as the reverse complement.
AATATAATCTCAGCTACTACTGTCTTAAAGGGTGGGTGGAATGAATATCATCTGCAAAGAGGAGTCATGATTCATTAACCCCAATCTGCAAAGACACATCTCCAAGGCTTAGAAGTGAAGCACAAGTCCATTATGTACTTGCTTGCAGGCAAGAGGTGCATGCTGCACAGTTAATAAAGCTGGGAGGAGCTGAGCCCACCTATGGACAGTCAGTGTGTTCAGCACTCCAGCACCACCCTGCAGCCCATGGAGAAGAACACAGTGAAGCAGGTTGTCCCCCTGCTGCCCGTGAAGGACCACTTCAGAAAAGCAGATATCCACACTGCAGCCTCTGAAGGACCCTGTGCTGGAGCAGGTGGATATACCCTGAAATAACCTGAAGCCCATGGAGATCCCACACAAGGAGCAGGCTTCTGGCAGGAGTTGCAGCCCATGGGGATAAGCCCATGTGAGCAGATTTTCTGGCAGGAGCTGTGTCCCTCCAGTCTGTTCCTGAAGAACTGTATCCTATGCAAAAGACTCATGCTGGAGCAGTTTTTGAAGAATCTGCAGCCTGTGGGAAGGACCCATGCTAGAGAAGTTAATAAAGGACTGTATCCCATGGGAGGGAGCCCATGCTGGAGTAGGGAAACAATAGGAGGAGAAAGGAGTGGCAGAGACAAAGCATTAGGAATGGACAAGAACGCCCATTCCCCATCCCACCATTCAGATAGATGTGAGTCTACAGTGTGTGCAGTGTCCCATCTGCCCACCCTGAAGGGATGGCTCAGAAAATGTGTGGCATCCCGGATGTGACTGGAGGCACTAGTTTGTGAATAACCAAACTGATCCCTAATAGATTCCAGACAAATCACATAACTGGAAAACATCCATATGAAGTAATACAGCTTAAAATATGTAGGGGGTCCAGAAAAATTAGGACCTATTCCAGACACAGTGGTTCTGAGGGCTAATGCTATATGCAGGTTGCCACCTTATAAGAGCACAGGAAATTGTCTGGTTTAGTTATGTGCTGTTGTGGCATTTGTGATGTCGAGTATGATTTTTTGGTACTTTGTCAGTGCATAGAACTGGAACATATTCCTTCTTCAAGATTCATAAACAGCGAAAGCATCGTTATTCCTCTACCCATATCTTGTTGTTTAATCAGTTATCTCTTTGCTTAACCACAAGGTGAGAGATAATTGCTCCTTAATTCTGAAGAACAAGCCACTTTGGGAATCTCAATGTAGAGTCTAACTTCAGGTTCCCACTTAACAGGCCAAAGCCCGATATATGAAACCTAATTTATGAGTCCTTAAAGCATTAACACACAACAAAAAGCATAAAGTAAATTTTAGTTTTTTCCCTACTAAGTATTGTGGGCAATGTTTGTCAAGCAAGAGCAAACTTCATTAATGATACAGAAAGAGAATTCTGCTACAGTGCATTCCAGGTCATTTCTTTCATGTTTTGGTATCTAACATGGCAGCCAAGTGCATTTGCTAATGAAGGATTTTCACAGAGTTTCTCTTTTCTTCATTGCAAGTTGAAACAGTATAGAAGTCAGAAGTTGTTGGTTTTTTTTTTATTTTCTAAGATGAGTCTCCAATCTTTTTCATCAAATATCAACAACATTCCTAACTAAATTATTTTCTTGGAGGAACATCCTATGTCTGTTCCACCCAACTATTTTCAGTATTCTCCTGAAATTTCCCACTGACAGAGTTCTTATTAATAACTTCAAAGAGAAAGGGGGGAAAAAATTCAAAAAACATTTCATTTGAGACAAGTTATTAGATATAAAATGAGTAATCTCTTATGAGAAAAACATTACATTATTTTTTTACTAGCAGTAAAGAGAAGAGTTCCATTCTGATTTACCTGGCAAAGTTCAGAAAATTGCAACATACTATTTAACCACTCAAATATATATCCCCTCCCTGTGCAGCCTGTAAAAGTTTTCCCTGTGGATAAAGGCCAGGCATTCTTAATCTTTTCTTCACTGTAAGCACTTTCCTTTTCTCAAGTAATATTGTGAAATTCTTTACACCATTTTTGCTTTTAGTCTTCCAGGCCCTAGAAATGCTTCGCTCACATTAAGGATGTGAATATTTTCTATGTTGCTTTATCAGTTATTTCATGAGTACTCTGAATGAGAGAAGAAAGTATCACCCAACCAGCCTATGAAACAGATGAAAATTCATCAGTCTCATTGGTTGCAAATGGGTGGTCTAGATTGTCTTTCCAGCACTGCAGTTTTACTTACAGATAAATAAGTAAAATACTATTACTGCATCCAATCTCTCTCTTACTGATTAAGGAGAAATAGTATAACTTGGATTCTGGTTTTAAAAGTCTAATGTGGCATGAAATAAATAGCTCTCATGACAGCACGGAACGGAAAAAAAAAAGGATGATTATTAAACTGTCTGTAAAAGTCATCTTTACTGCTCTATTGTTGTTTTGGCTTCGTTCTGAGATGTGTGGAAGGATACAGAAAAGCCTGTTTCTTGGCAGCTATTCGTAAGTAGTGAGTCCTGTGAAAAGTTAATGTGGGAAGGCCCATGAAAATGATTATTTTGCTGAAAAAATAAGACCAGGAAAATGTTGCATGATACAAAAAAAAAAAAAAAAAAAAAAAGTGTTGCTGTGTTTGTTTTTTTAAAGCAATGAGCAATGCTGGTGAAGGGGACAAGGGAAGTAGTTTCACAGGGGCAGAATACCTTTTCTATTGTTTTGGGATTTTGCATGAGCAGCAATGGGAGATCCACCTGTTACTGTTCCACCTGCCATTACAACTTGGTTCTAATCTGAAAGTTACATTTTTTGTGGCAGATCAGACTGCTTCCTTCATCTGTCTAATGCTTCCTTCTCCTAAACAAGCATGAATTACCAGCACACTACCACCAGCCTTAAGAAGTGCACGCAGAGCTGAGGATGTGCCTATCTTGCTGAAGGTACCCTACTCTTACACCTCAGTCTACAGCCCAGAGACCATTATTGACCTAATATCTCTGGCTTCTATGACAAGAAAAATCTGATGACATGGTGGTTTTCCTCTTGTAAACCTGGCATAGTCTTAACCTGCTCTTCATTGGAGTGCAGTCCATGTTGATCTGTTCTCTTCTGCTTTGATGAAAGAGATCAAGAGTGCTGTGATGAAGCAAAAATCATTTTTGGGTTTAGGAATGTTTATTAAAGAAATATAAGTCTACCTTTAATATAACCACTTCAGAAACCCTTGTGTGCCCAAATTGGAGCTCTGATTTGAGAACACTTAGGAGAGAAGAACACGGGGAGGCTGGATTGTCTTCTACCTTAGGGAAAGCATTGCACTGAAGTTTTCTGTAGTTTTCACATGATCAAATATCTTCCGCAAAGAGAATCACTGCTGCTCAAAGTTGGCCTAAGATTAACGTCCAGTTTGGTTTTAAGTTCACATAGCTATCCAATGAGAAATTTGGACTAGACCTTTAATTGCTGCACAGAGAAGCAGCCCTGTGTCACTCCAAAAAGAAAGAGGATCAGATTTTTCCTCTGATACTGACGTTAAATTTTTCACTCTCAGGTCTGAGGGCAAATTTTTTGGCTCAGATATTTTCTGAGTGAGTAAAGCATGAGAAAGTCTTTGTGTAGCTGATGCCTTGGGTTTTGCTTTTCAGAAAGTGCTTTATTTCTCTGGCATGTTTTCTGCAACATCTAGTTAACACTGGTGGAGCCTGAAATAATGTATCAAGAATAATTTTCTTCTTGAGATGAGGCTGCTCTTGTTGCAAGGCATTCCCAAGTGAGCTCCCTAATGAGTGATAGATGGGAAAAATAACAGGAAGGATCCTGAAGCGTTCCAAGTTTTGCATGAAAAATGATACGGTTTTTGGATGCTATGTTTGGTACCTAGCCTAGAATTCTCCTACATTTTGATAGTGGTGCCTTCAGAACGACACAGTGAGTCATAATATTTGACATTTGGGGAGATTTTTACTGGATCGCTAAGCACTTGTCAAGACTTTTGAGAAGAATACTTTAAGAAGAATCATTATTTCCTCTGAGGGTTTGTGAAAATGTTCATGTTATTTTAAAGCCTGTTTCCTTTTCTTCAAAACAAACAAAAAGAAACTTCAAAAGCATGTATTGACCATTTTTAGTGAAAGGATAGTTGAAAGCATCTATCCACATTGTGTTCAGCTATTAAATGATTAAATAGTCTTCCAGAAATATTTCCAGCTTTAGATCACTGAGTTCTTTTAATGTGAGCAGCCAGTTGTGGGTTTTTTATGTTTATTTTCATATAAGATTCATAGGACACAAGGGACATGGGGAATACCAAGGCAACAAACAGTTGTCCAGACATAGGAGCAAGTTCTGACCTGCTGGTGTTCATGTCTGCCCAGAGGTCAAGGGTTGGTGGGCTGTGGATTTGGGCATTGCTTAGTAAGCAGACCTACCTCCAGTTCTGCCACCTCAAAAATGAGTCAACAGCTGTGCCCAGTGACCATTGTGTTCATATTTGTAAGTCTTGAACGTCTCTAGTTGCTTTTGAGGAGTAACAAACTACAATGGCAAACCTCAGTTCCAGTGAGTGATCTGTTTCTCTGGTTCTCATGGATTTGCAGCATTCAATTTCATTGGTGTGTCCTCCTTCCTCAGCTGGATATATTCATTACATTTGTCCAAGATTTTTCCAGGGCTGTAAAGGGACTTGGTAGCATTTAATAGTGGCGGCTTCCTGGGATTCCTTGGCTCCAGATAGAATTGGTTGTCTTATGAACTGATCCTATGAACAATAAACTGTCCACTGCAGGTTGCCATGCTGGACTTCTCTGGTATTGCCAAACCCAGCCCACTAAAAGGGTATGTATGGCACATGAGCACAGGGTGTATGTTGGTAGTACCCTCTGTCATGCCTCCAGGGCTTGTATTCTTGCTCCACTTTCTCACTTACGCTTTACAGCTCTCAAAAGCAGATACATTAAATGTTCCATGCTTGAAACAAACAACAATGGAGTAATTTTTGCCAATGTGCATTATACTTCCATTCTAATATGAAGAGTCAAATAAAGAGCTACGTAGCTTGTACCGTAGAGAGGCTGGAGATGTGGGAGAAAAAATCTGAAAGGGTGAGCTGGGGGTGTTAACAACTTAAACCACACCTGTTACCATCAGAGTCATCCTTAAAATTGTGCTCTCAGTCACCCCTGCCAGATTACAAGACTAATAAAAGACAGACAGATCTGATTTGCAGTTTCCATCTGAATGGTGATCTTTGCTCAGCTCATGTTCTCAGTTGTTCCTCTGTGTCCACTAGAGTCAGAAGTGTAAGGATTTTTGAAAATGGAGTTTCTCCCAAGGCAGGTGGAGCAGCAGATTCATGAATATACATAGCCAGCCCACCAGTGCCTCCCACATTATCCTTTTTTCCACACTGTCCACATGGCTTGTTGCTCATGTGATGGTATGTATTGTGTATGGGCACACAAAATATCCACAACCTTGAAACTCTGCAGATGTGGCCTTCTGATATGGCTGCAGAGGGGACTTTGGGACTGTAGCTTTTGGGAGTTTCAGTGTTGAGAGCACCTGACCTTTGCTTTCCCTTCAATGCTTTGGGAAGTGTGGGGTAGGTTTCTGTTGGTTTCTTGGGAAGGCAAAGGTTTCTGTGGTCTTTGGCTGCATCTCAAATCCTGGGTTACTGAAGTGTAACCTAATAATTTAGGACTCAGAGAAGGGTGGTATTTAAATAAACTATCTGGTTTTGAACATTCTAGGACTATTAATTATTAAAATTTATCCAAATCCAGGGAGGTGCATGGCATGTAATACACCATACCTAGAAACAGCTGAGCTGAGCTTACATATGATGATATTTTTTCTGAAAAGACATCATCTCCTGTGAGCACAATAGAGCTAGTACTTTTCTTATAAATAGTGAATGTTTTATAATTGCATGCAGTCCTAAAGCTGGTTCCTATTATTGAAAGTCACAGAGGTTTTGGGGGGAGGGTTTGTGGGTTGTTGTTCTTTTCCAGAATTATGTCCAATCACCTTCTTTGGCAGAGTTTTAACTACAACAAAAATATGTTTCCGTGTGAAAATGTTACGGTCTAATGAGTAACTTCACTTTTGTGTCACTTTCTTGCTTTGATATAAGAGGTTCTGGGTCAGGAACTGCCCATTTGATCCTTAGTCTGTCTCCAAGTGGAGTTCGTATGTCAGTACTTTTTATACCAACCTTTCAAATTCATGTGATAGAAATAGCCCAGTCACTGTAGGTCAGAGAAGCCCAATTTAATGGAGTCTCACGTGCACTCACAAGCAATATGGTCACTTCCAGCTGAACGACAGAGCTGTCTCCATTTAGGAAGACTGGCCATTCCTGAACATCACAGTAAAGCTGCTTCAGGATTGTCCAAGTTGTGATACAGCTTTATTGCTTTTTCTTTTGTCTCAGGTGAACTGTGTGATGAGGTGATTAACCACTGTGTTCCTGAGCTAAATCCGTGTCAACATGAGTCCAAATGTCTTCCCCTTGACAAAGGAACCAGGTAAGCACGAGTGTATGTTGGTCTCCACACACTGGGTAGATCCATTCATTGGCTTGGCTAGGGTTGCCCTGGCAGTGAGTTCGGGGTAAAAACCATCCAAATGAATGCAAATAGTGCAAGACTATATACACTTGAGACCATATCACATTTTAATTTTAATGCAACCATACATACTTTTCTAGCTTTCTGTGCTTTACTTCAAGAAAATGGATGTACCCCCAGAGCAGAGAAATTATTCTGGAATAGAACACGGCAAAAGAAGTATCTCTAGAGCAGTTATTGCAAAGAATCTTATCCTGCATCAGAAACTAAGGATAGTTTCCTTATGTGTTACTTAGGGCATCCAGGTCAGGAGCTTTCTGTTGTATTCCATTTAAGCTGTTGTCTTCCAGGATGGGTGGCAGTCTCTGGCAAAGGCCACCCTTGGAACAGTGGGGCTCCCCTCCCCACATCCCTCACCTCAGCAGCAGGAAGCCAGTGAACACAACGGCTCCCACTCGGGAGCTGCCTTCCCTCAGTGCCTACAGACAGGAGCCCTGCTCGGCTCATGGTAGACTTTGTAAATACTCCTGTGTTTGCATTTGCCAACTGGGAATGGCACTGGCTGTTTCAGAGGGGCAAAGGGAAGCCTCACACTTCATCTGGCAGGAAAACATCTGGAGGTTTGGAGTGTTCTGAGAGACACATAGTGACATTCACCACTTGTCTGAAGAGGGAATTTCAGAGCAGTTTAGCAAATAGAAACAATCAATTAAAAAGTCAAGGTCTATGGAAAGCAAGTCAAGGAAATACCTTTGAATCAAAAAAGTAAGAAAGGAGAACAAATTCAAGAGAGTTCTGTGCAGCTGTGAAATGCGTTCTGCACTTTCCACTAAGACTGTTTTCACAGCCATAATGCAATTCTAGGGACTCCCCAGTTCCCTTCTGGGAGGGAGAGCTGGGGGCTGGTGAAGGACACCTTCACACAGCACACCCAGCAAGTCACAGGGGAGAGATGGTAGCACACTTTGGGCTTCCTAATAACCTGCAGTTAAGGTCAGATTGTGTCCTTTGAAGCAACCAGCATGTCAGAATAGTGTAAACTAATACACAGAACATTTCAGGACAGTTAGAAGAAAGTGAACCAAAATTTTAGAGAAGCTGGCTATCTCGAGGACAGCTGAATTTGTGCTAGACAGTCTGTACCACTCAAGCCTTTCTTTGGGGTAAAAAACCTCCAGACAGAAAGTTTCCAACTCTTGCAAAAAAATGAAGCCATTAAATTATTAGGACAGTTCCTGAAACGATGCACAGGGACTGGATAAGGAGGTGTGTACTGGTACATAAGTAGTCCCTGATGTTCTTTCCAGCTTTCATTCCTAGTTAATCCATCATTCAGCTAATCCAGTAGCTACATCATGTTATGAGGCAAAGGCTTGTAACTCAAATTACCTACTGTTACTAGATGTATGAAGGGATGAAGACATCTGTGATCCTGAATGGTTTTACCCTTGCTGGAAGTATTTTCTTATTTGCAACACAAAATAATTTGAGTAAATAAGACACTTTTTCTTGCTTGTTTGCTTGAAAAGTGTTCTTCACAGTGGGGCCATCAACCCTCAAGAGGAGCATAAATAACTACTTGTAATTATTTTCTACTACTGTTTGTTGTGTTATTCTTCTCACTATTCATAGAATGCTACACAAAAATAAAGAATTCCTTTACTTCTTCAGTCCCATTTTGCTTCCTAGCAGGCAAAAGGTGAGAGGTGAAGGACCTGCCCAGGCTTAAATGTAGATTTGTCCAAGTATTGCTTTTTCTTTGACACTTCAGTTGCACCAAAGCATTCAGAAATGGGCTGAGAACCCTCAGCAGCTTTTGCAGTGAAGTGTGGTTCCTGCTGTCTCCTCATTGAAAATAAAAATTTCCAGTCCTGGGCTGTTGCAGATCCCTTAAGCAGTTTGAGCCCCTGACCTGTGATGTGCCACACATTTAGCACATAAAGGTGCAGTATAATGCCACAAGCAGAACAAGTCAGGCACTAGCCCTTTGCTCTCCTCACAGAGGCAGGGAATATTGATGGCAGGATTCAGGCTTGTTCCTGAGCTGACCTTCCACCTGTCAGGTTTGTGCCCTGGGCATGTGAGTAGGGCACACCACTGAATGATATCATAGCAGCAAGGACACGAGTCAGTCTGCCTGTCCTACCTTCAGCTCTAATCAGTCTGCAACTCTGCAGAGGGAGGAAAAGATGGGAAAGATAGGAAAAAAAAAAAAGAAAAAAAAAAAAAGGAAGCCAAGTTATTTACTGATATTGGGAGGGAAATTCCATTCTGGCCGTGCAATAGAAGCCATGATTCACAGCTTTAATACAATAGACATTGAGTGCATGCAGATGCAAATCCCCTCAGACGGGCCAGCATTTTAAATACCACTAGACATGTTTTAAGACTCACTCTGATACTGGGAATGTTGCCATCACTACGAGGCTGTAGCAGGAAGCAGGATTTCAACTGTGCTGGTGTCAGATGATCACTGGGAAATGAGATAACTGATCTAATCACCTAAATTACTCTTTACCAGGACCTGAACATAAAAGTTTCTTTACTTCCTCCTTTATTTGTCATACTTTTTCTGATACTCAGTCTCTTGCTGGCACCATGTGGGATAGGGATGGAGCTTATGTGCCATTGTTCCCTGGTGGGGGAGACCTTGGGTTTCAAGGAGGAGGCTGGGTGAGGCTTGGGTGTGGCCGAGTTTCTCACTTGCTGCATTGCAGGCATGCATTTTTTGGTAGCTTCAACCCAGATGTGAGACACTAAGAGCTCAGAGATGACTGACCCAAAAGGAATTCCATGTTTCTAAAGGTAAAGCCAAGCTTGGAAGCAACCTGGACTATTTCAGTGTGTGCTTGGCGGCACAGAGCACTCTGCTTTCTAAGTTAAATTGCAGGTGGTTTTCCTCACTTCCAGCCTCCATATCTTTATTGTGCTGTTACTAGAAAAGAAGACTAGGTTTCTGTATGCCAGAAAACAAAATAAAAATAAAACATTTAACACAATTAAATTACTTCTAAAAAATAACTTCAGGAAAGGAGCGTGTTTTTCCATTCACTGTATTGATGTTGGAGCATGGTATAAATATACTTTATTATTCTAAAGCTTGGAATTATTACCTGACAGCTTAAAATGCTGATTTAATGCAGCCCTGAAGAGAAAAGTGGTGGTTCTGTCATTACTGAGATAGCCAATACACATCATAAAATTGATGCATAGCAGCCCTGAATAAGGAACTGCACATCGTTCATTATTACATCACTTTATATTAGGACTGCAGGGATCAATAAAAAGCAACAGGATTAATTGCTGCCAATTCCCCCCACGAAGTATTTTGATTGACAATATTTTCTTGCAGGTGTGACTAATGTGTTGCCAAATAAATGCTGCTCACTTCTTAAGGTTTGGGGAAGGAACAGTTTTTGGTTTTTTGCTCTGTTTTGTCATCTCGGTTATGTTAAGCAAAGTATTCCCTGAGCCACCAAGGTGTAAAAAAGCAATTCAGACATGCAGAGCTCAAACGTCAACCATCCTGTGGCTGCACAGGGTCATGATGGAGGCCACTCCTCTAGGGAGGATGGTAAAGGAAAGTTTGAGCACCTACATAATGTTATCCATCCTACAGCCTGGGGGTTAATTGGTTTTGCCCTATTTCCTCCTTTTTAGCCAGTCAAAAGCCATGTTTTGAAATGGAGACTGCAGGTCACGTTCTTCTCAGTGCTTCAGCTAGATGGCTGCTGAAGTTCTGGTGCTGTGGCAGCCATTCACTGGTCACCAGCAAACACAGGATGCACCATTGCACCCTGGCAAGTTTCCTCCAACTTCCTGCTTTGCACTGATGAGCTGGCGAGAGGTCAGAAGCTAAAATGCACTGTCCCTTGAAACCAGATTCAGCACAATGACTGCTGCCTGGAAAGTGGAAGTGTCTTTCTTCATCAGCTACCATGTGTCCAGTTCCTCTGAAGAGGTTTTCCACAAGGAACCTCCTCCTGAACTTACCCCACCAGGCTGCTGGCAGGGAGGAGGAGGCCAGCAGAATAGGTGGAGCAGTGGTTTCTCACCTAATGCTGCCTCCCTTACTTTGTGCTGTCTCTCCTCTTCCACCTCTTGGTGGCAAGCACAGTGTGTCCAGACAAGGGGCTCCAGCAAGAGCACAGACCTCTTTTTTATTGCTGAAGTTAACTGTGGCTTTTCCCTTGTTTTGGTTTAAGTGATCGCCTTTTGTTTTCCAGATGTGCAGTAACATCCAGCTGGGAGGAGTAAAACGTGTTTTATGGACTAAACCGTGTTCATGACTAAACATTGTCTACACTATAGATACAAAAAGAGGCTGTTCAGCAGTCCCAAAAGATCTGTTCCAAGTCAGAGACTTTGGGATGCATTTTCTATTGTCAGGTTATAAACTTCTACAGGGCTTATAATAGAAATGCTGATGCAGCCTGTGTACCACAAACTTGACAATTGTAAAAAATAAAATGCCATCATCTCCAGGGTTGGGGGCACCTGGTTGTGTTGCTCCTATGAATGGTGTTACCTCATAGCAGCAGGTACATGCTTCTCCTGAGTGTCACCACAGGGAAGGACAGGCTTCCAAGGCAACTGCTGTCATTGCAGCAAAGTTTGTTATGCTTTACAAATTAATAGCAAACAGGTGGTGGTCTCAAAACTGATGGACTTTTTCTTTAAATTTGCTGATTTGTATATGTTGCTTGCAGATTGCTTCCATTTGGAAGGTGGAACCTTTCTGTACTCTGGGTAGTTGCCCAAAGCCAACTTCAGACACTAGGTGCAGATGTTGGCAATGACATAGTCTGAGACATCAGAGCAACTGCACTTCCAGAATATTGCCCTCTGAGTCTGTAAGGTTAGGGAATATGTTGTCATCTTTAGCATAATGGAGAGGCCACTGTCTGATCACCCTTCTCCACCAACTTGGCTGAGGAAAAGCAGCAGTTTGGTATTGCTTTACTTGGCTTGAAGTTAAGCAGATTGCAGAAGCTCAGCTGCAGACAGACAGCAGGGACTTGAGCACTTCTGATGGCAGGAATTGTGCTTGATGCTTCCAGGAATAATTGCTAACACCTTTCCATCTCAAATCAGATTGGTGCTCAGCTGCCTGTGTGTGCTATTGTTGGGAATGTTGAAACAAGCTATTAACAGCAATCTCCTTGTGTTTCAGATGTGAGTGCTTACCGGGTTACAGTGGAAAACACTGTGAAACAGATGATGATGACTGTGTGGGCCATAAATGTCGCCATGGAGCTGCCTGCGTCGATGCAGTCAATGGCTACACCTGCGTCTGTCCTCAGGGCTTCAGGTATGTGAGAGTCAGCTCCTCTCCAGGCTGTCTTCTGTACTCAGTGTTGGAGCACCTTTCTTTAATTGCCTTTGTCCTCAGAGCTAATCAGCCTCTAAATACAGTATCAAACTGTCAATCCGACATGATCCTACACTCTGTGCTTCAAACGTTGTGGCTGAAGTGGGTCTTCATGAGTTAACTGAGTGCAGGGAATTGGCAATTTTTGTTTTGAAAACAGCAGTTTGCCTTGTGCTAAGTTTGCCTGCCTGCACCAGCCCTGCCTGGTAAAATGCTAGGAAATGCCCTTACATAAATGATATGGAAATAAACTCTGTGTATGCCAGAATGAGCAAAGGATAATAAAATTGCATATATGAACCCTCACACCTGGATGCAAGAAAACACAAGTTTGAAGATTTCATGCCAGTGTCTCTGTGCCTCTTGGTAGATGGGCTCAATATGATTTGGGCAGTACATTTCCAGTCTCTGATTCTGACAGCTGCCAATATATCTGACTCCTGGAAATCTCACTGTCTGTCAAAGATAAGTATGCTGCTCCAAATGGATTCACTAATCATTGCCTGGGGCTGGATACTGGCTTCCTTCCAGCTAAACCTTTTCTGTGTTTAAAATACACACATGAGACAAAGAAGGAGTACCTGAAAAGATCAGTCAAAGCAGAAATTGCATGAACACTTATATATCATTTTCTCTGCTTTGTATCTGCAATGGTTATCTCATTCTTCTTTCTTTCATCCTTGCAGGTTTGAGGGGTTTTTCCCTCTCAACACACATTTTTATTACAAAGCAGACAGGCTTTCCTGAATAGGCATTGATATATAACATGATGTCAGCCCGTGGTTTCACAGAATCAGACTTGTTATTTACAGGATATCAGATATCCTCTGAATTTCCAATTCATACCCTTTTCTCCATGTTTCATTCTCTGCTTCAATCCCTTTGATGTTCTCATGGATCTTGCAAATTGGCAAGGATAGCAAGTGGTTGTTCCACAGAGGAAGCCCAATGATATCTGTTAGAGCTGAGAAATGGGATTGCAAAACCATACCTGGAGTCAAGGGTGACTCAAGCCTGTCACGAGATGGTACTGACTGGGAGACTTTTGCTGTTGGTCCCCTCATTTTTCAGGAATGTCAGTACTAGGCAGTGACGAATGTGAGGTTTTTCTGACAGGAGGCAGAGCAGTGTTTGGCAGAGATATTTGGAGTTGTGACTCAGTTGAGTGAAGCAGCAGTGGTAGGTGGGACACTGGTCTGGGTTCCTTCCTGTGTACCAACCAGCTCTACTGGCAATTTGGGCAGTTCCCCAGGTTGGCTGATGTCACACCATGGACTTCAAGAGCAGAACCTGAAACATCTCACCCTGCTTCCTCTCTCAAATGGGGAAGTTTAATTCCACTAGAAGTCCTCCAAGAAGAAGCAACATCTTTCTACACAAAGATCCAAAACTCTACTAATAGCTTAGCCCAAAGGAGACTTGGGTGAGCACAGCAAACCTGCTGCCTGTCAACAGCAGAACCAAGATTAATTTGAGGTCTCCTGCATGTTGTGTTGGTTGGTTGGTTGGTTGGTTTCTTTTGCACTAGTCCATGCCACCTCCCTAAATAATTTCCTGTGCAAGATGCAAGAGAGCAAGTGCCTTTTAGGAGAAAAACATCCCAGTGGGCACTAACAGGCTCCCTCTGCCAAGGCAGAGAGCAAGCTGAAGCCCCTTGTGTTCTCCATGCAGAACAGGCCCTGATTTTGTTTGATTTCAGGAATAAAATATTATCTGTTCATTATTCTCTCCATGACTCCAGCCTTTTGTTATTTAAAGGCCTGCTGCTGTGAAGGGGGTATTTTTTGATATTTTTTGATATTTTTTCTCCCTATTAAGATTGCAACTACAAAGTTGGTGATTGACAGAGTTCAGCTTTCTGATGTTCAGGGTTACAGACTGAAGTGTTGAGGGAGCATGCCTCAGGCGCTGCACTGTGCAGCAAGGAGATGACTTTGCAAGTATTGGAAGAATGCAAGTGTTGATGAAAAGGGTGGTCTGACAAAGGTGACTAGGAGCCCTGAGATGATGATTAATAAAGGTTTTTTGGCCAAGTATCAAGAATCATTTCCCAGCAGTGAGTGTGCAGTGACCTCCCAGTTATCTGGAGCTGTTGTAACAAACCTGTATCAATGTTAAGGTTGTCACCATGCTGTACATCAAAGGCACCTGAGTCACACGTGTATGAGGATGCTAAAACTTACATCCTCATACATTGAACAAATGGCACTCTGGCAGTTCTTTGGGATGTAGTGCCTCATCTGTACCATGGCACACCTATGATGGCAGCCCCAGACAGCAATCATGCCAACCTGCACACACCTGTGCTCCTGTCTTGGCATTTCCTAGTCACTGCTCATGTGTAGCTGTGCTCCACGCAGCACCTTTCCTTACCACTCAGCAACTTTTTGCAATTACATAATACACTTCCTTCCTAAAAAGTTTTCAGTGTTTTCTTACCAAAATAACATTCATTTGCCCCCTACAGCTAAAAGCACTTTTGAGAATTTGTGACCCCCATTGGATGGAACCTGACTTATCAAATGTTCCCTCTAGCAATCATCCTCACAGTGGTGGCGTCCTGATAAATGTTGCTGTAGTGGCAAAGCACATACGAAGGCTGCTGAGCTTGATGCAAAGCACTGTTCCTCCATTGTGTAGATGCCTCAGGACTGCCTGCTGAGATAGTGTGCTGCAAGAAACTCAGCAGTGATTATTTAAATGAAGGAGATTGTACCAGGCAGAATGGACTTGGCCAAGCTATGCAAGTAAGGCTGTGCTCCACATTCCACTGCTGGGGAAATAAATAGTATTACTTATTTCTAAAAATATTTTTTCAAAAATATTCTAAAATAAAAAGGCCTTGACAGATATTGTTGCTAATTTAACTTGTAGTGACAGTAGTAGGATAGCTGCATTTCTAAAGCCACCCACTGGTGGGGTTTCACAGGAAGGAAGGGTTGTGCAGAAGCCACGCTGGGAGCACAGAGAATCTTTCAGAGCAGCACCAGGCACAGACAAGCTGGCTTCTTGCAACATTTGCTTTTTGTTAGTGGATGCTGTTGTGAGTCACATGGATTTTTTATTATTATTATTTTTAACTTCCATGAAATTAGAATTACATACACTGCCTTTCCTTCTGCTTTCTAGTTGTTGCTCACAGACAAAACAAGATGATTGTCATTAGCTAGAACAAAGCTAATGGGCTGGGTTAGCAATGCTCCTTTCTGCTAGTCACCTCTGGAAAACAAATTACACCTGACATCAGGCCAGGGGTGACAGCCATTTGTGGGGTCAACCCTAGTTTGATCCTGTTGCTGGCTCTCCTGATGTCTTTGTCAGCCAGCCATAAAGTCCTGCATTCACACTAAGTGAAACCAGGCTTTGAACAGGAAAGTGCTCCAACCAGACAGTCCACTTCCGTGCCTGGCTGGCAGTGAGGATGTGGCACTCATGTGTCCTCAGCTCATCAGCTCTGGCTGGCTGTGAATGCTGGGCTACTACAGTAACTAACTTAAATTGGCAAGAATTGCTTTCTGTGTATCTATTTTCCCATGAGGTTGTTGCTGGTTTTTAAGATTCCCTTGTTTTCTTGGAAAGGGGAATCCAAACCATCTCTTGGTGAGTGGTGCTATGCCCCCCAAGGTGCTGTGGCCACCCTCTGGAACTGGGTGACCTGCAGGGCTCTGCCAAGAAGCTGCAGTAGAGTCTTGCTCAGGAAGGGCAAGACTCTTAGTCTGTTCACAAAGAAATGTTCCCAAGAACAAATTTACTTTAAGAAACTTATCAAATTGAGCAAAGGCAACCATTTCCCCTATGCAGTTATTCCCCCACACTGTACTGCCGTGCTCCCATTTCAACTGCCATGGTGCTGACCCTGTACGTCTCCTCCAAATCCTTCTTGGAGCAAAGTAAATGGGGTTTATTGATTGCCAGCAGTCTTGCCTGCCAGATTACACTTTTGAGATACGTTTTGTTTAGATTAATAGATTGGCTTGTCCCTGTGCAAGATTATGCTCTTCTGGGAGACGGTTTTTACCACCTGGCTGGTGGGGAAGGTGTGCTCCCCCACCCTGAACCTTTTGCTGATGGTTATTAGCTGCCTATGACTGTGCCCCACTTACAGCACCAAGAGTGCCCTAGGCAGGGAGGGGAGATAAGGCATCGCTGCTAACCAGAGCTCCCTGCCCCCTCAAGAAGTGGGGCACCAATGGGATGGGCATGGGGAGGCTGACTGGGAAACGTCACTCTAACCTTGTGGTGAATAAGAGAAGTTTAGAGCAATGCAATGTTGAAATGCTATTTATCCTGAAAAGTACCAAGAGGTGGTTCTGGCTGAGAAGGAAACATCTGTGTGTTGGTGTACACTAGCACAGCCAGCCCCAAGTGACAGCAGACCAGTCCCTGCAGGGTGTGTGCATGAGGCAACTGTGAGGAGCCAGAGCAGCACTGTGCTTGGGGCCTTGGAAATCTGCAGCAGTGATTTTCATCCTCCTTGTACTTATTCCTGTAGAACAGATTTTTGGTTGCCATATCCACGTCACCATGTATGAGTCCAACATACAGACTTGGGCAAAGTTCAGAGGCTGGTTAGGGTGTCCCATGCTGTATAGAGGCTGTGGGGAAAGGAGAGCTTTTCTGACTTTCTTCCAGGGGCAAATTCCAATTGTTTGCATCTTTCATGGCACTCTTCAAGTTCACCTTTTGTAAAAAGTAGTAGTGTAAAACCCTGTGTCTCCTCTCTGAGACAGGATAGAAAAGCAGAGCGACTCCAGTGATGCAGTTCCAGGTTTAGCCCATCCTTATTTTGTTGTGTATTTCCCTCTCTTTGATGCTTCCCAGAGACAGTACAGCAGAGTGGTGTATTTTGGAGAACAGATGCAGGGAGAGGGTTGGGCTCTCATTCCACACAATGCTAAAGATAGAGCCATGGTTCTCAGTGCAAAATTTCACATAAGAAAATGTAAAAAGCAAAACAGCCATCTCAATTTCTTTCTGGTACAGAGGCAGCAGGCTCCGGTCTCTGTGGCTAAGCAAGATTGGTCTTGAGCATGTTGTGCCTGTTTTATTTGCTGTTCTTGCACGTCTTGTACCAGTACTATTTACTGTAGGGTAATGGCTTGGTTTTCTGTTCTAATTGTATCCAGAAAGGTTGCCTAGAAATCCACCAAGCTTCCAAGGCTCACCTTCTTTACTGGAGAGGAGTGAGGAGTTTGGCTTTTTTTTTTTTTTTTTTTTTGCTTTGTTTTTATAAAAGTGCTATTATTTCACAAAGTGCTCCCCGAATGGCAGGAAATTCTTAGTGGGAAAAGTGGGATTTCATTGTTCCAGGAGTAGGCTGATGGTTATTCACTGCATGAATGGGTCTGCCACAGTCCTCTCCTGGGAAGCCCTCTGCCCTCGTGCTGACAAAGGCTGTGTAATGGAGATGGTGCAGCAGCCTGAGCCCACAGCCCCGGCCGCTCCTCAGGACGCTCCCCGCAGCACAGCCTCACACACGCTCCCCACTCACCAGCTACCCATTTTACATCATTCTACTGTCTACGCATTTTCGAGCAGCCACAGAACCTAACACAAAGAGTTTCAGTTTTTCTCATCAGCGCAAAAAGGATTTGTTGGGTTTGGACAGTGGTTGTAATGAGAAATGTAAGGGGTAAGTGGAGGGCATACCATGTGCAGCCAGCCACAAAGCCTGGCCCAGTCCCTTTGCAGCACCAGCTGATTGTACAGCCCCAGTGGGTGTACTGGGCAGAGATTTTTCATTTACCTTTTGCAGTTTAGTCTGACACATAACTATGAAAGACGGTGGCAGCTGTTTGCACTTTCTCCCTTTCCCCTGCTCCTTCTGTGCTGGTGTTGATATTTCAGTGTAGCTGAGTCATTCCAGAGGGAACCTGTGAAGCACGCAGCCGTGCTGAATCTAGGAGGGCAGCCTGGGACTGAGCCATTGCTGCTCCTGGGAGATGTGGCCCAAGCCTCAGAGGTTCCTACATGTGGGTTTTGCTCAGCTTCTCATATATTTAAGATTGAATCACAGCACTTTCCTACAAATCTGAATTGTATTTGAGGTCACAGTTACTCAGATCTGGTACTTGGTTTTCAGCTACCTCTGACTCTGGGAGAGTTTCCTTTGCATTTCGCTGATCCGTGACATTGCTAACCACAAACCCAGCTAAAATAAAGCTGATGATCCTGATGTTAGCAACACCCGATTCAGGGAAGCTGCCCAGCAGATCATGTGGTATCGTGCATTGCTCTGAGACCTTTTAGCAGTTGCCCATCTGTTGATGATACACTCTCTGATATACAGTAAAGCAAGTGAAGAGTCTGTAAAAAACACTACAAATAGAGGGTTTTCCCCCTTGCTTACCACTTAAAACAGCAGAGGTGGACTCAAGTCACAA
This sequence comes from Apus apus, assembly GCF_020740795.1. Taxonomy (NCBI): domain Eukaryota; kingdom Metazoa; phylum Chordata; class Aves; order Apodiformes; family Apodidae; genus Apus; species Apus apus. Next base: position 14,770,792 of record NC_067294.1, on the reverse strand, counting down.
AGCCTAAGATCAGGAAATCTCAGGTTTAAGCTTAAACAGCTCCCAGTTTTTCCTGGGAACCTCTGCACAGCAGTCTGGGATGGAAGTTATTTTAGACAGACTGCTGTACCAGTGCAAAGTGCAGTACAAATTGCTTTCAGTATTTGAACTGGCTCCTTCAGACCCAGCATGGGAATTTCTGTACAGCTCTGTGCTATGTAGCTCTCACACACAGGCTCATGATACACAAGTCTCAGAGTCACCGTACCACAGCAGTGTAATGTGAGCACCTGAAAATGTACCACAGAATTCCTGATTCATTAAGATCATCAAGTCCAACCATCAGCCCTACACCCTTGTGGCCACTAAGCCATCGCCCTAAGCACCATATCTACCTGTTTTTTGAACACCTTCAGGGATGTGTCCCCACCACTTCCCTGTTTCAGTGCCTCACCACTCTTTCAGTGAAGAAATTTTTCCTAACACCCAATCTGAACCTCTCCTGGAGCGACTTGACCCCATTCCCTCTTCTCCTATCACTAGTCACTAGAGAGAAGAGGCCAACACCCACCTCAGTTGGAAAAGACCCATGAGATCACCAAGTCCAACCATCAGCCCTACTCTACAAAGTTCTCACAAAGTTCTACAAAGTTCAGGTAGTTGTAGAAAGCAATGAGGTCTCCCCTCAGCCTTCTCCTCTCCAGGCTGAACAGCCCCAGCTCCCTCTCCTCGTAACACCTGTTCTCCAGATCCATCCTTAAAAAACTGGTGATAATTGAGGCCACTTTTTCTTTCCTTTGCCTTCTACAGTGGACTTTTCTGTGAAACTCCTCCACCGATGGTTCTGCTCCAGACAAGCCCATGTGATAACTACGAGTGCCAGAACGGGGCCCAGTGCATCGTGGCGCACCAGGAGCCCGTCTGCCGCTGCCTCGCTGGCTTTGCTGGGCAGAAGTGTGAGAAGCTCATCACAGTCAACTTTGTTGGGAAGGATTCCTATGTGGAGCTGCCATCAGCCAAAATTCGCCCTCAGGCAAACATCTCCCTCCAGGTATGTCACACACAATATCAGTTGCCAGCCCAGTGCTCTTCTATGCAACATTACATATACGTGAACATATATATACTCATTCTGAAGGAACAGGGTCTACTGGCCAAGATGCCGACAAAGTTAGCAGCTGTCTGCTCTAAAATTACTGGAAAGTTAAGGAGCAACTAAGGCACCACTGTCCCTTTGTGGACACAAATCCTGCCTCCAGAGTCTTGCCACTCTCTTATTCTGACACTGGTCACATGACTAGAAATTATTCAGGAAACCTCCCTGTCTTCTCACTGATTCACAGTGTAGTAATTAATCTTGTAGAAATTAAGGCTTAATATTAAAACACTTTTTAAAAGAGGCAGCTCTAAAGCCCATCTGGCCTTTCCGGACAGTATTTTGCTTACCCTTTTACTGTGCACATTCAGTAGATAATAGGCATAGAATTTTTTTACAGTCCTGTAGTTACACCTAAAGTTGGTTTAAGGTCTAAGGTTCAGAAGGCAATGGGAAATAGCTATCCAAGGTGCCATGCCACTACTGTAATCTTTGTGGTTGTGGGTCAAATTATTATTAAGATTATTTGTATTATTTGTATTCACATTAAACTGACCTAACAGATTTTTTAATTATTATTTTTGTTCCACTTAGTGTCCCAAAGTAAATGAGGAAATAACTTCTAGCTTTATATGTTTTCTAATGAAGAGGTGTGTGGAGCACATACTTGACATAATACGTCTCGTCCTTAAGCCACTGATTGTCAATCTGGGCTGTTTCTGTGCTAGATTCACCCTGAAAATGAAGTATAACATTTCAAACAATTTGGTTGTAGCAAGGTGGGAGTTGGTGTCCCAAGTAACAAGTGATAGAACAAGAGGAAATGGCCTCAAGTTGTGCCAGAGGAGTGAGGGTTTGCTTCTTGGAGTTTGGTTGTAATTAATATACCAATGTCAAGACATGGGAAAGAGAACTAAATTTCCACAGTAAAAAAAGATTTTTAAAAGATAGTTCCTGCAAAGTTTGTTTTAATGAAAGAAATCTGTAATTAGTATTGATCTGTTCTTGAAAATTTACCTTTTCTTTCTTCATATATGTTTGAAACTCCGGTTTTTCTTAAAAATCTCCCTTTGCTTACTATCACAAGAGATTCTAAAATATGGCTCCCAAAGGTTCCAAATACTGTAGGTCAACTTTAAAGCTGAAAATCTGGACATTGCCTTTTCAAGTGTACAAAACAAGTTACATTAGCCATAGCTTGAAGAATAAAAGGGATTATTACAGAAAGCACATGAAGATCATATTCTCATTTCTTGTTTCCCAGGCTGAATATTATTCTTGCATCCAGTAATTAATCACTATTGAATTGATTACTAAGCAAGAAATCTCAATAAATATGCACTGTGAAAATGTCAGGCAGGTTGTATCCAAAATTCCATCCTTTTTTTTTTTTTTTTTCTTCCCCTTCTTTTGTCCTTTAGGGATATTTGAGAGCTGGAGACTGGGGAAGTGGAGTCCTTGTTTTTTGATTCAGTGAACAAGATATTTTTTTTCCTTGATGTACATCAAAGCAAGAGGGACAAGGGCTACTCTATTCTTCCTGGCCCTCTAAATGTCCCATCTGAAACCAGCATAACTTGCTAATAACTTGGATTGAGTGAAGAATTCATGCTTATGCTAAATGTGAGAATAGATCCTTTTTTCCTTCTTTGTGATCATAGAAAGTCTGTGAACAGATCGGCACCTGCTGAAATTTGTTTGCTTGTTATTGTGACACACTCCTGCTACTGCCAGAGTTGATTTTCTAAACCTCCACTTCAAGCTAGGGTAGTAGCTGAGAAATAAATTCATGTGTCACCAAAAATACAGCAACAGTCTATTGACAGGGATCAAATAAATTGCAGCTTTTACCTCCTGAAAACTGGTTCTCACCTGAAACAAAGGAGCCATCCCTTAGTGGGAGGCTGACCTGATTGTGTATGAGCCCACTCCATGTCCCCAAGACCTTTTTGTGCCTCGTGGCCCTTGCTCTTGTTGATGCTCATATATATGATTTATTAAATAATATTTTAATTGCAGATATTATGTTGGTATTATTTTTAATACAGGTTTAATTATTTTTTAATCATTCTGAAACAACTTTGCCTGTTTATTAATGTTTCACAGGTAGCAACAGACAAGGACAATGGCATCTTATTATACAAAGGAGACAACGATCCTTTGGCTCTGGAGTTGTACCAAGGACACGTGAGGCTCATCTACGACACGCTGAACTCTCCACCTACCACAGTATACAGGTAAACAGCTAAGCTTCACCAAGACAGCTGATTTCCAAAAAAGATAGAGAGGTAGGAATTTTCTAAGAAATGCAAATGGGAGAAGAACCTTTTCTTTACTTCACTGTATCTCTTTTGTGTGTGTTGTTAAATAAGAAAATCAGAACAGACTTAGCTAGAGGTTTCATGGTAAAAAATAGGCATTTATTGGCAATACCAGTGATACCTTGTCCTACTGTGACTGCAGAAATATGTTGTGCTGATGTGAGATATGCTGCTCATGTCTTCTACTGCTCCCCTAGCAGCCCTCTCCCCAGGTTAACTCTCTTTGGATTACTTTTAAGCCCTGTTGCTCCAGTTTGTTCTGTGTAAACATACAGTTGTGACCACATGGAGCCCTTTTGGGTTTGGTGTGGTTTCATGGCATTGTGGATGCAGAAGAGCTGGATTTCCCAGCCCACCTCATTCTTTAAGGAAGAGCATCCTGTTGGCACAAGTGAAAGGATGTCATCAGATACCACTAGTCAGAGTGTTGCTTGTACATTTTTTTTGACAGTTTTCTCAGCACTTGGTAAAACTTGAAACATGAGTCTTCCATGCTTCCACAGGAGCATGGTAGCTGTGCAGAGCTTTAAGGAGAATGGTGATTTGTTTAGGAAAATGAGAAAATTTTCCCTGTATGAAAGCAAATTGGATAATGCTAGTGCAGGGGTGCCACTAGGAAGAGCAATCACTTGTCCTCTGTAGGAATGAAACAAGTAGTTTTCACCAGCTGGATAGATGTGAAAAATTTCCCTGTGTGTGGCTGCTAATCTTAATTGATTTCAAATCAGTGCAAAGCTGAGGTTGTTTAACAGTTTTAGGCTACTAATTAGAACACAGGGAAAAGCTCATGATGTGTGGGCAACACAGGGGGTGATGATGGGTGTGGATGCTTGCTCTCTGTTGTCAAGGGCTGAGCGGTGCAGTGACAAGAGCTGTTGCAACCACTACAACAGTTTAGGGACCTGGCTAAGCTTCTGGAAGTGGTGAGCAGCAATGTCCTCATTATTCCTGCGCCCTTCATATTGATCAAGGAGGAGGTCTCCATTCAGACTGACACCTCATTACCATAAGATTAATGGCCTGTTTGCTACATTTTGTACTGTGTGATCAGTTGAGATGGGAAAGAAGCTGCTTAATACAATGCCCTTTCTGAAATGTCACTCTAATCTTTTATTAGTTTAAGGAGTGGAGCAAAATGGGATTAGCATGGAGCTTGATGGGAAAAGATGAGGTTGATTGAGAAAAACTGTAGCTAAAGAATGTCCAAAAGGGCCTCTAAATAGATTAAAATACTTGTTTTCCTTAAGGGCTGGGGAATGGAGAGGAAACCCGCCTCTCTCCTTAAGGGTAGAAGGCATGAGTGGAACTAGTTTGACCTCCCTATATATCTTGTTTGACTTTTAGCAAAGGTCTAAGCTCTGGCTAACACATGGTCTCCAGCTTGGCACTGAGTTTTGACAGGGAAACACCAAACAATGGAAAATCCTGCATTTCCTTTAGTAGCTTGGACAGTGGTCAATCACTTCCATTATTCAGCCACTGGCCATAATTTCTAAGTTTTGTTGGTAATACCTCTGGGTGATTTAGAGGCTCTCTCCAGGGAAATGAGTATTTTTATACCTGGTACTGGCTCCCATGAGTTTATCTGTACTTTTAATTATATTGTCTCCTAACTTGCATTTTGATTAAATGAATAGCTGGTTCAGTGTGATGCATTTTACCTAAACTTTAAGAAGTTTGGAACTCTTCCTCAACTTCTACAATTTTTCATTTTTTTTTTTTTTAAAAAAGATTACTAGGAGAACCTGAAACATTCAGACCCTAGCCTCACCCTTGGTAAAAGCATTTGGTTTCTCCATTGCCTGCTACTTGCTGCCTTGTTTAGATGCCTCATTTAAATCTCAATTTTAGCAGAAGTGGACTATTTGCCTTTGAGAAGCTCTACTGAAACACTATAAGGTTAATTTTCACAGGCAATATCAGGCACTGCTGTCCTCCGAAGGGTCCACTCCTTGGAAGAGATGAGCAGTGTATTGGCTCTTGTTTTTCCTCAGAAAAATCTGCCAAAAGTGGAGGAGGCCTTAAAATACTGCTTGGTGGGAACTGTGCCAGCTACAGCTGCAGGAAATCTGTAAATGACCCCGTCCTGTGTTGTAACTGAGATGTTTTGCTGGCTATTTCAGGTGCTCCCATGATGGGATGTGGGAAGGCATTGGCAAGCCATGTTATCTGTAATTCTTCATCAGAATCTCCATGATAAGGTTTATTAATAGTACTTAAGAACATTAAAATTATCAAAATACTTGGCTAATACATGTAATATCCTGTAGGGATAAGATAAAACCTGTTGTCAGACAGGAAGTCAGCACTGAGTAAGGCATCTTTGGTGGTGGTTTTCAGTAGTGTTCAGCAGAAGGATTCTGGGAGGATGAAGTACAAAATGTGTTGCCTTGCAATACTTCCCCAGCCCCTTAGCATACAGCCAGGGTTTGTGCCTGTAAGGCAGGTTGTCTATGGCTGTTGGAGTGGACCTGTTTCTACACCTTAGTTGCTCCTTTGAGCAGGGTTCAGAAAAACTGCAGAACAAAGTTAATCTGCAAAAGCCCGAAATTAACATTCAGATTTGCTTTACATGTTTTCATTACAATGTTGTGGCACTGGAGTTTTCCTGTAGTCAGAAAAAGGTCAGCAAATGTCCAGTGGAAAAGACTACCTAAAATCTGTTGTCATTTATCATCAAGTTAGAAAGAAATACAATTAAGGCATGAATATGCAATGATTGAACTTGCCTTTTTAAAAGAAAAGCTGACTGGTCTGTTACTGGAACTCCTCACTTTTAAGCTGCAGAATAATAGTTTCCTGGATTTCATAGTAAACATCATACAGAAGATCCATTTTTCAAGTAGGATTCCTGTTTGTTGTTTCTTTTATTCTATTTAATTATTCTGAGGAAGCATAAGTGAGAACACAAGTCTGTTTCTGAGTGCTTTACTGACCTCCTGGTTTTTGCACTGGTGAGAGTGGCTCTTCCATGTCATGACAGTGCTTAGTACTGAGCCAGCAGTGAGTTCTTAATACAAAGCAACTCTTACACAGCTACCTCACCTTAATTTAAAGACACCAACTGATGAGGAATGTGCTGCTTTTATTTACCACCATGCTTCAATGGTTGAAAGCTTGAATTAGCAAAGATAATGTAATTCTGTAGTTTCAGCATTAAGCCATTGACACTGGGATCTCTTTAACTGCATTCTATAGGGAGAGCTTCCTATTTTCAGTCTTTTTCCCTACATCTTTTCCATACTTTCAATTTTTTTCTGATAGGCTTTATGCTACTACACACTCCTATTGATTTGGATGCTAAATTAATCTTTCCTAATAGAAATTTAAAATAGAAATTTGACACAAACTATTGATGTGATTTCCTCCAGAGTTCCCAGATTGCTGTGTTGCATACAGACTGTCATATCTGGTATAGAGCAAGATGCAGACACCATTGTTATAAAATCACGTTTTCCTGCAGGCTTCCTGATAGCAGTGAGAAAGGAGGCAGTTAGGAAAATACAATATTTAATTGTATTTGTCTTTCTGCAGAGCTCTCACTCAAATTACATTACAATTCCTTTTAGAAGTATTCTTGCATAATGTTTTTTCCAAAATGTTACATAATTGCAAATATTTCTTATAGATTGTATCATGCAGTTCTCATGGTCTGGCTAATTCTTACAGAACAGAGATGGATCTTCCTGTGGTTAAAGCAAATGGCCTGAAATAAGGGAGCTTAAATTCTTACTGGATCTGCCTTATGTGAGATGACTGAGGGATGAAAAATGAAATCTGGCTGTCTGTGCACAGAAAGTACAGAAATACACTGAAAATAGAAAAAGTGTTTCAGAAATGTGTTGTGAGTCTCTGGAAGGTGAGATTCCTTCTCCCTCCAGGCTGTGGAGCAGGACGAGGCTCTTATCCCAGATTTATTTACAAACTCCCTGTGTTGCTCCACACCACTCAGCCTCTGCCTGTGGTGGCTGGAGCCTGGGAGCAGCCCGTGCAACCACCGGCTCTCATCATCCAACAACAGGTTCCTGGCCATGCTGCTCCAAAGAAGTGAACTTGGAAGTACTCAAGGATTTTCGTCCTCTACTTAGATTTCATAGACTTATCCGTGCTTCTGGTACTGAGGTTGAACAGTTGCTTTGGTGACGGAAGAATTTTCACATCTTCCAAAAAATATGAGATGGGATTTTTGTGTAATTACCTCTCTGTAGCTGCAATTGCTTATCTGTAAAAAAAAGCCTAGCAGGCTTCACCACTAATTCACTGCCTTTGTAGAGAGGAATTATTCTTAGGATCATTATTAGAGCTTGTCAAACCCAGTTTTCACCAAAAGTCTCTTTGCAGAGCTCACTGCATGACTGGTCCTTTCCTTTCTAATACCTTCATAGTCTGCAGCTTGTGCTGTGCCTGTCCCTCGTGGGATTCCTGTTTGATACTTCTGGATGGTCTCTAAAGTGATTGTTTTTCAGAGATTTCTATGAGACATCACTAAGCTCTTGACAATTCTGTATATTTGAAATTAATTTTATTATCTCCATCACACACTCTTGTTTTTTCAGGTACTCCTTAGGGACTTTGCATCGAATATAATGAAAGAAACTGGTATTAATCTCTGAACTGCACAGTAAAAGTTATGAAATTTGAATGTACTTATACATCTTGCAAGAGCCCAGGCAAAGAATAATAATTTTTTTGCCGTTATAAAGGACTCTGGTGTATTTGAATGGGATAAAAAACCCCAAGTATGTTAGTTCTCATCAAACTACAAATATTGCATTTCCCTAGTTTTTCTTGGATTTTTGTGTAGTAGGACAGTGAAAATATAAGGCCAAGACCTTAAAATGTCAACTTTTATCATTAGGTTCAGAATCAAATATTTACTTTCATGAAATTCAGAAACTTTCTTCTGCTGAAATGAAGCTTAAGAAGGGTAAAGTTTTGTCCTTTAGGCTGCCTGAGGACTTAGCAGGCAAATTCTTGCTAAGCTGAATTCTTTTTTTTTCTCTATAAATCTCCTTGGTATCTCTTGCAAGAATGACAGGTTCTCATCTCCCCTCTCTCTCCTTGCCTCTGCCTACCTCATTCCCCTCAGTGTAATATCTGAGTAACCAGAAACCCTGTGCTGCAGACCCAGAGCTTCATTTGTAACCTTACATGTGTTTCAGAGTGAGATGTTTTACCAGAAGGCAGCAAAACCTTTCACAAAGCAGGCTGGCATTGGCGTGTGTGTGTACCAGGGACAGGAAGGTAGAAAAAGGCCATCTAATGCCACTTGCCCCGTGTTAGTGACAAAAATACAAGTTACATTTTCTGACTTCCAGGTCACCATCTTCAGGGCCCAAAATCTGGGGCTACTGGTCTAAGCTGCAGGCAGATGTCCCCTGCCAGCAGCAGCAGGGCTGCACCAGCACACCTGGGTGCTGCCAGCCTGCAGGGGCTGCTGACTTGCCCTAACACCCATGCCTGAGGGAGGGGCACGCGTGGCTTTATCTTCCTCCTCAGCACTAGCCATTGAGCTCAGGAGAACTTACACTACAGTCTGTGAACTAGACTGTATTGGACGCTTGACAGGATTATGCCTAAAGATGGAAAGCAGATCCATCCGTTATGACACATTGTTTTTTTGCAGTATAGAGTGTTGGCCATTCAGAAGTATTTTCAATAGCACCAAGAAGGAAGATGTTTGCTTTTGGAAGCTTGCTGAACTCTAGAAGTAGCTCAGTGCCTTGCAGGTACTCATGTTGACAGTAGTCTTGGGTTTATATAAAAATGAATGGTGAAGCCAAAAGTTGTTATTTACAGTGATTTGACTATGACTAAAAATAATGTAGTTCTATCAGCAAAAGAAAATGGCTGATGAAAATGCAGAAACCCATGTTATAGATGAAGATTTTTTCCTGTCAAAATCAGTAGCTGGGTTGAGTTTTATCCAGTTCAGTTCAAGCCTTCAAACTGTCCAGCCAAGCCCAAAGTAACTGTGAAATAAGAACTATATCTTCCACCCCAACAGATAACCTGATTTAGTCATCGCTCGTTCTGTAACATGGTCACACTATTTCTTTTGAGAGCATCAGTGACACCGTGACAGTGCTCGTGGCAATTCCTGAGCCTTTGTAAATTAGTGCCCATGTAAGTCCACCTTCTGAGCAGTCAGTTTGGCTTCTGCATGTTGAAATCATGCTTTTGTGCTGAACTCTTTCCAGTGAGTAACTGGGAGAAAAGTGTGCAAAAGTGTTTTTGAAGGTATTTTCTTGCTATAGCACAGGCCGTTAGGCCAGTATTGCCAAAGCTGGTTAATACTGATTACATCAGAGTAAGGTTGAAGTGTTCTTGTAATATACAATGATGGAATAAACATAATCATAGTCAAAATTACTTTATAAACTTCCCATGCGCTAATGACTTGCTCCTGTCTTGAATTGTGAAGATTTTGCATTACAACAAAATGTAGCAAGCTAATGTGACGTTTAATTTTTTTCTGCCCGTAAATTTCTTGTAACCATGATGACTAACACAAAGTTTAGATGTGTACTATGTGTGGTAGATTTATATCCCCTTCATACCAAGCACCAGGCTCTGGAGTCAATTGGTACAGTCTCTGTTAGATGTGCATGCAGAGCTGGCACTGAGGGTGATCACAGAGGTGCAACATGGCTCTGTGCACAATTCTTTCAGTGCTTCTTCCCCATATAGAAATGTGACCCACAGCTCGGCTTTTGCCACCATGCCCCACTGCTGCTGGAAAAGGTGGGTTTGGTACCAGCTACTCTGGTTTGTCAAATAGCAACAGATCTTGTTTATTTTTGTGGGGGGAGAGGTAGGTAAATTGCTACAAATGAGGTGGAAACAATTTCATTTCCTGGCCATTCATCAGGTTTTTAAATAGAAACAACTTTTTTTTTTTTTTTTTTTTTTTTTTCCTCAGGCTTAGCCTCCAATTTCAGATAAAACCCATCATTGTGTCTGTCATTCTAATTGGAAGCACTTTTAACTATATTCGGTAGTGGCACTGGTCCCTGCTGCTAAATGGTAGATGCCTTTGTTTTTTCCAGAGAGGAAAAGGGGATAGGTGCTGTAAAGTATAGCCCCTGGTGACATGGCTCTGTGAAGACACTTGGCAGATTTTCTCATCAGAGCCTGAGATTTGATACCCAGTTGAATGGCAGAGATGTTTTGTATGGTTTGATACAGCACTAAACTGTAAGCCTGAGCACCCTGCTCTGTTCCCAGTGCTGGGGGGCAGGGGCTGTGCCACACACCTGGACACACACCGCCCCGCCGCTCTGCTGCTGCTGTGCCAGGGCCTGCCTTCCTCTGCACCGTTTGCAGTGTCACCTCTTTAAGGATAACTGATTGAAGGAATAGCATTGCAGAATCTGTAAGTGATTGTTTTTACACTCAGCATTTACTGGGTTTGTTATTGTCTATGCTGCATGTTACAGTAAAGACCCTGAGAGTGGGACACTGTGAGAACTCCCTGAAAATAAGGAGTGTTTACTGTCGCCACGAATCTGACCCTTTTATGAATAACCTAGGGAAAGGGGTCAGGATTGTGTTAACTGCACGTTGCAGAGGTATAAAAAAGGTCCTTGCTTTTCCCTCAGAAGGTCTGTAACACAATAACTTTCACTGTTGGCAGGGGTACTGCAGCAATTGAATTATGACTGGAAATTAGATATGCATAGCCTGGCCAAACGATCATTAAGGGAGATACGGTAATCAGCTGCTGGTGTTTAAGGGCTGTAAACACCAAGAAGAGAAAGATGGTTTATTTGGGTGGTCTACAGAGTTGTAAGTAGGAGAAAAGGTATAAAACTAAGCATATGAAAATGGAAGTATCAAGGAAAAAAGAAATCTTAATGTTGGGTGCTCTCAGCCTAGGAGACCTAACACCCGAGTCATGTAAAACAGGACTGAACAGACAAAAGGGAGTATATTTTAAGCTGAAAGTGAACTTGAGTGCTTTAATATATTTCTTTCACCTCTTATTTCTCTAGCCTTGTGTTTCATTAGCATTTTCATCTTTTTTTCTCAACATGTGGTTTTTATTTGGCTTCTGAAGATGATAGTGCTTGAAGTGATGTGTTAGTGTAGCGGCAGCACAAACACTACTGCAATTACGATTTTGCCTTTGTTGCCATGGAGAAGTTTAAATCTATTTTGAGCAAAAGACTGATTATAACGAACTAAGGGCAGGAAGTAACTGTAGCTTGGAAAGGTGAAAAACCATCACCATTGATGCCTGAGGTCAGTCTCGCACAGTATAAGTTTCACGGCTCCCAATCCCCAACATCTCAGTGCAGTTCCCTGCAGCTCTCACCTTGCGTTCCTTGATTTTGGTACCTCCTCTCTGGTGCCTGCCCTCCCCATGTGCCGTGAGCTCCTTATAAGCTCTTCCTGGACATGTATTTCTGGTTATTCTCTTCTACTGCAAATGTTTTCAAAGATTATCTAAGTTCAGCATTCTCCATGGCCTTCACTCCCCAGTCACTTGTGTTTGCTTTGTTCTGCACTTCAAGTGAAGGCACATCCCCATTAAGACAGAGGTCAGGAAAATCTGGAGACTTCAGCTAATGAATGTATGTCCTCATTTGCATAATTGATGGTTATACATTTCCTCAGTGACATGGTTTGCTGTGATACTTAAAGCTATTTTTGTTCTTGACTTCTCTGCCCTGCTGTTCCCTGCTGTCTACCACTGAAGGTACATTACATGTCAGTGTAAAAAATAACCCCAAAGCCCAAATTTTACAAGTTCAAATTGAATACTGTAATCCTTTCGTGCATTTCTGTTCACTGGCATATTTACAGTGGCTCAGCTCTACATGTCTCATGGGTTTTAAAGCAAGGGGAGTAAGTGTTTATAATATCAGTGTGTGCTTGGGGCTGGACTAGAGGGGAAAGAAAATATAGGAGAGAGAGGAGAAATAGATAAAAAATTAGAGTGGAAACCAGTTCCTTCGTATATTCCCTGAGAGATTATGTTTAATGCACATACCTTTCCCTTCATTTCTTTGTGTTCTGGAGTCTAAGCCCTTGGCAGAGGCTGTGTCCATGGCTTGTGTCCAGTCCCCTGTGCAGTAGGTCCACAGGCTCATCTTGCTGGAACTGCTGTGACAGATGAGGCCCAGTTCCCTCTGATATGGAATTGTAATGACTCCTCCATAGAGCCCTCTCCACTGGCCTGGCTCCCCTGGGAGGGCAGCTCCACACTTCCTGCCTCGGCACAGAGGGAACAGAAGGTGCCAGACCCGGGGGCCTTCTCACAAGCTTTGGAAGCTGAGCTCTCCCCACATGCCCAGTATTTTCCTCTTTTTCCTTGGCTGATCGGATCAGGTGCCATGGCCAGCCCTCAGGGACACCAATGAAAGGTTAGGATAACCTCGATGAAAATAATGTAACGGGTGGTGCAAGACACGTCAGCTGCGCTATGAGAAGATGAGTGTAATGAAGAAAGGTGAGGAGTCCTGCTGGGTGGGGAGCAGCAAGTGTGACCCCTTTGCAGAGGCAGGGCACTGGTGGGACAGCAGCTTCCCCCCCTCAGCACCAGGGAACTCCCGGGCCAGCCAGCTCCAGCTGGGATCTGCTCCCTGCCCCACTGATCCAGAGGAATCCTCCTGCCGACCCCCAGCGTTTGGCTGTGCGGTGCTTCCTTTCCCCCGAGATACGCACTTTGGGGGCATGAGGAGGGATTACGCTTGGGAGGGAACTGAAATGGTCTCTCAGTATCAAGCCTGTAACAAGACTGAAATGAGGGTCCTGTAGAGCCTGTGAGTGCAGCCTGTGCAGTGTCTGAGGAGACGGGCAGGCTGCTGGCGGCCGCACGGGAGGAATTCCTGGGTCCCGAGGAGTCTCTTCGTTTTCCATAAACCTGGTCTTTTTGGTTCCTTTTGCTGCTTACTTTTTAGCAAGTTTAATTATTAAATTATTGAAAATCCTTGCTTGCGCTTCGAACGGTTACGCTTCAAACATAATTTGTCCCTTTTTAAAAAAAAAAAAAACAACAAAACCAAAAATGTATTGTAAACTCTGGACTAGCCAATGGTGGTGGCCCAGAGCACTGCAGTTGGAAATTAGCTAAAAATTCATTAGTGTCTTCTCTGATAGCTTGGAAAAATCTCAAAATCTGGGACTTGGTTTGTTAGTGCCCTGTAGAAAAGCAGTTGGCTCAAATCTAGCAGCCCTCTGGCTTCTTCCTTCAGCTCCTGTCCCCTCTCCCTTGCTGTGCTCAGACACATTATTTTAATTTAACCCTACCGCAGGGAAACCTTCGTAGCAGGGAAGGCGTTGGGTGGTGTCAAGTCAGCTGTCAGGTGTGTGACAGGGCGAAATCTGTTTCAGCAAGGAAATTCTTTGTGGTGAGCCAAAGTAAAGCTGCCGTAGCAGCTCCGAGCAGTTCTCCTGATCCGGTGCCTGGGTGGGTGGGTGAGCAGCGCCAGGCCGGGCTGAGGGGCTGAGGTGCGGACTGAGGGGCTGAGGTGCGGGCTGAGGTGAAGGCTGAGGTGCGGGCTGAGGGGCTGAGGTGCGGGCTGAGGGGCTGAGGCGCGGGTTGAGGTGCTGAGGGCTGAGGTGCGGGCTGAGGTGAAGGCTGAGGGGCTGAGGTGCGGGCTGAGGGCTGAGGTGCTGAGGCGCGGGGTGACCGTGCGCGGGCGGGAGGCGCGAGCCCAGGCTCGTGAGGCATAAAGGCGGGAAGCGCGAGCCCGGCCGCGCGCCCACTCGGGCTCTCCGCGATGCTCTGGCGCCCCCTGGCGCTCGCGCCCGGGACCCCGCCGTGATCCCGCGTCACCCCGCAGTGATCCCGCAGTGTTCCCGACATCCCCCCGCAATATTCCCGCCATCCCCCCGCAGCTATTCCCACCATCACCCCACAATATTCCCACCATCCCCCCGCAGCTATTCCCACCATCACCCCGCAGCTATTCCCACCATCACCCCACAATATTCCCAACATCACCCCACAATATTCCCACCATCCCCCCGCAGCCCCGCACCCGCCGGCAGTGCCGGTTCAACACGCTGAGCCCATGGTCCCGGGCAGCTATTTACTTAGCACAGGCCGTGTCAGAAGGAAGAGCTCGGTAAAACCACCTGATCCCCAATAAGAACTGCATTAAGGTTTTAATAAAAGGCCTCGCAGAGCGCTGGGTCAGGAAGAGGCCCCTCCACACAAAAAGCCGAGCACAGCAAGTTTGTGCTGCGAGCTGCGTCGCGATGCACTGTGGCTTTGTTCCCTTCATCTCCAGCCAAGCCACTGTCTCCAACTGTCTCAGACGATTGCTGAGTCTCCTAAAGGCCCAGATACATAAGAGGCTCTGAGGAGAGTTCATGTAGCATTTCTCTCACCGCTGGTTTCTCCTCCAGTGTTGTCTCCATCTCTCTCGAAATCCAAAGGCATTGTAACGTCTTTCTGTCAACAACAGCAGTAAGTGCTTTAACACAAGTGTCTTCTGGCTGGGGGTTTTCTGCCATCCTGGCTGTCCACATCCAGCTTTTCTGTCATGTGTTTGGATCTTCTTAAAAAGCAAATGAGTGCTTTGCCTGTTTTGGTTTCATCTGCTTCACAAAACTGCAGTGTTGGGTGATGGCTGTAAATTACTTTGTTTCTCAAAATCCAGGGAAAGATTATTTGAATCCAGAGTTAAACAGTGAAGAACTTGAAATTGAATAATATCAACCACTTTACCTGCAGACAAGGACCTCTCACTTCCTTTCTGGAGAAAATACCAGCTCTGGGTATGCTGAAAGGTGTGAGTCCCATGTGTGGTGGCTGCTTCCACTGCCAGGACACACAGACTTTTTTTTTTCTGTCCGTTACTCAAGGCAGGATCTGGAAACAGCACACACTGTGGAGGAGTCAGTGATTCATGCCTATGAAATCCTGGCCCAGGGAAGAGCCAGCCCTGCCAGACGTGATAATGTTGTCCTCTGACAAATGGTCATAGCTTGGCCTTCTTCAGACAGCAATGCAGTTTTGTGCATTCGCTTCAGATACCGATCCCACCGGGGAAGGGTTCCCTGTCGTTCAGCCTTCCATCCCACCCCCTCAGTGCTCAGCTGTCAGAGCTGGTGGGTTTTGGCCACACTTCTTCCCTTCACTGGCACTTCTGCACAGAGGAGCAATTACAAACAGGCATTTCCGTTTATCTCGCACCTTTCAGCTGGGAGCCTGAGTACTTCACCCACATGAATCAACCGCTGCAACACCACAGTTAGATATGCCAGGGAGCACACAGGGATCACCCAGTCAGCACGTTGCTGTAACACAGCTGCTTCTTGTAATGTGGCAGATACTTAGGATTCAAGAATATCTAAACAGAAAGTTTGGACCAGCTGTTTTCAAGCTCGTTTGAGTTGTCAATCCATAAAGTAGGCTGCTAGAGGTGTGGGCCCCAATACAGCAGACTCGGGTACAGTGATGACAGACTCGCTGTTCTGAGATGCAGGCACCACATCCCCTTTGGGAAGGAGTCCAGCATGAGTCCTCAGCCCTTATCCTGGCCCACACAACTCGCTGCCCTTGCCGTGGCCCTGACATAGCTGTGTTTTGAGCCAGACTGGGTACAGGATGAACTAGATCGCGATTTTTTTTTTCATACAATGTCATCTTTATTTTGTTCTGAAAAAAACCACTTCATACAGTACCACCAGCCCCAGGTTCTCAAGACCTTGCTCTGTGGGGCACTCTTGCCATCCAGCCCCAACCCAGCCACTTTCCTGCAGGTCAAGGAGAAGCAGCTCAGCCAGCAGAGCTTTCCTGGGAGCTGTTCTGTGGCAGAACTAAGTTACGTCCCACTTATGTAAAGCCAGGCAATAAAAGTGCTCACATACTGCTGTCATCTTATAATCTGTGTAATCTTATGTGAACTTTTAAAGGCATATGTGTTCGTGATTCATCCCAAAAACCTGTGGGGTAGTAGAGGCACATTTGCTCAGTTCTGAAACAGCAGTGTGCTCTTCTTAAACAAGCACATCCTCAGAAACACCCACAGTGCTGACTTTCTGCCTGACATTGCTCATGTATAATTGGTTATGTCAGGTCTACTGTAAAACACTACAAAAACAGAACTCCTTCCAGAAACAATTAAATGCTGGTAATTTCCAAGTCATGTAGTATGTTTCTGGAGTTGAGGTCCTGTTTCCATGCTTATAGTGGCCTCACACATTAGCTATGCAGGCCTGGTTGCTGAAGATGGGCAGCAGGTCACCTAGCTTGAGAGGTGGACCCTGCTAAAAGGTGATTCATCCTCAGAGATGAGTCGCTCCTTAAATGTGCCGGTTCCTCTCCACTGACAGAAAAGAGAATCTGGGTAAATAGCTCAGAGACTTCTACACTGCAGCTGTATCAAACACCTGAAGGAATCTGAGCTTTGGCTTTGTAACTTACTGAGAGAAGATGCTGATCTTCTGGGCCATTCAAATGAGCTAAAACCCACCCTTAAAACTAAGCTTTTACATGTTAATGTGGTATTTACCACTTGTGCAGCAATCTCAAATCCAGATTGTTAGCTAAGCAGTATCTCAAGATGCTAAATCCCACAGTTGGTGTTTTCTGTCCTTATCCTTATGTAACAGAACCACCACCCAGCTAGTGAGACTGCTGGGAGGAGTTTGGAAATGGGTCCTTGCAGACCAAACTGAAGATGTGTTGGCAACACTGGCATGTAGGCAGTTTCCATAGCCCACAGTCCACTTTGGGCTGTAACCACTCCTGCTATTAGGCTGTCATGATGCACTGGTGTTTGCAGTGTATGGAACAGAGGCTGTACCATTTCATTACATCTACAGCCACGGAAAACTGCCATCACCTCAGTAACTACCAGACTCATTTGAAACCCTCTTTGCTCAGGAGCAGGTAATCCTACCCTTGCTCCTCCTCCCTTTTAGGAGTGCATGAAGCTATCAAATTCTTTTAGAGAATTTTAACAGGCAGCATAAAAACTTGAGAGCTGAAGCTGCCCTGAACATAAAAAATGATAGTATGATGCAGATTGACTTGTAACCACTGCATCTTTCAGTTGCTGGGAGACTGAACTGGGAATGAAGGTGAAGACTAGCAAAGAGCTGTTGAGTTACCTGACTCACTGCAGGCTTCATGCATTTGAAAAATCAGTGTTAAAAAAGCCTGAGAAATGAATAATACACAGTGCCTTTAGTATGTTGCCTGCTCAGATGACTCTGTGCTCCCTCCCTCCCACCCCCAAATTCCTACCTCAATCTACACCTAAGTGTTTCTTCAAGAGGAGTAGCAATTTTTCAGTTTTCCATGTGTTCAGGTAGGTAGGTATTGTATTGAGCAAAGTATCTCAGTCATTTATAATCCAAAACCTCCTGAATTCCTTCTCTGGTTCTAAGAAGCTCAGCCTGCCCTCATGCCTCCACATGCAGGTAGGAGACACTTCTGCTGTGAGGAGATGCTGGTTTCAGAGGCCCCTGCTGTCCCTTGCCCCAGACTGCAGCCCCTCCCTGCCCCTGGCAAAGTGGGTTTAGACTAACCACACAATAAGGAATCATGTCAGTGCTCCAGCTTGCAACATGGGTATCAAGCAGTGTGACTGAGGGGCAACAAGTCATGGCTGAGAGCACAGAACCGGCGATTTTAAGTAATTTTGTCACCAAAGCCAATAATGTAACATGTAGCTACATCCTTGCTTTTCTGCCCTGGGAAACGCAGCTGCAGCAGCTGCTCTCCTGATGAGCCACCCTCTCAAGTGTTCTGTGTGTGTAGGTACTGCCTGCATAGCCACCTGCAGTGTTTAAATTTCTATCTTGGGTGCTCACACTAGAAGAAATGTTGAGAACACAGTGACCCTAGAGGAGCATGGAGTGGGAGCAGAGCCTTGCAAGGTGTAGTATGGGACACAGAATGGCACAGAGGCAGTTTGTTGTTAACCTCATCTCCTAATTCTCTGTTTTTCTTTTAGTGTGGAAACAGTGAACGATGGGCAGTTTCATAGTGTGGAACTCGTGATGCTGAATCAAACTCTGAACCTGGTGGTGGACAAGGGGACTCCCAAGAGCCTAGGAAAACTCCAGAAACAGCCTTCTGCCAGCCTCAACACACCCCTCTACATTGGAGGTACAGGGAGTTGCCCTGGACTTTGAGACTTTAACAAGTCTTCTCAGAAGCAAATCATCTTCCATCCTATGGAGAGGACTTTCCAGGGAGGGAAAACCAGAGGGAAATGTTTCCCATCTGCTAGAGGCTGCTTCCCTGAACAGAGAGTCTGGGAACCACACCACTGCTTTTCTGCTGTCACAACTCTGTGATTCTGCACCCCACAGCACACCAGCACCCCAGCCCACGGCCAGCACAAGCTCACTTGGTCAGACCAGGGAAGTTAACCTCAGCACAGGCAGTTTCTGTGTCATGCAGCCATGGCAAGAGCCATCAGTTTGTCATTTCTAAAGCTTTCAGAACTGGCTGGCAGCAAGATATTGTGGTTGAAGAATACAATGGAAATATCACAGACAGTCACAGCAAAAAAGCAAATCAATAGTCAGTAGGTTTAAATATACCATAAATGAGCTGAATTTCTGCTGGAAATGTTATAGGGGTCTAAACATTTTTTTTTTTTTGGGGGGGGGGGGGGGGGGGGGGAAAGATTAAAATCTCCAAGCCATATTAACACACAAGCTAGCTAAGAAGTTCTTGGCTAATAGTTTTCTCATTGGAAACTGAACCCAGAGCTTCAATATTAGAAATATATTAAATAAGTTTTTTCCCATTCTGTACTGAGTTTTGGGGGAAGGAGTGGCCAAGTGGAGTTGGGAACAGATGCTCAGAATAATGAGTATCCCACTGATTAGGTGTCTGGATATGAGAGACAGAATGAAGGCTGTGTTCTGCCCAATTGATTTGTTTTTGCCAGAACCACCCCCCGCAGCCCCCAGCTTTATTCTGGACTGAATGTTGAAATCTCCTTTCAGCAACACAGGGTTCTGGAATTTTTAGTCAGCCTATTCTAAATACAAAAGTCAGCAGAACAATAAAAGACTCAGAATGTCTTCAGGCTTTGTTTAACCAGATCATTGAAGCCAACAGCAGAAACTCTTACCAACATCACTTTTTGCTGTTCAGGCCTTTTGTAAACAATTCCCTTTAATAACACCTTTCTAAAAGAACTCTGAATATTGCTCTTATCAATCAGAAGACTGGCTAATCTTGCTTTGTACAGAGCTGAGCTTTCAAAATTGGCTCCTATTAAGAAGGTCACAGGCTAGTAAAGAGTATTATGCATCAAAAATAACCTGCTGGTGAGGCCATCATGATTTCTCCCTCTAGCACAGCATAAAAAATACCAACCCCACAGCAACTTATACACAGGTAACTTGGGAGGTAATCATGTGGAAAAGTTGTGTTAATGGATGAGCATTGTGGATCAATACTAATTCTCAAAAGGTACCTACAAAAATGCATTCACAGGACAAATTTGGGACCTGAAATGAAGGATTATTGGATACCAGAAGCCATGGGCTCAGTGGCAATTTTTTTTTTTATTGCCCATTAAAATTCTTCTCATTTCTTTCTAAACCTTCACTGCTCTGCATGTGCCTCCTCTCTGCGTGTAGCACTCCATGGATGCTCCATCCATTTCCATGGATGCCAGCTGCCCTTCCACTTTAGACTGTTGAGTGAAAGTCATTGACTAAATTACCCCAGAGCAATTGTTCTAACCTACACTAAGCTTTAAGACAGACCTGAGCTTTCATGTGCCCACAATTTTGTCCACTTCTCCAAGTACATCACCTGGTCTAGCAACTTCCCTCCTAAAGCAGGGTTAAACAAAGATGATGTTTTGGTTTAAAGACCATCTTTAACAGTGGGGTTACAAATCCAGAGGCCTTGTGTGGTTGGAAATTGAAGGACCTGCCTGTGCAGATGCAGCCATACAGCCCAACTAGAGGTCAGGGAGCAGGGCAGAACACAACATCCAAAAGAATCTGCTGGCCCTCTGGGCAGGTGAGATCTTCCAAGTGTTCGAAGAACATGGAGGATCTTCCCACAAAGATTTGTCTCAGCCTCCTGAAGCACTGCCCTGCCTCTGGAGCTCCCTGCACTCCTTTCAATGGGGTGCACTTTTACCACTCCCTGTCTTAACACAGTCATCTAGTAATGCCAGACTTCCTTGCTGTATCCCAGAAGTGGCAGCTACCTGCTGGCAAGTAAAGACATTCTTAAACCTTTCAGAAGGATAATTGCTATTAAACTAGACAGAAGGAGCATTATCTAAGGACAAGAACACATGGCCATCGACCAAAAAAAAAAACCCTGGGCTTTTTTGTTTGTTGTTTGTGGGGGGTTTTCTTTGTCATGTAATTCTTATGTAAGCTTGGGCAAGTGATTTTATTTTTGTTTCTTTCCACTTCCAGAATGAGGACAATGAGACTGTGCTACCTCACAAAGGTCCTATGCAAATTAATTCTTTAAAGATTGCAAGGGGCTGTGACAAAAGAAATGTTAGCAATTACAATGTATGTGCTATCATTGTAACTGTGAGTAAACCTTCCCTTTCTGTTTTTATCTGAAGGGATCCCGACCTCTACTGGATTATCTTCCATGCGCCAGGGTGCAGATAAGACACCAAGTGGTTTCCATGGGTGTATTCATGATGTCCGCATCAACAACGAGCTGCAGGATTTCAAGGATTTACCACAGCAGTCACTGGGAGTTCTCCCTGGCTGCAAATCCTGTAACATCTGCAAGCACGGTATTTGCCGGTCCCTAGAGAAAACAAGTGTGATTTGTGAATGTCACCCAGGCTGGACAGGCCCCCTGTGTGACCAGGAGATTGGAGACCCATGTCTTAACCACAAGTAAGCTTGCATGAACGCTGACAGGAGGGTGGAGGCTTTACAGCTAATGTGTGTTTCACATTTAATCTTGTAAACCTGCATCTGGCTACTTACGGAGGTGCTGGGTTCACACATTAAATCATTGACAGTTGTGAGCCAGCATCCATGGCAACTCAATTTCCACTTCTGGTTCTAATGTTGCTCACTCTCCAAATGAGCTCTTCCTCCTGGAGAGTGAGCAAGGTGTTAATAGTATAGGTCATACTTTCAGCTGTGAGTCTAAATCTGTTAATGGGCATGGGTTACCTCTGAGGTGGTGAGTGCCTGCACGTACCCAGAGCAGAGCTCCCTGTGAGCAGGAGGTGCAGGGTTCAGGGAAATGCTCACACTGGCATTGGACCCAGCATTCAGACTAACTCCCTGAAGACCACTATGCACTCCAAAGTGAACAGTTTTACATTTCCCAGATAGCTGATGTAAAGATGACCTTCTGAAACACCCCTTTAAAGTGCAAGTTTAAAGGACAGCATGAAGTTGCATGCCAAGGGAGCAGGAGTGCAAAGCAGTCACAGCTCAGAGGCTCAATAAGCAATGTCTCCATCAGAAATGCTGGATGAGTAGCTTACTTATGGCATGGACACACAGGAACAGCCCAGACCTGCAGTCTGCACAGCTTAGTGCTGTTTCACAAGCTGATATAAGTACTTTTGTTTAAGAAGCTCCTTTGGTTGCACTATCTGTGGAAAGGGCTTTTCACAAGCACATGTTTTTTGACAAGTAAATTGACACAGTGAATAGTCACTCTCTTAAGGGCAGGAATACAGCTTGGCAGAGGTACCATTTCAAACTTGCTTCTTGGTCTAACTCTGCAAAGTACTGAGCCCTGACAGGTGTTGAGAAGCACCTGACAGTTTACAGACCACAGGTATGAAGACCCAAGTGAAGAAACAGAGGCTCAAATGTTTCCTGGAATTTCTATGATATTATTTGTGCTTTTAGTTCCAAGTTTAAAAATGAAATGTTCAACATAAGTAGGGGGCAATTTTAAAGTACTAGAAAGAAAATAAAAATAAGATAAAGACATGAGTTTATGCCACGTAGGCCCTGGTATAGCAAAGGTTTATAAGC
This sequence comes from Apus apus, assembly GCF_020740795.1. Lineage (NCBI taxonomy): Eukaryota > Metazoa > Chordata > Aves > Apodiformes > Apodidae > Apus > Apus apus. The sequence continues at coordinate 14,748,478 of NC_067294.1, read as the reverse complement.
CCTGAGGAGTTTTTCCTTGGCTGGACAATGTTGCATTCTTCCCTGACCTCATTCCATTCCAAGTCTGTCCCCATCCCAGAAGTGGGAATGGTGTCAAAGAACCTGCTAACCATTAACCCCCCTCCATGTGGTATTCCTCAGAAATACCAAAGCTCACTGCAAACCACGTGAGCCAGGGAACCCTTCAACTACAACTGCCCAAGTGTAAGTCTGTGCATAGCTTTTCCACATGCGCCTTCATTTATCACACCGTTTTTCATCACCTGATATTATTTGTAGAGCAATTCTGCTAAGGAAGCCTGGGCATGCAGCTTGATTGTTGGCACTTGGTTGTGCTTGCTGCTGCTGCACACGTGAGCTCTCTTGGGTGGATGCCAAGCACTGGGCCATGCTCATGGAGGGGCCTCATGTTCAAAGAAATCACTAAGGATTGCAAGTTCTAAATGTATTCTCTGAACATTGTCCAGCACTCACTGAAAACCCAGTTTCTTCAGACTGTTTGACACTGAGCTGCTGCTTTTGAATTACTATCCTGGAACTAAAAAGGCAGAAATGCCAAACCCAAACATCCCTGGGAAAAGGATCTCTCAGGTCTGACACAGGCCAGCTCTAAATGCTTCTCTTTCTCCAGGTGTCTGCATGGTAAGTGCGTGGCGGCCAACGTTGCTTACACCTGCAAGTGCACGGAGGGCTACACAGGCACATACTGTGACAAGAAGAACAATTCCTCAAGTCCCTGCAGGCTTTTGAAATGCAACCACGGGCAGTGTAAGGTCTCGGAGCACGGGGAAGCCTCCTGCGAGTGCGATCCCAACTACAGCGGGGAGCAGTGCGACAGAGGTAGGCGCGGCACCTCCTGCTGGCTGCCTTCCTGCGGGCACCTGGAGCTGTAGCTCTCTTCCACGGGGTTGTATTTGGGGGTAAACAGTAGAAGATAAAGCTAGGTCAGCCTCTGAGCAGAGGAGAAAAGAGCCACACCACAGCTAGCTAGCTGCTCACCAAGCAGATGGAAAGGGTGACATCTGTAACAAAGGGTTTTATTCTAGAGATCATAAATCATCGAGGTTTGCTCTTCCCAGGGTTCTGGTCAGATAAAGATGTTGTTGTGGGGTTTACCCTCAGCAAACAGTGAGGGAAGGAGGTCTTACCCAGGGCTTTGCAGATGTCATGAGCTGGAGCTGGGAGGCAGGAGGCACTGCTTGTCTACAGTGGCAATAGTCTCAGCTTCCTCCCTCTGAGGCAGCTGGGTGAGTTTCCTGGGAAATCCCATAGATCATGCTGGACTTTGCTGGGGTCCAGCTCTTCTGCCCTGACCTGAAAAGGCTCACTGACACTCAGTGAGTTCTGTCTTCATCCCTTCTGCCTTTTTTGTTCCTGTACTGAAGGAAAGAGCTGGCTTGTATTATTTTTATTTAGGTTGTGCCTTTCCAGCAAATGAACCACAGTCTTTCCAAATTACACCTGTACAGCCTCACCAAAATATATCTGGCTGCTGCAGAGTGACTGCAGATCAGCACAGGCACCTGCAGGTATCCTGGATTGCTAATGTCAAGTAGAGCAGGCTGACCTTTGATCTGGAGAAGCAGACACAGCAAAACCAATTCATATTTTGCAGGAGTGTTGCAGGGTTCAGCACTCAGCATTCATGAAGGCACTTCCAGAACAGCTGATCAAAGCCAGCAGGCCGGCTTGGCTCCAGCCTGCAGCCGGATATTACACATTTGTGTAACACCAGCTCTGCTTTGATGGCAGGTACAGAGAAGAAAGCAGTGAAGGTCCTGCTCGTGCCACCTCTCTGGAATACCATTACACCCGCAGGGCTGTCTGCTGGTGCCTGGGGAACAGCTAGCAAAACAGTGACATCTTTTTTGTTGTTGTGTTTTTTTCTTCTTTCCATCTCTGTTGTCTGCCCAGAGAATCTCTGCCAAGGAGAGATCATTCGAGAAGTCGTCCGCAAGCAGCAGGGCTACACCTCCTGTGCCACTGCCTCCAAGGTGCCCCGCCTGGAATGCCGCGGGAGCTGCGGCAGCGGGCAGTGCTGCGTCCCCCTGCGGAGCAAGAGGCGGAAATACTTCTTCCAGTGTGTGGATGGCTCCACCTTCACGGAAGAACTGGAGAGACACGTGGAATGCGGCTGCTCGAAATGCTTATAAAGCCATTCTCCAGTCTCCTGCCACTTTAATCGCTATCAAAACGGGACCTATTTACTTTCAGAGTGAAGAAGAAGAAAAGAATTATTAAGTATATTGTAAAATAAACGAAAAATAGAACTTATTTTTATTATGGAAAGTGACTATTTTCATCTTTTATTATATAAAGTATCGCACCACTTTGGGTATATGTATCATATAGTGAGTTATTTTTACCATGAAACTTTTTTAACAGTTGTAAGAAAAAAAAAATCAAAAGTTAAAAGTTAAAAAAACAACAAAATAATAAATATATATATATATAAAGAAAACATAGCCTAACAGGAGAAATGAGGGGGTGACTTCCTACGTATGCACAACGAACAAATGCAAAGGTGTTCCAAGGACCTGCCACCGAGCTGATCCGTGCTGAAGACATCTCCGAGGCTCTGGGGGGGGGTCTCCTCCCAGAGCAGACCCCCGAGACTTTACAGCACCTGCCCAGCCCCCTGGGAAGGCCTCCCCTTGGTCCCTGCCCTGCCAGGCTCTGCCACACCAGCCTGCTCCTGTGCCATGGCTCCGCTTGCTGCTCCTGAACTGGTTCCCTATAGCACGTAGGCACTGCTGCAGCTTGAGGCTAACAACGTTAGTTGACCATTGTAATACTAGGATGCTTTTTTTTTTTTTTTTTCTGTGTATATTGTATTTATCTGTGTTCACAGTATATTCTTCAGCAACTGTATCTATAGAGCACAGGCAGCTTTATCCAAAAGAAGGGGACGAAGGGAAAGGAAGTGGGGAAATATATGTTGCTTTGGGAAATTTGGGGGGAAAAAGTGAAATAAGTGCTAAGTAATGCCTAATAAATGACATAGTACTTTTGTGTAAATTCCTCAGCTATGTTATTTCCCAAGTTTGTGCCTTCTTGCTCCCAGCCTTGAGCCTTTTTTTGTATATGAAATATAAGGAATGCACTGCTACATATTTTGTCACACCTTGACACTTTAACTTGCAGAGGTTTTAAAGAGCAGGAAAATCTTGCCAGGGTCAGAGTGTACCTGCAATGGAATGGCTTTTAATCCTGCTGTCCCTTGAGCCCAGGGTGTGAGCTGGGCTGTAGCTGCCTGTTCATCCACACTCTGGCACAGAGCAGTTGGCTATTTTTCCACAGCTTTTTAAAGAAGCAAAAGTTGCACTATACCCATGTGAAGGTGTTCGGCCAACATCTGCCCACCTCAGCAGCCCTCTCTTCTCTGCACAAGGGAGATGTCACAGCTCCATCCCATCCTGCTCTGGCACTTGGGGCAGAAGGATCAATCCAGCCAAAGCCCTTCCCTCTGCACCGCTGCGTGTCCTGCACTCGTGCCTCCCAAAGGACTCCTGTCAGCTTCAGCTGTGTTTGGAGCAAATGCTGAATAGGAAATAGAAGTCAATGCAGGGATAACTTCTCACTGTGAATGTGAGGCAAAAATGGACTCTGGGAGTCAGTTTCATTTTTGAAGGGTTTTTGGCAGGGCTAGCTTTCAAGGTCACTAAGTACATGCAAAGAATACCATGGATACCTTCAAGTTTCTCTTACTCTGTTTCAAACATCCCATCAACTGTTCCATTATCAGTGTAATTTCTCTTTTTCCCTAATATAGCAAGTATTATGATCCTTTCTTCAATTCTCTTTCTCTAAGAGAGGTAAATTCAGAGATGATTCCTAGCAGCCATAAGCTGCTTTTGGGAACACTCACTGGTCTCACCCAAGTATTTCAGATCAGGGGCTTCAGCAAAGATGAGCAGGAAAGTTGAAATGGGGCTTTTGCTTGACTGGGCCTTTGGAAAGATGCACAGGATGCAACCCTGCAGCAACAAAGATAAATGTTTATTTCCCTCTAAAGAAAAGTGACCATCTATCATGCTCTAACATGCTTTGCTTCCTTCTGCTAAATCAATCTCTCCTTAACTGCAGCAGGTTGTTCATATTTCTTTGTTACTACCAGAGCAACTTGAAGAGAAGGGACATAACCAGTATAAGAGCCGTCTCACAACATAAATATCAGTATGTGGAGCCTGCAATCAGTGAAACATGAAACAATCACTACTTAATGTGCCAAACTCTGAATGAAACAGTACAGCTCAAGAGCCAGGGAAAACCAATAATGGTTGCAAGTACTATGGGCTGCTTTTTATTTTTAATAAAACATCAGAAGCTCATAGCAGCTGGAGTATGTGGTGTACAACAGAAATCACCCAAACCCACAAGCTACAGGCTTTAAAAATTCATGCAAGTAACTGCAGACACTTGTGTCAATGTGTGCCTGGCACACCACTGCCATTGATGTTTGTTCCTGCTTAAAACACACTGCTCTCTGAAGAAGCAGGTGCTATGATGCCAAGCAGGGGAAAGCCAGGCCGAGCAGTGGCTTAGAAGCCCTTCACCAGCCCTCCTCTGCTGCACCATTTGTAGCCACTGAACTGCCAAGGTCTGCAGAAACCTGGGCCCTCCTGAACACCACCCAAATCGTGTTCACTTTGTCCCTTGAGCAGCAATCTGTGTGAGAAAGAAGGTGACAGTGACTCATGGCCTGCAGCTGCTGACAGAGCATGGCCTTGACTGGCCAGGCAAGAGCCACCAACACCACTCTGGGATTTATTTAAGTGAGGCCATGCAGCAAAGTGACCAGCAACAACTCAGCAAGGCTGGCTCTGTTCCTGGCCCTTTTCTGTCATGGCACTTCAGTTTTAAGCATTGGGATAAAGAATTAAAAATATCTGTTGTAACCAAATAATGCAATTTTTATATGCTTTTAGGCAGCACTTGCCATTGGATAGTGATGCTTTATGTCAGTGATTCTCTGACTTGCTGTAGAATTGTTTTATGTTAAGAAGAAAATAAAAAGCATTCAGATGTGCCAAAAATGTGAGGTTAACTAAAGTGTAATTAGCTCTGAAAGTTCCTCTGTAACCTGCCTCATGTTACAACAGATTTCAAGAACCGCGGGTACGATGCAGTAGTTTTTACCTCTATAAAGTTTTAATATAAAGTGAAGAAAGATGCTTACCCTTAAAAAATGGCAATGCAGACTGGTGTGAACTGATGTATTTTATTAATAGATTCTCATTGTGATGCAAGTTTAAATAAATTGTTGGGTTATGGAAGATTGTAACATACCTTGTGATGAGGCTTATTTCTATGTGTGTTTGAGGTGTTGAGTCTGACCTTTTGGACTACATGGGGTGGCTCAGGGAAAGTGATGAGAGAACTACAGAGGTTCCTCTTGAATAAATCTAGCCAGAGAGTGGCTGTAGTTACATGTACTGTGACCAGCATCCATATTTTTATGGAACCCCAACCTAATATTTTAGGAGTCTTAGATGCACAGATGAATTCAGCCACATAGTTTTTGAGCCTGGGCATTTTCTTCAGTGAAACACTTCATTTGCTGCTGCTTTTTTGGGTTTTGTTTTTGTTTTTAACTGTTAGAGAAAGGTCTGCACCAAAACTACACTCATGAGCTAATGGTAGAATAAGTGAAGAAATATTGGGAACTGGGGTCAGAGGTCTGGATGTCACACAGCCAAGAGTGGATGACAGGAATCTTGTGATGTCTTGACACACGTATATTCCAGATTTGCTGCCTCACCTCTGTATCAGATTCGATTAGTGACCCAGATGTAAAAAACCTCCTCCAGCCCTTGCTTTCCAGTCTCAGCACAGAAGAAAACAAAGCTCACACCTAGTCCTCACCCTCCCCTCACCCCTGCTCCTCTGTAATGCTCGCATATTGCTAATTACGCTTCAAACTATTGCCTTTAGAGTTGCCTTTGCCATTCCGTGAAAAACTGGTGACAGCACTCAGCCAATAAAAACACTCAACCTTAATGAGCATCATTAAGCCTGAACTATGAAGGTTAATTATATAATTGTAGCAGATGGTAGCATTTTCACCTAAAGCAAACCCAGCTGATCCCACTAAAAAAGCTAGCGGGAACTGTTCATAAATTTCTAGGCACTGGCTGAAGTGGCTAGTTTGCACAAGTTGCTTGTGGCTTTGCAGCAGGTGGTTCCCTCAGCGAGCATTTCAGCAACTGCAGCCCAAGGACAAAATGCTCTTTGTGCACCTGCTGGTGATGCTCTAGGTACTGCTTTTTAGCCATTGGTCTGAGGCAAAACATGCTGAGAAACTCTAAGGTGTTCCTTTAGCGTTGGTTTTGGTTTTTTTTTTTGGTCAGCAGGGACTAGTTAGATGGTGTTGCTGCTTTTCAGGGTGTTTGGCTGCAGGCTTTGCGTTGTTCTCTGCGGGTCCTGTCACTGCTGTTCCCTGCAACCTCTTGTACGAGTTACCTCCCAGTTGCTACTTCAGCTTACACAGAACAGCCTGTCGGCTCAGTGGGTGGGCAGGCAGGGTTGGCTTCATTTTGCCAAGACCAAGGTGCTCTCGAGTAATCAGTCCCTTCAGCTCAAGGCCCGCTGAGATGCTGGGCTGGGTCGGACAAGCCCGGTGCTGTTCCGTGGGAGCCGAGCCGGGACGCTCCCAGCCCGCCCGGCGCTGCGCGGGAGCCGCCAGCAGGTGGCGCCGCAGAGCGCGGCCCGGCCCGCGGGGGCTGGGAGAGACTGGGCTTAACAGGCAGACTAGACCCTCTCAGCTGGAAGGGCCTACAGTGATCACCTATTCCAACTGCCTGAGCAATTCGGGGCTGACCAAAAGTTAAAGCGTGCTATTCCGGGCGTTTTCCAAACGCTTCTCGCACACTGAGGGGCTTGGGGTATTGACCGTCTCTCCAGGAAGCCTGGTCAGGGCTTGGCCACCCCCTCGGGTGGCTTGAAACTCATGGGAAATCAGTCCCGTCGCATTTTTGGTGGTCTGATCGCCCAGCTAATCTTCCACCAGCAGCACTTCACCAGGCAGCTCCTCTGCACAGGACAGGTGAATCTGGAGCCGGTGCCACTCCGGGCTGATGGCCACGTGCTGCTTTCCCTGCCTTGGCACCTTTCTGCTGTCCCACCACCTTGTCTCCGGTGCTGAGACCCAGATCCTGCACTAGCTCAGCAGATGAACTTCTGCAGAGACAGGAAAAAGTCAGAAATTAGGCAGAGATGTCCCCAGCCTGGCAAAGGGGCAATAGGCTTTGGCCTGGTGCAGGGCTATTCCCCAGCCTCATCCTTGGAAATCATTTCATCCAACACACAAAAATATGGCAGAAAAAATATCACGAGGCAGACAACAAACAGGAAATTTTCACTCGAGGAAACGGAAGTTGTGTGATGTGAGAAGCAACTGAAGCCACGGCCTTCCCTGGAGAAGGGCTGTTCATGCCAGACAAACCCCTCAGCCCTGCCTTCAACACTTGGCACCTGGAGCACAGACACAGGAATCAAACCCCGACAGGTGACTTACGTGGGGACTTTGGGGCACATGAGATACTCTTGTGCTTTCACCTAGCATGTGCTCAGAGCATGCACAACAGGCAGTCACTATAGAGGAGCCTCAGCCTCCTTAATTATAAACCAGAAACTCCCTTAATTATACACCAGCATATTTTGCATCTCTTAAACTGCCCTGTTTTCTTCTGGGTAAATGTCATTGAATTGTTGAGGTGCTGGTTGGTTTTTTTAAAAAATATTAATTTATTTATTTTTTAAACTATGTAGTGATATGGTTTAAGGCACTGAGATCCAGACAGATCAAGCTGGTCATACCGATAAATGAATGAAATGTTAATATAACAAGAAAAAAACTTGTCTCACCCCAGAACATCTTCATAAGTGATACTCATGTTAAAAAAAGTCCTTCCTGTGTACCATTCCTAGAGAATACTCTCATCTAGGTTTGTTCCACATGGACACTGCATAGTACTTTAGAATAGTTGTTAACAACTATCACCTGAAGTTGGTTATATAAATATATATATATACACATTTATATTTACATAGCAAATCATACATTCACCTTCAGATATATTTATTCTTACTTATGAGCTATTCAAAGCAGCATGGTGGCTGACATACAAATAACTGCAACCTAATATTGCTTGTAGCCTGTAAATCAACTTGATCCACAAATTAAGGAACATTCTGAGCCAGCATTTGAGCTAAACCTCTACTCTGAGACAGACTGAAGACAGCCAGGAGTTGAGCTTGGCTTGTCTCTTCATGCATTCTGTCTTAGCTGATGGTGTTCAGCTAAAGCAATTCACTTGCATGTGAAGCAGGGCTTAAACTGGAATTTCAGATTTGCTGATTTTGTTTTAAATTGGATAGCCCTTGGTTCATTAAGTAACACACAGCTCTTTATTTCCATTTTTTTCATCAGAAGATGAATTAAGATTTCCCAGGTAAATAGCTTAAAGTGGGCAACCAGTGCATTCAAGTTCAGAACTTGGTCCTAAGAAACCCACGCACAAGATAGTGATTTTTGCTCCTGACTGAAGTCAGGGGCTAGGAAACCAATCACCAGATCTGCATTGCTGGAAAGGGAGAATTATAATTTCCTCAGGGAAAGGCTGGGTCAGGAAGTGTTCTGCCTGTTTCAAGAGAGCAGGAATTGGACAGCTGTCAGGCTGTAGAGTAGGTTTTCCCTATTTTTCTGGGTTGTATGTGTGTGTTTATTACTGGAACTTTTATTTACTTTCCTTCAGAGTTAGACTTGTGTTGGAAACATAGAGTGTAGGCATTGGAAAAAAATGTCTCAGGACTAAGGTAGTGAAGAACCTCACTGCAGATCTGTTTCTCTTTACCCCAGCAGAGATGCCTCCCCAACAGCAGATAGCTCGTTTTACACAAAACATCCCACCCTGCATAGTCTGGTGACAGGCAGGAAATTAAAGACACTATCTCATGACCACAGAGTGTATTTATATGAACAGGCACAAGTTACTTTCCAGGTAGCAGCTAAATTCTTGTTTTCCCTAGTATGTATGTAAATGCTTGTGTTTAAAATGTCAAAGGCAAACTACACTGCAGTGAAAAACCGCAAAACTACACCAGAAAATTTCCTCCCTTTAAGAATAACACAAGGGAATTTCCACAATGAAATGCAGCTTACAGGAAGAGAGAAGTTCTGTGGCCTTGTTAATAGACTCTTAACTTCCTTTAACGGGCAAGAAGTAAACTCTAAGAGGACTTCAGAGTAGGTTTTCCAAACACAGGTGTTTCAGAAAGCAAACGTGATAAATGGGAGATGGCATCCACGTGAGACTTTTGGCTTTTTAAAATGTAGGATTCCGGGTGAAAATGAAGACGAAATCCTTTTATGGCAGTTTTTAGAGCGAGACCCGACAAAATAGCAGTGCTCGAAGGAGACGCAGAGCCCCAGAATGAGACACCCGGGCCCTCTGGTCGTGCAAAGCTCAGCCAGGCCTACTCAGCATGACCTGAGGGCAGGTCTAGGTCTGAAATCTGTCCCTGTAGTAGGGCCGTAAGTGAACACCGTCCCCTTGTGGAATTTGACATCCAAAATTCTTTCCTGAAGGGAGGGAGTGATCGGGACTAAGCAAAGGTCGCTCGGCCTGGGGTAAAAGGTGTTTTGGCACGTGTGTTTAGGGCAAGCGGGGGGGATGAAGGATGAAGAGAGGGTGATTCCTGGTTCTACACAGCAGGTTCATGAATAAACCTCATCAAGCAGGTGAGGATTTAGCCTTTCCTCTGTTTGTGAAAGGTGGCTTCAACAGAGACTTTTGCCAGAGCAAAACTCCAGGCACGTCAGGAAACTTCAGCTTCCAGGACAAAGCTGATGCCTAAACCCGTCTCCTGATCCATAGCTTTTAGATCCACCCTGTCTCACAGGAATTGATCTGGAATTACTTGGTCTCAAAGGAAGCGGGGGATAAGGGCTGTCTGCTCCTGGTTCCCGCCACAAACCCGGAGAGCTGTGAGGAGATCTCGCCAGGTCCATCCCTGCCCTGCCCTTACTCAGCTGCTGGCAGCAAGGAGACTCTCCACAGCCCTCCTGACGGGGCATCGAATGCCAGCCTACCCTTGCATTGCGTGAGGAAAAAGCTTCCCGATGGCTGCAGTTATTTGCGTAGTTGTCACTGCCCGGGCACCAGCAGATTGAGCCATTTCCTCAGCTCTTTCTGGTAACTCTGTGAGCGCTTCCAGCCACACAGGCGGAGGGAAAACGAAAAACAAACTTGAGCTTCCTTCTTTACGTACTGAAAAGCCTTCAATGTGACACTTTTCCCTCAGGAACCACGCGGGGGGGGGACAAGGGGCAGCCCCGGCCGGTCCGACCCCGGCTCCCCAGGGGCCGCCCCAGCACTGACAGAGCCCCGCGCGCGGCGGAGGCGCCTCCTGATTGGCGGAGAGCCCGTGGGGTGAGCGGCGGGCGGGAAGCGCCGCGGTGCACGCCGGGAGTTGTAGGCAGAGCGCGGCGGAGCGGGCAGGGCCGGACTACAACTCCCGGCGTGCCCCGCGCCGTGCCGGGGGCGGGGGGGCAGCGCTGCGGCAGCGGCGGGCGCGAGGCGCTGCCTCGTTCCCATTGTGTGGCGCGGCCGCCGCTGCCGGGGCCGCCGCCATCTTGTGCCGGAGGGGGCTCCTGCCTGAGCCGCCGCGCCCGTCCCGGCCGGGGCCGCGCTCCTGCCCAGAGGGACCGCGGCGGCGGGCAGCGCCTTTCCCGCTCCTCCGCCCCGGCCGCTGCCGTGCCCCGAGGCGGCGGGGAGAGCTGCCCTTGGGCGCGGCGGCCCCGGGGCTGATGCTCGGCGCCCCGCAGCGGGACCCCGCCGCCGGGCCGGGCCGGGCGTGAGGCCGCCGCTTCCCGCCCCGTCTCGTCTCGTCAGCCCCACAGCCGATGCCGTCGCCGGCCGGGCCGCGGGCGTAGCGGCGGGCTCTGCCGAGGAGGCGGGCGCCCGTCGGCCGCGGATCAGGAGAGCCAGGCCCGGCCCCGCGGAGCCGCCGCCGCTGCCCGCCCCATCAGGCGAGGGGCAGGAGGCCCACCGCGGGCGCGGCGCCGCGCCCCGCCCGCCCCCGCCGCCGCAGCAGAGCCGGGCCGCCGCTGCACCATGAAGATCAAGGATGCCAAGAAGCCGTGTAAGGCCGGGGGGAGGCGGCGGCCGTCACCGCCGCGGCGGGGCCCGGGCACGGCGGGGCTGCTGATCCGTGCCTTGGGAAGGTGCCGGCCGGCCTCGGCGCACTCCCGTGAGGGGTCGGGTGCGGGCCTGGGGCTGCGCTGGGAGGGTTCTCTTGGCGCAGGAGGCGAGACAGTCGTGTTTTTGGGGATGGGTGACGGGTTTAGTGAAGATGCCACTTCGTTCCTGCGCTGAACGCCTGCGTGGGCGGCTGCAGCTGGTACCATTTTATTTTGTAAGGGCTAATCAACTTCTGGTTTTTTTAGAGAGAATATTGATTGATATTTGGGGACGAGTCTTTTCTTAAAACGAGATGAATGCTCCCCTGTAATAAGCACAGCCATGATGATGCTGTTTGTTATTTTGGAGTATCATATTTATTTTGGAGGGCACAGGCATGGTTTAGACTCAGATGAATACAGACAAAATGCCTAGGGCCATTGGTACTTTTTTTGTGAGAACAGGGAATTGGATTGAGTAAAGTTAGTCTTCGTACCAGCAGAGTTTTCACAGTGTGACAGATACACAGCTGTGCAAGTCAGCACACCTGTCAGACCTACACAGATAGACCTTAGCTGAAAGGGATGCAGATATTACTCCACTGAGTCAGGCTATTTTTCTTTGTCATTATACTTAAAGACTTATTTTCAGGGTGATTAACTGTATGGAAATGGTGGCTCGTCCTAAAGAACTAGGCTTGTTGTTCTTAGTCATATGACATGCCTGTCTGATGAAGAGCATACAATTAAGAGTCTGTTGAAAGTCTGTATTTTAAATATATTGTTTGAGCAGCCCAACAAGAAGCAAATCATGAAACATATCTTTACAGAGGAAGTATTAGTGTATTTCTAGAAATAGCTATAAACATGCAGTTGACTTTGGCTGTGAAAATACTTTGTGGTGTGTTAAGGAAAGCCTAAATAAGCATCTTGTAACACACAATTAGCCATCACCTCTTATTAGTGCCAGTGTGTGGAAATTGCTGAACCGACTGTAATCATGTTTATGAAGAGTACAGTTCAGACAGCATGTTTTTTATCTGGTATAATACTTAAGGAATGATAGCAAGATTCTGTAGCATTAGTTGGCTCTAAGATGTTTTAGTAGTTTGGTGATTTAAAGTGGTGAGAGTATGGGCTGCTTCTAGTGTAGAAACCTGCTTGTTTCAGCAGTGCCTCTGCTGGGCCTCAAAAGATTCATTTTCTGTAATGATGGATTTAAACCTAATGCTTAGGTATTGGTGCCAAATGTTATCAAGAATTTTTAACTGCTTAAATTAGCTGAACTTGTAGTTGCAGTCTTCCAGTTCTTGAACCTGAACTTTGATGTTGTTTTTATGATGGGAATCAGAATTGGAACTGTATTAAGCAGTGGAGGGGAAGAATACAGTGTCAAACTAAGTTGTTTATTTCATCTTGACTCTTTTACATATCTGCAAGCCCGTGGCCTTTTTTAAGATAGTAGCACTTAGTTTCTTAGGCAACGAACTTTAGGTTCCTTCTACAGGTCTTGACTCCTAGTTACCCACACTGGCTGAAGTAGGAGAGCAGCTGAATGTTTGAGGAGCAGATCCACAAAAGCACTGAGGATGGAAAAGTCCATTGATGCTCAGGGACTTTGATTCTCAAATACTGCTGTCGATTTGTCTTACATGCTCAGATTGACCTGAAACCTGAGTTGGGCTCACAATACCACTTTTAGACTGTCTAGGTCCAAATTGTTTGGCTCAGACAGTGGTCAGTTCATGTCAATACAATTGCTGAGTGGGTATACATTTCTTTAGGCAAAGAAACACAAACAGTCTATGTTGGAGCCAAATTTGATGCAGAGGAAAAACGGTTAATCATTATTTAACAAGAGGTCATTGATCTGTTGTAAAAGCCTGCAAAGTGGAATTGAGGTTGCTTTAGCCTACCTGTACTTTTATCTGTTATGTATGTTTAGCATCATGGAAGAAAGCATGATTGCACAGAGTGCCATGTCAGGTGAAAGGTGAGGGTAAAATGGAGACGTGGTGAGTTCAGAATTTGTGATGTGGATACACACTGCCTAGTTGTGCTTGTGCAGCCCTCCGAATCAAGTCTTCTCACTAGTGCTATTGCTACTTTGTTGTTGTAAAAACTGTGAGAAATGCAGCTGAATTTATGGAGTATGGCTTCTGAAATTTTCTTGAAATAGGCTAGTAAAGGGCCCTTTAAATGTCTAGGCATTTTAAAGGGGGGTAACAGAAATTCAAGTTAGGAAAACCTTGTACTTAAGTGGTTAGTGTAGCAGTGGAAGCTGGGGGGAGGTTGTGGAGTCTCCATCCTTGGAGGATTCTTTGAAAAACTTCAGAGGTCTTCAAGTCTTGGCTGGACAAAGCTGTAGTTGACCTCATCTAGTGTTGGCAACTTTCCTGCTAGGGTGATTGAGAGGTTGGGCTGGATGACCTCCCGAGGACCCTTCCAACCAGAAGTTGCATGATAGCTCTTCTGAGGAAACACCGATGGGAAAGAATGGCTGGCAATTGTAAGAGAAACTTCCAGAGGTGGTTTGGGGGAGGAGATGATAAATGTGAGAGCAGAGTCTTACAGAACCACTGCATTTCTAATAATTAATGCTGTCAGGCACAGTTTATCCTGTGTTTGCATCTGTAAAGTGTTAGGTTATGCCTCTGCGTGCTGTATCTTACTGGAATAAAAACACCTGTCCTCAAAGAGATTGCTGCTGAGATGTCAGCCAAATTAACAGAATGAGCAAGGAGGGAGAAGATGAAAGCAGCAGTATTTTTGTCTTTTATTAGCTTTACACAGTGTGCAGTTGTATGTCAGAAACCTAATGAAGAGCAGTTTCAGTAACTGCCAATTACCACCTGTCCTCCCACTGCTCAACGTGGCCTTTCTGTAGCGTGATCAGAGGTGGTGAGTGGGAACGCGTGCAGAGAGCTTTGAGTTTGGTGGAGTTTTCCCATGAGGGAAATGGGAGGATGTGACACCGCATGTCACGTATGTTTAGTTGGGGTGTTAGTTCTGTCCAGACCAAATCTATTTTGAGCCAGACTTGGGATATGTGAACAAAAAACCTGTTAAAAAACTAGTAAAGTGGAGAAAGTCTCCAGTGCTTCAAGGACTCAATGTTTTGCTCTATAGAGGCTCAAAGACACACATCCATGTGACATGGGTACTGCAAGGGCACTTTGCTGCCCAGCCATCAGGATACTCCCACCTGATTCAGCAGTTCAACAGCCTTTGATGTGCTTTATCTATAGAGTTGTCCTATTGGATGTTACCTACCTTAGACTTCTAACTGATGGAGCAGTTAAGAGTTTACCATTCTCACTCCGCTGTGTGCAGATGTTTTGGGGAAATACTGGAAACACAAGAATGTATGCATGTACATAGAGGAAGATACGTTTAGAGAAACTGCAAGATGCATTTGGTTTCAGTTGCTGTGTTTATAAGCACGAACTGTGTAACAGTTCAGTATAACTTTTATATAGTTAACTTGTCAGTGATCAGATAAGAATGGGCTCAAGGTTAGTTTTGTTCTGAAAGGCAATGTGCTGGGCTGAACTAGAAGATAAGTTTTGTGCATCAGAACTGATAATACTTTCATAAAGAACTGTTGCAGTGCTGGCAGAAGTAAACTTTTCATGTGATTTCATGATCATTTTCCTTTCTTGTATTTTAAGCCAGTATAGAATCACAAACTGCAGCAGGGTTTGGCAGTTGTTCCCGAAGCTGCATTTGCACTTGAAGTGCAAGTCTTACATAAGCTTTCTTAGAAAGAGGACACAAAATCCGGTGCCCTGGTCTCTGCTGTCACTGATAGCTGTGGCTTTTTTCTTTTAAACGATGCAGAGCTCCCTGCTTGAATGAGGAGGCAGCTGCTCTTTGAAGGTTAGTTCACCTTACTTTAGTGCAGGCTTGATCCAGACTGTTATTGTATCTTACAATGAGAAGGAAGTATTTTAAAGGTGTTTGTGTTTCAAATGTGTCGTTACATTCTCAGGAAGGAGTTTACCAGCAACGTGTTTTGCAGTCTTTGAAAGCTGAGTACAAATAGAGCATTAAACTGAAGAGTCTTGGCTGAAAAAGAGGGGGATAATTAAGTTTCTGAGTGTGTACTTCCTGTGGCTTTGGATCCAAAACGGGTGTGCAAAATCAAAATACTAGTATGTGGTCTGGGTGGAGAACTTCCAAGGTCCTCTGCTCTGCTCAAGCAGAACCCATAGAAGAAAATACTTCAACCTTTGTGCTTGTATTGGCATGAGAGACTTTTAACTGTAATTATTTCCTTTTGGCATGTAAAGACCTTATATGATAAGATATAACAACCTTAAGATTGCTGCTAGAAACTAGGCACACCAAGAACTTGGGAATTGCAAACAGGAGAATGAGGCCTCCCTATGTAGCTCTAAAGAATAATTTAAAAGACAACCAACAGCCATTAGCATGGGTTTTCTTACTAGGCAGAACTGCTAGATCACCACTTGAGCAGAGCACCTTGTGACAGCACTCTTCCATGTAGGAAGGGCTTTTCTGCATTGCAGGGAGCAGTTGTAGGCAATTATCTAGAACATCTTTAGTGTTTTAATTCTGTGCAGGCTGCCTCTCAGACCTCTATTCACAGCATGTACAGAACAATCTGTTGCTTTATAGCAAAGGTTCCGAGTTGTTGTGTAGGGACTAGGGACCACAGGGGCTCCTGGCAGAGAAGGGGAGTAAAAGAGATTGGGAATTAATGAGGTTGAATATTGTGATAGTCTACTTGCCTGTTGGAGACAGTTCAGTTTGGTGTGAAGTTAAACCATCACATTAAACCGTATGGGTTTTGACTAACCACTTTGTGTTCTACTTTGCATATTTGTCTCTTCTCAGATAGTAACAATACATACTTTATGTATTCTTAAACAGAGACAGGTTTGACTTCCCAGAAGCAGAATGCATGTTTTTGAAGCAGTTTTATGTAGTCTGTCCAAGGCAATTTGGTGTGTTGAGTAAAAAGCTCAATTCTCACCTTTCCCTTGTCAAATGGCTGCTGAGCTCTGCAGAGAGGAGCTGAACTTTGAAAAGGCAGGGCACTGGATTTGTTCTGTGGACAGCAGTTAAATTCTTACCAAGGAATACTTCTGAGGTCTGCATCAAGTTTTTGTAGAGTCTTCATAGGAATAGGAATAGATACAAAGAGGAAGGCTGAGAAAAGTTTTTTTTTTATTATTAATCAAACCCCCACAGAGCTGCAGGGAAAAAAAGTGTTTTCCTGCAGGTGCATTGACTCTCCTTATGAATTGAAGCTGTAGAACCATGGCTACAGCTGTGCAAGTCCTGAAACCTGCTGCCTGCAGAGATACAAGCTTGAAGTGAAGGTGGAGCAATTGGTTTTGGCCTCTTCTGGAAACATTTCTGTAACTGTGACTACCCTAAGGATCAAGGGAAAGGAAGAGAGTTTACTAGGTTTCCATGTTGTGTCCACATGCAATTACATTCTAGCTCTGTAGAATCAGTGTATTTCGTAATACTTAAAGGTATCTCGAGCATGGATAAATGTTGTATCCTTGCAGTCCCAAAATGGCAGCTGCAGTTCAACAGATAGTGCAATTGCCATATATATGTATGTGTGTACCTTTCTAGGTTTGGAAAACAAAATGGCTTTAATTTTCATGGCTAGATCTGTGAATAAATGAATCAAGAGTGGCTTACATACCCAAGAATCCTTGTGTAATGTCTTCTTCTGGGTTGCTGATACAAGGAGTAAGTTAACAGTATGTGGGCCAGTTGCTTGTTGAAACTCCTCCACCTTGCAAATGAAACTTGAGCAATCTACTTACCAACCAGATCTTGACAAATTTTGAGTGGAAAAATGTGAAACGTTTGGGGTTTGTTGCAGAGGTGAAAAGTGACCTATTTCTTAAGTCTCAGACTCCTTAAATTGCTGTTAAGATCACTCAGTTAACCCAGAAATTTGCTATTGTACAGCATGATCCTGTTTTTCAGCATAATATATGTTCTCATTTTAACTACAGAATAAACTTCCTTAGAGTTCAACTTTCCTTTTTGGTTTAAAAGGTAAAGTTTCTCCCTCTTATTGTGGAATCCTAAATGCTGGTTATTCAGTAGGCCTACTGAGCAGGAACAGTCACAAGTGCTTTATACAACCAGGTTTATAGGGCTTTTTTTTCCCTCTTGGAGCTAGATTTTATCAGACAATTTATCCTTACATTTAAATGTTGTTTTTCAAGATGAGTAGGGTTACTGACTCAATCACTTTTGTTAATATCTGGCTATACTCCCTGGATACCCATTTGTGAACATTCAGGCAACTTTCAAGTTGTTTAGTTTTTTGGGGTTTTTTTTTTTGTTTGTTTTTATTTTCACTCCTGTTACAAATGAACTGGCACACAGCCAGCCTTGACTAAATACATGAAAATATTTTGGTTGGCCATTCTTCTCAAGGGTAGATCCCACTGGTAATGTAAATCAACCTAATTACATCTTAATCATGATGAACATGTTAACATCTTCTGGTTTTAATTTCTGAGTTTCATGCTTCTATAATATATTAATTGCATTTGAAGAAATAAACTGGAACTCTACAGAATGTTTAGGAAAGAAAAAAAATCCCTGCAAACCAAAAGCAAACAACCCAGCAAGTTACAGTGTCAATTAGGAGGTAAAAGTACAAGCTTTCCAGCTAGATGTTCAGGATCTTTTTCAAACTTACAAATTAAATTTTAAACACTGTTTCTTGGGGATGATATTGGGGAAACTCCCAGATGAAGATGTCTTTGTTGTAGGGTTGCTGAGTGTCTCTTTCATTGTGGTTAGGAATATATATTGATACAGGCCTATTCAAATGATGATACATGACATAAACCATAGAATTCCTGTTAGGAATTGCAGTCATCCCACAGCAGTTACAAAGCCAAAATATTCGTGGTTTAGAATTGGATTTTTGTAGTACAGAAGTTCCTCTTACTATCCACGATAAAAAGAAAGAAAAATGGAACCTAGATTCAGTAATATTAATTTTCTGTCTTACATGTACTTCTTAATAGTGCTTTTTGGCTAACTTTGTAACCTCAAGGGGCTCCCCTCCTCAAGGAATACCTCTCTTCAGCTCCATAAATTGGGCATTGTAACTGTGTCAGTTTTTAATATACATAAATTAATGCTTCCCTGGCAAACAAAGCCTGTTAAGTGAGCAACAGATAACTTGGAGGAGGAACACCTATCCTGCTGCTGTCATCAGCTCTGGAGTGTAATCTGCTTTCTCACAAATGTGCATTGCAGTTTTTGTGCTAAGCTATGGCAAAACTAGTATTTTAAGAGTGAAGGTTATTTAAATCCTGTGTTTTCAAAAAAAAAGTGGTTGAATTCTGTTTGAGTTAGTACGAAAGGTGTGGTGTGGTTTGGGGAGTTTTCAGGCGCGGTGAGCGCATGTGACAGCATTTAAATGTGTAAATAGAGTTGCTCATTATTCCATTTTTACCTGCAGCCAGAGGGATATTGAAGGTCACATAATGGAAATTAGTTTTAAATCTTTGTTCCTGTGAGGTTTTTTGTTAGTGTCTCTCTTGTTAAAAATTCTAGCATTGGCTTAAATTACATGTATTGCTTTTGCTCTGTAACAAAACTAATCAATGAATTATTTTATCTTCACAGCTTTTCCATGGTTTGGCATGGACATTGGGGGAACTTTGGTGAAACTTGCATATTTTGAACCTATTGATATCACTGCAGAGGAGGAGCAGGAGGAAGTTGAAAGCTTGAAGAGCATCCGCAAATACCTGACTTCTAATGTAGCCTATGGATCCACTGGCATTCGAGATGTCCACCTTGAGCTGAAAGACTTAACACTTTTTGCTCGAAGAGGAAACTTGCACTTTATTCGATTCCCAACTCATGATTTGCCTACTTTTATCCAAATGGGAAGAAATAAGAACTTCTCAACACTACACACGGTGCTCTGTGCCACTGGTGGTGGCGCTTACAAGTTTGAAGAAGACTTTCGCACAGTAGGTAGCCTGTCTTTCCTCATACTGAACCTGCTGGCAGAAGCCTTGCTGATGATGGGTTAAAGTTAGCAGTACTTTGAAAAACTGGAATGCTCAAAGATTATGAACTATTCCTTTGTTTTTCACTCTTAAGTATGATAATCTAGAAAAATGCTTTTTGACATCATAATAAATATGAAGACCTAATGGTCGCAGCTCATTAGCAACTTCCATTAATGCAGTGAAATGCGGGACATCCTTGAGAAGTTAACCATTTTCTTACCTGTTTTTTCTAATGGGAAATGTAGTTAAACTGTTGAGGAGCTTGAGTCACTTTGAATTTTCTTTCCTAAGCAGCCTTTGATGATAGGCTTTCAGTGTTTGTGGGTCTTAATCTTAACTCATCTTAATTAATTTAGTCTAGTGCATTGTTTAGAGATCCGTGACAATGCTTATGTCTTAAGTCATAGAATGCCAGGTTGGAAGGAACCTCAAGGATCATCTGGTCCAACCTTTCTAGGTACTATTATAGTTCATATGAGATGGCTCAGCACTCTGTCAAGCTGAGACTTAAAACTGTCCTATGTGGGGGAATCTACCACTTCCCTTGGGAGACTGTTCCCTGGTAAATCCACATGGGCTTAAATCCACCTGCTTCAATTGACATGTGACAGTACCCAGGAGGATTTGCTCCATGACTTTTCCAGGGACTGAAGTGAGCCTAATGGGTCTGTAATTAACTGGGTCCACCATTGAACCCTTCTCAGATGAGGGTGACATTAGCCTCCTCCAGTCTTCAGGGACATCTCCTGATCTCCACGACTTCTCAAAGATCATGGAGAGCAGCTTCACACTGACATCAGCAGCTCTCTCAAGACCCTTGAGTGGATGGCATCTGAGTCCATCGATTTGTACAGGTCAAGCTCCTGTAATAGTTCACACACCAGCTTTTCATTGGTTTTATCAACTGCAGTGTGGTTCAGGATTTTCTTGAGGTGTTTTGATTCTTCCCTTGACAATCAAAATTGATCACTTGTTTAGGTGCAGTTCCTTTCCAAAGATAGTTGCTTGTAACTGAGAATCTTATCACAGTATCCAGTGTGCACATGTCCTAGATTTAAAGTGGCTGCAGACCTTTTGTGCTTCTAGAGACAAGAAAACTTTCAATAACACAAGATGTTTGATTTCCAAAATCTCTTTGTATTTCCATTCTTGTGGAAATAATCATATAGCAATACAAGTCTTGCATAGAGCTGGTACAACTGTTTGTGGGGTCACAGTTTGTGCAGCAGAACTAGTTCATTATCTAAAACCCCACCACAAAATGTTATGTTGGAGTAGTTCCCTAAAGCTTCACAGCTGTGCTATGGCAAGAAAAGCTGAAGGCACCAAGGGGACAGAGGAGAGGACTGGCAGTGCTGTGATCTGGTTCTGATGTCAATCGGCAGGGTGCAGTCCCATGTGATTGTTTGTAACTTTGTAACCCATCTGTAGGCTGCTTTCTGCATGTGAGCTCACCTGGTTCACAAATAGACTTTATGCGTATTTTCTCTTGGATTAGATCCTAATTGGACTCTGTAATTGTTGGAACTCCCTGCTGTGGTAACAGAGACAGCATGAAAGCCCAGAGTTAAATTGGATTAATCATGGTGTGAAATTACAGGCTTCCTGGAATCCACAGCACCTCTTAAACTGTCTTTCTGCTTTATGAAAGAACAGCAGCTCAAATGTGATGTGCAAAACTGAGGAAGAACTGTGACAAACCTGAAGTCCCATAGAATTTCTGACCTGGGGTTTTCTTAGTATTGGAGTATTAATGAATTTGCAAGGGTAGTTAGTATGATTTCATTGAGGTTTTTATCTTAGGTTTGTATCTCCTGACATCTTAGAAATTACTGACTTCTAAGGTGGGGGAAGAAACCACAAACCTTGAAAAGACGTGCAGATATGTGAGCTTCACTGAGACAAACTTGATGGGGCCTCTAGGGTATTTGGCCACCCTTTTTGTTTTTTTTTAATTTAGGTTGATGAAAAATGTTGCTCAGTTTTCAGTGATTAATGTCCGAGTATCTCAAAAGTTATCTTTGGGCTTGCCAAAGCAGATATTTATACTGTTTGCTCTTGATTCAAGCCTGATAATCTAGCTTTATAGTCAGAGTAATTTGCTAATTGATACATTCAGAATTTACCTCTGAATTCTTTGTTGGTGTTATAGAGGAATTGAAGTTCCTGAATTAGCTGCCTGAGATGGCTTCTTAGGGTTAGGCAACACAAATACATTTGTAAATTTGTAGCATGTTTAAGCTATGTTAGAACATGTTGACAGTGTCTTTTTTGCTTTTTTAACACAGATTGGAAACCTCCAGCTGCACAAACTGGATGAGCTTGACTGCCTTGTCAAAGGCTTATTGTATATAGACTCTGTCAGCTTCAATGGCCAGGCAGAGTGCTATTATTTTGAAAATGCCTCAGATCCTGAGAGATGCCAAAAGATGCCTTTTAACCTGGATGATCCATACCCACTGCTGGTTGTTAACATTGGTTCAGGAGTCAGTATTTTATCAGTCCATTCCAAAGATAACTATAAAAGAGTAACTGGAACAAGGTAATTTAAAAACCTAAGTTGAAGCTGCTATTTTATGGAACAATGAGCCCCCTGTTTTCAAAGTGCTTCCTCTCCCTGACTCCTCCCCCTTATCTCTTCCCTCACCCTGTAGTAGGGAAAAGTATTTTATCTCTCATTTACTGCTGTATTCATTGAAGCACACCCTCATAGTGGTGTTAGGAAGGAGATTTAGCCAGTATCATCTTTATCAATCCATGAGAGCTAGGAGTGCTCCATAGTGAGAGTTCTATAGCTCTTGTCATAAGTTTTGGTGTCCAGTGAACCCGTGTCTTTCTTCCTTCATAAAAATAAATACATCCACATGTTTTACAGAAGATGATTGAGGATTAGAATCAGTAGTATGGTATGGGTATTTAGGGAGTTTTAGTCTCTAATGAAGTCTTCCAGCTTACATTTTGAGAGCTGATAACTATTTGTTAGCTCTTCCTGTATGGTTAGCTTCTTCTAAGTGACTTACATAAATGTTAGCATGATTGACAGCTCTTTGTGTAGTGAACCTTGAGCAAGAAAGCACAGTGTGATGTTTAAGATACAGGGCTTTGTTAATTTTGTTTGTCAGACATAAGAGTCTTTGATGTGAGAAAATACTATTTAAAAGCAACTAGTTTTCTTTATTAGTCTAGGTGGAGGGACCTTTCTTGGTTTATGCAGTTTGTTGACGGGCTGTGAAAGTTTTGAAGAAGCTCTGGAGATGGCATCCAAAGGAGACAGCACACATGCTGACAAGTTGGTTCGTGATATTTATGGAGGAGACTATGAAAGATTTGGCTTGCCGGGATGGGCTGTAGCATCCAGGTAAGCAAGACATTTTTTAATTGATTTTTCTGATGGTTTGAGGAGCTTCAAAAGCAAGATTTAAACTAATACAGAGAAAAGTGCTTTTTGCAGACTTCTGTTGTAGTCAAGTTATGTTTTCATCCTGAAGTATTTTTCTGAAAACTCCCTTTTTCTGAAAGCTTTAGACCATGTGAACCTGCAGGTGCCTGCTAGCTAGGTATTGAAGAAACCTTAGATATGACACAGAGTTCTTAATAGTAAAATATCATGCATAGCTATGGATTCTTGTCTTGTTTTTTCTTTTCTATCATTCGTAAGAAATTAACAGAAATGTCCTTCTAATCTAGAACTCTTCATTTATATAAATTATGTCTGTTAGTCATTTATTGGCTGTTGCAGAAGATTGTGTTCCTTCATAAAACCATCCAGCTGATCTGGATGCCTTCTCTGAGAACAGAGGATCAGATGGAGATTGTGAGTGAGGAAGCAAGCAGGAGGAGTTGAAGGATTCACCAGTCTGACTTAGACATTGACTTAATTTACAGTGACTAGGTTTGCAGAGTAGTCTTGCCTAAGAATAAAACTACTTTTTGCTGTAGGTGCTTCTTTATAGAAGTCCACAATCTAAGCAAAAATACTTTGAAATCGTGATTGTGACAAGAGTATGTCAGTTGTCAAATGGCTGTACTTAATACAGATTTAATAAGAACAAGCATGAGGCTTAAGTTCTGTTACAGCATTAAAATTACATGTATTTTATTCCTTCACTGGAAACATTCTTGTCACAATTACATCATGAAATTACTTCAAATGCATGTGAATCACTTTGTACCAAATGGATATTTTTTTTCCTGTTACAGTTTTGGGAATATGATCTACAAAGAGAAGCGAGAGTCTGTTAGTAAAGAAGATCTTGCAAGAGCCATATTGGTCACCATCACCAACAACATCGGGTCTATTGCCCGGATGTGTGCAGTAAATGAGGTAAAAACTTCTGACAAGGGAGTGATCTGTCTATAGGTCTAGTCTTTTGTTTCAGATTAAATTCCTACTATAATGATGTATCATTTTAAACCTTTTAGTATGTTCTCAAATTAAATGAAGATCATCATTCATCTAGTATTAAAGAACTAGGAATTGGTGTCGAATATTTTTATTGCCTTTTGGAGAAGTGGAACAGGATGTCTTTGCCAGTGGGGAGGGAAACCTAATGAGGAAGGTTTCAAAGTAGCCTTGTTAGAGAATGGAGCCCAAAGGCTGCAGATATGTGAGGGACCAGGGGAGCAGGGATGTTGTGATGAAAGGACTTGTAGTCCCCTTGTGAAACTGGCATGTTTGTGGGTCCAACTTTAAGTTTCTGTACAGAAACACATACAGCATGGGATATTAGAGCACCTGTAAGTCCTAGTTCTCATGAGGGACTATCCAAGCCCCTATTGGAAGGGTGACATGGCAGATCACAAGCAGTCCATGTCAGTCTGTTGGGGACAATTTTCTGGCACAAGTGCTAGGCAGGCTGCCTAGGCAAGCAGGGTGCTATTCATGAGTGAAGAACTGGCAGCCAGGTACAGCCATGCACAGCAGAAGGATGGGAAGGAATGGGCACAAGCAAAGGGAATTCTGATTGGTATAAGGGGAAAAAATGCTCACAGTGAGAGTGGTTGAGCCCTGAAACATGGACTTGGAGAGATACTGTGGACTGTATCCTTGGAGAGTTTCAAAACATGTGACTTGAGCAACCTGAATGTTGAAGTTGCTGAAAGACACTTTTGAGTAGTGAGTAGGACCTGGTGGCCTCCAGCAGTTTCTTCAAGCTGAAATTCTTTTGTGATTAAAGCTTATAGAAAGCCTTGCTTCTAGTTAAGTGTTATTTTTAATTCTTACTAACTCTCGGACTTCAAATTGTTTTGACATCTGTCTTCTTACTGGTTGGTACAGACAGTTTCCTACCCTCTTCAGTTTCTCCAAGCTCTGCTAAGCAGAACCAGTATGCATTCAGTTACAATGTGATTAGCATAGACTTAGATTAGGCAAGAACCTAGGGAAGAATACTGAATACAGGCATAGAAGACGTGGGTGTCTGTGCACCAGGGTTTTTTTCAGTTGTTATCAACACACATTGGACAAAGTGAGGATTAGTAACTAGCAGCTTTCCTGAGAAGACCAAAGGTAACCCTTCTTTTGCTTAGGAGCCAGACTAAGATGTTTTTCTGCTTTGAATATTGCAGGTTCTACCTCCATTTTCTTCTTTCTCTCATGTGTATCTTGGAGAAGAAAGTCAGTTTTGTGGACATTGAGTTACCTTTAGCTTTTATGCTTTTGGGCAAAGCTCAGGAATAAAAAGGTTAAGATCAAGGTGAAGTTAAAAGTACATACTAATAGTCTGAGTCTAAGACAAATGTATGCTATTTATATTTATGAGTGGGGTAAAGGAGTACAAATCAGAACTCAAAGAGCACAAATGAGGTTTTTTTCCTAAGGTTCTTGGGGTTTTTTTGTCTAATTTCAACCCTGTTACAGAACTACAAATCTTAAGAAATGGCTGATAGTGATCTGCAAACTAATATCTCTGATACATATAAAATTGATTTAATTCTTTCAACATCCTGCTGTAGAACAGAATTATGTTTAAGTGTTTTAACAGTGTGTTTATTTTATCTTCACTGTGAAATAATCAAGATGGTGAAAAATGGTTGCATGTTAGTAATTTGAACTGTCATACTTGTTTTTGTAGCAACTTGCCTACAAGTATTAATCTAACGTAACTAAGTGCTTATTTAAGCACTAAGTTAAGCACTGACACAATTAAATTTTCTTTAGTTCTTGCTCTCATACCATTAAGCTAGTGTTTCATGTTGCTTCCACTTAACGTTGAATGTATTTCAGTGAATGGAGAAGATTGAACAGTTTTCACTTTTTTACATTTTACTTGATTAAAATTCACAGCTCACTTCTGATATTTAAGTCTTAGTCTAATTTTAAACTGAGGTATATTGAGGTCTGAAGATGAAAGGAACATCTGCTATGTCTTACTGTCTTCGGCTTCTTTACAGTGCTGCCTTGTTGCATATGGATCAAGCAGCATTGTACAGGGCTATGAAGGCATTGAGTCTTCTCTTCCAAGTACAAGTATTTTCCTTTAATTTCACTTTTAGCTGGGCTGTTTCTTTGGCTTAGTTACTGGAAATGTTCACTTAATTTGAAACACAAGTGCTACTTTTCTGTAAATTAAGGTCTTTAATTCCTGAGGGTTGCACGGCTTTTCCTTTTCCCCAAGTATGCTGTTTTAAATTTTGGAACCATGTTTTAATTGTGGTTTTAATTGTTTGGTTATTTTTTTTCTTGCTCCAAACAGTCTGTTCTTTCATAGCTTAATTTTTCAAAGCTGTGTTGCACAGTGAAAAGACTTAATCCTTTGCTTTTCTCTTCTTTTTAGAAAATAAACAGAGTTGTGTTTGTTGGCAATTTTTTACGTGTGAATACTTTGTCAATGAAGCTTCTTGCATATGCACTGGATTACTGGTCAAAAGGCCAGCTGAAGGCCTTGTTCCTAGAACATGAGGTATGCTGTGGTTCCTTATCTGCATGTAGGGTTTTAACATAAACCAAAAATGCATGCCTTGACTAGCTCTCAGACACGTGGTAACCTGAGACACCAAGTACTCACAGACACTGCAAAGAGGAGGAGGTTGCTCTGGCTGTGTTGGTTCTCCAGGGTCACTCTGCCACTGAAGTGCTTCAGTCACTTGGGTTTATCTCAGTTCACACCATCGATTTTTGAAGAGGGCCAAGACATGTTAAGATCTGTGCTAAGTTTCATCAGTCTTTGCTTGGTTTTGGGTGGCAACAATAGCAATTGCATTTCAGAGATTAGAGAGATCTAAAGCATGGGCCTTTGAAACACTTAATTGTTCTCAAGTGAGCTTGAGCAACATCCTGAAAGACAAGACTGCTTTCAACAAGGACAGCTTTCCTGGTACCACAGATCAACCTAAAAGTTGCTGTAGTGATTTTATGCTCTGAGACTAACTTGCTTTTGAGCAGTTTCTGCAATCTAGATCAGTATGTAATGCTGAGAGAGTTCACCTGTTTTCGTTGAAGTGTAGGCAACTGGTATTAATTACAGGTGCAGTAGCTGGGGGACTCATAGCTGTCTTGGCAGTTGGCTGACAGCTTTTGGCCTCCATTCATTGGTCTGCAAATATTACAGCTTTACATCTATTCCCCTTCAGTAGATTCTTACAACTTTTTTCCTTTCTTGCTCAGCCTGAGATTGACAGTAGTCTGTCTTGGTGCTAGTGTCTGCAGTAACAGCAGAATGGTTCCTTGTTAACTCTACCCCCAATCAGATTTTTCTTGAATAAATTTTAAATTCTTTCACTTGGTCAAGTGTAGACTCTAAACACTTCTATATTTCGTAGTTATAGGGAGGGGAACATATTATTTGCCCAAAGGGGAAAAGTAATCCAGCAGGAGAATGTGGAGTTTTTTATGCAGGCAAGTATACAGAACAACAAATGGTGTTGAAGCTCTGTCATAATTCTTAAAAAAATGTGATATTAAGTTAATTTAAGGAATTTTTTACTTGAACCTTAGGAATAGTGTTGTTGTGGATGAAGATCCTCTGGCAATGAAAATATGAAGCTCCTATAAGGAAAAGCAAACCAAACCTGATTTCCATGCTTCAGGAGTATTGATACATGTCTTAGGAGTCTTGCAGTGTGTGGGGAGGCTTGGGGTGAAATCTAAAAGCCAGAGAAGGATAAAATGTTTGTTTTGCAGGCTTTAAAAAATGCTAAGATTACATATGAAAAGAGTATGGTGTTCTCTCTGTACCATTGTTCCACCAGGTGTTTTGTTGTCATTGACATGTGATGAGCACAGTATTCAGTACCCTACTTGAACCTGAAATACTTGTTTTTTTGTTTTGAACAGGGTTACTTTGGAGCTGTTGGTGCTCTTCTCGGGCTGCCAAATTTCAGTTGAGAGACCGGATGTCACTACACTGAACTGTTTTCCACCTGAATGACACTTGTTTATGGCAATGGAAACTAAATCTGGGGAGGGGAGAAGAAAATAGCCGGTTTTCCATCCCTGTTTTTAAGAAGTGATGTGCTACTGAATATTATCATTGTAGGGAAGGGGTTTGCACACTGTTGGGCATTGAAAAGTGAAATGTTTGGGGATTTCGTTCATGTTCTTTGGTACGTACAGCCAGTATTACACATGCAATACATCTTCTGAAAACAAGCTGCCAGAAGAAGGAATGCCAATCCCCTAAGTGCTCAGTGTGAAAATTTTGCAAATTTACTCCTGAGGCTTTAGGCCCATCAGTTTTTTTCTGTAACTGATGAATGAAAAATTAATGTCATTAGTTGTACTATATTATGAGCACAGTTTCCCCTCTGTACGTATAGAAAACATCTTTAAAATCAGTAAGGTACTATCTACAAGGTGAGGAAACTGTAGACAATTGCTTCCCACAGGAAGAATAGTAATTATTTTATTTTTATGTGTAATGGAATTAATATTAATGGTTTAATTCTCAGTGGGAAGAGTAGAAACACAAAAAAAATGGGCCAAAGCGGCAGAATAAACAGTTAATGTTTTGAAGGTTTTGTCAAGATATTCACTCACCCACTGCACTTACTTGAAGATGCAGCTGGTATTTTGGGAAGATCCTCTGTCTTTGATTGGCTTTGGAAAAAGAATGTGATGATTAATGAAAGCAAGTTGTGGGGGTTGGTTGTTTGTTGAGGACATGACTTCCAAAATGCATTCTGGTTTGGTTTTTTTTTGGTCTCTCTTCTAAATTCTGACATCATGCATCATTATTTGCAAAGGTACCACAAAGCCTGAGAGAATTGAAGAAATCTTTATAAAAGAGACTAAATATGGGACCTTGTAATTCTGATGCTTTGGCTCATTTCTGTGGAAGTTTGGAAAATTTCTGCCCCATCCTACTAATCTGAAACTGATTTCACCTTAATTTTATAAGATTTAATCAGAATCTAATCAGATGTTGAAAATGAAAGGTTGTTAGCATACTTTAGGATTTGGGAGTTTGATTTTTGAAAGTTGAGGACAGCATCAGTTTGTGTTGCAGGACCAACATTTAGTGCACTTGCAGTATAGAACTGTTCATCAAATTGTGGCCTTGGGATAAAATCCATGCTCTGGAACTGTTCTTTGGGTTTTTCTGTATACTTTTAAAATTTACAGTTGTGATTATTGTTACAGGTTTAGTCCTGAAGCCAGGAAATGAGATCTTAAACTTGTAAGAATATTAAACAATCATTAGCTATATGACTCTTTCTGGACTAAAGAACCACCCAATTTTATGCTATCATTTTAATGTTAAATATTTTCTATAAGTGCATGAGGAGCAATCATACTAAACCCTATTCAGATGTTGGGTTTTAAGGTGTTTTTAAAGCCTGTGTTATATTCACAAACACATCCACCTCGTGTGCAACAAACCTCTCTGTGCTATTTTCAGTCTTCTTTTTCTTTTCCTATAATTCCAAGCCCAATACTCGCATGTTCAAAAAATAAAGAAGTGTTGTCCTTTAAGAATACAGTGACTTAGAGTAGCCAATTCATTAAGCCCAATGCCAGTGGCAAATGCATTTCCTTGTATTGTTGCTTTTCCTGGTACTCATACTACATTTCCACTGTGCTTGCTTTGTTGTTTCATTTTAGACAAAAAAGCAAACAAAAGCTACACTCAGTTCAACTGATCTGATGCTAAATGAGAGTGCTTCAGAGAACAAGTCAATACGGTTTTCATAGAATGTCTTTATAGACGCTCTATTCTGTTTCTTTGGAGTTCCAATTGATTATAGAAAGTAACTTTTGGTTGTAAAACTTTAATTTTCTGAATATTTTGACAACCTTCTGAAAATTTTGCAAACCAACCACTATTTTTATTGCCAAGTGAAGTACTTTGACATGTACTACAGCTCAATTAGAGATGGTTCCTTTAGGCCATGTTTATTGCTACTTCACTTCTCATTTTGTAATGCTAAAAGAGACCTCTTGAAGCAGTAGTTGGAAGTTACTTGTATAAAATTTACCAGAAGCACGTGTAGAAGATTATTACCTAATGACCATGGTTAATTTAAACCCTTTGAAGTTGATATGACCTAAAATGGATTTTTAAAGGAAATTGTATGGAGAATAAATTAATGGAGTAGTTCTTGAATAGGTGTGCTGTATAGAAACTACTGTGAGAATCAAAAAGTATGCCCTACCTCTGTTGTACTTCCCTTGTGCTTCTAAAAAAAGTCTGCTTCCTTTTGCTAGTTTTAGCAGCACAACTGTTATTTCATTGCAAAAGCAAGCAGAGTTTGCAAGCCCTATTGTAAAGCCCAGGGGTCCTGTATTGGAGCTACATCTTTGGGTTTTATCTCAATTTCTCTTAATTTAGAACTTGTTATTAGAGTCTCCAAAGATTGACACCAGTAGAAATGTTAGGCATCACAAATATGTGCAAGACAAGCCTTAAAGTCTTTTCATCTAAATTCTCTCCTAAACAGGTTGAAAAGGCTTGTTTCTTTTACACAAACTGAAGTAAGCTGCTTTTTCCTCATCTCTGTTTTTACTTTAACCCTGGCTATTTCTTTTCCTCAAAGCAAATTGGTTGAAGCAGCATTAGAGTGATTTAGTGTGATGTGCTACAGTAGGAAAAATTCGGGTTCTTCTCAGGGTTACTGTTGTCTTCTCATGTGGAACTACTTCTCTAGAGGAGAGTTGCATGGTATTTCTTCTACTAAAGTAAAATGTAAAGCTCATTTTGAATGTGTAATCGTTTTCAGCTCAATCAGCCATGTGAGTGCCTTTTAATTTTTTCATATCATGCCAACTCTGCTGGTATAGAGACTTTATCCAGGAGGTTTCCTAACAGGAGTTGCTTACCAGAGAAATGGCAGATAATTTAGTTGGCCATGAAGATGATCCCTTCTATCAAATGTAGCTAGAGCTGCCAGGAAAACAGCATCAGGTTTCTGGCTTCTGATCCCTGTAGCCCTCTCCTTGGGTTAATGCTTTTGTGTTTCTTGGTCTCATTTCTTCAGCTTGGTCTTTAAATATTACGCACAGTTTTATTGTATTTGTATCTCCCTAAAAGCCATGCAAGTTGTAGTTGCCTGAGTACAGATTATTTCTGGCCAAAGAAGTTCCTTTTTAGATGAAGCTGTTCCAAGTTGGTATGGCTATTAAGTTTCATCACTCTCACCTTTCTAGTTCTACTAGGGGAACTGCAATTGGAAGGAGAGGGAAAAACTACATGTGGAGTATTTAGCAAGCTGGAATGAACACACCCTCAGCACACTTCACTAGCAGAGGTTTAAGTATAAACACTTTTTCATTGTTTTAGTAAAGCCTCAATAAATTTACCACTTTGGAGAGAAGCAGCACTGATACACTTACTTTGTCTTATAGTTTGGTCTGGATTTTCAAAGGATGGTCAAATGCCTGGCCTGCCTTTTGAAGATCTTTCTGTAGTGTTCTGCAGGCAAGCACCTGTGTGGTTCTGCCAACACCTCCAGTCATAATTTGAGAGTTATGACATGGAAAGAATATTGAGACCACACCGTCCCACTTCCTCTCAGCCTGTATATTAAGTATAAAAGTTCGGTTCTGGCATCTCATAATGGATTAAATATTACTTCAGTAATACTGTCAGATTCCTATGTGGATTTAAGTTGTTGGCAGTACACATGCAAGGTGATTGTGTTGCCCTTAAGGGTTGTAATACTAACTCTGTCTCTATCCAGTACAGGTCTTCAGGAAATACCTGCTTCCAGATAAGCTGCAGTAACTTCTCATTTCTAAATGTTTCAGAATAACAGTGGGATTTTAACTTTTGGAACTGATTGAAGTGTCTTTTACCTAGAGCAAATCCATGCTTCTTAAAGACTAGATGGTGTTGTATGCATTGAGTCATTAATTTACATTAATGCCTAAATTTACATTCAGTCTGTTTTTAAATATTGTTTTCACTACTCGCATTCTGGATACTAGAGGATACAATCCTGAGGAAACAATGTACCTGACATCAGAGATGAAGCTCAGCCTATTATCTTCTCTCCATTTGCACACCTGACCAGACTGGTGTTAGCTGAGCAACAGGGCTTTCTGCAGTCTCTCTTTGGGGGGTTATGTAGGCTTAAAAAAAGACATTTAATATGTAGTAGAGCTTTGCTTAGGTTTAAAAGTGAACAAAAGTCTATGGGTCAGAATAGAAACATTTGACCAAGACCTGTAGGTCACAATGCAGAGCTGGGAACAGACTTGGCAGTTACTGGTTTGGTTGTATTAATTTTTCAGTTTCCCATTAATGCACGGAGGGGGAGCAGCTTAATCATCGTTAATAATCATGAATAAAATGCATGAATTAACTCCTCAGACATGACCATGCAAGATTAAAAAAAATGTTTGATCACAGTATAGAGGCATAATTCCCTGCTTACATTCTATAAGTTTTCCTGGTATATTCCAAAGTACATCACCTGTGATAAAACTACTCATTCCTTAAGCTTAAAGTCTGCAAAGAACTCATATTAGAACATTTTACTAGTTTTGTTTACTTCACATGTGTAAAGCATATTAAGTATTCATAAAAACACACTTTCTGAAAACATCTCAAAAGATGCTGTAATATATGTGTAATTATTAATGTGCTAATGGGATCTGTTTGAGCGATCTGGGTTTGCATAACTGAGTGTCAAATCCTGCTCACTGGAGTTACTGGAGTAGATGGTTCTCTTAAATGGGGACTGTTCTAAACTAATGAGCAAGATTAGGCCTCAAGGTCTTCTGCCTGGGGAACACAATAATGCTACTTTGCATATTCCTGCTGGTGCTAAATCATTTGTTGAAAATACAGATTCTAAATAGAAATTGTAAATAAAATATTTATGGCCTGGTCCTTTTTGACAGACTTTAAATGTATGATTTGCAATTTTTTGGCCTTATTTCAAGTTGCCCTTTTGTTTTTCTTAAGAGAGTATGGACTGCATTTGTTAATGTGGCCAAGTCACTGGCAGTTTTGGCTTCCTGTGCTGCTTTCTGTAAGGCCCATGACATTCCTGGTGTGCATTATGGTACGGATGATTTCCATTGCTGGATTGCAGTGTTATCCTTCATCTTGTTTTGTCATGGTAGCTGTTGGAACAAACAGTACCAAGTAGAACACGATTGGCATTTGTTCTCTGTTAAAACATCTAGTAAATCAGCCATTACTGTAAGCATTTGGGGAAGTTGTTGACAATGCAAAAATACCCATTTAAATAATTTTAAAAGCTAAATGTGTTCATCTCACCTATAAAATAAGCAGGGATATGGTGTGCCAGTTGCTAATCTTTACTATAAATTGCTAGCATTTCACAATTGTTGTAGCGTCAATTTAAGAACATTGTAAATACAGGCTTTGGGAGGAGGTGTACTAGTTTCAGATTCTGCATTGCAAAAGAATTGAGTTATAAAACTAGTGAATTAGTATTTTGAGACATTACATTTAGAACATACGATCTAGTGTCTTGATGGTATAGAGATAGGATATAGAGGGCTTCTGATAATTGCACTTTTTTATGTTTCTGAGTTTTGGCATTTTAACAAATGAGTATTTAATTTTCCATCTACTGTCTTGTTATATGCAGGCCTTCTAATCACCAATTGCTGTCTTCAAATATTTTAGTTAGTTAGGAAAATGGACAAGCCAATTTATAAAATTGGAAACCCTTGTAGGATGCAAGTTCTCCAAAGAGCCATTTGGTTAAGTTGCCTTATTCTATTACATTGCACTCATGTTATGTCTCCACTTCCTTGTTTACTGTTCAGACACTGAAGATGTGATGTAAAAATATGTGCTACAAATTATAATTCATAAATTACTGGTTAATACCTTTGTGTCACCTGTTAATACAGCTCTTGTAAATTATACCTTGATGCCATCTGTAATACAGCTCTTGTAAATGGTTTAAATTATTTTTCTTTTTATAGATTCTCATTACTAAATGTACAGATTAGATCCCTTTAATATGTCACTGAATAATTTGATTGGGACCCAAATATGGCCAATGCTGTAACTCCCATCAAAACTGTAAATTATTCTTTACTGCTTGTTTGCATGAATGAAGTTTTGGGTTTCATTTACTTTGTCATAACCCAGCTCCTCTGTGATGGGCCTACTTTTTACAGTTTATTTTCCTGGTTTTATTACCCTTTGTTCTGTATGAATGTTGAAACAGTACTTTGTCTTTCCTAATAAATAATTTGAGATTGTTCATTGTTTGCCTGTGTTTGTGGGGCTTGGGGGAGGGATTTCTGGGTGTGTTTTTCCTTTAGCATGTTAAGTTGCTGATACTTGATGCTGGGGGTTGTTGTGTAATGTTTATACAGAGGAAACGTGGCTGGTGTGCTTTTCATGTTTTTTTTTCCTCTTCTTTAATAAAAACCTATGCTTCATAGTACTTAGATTCAGGTCCTGTTTTTAAAAACATTTGATGTCCTAAAGAACATCAGTTTTGCAGTCCTGAAGTAGAAAAGTATGCCCTGAAACTGCCATGAGCTTTTGCCTTCCTTGTGAACCTGAGATCACATGCTGATTGATGCACAAAGGTGACTCAGAGTGGTATTTTCCTGTTGAAAAAGATACTTTATGTATAAGCTGCACATTATATATAAACTGCAGGTACTCCTCTGTTGAAATTTTTCTTTGCTTATGTTTTGGAGAAGTCATTGTGTTGCCCTGAAGTTGTTCTGACTGGATGCCTTCCGGCCAAGAAGTTGTCAGGAATGAAGCCTGTGCCCCAGCAGCGTTCTGGCTGTGCATTGTGTAACAGGCTTGCTGTGTCAGAGACTGTTCTTCAGGGTTCACTGTACAAATATTTTAGCCACCCAAACTACAAATCTTTAAACTGCCAAAAATTAAACCCTGAAAATTCCATTCTGTGTTGTATCTCCATGGAGTCTGGCAAAGAGGAGCTCTGCACCACAGTGGTTCTTTTTACCTAAGGGAAAGGAGCTTGTAAGAAATGCAAGTTCCTTTCCAACTTTATGGATTGTTGGTTTGTTTGCCATTTTTTTAATGCAGAAATGTCTCTTCTTTCTTTGAGTGAATTGTAGTAGCCTTTTGTGGGAGCTGGCTTGCATTTCAGCTGGGATCCTTAACTGCTTCCTGGCACAGCTTCTCAGCAATCTCAGGGAATGGGGTAAGCTTTGTGAGCTTTGTTTACTTCTGTCTTATCTGTGGATCTGACTTAAAAATAATAGTTTGAAACAAGTTACTTCCTCTTACTGTAAGACTGTTCAGCCAGCTGTATTTAATTTTTTTATTGAGATTCAGAAACACAAACCTAATAATCCTCGTAATGTTGCTATTTGAGACCCGTAGGTTAAAAATGAAGTTTGTCTTTGGTCCCAGAGTGAAACCCCCTGCTCTAAAGGCATTTCTGTCCATCAGCAGGTGTTCAATAAGTATATCCACTTTCTGCCACTTCAGGGTACAGCACAAACAGTAGTACCAGTCACTTTGTGCACCGTGTGGGAGGTACCAAGGTGGTTGACCACGTTCTACTGCTTCCAGTCCGGAGGTGCTGGGCACAGTGTCTGCTGCACCACCAGCACCTCTGCCTCAGAGAGGTGCCTCATCAGGGCTACAGAGCAACCTGTGTTGCACTGTGGCCACAAGCAGGATGGGGAGAGAACTATGTGACCTGAGAGTATTTAGTTGAGAGGGTTGATTTGGCTACAGTGGCTCCTTTGTACCTGTACAGGGTCACGGGGACAATGGCCTCCAGGAGGCTGCAGTAGCTGGGGCTGACCCAGACTCCCAGTGTGGGCTCTGGCAGCTGGGTGCAGGAAGGGAAGTGGCGAGAGCAGCTCTGTTAAGGCAAGGTCATAAGCAGCTACAGAAGCAACACCAAGTTTCTCTAGGTAAAAATTTCTCTTCCAAGGACACAGCAAAGCTCTTCAGTTCCTGAAGGTGCCTTTCTTGGGAGGACCAAGCTAAGCCACGTAGAAAGGGAATGTGTGCATTGAGGGTACTTAAGGTCTCAGAAATATGCTTGAGTTGATAAACAACTTGGCCAAATTTTAACATGTGGGGACAGATACCTCCAGAGGTACAAACACTTTTAGCTTCTCAACCCTTTAGATTCTGGCTGAGCAATGTTGATTGAGAGAAGGATTTGGCCATGCTTTATTGCAGCGTTCTGCACTGTTTTTCTTTACATAATTATAAGGGAGATTTCAATATTTTTTTTAAATTATTTTTTTTTCTCCCCTAAAGCAGCTCTCGCATTGAGCAACAAGCAGGGGAAGTGTTCTAACAGATTTTTGCATGACAAAACCTGAATGGAAGAGAGATCCAAAATGACAGTGTGTTTCAAGCAGGTGGTGAAATACATTCCATCAACTGAGGGGGAAGAAATACAAAGAGTGAAGATTGCTAGCCAAGCTCCAGACTCTTCAAGTCCTGAAAGGTAAATGGCCTGAGCCTGTGTAATATTAAGGCAAAGTGACATGAAAGGCACATTGCTGAGCTAATGGTGGGCTCAGATATCCCAAGAGTAGAGCACACCTGTTCTTACTGTAAAGGATAAGAGAGGGAGGGAAGTCACAACCCAAACGTTTCCCACCCATGGCCCCTATGGGCACTGCCTCTGTGTGATGTTTATCCCTGCCTGCAGCTGGATGTGGCTGACCAGGATGGGTGTAGCTTGCCTGTAGTCCGTGACAGTGACACTAGGTGCTCACCCCATGTGCTTTTGTATCATGTTTTCCTTTAACTCCTTCAGCTCTTAACAAATCTGGAAGTGGAGTCTCTTCTCTTGAGCCTTCCTTGTATTCTCTGTATGTTTTTCCTAGTTTTCCAAAAATTGCAGTAGTTTGGATGGGGAGAGAAATATTTATGAATCTCCACCAATTATTTCTCTTCTTTTAAAGTTCTTGCTGTCAGTGAGAGGCCTTGACTCTGACAGACCATGTCTGTGGATGATGAAGTGATGCAGCATTGCGCTCTTGAGTACAGAAGTGCCACCTCCTGGAATGCTTGGGTACCTTCAGACCTTCAGTGGTTGGACTTGGGCTGCTGCAGCAAGCGTCGCAGCTGAGCTTATGTGTTCTTGAAAGTACATCCTACAGCCGCGTGTGAAAGGTAAATACTGCATCCCGAGCTTGGCCCTTCCACCGGGAGCTTTGTGGTGAGCACTGTTCCATGGGAATAGCGCTGTCGGCGTCGCCTCCTGGGGCAGCTGGAGCAGCCCGGGCGAGCAGTGGCCACCCCGGCATTGCTGAGCAGCCTCCCCGGAGCTGCCGGCGGGCGCGGCACAGGGACGGGGCGGAGCGGGAGCCTCGTAAGGCGGCTGTGCGGGCACCACCATCGCTCCTCGTTAGTATAGTGGTGAGTATCCCCGCCTGTCACGCGGGAGACCGGGGTTCGATTCCCCGACGGGGAGAGCGTTCCGCTTTTTTTTCTCCGCCTGGGGGCGGTCGGTATTTATCCCGCAGCCCGTGCGGGGACGGAGCCGGGGCAGCTGCGGGAGCGGGGGCTGGATCCGCCGCCCCGGCCCTTGGCAGGATGCTCAGGGAGCAGATCAGAACAGAAGCCCTCGGGGTGCTGTGCTATGAATACTGCGGAACAGAGTTTTCCTCTCAGTGAATTTCTGATTTGGCTGCCTCAGGTGCCTATTCTAGAAGGAATTTAACCTTAATTTTAAGAAATCATTACGTTATGACAACCCTGGATAACCTGTAAGACACCCTGTTGCCGCAGGTTGGTACCCGATGCTGAGCATGTCCCCCCCGCAGCAGCAGCACTTTTAAAGGTGCTGGAGCTGCACACCCAGGCTGGGGCAGCTGCAGGGCCTGCTCGTGGGGAGGGGCTGGGCAGCAGACACCCTCCCAGGCACAGGCCTCTTGGGAAATGCCTCTGGTAACTTTCAGGGAGAGTTATCTGACAACTGGTGCAGAAAAAAATAAGTTTCTGGATAAGCAAGAGTTTGTCTGATTGGTTGTTTTGCTCCAAGCAACCTGTTTGCAATAGGAGTTACAGCTCAAACTGCAGCTTCTTCCCGACCATCTGCATGGCCTTCATCTACACTTGCAGAGGTTCATCTAGCTCTTCCAGAGCAAGGAAATCCAAACCTGCTTCAATCACCACTTAGAGATCACCTGTCAGCTTGTGCCAGCTTCTGCAACTCTTTCTCCTACAAGTGGTGGCTGGTTCCAGGTGGGCTTCTCTGTGAAGTTGAAACCACTGAAGAAGTCAATCTATTTCAGCTGAGTTTCATTTAAGTACGTTAAATCTGCTACCTGAAAGGTGAAAGACTGCAGCAGACAATACCTTCCATGAATAGACATAAAGTTGGGGTTACACTTCACTGGCTCTCATGTTTAGAACACACAGTTTAATACAAAAAAATCAACAACTTGTGTCAGAATGACTCCTAATGGCACAATAAGGCTTTTGGTCACTCCTGGCAATATCTGATTAACAAATCTCTGGTCTCTAGTCACTTTAGTTACTGGACTGTAGGATTTGGAACAGATTTTTCCAAATGAGGGTGTAAGGAAAATACTAAAATAAATGTCCCACCTACAAGCCTCCTGCCCAGTCTCTCCAGCTCATGCTGATGGGAAGTGTTGCTGGAGGAAAAAAAAACCTACAGTGCTTTTAGAGAGACTTAACAGCCCTTTGAACAGATATGAAACTAAACATGTTGAAATAACACTTCTCACTTACATGTTTACTTGAAATACAAATCTAGTTTATAGTATCATTCATTATTTCATTTAAATGCCTATGTTCTCTGAAGAAATATGAGACTGCTGTCCTACTTTCACACACAGCACAACAGTATTTTACTCCAAGTGAATTATCTCTTTCAGGCTCTAGTAACCTGCTTCTCAGCTCTTCATTCTCTGTCTTTAGAGACACAGTGACCCTCCTGAGCTGTCCATTTTCAGCCTGGCATAGGCTTACAGATGTATCATTCTGAGACTATGAAAATTAAAGTTGGGTTTTTTTGGGGCACAATATTATCCTTTTAGAGCATTTCCTGGGAATCTGAGAGCACCTTATCTTAAAAATAAATTAAAGAAATAATTTGTTCAGCAGCAGGACTCACCCTTCCCTGCTACTTGGCTCTGGATAGTCTTTAGGTAAACTGCTGGAAAGCATACCTTCATTTTTTAAACACTGAAGTGCTTCCTTGAATGTGGGCCTGGCCCAGCTGGAGCTTGGCACTTCTCAAAGAAGAATGCAAATCCTTCAACTTGAACGCATTATTTGTCCAGCACTTGCAAGGCTTCTCTGATGTGCATAAACAGGCTGAAAAAGCTGAGGGAGGTGCCACAGGTATCTATGGGCTCTTCTGTAACCCTGGGCCATGTGCATCTCTCCTCCCCACAAACCCTGTCCTTGGCAGGCTGATGAAGTGAAAGTTTCAAGTGAAACAGCTCAAACAAGATTCTTTTTTAATGATTTAGGCTTAACAAAACCTCCCTTGAGCCTCTCGATTGCTTCCACAAAACCTGCTGTTGGTTCTTCTAACTCATCTGTGGTCACCTTCAGCCCTGGTGCTATTATTACAGCAGGTCTGTGTTCCTTCAGCCCAGCAGCAACCCCAGCCCTAGCTAATACCTTTCCTTCTAGGGCAGCAGCTCCGGCCCTCGGGCACATCCCGCGGGGCTGCTTCCCGCTGGGTGCGGGAGCTGGGGGAGTGCCTCCAGCTGGTGCCTGCATTGCGATGTTTGCACTAGGCCAGCTGAACAGCAAAACATTGAGTTCAGTGCACTCTCACTGCTTGATGTTTTTATCATTTGAGGCTTGAGACAACTTGTAAATACTTAAAATAGCATGAAAATCCCTCTGCTGGCAGAGGCTCCCAGACTTAGTGCAAGCTGTTCTCCTGCTGTAAAAGCTTCCTGTGTTCCACTGAACAAATATGGTAAAGCCAAACTGTAAATAACCAAACCTATCCTGATAACCTGACAGTTATCACATAAAAGGAAATCCATAACTTCAGAAATGTAAGAATTGAGGAGCAACCAACTCTCCATCAAGTGAATACCTTGGCTTCAGTGAGCTCCTGTGATGCCACTGATGTCCACAATTATTCTACAGAGGTACTAAATGAATCTTTGTCTATATAAACTACAAATAATTACATTATTGCTAGGTTCTGTACATTAGGAATGTAATGTGTAACAAACTGGAAGACTTTTCTGAGTGAAAGAAGAAGAAAGCAAGGAGAAGGGTTATGGGAAGCAGGAGAGCATCTGCTGCTGAGCTCAGCTCAGCTGTGGGATCAACAGCTCATCCTGGTGCCTTATATAGCCAATCCTAACCTTTTGGATGAACACACCTCTTCTTGAGGGGGAAAGAAGGGATGTTGTTGTTGATATTTGTAATGGAGGAACACTACTGGGGGTAAGAGATGTACAGGCTGCTTTTAGCATCATGCTTTTTGTGAAGAACACTATGGATGATAGACAGCAGATTTGGTCTGGGTGTGAACATTAACTAGAGATATCTGGCCTAGTTGTAACTTCCCTCTGCTAGTGAAACCTCTCCCTTGGCATGGTCTGTTTGGGAAATGACAGCTTTAGCTGTTAGACTAGAGATGGGAAGGAATTCTCTTAGGTTGGTATCCAGCAGTTGAGATGGGCAAATTTTGTACGTAAATAAAAACCAGACAACCTTAGCTGTTAGGTCTTTTTTTTTTTTTTTTTTTTTCCCTTATAGTATGCACATGCTTGCACACCTCTTTAAATATTTCTGAGAGAAAGCTGCAGTATCCAAACACATGGTTAGCAGCTACAGCCAGCTCAAGCTAAAACATCACATATACAGTCTCTTTCAGGCGCAGATGAAATCCAGATGCACAAATGCTCGAGTTCTCCACAAGGGATATGGTAAATGGTACATAAAAACAACTGTTTCTTGGCCTTTAGTGCTGTGGACAGGTCCAGATTATTTTTGCAGTGACTCTTACAACTAGTTGTTGGGGATTTTTTTGCTCAAATCTGTTGTTTTACCATTCTGGATAATTTAAAACTGCCTAAGTTTCCTAAACACACCTGCTGAGTAAGGATGTTTGCTTCATCTCAAAATGGCTTGATGTTTCAGGAAATGTTTTGGCCCTTGTAGGAGTCCCAAGGTGGAGATGTGAATGTGAGAAGCTTCTAGGAATGTGGAGCAACTTTGCTGCTTTTTCCTTCCCACAGATTTATTTTTAGCACAACTGATGTTTAAGCCCAGGGAAAAAAAACAGGAGGTACTTTAGATCCTTTATATGCATAGTCTGACTGTTCATTCTTGATTATTTTGGCTTTATGAAGCAGATTTTCTTTTTTACAGCTGTGCTACCTCCATGAAATTGCAGATGACTCTCACAGACTCATTAAGCATCAAGGAAAAAAATGAAAGGAAGTAAAGGGAGTTTAGTGCAGTGCTGCAGGAGCCTGCCAGCATGGCTGTGCCCGGACTGCTCAGAGCCACCAGGCCCCAAGGTCATGCTGTGCTTGCTGTCCCCATGCAGGGGGGCTGCCTGGGGAGATGGCTGAGCAGCCCCTGCCCTCACGCCGGCAGCACCAGGGCTGCACCGCGCTGCTGCCAGCGGCTCAGGGCGCCTTACGCCTCTGGGAGAAAAGCTGCCTCGGGGAGGAGGTGTGTCCGTGCTGACCAGCATTGCTTCGTTCTGCCCCGGTAAAACTCTCAGGACTTTTTCTCGTCAGCAGAAGAAAAACTACACTTCCCCAGGGTCAGGCTTGAAGCAGAGCTCTGCAGGTGGCAACAAATGCATTTAACAGCTTTTTAATATGGAAAAGCTCTGGGTTTGGTTAGAAGCATGGCCAGCATAACTACAGTGGGAGGTGACATTAAATGTGTCAAGCAAACCAAAATGAACATAATGTTGTTTCCAAGCAGCAGCCAAGTCTCAGGGCTGTGGGTTGCCCCCAGCTGCTGTGGGCCCAGTGGCAAGGAGCTCGGCTTTGCCCTTGGTGGGCTCAGGATATCTCCTGTCCCCCCCCCAACAGCTCTCCAGGCACTGGGACAGAAACCAGCCTCTTGCACAAACTGTGGTAGGTATCTCTGCCAGCACTCTTCAGATGGCTGCTTATATTGGTGTTAAACCTAAATGCCTTCATCCCATTAAGTCTCATCTTTGTGGAAGGGTTATTCCCTGTAATGCATCCTGAGCATGACCAGGGAGGTGTCTGCAAACCATCCTGTGCAGGATGAGCTTGCTGCTTCCAGCCTTTCCTTGGCAGGAAGGAATGGGGAATGGCTGCTTGCACAGCCCAGACACCCCCACAGTTATAGCCAAGGATTGCATTTGTCCAAAGCCCCTAGTGACTTTTTAAAAATGGAAGCATATACTCAGTGCTTTATCATTATACTAACTCCAAGTGTCTTACAAATGCCAAAAAAATCAGCTATGCATGTAAGTTTGTTGTGTCAAATGCATTCATTACATGTGGCTGAGAACTACCCAGTTTGAAGCGTGCAGCAGCTCTGAGGAGGGGATGGCCCAGTGCAGTCCCTCTGCCTGTCATCAGCTGCACCTCCAGACCTCAGATTTCCTTCTGCTGGGGACAATAATGAAGTCTAAATCAGAATGCAGGCTTGCAGCATCAGTCCACAACATAAGGACTTAACTCTAAAAGACTCCCATGGTGCTCTCAGACCTCCACTGGATGCATCTGTGTGCTCGTTGTGGAGCATCCAGCTGTGGGGGTTTGGTGATTTATCAGCTGAGGTACAGACAAGCGTGTGTGTCAGTGATGTGAGTGCTGGAGCAGCCCAGTGAGTACTGCTGTGCACTGAGCTTGCTTCAACCAATGCCAACAAAACTTAGTCCTGTGAGTTATCAGACCCAAACCTGCTGCCAGAAATAGGTATGGTGGATGTGTAAAGCCCATATGTAAATCTAGCAGTCATTCAGTTTATTTCTCCATCAATTTATTTTCTTTTTCCTGACAGATTTTGCCAAGGAGCTTCACCAATGTGGAGCTACACAGTGAGTATTTGCTTTTTGTCCATGCACAGAGGCTTCTATTATAAAACTGTTTCATTCTCATGTCTGAAATGGGGAGAGAACCTAAATTTAATTATTGGATGTGCCTCTACTTCTTCCACCACACTTCTATATGAATATATTTATGCAGGCACCATGTTAAAAGCATGTCATTGAATGGGTTGTGTGGCAGAGAACTCCTGTTCACCTCCATCACATCCTCCTGTCTTGAAAGCTCTGCCCAGGCAGTGTCAGTCAGATTTTGGAGTTTGCTCTTACCACAAAGAGAGAGCCCAGGGAGCGTTGTGAAGAGGTGTTTGGAGAGAGCTGTGGTGCCTGGGAAGATGGTTTCCCTGTGTCTTATTATGTCTGTGCCAGCCTGTGTCTGTGTAGGTAAAATAAGGCTGCAGGGCCTGAGTGTTACTCACCCCAGGGCAGCACGAGAGGGCAGAGAGGGCAGGGCAGAGGTGCCGTGGGAGCAGTGGCTCTGAGGATGGTCCTCAGGTAACTGATCAGCCTGAGTTCTGCAGATCTCTTCTGCTTGGCCCCTGCACAAAACCTGCAGTCAGGTTAATCCCATAACACGGGAGCAACATCCCACTCCACTCCTAAGACCAGGCTTCTCTGTTCAAAAAAAAAAAAGCACTGAAAAAAAAAACAAAACACCCTAAACCCAACCAAAACCCCCCTAAACCCAACCAAACCCCCCCTAAAACCAACCCAAACCCCCCTAAACCCAACCAAAACCCCCCTAAACCCAACCAAAACCCCCCTAAAACCAACCCAAACCCCCCTAAAACCAACCAAACCCCCCCTAAAACCAACCCAAACCCCCTTAAAGCCAACCAAAACCCCCCTAAACCCAACGAAAACCCCCCTAAAACCAACCCAAACCCCCCTAAACCCAACCAAAACCCCCCTAAACCCAGCCCAAACCCCCCTAAAACCAACCAAAACCCCCCTAAACCCAACCAAAACCCCCCTAAACCCAGCCCAAACCCCCCTAAAACCAACCCAACCCCCCCTAAACCCAACCAAAAAACCCCACCACAACACAGCCGGTCCCAAACAACCAGCAACCCACCGGGACGAGGCGGCAGGCACAGCCTGCCAGACGGACACTGAGCTGTCACACAGATGGTTAACGCCAAGGTGCAGTGCTCCCAAAACAGGAGTAGCTCTTTGTTTACCGCCCCGGGCGGCAGGGAAGGGCTGTGTTTATATGCGGGGCGAGCCTCAGCGCGGCTCCACAGCCGGGACGCGGGGCCGGGCCCGCCGGGCAGCGGTGCTACCTGCTTGGGCTGGCCCCGTTCCAGCCCCGCTGCGGGAGCCAAACGCTGCGGAAAATGGGCTTGCCTCGGCCCTGAGGTGCTGCAGCGGCTCATCCCGGAGCGGGGATCCCCGAGAAGGGATGTTGGCGCCGGGGCAGCCCCGCCTGAGGCGCTGCCGCAGCCACCAGCCGGCGGGCTCCTCGGGCCGGGCCTGGGCCGGCTTCTGGAAGAACGCCAGGGAAAAACGCCTCGCAGGTCAGTCCCAAGGCATCTGTGGTCCCGTGTGCTGTGTGAACTGAGCCCCGGGGCCGTGGCCTTGATCAGGGAATGAAAACCTGTCCGCTTTTTTTTTTTTTTCCCCGTTTTTAAATGCTTTTCACGCCGCTGCCTGGCGCGGTGCCGGGGTGTCGGCCCAGGGCCCGGCCTTTGCCTCCCTGGCTTTGCCCCTGGGTGGGGCTAAGCGGGTACAGAGCTGAGGGCTTTCAGATTCATCTCTGCTTTTATTTCTAGCTTTCAGGATTTCTGCTCGTTGTCTTGACTGGGTTTTTGTAGAGGTTTGGCGGCATGGAGGAGTCCTTCAGCCGCGCAGGGCCCAGCGGGCTCTCCTCACGGCGCGCTGTACGGACAGGCCCAGAAATAAGCTTGAGGGAGTAAAACGAAGGGATATCCCCCTAGATGCCAGCTTTTGGGTAGCAACGCGTAAAAAAAACACCTCAGTACAATACAGCAAAAAATAACTTCTGAGAAACTCGTTGTTTCAGACAGGCAAACGTGCTGCTTGGGGAGGGAAGTGAGAGCGTTGCGTGGCAGGATGAAATCAGCAGTTCTGGAGCACACGGTAAACAAAACATCCAGAGCTGCTGGAAGGACATTGGGGGACTT
This sequence comes from Apus apus, assembly GCF_020740795.1. Lineage (NCBI taxonomy): Eukaryota > Metazoa > Chordata > Aves > Apodiformes > Apodidae > Apus > Apus apus. The sequence goes on along the minus strand of NC_067294.1, from coordinate 14,703,737 downwards.
CAGTCCTGGTGTACTGTGGTAAAAATACATGTGTTCTCAGGAGCAGTGAGGAATACTAGGTAGGTGAATATACGGGGTTTCTTTCAGAGCTCTGATTTCAGTTCTGGCAGATTTTCAGAGTGAAGCTGATCAGAAATTCTGGATAAACCCAAGTGTGATGGAGCTAAACCTTTCCAGATCATCTCTGAGTGCACCAAGTAGTGTCCTGTTAACGGCTATTGCAGACAACCAGCACTAGAAGGCAGTGCTGAGGTTATTTTTAAGTCGAGCTCTGAAGTTTTTAGTACCCACGGGTGGGGGGGCGATGGGGGAGAGAAAGAATATTCCGTTACTGAGCTTTTGCCTGCACTGACTGCAGTAGGAGCCAGTTTGAAGTAAGACCAAACAGGGAACTCATATACCAGGTCCTGTTTTCTTTCTGCTGCCATTTTTTGGAGGTTTGTGGTATATTGCATAGTGAAATCGCATGGAAACATTGCAACTGTAGAACATTATATATATGTGTGTATTGTTTATTTGTCTGGAACCGAGATCTTCTTGACCTTGACAGATACAAATGCATGGCAGAAATCCTTAGAAATAGTTTATTTCCCTGGATACATAATCAGCCTTCAGGATCACAGTTCATTGAAATTCAGGGTTTCTCAGAAAGAAGTTGTAAAATAGTAATGCTGTTCTTAGTTGGAAAATATACACACATACATTGAGAGAAATAGTGTATCAAAAGGTGTTTTGCTGTAGAAAATAACCATTGAAAAATTAGAAACTCTTTGAACAGTTTCCTATGAAAAAGTGCATTCCTCTGACTGAACTGCCTGTCTCTGCTGGAGTGACACAATTTATGTGATTCTGAAAAAGCCAAGCTGTAGCTATCTTAAAAATCCATAGAGATTGTCTCTTATTCTAAATACGAATGGGCTTTTGGCAACCTGGATCTCTGCTCTTTAAGGTATTTTAATTCTGCTGAGCCTTTCATGACAGCTGTTCTGGGCACTCACCTGGCCAAAGCTGCTCCCTGGGCAGTAGCAAGTACCCCAGAAGCACTTTGTCCTGGGCTGGCACGTGTGCTGCTGCTGCTGGTGGTACAGGTTAGAGCTTCATTTTTTCAAGTTTCTGTAGATATCAAACGTGACTTTTTATTTGTCAGAGGAGAAAAATTATTTTTAATATAGTGTGCTTGATAGACTTACATTAGGGAAAGATGGGGAAAATTAAGCATGACAGGCTCCTTGCTTTGTCAAAGTAGTTCTTCATACTCTAATTGTATTGTTTTCTGCACTACAACAGAGGCATTATAGGTTATTGTGACTGAGTTCAATCATGCCTGAGATATTATTAGTTCTTCTACTTAATGCTGTTAAAAGCAAAGCTAACACCAATAAAGCAACTGCATTCAGTAGAGCAAAAGATACATTTTCTTCTGCCTAATAGGATTGTGTCTGTTCTCTTCTAAGAACAATGTTGTGATTGGGCTTTCCAACAAAGGAATTAGGGAACTCTTCAGTGCGCTTGTGTTTCTGAGACAAAGCAGAGGAGAAGAAAATAAATCCCCAGGAACAGAATCAGACCTGCTCATAGCTGGCTCCCTGGACAGGCTTGAGGGGTGCAGGACGTGACAGCAAGCACAGCCCTGGGGCTGCTCCAGCAAGGGGAGAGCCCAGCAGGGTGCCTGGTGCTGCAGTCACTGCATGCACTGAGGGACACCTCATTTAGAGCCAGGTTTGCTTCTCCATGGGGTTCCTTCCATGGCGTTACCTCCATGGTGTCCCTTCATTGTGTCCCTCCATTGCACCCTGAGGTCTGGGCTGCATGTGGGAAGGGAAAGGAATTCCTGCAGCGAGCCGCACTTACAACCACTTGTTTCTATTTTGGAACATAATATAAACCACACCAAGAGCTTCTGAAGGGGTGACAAGCCAGAGCTTTTTGAAACAAATAACTTTGTGCTAGTCCAACCGCTATGTGGTACAAAGGGTGGGAAGTAAAGGTTTAAGTAGTGTGTTTGGGGCTGGTACCTCTCCTTGTACCCTGGATGGAAGGTTGTGCTCTGTGCTGGAGGTTTCCCAGGTGGCTGCCCTGGGCTCACAGGATCAGAGGGACTGAGATGCCCATCTGCCGTGCTGGGAAGGGTTGGGGGGCCAGGTGCACCCCTTGGCTGTTCTCTCCTTGTCTTTTGAGGGCTCCTTCCAGAACACTGGTTGCTTTGACAAATATTTTGCAGTATTGTCACAAGCGTCCTGGGAGACAGCAGTCTCTCTCCTGCCCAATGCAGCTGTATGTAATTCTAGAAAAAAGAAGCATGACATAGCCTGAGCAGCATCCCTGCCCACTGCTGTGACATGGGGAGTGGCTGGGAGCCAGCACTGGCTGGAGGGGAGGGACCCCTCCAGTTTGTGGGGTTCTGTGTCCCCTTGCCCCAGTGGGACCTGTCCCAGCCCCATCCCTGGGCTAGTGCAGCTCCCTCAGGGCCAGGTGGAGACCCTTATCCCCCTGGCTGTGCTGCCTCTGCACAGCTTGCCTGCAGCACTGAATGCACAGGATCCGCTGCCCAGAATTTGACAGACCCTGAGTGGGGGCAGCTCTCCCACAGGCATCATCAGATGTTGCTTTGCCTTCAAGGGAGGGCACCACAGGCTTTATATTTTCATTGACCTGGTGCTCTCTTCTGCCTTGCCTGTGCAAAACAGAGAGGGTGGTAGTTTTCGCTGTGCCAGCAGCTCTGAAGGTAGCAGAGCTCTGAACATGCCTGGTGGGGGCAGCAGCTCTGAAAGTTTCAGAGCTCTGAACGTGCCTGGTGGGAGCAGCAGAGAGGTGAAACCTGGGCTGGAGATGCTCAGGGTGCTGCAGGAGGCAGGCAACCCTACCCAAGAGTGGGACAAGGCTGTCCCCCACTCACATGGGTCCCTGCCTTCTCTCCCAGCAGTAACCATCCTGCTGAAGTGGCTCCTGGGGCCCTAGCTGGGCAGGGCAGGACTCTCCATGACTGGCTGAGCACATGTGGAAAGACACTCCCTGGACAGCCCATGCTGCTCCTGCCTGTCTCAGCTCAGCACCAAGCACTTCTGACCTGCCCAGCTCTCCCTGAAGAGCATTAGGGCCATGTCCTCTGAGCCTGTTTTTTAGGCACTGTAGGCTGACTTGGCTCCCTATGGGTTGAGATTTCCCCACCTGTCTAGTCTTGCAGTCACCACCAGAGACTTGTGTTGGTGCAAGCCGCCTTCCAAGACATTCCTTCTCTGTCTGTACATATTGGCCACCCATAGCCTGGCCTCTGCTGGTCTTGTGTCTGAGCACACAGCTCTGCTGAGCCCTGCTTTGAGATGAAACATCTTGTGTTGACTTGTTTTGACCTGGGCAACTTTCCAGCACAGACAGTTGCACACCAGTTCTGCTGGGTTCTGAGAAAGCAGCATGAACGTGTTTTTCCTAAATATAAGGGACACAGTATTTACTGCTCTGCACCAGATGCAAGAGGTCTAATAAGGCTGCTTCTCAGCTTGTCCCAGGCTCTGTGAAGAAGAGCAAACGATGGCTACTGGGGCTGAGTCTCCTCCTGGCTGCAGAGCAGGTTTTGGTGTGTACTTGCCTGGAAGCCTTCCAGTAGGAGATGGGAAGGAGACACCATTCACTTTGAGGGGAGTTTCGGCATCTGAGGCCGGGAGCAGCAGGGAAGTGTGATGAATATCAGATAGTGTTCTGCCCCACACAGCTCCCATCCCTTGCAACATGAGCAGCTATCATGGGGCTGACGTGGCATTTGGTGAAGGAACTATAATGTTGTCCTCACCAAAACTTGCTAACTGGAACAACATCTCACCACCTGTAAGTGTTGAGAGAGGCAAATGGCATTCACTGGTATTACAGCATGAGCTTTAGAGTGTTCATACTGAACCAGACTAGGTGGCACCTACCTGGTGTCCTCTACCTAACACTGTCCAGACACAGAGGCATGGAGTGGCTCTAAGCATACAGGAGCACACCTGTATGCAAACAAATACATGACAATACTGCTCCAGTTTAAGATGTGAGGATATGAGCATCAGTGACCCTGAAAAGGGAAAGATGGTACCTGCTCTGCATGTGACAGGGTGGGCAAAATGCTAGCTTGACTTGTGTGCACAAACTCCAGTTGACTTAATGGAGGAGCTGAAAAAGGTTGGTTACTTTTCAGACAACTGTTGCCATTAGTCTCTGGCTGCTGTGCTTAGCCAAATCATTTCAAAAAAGAAATTGGTGAAGTGGATCCTGTTGTCACTGGAGACCACGTAGGAGATCCAGCTCCTGAATTCCTGTGGTTCCTTCTGGCCTTGTCTCCAGCAGTGACAGAGGGGAGAAGCAGGAGCCTGTGGTGCTCCCATAATGCTGTTCCTGTAGAGCTGGGTTGCCAGTGGGGGGAGGGTGAAACTTGGCACTCAGAGGAGCATCAGAAGAAGAAAGTTGATTAAAGGAAAGGCAAAATGGTCACTTTCCCCTGGTGCTCTTTCTGTTCTGTTTCCTTCTCTGATACTAGCACCTACCCAGGCAAACCACTGCTGCCCAAATGGCTGCCATTTGACCTGCCAACTGCACAACTCACTGCAAGCCACACAGAAATGTACTGCTCTGTCTTTGTAAACAGGCTAAAAATACCACGGTGCTATTCCTCCAAGGGCCAGGAGTTCAGAGAGGCTGGGAAGGAAGCTGGGGTCAGGCTGCCTCTGGGGACCAGGCGCAGGCGTCACATGTAGGCGCAGAGCCCTGGGACTTTCCCCTCCAGCTCTGCAGAAACAGAGGCTGACTAAAAGAGACCTGATTGTCAGAATCAGTGCTGGTGTCCTGCCACCCTTGCCCTGGCCACTCTGTGGTGCCAGATCTCCTTGGGGTAGTGTTAATTGTGCAAGAGTGCTAGAGATGTGACTTGGAAAGCCTCAGAGCTGTGTGAGAAGCCCAGTGTGGCAGTGGGGAGCAGCCTGGGCTGGTGGGACTGCTCATAAAGCTTGGCTTTGGTTCTGCTCCTCTTCTTCAGGGTCATTACCTTCTTTCTGTATCACTGCATGTATTGGGTTTGGTGGTGTAGCTGCCACCCCCAGTCAACCAGGGTAACACTGTCTTCTGGACCCCTTTTCTGAAGGGTGCCCTGTGTGATGCTTGTGTCTCCATTTCCCTTGATTCCCGGAGTCAGAAAAGACTGTTCCTTCAGACATCCTATCTCAGAAGCAATTAAAAGCTAATTTCTGTTCCCATCACACCAGTGTAACTTGTTAGTATCCTAACCACATTCTGGTCAGGATAAGCAGGACCTGTGTCTGGGTGTCTCCCTCCACAAATGATGCAGCAACATGTGCCAAATAGAAACCTCATCAGGAGTTCTTTCAGTTCGCTGTATGTGCCTGGCAGCCACAGGGACCTGGAACATTTTTGGATTTTCCTTCGATAGTGCTTAACCTCATTATCTGGTGTGAGACTCTGCAACTCAGGGTTAATCAGTAATTAGTGCTGGTGCCCCATCAGGCATCTGTTGTGTGCTGTGAGCAGCTGAAAACAGAGACCAGGGATCAGATCTGGTCTCTGAGCAATAACAGCCATGGTCTCTGCTGTCATACACTAGCTGGTTTCTCCATTTCAACTGTATTTGTAAGCTTAAACTTCCCCTACTTGAGCTGTGGTGATGGGAGCCTGGAATCAGCTGCTCTCCCTGGGAACTGCTGGGTGCTGGACAGTTAAATGAAGAGGGAATAGGTCCAAAATTGAATGGTGGACAATAACCACACTAAAGCCCGAATATGCTGCTGTCATCCTCTGTTCTCCATCTGCCTGAAAACCCACGGGAACCCCATATCACCCAGCACTCAGGTGGGCTGGTGTGGTGGTGGGTGCTGCCGCTTGCCCACTGGTGTTTGCCCCCTGCAGCCATCCTGCTGTGGGCACTGCCCCCGAGCAGCAGCTCCTGCCACAGTGGCCATGCAGGTTGGGCTGCTCTTACCAGCTGCTGCTCCTCCAGCCAGATGAGTTCGATAGAGGGATGGTTTTAACAAAAATACACTTTGCTGTGTAAGAGTTTCAGTGTAATTTAGCATGGTTTTTTGCCTCTGGCAAAACCCAAGCAGAGTGTCAGGGGTGGCGTCCACACCTTAGTCCTCAGCTGCGTGCTCTGCACTGAGCTCATTCAGCTGGGCCGAGCTCCAGTTTATCGAGGATTTCTCACTTGTCACTCCCGTGCTTCGAGTGCCTCTGCCTGTTCCATTAACCTCCTGCAGCTGATTTAAACCATGTGGATCCTGCATTGATCCCCTGGCGGAATTTCTTGCTGCGGCCCGTCCTGCCCGCACCTGTGGCACTGCCAGACCCCATCCCCGTTGCAGACTCAGCCGCATATGCTGCTGTGGGACGGCAGCCCAAGGGGCTGCTGCCAAATGCAGGGGGAAGGAGAAAGGAAGCGGCTGTCGGATCCCCGCCGGGATGCGAGTTGCGGCTGGAGGGAGCTGTGACCGAGCTGCTCTTTCCCAGGGAGGATTCTCCACCCCGTCCTGGGTGGGATCTCGGCCGTCCTGCTAAAAGCCAAGCAGGCGGGGTTGGAGTTCAGTTGCCCCGGGCAGGACTTGCTTTCTTACAGGGACACAGGAATAATTTCTGCACGGGACACTTGCAGTTCAGTCTCCCCATGGAAGGTGAGAGGAGTTTTATTGTCTTTCTTTGATAATTCTGTTTCTTCAATGCTAGTACCAGAAAACAGGGTGTGAACTGTTTGGGGGGATGGAACACCAAAAGTGTCTGGCTGTTCTCTCGTGGGATGTGCTGCTTCTGTTTGGCTTCGTTCAGACACAAACGAGAAAGTTTTACAGGGATAGATTTTTGTTGTTGTTGTTGTTGTTTAGGAAAAAAAAAAGTAAGAAACTTTGAAATGTAATACTTTAGCATCTGAACATCTCACACAAGGCATTTGGGGACTGCTGCTGGGCGGCGGTTTCTCCTCTAGAGGGTAGCAGCTCCCCGCGGCTGCGGGCTTGGCCGCGGCTCTCCCGAAAGGGCTGGGACATGCTTTGGCGGGGGGTACATGAGTGTGTGCCCACGCGTGTGGTTTGTTTTGGTGTATACGAGGCATTAGTTATGAAATGCCACGTGCTAGAACAAATGGAGGTTTTCGTTTGTTAGATAAAGTCTGTCTCTCGCCGAGGCTGTCAGCCCAGGGCAGGGCATCACGGGCTCCTGACGAGAATCACCTGGACCCTCAGTGCCCAGCACTGAAGTCTGGTCCCTGCCGATGTGCGTGCAGCGAGGGTAGGCAGGAATGAAGCAGGGCGGTGGGCAGCCTGGAAGCCCTGCATCATGCTCCCACTTTTGCCAAAGGCTTGCTTTGTAATGCTGAAAAAATCCTACAGTAACTCTGATGGATCCGTAGGAGGTTATTAAGTGTCAAGATGTCAGATGGTGGCTTTTATTCTATTGCTCCTTGTAAAACATTTTGTATTCTCTGGGCAGGAGGTGGAAGTGTTGCAGTGAATGTTTACAGAAAATGAATTAGTGTCATGTTGTCCCTTCCCAACTACGCTCCCCTGACAGATAGCTGCAGGGGCCGTGGCTGCCCAGCCTCACCACAGCTCTCCTGTGGGCTTTGAGGACAGTTTGCCAGGACCACAGCTGGGAGTAACACTCCATTTCTTGTCCTTTGCCTCTCTATAAAATAAATCAAGCTGAGTTTTCAACCCTCTGTTTGCAGATGCCGTCTGGCCAAGTTTTGAGTCAATTTATTTCTCGTTGCTTTGCGTCACCCTGGCGATGTGCCGAGCAAAAGAGCTGAGAAGAAACACAATTAATTTGCTGCATTCGAGGCTAGGGCTGAGCATCTATCCATCAGTACACAAAGGTCTTCTAGGGAGTGGAAAAAGTATATTTTTTAAGGTAGAAGATTAGTTGTGTTTTGGAAATGAAGAAATTGTTGACATAAGCTAAAAGTCTTAAATGAGGATCACAGAATGGTTTGGGTTGGAAGGGACCTTGAAGATCATCTAATTCCACCCAGCCCTCCTCTGCCTCTTCGCATTTCCCTTGATGCTTCTGGGAAAAGGCAGGACCTTGAGCATGTTTGTGTGGGAAGGGAACTTGGCTTCTCTGGTGAATAAATAATAACAAATAAGTAGCTGGTTTATGCATTAAAACAAAGCCTTATGAAAGGCGAAAGATAAACAAAAGGCCCTGCTGACAGCTTGGTAGGTTTTTACTGTGGTGCCTGATGGCTGCTGGAGCCTGGGCACCACTTGTGGGTCTCAGTTTGGTTCAGTGACCTTAATCATCTGAATCAGGATTGTACTGGCCACCCTGGCTTCAGCTTTCCTGGGTGTGGTACTGCAGACATTGCTGCTGCTTCCATCGTCTTCCAGGAGTGGGGCAGGAGTGGGTGGTTTGCTGGGGACAGGTTTATGGTGGGTGCTCGGGGGGTGGTTATGCCAAGAGGCCAGTGCTCATGTGCTGGACAGCAGCTTCCCACTTCCTTCCCAGCTCTGAACTCTCACACAGGAATGAAGATCCTCTTGAAATCTGATCTTTTTTCTCAGTTTTATTCCTTGCATTTGGCAATTGTTCCTCCCTTCTCTCACAAAGCAGCACAGTAATCAGATGATGTCCCTGACTCATGCTACACAACCTTGCAGGATGGGGCCTTTCTATTTGTCAGACAAAGCCTGTTGATTTAATTTCTGTATCATTATTCAAGGTAATATGTGTCACTGATGATGGTGCATGAAATTGAACAGAGTCTGAAAAAAAGGGTGGTATGTTAAATAAACCTCGCCAAAGGACCGGAAGGAGGTAGAAGTGAATGTGCAATAAGGTTACATGGTGCCATAGCTGCTGCTCCACCTCTCTGGCTGCATGCAGGCCTTCAGCTTCTGGGAAGTGTTGGCAGGGCCACCCAAGCTGGTCAGACACCAGCACATGCTGGGGGACATGGACTGGAGGCCAGGTCAGATAGTGAATGGCCAAACTTGTATCCAACCCCATCTAGCTCCTGTCCCACTGTGCAGCAGCAGCTGTGGCTCTGGAGGTGACATAGGCAGAGCAGTTCACTTGATGGCTACCTGGGATGGGAGGAGGGCAGGACCTTTTCCAACTAGTGCAAGGAAGGTGAGAGCTGTCTGCTGAGGTGGATATACTGTCCTTTCACTAGTGCATCTTGGCCTAAGCAGAAGCAGCTCTGTCATACTTGCCGTTACACATAAATACATAATTATGCATCAAGATGCATCTGTAGAGTGTGTAATAAAGCAGATACATCTGTGGCTGTTTGACAAGGGACTGTGCAAAAGACCTGTCAAACACAGCTCTCTCTAGATGTCAGTGTCCTTGGGTTTGTGGTGAAGTACCCAGAAGTGTTGCTGGCACTGGGCACTCCCACCCAACACACCCAGAGCCTCTGCAGAGCTGTTCCCTAAAGTCCCTCTGTTGGACTGAAGCACCTAAGTTGATCTTTATGTCCATTATTTTCTTCTTGAGCATTTCAGAAACATTTTTAGGTTTCATATGTCATTCAGCAAAGTCAGAGAAACCAAGAGGTGAAGCAAGAGGTTCACCTGCTGCCAGCCTGCAGGGCTGACTCTGGTGAGACCCCTCCCCAGCAGGTATCCTGTGGCCCTTCTCCCACTACAGCAAATGGCAAACTCTCGTTAGCTCCATTAATTTAGCAGGAGCACAGCAGCTGTGCTTCAAAAGCTGTTGCTCTAAGGGACACCTTTTGCCATCTGTCCCGTTCACACCAGCACGAGGCCATGGGAGGCCAGAGTCTGTGCAGCTGTCTGCTGCTGACCTCTGCCGAAACCGTGTCAAACAGCTATTTATAGGCATGCAGGAAACCCCACTGGACCTTGTACTTCCTCTCCCATCTGAATCTCTCACCAGCTTGGCAGTGCAGGGAGCATTCATTTTGTGTGCTTTTTCATTGGACGTTGTGCTGAGCAGTAGTAGAAGATGTACATGGTCAGGCTTTGGCAGGCTGGTGACAAGAAAGGCAAGTCATCTTCTAAAATTGTTACGGTTTTATAAAAAGGTATATTTTTGTTAAAAGACTAGAAGTCCTTGTGTAAGGGACGTCAGGCAGCCGCAGGTGTGCTGGAAGGGGAGACAGGGCTCGAGCAGTGTGAGTGCAGGAAGGGACCCCCTGGATCCCAAACAGCCTGTGCCCTCTTTCTCCTCCCACCAGAACAGATCTGGGGACCTTCATACACAGCAGAGCACTTGCTAGCCCAGGTGTCCCAGAGCCTGCGGGGGGAGCACCCTGAGGTGGTACGTGCATGAGAAGTAGCCTTACATTTCTGAACAGCAGCTGCACACCAACCCCAGCTCACACGCTTTCCTTGAACTGCTTCCAGATTGATAGGACATTAAACAAAGAAGAGCTGGGAGAAATTTAAATTACAGCTTGTGACCTGAATGTCAGACATTGTGCTGCACATACACCAAGGAGCATGTTTTCTCTGCAACAGACAAGATGGATGGGGTATAGCTTGCTGCTATTAATTTTCACCACATGAATCTTTCTGACCAGTAACACATTATCATTTTGCTTTGTCTGGGATTGCCTTTTTTTTTTCCCTGCTCCCATGGCACCAGTCCAGAATACGTACAAATCTTATTCAGTCTTTATCATTCCCACCTGCAGTAACTATCAATCACATCAGCCTGAGCAGAGCAGGTTGTTCCTCTGGAGAAGAATCAGGGTTTGTTGGTTAAGGGCCACCCATCAGTGCTGGGAGGTCAGAGTCTCAGCTCTGGGGAACTGGCATAGCCTCACTGCCTGTCAGAAAAGCATCACTTCTCTGGTATTTGGAGGGTGGGTGCTCAGAACACATGCAGGGAGGAGAAAAGGTGAAATGCATCGAAACACCAAGAAAAACCCCAGGAAAAGCTTCTCTAGGCTGTCCCACCTGAGTGTCTGAAGGCTGAGTGAGGAAGGTGAGGAAGGGAGCCTTCTGCATGGACATCGAGGTGGTGTGAGAGGGTCTAACAGGTTTCCTGCTGTAAAATGGTGCTGGGACTTAGAACAGTAATTATTTGGGGTAAAAAAAAAAACAACAAATCAACACATAAGAAATTCACATAAATCTAATTTTCTGCTGCGATCACCAATCTGACAGTAATTGTGCGGCATGACCAAACTGCTGCAAGGCCTTCACAATGGTATGTTTAATATATATTAATGTATATATTAAATGTGATTTCCAGACACGTTAGGGCTTCTCAAGGAGAGTGCAGATAAGGCACAAGCTGGGAGGCAGCTGGCCCAAGCATTCTGCAGGAGGAATGTGTGGGCACAGAAATCTGCAGGGCCTTGATTTTCCTTTCACTTGTGTTTTTTTTTGCTCCTGTGCTGTTCTGTCACCCTCAGATGTGTTAGCATTTGATTTGCACCAGTAAAAGAGCTGAATCCCAAGCCTGGCAATTAAAACCCACCAAGGAAAGCCTAGGGTATGTTGAAGAGCAGCATGGTGAGCATGGCTCCAGAGCAGCTGCTGGAAGGATGGTGAGAGGAAGACCTGGCACAGAGGCCTGCAAAGCCCTGAGCAGGCATCCACACAGCCAGATGGTTTCACAGAGGCTTTAGCAGTGCTTTGCTCCTTTCCTAAGGCTATGTGAATACTCCTGGAAGTCAAATGCATTCGTTTCTCCTCCTCCTGCAGTCAGAACCTGACTCTTTCCCATCTATCCCACTCCCATGTCAGCCAGGTTCATCCAGGCTCATGCTGGTTTCCCAGTGGCTGAGCGCAGTGCCCCTGGAGCTGTGATCCATTGGTGCCAGGAGAGTCTACACTCACAGGTTTTAAGGAAGCTGTCTCTTCAGTTTGCTCATAGGCTCTACCTTCAGAGCTGTCCAACTTGTTAACATTTTAATGTAATGTGCTGGGAGTTTGGCTGATCTCATCAGTCCCCTGGTGTGTGGTGTCTGCTGAGGGACAGCACTGCCCTCCTGAGTGGAAACAACCCCCAAAACTATTCTGTGCCCAGTGAAAGTGCACAGGAGAGGAGCTGCCCAACATCTACCTGAATTAAGTATCTGGATCAACATCAGGCCAGTTGAGTCAAAGGGCATTTTTCCTTTAATTTCAGAGCTGTGGGATAGTGCCTCCACAACCTGCCAACCAGACCCTGGGATCCATCTGTAGGGTGAGGCATGGCAGTGAGCTGGAATGAGGGGGATATACTGGGCGTGAATAGGAAGGGCTTGGACTGAAATCTCAGGACTGCTGAACATTTCCAGAGAAGCTCTGCACACTCTATAGTGCACACAAGCAGAGCCCATGTGCTGTCCCAAGATATGGGATCCACCCCTCGGTTTGTCCTGGAGTCGCCACAGCAGTTGGCACAGCAGTGACCTTCCGTTGCCAGGAGAAGACAGCACATGATGTTCAGGGAGGAGAGGTCAGGTCTTTTCCTGTTTAAATGTTTTTAAAAAATGTTTGAGCATTTTAGTGGAAAAATTACTGAGGGAACCGTCCAAATAGGGAATCAGGAAATACTGCCCCAGCATAAATATAATTTTGACAGCTGAAATGAGAGGCAAGTGGTTGTCAGGTATGACTGGTAAGCATGTTGCTGGGCCAGTAGCTTGTGCTGAAGCTCAGCAGCCTAGGGACTTGTTCTCACTGCCAGGCACGAGGACATACCTACTCGGAAGTCGTTACTGTCTTGTGCCAGCTTGGATGTCAGAGCCAAGTCACTGGATGTCTTTCATCTTGGGTTCTCCTAGTGCAGTGCCAATAGTCAGTGAGATGTGTCCTTGAAGTGGGGAACTCAGTATTTCCAGCAGTGCATACTGAAAGCTATGACACTAAAATCCCAAGTTTGATGGAGTATAAATTAGTAGCAGACTTTCCAGTGCCAGGTTACCTGTGCAATGAAATTAGCTGTTCATATCATAATGTCAGCCCTTACTTGACTCTTTCTCCCCTTCAGCAAATCACTGAACCTCCCCAAGCCCCTTTCTAGCCATATGTTAAGTTGATGTAATGCTGCTTTTTAGTCTGTGCAATTACTCAATTACTCCTGCATCTGATTGCAAGTAATCCCTTAGGGCTATGATTCAGTTTTGCCCATTGATTTGCTGTGTGACCTTGAGCACCACATTAAATACACTTTTAACATTCAAAGGAATGGTGCTCATTTATGCTCATGAGCAGGCTATGCAAACTCCTATTCTACACCTAACTTTCCAAGCAGTCTACTTGTTGTTGAATGTGAAGTTTAAAGACAGATACTAACCTCTTCTGAAATACAAAAGAGATTTGGGAACCTAAGTTCCATTCAAATTCACCTCAAGCAACTTTCAATGGAGCTTGGAGAGTCTAAGAAATTTAGATACTTCTGAAAATGTCACCCTACCTGTATCTCCAGGGTCTGACACTACACAGACACCTGAATTATTAAGGCAAGTTCCCTTTGCTGATCCAATCTGATTGCTGTAGAGCTTGCAAAGCATTAAGTGTGCACATATTTAATGTCTGCTAATGCTGGAGTTGGGGATGCCTCAAAGTGAAAACTGTTGTGCATTTAAATGTGTTCTTCTTCAAAGCTGAGTGATAACAGCTCCCGGAGAGCCATTTTGCAGGGGCTGTCTGGTGCTTCTTTGCTTTCTTATTTTAGTCACCTGTGTGTTGTGTGCATTGGAGAGATGAGCTGTTGAATCAAGGGAGTGGTGTCTGAAGAGAGGCCTTCTGGAAGGAGTGGCCAAGGAAGAAGTGTGGATACCGCTTGTTCTGTCATTAGGATTGGCCCCTGCCCGTGATGATACAAGGTTTTTTAGTGTTTTGTGCATGTTTGTATGAGGAGCAGCTGTGGTTGCCTTTAACTTTGTTGGAAGATCGCTGTGAAATAACATGGACAAGAAGCAAACCTGTTTTCTGAACATTTTAAGAAATGTACATTAGGTTTTTGCATATGTTAATTGAAAGTAAATGAGGCTAGGAGAAGCAGCCAGTGTGGGTTTGACCTGGGACCATTCTGGGAATAAGCAAACACAAATAACCCTTTCCTAAAAATGTTCTTTGCAACCCCACCCTTCAGGAGTGATGTTCTGTGCAGCAATGCAAGTCTGGACAACGCTGGTAGCCAAAGGCTGAGCTTTAGCCCTTGTTCATGCTCAGCAGTTACTCTTATGGTACAAACAGCTCTCTAAAGCCAGGAGGTGAATTGCTGGGAAGCCATGTACCAGGTAGAGTGAGTGAGATTGCAGAGTCAGGCTGCTTGTCATCCCAGCCCCATGAAAAGCCATGGACTGGGGGACAACAGGTCGGAGAGGGAGCTCAGTGACAGCAGGATTTCATCCCCACTCAGTGTTCCTCTCTGTACCTGTACTGCAAAGGGTTTAAACTGCAGAGTCTCTGCACTGCTGTTAATGCATGCGTGTGGTGAGCAGCCAGCACACCTGCAGATAGGAGCTCAGCTGTGCAGGTTAGTTCTTGAATCTGTAAAGTGCTGCATGCTCCTTGTCTGTGAAGCAGCATAGAAATAAGTGTGATGTGTAATTCCTACAAATTCCCCAGCTTCTACATAGAAAGCCCTCAAACCACTGAACTAGTTACACAACACCAGTGAAGACAAGGGCAGTGATAGACTTCAGTGGTTAAAAAAAGTAAAGCTACCAGACCTCAGCTGTGTTCTGATTATTTTCTTTGAATTTGCGTCCTTTTCATTTCTTTTTTTATACTGAGATATAAATAATGTTAAATTCCACATCACCCATGGGTCTGAAATTTAGCTGTAACAAGGACTTCTGCCAACTTTTATAAAAGGATTTTGCTAACATGAAAGAAAAATAGCTCACGCATAATAAATACTCCTCCTGACCCATGTTATCCTTTTGCATTTAAGGTCAAACATCTCTGAATGGAAAAAAAAAAAAAAAAAAGATAAAGGGGATGCAGAGAGTCAGCTGCAACAACAACCCAAACCTCTGTGTGAAGGTCCTCCCATCAGGGTTTTGATTTTCAGACTGTTCACAGCTGCCACTACATTTTTTTGTTGGCCTGAGTCACATAAGCACTGGGCTGGTAGTGCTTTCCTTTCACTGGTGTAAATCTCGGTTGGAGCTTAAACCTTGACTTGACCAGGCACACATTTATCCCTGGGATCTCAGCAGGACAGCATGTGGTATAAAATTAATCACGGATGTAAATCTATGCAGGACTTCTGCCCAGTTCTGCGAGTCTGACTTCAGATGACCTCAGAGCAGTTCCTCTGGACTTCAGCTGGTGCAACACAGGCCAAATTTGGCTTAGTGCATTCTGCTGTACCCACCATGGAGGTTCCAGCCAAGAGCAGCTATTTGATAAGAAACTGATCATTTTGAAATTATTCTGGTCCTCTTTTTCTTAGTAATATGTATCTTCCTCCTGCCAGAGAAAACACCTACGGCTTTCATAATCAGCTTACTCTGCTGCTGAGCTGATTATGTGTTTTGAATGGTTAAGTAGATGTTAATTTTGCAGATGAGTATTAATACCTTTCTCCAAGCCCATGTCCTCATGATTCAAGGAAGACTAGCACGTATTTAAGATGTGAAGCATTCTGGAGGTGAGGTATTATCTTACAGTGGCCAGTTTCAAATTCTCCTGATGGTTAAGTGTAGATGCTAAAAATGCACTTGAAAGAGGACTGGCTGGTTTAAAAGACTGGTAGCAGGAAAGAGCTTCTGGGCAGTTGGGGACTGCTCTGAGGTCCATGTGCTGAGACAAAGTGTGGCCAGGCTGAGGAGGCCAGGCTGCTTTCTGCCTGCCACCCTGAAAGCTGCTGGGCATGACAGGGCCAGGATGTGCTGTGCTAACCATGATCTGAAGCTGGCTTTGGGGGGCTGCTGTTCTGGCAGCCTACCAAGCTGTCCCCCAAGGTGCAGTTTCCCTCAGAGGAAACATCAGTTTGCAGAAATTTTTCTGATCCAACACCATCTCTTTTGACCAGGGAGAGGCCGGACTTGCATGAATATTTGGCCACCTCCATGAGCTGTGCATGCCCTGACACTGCTCCTCACATGGAGACACCTTTCTTTATATTTCCTGCTGTTGGTGCTCACTGTATTGATCCTTTCAGACTCTACTGCTGCTTAGCTGAGCTTTGAGCAGTAACAGGGGCCTCAGGGAGCACAAATGCATGTCCCAGGATCTGCCAGTTTGAAGACTATCATGACAGCAGTGGCTCCTACTCGCAACACCTGAGAGCCAGTTGAAAAGTAGTTATTTCTACTTGCCAGGCTGGTTTACCCAGTCCTGTGTTCTCATGAGCAGACAAGGAGCACAACCTTCCAGCTGGGGAGTGAAGACACATGGGTCCCCCACTAGCCATCACCCTGGCCAAAGGGCTGGCCATACCCCCAGTTTTCCTGGGCTTTCTCCACCAACCCTCTGGAAAGGGAGTGCCGCCCTTTGATGCTCACGACTGTGTTGACAAAAGGGCTGAATTCCTCTTGTTTCTTGAAATAAACTTCCAAAACCCTTGACCTTCCTGAGCTGGAGGGATATGTTTACAGATTGTTTAATTCCATTTGTCTTCCTGAGCGTGTGAGAGAGCTGGCAGAGTGGTTCAGGGATGGGGAGCCAGGCACAGTGGTGTGACCAGCCCATGCTGAGATCATAGATAAAAGACTAACTAATCAGTCCCATCCACTTAGCAATTTTCAACCATTCCTGTTAATTTTTGGAGGGGTGAGGAAGGGAATTATTTAATGGAATGCCCTGTGGTTTTTTCCTTTATATGAACTTCACAACACAGCAGTATGCCAGAAAAAAAATCGCCTGTTTGTATTGTTGTTTGTACAGTGTTATGTATTATACTTGCAGTATCTTCCAGGACACCAATGCTTGTAGACTTCCAGACAAATACCAGGAGATAATTCTGCAGCAGCTCTTCTCTAGTGTTACACCATCTAAACTCTAGATGGTGTATCTGAAGTCAGGGCAGCCAGAAGAAACAAAGCTTATCAGAGGACAAAAGAGGCAAAACACAAGGAATGGAGGTTACTGGTGTACCTGAAGTGTACAGCTTTATTTAAGGGCCTTAGCAGCTGCAAGAAGCTCTGTAAGACAGAAGCCATCTTTGCTCTGAGGTTGTAGCTCTAGGAGGTCTCATGGGTGCCATCACCAGATACTTGTAAGGAATGTCACCATTTTCAGGACTCTTAGCATGAGCAGCATGGCAGGAGAGGAATTGCTAAGGGTAGCTGACTGAGGATAATGGAGAGTAGGATGAAATTGAGAGGAAAAACTTAATTGGAATTAACTAGCTGAGAAAAGCCTCTTGATCTGCCAGACAGTGAAATTGCCTCCCAGGAGCCATGGTATAGTCCCAACCACGTGGGCATTTAAAGCCAGTCTAATGTCTGTGATTCCCTGAGTTAACTGGAGTATCTCGATAATTGGAACTGACACAAGGATTTATCTTCTTTGATTGACTAGCTTTCGTAGAGGCTCTTCTCTTTGTGGTACTGCACACAGCTTTCAGGGCAGCTGTTTGCACTTAAACTGCCAGAAGCTGACAATATGTATCCATTTCAGCTCTTCCAGTGCTTTCTTTGAAAAAAAACTTGAATCACTGGAATAGACAGTACTAATCAGTCTGTAGGAAAATGGAGCATCCTTACCTGGGGCTCACTGCTGTAAATCTTTTTGTGCCAATGCTCAGTTACCATACAGCAGTAGAAAGCTATTTAAGTGCGTTACTGCCAAATGCCCAATCAAACTGAAAAACTGGGCTGATATTGACCAAGTAAATAAAAGGAAAAGGTGTTTTGCCAAATGTATAAAAACAAATGGTTGGTATTTCAGCAGAAGCTCCTATTTACAACAGAGAAGGATTAATCCCACTAAGATGATGGGAGTGATATCCCGTGCTGATTTCAGAAAAGACAGTGTGTGGCAGCAAGCTGGTCCCAAAGGCTAGAGGTTTGTAAGGAGGTTTTGTGTTCAGCATTGTCTGTGCACCTGCTGTGTGATTTTTGCAAGGGCAGCACATCTCCTTTCCTGCTCTGCCTTCTCTGATTCAGCAAAGCTCTTCAGAGCAACAACCCTCCCCCTGGATTTTGGTCCTTTTTACAAAATGCAGATAGGACCTGGGGAACTGAGATGCCTCTTTGGTGAAGCACAACACTTTGGAAATCTGAATTTACAGAAACATTATGTCTCAAGCTGATTAGTGTATGAGACTTATGAGATATGCCTGCATGGTTGGAAGCAGACAGAGGAATAAGCTATTGCTACCACATTAGATCCACTTGCCATGGTTGCTAACTGCAGCACCTGGACAAGCTTCGGGTAGTTGCTTATGGCTGTTACCTCATGCCTGAAGGCTGTAGGAGATCTGACTCCCAGCCTGACTTCTCAGCTTAGAGACACAGGCTCTGAGAAGCACCCCAGCCCATAAGTGTACATTTCTATGGAGAAAAGCTGTGAAACTCAGTCGACAAGAAAAGAAGCTAGAGTTGTGGTGCTGATTCTGTTGCAGGCTTCCTTTGAGCAAGTCAGTTCTCTCTCTCTGGCTGTTTCCTCAGTCTTGTCCATTTGGCAGACTGAAGGGCAGCTGCACTGTCCTGCCAGTGTCTGCAGCACCTGCAAAAAGGAAGCTTTATTCTCTGATGGTTTCTCTACTGCTTCAAGCTGGCTGGTCACTAATGACCTTTAAGGTCACTACTGGGTAGACGTGCACGTTCTCACTCCTGCAGGCTCCTCCATTGGCCACAGCCAGTGCAGGCTGACAGGGAAGGTGTGGGGGTGAGACATGTCCCCTGCACCAGGATGGATGTGTGTGAGAGAGATTGTTTTTTTGCACACTCTCCCTGTTACAGCTTCCTGGCCTTGCGTGGTGAGACAGAGGAAGCAAGAGAGCAAGCCAGATGAGGAAACCCGAGGTCTCCTCCCACAGGGACACATCCCCAGGCCCTGTTGGGAGCCTGCAGCCCAGAAGGGACATGGGACCAAGGGGGGTTGCTGGTTCTGAGGTGGGCACTATGGCACTGCCCTGGGGAGGCACCGCTCCTTCACAGCTCATACCCAGCAGGCAAGAGATGCAGCCTGGCCAGTGAGCCCGGTGCAGATCCCCATCCCCACAGAGACCCCTCATCCCCACATGCCAGATACATCCCGGCCCCAGGGCCTCTGGTTTTGGGAAGGTGCTACACTTCTCTCTATTGCAAAGCATTTATTTTCACCAGCTGTCAAGGTCTTCAAGTATGGAGATCCCAGTCTGCCTTCCTGTATGATCAGTTGTGCTGTTATGCCTCTGCTGTTAGTTGTAAAGTCTTCCCAGTAGATCATGTGTTCTGCTGAGCCTCATTGCCTCTGCATATGGGCTCTTGGGTAAATCAATTAAATACTTTTTTCAGAAGAAAAAAACCCTTCCATCCAGAGTGCCCCATTGAACCAATTGGACGTGGATTGAGAAGGACCTAACGGAGAGCCCATTAGCTGCTGAGCATGTACCAAATCCAACTGGTGATGGCCACCAACGTGTCCAAGATAAAGAGCCTGTTGTTAGCAGGCCCTGCTGCCACTTCAAACAGCCTGCAGCAGGAGCAGCAAGTAGCCTCTTTATTTGCTCACCTCTTGGCTTTTGCTTCTGGCCCACCATTTCCAGGCTGGTTTCCCACACCTGCTCTCCTTCCAAAAGTCCCTGAAGAGTTCTAGCGTGAAGCTGCCAGCTTATGGCACAAGCCACAAATCCTGCTGCTTCCCGTGTTCAAGAGTGCAAATAAATAAATATTGGTTGTAAAATGATTCAGTCTTTATTAAATTTAGCTAGACTACTTGGCTTTTAATAGCATCAGCCCTGAATTACACTTCTGGACTAGACACAGTGCAGAGATGAATGTCCTTTAATTTGTTCCAGAGTAACTCACCATTTAATTTAACTGAGCAGTTCCTTGTTCTCCTATTCTGGAATGATGGATTGTGAAATGAACTCCTTTAAATTAATCCAGACGCTGGATTTCTGTCAGCAGAGTAATCTTTCTCAGTGGCATGCTAAGTATGCTTTTAAAAGGTATGGTGAATATGAATGATATGCACTTGGTTGATGATTTAAGTGTTTACACTTTCCAAACATTGCAGAAAAAACAAATATGGCTTAGCTGCATTTTTATAACCTTTCAGAAGTGATCAATCAAGCAACATCAAAGGGACTTAAATGGATTTCTAAGTTTGATGGTGAGGGCAACTCCCCTCTCATTAGAGAACCATCAATTTGGAATGGGGCTGAGCAAAGCTTAGAATATTTCTGATTGCAGGGCTTCCATAGATCATCCAGAAAGCTTTCTATTGGAGCCATTAATGGTAAGATATTTCATGTGAGTGCTGTCACTGCTTATGCTGGCTTCATGTTGCAAGGGAATGGTGCCCATTTTTTTTTTCCTTTTGCTTCTTTTACTTCTTGAAGTGGGGCATTTCTGGAGAGAAGCAGGGAGGGATGTATGAATATGTTGTATTTCTACACAAGAACTACAAAAAGTTATAGTGAAGTTGAGTAAGTGATATTGATGCAAACCAACCCATCAGGTCCTATCAGCTCAGACTCTCCCTCACTCTGTGTTATCAAAGGCAAAGACTGTCTGAATGCCACAGCTAGAAACTGCTCAGCATTCCCTGGGTCCAGCTGGAACCTGACAGCAATAGTTATTCTTAAATGTGGGAAGACAACACAAATCCTCCTGTCACTGAAATATGTGGCAGCACTTTTTAGGCAAACGTAAATGTCCCTAAACCTTTAGCAAGACATGAACTGCATTACACACTTGCCTACCCATTTTTTTCTTGGCAGGTTTACCCCTACATAAAATGGCACATCTAACAACTGACTTGGCTGAAATCTGAGTTCTTACTTTGTATGTCGGGAGAATGTGTTGGAAAGGGCGTTTGGAATCGGGCAGCCTTAATCCTTTTACTTCACTGCCAGTGGTAGACACAGGGATGGTATCTTCTCTGCAAAACAGATTTAGATCTTACTGAGAAGTATGTAAAAGGCTAGTATTATCCCAAATATTAAGTCAAGATGTTTTGCAGAAAGTGAGAAACTGAGCACAAGGTGATTTTGTGTGCTGACATCCTAATATCAGCAGGATAATGTTCTTTTTTCTTGCTCCTTCCAGGGCCTTTTATGTATTTAATGCATACTTGACTTGTTACCTCACCTAGGTGGCTAATGTGTACCTCATACCTTCCAAGTGGGACTCTGCACCAGCCTATGACATTTGGCTCAAGTAATTTTGTAGATACTGGGCAAGCAGAGAAAATAGCATGTGTGTTTTCTACTATTCTGACTTAGCCACCTTTATCTGCCTCATTGCTTAAAAAAAAACAAGGTGAAGAAATGAAGCCTGCTTCATGTTTCTTGCCAGCCTTCTCTCAGGACAACACATAGTGTTGTGACCTGTCAACTCCATGTCCTATTATAGCCTACACAGCCAAGCCATCTAAGGAAAAATGGTTTGGCTCCATATGCCAGGAGTTGTGCTGTGCCTGGACACAAACAAGAACGTACACAGTGTCCCGTCGTAAGCAGGCTGGCACCAGGCTTGGCTTCAGTCTTAGGCAAGGGTTGGGTCCTGCTGAAAGCTGAAGTGAGCTAAAGTGAATCAGGGTCTTTTGATCTGAAATGCTTTTATTAATGGGTTTTAGTGGCTTGGGTGGTTTAGTGCCAGTGTTTCTTTTTTAAACATCTTGAGAGCGTTCTTCTTCAAATTAAAAAATGTGTGAAATACTCTTCTTTTGAGTTTCAGAAGTCTGTTATAGAAAAGTAGTTCAAGAACCAAGCCAAAGGTGTTAAGGTCTCAAAATGAAGCTTCACGGGCCTTGCTGTGTTTCCAAAAGAGAAACTGATTATAAAATTGCTTTACAGTAGTGCTTGGATAGTGGATGGCTTTTACACCCATCACCAGTGGAAACCTTGTTGTTAACTAGATATCTAACAGAAGATGAAGCCATGTATCTTAAATGTATATTAAATGAGAATTAACATTCTTTTGTCTTCAAACTGATGTGTGATAAGAACTCAGTCTTTAGGCTTTGGCTTACGGCCTTTCTTAGGGCTGGCAAAGGTTTGTTAGCCAGAACAGGTGATTTCAGCTCTTCTAGGAGAGGAGCTGGGAGAGGCTCAAGGACCTGGCAGAGATCACAGAACCCAAATCAGGTGTTGATGTGTGTGGTAGTGACTTTGGGTTGTTCTTTATCCCCTAACACTCAAATCATGACTGCACCATGATGAAAGCTTGGTGTCTCAGACAGTTGCATTGTGAGTACCCAGCTTGTCTCGCACAGGTTGTTTTGCCTCGGTGCCAAGAGCCTCTCAGACACTTGCCAGGGCCTTTGCATAAGCTGGTGTGAGGCACAGGCCACTCCATAAGCAGCTGCAGTGCTGTGCTCGCTTTGGGTTGACCAGCTTGGGTACTTTGGACATTTCTGGTTGTCTTCGAAACATGTAATGCTGATAGAAATGTTGTTTAAATATTTGTGAGTTATTTAAATATAGTGCGTCAAATAAGCAGTCTTGTGACGCCCGGCAGGTCTGGCTCAGAGGAGTGCTTTGGTGAAGGAGGAAGAGGTCAGCACGAGTTATGTACACAACTTAAACTCTGACGAGAGACATGCTGGATCCATAAAACACAGGGCAAAAGGAGGGCCCTGGCCCCTGTTGAAAGGCCCCAGTGCAGGTGGGGCTCGTGGGGAGGGAGCTGGGTGGCACTGAGCAGCTGCAGCCGTAGCTGGGCTCCAGCCTGGCTGCAGGGATGCTCAGCCACCAAGCAGAAATGTTCTCTGGGACCTCGAGGACAGGCAGACTGTGCTGGGGCTGCCCCAGTTTTGAGATATTTAGGCTCTCTTAATATTTCACTTGTTTGGTGCCCATCTGCATTTTTAGCAAACTAAATTTTGGTTAAGCTCAAGGGACTGAATTTGCAACCCAACATGATGAAGGTCTTTTGGCAGTTTCTTCTCAAAAGTATTAGATGGAGCGTTTTAGGGTGGGACAGGTGGTTGTGGGACAGAGGGGAAATGGGATTCCTGTGGTAGATGTGAGAACTGGACATTATCTATTAATTATAGTAAATGTTTTTTATGAGCTTTAAAATATTCATACAATGCTTTAAAGCCTGCTTTCATAGGTGAAGTGCATTCTCTTCTTTCAATAAACAATTGCCATGTAGAGATTAAAATAAGGTACCAGGCATTGCTGAGATTCATAATAGTCTGTTGAAAAGGCTGAGCCTCCTATAACATCTGAATCTAGTTTCATGTTGCCTTTAAATTGATTTGACGCCAATTCCAGACCTACTGTAAAAAATGAGATACATGATTAGAGCACCACTGTCATCTTTCCAAGTTTTTTCCACTTTTTTAGAATTACTGCAAAGGAAATTATTTTTAAAGCATTCAGAATATTGACCTGTTTCTTGGCTCTTGTTACAATCTATATAATGGCTGTAACTGGAGATCCTCTGTAGTTACCTGTCTAGACAGCACATTTTTTACATTTTTTAAATGGATTTACAAGTTACTACTGCAATTTTACTCTTTGCCTTACAGATTTTGATCTGTAGTCTCTATTTGTTTTATCCCCATTGGTTGTTTTTTTCTTGTTCTCCTTGACATCTTCTCATGTAAAGTGCCAAAATGCCAAAGAAAAGGTTTCTCAGCTTCTCTGAGGTCCAGATACAAGCTGTTCAGCTTTTCAGATTAACATGCTACATCTACTTCTGGAATTTGTTGTGGCTAGTCATTGAAATCTTTTGGCTATTATTTCTTCCAAGCAGCAATTGCATTTTCAGAAGTTTACTATAGGCCTAATATTAGTGATTCAAATGAAAAGTTTAAACATATGTCATAGAAAAGAATGCTGAGGAAAAACAACAACAACACAGAAAAAGCATTGTGGAGGTTTCTGGAAAGGTCTCAAAGATTTCAAAGAATTATCCTATATTGATGATGAGCCTGAGCCAGGAAAATAGCAAATTATACAAATTGTATAATAAAATCTGTCCATATAATAACAGATTTGGCTCAAATCGGCTACCACACTTTTTTTTCTTCTCTGTTGTTGCCACTTTCCTGGAAATAGATTGGGAAATATATTTGAAAATAGTCTCAGCCTATGGGAGGAATGCAAAGTGAGCAAAGTTGCTGTGGTGTCAGTTGTTGGTACCAAACAGCAGATCTGCTGCCTATAGGTGAAAGCTTGACATGTGACCTGCTCTAATGAGAGGAAGATTGAAACATTTAAATGGAAATAGGGGCACAGGTGTTTAAAAGAGTGAAGATCAAACCAAATCATTGTAACCTGCTGGACAAGGGAACAGTCCATGCTGTTTTCCAGGTTCAGCAATTCCACATTTCCTTTCTTAACAAACTAACATAGTTGGGATTATTGTAGCAGCAGATAAACAGCTGTGTTAAAAGGACAAACCATGAGGCTATCTTTGCTGTAATCAACAGCTTTTTGACTGCTATGGACCCACACCATTTAGCCTTGATTTTCAGGGGGAAAAATCTGCTCTTAACTTCAGGGGGGCATTGAATGTGCTAATTTTCTCATAATTCTGTCACACAGATGCTTTCTGACAGAAAGGCCAGAATGATCACTGGATGCTACTTTTATAATATGATGGGTTAGTGTTTTGTCTTCATCTCTCAACACCACTGCACTGTATCCAAGAATCTATTTTTATCATTATTATTTTTCTCTTTTTAAACAAGGTTAAAGACATTACTCAGCTTACACTTGTCACAGGAGAAGAAAAATAGTCACGCAGTCTAGATTTTGCTCATAGATCTTTGCTCCCTGAAGTAGACACACCAGCAGTTTGTCTGATCTGCCTTGTGTCATGGATGATAAAGTTACAGTCTTTGTCCTTGGGAAAATACTTCTCAATCAATGGATTTTCTTGTCAGGATGTTTTTTGTTTTATTAACCTGTTTGGCTTTTTTTCTTAATTTTATCTGATCATTGCCTGTATTAAATCCTTTTCTATTGAGCTTATTGATTTTCTTCTCTGGAACTGATAATTCTTCCCTGCTACCTGTAATATTAATCTCTTTTAACTCTGTCTTAATGTATTGCCTGTGTTTTGTTCTGCATTTTTCCTCCCAACTGGTCTAACTCCTTAATGAATTATGCAGCTTTTCTCTGAACAACCTGTTTCCATAGAAATATCTTTCTTGGTGCCTACCAGTATAGTCACAGCTGAAGTTACATTTCTTGACCTCCTGTGTAAGTTTAAGATCATCAGCAAGGAAAATGGGAAACAATTAGTTTGGGATCTTACTAGGAGTATGTCAGAAATGAAATTCCATTCAGTGTTGATTCCTAAAAAGTGTTTGTTGTGGGAGGAAGTAAAAGGGAGTGATGGGAAGACAGGAGTGAGGTGATCTCTGGTAAATGTATCTGCATGGGAAATATTTCAGTGACATGAGAATTAAAATATGTAAGAAGCTTGGCTTTAATGAGCTGTGACTCCATTTCTTGGTAGAGTGCCTGTCTGAAAAAACTCCAGAAACTTGGGGGTTTTGTACAGTTTTGGTTAAGTATGAGTGAGGGGTTTAGGAGTGGCAGGCTCGGTTTTGAAAACAATTCATTTTGTTCATGCAGTATTTTTTGAAGTTGTTTAAAATGTCCAGCTCTGGGCTTGTCTTTCACCACATTTGAGCAATGTCAGTGTCTAAGCAAGGTGGAAGGTGCTGTGTGCAGGATCTCTACACGTGCTGCCCTGCAGGAGGCTGAGGGCTCTCTTCCTTGGTCAGTTATGTCAGCTGCAAATGCACCCATTAGAAGAGTTCTGGAGAGTCCTAAGCAAGGGCAAGTGGTTTCAGAAAAGAGGGAATCAAGTACTAATGACTCTTTGGGGAAAAAAATACCATTTTCCAGGCTTCACTGTGAAGCTTCACTGTGAAAATGGTGGTTCCAGTGTGTGGGCTGAGCTGCCTCTAGTCAGAGGCTGGTGCAAGGATCCACCAGGTTTCTTGTGCTACAGGGTGGATAAAATGATCAAGAGAGTGGAATGCAATTCCTTCCTCAAAAGCCTTGAGAAACTCCTCACTTAATGCTATATCATACTGAAATAGCCCCACATAATATTTTCTGTAAGCTGTTTCTAGGAAGCTGGCTTTAAGTTTGTTGTTAAAGTAACTTAACCACCTAAAAGAGAGAAAATGAGCATTTTAGGGCTGTGCAGTGTCATCTCATGGCAACTGCCCAGAAGAAAACAAAAGTGAGGGAGAGAAACTGCATTGTCTTGTTGGAGCCTTTCTGTCATGTGGAAGTAGTCTACTGATGCTATCCCCACATTTAGATTGTACAATCTGTTTTCCTAACACAAGCACATAGCTGAGAAGTGAATCAAGTGCAGGGAGTGCACTTTTTATACGGCTTTGGGTGGGTCAAGCAAAAAGCATTTTCTTAGTTAATCACAGCTAAACACCGTATGTCACACTACCTTAGTATCTTTTGTAGTTTGTAGCCCAGTGCCAATATCAAGCATCTCTTTCATTGTGCCATACAAATTGCCAGTTTAGGAATCAAGTGCATGAAAAATGAAGAAGTCTGTGCAAGTTTTGTTTGATTGCTATATGGAAAGCAAATCTAATGCTAATGAAACATGCCTGTGAATTGCAGCTTCATTATGGTTTAATGAACTTCGATGCATGACTTCACTTCTTAAATTTTCATTTTAAAAAGAAGAGGACACAATCCAGAAGAATTCTTGTTTTAAGTAGACATTTTTTGCTTATCCATTGCATTCAATCTCCTTTTTTTCTGCTATGTTTTAAATTCCAAACTCTAAGAGCCTGAATGTTACCAGAAGTTGTTTTACAGGAATTGAGAGCCTCATTTGGTTATCTGGAGTGGTTCATGGAGTTTGAATTCTCTTTTGACCTCTGTAAATTAACATAGCATCCCACCTTATGTCTGCTCTATGTGCCTAACAGTCCAGCAGCTATAAAGTTACTAGTGGTTTAAATTAACTTCCAGGGAAATAATTGTAAGTGTATTAGCACTTTGGGTATGTTTTTCAAAGACCAGCCTCCATGACACTCTGAACCTTGCTGAGTATCCCCACACAACAGGTGCTCAGCTTGCACAGGCTGATGGTGTATTTTTATTAGAAACCTACAGTTCTGTGTTGCTCATCTTGGCTTAAGAATCGGACCAAATCTTTTTTATTTCTTCTTTTTAAATTTAATGTGACAAAATAGATGATCTACAGCTTTTTGGGGGAGGGAAGGGCTATATTAGGTCAGGTCAGTAAAACAGCACCATTAAAAGCAGAAAATCAGCAGCAATGAACTGCAACAAATGCAGAGAGATCCTAAGTTGCAAAGGTCCCAAAGTGGGCTAATGTTTTTAGCACACAGGTTCATTGCACAACTGCATATGAATTTTTCAGACCACAAACTACTTTTTGTCTAGACTAAGACTATATAAGAAAAATAAAAATAAAGGTTCTGTCTGTTCCATGAAAGCTGGTGTTGCAAGGGACCTAATTGCAACACAACAACCACGTAGTGTGGCTGGGTCACACTCAGGAGCTGGGATCAGACACTGGGTTGAATCACAGGTCCCAGCTCCTGTGCCATCTTAAATCAAAAAGAAAGAAAGTGCTGCTAGGCACAGTGACTCCTGTGCAGGATGCAATGTCAGTCTGAATGTTTGTATGCAGTGTAGAGGTAACCTTGTAGTTATTTGCTAGGCAGGAAAAAATGGATATCTAATTTTGTACGCATTTAGTAATCTATCAAAATGACATGGGCAAAATGTTAAAACAGTGAGGTATGCCAGCAGCTTAGCCATGAATCATAGAATGGTTTTAGGTTGGAAGGGACCTTACAGATCACCTAGTTCCAAACCCCCTGCGTGGGCAGGAACACCTCCCATTAGAGGTGTTGCTCCAAGCCCCATCCAACCTGCCCTTCAACACTGCCAGGGATGGGGCAGCCACAGCTTCCCTGGGCAACGTGGGCCAGGGTCTCACCACCTTCACAGCAAAGAATTTCCTTCTTATGTCTAACCTAAATGTCCCCTCTTCCAGTTTTGATCCATTCCCCCTTGTCTTCTCACTACAAGCCGTAGTAAAAAGTCCCTCCCCAGCTTTCCTGTAGCCCCTTCAGGCACTGGAAGGTGCTCTAAGGTCTCCCCAGAACCTTCTCTGTTCCAGGCTGAACAACCCCAGCTCTCAGCCTGTCCTTATAGCAGAGCTGCTCCAGCCTTTGGGTCGTTTTCATGGCCCTTCTCTGGATTCTCTCCAGGAGCTCCCTATCCTTTTTATGTTGGAGGCTCCAGAATCAAACACAGTACTCCAGATGGGAATATTGCTTGCCCTCAGTTAGTCCTTCACTCTGAATGGAGGTAACTGGAAGGGGCTAATGGCTCTGCATAGCCAGCTGCCCCATGGTGTCCATCCTGCGTGCTGTGCGGCGCGATGCCACCCCAGTGGCACAAACAGTGCTAGTACTGGCATTTTCTAGAATGAAGGGAAACTCAGTGCCACACAATGGAAGAGCAAGGAAAAAACGCTTGTTTTGGTTTTCCTCACTTCTGTGCTATAGGTGTACTGATATTGGCTCTATTAGAAGCAAGGAGTTACTGTTACAGTTCCTCTTAGGAATTTTACATCAAGTTATTTCTCAATCGTGTACAAGGGTCCTGTAAAAAAACATAACCTAAGGAGCTTCTGCGTCAGAGGAATGTTGTATCTGTTCCTGTTTTACTGCCAGCAGAACCAAAGCAGGGAAAAACAATGTATCTGGGGTGAGACAGCAGGGAGCTAAATCCCCTGTCTCTTGTCCTGTTTACCTGAATAAGAATTTTCAAGTATGGATTTGGAAATTATAGAGTCACACTCTCATTTTCCCTAAAGTCAATGGGAGTTAGGTACCTAATTCCTTTGAGTTCTTTGAAATTGTTGTAAAGCAAACACTCCTCCTCTGGCTTGCTCAGAAGCAATTAAAAGATCAGCCAACACTGGCAAGCCAGCTAATGTGGTCTGCAAAGAAAATGCCTCTAAACTTGCCCAGGTCCCAGTAACTGACATGGGAGGCTAATGACAAGGACCTGAGTAAAGATCCTCATGTCATCTTGGGAGCCCTAGTAATCAGCTTGGGAAGCTAATGCCAAGGAGCTGGATAAAGATGCAATTAAGGTTGCCCCCAAGTACTGGGTTACATTGCAATTCCCAGCTGTGATAACTGAAGAGTTGGCTGTGGTTCCAAAACACCAGCATGATAGTAAACTAGGAACTAAAGAACAAATATCTTGGCCTTTTCATTTTTCCAGACATTTATATTCACTATCTGCATGAAGCCTAAATTATCCTGGCAGAATTCCAAACAATAATGCTTTTTTATTCTCTTCCTCCAGTGGGTAAATAAAGTACAATTAGGCTTTGCTATTTTGCATTGCACAAGGGACAACAGAATGCACATTTCCACTTATTTATGATCCTTCTCAGTACTTGGAGATTTTGACAGTTTTACAAGTCCCTGACTGCTTACCCTGGTCAGCACAAACACCCTGCTCTGAAAGCAGCATGTTTGTGCCTTCAACATTGAGCAGATAACAGTTGAGTAAACAACACGTTCAGACTCTTGCCCTCAGTAAGAGGACTTTAGGAAAAAAAGTTCTTGAAAATCCTGTTGCAGGCACAATGCAGTTCTGAGGATCCTCAGGAAATCACAGTTTTAGTGCATTTTTCACAGACTGTGTATAAAATTAAGTACCTTAGTAGCAGCTGCAAGTCATAGGTAAGTAATACAAATCTTTATAGCCCCAGGATGATGCACAGTCCAGAAAGATGCTCTGGGAAACTTGTAATTTTTTCTTCAAACGGACCCTAAAAAAGCCTTGTGGCTTCCACCCCTGCCAGCACAACCTGTAAAGACAGTCCCTAAGTCCCTGCATAAAGGACTGCCAGCTCCCAGCCAGTGGTTCCTGAGCTGCATGAAAAATGCTTTGCAGAGTTTGCTGTGTGGCTGCCCAGTGTGCCCAGTGCTGGTGGACTCCAGCTCTGGAGGAGGCTGAGGGGGATGGTAGTTGAAGGGTGTGGATAGTGGGAGGAGGCAGCAGCACCTCACTGTGCTGTGCCAAATCAAGCAGGTTTTGAAGTGGGGGCTCTGGGCAACTGCTTGTCTGTTGCTGTTGTAGGAGTATCAGTGCTATGTGGAAAAAAAATTTTCCTATATATTGACAGAGATTTGGAAAGAGCAAAATTCTTTGGATTTTTTTTCTGTTTCGTTCCAGATGGGTGGAACGTATCATGGAATCAGAGTGGTTTGGGTTGGAAGGGACCTTAAAGATCATCAAAGTTCCAACCCCCTACATAGGCAGGGACACCTCCCACCAGACCAGGTTGCTCCAAGCCCCATCCAACCTGCCCCTGAACACTTCCAGGGATGGGGCAGCCACAGCTTTCCCGGGCAACCTGTTCCAGTGTCTCACCACCCTCATACATCATACAGGCAAAGTCAAGAGTCGGTCCTGCCGTATTTTCTGTTCTGTCTGTACTCACCTGGCAGGGGGACAGAGGCTGTGGGAGTGCCTCCTGGCTGGGTATGTGGAGAAAATCTGTTCCCTTCTCAAGCACTGCACTTCTGTACTACAGAAAAGTGGACAGATATGGTCCTGGATTAACTAATGTAGAGGTTTCCTGCAAACAAGCAGGAAAACCTCTCAAACTGTGTGCCTGTTGGCAGCTGAGCTGGTTGAGTTTTTCTAGGTGAAAGTCACTTTGTGAAGACTTTTAGTGTTAGACTGGTCGTCCTCCTGGCTCTTTTCTACCAATTTTCTTCCCTGATTTGCTCTGTGAGTACAATGATTGTGTTTTATCAGTCCTCTGTCTTGGCACTCAGTAAATGCTGTGTTATGATAAAGCTTATGATAAATTATGACACTGAGTATAGCAATAAATGTAGGCATAGTGTAGATAGGCTATTGTTGAAGAAATTAGTTTGTGTTCTGCAGTTTGAAAGAAAAAAAAGGAGTCATGCATCTGTCTGCTGTAGAAACACCCTTATCATGCTGTGGTATCACTTTATCCTCAGATGAAAAAGCCATAGAGTTTTGTGCAGGGAAGTCTTTGTTACAGATGGCATTGTCCAAATGAAGCAAGTGATAATGGAAATAATTTAAAGTTCAGAAGTAGAATAATAAAATCATGGAAGTTCTGTACGATTTTGACGAGTTTCTTCAGTCTGTTGCACTGATGGCAACTGAGCAGCTGGAGCCAAGCCAGCAGTGACTTTAAGTAGGTATGCATGTGAAGTGCCATGGAATCTGAACCTTTGAGTGTATGTGTAAAGAAAATAGTTTAAAGAAACAGGTGTGTTCCTCTAGCCTAGCATACTACATTTTAAGGTGCTTCAAAAATACTTCTGTCTGCTGAGCTTGCTTGATTTTAAGGTACTTTTAAATGTTTCTTTCAAAGTGGTCTTTGCTCTTTTGGTTGGTGTCTGTTGTAACATGTGTTGGAGCTGCAGACATGCAAGAAGCGTAGCATGGGAATACTCTCCTCTTCCACGGGCCCAGTAATTTCCAGTGTTTTCAGACTCTAGAGCCTGCTGGCATGTACTCATGCTAAACGTGTTTGTGCTTTTGAGGCATCTGGTGAGTGTTCTGTGGTTCTGTGAGGTTATATTCTGCTCCTGTGGGAACGTTACGGTATTGGCCATAGGGCTTTATGAATTGTGAAAATGAGCAGTTAATTCTTGACATCTGCTGTGCTGAAGTGACTGCCAAGTTGTGTTGGTAGTTGGCAAGGAAATAAATATTGATAGGCCCTAGCAACAGGTACTCCTGAGAACTCTTGTTCTGGGAATGCTTAGGCTGTGCCTCGTGTTATTAATGTCGTGATAGCATTCAAAGTTTATTTATAGGATTTGTTTGTGTCTTATCACCATCTCAGAACTGGAACGCATGAATGGGCTTTGCTGGGCAAGGGCATAGACAAGAGTATCATACACCCTCCTCTGGTGCCTCAGTTCAACAGACAGAAGCTCTGGAGCAGTCATTCCAACAAGGGACAGACAGCAGAGGAGTCTAGATATGAACAGATCCTGGGCATGCCATACATCGGGGCACATCAGCTGCCCCTGAGAGCTGGGCAGGGAAGCGGCTGTTGTAATATACAAAATCCTCTGAGAATCCACCAGATAAAACTGCTTATATTATGAAAGCACTAACCCTTTTGAGCACGGTGAGTGAACAATTTTATGTCTCTCCTTGCAGAAATTGAAGCCAGAGAAGCCTGCAACTGGCTGAGAGCTGCCGGCTTTCCCCAGTACGCTCAGCTCTTTGAAGGTATGATCTCAAAGACATGACAAGCAGCTGACACTGAATTCAAGTAGAATTGTTTGCATAAATAACCTTTCAGAACCTGACATTTTTTATGGAGGCACTTCCAAATTCTGTGATGTCTTCATGCGAGCCTGTAGAAAAATAGCAACCTGCCGTGTGTTCTTGTAAAAGTGACATCTTAAGTAGGTGAGCATGGACTCAGTAGAACTCTGTAAAGGGCCAGATCTTTCCTGCTTATTGTTAGACTGTAACTCAGCCAAATTTCTGCTTTTGTGATTTTTAGTTGCTTATAATTTTCTCAGGCTCTTTTCCTTGGAGTGTTGGGGTATTTTTTCCAAATCACTGATTGCAACCAAAACTCATCTAAGGCTCTCCAGCCTGTCATCTTGAGCAAGATTGCCTTCTAGTGAAAAAGAATGTTGGAAAAATGATCTTGCAATCACAAGTTTTAAAACAAATACTCAGAAGCAGCCAGCCAGAGTCAAACAATGCAATTCCAGTATATTTTCATGTTGTTAAAGCTACAAAAAGTGCTTATTGCTAGCAGGGGAGATACAGATTTGTTGAGAACTTGTATAATTTTCAAACACCTGTGCTTATACCTTAAAAGCGTTACTTTAATTTTG
The DNA here is from genome assembly GCF_020740795.1 of Apus apus. Lineage (NCBI taxonomy): Eukaryota > Metazoa > Chordata > Aves > Apodiformes > Apodidae > Apus > Apus apus. The sequence goes on along the minus strand of NC_067294.1, from coordinate 14,670,834 downwards.
TTTGTTGTTACAAACACTGAATGTAACAAAAGCTTATCTAATTTAAAGAGAGATTTTATCAAAGAGCAACAGTTAAAAGAAAGGACAGTAACTTCTCCCTGCTCTCATTCCCATCTCCCCTGTTCATTGCAAAATTAAACATTGGAATCAAGCAATAGATCCAAAATTGAAAGCTGCATACTGCAAAATATAATGTCATATTGAAATGCTTCGTGTTTGGCTACAGCAGATTTGATTATATAAGCTGTCAAACTTAGAGTTTGTTGGAAATGTACATTGTCTTGCTTCTGGATAACAAATCCTCTTGTGTGACTAGAAATATAAATAGATTTAGATTTATTTCTAATATATTGCAAAGTCCAAAGTTTTTGCAGTTGTAACTCAGATTTCAGATTCAACTTCTTTCTTCACAGATATGCAGTTTCCTATTGATGTAAAAACTGTGAGGAAAGATCATGAATTTTTAGATGGAGATGCGATTGAGTCACTATTCAGGTAAACATGGATTATGAATTATCTTTAATACCTCCAGGCTCCATAGTTATTTGTCGTTCATCTTCTCATGCCTTAGTTCTTGTCAGAGACTCACCAATCCTGTGCCTGAAGGAAATCACTTAAGCACGTACTTTAATACCACTGAAGTTGTTTTTTTTAAGAATTGAAAGGCAAAGTGACCATGTTTTGGCCTCTCTTCCTCTGCCACGGTCTCAGTGACACTATATTAAGCATCAAATCTGTCTTTTCTGTAATGTGAGTTGTCTCTGGGCTGAGAAAGAATAATCGGTTCCCTGCAGGCATGTGGGAGCATGACAAGCTCTTTGGAACTGCCTGTTACAGAGTGCAGGGACTTCCCCTGCCTAGTGAGCTTCCCCAGAGCTGTTCCAGCAGATAAATAGCAAAAATGACCTGCACAAGAGAGACGTTTTCTGTTTTGTTTTTCCTGAATGTTTTTCTGAGAAGCAAAGGCATTGATTTAAAATTACTGTTTTGCCACAGCTGTTCAGAGCACAGAAGCAAAACTGCACTGTCAGGGCAAAGACAAAGTCGTTGCTCTTTGGACTTTGCCCGTATTTGAGTGCCAGGATAGAAGCATTCTTCTCTTTTACTTACTGCAGTTTTTGAAGCTTTCTCGTTATGAGATTGCTTAGCAGGTGAAGTGAACTCTACACCATCCACAGCACTTGGCCAACCCAAGGGATGCAATAAGAATTTCTGGCTCCTAAGGGACCAGGAAGTTACTCTTCTGGGAAAGGGGTTTGGTCCTTTTCTGTATTGTAGGTCACCTGAATTAAAGTTCTGCTTGTAACAGGAGCACCAGCAGGAGCTGGTTGCATACACACCTCTGATGGACAGCACATATCAGAGAACTTTGGGTATATTTTGTTTCTTGATGTGGCTTCTGAGCAGAATGTTCCATGAGGGCTTCCAGTGTGCCTCTGATGAGGCACTTATTTGTTTGACAGGTAACTGACTGCTTTGGGGCCTTATTGATTCCACAAGTTTTAATTAAAATGGTAGATAATGAGGTCCTTCCAAGGATACAGGTTAATGTCTTCATGTTTTAAAGAAGCCCACTCAGAGTTTCTTTCATTTTCAAAATGTTAAATAGATAAACAGTTTTTCATGAATGTTAAAGCTCATTATAAGATTTTTAATTAACTGATTAATTATCAGCCTCTAATTTTGAGATGGTGAACTGGGGCTGTGAACATCATGGGGTTGTTAATTGGTGCTGGTTTGGGCAAAATGTATGGAGAACCTCTGACCGAATGTCAGTCTTTGACACCAATAATCAAAACTCCGTGATAGAAGTTCACAATTAGTTTGTTTTCAAGCAATAAAGTGGTTTAAATTTAAAATTTCTGTCTTTTTTCCTCTACCCTAGACGTCTGAACACATTGAACAAGTGTGCCTCTATGAAAGTGGAAATAAGCCCTCGGAGGAGACGGGTATGTTTGTAAAATATAGTTCATTTCTAGTTAATTAAAAGTGTGCTTTAGCTATTACATCAAAAACCTGTTTTTAAAAGGTCTGTGAAGGATTAGCAGTTTGTGAACTTCTCTTTCTATTCCCTTCCATCCTGTAAAGCTCCTCCATTTGCATTTTCCACTGAAAAACATACTGCTGGAGCTACACATTGTGTAGTGTTCATTTAGTAACGTTGTATGGGAGGTTAGGGGTGGGCTTTGAAATGGCATTTGGGAAGTTCCACTCTGCTGTCAGGGAAGAATGGGGCAAGAGAGGGTCTGCAGAGAAGAGATGGGTCATTTCCCTCTCTCTAACAGTTTGGTGGCCAGGAGGTCCTGGGGACACCTGGAGCAAATGGCAAGTGAGGCTGAGGTCTCCAGCAGGGTGCACCAGGTATTGATGCTGCCACAGCCCCACAGCCACATGCTTCTTTACCTGAAAATGGATGAGTTTTGGTCACAGAGGCGTGAAGGAGCGGTTGGTTTGTTTGGCTTTAGGACAGGCCATATAAACTCAATACAATTGTCTTCCAAAACCTTTTGTTTTTCTGAAAAAAGAAATTTTGCAGCCTCAGATCAAATCTGTCATCTTTTCCTGTGGTAAATTTACCAGATTTGTCAGCATACTTGGGAGTAATTTGTCACCATGTTTTTCAACTCTCAGAACAGAGCTGAGGGCAGACCAACAGTAACTAAATGGTTACATTCCCATATGTTGGTCTTGAGGGTTTTAGAGGTAGGCAGTCTCCTTTTTTGTTACATTTTTTGATAATTTAAAGTTTGCCAAACTTTGCCCTTTAAACATACTTTTTTTTTTTCCCCCTTCTAAGAGTGATGACTCTGAAGATGATGAACCTTGTGCAATAAGTAACAAATGGGCTTATGAGCGATGCAGCCAGAGATGGTCTCGTATTGAGAGCCTAGAAGGTTTCCCAGGAGAGGAGGGTGCCAGTGCATCAGTCCCAGGCAGTCCAGTACTGAAGAGCATCAGCAATGAGGACACTAACTTTCCAGATCATGGCGAGAAACATGATGTGTCATCACTTCACAGTACTAGCAGTGGTGACAGTGACATTGCTAGCTTCCCAAAACCTTTTGAAGATGTGGAAACCAGCACAAGTTCCTCAAGGTGTTCTTCAGTTAAGGTGGCTTCTCTGAACTCCACTTTTAGTTGTTCTTCTCCACCCAGTGAATTTTTAAATATAACCAGTGAAGAGAAGGTTTTGGATAAGTCACCATATAAAAAGAGGAAGAGCCTCCTAAAGAAAATGGAGAAGTTGCACTTAAAGAGCTGCAACTTAAGGAGTGGTCAGTCAAAGGCTAAACCCATAATAAGTGAACCTGTTCTTCTGGAAGGACTTAATGAAGAAAAGATGAAGATGCTGAACTGTGTGAATATTTCTGACCTCTCTGTCATCCAAATGAAGAACAATTCTTCTTTTTCTCCCCAGAGCTGCAGTAGCTGCAGTCGATCTGACAACAGCAGCACAGTGAGCACTCCAAGTCCTGTTATACAACCACGAAGCCACTGTGAAGGAATGGGGGTGTGTGCAGAGGACTTGGATTCTAGCCAGCTCCTGCCATGGAATGATCTGTCTCAGCAAAACCTAAAAAATAAAGACCCAAAGGTACGAATGAACCAGATGTTTCAAATACCACAAGGCCATAAACCTGGCACTTTCCCCAAAGCACTTACAAACAGCTCCCTGTCTCCAGCAGAAAACTCTTCCGTCAACTGGAGAACTGGGAGTTTTCATGGGTACAGGAGGAGCCAGAGCAGAAGTACTGCCAAGGACTCCAAAGCCCCCAGGAGTCCTCTGTCATGCACGAATAATAGACTAAGTGTATATGACAACATGCCCAATATTGAACTTGATGATTTGGAAGCAGCACAAGTTGGTGATGAGGATGTGTTTTCAGAACTGAACAATGTTATAGAAGATGTCAATGGTCTCAAAAAGTTGGTTGATCAGTGGACAGAGAAGTTTTCAGATGATGGGGTTTCAGACTCAGCCAGTGACTTGCCTTTTTTATATCCATCCTCACCTCAAGAAATCTGTCTTGAAACAGAGGGCTCAGAAGATAAGACAGCAGACCTCCCAACCACTGAGGGAGAGACCAGCTGTGACCTGGGCAAGGCTGCAGACCTGACATACCTGACAGACTCTAAGACGACCAACAGGTCAGCCATCCTTGGGTTTCCCTAGTAGAATGCCCCTTGAGAAGCCTCTTCCCATTGATTGTTCCTCTCAACATGTAATTGCTATTGCAGAACAAAGTACTCTTAGGTAAGTCTGTTCCGGGTAGCAGGGTCTGCTCTGACCTCTCTTGAAAGTAGGGTGCTCATAATCTGCATGAGCACTTGGACATTTGGAATCAGACTTTCTGGCTATCTTGCTACATTTCTTACTGGCACATGTTGTATTGCCAGAGCTCCTCCTGGAGGAGTACCTTGGTTAAACCCAACTACCCAAATGGGAACTGCAGGTCGTTTAGGGTCATAGGTGCTTCACAAACAGAGGCAGAAAACTAATGGGGACAATGGAAATAGTCCTAAACTTAATATTTATCTCATAGGCATGGGAAGCAACACTGGTCTGTGGAAGAGAGGGTGAACCTGGAAAGCCTTCCTAGCCAGAAGGATAGTCAGTCAGCTGCCCAGCTAGCCCGGACGCAAAAGCTGGCTTTGCTGAAACTCACTGCTTTGATGGACAGATACTCCCCTTCCAGTAAGCAGGGCTGGAACTGGTAAGTTGTCTAATACTAAAGCAACCTGTGTTGGAAAAAGAGGATTTCATGTTAGCAGGTGAATTTCCTAGGTGATACATGTTCAACATGAAGAATTTCATCCTGTTAATCCGCTGACAGTTTTGTGGCTATTTCCATGGCTCCCGGATTTCTCTGCTGTGGAGTGGACTTTAGCTCCTCGGAAACGGTCTTATCATTCCTGATTTAAAGGATGTTGTAGTTTCCTCTTCAGATTTGCCCATGGGCAGAGCTTTGCCAGAGACTGCAGGACCTGAGGTGAGAGCTGGCTCGGCTGAGGCTCCATCTCTTCAGCATCAGTCCCACTTTGAACTAAAGCAATGACAAAGCCAGTCACTCCAAGGACTTAGAGATGTCAGCATGCTGTGATAGGGACCTGGTACTTTAATGTGGAAAGAAGTGAAAAAACCCTGTAGTCTCCTAAAGGGGTGGAACATGGTTCATGTGAGAATGCTGTTTTAAAGCTAATTTCCCTTTTGAAATGAGGAAGCCATTCCTGTAATTGTCCCTGCTGATTGTCTCTCCATCTTGGGATGCTGTGTGTACAGGTATGGGGCAGAATTTGGGGAAGTGGTGAGTGTAACTAAATCTTTTCCAATCCAGGTAACTAAGGGAGCAGGTGGAACTGTGCTGGAGAGCTAACGTTGGGTGCACTGCTTTTCATTTCCAGGACTATACCAAAGCTCATGAAAAAAATAAAAGCCTCTGACTACAAGGACAAAAATGTGTTTGGGGTCCCTTTGCTTCTGAATGTTCAGCGAACGAGCCACCCGCTGCCCAACGGGATCCTGCAAGCCCTGGACTATCTAAGGAGCCACTTTCTTGACCAGGTATGAACTTGAGGCAGCCCAGAGCAGCTCTGTTCCATAAATGGGTCTGCTCCAGGGAACCAGTGTCTGCTTCCAGCTTCTGTGTGGGACTTTCTTGCTCCCTAAGGCTCTGAAGAAGCAGAAAGGTGTAGGCCTGAACAGGTGACCTAAGAGGAAATACCAAAGCTGTTTCCTTCTGGGAATGCCTTTAGTCCTGGGTTGTATTTTGGTGCCTTTCCTCACTGAAATCATCTGCAGTCCGTTCTCTTGGTGCAGGCAGTCAAGCTGTCTTCTCCCAGTGAGGCAGCATGTCTCTGCTCCCTTGGGAAGCAAATCTACCAGACAGTGTCATTATTCCCTCTGTTCTGTGGTTGCTGGTAGTGCCAGATCTAATGTGATAATTAATCTTGTTTCAGCTGAAATGTACCACTAAGTAGAAACAGCACATACTAGAGCAGTGCCTGTAACATCTTTTTCTGGCTCTCAAATCTGTGTTTATCCACTAAAGGGCATGGCAGTGTAAGTGTGTGTTGGGTATGCTCTTTCCAGAAGTGGGAGGCCCTGTGACATGAGACATGTTACTTGAAGAAAGGGCTTTCTTTTTTCTGTGCTTAAGTGTAATCCCACACCGAAGTACAAAAATGTGTGCATCCTGTGAACTTACAGTGCACTTTGGTGGCACACACTGGAGTGTTAGCAGTTTCTTACAAAGGCAGTGTGTTTTATTTTGAGGTCATTGATTATCTAGTCAATTAATATAAATAAACCAACCAGTGTAAATGCTGTCTCAGCAGCACACAGGGGAGCTGTCAGCAGAAGCTTTGTTGAGGTTAACTTCATGGGAAACTTCTAAATCTAGGTTTTGTCTGGAACTGGATTGGCATGCATATTAAAATAAAAATCATAATTTCCCTCAGAATGGCAATTGCCCTTTGCCAACCTGTAGATGTCTTAGATGTATCAGAGATACCAGATGTTGAACCTGACCCTTGTGGATCTTACAGTCTGTGTTTGCTTGCTCCAGCATGGGCATCAATGGACATTTGCTTTTGGGTGAACAGATATTGGTGCACTAGAAACTTGCCATTCTAATGTGTGAACATAGCCTGCTCAAGCAAGCTGACAGCTGTCAATAGTAATGATTTTAAAAGGAAAGAAAGAGTAATTTTGCTTTAAATAAAAGGCACATAAGCAAACATGATGATTGGTATGTCTTTCACAGCTGGTTCTGTGTGTGTCAGTCATAGTTTGCCTGGGAGGAATATCTGTGCTGCTTCTAATGATTCAAAAATATGTTGGTGTTAGATCCCACTACCACAGGATCTTAGCAATCAAAAGGGAAGTAAAGGATCAATTATTTGTCAGAAGCTTGATTCTTGAGGAGTCCTCTCTTTGTCTGTCATGTTTTCTTTTACCTGTAGGTTGGCCTGTTCCGAAAATCAGGTGTTAAATCCAGGATTCTGTCCTTAAGGGAAATGAATGAGACCAACCCAAACAACGTCTGTTACGAAGGGCAGTCAGCGTTTGATGTGGCTGATATGGTGAAGCAGTATTTCCGAGACCTTCCTGAGCCTATATTTACTAGCAGGCTCTGTGAATCTTTCCTCCACATCTACCAATGTAGGTCACAAAAGCCATAGTTTTTTCTGTAGCTTTTTATTTTATGTTTCCTGATGTCTTAATACTCAGTTGTGCAGGGCAGTGGCCAGACTAGGACCAGTGCCATGTGAGTTTGTTGTGGCTCTGGACATCAGAGCTTCACATCTGCATCCTGTGGACCAGCTATTTTCTAACCTTGTGGGGTTTTTGCTCTTTGAAGGATGAGTCTAATAACATATGTTGTGGCAGCCCCCCCTAAGCTGTGCTTTCAAATGGTCATTCCCTTTATGCAAAATTAAGAAAGAATCCACTCCTGTGCTTCATGGTATGAAGTAGCTCCTTGTGTGAGGAGTCATCTTGTATTGATGACATTTCTTCATTAAGGCACTTGAGCACAGTTGCTGTGAAACAGCATCTTTGCCTGGAAACACCAGCAACTTTCTGCCTGTGCTTTCACTGCTCCTGTCCTTGAGACTCAGCTGGGAAAAGAAGGAAACGTGACACTGAAATGTAGTATTGGATATGATTTTAACCAGGTTCCATCTCTAGTACTTTTCCCTTAAGGAAAGCACTTTAAAAAAGCAGCTGGTCTGAGGAAGGAATTTGCTGCAGGGAATTCTGTATGGCAGAAACTACAGGCAGTTTATTGTTTTGGGAAAAGGTTTTGAAAGTCAAAGTATGGGATTTCTGCATGGACTGGTTTTCAGCCTGTTTTACATTACTTTAATTGACATGAGTACATGAACTGCTGCTGTCCTATCTATGGTGCAGGCTCATAGATGGTCTGAGAACAGTTTGTTTATTTGTTTGAAACACATTTTCTTTTTGCACCCACAAATCCTTTTTGTGAGGAGGTCCACAATTCCTGTGTTCCATAGATGTGGACTCTTCCTTCCATTTATTATAACCTGGCTACTGCCTACCTCTCATCTCTTGTTTTGGGATAGAAACAGCAGTTGTACTCACCTGTTTTGCACCACGTGTGACTTGAGCAAGTGCCCAGATTGAATTATTATGTTTTGGAGATAAAAAACACGCTGCTTTCACCAAGAAGCAAGTGTTGCATGTTGTGCACATGTGCTTCTACTTGAAGGGAAAGTGATCTTCTGCCCTTTGTGGTGGTGTAAATTGCAGAAATCCTCATGAGAGGGGATGCACGGCAAGTTGAACCATACCTGTTCTCCTGCAGGAGCTGTTTGGGCACACAGTCTCACCAGGTTGCCACATGAATTAAAATCTGTTGGCAAAACATTGTTCTCTCAATTGAGTTACCTGAGGGCATCTGTTCTCTGTGCCTGAAGCTGAAAGGAAAAGACAGCAGAGTAGCTGTCTGCTTCAAAGTAGCATTCCAGAGCAATATTTTATGGGCAAACAAGCTCTTCTTTGGCTTGTAATGAGTGCGGTGTTCAAGATAAATTACAAGTCCAGCACCAGCATCACTGGGTGTGAATGTGCATCTTGACAGGCAATAGGAGAAAACTGCACTTGTGGGTGTGACTGTGGTAATGGCCTTTGTGGTGTCTGTCCTGAGCTGGAGTGACAAGAAAAGGGATGAACCTACAGCTTCAATGCCCTGCTTGGGACTCTGTTGATGGATGCTTCCTCTTCAAGGAAGATGTTCATAATCTTTTTTCTGTTTTCAGATGTGCCAAAAGATGAGCAGTTTCAGGCTGTCCAGGCTGCTATTCTCCTTCTCCCAAAGGAAAACAGAGAAGCTTTGAAAATCCTGCTCTTCTTTCTACGAGACGTGGTTGCTTTTGTTGAAGAAAACCAGATGACCCCAACCAACATTGCTGTGTGTCTTGCACCTTCTTTGTTTCACCTCAACACCCTAAGACGTGATAGTTCCTCCTCCTCCTCTGCTAGGTATTAGCATCTTAATGCTGGCATTGCTGCTGTTCATAGTGTTCTTTGCTGGAAAACTGCCTTATGAAGCTGGCCTGGGGGCAGTGGCTGCTTTTCAGGGGAAAATAGTGTATATAGTTTGGGGTTCGTCTCAGAGAGGGGTGTTCAGTCCAGCAGGAGCTGACCACAGTGCCTGCAGTGATCCAGCAGCTCACTGTCCAGTGTAGATAGCCAATGGTGAGGCCCCTTTGACACCCTCCCAACTAGTCTGCATGTGACCTAGCCTGCCTCCTTCACACCCTCTTGGCAGTTGCCCACAGGCCCAGGACCCCAGCATGAAGGTGGTGCTGGCCATTGAAATGTAGCTTCTGTACTGGCAGCCTAAGCCCAGGTGCAGCTTTAAGGCCCTGCAGATCTCTGGGAGGAGGTAGTGGTTGCTGGCACTGGTTCTGCTGGGTAATAAGGGGATTCTTCTTGCCAAAGGGAGGGATTTTGTAAATTTATCTCAATAAGTAAAAGTAGCTGGGTGGTTGTGTAACATCCCCTGTTGTACGTGCAGGGAGGAAGGTGCCCTTGGGCCAAAGCAGACAATCTGAGTGTTCATGCCTTATCTGGTCTCCTGAGGCAGGGCTGTTTGCTTTGCTCCATGCTCCTGTGTATGGACCCACACGTATCAGAGCAGAACAAGACAGCTGCCTTTGATGGAAACACCCCGCACCCATCAGAGCCCCAAGTTCATCACCTCACAGGGGGATCTAAAGATGAGGACAGTGTGGTCATTGTGAGGGCAGCTAGGGATGTGATGGTGCTGCAGTGGCAGCAGGCCTGTCCTGGTTGTGCTTGGGCACCTGGGAATCATACTTTGAGAGTCATCACCTCTTTGGTTTACATAAAAGTTATGCTGAAATATTAAGACCAAAAATAGAAATGGACCTTTCTCTTTGTTGTCACTGTTTTGCAGCCAGGATGCTTTGAAGCTTTAGCTTTTCTGTGGCTGGGCATTAATGCAGTAGTGCCGGGTTCTGACTTCAAAGGGTAGAAGCTGACAGGTCTGACTTTGAGGAGCTGAGCTGAGAACTCTTATCTTCCACCCAATTTTCAAGCCATTTGGCAGGAATGCGCATAGATAAAAGTATCAGAAGCCAGGATTAATTATGTCATATAATGATTATGAATTAAAAGCAGGGAATGCTTTTGAAATGTGTTTGCTGTGGTTTGGGCCAAAGGATTGAAAAGGTTCTGCATAGGCTTTGCAGGGTATCAAAGGAGCTTGGCATTTGGAGGCTGTGCACAAAGCAGTTTGGAGTCACGACTGCCTTGGGCCAAGTGTGTGAAGATGTGTTTGGGGAATACAAAGCTGTGCCTTGCCTTTCTTGGGCAGACATTACTCCTGGTTGGTGCCCTGGGCACGTTTGGGGTGTGCTGGGAGGGAATGCTGTCTGTAGACCTTGCTGCAGTAATGTGACAAGAGCCCCTGTATGGCACAGGTGGGTCCTTCAATCAGGGTGTTTGCTGAAGCTGCTGGTTCCCAGCCCCTGGGCAGGTCAGGTGAGCAGGCAGGTTGTACTTGTAGCTCATGGCATCTTGCTCACCCAGCTTTCCCTTCACCTTCCCCTCTTAATGCAGTCAGAGGAAGTGCAGCTTGGGGAAGCCAGACCAGAGGGAGCTGAATGAGAACCTGGCAGCAACACAGGGCCTGGCCCACATGATCATGGAATGCAACAGACTCTTCCAGGTACGTCGCTTGCTGCAGCAAAGCAGGAGCCCTGGGCAGGCTGCTGCAGGTGGCCTGCCTTGAGCAGCAGTTTGGGTCAGAACCCTGCAGAGGTCCCTGCCGGCCCAGCTGCCTGAGCCTGGGATTGCTGTGAGTCCTACAGACTCCAGTACAGAGAAAATGCCTCTCACTGCAGGTTTTTCTGTAACTATTTGTAAGGGCTGTAGAGCCTTCCTCCACTCATTCCTCCAACCCCCAGCTGCTAGGAGGGTTTGACTCCCTGGGCTTGGGGCCAATTTGGAGACCACCTGTGGGGCAGAGGCTGCCAAGTGCTCTTGCAGGGTGGCCTGGCCAGGTTTCACTGCTGGGGCAACAGCCATACCTGTGCCTGGCCATGGACCTCACTAATCTGGATCTGGACCTTGACCCACAGAATGACTTCCCAGCTTGACCTCGGCCTTTCTTCGTCATTATGGACTTGCCTGGCGACCACTAGATTGTGGCTGACCCTGGTTGCTGTCACTGGACCTGATCCTGACCTCCCTTGCTGACTCACCTTCCTGGCTCAACCTTGGACTGCATCACCATGGATGTGTCTGATGATTTGGACTCTTGGCTGACTCTGGCTGCCATCCCTGCCCCAGCTCAGGTACTGTGGGACCAGGTGGCTTCCTGGCCAGCTCTGTTATCCTGCTCAACTCCCAGCTCCTTACCCTCAGGAGCCCAGCAGCCCTTGTTGCACCCTGACAGTCAGCTCAGGCCTTCTTGTGCCCCACTCCAGCACCACAGCGGGGCAAGAAACAATGCCCCATGGCTGCCCTGAACTGACACATAGCTCTGCCCCAGGGCTCCCCCAGCACTCATGCTGCCCAACCAGCCCCTTCCTTCTGAGTGACAACCACCCCCCTCACCCAGCCTGGGGTCTGATCTCCCCATGGCATGAGTCTCCAACCTAGCCACAGTTCCTAAGTGATCTCCTTCACCTCAGCCCAACCATGGATCCCTCTTTCCTCAGGGGTGGCCCAAACCCCTCTGCCAAGCCCCAGGGCCCCTTGGGGGTGCCATGGCTCCCTCTGCCTGCCATAAACCCTGCAGTCAGCCCTGGCAACACAGGAATTGGCTTCCATGGCCCCCCCGAAATAGCCTCCAAGGGCCTCTGAGCTGCCCTTGGCCCTGCAGACATCCTGCACATTCCTGCTCCAACTGGGATGGGTCACCTGGAGCTGCTGCTGCCTGGGAGCTGAGGAGCTGCATCTGCTGGGGTACCCAGAGATGCCTGGAGAGGCTGTTCCCCTGCTGCTGGTGACCTGGAGGAGAGACTGCAGGCAGCTCTGTGGGGCAGCCTCTGCCACACTGTGCCTGGACACAGCCCTGCTGCTCTGGAGCTGATGGTTGGTCCTGCCTGGTCACCCTGGACTGCAGCTGCTGCCATTAATGTCACTGACCCTGGCCCTGCCTGCCTGGCCTCCCCGATGGATGTGACTGGGACTCTGCTGGTCACCACTGCCCCTGCTGGGCCTGCTCTGCATCCTCTCAGGTATGGTGGGATGGGGTTCTGTGAGGCACTGCCCAGCCCTACCCCGTGGTTCTGCACTCAGCATCCTGAGCAGCCAGCCCTGCTGCTCCCATGGCCCCACCTTGGGAGGAGGGAGGACACAGCCATGGCACAGGACATGGTCAGGTAGCACAGCACAGGGCCTGGGCAGCTGGTGAAACCCCAGCACATATGGCTGCCATGCTGTGGACAGTGTGGCAGCAGAGCTAGGTCTAGTTGTGTTCATAGGCACTGTTCTGACAGCCATCAGGAGTGGATGGTGGCACCCATGGGGGCTGTTCAAGCACCAGGCCCATGAGGTGCTAGCCACTGTCATAGCTGAGCCCTGCCCTCAGCTGGCTGTATGGGAAAGAACCTGGGACAGCAGGTAGGTATCTATATATGTCTATGTACATAGATGCCTACGCCAGCAAGCAACTCTATGGAAGTCCAGCACTACCTCACTTCTGTGCTGCTTTACCTCAGCAGAGCACCCAGCAGATTCCCTAAGCACTGTCCCACAGCTGGCCTGGCAGTTCCACACCAGCAACAAGCACCCAGCAAAGAGGTCTGCCAACTCTGTAGGGACTCAGAACATTGCTGGTGCAGGGAAAGGCAGTTCCCTTGTGGTGTCCTCTGAGGGAATGTAGTTTAATTGATCTGCTCCTCCCCTGGGCTTGATGCTCCTCCAGGTACAACTGCTGCCTGCACCAGCACTGCTGGGAGCTGATGGTGCTGCTCCCACAGCAGGTAACCCCGCACTGCTGTCCTCTGGGCAGCACTTGGAAACACACCCCTTTTTGAGGGCTGGTACAGGACACCTCCACAGGGCAGAGATGTGTGTTTGCTTGTAGGTGGTAGCCCCCCCACAGCCTGTATGTTGTCCTGGTAAGTGTGCTCTTCCACACCCTCCCTGGTGTGTTACATTGAAGTTCAGTCCTTGAGTGTGATGGTCCATTTCCTGTGCAGGTACCTGACTGTTGCCTTCATCAGCTTACTTACATCTTCCATGAGACAGGAATCCTGAGCACCAGGGCCTTATGCTGCAGGGCTGGGATGAGACTGCTTGGCTCCCCTGAGAGCTCTGTGCTCTGCTGAGGGATGGATGCCAGAGATGACATCAAAAGCTGGGTGATCTGCTCACAGCTGGCAAATAAGGTAAAGAGGATGGTGGGGCTCACCAGAGTAAGGTTGTCACAGGGCGTGTGGGTGGTTGTGCTGTGGTTGGAGGGTTTCCTGGAGGTTTTCCTGTGTGTTCTGAGTTCTTGGTCCTTAAAACTCTGCAGACTGAAGCAGAGCAGCCCTGGGCGTGGGCCTGTGGGGTTTGGTTCCTGCACATGAGAGCTGCTCTGAGCTGTGCCCAATGGCCCCTCTTGTCTGTCTCTGTACCATGTTCCTGTTCTTCCCTTCCTCCCCTCTCCTTTCTTCCCTTCTTCACTTACTTCCTCCTTGCCTTTCCTTTCTTCCTTCCTTTCTCTTTCAAGTGGGTACTGCTGCCCCAGAACATCTTCCCTTACCACAACACCTCAAACAGACACAGACATCTCCAGTTGTTGAGTCCCTTTATTGTCATCCCACAGGGAACAGCTACATCCTCTGCACAGGCTTGATCCCCAGGATGTCGAATCCTTTGGCCATGACGGTGGCCGTGGCTTCGCACAGCAGTAGCCTCCACATGTTCACCTTCATGATCTGGCCTGCAAAACAGCAACAGAGGAGCAGCTGCTCAGAACCACTCATGCTGCCTGCCCCGGGGGGACACCATCCAACCACAACCTGGCCCTGGGGCGGGGCACACCGAGCTCCCTCCCAGGCAGACTGACCAGCCCTTGTGTTTCTGGGTGCCTGGTTGCTCACAACTCTCTACTCAACCCTCCTGCTTCATAAGGCAGATGACACAGGCTGTGCCAGCCACCTTCAGCCCTCCCACATGGACAACACTTGTTCTGCAGCAGCAAGTAGTGTGACAATGGCCTTCCCAGCAGAGGGAAACACCCTCAGATCGCCTGTACTGTGGCATGTCACACAGGCACCCCTAAGCCAACACTCACCACTCTGCCTGTCCTTTTCAACACAGTAGCAGTTGTCATAAAACTCGGTGAAGGTGGTGGCCAGCTCATACAGGTAGTCACAGAGTGTGTGCAGAAACAAGTCCTCCAGAATCTTCTGCAAGATCTCAGGGAACCGCAGGATGCACTTGCCCAGCTTCCATTCCTTCTCGTGGTCAAGGATCAGCACCTCCTCCCTGGCTGCCTTCTGCAGCATCTGCTCGTCAATGTTGGCCAGGCGGGCAATAGCCCTGCAATGACCCAGAGAGTCAGTCTGTGAGGGCTCAGGGCCAGCTGCAGCTGGTCACCTCTGGCCTGCCTCAGGGCTAGCATGGGCCACCCACTGATACCCTCACTTCCCCAGGCCAGAAGGGAGCAGTCAGCCCAGGGAGACACTGCCCTCAGAGCCATCCCACTCTGCAGAGGAACAGGGAGGGATCTGGTCTGGGTAAAGGTCTTGGCAACAACAGCTGATGCTCAGGCTGCCAGAAAGACTGGGTACAGCAACACCTGAGGTGAGCAGCTGCTGGCACACAGGCTCACCTGAAGCATCTCATGGGATTTTACCAGAAACTGCCAGTTCCCTCCCTGCTAGCTGAAAACCTGGGATGCATGTCACACAGAGGAGCCCGCTTTCAGATAGAAGAAAACACCATTTGCAGTGACAAATAAAATCGTGCCTATGGCACATACCAGTATAGCTGAATTCTCTTACCAGTTGCCCCTACCAGCACTGATGCAGCCCAGTCAGCCCCCTCCCCACACCTGAGAGAGCAGAGAGCAGCCCCCCGGGCTCCCCACAGCCTCACCTGATGCGAGTGAAGGCGTAGAGCAAGTAGGCAGCTGTGTTCCCACGGTCATCCAGCATCTTGTCAAAGGAGAACACGTAATCATTCAGTCTGTTGTGGGAGAGATCTGCATATTTAATACATCCAAAAGCCACTGCTGTCTGGGCAGCTTTCAGCTCTTCTGCCGTGAGGACCTGATGGGATTTCAAAACAGAAGCAGCCATGAGGAAGGATGATACGTTGGCATCACAAACGCAACACGCAGCCTTGGCCACCCGGCAGGGCTCGGGAGGAAGGCCCAGGCTGCTGACTGGGTTTTACCCACAGGGTCTGCAGGGAAAGGCTCACACACACCTCTCCACCTGGCAACACCAGATAAGCCCCATATCCACCCCTCACTTCTTCTGCATCAAATGCCACTGCAGTCCTGGCAGGTTAAGGCTAGACTGTCTCTACTGCTGAAGGCCTGCAGGACTTCTCTGCCCCATGATGCCACACAGGTTTGACACACTGTGCTCCTGCTTCCTACAAACCATGCCTGATGCCTACATGTAACAGACACCTGGCCCTCCTCCCCTTACAGAGAATTTTGGGCAGTCTGCACACTCAAAAAAACTCTCTCTGGTGGAACAGGGCCCCATCAGCACAGCAAAGGGCTTTCAGCAAACTCAGCCACGGCCTCCAAGGGAACGGGTGAAGCCTGATGCCAAAGCCCCTGCAGATCCCCAACCATCCATCCCCAGAACACACTGCTAACCCAGCAGGCCAAGGCTGCAACTTTATATTCCGCCACCACCTCCTGCATCCTGGGGGAGTTGCTGCTGTTCCCATCACACCAGCAATACCCTGATGGCACCTGCAAGGCCAGTTACCCTGCCAGGTCCAGTTCTCCACCCACACAAGCCAGAGGCCAGCCTGCTGCCTGCAGCTCTCTGTTTCCCACTGCTCCTTTCCCCATGACAGCATCTTGCCCAAACTGCCATTAACTAATCACACTGGGTACTCAATCCACGACATCTCCATGGCACTGTCCAAATCCTCAGCTCACATCCAGAACGCAGAAGCCACGAGTCTTAACAAATCTGGGAAGTTCTCAGGAGAGAGAAGCAATTTGTCATGCCTACCTTGTCCCGTTCCTTGTCTTTCAGCTTGTCCATGGCTCGTTTCAGCCCTTCTTCCAGCAGATCCATCAGACGCACTGTGTCCCCTGAACGGGTTTTGAACTTCTTCCTGAAAACACACAGCCAGAATGAGCACCTGCAGCCAGGCAAAACACCCCCCAAAACATGGGAATCTGTGAACACCTGTGGGGTGGCTCAGAGGGGTGACCAGGAAGGCTCCAACAGTCAGAACTGTCCCAGTTCAAACATAAGGCAGGACACAACACCAGTGCCAGAGCCCAGCAAGGCACCCTTTATGACAAAGCTACAGCAGAACTGGCACCTGACCATGGTTCAGTCACACCTTCAGAGAGGCACAAAAACAGCTCTGCAGCATGAGGGCCTGGCGTCCAGACCAGGGCCAGAAGTTCTTTTCCTTCATCCACCATGAGGCAGGTGGACAATAATGGACATCATGACCTTTATCACTGTCATCTCCCAGTGCTCCTGTCAGCTTCCACTGCACTGCCACCAGCCATTCCCAGTGCCCCTCCCCAGATGCCAGGCAGCACAAGCCAGGCCCAAGAGGGAACCCAACCACAGTATCAGCAGCTGTTGTGGATCAAGGACCCTGACACACTGAAACAACAGTTACAAACAACAGCACGGAGGCAGTGTTTGGGTTTTTTGGCACACCACATACTATTTGGCAACAAAAGCAAGTCTTCTGCAGTCACTCAAACACCCTCTTCAGAGCACAAAGGAAAATCTACATCCAAAGACTTACTTGTCCTCTCCCAGCACCACTCCGAAGGCAGCGTGGGCCACTCTGGTTACTTTGGGGTCATACCAGCCAATCATCTGTCCAGCTGCAAACACTGTTTGCAAATGCACCGACTGCAAGGAACAAACAGCAACAACTGGTTCTCAACCCACTCCTCCAGCTACAGTTTTCTTCTCAGCTTCATCTCCTTCATAATGCTGCTTTCACAACCAGACTTAAAATGTCTCTAGCTCCACAGAAAAACTCCACCTTTCAAAGAGTTCTTGTTCACAGAAGCAGCATCAGCAAATTCCCATCACTGCTCAGATACAGAACTGACAACCTTGTATTCCCTCAGGTAAGGAGAGACCCAAGACTAAGCAGTACAAATCTCATTCCAGATTTATTGAGATTTATGCTTCACCTCCCTCCAGTGGTAACTGGGTCCCTCCCCAGTCAACCAGTTCTAGGGGCTCTCCATGAAGGTCCCCAGCCACCAAACTAGAGTCAGCATTACACTGACAAGGACACGAGTAAATACACCTCCCTGAAAACCCTACAGCATTTCACCAGTTACTGTTGCATCTGTCACTGAACACACCTTCTGAGGGTCTGCACCAGCAGTGACAGCAGAGGTTGGCACACTCACCTGGCCACTGTCAACAACGTAAATAATGATGTCAGTCTTCTCCTCATACAGTCTGTGTTTAAGAGCAGCTAAGTCAGATGTGTCATATGTGTAACCTCCATCTGATTTCATGATTGTCAATGGGACAGGGAAACCTGGGACAAACACGATCTTTCGGCCATCATCCACCTGCACAAATCCTGGAAAAGCAATGGAAAACATTCCATGTTGTATTGACTGGGTAGGTTTGTAGGCCAGCACAGGCAGACACACTTGCCTTCCCAGAGGCTACCAGAAGGAAAAGGCCATGCACTCACGTGTTCAAATAATGAATGGCTCAAAATATAAAAATGCCTAAACGAGAACTCCCTTCACCAACCAAGTCACGTTCTGCACTGCACTTCCAGAACTCACACTGTGCACAAGGAAGCAGATCTGTACAGATCTGGCCTTACCAGAAGAGCCTTAATTGCATTTAAGAACTCCTGTCACTGGCACCTGCATCCACCTGTACAGCCACAAAACCTGCACCACAAAGTATGGCATTAAAGGCAACAGAAACTCTGTGGAGATGCAGTGAGGACTTAGCACAAAGTCTTTCAGAGGTAAGGTTACTCAGAACACTTCAGCTGGTGAGATTCAACAACTGCCAAATGTAGAGAGAGAACAGGTAAAAACAGACTTGTGCTTTATTTGGCTTCTTGCCAGTCTCAAAGTCAACTTGATTAAAAAATGCCACCGTCTTCACAGAGACTTCTCAGACAAAGTTCCCATTCAGGCACAAAGCTAAGACTGGAAAGTCTGTCATGTATCACTCTTAACTATTTACTAAGGATACAAACAATTCCAATGGTATTGCCTACAAATACCACAGACAAACTGCTTTTGGTGTGAGACAGACTCAAGCTCCCTGGAAGGAAACATACAATAATCAATTCCACCAATGCTCCTCTGGGATGTAACGCCACAGAAAATCCACTGTGGCTGAGAAAAAGATGAGGGATGTGGGACAAGGAACTTAAAAAACATCAGTCCAACACCTCACCCAAGAGGAGGGGGGTTACCTCGCCCATCCTGACAGCTGCAGAAAATTTCAGACCAAAAGTCTCACCTTTATCTTCAAATTCTTTCACGATGTCTTTCATCATTTCATGGTAGAACGATTCCCCTCGCTCTATGAGTGTGATGTCCAAGCAGTTGTAAATTTTCTGGAACTCTTGAGAAGGGAAACAGAACAAAATACTTCCACGAAATGCACACAGTGGGAACTAGGGGCATACATTTACCCATGGGCAGAGCCAGTCCCTAAAGGCATTTTCCATCTCTTGGTGAAGCCATCTGACTAGGACTTGGGAGACAAAAGTCTTCACTAAGCCTCCCCCGACAGCCCTGGGCTTTGGTTGTATCAGCTTTTTGCCTTAAGCTTCTCAAGGCAGCGTGGCAGGGATTTTCAAAAGAAAAGCAGAGGATGGGCTCAGGCATAGGGGTGAGGAAACTACACTGCTCTACTGCTCAGACACGTCCCCCAGTGTGGCCAAGTCACCTTTGCGCGACACGTCACAGATGAGCTCCCAGGCTTTAATGAAGTCTGGGTTTTTGCTCTGCAGCAGCACCACACATTGATAGGCACGTTTCTTGAACTCCTCCTCTGTGTCAAACCTCCTCTTGGATTCCTATGGCAAAACACACTGCATGAAAAAGCACCTCTTCCTCCCCTGAAACACAGAGTCACACACACGTGGTCGTTCTGGTTGGAAAAGACCTTTAAGATCATCAAGTCCAACCATATGCTAACTCTGCAAACCCTCAGCATTCCTACCAGGCTCCCCAGGCACAACCATCTCACCAGACAGGCAGAGTGCTTACACAGGCCTTTAAGAATGTCCCAGACAGACAACTCCAGAGCTGGTACTGCAGTGCATTACCCAGCACCAGGTTTTGCAATCATCTATCAACGGTGATTAAATTCTTTTGTTTCTCCAAAACTATGCTGCAATTTGTAAAGCTCCTCAATCTGCTTTTCAGATGTTGACATAAATATCATGCTTATTTGCTACAAATACCTTGTAAAAAGCCTGAAGATCTCCAATGGGAGGAGAAACAGTTAAATAATCTGGAAATTTGTCTTGGAGGTGAGCAATGAGCATTCCAAACTGGGTGCCCCAGTCTCCTAAATGGTTTAACCTTGAAGCAATCAGAGAGCACAATAACAATGATTTCTCAAACACATCCTTTAAAATACACACATTTAAAATACATATATTCTAAAAGAAGAAACACACGTAATACCAGAAATCACAACCAGGCAAGGCCCCCAATTTCACTGCCATGAAGCTGCTGCCTATCTTGACTCCCAACGCTGCTACACTGGCTCAGCTACACATAAAGGATTATTTGTTGTGTGCTTACAAAAAAAGACCAATACAGACCAAAGCACAGAGGTAAATATTGCTTGAACTTAGGTAAACAAGCCCAGCCCACCCAGAAGTCAGTTCTCACCTCAGAACATCATAACCTGCAAATTCGAACAGTCGGCACATGCTCTCTCCGATGATGGTAGACCTCAGGTGGCCAACGTGCATCTCCTTTGCAATGTTGGGGGATGAAAAATCCACCACCACCTTAGACACAGTGCCAGAGGTGAAAATTAATAAAAGGCAGCAGCAGGCCTGGCCCTCACCCACCAGTGACCATGCCAGGCACACACAGCCTGCCCCATGGCCCCCCAAGTGACATCCCATTTGCCCCGCTGCAACAACCAGCTGACACAGGCATCAGCTGCTCAAGAAATCCCTTTGGTGGGAATCTCAAGGCTGCCTGCAGTCCAGCACGTTTCATCTGCATGGGAGCAGGGTGCCCATGGCCTACTGTACCTTTTTCCTTTTGCCAACAGCTGGTGGTTGAACTCCATTCATCAATAAACTGCTCAGCTGCTTTGATACAAAATCCTTTCTCAAGTGGACATTGATAAAACCTTTAGAGGAGAAAACCAGCAGTGAGTGCTGGGGCTGCAGAAACACCTTAAACCACTTCTTGTTTCTTTCTCCTTTGGGTTTCTGGTTCCTCACATCAAGAGCACATGATGTTAGCTTGACAGAACTCCAGTAACAGGACAAGAAAGCTGTCACTAGAAGACAATTTCTGTTCCCAGACGACAAGAGACTGTTTCACACCTCTGTAGCCTTCACTGCAGGAGCCAGGTGCTGCAAGCTAGTCACTGACACAGCTCCCTTCTGCACTGTCACTCAAAGGTGAATTTGTAAAAACATTTTAAATGAGAAAATAAATTATCTTGCCAGGTTTGCAGAATGCAAAGAGCAAATCCTGCTTTGTCTTGTTTGCTAAAATTAATATCCTAACACATAGTCCCACCTAGGATAATCCATGCTTGTGGAAAAACAGTTTTACTTCTGCTTCACAGAGCTAATGAACAAGCTTCTGCCCAAGCACTCCAAGGGTTGTGTGTCCTCAGGAATGTGAGCCCTTGTATTTCTTCCTGGGTCACAGGGACAAAACAGATGCACCAATTAATAACCTTCAGCATCTCAGCACAGAGAGGGCAAGGTCTCCTCACCATGCAAGCAACAGCACAACGGCCATACTGCGATCTGCTGTCAGTTCATGCCTGTGGCTGATCCCCATCACCGATGGTCGAAGGGGAAAAGCCAGTCCCTTAAGGAACAGTGGAAAAGTCACTCATTGAAGGGCTCAGGATTGCACTTGCCAGTTCTAACAGGGAGGTACATTTTCTGCTACTGCACAAGTCTGAGGCTCCAAAGCTCACCAAGACAGAAGCAGCTAATTCAGCCATAACCGCAGTTTTAAATCACACAATAGTTTAACTCAACTCAGCTTCCGTGATTCCCACCCAGTACAAAACTGCCCTGTCAGCTTTAACATCTACCAAGTGTGTAACATTAAACTCTCTTACCAGGACCAGCAATTTCAACCTTCTCAATGCATTCATTAGCAGGAATATTTTTTACTATTTTCTCAGCGATTTCTCTTGGGCTAACCTTCTGTTCCTTGGTTTTGAGCAGTATCTGAAACACAAGAAGAAGATCAAGTAAAATTCAATCATCCAAAACATTCTACAGAGTGAGACAGAAAGCACAGACACTGCAGCACTCAAGAGATCTTCATCATCCTTTAGCTTCACAATGCAGAGACAAACACAAAGAAAAACATCTCTAGCAAATTTTACAGATTACATCACATCTTTCTACAGAGCAGAAAGCTAATCAGATCCAACACGTTCACACCTTTCTGCTAAGGGCAATTAATGTCAGAAAAAAATCTTCCAGGCTATTTTTCAAAACCTGTTAAATAGTTTGGCAAATCCTTATGTCTCTAAGCTAGTAAAAAGGACAAACTCTTAGAAAAAGTAAATCAACATAACTGGCCCAGTCCTTCGTACTGCTTCAAAATCCTGTTCCTCAGCCTCACGGGTAGTTTTGAACTGTGCCTAGAGTAGATGCTGAATGTGGTTTCACAGCAAGTCTGCTGATTTATCTTTAAAAGCAACCAAAGCAAACTGCCTTCAGTTCTACCTTAGACTCACACTTAATAAATAAATAAATGACTGAATAAATAAAATCCAACAACCCAAGCAACCAAAGAGAATCCTGACTCTGCCCAGTTTTCTTAAAAGAGCATCAGAAAAAACTGCTGGATAATTAACTCTCCAGACATAGATGGCCCACTGTGAGGAACACCAATAACACAATGCAAGTTCACATACAACAAAAGAATCAGAATGGTTTGGGTTTGAAGGGACCTTCAGAGATCATCTAGACCAACTCCACAACTCCTCTGCCCACTCCCAAAGCACCGTCTCTCTCACATAGCTATCTGCAAAACTTAGGAAAACACCCTTTAGGAGGATCCTGTGAGCTACCCCAACTCATCCCTTGCACAAAGGAGGATTGTGTGAACTACCCCAACCTGTCCCTTGCACAAGAGTACATTCTCACTGTACAAAATTACCACAACTCTTTGCTTCTCATTACATAATTTTCTGTCCTTACTCTGATGCATTTGAAAATAATCCATCACTGCCCATCAAGGCCACAAAAAGCACATACCCCTTTGTGAATTCAGAATTCACACTCACTACTGCTGCTATTTGTTAACTTGCCCTCTGCTGCAAAATGGGACTTCTGCTGAAGTTTCAGCTTCCTGTTTAACCTGCCACACACACGGTTGCTCAGAGCAGGATCCTTACAAGATGGAATTGGCAATGCTACTCAAAGTGCAATCTACTGGAAAAATAAAAGCACCCAGATTACAGGTGTGTTATCTGAATCATTCCAGAAACAGTCACCATACTATTACTCTAAAGAGCAAGCAGACCTCCTGGCTCAAACCCCAGGCATTAATATGCTAACGAGCTCCCAGGACAACAATATGCATTTGTGAGGGCTGTTTCCACATGGGTGCATTGCAGGGAGCGATTGCTGCCTGGCACGTACCCTGCTGCCCATGGTCAGGGCACTTCCTGCTTGGCTGGTGTCCAGCTCTGCACAGGGACACCCTGGGGGCAGAAAGGCTCTATGGGGAGATGTGCACCACAGCCAAGTCCTTAAAACTTAGGCCAACAGAAAGTGCTGCTCTCAGAGAGGAATGTCTGCACTGCATCCTCCGGCTCTGCTGTGCTGCCTTCGTGAGATTTCCCAAGCTGAGGCCCAGCTCGTTCAGTGCACCTTTCCAGGGAACAAACTCCACAGCCAAGCCCAGCACCAGGAGCCCTATTCACCAGTACAGCTGACAAACTGGAACTTGAAACCCTGGCTTGAAGGGGACCGTTCAGACACTGAGTTATGCAAACAACGTCGACACTGAGAAGCCAGGACTGCTTGAGAATCCCAACTGCGACTTAATTGGGGTAAAGCAGCGGTCAGGAAAATGGCAGAGCCCTGCAGGCCCGTGTCAGCGCAGTCACCCTGGGTGCTCCTCTGGCTGGGGCCCAGCCAAACGTGCTAACGAGACCAAGGGAAGAGGACACAGATTTGGGAGGGCTGCTTCCACCCTGGCACTCCAACCAGAAGCCTGCTGGCCAGCACGTATCCATGCTGCCCGAGTCAGGATCACTGCGGCAGGACAGCGGCTGCAGGCAGCCTGGGAGAGCAGAGTTCCCTGGGTGCTGGTGCACGCTGGGTCAAGATGACCAGTCTAATAGATTAATAAAGGTGAATTGACAACAGAACACTTACAAAAATAATATTGTTTCTGTTGGGATTGCAAAATAAAGGATCTGTGATTACAAAGTCTTATCTGTTCACTCAGAGGCATCAACGCACTGGAAGTTTGGGCACTTCAGCATCTCAGCTAGAGTGCACCATCTCCTTCCTCCCAGCCCACTGAGCAGCTCCTGAAGTCTCTCCACTCTGTTGGGGTCCTCTTTGGCCAAATTGCTTCCAGAAAGCAGCAATGCCATCATTTTCAAAGTAGCTGTCAATACCAGCCAGGTTAAGAAACCCCCTCACTCCTTCCTTAGCACACACTTACCAGGTGTTCTGTAAAGTGGAACCATTCTTAGAGTTGCCTGAAAACCTCCAAGATCTGCACGTCTTAACAAAATAAACCATATTTCCTGCATTTTGCTCAGTTAAAAGAAAATGTAGATGGCACCAACCATAGATTTGGGGATGCCCACACAGCCTCCTCTCAGCAAATGCTTGGATAACAACAGCCAGTAAGCCAGGGACATGAGCGGGAAAAGGGTGTGGAATAGCACACTCAAAGCCACGTGAAAGAGCATTTGTCACCAAACTGAAAATGCTCAAAGGAATGCAGCAAGGGGCAGCCAAATTCAGCTGTAACCAGGGAGTTAACATGAGACTTCAGAAACCAAGGAGCCAGCTAGAGCAGGAAGGAGGGTGCCTGAGCAGCAGTCTCCACCTGGCTGGACACTGTAAGAAGGTGCTTCATGCCCACCACAGCCCCTGCCCAGGCCCAACAACGACCTGTGCCACCAGCTGCCGTGTGCAGCCTGTGCTGGAGCTCACAGAGGACAGCTCAGGATACAGCACCAAGGGACCCCTGCCCCACCCAGGCACACAGGAAGCACTGGACCCCTTCTTGCTGCCATGTGCACCCATGGGCAGCAGGAGCTCACTGCCCACACCAGCACACGTGTGTGCCACCCGGGCTGCCAGGGATGGGGCCCTGTCTGTAACCACCTCCCCTGAAGGGGGTGTGCACACCACTGTGCCAGTGTGAGTGGGGACATGATACTTTCCTGGCATTACTAGAGAGGAGTTAGAGATTTGCAGGTGTTTAGCAACGTTTTGTAACCATCCAGAGTGGTGATTCATTGCTTTGCTGGTATTAGTTCCAAACATGTAGCTCACTAATTGGTAGTTAATTACATATCATTAATAAATCAATGCAGCACTTAAAAGTCTGATTTGATTTAGATCCCACAAAATGAGCAGTTTTTCTGTGTAACTCTCTTGTATCAGCCATCTAAACAGAGCTTAAAGGTCTACTCTGTGAAGGCCAATCCTTCCCCTAAAATGCCATTAGATTCTCAGCCCAGAGGAGCTTTCCCTGTCCTGTCTATTACTCAGCTTCCAACAGACAACTCCTCTGGTTTTATTTCTCCTTGTGAGGCCATTCTCAGCTTCACCTGTGTTATGCCCATGGCGCTGTTGCACTGGTAATCCCCAAACTTGGGCTGCTGACTCGGCGTCACCACCAGTGGAGGGTTTTCTAAATCTGGGTAGGCAGCATGAATAGCAGCTCCAAAGATTTCCTGAAGACAGCTGTTGATATTAATCATGCTTTTTGCTGTTTTACTTCTTTCCTCTTGAAGGCTCTGAAAAAAAGAAAATCCAGAAGGTTAAATTCACAACATCTGAGGAGCAGTTAAATCCCACTTTTTCCCTTGGCTGCCTGGCAAAGAGTGACAGAGAGATCTGGCTGACACTGGGAGCAGCATAAACCACATAAACATCATGTGAGGCAAGAGCTGCTTCTCCCTTTGAGCCTCCCAGCACCAACACTTCTCCTGGATGTGGAGCTGTGCCACTCCTCACACCTTGCCAGTGATCCTGGCAGAGTTCCCAGCTGGGCTGCCAGGACCTGATGGTCTGGGCTTATGAACTCACGGACATTTTTCATAAATTAGGATTCTGTTTAAGAAGAAATACCTTATGTGTCACCAACAATTAAGGTGTCAGAATGCAGCATGACCACGCTGTCACACATCACTAGCTCTAACCAGCTGACATCATTCATTTAGCTCATCTTAAGGAGAAAAAAACCCACAAGCCACAGCATGATTCTTACCTTCTGGAGGAAATTTAACCGATACTTGAGTTTTGCGTTTTCGTCTCGCAATCCTTCCAAACTCGGGGAGACTCCCAAGCATCCAAAGTTCTTCAGATGCTCGATTTCTGCAGTTAACAACTTGATCTCGTTTTCCTGAAAAGCAAATCAGACTGTCACTCAGTAATTCTTGGAGTGGGGGTCCAGAAGGTGAGGAGCTGCAAGATCTCAGCTGCAGTTCTAGTTCTGCCTGGTAAAGGCAACAGCGAGGACATGCAGGTTGAACAATTCCAGACAATGCCAGAGCAGGACCACCACAGAATCTAGGGCAGGTCACTGAGAAATGCATCCAGGCGGATTTTGAAAGTCTCCAGACAAGGAGGCTCCACAACCTCTCTGGGCAGCCTGTTCCAGTGCTCTGTCACCCTTACAGTAAAAAAGTTCTTCCTCATGTTGAGGTGGAATTTCCTGTGCTCTAAGTTGCATCCATCGTCCCACATCCTATCACAGGACATAAGATCAGCCCTTCCTTCCCGACACAAGATGCACAGGGCCACTGCTGCAGCCTTCACTCACACCCCCCTCACCACACAACCCTTCCTTCCCTACCTCCAGCATGGCTTCTCCTTAAAACAGGAATTAGGAATGTCAGGTGGACCTCTATGCTCCAATAAACAAACCTCCCTGTGCTCCTCTGGACTTCACAGCCCAGAACCCAGCAAGTGCTTCAACACAGTCTTAACCCAGTTGTTGGCAGCTGCTGCAAGGAGCAGTAATTTTCCTCACCCCATCCCCTAAAGAAACCAAGTATCTGAAACTTCATCTCTGTTCTCCATCTCTTGTCGTCCCTCATAACAGGCTTTGTGCCTACCAGCCACAAACCTGGCCCAAAAATACAAGTCTGGAGGCTGTTGAAAATGCAAGTGACTCGATGCTGCTATGGAGGGAAAGGCAGCTGGAAGAGGCAGTGAGTGCCGACCAGCCCCTGGTGGGCTCATGCAGGGTCTCCTCTACCAGAGCACCCAAAGCAGGAGGCAGCTCAGGCTATTACTGCAGTCAAACAGGCCACCAAACCTTAGCAAAAAGGGCTCATTTACTTCATTGCTCTTGAAACAACTGGAATATTTAATTACAGAAAAAAAATGGGCCACCAAATCTTCTGCTCTTATATGTCCCCCTGAAAAACAGCTCCCACAAATGCTACTGTCACTAAATGCAGATGCTCAAAAAACCTCAGCTGAGCCACACATTCTTCAGCTTGGCCTGTTTGTGGAGCAGGCTCAAAACAAATACTTTAGAGATCATTTGTCTGGGCTTCAGCTTCCAGCACACTTCTTGTCCAGCCTCAAGCCCTCCTCTGCTACAGAGCAGGATGCTTCCTACAGGTTCAGATGTTAGAACACAGGACTTTGAGGAAAAAAAATCCAACACCTTTCTCACAGCTGTCAATCAAAAGTAACTCACTTCCAATAGCCTATGACACCTGTTCCTTTTCCTGTATATTATTTCTTTTTTTAACCCAAGGCAGACCCATAAAAAAATCAGGCTGTTTTCCTCTCACATACCTTCCCTCACACAACCATCTGAAAAAACCAATGTTTTTATTTTAAACTTTTCTTACTGGCCTGACCTGGCAGCAGTTCATTTAACTCAGAGATCCACCTGAAATATTTTCAGACAGAACTTCAAGTTTAGAACAGCACAAGACAGATTTAATCCCATTGCTTTACAGCTGTTTGTCTTTAAGTTTAACTAACCACTACTGCTACAAAGTGACTTCAAGGAACATGGGAGCAGTGACACAGGTACCTCATTCCCCCTCACCCCTAGAAAGTGCTGTCAGAAAAGCACAAAGGTATCTCCTACACTGAACACTGCATCAGCTGTACATTCTGTGTCCACCCAGTATTACCTGCCCTCTAGCAAAATCATGAGCTTCAGGAAATCTCCCGAGGGAGAGTTTTGCCTGGAGGACAGATCTTGTCCAGATCCAGAAATCTGCACTCTGCTTTTGAAGTGAAAATCCCTACACAGCCAAGCCAACGAGCAGCTCACACACATTCCTCCTGCACTAAAGAACTGCTCCAAAGCTGTAGCCACTAAGAGATCTCAGCACCACGGGCCCAGTTTTCAGACCAGAAAAGCAATTTGCATTTTTCTTCGTAAGAGCAGAAGCCTCTGGCTACCCAAATGAAGACTCCCAGGAGGTGAGATGACCAGTGTCTTACTGGAGCTTCTTTCCGTATCACTACACTGCAAGAGAGGATGAGGAAAGAGGTTGATCCATGTGCAGAGACAGAACCCAGAGCAAGGGTTCTCGGGAATCACGGACCCCTGGGGAAGATACCTGGCCCAAACAGCTTTTCCCACACAAGCACAGGAAGACAGCCAGTATCCTCATGCTGGGATTTGGCCAAGAGATAAAAACCTCTAAAACCATGCCACAGTTCAGCAAGTCTCCTGTCCTTCTTTCCCACGACTGCACCAAAACAGTAAGTTGACAGCAGAGCCCTGTAACAGGAGGCATTCAGGCTGGCCCCATTTCAGATGTGACCAGTGGGGCACACTTCCCTATCACATTCTGTGCTCTTCTGCACAAAGTTTCAGCACCAATCTCCTTGTTACTTGAGTGTGAACTAACAACACAAGGTTTCACCATGGTCTCCCTTTTTGTGCCCACCAACAGCTATTACAGATGATGTAAAATGAACATTTCATCCCAAACCAAAGGCAGAAAAGCCTGAACTCAGTCATGATCACACTAAGGTCCAGAATTGATGGGGCAGAACCAAACCTGTCAGAATTCAAGCAGCATCTGGATGACAGTCCTAGTCACAGGGTTCAGTTGTAGGTAGTCAAGCAAGGAGCAGGGAGCTGGACTCAATGATCCTTCCAACTTCAGGTATTCCATGAATCTATGACCCTCACACCCATAACCATGTTTGCCAAGCCTGCCTGGAAAAAGGACTGCAGATCTTCACATGCTAAAAACACCCCGTATCACAGCAACCTGTGACAACCCCAAATCTCTAGCAAATCACCTATGAATGCTAAATGTTATTAGAGGGCTATTATAAACTCTACATCCTTTCTGAAAAACAAATGACTTTACTGCACTCCAGCTACCCCTTGGAACTCCTCTCTCAGAGCACCAGCCCAGTGAGGAAGGGAACCCACACCAGTGCACCTCTGCTCTACAAATGTGGAACTGAGGAAAAGAAGGGAAAAGCTGCTGTTCAGGACACAGTGTCACCCCCTGATTACTCCACCTGCACAGCCCTGGATGTATCACAACCTGTCAGTAAAGGGTGATACCTGATGACCACCTCATGAGAAGCTGCAGGAACTACATGAGGCCAGGCTGACATCTCCAAGGGCTCTTTGGTCAGCTGAGTACTAGAAATCTTCCCCTCACCTGTGAATACAAAAAAGCTAGAGCTTTTCCAGTAGGACCAAAGTCATCCTCACATCTTCCTTTAGCACATGAGAATGCTCTCCAAACCCCCCCCTACTGAATTAACTTAAAAACTTCTCTCTGGCCTTTAATGTCACAGAGGTTTTCTCCATCATAGTAATAAAAAAAACAGAGAGAAAATGTCCTGAGAAAGCCTGGCAAAAGGGTCCCAGCACTTCTCTTCCTTCCCCTTCTTCTTGCCTCCTGCATGGTTTTAGCTCTGCTGCTCCTCCAACAAGCCTTTGCTGAGCTGGCTCAGCACAGTAATTCAGCACACACTCTTTGCTGGGTTACTTTCCTGAGAAGCTCCTGACTCCTGCCTTCCAGCTCACAGGGGGCTCCAGGGTGTGGTGGAGCTGGCACAGGGAAGCTGGGAGCCAGGTGACAGGTAGATTCAGGCTCAGTAATTCCACATAGTCTCCTTCAGCCTCCTGGAGTTAAAAGAGCCAAACACTGTCCTTTGGTTTGGAGTGCCTGGGTTTTGTTCATGGACTAAGAAGCAGAGAGGGGAGAACCACCTTGCCAGAACACCCAAGATGCCCTTCCTCTCCTGGCAGCTGCCATGGAGACATGCACAAGCTGAGGCAAAAAGAAGCTGAAGAGATTCAACAGCCAGATTTATTATCTCTGTGTTTTATGGCACTGCTTAGTGTATGTTTGAACTGTGAGTAGAAAACATACTGAAAAGCTGCTGAGGAACACACCTGTGTGGCAGGCAAAAAAGCACAACTGAAATGTCCAAAATGTCTCAGTTTGATGCTCCTGGGGAAATTTATAAGTTAACCTGCAGAAGTCTGCAAAGCCTGCATTCTGTTGTCAATGCCACTCCTTGGCTGAGACCTTGCAGTCTGATCAGACAACTATCACTGACAAGGAAAAGGGCTGTCTCGATCTTTTTTCCCCACCCAACGCACGTTGTGGCTGCAATAACCCTGTGCCAGGCACCGCTCTGAGCACGCCTGCTGCTCCGGGCCCCCTCCTGCCCCCACAGAGCAGCCGGGCACCGCAGCAGCTCGGAGAACGAGGGCGGCACCACACAGAGCCGCGTCCGACAGCCTCCTTCGCGCCTCTTCCTGCCGCTTCAACCCGCCAGCCCTTCACCCTCAGCCCTCGCCCCGCCGAGGAGCGCCAGGAGCTGAACCGGCCCCGAGCTCCGCCCGAGGCAGGTGCCCCAGCCCGGGCCCCGCCGCGCCACAGGCCCGGCCCGGGCCCCCCGCGGCCACAACCGCGGAACCGCTCCTCCCGCCGGGCTCGGGAAGCCCCCAGACCCTGCACCCAGCCGGCTGGGGGGCCCCGGAGCCGATCCCGGGCCCCCAGCCCGGGCTCCCAGCCCCGCTCCCCGGTACCTGCCGCGCCAGCCGCGCCCAGGCCTGCGCCGCGCCCGCCTCCATCCTGCGCCGGCCGGAAGCGGCGGCCCAGGCGAGCGGAAGCGGAAAGCGCCGCTCTGGGGCGGAGGTGCTCTATGAACGCGGCAGCGCCCCCTGGCGGGCGGGGAGGACCCGACCCCCCCTCCACCCCCCCCGGATTGAGGCGGATCCGCAGCAGGTCTGTCCAGAAAGGTCACTTTATTGGAAAATAAACCGACCCAGCCCCGGAACGCAGCCCTCCCCACGCAGCAGTGGTGTCAACGGGCTCCCCAGTTCACCCCCCACAGACCCCGCGACAGACAAGGAGCCGCGGTTGTTACAAGTGTTAAAAAAAGTGCAAGGATCCCGGAACTTCGCACCCGCCTCGTACCGCCCGGCAGGAAACACACGCAAAACAAAACAACAAAAACGCTTCACGGCTCACGGAGAACTCGTTCACGGCACTCGGGAGGCAAAACTTGGCTCCCTGCGTTCCCCCAGAGGGCACAAAACACAGCGCTGGGAGGAGAGTCCGATGCAGAACATCAGAGCGGGCAGGGTGAGGTTCCTTCAAATTTGTTTTATTGCAGTAAAACCTCTAAAAGGTCGAGCTGTACAAAAAAAAAAAAAAGTCTAAACAGCATTATTTTAAGAATAACAGCACCTTACGCTGCGTTTGTTCTTATTTAAAATTCTATTTCCCAAAAAATACATTCCTAAATATACAAACTATACAATCTTGCCACTTTTAATGCTGGTTTCTGTGATGATAGAACTTTAACCTAAAAATCTTCAAAACATCCACATACTGACAAAAGCTCTAATATACAAATTTCTTGGTACCTTCATAATACCACATAAATAACTTCAAAACCCAAACTGCATTTGTAGAACTGTCTGGAAAGTAAATACTTTATGGTGATCACACGTCGTCCGCAGAGAGGGTTGGAATGTTTATCCTGGGCCGTGTGAAAAATGCCATTTTCTCTCTAAAAAAATAGATGATCAGTTGGTTAATGCAACAGAAGCCTTGCCAGAAATGTCCATCATCTGCACGAGAATTGATCCCACCAGCTGTCACCACACAGAGCAGCAGCACATCCTCTCACCTCTTATTTACACATCAGACAGGAGGTAGCCTTACAGCTCAACTCACAAAACTGATCTTGTCAAGAAGCCATTTCAGAAAGGCTTGGGTTTTTGGCTTTCTAGGCATGTTACTTGGGGCAGCAATTGGCTGCTTCTGTATTAAACAAAGGAGCTGGGAATTTGTTGCCAGGCAGGGAATGGTTTGGAATACTGTGGCTGCAGTGCTGCAGCTGGTTTCCCTGACTCTCAGGGCAATATACATGGATATAAAATCCAGAAGGTTTTGTTTAAGCAGAACAGTTAAGTACGAAGAATAGCTTTCCTCAGCAGCATCTTAGTCATCCACAGAAAAACCAAGGTAGCAGTGAATTTCCCCTCCCCTGACCCGTGCCCTGTAATCACCTGAATGACTGCACTTCCAGAGGCTCCTTCCGACTCTGTCCCCGCAGCCTGTGGACATCCTTGGCAGCAGCTCTCATCATTTTATCAGCCTTCAGCTCACACTTGTGTTCAGTTTTTTCCACCTAAACAAATCATGGAAGAGGTCTTTGTGTTTGCAGGAGGAACCATTTTATCCCAACTAATCTCCAAATACAGCAATATTTCAGCTGCAGGTCTAAGGGGTTTGGAAGCTGCTGACTCTGGAAATCACCTCACTTACCACCTACCCAGGCTTATTCCTGAAGCTTTACCTACCCTATCTGTAAACACATTCCTTTTAAAGCTCATGATTTTTTTAAATCCTCTCCAGAAAAAGTGATAATGCTATGAAAGACAACTTCCATAAAAGCAAATTTTAAAAATAGTGGTTTGTTGAAATTACTGGTGATGAGTTCTGTCTCCTCTGCATCCCTGCCCTGCAGCTCACAAGCTCTTAAAGCCAGAAAGTCTGCTATCACCTGACTTACCACTTCACATGCATAAGGTCCTACTCCAAAGCCAAGTACCACCCATGCACAAGTCTCATGCAGCCATTATTTCTCCTAGAAGCAGCAAGTGCCACGCCTGCCACCCCACTGGCCCTCACCCCTGTGGGAGGGCAGGCAGCGGCTCTGCAGTTTGCCACGCCTGAGGGCAGCCAGGACAGACACCCAAGGACTGCAGCTTCCTTCATCAATCCTGTGCTTGATGGAGTCCTAAGCAGAGGACATGAGTGACTGCGGTGCTAAGTGCATCTCCTGGCTGCCCAACAGCTTCTCACCTCACCAGAACCAAGCGCAGAGGCAGGCGTTACTCACTCGTTTTTCCACCAGCCTCAGCAGCAGGCGAAACCTCTCGTCATCCTTCACCCACTGTGGCAGCTCCTTTTCACCCTGACTTTGAGCTTGTTCCAACTGCTCCTTCAGCTCCTTCAGCACCGAGATCTCCTGAACCAGCCGATCGTGCCAGGTTTTTGAGGCCTGCAGGTCCAGCTCCAGGTCTAGTGAAGTGCGGATGAGACGCTCTGTTCCCAAGGACTTGACCGAGGGCTAGAAAAGAAGGGGTGCATGAACACAGGGATGGAAACTGTCCCAACCACTCCTCCACAAAGGGACAATTGCATCGCGAGACCCGTTTTTCCAACACTTCTCTTTGCACAAAGCATCTCTACTCGCCTTGCTTTCCAATTCATCTCAAGACAAACTGAAGCAAGTCTTGTAAGAGAAAGCTTTTGATTTTGGTGTTTCCAAATGAAACAAGTCCTGCTTGCACACCTTGCTCTTCAGTTCAATATGCCTCATCCTCAGGTGAATCCAAAATGCAGCAGAAAAACTTGTTTGTTTTTCCCAGTAACATATAATGTTACCTTCTGCTAGTTTCAAACACAAGCTGCCTCAAGAAAACCATCTCCTTAAGACCTCAGCATTGGTATCCTGAAGGAATTTCAGTGAGTGCCACCACAGTGGGCACAGGGTTCCATTTTGAGCCACTCCAACAGGGTCACCTGAGCATCTGAGACATCATTCTCTTCCCCAGCTCCTCACATTTATTAAAAGGACTTAAGAATCCCACAACAATAAACACAGAAAACCTGTTTGTGCTGCTTCTGCTCTGACAGGATGGAAATCACCAGGAACCACCCTCCTCAATGGCTTGTTCTAAACGAGCTCCAACTTAAAACGCTCCTGTCACATTCTGATGTATCAAGGAGAAGCAGCCTTGAGGGACTTCCCACGCACAAAGAAAAGCGGTGGCAATTGATTTATGTTTGCAAATTCTTCCTCTAAAACAGTGTCCTGGTTTTCACAAAGTGTCTGTGCTGGAGGAAAGCAGAAGTGTTGCTGTTTTTACCCGTTTCACTCGGACGCTCCGTCTCTCCATGGCGTTGCGGATGAAGGGGGGCTTTTTGGAGAGGGTTGAACTGTCACTGTCACTGCGATTCAGCTGAAAACAGAAGTTAAAAAACACATAGTTCTCACAAATTAAACACAAGCAGTGCATAACCACATTATTAGCCAGAGCAGGGGGCTCTGTAAGTGATTATAAGCAGTGATGGAAGAGAACTATGAGATGCTATGTCAGCTGCCACCCCCATCCAAGTACACAACATGCAATCCATTTGGCACAGCCAGATCCTGCCACAAGCCTTGAACTATGTCCCTTTTTGGGAACAGACTGCATGGAAAAAAACACAATAAGTTAGGGTATAACATGAAAATCTACCCTTCTCCTGTGCAAGTAAGTAGGCGGGCCAAAATAGTCTAGAAAAATAAGCTTTAAGTAATAAAGAAAAAAATTAATCACTCTTTCCTAACATCTGTAAAACATGGGATTGTTTTATTAGATCTTTTTCTTCAATCACCTGTTTTTTAAGCTAGTGGTGGAAGGGGTAAGTTTAGCTGTAAGCTGTCCCCCTGGGTTTCTCACCTTCAGAGCTGCCATGTTACACATACACAGCCTGCCTTCTTTTGTAATGGTCTCTAGACTCCAAAAAGAGCTCACCTCAGGTAGGGTTTAATTCCCTTTTCAGATCCTTCCCAAGCTGGGGGTGGGGGAGAACAGGCGTATGGGACCTGCATGTGCTGGGACACAGCACCTCTGCCACCCAGGCACAGGCCACTGCTGCCAATTAAATAAGGTTTGATTCTAGGGCAGCACCTGCCCCTGCACCACAGAAAACATGCACGTCAGCCCCGCCGGCACCAGCGCCTGCCCGCTGAGGACAGGTCATGCGTGATTAAACACAGTGCCTGCTTGTTTGCCAATTCAATTTAAAAGATGAGTTATTTATAGTTTAGACTGACCCTCAATCCAGGAAATAATTGTGGACAAACATTTCAAAGCAGTGGAAGTGACATCCTGAGCCTTTATGTGGCCTGTCCAGTAACCTTCAGACAAAGTACACTGGAGACACTCAAGCTTCCACCATTATTCTGATGAGCGTCAGGTACTTCCCATTTCTATCAAGCTTCCATGTTCACCTCATATAATGTCAGGTGGACACAGCTAACTCGGTTCAAGTTAGCACAGAACAGTCTTAATGCAGCAGGAAAGGGTTTGATCTGCAGCTGATTCATCACTGTCTCACAGTAGCCCTTCCAGGTTAGTGTGGGCATCTCAGCACGCTGCATGTACCCCAAACATTTGTGCACATACATACTTCATAAACTCATGCTTAATACTTAGTTCCAAGGAAGGACACTGCCTAGGAGGTGAGACAACTGAAGTCAAAAAGGGAGAGCAGAAAGCAACATCAAGCCTCTGTGAAAAATTCGGACTAAGTGAACATGCATTCACTAATGAAAAGCAGCATTTATAGTCCCATGTTGCATCCTCCTTACCCGACACACGTACTGACTTTGTGGTCCCGGTGAGAACGTTTTGGAGCGGATGATGGTGCTACCTCTGACAAACTGGCTTTGGGGTGGATTTGCTGCTCTTTTGTCCTTGGGACGAACCACAGTGGCAGACTGTGCGAGGCTCTCAGTGTTGGTCTCTTTATCCACCTGCAAGACAGACCTGCTGTGTAAACACGCCCCTGCCACCTCACCAGTGGCACACAGCCAGGCTAACAGCCCCCTGGGACACATCTCTGCTTTCAGTCCCAGAGGCATTGCATTCAAAACCAGACACTCCCCAGCCCTTTTCATGCAGGGTGTCCCAACACTTCACCCTGAACTCGGTAGCTTCCACACTGTGTCCCTCCCGAAGGGCCCTGCACCCCTTGGTCACACCAGGACAGGGCTGACTCCAGCCAGCTCTGCCTGCTGATCCACTGCTGCAGTGTGACCTGGCCAACTCTGCTCACACAGAACAGAGGGGATGATTTTAAAGCCCATTCCCTTACTTGCTGAGCCCTGCAGTGAAGATCCCAGTCACTGGATGTGCATGCACACGTTTGTTAAGACCACAACCACACTCAGAAGCAAACAAGCCCCAAAGCCACGGGGACATTAATGAAAACTGTTTTCATGAGCAGCAAAAAAGAAGGCATGAAATGATGCTGTATTACCTGTGTGACTAAATGGTCATGTAGAGTTATTTTAAAAGATTTCTGGTTAATAAACATTTAAACATCAAATATTTAATATTTAAAATAATATTGAACCAAGTAACAGCTGTAGCTTTGCTCAGCTCAACAGCAATCCAGTCAGCTGAGCAATGGGAAGTTTAACTCATCTTTCTGTTCCAAAGGCCCCTGAATTTACCTTCACTGCTATTTCCATGTGCAGCTGGGAATTCAGACTTTCTTCTGTCTCCCACAGCGATTTTCCAGCACAGAATTCTTCCTCCTCCTCTGCTTCATTTTCACTGATCTCATCCTGTTCCTCCTGGTCAGGAACAGACTCTTCATCTGGCCTGTTAAGAACAGCTTTGTTATTGAACTGGCCTATTGTGGACAACACTCTGGTTTCCTCCTGTAAGCTGCTGGGCAGAAACACCTCCCCAAGGCAGCCAGTTGCACCTGGCAGGTCCTGTAGCCACTGAGATGACACAACCACAGGATTATAAGGGAATAACTGAAACTGGAGTGAAGCTGCACTAGAAGGCAACCATTGCAGCCAGAACTTCACACTGATCTTGCTTCAAAAGAAGCAAACTGAGGGCTCAGCCATGTGGTCTGAGCTTAAGGTGAGAACAGCTTAAGGGGAGCTCTCAGGATGCCATTAATCTTAGTTTTAAAAGTGATGCTGAACAATATTGAAGCATTGATCCTTTTCAGCTGCTTTGAACTCACAGCTAACTTCTCCATCAAACCCACTGGTCAGGCTTGCTTTTTATTTCAAATGTTGAGCTTCATTAATAAAATCTGCAAACAGCAGCCAAAATTACTACTCAAGCACAGCCTTGCACCATACATTGGAGCTCTCAGGGACATCCACAGAACAAGTAACAAGATTAGTATAGTGCTATTATTTATCAGCTTTGGTCTCATGTCCCAAGCATAATCTCCAGAACTGAAGAAACAGGATTTTTCACAAAACCAGAAAGAGACAGAGGCATTTTCCCACCGCTCTGTATCATCTGTTTTTTTTCATCTGCACATGAATCCCCAAGCACCCTGATCATCCCACAATGGTGGGATGCTACCTACCAGCTCTCTCCACTAGTTAAAGTGCTTCTGCTTTCTTCCAGTTTCTTCTCCACAGCTTCCAGTTCAACAGCTGTCTGCTCCAAGAGTGCTGAGACAGAGTCCTGAGGACAGCAAGAGACTTCGCATGAAGATAAGACTCTGACAAACTGCAAAGCACCCAGCCCTTTGCGTCAGAACACCTCCAGCCAGCTCTCCTCTAGAGGCAGGAGAGTTGCAGTCTCTGCCCCAGCACTGAAGCAGCACACTGCACACACAGTGCTGGCTCAAGCCTGTGTGAGCCCGCCCAGCCCCCCACCCCAGTGACCCTCTGCAGGTGTGCAGCTGAGGCTGAGCACACTGGGTGTCACTCTGGTGCACAGGTAAGGCTGCCTCTTGGCTCACTTGGCAAGTTCAGTGCAGCAGGGTGAACTGTGCAGTGGGAAGAAAGGCAAGAGCTCACACATCACTTTCACTAGACCACATACCACATCCCTCAGCTTCATGAGGAGCAGATTTCAGTACTTAGCCCAGGATAAGGGCATATCTGTAATCGACATGTTAATTATTTTGCTGCACTTAATGGCATTTTCAAGTTATAAACATAAACACACCAGCCTTCACTTATACATGGCATCTACTGTAACAGCCCTTCAGCCACATAAACCCTCTCATTAGTACTGTTTAGAAGAGATTTGTTTGATGTAAGCAGTTGTTCTTACTGTTTTCTCAGTGCAGGCTACTTCAGAGTGAGTGTTTCCTTGTTTACTTTTCCTGTTTTGCTTCTGCAGATACTTATAACTAAGGAGATTATACCAACGGGTTGACTTCTCTCCAGATCTACATATTTCAGCAAGACTAATTTGTGCTCCACCCTGTTGAGAGGAAAAACACAGTTTAAGTGTAATACTAAAATGAACTACCAAGGAGAAATGAGAGTGAAAATCCAGGGCTGCCTGACTTTGGCAAGTTTGACAAAAAGAAAAATCACCCTCTTTATCCCCATTTCAGCAGCACTACCAGTCCTTTATGTTTAATTATTTTTAACACTGTCTACAGCTTCCAACCCAGGTAGCAAGTGTTTCACTGCAGCTCCAGAAGTATGAACAGCTAGGAGAAATTGCAGCCAGAGCTTCAAAGGAAAAGAGAAAGGAGCAGTTGATGCAGAATCTCTTTCAAGATATTTGCAAGGCTGAGAAAAATCACTGCCTGAGACGAAGGCAGTTTGTATATTCCTTTTTATATTCCATTCCTCATCATCTGCCTTAACATTTTTTACTGTGTTACATTTAGTCCACATCCTAATATATTCAAAACCAAAGTAAAACTTATCAGCAATGTCTTTAATCCACATCTGAGTGGACTCCATTGCACCAGCCCAGTCCAGCAGACTGCATGCTGAGCACACCTCCAAGGTTTCTGTAACTTAAGGGCTGCTTACGTCCCAGCTCCACACACCTACTCATGTTCTGGAGTACAACACTCCAGAAATAGTTCTATTAAAATCAGCTTGCTCAGGTAACACTGAGCAACAAAAAAAGCTCTTCGAACAATAGGGAGCAGCTGGCTATGGCACTACTAGCACTCAAAAACCCATATTCATGTGGATTTCAATAGTGTAGATTAATAGTGGGTTTCAAAAAAGTCCTTTAGAGATGATTAGTCTTCTACAGTGGCTTCCAAATTCCTCCAAACCCATTCTAAATTACAGAACAGCCTATGTTTCCAAAAGGAAGCAAAAAAGGTAGGGATTCACGAGAAACAGGTAGCAGGGAAATCTAGTAGGCTGACAAAGTCACCAGTAGCTCTGCAACAAAATATTGATCAAAGAGATTATTTCCCTGATCACAGCTGTTATTGCCAAGAGCACTATCTGGGAGAGATCATAAAGCTAAGAATTCCCAAGAAAACTTCCACAGAAATTACCATCCTTTGGGGTTTCAAATTTTGCGTCATTAAAAAGAGGAAACAAACAAAAAGATATTAAAACAAAGATTAATACTAACCAAACATTCCTCGAGGTGAGACTTG
This sequence comes from Apus apus, assembly GCF_020740795.1. Lineage (NCBI taxonomy): Eukaryota > Metazoa > Chordata > Aves > Apodiformes > Apodidae > Apus > Apus apus. The sequence goes on along the minus strand of NC_067294.1, from coordinate 14,631,591 downwards.
TCTACAGTGCAAACGTCGACTCTTAACGTCTTGTGGCGCAAGGCGGGGTGAGAGATGGACACCCAGAACAGCTCGTTGTAGACAAGACTGTCGGCAGCTTCCGCCGGGCGCGTGCGGAACAAGCAGCTTGTGCTCTCTGAGCAGGGCAGGACAGCCACACGAATGCTCCTGGTGAAAAAAGTGTTGCCATCAGCACTACCCTCCCAGTCTGCAGTTCCCTGCACTGCCACAGCTCCATAAATCTGCCAGCGAAACTCGTCCTGAGCACTGTGGACATGACTGCCCTACTCTGTTCTGTGGAGTATCAGTCAGCTAAGGAAAAAGGAACATCTCGTCACAACATCACACATGAAATGGTGTGAGCTGCTGTTAGTCACCCTTCTGAATCCTGAGATCAGACATCCTGGGATTATGTTTCACAGGGTGGTTTACGTCTGTGCAACCTGTCACACTGCTAACGTACTCACTAGGAGGTAGAAACACCTACACAAAGATGAATCAAAGTTTTTGTTCAGTACTCAGCTGAATTTTAAAAGCTCGTGCCTCAAACAAGTCTAGAAGAAGTTGTACATTTCCCACACCTGCCTTCATGCAGGTGTCCAAGGGTGAGCTCTGCAGCAGAACAAACGTCCCCTCTCTGGTCAATCCAGTTGCTCTGGGCACTGCTACAGTGAAGAACCTTGCTAGCTAGAGCTAACCCCAGGCAAGTCTTTTCCCAGCAAATACAGACTTTTGAGGAAAACACTGCACTGTGGGTGCAGCCTGTGGGTTTAACAGCACATAAATTTTGCCATAGATAAAGTGTAGAAGCATTTCAAAAAGGGTAAATTTTTAAGAGTATGAAAAAAGAAAACCCAACATCTATTTAATTCCCACTGGAATCTAATACAAGTACTTCCTTCAAGTGTTTATTTCACTCACTTACACTTTTTGATCTTGTTGTAACAGCAGTGCTGCAACATTACTCAGCTGGATGACCAGGATGGCAAATTGTTTATTTTTGTCATCATATCTGAATTGGAAAGACACAAAAAAGCCATTATTACTAGAGAAGTCTGCCCTGGGCTCCATGAATGAGAATTCCACATTTCATTAACACAAACAATCAACATTAATACTTTACAAACAAGACAAAACTATAAGGGGACCATGGCTTGCCTACAGTTTAAAACAAAAGCAGTTTCATATTACATGAGGTTTTGCTACCAGAACAAGCAGAACTTAGACCAGTCCAGAACATCCAGAACTTAGGAATACAGACACAATAAGCTACAGATCTGACCTAATACACATTGCTTCTCCAGGGGTCTAGCTAAATTGCTGCACTGTAACTAGAACCTTTTGAAAGGCCTTAGGTAATGACTATAATAAAGTTACAATTAGAAATACCTGAAATACAACAGTGAAGGTATTATGGGTAACCATAATTTTCTGTTGATGGCCATGACAGGAGAGTTTTGCACTTTTTTCCTCAAATCATAAATAAGCTTCCACTAATCATTAAAGGAAGATGCCTCTGTGGTGACCTTCTTACACCTTACCCACTGCTTGTAGGATTCAGAGTGGTCAATGATTATGATTGTCATTTACTCTCAGTAGTTTTTCCCCCACAAGCTGCACACTAAAGGAGGCTGCAAGCCAGCAAAAGGCTTTCTCCAGCCCAGCACTGTCTGTGCTGGTTTGCCCTCTCATACCACACTATTATCAGCTGATTTCCACTGACATGAAACAGGGTAACTGGGCCAAGAACCTCCTGGGGTTGAGTGTAATTCTCAGTTACGCTACAAGGAGGGCATTAGTTAATACTAATAGCACAGGATGAACAGGATAAAAAATAGAACAGAAAGCACTAGCTTTTAAATTCCATATTTCTTTCTTTCCCTGGAAGGAAAATCCAGTAAAAATGTGTAGCACTTACCTCATTGCAATTTGCACTTTAGCTGTCCCAACTGTTTCTGTATCATCACTGTCAAACACCATCACTTCTGACACACATGGTCTGAAAGAAAGCAAAGACAACTAAGGACTTGCTTTCCCTCTTACTGAAGTGCTAGCATTTAGGTGATACAAGAAGTTTTCCCTTCCACTCAGGGGTTGGGTATATAGACTTTGTAAAATTAGCAGCTAAAAGGAAGCCCATTTAAGAAGTGCAATCAACCTTAGAGGTATGTATCACAGTGCTTATCAGCAGAAAGTCATCTGCCTTCCCCCTTCACTGCCAAAAAAAGCCACACAAAAGACTGCAAAAATAAGGCAGTGGGGGATTTTTAAAGGGTTCCCTTGACTGGATTTCAGTAAATACAGCTGACTGCCCAGCAACAGAAATAAGACTTAACAACTGCAATCCTGTCCTGCATCATGACAGCAAAAAATCTCAAGTTTTATTAGATTTAAGACATTCCTTTGTTTCTTCAAGCAATCAAACTGCCCTAAGCACATTAGAAGTGACAGAGTACACTGACTGGTCTTCCTTGAAACAGCTACCTGCATCATTTCCCTCCCAATGTACTCCTCCTCCTCCAAAGCTTTATGCACTGGAAGTCCCCAAAACTACATTCATTGTCTAGCTGACTCAGAGCAGAGGTTATCCTGTAGCACATGAAAACAGGATTAACATTTTTCTCTACTAAGTATTTTCCATATTACTTACCACTCCCTTGCACTTCATTACATTTCAGCTACAGAGGACAAACATATTTCTCATCCTACCTCACCACTTATCACAGGCATCAGTGTGACACTATAGGCATTGCAAAGGCTGGTAAGTCAACTACCCAAAAATCAAACATGCAAGTGTGCATGGGACACCTTCTATAACTGTCACACACTATCCCTCCTCCCCTCTCCCACTGAGGGGACACAGGGGCCCTAAGACACCCAACTATCTGGGCTTGAGCCCAGGCCTATGTTACAGGAGCACTGCAGTTTCTTGTCAATGTGATTAATGCTGTAAACATAAGAAATTACTCATTTATCTAGAGAATTAATGAAGATAATGAACAAAGGGGAAGAATATGAGATGAGCAATTTTTCAGCCTTACAGTTGTTTCTTGCAACAAATGACCTCATAATTCACCTCAATGCTAATAAAACCAGTAGAAAACCCCATGTTAGGTGCAGCCAAGCCAGGCATCAATAAGATCAGTACTTTCCAGTGAGCTTTTTGTCAGACTACCTCAGATAACTTTAGCAAGCAGCAAGGGAGGCCCAGAAACCCAGCAAGAGCAGTGAGGCCCAGCTCTGGCTATAAGCTCTGCACTTAGGGGGAGAAGTCCTGCAGGAATCACCTCCTGGACCCAAGCACTCTGAAACTGCTCTGCAGCACGTGCACATCCATGAGGCAGTTCAACGTGCTTCTGCTGTCTTCCTTAAACATCGCAAAGTCCTCTCAGGCTGACTGAGGGCTGTCATTGACACCAGAAGGGCTTACTGACAGGAGGGGAACTTCACACCTGCCAGATGGCTCTGCTATTCCTGTCACAGCAGCCATCACAGCTTACCAGCACCTTCACAAACAGACCAGCTGCTCAAGCACTCCTGTCAGCTTGCTTTCAGCTACTTCTACTATGGGAAGCACGGGCCACTTTTGATCATCACATTCAACCTGCTCATAAGGTTTTTTTCAGAAACATTAAGAAATCCAAGATTGAGAAGTCAGCCACTGAATTACAAAATAGTTCCTAGCCAGCGATATTCCAGCTGACTCCTGTGTGCAAGGTGGAGTCATTGGCTTCTTCCTAGGGAGAGATCTGGTGTCTACCTTTGAACAGTCGCCTCATACACCCCGCTATCTCCAGCAACAGATTCATCAGACACTGCAGCGGACACACACGCCACCTTCAGTGTCGTCCCTCCAGCTGTATTTATACCTATCAGAAAAGCACAGAGGAAAAGCAAAAACAGGTGTTAATGAAAACAAACTGTCTGGATTAGGAGCAGCTTTTTTTCTTATCCTCCCCTTGAATTGCCTTTTTTTCCCCCACCAAAGTAATGTTAAGCAACAGCACGTTTCTGGAGATGGAGAGGACACAGGTAGGGCAGGCTGTGCTCAACAGCCACCATCAAGTTAGTGCTTCAGGAACGTGCCCAACTGCCCTGGGCAACAAGAGGCTCCTGGGCAACCAGAGGAACAGCCTGCATGGTGGAGGTGAGAGCAGGGCTTCACTGCACAGTCAACGCCCACTGAATACTTGGGTCCTGCAGTAGTGTAACCACAGGCTGAGGCTACACCCTGATTGTGCCCAGTCTATTACAACAGGCCAGCCCCAGCAGGGAGGTACCTGTGGCAAGATGGGCAAGAAGATGTGCAGAAGAACAACTTCTAAATTCTAGTGAAATTATAAATATGAGCCAACGAAGCAGCTCCTACTGCAAGTCACCCTTAAGCAAGTAGTATGCCTTCTGGTCCTGGCTGCCCAGTGAGTAGCAGGCTGGGCAAACACTACAGCCCAAGGTCTGGCCAGGTATGGGTTATGTGGAGGGGTATCTAATGCCTGGAGAGCTTATACCTAGTTTAGCTTCAAGGATGGGGAACAGCAAAAGATCACCACCTGCCTACCCCTAAACCCAAAAGGTTAGTGTACACAGGACAGAAGGTAGGTCCAGAGAGATGAGGTTAACTAGTTAAATATGGAGAGAAAGAGAGATTATAGGATTTAAAATAGCAGCCACATGCAGGAATGCAGGGAAAAGGATATAGGGAAGAGAAACAGAGGAAGGTGAAGCCAGAAGTTTTGCACAGAGGTGTTATCTTACATAGATTTCTTGGGCTACAAAACAGAGAAAGACACACCCTGGAAACCTCCAAATTCCACACCTTTTCACTTGAACCATCACACTTCTGCAGAAAAATGCTTCAGCTGAGAGTCTGGAGAACTGCCTGCCAAGGTGACTAAGGACATAGCTAGCTCTTAGCTCTCCCTCCCTGTCAGGCCTTTGGAAGACCTGCTCCAGGAGTTCGGTTTTTTTGTTTGGGTTTTTCGGTTGTTGGGGTTTTTTTGTTGTTGTTGTTTGTTTTTGTGGTTTGTTTTTGTTTGTTTGCTTGGGTTTTGTTTGTTTGGTTTGTTTTGCAGTCTTAAAAAGTCATTTAGAGAATTAAAAACAGCTTTGAAAAAACATTGGTGCAAAAATGTGCAAGCACAGCACAGGGTTATGGAATAATATAAGGACTTGTTCTACAATCAACAGTAGAGGGTGCCACAGGTAACACCAAAACTTTGAGTGCACATGTGCAGTTTGGACCCATTTATCCATGTATTTTTTGACACCACCACCAAATGGTATTTTTCATCTTAGTATTCCCATGGAACTGCTGGACAGAAATAAATGTCCAGACCTTTTCTCCATAGGCCAAACCAGATGACTAAAAGTTACCATCTGTAACACAACAGACCAGCCATTAGCTGAAACAAATGGATCCCCCTAATATTGGCATTCACAGTTTAATCCATCCTCCTCTTCTGCTACGTGTGAGGACCTGGCCCCAGCTGCACTCTGGGTCACAGGCTATGCTGGAGCTTTGTGGGCAGGGTCAAAACTATGTTTTTTTTTTCCCCAGTGCTGCTTTGTACCTACTCCTGGTTCTAACATGAAAGTAATTTCTTCCCCGCTGGCTGGCTTTCTAGATCAAGTGGGTTGAGTTTTACACACCACTCCAGGAATCCCTTTGCATGAAGCTTGCTCACAGGGAAGGACAAGGCAGGTTGGTCTCCACACTCTTAAACTCTTTCTCCTTCAATCACCAATACCATCTAGTCATTTCAACCCAGAAAGCCTTCATGTTTGACCAGTCCATCAGAGCACCCTGAGGTGAAGGGGCATGGATGCAGAGGGTGCACAAAACCCAGCAGTGATGTGGGTATCTGTTTGTATAGCAGAATGCTATAGTGTACACCTAATAAAGATGAACTGTTCCCAGAAAAGGATTCATCATGCAGCCAACCTGTACCTGACTTTTCTTGCAAATGACTTGGAAGTTCAGCCCTGAAACTCTTACACACATACACACACACACACAGAATTTGCAACTTTCATGTGGCAAATTAACACAAAATTTGGATTTCTGGTTTTAAGCCAGAAGTTTTGAAAGAGGTATCCCACTAAAATCAAAGTTTATGGGAGAGTTCAGAACTGACTCAGCTCTCTTCTATATTTCAAAACAGGCAGAACACACTTCCTATGTTTTTGCACCATTTTTTTTACTCATATCAAGAATTTTAAGTTTGCTGTTCACTTCCTGCTGTTTTCCTTTCCATGGGCTCTCCTGGACACACCATGACCAGGCCTTGAAGGGCCATGTCCAGCACTGTCCTCACATCCACACCATCTCCTCAGAGAATGCCAGACTTCCAGATTCCAGGTTTTGCTACTAGTTTCATATAAATCGCTCAGGTAGCCCTTAGGTGAGAGAGGAACCCTTTTTTCAGCCTCAAAGGCAGCAGAGGTTCTGTTCTAACAGAAAAAAAAAAAGCAAATCCCTCAGATACATAGATGAGACTGCTCTACTTACAGGAACACGTGAGCATGCTTTGCCCATGAGGCCAAGCACTGACCACCCCAGATCCAGCCACCGTGTTTCAAGTGTTACACTGAACCCCCTCCAAAATGCCTGAGGAGTAAAATCTCATCTCGTTATTACCCTGAAATAAACTACTTATGGTGATTATTTTGTCTGCTGACTGGCTAACAGCAATAATCACTTAATCTGCTTAACACCTGAGCTTTCACTTTAACAACCTTGACAAATCTTGAAGAGCTAAAAGGTTAACACTAATCAGTGCCCAGTTCTAATAAGAATAATTAGTGTTTCCTACTGAAATGCATAATACCTCTTGCTTGCAGGAAAATGGCAGCTCAAATGGGAAGACCTGCACTCCTGTCTTTTATTGTATTTTAAATAATGTCAGCCTTCCCAACGTGGAAGGCAGTGATAACATGGTGCTAGTTCCCTCTGTTCACATAGGCTCTTTTATAATCCTATGAAAAACAGAAACAAATTGCACTGCTGGTTCATACAACTACAGCTTGCAAGCTCATGTTGCTTTTGAAACTCTTCTTCCCTGCAGTTACAAATCCAGATGTTTCACTCCTCTCCACTGGACTTACCCCAACTACAGTCCCAAGGGCTTCAGAGAGGCCCTAGCCTGAGTGCCCTGCCTGCTTTCCATCCACTTCAGCACAGCCACCATTTTAAGAGGACAAACTCTTCCCACCCACCAATAAGCCATATGCATGTATGAGAACATCTACTGTCTCTAGATGTCTTATTTTATCATGCTCACAATCTAAACACGTTTTTGTTGCTAAGAGACCATCCCCCTCAAAACAGCAGAAGTTCAGCACAGCCTTAACATGTCTGCTCAGCTGAAGTTAATAAATTCATTGCCACTGATGTACTGGGAACCAGAGCAAGATCTTATACATTCTGAGGTAGTGGGGAAGGATTTTTATTATCATTTGTTAACAATTAAGCTAAATGGCTTTCCCAGCTTTTCACAAAAGCTCAGCCAAAAAGTTTTTGTCACTAAGGCACTATGTGCCTCCCAGACCCGAAACACTAGCTGACATTCTGAATAGTTCAGTGACAAAATAAACCAGGAATCCCACCACAATCATTTATATTTGCACAGGAAATCCCTGTAATTTGTGCATATAAGTACACCTGAAATGCACCTAGATTTGTCTTCTGCAAGAGCCTTCAGATCAGCAGCATTTTTTGTGTACCAATTAAAACACCAACCCTTTCTCCCAACCCAGACAGAACACGCAGCTGAATACATTTTTCAACACAAAGATATCAAGGTGACTCACAGCTTTTTAAATACTTCCCTCTCAATGCTTTATAAACTACATCAAAAAATCAATGCATGCATGTGCATACAAATAGTTTGTTACCATACCTTGACCTAGATGTTTATCTCCTGCTCTAGGCTCTTCTAGTCTACAGTTGCCACTCCCAGTGTTCAAGGTGAGTTCCGAGAGATTTGTACTTATCTCTGCATCATCAAAATCCATATGGCTTGAAAAGGCATCACCACTTAGGAGTGGGTCTATCACCAGTGGAGAGCAAGGTGGAGATGGAGAAGAGAGAGATGACCTTGGAGATAGGGATGTCATGGATTTTGGAGTACCAGACAATGATCTCAGGGCCTGTATGCGACTGGTGGTGTCTGCTTTGCGAGTCTTCGCTACTTCATTTTCATGTATAGTGGTGATACAGCCTGATGGTCTAAATCCAGTGGCTCCTTCTAAGAGCAAGTCAAGCTTGCTTTGATAGTCTGAGTCCAACTGCTCCAACTGCTCCAGGTGCTCAAAGTAGAGATCAGTGAAACTGGCTGAGGTGGATGAATCCTGGCTGGAGGTGGCAAGAGATCCTCTGCTAGATGCAAGAGAACCAGGGCTGCTGCTCGAGGAGAGGGAAAGCATGCTGGTGGAGAGACTGAAGGAAACAAGTCAGAAAACCATTATACTGTATCCCCTGCTTTCTCAGGAAAACACTGCAATGCCAGCAAATCTCTAAGCCAACATTTGGTACATTTTGCTGTGTTAGCTCAGGCCAGACGCGTTAGTCCCCGCAACAATCCAGAGCCACAGTTTACCCACCAGAAAAGCTGGGTCACTTTTCAGGAAAATTCGTATCATTTGTACACATTTTCTACTCACCATATCAACTTCCTAAGGGGCTTCTTTAGCCAAAACAACTCTACTGAGTATTTTCAAATCAATTAAAATTAGTGACAACATTCTCCTACCACATCTGTCTGTAAAAAAAATATAAACCTATGGTTCCTGTTAATCTCCAAAGCAAACCACAAAAACCAGCAAAGCCCATGCAAGAAGCTGAAGTTATTGTAACAAACTGTCTGACCATATGGAAATTATCTTCCATTTGCTTCAATCTTGGAACGACAGCCAAAAGGCAGCATCAGGGCTGCCTGGAACTGGCCCTCACAGCTGACAACAGTCAGGAGTTACCAGAAAACTGGCAGGATTCACCTACGTGAAAAATTGCAACAGAGAATGCAGGGCCAGGAGAGCAAGGGAAAGACTTGGGGCTGGGCTGTGAAATCAGTTCCCACAAATTATTTATCCCTGGAGATCTCGATTCAGAACATAACTGACAGCAACATTAATTTTAAGCAGGTGCTGAATAGGAGTCTGCTCAGATGTGAAAGCTCAGAGACCCCAGCACACACTTCTCTGCACAGAAGACCAAGAAATTCTCCAGTACCAACTACAACATACACTATCCCTAGAAATCCCATTTAAATCAACACTCCTGCTCCAAATATTAAATACCTTGCTCGTTACTGACTGTTTAAAGACCCTCTACCTTCACTTCAGATATAGATTAGTTATTGGAAACTTTCTGCATATGTATATAGGGCTTAACTTTCCCCACTGAAAAACAAGGAGCATGTTAGTTAGCCTAATAATCCCTTATTTATTATTTATGGAGTAAAAGCTAGAAGCTGCATTTGTATCACTATGCCCATGACTTTATGAGAAAAAGGCAAGTATGGAGAATTTAGCACAATTTTGTCTTCTTTTTTGCCCAAAATGTCTTCTGCATTTGTATGGCAGATGTGCACTGCATCACCTTTGTTCAAAAAAGCTATGGGGGAAACATAACTGAAAAATGATAGATGTTTTTGCATTTTGGCAATATCTATAGATCTGGTGAGGACTAATAAATTTACAGCTTTTCAGTATTTCACTCTAGAAAGGGAGGGCTTTTTAATTAATCTTTTTCCTATCAAAAAACTGAGCTCAGCTTCTTTGTGCATACCTTTGAATGCCAGACATTTTGCATTATGGGGTTAATAACAAATGCTTATTCTTATGAAGGAGCATGCCAAGAACACTGGGCACATAGTTAGGAAGAAATTAGTTTCACATGCTTCTGGGTCACCTCAAAAGATCCCTAATCAGCTAGATGAAATGAAAATATGATGCATTTCCACTGCATAAGAGCATTACAGACAGCTCTTCTCCATGGTAGCTTATTTACATGTCAGTCTTGCACTATGATTTCTTTGCAGTCTTTTCGGTGTCATCTTCACAAAATGAAACAGAATCCAAGTGGAGCAGAAGCTACAAACAGAGTAAATTCAGTACACGCTGACAGGAAAAACCTCAACAAACAAAAATCCCACCAAACTCTCTTCCTAAACAAAAAAGATAAAAATGCAGTTTTAGCTAATGATTGTTTGGCCTTACTGCCTGCAGTCACACGTTTGTCTGGAAACTGTCATCGTAAGCTCTTCCAAAACTACAGCCTGAACAACCACACCACATTACAAATGCAGAAACATTTCTACATAACATATGAAAGGCAAAGCAACAGCACACTTGGAATTAGAGAAATATTATCGTGACATTCATACATTAACGTGTAGTTGCATTTCCAAGGTTCACTTCACTAGCTGTGAGTGTTCAGCTGCCTTTAATGTGCCTCAGTAATTCAAACCCCATAAATCTCAGCTATGCTTTTTCACTTAAATGCGTTATGTCCAAAATAGAAGAGACTGTGCAATCTCCTTCTGTTGTCAGGCACCACCACCAGGTTATTTGTTCTGTTCTAAAGCATCCATCTAAACTGAGTGGGATGTATAATCCTCGAGGCTTCTCTTTCCATTGACTTCACAGGGGTCTTAAGTCACCACGATAACTGAAAGGCCTTTTAGACCTCTCAGTGGGGAGCTGAAATTGCTGGCAGGGAAAGGCAGCCACTCCATGAGCAGTTAAAGCACCTACAACTTCTATAAGTGTGCCATACCTTTTCAGCTGGGTGTGCAGCATTGCAACCAATCGTGTGGTTTCCTCCAGTTCTCGGACTAGCTGATTCCTTTTGCTACTCAGCTTCAATCTAAGAGAAGCGAAAAGAAAAAGACGAGCTAAAGCAGATTTTACTATTTAAAATGAAGACTAAAGGAGAATTCTATTTTTTCTGTGAAATCCTATAAAAGTTAGTAAGAATACACAGTATGACCTGGAGCAGAATTTGCTCACGATGTGTGTTTATCAGCTTCCAGAACTCTTACAATGTGGAACTCAATCTCGCAGATACTCAGAACAGGGAAAATAATTACAGCTAATACTAGAAAAAATAATGCTCCTAGAATCAGGCCTCAAAAAAAGTCTGTCAGATTTTTCTCACTGTACACAACTGCATTCTTATACTTCCTGTGCTGATAAAGGTGCAAGCACTTTTGTTTGCTTTCAGTAAGGCCTAGGCATGACTAAAGTTTACAGGATTTAGTAATTAATCATCTCATTACAGATTTACATGAATTATGGACTTTAGCAACATCTCAGTTTTATTCCACACCTGGGCACTCAGGTGTTCACACCCCAACTTAACAGGCCTCTGGACAAGAAATCCTTCTCCATAAACGTGCTGTTTCTTTGCCACACTAGAACAGGACCATGTTCCTAAAAATCACAAACTAAATTGTTCCTCTTACAGCGAGACAGGAACATTTGTCAAATGACAGATACTTCAGGCTGGTAAAAGTCCTGTAGCTGAGATATGTGAGATGCCTACATTTTTTCCAGCATGATAAAACCATTAAAAGACTGTAGAACTGTGTAGTCTGGACACTGATCATGTAGAAGAAATGAATATAGAGAGCCAGAGCCAACGTGGCCCGTCTATTCCATATGTATTCAAAAGACTGCAGCTAAAAGTAACATTGCCACAGCCACTCACACTAATACAACCAGATTGTAAAGTGCTTGTAGGCAATGCCTAATGCAGAATTCATCCTCACTGCACATTCCCATGAGACCTCCCCCTGCAACACAAGTGAAATTAGGCAGAATAGTTGGCATTTTTTCCAGATAGTTTAGATTCACAGGATATTCCATGCAGCTCACACAGCCCTGTCAAATACCAGTTCCTGCAGGAATCATATTTAAGGATGCTCAGAACAAACAACAAATTTTTAAAATTTAAATTTCCATCTGTTGACATTTACCAAGCTCCAGACTGCAACTGTAGAAGCTGCTGTGAGGTGCTGGCTGCATACAGAAACATTATATAGTACACTAACATCATACTGGGCTATTTTGAGCACTGCTTACGTTCTCCTAGAGGATCCATTTGCAGGAACAACAAGCTTTCCCCACCTAACAACAAGCTTTCCCCACTTGGGGAGTAAAGAGTTGCAGGTGGTTTCTCTTGGGAGATGATTTCAGAAACCTTTTAAGTAGAAACAGTCTCCTGCAAGGCTAAGGGCACTCTGCTATCAGCATTCAGCCACAGAATGTTGTTGCTTGTTCCTGATTATCTTTTGTCCAACAAGGTGAACTCTATCCTATGCCCAGTAACCTACCTCTCTGTCAAAGCTTTGCTCTGAGTGTCTCTAGCAGCCTGAAGGTCTTCCTCCAGGCGCCTTCTCTCTGTCTCCAGTCTCTCCACATCTCCTCGTGTCCATTTTCGGGGGCTAATAAATCGCATTTCTTTTAAGAGCTCCTCCTTCTCATTAATTAGTATCAGACGATCTCGCTCAGAGTCCAGCACGCCAGGCCAGGCCTCACTGTCAAGCTTAGCCAGCTGTATTTTCAGGTTTGCTATTCTGCAGGGGGGAGGGAAGAAACAAAAAAAGCAGTTATTCCATCAGGAGTGTCTGAGCTCCTGCTCCAGAGGTGCACCTTGACCAACCAAATCTTCCATTGCCCTGAAGAAGGCTCTCAGCTCAGGCACAACTACTCATGCCTTCCCTACCAGGGTGCTGCCAGGTGGTGGGCAGGAGGCAGCTGATGTGCAGGATGGGAGTTTAATTTGGGGTGCTCCCAATAGTAAGGTCAGTCTGCAGTGTCCACCAGTCATGGAAGAGTTTAACAGAAACTCTGATCTCAGAAAAAGCTGTCAGATATCCTGTAGGGTGTTTCACATGCCTTACAGCTAATGTCCTCACAGGCCTTAGTGTGGAGAGTATCGTGGTGTAAATATCTATGTTTAATCAGGTTTATGGAAAAGAGCTGTATATTCTCCATACACGATTCAGATAGGCTGATAATGATCAGTGGTTACTTGAAAGTTTAGAAACTTTTTTTGTCTTTATAATGAGGAAATTCCTCACAGGCATGCTGCTACTGGAAGACTCCAACTATTGATTCAACACTAAACATTCTGGACTCATGAAAGAGCTATGCTACTCCTGGCACAAGGTGCACCCAGGGATGTGAAGAGTCCAAGAGGAACCACGATCCCACCTAAATCCAGAGCCACTTGCATGAAATTTAAGGGCTATTTTAATTAGAAGTATCATTCCAGATTTCTGTTTAAAGTCTGTATCAGTAATCCTTTAGCTCTATGCTACATCATCTCAGGCAGGAAAATTATTACTAAAGGCATCAGCAATACAGATTTACAATTGACTGACAGCAGAGGAAAGCACAGCTCGTGGCAGGTAAGCAGCCTGCTCACTCCAACTATCTGCCCACTCCCAGTTTCCCAAGTATGTGAACTGCTCAGTTAGGTCTACAAATGGTCAGCTTTGCAAGGCAACACGCAGAGGGAAACAATAAACTAGCAGCAGGCCAGGCAACAGAACCAAGGGCAGTAACGTCAGTCTTCTCAAAGGTAACTGTCTCCTTTGGACTCACTGACCTCCAACTCTTCATGACCTGACAGAGTTATGATGGTCGTTTGGTGAGAAACAATAGTAAATATAAAGTTGAATAAGAGTTAGCAAATACTTGGCATTTCTCGAACTTGCACAATAAAAAATGATCGAGTGGGGGAGCAGGGAATGGGGAAGGCAGAATGGTCTGGGGTGGAGAAATTACAAAAGCTTAAAAGGCAAACAAGGAGGCCAAGTATCTTGAAACATAAGGCAAGATATTTGCAAAAATAATTCATCTGACTGAAGACCAGAGAGTTGAGGCGTAAATGACCCCTTAAAGGATTAGTTCAGGTTAACCTCTCGCTCAGGTTTATTAAATACATAAGAAATGGAAGTGAAATGCTGTATGTGTAAAATGAAAGTCCTATATTCATCTCCCTTTGAAGAGGGCTTTGTGCTCTGGTGAGAGAATTATCGGGCTTAAATCAGTCACAACAAACCCCTATGGTTGATCATCTGGACTCATCTCTTTCTAGAACTTGGTTTATGCTACAGGATGGTGCACACTTCCTCCAGCAAACCAGCACACATGCAAGCACAGAGCAAATTCAAGGCAACTAGCAAAATCAAAGTGTGTGGAGTAAGTAATAAGATGCAGATCTGGGCAGCAGCAGCTACACAACTGTGTAGTATTCACTGCTGTGAATGGCCTTGAAGAATAAAGCTTTGTCTTCCAAGCTCCAGAGGCCAAGAGGAACTCGAGCCCTGAGAGAGCCTGTGAAGGATTAAGCTCACACAGACTGACCTGCCTCCTCCATCACAGGAGACAGACTAGAGATCACCTTTCTGAAGAGATGCCTCACTTTCTGCAAACCCATTTCCCACAGCAGGTTGCTTACTCTAATTAAAGGTCCATAATTGATAGATATTCAGCTCAACTATTTTTAGGTCTCCTTAGGAGCTGTTTTGGTTTTGAGTGCCTGATTAAGTGCAATACTGTGCTCCAACAAAGAATTAACAGTGGCATTAATTCACAATCCAAGAATTCCTCTGTGCATTTTGAAGGGATATGAGTTTAAGAGGATTGGTTGGCATTAATCTGATCACTTTTGGCATACATTTGCATGGATATGGCTTTTCCACTGGAATTTGTTCTCTATGCATTTCTGAGCCTACCAGCTTTGTCAAACTAACCTCAGGTTTTACCCTTTGTAAATGATCATTCTTTTCCCCCCTTCTCAGTTAAAAGTAGGTTTATGTATTCTGTTTTTCCAATAAAACAGCATCATTATAAAAGAAATGCTTTGCAGACTGTCTGGTATTTGGCTGAGAGCTCCAGCCCTTCAGTATTCACTGACCGAGCCTGAACTACATCATTGCTGAGCTGTGCTGGGTTTGTGTTTCAAAGAAACCAGCAATACTGGGCTCAGGTCACATCACCTTTCTGAATGGCCACCAGCATGCAAGACTGAACTCAATACAGAACAGGAAGCTCAAGTTTTATTTAACTGTTTCCTTTTTACCTAGAAAAGGCAGTTAGATTCATTCATTGTCATATCAAGCATTTTGCTAACTGGGGAAAGCTGGTACTTGTCTGTGACCCAGGTTGAACATGCACAATTTTTAATCTCTTTGGAGTTTGTTCAGAGTGCATGCATCTCCACAGAAGTGTACATCAAGATGTACATCCACCACCAGTAATTAGCAACCCTATACCGTATCAGCCTCTGTTCTTCAGACAAAAAAATTAAAAATCAAAATTGGCAGTGTGCTCTTAAAACTGGCCAGTCTAATACCCACTACTGCTGCAATGCTGCTAAAAGGGGCATGAAAATGTTCAATTCTAGGGGATTATAAAACATACTTTTAAAATCCCAGAGTTGCCACCAGTCAAACAAAACCCAAACTGAAAGTTTAAGGAGCTAAAACAATGCAGTGCAACTGCTACATGCTCAAACTGTACAACACAGTTTAGTTGCATCTCTGATTACATTTATGCTGCAGTAGCTATCTCCTTCTTGAGATGTAGCACTGACTTTTACCCATTTTATCAGTTTCCAATCCAATAAAGCTAAAGGTTTGTCACTGTAGTTGTCCTTTGTTCTTTTTTTGCAGGGTTAACATTATCTGCTCTAGGGCTCTCGTCTCACTGAGCCATGAAAGGAAAAGTTAGTGGTGGGTAAAGGAACAGGCAGAATTGTGCCCTGACATTTCTGGAGTGGTGAAGTTCATCAAGATATCTACACCTGTGCCATGGGTCTGGTCCACAACAATGGTGTAAACAGTGTCTGCTACAGTCCACTTTCCATCAGCCCCTTACCAATCTGTAAATTTTACCTAGAAAAGGCAGTTAGATTCATTCATTGTCATATCAAGCATTTTGCTAACTGGGGAAAGCTGGTACTTGTCTGTGACCCAGGTTGAACATGCACAATTTTTAATCTCTTTGGAGTTTGTTCAGAGTGCATGCATCTCCACAGAAGTGTACATCAAGATGTACATCCACCACCAGTAATTAGCAACCCTATACCGTATCAGCCTCTGTTCTTCAGACAAAAAAATTAAAAATCAAAATTGGCAGTGTGCTCTTAAAACTGGCCAGTCTAATACCCACTACTGCTGCAATGCTGCTAAAAGGGGCATGAAAATGTTCAATTCTAGGGGATTATAAAACATACTTTTAAAATCCCAGAGTTGCCACCAGTCAAACAAAACCCAAACTGAAAGTTTAAGGAGCTAAAACAATGCAGTGCAACTGCTACATGCTCAAACTGTACAACACAGTTTAGTTGCATCTCTGATTACATTTATGCTGCAGTAGCTATCTCCTTCTTGAGATGTAGCACTGACTTTTACCCATTTTATCAGTTTCCAATCCAATAAAGCTAAAGGTTTGTCACTGTAGTTGTCCTTTGTTCTTTTTTTGCAGGGTTAACATTATCTGCTCTAGGGCTCTCGTCTCACTGAGCCATGAAAGGAAAAGTTAGTGGTGGGTAAAGGAACAGGCAGAATTGTGCCCTGACATTTCTGGAGTGGTGAAGTTCATCAAGATATCTACACCTGTGCCATGGGTCTGGTCCACAACAATGGTGTAAACAGTGTCTGCTACAGTCCACTTTCCATCAGCCCCTTACCAATCTGTAAATCTAACCTAATTCTTATGGGATCATGTTGGTTTCAGGCCTTCAGTTTTACCTTTCCAGCTAGTACAAAGGTAATAAACCAGATGCATTTCCACCATTTGGCTCCCTTTGTAATACTTGCACGGGCAAAGTACTTGCTCTTCTACTGTGTTTTTGGAACATTTTAATATACTGCTGTAGGGACAGAAAACACTTCTACCATCACAGGGAGGAATTTTCATAGGAGCAGAAGGTTCCTTGTGAGTCGCTATATCCATAGTGTTGTTCCAGCTGAAAACCAGTTATTTGTTTCTGCATCTCCTGCTAAAGACCATGCCAAAACCACAGTGCTCTGATAGCTGGAGATCTCATCATTTTAACATCAATTATTCATATCCATTCAGACCCATCGTTCCTCATGATAATGTTCTTTAAACTCTGAGAAAATCCATAGATAAACTAAGACAGACAGGAGGTATCAAACCTCCTGTAACTGCTGGATTGTGTTACATGCCCTTCATCATTATTTCAAAGGAACTACTGTGCTGCTTTTATACAATTCTTTCTAAAGTTTAACAGAATATTAATTCTTCTCAGGCTTGTCATTACTCACTCTCTCCTACTTGGAAATGATATAGGCTAAAGTAAGAGTGCTCCACTTCAATCTGAAGTGAGCATGAATTAAAGTCAGCATGAATTAAATTGTAGTTTTCCACAAAGCTTAAAAGTATAAAGCAATTTTAACACTGAAAAATTAACCACTGCATCTGCAGGATTCTTATTTTTCACTGTTGTCTTCAAAAGTCACAGAATTATTTGAATGTCAAGGTAGTTTGACAAATCTTGGATTGGCAAAATAGACAGTTCTGATAAAACTGCTCCACGTAGGAAGAAAAGTCTAAGTTCCTGTCAAAAGCAGCTGGGCACATACAGCCTTTGCTACAGATCAAGTTTTATGACATTGAGTAACATGCCAATATACTAAAATAAGAACATTATTAGTAACTCCGTGTTAAAGCTCTTATCTCTAACCACAGACTAGAGAAGCATCTTTCTCATAGCATGTATCCCAAGTACAGCCTGTACCATGCATGTGAAGTTTGTTATTCTGGAGTGGCAAAGTCCCTTTAAAGCAGTTAAAATTGAAGTCACTCCCACCAATGGTTACACCACTGAACAAGGACTAGGCCAGCCAAAGACTAAATAACAATGCTTGGTGGTTTTTCATTTAACTAAACAGTTGAGTTAGCTATTAGCTATTTAAAAAAGTAAATTCCAGAAAACTTTGGATTAAATAGACCTGTTAAGTAGATATGGCTTCTTAAAATCTGTTTTTCATTCATCTCGTATCAGAGGGCAAGGGTGAAAACTTACGTTCTTAGAGATAAGCCCTGGGATTGTAGCCATTGACCATATTTTGATATGTAAGGTGTTAACACAATATACATTTCTCCTTATCAGACTTTAAACCATGCAAACATTCATTTCATTTTAAATAAGGTAAGGAGATGCCCTGCAGTATAGTCTCCTTATTAGGAATGGGGAAGCATTGGCAACAGGTAGAAAAACCACTTATATCTCCACAGGTGTGGCCAGACTGAATTCTTCATATATTAGTCACTCCTTAGTAATTTCTAGGATGGTTATTTATTTCTTGAATGACAATGTTGGCCCAGAAAGCCTATTGCCTCACTGCCTCAAAAATCACCACGTTTATTTAGCAGTAATGCTGGGTTTCAATGCTTGGCACCTTTTCTAGTGAAACACATCTTCAGAGGATGCTGTGT
Organism: Apus apus; assembly: GCF_020740795.1. Classification (NCBI taxonomy): domain Eukaryota; kingdom Metazoa; phylum Chordata; class Aves; order Apodiformes; family Apodidae; genus Apus; species Apus apus. The sequence goes on along the minus strand of NC_067294.1, from coordinate 14,613,111 downwards.
GACAGCCAAAAGGTACAACAGTCCAAAGATTTACCTTCTCTTTGCTTCTTCATATTGAAGGCGTAATCTCACTTTCTCAGCCAACTGGTTATTGCTGCTGGTAACAAACTGAGACAAAATATTAAATCAGCAACATAGTTTGGATATTCCCTATTGAAACTGAAGATGCTACAAGTTACACTGACTCTTGTCAAGCTCATTTACTAGTTACATCAAGCACAGAATAGGAAAATAATTGCCTTTGATTAAATTTGTCATGATTTCTTCAAATACTTAAAAACCCACAAGATTCAGAGGCTCTTTTTGGTGTAGTTTACCAGAAAATCTATCACATCTATCTGGGGCTTCCATTTTCACAAACACACAAATAGCTTTGCAATCTTTCCTCTTAAATGCTGTTTGCATTCTTTAAGTGCTGTACTGTGTTTTGTTTTGGATGACATCTTGCTTTGGCTGTGAAGTCCTAAAGATAAGGGACATCCCAGCACATCCATATCTGTGGATCTTCAGTCACATGCATGGCCCTGATTGAAAGTGGCTGCAAACATGTAAGTAAAGGTTCAGAGAGGAGGCCTGTGATGTCCTGTGGACATTCCACGTACGTGAGCCTTGCTGAGACTAACACCAACCTGGCAGTCCTGGTCTTGTTGCACCAGAGGGACTGAAGGTTTATGAGTACTACACACTTGATGGCATCAAAATATCTGTATATACTCTTATCATTCTCCCTTGTAACACTAAAAGCCAAATGCACTCTTAAGGGAGGAGTCCTCATTAAAGCTTAGCCCATACATAGCTATGGAATGTTTCTTGTCTAGTGGCACATAATTGCCATAAAGAGCTAAGGGAATGTTTGTATCACAAGAAGCTACATGTACAGGCAAAATAAAACTTACTTCCCTTTTATTCCCACCTGGGTTTTTCTAACACAGAGGGGGAAAACAGCAGGTTGCCTCTAGGGACACATTAACATTGCGTACAAAAATGAAGGTCACACTGAAGTTTAAACCAGAAGATTCATTTCCTAGATACCTGCCCATGTGTACTAAGGCAGTACCAGATGTAGTTCAGAAGGATGTCTCCACATGAACTTGGTTTCTCAAGCATTACTCACGTTTCCTGACACATCAGTCTGGGAGCTGACATCCAGGTACTGCCGGGGCAACAAAGGGCTGGAGCTTTCCACGGACATGCTGCTGGCCCACAGGTCTGACTGGGATCCTCTGTCATTCACAAAGCTGTCTTTTAACCTGGCTAAGCTCTAAAAACATAAGAAGTGATGAGGTGAGCTTAATTCTGCTCCAAGTGCCTCAGCAGTTACAGATCTTTAGCCTAAACTACGCAATTAAGATCTGACCATGTTTATCCATACTTCTTATCTCCAGGATCTGAAGAACAAAAGGCTGCAGTCCAACCACAATACAAAACTCATTTATGGTAATAAAAATCTCAATTATATATTTGAAATACAAAATACTTAAATTACTTCTCAGAAATTCCAACTGATAACAATGGCAACAGAAAATACTATAAAGTCATCTTGTTTCAATACCTGTATAAGGTCTTGCTTTTCCTTCTCCCCTGATGTAATGGCCTTCTTAAGAGCTTTCATTTCAGCCAAAATGGCTTGTGCCTCATCAAGTTTGTAGCCACCTTGAGTATCAGCCATTTTCATGTCAATTCTGCATGGAAATTAAAAAAAAAAAAAAGCAGTAAGCTAACAGTTTATCAAGTCCAGTTAATAGAATCACCCTCACTCCATGAATCTTGGCATAATATTTTAAGAAAAATACACTCCGAAGTATAACAAAGGCAACAGAAGGAACAAAGAACCCCACTCATCACCCTCTAAGTTACTTCACTCATAAGTACATTAAGCTTCAGAACTCTGGTTTTAGTCATATAATCTCTTTGATTACTTAGAGAGGAGAAAGGTGCACATAAACCCACCAAAACAGCATGTTCAGTCAGACTGCTGCTAGTTACCTTGTTCCTAACCTAGACAGGATCAACTTGTATAAGAATTACCTTATTTTAGTCATGATTTTGAAAACCAGGCACAGAGCTCACATGCACAGACCTATTTGCTTGCACAACCTAATTACAAGCCTCCTCATCCTTTCCTCTTCTCAAAGGAATTCAACAGCAGGTGAAGTTTATAATAAATCAGGTATTAACCACTGACATTCAAAACATGACACACAAAGGTAAGTACCTGAAACTTTTCCTCCCCTTCCACTCCACCATAAATTTTTCCTCAGTGTCCTAAAGGAATGCCTCTTATAACTAAGGCAATAGGCTGTACTGTATCATCTGTATCGAGCAGTACTGAGTAAAACAGAATACCACTTAACTGAAGAGATCCTGGTTCAAAATCTTTTTGCCATGAAGGCAGTCCTGCTGCAGTCAGTCACATACAGGCTTTGATTTGAGAGAACTACCCCCATGGCTGGCTACTGCTTTCAGTTGCATATGACTAAATATAACATTAGCAGCATATTTCAGCTTATGTTATTTAGTCAGCTATTTATAAATACAGAGGGGGATGCATTACAAGCCAGATATGTTCCACACTGAAAATAAGATCATGAGAACAAACTTACTTCTTTAGTGTTTGAAATCCATGCTCTTTATACTGGAGCTCTTGCTTCATGTGAGCTACTTCTCTCTTGAGTTTATTAACCTGCAGCAAGGTGTCACATTTTTAGAATGATATTTTATATGGATATTTACATACAGCACTACCCATTCCATTCAAAATGTATTCAGTGTAGATAGCACTCTCAACAAAGTTTCCAGACAATCAGTTCTTCTCAACAGCAGCTAACAGCCCTGACTGCCTCTTCATCAGGATATTATCACTGGCTAGGGCTTTACCCAGTACCCAGAGCTCTTACACCACTTAATAAGGAGCTCAAGGGAAGCTGCAACCTCATAAACAGAAAACCTGATAAAAATTCAGGAGGGACAGGAATGAAACACACGTCCATTTTACTCAGAAAGGTTTAAAACCTTCCCAGTCATTAAAAAAAACATTAAGCATCAGGACACGAGTTACGCTACAGCGACAGAAGCCTTCCTACAAGATACCAAACTAGAAGGCCTCACTGCAGGAGTAACACAGCAGGATGAAAATACATATTGTAAATCCACTGACCCTACAGCTTGCTGTTTTATATTCTTCCAGAGAGGCCACTGACCTACTTTACTGGAGTCCTTTCTTCTTCCCAAACTGAGCTCTGCACGAGAGTGCACACTGCCCTGCTGACAACCCGCACCAAGCCCAGGAGCTGCCAGTCCCTGGGGAGAGCTCACAGCTCGCCAGCACCATGGCACCCCAAGGAGCCAGCAGGCAGCTCAACACCCCACTGTGCAGCTCTACAGCAGTATGTACTGCCAACTGCCAAGGAAGTCTAAAGTCTATGGGGAAAAAAGAGCTTTAAACTCTTAAGACGGCAACATTTGAGAAGTCTGATAAATTATCTCCTAGATTAAGAATGCCAACATTAGCTCTTTCAACTGCTTTGGCATCTCCTTTTAGTATTTGCCACGAGGTTTGAAAACACCTGAAGATTACTCATGGCAAGCAAAGGTCCATCTGTAGCACTTACCCTGGATTTTGTAGTAGCAATCTCTGCTTTGAGGATCTCCGGGTCATACTTGGAACTTGATGATGAGCCAGAGAGCACTAGAACAAATACAACGCCCAGTTTACCAGCTCTGCCTTCCCCACTACTCTTCTACCAGCCCCACCAGAAGTCAACACCTCCCATCGCTCCTGCACACCCAGATCTCCACACATTGCTAGTGTAAGCCTTTTACCCATTTTTCCAGACCTCTTCTCACCCCTCAAAGACAGGGAAAGTGTAGTCAAGTACTCCACAGAAGGTGTATACTGAAGAGGCCAGAGCATGTCCTGCATCTTATCAGTCTTGGTTTATTCATGGTTAACACGGTTAATTCAGTTAACATAGTTATCTCAGACTTCCAAACGTGTTCACTCCATTCAGTAGTGTGGCTTCCTGAATTTCCAAAGGCACTTGACACAACTGAAGGGACATGAACTGCATAAAGGTTTACTTCATAGTTTTTGAGACTCTCATTGAGTAAACAATCCACTGAATGTTTAGAAACAAAGAAAAGCAAAGAATGAGAAGAAACTGAAAAATGCAATGAAAGCCTTCTCACAGCCTTGAGTACAAGACCAATAATACAATGTGTCACACCAGATTAAATCAATGTCCCATTAAGAGCAAAATTTTCTTCTCAGCAGCAGTTAAAATCCTTCTGCTTCAGAAGATACAGAGGCTCCCCAATGTGCAATGTTGCTAGAGGTAGCTCTAGGCAAGGAAGATATTTTGATCCTTGCAGTCATCAGTTTATGCCCTATAAAACATGGGAAGCATTTCTAGTTCTTGCTGTTTGGTTGTGTTTTTAAAGACAGATTGCATCACACCAATGCAATTCTCATTCACAGTTTTCATGTACTACTCTGGTACACCAGTTCTTAGATAGAGTGCTCTTAAGGAAAGACCAAAAGACCAGTACTTCAGAAGATGGACCAGACCCTAGTCAAATAAGAATCCATCAGTTGAAACTTCTTAAATCCTTTTTAATACCAGGCACAGGACTAGCCAGTGGAATTCACCACTGTAAGACAGAAATCAACAGGAGTGAGGCAGGGTGGGGAGGTCAGTCCACTGATGTGGCTAGCAAGAACATAAAAAGTCATAAAAATACTAAAGATTATGACAAAAAAAATAATTCTGGAAGACTTGCAGGAAACAAATCCTTCTGTGGACATTTTCCAGCTCCTAACTAGTAACAGCAAGGAGGACATCTGGCCTGCTATAAACATTTCGGCACCAATTCTTGAAGCAACAAGCATTGGTGTTTCCTGTGTGGCAAAGATTAGGAAGCACAAAACAATGTTTTTCACATACAGAAAGATAATCCACCCATGTTAGCTTTCACATGGCACAAAATACAGAACCTTAGCTCCCCAAGACAGCAACTTAACTCCAAAAGAACCTAGGGATGCTGTCTGAGATGAGCCTTCTTGCCTTGTTTCTGTAATTTGGAGAGGGGAATCAAGGAAAACCCCAAGTAACTTGGCTTTTTTCATATCAAGCCAACCACCACATTTTTTCACAGTTTGAAGCCCATGCTGAAAATCTGCACACTGACTCCAGCAGCTGAGCCAACCACAACAATGTTTCGTAACAACTACCTTTACTAAGCAGGTGCTAGACAGCTACTGAATTTGAGACAAACTGTGCAAACGTGGAGAGTGACAGGCTGCGACACATCCCACTGCTCTGTCAGAGCAGCTTCAAGCATTGTGCTGTCCTAGTGGGGTCATGGCTGAGAAAGCTGCTGGTTAAGAGTTCACTAACTACTCACAGCTGGTCTGAGAGCCCAGTTTGTGCTCCCAAACATCATGCAGTTGCCGATACTCTTGCTGGGCCAATTCAAGCCTCTGCTGCTTCACTTGATAGATTTCCTTCTGTGCAGCAATCGCCTCCTGGGCCAGGACCAGATAGTCTTTCAGCATGTGCTCCTGCTCCCGCCGCCACTGCACACGAGGGTCTTCTATCTGGGTAGTTTCTTAGAGGGAAAACAGAGGGAAGCAAGATCAATGGAATGCAGGTTTGTACTGCTGCCTGGAGAAGCTCCACCATTTATGGCAATATTTTAAAAATCGCCTCTTGCCCCATCCCATCATCAAAAAGTGGAATAACGACATTTTATTTTTTTCGTAGGAGGTGATAATTGATCCACAATGAACTCCAGTGAGCTGATAATGCTGAATCACTGTATAGAACACCTTGTGACAAATCATTGTACAACTCTCCAATTCCTCTGCCGCTGAAGCCATCCTGGTTTGGCCTCCTAAAATATCCACACAAGCATATGCACACACAAGCTCTAAAATAATGACATGGGCTGTTAGACTTATCTTTATTGCAACTGCTTCATAACATCGCTAAAAAATATCTCTACTATTTCACTGATAAAAAAACTTCCAGAAAACAGCAGTGCCACATGACTGCATTATACTGCATCTAACAACATGAAAGCAATTACAACTCTGCCTGTCCTTGGCAGCTGCCAAGTGGCTTTTATTAAAGAGGGGAAAGAAAACCTTCCAACTCGGATTCCACAGGTAAGTAAAAATAAAGACTCATTAAAAGCACAGAACATATTAACAAAAGCATCTCAAATGACATTCTATAAACAGCATCTCGGAAGGGGAGTAACCATTTCCTTCACTGAAAGCAGGCACAGCAGTAAATCACTGCACAACACAGGAGGTGGAGTTAAAGAAAAATATTTTTTGGTAACATAGGCAACACAGTCATCAACAGCTACACCCCTACCATCTCCCTTACCCCAACACAACCAATGCATTGCTTCTCAGGTCTCCAATCACAAAAAAGGCATAAGGTCACAGACACACAGCTACTCCTAATGCTAACCAGACAGATTTATTGTCAGTGTTCGTCTCGGTTTTGTGAAGAAGGGTCCAAAATATTTTTCATTTCTCTTTCAAGGCTATTACATGTTCTTGCTTGGAACAGGTTCCAATAGCCAGTTGACTAAGTACTCTAAAGTGTCTGAACTACCATGCTTGAATAAGAATGCCTAGTTACCACATAATGAATAATTAATAAAAAGGAGCTGCTTGAAACTATCAGTAGGAATCTAATCTGCATATCTTAAGAGCCTCTTTAAATATTTAGTAAAAGCTGCCATGGTGGAAGGTATGAGCAGTTCTTAAGCAAGTCAGACATGAGATCAACACAGCAATACACAGGACATAGGGAAAAGAACAGTTTGACAATAATCCTTGTAGTAGGAGAACAAGAAATAAAGGATTTCACCCAAGGGATGGACACTCAAACCATTTTCACAAGCTGTTCATGATCATGCTGAGGAGAAAATTAACAGGATACTCCAGCAGTAACTTGTTTTAACAGTATTTCAAGACCCAAAAGAACACATGACATTTCAAATTACATAGCAGAACTTAGAAAAGCTGCAAAAGATGATTAAAAATGCTTTAAAGACATTAACAGCACAGTTTGTAGAGGCAACAAAAAGAAGCAACATTTCAGCTGACGTAATACTAAAGCTAAGCCTGGACTTGAAAAAAACACCTTACAATAACCTGAGCAGAAGGCACCTAGTGGTGCCAGCCATAGGTGCTGGTGCCCTCCCGGGCAGCACTGTGACCTCTATGAGGGGGAGCAAAAGAGAAGTCAGGAGGACACAGCAGCGTATCAGCTGTGAGAGTCTGAAAATGCCAGGCTCCTGTCTCTATTCCTGCCCCCAAAGCCCAACCCTTACCCACACCCAGATGGAGTAAATCTCTTAACTCCCTAGTTGATCCAGAAGGGGACAGTCTGCTGTGAGTTACCCAGAGAGCCTTCCCCCCATTCCCAGATACGCTTCCCTGGACCAGGCAGCATGAACCTGCACCAGCAACCACCCCTCAGGACTCTTAATTTCAAGTTTCATAAGTACACTGGCAAAGTACACATAACTCTTGAAGCCTAATTCAGGACGCTGGGTCAAAAGTCTACCTGTATCTAAGGCTTCAAGGTTATTTCCAGTTCTGACTTAAACCTGCAGCCTATTCCTGTTGTCATGGCAAGATGAGCAGTGGAAGCTGCTGAAGGGAAATCCCTCTGTTACAAGCAACCAGGAGGAAGACTATAAAAATCTACATCATCCTGAACACCTGTCAGGTGGTGAAACACCAACACTGCCCCAAACACACCCACCACTTGACAAAGTGAACACTTGGCAAGCAGCTCATGGAGAGGAGGGACAATGTATTTATGTGCTGAAGCTGTTTTGTTCCCATTTTCCTAAATATTCACCTCAGCCTTTTCAGTAATCACAGCACTAACTGTACCCCCTTGATTGCAGCTTTGAGCTTTGATTTCCAAACATGTAATAACAATCTATGAAAACACTGGCCAAGGGCTCTTGATTTGTCCCAGCTACTGAGCAATACAAAATACATTGAAAAGTCAGATGAAAGGCCTACAGAAATGCAGGGTATTACATCATTTGTTGTTCTGTGGATTTTTAATTTAATGTTAAGCTTGCCATAAATAAATCTGAGTGCTTCATGCTTGAAGAATGTAGTCTTACTATGCTTGCATCATCATTTCTTTGTGCAAATCAAATTCCAAAGAAGCTCTACCAGGGAGATACACTCAGGGCTATGCATTAATACTGTATTAGGAATATTCTGGGTACTCAATTCAATTTAATTGTATTTATTTTGCCTCAGAGAGAAGGTTAGAAGTGTTCTCCATCTCACTTCTTTTTAATGGCTCCTGGCTTTAGATTTAATGTAGGTCTGTCCTTGGGCTTGGTTCTGATAATTAGTCTCAAATACGTCAAGTGCGCAGCAAGAACCAACATGCCTCCATCCCCTTCACACCCTTCTGATGACAGTTCCGTCCTGCATAGGGAATCTGCAAAAGACCTTGGGGAGTAGGAAGGTTTTGGACACTCTCCAGAGGATACTTCAATATAAACCACAAAGATGAGCCTTTTGATTAGCTGAAGGTAAGTGGATATGGTTTGCTTTATCATGATTTGCATTAAAGCTGGCATGAGAAACAAGGTCATGATTTTGTCTCTCTTCTTTCTAAGCTTTTAATTGAAATCCTAGATTAAGTCTTGTAGCCTCTGGAATACCATAAAAGTGAAACTTTTTTAAAGCAACTGCTGTTAAGCAGGTGTCAGGATGGTTTGAAGCCTTCTCTGGAGCTTCTTGAAGCTTATGGTGCTTTTGCGTGTCCCACCCCAGGGATAACAGCCCTGGGTCAGACAGGCCTCAGACCTGCAACCTGCACAGTCACCCAGGGACCAACTAAAACACACAACTAGCTTCATGTTTGGTTTGTCCCACCTACATGCTGCAGTTTCTCCTAGCTGAAATACCCAAGAGGTCCAACAAGCTTCCATGTCTCCCAGAAGGCTTTGGATCAAGGGTTTTTTCCAGTACCTGAACCATGTCCCCAGGGACCACAGCTAGCCATCCTCGCTTAAGCAAATGCCAGAGGGGTAAGTTAATGCCCCAGTTTTGACTAGGATGGGCCATAGTGACAACAAGCACTCCACTTCCTCCAGTGTAGACAGGAGAGGAAAATAAATGACAAAAAAATATCTCAAACTGAAGAGAAAGGTCAGAAGGGACAAAGAGAAGACTCTTGGAAACATTCTCTCATTTTACTAGAGCAAGTTTTTCCTGTGGCCAGAGGTGACCCTGATGTTCAGTTAAGAATGTGGGCTGAAGATTATTTTGGGGGACAATACCACCTCCCACAGAGACTCACAGCTCCTGCAACAGTCCATGTCACTGCCTGATAAGCCAGAGGTTGAAAACAATCCAAAGGGAAAACCACCAAGCCCCACAGATGTTTCACTAGGAAGGGACAGGGAACAAAGAGCTTCCTCAAAAGCATTGTGCAGGTGAAACTTGAACTGGCAGGAACCCCTTAATCCAATGCTGCTGCCTAACACAGCAAAGCCCTTCAGAGTCACTGGAAGGTGTCATGTCTCTGGGCCTGGAGCACCCTGGTAGGCATCCCCCCCATCCCAGCACCTGACACAGCAAGTCCCCAACCACCACAGAAGGGAAGAGAAGTCCAACACCATATTTTTTACTCTTCCAGAGAGTTTGCTCCAGCTCTTCTGCCTTCCAGGCTACTAGCACTTATGAAAACAATAAATAAGAGGTAAAAAGACTTCTAAACTCAGCTCTTAGTCCTTTTGTGTGGTCAGCACAGGAATAACCTAGACCCAAGTGAGAGTGAAAAAGCATTTTTGGACTACCTTTATAAAATAACTTCATTGTTGAGTCTCCAGAGTGCTTTCTTGTGGAAACGAGATGAACACAAGACATGGTCTTACAGACCCATAGGAGACCCGAGTTTGTGTATTGCAATCTAGCACATTCTTAAGCAAAGCTTGTCTAGTCCTCTCCCCTCAAGATCTCCATCGTGTGAGCCTGTACACTTGTCTACCCTTTCTTCCCCACTACCCTTTCCTGTAAAAGGAAGAATCAACATCCTCTGCTTCACAGAAAAATAGTTAGGATAAAGCCATTTAAAGATATGTAAATACTGTGACATTGGCATGACATATTTGTGTCACCTTCACATCCAGAGATATTTAACTGTGTTTGCATAGGGCAGTTAGTGCCTTTTGAGAATATGCTTTTCTCATTCTGCATTTTTAATATTTTAATAATGAAGAGAAGCTGCTAGAACCTGGAAGGTGCTGTTGCAGGCCAGGTTAAAATATGGGTTTTCTGAAAAAGGGAAGGGTGTGAAGACAGCCAAGAAAAAACAACCAGAATTCTGTATTTTTATTTAAAAAATCTTGTAACTTGCTGGAAGAAAAAAAAAAGGCAAAAAAAAAAAAAGCTGAAGTTCTGTTGAAGTCCTAGATTTAGATTAAAAAAACCAACCAAACAAATGCAAGCAAAAGACCAAAAAAACTTCAAGGACCCTCTGTCTTTTCAAAGTTACTCCTCTCTGCATGAGTTACAAACACCATCAAAATTGTCTGGGCATGGTTCTGCTGTGGACTTCTGGGCTGCAATTGGACCTATTCTGTAGAGTAACACAGTTACTGATTTATTGGTTATTGCTTTTTTGAGGGGATTTGTTCTAGAACAACCCAATACACATTTCCTGACAATGTCTGTAATAATATATCAAGTTCTGTATTTTCATAGAATTCAAATAATCTTATAAAGCTTAACACTTCTGGCATACCAAGAAATCTAACAAAGCCAGTAAAAGCAGTGGCTTAGTTTGAGGATACAGAATAAAAATGCCACAAGCCTGAACTGAACTCTTTTCCAATTTGCTCACGTCTGAGGATATCCCAAGCCTCCTTGAGAGTTTCCTCTCCAGTAAAGAGACTGCTGGAGCTCAGGGAGCTTGTGCAGTCTTTCAGTTTATCCCTGCCATAAACACTAGACCTTTGCACTGTTCCCAGCGGTCCTGCCACAGGGACAAATTCCAGGCTAAGAACAAATTCCAGATCATTGCTACCTACTCGGACTCCTCAGCAGAGCCAAATCTTAGAGGTGTGTCCCAGTATCAGCTTGAATGTGACTGCTGATTTGAAGCGAGAAGAACAGAAGGGCTCAAATTGCTGTTCTAGAGAGGCAAGTAACCTGCAGGATGGAGGACAGGATTTGATTTCATGAGCTGCAGATCTCACTGACTTGAAAGCATGCTGTTAGTGATGTTGTGGTTTTGCGTTCAGTGTATTATAACACAGGCACAGAACAATCACTTTGTAAAAATACAGTAATGTGTCACTTACTGGTGTTGTGGTCTATGTAATAAACTCCAACCTGAGGGTCATAAGCTTCTTCCCATCCTAGTGGCAATTCATCACTAATGCAGTCTGCAAACGTTAGTGGTTTAGTGTACCTGAAATGCAAAATAATATTTATGATGAATAAAGGAACACTCTCAGATGTCTATTCCAAACAACTGACTAGAAAACAAGTACCACCAGGGCTTCAGTATAGAAAACAAAGGAAGTTGAAAACTTATTTAAAAGCTTTTGTTCTTATCAAATAATACTGCACAATCTCCTCCCTTTCTTCATCTGAAGTTACAGCAAGATGAATTCATTCTGACAGAGCTCCCGAGCCATACCCAGCTCAGTCAGTGCTCGCTTGACAAAGGAACATTAAGAACTTTGCCAGAAACAATCCTTGTCTCTCAACTGAAAGAAAAAAATTGTTTGCCAGCAAGGTCTGTATCAAAAATATGTAGACAAGAAAGAGCAAGATGAGAAATGCAATTTGCATAGCATGAATAATTAAGAATGCACAATCAATAGCAAGTGCTGAGGACTGTGGGACCACTTGTCATGCAACTCCACTCATTTGCATTGCAATATGTTCTGTTTCATTAATGACAAACTAGATTAGTTTCTCAGTATCACTAAAATGCATAACCCAGTCCCTCCAAAGGAGGAAGTATTTCCACAACACTGCTCTGCTGAGTTCTTCTATTAAGAGACCACATGCAGCAAACAATCCAAGGGGGCTTGTAGGGCTAAAGACAAAGCTTAGAGCACCCACACCTCAAGTGGCCCCACAGATGATAGTCACCAAAATATTTCCTCCCTTTGAGCAAATGAGGATCAGCTTGCACTAACAAAACTCCTAACCAAGTATATCACTGCAGTGAGGCACAAGCCAGAAGAATGAACCCTGCAGATCACTCGTGTATTCAGTGCCCAAAGTATAACGTGGCACAGCTCCCTCACACAACCCCAACACACCACACTTGGCCTGTCTGGAAGGAGGGCTGTGACTTTGTGCTGGGACTCATGGTTGGGATTTTTTTACTAAAAGGTTTATTTTTACTGCTAATCTAGACTATGAACTAAAAGTAGGTTTGTATAGAAAAAGAGAGATTACCTGAAAGTAAAAGAATCTCAGTACTTCTGATTGCTATCCCTTACTCCCTGTGGATCAAGCTGTTTCCTCAGCCCAACAGTACCCAGTATGTGCTCCTCTGAGCTGATCAAGTCAAAGACAGACAAGGGCAAAAATGCAGAGCAAGGTGAGACATGAACAACTCTCAGGAGATACCTCAGAGGAAGGTGCTGCAAGGCATGGGCAATTGCAACCTAAGCACTAGGGTTAGCACTTCCACCTCTCTGAAACTGGACTGCTAACATTACAGAAAAGCAAATGGAAGCAGGACAGGTAGAGATGAGGGAAGGAGCAGTGTTGAAGTCTAAACTCCAGAGGACCCGCTCCCATCCCTTAGAGGGGCACAGACCTGGCTGGGACAACGCAGCAGGTGACAGGGACCACAGCTCTCCCTGCCTCAGCTGTGCCACACGGCCTGGCACAGGCACAGCTCCCTGGCCAAGCAGGGTGCTACCTGCAGACACAGCTGCTCCAGAGGGTGCCTTCTCCAAGTTCACCAAAACAAATGCAGAAAAACCCCTGCATCTGTGGAAGGGTGATGCATTTGCAAAAAACAGAAGACAACCATGAGAATTAGCTTCCACTCATTTTCTTGCAGTTTGAATATCAAGCTGATTTTTAAAAGCTGTTTAATGGCTGGTCTCAACTTCACGCACATCAGGAAACCAGCTTGATGACACTTCAATGTAACTGCTGGGGACTTGTGTTGTAGTAACTACTTGATTGCCCTAAGCATGGTATCCTATTTCCATGGTCAAATATTTTACTTAAAAAAAAAAATAATCTGTGAAAAATCTTCACCTGCAGCCCATGATAAAGCCTAGATTTAATGCTTGTTAGATGTTATTTGGAACAAGGGAAAGGAGGACATGTTAGTATTTATTTGTAAAGTTATTTAAAGTCAGCAGGGACAGAGTGTGCCATCTAGGCCACACAAAGCCCAACTGGTCTTCTCCAGTGCATTGTTTGATTAGTAACACACAAAATATTGCTGTAAATTGTTTTTTTGATTGCTGTTTTGCTACTTCTATGGAGAGCTTTGTCAGAAGAGGTGTCATTTCATCCTGGGTTTGCACAGTCTCTAACCTTGCATACCAGCTTCCATTCAGTGCTGTGGATTGTTTAAACCAGAAATGATGCATTTCCCATGTCCCAGCCACAGTGTTCAACATTTTTGGCAAGAGATCCAAGCAAACATCCTTCAACGTGGGGCAGTCATTAAAACGATACTTAAAAGAATATTAGGTGAGGGTGTGCTGCAAGTGTAAAACATACCTCAGTAGCCTTATTTCTCTTACACACAGAGTGGAGTTTTCCATAGCAGAATTCTGCTCAAGAATCACATTTAAGATGAAAATCAAACTTTTAAAAAACCAAACATTGTTGACCTGCACTGTCAACCCCAGGACATGGGACTCCTTTCATCAGGGAATGACACTGCAGTGCCAATACTGATGCTCCAATAGCAAACTCAAAGATTCTGCACAGCTTTTGTCCAGTCCTATTTTGTTAGAAGCAGCTGAATTCCTTCTAGATGTGCTCAGGAACTGTCAGACTCAATAGGAAGCCAGGACCAAGAAACTGAAGGATGCTTATTTCTATTTTCCATATGAACTGTAAAGCATGAACTACAACCAGTCAGTTCTTTCAGACAGGGTTTTGGAAAAAGGGCAGAAAAAGCAAGGCAGGATCAGTCTGCTATAGCAATGACACTAAGCCAAATGGAGACTTGCCAGCTACCAGGGCTCAGAAACAGGCAGTAATTTCACCTCTGAGATTCAAATTTTCAGCGTATCTCACCAGGAGCACCCACCATCAAACACAGACTAATGCTGTCCTCCCTGGCTGGCTGCAAGCTTGCAACTATCCCATCTGTACAGAGGAATAAGTACTCATTAAAGGAGAAATCTGTCATTCAACTAGCAAACAGAAGAGTAATTAGTTTTACAATTAAGAGAGTAATTCCATTTATTACACACAACATATGTCATATAGCTATTTCCCCAAATAACTGTAGATTCATAACCAAATTACTTACTCTTCTAAACTCCTTTCCCTTGCTGTTGTGGAAAAAAATGGCACAAATCAAAGAAGCAATGATACAATTACAGATGAATCATGTGCAACACGTTGTGGAGCCAGACTATGAATAAAGCATAAAAAGAATAAGGAGGTTAATTTCTTTGTTCTAAGATATGACTCTAGTGGTTGTTAGGAAGCCTGAAATAAACCAATTTTCCAGGACAGGCCCAAAACCAAGCACCTCCCTAATCATATTCACAATGTAGCATGACAGATAAACGAGTAAAAGGTAAAGTTTCTTTCTCACAGCAAGACATGATTCAGTTAGTGTATTATTTCTGCATTAACCAGGACTGCTGCTGCATTTGGCAAGTTTAAGTTAGGGCACATCAACAGAACTCTTTTGACACATCTCCTTTGCAATTCAGTTTCCAGCAGCCTTGGAAAAAAGCTCATCACCTCAAACCATGCTCTCATATAATCATTAGCAGGAATCTCAAAAAATGGATCCTCTCCACCCCCTGAGCTTAAAACTAAGGAAGGAAACCTACAACCTGACGTATACATTCCTTAACCTCCTCTGCTAGGGAAACCTCCAGATACATCAATACAGCTTTCAATAGAAATCAAGACACCCAAACTCTAAGAAAATCCTGACTTTGACTTCTGATTGCTAGTCACAATGAGGGAACCAAGGTGGAAAACTTAGTCTGTAGGTATAGCAGTTTTTATTAAACTCAAACTAACCTAATTTAAAAAGACAACACTTCGAGCCTCATGAGTGTGTCTGCATCTTCCAGCCACATTCGTTTTGCTCTAATGATCTTTAGAGCATCAGTTAGACCTGAGCTACCGCTGAACAGCTTCAGTTGCTGGTAAACTGGAGGCTGAACTTGGGCTGGAGTTCCTACAAGAGAAGCAGCTTAAGCTAGAGAAGATATTTGTAAATCATAGTCTAACTCTGGACTTCTAGCTCATCAAAAACTAACCCACATGTTCATCTCATATCAGATCACCTGTATCTCATGTCCCTCTTACCTGTTACTACCCTTCCCCCAATCAGCTAAGTTTTAATCAGGGTCATTTTAAGGAACATTTAGTGTTTTGTAAAGACACAACAATCTAGATTTCTCACTGTCATGTCACAGCTTCTTAGTTTTCAGTATGCTAGTTTTTCATTTTATTCCATTCAAGAAATTCAAATTTACCTGAGCAAGCTCAGTAGGACACTTGGAAACCAGGTGCCCTCAGCAAACACCACACACAGCTAGTCAACAACACTGTTTCAGAAACTAATATTGGTAAGGTAAAATGTAACAGCATCACCCAACTTCCTAACCTGAGGAATATCTTAGAGTAGCCACTGCCCACCCACCAGCCAGTGCCTGCACCAAGACACATCCATCTTTGAAAAACACTTGTCCCCCATTGTTTTGAGTATTTGTATGGTTAACGATGTTCAAATCCTGCACCCACTGTATGAAACAGAAAGTTGGCTTCCCAGCTCTAGTTTATAAGTCACATCGTTTTAAAATGAGAATGTTTGCTATATTTACTATGATTTTTGATCTAGCACCTTCAGCTTTTCACAGGTGAAACTGGAAACCAATATTATCATGTGCAAACATTATTAAATGGAAACCCAGCTCATCTCAGATTCAGAAAGCCTTTCTATAGTCTTTAACTCCACTGTTGTCATTCAAAAACCTCATTACATAGGAAACTAAAGGCAAATAATCTTTGTATAACAAGTTTTTGATTGACAGAAGACTTGTTAAACACAGCTCTAAGATCAAGAGGTTCCTGACAGGAGCAGGAAATGGGTGAACTGTGCCACATACAAATCTGGAGTTAATACTACAAAGGTAAGAGCAATAAATTCTAAACTACTTAAACCAGGAAAAGTTATTTTTGCAATTACTGGATTTCAGTGCCAAGTGGTGGCCTACAGCAATTTAGCAAACCCACACACAGTTTTTTGTTCAGCTCATGGCTGAGCACCTACGTACAGACAGCAAGCAGTGCACTTGGGTCACCAAGGTGTTAAGCACTGCAAACCAACCAGCATTTTGGGGGAAAAGCCTGGAGTCAGATTTATTTTCAGTGGCTTCCATTTAAATTCTTTAATGGCTTTGTATTTGGTTTTTTGTAGTTGTTGTTTTTGTGGGAGTCTTTTGTTGTTTTTTTGGTTTTTTTACACAGCATTTCTTCATTTCTCATTCGAAAATGAATCACTGCTCGTTATGTGCCAGGATGTGCTACACAGGCCAAGACAGAGAACAGATTAAAAGCACTTGGATCCCAGCTGTAACACTGGAGTAGCTATATGCAAGATCCCCATGGGTCCAAGTTTTGAGGAACCTGTTAATGGGTAGAGCTCCAACTGTAACTCAGAAGGCTGCTTCAAGGATCATTGCCAGGATACTCCACACCACGACATAAGCTGCTTTGTTTTTAATGAGGTCATTCCATTCTCAAGATAGACAATGATTATTTTTAAACTTCAGCATAGAAAAACCTATCAGTTCACAGACAAATTTTCTGGGACTACAGCAACCTCCTCCTCTCAAAAGCTTTCAAAAGTAGACTCCTACACACTTATTACTCAACTTGGTGATCCAGCCTGAAAACACACCAGGGCTATTCATCACTATAGTAACTATTTTCCCTGAGAGCATCTTCTCTCACTGCAGCAAGTCTTGCTTTTGGAGGCTGAAGGTTTTTTATGCTGGCAAAGCTTTCCTTGTCCTGCCACCACACACCTGGGCATGACGCAACACTCTCTTGGATTCCCACTCCAACCGTAATTTAGGGAAAAGGTGATGAGAACAGTTCATTCCGAGCAGCCAGGATCCTCAGTAGTGACATAAAAGGCAGCTCTGGGTGCAATGGAACCTTCAGTTGCACCAAAACCTCAGCAACTGCACTG
Source organism: Apus apus (assembly GCF_020740795.1). Classification (NCBI taxonomy): domain Eukaryota; kingdom Metazoa; phylum Chordata; class Aves; order Apodiformes; family Apodidae; genus Apus; species Apus apus. The sequence goes on along the minus strand of NC_067294.1, from coordinate 14,595,664 downwards.
GGTTTAGGAGAGACCTCTAAACAGAGGGAAGCAGGAAGGAGTCATTCAGGACCACAATAAGGAGATAAGAACTATCAATGGGTAAGTGCTTCCCAGGTAAAAGGGAAAACCTTTTAAGAAGTGATTGTAAATTTAAGAAGCATCTTAACTATGATCCAAGGAGTCTGATTAGAGATCAAATACGACATTCAAAGTTTTGGAAGCCAGACATTAGTCCAAGACCCACACAAAGGGAGTGTCACCCTCAACTTCTAGTTACTCCAAACACACGTCATTTCAGCGACTGTCAGTGTGTACAGCACTGCTGCCTGGACCTGCAGTGATTGAGGGTAACTGGCAACAGAATCATGCTCTTTACAGTAAAAATGGGGTCAAGTCTCAGAAAAACAGCTTATTTGAAGTTGCTGCTGTAAATCAAAATTGCTTAAACCACAACTTAAACATCATCCATAGCAACACCCTAAAAATAACATATCTCAAACAACTTAGACTGCAGAACTCTTTTCAGAAGAGGTTTCCTTAGTTGCTATGGTTATTGAGCATCTCCTCAGCCTCCCAAACATTTATTTCAACTTGAATCTCCTCCTGGCTCCTAACACTCTATGCATTGGGCTACCTCTCAAATAAGCAACCCCACCATCTATCCTCAGAAATTATTTTCCAGGTTATTCTCATTTTAAACTGCTTTATTGACAATCAAGAACTCAGCAATGACCTCTACTGCTCTTTCTCCGTGACATAACAACCCTTGCACCTCATTAAGATGGTCTTCAGGCATCTGTAATTTGCCAGTTTAGATCCTCTACTTTCACATGAGTAGGTAACATCCAAATTCTTCTGTTTTCTACAGAAATCAGTCACATGCTGCCCAAGTATATTCTACACAAAGCAAATAAGGAGACACCAAAGACACCTGAAGTCATGCAACAGCCCGTACCTCAAGCATTCCAAACAAATACATTTATACTTTTCATACTAACACATTTCCATTACTCAAACAAATTCATGGAAGGATTGAGATTTATAACACACAATTTAGCACCCCACAGCCACATGGAGCATGCCGAGTACCTGTCAGTCTAACAGCTGCTTGCTTGCTCTGTCCACTTTTGAAAAGGCTTGCTTGTTTACAAGCTCAGCTTTGCACAGTGACAGTCTGTTTGCCCACACATTTCTTTTCTGTACAGATCATTTACCTCTGGAAGCAAAGAACTACTAAGTTATTTGTGAGGAGAAGACTATCAAAAACCACTTAGAAATTTTAGATCATTCCCAGAGATTAACAAACTGGTTCTGCTAGCAGGAGAGAGGCAGGAGGTCAGTCATACCTTCTTAATCACTCAAATGCAAAATTCCTGGGATAGTTGAAGGTTAAAAAGTCAGGAAATAGGAGCTGAGGCTTCTCACAACATTAATTTGCCTGCCAGCCTGTATATTCTCTGCATGCTTTCCTGAACTGATTAAGCAGAAAAGATATAAAAGAGTAAGGTACAACTTGATGAGAACAGTGCAACACTACCAAACTAAAAGCACGCATGAGTTGGAATTTAACCATGCAAGTAATTCAAATGTCTTTAGTTTTAAATAGTTGAGGTTGTTGTTAAAGTTTGCCTTCAGTTCTAGGATGAGAAGCAGCCTTGGCACCTCCACAGCCTAAATAGATTAAGTAAAACCAAGTCAGCTCTCTCTTCACTTAGAGGTTTGACTGTTCTCGAAGAAGGGGACTGGCCACTACATAGCAAGGAGTAAAGTGTCTACCAAACATCCAGACAGGGCAGTTAGACTAGTTTATTGGCATATTTGGAGATTACAAACTGGAAGGCTTGTCTCTCTTCCTACAACCTGCACTCCTACTTCTCTGCAAGGCTGCCCATAGTGTGGGTGGCAGCAGTTTACATTGGCAAGATGCCTTGAGATAAAGAGGTGTATAGCACAGAATCCTTCACCACAATACAGCTCCTATAGCAGGGGACCAGTAGCTGTCAGAAAAATATGTCTGAGATTTTGGCAATGAGGTAAGTATTGAACAATTGCTGTACCTCAGCGTTCAGGAACATGCTATCTCATGGACAGCAGCATGCAGAGACAGGCAGTGGCAGCAGAGTGAGCACTGGCTGACTCAGTGCCTTTAAGGAGAAGAGATTTATGGTTCACCCCACAATCTGACTATATCTTCACTTCATGCATGGTGGTTAGAAACCTCAGTTCTTTGAGAAGCAACACATGTTGCTATATTTCTCACCAGCATGTTCTATTGTGAAAGAGCAGTATGACAGCAAATACCTCCTACAATACTAACAGCTCCTGTGCCCTTTATTCACACACCATTTGTGGTGGGAAAAATAGGCAACTCTAGGATGGCACCATCTGTGGTCCCTAGTCTACCCAATATAGAAACCAAGCATTGCTAGTATGGAAGCTTATTTAGAAAGGGGCAAGGGAAACACAGGAGGCTGGTTTTACATGTATGTAATTTGCATGCTGCTCCCTGGTTCACCTTCTACTAGCACTGGGCTAACTGGTAACTCCACACAGCAGCTTTAGCAGGACTGCCTGCTTGCTATTCCTGCATTACAAATGTTCATATTTACTTATATAGCTATTTGGTGTTCCCAATCTGAAACAGCAATATTAGCAGGCTCTTTGTTCTGCACCACTTGCAGAACATAGTTTCAGCAAGCAGCAGGACATCACCACAGCCTCTTCCTGCTCTTTGCCCTAAGAAAGATGAGCTGCAGTCACCTAGCTTTTATGCAATACCTAGGCCAGTTCTGGAAACTTTACTTCACTGCTCTCACCTGACAGCAGCCTGTCAGCTCAGAAATCTTGTCCAGATACAGCTGAAGCCAGCTACACATAGGAAGATACCAAGTCAAACAAATTCCAGAGAGGTCTAAGTGCAGTCATCGGAGGACATGTCCTCCCCCATACCCCCATCCAAACTCAGCAGTATCAGGTACAACCAGGAGTACTTCTGGCTGCCTGTATGAATCAGAGGAGATGCTTGGTCAAGATGATCCTGCAGCAGTGGAGAACACAGAATAACAAAAAACCTTCTAGTTAAAAGATACAGAACACACACTTCCGCATAAGCATTGCCCTGAAAACTGTCATCCATGCTTATCCTTTGAGAGGGGCAAACCAAAACTATTTCAACAGACTCAGCCTTGCAGGTTAGCACAGGAGACAGCCTTTGGAAATGAATGCATGGCACATCATTTCTGCTCCAAAGAGAGAAAGACCAGGTTCCACAACACTCAGCTCATGGATGCAGTGACTGCTGAAGCACATAAGCACATAAGCAGATGGAATTCACAGTATCAGCTTTACTATCTACTCCTGCTGCTGTTAGTATCGACGTAATGCCTCCTCAGTTCCTGAAAAGTCACACTGGATAAAAATAAAACAGAAAAGACAACACAAGAACAGATATGTAGAACAACCTAGGGAGAGTAAAGATTTAGGACATGTAAAGAGTTAGAAGTGTAAGTTGAGAGCATAAAGCCACTAGGTTTAGTACCTTTTTCATCTGATGTAACAAAGCTTTGATTTGCTATGTAGTTAAGTCACAAAATAATTATTCCAAACTGTGTTTATAGAGAGAACTGTACAAAGCACAAAACATGGCTTAGTACTTCACACATCTGCAATGGAGTCAATACAAATCAACAGCTATTGAAGTCTGGTCTCTCACTTGAGGACAGCAAAAAGGAGATTTGCATCTCCTAGATTAACTGATTTACAAACAGCATTTATTTTGAATTATCTATCACTAGTATATTTTGCTAATATGAATTTGTGTTAATATAGAAGCTATAGCATCACTTGCTCTTTGCATTCCCCTTCCCCACCTACCTTACACAGTTTTAAGTCCCCTGGCAGTTCTGCCAGCTCCAAAGTGGCATGAGGAACCTGCTGAACACCTACTGGCCCAGCACTCAGCTCTGGGAAGAAAGAAAATAGACCCTCTGCATAGAGGCACAGGCTAGAGACTCAGGTCCTTCAGCTCCGTTCAGTCTAGGAGAAGGACCATGGTTTTGGTACTGTCTACTTTCACGACTCTGGAAGTGTGCCACTAAGGTGAACCCCTTCTTCATGTTCAGAACAAACGTGCATTTCATCACAGGCAAAGCCAAACATATCAGCACCATGGCATCCTGGAACTGGGATACTGCTTGTGTAGCCGTTCCCAGCCGCCAGGTCTGGATGTGGTGAGGGACATCCCTGCACACAGGGAGACTCCACAGCTACAACGTGTGTGACACCCTAAGATCTGTCCCTTCCCCCTGAAACACCAGCCCACAGCCAGCAGTCTCCTCCAGGGCCACTGTGCTCACAGGGAACCCTTTCCCTCCTCTTTGCACAGAATTTATACAGCCACAGGGAAAAATGAGTTTTCCTAAAGCTTGGTATTCCAGATTGGTTCATGAAACTGAGAAAGGGGACAGCAACTCTTGAATTCAGCACAAGTTTTGTCATACTGAGTTGCCTTGTCTCCTGACCAGGAGAAGCACTTTAGTCTTATTCAAAACTTAAAAAATTTGAGACATACCCCAGAAGCAACATGTCATTTTTCAGCATTCAAGGGAAAACTCCTTACGAACAATTCATTTTCGAAGACTGTTTACAACTCAAATATTATTGCAGGGAGTATTATCTGAGGATCTCTGTGAACACAAGCTCATGAATGCAAATGGTATCAATTGTTCAAAGAGGATGTAAGTAGAATGGCTCAGCAGTTAATTACAGGCAATAACGGATATCCTGAACACAAATTATAACTGGTTGCCAAAAAAACCAAGGTGGCATCTTCAAAGATGTGTGTGTATGTGTGAAAATGTCATCTTTCACTCTGGGGTAACTGACAGTTATTTTGCTGTAAGGTCCCTGTGGAAAGAGACTGTGTTTTGGCCTGAGGATGTTAACTTTCTACACCTAATGCACTGTACCATCATTTTTTTTTGGTGTCTGATAGACCTTTACAGAGGTACCAGGTATCAAAAGCTTTTTATTCCCCAGTTCAAAACACAAAGCATTTATTCCCACTAAGCAAAGACTCAGGAAAGGTTCCACTTGATCACTGCTGCTCACACTTTATGGTCTAGGTATGTCAGAGCCACCCCTTACATAATCCTACATTAATACCTCACTACTATTTTACTTCAGTGTATGAGGAAACAACACAGGAACCTCCTTGCAATGGAACAATCTTCCTCTTTCCAATCTAGTCTGGTGAAGGTGAGTAAAACCACCTCAGACTGTCTTTTTGACATTGCTGCAATTCTCCCATCACTATGTCTTCCTCGTACAACAGATGTGCAAAACTCATTTGCACCTGGAAAGGGTAGCATCAACTCCTCACAGCAAAGTCCACTCAGCTATTCTAAATCTCTTAGGGAGCAATAAAGCACAGTTTAAAGAAATAGACTGTCAATGGTCTTAGCATACTATCTTTGCTTTGGTGTGATGAAGCTTCTCACTGTTACCAAATTCAGCTTTCTCCATAGTCAGTCTCTTGCTCCTCCAGAGAGCCAACTCTGCTAGCAATGCCTCCAAACTTTGGGAAAAAAATAGCAACGTTATACCACTTTTTACAAAGGCCACATTTACAGCACTCTCTCTTAGGGACAAGCAACTTTTTATAAAACAAAATAACAGAGTAGCCCCCTGAGGACTAAATTCTGGTTTTGGTGATGACATGATATCCTATAGTACTGGCTATTCACTGCTGGAAGTCACAGATCTCATGAGAACAGGCAAGGCCTCCTGCACCCACATTAGGTAACTGATATACAGGTCCTTATGGGAAGACAACTAGCATTCTGCTAAGTCAAGCTGAAAGCAAGTCAGGGGTCCTGTGGAAAATTAACTCCTCAGAAACCCAGGTCTCAAACTCTGCACTGGAAAGATGTAGGTGGGTTATCATTTAATAGTCCTCTTTCCCCAGTTTTCATCATCACTGAATGTCTGGTGGTTACTGTTCTATTACTAGTGGTTTCAAGGTTTATAATTATAGCCTGCCAAAAACTTTAGCTTCAAGTCTTCAAAGGTTCAACACCTCATTCAAGCTCCTGGTTGGTATGACAGCAGACACACCAGCTTCAGTAGCACCATACTATTTGCTCCACATTTAAGAATGGAAGGAGGTGAATCACAGGAGAACAGACTACATTTCATCCTGGCCTTACAAGCTTAAAAACTTTAAAGGAAACAAAGGTACTTAATTCATTTTTATCAAGTATCATAGCAGTAAAAAGCTGGGGTTATGGCATCAAGCTCCACCAACAAGGAAGCTGGCTATCAAGTCCACCAGTTTTGAGAGAAATAGTGTTGATGCTATCCCACACTTTGCCCAGGAGCAGGCTGTGGACATGCAGATATTCTCTGGAACTCAGCTAGCCACTCACATGCCAGCCTACCCATCCTGACAGCTCTGCCACTCAACAGCACCAAATACTGCTTCCACAAGAGCATCAGAGGTGATGGCAGGACTACTCTAAAAGACACTGGCAAACACTGGAATTCCTCTCACAAAAAACACAGCACACAGGAGTAAGTTCATACAGCCATAAAGAAAAAGAGTGGTTTTTATTCTATCCTTGCCAAGAGGAAAAGAAAAAAAAAAAGTATCTGCTTCCAAAATTGCAACCCAGTCTCAGCAACTACAGTGCCCCAGTAAGTTAATCTGTATTCATACTTGGATTTCTTCAGGAATGCAGCATTTATAATTTTGCAGCACATATTCATAGTACTAAGCATCGATTCATTTTTTTTGCACTACAAGGGTTGCTTTATCTGTGCTGTGACACTTTCTTGGGACGTGCTTTGGGATTAAATGCACTCAAAATCATTAAAAAAATTGATCCATTCCTAAGCAATGCAGTTCCTTAACCTGGCTCAGCATGTGACTGTACAAGGACACGTGCTAGTATAGGGGAGGGAAGGAGAATTGTGTCAGTTCCACAGCACACAGATAGCAGCAGATGAGCCAGGCTAATGGTTTGTCACTCTCATAAAAGGCATCCCTCCCACTTTCCACCGTAGGCACTTTCCTTGCTCCTCTTCCCAGTCCAGCAGGTCTGTTCTCCCCTGTTGCACCCACCAAGCCCTCCCACAAACCACTTCCACTCAATAACACAACAGCAGTACCCAGACTTTTCTGCAAGGTGAATTTGCACTTGGGTTAGTGGGACCCAGCAGGCAACAGCATGTCAGGGACAGGTGTGTCAGGAGCAGAAGCAGCACTGGAAAAAAACCACAACTCCATTGTGATGATGATGAACTGCCTGTCTGCTCAACCAATTTCTGGGCACTGAACTCATAGATGAGCTTCATCTGCCATGGAATCATAATTAAAACTGGTCCTCTCAAGTGGCCCATCTTCTCCAGCTGCCAGACTTTGCCTTGCTACTGCCTTCAGACTCAGTATTCATTATAAATGAAGTGCATAGAAATGGTCAACTTCAGAAGCTGGCCCCTCAGATTTCCAGGCACCCTCAGCTCCTGCCAGCCCTGCTAGGGCACCGACATGCCCCACAGCCATCCAGGGGAAAGGAGCTCCAAAATCCACGACACGGAGCTGCTTGCAGGAGCTCTGTGCAGCCGCAGCACTCGCTATCAGCCCAGCACAGCCAGAGGAATGTGCTCCCTGACTGCACCTTTTCATCTCGATAAGGATTTTCAAGGTCATGTTCGCTTCCCTGTTGGCTCCTCCCTGGCTCCAGTGAAATCCCAAGCACGCAGCCCTGGGCCCTGGTGTGCGTTCCCACCCTCCACGTCTCCCGGACTCCGGCACAACCTGTCACATTCCTCCACAGCAGGAAAGCCAGCCTGGCTCCCTGGCAGCCAGCTCCCGGCCTTGGAATGCCTTGGAACGCCTCATCCAGAGCAGCAGGCGCAGCCCGCGGCACCGGCTGCTTCGCCAGCAGGCCCAGCAGTTCTGCACTGCATGGTCAGGATGACTCTGCAGTGAGGCTGGTGACCTCCACTGGATTAACACTTCTGAAGGAAATACTTCACACAAAACCAGGCTTCAGCCTGGGCCAAAGCCTGGCCAAACTCATGGACCAAGAGAAGGCCTCTGGTCATAACTCACACTGTGCACACTTCAAGCACATGGCTGCACGGACTGGTGAGCCTGTCTTCAAGGGTGCTGTGCCCAGGCTGCCTTTGGGGACTGTCCCTGTCCCTACACGCCCCAGTTCAGCCAGCCAAGCCAGCACAGCACTGGCAGCCAAGGGGAAACACTGCCGGCCAGCGTGGGGCTCAGGGGAAAAGCAGAGGTGATGGTGCCAGGCCAGGGAAGCCCCTCTCCTCCTGGCACCCTCTCTCCTCCACCCAGTAGTGACCAAGACATGGACACAACAAGTTTAAGGACACACAAACTCCTCACACCACATAAGATTTCTAGATGGCTACTGAAGAATCATACATGCTGCCCGTTTACAAAGCCAGCTAATTATACAATCTGTTAAGCATGTATGCACACACAACGGTGCTTTGAGTCATTAGGGGATGGGATTTATACTTCACTGCACGCATCTTACCCTTTGTGAGTGCGTGCCTGGATACAGCCAAAACCAACTCAAGTATCTGGAATGTCTGCAGCTCCCCGGCCGGCGCATCTGAATACAAAGCTGAGCCCTGCCAGAGTGCCGGGCTCTGTGTGACCCCAGCTGCAATATTGCTCCCCCAACATTTAAAATCCCTATTCCCTTAGCAAAGTATGGCATAATGTTTAAGCCATATTCTGAAGGTATAAAAGTGCTGTTACTGAGGAAAAAAATCAGCAGCCCAGGTGATGGGCTGTGAAGACAAAGAGCTCAATTTTGGAGGCAGCAGCTCTGCCTGCCATAGTGCAGCTGTCCCAGATTTAATCCCAGCAGAAGGGCCCTGGCACTCAGGAAGGCAGGGATCTCGGTTCCTATGGCAGCAGCCACTCCTTGACAGTCGAGCCCATGCCAGATGGAGATCCCCATCCTAAGTGTTTGCCAGACAGATAATACCACGGCACAGGAGAGCTGCTGTCTCTGCCCTTCAGTCATTTTGTCTTCATTTCCTAGTGCCTGAGTTTGCTCCCACTGCTTTGGGGCAGATGGAGTGCACCGCACTGTCCTCTCCCCGGCGCTCCCTTCCCTGCTGCACGTGGCCTCGCACAGCAGCAGCTGGCAAGGCTGGTGACAAGTGACACACAGCACAGGGCCACAGAGCTGCACAGACCTACCAGTGCTCAGCACTAGCTGGCTTCTCCTTTCATTCTTGTACTCATTAATAACATGTTCAGGTGCTTTTTGTGTAAAAATTGAGAGCAATCGCTATGTTTTTCATATATTACATTATGTATTGGCATTTATTATTTCTAAAATACTTTATTCTGCTGAGGATTTGACTTCAGCTTCCCAGATGTTCAAATATACAAGGTAACCCACGGGTGAGCTCTACTGCCTGCCCTCCCCCTCTCTTCCCCCAGTTCAAGTGGTTTCATGGAATCATAAAATTGTCAGAGTTGGAAGGGACCTCTAGAGATCACCTAGTCCAACTCCCCTGCTAGAGCAGGATCCCCTAGAGCACATTACTCAGGACTGCATCCAGGGGGGTCCTGAATATCTCCAGAGAAGGAGACTCCACACCCTCCCTGGGCAGCCTGTCCCAGTGCTCTGTCAACCTCATAGTAAAGAAGTTTTTTTCTCATTTGAATGGAACTTCCTCTGTTCCAGCTTGTGCCCACTGACCCTTGTCTTGTCACTAGAAACTACTGAAGAGTCTGGCTCCACCCTCCTTGCACCCACCCTTCAGATACTTAGAGGCACTAGTAAGGTCTCCCCTCAGCCTTCTCTTCTACAGGCTGAACAGTCCCAGCTCTCTCAGACTTTCCTCATAAGAGAGATGCTCCACACCCATCTTTGTCACCCTGTGGTGGACTCTCTCCAGCAGTTCCCTGTCTCTCTTGAACTGGGGAGCCCAGAACTGGATGCAGTTCTCCAGATGCGTCCTCACCAGGGCGGAGTAGAAGGGCAGAATGACCTCTCTTGACCTACTGGTCACACGCTTCCTTATGCACCCCAGGATTCCATTTGCCTTCTTGCTGGCAAGGGCACACTGCTGGATCATGGATAACTTACTGTCTACCAGGACCTCCCACATCCTTCTCCTCAGAACTGCTTTCCAGCAGGTCCACCTATAACCTATATTGGTGCATGGCATTCTTCCTCCCCAGGTGCAGGACCCTACATTTCCCCGTTGAATCCTCGTTAGGTTCCTCTGCCTAACTCTCCAGCCTGTCCAGGTCACACTGGATGGCAGTACAGCCCACCCCTCCCGGTTTGGTATCACCAGCAAACTTGCTGAGGATACACTCTGTCCCCTCATCCAGGTTGTTGATGATTATGTTGAACAAGACTGGACTGAGTATTGACCCCTGGGGGACTCTGCTGGGTACAGGTTTCAAACTCAACCCTGCTCCATTAATCACAACCCTCCAAGTTCTGTCACACAGCCAGCTCTCAGTCCACCTCACTGTCCACTCATCTAGCCCACACTTTCATTCCCATAGCATGGCTCCAGCCTATGGAAAAACCTAGTCCTAAGGAATCATCTACCTATACCTTATGCTGTGCATTCAAATGTATGTACATGGTACCAGATTTTCCATTTTAACTTCTATGTGTTGCTATTTAGCTGGATTATTTAATGTGAACTCCAAAACAGAAGGATTTTAAACATTTGGCGCATAAGACAAAATACTATTGAGGGAGTCTATGCAAACCACCTCTGTTCTCCTACATTTCTCTTCCTGCAAGTCAGGGGAAGCAGCATAGATCACCAACTCTGCAAGAGTTGGTGGTTTGTCTTGGAAAAGATGAGCTGGTCAAAATAAGCTCTTAAAACCTAGCAGAAAGCCTAGCAATGTACAGTAGGAAATCACATCTTTCTTTCTGTCATATCAAGCCTCAGTACCTGCTCATCCATAACAGGGTATTTTCTCTCCATTTTTAACATAAGGGATGTAACCAGAAAAAGAAGATGGTGCAGATACCCCTATGCTCTCCTCACAAAATAAGTCCTCCTTGTAGTAGAGCAACCTAGCAAACAAATCACAAGGTCTGCAGGCGCTTTAAGGTACAAGACATTTTGCTACCGAGATTTTCTTGTGGGGCATGAAATGCCCCAGGTCACCAAGGACATCAGCCAGGGCACAGCCTGCCTTTCTGGGAGGAATAGGACAAAAAGCAGCACTGCTTTCCAAAAAGCCATGCTTAAGAGCCAAGTTAATTAGCAACTCAGTTGCTGTGTTCAAGTCCTTTATATATCCACCTTGCTCACACAAGAACTGCCAAATTTGACTATTTAAATCACCACCACTGGATTTTCAAGCTAGCACCTCCACAAGGAGATTCTCACATGTCAAGAAATGTTAAATTCCAGAACAGGATGTATCTATAAATTTAGGTTGTTCTCATCTCCAGTTCCCTTAAAAGTACCTTTCACTGAAATTTAGAGACCAAGGTTCTGAAAAGTAAATAATTCAGAATCAGTCTTCTCTATGCACAATCCAAACACTGTAGGGCTGACATTGTTAGAAAGATATCCTTTTTCAGCCCACCTCAGCCATATTTTCCCTTCTTCCACCCATCCAAAAGAAAAAGAGGGGTTTTTCAAGCAGTGTAAAATACTATTTTATTCAAGATCCCTCAACAACATGTTTTTCCCATAACTACCCATTTTCATAGCTTTTATAGCTGCCAAAGGATAAGAAGCAGCCAAATGAGTAGAACTCCATTTTAAGTTTCACTCAGTGAAAACCAGTATGTGCAGCAAGTTACTTGAGGTAAAACTAAAGCAGCTGGGGTGGTGGGAAGTGTTAATGGAGCCAGACCTCTGTGGGTACACACAAATCCTGTAAGGAAGCTGAGGGCAGACACTGAGGAGTGCAGCCTGCACACACCCTGCACGCTGCTCCCCAGCCAAAGTATGCCAGGCACTGTTTATTATCAGTTGCCTGATCTAGCCTCAGCTGTAGCTTGTTTATAACTCAGTGAAGCTGTTATAATGCAACCACCACTGTTGCTCAAGGCAATTACCTAAAATATCTCAGCTATCCATTTCATCCTGTCTTTTTAAGTCAAAGTTATGTTTAATGGATCTGACATGCCTTATAGCACCGTACATCTGGTCTTAAGCAAGCCATCACGAGAACTCAGGTTTGAAATTTGCTGCTTACCTGAGCACTACTTTGCCACCAGCACCTGAATGAGATGTAACTTCCTCACTGGTATTTTTTTTTCAGGAAATAGTTTCATTGTATTTCCCATTTTATTCATTTCTATCCAAAAAGTGATCTACACCATCAATGTAGAATTCTCACTGGGTGTATTAACTTACTCCTGTCAGCTCAGCTAAATAAATTATTATCCATAGCTCAGCTTATCAAAGACCAAGCTGAAAACCTCTGGCAAATAGTACTGTTGCTCGTCTTTAAGCTAACCCATAGACTGATCCAGAGAACCAACTTGTTATCAAGTTCCAAAATCAGTGATGAAGCTGCAGAACTATTAAAAACACAGACCTACTGGCAGGAGTCTTTAAACACTCCTCCTTTCCATTATGTCCTTCATTCAATGTAATTTGAATAATTGCCAAATCAATGACATAAACAGATGCTTCTACTGTTCCAGACCAGAGAAGACAAAGGACAGTGATATTGCAGAAAGTGCAGTGCTTGAGATGAATGAAACATGACATTGAAATTCTCTCTAGCAGCATTTCTGAGAAAAACCTTGAAAGCTTTGCTAGGCTCCTGAGCAACCACATGCTGAGCAAGGCCAACACACAGGTAAAGTGGTGCCTTCAGTTATGCACAGAAAAGATACTGGGAGGACATCCAGAAAGCAGCACACACCTTTTTAGGTGTCACCTTCACGGTGTCGCAGCAGATGGAATTACAGCCCACGGTGCGGCACTGAGAAAACATCAATCTGACATTTAAGCTGTCTGCTCTGAAAGACAAACTACAACTGACACAGCTGCCTGCTGAACCCCTGCTCCCCACCCACGGTGCCAGGTAAGCACAGCACTATCCACACCAACTGCAGCTTGGGAGCAAGCCATGACTTCTAGCGGAACCATGTTCTGCAGGAAGGTCACTCCCAAAAAGTATCCCTTGGCCATTTCAACTTGCTGCAGCAGCAGAAGCTGTGCTGCTGAAAAAGAAGGAGCAGTTTTCTGTGTGCCAACTAGCTTATTGAGGATATAGATGGGCACCAGGGCTGAAGGAATGGCCACCTCCCACAGGGTAAAGGCTCAGTTGCTCCTCAGCCTGCTCACAGTAACCAGACACACCACACCTCACACAGCTGTTCCCCTGTCCACGCCCCAACTGCTTGATGGGCAAAGCATCCACCATAGAAAGCCAAGAATGCACCACTGGGTGTTCAGTTTAAGGTCTGGGATTGTTTACCCCAATTTTGTCCTTTCTATGGTATTAAACCAATTCATATTCTTCAAGTACCCAGTGCTGCGTTTTCACCCCCTTATGCGACTCACCACCAGCTCAGACACGCTGATGCTCTGACAGGGCAGACAATAACCAATTCTCAGTGCTCGCTGTAGGAACAATAACTTTTCAGTTACCTGGAAACATTATTTCAAATCAACCAAAGTACAGCTTTGCACAGCAGAGCCCCCAAACACCAAAGGGAAATCACCTCTGCTAAATGCCTCCCTGATCACAACACAAGACAGTAACAGGGAATCCAGATCACCAAGAAGAACCTACCTGTGATCAAGTGAGAAAAACAAGCAAACAGGACTAAAAGGGCAATTTGTTACACCCGTGCAGCCAGAGAAATGCATATATAGTCCTTAGTGAATCGAGTGCACTGCTGTCTTCTTGTTCAGTTGAATCAAAGCCTCCCAGAAGTGGGCTGTGACAAAACAGGAGCAGGAAAGCTAAATCAGACAACACAGCCTTCAAAGAGAGACTAACCTCAGTGGGGAGAAAAGAACATGAGAACTTTTCTGGCTTTTCCCATCGAGCAAGGATCCACTTTATATTCTTCCCAATGCAAAACTGATGTGCCAAGGAGAAAAAGCTCCCAAAGCTACAAAAAGGAGCTACTCCAAAATGTGTTGTCAGGAGCACCAGGGGAGAGAAGAGTAAGCAACACTGTAATGGTCCAGACAGAAAAATAAACCACAGCTTTCCCAAAGGCTAAACAGAGAATCTAGGTTGATATAACTGACCAGGGCAGGCACAGAGCATGTAACACAATGGCATGGCAAGTCCCAAGCTTACCTTATCACAGCAGTATTAGAGGCATATGTTGAACTGTTTTTCGTCAGTTGCTGTCCCATTTGCAGAGTGTCACTTAGTTCAATGACTGAAGAGAAAGATAAACCAGTTGCATCACCCCACCCTGCCCAGAAACTCTGCATGGTCACAGAGCACTCACCAACCATAACAACCCGAGCTGCAGGAACAGTTACTCTACAGCAGTATTTTTGCCCATTTGTGATGCTGAAAGGTGTATATTTAGTCTATAATACATTAAAGCTTTTGAAGACCAGAAGCATCAGTAACAGTGCATTCATTTTAATTTTTTGAGTGTTCTATGAAGAACTGAGGCTATGCCCTTCAAAGGTGATTCACCTCACTTGTACAAAGGCTACTTATTTCACACATCAGCACTCCAGGCTCCTATTACTTACTGCCTCTTTTCTTACCTACAGGATATGAAAGTTTAGACGAAGGTATTTGACATTAAAATCAGTTGAGAAAAACATCCCAACAAGTTTCCAAGTCTACTGGCTTTTCTTAGCATGGTAAGCTTTACAATATTCTTGCAAGTCTCCACTTCACCTGTTGCATTCAAGATCCACTAATTATCCTAATTGTATAATGCCCAAAGCACACCAAAAATCTTTTAATAGAGTAAAAATTAGTGTATCAGATCTGTTACACTACCCAGCCTGGAGAAGCATTAGAGCCTTTGGACATCTCATTTCAGCAAGAGGTTATTTAGCTCTAGAGTAAAGTATTTAATCACTAAAGGATTTGCAAATTACACATGAATATGCATGCAGCACTTCTCACCATGACATAAATCCTATTGTATATTTATGAATGGATTGCTTTGCCTCCAGCTTCTACATGTATATAAACACAGGTTTTAATCTTCAATTCCTTCCTCACTCCCTCCCTTCTTTTTAAGGAGTTGCTTAAACAAATTTGCATATTTTGAATCTATTATCTACAGTGTATTTCTTGCCTTTTTTTTTTTAAACGCTGTAAACCTCCTTCTCCCATCAGGCAAAATGCTTACTTTAGGAGAGGCCTTACAGACCCTGTAAGCATAGTCATAAGAGAATGAAGCAACAGTGTTATACAGCTCATGAGAGAAACTAAATGCAACCATCACTGGAAAAAGGAGCGAGCATCAGAGCTGGGAACACAAAGGCATCAAATGACAGGTCAATGGCTTGCCCTCAACTGCAAAGACACCAGCTAAGGGGAAGTAAACCCTCCATAAACATCTAGGAAGCAACATAAATAATAAAACTCATATTGTAAAATCCTTAATTCATACTGTCCTAGCTCCATTATTCCCTACACCTTTCATCAGGTATCTAGGCTGGTCACAAAACAGCATTTCAGCCTGACCGCAACAATACATTTGGTAAGAAGCACTACACTGTCATTCAGAGAGGTGTTGCCACACATTTGCCCAGCTCCTCCAGCCAGGGAGGAAATTCACACAATAATGCCTTTAAGAGTCATTGTTATAATTATTTAACTTAGGTTATTTCCCTGCAAATCCATACCGTAATAAATCTGATTGCCAAGAAACTTTCCAGCATGCAGCACTCCATCAGAAGCAAGTGTCACAAGTAGATTTCCAATTACAGCTGTGAATTACCACGTGGACTGTTCTCAGTTTTGTTCCTGCACAGCAAAACTCTAAACACTGAGGAGTTAACTGCACCAGCTGCCTTCCTCTTTCCAAGACCTGGTGTCACTTGGCTCTGTTCAGAAAATGGGAGCAGCCGTGGAGTCCCAGCCACCATCTTGCTGCCTTGCAGTAGAGAGCACAAGGGCTCTGGCAGCAGCCACAGAGACATGATGGGACATAGCCTGACAAGACCAAGACCTCCCACCCCCAAATAGTCACTGCCTGTTCACATGTCTAAACCAGGCTGTGAACTGTGGCATGTTCAGCTGCAGTCATGTCTGCCCCCAATAAGAAAGGGAACTTTTCCCAATGGGAAGAACCACAATAGCATCCGACTCGAAATCCATGGTGACCCTACTAGAAAGGACCATCAGCCCATCTAAGCTACTGAAGATACAACACAACTTACCAGAGCTACCATCCAAAACTGAAGGAGCCCATGTGTGGGAGGCAGACTGAAAACAAACCAGGAAGCACTATGGGGTATTAGCCACAAACTAATGGACAAATAGAGAATAAAGATGAGAAAATTCAACACAGAAGAACATTTGCTTTAGGGCTAAGAGTGGCATTTACAAAGGAGGTGTGAGAACAAGCCTGAGTGGAGGACTCTGTATGACCAGTTCAGCTGAAAACTCTGTCTTTGCAAACTGATATTTTTATCCATGGCATTTACCAAAGCCAGGTTCCTTAGCCACATCCCCCTGCCTTTCCACCCAGACATTCTTCTCCTAAAAGGAAATCTCAAAAGGAAGTGAGTAGTGCCTAAGCAGCAGAAGAGGCCAGGCAAGCAAACAACATGTGCTTTAAGAAAATATTTGCATGCAGGTTATGCTTCCTTTAGTGTCAAAGACCATGATGGCAGATACATTCTATACTAAATTACCAATGAGCCAGTTGCATGAGAAATTAGCAATGCCACAGTCTATGAATAATTAACACATGACATATGAGAATATCTCTGCCTTTATTCAGAATTATAGACCATTTCAACTAATAAGATAGCACATTGATATTTGATAGCGTGGATTTAAGTTAAAACTGGAAGATTCTGCATTTGAATATAAAAAGCAAAGAATAGAAAAGTTAGGAAGTCTAAGAAAGCTTGCAAAAGCTTGGTGTCACAGAAAGCCATGGGACATGGTTGCAGCCACAACACTTCACTCTCCTGTGTATATAGGTTACAGTAAGACAGAATAACACTCAGGACTCTAAGGAAATCCCTTTACCAGACAAATTTGCCTATGTCTAAAATACCTGAAAACTTACTTTTTGAGAAGCAGCTGTTGAACAGCCTGAAGTCTTCTAAATGTGTCCATGTAAAAATTAAAGAGTCAGTGACCCATCAAGGCAGCAGATCTTTCAGTGTGAAATACTTTCTTATTTGTTGGATGCTGCTCTCCCAAGAGAATTTCACTCCTCTCACAAAGTGAAATACTTCTTACGCTGCAAGATTAGTGCATCAGTTAAACAATCTGTTGCCTTGATGGGTCACTGACTATTTAATTCTTATGTGGACACATGCTAGTGACATAAGACAAGACAAGCTGCAAGTCTGGCTTATTGCCTTGCTGGCTAACAAGCTATTTAGGTTAGCTGGATGAACAGATAACTTAAAGGAATTTCAGAAAAACCTAAAAAAGTGGGTGAACTGACAACTGAGGTGGAGAGAGATCAGATGTTGGAAAATCTTGAATAATACACTGAACAGAAGAGTTTAACCTCCTTATTCTCTGCAGGGTTAACACACATCACTGATCAAATACACCGAAGCATCACTATGGACATGATCCAACAAAGAAGTCTGTTCAAAGTGCTGACCATGCCATAACTCTGCAATAGAAAGATGTTACTCATGTTAAGGATTTTTTTAAACCAAATTCAATATGAAAAGCTCATCTGGAACACTATATTCAGTACAGGTCATCCTAATTTAGATAAGCCTTAACATACTATCTTTAAGATACTTTCTTGTAATACCAGGCTCTCCCTTGAGAAAAGTTTCCATCCCTGCTCCACAGGAATTGATTCAGAGCAACAGCACCAATGAAGCTGCATCATTAGCATCACTCCACTAGTTATAGGGAACATCTGAAAAAATCCTAAAAAACAACACAGAAGCTGCTGCAACATCTGAGACCTTCCAAAGGAAGAAGGTCTCTCGCTAGCTGAGCCCCTCCCTTCTCAACAAAACATCAAGTGTCATAAAGCAGCAACCAGAAGACTGAACCAAAGTCACATCAGATGCTGAGGAACAGAAGTGGCATCATTCAGAACAAAGGTTAGGTCTGAAGAGCAAAAGCCTGTATGAAGAGCACTGCAACAATTTATCAGCTGTTAAAAACTAGAGCAGCATCACTAATTGAGCACAGACCTTACTCTGAGTACACTGTTGCAGTAGAACTTGCAGATCCCAGGTGAGCAACACAAGATGCAAAGCAGAGCACACATGTGCTGCTGCAGCAATCCTAGCAAACCCCAGGAGCCCTATGGAGCAGGCAGCAAATGTCCCCTCAGGAAAAGCATCTCTGGGCAGCTTTAGACTGCTATGGTCCGCTACTGCAACGCAGGCAAGGAGTAGCCTACCCACACCTGCAAGCAGCCCAGGACAAGAGCTGCCCCATTCCCAGGATGCTGCCTGCTTCCCCACTCCCACTCACAGACCAAGTCTTTCCTTGCCTTTCAGCAGCTCAGAGCGAGACAATTCTACCAACTGAGTATGAGAAACCACCTCCCCAAAGCGTTCCTGGGAGCTCCTCTCTAGCCTCAATCAGACTGAACAACCTAGGGTCACCAAGACAGGACACCAACCTGAGGTACTTCACAGTAAACAGACTAGATAATTTGAGGAGCTGCACCACATGTGACAGCCAAATACTTTCCATTATCATCCCCACCCAAATTCTCTGAGATAATTTGGATTAGCTGCTCAAAAACATACTCCATCTTTCAAACAAATCAACTACAAGAATTTCAAGTGTTCAGGATGAAGCTGTCAGTGAGATACTCTTCCAGTTCACTCAGGGGTTAGATGCCATGGTCCACAAGACTGCTGCTGCCAGCCTGTGTGCCAACCTGCCTGATCCCCTTAAAGAACATCCCCCAGGATTCATGCACTGGGTAATCTGGAGGCTGAATAGGCAAGGGGACAGTCTGCACAGCTGAGCCAACAGCATGTCTTCTTGCAGCTGTAGACGTCCAGCTGCCACATGAAATCCAAAGTTGTGCCAGGCACAAGCAAAACTAAATGCAGTGTTATCCACAGCACAGATGTGCTGAATCTGAAACTGTGAAGCACAGCTTCACAGAGCAGTTCTGGGGCTACCTGTGTTTTCCTGCAGTGCTCTGAGGGTCCAGAAGATTACGTTGACCACTGCTGTTCCTCTGCAGGCCATCCTCCTAGTGGTAGGGTTGTGAGGGATGAAATAGCAGAATGCTCTCTCCTTAGCACAGGAATATCCTCATACACAGTACAAGACTATTAAGGCATAAGTCACATATGAGAAATCTGCAAGTTGGTGCAGGGTCATTTAAGCAGTAGTTTCACTTACATTTTAGTTCAAAATCATTATGTGACCACCTTACATCTCAACTCTGCATAGAGCAGATATGAATGACTGCCTCCTGCAAATCAATACTGTTTATTGCATGCTTTAAATCAATAAAGCTTTCCTCCACAGAGTAAACTCATCTAAAACAGTGATTAGGCACCTGAGTAGAACTAAATAGTTTCACTGAACAATACCATTAGTCCTGAAACATCAGCTTGACATCCCAGCCAGAAAGCACTTTGTCAGAACTAATTAATCCCCACAGCATCTCTTCAAGATTGAGAAAGCAATTCATCTGCTTTTTAAACGTGTTGGGTTCTTATGTTGCAGAACATTGTGGCTGGGGAGGAAGCTGTAAGTACCAGCATAAACAGAGAACAAACCAAGCCAGAAGAATCCATCCAAAAGCATGAAAAAGCAGAGAACACTGACAGCTGTAGAATTTGGCTTCTTTGCATCTTCCTGTTACACACCAAGCCTCCTGTGACTATCCAGAGAGTCTTCCAGATGCCACCTGACTGGATGAGTGGCAGTGAAAAGCGGTTATTATTCTTCTGGGAGCAGTTTTGTCTTTTGTTTGTCCAGCTAACTATCTACGCATGTGCTTAAAAGGAAGGGGGGAGCAGTAACCTCAGGCTCTGTGAACAAGAACTCCGGGTTTTATTTGAGCAGTTAAAGTTAAGTCCTCATTACCACAAGCAAAGCATGTAACCTTACTAAACAGGTCTCATGAATGGCAACCAGCCAGCATAAAAAGTATTTCTCTCCAAAGTGGTCAATCTACATAGCTCATATCTATGTATGTAGTAGCACTAGTCTACGTAACCCCACCTGACTTGGCTTAGCTGCTGTCACCCTCCTTTATTCAGTTGTTTTTTTCAGCTAACACTTGCCCTGCTGGGGGGGCACTCAAGGCAATCAACTTCAGACAGCAGGGAGAACACCAGCAAGGCTTTCCCAAGCCAGCTGTATGATCTCTCCCCCTTTTTGAGAAAGACTTGAAGCTCTCCCATACTTCGTACAACTGAGTGTTAAGTCAGGCCCAGCACATTTCAATCGTGGCAGACAAGGAGCTCAGCAGAGTCTCCAGAAGGTGTGGGGCGGTGGTGCTCCTCAGCATGCAGAGCAGAGTGCAAGGCTGGCCATGGCAGTGTGCAGTCACCTCAGGGGCACAGAATAGCAATCATTTACTGATAAATTCCTCCAGTAACTGAGATAAGAGACCAGTCTGAAAAGGCAGGTCAGTGACAGAACCACCCTCAACTAGCACACATCACTTCTTTACGTACAAGTTATTTAATCAGGCTTTTTTTGACAATTCTTCCCGTATCTTCCAGTAAATTGTCTGGCACAAGCTACAGTAATTTAAATCAATTCAGACATGAAAAAGTTTGCTGCAAACTCATCTTCCCATAACTGTGCTAGCTATGAAGACACCAGTGTGAATTTACACCTTTAGGATAGTCTACACCACTACTGGGGGTAGGGTAGAGTAGTTTCAGCAAGTGAAAATCCTGTCTGTAAAACTCAGTCAGAAATCATGGGGCAAAACTAAGGACCTCCAGCTCTGGGAACACCTCCCTGGCTGGTGTGGCAAAGAGCCTGACCAGGTCAAGTCCCTGGGGACAGTTTCACAAGTGCACCCTCAGCAGCACTCCCCGACTGCCACCAGAGCCAGCCCCACTTCACACCTCCTGGCCTCCTGCTCAGCCCCACCTGTGCCAGCACAACTTTCCACACAAGAATAGTCAACCTGCATCAACTGTTTCTGTATCACAGAATCACAGTACATTAGGGGTTGGAAGGGACCTCTGAAGATCATCGAGTCCAACCCCTCTGCCAGAGTAGGACCAAAAAAAAAAAACAACCCCCTAGGACAGATCTATAAATAAAATAAAATAACATTTTTTAGCCAGACAAGTTTCTGGACATCACTCCCTGCACCAACATGGAATTTCATTCTGGCAGCAGCAGAAGTTTAAGGTGCCCCACAGCAAGCACCACCCAGCACCGGCCCCAGGTGCCCAACACAGCAGCCACCTCTCATCTGCCATACCCACATCTTCTGGGATTTACTAGTCAATCTGCTGCCGTTCCACTGCATGGAGAACACGATAACTACTTCAATATGAAAATATATGACCTACATTGGAATGAAACTGTTGATTCCCTTTCCAACTAAGTTTCCAGTCCATGCCAATGTCACTAACTTCACAAACCATCAGTCTCTGAGGAAAAATTAAAGGACTGATCTTGTGAGCAAGATGACCTTGCCAGAGCAGAAGACGAAGCTCAACCTGCGTATTTCTAAACAATGTGATTTACAGAAATTTCTTCAAAAGCAATTCTGATCTTTTAAGACTCAGAATTCCCCGAGATGTATTAAAAAGCTGCTGAGCTACACAAAGATTTACATTTTTCATTGTTTTTCATGTTCCACAGGGAATAAGATAAAATGATGTTTTTAGTAGTTCTAAAGTCACTGCCAACATCCTCTGCCACTACACACGTGCACATCACATCTCTAGCATCAATGCCCTTGTTAAAAAGCATCATACCTGTTGCTTCCAGCCACCCTCCTCAGTGGGAAGTGCATTTGCACAAGTGAGGAAGCACACTGGCTGTGACGGCAGCCCCTGCCGTCTCGAAAGCCATCCACACATCCCACTGCTGGTTAGTCTGAGTCTCAGGAAAAAAAAAAACAAGCAAACAATAACGGTTTGATTTTTCATAACTGAAGAGATCTGATTGACTTTGGCTCCAACACACTTTTTTTCAAATACCGGTGCAGCCATGCTAATTCATTTTGAAAGACTGTTAATAATAATAATTAAAAAAACCATCAAGTACCATATATTAGCACTTACATAAACAAATTAATTTTCATTTACCGTGGGGAGAAAAGATTTTAAAAACAGCACAAGTCCTACACATTAAGACACCTGTTCCCAGAGATGGTGCTTAGATGACTGTAAAGACTGCATTTCTGTCACTCACTTCTGTACTCATGGAAAACAGTTATTAACAGCTTCTGTGGGCACACACTGAACTGCCTGTTCTTTATAAAATAATCTGCTATTTTGAGGGACGTAAACATGAGAGCGCAGCAGATTCACATACATATGACAGGGTGTTTGGCTAGCTAGCAGTAAAGAAAGGCAACAGCAGGCATCAAACTAGCAGCCTTCAGCTGCATGACCTATGCTGCTGCCAGTGATGAAAGAAAAAACCTACGGGAGATAAATGCTCCCTCTCTGAGAATTTTCCCCTCTTCTTACACTTACTGATTTTCACCTACAGAAAAGCACAGCTCCTTTTATTCTTGCTGCTTTTCATTGCTCTCCCTTCTTCCAGCTCTTTTATTTTAGAAAACTCCCACATTTAAGTTAGCTATATTTATCTTTATTCCAGTGATTACAGTTATGCTATAGGCAAACAATCCAAGTAGTGGATGTTACATGTGAAATTTCAGCATGATGCTCACATTTCTTAATCTTTAATACAGAAAGTCTGGAGATCACATGTGCGGAGGAGACTGGGGATGAAAAGCTTCAAGATCAGAATAATGCTGAGGAGACAAAATACTTTGTAGTATTTCACATCAAGCCTAGAAGACAGACCTAGAAGAGCATGGCTATATGATTGTGCTCTCTGTATGACATGCCTAGCTTTTCTTAAGATCCTCAAGCTCTGCAAACCTGAATCTTCCTAGAAAATCAGTTGCCCTAACTACTTCAAAAGCACAAAGCTTTCTTCATGTGACAGCATACATTGGCACATATTGGCCATGAGTCCTGGCAAATATCTTCCCTAATTTTCTTACCAAAGCTCTGCTTTGTAGGTTGAGGCTGGAAAAGTCTCCATATGGAATAGGAAGGGATTTCAGGGAGGAACTGCAGAATCTAGGCTTTCATTTAATAAACATCTCCAATCCTTTACATCACTTAAGGCTTGAAGAAATGAAGGGCCACCAACTGAGGTGCTGCTGTCTCCCAAAACTGAAAACATCTGCTGCTCTTTAGCAGCTTCACCAAGCGTAAGCTAGAAGTGCTCCTATTTCACTAGCTTTCATTCTCACCAGGAGCCCAGGGACTGGGGTAAAACAAGAAACTCAGACAGCTCCATCTAAAGTAACAGGGGAGAAAACTGCTTACATGACCATGCCAGGAGAAGTATGTGAACAAAAATATTGGAGAGTGAGACAGGTTATCAGGTATCTCCAAATCCTCAGAGCAATCGAGAAGCTGCTGGGTTGAAAGGAAAGGAGAAGAGAGAAAAAAACCTGTCCTCTGCCAAGATAGTTAAGAATGAAAGCAGAGGTTCTCCTAAAACCAGCAGAAAGAACCCAAGGACAACACACCCACCTGAACCCAGATATCCCTCATGTCTGAGAAAAGCAGAACTCTCATTTGGAGCACTCTGTTGGTGCAATTCCTGATCAGCAATATGTTTAAGAACATGCAGCAGCTGCTGCTAATGTTCCTGAGGCACCATTCTTATTTTCAGCACATGCACCCTCTGTGTTAAGAAAGCGGCTGGGACAAGTCTCCAGGGTTTTATCAAACAGTATGTACCACTGCATACCTAAAAGATCATGACTGCTTTTAAAACTAGGAATGACAAATTTCCTCCCCTAGTTCAGGAAGGGCTGATCTCCCATTACACTGTATGCAAATCCTGAACTATCTAATTTCAAACAAATTTACAAAGTAAAGGCAGCTTTCCTTCTACACAAGGAAAAGCACAGTAGGATTTCCAACCCCCGTCACTAGAACTGCCTTACAGTTTTTGAACACAAAATTCTTGAGTAGAGGGTACCTTGATTCTTTTCTGCTACACCATACCACGAGTACAGTAATAGTTAAGTCACAACATTTTTCAGATTATTTAGCCTTAGATTTCCCAAAATGCTTTAATGTCCACAGGCTTCCTAGGACTGCCTTGAAGTCTAGTATAGCCTTAAAAGGCATGAGGTTAAGAGTGCCCTTGACATGCAGTTGCTTCAATTAAGATTGCAGGCATCTGAACGCCACCAAGTCAGCTTTACAGGAGAGTGAGATGCCACTAGGTGCCAGTGACTTCCTGCTGACAAAGTCTAATGGCCCCCTCTTCAACAGCCCATCTGCAGGACTGCTATCATGTTACAGGAGAGCTGCAAAACCACCAGCCCTACCAGCTTCAGCAGCCCAGCTTTTGATTTCAAATAGTCCAAGGCTGGGTTGAGGTCCCACCTTACACCCCTAATCGCCCCCTTCCTGCTGCCTACACCCCCCTGCATGCCCACAACCAGACCTGCTTCCCTAGCAGGCAGTTAAACCCACCTCAGATCGACTACAAACCTGACACCAACTGCTGCCACAAAGACAATGGGCAAGCCCATGCCCTGAAGCTAGATGATATCCCTGCTCATGTTTATTTCCACTAAATTAAGCTAGAATGAAAGATTTAGGGATGGTTTAAAAACTTGTGCCCCCTATCTTTAGCTACCAGTTGCTGCTCCTTGAATAAACTGATCGAGTATTACAAAAGCAGAGTCTCACTGACAAGCAACCGCATTTAAGAGTGAGCACTAAGACATATCTGTCCCTCCACATCACTCAAACTTGCAGTTTTACAGCCATGTTCCCTATTATCTATTGCTTTTTGCTGGATAAAAGACAGCATGTACAAGCATAGCACAAAGAGAGCACAAAGCAGACTCCTAGCTGCAGCAATTTTAAAGATGACTTGTAATAGGCTAGGCTTTCGAATACTTAACATAACATACACTGATAAAGTTCAATGATCAGTGCATAAAACCATGACTTGAGATGATCAGAAACTTCCCACCAGCTGGTTTTCCACAGACAGTGGTAATCAGCTGAAAGAGAAGTTTATTTCCTGTATGTCATAGCAGGATTTCAAGTCATTGAAGCACATGGTCCCCCAGGTGATGGGTAAATGTTGTGTCACATAGCTGTTCTAGTGTTGGACCAATAAACTCCCCAAAAACCTTGAGGGTTTTCGGGGGGAGTGTCCAATATAGCCTGCTTCCTTGGTAGCACTACTGGCAGATGACTCAGATGCCAGGCTCACCAGGGCCATGTGTATTCAGGTGTACTTCTATGTGCACAACAAACACGCCGTGTGATACCAGCTACCAGTGCATGTTTGAGTACTTTCCTTTAGCAGCAGGGAACAGGCAATGGTTCTGTGACAGCTCAGTACACATGCATAAATAAGGCACCTGTTTACCCATTTCTGACATTATTTAATTACTAACCAAGGACTTGAGGGAATTTTTACGTCAGTATTAGACTTATTAGATTTCGCACTTGTCTTCATTCTCTGTAATAAAGATGCCAGGAAAGCATTCCTAATTTAAGGTAGTAGCAACTTTTCCAAAGGTTAAAAACACACCTTGAAACAACTGTATTACTAGCCCTGTGTTACAACCACACTACTGAAACAGAAACCAGTTCCAAACTCCCAGCTGACAGCAGGTTACATTTGTGTACAGTATACACAAGGATTATTCCTGGAATGCAGAACACTCCTTGAAATTTTGTAAAACTGGACAATTATTCACTTCCATGCTTCACAAAAACAAGCATCTAAGTAGCACTGGAGAGAGGTCGAAGTACTGACATCCCACCACCAATGGAAGCCCCCTTCAAGGAATTCATCACTGAGACAAGGAAAACTATTTCAGAAATCACACCAGCTGCCCCATTACAAGAACACTCACTGTCAGATGGTGAAAACGCTTAAAATCTATCAACAACAAACTGCATATTCAGATTGCTGGGATTTCCAGCTGATCGAGATGGATCTTTGGGGTACAGTGTCCAGGAACTTCAACTAGCAGAGCATTACATGTGAAATTTAGAAACTTCTGATTTCAACAGCAATCCAGTCATTCCTGCCTGCTCAACTACTGTGTGCTGGCTTCCTGCCTCAAGCATGGAACTAGAGCATGCTAGGGCAGAGTGCTGCCTGGAAAACGACCCGACTCTTGAACAGGAGACTGTTCCCTGTTTCTTTTACACTTACAGCGAGGAATACTGGAAGAGAACAAGGAGGAGGAGGCACAAGGAGATTGCTGGGCAGCAGAAGGCAGAGAGGGACGATCAGAAAGGCACCCTTGAAGCTTGTGACCTCAGTCATGGCCACGCTCACCAGGGTGACAGAGCAGCCCGCTGCGGTGGGCACGGCGCGGGGCAGGACGCCCCGACAGCCCCGACTCCCCCGCCCGGGTGAGGCGGGCGGGCTCCGGCCCCACGAGAGCCGAGGCCAGCCCGGGCAGCGCGGAGCCTGGGGAGGGGAGAGGAGGCGGGTGGGATGATGCGAAAGCAGGAGAACACAACAGCCAAGCTCGCTGACCTCCCTCCATCCCGCACCTCCCGAGCGGCAGGCAGGTGCCCAACTCCCAGCCAGGGCCAAGGGGAACGAAGCGACCGCCCTGCCCCGCCCTCCGCGGAGCCGCACGGGAGCCGGGAGCTGGGAGCCAGGAGCCGGGAGCCCGGGGGTGGCCGCAGCTCCCGACCGGGCAACTTGGGGAAGAGGCCGGGCCCGGCCGCGGAGCCGCGCGGCGGGCTCAGCGCTGCCCGCGGGGTCACGGGCCCGCGGGAGGGGAGCAGGGGGTCCCGGAGCGCCGTTCCCCGCCTCCCCGCCCCACCTGTCGCGGGGGTCGACCCAGCTGGTGGTGCGGCTGCCGTGGTCGATGTAGTACACCTTCCCGTCGTAGTCCCGCGCCTCCTCCCAGCCCTCGGGCAGCGGCAGCTCTTTCCGCGGCATCGTCCCCACCGCCGGCCGCGCTGCCCCATCCACCGCTCGGCTCCGCGCCGGGGCCGGCCCCGGGGCAGGGCCGGGCCGGGCCTCCCCTCCCGCGGGCAGCGAGGAGCTGTGCGGGGGCCGCGCCGGCCCAGCCGCGCAGGAGCCGCCGGGTTCGCCTCACATGCCGGTCCCGCGGCGGGGGGCGGAGCCGACTGAGGCGGGCCGAGGCGGCGGCCGGCCCCGCAGCGCGGCGGGGGGCGGTGCCGGGGGAGGGCGGCGGGAGAGCCGCGGGTGAGCCCTGCGGCGCGGGAGGCCCCGGCCCGCCCGGCCCCTCACGCCTCCATTTCCTGCTGCCCCGGCGGGTCCCGGGGCGGCCCCGGGCGGGAAAGGCCCCGCCCCCCGGGCAGCACCGCCGCCGCGCGCCCCAGAGCGCCCCCTGCGGGCGGGGAGGGAGGGGGGCTGGGAGGCGGGCTGGGGGGGGCGAGGCCGAACCGCAGGGGTGCGGGGTTGCGGTGCCAAGAGGTGGCCGGAAACACAGAGCAGGGGCTGCTCGGGGCCCCCGAGGAGAACGCGGGGCCGTCGTGTGCGGGGGTGCTGGCGCTGGCAGCGTCCCTCAGGCTGTGAGGGCCCCGCAGCACTGCACGGGCCCACAGCGCCGCAGCCCCCCGCACCAGCGCAGCCCCCCAGCAGTGCGGGGGCCCCCTGCAGTGCGGGGCCCCCCGGCCGGGCTCCCCACAGGTGCTGGCGCTGACAGGCCACCTTTGCTAGCCCTACGACAACCGCCACTGATCGGCCTGCGCCCGTCTCCGCAGGGGCGACATCGGCGACTGTTCCGTTTATGCAGCTTTCAAGAGTGACGGGTCTTGGCAGCTGGGTGTGGGGGTAGAGGAAGCCCATCCCCAGAAGACAGGGTTATAAAAATAACTTGGGGTAGGACCAGAAAGTGCCAGGCGTGAGCCATAAGCCGGCAGCAGGTGATGGTGTCCGTACCTGGTGGCACGTTGCCCTTTCCGGAGCAGGCTGCTGCACCTGGACGTGGCTCTGGAATAGCTGCACTGCAGTGTGGAAAGAGCCGTGAGGACGTGCTCTCCTCAGTCCTTTGTCCCCAGATATCAGCAACTGAGGCTTGAACAGACTGCCCGTGATAAAATGTCACCATGAAAGCTCACGCCACGGCATGCGATCAGGCCGCCAGCTAACGCAGGTGACCTGCGCCGTGTGGCGATGAGAGGGATTTGGATGAGGTAGCGCTTTCCCCAGGGAGCACCAGCCCATGCTGGTTTCCTGCTGTCAAGGGTGCGGGAAAAGCAAGAGGTTTTGTAGAGCTCCAGCTATTGAAACAGCAGAATGGAGCAGGGACCACTGCCAAGCACAGGAGTGGAAAAGGAAACTGGAGGATGGGAAGAGGGGAGGCCTGAAGGGCTGGAGAGGAAAAGTAAAAGCGAGAAAGACAATTAGAAATAACATCTCATTTCTGTGCCAGATTGTGAGGGTAAGATAACTTCTTTCAGGCTTTCTGAGAGCCTGCTGGGAGTCAGAACTTCTAATTCTCCAGAGGCCGAAGAAGAATGCAGAAACAGTTGGCTGATGAAGTGGTTGAGGAGGGAAGAAAATTAAGACAAGTAAAACCGAAAGTGAGGCATTTGGAAAATAGCCTGATTTAACCCCGTTTTATTTGAAGCCAAACTCGGAGGAGGCCACTAAGTGTGTTGCTTTTATGAACAGGACCATATACAAGGCTTTTAAATTAATAATGAAGGAAGGATAAGGGAATAAACACTGTATCTGTCCACCACTCTGAATGAAGCTGGTGATTTCTTTTGGAAGCAAAGACCTGGAGCACTGGGAGCAGTGCCGCTCCAGCGAGCAGCCACCAGGACCGCCGGGAGTCCTGGGCTGGTGCCAGCAGAGTGCAATGGATTTCTGCAGGGCACTGGGCTAGGCACTGCAGCCGGCTGTCATTTTCCCTTTACTGCTTTTAAACTTGGGCATAATAGCGTTTTCTTTCTTTGTAAAGCACTCAGCAATGTACTTAAAACAATTAAAAAGGGGTAACTGTAACAATAGGAAAAAAAAAAAATCAGCAACCGCTAATGTTTTAAATGTTAGGAGAGAAGAAGCAAATAACAAAGTGATCACAAATGAATGTGTATTTTCAAGTTCCCGTACTTGTGGTCTTATGTTCAAGCACAGAGCTACTTCCAAAAGGCATGTTTCATTTTAAAGTGGTTTTATTTCAAATTTTCAGAACGTGTGTAGGTCAAAATCAGGCAGGCTGTAGGTGAAACAGCTGACCAAATACCTTTTCGTTCCCAGACATCATCAGCTGTGTTGATGAAGAGAGTTAATTGTGTAGTTTTTCTAAAAGGTACTTGCTTTTGAAATAAATACCTAGGAAAATATTTGCAGGTAGTTCTGACTCAAGTCGAAAGATCTGATTCTTCCCCTCCTCTTTATTTCTTAACTCAGAAAAAAAAACACCTCCCATTGAACCATATGACTTTATTAACGTAATCAGGAATGTGTGTATGGCAACTTACTCCCTTTTACCTCTTACACTCACAACACAAGAATTCAGCGTTATCAGAGTCTGTTTGAACTGCAAAGCAATAAACAAACAGGTGATTGTTTTCTCATGAGCAAAGAAAGGGAAGGCTTGGTTAGTAGGTAAGCTCTTACCTATGTGAAAAAGGAAGAACAGAACAGAGAGCAAAGTCTGCAGAAAGCTGCTTGCTTTTTTTTTGCTTTTTTTTTTTGCTTTTTTTTTTTTTTTTGCTTTTTTTGCCCTGGGGTCAATGTCTCCAGCATGACCTCATGTGCTTCACAGCCCCGTCCCATCCAGCTCTGCAGAGTTCACAATAGGCTGGCTAACAAATTATTCAGTAACAAGAGCAGCCATTTTCTCTTGGTGATTTCTGTTTCCAAGAAGCTGGTTGCTTGCTGCTTGGATTATTTTTTTTTTTTTCCTAATGCACTGAAAAGTCTGTAGTTTTGTACACAGCACTTAAAGGTCTGTTCTTAATTGACTGTGAATAACAAAACCACAAATGTCAAAAGCTACTAGAGCACAATATTGGTCTCTTAGCCAGTATCTTCAGGTGTCTGAACTGAAATAGAAGGAAAAACGGGTTTAAATTCAATCGCTGGGAAACAATCACATTTATCTGAAATACCACGGTTTGGTTAAAACCTCTAGCATTGTTCAGCTGGAAGCAATCATACCATTTCTGTGGAGGGTTACCTTACCCTTTAAGAGAGCCTCGTCCCCACCCTGCTCACTCCCAAACTGTGTATCAGGTTTTTTTCAGTTTCCAAAAGTTTTTTAGTTGTTTTTTTGGGTTTTTTTTTAATGTCAAAACCAAGTTTGTGAAGATGGAGCATTTCATTTCGGAAGTACCCCAAAGCCTTCCTGCTTTCAGAAGCCGTTTCCAGTCTGGCGGGAAGAGCAGAGGTGCCAACGGGGCAGGGAAGAGTGCAGACAACTGCTGTACTTTCCAGTCTCGACATGAAAGGAACTTTCTGTAAACAGTGGCAAAGCCGCCTCATTGTTTCCTTTGAAACTGCTCCTTAAAAGACCCATTGCTGGAGGCCCTCAAAAAAAAAAAAAAAAAGGCAGCTGACATCTGCAAAGCCCTGGGGTTGCTCTGGCAGGTGTTGTTTGCCTTGCCCAGTGTCCCGCCGGTCCCTGCACCCCTTGTTCCAGACAAAGCATCTGTCGTCTTGTTCTGTACGCAGCGTTTGGCACAAAGCTCCTTCACACAGAGCCGTGTAGCCTAGGTGAGATGTGAGAGTTTCAGGTTCCTCTAGCAAGGTGACTGTTCAATAGGGACCCGTGCAGCAGGCTGGGTTTCCCACGACCCCAGGAAGTCTGCTGGCTGGATTTCTGCTCTGTTTTGGCCTCTCACAAGAGGGTTGTAAAAGGTTCCTGCATAGTTCATTTGAGAAGCAAGATGCTACAGAATCATAGAATCGTTGAGGTTGGAAAAGACCTCTAAGAATGTAAAGTCCAACTGTTAAACTAGCACTGCCAAGTCCACCACCGTGTCCCTATTTAAATGTGCCCTAAGTGGGCACTTTCTGGGACAAATAATTTCACTTGGGACTTGCTCTTTAGGAAATGTTCTGATCAATTTCCTAAAAAGTGGATCCATGCAGGGAGATGCTACTCTGCACAAGCCTGCTACATGGGCACATCCTTAGTGATCCAAGGCTACTTAACTCTTGAATGGAAAACAAAGCTCTGGGATATTTTGTACCTTTAGACCATAGTTAAGGTCTTATTTTCTGACTTTTTATTTTGTTGTTCTTCTGTTTCCTACCTTGCATCACTGAGGAGCAGAGCTCTCCTTCTGGAATTGCAGATTTTTTTTAAATCCCATCATCACAGGTTGCAGTATGAGCCACCAGACACCTGCACTTGCACAGAGAGACAGCCAAAGACTGACCTAAACCACACAGGCTTCATCAATGTATGTCAAAGCCAGAAGAGAGTGGAAGAGAAAGAGCAATGAATAAAGGAATTTAAAAAAAACTGAATAAAATTTAAAAGGCAGCTGGAAAATCAGTGTGGGAAGGTTTAAGACCTGCACATCAGAAGCCAATCAAACTAAAGGCAGGATTCTGACAAAAGTTTAATCCAGCCTTCTTTTATCAAAGCCTCAGGCAGCAGATTCTGGATTTCTAATGTACACTTACAAGCTACCTTTGTCGTGTTGTTCATCATGAAGGAATGACGGCAGGGAGAGTAACAGGGCTGTGGGAGGCCCTGCTGCCCAGGCCCTGCTCCCCACACAGGATGGGCAGAGCAGCTGCCCTGCCTGGGGCTCTGCCCTGTGCCCTGCCCCACCTGAGGAGCACAGGCTGGCCCAGCTGCAGTGGGTCTGAGCTCGTCAGTGCCAGCTGGGGCTCCAGGCCAGCCTCACAGCTGAGGCTGCTTCTCATGATTGCTGTGAGGACTCGGGAGTGGGACAGCACTGCTGAGAGACATTTTGTGTTTCTGTGAAGATCAGCGTGGCAGCACAAGCTCTGGGTCTGGCTGTGGTGGGGATCTTGGTGATACAGAAGAGGCTGGGATACTCAATGCCTTCATGGCCTCTGTTTGTTCCTGGAATAGTCTGCCTTCAGCTCACCCAAGGAGAAAGTCGGGAGCCAGGAGGATTTACCCTCGGTGGAGCAGGATCAGGTAAGGGAGCAACAAAAGGGACAAGTCCCTGGGACTTGCTGGGTGCACCCAGGAGACCCGAAGGGGCAGGTTGAGGGCACTATCAGGCTATTCCCTGCTGTCTTTGAGGGTCATGCCAACTGGGGAAGGCTCTGGACAGAGTGGCTGATAACTCAGAGGATCTTGCTGCCATCCAGGGGGCAGGCTGAACAAAGGAGCTCGTGGGAACCTCATGAAGTTCACCAGAGGGTTGTGCTGAGTCCTCCACCTCAGGAGGGACAACCCCAAGCAGCAGCAGAAGCTGGGGGTCACCCAGCTGGAAAGCAGCTTGCTAGAAAAGGGCCTGGGAGGACACGAGTTGACTGTGAGCCAGCAACGTGCCTTTGTGGCAAAGCAGGCCAACAGCAGGTTGTGTTGCATTAGGCAGGGCATCCCTAGCAGGTTGTGGAGGTAATCCTTCCCCTCTCCTCTCACCAGTGAGACTCATCTGGAGTTACTGCATCTGGTTTTGGGTGACCCTGTACAAGACAGACATGGACATGCTGGAGACAATCCAGCAAAGGGCCATGAAGATGATGAAGGGACTGAAGCATGTGACATAGGGGGAAGAGGCTGAGGGAGCTGAGGCTGTTCAGTCTGGAGGTGGCTCAGGGGGAATCTTAGCAGTGTGTATGAACATTGGCAGGGAGGAGTAATGGTGTGAGAGTCAGGGTCATCTCAGTAGTGCCCAGTGACAGGACAAGGGGCAACAGACACAGGTGGAAATACAGAAAAATCTGGTTAAACATAAGAAATACTGATTTTACCATGAGGGGGATTGAGCACTGGAACAGGCTGCCCAGAGGGGTTGCAGTCTTCATCTTTAAAGTTATGTAAAACCCAGCTGGACATGGTTCTGCGCCCTTGCTTTTAACATCAGGTTAGCATTACCCCTCTGTGAAAGCTAAATAAAGGAACTGGACTTCAACCCCTCCATCAGCTTCTACCCACACCACCCCCTTTGTAATAAAGGCCCTGTGCTGTGTCAGGTGTGAAAACTCTCCTCTCAGATGTTTTGTCATGGGCTTTTTAGTGGCCTGCTTTCCCCACCTGGGCAAAGATCAAGGCTTTAAGATGGGGATGTCTTCAAAAATGTCATTAGAGCCCACAGAGGCAAACAGGAATCTGGTTTTTATCTCTAGGAAGAACTTTCGACAGATGAAAAAGTCTGATTTAACAAGAAGAGCCTACTGAGTCATTGACTATTGTTGACCACGAGAAACAAGGTAGTTGGATTACTGATCTGTAGTACCGAGTAATGTTTCTTAATATTTTACTTTCATTTACATTATTGCTCCACTTACTGAAGTTAGGGGAGGGGAAGGTATTTTAAACAATCCCAAGGCCTGGCAGAATAGGCAATAGCACAGCCAACACAATTCTGCTGGCAGATTTTAATTTTATATGCAACCACAAAATTAGACTAAACCCTGCCAGAAGCTATCATCTAAAGATGTAAAACTTCTGGAAATATAATTTCTCCAATAGCAATGCTGTTGAGCTGCTCTAACACAGCACAGACAACACTACAGTGTACTGCCTGCCACCTTCTGTACTCATGATGGTTTAACTGCCACTTCCATTGTAAGTCCTGTTTGTTACGGATTTATAAATTGGCTGCATTCACTGGCTTCTCTCTGAAAGCTGGCACACAACGCTCTCTCCTGTGGTGTTTTTACTACATTTTACTTTATTACTTGTATTTTTATTTTTCTCCTTGGCTCAGAAGCACCATAGAAGTAGCCTGGACTCTAACCCCAGAACCATTTTATCTATGGTGGAGGCTAAGACACTGCACAGATATTTTAATGAACAAGGAAATAAGGGAAAGCCTAATCTGTTACATTAGATATGTATTTTGAGGAGCTACTGCAGAACTCCTGGAAAGAGGAACAGCCTGCTGCTGCCATGTGAGGTGCAGGGATCCCTAGGCAGGGCTGGTGGCACCTGCTGAGGTGCAGGTGAACTGCCCCATCAGCTGGGGTGCTGATGCCTTGATGCAAACCCCATGCTTTCCAGGTTAAGAGGTGGTTCTTGGGGCCAGTGGTTGCAGAGGCTGACCAGCCTGCAGCATGCAGGGTGTTTGCAGGCAGCCATCCAGACGTGGTGTGGGGGAGGCCGGCAGGGTCGAGTCCCTGCCTTCTCTGCCAAGCTGCTGCCTTGCCTCGGTCATGTGGCTGAAGGCCTCTCTGAGGTACCTGAGCACATCACTTCAGTGCTTCCCCCTCTCAGTTTTTGTTTATTTGTGGTGGTGGTTTTGGCAGTTGGACACGGTGATCTTGGAGATCTTTTCTGTGATTCTGTGGTGGTGGGGAGGCTGAGCTGGCATAGTGAACTCTTGGGCAGCTGAGAATAAAACTACCAATTTAGCCCATTAGCTCAAGGGATCCAGCTGGGAGAGCACTGCAAAGCAGGCTGTGGTGACCGTTGTGTGACCCAGTCTCAGCTGCTTGTTAAATACCTCTTGCTCTTTTCAGTAGCTCAGGGGATGGCTCACCTGTCAGGTGTTGCTGGACACTCAAAGTTCATGACTGTGACTCCAGATCTGTCCAGCACTGCTGCTTTGGGTTATTCAGAGACAGAAAAGGCTTTATCTGCACAGGGGAGTTTGGGCTTTGACACTAGCAGTAATATTTGACTTTCTAGAGCTCGTGGTCATGGTCAAACATTGCACTTTTCAACTAGGGAGATGCCAGACATACATGGCAAGGGAGAAAGAGGTGTTTCAACATTATGGACCTAAACAAGCAGTTACAGCATATAATGTATGTATACTGGTACCTACCAACAGCAGGAGCCTTTGGTGCCAGCCTCTGGCCCATGGCACCAGCACCGTGGCTGTAAAAAGTGACTGTAAGGCTGTAAGTTATCTCTGCTAATTCAGAGATCTAGCAAATGTCTTTTGCAGCTGCCTCAGCAACTGTACCGTGGCAGATGATGACCCTCTCAAACTCTTCTGTGAGCACATTGCCCTTGGCACTTGGTGCCACTGAGGTGAAGTGAGTTTGATTCCAGAGGAGTGGCAGCTTTTAAATGCAATTAATAAGGTGTCAACTAAGTAATCCTTGTAAATAAGAAACTTTCTGTGCTGCAGGGAAGGAACTGCCCTTGCCAGAAAATCTCAGAGGCAGATGGGTCCTAGTACCTCTTCATTACCCCACTTAGCTAAAGCCATTTTACACTTTACATCTAGCTAGGAAAGCCCTTTTCCCCATTTCCACATTGAGAATTGCCCAGGGACATCTACTCTTAAGTTTTCTATAGCTATAGAAGGTCTTGTTTTCCAGGAAAAAAAAAAAAAAAAAAATCTGTTTTCTGAGATCAAGGGCCTTGTGTTTAACATTTGGATGCTGTAGGACTTAAAAGGCCATCCTACCTTAGTTTGTAAGGTGAGCACTCACCTTTGAACAGATACACAGTTAAAATAAAGGCCACCTGAGGATATAACAGACCTTAACATGTGGTTCTCATGCAAGATCACCAGGTGAACGCAGGACAGTATGATAGGGTGACAGAAGCTTTTGCCTTTTTTACCCATGAGGATGTTGATAAAGCCCCATTCAGGGAGTTGCCAAAGCAGTCAGCTTCACACATTAAGACTACTTCTTTAAGAGTAAGAGGAGGGTATATAGCTCTTTTGTTCTTACAGCAGTGATGAGCCTGAGCTACTCAAAGGATAATCTTCCTTATGAGGAAAGGCTGAGGGAGCTGGGTCTCTTTAGCTTGGAGAAGAGGAGACTGAGGGGCAACCTCATCAATGTTTACAAATATGTAAAGGGTGAGTGTCAGGATGATGGAGCCAGGCTTTTTTCAGTGATGACCAGTGATAGGACAAGGGGTAATGGATGCAAACTGGAGCATAGGGAGGTTCCATGTAAGTATCAGGAAGAGCTTCTTTACTGTGAGAGTGACAGAGCCCTGGAACAGGCTGCCCAGAGAGGTTGTGGAGTCTCCTTTGCTGGAGACATTCAAAACCCACCTGGATGCGTTCCTGTGTGATGTGCTCTAGGTGATCCTGCTCTGGCAGGTAGGTTGGACTAGATGATCTTTCAAGGTCTCTTCCAACCCCTAAGGCTATGTGATTCTGTGATGGTCATGGGCTTACAGGTTAATACTACAGAGGCTGAATCTGTTGGCACATTGATTTCTGGCAGGAAACTCCTGAGAGGCTATATAATGCAAAGGATGGGAGGTGAAAACCAACATCACCAGAGCAGGGCCCCCATGCAGGTTTCAGACTGGCTCTGTTTGCAGAGCCCAGCATGTGCTTCTGTGCCAGCCCTTGCACTCCAGGTAGAAAGTGAGGGGGGGGGCGGGGGGGAAAAAGCTTCCTTCCCCACATTTGTTCCCATGGGAGCATTATGAGTCCATATGTGGGCAAGGAAGTGCAAGGAGGCAAAGCTGGTACCTCTGAGCATCTCGTGGGCAGAACTGCCATCATGTGGCCAAAATGCCCTGGAGTGCAAACTCAAGAGGCAAAACACCAGTGGTGGGGAAGAGCAGGGTGTGCCTAGGCCACCAGCCAAGTCCCAGGCTTTGGCTTAAGTCAGGAAGCAAAACAGTTTTTTCAAGCTGAAATGCAAGGTTATAAATACCAAATTCCTTCAGTCAGAACAATCCAATAGGAAAAAAGGAAACACACTCTAATGCCGATTCTCAATTTGATTTTAACTTTAGAAGCCTGTCCTTGGATTTGTGTTCACTCTGCAGACACCTCAGCTTATGCTGAGTGAGGTAGAAGGGCAAACCTATGTTCCTAGCTCTTGGGCTGGCCATGGGCTCTGTGCCTTCCCACAGCAAGGAGCACTTTTCAAGCCAGGTCCTTACACGGCTGCCCTTGGCCTGTCCTAGTCACAACATCGTTGGGGACACAGCCACAATGTCACTGTTAAAGTCACCACTTACCTACTCTCCTGAAAGAAGGATCCCTGTTCATGTCTCCTTGGCGTTGCTTAGGTTAATCACCTATTCCATACAGAAAAGCATAGGAAGGAGGAGAGAGGAAAAGCAAGAACTTAGAGTGGAACAGAAGAAACCAGTGTGAGGGGAGTGAGGAAAGGGAGTGTTATAGAAAGGAAAAGATACCTCAGTAAACAGGGGAAACTCAGGTGGGACCACAGGAGAGGAGGCAGTGTTTGGCTATAGCCACGACAGTCCAGTTATCTCCCCCATTTGGTAAGTGAAAAGCTCTTAAGAAGAGCCCCTAAAAGTCAGCTCTTTTTCCAGACATGAGAGCATCTAGTTTTTAGTCATAATTACAAAATACAGTAATTCTTCCAGTCTCTTTGATTCGCCACACAAAGGTTTTCTAAGTAACTGGACATGCTACAGTTCACTTGCTGAAAGGACAACACAGGTGTGAGGCTCTGGTCAGAAAGGAAGGGCTGCTGTTGCACAGCAAAAATGAGATGCTCTGAGTCAGCCACTGAACTTCTATGCTTTAAAATACCTTGGAGTGAATTAATGCCCCTAATCAACTCTAGCATCTCTGTCAATATCATGAATCATTAAAAAACTCATTTGTAACCCCAAAAGCAAAACTGTTCTCAAAATTAAGTAGAGCTCCCTAGACATATACTTAAATGAGATAAAAGCAGCAGGGCTCTGGATGATGGATGGTTCCCTTCTAACATCACCAGGAGTGACTGCTTAGGAGAGGGTCTTTGATCTTACCTCCAATTTTTAAATGTGGTAGAAATAAGCAATCTCCCAAAGAAGACAAATTTCAGGGAGATTTCCTGGCTCACAACACAGCCCTCCATGTTCCATTTATTATTATATTACTGCATTTTCAAACTGCCTGGATGTTACTTTAGTGCAATTAAACTAATTCCAGGACTGAGAAATGGCAGTTTGATGCTTGCTGGTGGTGAGGTGCAGAGAGGGAGTTTCTAAAGCATTTACCAGTTTCCTGCTGTGTTCTAAGCAGAGTTTTGCATGATGTGTATGTAGGTCTTACCCAGAGATCAAGGTCCAGCCCTCTGCAGAATCCGTGGTCTAACAACAGCAACCCATGTTGACTTAAAAGATGCTGTGTGCATTACGTGACAGCAAGAAACTAAGGTTTTTTCATTTTTAAATGATTTTACAATGGAAGACAAGTAATTCACAGGAGTTTTAGAGACTTTATTTATGTATAAACAATTTAAACACTTTGCCATAAATTATCTTTGCCTGTCTCTAGTCTTTGCTTAGCAGCAAATTAAAATTAATATAAAAACTCAATGAACAAGTCATACATGTATATTACAAAAAAGTTCTTGTACCAAAGTTCTTATTAGATTTTTTTTTCTTTTTTTTTTTTTTTTTCCTGTGGTGACTGTAATGTGATTGTCTCAGTTTCTCGACCAAACAAACACACTAATAATTTTTAAATCTGAAACAGTGATTGTGCCTTCTGGCTGATGTATGTACAGGGTGATCTGACGTGGTGCCCATTTGCAATAGTGTAACACAATGCCCACAGCTCTACTGGAACTGATACCAACAAACTACTGAATCTAAACAGACTACACCCTGTAACTGTGTTATACTGTCCACAATGGAAATCTTCAAAGACAAACAGAGTATGAAATTTATTTGTAGTGATTTATAGCCACCATTTTGAATGTAACTTTACACTCTGCCCTCTTTGAATAAGTTAAGCTTTAGGCCAGACAAGTGGAGGGTCAGAGTGCAAGTGTGGTTTTGTTACTTTTAAATATATTTTTCTTTACTATTTCCAGTGCTTTCTCACTTGCATTCTCATTGTCCTCCAGTTGCTACACACAAATCACCCGAAAGTCATGTTTTAAATGCACCTGTATTTTGCTTTAAATGAAAACCTCCTGGATATTTATCAAACAAACAGTCTGAATCATCTGTGTTTCATCAGCTGGTTAGTGAAAGTGGCCCACTTGGATTTCTTAGTTTGCTCACGTGTGAATGGAGTGAGGTAATACAACACGAGGCCTTCTTTTTGTTTTTCTTTAGACCCAGAACAAGTGGGTAATATTTCAGGGGTACTTTTTAATTTGTATGATTAGAGTTTTCAGTCTGGCTTTAGTCCACTTCAGGATGTGGTTTTTAATCACTTGAACAGTAGCATTTAACTCAAAAAATATGAGCTTTTTTGCCACTTACTATCCCAAAGTAGCTCAGCCTAGTGCCCCCATTTAGGTCTTCATCTCCTTAGGAGAGGAGATAACAGTTATGACTACTGATTCATCCAGCAAAGGATGACAGCAGGTTAATTTGTTACCTCTTTCCCATTTCATTCTGTCTTAAAAACTGGATGTTGCTGCTACTGTCTGCTAGCTCTGGGTACTGCTCCACGGGCAGGACATAATATCCCTCGTAACCTTGAACCCTTCCTGTGTTCAGAAGCTGCTGCTTCTCTCCGTCTGTCCATACGCGGCTGCCCTCTCGGCCATCCCGTGCCTTCTGCTGCTCTTTGGCCCAGGCGGATGCCAGGGCTCGCTGCCGAGCCTGGTCCAGCACTCTTGCCTTCTCCTCGTCCAGCGTGTCGGGGGTCAGTCCGTAGCGGATGTTGATCAGCAGGGTGGAATACTGAAACTCAATATTTGTAAACCTTCGAGTCCTCCCATTGATGAGGAGAGTGGGCTGGGAGACGGTGACGTTGACTCCACTCTCTAGGACCTTCCGCCCGCTGGTCATTGCAAGGGTGACAAGGTCGCCGTCAGCTGAGCCTATCTTGACAAAGTAATGGGTGTCCTTCCCCTCGATGCTGTAGTGCATTTTTTCCAGGTAGTGAGCGCTGTTCAGGACAGAGGCAATCTTTCTGCTGTCATCTGTGGCTATGCTGGAAATGCCAGTGGTTACACGGCCTTCCTTCACAGCAAACATGATTCCTTTCCCAATGATTGGAGTGGTTGTTGCGAACCAGTGACCTGCTTTCTCTCTAATATGGGCATGTAATCTTTTAGATATGACCTGTCCCTCAAGAGCCATGAAAGCTTGGTTGTGTCTTTCTGTCGCCTGCTGAACTCCTGTAATTAGCTGGGGAAAACAAAACACCAAAGATAAAAATCTGAAAATACTCATTTCAGAGACCAATATGAATCTTTGCTTTGCTTTCTTAACAGAAAGTAATGCAGTGAAAACTTCTATGCTATGGGAATACTAACGTCCATTATCCACCCCTAAATTCCCATTCAGAATTAAGTAAATACTCATTTGCCTAACTGTTTTACTATCAGTAATACCGAATAAAATACTTCTCATTAATCATCCTTTGTAGCATATATGTTCCTCAAATCTCAATTTTGGCAAATTACATGATGTTACAAGAATAAGTAAGACTCAAGTCTAGCACAATTTTAATTAGAGCCTAAACCAAACACGCACTTCTGGACACTTTTGCCCAGAGATTTCAACCAGTATATACAACTAAAATGCTTTGGGCTCCAAAATACCAAGCAATTCCTGAAGAGAGGATTTAGATTCTTAGATTACTTCACAGCCTGTGAAAGCAGAGTATTTAGGTTTACATGACCATTTCACTTGTCTTACCACAAATACGAAGTAAGCCTGGCATAGACTTAGTTCAGAATTGACCTAGTACTCTTCTTAAGTTAACTAAATAGGCTGAAATTTATTATAAAGGTGGAAAGCATATACCGTTTTCCACCTTACCATGACAAATAAGGAAGAACATTGTAACTGAAGTTAACTGGAGTAGCAAATCAAAGCCTCTCTGATAAGTGTCAGACAAAAAATGATGAGAAATCCTATTGCAGGGTGAGAAGTGGAACCATTTCTTAGCAGTGCAGCAAGTACCAACCTAAGTTTATTGCAATACGTATGTTATTAGGATGGTTTTACCAAAGGTACAACAGATGATAAATTACCCTGACAAAGTCTCCCTTTGTCACAGCTAATCAAGTTAATCGAGTTACAACTTGTTAATCAAGGAACAACTCAATAAAAGACAAACTAATGACACTGTAATTATGATAATAACAAAGGCTGGCAAGAAAGGCATATGTTCATTAGTATAAAATCTAGCTGTACTCTTATTTTACACTGAAATAAGTACTTGGCCTTCTGCTGTAACTACAGAAGAGCCAGCCATTCTGTTCATAGAGTGGGGCAAATTTATCAAGAAAAAGAACTTATTTCTGCCTACCTGTCCATTTTCACATGCTTGACTCTCAGATAACTCGTATGGTGGTGACACAAAGTACATTTTTGCTCTAGGAAAACCAGGAATAATGTTGCTAAGCTGAAATCCAAACATCACCAACCAGCTTTTGACATCTAAAAATCAAAAGTAAGCAGGCAAGTGAGAAATAAATGTATGTAACAAATACAAGAAATCAAACCATTTAGGAAATCCATCCTTGACCTTCTTAATTTCAGGTAGCAGCAGAACTCTATTTTACACCATGGCATATACCACCTCTTTCATTCTTCTTTCATTAACAGCACATGAATTATTACTTTACTGTATGCAATACTTGTCCCGCCTCTGACACCTTCTGGTGTCTCTCATGTAATCTATAAACTGTACTGTAAAATTATGTTTTATTAGGTTAGTACCCCTAAAAACACCTGCAAAGTCCTTTGTGAAAAATATACATCTTTTCTTTATGTCCTACTTCTAGTAGCTGTCATCAGGTCTCAGGAGGCTCCATTAAATGCAGTGAGAAGCTAGACTTGTAATTCAGATGTCTAAATTTAGGTACCACGAATATCCTCCCCATCCCTCCAGGCCCACTATGGAACAGCAGGGGTTGCATGGGAGGGTAACAGCCTCAGGAAGTTCCAGCTCTGGGTTTGACCAGTAAAACTGTGACTTCATATCTAGTTGAAAAATGCTAAGTAGCTAAATTAATAATGGTAATTCTCACTCAGCAAGTATTAAGAACTAATGATGTATTTTAGTTATCAAAATGATTTAGAAAAAAAATAAAAACCCATTACTCCATTTTATATTTCTGTTTCTGTGTCTCTTTTCTGGCTATCATGGAGCTCAGAAGCAGTGTGGGAGTATGGCCACTTCTAATTTGATTTGGACTTACGTTAATGACCATTTTTGTTTAAAAATCTCTCCTGTCTTTTCCAGTTGCCTTCTCTCCTCCTGGCCTACTATGGCTCCTGGTGCTGCTACTGCCACTGCTTCCCATGAGCCAAACTCCATGTCTGAAAGGAGACAAGACTGTGGCACAGCAACTCTGGATGCGAGGGTCGCTGGCTGAATTCCAAGCACTCCAGGCAGGTGCCTGCAGCAGGTAGGTGTGCAACAGGTTCTGCTTCCTGCCCCCAGACATGCCCAGTGCTGGCAAAGCTCCTGCCTGTGCTTAGGGATCTGGGACATGCTCAGCCACAGCATGGCACCCACTTGATGTTGAAAAGCCTGTTTCCCCAAAATTTTCAGCAGAGGTACAGCATAAAAAGTGTAATGCTTCCTGGTTGTGGGCATTTGACAGCACAAGTCTTCTTTTGTTAGCCGTTCTACACTAAAATAAGTAATAAAATACCCTGCTTCTATGAAGATATTTGTATGTATCTCCCATCACACAGTGCCCAACATATTCTTCCTCTAGCTTTGGACAGCACAGGGTTACTGCTCCTTTTTAAGGCTTCAGGTTTTTTTTAATGGTATAATTGTATCTCCTGAATAATTCACTTCAGCTGCCCTAATTCCACAGAAACAGAGGAGGATGTATATCTAAAGTAGTTACTATTTTGCTTAGCTAATGTGCTTTGCAGCACTGCACTTGCTACAGGAATTCCTTTTCAGCAAAACCTGTGACTAAAGCAGTTTCTGGGTTTAACAGTAAGGGTGGATTGGGGGGGGGGGTTGTAAGGAAGTGTTGGTTGGTTGGTTTTTTTAAACTATGACAAGCAAGGTGCCACCATCGCCACTTCTTGTGCATAAAGTATCACCTATGATATATTTTTACAGATTGTATGTTATACCAAATTGCAATATATCTTCCTACATTTCATCCAGTGGATGGATAAATTGTATTAATGCAATTGCAGAACCTAGCAAAATATCATAAGTTGACACCAAAAATCTAAATCAAAGTGGTGGATGAAAATGGGACTTTTGTTGAAATTAGGACAACAGAATTTGATCCCAAGGTACTTTCTGTCACCAGTATTTTTACTCTATCTTCAAACTGCAAAGTGGCTAGAGTAGAACCTATGGTGTGTTACAGATTATTATGTCCCCAAGTACTAATGAAACCTGCTATTTTATTGGAAGGATATGGAAGGATTTTCTTTGAAGGAAATGCACACTTTTCTTGAAATTAAAATTACTGCTAAAATTAAGATAGCTCCTTTTAAAATTGGTGTCACCATTCTAATTATTGTATACTGCATATTCAGTTCTGAAAAAAAGCTTTTCCTGAAGACATATTAATTACCTTTCTTTTTAGAAATTGCCAGCAGCTAGTTCAAATACTGTGTGATCTTGCTAAGTGAAAAATTATTACTAATTACAAAGAGGTTACAAGTTTTACACAAATCTAACATACACAAGCAAAACTATTGTTTCTTTTTCTCTGCTCTATTCATTCAATACAATTTCTTAAATCTTTAAGGAGAAAACAATTAAAAAAAAAATCTAGATTATTTTTTTAAAGACTACAGACTGCATATTAAAAGTGAAATGGAAAAATGAGGTTTAATTAAATCCATTCTTGGTGTTAATTCATAATGTGCCCATGGGCTCCGTCAGCAGTTAATTTTGAAAGTAGCCCTGAAGGGAAGAGATGCTGAGCAGTTCTAGTTCCTGATTCTGCAACTAACCTGCTAAATATTCTTGTAGGTGACCTTTCTTTACATAAAATCAGAATGAACACATCTCCATACAGTACTAGTTCAATAGAAGGAGCACTATGGCTGTACTGAAATGAAGTATTTACACAAAATGGGTTTTTGGTTGTTTTTTTTGTGTATATTTTTTTTTGC
The DNA here is from genome assembly GCF_020740795.1 of Apus apus. NCBI lineage: Eukaryota > Metazoa > Chordata > Aves > Apodiformes > Apodidae > Apus > Apus apus. The sequence goes on along the minus strand of NC_067294.1, from coordinate 14,551,286 downwards.
GGGGGGAGGTTCCTCCCCATAATTCATCGTGGCTTCTCATTTAGCACTCTTCATTTGGGGAGCAGCAGTATCAAAGAATCAGGACTAGCCAGCCCTTTTCATAACACAAGATGGAAAATGGCTCAACCTTGATGGGAGAATTCAGGGATGACTAAGTAAGGAGAAGTCTTGACTCCCTTTCCCAAATCAGCTTCCCAACCGCAGTGTTATTTATAAGAAATGTAGTGAAGTCTCACCTGTTACATAATTCTTTAGATCCAGTTCATTGCTGAGAGGGTTGTTACTCTTGAACATGTACAGATTGAAAGGAGCAGGTTCTTTACCAATGTTTTTCCACATGGTGTAATCAGGAGATGTCCAGCGTCCAGCCAGGACATCGTAGTCCCTTTGGGTAAAATGGACAAGTTTGGTTAAAGGATCATACAGCCCTCCATGGAACCCAATAACCAGCTGGAAATCAGGGTTAGAGTCATAATAAATCTCCCCATATGCTGTGTACTGAAGCTGTTTGATCATGAGGCCGTTGATGCTGAACACAGCCAGTGGAGTGCCTGTGTTATCAGAGGCGACGTAATATTCTTCCCCGCTGCTACTCTCCATTGCAAAGAGGTGGCCTTGCAGGTCATAGTACAGAGAGGTGATTTCTGAATTGGAATGATTGTAGACGTGAGTCACCCTGGTTGGATTGTGAAGATCAGCGTAGAAGTACTGTAGATGATGCCCCAGGTTAGTCTTACAGGATGCCCTTCGGCCAAGTCCATCATAACGGTACTGAACACTCCACCCATTTGCTTTGTTGTAAGCTCTTGTTAAGAGTCCTTTGGAGTTGTAGTCAAATACATCTGAGCCTCGCTGACACAGAAATCCATCATCATCAATTTTGTATGGTATGTCACCTAAACGTGTAATCCTGTCCCTGAGGTCGTAGCGCAGAGGCATCAATCGGACGCTGTTCCCAGGGTTCAGGAGATGAAGGTTTCCATTCAGATCGTAACTGTAACGCCAGGTTGGTCTGTCGTTTACTGCCACGCTTTGCAGTTGCCCATCTCCGTCGTAATCATAGGTGTACTTTGTTGTGTTGGCATATGGACCAAGCTTCAGCTCTCTCTTGGTTACCCTCCCCATGCTGTCATACTGCACAGTCATCCAGTACATCAGGGATCTGAACATTTCATATTGAACTTCTTTAATGCGCCCATGGGTATCAAAGTGCTTACTCAGTGTCATAACTGCTGTAGTAATAATTTGATTTATATCATAATAAATAACTCCAAATTTGCCAAAATGCTCAACTTTGCCAGAAATCTCATCGTAACGGTACAGATCAACTGGAAGAGGTGTCTCACTGATTATGGGTTTGATGCTTGCAATTCGAAAGCTGTTATCATGGTATGTATAATCAAACCTTGCATTGACCATGCCCTCTTCAGAGAACCTGTAGATTTGTTTGTCAACCAGAGGACCAATTTTACGATAGCGGATTGTACAAGAAAATCCTCCACTTTGCAAATTCACCATCTTTAGGACACCTGTAGTTTCGTCATATCCAAAAGTAACCGCAGTGCTGTCATAAACTATTTCCGATAATTTGGATAGCTTTCCATACTTGTAGAAGACTTGTCGTCCAGTACCTAAAAATGATGTTTTCAAAATCCTGCCATCATCACTGTAATCAAAAATCACGGACGCGTTGCTTTCGGGAGGGTTATAGATATTTCTGATGTAACCAATAGAGGTGTGGGTTGACATGCTGTGCCGGGCAACGCTCGGCATGGTGACAGCGTGAAGTCGGTCTGAAGGATCATACTCAAAGATGTACTGTCGTTGGCTCTGAAGCAGTAGTACCATCGACTACAGGGACAATGATTAATACACAGTTACTAGCAGCATGTGACCTCTGAGAGGGCATTAAAGAAAAGTTTACTGAAGAAGCAATAACATTACATGAATAAAAATAAAATTAGGTCTATTCGTTAGGGGTACAAAGCTGCTCAGGAATATTGTCAGCTTGTCAGATGCCTCAAAGAACAGAGGGGGGAAATAATATTTAAGATGCTTTTATGACTTAAATGGTTTAATTAGGCTATATAAAAATGCATTGCCATATTTTCAATTAACAAATAATGATTAGAGATTTATTACCTGTTTCTACTTGAACCTTCTGTCAGGTTTAGCCATGCGTTTTTGGTCTTAATTAAGCACAATTCATTGTGTTAGTTTATGTCATTATAAGGCAGCCTAACTACTTTTAGGAAAATATCAAAAGCCAAACCATGACCAAAGTATTTCCTATTAAAAATCTGTCAAATTCAGTTTACTCATGGAAAAACAAGGAATTTTGAGATGAGGTGCAAAAGGTTTCTTAGCAGCTGGAACACGTCAAATTGTAGATAATTTTGTGTGCATCTTACATACAGAACTTAAAATGAAGCTGAATAGCACTTTGTCTCTCTGTAGCTAAGGTCAAAAGGTAAAAGAACATCACCTACCTTTTCCAGGTAGGTGTAGCTCCAAACTTTCCCATCTGAAAACATGCGGGATATGATCCTGCCTTGCTTATCAATATCTGTCCTTTCACTCATGGCCCCGCGCTGCAGCCCGGCCAGGCGCCCGTTGAAGAAGTAAGACACGTTGACAGCAGCCAGGCCACTGCTGGGCAGCCACAGGAAAGGCCGTCCCAGCTGGTCGTAAATGATCCTCAGTGTGAATTTACGGTGATCATCATAGATTTTTTCTGTGCGTATGTTCCGGTCGTAATCAATGGATAGTAAATTCCTTCCGTGCACCTGTGGAATGAAGAAAAGCTGCACTCAGTGAGCAGTGGGCACTAGGCCTCTAGGGATCTTCCATGTGAAAATCACATGTACAACACAGAACTTAATTTCCCCACATTTTGAACAAGTGTAGGATGTCTTCCTATTAACTGGCTTTTGCTTTCTACTTCTCAGTATATTCAAATGTGTAACTGTGAGTGTTTTCTTGGGACATCTCCCATCTCCCTGCAACTCAGGAGCTGTAATCTTGGAGAAAAATGCTTCCCTTATCTGTCAGGACAGACAGACATACTGATCACCCAGGTCTTAAAGTGCAGAGTATTAGCACTTAGAGAAACAAATTATTTTGCATAGAAGCAGTTTTTCTACTTCTGCCATCAGTAGTTCTTAGCCTTTTTCCCTACAACAACTTCTGTTGTTCCCAAGAACAACAGCAGAAATCATAATTTTATGTCTTCATTGAGGTTTAGTGACTCAGGTTCTGTAACTGCAACACTCTGCTTATGAACTCATTCACTTAAAGTTTTCTTCAGTTACTTTCCAAATATTCCGTAGTCCCCCAGCAACCTGATCACTTGGGATGGGTTTCATTTCTTCTGATTAAAAATCCTGATCCTATAGGCTGGGAAAGATGGACATGTAGATTTGTGAAAAAGAAGTGCTATATAATTGGGTTAAATATATTTTTTTTTCCAGTTACAATTTTCAAAGTACAGTATAAAGTGTTTCAGTCCCAGATATATTTTTTTCTTTTCTAATAAAAGAGCAAAACAGAGACAAAGGAGTGTGGGAATACCAAACGGATGGGCTTCTAGTGCTATAGTGAGAGATACAGGAATATATTCACTGGAGGCAAAGCCACAGATTTCAGGCTAATCCTCTAATCTGATAAAGCCTCTTAAGTAATTTAACTGCAGATGCATCATTAATAAAGAAGAAGTCTTTAAATTAGATATAATTTGAGAGCAATGACTACTGGAAAAATACTCATCGGTTTCTGGGGAATTTGTTCTTCAGCTTATATTTTACAGTAGCTTTGATTAAGCAACATTTTCTCTTATCCAAAATTGAACTGCACATCAAACAATATGTAAATTAACCTGGAGCCTTTCTTGAGGACATGAAAGTTGTTCTGAGATATTTCCACTGGCAGGGGTAAACACAATTCCCAACCCAACCAACTCTGTAGGAATTCAGTTATACAGAAAGCAAATTTAAAATGAATATGATTTTGTGTTTGTAAAGAAGTAATTGTTTCAAATTATCGCTTATTATCTTAATTTTTTCCATTAATAAAATTTAGCTCTTTAACAGTTTGCATTTCCTCAGTGGGCAATCATCAGAAAAAGCTCTTTTCTGTAAGTTTCCTGAAGGTTATCCCAGCAACAACTTTTCCAGCAACTCAAAAGATAGGATTCTTTTTTTAAAACACCTCGGCAAAACAAATAATATCCTGCTCTCCTATTGTAATGGAAACAAAGCCAAACTCAACCTCAGTACTTTCTCAGCTTGTTCACTGTACTATGTAAATGTAGGATCAATCCTGGTGATAGAGACATAAAAAACCTTCTCCTTGTGGGATGAAAGTTTGTCCTGGTCTGAGGCAGGATAGAACACTCCATCACAGAGCTCTTGGGGAAGCAGAAGAAAGCTTTCACTTTTCAAAAACATGTAGCTATGGTATTAAAAGGTTAGTCTATGACTGAAAGAACCTGGGTTCTTATGAACAGGCAGATATTGTAATAAGAAGAACAAAAGGAAAGTCTTTCAAAAAGATTTTAGGGGTTTTTTTTGCCTTTTTATGTTTTTGTTTTGCTTTGTTTTTAAATTTTGAAGGTTCATAAAGCAGTTGGGATTGCTGAGGTTTCCTCCCTCCATTACAGAAAATGCAACTGTAATCTGCATGTAGGAAAGTCTGACTCCAGGTATTCTCCCTTTTCTCAAAACCATTATAAAGGTTATTAGTTTTTTTGCTATATAAAACTAAAGTATTAGTGGTTTTTAAACGATTACCCAGAAGAGCTATGCACACACAAAAACAACACTTGGTGAATAAAGAAGCACCTCTGCTTGGATAATTGAAGAACTTCACTTTGATTGGTAAAGTAAGCAAAACCAGGGAGTGTAATTGTAGTGTCATATTAATTATATAGAAACCCAAATGAAATTACTGACTCCTACTCTTCCTGGTAACGCTAATAACACTATTACAAGTATCATGCCTGAAGCTTTCTCTTTTGTTCCACTGCCTACATGCACAGTGGGTTTTTCACTTGGCTGCTGCTGACCAAGTGGCTGTAGGGACAAGCACTTTGTGCCTTAGGTAAAGGTCTTGCAGCAAAAAAATCACTTACGTGTTGCTGCACTATAACAGAAACTCTTCAGAGGGAATCTTATCAACATTTTATCTGAAACTACTGCAAGACACTGAACGTGTGGGGCATAAAATAGTAGTGGACAGTAAGTGGGATAATAATCAAGGTGAAGTGCAGGTCTGTCTTCCTGGGTTTAATGAAGTCTGCCTAGGCTTTTGCAGGGGCCCAGGCGTGCAGGTGCTATGTGCCTACAGCATGGGTGAGCAGAGCTGGGGGCACAGGTAAGCCGCACTACCTGAAGAAAAGGTGTATCACAGATAACAATAATCCCTTTTGGTAATTCCTGATGCTGAATTGGGATTCAGGAGCTGGCTCCACACGCCCTGTCACTGGTCGTGTCAGTTCCACAGCGGTGCCCCCTGCTCTGTGCCAGGACGTGCCACAGCTGTCCCAGCTGCCACAGCCTCCCCTGCCTGCCACCTGCTCCCTGCAGCGTTCCAACACACTTGCTCTATTTCGTTCACTAAACAATTTATAAGTATGAATTAGAATAAATGAGATGCAAATAAATTCTATGCTTTCTCCCTCATTTTCAATTTTCATTTTCAGTCCACTCAACCTGCTATAATCTCATAGTGATTTTCATTTAAAAGAGCTAAATGGATATGTGATTATTGTTACAGGAACTAACACTAGACAATTAAACGTTGAGGTGTTGCTAGATAAAGCAGTGTTTTGATTTGCAGAAACACGATGCAAGAAAAGCCATATCAGGCAAGATTTCAGCTCTGAGATGTGTTTAACTTCAGCTAATTACCATGAGTACCTCTATTCAATTTTTAATATTGAGAGTTAACATTACAGCAATTTCATTTCAGGGTCCTATTTATTTTTATTTTGAACACCTAGTCAAAATGCAGAGCTGATCTATTTTCTACTAAAAATCAACTTCTGCAGGTCAACACATCAAAAATCAATTACACAGCCATGAAATTTAGTCATTAAGAATTAGCTGCTAATCTCATTCTATTTTTTGTCTAACCTTACCCCTCTGCCCAATAGGTGCATTTGGAGGATTTGTGAGAGTAAGGAACCACTTGTTAATTCAACACTGTGAATTAGATGTTAAGCAACAGGAAAATACCAAAGTTTAACATCCCAGTCTTACTATTTTTTGTAAATTACTACATAATTGTTTGCATATATGGCATTTAATGCATCATCATGAACACATATATATATATAGTAGTATGTCATGTCCAGTGATGTTGAAAGAATTATTGAAAGAACCAGGACTTGATCAGTGCTACATTTGTTTTGTGCCCTGGATGTCAAAGCCTTTCCAAAACTGTAAAGAAGCATCCAGTGAAAGTTCAGATAGCTAAGGAGTGAAAAACAGGGCAACTAAGCACAGAATGGGATTAATCCAGCTGCAGCAGATCTTGAGTTAGGCAGGGGATGGATTACACAACCTGAGTGTCTTTCTTATCCTATGTTTATGGCTTCATAATTATGGCAATTATTTTCCAATCGTGCCATTTGGGAAAGGGAATAAACACAATCTGCCTGTCTCAATGAACCTGTAGGGAGATTTTACAGAAGCAGAATGTTAACTGCTCAAACTGTAATTGTGTTTGCTCCCCAGGACTAACTGGGGTAAGTGTGCCATAGCATTTTTACAAATGGTGAGTGGTTAGATTTCCCCCCCCAGCTTCAGAAGCAGGGTGACCTGCAGCAATATTCTGGGTATTTTTACCAACCTCTTCTGGAATACTTTTTGTAATGAAGCTTCTATAGCTGATTGCAGCAGATGATCTCATGCAGTTAACTGACCTCTCAAATACAGACTGTCATACCACAGACAATCCCAGAGTTAAACATTTTTAACAAGCAAAAATAGGAAAGACATATCGTCCAAAACAGAAAATTAATTTTTTGCCCACAGAAGAAAAGATCATTATTGTAATGACAATCTACTTACCCTGAGCTTTCTTCCAAACACAGTCACTTTGCCTTTAATCTGTTCCTTCCTCAGACGCCATTCAATTGAGTTTAAACCATTTTCCATTGGTAGAGAAATATTACATCGTCCTATGGTGGGAGTCACAGTCCCAGCCAGGACATGAGGCTCGCTGTGAAAGCTAATGCTCATGCCATTGGCATACATCACTCTCAAAGTACCATTATTACAGAGCTGGTAGCTGTTCCTCACTTGATCTACAGCAATGATAAAAAGAAAATAATTTAGCTACTCCAGTCATGAAGAAAACATATAGCTTAATTTGATTGGTTTTTTATTGCACTCCTGTTGATGTTAAATGAAGTCAGCCTGCAATTACCATTTACATGGTACTATGGTGGAAATTACAGATGTTACTGATTCATGTAAAGAACAGTAGTGTAACAGTGAGCCTGCAGAGAAATACTGTGTTTATTTCATTATGTTTTCCCTTCGGTTGCAATTGTGAATCAAAACGCACAGTGATATGTGTTCAACCACGTAATTTATTTCTAATATGAACAAAAACTCCTGAAAACTGAACTGCTGGATAAACAATAAACAATTAAACTCCAGGACGAAAAAAAAAAAAGGGAAAAAAAAGACTGCTGGACTCCTCATGAGTGGGAAGGAGTATACATCTCTTTCCCTCTGTTTAAAAACCATCTCCAAGCAGAGGCTTTGTACAGAATTCCAGTTTGGCTCTAAATCCTCAAGGTGTGACGCTCCAGCAATGCAAGCTGGCAGCTGCAGTCCTTCACTTCCCTGCCTTCCTGCCACCCCACCAGAAGAGCACCAGCCTGATGTACACACCTGGCCTTTTGGCTGTTGGAGAAGAGTTATAAAAATAATCCCACACTTGTATGGCTGAGCTGTTTTCCAGCTCTTTGACACAGCAAAGTCCATTCTCAGCCAGGATGGAGAATCACAGTGCAACTGTCACCAAAGCATCAATACTGGTCTGACTGAAGGACAGCAGCTACATAATTAATCATCTGGTATAAGCGAAGTACAATCTTTGTAACCAGACGTGTCATGGTGCAATAGCCTATAAACTGACATTTATGTCAGGAGAATACTATTGTTTGATGATGGCATTCTTATTCCAGTGACATATCTTAATTAAAAACCCCCCGCTACTCAACAAATTCCTTTCAATCTATCTTTGATAACTGTTTTTGCTTCATCAGATAATACAAACATTTACACAAGCATTTAACCCCTTTGTTGCTGATCTCTCCTGCCATCCCTGGGCTGTAGCACTTCTCAGAAGCACTAACTGTGGCACAAGATCATCCTCTGCCTTGGTTGTTCTACATTTTATTTAATGGTGCTGTGTCAATTTGGAAGATTTCATTTCTATTATTAGAAGGCTACCTGAGCCTCTCTCTCCACAAGGATTTCTCCAACATTCAGCAGTCAAACTGCATCTCTGTGGCACTGAAGTCAGAACAAATTTTGCAGTGAAGTACAGAGAAATTATGCGAGTGGGTAAAGTGAACCTGACCCAAGAGGTAACGGCAGGACTCACACCAGCAGATAATGACCATATATATTTGTCACAAAGTATGATTGTGAAATGTCTCTTACCTGTCCTGAAGACCTGTCATTTTAGGAATGAGCCTTATGGGAATTTTTCTTGCAAACCTGATGCTTTTTGCCCCTGCTCACGAGTGTACTAATGACACAAATCTTTTGTGAATTGCTTTCTCAAGGCATGTGTGTGGTTAGGAGATGTGCTGAGAAGTGTGCTTTGGTACCTTGAACAACTGTATAGGAAGCCTCCACAGAGGAGAGATTTGTGATGACCGTGACATCATCATCCCGATTAGAATTCTCAATGTCGATGGTAATGGACTTTTCCATCTCTCGATGAAGACTAGTTACCACTCCAGTGGGACGTGTTACATTGGTCAGACGCCCTTCATGATCATAGCTAATAGAAAAGTTAGTGAGAGCAAAAAAGCATGAGGATATATGTTCATTTCAATACCCGATGTATTAATAATGCACCACAACTGTGCGAAAAACCCAGAATGAAACAGATTTTCAAGAACATCCTGGCCATAGCTACTTCTCTGTTCTTGAAAGAGACTATAATGATGAAATAATTTTTAGTGATGCTGATCTCAGCTGCATGAGTGTAAATCCAGGCTAGCATCTTTTAAATTATTAAATTATTTAGATTATTACAGATATACAGAGTGATATTTGGCTCAAACAACTACAATTAGTAAATTATAATTTATATATAATATAGAGTTATATGTATATATAAATTTATATAATATATATAACAGTTGCATTTTACTCTAAGGAAGTGGACTTAAGATGGCTACTACAATATACAATTACATACACTGCACATTTGCAAGTGAATACCTAGTGGAAACTACTAAGTATGGTTTTAAGTGACATATCAAGGAATAACCTTGCCATAAGACATTAAAAAAAGACATCAGCTTGAGAACATAACTTCATTTACATCTTATCTGTGGTACTGAACTGCGTTTTTGGGTCATTCTTTCGGGTCATTAAGAAGAATGATGAGAAGTTAAAGCACAGGATAGGTTGGAGTTGCACAAAGGGCAGCAGTCAGCACTCAGAATATACCTTTGAAGATGAATTAAATGCTCCAGAGGCATAAAGATTTAAGGAAAAAGAAAAAAAGCTCTCCAGGAGTTTATTGAGTTAAATTTATTTAGAGGTATAAAGCCTGAGGAGGGGGGGGAAGGAATGCTGCCTGAAATGACATCATCCTGTTTCTCCCTTTCCTTTAGTATGCTATATTTGTGTGCATATGTACGCTAAAGAAGCAATCCCTTGGATCTTAAGGGCAAGAAATGGGGACCTGAAACAAAATCAGTATTCCGGTCTGGCACTCTGCTTGCTGCAGTTCTCTACTTGTGCAAGAGTCTCTCACCCAGCCGCTACCAAAGCACACATACTTCTAAACAGCAGAAAGGCAAGAAAAAATGTCCTGTGTAGATAAAGGGAAAAGTTTAGGTAGAGATTGAAACCAACTGGTCATCCTTCGAACGCGGAAATCCAGGGAGCGGGAAGCCTGGAAGAGAACTGGTAAATCCATTGCACTGCCTGAGAGTAACAGAAGAGAAGAGGAGCACATTTAGTATCTCGGAGTTAGCAGAGTTCTTTGGGCGTCGTGGTTAGCTGCAATGATGAAAAACAATCAGTGCTTCCAACATGACTTTTTACAATTAAAGCATTCAGAAACCTCAAAGTAGGCCACCTGAACTGTACAGCATATTCTCAAAATCAATACACAGACTGGCTCCTCAGTTAATACAAACACAAAATATGCCTTTCCAATCCATTGCAAATGGTGGCACCCGTTCAACTGAATATTGGGGAGAAAGGAAAGAAAGGACCTGTGGAGCAACAAGCCTTACCAGAACCAATGGAAGGATTAGGCAAAGAAGTAAATCAATAAAACAAAGCGTCATGCGACCTAAAAGGGACCAATAATACATTGTGTTCATTTAAGCAGTTCAGGATCAAATAAAGATAAAGCAGCATGATTTTTCTTAACAAAAGTCACAAATTTCTACCTATATATATATTTACCATATGCACAAGGTATTGGATAAAAGATAATATGTTGAGATACTCTGTGAAAGGGGGTTTGGTTAAGTCTATATAAAGGTTTCACAGAAGAATATTAAAAAGTACTCATAAGGTACAAATGAGGGAAGAGCTTGATCCAACAAGTATCCATCTAGCAAGGAAAAGCAAAAAGTACAAAAAACGGGCAGTTTCAAAAATCTCAAAGGTTAATAATAAGGAGATACACCCTAAGAGTCTATATGTGGACTACTTTGGTATGTTCAGTGATTAGTGGAGTGATGAAGAGAATACTGAGGTGTCAGATATTACAGAAGAGACAATGTTATTTAGGACAAACTAAGAAAAGTCTATGAGTGGCTTCAGTGTGACTATGCAGAGCTTGGTGAACAGCCAGAGAAATGGTTGGAGAAATTCCCCATCAGCAAGTATATTTTAAGCAATGCAAATGAGACATTAATTTAAACTCTTCATTCACGTTGCTGGGTCTTTAATTAACCCGGGAAAAATTACTGGGATTGCTGTGGGCTACTCCCTGAAAAGCTCTATTCAGAGTACAAGGATAGTCTAAAAGGTAAATATGGATGAGGACCTTCACAGACTGAAATAGAAAATTAAAATATTCTACTGCTATTTCTAGAAATCAGTGTTTTGCCCCATGCTATGGGGTGTATTTCCCAGTGCTGGTCACAATATTTGAAGTCAGCAATGGCAGAGATGAAAAGGGTTTATAAGCAAGTGATGGACACATTTAAAGTGATTCATACAAAAATACTCTCTATGAATATCTGCAGACAATTTAGTTTATGAGCTACATATAATTAAAAAAATCACTACTTAAATGATATAAACACATTGCAATACCAATGTATCAAGAAGGCATTTCTACATTCCCCATTACATCAATAAAATCCTATTAAAAATACATTAAAGATAAATAATTTTAAATTAATAAAACAGAAACTTAGGTACTACAAAATTTAGAAGTTACTGAGGGGTTTTAAAAAAATATTTGTATTATGTGAGAGCAAGTGCTTAGTACAATACAACACTGAGATATTTATCTGAATAATAAGAATAAATAATAAGGATGTATAGGAGTTAAATTGCTATAAACCTTTCTTTTTTGTGACATGAACCTGGGTCTAATTAGGTTAAAAAAGAAAATTTTGAAATGGAAAATATACTAATTGACCTGGGACTTCTTGGTATCTTCTTCAGAAGCAGCCACTACATATCACAGTCCATGACACAGCACTAGGCTAGACGAATCAGATCTGATCAGGCAATCTTTTTATCTTCAAATGAGGTGGGTTCTGGATACAGGAAAATTCCTGAGCTTTTGTTACTGACTTCATTTAGAGTAAGGCTTAATCCCAGGTTTCTTCTACTAATAAAAATACAAGGGGAGAGAGCCTTTTTGAACACCAGTATCTTAAAACCCCAGCATCTCTGTGTGCCCGCTGCTAGCCCACTACGATATTGCTAATGGTGACTGTGTCTGCCCGAGCAGACACAGGTTCCCAGGACAGCTCTGGGTACCACCTGCCACCAGTGCCCCAGGCAGACAGGAAAGCTGTGGGCTGCTTCTGCCTGCAGCCCAGAGATGGGGGCCTGACCCCCCGTGGCTCTCAGCTGGCACTGCCACCAAACCCACCCATAGCTTGACTGTCTGACACAGCTACCAACACCCCACCTGTGCATCCCTTCAGCAGGCTTGTGACAAGGCACTGAAGGCTGCTCTTCCATGTCCAGTACTATGGCACCTCGGTATCTTGTGCAATTTTTATTGCCGGTATTTGGGTCTTTGAGGCTTAAGCTGTGCACTGCCTGCAGCGTGCAGGTGGGAACAGGTGGAAGCAGGTGGGACAGTGCCCTACACATTGCTGCAGAAAGGAGGAACAGCAGCTTCTGGCTTGACATAGAGCAGGACAAGCTGCAGATCCACGTACATTTACATATATCCCTGTTTTCTCTCCCTTATAAAAACTAAGTTCATTCCAGAAGCTTAGGATGCTCCCAAGACCAAGTGGGACACCACTGAGGGCCACTTCAAAGATCTCTGCTTCATGCCCAAATCGAGCTTACATTACCCCACCTGAGCCTTCTGGTACCTGTTGTATTATTGAAGAGCCTTTCCTGTTCCTACTGCAAATGAACTGCATCCAGCTAGGCATGCACTATATATATATATAAAATGTACATACATAGTTTCTGTGTGCATTTCTCTGCATATACACATCACACCTAGAGAGACTGCACAACTTTAAATCTGTGAGCACCTCCAGGGTACAGTTTCAGATAAAGGAATATACCCAATAAGACAGCACAGCACTTCAGTGTCTGCTTGATGTAAATGCACTGAAATAAATATTTCATAAGAACTTCAGTTCAAGTAGTATTTAACTACTTAAAAGACATTTGTTCTTTTCCAGTTCTGCTGCCATAGTAACAATTTTGGGTATTTATGATCTCTGTAGGAATGTATGAGTGTGATGGCACAGAAGACTATTTTGCTGTCCTTATAAATTCTCTTTGGCTAAGTTTCATTTCATCCTCAACTGATATTAACTTATAGCTACCAAAATAATTTGCATACTGGTATTTTGAGAAATAAATAGTTTATTTGGCTTCTGATCTGAAATTTGAGCTAGCTATTGAGGAAACACCACCAACAACAATAAGCCTACCTAGGAAGGGCATCCACATCTCAGCAATAATGTGAGATTTTACCACCTGCTACGACAGTGAGCTTTAACTTCATCTTGTAATCAGCAGGTAATACCTTCATGCGTTCACGTAACTGAATTAATTTTGTAACTAATGTGTGAAAACGGAATACTCTTTGCAAAACACTAAGGAGAAAAAAACCTCTACATCTATGCACTGGATAAAAAAATCGCAGTGGCTCAAGTTCCAAGGCCACATTAGAAAGGGCCACCAGAGGGCACTGCTTTCCTTTCTACGGAAAAAACCGAAACGGTGGACATAATACTGATGTGCAATGCTGATTTAGATGGACTTAGAGCAGATTGAACACCCTTAATTTTATTCCTGCATTACTTATGTTTTCTCTGAAAAAGAAAGTTGTGACCAAGGTGAATTAAAGAACTAAAATAGGTGTGTATCGTTGCTAGCTTGTAACTTGAGAAGTAAGCTTAAAATTGGAAATGAAATATAAAGCCCTATTCATACTTTCTACACACTAATTTGAGAAATGATATTCAGTAATCACTAATTAATTATTTCAAACAAAATATATGGCATCAGACTTGCCATACTTAAAAGTTAGATATATTTTCAATATGTCATTTAGCTTCTACTTTTAATTTTTTTTAATCAATAAATGGTAATTAGACTATGAAGAATAGGAGAAGTATTAATAAAAATTTGACTACTTTTCTAGATTTTAAATATACTTTTGAACTCCATCTCTGATGAATTTAATTTAAAAAGGAAGTTCTGTCTTTTTAATGTATAAGCTTGAGCATGAACACCGGTGTGCTTCTGGGTTATCTACAAATTATGGAAGTTACACCAGGGGTCTGACAGATAGCTGGGGATCTAATTTCCTCACTTGTGTCCAGAATGAACAATCAGTGAAGTTAATCAACATTTTAACAACCATGAGTAATATATGAGTCTGAACAGAAAGATACATAATTTGAGTTCCAAAGGAAACTGCAGCGTTAGGGTTCCTAGAGAGAGGGAGCTCAGTAGGAGCCATAGATGGGGGGGCTGGTCTGGATGTGAGCTATCTGCTGCCTTGCTGATGACTGAGAGCCAGGGCCCAAGTGCAGGAAATCAAACATGGGTTTCTGAATGTGGCACACAGTCCTTGGTGCTGGAGGGGGGTGAGCTTCCCCACTGGCCTCACACTGCAGGCAGGAATTCAGGTGGTTCGATACCCACCCAAAGGACCCGCCAAAATGGATGATATCAAGAAGCCACTTAATCATTTCCAGTATCACACTAGAGTGAGATATAACGGCCTGATTCAGCATCAGTGGAAAGCCTAGAATAAATTTCAGTAGGATCAGTTCAGGGCCTACTCACTACCATCGGAAAAATAAAGGTACGCTTAATATATCCAAAAACATTCTTACTCATAAAATGTTGTCCATCCTGTTTCATCACTCTTCGTTGCTAAGAGACCACTGTTTCCGTTATATGTCATTAATCCGAGCTCCAGGGTCTGTGTTGAGACTAGCTTGAGTCCACCATTAGTGCCAACAGCCAGCGTGACAATCTGATTATCCGGCATCAGTAAGTGGCGGGGCATCCCACTGGCATCCCGACGGACCTTCAAGGAGTTGCCACTGTTGTCCATCACCTCCGTGACATCGTTATCGCTGCTATAGGTGAAATTGTACAAGTACTCCCCGGTAACGAGGCTGAGAGTGTACTGGTGAATCCCATCAGCATTGAAGACATACAGCTCCTGTTCTCCTGGAGATGCAGCTTCATATTGGTTAAAAGAATTAAGAATGGGCCTGTTTTTACTGACAGCCCTAATGCGGATGTTTCCGAGATCAGCTATGTAGATGGTACCATCTGGGGCCACAGCTAAGGAAGATGGTGAATTTAAGATGGCATCAGTGGCATACCCATCATCCCCAGAATAGCAATTACAGTTGACATCATTTTTGCAATCACAGTCTGAAGCTGCCCCTGCAAGAAGGCATATTTCTCCATTGGTAGTTACCTGGCGTAGCCGATTAATTTTTTTTTCATCTGTCTCACTGATGTAAAGAACTCCTGTGTGTGAGATGGCAATGGCACTGGCTGATTCAAGTGCAGAATGAATAGCCAGTTTGCTAAGAGAGTAGTCTATACCAGGAACCTGGCAGTGCATGGGGCGTCCAGCAATAATGCTAACTTGATGGTTTTCTGTGATCCGTAAAATAACATTGTTCTCTAGGACATAAAGTGAGTTGTCCATGGGATTGACAGCGAGATCAGTAGGCCACTCCAGCCGTACCTATGAGTTGCACAAATTATTACTGTAAAACTCATAACTGAAAAGTACACTTCTAGTGTTTAAAATTCCACGTGTAACAACAGCAAATTAGTGAGGGGTTTATCAGCGTAAATCATGAAACCAAGTCATGAACCGCAACTATTTCAAACAATGATTTTGTTTTTCAGAAATATTTAAGCTACGTGCAGTGGTAACTTTGGCTAATTGTGTTTCTGTGCAAAGAATGAATGCTACATTGTGGAAGCTCTACAGTAATTACAGAAAAACAGGCAATTAAGACAAGAACTCCCATTATCTCAACCTTATTTCTCTATAGTTGCATAAATAACCTTTGTTAGCCACAGTAAAAGGATGGTTCACTCATTTCAGCAATGAATCAAATATGCTATCATCTTGTGCTGCATAATGTATTTCTTAAGTGGCCAGGCAGTCATCCAAAATAGATGCCCATCTCTTCTAAGGCAGAGAAGAAAATAAATGCAGTGAGAGTCTACCTGGGTGACATCCATGCTGGAATCACAGCTGAGAGGTCGGACGGCAGTTAGGTCGTTGGAGCCCAGCAGGGTTGATATAATTCCGTTCTGATCCACTTTTCTAATCATAGTGGCATCAACAAAATACATGAGTCCATACTTATCCACTGCAATTCCTGCAAATACAGAAACCAGGCATCAGGGAAGCAGTGATGCTCCTAGCTTCGAGGCAGGCTTCAACTTATTAACAAGCTTACAAGATGGTGATGTTTGTTCACTTCCCCTGTTCTTTCCTTCCTTCCAACCTTAGCACAGGTCCTGAACCCTCCAAGTACCTGTAGTTCTGCTGAATAAATGGCATCAATCAGGTGTACCTTTGGGGCTTCAAAGAAAAGAAAACCACAGAAATCCCCAAAACATGCTGAAAATTCAAACTCTGTATGAAATATTACATACACTAAATTAAAAAAAAAAATCTCCTAAATTTTAATCTCAGAAATTTGAGGTGGTGCTTTCTTCATCTGAAGGATCTAATGAGGATGAGGAATTTTTGTAAATCTTTAAAAATTGCTTAAAAATTTAGGAGGAAATTATATTTTTTAGCTCTTTGACCTGAGAAGAACATCTGGTGTTTCCAGATGAAGACACAGGGGTTTCCAGCCTAGAAAAAAAAAAAGGAAAGGTTCATTGCTTGTCACACTGGGAGTCCTTGGAGAGGAAAGGCAGAGAATGAAAGGGTGCTGCCTTCGTGGAACAGAAGGATGTCACTGCCTGTTGAGAAGGAGGGCAGGCTTTTTCTTACTTGCCTTTCCTGCTTTGATTTGGCATGCTGCCTTCTCCGTTTCTTGGGCTGAAAATAAAATACTGATCTAAAAATTTTGTCTTCAAATGGTTGCAGTGCTCATCCTATTGAGCGCTGAGAGAAGGTACAGCTTTATCTTCTTAACTTCTATGTAGAGGCTTAACTTAAAATGTGCAAGCAGCTTTGCCCTGTTAATATACTGTCTGTATTAACTGACACTATTACCTACACAAAGAAACAGGAACTTTCATTTTTACTCACTTTAATGATCAACTAGTCATTGTCAATCATTGAAATAAAACCCAAAGTTGTTTCAACGAGCTGGCACTACACCAAATTAATTAATCCTTACAGTTAAGGTGGAAACAATTGGGGGGGGGAAATCTTTAAAAGAAACATCCCCAAATCTCTACATAATCTTGAAAAATTTCTGTTAAAAATAAGGAACTGGAAATGGCAAAAACCCTTTTATTTTTCCTCCATCTCTGAAGAACAAGAGGATACATAGAATAGAAACTCAGAACAAAGCCACAGCAGGCAGTTTTCCTCCCCAAAGACTATCTCAAAGTGTAATTTGTTTCCCAGTTTACATGCCTGCTCCTTGGAGTGAGTGGTACCCTGCTAATTTGTGTTCTGTTCTCCTTTGCAGCATTCAGTGTTCGGGTAATAAAGTTTGCTTTAACTAAACAAAGCACGAACACTTGCCAATCCACAGTAATTAAAGCCCAGAATAAAAATTACCGAGCAAGGAGTGATTTAATTGCCAGATAATTATTTCCACATCCAGCCTAGCCTCACACAGTCACTTTCTCCAGCTTCTTTTCCTACTTTACCTCGAGGGCTCATCAGAGTTGCGTCCACTGCCTTCCCTCCATCCCCACATCTGGCTTCATCAAAGGGCAGGCATTGCTCTCCAGTCCCTGCTACCACTTCCGAGTTACCAGCCAGGTCTTTGGTGCCAGTGAGGGACTTGACTTTGTAAATCCGTCGGCTGTTGGTGTCCGATACGTACAGTGAGCCTGAAACAGGGTCCACGGCCAGATAGTATTTATGAGCGGGATTGTTGCTTTAGAGAAAAAGAAAGCATAGAACAGAAACAGCTGAGCAGTCTAGAAACTTCACTGGCTTTCAGAGCTCAGATACTCATCGGACACAGAGAGATATGGAAAGAAAGTCTGACACCTTCATAGAGAGGTGGGGTCTGAAGGACTTCCATCTGAGGACCTAACTTGATTAGAGCCTGGTCAGTGGTTCAGAAGGACTGTCATTTTCAATTTCATTTATCCTGCTGCACCAAACCTAGCACAGCAGAGCCCAATAAGCCGATGCTGTGCAGCAGACTTTCCTCTTGATCTCTTTAGCCCTCTAGATCTGCTCCAGGTCAATTCTCTTTCGTTTATCTTTCTGCCTGTTGCTCCCCCTCCTTGCCACCTTTTTAAACTTCCCTTGAAAGCAGAACTCATAGGAGCAAGATCAAAGAATCAGCTTCTGAGTTACTTGTATCACGCCAAAAGATTGGTGAGGTCTTGCCTAAAAGGGAGGCAGAGGTATAACAAATTTATTCCTAAAGCACATTTGCTCTCATTCATTCTTATCAAGAATCTCATTTATGGCAGATGAAGTTGGTTACATAATTAAAACCAGGGACCCCAAGTGTCTGACTTTAACTCCAAACCTCCTGTTATTGGAAAACTGGTCCTCAGTTTGTGATTAGAATGGGTGCTCATATGGAAAGCTATTTCTCTTCTGAAATACTTTTTTTTTTTTTTTTTTGACAGCTCATCACATTTTGAAACTACTTTAGCAAATCATCTGCAAACTGAAAAATGTCAATCTTTGCGATATATATACACATTGACACACACAGAACTGCAGTGCAGAAATATTTTCAAAATCTTGCCTGGCTAGTTTAACTCATTTTAGTTGGACTTTAAGCATGACGTGAATTTTCAAGCCTTTGGAGCCTGTGGGTGAGCATAAATAAGGTCAATGGTGGTTTCAAAGCATAGCAGACAAATGAAGAGAGAAAGAAAAAAAATGAAGGTTTCTTACCAGTAACCAGAGAAAGTTGCCTCCAAATATCCACACTCCTAGTTTCATGTGGCAAAAGTGCCCATATCCAAGAGTGAGGATACACAGAGGTAAGTTATGATAGACATAAGCCATTTCTCAATCAGACTTGCTGAAACTGTAAGGCCACTTTCAGCAGATGGATTATCAGCCCCACAGAGACCACTGTGTTCATGTGGTCAGGACCAGGTTTGGAGGAATGAGGAGGCCTAAAAATACTGCTTTCTACAGTTATCTTCCTATATGCCAGTCTTTGACATGCCAAGAATTTAGGTCAATACCAGTTTGTTCTAAAGTAGTAGAAAGCAGAAAGGAGACTGGTTTGATCAAAATTCTGTAGGCAGAGGTAATGCCATCTGCTGAAGTCTAGGACTGTAGAAATTAGAGATGAAAAAATACAATAAACAAAAAATACTTGGCAGGTTTATTTCATGCATGGATCTCAAAGTACTTGAAAAAGATGGGTATTACACCCATTTTACAGAGGAGGAAACTGAGGCACAGAGAGGTTAAGTGGTGTTGACAAAGTTATGCAGGGAGACTAGTGACATGCTTTAGATTAGAGCTCAATCTCTTTATTTCCCAAGCTCCTCTCCTTATCTGCAGCAGACTGCATCTCTTCACTAGACCCTTATCACATTCCTTCTCATCCCTGCAAAGCAAAGCTCAGTCTTCCTTGCCGCATAGAAAAATATTTCTTTCCACTTACAAGATTTCTCCCATCTCTCCAGTATCTGAGCCACACAAACACTAGCACATTTGTCATTGTCCTGAAATTCTGCTGTCTTCTTCCAACATGCTTTCCCCTTACCCTGACGAGCAACCTTTGCTGTGGCACTGGTGCTGTGCCATACTTCACAAGTACGCCCAGACTCAGCTCCAGGCTTTGCAACAGCAGCAGAGCAGCCAACAGCCGTGTGCTGCAGCTGCCCCTCACCCAGTCCTTGCAAAACGTGAGGCACCCATGCCTTGGCCTGCCTGGGAGACCTGGGACAGGTAGGAACTGGAGCTGGTTGCTGGCATTGCTGCTTGCTGCTGAGGCACAGCCTGCCTTGGTCTCAGTGGCAGGAGCTGCTCCCCTGCCTGCCCCGCACAGTGCCCGCTCAGCTAGACTGGGAGCGTCTCTTGGCTTTTAGGACACCATTTTGCCAGTCTGTGCCTACCTTCCTGAGTGAGTACTCCCCTGCTTCCCTTCTGCTCACAGCTAGCCTCCCACTGTCACCAGGATGGGGTAAGCTCTGAGTCAGGGTAAGAGCAATGACAGAACATGGGCTTATTTCCCTCTCCTGGTCTGCAGTCACTGGTGTGTCCATGCAGCTCAACCTGCAGCCTTTCTCCACTGGACTCTCCCTCAGGGCAGTTTTGCCAGGAAGTCACTCAGGAACTTTTGTTCCACATCAGGGAGCAACCCACTGGAGCTGCTGACCTGTTGAATACCCCTTTGCTCTTTCCTGACCTTGGGAAGGGCACAGATAGTGGAAGACCCTCCGCATAAAATATGTGAGGGACTGGTGAGAGGCCATGTGCACTCATCTTGTCCCCAGAGAAACTACTAGATTATTAAACAGGGATGCATTTTATACATTAGTAAGTATTTCTCAATCTGGCATCAGAGCAATTAAGGACCTCTGCCTCTCTTCTCTCCATGCCACTGTAATCTTTTATTCTAACTCAGGGAAGCCAATAGTGTTTCTGCCTCTAGTCCTCCCTTGTGAATGCAGCAGTTGCCACCACGGGCAGCCTGACTCTGGTGTGTGAGGGAACCTGGTGCCTGACAGCAAGGGCAGGCAGGATCAGCTTGTTCTCCCCATTCTTCTCATATGTGCATCAAATTCACAAGAGCGCAACAATCGCCTTCATTAAATTTAACAAAAAATAGGAGCTGCCCAGAGCAAATCTCTAAACACCTGAAATATTAACTAAGCTTATACTTGCAAATGAGGAGCCTCCGGCATCACCAATAGTCATTAGCAAATTGTGAATGTATTAATCCAGATAAGGACATTTAGTGGAGTTATACTTGCTATACCAAAATACCTTGTAAAGGGGAAATTATACTGTTTAGTTCAGACATCTTTTGCATCTCACTTGTATTACAGAAATGGAAAGTATGGTTTTAAAATAGTGATGCACAGGACACTATGAAGTAGTTTACAGTAGTTCTTGCTCTTGATATTCTCCAGGGTGAACATCCTTCCTGTTCCAGGTGTGGCTTGGAAGAAGGTACAAGTATTTCCTACATTGCTGCCATCCAAAAGGCCTCGTGCTCAGGTAAGACAAAGAAAAAAATCTTTCCTCCTAACATCTTGAAAAGTTACGCCTCCCTCATGAATCTTACAGTGACTGAATCTAGTGGTTGGATACAACCACCCACACAGGTTGACTGACTGTTAAATGTATTTGATGAAAGAAAATAGAAACTAAATTATGAAAAAGGACAGAGAGTTCAGGAAATCATTAATGACCAGAAAATGAGGTTTTGACCTATTTGCATTATTAGTGCTTTTGTGAATCTTTCTGGCATTTATAAAACTGCTCTTGTAGTTTACCTGAACCATTTAGACCAATTATAGACAGCAGGGAAAAGTGTTTATCTAGAAGTTAGCTTGAGGTTCATTATACTTGCATTCTACTAGAAATTTCTAATTACTGTCAGAACTTATTTGGTTGCTTTTTGACTGCATTTCATAATTGCTAAAGCTTATCATATTCATAACACACAATTAGCACATAAAAGTGTTTCTATATATGGTACATGAATAACATAACATTACACAAGAAGCACAACACAAAAAGCAAACACAATGAAGCAAACAAACCATATCAAATTATATGGGAAAGAGCTCGTGTCTTACCTATGTTTAAACTCTTTATTTCTTTATAGAAAGGGAACAGAGGAAAAAAAGAACAAACAGTTAGCTGAAGAATAGATGGTAAAGCAAACATAGTATTTGTTTTATTTTACAAAAGGACACAGGAGAAGATATCTCTTTTCAGCACTAGCCTTAGTTTGGTTTATGGACAAAGAGCAACTGGAGTGACAGGGTTGCAAGCTAGTTACCTGGTAGGATAACTTTGCCCCCCCACCACCCCACCTCCATATAATTTACAGGAAACTTGCTGAACCATTGAAAGAGTCTTCACATGGAAATATATGTGGCTGTGGGCTAGGAGAGAGAAAAACCTATTTCTGCATACAGAACTGGGAAAGAGGAAGCACTGGGCTTAGGATATTCTGTGCCAGTTGGATGCAGCCTCTTTAATCAAAATAGTTTTCCAATAGGCTATTTCTAAACAAATTTCTACTACACAGTTTATTTTTCCTCTCCTCTCAATCTTTAAAATAATTGCTTAAAGCAAGTTTGGTGCTACTTGGTATCTATTTAAGCCCATCAAAGCAAACCTTAAGGTAAAAAAAAAACACCTTTAAGTGAGCAGTAAGATACTGTACAATGGGTGATATATAGAATTAATTGATCCCTAGTTTACTATCTAGACACAAAGTGAAAGAAAACGTGTCCTCAACTTCCCCAGGAGTAAATTAATACATTCTCCACACCACAGTGCTTCACTGTGGTTGTGTCTTTTTCCATTTTGGAATACTCACTGATTGAAACAAGGAGGTGCATGACTCCTGAGCTGCAGCACTAATGCACAGCCCCAAACTTGCAATACTAATGTTTGGTGGGACGTGAACATTCTTGAGTTAAAATTCCTATTAGCCACTCAGATCAGGCACCTTCATAAAGGACAGTGCAAAGCAAATATGCACACTGGGATATTCTGACGTAAAAAGTTACTCAAGACTTCTGTTGGCTTATGTAACACCAAAATTACACCCATTGTGAAAGCTGATAAATCTAGATACTTATCTATATATTTATAATACTTATGGACACACTATTTGCAACATTATTCAAGCTACTTGATACTAGTTGGACTCAGCTCTCCTTCATACTTAAATGGCTCAAATCTTCAAACTCTTACGCATGTAACTCATACAGATTTTAAGAAGACCACTGAATCACCATTAATTCTATAGATGATGTTTGCTGGAAGGAACCTTAATTCCCTTTAGAGGAACAGGGGGCAAAAGACATCACTGCAACTCCTAAACATCTGTGTTTCGAGACATTTGCAGCTGTGCTACAGCACTCAAAATACAGTAGCTTCATTGGTCATTGAAAATAGTTCTAGCAGAAACTAAAGAAACTACACTATGGAAAACAGAATTTCATGATGGAAAAGAGAAAGTGGACAAAAGGAGATTAAGAAGTCCATCTTCTGTTTCCTTACTGATGTCCTTTCCTGTTTTCCCCCACATATACTGAAAAGCCCAAATTTTCTCTTGCACAGAGAGAAAGTAAAGGACTCTGACTGACGCAGTTGTAAACCTGGAGACATTTTTAAATATCAGGTGTGGTAGGAAACTTTGTCACGGGTTGATGTGAGGAAGTGAAGAGCATATAGATACCCTCTATTAAATATTCTAATTAGAAAATGTTTCTCTTCACCTATAAAGCTGTAGTCCTATATATTGGAAAGCTAGTCAAAACTGAACAAATTAGAAAAAAAAAAAAAGTATATTCTATATAATGCAGAGTCATAGTGTATATATAGATATAAGTATAGCCGGTCACACATGCACACCAGCTACCTTCTGTGGTTTTTACTGAGCTGCTCACAGAAAGCATTGGATAATCTAGGAATTTTTTCTTTTAAAGATAATGAGGCAGCCTGACGGTGTATGAGGTAGGTGTCAGAGAACAATTTCAGAGTAGAACTGGTCTTAATCAGATCTCTTTTCTCTTATATATATATCAGAATTCACAACAGTGACATCAACAGAATGACATGAATGGAAGAGTGGTGTAAAATAGAGCTAGGCCTCCTATTCTCTAACAGTCCAATCACTTTGCACTTTTCCCCACTAATTAAAAACTACAAATACAGTAGAAGTAGAGGAATTGGTTATTTGCCATATAATTTAAAAAAGGCTAATGTACATTCACTCAATGTACTTTGCAGCTGTTTCCAATTTACAAGAGCACTAATCCTGTTGCCTGAGTGGGCTGCAGAAGTATCAGAAGCCAGCCAATGCAA
Source organism: Apus apus (assembly GCF_020740795.1). Classification (NCBI taxonomy): domain Eukaryota; kingdom Metazoa; phylum Chordata; class Aves; order Apodiformes; family Apodidae; genus Apus; species Apus apus. Next base: position 14,527,187 of record NC_067294.1, on the reverse strand, counting down.
GCTGGTTTTCCTCACTTTTCTGCAAATATTCCATAGTACTGTAACTATCCAGTCCAGTTACAGTTTGAAGCAATAGCTCTTGTCTGTCCTAGAAGAATGAAAAAAAAGAGATGGAACAGAAATGGGTGAAGTGGTACACTCTACACTCACACTTTCCCTGTCGAGTGACCAAATCTTAATGCTGGGGGTGGGACAGGGAGCAGAGATACAATCTTTAAAAAGAGTTCTGATACCAATCTGAACTGCACTTGCCAACCTACAGAAAGAGACTTACGAGCAAGGGAAAGAAGTGGGGGATGGTGGGTCTCAAAATCAGTGATAGGAAAACCTTCCTTCTAACCTTGTAAGACTGTTACACCTTTGCTTGTCACTGTGGCTCAGTACCTAAGGGCAGTCAGCTGTGTAGTTTTCAAACAAAACTGAATTATGTATAGTACTGAGGGGAGATCGTATCAAATAATCACCAGCAGGACAGAAGAAGGTGGTTTTTATACAAGTTGGTTTGTACTCTTTAGTCCATCTTTACAGTCATTGCTCTGATAAGCTCTGGACTTCAAACTGTGCATTTCTGTGCCCCATTTCTCCACTGGAATTTAAATAGGTTGAAAGTGACAATGTTTCACAAAATTATAAAAAGTGATGGTAAAGGCTGATTTGAGCTCAGGCTACAGAAATGAAGTGCTAAGATTAACACCTTACCTCAGCTCCAATATACTAGTAACATTCCTGGATGGGAAGATACGCCGAATATAGTTAAAATCTCCAACAAAGAGACTTCCATCAATACCCACTGCCAGTGCTACAGGGGCCAAAAGTTTATTTCCTTCTGCCAGCCCGTTGCAGCTAGGACAGGATATGCTTCTGCGGCGCCCGTTCCCCATAATGCTGGTTATCACAGCTGGCTGCTGAGTTAGAAACTGATTTTCTCCATTGCCTTTGTGCAATATACCTAGTAACAGAGAGGAGAAGTGGTTATTATCATTGTTCATTGCAGAGGACTCCAGGTAGTTCTCTTTTCAACAGCTGCTATTAAGGACTGTACACTGAAATGACTACAGCACTTGGTTCTTCAATGGTGCAAAAGGAGTGGAAGGGCTCTGCAGTACTAAAAAAGAAAGGTCTAATGGAGTTTGTCTGTTCAAAATACACACAACCACAGACCCGAACCCAAACTCAAGCCCAGAGTCCTTTGGCATTCCTTATGAAAGAAACCGCTGCCATACAACTCTCTGGCCTGGCACAATGGTTTAGACTTAATAACTGGGAAGTGGGGAAGGCAAACAACAGAGGAGACATGTTCCTTATTTGTGTCCCTGGATCCTCTCACTCCAGTTTCCTATGCTACATCTGGTTTGGAATTTTGTGCCAACCTTACTGTTCTCTCTCTGCCTCTCAGTCTTTTCAACTTTTTTTCCATGGAAAATGAAAAATGCAGATGCCAGAGCAGACAATAGCACAGAAACTGAAAAGATTGGAGAAAGATTAAACTCCTAGAAGGGCTGCCAAGGATCAGTGATGAAAAGCAAGAGGGAAGCTAGTGGTAAGGATCTTCATTAGGCTTCAAAAAATGCCTTTGAGATAGGATTTCTTTTCACAGTATTTGTTCAAAGAGCAGACTGCTTCTCCAAGAAGGGAGTGGATCCTCTAACTGAGTGACTATTTTCAATGTATCCAAGACTGTAGAAATCTGGCCGGAAAATTTTTAGCCTCATGTTCTTTTGGAAATGCAGCCCTATGATTCTAACCTAAGTGGCTCCCTGCTGGTGACAGCAGTGAGTACCCTGCACTGTCCCAAAGGCTCTCTCAACAGAGCCTGAGCCACTGCACAGCACTTAAGGTGTGTGCAAAGAGCTTGGTCTTGCCTGTTGTGAACGCTCCTTTTGCTTTCCTGAGCTACAGTTTACAATTTGTTAATGTGGGGATCAGCAGGGAGGCTGCAGAAAACACTTCACAGGGACCAAATCAAAGTTATGTTAGCATTCATCTCCCTAAGAGTCTCTGGTAAAATATGGAGACCAGGAACATTCATCTTAGGATATGTACAGACAAAGAGAAGTGAGGAAAAAACAGATTATACAAGAAACAGACAAATGAGACTCAGTATCTTGTCACAGACTCATGCTCCTTTTAAGCTTTATCTCGTATTAGAGGGAAAAAGGTCGAACAAAAGGAACCAGGATGAGTGTGATTAGTACCAGAAAAACAGGGAAGGAAGACAGAAATACTCTATGGGGGAATGAATGAACAACTGAATAGAGGATAAATATTTGGAATGGCAGAAAGAAAAGCTGTGTAGAACAATTAAAAAATTGTTAGAATTGTACATTTTCTGACAACTGGAACATGTCCCATGTCTTACTAAGCTAAAGATTAAACAAAAGTAGTGAAGGAACTGCATTTTTTAAAAGTGTGAATATAATGCAAATAAAAAATATTCACAGATAAAACTCCATATAGCACAGAAAACATATGGACTTAACTAACTCACCACTCTTGACATTAAGCACATGATGTTTATCCAAAGACCATCCTCCTAAATTTGAAGGATCTAGTTCAAATCCTTGCAGCAGTGCCGTCCTCTTCTCCCATAAAATGAGACTGGGGCAAGTCTCATATTCAAAACCCACAGAAACTGAAATAAAATAAAATACAATTGAATATACTTGCTGAACAAACACTGAATTAATTGTCCAGAACACATTCAAATAATTCAGCATTCCAGGTCCTCAGCACCCTCAAGAAGATGAAGTGAACATATTAATCACTTTTATTGTACAAAATTTAATTCAGATCTTTGACTAGACACAAATTGCAAACTTCATTCACGTGTAGTTTGCAGGGATCTGATCACTTCTCTTTGACTCGCTGGCATCAGCAAGTGACTGGTTTGGTGAGAGGGGAGGGAGAAATATAATTTTAAAAATCTAATTATTCTATCAGATAACAGGAAAAGATAAAACTCTTACTTTGCTAGATGTTCACAGCCTTCATTTAGTGTGTTCATTTTATAGACCATATACTAAGCAGTGAAAAGTGTGTGTGCTTTTATGCACACGTGTAAGCATTACTCAGGAAAGCAATATCCTATGCAATAACGTAAGACAGAAAAGCTATATAGCAAAGATGATTTTAGAAAATATAGAATAGAAATATGTAAAAAATAAGTTTTCATTTCCACACTGGCACAGCCCTGATGCCCATTTTTAGCACTGCTGTATCGAAATTTTTCCGATTCTCAAACAAAAACTTAAAAATATTGCAATGATCACTCTTCTTCCCACCCACAAGAACCAACTGAAGTAAAATTATCCATAGAACTACAAGAGTGAACAGCATTAGAAAACCACCATTTTAATTTCAAATGCATTATGCCACAGGAGGCTATAACAGTGACATGCATGGAAATCTAAATGCACTGAGGAATGCCAGCCAATCCAGCAGGAGGTTCATTTGTTAACTGAAAGAAAAGTACAAAATAGTTACTAAGTTCATGTGGCCAGTTTTTCCCATTGCCTGGTCTAAACCTTCTAAGTCAGCTACCAGTCACGAATCTCAGGCATATTGTTGGAGTCTAGACCCCCTGAATGTGATCTTTAATGCATAAAAGAAACATAATAAAAAGATAAATTGTCTCAGGAAGACAATAACTGTTTAGTCTATATTTGCTGCTTCATAAGACATCTTTGTAGTTTTCTTACTAGGATTTACAGGTGTGATTTGGCAAGTGGACTTACCTACAGCATCTGATAACCCATAAACCTTCTGACCATATGCATCCGTTTTGTCCCAGATAAATGTATATGCCAAGTTGGGAGATGCCTGAAATGATTTTTGAAACAGATGCCCTTCCACTGCTACCATCAAATGAACTTTAATTAGATTCAGTGGCACAAGTGACTGAGTCATGGCAATCTTCAGTAAGGATTTGTATCCAGCAGTACGGGAACTCAGGTAGCTAAGCTTTATACTAGAGCCAGGAATCTCAATTTCTTCATGAAGAACCTGAATACAAAAAAGATAAAATATTTTACATTAGTGCTTTGTTATTATTTTTTTTTTAAATACTATCTCTTTACATATTCTTATGAACTTATGGCTTTCTACTGCTGGGAATGGTTATCCTCATATTAGTGCAGTGATGTAGCTCAGCTGATGCTTCTGGACAAATAGGTAGAAGTAGTTTTACTGCGAGTTCTATGGAAGTGGAACATAAGAACTACAGTCAAAGGAATCTGCAACTTCCACTACCAGTTAGTATAAAGACTAAGAGGATAAAGTAGTGAAACACCAGTATCAGTAGAGTTTTCCTTTGTTCTAAATGACAGAAGAAAACAGCTTGCATTTAGCAGCACACACCAAGCCTTTGCTAAATTCTCTTGAAACACCTAAGCTGTCAGCTGAAATACAGAGATATACTTGATGTATTGTATGATAATAAGAAGGTGCAAGGGAGTCAAAGATAAATGTGTCTGGGTGACACAAAGCTAGGATATCTCCTGCAGACCTCATTAGAAAACCTGGTATCTGTCAGAATGAATGGAGTTCTACAGAGGCATTTGCTAGAGCAATCCCAGGGGACAAACGGTGACTCTGTGTAAGAGCTCAGGTCTGCACTAGCACCTGACCACTGATTTCCATATCCTTTTCACTCCTGCTGTTCTTACTTGGGTTTCCGGTACAATGGGATTCCGGCCAGGAGCATCACTGAAGAAAGTTGAAAGTGGTGATGAAATAATGACTGGATCAGGACGGACAAAGCCACTTAGGTCACAGCTGGGGATGGAGTTCTCCTCTGTCTTCATCACAAGTGTGTCCATGGCATAGAAGCTATTCCATGGCAACCATACAGTCCGTTCTTGGCTCATAAATGGGGCCCGCTCAAAGTGCAAGGTTAGGGATGCTCCGCCGTTTGCAACCAAGTCAAACCTAGAAAAACATGGACTTTAGAAGCAACAAGACTGAATAATTCCAGCAATAACATGAATGGCTAATGAAACAGGTGTAGAGGTATAACTATAGCAAGAGGTATATATTAAGTGTCATGCTTCTAATGATCAGTAATGGGATGTGAACCTCGGCAACTAAACAACTGAAATCCACCCAGACAAGTCTTGTTCCTGTATATTAAAACATTCACATTAAATAAATAAGAAGTACCCAACAAATCAACCACTGCATTTATTATTACAAGTCACCTTTATACATAGAATCAGTAGAGAAGCCAAGTTCATACTGGGCTGGACACTGAATTATCCCTTTCTGAGAAGATGCTGTCCATCAGGCACAGAATGGGACACATGGCAGTAAGAGAACAGCAATGGAAAGTTTTGTTGTTTGTGTTCCACACATAAAAGAAGAATTCCTGTTCCCAGGACAACTGAGCTGTTGTTTTTCACAGACATTAGGTATTTACTCCCAACTCCCTATATAACCAGAGCAGTAATGTGGAGCTGCACAGGCATTTTGAAATCTGGCCTGAAGGAGTAAAATACTCCTAGGTTGTTCTGACAACACAAGCAGGTATCAGTTTCATGTAAACACTTGCAACGTAACAAATTAAACAATAATCTCAATAATCTATTCAGATCTAAATATCGTTCCGCTCACCATTTATAGTATTACACCACTGAAACCAACAACATTATACTTCTATTATCACAGAATATTATTCTGGGAATGAGGAAATTAAATACTCCCTATAGTTCTGTTGGTTCATATTAATTATTTCAATTCAATTGTTTGCACGCAAGATCAAGATAAAATGTCAAATGTTTGCAGGGCATGTGTCACAGATACACTGTTTTAGGTGCCACAGCCAGTAAACCAGATAAACCATGACACATTGATTTTTGTTTATCTGAATTTGTGTGCATTTCAAATCAGTTGATACAAGGGGGAAAAAAAGCACTTTTTTGCACAGCAGGAAATTGTCTAAATATATTCAATTAGAATATTTTGATTACATTCTACCCTGAAGAAACTCACAAGATAATAGATCTTCAAAAGGAAGTAGGGGCAGAATGGAACTTTTAACAAAATATACTGTTCTATAGTGACTACTTTTTTTTTTTTCCCTGCCTTGCATTTTAAAATAAAATATTTCTGGTCTCTGGTGGATATTACTGTAATCCACCAATGTTTTCATACATACAGAGCAATTTATTTTAAAGTTCTGATAATATGCTATTATTATCAGAACTCAGCCTTTTAATTTCTACTTGCATTTAGTATTCAAAATGCCACGTGAAAAAATGACTTTTGTGTTTACTGACTAGCTCTTTGGCCTGGGAGGAATGCAGCACGTGGTAGCACATGGTTCCATGAGGTCACACCATCTGTTAATCAGGAATGGTAGGACATAGGTGCTCAGTGAAGCAAGCAAACTCACGTGCCATCCTGACGAGTGATGGTATAGCCATACTTTGGATACTTGACAAATGACACATTGACCCCAACTAGAGGAGTTCCATCTGTAGTCACCACTTGGCCTCTTATAAGAGACACGAGACTGAAAAAGAAAGATAATTAAAGGTATTAGAGTTAGTTACAAAAGCAAAGTTACGTTGTTTATAAACTGAGTAGTGGAACACTTGTGCTTCATTTGCACAAAATCTATTTTACTCCAAAGCTTTTCGGAATCCTGAAGATACCCCAATATTGCCCAGCTCTCTCTAGATGCCAAAATCAAGAATATGCTTATCTATGCAGCGAGATCTGTGTGTACAGGAGTGGGTTCCTTCCTTGTCTAATGGGGCTTTGTCTCATTGTGTAACGAGGCTTTGCAGAGTAGAAAGCGACCTCACATTCTGCCAAGCCAGGACTGTGACCCTGTGGTCCCACTGATACAATGACTGGGTGCTTCTCAAAAACCTCCTGGCTACAATAGCATGTCTGTAGATGCTTAATACACTTTAAAATGTGGTGTAATGCCATCTCTCTCTTTTAGATAACCAATTTTCCAAATGAAGGCTCATGTTGCTTCTTCTTACTGAGTGACTGATGTTTGTACACTGCATTTGGTCCTGATCTGGACCCCATGCTTTTCTCTTTGTCAGCAGGAGAAAGGATTTGGTTTTAAGGCGAGCTTGACACACAGACAAAGAGTTTTCTTAGCTGACAGGTTAAGCGAAGTTGCTTAACCTAAAGGAGATGAAGACTGGTTGGTTATTCCTGTAAGAGACACAGTCTTTATTTCTTTGGAGAGTGCTTTGCTGCTGCCAAATGTAGAGTGGGCAGAAGCTGCTGCTGCCTGCCTGGCTGTGCTCTCAGCCTCCCGAGTGTCAGAAGCAGCAAGGCCCACTTCTCCCTGCTTGGATGCTCCCCAGCATGGCCAGTCTGGTCCTCCCCCTTTCCTCTCCCAGCTGGAGAGGAGGCTCCATCCTCTGGCTCCTTTCCCTTCCACCTTCCCTGAACCCTGAGAGAAGCAGATTGGCAAGTCAGGGAAGCTGCATGCTAAAAGGGAGTTGGAAAAGAAGCTCCTTGTAGCTGGTTCCCATTTCTTCCTTGGAAATGTTAAAAAAAGAAGGTGATCCTGGGAAACAGGGAGAGAGAGTTAAATCCTGCTGCAGTCCATAATTCTCAGGGATGGCAAAATTGCATTTTGCTGTTGTCCTAGGTGAAGAGATTTCTATTTCAGCACTAAGTGCTTCCAACTTGAGCCATCACCTCTCATCTGTAGCTATAGCAAGAGCCAGGAAACGCACAGCCCCGTTTCCCATGCGAGTGGTGCAGGCAGGATGGGAGCTGCCCCGGCTTCAGGACCTGGGTGGGCTCAGCACCCTCACACTACTGGGCAGTGCTGGACCTGCTCTGAGCTGTAGCACCAGGGGACTAAACTGCACCCTGTGCTGCTGAAAACTGACAAATGCAGTTGAATTCTGGGACAGCTGGGCACTCACATCATCCCTCTACCAGAGAACATCCGTTTTCATGAGACACATCAGGGATTGTTTTCAGGTCTTTTCTATTAACTCTGAGACCTTCAAAGTGCTGTGACATAAATATCTAGCTGTATAATATACTGGCTATTTAATAACTACTTCCTCATCTTTTTTATTCCAAACAAGGTGTAATATTCTTTTCAATATTACATAAAAAGAAAATAATTCATGAAAATGAGCCATTCCTGTTACTGTGCTTTTAGAAATGTCAAGTATTTCTTGACCCTCCAGGTCAAATTTTCATTTCTGAAATCAACGTTTTGTAACAGAACATGGAATTTAATAGAAATCAATACCTGTTGAGAAATATCTACTTGGGAATACATTGGACCAAGAGGATTGTTTTGGCATTATTCAGTTTGCTTGAATTATGTTACAAAACCACACAGCAACAGTTGTAGGGGGAACAGTGTGTTAAAGCAGAATTAGAAGAAAACATATAGTGTTCATTATTTGAGTTTTTCTACCATCAATTTCATTATTTCAGGCAATAATCTGAATAAAAACATTTTGGCCAATAACTTTTCTTTTTATTCTAAAATGCCAATGTATGTAACATAATGGATATTAATATTTGTAGCCAAATTCTGGATTTATAAGAATATGTTGAATACTAATCACACATGTAGGACAATGTTTTTTATGGCCATCTTTTAAAAGTGTAACTGAGAAACTGAAATGATGCATTAGGTCCTTCTTTTCTTTTTTAACATAGAATTTAATGGGAAAGCAGCTTTTTTCCTTTTTTCTGCAAACTGTTTCATCTTGTTTCTGCACAGAAATGATCACTATGAGATCTACATAATTTTGCAATCAAAACTTTTTCTGCAGCAGGGCAAGAAATAACTTCCTTTTCTTACACTAGTACTGGAAAAAATCATCACCACTGTTTTGTCCCCTTTTCCTTCTCTTCCAATGGAATGAGAGGTTGAGCTAAGAAAAGAAAGAGGCCATTATCTTCCATGATAACTACTTCTTCAGGCTATGGCAGCTTAAGTATATGTGAAATGGAGTCTAACCCTGTGGCACTTTTAAGAAGTCAAAAACCTTAGTTTTAAAACTTTCAGTTTGACACTATACATTTGACACATACAAAATTGGTACCAAAAATAACAGCCTAGCTGTAGAATTCTCAAAAATACCTTCACAACTTAGAGACTAAGGCCAATTTTAAAATGTCATTAATATGCCATTTGCAAAGACATTAAAATATGCGACATACTTGAGATGAATAAAAGAGAACTGAGGCTCCTGCCACCAGGAACCCTAGAAAACATATTGTTTAAAAAATCTAAAATTTCAAATGGGATTTTTTTAAAGGAACCTCAGAATTGAAGTGCTCAGCTAAGACCATTTTGAAGAGTCCAACCCATATCCATACGTACACAGCCTGAATGTTTCTAATATAAATTCTAATATTTCTTGGATGGCACATGAATAGCTGCATATCACTACAGTCATCTAGAAATTTGGACTGATAATCACCTGCCTTTATGAAATTCTTAAAGATCTAGGAATAAAGCATTGGATCGTATTAATAACCCAACTAAACACTACCAGATGATAGTGGAATAGATATTCAGGGACTACACTCATTTTCATTCTGGGTGGCTGAATGAGGCAACAGCTTAAGCACTGGGTAGCATAAAACATGTGTCAGGGAACTGCCTGCTCCTCTTCACTTGAGAAAATTTTGCTGACAAGGAAATTTAGTAATATATATAGAGCAGCATGTACCAACCAGCCCATGGACTATGTGCTTTCTTACACTGTAGCCTGTATTTCTTTTTAGACAAATTATTCAGCCTCATGAATCAGTAAGTTTCTCTCATCTTGTTTTCCTTTTCCTGAAATATTGCAGAAAATGGCAAGAATTCCCTCCTTTTATTTTTACAGAGCTTTTGAAAAAAAAAAATCACAACAAATTCAGATGAAAACAGAACCATTTTCTTCCATTTTTCTAAACAACTCTATGTGTGTATCCATAGAGTATTTTCTAGAATAGAATAAAGCCTGTATTATATAGAGTAGGATCCAACGGGGCTTTTCTGATAGAATATGGAATGAATGCAATGGAAACCTGCCTGGTGTGTCCAGAAACATTCTGATCCTCATTTTACACACATATATTTAGTGACTTGCTCCACCTGGTAAGCCTGTAACAAAATTCTGACTGCAAAAACCAGTTTTCTGTCCTGATCCAATCCAAAAGTCCAATCTTTTGGTGTTATCCCAAATGCATTTCTTTCTTCAGTTTTAATGTTGGCAACATGAATGTAATTAACATATTCATCAATTTATTAGCATCTTTCCATGGAGACACGTTTATATAATACTGATAAATAGTAACACCACTCTTCTTGTAAGCATACAATGGCATTAAATGTCAATTAATCACGTGCTGGCTTTTAGGTTAACTATAGATATATAATTAATAATCATAGGAAGAAAAGACATAAAAAAGGCAACCAAAAAGAAGATTAAACCTAGTCAGGTGCACTGATAATGCAAGTAAAATAGTAAGTAAAACAGTTTTATATAAGAAATAAATATAAAAAAACCCTAATTTCATATATCTTGAAAAAGAACTTGAAATGCTTTTCCATTATTGAAACTTGTGTTCATGGCACTAAATAAAAAGCGATCTCCTCCTACCTGGAAACTAGTTTGCATTTTCCCTGGTTCTACATTGCAGCCTTTATGAAATATCAGTCTCAGAAGCTTCTACTCAGTAAAAGGAACCTTCTAGGTGTTGCCAGTGTGTTAAAATGCTAATAAGCCTCCATGTTATCAAATAAAGGCCACAGTATAAATTGCAGCTGAGTGCCCTCCGTGGGAATGATGCCTGAGGTGCAAACACATGAAGCACCTGAAGCAGCAGCTCATGTTAAAAAATTAATCAAATCTCTGGGACAAATTTTCCCCTACCATGCAACTGCACAGATACAGCATTGTATTTATGGCTGCTACCTGCTGTTGAAGGGATTTTCTCCTGGGATGATATGAGTGCTGTCCTTGCCCACTAAGAGTTTGATCCGATCATAGAATGACTTCACAGCTGGAGAACCAGGATGGCTCTGCTGTATGATGTCCAGAGGATCTCGTGAGCCCCGGCACAGCAGGCTATTTTGACAAGTAGTCTGGAGGCAGCAGTCTGGGTCTAGGCAGTCAACCAAGCCATCTGAAAGGCAAGAATCATCAACATTCAGTGGGCTGCACACGGCTATCAAGCAATAATATCTAATGGACATCTTAATGCTCTGGGAAAAAATGTTAATGCTTACTCCTCATAACATCTCTATGCCATACAACTGGTAATTGAACCAATGATGCAATAAGGCTGAGACCTTCCTCAAGTACTCTGGTTAAATGCCATTACTGCTACAAGTAATTTAAACCAGTGATAGATGAGAACCAATCCTGAAGAAACCCATTAAGGGTTAAAATTAGGAAGAAGGAATAGCAGGAGTACAGGATTTTTTGTTAGTTTTGTGTGTTTTCTTTTTTTAAAAAAACTCCCCAACTGTTTGTTTTACAAAGTTCTTACCTTTCCTTGCTGGACTATAAAAGTTTTGGGAACTAGGCTGTTTAATTTCATTTGTTCCGTTTGGAGAGATTAAGGAAGGAGATTAGGTAAGTTATCATTACCTAAATCAAACATAAATTACACTGCACCCATTTTGCAAATTAATAGGGAAATGCTACTGTAGCCCCCACCTCCCATAAATACTTGAATTAGAACTTGTTCACATGCTTGGATAAGGAAGGATCAGTCTCAAGACTGGTGGGTTCAGTTGGGTTGTCCATCAAGAATGTTTCTGAAGAAAAATGTTGAAGAAAAATTAGAATTTGAACACCAGAAATGAAAATGGAATCCTCAATGGGAAGACAGGTCTGTGTACTTAGATAAATCACAACTGACTGTTTTTAGCACAGAGAGTAACAACTTCTAGTATCATCCTTTCCTATCATCACGTAACTGAAATATGTTCTTTCAATGGAGTTTGAATGTAATTCAGAAATTAACAACCATCTCCTTTAAAATATTATAGTCTCTAACAACTGAGAAACATTTATTCATCTACTCTGGCAGGAATCACCCAGTCAATCTGCAATCTGTAAACTTTCAGACTCCCCAGAGCACATGAATCTGACTTTGAACACCATGTGGCCTGGGCACAGACTGGGTATCATGCACAAGAGAGAACAATCGAGTAGGTTAGTTGACAAAAGTACTTTGGAGTAAGATCAGGACTTGTGTATTTTCAAGATTTTCAAATGCATAATGGACCAGCATTACCCTACAAAGTGGTCATTGGAAAAACAACAACAAAAGAAAAACCAATCCAAACCTATAAAAAGCTCTCTTATTTTACAATTAGCCTTATACTTCCAATGGATTGTGTCTGCCTGAAATGACTGTTTCTCATCTAAAACCCAAATTGCCAGGGTATGCTGACAGTGTTTCCTTCAGCCCTCTGAGGAGATTTTAGACAAACCACCCTGTTGCCACAGCTATACCTTGCTTTAGGTCAGTCCCCTATTCACATTCAGCACTCCATTCATCTTGAAATCTTTTCCGATGTGGCGGTAGGAATCTTCTTTTTTGCTACAGTCCATTTTCCACCCACTTTATATAATCACTGTAAGGACACCATTAGCTGCAGACTATAAGTGAAGGCAGTTTTCCTATTAAGCTCTGAGAACGTTTTGTCAGCATCCTGGGCTCGTTCTCAGTTTCTGACACCTCTGTAGCTATGAACTAACAACTGCCCACTGTTTAGTCTGCTCGCTTCTTTCATTCACAGTCGAGAGAATCCTATCAACACATTAGAAGTAACAGAAGCAAAACAGTCTATAAATTAGTGCCTTTGACAAATTTACATTTACCTGTTCAAGCTGCATCATATTTTTGCTATACCTGTTGTTAGAGGTGAGTGTATGTAATGTCTGTAAGGACCTCATTGTGCAGCAGCTGATGGGCTGCTGTGAAGGAACACTTCTGATGACACCATGAACTTTCCATTGGCATATCAATCTCTCAGCATCCTGTCAGTCATGCGAATCACATCTTTATGCTCACAAGCCCCCTTGGATATAGTCTGACATTGCAATCTTCAGTAAATTACCCTGTCACTGCCAATCTCACCGTTATCTCACAAACAATCAAGCAGGCAATCAAACCGCTCTGAATTACCAGTTCAGGACCTGGGAGGCTGGAAATGTCTCCATTCAGTGCCAGGGAGAAACCTGTGTATGGTTCTTTTCATGTAGGAAGGTTTTTAAGCAGTTACGTGAATTCAGATGCTTACAAGAATATTTAGAAAATACAGGCATATATTGTAAACATAAGCATACACATAATTTAATTGTTTGGAAGGTTATTACTCATAATATTTGGCTATATTCCCCTGTACTAATTTATTTCCAGATGGCAGGATTCGGGAGTTAGGATATTTTTTACCTTATGCCAACTGGTTGATCCAGCTTGTTGCAATGGCAGAGCTGAGGTCTGGGTCTGCCCAGCATACACAGCCAGAACCTGGGCACTGCTGGGTGGTGCCAAAGGCTTCTGCACCTCTGTGCTGTTTCCATTCAGAGTGGCATTGCTGCTGCCACTTTGCTGCTCTAAAATCTCTGACTATGTATGAAAGGGTATTGATTACTGTCAGAATAGATTTACTTTTAGTTCGTGTTTGCCTAATTTGCTATCCAGATATATTATCCCAGAAGGGCTGAGGCTAGCAGGGACCTCATCCAGTCCAACTCCCCTGCTCAAGCAAGGCTACCAAAAGCTAATTTTCCAGGACCATGTCAGACAGCTTTTGAATATCTCCAAGGATGGAGACTCCACAGCCTCTCTGGGCAACCTGCTCCAGTGCTCTGTCATCCTCCCAGCATACATTTGTGCCTGGGGTTGTTCCTCCCCAGGCACAGGACCTTGCCCTTCACGTGGTTCCTATCAGCCCATTTCTTCAGCCACACTGCATTATTACCAATGAGGTGAGGTAAAGGGTTACACAATCCTTTAGTTGCATTAGACTCAGTTGATTAAAAGAAGGGCTAGAAAAAATGTTCCTTCTGTAAGAGAAAATTCTGCCATAAGCACAAATTTTAATTAGAACTCAGTACTTTGTTTTTTAATATGTATTTCAGAGCTTGTCGTCTTCCAGACTTCCTCAGGCACTCTGAATTATTTATATGGTTAATTCAATGACAAAATCCTCACCATTAGCCTCACCAAGATATTGCTGCTTTCCATAGCATACACGTTGGAGTTCTGAGTGGCCTGTTAGCAGCTCTCCAAAACTCTGTATGCCAAAGAGACTGCTGAAGGAGTTAAGATGGTGCTGAACATCCTCCAGCAACTTGAGACCAAAAGAGTCCTGGCTTGGCCTTAATTAAGAAGAAAGACATAGGAAATTTGGTATCTGATTTAAACTGGCAGCTCCCTATTGCTGCTTGTGGTTCTTCTGAATTCCCGAATCTTTTCAGAAACAAATCAAGTGACACAGTGTTCCTCTTGAAGACTTCACTTCTCCTAATGGATACACACATTTCTTGACTTTCTCTGACCTGTTCCATAGGCTTTTGAGCAGACTGAACTATACGGCAAAAAGAAAATTTTAAAGTATTGCATGTAAGTATAGAATAATCTACTTGTGCATGCCAGATTTTAAGGTGGCCTTATTATTGTGTTCCTTTTGAGCATCATTACAAGGCCCAAAAAGCTCTCGGTAGAAATAGTAATATATTTTACTGCTGATGTATATAGAACCTCTCATCATCAGTTTTTCTTCACCTCTGAATGTATTTCTCGTCACGTCCTGGTGGATGCATGCCAAAATTGTGCTACAACCTTTCTTTGAGAAATGTACGCTTGAGCTATTGGTTGGGTTTTTGTGTTAACTCCTAAGCTTACATTATATTTAGTTTCCACTCTCCATCAAACACTTGCAGGTGTTGCTTCAGGTTCAATTCCTGATGCACTAGGATGAGTCAGCTTTGCCCAGATATCCAGCTGCGGGAGAGACTGCTTTCTGTGCCCAGCAGGGAGGGGACAATCATGTTTCCAAAGCAAGACTTCTGAGCACATGCTCAGCAGAGGGCATCCTTACACTTCACTAGCTGCAGGAGCTGGTGACTTTCAGAGGGTAATTCCTGGAAATACTTCTTTTTTCCAATAAACATTTCAGACTGATGATTAAAATGGAGGCGAGGAAGGGGGGAACAGCAGCTACTATGAACCCTGAGGGCAAAAGGGCCTTTGATCACTCTAAGGGCAAATTAGTTAATTTATCATGATCCGACTTTAATTATGTGTAGTATTAATATACCCAAGGTGAAAGAATTAGAGATGCTCTATCAGATTATCAAACGAGTAGCCCTTCTCTCTGCCAACACGGAAATATTTTAATTGAGCTCTAAAACTGCATGCAGAACTGCTTCCGCAGGCAGGCTATTCCACATCTCAGTATATCTTATTGCCAGGAAGTTTTATCTAGTATTTAACCCAAATTTTCACTTCTGTAGCTTGATCTAATTACTGTTAGCTAGATTGGCATACAGAATTCAAAATGAGTCCTCAGAAGTTCCTGGTGCTCACAAGAAAGGAAATACTAATGATATTCCAGTCCTGTTCCTCAATTAGCCAAATTGGAAAGCCTCTCTGTAAGGTGTCAGAATATCCAGTTCTACCACTAGCTTTTACAACAAACTGTGAGCATCAACAGGGTATTTTTTGGAACCATAAACTTAAACCCTGGCTGCCTTTCCTGAGGAAAAGCTAGATTTTAAATCCCAAATTGTGGTAACGTAGAAATAACCTGGCATCTCTGTAAACTGGGTGTGCCTCTGTATGTCCAAAAAAAGCTCCCTAATGAGGTTTACATTCCCATGGAATATAACATTGGCAGAGCAACAGCCCCACGTCCCTTGCCCTTTCAGGATGCCTGTGCTGCCCAGAGCTCTGGCAGTCGGGAAAACCCTCATCCCTGGGAGCACCAATTGGAAGAAACTACCACAGGTGCAGCTCCAGCTACAGTGCAGACACTGAGCATGTGGAGGTCCTTCAGAACCTGTGAATCCTGGTGGACTATCAATGCTCCAACTTCAATCCACACCTTGCTTAGAACAGAGCTGAGCTAGGGGGTACCAAGATGAACAAGAGCTTGAAAACCCTGTTTGTTCCATGCCAGTGCACACAGACACCTGCACAGCTTTGAAACCACAGCATCTGTACTCACTGCATCCCTTGCTTTTGCTTCTCCATGGGTTCTAAGAGCATGTTATTGTAGCAACATCCCCTGTGAGGAGCAGGGGAAGGATAAGCTGGCTAATGTGCATAAAGGCGATTAGAGGCTGACATGAAGTTTTAACAAAATCACACACCAGCACACTCATTAGCTCTTGTCA
Source organism: Apus apus (assembly GCF_020740795.1). NCBI lineage: Eukaryota > Metazoa > Chordata > Aves > Apodiformes > Apodidae > Apus > Apus apus. The sequence continues at coordinate 14,510,832 of NC_067294.1, read as the reverse complement.
AACTCACAGAATGTCTAGTTTTGATACAGATTTTATACTCAAGCCTACGTGACTCACTCTGGCTCCTATCAACAATAGATTTCAACTACTCATTACATTTAATGCTCTAAAACTGACTATTGTACGGGCTCTGGGAAGGTATTTTCTGCGCCAAGAGTATTCTGGGTATTTATAGTGAGAACTTCATAAAATCTTTTGTCTGCTGAATTAGAGACCCCTGCTGAGGCAAGGCTTGTCGAGGCAAGCTAAATTACATAATTTGCCTTTGTGCTGTGAAATACTTGTATTATCTTAAATGTCACGAGCCTGATGTGGTATCAAGTCACAGGATTTGTAATTTTCTAAAAGTGAGTTTTTGCTAAATGTTTATTGCAGGAAGACACTTCTCTTTTCTATTTTCTTTCTGTCTAATTTCTGAGATGAGTTTTCAAAGACAACTCAAATAAACAGCCTTTCAGTCAGTCAAGTGCACTTTCCTGACAGTAAACTTCTCAAGAAATGTATTTTTCTCATGAATTGAATTCATACTGGAGCAGAAAGCTGGCTTTCTCCCATTCATTATCTTTAATGCAATATGCCAAACAGAATTACTGGCAACTGTACTTCTTGGTGGGGTTACAGCTATGTGGTAACGAACTGAAGGGCAAAATTTGCCTTCTGAGATATGCACAAGCCTCTTTGGAAAGCCAAGTGGAAAAAAATTAAAATGCATTTAAAAGAACATCCCACTTTGCATAACAGACAAAGAATTCTTCGTTCTATTTAGCTTAGCATTCTATACTGCTGTGGGTTGCTTCCTTTCCTTCCCCAGTTTCAGTCCAGATAATTACACTTTGAGGAGAAACGCAACCTGTGAAGTGATGTAAACTAATATTTTTTTAACCTATCTGCATCTGCCCTCGCCACCCTGATCAAATCTGAAACAAGCCAATTTAGCAAAATTTTGGCTACTTTCCTTTCTCTGAGATAACATCATTTCACTGTCTTGTCAATAAAATTATAAACACGAATAGAGTAAACTTGAAAGTATGCAAAAGGTGGGAGAGGAGGGAAGGAAGGAAAAGAAAAGCCTAGAAACAGTAACCCAAGTGAGTGATACAGGACTCCTGCCAAGGCTGCTTCTGCAGAGGCCAGAGTTATTAAATAACTCTCCCAAATAATGCTACAGAATTCAGGAGAAAGGACCTCAAAAATGAACTCCTGGTATCAACTGCATCCGACACCTAGTGAAACTGTTCTTTAGAAAAGGAACATGAAGTTTGCTGTGCATAACTTGGAAGCATTTTACTTGGAGACACTATGAAGTCTAAGGTTAAATCTAGTTAAATATACACAATTATATGAAGATGGTTTCAAGATAGTAAAAGCATTTTGCAATTTAAGAACAACTAAACTATTATAAAACAGTTATTGTAAAAAGATTGGTATAAAAAGCCCCTGTAGTGTTTTTCTTAAGCAGCATGTCAAAAGAAATAGGAACTTAAAAAGTAATATACCTTCTCCCAGTCCTCAAAATATAATTTCTAATTCCGTTATTTCTTAAAATAATCCCCAGTAAATTAAATGGGTTAGACATGTCAATTGGGGGGATTATACATTGTAATCACAAGTATAGGTCTTAAAATAAAGCTATTTCTAATCCCTCCAAAAGATGCTTAAGAACCAGTAGACTACTGAGGGGCTGATTAAGGAAAGGGATTAGATTTAGAAGCGGCCACAGTACGTAAATTATGTAATCCAAACATGTTTGGGAAAATAGAAGCATTTCCCATTTAACATTATGCTCAGGTTTGAGGTTTCTTGTGACTGACAGTTTGACAAACTGACAGGAAAGACAATGCCTCTGTCCTTACAGCTCATACTGGAAAGGACCCCATGCCATCTCACAGGAACTCAAAATACAATCAAGCAAATGGAGACAGGCAAAATCCCAAAGGCGTGGGAGACAGAGAGCACTGCAGGGCCCACAGCCCAAGGGGCTGAATCCAAGGGCTTGTCTGTTTGGTTTTTCAGGTAGACCTTGCAAAAATGTGGAGAAACAGCTAGGTGAGTTGTGTGGAACATCACCTAAGCTGCCCCGTAGAGTAATAAGGACAATGCCGTTATAGAGCAGTAATTGTTGTTGGATTAAAGCACTGAGGTAAAGGTCAGAAGACAAGAGATGTATTTCTGCCTTTATCATAAAATCCCCATGCAAAAGTGTTTGGGTCAAGTAGACTTTTCAGGTTGTCTGGACTTTGAAACTGGCATAGATTTTCAAACTATCTACACTCCCACAAGAAGCAATGAGCAACCTCCTTGGTAGCCTCCAGAAAAAAAACAACTTCAACCTGCAAGTGTTGAGAACATCCAAAGAGCCCTTCCCTTAATCTTTCTGTCTTTCAGCTAGACCAAACAGTTTGCTTTCCAGTGTGACTGTGGTGAACCAGGAACTCTGCATGGTAATGCTGATTAGTGTTATATATTTGTTGTATGGCATATTTATTCTAGGTATTCTTTGACTCTGATGAACTACTATTTGCCTTCCATTAACTAATTTTTAGAATTCAGCAGTCTTCACCTGCTATCAACAGCTGAATAGTCCCACTGGTCATTTTTTTCTCTTTGTCAATCTGTTTTACAAGTGCAGAATATTGTCTTGGATAAGTAAACATCTTATTCTAGTATTTCTAACAATGCTTTCCAAACTCATGTCTAGTTTTGAGGAAAACCTGATCATACATTCCTGTTCAAATTCTCCCTCAAAGCCTGTAAGAACTGCAACCTTAGCAGTTCACCTTTTGGTTTCTTACATTTCACCTTAACACCAGCTTAGTGGCCTTTGTTGTATAGTTAAACGCAAGCAAAGATCATTTGGCAGTTAGATTCTGTTCCTTACAATTCAGTGACAGCTATGAAGCAAGTTCCAGTTTTCCAAAATTGAATCAGCTCCAGCTCTTCTAAAATATTTCTGTAAGCACTGATCACATGTGAAATCAGGGAACTAACAGAGGATTTACAGATTAAAACTACTGGATGATATTCAGATGTGTTTAATATCATGTATTCCAAACCAAATACACCTGTTCATCAGTTTGGGATTTATGAACGATTTCTACACCCTGAAATTTTATATAAAATCAAAGCAGTCATCTCAATGACAATTTTACCCTAGAAGCAGCCATTCAAAGAAGCCAAATGTTTCTTTGAAGTTTTAGGAAACACACAAGAAGAAAAACATTCATTAATCAGTAAACAACAGATGTGCTCTTTAGATCAATTATTGGCCAAAGAAATGTGAAGGAGTATCAAAAGCTGTGTCTGAGATTTGACTTTAAATGAAGAACAGAAGTAAATGAGAAACAATCTACGTGACTTACTAAAGATGTTGTAATGAAAAGTGTAAGAAGGCTACTTCAAATGAAAAAGAAGATGGATTAAGCAATCTTAGGTGGCACAGCTTCTCAGAACTGCTTTCAGGCCAGCATAGCCCAATACACCATGGAAGGCTCGAAGCACAGAACACCAATTCTGTATTTAATAGGGATATACCTGATAAAGAAGAAGGAAAATTGAACTGGGATCTCAGAGCCTTACCGTATCTGACTGTTCAGCAGACCCCACTCAGCCCTTTAAAGCCTGACACACAAACTGGGGGATATGACAGCAAGCTACAAGCACCTCCAGGAGAGCATGACCCAGCCTCTAGCACAGAGCAGAAAACCCACTGCCCAATACCCTGCTCGACAGGCCACCAGGCTGGTACAGGCAGGCACAGTGAAATGTTTTGCAACTGACATGTGCCAAGAGCCCACTGGACAGAGTGCTGCTCTGCTGGGCTCTCCCACCATGGTGTCAATGGGCTGGGGTGGCCTGAGGCTGCCTGGTGCTCCCCAGGCCAGCAAGGTGGGTCCTCAAGTCTCTGCACAGGGACACAGCTTGCCCAGACTCACTTGCTTCAAAAGGAACCTAACACCATCACCTGACAAGGACAGCCAAAGTCCTTCTGATGGAAAAAGACTCATGAAGAAAGCGTGTATAACCCTGTGTTCAACAGGGACAGGGAATGGAAAGACTTTTGCTCACCTCCCTCATTATCCTTGTTATCAGCACAGGCGGTTTCCATGGCAACGTTGCATCCCGGCCCCCTCCAGCCGCTCTGGCAGACGCACTGCCAGCTGTTCTGGCCCAGCGTGCACCTCCCGTTGCCACTGCACAGATCAGGGCAGCCATCTGGTTGAAGAAATGGAGAAGGTAAGTAGAGGACACACTCATCCATGCTGCCATTCAGGCACCTGACAATATTACTGTGCAGACAAAAAGGCTCATTCCTGCTGGTGGGACAAACACTCTCCTGGCCCAGAGCCATAACCCTGGGGTGGAGAAGGAAGGTAAAGAAAGGGGATGCCTCAGAGAAATGGGGATTTAACTCAAGCCAAAAGAGGAGGAGTCCTACCATCAGTCATAATATGTTTTAAGAAACCTGTAAAGGTTCCGATCTTGAGTTCAAGGCAGTAGATAAAAGTAACAGTCTGCTGGCAGAAGATCACAGCCTCATTTTTCCCTACTGTATGTGTGTATACACTTAGATGAAGGAGAACATCTTCTGCAACAAGCATGTCAGTGTTCAGAGTGCCTTTCACAATCCTCCAGAGCTTCTCTAAGCACAAAGTCTAAACAAATAGTTTTGAAAATAGCTTCCTTCTTTAACAGTCACTTGAAATGACTAGGCCTACCTACATCATGATGGGACATTTCATGCTTTCTGAAAGATACATTAGAAGAGATATCCTACAAGTTGTATGCTTTGAATTGACAGAGAGTATGACCTGACTTACTATAAAGCAAGAGCTGAATTAGGAACAAAAATGTTAATTTCCTAAGGTGCTTATGTGTTCTGCCCATAGGTGATAGAATAATTCAACTGTTTTTCTGAAACTAAATGAGTCTCAGGAGGCATTACTGTATCTTACTGAGTATTTATTATGAAAAAGGGTAAGAAAGCTAAATTCAATCCTGTAAGGTGGCTGAACCTTTGGCATGTACAAGCCAGTCCATCAGCATCCAATCCACACAAATGTGTATATTTGTGGGGGTGAAAGACAGTTCTGCAGCAGGCCTCTCATAGCACCTTTTCATCAGTCTGAGCAGGAGAAGGCTGTGTTGCCATATGGGCACAGTAGATGTTGGATCTCAGACACACACAAGCTCTCTCATGTGGGTTGGAAATACAGTCTAAACCTGTCATCTCCACAACCACCAGAGAACATGGAATAAGTAATCTCAATGGTCTTAGTCTTGAGCAGAAAATTTCATCCCAGCTCACAAAGATTCATGGTCTCTGATTTTCCACTCTACCAGCAGTGACAGGTCACTCTTGGCATCTCTCTCTCTCTCAGGTCTCATCGACTGGCTGGGTTAGTCCTTTGCATTTGTTGCAATGACCCCCAAGCTGTGTCAATTAAGTACTCCACTCCCTTCCCCAGGCACTTTAAGAGCCCCAAGGAACTAATAGGCACCTTACCAGAGTGTGGATATTATTTTCACCAGCTGTGGGAGAGGAAGGCAGCAGTGCAAAGTATCCTGAAAGCAAATAAGTACATTTTCTTTGTCTGAGCAGCACCACTTCAGACGTGCAGCACTGCAGAAGGTCTCAGATGACAGTATGTTGCCCCTGTGCCCCCTGGCTTCTGCAGGTGCCCAGGAAGAGGCTGTCAGGCTAGACCAGCTTTCAGAGCAGTGGGGAGAGGCTGAACAGCCTCCCAGAAATCACTCATCTAGACTGCCTGCCTGTTTCTACAGACCTCCTCAGAAAGCCACAGCTCTGAATTTGTCTCTCTCTCCACTCCTCCCAGCTCCTCTGCTTTAGCCAGGCCGTGTCAGAGACATTCCTCTGCCCCCACACTGGTTCTCACACTGCTGCAGGAGTTCCCCTTGCAGGAAAGCAGCTGCCTTGTGTCCCTCCCACTCACACAACTGGTATCACAATACACAGGCATTCCTTTTTACTTTCACTCAGTGGGTTGTTACCTGATACAGTCATAGTGATTAACTAAACAGTAATATGACTAAATGCATTATTTTTTTTTATATAATCCTGAAAGTTTCCTTTATTTTTATTTTTAAATGAATGCTGAGCCTGTGGAAGGTGTTACACTGAGACCTCAGAGACCTCAGCTGTATAACAGGAAAGATTCTTTATAGGTAACAGCAACCAAATTTTCTGTGCCCTGTCCTACCAAGGTGCCTGAACCTGCATATTTTCTTTCTAGCACTAGCACAGCAGCTTGATCTCCACCAAAGCCCTGTGGAGTAAGACACCAGACCTTAGGGAACAGAGCCAAGACCATTCAGTTACTTTACACAGAAAGCTACCAGCAGATAGAAACAAGCCCTAGAAGTTTTACTTCAATGCTATTGTATATTTTAAAAATACAGTGCCACTTTCATGTTAAGAGAAGGCTATTCTGGCATTACATTTGGCATTACAGCACAGGTAATACATTTTCAAGGCATTTTTTCTTATCTCTTTCATTTCTCAGGTTTCTTGTATGACCAAAATGATAATGTTTGCAGGGAGGCATCGTACTCTAGGACAAATTATTTATTTTGAATGAAAAACAAATAGTAATTGTGAATATACACACATGGTTGGCTTTATACTGAGGCCCTGAAGAGAATTAAATCACTGAAACAGCTTGCTTTGCAGCACATGAGCAAGATGAAAACATGAACAGTAGGGAGCTAGCAAAATCTCTGAAAAGTTTTATGTGCAGCTGGGGATTAATGGACATGACTTTGCTTTTAGCTTAAAGAGAGAATCAAGCATCACTGTTATAGACATGATGTTGCTAGGAAACACCCTGTTACCTCTATAGAGTGTATTTAACTGTGGCCTTCCAAAGAAAGACTTTGTGTTTCAATAACATAAATATCAGAGGGAAGGGAAAAGACCCAGTAGCACACCACAAAAAGATCCAAGTGCTTTGACAATGATATCTTCCTGAAAAGATCTATTAAATTAATGATGTATTGATTTTCAAAACAGTCTTAAATAATGGACAACTAGTTAGTCATTTTGCATGGTTATGTTTTCATGTGTGTGTCTGCACATCTGCACCTCTGTTTATGGCTGTCTTGCTTCAAGCAAATATTTACATAGCATTATTGTCTCTTAGACCAAAATTTGTTCTAACAGCTTGTTGACCAACTAAACAACAGAGCTCCATTATGACCTATCATTAACAAGTTTTATTCTAAAGAAACTAACATGCAGGCAGTGCCCTGAATATCTCCATTTAACTCTTCCTGCCTGCACACACATGCAGTGCTTAGCATGGATAAATGTCCTATGCTTCAGCAGGTTCTGTCAGTGGAGAAGGTCACACAGTGCCTGCCTGAGGAGCTCGGGGCTCACGGCTGGACAGAGGGTCTTTGCTGGAAAAGCCCACTGAACAGAGCACCCCCTGCACCAGGTGCTTGGGTACATCTTGCTCTCCTTCTGCAGCCCTGGCTCACGCCCAGCAGCGCATCAGCAGTCACTGAGGGAAGGGCCACCTCCATCTAACCTTAAGAAGCAACCTGCCATGGTATGAGGCTCTCAGTCACAGCACAGAAAAGGGCCCTTCATGCTAAGCAGGCAGGTTGATGCTATTCCTGGTGTGTAGAGAAATTCAACTCACCTTTTTATTACAGTGTGCTTAATGGCAAATGTCAAAGAGCTTAGCTAGAAAGGAAGTGCTTGTCTAAAGTGCTAGACTGACAACCTGTTTGTTCCCAGAACACGCAGAGTACGGGAAACAGCAGCTCAAGTGTCTCACACTTTTCTAGCCATGTCCCTGCACAAGCTCCTGCTGCTAAAGGTGAGACACTACTGCAGACACCCTTCTCCTGCAGTCTCCAACTTGCCTGGGGGGCTGGCACGGGGGAGCTTTCCTACAGCCCCATGTGCATTTACAGTTAAACAGCAAGCAAGATTTCAGTGCTTTTTGCAATGTAGTGTCAGGAATCTGTGACTAGCATTGTGAGGGATCATCAGAGTAAGGGAAGGTTTCAAAATCCAAAGACTAATTCCACTCCATACCACAGACAGACAAAATGCCCAGAATTCATGTAGAGTAAATGCTGCAAAGCAGCAGCAAAGAAAAGGGAGAAAATAAAGGCATTGTACCTCTGAATCTCAGAGAATTAAGCAAACTGGGGGTTTGTAGATTACTAATATTCATGGAGAAAAAAGGATCAAAAAGGTTTGAGATCTTTGGTTAGACACAAAAGGAAAAGGAAGCTCCTCTCTGAAAGCCCATATAATCCAAAAGACAAAATGAATTTCCAATACTAGATTTTTTGTTCAGTTTGTAGAGCTCCACATTGCCACAGTCCATGACGGGGCCTAGAAGATGCTATGACAATACAAATTCATATATTTTTATTCTAGCAACAGAAAAAGAAATACTCTAGAAAACACCACAAACACTGCTGTTATTGATGTCATTGTGAGCAAAATTGCCTACTGTTTCCTCCAGGCCTATGTAAGCCTTACCTATTTTGATAGTTTTTTATTTCCAAAACTTGAGAGATTTATGAGAAGCTAAATTTAACAAGAAAGTCTGCAGAATCATTATGAATAGTAAACAAAATCAATATGGACAGTGCTTGTGATAGTGCTGGGAATATTTATGGGAGAACACTCACAGGTTCTATCTACGGTGAAATTATTTGAGTCTAAATTGTAAGGGATTAATTCATTTTTTAACCCAGCAAATTAATTTCCAGTATCTAGGCAGTACATCAAAAATTCTAATCCAATTTTGGGTAAGTTCTGCAGAGTTCCTTTTCATTCCACTGATACAAACTCCAGGCATACAATACACATGTACCCAGCTACCCAGGCATATAAAGACTTTCCTTTGCATAAATGACTTTCAAACTCTAAGCATTTTAAGTAAATCGAAGTATAAAGAGACACTTTCCAAATTAATTTGTGGTTTCAGTCTAAACCTTAATAATCATAGAGCTCCCGGGTATGGTGGGGCCAATCACTGAAAAAGAAGGAAGGGAATGGGCAGTCAGTGAAAAAGAAGTTAGAGAAATCTTGTTCATTTTAAAGTTTTCAAGCTTTGGAGGAACATGCAGCCTCCTAGTGTAACTGCAGGAAAAAGGAGAGCAGGAAAGATGGAGAATAAAAAGCAAAATCTCTCTGGGCAGTATCTTGTAATGACTCTGAGAACTGGACAATGTTTTTAGGCTCTACTTAGTTTGTACATGGAGAATTAGATGTAGGTCACGAGGTTACATCTTCAGAGTCCTTCTGACCCAAAGCTGCCTATCAGCCATCTGGCCTCCCAGCTCCTCCAAACACTATCTTCAAGCAGACAGGATGGGCTCCTAGCATCTCTCCCCATGTGGTGCCCAAGCAGTGCAGCTCTAGTCTGCCATGTTGTCTCTCATTGATCTGCCTCCTAATCCCCACTGACATCTAATCCAGAGCCTGCTGGCACTGACTGGAGTCCTTCCTGACTTGAGCTGACCCTGGGCCAGGTGGTGGAGGCCCCGGGGTGAAGATGCCCTGCAGTACATGTACCATGCCCCATGTACAGCACAGGGCTGTCTCACTCGCAGGATACATGGGAGTTACAAGGGGAACAAGTACATGGAAATCCTCATCACAGCTGTTAACTGCAGAACTGTACCTAGTAAAGAACTGTGGATATGAGGGGGCCTACAGAATACAGAGGAATGACATTAAAGCAGTAATGATAAGAGCCTGTTTAATTTGGAGTTTAGAGGATAATCAGCGTTTTCATATTTTGTTCCTCCCCTCAGTGAGTTGCTGCTATGCCCACAGCTACCTAACAAGTAATAAATGAGGAACTTAGCAACAATGAAAATAAAATTATGCTTATTGCTATTTTATTTTTTAATCCTTCAATTCCAAAGCCCACAGGGCTTTGTTAAAGCCAAAGAAGGGGCCTGCAAATAAAGACAGTATTCTGGTAGGCTCACAGGAGTTATTATCTACAAAGTAGTGTTTCAAATAAAATAAACTCACATGCAAGCCATGTAACTAAAGATATGCCAATGCAATTCTTGGTGGCTGAGTGAGAGCTGAGGCAGACAATCATGAATGTTAAGTAAGGTTCCCTAAATTGCCTGGGATATGCAAGCCATAGCTAAATTTCTTTCTAAATTCTATGTACTGTATATTCATATATGCAATTTCTGTCATCAACATGTAGAGGTAAGAAATCAGATAACATCCAGCTTTCCAAACAAAATAGAAAAATGTGAGAAACAACGTAAGACTGTTTAGAGGAAGAGAAGTAAACCTCAAACAGAGGGAAACTGCTGGTATTAAAAAGTAAGTATCAAGAAAAGGCACATCTTTCTGAAGGAAAAAAACTAAACAAATACAGAAACCTCCCTCAAAGAAACCACAACACCCAAAACTCCGAAAAAAGCTCACGTTAGGATATAGGCCACACAAATTTGGACTGAGAAAAAACCCCCATGGTTGTCAGAGCATCACACCTTGTTAACAAGGGATCGTTCCCAGCAGTATTTTCTGTTTTGACCAACTTCACTCTCTGAGTGACTCAAGCAGATGGGCTCCCATTACCTTCTTGGAAGGAGACACCTTCGAGATCTCTTGTGCACAACCAACAGTCTTCTAACTATCAGCAGCTTTTGCTGTGACCTCCCTTCAAGCTGCCAACAGCTGGGCAGGAAAAAGAGGGTGACAGCTTGTGCTACGCTGTCCTGAGACTTGAGGAAACCAAACACATCAATAATCAAAAAACTCCATGTCTGCTCAGAAGGTTGGGCATACACAGAGAACTTCAGCTGAGCCCAGGGATTTGGGGTATTTATAGATATAAAGGACAGTTTCAAGGAGGAAGGCAAACTGCACTGATGGGAGGTTTAGTCCTAAGACTGAGAAGCCTCTGCAATGCTAACAGACCAAAAGTGCTCTGCTGTAGCCAGGAGGTCACAGCCAGTCCTGCAGGTGTGGGATGTCCATGGGATCCTGCTCCCCCCCAGCCCCCAGGACATCCTGAGGCAGGGGCAAGGGATAGTCCCCTCAGTGCCAACCCTCACACAGAGCCCAGCCCTGTGCCTGCTGCCTTTACCTTTGGCCTTTCACAGCCCCTCAGAGCTGCACCAGCAAAGGGCTTTTATGACACATCTGGACCTTGCTGCAGCCCAAAGCCTACAGCATAGCTACACAGTTTCCTCTATGGGCTAAGCAGATTATTTGCTGAGGTTCTGAGCAAGAACTAAAATTTTACCCTAGCAGACCATCCAAGTTACACAGTGTATTCTTTTCAAACAAGACTCACATTCAACTGATATTCATACACCCAATAAAAAGACAGATTAAAAATGTAGTAAAATTTGTATTTAAGATAGCTGGTTCTTTCAAATTAATCTCACTGTAACAAAATCCATTTAGAATATAATTCTGGGTGAAATTGCCTCCATAAAACTGGTACCACAACCTTAATCTTTTATTGTATTAATGTTTCTGATTTGGAATACAAGGGCTGGCCTAATCCTTTGTAATATGCAATATCATTTCTGACAAAGAAGCCTTCTCAAGTTGGATTTATCTCTAAAATAACACCTATATAAATAGTTCAGAGGCAGTGTAATGGTAAAGTGACCTATCATGCAAGATATGTAAATTCAGTCAACTGAAGAGTAACAAGCAAAACACTGACCTCATATTTAAAAGAATATATAACCTAATTAAAATGCAGTAACTAAATCAAATCTCTACGTTACTCACAGTGTTATTGCAGGGAGTTTCCAGTCATTCATTCATAAAAATTAGAATTCACACAGTAATTGCTACACAACCTCCTTGCATCTGGCTTTTTTATTATTTTAAATATATGGCAGTCATAGCGTTTCAAAAATATGCATTTTAATTTTTTTGAATAAATGCTTTGGTGAAGTGTTGGTAAACTTGTAGATGTAATTATAAACTACAAAGCTTCCAGACTCATATATACTGATGCACAAAGCTGTGTCAACATTTCCATACTCCTAGCACTAAACAGGTAGATTAGGTTATGGTTGTGGATTGAGGTCATGGTTGGACTTGATGATCTTCAAGGTCCTTTCCAACCAGGATGATTCTGTGATTTTATCCTCTTCATGCCATGTGGAGAGACAGAGAGGAAAAAATAAACTGTAACGCTTATGGTAAGCAGCATCTGTATCTGGCAAAAGAATATTTGATTATTGTGCTGTCAAGTCCCAGACATTAGATTTCAAAAGCTCAGTTTCATTTGGCTAACTGAAATTTATAAAATTCAACAAAAATGACCTGATTTTTCCTTGTTTCAGATAGAAAACAATGCAAAGCCCTAATTTTGCAGTTGCTAACAGCTAAAATAATGCATGAACTCAGAATCATACCCAGCTTACTGAAGTACCTCTAGCATTCTGTTCTGATGGGAGGAAAGTAACAAGTCAGGTGCCTTAAAAACTCTGGGCCCAAGTCTAATGCCTGAGTTGAGAACTCATCCTGCTTGGAGGAAGAGGTTGGACTAGATGACCTTCCAACATCCCTTCCAATCTGAATTAGCTACAGGCCCTTCAGGTTTAAAGTTTAGTGACTCCTAATTCTCAGGGCAGGGAATCCCAGTTTTCTCAGCCGTTATTGCAAAATAATTACTTGCTATTAATCAGATACTGATGTCTGCATAGAATTTACAATTTAGCAATTAACTCCCAGGTATGCAAATACAGATCCTCCATAAGTGTGCAGGTTATCTTGGTGAGAAAAAATAAACAGGAGCCTTGATATAAGTATGCATTTTCCTCCATTAGTGCCTACCAGAGTAGTATGGTCTATGAGCAAATTCCCCTGAAGGTGTGCAGCCCTTCAGGATGAAAAGGGCTACAGAGACACATGTGTTATATTTTGCAGCTGATCTTCTTCAATATTAATTACATGGATTCCAATAAATGGCTGCACACTCTATGTTTTTTTGGACTCCAAGCACTTCAGTTGTCCCAAAGGAAAATCAAAAGAAAGCACTGGAAAAAAAAGGAGAAAAAAAAAAAGAATATATTTTTAAGAATGAAAAAAGCCTTGATAACATGCACTAAATGCTTCCCATATGTCTTCTAGCTTGCAGGAATCCTAAACCTTCATCACAGTAAAACATGATTACAAAATGTCAGAAAGTAATGGATATTTGAACATTAAAAGAAATACATCTCACTTATTTGTTAGAGCTAAAATTTATGGAGTTTAAATATAAACAAGTGTTAAAGGTGAAATAATGCCCACAAGACAGGAGCAGCATTCTGCTACATAGGCAGCACATGTAAAAAAACCCATTAAAACACATAAATAATGCATTCTGAGTTATGCATTTGTGTATGCTGTGTTGGTTGGCAGATATAGGATAGAAGATGAGTATTTCACTACATAAACATATTTTATAAATATGCCTTTAATTCAAAAGTGCTAGGCATCCATTCTGCATCCCTTTTCAGTATACATAAGCCTCATGAATATAATGTAATTTTCCAATTTTTGTATCTACAAATTGCACAAATAACTAAAAACAGCTACAGAAATAAAAATGGAGTTTTCACCGTTTTTACCCCTGCAAGCAGAAAGCTTAGGATAGCTCCCTTCTTGTCCCTTCTTTATCTGCCAAAGTCTGGAAGGAAAAAACCTCATCATCCTTCAAACCCAGCCAGTTGCTTTGATATTTAAATACTAAATACATCTGAAAACCTGATTTAGATTTACTAGGGAGATCATCTTCATCATTTCACTCCCAAGAAAGCCAAGGGTATTTAATCTGCACCCAGAAGAAATTTGAAAGAGAAAAGACTCTCTAAGCTCTGCTTGCTCTATATTAAAAGTATTTACTATCTGGCAAGTGATAGCTCTGCTCCTCCTCCAGCCTCACCAGAAGTGACCTTAATTCTCTGGAACAAATTCTTAAGTTTTTTTCTAGACAGAATGTTTCCTTCCCATTTCTCCACTGGAGCCATCAGAAACACCAACCAGGTTTTTAACTTGTTTGCCTGGCATGTCTATTTGACTGAGTTTTGAAGCCCTGCTGGGACAGGCAAGATATTATTAGTTATACTGGGCCTCTTCTCTCTTCTCTCAGGAGGAGAAAGACAATATCTAAGTGAGCAGAAGATGTGGGCAGGAAATCTAGAGATTGCTCCACCTCGGCTGCAATAGGATTGAATGATCAATACATTGGGTTAACCCATTCTAGTCACTGATTCATGTCAGGTAAAAGGGTGCACAACTAGGTATTGTCATGGTATTTGCTTCAGTTAAACTAGAAACCAAACCAAAACTAAGGGGAGAAGTAAACTTAACATTCTTGCATACAAAGTCCAGTCAAAAGGAATGTCCATATACAAAAACATTCCCAAAACATCAAAACAAAATCTGTGCTTGGGACATCTAAAGGACAATCTGTTACAGTTGTGTGCAATTTGCACTTTTCTTTGCAGCACGTGATACATACAGCATGAGAGATCAAATAGATGTCAAGGAAATTTTACTTCTCTGTTTTCTATGCAGGTTATTAATGAGCATTATTTACCCTCAGCGTTCAAATTAAATGATCACTGGGATTACCATTCTCAGCCTTTCCCACTGCCCACTGGGATCTCCTCAGTTCAGAGCAAGAAGTGAGCAGTAGTGTCCCAGCTCACCCCCCAGGGGACTTCCAGCCTGCTCCACTCCCTGCTCCGTGACTGGGTTTCAGAGTAAATAGCCATGTGGGAATATGTTTCATCAGGCCAGTGCAGACCCAATTTCCTGCAGTAACTTCAGGAAGTTTTTGCAAAATACCTTTCTGAACTGGGTACCACTCACTGGGAAAACTCTCCTGCAGGTTAACACCCTCTCCTCCTCCAGGTACAAGTCAATAAACTGCAGGCACTGAAGGGCATTTTCCAGCACTCCTGCCTGCCTCTCATTCAGAATGAAACCACTTACCAATTTTAATTATTTCCTAAGCTGGAATGAAGTTACCTAATTCCAGTGAGTGAGCAGTAGCCCTGTGAAACATCAGCTTTAATAAACTTGTAATTTTTAAGTCATGGGACAAAAAAAATGAGAAGCAACTCTGAAAAGAACAGACTTCTTTTTCACTTAACTGCTTGAATGACATCTCCCATTTTAGAATGTCCTTACCTCAATTATTAAAATACAGAAAATAATAATTAACATCTAGGAGCATATTCTGGAAATAACTTTTAAGAAAACTCCCATTTAGTATTAGCAAGAACATTCACCTTAAGAAATCAGGTACGTTATGCAGAAAAGATATCTTGCTGGAATATATAAATAAATATATAATATAAAATTGCTGGAAATTTTTAAAAATACAGTATTTTATCTCAGAAACACTGACAAAAATCCTTAGTATAGGAGGGGAAACTGTAACTATAAAGGCTGAGTAAACAGATGCAGTTTTGACTGGAAGGCAAACATGTTAAATTACCTCAATTCTGCTGAATAAATATTTCCCTTTACAAAGCATCTCACATGTAAAACTTTCCATGCAGTGATGCTTTTAAATTAGGTAATAAAGACTGCAGAAATTTCATGGTAACTAGAAATACAAATACCGGTGGAAGAAGACAGACTTTGTCTGTTGAATTCTTTGTGTATGGAAGATCAAAAGACTACAAGGAATAGAGAAATCATTGGATTTTAGTAAGAACTGCCTTTATTTTTAATTTAACAAAATTTCATCTGGTATGAAAATATTCACAACTTCAGGAGACACTTCAGTGTGCCCACAAAGCTTGGGGTCTGAGTGACATCTCAGATGTAATAAAGTCTTTTGATCTCAGCCACTGTTGGAAATTAAGAGGGGGCCTGACCAATTCTGATTCACCTTTTTCTTCAGCATATTAGCAATTTAAATAGTTATAGAATATATAACAAAAGATGCAATGAAAAATCATACAGCTGATAAGCTCTGCAGGCCCCTCGGGGTTGGAACTGAGGAAAGCTGGGACTGCAACGCTTGGGTAGCAAGAGGGATTTTTCTTTTCCCCACCAGCCTTCTAGCTACAGATGCAAAAGTGACAGTACAGACATTGTTCAGGGGTCTGGTTCATCACCACCTCTGGAGAGGAACACTGCAGAAACACCAGTCCAGCCCTGCTTGCTCAAGCTTAACATTTTCTCTCGTGTAACGCTCACCCAATATTTCCTTCAAGCAACTGTTGCCCCCTCAGCTTTCACCAAGTGACCTTGACTCTAATAACCCCTTCTCTAAATATGGAAGGCTTTCTCCATACTCAATCAATACTTCTGACTTATTTTGGAGGAAACCAACATTTTCAAACATTCACAGGATACAATGAAGATATATATGGATCAGCTTCATGATAAAGAATCAATTAATAACGATCCAAGGAAGGCAGTAACAAAAAGCAATTTTACGCCTAGTTTCCAAAGATACCAACAAAAAGATGCATTGGATACAAAAATCTATGTCACTATAACCCCTTCCTCCCTGCCCCCAGTTCAACTATCTATTAACAGTGCTGCATGGTGAGCAACATCTACCTTCGTTGCATATTCCTAACAAACTGCTATGCAGTGATTTTTCTGCCATGAGTTGAAAACATCTCTTCATTATTATTTTTTTTAAACAAGAAAATATAGTGCCTTTATTTTTCCCCTACTGTTATCAAATTACTCTAAAAAAACCCCAGGAGGTAAGGACTAGAATTAATCAGGATCTGTGAACATTCTAAGGAATTAATATTGTGCTCTTACTTTTCAGCAGTAAATAATGATCCATGGCTTCCTGCTTTCAGTAATGTTTTTCTTGTTCAAATGCAAGTGACTGTAATTTAAACAGAAAAAATAGGGAAGAGGGAGAAACAAACCCAGCTTCCTTTTCTGTAGCTGCTTCATTCCGAGCACACTGTCTCACACTGTCAGACCATACACTGTAATGCTAATTCCTCTATTCATTTCAGAGAGAAGTGATCTGGAACCAGCATCTACACATTTTGCTGTGCTTTATTAAATGGAAAGCAAAGAAGTCAGATCCGTTTAGATTTAAAATGTGCTGAAAAGTTGATGGCACCATGCTACATTAGGAACTGAGTTCTACTCTCTGGTATTCCCCGTGGTTCAAACAAAAAGTCAGTTCTCTCATCTGTACTAATGTGTCTCTGGCTTTGGGAGAATCAGCCTCTTCTGGGACATTCAGGGTTTTGTGTTTGTGCATCTCAACTTATAAAAATAACTCCAGTGCTATTCTTGAGGAATTCACTGCACAAGAAGCTCAGCAACCCCTTTGGATCCTTAACAATTTGAAAAAATTGCAGTATTTGAAGCAGTACTGCTTTTAAGATCAATCAAGTACCATGTTCTAGGTAAACATTTTATTCCTAAACTCTTTTCTTGATGTTGTTGTTAATTTGTTCTTTTGGATACTTGTCCTCTTAATATCGCTTCTAGCCCAAAATCACAACCCAATATTTTTCACTACAAACTGATTTAGTTTTTAATTTAAAAGAATGGCTTTTAATAAAGATTACATAATTATATTTATTTCTTAGATAACAAAGCCATTACAAGTACTACTTCTCTTCAGAACAGGGACTGCATCTTGATGTACTGTGGTTCTTCAGCTCAGTCGCTGAATGCTCTGAAAAAGTGACTATTTGAAGGCAAATTAAAACATATGTGGTTTAGGTGCATTGTGGATCTTACTCATGTGTCACACTCATTAATAACTTTACTGTTTCAACACCTACCTAAAAAATAAATCTCATCTGCAATTTTATAATTAACTTGAACAAATACAGAAGAGATTAACCTTTACTCTATACGAGTTTCTGTAAAATGATACTAAATTGTTAAAAGTGTATATGCTTTTAATTAGACGAAACTATCAACTATCAGCTCGTGTAGTTCAACCTACCCTTATCACTGCAGAACAAAAAATACTTAAACCTTTCCTTGCAGCAATTTTGGATAATATCTTCTTTACAGCACTGTAAAAGCAGGCCATGGTCTGTTGGTGCTGAGCTGATCGACCTGCTCCGTGCTGGACTGTTAAAAATTGAACAAAAACTAAAAATGCCACGGGATTAGGAGGCAGCAACAAACCCTGGCACTGACTGGCAGTTTGTCACAAGCATGGCTCCCTGTTTGCAGAATGGAGGAAGCCACAGCTTTGACAAGGGATTGTACAACAGAGAAAACGAGCTGGGCAGGACTGAGGTGCCATTAGGTAAGCTGTGTTTGAGAGAATGCAGCAATGGTTTTACACTTGAACATCTGGGACTCACTGCAAGGCTCCCAGTAACCAATGAGATGGGACAAGGCAAGGCAACGACCCCCACATGTCAGACACTGGTCATGGGCCATCGAGTTCTGTAGAGGGAGAAAAGCTTAATGTGGAGATAAGCAGACAAACTTGTCTTCCTCTGCCTCCATTTTTATTAGGGGCAGTGTTATGATCCATGTCACACTGAAGTCCGTGTGAAAACAACAGTTACTGCTTTTGCATGAAAACTGCTTAACTGTTTAAGAGAGTCAGGTATTTACAGTGAAATATTTAAGTCAAGTGTGTAGCACCATGGTGTCACATGGGTCAGCTCTCAGATTGGAAAATCTTCAAGGAGACAGCTGGACTGCTCAAATCCTGTTACTGAATGAAAAGAGAACAGGGGTAAATATAGTTACCTTAATTTCTCATGTCCCACTTTTACTTGGACTGTTAGGACTGTGACTGTGAACTGCTGCAAGATTAACGAGACACAGTGTTGCTTTGTTCCTTCCCAGCATGGATGTGTTTTGAATACAACTGACAGAAGGAGATGGGCAGTTATACATCAATCAATCCTGTATCACTGAAAACACTACAGAGGGTTGTCCTGGAAATTGCAGAAATCTAAACACTTAGTTACAACTTCCATGGCAGCTGTAACTGAGGTAATAATGACCCAAATATTATTCCAACTATCTGCACTTTCAACACACAGAGATGCACAGGGACCATAACTTCAGATCTCAACACCTTAAAGAATACTCACGTTTGTATTTAGTTCCTATACTTCAATTACATAAATGATGTTTGTAATTTCTTTGGGCAAATGAGATATACATTATATGACAATTTCTGTTGGACAGAAAACTTTGATTCTTTTTACATGCATAGAAAAACTGTATCTAAAATGAAGCAGACTGGGGCCACCCACAGGAATCATCTCCAGAAGCGAAGTTATCCTAATAAGCATTTCATAAGCAGGTCAGAACAGGAACAGAAAGAAAGAACAAAAGAGCCAAGTCACATAATTTTGTAAAACACCTTGTTCAGTAAGAATGGCTCAAGATACCTCATAGCTGGGACCATGAACAAGTCCTCATGTTCAGTCCTTAAGATCTTTTAAAATTTGTCTTAGTAAGAGCTTTTAGTGAAAGAAGGATGCATCAATATTCAACAGTGTGTATTTCATCCTCAGTGAGTAGCTACTGCACAAGAGAGAACTGGCAGTTTAAAGAGAAAGCTTTCAATAGCTTCATTTTTTTCCCCCAAAGCCCTAAATAGATCACACAGCAAAAACCTGAACT
Source organism: Apus apus (assembly GCF_020740795.1). Classification (NCBI taxonomy): domain Eukaryota; kingdom Metazoa; phylum Chordata; class Aves; order Apodiformes; family Apodidae; genus Apus; species Apus apus. The sequence goes on along the minus strand of NC_067294.1, from coordinate 14,491,250 downwards.
GACACTTCAGAGATGCTACAGAGACCATTTTTTCCTTTTTCTTTTTGACGCCAATATTTTAAATATAACTTTAAACTAAGAAAATATTAAGTAGAGAATTTCAAAAGCATCAAATGTCTTGGGAAGAAAAGCTTCTAACTTCTAATTCATCCTGCTGTTACTTTGGCACTATGTAGGAACTGGGGACAAATTTACAAGAAGCTGAAAAGGTGCAGCCTTGTGTCTGAATTGCTATTCCTTAGTTTGCAGCCATCGAGCAAAACACATTTAGCTTAATTTGCATCTTCAAGCATGAAAGACTGTATGAAAATGATATTGAAGATACAAGAATTACACCTTGAAAAGGTATAAGCAAGAATGCAAATGATTAAGGAAAAGAAATCTTTTAACAAGCAGGCCTCAGAAGGATGGGCAGATATTGTTCTCTTTGGTATTTGTTTCTTAATAGGTAGAAATATTATATATTTGTATATCCACATGTATTTCTCAAGATCTGGTAGCACCTTTCTGTCTATACAATCCATGTCACTGACCTCTCACAAGCATTCCCATGTCTTTGTTGTTTGGTATCCAGCAGCACCATGTAATTCACTCACTTGCTGAAGCTGTGCTTGACACCACAGGGTACAAAATAACACAGAAAACATTATCTGTGGAAGAAGAGAAGATTGCCTGACGCTGTGAATACTTTTATGAACAGCAAAATCAGTTTTGCCCTTTCAAAAGTTAGATCAGCTGCCTGATTGATTGCCCTCCCACTCTTTTTGTGGTCTTTTAAGAGTTCAAGAATTGGACAAAAAAAAAAAAAAGAAAATCAATATAACTCACACAGAAGCCCCTCCAAAAGGAGAGAAAAGAAACGTGATTTTAGTTTGGGAAACTATTCACCAGTATCTGCTGGGTGCATCTTTGAAGTACCACACAAAATGCAGGAAGCCACGCTGAAAATACACTCATTAAATTTTTGGGCTAGAAAGGGAAGAAGTAAGGTCATGTTCTGCAAATATCCTATACACAGCAAAAGAAAAAGCCACTGAAGTGTTCTGACACTGCACTGTGACATATTTCAATCATTTACAGGAAGCCCTCAGCAAAGAATGCAAACAGGAAAGTTCTTCCTCATGAATGAACTTGCCTTTTAGCCAAGAAAGGTCCCTAGCTGCCCCGAGTAAATTCTGCAGATGAAAAGGAATTCTGTTTCTAAATTCCCTGAAAGTCAAACACTCTCACTGTATACAAATCTCTACATAGAATATTTCCTTTCAAATATGTATCATCAACTATCTTGCTCAGCTATGGTAAAGTGCAAGGCTGCCTATTGTAGTTCTGGATTCTGATATGGAAAAGTAGCAAAGTATATTTTAGTTACTGGGATAGGAATGTACTAAGTTACAAATCAGAAACAGAAATTAGAATGAGATTCAAAACAAGAGGTATTTAGACAGTGTTTAATCTGGGGACTTCATAGCCAAGAGATTTGACTCAGAAGTTTTGGAGGTGAAATAAAATATGACACATTTGCAAAGCCAACAAAGCATCCCAAGAGCACATGTAGCTGGAATAGATCAACAGCATTCTCTTTCCAGGTAGAAATTTCTAATTACTTATTTACTGGGAACTTGCATCTTTACTGAAATGTGGGACTAGATGACCACTGGTCTAATGAACTAGTAGATTTGCTTGGTTATAAAGTGTAATATGATGTGACAAAAAATATCACTTTATAAGAAAACCTTCTATCTTAGGAGTGTCTCTATGCTTGCATAACAGAAGTGAAAATGTAAATTATGTGCAGAGAATCACAGAAATAACTGAGAATATCTCAGATTAATTAATGAGGTACTGGCTACTCTTCTGTTTTGCTGAAGAGACACATGGGGGAACCCTCCCTCTCACACTCCAAATGACAGCTTGACACCGTGGACCTAAAAGGCTGCCTCACAGATATACTTACCAAAACCTGCCACCAGATGTAAAGACAACAGGATGATGAAATTTTACAGGTGAACCTGAATCTGCAGATAAGGAAACAGTCGAAGTCTCTATCATTTTTGGTCACATCATGATATATCTTACCAACATATTTCTATATCTCCAGTAATGAAAAGTGGTCATGACCCAAAAATTCTATGCATTTTTCAAATAAAATGAAAAAATATGTCCTTCCCTCTATAGAGCAGGCAATCTCAATTTCTATCCTCAGCAGCAGAGGGGTTTTTTATGCCTTGATAGGTTATAAACTGTTACAGATGAATTTTAAGTTCGAAGTGCATTGGAGAAGTCTAATATATCCAGTTCCTTCTAAATTGCTCTTTGTCAGATACAATGGTTTTCCACTGTCTTCTCCCACACACTTTCCATCTCTTTTGAAAATTGCCTCCTCTTTGAATCATTACCGTTGTAATTACAACAAGAAAAATCAGTAGTAGAAGAGTAAAATTTTGACACAAAGAGCATTATCATGGGACAAAAATATCCTGCTGTATCCAAAGATGACACAATGCTGCATTATTAATGTTTTTATTGATTATTGACTTTGTGAAAAGGTAAAAATCTAAATCTTTACAGTTTATATGTAGTATATCTTCCAACCTACAAAACATGGGAAAGTCATCCCAAAGCACTCAGGGGAAAAAAAGAAGCTTTTGTAAACATTTTTTTAGTTAAACCACAGGTGGAATATTACCCATCTAGTGTTCAGATGGGTAAATCTTGGTAGTTCAAAGGGAGAGGATCTGAATTATTTACCTACTGGGTGTAATATTTGCTCTTAGTTTGGGTGGATCAGAGTGGCTCATTATGAACATTGACAACTCATTGTTCTGCAAATACAAAACACACTGATTAGTCTTCTTGGTTGGATAAATGATCAATTCTATTTCTACAAGCAGTGTTAGATTCTTAAAAGGGGATGACAGTACAAATCTTAACATAGGCCATTATAAAATAAGCTACTTAGAAGGGACTTCTTCCTTTAAAGCTCATTTAAAATCAGACTGGAAGAGCGCTCATATAGTTCAATGATTTCCTGATCAGCTTTCTGCCCCATGGCAGGATGAATTACCTCCCTGCTATTTCTGACCAACATGTGACTAAATCATTGTTAAAAGCTTCATTGATGAGGGTTCCACAACCTCCCTAGACAATCTGCTCCAGTTTTCCAGTGGCTGTTACAAGGTTTTTCCTAACACCTAGCCCAAATCTTCTGTACTGTACTTAAACTTCTTATCTAAATCACCCCAGACACAGAGTCCTCTCTCTTTCCTGCACATTTTTATGTATTTGAAAAATTTAAGTTATTTCCCACTATGTAAGTGACAGGATCATGGTTCTTCCAAATCTTTCTTCTTTATTTAAGGTCCTGTAAATACTGGGGATAAGGGATAGGGCTCACACAGATTTCCAAACCTATTATTTACTAAGGAACACGTCCTACCATTTGACATGTCCAGAGGCAAATGTCCACCTCTGGAGCTTGATGCAGCACGGAAGCCAGGAAGGAGAGGCTGCAGAGATGCACACACATCCCCTGAATTTGTGGGTGGAGTTGGAGTTCAGCTCCTGTGGCTGTCAAAGGGGGTACAGCTTCTTTGCATTAAAAAGCAGAGGAAGAGAGAAGATAGGAATTGTCTTGAAAGCATCTGCAACAGAGTATCTGTATTATCCCACATCCTTTACCACCATTCTTCCCACTTTGTCTGAAGGCAGGAGTGCTTAACCTACATCTAATGTAGGGTGTGAGCAGACAAGAGCCAGGCTTTGGGAACACAACAGGCTGCCACAAACAAAACCTCACACATCATCTACTGCTGAGAGCTTACCTCACCAGATACACGGTGTTTGCAGACTTTTAAATTTGACTCATAAATATTTAAGATTGAATTCTGGTTTCACTCAAGTGTCAGTGAGATTTTTACCAATGACTTAATAACAGTCGTATTTCATGCTGCATGGATATGAATTACAGGCAAAATTACACTTATAGAATGGTATTTCTGACTGTTTAAGATCTCCAAATATATCACACTGTCCTTCGTATACAACCCTGACAGTGTATATGAGAACCCTGTCTGCAACTGTTTAAAACCAAGTTTTAAACAGCTGAATATTATTTTCAGTGAAAGTCACAGCCCTATTTTATAACAGCACACTTTAAATACATTCAGATGATTCAAAGAAAAGCTAAACCCTCCATCTTAAAATTCTCACATGAAACTGGTTCAAGGTTTAGCAACTGCTGTATCTTAGTCTTCTGCTTTGTTATTAGTTTTCCAATATTTCCCCCCTCATCTAGATTACCCTCTATTATTTAGCTAGAACTTCCTCCATAATTGCAATCAATGAATAGTAATCATGTAATAACCATATCCTGACAGGTCTATTTTTGCACTGGGGAAAAAGATTAATTTTCTTTATCATCACTTCTGGAAGCAATTTTTCTTCTTACCTGGAGGAGCAAAGGGAAATGTAGTGCCTGGTGGAGAGTTCTGCTTACTACATAAAGCATTTGAGCAAGACCAGCCACCTCTCCTTTAATTTTTGAATTATTTGTCTATAGGTTTATAAAAATCTGTAAATTTATTGGAATTTCACTGACTTTTAGACATCATTCTGTTGCTGCACAAAGGTAGAAAGTACTTTGCAGAAACTGCTTGTTGACACTGAGCTAACAGTGGCTTTCTGGGAGACTTTTCAGTGTTTTTCTTAAACTGCAGGTAATGCACAGAGAAACTGCATTCTTGGTTACATTTTTTGAGCTTAGATACTCAACACCAAAGTGCCAAGGAGCATGCATTCTGCCAACTATCCAATAAAGGCCTAATTTGATATTCAATAGAATAAAATATCCTGAATTAACATGGATACCTACAGGTTGCTCTAATGATTTCTTTTCCACTGCCACATAAATATAGCCCATGAAACTGGTAGAGAAACACAAAAGGAAAATGTAATTTGGTTTGTATATAGAAATCTGCTGTGTTCTCTTTTTCCCCTTACAAATTTGTTCTAAGTGGGCTTGGCCTAAAGTTACTGGAATCAAAGGCAGTTTTCCTACTGACTTCAGGAGATTTCAGACTATGAGCAGCAATAAATGGAAATTCAGAGGAAATAAACTCTCCTACGGTGTTCACATTTTTCTGCTTGAAGTCCATATAGGGAAATTCTCAGCTGTCTTGTGAGGATAAGCCAGGCCATTCATTGCCCCTGAAGACCTAAGATGGGCACTCAAAAGTTCAACCTATTTACAGGGAAGAGAGAGATTCTGCTGATATGCTATTTTACTGTGTGCCCTGGCCTGGCTCTGCTTTAGGACAAACAGACTTTTTGCCAAGTACTTTCAAACAGGACTTAAAAAAACCATTAAAAAAAAAAATAAATTAAAAATCAAGGTTTGAATACATCAGATTTTCATTCCTGAATATTATCCTTTTAGGTGGACACTCTTCAGTGAGTAGTTCTGACTTTAAATGGTCTGTCAACCATTCAATTGACAGCAAAACCAGAAAGGGAGTTCTCTAAATTACACGGAGTTTCTGTAAAACTTAAGCACACTTTCGTTCTTCCCTCTAATGTTTAAAACTTCTTGAGGAACTGATCCTTGTTCCAAAGTATCAATCCACTCTGAGGACTGATTTTCCAGTGGTAGCTTCTAGCATTTGTTGTACAAATACCGACAAAACTTACTTAAACTACTCTTATCCCCCAAACTCTTTCTCTGTTCCAGCCCCACATGGCACAAACCAGAGGGTCCAGCTGAGCAGTCCCTCTGAACTCTGTTCCATTTCTCTCATCATGTTTTGTGCTTCTGTAAATGTCCTCACAGTCAGGCCTGATGATAGGACCATATGAAGATTATTATTAGTACAGGCCCATCACGAGAACACATCTCTGTCTTCATACAACAAGCAACTTGTGACTGCACAATATTAATACACAATAACTAGAAGGGCAAACCTTTTTTTTTCTTGCTCTAGTCTCATCTCTCCCACAGGCAGACCCACATTAAGTTTCAAGGAACTCTTTCTAATACACACCAAACAAAAAAAGCGTACGTGTATTTTCATCACTTCAGCAGTGTCACCTTTCCTCTGAAAAGAAGAATTGATGATATACATCCGTAATGGGGAAAGAATTTATTTCACAGCTCTGAAAATTAGACTAAAAATCTCACTTCAGGCTTCTCTAGCTCAGCTTGTAATTTTCATAATTCTTTTAAGATATCAGCAGAAGGCATCTTTTTGTATGCACAGTAATGAAGAATTTAAATACACTAATTACCTTTAAACATAGGCATATTACCAAAAGATTATAAAGCAAAACATTTTTTGAGCAAAGCAGCAACTTTTAAAATAAGCAATTATTACACAATTGAATGCAAAACAACATTTATCTACCAGGCATTTTGGAAAGATCTGGGAAGTACTTGATAGGAAAACAAAATGCCTGGTTAATCTAGCTGAGTTATGTTGATATGATGGAAGTCAGAAGGCAATTGTGAGAAAACACTCTGCATCTTTGCTGGTGACAAAGTGTTCAGTCATAAAAGCTTTGATTTAAATCCTCCTAGCATGGCGTGGTGGAAGCATGCAGCACCACAACATGTATCTATTTTTCTTTTTGTCTTCTCTCCAATAAGAGTATACTTTTAGCTTCCAACTCCTGTGTGTATCAAAAATGGTTTCTACATCCAGGGAGAAATCAGAGGGGAATGAAAAACAGCCTGAGGGATGCAACAATCTCACCATACTTTCAAGTAAAGAAATAACAATTCACTTGTAATAGGACTGTCCCATTAGGGTCCCTGATTGCCATGGAAATCTCAATTGACCTATTCCTTTTTTTTGTCAAATTTCCCACTTACAGATGATTAAAACAGTATGACCTTGGATTTGGACTCACTAGGGTTTTTTTTAAGGTGTACCTCTCACCCCTCCAAGAATTCATAGGAGATAAATACTCTTCCCTGAATCTCACATTGTCTCAGCAGTTGGATATTCTTCCAGACAGTTTTGCTCAGGCTTCTCAGAAGAGATGTGACCACTCAATTTCCCTTTTTTGATTACACCTTGGGGAAAATAACACTTTCCCCCTTTGTATTCAGCGACTTCACAAAATAATCCAAATACACTACCTGACTGCTTGTAGAGACAAAATAAAGAGCTTCATTCCATTAATTCCTCTTCAGAATAAACATTCAAGCCTGGTAGTAGAGAGGATAGAAATCCTTGCTTTGTGTCACTATAAACTGCTGGAACTTCCAAGGCTGAGACATCAGGGCTGAGCTGCAGTGGGTTTAGCGGTGGCTCCGCCTGGTGCCCACGCTGCGCTGTTAGGCAAGGGTAGAGCAGCACAGCTGCCCCGGCAGGTCCCCCTGCTGGGTTTGTCTCTGTGCAAACACAGTGCCACTGTCACAGCACAACACTGCAGAATGCTGGGGAGCTATTTCTGTAGCACCAGGAACACTTATTCCTCCACAACTTGACCCCTGCTCTGTGTGGCGATGGTGCTGATGTGTTTCAGATGTGATGTATAATAGCAGGAGAGCAATGATGCAGCAGAGCAGGAAATTAAAAAAGATGCTGCTCACACGAAGGAATGTTTAGTTAAGTTTGAAAATCTTGGCTGAGATGATAGTGTGATGGACCATTTGTTACATCTTTACTCACTAATGTTCATTTGTGGTGGAATTTGTGGTGTGTGGGTTTGTTTTTTCTTTCTACGAATCGGTTCGTTACTGATTTTAAATGATTCTAAGAGCTCATCTGCCTTTCTCCCAACACATTTGGAGTCAGAGAGAATATTGGAAAGCACTAGGGTCCTTAAGGGAACAGCCCATTACAATACACAACAGTAACTATGTTTCTACGATTTATGAGAAGAAAGCAATATGTGCCTGTTTCGGTGCCTGTCGTTTGCCTACCAATGGTGCAGTGCTCCCCATTCCAGCCCTCTCTGCATTCACATTTCCCATCTTTACAAGTTCCGTGCTCCGTGCAGCGGGGATGACACACACGCTGGTCACAGGCCACTCCTGTCCACCCTTCCTCACAGCGACAGGCTCCGCCAATGCACACCCCGTGGGTGCCACAGTCCACAGAGCACACTTCTAGGAGAAGGAGAGAAGAAGATGATGGCTTGTTTACGCCAGCAGCCTGGTCCTGAAGGGACAAGTGAGCGCAACAGGCCTGCTTCTGCTGAAACTATGTGCTGTCAAAAGCTGGCTGGCTCATACTCTGACCAGAACTAGCATTTAGCTTCTGCTTAAAACCTAGTAAATTGTATGAAAAAATTGTTTAGAGAGGGCAGACTGCTGTAGAGCCGTGTCCTCTGCTCAGGTACAAACAAGTTCCAGAGGCAGGTTCCACAACAGCTGGCAGCAGTGCAGAAGGGGAGACCACAGATAGCTCTGCTTCACTCACACCTCTGGTGATTTGGATACAGACATTGTTTTGCTACAAATGAGACTGAATCTCACATAAAACTCATTCAGCAGCAAATTGGTGACAATTCAGAGCCTCTTAGGAGTGACAGGAAAAAGACACATTTTCAAAGGGAGTGGTTTTGGAATCCTATTTCTAACATGGTCAGTTATCCAGTATCTCACTCCAAAAATTCTTCTAACTGCTCTCTGCCAGCTGAAGTTGTAGAGAAGCAGAGGGGTCTTTTGCCTTGTGCATCATCAAACAAACTGAGAGTGAAACACTCATTCATGAATTTTTCTGGCTTCTGAAGCAGAAAAAGCACATCTTGATAGTCACTTCACTGCTGGGGTATTCTGAGTAATTAATCATAAGAAATAGCTGAATAAGTGTGAAAACTGTAATTATTATTTTGAGCGACTTGCTTATAGCCAACAGCCCCATCTCAAGGTTCAGTTTATAATATAATTGCAAAATTCCCAGTGTTTTTTCCCCACAAGTAGAACATTTGCTGCCTTGTCAAAACTGGTTTTTTCTCTTTAGCTCCTTCTGTTAGAACAATCAAGTTCGGCAACTGTAGCTTTGGAGACGATGAAATTTTCTGGCCTACACTTTTGTGACTGCTTTTTAGTCTCTTTTGCTTTAAAACTATTTTTTAAAATATTCCATGAACAATTAAAAAGGCAAAATACCCTTTGGTTGAAAAGAGATTCTTCTGTTTTGTGATGTTTTTAATCAATGAGTCACCTCATGAGCAAACCTCCAAAATTTACTTAACTGTAGTGTTTTCCATTCCTCCAATGCTACAAATATATTTATAAATTAGGCAAGTTTTCATTTACAGTTGGAAAGCAGATGTGAACCACTTGAGTAACTTTTTCAGTCCAAATGAGGGTCAGTATCAGAATTACAGGCTTCTAACCTGCATCGTTCCTTGCCCCACAGCTGACAGTCCCAAATTTAGAACGTAAGAAAATGTAGTGTCAAAGATACATCCCCACTTCTTCCCAACATCACAAACAGGACTAAAAGACAATTTTCAAAATTATCTGCATTTAAAGCTTATCATAGGTATTAACATTTTAACAAAACAGGAGCATTATTGCAAAATCAGGAAGAAATGTTTCTCTTACCAACGGAGCAGTCGGGACCCATCCAGTTGGGATCACAGCTACAAAGACCTGTGTCAGCCAGGTAGGTACCATGCCCACTACACTGGTCTGGACACTGGGCTCTGGGAAGCTCACAATTTATTCCACCCCAACCCGGGCTGCAGAGACATTCTCCATTCACACAGACTCCGTGGTTGGAGCATGTTGGATCTAAGCAATCAACTAAAGAAGAAAACAAAACAATGTCGAGAAAGGTCAGTTCACACAGTATGATGTTTGGAAAACATGTAGCTGCGTGCTGGGAAAAGTTTGCATCCCTGTGATAAATAAAGTAAGTTGATGTAGTTCTTCAAGTCATATTAACACCTGGTCTGAGAATGGGAAAGTGTGAAGTAATTTGTGCTTTACATCAGCTCCAAATAAAAGAGGGTGTGACTGAGCAACAAAGGCTTGCTTCAGGATTGCTGTAGTGAAGAAGCACAAGGACTTAAAACTATATGAGTTCCACACACAAGCCTTAATCTAGGGACATTTCTTCTGAAGTACATTGCAGTTCCAATGACTCATGTACTGCATTTAAATAACAAAATAATAATTAAAAAATAATGGAATAAATTGTACATTTTAAAGGTTACTGTTCTTTGGAGTATCCTCATCGATACTGCTGTTGTTAATATTGCAATGCTGGAGCACTGGGAGAATGACATCCTGATATTCACTTTAGGTACCTAGAAGTGGAAGTATCAGTGGCTTTCAGCTTCATTTAGATGCCTAAATTATTAAGGCACTACTGAACATTTGATTTGTGCTCCATTAGTAGCTGAGCTGTGAAACACAGTCCTAGTTACTTCAACGCATATTCTAACCAGCAGATAACTCCTCTTAAAGGAATAAAAAAAACAGAGATAGATATGGATTTCCTTTTTATTCAATCCAAACCCAACAGAATAAGAAAGTGAAAACAGTTACGATGGAAAAACATCCAATGAAATTTCAGTTGCCATTTCAATCCTGATAAATAAAGGAATGTTATGAACCCTCGTTCAAATAAATTCTATCAGTACCACTATGGTTTTCAAAATTTTTATCTCATATCATTCATTTGTATAAGTATACTCTACTGCAAATACCAACATAGAGGCTTTTCCAGCTGCCTTTTGCTGTGGAATCGAGGGCCAAGGTCAAAGTCATGTCCTAAATAAAACCAATTCCTCTCATGACTGGTATATATTAGCTCACAACAGAAGGACCAAGAATGATTGGCATTCTCTCTTGCAGCTCTAGGAAGATCTGAGTTTATAATGAAAGTGATTTATCTCTCATCTTTTCCAAATTGATCCTTCTAAATTAAGGCAGACACATTTTCACTCTACCTTATGTATACAATACTTGATCTTTCAAATCTCACCTTCTTTATAAACATAGAATCTTGTCAAAGTATTTCATGAAGCTGAAGAACATTTAAAGTAAGTATATAGATTGGATACAACACAGGGGACTGAGGCAGGCACATTTAGAGATGGAATTACATGAGTTATCAAAACAGTTTTAATTTGGATTACAGTCGTACAGGAATAAATTACTATAAAACTTCTTGTAAGATGTTCATTTTAATTTTCTTGTTCTAAGATTTGATGCTTAATTAATTGGACATGAAAACATGATAATTCAATTTCATATTTATAGCTAAACCAAGATTGTTTTGTGGCTCAGTTCAGATAAGAGTTGATAAATTCATAAACTGTTGTAAAATTATCCAGAATGCTTGTCCTGTACTGTTACCCCTTCTTGGTGCTTAACAATATTAGACACTGTTTGAAGTTTAGAAAACATGTTTCATAGTATTTCTAGTGAACTCAGAAGACACAGAGGTGTGATAAAACAACCTGATTGAATAAAGAAACAAGGAACACAAAGATTTAGGTCATTTTACTTTCAGTATGAAGGTTATGTTTTCCCCTAAATTTAGGCTATTCTTCTTTTTTTTAGATGTTGATATTTTAATGGAAAATGTCAAAGGGTAATATGTGTATAACATTGCATGTGGCAGGCCAGCTACCTTTAGGAGATGTTGATGAGTCCTAATGTACTCTCCATGTCAGAAATGCATCAACTTCCTTCTGCAAATGAAAGTACTAATGAAAGCAATGTGGAGCATATGAAAAACACCACCTCCTGCTACATAAATTCACTGTCTTTCCTCTACCCTGAATTACAGTGTTCATGCAGCTGAGGTGAATTTCCACAGAACAAGCCTATCATATCCCTAAGCCTCTAATCTCCCCTATTTTATAGAATAACACACTAAGCACCTTCGTCCTTTGTTCTAGATAAATATCCTTTATATACCTGTTTTGTTCTACCATACAGGTACATAAGAGCTGTCACATTTAAATTGACAAAAGGAGTTTTTACTTTGAACCCAAATCTTGTTCTATTTTAATGGATGCTCTTCGAATTATCATCTTGGGCCAGATCCTCATCTGCTAAAACTAGCATGACATGACTCCCTGCAATGGAACCACACTGACTTCTGCTGACTTCTGCCTTGAGTCTTTAGAAAGGTTTACAATGGTATTTAATAAGGATTTATAAATGGAGCTTCTTAAGAGTTTAAACAAAGGAGAACGTGCCTGAGCCAGCAAGTACGTTGGACTTGGAACTCGCAGCCCCCTGGCAGCTCACATCATTAGAGCTCATTTAATAGTGGGCCCTCTGTAGAATTGACACAAAAGGTACTGAAAGCAATTTATATCCCTAAGGACAAAAAAGGAGGTCAAGGAGTTTTCTGAATAATATGTACCATAAAGTCCCCAAAGAGCCATGAATTACACTTCCAAAGTTCCACGTCATTGAAAAATGACTCGGCTGCGACACTGACGAGAAAACCTCCCTTAACTGAACCAAATTTGGCAATTTCACTTGTCTTCCCCCAATCCAGATTGAACGAAGCCTGACAAATATGCCACTTCATCTTGTGTGCAAATTTGTTAATAGAACAACAGTGGTTATGCTGCAAAAATTGTGCATCACAAATATTGATTTTGGTGCCACTTTCACTTCAGGTAAATTGTTTGAACAATATGTCCATGATGAATATCAGAAACAAAAAGCTAACGGGAAGGAAAAAAAAAATGCTGACCCACTTGCTCTAATTCAATACCCTAGTTGGAAAATGGTGAATGAATCAACTTTCACCATTCCTTTTGGAAGCTCAAATCAATAGAGGAGATTTCATATATTACATATAAACACAGAACTATTTATTTGTATCATTATACCATTAGAATGGTAGTATTTAAACTCATGCAAAAACTTCAAACAAGATCAGATTATTACCTACAACTGGAGAGACTCCACTTAATATTTTACCCTTTTTCCCACAGCTCTTGAATTATGTGAGAAATACATACAGTGCAGCAGAAATGGAATTTTAGAGTAGAAACATGACAATATTTTTAATTGATTTGTAAATTAATTTATTGACTTAGTTATTGCCCAATGATGTATGCAAAAGGTTATTTTAACCTTTTTTGTCATGTTGTCAGCTCCTTCACTGAAGTTTGCAGTCAATACCTCCTGCCTTAGTAATCTATCTTTTTAAGAAAAAACATCCTTTCAAGCATAGTGTTGATTAAATAGTATCTATCCTTTCACCTCACATACTAATTAGCCTCCCCAAAAACTTTGTTGACTGACAGTGTCTTGTAGCATTTCCAACTTTGAATGGTGTTAACATCAACACCTCTGCAAAAAGACACACACTCCCACCATCTGTAAAATTCTCTGGAGCTGGTGACGTGTTTGTTTCACCTATTTTAAATATTCACCTGAAGATAAGCTGAATTAAGCACTACAAGAGCCTATTTCTCCTATAAGGAGTACTTGGGGATTCAAGATAAGAAGCCAGAAATCACAATCAAGAGGAGGGAGGAACTACTTACAAGGTAGAATTTACAGTAAGGTAGAATTTACAGTAACAAATGAAGGAAAGATCATTTGAGGCAACCTACCACAGTCTCTCTAATAATACAGCCGTTTATAGGACAACACAAAACATGATGAAATTTATATAACTTAGTTAGACTAAGCAAATAATTTTATCTTTTATCCCTCTTTCTGTACCAGAAAGAAAGCTTCTACATTCCTGGGGAAGAGACTGCATGTTTCAGAGCATAGTCAAGACAGTTTTTTCCATCTTTGATTTGATGAGAATGCTAGCTACAGCAAGGCATGTCAGATCATTTTTGAATATTTCCTATAATCAAACATTCAGGGTGAAATGAGAGCTATCAATTCTAGCAGACAAAAAGGATATTAAATAATTTTCTGGATATAGTTTAAAATGAAACCCATTTTAAAAAAAAAATAAAATGGAAAACTCTACTCTCTTCAATTTAGTTCAGGATTAGAGCTTTAATAACCACTACTGTGAAGCTTTTCTGGAAGGAGATGACAGTAGCAGTGTTGACAGTCACTCCTAATAAGAATCCTTTTTCTCTTTTTTGGCTCTTAGCAAAGGAATTTCACTCAGACTAATGCAAGATCTTGTCCTAAAGGTAATGACTGCAGTCCATACCCAAAACATAAAACCCTTAGTGGTATAGGTCCCCATAGTTTTCTTCCCTTTGTTTTCTGGTGGGACTGTTTACTACAAGGTAAAATAAAAAACTATACATGTGGAGACAGCTATGCACCCCACTCAGAATACTCCACAGCAACTCTTTAGGCCTAAAACCCTGCAGATCCAATCCTAGCACTTCAATCCTGAAACTGCTCCTCCTTTTTGAAGCATTAATAAACTCTGGAAGATCCTCATAAAGTAGCTTGAACTATTACTGTTCTGAGGATGTGCCAAAGTATGCAGAACTGTCTATTTAGCCATCACCTGGGGAGATAAACTCCCTCTTAAACCCATATTAACTTCTTTTAAATAGAAAAGCAATCAATTTATGTTGTGCATTCCAACAGAAAACACTGTGAATGTAACCATTATTGAGCTTAATCTATGACCACATTTTGCTTGGGTTCTTTTAGAACTGGACACTTGGAACACAAAGAGCTTTTCTGTATTTGAAGGGCAGTTACTGTCTGTGTGCACCATTTACCTGTCTTTAAGCCCACATGACTGCAGACAACAGGAGTAATTTGCCCCACATTAAGTCCATAAGTAAGAGGGATCCCCAAGTCTTTCAAATTTGCTGCAGCAACTTCTGTCAAATAGTGACTGGTACGTTTGCTGTCTGGACCTGCAGCTATAAACTGGCTGCTGCTCCTTTTATGTCTGCATTTCACACCTAAATTGTTCAATAAATATAATCCATAAAAAAAGCTTTATCTTCACTCTTCAGCAATGGAATTATTCAGGTTTACCTGTGGCAGACATTCTTAACCCCACAAACCAACGTATTCAAAAGGCCACACGTTTTGTCAGAACTTTGATAGATCAGTAAAATTGTGAGGGACTTCATCTTTATCCCTCTTTTACAATAATCTGCTTCGTCTTTCCTTTTCTTCTCTCCATTAAATAGCACCAAAACCCTGAAAACAAAACAAAACAAAAACACAGAAAGAAAATGTCCTACCTTCTTCACAGTTTTCTCCTTTAAAGCCAACAGTGCAGACACAGTTCCCTTCGATGCAGGAACCATGACCTCCACACGAGGGATCGATGCACTGGCTGATGGGAACATCACACTCGGGACCTTTCCAGCCACTGTAGCACAAGCAGGTGCCTTTGGAGTACTGACCATTGCCACTGCACAGGACTGGGCAGGCAGCTGGAAAATGGAATGAAAGAAAACCAACAGACAGGGTCATACATGCAGTCAGGTGAAAGTGCACCAAAAAACCCACTACCAAATACTTATATTCAAATATGTTCATTTACTGGGGGTGGGGGGGATCTAAGATGATTTGTAGTAGTTCAGTTTTTCATCTCCCAAAGAAAAAAACTGATGACAATGTAATAAAGCCTGCATGTGTTGGGCATTGAAGAATACAACTGCTGCTCTGTATAGACTTTTGGTGATGTTTGGGATAACTAATGAGGTAATGCAGAGATTCAGGTCTGACATTACTCTGCCTTGTTCCACCAGGCAACATCCAATTTTCAGACAGAACACAAAACATTCAGTCCCTAGAATATTGTATTATATAGCATCTTTCTTCTTCCATAACACTTTTATAATGTCATGTCCCAACATTTTTTTAAGACCCTTTGACTCATCTTCAGTGTAAGAAACTTGGCTACAGGAATAACACAAGCTTTCATCTACAACAAATGTACCTTGCCACCAATATCCCTGCTGAACCTTGTTTTTCCAAATCCCAGAGTGACTGCTGATACCCTTTGTGGACTGGCAAGAACAAGCCATTAACCCTTATCCCTCCCTCTTGTATTATTAAGGGGTAAGACACATTCTGAGCAAATATTACTTTATGCAAATGAAGTGAAGCTTATGAATAATAAAGGCAGCCACCAGGTCTTGGATGCCAGGAATCAGATGTTGTACATGTGCAAAGCAATGGAAAGAAACAAGTGGTTTATTAAAAGCCAGTGGCACATCAGTGTTACACTAAGGCTTATTCACATTCCCTGTGCCCATGTCTCCAGGTTAACACAGCAATCTGTGAACTCACATGCCTGCCACTGACTGAATGTGTGCTCACCAGCCAGAGAAATGGAAAAGATAACGAGGGAATAACAGAAAATGGGAGTAATGAAGTGAATCTTTGAGAAGAGGTATGCTTTTGTGCTTCTCCCTCTGATGCAGTCTGATAAAGACAGAAAAGTATTTCCCTGTCTTTTCACCCTTCAAAGTAATTAGAAACTAACAGCTAGTTTTTCAGTGCCAAAAATATAATCAAAAGCTACTATTAATCATTAAAAGGTCCTAATGTCCTCTTGCCTCTATTATCCCTTTAACCTGAATGATCAAGAAGAACCCAAGTAATTGATTTCCTGCAAAGAATTGTGTAAATTGTCCAGTTATACAACTTCTTCACTGTTCAGTCCTGTAACCCTTATTAATCTTAGCTGTCCCACTGATCTGCTGCAAAAACACATTTCAGGGCAGATTTTTTCAAGAATTTTCTTATTTGAAATAGGAAAAAATGATCACAAAAATATATATATATTCAGATTTGTAACCTAAGCCATTAGCTAAAATTTAAGAGTGCTGAGAATTATTTCAATTAAGACTACAGGTTGATGGGCCACATGTACAATCTTTTTGAGCCTGTATTTTCCACAGTAGAACAATAACAACACCTGAATAAAATACAATTTCCAGCAGCAACTTTCTGATTTCAGATGTGACATATGTTCACAAGTGCTTGACTGAGTTCAGCGAAAAAGTCTATGCCGAAGTTCTACCAGTTTAGCTTTTGCAGCTGGTTTCAGAATGAAGTTTGCTAAACTAGCTGGACTGAATTACAGTACAGACAAAGCTCCATTATGTCCATATCTAGGACAGGCTACTATACATCTTTTTGCACAACATCAAACACCCTTCCACGATACACAACAGGCTGAACTAGTAGCATCTGAAATGCTGTATGACTAGTTATTCCCTCTGTCTGCATGCAGCACAGCCTGGCACCTGCCTCAGCTTCTCAGCACCCACTACTTTGCTCTGTCCCTGCTGCAAGACACACAGATCAGCTAGAATGCAAGGGGTCCAGCCATGACCACTTCCACTCTTCAGGTATGAAACCTGGGGAAACAAACAATTCTCTCTGCCCAAAACTCTCCATTTTACTGTGATTACAAGACTTGTTTGGGCTGATGTTGATACATTTCCCCAAGTCACTATAAGAAGGTAATCACTTCAGCCCTGCTCTCTGTTTGCCATGATGTAGAGGACTTGGAGGTGAGTGATCAGAAGGTAGCTTGTTCAAAAGACCTGGAGTCATTATGAGTGGCAAGTTTCTTGGTGTCTCCTTCCAGACCCTGACAGACTGCAGAGACACTGTCCCTTCACCTGGGGCTCAACACAAAAATCTCTCCCTCTAGAACAAGGCACTTCTCAGCTCCTGTTTATGGTGAGTAAACCTGCAGTCCCTTTCTTCCAGTCCACCATGGAAGGAAGTAATATTGTTAGATGCAAATTTTCTCCATGCTTCTCAGTCATTGCAGGGACTCAAATATTATTAGTGGTTTTTCAATGTGGATTCTCCAGCTGCACTGGGACAGACAGAATATGGCTTCCTTTTAACCATCAACCTGCCCACCATGCTCTGATAAATCTGCACAGAGAGAAGAGGTCCCAGGAAAGCTAAACAAATCAGTAGGCAGTATCTTCAGACAAACCACATTTGATAGACTTGATTTACAAGCTGGATACAAGTGAGGAACAGCTTTTTCTGTTTTGTTAGTTTACAGGTCAACATGGCACTCAACACCTGAAAGGATTTCTGTCTGCTCTGGACTCAAAACTCAAATAAGGGCAATAATTCTATTTGAACAGGGCAGTCCCCTGCAAGAGGGACTGAGCAGAAATAAATAACCCCCCCTGCCCCGAAAAAAAAGCAATAAGCAACTTAGATGTGACCACTCTGACCTGGCTCAATAAGCTGTGCCAGCCCCTGCTGTGAGATTGCTTCTCCCCTTGCCTTGCCCCCAGGGCTCAGTAAGCAATGGGCAATTGTGGTCCAGCTACTTGGAACACCTCCCTGGCCATTCTTGGCTTCCACTTTTGATCTGAATTTGCAGGGTTCAACTTCTAGGACACCAAGGCCTGGCACAGCAGAACAGTTACTAGAAGGTGCTGGAGCTTGGGCTAAAGAGCTCCCACAGCTATTTTTTAGTGCTCCCTTGCTCTGCTATGGTGCTTCAGGAATTTAAGTAAAGCTGAAAGCCATGTCACAGCTTTTCATTCCTCTCTTCATGCTTCTACCAGGTCAGAGGTCTGGATATGGTTCATAAATCTATTCAGTCCTTGTGAAGCTTGTGTCTAAGCTGAACACTAATCTGCCTTCAGTGGTCTGCCACTGCAGGATGGGTTGCCAAAACATTAGTGACACCAGAACTGACTTAGGAGAAATGAGAGAATCTGTTTTTTAACCTTAGGGATCAAATAAATACAGTTAAGATTAAGACACTTGCAACCTAAAGCCATAAAGTTTAATCTACAACCCTCTGCCGGGGTTATTCTACAAACTACAGAACAGAAATATCATTTTGAGGGTAAGGAAAATGACAGAGGTTCTTGGTCAGATTTTTGGCATTTCCAAGACTGCCATGCCACTAAGATTGCAAGAGAAACATTTAAGCCAGAATGCAAGCAAGGGTAGGTTATAAGAAGCTGGTTTGTCACTGTTGTAATAAATAGCTCTTCATTAATATTTCTGCTGTGGCTTTATAGGCTGTCCTAAGTGGGGAACAGAGAGAGAATCAAGCTGCTTTTCCATTTTCCAGTTAGTCTAAAAGGAGGTCTGCTATGCTTATTTCCTAAGACCACATTGCTGCAGGGTGAAACCCAAAATAGTCCACTCTAATTTTACATGCAGGTGGAGTCAATTAATGTACAAACAACTCAAGAGGCATCTAGAGTTCTTATCTAGGACTGCTTACTTCCCCTATGTGGCCCCTGTTCCAGAACAGAACTGACTGTTCCAAGTCTGTTGAAGGAGTGTGAAAGAAGGTTGGTTTATGAATGGAACAATTCAGTTCCATCTCATTTCGATGGACTGATCAGTTGCACAAAGACAACTGCCACCACACACCAGCACTGTCAAAAAGTGGACAGAGGTCTTCAGGAGTAGTTACAGCAACAGTCAAGTAAATTAAGCACAAGGGTATATCTTGTGAGTGAAGTCTGAATAAACACAACAAGTATTAGCCCCGAATGTGGTTCTAGTGATGTGGTTCAGTCCTTTATCAGTATTTGAACAAAACCAGACTAGTTCTTTACATGGGGCTCAGCAGATCAATGGATACTAGAGACGTTTGAGTCCTGCATGCTGCACACATTTAAGAGGTGAATTGATCAAGAAAGACCTGTCAAACATCCCTCTAAAAGTTCTCTCTGGATAGGTATTTAGGACTAATGTTAATATTCCCTGATGCATGGGGAAAGGTGATTTGATAGCAGCCTGTTACACACGGACTAAGAGGGGAGATGGTAAGGGACAACCCAAATGGGTTTGTGTCAGAAGTCACCATTTTGTGCAGTGACACTCAAGACACAGGTATCCCAGCTGCAGTCTGTGTACACACTCCTTTCACCCACCCTTATGGTAGTGACACGTAGATACTCACCAGAGGTGTTCTTCTAGAGCATGGCAAGACACCAGTAAAGGATATCTGAGGAGTCAGACTCTTGGAGGCTGTTGCAGAACTGGATTTAGTTACACAGCTGCTTGGTTGAGAGGCCTTCCCCTGCTAGTTGCAGTTCCAAACAGGATTTGAAGGCAGAGTTCTGGCTTGTTTCCTCTTGCTGTAGAGCAAACATTACCCTGGTGCACAGAGAGTCCTGTACCACTAAGATCTAGGCTGTCAGGTCTCTACTGAAGAATTCCTCATAGAATAGACAAACTTACATACTTCTCTTGAAAGCTGAGTTTGTGGGTACAAAAATACACAGACTTGAATGGTTTTTGAACTTGCATCTGCAATCCTTCCCTGGACCAGGTCACAAGCAATGCCCTTACATTGCTCCTGTTTTGCAGCACCTCAGTTTTGCACCCAATTGTAAATTTTCAAATGTGGCATAAGAGGGCTTAGCTTCCTTTGTGCCACCCACAAGCTTATTCAGAGCCCAGACAAGCTGTCAGGAGTCACCGCATATTGACCTAAAATTTTCCAACATAGGTACCACTGAGTTTTGTGATGAGATACCCATGACAGGTTGGTGAGGGGAGGTCTGGATGGACGAAACTACATCAAGTCTGTTGGGGGACACTGCTTGAGTAAGGACCAGCAGGGCTGTATCCACAATGCTTGCAAGCCCTACTCTTGCAGATTAGACCAGATTTCTCCTACTACATGGAAGAATATTCTTTGATTGAATACATGATTAGACAAATTAGTGGAATGAAACTCTACCAAGGCTACTATATACAAAGAGACATCATCTACTGTAGGAAGTCTTAACACAAGTTATCTCTAGAACCAAAAGAATTCACTGGAGAAGTATCAAAGACAGGTACAATATGTACTCTTCCTCAACTGTATGTCAGGATCAGAGCTGAAATCCTGGGAAAAAAAGGCTGAGGGAATTAAAGATGTTTAGTTTGGAGAAAAGGAAGGCTGGGAGGGACCTCATTGCTTTCTATAACTACCTGAAAGGAGGTCGTAAGGAGGTGGGTGTTGGCCTCTTCCCCCAAGTGAATAATGATAGGACAAGAGGAAATGGCAAGGGAGCTTCAGATTGGACATTAGGAAAAAAAAGTCTATACTGAAAGACTGGCCAGGCACTGGAACAGCTGCCCTGGGAGGTGGTGGAGTCACCATCCTTGGATGTGTTCAAGAAAGCACAGATGAAAAATTTCAGGGCATGTTCTAGTGGCCAAGCTTGTAGATTGTGCATTTGTGGGTTTTTTTGGGTGCGTGTGTTTTTTTGTTTGCTTGTTTTCTTTTTATTATCCCCCCCTCCTACTTATGGTGGGACTCAGTGGAGGTCCTTTCCAACCACAACTGTTCTGTGATTCTGTAATATGACAAACACCTTCAGAAAAAACACCTTCTATACAAATACCTCCAGAAAAAAACATTATGAAGAAACTATTTATATTGCTGTGTAAGATACGTTCAGCCCTTGCTGAACTGTAGCTACCATGATCCATGAGTGGAGGATATGCACTGGTATTAGCATGCCTTGCACTTGCTGAGGTTTTCACAAAGTTTGCTTGGGGACAGACAAAAACCTGGTTCTACTTCCAAACATATGGACACATCTTGACTCTTCTCATCAAGAATAATTTTTTGAGCCTGTTTTTTCCCCAACAATTCTTCCTTATACTTAGTAGTGCAAGCCAGCCCAGTGTCCCTAAGCTTGGGGAGAAGTTCTTATGCATCATGAAAGAGAGTAAATATTTTTCAGGTCTTTAATACAACCATATGAACATGCTATAGCTCTCTCTCAAAAATTGTCTGGACCTACAGACTGGGCTGTTTCCATATAATCTCTGGACAGAGCTGCACAAATTCCTGCCTGTATAAAAACTTGACATACACACTAGCACAATAGAAATCAAAGTGTTCTTTGTTTCATTAACCACTGGGAATTGTACTGATGTAGGTCAAACTGCTTACCAATGACCCTTAGCAGCGAACCTGCTGGGTGCAATTCCTCTAGGGAATAATTAATTCAGCCTCCATAATATCTCACACTTGGACTTCCTTTTAGCAGAGATTAAGCTGCTGCTGCTGAGGGATTATGCATGATTCTACCAGTCTATAAAGATGAATTACTGTTTATGACAGCCTAATCTGAAACCAAGAAATGCATCTTAGGTCTCGTCCAAACTGGAGCAGAAATACAGGAAAGATCCAAAACAAGCACCATCTATGATCACCTGCTTCCAGACACGTAAAAACAGGGTCACATTGTACTGATGTTTTTCTCTTTTTGGTCTTTAACTTGGTGACACATATGTAGCATTTATTCTACAAATGCTCTTTTCTCTTCAATGGACAAAATAGATTAAGATGTAAGCAGGTGAAGATGTATTTTACAGATGCTAGAGCTGAATCCTACTTCAGTTGCACACCAAAGTCCTACCTAATTTTAGATTCACTCCAAAATCTACAACTAAGTTCTTGTCTACGGTCAAACTCCTCAAGTGAAGTCATATCTATGTAAACAATCTTTTCCAAGTCATTTCTAAATGGCTTAAAATAAAAAACCACTAAAACCAAAATAATGTCAAATGTTTGCTTATTAGAAAATCAGCCCAGTTATTTAAGAAGTTTATTTCTAACAAGCTGATTCAAAATATTGGCTCTAGGCTTTACATTATTACTATTATTTCAAACAAAATGGTACCAAAACATAACAAATTATCCATATCCCTTGCTCCCTTGTTACTCCAAGTCTTTGCCTATATTTCTAAACATTAGGAGACATTACATTTATGAATATTCTCATTTACAGTTTTATAATAAGTTTTATTACTAAACCTATTTTAATCAGTTGGATACACATTTCACTACTTTTCTGTGTGTCCGTTTTAACTGGAGTACATTTATGGATCTGAAAATCCAAAATAACTTTCAAGACCACTCCATGGTTTGTGCCATTTCACTTGTACTAGTTGATGGTATTTTTATGCTACTTTCCTGGTAAGAAGCTGCCCCACCCCTAGCAAACTTAGCCCCAAGAAAATTGTTCTGGAATGGGAGGGAAACCAGGACCATTTCTCTCAGACATGCTATTTGCACGGTCAGGAAGAAGGGTGTTGGATTAGACTACCTGCTCTTCAGGGAGCACTAACTTCTATCAGGCTGAAATGTTCTTAAGTACAGTGTCAATTGGGAAGATCTAGAACATCTTTCAGGTTGCTTCCTTGTGCTCTTCTGAGCAAACCCTTGTTGTAGAAAATCATCCAGAAGCAGAAGAATGAACAACTATGAAAAACTGTCGCTGACATTACATGCTTTTATAGTTACCTCATGAACCTATGTACTTTGACCAAGCAAAACCACAATTTATTTAACAGTAGCGTCACTCTGTGCTTGCAGGCATCAGGTCAGTGTGAAGAGCCCTTCATAGCAGTCACACTCTGCAATCCTTACCTCAGTCGCCCAAACTCGAGCCTCACCAAGCTCCTTTCTCTAGCTCTGTCAAAATGCACATTAGTAAGCAAGAAAGAGAGTCACAGAAGAATTTCCAGAAGGACAAAAAACCCATCAGGTGTGTCAAATCTCTGACATTCAGAAACCATTTGGGGAAAACAGCACACGCTGACTTAAGCACTAAAGTATGGATGCTTTAATTAATCCGGGGTGAATTTAATTGCTTTAGTTAAGTGGAAATCGGGTTAAAAATGATGCAGAGCATGCTGGGGTGTGTTAAAAACATGACATATGAGTTGGATGAATCGATAAATTAAAAGCACACAGATGTTTTAATTAAACCCAGGAAAGTTAACGAAGATCACTAGAGACTTTTAAGCCTATGATTAATTCAATTCATTTAAAATACCTGTAGAGATATGGGGATGCCTCCATTTTGGGAGTTGGGAAGTTCTCAATCGATAAGTACTTAAGCTGTTCTACAAAAAAAATGGCAGGGTTTTTATAGAAGTGACTGAACAGCATTAATTGCACAATGAATATTTCTATTCTTCTGAACACTCAGCAAACCTTTGCTTTGGCCAAAATTTATCAAAAAGGTCATAGATTTTCTCACTGCATTCAGAATGAGCTTATCTGTCAAAAAGACAACACTTGCTGTTCCCTCCTCTACCATTTTACAAAGTATCTATTTCCATTAGGTAACTGCTTTGCTTACAAGTATTAAAAAATATATCTATGCAAGAAATATGAATATCTCTTTCCACACTACCCAGCAGCAATTTCCAGAAAACAGCAAATTTAAAAAATTATCTCTTCGGGGTTGGTCACTCGGTACAAGAAAATTTTGCTTCATTAATAGACCCTTATAATATTTCTAGTAACAATGCAGTGAGAACAGGGGAAATAAAAATTAAGTGAACATCAGATACACTGGAACTAATTTCGTGGTGGGCTGAAAAAGCTGAAGCTCCATTACTGCTAGTGTGAAGATAAGTTCATACAATTGAGCTAACCATCAGCAAAGACCTAAGTTTTAGTACTCTAAAGATACTGGAGTCCTGAGGGGGGAGAGAAAAACGTCCCTGTCCTGTCGCACTAGAAAAGCCACAGGTGACCATAAAAAAGATTTGCAAATGGTATAAAACTGGACACACAGAGAAAAGAGTTCAGCTAGACCCTCAAAAAATCAGCTACCTGTGCCAGGGTTCAAATGCCTGAGGACCTTCTTGTCAGAACATTCTGGATTCACTGGTCAGCCTGTTTGTTCCCCCTCCACTACTGCAGGAGCTCTGCAACTATCACTGCCTGTATTAAAGGAAAGGCTGTAGTTCTCCAAGCAGTACACTAAGATGATTTGCAAAACAGGAGAGGGATTTGCAGCCAATCCAGTTGGGCCCTCCCTGTCTACTACATCGTTAAAGAGGAGCACAGTTCAATTTCTTTGTCATATGCATCAATGCATTCAAGGAAATGGAAGTTACCCTGCACTGGTTCTGGTTTGCCACAGGAGAATGTGACTGATCAGTCTGCCAGATATTTTGTGCCTTTGACAATAAAGGCAAAAAACCAAGGGGGAGGGGGGGCTGGGAGGAGAAGAATTATTTTCGACTCTCTGCATAATACATGGGATTGGAGGAAAATATAGATGGTGGATACAAATGTCCTGAAAACATACCTTGCAGTCTAAAACCCTTTTGGCTGAGGGAATGAATAACACAGAGCTGTGAAATTCCTGCTTTAGACATAAGCAGTGAAGTTGATGCAACTACAAGGACATGCAGAGAAATAAATTTCACTTTATACCAACAGATGGAAATACACAGATGTTGAAATCAACTACTGTCAGAGACAAGCATGTAGATCTTCATTTGTGTGTCTTGATAACTTCATCAGTAGAAACACTGAGGAGGAAGGGAAAACTCAACTATTTCAGAGGTCTCAGTAGCTATTTCAGTGGAAAGAGCCAGTGAGGAATGAAAGAGATGATGCTCTAAGCTCACAAAAAGCAGAAATAAGGACAAACATCAGAATTATCCTTCTAAATGTGTGGTGTGATTTATAACAGAGAAACACTAAGAGCATGAAGTCATTTATGTGTGTAGAAAAAGAAATGAAAAAGTGAAACATTTCTTCAAATATTTTTTTATAAGATTTTACACCGTTCCCAGACTTTAGACTATTTGTAAAAACTACCACTTCTCTGGTAATGGTTTAGCTCTGGCTAAGCCTGGCTGTGAGAGCTGGGGCTGTTCAGCCTGGAGAAGAGAAGGCTCTGGGGGGACCTCCTAGTGGCCTTCCAGTGACTGAAGGGGCTCCAGGAAAGCTGGGGAGAGACTTTTGACAAGTGCTTGTAGTGAAAGGACATGGGGTAATGGATCAAAACTGGAAGAGGGGAGATTTAGGTTAGACATTAGGAATAAATTCTTCCCTGTGAGGGTGGCGAGACCCTGGCCCAGGCTGCCCAGAGAAGCTGTGGCTGCCCCATCCCTGGAAGTGTCCAAGGGCAGGTTGGATGGGGCTTGGAGCAACCTGGGCTGGTGAGAGGTGTCCCTGCCCATGCAGGGGGTTTGGCACTAGATGATCTTTAAGGTCCTTTCCAACTCAAACCATTCCATGACTGTATGATAAGCAGCAGAGCATTAGGAGTAGGATTGTACTCATAGGCTGCAGTATTGAGGGCAATTTAAACCCAGACTGCTGTGGTTGCATTTAGCAGAAAAGATTTAAATCATAAGATGAATGACATGGCTCCATGCTCACTGCAGGTATTAACATATTTTTCTACATTTGAATTAGAAATTTGTTTGTTTGAGAAAGCAAAGGGGGTGACACCTCACAGAATTTATTCTCACTCAAATAGGGTCTAAACATAGGAAAAGATCTGAATTACAGGTTCAAATATAGATACAATGTAGACATGAAAAAAGTCATCCATGCTGAAATTTGCAGCAGTGATTCAGGGCTGTTTCTGTTACTCAGAGATGGCAAATGTCTAAGGATCTCTTAACAGCTGCAGTTCTATACTGTAAGTTACAATACTACTCAATCATAGTTACTTGAATGACATTTACCATCACTGCAAGGACTCCAAGATGATCTCAACACAACTGCAAAGACAAACTCTTAGAACTTAATGAAATAAACCAGATACAACTACAAGTCCACGGAGACAATGCAATCTAAATACAAAATGCAGATTGCAACACAATTAGATAGTTAGAGCAGAGAGATTCTTAGCCACCAATCCAGGTATGATTGCAAGAAAGATTTTTGGCTTGCCAGAAACTTAAGCTGCACAATGGTTTGTGTCGTGCAATTATTTGTATGCATGTGCACCTCCTTGCTGCACTGGGGACCTTTTGAAATATCCTATTTATTTGAATCCCATTGAAACAGAAATATTTGTGTAAACAGATGGGCTGTTGCTGCATATGTACAAGAAGGGACAAAACATAAAGTAACTGATAATAGAGTGGGCTTTGCAAGCAGCTTTGAGAGATCAAATGAATGTGCTTAGCTTTTAATAAGTATGAAAATATTACTGTAATGCTGTTGAAGAAAAATCCATTAATAAGATTTGACTGTGTTTTCATATGCTTTCCATCTTGGACACGAGCAAAGCAAACTTCCTTGTCATAACAAAGCAAAAAACTTGGTTCCAGTTTGCAGGCCTCAGCTCCAATAGTGCCTGTGGCTCTGGCTTTGGTCTCTGGATTTCTACACGTTGGGTAATGAGTGTTCAGATAAAGATGTACTGTGTTCACTGAAATCAGAGACTTGTTAATTACTTACATGCCCATTTCTTTTTACCAACCATGTCTTTTCCAGCAGTGGATTAGCAACTTTTCTCAGTCACTTCCTTCCCCCTTCATTACTGAATTCCTCAGCATTGCCCGTTTTTCCTTCTTAATCCTTTTGTCTTTGTTTTAGAAATTTTCTCCTACAGAAATAGTTCTACCTTCTTAGCTGCACCATTTTTCATGTCTGTTTTCTCAAATATTCATAGAATCATAGAATGGTTAAGGTTGGAAGGGACCTTAACGATCATCAGGTCCCAACCTCCCTGCTATGAGCAGGGACCTCCCACCAGACCAGGCTGCACAAGCCTCATCCAACCTGGCCTTGAACACCTCCAGGGAGGGGGCAGCCACAACCTCCCTGAGCAACCTGTTCCAGCACCTTCCTGCCCTCATGATGAATTTTTTCCTGATGTCTCACCTAAATTTCCCCTCTTTCAGTTTAAAACCATTACCCCTTGTTCTATCACTGCCCTCTATGGCTCTCTGGTGAAAAGCCCTTCCCCAGATTTCCTGTAGCCCCTTCAGGCACTGGAAGGTGCCATAAAGTCTCCCTGGAGCCTTCTCTTCTCCAGGCTGAACAGCCCCAACTCCCTCAGCCTGCTGAGCCTCAGCCTTCACAATGCTGAAAGTAGCTCCTGGGTCCTCTTTCAACTTCATAAATATTCCCTTGCAAAGAATGCAAAGGATACGAAGCACCAATTCTAGCCTGGCACAGGCTAGAGGGTGATCTGAGTACTCTTATCTCACCATTCTGTTACTAATAGCACATGCCTTGCAAGCATCTGCTAATCCTCACATTTTATCTACAATGGGACAGGTACTTATTTTCAAAGAGTAATGAAATGTTAGGATGCTAAATGACTTATATTGCAACAGAGATTTAACATGGTATTTGTTGTGGAATCCTGGAGTCCAGACTCCAGTCTCCTGTTTTTCTCCCTAATCTCCAACAGAGTTCATGAGGATTGATGAGGACTGGAAAGGATGGTTCCTGCAGTGTGTTCCTTGTCACACAATTGACTGTGTGCCCTGAGCCACTTTTAGAGCCACGACCATTAAACAATAAAAAACAATTAAGCCTGTGACCCCTTGTTCTTGGCTCCTGTTTGGATTGCCAATTCTGAAGAGTTAGAGTGGTGGTTTCTGTGCTGGCTCTACTTGTCTGCCTGATGCTGGATCAAAGCTACTACTGCATTTCATGATAGATGGCAATGACTGTCAATCATTGTCAAAATAGGTTACCTGTCCATTTACTTATTCTGTTATTATTTTAGGCACAGTTGATGGCACAAAACCTTTTCAGGGTGTAATGCAGCTCTGAAAAACTAAGAAAAATGAGGGGCAGACAGGCAAGCACTGCCCTGTGCATTAAAAGACAAGTGAGGACATGATCAGTTTGCCAGAAATGAAAAACATCTGCTAATAAAACATAAAACTGGGAAAATGAGAAGAAAATTTATTACAAAGATACTGAGTCAGAGAGGTGGGAACTGCTGGAGAGGAACATTGCCAAAGAGAGCCTTCTCTGTTCCAAGTATCAAAATGATGCTTCCACCCACTGTGAGAGAAGGTATGAGTGACAAGTCAGGGCTGTGCTGCTCCTGCAGCACATACAGAAGTTGGCACAAATAGACACTTCAGCAAACAAACCCCAAAACTAAATCCACCTAGAAGGAGAAACTAAGAGAGAAGCTGAACATGCTGCACCTAGTTCAAGAAAGGATGTGAGATGTGTGGGTTCTAAGTCATGGGTGCAGTATTTCCAAAGAAAAACACACCTTTGTTTCCTTTCTAAACGAGTATGATGTAAGTGATGAGACAGGCTATGATTACGAACACGAAGTGTTTCTCAAGAAAGTTCTTTTTTCTCTTTCTCTTTCCACTCTAACCCACCACTACACAGCCCTCCCCTGCATTCCTGAGCTATCACAGTGGACAATACCATCATTCTACCTGTCATTCAGGTTCATAATCTGGATATTATTTTTTACTCATCTGCTTCCTCACCTCACATTCAGGCTTGACAAAGTCTTACAGATTTGATCTGCATTGCATCTCTTGGTCAGAATTCTTACTCTAGCTTTCAGCAAACAAAATCTACAATTAAATCAACGCCCTTTTCTCCAGCCTTGATACATTCAGTCTTCTCGTCATGCCTGTGTGCAACAATGCTGCAAAAATCATGTTGTTAATCTACTAATCTAACCTTCAGCTGCCTGGCTTTTCTTTCAGGTCCTTTCCTCTTAACACATACAACATGAGCTTCGTGCTCCAGTTCCATTTCAGACCTGCTCACTGTCAGAATTCTGACTTGAGTGTCTCTGTGACTTAAAATGCTTTTGAAAGTTATATTTACAAAGAGCTTTTTATGAACTCTTTCCTATGCTCTGTCTCCTTTGGAGACCCCATTTGCCCTCCATTATCCACATGATGTTATCTATCCACCCCATCATACCTCCTTAAAACTGCCTTTTACTACAGAGTTCCCCAAAACTGACAGTCACACTGCTAGTGTGTGACTGTTATCAGTCATCACACCAGCTATTAAATTGTTTTTTGTATCTCCACATCTGTCAGTTGGTTCCAGTTTATTCCTTTTCAACTTGACATGATGAATTCCTGGAGGTTGGTGCTGGTATTATTTGTTTTGCTTGTAAAGCACTAACCACAACAGATGAATTTCAACAAGTACTATTGCTCATGGCAATCTCTTTACAATGCCACAAAAACAGTGTTCTTCCTGTGCTATTGCTGTTTTTCCCACTCTTTTCTCCACCTAACCAATCTGCTTTGGGTACCATCATGTTTAATGCATTTTATTTCAGGTGTCTGATCTATAATCTGATACTGCATAGATGTGCAAGGCACACACTGGCCAGTTGGACCCACAGTGCTGCCTCCCCATGGGCCCCATCCCTTCTGTCAGGCTGCAAACACAGGCAGAGGAGAGAGGCTGTTCAGTGTCACCTCTCATCCTTCCCTTCAAAGCCCTCTGAGCTTCTGTCTCTTTCCACTATTCTCAGTTCCTAACATTTCTAGCCAAGTTATGATGGCAAATATTGCTTTCCTTACTCAAACAGAGAGGAAATACCAACTCCTAGCATGACCAGCAGATGCTGACAGCATTCTTTCATGAGGGGAACATGCCCTATAGCAACGAACCAAGTACTCAGTTCAGCAAGATGCATCCTGAAATTAATGTTTTCCCCTGAAATCACTCCCAGAACCTCTTATGTCACAGGGAGCATTCTGGACATGGCACTAAGAGGACAGTTTCAGGTAGAGCATCCAGTGGAGGAAAACCTGTGAGTTTATGCACTATTGCCCAAGCAGTAAGACAGGGAATAACCACAGAGCAAGAAGAGTCCCAGACTGAAATTTGAATGACAACTGAGAAGGAAGAGTTGCTGCTTCTAGCAATTACACCTTACTTACCTAATAATGGGCAGCTTTGTGCATTTTTACACAGACATTAACAGCACAGGCATAACAGAGGAAATGGCAGTGGTAGGAACTGTTATTGTGGTGTGGGCAATCATCAGAAACAGAAAATCCATTAGAATAAATTTTAAAAGAGATAGACTACACTTTACAGCTTAGTAACTATTTCAAACTAAATAGATGTTGCAAAAGAAATAAAAAGAAATTTAAAAAAACCTACCCTTCTTTTTATACTTATTAAAGTGGCGCCGTCCTTTGCCAGTAAGCCAAAAACAAACAGAATGAAAATAAAATAATGAAAAACCCACACAAGGAGAACAGGAACAGAAACTGCGTATAACATAAATCTGAATCATTAGAGTTCTTAAAATCAGATTAAAACATCAACTGATCAAACATGGTACAAATTTCTGGTTTAAAAAAAAATCAAAAAGCCTACAATCCATTTAGATTAAATTATTAAACATGT
This sequence comes from Apus apus, assembly GCF_020740795.1. NCBI lineage: Eukaryota > Metazoa > Chordata > Aves > Apodiformes > Apodidae > Apus > Apus apus. Next base: position 14,460,264 of record NC_067294.1, on the reverse strand, counting down.
TTGTTATTACATTGCATAATCAACTAAAAGTATCTGCTAAATGGCAGCTTCATGGCAGCTAACACGAGCTACTTGACTCAGGTTTTTTCCCTCTTTAACAAGTAAGACACCATCTCTTAACAGGCTCTGCTCACCATGTCAGTGTAGAGATCCCATGTGATGGCTCGTTGTTTCACCTTTTCAGATGAGCTACATATGCCTACGATGCAAAGCTTAGTATTTTGAAATGCAGAATCAAAGGGAGCTCTGAACACATCTGCAAAACAGGCCATGGCAGTGTCTTTGGAAGTATTTTTGTTAAAGGAGTGGAAGAGCTGCACGTCCTTCAAAAATATTATGAGATGAAATGAAATTACAGGCAACTCCAGTCACTTCCAGGAAGCCAACCCATTGTAACACTGAGCTCTACAAATGGTGAAAAGCAGGACAATGGCAAAGGATGCCCTGCTTGCAGACCTACCACAGAACGTGGCAGCTGAAAAACCAAACTATTATCAGACATGAAGTGTGGGAACACTAGATAAGAAGGACATCTTGATATACTTGGGTGGTTATGTCATAGAGGTTACAGAAAAATAGAGATAAATATAAAAAAAAAGTGACAACACACCAAAATAATATTATCTTAGTTGGATGCCTGATTCTTTGATTGATCCTTGGCCAAAGAATCTCTTCTTATCAATAACTCCCACAGCTAATTGTGCACAAGAGGTTACAGTGCAGTTCAATTTACAGCAAATCTTCCACTGGCTTTTGCTATCCACATTTTCTTTATCAGGATAGATCTCCATACACTGAATTAACTTTTTAATTATCTTTCCTTTTCTTTATATGCTGTATTGTATCCATGTGAGATTAAAATGTATCATTACTTTTTTTGTGTGTCAGATGGAATTCTTAATTACTTTAAACTTCAAATCATTTCAAAGGGAATCTTGCCTGAGCAAGGATGGAGTTTATCTGTTGATACTGGCTACCTCAGAATAAGCTATTTCCACTGATACGGAGGAGAAACAATGCCCCCAAGAATTTGGCAAGACTATTTCAGAGGGTGAAATTTCCTCAATTTCAATCAAGGTATGAAAGTATATTTCAGCCTGTGGGTTGGGCCTAAAGTTAATGTCTTCCTAATAGTTTTAATGGTGTTTTCCTGGAGCTAATGGATCTGAAGTCAAATTTCTGGTGTGTCTCAGATTTCCTTCGTTTTTATCTTTCAGAACTACATGGATGGGGTAAAGTAACAGAGAGAGTACTGGCACTGTCTGCAAATAGTTTGCAAATGACTCTCCTGAAGATTCATTGCCTCTGATGCCCTCAAGATCAGCCCTGTAGGATTCACTGCTATAAAGAATCGAGATTCATATCTATCAAACTTGGGTTTCACCCAAGGTGAAGCTCTTAGGCTGCTGTATTATTGCATGAATCAAGTACTAAAAGCCATCTGAGGAGCTTGTTCACATTCTCTCCACATTTCTCTATTTGAATCTTGCCTTAAATTATTTTATAGTGGAGAACTGAAACATTGAAAGATGTGTTGCTAGGGAAACAGTAATAAAAAAAGCAGATGGAAAGAAAATCCTTATCCTTCCATACTTGTGGCAGCTTAAATATAAATTTAACATTATGGTAATTGTATATTAAATGTATATCCATACATACAGTATGCAAGAAAAGATTTAATTCTCTCTCTCTCATTTCACTGTGCATACAATCCCAATTATCCCAAATGTGAGTTCTGACTTCTGAAACTGCTCTTACATATAATCAGATTAAAGTAAGAAAAATCTGTGATCAGGAGAGCAGGTATGACAGTGCCTGTGCAAAGGGTGAGGCACACAGCCTTACACCCTGCCTTAGCTGCCCTCTTCTGGGTATGTCTCACAGTATCCAGATGAGCAGCCATGTGCTTGCACAGGAACACCAGAATTCTGTCAAAGCACCCATTTGGTCAGTTTATACAGTTTTCCAGGCTTCTTTGCTCTTTAGAAGTACCATGATCTCTGGCAAGAAAACATTAAGTGAGTTGATAGAAGCTTTCAAGAAACCATTTCTGCTTTTCAGAGGAAAGAGACAATGGAGAAAGGACAAAGCAGAAAGCAGAGGGAATGTAATGAGAGGTAGGAGAAGCCTGACAGATACCATTTGACAAGTACCCTGTAAAAAAGCTATTTACCTGAGACAGCATTAACATAGAATACAGTGTTATACAGAGGTTCAGTACACAATGCAGGATTGCTCCAGAAGTCAAAATGCAAATGAGTTGGTTCAATGGCCATGTGTATGAGAGGAGTGGCAGTGAAGCACACAGTCACTGCATGCACATTTTCACAGGGTAACACCACAGCAATACATATAGGTCTTCATGTGTATTTATAGCACACATCATCATGACCCTGCTCTGGCAGGGGGGTTGGACTAGATGATCTTTCAAGGTCCCTTCCAACCCCTATGATTCTATGATTCTATGATCATCACACCATTTACTTTGCAGTACACAGATATCTCCTCTACATGTCAGCCAAGTGTCTTAATTTCTCAGGTAATCAAACAACACCCATGCAGAATTTGAAGCATTCTTTAATATAGGTAAGGCTTGCACTGAAGTAATATAATTGGCTTTCCAAGGTTCTTGGGGTCATTTCATTGTTTTTCTTTTTTAGGTACTAGGGCACCTTTAAGAGCCAAATATAGAAACACAAAATGGAAATTCCTCCCTCCCCTATGACTGTAGCAGCTAGTTAAGGAGTATTTCATAGACACACAGGGGTATGCTTGGATGCCACCCTGCTGCATCAGTGAAAACAGCAAACTGTCTTTAGGGCTGGATCAGGAGTCTAAGAAGAAATGAGCACATTTCTAGGGCACTTCAAGGCATTTCAAAAAGCTTTCAAACATCAAGCTTTTCCCCTTTGAACACTAACAGCCCTATCCCCGTGGAAAACAACTGTAAGCACACGACACTGATAGTGTGCCTAAATCTCACCCAAACTAAGAAGGAAGCAAGCTGTAAAATGTTTTGACTGTGCTCAGGAACACCAGGCACCTCAACCAAGTCATTGATTCAGACAATATATGTGCTACTAGCTGTATAAAGAGCCCCTCCTTTCTGAATCTTGCCCCTACGACAGCTATCTCAAACTGTCAGAGAAACTTAGTAAACACACACTGCCAGTCCATAGTTCTCTGTTGAATTTCTGTTTAGTCCTTGATAATCATGCATCTTCCACTTTGAGCTGTTAAAATTTATGATCTACACTTAAGAAAAGGTTTATTTCAAGGCTTTATCAAGTCCTATTTATTTTCCTAAGAAAGTTGAACTTCCTTTGGTCAAAGAGTAACAGTATAAGCAAGAAAGATGCTATGAACTAGAGGTAAGGCTCAGCCAAGGCAGAATACACTTTACATGCTATCGATGACGATAATCAGTCTTTTGTTGCAGACCAATTAATGATCATCAAAAAGCACTGATGATAATTCATCCACTTTCACAGAAAATACATATTTTCTGCCATTTTTGTGTGCCACCTTTGACACAAGAAAGTTGTAGTTATGCAAGCTCATCAGCAAGGTAGCAATACTTTCACCTCATCATATTTAACTAGGAGTTCTAAGGAAAAAAATAGCATATTGATCTATTTGAATCTAGCTTGGACCCATGCTAACTTGCAGGCACTGTAGATCCACACATCACAAACACGTACTGGGGTTATTTGTAAACATAGGGAAAATGATACCTTTAGCACAATCTGCTCCATGAAATCCTGGAAAACAGTGGCAGACACCTGATACACACTCGCCATTCCCATGACAATTACGTGGGCAGTCTTGCACCGAATCTGAAATACAAGCATCACAGGCACATTAGTTGGTTCATCTTGAGGCCAGAAATTATTTGCCTAATTTTTCTTGAGGGTTTTTTTGTCTTCAGTACTTAGAACAACAATCCCTAATTATAATAACAGCACCACAAAGTTCAGATGAAACAGAAAGGTACCAAATTTTATGGCAGTATAACTGCAGAGATCTGGTGATATACTTAAGTCACAAAATAAGTCTCTGAGCACCATCAGAACTCAAAGTCTCCTGACAGTGCTCAATTCCTCTGTTCCAACAGGCAGACAGGACTGCCTCTTAAGACCTCTACAGCCATGTTTGAGTTATTATTATGGAGCAAACATAATGCTCCATCAGGAAAACACTCTCTCTTTTGCAATGTCACTTTCATCTTGCACAACCACTTTTCCATGTGAAATGGATAATCCCAAGAAGGGTGCCTTCTTCTCCTCCTACAGACAATTAAAGCCAATTTATTTAAGGCAACATAAATACCTGCCGAGTGTTACAAAGATGAGCTGTTTTGCTCCGGCAAATACTCTTGATTCTAAAAACATTAGTAAAAAAGGTGCAAGTAGTTATGCAAGAGGATGAAGAAGAGGTCTGTAAAAACAGAGGACAAAGTTTAACACTAGAGGTTAAGTGACTGACCAAAATCTCAATTACTTCAATAACCTGAGTAAGCACACCAGTCTGATTATAACATTTCAGCTGTACTAAAAGTATTTATTTTCTACAATGCCTGTTGTTATTCGGATAATATATGGACCACTTTGCATATTAACAACCCAGAAATAAAATTCCAATTTTGAAATTAGTTCTTAAAACCACTTTTGCTTTGAAGGCGCTGGATTTCCATAGAACACATTTTCAACACCGAATTACTGGAACAAAAATCTAGTTGGAACGTTGTTACTCTTCAGTATTACTTCCTGTTGTGGGATCTGTGGTCGCAGACTAAATGGCTCTGTCAGTCCCAGACACCAAACAAACAGCAGCTGTACAACACTGCAAATTAATTTTGGATTTGGAACTACTAGAACCATACAGAGTATTTTTTGGTCAAATTAACCTGAAAAGAAGAAAAAGATTCTTCACAAGAAGCACAACTTTAAATCTAATTTCACAGTTGCAGGACATTAAAAACCCTAAGGCAAATTTTCAGAGGGTATCATTAGCCTGGCCTCTTGAAATTATTCATACAAACAATGAAAGGAAAAATTAAAATGTAATGCTCAAAGATAACAGTTTCTCTCATGAAGAAGCCTGTCTATAGATTTATTCAGCATTTTGCTTCAAAAACATTTTCTATGTATTCAAAATCATAATAAATTTACTATTGTCTGGGAGTTAACACTGCTTCTCTTTTTCTTTCCCCTCTTCCACATTTGAAGAACTTTCAGAACCTCTGAACTGGGATTAAACACTCCACTTCTCTCTGCATTTCAGTCCAATTACTATTATTGCACTATCAACTAGTCTACCTGGTAATTAGACCTTTGATGCTCTTGAAAGCTGTAGCCTACACCAGGCAACTCTTTAAGGACCACTAATCATGTCTGAAGGCATAACAAGATAGAAGCACAAATGTTCTTGATTTTGGAGAAGCAGGAAAAGCCTTATATGGGCAAATATGCAAATCTATACATGCATCAGCATGCAGAGCACCAGTAGCTCTTACAAAATCACACATAAGCCATGGAAAAAATATCACTTTTTCCTCCTAATTGAGGTTAACAGAAACAATTCTATTCATACTGAATGACACAGTACTGGCTACCTACACACTTTGGGACTTCACAAACTAGATTTTATACTAATGTAAAAGGAAAAAATTAAGCTTCATCTCATTAATCAGGCAAGACTGGAAAAGACCTCCAACTATTTTTCACCAAGCCAAAAAACTCACTTGGACTTTTTGCAGTTTTCTCTTTCCCTAAACAAACAGGAATTAAAGGTTTTTATAATATAGTGCCATTTAACACTTCACCAGGCAGGACAGAAGAGCACATAGACTATTTCAGAATTTTTTATGCTACTGTGACAAGATATTCAAAGTTCCTTAAGTGAATCAAAGTTCAATAAGCCTTCTAATAAAGCTTACAGAATTAAGAGTAAAATTTGATTTTCAACTACATGCAACCCTATTTGTCTAGGAAGACTGCAGGCTTCTCAGATCACAAGCTGAACGTTCTGCTCTTGATTCCACCATGTTGAGGAGATGACTCACTAGGAGGTGAGCAGTAAGCTGTAAAACAGCACATGGCTAATTAACTGACTCAAATAGTCTCTGGGGTGACTCCAAACAATAACCTCACTAGCAGCTGTCAGGTTCTTGTGCTGTCTTTCTACTAAGATTAAACAGCTCTCCTGTTGGATTCCACCAGGTGTAAAGAAGATTCTCCAGAGAAGCAAGTAAGTAGTATAAAAATGACAGAGGTAAGGGAGAGGGATATTAACTGGGGGATGTTTTAACCCAGAATGAACTTATCCAAGTCCCATTTTATAGAACAAAACTCAAGATCTATGGGAATGCTAAAATCCGAAAAGAGAAATCTGCCAAATAAAATCAGCACCCCACAACAGACATGTAGACAAGAACGGTGTTGATAAAAAAAATGCACATCATAACATAGGGACAGACAGGCTGAACTCTGAAGACTGCAAGAAGTATTATGACTTTAAGGTATAAACAGAAAAATGCTGAGCTTGTGGAGATACCTACCCAAAATAACTGTACTGAAGGAGACCACTTCTTTGTCCTTGCCATCATTGTAAAACGCCAGGTGCCACAAACCCACATCCAAGTACTGAACAAACACAGCCTCATTCTGAACAAGGGTCTGGATGCTGCGACGTTCCCGTGGGGATTCCACCACACTCCATTTCTCTTTCCCATCCAAGCGTTCCATGAAATCATACTGGAGGGGAAAAAAACAGGGGGAAAAAGGAAAAAAAAAAAAAAAAAAAAAGGAAAAAAAAAATAGAACACAAACAAAACCCCAAACAAACAGACCTGAATACAGAATTATGTTTCAGCTCAACATCTGACACTGTATTTTCTCTTCTACTTCATCATAAAATGGTATTTCTAGAAGATATGTCAATCTGAAAGTAATATTTACCAGTCGACCATGGAATACACAGAGATTCTGTGACTCTTACCCTTTCTTAAACAGTGATACAGAATTATGCATCTTTGCTCTGCAGTGATGATAAAAAAATGTACAAATGGTATTTCTTGACAGGGTGGGTTTTGAGAAAGAATTTGAAAGCAATTATTAAACTTTAGGTTTCAACACAGCTTTCAAAGCTGGAAACCTTCAAACTATGGGAGACCCATCCTTTTCCAACAATCCTCTATAGTACACACAATTGAATGGAAGCTCCCAGAAGGTGAAAAGAAGCAGGAACAGCACAAACAGGGAATGTGTTTGTCTAATGTTAGGTAACTCAGCACCCGAGAAAAACACACTGTGCAAGTTTTACATGGCAGAATAAGAGTTGCTTACCTGAGTTTGTGTGTGGAACAATCAGGGGCAAGTAGGACACAAAAACCAGAGGGAGCATGGAAAGGAATAACACAAATCAAGTGGCTGAAGGAATTGAACTTATATTAAGGAAAACAGAGAACTTGTGTTTGGACGGTTGCCAAGTAAGGTAGAACATTACATTAATCTTTAGGAAAGGGATCAAACAGAGTAAGTAATTATTTAGACTGTAAGAGGGATGGCACTATTAATGGCAAGAAACTAAAGAAAGAAAGAAAGAAATTTAAGATGAATGTCAGATAAGCCTCTCATCTATTAAGCTCAGTAATAGCCTCCCAGTGGAGATGCCACTGCATCACACAATTAAAGAGGAATGGAAGAAATATTGGTTCAACTACAATAGGGAATAATTCTGCATAACAAAGCAGCTGGAGTAGCTGTTCTATCAGGTTTGTGCTTTTTTTTCTTTCTAGTATCTGTGATTCTGGAACTCTCAATCTGATGCTATGCTCAACTTAGGAGCTCTCATAGTCCCTGTCTAAGGCAAGCCCTTAAACAACAAAACCAAAACATCTAACATTTTGACAGGTATAACAAGTCCCCTATGAAAACACATCTTGTTTTAGACATTTTTATCTATGTAGGAGTAGATAGAGATAGACATGTCTAAAGAAAGATGTACGTGTTCAATAAAATACAGGAACAGTATGTGTTTTCTTGCCAGAAGTTTCCTTGCATTTCCCTCCATTATCTAGAGCACATCCAGTTAGTCTGAGAAAGCAGCCACCTTCACCTGCCTTCACTTTAAATAGAAAACTGAAATCTTGCATCCTAAACAGGCTGAACATCCACAAAGGGCTGTCTTGTACACTGCACTCCACTCATTAACAGTGAGTTCTAGCAAATAATACGCAATATGCGGGAAAATACTGAAGATTGTCCCTGTTAGTAGAAGATGCAGATGGGCTCATCTTTAGTACACCTCTCTGTAAAACTGGGGTACAAAAGCTGACCTTTCTATTTGAAATGTTATGTCTGAGCAACACAGAGCCCTTGACACACTTAGCCTAACAACAAAGAAAAGTATGGAAGTGCTATGAGCTTCCTGTTAAACATGTGGAACTGACACCACTGCAGCCACAAAGGAAGCCCAGGACTACTAATGGTGCAAGCTACTGTCACAGTAAGTGCATTATCCACTCTTTCCTATCCTCTAATCATGTGGAAGGGTAGGAGAAGTGGACTTAAAAGTTTCACCAAACTGTTAATATCAGATTGCCAGCCACTGGAGCCCTTTCTCACACAGGATTTTTGCAGAAGGCAAATCAGGTAAATTAGTACATTTAAGCCAAGGCACAGTAGACAGAGAATTCTGGCACGTCAGTAACTTTCAATGACATTTGGAAAATATTGCTAAAACCTCTTGTCTAACAGTCAGAGGTTAAGGACAGATGCATCACCTCCTTGGGAAATGTTATTACTTGGGCAATATCTGGAGAAAAAGAAATCTTGCTCTTCTGAACAATTGTTCACAAAGGGTCAACTAAGGAAGTAGCAATAAAAGCTGACATTTCTCACTGGCAACATGCTGTTCATCTCTGCTTGTGCTGGCAGGTTCCTCTGCCTCCCCTCTGTTTGATGCTGATTCTACCTCATCTAGTAGAGAGGGCTCAGCAGTTGGCAAGATCGAAGGGGAAGAGTATTCAGGCTGAAACTGCGTGAAGTAGTTTCAGCTGCAGAATCTCTTTCACGAGGATGGGGTGTGACCTAGTGAGAGTGGTCCCTTGGCATGGCTCCCCACGAGGCTACAATTTTAACTTTAGTAAAGTTAAGGCTGGTATTGCCCCTCTTTAATCAAACTATGAAGAACTATTTCATGCTCAGGCAAAAGCAAAATTACTAAACCTAAAAAGCTACATGGATGGTAAAGTACTGGTGCAAATTTATATAGAATAAATATGTTTTTATTCCTCTGTGGATTCCTCAGGACTGAGGAAAAAAAGAAGGAAGATAATGTATTTGCTGGGGGTACAAATCTTAACGTGCCAGTACATACCAGGTACATGCAGCCCAAAATCTCAAATCCCTGACTGAAGTATCACCAAGGTGGTACTGTGAAGTCCTAACCGGATATGATTTCTTCACAGGATTGGCTGAGCCATTTTTTTCCTTCTTGTGGCTCTGCTGACTTTCTGATTTACCACACTTGCATGATTCATTACTTTCACATTATCTTACAAGACATTAGGTATCACTTCTGCTTTAGAGCTACTTATTGACAAATGTGCATAGGTTAGAACACTCACCTAAGAAAAGAATGGGAGCACTTCCATGATCGTTGAGAAGCAACCATGAAATTTTTAATCTAACACATACAACTGCTAAGGAAGAAGCAACTACATCACCTGAATTAGGGAACAGATCTGTCAGACCAAATGAATCTCTGAAGCAATTTGGAAATTTCACTGACTTTTTTAAATGATCCTTTGTATTTCAAGGCTTCATACCAAAAACCAATACAAAAATGGCAGAAAGTATTCAGAAATAAAATGCACAAGAAATCCCAAACTACTGCATCTTCAGAGTTGAGCTTTGCAGGTGGTAGTACTGATGATACTTAAAGCTCCACATGAGCGAGTGGCTTGCCAGCCTACTTCCCCTAACAAATTCCAAATTCACCTTTTCAATGAGTTTATTTTTACTACACAGCATACCAAAAACCTACCGTGTATTTCTAGTTGCAAACCTAAACCTCATACAAAGTTCTTTCTGGGCAGCTTGTTTTTACAATGTCTCCATTCCTTGCTTTCTATCCTCTGATGCACTTTATTCCTGGGCTAACAAGGACTCTCTTTTTCCACTAACCACAAGGAGTCAGCAGAAGAGGAACTTTACAGGAACCTTACAGTAGTGGGTCCACCCGTATCGCCCAGATGCACAGAGCCTAAGTGCACACAGGCAGTGAAATCGTTGTGAAAGCACAGCAAAGCAAAGAGAGCTTTGCAGGAGGCAAGACTGAAAACAAAAAGAGCCTGCATAATCTTTAGGTTTTTCTTAGATTTGAAACTATCTACATGTCTCCACAAAATCCCTGAGTGTTCGAAATTAGGAATCAAAAATAAAGATTTCTTTAAGCTGTTTTCTTAATAATGGATGCATATGGAAACAGAGGTGGGGAAGGAAGAAACATGTTTGGCCTTGTCTTTATGCCAATGCCCTGTAAGACCTAAGCAGCCGAGAAAACATATGTCAGGGAAACTTGTTTGCAAAGTGCTTAAAAACTAGTTCTTCACAAAATCCAGCTAGTAATTATTCATTAAAATACACCCATGAAACATCTGATACCCAGGGTGGCAGCCAGCTGATTTGTTTCAGCATCTGACTGTGACATACTGCAAGGGGTACAGTGCAGCCCAGCTTCCAGCTGGAACAGCACAGTTGTCATCAGGTAACTTGAGGTGATCAGAGCACCTAAATGCCTTCAAGCACTGGCTAAAAAACAAGGTAACACTGAAGCTCTCCAGCTATTCAAGTTGTTTCAAATAAAGCCATTTTCTGTTCTAAATTAAACTGTTTTCATTTTGACATGAAAAATTTTTAAGTATAGAACACACTGCTGGAAATGAAAACAATGCCACCCCATGCACTGCCTTCTCCAGACACTACAGGGATGTTTCTATAAGGTAACCTTATTTCATGCATCATTTGGAATGTTCTACCAATGTGTAGTAACGTCATAATTGCTGTAATCTCTGTAGAGTCACTTCATGCATTATTTGACATTCACAGTTCATTTTCTATACATTATCCAATTTATTAACACTACTAGCTTCTACTAATTTCCTATTGATCATTCAAGCCTGCAATGTGTATTTTGTTATTTCTGTGTAGTACTACACAGGTTGGAAGAATTTTGCTTGAAAGCAATGCTTTTCTGTTTCTGGCCTGCCTGCCACTCAAAACTGCCTTTTTACCTCTTCTCCAGAGCTCCATTCCCTATGCACATGCCACACAAGGCTGCTTCCAGACAAGTTTACAGCTACATCACTTTGACTGACTAAACCAGGCATTTGGAATATTTGCTAAACAGTAATACTGAGAAGGTTAAATCTCAGCAGGGCTCTCAGACAGGAACTGCATCTTGTTGTCTCAGGTTAATCATGTACCTAATTTGCTGATTATTGACTTGCTCCCACAAAGGATTTTACTTGGCTTGACATATCAGCACTGATCAGTGATAAGCTGTCAAGTGTAGTTGTTCACTGCTTTACAGCTCATGTCCCTAACCTGCAGAAACAAGGATTTAAAATTTCAATTTCAAAATATCATCTAGTGTCAACTTCAGACTATTTTCATTAATACAAAACCATTCTGCTCCCTTCTGTCAGAACAACAGTTCTTTTCACTAACTCAGGTCTCTAACAGCTTGCCTTTCTTTTTCTAAAATTATTTCTCTTGGTATCTGGCTGAATTTTGACTGCCAGGCAAAAATGCCAAGTAATATTCTGCTGCTGTGCCACCCTGTTGACAAGCACAAAGATCCTGCATGAATATGGGAAAACAATTCTGCTGAATAAACTGGTGATTTTCATTAACCCCAGTTATGGAAGAGAGTTGGAGTTGCTTCCTCTAAAGCCTGGAAAGCATGTTCTCTGAGGAGGAATCCACCTCAGTGGGAAACACAGTTGACATTTCTCATTATTTAATTTAACAAAGGTCAAGAAATTTACCTCCTAGCCATATAAGGTGAAGGGAAAGAAAGAAGAGGAACTTTGCCTGACCATAGCCTTCTCAGATGAGAACATTATAATGAAACCTAGAACAAACACATTTGATCACAGTGCAACAGAAATTACAAGTTTAACTTGAATTAAAGGAATATTTTGTCCTAACAGTTACATTCAACTCGTTTTCTTGTAAAATACATGGGTATAACTCCATCATGTCTTAGTCAGCCAATTATAATTAACTTGTATTTATAGCAAACCTTGATGACTGCTTAGGTGCTTTGGTTGCCCTAATCCAGTTTCACTTCATGATTTATATGTTTGTATGTTATTCCTCGACTGAATTGCTGTTTTTTTCATGGTGGAATGATAGGGGTAAGTGAGCATCAAAGTTAATAATTCAATGAGACAGGCTCCATCAATTATGCCCTCAGCTCACTGCAACAGTTAAAGTTCCACAGACATAATTTCACCCTCAAGACAACATATTTTGGCATTACATGCAAAATCAAAACATTCTCAAGAAAGATTCCCACCCTGGAACATATTCTCTGAGCGTATCTTCTGTGATGAATGGATCTCTGGAAATAGCTGAAAATTAGTCAACAGCTCTCTATAATTTCCCCAATTTATTTACTCTTTGTATGCAACTTCAGGATGCTTTATGCTAAACTCTAGCTATATGGAAAACTGGCCACTTGCCCTCCCCTCCTTGGGTTGTGGACTGCTAATCCTTATTTCTTACCAGTTGGATATATCCATTCAATAACTGTCAGAACATTTTAAAACAGCATACTAGAGGAAGTTGATGGAGTATGGATAGTCAAAGCTCCTTGCTCACAAATTATTAGAAGCAGAGGTTATAAACCCATGGAAAACTCTTGTCCTCTTTCCTCCCAACTCTGTTTAAAGATTAGGGTTCTCAGTTCACACTACAGGCAAGAATAAGCACCAGCCATCAAGAGGCAATGCAGAATAGTTCCATAAACTCGCTTCATGTTGGGAAGTAGATCCAAAATGCAGGTAATGTAAGTGTAATTTTCCCAGGAAAATTAACTGTTTAACTGTACCATAAGTTTGTCTACGCACATGGACACAGCTCACTTAGGGTTGGTATCTCCTTGTGGTCAATAGGAACATGCTTGCCCTATATGGCAATATGTAGCAATGTGATTATGTTAAAGCCTCTGGGCTTTTAGCCTAGATCATGCATTTTAACCATTTAGGTAATTGCAGCTTGCTTTGCCAAATGAAAAACAACCAGTAGTAGCAGTTCTTTGTAAATCATGACAAGGCGTCATGTTAAATGAGACTTTCCCAAAAGGGATCATGGAGTTTGACATTTGCTTTTTGGAAATCATACACTAAGTAAAGCATTTTAAGTTTAGGTGATAATTTCTGAATGAAGAAGTGATTTTTAGCAGGAAGGATATGCATGAAGGAAGGGATCCTTTCCAAAAGCTGGTTGCTATTTGTGCTTCTCTTGCACTCTGATGAATGGAGGCTCTTTCCTTTTAGTATGTGCAACTGCAAGTACGTTATTTGACATTACAATTTGAATCTAAGTAAATGGGAACCCTTCCATTCACATTAATGAGTTTGATATAATACAAAAAATTCTCTCTGCAAGAGAAGATATAGCTATATCTTCTCACAGCAAAGAAATTAAAACACTCAGTGCACAACCTAGAAGAAAAAGATACTTAAGGTTGGTCTCACTAACTTTAAAACTAGCTTTCCCCACAGCCCTTAGCTCTGTACTACATGGTCACTGTAAAAATCGGGTGCTTATGACTTCTCATCTTTGAGTCTGGTTAGGAATCAAGAAGAATTGGGTTTCCCAACTGCAAGATTTTCCCTGTATCTGAGTCAGATTTATACCTAAATACTGTCCTTGAGAGAAAAGTAGTAAAATTAAAGCTCTCAAACACATGGCCACTGCAGTACGTTCTCTAATGTGCTGGGTAGCAGTGGTGCCCAAGTCTGAGGCAGTGATGCCATTCCAACAGCCTGTGGAGACTGACACTTCTAGGAAGGCAGAAAATTGTATGTTAACACACCCAGCTGTGCATGCATTCCAGCAGTACACAGTGCTTTGACACTGTGAGTTTGTCCAGTGTCACTCATCATTTCTGACTGATGTAAAACTGCATAGGTTTTTCCAATCAGTGCCAACATTTTGTCAGAGATTTAAAACCTTGAGTGCCAAACCACAAGTTATCTTCAAAACCTGAACAGCAAAAATATAATTGATTACCTCTTCCATCAACGTACTGTTGAGGAATGTAATAACCTAGAAATCTTAATATCAGGGTGTTCAGTCAAATATCACACTTAATAATTCCCAGGAATCCCTTAAGTTGAGCTCCATAAGCTCCAGCATAACTCTAAGACAGATGCTCTGAACTTCTGCATTTTGACATTTAAAGCCAACAAATACATTCATAAAGTACCTGGGCATGTGATGGTGGGAGTCCTCTTCTTATATAAACACCAAAAAGAGCATCCTTCCCTAAGGATATGTTGAACTTGAGGAACTGTGGTTGGCTGATATGGATCTGAGACCGCCAAAAAACTCCAGGGGGAACTTCCTGGGTGACCCTGCGGCCAACTTCTGTTTCTCCACTATCTATGCTGCTGTTCCTGGTGACCCACGGTCCTATAAAAGAAAAGCAAACGTAAATCAAATGAGATAACTGATTTTAATACAGGTATTTTTATTCAGTCAAGATTAACTTCTGGGGCAATGCCACTTTTCAAATCAAACTGTAACTTTCCTTATTCTGATGCAATCTTCCTGCTGTTTCAACCAGTGTGTAAGAATTTGTCTCATATATTTGAAGAAGACTGTGAACCTTTTTCTGTGGAGCATCTGCCATCTTCGAATGCCTCCAACTCTTTAATTCTGCAATTGCTCTTTACTGATCAGATACAGTAACAGTAGAGAGTCAATTAAGCACGTACAAACCTCCCTGTGCTCTTTTCAGCTGCATCTTGTATGCAACCAGGGTATAAAGAAAAAATTCTCAGAAAGGTGAACTGAAGGGGTAACTTCAACCTAAATGGACTGATTGCAGGCTTTTATGACTGGTGTTTTATATAGTAAAGTAGTCCAATAAACTTCAGGTTATGGACAACAGAATTGACAGAGCAAATGAAAGGCACAGAAAAGGCTTTAGAGGAGAGCATCTGTACTCTTAACATGCATCTTCTCCCCCTGGAAAGAAAGCCAGTACAAGCAACGTGCTGCCTTTGAAGCTCAGCCTGCCTGAAGCAGGGACGATCTGCAAGGCTTTCTCCCTTGTGCTGCGGTTACTTAAAATCCATTATTTGATGGCTCTTCAGCATGCATTATTGAAGACAAGATACAAGACCTTTCTGGTTGAGTGCTCTGGCTTCCAGCCCATGAAACAGTCAACCTTTAAAACACGGTACAAATCCCTTCTGCTCTCAGCTGAGCAGGATGGTTTTGAGGCCACGCATTTTAAACATGGAGCGTGACATGTGAAGAGTTAGCAGTGCTCTCAGGCTGCAGTTTATAGCAATGTTTGATTTTGTTCCATATTCCCAAACAACATGGTGATCAATCCATTTAAAAACAATTACAACAGACACTATAAAGACTAGAAAAAACAGGGAAAATATCTGTTCACAATCACAGAAATGAAAAGGTATCATTACAGTAACTATTAACCACAGTGGATAGTAGTGGTACCTCAATACAAGCTGACAGTATTTATTAAAAGCTTAAGGTTTACTTTGTGGGTTTTTTTTCATGATGTAATACTTTGGAAATACATCCCAGCACTGTATGAATGTACCAGGATGGCACAGAATGACACATAATTCCAGCAGGTAACTACATAACAGCTTTTCTGCCTTGACGGTCTTTAATTGAGAGAGCAGCAATAGCAGGGTTTCAATTCTAGATTCAAAATAATCTATTTTAGCAGCACTTACACTTGTACATAATGAAACATATTACATTAGCATTGTTTTGAAATGGTAAGAGAATGCTCTGACTGCCAACTGCTGTACAGTTTTTGGTAACTTGTTTTTTCATTGTCTATGTCAATGGGTCTACAATAACATCAAAGCAGTAAGAAAAGCAGAAAGAAGAAGCTGCAAAGAAAGGAAAAATGACAGAGAACTCCAAGCAACATGCCTTTAGAGCCATTCAAGAACAGACATTTCAACCAGATGCCAACATGTTATAAAAATTACATTATTTCATTTCTAATGGATTACTGCAACAGAGGTTATCTCTGAGTTCATGACTCGATGTCAGGCACCACCTCACTAGAATTTTAATTAGTCCTTACCCACAGGGATAGGAAAAGCAGGTACAGAGCACACAAAATCACCTGTTCAACGTGATACTGGGAACACTGGCAGAGCTGGGAAGTCAGCTTGAGGCTGAGGGCTCCTTTGTCTCCTTTGAGTATATCGTTACACTTACTTCACTTCAAAGTTCCAAGTTATGGCAATAAGTAGCGATTTTTTTCAACATTCTTAAGAAATCTCCTGTAGATTATTGGTTTGGAAGCAGACTGTGCATACTTAAGTGACCATCAGCTATATCTAATCAGAGAACCTTGACAGACTGAAGAACCTGGTTCCTCAGGATCAGCATATCCATAGTCAGA
This sequence comes from Apus apus, assembly GCF_020740795.1. Taxonomy (NCBI): domain Eukaryota; kingdom Metazoa; phylum Chordata; class Aves; order Apodiformes; family Apodidae; genus Apus; species Apus apus. The sequence goes on along the minus strand of NC_067294.1, from coordinate 14,443,566 downwards.
GTGAAAGTCAAAGAGAAAGCTATTTCCAGGATGTATTACAGTAAGCATTATTATTTTAAAAGCTATATAGGTAATAAAGGTGGGAAGATTAATAGACCAGTGCTTCTTCCAGTATTCTGACTGTCCAAAGACTCCTTATACTCAATGAATTATCTGCATTATATATTTTTAAATGTGGTTAATTTCATGACTACAATAAAGCTGTCCCACTACATGGAAACTAGTGGAAATCTCTGACATAAGGAATACTGAAGTCAGTGAGTGCATTCTTTTTCTGAAATCCTCATGTAAAATTGGTGGGAATGTGGAGCTTAGATCTGTTTGAAACCAGAAGCCTGCCCCCAATGTTGGCACCTTCTTGACATTTACTTTAGCAGCTCCAAACGACCACCATAAATGACTTTCACTAACTACATTGCTTCCAAGACTGCCAACTATATATTTCCTAGAATTGTAATTTTGCAAATAAATTTAGTTTTTATGGAGGCTCGAGTTTTAGTATTTCTGGCTTAATTTTAGCTTTAGCTTCCTTTGGTTTGCCACAATTCTGTTTTCTATTGCTATCTGGGAAAGGGCATTCTTCAGGAGTCAAGAATCCCCAAATACATCAAAAAGAGAATATTTCAGGCAACAAGAGAACCAGAGTTACATTCATCTTCAGCATGCACCTAACCTGTTAACATATTAGATGTCAAGCTTGCCCAGCATAAAAATTATTAGAAAAAGACTGTTATATTTCTCATTAAAATTGTGAAGTTTTTAGCTTAAGAATTGGTGAACATTGCAGGTAAGACAATTGAATTTGTAATTATCAATCAGCCTAAAGGCATGATTCAGGTTGCTAATACTGAAATAATTCCGTTCAGTTTGGCATTTCCCCACTGATGCTCTTTTTTTTGCTCTACAACATAAATGACCTGGTTTCTAATTGTCCAAGCTATTCCTTCTGGAGTATTTCAGTATCTCAGAAAATTCTACATAGGAAGAGAGCTGTGACAGCTGTAGGGGTTCAACACAGGACAGGATTTTAAGAGCAGGCTAGATGAGCAACTACCACAAGTGATGAAGGTATACTTAACCTACAAGAAAGGACAGAGCAGATGGATGACCCCTCATTTTCAAGTGTGTATTTGTGCAGGACGGCATGTCCCTGCTCTTTATCCAGCCTGTGCCATGGCTGTGAGAAACAGCTGCTGCCTCACCTCCAGCAGGCTGAAAGGGATCCTTGTTCTTGCTTTTAAGAATGGAATACATGACATCCTGTTCTTATGGCTCTACACTACCATGCTGAAATAACACAATTTAAAAATGTTTGAAGTTGTAATCAAACATAAGTTTTACATTTGCAAGTTTAACTAACAATTTAGAAAGTTTTAAGTCCAGCAAGTTATAAGAGCTCTAAAGATTTTATATTATTGAATCATTCTCTCATAAATTCCTGCTGAGTTGCTCTTCTTAGCAGAGAAACAAAACTAGTGAAACTATCTTGGTTCTACTCCTTGGTTTGACACAGTCAGTGCACCTGAGTTGGTCACAATTGTGATGTTCTCAGATGACTACTTGTAAAACAGAAATACTAAAAATGACCTATTACAAATTCTCACCTTGAAGATGAGTAATGCAGAACAATCATACAAAAAATACTACAGGAGCTGTCTCAACATTGGCCTTTTCATGTTCCTTCCTCCCTGAGTTAGAACTACAGAAATGAAATGCAAAGTAGATATGCTCACTGAACCTCTTTTCTCAGTTAATAGGCTTAAGTTTATTTTTTTAAACCTGAAAAGCAGAACACCAACCTAGCTTCATATTTGCAATGCCTTTTTCTGCACTAACAGCTTCACTTATCAACTCCGTCTCCAGAGACTCTTAAAGCAAACTTTTTTATAGCTCCCTTCAGTCTTCACCTCCTAATGTACAGAATCTGTCTTGCCACCTGACTCACTCCCCTCCAGCTATTTTTAGAAGCTTTTCCATTTTGATGGACCACTGCAGATCACACTCAAAGACCATCAATTGCATTTAAATGAAGTTACAGGTGTGACAAACTGACAAATCTCGAAAGAGGGATTAACCCAAACAACTGGTACTATTGTGAACAAAGAAACCCCAACATCATTGTCTCTGCAACAGGTGACTGTTTGAGAGTTTCATCTGTTTATCTCATAACCCCACGGATACTCAATTTTTCCCCTGTGATTTCCTCTGTAAACATCTACAAAAGAGAGCTGTAAAAGCATACTTCTACATCTTACCCAGAGGAGCCTTTTCAATTGCTCTAACATATATTTATCAACTAAATAACACCTATTAATTTAAACTGCTGTTATTCACCCAGTTGAATTACTATTTTGGCATATACACTTGAAAAGACTGTTTTACCACTCAAGTATCTTTGCCTTTGAAGCTATCAAACAGGCAACACATGACAAGAGTAACGCAAACCTCCCTGCTCACTTGTCAGCAGGCCTCATCTTGGAGCTGCAGGTCAGCTTCAAGGTGGCAGCTGATAGGACATGCCCAGTCAGCCTTTAATTTAACTGATGTCAAGCAGTGTCAGCTCTGGAGACAGAGCTGTACCTACACTGCAACCAGATACAGCTGAGTGTTTATTATAGGGTCCTCTCCCATACTGTAGTTAAAATACAAAAATAAAAATGGTATCTGGCTACCAGCAGTGTCACGCTACAGAAATCACATTTAAGCAGCAATTAACTCCAGTGTTTTGACTATCTGCCTTTCCAGCTGTGATGACTGCAAATGGCATCTTGATAACACTCCTGAAAAACGTCTAGCAGGATAACCATTCCCGTGGATCCATAAGGAACTACCAAGGTAATTTACAGAATTTCAAATTAAATACAAGGGATAAATATCACCAATGCTGATTAATGAGAATTGTCTTTCACTTCCTGTACCTTTGCATTTCTTACAAGTCACTGCTGCAGACATAGCTTTCCTTATCTTTTTATCTAACTAATTTTCTATTATTGTTTGTTATACAGTTGTAAATAGGGATTGTCACAGATGACTTCAAAGTCATTTCAAAGAAATCTACAGTACAGCTGTGTAAGGGAAACCATGCAATACAAAAATACAGTCCTCTGACATTTTTCCAAAAAAGAATGTGTGGGAATTACTATAGTTTTTAATGATAGTCTGATTTTTCTTCTTCAGGTAAATTTGCTACCAGGTATTTATTTTGGTTTCAGAAAGGCAAACAAGAGAGCAGAAAATTTCTTTTCTATACAAATTTCTTCAATGGAAAAAAATCAGTGCTATGCATTATTACCACACTGATCACTTCCTATACGAACTTATGCATCAAAGTCTCTACTACTAATACCTAAGTGTCCAAGGATGTGAAAACTGATTCTTATTGCAGTGTGTACAATAGGTTGACTGCTGATGCAATGAAATAAAAAGCCAAGAAACAGGAATTTGTCTGGAGAAGCTGCTATGGCATCTTGAACTTCAGTTATGCTGAAGGTGCTGAGATACTAATGAGCTCTGAATTTGTATGAGCTTTCAGGAGTCCAGTATAACAGCTTCTGAAACAAACCCAAAATCTCAGCTTTTCTGGTCAGTATCCCATATTTCTATTGTGGCAAAAGACAATCTATTCTTCACTGAGCATCTGCTTAAGACCTCTGCACTGGCCCAGCTGCAGTTAAACGATCTGGCTTTGTAGGTGGATTTCAGAAAAATGCCTGAATATCTTAATACACCAAAAAATTTAGGCACATCTCCACACTCGTGTGGGCATGGCTACACAAGATTGTTTTTCAGAATCCAAAGCAAATGACAACTGAAATAAAATTAAGATCTGTTAGTTCACTGCATTTCACAAAGAACAAAGACATACTGTCATGAATTTCTACATCAACATAACAGTGGTGTCTGGTGGTATATAATACACTTACCTTTAAACACAGCAGCTCACACTACCACCATCAACACAATCACAAAAATAAAACTCCTCTTCTGTTGAACTTAGTCAAACACTTTCTTTTTGCTAAGCCAGCCCTAGAGCCTGGTGTACTTTCAGAAGACCACGTCTGCAAGCCTCCACAGCGTCCATATTAATACTTCTGCTTGTTAATGTGTTAATTAAGATCTACATTACATTAGCCACATAACTACTTAATAAGATTAATCCACCTGGAAAATGATGGCATGTCTTGATTAAATTGAATTAAGGTAGCGGAAGTGACATTTAAAAGACATTGATTGTTATTACATTTTGATCATCTGTTTCAAAAATGTCTGAAAGGAAATAGTAGACACCAAAAGATTCAAGTTGTTTACATTGTTAATGAGGTATGAGATCTTCATCTTTTGATCTTTTGCAACATGACAAAGAGTTCCCTCCAGTTGCTCCCCAGTTCTTCTGCCTGATGAGTAGGACTCAGCAGGAACACTGCTGGGGGCAGCACCAGTCTCAGGAAGTCAAGTCAGGGCCTCCTCTATTTGCATCTGAGCCCCAACTCATCAATAGGCAGGGGTGGTAATCTTCCCATTTAATAATATGCTTATTCCTTACTAAGAATATAATTTATCTTCCAGAAAACAATAATTTCTGTGTGCAAACTAAAAAGATACTTGGAGCTGCAGCATCTGGCAGAGGTCTCAACATCTGAAAAGAGCTGAAGACAACCTGAACAGCTTCACAGTGACTGCTCAGTTTACCTTTCCATGCCAGGCAAATTTCTGCTAATTAGTGGAAACCTGATTTTCCCTTCTTTCATCTCAAGCAAGTAAAATGGTGTCAAATTTAACATCAAGTTTATCTTTCTTCATTATTGCCATTATATTTACAATGCTGAATTTGCTAACTGGAAACAGGCTGTTTTTGATAACTGGGAACAAGTATTTTTCATGACACTTCAATACTTTACCATTTAATTAACTGTAATTGTCTTTTCAAAATCCACACACTGTAGTAGACTTCAGTGAAACATCTCCTGAACTGAGTGGATCAAGCTGGTTGGTGCAAAGAGACATAAGCCCTGAATTACATGAATATCAGAACACATTCAAATCTACCTGTTCCAACTAGTCAGCATATTTATGGTAACTGAAGTGATCTTTCAGGTCCACAGCCTTTGCCCATAATTATCTGTGGTGTCTTTTAAAATGTGAGTTTCTAGGATCAGAGACCACAAGCTCTTATTGTGTTGTTCAGCTTTACAGAATCTAACTATAGCAAAAAATCAAGATTAAAAAATACCAAGTCAATTTTGAATCAGTAGAAAATTTGCTACGTTTCTGAGCAAACCAAAGGCAATAATATCATAAACAGAAAACTCTACACCGAGCTTTCTTTGCTTGGATTTGCAGATGGAGTTAGTTTGCCTATTTCCTCATAAATATTAGTTTATCTTAGGTGTCCTCTGAAATGATTAAAGTCGACTTTTGTTGTACATTCTGTCAATTAGAAAGGAAGAGGCACATAGACAGCCACATACTCATCTAAAATCCCTAGTTCACCAAAACTTGCAGAGCCTAAAGGCAAAACCAAAAAGCTTTGTTTACTGTCAGAGCATGCTGGAGTTCATTTGCAGTTTTACAGCAGCACTGAGAATTTTTCTACCACTGCACTTGCCTGCTCCTTTCAGACATCCCCAGCATTAGTGAGATGTAGGGTGTAATTACAAAAAAACCTGCAATTGTGTTATCTTAATGGTAAATTTTGTTTCCATTCAGATAGGAAAATGAAGAAATAAAGTAATTTACATTCCTCTTAAATTGCAGTCTTATTATTTCATACCAGAATTTAGTCTTTTAATAAGGAACAAGACGATCAAATTGAAATATCTGCTGCTTTCTTCACCCCCTCCCTTTCAAATTGCTTTACTTTAAAATGCCTTACTTGCTGAGTAGGCACAGCTTGTGTTTAAGTGGCCATTCTCAGTCTAGGGGTGAAAGGTTTCTTTGGGAAACCCATGTTTTGAAAAGAATGGCTTCATCCTGAGTTGTGTCAATTATTGAAAGGTCACTCTCCACAGCCAGAGCCCTGAGCCCTGAAATGGTTGTTGTGTTAAAAGCTGCCAGAGGCTTTCCTAAAAACTGCTGGGGTAGCAATATTAACTTGGACATAATAAAAGGAAAGGTGAGGTAGAAAAACTTTTCACCCTTCCGTGCTATAAGAATTAGTCTTTTAGAGATCCCTTGTGTTCATCCAAACCTGTCATTCATATTATTCCACTGTGGAAGATTACTTGCCTAAATATTGTTCTCCCTGCTTCTCCCAGATGATCAACATTTCTGCAACCTTCTACAAAATGTCAGAAGAACAAGAAAACTCTTCCAGCGTGCTCTGAGAAAAGCTAACTGCAGCAATTTAAGACATAACTAGCAGTCCTATCTCCTTGTCTCCTCTACAGGAGGCTACCGCTCCCAAAACAGCCGGCATCTCAGCCTCTTCAAATGTGCAAAGCTAATTAGAGTGGGGCTGGGATAAACTGCCAGAATTTGCACTGAAGTGCCCCAGGCAGATGAGCACATTCCAATCCAACAATCCTGCTGCCCTATATTTGCACAGAGATGGCAACAAAAAGCTGCAGGGGAGGGAATTTGGAGACATGCTAAACACTGCAGTTGTCTGCTAAGTGGCCATAATTGCAGACCTGAGCTCTTCAGGTTCCTGCCTAAACCATAGGGTCTCTCACCTGTGCACAATCTGGAAGAAGTTCAGCAGTAATACAGACATTCTGCCTTGCACTTAGGGATGTGCTGTTTGTCCAGCTTGACCTACAGTCAGTCAGGGATGAATGCCAAGACAACAAACAGCCATCTGAAAACCTACTGGGTTTTTTGCCACCATTACGACAGGGGAATTAATGAAAAAGAGGAAACCAAAATCAGTCCCTCCACAGAAAACATGAAGAGGCTGAGGTGCAGCAGCATCATTGATTGAAAACAGAAATAAATCCATTAAATGATCAGGCACACCAAAGAACAACTCAGTATCCTTCCCCAGCTCTATTTTTTTAACTGACTTTCCCCCAATATATCCAGTGCAAGTATCCTGGGTTAGCATTTGTTTCTAATACTTGTTTTGGCCACCAACAAATTTAACATGAGCCAAAGGTCCTGAGAGCAAGACTATGCCCAGCTCTGAACAAAATTCTTCTCTTTATCAATAACAAGTGCTCTTCCCTTCTGTTTTCACTCAGCCCATCCCACCACCTTCACAGTGCACTAAGGTTTGTGAGGTGCTTTGACTAAATGAAACATTCTGTTCTGTCTTATAATAGAGAAAGCCTTATTGTGATGTAGCAAGCACCTGAACCTCACCAGTAAAAAGTGTTCAATTTAAGTGATTAAAATAGTTCTCACAATGTGTAATTTCTCCGTGGTTTTAATGTATGCTTTCTCAGTTTAAGAAAGTATTTTTGTTTCTAGGTTTTCCCTTGTTCTTCTTATTCCCTGTCTCAGTGTCATCCTCCACTGAATACAGGTTTTCCTAGGGAGAAAAGCAAGTAATTTGTTGTCTGTATCACTCATGCTAATCACAGGACACGTTATTTACCATGGGTCAGAGTCTGCTGTCCTTGATCTTTTCTATTAGAATCTCTCCGAGACAGATTAAAAAAAAACAGGGATTTGGTCCTGGCCGGGAGCCAAACTTCTTGGTTTCTCTCCAGCAGGGCAACACACTGCCAAGCCCAGCTGGTCCTCGTCCTCGGAGATCTCTAAGCTCTACCAGGAGCCAGCAGAACGTCTGTGTTTCGACTCGTCAGCGCCCGAGGCGGCACCTCCCCAGGCAGCAGGGGAGGTCCCAGGAGCGGCAGGACGCCAGGCACACCGAGCAGCCCCCGCACCCCCCGCGCAAACCCCCGCACCCCGCGCAGCCCCCGCAGCCCCTCACCTCTGCCGCCAGGTGGCGCCGCCGCCGCGTCCTGCGCGCCCGGGCGCAGCGCGTGGGGGAAGGCGCGTCCGTCCGCCGGGCGCAGCCGCCAGTCCAGCCCCAGGAGCTGCAGCGCTGCGGGACAGACCGACAGTCAGTACGGGCGGGCTGCACCGCCGGGCAACACCCCCCCTGCCGAGGGCACCCCGCCGCCAGCCAGCCTGCGGACTCGGAGATCGTCGGGGTCGGCTTTTTTTGGTTGCGTTCAGTGATCAGGTCTTTGGGACGAGCGGGGCGCAGCGGGAAGGCTGCAGGGGGGTGCGAGCAGGGAGGGGAGCCTCCCGGGCAGGACTGGCACCAAGGGCTGCCCTGCCGAGTCACACAGGGGATGTATTCCTCTGAATTCTAGCTCCCTGTTTCCACGGCTCATTTATACATTACAAAATAACCTTAACCCCTGTGTATCAGTATACATGAGACTGTAACGCAATCATTTTGTATTACAAAGTATTTGCCAACATTTATCAAGATTATTTATCGAGATTTAAGGGCTTCATTTCACAGCTGAAGCTCTCCTGACAGACCTCTGCCAACCCTTTCACCTCACCACCGGCCAGGGGAGCTCTGCCTGCAGGCAGGGCTGGCAGCACCAGGGCCTCCCAGGCCATCCCAACGCCAGGGATGTGGGGTGGGAGCAAGGCCTGCCCAGCATCACCCTCAGCAGGGCATGAGTTACAGGTGCTGTGGTGCGGGCTAACTGAGCAAGTCCTGCGCATAATGCATGAGAGTTGACAGGTCTGAGCCATCCTGCTAGTGGATTTATGTGCATCTTCACCTTGTCTAAACAGGAGGTACCTGAATACATCTCCACACTTACATCGTATTGTCCCTGTGGCATCCTCCCAATATGGGAGTGGTGAGGGATAGAGGCCCACAAAGCTGTTTTTATTCCCTTTGTGCCCACCATCAGCACGCCTGCTTACACAGGATGTATGTAAACCTACATGCCACAGAGAACAGCATTTTCTAAAATGGTGTTTGAGGGGATTCACTGGCAGTTTAGGGGCAGAAAATAAATATGGTTATAGGTACCCTTAAAATTGCCCACTTCTGCAGTGCCAGATCCACATAAGATTAGCAGATATTTTCTGTCCAGTTACAAGCAATTGTAGAAGAGCTGGTGTGTTCACAAATGGACCAGCAGTGGCCACGGAGAGAGAAGTGTTCAGATGTTAAACATTAGAACAGGTAAGGCAAAAGACTTAACAGAGGAACTGCAACTGACAGTGCTGGAGATGATCTCTAAATACAGGGAATCCATTTAGATGTGGCCAATTTACATATATACTCCTAAAACCCAAGAAATCAAAACAAAGACCAGCATCCCCCCTCCCTCAAATCCTTGTACCCCAGCTTCTGGAAATCTCTCGGCACACAATTGTTGCAGAGTTTGACATCCATATTTTTGACAAAAGCAGTCTGAAGCAAACAGTTTCCATTACATCACCTTCCCCTAGACATACCTACGGACCAAGCAAAAATCTGAGTAACTAGGGCAACAAAGAGGCCTGGGGGATTGGAGCATCTCCCTTATGAGGAAAGGCTGAGAGAGCTGGGACTTTTTAGCCTGCAGAGAAGGCTGAGGGGAGACCTTACTAATGCCTGTAAGTATCTGAAGGGTGGGTGCAAGGAGGATGGAGCCAGACTCTTCTCTGTAGTTCCCAGTGACAGGATGAGAGGCAACAGGTACAAGCTGGAACACAGGAAGTTCCATTTAAATGAGAAAAAACTTCTTCACTGTGCGAGTGACAGCTGAACATTTTGAAAGGCTTTTCAGTTTAATCACAAGCAACTAGCTTCCTTTTCAGTACGCCAACGAAACAGCAGCAAAATTTCATAAACCTCTAACAACAAACAAGTCACTAGCTTGTACAAACTGTCCCCATTGAGTGAGAAACACCGTGTGTGCTGCAGACATGAGGGGCCGGGGGACAGCAGGTAGCAAAGCAGCTTGCGGGTGTTTGTGCTGTCAGCAATTCCCACACCATCCACACACACACCGGGGCTCCAAAGCTGGCCCGCCCCCGTAAGCAGGGAGTGCAGAAAGATTAGGGGAATTTCAGAGGCTCGCAATGAAAACAAGTCCTAGAAAAGAATGAGATTTTCTGTTTTACGCTCTCAGCGTGTCTATTCAAAGGTGCCTATTTTTCGTTTTAGCGCAAGCGTAACTAAATGTAGGTCACCTGCAAAGATGAAAGTGCTGCCTCAAGTGTGAACCATTCCTCACAACACAGAAATAAGGAAATCATAACCTGTCCAAGAGAATTATAGTTGCTGACTTATAATTACCAGGTAAATTCCGACACGGAATTTAAAAAGATCTTATTACATGGTATTAAGAAAAACTTGGATCCATCTGCTTACAAGAACACCATGATTTCATTAATAACTGCATTGCTCTGTGTTTTAATCATAGATGCACGTTGGGTGGGAGCAATTACAGCTCCTTCCTAGTGGGGCAGGGATTTGCATGTCTGCTGTAGTCCCTAGCAGAGCCAGAGAAAAGATGACAATCTCCTGCACAGCTCACGTACCCCTTACGTGATCTACAAACTTCCACTAAGACAACTGAAACATGAGGAGCCTTCACCTTCCACCAGGAATACCTCGAGAAAAATATGTCACGGGGGCCTGAGGGGAAAGCTCCATGTTTGCATTGCAGAGCAAACCTGACTGGCAGCCACCCAAGAGAGTACAAGGAGCTACCTTTTCTCTCCTGCCTCAGAACACTAGGAGATGGCAAATTTATATGATTAACCTTTTGTTCTGTTAATCAAACAAAAATGCCTCCAGCAAAGGCATAAGTAGAAGCTCGTTTAATTAGAAATATGAGGATTCACTCAGAAGTTGAGTGCATGTGTGTCAGAAAAGATACCTGAATTATTTGTGCCTTTTTCCTAGCCCTATTTTTTTGTTTGTTTGGTGTTTTCTGTTTGTTTGTTTTAAATTACAGCTAAACAATCTATGATGTTCTGGCTTTGCCTTCTTCCCCAATCACACACCTTCATCACATGTTGCCATATTGGCCACATTTTCTCCAAAGGATATTCACCACATAGCTGAGTTAGGATACTCAGCTTGATCCTAAGCTGATCACCAAGATGAGTGCTGATTTTCCAAAACAGCCCACTTACTTGAACAAATTTCCAGAGCTCTCCACTGGGCTTATAGACTAACCGTCAGGGACAAACACATCCCTGAAGATTTAAACCAGAGAAATTGCCAGTTTATCTGTTATGTGCATGGTATATTCATAAACTATATTTTACAGAGCACTTAGGTATGTCTTGTAAGTACTGCTTGCATTGGTTTACTTTTTTCTCCTAAACATTTAAGCATATTGTCTAAGCTTGTCTCCAATACCTGATATTTAGACACTGAGCTTTTCAGAATGTATCTGGTTCATTTAACACTAGCATCCAGTAACTCCAGATGGTAAATCGTGTGTTTATACTCTCTAAAAAATAATATAAACAAAATAAACTCTCATGTTAAACCTTTGAGGTTTAGGTAAAAAGTAATAATCAACTTCTTACTCCCGCCCCAGCGACACATACATACAGGCAAAGCAAAAGCTCCTCAAACTGGAAGCTAAACCTGCATGCCCATCAAGAACAAAAGCAGAGAACTAGTTCATCACTCCAGGTGGTAGAGCTGTCATGGATCAATCTAAGACTTACATAAGATAGAGATTGCTAGAGTGAATCACACATTATTTTAAGAAATCCCAAAAGGTATCCAAATCCACAGATAAATGAAAAAAACTCCATGCAAAACTTTCTTGGCTGTTCTTTAAGACTCAGTACTGTCCCCACATTCATCTACATTCAGCCTTCTCTTGTTCTGGCCATAAACCCAATGCTCACTCCCTTCAGGACTTAGCCTAATGGACAATAGTTTCCACGCTCAGGAAACTTTCTGTCTTCTGTTTGTGCTCGCCTCTCACTCTCGATCACCTATTTTTAAAATGAGACACCTTTGGTGTCTTCTAGAGACCTCCCTACAGTACAACTTCTTGTCTGCCCATAGGCAGAGCAGAACCAGGTTTTGCACTTAACCCTTTCCTCTGTGGCATTCCTTCTGAAAGGAAGAAACTCAGATTAACAGCCTACCATTTTCCCCATTCCCACTGCATCTTCCCAGCTGAGGTCTGGGAGATAAGGAGTGCTGGCTTGTTAGAAAACTCAGTATTCTCTAAACAAGTCAAAAAGATGGGAAGATTATAAAAGTGAACAGAATTCAGGTTTCCATATATTAATTTTCCAAGGTTATGCATACTAAACTCTAAATTATTGTAAACCAAAATGAAGCCATCAAACTGTAATCTCACTTTGTCGAGGTATACCTAGCAATACTTTGTTTAACTGTGGCAGGCCAATGTCTTTTCACGTGAAAAAAAAATACATGGGAGTAGAACCACTAGAAGTTTCCTTTCCATCCACTTACGAGATGAAAAATTTTTCCAATATACTTACAGGTACCTGGATAACTTGAAAAGAATAAATGTATCCCAAATTTTTTTTTTTTTTAAATAATAATAATAATAATTTAAAAATTGTAAACATTATTTCATTATTACTTTGTATTAAATGTTATCCAGCTTAGACTCATGATTCTTTACTACTTACTAATTATTGACCATGCAACAAAACTCCAGGAATGCCAGAAACTCATCTTACTGATCTCAATTAGTATTCATAAAATAACAGTTACTTAAAAGACTAGAAACATAGTAGTTTTATGTTCTACTACTATTCCTCTGGAAAAATAGGTTCAGGTTCATCCCAAGCCACAAGTAAAAGGAGTGTGTTAGGCCTATTCCCTAGTGATTACCTGCCCCCATTACAAAATGAATGCACAGTTCATCAGAACTGACCACCTCTCCTCAAGAGATGCCCAAGACAGAAAGAGCAGGGGTTTGAAGGTCAGAAAAGAGTAATGGAGGAGCTGCATGAAAAAAACTTGCATGGTGCCTGAAAACACTACACTGGATTGTAACTAGTGCTTTCAGATCTCTACCCGAAGTGCACAAATTAGAGTAGCTATAACAAGAACCATAAGGAGCCTTCCCTAGATCCTCTCACATCTGAAGGGTTACAAGACAGTTCACATATACACACACAATCAGAACTAAACCTCAGCTGAGCTTCATATTTTGCTAACAGGTTTTAGGATTAAAGGAAACTGAACACAGAGGACAACTAAGCTTTGTCAGATGGGCAATTCCACAAGCATTATTTATGTACATTGTAGATGACAGCAAAAGTCCTATCCCACAGAATTTGGACTTGACAACAAATATGCCTGACAAAGTCAGATTTCAGTAAGTCTTAGATGTTTTTACAGAGGCTGATGCCATCCTTCGTTGGGTAATTTTGTTGGCCAGCCTTCAGCCACCTTTGCAGCAGGAGGAATACAAGCACTGTCAGTATGCAGCTAGAGTGGAGTATGCGACTCCTTGCATTAAACGATGGCTGAGGCAGTTGGCTCAAAGAAAGCTGCTGAATCCAAGCCCCTGGACTCACAAAATGCCCTTTCGTATTATGTTACCAGCAGAAGGGGAGAGCATCTCCAAGAAGTTCTAATCTGTAAATACGTATGTACCGGAAAAGGAGCCTTTGTTACTTAAAATAAGCAGTATTAAAATAAACAGTGTGAACAATTACCAGCTTTCCTTGCAAAAGAAACAATGATGTCTCTCCTAAAATTCAGGACTAACTATCAGAACTTTCTGTTCTTCCTTGAATACCTAGTGTGACTGCAACAAGGAAGAGTCCTCCTGAGGGCATCCAAGAGATCTCAGAAAATTCATCATATTCCCATGTCATTTTCTAAAAGCAAAGCAAGAGCCATACAGCTTGCTGGGTGGGTATGTGCCATTTTGATATATTATCTACAGGAAAGTTTGAACTAATATTTGAAAAAATGCAAACCAGGTTTGCCTATGTATGATATGATAGAATTCCAAACAGAAAGCAGGCCGTGCAGGGTGGTGGCACAGTCTGCTGCTGATACTGCATTAGTCAAGAGGAGGGATGACTGAGAACTGTGTAAGGACACAATGCTACAACTGGGCCCAGATGAAACTGAAACCTGGACAAGATAAAATAACATATGCTGGAGTCATCATAACTCCACATATAACAGCATGAGCTCTGAGATGACTATTATCAAACTGAAGGGACATTTGGGGTTAGATGATAAAGTTCCCTGAAAATTTCAAGTAAGTCAAACACTGGTTTCTTAAGAGAAAAGTGAACAAAGCAAGGAATATTGTTGTGCCACGTCCTCTCATCTCAGAAAGGACCTAGAAGAACCAGAGGTTGGAAGACGAGTAGGGAAAAGTACATATATGATTTGCCTTTCTTACAAGACAACCACGTTTGGATGCTGGAGATAAATTATTGGATTATTCAACTTCTACATGACTCAACACAGCTGTTCCTACACAACCACAACACTTCTTGGTGCATCCACTAGTCCCGATGTTTCTTGAAGTGTTTGATACATTTTATCCTCTACACTCTACCACAGCATGTCCCCACCTAACCACCAGCCCAGACAATCTAAGGACAGTTTAGATCAACACATCACCAGAAAACCCTTGAATCTTCATGCCACAAAACATTTCCTAGAAGCAGTATGATTCTCAGGCACCCTAGGGCATAAACTTCAGTACATCTAAATAGGCTGAGAATGTAGTATATGAATTGGCAGTTGCTGACAGGCCACAGAGTTTGTGCCTCCACCTAGGGTAGTTTTTCATCAGCACAATAGTAAATGCTCTATTTAATTAATAGCAGAGCCAGTTATGAGAGATGTACTTTCAAAATATCTTGCTGGAGATCTTGGGGATACAGGAAATAAGAGTTTAAAGATTTGCATTTGATACCAGAGATAAAAGATCAGGACTAGCAGTTCTTAGGAAGTTTATGTACTTGTGTTGTGATATTAATAACAAACAATCCTACAGGCCTCATGTAAAACATCTGGATGTATTCCTGATCGTAATCTCTCCTCTTCTTGTGAGCATTTAGTTGTTTGCAGGAAAGGTTCAAGTAGTATTTAAAAAACAGATCTCATGATCTAAAATTAATATTACTATTGTAGAATGTATGCAAAAAGTACTGCTTATTGACCATGGCCACTGAAGCTCAACAACTAATAGATGGCTAACTTTCCAGGTCGTTTGTTCTCAGTACATGATCTTCAATCATCAGTATACTATCTGGTATGCACTATGTTTTCTTACTGAATTTAAATTAAAGGCTCATTTGGGAACTCTACTTAAAGCATTAACAAAGCACACAACTTTAAAAATTAACAGGCCCCACTGTTTTTACGTTTGCCTGTATAATGGCTAGAGAGCACAATAAAGAACTATTTTTCTTATTTATCCTACACACAACATTGAACAAGGCCTTTTCAATTCTGAGTCACGTTTTTTTAGTTTACAGTGCTAAAAATGGAGAATTCCATTAAGTACAATGACACTGCTGCATATCGTTGTACCTTGTAACATGTTTTTTTCCACTTCTCCATCAATTGAATTAAGCTGATATTGTTACCCACATAAAAGCTTCTGTTTGATACCCATCTGCAAGTGTCTACTCTTGTTAATTGTGCCTGAGCTCTTCAGTAGATTTACTTAGCAACAACAACTTCTTGTAACTTTCCGAAGAGAAATACAGAGAGTATTTTATGAGAACACGAGGAAAGTACTGAAGACTGACTACCTAGCAGGTGTATAAAGAATGAATATAATAAATAAATATCAGGCTCTGGGGTCTACTTCACACCACTGCAGAGAGACTACAGCTCTGTGCTTCTCAAATCCAAGAGTGATCCTATAAACACAGACACAGTAAAACTTGAATTTCAGCCCCTCAGTTGCTGGGACATAGGCTGAAGGAAAGGGAGGCAGAGCCTTTGCTCCAGCAGGCTTTGTGGGGACAGTGGTGGCTGTGTGAGGGGAAAGCACGGGGCCTGATCCCTGACAGGAATGCCAGGCGTGCTCCTGCTGCTCACCAGGGAGACCCAGCAGACACTGTGTGTGCCTTTGTGAAACCTCAATAGAACGGAAAGTTGACCTCACACAATCTTAAACATAGGAAAGCAATCCTTAGGCATAGTTTCAGCCTCAGCATGTAAACTCTTCTGGGCAACAAACTGTTTAGATCAGGGTTTTTGCTTTATGAAGCATGCAGCCCAAAAAGCATTTTCTAGAAACACCATGAAGGATCTATGAACGAGCATATTGTTATAGTCAGCAGCAAAACTTCTGCTAGGAATTATTAATTGCTTTCTTTTGAATAACTGCTGTTAAGATGAAAAAGGAGATGGAAGGAGGGCTCTAAGATGGCTCATTGTCACTGTGTTCACATGAAACAAATAGGGGGATCCAAAGAAAGCAAATTTTTTTCTTTTTTTAAATGGTCACCCCCCTCCTCCAAGCTGACTGATTTCTTTCCCTGTGCACATCAGTAAACTGAATGGAAGGAATTTTGAAAGCACAGCATGAAAGATATACCCACAAATCCCATTAGCAGTAATGTGATTTGTGTGCTTATCTGCCATGCAGTGCCTTTGAAACTTCATTCCTCTATGTCCATCTTCAGGTTTTTTACTTCCAAAAATACTTAAAAAGCTTACACACATTCACAGTGTCTTTGGGGGTGGGGAAAATGAGAATGTGAAGACCTGGCTCCCAATTCCAAGGATAACAACAGGCAAGCAGAGCTTCAGCCTGCAGGAAGAAGAGCTGTACCTCGGGTGGTTGTTAGTTCCCCAGTCACCCTTCTGCCTGGGACTTTCTGACTTTTCTCATTTCAGGCCTCTTTACTGGCATGTTTTTGTTTTGTGCCACTTTGAGCAATCTTTTTGTCACAAAAAGGGTAACTGCACTGCATGCTACATTCCGAATCTGGAATCTCGTGACAAAGACCTTAAAAGAGAAGCAGACTACAGTGCACTGTTCATTTATTCTTGTGACAGGCTTTAGATTGTACAGAGCATAGAAAACCAGCACAAGATTAATCAGTTCCTGAGACTGTATAAAATGAACTCGCTTCTTACGGCAATTTTGAGATTCAAGGCTGCAATCTTTTTGGTCTTGCATCTGAACTAGATGGCTACTGAGCTAATAAGAAAGGTCCTTATTTATATTTTTATTTACCTACTACAGCATCTTTCAGCCTGGAAGGTCCCAAATCACAGTACACAATAACCACTTTACCAGCCTAGCCAAAATACTGCCACTTTTGAAATAGGCTTAGAATAGCAGAAAAGGATGCTCTTAACTAAAACACAATGGGAAACCTCATTTTTTTTTGGAGCAATTGTGAGCATTCAATGTTAATACAAAGCAAGTTGAATCCAATTTAAATTTCACACCCAAAAGACACCATTATTACGAACAGCTCATCTTTATTCTGTTTCCAAGAGGAGGAAGAACCTAGCTGAGACTTGAAACTGGCATTTCAAGGAACACAGACACAAATATAGTCTCTTAAATCACTGATGCCTCAACTTACAAGAACTAGAATTACTTCTAATTCTGATTGCAACCCTAAGGGATATCAAGTCAAATATTTCCTTGACTACATTCATCTTCCAAAACTGCAACTGCCCTAATCTCTACAAATATGTTGAACAAGATTTTCATAATCTACCTGTTTCAAAGCATTCAGACCTTGACTCAACCTCTCGACTGTTAGGCATATTGATAAGAAACTAATTTTTACCTTTATTGCTCCTTTGCATACACTAAATGAAGTGGAACTACATTATTAGGAATGACCACATTTCTGTCCATAGTGCAAAAAAGTATAATTTCTAATCATAGAGTATATTCTTCCCTTAATAGAAATCATACAGAATAGTTTAATCACTTGACTGTAAAACCTTACACGAGTGATAAAATGTAAGATTTTACCCTCTACACAAAGTAATTACTGGAGTTAAAAGTTAATTACAAAGAGGAAACAAATCTAAAGATTAAAAGTAAATGTTTTATTCTCCCAAAGCTTCTTATTCCTTTTCAACACTATAAACTATTCATACTTCATGATACACTACAAAAGGAATGCATAAACATAGTCAAAATTGTATCTTGATATTGTGATAAAGGTAAAGATTATATTTAGTGTCTAGGCAGATTTAGACCTTCTATATTCTTTGCAAAGCTGACACAATTAATGTGTTGTGAATCATATGTCCTACTAATCCAGAATAAAAACATATAAAAACAAAACATACAGATTTTAATTGATAGATATCTTCTACAACCAGTGACAGCCTTGTAACTCATATTGCTTTGTGGGGTTTGTTTGTTTTGATTGTTTTGTTTGTTTAAATGGTAATTTTTAAAAAATAAACAATTATCCAATTGGACTTGAGTTATATTTTTTAATAAGTATTTTTCCTTTATCTTTAAATTATTTCTGTTAAGCATTTCTCATAATGGGTTTATATTCTATTTTTAATCTTATACCTGTCTTATTCTAGGCAGGTTTCCAAGCCTGTAGTTTGCTTTTTTTGCCTTCCTAGGAGTAATTTTTCTAAAAAAGCAGAGACTGAAAGTTTGTTCTCCTGCATCTGTTCCTTCTCACCATCCCATCTAGAATTCTAGAGCAGGTAAGGAAGTGCAAGCTGCAAGTGAGGACATGATTTCAGTGTGATCACACCAATATGAAAGTACACTAGAAAACAGAGAAATCAATTAAGGCTTTATATGGTGCTGGGATTTTAGTTTTGGATCACCGCTTTATTTTGAAGTGGCAGAGTTGCCAGTTTACAGACTGCAGCAATATACATTCTACAAGGAATTTCTCTCTGTGTGTCCCCTTATGTGATTACCAGTTGCATCAGCAAAACATCCTGTAATACAATTTCATCAGCCAATGTACGAATGAAGAAAAACTTGCATTTGCATTTAAGCCCCAAGAAACCTCCTGTTAGCACACCAGTCTGCATAAGGCCCTTTCAAGCACTGTGCACTGTGCATCCTGGAAGAAAATTGTATTTTATTCTGATACCTACATCCCAATTCATCTAAGGAAATAATAATATACACTTAATTATTAACATATGTATTACTTTTCTTTGTTTACTGTATCCTAAATTGTCTTTTACAGTATGGGTTTTTAAGACTAGACCAATTTGATCATCATCCTGATATAACAAAATTCACAGCAGATAGCAGAAATCACTGTTACAGATGGAGCTGCTGTCCACTACAGGAAACTGGAGCCAGCTTATTGCACAGAGCATCTGATACCTGGTGATTTTAATGAAGCTTTCTGTCTCGCACACAAAATGGTGCAGAAGCCAATTCTACTGTCTGAGGTCAGAATGCAAAATGCTCATCATTAGTCAGCTTAGAGCTGTTTAAAATCAAGGCCCATTGTAATCAAAGTCAAAACTGTCAGTGACTTCAGTGGAGAGAGCTTCACATCAGAACTTGCCTGTTTATTTGAAGTATCTGAGACTGTGAATATTGTAACAGTGCCCCCAGAACAAGTGTTTTCTACAGGCAACAGCGATGTAACCCATAAAAAACCTGACCCTCCAAAGTCAACAGCTTGAACTGAAGGGTGAAATGGACGTGATTTAGCACATGCATCACTGTATACAATTAATGACTCATAGAATCAAATATGAGCTAGTTTACAACCCTCAAAATCCTCTGGCTTCACACACACTTTGTAAAGCACAACTGAATTATGTTAACTGATTAATATAATAAATATATGGTAGCTAGAACTACACATTAGTACTTGACAGGTAAGGCTCAAGTTCTACTTCATGTCTCTAACACCCAGTCAGCCAGCAACCAAACCAGGATTACCCATCTTTGTTCTTTGATGGATAAAACAGCAAATACTGTACTTAAAAAAACCCCACAACCAAACCCTAAACTGTATTGAAAATCCATCTGGCATTTCATCTTCACTCTTCACTACTGAATTTATTTGTCTTTTTTTCTTTCCTTTCATGAAATTGCTTCATCTTGGAAGCAGGTATCAAAGCTGCTCCTCGATAACTTAGAAGAAAAATGACTAGAAACTCCTCAGTGTCATCGTATCTGACAAGTTTCTGCAACATATTTACCTTCTATTTTCACAACATTACTAACATTTAAGTACCCAGAAAGTGCTACAGCTGAGATTTGTTTCCCCAGCCATTTCAATTTGAAAAAGATACATTTGATTTTATGGTCTAATAGAGAAAATCTGCTTCTGTCTTCTGAAGTGGCTGTCCACACTAATAGTGAGAAATAAAATTCACACAACCTTCCTTTTTCTAGGATTTGAACAGACATTAAAATGAAGATACTAACACTTATTCATAAATCTTTACAAATTCCTCCTACTAGGACAGGGTTTTAAAAAAAAACCCAACAAAACAAATCAACAACTATGATAACACCTCCAGAGTTATTTCACCCATTTTTCCATTTAAATGTGATTTTGACAACTTAATGACTGCATACTTTCAAAAATAACAATGGTATTATATGACTGTCATCTAAATGTAACTCAGGATTGCTATCAGCTCATAAAACTATTTCAGAAATCTGTTCACATCCCATGTTTTCGCAGAGGTTACAGAAACTGCAGCTCTCACTTCATTCTTGAAAAGTATTTTAAACATTTGCATTCTAGTCCTCAGAGGCAAATTTTCAGTTCAGAGGCAGGATTAACAAATTTCCATTCCTACACTCTATTGTGGAATTTTACGTAAAAGCATGGTTTTTTTTAGAGGACCACAGGCCTTTAGGACAAAACAGGATCCGGAGCAGTGCATTGTTAGCACTCAGGTTGCAGAAAGCACTGTGAAAAAACCTGCTTTCACACTGTGCTTTCTAAAACATCATAAGAACCAATGCAGCAGGGAAGGAAGCTGAAACGATCAGATACTGCTCCGAACAACCTGACTGCACAGAACCACCAGTGAGGTTTGAGGAAGGAAAGCATTATAATCTGCTTTATATTTCTGACTCAGAGCTATGAAGTTCTTTGAACCAATTTTGTACTTGAAATATTTTCAGACCTTACCTTCTCCATTTTAGCAAGCTAGACACAACACACTCTCTGACTCCTGTCAGGGAACAATAGGAGGGACTGAGCGTGTGGTGACTAAGCAGTCATTGAAAAAAACAGAGGATGCTGCCATAATTGTCCTGAGAGGCTAGAAAGGAAACAAGACTCTGTGCTGACAGCTTAGCTCAGCATGAACTCTCATTTTTCACACGGAGCTAATTAAAAACTGAAATTAGTTAAATATGGAAATGACACTTGCAAGCACTTTAGCTGAATTCTGGCAAAATCCCTCTAGAGTGCTGCGACACTACCCGCTGCTTCAAAACTCCCCAACTGAATTTCACAGTTAAAAGGCTGAGCAAAGGGAAAGTTATTACAGAGATTTCCAATTCAAAATGTGCCTGTAAAACTCTAAATTAAATTTCATGGTAGTCCTTTCAGTAACGAGGGACCTACTGTGCAGTCCAATGATATGGTGCCCAAATAACTTCCCTGCATGTGTTCCCTGATGATCCCACCTTTAGGCACTGTGCTGGTTGTGCCAGAATTGTGCAGCTCCCAAGGATACAGGCAGGACAAGGCCTGAAAGATAAGCCATGGACTGCTACAGAAGTAGGTATTTGGAAGGCATGGACACACAGCACACATAGGAATTACTTCCACAGTTCAGAAGCAGAAATCTAAGAAAATCAGAACCCAACAACCAAAATATTTTATGCCTCGTGATTTTAATTTGTAAGTGCTGAATAAATATGCAGAGAAGGGTCTACACTGCAATAAATTACATGGCCTACATATATATATATATCAGTGCTTTACAGGCAAGGTAATAATAAAAAGCACTTCTGCATATTTAAATGGGCACAAAGAACCAAGAGACTGGATATGCATAAAAGGTATGATGACTGACATGAGCTTTTTGACTAAAGCACCATGTGAATTCCATTTTGGTGCACATGACTTTCCTAGCAGGCACAAAAGCAAGGGTATTTGCCCAAGGGCAAATATGATTTCTGAATGCAATTTAACAAAACCTGCCTACAGAGCAGATCATTTTGGATCTATACCAAGGCATTCAGGATAGCCAATCACTTTCAAAACAACTGGAGCATTTTGATTTTATTGTTTTTCCTACATTCCATCCCTTTACCCTTGAGGCAATCCCC
The DNA here is from genome assembly GCF_020740795.1 of Apus apus. NCBI lineage: Eukaryota > Metazoa > Chordata > Aves > Apodiformes > Apodidae > Apus > Apus apus. The sequence goes on along the minus strand of NC_067294.1, from coordinate 14,421,445 downwards.
TCCCCCTGGCCTGCTGCCATTATTGCGCCAACAAATTTCTGTCTAGGAAAGCTAGCACAAGATGCCACGTAGCATGAAAGCCACTGTTACTCCCAAGTCTGCTGGCAGGGGGTATTGCTGCACCCAGCCTGCCAAAACCTCTTCCCTGGCAGCTATCTGTATAATCTGTGTATCACACTCAGGCTTTGCTAGTCCAGGGCCCTGAAACATCTCAGCTTACCCAGCTGGAAGGGATATGCTGCAGCTGCACCATCAGACCCTCTTATTTTATTGAATTTTGAATGTGCAGTTTCAAAGACATTCAAATGAATTTGCCCAAGGCCTCAGATCAGTAAAACTACTGATACCATCTGCAGCAGGCTTCCTAAATTTGAAGCATTTAGAAACAGGTGACAGGATAGGAGCTTTCAATGTAAGGACTGACACTCATGAAAAACCTGCTAAACAAACTTGGTTATGTCCCAGTTTGGCAAGGAAGGAACTGTATGGCTGTCAGCCCAATTCTCACAACAGCACTGGTAATAATGGGAAGTTCCATTTGACATTATTTTTTAAATCATGTATATTTTTCCAAGTTAAAAAGGAAGCGTTTATTTGATCACTGAGTTTCATCTATTTTAGACTGTCTGTATGAGTGGAGATAAAGAGCAGACTATGATGAACACGAGCTCTTAACAAGAGGGTGTATAAAGAAAGCCAGAAAGCAACACCTAGCAGGTCAAGGACTCTTTTGAGGTCATTAAAACACAGGTTGCCCTAAAGGAGGAAATCCAAAGGCATGATTATAACACCCTTCCCTTCAAATAATATTTTTAATAATGCCCACTGCTTAATCATATTCAATACCTTTGAATATCCCAGATGATGTTGAAACACGTGTATGTGGTGTCATTTAAGTCCTGAAGGGACACAAAGACTAACAGCAAGACTACAATAAGCAGGTATTACATTTTGACCAAGGTCCCTTATTTAGAACTCTCCTTTAACAAAACAGGGGAACTGTAAATATCCAGAAAGGGTAAAACAATAATAATGACCAGGAGGGAAGATACTTTGTTGCCCAGGGATGTATGTAGTTAAAACACTGAGCTGAGTCTCCTACAGAGTCTGCACTGCCAACAAAACCCAGATCTGCCAGCTAGGAAACCACTAATGTTTCCCCACTCATAATGCCATCCAATTCTTCTTCCAGTAACCAGAGGCAAAATATTAAATTCTGTGTCTAGCAGTTGTCCACAGTCATGGCCCATTTAGAACACGTCTGAATGACAGGTATGAATTTAAAAACTCCTGGGATCTACCCCTGGCTGGCAATACAGTGAGGAGCCAGAGCCTCAGCCACAGGAAGCAGAGCATGTCAGCCCCAAGTCCTCTGCAAGAACTGTGTCCAGGTGGCTATGGTCCCAACCTGGAGCCTGGTGTATCAGTTTCTGTTGTTTCACTGCCCTGGCTGTGTCTGTATACACAACCCTGTCCACAGTAAGGATACAGAAGATATCTATATCTACTCTTTTCAGTAGATTGTAGTAGCACCTATATGAGTTGTAGGAGTAACGACCCTTTTTGGGATCAGTATTCTTAAAGAGAGAAATTGTTTTCACCTTCTTCCTCTCCCCCTTCTGTCATCCTAGCTGAGCATGCTCACAGCAAGATTCAGCTTGGTGACAGAGCTAGAGGCAGAAAAGGGGAATCTGGGGAAGGGTACTGTCAGATACACTCAGACAGCTTACTCTGAATAGCAATCGTAAGCCAATGACATGCCTTTTAAAAGATCCCTAAAGAATAAACTATAAAGAACTTGCTGGAAAGAACAACATCTATTCCAATCAACTTGTGACTGTACTTCCAATTTGCAATGAACATTCACTCTCCAAGGTGCTTCATGCTATAGTCACCGCATGACTTAAATCTGGGTCAGCACAACCTAAGGCATGCTTACCAGGGGGACATCCATGCAGACAATTCTTTTGTCACCTAGGTCTCTGGGAAAGTATTTACTCAAGAAGAAATGAAGAGTGGCTTAAAGGTGAAAAATTAGGATAGGATTTTCATCTGCAGGCAATTCAGGGTATGTAATAATTCTCTTGTTCCTTTCCTTTCTCTTATACTCAGAAAAATCCTATGAAGTTTAAAAACTTGAATCAAGGAAAAATCCAATCCTGCAGCCTCCCTTTGGGGAGGAAGAAGCGAAGAGGGAGCAAAGAGAGCTGACAGACAGAAAGAGACTATTTAGTATTTCCATTACCAACAAAGCATAGAGGTGTGAGCCAGGGAGTTACACCCAACAAGCACAGCCATCTCTGCTCTTCTAGGAACTGTTCCAGTGCTCAGAAGGATGCAGGATGCACAACACAGCAATGTCATCCTTGTAAAGTAAACCATCCTCCACATGCAGAAAGCAATGGAGCCAAGAGTATTCCCAAAGTTGGGGCAAAGAAAGGGCGACAGTTCCAGGAAAGTGGCAAGTCCGGCATGCCCAGAGAGTTTACCAACTGGCTCTTCAAGCCATAGGCAAGAAGATGACTCCCAAGATCATTCAGCCTCACTCTGAACTGCTGCCTCATACTGATTTTCTTTGTAAACAGAGCCTGAAATCATCCCAGAAGAGGCAGAAAGAGTCACTTTCTGATTCTGCCAAGTACAGGGTCCTCAGCAGGAGCAACACAGGTTTTGCCCCATAAAGTGATTCTGGCATTCTAGATAGTCTAAGTCATTAAACGAATTACTGAATTGTAAAACTTGAGTCAAGGTCATTTGCAAATAGAAACCTTGAGTTCAATAATGTTTTACCAGTGCATGACACAATTATAAGAAAAACCCCCTGTTATTATAACTCTGCAGTCTTTTCCCCTTGGTTATCAATTTTTAAATACAGGACAAGAAAAAAGAGAACAAAAAAATATTTGCTGTTGAGAACAAGAAAATGTTTCTTTCAGTAGTGTTATTTGATGTCATTTGTCTTATGATTTTTCTTAAGGTATAGTAAATCTTGAACAGAAAATGGCACATATTTCAAGATACAGAGCCAAATTCATCCCTGCATCTTTTTCATGCCCCATTGGTGTAAGCCAATTTTTTTCTATGTAGCTATATCAGTGTGAAAAAGGCATAATGCGATCATGAATCAAGTCCGTACTATTTTTCATGACAATTCCACTTCAGCAAAGCCTCAGATATAACCTAGTGAACCAGAGATCACAGTAATATTTCATAACATTTGTTCAACAAAAAGTATTAAACAAACTTATCTTTTTGCCTGTATCTTAGCAACTTAGCAACCCTTAAAATATCAGAACATTGGGAACAAACCTACAAAAGCTTACCTACAAATGCAGACTCCAATTTTGATAACAGCTGTGCCAGCACCAATGGCTATAATTGCAGGAATAAATTTTGCAGAATGGGGCCATAATGCATACATTTTACCTGTATTTGCACCCAGTCTGTAAGGTATCTCTTAATTAGTTGTGTAATTTTCTAGACTATTCACTACATCTGTCATGTAAATTCAACAGTAAGGATTTTAAGGTTTCATTATAGGAGATATCAAAATAAAAGTATCACTAAAGTGTTCCACAGCCATTTGTCTCATGATTTATTGTTTCCATTGATTTCAAGTTGCAGTCCTCAAACTGAGCTGGAGGAAAGAACATGCCCTACGGAACTGCATCTTGGGCCCAGGCATCCTTCACAGCACCAGTTTTATACTCTGCAACCAACTATGGCCAACAAAGTACTACATATACATTATACCTTAAAATAATCTCATTGCTAGAAAGCCAAAAATAGTGCCAACCAATGGAGGTTCAACAGCTGCATGCAGAACAGGGAAATGAAGCCTAATTCCTCATGGAGAAATGCAAGGGGACTATATGAAAACTGCAGGGGCTGGTGCACACCAATTTTAATAACGTCTTTAGACAGATGGCAATAAATCCTTGGTATTTGCAAGGAAAACTGCTTTACTCTAAAGCAACCTGCAGTTTTCCCTTGTAAGATTCAAGAAGCAACTTTATGCTTTGCACATGAAGGGTACAGCCACCTTCAGCTCTGTGAAATGAGGGAGACTGCAGAGTCTATAGGACCATGTCTAATTGATAACTAGACCAAAGAAGGGAATCTGCAGTTAAGCCCTGAGGACTTAACTCACAATTGTTCCCTCAGTACCTTTTCATCAGCTTCTGCATGATTTAGAGTTTAAATTTAAGTTTCTTACCCTGAGCTTAGTAGTGTGAAAACAAAAAAAAAGGTTCAAGAAAGCCTGCATCTTCACTTAGCTACAAAGCAGGGCCAGATCCTCTCTGCTAGAGCCTCTGGGGTGCCTTATCTGTTGTGAGCAAAATAAATGTTTTGTGAGCTGGGAAACAAATTTCTTTATTATCATCAGGTTGACATCGCAGATGTTCCCAGTCTGCCCCTAGTTCCTCACCCAGCTCATGGCATCTCACTGGTGCTGGAGGCCTGCTGGGTCCTGCTGCTGCCCAACACAGCTCGGCCCAGCCTGTGGTAGTGATCATCTGGCAGTGCCAAAGGCTCCATGTTCCTCGAGAGAAACCTGGCTCCTGCCACTTCAGAAACGCTGTAACCAAGCCCACACACGATAAATGTGGGAAGGAGTGGAAGTGATTCAGTACATGTAAATATTGAGGCAGTAGGCATGTAAGAATATACTTCAGCAACATCCCCCTGCTAAACATTCTCACACTGGGATTGTCAGAAATACTGGCAAACACTGTATCTAAAAATCCAAGCAGCTCTCAAGCAGCTACAGCAACATAACTCTGGTGTACCTAAGGCTCTGGCGTCACGGAGACTGAGTTGGCAAAAAGTTAGAAGATAAAGTCTAACACTGATGATTTTTTAGGGGTTGCCCGCTGATACCAGAGAAAGATTCATTTTTCCCTACAGTGTCTGCTTTTTAAATCAATCGCTAAAGTATGTACTACTTAATTCACATTTGTTTGGGCCTCCATCCGACAGAAGGCACCTGCTGTGGTGACAACTGACAAAATGTGTGGAACCTGGGGAGAGGATGAGGAAAAGACAGGAGGACTCTGACTGTCTTTACACATGCAACCTATTGGCAGAAATGCTCAGTCACATGCAAAAGCTGTAGATTGAAGCTAGTGAATTTTTTAGTAGTACGATGCACTGCACAACATGGCTGTTGCACCAGAATACAAGCACTTAAAGAGCCAATCTTCAAAGCAGTACAATAAGAGGTACCCAACTGTGTTTCAATTCAATTCATATGTCATATGGACATTCAGGATTCTTTGGAAAAAGAGTGTAGTGAATCCTGTGTTACCCATTCCAGCACTTGGTGCAGAAGTCACTTCATCATCGACAGACACAAACACTCATGCACACAGAGATCTCTCCTCCTGAACTACCTGAAAATAGGCATTGTCTCTCATACGTGACCACCTTGTGCTATTTCTTTCTGAAATCCAGTGCTCTTCACTAGCTCTAGTTAATACATTACTTTTAAATACCAGAATATAGAGCCTGACACTTCTCAAAATAGCCACTCAAAACCAGCAGAGCCCAGACCAATTTTTTACAGTATGTAAAATATATACATTAGTGAAACTCAATTTAGTCATCTAGAATGTAGGAATAACAGCATTAACTTTCCCCCAAGTAAAGTGCTTATAAGCTAAATTAGCATTAATTATTTTTCATCTCAATTCTAGGAAACAGTAAATCCTAGCCTTAACTTCAAGCATTATTTAAAAAAAATGAGTAAGTAATTTCATTGAGTAGGAAACAGAAGTTTGGTCTTTCTTTTCAATTCCTCCAGCTATCATTATTTACCAGAAGCTAATTTAGCCTATTTACACAAAAATCAAGACCCTTTTTTTGGCTCTTGTGTGCTAGAATTAATCAGAAGCAGCATGATTCCGTGTTTAATTTCAATCACAGCAGCTACTGCTTTACAAGTAAATAAAACTTACAAAATTTTTATTGCTCCTAGATAAGATGCTCACTTTTTCTTATGGAAAATAAAATTTAGAATAATGGCTTCTGTGTGAACTTTCACTTAATTATGAGTGTACCACAGAGCATGTGTTTTCCCTTAATAAAATCCAAGTGCATAATTAAAACTGCATTTTCTGGAAAGACATTAGCAATATCTGGATCATGCAGATGATGTCCAAACCATCCAGAATTAAAACATCCATAAGCAAATACAACTTGGGTAAGGAGGAAGAAAAAAATAACTTATGATTAAAATAAATCTATCAATCCTAACTTCACCCACAGAGGCAAGTCCTTGCAGGTGGTACCTGGAATTCCTTTTGTAGCCCTGGGACTTCTATTTCAGTTTAAGTCGAAGAAGCTGGTTATCAATATTCTAGCTAGATTCTCTAAAGGGATTGCAGAATTTAGCCCCACCTTTTAGTCCTTGCTAGGACAGCAGTGCTGTTTGTTTCCCTAGCATGGCATCCCAGCCTATTTCTGCCTTGCAAACTCATACAGCTGATCGATGGTGCCAGAGACGCTGTGAAGTGGCAGCTGCTCCTCTGCCTGCTGCTTCCTCTTCTGCAGGGAAGAAATGGATGGTCATATTCGGATGATCTTACATTAAGACAGGAGGAAGTGCAAAATCTGCACTGCCCCCCCACCTTATGCTCACAGAGGATTGCATCTAACCTTCAGCCAGTGAAATACAGAAAAAGCTCTGTTGTAAAGCTTTAGATCTAAGAATACCTCCAGCCTGAGTTCTGCCCGACAATGACCTTGGTTTTAAATCCACACTGTCAAGATGAGAGTTACAGGGATTTTCCTTAACTTCATAACTGGGACAGAGTTCTTTATCCTAAATGGCTTTTGCCTAAAGACTTTACTAGTGCTGCCTTTCACAAAACTGTATGGAGGGAACAGCAGTTTTCTGCAGACCCAGCTGACCTGTAAATCTGGTGGGATGGTCTAGATTTAGCATTCAGTGAACCTCACGTATGGTATCCTAAAGCTTCTGTAAAACATTGCACGAGTCACATTTCTCATTATAAAAGAGAACAGTATTCATTACCAACAAGTACTGGTGGTCAGTATATACTAGATTATTCCAAAATACTACACACATTGAGATACTATGAATTTCACCCCTGCTGCAGAAGAGCCTACACAAAGTGATTAATTTTCTCATTCTTGACTTCGCTTACATGTGCATTTCCAGCAAACTTCAGAAAGGCACACATGGAATATTTTCAGGAATGGGTCTAGGGTAAAATTCTGACAAAAACATAAAATAAGCAAGCTAAAACACAAGGGGAACATTTTCATAATTTCTGACAATTTATAGCAATATTACTTTCAGTACTGCACAAAATATTATCTACGTAAGACTTAATTGCATCTAGTAACACAACAAAATGCAGGTGAAAGAAATCAGCAAAATATATATAGAGAAATCAGTTCAGTTTGTAGATATCTATACACACAAACAATAAGCAAACTAGAGACACGTATAATATAATTTTGTCTGCCACAAATTTGGCCTTTTCATAATCCACAGCCCAAACTCTATTATAAGTTTGCCATTTCAATACAGAGCTTGGGCTTCCAAGAAAAGGCTTTAGGGAAAACCTGTTTCTATTTGGAAAAAGCTTTAAAAGGTAAAACTATCATAGAATAATATTATCTTTGTCTTACCAGACTAGTCAGAGACTTCAAACTGAAATGGCATGTTATAGTAAGCAATAATGTCTCTATTTGTAAATGGCATGCAGGGCATCTATCTTACTGACTAGCAGGGATAATGACTGCAGGATTTGCAGTGCCTGAGTTGACAAAGGGAATATTTTCATGATGGTAACACACACATGGGTTTCAAAGGCCTCTCTCAGCCCACAGCTGGCACAAGTAGCATGACTTATTAAAGACTGAACACACCTTGTATGGTGCACATGCATGTTGATGTACATAATATCTAATAGAAGACAGCCCATCAAAAGAGAGTGGGAAGAAGCCCCACAGACACTTCAGGTGAGAAGAAAGCATCTAGGATTCTCTGTTTTCTTTCTGCCAAGAAAGGACATGATTGTGTTTAAATTTCCAGCCAAGGGAAACAAAGATCCAGTGTTATCTTAATACAATTGTATGCCTTGACCTTAATCTACAAGTACCCATGTGCCCAACCATTATGATTGAGACCAGCTGAACAGCAGCTGCTTAAAATACTCACTTTCAAAGGGAGCCTCCTTCACTCAGGCTGAATCAGCAAAGCTTTCATCTCAAGATTTTCAGGGGAAACATTACTGAGCAAAACCCAAATTACTGCCACCTCCAAAACCCCATCTTGTACCCTTGGTATTTGAGGCCTGTTTTGCCTTGCAAAAAATACAAGACTTTTTCCTCTGAAAAAATAAAGATTTAGGATTACACAGTAAAAATGAGTAAGAAAAGCATCCACAAAGAAATATACTGGTGATCTGCTGTGGTCAGTAATTTACCCATACGTCAAATCCCTGAGTACTGAACTTAGGAACCTGCTTTGTACAACTGTAAAAAAACCAAACATGATTCCAGCATCATGACTGTACTAAAAAAATCCAACAAACCAAGGTATGCAAAATATGCCACCGTTACCTCTTTGGAAAAATGCTCTGGGATTGTCAGAGTACACAAGTGGTAGCATGCAGCAGAAGCTGTTAATGGAGAGCATTTAAAACATAATCTGCTGAAAGCATGTGAAAGATAGCTGACAGCTGAAAAAACATTCACCTACTTGTTAAGAGAACTAGAATTCCTAAGTTTTGGCTCCTGAGCTGTGGTTGGGACACTTCTAGAAGGAAAAGCTAAGACCTGTGTCCAGGATAATGCTCCACAGTCAGAAGGTAAATAGGATGGATTTTATGAAGTCAGTCCAAGGCCACGTCCTGCCCCTTCCCTGGGAAGTGACTCAGTGCACCCTGGTCACAGGTACAGGGCAGAGCCACCCCCCTGTGAACTGACAGCCCAAGGTGCAGGCCAGAGAGCTGCCAGTGCCTGGCAGGGGAGGACTGGTAGCACAACCCACAACCTGCAGTTCACTCTTCTCCCGTGTCTCTGAGGGTCTTGAAAAGACAGTTCCCAAAAGAGCCCAAGGGCTGGAGGGACTGGTCCAGCAGGATGCACCTGCCCAGGGCTCACTCAGCTGGGCTGCACTGAGGAGTGAGTGCTCATCAGCAAAGCACTCCTCTACTGAAAGTAGCTACTACTTCAGACTCAGGTCAAAAATGTAGGCTGGGATGTGGACAGCATTTAGACTGGTATCCAGGAATCCCAAAGTGGTGAATCCCATGTTAAATATTTGTTCCCTCAAATACAGTCAAAACTGCACATTTTCAAATGCACACACAGTCAAAGCAAAGCAAACTCCCACTCTTTCAATTTACCTGTCATGTATGCAGCATTCCAGGAGTTCCAAATCAATGCTAAGCTAAGTGCAGTGTCTAAAAGCCTTTTTCTGTTCCAGCTGTTTACACTTTTCTACTCATAAATATGGCAGAAAAGATGAGTGACTTATGAATGCTCACTTTAAAAAGTCAAACAACATATTAAAACAATACTTCATAGCACAGTGAAATAGAGTTAGGCAGGCCATTTTCACAGTGATTTTTATAGAAAGAACATGCAGAGATTTCTGACAGGAAAAAATAAAGATGAAGAGAACTGTGTGTATTAAATGCTGCTAAATCTTTACATCTCCTAAAGCAAAAGAGAACAGTCATTCCGCCATAGATATAAATACAATCTAAAAGAAGATACTAAAATCAGAGCTTTTCAACCTCAGTAGTTTCCATTTACGAATATTCTAAGATGAGTGAAACCCTTCACTCAACTACATCTTGAAAACCAATACTATTTCCAGTCTCTGGGTTAATATGAGAGTAAGTAGTGGTGATCAAATGACAAAAAAAACAACCAAGTAGCAAGATGCATCTTGCAGTTTAATGTCTATAAATTCACTGTTTTCAGTAACAGTAACACACTTCCTTAGCCACAGGCCTAATTGGTGGCACTTGCCCATGGCTGCTTAGACAATTGCAATGACCCAGGTTGTGCAAGTAACGAGCCGCTGAATTGACTAAGAAGTGTCAGAACAACGGAAGCAAAAATTGGCTAAGGGAGCACATCAGCAGCTCTAGGTGCATCCTCAGGTGGAGGTGGTGCTCAAGAAGAACGAACACTTTAATTTGTAGCCCATTTGCTGCAAAAGGAGAGAAGTTTAAGATATGCCATGGAGTACAATATGGCAATCCAAGCAAAGGAAAGGAAAATAACTTTTCTGTATTTCTGAGAACAAATAGCTGTCTCTACCATCACATCATAGTTTTACTATTACCAGCTAATACAACAGCAGACAGAAAGTGCAGCTGCGGTCCACAGAATATTTGGTATTTCTGGCCCAAGCATAATCCCTCATGTAATGAAAAACCTATTTTTATTTCTGCATCCTCGCTACTCTTCATACTGAAGAGGCCTGCGTCTGTCTTCCATTTATTGAAGTTTATTCTTCATCCAGACAGCCAGGTCTGGTTTGTATTAGAAATTAGGTTTTAAATCACAATTTTTCTATTATTTATTTTAGGATTTTCAGGAAGCCTCCAGAGGTGAAGAAAAATTCTTCTTGTGAAAAAGACCCTAATGCTCTTAATGAACCAGGCCCCAATTCCCTGACCCATGTTAAAGCACTTTGATGTTTTTGAGGTGCCAAATAAATTCTGGTTATAAAGACAGTAACATTACTTCAAGAGTTAAAATTACGTAAATTGTAAAATAATAAATAAAATTAAAACTCCCCATGCAAGAGTAAGACTAATCAGAGCCCTGAACTTTTTTCTTAATGACCAGGCTCCATTATGGACTCTTCCCTTCTCTTCTCTCATGTGGTAGGGATTTTGCATTTCAATGATTAATGGAGTCTCAAGATGAAGAGGGGAATACACATGAAAAGAAACAACAGATGTAATAAACCTTTGGCTCAATAAATCTTATAGGCCTAAATTGCATCTCTATTCTCTTTGTGCTCTTTGCTGTCTTGTGGCCAATTTTTACACAATTCTCTATTTTTAGGTCCCAGCTCTGCATCACTTTCTCATATGCACAGTTCTCTCCTCAGAAAAGACCTTATATGATATAGGTATAATAACCCACTACTGTGAGAGAAATGTGACACTGCCTTTCTCTGGCAACTGTTAGCATGCCTGCTGTGAAATTGTTTAACTTCTCTTTCACTCTAAAGTATTTTACATTTACCACAGACCAGCAGAGATGTTGCAAGTTCACACCTGCAATTACAGTACCTTGGAGTACTTGCTCTGTGCTCCTGACAATGTTTCTAGTATCTATTAATTTTCTCAGCATATCAAGTGCTGTGTTCCTCTCTTTCAAAGACTTTTAATAACTGAACACAGAAATCCTCTAGCAATAGTGAATTGTTACAGAAGAAGAATCTCCCTTCTGCAAAAGAAAACATTAGCCTCACAACTCCAGTTCAGTTGAGCACGTATCCAGCTGCCAGGGGCAAACCTGAGTCTGCTGATAAGCCACACACCTTGGAACAAACTAGCTTCCCTAGAATCACACAGGAGTTTAGGGGTTTCCATATTTAGGAGGCCTAACTGAAGCACAAAGGTCCTGATTTAAAATTGAAAATTTGTAATTATGTTCTTCTGACTACACAGAATTATTTCAGCTACACTGCCTAACTTTTTGATAGTAGCAGGTTGGCTTTGCACTTGCTGTTGGTACAACTCTGCTCAAGCTGGTTTATGGGGTCAAACTGGGATACTGAGGACCAGCAGTTCATGCCACGGCTCCTGCTGAAGTAGACATGGATGGGGCCTTCTGATCATCTCCTCCCTTCCTCACTCAGCCTCTGATTACTACATTAGTTATATACAGTCATCTGCACCTCACAGAGAGTGGGAAGTCTCTTGCAGAATGAATGAATAAATTGAAAGCAGGAGATGCAAATACAAAAAAAAAAACAAAACAACTTAACTGCAAAAACACTGCAAAACATTGAGATATGAACAATTGTTAACATACAGGTGCAGGAAGCACATACGCAACAGACTGAATTTTTAAGGAGTCTTGTCTAATCCAGGTCAATTCCTGCAGGGCAAATAAAGTGCTACACAAATAGGGTTCCCCTTCTCATCCACCTATTCCACCACGCTGGCACTAGCGTGTGATAACATCTGTTCTGGGGCTTCCCTCAGAAAGCATTTAGTAAGAAGAATGTTGGAAGAAATCAGCTGATCAACCAACCAGCAAATTTAAAAAAGCTTAAAATTAACTGCAGCACTGTTACATATTATTTTCCTTTTAAAAACTAAACATGACATAAATCTAGACATGCCAGAGAAGAAAACAAACTAAACCCACAGAATATTTAAAGTTTTAGGTAAGGTCTTGTAAGATAAACATAAGAGAAGGAAATTCCTTTTCCATTCAGGAACTATAATAATAAAAATCCTTGTCTTTGCCAGCAATTATTTAGTAATAGCCAAGATAAAGACATTAATAATGTGTAATAATCACAGTGGAGCTCAGTAGTGATTCTTTCATTATCAAATCTGCTCAACATACAAGTCAAAACATGATTTTTTTAACCAACCACATTCTTCATTTTGGCATTGTAATTCAAGCTTCTGCTGTCAGAGACAAGAGAAATTAAGTAGGACACAATTCCTCGAATACTAAGAAAGTATACATGCATCAGGCAAAAAAGGAACCTCTCCTTCCTGCATCCCTTACTCTATTAAATAAAACAGCCTTTGTCTCACCAATACCTGCCATGGTCAAATCCTGTTGTGGGAAACAAACATCCACTCACACTCAGTGAAAGGCCTGCATGTCTTAGAATTTAGCACTCATCACTATTCAGGCAAAAATTATTAGAAAAGGCAATAACCCCTCATGGTAGTACAATCTGGGAACTGACTGGGTGGGGAGCAACTCAGTGGGAAAGACCCTGGAGCCCCAGTGGATGGAGAGCCAAACATCCAGCAACATGCCCTGGCAGCAAAGGAGGCCAGCAGTGTCCTGGGCTGTAGGAACAGAAGCACAGCCAGGAGACTGGGGAGATGATTATGCCCAGCTGCTCTACATTCATTAATCTGCTTCTAGGATAACTGCATCTAGTTTTGGGCTTCCCAATACAACAAAGGCATCAATAAACCAAAGCAAGTCCAGGGGAGGCCCCCAGGATGGCTGGGAGCTGGAGCACTTGCTCTGGGAGGAGGGACTGAAGGGGCTGTGTTTGTCTGCCTTAGGGAAGAGATGGGCTTAAAAGTCACCTGCCAATACCTACAGGTCATCTAGAAGATTGAGCCAGGTTCTTCACACTGGTACATGGTAAAAGCATGAGACACAAAGGCTATATACATTTAAACCAGGCTCAACCTGGGTATAAGGAAATACTATTTCCCCACGAGGACAGCCAAGCAGTGGAACATGTTGCCAAATCTCTGTCCTTAGAGATCTTCAAGACCAGACTAGATTTCAGAGAGAACCCAGGCTTGAGCAGAAGATTGGACTAGAGACCTCCAGAGGTCCTCTCCAACCTGAATTATCCTGTAACCTTGTAAACCTAAATCTGGAGCGTAAAACTTGTCCTGGGGATCAGATAGGTTGTCACAGAAAATGCAGTTTTTCCTGATTATAAAGACAGGGCTATCATATAAAGAATCAATAGCAAGGTGCAACAACATGACTATGGTGTGCTTGGTATTCACACCCACTGACCTTGGGCAAGTCAGTGACTGTATTACCGGACATTCTCTCATTTCTCTTTCCACTGTTCAACTTCCTTTACTCCATAGTTTCCATAGTTTAACCTGTCTTATTTTCACAACTTCAGTGTAATTCCTGTTTTTATATCTTGTTTTCCTGCAAGTTCCTTGGATATTCTCCTGTCTCTTGAGTACCTGCCAGCATTTTTTTGGTGGTTTTTTTCATGGCTTTCATAATAGTGCTGTAAAAACTACATTTTCCACACTTTGGAAATCCATGTCACATATTTGAATCTATTACCCCACTGAGCCATAGTCACAGTCCTAACCAAAAACATGTACATCTACACTAAAATTAATACAATCTTTGACTGTGCTAAGTGCAAAGCAACACAATGAGTTAGCAAAGCAGCATAGCAACAAGTAATGCATATGAATCCAGAAATGATCAACTGGTGATCTCAATACAAATAGATGATAACAGAGCAATGTTTCCCTAGGGAGAGATGAAACACTTTACACTGATATTGAGCAATAACTTCTCAGAGAGAGTGACCACAGGTTTATTTGATGGGCATTTCTGACTTGGCATTATATTAGCAAAATTTGATCTTCAGTATCCCTTATGCTCACCCTTCACCTGAAAAATGATCTCATCTCAGTATGTTGGGCTAAGTTATAAAGCATGTCTCACTAAAGCATCTCAAAGCCTTTTCACCTGCTTTACCCCTGGCTTCCTGCAAGACATTCTGCATCTACTTATCTCTTCTATCTCTTTGCTCTGACAAGACTTCATACCTGTGATTCTGGGATTAAATCCTAGACTACTTAAAAAAATAATAATAATCAATACTTGCACTGATGAAAGTGAGAATAGGCTCTGTTGCACAATCATTGTGAAACCCCAGATATTTCCTAGTTTGTGCATGTTAAGACAATGACAGTGCATGTAAAGCACAGTTGAGGTAAAAAAAAAAACAAAACACAAAACATCTCTGAGGAAGGAATTCTTGCAGCTTTGAGAAGAAAAAGCCAAAACCTGCACTGTACAAATGAAAACTGCACTACCAAAGTTTAAGCACTATCTCTCTGAAATGTCCAGGTTAGCCACTGCTATCCTATTACATCACTTCGCTCATTTCGTGATACCAACCCCTACCACACCACATGTGGAGTAGTGCAGCATCAGCTGGTACAGCTAACACCAGCTAGGCAGTTACATCACTTTACCCAAGCAATAGCAATATATTTCTGGGAAGCACTACCAGCATCTGTGAAAAAAAATTCCGGGAGGCATCCTAGCTTGTGTTGTGCAATATGCATTAAAAAACAAACAATACTGTGCTCCCCCCATCACTACCCAAATAACACACAAAAAAACCCCACCTTCTTGGTTTCCTGTTTTTTTTTGCCAAGGTTTCAGAGTATGTTGGTTTGACTTGGGAGGTAAGCAGAAAGGGACTTCAATTTCAAATGCTAATCAGGAGACAGAACTTTGTGAATTACAGAAACATGAGTCTCACTCTGATTTCAAGTGCTGAGTTTACTGTATGAAAATGCCCAACAAAGACAAGACAACCTTCATACTGAATGGCAGCTAATTCCATTATCTCTGAGATCTCTGCAAATTGAAACAATAGGTACACTGGCTTTTCTTGGAACTAATCTGTAAATCAAGCTTTCATTGCTGACTCAGGAAAGGCACAGCCAAACTACACCCAAGTACGGTCACCTAAAAATCCCCCTGTTCTTTGAGGCATTACACATACACAGTAGGCTGGAGCATTTTGTCTCTAGGAAAACCATCTGCTTCACCTAACGAATCTCTTACACCTTTGGACTGTGAAATAGGACACTTGCTAGGCTAGAAAGTTACATCTAAAGTTCCTGAAGCCAAGCTCCATGATTCCCAGGACCAGTGCACAGATTTTTTTATGGACTGAGGCTGAAAGGCTCAAAGCTTCTCTCCTCAGAGGTAGCATCAGACAAGCCTACCAAGCTACTACTACTCTTTTCCCTCTCAGATTGACTGATATCAGTCAGTAAGAATCACTGAACATGTGACATTTAGAAGATGACAGGCATATTCTACAATTTAATTATTGCCCCTTAACTGACATCTATTTTCAATGCAAATTTAAGAACAGAACTTTCTGTCATCAGCTAATCTTGCACGATGCACAGCTCCCTCGGTTTACATTGATTTCAAGTGAATCTGATAGCAGTGATTGGCAGCCAGATGACCCCTGCCTCTCAGAGGTGCCATCTTTGCATGATTTTCTGTTTTTTTCAGTCGTGGTTTCCAAAATGCCTAGCACATTTCATTTCAGTGAAGTCTGGACAAGACAAAGTCAGTGGCTTTCTGACTCTACAAGCAAAAAAACCCAAATGCAACATAAGAAATCAAATGCAACCTAGGTTGCCATTTGTCAAAAACAACTCAGCGAGAGGAAACAAAGCAACTGATACCCAAGACAGCCACTTGAGCTATCTGGTTTGATGAATCCTCATCTGTGGATTCAGGGTCAAAAAGACAATCAGACTTAAGGGTAAAATAAATTACAAGTATGAATGAAAAAAAACTTCACACAGGCACTTACACTGGCAGATATTGGACTCATTTGTGGGGAGAAAATAATTCAAGTTGCTATCAGCACCTGCAGAATACAATTTTTTGCCAACAGTGGGATGTACAAGTCTAGTTTTTTCAGAAACCCCATAAAGCTTTGTCTGTCACCAAAACAAATGCACACTTTTGAGGATTAAAGTCAGGTAACAAAAAAATATTAACCATTTATTTGCCTATCTGTCTTTTATCCTAAAAGCACCTATGACGCTTTCCAAAAGCAAGAAGTTTAATAAAATATTTGCTCTGTGCACAGCTGTTTTTCAGGCTCTAATTTTAAATTGTATAGGGAATAAAATAATAAAAAATAGACATGTCCATTTGCATTGTTAACTGCCAGACCCTTTAGCAATTCAGCCCTCTTTATAACACAGAATTGAATTTAGCATTTTAAGTTTATGCAGAAAACTGAAATTTATCTTAAACCTCATGTGTCTTTAAGGCCAAATAACACTGAGGAATAAGTGAATAATAACATTTCCATGTGCAACGTATCCACTACAGATGTACTGCAAGCATACTATTCTCATAATTTCTCTCATTTTTTTCTTTATCTTCTTGAATATGATAGATGTAGATAAAATAGCATCAATACGCTAAAAGTTATCAGTATGAGTCTCAAGATGCTACACTTGCAAGTAGTATCTTTAAACTTATTGCAGCTTTTTAATTTCCACAGGAAGTAAAAGTTCATTTTAATTATTTTTTTTTCTGAAGTAAAGTCTAAAGGCTTTAAATTACCACATTTTAAACATACTGATGTGTTTGTGGTCAGATGTTCTTTGATGCTCAAAGTTAGACTGGCAGAAATCAGAGCAGGATAGGGGCTCACAAAAATGTGGTATTTATGTTTGGCAGCAATTACTTGGTGAAAAACACAATGTGACTATTTTTTCCTCTCCTTCTCTCTTCTTTTTTATATTTTTTTCCCCCTCCAAGTCTGACACAAATCTAAAAAGCTAAAACTAATTTAACATGACAAATGCTTTCATCACTCCTTTAACCTCTGAAGTGAACAATGACAAAGACAATACGTGTGGTATATGCTTTTCTTTTGACACTTTATAAATTACTTGCTTTTAACTGGGTTTTACCATCAGTCCAAAATCTTCAGGATGTCCTAATCTGAATGGCTGGTTCTACAGTCTTCATGTGTCACCCCCAGGATACCAGGAATAACTCCTGGGCTTTGTGAAATGACATATGTCTCAGGACTGGAAGACAATTTTATTTACATATTGCATGCTGGAATTTACTAAAACCTAGTGCAATGCTACCAGTTTATACTCTGCATTTCATTTACACCTGGCTACTGAAGAAGCAGAGAGAAATGTCTAAGATAGCAAACTGTACACATGCAAAACCAAACATATTTTGCACATCCACATGCCATATCACACTAGTCCAGTGCCACTCAGACCTGCAGGAATTTTTCCTAAATATCAGTCAGGATAAGTTTCAGAGAAAGATCTAGGAAAACTCAGATTACAATAGTACTGACTGGCCTATAGAGTCTATCTAAATAAGCAAACTTAAATGGCATTTTGTGATCTAAATCATCAATCTACATGTATATTAACAAAAATAAAATTAAAACAAAAATATCCTTCTAACAAGACAAAGTGTCATTATTTCAAAAAATGCTGAGGTTCTTAAAATCTCAGTAGTACCTTAATTTAAGATCAATTGTGTAGTGTGTCAAAAAGTTTCAAAGGTTATTATGCACTATGAATTTTTTTTAAAGCTTTAAACTTACTGCTTTTTCATTTCATTGATTGCAGTTTTATTTGTGACATTGGATAGGCAATAGGAATGCCTACATAATTTTTAAAATATTTATTTTTTCCTATCTCTTATGATACTTTTTTTGCTTGTGTCCTTAAATCAATCCTCATTAGAATTTTTTTCTTACTATTCAAACTTCAGCAGTCCTCTGAAAGTCCCATGTTTAAAAATGTGTAGACAGCATGGCTTCAGAGATCTCTCTGTATCAATTCTCCCATCTCTTTTATTATAGGACAATTCATTAGAAATCCTAAGGACTATGAGAACTTCGAAGTTTTCTTTCAATATAATTGACCTCATATTTCCCAGTATTGCCTTTTTCATTTAGTCCTGCAATAGTCTTGATTAGCATTGATATGATCATCTTCACACAGCCTAGATATATTGACAAACCTAAGCAACAGAATAATTTCCTGCAAATTTTGATGACTTTTTCCATAACTATTACTTTTAGCTAATCACAGAGTCGTCAGGGCTGGAAGGGACCTCTGAAGATCATCTAGTCCAACCCCCTGCTAGAGCACCATCATCTACAGTTGATCACACAGGAACATGTCCAGATGGGTTTTGAATGTCTCCAGAGGAGACTCCACAACCACTCAGGGCAGCTGTTACTCTCACAGTAAAGTTGCTCCTCCTCAAGCCCAACCTGAATCTCCTATGCTCCAGCTTGTGCCCAGTGCCCTTTATCCTGTCATTGAACACAATGGAAAAGAGATGGGACTCATCCTCATGACACCTCCCTTGAGATATTTGTGTTTATGAGATCCCCCCTCAGCCTCCTCTTCTCCAGGCTGAACAGACCCAGCTCTCTCAGCCTTTCCTCGTAGGGCAGATGCTCCATTCCTCTAATAATCTTTGTGGCCCTGCACTGGACTCTTTCCATTAGTTCCTAGTCCTTAATGAACTGGGAAGCCCAGAACTGGATGCAGTATTCCAGATGTGACTTCATCAGGGCAGGGCAGAGGGGGAGGATTAACCTTTCACCTACTGGCTACACTCTTCTTAATGCACCCCAGGATGCCATTGGCCTTCCTGGCCACAAGGGCACATTGTTGGCTCATGGTCAGCCTGTTGTCCACCAGAACCCTGAGGTCCTCCTCCCCAGAGCTGCTTTCTAGAAGGTCAGCCCCCTACCTGTACTGATAAATGGGGCTGTTCCTCCCCAGATGCAGTACCTTACACTTGCCCTGTTCAATTTCAATGTTTCTCCCTGCCCAACTCTCCAGCCTGTCCGTGTCCCACTGAACAGCAGCACAGCCCTCCGGTGTGTCAGCCACCCCACCCAGTTTGGTATCATCAGTCAACTTGCTTAGGGTACACTCTGTTCCTTTTGTCCAGGTCATAAATTAGTATATTGTACAGGCTGGACCCAGTACCGACCTCTGGGGGACCCCACTAGGCACAGGTCTCCAACTAGACTCTGCCCCACTGACCACAGTGCAACCCCAGTGATACAACCTCTGCCACAGTGGAGAGCAAGAGATTTTCTTTGTGGATGTGTATGGCAGAAAAACATTATCAGCACTTTTTTTAAGCTTCCCCTGGGCTTGAAGTGTTGACAGAAAAATACATCAGGAGGAGCTACTGCAATATGGAGCATTGCCCTTCCTCCTGCATGTCTTGGGGAAACTTAACATCTTTCTTCATCCCATGATCAACAGCTCTCACCCACTGCCTCAATGATCAGGATGGAGTTGGGATTTTTATCTGATCAGAACAGTATTCTGGTCGACTGTTTTGAAAACAGGTAACATTCTTCCTCCTGACAGAGCAAAACAGAAGTATTTTGTCTTGACAGAAGTTCAGGGATTAGAAGGTCAGGAGCTCCAAAAGAGCTGCAGAAGCACTACTGCTTTTTCCCAGAAGAGAGAATATTTATTTTTCCCAGTATGCAAGCTCTGCACATACCCAGGAGAAGGTAACCCTCCAGAAAGCTGCAGAAGGAAAGGTTCTTAAGGTTGTTTTTTAGAATAAGGAGATTAAGCACCTGAAGTCATACTACTGTAGGACAGCAAGTCCCAGCAATTTGAAGGGTGGATTGGTTTATAGCTCACAGATTTAGGCCTGTTCTTTGTCATGTGGAATGAACTGTATGAGTTTTTGCTGAGAGTGAGGCAATTAATAAATGACTAATTAAAGCACACCCCTTTTACCTTCCTGTTGCTCTCATACACCTAAGGCAATGCAGCTTCTCTTGTCTTCTTTTCTCTCTTTTCCAACATTTTAAATTATAAACCTAATAGATACATAAAATTTATTCACAGAACTGACTGGTTTTGACTGTGAGTCTCCAATGAACTTATTCTTTACTGTGTATGGCAAGATGCTAGTCAGGTAGCTTACTATTTAATCCTTCAACCAATGCTATCTTCCTAAAACCTGCTTTCTTGCATTCACTACCCACCTCTATTGCACTCATCATTCTGTAGTCAGGAAAAGAGACCTCAGGAACTGTCAAAACGAATTATTTATGTCATTATTTGAAATGATAGATCATTCATCAGTTATTAAAAGCCAATGCATTGCTTTACATTCTCTCATCTTAGATAGCATATGAAAGTGTATAAAGCAATAACAGTGTTGCAAAGCTTTGCTTTAGATTACAGTAACCTAAATACCAAGGAAAAATACATCTCATAATCTATCACTTCAAAGTTATGCACATGATTAAAATATTCAGCTTGCAGTATATTTCCCATGTGCATAATCATTCAAACAGGGAGCTGTTGTATGATAACTGTCAAGTTCAATAAATCATGTGCTTTCCAATCTTTTTATTTATATAACAGACTATACTGTTATTTTTCTGAGGTTTTCTGCAGAAGAAATATAGAAAGATGGTTAGCTCTGTAGAATGGAGGGTGCTGGGGTGCAGGCCTGGCCTGAAGAGACAGTAGCAACAGAGTAGCCAGCCAGCTCTCTTTCACTACAGTATCTATTAATCACATATGGAGGCTCATTAGTACAAAAATAGGATTTCCTTAGAAAACAGTGTCTATCCTGGTGAGTCAGATTATATAGGACTAAACAAATAAACAAATGAATAATTAATTCTCTTCAAATGGAGAGAATAGGGAGAAAATTCAGTACATCTTTATAGGGCTTCTGCACTATGTATGGGAATAGTTTCATAGATGAATTTTGTCATTTACTGAGAGAAGCTAGAGAGTTTGTGCAGCATGTCATTGTCATCAATGTATTGTTGGCTGCACTGGAAAAAGTAGAAAAATACACAGCTAGTTTGTGTAGACAGAAAAAACCTCCAGAACAAGAATAACGGGGATACCTGAGGGTTAGGAAGCCAGAAATTAATTACAGAAAGAGAAGATAAGAGGAGCATGTTTAAAAAGCTCTGAAAGACCATAGACAGAATTAGAACATGTTGTGGTCATTATTAATACTTTAATCATAGGAAATAAGCACCACATCTAGAGCTTCCTTCCTATATTTTTGCTGACAGAAAATAATAGCACACAAAATGGAACTATTTAGATAGTTACAACACCACCAGTAATTCAGGCCCATAGAAAGATATAGACTGAGACTTACTAATCAAAATGATTGTGTGCATTTTGTCTAAAGGCAGTATGTGATGGCAATATTTGAATTCAAACACCAGTAGCTTCCATTATTTATACGGATCCACCATCTATCACATTTTTTTCTAAATAGTTTTTAAACATATGGTAGTACATTAAAAAATCATTATACCACCCTCTATTTGGACACATAAAATTAACTGCACATTGAGAATCCTGAATAGATTTCTTGCTTCCACTGCTGATTTGAGCATTTTATTTTTCCTCATTAATAAATATAAGGAATCACAATGCTCTTTGCTGAGTAAGAACACACATCTGTGAAACTGGTGGACCACCTTATCTACTAAAGTTTCATTTGCTGACACAGCCATGTGATTTGACAGAGAAAGCACAGCCTTACCTATGAAATATGCTAGCAGGATGGCAAGCAGGACTGCAGCAGCAATTGCAGATAAAGCAGCACATTTCCAGCTACAATATTTGGAGGGTTTTTTCAGCTTGAATGCATTCCTGGAGAATGTATTTCTAGGTAACAGTCTGGGAGGTGGAGTATAAACTGTTCCTGAGGTCAATGGGTAACCAGGGGAAGAACTACTGAAGAGCGGAGTAGTTCCAGAGGAGGTCTTAAACAAGAAATGCCTGAAAAACAGAAAAGGGAACAGAGCTGAAAATGGCAAGATCTGTAGTTAAGAAGGAACATCTCCTATTTCTATTCCGTTCCAGCTGTCATCATGTGTTAAATTCAACTAAAAAGAAAAAGAATTTTGTATGAAGAAATAAGGAAAAGAAAATTCTTATAGCCTCAATGCCACCTTAACAACTGTCACTCAAACAGTGTCAGGATATCCTCTGTGAGGATACCTGCTTGTAATTAGATGCAACTTGACCAGATTCTAGCTAAAACACCAGCATAACCAATGAAGTGTCTTTGAGTACCAACTGAGATTGCACCTGTAAGTGAGCAGTTTAGGAACAAAGCTTGTATCAAAACATGACCTCACCATCAATCCTTTTTTTGCCTGTGTTTAATTAGGACAAAGCAACCAATTCCACTACAAAATACATTTATTAGTACCAAAGAACACTTTACCAAAAAACATCCTTTCTGAGTTCACAGGTTCACATGATTCCCCCATAGAATATTTGTTGGATAGTGGATTCCAAGACAAAAAAAAAATTATGAGTCTCATTAACACTCTTGGCAAAAGCTGCCAGAAAAAGGTCCATTAAGAATGCATTAAGTACTGTAAGAAAAAAATCTTGCCAGAATTAGAATAAACCTTGGTGGGGTTTTTTGTTTTGTTTTGTTTGTTTGTTTTTTTTAAATGGTGCACATGTTCAGTTCAAACAACTAAAGCAATCACCATAAGCACAAGGCTCAGGAGAAGAAAAAAGGACTTCAACACCCCATAAGTTTATTAAGAAGAATACATGGGACAGCACAAACTACCTAACAAGTTCTCAGAAAATGCTGCCAACACTGGAGAAAGCAAACTAGAAGGCTGGCAACTCCAGATTAACTTCTCACAGTGAGGAAGAACTGACTGCAAGCATGTTCCCAGTACATGATCAAAAGAGAAGCACAGAATAAAGGCAGTGGTCTTCAAGAGGGCCACTTGTTTTGAGACAAAACAGTCTGAAGATCCATTTCATGTCCTGTCCCTTCACAGCCCTGTAAAGCAAGTGCTCCTTGGAATCAGTGAGACTGAAGATACCTGGTTATCTCAAAAATCAACAAAACCATAGCCTGAAATTACCAAAGTCTTACTTTGGTAATGTAAAAACATTTAGCATTTTTATTCAGCTCAGAAGCCAATATGTCACTCTCAAACCACCTGTTAGAACTTCAAAATCAATCTCAGTCACTGTTTATTACAACAATGATTTGGAAGACTGAAGTTGAAATGTGTTTCCAAGTACATTTTCCAACCCATCCTCATGCATGCACATACTTTCAAGCACAGCATTTACTGTATACTTATTATACAAACTAAAGTGATTTTAAAGAGAATTGAAGTGTTTGTTTTGAAATGAAACCCAGAGCATAATAAAATGCAGAGCATTTGCATACAGGTAGCAGAAAATAAAAGGAAGGCTGGCTAGGTTTCCCAGTTCTGTGATTAAACATGCACATTTGAAGACAACTTCTGAAAATACGCTCTTTTTTAATGCAGTAATTTATAAAATCTATTAGTGAACATGACAAAGATGACTTAATTTGACACTGCCTTTGGTATTCTGGGTATCTGGTTGTTTTTTTTCTAAAACCCAAATAGCCTTGTACATCCTTTACAACAATGATTAAGCTTTAACCTGTTTCAGAAAATATTTCTGCCATCCAAGAACAGTGGATTGGAACGGGTTTTCAAAGCCTAACTATCTCAAGTAGTTCTGTGTTTCGGAGGGTTTTTTTCTGTGTTGTTTTGGTTTTGGTTTGTTTTTGAAATGTAGTATTTGTAAAACAAAGAAAGAATTAGAATACAACGTGAATATTCTAACCAGTTACTGAACAAAAACCTTCTGTCAGTTTTTCAAATAACATTGCTACTCTTCTTTCCTAAACAAGGAGGCTCATTAGATATTAGAATAATTTATTTTCTGCATATTGTTCATGATCTATGAGAAAACACAGTAAAGGCAATTGTTAAAAGGGTTTCCCCCTCTAAATAACCTAGACTTTTGAGCTAATAAACACACCTTCCAGTTACAAGAAAGCAAGAAATAACGAGAGGCTGATTTAATGAACACTGCATTTTAAATGTTTCTTTACTTTGCAACAGTTCAATTAAAGTAACCGTTGGGAAAATGATGTTATCAAGCTGGTTGTGCTACACTAGCTCTACTGACACTTCTATTCCTTTTGTCTGGCTAAAACCTGATTAACACTTGTTAGGCAAGGCAGTTTTAGCTCTTTCTGCTTGCTGTCCAGTGCTGGGAACAAGATACCACTTCAATCATAGGAACTGGGGATTGAAGGGACATGGAGCATGAGGAAGGAAGGAGAGGGACAGAGAGACCTGGCGAGACCAAGGCAGGTAGGAAGGCTCATCTCTCTCAGTCAGGCTAACTGCATCTGTCTCAGCTCAGGACCTCCTTCTCCTCATAAATCTTCATGGTATTAGCAGAGCTTTCAGGTTTGGACCTAAGGGTCTACAACAAATCTTACAGTTTGTTCTTTTTTCCCCTGCACAAAAGCAGATCTCATAGAATCAAACTGGAAATTGCAGTTCCTAGCACTGTCTTTATCTGAAATGTCAAGGTTTTTAAAAACAAGAATTTTACGTTCTCTTGAGCTAAGGCAGCTGCAGAACCAACAGAAAATTTAATATAAAGCATTGTTAAAGTAAACTCAGGTATATAATGAAACTCAGCTTCCATTAAAATTGAATTAATGAATATCTAGATAAGTTTTAATAGAACATGCCAATCATAGACTGCTTCATGTGAGAAGAAAGAAGAATAAAAAATAGTTCCACTGTGATCCCCTTTGAGATACATAAAGATTATACTGAAAATCAAAATACTTATCCATGCAAACATGCTTGCTATTATATTGTTAAAACAGATCAGAACGTGATAGATGTAAACGAGGCTGATTGCAATGGATACATGGCAGTGTCATTCTCAAAGCAAAAAAAATAAAATAACAATAACTGGATAAACTCGGAATTCTGTCATACCTCCAAGTGGCAATCATTAGAAGACAGCACATGAAGTTAAAGGAAAATAATTATGCCTTAACATTTTTTAAAAATATATTTAACTAAAGATGTTTAATATCCACCAAGCCCTTTTAGAAAACTGGCACTGCATTTGTAAGTTGGAGATCAGATGAGCAGAAATACCTTTAGTGACAGTAAAGCACACCAGAGTGAGAACACGATGGGTAAAAACCGCTGGACCCCCAGAGTTTTATGTCTAGATTCAGCTACTAATGGAAATAAATTGACTTGTCTCAACTCTATCTCTAAACCAAATGATCTATAGCTATATTGTTATGTGGGATTTGACATGCTCTGGTACAACCAGTTGTCTGTGGGCCCAAGCTGCACAGAGAGAACGTGAGCATTTATCAACATTAATTACAGTCTCGCGTCAGTAAGACTGGGAGTCATTGCACAGTGACTGCTTAAGGAAAGAAATTAACTTATTTGTACCCATTCACTTAATTTCAAATACACTCTATATTAGAATTGTAACAGCTGTATATGCTCTGTCTTACCTATTCATGTATCAGACACTTATGAAAAGCACATTTCACAATTAGCATTGATAAAGTGATTTACATTGGGACTTCTATGGTGAAAACACTGGATTAAGTTTGCCAAGTCTTAGCCCAGTTTCCCTAATTTCTGCACGTCTTGAAGACACTCCTATACTGGAACACTATGCAATGTGATTGTCATTATACAATGATTCAGTAATCTAAGCATCTGTGGGAGCGATGGCAGGTGCCTGCATGCTGCTGACACAAAATCAGTTCCCCTGCCACCCACCCAGTGCTCTCCCCCCGTGGGGGCTCTGGGCTGTCACCCCCCTTTGTTTTAGGCAGCGCCTGCTGCTGATGTGCTGGAGCTCAGAGCGGGACCTCATCACTACTGCCAGGAGAAAGGTGACATCTCTGAAAGTCGAGCTTACAAGGGGACATTTCTCCACACTCCTGTGGACTAATGGTAAATGGAAAAAGCTATATTTTTGCTTTCTTCGTTAATTCAGAGCTCTCTACAGCATTTATTTTCCCACAGGTCAAAAGGACCTTTGGTGCTCTGGGAATAGTGGTATGACAGAGACTGTATTAACTTCCATAGTCTTTGAAAGAGCAATCTTTTTATTTTCTTCCTGCTTTCAGGCCAGATTGTCATGGCAGCACACTGCAAGAAGCAGTTGAGAAAAAAAAATAGATTGTTTTTGAGATGAAAAACTGCAATACAAAGGAAGAAAAAGATGTTTTCTCACATAAATTGCTTCTTTCTCTCCTTAATTACCCTAAGCTTCCTCTTTATGAAAAAAGAAATAGAGAGCTGTAATGCTTAAGTTGTCCTTTCTTTATGTTTTTTTTTTTTTATAAGTTTTTAAGAGAGAAGGTACATATGAACAGAATAATAACAGGTCAGTTTAGTGGTTTTATGACATAAAAAATATCTTAAAGCTGTGGTAAAATCACATTTGTCTGTAATTTTATTGAGTGTGTATTACTTAGCAGAAATAAACAATGCAATATAGAATGTAACATACTGGCTTTCACTGGGGAAAAAAAAATAATTATCTTCTGTAAGTCCTCCAAACAAGTAGCCATGAGTGCTTTTATGTCAGTGGAGGCCTCAAGGTGGCTGCCAAATTCACAGTGAAGTGTTATGGCAGTTTTCTATCTTCCATACAAAAATAAACCAAGATTGAAGAACACTACAAGCTGTTCCTACCACTTTTTTAAGCTCAGAATGAACTCTGAGTGTCAGACTGGTGCAAACTTTGGTTACCTGTGTAAGGGTCTGTCTTCGCTTAGCCCACATCCAGGCCTAAACTGAAGCAGCTGCTCTCTCACCTGGTGACCCCTCCCCAGCCAAGAAGGGGAATCAGGAAGTGGAGAGAAGCCCCGTGGGTTGAAATATACATGGATTTAATGAAACAGCACAACTAATAGAAACACCAACATCAAGTACCTCAGCCTAGTGGTGAGGGAGGGAGCAGCAGGCTGACAGGGAGGAGCCCCAGGAGCTGGAGCTGCCCCCTCAGCACAGCTCCCCTTTCTCCTGAGCCTGAGGTGAGAGGTGGGACAGCCCTGGGGGGCAGCCGGGGCAGCTGCCCTGCCTGGAGCTCCCGCCTGACTGAGGCTGCCAAGGGCCTGCACTGCTGGCCCAGGAAACCAGGACACGGTACCTCAGTCTTTCCCCAGAGGAGATTTAATTGCATGTTCTTGCTCTCGGGTTTTTGTAGAGAAACACTGTATTATCAGTACACATCTGAGGGCTCTCTGATGTGGTAGCATTGCAGAGAAGTCTCTGCCCTTTTTAGTGTCTAGGACATGCACTGAAGCTGGCAGTAAGGGTTTAAAATGTTATCTATGTTTAAATTGAACCGTTACATGGAACTGCTGCAATCAGAATAAACTCAGCAAAATGCATTTTTCCAGGATGACCTATTTAAAATACACACCTACACAAACGAACTGGCAATTTTACACAAGTGTGCCTACGTGCACCCTCACCCTAAATGCCTGTAGCAAGCAAGAACACACTACTTCAGTGTTCTTCAGCCTGCTGCACGTAAGAAATTTGTAACTTACTGTGCAGTGTGAAGGAACTAAGGGCACTATTGGGCACAGAATCAGTAATTCAGAATGAACACATCAATACCAGGGAGACATAACTCTGGCAGCTGCCACCCAGCCTCCAGCACAGCTCTAATACCAGCTTCCCAGCTCTTGAAAGGTTCATAATTCCTTAAAGGTTGGGTTCTTCACATCCCCAGGCAGTGTCTTCTAAAAAATGCAGATTGTTAAGCAGAGTGTCACCAATGTTGCCTTAAGTCCCAGACTAGCTTGTCACTGCAATCTCCACTCTCTTAACAAAGACACAGTTGGACACATGAAAGCACAGTAATTGAAAGCTGCCTGACAGGAAGGTAGGATGTTGTACAAAAAGGCAGGTGCCAGCCTTTGAGCACCCTGATCTCTCATATTATTAAACAACAGGCAAAGTTCACAAAGCTGTGACTGAAAACAGAGTATGTATAAAAAGGCAAAACATCTGCACTGTACTCCAGCTGCAGCATTAGCTCTGCACCAGGTGCCTTTTTACAGGACAAGCTGCATTTGATCTGGAAGATGTTAATTGAGATATTGTTAGATAAGGTTTTCCAACCTTCTCTCTCTCTCTCTAAGCTGCCCCCTCCAGCACCATGCTGGGGCTCCCACTGCCTGTGCTCCAGGCCTGCCTCCCAATGGCACAGCCCTGGCTCAGGCTGCTCAGAGAGCCCCAGAGCCCTGGCAAAGAGCTTCCAGAGACTGTGGAATGGTAAGGTGAAAAATATGGAGAATATGGATTGCTGTGATGGGGATCCCTAGTAGCTCCAGAATTTGAGAGGGAGAACAACATGGAAAGGCATACAACCTGAAATGGGAAATCCCAGGAAGGCTAACAGGGCTGCATAGGGTCGACTGGTGGTGGTAACGGAGCTGGTGGCATGCAGCAGCTCAGTGTCCCCAGGGACCTACAGGGGCCACCCCTTACCTTCCTGACTGCTGCCTCTGTGGCCAAAAAAGACTCTGGATGCCCTATAAAAAGGTGGCGAGCACACTCACTCAGCCTGTCAGCTTAAATCTTAGTTAGCTTTTATGTGAGTTGGCCAGTAAATAATGGCTTTACTCTTTAAATTCTGGCATACCCTTTTTTCACAATCATTTACTCTCCAGGAATGTAGCAATGAAGCTAAGCTGCTAGTTAGCAGCTAGTAAAGAGTAACAAGAATAGCTACAGACAAACACAAAGAAAACCCAGTTACTCTGCATATGTACTTACAATAAGAGAGATATAGGAAGATTTAGGTAGCTCTGAATCAGCTGAAACCATAGGACCTTTCCTACATGACAAAACTTGTCTTTTCTTCTGTAAAGTTCTGAGTGGTATGTTGCACAGTGCAAAGTGATGAAATCCAGGACTGTCTGTATTTGTTATTCCAGCAATGATGATAATGACAACAGCATTTTGCATTTCAATAGGTCCATTCATTTTATCTTTCTGCATCACTTAATGAACATAATTTCAAAACACTTCTATTTTAAAACACAGACACGTAAGCTCTTCACTATCTCTTAATTTGACCACTTGCTTAACAAGAAAAAAGCACTAGCAACAGTCCTATTTCACATCTCTAAAATAATATAAATAATAATAGAATAGAATAATAAACTCATATCTCTAAAATAATTTTTATCAGTCTGCATGTAAATGTAAAAAATAGAAACCTAAACCACATCACTTGAGAGTTTGTTGGGTTTTTGTTTTTGTGGGGGTTTTTTGTTTTGTTTTGTTTTGTTTTTTAATAAAAAGGAGCACCCTAAATGTACCTGCCTCTTCTCCTACCCTCTCTCACACTGCCTGGTCTGCACAACCCAAAACTTTAAAAGGCAAACCAACAAGATCATGAAAACGTGCAATTATCTGCAATACGTAAAAGCTCCTTTGAGCTTACACATATGTAAGCAGGAGATCATCTAGACTGATTTTCTGAACCATCATTACATATTCTGCTTTTGTAGTGTTTTACTTCACCCTTTTATCTCTAACAGTCTCCTGTTGTTATGAAAACAACACTACAGTAGCCTGCTAAGAACAACCTTTCTACAACGTTCTTGGAATTCCTCCATGTACACCTCTCAAATGCTTATGAAGTCCCTGGGGATGCTTTTGAGTGTGCTTTACTCAACTCTTTAAAATGCTTTTGATTTTTAAACAGGTCCAGAATCTATCTAAGCAGATCCCTTTTATTTGGAAAGTTCACACAAACTTCCTGCAATCTGCACAGTCAGGAACAAGAGACTGAAGGAGTCAGCTCTTGCCCCAGCCTCCCAATTCAGAGGATGAAACTGCTGCAGCACGTGTGCCTGTAGCTGTATAGGGTAAGTAAACGGTAAGAGAACGTCACATAAGACAAAGCAAAATTAGAGTGAGGAGTTATTTCACTGTTCCGAGTACTTGTTTGTTACGCTGAATATATCCTCGAAATTTGCATCAACAAAAGGAAAAGAAATTTTGTTTCACTATTCTTTTCCAGAACACTTTGCATCATGTATAAAGATATCAAAATATTGAGACATTATTCAAAAAAGGCAGACAATTGTGGAGAGCAGCTGTAACCTGGAACTTCTACACATTCAGATACTTCAAGTTTACATCTACAGTTCAGAAGTTCTGCAGCTCATTTTGACACCTTAACACGGTACAGCATCTGAATTCAGTATTAACAAGACTTCAGACAATTTATCTCTTTGGAAAGAAACAAAAAAAGCCTCAGCACTAAATCCTGCTCTTTATGCAGCCTGTACTTAGCTTTTCTGCCAGCAGGCCTCCAGCCCCTGCACACCCGGGGTGCAGTGCCCGCTCCCCGGCTGGGAAAGCCGTAGCACAGATGTCCCTGCTGTGATGCCCCACGTGGGGTTCATGCCCTACACTGGTCCAGGCTGGGATACAGCTCACGTTGCTACTTCAGCCATTCGTCTCCCATTTCTGTCCAAGCTCTTCTCCTCAGGCTCACCCAGCGTGTCTGTGTTGGAATCAGACTGGCCATGTAAGAAATATAACTTGATCCGCAGGTGCAAGATGGGTGGGTTTTTTTAGGGCTAATTTCCAGATTGCTCAATCTTTAAACTTAACTTTGTTTAACAGACCCCAGATTTGGATCACTGCTCTTATACTGCAGCCCACAAAATGTAAAGAAGCCAATTTTGTAATCACCAGAAGAGCAACCATCATCCTTTCTCCTGAAATACAGGAGAAACGTTAGTATGGAACAGTCAGTCTGAAAGCCAAGCAGCAGATCCTTTTGAGCAAACTCAAAGAAATTATAGACATGCACATAAAAATATCTTTACAACTAAAAGATTTGGACTGAAAAAATTTCAGAGTAGAAGACTAAAGATTAAGCCTAATTTCTACTTAATTTTGTATTTTTTTTTTCTCTTGGGTTAAGTATTATTAATTATAATGGTACCAACCTAAATTAATATCAATAAAAAGTACAGAAGAGGCATTAGTGCATTAGGCAATCTCAAACATACACCCATGAAAGCTCTCCTGTCATCCTCACTTAGGAGTCATTTTGTTTTTGACTGTTGCCTGCAGATGGCCCTGTGGGAGGCTCCCCTCCCAGAGAGGACTCTGGCAGTGCAGAGGGATGCAAACCTTCCTCACAAAGCCATACTTTTCTCCCATGCCCTCAGAACATTTCAAGTTTGGAAGCAGAGTGCTGCCTCTCCAGCTGTCTGGAAGTAATGAGACTCACACCAGCATGTTCAAAGGTAGCGCTTTCATCATTCACCCTCTTCGAAAGCAATGATTAAAGAAGCAATAAAAGAACACCTCCTAACTGGAAAACATAGAAACCAGCACTTTGGAAAGGAGGAGGAGGAGATGGTTTGAAACAGACTGCAAGAGGACAATAAAAGTTAAAGAGCATTAACAGCAGCTCTGAGCCTAAAGGTAAGGCAGCTAAGTACTGCAGAAATGAACCATAAAAACAGCACCATAAAACCACTACGGCCATCCATTACTGTGTCCTTAGTTAAAGGTGTTTCAACCCTTCTGTTACGGACTCTTATTTCAAAGAAAGCAGAACAATTATGTAGCCAACCTGGGGGCCTGTTGCAGTCATAAAGAAGCAGCAGAATAGGGAAATAAAAGTCCACATTTGCCTGCCTTGAACCAGAAACAAACACACTAAAATCGAGCAGGCATCACTGGAGTGTTCAAGGCCAGGACAGATGGGGCTGTGAAAAACATGACCTAGTGAAAGAGCTCCCTGTCTGTGGCAAGGGGTTGGACTAGGTATCCTTAAAGGTCCCTTCCAACCCAAACCATTCTATGCTAAACTCCATGTAAGCATTTTGCAATCGTATAATTCCACTAAAAGCAGCAAGCTACTGCAATACAGCTAAACAATTATGTAAAAAATACAGAGCTACAAAGGGGATACAGAGATTTGGGGTACAGTTGCCTGAGGAGGGCACAAGAAAACGTGCAAGCAGTAAAAGCTTATCTTACATCACAAAGGAAAAAACACAAATGTGATTGACCCCTCTGATCAACACTGAAACAAGACGTGCAGAACAAATATATGTGGAAAATCTGCTGTCTCCACACACTCTGAATTTAGCCCAAACTGCCTAGGACAGCAAA
The DNA here is from genome assembly GCF_020740795.1 of Apus apus. Lineage (NCBI taxonomy): Eukaryota > Metazoa > Chordata > Aves > Apodiformes > Apodidae > Apus > Apus apus. Next base: position 14,388,867 of record NC_067294.1, on the reverse strand, counting down.
GGAAAGAAAGGAAGCGAGAAACAGTCTTACCAGAAGAAAAAACCCAAACCAAAATGCAGACAGGCCCATGTTATACTACTCAATTCTTTCAGCAATTGGTACTGTTAGATAAAGAGTGGTCTGGAATCTAAACTGTGATCTGAGTTTTGCAGTGCTGACATACAGGATTCCCTCCAGACAGCTCCAGTGCTGCTTCTTGTTTCATAACCAGCAACGTGACCACTTGCATATCATCGCCAGATGAGAGCAGAATCTACTGGAGGTAACTGAAAGGTGAAAATTGCAAGTTGTGAAACTCCTTCCTGACAAAGCAGGTGCTGTCAGTGCCTCCTGAGAGCTCAGCTACTGAGATTACTAAAGTAACAAGAAAAAAACAAGAAAAAAAATTCAAGTGTAGTGCACTGTGAAGAGGCAGTCTAGGAGGGATCGGTATTCCACAACAAGCTACAGCTACAAAGTAAAAGCTGGACTAAAAAGTTCACAAAAAGGTGTAATTTGTTTTTGTGGCTACTGGTGTGAATTTAGATGAAATACCAGTTTTGAAGTGACAGAATTACAGGCTAATTCTGAAAATTTGCCATGATTCTGCAGGTATCAATTTTAGCAATACCTGCCCTAACCCAGGAAAAAAAGTAAATCATATTTTGAGTTAATATTCTTGTGATTAAAATTGTCATAAAGTCCTGTCAGGTGTGTGATTTCAGAAAAGGAGAAAAAAATTGATCCCAAAGCAACTCTAGAATAGTCATAGAACACAACAGTCCTGTCAGTATGTTTCCTACTATCTTCTTGTTTGCCCAGGACAAACCTATCAATGGAAAAGCTCCAATTAATTACTGGTATCTTGCAACCTCCAAAAAAATAACAGTATTCACAAGGTAATCTTTTGTCATCAGCATGAACACATACACATTCCCAGAGGCTTTATGATAAAAAATAGAAAAGGAGAAGAACCAAAGTCAGTAATGGAATTTCTAGTCTCCACATACAAGGAATAGGCACAAAATCAGAGAGTGAAAGAAAAACACCCAGGAAAATGTCCTGTTGCTCAGGGATGCCAGTATTATGACAAAGAATAATTTTGTGAATATGCCAAGGAATTCTGTGTTTGGTAAACTGGGACAATCTTAACCCACTAGAAATCACATATTTCAGGTGCTGTTGTACCAAAGAACAGCTTCATATGAAAACAGATAGATGAAGAGCAGTAGTGGGTTACTCCACACTAGAATTAAAAGCAGGTTGTGATCCTGTGGGCAATGAACCACACAGCAACAACGGACCTGGACTGAATAGGAGCAACATTTTTATCTCGTAGCTCTTACTAATAAGTACAAAATCTGGGATGTCAAAATTAAGTTTTAAATATTAGCAGATGCTCTCACAGAAGCAGCAGATAAGAGCAGACCTTCACTTTTTTCTTGGGGGGGCTGAAGTTTGCTCCAAACCTTCAGTACCTGTTAATCCCTTCTTTATTTGGACATCTCAGGCTTTGAATAACCTGCTTTTGCTTTTCAGACCTTCACTTCTTCATGGCACCCACGTTGCCACTGCAGCAAAGTAGGGCAATGTAAATGAAGCCCCCTGTGAGCATTCCACAGCTGGGCACAGGAGCACAAGCTGAGCACAGACTGGCTGCTCCTTTCACTCTCACTTGCTACCTGTGGTGCTACAACCACTGATTAACTGCTGGGTAACAACAGCCCGGGTGTTGTAAGCTTCAACCCAGCTATACCAACACCCTCAAGAGCTCCAAACCAGAAGGCAGGCTTTAATCAGACTCTGGGAGGGACTGGGCTGAGACTGCATGGTGGAGTAACTAGCAACTCTGGGTAGACTCCAGCAGTGCAGCTTTAAATTTCCAGAAGGCTGCAATTCAAACACCTCAAAAGCTGTGGCACCCATGCAGCTGAAACCACAGTGTGAGCCAGTGGTACAAGCAGTCCAGCTCCTCTACTGGAGGACATAAACTCCTCTGTGTTTACAGCAAGCTGGCAAGGAAGCACGTCCTACAACTCCAATCACTTTTCTCAGCCCCACAATGGCTAATGTTGAATACTGGAAGAACAGCTCTGCCAGCTCCACTCTTTAAAAGCGCCAGTTAAATATGTCTGACATTCCATATTCCAAATGACAACAAACCAGAATATATAGAACTGCAGAATGTCAGACATTTATTTATTTATTTATCTGGCATGCTTAAGTGCTGCACTTTTTCATTTATATGCAATTGTTTGCCCCACAGGCATCAAGCTGTTAACACGTACAGAAGAGATTAAAATGAGCCTGCATGCTGGATGAAATATAAATTAAAATTATAGTACTGTCAGTCTTGAAGCTGGGATTGTTTCTCAAGGACTCCCAAAATGCATGATTTCAGATGAGCCTCTGTGTGTTACTTCAGGAAAGGCAAGCTGTATAATTTTTCAGTAACCCGGTCAATATGAATTATAAGTTGTCTCTGAGCCTGTGAGTAAAAGATGCTGTACTAATACCACGAGTTGCATACGCAGGGATGGACCAAAGGAATAAAAGCCTTTCAAATGGCACATGTGAACAGAGAGATGTGCACCTGTTTTACCTTCCAATGTAAGGCACATCAGGGGCTTGGAGCTATTCTGTTGCCAGTAACTCCCAGAGCTGGGTCAGCCAAAACCTTCACTGACACAAAATGACCTAAACCCCATCTTCTAATGAGCCAAATGCTTTTATCTGTGTGCTTCAGAATGTCATGCAGTGCATCCCCAGCACTGTCTGTCCACACCACCCACCTGGTCTCCAGTGGGACGTTGCTGTTGAGCACCCAGCTGTCCTGGAGCTGCACAGACTCGGGGGTGGTGGCCAAGTCGTTGGGTGCCGGAGCGGGCGCGTGGATCTGGTTCCGGCGATTTGTGAGCGAGTTCCTGTTGAGGGAGTTGGCAGAGGAATGGTGATGGGACAGAGAATGGTTGTGAGGAGGAGGGAGAGGTGGCCTCAGCGTTGACTGGCTGTGATGATTTGAAGGGCCTAAAATAGAGAAGAAAAATAAATCACAAATGCATGTTGATGACACTATTCTCCTTGGCATTTTCAAGGGACCACTGCCTGGAAAAAAAGCCAAACCTCACAAAGAGGAAACTAAGCCTGCAGGTCTTCTGCACCTGGAGGTATTCAGACGTGGCTAAATGAGAGCAGTGATTATCAGAGATCAGAGATATAAAACAGTATTTCAAAGTTGCACAGTTGGAATGTTAAGACTATATTTAGATTTAAAAATAAATATGGACTCTCCCTAGATGCCTTCCAGGACAGCAGCCTGGCTTGACCATTCTATATTTCAACTTAGAGGATTTTTTTTCTCCCTGTTTCTATCAGGGACTTCAAAGAGATGAACCTTAATGCATTAAAGCCATCTTTTGAGAATGTGGTCTTTAGACTGCTGTAAAACTAATCAGGGATCTCACTCTGCTTTCAGTCACTGTTAGGGTACCAATCAGTGTCAAACGAGCAGTGTTTGTGCCAGTGAAAGAAGATTAAACTTCAAATATGAAACGAGAGTAGCAATGAAATAATTATATGTTTCACGTTCTTCCACATGATCAGGATTTGTCCTGTATTTTTCTCTTTAACAATGCCACAAACACACACCAAGATCTGAAAATGATGCTACTCTTTCAGTCTCTTGCACTGAAAATAAACAGATGTTTTTTAGAGATAAAAGACATACACTTCTCTCATTCTTTGAGTACTGACATGTTTGCATTGATAACGAAAATAAATTTCTCTAATCAATAAGGTAAGTAGATTAAAATAAAAAGTACATGAGAAGAAAACAGAAAAAGCAGGTGTCATTCTAGCATAGTCACTTAAGTGCAGAATGGTAAATAAGTTTAACTGCAATTCCATATGCTGCAGTAATTTACTTCTAATAAAAATAAAGAGATTAAAGAAAACAAACACTGTGTTATGAGCCACATGCTTTAGCCATTATATCAAGCTGTAGTTTTCTAGTGAACAATAATCAGAAAAAATAATATTAGCAAAATTAGAAATAATGATTTATGTTTGTTTTGAGAAACTGAAGCGCATTCTGTACTTAATGAATCAAACAATAAAAGAAAATATCACAAGGGAAGACTGTTTACAGCTAGACTGATCTACTATATGAAACAATGAAGTATAGAAAAACAGAAACTATCAATGAATTGTAAGTTGATTAAGGCCAGTATTAAATAAAACAAAACACCTCTAAACAAAGCCTCACAAAAACCCCAGAAAACTGCTCAGTGTGGGGCAAATCCCAATCGAGCATCAGGCCACACAGCCAGGAACTGAAATGGGTGTGTTTCAGGTTTCTGAACCCTAAAGTTCTTATCAGAACACCTTTCATAATCAGGGAGATATTTTACACTTCAGCCATCCAAGAGAGGAGAAGAAACCATCTCTCTTCTCTTTTGTACCAGAAAAACCACACAAAGTGCAGCTCTGAGACTGGGGATCCAAGGGGTGAAGCTGACCTGGCACCCGACCCACAACCCTGAGCCCTGGGACTGCTTCCCCAGCACTGCTCTGCCACCCACCCCAGGGAAAGCAGGGAAAACACCTGCTCCTCACGGCAAAACAGCTGGGGAAGAGAAGGACAACAGAGTTTGTCAGAGAGAGATCATTGTCTGAAGCATTCCTGTGGGCCTGGGCAGCACAGGCTGATGAAGAGACAAACAGGTTCACTGGGACTTGCACAAGGCAAGCAGAAGTCCTCCTGTGACAAGAAACTTCAAGTAGGGAATCATCATAAATTCTGAGTCCTTCACATGCTGCTTCACTGTCTGTTGCCTGAATGCTTACCCTCTGGTTGTGTCAGCTGCTTTAGACTCTTCATGAAGAGATCCTAAATTTGGGGGCCATCACACATGCTGCTCACCTCACCAGCCCTGCCTCAGGTATGTCTGACATGCTTGAAAGAGACTGTTCATCCCAGCAAACTTCGGGTTTAAAACTCCCATTTGGACCTCTTAAAACACAACTGTCTAATCTACACTAGGTTCTGTGCCATTCCCCAGAAGCATGTGGAGCAGGACACAGCAGGAATAAAATGTGTTTGGACACTATCCACATGCTTAGAAGCTTAAATGGAATTACTCTCCCAGTCTGTGTGCTGGCTTTAAACAAAGCATGTTTGGACTTCAATAAGTGGATATTTATGAGTGATAAAACACAAATGTGTGCCCCCGTGTTGAAAATTACTTCAGAAGTTTCATGTGCCTCATACTTTCTCAACTTACTTTGGATGCAGCTTTTCCTTCTGGAGGATAAATATGGAAAAGTCACACCCACATAAACAAAAAAGTTTTGCTCCAAGAGATACAATAGTGCCAGCTATGTAAAGATTCTCAATCTTGCAACCACAAAATGAAAGAGGCTGTTCTTAAAAGTGAGCCAACTGCGCATCAGTAAGAATGAACAGAGTTACTGTAAGATTAAGGAAGCAAAAACTGAATTCAAGTTACCATGAATTAAATTAATTTGCCTCAAAACTCAGTTCCCACATAGTAAATAAAATGTACTGCACAGAATCAATTGTGCAGAAGTAACTGAGCATACACTACAGCTGCAAAACCTCAGAAATCTGGTGTAAGATGTTTATTTAATATAGAATAAAAAAATACTGATATGTTATGTAGAGATTATATACATTATATTAAAACATATAAAAGCACATATATATAAGTAGTACTAACTAGGTAGCATGCACACACACTCATATGTATCTAAGAGAGAGATAAAAGCTTAATATGCTGCTGCTTCACAAATCTGTTTACACTAATGAAAAGCAGAAACCGAACACCACTGAACTTGCCAGGGATATAAAATTGGATTCATATCTGAACATCTGAGCATCTTCGCTTAAATTAAAACTTCCACAGCAGTACCTGCAAATCTGCTGAGCTCAGAAGTTCAGGGAAGTAAATCCCTTGTCCCGTGATGAAAGATCAGCAGCCCCAGGGACTGGCACGGTGCACCTCATGACTTGAAACGCTCTGCAGCCTCTTGCCGATTGTGTTAGTACTTGGAAGCTTAAACACAGTACGAGTCTTGATGGTGTACATCTGGCATTTTACATCAGGAAAGAGATTTTTTATATAGCAGTTGCCAATACTGACTTGGAGAAAAATACTGAGGAAATTGTGCCTTTTCTCTACCACATGAATGAGGGTTTTGAACAGAACACACTATACAATCGCAAACACGTAGGATGTAAGAAGTCTCTGCAAACAGCAACGAAAACCAGGGAAATAAAAATCTGAAATACTGGTACTCTCCATGTGTTGGGTTTTTTTGTCTTAATTTCTGATTTAAATTCACAACAGACAAACATACCTCATTCTAATGAATTTTAGTACAATTGATTGTGCTAAGTGCTTCTGACAAATCAGGACCTGATGACCAGATCAACATGTGATTCTTCAAGAGATCTTGATGTGGTCAAGAATACCAGCAATGCTCATTTCACATGTGCAAATCAGAAGCTGAGTGAGGATAAACTGTGCTCTAATTAAGTAATCTGAGAATACGCAGTCTGATCTACATATCTTTGAAGTAATCATACACTATCTAATTGACTTATTAGGGTTTAATCAGAACTCAAATGCTAAAAAAGAAAGAAAATTAAAATGTTTTGTTCCATCCATTCCTTTATCAAAGAAAACGAATCATGCTAGCACAGAGGTAAAATTCAGATACAAAAAAGATACTAAATAGCACTTGTTTACTTAAAAAAAAAGACACCACCATAAAAAATTGTCTCCTAAATAAACCCCAAAACAAACCCACAAAACAACCAACCAACCAAAACCCCAACCAACAACCCACTAAAAAAACCAACCCTGAGCATAATTCTGTCACTATGATCTTCCCTCCTTTTGCATCCACAAAAAAGAGAAAAGGATCTGCAGCCCAAAGGAGCTCCCCAGAGCTCTTGCCTGGCTGGCCAGGAAGCAGGGTGGAAGCAGGGGTGCCACAGGAAGCACTGTGGGGTGGGCAGCTGCTGCAGAACCTTCAGGAGCTGGGGCCACTGCATCCTAGCAGTTATCTTCTGGCAGGAGCCTGGCAACCTTGGAGACCAGGGAAAGCCAATGGATGTCACAGGCCTGACAGCAATGGCTTCGTGCTCCTGAGCACACACTTCCCAAGGCCACTCCTCAGCTATTTTTGCAGTTCATGTTTCCTGCTCTATGAATTGAAACTTGAGGACTGCTTTAACATGCTCAAATTATTTTTCAAGTTCTTCCAAGGTTTTAGCACTCACCTAACACATGCATTAAGTGCATGCAGCACAACAATCTGAGAACAAGTTCATCTCCCACCTCAGAGATTAAATTCAAAGCAGAAGCATCCCTAATCTAAACAAACAAAACAAGCAATCACCTCCCTGCATACCAGTCCTCTGTCAATACTGCCTCAAAGTAGTACTATTGAGTGTATCCTACTTGTTCTGAATTAGCCTCTGTGCCATGATGAAATGCTAGAGACAAATAAACATCTCATCAATCCTTTTCACAAAAGAACTAGAAGAAAAGACCCAAACATATTTTTCTGCAATGAACAATGCAGCTATTTCCTTGTACATCTAAACAGTATCAACACTGAACATAAAAAGAAAATGAAGCTGATGCACTGAAAGAAAACATTAATAAACTAAACCCACATAAAATCCTTGTTAGCCAGCATTAGAAACCCAGCCACCAGTACTTCTAGTTCTTTACTGTAGAGAAACCAGTGTGGTGGAGTTACAAGGAAACCACCTCATCTGCTATCACAAATAGTAACAGGTTTTTCACAGAACCCCAGGGCTACCTTCCAAGCTAGATGCATCTTCAAAGGCAGATCACATGGCTCAGAGTCAGGAAGAAAAGAAAGCACTGGAACACCCAGGAACACAAAACAGTACCAGGAGGAGCTGCCATCTCTGTGAGCAGCTTTCACCCTGGGATTTCAACCTTAGATTGAGTCTGGGGGGGAGGAAGGGGGAGTGGGACCAGGGTTCCTTCCCAGCAATATAGACTGTTTTATATCATGCTTGCTTCAGATATTCTGTTCATTTGCTTTAATTCTCTAAATTATTTTATGCAAGACCCTAGTTAAATGGAATCTAAGTGTTCTGACAATGTTTTCAAAACAGGCTGTAAAGAAACACGTTCTCTCACTCATAACCACAGATATCAATAACTTTCTCCTGTTGTTGTAAATCCAAAACATTTGCCAGGTGTTGCTTCTTTTGTCGGCATGTTTTTACAGTGTTTGAGGCAAGAATAGGTTGAACGAGTGGCTGTCATCCCAGACTGTACATTTCAAACTGAAAATTCAGTAAACGTGTGGTATAAAATTGTAAGCCACTTATCAGTCTCTGCCAGTGCACTGCAGCCACCTCCTCTGCACTGTATTACAATAAAAAATGAAATGTTGCTGTGGCAAAAAAAAGAAACAACAAAAAAAGCAAACAAAAAATACCCCGTTGCTCACCAACAATATCCAGATAACCACTAAAAAGGGGAAAGGTGGTTTAATGGATAAAATCTAGGAGTTTGTCATAGTTTCTATATCCTGCTCTGACTGAGGCAAGCCATTATGGATGAATCGCTTGTTATCTAGAAGCGCCTTCATCCATATCCTTCGCAGGAGTGCTGAAAGTAAATTCCCTTCCCACTTCCAAGGCAATCAGATCTGGCTGCAGTACCAGCCGGTCCAAGGCTGTGTCTGCAGCTCCCAGCCCGCGGGCACAAGTTCAGCACTCAGGAGGCAGCAGCAGCAGGGACCAAATTAACTCTGCCAGACCTGAGCTGTTGCTGTGTACACAGAGCACGACTGCTACTCCATCATGCTCCTGAAACCAGAGGGGCTGGGATACTCTGTGCAGACGTCCAAGTGCATCATGACAGGATCAGCCTGCTTGCAGCAGGAATATTAGCTTGTTCTCACCATTGCTGGAGCCAAAGAAATGGCAGTTTTGGTGTTTGTACCAGATGGGTAGGTTGGTTGTGAAAAACTAGTGTGCATACTTGGGCAAGGGAAAGCAGAAAAGTAGTATCATTCACCAGGAGTCTAACCTGAGGAATTAACAGTCAGAGAACCAATTTTTCAAGTGAGAGTCACCAACAAAAAGGTTAGAAACCATGGCCCTACAACAAATATCATGTACTAATTACATTTGCTGAAATACATCACTTAAATATTCATTATCACACCACATGAGGTGCACTAGCTGCAGAAAATAATGGCCAGTCAAAAGCAAAACACATTGATGCCATAACAATGCTTCATGTGGACTCAGTGTCCTCTGGTACTTTTCCAAATGTATGTATGTGTGCCCAGATACATATATAAAGGTAGGCATACTACTTCCATTTTCGCATATCATAAAAATGAGATACAGAGAGGTTAAAGTGTCTTCTTTCCAACTAAAAAACAATCCAAGCATTTCACATCTTTCCCAATCAACCTTCTCATCATGTTTTCCAATAACAATGTAGTTATAAAACATTTCAGAGAAAGTAAGGGTGCATTTATCTTCTTTAGCTTAGATATACAACTTCTGCCTGAAGAAGCCACTGATGTAAGGAAATGTAAAAGGAAAAGTGTACATAAGTATTTCTAAGCAATAAAGGTCATAATTACTGTCACAGTTACCATGGAATATTTCAGTGTGCAATGCTAAATGTTGCTCTACATACCTGTTTCTGCAGACTGGGTAAGAACTGGGCCCTTTCTAGAGACTTAAACAAACTCACTCCAAAGCTTAAGAGTTTGATCCACTGAGAATCACACCAAAGAGAAAGAGAAGATGGATGTGAAAAATATGCAGAAACTTCTGAACAGAAACATGCAGGCCAGCAGTGTGAGCCTGAAGGAGCCTGAAAATTTTCAGTGACATAAGAATAATTGTACTGTAATTTCCAATTCATTGAGAGTCTGGAGTCAGGTGCAATAAAGTCACCCTGAAGCTATGACAGCATTCCTTAGGATTTTACACAACCCAGCCAGCTAGCACGCAGAGCTGTTTTCCAAGGGGCAAAAGAAATGCCAGTCATAGGTGGCTTAGTGCTATACATTGTCTTATTTCAGAAATATCCCAGAATGTATTAGGCATTGTCAAAAATAATTTATTTTTCTTGTTAAATCTAACCTGCTAAAAAAATTATACATTAAAGAGTCTCTCCAAATAAATTACTGATCTAACAAACAACTGAGATCTTAGCAAGGCCTAGGTGAGCTTGTTAGTAGATCAGCCTTCCAGGTACTACAGATCCTTTAATAAGGAAATGTCTATCAGCAAAGTAACAATTTTGAATTTTTCTGCTGTTGTATGATCTCTAATGTTAAGTCTTACCACTGAGAAGCTTGGCAGCTGAACTATTAGTGAAACCAAACACATTGAACACACTTTCAGCATCAAGTAATTTCTCTGTTTTTCAGGCAATATTATCATCACTTCCCACCATCACTAACTTCTGTCAACTGCTTATTTTTTTCTTATTCCACCTTATACTACTGCCTTAGGATGTTTCCACGTAACGCCTACTGCACACCAATCTAGATTTTTTTTCCAGTTCAACAGCAGCATCAACAAAAAATACACTAGTTTTCTTGTTTAAAAGGAAAAAAAATGTTCTATCTTACTACAGTGCTCTTCAATGAGTTTTCAGGGTTAGATTTCTTTTTCGTTAGAAACATTTACAATATCACCCCTTTAGCCCAAAGAAAGCATGAAAATAATAATTAAATACAGTTTTTCCTTTAGGAGAACCACCTGATAATCCAATGTTGGAAATAAACACTGATCCATAAGAACACTAAACATGAAGACTTGCTGACATATAACAGTAAATATAAGGATCCTGGAGAATCTTCCTGGGACAATTCAATTTCACAGCTTCAGGGAAGCCAGTATTTTACTACCTGGACCATCTGCTTCCCAACACGTAGAACAGGAGAAACAAAAATAAATCCGCAGACTGTACTGAAAAGGTAAGTGGAGTTTTCATTTGTCTGCCTCCAGGGTATCACAAGCTGCAATACTGCATGACTGGCATTTCCTCCATAGACAGTGAAATCTGGTTTGAATTCTTTATTGGCTGATATTGGAGGAAAAAGAAAGTTACAAGCCATTCAAGTAAGAAGACTTGTAGAAATTGTGTGACTTTTCGAGCTACCAGAGAGATTAACTTCACCTACCATAAACAGGTTCTGTTACGGGCTGCCCAGAGAGGTTGTGGAGTCTCCTTCGCTGGAGACATTCAAAACCCGCCTGGACGCCTTCCTGTGTGATGTACTCTAGGTGACCCTGCTCTGGCAGGGGGGTTGGACTGGATGATCTTTCGAGGTCCCTTCCAACCCCTAGGATTCTATGATTCTATGATTCTACTCAGAAGACAAAACCATGGGTTACCAAGGAAAAATACAGGGTATAGAAGATGGTACATGAAAGCCCTCACACAGCTTATCTCTCAGCAGCAATGAGCCAACATTAAGCCAGCAGTTCTTATAAAAGCCTTTAATTAGAGTTTTTAGTGTGTGAAGGAAAAAAAAAACAACCACCTAAGCCCGACAAGTCACACATGGATAAACAGAGAATCAGTGCAGGAGAATATCAGCTGTGACAATGATTGGCCATTGTCACCGGGCACTGCAGCTGGGTCAGAGCTTCTCCACACAGGACGTCTGCTGTGGCTGGTCCCAGGGCCTGTCCCCACAGCCTGGGTGCTGTCAGGGTCTTGCTCCCCAGCCTGGCAGAGCAAGGACAAAGGCCAGCCCTGCAGGTTCCCACAGGCACTGCTCAGGGCTCACACGACTTGACTGTGGAGCAGAGCAGAACCAGGCCAGCGTGGGGAGACCCTCAGTGTGGGTCTGGGAACCCCCTCCTTGCACTGAGCCCATGCTGCATTCCTGCCTCAGGCACAGCTCCCTTGCCAGCCCTCAACAGCTTTCAGGCTGCAGTTGCCTTTCAGTCAGGCTGGAAATCAGGAGGTGCCTAACACCAAGGTGATGAGGCACCCACTAAGTTCACACTGGCCAGCAATCCTCTCAATAGCACCCCAAGCACTTCACTACGGCTGCATGTACCACGGATGAAAGTACTGCAAGCTAGAAGAACACTCTCTAGCAAAGAAGAAATAAAGCAGCCCACTGAAAACTTTGGGTAGCTGGAAATGACCAAGTGTTGTCTTATCTAAATAGAATTACTAACATCTTGCAGGAACTTAATCCTCATCAAGATGTTAAACCTCAGTGAAACTCTCTGAGAGCCTGAAGATGCACTCAGAATAAAGCTGGGTTTTGGGTTTGATTGTTTCACTTGGGTCTTGGTTTTTTTTGGGTTTGTTTGTTGTTTGTTGTTGTTGTTTTTTTAAACATGCTTGTCTACTCACAAGTGTGCTGCTTACTTATCCAGCATCCTCTGCCCCATCTACCCAGCCTGTCTCCGACACCATCATTACAGTGCAACTACAGGCTCAGGGCTGCCTCTTTAAATACACACTGGTCCCTCTTCTCCAGCATGAAGAAGGCAATTGCACTTGCAACCCGAAGAGACAGTGTTATCATACTGGCAGACACCAAACACTGCAGTGGTCCCACATTACCAGCACAAACCAAGTGGGGGACAGTGTAATGCCTTTCAGCAACGCTGCTTGTTCCTACTGTCCAGGGGAGAGCCAAGAGCAGAGTCCTGCCCGTTATCTACATGGCACACATTTTTGAAAACACAGCTGCACCACAGGTAGTCACATCAACATCATCTTTTCGTGTCTTTCTTTGTCTTGAGGTCCTGATTTCATTTTTCTGAGAAGACCAGAAACGCAAAGAGACTCGGGTAAAGAGCCAGAGAAACAGGGTATTAATTTAGCAATAAGGGAACAAACTGAATTTTCTATTTAAGGTACAGAAACAGCTATGATAATTGAATTATATAGTGTTTCTTCTTTCATAATGTCTGAGACATAAAAGAAGCTTAATACTGTGAAAAGAAAGAGAAAACAGCTCTCAGGTGCAATTCTGTATTCACATTAATGATAGTAGCAATACTAAAGAATTTACAACTGCAAAAAGGGGATGACGCCAAGATTTTAATCTAACTATAGTCACAGGAGACTAGAGAATAGATAAGTACCAAGATTGCAGTTTGGCTAAAACCTCTGAATAAATATCTGCCACCTTACAAAAATCACTGACAGTTCCTTCTAATGATGAGAAGTAAGGAAAACCTAGGTTTGAAATCTCTTTGTTAAAATGCACGTGGATTGCTGAAATCCCTTGGACAAAAAAGGTTCCTGGCAGTTAAAGCCATGATGCAATTGATGAATTTCAGAAAATCCACAGACCAAGAGGCAAAACTTTTTGACACATGTGAAATCTTCTTATTTCTAAATTAACATGCAAGAAAAAATTGTGCTATATCTTCAGAGCTATTCATAAAGATGTGCTCAATATGTCAAGGCTTTTCTGCAAAGACCTTTTGTCAATCATACTTTCCAAGGAACATTCAGAAACAAAGAAGTCAATTTAATAATTTCCCCAAACATCTCTATTTGAACTCTTATGTTATTTTTCCTCTTGTTCTTGCCAGGAAATTACAGCTACCTATAAGTTTTAGGTAGTGGGATACTTACTAGGTGTCCCTACTTAACATGGAATAAACCAAAATCAAATTACTTTAAAAAATAAATATTAGCTACCTAAATTGTTGCTGTTAGGTAGCTGTAACTCTCCATGTCAATAACAGTTACCTAAAGAATTAAATAAATTGGGATAGCCGTTCATTTTTAGTCATTTTCTTGCTCTTGGTAGGTGTGAACGATTTTCTTTTACACTCATTTATCAGCTCAGACAACTTCACTAATGGGGAAATTTATTTTGATAACAAAGAATCAAACTGCACCTTGAGAAGGGTATCACAGGCAGGTATATGCATATGGCACCTGGATCAGGAAAAAGTATGACCTTTTATCCACCACAGCTATCAGAAATCATGGTTATTTTTGACGTAATCACAAAGGCAGATGGGTGCCCAGATAGCAAAGATTTTATTTTAAATTAGTGTTTCTGAAAGAAAAATTTTGCAAACATGGGAAGGCAGAAGGGATGTTAAACTGAATAGTTAACGAGCTAGGGATCATAAAACCCAGTAAACCTTGTTTTATCTGTCAAAAGTCAAAACCATCTGTGGTCAATGTTACAGACACTGATCAATATCAACAACCACAAAGTAATAATAATAATGATAATGTTCTCTAAAATACCTGCCATGTGTTCTTTTTAAGGTACTTGATAAATGAAGCCTCGTAAGGTAAGGATGTTATCAGAATTTTACAGGCACATAAACTGAAACACAGAGAGCAAAGAATTAATACTGGACTGTATGACTGAGCCCCAGCCCCCTGGTTTCATCCTGATCCTTTTCTTCTAACAACAGGCCTTCCTTATCTGGCATATACTTTTCTTCTGCCATAGCACATTAAAACATATGAAAACTAGGCCCTGTGGGAGCTAACAGAAAGTAAACCCCCTTCAACTATTATTTCAAACAGGTTTGGTTTGTTTGTTGTTGTTGGGGTTTGTTTTTTATTTTGTTTTCCATGCAGAGTATCTCAGTAAGTGGAAACATTAGATAAAAATCTAGAAATACAATAATTCTGCCTGACCTTTTAGACAGCTGTTAGAAAACAGCAACAAAAAAATCCCAAACAAAAATCCCACAGCTGATCATAGATTTTCCAAACGATACAGAACACAGCAAGCCCTGCTACCCATTGGAGAGGATTACATTTTTAAGCTAATGTCCAATTAGTACATTTAAACAGAAATGTAAGAGCAAAATCCACCCTCTACAGGGCATGCAAGTCAATATCATTAAAGCAAGAAGACTGTTCCATGCGTATTTTTTCATCACACACAAGTATCCTGGAATAAAACTCAAACTACACATCTGTGTAGAATGCTGACAGACATCTTGATATGGTTTCACTATTTCAATTTACTTGCCTATTGTTTATTGATACACACTCAGGGAAATCCAACAATCTGTGCCATGAACAGAGGGGAAGAGAACTCTGTCGCTGTAATGTTGTCTTTTTATTAACTGAGACTCCACAAAACTGTAAATTTATTAAATACTCAAGAAAAAAATATTAAATTATTCAACAACGATAAGACAATTAAAAAGCAAACTAAGGAGCAAGTGGAATCTCGGTCCTGAGGGAGAACAGCTGGTCTTCTCATTAAGACTGCGTTTTGGCAGCAAAACACTCTCTGAAAAGAGGGAGCCTGCTGCTAAAGCAGCCTTAGAGTCAAATACA
This sequence comes from Apus apus, assembly GCF_020740795.1. NCBI lineage: Eukaryota > Metazoa > Chordata > Aves > Apodiformes > Apodidae > Apus > Apus apus. The sequence goes on along the minus strand of NC_067294.1, from coordinate 14,373,541 downwards.
TAGTAAAATACAGGCAAAGACAGACTCATGTGAAGAGTAAGGTGGGTAACTCTGGGTATCACCACGTGGTTGGTGCACTCTGTAACCCTCTGCTTATGGCAAAATGGTGCCATGACTTTATTGTGCTTTGGAGCCACAACATCAGACTTGCTTCCTCAGCTACTGGGCAACTTTGTGCTGCTGTGCCAAACTACACTGAAGTGAGCTTCAAAACCCAAGGTAAGGTGTTGTTTGCACTGAATAAACCCTCAGCTGAGCACAGAATCTAGTGGTGTTGGTGGATGAGTCCCAGAGGCACCCTTTGCCCCCACTTCAGATTCCTCATTTATCCATGGAAAAGCAGATTGCAGACCCCCAAAGGGGCACTGAGTTGGTACACACAGCAAAGTTTGATGAGCAGCTTGTGATCTCCTCAGAGCAAGTCCCATGGGTGTGCTGAACACCTGCACTGTCCATCTGCACAGAGGACAACCACTCCTGGTCAGGAAGGGATATTCCACCTTTGTGGTTGTGATGGTGCAGGTGACATTGGAAAGGAACTGTACAATATTAGTGATGTGGGGAGTCTTTCAGAGGTGGAAAAGAAAAAGAAAGAAGAAAAGGAAGAGAAAGATAGCACTTTGGTGGCAATGCCTTTTGTGGAGTGGAATAGTAAACCCAAATAAAGCACCATCCTGCTCTAACAAACTGGTTCACAGTGCCTGAGCCCTAAGGCTGTCTGAAAAACTCATCATTAAATACTATTGATCCATTTCTGCTCATCCCTCTCTTTCTGCTACCTACTATCTTCAGATTATGGTGGGTTTTTTTCCATACTTTCTTTTTGTCATTTTTCTTTCTCTTCCTATCCTGCCACTTTGCAGCAGTTCAGGAAATCTACCCCTTAGCTCATCATCTCTCACAATCTATCCTCCAGGACAAACATCTTAACCTAGCAAAAAAAACCCCAAACAATAAACCATCTCTCACTCACAGCATCACAAAGGACTTATTCATTGGTATAATTCCACTGCTGAAACATATAATTAGTGACAAGTACAGTTTGTATTTTTAAAGACAATATCCTTGAACATGTCTACAGCAAAAAAACACTTTCTGTAGCATCCACTGAAACGTGAAATTCCCACCCATTGGCACACCCTTGTGCTATATGTTTGAGAAACTTTTTAAAATAATGTCCATATTTTTTTGTGTGTATAGAAACACAAAATCAGATACTTCATCTTAATCTTGTACAATCTTACTTCCTAGTTAGATAACACACTCCTAAGACTTTTCCTTCCTAAATTCCATTCTCTTCTTCCCCATGTTTCCCCATGTCTGTGAAGTATCTTTAGAGCTGAAAGCAGAAAGAGACAAGTTTTTTCCTAATAAAATCATTTTCTTTTAAATTGTTATTCCAATTCTTGCATAAAACTCAAACATCTTGCATAACTTGCAGGACTTCTGACATTCCTGCACAGCACCAAATTAGTCTCGGCCTGTTTCAAAATCTGATTCATCATATAAAATGTAACAATTTCCATTCCAATCTTTCTGCACCTATTTGTTCACTTGGGTCAGCTGGCAAAAAAAGCATTTTAGCCTTTCCTATTGCTCCAGATATGTTATACCAGAGTGTGTTTTGCATAAAAAGAAATGGCATTTTTAACACCTTTAGGGCCTTAGTTATAAATCATTCAAGTGATGCAGATTTCAGCTCCTCACACGAACAGCAGGGAAAGTTACAGATTCAGTTCAAATTGGTCCTACCCTCAGTTACTCTGGATGATCAAAGGAAGCACAGACAAACTAGAATTTCTAAAATTATGGAATTTATACATATCAAGTTAAAAATTTACTAGATACACAGAGTCATCTGGATATACACAGGTCTCAGGCACTCAGAAACACATGGAATAACACCCTGTGAGACAGCAGTGGCTAACAGGAGACAACAACGGCCCCTGATACACAACAAAGGTCCCCACCTGCTCAGAAACAAATGCTGAGCAGGTAAAGCAAATCAATCCTGCTGGCCCTGAGCTGGCTTCTAGCAGAACCACTGTGCCCAGCTGCAGGAACTGGGCTGCAGGGCAGGGGACAGAGCCTGGAGCCACAGCAAGGGAAGAGGAGCACTGCTGGGAGAAGGAGAGGAGAGGGATGGCAAAGGCAGTGGAGATGCCACCTGCCGGAGGTGGGATGGCTGCACCCTCCTCAGGTGGGAGGGAGCAATGAGGGGGAACGGCAAGAGCTGGGCAGGCAAGGTGAAAAGGAGGAATATAAAAAGGTGCAGAGTGCCTCCAAAACAGTTTGCACTGCTCTTCAGGCAAGATGTAGGGTAAATTAAAAGAGAGGGAAACGAGCAGGAGAGCACTCAAGGACAGCACGAGGGAACTGCAGAGACAGGAGGAAGGCAGCACTGAACAGGACACACTGCTAGACCCTTCAGGCATATCTGTGCAGCTGCATCCCACACTGCAGACAAAGCTATACTCAGTTACTAATAAATACAACTCCCCATGGTTTTGGTTAGTGCTACTAGCGTGCAGCAGTTTGTGTAACATACACCTTTTCCCTTAGTCCTAGTAATACTATCTCTTTTCCAAATTCAGAGACAACACTGGGAAGCCCTAGGACACATACTGCTTAAACCTCAGTATTACCTTAGAGGGTCTTAAAAATAAAAAGCCAATGGCTACACACCTGTAGAACAGTAAATTAAAAAGAAATTTTTCATGGACACATCCTTACTCTTTCAACACTGCACCCTTTGCAAAACTCAATTATTTTTTTCTTTCTCAAGAAGCAGTTTTTGCAAAAAAATGCTTCTGCTGAGAATAAACAACAAAACCATGATCTCAAGCAATGCTAAAGAAATTATTTGAATCCTGCCACTTAGACATACTGTTTGAAATGTTAACCTCACTCAGAGCAAAGACTGATAAAGGAATTATTTTAACCCCAGCACGTTAAGATACCATCTTCAGAGTCAATCCTATTCAAAGAAAGCAATGTGAATACAAAATAGATATTTCTATGCATTCTAAACTCTTCAAAAAAGTAGACTGCTTCTTTTAAAGCTACTATAAGCAGATCTGTCTCTTCTTAATGCATTAACAATTAATATGTATCCTGCTTATAGACATCTGTCATGTTTTGGGCTGTATTTATGGTGTGATAACTGTGTCATTTTGAGACACAGTGCACCAAGATGACAGAAAGATACAGCTGAACTGTTCACTCATGCTCCTTTCTAAGGGACAGCACTGTTATCTTGTTACACAATACTGCCCCAAGAAATGAAAAGTTTCATAAATCTTGTTCTACCACTTGTCAGCTTCCATGTGTGCCTGTGGCTGAATGTGATTATAATCTGTTTTCACCGTACAAGAAAACAAAGTGATCTACAATATAATGACTGGGGGAATATTTTGGAGCCCTCCTGAGCTGCAGGATATTTCCAGCTGCTAGCATAGCTGATAACGGACTTAATAGAGCTAATGATTTCTAATACCACTAACACAAGGCTGTTTTCACAGTGGGTAAATAATGACTCTTTTGTTTTGGAAATAGTTAAGGAGTCATGTAGATGTTTGATAAGTACATGATACAGTATAAATGTAGCAATATTTGGGTAACTAATGGTAGATTACACCACAGCTAGAATATAATGTACTTTGCTGTTTCCTTTTAAGAACTTAAAAGTTTATAACCCTGTTAACACCACTGTGACAGCAAGGAGATTTCACTGTAAACAATTACAAGTAATGTTTTAATCTAAGCATAAAAATGCATCCATTTGTTTCAGTGCACTGCATCTTTGGGTTTATGTTGGTAATTAATATTACAAATCACTAGAAATAAAAACTAATTGGATAGTATAAGAAATTTTCTTGAGGGTTGAACACAAGAAGTGCATCGATGAGGCAAACTATGAATACTAGAGACGCCTTTAGTATTTTACTTCATCACGGCCTTGTGTTTCTGATGAGGATTAACAGCGTGTACTTGGTTTCCTCCTTTTCTGGTGGACAATCTGTGTTCTCATTCACAGGTATAGGTTCCCACCAGGGAGAACACCACTCTGTAGGCTGCAGGATTCCTTTCAGGTTATTGTTAATATGACGTTATACAGAAAACATTTCCTGTCGTCAAACTGAATTTCTCCTTCCCTCTCCCCCTTCTCTCCAGACATTACATACCTCCGTAGATTGAAAAGAGGATTCTTCTATGTTTCCTTAAAGACATTTGAACATCATTTCACATAACATTCATGGTAGCTAGAAGGACTGTTTAGGATTTCTGCCCTCCTCACTGCCCTCCACTGTATCCTGCAAACCCAGCATTTCATGGCCTATGTTTGCTCCTCTGCTTGGAGCCTTCAACCCCTCTGTGGCCTCATCACTGCTGAGTGGGGACCAGGTCAGGCTTTCCTGCAGGGAAACCAGGGCAGCAACCAGGAACTGCCCCATCTCCCAGCAGAATGGAGTCCCCCAGGCTTTGCTGGGGGATCTGAGGCAGCCACTACAGGAAGGGGGCCTGGGGTGAGGGGCTGGCAGGTCAGGGAAGAAGCAGCACTGGTTGGAAAAAACACTGACTGGGAAATCTGGCATTGTTGGAAGCACGGCCTTTAGCAGAGAGCTCTACTGCCATCAGAGTTTTCTGAGCTGTTTCAATCATAAACGGGATCCCCTAAATGGGAATTAATTTCACAAAATCACAGAATTGTCATGGTTGGAAAAGACCTAAAAAATCACCTAGTCCAACCATCCACCTGGCGGGGATGGAGGACAGGCAAAGGGAACAACATAACCCCCCTGAGCAAACAAAAGTAACAAAAAAAGCCCCGCAACCACACACCCCACAAAAACACCACCAGCAGACAACCCACAAAAAAACCACCATGCCCACCAGAACATGCCCTGAAGTGCCACATGTACATGTTTCTTGAATACTTCCAGGGATGGTGACTCCACCACCACCCAGGGCAGGCTGTTCCAGTGCCTGACCACTCTTTCGGTAAAGGAATTCTTCTTAATATCCAATCTAAACCTCCTCTGCCACAACTTCAGGCCATTTCCTCTGGTCCTATCATTACCCAGCTGGGAGAAGAGGCCAACATCCACCTCCCTACAACCTCTTTTCAGGTAGCTGAGGTCAATGAGGTTTCCCTTCAGCCTCCTCTCCTCCAAACAATCCCAATTCTCTCAGCCTCTCCTCATAGGATTTGTTCACCAGCTTGGTGGCTCTTCTCTGGACATGCTCCAACAACTCATGTCCTTACAGTGAGGGACCCAGAACTGAGCACAGTGCTCGAGGTGCAGCCTCACCAGTGCTAAGTAGGGGGGACAATCACCTTCCTTTTCCTGCTGGCCCCACTACTCCTGACACAAGCCAGGATGCTGTTGGTCTTCTTGGCCACCTGGGCATAGTGCTGGCTCATGTTAAGCTGTCTGTCAACCAGCACCCCGATTCCTACATGCCCTGTCTTCCTCTGCCACCCAAAATGTGTTCTATTGAGCTGCTTACAATCCCAGCTTCTCAACAAGCAGAAAGAAGATCAATTATATTTCTGATGAAGGAAGTAGTAAGGTTTAAACAAAACAATTCAAGCTAAACAGAGCTTCTAAACTCAAACCAAAAGAAATAAAATTACTTTATTATCGCACAAACAGGGGATAATAAATGGTGTAAGACAACAAAGCAGTATCTACCCATTATAAACTTTATAGGTTTTAGGAAAGCATATGATAACCCCAATTGTGATTCATCTTCACATATCTTGAAATACTACAGGAAGCAAGCAAAAATAAATAAGTTTACCAAACTGCATTTCAAGGTACAGCTTCTTCCATTAAACAAAATGCAAACTTAAGGAAAGTATCTAACACAACTGCTGGTGTCAAACTGAGAATGCAATCTTTTCTCTTATTTGTCTCTGCCATTGTTTCATTATGAGAAGGAATTGCAGACTGGAAAAACGAAAATACTTCATGGTCTAAGAGTTAATAGTACATTTTGTCTGTGCGGGTGATACAGCAGTTCTAAATAACAGGTCAAACATACAAGGAACACCATGAGATTGTTCCACATCACAAATAAATCAGGTTAAATATTATGAAAAATACATTTAGCAGGAATTCCAGGTTCCAAATCAGGTTTTGTATTAGAGGTCCAAGAAATACAGGGTTTGCAAATTCATATACTTGACTGACATGAGCAAGCTGATAAGTATAATCATGAGGAATCAAGTGATCAAGTGATGCCACAGCTGCGTTCACTAGCTTCAATGACATACTCAAATATTACTTCTTCCTTAAATTACAGATAAGGAAACAGGAAAGTCACTAGATGCAGTTATTTACGCTATAAGTGCTAATGCTTTAAAAAAAAGCATGAGGGTTTACATTAATTAAATTCCTAAACACTCAGATTCAGAATTCAGCAATCTTTTTTTTTTAAATTATTATTTTTAAATAGCCAAAGTAAGACAAAGTCAAGATACGTTACAGACCAAGCTAGAGCACACCACAGAGCTGGCAACCACTGACAGTCTGAGACGTATGTCAAAGGACCTATGCATTCTTAAAACTGAGAATATTGAGCAAGTTTGAAAACAAGATGGCTAAGCTGCTCAAAGAATAAGAATTAAGGATTGCATACTTAAAATCAGCTATAATATCACAGGGCAGAGCCATATTACATGCACTAGTATATTAAATATGGAGAAGAAGGAATTTTGGAGCAACTTTCTGCATCAATAAAGAAGTTGTAATGCCAACTAAAATTAGATTAAAACGTGTAAGCTGAGAATTTATGATTTAAATAGACGGTGGTTAAGAAAAAGGTAATAACTGGACAGTGAATTAAATAGTTTCATTACTTGGAACTTGTTTATGGCATGCAAAAAATTAGAGTATTTAACATAGAATGTCTTGAAAATTGAGAAGATATATAGGGAGCGAATCTTACCAAGTCTAAAGTCTACCAAGTCTTCCTTATCATATTTTGTTGAAAATAATTAAAATACAACACATTATTTGGTCCTTCAAAAGGAAATGGAAGAGCAAAAGCAAAAAGATTTTATGTCTGTTTTACCCAGCTCTTCTCTGTAAACTCAGATCAGTGTTCAGAATGGGAACCTTCCAGGATTCTCCGCTGCAGAGCGCGCTGATCCACACTCACTGGGAGCAGAGTAAACTCAGAACTGCTCAGGGCCCCCATGCTGCTGGTGTCTAGGGTCATGGTGCCAAATGTGTTCCCAACGTGTCCTAGAGCTCTCTGCATTTTCATCTGTCTGACAGTGAACACCCCCACAGCTTCTGTATTGACTGTGGCCCCTCAGAGTTTGGTCCGCCTACCTATGTGGACTTGGGTAAGGAATCCTACCTGTTCTGTTAGAGAACTAAGAACTGGAAAAACTACAAGGTGTGGAGATACACACTGAGCTGAGTAAAGTGAACATGTAAAAGACAGTCAGTAATCTCGTCCAGTGAACCGTGAAGCTAGTGTTTCAGCAAGACCTGTCTGCATGCCTGACTATGGCAGTGAGAACAGGTGCTTACTGCATGTCACCATTAGGTGACAAGCACAGGATTTACCTTGATAAAGCACTATGCCCTGGACTAAAGCAAGGAAGAAACTTACCCAAAGGCTCGGGTAGCCAAAAGGTGGCTTGTGACTGACTCCCTGGGTACAGCAGGAAACCATGGATACAACCATTTGGTGTCAGACCTGACAATCAGGTACACTGCTACTGCTTAGGACAGGCATTCTTTTAGCCCTTTTTTAAGGATCACCAACACTGCCAAAACAGATGCAGCAACATATTTCTCTAGTGGCATATATTAACTGATTATCCAGGAAACCCAAACACCAGGTAACAATAACAGACCTATTCATCAAGGCCAATATATTTTGTAAGCATGTAGAGCTATTTAAAAAAGGTTGCATCCACATCTACTGCTCAGAGGTCAGACTTCTGGCTGGTTGATACCTAATGGAATGTCTTCACAGATAGTTCAGCAGGAATGTCTCTTGGGAGGTTGGGGCTGTGCAGCACCTCTCTCTCTCCTGCAGCTCTTCCAGTGGGGGCAACAAGTGTTCAGCAGGGAGGTGTGAGGCCAGGCTGGGGCACTCCGAGCTCTATGAGTGCCAGCCACATGCTAGTCCACTTTCCCTCTTGTTCACCTCAAAAGACCTCTCACTTGTCAAAGGGACTGAGGTATCCCCAACTCCAAAGTGGAGGGGTCCCGTGTCCATATTATAAGCATAGTTTTTGGCTGGAAATAAGCTGCTCTTACAAGTGAGTTAGAGCTTTCTGATCCATTCAGCTAGTTTGCATAAGATATTATTCTTTCAACTTGTAAGTCGAGTCAGTTATTGGTATATGTTGCTCAAATGAACTGCAGCCTCAATGGAGCAAAATAAAACCCAAAGCATTGCTTATGCATAGCCTAAGTACTGATATTACTGTTATAAATGATACACAATAATATGCTGTCTTCAATATTCTAACACTTCATAACTCCTCAGTGAAAGAGGCAATACTTATTTTTGGTAATTCACAAGATTCATATTAGCCAGTCCAGATGCAAGTATAACACATTGGTTCTTCAGATATTATTAGTTTACACATCTGATTTTCTAGCTCCAAGCAATTAGAAGCCCAGTGCAACTGCAAACAAAGCTGCTGGTCAAGTAGATGTTACAGTCTAAAAACCGAATAAGGCTGCTCTAGATCATAAATTAAGGAGCTACCCTGCTATGGGCATTGTTTATTCACATTGGATATGACTGTAAGAGACGGGCATGCTGTCTGCCTCAGCTTTTAAGGGGGATGTGGCAAGAAACACTCACTATTCATAAAAACTAGAAAAAAAATCAATGCTTATTTGTGGAATCTGAATTATCTATCTGTCAGGCTTGCGCAGGCACACTGCTGGGCTGCTTTCACTCCCATCCTGCAGAACAGGAGAGTTCTGAAAAAGGAATATCTATTTCCTTTTCATGCTTTTTCAAAACACGACATACTCCCCCAAACTGTATTTATTTTACTGAAGTAAAAACAACAATAACTGTTATGTGAGAGAAGAAAAAAAAAAAAGAGAAGGGAATTATAAGTGGGAAATGTTGTCACTGACAAGGACACTGCTGGAGGAAACATAAATGTATTCACTTGCTTTGATATTCCACAAAGTTAGAGATTCCATATTTGAAGGAGGCAGGTGAATATTATCTTTGTCTTCAGATACAAGAGATACATCCATATTACTGCTATTACCAAGAAACTCAATAAACAGCTTAAATGCACATTGCACTTCCTTATGACATTTCTCCTATTTCTCTATCAAATTCTGACACAGAGGTTTTCTCTCCTGAACATATCCATCAGTACTGTTTCCTACCAAACCGGTGACTGTCATCTACAAATCAGTTGGTATTTATCCTGGGATGTACGTGAATGCAAACAACCTTTTCCTTCCACATAATGTTCTTCCCATAAGCTGCTGCACGTTTTCCTCCTGAGCAGGCATTGGGCACTGCCACCATCGTTTGTAACAAATGGTGAGCTCATGGTGCATGAAATTCACCCCAAGCAAAACAGAAGGCTCACCAAGGCCCTTGGAAGCTGTGTAGTGGGTCATGGGCGTTGGTCTACAGACAGGAAAAAAGGAGCAGACGGGTGCTCTGGCTACCTCCCTTCTATATCCCTGCTCACCTCTGATTATTTTTTAGGCTCCCATGCCTAAATGGATCTATCAAATACTGCAGAACCCCTTTTCCACACCTGCTCTCTGGTAGGTGATTCTGATTGTGCTAATTATTTCTTCTTTTCAACAGAGAGTCATGACTCCATACATAAACCTGACTTATTTGAACCTTTTGCTTAGAGCTCCAGATCTGAGGCATAACCTCAGATTATGCCAGTGCTTCTTTCTTACTAAACTGTTCCACATCACAGCTTCTAACTGAACAGATTTAGGGAAGAAACTGAGTACAAAATGTTTAAATGATTATTAGAAAGCAAGAAGTCCACAGGACGCATAACAGCTTCTTGAAGCCTCTGGAAATGCAAGTATTTCTTGTTTGATTCTCATTTAGACCTCAAAGTTTTTAAGCTAGTAACTTTAGAAAATCAAAACAAAACATACTGTTTACAAAGACAATCCTACCTGTAAAGCACAGTGCCACAGAAAGCCTTACAGCAATCCGGACTTTACTCAGCTCCCTGCTAAGAACAAGGAATAACATCTTTAAACCATCATTTGCTTCCATTCTGTGACTTGCTTTCTCTTGCCACAGTATTCCTCTATGTAAATCATATTTATTTATTCACAGGCACTGGCACACCATTCCTTTTGTCAAAACTGGTCTCGCACATACTGTTGTCTCTGCGTTCTTATAAACGAACTGGAAAAGCAATTAAGATTCCCTGGCATTTCAGAGAGGGGAGGGGACAGGCACCACACTGTTGCTAACACAATCTCCGCAGGCGTATGCTGGTGCAAAATGACTGCATCTCTGTGTAGAGGGAGATAAGAGAAGTGACACAGATTAAAACAAATTGTTGGTCCATACCAGAGAGGAGCTAGGCAAACAATAGCAGTAAAAGCATAAATGTCAATTTGGGATGATAAAGGATACAATCTAAATGTAATATGAGAGGCCTCCAGACAAAAGGAAGAAATAGAAATTGCACATTACTGAAGTACCAGATGCAATAAACAAACAAATATGTAAACACACACAAATATGCATATGGAAAAATTCAGATCACAGGGTTGGTTGCTCTAGAAACTAGATTTCAAATTAAAAAATACCAAACAGTTTAAAAAAAAGTTTGAGTGTTAGATTTGAAGTAAAAAAATAAAAAATATCCGTTGCATACTCTTCAGAATTTTGAATAATCTCCAAGTATCTCAACGTGTCTTCCTCTACACCCTGCATTTGCATATTGATAGCACGACTGTCCATAAGACACTGAAACCAATGCCAGGAGATTCATTCTTGCAAGAAGCTGGCTTTTTACCTGCTGAAAAGAGCTGTCAAAAGGTTTCTCTAATTGCTTTCAGAATTTCTGCTCCTTTTCCCCTCAACATATTTCAGTATCCTACAGCAGTTTGCCAGATGAATTAAGGTTTCAAAGCTCTATTTAAATTACCTAATGCCTATTCCAGCCTTGATGAAAAAATTGAATAATTTCATCCAAACTACAACCTAGGAACTAGTCAAAGAGATCTGTTAAAAGACCTAAAATTCATTTATCACAGTCCTCCTTGGTACTAATATTGCTGCATTCTACCTGATACTATTGGATGATCCAAAACTTTGTTTTGTTAGTAGAACACAAGACATCCAAGAGAGTTAAATCTAACTCAATACAAAAAGGTTCACAAATACCAATAAAATTATCAAAAGCCACACATCAGTAATCAGTTTCTAAAGTAGTGCAACAACAATTTCTGCAAAACCACCCAACTGGTAGGTATCTCATTTGCAGTTCTGACCAATATTTGAGGTTGTCTGCAGACACACGGCAGCCTGTCAAATCAATTTCTTGACGCAAACTAGAATCAACCCCAAACCAAATTACCCCCCTCAAAATGCACATATACAGAGGCAGCTACACACAGCCACGTTCAGGGGTGTAATTACATGATAGCTGGAACAGAATTGCTGTTACATGGAGTTGTGCATTTAAATAACTGTGCATTGCAGGTGTCTGGAGGCAGCACCGTGCTACAGACCTCAACACCAAAAGGTAACACCGGTCATCTTTACAGTTCCCTGATGACTCAACTCTCTCCTTAGTTTAACATTTCAAATTCTTACCTTCAAGCACAGGAAATGAGAGGATATGGGAGAGAATGAAAACCTACAGCAGACATTTTAGTTCTCCCAGAAATGCAACTCCTGTTTATAGTCTCTAAATACCAGGTGAAAAATGTCAGCATAATTTAAGATGGCATTACTGCTGTTGCGTCCGAGTGCTTGAGAAAGCTCTCTAAAACTACAGGAAGTTACTGTTTCAAAACTCTGGTAAGAGAATTATATTGCTTAATATCTAACATCTTGCAACTCAAACTCATTTTTATTTATTAAGAATTAGCTCTGTTAATCTCATATTATGAAGTCTACAACCAAACAGCACTAACTGTATTTTCAGTATTTTAAGTTGTGCTTGTATCCTAGAGAGAAATTAAAAGGGAATCTCACCATGCAATAAAGCTGCTTCAAGTACCAAGTCTGTTCATCATTATGCCAAGCAAAGAGTAGAAGTCAGTTCATAAAAAACACTTGAAAGTAAGCAAAGATAATGAGAATTAGGACCAGATAGACAAGCAGACTGAGTACGGCATAAATAGGAAAGCTGGAAAAGGGTGGGAAGAAAGCACTGCTAGCCTGGGGCACATTCCTGGGCTGGCCACAAGCTGCTGGGGCTGAGCACTCCAGCTTTCTGAACACTGCACTATGACCTGGGCACATTCAGATTGCATAGACAGCCTGATTTCTTATCACGATTCAGCTTCTACATGCTTGATTTTGCAAATTTAAGCTAAAGATCTTTTTAAGTTCTGTATTTTACCTTTATTTTTCTGTTTGTTTTGGTTTGGTTTTTTTTGTAATACACAACATTCCTAACAGTGAACAGAGAACTACAGCTTCAGCTGGTGAGGTGCTGTGGCCACTACCAATCAACACACAGCTATTGATTTATTTGAGGGCTATCCTCACTATTTCTCACAATATTCCTCACTATTTCATCACAATAATATTAAAAGAGCTATGTACACACACTGATGGAAAACGAACTTCACAGTTTCTGTCAGTAGTGCTGTATTTGTTATAAGTTTGAATTTTTATTTGAAGTTTCCCAAGCTAGTTAGTTAATCTCAATTCTTCATTGACACCAAAGCAGAGCAGATTAACTTGGAAACGATGCCCAAAGCTTGAAGTGCTGCTGGATCATTTTTCCTTATTGAATGAAGGCAGATTTCTGCATTACACTACACACCGCTACTGCTGCCACAGTTTTAAATACTGTTCTTTTCATCACTCTTTGTCAATTATCCTACATTCAGAGGATTTTTTAAACTAAATAAATACTCCTGCACGGTTAATGTCAGAATTAGGAGAAAAAGTCCTGAAAAGCCAGCTTATAAATGAAATTCTGATTTCAGTAAATTCATTCTTCTCAGATAGCTACATTTCCAGAATAAATTATCACCTCTAATATCATTACCTGAATATAGCAAACCTGTATTGTAAAAGGTTTTGGCACTGAATGATGATAGGCATCAGAGGCTTAATGTTTAATTACTGAACAGAGTTTTCTGGAGAGTTAAGTGCTAATATCATTCACTTGCTGCTGTTGGCTATGTGGCAGAGTATTGTGATTGTTACGATCTGTCAAGGAGAAGTGATTTATAAACTTTGCTGTGTGCTACTCTAAGGCACAGCTGGTGAGAATAAAAAATGCACAGCTATTTATGGCACTAAATCCCCACAGGAAAAGTCTTGACTTTAAACATACATGAAAAATAAGGAGAAAGTCTGGATGAGAAGAGGAACCGCATTCCTACACGTTGTGAAACACAGAACACAAGGCTGTTACTGATATTTCCCTTGTATCTGTATGTTTTAGGGGCTAAGAATCACCTCAGAACCACAAATGTTACTATGGCTAAACGAATGCTCATGTTAGTTAGGGAGGGTGCCCTCCCTGATCAGCAGAGAGAAAAGTAACCTGGCCTTGGCATCTTCATATCACACCCTCTTCTTGTAAACTATGCAGTAGAGGGACAAAAGAAGGGGAGATGAAAGAAGATTGAGATGTCTAATTCCTGGTTTGCTGCAAGTAGTAGGAACACACCATTAGTTTATCCTGGAACTGAAGCCAAGAACAGCCCAGTACGTGCTCCCAAGGACTGATAACAGAAGTGAAGCCCTGGCAATAGCTTTGTGGGGAACAGCAGGTGTAGGTGACCGACTCACAAATCTAGTAAGGTTTTTTTTCCCCACCTCAGCCTGTTCTTTTTTTCCAAACCATTAAGCAAGCCAAAATAGTGTGAGTTAAAATTCCACACACAGCTTGCAAAGTATCAAGAACAAAATTATACATCTGAGCTTTTGTTTTGTTTTCCAAAAACGCTACTAACAGAGAACGCAAGAAGGTGGCAATAGTGTTAATGAGAGGCCCAATTTTTATATATAGTCTCTTTTAAAAAAATTACCTACTTTTCCAGTATTTACATACTTCTCTGTATGCCCGAATAGTTGCATATACATCTGAGAGTGAAGGAAAAAAGAAAAAATAATTTTTTTTTTTTTTTCATATAGGAGCCTAAATTTAGATGAATTTCTGCAAATCTAAGGCTTGATCTTAGGCATTGAATACATACTCAAATTTGTGTGAGAGTACACATTTGAGTGTGCTCCACTTTAAACTGTTTCAGTCTAGTTTAAAAAAATAGTGTCTTATGTAATAAATAACAAGGGAATTAAGCCAAGGAGTTAACAAAAAGCATTAAATAATGAATCAATGCAATTCTTGCAAAACCCATCACTTAAAGTTGCTTGCAAAAAACCCAAATGTATTAGATTGGATCTTTAAAAGGAAGCATAATCCTAAGTTGTTAGGGAAAGGTGGTCACTTCTATTTTGCACATGTTGGCAAAAGTCCCTGGGATGCTGCCATGGCTGCAATAAGAAATCAACTGTTCACTGATAATTGATAATTAGAAGAAGGGAGAGTAAGAGGAGGCAGGAAGAAAGAAAAACCAACAACAGTGCAGAAAGGCAAAACCAGAAGTGATGCAGTAAACTACCAAGTCTTTTATCAGCAAAAGGACCAGCAAGAGGCAAGGTATGTTTCTAACACATGGTCCAGAGAGCTCAGCAATAAGAATCAGACTTAACACAGGAAAAGTTGAATAAGGAGCAGCACCTCTCAGCATGGTAGGACATACTGCAAAGGCGACACTGACAGTGTGCCCAAAGCAGAGGCAATTACAAGCTCATCTTTGACAAATATCTGTAAGAGTGCAACATTCCAGCTGGTTTTGACAAGGTCCAGACTGCTGCCAAAAGAGGCAGTTAAGTCCCAGCCCTCCCACTCCAGCCTCTTCCCTTCTGTTGGCAGTGATAGCACCAGCGTGCTGCGAGTCTACCAGCCTGATAATCCAACTGCAAACAGATCTTGCTGTCCAGACGGGCCCACCTGTCAGTCAGACCACTTTGATGATCCAACCAACTAGACAGTTTCTAGAGCTGGCTCAAAGAAATGGAGAGCAGCAGGAAGCCAGAGGCAGGGGAAATAAAGGGCTGAGGCTTCTGCAAGCAGCACAGTCTGTGGCTGCTGGCAACCGATGAAACATACCCCAAGGTGTGGATCAGCAAGGGGATTCCCTGGCCAACAGCTGAGGAACTTTGGATTGCTACCAAACTCCACCCTCTCCTGCACCATGCCTACTGCTTGTGTAACTGTGAGAAAACCTGGTGCCAGGAGCTATTGGCTCGTGAACTAAGCACTAATTTTTTCCCTAGAGGAAACATTAATTTTCGTACCAACTCCATGGGTCAGCCTGTTCTTGGGAGTACTGGTGATGGTGACAGGAATGCAAAGCACACAGGTGAGTGTGTCCTCTGACCTCAGCAGCAGAGATACTTCAACTCCTGATGTGCCTCTGGAGATTTCTGGTTTTATCTAATTTACTCAAAACATGCTTCAATAATTTTGAAACACAGCAAAACTCTAGTTTGTACCCGCAAAATTTTAACACAAAAGAAGAGGAAAATCTTTCAGATGTTTCTTACTGAAAATTCGAGCTTACAGAAAATCAGCACTGCTTTTTATGGCTTTGATGCTGAATGGGCACAGAAACATCTCTACTATGTAAGTGGTGTGATATATTGTTTTTCTGTACTTCAAAAAATAAATTCTAATCATATGGTTGAACTTCCACGCTTTATGTGAAAGCCTGTGGTTGTTCTTTAAAGAAAATAGATAATAAATACACTATAGTCCTTCAGAACATGGCTTTAAAGTGCAATGAAAGCTTTGTTTGAAGAGTTGCATAATAGCATTTTTGTGCATAACTTTGAAGAACTTTCTTAAAATTTCTTAAAAGTGCAATTTGAGCCATGCAGCATGACTGACCATTTGGAATCAACTCAAAAACCCCAACAAGCTCCCTCCCCCTCCAAGCAACCAAACCCCTAAATCTTTGTCATTGCTGTCTCCCAGGAAATTGTGACAGCTTCTGCAAGAAACCTGGGACCTGTGCACATTAGAAATTCTTTCCTGCAGGGTTGGCAGGTGCAGGCTATGTCAAATAAATTTATTGCAGTCTGTGCTAATAACGAAAATTATAGAAAACCTAGATGAAAGTGTTCTGCATCCAGCTAATTTGTAGCTACCTTACGAGACAATAACAAGCTTCTAACAGTTTTTCCCTTTTTAAAAATACACTAATTATGCTTAATGTTCCCTGTCGCATTAGCTTTCATGGTAATTATATTTCAAAACTTTTGCAATTAGGGTACAGTTAATATTGTGGAATATTGCAATTATTTTTCATTGTGACACCTCTATTGAAAACTGGTGGCATAATGATCACATTGTTCAACTAAATCAGAACTGCAAAAATATGGCAAATGAACCAATTATACATTATTATTTCTAATTACAGATAATGCCCTTTTCCTTGTTTTTGTCCAGAAGAATTTCTCAAATACCCATATTCCTCCTAATTAAAAATAAAACAACACCCAAGCAATTGATTTCTCCACCATTTCTTTCATAGACGTATGAATGTATATGTATAGTATGTATCTGTATGCTGTGCATTATATCTTTATAACACAGGTCAGCATGGACATGTGTATGGGTACAGCAATATCTACAGAGCTAATTCAGAGCTGATCCAGCTTTGGTCAATGCTCACTATAAATGTAAACACCACTAAGGAGGACTCACTCCGTGTAAGGCTTTACTCCCTGAATGAACCTCAGGGGCACAAAACCATGCTACAGCTTTTCTAGCCCAGCCCCGTGTTGCCCCAAGCCACATGCTTATTTCTGCTCAACATTCCCATTTATTGGACTCAAGGGCTTTGGCTCTCTTCCCTCAAGCCTCTGCCTTTCCTTTCCATCATCGAACCTCAACAGCAAAGCCCCCACATTTACAGCCCTGATTCTATGTGTGCTGATGCGGAATAAGCTCAAACATTTGATAAATGACAACAGCAGAAATTTCTAGGGACTATATAGATATCATTGTTAAAATTTGGTGTTCATCCCCAGGTTTTGAAGAGGATGTTTTTAATTAAGCCATTCTATAATCAGGTAAGACAGAACACTAATACACAAAAGCACACTCTGAAGAACACAGTGGAGGAGTCAGAAGGGAACAGCAAAAACAAAGCAGGCAGGTAATAAGAGACATTTTAAGCATTTTCAATGCTTAGCAATTCCAAGAGTAATTACCCTTTACCAACACTTATCCTCTTCATATGGAATGTTAATCAAAGCTTGCTTAATTTAATTTTCATTTAAATTACAATAAACTACTGATAAATAAATCAACGATCAAATCACTGACTTCAAACAGAGAAGACCTTTACCAAAAACACTGGCTTGCCAAACCCCACCATCTGTACACTTCCCAGCTACCAGCCTAATGAATTTCAAGGTTATATTACCAAGTGTAAGACAGAATTTCTAGCCAACAGCAGAAAATGGAAATAAAACATGTCTAAGTTGTCATACCATTTCTGGCACGAAAAAAGTCTGGAAACAAACTTACATGGCTCCTTATTCCCCTCAATAAAGAACACACGAAGATTAAAGCAGAATTCCTTCAAAGATTATTTCAGGCAGAAATCTGAAACTTGCGAATCTCAGCTTATTCAATATTGTGAAGTAATGTTTTTAAGAGAAAAGCCTCTTTTGGTGATGCAACAGGTGAGGACACTGTCAAAATGAACTATAACTCTACCTCTTCTGACCTTCAGAAGCTTGAAAAGCTGATTTGAGTGATTAAATGACAGGTAGAAGTCCTGAGAAATCTGGCAGAATGTAATTTTTAAGAATGCCTCCAAGTCCTGCCATCGCTAACGTCTCAGTCATCACCCACCTTTCTATCATTTCTTGGCTTGTATTAATGGATTTTATAAAAAGTTTGTGACTTTATTGTTCTGAACATGGTATTTTTCACCTTTTTGTTTCCATTAACTAAGACATACAGGCTCCACCATCTGCTGAGCACTGAAAAAATACAGGACAAGGAAAATGAGTATGTTACACCCACCTGGGGTAGCACCACTTAGTGCATGGACGCGTGGGAAGGAGAGTGTGTCTCACAGGGGTGACTGCCTGGATAGATGCAGTATCAGTATGAAAATCACCCCAAAGCTACACAGGTCTCCAGGTTGGATATGGAAAATAACCACAAACATCTGGCAATATAAATACCTATTGAATAAGTAGCTGTTAGGTGTTTAAAACATAGATTTAATTATGTCCCTCACAAAAAAAAAAAAGTATTCAAAACGAGTAGCTTTTTGTTCTAAGCTAATGGCCACATACAAGAGCTGTTCTATGAAGCAGATATTTGAGAATAATCTAATCTTCCAAGATTCCTCAAACATATTCTTAATCTTCAAACATCCCTCAACTGGCAAATTCAACAGTGAGAACATTTTAACACAATAATAATTCTACGACTACACTCTGAAAATGTTTTGTTGTCTATGGAGTAATTCTGTCCAATTATTTCAAACCTTTCTATTACATTACACATACAAATTTTAAGTTAATTATCACCTTACCAAGTAAGGGCTATAAGATTTTTAAGCTTTATGAAATAATGACAATACTTATGTGTACCTATTTAATTGCTAGCTCATCCCCTGCCTGTGTATAATGCATACTGGATCAATTTTGTGGAGCACTGAAGCATGTAAGCATAGGTGTTAATTACCCTGTTCTTCATAACAATCATTTTTTGTATTGGATAATAGCATTAGCTTTGCTGACAGCTGTCAGTTTATTCCATTAAGACCTCCAGAGGTTACAAAATGAACACTTCATCATGGGATGAGCTGGGTAATATAATATTTGAGCATAGTGATGACCCTCTAAAATGTCTTGTGTATCCCATTACTTTTGCAGAAGAAACGTGGATATACTAAGTTCATTAGGAGATCCACTGCTATTTTTTTTTTGTGCTTTATTACACTATTTTTTTAAATCAGATGTGTTTATAAGTGGATATGTAATTTTATTTCCTGAAACCTTTACCATGCAGTTTTAATTATATGCAAATTCGTGATGAACTGACTAGACCAAAAAAGCCTATGTGAGACATAACAATAATTTTGATCCACTGATATTTAAGTGCTCCCAAAGAGAGCACCAAAGGCTTTTCTGGAGCTCCTCCAGCACCCAAAAAACCAACCTAAGTTTAATATCATTAAAAGCAACAGCACTGTATTTCTTTTACTTGCCTCCTATTTGTGAAGATTCAACTTTTTTTTTTTTGCCTGGTTACTTAATTTTTATCAATATCAAATCTCAAATGTCTCATGAAAAGGATTCAACTAAGATAAATGGAAGTGCAGGAACTTATTGTTTGAATTTAAATTAACAGACCTCTTCACCGTACAGCCTCTATGTCTTGACTCATATATATTGTTTGTAGTGGTCCAGCCAATAAATCACTACTATTTTAAGCTTGATGATCTATTCTTCTTTAAATTCTGTAAGCAAGCTTTTATCATTTGTAGCTAAGAAGCTGTGGCATAAAAATTTCTGCAAAAATCACATTGTAAAACAGATTGTCACATGAAAAAGTGCTAAAAGTATCAAGGGAAAGAGTTATAGTAGCTCAACCAAGATTTAAGGCCAAATAAAAGCAGGAAAACTGTTTCATTACCTAAATTTTGATTAACAGGATACAAATAAGAAGTAATTACAGTGTCTTTCACCATCATCTAATATCACCGATTAATAAAAAGCAGCTGGGAGAGCATTAAGGAAATGCGTTATCTTTAATTTCATGAAGCCTATTAGAAAAGATTTGTGCCACAGGTTGGTCTGTGCTGGAGCAATTGCTTCAAACATTCTCCAATGCAGTGAATTGCAATCATGGGAATATGTAGCAATGTTCACAGACTGTTATTACACAGCTACATTATTGTCTCCTGTCTTCAACAGACTTCAAAACACAAACTGAAGGTGGAGAAAGCAGCAAATCTGATGAAAATGTGTATGTACTTTCACACAGAACTTGGCAGCTTCTCTAGGAGCATGGTGGCTCAGCGAGCTGGTAGTCCTGCCCTCATGCTTGGGTGGCTTGGGGAAGTCCTGAGGAGGTACTGACTGTTTCCCATCTAGGACATCTGGTCTGGGTTTGCTTGGCAGTGAGGGAACAGAAGTCTAAATGTTGCTCAGTCTAATGGGGGGAGAGAGAGTTTCAGTGTGGGGAAACACATGGAGGATTAGAAAAACTCTAAGAGAGGAGAGCTTTACTTTTTCATTTGTTTACTTACTTTATTTTTATATTCTTTGACAACATGTGCTTAAACCAATATCTGAAATTCTATAATTCCCATATAGTTTTCTAAAACTTTTGAGATGCTTTCTCATAAAATGACCACAGAGGATTTTCTGGGAAGTAGAAATAATTAAACTGCAGAACTGTCGAACGGACTGAAACCTAATGGTGATATTTCTGCAGATCCTTTTAATATGAGTCAGCATGCTATAGCATCAACTCCTGAAAAAAAACAACTGCAATATTTGTTGGTTTTTTTTTTTTAATCAAAAGAATGCAACATATTCTTTATTTTAAAAAATAGTTCGAAATTAAGATTCCCAGAAAGATGACTATGTATTTAGTGTAGATATTTAAACATCTAGCTAAAGAAATCACCAAAAAACAAACCAAACCCACATGCATCCTACCCTCCTCCCTCAACCAAAGAAAACTCAGCCACCTAGAGAGAACAAACCTCACACGAGCTATCCAAAAACTGAACTTGGGCCTGAAGACTACTTAGGAATTAGGAAATTTGAATAGAATCTGCCTATCCTATGAAGTACTGCTCTATAAACAAAAGTGTACTACCTTGTGAAGAAGCCACTGAACACAAAGGCTGCTGAACCAGCAGGATCCAGCAGTATTAATTACCTCAAAAAATTTAAATAGTACATATACTGCTCTAAGTCAGTCTCAAACCAGAAACTCAGCATCTTGGAAACTGCTCCTGTCCTTCAAGAAGTCTGGTTTCCTCTGCACCTTATTCTCCAGCTGCAGAGCCCTCACTCACAAGTATAACTGACTGACCTTAACTGGTCTACTAAGTTAATGGATTTTAGAATAAATAGCTATTCTTTAACCGCTTCTGCCTAGGGCCTGCTTCAGAGCACAAGGAGACTACCTATTTATTAATATCTAATTAATTGTAGCTACATTTTTGGCTGGAAAAGACAAAGGAGGAAGGGACAAGAGCTTTGAAAAATGTGTAAAAGCCTAATTATGACAATAATTATTTTATTTTTGAAATGTTTAACCATTTTGTTTGGAAGATTTGGAATCAAATATTTTCACCTTTCATTTTGAGAATGTGCACCTGTTTTGTTCTGTTTTTTACCCAAACTGAAATGTCAACAACAAAGTTAATATTTAAAATGGAACAAAACTAAAACCCCTCATTTTGCTTTAGATGGGATTAATTAATTATGCTCTTGCTAGCCAAAGTCGTAAATTGAAGAAGTCCAAATGTCTTCTTTCATGCCACAGAAGCCTTACCAATTGCTTTTTATAGCAAGTTTTCAGCTACATTGGAAATGAAGGTGCCAGGAGTTGATGAACCTCTTATCACAGGGTCACTAAGGATTCATATGCACTCCTGAACCATTCCAGTCCCAAGCCTCATCCTCACCACTTGATAGAATAATTCAAAGCCATCATTTACCACTTGAGCTCTAACTCAAAAACCTCCCTTCTCCTGACTTCATAAATTATGTTTTCAGAAACCTGGAGCTCACAAACTTGCAATGATGTTACACCCTTTCATGCTAGTCCTTATAACTGACAGATTTGTGTCCAGTGAAACAATTCTGCACCTGTTTGTGGGAACAAATATTAGCAAACATACTCAAACACTGCGTTTGGTTAGGCAGAACATGTCACACTTCATCACACTGTATATTAACTGAGGAGTAAGCCTGGTCTTTGGTGTCCAAAATTCCCACCGATCCCAGTAGAAAAAAAAAATTGTAAAACCCTAAGTAAATACCATGGCCTATACATTACAGAGTTAGTTAATCCAGTGTGCAGTATTAGAAGCCAGATTTCTGAGTTCTCCTCAAAACATGTGAATCAGCAGTTGGGACTTCCTATTTTATAATATAGTAACAACGGTCCCCCACGTTTGGCGACTCAAGAGCAAGAAAGGATCTTTCAGAACCTCAAGGTCAGGGATCTTTTTCCCAGGGAGTACTGGTACAACACTGAATGTTTCTGTTGCTGTTAGGAAGTTTTGGGGCATGGCAGTTCACAGTAAGCCAGTCCCCCTTTGGCAGATTTATCTAGCAGCAGAGTAAGACTCTGGAGAATGCTTTTAGGGGTTTAGTATATTTAGGCTTCTATACCCACGTCTTTTTTATCATATAAATTATCTCATTTTCTACAGTGTTCCAGTAATTGCTCCTAAATTAAGAGAGCATCAAGGACAAAGAATCTTCTCAAAATAACAGACCTTCAGTGCTAAGATGCCAATTCTTCTTCCTTTTGGTTTACTAGTTTTCTTCAGATCTCAGATATACAAGATACATACTAGCTATCACTACAATAATAAAGAAACCATTATGTTTCTGCTTGTATGTGTGTGTATATATATATATAACTAATTATTAAAGAAACCAACACATTAGACCTGACCTGAATAAAGGAGAGGAGAAAAAGCTTAATTACTGAAAATCACACTGTTACACCCTATGATATCCAACACAAATGCATTAAATAGAAAGGAGCTATTGTAAAGGAGCAGTATGTAAGGCAACAACACCTTGGTGGGGTGAGACAGGGACCAAAGGAGAGCTGAATAAGAAATAGAACCCTATGTAGATGGAAAAGGTCACTGCAATAAAACCAACCTAGGAAACTGGGAGTAAGTGCAGCATGGCCACAAACTGGAAGAAAAAACAGAATCCAAACAAACAGAAGAGAGCAAGAGATGTGATTTCATTCACATGTGAATGCCACAGATTGAGCTGTAGAAACATTTGGGGAGCTGATAAAATGGAACAGGATTCCCTCTTTGCTTTGATGTCAAGAAATCTGAAAAAGTAAGCATTTACTCAGGCTAGTAATTAACTTTTACAAACATTCAAATTCCTCAGCTTTTCTGTGCAAGAATCTGGCAGAAAAATAAATCACCTATATTTGTAATGTAATAACAAAGACAATAATGTTTGCTTGATTAGCTTAGGTGAGAAAAATAATGCCCCATCTGCAGTTTTAGCATATAATTATTACAAACAACGTAGGACTTAAAACCAACAAAGAAACTGATCATTTCAAGGCTTCCACTTGAACTCTTTCTGCTTCTGAGCCTTAAGAATGGTGTAAGTCAGCTATCCAGAGACAATGCTGGGACAGACACGATGGAAGGGAAGAGCATCACCAAAGCCAGAACCAAGCTGGAGAGCTGTGCTCTGAACACATCCCACAATGTCAAAGCCTCTGAACACTCACTGGGCCTCCCAACACAAACCCCATGGAGTGCAACTCCATCCTGCTCTCTCCACAGGAAACATTTGTAGATCTGCAGCAAAATAAAGCAGTTGGTTAATGGAGGAACCAATTTGTTTCTCACATTTCCACTGTAGCAGTGGCTGCACAAGGCTGCTGCTAAAGCTGAAACTGTAAGAAAGACAAAATCCTGGTCTACAAAAGTATGTGTCAGCAACCCAGAAGAAAAAGGAATGACAGAAGCAACACTGTCCTCTCTACAATATGGCTGAATCCATTTGAGGAACTGTATTAAGAAGGAACAGGAGGAGGTATTTTGTGTGGATGAGCTGTATCTTCAGAGGGTTTAGTCAATAATGCTATAGGTGCAAAACCTTTTGGCCTGTGTACGACCCCCAGGGGGCAGGCAGGACTGCTGCAGGTCAACTAGAGGGAAAAATATTCAGCGTTAAACGACAGAGTTCAGATTTCTCTCTGTTCATGCTGGAGCGATATAAAAGACATGCACGAGAGAAGAGTCAGGCAAAGACCCAGGTATGAATGGGGGAAAAAAACCCCAAAAAACAACAGTGAGAATAATTAATAACCTCTGAGCAGTTTTCCCAGTGATGAGGTGAGTTTTTAATCTCCTGTACTTTTTAGCGTAAGAATGAACATCATCTAAAGGAAAAAGTCCTAATTTCTACTGATTAAAATGCTTTATATGAAGTTAAACAAGGTTCTAGAGATGCTGAGGTGCTCAATAGATGACATATTTACAGATTTGCCTGTTAGATGCTAATATTTATAAGCATATTAGAAATAGGTGCTGTATAACTGCAAATCTAGGGAAGTAATTCTGTAACTAGGAATAATGAATAAGCATTAGATAAATTCCTAATGTATCATTTAAATAAAGCAGAAGTGTGTGGCTTAGTCATATTAAAATCACAAAATCCATAAAAACCCATAATGAATCAGATGAAAAATGTCTCCTTGCCCTCAAATAGTTGTAACAGCCCTTTGGATTTATATGGAGAAAGAAGTTTTAAAACTTGTTATTATAAAGCCAACCAACCAAGCAGAAACCAAGCCACAAATGTGCTTTCATACAAATATGACAATTTTTTTAAATGAAAAAAAAAATCCCAAATTTTAGGTTCTTGATTTTATAAACTGTGAAATGCATGTGGCTTACATGTGCTTGACTCTTCACTTTGCATCAGCTACCAAATTGTGTTGGTGACAGTTTAAAACAGGAAATGTTTTCTAAATGTTGCATTTCCATATAAGCAGCTGCAGAATCCACTACAGAAGTTGTTAGGACTAAGTCGTTGCCAATGAAAGACAAGTTGCAGTTCAGAAGATTCAAAACTCTGTATCGAAAGACAAAATTATTACAAAGCCTGAGGAATTCTTTCCATCCAGCACAACTTACTGCAAAGAGCAAGAACAGTTTTAGGCTTTTCTACACAGAAAGGAAAAATGCACAAACAGCATCAGGACTCAGCATATAAAAGAAAACCAAAAAATGAAAAAGAGTTACTCTGCCTATAACTGTAATAATACCTTTCAGCCTTCCCCCAAGCCACCAATTCTAGGCACCCATTTTCTTGGCACAATGGCACAGAGCAATGAGAGCTAGTCTTTACGTCTCAAATGCATGACATTTATAGGTGATCTCAAACCAGCTGCTAGGAGACTAAACAAGGACCCAAAATGAGAAAAAACAAGGCCTGACAGTCCAGAGTAACTGAGCAGTTTCCCTGCCATCATGGCAGGGAGTGGGAAAGAGCTGAGCAACATGCTGAAGAAATTGAACCTTGGGAAATGGTCCCACAGCTGCTTTGCTGTGCTGCTTTTACTGCTACAGAGCCTGCCAGATAAACACATTTACAAGCCTTAATCTAAAGTGATGTAACTGCAGCTAAGAAAAATCTTTGCAGCTCTCAAAATCACAGTGAGCTTAAGAAAAAAAATACAGAAATGTCAGAATTAGAATCTGTTCTCAATTCTATAGCTTGTTCTAAAGCATTATCATTTTTATTACCATAGGACCTTCTGTTTGAGATTTGTTTGTCTGTTATGATTATGAATTCATAAATTAAGAAATACAACATTACTGCAATATCTTAATATCTAGAATGGCATCTTCTTGCTGAAATTCAGACATCTGCTGGCATCATCAACATATGCTAGACATTAGCAGCAGCACTCTCATCAACAATACTTGTAGCACCATGGAGATAATACTTCACAAAAAGTACAGCCTTTAGTTTAAACGGGAAAACAGTTTATTCTGTTCCCTCCATTTCTAATTCCAGGTCACAGCTCTAAAATCAGACCTAGCGTTCAGAAAAGCGACAGAATTAGAATGTGATTGACCATTAAGGATTTAGAGAATTTAAATATTAAAACCAAAGATGGGCTTGGGAGTGTGTGAGTGAGGGAGCATCTCTTCAAAGCTCTTGTTACAAAATAAATACATTGTTTAAAACAACATGCACTGAAAAGGACTATTGCTTAAAACGTCAAGCTAGGAGCCAGTCTTCATAGCGTAAACACTAGAAACCAACAGAAAGTGGCTTCTAATCAATCTTATCTACTTTAATAGCAGAATCTTTATTGCACACTGTCACCTGCTGAAGAGAAGTCTTGGAGAAACAAAGGGTCTCTATGCTCTTCAGCAGCATTAAGGCAAGAATTCTTCAAATTAGCATTGCTTTCTTCTGCAGCAGTGCACAGCAGCCGATAGCACAGAAATTCTGAGTAACAACCGTGGACCCAGAAACATACATAATTTCTTAATTTGGAAAGAGAAAATAAAATTATCAATCTGCAATACTTCTTGTACATTATTGCAAAATGTCATCTGAAAAAAATCACTTCTAGTATTTCCCTGGGAACACAATAAATACGAAGCACCATTCCTCAACATAATTGTGTACCAGATGTAAAACAGGGTTGCCTTTTGAAGGCAGGTATTAGAAAGCATATAAAATAATTAAACAAATAAACAAACAAAAAACCCACAACAATCCCGGAACCTTAACTGATTTTAACTGTTGCTTATCTAAGCATAAAATAGCAAAGTTTAAACTGAAATACTCTGAAGGAGTTTTCAGAAAGAGATGCTGCTGAAATATTAACAAATGCATACAGCACTTAGGACAGAAAAGTGAAAGCAGAGAGGCCAACATTTTTCTGATTATTGTTCCTCCATACCTGATCTCACAAGTCCTGCACAGAGTCCAAAATAAACAAAACCAAAAGAAACAGAAGAACAAACAACAAACCTTGAAGTAAAACAGCTGTCTTTCCTACCCCTAAGTGTAAGATTGATCAGGAGATGACAACTCCAATTGTAACGAAATGGTTCAGAATGAGAACTTCCAAATGAAATGCTTCTTTTCTGTGCAAGTGGGTGAGCAAGACCTCTGCTACCTGCAATGACAATGTTTGAGCAATACAAGTTTGATGGCACCATACTGAGAGAGTTGAGAAAGAATCATCATGTACTTCCAAGTCACCACAAGAAAATTGCTTTGAATCTGAGCAGAATTAAATCTCACCATTTTGATAGTCAACACAGGGAAACCATAAAACCTGTGAAAGTGTAGAGTACAAAATGGAGTCATCTGTACCTTCTGTTGGGGCTGCACAAGGAGCTACCATAAACCTACTCACTAAGTCCTGGCCAGCCTTGTACAATATCAAGAACCTGCAGGTCTTCCACACTGCTAAAAGGGACTACATGCCAAGGTTGTTGCAGGAGGTGGTTTTGTGTAATTCCAAGGATGTGGACATGAGAGCCTCTCTAGGCAAACCATTCCAATGTCTGATCTCCTTCACAGTAATAAAAGTTTCTGCTTATGTTTAAACTGAATTTCTTCATTTCAATCTAAGCCAATCACCTCTTGTTCTGACAGTGGACACCACAGAGAACCCTGTCTCCCTTGTTGTTACTTGGGATAAGAATCTTTTCTTCTCCAAGCTGAAGAGTCTCAAGTTTCCCAGCCTCTCCTGCTGTATTAGATGCTTCAGTTCCTTGATTACCTTAGAGGCCCTTCACTGGACATGCTCCAGTAAGTCCAGGTTCTCTTGTACTGGGGAGCCCAGCACTGGACCCAGAATTCCAAACTGTCCCACCAGTATCAAGCAGAAGAGAAGCATCAGCTTGACCCAGGCGGCAGTGCTGGCCTAATGCAGCCCAGGGTACATGGCCAGCTCCTGGCCAATCTCCTGTCCCCTGAGACCCCAGGCGCATTTCTGCAGAGCTGCTTCCCAACTGGTCAGCCCCAGCACATACTGGTGCATCGGGTCACAGTGCAGGACTTGGCATTTCCTTTGTTGATCTCCACAAGCTCCTGTCAGAATGTTTAACGCTCCATATTGAGCCACATTAGTAGTGGAACAGTTCCTCTAGGAACCCAGCAACTATGCATGCCTAGGTTTCTTATCTACAGTTGAAACCCTTGTCTTTCTGGCAATAAGATGAATGTGCTGCCTACTGAGAGAGCCAAACTCTCTTATTTAGCCTCTCAAGTAAGCCAAAGCCAATCCTTAAGGGGAAAAACAAACAAACAAACCCAACAAAAAAGCAATGAACTACAGCTTCCAGATTGGTGTTGTTGCTACTTTATATCCTATCATGTTAGTAGGCAGATACAGAAACTACATTCTCCATTCAGTAAGGGGTGGTACTTAATCATCTGAAGGAGATGTAATTGCTTTTCTTTAGGATTCATTTATTTCTTAAAGATTCCTGTCTTCTGTATGGGTTTGCATTATACACCAGAAACTGGAAATACCTGTTTATTTGATGCCAGATTGTAGAGGATTATAAAGCACAACCTTCCAAGCTCTCCCAGCAGAGGATCTCAAATAAGATCTCCAGCTGCATTAATGGAAGTTGGACGTCAGAGAGAAAACAAAAAGTTTCTACAAACTGGATTAGACTGCAAAGAGGTGGTGGAAATTATGCATTAATAATTATTAAATCCTACATACAGGTAATATCTGTTGAATGCAAGAGATCCTTCTAGATATTTATACTGCATATAATGAATATTGATCCTTTACATAACTAGGGTAAACAGCATAAAGTGTTTGATTTATTTCAACTCCAGCTCTGTGGGCAAATCCCCTCACATTGAGCCAACTGCTTTGTATGATTGTGTCTGAGTCTAAAAGAAATGTTAACACTGAAAAGCTGGGAATGATCCCCCTTCCAGTTAAACATCAGTAACTTATTGGGAATCGTGGCAACACAAAATGTGCAGTTTAGAATCGTCCCCAAATCAAAATACTCTGAAAATCATCCTGCATCTACTTTCTCATTGTTAGAATGGTTGAAGATGATGACTGCACCCAATTATGGGCCATTATATCAAAACCTATTGTTCAAGTAGGTAGATGCTAGTTGTTTTACTCAGGTTGAAAAGCAGGTTTTCTTTTGGGATTCCAAAATTTGGTTTAACAGGAATAAATCTTATATAAAAAAGAAAAGGCAAAGTTGCTGGCAACAAAAACCCTTATCTTTTTTTTTAAGTAAGACTGAAAAACAGCCTGTTATATTGTATTATGATTGAAGCCATTAAAATGCATTCCAACAGGATGAGTCACCTTACATTAGCAGAGAGAAAATACATACAATACATACAGGAAAAAGAAATTAAACTATTGCTACTGTTAGCTGTAAGAAAGTACCCTAGAAAATGGTGTGACAAGAACTGACCCTCTTTTAAGAGGGAGAAAAAAAGTCCATTATTTTTTCATGAATAAAAGGTCTAATTTGCTTCTATAATATTTGTGGTTTTCAAAATACTATCAGCAGGTGCATCAGATTTCAAAAGCCTCTTGTCCTTCATCACATATAATTGTACTGCATATTACATTAAGAAATACAAGCAGAAGAATGTAAGTGATGATAGTTCAATTAAAAACCAGCATAATGTCTGTTGCATAGAAAATGATTCTGTAACTGAAATCAGGGTCTAATGAGAGAAAAATGGAATAAATCTTCACATATTTTTAATTACACAGAATTTCCTCAAACATGATTTTTAATAATATATTCCATCAGGTTAACATCATATTTAAAGAAAGTGCATTTTCTGATTTCATTTTAAGTCTGATTTTGAGCAATTATTGTGTCATTGTTCTGCAGCAGAAAGGTTGAATTCATTTACTGTGGTTATGCTAGTTATGATTGATGTAGCTTCTCCAAATGATAAACCAATCACCCCGATGATGTAATGTCATTTTAAGAGTGCTATAATCACATTTCTCTCAAACTGGAAGCTCTGATGAGTTCTAACAAAGATTTATTGTAGATTAAAGGCCTTCATAATATCAACAATAGATTGCTCGTTTGATGGAAGATTTGATTAGGTAATTTTTTTAGGCAAATGAGTTTTCCAGCTATATCAAGAATGGCTATTGTGAAGGGCACAGGGCAGTACATGTGGATGACTATCACCTCATATCCAAGAAGACTCATCTTAAACTTCTGGAGGAGCTATCCTGAAATTGTAGAGGTTGAAGCGAGCATAAGTGCACAGTCAGACAAACAAGAGGACACTTAGGTGGTGTAATCACTACAAGACTTCTGCAAATACATCATCTTCAGCATGTACTTTGAAGACTGTGATAGAAATGTTTAAAGAAGAACTCAGAAAGTGCCAGGAAATATTTAAGAATCATGAAAGATTATCAGGAGTCTAAGCCTTAAATCTAAGTATCTTCAAGGATTCCTTTTACACCCAAATCCAAATCTAAACGAAATATTTAAATTTATTTACTTTCTCCCAAATGTCTGGATCTAGATTAGCTAGTTGCCATAGGAACTAAAAGAGATTTAAAAAAATATATATATTTAAAATAAAAATAAAATAATCAAAGCATGGTCTACACCTTTCCTTATCATGTAGATGGTAGAAGGTACTCTGAAAATCCTTCAAGAAAAAGAATGAGCCACAAAAAAGGTTTTTTTCAATGTCAGGTGTATATCAATATCTATGGTATTTTCTTATAAACTCTTTAAAGGAAAGATGGTGAGAACTAGAGAAAAATAAATGAGATTGCTAGAAAATGCTTATTAATTTCCAGAGAATGCACAAAATCCAGGGGAGCTCATTCTATACAACACACTCGGTGATGATCATATAATTATGCATCTGGCTATGGTTAAAAAGAAAAAATAAAATAAAAAAAATCTTATGCTCTGAAAATGAAAATTACTATTTATTAAAGAAAGAAATGGAATATTTTGGGATAAAAAATGTTAGAATGTAGAGAACAATTGAGCCATTGTTGGCTGAATAAACAAATCAAAGCATATCCGAGCATGCCAAAAAGGTTCCTTGGGTCAGTCCACAGTAACAAGTGTGACAACACAAAGCTTTTAAGGTTCTAAAGAAAATATTACTTTACTATTATTATTATTTCAAATGAAACAGAAAGCTCTTCCATCAAATTTTATTATGTTGTTTTACTGCAGCTTCCTTCATTTGGCTGCATAAGACAAGCCATGCAAGTTCACTCAGTCTCCAACAGCAGCCATGAATACCAAGTATTCAGGTAACTTCTAAGTGTCTTTTTATTGGGTCACATTCCCTGACCTCGATTTTCTTCTACTTAACGACCCTCACTGCATCTCCCTTGCATTTATTTTTCCCATTCCCCTTTAAACTCTGAAACTGTTGGATCCAGCACATCCTTTAGACAATGTTGTCTCTTTTGTTCTTTATTGCTTTCTTCAGCTGTCACCGTCCACCTGTTCCAGAGCTCAGAGATGAAGCATGTGCTCAACAATGCACTCCTGATTGGTCATGGTCCATCAGTGAGCCAAAGCTACTTTTTCCATAAATACCACTTAACATTGCCCTGCCTTCAATTTCCCCTGCCATTTTGTTGCCCTGTTACTTGGTCTCACAAGGCCCTTTTGGGATCCTTCACAGGCTGATCTCGTCCTTAGCATGCTGCCATTAGCTGCCTGTCTCACCCCACAGCTCACCATCTTCTCCAGGGATCTTCATGTGTCATGAAAATTTGTTGGGGAGCTCCAGGTTGTGCTTACCATCTTCCAAATACCTACTCAGCATTCAGAGACCTTCCCTCTTACCCTTTATGTTAGTTTAATTTCCTTAAAAGCACTTCGTGACAGATTTTGCTGAGACCCTTTTGAAAATACAAGGACTCTCTCTCAACTAGTTCTCCCTTATTTGGAAATAGCTGACTCCTACAAACAACTCGTAAAGGTTTCTAAGGCAGAACTTTAAAGAAGTTATACTGACTCATCTGGGATAGAGCAGATCAATTTATTCACCCCCAGTTTCTACTTAACGGCCCATTACAGATTTTGAGGTCTCCAGCTACCCGGACCCTCCTGAACCTCCTA
Organism: Apus apus; assembly: GCF_020740795.1. Lineage (NCBI taxonomy): Eukaryota > Metazoa > Chordata > Aves > Apodiformes > Apodidae > Apus > Apus apus. The sequence continues at coordinate 14,341,415 of NC_067294.1, read as the reverse complement.
AAAAACCTCTCAAAACTTCTATTGTATTTTCCACCTTCTAACCTCAAGTACAAAGGGACCATTCACCATCAATGAATTATTATTTCTTTCTGTAATTCCATATTAACATATCTGAGATAGGAATTGGATCATAGGGTTAAAGTATATGAGGCTTTGTGCAGCCTGGTCTAGTGTGAAGTGTCCCTGCTCAGAGCAGGGAGGTTGGAACCTGGTGAGTTTTAAGGTCTCTTCCACCCTTAAACATTCTAAGATTCTATGATAATTCAGGATGTAAGGAACCCCAGCCTCTGCCACACAAAGACAGCACTGAGGTTAGACCAAGTAGCTAAAGATTTGAACCAAGCTCTTCTTGAAAACCTCGAAGGACAGAGACTGCACAGGCTCTCCGAGCAACTTGTTCCAACCAATGCTTAGGGAAGTTTCACCTCAATACTGAATCTGAATCTTGTATTTCAACTTCTGCCCATTGTCTCATCCTCCCACCATGCACCACCAGCCACCACCCAGAGGGCACCATTCCACTGCACTGTATGTACCCACAAAGGCCAGCAGTTCCACACCACACTGAATCTCCCAAACTGGTCAGATCTGTATTGTGACAGGAAAGAGTGACCTCGAGCAGATCAGAAACTGCATATAAGATATAAACTTGTAATGTTTAGTTGAATAGACAGAAACTGCAATAAAAGATATATATGCTTCCAAAAGAAAACAAAGGCAAAAGTCAGGAACTATCATCAAAGACTCATAGAATGACTAGGGCAGCCTTCTTTTGTTTTGCCTGTATTTCTAAAAAGAAATTGTGTCTTCATTACTCAGTCTTTGGCTGTCAAAACAAAAAAAATCAGAAGCTGTTAATAAAAAAGAAAAAAAAAAGGCAAAAAAAAGGCAAAGAAAGAAAACCCCAAGCACTACAGATGATATGACTGATAGCAGAACTGCAAATGTCTTAAAAATGTGGCCTGAAAGACAAGAATTAATTTGCTGGAAAATAGCAGTATCTTAGTGAAATGTGACATTGGGAGTGTAGAATAAGACAGATTCTGAAACAAGAACAGACACAGACTGGCAGAAGCAAAACACTTTCAGATACAGAACCTCAGCACCTACTTGAGCTGCAAGACAAGCCTATGCAGAGCATGGAACCATTTTGCACACACCACACTTAGAAGATGCATGAAGGAGCAGCAAAACTACTTTGAGAAGCAAATTCCTCTGATGACAAGAACTCAGTAATATTTTTAAACTACTTATAACACTCCAAAAACTAAAAAGCTCTCTATAATTAAAGAAGAAACATATGAAATATATGGCATTTCCATAAATGTTTCCTTGAAATGAAGCAATGAGATTTTTATTTGCCTCATTCCCAAATACGCTCTAATACTGTGGTGATGTAAGAACAAACTTGCAAAAAAAATAGGCATAAAATTGGCACAAACATGTCACAAACAACTCCATTTGTTTGCAATTTTCTTACCACTGCTGGAAGCCTGCTGTGGCCCTGAACACGCTCTTAGTAGATATGAATTAGGAGAGAACTCCTCATCAGGGTTGGTGTCCATGATTTGATGGGACGTGTTGCTGTCTAGCAATGGCATCTGGCAGCTAACGGGTGGAGGATTATGAGAACTGGGCAGCTGAGCAGATGGGAGAAGGCTAGACGAGGATGTAGGTGGAATGGGACGACCTGGGAAAGAGGAGACAGGGAGCAGAGATCAGCAACGACTGTAACGAAAAAACCCCAAAGAGCCAAGTAATTACACTGTGACTGTCCACTGTTACACAGTTAGCAGAACCACAGAACCTCTCCATGGGTACAAACTTGTCCCTTTGGGTCATACTTAAGGCACTGTGAACAGCTTTGTTGTGAGCTTATTCCAGAAATCTCTCCACAGCACCAGCCTGTAATTGGCCAGGAGAGCTGGGTGAAGGAGAGCAAGGCAGCAGCGCCCTTGTCTGCACTCTCAGCTGCATCAGCTACATACTTGACCAGAAAAATTTTCACAGAAATAGGTCTGTTTTGGCTAAGTAAGACCAGTGAGGAAGGCAACTACAATGAGTTGATTTCTGGAATTACAACATGTCAGTAGTCATCTTGTCAAATAACGGTGGTGGTCTGGTTACATTTTTTCTTTTTTTACCAGGGAAATTCCTCCAAAACAGGAATCTATTTGAGGCATGTAACAGAAACCACATGAAGGCTACCTCCAAGCTAAGGTTCTTCCTGCTTTGTTGAACATCTTTCCAAAACCCATGGATAGATGAGACAGGAAGCAGAGGAGACAGCAGGACTGCAAGGGAATTACACCATTCATAGAGATGGGCTAAGCTGGAATATGGGTTGTAAATTCTAACCTTTCCTGTCTTTTCACTCTCATTTCTTTTTGCATTGGTTCTGTTCGGGCAGAATCTCTTGCCTATCTCCCCAGACAGAGTAATTTTGACACTGAAACCCAAGCCTTAATGGATACCGTATATCTCAGCCCACTACAAAACCATATCTTTTGGCCAACTAAATAAACTACTGGCATAAAGCCAACAAAAAAATTCTTCATACTTTTTTTTTTTGCTTTTATGAACTTCCTTCTCATGACTGACACCAATCCATCGAGGCAGCATGTACTGCCTTTCTCTTTAACTACCTCTTCACTTTTGGAATCAAGGACCACTCGCTTTATATGAATTACACAAATGTTTAGACCAGAAGATAATCTTACAGAGTCACACATCAACTTCCCAAAGAAGGAAATAAATAAATAAAATTCCAGCCATCATATACAGACTATATTTGGGGAGTTTTAATCAACTGAATGTACACATAGAAAAACTTCCACTGCATAGTACCAGCAAATAGCATGAACTACTCTTTTACCTTCAAAATTTTGAAATAAAATAAATACCTGAAAATAAGGCAAGTGACTCTTATGCTTAATTTTATTACATTTTAACACTGGATAAATGGATGATAAAACTAAATGACCAAGTTATCATATGACAGAAATGGGTTTAAGCTACTCCGTAGTAAGCCCCATCTGCCATCTCTCATGCTAGAGAAAACTCAATATGCACTGAATACTTTCATTGTGGACTTGTCTTCACAAGGAAATAATTCTAATATTGATGACAGGAATAATTACAGTTATTATTCATGATTATGCTATTCTTACTAAATACTACAAAGAATATACTAAACAGTCAACAGAAGTGACTGATAAAACCAGTTTCTAATTATTTCTTTGCAATGTGTTGGAAACAAGCAGAGAGGCTGTGGTTTGATACACCTCAGATAGGAATGTGACACTGTGCCCACTCTGTGCATTTTAGTTTCACATGCTCTGGCTCTGCTTCAACATTGTGAAGTTAAATGAAGGTTTATAAAATCAAAAACTGCATTTACTGTATCATATGGAAGTATATTACTGTATTAGGAAAACATGGGATGTGTGAGGTTATGAGATGAAGGGAAAAATATTTTTCCATCTGCGTAAACTACGTACGTTATTTCAGAGAAATGTAGGTACATTTTTGCAGAATACATTGAGAGAAATAAAAAGTACTCTTTTGCCAGAAAAGCTAATCACATTGTCACTTTCATGAAATAACATAGCCCAAATCCCTGACGACGAGGTAAAATGTCTAATTACTACAGTTCTGTTCCTCGCTTAGAGAAAACAGAAGGTATTAAGTTGTTAAAATGTTTCATGATTTTGGTGGGAAGTTGGCTCCTGAAGAAGGTTGATCCATAAGCACGTTAATTGAAAAACATAGATGTTTATGAGCCACAGAACCTATTGCCAATCTGTCCTGTGGTTACGTTTTGTAATAAGCTGCTAAATTTGATTAAAACTTTTCTTGTGGTTGGGACATTCTTCATCTTTCTGTGAAGCTGATTCCTTTGGCATCTACTAAACATGCAACTCCCACTAGAGCCTTTCCCTCTACAGTAGTGCCTCAGCTAAAGGGCACCTATCTGTTGTACAACAGTTGAGAGAATGGTTGTGAAACTACTGAAAAGAATTCAATGTATGTAGTTAGGCTATAAAGAGCATGATAAATACAATTTATTTGTTACTATACATTCAAGTTAGAAATAATGGGTTCAATTCATACTGTTGAATATTAGTATCTTGGTCAAATAAGTTCAATGTGTTGTTCCATTTAAAATAAAAGACTTAGCTTTATAGCTTTTCTAAACCTGACCCTCTTGCCAGACCCACTTGTGTGTCTGCAGATACCTTAGTAGTCATATTTTGAAATGCCTCATCTCTTGCCATTATTCCAAATTTCCGCCACTTCACAATGGGACTTGCAATACCCTACAGTATTATAAAACATGCTGTGATGTATGGTAACATCAGTATGCTATTACAGTGCTATTTTAAAAACTTAAATCCATAATGTAAATAGGATTTTGTACAATTTGTGCCTACTCTTCGTATATTAATATGATAAAGCTTCCATGAACAAGATTTTACTCTAGTTGTGCACTGACAGAAACCCTATGTAATGGATACTTACATCTACTGACAGCAATAATGAATTGTGTAAAATACCCAAAGAAACACAAACCAGATACAAATGCTAGAATGGGAAACTAGAGTCTAAAAGCTGATACATTAAAATGTCAATAGTAAATATTAGTATTAGTTCTTCCAATATCTGTTCATATGCACATTCAGACTGCCTATATTTGTGCATGGCAAAGACTCGTACACAGGGTTTTTCTAAGACATTTTTCAAAAAAAACCCAGCAGACAAGAAGAAAACATCTTTCCTTCCATACTCTCCACTTCTCCCCATTATTTTCTCCCGTCATTTATCTTACCTCACTACTTAGAGGGGGGGGGGCGGGGGGGGAGGTAACTCTCCTTCTGAAGTTCATTCTGATTTGGAACAGCTTTGGTCTTCCATGCCACACAGCACCTCATTCTGCAAGGGTCTTCTTTACCCTCCTCGTACTTACATTTTTTTCCAGGATTACATAGCAGACAGAAAAGACTTATTATTTCCATTTTTTCTTTTTAACATAGTCACATCTTTCTTCATCAGCCCAGGAACTTTTATGAAACCATTCCTCAATTACTCCTATAAGTCTCTAAGGCTTAAAATCTGCAGTAAAATCAACATTCAAAAACAATGCCACAGTCTCACGATTTCAAGACATCAACCAAAGCTCAGTATGCAGACAGACACTGGTGTGAGGAATTCCTTTATTCTCCTTGTTAAGAACAGCCTCACAGCCAGAGGTTACCAGTGTGAAACTGTTTTTTTTTTAAAACAAATGTTTGGAGGGTGTAGTAGCCCTGCAGCATTAATGCAGGAAGCTGGGGAAGTGAGAGGAGACAAGTTGCTTCTACATAACTGATGCCATCAGAACAGAACCTATGAAACACTTCACTGGCAATTAAGATTAACATTGAAGCAGATATTCATGTTACATTAATGCAAAGGATCATCCCCTATATAAATAATCCCATAAAATTACATTAGTGACTTAAGTGATGGCCAGTATCATTAAGAGCAGTTGCTGTGTTGCTCATAGTTCCCAAAATGACAGTAGGAAGGCTATCTAGTATCTAGCAGTGGCTGGACATGAACTAGACATGATAAAACAGATCTCCCTCCTTTCAGCCAACAGCTAGAAAGCCAAACGGAATCACTACAAGGAACAGAGCCAGGGCCCTGCTGTCAGGGGAACACACACCACCCTCCTCCTCCAGCACACAAAACATTCTCACTGCATTTCCAACTCAGCCTAACTGAAGCACCTACATTGTCAGCAATGTTAAGTTCACTTGAAAGAGTGAGAAGCACTGCTAAATATGTCAGGAAACAACTTGATAACATAAGATGCATGTTTTTGCAGTGCAAAGCACTATAAATTAAGCAGGCAGCTGATGAAGGAGAAACTTTCCTGAGGTACAGCACATTCAGCAGACTCTCCTATTCCTCCCCAGAATAATTGCTTTCTGCAAGAAAAAAAAAACTGTTCTTCATGTGTGCAAAGCACATCTTGCCAATGGGCTGGCCACCCTCAAGTAGAGTAATATTTAATAAATTAAATACATATTGTCATAACTGGCATAAGGAATACAAATATTTTTGTATGTGATTAAATTACTACAGTTAACTGACAAGAGGAAAAATCACCCATTTTCCATATAGTAACAGCATCTATGATTTTTGTAGCTAAAATGGCATTTGTATTTCAGAGCAGCAAAGGTCACTGTGCAGCCCCAGCAGGCAAAGCTTTTCTCAGGGGTGAAAGTCCTTTTCCCCCAGAGCTAAGCTGCCTGTACTACCAGCTCCCAGGAGAAAGATTAGACACACCACCTAACTGTTACCTCATCCAGCAAGTAGCAGTGCTCATCTATCAGTAAAAGGACCCAGTTAACCCTTAATTCATTAGACTGCATTTCAAGGTGACAGAACAAAAGCCAAGACTTCAGTACGCAAAAAAAAAAACCCACAACAAAAAACAAAAAACAAAGAGGGAAAGAAATCTAACAAATCGTGATCACTTTCTTCAGTATTGAGTTGCTTTTTGTCACCAAAGCTCCTGTTGCATTTTTCTCTCTGAGGCAAACAAGCTTAAAAATAGCAAAAAAGAAAGATATAAATCAGGATTTGGATGCCAGTTATCACTGAAGAAAGGTACTTTCAGTGCTTCTAAGCTCCTATCTCTCCAAAAGCAAGAAATGAACAAAACCAGCCAACGTAAGAAAAAGGTTTTCACAGAGTCTATTTCACAAGAGTCAAAGGAGGAAACAAGGTCTTCCTAAAAATATGGGGCTGATAATCCTGCACAGAACAGTTTACTGATGGTTTTAGGTATTTCTCAGCATCAAAACACAAAGTCAGGACAACTAAGGATAATTGCTACCACTGTATCATACCAGAGAAAATGAACAGAGAGAAAATAATAAAATAATAATTAAGCAACTACGGTATAGGCAAGAATATGCCCCAAAGGCAATTTCTAACAACGTATAAAGAGAGATTTATATTTTTTTTTGTCAGTAACTCCTGAGAGAGCAGAGCTGCAGAGCCTTGCAGGGCACACAGAGAGCCCAGTTATGCTCTTTTCACCCACAGGCTATAGCTTCTGCTGTGCCAAGTACCAACCAGTAGAGTCACCTCTGGAGGACGACAGCCCTGCCTGCGGCTGCATCTTTGCAGCCTGCACATGCTCCAGGTTGGTTACTGGCCACTCTTCTCCCTGGGGCTGCCTGGAGCTTTGTTCCTTCAGGAGGGCTTCACTTGGGCTCATGAAGTCCTGAGACCTTTCTTCACCTCCCTCCTTCCCCTTTATTTTTTTTTGGTGGGTTTTTCATTTCAAGGCAGCTGCAACACTGGCAGGCTCCCATTGCAGCTGCCCAGAGCAGTGGGAGCTGAGCGCCAGTGTTGCCGTGGCACAGCTCCACCAGAGCTCCACCACATGAAACCCTCTTGTGTTCAGGATGAGTGAAAGCATTTATGTGAGCAAGACCTCCAAGGATAATTCTAAAGCCAAAGTTAGAGCAAGCAACACCCATTCCCTCCTCTCTCAAGCAGGTGATGAAACCAACTCTTTCCTCAACCACAGCCAAGTTTCCTAGAGCCCTTCTGTGAAACAACAAAAAGCAAAAACAACTCTAAGGGGACCAAATCCCTCAGGAAAAGGACACTGAAGAAATTAACACACACCTGCCAAAATCTCTACCTCCTTCATGAAAATATGAAACACAGTAACATAAGCTAATCTGACGCAACATAAAATAGAGCTTTGAAAGATCTTAAATTCACATTGTAAAGCAAAATAGTGCATTTCTTTAGAAAGCATAATCCTAGAACTCCTAAACCTACCGGTGCAGGTAAAGCATTTTAATTGTCAAGACATTAAAATGTTGTTTAAATAAAATTATCCTAAAACTCAAGACTATTTCTTCTTAGGTACACATTATAACTTATATTCAAATTTCCAAGCAAACCTAAAGGGGATGGGATGGGGATAAGGATAAACCAAGAAAAACCCAAACAAAACAAAATAAACTGAGATTCTTTGTGACAGTAATGCATAGTCTCCTTGGTTTAGCATTGTTGTAGTTCTAACTACGTTTTTGAACAAGAAATTGTTTATAAGGTATAATAATAGACAGAAAAAGCGAAAAAACAACTTTAAATTGCAATCACTTTCTGTTACCAAACAAGAAATCTATCCAGTGTAAAAATGTATTCATATTTAATAATACTCCTCTCCCCTGTCCTCTGAAGTAGAACCATTTATTGCACATCCAGGAATACAGTTTGAGAACTGCAGATAATAGAAAAGGGATGAGTGAAGAATAACCAGAAAGTCCTACCCTCTATTTTTGATTTCAGATACATTCTACAAGCTTGTTCAAGTTGTTTTATCTTCCTTAAACCATTTGACCTCCCTGTGTGGTTAATATTTCCTGAAGTACTGCGCATGTATAATTCTTGAATATGGAAATCACTGTAACACTGCAAGACACTATCATTACTAAAATATATGCAGAAGAGTAAGACTAACTTGGAAATAAATCACTTCTCTCCTTTCAGCGTTCAAGTTAAATTAATTTCCCTAAGCAATCCATCTACAAAATATATCAGTTTTATGGAATTTGGATATTAAAAATAAGTAGACAGTCATGACTTAAAAATTATCTAAAGCAATTCAGCATGTAAAGGAATAATTTGTTGCTGTCAAAAGCTAATGTCACTTAATTCTTGTCTTGTTAAATCATTCGATGCCCCTTTCTTTTTTAGTTAAACAATGATAAATAATAAAAATCATTGAAACTAGAAGATGTTAGGGTTTTGCAGCTGTTCAATGTCTTTTGGGCTGATTAGATTCTGTAATGAGAAGTTATAAACTTCATTTTATAAAAGCTGTTGCTGTCTTGGGAAAAAAAACATCAGTGAACAAGATTAGAAAACTCTTTTCCTTCATGAACCTATTACACTAGCAAGCTGATTACTTGGCATACATTTGATACCTTCAGTGCCGGAAAACAGTAATTTGTTTCAGTGATTTTTTTCCCATCACTCATAAAGTCAAAATGTCTTCTCTAATCTTATGGTACCTCTGATTTCGCCAGTAAAATCAGACCAAGACAAAGGAGACAAACCCACGTGAACATAATTTACATGAACTTGCATTAATTTAAACTTCCCTAAAAATGGTTTTACTGAACTAACCATAACTAACATTAAATTTTAACAACTACTCAACTGCCTGTTCCTTGTGGGACAAAACTAACATTCTAAGATTAGAAATGTATTTAGAAGAAACATATTGAAGATTCACATCCACCATATGTGTTTGAATTTCCACCTTTATAGTAACTTAATAACATGTGCAGCTTTTAAAAATTGAGAAGGAAGAACATTTCCTATTTATCAATTGTACCAGCTTATACAGAGCTAAGCATTTGTGTTAGGGAATTCCATTACTGAAAGGGTTGTAATTAGGCCTAGGTAGGTAACTAGCAGGCACACTATGAAGTCTACCTCCTAACATAAATCTACAAGTGCTTGATTTGATCTTTATTCTAGTGACACAGAGAAATCAGACTATGCTGTGCTAAGAACCTGTACCTGCTATCCAAACACCTCCTCTTCACCTTCTTTCACTGAAATGCTAAATACTGTTAAACAACTACTAGTGCCATCTCTACTACACATCCTACTGAATGATGCTGGCTTTATTTCTAGTAGAGAGATGTAGTTCCAGGAATGTCGCAACAACCAGTGATTCAGGTGCTTGGAGTCACTAATAGGTGGTAAAAATAACACTATCTTGAACTAACATGAGACAACTCCAACCTGTAATTATTTAACAAACTCCATGAAAGTCATACAAGGATAGTACTAAACAGTGGGAGTTGGATAATGATTAGGGAGTCTGTGTTACCTCTGACACCTCCTGAAAAATAGCTCTAAATTGTGATCAACAAACATGAAATGACACAAGGTTTCTCGTGATCAGCATTATGTAAATGGCTAAATAATTTAAATAGTATGGTTAAAATCTGCTCTACCACATAGTGCAGTGCCGCTGCCGTCTTCTGGATAATTCTTCATGTTATCAAAGTCTACTTCTCTGAGTTACAACTACAGTTTGAATACAGTGCTCCTCTGCTTCCTAAATGTGTGTGGAATGCACATCCAGATTTGTGTGAAACAACTGCTGTGATACACTCTGGAGATGATTGGATCTTAGTGCTGGGAGATACTAAGGTGCAGTAAGAAAAGTATGAAAAGTATGAAGGGAATTAAGCTTCCATTACTCTTGATACTGATACTTCTGTTTACATATTATCTTGCTATTTCCATTTTTCTTTCTTCATCTCTCAAGATGTAACCTTGTGTTTCTTACACAACTCATACTCATGTTAGTAGAAGTTTAGGACGTACAAGGAAAATAAAGGGCTAACTCTTCAGTCATGTGTGTCACTGGCAGAGTTTTCCAAAGGACAAAAAACTTTGTTTAACTTCTCTGTGTCTTACTGCATCCTTAGGCAGCTAAACATCATTCTTCCTTAAACATTTACTGGGTGCTATGAATGTTTAAGACTGTTGTGATATTTTACACTCAACAATTGTGTGCCCTGACAATTTCTCGGGTCCAGTAACACCATTTAACAGCAAACCACTGTGTAATCTCAGCTCCATTAAAAGTCAATACAAAGTTTCCACGTAAACATCAGAAAAAACTTCCTTACTGTGAGAGTGACAGAGCACTGGGACAGGCTGCCCAGAGAGGTTGTGGAGTCTCCTTCACTGGAGACATTCAAAACCTGCCTGCACACATTCCTGTGGGACCTACACTAGGGGTTCCTGCTCTGGCAGGGGAGTTGGACTGGATGATCTTTTCAGGTCCCTTCCAACCAATAAGATTGTGTGATTCTATGATTTTATCTTTGTCTTCAGCACAGCCAGGATTTCACCCTAGAGCCCTAAAAGCTTTTGCACAGAGAGAAGCTCCCCTAGTCACAGTCTTTTCCTGACTAGAATACCAGGCTGCTGCGTTCATTCAATTCAGGGTGGTCTCCTGAGCACAGATCTAGAAACACAGCTTGGAGCTGAATTGCAGTTATCAAAGAGGGAAATTAAATACCATCACTAACATGGAGCCAGGCCTATTTAGCCCTTTAAAAAAAATCTGTATGTCTTCTGGTAAAGCTGACTATTCCCTGTAGATGACATGGAATACCGAGAGTAGTGAAGTACAAGATTACAGACAAAACTACCAAACCACTGGCAAATAAGCAACTTAAGTGCAGAACTTTGTTCCCTCCCTGTACTGAAAAAGGTTTGAAATATTTATCTTTTAAAAGTTGATTTACCATTCAGAGTTTGGGAAGTAGACACAAATGAAGAAACAGACCATCGACTGTGGAAGGACAATATCATTTACTGTTTGTGAGCAACACCTTAAATGAACACTGGATCCTGCTCACTTTCCCTACATGACAGCTGAAAAATATTGACTTCTTAAAGGAGGTTTATGCCAAATTTCACTTCCTGTGCAAAGATTTAGCCAAAGTAAGGCTTTTCTGGGTGGCAGATTGCAACACAACAGCTATCACACCATTAACTGCTTTAGCATTGCTAAACGACACTATGGGAGAACAGTACAGGAAATTAAAAAGATAACATTTCCTTGTAATGAAATGAAATGGCAGACATATGATATCCTACTATATGGAAAAGGGAGCTTCTCTCTGCAGTACTAAGAAAACCTGTAACCTGATTAAAAGGCATTTGCAAGCACCAAATTAGATATGTAAAAATGTAAGAAATCTTTTAATTATAGTTACTGTTAAATTTGCCAGAAAGAAGGCCTAAAGATACACATTCTTCCCTGACAAACAAACAGGCTCTGATCCATGCCTTTTAGTGAAGCAAAAGTCCCACAGAAAATCAAACACAATACAGAATAGTTTGACAGTGCTGTTTTATATTTCAGCATGAACTGGATCTTTAACATAATGACAGTTTCCCTCATCTTTTCAATCTTAAAGCACTTTATAAACTACAGCTCAGAAACACATGGACAGAGCAGAATTAAAACAACTGAAGCTGAAATATGCTACTTAGGAATCCAAAGTTTGTTTACACCATTAGAAGGCACTCAAATATATATCCTCATAAATGACAAGGTCCCAGAACCAAATTAACAGGAACAATTTTCCCATCTCAGGAGCTGTCAAGATGGGCTCTGTTAGCCAATTTATCTTACTCTAGCACATCTCTGGTGCTTGTCAATCAATACGTGAAACATTTGGTGCTGATTGCCATTTTTCTATCCACTTCCTTTTGCCTCTCGTACCAGGCAATTTACTGCAAGTCAATCAAGGTTGAAGCAGACCTTGTTTAAATAAAACACTGTTGAGTTCTTTTCACACCAACAATTTCAAAAACAGAATGAGCTGTAGCTTTTCACATTTACATTTATACTACTTTTTCTGTTTTTCCCAAATACCATGCTCAAGCTATAAGTCATAACTAAACTCAGATGAAGGCTTATGGAGAAAACAGTCAGGGAAGATGAGCTGGATATAACTGTATATGCTTTCACTGTGAAAAATTCAGTCTATCGATGGAGACAGAGAACATTAAAAAGTACTTAAGCAATCTAGGATTAAGTCTTTTTCACCCTTGCTTGAAGTCTGGTCTCCACACCATACAAACAGCTCCTAACTTGCCTGAACTTCTTAACTCAGGATTATTATTTGAAATATTCATTTAAACTGCAATTTAAAGGCAAAAATGAGATTAGCTTCTACATTTATAACTGCATGTCACAAATAAAAGTATGAAGAAAATAAATTATCCAGTGTAAACATCATTATCTTGAATACACTAAGAGCTTCCCTCTCACAACCAGAAGAAACAATCCCACAGCAACTCCAGATCACATCGTGTCTAACTTTGGCAACACCAATACATAGTATTACCTTTTTTACAATTGAAACGAGATACTCATATAGTACATGACGCTTAAAAAAAGTTTTTTAATCTTTGGCTTCTTTCTGCCCAGTAAGACTTGGGTTTACAAACAATACCTATGTAAATTTCCTACTTTGCACAATGCTATTTCAGTTCTCAGGTTCACATGGATTGCAAAATTAACCATGTGATCGTTCACAGCAGTGGAGCATTAAACTACTATCTTCTCAGTCAGAATGGCAATTAAGTACCTGAAGCACACAGTTATCTACTAGAACTATACAGAGTGACAACAACAATTTATTCAGTTTCATCTCATTATTTACTAGATAAGCACATGTGCTAAAGCGTGACATACAACAGCAATGAAAGAAAATGCAAGTCAGGTCAACCCCTAAGATCCTGCAAGTAATCATCTCATTTGCTAGTATTTTAATATGAAATATAAAACCACCTCAATCCATAATACATATGATAAAATCCATAAACCACCTATAACGGCCTCAAAGACTGACTGAAAAATAAAGCAAGCAGGTTATAAGGTGTAATTATCACCAGTCCTACCCTGTGTAGTATTTAAAAAACCTTTTATTATGCCAACATAACATATGATACAGCTCAAATGGATTATGACTCACTATCATTGGATAAAGATACTGGCTTAATTATAAGAGGCTTGTTAGAAGTTTTCAAACATTTGTCTCATAAGAAGCAAATACCTCTTGCTGTTTGCCTTCACTAGGAGGGCTACTGCAGGTAAACCTTGGGCTGCAGTCCTTAATTTAAGTCTTGCCTTATGCTGCTTCAAGTAATAGGAAAAAAAATCCCCCATAATATATGAGCATTAGGTCTGTACCAGAGATGTGTTACACAAGCACATGCAAATATATGCAAATATACATGCACAAACAGGTACGTGTGTCAGCACACCAGGATACATGGTGTCTTGACCCCACCCAGAGTTCATCTTGGAGTTATTTTCAGGAAAAAAAAAAATTCACTATTCAGGAGACAGAAGATGTTTGTTTTACTTTATATTGATGTAACTAAGAAAAAAAAACAACAACAAAGAACATAACAAATTAGAGATAAGAAAAATGATTTCCTGCAGGGCAAATAAGTTAGCCTGATTTGTGCAAACAGAATGGAAGTATACCCTTCAGTTAAGTGTAGCTGGTAGCCCACAATAAAAATATATCACAAAGACGGCAAAACTATTTCAGATTACTAGTTTTGGCTTAACTAATCACAAAAGATAATGGGTGATTTGCTTGCCTAGTGTTCAAAAAGATGCCTCCCACACCAACACAGGAAGAATCACACATTTATTGTGTCATTTTCATGGACAAAACTCTTGCGTATTAATAAAATCTGCATTAATTTCATCTCACATATCTAAAACAATAGTGAAAAAAACCAAGTGATTTTAATCCTCAGAAAGCTCTAGATTTATTGAAACCTAAACTTCGTTGCTGGCCAAGGCAAGCAAGGTACTTCTAGTGTCTCAGCTCTATGCAAGTTACTGAGTTTATAGAAAACTTGTCTCTAGAATGTAAATTTACAACTGGACTCTGACAATTTATGGAATTGCGTTTCCTCCAAAATAAAAACAAGCACAGCAAATGAAAAACCCTGCACCTGCTTATAAACTGTTTCTCTTGGCACATACCAAAGACTGTCTTTTCATCATCAACACATTTTTCCTAATAGTTACACCAATTTCTTGTTATACGCTTCGGACTATGAACGCAAAAGGGGGTGTAAAATGCTTCTGCCATAGCAAGAAGCACCACGTGATGGGTGATACTATTAAATAGATGAGAGCCCTAAATAAGCATTTGGCTGAGGTCAGAAGAGTTAGAAGATTGTTCCCTTTTTGGCACATCCCACAAATCTCAGACTTTCAATTAGTGTCCCCCAAAGAGTGAACACAACATTTGATGGATTTAGGGAATGTAGCTGAAGTTTGTAGGACAGGGAAGGCAGAGCGAGAAGCAGTGTACAGCCTGACATATCACCTGTCAGAGGGTTACAAAGGAACTCTCTGACTCAGTTCTCTCTGAAAAGTCTAGCACACATTTCACTAACCCTCCTGCTGTCCTTAAGTCCAGGGTTTCTGTCTTTTCCTACCCTCTTGCTTTGCCCCCAGTAGTAGGCTGTTTAAAGTCTGTACCTTAATTTGTACCTGAACTTGTAATTTTAGCTGCTAAGACAACTGCACTATCACAGAACTAAAAATGAGTCTTGGTCTAAAAATATTAGAATCTAAGCAAGGGTCAAGTTTCTTCTCTCTTTGCTAACTTGCCATGGTCATCTCACCAGGGATGTAAAGAGCAATAAGAAAAGCTTCTATAGGTATGTTGGGGATAAAAAGACAACTAAAGAAAATGCAGGTGCTCTCCTGAAGGAAATGGGAGACCTAACTATGAAGGATATGGAGAAGGCTGAGGTTCTCAATGACTTCTTTGCATCAGTCCTGAGGAAAAGGACTTGGGGGTGGTAGTTGATGAGAAGCTGGATATGAGCCACCAGTGAGCACTGGAGCCCAGAGAGCAACTGCATCCTGGGCTGCATCAAAAGAAGTGTGGCCAGCAGGGCCAGGGAGGGGATTCTGCCCCTCTGCTCTGGTCAGATCCCACCTGGAATACTGTGTGCAGCTCTGGGGCCCTCAGCACAGGAAAGATATAGACTTGTTGGAGAGGGTCCAGAGAAGGGCCACCAAGATGATCAATGATTCTCTGTGAACAGATGTATTTTATTTTATTATATAAGGCTGAAATAGTGCTTCTCTCCAGCTATCTTGGAGACATTTTAAAGTGCTACCAAAGACTAAATGGAACAGGTATGTAAGAAAGAGTCAAAGACAATTTTACAATATGTAAATGAAATGAAAACTAGAAAACCCACACTCCTTTCAGAAGTCATGACCTCATCAAAAACTGATCTACAAGTCTGTTCCAGTAAGGTCACTTAATAGAAATAATACATCACAATCCAGTCTACTTAGGGCTTTTGTTCTAAAACACTTCAGTAAATGGGCCTGTTTGTTAACTCCAACAGATAATTATGAAATGCAATAAAAAATTTAATTTATGTTAATAGGCCAGAGAACAACGGCTATTTGCAGAAATCACTGGCAATTACTAGACATAATGGTCTTCAGTTAAGCTGGAGGGTATTTTCAATCATTCATAATTCACTGTTTTAAAAGTACCATAAAAATATATAAATGTGGGCTGTTAATAAAACTTTCAGAACATCAGTGCAGTTTGTCACAGAAAGTTATACCTATTTTAAGTGTTTTTTAGTTTGTGAATGATCTGTGAAGATATTGTTAGTGAAAGGAAGGTAATACATGGGATTTACTCTCATAGTGCTCCTAAGTGCAAGAGGACCTATATTCCTTTCCCAAGCAACTTCATTTTCCCTTACGAATCCAGTCAGCCATCATGCAAGTCTGCACTAATTCTATTTTTAGATACTACACCTCACTGTATAAACCTGAATGCACATGTGGATGTGAGCCAGGGGACTCGCTGCTTGTCCACTTTCAGATTTTTACTTAAGATACCTTTGAAGGAAATAAAATAGGCCAAAGGAAAAAATGAAAAAGAACTAAAATAAACCCAAGAAATGCCAAGGATCAGCTTTCAGTTATAAACTTGTTACAGCATAGATTTCCACCAAAGCAAATAATGCAAACACCTTTAATAAATGAAGCCACTAAGTAAAGATCAAAAGGTAACAATTACTTTTCCAGACTTCCCCTAGAACTACCACTTACTCATCCAGCACGTGAACACTTTGCATTAGGAAAATGACACACTTAGCAACTGCTGAAATCTCACCATAACATTACTACATATGATTTATGATCAGTTTATTGGAGACATGCACAAATACCCTAAATTAATGTGTGCACATAGTTTTTTTTTTTTTTAAATCAACCACACCTTAAAAACTTTTCATCTACTCCAACCACTTCAACATTCCTTCTGCCGAGAAGCAAAGCTTCTTTCATTTTTATACAAATACATTTGCATACATATTCCTGAGAAAAAAAATAAATAATTCAAGAATAGTTCCTAACTGTAGAAATTTCTATGTTCGTGTTGAAAAGACTGGAGCTCAACACTGTGAATCAGCAGTATGAGACAGCCATTCGTCTTCCAGACCTCAGGATCTGCTGAGAGTCTTTATTGCTTTGACCTCATTAAAATGGAGCAAACCATGAGCTAACATAAATCTGTCTTTTTAAATACTTCCTTCCCCCTTTCGTTTTTTAACAGTTACACACAAAGAGAAAGGTTAAAGCCAATTAAAAGAAATACAAATACCATTATTATTGCCCTGACAAACTGTTAGTTATTGGATTCAGTAATTTCACTTTAGAAAACTATTACTCCCATTTTGGAATGAATTTGTAATTACACTCTTTACTGACTTTTCTTGGGTTTGTGTTTTGTGGTTTTTTTTGTTGGTGGGTTTGGCATGTTGGTATTTTTTTTAATCCCTTAATTTTTATTCCATTTTCTCTTTCACAACTTGAAGTCTCAAATGAAAGCTACATAACGACTAAAATGTAATTCTAACTTCACTCCAAAAGGGACAAAAACATTCTGAATTCACTCCTATGCAGTAAAAACTTGATTTTCTATATCTCATTAAGATCATCATACAGAACTGACAGATTCTGAAAAGCATCTAATGCTGAATAAACTGGTGAGAAAATCTAAACAAAAGTACTGAGGAATGATAATCTAATGCAGTAGCAAAGGTTTTGCTTGCCTCTATTATGTCAAGCAAAACACATATCCTGACACCACCCCCAACCAAAAGCCAAACTAAAAACCTCATATAAATAGCTACAATTCCTATGTTAATTCATACTGTTTGGCACTGTGAGAAGCAGTCATAATAATAATAATAAAAAAAAAAGAAAAAAGAAAAGCGGAGGTTAAAGTCGCCCAGCAGCCTTGAAAAGTTCAACTTGTGCAGAATTTCTCTCCTTGATTTACTGATGTAAATCACTAGCAACCCAGCTGACTGAACTCACTCATCAAGTCAGTACAAGGAATGTCATAATCCTGCCACAGGTTTTGAACTGTAAAATGGACTTTCCAAGTATTTTATGTGGATCAGAAACAGCAATGTACTATGTAAATGAAAGAAATTGTTGAAAACCAAAATTTACTTCAACTGACCTGTTTAATTTTTATTAAACTTTTGGTTCTCATTCTCCCCCTCATTTAGATGCTTGCAAAATAAATATAATTATATCCAACTTTAATAACTCTGGTACCTTGAGCTGCAGGTGCTAGTATGCTGTATCTATTACCATATTTTAAGCCCTTTTAAGAAGATTGCATTAATTTCTATGATAATTTAGAGCCCATAATGCATTCCAAGATGCGAATAGATGTTAATCACCACAGAATGATTTTCCTGTATACTAAGGAAGTCAGGCTGTAACCAGTAACTACTAACTTTTAAAATTCAATATTGCCACTGACAAGTTTGATTAAAAGTTTGTTAGAATAACGATGCCCCTGAGAACAGTTTTTAAAAAAACCCAAACTAATCCATAACTACATGTTTTGCTGTGTCCTTCCTATAGAGATCACCAGGACTCAAAATGTTTATTTTTTCCACGCCATTCTTTGCCCAGAATTAATAGAAGTTATCCCTGCATATTTCTCTTCTGCTACTACCAGTAGCAGTAGAGCTACTACCACTATCAGTAGAGCAACTGGCTCAAAGCAGCACACAGAAAAGGGTCCTCATTACTAAAATGGTTCTATGTTCACTGTCACAGGCACATCACTGACATCAGCGATTATATAACTATTTTGATATTAGAATATTTAGGTAGATAAAATAAGGCAAGAATTTACCTCTAAAATTTAAGTCAAAGCTCAGTTTCCTTCATCAACTTGAACAACCTCGCTAATAGCAACATGCAAATTTAAATAGCTGTACAAAGAAGTGAAAATTGGCAACATTTCTCTGGAAGTAGCCCATTTACAGCTTTTCTGCAAACTAGAAGTAACTAGTGGGGATGCCTTTTCTGCATTAGCCTGTTCATTCTTATTGCTTCTGGACAGTTACTTAAAACAGGAGGTACTAAAGGTAGTATATTGCTTTGTCACTATTGGAAAGGTGACTCAAAAAGAAGGAACAGTCCCTCCGTTTCAGAGATGTTGCTAAGTGACCCATGACACGGCTGTCATGAGGAAAGCTTTCAGTATTTAAAGCTGTTTTTGTTGTTTGTTTTTTGTTTTTTTTTTTTTTTTAATACAATCTAGGATTTATTTCATGGTTGTGTATTTTTGTAGCAGCAGTCCATGCTATTTGAGCAGTGACAGGATTTAAGCTGTCATCAATACAAATTAAATCATTAGCTGCTGCATGTACAAAAATTCAGAATTCGACTTTAAGTCTCAACAGACAAGCAGAGGAAGAATTTACTCTCACACATTTTATATAATCACTTAAATCTGTACTGTTAAGTGCAAAATATGTGTTAGTATAACAAAATAACTGGTTCACACAAATGTGATTCTTGCCTTCCTCAAGGAAAGTGAAGAAATTACAAAAAATAACATGAAAAAGTAGTAGTATAAACCAAAGCAACTGCTTGAGGAACTAAATGACTAAACAGACCAGTGCAGTTTATTTACTGCAAAATAATTTTATACATAGAAGAGCCTTACAGAATTTTAGTAACAAAGAAGAAAGCTTAAAAACTGTGAATAAACACCTAAGCCAGGGGCTCATCTGGAGAAGCTTCAGATGAATGAAGATGAAGGGTGTGCATGGCCCTTCTTGTCAGCTCAGAAATTCCCCAGTTACCCATCTCTTCCTCTAGCTGTCAACAGCATGGTGCTCCTCAGAGCTTCCACGAAACCTGAGACCAACAAGGGCTCACAAGCACCCCTTTGAGTTTCTGTCGCCTTTCCCCTGCATTAGGAACCCCTCCCCACAGCCACATCTCCAAGAAGACACCCTGGAGCTGAGAGAAAGGACCAACAACCAAGGCTGGGGTGGAGAAAGTGGCAGAAAGCCAGATTTCACCTTTCCTGGCAACCAGCTATTCCAGGTCTCAACCCTTGAGACCTGGTTTATCCTGAATTATTAAAATGTCCTTGGGTAGAGAAGGATGCAAGGGGCACTGGCTGGGGCATGGGGGAAAGACTTGCAAAACACCATGGCAAAGTTGAAAAGGACAGAGCAAAAGCACAGAGCTGTAAATAAATCTTAGACATTCTAACAGCACAACCCTAAAACAAAAAGTGTTTCTAAACCAACAAAATAGTCTCTGGACAAGATTTTTTTGCTCTAACTCCACTGATTCAATATGATTAAACTCAACATACAGTACTGAAATGAAGATGAAAATCAGGTCTACCCAAGTACTGGAGCAGGAGACAGAGAAAAACACTAGAAGTTATTTTAGGCAACTTTAATTACCAAAAAGGGATTAATGCTTGACTTTGTCAGAAAACTTTTCTCCACACATTAATGCCTTACTTAGTGGGGAAAAGACAAAAGGGCCTGAACAGGCAACAAACATTATCACAGAATCATATCATAGACTGGCTTGGGCTGGAAAGGACCTTAAGGATCATCTAGTTCCAACCTCCCACATGGGCAGGGACAACTCCGACGAGACCAGGTTGCTCCAAGCCCTATTCAACCTGCCCTTGAACACTTCCAGGGATGGGGCAGCCACAACTTCCCGGGCAACCTGGGCCAGGGTCTCAGCACCCTCATAGTAAAGAATTTATTCCTAATGTCTAAACTAAATCTCCCCTCTTCCAGTTTAAAGCCATTACCTCTTGTTCTATGGCTACGAGCCCTTGCAAACAGGCCTTCCCCAGCTTTCTTGTAGGCCTCCTTCATGTGTTATGGAAGCTTCTGGGAATCCTGTTGTCTCCAAAGGAGCAAGAGGCCACAGTAAACTAACAGAGAAACTGAGGAGAGGATGAGGCAGAGCAGGTAACATAAGTACCTGCAATAATAAGTATGTACAGGCACTCTTCTATTTTTGTTCACAAATTCTCCTTCCTGATACCAAGTTGCAAAGTGGGTAGTTCAAAGAACAAGACAACCAATAAAACAGAAACAGAAATTTTTTAAAAGAGAAGCAGTTGAACAAAGATGATTGGTTTTCTTTTTTAAAGAAGGAATGCCTGTAATATCAGTGGTGGTACATTTATAAAGCCTATACAGCCAGACATTTTAAAAATATTGAGCCCTTGAGTAAAAGGTATACACTAGACTTCAGAGCTTAAAAAAATAACCATAACAGTTAGAATCCATGACAGCTTTTTTTCAATATATTTTACTTGAATTGTAAATTCGAAGAGGAATTTTCTACCATGTAATTTAGGATGTCAGTCACCTGACAGAAAAACCAAGCTAGGGTCTGGAAGAATTTTCCCATTTACAGCATCATGTTGCTATGTGTACACTATTGATATTTTATGACTTAGAATAAAGCATTTGCCCTTTGTCACTGTCAGAAATAAGACAATTACTGGAGCTAACCCTTCAGCCTGTTCTGTTGTAGAGTTGTCTGGTATATCTTAGAAGATGGAAAATATTTTTAAAATATTTTAATTCCAACTGCACAATGGATGCACCTCAAAAAGACTTCTTTGTATACCTTTTCCAAAAGGTTTTCCCAGATTCCAAGAATAATAAAAATTGAAGAGTTAAACATGAAAGTGTGCTAAAAGCTTAAGATGTGTTTAAAAATTAAAATCAGTGGTGATGCACAGGGAATGCCACCCAAACACTTGATCAGCATTATTCTTCAAGATATCTGGCTCTCTTTTTAAGCAACATTTTTGATTCAACTTTCTTTTTCCATCTAACAAGTTTCCCGAAAAACTTCTTTCCCCATTTAGGCTGTACTACCCAACAAATGGCTTCTCTGTCCCTTCCCTGCCCTGAACGGCTATGCATATTTTGTCAGAAACATGAGAAGTAGGAAGCAATTGCATTTGTGCTGATGCTAAATGTTAATAGATTTGCCTAAATGCCTGCTAATAGCACCTCTAGAATTAGCCAGACTAGTAGTGCATGCATAATGTGTTGTTTTTGTTGTTGCTGCCTTAGCTGTTTTCTTTCTTTTTTTTTTCTCCGTAAAAAAGGCATTTTTAGTAAAATGTTTCTATAGCTCAGCAGCCTGTAGGGCAGGCATGTCACTAACACCATGCAGCACTGACACAGCAGCAGCAGGAGCATAAATCCCAACGTTCTACTGTTTCCTTACATTAAACATGAAAAGTTTTATGTTTGTTTGTTTTTTTAATTAAACATGAAACCCTGACGTTGCCAGCCAAAATATGTCCACCTGTCACCTCTTCTGATTCCTCCAGGTCATTCCTTTTGTTAGAGAACTTAGCTCCATGCATTCAGAGGATGATGCTCTTTTATTGCTGTGTACTTTCAGAACGTTGAGGGTCAGCAAAGCTTTTGAAAAACATTTTCTACAGGCCAAAACAATTTAATAAATATTACCCCAGAGCTCCAGTTTATTTAGAATAAAAAAACAATTTAGTAATGTGAAAGATGTAAATACTAAACAGTTACAAGTGGCTTCACTGAACAATCGTATTTTAAAACGAAATCATCTGTGAAAATCAGATAATATGTTATTATGGAAAAAATATTTTTCACCAATTTGTGTTTGCAGTACCTGTACAAATGCATGTTATCAGAGTCCTATCCTGTTTTAAAATATAATAAACGTAAAAAATATTTTGGAAAGCTACATCTCTAGATTGACAAAACCTGCTATTTTCTAGCTGTCAGCTGATTAAGCCAGCTGGAAATACTTTACTATTTTTGTGGTGCAGGACAGATACTCAGTCTTTCTATTTCTGTTACATTGCCAGGCTGTACGCTAACTTCAGTCTGCAGAGCCACTGCTGACAGAAATTTTACTACTAATGGAAAAAATGCACTTAAGAGAAAAAAGCCAATAGTTGCTCCAGGTCCAAGAAACTACCTTTCAAATATCTAATGCAAAATTTTGATCCTGATTCTAACTATGATAATATTAAAAAAAAACAAACAACCCACAACACCAAACCTACAAGTCTTTTTATGTACGTCAATGGAAACACACCACTGTAAAGGGTATGAAAAATAATAACCGAGCCTCTGATTACATTACCTTCCAGAAAATTTGTTAGCATGTTATCAGCGATATGTTTATTTCTTAATTATAGTTTTAATTAAGATACAACAATAAATTATCTTTGCAACATTTGTGCAGCTATTTACAACTCCTGAGATTTAGATATCACATTATATAGCTGTAAGACTGACTGAAGTAAATTAAAGTTACACCACGATGATCACATTTTGCCCACGTAAAATTCCTCCTGAAATCTGAGAAGAGGAACACATTGCTCCTCCAGATGCCTCTGCAAACCACCACAACTAAACATAGCCACTAGTCTTACACAGAATGCATCAAGCCTGGTTTTCAAGAAGGTTAATAATATTTCTTTAAATTGATTGCTACACTGTTTGCATAATCTAGAGCCTTGCTAATGCCAGTCACTGGCATGAGGGAGAAGTACAGTCTGTTTATAATGGATCCACTTGCTACCTTACTTTGGTGCCTCCTGTTTCACACATCTCAATAACTTATGATTTTTCTTCACAATAAGCTTCCTTTAGAGGATATAATGTGCAGCATGACTGCACAATAAAGCGTATTTTGCCTCTACCAATAGGCAGGAACTTCTAAGAAGTGTAGATGTAGCATGATTTTTCCAAGGTGGACTGCAATGAAGCACTGCTCATCTATAAGCCATACATTTATGTCGTAAATTCTAGCTTCAGTTTGGTGGCACTGCCTTCATGATCTATGACAAAAATACCTCCATTTGATTTCACATATAGAGAATGCCAGACCACTATGGAGAGTGAGGTATGTGATAAGGAGTACATCAGAGAGAAAATACACCCCAAATGTCTACACATTCTAGGTTCAGCAGGAGATGCAGGAGCCACCTGCTCCAAGTATCGGCAATATCAATTTTCAGAATTCTGCATGTCAGGGGCATTTTTCCAACCACAATTATAACATAAAAAAGTCTCTCACCAGTATACAGATTGCCATGATTTAAAAAGTAAGGTATGCCAGATTCAAAAACTGTTTTTTTCTTCCTGAAAGCAGCAGAGTTTGATATACACGTTGATGAAATATGTATATGAAATTGTATCTTTCAGTGACAAGTATATACATACAAGGCACAGCCTTCATTATGGCTCCTACTCAAAACAGCAGTGAGCTCCTTACACAACATGGGGCACTGGGGGTTCCCTCCTCACCACAAGCACAACCCAGAGTAGTTCTACCATCCTATAAACAAGAAGTTGTAAGAAGAACAGAGCTAGTTTTGTAGATCTTCCGCTGGGACTGGAACAGGATAACACAGCTCTAGTGATTTATTTCTTCTTTTTTTTTCCACCCACCCCCAACCTTAACTGTCAAGAAAGAGCAGCCACATTTCCATATCACACCTAGACATACCACCTTCTTTTCCATGAGTTAGAAAGCACACAGAACTGCAAAACTAAAACGTGAATATTTGAAAGGCAAGTATTTGATGGATAATGAAAGCTAGATGGCAATTCAAAGTCAAATACAGAAGATCTGTTTCCTGTGTTTCAAGGACAGAGCAATACAAGAGCACTAAAAAAACCTACACTACAGTAGCTGCTTTTTTGGTATTTTTTTCATATAGGTTGCACTTTCCTCATCATTTATCAATTATCTGGATTTTATGGTCAAAATGTCACAAGACCAGTACATATATCTGCCAGAAATCCTGTCTTCGCTTAGCCCACATCCAGGGCCCAACTGAAGCAGCTGCTCTCTCACCTGGTGACCCCTCCCCAGCCAAGAAGGGGAATCAGGAAGTGGAGAGAAGCCCCGTGGGTTGAAATATACATGGATTTAATGAAACAGCACAACTAATAGAAACACCAACATCAAGTACCTCAGCCTAGTGGTGGGAAGTAGCAGGAGGAGCAGCAGGCCGAGAGGGAGGAGCCCCAGGAGCTGGAGCTGCCCCCTCAGCACAGCTCCCCTTTCTCCTGAGCCTGAGGTGAGGGGTGGGACAGCCCTGGGGGCAGCCGGGGCAGCTGCCCTGCCTGGAGCTCCCGCCTGACTGAGGCTGCCAAGGGCCTGCACTGCTGGCCCAGGAAACCAGAACACCTACACACCTACATCTTGAAGGAATGTTCTAACCCAACTCAAAGGTAAAGCAAAAGCTTTAGTGAATTCCAAGCAGCAGCCATCTGCAGCTTCTAAAAATGCAGCCTTTGTATCATTTGACACAGTCTACAGAACATGTTGCAAGCAAGTTATCTCTGATCTACCTTGACATTTAGCAGTCAACCCTCATCCTAGTCAGGTTTAACATCTTAGCTAGCTAAAAAAAAAAAAAAAGGGTGATAGAGCACAACAAAAGTTAAAGGTAAAAACCCATCCCAACAAGACACAGTTCAACTCTTGGGAGTTCTGGATGAGCTTTTTCTTTTTTAAATATTAAATTCATGAAGTGCAGCTTTCAGTCATATTCAGCAAGCACATAAGCATTTCTTAAACGTATGGAATATATTTAAATAATGTTTAAATGTTTCAGTGAACATGGGCACCAGTGACACTAATGAAAATATAACAAACTATAAGCAATTTCAAAAATAATGTTTACAAGTACTGAGATGACAAATTGTTCTTTAAAATTACACCAACAAAATGGTATTTCACCTATTGTGGAGACCAGCAGTTTCATGATAAAAATATGCTAAGGAAAGCTATAAAATCAGACTATGAATATTGCAAAGAATCACAAAATTCATTATATCATGTCAGTTACCTTTCTGAATGACAATGTTTTCCACTAGATCATTTCTTTGTCTCTCATTTCAGTCTGTAGAGAGCAAAGGTCTAACATATAATGGTGACAACACTAATATAAGACTTAAGGCAAGAATACCAGCACTAAAATCACTTACCTTGTTTCAGGTAATAAATGGATTGCACTGGACAGAATAATTTCTTGCCCAACTGATCAATAACTGCATTTTATCAAATTCTGCTATCATTTTATCAAACTATTTTTTTCCCTTATTCATTAATAGGAGCAAGTCCATTTTGACATGGCACCAGTTCTAATTCACCACAATAAAAATCTAAAACCAGTAACACCAAGGTAATCAGTATCATTTGATGCTCAATCTGAGACTGAATAATTTCAAATGAACACACTGCTAAAGGGCTGTCCATATATTTAAATTTTATTTTTTTTTTTAAACACAACTACTACTGCAGTATTTTAAATTATCCTAGGGCATCAACAATTTGCAGTTTATCTGCTGGCTTCCAGCTATTACATAATGGGTAATTAGATGCTGAATCTTCTAGAGACCTAGAAAAATAGTCTACATGTTAATTGCTTTTATGAGTCCTTTAATGTAATCTGGGGACAGAAAGATTTTGGACTGTCTCTGAGTAATAACATTACTGGTAGCAAGCTTAATTTCTTTCCCTTATTTCCCCCCTGATATTTCTTAGAGGTTTTGACACATTTCCTTCCTTGCTCCCTGTACATTAGATATGTGGGGGTTTTTCCACCACACTGTTCCATTTTCTATTTAATTGCAACCAATGGTCATTGACAATTTTTGACTCTAGTGTCCTGGCTACCACTGGATTTCCAGCCTCCCATGGAGGGCCAACTATTTTCAATTAGCCATTCACTTCTAGTAAGAATCTTTCTCCCTTCTTTCTTCTTGAGTATACTTTTCTTTTGGTAATGATATAATAAAAAAGGGGAAATTACTTTTCCTTCTCCTTCCAAATCCTCCCAGTGACCTTTAATCTCTCACTTTCCTATAAACAGGGAAACATGAGCAACCTCCTCTTGGTCTGGATAGGCTGGCAGTGGGAAATCTTTTGGCAACAAGGCTACTACTGCCACAGACTGCTAGAGGCTTGAGCTTAGCATGTTGCCTGTAAGCATCTCAAGAAATAAGGTCAATGTCTTATGGTGGATTGTCAAATGCAGAATATTTGTGTGATTTAGTTGAAAAAAACAGTGAATTTGAGACAACAGAAAAAAATAATTAAAAGAACATAGAATATTCAAAATTGGTATGGGAATATACAAACAGAGGAACTTCCACAATACTCTAACAACACTGCATCTTGCCCCCAGCAGCAGAAAGTATGCTTAGAAACTAACAGGACAAGTATATAACCAGGCTTTCTCCACCAACATTAAGCCTCTTGAAGGAGTAAGACAGAATTTTTTAGTCTGAAGGGGGAAAAAAGCAAAACACAAGAGAAAGTATTTTAACAAGGAAATAAATCACATGCTTTAGTGAAGAGTAAATAATGGAAATTCCTATGCATGCTGCTACAAGAATGTCACCTTTTTGCAATGCTCTGCATGCTGACTCCCTAAATGAACAGAAAAAAAAAATTCTGTTCAAATTTTTCAACTCAATCATGCACATGTATCAACTACAGGATAATCCAAAAACTTCAGAAGTTCCCAGAAATTTATTATCTCCTTTAACCACCTACTGTAATAATCATGCTACTCAAGGGCAGGAGAGCAGTAGAAGAGACTGAAGCTTCAAAGCAGATCAGCACAAGACAGAAGAAAAATAGTCATTAATATAAAGAAATTACAAGCTGACATTAGCTGTAAAAGGGTTGGGCTTTTTTCCCCGGTTTTATTATACTTTTGGGGATGTTACATGGAAGCATGCAGTAAATTCCACAATTTTTCTGAAACCTGGGTATTCTCCATTTATTCAAGTGTAGAATCCCAGAATCCCCTCTTTGAAAGCCCTGTGCACATCTGAGCACATTAAGTGCCATGCTTAGCAAGTCTTCCTAAAGAACTACCTTTAGTCACAGAATTCTTGAAGGGAAGAAGAATTACCATGAAACAATTTGTGCTACTGTGAACAACAGACTTCTGGGATGTTGGAGTCCGAGTCTCCAACACAGTATGTTCCAGTCTATTACTGGAATAACAAAATTCCAGTCTTAGTGTTGATTCCACCTTGTGCCAAAAACAGTTTGACCAAAGGCACAGACTAACCTCTACCAAACTCCGTCATGACAGAGTGGAATTACTAGCCACAGGACTCTGTAAAAACAGATGGAAACAAGTGCTTTGCTTGGAGAGTGTAGGAGGGAGTGATTAATCAACATAAGAGGAGATAAAGGAAGGCAGATGCTGGTTGGCATGAGAAAGGAGAAAACTTGAGTCCCCAAAGACCCTACAAATGCAGGAAGCAGAGTCTGAAACCGGGGTCCTGCTCCTACAGTCAACGTGACCAGAAGTGCACACATGACAGCCCTCTTGCTTCTTGTCTTTTAAAGTTCAGTTTTGTCTCATTTTCTTAAGATTTCCAACACATGACTCTACTGCCACTTAGGTATAACCTCTGGTCTAATTAAATAGCATTTTTATTAGAGATACTTAACTAAGAAAAACAGAAAGAGGAGAACGTATGTAATTGTCCAAAGCAGGCAGGCAGATTTTTTTGCAGTGGTTATCAAAATTAAGAGTACAATGTTATTAGTGTACTACATACACTGGGGAGCTGAAATCAGGCTATGTACAAGTTAGTAAAAATCAGAACAAGAAAGACTGATAATTAAACTAATTAAAATCTTACAGGTGGTATAATAAGTGCTTCTAAATTTTTGATGTGGCAAACTGACTCCTACATTTTCAGAACTACTACTCTACCTGACACAAGCACCTTACTGGGCTCCATCAAATAAAAGTCAGCATCTTAGAAATCTCCATTCTTTAACACATATCTGCATGTCAGAGTATAGAAACTGATGTGTACTGCTGAATGAAATATTTTACCTTTGGGAAAAGAACTTAAGGGCTTTAAGAACAGTTATGGCATGCAGAGTTCTTTGGAAGTACAATATTCTATGTGCTTACCCTTCAGTGCTTAACAACTTTTTTTTTTTCTAAACACACAAACGAGAAAACCCCACACCCAGCAAAGGGTTCCCACAAAGCTTCTTTCAAAACATTTTCTTAAAACAAAAGAATCACCACAAATCTGTCTTTGCAACAGGATATTGCATCAGTCTCCTTACTCTTAAGTGTGTTAAACACACATGCTATAACCTGCCAGCACAAATGAAATAATTTGATTTTGTTATGGTTTTATCTCTACAATTTTGACTTAATTTGGAGGAATTAATATGTTCTGTCCATTTAAAGTGTACCTGCCCTCAGATTCTGACATATAAACTATTTGGAGGTTAGTATTATCTTCTAAGAAAGACAGTGCTTCAAACTAGCCAACATGCACTCTGGCATCCACAGAATCCAACAGCATATACACAAAAACTCAACTTTCCTAGAAATACTTCTGTATTTTTTAGTTACCTTAGATCTAGAAGCTACAGTTCTTCACACAAAAACATCACTGACTTTGCTTTCTCAAACAAGCCTGTGAAAAGAGTGGGAAAGAAGGCTGTGCCAGCTCTATTGAGGTCAAGTGGATTGAAGTCTGCTTGTGCTATCTGAAACACACATTGGCAGATGAAAAGACACGCCTTTCACCATCTGTAAATTGTAATGTGCCAGATTTTGGCTGCCATGCAACCTAGAGTATTTACTTCACTGGGGTACACAGAAAGAAGAAAGGACACAAGAAGATTCAATGTAAATTTAAGCTGACAGCACTACATAAAATTGGTTTATGATATCGTTTAACCATTTAGACTGAAGCACTGAAGTAAATTTCTCACCCAGATAGAGATGTAGAGATGTTCTGATGAAAAAGAACATGGATTGTCTCTTGATGTCTCTACGGATTCCCTTCTGCATTTTAGAAGAAAACAATCATGTGGATTTTTACAGTGGCCTTGAAAATGCCATTTCACAAACTGAGTTACATACAACTGTCTCATCCTTTCAGGGCTTGTAGTCTCTAAAGACTATTTGCAAATGCAAATAGCTATAGCTGTTACTGAGGAAACAGACAATGAAAATAATAATAGCAGTGGTGGTGAGGCCAAGAAGCAAGACACAGGACAGAAAACATCTTCCTTGCAGCAGTAAAGCTGGAATCTGATTCTATTTTGCAATAAGAAGTCATGTGGCAGACTGAGGAGAACTTCAATCAGCTCCATCAACCTCATAGTCTATTTTAAATGTCCATGATTTATGCTTTCCCTAAAAATAGTAAACAGTGGTGCAGCAAAACACCTTTGGTATATAAATACATTTGCCCCACTGCTCTCTCCTTCAGTCTTTAATCTCACTCATATTTCTCCAAAATCTGTACCGAATAGACATATTTTCCTATATCTGTTAATGTTTTTTATGGAAAACTGCATTTTGTGTGTGTCAACCAGCTATCTACTGAGGCCAGAAGGGTACAACAGTATTTAAAATTCAGCATTGTTGCTTTTCTCTTGGCTCCAGCACAAATGAGAGGAAGGTATTTTAAAACTCAAAGTTAAAAAAAATCCCCCACAATTTGAAAAAGTACCCAAAGGGCAGATGTGGAAGCATGTTGTTTTTCTTATTGCTCTCATTTTGACTGCTCTTTCATACCCCTTCCTTGTTTTGTTGTTTAGCTCCAAAATCATAAGCTTCTATCTGAAGAATTTACATTAAGTAGGACGAAGGTTCAAATTTCAGCAAAAAAGAGAAAGTCTACAGATTAGCTGAAATTTTGATCAGTTGTACCCTGAAATGGAGGAAATTGCTGCACAGAGATCTCGGAAGCAAAACCCACGATTTCTGGAACAGGAGGAAAAGCAACAAAGCTTCAGAGATACTGAAGTAATTGTGCAAAAGCCTTTAAGAAATACAAATCTGGCAGAATGGAATACATGGAAGAAAGAGAAAAAACATGAGATACACAAATCAGATCTGAAACTGTGCTTTTCATCTAACTAAAGGCACTTTAATACCTACCAAAAACAAAAGAGAAATTCTACCCTGCAGTTTTTGCTCCATTTCATTCTTTGAGTAGATCTGTAAGCAGCATCAACACCACCAAACGTCTAGAAACTTCAAGAAATTCCAACATCTTCCAAAACCAAAAAGATCTGAATTGTGAGCACTGTGGCTACTGAAAAGCACAAGACCCCTTCCCACAGCATCATGCCCGTTGAACAAGATGAACCCCATTGAACAATATGAACTTCTCTGTTCCAAAACTCTTTTGATACTGGAATTTATTTTACCTGGCAAAGTGGAAACACCAGTGCAAACTCAGCACTCAAAGCCTCTGCTGCAGCTATCTGGATCACTGCCAGCCCCTTTTCCCACTCAGATCTACTCAGTTTTGTTGTTACCAGAGACAATGACAAAGCAGCAGAATTGTCACACGTGCACAGAATATAAGAATTTGCAGGTCCAAGATCCAAATATTCTACAAGAGGAACACTGCAAGGTACCACACACACACACAATATCTCACTGTACTTCATTGATTCCATCTGCCTGCAGATCCCCCTAGCAATAACCACTACATGGCACTCACAGACACCACGAGTCCACTATGCTAGAGAGAATGGACTAAACATCCCAGCTCTGATTTCTACGATTTTCAATTAAACTTTCTTTTCTATTGGAACAAGGATCACCTGCTCCACCATGCATACTTCTATATTATTAATTTGTTAGCTTGCTCGAATCACAGTTGAAAACCTTTCAGCCCTGGTCTGCAGCAATAAATTCAGCTGACAGCTGAAATTTGGAACACTCACTTAATATTGATTCTGAATGTAATAACAAGCGACATGACCTTTTGGAGGGTGTAAAATATGGCTGCCACAACATCTGTGCCACATTTCTTGCTGTTTAGTAATATGCTCTAACAGCATGGAGTTGGCATTGAAATTAGGCTTTATTATCAAGCAGATTATTCCATCTCTCTGGTTTCATTAAAAAACCCCAACAAAAGCTTACTCCTCACTCCACCCCCAAAACACCTCCGACATCTAGAACTTATGCACACCTCACTGGTTCAAAGACCTAATTTATCCTGCAGTAAGAGATATTGGACTATCAAAAGACTCCCTCCCTCTCTGTCAGATGTGGCAATTCCAGCAGACTGAAAATCAGCACATCTCTTCAGTCAATAAGGAGAAGGGATTTTACATCAAGCATCCTAACCAAGTATCTGTCAAGTTACACTGTTTACACGTTATCTTCCTACATATTAGAAAACAGCTTTACATCTTTCCTTCCATCCTGACAAAAAAAAGACACATTAATAGAATTTTTTTGTGTGCTCTGACAACACAAACACCATTTTTAATTTAGCATTACCCCAGCACACCTTGAAGTAATTTTGCCAGGCTGGATGCCAAACCAGTTGCATCTGATTTCCTTTCAGTACTTTCCTTTGAAGTTCTGGTGTCTTGAAAACGTAGTCCAAGAAGGCAGAATACCAATTTCTGTATTTTTAAAAATGCAATTAAATAACTTTGAATTATCCAAGCAGTCTAGCCAAGTTCCAAAACCAGAATTATGCTACAGATAACCCACACCTTCCACAAGGCATTATAAAGAACGTATCAGCTGACTTTCTGTTGACAAGTAAACTGAAACAGTTAATCTCTTTATCCTCAGGAATAACACCTCTTATCTCTTAATAAACAATAAATACAATGAAGCAGATCTTTACTACGACAATTTAATTTTGTATTTTGAGATTTTAGCTTCTACACTGCCAAAACTTCAGAGTTTACAGTTAAATAAAGCTTATGAATAAAAGTCCTGTTACCACTCTAGCAAATAGGTATAATACAATGAATATGAAAACATTTGCTTTTCGAAAATCTTAACAGACCACATACCTCAAGCTCTGTTACTGTGTACACCTATATGGGCCCTGCAGCCAGTACAGGTGTAACCTGTATTAAGCTGTTCTTTTAGTAAAGGCTTTATAAAAAGTTACAAAGAACTGAAGTTTATACAAATATACCAAGTACATAAAAATATTCCTTGCCAGGTAACCCTGGTACAGGGGGAGGAGATTCTCATTATGTAAGTTTCAAAAGGCATTAAACATCATTACACACATGTACTGACACATACTAATTCATACATACTACATTTAATAAATATATGTATATTTGATTCTTGCTGAAGGCAGAATGAATCTTTAATACTTACCAGATACTTAGAATTTGACATTTATTTAGATCAATTACATATACACACTATCACATTACAATGGCTAGTTGCTGTCTTTGTCTCCCCTGCTCTTAACATAATTTAATTACAAGATCAGCACCTGAATGAATTAGCTCTCCCCCTTTGCTACAAGAGATGAAGCTGAGACTATAACAAACACAATTCAAGACAGCTTGGGCAAGACATCAGAGAATGACTAAAGAAAGATTGTTAAATTGTTTCAACTACAATGAAGTCTGGGACTCATTTGAAAGAGTTGGAGAATACTTTTAAAGTTGTAACTGATGTTTGAGTTTTCTCCAATCTCACAACTGGCTATTATCGTAGAGGAATAAATCCCATGAACGATTAAAATAGTAAGGAAAAAAGTGCCATTGAAAGACCTAGAGAACCCATGGGTTGTTCTTTACTCAAGCTTCCATGTTATAGTGTCCAGAAGCTCCTATGGCTTTACGTCTGTGTAAGCATGTCTGAAATCCATGCTCTCCAGCTGCAGGACACTTGTTCTCTTAAAAGCAGGACTTAGAAGTCCTACATGATGGAATGAAGTATGAGAGGTAGCCACACACCTACAGCTTGGAAAAGATTTCTCACTATGCAATTGTACTAGACTTGAGAGTTTACCTGCACAACCAGGTTTTCAAGTTTTAAGTAATATATACCAACACTGCTGTGATTAGTCTAAATAGTTTCAAACATGTGTTCCTTAAAGGCTTAAATCTACTGCTGCTCTGCACCACAGAACTTGCTGCCCTCCTTACTGAGAAGCTGATGTGGCCTTGCTTGCTTGCACCCTTTGAGGCATCAGGAAAAGCAGAGAGGTAAACAACCAGGAATTGGATTACTCCTACATTCTCAACTGAGACAGAATTCAAAACTAATCTGATTATATGTATATTATGAGCCACCAAGAATCTTTCTGCAGCAATTACCAAGCTTCCCCACATAAAAAAGGACATTTCATTTGGCACTGGGCTAATCTATCAAGTGGTAGGTTTCAAAGGGAACGGTTGGGGGAAAAAAACCAAACAAAATCCCCTGAAGTAGGTTTATAAAGCAGGGATATTGCTTTTTTATTGAACTGCAAAGAATTATTTTAGACTCTTAAATGCACTGAACGACTTTCAAGTAAAATACAATTTATCTTTTGGACTTTCAAAGCTTAAATCCCAGTGATATAACTTCTGTAAATTCTAAAAGGCTGCAGAGCAGCAGTTGGAAAGGCTGTGCCTCAGATACTCATCTCAAACCCCAGAGCTCTGGCTGGTTGGGGCAGAAGGAAAGCACACTGACTAGCAGGGGTTGACACCTGCCTTAAAGATGCGTAGCCAAGATTATACAACAATTACATTTATGCTTTTTAATTTCAGCTACAATTTGTCAGACAACCAAGTATGAGCTAAATGTTTGTTTATAGATCAAGCAAGCCAGAACATGAAAATAAAGTGCAATGGTATACATATATATATGCTCATGCACATCTGTACAATGACATTTCTACCAAAGCTGTCAGTAACTGCATGACCAGAGCTGTAGAAGTACAAGCACACAACAGAGTGAAACTCCAAAGTAAAGGAGGAGGAACGGTAAGTGGAGGAGGGATGCAAGAGGGAAAAGCACAGGAGACACATTCCACATTCCTGCTCAGAACTGAGGACACTTAAGACACTTTCTTCAGGTGTGTGTTCACTGCTGGGTAGCGTTTGGGCAACAATCAGAAAGAAACTAATGATCAGTCAGAAATCTGTGACACGATCATGATGATGCAGACACAGTAGAAGAGCACACATGACTGGAAAAAAGACCATTGTTTTACAGAGAACAAGCAAGGATGAGAAGGGGATTAGCAGTTGACTGCAAAGTCTACCCATTTGAAGAGATGATGAAATTACTGAGTTTGGGATCCTGAGAAACCCTGGGAAGGCAACAAGCAAAAGTATGGACTCTGAACTTTCAGAGGGTGGGCTTTGGTGCAGCCAAGAAATCACTAGACAGAACCTGCTGGGGCACAGCCATGCAGGACATACCCAGGAGGTGTGGCACCCTAAGGTACAGCATGCATTAGGGATCACTCTGTAAGAGACTGTCTTATTTTACTGCTGATCAACTTTGATCAACAGCATATCATTTATATTAGCCCAAATTAGACAAGATTAATTCTACCTTTATTTCCTTTTTTTCAAGTAATAAGAATCTTAAGCCTTCAGGCCAGAGATTATTTGGAGCCTACAGAATAGCAGAACAACGTAACTTGCCTTAGCATGAAACCTGTGCCACCTCCATTTCACGTCTACTATGTTAGCATATGCTCCTCTTCATTACCCTGTTGGATTTGGCCCTATTTATAACACTGAGTCATGTAAATTCTGTTAATCTGACTAACTTCCTTATTTGTTATTTTGTTTCAAGCTCCCACTCCTGTGAGGAGCTGATTATTTGAAAGCCTCAACACTACAATCCTCCTAGCTTCAGAAAAAGACTTCTAAAACAAGATATGAGTGTAGTCTAAGGATTTAAAATAAAAGGCCTCTAAAAATAATCCATTTACAGAATATAAGATCATAATATTTTCAGACTTAGCCCATAACGTGCTCTTCAAAATGCTCTTTATTTTTAGACTGTTATTTAATTATACATATATTTTAACCTTGTTGATGGAAAGAAAGATGACACCAACAGAATCATCCAGACAAAACACCAACATCTAATCTGCACGTTTGTTAGTATATACTTCAGAAGATGAGGGCTTCTTTTCCCCAGTAACTTCCCTGCTAGTATGACATCATATCAGTGACTTCTCTGTATATTTTTAGGTCATGCTTTTCATTCAGTTGCTTTTCTGAGTAGGGAAGGTCCTAACAGGCACAGTTCAGTCCACTTGCCTAACTTCCCTGCAGTGCTGAAGGAATATTGGTTGTATGTAAAGGCTGATCTGCTAACACAGCAAATACAAAGCTGTCTCCTTTCATCATCACCTTTAGAGTTTGGGTGTAAAGATGACACTGCACAAATGCCAAGATGGTAATCTCAGGCTGCCAGTAAAATTTATCTCCCAAAGCTTTGTTATTCTGTCTGTACTAGATAAACCTCATTGTGGATGTTTAGTGTGTGAGTCAGAAAGTTCACCTACGTATCTATTTGCATGTGCGCATCGGTCAGTTGCGTGAAAACCAGAAGAGAATAGGATTGGTAGAGCTCTCCATTGATACATCAGCATAAATATTTATCCAGCAATCACAAACACTGACAATGTTCTTCCAATCCAATATGTAAGTGGAGATCAGAGTAGCAAAGAACAGTGAAACACACCCTCAGAAACCCAGTTTCCAAGTATTTTCCAGGAATATGAAATCACTAAGAACAGACAAATGCAGGACATTCTCTGGAACCTCTCTAACAATGCTTTTTTTTGCCCAGGTAAAAACATATTCACACAGTCAAGTGGAAAAAAATATTCCAAGCAGCTTGTTAATCACAAATACAGAACAAACATATCAGTGCAACTGAAAATCATCAATGCTAATGCAGAAGGCATCTCTGATTAGAAATGCTCAAAAATGATTATACAGATGAGCAAGCATGATTTTTGGGATCATCTTCTTTCTGCATCTGACATGTAAATGTAACTATTCTGATAAATCAGAGTAGGAAGTAGCAGAGAGAAATATAAAAAGTTGTATTTTAGCTTAAATTGATCTGACCAACTTTTGAGTAAGGAATCTGTGATTAACTATGTTTATCTGTTGCTCTGCAGACAGAATGTGAAGTGGGGATGTAAAATATGCAAATCATGTTTAACAGTGTGGGTCAAAATCCCTTCTCTTTATACTACAACTTCCTAGGACTAATGTGTTTGTGACCATGGGGAAAGGCAAAATTCTATCTATACCCAATTTAAAACAGAAAGCAGAATCAAAAGCACCAGGGGAATAGCAAATGAGTTAAATCTTGAAGTGAGTCTAGAAAAAAACCCAGAAGCCATTTGCCATTATTTCAAAGGACATTGTATGTAAAGAGCACTAAATGTCATCCTTTTCTCGTCCCTATTTCTCTGCTGATTCATAATTATGTCACATTTCACAGCACTGGAAAGTGAGTTGACCCACAGGACTCATCTCTTGGCTGATCTCAGCGCTGATGGAACTGTGCTTGCCATCTACTCGCTGGAAAACACGAGTATCACAGCACTCAACAGTGTGCTGCCTGACAGTTGGCCTATCAAAAAACCCACAAACAGATTGGCGAGAGGAAGAAAATGTAGCACATGCAATACTTCTCAGCCCAACTGAGAAAAGAAGAGGAAGCAGCCGTCACTAGATGAAGGGGTAAAGAGATGCAAGAGAAGAGGGAAAAGCAGGGGACCACGAAGTGGCACCTCTGCTGGCAGCCCAAAGCCTGCAACATGCCCCTGCTGTTCCTGAACCATGCACACTACTCAGCTCCATGTCTTCCCTTCTCAGTTTCAGGATACGTTTTCCCAAAACATCTTCCCAGGCATAAGATAAGCTAATTCCCAGCAAAACTAAAATTGTATTATGTGTCACCAAGTCCTAGTGTGATTATATACATAAGAACAAGCAGGTGCTCACACCTGCCCAAGGTCAGGAGGGCCCAGGTAAGTACATGGAGAACAGAAGCTGGAATGCTGAGGCCCTGTTTCTATGAATCCCAGATGCTCATGCATTTGTACTTTCTATTTCAACCTCTCAGGAATCAATTAAAAAAAAGTCAAATTCAGAATGCAGAACTTCAATAGCCCTGCTGGCAGCAACACTTTGATTTGTTTGACATTTACTGATCATCTGGTAAACTGAACACTGCAAATTCTAAATCGCAGAAAGACAAAGCTAAGGAAAGAACAAACATACCAGCACCATGAGGCTGGAGGAACAGAGAAGCTGGGTGGGAATTCTATTAAATAACTTGAGACAACTCTACACATAAGCGTGAGGAAGTGAAGGATCAAGCACTGAAAGGCTTAATCCAACACTGCATGTCTTAAATAGTAATGTTTCCCACTGAAAAAACCTTCCTGAAGTCTTCAGTGTAAACAATAATTTCTCTCTCTTTTTTTAATTAGACACCCCTTCCTGTGACACTTAGGAGTAACTTATCAGGCTTTTAGCTCAATACCATTAATAAAACATTATCTGAAAATCAGGATTAAAATAATGAGAGCACCATGGAATCACATCTTCAAATCCCATTAACACCAACTTAGACCATCATTCAGAAACAGTTACAGAAAGCTTTGTGAAAGTGACACTATTTTAACACATTAGAAGATTCAAAATACTTTTTCCATTTGTTCCTTAACTTCCTTGCAACTCAGTTTCTATTACTAGCATGTAGCCACAGGTGCATGTCAGTGCTGATCCACCAGTATGGGAGTCATTGTGGAACTTGAGCAGTCTTGCATAGCTTTGTAGGCTGTGCTGGGTTCCATGTTCAAGTATCCCAGCTTTGAGACTACAACCTTATTATCAAACTACAAAAGAGGGGAAAAATGAAATAGATTTCTTCTAAAGTCAAGTTATTTTAATAATTTCTAGTATAAGGAAAACAAATAGAACCACGTAACAACTTGAATTTTTATCATACTGAGTTTTGATAAGAAGCTGTGACATTATGTGACTTTTCCAATGTATAGTAATAGTTCTTTAAAGAGAATGTTAAGGTTTTACAGTGGTTTAATAAAACACTTGGTAATTAACATGAAAAACATGGACAACCCTGTAGAATCTCTGATGCTTTATTAACTATTATTACTGTACTACTGTACTGCCACAGAGGCACAAAGATTAATCAGGAATATTGAGATATTGCCAATGAAGAAAATATTAAGATAATAATCTACTACTACATACTAGAGGTGAAATGTACCTCCAGAACACCCTGCCTACAAGCTGGTACAGCCTTTTGCCTTCAAATGGAACTCCATTTTTCTCAAAAGCCAGAAACCATACCAACTAGAACCTATTTCTGAAAAGCTAAAGCCTAATACTGTACATTATCACTTGTTTCTTAATATAACTCTAAGCATATTTACACATTGTAACAAATATTACGATTCCAATGAGAGATTTTAATGCCAAGGAAAAAAAATTGAAAGGATTTAGATTTGTCACTGTAATTCTCTGTGAGCATCTCAAAGTTATCAAATTCTCTTCTTTCTTTTATGACTTCTCTCAACCCAGAAGTTTACATGGTCAAAATTACTTTCATTTCCCAACCCACACACAAAGTGGGAATCAAAGTACGTTTCAGAAGAGCAGGTAGGTCCTCAGGCTAGCCCCAAGCACATTGAGGAACTACAGATGTTGAGTTTTTTTCCTTGATAAGTGCACTAGTTACAGTTGTGCTTATATTTCATTTGACAAACCAAAGTAAAATCGTGCAGTTGCAGTCTTTTTTTTTTAAATAAAGATGTGTTTCCATGAAACTCCAATTTCATAAAGTGCAATTACTACATCTCTTCCCCACATCTTAGATGTCACCATACAACCCTCTCTGCTCAGATGCAGTGAAAACCTTCGGTCAGAACATCTTTACATGTTTAAATGCTTTTCTTTACGTTTAACCAAGTGCTTACAATACTGAGCCTAAATCATGCAACATCTTCATGTGACAAAATGACAGGTATTAATAATTATTACTGTTTTCCATTTAAGATTACTTAAGAATAAGCCCAAGGATATTTGTGATATTTTTAAAGCATTTTTCTAATTCCTTTAATTCTGTTCTCCAGTAAGAAGGCAGTCAAGTCACCTTTGCCTAAGAAGGGACTCTCACCATGCAGCTGCTTTTGTACGTAAGATCGTAGCAAGAAGCTGGAGGTACAGAACTGGAAGCGCAGCACAGACTGTACAAAACACAGGAACATGCCAGGAAGGAGGTATTTTGATGGGGGAACAAAGACATTCACCAATCTTAAGAGACAAACAGTGGAATGACAGAGTAGGTTTCAGAGAGAGGTTGATAACAGCAGCTCAACAAAGCATCACAGTCCCTGATGTTTTGCACAAAGGCTGGTGCAGCAGAGATGGGATCAGGAGCACGGGTGGGTGGGGACCAGGAGTGCTTGAAAGAGATTGGAGCTGAACAAAACAGATTAAGCTTCAGAGCTTGACAGCACACTGGTGACTTCGTACAGAGCAATAAACATCTTTACTATTATGGACCAAGTGTGCTGTGCCAATTGAAAGACAGCTAATTTAGATTTTCTATCCTTTTTTAAAACAAGAGGTAGCCCATTACATGAAATATCTTTGAACAGATGCTTTGAAAGACTCAGAGAAAAGGCTTTTATCCTTCATCTACTAATGAAGTATTTCTCAAGATTAAAAAAGAGCTGTACTATCTTACTTCTGTTCTCCCTATGTAGAGAACTACAGCTAAGGAAACAGAAAAAGAAATATAGTCCTGCTGCATAATATTTCAAGTCAAATAATGATTAATGCCAAATGTGGTTCAGCATTTGCATCTATTTGCTGTCAGTGAAGCTGCAATGCATGGTAATGAGAATTTCGGCCTAATGCTAAAAAAAGAATAAAAATAAACAATTGTCCACGAAGGTTCCAGAAATAATTTTTCCTATTTATGAAAAACCCTATGATTCCACAAAGGTTTGTGAAATGTTGTGACTTCTCAGAAGGAATGAGTCAGAATTCTTTAATGTAGATGGAACTAAAAAGTCTCTGTTTCTGTTTTCTCTGGATTCATAACAAGATGCACGCAATTCCAGCAGTATATTCAAGTAAGAAAACATTGTCACAATGTCTTGCAAAATTACTGACAGAACACATCTCAGTATCTTGAAAATTCCTTTTTTTTTTTTTCCCAACACTAAAGTCTATAAAACTTTGGTCCACATCTACCTGAACCAAAATATAATTTTTTTTTAACCTAAAAAAAATGTTTTACTTCTTAAGTGCATTCTAACCATATAACAAAAAAGTACATTAATGAAGTGATTGCCAAGACTCTATCAACTAACCATACAAAACTTGAGTAAAATGCAATACGGAGACAAAACTATTTGCTAAGAATCTGACTTTCCATTCACCTCTATTTTGTACTACTGTTAAATTAGGCTAATATTGATTTGCATGTTTAGAGGTTATAGTCTATTATGGTGTACCCAGAAAGCTGCTTATGGTAAACACTTTCTTGCAGGAGATTTAGTTTTGAGTTTACAATGGTACTTAATTTCAATATTCCTACCATGCTCTTAAGCCTACATCCCACGCCAGCAGTGTCAAATTAAACATCTACAGCTGAAATAAACAACTGTAGCATCATCAATAGTACTGCTGGGATAGAGGAGTGAGGGGGGCCAACATTTCCACTTTAATTCTATAGTACAGCAAACAGGTTTTTTATTATCTGACAGAACTTAGGGAAGCAGAGAAAGTAACTAAAATGGCTAAACCAGGAATCAATTCCCTCCCTCCCTTATATCTGAAAAGAGACACAAATAAAACAATGCTACACAGGTAAACAGTAAAAATTCAGCAGCATATAATATTTATTAAACATATCTGATTTTCAAGAGAAGAGATTTTTAACCAATTTTATACATAGCACACTAGTATTTGCCCATTTGTACCTGGAAGGCTAATGAGCTGTACAGTTCGATTCTTGTTTTGCATAAAACATGGATTTTATTCCAACTCCAGAAAATTATCATACAGCATGACTGACAACTCATGGACTTCCCTTAAAGTGGGAAAAAAAAAAACCTGTAATGCACCTCCAGAAAACAAACAATGTATGCTTCTACTCCTAGCCCTTCCTCCTCCCTGCAGACAGACTCAGCATGTGATTCCTGAGGAATTAGTTGTAGAAGAACTTCCCTGCTGACAGCAAAATGCCAAATGCACGTCCTGCACATGTAATGTGTCTGACATTTCCACATCTCACCAGGTTAACGTTTCTGACAAGTGCTTAAAAATATATACCTTTTAAAATGTGTGTTTATTGCTGCCTTCCTATCCCCACTTTCCAATGTTTCAAAATGTGATTTTACTCGTGAAACCACCCCCACATTTGTCTTTTGATTTAAGTAGAAGTAATTGCTTGCTGAGGGTCAGACACCTTTTTGGAATCAATGGGTACATTTCAGTTGATGGATGTTAGAAAATGTGCAAATATTATCTTCTTTATATACAACAGAACTGGTGAAAACTGAAAAGAATCAACATGGTTGGCAGATTTAACAGGGTCACACTGAAAATGTTTAGCACCCTACCTTCTTCAGTGCTGCTTTTCTACACAGGAGACCTTGGGAAAACTTGGACAACTTTCAAGTGTTAATGCCATTTCTTTCCTTCTTCTACTTTCTGCCATGCAAATTCAAATCCTCAGCTGGGACCTTTTACAGGCCAGTATTTACAGAAGTGCTACTACTAAACCTGTACCTAACAGGTTTTGTGCAAACCTTCCAAAAAGTGTTATGACATTACACACACAATGGACTTCCCCCCCCCCCCCCCGCCCTCAGAACTTCTAAAATGCTTCTGAATAGTAGGTCAGTCCTCAAATTTAAAATGTGAATCTTGGCAAGTGATTTTATCTAACTCACCCAAAGAGACCCTTTGTTGTACATCTGGCTTAACATAAAATAATTCTAGAACACACAAATATTTATATCTACATACTTTACATATACATTTTATATATGCTTTCCAATTAATATTGGAAATGTTTTCTCCTCATTAAGTTTAAGTTTTTTCCTCAATACTAGTGGTACTGCCAATGACAGTAGCATTCACTGATGCTAATTAAAATTTATGATTTTGCAATGGGATTCATAAATTACTGTAATTTCTGTTGGAAATTGAATTGAATAATTAAGCATTCCTCAGTAACATGCTGCACACCGTAAAAATGAAAAGCCAAAAAAACCAGAGGGATTTTAGGCTCTGCCCCAGAATATCTGCACCATTCAGTAACAGCATTTTTTCCTTTCTGGGCTGTCAGTCTTGTACTCTTTTAACTTTGCCCACCCCAATAAAAATAGATTGCAAGGAAAATGAGAAGGTTTTTTAACTTCCTTGGTATTTTGTCAGAGAGGTCATTTCTGCTTCAAAGGAAGACAGACCTTGTTGGATGCGACACAGAACACAGTTCTCCACAAATTCCTGCTGTCTGACTCAACCACAGCTACACATTTTTTCTTCTACCTCACCACATCTACTGACAGCGTTGTAAGGAGAAGAGCAACATCATAAAAATATTTTTCACTTGAGCTGAAATCATAGTATTTAAAAATATTTTTCATGTATCAACAAAGGGGACAAAGCTTATCATTCCATTTCTTAGAAGATAATCAAGCTCAACGCCCTTATTCAGAAAAGCTCTACCTCTGGCGCATGTGAATAGCTGCAGAGCAAACCTGAGAACAAGAACTGTGACACTTTTAGATGTGAAATTGCCATGTCACATCATTTGCTGAAATATATTGTAAACACTAGAGTATTAGAACATATGCACTAGAGATTATATATATTTTTTTAATCTGGTTTCATCTGAGTTAACCTCATTAAATATTTATAGAAATAAAACGGGAGTACTGACACACCTTCTTGGTGCCCCACACATGACGTGGCAGTGGCCTCCTGAGAAGGGATGAGGTGTCACTGAAGTCATACTTTCTTACTACTCCAACCAAACAGGCAAAAAGTATGAGCATTTGTTCCCTAAATCTGTCATCCTGTGCCTCCCTGCATCATCCTGCAGTTCTCTGTATCTTCTTTGGAAAGACAAAATTCTCTAGCAATCCACTGCAAAGGAATCCTAGAACAGCTCATTTTATTATGCCAGTTATACTGGGTGTTGCATGGGGAGATAACAACATGAGACAGGACAGAGCAACTGCCCTCATGGTGGT
Source organism: Apus apus (assembly GCF_020740795.1). Classification (NCBI taxonomy): domain Eukaryota; kingdom Metazoa; phylum Chordata; class Aves; order Apodiformes; family Apodidae; genus Apus; species Apus apus. The sequence continues at coordinate 14,297,324 of NC_067294.1, read as the reverse complement.
GGCAAAGATAGCATTACACTGAAGACATGAGCTTCAAGAGTTGAACTCCTTTATTTCCCTATCATGTTCAAACATTTGGTAGCCTGCTCAGGACTGCACACCTTCCAGACTACTGCTCCTATGCTCAAGCTAAACTTCATCAATTACTCTTGGTTACAGATAGGAGGACTTGGTTTTCATCATGGATATTTTCTTTTTCTGCTTTCTTTTATCAGAAAGAAATTCTGAATTAACTTGTTTTAGATTTCGGAAGTTTTGATTTTAAACATAATTTCAATAACTGGCTAATTCTAGGCATAACAGGGAATTCTGATGCCCCTGACAAGGTTAATAAAGTTTACTTATCTAAATAAATACTCATTCCTATCTTGTAAATCAGTTCATGTTCTGTGCTAGGGACAACGTAACCATCTAAAATGCAATTCTTAAGATAGCAAAATGATCAAATGTTAACATTTCAACACATACCTAAGACATTCACATACTATCATTATGTGCTCTGTATTCTATACTCACTGAAGATGAAAAGTGCAGTTATTTCAGAGACTTTTTCTCATACAGTTTGACACCATTAATCTCCTATCTCCTACTGTCCTTAATACTCTAATTAAAAAAAAAAAAAAAAAAAAATATATATATATATATATATTTAGGCATGATACAAAATAAATGAACCCCCAATTTAATTCCTCACAGTCACAATGTAATCTCCAGCCAGGTAGTAAATCCAGCGCCAGCCCTATAAATATTTGTGTACATGTGCCATTTTTCCCTTATTTGGCACAGCCCAGTTCTACTGAATGCAGCATGATGTCACAACATCTGGTAGTATCATGTTACAACAGGTAATCACAGCTACAGAAGAGTGATTCTGCACATCGAGATTCTTAGGAGCTGAAATAACAGATTTGTCATCCACCATTCTCCTCTTTTTAATACTAAGGCACATATTTCTTATAAGACTTAGATGTAAATATGATTTGTTTGCTATTTCTAAGTTTTATTTTTGGAGCCTTTAAATTATCACCTCTGTTTTAGAAACATCTTTCCTTGGCATACAATCATGTTTTATTAAAACATGACTGTAAATACTATACTGTATTGTTAAGTGCATATTAAATTGCTTCACTTTGTCACAAAGTTCTTAAAGACTAAAAGAATTCTTAAACTCTTATCTAGCTAACAGATTGAGTCGTGATTTTGTAACAGATTGAAATCTCCATAATGGGAGATGACATCAAAATTCCCCTATAAGTCTGCTACTTCTTAAATGAAGTATTGAAGATACAGGGGAATACAATTGTGGGGGAGCAGGAGAGAACTAAGAAAAGGAACCAGTGGATTCAACAAAGGCAAGGAACAGAGTGCATAAGATAACCAGACTCGTTGACAAGGGAGCTCAAAAGCACAGTGAAGAAAAAGCTGTAACTCATTTATTTCTTTGAACCAGAGGATGATATAGAGTACCTGTCTGCTTGATTTAGGGATCAATGTGAAAAACACAAGCCTGTGTGAGAAATTCTATCTTACATCCGACAGCAAACCTGTCTTGCTGTGCCCCTGCAAATATCTAACAGCATTCACAGAGCTGTTAAAGGAGACAAAAGACACAGAAACTTCTATACTTTCATTTTATCACTTTTTTTCCCTATTTTATTTACTAACATCCAGATAACCAATTAGTGCAGAATTATCAACAGTAGTAATTCAGATGCTAACCTGAAAATAGCTTTCTTGTACTTGGTGTTGTATGTGCCACTTAAAGAATGCTCTAGGCATTCATATTCCCTACACAGTATAAATATATATATACACTGTATAATGAAGTGCCACCAGTCAGGCACAGAAAAATGAATTTCAACAAAAAGAACAGCTGATCCATTTTGACATTGAGGTTACCAACATCTCCAAGCGATGGGAACTAAAAAGCAGGGCCAGTAAGACAGCTGAATGCCTGCAGTTCATCCATTCAAGTCTAGGTATTCAGCTGGAGGAATCAGGACCAAAGATTACATAAATCTTTTAGAAACCAATGTATTTAAAAAAGAAAAAGAAAAGCAAATTCATGAGAGGAGCAAAAGGAACTTCACACTCAATGCTGAGGGATTCTTCTGGATATTCTGTGTGACAGCCAGTGCCTATGGGACCAACACTGCCCGAACTGACAGAATCATAGCAGCAAACAAACTGGACAGAGCTTTCTTAAACTGAAAAACAAACGAGCAAAACTTCATTATCCCTCTAACAGACTAGATCCTTTTCCCTGTTTTTCCACAAAAAGCAAGACTGACTGTTGTACTTCCTGTCTTTGTTTAAACTTTACCAGTGTGATAATGTGATGTTACTCTAATTTAACCCCATTGTTCTTTTGTCTTTGCCAAAGTGAAAAGCCACTTCTGTTCTTCCCTTTGAGGTTCATCTCAAACAACTGTCTTTGTTCTTAATGAGACTGATCCATATGTTTGCTCCTGCTTATTGTGTTCAGTTAAGGGGAAGATGTTCTAACATTACAAAAACCATTCTATTATTTGTTCCAGTCAGCTTGGTATTCTTTTCAATAGCTGTTATAACCGTTACCTTTGATAAAATGTCCCAAATCCAACATGTTCTACTTGTGAATAGTCATCCCTCCCATTAACTCAAGCTTATTTATATATGTATATAAGTGTATGAATAAATACAAATATACATTTAGCATATGTATATCTCCTCTCCTCAATTTCTTCCTCATTATACTATTGTATGTATTTTAAAGAACACAACCAGACTGCACAGGAACGTACTGAACAGACAAGGAACTGCAGTAGCCATACAGTAACCACAGTTACTCCTTTAAATGAAAAGGAAAAGCAGTAACAATGAAACCATAAAGTACACTGTGAAGAGCCACACCAAATCCTGAGAGCTAAGAAAACCTTAACGTGAACATGCTAAACTGCCAGCTTTTTGGTTTGCATTTCCCATGCACACATTTAGCTCTTCAGTAACATATTTCAAAAACTATACGCAGGCACCCGTCTCAATACTTTTGGACAGGAAGCAAAAAGGAGAATTCACCAGCTGTGTATTGTTGTCTGATACATAACAAGAAATGTGCAACTTTTGTCATAACCCTGTTACATTCATGTCTGTAAAGTAACATCTCTAGTAGAGAACTTGACGCAAAGAGAAGGAGCAAAACCGTTCATGATGGTTTTGTGAAACCCAGCACAGACTCTCCAGTGCAAATGTACACAAAACATTCTGAGGCTAAAAGTTTGTGGCTGAGCTGGCAGGCAGCCAGGCTTGTAAAGCAACTGTTACTGCTGACCTTGCCTCCCACCTTGTAGATTTACTAAATACATGCCACGCAGATAAAAGATCAACCAGTTCTCTCGACTACAACTACTACAACCTGGGAGGCACAGGAGGGTTTAGAATTCTTGACAATTACTGATTTAGAGGGTAAAGTCTAGCATTTTACTTCTTATTTATGTATGGAACTGACATCATGTTATGAGGCAATGAGCCATTTGTACAAATAGCATCAGGGCTCTATAACAGGCCTGCCTTACAGTCTGAGAGACTAGGAAAAAGCAATTGTTTACCATTTGGCTCCTCAGACAGTGCAGTATTTAATTAATGCAGAAGTTGAAGTACTGGTGTCTCAGGTGCAAGAGAGAACTTTGAGACCAGATTTTTGATGATATTTTTTTAAGATCATCTACTGGAAATATAAGAAATTGGGATACAAGTGTCCTTTATTCCAGAATGATGGGTCTCTTTTCCCTTTGCTGTTCATGCTGCTGGAATAACCCACAGCAAAACAGCGGACCAAGCAATTACCTGGATTCTGAACGGATGAGTATTCAAAAAATGATATCAGAAGTTCCAGCAAAATAAGTGCCTACACTTCAGTCAAGACTATTATGATTTCAGAAAAACAAGATTACAGGGGTCACACAAATTAATTATCTTCTTTCTATGCCACAGAGATAGAGATATTAATATAGACTCATAGAACAGTTAAGGTTAAAAGGAGACCATCCAGTCCAATGGGCCAACTTCAAAAGCCAGTCTCAAAGTTAAGTAAGGTTAACTTCTCATTCCTTTTAATTCTTCGCAAGAATATCCACATGTTGTAATTTCAGATCCCTGTTTTTGGTGCCTGAAATAGGAGTCGAAAGAGGAAGAGCTGGGCTTGGAGCCCTTACCTTTGTTATGAATATCTGAGGGGTCTAAAGTCTGTCAGCACAAGCATAGCAGATCCTCCCATACAGGCAGATGTAAATAATAAGCAGTCTTCTGCTCCTTTTGTGTATACTATGTTTCTTTGTTTAGACAAATTATGCAATGTGCTTTGACAGAGATTGTTTCTAGAACTTAAAAAACTGTTATTTACTGAAACCTATGTGAAATAGATGACAGTAAGACACAATGTTCAAGTGACTTCAGTGTCAGAGCTTCACGCATTAGAATAAATGTTTCTCTTTGTCAGATCTGGCACATTCATAACTTATTTGTAAATCTGGAAGACTGTTTCAAAGCTCCCCCATGCAATGATGAAATCATATTTTCCCGGTAACCCCAAGCATGTCATTTATCCCTGTCAGAACAAAGCCTTCAACAAACAATAAAGCAAAGTGTCACCACTTTTCATTAACAATAAATCTGCTAGTAATCCTGAGTCTCCCAATCTATGTGTGATATAGCTGGGGGGGGGGAAATACTGAAGAAAATAAATGTGAACATACATGAACACAAGCACATACTAAAGAATTAGTTATTGCTTTCCTATAAGAAAATAATTTCAAAACCTGTCATTTAAAAATAAGGACCTGCCTCTCCCTTTCTTCTTACATTTTTAGCAACTCTATGTTAAATAATGTTTTGTCTTCATTTTTTCCTTGGTAACTAAAACAAATCTTGCATTTTTTCATGTAATAGAGTAATAGAGTAGCACCAAGACTACCCTGAGGTCAGAAGTTTTTTTCTTTAGAAGTAGATGATGAAACAATAATGATGTAAGTTGCTACATCACCTGACTGAAATATGTGCCACTTACAGCAACATGAATCAGCAGGTACCTGCTGCATTAAGTACTCCCTCCTGCTATTGTACTACTCATCAGGTAGAATTTAATATATATCAAGATGAAAATGAAAAGTGGGATTGAACAACCTTACCAAGCTATGGAACTCCACTGTTGAAGAAGTTTGAGTATAGACACATTAAGAAGAAATATGCTTAAAGTTGCATTCAAAACACTGTCTAGGGTTCAGGAAAGCTCCAAGTATGGCACACAAACTCACCAACATAACTGAGTTATGAATATCTCAGTGCTACACTGGTAATCCCAGCAGAGATGTGCACAGCTCTGCACATCACTGACCTGATGCACTATAAATACACACACACTCCTGTAATGCAGAATTTTTTTCATCTATAAATTAAGGAAATTTAAATAGGAGGTCTAACTGTGGAAATGGGAAACTACAGAAGAAGTATGTAAAGATGGCTAGGAAAAGATATCCAGACTCAACTTCTCTCATATTTTGCTGTTCAAAGTTTAAGAGACACATATATGGTTACTCAAAGTGTTCTTTTGAAGAACATTATTACTTGAAGAGTTCTTTTTCTATTTTTATGCAGTAGGAATCTTGTAGAAAACTTGGTTTTGCGTTTGTTTGCTTCTGGGTTTGTTTTTTTTAGTGGTTCTGTTTGGTTTTATTTTTTTCCTGTTGTTGTTGTTCTTTGGGTTTTGTTTGGTTTGTGGTTCGTTGTTTGTTTGTTTTTTTCAAGACAACCTCCACAGCTAATGAAAGTATTTCAGGAAACACCAGTAAAAGGTTGAAGAAAGCAAACTATATCTTCCAGATGAAATTTAGAAAACAAATACCTTTAAAAAGATACGGTAAATCTTTTCAATTTTCTGAAATGGATCATATTCTACGTTTGCATCTGTTGAGCTCCAAGGGATAAAAGAGCAAAATTAAAAGGACTTCTTCCTCTCTGGATATGAAAGGCCTCTCTGCTTGGCCCAAACAAAAAAACCCTAACTGAAATGTAAGAGTTTATGAAAATACCAGTTCTTCTCTACCTTCATTTTCAAAAAATGTATTGATGTAACCAAAGATAAACCAATATCTGCAACTGATAAAAGTGCAATTACCAGTTGCCAGTAAGAGCAGAAAGGGTGCTTGTAGAAACAAACAGATTTTGAACACACATCTACAGTCCTGTTGATGCAGGCACATGCTGCACTATCCATCACACTTTGGGAATCAGGTTTAAACATATTTCTAGCCTGCTTATGTTAACACCAAGAGACTTAAACTTGAGCAGTATAAATTTATGGCACACATGGGAAAAATAAAAGGAGAGTAGGTCACTATGTCAAGAGAAGCAGTGCAGTGGTCTGCCCTTTACTACTGTCTTGGGGAATCCCTGGTGCATTGAGCAGGGTACTTCTGAAAGTAACAGCACCTTAATGATGAGTTTCATAGCAGTCCTCACAGAAAACAGCTAACAGCAAAGGACATGTATGTCGGGGGAAAAATAGCCCATCATGTATCTTTTAAACATATATAATATGTAAAAATAAAAGCTTGCTATATAATCTTGTGCTTACATACCTCCTCAACACGAGATTAATGCCTCCTCAGCAAGGAATTTTAATAACTCCTTGTGTCAACAGGGCTTGGAATAAACAATCCCAATCCTTATTTAGTTTATTTTTGACAGGTTTGTGGAAACACATTAAAAACATGTTATTAAAAACACTGCACAGTTTCCCGGAGGTTGAACACATTCTACATTCCAGTGGTCTGTCTACCCAGTTTATAATTCTAAAGTTAGGTAATAATGTTTTCACTAAATTCTGACTAAAACTAATCTTAGCTGGCTAACTCATTGCAAATGAGAAGTCTCTGCAACACACTCTAGGGCGAAAGACAAAAAGGCACATTTCAGAAATTACAATTTGTCAAGGTCAACAATGTAACAGAAAAGGAATGTTAAGAGATGAAACTTTCTAGGGATGTTGAAAAAGTCCAAGTACCTAATAACCATCCAATTCTTTTGGAAAAACTTGTATTTAACATGAATTCCAGGAACTCTCACTTAGAATTCCCATCTCTGGTTGAGATTTTTTTTTTTTTTAAAGTATGACTACTGATAGATATATTTCTGTAGTGAGAACAATGAAGGGCAAAAAGAGGGGATTTCTGAATGCTAATCTGATTGTCACGTAAAATAATGGTCAGAAGCATGACCTGGTCAAGGAGCCAAACTTAGAACTCCATTTATATTAATTAAAATCAGACCAAGGAATTCAGCTAAGTACACGTATTTAATGTTGAAATTTTAAAAAATAAAATCTATATTAATTTGACAAGGAAAAGAGAGGTAGAAGCCTTTTGTAATTATGATTTTATAATTTAATGATTATGATTATTATCTTATTAAAATCTACATTTTCTAAGAAAACAGTTTAAAATTTACTTAGAAAGCTAAAAGCCTCAAATTCAGTCCTTTCATATTGTTTTAATAAAGCTAAATCATGAAGGCACAATCACATCAGGAAGATTTGAGGCTATAGGAACATCTGTACCACAACAATCTGTACCAACAAACTGATCACAGAACTGTTTCATGTTTTACTTCTTCCGTCCTCCACTTCTTACTCTAAAGAGCTAACCCACTCTGAAGTCCCAGTCAACTGTTGAACTTCATAACTCAAACGCAAAGTTAAGTCCCCACCAAACCAGCTACAAGCTGAGTCTTCCTGCTCATGAATGGTTTCACTAAAAATCCCTGAAAGCAAACAGCAGCAGCTGTTTTTACATAACATTTATTTTTATTGATTTCCAATTCTGTCTGCAGGAATCTCTATATATATTTAGCTTCCCCATGTACACACACACAAGGGATATGTCTGTCCTTTCCCATTAGTTCACATTTAACTTTGAAACAATTCGATTCCTACTGCCACCACAGACTTAGAAGAACTTAACTGAAAAAGCACAGTAAAGGAAAGCAAATACCATTACCATTTTCTTCCTAACAATTAACACTCACAGTACTTTTCGTATTACTACTACTATATTACTTAACCAGCAGTATTAACTAGCACTCTGACTACTATACATGCCTGAAATGACATTATTTCCTGACACAGCAGACTCTGAGCCACCTTAATGCAAGATGGAGCATAGGAGGTCCTACATAAAGGTCAGGAGAACCTTTTCCACTGTGAGGGTGACAGAGCACTGGAACAGGCTGCCCAGAGAGGCTGTGGAGTCTCCTTCTCCAGACACATTCAAAACCTGCCTGAACATGTTCCTGTGTGACCTACACTAGGGGATCCTGCTCCAGCAGGGGGTCTGGACTAGATGATCTTTTGAGGTCCCTTCCAACCCCAACCATTCTGTGATTTGAAAGGAATGTTGGTAACACATACCACAGAAGTGACTTAGAAAATGAAGAAATCAATACATGTCAATCTTATCTATCTTCCTTAGAGAGTCACCTAAGTCTGTCCCTTATTATAATTCTGCCTCTGTTTGCAGCATCTGAATCCTTCAGCCTTTATTACATGTAGCAGCACTACACGGTCACAGCAGTTCTGGTCTTAATTTATTCATGAACTCAACATTGTTGATACAAACACTCAATTTAAGCTACAAAAATGCAGGTGGTACTGAATACTGCCTTAAAGATATAGAGTAATTTTTTTCAGTATTTTTGACAAAAGTAACATTTAATCAGTGTTCAGAAGCCAACCTACAACAAAGCTAGTTCTGACTTGGATCTATGAAATGAAGGAGCCAAACCTCACTGCCAAGAGTAGGAAACAATAAGTTTGACTGCAAGTGCCGTTCTGTTGCTTTTGACAAGGTTTTCTATAAAGAGAATGAGGCCTGACAGTGGCTAAAAGAAGAGATGCCTTTTGTTACTCTGAATATGTCAATCTAGTGACTGAAACAGACACCTGGTACATCAGAACATGTGGCTGTTCAGTTTGTACTGTGTAATAAGCTGTCAGGGAGGCGGCACAACCTGGTTTTGCTCCTGAAAAGAAGCACCAACAGACGCTTCCCGAAATGATGATACCTTGTGAACTCAGTTTTCAAAATCAAAACTCAGGGGCAGCATCTACAGCTAACAGTGAGCATTGCCAGGTATCCTTTGAGTGGACAGAGGAGGGAGAGCAGCAGTGTGGTTTTGCCCTAACAAAGAATAATCTACAGAGCTCAAAGAAGGCTGACAATCTTGCAAGCTTGATAGGTAACAGATTAAGATTTCAAGTATCTGAAGAGACCACCTCATTTCTTTTTCTCTTAGTTGCAGATCATTTAAAGTTTTCCAAAGTACATTCAGTTTCCCACTTTTACATGCTAATTAATAAAATAAAAAAAGGTTTACTTAAAATATTTTGTCAATAAGTTTCAGTAGGCCCTTGTGGGGTCTCCTGGCATTAACATAACCTTCAATATTTTCATTAATAAGGACCAGGTAGTTCAAGCCACGTGGGATCTGAGGCACAGCATTTTCCTACCCCAGACTTTAAGAAACAAACCTTTCATTCTAAATTAAAAAAATGAAATGAGCACAATCACATATGGCAAAGTTCTGAGCACACACAGTACAGCAAAACCTGCCTCTGAAGCATGTTCACTCTACTCAGCTGTCACTCAAAATCTAAACAGCCGTATCAGGATCAAACACTAACTCCTAACGATCCTGTTTAAGGAAGTAAGTTTTGAAGAAGAATTAAAACCTTTTACCCTGTCTGTAAGTCTTACTGACAGAAAAAATACTGTGGAGCGGGTTGGAAATACTGAATTCACTTTTCCCAGTAAGTAAATGGGCACCCAGAAGTGTGCTGTCGAAGTCTCAGCTTTTCACCTCTGCTTATTATCCCCAGCAGATTTCATCCTCCATTTCATTCTCACCTATTATCTACATTTCTACCAAAAAAGTGCCTTCCACTGAGAACCTCTGAACGTGGTTATGCATCATCTGTGTAAAAAAACTTTAATATGGGGAAAAGTTTGCAAGTAACATAGCTCAGATAATTAGCTGTCATCATTTCCTCATTGCTTCTCAATTCTAAAAACATTAAGTAATCAATTTTGTTTTACTTACTATTACAGCATTAGAGACTTTGCCCCAGATGCAGATCCAGTTTGGAGTAAAGCACATTACATTTCCAGCTCGTAAGCCAAACAAAGTGTTTATAAAAGCAAGCTATGGAAATCCTCACTGGGAGACTGGTCAGGCTCCCTCCACTTTTCCACTAGCAGTGGATATTTGAAAATGTAACTTAAGAACTACAGCACTACTATAAAAAAATATGTATAAAACTTATTATTTTCAAATCAGTTTTTCTTGTCTCCCTCCTTACTCAAGTTTCACAGTATACATATGGGTATGAATAAGTAAGGGATCCTTCACCCTAACTTCATGCACAGCAGCTTGAGAAATGTTTCAGATTAACATAAATGATAATTCCCATACATAAGGCTGCCTTTCAGAGAAGTTTCATAATTCCTAAATGCAATGTCTACACAGATCAGGTCAAGTAAAAAGGTCTGTAGTATAAGTAACTTATGCAAATCTGTTTTTCACTGCTAAGGAACATAAGATGACTTCCAATGCTCACTATCTAACATAGTTCCCATTTAGTGCACCTCGCATTTCAATTCTCAATCCAATTTTTAATTCCTATACAGTCTGCAAAGACAAAACTGCAATAAACCAGATTGCTCTTTTTTTTTTCTTTTATCAGAATAATTAACATTAATCACATATTTCTTAGGCACTGCTTTTCTACACATTCATTACTAAAATAACAAATTGAATGCAGTTGGAATTAAGTATTAAAATAACTACAAGTACAGAATTCACCCTTAAATATCTTTCTGTCAATGTTTCCTCAGCAAGCATTCAGGAGGAGGTAGCACAACGCTTCATTTATACTCACTATATGTTTCAGGACTCTCAATGGAAAAAGAAACAGCAATTCCTTTTTAAATTGTTTGTACTACATTTTTTTTCCAGACATAATTTTCTGTTTTATTCTGTATGCCGTTTTACTTGCATAACTTGTCAAAACTCTTTGTGAAACCATAAAAGGAGAATAAGGATTTCCTACCATTAAACAGGCCTTGGTGACAGGAAGGGATTGAACTTGATTTTGCTGGAGATTTTTAAAGTTCTGGACAGAGTCTGAAGTCATGTCACTGTGAAGTCCTTGTTTTTTCACCTACTGGAGAATGAAGTAGCCAAAGGTTTTTCCTAGTTTCCAATCCATGGCCTTAATTTCAGCCTCAAAATTGTAAGATTATATATCCATCCATTCCTCTGGAGATCCAGACATTTGCTTTTTTTGACTTATTAAAATCTACTTATACTGGTAACGGCACAGAGACATAGGATTTAGCAGGGTAAACACAGATTTAACAGCCTAATTGCCTGGGTTGTGCAGAGTGAATCATTATGTTAGTGCCTCTGCAGCAAAATGCTAAATAGGAATTGCCACAACAAAGACTTCTCATTGCTGACTGAGAAGAGAAAGTGTAGGACTCACTGGGGTAATTTGGGAAGAGCTTGCTCTTCAGGGACACAGGAGAGGAAGCTCTAGCACAGGGAAGAAAACATGCCTCAACACAAAACACCATCTTTGAGTGACCAGGGACACCGAGCAATTACATCTTCTCTTACAGCCCTGCCTGGAAGGAAAGACAGCTTCACAGAGCTTCAAAGACACACTCTAGAAAAGTAAACAACTCTGCATATATGTAGAACTTCTTATTGCACAGTATTCAACTGGATCTTGAGATAAACCTCACTATTTTGTTCTGCAGTTGCAATGATGGCACGTCACATTATGCTCCCTTAAATTCTTTCTCCTATGTAAACAAATCTGAAACCAATGCCACATGACACCTGAACCTGCTCTGTTCACAGGCAGGAAGACGTGGACATGATGGAAAAGTAGGCTTGCTTAGACAACTAAGAATGTCATCGTGGAAAAATTTTTGCTTTGGTAAAAGAAAGACAAAATTAAAAGTTTTCCATGACAACCAGGTATTTTGAAAGAATAAATATCCATTTAACATTTGTGATGTAATAATGATTTGGCTCAATATAAAAAACCCAAAAAACCATGGCATCAACATAACTATGTTTTCTAAGTTACTTTTAGTAGTTTAATATTTCCTTCAATTTTATTGTTTTTTTTCCCCAAACTTAGGGTCACGTTTAATTACCAAAAAATGCACCTCCAGCACACAGATGTGACATTAACTATTTCTGAAAAATGGAAAAGCATATCACCAAGCATGAGAATATTATGGATTAAGTCAACACTCGCAGATGACCTTTATTTTGTCACTGCTTGTATTAAAAATTACCACTTATTTCGTCAGTTTCTTTCGGACAGAAGCTCCACGTATAAAGTGGAAAAGCTATTTTGTAAAAGCTGTCATAGAACTCCCTAGAAGATAAGCTCTTGCTTTCATGGGTTCCAGTTTTCTAGGACATCGTGCAATACACAAGAGATTGCTTTGTGTAACTCCAACATGATCAAGTATTTTGCTAGCAGTTCAGTCTTTCAACACACAATCTGTTTTGTTTCTCAAACAAACTTGCAAATTCTTCGGTTCAAAAACCAGTGTGTTCAAGACAAATTCTGTAAGAAGCGTTAAGTCTGCTCCCAAAAGAGACACCTGGTAGAACTGTCAGATTGTTTTCTTCTAGGACCCAATATGCAAGAAAGCTTTATTTCCCCCCATCAGCATTTCCTAAAGTCTTATTTTTTTATCACACACTTTTGGCAATGCGGTTTATATCCTCTGGTTGATTGCTTCTAAATAAAAGAAGTATGTTGCATAAAGAACAATTATAAGACCTGGACCTAGCTACCTAAAGAAATGATTGCTAAAATCCCATCACAAACCATGTAAAAAACCTTCCACAAATGCAAACTCATATAATCCCCAGCAAGACAAACCAACACTGCAAGCAGCAACATGAACTAAATTCCTCACTACTACAATTTAAACTGAATTTTTACAAAATGACCACAGTATACATACACAGTGTTTAATACAGTTTTCAACAAAGTAAAATAACTTACTTTTACCTGAAGGCTACTGGAAATTAGTCTGCCATTGTCACTGTTGATTTTAAATGTCATGCCTTGGAGAAATCATCCTCTTAAATCAAATCCCCACACAACTAGTTACAGTTTGTATATAACCATCAAAAGCACAGGACAAAATCCAATTCATTTTCTTCCAGCACTACGGAAATTTAATTGCTCTACCAAATGCTCTGGTTCCCACTCTTCTAAAACCCATGTAAATAAAATTGTCCTTCCTTATCTCCAGTTGGAAAACACACTGAGCATTCTTGGGCTGCATTAAGTACAACATGGTCACAGATGCTCAGTACTTTCCAGAACTGGATGTAAGAAACAGTCCCAGTATATGCTCAAACACTGAAATCCAAAGAATAATGCCATTCACCAGTTTTTACCAACAATCAGGCAATTACAGAAAGAATTATACCTGAAAATCGAATAGGGGGTGATGAGAAAACCTTGTTTTATGACAATGGCTCTCTGTTAAGCAAGCAGAGTACTATTACTGATTAGGGCCCTAATGCAGCAAAGCATTTACTGAAGTGCTTAAATGAAAAGCCCAAATGGAAAAATACCTTTCATGGATGTACTAGGTCATGGTTGTAATGGAAGAAAAGAATGAAATAGCAAAATGTGTCTTTCATCTCATAAGGCTGCCAAATACAAGGCAAAAACTGCAGTGCTGAGGAGAAAAGATCTTACAAAAAAGATCCCCACTAAATTAACAAGGGCACATACTGATACTACAGTTAGTATAAATGTACATATCCAGTGAATGAAAACTACTTTTTTAATTCAAGAAACATCAAGAGGAAGATGTCACTGAATCATAAGCTCTGTGTTAAAATTCCCAAAGGTGTCTTTGGATTTATATTACTACAGCTTGTAAATTTTTTCATTGGCTAAAAAGTACATTGCAATCTTTTTTCCAAACATCTTCTTCCTAAAGGAGTCTTGCTCTCAGGGAAACAAAAGGTTGGTGTGTACGTGGGGAGTAGTGGTAATTGTCTAGCAAATGAGATGATTCCCCACAAAAGCAAAAAACCCCAACAAAATCCCAACTGCTTTGCACAGCTCCCAAGACAGAAAATTGCAGCGTCATACCAAGTGTGACTGGCTGAATCTGAAACTCTTAGATAAAAAACCTGAAATCCAGACTAAAGACTTACAAAGCTATTACTACATCTTTCATTGGAACATCAGATCTAAGAATCACTGCAGAAACATGTTTCACATGCAAGCTTTAACCCACGGGATAAAGTAAACTAATTGCCTTTGTGAAAATACTGCTAGATACAGGTATCATATTGTTTTTAAACTGTGTCTAGGTGTACCCAGATCCGACACCTCTTCCATGTCTTAGCTGCCTTTCTCTCCATGCAATGAGCCCTGTCCTGTGAAGTAACATCAGCTCAGGGAAAACCACCCAGTGAAGACTTAGAATAAAACCCCACCCTCAGTTCAATCACATCAGCAAGGCAATACTCAACAGTGAAATAGAAATAAGTAGTCACAAGAGATCAGGTTTATTCAACAGAATACAAACACCCAGGCAGAAAAAGACAAACACATACACACACAAATCCACAATACATAACAAGCAGAACAGAAACAGGACTAGTTTAATCATTGCTAAGCCCACAAATTCTAAGCTAGGTTCTAAATTCACAAGGAATACAGTTTAAGCAAGATAAAAACCTTACGTATTAGAGAGTTCTTTGTCTCAGCCAGCTGCTGCCAGCTTGTCTGTCTGTCTTTCAATTTCTCAGAAAGGTGTGTGTGAAAATCTAAATGAAATAAAACAAATACATTTTAGAGAAGGCTCTTTTCCTCTTTTTCTTCCATTCCATTCACCTTTGGTGTAATACAGCCAATAGACTGTTTCACCTCCTCCCACCCAAAGCATTCCTGAATAACAATAAAAAAAACATTACTCATTATTATCTAGAGATTAAGAATTATTTTATCTTGTTATCAAAGGCATATAAAGAAGGTATATTGAGTAACAGTAATAATGGTGAAATCTTGCTTTGCAGGAGGTACATATATCCATTATCAGTATCATTAACCACAAAAAGGACAGAGTACATGAAAATGTGGCATGTGTCAGTCCATGAGACTTTCCATACAGGCTGCACAGTAGGTATTTAAGATCATACTACCTTATTTTCAGTGTATTGACTGTTACTCCTATAGCCAACTATCATTACATCCTTCTAAAATAAAATTTTTATTACCTAAAACCAGAGTCTTAAGATACATGTGGAAAATGGACACTTTCAGCTGTAATAAATCATTTTGCACATGGTTATTGCAGCAGCATGACAACTTCCACATGGACTGTCAACATAACCAGGCTGATTCTGCTGCTTCTGAACCAGACATGAAGAAGAAAAACTGCAACATTGCAGTTTTAGACATTCCAGCTTTAGACAGATTTTAATATACACCTATACATTTCTTTGTCTTTAAAAGTCCTTTGACTTAAGCAGAAAACAGGTGGGGTTTTTTAGTTGTACAACTAATTCAAACATACATGGATTTTGAAAACATTAAGTAATTAGAGAGTCTTACATTTGAAAAACACAATCAATTGAAAATTGTTATTGAATTTCACAGTAACAACACAATTTTCAGATGTAGTAAATAGGAAACCTAAATACTATTTTTATGTAATTAAAATAATTTCCTAGCACAAACCAGTAAGACAAGAAGCCTAATACTTAATGCATGGTTACTTCAATTCTTGTTCTTCATGGCCTTTAAAGGCTTCACTGGGAAATCATTGTACTTGGTACATCTCAGGTTTATATCCTTAATACTTTTAATAAGATAATACTTTAGTCCTGCACTCAAGACTCACCAGAATCAACAAAGAAAATGTGTGTGTGCCACAGTAATTCATTACATGCAAAGAAAAAAAGGCAACGCATTAACAATTAAAGACACAAAAACAATAAGCTGACCAAAACAAAAGAAAATAAACCACTTTGCTTTCTAAAGATGGAAGACAACACATTAGCTATTTGTTAAGATGCCAAATATTTTGGAACTAGAATTCCTGCAACAGAAATAATGAGAAATAGTGACAGCTTCTGAGTTTTACATTGTTAGCTTTGGGGGTAAAAAATAGTTTTAAGGGACAACACAAACCAGACAGAGTGTATTAGAGTGGCTAAACATTCCCTTGCCACACATGAAAGCCAAGTGACTAGACGTAACTTTCAGGCATTTTGACTCACGTCATCTTAGTTCAATTTTACTTTGATGATACAGACTTTTGATTTAAATGTAACGAAGTACACCAAGAGATTTTCAGCAATGCTAAATGGAAAGTTAATGTTAAGACCAACATGCAAGTGAAGCAAAGACACGTGAAGTGTGAAGCACGACTATCAATATAAAACTAAATTTTAAAAAAATCATTGCAAATGTCTTCATTTTGGCATTAACAACAACTTTCCCAAAAATATAATACTAGAAGTTGATTACTTATTTTGGTATTTTAAAACTCGGAGAAATTAAATATAAGTAATCATATGCATACACAGAAATATGTTAAGAACGAAGTAATAAAATTGTTTCACCAAGTTTTGTTTGGCTTTCTTTTCCTTTGTTTTGTGAAAATGTAACCAAATTATTCAATACGGTGCAGGTCTTCTGTGGTACTAACAACTAAATTAAGCAATTTTACTCGTTTGCAATTTGACAGTTTCTGCTATATCACACCCTAATTTTTGAAATCCTTACTGCCTCTACTTTTAATAAAAGTTTTGTTTAATTTCTCTTTCAAGAGGAAAGAACAAAATTAATCAATCAACAGTTTATCTGCTGACGTTTTATCACATTACCCTTTATGCTTGTGCATGTTACTGAATCTGCTGTTTACTCTTTTTACTTGTCTGTGGCCACCTTGGGATGGTTGGTCCTTGCAATTGATAGAGATGAGGACAACTAACTGCTCCCTCAAGGAAGTTAAGCTGTCCCTCTTTTTGATGTGAAACATCTAAAACTAATGGCTAAAACAAATTTCAAGCTCTGCTTCTCCAACAATTAAAAAAAGGAATGAATAATTTAAATGTTGAGACACTTAAAAACTGTCATCTGAAGGGAAGTCTCCATGGGTATTGCTTTCCTTTGACACTCATAGGGAGTTAAACCTAATTGCATTTAGGGTTATCTCTAGCCGCTAGACTCAGAATCCAATAACCTCATGAGGATTATTGTTCTAACTAATCTACTTATTAGGCTTATATTCAGGTTTATTCAGAGTAATGAATTTTGCAATTATCACACAGGAAAGAAAGGACTATGACCTACAATCTTTGGCCTTGACAAAAATTAGGAAAAAAAAAAATCTTCTGTAAGTTAATCTCTAGATCGTTAATTTTAGTCCTTATCAGAAACCAAACTTCACATCTGGAAAAGGTAAAACCTCTGAAAATTTATTGTGCTTTCCTCTTATACATTCCTCTGAAACACAGTGCCCTAGTTCCCAGAGGTCTGTGTGCTCCTACAGAGCCCGACAAAGAGCTCTGCTTTCTGTACGTTACTTTCAAAGATGAATGAATAGCAGTTTTCAACCTGCTGTCTCCAGTCCCAGCTTAAGTTAGCAATCAGTGCTGATGCAGCTGATTTGAAATAATAATACAGACACTGGTAGCACTTTCTGAAAACTGAAAGAACAATTCCTAAGCTGATCTCCTGGGAGATAGATGATGTTCAGGAGTAGCTGCTTGTCTTCTGCACAGTATGCAGAAAACTCTTTTTTTCCTTCTTTCCCCACAGCAGCCTTTTCAGAAACAGATATTCTGCTTCTGCCATTTTGCTACTCTTTAAAAAATATCTATTTCCCTTCACACCCCAACAGACAAGGCCTGGCACCGATGAGGTGCACACATGGTCTTGCTGCTGAACAGAAAGGCTGGCAAGGCCAGGTTGGAACTACCCTCCCAGTGTGGTTCCCCTCTCTGACTGTGCCACCAGACAGGCAGAGGTCCTGCTCAGCAGGGTCCCAACTCACAGCACTCTAAGGTCTCCTGGGACATGTCCTTCTCACAGCAGAGGCTCATCACCAAACATGGTGTGGTTTTTCATTTAAGCTTCCTCTTTTGAGCTGGCCTGATGAGGACTCATAACTGTTACCTGTGCATGAACAAACATCACTCCTATCTCTTCTCTCTCTCACTTGAATATTCCATAGGCCCTAAAACACCCTGCATGCTTCTGACAGTGTAGCTCATTACTCACCTAAAATCTAGGAAGCCCCTAAAAACAGAGAAGCACTAAACAAACACATACAGGTGTGTTCCTGGGGAGCTGGTGATAGAGATCAATGTTCTAGCAATATAGCCTTACAATAATAACTTCAGCATTTGACTTCCTCATACAGTTACGTTCTTTACTGTTAATTATGGTTTGTTTTTACATTGGTACAGCAACTTAAATAATTGAAGAGTCTCAACCACCTTTAGCCCTACTTTTACTTACCGATTTCTCTTCTTCTATAGCAAGTCTTATTATTAAAAAAAGAAAAAAATTTAAAAAATCAAATTAGAGTTTTAAAGTAATTTAGTTGGTAAAATCTAATTTGTCACCTGTGACTGTAAATTATTTTGAAGAACTAAGAACTGACACAAAATTCACAAGAAGACAACTAGACAAACTTACTGTCTTGCTGTGTTATTTGTTGGGGAATATTATCACTAAGGCCAAGACTTAAATCTCAAATTTCACTAACTCTCTCTTCAGCCTCTATAATGAGATCACCTAGCGCTGTGAAATAAAATGAGTCTCAGTACTCTCTGACATGGAATGTAAGTACAAAATGTATCCAGTCAGGTCAAAGATCTTCTACCACACCTCTAGCCTAAACAGAAGTATAAAACTACAGTAAACATATGAAATTAATCCTTCCTAATAGCCTCTGAAACACCAGGAGTTTGGAGCTCAGATTTCAGAACATTTTTATTCTACAGCTCTGGCTGGATTTTTCTTCCAACAGTTTCTCAAGTCTGGCTTTGAACCAGTGTAAATTGTTACTATTTACAAAGTCCAGGGAGAAGTCGTCCAACAACTTGCCTGATTGTTATATGAAATAAGATGGCTGTTCATTTTGCATCTGCCATTTGTTCATTTGATGTTGTAGAGTTTCCACACAGGGAAAGCAGTGAACAGTCTCGTTCACATTCTCTGTGTCACTCATCACTGAGCAGACTCCAATCATGTCACTGGTCCCTGGTTTGTTTTGTGGGGTGTTTTTATTGTTTTCACACTAAGCAATATTAAACTAAGTCATTCTTCAAAAAGGAACTATTCCATACTTTGGGTAACCCATCTCACTGGCTCTTACCTTTTGCAGTTCTATCATTCTTTGAACAGAAGGATGAGAATTCTGCATGTTGTTCAAGACATGGACACCCCACACCTTAACACAACAGCAGTGCTATTTTCTGTTCTATTATTTATATAAACCTTCCACTGGTTCCTCTTGTTTGTTGTAAGAAGAGGGTTGTTTGCATTATTGTAACACTGTACGGATATCCTTCCATAGGATCGTCCACTGTCACACTAACATAAATCCCCTGAATAATAATGGACAACTGAGAGCCCATTGTATTTCCTCTTCAATTATCCATTTCACCTGCTGTTTTCTCTCCTACCTATTAAGCATCATGAGATTCTTCAGCAATTTTTTCAGTCTTTGTCTTCTCTAACTCGAGCAACACCTGGCATATACACCAAATGAACGTCTCAGTATGTATCTGTTTTTCCAGCTCATTTTAAAAAACCCTCAAAATTAAGTTTTTCCAACGAATGGAGCAATGAAGTGCAGGAGCAGGCTGCGACACACTCAGAAAACCAAATTCAGCTCTTTTTTTCTAAGAATGTCATTTAACTTCCATGTCATGGAAGCTGCTTCCCTCTGCATACAACACAGTAGCAATAAACATACCTATTTGTTTCCTGACAGACAGGATCAAGCCATAGCAGTTTATGTTAGAGCCAGATAGAGTTAACTGGACAAGCTAGATGTACATAAACCTACTATAAGTTCATCTTGTGCACCTTAGAAAGCATTAGACACAACAACTCAAGACAGCCTCTGTATTTTAGAGTAAATAAGCACAGGCAATAGTTTCTACATGTACCAGAAGGATATTTAAGATGTGAAAAACACTGCAATACATTCTAAGCTACTAACACTGAGTCACATAGTGAATGACCTAGTTTCCTTTTCATTTTAAGTCTATTTTTAGCTATTCCCTGTTGATTTATGTTTTCATTAAAACCTCAGGGGTAAGTCCTTTTGAAGTCTGCTGGGAACTGAATGGTCAAATAATATTTTGTAAAGAATACTCAGACATTTTTCCTCAACCATCTCTCTTAAAGTCATATATCTAATAGGAGCTCAATTGAAGAGCAAATAAGCATCATTTGTTTACTTCTATCTTATCTTTCCTTCACTGGAATTTAAATGCAAATGTGAGACAGAATGAGCACCAACAAATGCATCAACTGGTAGTACAGTCTAATGACTGCAAGCAACAAAGGAAAGGAGACTACTGTGCTCTCTGCTTATTGCCAAAGCATTCTGCAGTTGGCAATACTAGCAGTGTTCTGTGTATCTTATTTTTTGCCATTGATTTTATATGGAAGTACTTAGAAAATCATCCCAGTACTTACACAGAAACGGTGCAACTCATTTCCATAACTTTGTAGAATGGCATATAACATTTTATGTAGACAATTAAGGAGATAATGCAGATATTAAGTAGGAAAGACAAACCACTTAAGAAAAAAACAACAAAACAAAAACCCTTCTGAGTGCCTCTTATCAGGCAGAAGATGCATTAAAAGGGTTTCCTTTCTGCAGAATTCTGAGCTTAATTTGCTATCATTGTTCTCAAACCAAAAATGCAAATTTAATGAAGTGAGGTTCACTCTTGTAGTTGGTTTTTTTAACATCAAAATGGACAACAAAAGGTCAAAATTTCTGTAGAGATTCCAAAAGTTCAGAACAATTAGTAGTTTTGTTTGTCTCTCCTCTACCACTGAATTCAGTTAGATTTTTGTAAACAACCACAAATTATTGCATGACAACCTAGCTTCAAATGAAGGCTCAATTACAATCATGATCTTGATAATTTGAATCACAGGATCATGAAGGTTGGAAGGGACCTTAAAGATCATCAAGTTCCAACCCCCCTGCCATAAGCAGGGAACCCTACCACTAGACCAGGTTGCACAAAACCTCATCCAATCTGGCCTTAAAAACCTCCAGGGATGGGGCATCAACAACCTCCCTGGGCAAACCATTCCAGTTCCTCACCACCCTTATAGGGAAGAATTTATTCCTAATATCTAACCTAAATCTCCCCTCTCTCAGTTTAAAACCATTACCCCTTGTCCCATCACTATCTTGTCTGATGAAAAGCCTCTCCCCAGCTTTCCTGTAGGCCCTTCAGGTACTGGAAGGTGCTCTAAGGTCTCCCCGGAGCCTTGTCTTCTCCAGGCTGAACACCCCAACTCCCTCAGCCTGTCTTCATAGCAGAGCTGCTCCAGGCCTTTGATCATCTTCACGGCCCTTCTCTGGACCCTCTCCAACAGGTCTGTATCTTTCTTGTGCTGAGGGCACCAGAGCTGCACACAGCACTCCAGGTGGGGTCTGACCAGAGCAGAGCAGAGGGGCAGAACCCCCTCCCTGGCCCTGCTGGCCACACTTCTTTTGATGCAGCCCAGGATGCAGTTGCTCTCTGGGCTCCAGCACTCACTGGTGGCTCATGTTGAGCTTCTCATCAACTACCACCCCAAGTCCTTCTCCTCAGGGCTGCTCTCCAGCCATTCTTCCCCCAGCCTGTATTTGTGCTGACTCAGGTGCAGGACCCTGCACTTGGCCTTGTTGAACTTCATGAGGTTGGCACTGGCCCTTCTCTCCAGCCTGTCAGGGTCCCTCTGGATGGTGTCTCTTCCCTCTTGGGTGTCAACCACACCACACAGCTTGGTATCATCAGCAAACCTGCTGAGGATACACTCAATCTCACTGTCCATGTCTCCAACAAAGATGTTAGACAGCACTGGTCCCAATACTGACCCCTGAGGAACTCCACTTGTCACCTGAATCCACTTGGACATGGAGCCATTGACCACAGCTCTCTGGGTGCAGCCATCCAACCAATTACTTATCCACCAAGTGGTCCATCTGTCAAATCCATGCCTTGTCAGTTTGAAGACCAGGATGTCATGTGGGACAGTGTCAAACGCCTTGCACAAATCCAGGCAGATGACATCAGTTCCTCTGCCACCATCAACCACCTCTATGGCCTTGTTGTAGAAGGCCACCAAATTGGTCAGGCATGACTTGCCCTTAGTGAAACCATGTTGGCTGTCACCAATCACCGCTTTAATTTCCATATGCCTTAGCAGACTTTCCAGGAGGATATGCTCCATAACCTTGCCAGGCACAGAGGTGAGACTGACCAGCCTGTAGTTCCCTGGGTCTTCCTTTTCCTCCTTTTTAAAAACAGAGGCTATGTTCCCTTTTTTCCAATCAGTGGGAACCTCACCAGACTGCCGTGACCATTAGGACAGTCTAGGTTTCCCTATCGTGACCTCTCTTTTTAAATTTATTTGAAGAGAGTTATGGGCATGATGACAACTCTGTGTGCTCATAATACTATTCTTACTTTACCCTGTCTACTTTCGCATGCTTCACAAATTAGTTTTAAGCTGTAGTTCTCAAGTATTTTGTCAATCAGTTTATGAAATGCATTCTGCTAAGGCAGCTGTCAGGACAAGATTCAGCAATGACAAGCTGTCTTAGCTCCTGTTCATTCTATCCTTAAGTCACTAACTTATTTTTATCTCTGAGAAGGAGAAATACTCTGGCTAGAAAAGGCTCTACCTGTCCACTAAACAGGCAGTTGAGTCACTGTGTTGGCAAGGCTCCTGATCAACAGAACTAGGAGCACCAATCCATTTTCAGCAGCCCATTTATGCCTACTTTTTTCCTTATCATAAGTGCTGTTCTTAAAATATATTGGCACTCTGCACATGGAAGCGATTGAGTAAGAAGACACAGTGCAGGTTGTCAGTTTATCCTGAAACAGTGGATAGATAAAAGTCATCCAAACAGAAGCAGAAGACAGTGCTATTACACAGAATCACCAAATTCCCCACAAAACACTCCAGATGAAATTCTGGCCTGTAACACACACATGCAAGATGATGACAGCATAGATCACTACTTGGGTACACAGTGAAAGATCAGTCCATACTGAAGCTTTTTTTTTTTTTTTAATATAAATCCTGGCAATTAATAATTTCATGGCAGCTTACTCCATATAAATGTTCTAAATGATACTTAACAAAGGCTAAAACTGGGATTATGCCAAATGTGCCTTTTAGCATTAGTTGAATTATCAACTATATTACCTAAAAGAATGTTCACTTATAATGACAAACCATGACTGGGAAAAAGTATAAATCTGATTTCCTCCCCTCCTCCGCAGTTATTACCATGGAAATGCCACAAGCTTAAGACAGTACAGAGACAGGTTAGGTCTAAATATTTTAGCTGATCAAAACGAGTGCCATTTGATCCTATACATGGTCTGTTGTGGGATGAAGGAGGGAGCTCAAAAAGCAGATCCAGTGTGAATCAATATCAAGGCCATCTACTTTAAAGGGAAGGGAATGAAGACTTTTATTCTTCGTTTAAGAGGAAGCAAGAAAAAAGCAAAAGTTATTTGAATTTCAGAGCTGCTGAATATTGCCTGCATCTGTGAACAGGAAATAGTATTGCCAACAGGCTGGCATTTGAAAACAGACCTTATATGAAGCTACAACATTTTTGATTGTTGTCCATTGTTTCAGTGTTCTTCGTTGTCCATTTATGCCATACACAATGGAACAAAGCAATAAACAGGCCATAGTTGTCTCAAAAGTAAGAAAAAACACATTAGGATATGAACAGGAAACACAAAACCACCTTAAAACCACATCTCATTGCCAACTCAAGCATGAGTGAAGGTTAGAAACAGAGCTAGAGGCAAGAGTGGGGGTGCAGGGTGAAGTCAGAGAGGATCACGGCATGCAAACACATCAATAAGCAGCCTGGGAATAGCTGGCCTGATGTTGTTTTACAGCACTGTAGAGCATTTTTTTGACAGACCAAAACAAAATCAAAAGTACACAAAGGATTGCTGCATCT
This sequence comes from Apus apus, assembly GCF_020740795.1. NCBI lineage: Eukaryota > Metazoa > Chordata > Aves > Apodiformes > Apodidae > Apus > Apus apus. The sequence continues at coordinate 14,272,983 of NC_067294.1, read as the reverse complement.
TAGCAACACTCCTCAACTCCCTCTTAGGGCAGCTATTTTTGTCTTAAGATTTTTAAGGTTTCAGATAAGGAAAACATAACATAAATTTGAGATTTTAAGTTCATTTATACCCTATATACTCAACTAGCTTGGGTGAAAATACTGGAACAGGCGAGCAGGGGTTTTTGCTATTTTAAAACAATCTCTTCTGCTTCTGAAGTGGTGTGCTACATTGTGTCACGTAGCTGCTCTCAGAATTTGCCCGTGAGCTTAATGCAGACCATGCTCAGAGTTCATAATATAACAGGTTATTCCCAGAATTGCAGTCTGAGGGCAAAATGATGGTGGCTGACCTGACTGCAAGACTTAAAGACTATCAGTACAGCCAAACAGGAGCAAAACTTTTAAGAATGTCTGATCAACAGAAACTGTTAATATTTCACAACTAGCAGGATGTGTAAAATATTACAGATGTTGAAATAAAAGCACCATCACCAACCAACAACAACAAAAAAATCAGGAACACGTAAATAACAAGGTTTATGTTTTTCAGCTTTACAGAGAAGAACCAGATGTTTCTACGGAGGCTTTTTTTAAATTTATTTTTATTAGCTTAGCAGCATCATTCCTTTGTGTAGCTGTGTGTATACAACAGCCTTTTCCCACTAGAATAAGCAGCCAAATGTCTGTTAAAGGCAGAATTACATACATTCATGCACTAGTTATTTCATAGAACTATCTCTTCCTCTATCACTGTGGTACTGTCTGCTCTAAATGGTTCTCAACCATTAGTTTTTGCAGAAACTTTTGTGATTCCTTCTAGCTATAGCCCACCCTTCCCCCTCTCAACAATCTTCTTGTCTAGAGAGTGAAGAGAGCTCACCGATTATGAAAAAGCTGAACCTCTGCTTTATAGAGGAAGCTGCAAATGAACTAACTCACCTCTGGACATAAGAATTCTACACTGACAAAATCCTTTTAAGCCAGTTTTTACTGGTCAACATCTCCAGCATGCATTTAAAAAAAATCTAGTAGGATCTTGTTTACCTAATTTAGACCATCCCCAAATCCTTGTGACGCCAAATTTTTATAATCTCTGCAGTCAGTGGAGAGAAACTCCAGAGACATGTTCAAAGGGAGACCTTGTTTGCCCAACTTACATGAGTGAACTCAAGACAGAATCATCTTCCTCTGGCAAGGATCCAAAAGCACCTACCACTCTCTACTGACTCTATAAGAAAGTCAGGTGCTTTAGTCACAAAATTGCTTCAATAAACAGAAGCTAAGTACAGAATTATGTGGACTAAACTTGTGCTTTGGACACTTTGTTCTTTTAATCCTCAGAACTGAGCATAAAACAACCTTGCTAAAAAAAATCTTCACGCGTGACTGGGTAATATAAATTGATACAGTAGCCAAGGAAAAAAAATGTTAAATTTAAATGTCACTAAGCATGAACAATCCTTAGTTGCATCAAGGTATGAGTTGTTCAGCCCAGGCAATGATACACTACAAAGAGAACTCAAGGTCTGAGATTGAGTTCTACATCTCCACTATGCCAGAAAATCCTACGGAGGTGCACTTCCACTTCTTTTCACCAAACTCCTGTTGCTTTCTTTCTAGATTCTGAATGTCCAAGGAAGTCCACTCAACACATGAGTATTCAGACTCCACAACATGGCACCAGTGTGAGGTAAGAAGCACAAGCAAGGCCACAACATTTTTAATTCACACCAAGAAAGCATACCTAATGACTCTTTAAACAGAGAAGTGGAACCTTGACATCTAAGTAACACACTGACTTCTTCAGTAATTGTGACAACTTATACATGGCATTTGCCATATATCTCATCACTGAGATAATATACTGAGAGAACAGTTGCTAAAATTCCAGCAGTAGTTCATAGCAGTAACTAACAGAACATTCACATGCTAGACTACTTTTGTATCCATACAGATCCAATGCAGTAGTACACAGTAGCGTATCAGTTCTCTTTACTCAATTTAGACTGCCAAATTTTACTTGAATGTACGCAAAAGAAGTTTATTTCATTGCAAAAGTTATTATTACATTGTGGATTTTCCCAGAACATCTATGGTACTCCAGGAGTCTTCACGTAAAAATATGAGATTAATGGATCTAACTGGGAAATTCAGGACAGTAACTGCATTGCAAATAGCAAATACTTTATGTAAATACTGTTGCAGTCTCCCTTACATGAAATCAGAGTACAAATGAAGATTCTATCAACAGAGCTATAAGATACTGAGTTAATTTACCTTTAAATATTAGAAGTAGTAAATTTTCTGCTCATTTCCAGCTTTCTAAGAATCATCTTAATACTAAATATGTAAATGCAGCTGTACTCATTAATGCATTTTATAATACAAAGTTCTTCACAGGACCCTGTGGTTAATAAACATTATGTATACTATGTTTATTCAGTTTTAAATTTTAATTATATTGGCTTTCAGGGAAAAAAAAGTTTCCATTGAATGTCACTTAGTCTAAAAATGGTACAAGTTAGGCATGGTAAGGCAGCATTGTTATAAACTCTCCTTGTTTTTGTTCAGCTCATTTAAGACAGCTAGATATATAAAAAACCAGGGTGATTCAAAAGAATATTTAGCACTGGTTTCAGATATACTTGCCAGAGCTGCATAATTGAGATGGATAACATCTGTCCTACAGCAAAAGCATTCCTCTTTTTTTACAATCAACTTTAATTTCGCTAGCCTGAAGATTCTGTTGAACTCCAAGACCTAAAGATAAACACGATTTTAATGTTACCATGAGTCCATTAATTTCTGGTTCTACTTCTCAAACAATTATATTTACAACTCTCCTTGCTCCAACTACACCCCAAATTCTAATTTGTTCTAGCAGCATACACAAAACAACAGATGAGAAAACCGCATCTGTAGCTATGGCAGAATATCTCTCACTGACAGTGAAACACTTTACTATTTGCAGAGTAATTGGTTTCCTACACAGGGATTATTAGTCTCTCACATCTCCACAATACTACTTTAGAACTGGGCTGTAAAGCAATATAAATTAATCCATCGTTGTATCATTAAATTTAGTAAGCATCTTTATACCCTATTTTCCTTCCATATTTCTCCTGTATAGGCCCAAACCCCTACATAAAAAGTAGTACTTTTTTCCTGTCATCTATTTGTGTCAGGCCATCATTTTCTTCAATTAAATGTAGCTATGGACTCTGAAGACATCTACTTAAAAGTCTTGCCAATGGGAAATTACAAGTTACCAACTTCTCAACTATAGTAAAGGTCTACAGGAATTTTAATTATCCAGCAAGTTAATACTTAATTTATCTTGCTTTGTTTATTTTACAACCCAAAGCTTTACTGTCACTGTTGAGAACACTTTCCACTGTTGAGAACACTTTCTTTTTTAATGATATCAGTACTATCTAACAATCTATGTGATGTTCAGTCTTCCACAGATCTAATGATTAATCACTTCAGCATGTTCCTGACCTTACTATTTTGGGCAAGAGAAATATAGCAAGAAAGGACAAATCGAGATGATTGGGAAAATGAGTTTCCCAAATCATTAACACTATGAACAGCAAGGATTCAGTGTGTTACTTCAGCTTCATAGGATATAATTACATGTTTTGATTAGCAGATATATTTTCCCAGCCTCAGGTGTCAACAAGGGTTCAAGTGTATAACATGTATAAATGGGTGCTAATTTTACTAGTCATGAAAATGTGTTTCACTAATTGCATTTATAACCTCTTTGCCAATTTTCATTCAATATTGCTTCTCTGCAGCACATCTTCCTGCTTATTTCCTTACAATGACATTTGAGCTCTTCCAAATGGCACCGTGATTCTGGAATTCAGTAGGCACAAATCCCTTCCCCACTGAACATCGTAGTCGTGAAAAAGTAGAGAGATTTACAGAAGTCTATATAATGTTGTGGTCATTTCTGTTCCCCTGTGAATTGTGTCCCATTTAGGGTGTTATCACCTGGGATTAAAATCTTATGGCAAAAGTGGTGCTCTTCTTGCACCCAGGTGATTGCCAGGAGTGTTAGAATTTCTGACTGTTGACACCAAAACACAAAGGAGCAAGCCTGGCTTAAGAAAGCAAAGCCCTTTTCCCTGCCCTGCAGTTTCCTGACAACATCCTTCCTGTTTTGCTAACAGAAACAGCATGAGATGAGGATTGACCGCCAAAAAATAAAAAAAAAATCTCTTTTCAGACAATTAGCCATAGAACGGTTGGGGTTGCAAGGGACCTTTAAGGATTGTCTATCCCTTATCAAAACCACTATGGAAAATATTTAAGAATTTGCATAGGAAAGTGAGTTAAAACTACTGACCATGAGCTGCAGGAAATCAGAATGCCTAAGCAGTAAGACCATGCTTCTACAATCCAGACTGCTAAACAGGGGAACATCAATGACCCAAAAGGCCTCTACAGTCACACTGTTGTTGATATGTCGTGATCTCTTGGAGCATTTTTCTAAGAGCAATCTGGTGCACTAGGGGTATATAGACTGTGTTGTGATCTCCTGCCTGCACTGGCAGTGTTCCTGAGTATTATGCAGAAATCAGAGAATCACAGAATAGTTTGGGTTAGAAGAAACTTTAAAGACCATTTCATTCCAATCTCCTTGCCATGGGCGGGAACACTGTCCTCTAGACCAGGTTGCTCCAAGCCCCATCCAGCCTGCACTTGAACACTTCCAGGGATAGGGCAACCACAGCCTCTCCATTCCAGTATCTCACCACTCTCACACTATAGAATTTCTTCCTAATGTCTAACATAAATCTCCCCTCTTCCAGCTAAAAAACATTACCCCTTGTCCTATCATGGCCCTCCCAGGTGAAAAGCCCCTCCTCAGCTTTCCTGCAGGCCCCCTTCAGGTACTTGAAAGCTGCTACGAGGTCTCCCCTGAGCCTTCTCTTCTCCAGGCTGAATTCCATTCTATTTTATAGGAACTGGGATGGTACAAAAGGAGTCTACTGCCTCTTCTGCTGCTTACACTTCTTACTACACTAAAAAATTCATCATGATACTGAGTCGCTGGTGCCTACAGGCACACACAGCAGCACAAGGAAAGTAATCACCATTATAACAAAAATCTTACTCTAGGCAGCTTTGTTTTATATTTAAACATGACACAATTCCTTAAAAAGACAAGTCACGACACTTAATTTTTCAACATGAGATTAACCTTCTCAAACTCATGTTAAGGATTCTTATCATTATATAATTAAATGGTTAACATGAAGCCATAATTCACTAGAGAACATGATCCAATTTTAGTAAATGGCTAAAGACCTCTACAGTTCAGTCCTTCAGCTTAACATGTGGCCTCAAGCAGTGTTGTTGGCACAGCTGAGGCAAAACTTCAAAGTGTGTAGAAATGAACAGTAGGCTGAGAACAGAAAGTTCCACAGTATGGCTTAAGGAGCTGCATGAATGCATATGACAAAACATTGTTTTAACCTGCTCAGAGCCTGCTCTTGCCGCCAATACTTAAAGTTCCTTACCCATTATTATGAATATGACTAACTCCAAAAAATAATTAAGAGCAAAATCACCTGGAAATTACTAACATATTCAGCCAGTAATAAGCCACTGCAGAAGAGTGCTAGTGCAGGGACAGGATTTATAAGCTTGCACATAGATCAATATACTTACATCATAATTACTAACAATTGATAGGCTTTAAACACTTAATGCAAAAGCCTTCATAGCTTTTGCTATGAAAAAACAGTGAACTGGTTTTTAAGAAAAGCCTAACAATGTTGTCAAAGACAAGTATAAGTGATTTACATATCCCTTGTAAATATTCTGAAATATTATCTACAGAGTGAATACTACATATTCTTTTGATAAGACCTGAGGTCAATTTATTCAGTACTTAACATACTGTCCCAAAGTCTAGCTGGCACTCAACAAGCACTTGAACACTGATGAGAGTATTTTTAAAGACTACAGTGCCAATACCCTTAAAAAATTATAAAGATGAAAACTTCCAACTTGTAGTAGGTATAGTATGGCAGATAACTGAGCCATGCAACACCTGACTGAAGCTGCATGCAAAGCTTACTACAAAAATATAAGCTTTTAAAAAAAGTAAACAGACATCTGTAAAATTACCTTAGAACTGCTATCATATGGCAACCAGCCAACTACGATTTTTTTACAATTTTTCTTTTTTTTACTACTTCTGCTCCTTTGCATGACTTATATTGTGTGTCTTCAGAATGACATGGTTGGACAGAAAGACAACTGAAGTAATCAGATTTATGATGAGAGGCTTCTTTCTGTTGCTTTAATCTAAAGGCTGCAGATATCTTTGCCTTTGGTTTAGTATTTTAAATTTGAAAAATGGGAGCAAGAGGACATCAGTTCAAGGATACTGTATCCATGCTCATTTTGACAGCCATCAGTACAATTTATTTACAAATGAACAAAACCTCTTCTTTCATACAGCCTTACTGAAGATTTTAAGCATATGAAGCTGCATTTCAGTGACAGAATTGTTACACATGAAGACAATTGCACTCTTAAGTGTTTTAGTCACAGGAGGATTAAATGCTCATATTGTGCACTTGGCTAAAAAAACTACAAATACATTTTCCTGGATTTTATTTCTTTCTATTAAAGTAATTCTTACCATACATGCTAGTATGTAGCAAGCACAAGCAAAAGCACTATGGATAGCACAGTATTTCATGTATGCAAAGAACGTTTAAAAATTACATTTTCACAGTCTTGATTGTATATGTATCAAATCAAGTCAGCTGCCAGAACACAATAATTGATACACTCATGCTGTGTGTTATGAATGCTAATTATTTGAACCCCCTTTCAATCTTGACAACTCATGTATTCATTTGTTCTGGATTTCTTCAGAGATTTTTCAAATACTATTTCTGTTACAAGAGAGTAAGGTTATAGATTGTACTATTATTCCTGATCATTAGAAACATAAAGCACAACATGAGCCAGAAACTGTAAAGGAAGGAAAAAGCTCTTGAAATATAAGGGGGTGAGAAGGAAGGGGGGAAAGAGCAAAGTTATGCTTAAATCGGATTAATTATTAACCACTTATTCTGCTTTTATTTTCACAAAAGGATTAACATGTGAAATAAAATTTGAGTACAATAATATTTATTATCAATGAATTAAAGAATATTTTGGTATCACAAACATTTACCTCAAAAATAACAGAAGCTGAGCCCACACCTGTCAACGAAATACTCGAGAAAATAAAATAACTCTCCAACCAATTAGTGATATACCGAGAACACACAGAGAACATAAAGTGTCCCAGAGGAACAGAAAGCAATATCTGTTTTTAAAAAGTGAGGAGTGGGGAGGAAATGTACATTAATAGACCTGTCAGATTAACTGATATCAAAACACATGGAACCAACAGCTAAACATGAATTATCTGAAGATAAGAAATGAAGGTAAGGAACAGTCAAAATAGATTTGTTACGAGTGAATTAAGAACTAATTCAAATCTGTTTCTTTAGCCAAAAGGGATGTGGTACTCTTGGAAAGCATTTCAGCACAGTTTACCAGAGGATCTATTTTATACCAACTTAAATCATCATCATGAAAAAATAACGAAAAGATGCCTGGCCCAAGGCAGGACTAACAAGTAATTCCTGAAAGATACTGTAGAGTGTTTCTATCCTTAAGGACTAGAAACTTCAGAGCTAGTTTATACTAACAGACTGTGGTATGTAGAGTCTTTATTTATTTGAATTGACAATAAGTCTTTCAGAAATCACCCAGTAAATCAAAAAGTAAACATTTGACCCAAGTCAAAGAAAAGGAAGGAAATCCAGGTGTACATTTCAATCCTGCATATCACAAACATATACTACATTTTAAAATACTCTCTGAATATTATATTATGATATAAAAATTATTTATGACAGTTCCTATAGCAGAGATTTTCAATTGAAAAAATGAAAAAAGTGTTTCAGAAAAACATGAAGAAAAATAAGACTTGCTAGAGAAAGGAAAGCAATCCCCACTCCCCTGCATCTCTCAAACTTATTTTGAAGTGACAGAGAAACAGATGACGTGCCACATTTTTTAAATTGTTACCAAACAGACCAAGAGAAGAGGAATGCATCACTCAAAGCCACTGACAGCAGCCATTTCATAAATATGCTAAAAAAGCTTCTTTCCCCATCTGTAAGTGCACTCAGAGAACAGTATTAGGGATTTTTTTATTTTGTATTATACTATTTGTCGCAAATCTCAAAGTCCTTGTTGCAATGGCAAAATAACAACTCTGGCCTGGATGGGAAATGCCAGAAACTGACTGGTCAGGTGCAGGGAGAAGTGAGACACTGACATTGGCATGACCTTCTCTGCTTCCTCAGGAAGCGATGAAGGGATGGCCTGAAAGGTAAGCAAGTCCCCTCAAAAAAGCAGCACTGTCCACTTATCCTAAGTCACAATATTCCAAAGCCTAGACTAGGCTTTAAACGCTCAGTGGTGTCTACCGTACATTGTAACTTAGTTGGCTCCTTATTAACACCTCTGGACATACCAAATTCTGACAGTCTCAGTTCACAGTTTAAGACTGTGCAAATAATGCTGTCTGATTGCAGAACACACTGCAAAAATCAGGTACTTGTTTACACTTATTTTTCACCCGTAGAAGCCTGATTTGGAGAGCTATTTTCAAAGATGAAGACTTGACAGTTTCTGTGAAGGCTGAGAACTCCATTTCTTTACTGCAAGACCACTGCAGATGTGAGCCACCTTTCTCCTACTGTGCTGTGCACCCAGTCTGCACATCAAAGCTCACAGAACTGCTGTAAAACATCCCAGCTGCTATTGATTTGCTTAATTCACAAATTAAAATTTTCAAGTGAAATAAAGACAACATTACTTTGCTCAACCTAAGCACCCTTTTGATATACTGACAAGCTATTATTAGTTCATCCAGTTATTCAGAAACGAGGCATAAAAAGTGATTTTCTAGGTTAGCACAGCATGCCTTTGGGTAGCATTAGCCTGGGAAGTGAAATAACCATCATAAAAACACATGCCGTGCAGATGTTACTTTAACAAAGTGAACTGTGTAGTTAAAAATCAGCAAAAAATTATTATCAAGATTTGAGTATACATGCAATGACATCAATGCAACAGCTTTAACAGCCCTCAGATCTAAAACATTTTAAAGCTAAATTAGCTTAAGCCTTTTCAATTTTCTAGCCCTGAAAATAATTGCCAGTTTTTTCCATGAACTACTGGGTATTTTTAGACTTCTTTCAGGGGAAATGTTATTTACAAACACCTAAGTACTCTTCAGCAGGCCTCAAATAAAACAAGAAAAAAACCCCAAAATCCAAAACAACCCTCCTCAAAAAAAAAAAAAAAAAAAAAAAAATCCCTCTAACTCTTACACATGTAATACATATAGCAACTATCTGTAGGGCACATCTTTGAAAGGCAAATAGCCTCCAGCTTATTTTCTCTTTTTCAGAGACTGAAAAAGTACAGAGGAAAGGAAATGAACAGGAGATATACTATCCAATTTTCATATACCTTTATACCACAGCTATGTTATCTATAACACAGAACTGTCTTAATGGTTGTTAGCAGTATTTACACAGCAAGCGTATTGCAGAAGAACAAATATTTTTCCATAATTAATTCAGTGTTACATGTGGTTTGTTGCTTAGCTATTGATGAAAACATTTAATTTAATAAAATTCAGCCTTTTCCTCTGTACTCCCTCTCCACATTCTATTGTTGCTAATTACAGCACATTCTCTCTCACACACAGAGGGAAAGCTGCCAAGCAACTCCCTCCAGAGCCAATGTCATGGCTACTTTTCAGATTACTAAAAGGAATATGCAAACTGCACTGCCAAGTACCCTCTCCACAGGGATTAAGTGTGTCATTTCAGAATCTGTAGTCTCAGATGAATCAATCTGAATTCCTCTTGCCTCACACCGATACCTCAGTCAAGTCAGCCCTGCTGGCAGATAACTCACACTCCACTGTTGCCAAAGTTAAACAACAAATGCTTGTGTTTGAATTGGGCACTAAAGTATTTTAGTACCAAATCTCTTCATTAATAACCAAGGTGTTATCTCATTAATATTTCAATGATAGGTAATTCAGAAAAACTGACTTGTGATATGGTTACAGACACAGGGGTTTTAAACCAATGAAATAAGGTACATCTACATCTGTAGAAAACACTGTCACCCTTTTTTGTTAACACTCACAGACACACTTGTGCCAACTATATAATTCATGATGCCTTATTAGATTATCAATCATTGAAATAACCAAACCCAAAAAATCCCCTCACTTTCACATTTGAAATATCTTTCATTTATTGAGATGCAAATTTGTGAAATAATAAAAATCTGCTCATCCAGATACAAATGACTCCTTCAACTCCACTGGGACACCTCAGTTAGAAAGACATTTGCTACTACAGGTAAAGAAGAAACAACATCTTTTTTTGGTCAGTTCCATCCACACAGGAATTTCCAGAGAAGCATATACAGCAGAAGGGGCTACAACGAGCTTTGCAAAACCAGAATATCTTCCTTTAGTAAAGAAAATGTTTCATTTAGTGAGATTTCAAAGGCAACACCATATGGAGAGTGGAACAACTCCCAACCATGACATTAACAGCAAAGCCTCTTTGTAGTTGCATCAACTGCTTTTAAAAATTAAGTAACTCTTATGGTACCTGTCCCTTTACATTTGCATTATGGTTCTACCGAAAAGCTTTCTCAAACAGCTTCTGTTTGGCACTGCTCATGGAGAGGAACCTCAACCTGCATGCAACATTTCCAGGCTCTTCCATTACCCCCCATTGCACACCAGCACCTTTCCACTGCAACCACACTCTGCCAACCCCAAGCAACAGCCAAGAGCTAAGACAGCCCACTAGGAGTTGTTTTAAAACACTAGCAAAGAGCATACACTTCCACAATGATATCTAAATTTACTGGATGCAAAAACCTTATCTACTGCTTTAAAAGTTTGTTATTTAATTCAGTGGAAAAATGACATCACCACTGAATTCCTGCTGTCATCAGAAACCCTGTAACTAAGGTCTAGTACTGCTGCCTATCTGAAGCAGAGAAATGTTACATAGGTGTCCTTTTTCTTCCACATACACTTAAAACACCACAAGAAAAACACTAATAGTGTAAGGAGGAGATGGGAAAAGAAAACCAGCATCCAGGTTATTCTGCATCTTTAACTGAATATTACTCCTTTGAGCTAGTAATGACATTTTATTTCCTTATTGTTTTCATAAAAAGAAATTGAAATTTAGCAATCTTAAACCCTATTGCAGTGTAAGTATAACCTGGGTAGAATAAAGCCAAACACGCGACGGGCAAACACATGTAACTTCACAAGAACAGAACTAATTGTATAGAAAAAATTCCACTACAACAGCAAAAAACCTGTCTTACTAGAAAGGGGGATTAGTTGTTATTTTTCGTTACAGATACATATTCTTTGCACCAGAATTCTCGATAATCATAATAACAGTCCATGAAATGAATATTCCTATATAACTCACAAGAATACAAGTCTCTTTTTTGGAACTATTACTTGAACCTTGTTTCAGAATATTTTGCATAGAGTTTCTGATTTTTTCAGTAGAAATTTAGTAAGGACAAATATTAAGAATTCAATAGCTGGCAGTATGTCATGACAGCAATGTACATCTTGTTGAATTCCCAAAAGCCCATCAAATTTACATAAAATAAATAAAATAATAATTCTGAATACATAGGAAGTCAGTATTCAAATGAATTTAATTTTGTTTTATCCAGAATATTCCCTTTCACTGTAAAAAGAAAAAAATATTAAAAATTATCCACACTATCTCACTAGAGAAAATGTAACAAATATACTGACAAGTTAATGGCAGTTTCAAAATACATAAATAAAAGACACACAAACCACCACCAAAAATGATGATTCCCAACTCAAGTTCCTCTCCAGCTGTTCAGATGTGTATGTACAGAGAATAAAATAACTGTAAGGCTGTTTTTCCTTCCTTGGGGAACTGCTGCCTTTTCCATCACTGCAAACACCACTTTTAGCAATTGTCACATCTGAAGATCTCTTTGCCTCTCTCCTACCCTGCTTTTAACAAAGTGCACTATAAAGCTTGAACTGCAATAGTATAAAACAGATCAAAACTGTCCCTGAATCTTAAACTTAGTGACAAAATTCCTTCATCTACATACACTTTAAAATACAGACAAATAAGGCATTTATATTTTTTACCCCACTGAAGTAGTATCCTACTATTATCTAATTTGGTAGATCAACCTGTATAAGAAAGCATTCTCAACTTCCTTAACTGACCATGAAGTATCAACTTATACCATTGTAAGAAATAGCACACTAATATAGTGTGCTTAAAATCAAGTCCATTAATAGTTTAGAGAACATACTAGTTGGTTGGAATGTCTCTTGAACTTTCTCTATCAGCTTTAGAATATTTTGAACACAGCATGAACTTCTGTACATAAGCATCAAAAGACAAAGAGGAGTTGAACTCATAGTTACACAGACTATTGTTTCACTATTTTTAGGCAGCCTACTAAAAGTGGAGAAGTACACTAGGAAGGTAAAGAACCAGTGAATTTTCCAAACGCCATAATGAGACCTCCTAAAAAAGAATCTTCCCTTTATGCAAACTGCTTCTATTCTGCCATATGAATACCTGCCATCAACAAAACTTTAAGTGCAGTCTAGCATTGTGTTTCCTTGCTGCGCAGGTGAACTTACTTCTAAAGCCTTTGAAATGGTCTATTGACCACACCCCTCCATTAACTTCTGAGAGGTAATGAAGCTATAATCTATAAACCTCAGGGATTCTTAGCAGTTCACAAGAACAATCATTAAGTCACCTGTTCCTCATATACCTCTGTAATTGCATGCCAACATGTAGTGGAAAGCTGTAAAAATATTGCTAGATAAGTTCATTGGTGAAGATTAGAGTTACTGGAAAACCCAGCTGTCTGAATTCATTATTTTCAGCAAATTGCATGACAGCCTGACAGAGTTTGCCTCATAGATTGTTCCATGCTGTCTTAGGAGAGAAATACTCCAGAAAATGTCTACAGGTTTCAAACTCTACCCTATCTTCCTAAGGCACCAGCTGATTTGAGACCCTGACAGACTGCTCAAGGTTCATGCTGACTAGTCATGAAACTTATTTTGGAATTTCATTTCTTACCCAAACTAGTGTGTTTTGGGCACAGAAACGTTACAGAAGTTTCATGGAATCATATCACAGAACTCACAGAACCACAGAAATTCCTACAGCATGCATTTTGATTTCATACTGCATCAGGCATTCGAAAGTCTCCCCATATGCTTCAGGTATTTCAATCATCCATATGCAAAGTTTGCAATTCTGAATGCTTAATTATCCCATTGCACTCCACAAACAGAAAAGTGTTTTCTCCAAGCACTGGTCAAGCCATTTTGCAAATGTGCTGGCTCCTGCAAGTCAGAACGTAGCAAGCTTTAGTCCATTAGTATGACAGGTAGTGCTCTTACTAACAACTGCTTTTTACTCCCTCTGACAAATGTGCTCTGTGCCATGGCTGACGTTTGTGTAGTAATCAGGACTGATGGATAGGGACGCCAGTGCTGCCGAAAGTGCCCCCCATTTTAATGTGAGCGATTTGTCAAATGTGCTGCTATCACACTGCTGTCAGGCACGGCCAGGAAAGCACTCTATCATCTCTCCACCAACCAAGGTCACTTTGGCAGGGACAGGAGAACTCTCCAATGAAATTTTCATCTTTATTGGCTATATGCACGGCCTGGTCTTCACAGAATTGAGTTTATTTTAAGCAGTCATTAAACGTTTTTGCAAAATGTCCTTGTTACCAAATGCCACGTTCAAATATACAAATGAAAGCACATTGAAGCAAAAGTTGCACAGCTAGCTAACGTCCATTTTTAACTCCTCTCAAAAGAAAAAGAAAATGCTGATACATCTAAGCAGTAGCTAAAAGCTTCATGCTCTAAAGTACCAGATTTCAGACACTTCTATTGAAGTCATACCATCTACATTCTCACCACCAACTGTCCCCCAGAAAAAAACAACACAAAGTACTCCTAATGATCTTCAGCTATGGTACTTGTTATTATTTTGTGCTGCTCTGTGTGTTTTAACTGATTTAAAAAAAAAATACAGTGCCATTATAAATGTTTAGGATATACTCTTAATGAAAGATGATGACTTACAAATAAATCTGTTCCAAGCAGTGGCCATTTCCACACCTCTCCATTTCAAGAAACACAGTTTTGTAGGTTCAGAATTGCAGACTTATTGTAAACCCCTGCTTGTCAGGTTCTTACAAGATAGACTTAATTTAATAGTTACTTAATCATACAAGGGCTTTTGCCACCAGAATATCTTAAAACACAAAGAAAATACATATGGAACAACAATGAAAAGATCAAAGTGGCAAATATGTGTGTGTATCATCACGACATTTCAATTAAACTGGAGTCTCCAAAACCAAAATAGACTCTTCTGGAGTACACAGATGTAGAGAATGAGTAACTGTATCTGTACTAGTTATCAACTAGGGACATATTACAAGCTTTTCTGTGTAACATCCTCCAGTTCTTAAGTCTTATTTTTTTAATAATTTTGTCCTTTTTTTGTGCCAACATTCAAAACCAACGGAAAATAGATGCTTAGGCATTTTACAAGACAAGTTATCTAAAGCTTCAGCCACACGGATAAAAACATGGTCTTAAAGCAACTAGGGAATTCACAGAACTTAGTTGGTGACCTTAATGCAAAACATGAGAAGAAAGTTATACCAAAGGCATTTTTGAAGTAACAGCTTACTGGGGAAAAAAAAGTCTTTTACAGATCAACCCAGAATGCAACAGATAAGTCATTCCTATCACTTAAGAAACATAAGAGTTTGTTCATGAGGTAGAATATAAATCAGCACACACATACATTTGCCTACAACTCCATCCTAAGTCTGTAGTATTTACTGACAAAATCCAAAGCCTGTAAGAAATTATTACTCAAGGTAAGAAGTCATAAGATACACAGATAGAAAGTAGCTGTAGTAGCAGAAAACAAGGTGGGGACCTCCCTGCACAAAGATGCTCTCACAGCTACATCCACCCCAACCCAACTGGCAATTATTTTTGTTTTCAAAGATGAAATCAAGAATCTAGTTCAAAACCACTGATGCTATATCCTTTTTTTGCTATGCATTCCTCCAGACCCCCAGATGACTGGCAATAGCTTAGAAAACCTCTACTACTGCAATGTCACTCTCAACGCTTCTGCTCACTTCCTAAACCATGAGCACCACAGAGCTGTTTGATAAAACCTTCACATACTGTAAATGCATTATCTCTAACTCGAGCAGACAGTCATTCTATGTCTGTAATGTAAATACACATTTACTGCTTTAGTGACCACAGAAATCTATTCTCTCTCTTCCTCTACGGCATATCATCACTTGACATCAAGAGAGACTCTAAGATTAAAGAAAAGGGATGTGGGAAAGACAAGAACCCAGAAAAGGTAGACATTGTTTCTATTTTATTTAGAAATTGGTCTTGCCCAAGAATGGCTGTCTCATAGAAAGCGTGTTGAAAACTTATCGGGATGTTTAACGAGTCTCTCTCTAAAGGTCTCCTCCTTTTCTTCCGACCCTTTCTTTAATAACAAGTTGGATCAGGTAGTGATCTCAATTTGCT
This sequence comes from Apus apus, assembly GCF_020740795.1. Taxonomy (NCBI): domain Eukaryota; kingdom Metazoa; phylum Chordata; class Aves; order Apodiformes; family Apodidae; genus Apus; species Apus apus. Next base: position 14,257,235 of record NC_067294.1, on the reverse strand, counting down.
GTGAAAAATGTAAACATGCCTTCTGTGCCAGAAGGCCTTTGTTTGGCTGCAAATTGTGGCTTGGCATTGCTCTAAGCATAGAAGGTAAATAATGACTAAGTCTCTACATAGTTAACATTGTCAAAAACATTCACGTCTAGACCAAATTTCTGGAAAGCTTCAGAAAAATGCAACAGCAGCATTTAGATATACCAGTAAGAGAAAATACAATGTCTTGTGAAAGAAGAAACTCATGCTGTTTCTTCCATTGAAATCTTGAATACCTTTTCATCAAAGAGAAGGCCACCCTGAAATTGTGGGTGAAATTTCTGCTGTTATCAAAGCTTATACCAAAATAGTCAATGTGTGAGACTTCTACAGACACAGTACAGATGTATAAAAGAGTAACAGAAAGTTTTCCCCAAAACCTCTGTTGTTTGGAAATCACTATCACCACATAAAAGTAAACCAAATCTATGTGAAACCACAGTAACAACAGGCATGAAACAGAAAAGAAGAATATTTGCTCTACTGTACTGTACTGTAAGTTGTGGATGTCCAGAACATAAAAAAAAAAAAAAAAAGAAAGCAGCTAAGCTTGAATGAAAATACTTGAGAAGCAGCATGGGGGAAAAAAAAATGAAGTGGGAAATAAAAACATGGAGAGGTCTAAACTGCAAAAATCTAACTGCAGAAAAGATTACTAAAAGTGTGCATTGATGATGTAGTGACTACGTATACACAATGTCCTCAATTTATAGAAATATATATACACAAAACCTATCATTAAAAAGTTTCAAGTTGATCAACCACAATGATGGAAAGCTTTTGCCAGTCTCACTTTCATCTCTCCAGGTATCTCCTCACATGAGAAATAAAAGGATATCATAACCAGTTCTCAAATAAAAGCACTTGCACAGACTACATCTGGAGATTTTAAAACAAATTACAGATAAACTTGACTAACACAAATAAATGCACATGTAGAAAACATACAAATGGAATTATTTTGAGACCATACTGATTTGGAGACAGAACAGAAGTAATTCAAGGTCTACAACTTAAACTGTTTGATATTGTACTTGAGAACAATCCTGAAGGAATTTAATATTTGTGATTTCATACAATAACAATCAATAAAATGGATACATAATCAAACTGAGAAATAATAAAGAATGTGAAAGCTTTAAAAAAATGTCACCACGCAGTCAAAAATTATCATCAAAAAAAACCAACAAAAAAGGAGCATTTTCTAATCAGGTTTTACCATGATATCAAGGAAACTCTTCGCATTCCTTAAAAATTAGTAAATATTCATAGTCTCATTCTCACAGGTATCTGCCTAACACTATTCCCTTTATAAGGAAGTGATAAATTGAACTCATGTATGTCTTCCAGTTTCCTCAGCTAAATGCTTCATACAGTCTCTTATGCTAAATATTTGAAGACAGTCTAGAAATTACTAAACTATGTGAAAAACTTCAAGCAGAAAGATTACCTTTGGAAAGATAAAAACATAAACCAAGACTAAAAATATCAAATTTTAACTGTCCATCAGATGAAGAGTTGAGATAAACCTGTATCTCACTTCAGTCTACATTTTAGAAAGAACTAGGATATTACTCAACAAATAAGAGTTATTAAGCACACTAAATAACAGCAAAATTATAATTACACTGGAGATTTGTCTTAATAAATTAGATGTGAAAGGGTCTTTACTATCCACCCATGTGCAGGTAGAATTTAATTAATTATCACTCATAAATGCTAATACCAGAGCTGCCAATCTCCTACACAGTAATTGAGGAAATGCCCCAAAATCTCAGAAAGGAATACTGAAGAGCTCGTTGGTTAGAAAATAGTTAACCCAACAGCAATATGGAGAGAAGGAATTCCTCAGAGAACTGAATAAAGAGATGTTTTCATCTCGTTACATCTACCTTCATAATTATAACAAACTCATCAGCCTCTAGATGAATACCACGTATAATCATTTTCCTGCATATTTTCCAAAGCAGGAAACTTAACAAGATATGAACGCTACAGAATAATTTAGGCTATTTGCAGTTCTCATCTCATTTTGAACTAAGAAGTATAGTTAAGCTAAAAATAACTAGACAGAGACTTTATTTATTTACCACAATCCTTGCTCACAGCTGGGTAAGTAACAGTTTTATCCTTTTTTAAAGGAAAGTAAATTTAGACTATAGTTAGACTGTGGTCTGCAAATAATAAAAAAGGTAATGTAAATAACTAGAGAATCCAACACACCTCTAATCTACCTAAACAGCTGCTTTCTTTAAAACATTTTAAAATACATTTAAAAAACAACAGCAACAAAACCAACCCACAAAATAAACAAAAAATCTGAAAATATTATCCCACCATTATCCCAATCCCACCCAGTGATTAATTTCACTTACACTAAAAACAAACCAGAGGATTACATCCAGTTCAACAAAATCAATCACATATGAAGTACAGTAATAATAATGAGGAAAATCCTGACCCACCCAGTGAAAGTGGAGCTCTGCCAGAAAAACATTTCTTGGCAAGGCTCTGTGCCCACTAATTAGGGACTGAACCATTTGGGGAAAGTTACTGCGTGTCCTCAGGAATTCATACAGAGCTGTCCAAATCCACCTACCTCTCCAAAAGTGAAATTATGTTGTTACACATATTGGCACAGAATAGGATCAGGCAACAGCGTCCAATATGAATCAGGAGGATTTCAGATGAACTGGGGGATACAGGGTGGGTGTATGTACACATGCACAACACCTGCTTTGTATTCCCCCCAGAAAGGCCATCTTTTTCTTCATTAGCTGACTGTGCAGGAGAGCGTGCAAAGCTGCCAGATCTTTGCTTCCACAATAGCAATGCTGTTCCATAATTCCATAGTAAAATCACTGAAGGAACTACAGTCTACCCCCTGAATACAGCTATTTTTATTGACACACAGAAAAGGAAACCAGTGAATGTTCATGTACCCATTTGACATGAAGCACAAATTTCCTGTTTAATCCCAAAACTTTCACGTTTTCTTCACAATTCACCTCACAGTATCAACACAAACTGCAGGGAGGACAGACACAAGAGTTATCCTGAAGAGTGGTCTCAGCAATGACTTCCTCAAACATGGCTCTACATTCACTGCGACACACGCTCAAAAAGGAATTTCCTTCCGGAGAGTCAGTGTGCACCACCCATGTCAGGATCACCTACAGTTTTTATACTCCTATGAGAAGTGGTATGCACACAGGTCCCATTTTTGACATAACTGCATTTAGATGTTCTGAAGTCAACAGGGCAGTGGAAGTTCTGCTTCAGCAAGCCTTAACATCTGGCCTGATATAGAAATCGGTTTTTAATGTACAAAATAGACTGAATATCTTACAACACTTCATAAGCACAAGGGTGGTGTCTCATATGTGACATGATGGAAATGTACACTGAAGAAGAACCCCACTTTCTTTTTCTATTTTGCAACTTAACAAATCTAATTTTCATATATTAAGAACAAAGTATTTAAAACTGCCTCCCTGCCCCCATTTCACAAGCAGTGTTGACAGATAACTTAAGACAGATGACAATGAGCAAACCCATATTGACAGAGGCAGTTATAAAGAGCTGACATGATTACTTATATTTTTTTGGCAAAATATACAAGAAGTTTAACACAAAACAGCTTAGGTTAATTTTACATACTTATTTACGTGCCAAAAGCATATTTTACACAAACTTTAAAGAGAATACACAGCTTTGCAAAAATAGCTATTATGGCTTAAGGGCTAAATTTGACCTGAAATAACAGGCTGAAATCATGTGAGTAGGAAGATTTCATAAGGTGTTTTTTCTGTTTGTTTGGTTAAAAACTCAAATTCTGCTATTAGCATAGCAGGTGTCTCACTGTCCTTCCTTTCAGCCTGCTTTACACTGCCTTCGTGTAGTGACTGGTATGCTTGAAAAGGTCCTAAAAGAGAAAGGACACGAAAAAAAGTGGAAGGAATATCCAAGAACATCATAAAACAACCTGAAGTGCTGACTCACGCTGTAACCGCACAAAGCTGAAAACCAGGCCACTGCAGAGAAAACAATGGAAAGGCTGAAAAATTCACTATCTTCAGGAACGTGCAAAATCTGTATTGGATGAAACAGCATACAGAGGAGGAGCCCAACTTCCAAGCAACAGTATGAATTGGAAAACCTTCCATAACGTACTCCTGCCCTTAATTCTTCATGCAGAGGACAGAGAGAGGAGGGGGCAGCAGCGCACTCGCCAGTCACCCTCCAACAAAGGAGCCTTGTTCCTGTGCCGGCAGCCACAGCTGCTTCCCGGGGCTCTTGGGGGAACGTTTCTGAAGATGTCAGTTGGGAGACTGAGCACTGGTGGTATACTGGAGATACTACCTGCTCCCCTCCCCCTCCAAATTCCAGTGTCTTTTTAGCTATTATTCTGTACTTAATCAACTAAAGCAGACAAATAACTTTCCTATTCAGACATAATTCATTATCCTTATTTACCCAAGCTGGCAAAATTTAGAAAGATGATTCCTTCCAGCCTTTTTAATTACCAAAATTCTACGTGCTTTAAAATACCATAGTCTCCCTTGAGTATTTAGCAGAGCTGAAGATCACCATGGCAATAAGAAAATGGTGCCAATGTTATCCTGGCACTGTCTACAGATCTCTGGAGACTTAGCACAGGAGAAAACTAAGCTCACGTAAAAGCAGGCACTCTAATGATTTTTAATATACCTTTTATTTTTGTTAATTTGATGTTAAAGAGGTTGAATTATAAAAAATAAAATCTTAGAAGCACAGGGTTTCCTCAACAGACAAAACAGCTAATGCGTTTACTATTTCAAGGTGAAATCCACTTTACTTGCACTAAAAAAGCAAGGTCCTACATTTAGTAGCTGGATAGGTGTGAAACTGTTGCCAAAGCATTGGAGAAAAGAAATACAAACCCACATGACAACAAAGTCTGAGGAAAAAAAAAAACAAACAATCTTCAGTTCTTCAGGTCCCTTTAGAACTTAGACTCAGGCATGTGATGAAGCTTTTCTCTACAGCCACAACATGTGGAAGCCTGTAGTTCTTCCAGCCAGCAAAACAATGCTTATGTTTCCAGTTTGTTTGCTTTTTCCTTTCCCCGACTCCCCCTTCTCCAAACTATTATAGGGGGATGAGGGATAACTTTTACCAGGATTGTATCAGTAACATGCAACACAATCACACAGAAATGGGTAGCAATACAAATGAAAAAGCAATGTACTGCAGTGCTGCTCGGCACTTTTAAACCAGCCTCTCTATCAAAAGCCAATGCAGCACAGGAGTATCTCCTGAAGACCAAGTGCTGTACAACAGTGACAGCACATACCAGAAGAAACTACTAAGCCATGCAGGTCAAGATACAAACAAAGAGCACCTTCCCTTCAAATTTACTGTAGTGCCAGGACAACTGCAGATTTCTTTTTTTATGGTATCAAACCAGCCACGGATACATTATGTTCTTTTGTAGTCAGCAAACAGGACAGAGGGGAAAATAGGCTATTTATCATCCCAATGCCTATGCACACAAAAAGACAAGCTAGTTCTGTACTAGCTGAAAGATGCATTCGAAATTTCAATGAAGAAATAAAATGCTATACTGCAAATACCAAAAGAGGGATTTAACTCCATATAGTGCTGAGTGACTCTGACTTAGCAGACTTTACTGTGAAAATGTCCATTACTTCAACTATCATTTTATAAATCTGGTTTTGAATTTCTATGTACCACTCTCTTCACATACACACAGAATAATTTTATAAGTGGTTCATATAGACTTGTGCTGACATTTTTGTTTCAAAAGTAAATAAAACATACTGTAATATTGTTTTACAGTAATGCATTCAGTGCAACAGCATTCAACTTAAGATATACTTTGGGGGAACATGGAGAAATACTATAGCAGGAGGGCAGAGGAACCAACAGTGACTCTTCCACTTCCTGCATTCTGATGGACAGAACACTGGCCTGAACAGCAGAAAAGCCACATGCAATGTCTGGCTTTTACAGAGTCAGAAGTGTCTAGGATATTCAAATCTTAAATATGAATCAGATATTTGCTTCAGTTTCATTTGTGTGTCTCACAAATGCCAGAGCTACCACGGTACAAATTCATTCACAAATTAAACTAAATGTTATAATCCAAAAAGCAGACATTCTGATGCAGATAGGCTTTTTGTCCATATAGATGAAAGGTTCTTTAATAGCAGAAGGCAGAGAAGGAATAAATATTAAGAAAACTCTCCATGTGTCACCACACAAACTTATTTACACTTGGACAGCTCTAGTTTCATATCCAGGTAATGCAAACACATTGAACAAAAACTGCAATTTACTATGGGTTTGAAATAGAATGCCAAGATTGCATGGAAGCATTCCTACTTGGCAAAAAGGATTTTGCATTCCACAACATTAAATGAATTTCAATCGTCATGAATAATACCAGTTCCACTAGTGCTTATGCAAGTACATGAGACCCTTTCAGCAAGCAACGTAACAAGTTGCACTCAGGGTAAGCACAGTTGGCAAAGGCAACAATCCTGAAGTTCCCCTAACAAAACGTGGTATCATGTTGAAAACTATTGGAGTTGGACATAGAAAAACATGAACAGAGGCTGTTGTCCTTTGCCACACCAGCCTTAGCTATCTAAAGGGTCCAACTGCACTGTTTAACTAAACTGAGATCAGCAGGACTTATGATTTGCACATCCCTGTGGAAGGATGTTTAACAGGTCGTAAACACACAAAAAAACCATTCAAAAACTAATCACTGCTTTTTATTTAAGAAATAGAGATGGGTGGGTGATTTTCTGCCCTCAAAACTTATGCATTTCAAATAAACACTTGGGAAAATCTGTCTGGAACAGTCCAGGGTGGACCTGATCAACTAGACTTTAACCAACTGAGACACACGGACCCGACCCAATGCAACTCAGGAAGAGGGTGGTTTGAGCATGGAAAACAGTTTGCCAACAGATCAGTTCATTTGGTTCCAGCTACAACACTGAACTACCTGTATAACATACTGTAAGGCATTTACATTTCACTACCTCTTGAAAAAAATGACACAACCTATCTACTCGTCAATAAAGAAACTGGGTTACTGATTCCTGATTTTAGATTTGAAGGGAGCAGATTATCCAGGTGCAATTCTTACAGCATATGAACTCAGGCTTTCTCTTTCCAACATGCATAGGAAGGATGAGCAATTAGGATACTCCATTCTGGGAAGGAACGAATGCAGAAAGACAAAGAGCTACACCGTCACTTTTTCTGAGACCCAGGCTTAGCAGTGACAGAAAATAGGTCTAAATGCCTGTTCACATGTAAGCAAGCATGTGTCTGCAACAACTGGAAGGCCCCACAAACTTAACTGAGGAAATACTGCAAAGACAATATTTATAGAGTGCTCAATCTCAAGAGTTTTTCTGTAAAGATCTCTCCCTTCTGCTTTCTTGACTTTGGTTATCAGACAGGCAGGAGACAAATACAGGTAGGACATAGAAAGCTACTCACATAGCTAACTGCACAGCATCTCGCTCTTCCTATTAATCACTCACATTCATAATAAAGCGAATTGTTGTGTTTATAGGCAACACTATGATAGAACCAAACACAATGAAGAAAAAAAAAAACACATTTACTAAGACTCCAATCATTGTTAGTCTCCTCTGATTTCCTAAGTAAATAACTATATATTGGTAAAGGAACTGCCTTGAATAACAATTGCTTCAGTCTTCGTTTGAGAAGTAGTAGCTAGAAACTTCTCATGCATCAAGCTAATCCGTACTCAATGTGGTATGCTCATCAGTATATCACATACTGTTTATCTGAAAAATTCATCTCACAAGTCCCTGTCAACTTATCTTGCAATATCTGTTCGAAAACTTCCCTTTTTGATCCTGTTCTGATACCAGAGTCAAGTTATTGACTCTAGCTTTTTGAATGTAGCTGTCAAATAAATCTCCATGAAACACTTAAAAAAAAAATCATAGCAGGTGCTGAAAAAGTTACATACTGGCCTCATTCCCTACTGAAGGCCAACAGAACTCCTATACGTGACTTCTTCTACGTCCACCCAAATAAATATTAGAGCTTCACATTCCTTTCTACTGTGAATTTATTCCTCTAGTAAGACATTATCACTGTAGCTAGTTTATAGAGATCAAAATAAACACCTACTTTTCCATGTACAGAAGCTTAACTTTTATCACTTACATCACTTGTTTTCTTTACGTTTTGGTTCACACTTGTCATTTATTAGGAAAAGAACAAGGTGCTTTAATGTTTTTGGAAACTATTCAGAATATTACAGTATCAATGTAATTAAACAATTAAAAATACAATGATCTTGACTGAAGAGGTATTTCAATACACCTCTTGGCATAATGATAGCAATTGAAATCCCTTCTAGACTGCAGCCTACTTTTGCCACTTGCTTGTTTATCGACTTACTTCTATTTTGTTTACAAAGAGGAGGTAATGAAGAAAATCTCAAGGGGGTTTTGTTGGGGTTTTTTTTGGGGGGTGGGTGTTATTGCAGATGTTCTCCCTGCATTAAGGAAAAGACCCCCATGGAATGATAAAGGACTCACTGTTGCACTAATGCAGGAGATGAATTGCATTAACCCCTGCCCTTCCCCATTGTACTTGCCGCCCACTGGAAACAACAACAGAATTACTAAAATCCCTCACTCTCTAATGGGATGGTAATAGGATTCAGAGGCCATTAGGGTAAAGGCAATCCATATTTTACAGTTTAATAAGCTCTTGCTGAAGATGCTGAATCCCCTCTTCAAAGCCAACAATTACTGATTTAGTATTAACAAATCCACAACAACTGTCAAGACCGCAGAATGCATTTGAGATGAAGTCAGCAGCTTCTGGTGACCGACTTGAAAACGTGTGTAGAAAAATGAAACCACTTAAATTGAAATAATTTGTAATTTTACAGTGATACAGGTTATTACTGTCATTTTAGATTTCTTTATATCCATATGTCTTGGTTACTCAAGTTCTCTCACAGTTCTGCAGTGTTTTAGAAGGCAAGGCCTTGTTTCCTGTTTTTCTGAGCATATACTTCTTGTCACAACGAAATAAAACAGTGAACATAAAACTAGAAGCTGAGTCATAAAATCAAATTCTCCACAATCGCAGATATTCAAACAATTTATTAATATTATGACTACCTATTAAGGAGTTGTCTACTAGGCTGTAGATTTAAAAGAACACTTCCGTGTCCAATAGCATGGCTTGAAGTGTAAGGCATAAACTACACTCTGCCCACTGTTACCTTAACAATTCTTTAAAAACACCCCTTTATATATTTTTGAAAGGTCAATGTGCTCAATATTTTCTAAGTTTTTTTTAAAAGATAAAACCTTATGTCGTTATTCCCCATCCTCTCTTCTAACTGACCGGGGACAAAAAGAACAGACCACAGAAGACCCAGATCCTTACATTCCTGAAACCAAAAATATGTCTCACTTAGATACCCACAATACATACTGCTGGATCTCAAAGCCCCTTTTCCACTACTCTTGGGAAAAAATATCTCAATAAAAATGGATGTACTTTTTCAAAGAGATAATTCTGAGACTCAGTTTTGCCTCCCACAAACATTTACACTATCCTCAGTAAGGCAAATGAGAAAATCTAAAAATATGGACCACTGCTTTTTTAGTGTAATTATCACATCAACACAACAACAGGTAAGCAAAATAAAATATTTGGACATAAAACAACTAAAACCAGAAGCCTGTAGTCATCTGAAAATGAGGAAACTGATTCTTCACCACTTGTTTTCAATAGCTCTGACAAAGTTAACATTTTTTTTTACTTTATTAAATACACATTTACAGAGGTAATATTTCTCTTCTGCTTATATAAACTTCAGTTGGTCTTCAGTGTCATAAACTCTGAGATCAGACACACGAAGTAACTCTGTATTAAAGGCAACAGTATAAAATTCTGAGGGGCCATAGTAGCTTCTTTCTGCTTAAAATGGAACACAAGTAGGTATTCCCCAAGATGGGAGCTCTCCAGATACCAGTTGCCTATTAAGTCTCTTTCTCAGAATTCATCAGATTGTCCCAGAGAAGCTGAGTTCAGCCTAGTTTGCTTTCCAAAAACATCACCTTGTCCCACACCCCAGAGAGGTTCTTTCTTTCAAGAACAACTCACCAGTTTATTTAAAACAAAACAAAACCCCCACAAAAAAAACCACCTTGCCAGTTCCCTGAAAAATAATAATGAGGCATGACCAGGAATGCCAGGGGTTAACACCAAATTAACTGTACATTTCTCTGTAACGGATTGAAAAAACAGGCTTTTCCACAGGTCTTCTGCCTTCTCATCAACATCCCCTCTTGGCATGTCTGTCACAAGGACCCAAATCCACGGGGAATGAGGAACACTTGTGTTTACCTGTGCAAAACATTGCAGCCTGAGCTTCTTCATGCAGACACGTTAACCAATCTTGTTTTGTTTTCATATGTTCAGGTACTGCAACTTCACATACCAGGACCAGGCTGATCTTGACATCCTTCTGTAATGCTTACGTGGAGAGTCACCAGACTCCAATAAAGATCACACATATTCACTATTTATCAGAACATATTAATAATGAATGGCAGTATGTCCTACATTACCTCCACAGTTGATGTTAAAAAGCACACATTCAGAAGTGTTCCTGCCCCTCCAAAAGTAGATACACTGAATTCTGAGCTCCTTTCCCACACTTTCCATGCTTTGTCATGTCTAATGCTGAAAGACAGCTTTCAGTACACTCAAATAACACTGAGGAAAGAAAATCAGAATGATTCCTGCAACAATTAACAATTTATGCTCACTATTAAAAAAAGTTCCATACACTATTTTGAAATACAACTCCAAGAGGCATCTAGGGACATCATAAAGATTTTCAAAGCACATCTTCCAGGCAAACTAACAGAAATAACTAGAAGCCAAGTTAAAAAGGAATTTATGAACTAATTCTAGGACAGAAATTGTCTCTATCGACACTTAAGAACAGAAAACATGAACAGAAGGTATCAAATGCCACACAAATGGCTTCTTTGTGTCACTGTAACACATCATCTAGACAGTACTGAAACTAAACATACCCAGCAAGTACCGTGATGAAAACACCTCTCTGAATTCACATGTAACTCATTTGTTGCAAGCAAAATGCCATCAGCCTAATAAAGCTTATTATTTCTGTGTTCACTACAGTAGACTTAGATTTTAGTATCTTTTTGGTCTCATACTGACCAAACCCCATCAGTTGCACTATGTAATGAACCAGTTTATCTTTCTCCTCCAGAAAGAATGTAAACATAAATCACTGGACTCTACTCCAGAATCAGTAAATACATTATAACATTTACTTTTTCATGCAGCTAGCTCTCAAATCTTTATTGCTCAGAACAGTCTAAGATTGTTTTTTAATGTATAATTCAATTCAAAATCTTGCACCCAAACCACAATAAATGTAAAACAAATAAAGAGCAAATTAAAATCCCCACACATCCAGTTGTAATGGAGATCTGCTTGAAAGAACCCTACCGTGTTAACTCACACGTCTATAATACCCCTTTCTAGCTTTCTCTTCTATCACTTAGAAAAGAATTATAGCAGTTTTAAAAGCTGATATTAGATTTATAAAATGCCATTGGAAGCACAAATCCCCTTCCCACTTGCAGCATAAATTTGGATTTGAATCAAATCCTTCAGAGATAAAAGCTCTTCATCTGCTTAGTTTCCCAGAAAACAAAAAACAAAATCAAATAATGGAATATCAAAAGAGCCTCAAACTTGCAGATCGTAATGAGAAAATATCAAAACATTTTTAAAAAAAACAAATCAGAAACTCCAACTAGAAATTATCGGTTCATTCAGAAGATTTCCTTTTGGAAGATGGTTAACAAGGATAAAATGATTTATTAAGGCTGGCTAAGGGTAACTGGGTAAAAATGAAAAAGGTGCTGCCTGCACTGTTAGTCCTGACTGGCTTAGCATCTGACATTTTCTATCTCCAAAGACCACTCATTTTTATCGCAGTCATTCTAAAAATCCTCTCAAAAAAAAGTAGGAAGGAGACACAATATAATGAACTATAACACACTAATCACGGTTCAGATTTCTGTCAAGTTTCTTTGAACCTAAATGTGCATTTACCAAGAATTTCCCCACACAAATAATTGACACTCATTTCTGCAACTAGACAGACATGATTCTCTGTCATTCAGTGCTAATTACTTCACTTCCAAATTTCAGTAAAAATATATTCATCTTTTTTAGGTAGCAAAACCTAATATGCTTCATCTTTAAGTCTCATACTAGAAAACTGAACATCTGCCCATTCCTTACATTCTACTGACCTCTAGAGACTGTATGTATGTATGTATAGCATATATACATCATTTATGTGCATGTACACATACCAGAGCAATGTCACAAGGGACTGACTTGAGAGAGATCTGCGTGCACTATCTGATGGTTATACCCTAATCACTAACTCTTCGTAGAAACATTTTCTTTTTTGTTTTCTAGTCATGAAGAATCTCTAGCTATTTTTTTTTCCCTTTCCTCTCTGTGCTCTTCCAAGTCAAACACACCATAGCCTTCTTTATCTGTTCTGCACAGAATTAACTACAAGTATAAATAAAAATATTGAGAGAAATCAGGTTTCATTTAAGCACGAACACCTGCTGGGGAGGGAGCACCACAAAACCAAAGGTCCTCGTTAGTGGAAAATGGTCACTATTGTATGAAGGGAGAGAAGAAAGACTCTCACAACTCAGTACCCACACTTGTTCCCCCACCAAATGATAACATCTTGCAGCAGCTTCCTTGTTTCCATTTTGTTGCCAGGGTAAAAACTGTACAAAAGACTGTGTTGGGTTTGACATTTAGACCAAACAGAAAGGGCTTAAGGACTTGCATTTGTCAACTAAAACCGATTCAAAATAGACATTAATCCAATAATAAACAGAAACAAGGGGAACAGAAAAGGCTATGTTCCTCCATAACAATGTTAGCCTAACTCAGCAATACTGCATGGTCAGGTATATAAAAAAAAATATTAAAACAAATACATACAAAATTAACATGTGAAAGTGTAAAGGCACATTTTCCAACTGAAAATTCCTCCTATTAAGTTTTGATAATGCCCAGATAATATGCAAGGGGTTAATACTGCTAATGTTTTGCAGAAAAGGACCATTCACAAAACAATAGCACAGGACTCAAAAAGGTAAGTTTAGAATGATCTGAAAACAATGCTTTAGCTAAAAAGCTTTTCGGCTATTTTTTTTTCCCCCTTTTCTTTTTTTCTGGGGTGGATAGAGGTTTTAAATGCAAGATTTTTCACTTACAATCATTGCACATAATAACAGAACACAAATTTTATTTTATTTGAAATCAGCCGAGTGACACATTGAATTTTATTACTATAAGCTATAGATAGCAACTGAACTCTGTATCACATGCATTCAATAAAAACTGCATTAGCTAAATATATTTTACATAACACAGCATAAAGTGAACCTACATCCACTACTTCAAGTTACCAAGGAGCTACTTCAACATTAATAAGGAAACACATACATCCATGTTGTTTCCTTTAGAAGTAACATCCTTAAGTTAACTTCATTGCCAAATCCTATTTCTATTTTCTTAATTATTTTTATACAGCTTTTATCAAATTTTAATTAAACTATTATATAGACACATTTGAAATGAGCTTCCCAAATAAGTAATTAAATTCCTATTATCTGCAGTACATTTTCCTATGTACACATCATGGCTTTATATTTCAATAACTTACTCCAAACTATTATACATCCATTCCTCCTGTGTTCCAATACTGTGAGACTGGGTATGCATTTTTTAACTTTAAATGGGCTTAAAACACATACATAGATTCAGATTTGTGTTTGTTTATACATACATAAGCATGCATAGACAAACCTATAAATGCAGTATTACTGCTGCTGAGAAATGTGACAGTAGACTCAGTTGTGGGCAGAATTAGTAACCCTAATCAGCTATTCTAAACTTTTCATAGTGTTCTCATAAATAGAATTCCACTACCCAAGTATGCTTGCTTTTATCTTCATGACTTTGAGAACTGAGAAATACAAAGATAAAAGTTTATTCCTTAGAGCTACATAGTGTCACAAGCCTTTAAACAGAATCAGCCCATGTTTTCAACAGGGAATTCTCCTTAAAAACTGATGACATATTATGATCTTTTATACTAAATTACACACCATTCTATTGAACTGACAACTCTGAGAGTAAACTAATGTAAGGAAAGCTCAAGACCATAATTCTGGTAATATTCTCTCACCAATAACAACCAGGCTTACTTTTCTGAATGACACAGAGCTCTAAAAATGTGAAAGTGCTCATGAACTTTTGGCCATGCTCTGGTGAGATGCACAGTGTTCAATATCAATTGCTAATTTTCTCTAAACTGCTAGGAACTTGGGGGTTTGTTTTGTTTTCAGGAAAACACAACAAAACAACCCCAAACCACAAAAAACTCCACATGACTATTCAATACATATAGCATTGACACTGACTGTACCATACTCATGAAACACAGGAAGATCTAACTTCTTCCACACACAATGTATGGAAATGGTTTTCTGAAGCTTAAGGAATTGCCCAGTCTGTACACAAGGTGTATGCACACACAAACTCAATACTAGATTAAAGAAGCAGAATATTAAGGAAAACCCTTTATGGCAACAGCAAATCTGCAGAGGGGGTAACCCAGCAACCTAAAGCTTATTAGAGAAATTTTGGCTCACACAACTGCAAAAATCCATGAGTATACTGAAACCAAACTACAATAAATAACTTACATTGAAAATTACATGGGACATGACTGCAGAGATCTGTCACACCTTTGCCTATCTGCATTTTTTTCCAATTACGAGCAGAAGCTGAAGTTCTCTTACATAGTAGGTAGCAAACTACATAAAGCCACGCTTCTATACGTTATAAAATACAGGAAGCAGTATTTTTAATTCTAAAACCTGAAATATCTTCTCTCAAAATGGACTGCAGAGAAATCACATTTTTATTTTGACTAGTTTAAGTTTCGCATGTTTATCCTACTTAACGTGAAAAGCTAGGATTAAAAAAGCAACACAACAGACACTACTCTTTGAATTTGAAATCAGTTACAGTTGATGATCATGTCTAAAAATAAATATTCCCACAGATAGAGGTCAGTGGTTGCCTGAAATTGCATCAGTTAGTGCCTGTATACTACAATCCTCCACTCCTTTGGGACTGTTTTATCATTTTATCAGATTAATTAATAAAACAGGAGTTTCAGCACAGGACATCAGTTTTCTGTCCATGCATTTGCCATCAGTTACTCTACAATTTATTAATGTGAGACTCATCATAGGATTTCTCTCAGAATTTAAGCACATAAGATGGTAACTCAGAATTGTTAATCGCTAAAAAAATTAATGCCCAAATAAAAAAGTAACATACAAGTTAAGAGTGTGGGGTTTCACTTTTAATTATGTGTTGATCTTGTAAGCTCTTACCGTTCTCAAAGGAGGGCAACTTCACTGCATTAGAATTCTAATTTTGAGGTTACATGCATTTAATTTCTTCATTTATAATTTAACATTTGCATTTTTTGAATATATTAAAAAATCCCCGATTTTCAGGGATACTTTTTCAGCCCTTTCTCTGAGAAAACATACATGTCAAACAACGCTAATTCTAGTGATAAAACGTTAATGATGGTGATAAAATGTTACAAGTGGCAAGTAAAAACTGAAAACCTTTTCAAAAGGCAGTTGTCTCTACACAGGCCTCATTTCACCACGTTCCTCCTCACATTTTCAGGCTGAAAACAAGCTAGGATGATGACGCAAAAAATTACTGATCTCATATTATTTAACTATCAACAGTCTGCATGACCATTTGCCTTGAGATTTTTCTTTGGCTTTTGTAATTTCACTGCATTTCTTTTCCTCTATGAAGTAATCTTTGCTTTGCTCTCCAGCAACATCTACTGGAATATCAGTAAAATGCTGCTATTTATATTAATCACCATTTAACATCTAGTAGGTCAGAGTTAGCAAATGGCAAAAGGAGAGATAACAATCTGCAGTTTAGATCCTACACTCCTGGGCTCAAACAGATCTAGTTAGCTCAGCTTCAACCTTCCATTTTTCTGCCATTTCCTGAGGAACAAATTCTTGATGAATAATCCACTGAAAGTTATCTACACTTAGATGTACTTAAGTCACAAAACAACATTTTAAATACCACATTACATCCAGGACCTGCATTCCTGTCAGACAAGTCACTATTAATGTCTTTTTGATCCAACATGCCCTTATACAGATCTGAAGCATAAAAAGAGCTTGGGAAAATGTATAGAAACATCTTGAAAGATTAAACAGGGGTGTAGTGGCATTTCTAGTGACAAAGAATAAACAAGTTCAGCAAAATCGTAGTTAAAAAGTCAACATTTACAAGTTCTTTTATTGAAGCCCTCAGAAAAAACAACTGTCCCTTTCTATGAGAATGAATATGTACGATTAACTGCCACTAAGGGTAAAAGTAGTAATGCTTGAAAAGACCCTCTAGACTGAGGGAAGACTAAGCTTCCCTGGAGGCTTGATCCCATTCAGCTCTGGGGTGGCTTGTCACTGCCTCTCTCATAAAACCAGCTCCTGCACCCGTACACAGCAAGCACTACCACTGGATGTTGCAAGGTGCACAGCACTGCGCATGCAGGATTAAGCCATCGGGGGAAACCTGCATAAAGACAAAAGTTCTCAGGTAAACATATTAATTTCTATCTGCAGTATGCTTATTTGTAGGTCTGCAGCACTAAAATCTACCTATCAAGCAATGCTTACTCTATAGCAACTTACAAAGTTGGCTTTTCCTAGCTGTGCCTTCAGAGCCAGGTAATTAGTACTCTACTTTTACAAATAACTGATCACTACATCATTTGCTGTCCTTAAAATCCCTAATAATGGTCTAACTATCCTTGATGGCTTGTCCACTTTCAGTACAACAATGGAATTCATAACATCACTGCTGGTCAGAATCCCTTCTTTCTATTTACAGTCTTAGTTGTTTGCTCATACAAAGAGCAACTATAAAATATAAGTGCAGAAATGTAGGGAGAGGAAAAAAGGCACCAAAGCCAGCACAGACCAGCAACAGAAGTCCCAACAGCTGAATATTGCAGTTGTGAATAAAAAGCACTTATTGGCATGTAACATTTTACAATTAATATTATTTTTCCTTTGGAATCCCTATAGAGCCTCAATGCATTTTTATAGAGAATAAAAGAGCATATTTCCCATAACCACAAACACTTCAAGCTGTATAATTTTATACTATCACAACACTTAAGTTCATAGGCTTTGCCTGATAAATTAGCTCCTCTCAATAACTGTTAAAGAGAAAGCCCTTTATTGTAATCCAAGTGCACTTGTGGACAGCACGTTCAGAGTTAACTCCATTTGACAACTGACATAAATCCATTATTCTAATTTGGTGATTGCTTTACTAAACACAGATGCACTTTATGAGTTTCAGTCACGTATTTCACTCAGGATGCTACTTAATCTCAATTTACAAAACATAAACACAAAATAGGTTTTACAGTATGTCTAAAAAGGTATAGCTATTCATCTGATGAAATGCCAGGCAAACAAACCATATTCCCCGAGACCTAAACTCAATGCTAGATTTCACCTTACTAAATAAATAGTAAATAAGTACATTTAATTATTTTGTTCATCTTGCAACCAAACTGCAGAATGCCAAGCTTCAAGGATTTTAAGACTCAAAAGCTTTTCTTATATTGAGATTCAAGCACTGAATTTAATCTGAGGCAAAGTCCAGCTTTCTCAAAAGCTGCTTCTCTGATTTATGTTGATACACAGAGAAAAGGGGGGGAAACAATCATTCAGTGTGAATACAGCATCTTCATCGACCCATTTCTAATTCAATTTATAACACGTACTTTACATCTTAAACAAAAGGAATCTGATACAACACCGATGCTGCCTCTTGCTGCAGTTGCTTGCCTGAGTTACAGAACGCTGAAAATCTACCGTTCTGACCAAGCCACTCCATAAAACATTCGGATCCAGGCACTTCTTACCTGCCTCAGTTGAAGGCTTCCTTCCCTTGTTAGCAGTATGAAGCATCCTCTAGCCTTCCCAATCCTCACCACCGGCCTCAAATTGTACGGCTAAGTCCCTTTTTTTTTTGTAACAAAACGCTTATTGAAAGTGATTAGTTTTTGTTGTCCCTTTTAAGTCCCTCCTGCGGGAAAGAGCAGGGGAGCGATGTGACGCCACCTTTTAATCTTTTGCAAGAGTGAAAAGGCAGAAAAGGAGCGCTCGATCCAACTGAGCTTCACACATGACTAAAACTCGCCTGAGAGGCTGCAAGCTCTGGCTAAAGCACCACTAGGCGTAAGTGTAAGAACAGAGAAGAGGGGAGAGTCAATGAAATGTGACAACGTATGTGCATCAAAGACAGGAAAAGAGGGAGAGAACAATAAGAGAGAGACTGAGACAGGAACGAGAGAAAGAGAAAGAATGAGAATGTGAGGGAGAATAAGCAGGAAGAAAAGATAGGAGAGTTCTGAAGCGAAGAATTTGCAGAATAAAGCCAAAGTGTCTGGCAGCTTCTGTTTTTATCTCAGTGAGCATGACATACTGCCTCTCTCATTTAGCAACACAATCTTGTCTCTTCCAGGTTTGAAAACTGAGATAATCACAATGTGTGCCTGTTTTCGCCCGACTGGCATACTTGTGTGCAGTGTACCTGAGATTCCACTCAACCATCTTCTAGAGATGCATTTATGTACAATTAAGTTCATATATTCATGAGGAAAGACACCACCCCCCACCCCCAAAAACCAGGAGCTGCTAATTTCTACATCAATTTACAACATAGTTTAACTAGCAGATGGAATTCTACTTATAACTACTAACAAACTGCCACTGATAAACAAATGACTGAACAAATGTTTAATGTTGTTAACTGAGTTTTCACAGCAACAAAATACAATAGCATTGATAAATGTGTGGGGGTTTTTTTGTTTTTTTTTTTAAAGGGCATTACAGACACTTTAATCTATTTATCTTGTTATTTCTATATGAAGTTGCACTAAGTAGTAGAAGAAAAAATGTGACCCAGAACTAACATTTTTAAAGGAATCTATGAGATATGATTAGATTTCAATTTTTTTTAAAAAGCAATTACAAGCTAAAAACTAAGCTTGCAATTTAGTTATTAATTCCTATTAATTTCAAAAAGATGCACAGACTAAGTTCTCATACATGTACAGTTCATTTTCATGCAAGACAGATGAGAGGGGTTTTTTTTTGAGTTGTGGTGTTTGGGTTTTTTTTTGTGGTTGTTTTGGTTTTAACTATATGTATGTATAACATTGCACAGCCTCTATACTTCACTTTGTTTATACCTTTTATTTTTTCATCATAAAGACAAACTGGTTTTTAGCCAACTGGCAATTGGTCAGCTGACCAAAAGGCCTAGTACTGATCTGCAGAACCAACACAAGTCCACAGTCAGACCCAGCCATTGCACAGAGATGTAAGGATAAGGGGGCAGCAGAAATATAAACAAACCTGAAATAGCACCAACATTTTCTCCTAGCTGCAGTATCTTATTTGGGTGTCCCCCTGGATGCTGGCATCCGAACTCCATTAAGGAAAAGGACAGACTATGGCAGTGACAAAACGTTCTGGAAATCTGGATCTAGATCTCAACTGCATAGCACACTTCTGTGTTAGCTCATGCAAGTCACATAGAGCTACATTTGGGCAACTGTTTCTTCAAGTACCTAGCCAGCTGTTGATTTTTGTTTTGTTCTGTGTTTGTTGTCTTTTTTTTTGTTGTTGTTGCTGTTGTTTTTCTAAAAAAGAGTTTTAACAGCTCTACATAACCTAGTATCCACTTTTGTAAGGATTTCCCATTCCAGAGAGGAGGTTATGAAGATGGGTCTACAAATTATTATGAAATAATCCATTGTCAAGTTCAACAAAGAGTACTGATATAATACTACTGTACCACAAATTTTACAAGAACTGATGTTTTTTTCTACTAATGCTAAGCTCCAAAATCACACCACAAACCTTCTTATTAAGTGTTAGGAGTGGAATCCAGTTTTCATATTTGTAAATTAAAACTTGAAGAACAAGTAAGCTTGCAAACTGTCCCAATCCCCACACTTATTGCTAAATTTATGATTGCTTCAGTGTTTTACTTCTTATATTTTGTGCCCTGGGGATTAGCAATGCACTTCTATAAATACAGATATATTAAAATCAGATTCTCACTAATCTTCTTGAGCAACCTTCACCGCATGAGCTTAGAGTAACATATACTATAAAGAGAAAAATATTCATAAGAACACTGGGCTTTTAAACCCTCTAGGTACCAATACAGAGGAGCCTGAACTAGCAAAGGAGTATTTTGTGTGATGGTTTACACCAAGTATTTCTTGTTGGTTTAAGGAATCTGATTTTCTCACCCTTATTGGTAAATTACTTTTCTCATGGGAGTCCTGATATGCAGTTTCCACCTATCTTACAAAATATGAAATTATATTCAGGACAACAATTTTAATAAAAAGTGAACTCATATACATACTTCTAGAATCACTGATTCATTCTCACAGGCTTATCTAGGAGGGCAGAATGCGGTCAAAACCCTGTATTTACATCCAAGGTCAACAAAACACTTGAGAACATGCAAGCTGTTTGTATTCATGAAAGATGTAAGATTGTATAGCTAAAACTAAGAATAAGCTTACCTGCTATAATAAATTCTTTTCTACAAGAACTGACCTTGTGTTTGGACACTGAATGGCTTGAGTCCTGACAGCTCCAGTGAACAAAGCAAGTTACTCTCCTATGGAAGTTAAGTTATTCTATAAATTGGCCACAGTTCCATGACAGGCTAGGTCTTTGCCTAACATGAATGCAAAAACTGGATTTTACTACTGTTAAATGTGCTTCCACCTAAGCTTCCTCAAGCAGTACTCCAGCAGCATACAGGCACCACACCACCAAACATTACAAAGTAACTACACAATGAAACGTACAAGTAAGGCCATTTTGTGCCGAGATATAAAGAACTGATGTCCAGGCCATTTTTATACTTCCACCACTACAGAGAAAACAAGTACCTAGAGCTTTCCCTCAATCTTACCTGAGGAAGCCAAGCCAAATTTAGTGACAGAAAACCTCTTAATCTCTTAATTCTCTACGCTGCTAGAAACTTGGGTCATTCCCCTGTCTTAGGTCTAGGACTTCATTAGCCTGCGTGCAAACTCTACATGTGTGACTTAAAACTTGCTTAGTAATAGACCAACGAAGAACATTAAACACACTGGACTGTTCCAGTGAAGCTGAATTCCCCCTCCCCATAATCCCCCACCTGAAAAAATGTATTGAAAGTGTTATCTGCAACACAAAGCATCACAACAACCAATTATACGGAAATAAATTGGCAAAATACTACAAAAGTACTATTAATGGGACTACTGGCCAGAGACAGTAATTGACTACATATCCTTTGGAGCTGAATGAAAGCAAAGGAGTTAATGACCACTTTCTTATACCAATATTGTCTGTATTTTATGTTTAGCAAAGATACTTTCTTTGCCAGTTATGTAGTTGGATGGTGTGAACACAGAACTAATTTTCAAACCTTTTGGTTTTGTTTCTTCTGTTTCAGACCTAAAGACAGACTGGTCCTAAAGTATCAGTTGGATTAATAAAACGTATCACCTTTTTTACCCACAAACCTTGTTCCAATAACACCTTTGGATCTTGCTCTTACTCCACAAGCACTATAAAACTAGAAAAGCATTGTGAGGCCCTTCATCCCTCCCCAGCCACCATTCCCTAGACTGCTACCTGTTCACTGCTCAGACAAAACACAATAGAGTAGCACAAGGGCTAGACTACAGGCAGAGCATACAAGAAAATCTCGTGCCTTATACTGTCTATGCTTAACTTCTCAGCACCAAACTTACTACAAAAATAAAATTGTTTTGGTACAAGAAGTGTCACAATCAGAGATAATTTAACTGGTGAGAGGCACAAGTTAAAGACCATGCACAAGCATAAGTGACCTCTAACATCCTGATACAGTGAAGTAAAACATGATGCTATTGCTGGTATCAATTATAAAACCACCCAAATACTGCTTTTCGAGCATAATTGAATACATGTGATAGCATCATTACAAATTAAAATGGGTTATGACTTTCATTTGACCCAAACACTACAACTCTACTCACTATGTGCATGGATGAACAAGTTTATCTATGGCTCCTGGTGTTATACAACAAGAAATAGCCAAGTGTCATGTAAAGGAAACAAAGAAGATGCCAGTAGAAACTTCTTCAGTAAAAGCAGCTAGTAATTTGGCTCTGAGTCATACACCTTCCTGAACAGTTACTGAAAACAATCTTTGATTCTTATCATTGTCAA
Source organism: Apus apus (assembly GCF_020740795.1). Lineage (NCBI taxonomy): Eukaryota > Metazoa > Chordata > Aves > Apodiformes > Apodidae > Apus > Apus apus. The sequence goes on along the minus strand of NC_067294.1, from coordinate 14,234,664 downwards.
CTCAGTAAGTGATAATAAGCAATATCTAAGTTGTTACTTGTTTATATAGTTAATGCTTAGTTTTATCTACTTCATGAAATTAGTGTTACTATATTATGAAATCAGTAATTTAATGAATGAATGGAAAACAGTACTTTTGTAAATTGTGCTTGACAGAAGAACTAAAATAGGTGATAATCATATATTTCTGGTTATTTGGAAACACTAATTCCGAAGGAAACGTAATTCCCCTCCTTCCCTGATTGTATTTACTTGTAAAACCATACAAAAATATGCATTAAAATGACATTTCAAAATCCAGATTTCTGCGGCACCAACTTGTCCTACTGTTTCCTTGGTACATTTCTGTTCAGAATTTTGCTCCAACTATAGCTGTGAATACAGTCACACAAGCTAAGGCCTTTTCAAATTGCCGTCAGTATATCAAACAATTCCTGAAATACTTCAAACAGCAGAATTGTTTTTTTAAACCAGCAGTGAACCAATTACCTTCACCTGCACCTAAATGAAGATGCACCACCTTCAGTGATGTCCAGTGATAGGACAAGGGGCAACGGGTACAAACAGGAGCATAGGAGGTTCCATGTAAATATCAGAAAAAACTTCTTTACTGTGAGAGTGAGAGTACTAGAACAGGCTGCCCAGAGAGGCTGTGGAGTCTCCATCGCTGGAGACATTCAAAACCCACCTGGACATGTTACTGTGTGATGTGCTCTGGGTGATCCTGCTCTGGCAGGGGGGCTGGACTAGATGATCTTTCGAGGTCCCTTCCAACCCCTAAGATTCTGTGATTCTGTGAATGGCAGCTAGGTCATATGAACCACCTGTGCCTCATTTCACATCAGGAATGGAAAGAATAACTTACCTAGAAGGTACAGATTTGCCTGCCATGATTTCTTCCTATAAAAAGGGCTGAGAGCTGTTTCACACTGTATAGATACGTTCTGCTTGCAAAGACAAGGGCCAGCTTCCAGGAGGGAGCTCTGTGGTTGTAAAGGATTTTCTTCACTACTAGATAATTTAAGTTCTCTGCATGAAGTACAAATCTACACTGAGTCAATAGAGTATGTAACCACAGAATGTACAATTTATTTTAGAGCACTGGGCAACACACTTAAAAACGGAACAAAGCGTAGTCTGACTGCCCAGTCCTCTGAATTAATATGCGACATTTATGTCTTAAGTACACCCTTGAGCCTTCAGCACTTCTGAGCCACAGCTTTGAAGATGTGTTGGTTTCCTATGCACTAACTTGACCTATATTCAGGCTGACTTCTATTCTGAGTTTATTTCTGCTGTGAATTCTATTCCAGATGCTACATACCTTGTTTCGCTACACTTATGACACAGATGCCACAAAGCAGAAGGATGTCACCAAATTAAAAGGCCCCTGCTGTTGCTCCCTATTAACTGGTGTTGGTAAAAATACATGCTGTTTTGAGAGCTGTTGTTGGCACAAGCATATCTCCTTGATAATATGGAAGCACAGAACCAAATCTAGAAACTTACTTATATTATTTGTTGTTACACCAGAGTTCAAAGACCTGCTTGCCTGGAGCTGAGCTTGATCCGTGCCACGTGCCAAGGAGGCCTACAACCCTTTCAAATGGGGAAGGCTTCTCTAAGAAGGGAAAATAAACCTGAAACAGATTATGGGAGAAGGGAGGAGGAGGGCAAAGGATATTACTTTTTAAACACTTGCTTCTGATTACTCACGTGCTGACCCACAGTTTTTGCACCAAAACTCCAGTTTTCACATTAACAGTGCAAAGGTCTTACAGGATTAGCTCTCACCCTCCTAGTAACACCTGACAATTCATTAAATGCTTCAATCTGTTTCAAGTAATGATGGAGTGGAATAGTCATATACTGTAATAGGATACCTAAAATTCCACTTAGCTCTTGAAACAAAACTCTAAAGCCCTCTAAATCTACTAGGTTAGCTGAAAGACTCAAAAAAAATTCTGAAGACTTAACTTCTGCATATTTATAACAGACCCGTGATGAACAGCTAACTTCACACCAACAGTTACCACAGTAGTGATGATCTAAGAAACACCCATATGTTATATACTGCCATAACTACAGTGTATAAAAACAACTGCACAATTCCTACTTGCTGCTTGCATATGTGTGGAGTCTTACGTGTGGACTTATAACATGAGTCAAGAGTCTTTTTTATTAAACAGCTTCATGCTGTATCTAAAGAGTGACTCAAGCTAATGAGTAAAATGAGGAAAAGGGTGGGTAGTTTCAAGAAATCCTGGTTTACTATCCATCTGTTGTGGTTCAGAATACAGAGTAAAATTCCACCAAGTAGGCTTGACATGGCGTATAAAAGCACCCTTAAAACATTTTTCTTGGCATGCCATCAGCTCTCATCAGCTGTAGGATATTGGTTTTGACGAACCTTTGGTATGAACCAGAACAGCTGTTCCTGTCTTTATCCCTGTCACACCACTAACAGAGAATGCACAGCAAAGCAAAAGACTAAAAAAAAAAATTGGTAAATGTAAAGTACTGCTTGGAACGTTGAGAACAGCAAGAACTTGACATGATTGACTCTTGAGAACTTTAAGACATAGTATTTTTAGTAAATTGTAAAAAAGTGACAAAAATTTGAAAAAAACATATGTATATAAAAACTTCTATAAAAAAGCAAAGATGACATGATGTTATGCACGACTAAAACAAAAAAATGTATATATTTCAATGCACATCTTAATTTTGGTTTTAAAATAACTTGTTTCACAGTTCTGAAACACAACAACATCACATTATAAATAGCAAGATGTAGCTTCTTTTGTATGTTAATTTTCTTTAAACTATCCCTAATAAGTAATGCTGTGTTGAAAAATAAACAAAATTATTAACAAGATTAATATTTTCCCCTATGCTTTTTCTTTACAATATACAGGTTGTGATTCCACAGAAGCTCAACTGAGACTCTCTTATTTCTTCCACTCAGCTGACCCAAAAGCACTAGGGAACTACCAGGCTGTTACCTGAAATGTTCTTCAAATTTATGAAGACTGCGACATTAGAGTAAAAGCTTTCCAGTAATCACTTGATGGCATAGAGAAAAAAGTAGTTAACAAAATAAAGTGCTAACTATTTTTACTTCTAATATTTTTCACCCAACCAGCTTATTACAGTCATTATAATTTTTGACATTCTCTCTCCAGTGACAATCACAGAAGCAATTCAAAACTTTACTTATCAGCCAGCTATTTTTTTACAATAACCTGTTTCTTACTTGTGACATCAGGAATAAAATGGTACAATTTCAGATGCTGAATACCTCAGGAAACCTCTGGTAGCCACCAGGAATAGGTATGAACTGTGCTATTCAATATGACAGAGTCACCACACACAGTACCTGGAAAGTGCTCATTATGATGAAAAACAACAAAAGCATTACACTTGAGGTGTCCAATCTCTGAAAAAAATAATTAGAGAATCTACCTTATAAATGCTCAAACTGTTCAATAAACTCCATTTCCTCTTTTCCCAAACCTGAATTTTTAATATATTTTTTTAAGGGCTTTTAAAAATACACTGCCTCTTTAGCTGTGGAAGAGCTAGACATAGGGAAGTACCTCCCTGTCTATGAAAAGAACACTGAAGTAACAGCTGGTTTGTAAGTGTACTTGGAAAACTACTGTTGAAAAGATCTGGGAGGGGTATCAACACAAAACAAACAAACAAACAAAACCAACACACAAAACAACCAGAACTTTTTAAGCTTCTCCCCCCACCCCAAATACCCCATTTTTTCTCCATTAAAACTGTGCTTATTGACCTCAATAGGAAAACATTTCAATCCCTGATGGAATTTTATATATGCTTACTCCTTATCCATTATACATAGTCTGCTGATGAATGTTTCAAACTATAATAACGTAAAGCAATACTGTGCTGCTGAGTTGGTTTTTTTTAGTATAAAGCATATGACTACAACCATACAATGCATAAGGGGTGTCTTAAACATGGGGTTGCCCTGCTAGGCAACGTTATCGTATCACCTAGTTTTTGTCTCAATTCTAACAGATTTTCTGTTAACCAAACTCACAGAGCATTAATTGACATCAACCAAAACATGTTCACAAAAAAGAAGTGTGAAGAAACATATAGCACTGGGATTTTCATTTTTAAAATGCTTCTCAGTTGGATAAGAATTAGCCAAACCCATTCTACATCAGAGGTAACATCTGATTCAAGGCCTACGTAGTTTGAAGGCATTTTTTGGTATTCATCAAAACTGAAAAATTTATTAATGCTTGTCAAGAGGTCCTTTCACAGCAAGGAAAGGGTACCATTGAAATACTTTCAACATCTGCTGATGTTTAAGGCTCACAAAATAAACATTTAGCATAAAGGTAGCAGGAAGAAAAATGCTAGTGCAGGAGAAGCCACCTGGCACTAAAGACACATACACTTCTCTCACTATTGAGAAAACATCCACACAAAATCAACTCACAGCCCTGCCTTTCCAGAGCCAAGTGTCACCCTCGGGTAGTTCTAAATGCAACGAAAGGACTCACCCAAGTTCAGGCAGCACAGAGCCCCTCAGGTGAAGTCTGGGATGCAGGAGCAAGCAGGCAACACCTGCCCTCCATGAGCCGCCCTTCCCAGCTGGGCCAGGATGGCCCCGAGCCACACGAAACACGCCCTGCACTGATGAGACACCTGGGCAGGGAAGCACCGCCTGCCCACCCCCGGCACGCCTTGCCCACAGGTCTCAAAGCAGCCCATGAAACTGGGCGAGCACTGAAGCACTCGGCTGTGGCACGCTCTGAGCAACCTCTTCTCACAGAGATGTGCAGGAATAACCTGCCGCTGCATGTAAGGTCAAGAGAACAACTGAGCCTGCCCAACTAGAGGTGAATCACTAAATCCATGTTGCATTTACAAGTTTTGTTATGACACCCGATAGTTACTAAAACAGCAAAGAAGGAGGATGCTAGGGCTCAAACTACAAACACAGCTCCCCAAACCATTAAAACTGAACTTAACACAGCTGTAAAGGTGAAATCCACACAGAGGACTGAGAGGCTGGAAGGTTCACTCTAGATACTTGAAGCTCTTAATGCAGCGCTCACTGGAACACTGAAACTCTTTTAAGACGGAGCCTCTCCCCATAAAAGGTGCTCAGGCCCAAGGAAACCAGAACTCGCCCACCTCCCACCTCGGCCCGACCCGCGGAGCCCCCGGCAGCCTCTCCCCCCAGCCCCGTGAGCGCATTTCAGGGAGAAAACGTAGGATAAAAAAACAAAAAACAAAACAAAAACAAACAAAACAAAAGAAAAACAAAAAAACACGAAAAAAGAAACAAAACTGAAGTTTTGCTTTGCTTATAGGGTTGGTTTTTTTTCGTTATTTCGTCGTTGCTGTTGTTATTGGGTTGGTTTTGCTTTTTTGTTTGGTTTGGGTTTTTTTGGGGGGGTGGGTGGGATTTGATGCGTTGTTGTTTTTTTTTCGGGCGGGCAGGGCTTGCGGCCGCTTTGCTCTTGAACTCGGACACAAAAGCTGCAGGAGCAGCCTCGCCCCTGCGAAAATCCCCCCCATCCCTCCGGGGGGTGAGCCCTGCCCGCCGCAGCCTCCTCCCGCAGGGCAGGCCCTACCCCTGGAGCACCGAGGAGAAGCTCGGCTCTCCCTCCCGAACCCGCCCGCCCAGCGCAGCACCCACCTGCGGGCGGAGCTCCCGGGGCGCTGCCTTCTCCTCCGCCGGGCCAGGAACGCCGCTCCCCCGCGTCCTGCCCGCGCGCAGCCCCGCACGAGGAGGGGGGGGGAGGAGGGCGGGGGCTGCTCCTCATCATCAGCAGCAGCTGCGGGGCGGGGGCCGCGACCCCCGGGCCAGGTGCCCCATCAGGGGAGGGCGGCCCAGCTGAGGGAAGGGCCGCTTAATGGCGCCCAGGTGTCACCAAGCACTGACCCGCGCTTAACCCCGCCTGAAGGGAGCTTCCAGCAGCGAGGCTTTCTTTGGAAAAACAAGAATTAAAAACTGAAGGTCCTCTGCCACGGGAAGGTGGCACGAGGAAGTCCAAGAGCTTCCCCAGCGACCGCCTGGCACACCAGTCCTCGAGTAACCTGTGAGCACCCGCAAACTGATGACACAGGCAGTGGAACCGTGTGCACCTTCTGAGGAAAGGTTAGGAGAGGGAAGAGCAGGATTTGATGCTAACCAGAACTGACAATGTCTGGACAGAGAAAGCTCCAGAACGAAGTGAGCAGAGAGATCCTTTGGATACCAGTTGTGGCTGTGATGTGCGAGGAATACCTGAACAGCTCAGCTGGGCTCACTGATCAAAAAGAGATGCCAAAAGGCTAACGCTAATGGCAGCTCTGTCTAGCCACAGTCATCAGCATGACAAGGCTGCTGGTGCCTGAAGAAACAGATCTTTTATTTTCTCAGAGAGCCAGGTATAGGCTGTAGGCTTTGCTCATGCATAAAAACCAAAATTAGCACAGGTGATAGCTGCTAGTAATGTGAACAATTAACGTGTATAGTTTTCACTTTAGATTAACAATTGTAAATGCAGGATTCCAGTGAATTTTTAACTACACTGCTGCTGAACGAAAAAAAAATATGACTTTTTACATGAGCCCAATCAAAACTGAAAGCTTTAAGTTATAATCAAATAAAACCTAATTTAAATGTAGTTGCTCTCTTAGCCACTTGATTACAATTCAGTAAGATCAAAACCAAACATATTAAAAAGCACCAAAAAAAAAGAGTAGGAAATTGAACAACAGAGGGAGACAGGGACAGCAGAATCGGTTCCTATTCTGAAGAAAAATGTTCTTGCTCTGGCTACCAAGAGCTCACTCAAGATTTGAGTGTTTCAGTCTTTAAGCAAAGCACTTGGAATCTGACCTCAGCCAGTCTCCCTATGGCCTCAAAGTACACTGGAGTTATTTCCTCAGTTATATAATCCATACTTTGCCATATGCATATCCCAGATTCCAAACATGTACACTGCTGAGCCTTATGTACCTGGGCCATAAGGGACAGGAGTGTGCCCTCTTCACCAAAGCAAATGGATGTTGCCATTGCATCACCTACACGTTCCTAGGGAAGGATCATTATTATGGGTAGTAATACAAAAAGCCCAGAACAACTGTGCTTGGAAAAGGCAGCCATGGGAGCTCCGACTGAACTGCCACCTCTCAGTCTGTCTGCACAGGTGACAGATGCTACCTACTCTTACACCAACAGCCACCGGGTGGAAAGGGAGGTTGCATCTATTTTATTTATTAAGTGGATAATGACTCTGTATGCTGTCCTGCAGCCAAACAACAAAGAAAAATTCCAATACACTGGCCAAACAACTTCTTTGGTATCCAGACACATTGCTATGCAAATTTGCCTTCTTAATGGTTATAAACACACCAGAGTAGCATACAAAAATAACATTCTACACAAAAGCATTATTATAATCAACTATGTATGACATTTCTGTGCCATGTGGGTTAACTTTCAACAGCATTCTAACATAGCTTCTCATTTTTCAGGTAGTATCTTGCTTCAGTAATTCTCTTACAAAGTAGAAAACATGTGAAGTCATTACTACTACTACAGTCACAGAAGTCATTCCCCATCAAAAAAAATAAATTGCAATAAGTACTACCAAAAACCACAGGGCTAGGTTTTGACAACTCATTTCTGATGTGTTGACTAGAAAATACAATGTAAACAATAATATTTTTATTGCTCTGACAAGTTACATTGCACTCCTGAGAGCTTTAAAAAAAAAATATGCAAAACCCATGACTGAAATAGAGCTTTGGAGATCAAATTGGATCTCAGTTTGTGATTTAGTGCTGGAACTTGGCAAAGACAATTATCTTTGATGTGGTCAATTTTTTCAGTTTACATAATGATGGTAATGATACCTCATAGGACCCATTAAAGGGTTTAATACCTAATGTTTACACAGATTTTTCAAGTTGCTAATTATGATTATTTAGCTAAGTGTTAACCTAATACATATGTAAGAAAACAATATTAATGTATTCCCAAAGATGATTATGAGCATAATTATTATTAATGCGACATGCACAAGTGCAATCACTTCTCACCTGCCAAGGCATGACACTGGTAGGACATGATGGGCACCTGACATGGCACTGACACACATTGCTTTGGCCAGCTTAAAAGTCATAATGCATGGAAGCAATACTAGGAAAGGAAATGCTGGAAGGAAACTACGCTAGCAAGAACAGGTCTGAAATGCCTTAAGAAACCTCATTTGAAGTCACCCTGAATAATGTGGAGTCAGCTCTGTGACTTGTTAGCTCTGCTGTGAGGCAGCAGTGAGGTCAAGGAGAAAGCAGCAGTCCCAGCACAGACAACCAAGAAAGGAGCTGCAGCAATTCTGAGACAGGGGGAGGAGCAAGGAAGTAGCAGGAGTCCTGTTGAGAATGGGAGGATGCTAAGAGATCTGGGGAAAGAAAAGTTATTGCCAGTTTTCTCAGGTAATGTTTCACCCAGAGAAGACTGGGAACCACCACACTTGGTACAGACCCCCTCAAAAGAGCAAGGTTTTATTCAAGCAAATATGAATACATTAGGGAAACGAATAATGGAGAAGCCTTTAAAAGGCCCTGGGAAAAGAAAAAAACGTGTAAACAAGACTGAGCAACAGGTCTGTGAAAGAATCCTTTTGTTCCCAGTACAATGTTCCTAAAATCTGCTTCTTCAGAACAGTATTCAGTTAAGGAAAAAATAGAAGGAGAAAGTGAAAACTAAGAACCCATTTCAGGGAAAAAAACCACTTCAAAATACTTTTCTTACTCTTCAGCTTTTCTGTACCTATGCCTGGAGGTACATTGCCCACACTCCTAAATTCTGGAGGAGGTTCTTGGGCTTCTCTGTTTGCATGGTTTTACCCTCGCTGAAACAGCATTTTCAACAGGGCCAGCACTATTCTCTAGTCACCAAAATAAACAACAAAAAAAACCAACCCCACCACATTGTTTGGCCTGTCAGTGGCTAAAGGACAACACAACCTACATGGTCTGTCCTAGTGCAGCCACCAGTGAAAATATATGTACCTTTTAAGTGCAGCTCACTGCTCAGAACACATGTAATTGCAGCTGTAGGTAACACGATACATTCTGTTTCAAGTTGGGCAAAACCCAACCATTAATTCCTCAAAGGAGGTTTCAGAAAAGCAGCTCTCTGCCTTGGGCCAGCAGTACCTTCTGCAGAGGTGGGAGGAGTGTGAAGAGGAAGCTACAGAGCTTCAGGCTTAGGTTAAGAAACAAGACAGGGCAACAGCAGCCACCCAAGATACAGCATGTATGGCTTGGCCAGAGACATTCAGTGACCCTTCGCTCTTATGGGGACTCACTGGCACTGCTTGCACCATGGGATACTAAGGTCAGCTTTCCATGGATTAGCTTACAGCCACATCAGAACAGAATGAAGTTTCACACACACACACACACTTCCAGTATAGCCCCCAGGCTATAACAATTATTATCACCATTTCTAAGGATTATAGCTGATCTACCTCTGCCCAGAAAAGGCCAGGTTTATGCTTCAGCTTGTCAGTGTCTGTTGCACCTAACTATCAACACTAAAATCATACATTCAAAATACTTTATGACTCTTAAAAAATAGACAGAATAGCTAGAATAAAGATGAGAAAGGAAATTCTATTTTCTATAATAAAGACCAATGGCTTTAGAAATCAAAACGTTAACATTGGTACATTTTCAGTCTGTCTCTCTGAGAAAATCTGCTTCTCTGTCAGACCTTCCTTGAAATATTTAGTCAGCTAAGCACACACAAATTTGTGTGAATCTCACAGGTCTGAAATTCCTAAAGGTTTCACAGAAACCCATGAGATGTGCACAGAACAGGTACCAAAGTTGTTGTCCTTCTGACAGAAGGGTTTGACACAATCCAAGGACTGCCTGTCCTGTTAGACCTGGCCTGTTGGTGCATGTACCCAACCGTGTATGAGCTGCTCCATCCCCGACAGGCTGTGCCCTGCAGCAGCCTGGGGTCACAAGAGGGGGGTGGCAAGAGGACTCCTGTGAATGGGTAGGGGGCATCAGAGCATGCTGCTGGCCCATGATGCTCAGGTGTGAGTTGTTTGGGTTTTTTAATCCTACGTGTCCAAATCCTAAATGCTATTCTCTCCACTGAAGTCAGCAGGGCCCTAGCACTGTACACTAGTTTGCAGTGTGATCTTAAAAGTTCTCGTTTTTCTTCCTTTGATACTAGTACCATTTATATCACTGTAATTAAGGCTTTACTAGAGTAAAATTGTTTCTAAACTCTCCCCAAAACCCTAAAACAGTTTCTGCAGCCTGTTGTACACTTGGCGTATTTCTCAAAGCAAAAATAAAATAACTAGCTTTAAAAAAGCCCAAAATTATAATTAACATCTATGTATTTTGTCAGCAGTCAGTAGTAAGAAAAACAACTTACTGTAAGGCAAACTACAATTAAATATATTCATAGCGTTCCACATATTAAAATTAGATGACAAATCTAAGATAAAAGCAACATACATTTCAGATAATTATTTCCATAGTCTATGTCCCCATATGTGCTCAATGTTCAAATGCTGTCTCTCTGAAAATATCATACTGACATGTAGGCCCACAGAGATTCCTTTTGGGGCACTTAAAAGTTTTCTGTTAATAACTAATGAAATATGGTCACTTATTGCAATGTTTTTATGCAGTGATCTTCCTGCTTTGAAATTAAATGCAAAACTACACCATGAATGAGCAACATAATGATGCTCCCCAAAGGGCTATAGTGGTGTGGGTAAACACATTTCTTGTCTCCCCAGAGGTGAAATATGTCACATCCTCAGTACTTCCAATCTCACCCATCTACAAAGCTATTGACTAGTCCCAAAGAAAAAATATCTCAGTCACACGCTTTTTATGTGCTCTGGGACTAACAAAAGCAAAGCAAAGCAAAGCAAAACCCTGCTTTCCTAGCATACATAAATCAAAACCTAAAAGTAGAAAGAATGTATACAAATAATTTCATCTGCCAGATGAACTTCTAGTGTGTCTGTCTGTTAGAAAATACTGTAAAGCAAGCAGACAGAGCAGGTTTCACTGACTTTGAGGTAGCAGGCCCACTGACTTTAGGGCAGCCAGGATTTCACTATGAATTTAATCAGGAAAAATGGCTGTAGCATTCTTGCAGGACAGAGCAGGGCTGACTGGTCTGTGATTTCAAGGGGTACATAAAGGCATACCAAGTATGTCACCAAGATACACAAGCCATATTTTGATGGACCTAGAATCTAGCAGAACGCAGTGCTATAACTTGCACTGAAGGCTTTTCTGCTTGGGTCATTATTAGGATCTATTATTACTGGGTTTTTTTTATACATAATTGCAATTGATAATGTGTTATTACATCCTCCTCTATATGAGAAGCAATGAATGTGCCAAATTAAGCGAAAAAACAAGCTTGCAGGTGAATGCAGGGTTGTTCACACTGTGATCTATTGCAGGGAAGTATTTCTCATCCTATGGCCTGTTCTAAGACAAAAAGGCAGGGCGACATTTTCTAAGTTTTTTACCAAAAATAACATTAGAAGTTTTGGGACTTGTTTGCAACACAAACTAGAAAGAGACCCAACAGGCTAGAAAGTATACAGTTCTACTTCATTTATTTCAATTTCCACAAATAACCATTTAAGTATGTACGTTTCCTAGTAGTTCTTAGGTAGCACAGATCTGGAAAAGCTGCAGCATAGGTGCAGCTCACTCAACCATATGCTGCTTTCCTTAAGTAATCCATTATACAAAAAAATAAATATCCTGTGACAGATTGTTTTGACAGCTAAAAAAGATTTAAATTTGTTGAATGCATTTGACTGAAAGGCAAAAATGTTGGATAGATGTTAATTTAACAGATGTCTACTTTTGCATCATGAGCCTGAAACAGGCAATTTCTAGCAAGTCTCCTTGCTGTATCACAACATGGAATCCTATGAATTCCATACAGATATGCCTTTCACAAACTTCAAATGAGCCTTTCTCATTCAAAGAGAAGAAAAATTGTTGTGAGAAGATGGTACCACCTGGTTGTAATTCTGATCAAGCAAGTAAACACATCTAGGGATAATAAAACTCATACACTATCATTTATGTTACAGGCTGGAATAAAAGAACATTATTTGAGACTATGTTAAAAGCATTAATTTACATAAGAGAAATAAATAAGATGTTCTTCTAACCACCCTACAGATTTTTGCAAATCTAAGTGTCATATGACTAAATAAAAAACTAGGATTTTCTTTAAGTTGTACTTTGCATATCATAGACACAAGTTTTTGTATGTTGAGTATATTGTCATACTCCATATGTTGATTTGCAAAAGTGTTTAGTTCTGGTTATGTATTGGATGTAGAGGAAAATAAAATATCTATAGCTTAAGTAAAGCTGTTGTTGCTAAGATGGTTCATTTACAATCTTAGGAAACTTTGGGATTCAATCATCATCAAAACCATTTTGATGGTTTCATGACTTCAGTGGGTTATACAGCATAAAATTAGCTCAACACAGTGACAGACTTGCCTAAAACACGGTTGACCATATCTATTTTGGATCCCACAAGTGGCAAATACTGTTTGGCACATTTTTATACTGGATTTAAAAGCAGCTTAGAAGCCTGGGAGACCACCATTTCGGTGAAGCCGCTGAGGCGAGGGACACCAGAGCAAGGGATTGTGCTGGCAAAGCCCTTCTGCAGCAGCTCCACCGCAAGGAAACCCTCGGCAAACCGAGGAAGAGAAGGCCAGAGAGAGAGAAACGGAGAGAGTGGGAAGGAGTCAGTCCCAGCCCCTGTCCCTGGGCGGGGAGTGAGAGCTTCTGGGGAGCCTCTGGCCACAGAGGTTGTGGAGTCTCCTTCTCTGGAGACATTCAAAACCTGCCTGGACACGTTCCTGTGTGATGTGCTCTGGGTGATCCTGCTCTGGCAGGGGGCCTGGACTGGATGATCTTTCGAGGTCCCTTCTGTGATTCTCTGATTGGCATATAGTACTGTTCCCATTTTACAGAAGAGGAAACAGAAAATAAAGAGATTAAATTATGTGGGAGATCAGTAACTACTTACTACTGATTTAGAGAAGATCCTAACATTCAACTGACAAGCTTGAAAATCTGTTGCTGAAATATAATGTGTTTGCTAATGCTACCTGATCTCCAAATAATGAGGATCAACAATATTTACTTTCTTAATAGGAATAATCTAATTAATAAAAGGGTACTTAAAATTACCCCCTCTGATTTATATGCTCATATAAATTGCATTTACCTGTTCAAGTTATGATCTACATATTGTGGCAAGCCAATGTATCTGTGAAATTAAAGCCAGACTTAAACCCCACAGTTTTGAAAATGGAAAACTTCATTCTCCAGGAACAACACTCAGCTGTTCCAGATTCTTTAGAGTGTTTGTCACCTTTTTCTAAGTAAACACCTGTTTTTTCATGACCTGGCCTCAGTTTTAACTCTCTTCTTAAAGAAGCATTTGGGTTGGATCTTTTCGGTTTTCTGTCATTTGGGAATACATCCCATTTTTTAATTAAGAAGTAATATGGCAACACAGAATTTCTACAAGTTATAATGATAACTCAAAGAATTCTGGAAGACAAAATTAAACAGTTTGTTTCTAAGATTATTTTTTTAATTTAAAGAGAGTAGAAAAATTCTAACTAAATTCAGATTATTGAAAACCAACTTTCTCAAGAATCAAGACTGAAAACTTGAGTTAAAGGAATGAAATTTCCCTGGTGAAGCCCCACCCCAAAGTGACTTTGAAAAGGTTTGACATGACTTCTTTATAAAGGTGTTCCAAATTTCCAAAGAGTGCGTTTTGACAACAGAGAAAGGTTTAAAACACAAGGAAACTATAAGCTAAAAAGTAGCAAATAGAGTAAATAAAGAACTGAAAAGAATGGTTTTGCCTACATGTCTTAAATAGGTTATGTCACTATATTGTGAACTTTTTTTAATTTATTTTTTTGTACTATAACTTTACAACAGGAAGGAAAAAAATGAAATAAAAAGTGGAGATGAAGTTTTCTTGCAAGCAGTAAATCATCATGAGATACCAAGAATCTGCTTACGGTTCTTACGATCTAGTCATGGTTGCTTTGTGTACACATCTTTGCTAATTAGGCTGCATGGAAATAGCATCAAATGTTTGAGACAGATGTCAAACACCTGCAGAACCTAACGTAAGCTGATGTTCACAAGCTCAATTCCATCTGCTTAATTTAACAGAAATCTTCTTACAAATACTGAAAGATATTAATAATTAAGGCATTTATTATTATTATTGGTTTGACTAGTATAATGGATGAACAATACTGACTACTTCCATTTTGTTTATTTTGCTGCAAAATATCAATACAGAGCAATGAATCTTTGTATATGTAGCACATTTCACGTGGATCACAAAAATAAATAAATATTTTGGCTTAAGTTAAAACAACTCCCTGTTGCTCCTGGATTGACACAAACTAAAAGAGGACATCCAGGAAGGGATCAATTGAAGGCATTTCTAGAGATCCTTTGAAAAGAAAACAACAGCAGTGTTCAGTATCCCTGTTGCCCGTGGGGGGGTTGCTCCTGCATTTTCATTGACATGTCAATTACTTGGAAGGGGAGCAGGAATAAAGCCTAAGGATGTTCAGTTATAAATTAGGACACTCTAGTTAACAAAGAGATTAGCTCAGTCTTTGAGGAAAGCAGACAGGATGCTACAGAATACCCCCTATCAACTGACTCTTCTTTCACCTCTGAGTGGTGTTTTAAGGCAGACATTCTCCAAAAGAACAACAACATTCTTGTCCTGACAAACGTGCCCTGCTCTGACAGATATGAGGAATGAAAGGTAAATAAAACACTCCCCCCATGTTTAAACAAACAAAAGATACAACCCACAACAAAAATAAATAAATGCATAAATGACACAACACAAGAAAACCCTTTTGTTTGAATATTTCCGTCCCTCCACTAAATTTAAACCAAACACACATTAAAAAGTTCAAGATGCTACAATGTATTATGTATTCTCTCTATTCTGTAACAATTACTGACCAACTACAGCCTTAAAACCAAGGGGAAACCTGTAAAGCAAGATTGTTTACCTAAACCCAGCAGTATATGTGTTAATATTTCAGTAAGATTCAGAAACTCTTATTTCTAGAACAGACAATATGGTAGTGAGGACAAGTGACTAAAGAAACAAACTGGAGTCTGGAAATGAGGTTGTATTCTCAAATTTGCCTCAAGTCATTTGCCTCCCTCTTCCTCAATGTTCTCATCTGTAAATGGAGATAATGGCACTAACCTTTTCTACAGAAACACTGTGCAACCAACTGATCCCAGCTAGCTGTAGCTAAGTATTGGTATTGCAAACAGGAGGTGAAATTAGAAAAGCCACAATGTATGGAAAACTGCCATTATGCCAACTGTTTGTGCAGAATGTTGATGATAAAAAAGATGTGCTCATATTCCCTCTAAGGAACACAGGAGACCATACCAGTCCATTTCCAATAATGCTGTTATGCCATGCATGGAACCCTCCCTAAAACACACTCATTTTTCCATTTTCACAGATTCAGTGTAGAGAAATACTATCTCCTAAATACCCCTCATTCTACAGAGTTCTTTTTCTAAACTTCTGATTTTTTCCCAACATTTTTATGAAGTCCTCACACAGTCTTTATGAATCTAAGCACTGCTTTTCACACTTACATATTCATTCACATGTTCCAAAATTTCAGCTGTAAAATTAGGAATATAGCGTGTTTTTTAAAAAGAGCATAAGACAGAAAGCACCAGTAAAAAAACCTGAAATTGAGAGGTCACTTGTATCGAATACAAGGAATAAATACTTGGCTCAGAAGTATATTAGATAAGATTTTTTAAAAGCTGACACCTGATCTAAAAGTTCATGGTCACTCCTACTGTTGTATGGCAGCTGTTGTTGATCTATTGATGGCTTTATGATTAAGCTTGGGATATAGGTGTAAATCCCAGGCAATTCTGGCTGCCTGAACAGAAAAAGAACCCAAAAATTAAGGACATCCAGCCTTTATGCTATTTATTTCTGTTTTTATTCAGCTCCTTCAACAAAACAGGTAACTCAATTTCTCTAATATGTAGGAACCAGATACTCGATAGTGTGCCAAGCTGGTATAGTGCAAATATTGCACCATTTGGAGGAAACATTCTGCTGAGGACACTTTGAAACTTCAGTACAAGCCACTTCCACTGAAATTGAAACTAATTTAGTGGAGATCACAGATGAATTGCCTTTTTCTTTATCCATCTAAAAGCTACATTTTGAACACACGTTAACTTTAAAACTACAGTGATAGTAAAGTTACAGAGAAATGTTTATTCACTTGAAGTAGAAGGTGTCCAGATTCAACAGATATTTCAGAAATTTGAGCAAAAAGGGCTGCATTATCTAATTCAACAGAATCAAAAAAGTTTCATCCTTAATCCTGCAGCACTTTTTAATATGTTATTTCATATTTAAGCAGTATACAAGTATTTTATTATTATTTCCATAAATTTCCTACAGTATGCTTACTTTTAAAATTTGGCTCCTGCTTATATTATTTAGAGTGAATTTGAAGTTTGCCAAAACCAAGAATAAAAATCAGGAATGAAAAAGAGCTGGTTTTATTTCCTCCTTCATATTTGTAGTTTTGATGCTAACAGAAGCATAATGCTATATAATGAGCACTATGTTTCTAGCTAAAATGCATTTATCTGCTCTGAGATGAAAATACTAGTAAGGCAGATTTTGTTCAGAAAATTCATGTCTCTCATAAAAGAAAAATGCAAAATAAACCCCAGATAACATAATTATTAACTATCACAACAAGAAACTTAGCAGCATGGCATACTTGAACTATAAAACTTCAACATACTTGAATTCCTATAACATTTTGATTATTCCATCCTTAGCTGAACTGTGTTCAACTGATTTGGGGTATATTTAGTTATCTCTTTTGTAAACAGAAATATTACAGATAGTTTGTCACCTGGATAGTAAAACCAAATCAAAATAATATAACATTCTGTTCTGTCTAGTGAATTTACCAGCTTTTGCAAAAGTTTCAAAATACCTGTGTTTTTTGGATCTTGCCTAATTCTTTATCAACATAGTCATCTGCTCAGTTTTTCCCAATTATTGGAGTTTAATTTTGCTTTTTATTTTAATTCACATAGTTCTGGAAAAAGAAAGTTACTGTACCTTAACAAATATACCTAAAGTGGCACTATTTTTGCATGCATGAAAGCTCAAAGCCTCAACAACTCCCATGAGCGATTACTCTTCTAACACTAATTAGATATTTGCTAATTAGTGTGTGATGTGTGAAATGAAAAACATTTTGAAGCTGAAATGGATAGGGTCTGTAAAGATAGCACTATCCCAATTCCTTTTTTTTCTGTGATCCTATTTCATAAATATTAATAAAATCACATGATACTACCCCTTCTATTAAATTATCTTTCTGAAAGAAGGCCATTGTTTGGCTTAATAGGGCTCTGTCAATATTTTGCATTTAGTGTAAAGCACTCAATGGAGAGAAGTGTTTCTCTCAGTCTTAGAGATGTCCCATTTCATGCATCATTTTTACGCTGAATGGGCTGGTTCCTCTTTTTAATAGTTCATCTTTATGGCACTGAACTGAAGAATGCCAAACAGTACTAGACAATCATTTACACCTCTGAATAATCTTGCTAAATTTATCTAATTTCAATGTATCTGGAATAAAATATAAACAATTGAATAGTTTTTTCTCTTAAGCAGACACTGAGAACATCAAGTTAGTGTCTCTGATGGTCATTTCCAGGAAACATTTTGGAATGTTAGAATAGTTGAAATGTAATAGCGTCTTGAACAGTAACTTAAATATTTATACTACATATGTTGGAACAACATCTATCTTTGATCATGCATAGCAAATTGTTCCAAACTACCAGGGAGAGTTACCAGTGTCATTCAATGTTAATAAGCTATTTATCAGAATATTAATATTTTGATCCAAGAAGGAGTTTCAAAGGAAAAAAAAAAATCCATTAAGGTGTCACAGGTGAATAACTTCAGATGATGAAGTTAATTCCTAACAGGGTTACTCAAGTGCTGGTTTAGTGTAACTGTAAACACTGGCTGTAGCACAAATGGTATCTAACCACAGGATTGATACTGAAATGGTAAATAGTAGCTAAGTAACTGAGAAAGGTGACACTGAAACATAATAATGACTAGATTATCACTTTCCTTAGGCTGACATTTTGTGAACATAATAATATCCAATCCAGATGATTAGAACGATATTATAAGGCAAGTTTTCAAAACCAGAATAAAACAGATACAGGAAAATGAAGCTACAATTTGGCAGTACTTGTTTTCAACGAAATTACTACTTTTCAGCTTGATGTTAGGCAGTTCATTAGTCCCAAAGGTGTTTCTGAAGTAGACACCACCTTCTCTACCAATGCAATAGGTTTATAATTTTTCACAGATCCAACAGAAGAATTTCTTCAGCATCTATTTATCCTGAGACAGTAATTTATACTTCACATGAGCTTGATACCTTTATCTAATAATTAAAGCAACATAATTAAAACAACACAATATCACTCAAACTGATAGTCAGGGGCAAACTCAGAAAAAACTGAACTTTGTTTCCTTACTGATGTAAACATATTGCCAGCTACAATAGCTACACCCTCTACCTTTAATTACTGGTCCTTCCTTAACAAACATTATGGGCTATCATCTAGAACATACTGAAATATTTTGCCATATACAACCCTGAAGATCACTTCTGTAAAAGTGTGATGGAGAAAACAATGGAAATCAACACCTTTCTGATTAAACCTACATACAAGTGGTCCGCTGAGGTGGACAGAAGCCCAAGACTGAAGATGACTATTTTCTCTGTGATTACACAGATAAGCAAGAACCAAGTCCAGAGTTTCAGGCTTCCTACAGAGTTTCAGGCTCCCATCCACATGACAAACCTGCCTCTGCTTTGCCTTAGGAATCATTCTCCTTCCAAGCCTGTCACAGAAGTGACAGAAGTCACCAAAGGCAATTTCACTGTAAAAAGCATTAAGTTCTCTCCTTTGCTGATAAAAGCAATGAACATTAGTTACTTTGCTTCTAGATTCAAGACTTGTTTGGCTGGGGAAGACAGGGTTTGCAGTTGTCAGTTAACATGACCTAAAATTCTTGCAAAAAATTAAACTTCAAATTTGTGAGTTCAGAACACATTAATCTAGTTGTGCTCTCCCGATATTCTGAAGGAGTGAAAAATCCAGGACTTGTTTGTCTTTCATCTGTGAAACAAGTGACTGGTTAGAGTCAAACATCTCACAAATAGAGTATTTAGAGTGCATCTGTTTAGGAATAAAAAAGGCAAGGTAATTTAGGTAGGTAGACAAACAGTTGAATTGTTAGGAAAAGAAGAGTGTAAGAGTCACCTCAAACTGCTGTGCGCAGGGAAGCACAAACTGATACCAAGCACACCTATAATCCAGTTTTTCACTGCTCTGGATACAATGAGGGTATCTTTCCAACAAAATACAGAAACTGATTCTGGTTCAAACACACCACTTGCAAAACCGAAACTAATTACGGGGCATGTTGTAGCATTATTAAATAATACAGAGAGTTTGTTCTAGCCTATCTTTGATTTAAGTTTTGCCTATACATTTAGAGTTCGGTTAGGTTATGCAAGTGCCTCAGTGAGAAATGAAGTCAAAGAAGTGTGCTAGCTCAGGGAAGGACAAGTTGCTATTCCCTGTAGAAAACATTATGGTCCTAAGAAGACTGAGCATGTGCTCATGGCTAAAATTTACCTACTGTGTCATCAACAGAGCAGTAGCAACTGCTCTCCTGAAGCAGCCCATAAGAAACTTTTTTACCCAGGAAGATCAAGGACAAATCAGATTTTCCTTCAAGCAGCTTTTACTTGGGTAAAAACAGGAGAAGCCTTGGAAGGGCAGGAATGTATCTATTTTCAGAGAACATGTCGTTCAAGCAGCAAAATTTTATTTTCTAATAGGTATCTTCAAAGAAAACCTACATCACTGATGTGTAGAATACTAATAATCTGCACTTCTGTTTTATTTTATTTTTAATCAGCCATGCAATCTCTTAAAGATATTTCACTTATATCTTAAACAATATTTAATATTCAGTAACTAATTCTTTTCATTTCAACTGCTTTCTTGACACAGCACAAATGTATGGGAATGGAAGGTAGGGCTAATAAACCTCACTGTATGGCTTTAAAAAATTCCACTAATTAAAATTAATCTTTGATAAGCTAATGATAAGACTTGAATAAACCATTATCTAGATTATTAGGAAAAGGTTTGCCTAGTAACTCCTAACAGCTCACCACTCTCTGTGCTATTTCTGCCATTTCCTTACAAAATATTGAATGAACTGCATCTTCAAAAAGGAAATTTCTTATGTTTCACTTATCCAGCAGGCAAGTTTTTCCTGAAGAACACAGAGAAGAATGCAGCAGAAAAAAAATTGCAGCCTTTACTTAAAAATAAAAGCAATTTTTAAAAAGTGTTCCTGTTATGACCAAAAATTTATTCATTTAAATGCCTGGAGAAAGAGTAATAACCTAAGTTTTAACATAATGAAACTCACTTTCTGTGAAAATGAAATGGCATTATATTGTGCCATAAGTGACTGTTTCTGCATCTTCACTCACTAACTGAAATTTGACTTTCATTGACAAAGTTTAATTACTGAACTTTTTATCTAAACAAAAAATGGAGAAGAATTTGTCAGAAGACTGATTTTATATAGCTCTCAAATAATAACAGTAACACATTCTTAGTGGGTTTCAAAGGTACTTTATAGCCCTGGATTCTTGTAGCTGCAGATGTTTCTACACCTTGGTGGGAAACCTGAAAACCCACTTGCATTTGCATGATCTCGTAATGTTTTCTGGCACAAGGAACCTGCTATTTTTTATCAAATGGATTTTGGTATTTCACACAAGTCCACTGTACTTTGGAACTATTCAAGTGCCTACATTCTCATTTTTTCAAACATTTCTAAGTGCATGAGCTTTTATTTCAAGAAAGAAAGTCTTGCATGACTGAAACTTAATGAGCCGAACATTCTGCTCTAATGTTCTTCCTAATGGATCAAATGGAGCATGTGGTAAAAAACAAACAAACAAAAAACACACACAAAAATCCAACCCCAGTCCCCAACAAAACCCAGCCAAACCTAAACCCCAAAATACTCAGCAAATGGCAGGTAAGAGCTGGGTGCCAAGCTGAACAGCAGTATCATCACCAAAGCTCCCAGAGCCGTTAGCCACATGATCTCCTCCACCAGTCCTCTGAAATTTTGTTGCAAAAAGGTTCTGTGCTCAGGAAACTAAACAAATTTCTATGTCCCCATTGTGGCTACAACCGTTTCTAGGAGTGATCTCGCATAATTTCAACTCCATGGATGTGTGATACTGTTCTGTCCTACTCATGTGGATGTTTAATGAAGGGTCAATGGTAGGAACTGTTCTGGAGTACATTCAGATCATATCTATATAAATGAGTGTATAGAGCATAAAAATAAGAAAATCTTTCAATGTCATTCATCAGATAACAGGCATTGCTGTAAGGAGTTCAGAAATTTGATTAAATAGACTCTTTAAGTACCCGTAAGATGCTTGCTTTTCATATTTATATTCAAAGTTTTGCTCTTTAGTTATCCTTTTATATACAGTAATATTTGCTTGATAATACTTATCTACTGTGGGAGACTGAACCCCAGGGGAGGAGGAGGGGAGCAGAAGTATGAAAAAGTCCCACATAGCCCATTGCCTAAATGTGCTGTCAAGAGTACCCAGGCAATAGTACAGTTCAGCACTTAGTGAATTACAGGGAATATGACAATAAAGGAGATGGGAATTCAGTTGCATGCTCCTGCTTACACATCTAGCCATCCCAAGTAACTGGGACACTTGACTGCAAGGGAGCTGCTGAACAACTAATGTTAGTGTACTGTTACCTTGTGGAACTTGTTGTAATGCTCTTACTGGGATAAAACACCTGAAATCCACTTGGAAACACCGAACAGAAACAATCACATTAATACTGCAAAGAATAAAAATGGTAAATTGTGTAAATGCTCATGCTACCACAATAACTCTTAAGGCTTAGCTTTTTCTACTTAATAATTTACATATTCATAGGTTTTTTTCTAATATATATTATTGTAATTTGTTAAAAATACGACATTACTGCTGTTAGATCTAGGAGAAAGGTAAGTTTGACTGGTTGCATCAAACTCCAAACCTCCCAGTAGTAAATTGGTAATAAATTGCCAGACAAAGACTGGCCCCTAAGCCACCTGTGTACACGTGGCTCCAGAGAGGAGCAACAAAGAGCACAAAGGAGCTACGGCAGGACTAGGATTGTAAAATACAACCAGACTGACCTAATGTTTCTGGTAACATGACTGATTCTCCTTTTGTAACTTCAATGTGATAGATTTTGAAAGAGCCACTCAGATGATCAATAGCAATTTTTCATGGCATTTTGGCTATTTCAAACTTATTTTTCCTTTACTGGTTTTGCATTCACTACACCCAGAGGATTAACCTCAGCCTCCATTCACAAATTATTTAAGAAAACATATACATTCACTTTCCATCTCTGCAAAAACCTGTGAAAAATATACTTAACATACTCTTTATTATTCTGACTATCATCAGTGCTATCATCAGTATAAATAAATGCATGCAGGGAAGACAGAAGCAATGGACAATCCTATCAAAATCAGACAGCAGGGCGCTCACTGACTTGTTTAATAGTGCAGCAGTGGATACCAGTAAAAGAGGAGCTGTCAGTGCCTGTGAAGGCACCAGGCCTCAAGCTACCCAAGGGTCTCTGGCTGTGCCAGCCTTTGTCCTGGCTTTGCTGGAGCTTTGCTTTTAGCTCTAACCATGATGTTTTTAATAACCAAGTGGCTATTGCGTAATTGGATTTACTTTTCCTTAGCTTTGTATACTTGTGTGAAATACTAATTTTTAAAGAAATGATAGTGGCAAGTGGTTATTCTGGGCAGCGTTCAGTGCTTCTGAATGTAGTGACACAGCACGCTGCAGTGCAGGCATGACTGCAAAGAGAGGGGCACTGGGTGACATGGAAAACCCCAGCACTATAAAGGCTGAAAAGAAAATGATGAACAATCCACACCACATCTGAGACACTGCACACACAGCACAACCTGAACTTGCACAGAGCTGCAGATCACTGAAGAAGCAGCCAGGTGCAAAAGAATGTCAGAAAATGAACAAGACCCCGAAGCCTTCCCTGGAGTGAAGAGGATGAAAAAACACTGACAGCAACATTGTGCTCTTCCCAGGAAAAGAGGAAGATGAGCTCCTTCCTCAGCAGCAGTGCTGTACCCCTCCTGCCACACAAATGATTCCCTGAAACCTCCCTCCCAGACTGGAGCCCACTGCCTTGGGACCCAGGGGCAGTGGAACTACAGCATAATGTGGAAAGGAAGCGATAGAGGTGGTGTGTAACAATTTTAATTGCATTGTTATTGAGACTTCTATTATTTAATGCTTTTTTACTGAGATTTTTTTCTTTAATAGCTTCCGTCCCTCTACCTTTCCTTCTTTTTCTGTAATAACTGCATCTGGCTTAACAGTTTGTTGGTTTTTTGTTTTTTATTAGCCTGTTATTTCAATTACTTTTGCAGTACATTCTTGACTTTACTTATGACTGTGGTCTGTTGTTTGGTTTTTTTGTCCATAAAAAAGACTTGGGTGATAGAAATAAGGAGCTAATCTGAAGATGAGGCTAGGTTCCCCAGTAGAACTGTGAGCTTTAACAAAATGGAAGATTCAAATCATCTTATGCTTCTATAAGAGAGGGAGACAACAGCAGAATGTATCCTTTTAATTATTCATGTTCAAAATCCATATAGATTTTGTTTTGAAAGGCTAACAGTGTGATTAAGGAACAGAAGGAAAACATATGTCTGAAGAGGCTCTGACAAAAAAATACTTCAGAAAAATGTTTCATTGCATAAAAAAATCCTTCAAACTTCAGGAGCTATTTAGCTAGATATTTGTGCACAACCAACAGGGAAAAATGACTGAGTCACTCCAAGAGAGTGAGACTTGGCAGGTCTGCAGAGCTCAGCACTCTTTCTGTTGCCAAGTGTCATGCTTCATACAGCAGACTCACGCATCAGGTGTCCATGTCACACTTGTATTTCACTCTGCATAAATCTCACACAGACATATCTTGACAAGGTTTGTTTTATGCCAACACAAGTGCTTCATAAGCATTGCTTAACTGGGAAGACCAAGAGCTGGCAGCCAGATCAGCTTAGGTGCAGTGTTGATTCCTACATCAGATAAAGAAGTTACCAGCAAACCACTGTGCCAGTTGTTGCTGGAGCCTCAGGACCTACCAAGTAAGATGTGTGTGGTGTCCTGAGAGCTTCCACGAGCCCGGCGGTCACGGCCACGCTCTGCTGCACTAGCAAATCTAATACACGTTGACCTTGGTAATTCTTCTGCTTTCAGGCTCTGGAGAAAACTTCTTTGTTTTTGTCAAATGAATGATATAATGAAACCTGTCATGTAGCAAACCATGATCAAACAGATTTTAGTATGTCATATAACTAGCATTTTATGTTTTACTCCATTTAGTGTTTTAAGGTCACACTCATTTATACAACACTCATGTTTCTTTTAATTCTGTCTATATTTTATTCTATTTTGTCACACTTGATTACCCTCTATTTGAAACTCTTACTTTGCATTAGCACACTGGCTGAATTTGTATCTGTTTAGAGCTACATGGGTAAATCATGTGCTTGGAGCACTGCCTCAGCATCAAATCGTTTGCTGAGAGTGCAGTTCCACACTCTAATTTGTGCTGGTGGGGAACCCAGTGTAAAGAGATCCTGCCCTCCTCCTCTGCACCCACTCACCCTGCCCATCCTGTCACCTCTTCCCTGCTCAGCACACTCAACTATTTATGTTGATCAAAGTGGTTGGAGAAGGGGAGACAACAGACATCACCTTAGCTGAGGATCTGACTTACACAAAGTAACTGCTCTATCCTCAAAAAACCCAACCCTCAAACAAACTCAAACAAACAAAACTCACAACAAAAAATCGCAAAATGAGTGTCATTCTTATCTGATTAGGAAATTTAACCTGTGCAATTTCAGCTGCACAACCTACAGGAACTGTAACCAGGGGCAGGAGTGAGAAGCTGAGGGGAAACTGGGCAGGGAGGTCTTAAATCATCCTTGCTGGAAGAGACCAG
This sequence comes from Apus apus, assembly GCF_020740795.1. Classification (NCBI taxonomy): domain Eukaryota; kingdom Metazoa; phylum Chordata; class Aves; order Apodiformes; family Apodidae; genus Apus; species Apus apus. The sequence continues at coordinate 14,209,308 of NC_067294.1, read as the reverse complement.
TAGTGTAGATCTCTGCCTGGAGGGCAAGACAGTGATGGGGGACAATATGCATCTTAGAAGTGAAGAATTGTGATCCTGTACATTCCCCAAAGGAAATAATTATGCTAAAGATTTTTTCCTCTACAGAAAGGCAATTTTGACTTGGAGCTCAGTTTCCTTTGTATACTTTGTTCAGTGTCTCACATGGTGTCCATGCATTGTTTTTACATTGTGTTTGAAGAAATACAAGCATACTGCAGATTATAGAATCTTTTAAATATTCCACGGCAACTCTGTATTTTTATCACTTCCCCCCCCCCCACCATGTATTGTCCATGAATATTACTCATCTATTTTTTTAGGAATTTTTTAAAATATATGCATTATTCAGAAGAAATCAATTCTAAGAACTACTGGAAGCAAACAACTCCACAGCCATTCAATCATAAAATCCCTGCAGTAGGTACTGAGTGATTCAGACCACAGAGCTAAGCTGACACCTGCTTTACGAGACTCGGAAACCTTCTGCATTAGGCACCTCCAGGTCTTTTATTTAATGTGATACTGGTTCTTCCTTCGCATTTGCTGCCACCCTTGATCTTCCCAGTGCTCTGATGCCACACACAATTTGGCTGCTGGCTTATCAAGAGCAGTTCTTGTAATAAAATGTGCCCTGCAATCATTTCATTCAGAGAAGGAGGTTTCATCCTGGGAATAGCAGTTTTCAAAAAGAACAACACTTAGCAGGGAAAGAAAAATCACTATCCCTTTATGTTATTTTATTAAAATTCCCTTGAAAAATAAATGTGGTAAGCAACTAAAGCAGAAGGCCTTTTTAAGCACAGGATTCCCTGGAAATTTTGTTCTGCAACCAACTGGATATTAAATCTGCCTACATTACATATCTCCTCCACTTGCATGTTTATTTCCTTACCTCACCTTGTCTACTTACTCCTTTAAAATACTTTGCAACATCCCTGACTATTGGACCAACTCAGAGGGTGCACTTATTTCCCTGTTAAAAATGACATGCAGTATCCCACACTGGAAACTTCACCAACGTGAAACAAGGTCAGCTAATGTAATTAGAGAGGAGTGGAAGCTTCTTCATTAAGTATAAGAATTCCTTTTTCTTTTTCAGTGGCAATTTCTAGACTTCAGTCTCAGCATGTGTTCTATTTGGTATGACAGTGGAAAGCTGGAAGAAGAATCACTGGTACATTACTACAGTTTTGTTTACCATGTGCGGTAAGACTTCTTGGATAACACCTCTATTTGTCTGTGACACAGCAGGGAGTAAATGAAGATGTTTATTCTGACCCCTAAGCAGAAAGAACTCCCTTAATCCACTCACTGATGAGATAACACTGTAGGATTACAATAATCAACTTGCAGTATGTCCTCTATTAGGGCAGGAAAGATACAGCATTTCATATCCACTGGGAAATGACTCTTCCCTTACATAACAGTGACAGGCTTTCACCCTTTGAGATCACATTTTTCACCCCATGCTGAGCCCTCAAACTGCTTCTGTATCGAATGGCTAATATTAAGCTAAATACTGCAATTCTAAAAGCCTGCAACTAAAAGAAAAAATTTGTTTTCAATGCTCACTATTGATTTAAGTAATGGAATGATAAAGGGACAGATGTTAACAATATACTTGAGCTTCTAAGCATCCTTATAGGGATAGAGTTACAATGAACTGCTTGTGAAGGGCTCTTATTTAAATGTAGATCCAAATCCAAATCACTTCCTGCCCTAACAAATTTAAAAATTGCTAATACTACTGGTAAACACCACAGTTCAAGTCATTACAATTGCCTAATGTCATGCAGGAATTCTCCATTTGCTACAGAATTACTGAATTTTGTTAAAATTCAAATAATGAAACACAGGGAGGACAGCAGGGAAGAAGAGAGAATTCAGATAATTTGTTCAAACCTGTATTTTTTTCCATACACTTTTCTAAAGGAAATTTTAGGTGTCAAAAAATACATATCTTGTGCTCATTATTAAATGCTAAATACCACAGTGTTTTGAGCTGCCTTGTGGCCATTGTAAAGAAAACAGGTGTTCTGATAGATTATAAAGTGTGAGTCAGAGGATGTGCAGAACAGAATTTTAATGAGGCTGCGAGCACAGAAGTCTGACTAGCCTTTTGAACATGATGCTAAAACACTGAAAGTAGTCTTAAAAGAGACAAATAGCAGGAACACAACTAAAAAAATCCTCATTAATGTAGACCAAGTGAATGTGATATAGAAAGTCATTAAGTGAGGCTTGGCAAGGCGGCGGTGGAGCTGATTACCGCGAGCCCTGCGCCTGAGGAGGCAGATGCTCTGGACAAGCCCCTCAGAGGTGGGGATGGCTGGTTCAAAGGGGGATTGATCATTTTCACCTTTGCTCTGACTCCTGCTGCTAAAACATGCACATTTGTTAATTATTTCCTCAGCGATGTGAAGGTCCAGTCTGACATTTCTACTAATGTTATAGTAACAATTGGAGAAAAATCTTCCCTGAGCACCTAATCCAACCTCCAGTCTCCGCTCTCTCCTGCACTAGCAGCAGATGGCACAGAGCCTCTGCCTGCCCTTGCTGAGACCAGCTCCCAGACCTTCCCAAAACAGGAGTTAAAGGCATCCTTAGCACATCAGATAACCATTTAAATCACTCCTACCATTACATAATCACAGAGCCTCCTCAACAGTCTTAAAATATTATAAATATTCTCTGGTTGACAATTTGGTATAAACTAATTTTGAAAAAAATAAATAATTCCTGCTATCTCAGGACAGTTTTTTCTTTTTAAAAAATTGCTGGCTGAAAATCAAACACAGGCATTACTAAAAGAAGCACATCTGGCCATGTGTGAATGGAAAGGACAGAGAATGATCTTCCTAACTGACACCACACCAATTGCTCTTTAGATAGTTTTACTCAGGTGATTAAACCAAAGGAAAGGAAGGAAAAAGATATTTCATCTCTGTGCACAGTTTAGATAAGCACTTGCACATATACTTCGTTTTGTGAAAGTGTGTTTTCTATATGTAGGAGCTCAAAATCAAGCACGAAGTTAAATACAGAAGTGGACCTTTCAGTAACAGAAATCTATGTGAAAATATAGAGAAAAATACTTTGAGCAAATATATGACATTTGCTTTATATGAATTAACCATTTTAGTATAAATTCATTAGACTGTTAATTAACCACACACTTTATTAAGGTTATTCTCTTCCTACAAATTTCTGTCACACACATACTAACAGTATCAGTACTGTGTTTCTGCAGATATCTAGTCCATGCTTTGTAAAGCACACAAGTTGTTAAGTGTATGCATTTTTTGCCTCCCACACATTCTTGGACATATGTTGTTTACTTTTTAAACTCCAAAAAGTGAGCATAGAAAATTACTTCTACACAGAGAGGATTTCTTTAGCTCAGCTTTAGAAGCAACATCCACTTGAGTTTCTGATGTTGAAAGCTCGTGAGAAATGCCATAGCACTAACAATAAAGGGAGAGAGGTATTAATTACTGCAAGATCTATGTTAATAAAGCCTCAAGATATAGGAGTCAGAACACAAAAAAGAGCAGCAGTCACCCTTCATAAACTTCATTTTAACACCAATGGACAATCTCCTTTGATGACACTGGATACACGGTTTGTACAACAGAATGAGGACCCAGTGTCTCGAATACAAATACAAAACAGTCAGACCAACAGGGCTATACTAATTTTCAATAGAGGGGCAAGGTTTTGACTGTTTTCCAGGAGCAGAGAAGGTAAAATGGCCAAGCAATAGGAGTACTCCAGAAAAGGCAGGGAAAGTCCAGGTGAGACTTTTCAGGAAGCCTGAATAAGAGGCTGCCTTGGGAAAACCAGGCTGCCAGCCTGCTGCCAGCTTTACTGGCTTGGCTGGCTGTCACCTCCAAGAAACTGAAAAAGTGCAAAAATCCAGAATTTGAAACCCAAAATGTCAACAGTTGCTTGGAAAATGTGAGCACACGTTATTTGAGAGGGAAGCCTGTGCTCTTCAGGTGTCCTTGTGGACATATGGATGTATAAAATACAGTGTGTGCATGTCTATTTGTACGCATGTGAGAATATGTATCCTAAGGGCCTATAAATGACTGCTTCAGCTTCCACACAAAATATCCTCTAGCAGATGTAAACCTGGAATGCATCTCTCAACAGCAGAACTCATAAAACATAGGGCAGGTGCATACAGATTACTCCTAGGAATGGTTTAATCCTTTCATTAAGCCTTTAACCTTCATATTGTAGACTGAGTTATTTTCTGTCAGTTGTTTTAGTTCTGTTTTTCTGGAAAGATTTACATATTCTCAGAACTAAGTAAAATTAAATGTCTCCACATTTAGATAATCTTATAAAAACTTTAAGGGCGTTTCCTGTTCACTTTCATTCTTCTCCCTGCTATTATAGTTGGGTTTTTTTTAAATACTAATTGAAAAGAAACTTGCTAAAACCTAATAAAGGAAATCCTGAAGTAAAAAAAAAAAAAAAAAAAAAAAGTGCATTAAAGAAGGAAAACAAGAAATTGAAAGAGAAAGTGTGTTGAAATTCCCATTTGTATCCTAGGAAGTGGAGGAAAGTCCTTCAACTAAAATGTTTGCACCACCACCTTAGTAAGTACACGTATAACGAAATCACACTGAATCATACTGGAGTGCCAGCTCACACATAAAATGCCTATTATTATAGCTTAAAGCATACATGTAGGTGGCGAAAGAGGTGACCCAGAGTGTCATTCTCTTTGGCCGTATACTCTGGTCTTTCTTTAAAAGGAGAAAAAACAAAACAAACCAAAACCAAACCACCAAAAACCAACAAACAAAAAAACAACCCCGCCCAAAACAAAACAAAAGAAACTGGAAAGAACAAGAGTACATCAGATGAATACCTCAGAATTATTCTGCACACCCACCTCTGCCAATCACATTCAAAACAATTCCTGATGCAGAAAACCTGTGACCTGAATACACTTTCTACACTAAAAATACGATTTATACGACTTATTTGCAATGCTCATGAACAATACAGTGGGTACATCTGTATCACAAGTATTCAATCATAAACTGTCAAGCACCTTTAGCTAATTCTTTAGCGCTCCTGATTTCCCCTTCACTCATCTGAAGATCAGTGGTGCCAAGGATATTAATTCAGCTCTGAACACAAGATCATCTCTCAGCACTTTACAGAATTTTTCTCTTAAGAAGCTTTCTAATGTATAGTTAGGGATTTCTGCACCAAGTGGATACTTGTTAGCACTTCACAAGCTAGTGCAAAACATGTCTTCTAAAAAGATATGAAAGAATAGCTTGAATGGGTATTTTGGCCACCTCAACAGTTCCTATCCAGATATTCCTGAGGATACTGGACATTTTCAAGGCATCTATTTAAATACACCCAGCCAGAAAACATAAGCATTAGAACTGCATCTTATTTTGATTAAAATAAAAAATGCTTCATAAATATTTTTGCATCATGGGCTTTATTTTCACCATGATTTTTTTTTTTTTATTTCAATTTGTTAAATGGATTATACAAGTTGAGATTTCACAAGCTTTCTTTAGAAGAATCTCTCTGCTTCCAAACCTGTTTCACCTAAATAACCTAAATCCCTGTTCTCTCCAAAATTTCTATTTTGTATAACCCAGCTAAAGTGTGTGGCTTTTGCCACTGAGAACAGATATTGTTTCAATTCCACAGGTGGCTTATATACATACTTTTCTTCAGGCTCACATTCAAATGCAAGCCTGCTCTAACAACAACTCCTTGTTTCTGCTGTTTAGAGTCAGGGTGACTCAAAGAAAACGCAGCCCTAACACCAGCTCCAGGGAAAATCTGTACTTGATTTCATTATTTCCAATTTTAGCAACAAATGTTACCAGTAGGAAAGCTCAGCCTCAGAGCAAGCAAACGTTCTAAAGTTTTAGCTGTAGTGCGCGAAGTTACATTTAAAAATAACCTATTGTGAACGTTGCATATTAATCACGTGCCTACAGAGAGTGGGTAGGAGTTTGACGGTGTTGCCAAAGAAATGTCAGGAAATGAAAGCTAAATGCTTAAATTTTTGGTGTGAGAACAATAACCCTTCTAATTATTACACATAAGTTACAGCTTTTGTGTGATGAACACCCAATAACCAGTGAATAACTGAAAGTTAACTCTTGAGGTTTGAGAACACAACATATAAAATATTCAAATGACAACAGCTCAATGCCCTTTAAAATCTGAATGCATGAGGTTTAATACTATACTCTCTGCCAGTTCTCTAATTCACTTCAGTATGCTCATATCTTCAAGGAAATAATCTCGTTACAGCATTTCTATTTGATTCCATAATGTCTGCCACAGCATGTAAAAGAATAATCAAAGCAAAAGAACATTATAAATTTGATTTTTTTTTTTTCTTTAAAGTTGATTCCTTGGCAATAATCAGTGCGTGAGTTTGCAGAGAAATCAAAAGACTTATTCCAGGCAACTAACTGAAGAGAAAGTAATCCTTAGCTTTTATTCCTTTCCTCACTATGACACAACTGAAAATTGTACAAATACACATCAAATTTTCCATATCAAATTTATCAGTTGCTGGTCTTGTAAAAAACAGTAAACCCAAGCCAGAGAGATCAATTCACAGTTGACATCAGAACGGTATTGTCTTTCCCTCACCCACATAAAACCAATTCTTGCTCCAGCTGGGAGCTGTGGAGCTCAGCTGGGAAAGGGGAACACCACCAATCTCCCCTTGGACCACAGAGCAGCACAGCAAAGCATCACCAGGCAATGCAGGACATTCTGTCTGGATTCCAGTGACATAGGAAGAGGCAGAGGCAACAGTCACTGACATTGCTGCAATAATCACTACTCACGAGCAACCCTACTAAGTTCCCTATTCTAGTCACTAATGCACCAAATGGGCCAACAACCTTTGCTCCTAAGTGAAGGAAAACACACAGTAAAATGTAAAAAAAAAAACCCACCAAAAAACAAAGAAACAAAAAAACAAAACAAACAAATGGAAAACAACAACAAACACAAAAAACCTTTTTTTTTTTTCCCCTCCAGAGTTTTTATTTAAAAGCAAAAATGTATTCATTTTTGTTTTCTGAACATCATTGCAGTAGCACAAATTGTATTTCCCACATGCCCTCAGTCTACAAAAACGATGATGGAAGCTTCATAAATTGCTGATGCATTGCTTAGACATACTTTATAAAATTAATAAATTCTTCATGAAGCAATGGAATGATGTGAAAGCTTCCAACAGAGATTCTATATAGGTCTTCCTTGGATAACTGTTAAAAAGAAAAGCCCCTTTAGAATTGAGATTAAGATGGATCAGCTTCATGATTAGACAGAGCACTCACACAGCAATGAAATTAGGAACAACTTAATTATTTTCCAGCACTCTATAAAGAAGTATGCACAAAAGACTAATAAAAATTACACAGCAAGAATGTAAAAGAAAGAGACTGCAATAGGTAAAGGCAGGACTTGGCTGGGAATGCAGGTGTACAGTAGCACAGACTGTGGTGTGCAACTAACATCTAGTACAAATAGGCCTCTCTAACTTTTGTCATCTCTCCTGGAAAACTGTCAATTGAGAAAGCAACTGACTTTACAGTACATTAATTAGTGCGTGTTGAGTATTTAGCAACAATTTCAAGATCTCACTTGGGTTACAAAAAATCGACAAGGTCTGTAAAGCATATACTAACATGTGCTCTAATCTATTGCCATTGAATGTAAATTTTTCAGCCCTATAAAACTCAGAAAAGCAGCACACAAGAGAAAACTCAGAGAGATACATATTAAATAAATATTAAAATGTTTTCAAATTATTTGTAGGAAGATCAGCTCTGCCTTCTCTAAAGGGATGCTAGTATTTAAGTTGTTCATATTGTCTTTTTTTTCTCCTAAATGTCAGCTGTTTCCTACTTCTTATTTTCACCAAAATATGCAGGACAAAACTAAACCTGCTGCTCAAATAATCCTGCATGGTTAATAAACAAAAACATACTGGCTTTAAAAACAAGTTGCCATTTTCAAATAAAAATCAACCTTTTATGCCAGGGTAAAAGAGGAGATGAAATGGTAGCCAAGGTCACTATATTCAAATATTCATAAACCCAGAGATCACACAGGTTTTTTAAAGTGATTCACCAACAGTCTTAATGGCAAACACTGAATCACAGAATCATTCTGGTTGGAAAAGACTTTTAAGATCATCGAGTCCAACCATAACCTAACTCTACCAACTCCACTGCTTAAACTGTTTTCCTAAGCACCACATCCCTATGTTTCTTAAACACCTCCAGGGATGGAAGCTCAGCCATCTCCCTGGGCAAACTATTCCAGTGGTAATTACCCTTTCAGTGAAGAATTTATTTTCTAATACCTAATTTAAACCTCCCCTGGTGCAACTTTAAACCATTCCCTTTTGTTCTATAGCTTGCGACGTGGGAGAAGAGACCAACCCCCACCTCGCTACAACCTCCTTTCAGGTAGTTGTAGAGAGCTGACAAGTTGAAAGTTTGGTGTCAGTAAAGACTTAAGTCTGAGAAAGAGAGAGAGGAGGAGCTTGGAGCTCACTGCCTGTGCCAGTCATCCTTGACAGCAGTGGGACGAGGCTTAGCCAACATCTTGCGTTTCTTTTCAAAGAAATGACTGACGTGTGAAATCCCATCTTGTACCTGCAAAGCCAGTATCCTGACCATGCACAGGGGGCAACACCTACCCACAGTATAATGGCACACAAACAAGGACCTCACAATAGTTCTCACACTATGCACTGCACAGAACCTGACCTCAGCATCCTTATAGTCAAAATAACCTGCCACTGAGGAGCCTGGGCAGTAGGGACAGCTGGATTATTTCCTTAGTCAACTGGAATTACTGCAAGACGTTCCAAGTGAACAAGAGACTACACTTCCACTGACTGTTAGGGCTAATGGGCTATTTTATTGCTTTGTTTTGCAGGAAGAGCTCTGTAGGTTTTCTAATAGTCATGTGCCCTGAGTACTTAAAAACTTGTACATCTTTATGGATGCGTACTATGCCTCTGGAGCCACCCAGGGGAACCTGCTCAGCAGTGGTTTATGGAATACACTGATGGCAAAGCCAGCACCAGTGAAGCACTTACATTTAAAAAAAAGAAAAAAAAAAAGAAAAAAAAATAAATCTAAGAATGGTCTGGCTAGTCCTAGTGGGTATAAAATACTAGGGTACGTGTCAGAGCTTCATGTCCCTATGCTACAGAAAGATGTGATGCTGACCAGTGTGAAGTTCAGAGACATCCCAAATGACTCATTATTTCTTGTCAATTCAAGAAGGTCATACCCAGAGTCTTAAGAAAACACAAAGCACAGTTCCATGCAGACAGATAAAATGAGTCTGTTTACTTCCTGCAAGGTTCCAGTACATCACATCCTATGCAACACAGGATTCTTTTTCCTTCCGCTGCAAATATTCAATCCAATAGCATTGACAAAAAAGCACAGTCAACAAGATCATCTTGAACTGTTTAAAAGGTATGTTTCCCTTCTGAAAGCCTCAGTCTGTGAACATCTATCAAGCCACTGTTTCTAATTTAATTGGGTTGGAATTTACACTCATAACCAAACAATAAAGATAGATCAAAGAGTTTCAATCACAGGACTCTAGCAAAGAGTGTAACTTGTATAGAAAATTCAAATCACAATCTTACTGTCCTTTCCTTCTTCGTGGTACTGTACTAGAAATAGTAGATCTTGCAACATTACCATCGGTGATGATCTCATAGTGTTAGAAACTTCTTCAGAGATGAGCAGCAATTTTCCTACTTGAAAGCAGTATCAGGCTTCACTAGACTGCAAGGAAATGAGCAGAGCACAATCCAAACTTCTTTTACTTATCCTATTTTTTAACGATCCAATCATACCTTTTGAAAGGGCTTCTAGCAACTTCCCATGTTTTAATAGTGGTTTAGTAGTATTAATAATTAAGTGGTGATACCAAAAAACATATACATCTTCTGACTGAATGATTAAACAGGCGCAGGCCCAAACTTACACAAATTTAGCTTGGCACTCATTATTCTACTTCATTTAGAATCAAGAGCTTGTATAACTTTCAAAATGCTAATTGGAAATGTGAAAATAAAACCTTAAAATGGTTTCAAAGAGTAACATTTTGCATGATTTCTGAATTAACCTAAGCAAATCACTTCTTCCTCCTAAGAATTAAACAAGAATTAAATTAGACAAAACCATTAAACTGACAGCTTTAAATGCAACTCTTCTTTTTGCATTTGAATACAAACACTTATCTTAATACCAAGCTAGGCACTGTTAAAATCCCTTGTATTCAAGAGAATACTTGACTCTTGTTATACAAAGCAATTTTGATATCAGGAAATAAGTTGCTTGATTATTTTTATTTATTTATTTTTCAAACTAAAACAGTATTTGCGAAAACATTTCAGATTAGAAAACAGCTTTGTTCTGAAATTAGAGCTACTTCTTTCAGACTTCTTGCTGTCCCCATTCGTGTAAAATGTCAGTTTTACAGAGTTACAAGAAAGCTGAGCAACCAGATTATTTCTATGGCATTAGTAAGAACTTTCCAAAATAAAACACTGGCAAAAACTGCATTCAAATAAGGACCAGGAATCACTGACTGCCTACATTATTCTGGGGTCCTGGAAGGGAAAGCATTTCCCACACTCTCCCAAAGCTCTGCATATTCTTCGTATCATCATGAGAGCTGGGCTGGAAAAATGGTAACGAATCTGTAGGTAGTGTGTGAGGATGAGAGGGGTTACAGGCACTATTCTGCTTTACATATCAATAAAAACAACAAATAATCCAGTACATTATCAGTTGCTTCAATCACTATTCAAGTTGATCAGGGTATTTTCTCAGTTCCAAGTAACATTAGAACCTGCTCACTGTACAAAGAGAGACGTCTTTGAGAGAAAGCATCTGTTGCATCCTCTTTACTAAGTGATACTCACTTCAAAAGAACCCCCAACGTTTGTATGTACAGAAAATGACATTTAGAAGCAGCATAACAAGCATCCACTGGTACCTCCCTGTACCAGGACACCTAAATGTCCATCACAGCACTTCTGGAGTTATGTTGCTACTGGGGGAAAAGGCACAGCATGAGAGGAGGAGACAGTGCTGGTCTCCATGCTCCTTTCTGACCCTCTTTTCTGAGAAAGGGCAGAGGTTTAAGTAAGAGGGAATTACCCATGAAAAGTCAAATGACAGAAACCCTGCAAAGCAGCAGCATTAAGAGGGCAAGGCCAAGGTAATAAGGGCAGGAAAGGAGACAGCTGCAAGTCCAGCTGAAAGTCCATCAGGGCAGAGAGAGCCCCATCAAAATATCAGAAATTCTCCTTCAGCGGCAAAAACTCCCAGTTTTGGCTCCCTTTTCAGCTGCTCCAAACAACAGGTTTTCCTTATGCTTCATGAGAAATGGAAACAAGAAGGTGTCACATTGGCCTGGCAATTCTTCCTTCTAGGAAGAATCTTTGCATATGAATAGGTAACACCATCTTCTTCTTCCCCTCCAGGTATGGGTAAGGAGCACCTTGCTGATGAGACTGCTCATTGCTCTTCTCTCTCCCATGCAGATACATCTGTTGAATATGACCTCTGGTACCAACCACTCATGATGTAAAATACTTACACTGCCCAATTTTCCCACGTGAGTGCATATGGTCACTGCATTTCTCTGGACAAGCAAGGGTCTGTTTTTCTCACTCTTGCATTCTGTGTTACAGTGTTTTGCTTTTCAGTCAGGCTAGATACTAGCATTGTTGCAGCAAGTTAATTATATTCTATTTTAATAAGCATCTTGGTTTAACCTCTGCTTGTATGAGATTAAAGTCTCAACCTCACCTCCATTTTTTTATTTTTTTTTTTCATCAGGGAAATTCTAGACTGTCTGTGGTAGTCATGGATTTTACTTAATCTTTGTGATAATTCTTCCAATACATCTTAATTTATTATGAGCTATTAGTGCAAGTGTTCTGCATGCAGTATCTGCAATGGTCTTAAGTGATGATCCCAGCCCTCAACAGGTTGGTGTTAGGAATCTCCCTTGCACAGACTGCTGGTCAGAAACCACTGGCTCTGTACAAAGCACGCTGAAGGAACCAGGAGACAAGAGTGAGGTATGTTTGATTCCATAATTTCTTAGGAAAGAGCCTGTGGACAAGTCAACGAGCTCTGCTCCTGCCTCATGTTGCTGAATATGTGTGATAAAGGTGCCCAAGCTGAGGTTACAGCACTGATGCACTTCTGCCACATTGCGGATCTTTGCACAAATCATCAGTGACAATCTCTGCAACTCCCTCCTCACCCACCTCAGAGAGGTTCCCCTTTGGGGATGAGAGTGTCAGGGAGATAGAGGCGGCACCATTCAGCCCAGAAGATCAGATATGCTTCTTGGTCCACAAGTTTCCCTCTTTGACTTTGCAAAAACAAAGTATCATGCTCAACATAAATGCAAAAGCAAACATAAATCAATTGCAAGTAGAGAAGTTTACAGATGTATCTAAATCATAATTTTAGCTACTCTTGGCAGACCTGGCCAGGCAGAGTTTTTTCTGACGAATAGCTGATGCCTCCTCAGACAGTGCAGCGGTGTAATCAAGGCAGCCACCAAACTAAGAGGTAGATAGTAACCTATGCCTACCTATACACCTTTCCCCCATTTGCTGGGTAAGCAGAAGATAAGAAAAACTTGACTGATGTGGGGAACAGTCCATCTTCTCTCCCCCAATACCAGCCTGCGACAACTGCTTTTACTCTTGGCTCTTCAACATGACATTTTCATATCAGACTTCAAGGGCTCTTAGAAACTACTGGTCAAACGACAAGTAAAACCAACCAGCAAAGAAAGCACACACTTGTGAGAGAAACCTCCCTATGTAGTGACTTGGTTAGGATTTGCTGGCCCAGCCATCACCTCCCTCACAGCTATAGGGTTTTGTTTACTGGTGGGATCACTCCCATGTGAACAGAAATGATCATACCACATCCAAGCCCATACTTCAGTACATACTGGGTTTTCCAGACTACACAGTTGTGGGAAGGAATCAGGAAGTGGAATTCATTTAAATAAAACAACCAAGGGGGGAAGAAAACCCAAAGAAAATTCTTTCTGATTAAAGGCTTGGGCATGTAAGAAAAATAAAATCTTGATTTTAACCAGAGATTGGGTTACTGAAGTCAGACAAATCCCATACTTATCTAATTTACTGCTTCTACAAACCTGTGTTCATTTGGAGCCCTTACTCACTAGCTTCTCACTAGCAGGTTAAAGAAATATTTTCTTCTGCAGGATGCACATTGTTCTTCATACTATGGTTTTAAGACAAGCTTCATATTGAGGAATGAGAAAAACATAAGAAAAATCAATGTTGCGTAGAATTTACATTCTGCATATCTAAATAGCTGTGATTAATTAATCACAGCAACAATGAACTGAAGGAAAAATAATCAAGAAATACACTGAACTTTCAAATTTGACACTGAAGCAAAATAAACCCCTAAAGTACAATTACCATTAACACTGTTTTGGCTGTGCACAGTCATTTAAATACGATTAATTTAGCAACTTTTAAATATCAATAAGTAATAAGCATCTTTGTCTATAGGCCATGCTCGCTCATTCATGTGCTCTGGAGTGTATTAAAAAATGATTTTGTCAATTAGCTAGGCATAGTGTCTAACAAAGGACCTACTGCTCATTAAGGATTATTTAATCACATGTGGAGATTGGAAGGCATTTTCATTAGCTATTTTTGAGTTCTTGATTAATTTAAGAGATGCTTAAAATATTTTTCAAATGTGTTTTCTCCCTGTAATAAACGCAAAGAATTTGCTTCATCCCAGTCCATTTTTCTACTACCATCAAGCACAGGAAACATGCAACACTGTGAGAGTTGTGCCAACACCCCTCCACCTCTACTGTTCACTACTCTGAAGGCTGCAACAGGAAAAGGCAAAAAACACGTACTTAATAAACTACAGGAAAAAAACCCACCAAAACCCAAACAAGTTACAATCCTGCTGCAAAATTCCACTTCATCTTATTGTTTGTTTTTTGGTTTTGTTACAGAAATTTGCAAACCTCTAACAGTGTACTTTTTAGGATTTTGCAATTGAAATAAACACTTTCTAGAAGCTAAACCAGCACCAATATTTTTAGTTTTACTTGCAACTCATTATTATCTTGCTTTTCACCTATGGAAGATTATATTGCAGTAGGTAAGCTGATCTGTTTTCAATCATCTGTCCTAAAATCTATTCAGAAATGCATTACACAACAAAAAAATCTCTTACAAAATAGTGTATTTACTCTAGACAAAATAGACAATGAAGGAGAGATGAAATTTGTAGCTTAAGTACCGGAGTAAAATAAAGAAAGCAGTAGATGTCAACATATTAACAACAACTCAATCTCTTGAAAATGAGAAGCAGAAATGAAATCAGAAAAAATGTGCCTGACAGCTATAGTCACAAGTGACACATACAAATCTTAGCTATTGTTCTCTTTCCATGTGTGCTGGTATTTTATATATCCTACTACTTGGGAGTTGATTATGAAAGCAATGCTGGGGTCAAAGTTTTCTTACAACTATTCCTTTGTTTTAATTCCCGTAAGAAATGCAGAGATAGGTCACACCAGCTCACACACCACTCTGCCAACCTAATTGAGTCTGTTAACTTCTATTAGCAGTACACTAATTTTGCCTCCAGTGCATCACAAACTCTTGACACGTTCATACATACAAATAATTGCATTTAAAGAAAATCATACTTCAGCAGTACTAAGTTAAGGAGTACTAAGTAATTTGTGAGAAACTCAGCTGAGAAGTCTACCACACGGCAGGGCTTTCCATTCATTTAAATAAAAACAGCTGAAAGTAAAAGTATCACTCTAAACGTTCCTCTTCCCTTTACTATTATTTCCATGTATCACCATGAATACTGAATGAGCTTTAGAAAATACAGGGACTGACAAACAGCATTGCTTTTGGTGAGATAAATCCTTCTCTGAACAGCCTTATAGCCACACTCCTTCTCTGCCTTATCTCCTAGCTCCATTCTGTGCCAATGCAGACCACTATTTTCTCTGCCAGTCTTGTAAATCCTTTGCCTTTCTCAGCTCCTGTTCTTCCCTTCCACTTCACTCCCACTCTTTCTGGTCCATATTTAAGCTTTATTTCTTAGATAGGCAAGTGTATTACAACACATAAGAAAAGCGTTTCTGTTATGAATACTGGAAATCAGTACTCTGAACCTGATGCTCCAGTCTAACACACCTGTCCCACACACATCACTTCAGACCTTGGGCACAAGACATTAAAGTGAATTCACCAACATCAGTGATTTTCCAGGTTCCACACTTCTCATAACTTGAGAGCAATGTCATTAACAATAGAGCATTTTCTGTGACATTTTTGCCTGAGTCCCTTTCCCCTGAACTGATAATAAGTATAGAAAACAAATTATATGGTCTATACACTTAAGTGATTCGTAATAGATTCATTTCACACCAAGATGTGATAAGTAACACCAGCCAGCATGCCAAGTCAGTATCACAGAGCTTGTGATTAAATGGGAACAATAACCGTACAAAATGCAGGTACCATATCCAGGAAAACCGCCTGAGCACTCCCAGTGCTCCTAAGGGCCCAGAGCAGGAAAAACGCAAGGACATTCAGTTACAAAGGCATAGCTGGGAGATGGTTAAATTATCCTGATTCCTCCTGGGAAGAATCTATCTTCAGGAGTATGGCTTTGGACAGGGAAAGCTTGTGGCATGGTTGCAGTGGCTGCACTGTACTCAAACAAAAAAAAAAACCCAAAAGAAACCCAAACCCAACAACAAAAACAAACAAATAAAATCACACCAAAAAACAACAGCCCAACAACCCAAAACAGATGTTTGTAAAAGTATTTCTTAATTAATTTCATTTTGAAATTTGTTTCTTTAATTTCTCTTGGTAAAATAAATTACGCTGTCTCTTAAAATGGGGAGAGAGCATCCAGGGCTAAGTCCCATGCACATCCATTTCCTTTGCCTCTGAAAACTTGTAGGGCATAAAGAGACAGAAGACACTTCAAGATCTCTAGTGATAAGATTCCCCAGCTCAGTCATTACAGAACAATGGCTGCACAAGTCTTTACACAATCTTCAAAACTCCATGAAAAAAAGAGAAAGGAAACAACACATCAAGATTCAGTTTAAAGATCACAGACATGGTCTGTTATGTTGACTAGTATGTTTACTGGGTAGTTACCTTTGATTTGGTTTTGAAAATGCACTGCTTGAGGAGTCAAGCAAAATTTAATCCTGGTATTATGTTTGTTATTAAAATCCAAGATGGTTCTACACTTGTGGATTACTGTGATTTAGAGAAGAACAGCTACGTTGTAGAAGCAGCTTCCCCAACTCCTCAGCAGACAAATCCCTACTTCTAAATATACTAACTCCTGCTCAGGAAATCTTATCACACTGAACCCTCTTTTATTAGAAACTTTATTATAACCAACCTCAGCACAGTTTAAGCTGTCTGAATACTTTTCTCACATAAATATATTAACTCTATTTTACTGTAGCATACTTCATGAGCTCAGCTTCAAATCCTACACGTAACAGTTATATTGGCAGCAATACAAATGACACATAATTGGATTTCTTTTTAAATTGCTATCCCCCCCAGCAGAGTGCATAGAAACCTCTCCATTATTAAAAACTTCAATTTTTTTTTTTAATTATTATTTTTTTTTAATTCCTCTTCTCAGATTTCAAATGACTCCGGATACTCCATATGGCAAATTAGTGAATCTTAACAAAACTTCTGGTAGTACTGAAAAGAAAGAGTATACACTTAGGTTCAGCCCATCTTACAACATTGACTATAACTGAGAACGTGTTATAAGAGAACAATGCACTGAACATGTAATTACATTCTTTCACTCTGAACACAGAGATGGTACTAAGAAAAGTATTTTACTATAGATAATCAATGCAAGAAATAAAGTAATGGGAAAACGTAATCTGAAGATTCATTTTAAGTATGATTTACGATAAAAAGTTTAAATTCCAGATTTTCTGCATACATTAAATTATAACAGATATTGCCTCAAAGATACCACAGTGCCTTTTAGTAAGAGCATTTACTTTAAATAATCTATTCATCCACTTGTGAATTAAGCTGATTATACAATCTATATCAAAAAGAGAATCTCAAAATAAAATGCACTTCTTAGTTTTGAATGAAATCCATGAAATAGCTTGTCAAAAATATTCATAACCTGACATTTCCATTTCTGTCTATTTAACAGAAAACTGAGTCATCAAACCTGATGTAAACAGTTCTAATTTTACCTAGCTTTACAGTCTACTCAAAGGGCTATAAAAAGATTAGTTGTAAAAAGCAGGAATGATCTTCTAAATACACTCATGGGAAGTTGTCTCCTATGGCTGGTCACAACCATCAGCAGAACATTCTTACATTGTAGCATTAGATAGACAGAATCATCCAAGCAGAAAACTTGTGTAAAATAAATATTTTGGAAAAGGAAAGACATAATCTGTCTTTAAGGCAACTTGTTTTAATGAAATGAAGAGAATTGGTAGTATCTCTGAATACTTCAGGGCTCCCAAAAGATACTGACTTGCCTTGATACACAGAATCATCTCAGGTGAGATTCCTTTGCTATATTGCCAACCTAAACATAGTAACATTCTGGTAGCTCAAGGAAATAAAAAATAAGAAATAAAAAACAAACTGCTTTTCTCTTAAAACTCAACAAGAGTGAAAAGAAAAATGCAAGTAAAAATCATGTACTGGAAAAATAAAATAACCTAAAAATATAAGTATTAACCACCAATAACTGAACTTGTGTAATAGCTGGTCTGTTTTTTTTCTGTTGTGTTTCCTCCCCCCCAAAAAAAAAATAAATGACAGCATTAGGTACTTGAAGAACATCAACATTCTCAAAAATAAGGTAATTTGCTCCAGTTGTATAAGCTGTTGTTTGTTGGGTTTTTTTTCCTCTGCTCCATTAACAGTACAATTATTTGTGGAAACTAATCATTAACTTTGTGTATTTGTCACAGCAAGAATCTGAGTCCATTATTTTTAAGGTTTTTTTGAAAGCTCCCCATGATTTCTGACATTTTGGAATTAAATGAATGAGTGGGAGGGTAACGTGCAGGTGAAGAGCTGTACTAACCTTGCCAAGAGCTTTACAACCACAGTCCCGAGCACTGCACAGGTGCTTGCAAGGAGCAAGACTGAGGAGCTGCACTGCAGGGAGCAACAGCACCAGTCAAGCAGACTTGAACAATGAGCTTCAGCACCTGAACTGCCCAGAGGCAACCAAGATTGAAAAAAGAAATACATCTTTATATTTAGAGAATTTTTCAAATCCTCAAATTTAAGGATAACCTCTCCAATTTTCAGCAAAGACAGGGATCCGGTCTTTTATCTGTCTCTAGAATCTCAGGCATTCCTTTTGTCTCTCTCACCCCTACACTGAAGAAGAATAAAATACATGCAGATTTCAACGTGCCTCAGGGCCTCTGAACAGCCTTTTAAAAGAAATGACAGACCTAAAGTGGGACCAAGAAGCTAAAGCAGACTCTCATGAGAAGTACAGGAATATCTATGAGACGTAAGATTTGACAGAAGTGAAATAAAAAAAAAAAAGAAATCCTGTGATTAATGGAGTACTACAAAGTGTACATATGTAGTTTAATACAAAATCAATGGGGCATTTATTATCATGGCAATTTCCAAAGTTCATTTTATTTGGCTCCTTTGCCATTATTTGTGTTTCAGAAACCTACAACAGTAATTGTAAACAAGAAAAAAATGCACAGAAATAACATGCAAATACCTCTTTGAGAAAAAAACTGGTAAAACTGGAAAACACCACCTTAGGAAACAAGTATTATATTTACAACTCAATGTAATATCTTCATAGTAAAGATATACTGGGAAGTTGAAATGACAGTATATGAAAGGAAATTAACTGTAGCTTCTAACCTCAGTCAGTTTTAAAACTCAATTCTGATTTTTTCTTTTAATAAATCAGAGTTTGTTTTGACATGTCAAATGTAATAGATGTTTTCTAAGTTGTCATGTAAGTGAAAGAATATTTAATGTTTGTACTGCAAAAACAATAGCTACAAGAATGAATCATTTGTTCACAATCATTACCTGCTAAACAGAACAGTCTGTGAGATATTTGATAAGAGAGTCTCACATGCCTACTTGCCAGAGCCAAAAGCAACACTTGTTACAGTTTTCTGTCTTCATATGCATGTGTAATTTATTCAAGAGACAAGTAGGTGATAAATTATCCATAAACTTAATTTTAGCAAATGAGCATAGCAGGGTTTTGCAGATTACCTGCAGGTGATTCACTATGGATATTTCTCCGTGTATCTAACATGTTCTCACATACACTGCTGGCACCTCTCCTTGATGAACAGCATCACTGACAAGCAGCTAAGATCCAGGGACAACATGAACTCAGAAGAGTAACCTCTTTGTGCCACCCTGTTCTATGTATTCCTATGTAGAGAAGGACTAAATATAGTAACACAGCTAACACCTCATCACTAAGTAGGTAGCTGTCCAGTTTCTCTTTTTATTATATCCCACCATTAAAGAACAGTTTTTTTCTTGAGTCTTTGAGCAAGACTGGTCAAAGGTATGGTGGTAAATACTGTGATGAGCAGAGTATGTGTGTAACATAAAGCAAGTACTAAAGAAGAAGGTATAGTCATTTATTGCAATGATGCAGTTAACACTTTGTACCCGAGATCCTGGTCACAGTCTTCAGTGGGAGAGTCTCAAACCCCAGCTCTTGCTAAACATGCTTTAAGCACATCCTGAGTTCCTGTGTCTCCACCTAGGAGCAAGTTGCTAGAAATTAGCTGCTACTATTAAGTCTCTGATCATCAACCAGATGCATCTGGGTGAAAGTAATGCTTCTGTTGAGTTCCTATGACACCCACCCTTTGCAATTCCTCAGTCGTTCCAAAAACTGAAACCCCAGGATGACTATATTAAAGATTTTTATTGTAGGTGATGATTTGTATCATCAAAAGAGTTTTCTGACATAGAACATTTCCAAAACAAGACAATATGTATTGTGAAATCAAAGAAAAACAAAGTTCAGTTTATGAAGTAGGGCAATTCAAAGAAGTTGCTTGCTTGTCACTTAGGAATGCAACATTCAGTGGTATGTACATTAAAGTACTTGGAAAAAATATATTTGGGGTTTTTCCCTGACATTGTTCCCTTATTCAGAAGCACACAGAGTCTCACTGGCTACAGAAATAAACCTCTAAGCTTTTACTTACAGACTTCTCCCTACCAGGGTGATTCATACGGTTTTAATAATCCTATGTGTCTTCTCCAAATATTTCACCTTAGATCATTAGCTGCATATATATTTTCTCTGCCTGTAGCACTGATAGGTATAATCAAATGGATTAGTCTTACAAATCCAAAATTTCATCACAATACGTATGAAGGACTGGCACAGAAAGGGAAATGGACCCACTGCACAGCAGGCACTGAGCTAAACCATCCCTTCTCAAAGTCAGAAGTTTCATCACTGGAGCTTTGACTTCATTCACTGATTTCAAATTTCAGGGAGAAAGGAAATAGCTAACACCTAAAAATGTAATTTAAAATAATTCAAGTAATTTCTGTTTACCTTTTAATGGCCTGATATTTCTATCCTTACCTGATTGTGGATTATATATTATTAAAGAAGGCCTGCCTGGCACTTCTCTGAAGGCAAGAGCAAGGCATGCATGGCACTGCTTTCCTGAATAAAGTTTACAATTTTCCTAACAGCCTGTCTGGTAACCATTAGTCACAAATAGCAGCATTCAGGCAGGTGGGACATCTTCTGGGAATAAGGTCTGAAACCCTTAGTTTTACTTGTTGAGATTGCTGTATTCACTGGATAGCAATTGAATAAAAATATCGTTCTGAAAACCTCCTTCAACTGCCTGGAAACATACTGCTCCTACAAGGCTGACAGATTTGGTTAATTGTGAGGAACTCCTTCACTCGTAAAACGAAATGGCTTTGTGTCATTTCAACAAGTGTATACCTGGGAACTACAATATGAATTAGTCTTAATTTATCTGCAGTACTGCCTGCATGCTTTATGAAAAGTATATGCATATATACAAACAGGGTAGAAATTAACTTCTGCCTAAGGCTACCACCACATGTCAATTAAGCTGCCAGACTTTCAGGGGCTGGTATTCTGTCTCTCTGCCTGGGGGAAGCTTTGTATTCCATTTATTATTGAAAAAGACAACCAGTTTGGCAGTGAAAATAGATTAACAAATTATATAGTATTTTTAAAAGGTGACTATAACTTACTGAAAACAAATTTAAGGAAGCTTTCTTATTATTGTTATAACTATTTTTCAATGTATAAAGCTGGAGAGGGAAAAACCCATTAACTGTCTGTAAGCAGGATCTAATATGAGCAATGTAAGTTAAAAATGCACTCTTGGCTGTGTTTTATTATTTCACTATTTTATTAGCATATAAATATTGGTGGGAGAAGCTGCTGCCATGCCCAGCCAGAGGATGTAAAAAACAATTGTGTTCTAAACAAGATACTAATTCACTGACTGTTAAAAATGCTTTGTTCTTTCTATTAAACAAACACATAGATTACCTCTGTCTTTCTCTTTGCAAACAAACACTTCTTACCATTTCAAGCCCAGGTCTATCTTACTATTGCTATACCTTTACAGAAATTCAAATAGTTAGATGCCATTCAAGATTAATTAATTTCACTAAAATTCACAGAGGCTATTGCAGATAGAAAGGGTAACACGCGGGCTCACCCCACATAATGCCTACACTGGTTACTTCCACAGACACACTTCGTGATTTGAAAATCCCACCCCTCAACCCACAGAACTAACAAAGTTGCCATGTCAAGCAGGAGAGACAATTTCCAGCATGCTTCCAAGCCAGGTTCTCCACATGCTGGTGCTCCTGCTCAGTTGGGAGTTCCCATTTAAAATGGTGTATTTTGGCATTGATTCTGCCTCTGATAAGCCCTAGTTCGTGTACTCATATCACGATCCATATGACCAAACTCTTCCTCTAGGGTGTAAACTGAGTCATTGTGAGGCAAAATCTTCACACGCAGCCAAATGGATGGAGAAGACCTACATCCAACTAGTGAGTTGATTCACTATCAAATTGTTGGTCACTAATATGGCCAGATGTCAGATGGGGAATGGGGTCTTTAGGGGGTTGGGTTTTTAACCAATTTTGAGTAGAACTCTGCTTTCTCTTGTGATCTGAAGAAAATCAGTGTTTGCAGAAACCTTCTATGACTGCAGGGATAGGATGCCTTTCGTCTCCTCAACATGTGATCAGTTCAGTGGTCTCAGAGGATGAAAACAGAGCTATATAATAATCGCCATGTAGATGCACACATTGCTTGTTTGGAGAGCACAGTAAGAACATCTTCCCATGACTGGTGTGGCTCCCAGAATATATTTACTGTCTTACACCAAAGAAAAACTGAAGCAAGAGAACAGTCTGCTGGATTGAGTATGTGTCCAGGGAATGCTACTGCCATGCTCATGCAACCTTGAAGTCTCTTTCCTCAGTCTGGCAAAGAGAGCAATGAGGGTAAGAGGGCATTTCTTATATGAAAGCTGAGTTTCCACTGCTCACTCCAACAAACAGGTTTTTCTCATTAACATTTAACTCTTGTTACAACAATCACATAGGGACTAGAAAATGCCATCACTGCAGGTGTCCTGCAGCTCAGACACTAGGAGCACATGCTTTCACACTGTCACTCCACACCCTACATATATTACACAGTGTCTTTTCCATTCAATGTACACTCAGCTTAAGCTTTTCCAGGATCCAAGAAAGGTTACCAGCCTGCTCACCATCAGCTCTCAGTGTCTGGCAACAAAAATTGGCTAAAGGGATCTTTGCTTCAACTGAACGGCTTGCAAAAAAAGTTACCACCTTACAGAGACAGAACATCAGAAATAAAAAGGCCCAAGGGAGTGCTGTGGCAAACAAGAAAATCCTCACAGACGGAGCACCTACTCTCTCATTTTCTCTCCAGGAGTATTGTTTGCCATTTAGATTCTTCCTACATTTACCTGTTCCGTAAAAATATCTTTTGCTGTCTTTCCTCAAGCCATCATTTAGTAAAAGGTGGAAAAGGATAGAAACAGAAGTATAAAACTTACAAAAAAATAATAATTGTGCAGGACTACTATATTTTCCTTTACAATAGTTTGCTTGCTGTGGCTGTTGTAACTTTTAGTCTCTTTTTCCACAAAGCCTGATGGGCCTTATCCTTTGGGATGCTAAGAGCCTTCCTTCTGGAGTTTATGTAGCTGGAATTTTGCAGCTGGCCTGTGACCTCACCACTCAGCTGGGGCCAGAGGTTTCCCCCTGCTCCCATGCTGATGTTCCTGTCCTGTTTTCTCAGGGCTTTGCAGCTGCAAATCCTGATATTATTATGTTGGGTTCCTCATGGCATGAAAATCACTACTTTTTTCCTCCCCTTTCCCTGTCCCCTGTTTTATAGCTTCTCCCTTCTTTAGAGGAAAGCAAGACTTCATGACTAAGGAGTGAGTCATTTAAGTAGGTGCAAAGCATGACCCAGGAATATATCTGCAGAAAGCTGAAGAGGCAGAGGCTGTGTGACACTGGGCACACCAGCAGCTGCAGCTAGTAGGGGCACCTTCAGCTGGAATGAGCAGAGGGAGCCTGAGCAGAACAAGAATGATTCAGTTCCTGTGGGACAGGCACATGGAGGAGGACCACCTGCAGCACTGGAGACCACTCTCATCTGGGGGACCCTGCCTTCCCTCTGCCCAGCTGACCACTGGGAGGTTTCCCTTTTTTTCTGTGTCTCTACCCTTTTCTACTACTTAAGCCCTTAGAGCTGACACATGCCCATAGCTAAGGACCACACCAAAAAATCTTGAAGCACATAAGCCTGTCTCACCATCTTTTCTGCAATGTTCTACAGTCATATTCAGATGCTACACCAAAGTTAACTTCAAAAGAACTCCTGACATCATTGTCTTATGCTATGGAAGAGGAAAAGAATTTCAACAGGAAACTGAGTTAC
Organism: Apus apus; assembly: GCF_020740795.1. Classification (NCBI taxonomy): domain Eukaryota; kingdom Metazoa; phylum Chordata; class Aves; order Apodiformes; family Apodidae; genus Apus; species Apus apus. The sequence goes on along the minus strand of NC_067294.1, from coordinate 14,185,126 downwards.
CACACTGGCATATTTTCTGGATCATGATCATTTTAAGATAAAGGGAAAATAAGTATGTATAGCAAAACAATCAAGTTCCAAAGAAAAATTTGCTAAAAAATAAATAAATTGTATTTTTTGTTGGTTTTTTTCATTGCTTTTTTGATCAAAATGTTAAATATTCATTCTCATGGCAGCTTTTTTTTTGTGTGTGTATTTTTGTGGTGTTTTTTTTTTTGTAATTGGGTACAAGTATACTATTTACCATGGCAGTAGTGCTCAAATCCCATCTATTGAATGGACATCATTAGAGAGAGCAGAGCTCAGAAAGGTTATTAGTCTCATCTGAACTACGAAAATGTCAAGTCAAGTGGGAATGGTGAATGGTGATATGAAACTTACTCCGTTTATCTTATGTTAATGAGAAGAAACAAAGCAGTTTTCATGAAAAACAAAAAGCAAGGGAAACAGCGACATGAGCTGCATTTGTGAACAGAGCCAACAATATATCCAGTTTTATATATTCCCAACATCATTAAATTGTGTCCATCTTAGCATTAATTGATCATTGCTTTTACCTCCAATCCACCAATCCAGCTTTAGCATGCTAGATGTTGCTAGTTACATTGACAAAAAATAGCTATATACATAGAGAAGTAAAAAACAGGAAAAAGCCTCTGTGAAAACAATTTATAATTGCTCTTCCCTCACTAGTGAAATCGTGTGTCGCATCACTTCTTTCTTCATAAGCTTTTCTTTCCCCCAGGACATGTCTCTCAATTTATTTGATGAAGTGAGAGGTCTGACAAGATTTTAGGAAAAAAAAAAACAACAACACATCAATTCTACAAATTTACCAAAAAAATGGTCATGCTCAAAATCCCTGTTTTTCCCCCTTTACAGACCTTTACTGTCTCAGAGTGAAGACGTCTTAATAGGCCTGTCAAATAAACATGTGACTATGAAGATGTATATTTTACATTAATTATAGAATAACATGTCATCCAAACCAAATTAACTGGGATTTTTAATTTTTTATTATTATTATTTTTTTAGAACAGAACAGATCCTTCCTGTTTGTCAGATATAGCTTTTATACACATTCAAAACAAACTAACTCAAGAGTGTTACATGTAAAAAACTTATTGCCAAGAAACCCAGACAGAGCCTTATGAAAAAATACCACCTCACCATAACAGCTCACATACACTGGGCACACTTTGTGTACTGAAGTTAATGTGCACAAAAAGGGTTTTTTTTCAATAGCACGAAGGGAAAAGTATTGGCTATGATCTTTTTTTCTTCTTTAGTGTAAGTCTGAGTGTTGTTTTCCTTTCACATTCTGTTCTACAAAAGATCTTTGGCACCTATTTTGGCAGAAAGCTTAAAATAATAATAGCAATCAGAAAAGAAGTGTAACAGTGACATCACCAAAAATTGAAGCTGAGCAGCAGAGAAGAAAAAGGATCTTCAGTAATCCATTTAGGGCATCTCTTTGTTGTTTTCCTTAGACCTGTTTGAGATAAGTTATTAACTAAAATGTGGACTTTTTTTTTTTTTTTAAAAAAAAAGACTTCTTCAGTTTTTCAAGAGCTAGGCCTAACTGATAAGCCCATCTGCAATGCCATCAGTGGTGATCCAGATAAACCCAAATCTACAGAGCAGACGAGCTGGAAGTCTTGATTTTTGGCCAGAAAAACAACAATAAATTATTAAAAAATAATAATTAAGAGCTCAGATAGTAGTTCTCCTATATATCTCACACTAAAAAAGGTATGATAACATAGGAGTAAAAAACCCTGGCAGGTTACCTTCAGAAATTAATAGACAAGAATCAGTATATTGTAACAGAAGTTTGACTCTTATTTTCTTATTTTCCTTATTTCTGCTTATTTAAGACCCTATCACATGGACTTGTGTGGGAGGATTCCAATATCACTGTCTTTGATGGGACTGTAGTAACCCTGAGTCTGCAGAACAAATTTCCAACCATAAACCTGCACATATTTATACACACAGAACCATGGTATATGCTGAGTTGGAAGGGACCCATCAGGATCATTGAGTCCAACTCCTGTCCCTGTGTAGGGCACCCCAAGAATCACACCATGTGGCTGAGAGAGTCATCCAAACACTTTTTGAACTTAGCTTGGTGCTGTGACCACTTCCCTGGAGAGCTTGTTCCAGTGCTCAACCACCCTCTGGGTGAAAAACCTTTTCCTGATACCCAACTTAAACCTCCCCTGAATCAGCTTCCTGCCATTTCCCCAGAGTCCTGTCACTGGTCACAGGAGTGAACTTGGGCCCAAATATAATGACACCAGAGACAGTACAAGAGTTCAGAACAAATGGGAGTCAAAGCAGAAAGGACAGAGGAACTACACCAGGGAGAGAGGCAGGACAGAAACCTTAAGAAAAAAACAAACAGAACTCATGCCCTAGTCTCCTGAAGTCATGGTTGCATAGTTCATAAGGTTTGAAATCCGAAAGGCTATGTTGCCTTACTAAGAAATGTTATCTTGATCTATAATTACATCTGGACCATATAAAATAAGCAATTAATTTTTATCAATACAGATTAATACAATTTATGTATTTAAGATCCAAGGAACTGATCTATGTGTTGGTAATCTCTGCTCAATTCATTTTGTGAGGCTGCCTATTATTGGCTTAATAAAGCCTTATTGTATTATTAATCCAAACGTCAATCTTGGTTCCAGTCCAGGCTCTTTTCTCTGTCCTTAGTAACTACCAACAGAAGTAATTTCCAAGAGCAATGAGTTTGACACTTGCTGACCAATGCGATGCTTGCAGTAACATTCTGAGACTTCATTTATTTGGCTAAAAGGACATATTAACTCAAGACTAATTTGCAGTATTGAGAAATGTGGAGCAAGGAAGATCTTTATATCATCTGTCCTTATATGCAAATGATATAAATGCATATATTTTACATGTGGAGATCTCTCAGCAGAGCTACCCAGTTTCTACAACCATCTGTCTCACCCAGGATGAAAACAAGGCACATATCCTAGTAGACTGACACATGTTTATTAGAAATGGACAGCAAAATCTGCTCCAGCTCACATCTCCAGCTTTCATGCCATCTAGAAGGCAGAAGCAATTATTTGCTTTCTAGCACAAGTTAAGCTTGTCATATTTCATATTGTTTTGTATATTCATGAAAAAAACATGCCAGTAGCTACGACCATAAAACAACTAAGATGAGCTCACTCCTCCAATAAGCAGTATTTTATTATTGTTTTAAAGGTATCATGCCATGAAATTGTAATGGCAAAAAAAGAGTGAAGATTGTCTCCTAGAATTTCAGAAATTAATGAAATATTTGCTTCCTAAATAACCATTCTGCAGCTGGAAGGACTCTTTAAAAGATCTCTAAGTCAATCATTAGATAAAACACTGTAAGACTAAAAAGCATTTAATAATTACACTGAATTACACGGGACTAGGAATCTTTAAGATATTCTTCATATTAAAACAAGATGACCTAATCTCCCAGGAACAGCTTCCAGGATTCTGTCGAATGTGTTGTCAGTATATTGCAAATTCAGAAATTTGATTTTAAAAAGCAACTGATTTTTCAATCAGCTCACACTGGCTATACATGATACCCATCTGTGAATTAAAAGAAAGGAAACTATCAGAATGTTCCTTAAGATCAAACATATGGTAAGTGTTCCCTATGTCAGGCTTCAGCTAATTTCTCCAGTAGCTGGGCCTCCCCACATCTGATCAATTTAAACTTTTTGTTGAAAAGGTTGAATGATTTCAATAGGAATGTGTGTAAGAACTGAAAAATAAATTTAAGAATATTTTGGTTTTAATGCAGATCAGAAACAGGTTTTAGTTTTCTTTTCAGTTTAGAAACACCATAGTGATAAAAGATTGCTTATGATTAGAAGAAAAAGGAGGACATGTTAAGGGTTTTTTTAAGAACAGCCAAACTACAGGAAAAGGCACAGCTAGTCAGCTTGCACAGTAATATTTTGCTATGTTATGATCTGAACCAATTCCAAACGATAAATTTAGAACACAGTTAGAAGGAAATAGAAAAGAGGGGTCTCACTCCTTTTGAGATTGAGAAATCCTTCCTAGACCCTGAGCCCAGCACCTCTGCTCTCCATGTGGAGGAAAGAAAAAAACCCAAAAACCTAGTGGAAAATATCCAATAATAACAATAACAACAATAATATATATATATATATAAATCAAATCTATCTAGAGGAGAGAGACAGAGACTAAGCACATACTTCCTTTGCTGGAATGCAAGCAGGCTCCACCTTCCCATTTCTACCCCTAGTGGGGGCAGCAGGAGGACAAGAAGCCCTGACAAAATGCCCTTGGGATGGGCAATGTGTGGGCAGCAAAAAGCATCTTCCCTCTGAAACATACATGCACCCACCTGGAAAAGGAGTCTGTTTTGGGACAGAGAGCTTCAGTAATTCTGATTATTAATATAAGGCTTTTAAAAATGAAACGTTGGGCTTTAAAAAAAAAAAAAAGGAATAGTATGAATAAACAATTTCAGAAGGTCAATAGAAGATACAGGGAAAAGAAAAGTAAAGCAAAGAAATGGTGGACCATGACAACAAAAATGGAATAACACAATTTCCATAGTTAGAAACCGACTTGAACCAGAAAGTCCCACCATAATTTCCCTTTCTTAGTTTATGTATCATTTATTAACTTACTTTCATTTGAAGATGTTATTTTAAGGACTCAAATCTGTACTATTTGGGGACACCTGCTTCTCTTTGAAAGACTGTTGGGAGACAGATTCTAAGGGAAAATTAATTTATTATTCCAATCACAGATTTTTCAGATTTCTCTATTAGTTATCCCCAATTTTCTCAAATACGTAGCAATGTCTGCGTTAATACTTTTGGCACATACAATGGGTGCAAGTTACCAAGACCACAGGAAGGCTGTGGAAGCCTTCTCCAAGGCTCCAGGTACAGAGACGAGTGTAGTTTCCCAGCAGCAGCTGGAGATGGGCACCAGCACAGAGCACGTGAGTTTTGGCAGCTGTTAACAGATGGCCCTGGGCACCTCATTCACCAGTGGCTAAAACTCCCCATAACTGGGTTACTCGAAGTTTTGTGCTTCTAGGTTGCTCAGCCTGTCCTGGATAAGTTTCTTATTAAAAAAAAGAAATCAGTTAAAAGCTGATCCTGTCCATTATTTTTAGGCAGCTACCTTTGGAAGCCAGCAGATGACAACAGAACGGAAAATTCCTTTCCTTCTGAAGCTCTGCAGGTGTACTTGCATCATGAAGGAGCTTCTGAATAAAGCAAATTGTACATATTACTACTGTCTTCAAAATAGCTTATGAACTTTTCAGTCCATTGTGATCACAGTTCCCTGTATTAGAAGGGAGACTATGCCCTTAAATCTTAACTCTGTGAACTCCTTCTTTTAAAGTACCCAACATGAGAACTTTTTCAGAAACAGGAAAGTATGAACTCTAATGAGATCCTCTCTGACAATTGTAGAATAAAACCTTCTATTATATGTACTACAGAGATTGGAAACACATTTGCTATACCTCTCATTCTTCTTTACGATCCTCTCAGTCCCTTGACTAGAGTACAACGTCCCTGACTTGAATTTATATCACGCTTTTCAAGATGCAATAAGCAGCAGATTGCAGAACCTAATTGCTTAAGGAAGGATTGCTTCACGGAGAGACAGGCTATTGAGAACTATACTAAACAAAGCAATATATTAATGCCTGCAGTAATAAATACATAAATATGGGCAAAGTGACACTTCTTCATACTCTCACTTCTTTGAATATCAACCAATTGACTGACTGAGCAACAAACAACAGAAAAAATCATTCTGGAGTATCCAGCATTAAGCAGATTTTCTGCTGTGTAGCAGATGTTGGAAGGTTAAATTTCTTCCAGAAGGTAGAAACCAAGTATCTGAGTCTCTGTGTATAGGAGAGTAAAGGAAGCAATGCACAACAATAGGACACAAATCTTGGAATCTGACTGCATATTCTCTGCTATCCTGCACAACTAATTCAAGTGTGAGGAACAGGGGACAGAACATGGGGTCTAGATTTGGCAACCTAACCAAGGAGATCAGTGCAGCGGGGTTCAGGGTTCGAGAATTCCCTAGAGCTGCCCTAAAACCAGAAAAGAAGTAAAATTCCTAGTCTCAAAGGAACAGGATATCTGCTGTTGCTATTTCAGAACCACGGAAAAAGGCTTATTGATTTTAAAGGTTAGAAACTGTGGCCTTCATAAACATGTAAGCATTAAGTTAATGTGAAGAACTATATGAAGATCCAAAGGCAAAGTACAAGCTCATAAGATTCACCCTCATACATGCTGTGACTTGTGGCCAGAAATTAAGGCTAAATTCTGAAAGCAAGACAATGCCAGTGTTGTGGTGGTTGTATGTTGGGTTTTTGGTTTTGTCTGGCTGGGGATTTCTTCCCCACAAAGAGAAAGAGTAACAGTTGTTGAAATATGTTTCACATGATACTACTCACTCTTTTCATGACCATATCACCTCTGTCTTAGTTTAGATTGAGCTATCTGGCCAAGACACATGGAACCTCATTAAAACTCAATTTCTGCTGAAAGTGGAGCACAGGAAACACTACTGGTTCATTATCAAATGTCCTCACATCTTTATCTGGATAGTGTCATCAATGTTTGAACTAAAGACGAAGTAATCTTAACTACTGACAGAGGTGAACTGAAGATTTACTAACAATATCATAGAGAACTACTACAAGCTTTTAAGCACATCAGCCCCCATTGGCAACTGGCATTTGAAACCTTTTAGCTATGTCCAATAACAATGATACTGTGTAGGTACATAGCCCACTACACTGAAGGCCACTGAACAAATGTACACACAAAAGGCTTACAGCTCAAAGCATTCTTGCCGTTAGCAGGTATCACTGCTATCACTGCCATGCTACAATCCAGACAAGAGAAAAAAAAGAAATAAAGAGACTAAAAAATATGCCCCAATGTCACAACAGTCACAAAACAAGGAACAGCATTAAGTCCTCCTCTTGTAACAGCACCCCGTGAGACAATGCCTCCCTCTGCCCTTCGCTACTGCAGACATCACTTCAAAATATTTACTTTCAGAATAGAGAATTCTGGTTTCACCACAGTGTTCTAAGATTGGAAATATATCTCAAAGCAACTAAGTCTCCAGCAGGCCTATCTTAGACTGTGTCCACAGAATTACATGGTCTGCATGAGGATTTCCAAAATGGCAGAAAAAAAAAAAAAAATCACGATTAGTTTTTTAATTTTGGGGTTTTTTAAGTGTCACATCTCCTCCTAAGCTCACTGCAAGCTTTCCCTTCATCTGGCCTATGCTAATGAAGCACCTGAATACAAAAGCACAGTGTAACCGAGAAGCATATTCTCTAAAAATGGTCCTCTGAACACAGCATATAAATAAATAAATAGATATTCTACCTCCCTTCACTACCTCCCTTCATTCTAGGTTGTCTTTTTTTTTTTTTTTTTTTTTTTTTTTGTAGGGAAAGCTGTGTTATGAAAAACCTTCATGTATCATGCAATATCTCCTAAAACTAAATTTAATGACTGTATTAAATAATGGCTACAGGCCAACAGGAAAGGGCTTGCATGGCACTTTGACAGAGTAACTGAAGTGCCCTTGAAAATTATTCAGAAGTTTATTACAGTCCTGGAGGTCAAGAATGAAAGGCTTCAAACAGCAGTTCTACTGAGGCCCTTCTCTGACCCAGATGCTGTATCTTTGATATTCCTATTAATTCAAAAATTTACCTTAACACACAGACACCTTCAAAAACTCTCTTCTTTTGAATATCGTTCATACACCATAGAGCTCAACAGTGTTTGGATCTCTGACTGGAACATAAATCTGTGATGAAGTGAACTATGCTGAAAACAAGGATAAAGTGACAAGTATTTTATATATTTATGAAATACCTCACAATGTAATTGTTGCATTCTTTTCTCATTAATATTGTTGTAATTAATTTTGCGGGATAATATTCTGCTAAATAAGTAGTTATTGCTGTATTTACTAATAAAGATCACAAAAATTAAATCACTTGTGAGAAAGTGTGTGTGCTTTTTATACATGCATCAGATGTCTTGGTATATAGTTTATACATTAGGAGCATTCTAGCATACATATTTGTGTAGAAAATAAAAAATGTCTTCATACTGAATGGGAAACGTAAATTTTCATCCTGCCAGAGGACAGAGCAGCCCTTAATGACTCTGCCATATACACAAAATTATCAGTAGGCTGACAAAAAACAGGTTAGCTGACAGATACGGTTGTTTCACCTTAACCCAGATGTCAGGAAAAATGTCATTATTGCTATTCAAAGCTGGAACAGAACAGTTAAGTGAGTCACATACAGCTGAATAGGCAGGTATTTAAAATATCATGCTTGTAAGAATAAAGTCATAGCTCACCTTATCTTAGAAAAAATGAGATTTGTTTTGTTTTTCTTTCATTCTGTTAGATATCTTCACTGTATGGCTTTGGATGATTCTACAATATTCATATGTCTTCTAAGATAAGCTGACCAATTTTACTCTGAATTTTCTGAATTAAATCAACTGAGTTATTCCAAGTCTTTGGAAAATCTGAGCTCAGAATTCAGCCTAATCACTCTCCCCGTTATGTAAGAATATAATCTCCAATTCAATCCAATATGAAGTGCAGTTTAAACATGTTGATGACAGCTGGTCAGCAAATGTACGTGGTAAAAAACATCTGCACGCTTTGCTTGCTTGATTTTCGTGAATGCAGAGCATTTAACTCATGTTTTAATTATGACAAAATAGGATAGGATTTAAAGGGAAATGAAGAGCAACACATACAAACTCCGGCTTTAACTAATTTATCCTCTTCCACAGACATATCAGGTATTCTTAGAAGGACTTATGAACTATCAAAATAAGGCTCATCCTCTTATAATTTCCACAGCACATATTTTTATATCTAAATAAAACCCCAGGAATGTGCATGATCACCAGTATATATGAGAACCATAGGGAATGCCATTAAAGAGGATGTTATGGATCACAGGAGCTGCTCACACACACAGAGGATCCATACTGATTTTCTTATTAAATTTAACTGGGTTGTGGGCTGTGGTTGGTCTTTTTGTTTGGTTCTTATTTCTTGTATTTCCAGCAAAAGTACAATTATAGACATTTTAGGAGAATTTGCTTATTTGCTCTGAAATAAAGTAGTCTCTTGCTAACACAATGAAAGCAGTATGAATGCTGAAAAGTTATCTTTCCTTAGTCTGGAAACTGTTATTGGCCATAAACTCCACATACTGAAATTATGATCAGAATTAGTAACTTCAAGACACATTAGAAACCCTTCTTCCCTTTCCTTAGAAAAGATTTATAAATCTGGTCTCCTCAGTGGAGGTGAGTAATTTACAGTTCCCCACCCCTAACTTGATAATGAAAATTAGTCTAACTTGAACTCTTAGCTCTTTGACATTGGAGAATATATAATCCAGAATTAGAATGTAATATAAATGCAGGCTGGATCAACCTATTAATCATTTAGTGAAAAAACCCACAAACTATTAAGAAAATTGGTCTTTCAAATGAATCATTACATGTCAACAAATGTTAGCTTTTGTATTCTTCACTTAAGAGGAACCCCTACTTTTACCAGAACTATTTGTATAGAGACACCTTTTTCTAAATCAATAGAGTGCAGTTACCCCTAAACAAGTTTGTTCCCACAAACTTACATAGCAAAGCTAATTGTTAACCACAAGTCTCAAGCATTTCTTCTAAAAAAAAAAAAATACCCTTCAGATTATTTTCCACTTTGTTCCCATTTTTGAAACCACATATATCTTTATCAAAACTACATATAGAATTTTATAGAAGGGCAACAATGCAACAACAGCAAGTTTATTGTAGCTAATATTCAGCAAGATGATAATACATAGATTAAAATGACAAATTATGATGCTTTCATCCCTTGGCAATGACAGAATGATTTCTACAGTCAAGATCATGTAATTCAATCGTGATCTTCAGTTCAATTCATATCACAGTTGAATTTGAATTAATAAAATAAAAAAAAAAGGATAAAAAGGTCAATGTACCAAGACAGACAAAAAAAAAAGAAACCTGAACAGACATTGGATATTCTATTTCAAGCATCCAGCCCTGACAAGCAAGCAGCAATTATGGTAAGATTTACTTTTATGCATCAAGTTCTTTAGTTTGATCTGTGTTGCTGCACACACTTTCCCTTATTCTTTGAAACAGCATTTCAGAATGTTCATCACAAAAAAGAGACAAAACACTAACAAAAAATACGGCTATTTCATTCTGTCACAGAATGTCTGAACCCAGCACAGAGAGGATGGTGTGAGCAGCAGTATGCTCAGCTAGAATTCAATACTCCCAGCTTTTTTCCCAACTCAGTGACAGCCTCACACAGCCTCGGACAAATCTCTTCCCACATCTCTGTCGCCCTCTCCAGTCTCCAAGACAAGCGTTCATCCTAACAGCATCCAAGTGATAATATAAGGAAGAAAACCTATTAATTAATTTTGATGGTATTTAACTACCTCAGAATGGGAACTACTGCCACTCAATGTACAGGCATTTATTATTTATGCAGAGCCTGGTATTCCAGTAGGGCTAGTTACGCAGCAAGTGTCTCCTTGACTCCAACTCTCTGAGAAACCAATTACTTTGTGTTATATCTGCCCACTGAGCTTCCTGTGTCATTGTCATGGATTAAAATCATACAGCATGAGTTCAAATAGAGGCTTAAAAACCTAACCCAAAGCTCCAAAACATCACACTGCCTAGTGGAAGTAAAGCTGGACTTCAACCTTCCTCAAATACACAGAGACACCAAAGATTCATAGAATCCTGTAGACTGAAAAAGAACTACAGAGGTCGTCTAGTCCAATCTGCTGCTCAAAGCTGGTCCAAATACAGCAGGATGCTCAGAACACCATCCAGTGAAGCCCTGAGTTTCTTCAAGGATGGATACTAAGGCACGTCTCTGGGCAACCTGTTTCAGTAATTTACCACCCTAAGAGTAAAATGTTTTTCTTTCAATTGATCTGGAATTTCCCATCTTGCAGTCTGTGTCTGTTCTCTTGTCCTATGGCTGTACACCTCTGTGAAGAGGCTTGTCCTTCTTACTTTTCCATTACATAGTTATGAACAGCAATAAGGTCTTCTATTAGGGGAGAACAAATCCATTCTCAGGGTTTCTCTTCTAACGTCAGGTGCTCCTGCACTAAACGGAACCAGTGTGGGCACATCTGCCTTGGTTATAGACAGCACCTCTGTTACATGAATAGTGATCAGATCTGAAACTTCTCCAATCTGTCCTTTGTCTTTTGTCATAAAAAGGGTCTGACTGAAGTTGGAGTTTCAGTTGAATGGTACGTCAGTCTATCCTTGAGTCACATTAATTGCTACAAGCCCTGCTAACAAAAAGGATTACGCATCTTTAAAAGGGATGGCTCTTGTTCCCACACCTCTGATACTAATTTTCTCCTTCATGTGTCAGATTTGTCACAGCCACTCGTCAGCGAAGTCATTGGCTGATGTACTCCCAAATATCCACTAGCTAAGATAGGACCTCCATATGGTACAAATATATATGATCTTTATAAAACAAGAAAAGGCAGAAATTGGCAGAACATGAAAGACTAGGAACATACCACCTGTGCCATACCACCTAGTAACAGGGGAGAAAAAAAGACTCTTAAGTCATTATTTGTTCAACTCCTGTAACACAGGAGTATGGCTCAAGGACCACCTCATGAGACACAGATAAATATCAAGGTAACATAAGTGTTGCACTGCTGTCTAGCACTGTATGCATGACTGATCATTCCTCTCTTGAAAAACATTGCCAGGACTGAAATACAGTTCCTTCCCCTTCTTCCTCCTCCTCATTATCTGAAAGCCATGCCATCAGACAGTGTCAGCAAACACCTATTCTTGATGCACAGGAGTCCAGAAAGGAGAACAAGAGATTCCCAAAGGGGCTCACAGAAGAGCAACCTAACCACACATGATTAAGGGGACTGAAGTGAAAACTGCCACCTAGAAATTGGAACTCTGTGATGCCTGGCAAGTTGTAAGATGAAATTGTTCCCTCTTTGAGTGATGTGAACAAACATGAAAAGCCAGTATGAAATGAGCTTCAGTACTAAAGAGCAACCTTTTAGCAACAATAAAACCAAGAACCTAAAGAACACAGCTAGCTAATAATGTGTATGGTTTACTTCTATTTATTTATTTATTATTTTTTTTCTATCTGAATAGTCACTTGTTCCTTTAAAGGAGTATTTTTTGGTTTCGGTTTTTTGGTCTGTGATTTTTTTGTTCTGTTTTGGTTTTGTTTTCCACACTCCCGCCTGCCCCCTCCTCCCAATTCCTACATCAAAGCCTCTTTAGTCCACTGCTGGACTAAAGGCAAGAGCAAGAGATAAAGACCAAGCACTCAGATTTGTAACAGCTTAAAAACGTTCAGAGATGCCGGATATTTTTACACAGACATGTTCCCTCTTCCACATTTCAATAGAGAGAGCATGAGAGAAAACTACCATTTAGGTCATTAGAGCAACATTTTCTACTCACCTAACTGTCTTTGGAGCCTAAGTTCCATTGATTTGCCATGAGACTTATCTTCCTCAGACACTCCAGGGCTTTTGAAGACATCATCATTAAACAGTAATCTAATCCTTTTTTTTCATCAATTGCTACCAGCCCTGACTAGTAGAAGTCAAAACCATCTCACTTGCTGGCTTAAAATAAATACTTGAAACTAAACCATACAATAAATTTTTGTTTTGCTATAAACAGCATTGACAGAAGACCACAAAAACCCACCCTGTAAAGCTGATGGGTGTTGCTCAGCAAAGAGAAACAGATTAAAATTGTCAGAAAGGTGAATCTCCATTAGTCATCCAGCCTGTGAACAACACATAAAGCTCCCTTTTGCCATATATTTTTTTTTTCTTTTAATAAACTACTGTCTTCAAGCATTAAGGTGGTTCAGGTCAATTAAACTGCCATCTCAGATACACTAACTGGGCACGGAATTTCAGGCTAGATCTGATCTATCCCCTTCTCTTACAGTCCTATGAACTGTGTAGTATGACAGTGACAAAAAAAATCTCCTTCCTATGCTGCTAAAAATATCAGTACCATGTTAGAGATAAGACTTGAAGCCACACAAAAAGAAGGTAAATAAAGAAAAGAAAGTTAATAAAATGTGCACTTCTTTATTTCTTGTGTTTTGGGTATAATTTCCAGCAGCCTGAATGTCTCAGACATTGCAGGGCAACTCACTATTGAAAGGTGTTCTCTATATATTTGAATAAAACCAATAGACTGAGAACCGACTCTCAATATAATCAGTAAGATAAAGAAATGAGGAGAAAAAGCAGAAATTTTCAATATTCAACTCTAATTTTCATCTTCAGAAACTGCAGACCAATTCCCTGCTTGTGTGGGCTGGAAATGGTTCTCCTTCGGGTTATTATTCACCCAATGCTTCTGAGGCCAGACATGCCCCAGCTATACCTCCTCTCTCATTACTGCCCCCATTTGGGAAGTGGGAGGTACTCAGTAGGTATCAGCAACACGCTGATCAGAAATTTTCAATTGTTTTAATTTCTTTTTTCCTTGGAGGACATTTCAGCCCTGTTGACACTGTTGCATTTTTTTGCAAACACCTTTTGTTTTATTTTGGCTTGGCTATTTTGACAATCTTGGACAACCAAGCCAGCACTGTATTTTTCAAAGGGGACTTGAATAAACAGATCTGTAGCATAGAATGAATGTCAGTAATTATTCCTTGAATATCATGTTCAAGGTCATCCAAACCCTGAAAAGGGAGAAGTGTATGACTCCACAGAATAAAGGTTGCAATTCTTCAGAGACCTTCAGTAGGACGGTAAGCTTGTATCCCTTGTACTTCTGTAACATATTGCACTCCTGTGGGTCAGTTTAAGGGGATAAGGAGGTCATTGCCCTGCATCCTTCGGACCCACTTGGTGGCAATTTCTTCCTTTTATCCCCTTTCTATGCTTGTCAGCACATCTACTGATAAAGAAATGCTGCTTCCTAGTGAATAGTGAATATTATTCCTACCTGTTTTGCAAAAGCATAACAACAACATTATGAGGAACATTATTAGGTGGTTTAAGACCTCCATGTCTGACCAGATTTCAGCTATGAAATCAAATAAACTAGAGAGTGACATAGAGAAGCTTTTGTGATGAGTCTCAGAATCAGCCTTACACACTTGCTTTTGCAAGAAAGTTGTTTGATCTGTATTTCAAACTGACTAGAGCCACAACCAATTGCCAGTTGCTAGCTGATATTTGCAGCTTCATCTTAGTTGTGTTAACTCCTGTTTATTAAATTTAAGATATGTATTTTTTATTTCTAAGCAGCACTTTGTAGTTTTTTCCATTGCTGGCAATTAATTTGTTCAGTGAAGAAAAAAAGAATACTTTCATGTATTGCTAAGTTTTTTAATTCTCTGCTGATGTGTGATTAAGTATTCTCTTTCACACAGAACAAAGAGACTTGTTTCTGTTATTTTCTTCTCTTTTGTTTTAGAAAGTACAGATGAATACATTTTATCTTCATTTGATATTTCTAATAAAAATTAAACTGATTATTTACTTTATAAAGTTTCTTCAAGTGTCATTTTTTTCCAAAGTTGTAGATAAGCTGAAAAATATGTATTTCATGTAGAACTTTTTTGCCTGTGATAAATGCTGTGAAAGAAAAGTTCCTGTAGAAAGTATAGACATAAGTTTGATATGAAGGTTAAAAAGTCCTAAGTCCAAAAGCACTTCAGATTCTACAAGGACCTGCCAGTCAGTTCACCTTACACACTTTCACTCTCGACCTTTTCCAGAAGTCAAACCTATTTTACAGAAGGGAAGGAACCACATGTTAAAATGACTTATTTTATGTTTAACATTGCAGAACAACAACAACAAAAAAATCAACTGGACCTAGTTAAAATTAGCAAAGATGAAACATCACACAAAAGTGTTCTCATCCTGACCCCACATTTCAACATATGAAAAATTCATGTAAAATTGAAGTTACAGTACTTAAAAATGATAGATGTCAATTTGAAAAACAGCCTGAATAAGCTCAAGGAACTGATTGTCATTATTTTAATTCAAGCAACTAAAAACCAATTGTGAGTACTGAAGAACACGAAAAATTAAGACTGAAAAAATGTAGATGTCAGGTTATGGTCTGACCTTGCAAAAAAAAAAAGAAAAGAAAAGAAAAAGAAGAGCCATATTAAAGAGAATGCAATAGTGTTGCAAGGTTAAAAATGTGGACATCAGATCTCAAAGATTATATTATTTTTGGCAGCATTAACATGTAAAAGAGACTGTATCCCCAAGTCCCTATTTATCCAGGCATTTATGATGTATCACCCCCCTTTGAGTGGCGAGGCAGAAGTATTTTACGGAACAAAGACAAGAGCAAGAGAAGAACTATTTTACATGAGGTTATGATGCATACTGGCCAAAAAAGGCTAGCTCAACTATGGCAAATGCTTATGCTAGGTAGGTTATTTATGGCAGACAAAGCTTCCACAATGAGAAGACAAACAAGTGCAACAGTGGTAACAGAATATATGTTGACAATGGATCGGGAAATACTGCCAATCCATGACTGATTCCTATGAGGTCCTTAAGATGCAGTCCTATACAATGGTGGCCATTAAACAGGAACAACTCCAGGTGACTGACAAAATATCAAATTAAGATAAAATTAGTTTGATGACATACAATCTAACTTCTTAAAAGCAAATATGTATCACTGGATTTAATAAGCATCAGCATAGCTTATTTTATAAAGGAAAATGTTGTAAAATGCTAATACAGGTAGACAAGTAAGGATTTACCTTTTCAGTATATTTTTATTTGTTTGCTCCAGATGCATAAAGCAGCTTTATCTAAAGCCAGATCTAGCAACCTACATCAAGGCTCACATCTACATACTTTCAATTACATTAGACTGTCTCATTTTAAGAAAAGTACTAAATACCCTACAATTCCTACTTTTCTTAATCATTACAACCACAATTACTTGAGTTGCAATTGGAAACCTGACTGTATTATTCTTCCATTTTAATAAGCTTTACAAATGAAAATCTATTATGCCTAAACAGCCTGTACGGGGGGGGGGGGGGGGGTGGGAGAAATAATGAAAAAAAGAATAAAAACCCTGAGGATATTAGAAAGCATTGCTTTCTTCAAATTGCACTCAAAGGCTTTAGAAAACATTTAATAGTGCTTGATGAAGTGATTCATTCTCTTTCTATTCCTCAGCCTTTGGCTCTGTAATAGAGATGAATCCCAACAGAAGAAGGTCGTAGGATGAGTCTGCATCCCCTGAATGCCACCATGTCCCTCTTTGTGGGGCATCCTGGGACAGATGGCTGTGCACACAGTGTCTTTCATACAGTGTATGGCAATGCCAAAAATCAGTTGCTATGCAACCTCAGTATCCCTTTACACCAAGAGAAGTAGGTGATGTACAAGCTTGAAAAAGGGAGTCGTTTAGTGCAAAGAGCCTGCAAAGATGTTACAATTCCAGGCTTTCTCATAAGGCATCATCAAAATAACCTGGAGTAGCTGAAATGGAGCACTACAGCAACTTGCCACCACTGCCTGCTGAGCTGAGGCAAACACGAAGCCAGTGTGTCAGCTGGCAGTGTGACAAGCCAGCAGCGAGGAATCCTGCCACAAGCACCTGGTCAGTGGATCTCCACATGCTAAAACAATTATTATTGTCATTTCTCAGAGGGGCACTGGTCAGTGAGACATCTTCACCTACAGGAAGAAAGACTACTACAAAGTGACAAAAGTGTTCACCTCCCTGCAGTTGTGGAGGTGGTGAAGAGATGTCACTGCTGGAGGTGTAAAGGATTTAACTGCTAAGTAATTATATGGAGAGGGGACCACGACCTTTATTTTGCTAACTGTCTATTAAAAGTATTTCTCTTTTTTTGACTGGTACAAATTAGACAACTACCAGAAATAGTCCTTGACCTTGAGCACATAAACCTTGAAGGCAACTACCACACAGCAAATAATTAACTGATATATTACCAGCGTCATACTACGGCGTCCTTTAACAAGATGACATTCTACATATTCAAGCAATGAATTCCTATTTTCCAAGTCTGAGCTCTGCACAGATAGAAGTGAATATTAATAAGAGAACAGAAACCAGAGGCTCAAGTATCTGAACCATGAAGAAGAGAATAATTTAAATTGTTTCAATCTTTTGTTTCTGGCACCACGCCGTCTAGTCATATAAAGCTGTAATTGAAACCATGCGGTGTGTGTAGTGGGTTCATTACTGCCTCTGACTGAGTCATCTCATGTGCTAACCATGTACTGATTTTTTGCATCCTTAGGGTCAAGAACTCTTCACCTACATATTTGTTAGCACATATGGGTTTTTATTCCTTCAAGGAAACTAAAACTATCTAATATTTAAGAGACAGAAATTGATTTCTGAGTCCAGCTCCCATGTGACACAGAATGGCATATCTAGGCATTGGTAAAATAAATCATCTGTGAAGATCTTATATTCATAGACTTAAAATATAACAACGGTTTAAATAATTGATTCAGATGATAAATACTCAGTTTACTGCAAGTCCTTATTTGCTGAGCAATAGCTTGCCACTGCTAAAATGAATGCATCTATTTTAGACTGAAGTACCTCACCTAGAGATAATTAAGATCTGATTTTAATAGTAAGTATAATTTTAATTGCATCTGGAAGAGATGAGATCTAAATATCTCCTCTAATATGCACTGCAATGAAACCCATATATTTTAAACAACATATATAATCAGAGTCTGATAATGATACTCTTGTAGAATTTAACACAATTGTATCTATTTCATTAGACTTTGCTTATTAGCTTAGAACTGTTATAGAATTAAAATTTCATTTGGGAAATACAGGTGAAAAGTCTGTTGCTACTCAAAATACAGCTTTTCCTCTAAAGTAAGGCACTGCCAAGTAAGCAAAAGCAAGAGAAAAATACAAAGATACAGGGCTCTGCACTGCAATACAGCTGTAAATTTTGACCTGAGAACAGTGGAAAGCTTTCAGAACAAGTACTATACTTTCAGGTTGAAACCTTGTTTTTTTTCAGAAGTATAAACAATAAAAATATTTTTATTAAATAATTACTACAACTCACTCTTAGAGATTAGACATTTAAACTTATTTTACTATCAAACTACAAATTCTGTTACCTATAGTAAGATTTTGCAATGTTTTAATAAGCAGTTAAAAACTGCTTATTAAAGAGGGCTAAGTAAACACATATCAAATGTCTTCTTATTGCCTCCCTAAAACCTTTTTAATTTTTAACATCAAATGGGGTTTGTGCCATCATGCAAATGAACTAAATCCATGATGAATGAAAGAAGAAAAAAGCAAAGAAAATCAATCTCCCCTATTAAGTTTTGCAAAAGTATCACAACATATTCGGAGAGGGGAAGATCTATAGGGAAAGAAGAATTCATAGATTGCTTCTATTCCATCCAGAGGTCAAGATTTGACCTTCTTTTGAATGGTGTTAGGCAGTTCATCAGCCTATGAAACCATAAGCACTTCACTTTTATATTCCAAGCTCTTACAATCCATGGCTGCCCTGGGAATTTATGGGGGAAATAAGTTAAGCACTTAAACTTAGTAAGCAGTATTATTAACATGAGGTATTTCAGCTTGTATTTATTCATGGGTATGAACCTGAGCTGTGTTGTCTGTGAAACTACTTTATTTAGATATAAATGGAAGTAACTGCAATTCTTAAATAAAAAATGTATTGTTCTTTCTCACTATACAAGAGTTGATCATATTCATGTCTGTACATGTCTGACTAAGAAGCTTGTTTGATGAAAAAGGTGATCCAAGCATAGATGTTTTGCTATTTATAGGTACAAGTACTCTCAAAACAAGCAGAGACAGGAATACTTTAAAACTAAGATGGTGGCTTTGAAAAGAGGTACCCATTTTATTTACACTAAATAAAAGCTAAACTATACCACATGATTGGTGTAACATTTGAAAATATTCTGTGCAAACAGTGAGCAACTTGGAGATTTCCTCAGAGCAGTCCATTTCCTTCTGTAGCTTAGCAACATTAAGAGTATAACAAACAAAAATTAATTGTGCCAATGCTAATTTCTGTATGTGATGCTCATCCAAGTGCACTGGAACCATTTACATTTAACCCTGCAACATACCCTACATCACATGCATACCATAATAAATTATTACAGTGCAGCTCAGGGAAGTGTGATGTTGTGTTACATTTAAGTAGGAGTTTCACCATACCCGTAATGTTGACTGTTGGGGGAAGTCACAGCAGCTGAAGCAGATGTTTGATGTTGATAAGCAAGGACTGGAAAAGAAATTTCTAAGCTGTTTTTATTTTTTTTCTTCATTTTCTGTACCGTACTTGACAATAACTGATGCAGTACATTTGCAGCCACTCTCCTTCATGTACACTTCCTCATCTCTTCCCATGAATCCAAATTAGCATTAGTGATGCTAAATCACAAACCTCTTCCTGCTTCTCACTCCTTCAGTTAGGAGCTCTCTCTTGCTATCAGATAACTTTCAGCTCTCCTTCCTTAGGGATTTAAGAGGGAAGAGGGAAAGACTCAGCCTATGTCAACACTATTTATCAAAACAGAATCATTCTGGTTGGAAAAGACCTGCAAGGTCATTGAGCCCAGCTTTACCAACCACTAACCTAACTCTACCAAGTCCAGTGCTTAAATCACATTCCTAAGCACCACATCTATATAGCTTTAAAAAGTCAAGTACAATAGGAATCTACAACATAAAGCATACATTAGCTTATTCATAAAACACCTCAATTACAAACACAAATTTCAGTACAATGCTATAAAATTGTAATGATACCCTGCCTTACTCACAGGATTTCTTAAATCCATCACAGCATGAACAGTCAAAACTAAAGACTAGCATTACAAGCCAAAACTAAGAAAATAGACACCTCATACTGAAACTAAGCAAAACAGGTAGGTTGGTGCAAAAGCTACCCTAGGTTTATAGAATAGTTTATTGGATGAGACCTCCTGACTGGAAGTCATCCAGTTCAAAAACCCCACTCAGAGCAGATCCAATGTGACCTGGCTGCTCAGGGCCCTGCCCAGGCAAGTTCTTCAGTATCTCCGAGGATGAAGACTTCATATCCTTTCTGGGCCGTTATGACTGAGCCTGACCATGTTGAACAAAATTTGTCCTAGATCCATTGAAATGTCTTGTGTTTCAACCTGTGTCTGTCACACCTTGTCCCATAGCTCATCTTCTCTACACCTTTCCACTTAACAGCTCTGTGGACAGCAACATAAGTCACAGGAGCACTGGAAGGGTGTCCATGACAGTGCTGTGTGTACATGCCTGAAGTTCTGTCATCTGAGAGCAGGAGTGGATAGAAAAAGGTGAGGAACTTATCCACCAACATCCCTGAGGAAATAATACAGTCTACATTAAAATGGTCTCACTATTCCATTACAGTTATAAAGCAGTAACTTTCCCTACTGCCCTTATGGTATGACAGTGGACATCCAGACAGGTTACAGTTGTCCTGGATAGTGTGCTCCCAACACTTCCCTCCACTTTTTTTCTGACAATTCTTTAGATTTGGGAATAAATTCTTCCTTGTAGGTGTCATCCCAAACATCAACCTAAACAACACATTTTTTGAGTATCTTTGTATTTTCCTCTCATTCCCCACAAGAAAAAGTCATGCTAGCTGTACATCTCAAACTTTCGAAAGTCAACTGAGCTATGTGAAGCTTTAGCAACTGTGTATCAGCTTGAATTTCATGGGAAGACAACATTTCCCTTACAAATTAGTTTATAAATTAGAGAACAGTTTACAAATAGAGAACTGTGTTTGGATGCATTCGGGAAGATGTGAACACACCACACAATCTCAATGCAACCTCAGTTACAATAAAAAACAAAAGGCACAGAAGTATAACAAAAAGATAAACTATACCTTCCTCACTGGTTAAAATATTTGAAGCAGGAAAAATAATGAAAATCTATAAAATACACCCTGGAATTTATTGTCCTTTAAAAGCTCTATAATACTAGTTGCAATCACATCCCTACTAATTAAATATATATTAGGCTACAGAAATCAATGTAGTTAGAGAAAGTAAATCAAAGGCAGAATGGAGCTTACCAATTACAGTGAAAATAGCTTGCTAAAACAGCCTCCAAAATACTGTGAGGCTTTTCAAGATATTTCTTTATCATTAGGCTGCTAGTTTTATGAAGTCAGAAAATATCTAACATTTACTGAGACTTAGTTGCAGAAAAATGTTAATATGTAAAATCTTACTTTAAGAAGTGCAACTTATTTATTTAATTGGGTTACCAGAGTAAAAACAGATGGGACAAATTTTTAACACTAAGCTGAACACTAGAAAAAAAAAAAATTGTCTACGAGCAATCACCTACTCATGTAGCCACCAGGTCAGCTGCAGAACCACCAGTCCAGTTCCAGCTCCACTGTTGGAAGAGAGAGCTGAGTGGGCATGTGTAGAGGAGAAAAAAAAGGGAGACCACTGTCTTTGCCCTGTTGGAAAGCTGGGTAAAAAGGAGCTTACATGGGGAAGAAGGTCTGCTTGTATAGATCCAAACTGCTTAGCAGCCATGGTATTGGGGAGGTATTCCCTGTTAATGCTATGCAGGGAAGAGAAAAGCTACTCTGGAATAATTGTACTCTGCAAGAGACAGACCTCTGTGACAGATCTTTCTGGGAAAAAAGGACAATTCACACAAATACATTTATTCAGGAAACTCACTGTGTATAAACAACTAAAGTGTGGGAGGGAATGGGGTAAACTACTCTGAAGCACCTGTATGGCTTGGCAACCTTCATTTTGGAAACAGATCCATTTTAGAAATCCATTCTGAAATTCCTGTTAAAACCTGAGGTCCTGTGAACATTTTACGTTGATGTAAACCCTTAAATCTGAGAACATGAGCTTGATTTCCTATCTTCTGGTACAGTATATTTAAAAAAATAAGTATGTATATATAAAGCTTACTATGCAAGTAAAAAAAAACACAAATGGATTTCTTAATTCTTGGATTAAAAACTGTAGGACTGTTAAGACACCCTAGTCACTGATACAGACTTCTACAGGTATTATTTATATTTTAATATAAAGACAAAACCAAAACAAACAGACCTCTAGCAATGAAAACCACCATGAACCTGGTGCTGCCCTTCAGACCTGTGCCTGCAAGTATAAATTAGTATGTTGCAATAACTTTATAAAAATGCATTAAAATAAATAAATAAATAAATCTTTCCATTTCTGTGTAAATGAATCAATCAAACACCACTGGAATTCTAAACTTGGTGATTTCTATATACACACAAGGCTTCTAATCTCCTGTGCTTTCTTTTCATCATTCAACCATCATGGTATTTATGACTGGTCAAACGTTTATGTTTGATTGAATTAACTAATGGTTTAGGGTTTTGTGAAGGTCACTGTCTCGGTTTACGCACATGGTTGAATTGCACATCTCCAGAGCTAAAAGCATCAGATATTAAATTCTGAGTCAAGTATCCTTGCAAATCACCATCTGCAGCAATGCCTTCCTTCAGCCTTGACACTGCCCTAGATGCCAGACACCACACCGCCCAGCCACCAAAGTCGTGCACTCTTCTGAAGGCCACTGCTTCTACGTCATCCAGTCCAAGCTCAGTTACCCAGCACAGCTTTCTGGTGTGAGCAAACCCAGTCCCCACCAGCATCCTGCAGTAAGCTGGGCTACATCTGCAGCCCTTCAGCACAGCCACACTCACTCCCAATTTCCTCTCTTTCCTCAGAATGGGGAACCCTGGGAAGAAAGGAGTCTGCAAAACAACACTAATCTGAGAGGTCCGTTGTTTTGTGTTCACTGTGGGCATCTAGTTCTACCCACAGAAAATCGAGAATATGAGAAACACTTGGGCATCTGTTCAAACCCACAAATAGATCTGTCCTGCAGTTCTAGAAATAACATGAAATGCTCACTTGCTGTCAGAAAAAAAAGAATCAGTATTAAATATATACTACTCAGTAAAGGCAGCTTCTCTCTCTTCCCCTACTGTAGCTTCGCTACAGCTACTGCTCCCACAGCCAACTGCCAAGAAGACAAGGCAGGAGAGAATGAGAAGAAAGAGAAAGAAGAGCAAAAACTTGGCCTAACTTGCTTGGCTTAGACACTTCCAAGAAGCAGCAGCCAGAACCAACAGGCAAAGAAGCTGCAGCTGTTACTGGAAAAGATGTACAAAGAGACATTGCCAAATTTATTTCCAAAAGTATCACAAACCTGAAGCTCCCAGGAAGGCTGGGTGTTTGCAGTAGGTCTGCATGTCAAGGAGACAAGAAACGCTGCTGCGTACGTTTATCTGCCGGCATGAAATAAAGGGAAGTGTAAATATTCTTCCTCTCTTCCCTAAATACCAACCAACCAAAAACCCCACAATTTTTTAGCAACTACTGTGACACCAAAGGAAGAAGCAGAAAAAGACCTTGCCTGGGAAGCCTGGCTCTCTTTAGGGAATCTTTTAGGATGCTGGAAGTTGTGCTAACCTGTTATTTCAGAGCTCTTTCCAATGCATTATTTAGGTGTAATGGACTAAAACGTAGAATGGAAATGCAGATTCATATAAACACAGGCAATAAGCAACAAAACCTGCATATGCATACACTGTGTGAGCTAATGCTATTTGATATCTTAATTATATCTAACAAAAATTACACAGAGACAAGTTTCTCACAGCATGGGGTCACGCAGAAGAAGATGCATCTGAAGACTTCTAAAAACGCCCTGCACTAACCTATCTATCTATCCATCATCAGCTATTGGGGGACTGCAGCATGGAGACAGGGTATAAGGTTGAATCAGTTGTGGGCAAAAAGGACAAATTTTAAGTCACCTTGCTGTCCTTTCCCCCTACTGAAAAAGAACAGTTAGGAAGATCACCAGTTATTTTACCTGTACCAGAAGCATTAACCATTCTTTAATACTAAAAAAGCATCTTGGCGTCTGAGCAGCTAAAAAAAATTATATATATATTCACATTATCCTGAATTCTCAAGGGACAAACAACATTCATTTTGAGTAATTATTAACCTAACAGACCATCAAATGCAAATACTCAAAAGTATGATTCAATTAAGGTTTTAACAATTACAGATTTTCTTAATGGACACATCCATGCTTTCCACACATTATTAAAAAACCCACAGAAACAAAAAACCCAAAAACAACCAAGGAAAAACCTAAAAATTATAAAAACAACAACAAAAAGCAAGAATGAAAAGAAGCTCAGTTCCATCTTAACAAACTGTTTTTTAATGCAGTGTAATATATCCAAAACAGTGTTTCAAAGGAAGATGCATTTACACAAAGAAAGCATGGAGAAGCAAGGACACATTCTCTGTGTACCCAGGATGGTTAACCCGCCTTACCAAACCTGGCAGAGTTGCAGCTCAACTTGGTATAAGCTACTTCTACTTAAGATCAATCCCCATCAGTCAGGAGATGCAGTATGCTTTCATTACTTAACAGCTCAAGACGAAGTCTACAGCTTCTGGATTAGCTTGTTGTCTGGCTATACAGTTTGGAGACTAATTCACCTTTTAGGCACTGGAGACTTTGCTGCTTCAGGTTGTACAGTGGCAAACTTAGTTTCAGCTTTGTTAATTGATACAACTTGCCTGCAGTTGGCAGGTATGCATTTGTGTGGATGTACTGCACATGTCTGTGTATATACTCCTCACTCAGGAGGATGACACGTTAAGTGATGATAAACCAACTCCAGAACACTTCAACTTATGGAAGTCCATTTAAACTCCTGAAATGTACAACATTTCTGAGCCAATAGAAGAATTAAACTTTGCTTTGGTTTCAGAAGATTGGGCTTTGATACCAGCAAAAGGTAATATGGTAAATAAATGGAAAATTATCGAGCTATTTTAAGCATGGCAGCTTCTAAAAGGGGAAATGTTAGCAGAATTGCTATCTCTGGTTGGAAGGCATCAGCCAGAGGCAAAGGAGGAAACAGTATTTCACAAGCAAGAAAGGAAGTAATTTGAAACAGACTGGTTTTTCTTACTGCTGTCTTAACCTAAACTTAATTTTTAAAATTAATTGAACACAATTACCCATGTTTCTATACCAGGGGGAGAAAAAAAAAGAATAAAAAGCTAGCAAGGGAGTCCAAGTGAAGCTGTAATATTTAATCAGCATTGAAACTGAGTTGGGAGCCAATCAATGCCCAATAAATTCATTTTGGTGGCGAACTATTTAAGTTACAGGCTATTAAAAGATTTTTCTCTTCTAACAAATTGATGTCTCACTGCTGCAGAGAATTTCTGAAGTGTTTTATCTAAAAAATCAATTAACCCTTTGATGAATGAAACAGTAATTTGTTGCACTCTTTAGACAGACAAAGGTTTTATAGACCTATCTAACATATAGAATAGATCTATTTTAAAATTATAAAAGAACTTGCTTTTTAATTTAATTTTGAGAATCAATCACTTTTCCCCTCCATTTTGTCCAACATGACATCAGTGGTGCTGATGAAGTGACATGAACTTCAACTAAAGTGAATTAATATCCCCAACACTAGTAAGATCAGTCGTTTCAGCACCAGCTCCAGAGACCCTGACTTCTCGATCTGCGTGCTCTATGTAAATAATCCCTTGGACACACAGCACAACCATGTGGGCAGAGCACATCTGCAGGAATTCAGATTGCTTTCCTGATCACAAAACAATCATAAAACAATTGCTGTTTTCCAAAACACACTGATACAACTGGTGTTAGACTTACAGCAAAAGATAACATTCCATGCAACCACTGATAGTTCCATCTGCATCATTGCTACCGACAGCTTGTGAGCCTGCCCGTGTCGTATGCAGTGGAGGCATTTCATTCTGTCCCACTGAGTGTTAGTTATGACAATTTAAAATTACCAACACTTTTATTCAACACTGCAATAAAATATCTGTCTTCTGACAAAATACAACATTTTAAAAGTTATTAAAATAACCTGAATCATATTATTTGCTTTACCTACATAGTAGGACGTTCCAAATACAAGTTGTTTTTTCTTAAAGGACATGGGTTCCTTATCCTTTTCTCATGTCCTAAAAATGACAACTCTTGTGTATCGGGGTGTGTGTCTGTGTGACCACCATTCAAAGGCTTAAACAGAATCCGAGAAAGAATGTTTGTCACATATGAAAAGCAGCACCAATGATTATTCAATGAATTTAGAAATCAACTCCAGCAGTGAAGTATATGAGATTCCTGCTGATATTGGTCATCTGAGAAATAATGATTTATTGCTGTTCAGTGCATGCTTACTGATGTGGTTACAATTTTCCACTAAGAACCAAAACAAAATAAGAAGCCCAAACATTTGCATGGTTTCTTCAAAGAGACTGAGAAATAAATTGAATACTAAGTGTGTTTTAGCACAGCTGATTTAGTCCATGCCCATGAAGTGTAAAACATACAGAAACGGCAATGTAGTCAAGTTAACTTTACATATTTTTTTTGTAAATGGGTTAAGAAATAAGTACTCTTCTGCACAAAATTATAACATTCATTTTCTGAGAACATTCTTAATGCTTGCTGTTACTTATTTTAACCTTCATTCACAAGTTCATTAGTTTGAATGCAGCTACTTTTGATCCACAGCAAGGTAATCAGACTCCACACGTGAAATTTTAAATCTTCTCTTCTGGCTTAGTAGGAGAAAAAAAAAAAAAAAAAAAAAAGATAAATAACTCAAACTTTCAAATCTAGTTCTTATTTTTGTGCCTTCAACTATATACATATTTGATGGTTGGATCTGATAACAGGTATTAACATATGTATGAAAAGCAGCCAGGTACCACACAATATAGAGCCTAAGAATATGCAGCATTACACCCTACAGACTCATCATCAACAGGACTAGGACACTGGTCACTCCAAAAAGAAATGCAATGTCCCAAAAAGTATTCGATCTTTTCTTTAAAGAGAACTACAAGACTTATGCATTCACAGATTTAATTCCAGTATGCTGTGTATTAAGTATAATTCTAAATCATTAGCAGGGTGAGAAATCTTTGCAATCAGCACCCTAAAAACAAAACAAACACCCCTTCCCCCAATTACCATTATTACCCATGATAATAATAATTAAAGCAAGCCTTTCAACATGCTGAGTGAACACTAAACCAGTTAAAATTAAAGGCATTCCTATTGTGAGCAAGAGTTTTGCAGTACTACAAGATTAAGGTAGAGGGCTGCCACGGATTTCCTGCACCAGTTCTCTGTGGGTTACATCCATGAGGGATGAGAGGAGATACATCATTCCTGCTGCTTTTTTCTACACATAAGCAGTACTATCTCCATGCCTGGTTCTCTTTGGTTGCCTTAAAACATATGATCAGTAACTCTAAGGTTCCTGTTTTTACTACAAAATGCACATTTGAACTAACAAAAAAAAAAAATGTTTTCAAGACAAAACAAAAGCAATGAGAAGCCATTTTTTATCTGTAATCCTATTCCTATAATTTTACCTGGTTAACATACATGGTAATAAAATAACCTTTTTGGCTTTTTTAACAATAAAAGAAATCCAAAAGAACTGTCTTAATGGCAATGCTTGGAATACAGGGGGTTTTTTTTGTTTGTTTGTTTTTTTTTTAAGTAAAACATAATCCTCTAAATCTTTGCCTATAGATGTGACTGAACATTCCCAAAGTTGGTAGAATTAACAATTCTGAAAATGTACAGTAATGCCAGATGCTGCAGCCAGTTGCTGTTGACTGTTTTAAAAAAATGTAAATTTGAACACATCCTGGCAGTATGATGCTCTCTTACAACTCTTTAGTTTCTTACAGACTTCCAGCTGGGTAATTATAAGACATCTGTACTTAGACCTTGCATTCCACAACTCCACAAAGGACAAGCTTTTTATCAGACTGGCGAGGACTTTTGGTTGAAAAATTATTTATCAATTATCTATCCAATTAGATAGCTTTTAAAATAAATCCATCTTCTCAGAAAAAGGAATGACAGGCCCTCAGCATCCCACTAATATCCTACAAATATCCTAATCAGCTTCCTAGAGTCATACATGCTCTGAGAAGCAAAAGCATGGTTTGGTCTCCTTGTAATTGTGAGCATAACTTCATCTAATAGCTCCTGCTAAGTAATAAGCTTACCAGATACCACACAAAAATTATGGCACCAAGTTGAATACAGACTTTGTACTGCTCCTGAATGAATATCAATGTCTGTTTAACTTCACTTAGCACTTGATCCTGATTCCATTCAGCTCACAGAAGAAAAACAGTCCTTGATATTAATGCAGCAGAATCAAGTCAGCAGGCAAATAAGTAACTCACTGAGTTTCTGCAGAATATTCAGTTAAGAGTGTTTAACTCTGGTTAAATAGATGCCTATGCACTCAAAAAATTTGGTTTAAATATGGTGAAAGATCAATTCCTTCTGATCCAGCTGTCAAACAACTGTTGACAACCTTGAGCCCAGAAATCAGATCATTCTACTTACTGAGTTGCCTAGGACCTTCCTGTGCAACAACCCTGCTGAAGACAGTAGGCAGTTTGTACTGTGCTACGGGACACAAGGCAAGATGAATAAAGCACTTTGTGAGAGAGGTAGTGACCTCTAGATGATGTGCAGCCACTCCTTCCAACTGAAAATGTTCTATGGTTCCCTAAGGCAGACTTCAGACCAGAACATCAATTGCCTTTTAAAAATATAAATAAACAAAAATACCTAGTTAGCTCCTAGTGTGAGTCCACAAAAGAGAACTAGTTATTCAAGAAAATTTTGCAAAGCTAGAACAGAACCATGCATTCTGAAACATGATTTATTCCTGCAGTCCCCAAAACCATAATTTTCTGTGAAGTCTTAGCTGCAGAAAATCTCCACATGCTAACTGAATCACAGGTTGCCTACCTTCTTCCTCCCTCAGTTAAAACTGTGTGCATGCATACATATTTAAGAGAAACTCACAAGTTAAGAGGCTTTTGATGATCGTTTTAGCTTTTAAAATTCACAAAGAAAGTAGCTTTTATTCCATATGACTCCCTTTAAAATCTTACAGTCATTTTCACTAAATAGAAATCTTGCTCAACATCTCAGTCAGATCTTAGATACTTTTACTCCATCAGTAGTTTCACTTTCAACAGACAAACAGCAAAGTCGACCAGTTGCTACTTTGTTCCATTTCCTCAAAATAGATGAAAAAAAAAATTGCACTGGAAAACACAAAAAAAGGAGAAGCATTTGTATTTTAAGTGGAACTAGTAAGGTCAAAATGATCTGTGCTTATGCAGCCAAGTCTAGTAACATGAGGTATGAAATGACATTGGGTGAGTATTCCAAGAGTTAATGAATACCAAGGGGGACACAAACTTATGTTGATATTTTGATGGAGAATTTGAAAGAGATTAGGTTCGTGGCATGCTCCTGAGGGAACCATGACCAAGATAAGAAATATGAGCTATGAGACTTCATTTCTGAGAATTACTTAGAAAATAAATAAATAAGCAGCCACTGAAGTTTTGATGACTGATGTACGGAGACTTATACCTGGCTTGCAACCCCTGGGGAAGAGTTAAAAAGAGAGTACAAGAAATAATGGATTTCCAAGCAAAAAAAAAAAAGATATATTGAACACAAGTGAATAGAAAATACAAAGCAGGTTGGTGGAATTGAAAACAAGATGATTCCAGTGAACTACAGAAAACCAGTAAATTGTAAATAACACATTTAAACCATCATGAAGATAGATTCATTGAAGTCCTTGGTATCTAAATGTCATTGCGCTATTTTTAGGTGCCTGGTATTTAACACAAAATATGATGTGTTCTAATTGATATTTAACTACTGTATTCAATTTGTAAACATGGTACGAAGGAAAAGACAAGTTGAATGCTTTATAGACATTAAGACAATGGCATCGGCAAGGACAGCGATGAAATTGGAAGGGTTTCATTTATATCCTCTGACATAACATACTGCACACATCAGTCCCTCGCTGTCTGTTCCACTAATTTGCATGAGCACTACAATTGACAGCTTGTTAACAGTTTTTGAGGGGCTCTGAAACCCTGCAACAAACACCACACACAAAACATCAGAGTGGACAGAGACTCTAGTAAAAAATTATATTTTGAAAGTCCCAGCTGAAACCCCCAGATCAAAAACTGCATCTTGATTCCATAAGAAATAATTATTATTGGGATGGGTCTAGAAAATCAGCAGATACAAGAATATAAGAACTGCCACACCAGGTGAGACAAATGGTCCAACCAGCCTAGTTTCTTGTCCCCAAAAGCAGGAAGCACAGTGATAGCTTCTGCACACTCTCAGCCTCAAGCAATCTGCAACTCTGGGACTGCCTAAGCCAAGAATTCATGTATAATAGCCGCTGATGGATTTTATTCTGCTACGAATCGCTCTAAATGTATGTTGAACCTCTGTAAAGTTTGAGAAAAATTAAATAGTTTAAGATATCTTGCTATTGCTAATCTACTAATGCTTATTTTTTGGGGGTAAAAAATAAATTAATATGTATGCTGCAACTTTTCTTTTTCTGCATTTTAAAATAAAATGTACTTACAATATGGCCTTACCACAGCCTATGACAGGAGGTGTCTTTTAGCATGAATTGTAACACATCACATGAAAGACAATAAGAGAATTGTAACACATAGAGAAAGCTATTTGTATTTTCTGGTGAGGGAGTACAGAGCTACTGGATGTTGTCCTTACTTATCTTAGGATGAAAGCCTTATTATAAGCTCATTTCAGTTGAACAAATCTCTCTGGGCTCCCTGCTGAGCAAGGCATTTAAACTTTAAAGCTAAAGGCATTCATTTTCCTTTGCTGACAGTGAAAACCTTACTGCACGAGCACCAGGATGCACATGGAAGCTTTTAGATGGCTCAGTGGCAGAATGCATTAAGGCATTTAGCTGCTTACTGTGTTTCTCTGCAGTGAACGGACATCAAAGGCATTCATTTCCACAGGCAGCAGAGTGGACTCTTCAGTGCAACTGTCGTTATCCTGCTCAGGTTTAAGTGCTCTTTAGATTCCAGATACAGAATAGAGTGACAAAATATTCTGGGCAATATTGTTCAGATCATTCTGACTCACTGTTATTTCTGAGGAGTATTTACCATAGCGGTCCAGGCACTGGAGATTTGAGAGGCCGTTCTCTGGGTCAAGGCACACTATACCCATCAAGATGGAAAAGATGCATGTTACAGACCCATAGTGTCCTATTTTTCACTGTCCATGCTCCTAACAGCTTCTACTAACAAAACTTTTTTTCATAGAGTCATAAAATGGTTTGGGTTGGATCATCTCATTCCAATAGTGGGACACCTCTCACGGGATCAGGTTGCTCCAAGACCCATGCAAGCTGACCCTGAACACTTTCAGGGATGGGGCATGCACAGCTTCTCTGGGAAACCACCTGAGTCAGTGTCTCACCACCCTCACAGGAAATAATTTCTTTCTAATTTCTTTCTAATATCTAATCTAAATCTACCCCCTTCCAGTTTAAAATTTTTACCCCTCATTCTATCACTACATGGCCTTTGTAATAAGTCCCTCTCCAGCTTTCTTGTAGGCCACTTTTTTTGTTTTCTTTTTTAACAAAATAATCTTCTGCTTATTCAAGCTGGTGATCTCTCTCCATGAAAAGTTACTGTCCAACACCAGTATTCAAAAGCCTGACTACACTGCAGAAAGGACCAAGTGTGCATACACACAAGCAAGATCTTAAATGCGTATCTTATATATTGGGTAACTCAGAGATCAGAGTCTAAGTTCAATCACTGCAGGTCACCCAAGTGTAACGTCCCCAAATCAAACACCCAAACCTCCCAGCCACATACAGCAAAGCAAATAAAAGACAAAATTATTTTCATCTCATGTATCTTTTCAATTTTACTTAGATTAAATGTTTCGCCTAGTCCTACATTCACCGATAGTAAAATCGGCTTTGCTTTATTCACAAGGGCAGCTTTTGATCATCTATTCTCTGAATAAGTTTTTTTATTATAAAACCAATAAAGTCCTTTTGAATAATGATGCTGTAAATATTGCAAAAAAAGCCCAAAAGAAAACAAAAACCAACCCAACTAAAATTAAACATTATGCTGCCTGCTATAATTTATGTGCAGCTTTTTTTGTTGTTGTTGTTTGATTAGTCTTTATAAAATGTATTCAAAGTTTACTGTTGCAAATTAGCATGAGAATAACTTACTACTATTTTTTATCAGCACACTGCTCAGGAAGATGAGAAAATTCCTGGGTGACTTTAGTGTTCATTACCTAGACCGCATGCAGGCAACAATATAGAGTTCACAGTGCTGCAGGAATAAAGTATGAGACTAAAACATGGAGTAATTAATATCTGGAAAGTTAAAAATATGCAATATTTATGGAAACACTAGCTTACCAGACTATATATTTTGATTAATCTATGACAAAGGTATAGGCAAAATACAAAACAAAACCACAACACCAGCAATCGCCATTATTATTACTTTTAAGTCACAACTTCAGGGAAGATTCTGCCCAGTTCAGTAAAAAAAATAAATAGCCCTAACAACATATTTTTTTTAGGTGATCAATACCTTTATCTACAAAAATACATCTATATGCTACTAATTTTAAAATGCATGAGTATTTGAGCTATTTTTCATTGAACTCAAGGGAATATTTCCTTAAACTCAAGAACTGAACAGTTTTCTCATTTAACACCAGCATTAGCAGTAGCATTTAGCACTGCACTTACTGGTAAGACAAGTAAAATAGCAAAACTGTTGCCAGTTCATTTTACTGAAAGCTTTGGTGGGGACATTTTTTTATAACTGCACTAAATGTTTTGCTTATTGTTTTAACATGAAGAAATGAATCCATAGGACTCAAACATGAGATCTGAAATGAACCTAATAATTAAATGAAGACAGAAAATCTTCAGTAGAAGGAACAATCCATTCTTCATTAAAAATAAACAAACAAGAATGGGCTTCAACAGTGGTAAAAAAGACTCAAATTAAACATTAAGAAAAACTTTCTAATGGCAAAGACAGCAAACCAGAGTGGAAAAGATGACTAGAAGTGGTTAGGCCCTCACCATAAAGTATGATATGCCCTGCCTAGCACTAAGTAATCTTAAGAGGTATACTGCAGACTTCAGAGATTAAAATGTGTCTGTAATGTTAAATTAGCATGTTAAATTGTTTAATGAAAAATTGTATTTTTTTCTTAAAGCTGTCTTAGAACATGCATAAAGAAAAACTTGCTGCAGGTGACACAAAGACAAAAGCAGTTCTGCTCTGTGGATGCTAGGCAGCAAACAAGTCTGAAGAATAACCTCCAGCACCAATGTATCAGGAAGCAGTTCCAGGAGGGATCAAAAATTATGTGTAGGTTATCTATAAAATTAAGAATTCCTTTTACAGCTCATCATATAACAACTAAAAATAGAGCATTTCATGCTTTTGCTTTTCTTCACAAGGGTTTTAACTGACATAACCAATATTGACAAAAATTACTTAACATTCCACTTTATAAAGCTCAACAAGAATTTTCATCTGATGTTCAGCAAAGATTATATATCCATAGTACTACTGATACACCATTTATTAGGCTCACAAAAAGAATGAGTTAACTACACAGTCTGTTGTCCTTTGGTGTATTCTACTTGCTTTTTTATTCAGGCTCTGCTTGTTACTACTTGGAAGATTTATTTGTAGAATTGGCTTTAATGATTTAAGAACATTACAGAGAGAGCCAACTCTCAATATGGTAAATGTCAAAGTGGAAAGATTTTAAATTTAAATTCCAAGTGTCCAGTAACTAAGCAAGACAAGCTGAAAAGACTGGGAATTGCTACAACATTGGCCCTGAGTCAATTTTTACATGCTGATTACCTACTGTAACTACCAGCAATTTTGATGGTGTTTGGCAGTCTTTATTTTACTTACCAATATTTGCATAAAGACAAAATAAGACATTTCAAATAGCCTCACATCAGCTGTAAAAATATAAACCAGCTGTATTTACTGTCCTCCTAAAAAGGCCCTGCTGCTGTACCAGAATTTGTGGAGCTCTGTAACTATTGAAAATGTGATACAAGATTGCATTCACTTTTCTCTTGCCCTAAGTAATACTGTTTTCTCTTACTCTAAAGGAGCTGCACTACCATATACTAGGCATTATCATATCATAATCTGTTTAAAAGAACTGGCACAGCTACAATAAAAGTCATCCTTTGCTGTAG
This sequence comes from Apus apus, assembly GCF_020740795.1. Lineage (NCBI taxonomy): Eukaryota > Metazoa > Chordata > Aves > Apodiformes > Apodidae > Apus > Apus apus. Next base: position 14,150,671 of record NC_067294.1, on the reverse strand, counting down.
CTTGTTCTTTACAAATCACCCAAATGCTCACAGTTGAAGAGAGCCTTTGATTTCTTTTCACGTTGGCACGTAAACCCCCTCTGGTTCGATACACACATATCCCTCAACTTCTGTCAAAAGCAAGAACAAATTTCCTAACCAAAACTGAAAAGTCCTTGGCTTTTCAAATGACTATAAATTGCATGGCTAAGTGCATATGGCCACAGGGCTGTCACAGTTACTTTTCTTGACAATTCATCATAGCATACTAATTCTGTAATATCATTACTGTGTCTCTTCTCACTGTACTGATCCAGCCAGTTAATTTAATCAACTAATAATAGATTCAGAAATGGATGCAAAGGGCCCTAGCACTTCAAATTATATTACTAGAGATGCACAGCAGTGAAAGCAATGCATTCTGTACTTGGCATTAAATATAACCCCAGTAAGTTATATCCTTCTAGCAAGCTGGGGATTTTCCTTTAAAAGGAAAGGAAAAAAAATATTTGTAGAAGGTTCAGAAAAGGTCTTTTTCAACAAGATTAAAAAAGAAGTTTATTTCAGGCTAAGCATAACTTAGAAGTACATTGTATCAATTTAAAGAAAAAAATTACAAGCAACTATTTAATCAATTATGGTAATTACCGTAGGTAAGTTTCTAGGTAAAAACAACATTGCAGGAAAGAAATATATATCTGCAGTGGAAGCTAAAGGTGTATGATTAATTGCAAAGTGAGCCATCCAAACATGGACAATTAATTTTATTAAATTTTAATCTTCTCTGAAAATGTCAATGATGATTAAAAACATTATTCTCTAACATCTCGGTCCATTTTGCATGTCATGAAGACTGATGCTTAAACTTTGTATGATTAAAAAAAAAAAAAAAAGTGCTCCGAATGTAGGCAAAACTGAAATGCAGACTGCATCCAAGTTTTGCTTCTCAAACACCGATGATCCCAGCAGCAACCAAGGGCCCCCTCCTCACCTGAAGCCACTTACTGAGCTGCTTTAAGTCCTGCTTGCACTACCAAAGCCTCAAAATGGGCCAGGATGCTGCTCTGGATATGGTGCACTATGAGGAAATCATGTTCATCACACCCAATTTCAATCCCCATGTAGAATTTTCTACTTCAGATTAAATCTAGATGAATTGCCACTGTTAATCCAATTAATCTTTTTGGGATCTTAGAATGAAGTCAATGAATCTCCTCACTTGCTGAGACATTTTGTGCCTTGGGGCTTAACACAAGGCAAAAGTGTGTTTCTTGATGTAAACAGAGCTAATTTTGGCAAAACTCAGTGAGCAAGGGTGATAGAGATTTATAGACTTACTCTCTGGCCAGGATTCAGGAAGGCAAATGTTTAACATTTTAAAAGCGATTAGAGGCCTTCAAAACGCAATGAATCTTCTGTACCTGCCAAAGCACTCTCCCTGAAACAAGGGTGCCTGAATGCAGACTTACATTAAGGCCAGACTAAATACATATTTCTTACCAGACACCATGCAGAGACCACTGTGTGCTCTTTACGGTGTCCAACGTCACTTGCTACTAAGCACGGTTCAAATTATGCCTACCTAGTCTACAAGGAAGGCATCTGCTTGAGCACCATCATCTAACAAAACAAATAATTTTCCTTTCATCAATATACAACAGCTTTGTTCATTACTAGGAAACGTTAGGTAGTGATGTATTGAGTGCTATGCATTTTATGCTTAAATCAATGTACTGTCTTGCAGTTATGCCACCTAATGTGTTTTTAAGCCATGCGCTACAGAAATCAATGTGGTTCTTATTTGATATTCAGTGTTAAGTTCAGCCTCATAAATTTAGAATTGCACTCCGTTATTTTGATGGTTATGTATTAACCATGTCCTGTAAGTTTTATGATTTTATATTCAGACATGCAGTAAATCATGGCAGTTATGCACAAATGGCAGAGTGGCTTTATTTTTACTGTCCATTCTAGAAGAGAAAGAAAAGGATGATTCATTTGACCTAGCGGGGAAGAAAAATACAGTATATCAGATAAATTTCAGAAGGTGTATCACTAACAAAATTAGGCTCCATAAAATTTAACTGAGTCTTTTCTGAGACAAACTGATTTGCAGCAGATAAATGTGTTTGATATACTTCATTTTACCAATATTTTACACTGGAACAGGCAAACAACACTTGATCATTCTCTGTAACACATCTAGCAGGTGCTATGCTATTGTCTAGAAATCAAATGCTACACTATAAATATTTTTTCTCAATAAATTATATTGGTAAAAAAAAACAAAACAAGCCTTTTCCCAGCAACTTCTAGATGTTACAATAACAGAAAAAAAAAAAAAACAACAAACCACCAACAAAAAAACTTTGCTTACTTGGTTATTTTTTTAAATTATCCAAATAAACTTTCTCTTGTACAAGAAGCCAAAAACCTGGTCAAGCCTGTAGCATTGTGTGAAGTTGTTGTGGTCCAAGTGCAGGACCGGACACGGCCTTGGTGAACCTCGTACAACTGGCCTTTGCCCAGCCAGTCAGCCTGTCCAGATAACTCTGCAGAGCCTTCCTACCCTCAGCCAGTTCAGTATTTCTTAAAGAGGGAGCACTTGACACCCTCGCCCAGATCTTTCACAAAGATATCCAGAGGAACTGGCCCAAATACTGAGGGCCCTGGGGAACATCAAGAACATGCCACTGAACTGACCAGTTAGGGTAAGAGTCATAGGAAAGACTGTGTGTTTCTCCTGACAGCAATTCAAAACACAGAAAATAATCTGAGAGTATCTACAGTGTTATCCATGATAAAAACAAGAAAGCTTTCCTTTACAACTAGTAATTTGCATGGATTCTTATCTAATCATACCTCAACAGTTCATTGCTATAGAAGAATAAAAGGGTGCTAATTTATGCCATGTAACGGGGTAGAGTGCCCTGACTCTGGAGGAGGAGGCACTGTACTCATCCGCTCACAGTTTACCCAAGGTTTCTTGGAGCTAAGGCCTGCATTTTCTTAATTACATGTAAGATCTATATTGCAGTATGTGCTGCGCTTCACCAGTCAGAATTAGCCCTGCCATTTTATGTCATATAACCAAAACGTAAATGAACCATGAAATGTATTAAACGAGGCACTGCCAAACAACTGCATGTGGTTTTGCATGACTTAGAATAGGCAACTGAGCTCAGTTTACTGGCCTCACACTTTTTATTGACTTGGTTTCACTTCTGAGCTTATTTTGATTACTTATTTTTGCTAATAAATACAGAGTGACTGTACAGGTCTAATGGGGGTCAGTTGAGAATCACAAATAAGGCCACTCTTAACACGGCCTTGTTAGAGGGAGGCAATGAAAACGGATTCTGTTTCTGTCTGTGCAGCCTCTGACTATGAACTGGAATATGTGCTCCATCTGAGTCCTGATGCAATGAATTCTTTGAGAACAACTTCTATCAACTCAAACTGCAAATAACCTAAGGTATGAGATTTATTTTTAAGGCTATTCTGAATGTATTGTGAAGCTAAAATACAGTTTATGTTATACATTATTAAAATATGTCATGGCATTTTATTTTTCAGGCTTCTGCTAGAGAACTATCATCATCTGGTGTAGGAATGAAAAGCAAATTCTCCTGGAGGTAGCATCTATGTATTCTAGAAGAGACATCAGTGCAGAGAGCTCTGTAGTTCTGGAGGTCCATAGGTCCTTCTTTGCTTCCAGAGCAATCATCAAAGGCTATCAAGTGCACCATGCTCACAGAGAAACAATTGTTAAGAATTTCCCAATGTCTGATAAGAAATATAATCATACTAAAATTAGCTGTTGTAGAGTTTACTATATATACAGTGGTACTTGTATTCTTTTACAGCATTTTTTTCTAAAACATGATGACATGCTGGCAAGCAAAATTAGATGCTCTTATCTTCCAATTTTTACTATAATTGTGAGTCTCGATTTTCTCTGTACAAACTACATATAGATTTGTATTTTGACAGCGGGAAGTGGGAAATATTTATAGTTAAAGAGAATGAAAAAGGAGGGAGCACTACAAAATATGTTACATAATAATTATCTCTCTCTATCTGAATAATGTTTTTATTCATCATACCTGGTACATTGAAGGAGTTCACTGCCACAGGAATTTATGGAAAACATTCCCTAGAATTGAAACAACTTGTCGGTTCACTAAAGCCCACAACACAATATCATGAGGACTCTGACAACTTTCCTTTGAATAAAAGCTTCATTTTATGTCAACAGCTAAGGTCAACGTCCAGCTAAAAGTCACTTAATATAGACACAGAAATAAGAGAGGGCAAGGAGGGGGAAGAGAGAGACCATAATACAGAAACATGACTTTTTGAAAAACATTAACCTACAAGGTCCCTTTCTCCTGGATTCCTTCAGCAAACAAGCTCCCAGGCAGGTTTCACCAGTGCACTGACACCCCACATTTAACGAACCAAGGGGAGCTATAAAGTCAGCAGAGGAAGGAAGGGAGGAAGAGAAGGGAGGGAGGGAGGGAGGGAGGGAGGGAGGGAGGAAGGAAGGAAGGGAGGAAGGAAGGGAGGAAGGGAGGAAGGGAGGAAGGGAGGAAGGGAGGAAGGGAGGAAGGGAGGAAGGGAGGAAGGGAGGAAGGGAGGAAGGGAGGAAGGAAGGGAGGAAGGAAGGAAGGAAGGAAGGAAGGAAGGAAGGAAGGAAGGAAGGAAGGAAGGAAGGAAGGAAGGAAGGAAGGAAGGAAGGAAGGAAGGAAGGAAGGAAGGAAGGAAGGAAGGAAGGAAGGAAGGAAGGAAGGAAGGAAGGAAGGAAGGAAGGAAGGAAGGAAGGAAGGAAGGAAGGAAGATGCATGTGGCATGTTTCTAATTTTGCTATACTGCCAATTAAACAACCAACATCCCCAAAAACCCCACCAAAATGAACAGCAGCAACAAACAAAACTCCTTTCCAAATCCCACAAGTTGCTGAAGGACCTAGCTCTTGGCAAACCAAGAAACCCAACTCTCTAGGAAAGGGTATGGCTAGAACATGTTAGGATGCTGTCCATCATACAAAATATAGGAAACACAGGTCAGATTACATAGACAAATTAAGGGAAATCACTCCTCCACAATCCCACTCTGGATCACACCTGCCTAGTAGCTGGCAGCAAAGACCAGCTTTTAAGGAATCATCAGGTGACATAGACTTTGCACTCGAGGAGAGGTGGGGAGAAAATTATGGAATGCACTCTGCTAGAATGGGAGAACAGGAAGATGCTCAGAAAACCAAATTCCAGTTTTTCTTGTGTGATTTTCTCTAAAGAAGGAAAGCCAACTACTCTCTGCTACTATCAGACTCTTCGCACCACACCTGTGCCTCTGCACTAGCCCCACAGAGCAAAGAAGCCCTGGCTTACATCAGTATCCTTGCCCCTACAATATGTTCCCTTCCAACACTTGGACATTTGTATATGATGTTCATTTATACATCCAAGGTCATTAAGATTTGCTTCTGCTATACATCCCAATACACTGCATCCATCTTTTGAATCTCTGCTTCTCATCGGGAGAGAACTGTGCTTTAAAATCTGCAGTGTATTTTTTTTTTCTGCCTACCATGGGAAAAGATTTTCCAGCAGCCATTAGCTACAGCCATTTTCACATCTCATTTTAACAAGCTATAAAAGCAGAACAACATGCCAATTACATGAAATAAATAAAATGTGTGGGTACAAGATGGCTAAGGAAACCTTTTGCACTGCATATACTTGTTAGAGAGAACATTAGGGTTTCACTAATGCATTTATAAACCTGCAGAACAGTCTGGCACATCTGCATCTTCAGTACAACAGAACGGCAAAGATGATACAATCTGCAGAGAATTTCTATTTGAAATAATTTTAGATCTGTTTTATGTATACCCAGGAAGCTGCCAGTCAATCTGATCTTCAAACACGCTGAACTCCACCGAGGGAACTCTCGTAAACTGCAGACTGTTCACCTAAATGCATTTATTTTAGTAACATGAAAACTATTTGCTGGATTTGACTAATAGTAAGTTGCACATTTGGAACTTTGTTAAATAGCTTAATTGTGTAGCAGAGAATATGGTAGTTAATTTACAAAAAAGGACGCAGAGGTGAATTTTACGTCTACATCTCAGAACAAAATAAGTAAATTCACTGAACATATGGCTTATTAAATTTAATAGTTCCTTTCCAAGATGATTCTGATTGCCATGTTTTGAAAGACAGGATTAAAAAAAAAAATCTTTTGGATATTTGCCGTTAAGCAGATATGCCATCTGTCTCCCCAAACGAAAAGAAACTCAAGACTTTGATTACTATTTTCCTAAACAAGATTTAGGGTAGTGTATTTCTAGTACACTGATTAACTAGATCTGACATCACATCTCGTACCTGTTTATTACTCTTTTTCAAAGAACAACCCACACACACACAAATGTACTACATGCTATATGAGGAGAGAACCATAAGGAAGCACCAGGACCTCTTGCATCCCTTTCAAGCACTGTTGGCGACACGGTGTTATTCAAATAGGCATCTTGTATTTTCACTGAAGTTTTAAGGAGACAGATGTCTAAAGTATAACACTCCAAACCAGACTTAGAATTTCTGTCATAAAATGCTCACATTAAAAAAAGAAAATAAAAAAGGAAGCCACTCACAACCGTCATTGTAAAGGTAAGTATCACAAATAAGATGCTGGACTGAGCAGGTCACATGAATTCTGTACAGACTGGGAAAAAATGCAAGTCTGACAATATGCCAAATTATTGTAATTTACATATTCTGTACTTCAAACTCATTTTTTCCTGTCTAGTTATTTTCTAGGGAAATCTTTTTCAGTAGTAGCCTTTAAGCCAACACAAGCAGTAACTCACCTGTGTCTGAACCAAAACGATTATTTCATTCCCACTGATAAAGGTATAGATTATGCATCTACTTTTTAAGTCATCAAGTATCTCTTTTAAATCCAGCATAAAGTGGGAGAGAAGCCCAGGAGCAGTGATAGATGGGCTATTGGCTCCTCATCAGTCATGGGGGCTGATAAGATAACACAGCAATCACTACAGCAGAAACACTGTACAGTCTGGTCCTGACTCAGAAGGTGAATATCACTGTTCATTTAAATCACATGAAGCTTCACTTGGGACTTTGGGGCATACTACATACAGCACATTACAACAGAGCTAACCAATATAAACCCTAAATATAGTCAAAGGCGTGGTGGAAAACCACAAGTGGCAAAAAAATAAAAAATAAGTTAAAAACAAGTTTAATCACCGCAACCCCATGTATGCTACGGAACTGATTTAGTGCTGCAAAATTTTTCTGCTGTTTTAATAGCTGTATAAATCAAAGCAGCTTTTGAATGAGAGCTTGACTCCAAACTCACTCTCCCTCCAACAGTGACAGGTCCATGTGGCACTGCCCTCCGTGCCCCCAGCCACTGCTGCCTGGCAGGACAGCACAAGGCAGCCGCAGGCAGCTCTAACAGCTCCCTTTTCTGTACACTGCAGACAGAAATGAGTTATATGAAGGTTGTAATGACCTTAGAATAAAAAATAAAAAGGTGAAAAAGTTGCATTTTAAGCTTGCTCTTTTTTTTTTTTTTTTTTCTGTCCTGAGACAACTCAGCCAGAGCAGAGTCACTGCAACCCTAAGGCAGCCTGCCTGCCTTCCACCTAGACAGAAGGGCTCTGGATAAAACCTGCACAACAAGCAACAGTGCAGAAGCATTTCTGTAGCACTGCTATATTAAATACATAAGTAGTATATGGGGCTGGGCTTCTGAACAGTCACTGCATTACTGCTGATTATTCCGTGTCAGAGCGTTCTAATGTCTCTGAAAATACAAAATAAAATAAATATTACAAAATAAAGTATTTGCAATCACATTGATACTTTTTCTCATCAAACACAATTTGGGTTTCTAACAAGCACATATGCTACAGAGCTTGTCTGTTGGTTTATAGAAAAAACTTCTGAAAGTGTGTCTTTGGGTCTATACTAATTTCAAAGTCACTGTCTATTTTCTCTTCTCTCTCCTTGTGCAAGTTTGTACATCTTTATAACACCTTCTGATTAATTTATCACATAGTAAAGATCTTAAAAAATCATTATCCTTTTGATCTAAAAATCCTTATATTTCATCTTTAATATGTTCTTTTGAGAGGATCTTTCTGGAGAAGTTGCCACGTATGCTCTACTCCTCTGAGACATAACAGCAGAGCTCAAGTAAGACTTGAGGAGCTTCAAATCACATTCAAAATAGTTTGAAAAGTTTTTGTTTGTTAAAAAAAAAACAAACCCCACATTTCTTTCATGCTAAGAAAAATCAGAGTATGATTGCAGTGCATATGGCACAGGAAGACTAACAAAAAGGAAATACATAAAACCAGTATTTGAAAGAGTGTCAAAATCTATCACCACAGAAGTCATGTGAAGCATTTCTAACAACCAGACTCAAATAAGGAGGGACAAAAGTAAAGTAAAATATTGATTTATTCAGAATATTTTTCTAAGAGTATAATTATTTCTGTAAGATGATCTATTCCTCCATTTTTTAAGCCATGCGATGAATTCATTGTACAGAGGAAAAAAGAACAACCCTTGCTTTGCAGTCATGCTCTAATACTCTGCTCCATAAGGAGTGCTTTTAAGCCATCACGTGTCAAGCAAAATGAGGAAATTATCTGGGACCATATAAAGTCTAAAGCTCAAGGCACTGTGTTGTACTTTTAAAAAAAAACAGAAAGTGAGAATAATTGGTGTTTCAGGTAAAGAGGAGCAAATGCCTTAATATTTTTACCAAGACTGGAAATGATGGGAGAAAAACATTGTGAAAAGTACCAATAAAAAAAATGAAATATCTAAAAAAAATTAAATATTTAATATAAATCACCAGGGGATTAACCAAAGCCATAGAAATCATACAGCTACCTGGTCTACTTCCCTTATACTTCACTATTTACAATGATTTTTCTTAATGATGCTCCCTGTGCAAATCCTCCCCCCACAACTGAAAACAAAGTTGAAAACAAACTTAATTATTTAAATATAGTTTTAACTATATTAAATAGTTATATTAATTAATATTAAGTGTTAAATACATTGTTTCATAGAAATAACTATAAAATGTATAAATAAAAAGGAGAAAGAAAATGCAAATCCAAATATTTGTATCTCACTGACAAACATGTAACACGAACACAAGTATTCAGTTCCTACGAATCTTGGGGCATTCACTGGCACATAAACCCTTCAAGACCAACAGCTTAGAAGGTTTACTATAGTAAAAGAGGTTCCTGAAATGAACATCAGCATTTATATACAGATGAAAACCACCAAAACTCAGTATTGCTACTGCATGCTTTTAAAAACAGCATACACATAGGGTTAGGAAAATAATTTTTGATGGCAAATTAGTGCTCCAGGTTGCACAAGTGTGTCGTTTCACTGGCTGTCCAAAACCCAAGCGTTTGATGAGTTCTCTGCAGCCTCCCTGGACTCCTCCTTCCTTTGCACTTCACATCCCACTATTTGTTCTTATCCTCTCCTCTTTCACACTGCAGGATGTCGCAGTCTCAGCTCTGCCCCACACGTTTTCTCTATTCATTGTACAAAAATGTTCAGAAACAACTTCACAGCAAAAGTAAAGTGATATTATGCTTTACATGGCAAAATGAAGTATAAAAAGAGAGAAAGAAAAAAAAGAAAGAAAAAAAAGACCTACAAAAGACAAACTCCACTCTGTTGATCAGTTATATCCGTTCCCTTGTTCCGTCCTTACTCACACTGCGTAATATAGCTTAAAGCTATATGAGGGAGATAGAAAAATAGCATACAAGTCCTCAAAAATAACTCCCCTCCTTTGAAAGAAAACTGGAAAAAGGAGTGACTTCACAGCAATTAATTTTATTTCAAGTTTACTAAACAGAAGGGTTTTATGGAAAACGGATAAACCCATTTCTTACCTAGTACCACTCAAGTTGTTTCTTTTTTTAAAAAAATCTTTTTTTCCCCCAGGAATCATGATTACTCATTCTCACAGCTCAGCTTCTGAGGAACCAGAAGCTGTATTTTTATTCTTGAACACTAATTTGATGTTGACAAAAGTCCCTTAACCATTTCTGTGAAAAAAATCCAACCGCTACCTTTCACTATTTCTGAATAGTGCCAGTCACGGCTCTAAGCAAACAAATGATGCTCACATATTGTGCCTTGCCTACAGGCATGTTGTTATCATTGAATGATATTCTCTCTTCTTACAAGATGGTATCTCAGTTTCAATAGGGCTAACATGGCAGGGAAGTACCAGATTCCACAGGTGTCTCGAGCTTTCTGGCAAATACAATCTCATCAACTGAATGGTTTTACTCTCCATACCAGCAACGTGCTGCTGGAAAGCCTTAGAACGACTTGAACACTCGGCAAGTTCAGAGATATTTAGAACAACTTCAGAAATCACAAAAGCCATCCTTTCCACTGAACTGTTGCTCAGCTGGAAAATCTGCCCCAGAGGTATTATCGGAAGGTCCTCAATAATACCAGCATGGCTCTTAATAATTAAAAAGTAAAAAAACCTACCAAAATTTCCTCTCCCATCTTAGCCTATAGGAAAAGAAGCTTGATAAGTTCATATATTTATTTCATTTACCTGGATAGCTGCTTTGTGTATTTGAGAGCACAGAAAAATAATGAAGGATGAAAGGTCTAAAACTGCCTCTTCTTCTGACACCAGCGTTGTTTTGCTGCACAGTACTAAGTATCTAGAAACTTGAGGCTTCTCTTAGAAATGAGTGATGTAGAGTTTGCAGGCAACTCCACTGTAAGCAGTACCTTCTTAGGGCCTCGTTGTTCCAACTACTGCTTAATTTCCTGAAAACAACATCACCTGAAGAATTGAACCCACACACAGCTCTGCTACCAGTTGTGCAAATTACTCACCATAAGCTCACTTCTTCTTGCCATTGCTTTACACAACCAAAGAAAGAGGAACCATTTATAAGCAGGACCTCTTCCAAAATTCAGCGGTTTTTAGCACAAGAATGTGGAAGATCACAGCAATGGCCCCCTCTGGTGTCAAACAGTAACACATTATAATGAGATAAATTATTCAGCCAAGAAACAGCTTATTACATGAAAATCATTCCAGGGGTAAGTTGCAAAATACAGGAGGGGATTTAAGAACACTGACAACTTGCCTTGAATAGCTAGCAACTTTACTGAAAAGGCAAGTTCTTCAAAATACTTCTGTCTCTCTGGCATCACAGTACCTTCCTTTTATGGGTTCTAATCCAATTTGATGTTCTTTAACCATCAGACAGACAAAGCTGAAATAGGAAAAATGATCCTCTATTGTCATCATAGATAGTATTTCATGTTCACATACAGTTAACATTTCAGCATGGTCTCTGTCATGCTACGAACAGCTTTTGAGATGCTGAAGAACCCTGATGAGAGGTCCATGAACCAAGGACTCAAGAGGAGAGTGTTTTGGAAGTGGACATGAGAAATCTTTCACTTGATTTGAGGGGCAGAACTTCAGCCTTGCTGAAGCATTGCCAATCATCCCCATGGCTTCTTACAGCAACAATGGCAGAAAGTCAGCAATTTCAAATGCTACTAAAAGACTGAATGAATACATAAAAATGTTCTCCATACCAATGTCAAGGAAGGAAACTGCCATAGAATGCATAAAAGCTTAAATTAAGGAGGAAGTTGTCTTTAATCCATGTGACATACAGTGAAATTAAAAGTAAAAAACCCCAAACAGTTGAATTCCAGATTTCTGCTATAGCATTTGTCACAGTTCCAGTTCTGACAAGAGCTTCTGCAAAAATTTGACTCACAAAAAAACTTCATAGGTAAAAACAATTTGGGTTCATGAATTAGATGTCTGCTCTTCTGGTCTACAGAATGGAACTTATGTTACATGTTTATAATTTACTACTTAAGGATTTATTTTTTTTTTTTATTTTTAATAAAGGAAAGTAATAATAATAATCCCTCTTGAAAGTCAGTGATTATGGGGTCCTTTAGTTTTCAACAAATTCTGTTCATTCTTGTATTTACATAATAAACCTTGGCACTAAAAGATCTAAAATAGTTTCCTATCAATTTTCTAAGTTAAGGTGAATGTTGTTCTACCCAAATAGGATGTTACATTTCCGCACCACATCAAAAATCAATTAAAATACATTGTCTTCAAAAAGATGCCAGATTAATTGAAAGGAACAGTGTGCAGAGTGTAAACACAAAGTATATGAAAGGAAGTATTTAGAGGCAGTAGTATTTAGAGGCAGTAATAATACCTAAACAGCCATACCCCAGTGTAGTTGGACTTGTATGGCAAACAGGCATTCACATTGCTGTCAGAGTTCATTGGTCAGACTCAGGCCTTCATAAGCAAAGGGTTGAACAGAAAAAAACAGTATGTACTTTGGCCTAATTATGCACTAATCAGTGAAATATGCAAGTCTTTGTAATGACGAAGATTATTAATAGTGGGATATGCTACAGGGCAAAGGTGCCAGTGTCTGGCTTGACAGATTTAGAGGAGGCTTTTGGTAAAACTTCACAGTCTTTTGAAAGGGAAGGCAGAAAACTTCAGTGCATGAGTTCCTGTGATGTGTACTTCAGTTTACAAGGGAAATGTGAAAAACATTTTTTTGCTTCACCATAATAAATTTTTGTTAAGCGTCGCATAAAGGCAAACCTTCCTGCAAAGGTTTTATCACTCATCAGCCACTCACAATGCATTTATTACCAAGTTGGATTAATTTTATCAAATACACTTCTCTGTTATAGAAAAGTATAAACAGGCATTATTCTAACTCAGTTATACTTTGAGCAAAGGTGCTGCTGCTTGCTTACCCAGATGACCTATATCATCTAGGTTTGCTTTATTAAAATTAATAATTGACGAAGTGAATGACATGCTGTAGTAGAGTTCTTGTTAAATACAGTTTCATAATTTATCTCAAGTAGATGGGAAGGCTCATAATGGACATATTAATTGAAAAATCTCATGCTTATTTTGAAATTTTTTTAATAAAACTCAACATGTCGTGACCTTCACAGCAAGGTGCAGATACAGCCACACACAAAAACTCTTCCCTTACAAATTCAAGAAAAAGGAAGAGAGTCACAGCAGTTTTATGAACCCAGCTGGTACAGTATTGCCCACACAGCCTGTATTTCTTTCTTCCTCAGTTTCCTGGCTAAATACTGGCTTTCATCTCCCAAGTCTCAATTTCTGGTTGCTTTGGTTCATGCAATTATGTAGGGGATATGGACATAATCCAAAAAAGCTACCTTGAACAGAGAGACTGCAAAACAGTACACAGCTTGAGCTTCTGCTACCATCAAGAGTCTGCTATAATCAGGACTAGAAATACATATACAGAATAAAATCTGAGGTGCTGGGGTACATCCTTCTGGTCAACACTAAACTGAAGAGAAAATCTAACGTCTGCCAAATTACTGAATGCCAGCTGCAAGCAACTGAATGCCAAAATGGCATTTGTCAAACCCTTTTAGGACACCTAAGCACAGCTGTCACTATTGCCACATGTGCATCCTTAGTCTCTAGAATATCATCAAATACTGTGTTCTAGATAGTATCTATCGAGCTCTTCCAGTATAGCTGTAAAGTTTAGCACTACTCCCATTGCATCCTCCTGCTGATTTACAGTACAGTTTTATTGGATTATATTAAAATTGTATCAAACATTTAAGATTTTATATACTGTCATTTCAGAGGCTTTAAAGTTTACCAGTACTACTATTTTTTGTCCTTAAGCTCATCATCTAGCCTCATGCTGCACTGAATGCACAAGCCATTTACATAGACCAAATTGTAGTTGATGTGTAGTTAAGTCTTTAAAAGTCATTCCTGCTAGTCAACCCTCATTAGGAAACCACTTCCTATCAGAAGTGCCCTCAGGTTTTGAGAGCACATCAAAATTGGATCCACTTAAGCAACCAAGCTTTGATACTGTGCGTAATGACTTTCTAAATTTGTCATTTACAAAGCACTTTATAAGCCTTCCTAAAGAAGAGATGCACCAGCTCATGCGCCAGCACTCCCTAGCACTGCTGCTTAACAAGTCTACCTGATGTATGACGTATGCAGTTCCATTTTATGAGTACCTGACATTTCATTTCAATCTCATCCTTTCCTTAGAACCACCTGGACACTTCCTCAGTTATGAACACATCAAACAACTGTGGTAGCATTTCCTCTCTTCTCTTTCCTATCTGTCCCTCCTGCTGTTTCCAAGCTACCTGGGTCAATCAGGGAGAGAAATGAGCACAACATTCCAAAACAGTACTAAGAGATTAAAATAGCACTCTGCTATGTGATTTACAGTAACTCTACAGTTTTCCTGCTGCTGCTTGTAAACAAAATATAGATACTATCTAAAAATGATAAGGGTATACTGTCTTGAGACCCCACCTGCAGTACTGTGTCCAGTTCTGGAACCCCCAACACAAGAAGGATATGGAGCTTTTGGAGCAAGCCCAGAGGAGGGCCATGAAGATGATCAGGGGGCTGGAGGACCTCTCCTATGAAGACAGGTTTAGAGTTGGGGCTGTTCAGCCTGGAGAAGAGAAGGCTCCAGGGAGATCTTAGAGCACCTTCCAGTACCGAAGGGGCTACAGGAAATCTGGGGAAGGGCTTTTGACAAGGGCATGGGGTGATAGGACAAGGGGAGACGGTTTCAAACTGAAAGAGGAGGGATTTAGATTAGATATTAGAAAGAAATTCTTTCCTGTGAGGGTGGCGAGATCCTGGCCCAGGTTGTCCAGAGAAGCTGTGGATGCTCCATCCCTGAAAGTATTCAAGGGCAGGTTGGATGGGGCTTGGAGCAACCTGGTCTAGTGGGAGAGGTGTCCCTGCCCATGGCAGGGGTGTGAAACTAGATGATCTTGAAGGTCCCTTCCAACCCAAGCCACTCTATGATTCTACAGCCTTTTTGCCACCAATTAAAGACCACACAGATCTGCTCCAATTGTATCATTACCGTGCAAACACTGCATTTTGATAAGGAAAGTATTTCCCACAGGCAAAAATTAATATTCCTTAAAGGAAGTAAACTTAATCTCCTACTTTTTAACCTAAACATAATTCTGTCACCAGAATGACTTGAATCCTCACACCTGATGCTGGAGACAGCCTGGCTGAGTGAAGCAGGGAAGATCCTCTCCAGGGACAAAATGAGATGAAGTGAGGAAAGGGAAAGTACATGGCACTACCAGACTGAACATCAGGACTCTCCAGGTTCATTCCAATAATGAACCACTTTTCCACATCTCAGCCAGTACAGCAGGGCTATCAACACAGGAATGGTTCCATACATTCAAAATTACTCACTTTTCACAGGCATTATCTAAAAGAGCTACCAAAATCACTGTGTTTTACTGCTGATTTATTTAAAACGTACAAACAGATTGTCACAGTATAACCTTAAACTATTTCCCTTGATTTGCTAAAGTTTGAAATTGCTTTATTTCTTCCCTTGGTGCTCAATTCAGCATCACTACTGCTGAGATATAAGCATTCCTTGATCATCTTTTCTGGTCTGACATTATTTTAATAATATGTACTAATACAAAAAATGTCAAGGTAACAACCTTCTACCAAAAAAAAAAAAAAAGTCACTACCACCATCCCAGATGTTTTCTCTTTTACAACAGGAGAATTATCATGATCTAAATTCATATCCAACTGAAAGCTCTCCTTGCGGATTCTCTTCAGGTCTATTAATTGATTTCAGCACTCTGAGAAGTGCTCTGAGATCTGCTCTGAATTTACACTCTTCTGTTCTCTACCTAGGACTATGTTTTCTCCTTTGTATTACTGGTTTCACTCTCATCTGTCTAATGCTGGTTGAGTTTAATCACCTCCCTAGCAGCCTGTAACTGGTCATTCAGTAACACTGAAGCCAGGAAAAGAGATTTCAGATCTATTGCAAAAGAATTTGGTACATCAGTCCTCTTTAATTATGACAATTATGTTTTCATGGGGTTTTAAATTGAAAGTTATTTTTAAGAACATAATTTTCAACTCAAGTTAAAACAAACAAACACATAAAATCCCTGCTCTACGTAGGGAAAGGGAAAGGGAAAGGGAAAGGGAAAGGGAAAGGGAAAGGGAAAGGGAAAGGGAAAGGGAAAGGGAAAGGGAAAGGGAAAGGGAAAGGGAAAGACACCCCTGGAAGAGTACTTGCCTTAATGTCAGTACCTAAACTTGATCAGCACCTAAGCTTTATTCTGGAAATAGGAATACTGTAGGCTGAGGAAAGAACCCATGAAAACTGATGACAAATGCTACTTTTGAGAAGTTTTTCATGCTTTTTTTTGGAATAAACAACTACAGGACATAAAAAAAAAGGATAGAAAAAAAAAACAACATTCAAGAACCCTCTGGTATATCCCCTATACTTGGTACCTATGGGCAAATAAATCAAGTAATTCTCTCTACAAAACTGGCACACGACATCAGAGGTGAGAATATTTCTAATTGACTTTTTACATGTATATGTATCCCAAAAAATAATTTACTTAAATCAATATATCATGTTGAATAAAAATCTGGTGAGCGATGTGCTGTTACATATTCGCGTTGCCATGTCTGAAGCAAAGATGGCCAGATCGAGACAGTAGTGAGATTTGGTAAGAACTTTGAGCCTAATCAGACTTGTGAAAATTAAAGTGTTGCTTTTCAAACTGGAGTATCAATAAGGTGTTGTATTAGGAGGAATTTTAGTACACCAATTAAAATATTTACGTTAAATGAGTTTCCATTATTTCAGTTTATATACAGGCACTTCAAACCTTCTAATATTTTAATGTTTCCAGAGTTCTAACTTATGATAAAATTAAATTATACTAAATCCACAAGTGCAGAAAATCATCATAAGCTTTGTGAATTGATTTAAATGGAAACCAAATCATATTATTAAAGGAATTAAAAAAAAATAAGCCTCCTCTGTGCTTAGAGCTGTACCAAAACTGAAAAAATAAATTTACTATTACAAGAAAAGTGAAAGGTACAGTTTGTTGATGTGGGGTTTTTAAACATATAATTCTATAAATTGTGATAGCATCTCAATATTAAAATAAATCACCACGTTTTGTTTAACTACTGTTTTGTAACACAACAGTTGAACCGTATCAGGTGAAAAAGCTTCAGCAGTACTATAAATTAATTCAGTGGTCTAGGCCTCATGAGTTCCCTCTAATATTGCTAGGCATGAATAGGTAAAAAAATCATCCCAAGAAATACCTTGGTTTATGCTAGCATTTTGCAAATCTCAAACCGTATCAGATAGTGAATTTCTCTTGAAGTACAGATTCTTGTTACTTGCTCTTCAAGACAATTACCTAGCAGGTTATCGACCTGAATCTGAAGGACATAGTGTTTATTATGTAGGCAACCACTGCTGGACACAAGCGTGAGAAATTAATGATGGTTTTGACAGTGTCCACACTGTGGTGGTGCTGAACCACCGGGGCAACTGTCAATCTATATGATAATGCATCCCAAAACTTCATAAAATCAGTGATGTGAAGAAGCATTGATTTTTGAGCTAGCCAGGATTTGTGATAGAGTAAGACTAAAAAGTTTACTGAAGTTAACACCTCTGTGCATATAGTAGTTGCTTCAAACTTGCCTGAGTTTTTTCAAACAACCCAACATACAGAAACTCTAATCACAAAAACCTTTCCAAGTAAAAATTAATTCCCCATACTGGTTTGTTCCTTGTATGCTGTTTGATCATATTCTTCTTACTAACATAATTGCTAAAAAAATTACCTATTGAAAAAGGACTCACTGCACTGTATTTCCAATTACGTAATAGTTCACTTATAAGAAGGAGGAAAACAAAATGCAGGCAAACACACTCATTCTATTTTCACTGCCTTAGAGAGTACGTATGAAAGTATCCTCAGATTACATTTTCTCAGCCAAAAGGTGTGGCACAGGGCTGAAATGGAGACTGACATTCAGGGAAGTGAATTCATGCTACAGAAATTATTCCCAGTCATTTCAGAAAGCCAGAATTTCATTAGTTAGGTTTGTTATTTCATAGTACACACAGTAGCCTTATCAAAACTATAATAAAGCCAATGGCAGTTGTCATCTTTTCTGCGAATGGTATTATGCAAAAAAAATAAAGGGCTGGGGAGGAGGAAAGGAAAAATCAATGTATCAGCTACTGATTGTTTTCTTTACAAAATACTGGCTTGATGAAGATGCATCCTGCTATGTCTATGAAGAAGAGATATTTTACTTGAAGGTGCAATTTAAATCAACAGAAAAAGACTGTTTATACAAACAAAATCAATTGCACTTTTCTGAAACATCAATATAAGATTTAATTCAGTTTTGCCTTGTTTGATTTGACAAGCAGTTGCTCGTGTTTCTAGGCACACTGACTTTGTTCAGTCAGTTAAGTGTGGGGAGGAGTGGAAAACAAAACAAAAAATCCTCTTCTGACAGGCACCCAAGATGTAACAACAAATTTTATCACAAATAATATGTTTAGCAGAGAGCGAATTTCATTTGCTGGTATCAGCTGCTCTGAGGGTAGAACTTCAGGGAGATTCCTCTTTATCTTCTTTGAATGGCAAGTATCAAAACCCTTAGTTCAGACTTTTAACTAAGCTGAGTTTGCACCTTTGTCACGCTATAGGATGGAGGACAAATTCCTGCAAATCCATTTTCCATTATTTTTCCTCTTCAGTTTAATAAAAAAATAGGTGAGCACAAAAAATTCCCCAGGTATGTAGCCAATATGTATGAAGAACAAGAATCTGGCTTATATGCATTTGAAAGGACAGCTGGCTTAATGGGGTTTCCCTTCAGAATCAACCAATGCCTAGGTATTTTGTCCCAAATTATTGTTGCACTGTCTGAAGTCTCCTCCCTGTGAGCTTAACAAGCTATACCTACAGAAGTGCTCTGCCTCAGTCTGGTCCCTAGGTTTGCTTTCTAAAAGCCCTCCAACACTTACTCATAAGCAAATAGCATACTAATTTTTTTTAATAATGTCAAAAATATGAAAAAAACCCCAGAAAATTAAATCTGACCTTTAGAAATTAGCACCATTGTTACAGCTGCTACTATATTGTAGGTTATCAATATTACTTCAAGCTGTGTATAAAAATCACAGATGATAAACTATTTCACTGAGGAAATTTTTCTGCTTGTCATCATTAAGTTTAATTTAATGTACTCTGAGCACAAACTTCTGCGAAAGATTATTGTGTGGAAAGTAAATTATAAAATAAAACACAATATATATCATATTATATGCTACACGTGTAGTAGAGTTGCCTGATACTTTAGCCTGATGCTAAAACACCCCAACATCAAAAAGCCGCTTTAGTCAAAGTGAGGAAGCGCAAAATTCACCTTCAGAAGGACATGAATGCATTTTAAAGCACGCTCATGTTCTCATACACGTGCATCAGGGATATACTGAAGCAAAAGACCTACCGTTCTCCTCGTCAGACTTATTCTCGTTGTCGGAGTCGGTGAGTGTGAGCGCCGAGTTCTCTCGACTGGACAGGCCGGAACTTCGCCTGGATTTGATCCCTCTGCCCCACAGCCTGATGGCACGTTCTGGAGACATCCCCGCCTCCGTGTCCGAGTCAGCATCAGAGCCAGTGCTCAAGGAATAGCCTTGATGGAGTATTCCTATGTCTGAGCAGTAGCCACTTCGATGGGGAGAGGGCTCACAGATTCCTAGTTCTGCAAGGGTGAAGTTTGTCCCTAAAAGGGCAATGAAAACAAACAAACCAAAAAAATGAGTGGCTTTATTTTAAGTTTGAAAATAACAGACTTTTTAAATTTCTCTTAACAATTCTGGTGTACAGATATAGCAAGACTTAACTAAACCGCACTGAGCACAGTTCAAATGGACGAAATAGACAAATCAAAGGTAGGAAAGGTTGAGCATTTGATTATTTGAAAAGGACTTTTTATCTAATGAAGATAATTTCCTATTTCATAGGAAAAAACCCCACTTATTTTGGGAAACAGAATTTACAGATTAGGATCATTTGAAAGAATGCAAACCTATCAGCAAGGTAACATGAAAACTTGTCACCCTTTGCTCTGTTACATTTGCTAAGAATGACAATTTAATACCTGCCACAGAAATTAAGGCAGACCTCAGTTTTTGTAATTGTTTCTTTACCTTTCTCACCATATGCAAGAAGCAAGTGTGCATCAACATCAAAATTAGGAGATCACTCGTTTTAAAGGCAAAACTTCCAGGAACAATGTCAAAACATGATATATAGGGTAACAGTCACTGGTGTCTAAGGCTTTCAAAGATTTGGAAAAGCAAAGTGATTTTAACTTCATTACATTGGGCTAAAAATGAAGAACAAAGACAGACTGAAGTTGCTGGCAGCACAATTGCCAATTATTTAATTATTTTCTTAATTCACAGGGTAACTAGATCTGTGGTCTGTCTTTCCAGATGGCAGCTTTATTTTGTTTATATTTTCTCCTCTTTCTCTGTATTTTTATCAGAGTGAAGATACACAGTAGAAGTTAATACACTAAATAAATAAAAAACATACTTGTGTCTTCTATTAATAAAGATGTTAACTGGGATTTAAAAAATAAAAAAAAGAGGTTTTTAACTTCTTCCACAGATTAGCTAGGAAAGAATATACAGCATTGTATCTACTGGTTCATCTATCTGTATCAGCCCTCTCCAGTCTCACATTCAGCTATTTTTAAAGTATTTTTTGGATATCGGGTGTACGCACACATCTACAAGAAGTAAAGCCGGGCCCTACTTCACTTTTACTTCTCATCAGTTAAAGGAAGGTGATGGATTTCTTCTTGAAGCTATGACTTTACCCAGCAATGGCTACACAGCAATGTTGAACATGACAAGAGGGAGGACACATGCTCTCTTTCACCCCTGGGTTCACAGCAAACAGGCCAGCAGCACGAGTGGCCAACACCACCAAGAAGTGCTACTGACTGGATACTTCTAAAGAAATGAAAGTGGCAAAGTTTAAAAAGAATATAAAAGGCTGACATTAAAAAGGTCATCTCTCTTCCATTAACACCAAATTCATGCAAACCCTCCTAGTTAGGACTGCATCTTCATCTGTCTTCTAATATTCATTCTAGTAATCAGAAATTCTGTGATTTAGTCAAAAGCAAAGAATTACACAGTTCTATCAATGAGCTTCTCAAGTTCACTTCAGTCTAGAGATTATTTGCCTTTTAAAAAATAAGAGCTCTAGCATGACCTTTAAATGAAACAGCTACTTTTAAAGAAAATTTAAATTTTAATCGTGCAATTTCAGTAGAAGACATTTAACAAAAAAAGCTCAATTGATTACTTTGGTTCCAACCATATTAGCAAGCTAATTTTAGACTCATTACAAAAATCAACCCAAAATATATGTTAAAAATGGATTGAAGTGAAGCCTACTAGTCCCATACTTTCTGACCTGCACAGGTCAGGAAAGTGATGTTCATGAAAGTGAAGTTTTTCAAGTTTTCTTGTTTGCTGGTGGCATAAATGTCTACAAATACACACCAATTATGAATATATTAGCTTAATTAAGCTGTTTTCCATACATGGTAAAACATGTTAATGATATTCTGTGGATTCTATCAGCCTTTACAAGCCCAGATGATTTCACTCTAATTAACATCCTATACTGACATCAAAATCTAGCTATAATATCTGATGCAAAGAGGAATCGTCAGAGAAATTCTTACTTTATTTGTCTGAGGAAAATGGTAAGGGCACTAAAAATGCAAGAACAAATATTGCTCACAGGAATCATTAATCCATTTGAGTTTTATGTGGGAACTTGACATTTTCCAAAAATGTGGAAAAAGGATTTGAAAACTGACCAAAATTAAAAAAAATTGAGGAGTGCATCAGACCAAGTCAAGAACACAAACATAATTGGCCTCTGAGCCCCTGGGAAAGGATTTTCTATGCTGCTTCACTGAAATCTTCTTAGAGTTTTAGAACAGAAAATCTCAAGCACCCTGATAATAGACATGAAATATTCTAGAGATTTCCCTCTCCCACAAAACCATACTCTTCTCTGGTAGACTCTAAATTAGTTTTATTGATTAATTTTCGGAGTTTGGTTCTGCAAAATAGTACTTGAGAGAGTTCTCTAAGATTGCATACATTGGCAGGCTATCTTGTCCTTAGATACCCATGGATAATTGCATAAGAACAGATTTTGGAGGTATGTTTCACATCCTTATACATACATAGATTTTATATATACATACATACAAAAAGCTTTTTTTCAGATATATACTTTATATCTAAATATATAAAAATGTATCTATATAGATTATACTTCCTGACATTTAGGAACTACTTTTAGAATTAAGGAATTACCTTCCTTACAGCTCTTAAAGTGATTAGGAGATGAAGCAAACCAAGACCTCCTAGTAGAAAAGCAAAGGAAGGAGAGCAATAGTACTTGCTGCTTGCCCTCCTCCAGCCACTCAAATTGTACTGCTGTGTATTCATGGGGAGTGTTTGGCCCATGAGGTAAAATGCACAACTAGCCCTAGCAGTCAAGGCAGATGGATGGCTTCTGACAGTGTTACACAGCTTACTCTGTCCCTAGGGCTTAAATGAAATGGAGAGTAACTGCATTTTACTGACACTTCACTTGCAAAGTAGGACTGGAATGGGCAGGCAGAATCCATTCGTGCACATTGAAAACCTAAGGGTGTTTTCTTTCAGATTCTTGTAGCATCTACTACGTTGCTGGTGACACTAAGTGAAAAGAGATAAATAATATCAGATCCTTATTGAGAGAGAACAAAGAAAACTCTTTCTCTTGAATACACACACAAAAGAACCCCAACCCAAAAAAACCTCAAACCACAACCAAATCACTATTTTTTTTTTGCTTTTTCATATGCAAGAGCTTACTAGCCTCCATCCCTGTCTCTTCACCCCCTCTACAGAAACCACTAGACCATATTCATTAAAGATAAGCAGTTAATATTAGCTGCTCCCTTAAGGTGTATCTAACCTCTCATACAAAAAAATAGATCAGTAGGATACTAGTTCAGAACTGTACTATAATGTTATATACTTGATTATCCTTGCCCATAATCTACATGCTGTGAATAGTCTCTCAATAGAGTAGAAAGGATGTTTTGCTTTTAATTAGTACATTATTTCTATTACCTTTTGAGCACATTTCCTTTAACAGAAATTTACTACTTATTTAATACTCACTAAAAGTGTTTTTAATTCAACAGTGTAAATTTCTACTAGGACTAGAAAGCATTACCATATAAGCAAAGGTTATTTTTACCTAACCTCTAGGCAGAGGTCTCATTTGGGTAATTACTAATTGCATGAATTGCCCTTCTGAAGATTAATCTAATCCAGTTGTGATCGCTACAAGATGCCTCAGAGGAAGATATATGAAACCAGTAATGCACAGATATGATAAATTTGCCTTCAACACTAGATCAGCAGTTCAAAACTGGGCTAAGTCTAAAATCGAAAGGATAAATATCACTTACATTCTTAGCTACTATAACCAATCACAAGAAGGATAAGAAGAATACATTTAACACATTCCACTCCTTTCTCAGAGTCTTGCTATTCATAGGTATAATGATTTTCGCTGCCACAAACAGTAGAATTTCGTTCCAATCTCTAGTATATGAAGAGGTTGTTCCTTTTAACAAACTCTGACGCACAATTCACTTTTTTTCAATTCTTAATGCATTCATTAATTCTAATGACAGAGATGAGATCTCATTTTTAACCACTTATCATACACATTTTTAAAATTTACCCTTTTTAATCATCTTCCTTATCCAATAAACAACTCCCATCTATTTAATCCTTCTTTGTATTTCACCTGTTTTAACACTATTCTTTTCCCATTGTTAAAGATCCTGTTCTACAAAACGCTTTACTTACTTTTGTTTCTAATTCTACACTAGCAGATACCCCAAACTGAAATTTCAAACGTAAGCTGAGGGATACAGTACCATTTTCCTGTGATTTTTAAGCTTTTCTATGACTTAATATACTTTTTTTTGATACAAATTATATTAATGTAAGCCCATTCTTTTATATTTGTCCCCCTTTCCTCCTTGATACATCATTATAAAAAATACTGTATCTTTCTGGTGATTTAAATATAATTAAATCAGCAGTATCTTTTTCTGTGCAACATTTAGGAATTTTAGCCACGTAATCACAACAAATCGTCTCTGTGGCAAGTGGAATATTAGCATGAAACATGCCTGGAAAATTGTCTCTAAACATCATTGATATTACAATGACTGAAATATTCCATTTCTGAAGAAAGCACAAATTCAAAAAGAACAAGTATAAGGAAAATGTATGTTCTTTTTCAATGCAATTCCTTCAAGTAGAGGAAGCATCCCATGGGGTTCAGGAGGCCAGGTAAGAAAGGAGACACTAGCCACTCATGGACACCAGCCATGGACTCATCAACTCCCAACAGGTTTATGGGTTAGCTTTTCCTCTCATTTGTAACATTCACAAACATTATTACCTAAACTGAACTTTTTACCTTAACTCTCCTAACACTCCATCCATTTTTTCCCTAATAATTGTCCTTTGGTAGCACGGGGAAGGGGCAGTGTAACTCTGTGGAACCAACCCTCCCCTTATCAATCACTAGAAATACAGGAGAACGGATTCTTTAGAAATTAGAAAATATCAATAATGAACAAGCTATTTGTTGTTTTAGGTTTTAAAATCTATAGCTTGGGGTTAACAACAGCAGGGCCTCCCACACATTTCTGTTACTGCCTACTAAAAAGATTCACAGATGAGATTTTCATTTATGATTATTAAATTCCAGGTACTGCTAGTCAGGAAAGCTAAACATTCTACAGCTAAGCAAATGTGAACTTTAGCCATTTAATGATGATAAACCTTACTTTCATAAAGCACTTTGGTGACAAAGGCATCAGGAAATGCTCTATAGATGTTACTGAGAAGTGTAAGAGTATCACAGAGGTCCTGATGCCCATCTCTGACGTGCTGTCACCCAGCCCACACAAGCATACCTACACTCCAGTACTACTTACTACAATTTAGAAATACACGTACATTGTGAAATTTTGTTACAAATACTAACACAGTAGTATGCAGACAAGTCTTACAATTCAACAGAAACTCAATGTTTTTTCTGAAAAATGAAACTGGCAGCCTCAGTCCCTACTGCAGCACACAAAAATCCATTCACACAATCCAATCATACACGTGTTTTTAATTTGAAATACACTTTCCAGCTTCTCTCATCAATGATAGCAAAATCCTTTGTCTTTTTTTAAAATCCTCCTTGTGCTTGCTTATTTCTGACTCAGAGATCCCCAAGCCTAATACCAGGAATACAGATGTTTCTTTTCTTGACAATAAGTCTGCTGACAGTGTTAATACAGTAGGTTCATAGCCACTTTAAAAAATAAAAAGTTCAAACCCAGGCATTTAATGAGATTTCACTCTTGCTCACAATATTATATAATTTTCAGTTATGTGATCTCATTCTATTTTTTCAGTAAAATTTCCTCCTTCAGTGACTGTGGAGCCACTCCCATTTGTTTTTTCATCTTCCTCATCCAATCTTCATACAGCAAATACAGAATACAGTACCTTTCATAGAATCCTAGAACAGTTTGTGTTGGAAGGGACCTTAAAGATCATCTGCTTCCAACTCCCTGCATGGGCAGGGACACCTCCCACTAGACCAGCTTCCTCAAAGCCCCATGCAAACTGGCCTTCAATTTTTAATTACTTCATACAGATTTTCTACAGCTGCTCTGAATGTAGTCTCTGAGAACATCTCAAACACTATTTATCTTCACCTCCTTGTGAGGTGAGCTGCTATTATCCCCATTTTATAGCTTTTAATCTAAGGAAATGGAGAACAGAACAGCCCTTTTCCAGAGCATGTACTAATTTGGACAGAAAAAGCACCATCTAAAACTTGGATTTCTGACATCATCTTAAGGTGATGAACTCCTTTCAATGATACCCTGGTTTAAGGCAACGTGCATTTATCCATTTATTCCTCAAATTCCAATGTTGATTAAAGACAATATCAGATTTGGGAGGACAAGAGGATGGAGCCTGGTGGCAAGCATGAGTATAATTTTTAGCTGTCCACCACAGCCCAGGTTAAAATGCAATTCTTCTAACACTTTACTTTCATAGGCAGTCTTTCATTTATTGTAAGCTTTTGAACTTTTCCAAGCTCTGAGGAATGATAAAAGAACAGCTTCACTTATTACCAAGGGATGTGCTGTTCCTACAGATCAGTATATTCTGAAACCTGAAGGAAACAGAAAAAAAAAGTATGCGATTCTGTAAGCAATTGCTCTGCTCTTCTCTGCTGCTTTGCCCTTCTGTGTTCTGCCTAGGGGCACTCCTCCTCCTTGCTGCTTAAGTGCCAGGAGAAGGCATATTCGGGGCTGAGCCTCCCCTATTATTGCCAGAGCCAGTGCAGGAAGAACAGCTTTGGGAAGGTCCTGCTCAGAGCTGACCCCGCAGGCTGGCAGCAGCTCCTGGGCACACGTGCAAGCTTTCGTCCCTTCTGCAGTCAGACTCCAGTAACTCCATCACATTTCAGCTAAGACACATAGATAGAAAGCAGGAAAAGATTTTTCCAAACTTGGAATCTCTGATTCAAAGGACAGCAACGTTTCAGTTCAATCACACAATGGTTGGGTGGTATTTTCACTGCAGTCAAAACGGCACGTTTCTCTAGTGTTATTCTCAGAACCAGTCAGATGCTCCCTGTCCGTCTCCAAGGAAAGCAACCCGAAACAGAGAGAATTCATGGCAAATTTAACCTAAATAGTTCGACCTATCAAAATTTTGAGGTGTTATTATAAGAAATGTACGTAGACTCACAACACATTAACATGCAAATAAGAACTTTCTTTCTCAAAGCAACTTTCAGCCTCTCCATGTATCTACTTGTCTCTAATGAAAGGTATCATCTATCATCTAGAAGGCAATGACTGTTTTGAGACAAACACAGAGTAGAAAACTCACAGCATTCTGTGTGATAAACATGCACAATGCATACCTATATTTGATAAGTATGTTCCAATGATGGCTTCCTGGGCAACCTCCAGCAGAAGGGAAAAAAATCTGCTCTTTTTAGGGCTTCTTGGTGTCTCAGAAGACCATGAGTATGATCAGTAATCTAAACCAACTCTCACCTGATTTTCTCCCTTTTTTATTGAAGTGACAAGAAAACATGAGTAATGGTTTATATTTATCAATACAACAATACACTTTTTTTCCTATGTGAAGAAGACTGGAAATGGTTCTGCAGATGCCATGATAGACATGTTGGCATTCTGAAATGAGCTGTGCCACATTGCTCCTGCCAAAACACATTAACTACAGTACAAAGTTAACAACTGGGCTGTTGTGCAGTATTGGGGACTAGCAGAAACTAACTTCTACATATGAGAAAGAAAGAATGAAAGCAACCCACAAGAACTATGACTAGGGGAAAAACAACAAAAATTCTATTATTTTATTCTTTAAAGCGCAGACAACAGCATTGCTCTAACACAACTGTCCACACAATCTAAAGTACCTCTGCAGTGACAAATTGTGCATTTTTGGGATAAAATCTGTACCAATTCATAGCTACGTATTTTGATCTATCTCAACAAGAATGGGGCTATCTATGACTCCAATTCAGTTCTTACTACTTTTTCTTTTACAAGCAAGAACAGAACAAGAAGCTTCATGGCAAATAATAACGTTCTTGCTGTAAACTTGCCAGTTCCAGCCCAAACACCATCAAAGTAACAGTGGTTTTTGCAGGGTGGGTTAGGGTTTTTTTGGATGGAATTTTATGAAAGGGAGTTAAGAGTGCATATTTCCTATTCCCAAGCCAAAACTATTGTAACGATCAAATGATGTTATGTGGCTGTTTCTTTTATAGAGATTGTGAATTTCTAAACAAAAATCACCACTGTAGCAGTAAAAAGATTAGAATATACTGCATTTGTGCACATAAAGTGATAGCTACCATAAAAGAACACAGAAAAAAATATCTTCAAATTGATTGTTCATGTTTAAAAACCTGCTTAAGGCCTGATAATATCTCCTGTCAACACTGGAATAGTATTGTGTTCTGTAGGAATAACACCTACTGCTCCACCGAAAAAATCAAACTTTAAAGAGGTTTTAAAGATAGAATAAGAATGAAGCTCTATCCTAATCCCATTTGTGTGTCTAGCTCATGAAGATGCTGGTCTTCTGAAATAAAGCATTTTAGTCATGTCAGAAAAGAATAGTGAGTTCTGCTTGGTGTCCAGGAAAAAGCCTCTCAGTTGACCATAAAAATACAGATATGAGTACTTCTGAATAAAATTGCTGTACACCTACTCATCTTCATTGATACATTAATCTGATTTCACTTATTAAGAAAGATTTATATGAGAATCTAATGGAAACTTCCAGAGGATAAATCAGCTTATGATAATGTACTGAATTAATGAAAAGTCTTTTCTTATTTTTCACACAGTTAAATCAAGATTTAAAAACCAGTAAAAAATAAACCACTGTTCATGATTTGATAAATAAACTGTGCTCTCAATAAACAGTAGAAGTCATGGGTAAGAAGCTTTCATCCTTTCTTAACTGTTTAATTGGGAACTCTAAAAAAAAACCTGAATCAGCTGTCATCATGGGCAGAGCCTTAATTATTTTCTTTTATACCCTGCTTCACAAGGTAGGAACTTGGATACTCTGTATTTTGCTAAGGTGTCCATGCACATACAAAGATTTCTTATCTCTAGCAGCTGTCAGCAGTTTAGTCACAAGGTGCTGCTTCACTGTAAATATCACGTCACCTAGAAATACTGGTAATTTAAATTGTATCCTTTATAGTAGAATAAATGAATTTTAAACTATTATTTGACTCAGAACTTCTGTGTTTACATTCTGAATGTTGTTGTTCATAATAGGTTTTAGAAATGCCAGAGATGCCAGTCTTTAATTCTGCATTTCTAATCCTGCTTGGAGGACAATCAGTAGAGCAATGTTAATGACTTTGAGGACTGAAAAAGGATCTACCTAAAATGGAAATCAGAAATTCCTAAAAAATTCAAATAAATGCAGCACCATATGAATAAAAAATACATATTGAACAAATCCCTATAAACTTTATGCCAAATGAAGAATAATGAAATGAAAGTAATTTGGGCACTATAATTTTGAAGAAAAAGACATACATTAAGATACATTATAACCAGTATCATGGAACACAGATTCCACTCCTTAAGACAGTAAACATACTAAGGAGCAGATAACCACATTTTCTTTGATTCATCATTTGTGTTCATTTTACTAAGAGATCAGGAAACATCTTTATTTATTTGATTGAGTTATAAACTGCTTTCAGCTTTTAATTTTTAATCCTAGTAAAATATTCAGTTATTTTCACAGCCAGTGAGTTGTGATATTATAAATGGAAGAGCTGGCACCAAATCAGATTTCTATTGGTCCTGAACTTTGCTACAAATGAAATAGACACCCTTAATACAGGATTTCTTGTATCTATCCGCGACTATCATTTGTAGACTGTGTGTACAATGGCAAACACAGACAACAGTGCATCCTGACCTTTCTGGCCTGTACAATAGCTACAGTGCTATAGGCAATGGCACAACAGATCCATCAGCTCCACTGCTGGAGCAGACTGGTCTTACCAGGTGCTCCTGCAGAATTATGGAAGAGAGAAATATGAGCTCCTTCCATGCACCTCTCTTCCTTCCCTATAGTGGCATTTTCCACATATAAAACAAGCTGCCATTCCAATTCCCTTGTTGCTGGTCACTGTATAGTTAACTTCAACACTTTCATTTTAGCCTGTTGTACGTGGGCCACAGGTGCATGTTGTTCCCGACACTCTCTTCCCACCTCAGGAAAAAAGCTCTGCTTGGTTCTTGAAGACTTTTTTCTATAAATTACCTAAGTTTCCATCTGTTCAAGTTGTTTAGAATTTCTGTTCCAGTTTTAATTTAGATAACTTTTTTCCTTCTTCTCCAATGAACAAAATTGAAGATTTGTGGTAAGTGCCAAGAAACAGTTTTTAGGTTGTTTACTCTGTCTGCTATTTGAAACTATGTATTTGTTTTTATAAAGCTCCATTTTACCAATGCATCAAGTGTTGCCCTTCTGTTGTCCTTTCCCCTCCATTTTTGTCTAAGATTCGAAGGACTGCTGGCACTGACTTGAATTTGGTTAATAACAGAGTACAGATGTAAATGTGTCCAGCAGTAACTTAAGCTCCAGTTACCTCTTGAGCACTGATCCTCTGAAGAGGCATTATCAGATACCTCAATTAAAACTACGATTTCGTCAAATCTTTTTTATGTGTGTGAAAATGTAGACCCCAATTTTTAAAATTTATTTAAAAAAGCTGATTTACCCCATGAGCAGAAGTATTCTACACATGAATCAGTTGTAATAAGAAACATTTTACTGCCTAGCCCTTCTTTATTGCTTAGTTCGGCATTAAAAACCTTCAGTCCAAAATGAAAATCTTAGTCAAGCATTATTATTAAGAGATAACACAGTAAATAGTACAAAGAGAGCTAGACCAAACTTTGGTTCATTTGAAAGTTACTGTGCAGGCTGTTTTATCTGCCTATTTTTAACGCACACGTCATCTCACTTTGCAAGTGCCTTTACTTGCCTCATAAGTGCCTCGCAGATCAGGTGAAATGATAAATTCACATCTCACTGATAAAGGTCAAGTATACCTAGGTATCATATAACACTTTTTTTTCTACTTTGTTATTATTATTATTTACTCTGCAGACTCCAATTACAGAATTCTGTGTAATTTAAAAAGACCAGGATTAGATTGGATTATTCATTAGTCCTCACATTAGTTCACACTTTTTAACCTACCAACCTTTTGCAAAGAAGCATTTTAGTCTAGTCCCTATATTTTAAGGCTGACTTGTTTTTTTTCCCCAAGCAAAAATTATCTGCACAAAATCATAAAATGGTACGAAAGATGGCCTGCTAAAAATCAAGCACTGAACTAATAATACTCCTGTTGATTCTTTTTAAAATTACTAATATTTAAGACTATGTTTGAGAATGAGCCATAAAGTGAAGTCACTTTTAGAATTAAATGCAGGATGTAGGGGCATCATGCACACACATCCTGAGGAACTACTCACCCCATACCCAGCAAAATCTCCCAATGTGGTTTTGTGGGCTGGAGCACCCTTGTTAGCACTGCAGTCCATATGTTTTCCATCTCACAGGACTGGCTTCACCAGTCACATCTAGCCAGAATTAATAAAACCTGACTTTAGAGGACTGGTAGCAGATCTGTGAACAGGAAACTGAAACAATGTTCATCAGGCTTACACTGTCTCTTTGCTAACCCACTGGAGCTACATTCAAGTGAGAAAACCAACCGTCATTTTGTTTTCACTTTACCTAAAATTTTGGTTTTTTATCTTTGACCTACTTAACAACACTTGCCTCTTGAGAGTTCCTCTGCAGGCACAGCACACAGCAAATGGGTAAGACTGCCAAAAATTAGCTTCTGTTTAAGACTAATGCAACTGCTACTTTTTTTTATCAGCTTTTAACACTTCTGCCATCAGCAAATTGCCCTTTTTGGAGGGAGGGGGAAAGAACCTTAAAGAAGTCTGCTTTTATGAATGCCTCAAGCCTTCAAAATTAACAGTGAGAATCTTGTGATCACTGCATACTCCCTGTCTTAAGAGCAGATGTGGCACTGTATAGTTTTGGTATTAGATACTGTCAAGATTCCTTTCAAGCAAAGAACTATTTATCTTCTTAACACAGAACATAGCCAACATTTGTGAGTTTTATATATTACATTTATTTCAAAATGCCTGGCATTATTAATCCTTTTAATATTGTTAATATAAAGATTCTGCTTCAAAACCTCAAAAACCCAGTAAGTTTATTTTTTCTCTCTTTTTTGCATTGCAGGCACTGATGAACTAGCCTGCTCAGCAAGCATTTAACAGATTAGACACTTGAACATGGTTTCAGGCAATGCTCTCTCATGTTTCTGTGTATTGCCTGATAAACACTTCAAAGTAAACCGCTCATAAATATGAAATGAAAAGCTGAGAAGTCGTTATGCACAGCTTTGAGATACAAATCTCTTTTTTCCCCCTCTGAAGTGGAGTTTGATTGACATAATGAGTCACAGATCCTGTCCGGGGACAGAGTGCCTGATCCCCTTTTCCTCGGGGAGACAGGGAGTCTTTAAAGAAATCCACTTCAGAACTTTCTGGCAGACAGCTACAGAAAAGTTGAACACTACACAAATTTCTTATTTTGTATTAACATCTACTTTAATAACTATGACACATGCAAAGATCGATTACAAAGCCACATACAGGCCTCAGCATCAAAACCTTTTAAAGGAGGCCAAAGCCATGATATATATTTTATCACTGATACAGCAACACAGGCCTTGGTGCTGCAAACAAAGGAAGACTCTTAGAGCCTGGAAGAGGCTCTTGCTGAGCTGGGTACTAAGAGCTTGGGGAGTAGCAGCTCCATTCCCACCCATTCAGGAACAGCTCTTGCTAACAGAACTTCATGAAGAAACAGGTGATCCCTTTTGGCTCGGGCTAGTCCCATACTGAGCCTCATACATTCCCTTGGATGTTTGTATAAGCAGCTCCTGGCGACAAAACTGCATCACACAGTTGTGGCACAGACCCCTCTAGTGCCTGGCTCTGCCTGCTAGACATGGCTCACTCTGGGGGGAGAGGAGAGATGGAGTAGCCAGGGGATGCTGGCACCTGAGAAAGTCCCCATTATTACGACCCACATTAGAAGGAATATTTATCAGGTCCAGGAGCCCTACAGTCATTTCTATACTTCACAGGTCTGTGCTGTGAAGGAGATTAAGACTTTGAGGTGAGAAGGGCAGTTAAAAGCATCTAGCCTGAAAAACCTCTGAAATGCTAATTTAGACAATGCTGTTAAACACACCCGTATGAAAACAACAAAAACTATGGCACGTGTAATTGCTGGCCACTGCTATTCCACAAAACGACTGTTTCACAAAAAGTCAAGCTTTAAGCCACCTCAGTGAAACTGCTAATCAGTAGCACCATAAAGAAAATTACAGTGCAATAAATTGCTGTCCTACAATGTTATATTCACAACCTGCATTTGCGGTATTTGTGGAGGTTTTTAGAATGCAACTGGCAAATATCTGCCTAAAGTGAGATGCAACTTTTGGCACTTTATTTGCTAGCCACACTGTATGCATTAAATACTACATTGTTACTGTTTTTTGTTAGTTGCTACTCCCTATGAAAAAACCATACTTGAAGTAAACAAGATCCATCACTCACAATTTTGCTTTCCTTTGTTAATGGTTGTGCTATTATTATAACATTAGACATGAGCCATTCAAATAATTTATAGAATAATGCATGCACCACTAAGTTTTTTAAAGCACCAGTAAAAATTAATTTGAGCTGTTCAAAATGCACTAAAAACATTTTTATTTTGCCAATAAAAATGAAAAGACTGGTATCTATATAAAAGCATACAGAGAAACAATAAAATGGCAAGAAGATAAAATATTAAAAGAACTTAATTCATTTTACAGGTAAATAATGAAACATTGAAGCCCATTTTTGCAGCAAAAGGCTGAAAGGGAGATTTGGAACCTTAAGATGAAATGGCCACCACGTGGTTTCACCATCCATCTATAAAGAACGTTTCTGCCACTTCTCAGTCCTCAGTGATTGAGATTAAGACACTCCTTTTCCCTCTGAAACCTTTGTTGTTGAAAACTTCTACTGCTGTTACTTACTGCTTGCAAACTGCAACCACATTTTGGCCCTGCCCTATATATTGTGAGCACTCTTCCTTCTCTGCTGTATATGAACATTCACATCTTTAAGTCAATAGTCTGCACTGGCTTTTCTAATCACCAGTAAGCAATATATTTATATCAAACTACCAAGACATGGATTGCAACAAATACTGAGCAAAATGGGGAAGTGCTGAAAATGACTATGACCAGCCATTCTCCAATTTTGCAATTTTTTTTATTATGGACTGCCCTTTCTACGTACATTAAACCATTGGCTCAAATTGCAACTGTTCGTGTTTTGAATATTTGTGAGGAATCATTCTTATACATACAACTAAGGAATTATGAGCATGCATCTTGGTAGAAACCTGAAAAAACTGTCATGCAGAAGTATTCATTTTGACACGTACTATTCTGGGGTACTGTTGATAGATTCCCACACTGAATGCAACTGAAGCATCCAAAATATTCTGCATCACCGAAAGTCTTTACAACACCTTCTGCAGCACCCCAATTCATATGGAATTTAATTAATACTAGACATACAAGTAAAATTAGATACTTCAAAAAAGAACTAGAAGCTAAAAAAGGCCTTTTTAATGATAACTGTGTTAGAAATAAAGTGTGCTTCTATAAACTAATATTATTTTACAAGATTATACCACTGTTACTGAGCTTTCATTATACAAGATGTGAAATATTTTGATAGGGCTTCAAGCAGCATTAGGCATTCTGATGAGGTCCAAAAAGCACAGCTGTCAGTCATACCCTTGGCTCTGTCAGTCACTTCAGCACACTGAAACCAAGCTGTCTCCAGGATAAGTGCTCCTTGGAGATCTGCAGTTGCTGCTTGACCTACAGCTGAAAAGCAAGTGCTTCGCTCACTAGATCTATTAGCCCTGTGACTTCATTCACTCACTAGCTAATATGAATACATTGCTAAAGTGAGTGATTAATTCCATTTCTCTAGAGAGAGTGCTAAATTCTTGAAGCCTCTAGTATGACTATCCATGGAGGCTCCAAAACATTCACATAATTAGCTATTATTTATGGAATTGCAGTTAAAAATCTGGTGAGAGCCACTACATTTTTTTGTTCTCACCTTTCCTCCAGCAGATCCTTTCCTTACTGCACCATAGCTTCATTTACCATAGACACTAAAACAACTATCATCTTTATCTATGTTTATGTTGTTATCTTTGTGCTGGAAGCCTGTGTAACAGATCATCAGCTTTCCATTTCTTGTCCATGTTTTCCAGGTTTGACATCAACACAACAGCTTAAAAAAATAGCTTACTGTTGCTCCGAAGGGAACAAGACTTCCAGTAAAAACTGCAGGAATTAAACAACTGGAGAGAGAGGAAGAAACCCTAGAACACTTATGCACGTACTGTTGAATTCAAACCTTTCCCTCCATTACTGCAGAGAACCAACAAATATTTAAAATTTAAGATACCAGTGTATATCAAGGAGTCTGGAGAGAACTCTGACAGGAAAATCTGGGAATCTGACCTAACAGTCCTTTGCTTTGACATGAAAATTATTTTTTTTTCCATATTTAAAATACAACATATTTTGGCATCTTCTGATCACAGCATGGCACTGTGATGAAAATACTAACCAATAGAAATGTCGAACACTGAAAAGGACATTCCTTTCCAATCACGTTGACAATTCCCCCACAACCCCCCATTTTTACCCAGATAAGAGAATACATATCGTCAGTTTGGAGTCCATCTTAAGTTTTGTAAATGAGGCTTATGTTAATCAAACAAGTTCCACACAGCTGGACTTAATAGGGTAAACAAATGCACAACATAGTTTGGAAGCACCTATTGAGAAAAGGAATGTTTTCATGGGTTTTATAGGAAATTCTACTTTTATATATAGGAACAGCTATCATTGCGAGAGAGTGATAGCTGCTATGTCACTCATCTGAACTACCATAAACGCCACCAGTTTTCAAAAAACAAAACAAAAAACACACACAAAAATGCCACAAAACCCCACAGAAGTCTGCACTTCACTTCAAAAAGTTCTGGCAATGAAGGCATTCATTTCCAGTATGCACAGAACAATTGGAATTTAGTCCAGATAAATGAGCAAGAATATTTTCAAGTCATGCATATGTTTATATTTACAAACAAATCTTCCCATTTATAGCAGTAGCTAAAAATCATTAAATTAGATTTAAATTTCTGATAAATAGTCAAACATTCAATAATGTTGCACCTCAGAGCTTATTTGAAAGCTGGCAACCATTTGGAAGAATATGTTTATGAAGCCAAGC
Organism: Apus apus; assembly: GCF_020740795.1. Taxonomy (NCBI): domain Eukaryota; kingdom Metazoa; phylum Chordata; class Aves; order Apodiformes; family Apodidae; genus Apus; species Apus apus. Next base: position 14,114,500 of record NC_067294.1, on the reverse strand, counting down.
TATAAGAAGTAAAATATATATTATGTGCACTTCTTCATTTACCCTTTTCAACAAAGTGACATGTATGCATTTTAGTACCCTCAGCTCAGGAAACCGTAATTTTTTAATAAAAAATGCTTACTTAGATGACCTGCACTGCACAGTTGATTGTGCAATGGCCAGTAATAACCTGAGCTCAACTTAACTTGAAGGATGCCTTGGGAAAGATGGCAGTTCAGTTGGTGAAAGCATGATCCTTCCTCCACAGGATGCACTGCACTTTGCATTTAGTCCTTTGAGAGCTTTCAGGATGAAAAGGCTATAGTTACTATTACCATCATTATTATTAATGAAAAATACACATGTAAAATTAGGTTTCGAACACAATGTTTTATAGCCTCTATTTGTCTCTGTGGACATATGCCATAACGGCTTTAACAGACCTTTAACACTCAATGACTAATTAATCTTTACACTCAGGACTCAGTGCTGAGTTTTATTCGGTAAGGAGAAGAAAATAGCATCTGTGGATTGGGCTTGCAAGGTCCACTGCATGAATAAATTGACGGGCTACAGAAAGAGTCAGTATTAAACAGCTCCTCTCATGCCCTCAGCACTCCTGTAGCAGCCTTCACCAGCCACTGAAGCTTCCCTCTGCAAACTTCTCATATGCAATATATTTTTATTTCCTAAAGTGACTCTTTTCAACCTTATAGAGACTCAGTCTTCCAAATACACTGACACTGATAGAAAAAATATTATAGGGACTGGATACCACTTTAAAATATAACTGCATTTCCAACAAAACCAAAATATGCACCAGCAAATTCAGCTTTCCTATGGAGAGCACAAACGAACCATACAAATTAATAGACCCCAGCAATTCATCAGAAAAACCTTTAGGCTGCCATTTCAAACTCAACCATGTTTTAAATATGAAAAAGCACAGGGAAAATATTCTGTGAAAGAAAGCACAAAGAGAAAATACAACATGCAATTACTTAATAGAATGAATTCAATCTTTATTCCTCTTAAAATAATTTTAAGGGCATTGTAACAGGACAAGCATATGGGGGTATATTTCTCTCATCTCATCTTCAGTTACAAAAAATAGTTTTATGTGTTTACTAGACAAGCTTTAGTGACAGAGATTTGATCAAGATGAAATCATTAAGGATTCTAATTGTCTTTTCTCATATAGTTATAGGCAAGCCCTGGTAACACTATGAAATTCAAGCGCATGGTAACTTTTATTCCATTCAGTAGGACTGAAATCTGCACTTATGAATGGATGGAAAGACCCAAGTAAAGAAACTTCTATTCCTACCTCAGTCCACTCTCCTCACCCCCCTTATTTTTCCTCACTTGTTGAAGTACATTTTCCATTTCCCTCCACAAATTCCACAAAATCCTCCCTATCAATGAGCCATATTGTACTCTGAAGCCACCTGTAACTGATTTCTCAGTGTGTAAGAGGTAAAGGGAGGTGAATCAACTAGGAAACAAAATCCTCGTCTGCCATAGCTTGATCAGTTACAGCTTATAGTTTTATCATCCTAAACATTTTCCCATTAAAAACAACAACAACAACAAAACAAACAACAAACCACAAAAAAATCAATGCTCTATGGATCAGTATGTATGTATGAAATATTTCAAAATTTAATTGGAGTTTATAGGGACTCAGCTGTGTGAATTACACTCATATAAAAATAAATAAATACATACATTCTAAGGCCATTTCTATTTGATTTGAAACCCATTTGTGTATGACAGTATCTGCTATGGTAAGAGACCCTGACAGGAGCAGTCCAGCTGAAACTGCAAGCAAGTGGAGCTGGCAGCTGGCTCACCTTCCACTTACCTGCGATCCTTTCAAGTGGGGGAGAAACATTTCCAAGCACTGTGTAAATATCTACTCCTGCTTCAGAAGTAAAATAAATGCCAGGATAAAAAAATAAGGACCACATTAGATTAGTTTTTACTCAGATTAACCATTTACTCAAAGGCCACATTTTTGGCTAATTTCCTGACAACACGTTATGTATATGTTTTAAAAACAACATGGTGTAGAAATACTTGTCTTTTTACAAGCTCTGTTACATTGATCATTAGGACTAAAACAGTCTTAATCCTGTCCTTTGGAAAACTGTAAGCACAAAGAAAACTTAATTTCAGCATAAGAAAGCCTGGAAGAAGCAGCTGCATAATTGCAGTCTATTGGTCTAGTTAACCAGAAAATACAAATAATGATCCATAATAATGATAATGATCCACAGCACTTAAATATAGCATTAAGGGTATGGCTCAAGAGAGAAAAGGAAGGGATCTCAGGATTAAAGCAGAAACCTAACTTCTGTACCCAGCTACTGCAGCCTGGTCTGCATCGTGACAGTTTCACAGCCAGGAAGGAACAGGCTAATGGCTGCTGTGAATTGAAAGTCTCATACCAAGTCAAAACTACTGGATATAGACAGTATCAGATGTGCCTCGATTCCTTCTGCTTCATGTACCTGAACGGAAAAAACACAGTGACCCTTGGACCTAAATTTGTTAACACATCCAAACTGGAACAGTAACAAGCTTTTTATTTTAAAAGAAAAACTAATGGTAAACTGCAAGGACAAGAGCATGAGGGAAGACTCCGGTTTACGTTTCTTGTTTTTGCTACACCTTCTCCCTAGTGATCATTGATAGCACAAGAGGAAATGGGGTCAAGTTGCTCCAGGGGAGGTTCAGATTGGATATAAGAAAAAATTTCTCCACAGAAAGAGTGGTGAGGCACTGGAACAGGCTGCCAGGGAGGTGGTGGAGGCACTGTTCCTGGAGGTGTTCAAAACATGGGTGGACATGGTGCTTCAGGCCACGGGGCTGTAAGGCTGATGGTTGGACTAGATGCTCTTGAAGGTATTTTCCAACTTTTTACAAAAACAAACAAAACAAAACAAACAATCCCCCCAACAACCTAAATTATCTATGCAAATATGCCTGGGCAAGTATTTAACTGCACAACCCCAGAAATATTAGGATGAAAGTGTGAAGATTAAACTAATAAACTATAAAATCTCCAATTTTTAGAAATGTAATAAGTTAACTTTGATGTAAGGGCATCTAAAACTCAACTAATGAAATCCAAGTAAGGTCACTGAAATTCTGAATGAGTGCTTAGGAAGTGAATTAATGGAGTTAAACTACTATTTTAAACTCCTATGATTATTTTCTACTTAGTGTCTTCATTTAGATACGCCTATAGTTTAATTTTCTTGGAGGCATTGATAATTATAAGTATTGTCTCCATAGAAAATGTTTTGACTTTTATGAACAGAGTTTCAAATTACTCAGATTATGTATGGATGGGATTGTTTAACCATGTACATTTAAAATTACATGGAATTTAAAATACTTCTTGCATGCACTTTTTCAAGTTCCATGAATTCTAATGACTTTATTCTGCACTTTACAGTTACCTGAGGGTAATGAATATTTTCTTGCCTTCTCGATATAAATTGGTGGATAAAGGAACTCCTGTTCTCCATGCACAGATGGGGCTGGCCACAACATGCATGATTTATGCATGTATATTTAGCAGTGCCCATACTCAAGCTACTCATGCTTTGCAAATATACTGAAATATGTCACAAAGAAGAGACTCACTCATATCATTAACCTCCACATGACAGGAAAAGAGTGCTTGCCTAAAGTCTTAGAGGGATTATTGGCCAAAGTACAACTACTCAAATCCTGCATTTAACTTCATGTTTTAAATCAAAGTTGGCTAGATAATTCTCTAAAAGGAGCATTTATTTTTGACAGTGAGAGGTACCCTGAATTTCAGAAAACCAGAAAACCATCTTGTTTCAGGTTTTTAATGAATGCAATGCAAAATTTCCATTGCTTATAAGCCAGTCTGGAAGGCTTAGCTACTTCATTTTTTACTAAACACTGTAAATATTGCACATGGGACTGCAAATTACACTGGCACAAGAAACAGAAGTTGTTATCAACACCAGTACTGCAAAGAATCAAGTGAACATAACAACATACTTGAAACACAATTTTCCTTCTGCACTTCAACCACAAGAGCACTGATCTGCTAGAATAACCAAAAATCCCTCCAATTTGGACCAAGAGGGTGGCTGAAATATTTGTGCTAGGGCATCCAAATGTGACAGGGGCCATATCCATGCCACATTAAACAGTGTCTTTTTTGCTTCCCTAATGATGCAAGGACATCCTCGCTCAGCTCAGGGGCTGCATTTTGCCTGCTACCTTTTTCGAATGGAAAGCTGATTTATTATTAGATCTCCTGACACTACAGGACACTAATAAGTGACTATTGCTGTAATAGAGACTGTGGTAAATTTTCATTTAGAGTACCACTCAGAGCATTAAAAAAATTAATAAATCTCTCTCTGGAATGGATCCTGCATAGTACATACTGGGTTTAGCCAGCCAGGGGAAAGTAATCTTAAAACATGCTCAGTTAACTAGTATTTACATTCTCTGAGGAGTCCTCGCAGCGAGAAAATGAACTTTGACTCACAATAAAAGATGGGGATATGCTGACTTCTGAGATCTTATCCCTATTAGTAAGTCAGAGCTAGACAACCCCTAAAAATTCTGGAAAATTCAGCTCTTTTTTTCCCGAATCTTCCTTTAATTTTCTTTTCCTTTAATTTTACTGATCATCTCTCTGTGCAAGACTCCTCACTCAGCCTCCACTGTTATGTCTCTTGAATCCTACCTTTCCCTCTTCTTTGACTATCTTTTTTTCTTCCCAATCCAGCAGTGTCAGACTTCTTTATTAAATAAGCTATATTAATAAAGCTGTCAAACTGATTGAACATGAGTAATTCCTATGCTAAAAAGAAACTAACAGTAAAAGCCTGTCTTTGACTTCACCTTCGTATTTCTAAATTCTGTTTGGTAACAACAAATAAAGCCCTCTAAGCTTTATTTTTCTAAATTATTCTTACATTTCTGTGACGGATAAATGCAATATGTATTTGCCAGAAACACCAGAAAATTAGATGAAGGCGAGACACATGAAATTAACTGAAGAGAAATTCTCCCTTGTGATGGATGATTTGAAGTTTCATTAATCAGAGAAGTTTGCTTAGAATCAAAATCATTTTTTATTAATTAACAATATATGCGACATTAACAATAGATAAAGAAGAAAAAAGCCAGTGGAAATCTTAGCAAATATAAATAAAAATGGCTCACTAATGTAAGGGCAAAGATTTTTTTTCCCTTTTTCTCCTCACAATGTTATTCATGCCCTTAAGCAACTCAATCTCTTTTCTCACACGCTTTGTAAAACGGGAATGAACCAATGTCATTTATCCCAATGGTATATTACATGAGGTAGAGTAAGACAAAAAATAACAAAACTCAAAAGTGTCATAATTATTTAAATAGGATTTGGTACATCAGTATGACATACATAATCTTAGGTTTTTTTCTCTTCAGGAAAAACAACTATGAATTGCTTAAAATGTCCACATTTTTCACTCTTAAGCATTCAACTCAGTCTTTGTCTTTCTCCATTTTGTATAATTTTCAGCTACACAAAATTTAAATAGATGCATTTCAAGTTGTTTTTCTTAGACTTTCAGTCTTGAGTAACTCTTCTAATTTACCAGCCTTCACCACAAATTAACATGCACATGAAGACAAGTTCATTATCATTCAGAGGCCTGTGAAACAGATGAAAAAAGAATTGCACCTTAAAGTGCCCTGAATTACCTACGGGTTAATAAAATCGGTGCTGAATAATTTTATAGTTCATAATAATGTTTATTTTTCTTCCTTTCTAATCACCAGCTCTGAAATTAAAATTTACATTCTAAGTAAATAAATGCTCATTGTTAGAAAACACCATAATATTTGTTTACTGAAGGTAAGAATTACGTCTCTATAAAAAAATGAACAGAATTATATAAAAACTAAGATATAAATGCATTTTAGTGCTTCTACATACAGCACTCTAGGGAATTGTAGTTGAAAAATTACTCTTAGAGTGTAACAATCATAAATCAGAGGAAAACGTCATCTGCATTTTACAGATTTATATAAAAGTTCCATTACTGGAACATTTCAAATGTTTGTACACTACCTAGGAGAATAATACATTACGTTCCTCATGGAAAAAATAAAACCAAACTTCGCATATGATTGTCTTGCTGACATAAAATTTCACTTCACATTAGCAAAGTGAGAATTCCTTTACATGCAGCACCAAAACTGTAAAGTGAACAGAGCATTCAAATATATGAAAAATAGTAGGGGCAAAAAGAGTCACAAAATCATTTAAAAATGTTATAATGAAAACTGCAAACATTGAAATAGCTGCAATTTACAGTGAACTAAGACAAACAATGTCTATTAATTATCAAGGGTAAAAAAAAAAGGGGGAGGGAAAGTAATCATTCTATCCATAGGTCCTGCAGCTGTGAGGTTCTTCAAGCTCTGAAGTTGTCTCACAGACATGACAAATACGGATTGTGGGGAGAAAAAGCTTCTGTGGGGAAAGATGACACAACAAGAGAATTTAAAAATCCACAGAAGTCCATGCAAACACTGCCTGTTGAGTCCAGCACTGCTTGGCCTTGAGAAGAGCACCCAATAACACACACAGTAACTGCCTCAAATTCGGGTACCTCAGTATTGGTATTTTGTCTCAGTGCTTTATTTAGACTTCCTGAAAAGTTATGAAAAAAACCCCACATCTTTAAGCATATTCTTCAGAAACTAGGTTTTTCTGGGGAAAAAAAAATTAAAAAAAAATTGTGCACCAACCAGCTCAATCTCCCACTCCCAACAGTGTGCTCATGAAAGTAATTTTATGTTGCTTATCACTATATGTGAATTCTTACTGTATTTTAAACACACTTGGAAATTTCAACAACAAATAAAAAACCCTAAACTCTGCAAAGTGAGTCAGGTGATCACAGAAATCCTTACCCTGCTAAAGGAATGAACAATGTACTCCCAGATCATAGTATTTTTGAAAGAGACTGAACCTTTGAGGTTGATAAAACATGTTGGCAAAATATTGATTTAAAATTATAAACCAGATTTCAATTACTCTGATTTTTTGTGATCTTTTGCTTTATTTATGCCATTTTTCCTTTCCGATCTCCAATTTACTTTTTAATCCAAATTGTTTTTGGAAGTCTCACTATGATTTGTTCAGGAAAATAGATTATATATATATATATATATATATATCAAAATAATTTAAACATCACAGTTTTTTCACAGAACATTTTAATGTATTGGCTTTTTAGCATGCCACTTACTAGCCTAGCACTCCTAGCTACATCTATCCTACAAAATAAACTTACAATGAAATGGAAGGTGGAATCATCATAGCTACTTCATAATATTTTGATATTTTAATTCCTCAATTTTCTGTAATATTAAGGTATTGCTGGTTGGCAAAAAACTGGAAAAACAGAGTTGGTAGTGAAACATTTGACTCTGTTCAACAGTCAAGCATTCCTCGTAAATTCTTATTTTATTATCTGTTTCATTCACAGCTAATAAGGAAAGCTGCTTTTCTGAACTCTCCTTGCTGAGGTAGAACTGCTTTCCAAGATGCCAGCAAGCACACAGCTGCCCCCCTGCCCACGCCAAGGTTCCCTGCCAGTCACACCTGCAAACTGGTCTCAGAACGGCACTGCCCAGGATGCAGAACCTGGGCAAGTCATTTGCTGGTGCCTTAACTCCTCCTCCCTCAGAGAATGCTTTCTCTAGTTACCATCTGTTAGAGCACTTGTGCACTCCTAGGCAAAGCCCGCTACTTTAAAAACTGTTTTGTTGAGACAACTGTATGTTTAACTCAGGGTTATTTGGAATCTTGCACATTAGGTGTCCCATATAGATACAGACTCAGCTACTGCTGCATTTCAAAGTGAGTCCCTGTTACATGATTGAGTTTTTTTCTTCAATCTGTGGCTTTGAAACATGAAACAATAACTATCTGCAAAATTAATTTAAGAGGCTTTTTACCTCAAGAGCTGAGATAGTATTTTTATTTGTAGCCTAAATACTTCTTAAAGGACACCAGTGAAGCCAGGACTTACTAAAAGGGCTTTACCAGAGGAAAATTTTCTATGGTCTTAGGAAAGGCATTTTGCACTATTTTTTTTCCAAATTAACACAGAAAGCCAAATGACAATTTAATAGAGCTAGCAGCAAGATTATTTGAAAAAGCTCATTACCTCTTGTTAAATTAGAAAGAAGAAAGGAATAATTTTAAATGCAGTTCAGACAAATCACCTTCAGGTAAATAAAGCCAATCACATACATGTTAGCCATCCTTAAGTTGTGCCATATACACAAGCAACAAGAGCAGAGAAAGAATTAGAAGTATGAACATCCACTGTATTTGCTGCCACTATCACTTATAACCTTTTTTGGATTTGGTCATGGAAACCTCTGGGAACACATCCTCCCCCTTCTGTCCTCCTGATACTGCTTGATAATGCTTCCCAGGTTGTAAAATATATAATCTGTTTTCCTGGCTTCCAATTTCCAATATGACAACAAACTGCAAATAACAGAAGAGGAGGATAGAACAGGAGTGTGACAGGAAGCAGGATTACAGCAGTATTCTCCTATTTGCTTAAAGTACATCTGTCACTGATGAGCTTCAGGGTACCATCTCCATCCACAGCCATGTCACTGCCTGCCCATACATCTGTTTTCATGTTGTCCATAGCAATCCTACTGTGCAGGCAAGAAGCTAAACCTAATCCTGTGTCATCACTACCCGCTGATGCTCCCAAGCTGTATAGAGTAGCGCCAACTGATATCATCTCACACATGCTTTTCCTTTTACCTCCTCCCAGGGTATTTTGCAAAGCCAGATTTCCAGTTCTCTCCATGGTTGGGATAGCCACTTTACTGATAAGGCTTTCCAAATAAGAGCCACTTCCAAAAATTCTGCTAATGTTCTCTCTTCTTACTGCTTCTGTCCAGAGTCAGCACCCTAAAGCCCACACTGGTACCCTCCTTTCTTTATCCCTCTTGGAGCATTGCTCCTTATTAATCTTTATTTTGGTAACTCTTCTGTATCAACTCGTATCTCAAAATTTACCTTGCCTTTTCAACACTGAAGATACTGTCACTTCATTTAGCTTCACTAAAGTTTGTGATTTTGAAAGCCTTTATTTACCAGTGTCATTCTGCACAGGTTAGGAGTCCTTAACAATGAAAAACCAACATGAAAAATCATGTAATTGCTTGGTGAATGTAGATGAAAAAAATAAAAACCATAAATGCATTCAAAATATTTTGCCAAGAATCTGTAGATTCTTGTAGAGAATTCCTTGAAAGAAGAACTAGAAAATTTGAGACACACTTTACCACCTGCATATCCAAAAATATCTACAGATTCCAGCAGAAATACAAAACTTCAAGCATAACAGTCTCCTTGACAGTAAGACAAGAGGCCACTTTCCACAAGTGCCCTCTCTCCCCTCATCTGCATTTCAGATTAAGCTGTATGTTAATTTTCAACCTCAAGTCATCAGAAATTTAAGATAGTCCGCACAAAGTGGAACAGGAGGAAGTTAAATGATAAGGATATACCGTTGCCCCCCTGTGCAAGTGTCTCCTCATTACTTTAGCTGCTCAAACTGCCAACAGATTTCCTTTGGTTTTTTTGTTGTTGGTGTTTTTGTTTGTTTGTTTGTTTGGGGGGGAGTTTTGTGGCTCATACGCAGAATTAAACCATAATACTCTCTTCTCAGAGGTGCTGACAACAGAAAAATATCTTAATAAAAAGGCTGTAGAAAGGTATAGCTTGTGCAGACTCAGCTCAACTTCATCCTGTCTTGATATCTGAAGTGATAAAGGCCTTTCAGATATGTCACCTCTGAAGGGAAGAACTTACAGTAGCAAACAATAAATGAAGTACTTACATTACAAATCTCATTACATATGAACAGATTAATTTAAACCAAACAACTTGGCATTTTTACAGGCATATTGTATAAGAACAGCTGTAAGTAAATGATAATACTGGACTTAATGTAGGTTTAAACATTAGGTACAATACTCCTTATTTTAAAAAAGCATACTTGATATTTACTGATGTTACCAATAACTGAGAGTCAGTTTCCTTGCCAAATAGTCACATGACCTTCAGATACAGATTTTAATTCCTATTTTGAAAAAACAATGCCACAAACATGCCCAGGGGCTTAATTTATTCCACAGTTTTGTGGAAATTTACTGTGCATTTTTGTAATTGTTGTTTTTTGTTGTGGTTTGGTTTCATTCTTTTAGTAATTCTGCCTACCATATCCTCTCCCTTGCAGAATATTATTTAAGACATATGAAGAGGATCTAGGGTAAATATCAACTTGAGCCATTTGGTTTGTTTGCACACTCGTGGTGTGAACACGAGTATGGAAGTCGGTCCCATAACTGACAAATATACTAAATCCTGTAATTTCTCTGTTATCTAGAGGATTTGAAGTGGGAGAAAAAGAATGTCAGCTTCACACTCACCAGCTATAGCTTAAACAGTGAGAACAGAAAATACTGGTGCTGAGATAATGAAAATATTCTCGAATAGCATTCAAAACCACTATATTTTAGGAAAATCTAACTTTTCAATAAAACAAATTTTCATCTAAATAAAATTCCTGTTCCCCCAATCCACTTGTCCATAGTTGAACAGCTGAGCAAGTTGATACTTTATATTCAATGACTAAATCAGTACTATTCAATGATATTTGTCTATTTTACAACATAGTATTACGACTGTGAAAATCATCTCTTAATTTTGGGTTTCTTTAATCTGCCAAGTCATTCTATGGATTCTAAGTTGTTCCTATGCACAAACACCCCATCTTGTTCAACATGTTGTCACCGCATTTTGGAATGCCAAATTTTTTGGTTTATAAATATCACACCTGTGTGGTAAGAGGTAAACTTGCCACACATCTGAGATATTTTTATTTATATATTTTCTTAAATGGAACACTAAGATCCTCAGCAGTAAAAGAGATACTGAAGAAAAACTGGATAAGCCCTATCCCATTATGTTTTTGCAAGCTGGAAAAATTATGAAGAAACACACAGATCAACAGAAAATTCACCCTAAAGCAGTACTTTGGGCATTTTATTAGCAAGAACTGTTCTGCCTAGCATATTAATGCCCACAAAAACCAAACATCACTGGAAAGCCCCTTGTGTGGAAGAGATACACTTGAATTAAGGTATGACACTTATGCTGTCAAAAAAATGAAGGAAGAAGATTAATTTAAGAGACTGAATTTAAGACGGAAGAATCTGTCAGGTAATACCAGCATATAAGAAGAGTTACAAAGGTGACATTGAAACACAGAGAGCAAAGCTGACACGTTTGATAACCACCAAGCGTGCTTATTCCAAATATACTCTCGATTACAGTCATTCTGGACTACATAAAATGAAGAAAACCAAGTTCAGGGAAGTGCAGTATCACAATGCTCATCTAAGTTTCTATGCTGTTAACTTCTTAAAGCTTCCCTACATGTAATGGAGTCTCCCCAGAGTCTCACCTGGGCAGACACTTGTGGAAAGAGAAGGAGGCAGTTTCCCAGCTTCCAACCATGCAACATACACCCCACCCCTGCACTGATACTTCGGGCGAGGCAGGAAAACGTGTCATGGCAGCTTCTTGTGGTGTGAAGCCGAATGTTATCATGGAAGTTAGATGTTGTCTTTAATGGTCAGTTTTAAAAATTTATCTAAGCCTTACCTGTGCAATACCATCTCTCAAAGGCAAACAGTGGGAGAAGTGAAATTTTCAGAAAAGACCATAATATATTAAGCCAGCAGCTCATCTGTGTTGCTTTGTTGTAATGACCCCAGAATAGTCAATGCAAAGGAACAAGAGCTTCATTAGTTTGTTAATAGTAAAAACAAGCACAAAGGTTCCTTTTACTTGAGAAATGGGCAAACACTGATAAGAGATTGTTGCACTGAGTCAACAAGAGAGAATCACTTGACTGAAGTACTGAAGACATCTAAAACCGCAATCTGTTGTGTACACAGTGATTTCAGAGAGCAAATAACATTTCATTTTCCTGTGCTGTCTTATGGCTGAGTTATCCACATTTGAACAATCCTACATACAAGTACAGGTTGTTAGTCCTCTATCAGTACTAGAAAATATATATTTCAAAATCTTGCGAATTTAACATTCATTTTTCTAATCAGACTGCTGCTAGACCTGTAGGCAGTCTTATAAACCATTTAAACATTATTTTAATTTTTCATTATGAAACTTATAACCGTCCACTACCTTTAGAAGACACACAGCATTACAGCTATGATATATCATTCCTTGTATTATTAACAATGTATTTCATAAATTCAGTGCTTGAAGTGGATATTGGTAATATCTGAGGAGTTTTATTTCTGTTTTCAAGGATTTAGAAAAAACCCAACTTAATAGCAGCACACACCCTTACTTGCCTGTCCATACACGCAACTTTATTCACTATCATCATCTCAAAGTTAGAGCCAAAATATAATTCGACCAAATTTAGCAGACTCGTTAAGAAACTACAACCCAAACCCTCACAAAAAGGAAAGATCTACTCCTCCCACCTCTCCAACTCTTTGATAAGACTACTTAAGAAAGAATGATGACCAAATTATCACTTTTTGTACAGCAAACTTCTAGCATATTGTGAATAATTTTCAGTGAAAATGAAATAAAAATGAAAATTTCCCACAGAAGTTAATAATCACTTTGGCTTTTATTCAATACTGTTCAAATGTCTTAGGGATAGAAAAACCCCAAGAGAAAATGTTTCTTTTCTTTTTCTAAATTATCAAACTTCTTATTGCCTGTGGCTTAAGTAGAAAACCTAAAATACTGATAATTTTTACTTGGATACTTATGCAAACTGAATTGATTAAGGTATTTGAGAAGATAAAGTTATAACTGAACTGAATCATCCTGCAACGGAGAACTTAGTACTTTCTATTATCAAAATTTAAACTTGTTTCTGGTCAATAGTGGGCACACAGCTTACTAATATCTAGTTAAAAACTGACCAAAAAACTATTCTACCTTTTTCACATGAAATACTGCAAAAAAAATTACTACTGATGTTAGATATTTGTTTAAATTTTCTTAACATTACACATTTCTTTGCATTCTACAACACCTGGTGGAACTGCTAAACTAAAAAACCTCAGCTATAGTTCTCTGTGTGATCCGACAAGAGACAAAACTTTCCAGGAAGGTCAGCTCACATCTGAATACACTGAAAAGATACACCAAGAGAAGACACAGTGACAGCAACTACCAAGATTCAGAACTTAAGAGTGGATAAATGAGTTGATAAGGAAAGAAGGGATATGACAGTGATGTGCATGCAGCTAGAAAATGTTTACAACAGGAGTGGCAAGGCATACTCGGGCAGGTAACTTAGCTAAACGAAGCGATCCAAGGAATAGAACAAGATGGATATTGGTAAAATCTCCTACGTAAAATTTTTATTAAGCTGAAAAAGCATCTTGCATGGTGATATACAGAAGACCAAGGTTTGTCTTGCAAAATTATACGAGACAAACTACAATGAAGAGACATTTCAGTACTGATGACCAAACTGTTCTTCTCTTGTAATTACTTCAAGCAAGCACCTTACTTTGTAAAAGAAAAGACTGTGAAAATATTTGATTGCTGTAAGGAAACAAGAGCTAACTAGCATTATCAAATGTGATGGTAGTTACATAAAGCTAACAGAACAGCAAGACAACAAGCACTGCTTTCAGTGTTATGTCAAAAACAATTTCAAGTGTCAATTCAGTTTTTAACATCCAGTTTTTGACCAGAGTATAGAAAATAGCCTAGTTCTTAACTACTGTGTTTTCTTCTCTCCATTTTCTGGACTTGCTCAAATTCAGCTAAAATGAAATATCTTATTTTACTTCTCACTGCAATAAAAAGAAACAGATAACTGTTTTTTCAAGTTTTTCTCTATGAGCTTTCTGCATCCATCTTAGCATACACACAAACATTTGAGACCCATTCTGTATCATGGATAAGAAACAGAACTCCTCAGAGAGGCTTCTCTCCAGACAGTTTTAGAAGATATCTTTTGATTCTGAATTAAGCAGGGTGTAGGGATTGCCACCAGCGAAGGAGTAGGAATCACAAACAGCTATAACCCAAATATTCTAAGGAAATGTAAGCAAGCAATTACAAATAAAACTGCTTACATTCATGCAACTTGTTTGGCAACAGCAGTATACCATAAGGAAAGCTGCTACAATTCATAACAGCATCTTGCAATAAAACAGCTTTATGCATCCCTCTCAAACTGTTTAGTGCTCAAATCTCATCAGATGACTGAGTAAGCATTACACTTTGGGACAGTAAGTCTCTGCTTCCAATATGGTCTGCATTCAGAGACACATACTTTTGCATTCACTGTAAGGCACTTCCAGCTAAGCACTCATAAAAAAACCCAGCACTATATAAAAATATCTGCATGCTGTTTTGTCTAGTCAGTTATCTAACCCTGAAGGACCAGCAGCTCAACAGGAACTGATTGCTACCTGAAAAAGCTGAATTGAAGTTTGGATTTACAAACACAAAAGTAGCATGAAAGATCTATCTTCATACATGTCACTGTCTCTTCACCATGCTTTTATCCATGTCACTGAGGCATAGATGGCATTGCTACGGTACAGTTTGCTTCCTCTGGAGAAAAACTAAGACAGGAAAGGGCTTTGAAACAGGCAACAAATCTGAATTGATGACAGAAGACTATACAAGTAGATGCTTGAAGAGCTCTACCTAGATAGAGTGAACTCTTAGAAAAGACAACTGGCTTAACAGTAGCATCCAATTTAAACTGTTAAGAAAAAACAGCATGTAGCATGGGTGTGCAAATGAAACAGAAATGGGCATCACCAGACCTAGTGGCCATCAACTGAATGTTGTTAGAGTCCAAAACTCAAAGAGAAGTTGGCATCTGCTTTTAACATGGAGGTTGACATCCCACAGGTGCTGCCTACCAGTGGAAAAGAATAGATTTTCTGCCTATTGATGTTTTCAAGACTCTAGAATGTGCTTCATTCAAGGACAGATTACTAGGATCAATACAGAAATAATCTGATGAATGTTAATGAGCAACTGGATAGAAGGGCTAAGAAGATTAACTGGCAGGCCTTCTGACCTTAAACTCTGAATCCTGAGACAAATAATTTAAAAACAGATAGACAAACAAAAAAGCCAACAAGAACAAATAAATTCTGCACCCTTCTTACCCAATTGTACTTGCTTCTTGTTTTCTTTTCTACAACTTTTGATTGCCATTTATAGGCTTAAAGTCAGGAGCATGTTGACCTAACTCTGAAACATCCATGGCTCTCTAATGAATAAAATTATTTTTGAGCAGTGGTTTTCTTTTGTTCATTTGTCTGGTTGAAAGTTTCCTTGTTTTTCTGACTAAGTAAACTCTGTGTACTTGGGTGCAGTCACAATATTTGAAAAGCTTCTAAAAATCACATAATCCTTTTGAGGTATTAGAACAAATAGGGACAACAAAACAAATACAAAATCAGTCAATATCATCACACCAAAAAATTTTTCACTGAATCTGAGATTCAGTCCTCAGCAATTGTAAAGATATTTCAAAATAACACGCATGGGGGAAATAAAGGTGTAAAAGACAATTACAGAATAAAGGTAATACACACCTAAAACACATCTGAGCCAAAAAATGACTTGGGCATTGCAGCAGTACATACACTCTGGTGGTTAACTCATCTTCCACACACTCCAAAACCATTAAAATGTCTAATTATTTCCTTAAAAACATGATATTGGAGAGTTCAACAATGTATAATCTAAAATAAATTTATTGTGTCAGTTTAAAATTTCCATTTTCTTTCTTCCTATAGTACAACAAAGAAGAAAAAGCAAATGGCCTAACTTCTCTTCAGCAGAAAACTAGCTTTAGAGGGGTTCCCAAGTTCACAGCAGAAAGAGAACAGTACACATTAATGCAAATTCTGGACTACATGACTCCTGAAGACTAATTTTCTGGCACATGGCTAGGATGCAGAGACAAAGATGCCCAATTCAAACCCAGATCAAGTGCAAAAGCTTTTTAAAATCTGAAATATTCATGGTAATAGGTGTATTAGAAAAGCATCTGAGTCAATTATTTTGATCAGTTTGAGAACATTCACAAGTAATTTGCCTCCCTTGCCAACTCTTCTTGCTGAAAAATACACCCAAAAAAAGATCTAGGTTAAACTGCAGATCCTTCTGAACATGAGAACCCCAAAAAGGTCAATTATTTGCATTCCATTTTTTAGTAGCATTAATCAAGAAAAAGGTATTTTCATTTAGACAAAGCTTATTTTTAAAGAGTATTATTTCATGTCCTTGAAGCACTTTCCCTTTATGATGGATTTTAATATGAGAAAGAGCATCCACGTGGATGTGCATAAATATTATAAACTTCTTAGAAGAGTGTGTGTATGAGAAAATGAAAATGGATTTATAGGATCAAAAATTATTATTTTCAGTATCCAAAGTGTTACACTTCTATTACACAGCTGAGCAAAGGGATGAGGAGGAAAAAGTATACAAGGAATAAGCGTTCTTCAACATTCTGTTAGGCCCTAGACTTATAAAGCAAACAAAGGCTACTCCTCTATTTTGAAGCACAAAATCTTTTGACTTAATACAAATTTCTAACTTTAAAGTATAGGAGGTATAATTCCTATTAATTCTTAACTGCTTATTTGCATGAAAATGGTTACTAAGTCTATTCTAGATTAGACCCACATGGTTTTTTAAAATTCCTTTTATTCACAGTGTGCTCTGACTACATGAGTTGATAATATCTACTATTTTTGATGTTATCCTTTATATCTAATTTACATTAATGTACATGTAACTTTGTAAATGGTTAAAAAAAAAATTAGAACCTAGTTCAACTTAATCATCAACTAATGAGGAGTCCAGTACAGCATTAGTAAAAAAAAGAAGTCCTTTTTGAAAGCTAAATAACTCCAGAAAAAAGGGAGCATAAATCTATACAATAACTATACACTGGCATCAGAAACCCCTGCATTGTGATTCTTCAATTTAAACTGCAAACAAAAGCTGATTTATATTAATGACCAACAGAGAGAAACTGCCAAGAATAAAAATATTACTCACTGAAACTGTGTGTGTGTACATAGAGTTCACGTATTATGTCTAGTTGTTTGTTATTTATTCTACAAACACATATTAATATTAGAATAGTACTGTTTTCCAGCATTGGTCATATTCATTATTCCTAGAGTCCTCTCTTAGCACATCATAGCTGCTCTACATTAAGTTTCACAAGACAGTATTTATTAAACTGCAATTTCATTTTTATGATGTTCTCCTAGAACAAAATTCCAGGTAGTATTTTAATTGATTCCATCATGTATTTAGCTTGCTAGTTGATTATAGTCTTTCCACAGCAATGACATTTTAAGTACTAAAAGATGTGGTATTACAATGGGCACCTCTGAGCTGCAGGGCTGCAGTCCCTCTCCTGCCTCTCAGAGGAGGGCTCCTAACAGCCAAGAGGCTGATGTAGAAGCTGGCTTGACCACTCAAGCGAGTAAGAGAGCAGGAGTTACACCTGCATTCAACAAGGCCGTGTTAGACAGTCTTGACTTCTCAACGGTTAGCTCCAGGAGGTCTGAGCAACAAACCACTCCCAGTAAATTAAAGCACAATGTATGAAGATATAAAACGGTGAAACAGGAGATTTAGATTAGACATTAGGAGGAAAGTCTTCATCATGAGGGTGGTGAGACACTGCAATAGGCTGCCCAGGGAAGTTTTGGAAGCCCCATCCCTGTGAGTGTTCAAGGCCAGGTTGGATAGGGCACTGAGCAACTTGATCTACTGGGAGATGTCCCTGCCCATGGCAGAGGGGGCAGATCTAGACAATCTTTAAGGTCCCTTCCAACCCAAATCATTTCATGATTCTATGAAATGCCAAGAAAGGAGGATGAAAGGGGAATGAAAGGGAGATGGAAATTAAGAGATTATCAGAACAACTGATTTAAACTACAAGTTACAAATCAGGGAGGTTTCTGCTCAAAAGGAAATAAATAAATATCCAAAACACAAAACAGCAAGGGAAAACTATTTATCCACATGTACTTGAAAGACTGCGTCTATTCCATGATGTTTCCCTGAAAAGCCACTACTAAAGAGATTTCATTCAGATTTAATGTTACTGTGAGTCAGATCTAATATCCAAAAAGTTTTAGTTAATTCCTATTTATCAGATCTGAATATTAAAGCTCAGAAGGTAGAGTATAAATGAGAGGAGACATGTTAGATATTGGGTTGGACTTTCTCAGATTTTTCTTTCCTAAAGGCATATTTGGGGAGGGGTGATATAAAATCTTGTACTTTTATTGATTTGCTTGTCTAGTAATGTTGCTACATAGCTCCATTACTAACAATAACCACAGAGAGGAAAACAGAGATGAAAACTGCTTTCATGTTTTCAAAACACATAACAATAAGAACCATAGAACCTTTTATGATTTGGCAAGGTTTGATTCAAAATCTTTGCTTTATTAAATAAGGTATACATATTAAAATATACTTCTTTATATCTCACTAATGATGAGCTTTCTACAGAAGAGAAATGCAGTTGTTTCACCTTACTAAACGTTTCACTTGAGATGGTCTATCTCTTAGGTAGCCATTAAAATAAAAGTAAATCTTGATTCAACATTGGTGCAAGTTACACGTGTCTACTAGTTGTAATAGGGAATTTGCCTTCAGGCCTTTTTCCCCACACAAACTACCCTACACCCGATTCCATGTTAAGGATTTCCTCCTTAAGCTTCTACCACCTGCCACTACCTCGGATTTTGTTTGAGTATGGAAGTGTATGGATATACAGAAGAGGAGCACATTGCAGAATGCCACTCAAAGCTAACATGGCAAAGGAAAAACCTAACATGACAAAGTTAAAGAGAGAGCACCCACGTTAGCCAGAATACAAGAATAAGTTTTCTTTAATGTCTTTTATCCCAAACTATATATAGAATATTTAATTTTCAAAAGGTCACAGATTCTGGAAAGAAATATGAAAACTAAAATCAGTAAAACTCAATTGGATTTGGAAGAGAGACCTTAATTTGAGCCTAAAAGTGGAGTACAAGTACTGTTTGATTACAAGATGACCATAATCTCATCTTGGCAATACCAGGAAAACAAGCAACAAGACAAAGCCTATTTAGCTTGAGAACCTGTAACGGCAAATACACTTTTCAGAGAGCAGCACATTAGTCACTGCTGAACACAGAAGACCTGACCACAGTAACTTTAAATGTGAACAAGTTTAATCACTCTCATGGAATGTTCCCACTGCAGTGTGGTTCTTAGAATGTGTCCCAGTAAATTATTTGGTGACAAATTTATGATGTGAAGAAGAAGAGAAACCAACACTCATTCTTCTCAGCACTCAGAGCTGCCTTAGAGTAGGCTGTAAAAAATAAAATGCAGATTCATCAAACTGGTTTAGGTTGTTTTGGGTTCTTTTTAATTGATTCTTTCCTTCTAGAAACCTGTTCAATATCTATGGAGAAAAGATGCAGTATGGAACACCCAAGAGATTATGAGTAGTGTAGCATAGTAACACAACTTTATGTGAAATAAAACTGACTGCATTAGACTTAACAAGTGCCCCCCTCTGAGGATTTGACTGTGGTAAGTTAATTTTCTGTGTGATGTTAATAAAAATACTGGACAATCTTAAGGGACATTATAAGGGATTTACTATAATAACTGTCACTATTTTTTCCTTAATGTTGTAAACATACCTATGGTGTTAAACACCATAGCACAACTTTTTAAGCATAAAAGAAAAAAACCTGAATTTGAGCTGACGTACTGAAAGGTATTGGCTGTTGTTCTTTACTGAAATTCTCCCACCATGCAAAAAGAGATGATGTGACATGTACAAAGCAATTTAATTGCAGTAATAAAAATCAAAATGTTTGGTCCAGTTTAGTAAAACTGTGGGAGTCTAGAGTCACTTTTATTAACTTCAATCATTAAACTCCAATTGTTCTAACATTTCAGAGCAGAGATTTACTGCTAAAGTAGATCTGACATGAAAATGAGAACGAAGTCAATTCAGTGTTACTATAAATTTTGCATCAACTGAAGCCTGGTGTTTGGCTCAGACAGAAATACAAAACCCACGAGCTGTGAATGCCAACTAAGGAACTCTAGAATAGTAAGGTCTGCAATCACCCCTTTGAAACCCCATTTAATCTTTTTCAACTCAGTAGAGTGCTCTTATAAGCACAATTTGGTTACCAAGTATACTTGAACCAAAGTTGCCTTTCAAAGCGATCCTAATTTTTTTGCCTTAAAGGAAATCTACCTTCACCATGCTAAGTCAGTAGATTAAGTCAGAAATAAGGTATTTTCTTAAAAAAAAGAAACATTTTAAAGATTGATAATTGATTCTCTTTCATGAAAAAATGTGGCATATAGAGAAATTCACATATTACCAATATTACTGTAACATATTCCAAATATTCAGAGGTGTCAAAACTATTGTCAAGCTTTTGACATTACCTAGCAGAAAGTATTCTATTAATCTTAAAATACAGCATTCAAAAAGGATTCCTCAGCTTCAAATAAAACTTGTAATGTTTGAATGCTCCCTCAGAGCCACTGAAGGACAACACTTTTCAGTGTGTTGATCAATATTCAGTTCAGATGTTGAATTATAAATATGTCTATCCATACTAGGGAAAATCTAAGACAAATTAATATCTCAGGCATGCACTCAACCTGCCATTTTAGCCAAGAATTTGAAAACCCGTTTTGAAGATGATCAGAGAATCAGCTTGTCACAAAAATACAAAACCTATTTTGAATTACTTTGTATAAATATTATTACTGATACGTTAAATATGGACTTTAAAAGGCAAATTTTGCTACTTAGCAAGATTACATGTAAGCGTCTTAAGAAACGCACAATAGAAGTAATGCTAAGGTGCTTCAAGTAATGCAGTCATGTCATCCTTCATGTCTTTATACCAAAACTTCCAAATAACACACCAGAAAATAGCACCTACAGCAGAAAGGATCTTTGTTTGGTAGGTGCATCTGTTAACAACTAGCACAAAAAGCTTATTACAAAACTTGCAAATGCTAACAAGGTTTTCAAGTAGTATTTTCAGAGCTAAATTTCCAGCAACATGCAATTTTCCTATCAAATGCTTAATACACACTAGCTTAGAGAGGTATTTATACTACAGAGATCTACTTCTCATGAAGAATGAAACCAGTCAGAACAGAAGGACAGTGAGACTTCAGCAAACCAAGATGATCTGTTTCAGACTTCTGAGCTCTGAATATAGTTTTTGTTATTAGCATTTCACTGTCGAACCCTCATAAACAAAAATGGAAGTAGTACAACTGGGTCTTAAACTTCACAGATTTTCAGAATCCAGTAATGTACAATCAGGCAGCAGCTAAAACAACTGCTCTGAGCAGTTTCAGGGCCAAAGATGCACCAGATACTTTTCAGTATGTCATTCATCTTTACTAACAGAAGAGAGAAAATATTGAAGGAAATACCTGCAATTGCTTAGAAACAGATGTCAATCTATTTTATGATGAAAGACATAAATAATCTCTATAGAGTATTTATTTTAAGCATGTTTACTTCTTAAGGAATTTAATCCCATCAAAACAACCACTCAAATTTAGAACAAATGTAAATTCCTAGATGTCAGCAGCTGGAAATCGCACGCATAAGACATAATAAACAGTATTTCCAACTATATGGACCACATTTTTATCCATATAGTATTAATGGAGAAAGTAAGAACATGTACCAAATTTTAATCTAGATCTGCTTGCCATATTATCTCAAATTTCATGTTAGTAGAGGAACTTTACAATCAGAAATATATCAAGCTTTCAAATATGAAGAATCATCATACAGACTTATTTTCTGAAGAAATTTGCTCTCTAAACTTAACACATGCAGGAAAACAGAGGTACTGCTCATATTGTATAACAAAAAAACCTTCCTTTGGCTCTCTAAAATAACACTTATTACTTAGACATAACAAACTAGCAGAGGGAAAAAAAATACTTAAGGCAATCTGTGGAGCATTTCAATTTAGTTATCAATAATTGGAACTCCCCTTCATAAAGAGGGCATATAAGAATACGTTAAGAGTAAGGAGAGGAAGAACAGTTGTCAAATCAGTGATCAAGAGAAAAAGAACATGCTCATGAAATGCCCAATAACGACCCGGAAAATAAATGAAGCACTTCAGCTGAAGCATCAGTCATCCAGATAGGGAAAAGTAATATTTGTATGACTCCTGTACACAAAGGCTGAACAAACCACAGTGAAAATGGCTCCAATAGCTCGTATGATCTAGCTGCATTTTGGTGTGTTATCTCTAGGTAAATACCTATAAGCAAAGAAAGAGCCTACAAGAACAGAGATTACCCCAGAAACTAGAACCGGGTGTTTGACAGACCAGGCAAAATGCAAACACTTCCAAATGTCTGTACACAAATGTAAGAGAAACAAGGGATTAGACAAGGGTTTCATTAGTGATGATTAGTATTAGATATTATCATTTAAAGGGGAAAACAGACACTGACTGCTAGCAGAACACTTTCAACAAGTTGCATGACATGGTATCAAGTATAAAAAATGACCTTTCATTGAATGAGCTCCCAAGAGAAGTGGGGCAACTCTGAGTCACAATATTAAACTGCATAGTAGAGAGTTATCATATGACATTAACAAGCACATCTTTAAAAGTGTAGAGTTCCAGCAACTAAAGATGTAAAGATAGTTTGCCTTCCATTGAGAGGGGCACAAATGGCTATATATTTATGCCTCAAAATTGACTGATGGAAAGCATACCAGATTATTCAACTGAAACTAAACAAAGTTATTTCTTTAATAAAGTAACTAGTTGTTGACTGAGTGACAATTCAGGCATCCATTCCCTACGGTTATTTCATTTTCAATCCTCATAACACTGGCACACTTCAACAACCAACAGAGATTGTTTAACAAAATTACTGTAAAAGAAGCCACTTCTGACTTAAAACATACCTTGTCTTGGAAACTCATCTGACTCCCTGTGAACCAGGTCAGAAACTCGATTTCCATAGTGCATCCTGGTATCATGATCATATGCCTTCAGTGTCTCACTTGAGCTGTAAGACTTCTGAGTGGGTACTCTGCAGTCTTCACTGTCCAGTGAAGAACTTGTGTAGCGACATTCCTTTCCACACCGGCCCCTCGTCAGAGAACGGTGCCTTCTATCTTTTATATCCATTATTCTGAGTCAGGTAAGTTGTTTCCAGGAAAGCCACACTTGGGGTCAGTCACTGTGACCTGAAAAAGGAAAAGGAGAGGATAACAAAAGAGTGAGCCATGTTGCTACTACATTTTGTTTTACTCTACTTTCCCTGACTTATCTTTGAAGAACAATGTGTCGCAGATGGGGGAGAAGACTCACATGATGCATCCTTAGAAATTAAAATATTTGACCTGAATGGGTGGGGGCTAGAAAACCAAATGCTGGAAGAGAATTGCATTCTATCTAAATTATCATCTCATTGAAGAGTTTAAAAAAAGAATTATAAACCAAAAACACTTATCTTTTGATTTTCAAATGAGCACTGATAACACCACAGAACTGAGAGAACAGTATTTCTTCCTGTTATGCAAGAGTACAAAGAAAAGCAGAGTCAAACCAGCTTCAAGTATTTCTGTTGCTCCTGCAGGAGAGCTTGCAAGTAAGAATTAAGTATGCAGGAGAGTTGCATAGAACAGATTATACCTGTTCAGCATGAATGCATTACAAAGGTGAACAGGATCCTTTAATGGCACATTCACAGCAACAACTGCTTTTATTGCCCCTGGGCAGCATAATCCAAGGTCCTATTCTCAACAAAAGGTTGGAACAAGTATCTCCAGAGGTCCTTTACAGACTTGACATTTCTGCATTTTTATGATTCTCTGAACATGCTTTGGGAACTGGGTGCTCTTACGCACCACAGCACATTACTAGACACTCTTCACCATCCCTCAAGATGACTGGTTTATCCATCTCAGCAGTTGGGGTTCTTCAAAATCGTGTAAATATCTTCTTGATCACTGGAGCAGAAAGAAATAGATTCTTACAGTGTACTTAATTAGGACAGCCTTACTGTGGTATATAAAATTTAATATATGCACAGTGAGCATGCATAAATTGCAAAATGAAAGATACTGTAAAAAGCATAAGCATCGTAACCACTGGGGTACTAATTATTTTGAGTTGGTATTTGTATGTATGTCTTTCTCTCCTGGCATCCTATGCCCAGGTCTGTACTAGTCCTGAGGAATCCTCATGACAAAAGATGTAGCTGGAAATGAAATCTTCCCACATGAAAAATACCCAGATTGGCTAACAAGCAAAAACGTGAACAAAACCTCAGGTTTTCTATACATGGATAAGAAGGTGAAGAAATGGTTTAGGCAAATTTAGCTGGGATAGTGGAGGACATTTTCTTTCCCATTGTCCCCTCTCAGTTCAGATGCCTACTCAAAAGCCTACCCAGCAGAAGGGAGCAGCAGCTGCATGCCAGCTACACCCAGCCTCAGGCCACAATCTTAAACTACCAAAGCATTCAACAGTACAATTCCTTCTGCCACCTCTGACACCAAGGTAAGAAACTCAAGCAAAGGTGATGAAACACCTGGAAGGCAGTCATATCTCTCACTGGTGTAGTTATTTGCACCAGTAGGAGAGGAGGTCATACCATTGGCATAAGTACTGGCCAAACCATTGGGTTTTGGCTGGAATGATTATGTGCCTAAGAGAGTATAAATGTATTTGGCCAGAGGAGCTAGGGAACTTCAGAAAAGGTTTCTTGGCTTCATTTAGATTCTGACATTTAGACTTGTTATATTGTTTTTCCCCCCCTCCCTTTCTTTTTATATTGTAAAGACAAAAGGTAACTAGGAGAAACAGCTGCTTTAGGCCACCCACAGGTACTCTGCAATCTGTGAGTGATAAAAAGTGTAAACATGCTTACTTTTTCCTTCTTTTTCTCTTATTTTTAACTATGATGGTACATTTCAGAGGGGGAGCAAGAGGGAAATGATGACAAAACAATACCCACAGGAAATCCAAAACAAAATTAAACCTTCAGCACTTAAAACTAGGAGGGTTAGTTTTAGAATTTTAGATCAAAGAGAAAGGAAGACTCAAAATACACTCCCATTTCTTGCCTCTCTCAACATCTAATAGCTAAGCTGACTTCTCTATATTTTAATTATTCAGTTCAATTATTTAATTTGGTAATATTTATGGATCTGCAGAGCATGGTAACACTGGTGGCACAAACATTTGCTTGAAGTTTGAGAAGGTAAGTGATCATTTAGATGAACAATACCTAGCTCTTTGATCCCAGTTCACTATTATCTCATCAAATTCAGATATCAATGTATCACAATTACAAAACACAGAAACAGATGAATACACAGTACAGTATTGAGCAAAACATGCCAGTTGCCCTCTGGATGTCTTCAAGCTACTGTTCAGTACAAAAGCCTATGGTTCCATTTGAAGGTATTGTCTATCAGTTCAAAAAAACAAACAGCTTTTTTTTTTACAATGGCTAAACTTTAAGCTGTACGGCCTGATTGCTATTGTTTTTTTTTTAAAAAAAAACATTTAATTCCTTGTTTCTATAGTTAAAGGAAGGATTTACTACAACTGAGATAGAACTTGCGAGTATTTCCATGATATTAGCTTATTAAAGCATCTTCTCAGACACACGAGACTTTTTAAATTGTTCCCTGAATAAACATTCTTTTGCAGTTTTGTGCAGTTACCCTACAAATACCAAAATGAAAGGAAGTGGTGAAATGATGCTCTACTGTTGATAACACCAAGAAATATTCCTCAGTCACCCTCACATACAGAATGTAAAGAACAACACCTATACTGCTGTTACCATCTCAAGTCTAACAGATTAAGACAGGAAAATAAATGTAAATATATGATAAATATGTCCCAAAAGGCTTTACCTGGATCTTTCTTAAGGAAAGTCTAGTTACAAGAATCAGACAACATCATAATTAGGCGAATAACTTGATCTTTGCAATATTGAACTGTACTAAATTTTAGGAAATAGTTAAAAATATTGGTTAAAAATAATGGTTAAAAATTTAAAAACATTGTTATTGGGTTTTTGATGCAGTATTTCTAATTTTCTTTCTGATTCTTGTACTACCTGTGGACAAATCCCAAGCATCTGAGACTAAATGCATCTCCCTAAATGCAACAAAATATTTGCATAGATTCTTCTTTCTCTCATCCTCATCTCTGTGTTAGGGGTTTCTATGAACAAACTAGCCAGGTAAAAAGCAGATCCATAGCATTGTCAACAAACTACTCTTCAAATTCATACAAGAATACCACCATATATGGCTTAAAATACAAAGAAATGAAGCTGTAACACACTCCTAGTGTCTTCTTTTGCATTTTTCTTATCTCAAATGGGCAAAATGCTGTTTAAATTCAATGTTAAACACCTTCCCTCCTAGACAGTCAAATCTTTATGTAACGTATTCCTGGAAAGGTAAAATATGATAGCTTTGGCTAAGCAGGAATGCTGGTGAGATTCAATTAGAGTTTAAAATTCCTGTTAGTCTTTGACTTGCCTGTCTCAAGGGCACTCTATGAATGGCTTATTTTGAGTAACTGACCTAAATAGTAACTGATTTAATAATTTCTTTTGTTTCAGAGGATTTCACTGAGACTTCTCGTGTTGACCCACTTATACTACAGAGAAGAACAACTGCTAACTGACTTCAGCTGTTGTTCCTATCATTCTTTTAAATATCTATGAAGCACTAATAGGACCCCCATCTAACTTTCTGAATAGGGTATTTATAGCTTGCAAAAGGGTTAGCCAAGTTTCAAAGATACACAGTCTCACTCAATCTAGACCTTCCATGGACAGTAAATCTACAGCAATAAATGAGACATCCTGTATTTGCTGCTGACTCACAGACATGCATTGCAAGTGTCCAAAGTTACACATGTCTAATAAACTTTGTGTTCACGTGCAGGAGCTACTTACATGGAGATGACTGCAGAGTGTAGCAAGGGTGCAGAGGGTAGCAAGAGTGTCAATGGCAGCGGAGGGGTAGTTCAAGAGCGTTAAAACACTATGTTGGGAGGGGAGGGAAAAGGAGAGCTGAAAAATGCAAGCCAATTCTTTATTCAAGATTTGTTATTTTTCTTTTCAAAATTGACCACTTCTTTTTGTGTTAGCAAAGTTAAATCAATAGGAGGCACAGAGGGAGGACTCAAAATGAATTTTAATGGCTTAGCAAAGCCTTTGCAAAAACTCTTTTTAAATTTGACGTTGATTCGTACCCTGATCTTACTTAAGTTATGTGCTTGTTTCTTGCAGTTTCTAATGATCCCTTATGCTATTACAGCACACATGGCCATTAGAACTACCACTCACAACACACAGAATGCAGTAATCACATGGAAGTTCAAGAGAAAACAAAGCACTTCACATTTACTTCGTGCCCCTAAATAACCTAGCACAACTAGATCAAAACATTACAATAGTGCATATGATATTAGAAAGTCCTTTATTAAAAAAAGGAAAACAAAAAAAGTAGCACACTATGTACTAATCTGTTCATTAAAAACAGGTCTCTTAAAAGCCTATACTTCTTTTCATCATCAACAACTGGAAATAAGCTTGTGATTTAGATTCAAATACTGTTCATTATTTCATGCAAAGACTATTTTTGAAATGAGAAAATTCAGTAATTCAGCTTTAGCACATTACAAGTTTTCAGGGAATAAATAAAAGGGTTATTTAACTGTTGCATTTTTTGCCTACTCTAGTATTAGAGAAAAAGTACATCACTACTTCTAGATCACCTTTGCCTTTTAAAAAAGCAACAAATATAATACAATTAAAAAAAAACCAAACACCTTAAATACTAGTATACTGTGTGCATTTTGTTTCATGAAATAATGCTGATTCCAAGTAACCTGATTTTGATTTGGGCCAAAAATCAATGTATATTCAGACAGACTGCTTGGTATAATAATGTAACCTCATTTTCAACTGATAAGTCTTTCTTCTATTTTCACGCACGGACCTTTTCCTTTTCTTGATTCCCCCTCTCGGGTGGAGTCAGATGACAGATCAACTGTCTAAAACACAAAAGAGACACACTGTGCTTATAGGTGTACAGTGTTATGCTTTACTGCAGAGAAAACTTGCTTTTTTGCTTTTAGTAAATAGAAGCTATAGGAAGTCTTTTCAGACTAGACAGTTAAAATTGTAAACACAACAGAATCAAACACTGTGCAAATATTTATATGATACATGTATTCTTCTCTACTTAAGTATGTGTATTTTTATTTTCAGACTATTTTCTGAGATGTCTGAGCTCAGGAACTTCTTACAAATTCCAGAACTGTTTAAATCTATTATGAAAAATAACATCCCATTAAGAAAATAGCATGCCATCAAGCACTGATGAAAAGCCCAGGAGCTAGGAGAGAACTGAATCTTGCACCATTCCCTGACTGCTAAGAATTAATCCCTCATTTTCCACTGAGTGTTGGGCAGTGAGGGCTGATATATGTGAGCAGGTCCTCTTCTCTGTGCTGAGAGGCTTCAGAATCTCAGCTGACCAGGTCATGCTGAGGAAAATTGGGAAGCTTCTTTCTAAAAGGTACCTTATGTCAGCTGAAAAAGCAGTTACATAAACTCAGATACAAATTCTTACATGTTATTAAATGTGGCTTTTGGTTTCTGAGCTTTGCGAGATGGAGACCAGCATAGATTTGGAAACCATACCAGTAAAATTTCACTATTAGCTAAGCATCTGCCAGTTTTCTCAGGCAGACAGAAGCACTGATAAACCCATCAAATTATCACCAAGTAAAAGATTACTAGTTATATAAATGAGGTGGAAACGATACCTGCTTTTCTTCCTAAATACACAGAGGTAAAATAGTAGAAAGAGTCTGAAGAAGTAAAGAAAAGGAAGTGACGGGATAACTTTTTTGTGTGTGGCCTGGAGTCTCTCAGCCATGTGAAATTTTCAAGTTTTTCCTCTTAGACAGCATTTTTCCTTCTTTTCTGAATGAGGCATTAACATCCCCTCCATTCCAAACAACACACAAATAAAACAAAAATAAAAATGAAGTAGAGGTTTTACCTTGTGAAAAAGTATTTCCACTCCTAATTCAAAGTTACTTGCAAACATTAATTAGGTTTTAGGACAGCTATAAGAGCTAAACCTGTGTTACCCAAATGTTATAGAAAAAGTAAAATACCAAAAGGTTAGGAGTCCCAGTTAAGGTCATACGAGTTTGCTGCACACTGGGAACCCTGAGTTCCAGTTCTTGGTTTCCCACTTGAAGATGTTATCTATGTACTTAAAACATTCTATGCAGTCAGATTAAAAAAAAAAAAAAGAATCAAGTCACTGTAGAAAAATATAAACCAACTTTTCAATTAATGGAACTACTTAAAATAAATCTAGATGAACAAGTTCACAAAATGGACTTAAAACAGGAATTGGCCACTTTAAAAGACTAGGTTTGCTAAAAATAATTGTCTAAAGAACATTTTTACTCTTCTACTGCTTAGAAAGAACTAACAATACCATTATCTATTCCTAAAATGCTGTTAATGAAGAGAGGTGGAATAATTTATCATTGCATAATTAACACAATGCAGTTAAGCATGTTTTAATGATTCTGTATAATAGTTTTCTATCACTAGAGAATACTTCTGAACCAGGAAATAACTGTCCAAATAATTTGTGATTAAGCCTTTGATCAAAAAGATCAACATTTATAGAATAAGATAGATCTAAATGCCCATGCAATGAGTGACAACTTGCTTTATTTAATTGTCCACTGGTGATGTTTTTTTTTTTTGTTCTAAGCCTAGAGCAGAACAATGTCTTCAATTAAGCTAATGGGATTTTTAACCTTACACGAAATGGAGCCAAGACATCAAGATGGAGCACAAGTTGTGCTCCAACCACTTCCCCTCTCTTTTGCTTTCACCAACACTTAGTCATTAGTTAATTTATTTCTTACCAGCATTTTCCAATATCTTTCTTGTCAGTCTCCTCTGTCTTATAATTTTCTCAAAAATCTTATCTATCCATATAGTTTTGCTTAAGAATTTGAATGCTGTTCATTTCCACAAGCCTTTTCCTTCACACCCGGGCTAATCCATCAGCAGTCTCTGAGAACTTCTGAGCACTGTGCTTCCACAGCAGAGTCAAGGTTTTGATTTTAACCATATAACTGTGCTATACAGGTTGAGAAATGTAACTGACATGAAAGGACTTGTACTTTTCTTGCATGCAAGCAGTTCCTATGCCAGGAATTTTAAGACAGCTCCTTTGTAATTCCTCTCCATTTCCTTATGTAAAACATTTTATAATTCTACACCTGTTGGGACCTTCATTCCTCCTGGCAGCAGCAGAAGCTGTACCGCTGAGTAAAAAGATCAGCCAAAATAAAACCATTATGAATGCACCTTCAATTTTTTGTTTAATCTTAAGAGATGAATATACTGTTAAGGGGGGACTTACGCAGAGTATGAGATCAAGCAAAGCTCCTGTGTGCATCTCAACAGAGGATGTTACTGTAAGATCATATTGCTGAAGAGATTTCTCAGCGATTTTCAAACCTCTACAAGACAACTCTCAGAACTCATCAAATGCACACATTTATGAGTTTAGGTACTTTACTTACCGTTTCAGTTGAGAACACCACCTGCTTTTGATTCTAAATTTACATAATTCTCTCTCATCTGTCCAAGAAAAATGCCACTTCTTTCTAAAGCTGCCACAGAACCTCTCCTACCTCATTTTGATACTAACCATTTTTATATGCTCATTAACAAGATACTTTAGCGTGCTTTCTCCCTGCTAACAGTGTCAACATATGAAGACATTCTTGGAAGAATGCTTTATTAGAGATAATTTTTAAGGCTGTATAAACTTTTCATGACAATAAAATCCAACAATATTTTAAAACGCCTAATAGTATTTAGTAGAATTTCAATAATGACAGCTATTCCCAAAGTAAATAATGCACTCAGCTAAGTTCCAATATTCCTCTCTATTGGAGGGTAGGGAGGGAAATGGAAAAACGAGAGTCCTTTTATTTTTGTAAACTATGAGTCTTAATCTTAGGGAGTTCTCAGCCTGTGTAAACACACATTTTATCAAAAGTAACTTCCTAAAGTGATCCTTTGTTTTAAAGGTTCAGAGTAAGCTAAGAAAGAGTTAAAGGGAAAAAGAAATAGGAATGAAAGACAATGAAATTTCCTGTAAAGGCACAAGGAATAGATGACATTATACCTCAACAGCTTCCATAAAAGTGTTTTCTGAAAAACTTTGAATTCCAGATTGCCTCAGACAGCAATGAAACTTTGCATAACAAAGTAAAAAGGCTGCACTGTAAGTTCCTCAGCTAACAACTACACCTCAGGTGTTGTTCCATCAGGAAAATTAATTACTTTATAAAAATTAATTAAACCTTGCAGCAACAGATAAAATGAAATCAACTATTATATAAAATGACCAACTGTAATTCAAAATCTCTGAAATGAATTTCCAGTGTCCACATAGCAAGTGGTTGGTAAGGACAACACTGAGATCCTGTCACTCTGAAAGCTGCTCTACCTAACCCTACACTGCAAGGTTTGCTTCATATTATCATTGCAGAAGATGACAGAAAGGGTTTTCTAGATTAATGGGAAATATTTTTAATAACTTAGGCCAAGAATAATACACTTCTAGAAAAAAAAATGGTCCAAAACCACAAGAAGCAGCAAATAACTGTTACAGTTGTACAGTTACTCTGCAGACATTACTACATCCTCTGTTCCGTCTCCAAATCACAAAGAAAAAGGCTGTATCACTGTGGAGGAGAAAATGCAGAAAAGGCCACATGCCAGCTACCTGGTCATTTAGGACACTCTTAAGTAAATCCAACGCATACACCACAACTGCCTTCTGCAGACTTCTTAAATAGGACCACCATCTTCCTTACTATCCTCTATCTGTGAGTACCTCCAAAGGATGCCTGGCATTTGCTGGTGAATAAAAGGTTTCCCTGCATCACTTTGTCAGCAGCCATTGCTCATTTAGCTGAGTTGTCAGAAACAAGCCCATCCTGGCTCCCCAGCTGCCACAGTTCTCAGCCTATATTTATCCAATACCTTGCAGGAGGTAACTGAAGGCACTTGGAGACAGCAAAGTTTTCAGCTGTACCTGCACAGAGCATGGGAT
Source organism: Apus apus (assembly GCF_020740795.1). Classification (NCBI taxonomy): domain Eukaryota; kingdom Metazoa; phylum Chordata; class Aves; order Apodiformes; family Apodidae; genus Apus; species Apus apus. The sequence continues at coordinate 14,082,119 of NC_067294.1, read as the reverse complement.
CTCACATGGTCATATTCTCAGGTAAGTCCACCTTTCCACCAGTCACAGCCACGTTGCCATGTCCTGTGTATCAATGCATGTATATCAATGCAGACATATTCTTTGTCCACTGAGGATGTCTCTTCCGTCTGGCAGTCCAGCCACCATGGCATTAATCTGTAACTATGCTATAGATTTGTGGCCAATAACCAACCTTAGTTTTGAGGGCATGATATTCAGATAAACAGTACATTATTCTGTCTGAAAAATTTATATATCATCATAAAACAGAAAAAATATCAAAACTGTTCAGACTCAGGAAAGAGTCCAAATTAATAATCTCCTTTGTAATTTGCCTTTTTGACAGCTATGTCTGAGACGAGTTGCCACTGATTTCAAGTTATATATTTCTATGTTTAGGACACTTGATCACCCAGACCCATGCTTCTGGCTTCATGGTAGTCACACATGCACCTCAATCCCCTGAACAAAGCCTCCTGTAACTATCAGCCTACATCTTTCACCAATTATTTTAATAAAGGTCCACCCTTTAAAGCATTTCACCTCTTCCCAAAGAAAAACAACGCAATCCCATGTTTTAATGCATAAAGCTACTGAGGCAAAGGCAAGAGTGAAGTCATGAAACAACCCTGCTATTTAAAGCCTCCCTTAGCTTCAGTAGATTGTTCCACCATACAGGCAATGGGAAAAACAGTCTTCTATCTGTGTACCTCTCAGAGCAGGAAGGAAACTGGAAGCAAACACTATAAATGTTCCATTATCCTGAAATGAAATCAATAGCCTATGAACAGTTTTAACCTAATTTACTAGGAAGCAGAATTGAAAAGATATCTGACAAAGCTTTTCATACTCATTAAGATCCATCAGATTGCAAATTTAGGTCAATTAGGTAAATTATTAAAATAAAAAAGCAACAAAGTAAAGGAGAAAGCTCTTTCTTCATGCGATTTTCAGTGGTAAGGCATATGCCACTCTCCAAAAGGAAATTCTGCAGAAACACTGGTTGAGACTCCCAAAGGTGCCCAGTTTGCAAGCTCAATCCATGGCCAGGTAAGGTGATGGACTTCGGGTGCTGACAAGAGAACTCCAGGTACCTCCAATTTAAGGCATTTACAAACCTCAGACCTCTCCTACTCCTCCCCAAAAAGAGAACTGACGGGTTTGTTTATTTCATAAATGGCAAAGCAAAACCACTTTAAGTGACATTTCTCACAGCACTACTGCAAAGATTTCACTCAAGACACATTATCAAAGGCCTCTAGACACCTCAACCCATCTAAAATGTTTTAATTCAGTACCAAAAACTTACATGAGGCTACTGGAATACTTTCCAATAATCAAGACTAAAGAATTAGGAAATTTTCCACTTAAAAATTGAGTTCTGAGCAATAGGAATGTGATAAAAATTGGTCCATAGTTCCATTACTCCATCTAGACTGCACCAATATCAGTTTTGACACAGTGCATCACCAGATGGTCAGAGCAGTGTTTCACAGAAGTATGATTTAAAAATTGTAATTCCATGTGAAATTGTGAGAATTCACACAATTACATTTTTTAAATGAATAATGAAAATGCTTTAGAAATGTATTTATTTTATACAGAGACTCACATATATTTCCTCAGAATTGCAGAAATCTGTTAAGTGTAAGGATAAGCCTACATACCTATGTAGAAGCAGGCTAATCCTCACTTTGCTAAGTAACGTAATTTATCAGAAAGACCAAAAACATGTTTCCTTATCATTCCCAGTAAAAACTTAACTATGGAAAAGCAAGGTGTCATTGTATTAAAACTACCCATAATTTCTACTAAAACACACACATTAGTTTACCAATTCTGTGTTCAAGCTCCACAGTTAAACCAAACCTCTCTGCCTTATGTTACACCCTGAACAGTAATAAAACACAGAGTAACAACAACAGGAAAGTATTTGGGGCAGAAGAGATCTTTGCTCTATGTCAATGTGTGACAAAAACCCAAACAAGTCACACTGAAAGTGCCCAAAGCCAATTTAATGGAAGACCAGGTACAGAATTTTTAGTGCAGTAGGTAAAATTAAGATAATTTTAAAAACAGAAATAAAATTAATCCAATAAATGTCAGAGTGTGACTCACAACAGCTTATTGAAAATACTGTAAGATTTTCTTTTCTCTGTTTGTAACCAGAACCTCATTAACAATCCTTGGATTTCAGCTACTTGATTTTGACCTATTTTTGCCTCTCAGCATTTACCAGTTTCTTCATTTTGAATGCTCCGCAAACCCATCTGCATTTCTGGAAATCCTACTCCATTATTTCTCTCTGTTTCACAAATTATACGTAGAATAGCATTTGAAGCAATCTACAATTCTCTTTATAAATTAATCCAGCATGGGGCAACACCACAGATTCACAAAACATAGCAATTCCTCATGTGCATTTACAAAATTACTGAAAATTAATGAGTTTCTAATGTGTGTATTTATATGCAACCCTTTGAAGTAATCGTTAACAGTCAGTAAGTCACTTGGAGAAATGAGTTGACAAAACAAAAACAGCTAATACACTATCCCTGTATCTGTAGCACCATTCAATCACGCTTTTAAGATTTGCCCTTAATCTAAAATGCACTAACAGACCAAACTTTACATCTGAAAAGTAATGCTGACCAAAATTATGATATTTTAACTCTATTGAACATGCCATAAAAAAGTTAAGTCTAAAGAAGCTTCCTCTCTGGAAGGCAAGTCTTTTCTGCCAAGACTCATTTCCCTTTTGTCCCCAAATAAATAAGATTTCAATTGAGTTTATCTGCCTCAAATTGATAAAAGCATTAAAATAAATCTTAAATAAAACTAACAAAAATGTATAGTTAACCAATCTGAATATTCCTGTAAGTCTTGTAGGAAACACAGATGTTCTGAATATGAAATTGACTGGTTGAAAGGTACTTTGGAAGGTTTTTAAGCATTAGTAAAATGCTTTCAAAACATGTGCAGCCACTTACAAAAAGTATTCAGGTGCTTTACCCAGGTTGAAAATGAGTGCTTTTTCAAGGCATTAGTTTTATAATGAGTCTTTTCAGGAAAATTTCAAAGAATGCATGGTTCACATAGTTTAAACTGAATTCACTTATAATTCAGTATTTGACAGAGCTAATGCTTAATTGTTTCTAAAAAGTCTACAAAGGAAAATATTTTTTTTTTCCTTATTCAACAAACATTTAACTACAATTATGTTTTGCTTTGTTTTCACAATGAGGATTGAATTTGACAATACAACAGAGAAAAGCGGTCTGTACTATTTAATGTGATTTTAATTATTGTAGTCATAATTCTTCTTCTTTTGTATTAGAAAGAATTTAATAAGACATAAATTTTGGAATATGGCATTAATGCTGATAGAAGAGCCTTAATTCCAACAAATCCTGTTTCAGCATCCAAACAACTCAAAGAATTACTGACATGTGAGTTAACACTTGCAGTGTGCAGGTTTCGATCCAACTATGGGCACAAGAGAATGTTTTCAAAAGCTTACAAAACCATGGGCATAGCTGGTTTAGGCTCTAAGAAATGTTAATGAGAAAGCTAAAATTATTGTTTCCTTTTCAAGTGCTTTAAATCTTACATTTTCTTATAACAGATACCAGAAGCTACTTTCTGTTTAACAGTGCAAGCTTAATAAACACTTTTCAAATAATGTCATAATCTACTGCGTAGATGTTCAGAGCCAGTTTTATTTTCTTCACACAAAGATAATGATGATTATCAGCTCTGAAGCTCCTATAAATCACTTCACCTCCACTGAGTTGATGGAGATATGGTGATTTGCATCAGATGAGAATTCTGCCAGTTTCTACCCCCAAGCAGGGTTAGCATTATCATTTTGAAGGCTCTTTTCCAGTGAAAACATGAAGTTGCATACCAGTAAAGGTTTTGGTTTTCTCAAAAATACATTTGCAGTAAAATTTAAATACAACATTTGGAACTTCAGTCAACTCAGCACAGCACAGTTATGTATCAGCTGACTCTAAATATCTGAGCAACATAAAATCTCTAAGTCACAAGAGATGTATATGGTGTTCACACTGTCTGCAAACTCAGGTGTATGCACATTTTAAAATCCAAAAAGTGACGAGTTTTGAACTGCTGTGTTGCCTTAGACAATAATCTAAGAAAACATGGTTCTCAGGAAAGAGATCTGTATCACAACCAGGTCTGCAACTCTGTAAAAGGCCCCTCCATTTCTTAAAATTAAAATCTATTTAAAAACATAAAAACAATGCTGATATCCTACTATCCACAACAGACAGTTTGCCAAATTCTCTCTCTAAAGGACACTGATGGAGCACAGACAATTGACATATAAAATAAAGATCTTTCTATCAAGATCTGAAACCTACAGTTCTTGTGCACAGGGCCTCCTCCCTTTCTCCACCCCCCCATTTACTGGTTCCCAGTTAATACTCTTAGCTCGGGATTTACTCAAGCTCACATGAGGTAACTCAAGCTGAAAGTGCTTTTCAGTCTCCTCTGGAGCCCATGTCCATTGTTTGCAGCCACAGCGTGTGCTGGCATGGAGGCTCATGGGCCCAGGCTACCTGCTGTATGAAGAACCACTTCACACAGAAGTGTACTTCATACAGTACATCTAAGGAGACAAGGACTAACATGAAGCCACTCGGCAAATATTCACGTGAAAGCTTTAGCTTAGTTTTGTGGTTTTTTTCAAAGTCAAAGCTTTTGCTTCTCTTTTCCCCTTACAATGCACATGAAGTTACATACGCAGAGCACAATTTTTTTCACTGTGGAGTTTAAGATGGGAGAATAACATCTGTGGACAGGGGAGATGGAATGGAAAACCACACAGTAACTGATCGTGTACTAATCAAACAACATGCATCTCACTTCTCTTAACTTGCATTTTATGTATTTGGATATTTATTTCTACAAGCAATTATTTTCAGTAGTTTTATTAAAAAGCCTTCAAGTTTGTTATTACTAGATAAATTTTTAATCATGGAAAATACTTCAGATTATTTTCAGAATCTATGGGAGGCTTTAAAAACCTCCAAAGGCAATTACAGCAGAGGAGGTTTTCAGATTTACACTGGACTGCAGTGGAAAGGTCTGTGTACATCAAATATTAAAAACAAACTCACTATAAATAACCTCTAACTGAAGCACAGTCCCAGTGACAACTATTTTTTTCTTTTTCTCTCATTTTTGCCCTTTGACTTAGCAGCATGACAATAGTAAACGCAAAGATGAAATATGTATCTACAGAATAACCTAAAATGTCCCAAATTTTCATAATGTTGCCAGCAAAGGAAATGTACATGTGTGTATGTGGTCATTACCTTCATGTTCCAGTTTCTTTCAAATAAAACTGGGAAAACAGAGAACAGTGTTAACTACAATATAATCCTGCTGCATAATTTGTAAGAGGATATTAGATTTTTAATGCTATAAAAAAATATTACCCCATCTTTTTCCTAAAATATTTGTAAATTATATCACAGACTAAGAGGTGGCCCTAACTATCTGAGCAGCACTTGATATTTGCTTTCTGTTAGCAGAGATTCTCTTGAGTAGCGGTGCTTGAGTATGTTCTAAACAATAAAAGCAAACACTATTTAGCAGTGTTTTTGAAATCCTGAATAATTTCCATAATTTGTGACAGTTGGTAGATTTTGCTAGAATCTCACATTGATTTTTATGTTTTAAGATGACAATCATTACAGCATTATCTGCAGTCTGAGCAGTGGAACCTAACCTCCTAATTAGGATGAAAAACTGCTCCAGTTGCAACCCCAGTAAGTCAAAACAAGTCAATAATTTTAATAAGAATTAATTTTAAAAACTCTACAAGGTTGTAGTGGACATTATTCTGGTATGCCTATCGATTAACACTTGGTATTACATCCTATAAAGGACTCATTAAATACAGCATCAATTATACTTCCCTGATCTATTATAAAATAAAACAGAAAAAAACCAAACAAACGCTAAAAAAACACAGTAAGGTAAAGGAGCTTTTTGATTGGATGTATTAGGTTCACACTACACTTGAGAGTAACAGGAGAAGGACTTCACAGTATGCTATACTAATAGGATATATGACTAAGAAAGCTGGTACTTCTCTTGCATGTCAGTATGAAATATGCCAAGAAATCTCACGTATTTCCAAATATAAAACCTCTAGTTGCTGCCACATACACAATCAGTCAAGTCTTGATTACTGTGACCCTGTTTATTACCACCCCACAGACATTTTTCTTTTTAGGAACATATAAAACTGGGGCACTAAAACCAAGATGAGATTTCTGCATTTTCCATTTTCTGCTTGATTTTGGAGGGACATCACTAATGGAAAATGCAACACTTTATTTTGAGAGCTGCTAATATAGTAACATTCGTTAATATGGCATCTACCAAGGCAAACTTGAAAACGATTAATATTAGCTATATTATTATTATATCTTTTTAACAGAAAAAGCTTTTGACTATTCCTGTTTCTATTTGTCTGAATTATAAAGCTTTTAAGACTAACATTTGAGGTTTACCATGTAAGAGATGTCTTTTTTTTCAGCATAGATTTTTCAACATTTATATTTTTAAAGCTCATAACAATGTCCAACAGATAAAATATATTTAGGTAAAAGCCTGAGAGTGATATAGTTGTAAATCTCCAAACACTTACAAATCTGTGAGTTGATGCTAGGTGGCAGTACTGTGTAATTAAACCCCAAAGATTTCTTCATTGTCTCTAATTCACCTCAGGCACATATAAAAAAACAAACCAAACAAAAAAAACCCCAGACATTCTGGATAATAATTTAAACAACAAACACATCTCTTCTTTCCCTTTTAGTTTCACCTTCTGAAAACTAGAGAGCTTATACATAAAAGGTCTCAAATTGCCTATACACCTGAGTTCTAGCACAGCAGCATTATATGAAGCAGCTCACAAATCAGAAGCCAGGCTGTTTCCATCCTGCAGTATTACACCTCTAGACTTTTGTATTACACATTTTCTAACTTCTATGTAGGTTCTGGCCTTGCTTTTATCAGCATTTCAGAAAGAGAAATATCTAGTGTTTGAGATACTATTAATGTCTGCTTTAGTCTAATTATGTATTTGATTGAAGAGGTCACTTCTAAACATTTGATCCCTTTAAATGCTACTGCTTTTAGAAAGTTACATGGTCACCACAGAGTCATTATGAACACTTAAAGCTATCACAAATTATCATGAGTTACATACATTTTTGCTATACAGAATTTCAGGAACGTGTCTCTCTTTGTACGTGTATTTCCAGAAGAAAAACTTTTTCAGTTCACCCAGTCATTTCAATCACAATTTGAAAAAGCTTTCCCAAGGAAGGTAAGTCAGCCTATTCAAAAAGCATCGATGACAGAAAGCTTCAGTATTGCTATGACTACAGTAATTACAACAACACACAATGTCAGTTAAATTCAGTTTATTCAACAGCGAGTATTGCTTAAATATTATGCAGTGTATGTAAATAATACAGTGAGGATTTCATCTTCACTTAAACACACATCCAAATGGGGATACAAAGGAGCTCTTAATATAGAGCTTAATATAGAACAAGAACAACGTATTTGCTTTTACTGTGAAACAGACTGTCAAGGACTTACGAGCCACTGATTATGTATTAATAGGCATCAAATTTCTCTTCCCAGATTTTAGTAATATGCATGTACATTTACTGTACTCATTATAGAGCATTAACCAAGATGTACAGAGTCCCAACTCAATAAAAAAGCAAAGAAGTCAATTAACAGGCCTCAAAATCACAGCACTGAGACATAGATGGAAGCAGAGGACACGTGGCTGCTCCCTCACTATCAGAAGTAAACTTGTCCCAAAGTTCTTGACTCTAGTTACAAATAAATTTGATGTCATTGCTGCCACAATGCATGCCTGCCTACATTAGCTGTTTGCTTGTCTAACTGACCTTACAATTTATTTCTGGGAGGTTAATACAATGTTCTAGTACTCATATCACATTTCTCTTTGCTTCCAGTTTGCACCATCAGTTGACATTTTATTATTTGAAAAATCTGTGTATTTTCAAGATTTTTACTGCAGAATGTGGACACTCTGGTGTCCAAAAAATATCTAACGTATCCTCTACAATCAGAGTCTGAGTGTTTCAGATACACAGTTGTTTCTAATTCTACAACACAGAGTGAAGAAACTAATTATGTCACTGGAACACAGTAAGAATTACTTACCATGACACCACCTATCTGTAACAACCAAATAATCTGCAGAAATGTTAAATAATAGAGAAGGTGTTTCTATTTTGGTGTATCATATTTACATTTACATATAAGAACGCTATCATCTGCAGCTGTGGTTCATTGCTCAGTAACTTCAGTGTCTGCCTGAATTATTTAAGGCACACAAGGAAAGTTACTCAGGAACAAGAAAAAGGGGTTTGTAAACAATTCACATCTGCTGAAGAGCTGAGTCAGTCCTGTAATGCCTGATGTTGTGCCACCCTGCTGAACGAATGCGTGAGGAGCTAAATTGCAGCTGTGAATATTTTTCTCAAAAAACTCTTTTCCTTTCACTAGTCAAATACTAATTGTGGCCCCTGAGGCCCTGCAAAGACAAAGGATCTTCATTTCAAACTAGCATCTCAATCTAAATAATCTTAGTAAGAAACTGAACTCAGCTAAGGAATGCTGAACTTCCTTCCGCTCCCAGACAAGTGAAAGCAAATCGCCTTCTTCCCTTTCAGCAGCTTTTCGAGATCTTTCCCGTTCTGAATCATAATCACTTATATATTTTTCTGTAAAAGGTTAAACCCTTTCCGGAAATGACAGCAAGCCACTGCACTCTGGTGTGCTGTTTTGGGTTTTTTTCCACAATGCAACAGTTTATAATTGACTGCTTATGCAGTAATTACTCTATTTATAGTGATCATTTGCATGAGAGAAGTGATTGACATCACCTGGAATTAATGAGAGAGAGAGGGTTTATTTCACATCTAAGACCTAAAAGCTCTTACAAAAATGATCTTCTCTTTTTAAGATGCTCATGTTCTGCAATCCTAGGAATGTATCTATGAACTGAAACGACAGCCTTATCTTTTGTACTTGAAGCGTCTAATAAGTATTTCTATTATTTCAAAATTTATTTTGCAGTTTTCTCTTTCTGTAACTGTCTAAAAAAGACACCTTCCGGTAACTTAGCAGCTTGGATCTCTGCCTTTTGAATATCTATGTTTGTAATGCTCCTATTCACGTAAGTATTCCGGCACAGCAGGTACTACACTTCCTTTAATTGGATGGACCAACACTCTGATGTGCTATCAAGAAATAGCATTTGGATACCCCAGAATAAAAGTAAAATAACTGGCAAAGAAATTACAGATGGAGAAGATCCTCCTTCTAAGTTCTGACTCTCCAGTACTGGCAAATATAGAGAAAAAGAAAAAAGGGGAAGAGAGCGGGGAGGAAAGGAAAAACCTACAAAAGTATTATAGCCATTATCAGGAACACACATCTATCCCACAGGAAAAAGTAAAGCTGACAAAACTGATCAAAGAGTGTTTCAGTTTGTAACTAATAAGCATTCACCTCTCATCTAATTTCACTGAGGTCAAGTGAGACTAAAGTGTCATTGTGCAGGAAAAGAGAAATATTCACAGAAGGCTTATAAAATTGCAGTGTAATTCAGCTATTCATTAAAAGGACAATAAAGACCACAGCCTTTTAATTATTATGCATTTATATTTCTTCTCCATGCCTGTGTTTTAGAACTGTAGCTTATAGATATTAATACTTTGAATAGTAACACAAAGCCACATTTTATAGGAATGACTGAAAATACCACCTGCCTTGGTTTCATTTGTCAAACTAATTTTTAAGTAATGAGAGTATGAATATGGTTATATGTAAACCCTGCCAACACCTTCTTGGTAGACCCTGAGCCTATAAATGAAAGGAAACATTCTTTCTTTTTTATACAACACGCCTGTTCTTCCATACAAGGTGCTTCCATTTTTGTGAAATAAATTATTTATTTAAAAAAGTCAAAGACAGATGTGCACTTGTGTAGCATTATCCTCTCAATGCCACCACAAATCAAACTTTACATTTTAGGAAGTATTACTAGGATGTTACATGAGGGATTGATAAGAAGATTTGTACAAAGCTTAACATCTTAATTCAAGGCTTAGCTTCACATTTTACAAGCTACTTAGGAAGTACTAACACCTCTGTTGCTCACAGCAAACCTTTGAAATTTATCAAGGAGATAGCCTAAGGGTTAAAGAAAACATCCCTTTTCCCCTTATGAGAGTTTATTAGTTTCAGCAGTGCTTTAGCACAGAATTTTGCTTTCCCCTCTCCACCTCTTTCTCTTAGCAGCACACAGAAGTCATCAGTACAATAGGAATAATGACAATTTAGGATGAACTTCCTCGAGATGGGTCCCCTCCCTGCTGCCCTAACTGAGGACCTGTAAATGCAGAGGGGGTACAAAGTGATAGATGCAAGTAGCAGAGAAAGCTTCCCGCAGAGCTACCACCTTCTTCAAATTTAAAATCTAAGAACTGAACTCACAGCTTTGCACCAGAAGCTGCATCAGCTCTTCTTCCTACTTCATCCAACACACAAAGCAGCACACTTGCTGGAGGGACCTGAGACCTAGAGGGACCCCTCTGGATATCCCCTGACCTGGGCATCTGCTCTCTGCTTGCTGTGCAGCTCACCCACCTTCCTTCCACACCACCTAGCCAAAGTACAGCTCGACTGCAAAGCAATTTTAGGTTTCAATTGACGGTGAGAATCTTGATAGGGATTATTACAGATGTGCATGATACAATGTGCTATGTTTTTGGAATATTTGAAACCAAATTATAAGTGCATCCGCACACTGATTCTTGTTTACAGGTAGACACTCAATCCTAATGCAACTCTTTAGTTCTTTTTTTGTGATGTTAAACATTGTTAGCATACTTCAAGATTACACCATAATATTAAAACTCCTTAGTTAGTTGATTTTTATTTTTTTTTTAAACAGAAGAATTATGAGTAGGTATAAAGCAGAACATCTAAAGTGCTTAAATATATATATATATATACACACCTCATGACCCTAAGCCAATAATCCTGTAAAATTAAAAGCAGACAAAAGAATTGTCAGATCATGTTTGAGAGTACTGGCAAGCCATGAAGAAAAGCCTTTGCTTCCCTCTCTCTCTTTATGCATTTTTTTTTTTTTTTTTTCTAAAGCAAATTTTCATCTGTTACCCTGTATGGAACCAACATCTATTATCTTAAAAGACAGCATCTTAAATGAAATTACTTCTTATACAAGTCTATTTAATAAAAAATAATTGGTTTACTCTAATAAGTGAAATATCCATGCAAACTGAATATTGTGTCTCTATATTTCAGTTACTGATGCTTCTCTACAGCTTATGGAAACTAGTTCTCTTAAAGATCAATGTACTTTAAAACACAATCAAAAAACTTAGTGCCATTTTCTAATGCAACAAAAAAATGGTTCAGCCAGTAACGTCAATAGGCTCTTCTGCAATGTGATTTGCACAGCACTTCTGAGACATCACCTTTCTTATGTAAAAAAATCAGATACAAAAACTACACTCACACTACTAGGATGCTTTACTGGCATTTTGTTGTTTACTAAAAGTCAGTTTATCTTGGGAGTGTGCAAGCAACTTGTAGTCATCATATGCTAGAAGGACACATTTTACGTGACAGATTTGGAGAACATTTCATTTAATATGTATTTGTTGAAAAGAATTAATGAAAATGGAAATAAGCAAGAACTAAATAGCTGTTGTGATACTGCATGAGGAATATTTCTTTTCTTACATTACACTTCTAAATATGCAATCTCCTGCCTCAAGTTCCCAAGTTTGGGACACAAACAACGGACCATTTAGGCATGCAACTGCAGCATACACTCAATTCTCAAAACTGACAGTATTTTCTAAATAAAGAGCTGAATGCTTGCAGCTGCTAAGAAAAGACTGAAAATAAACCCCTGATTTTTCACAGATCAATGAAAAGCTTTACCTGCAATAAAACACACTGAAAAAAAATTTGTCTGTGAGTGGGATCTCTAAGTTTCTGCCCTAATACAGACTTCTCATTCAGAACAACACCCTCATATGGTAAAAGAATGATTTCTTTAATCTCCCATCTGAACTCTGTTCTTCAGAAAAAACCAATTTATTGGACTTCTTCCAGAACAAAATCCTACAGATCTCCTAATGTTACCCAAACTCTCAGCCCTACTACTTGCAAATGCATCGAAGCAACAGACCAAACTCTAATTTGCACCTATAAGAGGTTCCCCACTGGAAGCCTGTGTCCAGCACCTATCTGAATAACTCAAAGCACATTTTTATTTATTCAAACAATCAAACCCACAAAGGATTACTTTCATTCCTACTAACAGCTCTTAGTAATCCTTCAAGTTAACTGCCTCAGAAATATGCCATGTTGCCTGCCATATAGGCAGACTTTGCCTGCCCTCATAACTAGGCCATGCCCCACATTTTGGAGAAAGTTTCTTGATGATTAACAAATTTATCTTTATCTCTTACCCTCAGCCTTGGTGTATTAAGTGAGTGACACTGGGACACAGAGGAGAAAAGAAGAAACAACTAATTAGTGACCCAGCCATGGCCCTAGATACTCTCTTGAAACTATTTACCCCATGACATTCTATCTCTAGGTTTTTGTTTCATTCATTAAGAGACTAAAAAACAAAAGTCATTTGATAAAAATAGAAGAACAGGTCTCTCCTACATCTGTCATAATAACTAATGCAAAAAAAGGCCAGAGTTTTCAGACAAAAAGCAACAGGTCTGAGACAAAGTGCAGCATGTACCTCACAGGCCTGCAAATCCTGCCAGCACTTGTTCATTGCTGACACTTCCCATCCATACAAGTCATCTTTTACCTACTGGTTTCAATAGGAATGGCTGAAGTCTGCTTTTAAACATGCTTTTCTAAGGGATTTTCTCACTCTCTGCATCTTTCCCTGCCAAGCTACATCACTGCCAAATACAGTGGCTGAAGGATGAGAGTGGTGGGGAGATCTTGTGGGAGATGATGTCATGAGAGAACTCAGGACTCACTTTCCTTCTGTTACAGAAGAGTTTCTTCACTGCCCTCTCTGCCAAGTGATACAAAGAAACAACAATACCTCTACACATTTCACATCACATGATTCTCTTCTAGGTTGTGAACAGCATTTTAATACTTACATCTGTTTAGAAACCTTCCCTTCATCAACTCCTTTATTTTTTTCAGGTCTGGTATCATTCCCAATTGCCCATAATGTACAAAGCCTCCATCTGATTAGAGCAGCACACTCAGACATCTTTTATTACTTAGCCTTACATTTCTAAAACTCTGAAGAATCAAATGAAGCCACACTCCTCTGGTGGTATTGAATGCAATAGGGGAAACCGATTTTGATTCCTTTTCATCTAAGGGAAAGATAAGGAGAATTTATTTTCCCTCTGCAGGGAACTGCCATGCTTAACGCCTGGGAGAAATGTCTCAGACCTCTTCCAGCTGCTGCTCTCACTAACTGTACTGATTTCTGGTAGGTAGCTGTGGTGGAGTTGTAATAACCTCAGGATATAAGCAGGAAAAGTAACAACAATGGCTGTTGTTAGGCCAAATTATAAGCTAAAAAAAAGCTTTGACAAACAAGCTGTGATTTTGTACAAGTTTCTTATTCCTCTTGCAACTAAGCAGCTGTCACTGAAATTTCAGTCCCCTGTCCCTCACAGAAATGTGTAATGCTCTTTCACTTCCCACTAGCAACACTTTTTTTTTTTTCCTTCATACACAGTCCAAACCTTGACATTCCTAAGCATTTCAAGTTTTGGTCTCCTCAAAATTCGACACCAAAAGCATGTGTGCTCCTCAAGACACATTGCTGGCAGTCCAGTCCTTGGCTACTGACAGCAGCACTATGTGACAGAGTAATAACTACCGTGTATGACTCCATACATTACTCACACTAAAGTAATATTCTCGATTACAATCAAATTTCATGAAGATCTGTAAAATGCCAGCTCAAGATGATACAAGTGCCATTTTATGTTCTAGTATTTGCAAGTGAATGCTTCACAAAATAAGTAGGATATATTCAGTAGTTTGCTTCCTGTGTAAGCACTAGCTAAAGCACTCCTAACTTTTCTGTTAAGATAATAGTTGAAGGGTGTCGACAGTTTTAACCTACATCCATTTATTCAGAAAGACTTCTAATCTCAAATCTTGGTTCTTTGTTTTAAATTAGGGATGTATTGATTAACTGTGAGCCTGAACGCATCTCAGTGGTGGCTGAGTTGGGTACCCACTATGGAATTAGGACAGTTAAACACTGGAATCGATCTCTCATTGTAGAGCCACAGCTGCTGTGGCAAGCAGTTTCTCTAAGCTATTAATTTTATTATTAGCACACCTGGAGACACTGTTTCCCTGAGGGAAAAGCAATTCAATTGTGTGTGCTGCAATGACTAGTGGCATATGATCAATGAGACAGCTGGGACCACAACCTTTCTCTTGGAGCTTCAGGATGGGTATGACAAAGTAGTTTTGTAAAGCAATGACCATATAAATGTAATATTGCTTTATGTTTTATGCACTTCATTGTAAGAATATAGAGAGTGTCCAGTACCTGCCACTTTTACGCCTTAATACAGTAGTTCAAAAGTCTCAATCTTTCAAAGGTATCTTCTCAGTGATATCTGATATGAATTGATAATCATCCTTTTTCTGACAACTGATTCCGTCCATTGTTCCACTGTACCTCCAAGGGAGCAATCTGCCACCCCACCCCCCCACCCACCCCTTAAAAGGCAACTTGCTTAACACAGAGGACCACGTCTAATTACAAGTTTTCAAATATTTACTTTAATTTCATAAGCAAGTTAACAATGAAAAGACACAATGCCTGACAGGCCTGGCAGCAAAGCATAAGCTATAACTGACCTTCTAATCACAAAATAATTAATGTGTCTCAAAAACTCTGATCTGGCAATACTTCAAATTTACTCAATATTTAAACATAGGGGTCAGTAGAAATTAGGAGGAGGATAAAACAGGGACTACTCAGGTTTTACAGACATATATAAATGATGTGCCAGTATTTCCACAAGCACACAAATAGACACACCAAAAAAGACACACAAGCAGAATAAACCAATCTAATGTCTCATAAAAATAAGGTGAAGATAATACTGCATCTGATACGAACTGAAAAGCTACAATACCCCTTGCAAACCTTTCAGGACTGCCATATCATCATCCTATTTCCTTCTGAACTGCCACTGTAGTTAAAATAAGTTATTTGTTGTGAAACCTTTTAAGAGATGCCACACATGTTGTAAATAGTAGAATTATTTAACATCTAAGACTTACTGAAACTTATTAGGTCAAGGTGATCCCCAGACCACTGTCCATTTATGCTTATTGACTCTGTTTTTTATCTTACAAGATTACATTTCTCAAGACACAAACAGTCCCTACAAATCCACCAGAAAGGATGCTACTTTTTGGAGAGTGGAAGGATAAATCAAAACAATAATTACTTTTTGGACAATCCAAAGCTATTTAACTAAAAGCTTACATATTTGCTTTCAAGATGGTTCACTTACAGTTTTTAAATGTGGTAAGCTGCCTTATTTTAAAAAGTAAACCATCGTAAACCAGCAATTTTAACAGCAGATTCTATTATTTTTCAAATCAGAAAATTATTTTTCCATAACTTATTGCAGTCCTTACATAATTATTGAGAAATAATCCCCCTGAAAAATCCCCCTCCTACCCATGCCCCCAAATCACAGAAACCCTACAGATCTATCTGCATTCCATAGGTCTCAAACCTCCAGTTAAAATAAAAGCAAATTTCTATTGTAACTACCCATTCTTAACTAGGATTTCATATATGCTGCACAATCCAGACACACATAGGAAACAATAGGAACTCCCTCAAACAAATAACTGTTAGTTTCTAAGTTCCCTTCCACCCCATCTTTTTTTCTCCTTCTGTTCAGTACTTGGCCTAATGTAATCTAAGCCGTAGATACAACTATGGAGTCTCTTGTTTTTCTGCTTGCTTGGTTTGCTTTTGTACATTTGACTGGCAGCTGTTCATCAGCAATCATCTATTAAATACTTTCTGACAAGTTCTGGGGCCTTATTCAACATCACAATAAATGTCAAGTATTCAGGATCTGCTAGCACACACTCTACAAAAGAAGGGAAAGCAAATTTCTTATCTTTACAAATTATATCGTATATCCACCTTGTTTATCTCAGAGATTTTTTGTTTGTTTAAAAAAGATGAAAATGCTCCATCAGCATTTATCATTCTGTATATTTTTCTGGAAGGGCACTAAAATATCATCTGACATAGACTAAGGCTGTGTAAACCTCACCGTTTGATTCAAATCATAGCAAGACAGAACAGTACAAAGAAACTGTAGTGAACAAGAAAATAACCCTGTGAATCCTTCTGTCTGCATGTCTCCACAAGCTTTGTGGAGTATTAAGTATTTTATAGACAGAAAAGAAATGTAAAGGTGACTTGAGAAAGACCCCTGACAGCAACACATTCAACCCAACCTGGCAAAAAGGCAATGCTCAGCTACCACCTTGCCAACTGTGTAAGTAATGACACTCCTTTCTAGGTGGATATCAGTCATTATGAAGTCTAAGGTCTTAATAATTCCAAGTGTGACTATGTAAGACTGAAGGTAAATTGGGCCCCTGGATCAACCTTGAATGAAAACATAACCGATCAGTAGGGTGCAATGGAGACCTTCAGGAATTGCAACTTACCTCAACCACAAGAGCTATCTTACCATGGTGGATTTTGTGTGTATCTTGAGTTTGCCCAGGAGCTTATGAACTACCCTTTCAGCAGGTAAGCAATAAGAAAAAAATAAATTAAAAAACCAATCAGACCTCTCTAAGGCAAACAAATGAGCAGAAAGTGTATCTGCTGACTGATTATTTTCAGGTAGAAGACCCTCGACTTATTTCCCACGATCACAGTAGAAGTTGGTTTGCACTCCCAAACACACCTTCGTGCAGCTTCTGTGAGCACACTACAAAACCTGCATATTATGACAAAAAAGAGGGGAAGTTTTTTTTTCAATACAGAAAATAGATACACGCCAGCCGCACTCCCTGATCTGTAAGCTCCACTTACACAAGCACGCTCAGTTTCACTAAAGGAAAAAGGTACCTACTCCTCTGGAGGGTGATCCAGAGCCAAATCTTGTCTTCCTCAGTGTCCAGCACCCAAATAAAGGTTAAGATACAGCTATCCCTTCTGCTGTCCACATACACTTTTCTAATCCAACACAACTTATAGTAATTACTCATCAAATGGAACAATGCCACCATTTTAGGACATGGTCAAAAAGCATAACAGACTTGGGGGAAAATGTTGTAGTCAGTTTGCTATGGAGAGCAGCCAAATTACTTTTTGCTATCAGTCGATACAATTTGAAAACAAAGGCAGATGTCATAGAAAAACCAAGATATAATCGTGATCCTTCAGTTCTCACTATTTTCACTGGAAGTTAAATATAGTAACATTTTATGTCACTATACGCATGTGTTAAAAGTTTGCTTGTTTCTTTTTGTTTGTGGTGGTGGGTTTCTGTGTGTGCATTTGTTTGGGGGGGAGAGGGGCTGAGAGGGGAGGAGATCTAGCCAAACCTCTTTACTTTAGTTACTTGAACTGTGGGATCTCTGCACAGAAAAAACAGGAGATGCCTCCATTTCAGTAGGTTTGAAACTGCACAGCTCTACAGTCAAATAAAACCTTTAACAGAATAGTCAGTATGATTTGCTATACAGGGCAAATAAGACCAAGCATTTAGGGATTTAACAAACTTCATTTACTAGTAGAAACAAAGGTCTGAATTTAGAGTTTTCTCTGTGCACTACCTGGTACTTTTTCCAAAGGGAATATCAAGAACAGAAATTGCTAGCATGGAATACCCATTCACAGCAAAGCATGCAGCTCAAAGTGAGGCAGGCACTGCAATTATACCAACATCACAGACGCAGAATATCATTAATCTAATGATATTACCAGTTTATAGACAACAGACACTTCCATTTTCTTACACACTTAAGCACAGGTCTGACTTAGCACTAAATATCAATTATGTTGAATTTGTTATACAGCAGAAACATCAGCAGATTTAGAGGACAAGTAGGGACACAACACAGAACCCCAACTGCATTAGACACATGCAACAGGAACACGCACATTAAGACAAGAGAACAGGTGTGATGAAGAGAAAATAGAAGTCAATTTCCCAGAGATTCAGCCTTACTGAGTAATCAATTCCCACCTTGAAGACTTAGGTAAGAGTTCTTCCAAGCTCTTTCTAACCAATATATTCCTCACTCAAAAGAAGATTAAAGAACAAAGTCTCAAAAAATACATCCTAATATTTGATGTACTGAAATAGAAGGTGTCATAACATCTCACAAAAGTTGTGCTTTAAATTGAAATGAGGAACAAATGCAGAAGCACCAACACATGGTATCTGGTGACTGAAACCAGGATTAAAGCAGGAGAATTTAATTTCACAGCTGTGTTTCACAGGACTTGCTTTTCCTGGTGCCTAGAAAATGTATTTTATATTTTGTTTCCTAGCCCACAAATTCTGCCAGCTATGCACTCATGGAAATAACCTTAGGAAAACTTGCCTCTAGTCTCACTTTTTTCTGTGAATGCGTTGCTTCCTAGATTTTCACAAATTTGTTCAGCTATTCAAAACCTGCATCATTTTAAAGTTAACAATTTATGGCCAGATTATTTTACTTCTGTCTATAGATACTATCACATAAACATTTGCATATTTCTTGCAATTTAAATTAATTAATAGTCCCAAGGAAGGTACCAGGTCTGTTCATCTTCATAAACACGAGGTCAATTATTTCCTGAACTGGACATGGAATTAGATTTATTAAGTTTAAAAAATGTATTTCCATAATTTTCAATTGGAAATACTGGGAATATTTTTCCTCCATTGCAACACTGCCATGTATCATCTTCATAAATCTACATGATGAAAAAATAGTAAAGACTTTATGTTTAGGAGGGTATTTTCACTTTAAACCCAGCTCACCTTAAGCATTCAAGAGAAATCTCTGCTTTTACAGGTGTTGGCAATTCATACATGAAAATCTGTTTACAGCAGTATTTTATTAATAAATTTAGGGAAAGCAACATGATTTCAACTTGCAGCTGATAGATTAGGTAGATTTTGCAACAGATAATTGGACAAAAATATACCAGGAGACAGTTATTAAACGTCCATCAATCAGTAATACATTTTAAAAAGTCTAGTTTCCAACTAAGTACCTGAAAAATTACATGAGAGCATTTTAATTTGCCTGGCTGTAGACTATATGATTTACTTCACCAGCAGTAACATAACAGCTCCTGGAGGCGCAAAACCGAATCGCCTTTGGTTAATTTTAAGCATTTTAGGTTGTGGGCTGACACCCAGCACCACCACAGTCATAGCTGTCATGTGGATGAACAGGTGCCTGAGCAAGGCAAATTTTCACAGATTTAAGTATCTTACAGCTTCCTAACTCTTACACTATACTTGCTGTTTTGCTTACTGTAGAGGAAGGGGAATGGCTAAGAATATTTTTTCTAATAACAGACCAGTTTTAAATCTGACTAAATATGGGCATAATGTCTGAGTTGTTCTTACAAGGGGAGGCTGCAGCTCTCCTTGGGAGATCCATCATGATTAATCCCTCACTGGGCCAAGGATCTGGGGCATATTTTTCACCCCCCCGAAAAATAAAACTCACTGCATTTATGGAGACCTGACTGATGTTTCCCTAGTTTTCCTCTGTATCTTTGAGATGCATACCAAGTAGCCAGGAGGCTGTATAATAAAAGTATATTATTAACTTCTCACTTTGTGAGTGAACCAGCTCAGGACCCGTCATGACATGCAATATCTACCCATGCCAAGGAAAAAAAGAGCCACTGAATTTTTTCCTCCTGTTCCCAAACCCCTCAACCACTTCATTCTTCATTTGCTTGAAACATTAAATTAAGAGTAACATAAAAGATAACTCAAAATGCAATGCTGGCAGAAGGAAGAAAGCTGACATCCGTAAGACAGCATGCAAATTGTTTATAAAACTCATTCAATTTGTAATAATATTAATAAAAAGACAAGCTGGATTCCTTTCTGTTGGATTCCCATCACCTGTACAATACTTGAACTGAACTGGTTAGACATGCACAAACTCAAAAAAATAAAAGAAAAAAAAAGGAAATAAGGCTCTCATTTAGCTTTCTTTTCAATTCTACTGATATAAATCAACATGCAATACAGATGTTAGTGGAGAATGCATTAATGAGACAAAGTATTGATTAAATAAATTGCATGCCAAAATGCATATGCAAATTGAGCAAATATTTGAGTTATCAAAGAAAAGAGTACAGAAATAAAATTGTCTTTTTTTTGCATTCCCTTGTAGGACATAAAAATCTGGTATAAGTTGAATAAGTTGTTTTCATACTGTTATCTGCCCCAATGAGACTAAGACAGAAGCATATTTAAGTGCTGATCCTGCAAACACTTCAACACAGCCAAAACTCTACTCATATTTCTCACCATAAATGGCACTCCTCATCATTCACAAAACAAAGCCCTTGTACTACCACAACCAGTGGAAGACATAAAATGTGTAGTGTCATAAAGTATACATCACAATGTAAAGATTTGTTCCATTTGATAATGGTGCTGTTTGAGCAATTACAAACTTAAAAACTTCATAAAATGAAAAAAAACCCATATTTTATAGCTCTCCTAATAATACTGATTTATTTTTAACATGCTTGACTATGTCATTAAAGTACAAAGAGATAGAACAATAACATATTGAAGAAACTAGATATTCTATATAATACACTTTTGTAAGCACACCTTTTAAGACTAAAGAAGAAAGATGAATAAGGAAACACATGAAATTTTGCTAACATGTGAAAAACAACAGTTTGGATTCCTCTGAGTATTGCAAAATGGTTACTATTAACAACAAATACTCATACATAATTTTTTACTTATCTCTGTGTTTCCTTCCTGGTTCCATAGTGTATTCTCACTGGATTTTAAAGTATGCCATAATGTTCCAGAAATATGTCTTTGAGGAAAGGACTTAGAAATGTAATTTCTACTGAAATGTTGTAAGTGCTGCACTGAATGACAAGCTGAGTATGCATAATTCAGAGGCTAGAACTACTTCTAAGCCAAAGAGTATTTGGATGGGTGCAGGAAATAGCCAGCATAGGAAAAATAAAGATACAGCTTTTTTTTTTTTTTCTTTTTAACAAGATAGAAGGAAAAAATCAAAATAAACATCTCATATAACTAATGGAAAGGGACATTCAAACCAAGGAAATCCTGGTGCAAACACACTGTATCACATTTCTGATACAACTGTGTGTCTACTTGTACTCCGTAAAGATAGAAGGTTGTTTGCCCCAAAGTGACAAAAGCATTTGATGTAGTGTAAGAACAGGATTATTCACAAAACACAACTTGTGAAAACAGCCTGACTGTACTAATCTGATAATGTGACCATGTCTGAAATGCTAACTGTAGACATGAAAAGCAAGGAGATGCTTAAACAAATGGGTTGGTACATTTCTAAATTATTGAAATAACTCTGTCTTTTGATTGTATACAGAAGGGGATATGGTTATGCCACTCCCTTTATCCTAAACTCAATAAATCTAGCTCTTGCACATGTCAACCATCATTTCACTATACGTTTCTTCTGGTACTTCTTATAGATCTAACTTATCTGAGTTACAGAAACAAAGGAGAAGCTGAAATCAAGGTACTCTCATTCCCCTAGTCCCTAGCAGATGAAAGGATAAGTCTCCATGTCGTAAATAAAGACAGTGCTATCAATATGTGCGGAGAACACTTACAAAATGAAAGCCAGTGAAGTCCTTAGGTAATTTATCACTGCCTTATTCTGAGGACTGGGAAGATTCTTCAGTGCTTCTGTAACCTGTGAGGTTACTGGAAGATATGAAGGTGTGCTGACATGTCCTCATTCTCCTTCAGAGGGAGAATGGCTACATGCCCTCCATGTCCTGGTTAGCTATTGCTGGGTCTCTGAGCCCCATGATATGCTAAATGAGAACCAATACACAGAAGAAAAACTGAAGAGAGAACAAATTGCTGTTAGTATGTAAGGACAAATATGCATATTAACAAATACATATTTAATCCTTTTATATATAGAATTTATACAGGCACTCCTAAGCAGAGATTACAGATGTAAGCTCCACATGGTTCAGTGGGCAACAGTTCAGCTCTGTGGACAGACCCAGAGAGCAATGCAGGATATGGAAGTGAACTTGATCAGAAAATGGATGCACTCTAGAGTTACATGGGTCTTTCCGTTACATGTTTTCCCATGCTATAAGCTGGAAGAGTGTTTTAGAGTAAGACTGTATTATGTGCCACAGACACGTTCTGCATCGACCCTACCACAAAGTTAAGATATCTTGCTACTAACCTGTGGGGTTTGGCTTCAAAATTAAGAGCCAGTAATGAGCACAGCACACACATTTTTACAAATATAAGAGCAAATTGTTGTGCGTTAAAGCTTAAACACGGTAGTTTCCAGTTAAGATTGCTTATAACTTTTTAATATACTACTTCATGAAGTCATAACATACACTGTTACAAAACTTTTCCTGTCAATGGAAAGCAGACATGCTTGGGATACAAGTGAGCAATTGTTTAATAACTCAAAGCATTATTACACTGTAGTTAAGAACAAGAAGCAAAGAATTAAACTAGCAGGGAATTTAGACCAAATCTAATTCCATGCTTGGCATTTATCCAAGACACGGCATATGACACCTTTACTCCTGTGAACAGTGAGCAAATTCTTTAATGACCAAAAGTGGTCAAGACCTCTGTTTCAGATCTCACCTGAAAGACAGGCTAATGAGATTTCCACTACTACTAGGTCTTGCTCAGATTGACAGCCACTATTCCGTAACATTTCCACATTTCCAATCCCTAATGGAACCAAAAAGCAAAGCTGTGCAAAAATTATAATACAGAACTTTTTTTCCTCTCCAAATCTCAAAAGCAGTTCAAGTCAGGCCCAGGATGAATTTTAAGTGTATTCATGCATCTGTTCTTTTACCTAATGTATATTTTGCAATCCTTGACATACAAACACACACTCCTCCTTGAAAGCCACCACATCAGAAAACACAAAATATTCTTTCAATATATCACGACTATAGAATATTCTTTACACAAACTTAAAGGATTATTACTATATGTATACCTTTCATACATCTAAGCATAATACACAATAGACTGGAATGACTCAAAAAAGAATGCTACATATACATAATCCAGATGGAAAAAAAAAACACTAGAATTAACTGGATATCAGAACTGAGTAATTATTCAGAATGCTTCACTGAAACACAAGTATACCATTTACCCAGCGATTAACATCTCTCAGCTTATCAGTTCGTTAATACTTTTTAGTATTATGAGTATTAATTTTAAAAGAGCATCCTAAACACAGCTCCACATACACCACACCACTTGAATACACAGTTGAAGCACCATCAGGGGGCTATAGGACAATTGCCATGGAGAAGTGCTTAACTTGCACTACGCAAGCTACCTTCAGTCATCTTGTTCCATGATCTTCACTTGGAAAGCTTGTTCTAAGGACAGAGAAGGCAAGACAGGCATCAGTCTCTGCCCAACCATGGCACCTCCCTTGTAAATGTGAGAAGGGATGGCAATAAGCTTCTGGGAAACAATATACCTCAGAATAGGATGGATAACATTTTTGGTGTCAACTTCTTTCTCCCAGCTACTGCCTTTCACAAAGCGACTGAAGGACACAGGATGTGCAGTATGTTCTACATACACATGTACTTTAAGGTTATGGATTAGCAAAATGACTCGTGTGGCTCTAGCACTGTAAAAAAATGAATGGCTTGGTGCAAGGCCTGTGTGAGAGAAACTACTGCACATTAATGTGCATTACCAATGCACACATCATAACACGGTATTTTTTTTTTCTCCTAAAAACATGAATTGCTGTATTTGAGTAACTGCACTGTTGTATTGGGCATATGCTGCATTGTATAAAGGCTTTTAATGCAGTGGCATTCATTTATATAATTAAAATTACCACATAATGGTTTTTTATCCAGTCTCATAGTTTAGTAATTTGGAAAAGCTTTTTTACTTTTCAGGCACAATCCCATTAACTGGCTTACCTATAATTTTTTGATATATCAGTAGCAAAGGTAACAACTACTTCAGTTGCAACTTGCAATCCAAATCCAAACATCCTATCACTGTTTTTTCCCTCTGTAAAAATTCTTGATGACATTAAAACAGGTAGATAAATTTAGGAAGACAGAAATTCATAATTTATGAACATTGGTAAAAAGGAGTACGTTCTCAGAAATATTTTTCATGTAAGTGCCCATACTTGCTAACAGTCTGTGGATAAACAGGTTTTGCTACTAACCACACTCTAAAAAGTTTCTACTATTTAAATTATCAAGGAACTTATCTGCCAACTACATATTGCACTTTAAGCTAATATCTTTCCAGTTCACCTTTCGAGGCCTGGTTTCATCTTCAGGCTTTAATTAATTAGACTAGAATTTATCAGACCTGCAATCTAGTTCATAAAAAAAGAAGAGCTTCATAAAGCTGTATATTTTCTTTACTGAAACATAGAAACAAAATCTTTTGAATGTTATTGTTTTCATAATATAATAATAAACTAGATACTTCAGTACTGATATTATGTCATTAGCACTGAAGAATCAAACTTCAAAACAACAAAGCAGGTTGCTTCAAGATTGTGTTAAAATTACTTAAGGAAATAAAGAATTCTGCCTTATTTATCAGATACTTCATGGATACAACGTGTTTTCTAAGCTCTGTGAATTACATTCATGTGTTGTGTGCATAGCAAAGATCTTTTTTAACCTAATCACTGCCAAAATACTGGAAAAAAATTATGATTACCTGGATTTTGCCCTCAAAATTCATTTTTATAGCAACTCATTTCACCTTGAATATTTTTTTCTAGAAATATACCTATACAATATGAAAAAAAAAAAGAGAATGTGGTGTTAAATCCAACTTCAGTAACAGTCAATTACCCATTTGCAGTCCTATTGCTTTGCTAGTGAATAGTAATCTATGTAAACAATGTATTCAGTGGCTCACTGCACTACAATTGATGTATTTCACTATTTTCATTATATGTAAAATTGAGTACAAAGGATTCTGAAGTTTATTCATGTTATTAATTATAACAGCATACAGGCAACAGAGTCTAAGACTGAACCATTCTGAAAAGCAGAATAGAAGGGGGTTATTTGAGATACTATTTCCTGAGAGGTATTTCCCTTCAGTCCTGCCTAAAGGTAAATACTGGTTTCTTCCCAATTAGTTGCTGAACTTCTCATCTGAACAAATAAACTACAGGGCATGCAGCCTTAATCACAAGACACAGGACTGAGTAAGAACTTCATTTGCGACTTTGCTATTTCCTGGCAGTCTATTTTCTTGCTTCTACATCATCAATATGGAAAATCCATACTTTCACAGAATCACAAAATGATCAGGGTTGGAAAAGATCTTCAAAGATTATCTAGTCCAACCCCTGTGCCAGAGCAGGAACCCCTAGAGTAGGTCACACAGGAACATGTCCAAGTGGGTTTTGAATGTCCCCAGCGAAAGAGACTCCACAACCTCTCTGGGCAGCCTGTTCCAGTGCTCTGCCACTCCCACAGTAAAGAAATTTTTTCTGGTTTTTACGTGGAACCTCCTATGTTCCAGTTTGCATCCAGTGCCCCTTGTCCTATCACTGGACATAACTGAAAAAGGCCTGGCTCCATCCTCCAGACACTTGCCCTTAACATATTTATAAAGTTGGATGAGGTTGCCCTCAGTCTCCTCTTCTCCAAGCTAAAGAGACCCAGCTCCCTCAGCATTTCCTCATCAGGGAGATGTTCCACTCCCTTCATTATCTTTGTGGTTCTGCTCTGGACTCTTTCAAGCAGCTCCCTGTCTTTCTTGAGCTGAGGGGCCCAGATACAAGTCATATAACACTTTTTTCACATTGTTTGAGAGTACAAGTGGTAATATTATTCTAGTAAAGAAAGTGAAGAAAAAAAGACACATTAGTATCTAGGATATGCACGTTGGTGACTTTTTTTGTTAATTTGAAGGAGATTTTTGTTCGGACATTTCAGGGTTTCTTGGTCTTTTTTATGTTGGTCGTGTTGGTTTTGTTGCTTGGTTGTTTTTTTTAAGTCACTTGCTGAATTACATTTAAGATAAACTGAAGTTTGGCACAGGGTGCTTAGCTTGGCTGCACAGTCAAGGCAAAGCTGCAGAAGAGCTTGTTCCATAGGTGTAAAGGCCTG
Organism: Apus apus; assembly: GCF_020740795.1. Lineage (NCBI taxonomy): Eukaryota > Metazoa > Chordata > Aves > Apodiformes > Apodidae > Apus > Apus apus. The sequence continues at coordinate 14,055,586 of NC_067294.1, read as the reverse complement.
AAAAGCAGCATACAAGCTAAAGCTGCAAAGCAAAGCTTTGCATTCAAGGACAAATGCCTCTGGTTCTAGCGACAAAGCACTCAGGCTGTGGGGGACACAACAGAACACCACTACTATCACCTGAACACAACAGTTTTCTAATTTAATTAGTGGGTTTTTTTCTGACCCCAGCTTTGCCTCAATCATCTAAAGATAATGCACAGCTCAGTAAGGCACAGAATAACAGGTATTAGCATCCCATCAGATCTACAGCACTTCACAATTTACTGGTGATGTTCAAAAAAGAAATTAAGGCCTCTCATATTAATGTATTTCTCCATAACTACAGGCCAACACTAGAAGCAGGAATCTACATGGCAAAACTAAAGCCCTTCAGCATTCTCTTGAAAGCCTGGGGTACCAATGCTCTAAGCAAGCATTAGTGAAACATTTTATAAGCATCTTTAGCAAACACTGCAGTAATGGAATCGTGCATAACAGAGAAGAAGGATTAACACAAAAACTATTTACAAAAAGATTTCTGACGGTCTTTTGTTCAATCTCAGACAATCTTTGTTCATCCCTATAGCTCAAATAACAAAATAATGACTAAGTTATATATCACAGAATATAGGGAGGAATGAGAACTTGAATTCTCTAGGAAAGCCATCTGGTCGAAGTTGAAAATACTTTTCTTTTTAAAGTTACACTTCATATAAAGTGAAGTCGGTCCCATCACTTGCACCCACAGATGTAGGGCTCAAAAATAAACAGTCATTCTCATAAATGTAAACTTCCACTCTGTGGATTTTTTTTTATCACATATATACTAAAATGCCAACAATATGTCATACCTAAGAAATATCCTTTTATCCTATTTTAAAGCCAGTATTCAACTTAAATGGTAAGGCATATCTCTTGATCTTGTTTTGTAAAGGTTGCACTTGCTACAGGCTTAACACAGCTGTGGGAGACGGTATGGAAAGGATCGATAAAGCAGTATTACCCTTTGTGATAGTGAATCTCTGCAGGACATTCTAGCTTAACTCTGTTGCCTGCACTTACATTTCACACTTTCCCTCCGGGAGAATGGTCTAAAACATAGTCATGGATTAACAAAACAAGAAGAGGTGTGCAAAATTTCTCTTCTTGTTCCTGCCCTAAAGTTGTTACCTCTCTGTAAGAGCCATAAAATAAAAATTATTCTGTTAAATTACAGGGTTTTTTTATTAAGATAAAAATATACTCATGAGCCCTGCTGAACACTGGTCCTAGCTTCATCACAGTGGAGATGCAATAGGTTATGATTTTAGTTTCAGCAGCATGATTAAAAATAAATAAATAATAATTAAAAAAAATAATGAAAGAGCATGGTCCCAGAAAGCTATATATTATCACTGTGAATTTTACCAAATGGCAACTCTTGTTGCTATTAGTGAAGCATATAACAATATATGAGACGGGTATTTTGGGCACAAAGCAAAGCAAACAACTTCAATTATAAGTAGTAGCATAGAAAAAGTCACAGACACTTAAGTGGGTCAGACATAAAATGAAGACTGGAACAAAGTCAGCAGAGGAGGATGCTAAAACCATATAAAGTTTTATACACACTTTAGAAGAAAAGTTTCAGAAACTAGGACAAGTGTTTAAAACTTGAGTCAGACATGAAGGGTCTGACAGGTAGAGGATACAAAGGTGGTGATGACATATTTAATACAGAAGAAAGAGAATCTTATTTTAATCCGCATACAGACTGCTACATTGGTACAAAGAGCAACATCAGAGCCAAGAGGCAGTTGTGTAATGGCACTTTATCAAATGTGCTAGAATATAAACATGCACATGTAGGAACAAAATAAACTACCAAAATCTCTGTGCCCTTCAAAATTTAAGCATTCTAGAACAGATTACAGTGAGACACTCATACATTGTGTCCTTGAAAAGTAACACGTCTTATATTCTTCCTCAGACTATTTTGGAGTTTGAGATAAGCAAATTCATTTGAGGTTCTCTAAAATGGTGCAAAATAACATAGAATGAAATAGAAGAGTGAGGTACACATGAAATTGCAAGCAGAAGAGCTAAAAAAAATAGGTGATAGCAGCAGGTGGAAAAGGTAAAAGACCCATTTGGAGACAAACGCCAAAGGTGTTTGAGTGTAAGGAGGCATGGAAATAACATTGATGAGCTTCGGGCTCTAAGGCCCTAAGCCTACTGAAATTGGTGGACAAGCAATCATGTAAGCATGCATCTCTGCTTTCACCAAATCTAGCAGCTGTCATTTCCCTTTTTTCCTCCTACACTGGCAAATCAAAAAACCTGTATCTACCCTTCCCCATTCCACCTTTACCTGCAACCAACCAAATCCCAGGAAGTTAGACTTGAAGCTGTGCCTGGATACAATGAGTATATAACTCAAAGTCGTGATCTGTGGACAATTATGACAGCTAGAGTCATGAGCAAGAGAAAGGGAAATGTGTGCGGAATTACTACACAATGCTGATTTTTTTTTTTTCCAGAGGTCTGTTATGATACCTTCTATAAAAAGTTTCTAACAGCAGAAGGACAATAGTCTGCCTCCTAACGACAAGTTATTAAATGTGAAATTGACAGTGTGCAAATGGGGCAACAGGAACAACCTAAAGAATATAAACTGCCTCACACCTCCAAAAGGGTTTAAGTGGTAATTACAATGAAATCCAGAAAAGGCATTAAAAATATTTTCCAAATACAGTTTCAAGAACAACTAATTGTATTAGAAAAATGTTTCCGTAGCTTCACACTTTTAAGCTATGTAGACATTAATCATTTCATAGGTAAAACTTCAAATCAAACTAGAGATTGTGAAAAGTCACATGATGTAAGTACATTGCCTGCCTGGCCTTCAGCATTGTAACCTTTTGGTGTGCTGTTTATTTTATTTGGGAGTAGACTTTTGTTTTGCTTTTTGTTTGTTTTTCCTTTTTAACACCAAATGGCAATGAGTCCAAGTAGCATGGAAGACAAGATTAGCATGTTCTTTCTTGTCAGAGAAAAGCCTTGTTAAAGACTAAGCAGATAGTAGCTCTTCTGAAAGAACCCTATATGATGTAAGCATGTCCTATTTGTTTGTTTATGGTGCAGATAATGTATCCAACTTCTGAAATTTTCTGAAATACTTGTTTGTATGTTTTGATTTTATTTTACTATTTCAAATATGTGCAAATATTTAAAAATATTTTTAAATATTTAAATCTTTAAATATTAAAGACTTAATGATTTAAAAATATTTAAAGATTTACATATTTTAAACATTTCAATTGTTTGCACTGTTAGTGAGATGGGCACTGTCATTTTTCACAGCTCCATGCAGGTACCACATGGAACCAAAAACTAGCTTGCTCACTCCGCAGTAACTTAAATAGACAAACTATTATCTGCAGAAAATGAGACAAATGGCAAGATGTTTAAAGACTCAGGAGGCCAAGAGGCCCCCATGGCTCCTGAGAGCGGGTGATGTCAGAGAAAATCCCAGTCCCATTGACTGACTACCCTGCAGGACCTCAAGACCTGATCCAAAATCCTGCAGGAGTCTTTCCGTTGGCAACTATGGGCTATGAATCAGCCCCCAGGCTCCAGGTGTAAGAGAAGAAATTAATCCAGTCCCAGGGGTAGTCAGCCAGGCTACAGTACTGAATGGTTCTCAGTGAACTGAAGACTTTCCCCAACCTCAGTTCTCCCCACTGTAACCAGCGCTCCTGCCAACCACTTGGTTATCCCATAAGCAAAGCTTTTTGTGAATACGTTAGCAGCTCTAGACATGCTCAGAATTTACACTTACTTGACTTGAGAATTAGACTTGAGAATTAATCTGAAGTTTTCCTTATGCTGAACAATGCAAAAAGATATATAAAACTTTATCTATTGCTATTCGCTTATCTATATATTTTATCTACATAAAATATAGATGATTACATACAGTTATATACATATAGATGTTATAAAACAAGGTAAATCAATTAGGATAATTTCTACCTTTGTGTGGAACAAGTGATGCTAATAAAATAATCTCATTAGCCTTTAATCACTGAAGATTTAAATGAATAATTTTTCATTTCCTAGTAAGCCCAGACTGACTGAAATGCAATATTACTTTTTGTTACATAGACAGTCTGCAACTTACCTAGGGCAGTATTTATCATTCAGACAACTTAAGTACCACACAAAAAAAATCACCTTGAGACAAATGAGAAATTCTCTCTTGGGAAACCCAAAACTGTATTAATATGATAAGCAGTAGAGATTCACTTTTCCTTCATTAACTGTAGTAGACATTTCTGATATACCCATGAAAAAAGTTTAAAGAAAATAATAAAAAAGAAAATAATAATAAAAAAACAAAACAAAACAAAAAATCCTCCAAGGTTCAAATATTCTTCTGGTCATATCAATCATTTTCAGCTCAACCAACTTTATTCTTTGTTACAAAAGTATTAAAATCAAGATGGAAATCAGCTGAAAAATTCAATGCCCAGAGGGAACTCCATACTTAGATAATCTAATCCATTTAGGAAACTAAAAGTTCATTTCAGGTATTTAGTCACCAAAGCAATTATCAGAGGCTGACTGATGAAATTGGGCTGAGTGGTATTTTACCAGATTTCAACAATCCTGCTGGAAGAAAGCAAACTGTAGGGAAAAAAATTACTGTCTTGGTTATGGAGCTGAGATAAACAAAGATAAACTGAAAAAAAAATATGCAATTATTGCAGTTACCTTTCTGTTAGTATTTCCTAAATACACTGTTCAGTATATACTAAAGACCTTTTCAAACCACAGAAATACACATAGCAGTGTGGCTATTTCAATTCCTGTCTCTGCAGGTCAATTGTTTCCAAACCTTTACACACATTGCAACTCTGTGCACATATCTCTTGCTCTTCCCACACTCTTCTTAAAAACAGGAGAAAGATCCACCCCTGAGTAAGCAAATTGTTTAACATCTAGGATTAAATAAGATCCAACAGTTGAGCAATTTGCAGGAAATAAGTCTGTTTCATGCAACCAGAGGTTTCCAAAGCAGATATGCACCAACAGCACCCACCAGTGTGCCAAAGCTGTTTAAAAAAGAACTTTCACTGGGGATTATTTAAACTAGCATTTATTTTAAGTTAGGACTCTGCAAATAGTTAACATTTCACTGAAAGATATTCTCAAAAATTACATCTTTAAAACACTTCACCAGAAAAAAAAACAACCACATTTTCAAGCAAATGTTGTTAAGTGTTAGAAGGAATTTGTACCCATGAACATAAACTAGCATCCACACAAATGTATTTTATGCTTGTGGAATCATACCAGGTATTTCAGTTTGATTAAATGTTTTTATGCTCATAGTTTAAGGTGGCTTGATATTTGGTGTAAAATAAAACCCCTCATCATCTTAAAAGATCATCATTTAGGCCTTGAACATCCAGACATGAAAATGCTGGTTAACAGATAGGCCTGTATGTGTATAAGGGCAAGTACAACACACATCTGCTTTGGAAATGTACTGAATCACACTGAAAACCCAGAACAGCTCCTGCTCAAAAGAAAAATTCGCTGGTATACTAAGATCCCACCAACTGAATGCCATTTTTGCACAGGCAACTGTATGCTGAGAACCAGTGCTTACTCATTTAGCACCAGCTAACCCTGTATCTCTGCCCAATTAAAGTGAACAAGGAATTCAGAGTCAGACAGAAGTCTACCATTGCTATCGTGGGCTCACAAACAATCTCGTACCTCATTACAGCAAAGTATCTGAGGCACCATTATAGCTTTCCTTTCCAAACGATATTTGAGGGAATACACAGGAGAATCAAGATGACTGCTTAGCAAACAGCATAACTAGTTCACTATAAAGATCCAGGAAGAAATGGTAAATCTAAGATTTTTTTTAAAGGTATTCATTTGGAACAACTGCTGCTTATTAAACACTGAGCATCCAAGATGCTGGAAGGATCTTAGATGAATGCTAAAGACAAATACAGTGCAAAATTATATAAGCTTTTCATGAGAAAGAAATCAGCAGCATGGCCTCCTCCGCTTGGTTTGTAAGATCAGCTTGTCTATGTTAACTGTGTTTATGTTTACTATTACAACATTGTACCATTTTGTCCCCAAGATGCATCTATTCAGCTATACTTCTAATAAAACCTGCTCCTTTCCTGGAGTCTCCAACACAAACAAGGAGGACCACATATAATCCTCTGCCTTGGAACCTTTTTCTCCTTCCAAAGGATCCTCGTTCTCTAAGATTTTCCAGTGTTAACATCTCTGTAACAGTTCATCTTTTCAAACAGTTAGGAAATACAGAATTGTTTCTAAGGCACATGAATTATATTACTGCTCTTCACATGGCAAACATTTGCAAAGAGTTTTCGTACAAAGCTGCCATACTTCAAAGAATCAGTATCGGTATTAGAGCAGCAATACACTATAGGCAAAACACTACATTGCAGGATATTCCCAAGGGAAAGATAATGACCTTCAAAACACTTTCTTGTAGAGAAATTCTTAGCCCACGATTAATAATTTCTCTGAAGAAAATACTGAAATGTACTAACTAATGAAAAACCAACAATATCAGGATATTCATGACTTGCTAACAAGCATAGCAGGATGGACGGAAGTAATTTACCTCTGCCCTGCTGAGTGACTTTGGCTGTCCATCTACACAGAATGAACCTAATTAGCTGGTATCAAAAATGCCACAGCTTGAGCAGTGGGCAAAATGTATGAGGGAAATAAAATCAATCAGTATGAGACACCTTCATTTCCATTTACTAAATATTAAGTGCAGTATTTTGTCCTAAATTAACTAAGAGCTAATGAAGACCTTATTTCACAGTATTCTTCTGCAAGTGAGAATGGAAGAAAGATTTTTTCTGAGTACCCAAGCTTATCCAGACATTTCAAATTCTTCCTGAGTACACTATATCATAGCATATTTCAACTTCCATTTGTAACCACAGAATATTCAACCACAGAACATTATATTAAAATAACATTAATGGTCTGTCTTAAACTCTTAAACTGATAAAAGTAGAGACAAAAATTCATGCTGACAGTTTATTATGGTCTTCTACTGCTGTGCAACACACACACGCACCCCACCTGCACCAGACACAATAGCTTAGATTAAAACATGAGTATCTGTCCAGGCTTGTAACATCTACCGAGAATGCTCTTGCTCTAGTGCATGCACACAAGCACCTAACACCTTAATCTCTTCTGTAAGTGCCTGTCTTCAAGGAGCAGATCTGAATTTAAAGATAAGATGCATAATTTTATAATTTTTTTTTAGCTGTATTAATCATCAATTTCACATAACAGCACAGCAGCTAATAAAAATTAAGACACATTTTTCTTTATATATATATATTCTCATTGATTAGTGCATTCATTTTATCAACAGGGACACACTACATGCAATAAGAGGACCTATTTCATTTCATTCTCTTCTTCAGGTTTTACACAGTCTGTAGCTGACATTTGCACCTTGCCCAGACAGCAGCATTTTTGACCTTGCTTTTTTAGAGGCTTTTTAGCATAAAATAATCTTTGTGGTTAGAGCCTGCAACTTATGCTGAATTATGAGTACTTCACAGTAAGGAAATAAAGTATAGTAAAATGCTGACAGTACTCCAACGCTTTTCCCACAAGTCCTGTGAAGAACCAGCCAATTACCCTGCAATTGACACAAGTAACTGAAAAAAGCATCCTCATTTCTAGCATTTGTAAATTCATTTGCAAGTAGCTCATAAAAATTAAATGTATACTTATTACGGACACAAAGGCATGTTTAAATCACATTAAAGGGATAATTTTATGATACTTGTAATTATTCTCCAAAAAATGATTTCTCTGTGCTGTTCGTAGTAATCCTCTGCAAGCCTTAAATTTAAATCTGTTTCTTTACAAAACTGCTTTCTTGCAGTTTATGTGAATACTAGTTTTCTATAATAGGATTGCACAACAGCACAGGCTTCTGGCACTGATCTTTCCAACAGAAAAAGGAACACTGAAACATTTGCTCCTGGGGGTGAAGAAAATACACAGAAAGGACTGCATGTTATTTTAGGAAAAATTTACAAAAATGGAACCAGATCCAAACTGTGACTAAATCCAAGATGGTTGCATTCCTTCTGCAGTCATGACAAGCTGTCAAACATTATTGACATTAAAGAGTTTTAGCTAATAAATCAATAAGAGCTGGTATTATGTACCAAACATTTCTGGCAGAAGACAAAAAAAGGAAGATAAAAGGAAAAAGGGAGGAAACAACAGTAGCGCTCATGACTTATTTTAAGCTTTACTTAGAAGTTTATTTACAATGCTTTTCATTAGTTTATCTGAGTCTTTCATATAGACACATAGACATGTTTTTCATCCTTTTCCCCACAAATATGAGAAGGCTTTTACTTCTCTAAATGAAAATATAAATTGCCAAATAAAGAAATTTGTGGCAGAAAGCACCCTAGATAACACCATTTCCATGAGTCTTGCTCCTCTAATCTGTGCTATTATTTTAATTATGAAGGTACTGCTCTTCTTTTTAGACAGAATGTATGTTACTCTCCAACAAATGGCACTGCATTAGGGACTGAAAGCATAATATACTTTTAAAAGGCATGTAACTGAACGATAAAGGAAAACAAAAATTAAACCCAAGAATTAACATTAAGGCTACTATTTGAAATAGTCTGCTTTATCTGTCAAAAAGAAACTCCCATTAAAAAGACAGGAAACAAACAATTTGGTGAAGGTCTATATTGAAATATTCTCCAACAGTCTCATAGCAACACACAGATCTCAGGTATCTGTTATGTTCACCTCAGAGTTTTTAAAGCTCTTTTCTAATCAAATGATAGCAATTTAAAGCTCTAACATTCCAGCCAAAACCTAATGCTTTGCCTGAGTTTTCTGCTTTTATAATAGCAGCAAATTCCCTGGTGCTTACCACAACCCTCATCTCTTAGTTCTCATCCTAGCCATCTTCCAGAGAGTTGACACCTCTTTCTGAGTAAGGTTACTTTTCATAAGGTCACACATACTGAAATTGTCCTGAGCATCAGCTCTGACTACATTATATTGTAAACGCATCAAGAAGGGTTAATGTTTTATTTTCCATAAAGTGGTTAATTTGCACTGATCCATTATAGTGAGCTGCTTTCAAAGCTCCTAATTCAGAAGTCTCTGTTTTTTAAAAATCTGAACTTGAACTGTTCCAAGTAGCCCTTAAAGTAGGGAACAAAAGACAGTATTTCTTTCACAGTTCCTGTGCCCAGGAATGAGAAGGTTCTAGTCCTCATGTGATAGGCTTACCTTTAATATTTGTCTGTCCTCATATATCTATTTACTTATGTATTGTATTTTTATGTTTCCATCATGCAAGAAAAATAATGGGATGAAGTTTCATGGCTAAGTACAGAATAATTGTAATCAAGCTTTCAAGCTGTGACACGGCTAAAATAACTCTTGATTGTTGTGGTTTTCTATATATAAACTATCTGAATTTAATTCTGATCTATTCTTTGTGAATAATTGGTTTGTCTCTCTCTTGCAAACAAGACCTCCGAAACATGAAGAAGCAGCTGCAGTAGGAAGGATCTTTCACACAACGTAGAATAGTCACTGGGGCTAGCACAGAAGAGTTACTCCTGCCACAACAGATTGTCAAATTATCACACTGGGGTAATGATTTCACACTTAACTGAACATCTCTGTAACGTTAGCCCCAAAGACATTTACTGCAAGGGCAGGGACTTCAACTGAGGGGAAAAAAAGCACACTGAGGAAGAAGTTGTAAATTACTGACTGAAGCAGAGTTAAAACATTGTGTAGAATGAGAGCAGATGACACAGGGGTCTGTCCTAAAAGCAAGTGCTAGGTGACATGCAACCATACAAGACCTTACAGGGAAAATGGAAAAGTGTCATCACTAGTCTTTTCAGTCTTTGAATTGCAGAGGAATTACAATGCTACTTAGCAGTCCACCTTAATCAAAGGTGAAAAGATAAATACCAACTCTAGAAATCTGTTCTAATTCCTCATCCACAGACTGATTACGTGATATCTATGCAGAAAAGGGTAAATTTAGTCTTTCATCAAAGTTGTAGCAGCTAGATAAATTACATAAGTCCACATAAAATTGACCTTCAACTACCACTTCCTGATAACAGAGAGGAGTTTCTCACCTTTACGTTATCAGATCTGTCTCAAAAGTTCCTGCAGCAAGATTTCCCTATACTTAGAAAGCAATCTGTGTGCCAGCAGCTGCAAGATTTGCCCTCCAGGCAACCAAGGGTGGCAAACTCCTAAGACAAGAAATCCAGTGAGGCAAAAATTAGTGATAAGACTAGAGGAAGCTCTTAGGAATCTTTATACATCTAGAAACTCAGAGGCAACACCTTGATTCTTTCAAAACAACACTTAGAAGCATAGTTCTGAGGCTGGGAGTTTTCAGGCCAAATTTCAGAACAACAGCTTGGATGAGTGGCATGAATCTACCAGGACTGTCCAAAATTGCTGAACAGATAAAGTATGTGATCACTATGAACTGCAGAAACAATTGGTACAGCAGGACAGAAGGGAAAGATGAAGCTGTTCTGGAGCCCTGTGTCACAGTCTGCCCATCAGGATGCAAAAGTGCATCTGTAGTGTTTGATCACAGCATCCCCAAACACTTGTGTTTTGAAAACTCCAGAACCCAAGTTTTACCACGCACATGATGCTGAATGGGATATCACTAAAAGATAAAGTAATTCTTTTTTATCCAGCATGATTACATCATCTCATGTTCTTTCTCACACTGATAGATGGTACAACAGGAAGTATTTCCTCACAGAACGGAATTATGGTATTGCCACAGGAACTGGGAATTACCCAATTGAGCTTAGGCAAAACTATCAGACTTCAGAATTGTACTCAAGCCAGAGAAAGGGTAAGACCTAATAAGCAAGGTATCTCATAGCAGTCAAGCTTGACTATATGTTATGGACACTTTCTTATCAGTACAAAGACATATACTTATCTTGGGGTGACAGAACAATATATAATAAGGGCATTCCTATCTCTTCACGGCACTAAGCACTTGAGCTTCACCAGTAGCAAGATACAACCTACAGCCTCCAAACAAAGGCAATTTGCAGCTGCCAATATGCTACACTTGCACTAAGAAAAGCCTTAAGAAGTAACAAACCTTTCTGAAGATAGATGCAATCTATCATTAAACTTTAGGTTCTGATTTATTGAATTTATGATTCTCAGTGTTCTTTTGTTAAACACAAGTAGAAATACATGTAAAAAACAGCTTATGATTAATATATTTATAATAAAAAACTTATAATAAAAATATAATAAACCTTCAGAAGAAAACTCTTTGAACTCTTAAATTATTTAGAAAGTGTGATTCAGAAAGTATGATTCAAAGACAGAAAGATGTTATCAAAGAAAAGAGTGTGCTACAAAGTCACGCTGTCCGACAAGGCTGCCCTTATGCTAAATTTAACACTGTTAGCATTTTGCACTGATTATTTAAAGACGCAATAAATATTTAGTAACTGCAGCTTGTGAGCTTCTATTGTCTTTTTTCAAATTCTGAGATTATTAATTTCCTATTTTTTAGAAAAAAAGGACATTATAGAACCATTTTATTTGCAAATTACTTGAAGGAAGCTGTAATCATTAAAACCAGGCTAATTCACTTGACTTCTGCAAAACACACTAACATGAAACTATGATTGCTTCTCATCCGATACCGCTTAGCTTTCAAACAGTCTTTTCATTTTAGGAAGTTTATCTGATTTAGACAGAATAAAACCAAAACAACCCTAAGAAGAATTAATTACTGTTCCCTCTCACTTACAGAATTAAGAATTACAGAAGTGACTTTCTGTTGATCTGTGTTATACTGAATTTAAATTTCTGTATCTTTGTCAGAAATGCAGAACTTTTCCACAGTCAGAAAAATCTACCCAGAAACGGGCAACAGTTTTTCAATAGACACCTAATGACTCTGTTCTTCACAGCACCTCTCCTTCAGTGTTCAGATTATGAGCTAGAAAGATAAAATTTATCTAGAAATTCTAAAGAGTTATATTTCACCAAAGCTTTTTTTATACTTTTTTATACTGCTGGACACATAAGCAAAGTTCCCTCCAGGACACACAAGTAAAGTCCACTCTATAAGGGGTGAGGGGCTACCAAAGCAAACAAAAAAGGAAAATGAAAAAGAAAAAAACACAACAAGGCAGTATAATTTCTCACTTAAAAACAAATAATTAAGGTCCTAACTATCAAGACCCTCAAAAACACGTACATCTTTAATCACATCTTAAAAAGGTTTTATGGTATCTCATAGTATCTTTCCTACAGTCAAAAAGAACAGAAATAAATCAGCTCATCATCAAATCCCCACAAGTTATTGTGAACAACTCATGAGGCTTATTTTTATCTCTTTTAATTAAAACAAAGGGCAACTATGATCATAGCCATCTTCTACCTCTACACAAAATTCACGTTTTTTACAACTCTAAAGCTGTAGTCATATTGCAGATCCTGTTTACATCTAGAAATAAAGACTACTACTTCTGATATTTTGGATATAGAACCTGGCACTGTGCAGTAACTTCAAAAACACAGCTCAGTGTGGAATTGCACTTTTACAGGAAGGAGCCAGAACATTCTGTGATTCTTCTTTTTTGACACGTTAATTGTTCTTCCATATACAAGGAGAACAAAAGCAGCAGCATGCCATATTTATTCAATGAAAGTTGAGCCACAGGGGTTATGGTACATTCTTTCTCCAACACCAGCCAAATTATCTCAGTGCCCAACTTCTAAGAGGCTGCAATAATACTCCATCATTTGAGAATGCTGGTAGGCTTATGCATCATTTTAACAGCATGAAGGCAGATTGAGATCATCTCCCTGTTATAGGAACTTGGAGACAAGCGGCAGCCCTGGTGAATCTTTTTCATACATTCTCACTCTCAACAATAACCTTAAAGAGAAACTACCATGCTAATTAATCTTCATTGAGCATATCCAGAAACAGTTATTATAATTGAAAATTAGTTTGTTGTGTCTACAATAATACCTGCTGTTTCCTTTTTCATAAATAAATAAATAAATTTTGAAGGCTCTAAAATAAGGTCAGTCTGTCTTCCAAGAAAACCCAAGTTACCAAAAATTAATTTATAATTTTTTCCCCCAAAAAACCTATCTTTGTAGGTATGAGAAAATGCACGATCCACAAATATTAACTTGATCGCATTTGACTGTAACGTTTCAGGAAAAAAAATAAAGAAAATGATCTTGAACATTTCTAGGCAAAGTTATTACTAACAGAATTAGGTGACTAGAGAAGCGAAGTAGCTATGCCTGCAAACCTACACACAGATAATTCTTTATTAAAGTTAGAGAATCTTACAAACAACACAGTTGTGACTGATGAAATAAAAGCTCATAGCCCTTACAAAAATAGATTTGAATTCAAGATGTTAGTCTGTGTTTTCCAGAAACCTAATCCTTTAAAGACTTTTTATTTTGACTTTTTTTGTTTCTTAAGTAATTAGAAAAAACGGACCAAACCCTCCCTTTCCAAGACAAAAATATACACTCAAAAGTGAGGGCATTGAAATTCAGCTGAAATTTAAATTTCCTATTTGTAGGAAATAAGAACACTTGCTGGAAAATACCCAGATTTTTATTTCAGTTTGATTTACAGTAAAACAGACTGAAAATACAGAAGCAGAAAGGCTGCCAATTTTTATTAGGTAAGCAACACTGACACAACCTTTCAATGTCACAAAAGCAAGTGTAGCTGTATTTCTAATTATGCCACAGAGTTTATGCCTTTACTGTGTCTTGCATTAAAAAATACAAACCAAAATCCCAAACAAACCATGCATATCTTCTTAAAGTACTTCAAGTAGTTGGAGAGTAAGTTGGTCTACCCAAATGACAGTTTAGGGAAGAATACTATCCTCAGTTTTAAAATATAACATGTTTTCCCAGAGCATGAGCATTCAAGAGTCTGAACTCACAGAGGAAAGGATAGAAGGTTGGAAAGTGAAAATGTACCTTAAATACAGAAACTTCTGGAGTCAACAAAAGGGATAAGGATACCCCTGAGTGAGTGGTGTTTCAGAGAATGGGTATCTCCCAGTTATTGGTGCTTTAAAATTAATGTCCATTTTTCCTTGGGTGTGCAGCACTGCTCTACAAGCTCCAATAAACAAAGCAGCCTTTGCAGTGCATGGCTGTAGATTTCCAAAGACAGTTGTCTAGTGCAAGTTTGGCAAGTGGGTGAATGATAGTGAGAGCAGGAACAGTTGGCTGAGCCAAAAAAAGTCTCATTCTGCGTCACCACGCCTCAGGAACCAGATGAAGTGGTGCAGCATTCATGTCATCTGAGCTTGGGACACCAATAGCCCAGAGACAAGTGGAAATGGCAAGTTGGTTTCAGGTATTGCCTCAGGGGAAAGCAAGTAAGAGCCATAAAGAAAGACTGCCAATCCATAGACTAAATCTCCAATAACATGTTCATTTTTTGGCGGAGCTTCATACTTTAAAAGTACAGATTGATTCAGGCCATTCTGAAGTCTACTGTCCTATGCTAAAGACATTTTTCCACCTAAGTGAGAGATCTGCTCGATATAGAAACTGAGGGACAGAGTAACACTTGACCCAGGCTACAGGATGCCACCAATAAACAGTCGAGTAAACTTCAATGACTGTGGCCCCTCTTGCCACCCAGACATTCCCAGGCTGTAGCTTTGGTTCAGAGTCCTACACTGTATTTTATTACATGAAAGAACAGTTGAAGCACTCACAGAGTAGGATTGCAGCATCTGGCTCATTACCCAACAATATTCTGTTTGCAGGCAAGCAAACTGTCTACCTGATGGTGTCTCAACAGTCTTCAAGATTGGAAGAGTTGAAACAAAAGTTTCATTAATAAAAATACCCAGCAGAAGAAACGTATGTGCTGCCTGACTTTGGACTCGAGCTAAACACCAGACTAAGAGCCTTTTGCTTTCTGTCAGGATAACAGAGATGCTCTTTGGTTCTTGAGTCATGAGGCTAAAGAAGCTACAAAACTTATGTTCAAACAACTACAAATATTCAAAGAAACTGTAAATTTTTAATGATCGCAGGAGCCACTATTGCCAGAGAGGGAGCATGTCACTGTATGAGAATAACTAGCACTAGGAGAGAGGAGGTGTAGGATCCTCTTCATGGCCCACTTTAAAGGCATGTCAGTATGCTCTTCAGATTGTGTCAGACAGTAGCATTAAAGCCTTGGCAGGATGCGCCTGAGGGCTTCTACTTGATCCTTCTTTTAAAGAAGTGCCAACAAGCTCAGAATCATGGAAGGAAGCAGGCATTACAAAATACATACCCTTATCAGAATTCTTCTCCAATCTAGGAACAAATACAGTTGGAAGAGTTTCAGAAAAGGTAGGTTAATTTATGGTGTGACAGTAAGTGTAGTAGTATACATAATCAAAAAGGAAACAGTCAAGTCCCCAGAGGGCCATATGGTCAGTGAAGACTTCATGCTTCCCTGGCTATGATATAACATTCTGTTTTTCATGCTGTGCATATGCTTCTCCTAAAAACAGCAGAGCAGATTATCTGTTCTGCTTTCAGAGAGTGAAGTTAGAAATCTGGCACTCGTGGGTTCCTGGGAGTCCATAAGCACGCACGTCCAGCACTAGGAAACGTCTTTCTATAAGGTAGAAGAATGCTTTCATCAAAAAAAGAAACATTACTCCAAATGGAGGACTTAATGTAATTTCACTTACTCATTTTTCATGTGTAAATGGTGCAACGCCTGATAGGAAGGGTGAGGGTGAATTCCTTTATGTGCAGATCCAGCAGAAGCTATTTTATTCCATGTAGTCTTCTTGATTTTCTTCTTGAACCTTTCAAATTCAAGTGTGTATAAATATGTCCAACAAGATACATAGGCTGGCCAGTTTGTAAAACTTAACAGAAATCATGCAGATTTTCCTCACTTAACTCACTATCCAGTTTCTAGTTGGTAACTAGAGAATTGGTTTTTCAGATAGATTTTTGTTTCAATAGCATCACAACCTGACTCTTGCATCATGAGGATTTCTCTTTGCATTCCTCAGCAGAGATGGGTCAAAAATCAGATTCTGTTGATCAGACCTTTAAAAAAAATCAGCAGCTACTACTTGATTCAGGCTGCTGTGTGAAGGCTTTTTCCTTTAGTTAACCAGTTTTTCCATTTGACTGCACATTTAGGGCCTTACTTGTCGCAGAACTTCATCTATGTGAAATCAACAGTGAGGATACGGGAAACTCACAAAATAGCAGAAAGAAGACAGAAGTCAATTATACCTAGGTTTATCAACAGCGTTAAGCTATAGTGTAGCAGTTCAGGGAAAGGCAGACATGTTTGGGAAATGTTTGGGAACTGCATACTGCTGATTTTATCACTATAAAGATACAGGGAGCCAGGAATCACTTGATATCGTTACTTGTTAACTGGGAGAAGACAACATAAGGATTACTTAAAGGCGAACTCTTACCTAGTGCTAGAAACTTACGTGTGAAAGACTGATTCATGTGGCCAAACACATGCCTTGTTTGCTTGATGAAATGGCAGTATACAAAGAACACAGTCATGTCAAAGCAACATCCCAAGCACAATTATGAAGTCACATGAATTGTTCTGTATGCCAACAATACGGTTTTTAAACAACAGAGCTGAACAATACCCTCATTCACAGCTGTTTGAGTATGCACTAATGAAGTGAAAGATTAATTATGTGGCTGGATCCAACAGCGGGTACTGACTGAATACTGCCTCTTGGACATGTCATACTTAGTGACATCTAACATCTAATTGCAAAAGGCTGAGCACAGTCAATTACATCTATGTCCAGGGCCCAGTGAGAAGTCATGCTAAGCAGACTGGGCAAGCTTGATACACGGAAAAACAACAACTCAGGGGAGCAACTGCCCCTTGACACAGGGCATGGTGGACAGAAGAGCACAGACTTCTTCAGGCACAATTCCTCCTTCCTTCTTTCTATTCAACTTGCACTGAATGATTTTTTTGCATTGCCATGGATCATATGTTTGAAATGTCAAACTCGTGACTGGAACATAATTTAGACCCCAAAATACCTTTTTTTTTTTTCCTAAGAAAAAAAAAAAGTGACTTGCCTTTATACAAGCAAATTCTTTGATGTATACAACTACCTTTAAGCTGCTGTTGGCCATTTGGCCATTTGGCCTAGAACCCTACATCAGGCCAAGCAAATCCTGCTTTGAATACAGAATTGATATTTACTGACTTTGGTCTCTGCCTGCTTAGCCCCAGCAAGAAGGATTAGGAAAAAATACGTACTAAATGTCTTGACTCAAAAGAAAAAATAATCTAAAATATTTAATTTCACAACTGATACAAATCACACACTGGCACCTTCACCACATGTAAAGTACCTATTTGAATACTTTTTTTTAAGTTCAGGTTACAGCTATTCCAAAGGCCACAGTGTCTTTCATATGTCATTGAAATATGAAAGCCAAATACAATTACAAATGAAAGAACCATTTATTTTATATTACTTCTCATCTCTGTGCACTTGGCAACTGAGGGTGAAAACACTTGCCTGCAAAAAGCAACAGTCAAACAATGATCAAATTGCTATGAGCACTGCTAAAAAGCTTATAAATGTCACAGAGACTTTCAAAAGAAAAAAACACACCCAAACACAGGAACAAACAAAGCACATACAAATGCAATGTGTTCTTTAAAGACTACACCATAAAAATGGGCACAGTGAAATTTTGTTGGTTTTTAAGTGAATTTTAAGTATCCCTTGACAGAGTGACTTAATGACATTTTGATTTTTATAATTTGTTCAATTCAGCTTAATTACACAAGCCTGCTACTTTGACATTAACCACTTAGAAGGTACTGAACTAGTATTCAAATGTTTGACACTAGAATGGCAAATCACTTGACTGACAGACCTTGACCAGAAATATAATTAAATAATTATATAGATAGGTATACCTATAAAAACAATCCATAAAATATATCATTACCAGTCAAGAGAGCTATCAGCTCTGAGAGTCTCACCTGTATTCACAGATGTGCGTTATTCAATGAGATAGAAGAGTGCTCTGTAACAGCTGCAGGTTGTTACCTTTCATATCAAAAGAACAACTATACAAACAATGAAACTTTCATTGCATAAGCAAGAAGGACTACATAAATAGAAAGACTAAACACCTGTTTTAGACTCAAGACTGAAATAAAGCATATGAGTTAAGGAATCTATGCAATCAAAGACAGATACTGACACTGTACATGAGATCTGTTAAAGAAAAAGCACAGGCATAAATGAAGCTGAAGTTAATTTCTCTCTCACAGTACCAAAGCCCTGCTGTAACAAGGCAAAAACTTAAGAAGAATGGCAAGAATAACAATAACTTTACCTCCAGATTTTCTCATATTTTATCTTTCAACATTTTATTTCAAATGTTAAAATTTCTATAAAAAAGCATAGTTTTAAGAGATAGCTTTAAGAGATAGTATTTTCTGCAATACAGGATATATAAACAGTGTAGTGTGATTTCTGCCTTTGAAACTTCTGCACACTCATGCAAGTGCATGTTTTGTTCTTTTAATATTTTTTTTCTTAAAGGAAATCATTAACAGAAGCAGATCATTAAGCACAAATGGTACAGACCACTTTTATAATCACAGATTTTCCCATGATGATAATCACACTAGACTACTTCTCTAGTTAAGATAAGTCAGGCATTTCCTTAGAGAGGGAAACTATAAATGCTCCCACCACAAGGAAAAAAAGAAAAAGGAAGAAGAAAACACAGCATCATCTAAAAGAAACAGACACTGCAGGTGTAGCATGTAGCATGGTCTCACCTACTTCTTTTGAATAACTGTTGGTAGCACACTTCCAACACCTGAGACGTCCTCTTTGTCTTCAAGTTTCTTTGTGCAGGTTCCAAACTGGCTGTGCATAGCTACAGGATAATGACCTCATAGACAGTCCTGCCACATGTCTGACACCTCTGCCATAGAAATGATGCCTTAAAGATCAACCCAAACAGAACCACATGAAGAAAAAGAATGTGTAGGAAAATCCTGAGAAATTTTAAGTTTTCCAGCAACATGCAGGATAATGCCAAGTTCTCCTTCAAGCCTACAGGATTGTCTGTCCTATAGTACTAAAGGCAGAATTTATCTACCTTTAGGACATTCACTCTTGTCAAATTTGGAAGAAGTCAGCCTGAAGATTAAAAGTGTGTGAGGACAGGAAGGGAGAGGCAGACACAGGGAAAACATGGATAGACTGACAGCATTATCACATTAAGATCCAAGGATAAATATGCTTAATTAAATAAACATCACTCACCCTCTGCTGTGAAAAGCTCCCCAGACACAAGGTTTAGCAAATGGAATAAAACATTTTGCTAGTGAGTAGATGGTAAAATCACTGTCTTTTCAAGTCCAAGGCAATTCTGTATATTTAACTAGTTAATAACTTCAGGAATCCTAGTATATTAGCTTCCTCCAAAGTCACTTAACCTACCTATGGTGTTTTCTACCATATGCAGAAATGTTTGTGGTTGGTTTATTTGTTTGTTTTCTTTCCTGCCATTGCAGTTCTGGAAGACACGTCCTTTTATCTATGGCCTGAATTTTCTGACCTTCAGTTACAAAATTTCATCTTCCAACACAACATTCCATTCACAATCTAAAAACAATCTAGCTATTCTAATCAGTCTGTTCTGTCATGCTATCATTACTGTAATATTTTTCCATGCTACTTCCATACAATCCTCATTATTATGTGCTCTTCAAAGCTATACATCTGAAACAAATAAAGGAGGAACATATGGGCCATCAAGGTCACTTATTTAGTAAGAAGCCCTGCTATGAGAAGCCACTGCTGCTTTGAGAATGCTACTGTGAGGGATGACCTTAGAGATGATAAATGCTGGTGTTCTCTGCTGTGCATGTCACAGATTAATTCACTTGATCTGATCTGACTGTTCCACAGAGTATTAACAGGAGCTAAGTGCTACTGGCAATAAGAACTGATTGGTTCAAGAGATGTCATTATCTCTGAATAAATGAACTGGTAAGAGAATCATTTCAGACCAAGAGCTAACAGAAGTAACTGATGTATCACCATACATTTTTCTAATTCATGTAATTCCCAATGATGCACACATTTAAGCATGTGTTTCACCACTTGAGTTGCTTCACTTTTCTAAAAAAGCCTTTTTCTCTTGCATGAATATTTCTATTAACATTCACATATATGGTATACTACTCCAGTAAACACAACTCATTTTACAATAACAGCCTTTGCCCACAAGGCAGAGTGGTCTAACTGTAGGACTAAATAAAAGGCACTGGCTCTTTGCTGTTCTGCCGTTCTGCCCAAAAGATGACTATAGACATGGCAGCACTTCCTTTATGCCTGAGGTTCACAGCAACTGAGCAACATGGCACAGCACTGCTGCCTGCATCCAGAACATGGGCAGTGCCTCTGTGCAGCAATAAAGCCTGCACCAATCAGGCACCTGTTGTTAATTCCCCTTTAAAAGTCAGAAAGAGGAAAGGAGAAAATAATAGTGACAGCAATGCTGATCTTCTGCACAGTAATACATGAACTTACGAGGATTACTTTCTTGTTTTCAAGTTGGCAGTCATCTTAAAGCTTTTACTCAGCCATGTACATTCTGCAGTGGGATAAAAAGTCACAGGATATTCATCTTTCCAACAGTTCTGAAAATGGCAGTTGGCAGAAGAGGCATCAGCTGGCTTTATGCTCAGCACTGACAGCCCATAGAGGTACTCAGAATCACTTTATCTGCACTAAAACCCTCAGAAGCTAAGCTGAAGTATAAAGAGCCCAATCTGTAAGTCTTCATCAGTACTTTAGTGGTACTTCTAGTGCTAGGTGTTTTTACTGAGCTAAGAAAATACTCCAGATTCATGTCCTACAAAGACTTGTACATATGCACTGTGATTACTGCCCATTTACTTCTGAATACTCAGAACACACCTAACTCAGTACAGCAGAAACTTGCTGCTTTGTGGATCAGAGTTAGAATCTCTGAAATAAGAGTCCTCCTAAATGTATCAGTAAACCCTCATTGCAAACAAATTTCTATACAAGACCCCTAAAAACATTAAGACTTTATTAACCCAAATTATAAAGCTGTGACATTAAAAAAAATAATAATCTTCAGTACCTTTGCCATCAGGGCATATTATAAAATAATTTTTAAAACCACTCGGTACACACGCTACCTCTGGGCTATTTTGTATTTCTACTATGAACATAAGTTTGGAGCTTAACTACTTTATTTTTAGCATACTCCACTTCCATAATGGTCACTATTATAACAGAGAATTATCTGTATTACAGTGATGTTTCTTCAGCACGTTTAGTCTTGGTGGAGTACCCCTAAAAAAAACACTCAAAATTCTCATTTTTCCAAAGAATATTTACAACAAATTATAGCGTGATAACATTCTAGCTATTCTATCTTAGAAAAAGAGAGTTTAGTTTTAGTTCATTTTGAAAACACCTAAAACTTCCATTTCAAGCAAGTAGAAATTACACTTTGGGAAAAAAAACCCAAAACAACAAACATCTAATGATATGGGAGAAAGGATCATCTTAATTAGGACCGCTGTTCTTCATTAATTTTGCCATCTATGCACCAACTCTGATGCAGGAAGACTCTTGAGTTCTAAACTTATGCAGAGTACTTTTCCATAGTAATTCAAATTATATTTGCTTTTAACTTGACCATTCCTTATAAAGATTTTAATAAAAAAATCCAAAAAACAGAAACTTGTTATGATAGACTAATTTTGCCAACATTTCTGGATTGAACCTTCAATAGCTATTAATACTTAACATGATTAATAAAGGGTTCCTTAGTAACTTCAATACAATTATTACAAGCCATAAATTTATTTCCCTGTACTTAGGGGCTAATCCACATAGTCTGTTGCTTCACTGAAATTTTTCTTGTTTTCTCATAGAATTCTGTGAATAAAGTATATTTTTAATTGCCTAGGAGAGCAGATTACCAATTTACAAGCATATATTAGACAACCGCAAAAAGCATTAATGTGCATCTTCTTTTTTTGTGCCTTCAATTAGGTATTTTAAAAGCACACCACCACCAACACAAATGAAATAAAATGACCTGTGAATTCAGTTTCCTGGGTTTTTTATTACATCTTCCAGATGCACAGAGGGAACTATGCAAGAAATTACCTGAAAGTGGAAATTACATCCTGACATTAGTAAATGGGTTAAATCCATTAATTATTTGCAAATCCCACATACCTGATGTGAGAAAAGCAAACAAAAAGCACAGCAGAAAATTTGCAGAACCCAGATGCTTAAAATTCCCAAGGAACTTAGGAATGACATAATGCTTGCATAGAGCTCATTTAAAATAATTAGGATGTAACAACAACATAGGGCACCCACTGCAAAATCCACACCCACTGCAAACAAAGGCTAATGCCATGTTTTCCTGGCTTCGATAATTTCCCTCATTTTCCTCCATTGTGCATGCTAGACATAATGCTTATAGTGTGAAAAATGACTAGAAAATTGTACCTTTTATCATCTCTTATTGTTTCCCAGTCATTCCATATTGCATTTCTTTATCAAAGCAACTCTCATACCATACTCTCACAATTCTGGGATTTCTTTTGTCCCCTTTCTGCCTCATTAAAGGATGTTTAACAGTATCAACTATCAATTTCCTTGTCAGGTTTAAATTAGGATAGTTATTACCTGATCAATCAATTAATCATTCACATCAATAACTGTTTCACATATCTCCTCCTTTCAAGAGTTCAAGCTACCTCTTTTTCTATAAACACAGGGCAGCTTCTATTTCCTTGCTTCCTTTTACTACAGCAGTGTTTCAAAAACATTACATTCAGAAGTGTCTTGTTTTAGGTGAGCATTTGTTACCTGCAGCCATGGACTTAATAACCCATATTATAATGAATTTTGAGTTGGCAAAATTTCATTTAAAATTAGGGATGCAAAAAGGTCACCCCTTGGACTTTGCAGAAGGCACATGTGGACTCTTTCTACTCATAACAAACACTGACAGGGTTTATATCTCAAAGCAATGGACCAAAACTGCAAGGATCAGAACTTCAAGAGTAGGTACATATTTAAGTTCTCTGTTATGTTTTCATAGGCTGACTATAATATAACATTTGGGAAATACCAACTGTATCAGTTTTCCATAGAATTCTGTGGAAAAGCATACAAAAAAATAAATAAATGCATCTCCCTTGACAAAATAAACTCCTTCCTGGATAAACACATTGAATTATTGCATCACTTGATAGCTTTTACATTCCTGCTTCCCTCTTCTGAAGCAAAACAATCTCTTAAGAACTTTGAAGTCCATCACACAAATTAAGAAATCTTTTCTCTCATGGTGAAAAGAATCTAGATTTTTATATGATGGACAACATCTTACCTTGATGACATGTATGATTTAGGCATGACTTTGCTCTATATGAATTGTAAAATCCTGAGCATACTTTTAATAACTTGCACACATAACAAAATTTTGCTGTATATTCTGCACTGAAACATTCAGGCTAGGAAACTGATGGCAAAGTTTCAATGCGCTAAGAGTAAGCTGGTAGCACGTGCTAACGTGTCCCTGTATTTACAAATGGACCACAAAAATGTCTTGCTTAGTTTAATGAATCATTTTCTCAATAGTTAACTGCAGGCTTGCATCATACTGCTTGTACATTCTCACATTTAAAGGAATAGAACAGGCAATAAATCAGCACATAAGGTCAATAAAATTCCTTCAGATCAGATGTCTTTAAAAAAATAACTAATAATCAGTAATACCATAGTAATATACAACTAATATAATGAGCAACCTCATGTTAGCCCAATTAATTACTTCATTTCCTATATGTTTAAGTTATTCCCTTCTGCTAATCCATTTATTTTCTGGTTGCTTAACTTTTCTTGTAAGTTCCTTGACTTAATTTTAAGGTCATGTAGTCTTTCTGCAATTACATTCATACTGTTGAAAATAGCATAGAGATTATTTGGTCCTTTCTCCAGGTGATATATTAACTCCTGGCTGAAGGCTTGCATACTACTCAATTCAAAAAAGCATTCATAATGCTTGCTTCAAAATAATTGTCAAAACACGTTTTCATAAAGCAATTTTACTCTGATAAATTGGACATGTTGCTTTTTGAATTCTCCTTAGATAGTTGCCTTTGTTCAATTTATCAAAACTTAAATTCTCATTTAGAGCTTAATTTAAAATAATACTTGTGGTTTTTTTATGTCAGTGGCTTTTCCTGTATTTTTTTTCCTCTGCAAAACCAATTAAATCAACATTTCTTATGACAGTCGTTTGCCAATAATCCTTCTTATGTTTGAGGTTAAGATTGCAGTTACCCTTCCCAAGAACTGAATTCTCCCAATTCTATCAACTATCATTTGAATTCCACAAATATTTTACATTTTCTCAACTTTTAGTCATTTCACATTAAGAGTATTTATAGAAAAGAAATAACTCCTGTGCCTGAGAATTTCAGCACTTACAAACTGTCTATCAGCACACATGCTAAGATTTGAGAAAACTCTCCACTAAAATCAGAGGCCCATGACTGACATAAAAAGTTTCATTTTCAAACTCACTCAGTTGTGTTGTCTCTAATACCCATTTTGGTAGCTCTTTCTGAAATAACCTCTGACAATAAATACTGAGCAATCAAGGAGGTCAGGGTAATTCACACACTTTATGAGGCACAGATCGTAACAGGCCTCCTTCCAACATATACACACAGAAAATAAAAAAATAAAAGAAGCATTCATGTGAAGAACCAGCCATATAAGTGTATTTTTTTCTTTTAAACTGCAGCACCTGCAGCATGACATGTACAATACAGAGAGAGATATTTTCAAAAGGCATATGTTATCACACTGTCACAGTTTGATGACGTATTATTCCCCTGTCCAGAATGGATACTGGAAGCCTGTTCAGACAGAGAAGCAAACCAAAGCACTAAGCCTCAACACTTCCAGGACCACTGGTCCCTGACAACTTTTGTGACAAAGTGTCACAGTCAAAGGGAAGAAAAAAAATTTATGTTATGTTTTATCCACAAACCACTGTTACATGTTTTCTTTGCTAGTAACTGGAATGTTCGTATTGCGTTCTTTAATCGATGTAATGAAGAAATGGCAAGAGACAGATACTTCAGCAAACATTTTACATTACACATCTATGAATATGAATAATATTAATTCCACCAACTCCCACATATAAAGGTGGAGTGAGGGAATCACAGGAATATCATTACCTGTAAAACTTACTTGCGCAAATTTAAGCCAGTGTTTGTGCACAAGAGAAATGCAAGTCAAACTCTGTTGGGCTAGTGCTCATCTGCAGATCAGCTGCATTACTGGCCTACTGCATGCTAAAGAGCCTTTTAAGATGAGAAGTCAAAAACAAATGCAAAGGGACATGAAAAACCCGAATTGCAAAGCAAATGGCAACAGTGAATTTGAACAGAAAATGAATAACAAAAGTGGTCCCTATCCTTCATAAACAAATGCAAGATCTTGGTTCACTTGGCAATTTATCCTCTTGTTAGGTGGAGGCAGCAAGAAAAAGGTCTGGCCTGGCTGGCAATGGACTTTGAGAGCACACGATGTGATGCCGGAGGGCAGGACTAAACACCACCAAGTGCTCCTCACTGCTTTTGTTTCCATGAGATGCAAAAGCTAAGCATTAATTTCCATTTTGTCAAATATATAATTCCATTCTCATTCAAAACATGTTTAAGTTTTGAATGAGTCAAGTTCTCTTGCTGACCTACAGCCTTTACATTCTTCAGACTTTCTCTTTTAATCCTCTTGCAATCAGGAAAGCAAGGTATGACAAGAATCATCTTGTTAACTTCTGAATAAATCTTCAATCACTGTAATTCAGGAGATATTTCAACTGGGCTGGGGACTTTTGGATTTCTTTTGCCTTTGGTTCTGTACTTTCAAATTACAACTGAACAATTTGTACATTTACATATTCTCACAACTAGTGCTTCTTAGATTGATACAGAGATAGTCTCAAAGTAACTTCTACTGCTTTACATGAAAATAAATACAATAAAATCTCATAGGTGATTTTAACTTTAACAAAAAGCAAGAAGTAGGTAACTGTAATCCTTTTTCTGAACATGACTGTTACAAAACTGAACTCTAGATCCTGCAGTACTAATTTAAACACACACCAATGTTCAAAAAACTCAACAGGAGCCTTGTACTTTCCACAGAGAAATTTTTCTTCCAAAGAAGAATTACACCTTTCTTAACAGCTGCATAAGGGCTAAAATAGGCTTGCTCATAGAAAAAAAAAAAAGTTTAGATTTTTGAGATGAGTAAAAAATTGTCACTGAAAACCACATCTACTTTATCCCCCTTCCCATCTTACAAATTCTTACTCGGATAAGAATCTGGTATGGCCCCACAGAAGTCAGGGAAAGCCTTAGCTGAAACCCTGTGGTTCACATGTGGACACAGGCAAAGCATGACAATTTGAACAAGGACTGACTTTTGCAACCATGGGCCAAACAGATACATACTTTGTTTTAGTACAGTGAGTAACTCATGGAAACTATTTGCCACAGGAAAACTAACTACCCCTGAGTCACAGCAGCAGTAGCTGAATTACAAACTGCAGAGACATTATTTCAGATGCAGAGTTAGGAAGAGAAGTGAGCATCTCACACCACAAACAGCACAAGTCTGCAGTTTATCATTTCAGCTAAACCAATACCAGCTCAAGGTGCCCTATCAAATGTCTACCTTCAAATTAAATGTATTTTATCTATATATAATAAAATAAGGTTGATATACAGTATCTGACAAAAAAACACTTTATCTATAGATTCTGATAGACAGCAAATCAAAATAATACAAGCAACAAAATGCGCTTTGTGGAAGTAGCTTATTTCACTGTGTAGGCTAAACGTATTTTGAGGAAGGATTATATTTTGTTTGGCAATTTATTTTATTGACAAAGCATATTTCATCAGATATTGCTTCGCATTTTGTAGACAAATGCATGTTGTCAAATGCCCTACTTCCTTCAGTGGTTGAAAAGTATTTTTCCACAAATTCTCAGCTTCTCTGGAGAGCACAATGGATTCCACACAACAGTAGGTTCTACAAAGAATGTGTTTGTATTATACATTTGTTAAAATAGTTTGATTTTTTTTAAGCTTATACCTGGAATATATTATATAAAATGGATTTTAGCACTGATGTGTGTGTGATTGTGATCTTTCACAGTAATGAAAAATCATTACAGTAAAGAAAAAACAAAAAAATTCAATATCTAAGCAATTTTGGGTTCTGTTATTCCAATTCAAGCAGTGGTTTTAAGGAAAATTTAACCACAACCCCAAGTAAGTATGAGGTCTCAGAGCAGTAACTGCCAAACACAGACATCCCTACTTTTTTTGAAGACAATCACTTTTCACTACTTTCTGATTTTTTTTTTTATTATTATAGTATCACTTTATCAAACCAAAAACCTGTACTAACACTGTGACAAAACATAGATCCAACTTAAGGAAATTACTTTGGATTGTTCTTAGGCTAGTTTAAACAAATAAATCCCACAAAAAAAGAAAGAAACACTCCCTGCCCCTCAAAAACCACACACAAATCACAAAAGAAAATATCCTTGCAAGAATATTAATTAATTATATTCACATATTCTTCATGCAATTGTGACAACAGAAAAAAAAAACAAAAACAACCAGGGAGATTATGAATATTCAGGTCAGTTAAAGTACACATTTTAATACCTATATTCTAAAACCTACTTCAAAAATATTAACTTTGCATGTTTCTTTTCTCCTCTCTGTTACCAACTGCAGTAATTTCAAGTTAAATCAGAATCACACTTGAAACATGAAAAATGTCTTACTTACATTAACACTAAACTGACTGGGATTCATTCTTTGAATATCAATGAAATATTCTTCATGAGAAGTTTTTCTTCAGAACTAACTTGTGGACAGACACCATGATGAGCTGCAGAATTACCAGCTGTTGTCTTTGGAAGTAATTTACCAAGGAGGTTATAAAGGCACCCATTTGCTAGGGGAGGGTTTTGAAGAGTTAGATCCATTAAACATATACGGAAACACTGCTAGTGAGAGTGCTGTCTTCGTCAAGCACCCTATTTCCTATTTCTTTTTCACCCAGTGCCACTTTTTCACTCCACTTTAATGATGGAAAGAATTAATATCTTTCTTCTAAATAAATTCCACCCTAAGGAAGTAAACAAACCCATGGACAGTAACAGACAGCTTGCAGATGAAACCTAAACAGACAGAAAGCATGAAACAAAATGTGCAGTTTACTGGGAAATACTCCATCGGAATCATCTACATTTATTTAGATATTTAGAAAGAACACCAATACGTAAGCAATGAACTTCCAACATCCAGGAAACACTGAGACAGCTGGTGCTGGGGGAAATTTCACCTTTCAATAAAGAGTAAAGTAGGAATTAAAATAATAATAATAATAAAAAAATCCCTTGTATATTTGAAATGTTTGGATGGTCAGCAGAGGACACAGCAAGTAACTGAAGTTCCTGCTCTTCTCATCTCAAATCAATTTCTTTTTTTCCCACCTTGAAGTCATAATCTTTCTGGTATTCCTACAGAACTAGGTCAACTTGCAAAGAACCATACTGATGACTGTTTTATTTCTTCAAGTGACAAAGTGTTTCCATACTGCCCAATTTGTAGCTATCATGACAGAATTTACACCATCTCCTGCTTCCAAGAAAAGGCCTCATATTCCAACAATTCAACTAGAAGAGAGTCAGAAGCTAAACCTAAGGAACTGCATGTGCAAGATGACATGAAATGCACAACCATAAATTTCAAGTGTTCTAAATATAGAAGATGACACTGGCAATGAGATTTCAAGTATTTAGCTACTCTCATTTTATAGGTTCAGTATTTGTTTCACCTGGAATTAACTGAGTAAACTCAACACCAAGTAGGAATAACCATCTACTTACTTCAGCAGCCAGCATCAGGAAGAAGATTCTGCCTACAGAGAAGAGACATCCACTGTGGCAGCCCCCAATGCCTCTCTACTCACACAGCAGGACACCATGGATTAGTACCACTGTAATGCTCTTCCCTGCCTGTCACTTTGTAATGCTGATCCCTGACCACGACTGATGAAAGCCGTCCTTTCTGAGGTCCTCCCACAGAAAAGTTTCCTCATCCCCCATCCACTAAAGTTACTGTAAGATGAACAACTGTGCCTATCTTCATTAAATCTCAGCCTCCCCTTCCAGCCTTCCCAAAATCCTCTTTTTTTTACCCACCTACAGCAACCTCATCCCTGAGGAGCTCTGATCACCAGCTCTACTTTCAGCATACAATAGATATAAAGAACACACACTTACTGAGGAATCAGAAATGGTTTCATGTTGGTATTTGTGACTACTCTGCACATCCAACTTGCATGCAGATGGCTTCCACTATTGCTTTAGCAGAACCTAGGGGGGAGCATGGCTGCTATTGACAGCTCCCAGTGAAATGGCATTTGGGCAACCTGCCCATCTGTCTGATGTGCTGGCCAGTTAAGAGGATTACAGCCATAGTTTACTGCTCGCTGCTCCACCCAGCTAATCAGTTCTTCCATGAAGGAAGTTCTCAGTGTTCTTGGCTGTCATACTGGCTCCAGATGGTTCTTTGGTAAAGCTTCTCAAAACCATTTTTGCCACCTACATGTGCCAGAAGTACTCTCATGAAGCATTATTTTTAGGGTTGGGGAGAGAAAAAGAAAGCATCAGGGCAAGTACAAACGTGATTACATGTTGCAGCAAAACAGTAATTTTTACTTTTTCCTTCACTAATTCAAAGTTTTGCTCGTCTTTGGCATAAAATTCAAGTCAAAGGCTTTATTTTCTTTTTCATGCTGTACACCTGCTATGGTCAGATTAGTCACTAAAATGTGTACAATTACTGACATTGCTATTCATTTAATCATAGTAGGTAATAAAACTGGTAAAACTCCAGTAGTCCTCTAGTAAATCCACACTGTGGCTAATTACCTTCTCACGTTTGACATGTTTGTGAGTGGATTTCAAATCTACAACCATGATCTTCCCAGGGACTGAGGTTAGGAAGGCCATCTAGTAAAAAAAGCATATAATTAATCAGTCTGGCTGTACTACCCTCTCCTCAAAAACGGTACACACACAAGTCTGGAATTAGACATGGTTTATCAAAGCAAAACTGGCATCAGCTACTTAATCTTCTTCCACATTGCTGTTGAGCTTAAGCCTTCCTAACTGCCCATTGGAACATGCTACACCCCTGTTACTAATCTCCTTGTGATGAGCTCACTAGGTTCACACTATCACAACACCAGTTTCATGGTTTTCACTAGTTTTCAAGCACAGATGCAGGTCCATCCAGGTGCAGTTAGCTCTAAATAACAGTCACTCAAGACTATGGCAGCAGCAAAGGTCCTTCCCTTCTCTCTCAACACCGCAAAGGTCTGTCTGTTTCTCTTGGTTTAGAGACACCAGTTCACATTCTGATCCTGCAGTCCTAGCTCCCTGCTTCCTAAATCTCACTTACATGTGCCAGTTTCTCTTGATTTAGGAATGCACTCTTGACCATACAAAGATTACAGATCAGTAAGCCCTTTTGAAAGCAAGTACAAGTTTTAAATTGGATTATCAAAATCTACAGAAAAGTATTCAATAATTTGAGAAAGAGCATCAGTATAAAACAAATTTCGTATTTTTAATTATACAGTTCATATTGTAGACAAATATATATATATCTGTAAGGCCATAAATACTCAGTCCTCTGTGTTCAAGGCAAATCTTCATTGACCTGCTTTGAAGTTGCAAATTAATAAAACATAGGCTGCAACAACAATCCACAAAGTGGTACTAAGTATCTCCTATATAAACCAGAAATAGTCAAGCTCGTTCTTGACACTGTCACACAGAAAACCGCACTATAAAATCTGACAGAATATAGCTCAGCTAACCAGCACAGGTTAACTAGATAGCTATATTTCAATTAAAGAAAAAAGCCAATTGTTGCATGTCTTATTATCATACTAAAATATCTTGGCAACAATTAATAGCTACCCAATGCATAGAAACTGCTTTCATTGTTTTTGAAGCAGCTTCTTTCTTTGAACATAATGACTAAGAGAAAAGAAACAGATGTTTGTGTTGCTAAGGAGATCGAATTAAAAAAAAAAAAAAGGAGATAAAACAAATATTTAGTTTTTTTAAAAAACGAAAATTCCATCCACTTGGATTTAACTACTTGCTTTGTAACCAGCAGCACATGCAGATATCATGTAACAAAAGAAGTGTGTTTCTTTTTCTTACTTTGTGATTATTCTACTATAATATATTCTGTATACTTATTCTGGGACAAATGAAGATGCCCAGACACATGCACCAGCATCTCTATGTCTTGAGTAGCTGCAGATGCTCATTGTCAAAAGTGGATATCTGCATAAGAAACTAGATTTTTGCTTAAGTGAAGGAAACTTTAACTGTCCATGATATGCACAACATAATTACGACAAAGTGAATATTAAAAAAAAAAAAAAGATGCAATCGAGTACAACAGAAGAATTCCCTAACAGTAGGCTGATTTTTTTAATGTACATGTTCACACTACTGTAATTAACCTCATGGTGTACAAGTACAGACCAGATTGCCAGGGGTATAAAAAGCTAGGTCAGTGAAGACCTGTTTGAAGTAAATTTGCTTCTCCTGTACCTGCTCAAGAAGGCAAGATTATACCCATCGGCCTGTAAAACAGGTGAGCAGGTGCTAAGTTAAAAAAAATAAAAATCCAGTTATACTGAGTTTATTATTAATT
Source organism: Apus apus (assembly GCF_020740795.1). NCBI lineage: Eukaryota > Metazoa > Chordata > Aves > Apodiformes > Apodidae > Apus > Apus apus. The sequence goes on along the minus strand of NC_067294.1, from coordinate 14,023,557 downwards.
AAAAACAAAAACAAAACATTATTCTGCCATACTTGGAAAGTTAGGTGTATTTTGATTTTCTACAGCAGATCACACAAGACAATGGTAGTCACATTGTTTTTCCACTTCAGGTGGCTGCAACCGCACTAAGATTACAGGAAACATTTATGTAAATGACAAACTTGTATAAGGCATAGTGAAACTGATAATAAATAACAACTCAAAGACAACTAGCAAATCACAACCTTTCCTGCATACAACTACAAATTTAAAAAAAGAATAAAAGTGTAGAACAAAAATTATTTGTGCTATGAATCATCTTGCCTCATATACCTACTGGAATTGCAACACTGCTACAGAGCAGCATAATCGTGTCACTCTCCAGTGCCCTACTGACATGTTTTTCTACTGCATTATTAGCACCCTTGGAGGACTCCCTATTACTCAAAACTGATTTATTCTTGCAAGGTATCTTGCTCACTCTAATATCTCCTTTCTTGCAGTCAATAGCAGCCATCTCCAGGATGACATCTGAGCCTGTTTTCAGGCTTATTGTAACTGATTCACGTCCCAGCTTCAGTGGCAAATATATAACTGTCAGACGGAGTGCTGATGGCGGTACCTCTTCCTGATCCCATAATGTCTGTAAGGACTGAGCATTTAGATTTCTCACTGTGGTGGCAGTTTAGCTCTATCTACTACTTCTGTTTTCTTTCTAGAAAGCCTGATTTTTGAAAATCCTTTCCAAGCAGATATAGCTTGCTGACTAAAAGTTAACTTACTTGATTTCAGACAGATTCAGAACTGGAGTGTATTTTGTAACAGGCATTCAAAGCCTAATGAACCAGTTTATAGCTGCTACTTCTGTCAACACAAACAGCACAATGAAAAATAAAGGAAAAACCTGGAAAAAAAAGAAGTCTATTTACAGAAAATTATCTTTTTTTTCTTTTCTTTAAATATATAAAAATAAGCTGTTCAGAAGGGCAAAGGCACCTGCCTGGACTAGAATGAATGGAACTGAAATGCAGCTTTATGCACTCATTCCTCACGTGTGCTCTATTCCACCAAAAACATTTATCAGACACCTACACAGTCACACTACCTCAAACTCCAGTCACAAAGTAATTACAAACAGAGGGTTCCTTCCAAGAAGGATGCTGACTCTGTTTTCTTTTTCATGAGGTAGCTCTGAAATACTTCAGTTCAGGATTCATCAAACATGAAGGGTGACATCATTCTCAAGCATACAGGATTTCTTCTGAAATCACACCCTTAAGATTTCAGTATCAGTTCCACAAACATCTAGAACTGTCAGTACTGAGTTTTTACTACAGGAAATAACAGATAAAACCATAAATAAAGGACAGATTACTAAGAGCGCCACAGCTAGGATTTTACATTTTCCTTCATGTCAGACAGATACCCTTATTCAGTGCTTCTACCAGGTTACACACAAGTATTTGTTAGAGCATCATCTGCAATGAGCTGCTGCTTTTTTCTTTGGGCTCTCCAAGGACCACCAGAGAATGCCAGTTCAGAGTTTCTACTCAAGATCTGTCCATTTTAGCCTCACTTGAGGTACTCAGACAGTTATCCTACTACTTCCCTCAAGCTTTCATTCTCAGTCAGCCTGAATATCTACAGCATTTTCCCCCCACCCTTTCACCAACAATCCCATATACGCCAAAGAAGTAAAAATATTAGTTTTCTTTATAAATTATAACATATATTAAAACCTGCCCTTAGTTAGAAAAATCAAAGGAAAAACCTCAAATGCTGTTTGTTGGTTGTTTGGGTTTTTTCGCCCCACAGAACCTTTTTTATATAGAAGTTCGTTTGTTACTGAAGTATATGAAAACGATATCAATTGTTCAACTTCATGGCACAGAACGCAGATTATTGTTAGCGTAATCTGTACCTAACTCCAAGAGAAACCTTATAAAATGCCATATACTATCAGCATCTATTTATCAACACACAGCTTTGCATGCTACATCACAATCAGTCAAAAAAACAGGATTTCAAACATCTAGTTATAATTTTCTATTCTTATATAGATTTTCTCATTACAGTCTCTCAGTCTGAGTACGCAAATCTAGAGTCCACTAAAAATATTTTAAGATAGAGTATATATATATATTTTTTTGGTAATATAAATCATCCTAGAGTTACTGTTCTGCTTCAATTATTTCCATCTTTGATACATCTGACAGAGGCCTGAATGTATCCAAAACAAGATTCAATTCTTCATCTATTCATGCAGGACTTGAAAAATGACAGTGTTTCAGTTATTTCTTCAAATAAAATATCGGGTCTTAGGAAAAGCTGCTAAATGAATTTCTCTGCCAGCAAGTATTTCTGCACTACTAAGACCAATGGCATGGACGTATGTCCTGATGGATTTAAAGTTGCTCCTAAAACTAAATAGGTTAAACCCCATTGATATTCTACTAACCTCTATAAGAAACACAGAAATGTAAATAAATAGCCTGTTTTCTTCCTTAAAATATGTTTTAGTTAAACAAGTAATTTGAGATATGGCATAGTTTACAAAAGCATGGTAACGTGTTAATTCTGTAATCACTGCTCATCTTACAATGATCCATTTTAACTGATTATATATATCCTTGCTGTTTTGTCACACTGAACTATTGCTGATAATTCCAGGAAGAGTCCATTTTGCTGAACTGATTTAAAAAACAAAACAATTTTCCAATGTCTTCTTTTGTACTTGGGATACAGATTTAGGTGAGGGGTGAGGAGAACAGCACTGTAGCAATACTGACTTACTGGTTAGTATATAATGTAATTTACTCTAAGTTTTATACCCACACAGGATGGTATCCTACCTTTGCTGCCAAAATAATTAGGTAGGAGAAAAATCAATAACATAAGTTATGCTGCTTTTGAAGCTACAGTTCAAAAGCAAAAATTTTACTTCTCAGGTTGTGACTGCGAGTTTTCTGCTTAGGAAACAAAAGACCTAACTAGCTTGGACTTTTGCAGGAGAGCTGTTTTTTGACAGTTATGTTTTGATTTGGTAGGTTTTTCTGGGGATAGGGTGGGGGAGCTGAGGCTGTGAGGATAGAACTACACTAGAAGAAGGAAAAGAGCCAGAAAATCAAACTATTATGAAAAGCAATAAGCACAAACACACTAGAAATGACTGCTGCCTCTCACTGAAGATACCTTTCAGGAGCTGGCCAGAACACAGTACAAGACAGGTATATGCTGCTGGCAGAAGTAGCTCTGGAATTTGGCAGAAACCATGCAAAAAAGTCTTTGATCCATAGGCTCCAACACAAAGAGAATTAATGTTGATGATGGATGCTGTCACCCAGAAGATCCACGAATATTTCCCATTATTTTGTATACTTTTGTTCCCTTTAAAAATCATCAAAAACTAACAAATCCAACAGGGTAAAGAGGCATGTAAGCCTGAGAGTTAAAAGAGGGCTACTTTCTCAAGTTGTTTTGATTATTCATACCTATGTGAGTTTACAAAAGGTTTTCACACCATACAGAATAGGTTCTTTTATAGAGAGTGGCAGCCCTAAAAGTGCAGTAAGTCTTGCATCCTCCAGAGCCAAGACAAAGAGCAGCCCAGAAGACGCAGTGACTGAGAGGCTGCTTTCTTCCCACTCTCACAAAAGAAAGAATTTACAGTCAAGATGTGTAAACCTAAGAAAGTGAATTCCCCCTTGAGGGTAAGTCCAGGAGGACTTCCAATGTAAAGAATTACTTACACTGAATCATTTCTGGTTTCCTCATTTTAATTTTCTTATACTAATATACTATGTTACTATATACTAATATACTATACATAAAATTTTAAAATTCAATTATCCAGGCCCTTAGAATAATTTACTTTATAAGTAGTAGGCACAGATGTTAACAGTTGTAAAAACTGCAGACATACAAAGTCATGGAGTCAGAAAATAAGCTTTCAGTAGAAAATATATAATGACAAACAACTGACCCATTGCAAACAACACAGAACAATGTGTTGATTTTTTCAGTGTGAGTGAAAGAATTCACTTGGAATGAGGTGCTTGGCATTATCTAAACCCCACAATTTTTGCCATGCTTTGAAAGATGTGATAAATTTAAAATGTTATATTGAACCAACCCTAATCAGAAAATTTATTTTACAAGAGGCACAATCTAGAAGTAGCTTATTAAAAATATTGCCACTGAATTAAATGGCTTGAGTAAGGATTGTATCCAGCAAAATTAAAATCCACAGAGAATAAAAAGGTAAACATTTTTTAAAACAATAAATAATTATAATGTATGGGAATTGATCAACTGAATGTTCTATTTCCTTTACTCTTGAGCTACTCCTAAGGAAGACAGCCTGCTTCCTCTGCTGGACATACTGGGATTAGTGTGTTACTGTATGTAATTACATTAATTCCCAGAGCATATGTACAACATTAATTAAATTATAGGGTGTCTTGTGAGCATTCTGTCCAGCAGTTAGAGACACCACAAAAGAACAGATAATTTCAAAGGTTCTTCTTGTTTATCTTCTTTGCACAGTATATACTACAGCATATGCAGATTTACAGCTTCCAGATATGTAGTCACTGATACAGACTAAATAGCTTTTGTTGTGTTAAGAATCTAAACAAATGGCCCACCTGAGTGAAGGAATGGTTCTGAAGCCAAGAATAATAAATTCCTAACATTCTCATTTCATCCTGAATTTGTCAGGATGGGCAACTCTAGCAAACAAATATCCAGGTAGGTAGGAAGAAGGCTTATTTCTCTTAGTGAAGCATTCAGAAGCAATTCAGTTGGGCTGGAAAAGACGGAAGCAGATTCTGTAAAGGAAAGTGCTGAGACAAATTGCTTTCCTCTACAAAAAACACTTTCCTGCAGAGATATTCCTAGGCATTCTTCAAGGACAGATGGAAGTACTTTGGAGGACAACATAAACATATCACAGAGCAAACAAGACACAAAACTGAAGTTGTGAGTACTCACTGAAAGGGAGGTCAGCAATGTTCTATTTGGCAGTTGCTATGGGTGGTGTCTTGAGTTCACCAGTTGAGAGGGAATCCTTAATATGCTGGGCAATGAAAAGCAAGGAGAATCTACCAGGAAGAAAAAAAAAAAAAAAGTGTAACTCTCAGAAAAAATGAACAGTAAAAGACCAGTAATAAGCAAATACTTTAAAGGTATTTTGGTACTTAGCTTGTTATTATTGTTTTCTTTCTCAGTATGCGATACTTTATACTACCCTCTGATCCCCTAATTTTCTTCAGAATTTTCCTTTTCCTCAAAGGTATTTTTGGAAAAGAAAAATTACCTCACTTGTCCACAGCCTCAGCAATTGATTTATTTTTCACCTGGCCAATGCAATGATCCAGATAGAAACACATCTACTTGTAAGAAGACTTGGAAAAAAAAAAAAATAAAAATAGGTTTCACCTTGCACTATAAGCAATAACAAATAATGGTGAAGAAATGGCCATGGTGCCAAAGAAATTGGATATCCATCCATTCCAAAAATACCAAATTACCACAGGCTGGAAGTTGGAATAGACAAGCAGACCATCAACACTTGACTGAAATATTTCATAAATACATGGAAAAACCTACAAAGACAAGCTAATCCTTTTCCACACGCAACTTTTAAGCAATTTTCTTTCAAGACTGGAAGTATTTAACACTGCCAGCTTTATCTGTTGCTTTCACTGAATTTAAATTACTGGTACTTATTTTTGGTTAAGAAAGAAGCTTGATGTACTTGCACTACTTAACTGCTGAGGTCTATCTCCCTGGAAATGAATAGGCATAATTATATTTCAGGCCAACAGCTTTCCATAAAGCATCAATTATTTAAATAAGACAAAGAATTCAATACACATTGTACATTAGTATCATGTAAAATCTTTAAGGTCGGAATCATGGCATAAGATATTCTAAGAATATGAATCAATGAGAAAAAAACCCAGTGCTTTTAATTTGCAAATGTGAAAGCTGAAATACAGATAACCTGACTAATTAGGGGTTGGAATGCAGTCTTCACTTTCATAATCTCCTTATTTTCATTATCATGCTTACTTTCTTTTGTGCAATCCTATCAACCTATGCCTCAATGCAAATTATACTTCTATTACATATCTCTCGCTTAGGAATTTCTGTGCCATTTACAGTATTTGCTTATAATTGCTAATTCTTTTATACCTTCCCTCTTTGTGTATCGGCGTTTCAGGAACTGCCAAATTTGGAACAGAAACATTCGGAAGAGCAGCATCAGGTTACACAGAGATACAAACACAGATAATTTACCATGAAAAAAAAACCAAACAAAAAGCTATTTGCAAGAGCTAAAATCTGCCTGAAATCAGACGAGTGCAAAAACCAGCAAACAGATGTGCATGATCATCTTTTAATCTTCAAGAAAGACCGTCTTACATAGGCTTTAAAAACTGCTTACAGGGAGCTGTTGACTAACAAAGATACGCGTGGCCACTCCCAGCTGAAGCTGAGAAGTATTCCGACTTTGAAAGACAAACTAATCGGCGTGCAGAGTGCTGGGAGGGACAGCTACCTGCCCTGCTGTCCCGGAGGGAAGGGGTCCTGCCGAGCCCAGCCCTTCCCCGGGAGGCTCCTGTCAGCTCCCTGGTCCTCTCATCCCTTGAGCCCTACAACAAGTAGCTGCTTGAGCCCCAACCGTGCTGCTGGGATCATGCCTTCTCATCTAGCAATTTGTAGGGAAGAGACAAAAGACGATGCAAAAATGACCTTAGAAGATGACTACAGTAAGTGCAGAGTTTTTCAAACTCAGAGATTTAAAGGAATTTTGATTTTCTTTCTCCTCTGACAGAGTAAAAAAAACAAGATAGTGCTACAATTACTGCTTTACATGTGAGACATTTGAAGAAATATCAAACAGTTGAGCTATAACTAAATTTAAAAACCCCAAAATTAATCCTAAATCCATGTAATAAATTATTTTAGTAACAAAAATAAAAACAAGTTTTACATTTCATTGTAAGTTGTTGTGTTGTGGGGTTTTTTTGTAAGCTACTTGTTACCAAGACTGGCTTAAAATGCCATCCGACAAGTTAAAGTGTGTCTCCAAGTACCAACAATTTTTTTTTTTTATCTTAAGATGCCTTTCCGTAAGAGGACAGATGAAAAATATTTGTATACATCTACCAGCATTTACAAATAGGTGAAACCAAGGAGAAAAAAAAGAAGGAAAAATAGACAGGATTTAGTCGTTCCTTTCAGACTTCTCTTACAATAATTCCAGAGTCTTTAACAATAATTTCAGCAGATAATACATAACCAGTATAAAAATAGAGCACACTGCTTCTCAAAAGAGAAGGCGCGTCCCTTGTACCAGCCTGCCACTGACATTTTTGGAGTCTGAGAGACTGTCTCTCTTCTCATGTTTCATCATGTAATGATGAGAGATGATGATTTTTTAAGCAGCGGGAAGATCAGGGGAATACCTTCCTAGTGCCTGGAAAAGCATCTATTTGCTTCACAGCCATGCTTGCAAGCTTCTGACAAAACTGTCATCAAATGGTCAATTAAACAGTCAAGAAGATAGATTAGAATTAAGATTGTACTGAAAATAAATAAAAAGGGGTAATTTTGCCCGTTACATTCTTGTCAGCTGCAGGGGGGTCGCTGAGGCGCTGGCAGTGAGGCTGCAGGGCTCTGTGAGGAGAGGGCAGGGCTGCCCTGGGCTGGTTCCAGCCGGTTCTGGCCGGTTCCAGCGCCGCCCCCACAGGACGCGGCTACAGCGCAGCTCACACATTTCCGTAACATCAACATCAGTGAAAACTATGCCAAGTTTTAAAAATTCCAGCGGGTGCCTACCTGTACATTCCCTATACTGCTGCCACAGTCTATGTTGCCAAGTGCACCTCATTGGAGTACAAAGAGGGGTAATTAAATGTAAAGAAAGGCTGTAAATTACTTTGAGTTCCACTGGAGTAAACTGATAGAAAAATCCATAAATTCACTATATGGTGTAAGATCTAATACTTATAGAGTAATCTGCCAGTACTATTGGGAAGGTATCAATAAGCAGGCAGACATTTAAAAACTTTGAGAGAGGATTTGGCACACTTCATGCTGTCGCATGTCTTGCCCTTGTTAATGATTAATTAATGAGTCATGTTTCTTGGATGAAAGTTATAGATTACACACACAGTAATGACAAAAATGGAGTATCACAGCTGAAAGCATACAAAAACCAGGGAACTGCAAAATCTACGTAACACAGACAATTTGTATTTGGTCCTGGTCAACACATTCTTTATGTTGTAGTCTAGTTTGTTTGTTTTGTTTTGTTTTGTTTTGTCACTAGATCCCTTAATGCAAGGTACTTGCCCATGGAGTAAAACATCAGTAAAACGTCTCCCTGCTCATTTCTATGACTGCTGTCCCAGGCCAGGTAGCCTCCTCTGAGCCCTTGCCACAGTGCCCAGTGCTGTGCAGCACTAACCACTTAATGTTTACCTTACCCAAGATTCCCATTGAAGTGTCTGGGATCTTGGCACAGGAAGATGAAGCAGACATGTCCTCTAACACCATGTGCCCCATTTTCATAGGCCTTAGCATTATATAGCACTTTGTGTGCTACAGGACAGCTCTGAGTGCTGTGAGCTGTAAGCTGAGAATGACAAACATTTTTATAAATGAAGGTATCCAGTTACCAAGGAACACTTCAGCATTTACTGTCTATGCCACAGTCTGTGTCATACAGTTGTCTCTCACTACACAGAAGGCGATGGAAGACAGAGATTCCAGTTCACTTCTCTCCTCAACCCTGCAGTCATGTGAATCCATCAGTAGCAGTCACCATCTTTGTGATGGTCACCAGAGGCAAGTCTGCCTTGAGCTCAGCTGCTGGCTTCCTAGTTTTGCAAAATCTTCCTTCCTCTGGGCCAAGAACCTGACTGGGCACTTTACCAAAATATTCTTGTTTCTTTAGTCTCCTCTTGCCACAGTTTTAGTCTCCATCTATTCTTTAACCTGGCTCTGTGTATTTCCATGTAAGTATGTAAGGGGGGCGTGCACGGGGCAGTACTGAGCAGGTAGGAATGTCCTGATCAGGTGCTGAGGACTGATACCAGAACTGCAGGCAAAGTAACACACAACCATTTACACTACAGGATGTTCTCCCTCCTGCACTCTTTGTTTCCTTGACTCAGCAGCTAAAAAAACAAACCAAAACCCAAACCCATGATCTTTCAAATGACATCATAATTGGCTTTCCAAGAGTAGTTTGTTCTTAGACAGCAGCTGATCAAAATACTGCATGAAGCAAGTGTTCTGAGGAAAAGATACTATTGTGCAACTTCACCCAAATGCTAGGAGAAATTCAAGTCAAAGATTTTAGTTTTGGCTATTGAGTTTATTAATTTTCCTCCACATCCTTCCCTTTTTTTTTTTTTGGCAACTTGAATAATTGCATTCACATGAGAATTAGCCCATATTTCCATAAAGACAGACAGATGCTTGCAGAGTCTACTTTCAAGTAAAACTGGTAAACAACATTTTAAAAAACGAAGAAACCTAGTACTTTGATGTCAGCTCACTTTGAATGCAAACTTTTTATTCAATGTATAGCATTATCCCCCTCAAGAAAACTGTATAAACTAATGCTTGATAAAATAACAAACATTCCAACAAAACATGGACTATCTAGAATTTGTATACATTTGATATTTAACATAGATGACAATTATAGAAAGTGATGTTGATCAAAACCTAACACCCTTGACAAATGAGAGGAAAACTTTCAAGATATTCTTTTCCTCATCCTGGCTTTGATACATATAATGGAAATCAGGTTTATGAGCTTTAGACCAAAACCTGAAAGGAAAAAATATGATTCCTTCTTCCTATTAGCTAGCAACAGATATGAATGAGTGTAGGAGCTATGGAAATTAACTTAATTTTGAGTAATTTATAATAATAATAAAATGTTCAAAAGCCATTAATTCATAAACAAAAGTTTTTCAATATATTACAGCTACAGAACAAAAAAAAACACCACACAACAAATTACAGAAAAAAAAATATTAACTTCTCAAGTATGTAAATTCTGTACCAGTTAATCATTGACAATTTCCAAACTTCTAGCTTTTTTTCTAATAAGTATTATTAACAGTTAAAGACAACTGTTTAAATTTTCAAGAGAAATATTGACAAAATTCAAGAAGAATGGGAATGCAGCCCTTGACAGGAACAGAAAAGATCATGGCAAAAATCTAACAGCACTGCTTGCAAGAGTCCGAGAATGAAAAGAGCAGCTGAATCACAGCAGAACAGAAACCACAACACACTGGGGAAATATCTTTGCTCCCACCTTCAGAGATACAGCATCTTTAACCCAAATAAAAAGAAAAGCAGTAGAAATAAAAAAATATACCAGCCTTATCTGCTGAAGGATGGATCCCGAAGAGCAGAGCCACAGAACGCAAAAGCTGAAGCAATATGGTGGTCATCTATAACATGAAGGAGACCATGATTCCACCAGTAAATTACAAATGCTACAATGGAGTAACACTAGAAGTTGGTGCTTAACAAGCAACAGCTGTAGTGCTATCCCAGCAGGAAGAAGCCTCTTCTAGCATACGAATCAGGAGAGCTGACACTCATAAAGCTATATTATGCTCGGTGAGGAAAAAAAACACAAGTAATTCACCAGCACTGCTGAGTAGTTTATCTAGGGTCTATTTCTAGTTACAAAACAGTGCTTTAGACAGATTGAAAACCACTGGATAATGAGCTTCAAAGATCTGTTGTTTCTAAAACTGCAAGGGGAAGAACTTGAAAGGAAAAGACCCAAAAAACTCTAGAGAAGAAAGTACTAAACAAAATACTTTCCTGTGAATTTAAAATGAGAAATCTGAAAGAAAATTTTACTAAATTTCTCAATAACAAGTACCGTGTGCATTTAGCACCTACACGCAATACTTCTTGTATCCAAACAAAACAAAGAGCTGAAAAAGTCTCAGGTAAACAGAAAACATGTGTGAATAATTTGGAGAGTGAAGAACAGACCACTTAAGAGGAGTTGATTAGCTTCTCAAGAGCAAGAAAAAAAGGAGTTGGAAGGGGAAAGCAAAATGAGTAAGATTCCTGAAAGGCATTTTGGTGGTGTGCAAGAGGTCAGCAAGAAACACATTCTGGGCTATGCCCATCACCTCTATGGCCAATGAAAAAAACACTCTCTCTCAATAATTAGTTTTGTTTTTTCTTTTTAAGTAGCTCAACTGAGCAACACATTAATCAGTGTCACTTTAGAGTACAGACCACAGCATAAACCTGAGCAATTACTAATAGCTGCAAAGTGTTAGTGTATCTACAAACACCACAACTAGCAGTCTGACTCAGCCAAGTTCAAAGAATTCATTGAAAGGATATAAACAAACAGCCAAGGAGAATGCATGAAAATAAATCTAAGACTGTATTTACCATAACTTTACACTGAGAGTTTCCAACTACAAAGAATAAAATAAAATGGAGAAAAATGGAGAAAAGAATAAAACTTAGAGAGAAAATGCCCAAATATCATTAACTTTCAGAACTACTGCAAAGCTTCAAAGATGGGCATCATGGCAACCAGATTCCACCAGCAATAGGCAATTCCTTAGGTGAAGCTGCAAATATCAGGGAATGGGAATAGAGAACAGAAAAAGGTAAATAATCCTACTAAGTCATACACAGCTCACCTAAGGATGGAGCTAGGGCTATCTGAAAGCGAAGGGAACATCAGCAGGGAAAGAAGAACACCTGTCTCTATCAGCGATTTAGTCCTGCTAGGAGCAGCAGCTGGCACATGTTTATGGCTGGGCAACACCTGAAATGGATCTACAGCCTTGACCAGTAACACACCCTGCAAATAAATTCCTGGTCATTCCTTCTCTACATTGCACCAGCCACTACTGTAGTGGCACCTGAGAAACATTCTTTTGGTGTAATAAAGGAAATTCTGCAACCATTCACGGCACCATCACCAGGCACCACTAGAAGTAAAAGTGTGATATTGTCTGGATATAAGCAAAATGTAGCATTCCAATAGATGAGAAACTGTTCCAACAGTATTTTATAAAAAATCAATGTTAATTGCAATTTCAAACACTGTCTTTAGATAAGAGTTATTTACATGCATATGGAGATAACCAGTATATTGTCTCTTTAAAAGGGATAAATAGAGTAACTGGAGGAGAGTCTCTCTCTCATTCAGGAACATAAGTGTGTGAGTGTATAAATATATCTAGAATTTTCTTTTGGAGGAATACACACCCCACCCCACCCCACACCCTCCCCCCCATATATGAAGAGCAACTAAACTGAGTTGCTGAAGGTATGTACTTCAGAAAGTCTGAATAAGAACACCTCTGTCCTCACCTAATCTTGCACAGGTATGCATTCCTGTGAACTGTCCAGATCACAACCACAAGATTACCATGATTCACAGCTCTTCATATTACATGGTAAAAATCCTGGTGTGCTTTAATAAGATCTGAAGAGAATGAGCACTACAGCAGCAATCACCTTTCCTTCCCCCACCCAGGCAGTTAGGAGAAACCTTCCCCCAATACCACAGGGCAGAGTCTCCTTGTCCCTCCCAGGGAACAGCTGGAAAACAGCAATACAGTAACAGTGTCATGCACTTAATGTATTTCCCTTTGACAAAATCATAGCACTCAAAGGAAGGGACATCACAGAGAATGCTGCAAGGTATGTTATCCCAACCTTTCTGACTCTTTCCATACAAGAACCAGGGGATACCAAGTAGAACTAACAGTAGTCTCTTTAAAAACTTTTTTTCTTTCTTTCTTCCCCCCTCCTTAAAACAGGTGGTTCATTACACAGCAAATGCACACTTGCTGGAGGATGCTGAGGAGGCCACGGGTTTACAAGGATTTAAGCAAAGCTAAAAAAAATCCACAGAGAACTCCACTGAGGTTTTCCCAAGCAGCAGAGACCACATCCAGGAAGTCCCAGGACCAAAAGGACTGGAAAGTCGGGAAATAGTAAGTGGCATTTCAATGATGACTGCCTTTTTTACTGTCCTCAGGTATCCACTTAGGGCCATCGATATGAACCAGTATGGCCTTTATTCTGTTTCTTGTTCCTTGTAGCATTTATCTACGTGTAGACAGAGACAGAAACAAAGTATTTGGCTTGATACCTACCAGCTCATCTTGATAATGCCTTTTGAACTGGCAAATGAAGACAAAAAAGTTGTATTTTCACCTTTCATCAGACAATTAATGAAATCCCAGAATATTAAGTCAGTGCATTAAATTCTATGTTTTACCTTACTTATTTAGACCCACAAGATGGTATAACTTAGAGACACAGAATCAAGACACAGAACTAAAATACAGGCATTATGAGATGCTGATCCCCCCTTCAGAAAATTTTAAAAAACCTGCATAGTTTACAGCTGCTTTTTGTCCTGTCACAATTTTAGTAGACCCTCTCTCTTGAATTACAGATAGCAGACACCATTTTACTAAGTGTCACAAACACCACACATTTTCAAGCACTGTTCCACCTGTATATTCTACTGTGCACAGTATTAGTCATCCATTAACAGCAACAGCTGCTGTAGAGCAAGGTAGCACCTTGATGCTGATACCTCCCTGCTAATATGAGCATAAACTGCACTTTGCGCTCAAATGTATTGTTAGGAAGTGTGGAAAATGAGAAGGAATTTTTCACTCCTCTATATTTATACATATTTAAAATATCTAAATATGGCCTGAAACTGTCTTTATTTCACAACCCCCCAAAATTTAAGTTGTGTTCTAACAAAACTACCATAATGAAATTTCCCAATCTCTAAGTATAACACTGCACTAATAAAACAGTGACATAAACCCACATGGTTGGTTAATTTGTGACACAAAATAAAAGGCCAACTGAGTGGCAAGCCAGAACTGTCATTTCAAATTAGAGCATACGACAACTCTAATGTGATTTGAAATTCAGATTTATATTAGGCCTCATTAAGCAGTTTAGAGAAATTCATACATCTTTTTATTGGGTCTTTTTTTTTTAACCTAATTACCTTTAGAGAATTATGTACATAAATAAAACACAGTATCTCCAAATTATAATATATTTTAATACTTTTTTTTCTCAAGCCCTATCATCTCTCAGCTATGAAAGTGGAAAAGGCAAGAGCCTTCACAGTTCATTTAAAACCCCCCAAAAAACAAAACAATTACAAAAATTCTGGCATATGTATTGGATGTTGCTTCCAAAACAATTTCAAAGTAAGCAGTATCAGATACCCAGATAATTAAAGAGTTGCCATTTGCTTTTTAGGTAAGTTATATTTATCACAAGACAGAAGCCAACTGTGTTTTACAAATTGTAGTTTAAAGACAAGTTTGCTGTTGTCTGTTGTTGTCTGTTTATTATTTCTAGTCTTTTCCTCTTACAATACCTGACAATGCCTTAGCTTAGGGCTTCAGCCAGAACCTTAATATAAGACAGCAACAAAACACACGTATCTGTGAATGCTTATGGCTTATCAGTAGTCACTCATCAGTGGAAATAATTTCATTTGTTCATTAGTCCCTAAAGAGTCATGTGTACATTGTTTGCCTGCATAGAAATCTCTGCTCTGTATATTAATATGGCATCCACTACAGTCTAAAAATCTCAGATTTTTTTTTTTCTTCCAAAAAATGCATTTACTGAGATAAAAATTACTTTTCTGTGGTTTTTTTTGGTTGTTGTTTTTCTTTTTTTTTTTAGAACACCTTTTGGAAAGCAATGCATCAAGCAAACAATTTCATATTCATCAGAAGATTTGGTGTTGTGCAGCTAAGTAAAAACTGTGCTTGCCAAGCCCATTTTAGTTCTTTTGCTCCCAGGTATTTCTATTGCCAGTGCAAACAGGGCAATTTTAAAGCTTGCAGGTGTTTTTCATTAAATACATATTGATAAAAAAATACCATGCATGCTTTCATTTTTACAAAACACAGAAAAGATTCAATGCAACAAGCAAGCTTAAAGGACTTAATTGAGAGTATTGGCATTTGGATACCAAATACTGGGTAGCACCTAAGTGAGCATAAATACACTTAGATGGGATTTTCAAGTATTAAAAGCTAAGACAGTGGATCTATACATAGCCACTGATAAAAGTAGAGCTTAAAAGGACACAGATTGCTTCTAGCTTTGCTAACTTAAAACAATATTAGGCAAGAAGTTTGAACAATTTCCCCTTTACAATGAAAATGGTAACCCTAAATATCTGTACTTACATCAGCAGGTCAGCTTTTAGGTAGTAAACCTCTGGCAAATGTACTTAGAATCTAAATTTCAGAGTACAGAATTTGAAAAATACTTGGCACAAGTTGCACCTAGGCATTCAGTAACCCAACACAAATATTGCTGATGTAAAAAAATACAATATACAAAGTACAAGACCTTATAAACATAATCGCTAACCATTCATAACATGACTAGAAAGGCCCACCAACATGGTACCTTATGTAGCTACGGGTAACAAATTCTGTCTGGGTGTCTGCTGTGTTTGAGATTTTTAAATATTTTCTACATTATAATGCTACTTGCAAAGAATCCTCAAGACACCAGCTTGAGTACAGACTGTCATCCAACTTTTATTCTCACATAGTGATGCTCAGCTCTCAGATTTTTACACCTTTTCCTGCTTTTACCAGAAAAGCAAATGTTCACATGTAGGCCAATATTCAGAACTGTTATTTCTCAAGCAAGAAACTTTATTCTGTGATAGTTACTCCTTAATACTATTGTGGTCAAATTATATTCAGGACACATTTGTGCATCACACATACACTTCTGTGTATGACAACGTAGGGGCTGAGAGAGCTGGGATGGGAGAAGGCTCAGGAAGACCTCACCCATATGCAAATGTAGCTTAAAGGAGGGCGTGACTGAAAAGACCCCACTGACAGGACTAGTAACAATGGATCCCAACTGAGACAAAGGACATTCTGGTTAAACACTGCGTTCCAGAGAAGGTGGTCAAATACTGGAACAGGTTGCTCAGAAAGGCTGTGCTGTCTCCATCTGTGGAGATCTTCAAACTCAACTGGACACAGTAGTTCTGAGAAACCTGCTGTAGTTGATCCTGGTTGAGCAGGGAGCTGCACTAGAACTTCAGAGGGATTCTGGAAGTAGGAAGAACTGGTAGGACTCCAGAAGACACTTTAAGCCTCATACACTCCATTATTATTTATATTTCAGTATAACTTATATGCTGTAATTGTGTGATCTGCTTTTTTTATATATATATTTTGAAACTAAACATTTCCAATATTCATACTCCTCTTTTCTATTTTGGCATGTTGAAGGCAATCTTTTCACACTGTCCTCAAGTGCAAGATCTAGAGTTTTATCCATGCAAGTTGCATACATGGCCTTAAAAAAAATAAGGGGCTAAGCACTCCTTTCCTGATCTGTGCTCGCTTTCTGTCCAGACAATAATACCATTACAAAGGTGGTAACCATTGCACTTGATTTGTGAAATAAGAGAGCAAGATAGGAAAAAGAAGAGCAGCAGCTTAGCAAAAACAAATTGAAGTTAGTCTGACAGAGACCAATCACTGGAACTAGGAGGGAATAAAGACCCACTTTTAATATCTGTTGATCCATTTCTATGAAATTTTACAAAGGGCAGTCACCTTGAAGATATTAAATTCCCCTGAGCTCTAAGAAAAATCTGTGAGATAGTAAAACATGAGACTCAAATTAGCATCACCTCCGAGAAGAGAACTCTGAGGCTAATAACTGTTTGCTGGCTGACAAGCTGCTGCCCAGCACCCTGGGCCAGACAGAGCGCTGCTGAGGGCCACAGGGGGCAGGAGGAACCTGTGGAAGGTATTGTGGGAAGATTTAAAGGATGGAGGAATACAGGAACTGGCATAAATGCAGGGGGAGAAGAACAGGGGAAGATCATAGGGAATATGAGCAGAGAGAAACTGGTAATCCTTCTGGTGGGAGGGTTGCTGGAGGGATCAAGTAAGAAGGAAAGAAATCTGCAGGCAGGGAAGCTTCATTAGTTCCACTAATCACAGACCAATTTGTTTACAGGGAAGTATTTTGGTTTGTTTGTTGTTTGCCTTACAAGGATGAACAGGTGTCTTAATATATTCTGTATGTGGAGTAACAGAGGAACAGCCAATACTGAGAGCTCTGTTTAAAAATGGAAAAGTGTTTCTGCATTCAACAGGAAGGATAAAAACGGTATCCTGCTGTTCACAGTGGGAGACGGAATTTAAATATCCTGTAATATAATTTGGTACATCACCACATGTCAGGCTTGACTTTCCTAATCTACACCCGTAAATTCTTACACAAGAAGAAATCTTTTCAATTCAAGGCAGTAATTTCTGATTTACACCAGGGCTGGTGGAACAGCATGAGGCCCTTCCTATCTTAATACAATTTCTCATCTACTGTTAAATGCACTAATGGCAGATATCATCATATGGTAGTACTGTCTTACAAGATAACAATATCAGCACTGGATTGAAAGGGGAAACTGATTACTATTGGGTGTTAAGTCATTTACATCATCATTCACAAAAATCAATTAATAGGTTGCAGTGTTCTCCAATTTCAGTTGCTTTTTAATTAAAAGAATAAATCAAATCACAATTCAAAATAAATCAGAAGTACTCACTTTGGGGGAAAGTTTTTTAAAGAATGGCTTTAACAGAAGCTATTATGTTCAATTTTAGATGATACAAGGTCACAGCAAAGGTATATCTTCTTTCAGTAAAGTCACAACTTAAACTCCACAGAGAGCATTTTTTATGGTTCAGTTCCCAAATCCTTCCATGGTACAGTGGTATTTTGCTGCAGACACACAGTTTGTAGAAGGCAACAACAACAAATCACCAATAAAAATGAAAATACCCCTTGATTCTCATTAATATTTTTTGAACATACTCCAGTTTTAAACAAAGATAGCCAATCTAAAGGGATTCAGGCCACAATGTTCAGCACTGCTCCCGTGGCCCTCTGCTGGCCCTGCTGCTTCCCCAGCCAGACACCATTCCAGATGCCTTTGCTCATGCAGCTTGGGTCTAACCTTTTTTAAACATGGCACTTCACGACAAGAGGATATAGAGACTCATACAAAGACTTATTATTTAACTGTTTAAATTATTTTCCTTTTTACATCAACAGGATCTGCATTAGGGAAAATTACAACAGGGTTTAAGCTTTGCATCAATTACCGAAACTTCGTTTGCTTTGCTCAGATGCTCTAATTCTGTAGATGGATGCCAGGCAGATGGATGAACAAGAACACAACAAAATAAGTGGACCAGTGCTCAGTAACATCCAGGGAACAGGTAGCTACAAACATGAAACAGAAGATTAAATGTACAGGAGCAGAGTCTGCAGACCAGATTCAGCATGGAGATTCAAGAAGTGAGAGCATACAAAATCCTTATGTGAAGTAACCCATTAGGCAACTACATCCTTCTCATACTGCAGAGAGTGTAGTTGCTAAAGACTTGATGCAGTTTTTGGCTGTCACAGGATTCAGAATGAGAAAGACAGAGGGGCTAAACACAAATATACAGGCAAAAAGGTTTCAAAATAGGTTTTGGATGAGAAAGCATATCGTGGATCAGTGTAGAAAGGGACAAAGAATACTAGTGATCTCCAATTAAGCTCCAAGATGCAACTAGGAGAAAAGGAAGTCAGATATCATTTGAAGTGGAAAAAAAAATTATAAAATCAATAAAGAAAGACTTTCCATTTGGCTAAATTAGATTTCAGCCCTGGACTTAACTAGGATGATGAAGTCAGATTTCTCCACATCCTTTAGTCAGGAGATCAGTAGGTCATCTTTTATTTCTCCTTCTGAACCTCCTCTAAATCTACAAATGCCTATATAGTCAACAGCTGCTTTTGTGGATTCTCTTAAGTTTTGCAGCAATCTAGCTCTTCAGAAGCTCAGCCAGGGTAACAGGAGATTTTTTCTATCTTTGAGGAAGGAGGACAGCATCAGCCAAAGAATATTAGTTATATGAAGCAGCAATAAACCCCTGAGACATACCTGCCTGGACCTGAGAAATGACAAATTGCTCCCTAGCTGCACAATCTTTTCCTGGTCTTACCTTGCCATCTAGACCCTTCATGAGGAAAACAACACAGAAAAGACATTTTCTTTTCCTTAAAGGATACAAGCCAAAAATGTGCAATATTTTATGGTAGGGTGTTTCTCTAGTTGAGATGAACAACAAGACTGAGGCAATAAGAAGGATCAATAATGTTAAGAATCACAATTAAAACTTAAAATTTATCTCAGGCTGCCCCTATAAATCTTACATTACTCTTTCCATTAGCACTTCTGAAATAAAAGAAATATCCTTCAAAGGGCAGGTAGAGAATCAACTTTCATGCTTGCTAGCAGAAAGAGCTGATAAAGGATACTAAGTATTAAGATGTATCCAGATCATTAAGTCTTTGTCTTCAAAGAATTTTCATCATTAGTCAGTTACTTTTAATATAATTTGGGATGCATGTTAAAAAACATTTTGTTCTTTTCACATATAACAAAAAAGTAAAATTCAGGCACTAAAAAAAAATATTTTTTCAGTGTTTTGCTAAATCTAAAACAGTTTTAGGGTTATTAGGATCAGTGTTCTCATGCATTACACAAATTTAAATGTTGTCAATTAAACAATGTTGGGGGTGGAAATAATCAGGCTTAATAGGTGCAGCCAAAACACAGCCACTGGCATTCAACCGTATGTAAAAAGCAGCAAGCTTTCTGGAATACAAATTTACCAAACTATCTCTGATGATACTGTACTATAAATATATATATATATAATGTTCATTTCATAGCTACAAAAACAATGCCAAACTTACATCCACATAGGTCAAACGACCTTGAAATAATTAAAAGGTTAATAAGTACCCTTCACTTTTCTGCTCAATTTAAACATGCACATAGCAAGAATATTATTTCTACTTCTGCTTTTCTAGCAATAGGTGGCACTATCAAATACCAC
This sequence comes from Apus apus, assembly GCF_020740795.1. Classification (NCBI taxonomy): domain Eukaryota; kingdom Metazoa; phylum Chordata; class Aves; order Apodiformes; family Apodidae; genus Apus; species Apus apus. The sequence continues at coordinate 14,003,548 of NC_067294.1, read as the reverse complement.
TTTCATAAGCATCTCTTGTGCACCATATCATTCTATATTCAAGTGGAACATCTGCAGGGAAACACAGCTAAAGTTACTACTCTTTCTGCTTCCCCTAAGCAGAACAGAAAATACATCTTGCAGTTGTTCTCTTTTTTAAACTGTAATAATGTTCAAACACATTTTTACGACAGTTAGAAACTCAAGATAAATATGTAGTGACTGTTTTGAAGAGTATGCTACTTTAGACAAGTGGCAAGTAAATAAACATGATACATGCTCCAGCAATCTGTATGATAATATTAATATGCAAAAAAAAAAAAAAAAGAAATCACCATTTAAAAATAGGTGTTTTTTTTAGCACTTCAAACTACCTTTCTGTGACCTGTTAAAAAACATAATATTACTATTTTTCCTTCAATTTCCATATTTTCCTGGATATGTAGATAATATGCATGGTTGGCAAATAACACATCCTCTTAAATTCCAAAATAAGCACTTAGCAACTCTTCCCCTTCAGCTTGTTGGCCAATTTTTTCTTTCTTTCTTCCAAACTCACCACTTTCACCCTCTGTGCAACATTCACTCTCTACGCTGCTATCTTTTCCTCTGCCACTAGTGGTGTGTTGGCTCTACAGTCCTGATTTCAGAAAGATGCTTAACAGCTGGAACATAATCAGAATCCTGGGCTCAGTATTTGCGAGGCTGATCATATACCTATTTTATTTTTATTTTTTAGATGTGTGACTTTTCCAGTGTAATTTTTTAATTTCCTACTCCAATATAACATGCTTCTCACCTAAGCTTTTCACATAAGGATATACTTCATAGGAACTAAAAATGTACCAGACTAAGGGGCTTCTGGATTTTGATTTGTTTTGTTTCAGAGTAAACTGCACTGGAAGCCCAGAAAAAAATCCTCTGTTTGTGGCAAAGCAAAGAAAGTAATCAACACTGAAGCTTTTTTCTTAAGTCTTGTGATTATTATGGCAAAAGCATTAAATCAGTCTTAAAATTACTACATGCCATTAGACAAAACCTTCTACTCTTTTCCAAACATCAGCCACATCTCTGCAATTTCACAGTGCTGTATAATGCAAAGCATGCCCAGACTCCATTGACAGTGTGCTGACAGGACATGCTTCACTTTCCATTGTCCACTGTCCTTAGCTGTTCATTATCTTGACTGCTGTTCCTACAGGATAATGATACACTTGGCCTCTGACTGTGACTAACACATTTTGCTACAGGGCTTCTTTTAATTGAAACACATAGCACATACTTTCTGTTTTGGAGCAACAGCCAAACATTTAGTAGAGAACTTACTGCTTCCCCAACTGGCAAAGGCAAGAAGTAAATATGTTTTTAAGCAGGGGGTATGCAGCCCAAATAAAACAGCGCCTCCCTTGCTGTACCAATCCTGTGGTTCTCATTGTGAGCTAAGAAACACTGACTTCAAATTCGGCTGTGCTGAAAGATGCCTTCTGCCAAGAAATCCCCCAACCACAAACAGTTTCACTAATCATGAAACATATGAAATCTCTATAAAGTTTTCTCAACTTTAAAAGCAACCCTTCTTTATGACTTGGTGTCCCTGTAATGATTTGATTCTAAATAACCAGAATGGATTCTTTAAACTACAGAATGATTTAGAGCTGAGCTTAGCCAAAAGCCAGCAATCAACTCATAACTACAGCAGATGTTTCCCCAGCTGAAGTCACTCAGTCTAATTCTCTTACCCAGTGACAAGACACCGGACATCTAAGACTCAGGAACTGTCATATTTAGGTTCTCAGTGATAAGGAATTAATACTAGAAAAGTTATTAGGCATGAAGCTGTCACATATTTAAATGAGGTGACAGATCTGAATAAAAAATGCTTTCCAAAAAAGGGCAGCAGATATTGCTTTAAAGGCTTCACTAGAAAAAGTCTAAACTGCAGAAATACTCAGTTCTTTCAACTCCAGTTGAACACAGGAAAACAGTCAAGACATCTCACTATCTGGCTAAACAGAGTAGCAGAAGCCAGTGTGTTCAGAAAAAAATACTACAATCCCATGTAGTATTTTGATGCACTGGGAAGAAATTGTAATTTTTAATTAAGATAAAATTACTAACTTCTGACATTAATCACAACATTTTTTGTTTCACTGAGTTCTCAGTGATCCTGCCCGTACGTTAGCAATAAATCCTACTAATAAATATATTTACCACTACAGTTTCACTTTATATTTTCTCATTACTGTCTCGTACATGTTTAATCTGTGTCTTTGTAGCTTATTCTAACACCTTCTGGTTGTCCTGGCCCTAGACATACCTCTAGACAGCTTCATTTAGTGCCAGAAATAAAATAACCTTGGCATCAGTGTATGAACACAGGAAACCTATGACAACAGTATCCAGTCTGCAACTACTTACAAGGGCTCAGATGACCAGCACAGCCTGCAAGTCAGTCAGGTCTGCTCCCAGCAGGTGGAACTGACCAACTGTCAGGAGGGAACAGCCATCTCAATGCCACCACAAACTCATTGTCACCCACAAAAAGAGAAAGGCTGGTCTTGATCTGCAGAAGATGTGTACACCAGCCAGTGAAGCCTGCGGTAGAGGAAGGACATCCATTTTGGCTCCAGCTCCCTCCAAAAGCTCTTAAGCCTAGACATTTCAAATTCAGCAACCATCACAGCCAACATGGTATAATATAGTTCAGGCTTGCTTGATGAATATTTGTAATTACCAATTGTTTTTAATTGTTATCAGATAGATCGCCTAGCAGTTGTACATAAATGCACACTTGTTCCAAGTCTGGAAATTTCCCTGGTGTCTCACTGTCTCTGAAAGCTCCCAGCACAGTGACCCCCAGTCCCCTTCTAACAGCAGCTTCCACACCTCCTAGCCGTACAAACGTAGATGAGGCCCTGACTCAAAACTGCGAAAGCAATGTCTCAAAGCAGTGTGATCCCACTTATTATGAGGAACACAGATCAAAAAGGCGGGTTTCTTCTGAGAAGAATTGTGATAGGAGATACCACCAGGACAATCTTCAAATTGTCATCTTGATTTATAAATGACTGTGTACAACATTACATGTCCTGAATGATTATATTTGTTTACATGTAGATCATCAAGGTTTAGCAGCTAAGGGTAGTAAATGTTGCATTGATCATTGCTGCAAAGCCAGTTAATCCATAGATCTCCTTCTCAAAAACTCATACATTAAAAAGACATACATTATCTTCATTGAGAAATTAAAATAAAATGTTATTTATTAAAGTTTGTGTTATTCCAATCTGCTTTAAAAACCAACAAGAGTAGACTGCAAAAGCAATGGTCTTTTAGAGGGCTTTTGAAAATAAGCTACCAGTAAATCTTCCCTGCATGGTAGAACAATATTAAGTTTTAGCTCTGCCTCTAGCATAATTAAGTACCCACAACAGCATAAAACCTTCATTAAATTATGGTGTTTGGAGTGAAATGTAAATTTGTCTCTAGATATGAGGTTGATATTTCAAGCTCTTCACAGCCTGAATATCATTATGAGGGGTGGAGCGAGGAGGGGGGCAAGAAAGCCACAAAATAAGCCAAACAGCATTACTAAGCACTCCTCTTCTCCGGGAACTGCATAATGAGTAAAGATAACAATTAAATGCCCCTGTCTCTGCCATCTCCTCCAAAGGGAGAAAAGAAAAAGAAAAAAAAAAAAGAAAGAAAAAAGAAGCTAAGGATACTTTTTAACTGCTGCCTCAGTGGAAACAATGATAACTTCATTACTTGTTGTAACTTTCACGTGGAAGTTTGTTCTTTTTGGGGGAAACAAAACCAAACATAAACAGCTCTTTCCAAAATAAGCAAGCAACACAAGGGCTTGATTACACTAATTCACTCAAAAATAACATGTCTATAGCACTTCAGTCACTGCCCGCAAGACTGTGAAGCGGCTACTAAGAGAGAGAAGTGCAATACTGGCTGTACTTCACCAACAGGAACAATTTCTATCATCTCCTCAATCCAGCTCCCATGGTGGACATTAGCTGCATCTAACCTAATCAGTTCATGGTGCCTTCAGAGAGCCTCATCTCTGCAGCCCTCAGCATCCTCTAGCAGAGATCCAACCACTGCATGATCATCCCAGCCAGTATTATGTGCCCATGTCTGCAGGCATCACCACAGCTGCTTTTGCATCAGGCTGCAGTCATCCCTCGAGCAAGATGTAGTGTGCTCAACCAAAACGTCGAGCTTTCTATTTATAATGCAAACTTCCTCACCCAAATATCTTGTGGTCACAGCTGGGACCTGCTGAAAGGTTTCTAAATGCATGAGTTTGACAACACACAAAGCTACAGGAAATTTGAAACATAGTACCTGGTGAATGGCCAAAAAAAAAGAACTGATTTTTGGCAATGATCAGTCAGAACTAACCTTAAGAAAGGTCAAGCTGGTTTTACCTTGATCTATACTTAAAATAAATTAATGAAGATGACACAGGGCCAGGTTTATACTAAAACTGTCCTTACTCTTAGGTTACATCTAAAAACCCTTTCACTTCACACACACCTCCTGACTATTGGGCAAAACACAGAAAATGCCTGACATTCAAGTTTGTGGTTTTTTGGCAGGCCAAGCAGAGAAAGGGGGTATCAACAATTACATTTTAAGCAACTTGGGGGTAGGGAGAGGAAGAGAGAGAGACAGAAAAAGCCTTGTACAATGCCACTTCCTTTTTTTTTTTTCCTCTTTCGAGCACTTTACAAATTAACTTACCAGGATAAATACGAGATACTAAAACAACTTGTCAATATTCCACTGACCTAATGTATTTTTCCAGTCTATTAAAAAATAAATTAAAATGTTCTCTTACAGCATGCCTATATTTCTGAATATGCAGATGTGGGGTAATAAAATCCTTCACTTCAGAAAGCCCAACATAAATGTTATTGTAAAACAACTACTGTCAGTTTAAGAACTTAAAGATTCCATATACTATGGGTGTTTAGAAAGATAAGAATATCTATGAATCTACTTTATCACTTCAGCTACATACACTGTAAGTTAGAACACAGCTAGGTAGTTTTCTGTTTTATCTATGTATCATATCGTGTTTGATGCTTCAAAAGATGACCTACAGCAATCATTATTTCAGAATTCTTCATCTACTGAAATCCAGGAAGCATCTACATTAAAACCAAGTTAGTACTATTAAGTTGGAATAATAATTACTTTTCTGTATTTATCTCCCAATGTTACTACAGCCAAATAAGAAATAAAGCAAACATTCAAGGATTCATTAACAGACATGCTCTTTATACTGAGAGCAACAATATAAGCTATTACATGGTACACAGCTAACGGGAAAAGCCTTTCCTTTAGGTCAAATATATCCTACTAGCTTGTAATAATCAAAATAGAAAGATTATTCCTTTAAAATCCTTTAATTTTTGATATCCACAGTTCTAATCCTCAAGTAATTGTTGAAGGCTACTTTAATGTTTGTGTTTTACTGTGTAAATTTGTGTCAATACTTTTTTCCCACTACTAAAGCACTCATGCTTCACTTTCATAATTTATGTCATTTTAGAAGCCCTTAATTTAATTAAAATCTTGTAAAACTAAGCAGGTTTGACTTAATTTTCTATACGCAAAGGAAGAGAAGCACATTACTTGGATATTTTGTTTGAACAGCTCATTTCAGAATTTATTATAGGTTACTATCACACCAAGAATAATAAAGATATATTTTTAATTACTTTTGCTCACAAGAACAAGCTAATACATATTTCATCAATATTATGATCCCCTTGGATGGAGAGAAGCAAAATGCAAACCTAAACAGATTTTAAAGCTATAATTATTTGGTAAACACGGGAATCATACTAAATAATTATACATTGGGTTCATATTAAATTAAACTAAAAAGAAGTTTTTATAATCTTCCACACTGTATTTTTCTCTTTTGCTCCTGTCTGCTGCAGTGTCATTGAGCATATCATTATCCTAGTGACATTGGTTTCCAAATGTGTTTCACACAAAGCAGGCAGGGTACTCACTCTGCTGCCTTACTTCTCTCTCTGGTGATGAAGTACAGATAAAGATACAATGTCACTTCACGTACACCATATTAAACAGCAAAATGTTGCCTTGATGATGCAGTGCCCAACTAAAAAGCAACAAACCAGGAGGTCGCCTGGGCAAGGTCATGCACAAAGATTATTTCTAATCTGCTTTAAAAATATTATTAGGGCTTTTTGTTATGCTGCCAGTGGAAAGGCGCTCTGGTTGGCTGAATGATAAACACTGCTATCCGTAACATTAAAAAAAAAAAAATAAAAAGAAAAAAAAAGTGCCCCTCTTTTGACCACTCAGCCTTTAATAAAACCTTTTCATTGAAAAGGACTGAGGACCTCCTCTGCAAAATTAAGTATTTCAGTATTAGCAAGAAAGGACAATGCTAGAACAGAGCACTGCATACACAACAAAACTAAGCTTCTCAGTTTCTAAGTTTCAAACAAAGACACAGGCTGAAAGGACTAATGATTTCACTGGAACGCTCCTCTCTTCTCAGCATTTCTCCCCAACCCCAAACACATCAGTAGTGAGCTTTGCCAAACCCACAGGTGTTCCTGTCCAAGGCCTTGATACCTCATCTCTGTGTCTCCCAGTGAAATCACCTGCTAAGGTCACAGTTCTTCAGAGGCAGCATTCATCACTCTGCATTGGCAAGAATTTACCAGGTTTCCAGAAAAGCAAAATATCTATTTGCTCTGAACACACAGGAACATATAAGATTAAGGGTTTTCTGACTTCACCCAAAATTTGTGAAGGTATTTAAAAGCTTTTTTGACAAGTTCACTGGACTTACACATGGGAGTAAGGCAGCAAAGATACCAGGGAATTTGGTCTGAGAAAAGCATGAGCACTCCAGGGCATACCATCGAGCAGTACAGCATAATCACACTCTTCCAAATCGTTTACTTAAAAGGTAAGAACTGGTAACAGTGCTTTTTAAGCTACTACAAAATTATGCAATTTTAGAACCATGTGGGGTGTTTTGTGGTAGTTTTTTTGTTTTTGTTTGGTTGTTTTTTTGGTTTGGTTTTTTGGTACTGTAGCACATTTTGAGTCTGTAGTAAGAACAGAGAATAGAAAAGATGAATTACACCTTATAAAAAAAAAAATAAATTGAACCTTGCCATTAAGCTCCTTTGGCATGTTTAGCACACAGAACATTTTGTACAAAAAAACCCCAAACCCTACAGCAGTAGACATTGGTTTAATCCATTAAGGAGCTCTTGGTCTACACTAAAGAAATCTGAAACCCTGATTTTAAATGAGTTTGCTTATCTAGTTGAATACGACCACCAAAAACTGGCTCGCAGTCTCCTACCAACTGCAGGACCGAATTCTGACACAGGTCCTGACTCAGTCCATTTCAGCACATGGCCAAATCTTTTCTCAAGTCTTAATTACTTAATTACTATTCCTGCAGCTGTAAGGCTGCATAACCTCTCGTTGCCGTGTAAGCCCAACTGAAAACACACCTCATTACAGCTCGGCTTCTTTCTACCATCTTTGATACATCTCCTGCAGAACATGGTACCACCCTCCTAAAACTCAGCTGAAGTCATCAGGCAGCTCTTGATTTACTTCTAACTAACAGGCATTTGATCAAAACAAGGATTTGCACTTTTCCCAAAATTAGCTCACCACAGATTGGAATTTATAGTAAAACCCCCTACCAATAATACATTTTTTCCAAACAGGCTTATAATGTTGAAACCTGGCATTCTGAAAGGAGCGGGCTTCTCTCAACTTAGTGAGGGATGCAGCTCAAATTGCTGTACATCCCAGAATAATACCTACATTCAGTGAGAATATGCAACTATCACCCAGGTAGGAAAATAGAAAAGCCAAAGTAGAAGCTTCCATTCATAAACCAATTAACACTTATATAGACTACCTACAACTTCAGTTTAACTATAAAGTAGCAGTGAGAAAATTGAGGGTTTTCTTCTGAAAATCTCACATTTTGACCTTCGGACATTAGAAAGGACAATCCAGAGAGACAAGTAAGGGGTAAAGGGAGAAACCTCTTTTCAGACTACTCTAAGGGATCGCAGTCAAAATACAAAAGTGTTTTGTGTCGAGATCTGCCGGCACGTGTGCTCTTTGTAGTGCAACCGAACACCTGGATTGAGAAGCTACAGCAAAGGCTTGGATTAAAGAACCTCCCAAGGTCCCTTCCAAACTAAACTGTTCTGTCATCTTACAGACTAAAATATGGAGTATTTAAATCTAGAAACAACAAAGATGGCATAGCAACAAGCTACTGGACAGGCTTCCAATTAAAATTCAGCTTGACATATGGGCAAGATGTTTCTGAAAAGAAGAATTCATGACAGTGAGAAAAAGGGCAAGATTTTTCCTTTATGCAAAAATACTCAACTGCTCAGAAACAGATGAGAAACATGTAATTCTGTAATAAAAAAAGCTGTTGGCTGTGGCAGATCACAAACTGCACATGAATCAACAATATCATGCTGTTCCTCACTGTCTAAATATATATTATGTTTATATTTATATAGGGCTGTATAAACAAGAAAACAGACTCTAAAATAATCCTTCCATCTCCGCTCAGTCGCAGTTCTGCAGTTTGAGGCATTGCACTTGATGAATGAGGAAAGCCAGAGAAGGTCCAGAAGGGTGCCACAAGGATAATCAGAGAAAACATGACCTACATAAAATGAGACTGAAAAAAAACTAGATTGTTTAGTCTCAAGAGGAGTTGACGCAGGAGAGGAAGGGGATGGGACAAAGTAACACACTTTCAACTGCATATAATGTATAAGTAAAAAAGAAAGAAAGTGTTTTCTTTATATTCATGTAGTATTAAGTTAGCAAATCTAACCGCACAACCCAAAGTAAAGGTTGAGATTATGAATTATTTTCTAAAGATAAAGACAGAGAATTGCTTGGATAGGTAGGTTGGAGGTTTCATAGATTTACCATCCTTGGAGGCCTTTAAAAATGGCTTAGCCAAATACCTGATAAGAATGACATTAAAGAGACTGTATCCTGTCCTCAGGCAAGAAACAAACCAGAGTCCCTCTTAAAGGCATCTCAAGTCCTATTTTTATATGATCCTATCATTTCTGCTTGGCTGGAGGTTGCTATGTTATCTAACATTGTATGACTGTCATAAATGCAAACATGATTTGGTTTTGCTTGCAAGTCACTGCCCTCAAAATCCTTACTTCCAATAGAGGGTTCCATGTCTTCAATGTCATTCAAGCATGCCTGAACCCCAATAAACCAGTGGCAGTCCTCAAGCAGAGAAAGGTTAGTAAGTCCAAGGTAAAACCCACTGAAACTACATCCCAAAACTTAAAGAGAATGATGCTGACTGGTAAAATACACTATTGTGCATTTTTTGACCAGCCCTCATCAGCAGAATAGCCAAATGAGGATTTTATACAATCTCAAAGTGTTGGATGGGTGTGCATGTCACAGGGACTTGGTTTATCACCATCTTCTCTCAACATCACACAGAAATTAAAACTTCTTAGCATTATAAAAATATTTCAAAATCTTTCTTGCAGTGATTTGTGTTGAAATGGTGTTTTTTTTGGTTTTGACAAGAATAATCTCCGACTGAACTGGTGCAGTTCTCAGCACACCTGGTCTGCTCCAAAGCATTATATCACTTCATGTGAGGTCTGGTATTGCAAAGAAATAATATTCTTCTATTAAGAAGTCCTTAGGTTAAAAAGAAGTTACTGTATCAACAAAATCTACATATAGTTTCCCCCTGACAATGATGTAGCTTTAATCAGTGGGGGAAAAAAACAGTATGATTTTTTATTCTTTTCAAAACCATTATAACTTTAACCCAGTGGAAGTAATTCAAAGATTTGAGCTAACTTCCCCACATCTTTGATGTGGAAATGAGGACCAGGAAGGCAGCTGTGTGCCAGCAGACACCTATCGTCTCTTCAACATCCAACTGTATTTTTGCAACAGTGAATACAACAGCCCTGGGTGTGAAGGACTGTTTTGTTTGCTTCTGCTTTATTTCTGATTTTCAAGTAGCCATGAGTAAAATACTGTGCTCAGCCTTTCAAGCATTATGTAAACTCTGAAATAAGAGACAGTTCACTGGTTCAGACTGCAACTTGAAACACATGCGGCAGGTCTTCTGTGCAAGCTCATTAGCTTTCTTCACCTGAGGTGTCCACATGGAATATAAAGAACTTCCTCTTTTTTACTACACACACTGTTTTATTTCAAATGTTCAGGTGCACTTGACCTTTGAATACCTAGTTTTCATGTGAATTTCACAAATTCCTCATGCTACTCTCACCTCAAACACCTCCAAGCTGCTATGTTAGACACAAGCACTCCAAGCAGGATTTACTTTATGCTCTTTACTGGACCACCATGAACCTCTTCTGAATGACAAAACTCCCAGTGTCCTGTTTCCAAGATTTTCTCTCTTTTTCCCCTTATTTGTACAAAAGAACCAAGCACAGTCATCTGGCCTCTCCCACCCCATTTTACACCTTCATGTCAAAAGTTGGTGCTTTCTTTAACCAACTTCTGTGTCTCCACTTCCCCCTATCTTAAAGAAAAACCCAGATGTTTTTACATATCTGGGTCAATATTAACAGGCCTCAAATCATATAACTACCAAGTGAGTCAGCATAATCTTCATATCCCTGAGCCTGAATTCAGATAAAAGATGTGTACAGACTTACCAATGACAGCAGAAATTTCCTGCTTGGCTCTGCTATTTTATGGCTGCATTTCAGTATCACACTATGCAACTCCATTTTTCCTGAGGGAATGTATTTTCTTTCTGTTCTTCTGAACATAATACTAATCTCATAATGTATTGGTCATCTCCCTCTTAAGGCTTCCAACACTCTTTTGTGCATCTCTGTTTTCTATAGAAAACAAAGCACATCTTACTACTGTACACTTGACTTACAGACCACTAAGGTAAAGATGTTCACAATATTCCACCTGTGGTTTTCAGCTGCAGGACATGCTTGTTCTGCTAATAGTCTTGCAATACACAGACACAATTTTGTTTTGTATGGCAGCTCAATTCATCACATTTAACGGAAATTTAGCCTTTGGCATAAGTAACAGTAACTCACAAGAAAAACAGAACATATCTCTCCCCATCCCGCCAGTCCCTCCTTCCACAAGCACTACTGCCACACACAGATACTCTCCAAAGAACTGCTACCTAAGTAAACCTTTTTTTAGTGATTTTAAAGAACATTGTAATTTAAATTTAAAAGGAAATTAAAATTTTGGCAGGCCTGGAAAAGAAAAATCCAGGCCACTTCTCAAGAAACCCACAACAAAACCTACAGAAAGATGAATGCAACAGCATTTATTTTTGCTTTGTTCATTGATTGAGAAAAAATCAAGTCTAAGATGAATTAATTTTATGTTTGTATCTAAGAACATAATCCCTACTTTAATAGAAAAATTTTTATACTGGATGTAATGGTAACACAAGTGTTAGGAATCGCAGAATCACAGAATGTTAGGGGTTGGAAGGGACCTCGGAAGATCATCAAGTCCAACCCCCCTGCCAGTGCAGGACCAAAACTAGGGCAGATAACTCAGAAAGGCATCCAGACAAGTCTTTAAAGTCTCCAGAAAAAAAGAATCCACAGCTTCTCTGGGCAGCCTGTTCCAGTGCTCTGTAACCCTCACAGTAAAGATGTTCTTAGTCATGTTAAGGTGAAACTTCCTGTGCTCGAATTTGAATCCATTACCCCATGGAGTTCAAAGAAAGACAAGATACAGGCACTTAAACTCACTCTAAAATTTATAAATAATATTTCCTTCAGCTACAGCCAAGTGTGCATAATTCTTAAAATATTTCACTGACTACAGCAGAAAACCTAACTTCTTAGCAAGGGCACTTAAGTTGGCAGCTTCTTGTTAGGGGACATGAATACCTGTCAATAGTAGGAATTACTGAGCAACATGAGGGATCATAAGCCTAACGGCCACTGGGAAAAAAGGAAAAGCACACAGCTCCTTTCTCTGTGCTCTCCAGAAGGCATTCTATGTCTGCAAAGATAGTGAGTGCTACTGAGGTTGAGACTTGCTTGCCTGGAACTTCTTAGTCCTTCAGTGATGCTACTGAGTCCTGGGTACTATCAAGGCTCCACATAGGGACTGATGCACAGAAAGTGCAAGGGAAAGATAAAAGACTGAAACAAGCAGGGACTGTGGAGCACATCTGCCACTGCAAAAAATGCCAGAAAAGAGTGGAAAGAGCCTCCACATTACCAGTGCTGCTACATCAGAACTTCAGTCCAGATCTTTAAGAAACATGAACATCACAACACAGCCCTGTGTCACCTTACTTAGAGGTTCACTGGTGATTAGGATAAGCCTGACAACAGGTGTTCAGGTTTCAACTCTAAATCTGCTCTTAAAATATTTCAAAATAAATATTCCTACTTTCCATGTCTAGAAATAAGCTCCCTCCCTATGCAAAAAATAAACTTCATTTTTAAGCTAGAATGTCTTCTTATCACAAATCACAAAAGCAGCAGGAAAAGTGTGTCTAATTCTGGGAAGCCTTTAGTCTGCATACACATTTTTGCCTCAAACTTACAAGGAAAAACAAACAAAAAACCCCCAACATTCTAGACTAGCATGCTACTGTGCCAGAAAAATCAACAACTTAATTTGTCTGAATTCCACATGTGGGAAAAGCATGTTTTAGTGGAGCCTAAAAGTAACATTAAAGGGACAAGTAATTTCCCATAAGAAGTACAACAGCTTCTACGGAAACATTTTTTGAAGAGTTTCACAAGTTGGCTTAGTACTTTTTACAGATGCAGTTCAAGGTCAAGGGGCCATTCTAGCTCATAATGCCTGACCTCCTCTACAACAAAATGCTCTGACATTTCATTTCATTACTCCTGGTTTAAGCCCAGTAATCCACGTTAAACCACGGCAGAAGTCACCTTGATGTGAAGATTCAGAGATGGATAATTCACCATTTCCTTTGGTACTTGATCCTAATGCCTACAGATCAGTCCGTTACTCGCTATTTCTTTGTCCATATAGGAAAGGATTCTTTGGATCCTTTCTTGTATTTGTAAAAGTAGTGTTAATTTTACAGTCTCCAAATCCTGAAGTTTCTCAGTTCTTCCATTTTTTATTTACCTCACTTAGTATGTCTTTATTTCCTAGCTCTAAAGCTCAGCATCTGACCAAATCAGAAGCCATTATGTTTGAATACAGCAGGATCACTATAGATAACTGTATGTTACTCCCTGCCCTTATTATTTACTGCTTTGGTAATCTTTGTGTCACTTGCAAATTTTATCACAGTTCCACACACTTCAGATCAATGATGAGACTGCTAAATGGTGTCAAGCACAGTGCTGATCCCTATGGAGCTGCACTCTATTATTATGACTAATTTTTTAGGTTTGTCAGTTGGCCAGTTCTTAATCCCTTTAACTTGTGCTTCAATGATACAGGGCACTGCTATTTTTCAAACTGGAACGTCATGCAATGTGAAGAACTGTCTGTCTAAAAGGGCTGCTACAGCTATAGCTACACCTTCACCTTTATCAACCATGCCTTTGAACTTCTTTAAATACTGAAACAGAGCTTGCTCAAGATTTATTTCCTGTAAAGCTTTGCATATTGAGAATTACATTCCTATTGCCGATTTCTTTGTAAATCAGTCTTTTGAAAGATTCCCAATTCCCTGGACTGACATATGGATGTTCAATCTGTAGTTATTACAAATCTCTCCATGCCTGTCTCCAGAAGTGAAGATTTCTGCAGAGAAAAAGACCTAGAGAGACTCGGAATATCTGATTTTACCATGTTCTTCTCTTACATGTCACCTCCCGAACAGAAACAGATCTGGTAAGGACAGTTCACAGCACAGGTGCTGATGCATTAACACAGATAATGACATTATTTTTTGTAATGTCTTAGGATATTAGGACATAGAAAAATGCCTTTCAAATTTATGTCCACTGTAGACAAAAGATGTTCTTCTTCTGACCAAACTTTCTGAGCCCTATATAGAGGCAACTAAAGAATTTTAGCATCTTTAGTTCATCTTCAGAAAGGAGGCTGTGGTAACTCAGCAATAAATTGTGTAAGAACCTGAATGCTCCTCACTTTTCTAAACTTCAGCTGTCAAATAACATCCAAATAATGCCCTTCAGTATCATTCTCCATTCACTCATTTCTCGCCACTGGATTTTGTTCCATACTGTTGTGACAATCCCAGTGAAGAGAACAGACAAGGTAAACACCTTAAATTGTGCTAAACTCAAGAACTGATATAAGACAGGAACAGGATGTTCAGGGAAAGGTCATAGATCACACACACTGCCAATGGGTACAGACCACCCAAAGGGTCATGGATACACCCAACTCCAGCAACATGGCTCAAGTAATAGTCCTCCTAAAAAAAATCCCAGACATACCAGCCCATATAGCCCTGCTCCCTACCTCTAATGCTAGGTAACAGCCAAGGTTAGTGGACCCTGATTATAGTACTTGGCTACCCATGCCTCAATCTACAAATCTAACTGCTTTGTGACAGAGCTAAGGCTGGTGTCTTTCTACCCCTCTCAGAGAACCACACACACCTCCAGCTTAATAACAGAACAGCACAAAGAGTTTTCTGTGAAAACATTTGTAAGTATAAAAAGAAAAAAAATACCATGCAGCTGCATATTTGATTAATTTGGTTAATTCTAACAGTTTGAAACAAATTTTAATTAAGCAATGATGTTGAATTTTTAAATAAAGACCCCAAAGCATGCCCTCTCTTTTAATGCTGCCTTGCACCTTCCTCTCCTATAATCAACCTTAGGGCAGACTGCAACTCAGCCTGGACAGGACAGTAAACTGAGCTGTATGTAATTACTCATTTGATCTTATTAGGATACCAAATTCTAAAATCACAGGGCTGAGGACTGTGCAGTGGTACACTGCAATATAGAGAGGTACTCAAGCAGTTTCAGCCTGAGAAGCTACCTACAGTTAATAGTTCAACTCCTCTAACACAGATAGATATTACTTGACATCATGCATTACAGTAACAGAACTGTTAGGCAAACTTCATGGCTTTTAGCAAGGCTAATGGAGAGAACAATAAAAAGTAAAACTCTATATAAAATACACAAATACATAATTTCTTCTTATTTTCATTAATGAGCACATTAATGCATATGCAATTATTTAACAGGAATATATGAAAACCATCTGGGATTTAAACCTACTTTTGAGGAGATTGAACTTGATTTTTTTACTACTGAATACCTGAAATCTCTACATAATAATTTGTAATGAAAATTCTACTGAAGCTCAGTGAAAAATACCAAGCACCACTGAAGTGTATCATAAACTACCAGAGCAGAATTTGGCACATGGTGTTAACAGAAATTGTAATATACTTAATTTACAGTCCCAAAGAAATCTGGTCATTTATCTCAACCCACTGTGAAGAAAAAAAGAAATTAAGAGTAAAAAATAAAAAAAAAATTAAAAATACTGAAAAAAAGTACACGTTACCACAGCTTTCAGATAAATTTCTATAGCAATAAATATTATAATTTATATAATTTCCCACTTTGCTACTTTGTTATAGATGCTAAAATTATTCTACTATGAACACAAAGTGCAGAATTACTAATACAAAATAATCTCTATTTACTTTTTAAACATACTTATTTTTTTGCTAATTTCAATATATTTGTGCAAATACAGTGTTACATTGAGCATAAAAGGCAAGTACCTCAAAGTCAGCTAAGAACCAGAAAACATTTTATACCAGGTCTCCAAAATTTGATGGAGTTCCATCTGCCTCCCAAACGACCACCAGCTCCCACAGTAAGGGGAAAGAAAGACAAGTGGACTCTGAACCTCATGTTTTCTTGATTAAAGGACTTTCAAATAAGTAAAACAAGAGGAAAAATAGGAGAGACTCAGGCATTCAGTTGCCACCAGCTTTATTAAGAATAATAGCTCCACAGCTGGACAAACACACCCAGATCAAGATAGGAGGTAGCTGAGATCCTAACTGTTTACATTAAAGCCAGAACTATTCAAACACCTTACTCTTCTATACATAATAAAATGTAAAGTTTTGGAAAAAAACACCCTCCATTTGTTGCTGCCTGTAATGGAAGTGAAGAATAACCAAGCAAGTAATTGATTTATTTTTAATTTATTTTTTTTTTACATACAAATAAAACTTTCTTGGCAACTGCAAACAATAAGTAGCATTCTTGACAACTCCCCAAACATCCAGCAAGGGCTCAGAAACTGCTACCATTGCTCTGCTGTCTGAGCACCGTAAAGGGGCTAAAGCCTCTGGGGTATGTCTGAAAGAAAAACACTTTTATGGGGGGTAGGGAGGGATGATGAGGCTCAATGTCTGAATCATGAGTGGAGAGGTTTACATTGATTCTAACTGTAACTAAGCTAATTGTTTTGTGCTAAAGAAAAAAATAAAAATTTATAATCGTGTGAAGTGAATAAAATACAAATTTCAAATTACATTTTTTGCTTCCTTTGGTGATCACCTCATCCCTTTGAATATGACCAGAAAAAAATGGCATATGAAATCGGGTAGTAAAAAAATAATTGGAAACAATTATTTTCCACAGAAATAATATTTAAAATCTCATTCTTTCATCAGAAAACATGATCCAGACTAATTCAGGAAGATATATGAATGCAAGATAAAAGAGTGCAAATATATTTTTGTCTTAAAAACTGTCCTAGAGGCACCATTTGTTTTAATAGAGAGAGAATTAAGTTCCATGGGTCTTTGACATCTAATGTCAATAATCAATTAGTAAGGATTTTTTTTAATGTTGTTGGACTGTCAAATTACAGTTTCAGTTATACACAGAGCACGGAGTAAAGCAGAAGTACTGAACTTTAAAGCCACCCACAAACCAATTCCAAACCCTTCTATCATGAGCTATCCTAGGAACCAGCCCTGGCAGCTCACATCAGATGGGAAAGCCACCACTTACAGCATTAAGCTAACATTTTAAAAAGCACACACCAGCACTTAACAGCATCAAGCTGCTATGGTAAAGGTCTCTTCTTCTCCTAAAGTTAACAAAAACGAAGTTTCAGAAAAACAGTAGTTAAGAAACTGTCTAAAAGCTTCTATTACAGCTATATTTTTTCATACGATAGGTATCAATAAGGTTACACAAATGTCCACATACAATCTTATATTAAATGTTTCCTGCTAGCTGACTTGAATTGAGTTCCAGTAGTTTGTATTTCTAGTGTGTTTATCCCTACTGGCCTCGCAAAGGAACTTGAATAGTGAATCTGTGATACTAGTAAATATGATACTATTTATCTTTATTAACAGGTTGAAGAAGTGTGCTGAAATAGAAAATGGGAATTTTTATTTTCATGGCTTACTGCACTGGGCTACCCTAATTAGCTTTATATTTATAGAATGTTTTATACACTGTTACAGTGCTGCTTGAGCAAAGAAAGGATTTGTTTAAAATAAACATTAAATGCTGAATCAGGCGTAAAATAAAGTAATATTAAAATACAGACTTGTCAGTTTAATTAGTAGAAATATTAACAGATAATAAGATATATTATCACCAAAGTTTAACTACAAATCTGTAAATATCAGCTAGCATGGATCACTGCCACATTTAGTAAAATAATATAAAAAATTGGCTAGCATGATACTATACCCTACATATGCAGCCTTTGCAAAAACAAAGAAGTCATAAAGTTAAGGAGGTGAGGAGTACCTTAGTGGAATTTAAATACTATCATCAGACAACGAGGTGTGAATTCTAGAAACTGCAGCACGATTTATGACCTGTATTAGACTTCAGCTGTCTTTCTACCGTGAATGATCTTCATTTCTTTATTAATGAAACAGCAGCACTGTACAATTGGCAAGCATAAAATTATGCCGAATAATGTACTGAGACTGAGAAAAGATGGAAGAAACAGAGAATAATAAAGCTTTATGTGTTCTAAACAAGTCCACCAAGTAGTATGATACAGTCTGTAAATTACTTACAGCCCCCACTTATCTCACAATCTGTCCTTTTTCCATAGTTGATGGCTAGATATTTGTAATGGACATTTGTACTAACTTTAAATTATCCAAATCCACTGCTTGTTGCTTTGGAGCACAGCAACACAGCATTCTTGAGGAAATAATGGAAATTAATCCTCAAGGAGCTTTGTGCTGCCAGACCACTGCTTCCTCGACCACAGCAAGCAGCCACGTAAGTCTGACCTCTAGAGTAGCACAAGTCAGTCTATTTTAGCCCTGATGTACCAGCTTAGAGCAGTTGGAAGCAGCTACCTCAGACAGTAGCCATAACCTCAAGACCAAGGAAGGGGGCACATACACAGTCCCATCAAGATGAAGAAAGTCAGGTGGAATTGATTCTCAAGTCACTTGACAATTTTACATTCCAAGCCTGTACTTCCACTGCACAATTTTTAAAAATGCTTATTAATACTCCACCAAACAGAGACGGATTTTAGATGACCAGAAGCATAACCATCTTATACACCAGATCTGCCAATCAATCATCAAATACAAAGCATTTTTCATAGAACAAAGCTTCCACTTTCCAAAGCTAACCCACCCTGCAGCCTGCCCTTTTAGTCACTAAGCAGTTGGGTTGTTCTACCAAGTGCAGGATCCCTAAAAGATGGGCAACCTCACAGAAACACAAGTGCGAGCACTGCTCTCTTGTATCTGTGTGCCTTTGCAAACCGAATCTGTTCCACCTGCCCAACAGCCCCAAGGTGAGCATAGCACAGATAAGAACTAAATAAAATGTCACAGGCACAAGAGACACCACGAAGAGCGATACAGGTCAGCAGGTAAGCAAAGAGCATATGGATTTCAGGTGCACTTCAGTGTGATGCAGCAGGACCTTAGAGGGGTAAACTGCACATCTAGCTGTGTTTACACCTTTCTCTCTGCTTTAATTAAAATGGAAGAGTGAACACAGAATTTTAGTGTGACTTCAGGGTGAAAGTTTATTTTATAAATATGTCTTTAAAATATCAATATACGGAGGCTTTTTTGTTTTGCTTTGTATTTTTTTAACTAATTCAGACATCAAAACAGAGAAATCAAAATTTGAGCACATGCATGTTGGAGAAATACTGACTACCAGTGGAGAGGAGGAGATAATGTCATTTGTGACATCTTTGGGCTAAAAGATAGTATTTTTCTCAAAAAACTTAAGCTCTACCTACAACTATTCTGAATATTTATCTACTTTGCAGTCCACAGCAATTCTTTAGCACCTGTATTTTGCTATGTAGTTATTGTTTCATTTAGCAGTTTTCTAATAATGAGAATTATAACTATTTCAATTTTCAGCAAGTACCAATTGCTGTGCCACTCTCCATCTTAGCTTTATAGCCTATATTACCCAAAATAGTTTTTTATTTGTAGAAAAACTGTAGTAAAAACTTACAGAAGAAAAATTTAAAACAAAACCCATATGTTTCCAAGCAATCTATTTGAAACAGTCTCTTAATTTTTATGTGCAGACCTCAGCTTAGAGCATTTAGTCTCCCTAGCAAGAAGGAATTATCACTTAGATCACCACAAGAAACTGTTCAAATTCTGCTTAGGTGTTAGTGATGTTATCAGCTGCTACAAGAGAAAGAAAATTCAGGGGTGGAGTTTGGCAGGCTTTAGAATAAAGGTTTTTATACTTAAATCTTAGTATAAAGCTTACAGACTTGATGCAACATCGATTAATGGAACTGACTATGCCTCAGCTCTCAGCTAAAGCACATTGAAAAGGCAGATGAGAAGATACGGTTCTGCTTGTGTTCCAGAAATGCTAGCACTTTTGTCCAATGAATAGCTATCAAACATCTTATTGAGTTTATCCATCAGATAGAGGCAATATTTATGTGAAAGTGAACTAACAATATGCAACAGGAAGGCATACAATTTGAAGGATAAGATGGTATATTTCTGTAACATATGATTGTGTAGCACTATCTTCCAGTAGTTTCATGTCATTAACACAATCTCTTTTTCATCAGAATATGAATTTTTATGATGAAAGTCTTTATATAACACTAATCTTTCTATTATGACCTGAGGGAATATACTGTAATAATATTAGAAATCTTCATTTGTTTCTTCGTTCAGTGATTCAAAGATGATGTCCTGGTTTAAACAGAATTAAATGACTAAAAATAAATTATACTTACAGGCATTATGTCATGCCCTTTTAACTTCCCTTCTACATGGACCAAAAGCATAACTCACTTATTGGAGGAAACTAATACCCTCTGAAACAAACTATTACAGCGTTGTAATCACTGACCTGTTTTCCTAAGGTCACAGCACAGGTGTTGCATCACAGAGCACTGAGTCAGTGGGAGCCCCAGCACTGAGGGCATGATTCTTTCTAAATGCTGGACAGCTAGTAGAAGACTCAAGAGGCAACAGAAGAGCTCTTGTACTAGAAACATTAGGTCAAGAGTCTGGAATCAGGCTAAAAATCTGTTAAATAACAGCAACAATAGCACAGACAGATTTTCAACCCTGTAAAAGTCAATTCTTGCCATGTAAGCTCTCTTTCTTCTACTCCCTTCAAATGAAACATAAAAATAATCCAAAAGCACAAAGACGGAGTTCTCCACTTCCAGAGTTAGAGTAAAGCCTGTGGGCTGCTCCTTAAGGACCTTCGGAGAATTAAGGGGATTAAAAGTATGAATCCCCCTCCCAATTCTTGATAAAATGTAGTTGGTAGGGGAGAAAAATATGTGCCACCCTTGTTCTCCCCCTAACCGAGCATGAACCTGGTTTCTCCCAAGGTCACCCCCTGTCACCTCTCGTATAAACTGTTAGTTTGATATGCCCCAACTGCACTGCAAATTAGCAAGTCAATTTGGTGATCAAAAGATATCTGTTGGCAAAGGGTTAAAAGAATTTAAAGTCCTACTTTCCATTGGCTAAGCATTACTTAGCTTGTACTCCTGATTGTGACCTCCCTGACACTAACGAGCCTACATCTGTTCCTCTAACTCAACATTACTCTGCTCTATGAGCTACTTTTATTAGCAGGCCAATGACCCCAATGAATTTTTGACACCACACAGCTATTCAGCACAAATCAAACAATTCTTCCATCAAGTTTAAATGTATTATGTTAGAGGAAACAACTGATTGCTACTGTAAGCCTGTGCCTTCCAGACAAGCTAATTTCTTCTCATGCAACATTTAAGTAACCAAAAACCCAAATAAACAAAAATCCCACATGCTGGTTATGGATAGCCTGATCTACCTGTTATCAAGAATGCGGGGGGGGGGGGGGTGGGGAGGGGGGGGGAAGGAAGTGTGTTTCACTGACAGTCACAAGGGTAGGTTATAAAGGAGATTAAATTACACAAAAATACAAATACTAAAAGCAATCCTGAACTACCTAATCTAAATGACCTACAAAGATACTAACTGGTCCCAATTCAAATGTACTGTAAGCAAAAATGCATATGGCATCCAAGTGTTGCTTTTTCCCCAGAAATGCTGGGATGATTTGACAGCTGGTTGTAGAGGATCTATTTCTCCCTCTGTGTGCAGCTTTTAGCAGTAGCAATACTCGCATGAACAAAAGGGAGAGACTGGAGCAAACATGCTCTGCTGAAATGTATGCACTCAGAACTTGAGAAAGCTGGTTAACTTTATGATCACTGAGAAAGCTCCAAAGTGGATGTTTTCTCTCAGTTATTTTGTTCAGATGGCCACAAAGGCAGTGGTAACACCTTGTTTCTGTAAGCTTCAAGTATGTTTTAACCATTTAAATTTACACATCTATTTCTTATGTTTTATATATTTAAAAACAAAGGGAGTAACAAATAGGTACAGCAAGAAAACCAAGCAGTATGTCTTGTGATATATCAAATATGGTATAGATGATGTCCTAACTTCCAAAGGAAAAAAACAAGAAAAAAGTGCCTTTTTAAATTCACCCACAGCTTTTGATCTCAAAATAAAATTATCTCCTTCTCATCTTAATTATTTTTGACCGTTCTTTCAACTCCAGCTCTAAAGCACAGGATAGTGATGACATGTGAGCTCCACAGTACATACACAAACTGTGTATGAAACAGAACACTAAGTGAAATGTATGGGTCAGATATTTCAGAAACACCTTACGAAAAATAATTTCTCACATCCTCACTAATAGTCTCTGAAAGCTCATAGGCACCATCAGATCTTTTCTAAATTCAAGCCACAGTACTGATCTGGATATTCATGTACATATAATATGCAATACATATGTATGCATATGTGCAGATGCTGAAAGATGTTTGTGTAAAACGCCACTTATAAACCCCCAAGACACATACACTGCTGATGTCTGGTACTTGACAAGGTCTAAACCAGTCAGAATAAAGAATTCCAACATTTATTTCAAGAGCATTTCAGAAGATGTCTGAATTGAAAAAGTCGTGGTTACCCAATAGGCAGATGACGGTTATTTTTTGTGTAATGTACTTCAGAAATAACCTAACACAATTGTGGTATCTGCAAACTTACATTCTCATTAAGAAGTGAGCAGGTGGGTTTCAGAGTACATGAAAGCATCATGCTCCTAGTAGAGGTAACCTTTTTTGTCCTCATTAGGATGAGTGATGACAGGAGTGAAAAAACCGAAGCATTTTCTATTTCTTTTTCCTTCTTTTTCCCAGTATAGTAACAATAACCAGCAGAGAGGATTCTCTGCAGCAGATTAATAGATCCATACTGGTTTCATGGTTTAGTTTATTAGACAAGAAGTATCCCAGGTATTTCTATCTTGTGTTTGACTCAGGATGACATTAAAAGAAAATGCTGCTTGCTATTGCAGCATCTGATCCAAAAATCTTCTTTGATCTTGTTCTTAAAACATTTCATTTTGTTTTTCCTTCTATCATTCTTTCCAACATACTGCAGGATGCAAATCAAACAGCACACCACCAGGAGGGCAACAACTGCAAGATTAATAGAACACACCAACAATTGTATGGCAAAAGACAGCAACTAGAGTTAGGAAAGATCATCCTTGTGTAAAATCATTTGGACACTTAATTAGAAGTTAAATTACAAGGAAAAAAAATTCTAGTAATTGAACAAAAACCCCCTAGAATTTATACTAAATCATTCAGACATTTTCCATGAGAATGCATGTTATTAAAAAAAAACACATTCACACACACACACAAATGCTCCCTCCTAATTATTTCCATCTTTCTACACTAACCATTACAGACAGCTTCCCTGAAATCCCTACCTTGCAAGAGAATGGGGAAACTGAAAGACACGTGCCTGTTGTGGCACTGTCAGGCTTACTGGGTCACTTGACTCTGTTAGAAAAAACAACAATCAGGGAAGTTATCTAAAAGTCTATCTCCATACTGTTTCAGAGGTTAAAGAAACAGACATCATACTTCTTAATCTCACTTCAAAATGTTCCTATTCTGATCAATCCCAATCTGATCAATCAATCTGTTCAGTTCTGCTGCTGTTCTTCAGTCCTCACATAAATGGCAGAGCAAATAGCATTTGTGTGCCACCCCAGCTCTTCCTTAACACCCCAGCCACACAGCACTGCCTGAAGCAAACTCTGCTGACTTGGAAGGAGTAACAAATACAAGGCCAGGGAGACCTTTTAGACCTCTTCAGTGTCAGAAACCAGGGATAGTCATGGTCCGCATTTTATGGTCTAGGGGAGCAAAGTCGAGGGGTTCTCTAGTTTGCTCCAGCCATGGGTACAGTGGAGGAAAGAAGAAGGAAGAGAATAAAGGAGCTGACTCAGTATCACATATGCTCAATTTAAGAACTGAGAGGAGCAGCTCATTGCATTTCCATTCATCACTATTTAATTCAATCTTCCCTCTATCAGTTTTTCTGCAAGCAGTAGTCTGAAAGGTCACGTAGGAATATATTCACTGCTGCTAAATTTGAAGAAATAAGGAATAGCCAGAATCAAAACAGATGAGCCCCAATAGCAAAAACCTGACTATGTTTGAGTATATTTCCACTTGCTATCTAAAAATTTTGCTTAGAAATGTTCTGACTCAATGATTCACAAAAAACATTGCAACTTCAAGAGCTCCAAAGGCAAAAACCCCACCTCTACCACAATGATAACAAGAGGTCTAAGATACACTCAAAAGACTGAGGATGTAGACACTACCATAGTAAGAGAACCAAAATGGTTCGAGGTCTTGAAAAAATACAGTTGATGTTAAATGGTACGTAGCATATCATAAGCAAGTAAAATAAATTAAATTTTATTTTATTAAATTTCTTAATGATGAAATACAGTTCCTATTCAAAAATTGTCCTAAGACTTATTTTAGCTTTAAAACATATTTTGTTTTCAATTAAAATAAAAATATTTCATTTTGTTTACCAACAGTAGTGACAAGAGCAAATATTTGCAAAATAATTTTGTATAAGAAAACAAAATAGGTACTAGCATCAATTCCTACTAATACAGAATGCTAAGCAGGTTGCCTGACATTAATTTAAAATATTAATTACATTCAGTCACAGGACCATAAAATTAAGCAGTCTAATGTATCAACACTTGAAAAATACACTTGAACATATTTCCCTAGTGAGCAGTGGTCTAAGGTATCAGCTCTTGTAAAATTCAAACACCAGCATTTCTATCCACAGAGTTCCAGTGACAGCACTTAGCTAACAGTTCAAGGAGTTAACAGTCACAGCATGGCTTTCCTCAATCCAGCACTTTTCTTGTAGCTCAGGATATCAGTGAGTATTAGAATGAAACAACTGGCAAAGACTAGTTTCATAGTTCTTGTTCAGAAACACGTGGGAGGTTTTGCAATTTCATTTTATGCTGCAGCTACTGCTTCAGGAAGTCACAGGGTTGGACACAAAGTTTTCCTTGAGAGAAGCAAAGAGTATGAAGAACAGAGAGAATAGCCTACCTATCTTGTCTTGCCCTCACCTATAGGCAGGAGGCTTTGAAGGAGAGGGTAAAGACATAACAGTAGTTTTGCATCCTCACAGATTTTTGAGCTGAAGTAGGAGAGGCCATAGTGCTTTTCTTGAACCATCACATTTCTCTGAGGCCTACCTGCCTGAAATGGCTACAGAAATTGAACTCGTCTTTACAGACAGCATAAGCTATGTCCAGGATGTGGTACAGCAGAAACACCACAGAGCTCTCTCTTCTGATAGGAGAAGTAAAATTATTCATAATGTACTGCTTCTGAACTTACACCTGCTATTCACTTTCACCCTTTTCCTCCCTTTCATCTGTCTTTGGCAGAGTATGTCAATTTTCTATCCCAATAAATACTTCACACATTACCGAGTTACTAGAATTCAAGGTTTAACTAATATAATTTCAGGTCTTGAAAACCTAACCAAGCTCTTGGTAACCTTTGTTATTTACCAAATCATACAAAGTTCAAAACATTGAAGCTGAAGCTTCAAGTTCAGGGTTGCAGCCCATCTTTAACCTTCTATTAATATTACAAGAGAGCTTTTATGGAAAATCATGGTCCTTTAATTATGAAAAATTAGTAATGATTAGCATGGCCATATTTTACAAATAAGAACTCTGCTCTTACAAGTATAATCTATCGTATTCTTCTAAAATTTGGTTTGCTAAATCCACTGGAGTGGAGGGACTTGATAATTCTCTTTTAAACCAACTTCTACACTTTCCCATGTATCTAGTTCTCTACATTTGTCATGACAGATGAAGTAAAATTAAAAATTCTAAACTGTCACCCCAGGGTCAAAGCTTGACAGAAAAGTGTAGTGCAATATTCTTTAAACGCAGTAACAAAATATATCCTAACGCTATAGAGAAAACACACTGTAATTTTTCTGTGTTTATTTACTACCCTAGCCCTTTTCAACTGATGCAATTTTCATGAAATCTAATCAGAACACACAACTCAAATGGGTGTCTCACACTATTCTCTTTTTGAATAGTCTAATTCAATTGCTCACACCAACGGAATCTCGTATTCATGAAGGCATGTGTTTAGGCACAGAGGTTAGATGTCACATCTGTGATTGATAATGTTTGTTTTGTGCTCTGCTTTTCAATAACTCTTCATTTTAAGCAGCATTTTGCTTCTAAACAGGAGTGGGTGTAAGGACACTCAGCATAATGGAATAGGCCAGGTTTAATTCCCTTAATCACTCGGTCAGGGCAACAGAATTAACTGTCCACATCTGTTCCCTCTGAGCGCACATGCTTAGTTCTCCCTGTTATACAATAAAGGAGTGCAGGGTCATGATGCCACATCTAGCCTGCCTTTTCCTCCAAAACTGAATCCACACAGAGGACCCACAGACTGAGACCATAAAACACTTGTGATGTGGCAAAACCAGCTCAGTCTTGAGCCTCAATGGTAACTTTTTATAAAATATGCTATATGTGCCTAAAGCAAAAAGCAGAGCTGTCATACCACTTGTAAAGAGACAAGCAAAAAACCATGCTGAAATCCTGACAAAAAACATTTGCTTATGGAAGGTGGTCTTGACAGACCACTGGAAACAGTGTTTAATAGCACTCAGGGTGATCTGTTCAAACAGGCTTCTAATATTAATTCAAATACAATGATAAAGATGATCTTCAACATCACTAATCACACTGGATAGTGGCTTAAGAAGTCCAGGGAGGGTCAGATTCAAAAGAAAATTTGAAAAGATATAATTTAAAATGGCAATTAACTCAGACTCATTGGTTCAGGCTTCTGACTCCCCTCTGAAATCCTTTGTTTCTGTACTGCTGAAAGAAAGATGAAGGAGGTCAATAGCTCCAAGCCCCTGGTGCCCTCAAAATGGTGATTACCATGGTGCTATCTCAATCTGGAGCCAATAATGACTCACCTGTGCTCACCCACTTTTGACATTTCTATCAACTATGCTTGTTTAAGGATGAACAGACACAGAAATATTAAGTTCAGGAAAAAAACCAAAACAAAACAAACAAAAAAACCAAAACAAACAAACAAAAAACAACAAAAAACCCACACACACAAAAACAAACAAACAAAAACACAACAACAACAACAACAAAAAAAACCAAAACAAACCAAACTAGTTCATGCTGGGAAACAAACCCCAAATCATCCAAAGGGGAAGGGAGGAGTCACCAACAGCCAGGTAAGTAAAGGGAACAAACACGGAGTAACAGACAGGGATCATCTGGAAAGTGAACAAAACCCACTAATTCATACGAACAGCTGCACTGTTTTCTGGTATAAGAAATGTTAGTTTTGGAGAGAAAGAAAATGGTTTTGTCTGTTAAGGCCAAGACCTTTACAAGAAGCTAGGCAGTTAAGTGTTATGCTTCACCAAGATGTTCTCTGCAACAGGTATCTTAAGACATACTGGATGCAAAATAAGAGACTGCCAGGAAAACCTCCAAGCCAGCTAATAGTAGGAAGGTGAGGGAGAACTTTCTGTATGTATTTCATTAAAAAATTATTAAGAATCTTATATTTTGCCTCACACCCTTTTCAGTAACATTTGTGCTGTTCTGTTTGGATGCTGTGACTACTTTCAGACAGCATTTTGTCCTCTGCCTGACCTGAGTTAAGGGTGATTTCAAGATAGCAGGTTAAACACAAAATAATCCCCTCTCAAGGTTCTGGCAGTCTGTGAAATGAGGCAGGAGGTAAGACACCTCTTAACTTCTTAGTACACGATATTCCACAGGGTAATCCAGGAAATGTGAGGCTGAAGGTGGCTGTGCAGGAGCCCTGTGGGCATCCGAGGGAACAGGAGGGTAATCCGTGCAGCCGGAGAGGACGGGGATGCAGCAGGGCACTGGGGCAGCCAGCAAGGCAGCAGGGAGCACACCTGAGCCCTGGAGCCCCTCAGGAGTGTGTCCGATCAGCACTGAAACCTCATCCTCCTGGTAACTGCTACCAGTTCCTGCCTATGCAAGACTCACGACAACAGCACTTCAAACCTGTCTGTGGACCTCCGATTTTATCACTACAGTAAATAATAAAGTGCAAATGAGGATTATAATATTGCTTGTTTTACATGCAGAAGGTCAGAGAGCATGAATTAGTTACTCTCTTGTGTAGGCCACTGCTGACTCTCTGACAGGGAAGCACCAGACTACAAAGGGCACTATTTCATCTCTCGGAGCTAAGTAGAGATGTGGTGCTGTGATCCTGCCTCATCTTGCCCAAGAGCCCACTAACAGCCAAGGAATGCGTAGGAGAAAATAATCAACTACTGTCTGGAGATAAGCAACATATTATTCCTCCATGGTGCAAGTGCGGGAACCAGGATGCAACAGCTGTTTTTCAGTCATGCTATTTCTGCCTGACACTGCTCCCACTACATACACTTCCTTTCTATGCCTTGAAAGGAATAGCCTATATTTATAAATATAGGGAGATAAATAGATGTGTCTCTGTGCATGTGTGTATCTGGTTGTAATGTAAAAGTAAGGACAAAATATCCTTCCCACACACATTAATGCAAAAGTAAAGAGAAAATATCCTCCCTACATACATTTATTTTGAAGTGTGTGTACTAACATTCTTATTTTAGAAAACGGATGGCTTCATCATTGGATTGTGTCCTTATTGCACTTAGCAGCATGAAAAAAAATAAATTAATTCAAAGTAACTCACAGGACAAACAAGTATTTACTTGAATTTCTAAACAGCCCTGCTGATTTCTTTTTCCATTTTGTACTATAATCTGAAGCACGTTAAATGGAAAACTGTGTTATGCATGCAAATCCTCTGTAAGTAGAAGTGTATGGAAAGAGAATCAGGCTATCGAGCAAAGTCTAAAATAATTTTTCTTCCAGCACAAATGAAAAGTGATGTTGCCAAAAAATGAACATAGCTGCAAAACTAGTTTAAGTAACAAGTAAAATCCTCTGACGTGTTTTTGCAAATTGATCTAGAATTCTTCCAGTGAACAGTTAAAGATATTGCTTGAAACAATTTTTGTAACTGAAACCTTCAGAAACTTTTGCTACAATATCGTGACAGGTACCTAAAAAAGTGATACATCTAACAGCATCCAATCATCACAGCATTATGTGCTCTGTATACAGCAACCGTTTAACAATGTAGCTAAGCCAATTTAAGACAATATGCTCATCCACTAAGCTCTTACAGCTTAGATTGACATTCTTATCCACTTGAAAGTTCAACTTACCATTAATTGTTTAATAGAGTTCTAAATAACTAAATTAGAATGCTACAGTTAATTGTAATTAATGCTGCTGCATATAAAAGCCTACTTTAATAACCAGTAAGATGGCAAAAAAAGATAGCTTTGCATTTTGCTAATGAAGTTTGAATTACACTGAAAACAACTACTTACCATTACCATCTTCACCCAGAAGAAGCTACATTTCATAGGAAAAATACTCTTAGCTGTCATTATTGAGTTTGTAGCAAAGGCATCTGCATTGAAAGCCTTACCCACATAGGCATGTATAGACACATACAAGAATATATATAGTAAAGGTGATACATTTTATCAAGAGCCCTGATTAATATATGGCTCCTAACTGCAATTTACTGTTTTATTCTCTCAAGTCTGTGTTCTACGTCTTTCTCTTGTTTCTATATTCAACTCAAATCTGGGAGGAAAAAACAAAACACCAACAACCAAACAAAATCAAAGCCAAAGAATGCAAAGCATTTTCATCTCCATCTATCTGCCTTTATCTCTTGGTTATATAATCACAGCTGTAAATCTCTAGTAAAGGCAGACTCAGTCAGCACAAAAATGCTGGGTAAGATCTCTCAGAGATGTGATGTGTTGTAGAATCTAAACCAACCGTTAAAGCATAAAAAAGATCCCATTAAATGACCAGATGGGGATGCAATCCTTCAAATCTTCTGCAGCAATGAGTGTAGTGAGACCATGAAATGTTAGCGTCTCAATCATTTGTCTCATAAATAGTGGGAAGGAACTCCAAAATAGAGGGTTTTTTTTTCCTCATGTTTCTCTAAAAATATGCATGAGACTGCACCAAAATGTATCCTCTTTGGTCAAAAAATGAGTACTTGTTTGTTTTCCATTTTGTGAATAAAATAATTTTTATATTTGTGACTTAATATCTACTTCACTAAAATTGTTTATTGTATATGGTGTGAGCATAGACTATGCAGCCTGGAACAGAATTGCGAGTGCTGCTTTCATCTGCTTTGTGTCTATGTGCTATTAAGGAACTGAAGAGAATGAAGTGTTTCCATTGAAGAGAGAAATAAAATGTTATCTTATGTAATAAAGTGACTTAAAAAGCACTAAGACATTCATACTGTATGAATTCCAGTCACATAAGCAAAGATACTCTCCAAGTAATGGTGAACTTGGTGGATAAAGTCCAAAGCAGCACATCCCAAATGGAGGGTTACTAACGGATCTCCACAGAGAAAAAAAAAACAACAAAACAACAACACTCTAACACAATATTCCCAATTCCTAGCTACCAAAGTGATGCACGGTGACAAGAACTAGTCCAGATGCAGCCTTGATTCTTTTTAACCAATAGACTGGTTAAAACTGTTAAACTGGTAGCACTGCAAGAAAAATGGAAGAGTAATAACTTAGAAGAAAGCAACAGAAAACTTAAAAAAAGGACGCAGACCTGGCCTTCACTACACATACACAAAGAACAGGGATGCTCCATCTTGCAGTGGCTTAGTTAATACTGGATTTAATAAATTTTCCTTAAGTTTGAGGCAGAGCTGTTTTCCATGTATTTAGACACGAGGTGCTTGAGTATCACTTGCTAAGCATCACGAAGACTCCAAATTAAGCTGGTCATTTCTATTCAGCAGGTCAGGAATCAAAGCTGACTTAAAAATCCAATATAGCTATCATAGCTTTTGGTTTGGTTTGGTTTTGGGTTTTTTTGTTAGTATTATGAAATGCAGTCTCTCTGAGAATATATTTCCTGTGAACTGTGAAAGAATGTAAGAAATCCTTAGAACTCGCAGGCTGAATCACACACAGAATTCGTATTTCTTGTAACTTCTTGTTTCTGAGCTCCTTCACCTTTACCCAAGGTGATAAACCATCCACCTTTTATGACCTAGCTCCTCTGATGTGCTTACTATGCAAATTTTAGACGACACTTGCAAGCAGCCAGGATAAAGAAATAACTCATTTTCTTCACATCTGCCCTAAGAGTTGGCTGCAGGTGATACTAGATTTTAAGTCCATTCCTGGTACTTGCTACACTTACCACATCCTTTTTGAGAGAAATCATGGCTAAGAGGAAACTTGCATTTTTCACTGTGGAAGGGTGTCAGGGTACAACTATTTGGGCTTTGATATTTCACTTCTAAAAACACACAATAAATGAAAAGCCCGCTCCCAAATAATATGGCACTGAGAATAATGGAATAAACCTTGATTGCCAGTTCATACAGCTTGAAAAAGCTGAGAATTCAAAGTGCCAGCAGACTGAGATCAAGTATGAAAGTTCATAAACTGTTCAGGAAAGACCTGTGACAACACACTTTGGTTTAAGAAGTTTGTCCATGCAACTTTATACATCTAATTTGGAGATGCACAGGCAGATCCATGTGTATCTAAATATCACATGTACATTTTCTGCACTGGCTACTGCTATAGAGAAGGCACTCACACCTAGACAGACAGATATGCCTGAAGCAGAAAGGCCATCATATTTTCTCATCCTCTGTCAGCTTGTCACATACTACAAAATGAAAAATCTGTTCTCAAGTATTAGGCATGCACTCTTTAATTTCTTACATAGGGTACTATACCAATGAAATGATGATGGGCAGCAGTACTGCATCAAGTGAGAGGAGAAAACAACTCCCCTGGTAACAAATGTAAGAATTCCTGCCCTTCTAAACCAGCATAATTCATTCACTTTGTACTTCATATCATAGATCCATTAGAGGGCTAGAGCCCCAACTGCAGCACAGCAGCTGTTTCTCTTACAATGGGCATGTGTTACAAAGGCAGCAGATACCAAAGTAAAGCAAACCCCACACTTGCACAGAGCTGGCCAGTTCTGCCAACACCCATGCCTGGCCCAGGCTGCTCCACCAGAAGGGAAGTACTCGATGCTGACACTACGCTATGCCACTGGTTTTGACATGCCTGGATCATTAGGAAGCAGTGTGAGCTGGTCAACAGGTAAAACAAGTTCTTTAGTTTTCTGCATTACAAACAAGTAGAATAACAGAGAATAGGACCTTAACAAATTCAGAGCCAGCAAGACCATTGACTCTACCCCCTGACCTGCATTCCTGCCACTCTGCAGGGCCACAAGAACCAAATGCACTGAGCATCAGCTATGAATTTGTAACCTTCAGTGCAGAAGCTGAACAATATACACATTTTCTTAACATACCTCTGAGATCTCCATAGGCACCACATTGAACATATTAACACAACTGCTATTCCTTCTCAAACTAGGTGCTATGTAACTTCATTACATTTTTCCCACAACATAACCAAGGATTTAACAGTCATTGAACAAAAATAATCACTACACTGAAGACACAAGAAACCTGTTAGGGTAGGTTTTGCCCCAAAAATACATATTGTGAAAGAGTAACTGAGAAGCAAATCAAGAGACAAACATATTAGAAAATGAGAAAATAAATACATAAACTTTACAAGTATTTTTTAAATTCTCTGACATAGTAAATTTAAGACTTGCATACTGAATGTATTTATTCGCCTATTTTTGTTACCACAGTTAAATGCACCTTAAGGAGGTACACACAGATATGTGTTTTTCCACAGATACAATTTGCTTTATTTATAATCCAAAAAATAATATTAAAACAATATTATGCATGTGTAGTACAATCAAATATTGTAATGTGTGCTACAATGTGCTTTGTTTTTAAATTTTGAAATAATATGTAACCCCCCTTCTCCAATATACTGAATGGAAAAGGAATTTTCCATTAGAAGCCTTTTAGAATATGATGAAGATTAAGGGGTTTTTAAAATATCGGTATCTGGATTCCTTTCCAGTTTTCACATACAGTTTTTAAACTGGGAAACAACATTTTGGTTTGAAAAATCTCAAAAGACATTACAGGAAATATTTAAATTAATAATAATTCTGTAATTAAATACCCCCTCTAAACAGTAATTTGTTTCAAACTTTCTCTTCCGTCTTCATGGCACTAGTAATCAGAAATTTAACTGCTCACACTTAGTTTTCTGAAGGAAACCATATAAATACATCCATATCCTTCCAAAAGTTTAACAAATTTATGTCAACACAGGAACAAAATAAAAGCCTACATGGTGTTGTTTTTTCTCCAAAATAGATTCTGATCAGCAAGGATTTTATGTGAGATTGTCTGCCAAGTCTAAACTTGAAATATACTTTTGCAGTATTACCCTCACGTTAAACTATGGATTCACAGAAAAGCTAGTTGCATAATTTTTTTTCAATACTCAAAGATTTGAGACCATTTTTTAAACTTTTATTCTGTGTTTACTTTCTATCACTCAGCGCAATAATCACATTTGTCTAATGCTTCACAGATGAATGACATAAGTAGGTCATAATACGAATCAGCATGCTGTACAAAAAAACCTACCTTGTAGGCAGCTACTATAGAAATATCACTGGCTGATGACAAATGAATGAATGATTTGCAAATGAAAATGAGAAGAAAACATTCTACAAGAAGCAAACACATTTGATTTTAGCCACAATTTAGAAGCATGTTTACAAGATACTCGAAGACAAGACAGATTCCTTCCAATGCCCGCGCAAAAAAAAATTCCTCTACCTGCTTAACACAGAAAACCTCAACTAACCCAAATCAACAAAACTATCACTACAAACAAACCCCACAAACTTAGAAAACCAAACTTTTGTCATTCTTGCATCACTCAGCACTGATTTTGTCACCTACAGTAAAGGCACAGAGTGGAAAGCCTTCAGCAGCTCCACAACAACATGTTCACCATTGGGCTATCTGTGATGGTTATTCAATCAGGAAAGAATAACAGCAAAACCAGCTTTCACCCAGTCATGCTTTAACTGTCAGGCTCAACGATGTCATCTCACCTAAAATTGTCTGAAAACTAAGCTGGGCTTTGACATCATGCATGAAGCTAAGCAGCATCAGTTCTCTTCCTTGACAGCCTAATAGACTAGGTCTGTTCTACCAGAAATTTCACTGGAATATCTGTTATGATCACAGCTCTGTCATTAGCGGGGAAGAGGCTACTTAACAAAACCTGAAAAAATTACTGCTAAGTTTGTCAGATTTTTAAAACTAACGATCCAGTAGCCATTTGATATTTGACCTTCATTAGAATTTTTTTCATTATCATGTTGCAAAAATCTATTACATTACTGACTGAAGTTATTAGTCACTAGAAAGCCACTACTGTGGTCCCCAAACTGGGGAATCATTACCATTAATTTCAAAGAATACCATTAAAAGAGACAATATTCAATATTTTACTCACTAATTCCACTGTAATTTATATTACAAAAGGAGGCAGGAAGGTTATGCCACATCGGATGAATGGACCTTTTTTCCTGAACCATCTTGTTTTCTAGGAAAGCCTCAATAGTATCTAGGGCATCTGGGGATACGTCTGTGGTATTCAGAGTTCAATTAGCCATTCTGTAGTAATGATACAGTGGAAGTCACAGAAGGCACCTACTTCCACTTTTAAAAAGATCTGTACTGATGAAATACAGGGAAACAAGGAGAAAGGCAAGGCATTCCTGCACAAAGCTATTATAGCTTAAATCCTTCATCTTACTCTATTTGATCTGCATTCCAGGGACTACCATGAATACTTTGCTCCTATTGTCTTCTCCTCACAATATTTCTGTATGATCTAAAGCATGATCTACTTTCCTGTGCTTTAAGTTCTTTCATGTCAAGTCTGCTTACCAAATAAGTACACTTTCACTTTCTTTACATTTTCTTCCATTTTTACTATTCTCTAATTATCCAAGTTTTCAGTTGTCAAAATTCAGAATTCCAGTTCAGTAACTTGAAAAATACATTAAATTGCCAAGAAACATACTTGGAAGACAAGTTGGAGGGTTACTGGTGGATATATGTTCATATTTCTATTAAAAAAATCTAGTTCAGTACATTGTAGAAAAATACAGTTGGGAGGGATGCCCACTGCAAAGTCACCTAATCTGATCCCTAACTGCAAGACAGTATCAATGGTAATGCTATCATCCTAAATGGATGTTTGTCCAGTCTGTACTGTAATATCAGTAACTGTCAGGATTTCACAGCCTCTGCAGATAAAACCCTTCCACTGCTTTACTAATGTTATCACTTAGCGGGGGATTTGGGGTTTCGGTTTTATTTGTTTTCTTTAATTTCTAACCTCAGTCTCTCTTGGTGAAAATGATACAAGCTTTAAGGAAGTCATAAGTGAAAGCAGGGTTGTGCAAAGGGTACAAAAAGTGACACACAGTGGCAACTGTGGAGAAGAACAAATAATCTTTCTGGGCTGGAATTCCTGCTAGCAGGTGGGAAAGCAGAAAGTATAGATGGTCTGAGAAGGAGAAGTCTCGTGGACATCACAACTAAGATAAGCAGAACTCAGAGGTTGTTGATCTGGTAGTTAGGAATTGTGGAGCCAGGTTAAGAGTTCCTTTGTGGCTGTGTTTTGTATGCAGATGTAATGTCTCTGCCGTTACAAGTCACAGCACTCGAGAGAGAAGAGGAAGGGAGCTTGAACTGCAACACACACCAAAATGGGGGTGGGGGGAAGAAGTCTGTCTAACAGTGAAACTGCAAAATCATCTTGCAAAATCTTGAGTAACTCATATACAATAGACTTAGAGACATCTAAATAATTAAAAAACAAAACAGGTAGCTTCAAAGTATAACTAACTTACTCAGCTTTCCCAAAAAAAACGTTTCCCACTGAGACACTGTATTCCACTATAAGCCACTGTATTCCACTATCCACAGGAATAATGGATTAAGTCATATGACTAGACTGAAATAGTCTTTGCCAAGTGTATCCCAGGAGTAAGGGGAGCTCAGCTCTAGTACTCCCGAATTCTGGCTTTTAGTCAACACAGATACAAACTATTTTATAATTTTCAAACATGGAAAGGAAATGAGAAAGAAGCTAACAGGAGGATTTGAGTGCTGCCACCCAGTTTTCATTTAGGTGAAGCACACGTGCTTCTACACTGACAGTCATGGCCACCTGTGAGGTACATCTGCCCTGCTCACCAAAGGATTTCAATCTTTTAGAATTTTAAAGAGAAGCGCTAAACTGGGCAATTACTGTGCTGTAGCCTCAGTAATTGAAAGAGGAAATTGTTCCACAATGTACTAAAATTAATCAGTGAACAGACCACCTAGCTACCTTATTTTTCAGATATAATATAGTTGTTTTTGTGATTTCAAAGGCTCTTGTCCATGTTCAGATGAATCACAACAGGAGAAGACAGCCTCTAAACCAAAGTTGTTTATTGGAAATTAAAAATTGGATTAATTTTTCTTTCCATCCCACACTACTGGAACCTCATCCAACTGTTACCATCTTCCAAAGCACTTCCTAATTGGAAAATTTGCAATTAAAAAATAAAGAAATAAACCACAACAGCAAAAGGTGCACAATTAGTAAGCCTAAAGACATGGATCTTTCCACAAAAAGGGTATATTTCAGGCAGTAAATCTAGTTCCCAAATAAATCCACTATGGTAGGTGTGGAAGGAAAGAATAGTTTGTAAGCTGCATGGGCAGATTTTTGTCTGCTGTTCAGAAGCAGCAGACCCAGACCCTTATCTGCAGGACTGCAACAGCCCTTTTTCTAAGTGGAGAATAAACCTATTTTTCAGTGCATTAGTTTATCCTGCACCATTGCTTCCCTACTAAAGGAAATATTGTTTTCCATAATACAAAAAGCTGTTACAGATTTACTATGTGAACAAACAGATAGGTTGAATAACTAAGTAGGGAAGATGAATAGCAGCTCTATGAACGTCCAAAGTAATCAAAGTGGAAATGAACATTCATTTATAACACTCAGCTTTTAGATATAATCTACTGGTAATAGACACAAATAAGATTTCATACACAATAGGAAAAGTGGCACAAATTATTTATGCAACTTCTGGCAATAAGATAATTAGTCAAGCACAAACATTAAAATACACCTATAACATCTTCCCCATCGATGTCATGGCTGAGGGGTGCAGGCAAGGGAAGAGGTTGGTAAGAAGGTGAAAAGGAGAAAAATTAACTCTATCTAACCAGAGAGATTCATTTTAGGGTCATGGCATCAATGTGATAAATTCACCCCCCAGCCACCTGACACATAAAGATTTTTAAATATACAGTGATGACTACCATGACTTCTGACACAGACAAACCTGTTTGGAATAAATCTAGGGAATTATACTCCCAAAATGTTCATGAACTGACTGAACCAAGTCAAATAACCTTTGGTCACGGAGCTTAAAATCCAGCTGTGCCAGAGTTAAGTTTAGAGTAGATAAGTGAAGTGTGAAGGAAGACAGCAAGGAAGATTTTAATCCACATTTTTGCGAGCTCATCATCTGGACCCAGGAAAGAGTACACCAGCCACAGTCCTTCCAGCTCACCATACCTGCCAATATTTTTCTTTGCAAACAAGGTAAGACACAGAGTAACACACAGCTGCTCTTGAACTATCAAGAGAATCCCTGTTTTACTTCTGTTTGCACTGCATGAATGGAGAGCAATCTTAAACCAAGCATTGAATATTTTTTCTTTAACGTTGGCAATTTTTCGTATGATGTGTGGTTCAAGGACCAATCTTTTTTTTCTTTAAAGAAGAACACTTACAAAAAAGAAAGCTAGCCTTCCCACTCAGTTAAAAAAGTTGCATGTATAACCAAGGTTTGATCAAAAGTCACTGTAACCATTGTGAAGTGTACATTGACTTCAACTGCCACAAATTCAAGCTCATATATATGCTTGTTGCTGCTTATTTTGAAAATAAAACTTGCTAGCCATAAATGACAGGTTCTGCTATACAAATATTATGGCCTACTAAGTACTAAACAGCATTTAATTAGCAAAATCAAAGTGACATCTAACCTTCTTTTCAGTGTCCTTTCAAATGCATCAATTAAATCAATCTGCAAATGGACAACAGTGGGAAAAATGTGTTCCAGCAGAGCTTGCCTTAAGCAGGTGATCCCTTCTCACACACAGCCTGATGAACAACAGCAGGACAATAATGACTATTCACAGTACCCTAGTATTCAAACATAGGTAAATCAGGCTTAATTGTCACTGTATCTAATTTTTGCTATGCTGCAAATTTAAAGATACTCCCTCTCAACAATTCACAAGGACAGTTTCTTTGGAATACCTGCCACATTTCAGCCTTACAAGGACTAACCCAATCTGACTCCTAACACTTGGTTCTAGGGGCCAAGGAATTTTTCACTATCAGAGACACTTTGATATACTGGCTGCATGGAAAAGCTTCGGCAAACAAAGGTAGTACAAAGCAGCAACCATAGGAGCTTCTCAAAAGATCCAAACCCCACATCTCATACTGTTTGTTTTCCATAAGAGCAAGGCAATAAAAAAGTATTGTGGTTGCCCCTTTGCATGGAATCACCAGGGAAGAAGGGAATGACCACTGGGAGCACCAACAGGGTCCAAATGCTGACTTTCCTCAAGAAGACTGCTGAGGCAAACAGGATGACACAGCCCTCCCTATCCCAGTACCCTTGTGCAAAGAGGAAAGGACAGCCAGCAGCTGACCTGAAACTAATCGGGGTGCAACTATAAATCTTAATCTTGCAACACATGCAAGTTCAAGATCTACAGAAGATGTATAAACTCCAGTACTTGCAGTCAATGAAGATTACAGGCAAACAGGGACAGGCACTGAGGAAATGCGTAAGCTGCTCTGTAAAAGAGCAATCTATTAAAGCCTTATATTTTGGATTGTTTGAGAAACACAAGGAAGTCATTACTGCTCCTTTAAAGGAAGAAATAGAAAGGCAGTTTAAGCCTGGAGGGAGCTGGTACAGGATGCCAGCTGAACTAGAGGAACTTTTGCAGGCCCTTGGGATTGCTGCAGAGATAGAAGAAGAGTTTCAGTAAGGTAATTAGAGCTTCAATAAAAGAACAAATACCTCTCAGACAAACCACAGGTTCTTCTCACCTCTCGCCACTTCTCTCCAGCAGTGACAGCTGCTTATGAAAGCAAAGGGAAAGGTCTCTCATTCAACTCATTAGTTAGTAATGCTCACTGGTAATACAAGGAGCACAATTCCAGGCGAAGCAGCCAGGCCTTCCCTCCACTGCTGAGGCAGAACACAGGGCTTGAGGTGTCATAGGTGCTCACTCTAGTAACACTGATGCAGTCGGGGAGCCAAAGGCCATGAATACACTTTTGAAAGAGAAGAGACATGCCTCAAGGCAGGTGAAGCAATATTCAAGTCAATTCAAGTTGTTTTGTTTTTTTTTTTCTGCATTATTCTCCCCCCTCTTCATGCCCCGGAGGGAAAAAGACTGCTGTTTGTAGCCAAGTACCTGCTGCAGGAGGAAACAGATTGCTATGGAATGATGCTAAAGCAGCAGGAAGAAGAGAGACATGACAGTGATCCACTGTTTCTGTGACAATAAACTCAGTTACCACTGGAAGGCATTTTGGTTATCAACGTCCTGGTATCAAAAAGGCTATTTCTCTCCATTGCTCTGCAATGATGAAACAGTCACAAAGTACCTTGAAGACACTTCCACCTTCCAGAATGCCTGTTTTAGAAGGCTTACTGAAATAGGTGTGTCTTTGGTTGGTACTGATAATTGTGACTCCAGAAAAATTCTAGAGCAAGTTCTGCTGCACAGTGAGCCACTTAGGCACTTCTGACCACTGACATGATTTTCTGCAGATATATGCTCTTTGCAGCTGCACTCTCATGTCATCTCTAAACCTCAAGTAGATTCCAAAGAAGAAAGAAGTTGACAACGTTCAAGATTTCCATCAGCATCCCTTAACAGGTAGGAAAGATGGAAATCAGAGTCACACAACTTGCTCTCTATTCTGTAGCCAGGGCCATTGGTGTCAGCTAAGATTTGCACTGGAGTATCATGTACTTCAGTACTGGCTAATGAAGCTGTGACCTCCTAATTTAGCACTGCACTAAGAGACTTAGACTGCTCTGTGCCTAGAGCAAGCAGCTGGAGAGAAAGGGAAAAGGAGATTATTTTGGTAGTTGCAGGGAGACAACTAAAGCTAGCTCACTTCTCAAGGAAAACAAAACAAAAAACTGCTTAGTTGTTTTGGTTGGTTTTTTTGTTTGTTTTTTTTTTTTTTGAAGGCTATATACAAATCTTTATTACTATATCTTGCTTTTTACATTATTAATAATCTACCTGACAGTCTACTCCTCATAAATCTTTCCTGAAAACACTTAACCCCCAAACACACACATTTATTTCAGGTGCCTTAACTGAAATATCTAGATGCAGATTTTCTTCTCAAGGGTTTCATGCAGCTAGAGATGCAGGATAAAGTCCAGAGGGACATGAAGATTTGATCTTAAAGTGAATAAAGCTTATGGGAAGTTCTGATCATCCTATAGGCACTCACTCATCTCTAAACAGTCAAGTTTCCTTAAAAATCTGTTCCCTGTTGCTTCACTTCCAATAGTGATCCGCACATTTACAGTTTCCCTCAACACCGTTTGCCAGTGTTCTTTAGCTGATATTTAGGCCACATGTCTCCAGAACAGAGACAGAGCTATTCACCACGGAAATTTTCTGTGTCTTCATTGTTACCAAACCTTTGTGTGTCACACCGATATTTACATAAACCCGGTTGTGTTTTAGGTAATTGTACACATGAAATATTAACACTCTGGTACATCAAACTGTTATGAGATTAATAAATTACAATCCACTGTCAGTACAGCGTTTACTAGCAGCTATAGTTACAACTATCAAGTTTCAATTAATTCAAATATTCTTCTGTAAACTAAGATTTGTCTAAAACTTCCCCATGATTGAAAGGAGTCTGCCAAAACAATTATTTTTCTGTGTGATTAATTAATAATCTTTTTGATTTTCCAACCCAGTAAGCTATGTCGAAGTGGAAGAGAAAACTACTTCCCTACCCTTCTTTGGGATTAGGTTGGTTTTTTTTTTGGATGTTCACATTTGTATGCTCCCATGCAAAACTATTATACCACCTCACTCTCTCCGAAACCACAGACCAGGATATAAACATTTTCTCTGTGTCAAAACTAAGTAGCAAAAACTTAGAAGAAATGCCTCGACACAAAAACATGCCTTAAGAGAAAGTTCAGTGTTGCAGAATATACTCCTGCCAACCTCTGAAGGCCCATGACTTCTCAAAACCAAATGCACCAAGAACCTGCATGCATGCACATCCAAACCTGTAATCTATGTAAATATGAACTAAGATGACAAGTTATTTTCTTTAAATGCCTAATTCTTCTTTAATGGTGAACGTTGGTATCTGCACCATGGCAGCAGAACTAGCCGAACAGCACGCACTGATGGACATATTTAATGAAATCTTATTTTTAAAATATTCATTAACTCTATTACACTGCATATAACTTATTTTAATTTGTTTCGGAAATCTCATTTAATGCTGCAAGTAGGAAATATGTAACATTGCTCCCTAGAGAATGTGGCTTTTAGACTATGCACTTTTGCTACTTTATTTCAATTGGTGCAAACCCAATGCCTCATTTTTCCCCCAGTATCTGATTCCAACACAGTATTTCCTGTAGCATTGGCAAAGTGTAGCAAGCAAACCAAACTTTATTTTCAAGGAAAAAAAAAAAAAAAAAAAATCTTGTCTCTAGTGTCACTGTTACATTTCAACACTAAATATTCTGCCTTTCTAAATACTCAACCTCTAGATGATGCTGTTGAAAAAGGTGCTTACCATGTTTTCTAGTATGTGATATAATGTTGGAGCTCACTATTTCCCTCAACTTATTTCCCTGTAGACAGCTGTGTTTTAAAGGGGGATTAGAAAAACCACTAGGCAACCTATACTTGCAAAGGGCTCTGGAAAAATCTATTGATTACATTTAATAGGACTTTTTATATTTTGCTGCTTTGAGTGTGTTTACACATCAGCTTCTGAACAGAATGTGTATAGTTTCCACTTACATACATTCATCCACACTTCTTTAAACTTAAATTTTCCACAATATAGTTTACATGTGGCACTGTACAGAGCCATTCAAAAGCACAACAGAACCAACATTCCTAACTTCATTGGTTTAAGAGAAGTCACTTGACTGAACTTTCTCATTTTTTTCCTCTAAAAAGGAATAATTCAAAAGAATAGATTTTTGTGTTCCGAGTTAAGGGAGCACACATAAAACTTGCCAAGAGCTATCTAGATTCTTACATAGCTAACCACAGAATTACAGGGAGACAGGCTCTGTTTGCTCTTGTACACATGCACACTGATGTAAAAAAGATTATTCTCTATCTTAAGTTGCTAAGCTAAAATCAGGCAGACTCATATCTGCACTGGAAGCTTCTCTGGGTCTCTCAGGCTGTGCTTCAGAAAGTTCACACTACCCGATATCACTATGCCCAAAAAAGCCTTGCATGAACAAGGAAAAGCAAGAGAGGACAGTTTTGTTCCCATCACTTATACTGCTTCCCCCAAAGAGCCCATCAGCACAGAGGTGCCTGCTGTTCCTGCACACCTAGGCTGCAGCACAGCTTCAGCACAGGGACAGCCTGGGGGACATACTGCACACCCTGCTCGCCTTGTCCCCCTGGCCTGAGAAACAACAGGTACAGCTGAAGAACTGAGACCATCTGAAGTCTTTTACTAAAGACACAAAGGTAGCTATGGCACGACCCAAACTAGCATGAAAATTCTTCAACAGCAGCTATTCATATTTTATAAAATTTTAAAGATACATTTGTACTTCTGAAGGGTTACGGTTAATGATTTGGCTAAATGTACGCATTTATATACCAAAGAAGTCCCTTAAGAACACTCAACTATCCAAAAACAAAAAGGGTGGAAAAGGATGGTATCCTGCCCTTAATTTCCCCCCTATTACTTGGCTGGAAGTATACTTTAAAAAAAACAACAAACCCAAGCAAACACAAACAAAACAAAAAAATAAATAACAAAATGCCAAGCCAAACCCCCCTACCTCAGAGGACTTTGTTTTCCATTAACCAGACAATAAAATGCATATTCTAAAAAACCTGCTCCTCAGATAAAGAAAGAAGTGTGACTTAGGCTCACTCATTTCCTTAGCTATTACCCTGGAATGTGTCTGGACCCTAACACTGCTGCACAGCAGTTGAATGCAACACACAGTCACTTGCAATCTACTCAGCTAACCAGAAGTTCATAACTCAATGTCATGCAGCTTGCTGCTAAAAATCTTGTGTCTCTACTTGGATGAGTACTAGGTTATTAATGTTCAGCAACAGACATGAGAGTAGACAATTTATTACTATTTGGCACTGGATGTTAATCAATAAAAAAAAATAATTAAAAACTGTTTAAAAATATAATAAGAAATGCAGAGTAACTAAGCTCAGCATGCTTCTTGCTTACCCAAAAAGCCTATCTGATCATGAGTTAGTCAGCAAGGTGGATTAAAAACAGTGTATATGAATCTCAACAGCATTATGAGATCCCAGTACAGACCAAATATTGTGAGACAATTTTTTACACATTGCTGTGGCCACCCAACTAAGCAACTCTGAGTAAAGATCAGAACAAGGGACTCTGTGAGGCTACAGAGATGACCATTACATAAATTTGGTGGTTGGAACAGTATGATGCAGCCAGAGTCATTTCATACTTTAGCTCCTACATAAACTAGAAGTATACTGTACAGGAGCTGTTTTGTGCAGCAAAAAATTAGAGAGATGAGTGGCTACCAGTTGGCATGAAGACATTGTGACACTGCAGGTCAGAAAGTACAGACCAGTTCTGCGTATGTTTAGTATCAGCAAAACTATAATTTCTATTGTAGTGCCGTAAGCATTATATAAAACTATTCTTCTTCACAAAGACCTTGTGAAATTATAAGAAAAGCACAAAGAATAAAAAAGACTGGAAAAAAATTGCCATTTCCACTAAACATTAACCTTCTAAAAAAAAAACGAGTCAGGACTAAAACATCTCCGATCAATCAGTTTGGTAGAAATTAATTTAATTTATATTCTAGAGTTGTATTTCCTGTTACAGATCCAGGGTGGGGGAGGGCAAACTTTTAAGAACTGTTTAAACAAAGGAGTATTATTTAAAGGATCAGTCCAATAATTTTCTGGTCTTGTATTTAAGCACGGACTTCAATGATGCTGACCCTATGTGCATCTTTTGCCAAAAGCATTAAGAAAT
The DNA here is from genome assembly GCF_020740795.1 of Apus apus. Lineage (NCBI taxonomy): Eukaryota > Metazoa > Chordata > Aves > Apodiformes > Apodidae > Apus > Apus apus. Next base: position 13,959,165 of record NC_067294.1, on the reverse strand, counting down.
GAGGGGTTAAATTCACAACAAACTGCAAACAAACACAGAACAGCTTTTAAAACATCATATATTTACTTGAGTGGTCTAAGAGTGGCTTGAGCTTTGTCTCCATCTAAAATGACCTTCAGTTTAGTTTGACCTCTCAGACAAGAAAGTCTAGACATTGACCTTGACTGAACTGAACAAATATTTTCCCTTTTCTGTGTTGTTCTAAATAATTTTAAGCCCAAGATCACTAATACAGCCTACACCATTACTTACTGTAACAGTCATACTGTTCACAAGAAATTTTCTTGACTGCAGAAACAAAAAGGACAGTACTTGACAGGAAAAAGCCAAAGCCATGAACACAGCATATAACAAATTTATATACATATTGTTGGTTTTCCCAGAAAGAAAAGTATTATTTAAGAAGGCAAAGAAATTCAACTACTAGCCCTTCAAATCAAAGCTCCTATCACTGTTAATCTCTGTGACCTAACAAGAAAAAGTGCCTCTTCTATTTCTTCATGCAGCTCTTCAACTTTTAGTATGAAATATTAAAAATTAAACCAGTTCCATTTAACTAGAGAAAAACATCACTAGTGATGTCCATGTGTTAATTTTCCTCAAGCTACATAAACAGTTGAAATCTAACAGCACAAAAACACAATCATTTTGTTTTCATTATCCACATAAAAAATAAGAACATACAGATTTTGAAGATTATTGTTTTCTTTATAAGGACTATCTATCTTAGTAGGAAATGTCTCAAAATGAGCAGAATAAAAATTCAAACACATTATCAGGGTCAAAGCCTTAAAAAAAATATGCTGAGGGTGTGTTAACACTTGGAGAAAAAAAAAATACTTTCTGTGAGTTCTTAGACTGTGCACGCACAATAAGAAACCACAGTTAAAGTTCTCCTCTTGAAATGAATTAAAGCTCAGACCTCACAGTTGGCTTTTTGAATGCCACACAACCTATATCAGTGTATTTTATATTTATTTATTTATTTATTACCCAGTGACTAAAAACCTCAGCATATGGGCCAAGCTAAATTAATTGCCAACCTGGTTACTGGCTTGCCAATACATAGGAAAAAGATGCCCAAATACATTGCATGTATTTTAAATCTCGACAATGGAAGAGATGCCACCTGTCTTTGTCAGACCCCTGTAAAAATCCACTTTACCTAGCACCTACATAAGCCCCTTAGAAAAATACCTGTCATTGTTCTAGATGGTGGAGATTCACCACTTCCTCAATTCAGTATAATTTGGATGATAATACAAATGTCTTGAAAAGAAAATCATACCTCTCTGAATTCTACTGAAGTTTGAAGAAAAACTTTGAGGCTGTACAACCACAGGTAACTACACTAAGCTTGCATAAGGTAACTGGATTAACAGGTGACATTACTTTTTCATTAACTCTGCATAACACGAGATTTTAAATAGCATTCCATAAAGTGTTCCATGAGAATATGAGAAAACTAGACACACTTACTGACAGCTTGCATTCTGTACAGCCTCAGTCAAGCCTTAGTACATTGCTACAATACTACTACTTCTAGACTTTACTTAGGCTACTTCTTTAGGATGCCTGCATTTTTAATTCCTTGGATCTTATGTAATCTTTCAGCAATACAACTAAATGTTACAAACAAGGTCCTCTTTTAATTCTGTGTTCCTGCATTTCAAAGATGTTTTCACCAGATAATACAAGGTTTGGTAAATTTAAACAAGTACATGACAAACATTACAGATGTAAATATATAAATATTTATGTACACACATACACACACAGACAATACATGCCATTACATTTTGAGCCTTTACAAAGGACAGAAGACTTAAGTATGGAAGTAAGAAAAAAAGAAAAAGCATACAAAGCACATAGTAAGTCAACAGTAGTATGAATAATCTGAAATTGCTACAGATAAATGTTGACACTAGCATTTATAAGCATCCTAACAAGAAGTGTTAAAATAGGAGTCTGGGTCAGAGATGAAGAGTAAAGAGCCCAATTTGCATCCATTAAGCCATCTTATGTAAATTTCAGTTTGGGGGGATGTAAGGAACAAAATACTATCTGGTCAAACTGCCACTCCAAGTAAGGTCTAACGGGGACCTGGTCTGGTGTTAGCAGCCCTAGGTACATTGTCTCAGTAACATGCGATACATGCCAGCAGCCTCTGCCTCCACCGCTATGAATGTATTAATAAGTGCAATTTCGAAACAGCTCAATCGCAGGGCTATAGGTGAAACACTGAAGTGCTTCTATATTTATCATCTTTGCAAACAACATAATATAATCGTCCTTTGCTGCTTCCTGCAAATCTGCAGCAATGATGCAAAGCAGCATTTTTATTGTTTTGTTTTGATTTAATTCCCTTTCAGAATACAAATGCCTCCCTTCTTTTATTTCTGCTGGTTCCTCATCAAGACGCACTGTGGAAAACAGTTTCTCAGTCAGCGATACCCTTCAACACTTTTGGCAAAAACGGGAAAAAGAAAAGAAAAAAAAAGGGACCTCAATCCCGAAGGAAAGAGCAAAAAGAGAAGGGGGGGGGTGGGGGGGGAAGGCAAAGAAAAGCGCACCTTAAAGAGCAAAGGCAACATTAAAACACCGTGAAAATACAAGAAATACCAGCGATCAAGGATGAGAATTAAGGGGCAGAAAAGCCGCGGCGGCAGCACTTATTGCAGAGGCGCAGAGATTCCTCCTTCCCTGGAACTCGCGCAACTAATGACCTCTCCAACTGCTGAATTAAACGGCTGCGGGAAACAAAACACTTACTGCCTGGTTTGAAGACACGTATCGTAAGTTGACAACTCTAGTGATGCAATGACAGAAAAGCGGGGATGGGGGGAAGGCGGAAAGCGAAGCGACGGAGACAGAAACGCTGCAGCTTTGGGCGCTGCTGCCGAAGGAGAAGCCGCCCGGAGAGCCCTGGGCATGTAGGCAAGTAAGAAGTGAAGAGCATTTACCAGCAGCAGCAGCGGCAGGTTGAGCAGCCCGAGAGCCTCACACCGTCTCTGGGAGGTAACTTAGCGCCGGTGCGGATTCCTTCACTGGCGAGGGACACCCCTGCCCCTTCCTCCCCTCTGCTCTGCTCTCCTTTCCTCTCCCTTCCCGTCCCGTCCCTCCCCCGAGGAGCGGAGCAGCGGGAGCAGCAGCAGCAGCCTCGCACAGCCCGCGGAGCGGCGCGGAGGAGCCGCCGCCGCGCAGGGCGGGCTGAGGCGGAGGGAGGGAGGGAGGGAGGGAGGGAGCGCGCGCCCCGGAGCCGCCCGCGCGCCCGCCGCGCTCCGGCTGCAGCCCCGCCGGCCCCGGCCGCACGCGCCGCCGCCGCCGCCAGCCAATCCCCGCGCTCGGCACCCGCCCGCGCGCGCGCCTCCCCCCGCCCCGCGCCGGGGCCCCGCGCGCTGCCGGGCGCGGGCGGCGGCGCGAGGAGCGTCCCGGGGGCTGCGCGGGGGGGCCCGGCAGCGGCAGCGCGTGCCCCTGCTGCCCCGAGCGCCCCTGCTGCCCCGAGCGCCCCTGCGCGGGGCGGCCCTCGGCGCGGCGCCCCGGCTGCCCCGGCCCCGCACTGCCGCAGAGCTGCGGGAGCGGCGGGGACACCCCCGGCGATGGGGCGAGGATGGGAAGGGCCGCGGGCTCTGCCGCCCCTTTCCCGCCGCCACCCGCCCCTCCAGCCGCGCCGTGCGGGGCCGCTGCGGGCAGCCCGGGAGAGAGAGGGAGCAGCCGGCAGCGGGCACGACAAGCACCTCGTCGCGGGGGAAAAACAAACAAACAAACAAAAACAGTTAAAGGATTGCTTCCATCTTTCTGACACGAGTTAGAAACCTTTCAACAAAGTGCGCTTCCCCAGGAAGGAAGGGATAGAGCCGTGATCTTCCCCCTCAGCCAGCGGGCATCGGCGTGCACCGCACGGCGTGTCCGTGTGCTGGCACTTCCGAACACTGCGCACAACACTGATCTGTCAGTGAAATTTTGACTATTATTCAACCTTTAATTTTCCCCCTCCCCCTTTGCTACACATCTATGAAAGCACCAATGGCACTAAAAAAAAAAAAAAAAAATTAAAAAAAAAAGGGAGCATTAAGGCAAAGTAGATCAGGAAACGAGAGAGTGGGGAACTGCTAGACACAAGCCTGATGTCAACCTACAAAACTTTGTACAGATTGTTTGGCAAGGCCAGAAGGAAAGCAGCAACTGAAATTAACCAAGATATACAGAAAAAGCAGTGAAAAGGAGCCCTAGACATGGGTAATCCGCAGCAGCATGGATAAAGGTGCTGCTAAAACATAACAAGCTTCCTGTCTGTACTCCATAAACTAGGCAACTTGGGTGGAGAAATTAAGTAAACTAGAGCACATTGGATTATGTGTAGCTAGGAAAAGAATACTGTAAATATCTGATTAGAGAGAAACTACAGCAGAGTTAATTTTCTGACTGCAACTGTAGTTTTGTAACTGTCAACAAAGAGCAGGAGTTTTAAGGGGCAATCCAGAAATCAGCAGGGAAGGATCTCTCAGCTTTTCAAGGTTAATTGAGAAAAAGGGAGAGCTGAGTGTACTAGTAGAGCTTGGTAAATTACATGCACTGCTGTAGCTTGAGGACTTGCATCTATTCACAGGGGTGAAGAAGATCCGTGCAGCCACAACTTCTCCCTGACCTCATCTTTTTCTATGGCATTTCAAACATTTCAAGATGTGTCCTTGTCTCAAATGCTGTGGTCTACATTTTAAGCTAATCCACATGGTGATGTCTTGATTCTACAGAGAGACTTCCGTACAGGGATACTGTGATAGTAATTTTACTGGAAATCACCTCTGCTTGATAATAAACTATATTCCAAAACAGAATGTCAGAGATGTGTTACGAAGATTGTTGCAGTTAGGTAATAACTTGTCCCTATCAGGGAGAAAGACTGAGAATTGCACCCAGATGGGTAACAAATCTTGACAAACTACATTTTGATGCAACACAAGCTTTGGTGAAAAAGGCAATGGGATGTCTGCAATAGCAGTCCATAAAGCACACGACTTGATCCTTACAAGGATTAAACAGAAATTAGGAGAAGCCAAAACATGTTTGGTCCACACAGTCTGAAGAGATTTGTGGATTGTCATCTCATTGGAGTATTTCTAGTCATGATACACAGAATATTACAAAGCTACTGAATGTACCAGTGATTTGTGAGAGACCAAGTGGATGATTAAATGCCATGCAGCAAGGATTTGTTGATGGTCAATTATGATGGACACGGGTTAATGGCACAGACCGATCCAGACGCCTTGGTGAGGTGGCCTCATTTGTTCAACAGAACTGTTGAATTCAAGGTCAGGTCTCGAGTGAGAAAGAACACAGGTTACATTTCAGGTTGGGGGATTGTTTTCTGGAGGGCAGTTTACAGGAAACAGCAGTAGTTCGTCCTGGTGAATAAGTAAACATCTGCTCCTTCTGTTGTGGGTTAGTAAAGATGACAACTGCGAGTGGATGGGCAGTGGAGAGAGTATCAAACCAAAAATAAATAGCAGTTACATGTCTAGGCATTATTAATAAGATCAATGTGGGAATACTGGCTTTGTGTCCACACTTAGGATTAATGATAACTATATACAAATCAGAATATCTGAGGGACAGTTACTGTATGCTTTAGAAGGATATCCATGTCTTCTCCCTGAAGTCCTAAGCAGAAGACAGAGCCATGCTCTCACTTCCTCCTGTTCTCTATTTAAATTGGTCTTGGATTCTTTCAAATGGGGTGAACAGCTTCAATGGATGAGAGGTTTGTTCCCATCCCTTTAATCCGGTGGTTAAGGGTATTCTCCTGGGAATGGGAGATGTGAGACTGAATATGCATGAGGCTGCAGGGAATAAACCAAATATCTCATTTCTTGGGTTAGAACTCTAGGGTATTAGTAAGTAAATGGTGACCACAGGCTACTACTCCTCTATCACATTTTAAATCCTTTAGCTGTTTAGTTCTTTAGAGAAAAGAATCTATGTGCCTTCAAGATCAAGTTCCAAGCAGTAAACCCCAAGTGAATATAAGCATATTTCTTCAGACTTTAGTATAAAGAGTTGAGGAATGGGCCTGCAGATGCAGCTGTGGGCTATATTAGTCACTGCTCTGTGCCTGAGAAGTTTAAAAGGTAGGCCTGTGGTGCCAAGCCCAGGACCTGCTTTAAGAGCTTCAGTCCCTAATATCTTTGCTATCATCTTACAGAACCTGCTGACACCAGAACACCCTGCCCACTTTCAGAAGGGCCATGGTTCTGTTTTTCTTTTAAAAACTGACCTTCGTTGTGATTTGAAAGGAAAGGAGACAACAAAAAAGATTAGCAGTTTACTGGAGATAAATGCTGGGTTCCTGTCCCCTTGCCTTTCAAGCCCGGGTTTGGATTTTCTAACCTGAAACTGCTGATTTTTCAATGTGTCCCTATGTATCACTATTCCTCTATTAGTATGTAGCTGCTCCACCAGACACATTGCTGTAGCTTGTTCAAAACAGGCATAATTAAATACAGTTTCTGGAAGCTAATGCTATGTAAATGCATTGTACAATGGAGGTGAAATTTTAATACTGCAGCTAATTAATGACTGGAACATTTTACCTACAGAATGTGAATTTGGTGATGCTTGGAGTCTTTAAGTAGAAGTGAAAATCTTTCAGAAAGATATGTTGCATCTCAAATGTCAGTTATGGGATTGATGGAGTGGTTACTTCGGTGACATTCAGGTGAAGTTCACTGGCTGGCATTACACAAGAGGTCACACCAGCTCATAAGCATAGGTTTTTTCCAACCATGTAAGCTATGAATTATGATACCCAATGTTCCACCGTAACAATAAAGGCCTTAACCCCTCAGGTAAAAAAGAGAAACCTTATCTTACTGAACAATGCCTCTGAAATGCTTTAACACATTGTAAAGAGGATTATTTTAATTAATTGGTACAATTTCCCACATTTATTATATATACTGGAATATCCTTAGTTGCACTTGACTTTACATGTCCTATTTTCATATGCATGCAGTTGCAAACTAAGAAATAAATCCTTTCAACAGCAGTCTGAATTATAAAAAAAATTAAAAATAATTAAAAATTAATACATGTGGGAATATCTGTTCCAAGGAAAAAAACAGGCAATGGTACGGGAGAAGTATCTGAGTATTATGCAGCAAGTTAACAACAGAGGAGGAGTGGCAAAAGACAGAATTTTAACACACTGAAATTACCATGTTTGGTAATTCAGTAAATGTGGCGCACGTTTGACATAAAAATAAGGGCATTTGTGTCACCTCTTAAATATTGCCAGAAGCTGTCCATAATTTGTCAAACAAAAAGGAGAGAAAGGTGTTGAAATTGTACTAGTATTTTCAGGTAGTTTCAAGTTCTTTCAGCTTTTTTTTTTTTTTCCCCTTCCTGTTCTCCAGGCAGCCCATCTACCTTGTAAGAATTTATAGCGTGTCTGTGAGATGGCTCCAATGGAAGTACCAAGCAGGTAGAAAGCTACCTGCTATGTGCTTGAATGGCTCCAAACAATTCAGAGCCATCAGCAAATTTGCAGTTCTGGAAGAAGAACAGAAAAAAAAGATGGAAAGTCTGTGTAGGTAATACCTGCTCAATGGAAAGTAAAGAAAATGTGTGGATTTATATAGGAACAGAACACTGTTGTACTGAAAATGGGATTACTTTTCTTCAGAGAAATTGCTGTCTGCAAATGGTCACATTCAGTATGCACAGCCATCCCTAATGAAGCAACATTCCCATGGAAAATCCAGCAGAATACCATTTGTCCTGGTGCATCTCAACAGCATATGTTCTACATACATGTAACTCTTCACTTAACACAAATATTTCAAAAGAATTCTTAACACTATGCCTGCCAACTTAGTATTAAAGTAGACTAAGTGTCATCTCCAAGGAAAGGATGAGCCTTCACACATCTAGCAGCTGTTGAGGATAATTCACTGGGCTCTGAGAAGAATTAATGTGTTTAAACTGTCCAGCTCTGAGGAAACACCACCTTGTGGGTACTGAAATTAGGTATCACTGTTGAAGAGCTGGTGGGATGCACCGTTTCCACTGCACTCAGTGTCCTAGGAGGGCTTATGTAAATATCCTAAACTCCTAATACAAATGTTAAACTAAGTACATAAATATCAGAGCAATTCTTACTTGTGTGAATCAGAACCCAGGTCTCCTACCTTCTTCTGACCTGTTCAGCTGCTGGACTCATACTGGTTTCTAATGCACAATTTAGATTCCAGTTCCTGAATACTGAAATCTGTATTCTCATTACTGTTATAAAAGAAGTAGAAGATACAGGGCTTAACTAGTCCTTAGTTAGGTTTTGCGAGGTACTGAACTGGTATTGAGTGTAACTGGAAGCTATAATAACGTTAATTCTCTCAGCCATTTTAATGATTGACACCACAGAGGATGAACAGTTTCACTTGTCTTTCTGCAGTAATTACTGAGGGGTTGTAATTATTACATTAAATAATACATATGTTTTATGTAGTTGTCTGCATATAGAAATGCCTCTGCATCTTTGGTCTGGGAGGTCATGGGAGAATTCTGGTTATTAGCAATGAGTTCACTGACAAAGTGAATTAAGGACGAAATCAGCACTCATTTCTGGCACCAGAAGTATTTTTTCTCAGCTCTGCATAGGGTGCTAATGGTGTGGATGAGGTACATTACAGATACATACCGTGCACAAGAGTAAATGAAAGTTTCAGTAAACGGCAACACACACAGATAGTTCTAGTACCTAGTCTGGGTGAAAGGTCAGTTAAATTGCTTTAGCCACGAGAAGGGGTAGAATAACATATCTAGAACAATACATTGAAAAAAGACAATAGAAGAAGAAGATGGCAAGGTAGAGAGGATACAGTAGCTATTTTGCATAACATTGAAATTAATTCAGTCAGTACAAGATCTGAAGTCTGACTCAAAAGCACTATTAGGTTACTCTGCCTCAGCAGTAAGCATGTAAAAAGGTGCCGACAAGTCAGTTGCTGGAAGGTGCCTTTACAAATGCAAAGAATGATAAAAAATAGGGCATGCAATTTGTGACAGTTTACCCCTAAGCATACACTTCTATCCCCACATAAAATGCCAACACAGACTTCTCTAACAGCATTTGTTCCTTTCAAATAAGACCACTTTGGAGAGTGGGGGAGGAATAGAGGGGGGAAAAGATGAATTTGCTACCTAGAAAAACTCTGACACTTGGCACTAGAAAATATGATAAAATAATATGTTTTCATCTTCTTCGTATGCCAGAATTACCAAGACAATGAGAAATTCTGAATACTGATAAAGCAACGTAAAATTCTCAGAACTGGAATAACTTTTTTCCACCAGATAGCATAAATTCTGTGTTATTGCACAGCATTTCTAATAAAATAATGAAGTAATGGAGGCTATGTAACTGATGTTTAAATAAGCTATTACTTAAACAATTTTATTTTTTATTTCCTTAACCTTAATTCAGCCCCATCCTTCATGAATAATTTTTATGCTCTGTGCCTTCTTCTACCCACTTTCTCTTATTGCAAAATATTTTCCTTGAAAAGAAGTTCCACACAAGCGCACAGAAGTATTCGCTTGTTTTATTTGTCTTCTGACAAAACCCAACAACTCCATTCAGGGTCAGGGCCCCACTTTTACTACTGACTAAACAAGATGACTCAGTCTTTTCTCTGTGAAGGTCATGGGTTAAATGCCCAATTTCCTGAATATTATGAACTTAAGGATGATGAACTTAGCTGTGATCAGTTCCTTTGCGTGATGAAAGGTGCAAGATAAAGAGGGAAGTTTTCATGCCCAATCTCCTTTTGTTATCTGTTGTGTTAAACCACACTGAGCAGTTCACGAGAAGCTCAATATTTAATGCAGTGATTATAACTGCACCAGGCAAGAGATTTATAAAATTGTATGGTATACACAGTTTATTTGCTGTAAATATGTATAATGCAAATAAACACGTAAATTTCTCACTCCTACCAATAAGAACTCCTGCCGTGCAAAAATAAATGGAGGCAGCCATAGAACAATGAGAAGCTAGAACAAAAGTTTTATTTGCAGGGATATACGATTTAGAATGTCTGTTTTAAGATTACAGAAATAATGTTTAGCAAGCGCTAATGAAATACCTAGATTCCAAAACATGTCATTTTAAACTGAAGATAAACAGGAAAGAAGATGACAAAACACAGCAATTGTAAGGTTTACTATGTCTAGACTTTTATGAAGTTGAAATTTAAAGTGCTGAAAAAGGTAAAAGAAGGCAAGCAATCCAATGAACAAAGAGAAGAGATACTCAACTAGATGAGTTTAATGGATGTTTTCTTTCTTTAATTAACAAAGTAATGTTTGCAATAAAAAATCTGCCAAATTAATGAAGTACAGTTTTCTTCTAGTTTTAATGTCACTGCATTGTTATGTTTCTGTATTTTCAAACAATTGTTTGGTTTGCCATTTCTCATCTTTTTGTACCTAAACTCATAATTGCTGGTTAACATGCTACTACGCCAGGACTTGATAAGCAAGTTCTTCTGTTCCAAAGCCATACAGCTATACTTGAGTTATTTAAAATATTTGTCTTGATGTTGTCATGTGATTCAGTGTAAAATACAAGAACGGTAGGACTTCCGCACCGATACACGTTTGTAGAATTGACACTTGTCAAACTGTACTTATGTGTTCTCTGCATTCTCCTGTCCTATTAGTGTGAGAAAGGTTTGAGGAATCCTTTTTAGTTCTCATGTCATAAGCTATTCCCAGGCCAATTTCTGATCTCAGGAAAAAAGGTGAAAGCTGAGACTGTCACATCCTCAGTGCCAGTGTATAAATGGGATAGGAAGGAACCTCAAAGAGAGAACTTACAATTCTCCCACTGTTTCCCTAGGAATGTGAAACTTAACCCACTAATACCAAGATTATTTGGGTTTTTTTAATTACTGCTGTTGAGATAGCAAACTGGAAAATAAACTCTGGAATATAAATGTATTAAATATAAAAACATGTAGAAAATAAGATTTTTTTTTTTTTTTTTACATTGCTAATAAGATTCTGCAAATGGAATTCACTCATCATTGACTTCCTCATACACAATTTATCATAAGAATGCTTCAGCCTCTCAGGCCTGATGACCTGCTTCACTTCAAGAGAGTAACAACTGAGTTCTCCACCATTCCAAATGAATATGAATCTAATTAAGAATATATGCCTGCTATGTAAGAAGACACCATTTGTACTAATTCCTTACTGTGTTTGTATTCAAACTTCAACAAATCTCTAACAATGGGGCATAAAAAGTTGGTGTCTGTCCATGACACCAATTATTGCTACTGGCATAATTAAGCTTGCCTCTCGCAATTAATCACCTTGACTGCCACCAAATAGTGTATTTATCTTCATTATCATCCTACAGGGAAGTCTTCCCTTTATGCTAGACAGCAGAAGCCAGGACCATGTTTGGCTACAGAAAGGCTGGAAATCCAGCTGTACCAAAGGGGGGGCTCAGGCTGCCCCTGCCCTCAGTTACCCAGGGTGAGCTGCAGGGGCAGAGCCAAGCCCAGAACAGCCTGTGCCACGTCCTGCTCTGCACGGCTGGCAGGAAACCAGCCAGGGAGAAGGAAATGAAGCAAATCAGAGCACACCCATTAGGAGCTGTGTGTTATTTAAGCATAACTCTACACTACAGCCCTGTGACACCTGGAGATCTTGAAGACTATGGGTTTGGGTTTTCAGCTTCCTCATACATTGTAATTAAAGACAAACAGAATTATGGATGGTACAAATTCTCAAATGAGAAACAAAACAGGGGATGCCAGACTAATTTATTTGCTTTTGTTTGCATCTCCCTTTCCATGATTATTTTAACAAATGAGTTTACTAGCAGGAATGTTTGGTAAAATAATGAAGCAAATATTGTTAAATATTATGATTATTCATAGCAGAACCTATAAGTTATGTTTCTCCAGTTGCAAAAGAGAAATGTCTTGTACGACCTACGTACCCATTCAAAAAAAGCTTGAATATTCAAAAAGCTCTGCTTATGAATGAATTACAGACAAAAATTATGCATAGATGTTATTCAGCAAACAGCTTGAACATATACATCAGAAAAACTAGTTTGTTTGGAAAACTTGCAAACACAAAATGAAGCAAAGAAATTATTCATTATGAATTATTTGCACAGCATCTGTCTTACTTTCTCATGTTAATTGCCTCTGCTAAACCACATTTTCTCCCTCTCAGTATGTAAATTTAGACAATTTTGCATATTCTCTGAATACGCAGTAAATGCAAGTTTCATTACCTTACTGCTTGTATCTTTTTTGTCAGCCTAATTATACTCGTTTATATAATTTTAAAATTTGACCTACCAGCTTCCTGTAGATTTCAAACTCTTCCTCTGGATTTTGAGTATTACTTAGTACTAAAAAAAAAAAAAAAAAAAAGAAAAACAAATTAAAAAGATGCACATTGACTGCATATGTGAATGATCTCATAAGGTACGTGTTAATTCCCACTTTATTTATATATATTGAAAAAGCCAGGGTTTATTTTTAATCACAATACTTTCAATGTAATTATTAGAAAACTAGGACATGACCCACAGTCAATGTGAATTAACACAGAATTTTACTGACTTTTGAGAGCCTTCACCAGACCTCCCCCTACAGTAACCGGGCAACTTTCACTCTTTCCTTTTGTGATTTGCAGGAGGTACCACTCTAGTTGTATACAATTCTTCTCTCTACAAATACAAGATTATATATCAGGCAGTTTGATTTCCTCTAAAAATGTATCTTTGTTTTCACTGAATTATCTGACTTTTTGATTCTTTGACCACTGACTCATGTTGTCTCTCCAAGAAACATGGCAGGAAGAAAATGTGCACATTATATCAGGTCTTTTCTTAGCAATAATTTCATGCCACCAATAGAAATAAAAGTGTCTTGTCAAAAACTGTGCTGGTCTTAGAAATTAAATGCAAGTTTAATCCTTCAGGCCTGTTAAAAGAAATGCCCCCCAGCCAAATCTGTCCCACTAGGTCACTGAGAATGTCACCTAAGTGAAGCCTCAGGATGGGTTCATCGTTATATACTTTGTTAAAAAGACAGTTCTGCAGAAAACTCTTTTTACAGTGCTATACTTAGAAGCCAAGCTCTTTTGAGTAGCACAAAGATACACTTTTCTAAAGGCATAAAACCTTCTGTTTAGGATTCCATCTTCAATGTACCACAAAATACATAGCCCATGAAATGATTTGTTTTTTCCTATTTTATACTGAGGTCACAAAACAATATGTTAACATGGGCAGCACAGCAGGGTAAAAGGATATTTATTCATTTATTTCTGCTGTGGGCAGAAACCTGGCTGAATGCTTACAGTGAGTGTTTGGCAATAGCCATTAGTACATTGCCAAGCCACAGTAGGCAGATGTTATTGCCTGCACATCTCTACTGCAAAACTCAATTTTTCTAGCATCTTAATGGATTAACAGGGGAAAAGGAATCATGATATAGTTTGATGATATAGTAGTTTTGGATCAATATGAAATTTGGTTGACTCATGTGCTACAGGCATTTGTGGGTCATCACAGAATTTCTGTCTGAAGAAGTTCCCCAGTACATGACAGAAATCTCAGTGCTATTTTTTCTCCTGATCCATCTACTCTATTCTGTTGTGTAATGCACCAGGTCTGTGCTGTCAGATGACTTCTGAAATGAATGGCACCAATAAAATTTTTGCCCTTATGTCCAGAAACTAATTTTTTGTAATACACCTTTAGGCTACAAAGCACATCTATAGGTTTTCCTCTCCACAGGATGTGTTGTCCTGTATGCTTTAGCAGTTCAGTGAGCTGAGCTGATTCAAATGAGCCTTGAAATGTTAAATACAACTTGTAATATCAAATATCAAAGGTTCTCATATCAAATAATTTTCTTCCTGTGGATCCTAGGGAGATTAAGGACTCAAGCAGGGACTAAAATGTCCACTACTCACATCAAATATCTCAGCATTGGCTATTTCATTATTTCTTCATTGAAGGAATGGCTGGAAAATACAGCTGCAGCACTTCCGACTTTATCTGTAAACCAGGTGCAAGGGGCATAGTATTAGGTCCATATGGCTAAAAGTGAATTTTGAATGTTGAATAATTGCATTACAGCATGAGAGAAGCTTCCAAGTACAATCTTGAGGTGATGCTGTCTTGCAGCTGGTGTAGAAATTAATTTTTGAGTCAGACAGTAAAACGAAATGCACTTTGTTTTTTCCTCCAGTCTGGTTATCTCAAAGCCCAGAGAAAGAAGTAGTGTCTTTTTTGCTGTTTTTGTGGTTTTGCTTTCCTGTCTTCTAGCAGTGTCTGTTTATAGCTTGCTTACCTTTCTTTACTTCTGAGCTGAATTAAGATAAGTATGGTTGAATTGTCCAAAATACTAGCCCACCATACATTCCTGGATCTTCTGAATTGAAGAATAGGAGCTGTCAACAAATCACCTACTTCTTTCTCACCCTTTGCTTTGCAGGTACAAAAAAGATACTTGGAGAAAAGTCCCCTTCTAATTTGACTTCTTGGATCTGGACTATTTATCAGCACAGGACAATTTATCATATGCAGGACAACCATGTCAGTGCTGTCTGAGCTGGATCTACAGTCCTAGTGCTGGCACATTCTTATTGACACAGATTTTGGTACTATAATTAACTTTAATTCTTGTATTGCAAAGCAGAAATATGACTTCTATGTGCTTCACAATAGCCTTTAAAAATAAAATAAATTTTAAAAGGTAAGTAACTAACTCAGTGTGAAAAATTGGAAGATAGGTGTTTTCCAGTCACACACAGAAACAAATGTTTCTAAAGATGCTGTTTGAGTAACTCTGAGAAGGACAACAGAGTACAAATGGACACTACTCAATACTGCCAACTAATAATTATATTATGGCAGAGAAAATAACCTTGCATATATTTCATGATCCTTGTTTAAAGAGAAAACACGGAGTTTTGATAACACTGTAGAACAACTGTTAACTGCATAATGACAATCACAGTATGCAGACATGAGGAGGGAGTATTTTAATGGAAAGCATATTGCCATTTCTCTTGCATTAAAAGTCAAAGGCAATTAAAACAGAATTAGAGAATATATTATCAGCTGTAAAAAGCAAAATTGATTGATAAGCTGCGTAGGGATAACTTGGCTGCTGCTACTTGTAAAGTGATGGTGAAGCTGACAAATTAGTCAGTTGGTTTTTTAATTTGATAATTTCATGTATTTTTATATTTTATTTCACCACTGAAGGCATTTGAAATAGCTAATGTTTGATTGCTCATTGTTTGGAAATGAAGTGTGTTACAAACGTATTGAGATCTGAATAGTTGTTGCCATTCAGATTAAGCATCTAGCATGACTAAATCCTGCTCTCTCATTACTAAAACTATTTATCTGATAATAGATTTTTTTGGTTATGATTCTTTCTGTCTGTATTACTGTCCAATAAGATGTTTTAAGTTTCCAGCGTAAAGATCACATGCAGCTGAGAAACAGGTCAGTGTAGCTCACAGCAGCTACAAATCAGTGAGCAACCACCTCGTTTGGAAAAATCCATATTGCTGACCCAAGGGCTGAATTTGGGCACACAAGGGATAACCAAGCAGAACTGACAAACACTGACAAAACAACAAACCTTTTTTTTTTTTTTTTAAATCCACATAAAAAGGCATAGCCAAAAAACATTTTAAGAAAATCACTATTACATTCATTAAATCAGAAATGTGTGCTCAGTCATTACTTCTGGAAAAGCTTGAAAAGCAGTTTGAGTCCTTAACAAGTACCATCAAAACATCTACATATCTGTTGTTTTCTCTTCATTTTATTCTTTACAAGTGAACGAGTTAATTACATGGTTTCATCTTTTTTTTTGGCTATTTCTTTAGTTTTGTACTAGTATTTCTCTTCTAACAAGAGTGTATCAGTAGACTGGTATTTACATGGATTACAGATGAATGCCTCACTTCCCTCAGAATGAGCACTTCTATGAGGAAATCCTAGGACACTCTCAAAGGACTGGCAAATAAATTAATTAATTAATAGTTTGCTTAAAATTGTTCTGCAACATTTGAATACAAACCAGATGTCAGTGCTTAACAATAAGACACCTGAACTTTGTTTATACTCCCTCTGTCCACAGAACTTCTACAGCACTTGTACAGATTGACTGGATAAAGACAGAAAAATCTTTTACTTGATTAAAAGAAAGTCTTTAAGATTTTATTTTTTAAATTATTTTTCTGGTCCTTTCCTACAGATAAAAATCCACTCTTCTTGGGTATACAAAATTTTTTACTGACTGTGTCAGCTATGGATTTTCCCTGCTAGGAAAATGTGTATAAAGGCACTTCTAGAAAGCCTCATTTTCTATATGGGCTGGCTTTTTTCAAAGTGGAGAACTATAACAATTAAATATGATTCATAAGTTAAGTTTTGTTTTGGTCAAAGAAAAGATATAATTACGTATATATACCTTTGTGCATTAGAATCATTTTAAAAGGACAGTTTTGCATATTATACAGTTTATGAATAGCAAGTGTCTCATTTAAAAGCAAGAAAAAAAAGTGTATTTTTAAAAAAATACAGGAACAGTCTGAGGAGGGGGAAATAATTTGAAGAGGTACATGTGTTTAGGTTCTTCAATTATAGAGCAAAGGAGGATGAATGTTTAAGCCTGCCTCCTGGATGGTTTTATAACATCAAGAAATAAATCTGTATGCAAATGACATCACTGTGTGGTAAGATGATAAAGCCTAATAAGCAGTAGTAAAATGTTGAGATATGGTCCAGAGATTTTTTTATTATTTTCCTTAACTGAATTGTTTGTTGTTATGTGGCAAAGACTGGGTTCCAAGGAGGGGAGGGAAAGGAAGGAGAGGGGACAGACAGGACCAGTGCTGCTCTGCAATTCATAATAATCCAAATGTTGCTGTGTGAAGTAGGTCTTAGGAGCTGGTTGAAAAAGATTATTTAATTTGAAAAGTCACACAAAAAGCTGTAAAAAATCAGCAGCATGTTACTAGAGAATTATAAGTACACTGTTAGAAAAGTGTACTAACTAATAACTAGTCTGATGTAGTTGAAGATGTCCCTGATCACTGCAGGGGCGGCTGGACAAGATGACCTTTAAAAGTCCCTTCCAACCCAAACTATGCAATGATTCTGAACTAATACCAGAGAATAATTTATAAGTTTGTGAACAAAATCACTAAGAAAGCCTCTAGCTACATCCAAAAGAGACGTTTAATGAAAAACAGCACAGTTATTAGGTCAAAAGCTTAAAGAGATAAACCAGCAATTTGTTATTTCACCAATTAAAAGTAATCGACAAGTGGTAATTACACAGCCTAATAAAGTAGCTCTCATTTTTGCTGCTCATTATAAAAGATCTGTACTTCATATACTTTGTAATGTGAATTTATTAAAAATCTCTGAAAGCACTAAGTTGCCCAAAAAGTTTTTATCACCTTTGAAAAAGTAAGAAATGAAAACCTTAGAAGGAATGGCAGTCAAGAGCGGTGTTCAGGACCCGTCGGCTCCCCCCAAACCATTTTACAAAATGCTCAAACTTTCCATGCTAACCTATGAAGATAAAAACTTCCACAGTCTGCACAGGAAGTTCCAGTTGTTTTACTTATTGCTGTTGAAAATACCCTATGATGTTGAACCACAGCAGAAAGCATTTAGCAAGAGTGCCAGCTCATGGGCTTCGCGTCGTGCCGGCAGGGTAGTTCAGAGAACTGGGGCTGGGCACCCCCAGGGCGTGTGTGGACACAAGCAGCACTGGGGCGTTCACACCACGGGCCTTAGGAACATAAGCCACACGGGGAGGAACAGATTTAAGGCTCCTAACTTAAATCAAACTGTATTTTTGAGTCGTCATCGCCTTTACAGGGAGTCCTCTCAGAGCTCTAAGAAAGCCACCAAGATCAGAGCCTCCTCTGTTTAGTGACAAGATCTACCAGAGGAGTATCTGCTCTTCCCTTTATCTTTTTGTTTTAGGGAGGTTTTTTGTTTATTTGGGGTGTGGTTGTTTATTTGTTTTTTACAGGGAAAAGGAGTAATTTAAAGAACATATTAGAGGACTATAATAAAGTAGGTTTATATATTCATGATGCAAAATATTTTTTCTTTTAGCCTAAAAATTCCCTTGCAAGGAAAAAAAAAATAAAAAAATAATCTGTGATGTAAAGTACAGCCCATATCTTTAAATACCTACTAAGTAAACCAGTTTACTACAAACAGACAATAAATTCTGGGAATGCAAATCTTAACAGCCTAGAGGAGATATGGATGACTTAAATACAAAAAATGTTATTTCAGCATGCAAATTTACATCTGGGAGGCTAAAAAATGCTGGCAATGTCCACCTTAGGAGCAAAACCCACAAGAGTTCAGATGTTTTTTTTCCCAAATGTCCTTCTCCTGTTTAAAAAACCTTCTCTGATCATCTGTGCTACAATGCTAGCAGGAACATATAAGTCATTATGATTTATACAGGATTAAAAAAGACTGAGAATAGAGTCTGTCTTTTGAAAATGGCAGAAACATTGAGTTTCTATGAATGTAACCAGTTTCTTAAAAATGTTTAAAGCTTCCTAATAAAAAACTATAAAGAAGAAAATGGAGCAGGCAGTAGTATGCTTTTGATAAGTATTTCACTGAAAAAAATCCCAAAGTCCTACACAAACACTACTGATCATGCAAAACTGTTGATTCTAGGATAATCACTGTCATTTAAAGCAACTTAGCATCACCTTCCCAATGACAGGTTTCAAATTAGTAAAAGAAATCCTCAAAAGTTCTTTCAGGTGATGGTAGACTTGACGAAAATGGTAATGGATTTTTGGCCAAGAAACTCAATATAAAGGCAAATATAGAAGAGATATGTTAGTCAAACATAAGTTATTGGACTCAGTACAGAGTAAATGGATGAAATTATATGATATGCTATAGAGAAGGTCAGGTTACACAATCAAATTATTCCCTTTGGCCTTAAAGCCTGTGGTTCTGTGAAACCCTACTCTTGCTGCAAGTCCGTAATCCATGTACTATTTATTGATTTATTTCTAAGAGACCATACAAAGTAATAAAACCTGTGCATGATTTTTCACAGTATTTGTCCATGAATTATGTCAGAAAAGATGTATTTAAGTAGAATTATAGCTTGGATGTTTTTAATTTCATGGTGAAACCAAGGCCTAAGGAGAACAAGCATATTAATTTTCTAAAGCTGAAGTGTAAAGTGGAATTTTTGTTCACTATTTCCCACCATTGCTATTACCAGTGCAGCTTCTCTGTAGCAACAGAAAGCTTGGACAGAGAAGTCCCAGGTACTGTTACTGTAGCATCCAAACATGTTTTTTCCAGAGACTTGCACCAAATACTGGCACTTCTCTATGTGTTAATGCTCACATCATATCTCTCACCAGAGGGGCACTGGTGATATATTTGGGAATTTTGGTAAGAAAAGGTTTGTTAATGTGTTGACTCATCATGATTTACAGATAATCTCCATGCAAATCAAATGAGTTTTTACAAAGACAGCCAGCAGTGTAATACAGTGTGCCACAATGCAGAGAGCTCCCACATTTCTGGTTCTGAAGCCTGAATCTGTAAAACGGACATTTATTTTGTACTTCAGAAAATGATGCAGCTGGCTTTTTGTTTTCAAGCAACATTAAAAAAATAAGAGAAGTAGTAAATGACTATATAAATACTGCAGAGCACTAACCATAAAGTATTATAGCCTGCACTTACAAATATTTTGGGTGTTGAGTTGTAATTTCAAAAGAGAATCCCATAAAGACCGGAAGCTGCTCTCCAGCACACAATTGTTATTCATATGACATTTACTACTTTTTACTACAATTAATCCTGGGATATTTGGGGAAAAAAAAAACAAACCCTTGAGGTATATACCAAAAACCATATAATCCACTTAATAAAATAACATCAGGAAAACTGTTTTTACTTTCTAAATTTTTTTATCTCCTATAATAAATTTCCACGTTCAATGGAATTAATGCAATTATTTTAGCCATAAATATTATTTTAGCAGACAATCTATCCAAGAACTTTTCTTTCATCCTATTTGCAAACATAGTGGATTTTTGATTAAAAGAAAATATTTTCTATACATATGTTAGTACTCCTGTCTGACTTTATGGCTTGTTATTCTTAAAACAGTGTTTGCTTTGCTTAGTCCTTGCTTACTTCCTATTCATTATTTAAAGCATATAACAAATTGGAATCATATGATACTGTCAGAGCTGGCTGACATGATAAGTAATATTATATAAATGGCTACTAAAGCATGAACTGCAAATAACTAACATAACTACATAGTGTATGAATATAGGTTACATTTGTGTCAAATTACACCCAAAAACTCACAAACACAATGAAATAAAACCTAGGAATTTTAAAATGTTTACCAGTATGTTACCCCAACAAAAGTTGCTATTTTAAAAGTAGTTATTTTCTGTTGGAGTATACCGAGTGATGCCATGTTACAGTAATATTAATATTAAAATATTCTAACTTCTAGTAAATGGACTAAGCTGCTTCCCAAATGACTGGTCAATAGCTTGTCATCCTGTTTACCTGGCATTTCTAAAGGATTGCTCGGGTATTTTTTTCATATGTTGAGGGTAACCATTTGACTAGAAAGATTAAAAACTGCACAGATGAGGCATTTATGTTGTTTCATAATTTAATAAATCTTTATAATTATATTGTCAATAAAAACAGGCCAGATAAGGCCTGCTTCTGAAATAGTGATTTCAATTATTTGAAAATGCTGACAAGCTTGTGGACATACAAGTCTTTTGTCAGCTCCCCAACCACGCAAAGGCTAAGAATGCTCCTTGGCCTAACAAAAGATATTATCCCTTCTTTCACACCACTACAGTCTATAGCTCACTTAAGCATACTTGCCACACATTTCCAAAGGAATTTATGAGCAAATTGTCCTTAAAAAACATTTTTAAAATATAGACATGAGTGCAGATGTGTGATAAAGCCGCAGTCATGGGTGGGCTGATCAACCCAACCTGTAACAGTCATGAGAGGAAACTCCTTCTTGATCCCTTTGGGGCTGAGGGGCTCAGTCAGGAAGCAGGAACTGTCAGCCCAAAGTTTCTTAGAGCTTCCTGCATTCCTGCTATCAAGGCTACTGACATTGTCTGAGCCAGAACACAGGCACTAAAGTATGCACAAGAGCTTCTCGAAAGTGGCTTTATGTTGTATTCAAGGATAGGCTATGTCTGTGAAATAACACAGACCTGTACATCCTGCCACTTTTTCACCTGAAAAGAAAATCATAACAGGACAATGCTCATTAACTTTATTATGGGATAATTATTTTCACTTCTGAAATCAGGGATAATCTGTCTAGGTAAACAAAAAGGATTGGAAATATTGCTGAACAGAAGACCAAGGCTAGAAGTAAAGTACAATAGAGTATTTAAATCATGTTGAACCAGATACAGTATGCAGACCCTCTCCTGCACGTGTGAGCAGTTCCAGGATACTCACAAAATGCCACTGAGTTCAGCCCTTGCAGTATCTCTGCTAGAGATTTCTAAAGGGGCTAGATAGAATCTTGGTCTTGGTTTGGACCACTGCTTTCTTCCATCACTTCTAGCTGTGACTGTGTATTTAGTACTTTGAACATCTGAAAGCACAGAATAACTAGAGGGAAGGGCATATATGAAAAGAATGTCTGATACCCTGAGGCATTCTCCAATAGACTGCTAGCATGCACTGACCCTTGGTGGTTTATATATGCTATTTCTTGTTCAAGGCTAGTGCCTGGAGTATTTTCATTGCAGATACTTCACTGAATTTCATATTAATAAGCTATGATGTTAAATAAAGCACCAAAAATATTTGTCAAACTTGAGCACCAACAAGAAGCGAAGTAGTTGGTAATAGAAGATTAGCTGCTGAACAAAACTTTTCTATGATTTATTATATTATAGTGCAGTAATTTAGTTTATCTCAATTTGTAACTTCAAACATCTACATTAATTGGTAGCCAACTTACAACATAACAAATGAGATGATGAAATAAAGATGTTTTAAATATCCCCTTACATGTATGTTTTGCAACATGTTAAGAGACAGGATGAATTTGATTTTTTTAAAGGATATATTAGTGTATAATTATGTACATAGATGCCTAAACAAACTTTTCACAAGAATAATGTTCGACTACTAAATTCACAAGAATTTGGACATTAAAAAAATTGTATATTAGATGAAGGCTGGTATGGGTTAAGCTTATAGCAAACATGGAGACATCACACCTTTCTCCATCACATTTTCACCTGCTCATGTGGTGCACACTTCTGCTTTCATGGAAAATTCCTCTGGGTCTTCTTGGTGTAAAGCTGTCACTGCTTGCAGCAAAATCTGCAGAGCAAGTTGTGAATAGAGAATGTTTTCATTTGGTTGCTAAGCCAGAGAAATATCTACAGCTTTTTTCACAGTTCATGAAAGGGACCATCACTTTTCTGTTAGCTTTGTTCAATCTGGGAACAATTTATACAAGCATTTTTTCTTTTATGAATTTGTTTGTCTTTTTCTAAATTTGTTTTAGAAAACTGCAGTTCTTAGATTCCAAATTCATATAAAAGAAATTTGCAGTATTCTCCACGTAGGATGAAGAAGCTCTTAAGAAGTGTTGCACATACCAAAGTAGTATTATTTGTTTTCCTGAAAGCAGTGATGACAGTCATGAGCAGCTTGGTTTATATAGAACCTTGCATGTTTTCCTGTCAGCTTTGCACTTTGTCATCCACAGCTTAGCCTCCAAAGAGCCTGAGCTTTAAGGACAGCCTGCTGAAATGAAAAACTTGCTGCCTCCTATAGAGAAGAAACAAGGCCACCAAAGAATAACAGAATACCTGTTTATTCCACTTCATGTAGTCCAAATTGTGGAGAAATATTCCATTATTAGTAGAAAGATAATACAATTTTGTTAATGGTAGTATAATTTGTTGTTACTATTTGGAGTGAATCTGTAAAGAATCTAGCTAGTATAACAGATGAAAGAATCAAAGAAAGTACTAAATGCAAAATGTGATATACAAAAGCAAATAATGAGTTGGAGCAGCTGCAACAGCTTATTATAAATACTTACCAGAATTGTTCAGCTAGAGCAGTGTTTGCCAGCTGGAGTGCAGTTGTTCTGAGAGGGAGGTGAGATATTCCTCCTCTCTGTGTGAAGAAACAATGCAGCTAAGTGAGCATAAACACACAAAATGCTATGGTATTTTACTACTGAAAAGATTCTCAGAGACAGAAACATGTTAGACCACTTTATGGCAGTGATGCCAGCATGGAGCACACTGATAAAGTTTAGTCTTTTATCACTTCAATCTTTCTATAAACATTATCAGTTCTTGGGGTTTTTATCCCAGTGATGAGTGCCAGTTACAGATGTGTGGTCAGGATGCTATCTGTGTCTAACCTGCAGAATTTTCTCCTAGTTCTGCCAGGAGATTGAGTGGCTGGGAATTGCACGTGCCCAGAGTTGCTCCATTTATAACAAGAAACTTCCTGTTACATCACATTTAGAATTTACCTTGTTCGGTTTGCATGGAGAACATTAGTTTGCAAGGTGATAAAAATCTGTGTTGCATGAATTAAAAAAAGGAAAGCCAAACATCCATTAATATTTAAAATAGGTGCAAGAGGGCTTTTTCATTAATTAAAACTGGCATACACTGAGTTTGTTAGACTGAAGGCATACAGCATGTTGGTCATTATGTTATAATCAGTTTGAATATGCTAAAAAACACAGCATGAAGCTAAGTTCACACAGAATTGCTGTTATACTGGTCCAACTGCTCTAATCAAACTGTTTTATTTGAGGATTGATCTAAAGCCCATGAGAGTCTGGCTATTGCATTCAGCAGGCATGAAGTTCAACCCTAGATTAAACTGAGCACTTTATCCTTGTATAATTCAATTACTTATGTCACTTGCTGAATATATTATTTTGGAGATAGTTCTTTACAGGTAACCACAACAGACACTTTTGGTTTTGTTTTTGTTTTTTTCTTCTTTTCAGCTCTTTCAAATCCTATTAATTGCTGCCTCCTGCTTCTGCTATCACTAGCATCAGAAAAAATAGTATTTTTCCTATAACAAGAAATATTTACTATACTGTTTTGAAAGGCTTCCATGTTCTTTTAGTTACAGTAAACCAGACCTCTTATGTTCAATTTAGAAAACGATATTTTAGCAACTGGTATTTTATTTAATGAACAGCTGTGGTGTGGTGTTATTTTACTGTGAATTGCAGGTACTCAGTATAGTCATGCATGTCCACCTAAAGGTGGCATCAGTTTTTTTTTTCATTACTTTTCATAGAACCATAGAATCATAGTGGTCGGAAGGGACCTCTGAAGATCATTGAGTTCCAACCCCCCTGCTGCAACAGGAACACCTAGGGCACATCACTCTGGAACGTGTCCAGACAGGTCTTGAAAATCTCCAAGACTTTAAAGAAGTATTTTGTCCACATTTGGTGAATTTGACCATCATCATACAAATTGCCACAGAATTCAAGGCCAGGCTGGATGGGGTTTTGAGCAATCTGTTCTAGTGGGAAGTGTTCCTGCCCTTGAAGGGTGTTGCAACTGGATGACCTTTTATGTCCCTTCCAACCCAAATCATTCTATGATTCTATAAATCACAGAATGGTAGAGGCTGGCAGGGACCTCTGGAGCTCATCTTGTCCAAACCCCCTGCTTAAGCAAGGCCACATAGATCTGGTTGGCCTGGATGGTCTCCAGATGGCTTTTGAATACCTCCAAGGATGGAGACTCCACAGTCTCTATGGGCAAACTACTCCAGTGCCCTGTTACCCTCATAGTAAATAAACATTTCACTTTGTGCCCATTGCCTCTGGTCCTGTCTCTGGACCTCTGAAAGGATCCCAGCTCCACGTTCTTTACACCCTCCCTTCAGGTATTTTTGAACACACTGATGAGATCCTCCCCCCTGAGCACTCTCTTTTCTAGGCTGAATAGGCTGAACAGTGCCAGCTGTCTCAGTCTTTCCTCACATGTGAGATGCTCCAGTCCCTTCAACCTCTAAGTGGTTCACCCTTTGCTGGACTTTCCCCAGTAGCTCCAGATCTCTTTCCTACTGGGGAGCCCACAACTGGACACAGTGCTCCAGATATTGCAATAATCAAGCCTGAGAAACATTTATTCATAATAAGTCATAAACTAAAGCACAAAATAAAAATTATAAAAACTGATAGCTTAAAAAAATTAAGAAAAGCAGAGTCAGAAATTTCTACATCCAAATATCACTAAATTAAGGGAATAAGATTCCAGGTTCATAACTGAGTAGATTAATACAGAGAACTTTTTGCACTCTCTAAATGATAGAAAAGGAAGCATGTCTGCTGTGGAGAGGATGAAACATGCCAAATCATCCATTAATAAGTATCTATTTTCTTTGACAAATGTCTAATTATTCAGCAGAGTAATTTAATGTTCTGTATTAAGCTAAGAGGCACATGGATTAAAATACCCACATCAATGGGCTCTGTTCATTATTCCCTACTCACTTCCACCAAAACATTCACAAACCTCAGCAGGGAACTTTTCTCAGAAGATCAGCTAATAATGTATTATATCCTGTAAATGAGCCCTTAAATCTCTAAAGTTTTTTTTTTTTTTGGTCTATGAAACCACAAAATTGTCTTTCTCTCCTTCTTCTGTTAAGAACCCTCTCTGTCCATGTACTGTAAGTGACAAGTCTGTAGAGGTCTGCCTCAAAACTATTTGAAAAAATTACCTGCCTTGAAAGTTAATGGTTCCAATCTTTTGCTGGACACCAACAGTATGAATCAGGATGAAATCAACCAAAGGAAAGGGACCTGTCATACTACAAAACCAGGGTCAACGACTAATTATTTTCATGAAAATAAAGATAAGGAGGATTTAGCCATACTGGAAGAGACTGTACTGATTAACAGGAAATTGTTAATTGCAGTAGCTAAGCAGCTACCAGAACTGAATAACAGTGAACTTAATAAGTAAGCTGCTCAACTTCTCACAAGGTTAATTCTTAAAAATCACGCAGAAATGGGGGCTGAAAATGTAGCTGTCTTTAAAAGTAAGACAAGCAAAGCCTGCATCAATCACAGATAAGTGACTAACATAGCAATCAAAGGACAGTATATTCATCAAACACCAAAACAAGTACTCTATGATAGGGTCAAACATCTATCTCAAATTTACTGTATGAAATGAAGAAGCAGTCAGTTGGAACACACAGAGATCATATTCCACATGCTCTAGCACATTAAATGTCAGCAGAATTAGCTATGAATCTGACCTAGAAAAAAACAGTAAGTGCTTAAAATTACAAAACATTGGCATTTGCATCCTAATTTTGTTATTATTTTTTTTTCTGCCTAATGTCAAGTTCTGCTTAAGTAGGGCAGGTACTGGATAACTGGGATTACCAGGCAATGCCACCCCTAGCATGGGACGAGGAGAAGGAAAGGCTATTAAGAGCTACACTTTGCTCTTAAGCCTTTTGCTGATTTTAGGCGGTATTTTGTGTGTGTCTATATCAATGTTTTTACGTGTTTATACTTATCAAAACAATGCCACAACAAAACCTCTCCGTTACGCAGCTTATTCCACCCAGGAATCTGAAAATCTTTTGCATGCTTTAATTTAGCCTCAGATCTACAGAAGTGTGTGCAATAGTGCTTTCTGCCTTATGGCCAGATTCAGTGAAGTATTTTCATGCCTAATTTGTAAGGATCTCACTAGGCAGGGCTGCAGAGGTTATGATGGGGCCAGGCACAGGTGTGAGCATGTTTAAATGACCCTCAACGTGCTTTTGGCCTAAATCAGCCAGCCCTCTTCCAGGCAACTCCTGCATGCAGCTGAGGTGACAGCAGTGGCCAATGACCACCCCCACCCAGCCTGTGTTGGATACAAGAATATATAGCTGTACCCATGAGAATGATGGCAAACCAGATTCTGCCCCATCTTCTGTACTATACCGAACCTTATCCTCACAAAATGTCTTTTATCATATAACATAAAATACAGTATTTGAACACAAAATACAAAAACAATGCAGAGATATGAAAACTGAAAGGAAGGGCTACCTGCACTAGAATCTGTGCTCCTTCTTGTGCCCTTTCTCACTAGCTTAGTAAGGCTCAAATTCCTTTCTGCACCACAGCAGAACTTCAACTGCAGCAAGAGAAAAACATGAGAGATAAATCCCGCATCCAAAAAGACTGTGAACTCAGGCCCTCTACTACCTGGGACAGAGCCCTCTTTTACAGCAGATAAAGCAATGGTCTTGTAGTCATGACGATCTCAGGGTACAAGCAAAGTTTGAAGGAAGAGGTATTGTCTTTCTAAGGCTAACAGGTTCAGTGAGACAAAACAAAACAACAAAACAGCTTTTTTCAGGTCTGGGGATTTGTTGTTAGGCAGGACGAGCATTGGTACCACTGTGGCCTTCCAGTGGGCTATGAATGAATATGGAAAACTGTCAGAATATCCATCAAGGACAGGGCTAGGAAGCCAGACAAACCAACCCCAAATCATCATTCCTTTCCCTCTTCCAAGTGATTATACATCATCATCTCTAATCACGTCCAGGCCAGTGATAAGCATGCATTAAGCCCACTTATGCAGCCTGTATTAAGTATGATTACACGTTACACTGCAAGGTTATATGAAATACAGGGATCGATGCATGGCAGGCTCCACATCAAGGCTCAAACATTATTTTGACAGTTGCAAGGACTTTTTTTACTTTTAAAATTTTTGAGGTAAGGGTAATTAAAATATAGTTGCTTAACATCAGGGCATGCTAACCTAACAGAAGCAGTGGCCTCAGCCCTGGGGAACTGTACTGTTCTCTAAGACATTCCCTTCAGCCTGTGTAAAAGGTAACACGGTACACTTGCATTTAGCTGTAACTGGTTAGTCTGGCAGCTGGGAAGACTGCAAGGAGGGAGTGTCTCCCACTGCTCAGGGTTGCCCAGGAAAACTCTGTAGCTGGCAGCAGGACTGTAGGGAATACACCTGAACTCCCAGACTCCAAGCAGCTTAGCACTCAGCCACTGCTACCTTTTGTGCAGTTTGCTCTCATCACTCAGATCTGTGTGGGTATCCAGACACACACCTGATACCAGAAAGGAGGAGGAGGGTAAAAACAACTGACACAACCTGCAAAGCTTTGGACAGTCTGGGCATGGGTTTTCAGGAAAGCATTCTTCAATTTATATTCCTATATTTCATTTAAGTTCATTACTGGATTTACAGCTTAGGTTCTATATTTTGTTATGAATAACTTAATTCTTAACCAGTCCCTCTTGCAACCTGTAACTATTGCCACTTTTGTAAACTGCAGTCTCCCTTGTTGCCAGTAATAAATGTTTTGGGGGAATGATTTAAATGACAAAATGCTTACTTGTAACAACAAAAGAAATTATTCAATATAAGCTAAGCTTTAATAACTGGAAAGATCTTTAATTAAAACTGCTTTCCATTCAGGGGCTAGTGTTTTATTTAACCAGCTGCCCTATGGAAGTTATTACCTAGAGTTTTCATTTTCCCAGTACACAGCTGCAGAAAAGATTTTATTCTGGTGAACGAAGGGCTGTACAAGAGCAAGGACAAAGCTCACTTAAACTAACAATAGAGCCATGGCAGAAGTCATAACCTTCTGCTGTCTTAGGGGAAGCACACTTTCTGAATATAATCTCTCTAATTATGCCTAGTACGCAAAATGCAGTTTTATATCTGCAGCTCAAATAGATTTCAGTATTACTGCTGAATACTAATCACTGATGCAAAAAACGTACAGCTCCCTCAAGGCATTTCAAAAATCTTGATTATTTAATCAGTGCTCTTGATTTATAAGGCGAGTTGGTTGATGACTACCAAAATGTGACATATTGGACACTATCCAGATGGAATGCCAGTTTTCATTTGAGGTTAAAGAGGTAAAACTTTACAAGAGAGGTTTTCCAGTATCTTAGACTAGAGCTAGAGTTATATCAGATGATAAATAAAACCTGGCAGTTTGGCTTGCACATAATATTAAAACAGAAACTTCACTGAACTGTCAGTTGTAAAATGAAGTAATCAACTTTCTTTCTGATTACCCTCTGTTTCCACTATGGACTTTTTATTTATGTCATGTCTTCCATCTTAATATCCTCTTATCTTTTAAATAGCACTACTTTACTTTTTTACAAATACATAAGCAGCAAGTGCTGTCTTTTCATAAATACTGATTTCCCAACCAGCTGGACACAAAATCTGAAGAGTTCAGTTTCTTTCCACTATTACTACAGATATATACATATTTGAAAATCATTTTGTATCTACATCTCTCTATATCAACATATGCTAAGATATATATGAAAATAATTTAATTTCCTCCTTTAAAATGCAATGGAATTGTCAAAAGTTGCTTAAGGTACAGATGCATAAGCCACATTCATTTCTGAACAGGCTTTACCACCTAAGTTTCTTGGGCTTTACTGTCCCATCTCTGTCTTTAATTGTCAACAATTATATTCTGTTAAAGAAGTTTTACGTATAAAATTTGCAACAGTTTTCTTATTAAAACTTTAAGGAACAGAATTACTTCAAACTGAGATAGCAATGGATTACACTCTTATTTACAAACCTAATTCTAGGCCTGACTCCTAGAAGAAAGCAATCTGATCACTTTATGTACACGCCCATATGGATACAGAGGCCTAACATGTTTCAAAGTAATCTTGAAGATATAGTCATGCGGAGCAGTGGCTTGCACTTAATATGCAAAGCAAAGTTGCAAATACAGAGAGTTATTTCACCAAATCAGTCCTTTGTCTGTGTTCATGCTGTAAGCGGGCGGCACAAGCAGAGCACCCAGGGGCCCCCAGGGCTGGTGGCAGTGCCAGTACAGCCGGGCTCCTTGCTGCAGGCTGGGGAGCCAGTCTGTGCTCTGCACCAGCCTCTGATGCTGGGTCTTTACTGCTATGGACATCTGAGCTATCAGTAATAAAGATAATCTACCAATGACAACCACTGGTCCATGGGAAGTGGTCAGCCTATCATTTCAGTAGAGCTGAAACCTACAAGGATAACCTCTGTGAACGTACAAGCAATTTGAATGGTAAGAGACACCCTGAAAGGATGACTTGGAGGTTAAAAGCATCCTCTCACCTCACTGCAATCCTCTCAAGCCTTCTAAACCCAAAGCGACTAAAATTCTAATAAAAAGATGAGAACTTGATGGAAAGTTTAATTATAAATAAGCATTAGAAGTATCAAAAGCTGCCGCAGTGCCATTGTAAAGTTCATCTACACCAAAAACGATGACTTGCCATTAACAACCCTGTGCAGTAGTCAAGAAGCTTTCCTGGGAGTCAATGGTCAAGCAACAGGCCCATTAGCATGGAAAAGGAAAGGACCCTTCTCCATGTGAGCGGAGGTGAGAGCAGGAATTCACCTTGCACGGCTGGGCTGAGGAGCAGGCGTGAGGCTCCCGGCCGGTCCCATCGTGGATGGCAGGAGGCGCAGCTCAGCTGCCAGCAGCACAGTCGTGCAGGCTGGTGCCCACCTGGCATCTGGTCCCGTGTAAGCCCATGGTGATAGGACCTGGGTGGGGCCTGTGCCCTTGTCCATCACCTCTCCACTAGAGATGTACCTTGCACTGCAGTCTGTGGGCCTTGGCTCAAGCTCTCAGGATGCAGCAAGGAGCAGGCAGCAATATAACACTGAGAGGTGAAGCAAAACCTTAAAGTAGCTTGCTTGGTCATGGACAGCAGCACCGGCCAGAGCAACATGAAAAGCAACACATGCTGATTTATTGCACACAGCAGCCTTGCTGATTGTAGCACAGCCCAATGCCTTCACACCCTCTTGTCTGGCTCCTTTGTTGTGTTATTTCTTCAACACCTGTGTGACTAATACTGATAAAACATTGTTTTCATTCTTTGTTTTGAAAAGTTTGCTAGAAATTTCAGTAGTCTGCATTGCAATGGCACAAAGAAGGGACACACAGAGCAGCAGGTAGGGTGAGCAGAGCCCCCAGGTGCCCTTCCCCACCACACCCTGCCATTGCCACCGCACACCGGGCTGCACACGGGCGGCTCTGGCCACGACAGCTGGGCAGCAGGCACAGCACCCCATATGTCAAACTGCTCCCTAAGCTGTAACAAGTGACACTGTCACCTCCACAGAGGTCTTGCATTTAGGTTTTGGCAAAATTGCAGATTTGTATTCTGTTAAAAAGCCAAAACATTTTAATAACTGCAAGAGTTCACTTACAAAATCTGTGTTGTTGGGCTTGTGCCCTTTATAATTACATGCCTGCATCTTTCTCTGTATATGCAGATTTGTATCATCTGAAGCTTCAGAAAGAATATCTTACTTGACTGGACTTGTGGGTAAGGGAATTGTGGGGCCATTCAAATATCTGTTTTTCAGTTTTCTGTCAGAAAGCCAAAAAATCTGCTTGAAGCACAGATGGCTAGTTCCCTGTCATCATCTAGCCTCTCAGTTGATCTTACCATTTCAACTTCATTCTCCGTACCAGTCTTCCCTGAGTAGGAAGCTTTTGCATCTTCTTCCTTACGAGAACAGAGCTACTAACTGCTAAGTGAGGATGTTTTAATGGCATATTAGAATGTCTTACTGAAGACCACACTGCTGGATAACATGTTGGGTGACTGCTCCAGGCCTCAGGAAGAGCAAGTAACAATGTGGATACATCACAGGTACCAAACCACCAGGCTTTCTGCCATGAGTACAGCGTGACAAAAATAGCTTGTAGGGATTATGTCCCCATGTCCCAGTCTTGCATGGCTGCAGCCACACAGCAGGAAAAACACTGGTGCCAGAACTTGTCTATGCAGGAAAAGACAGATCTCTCCCTTGCAGGATAGAGCCTGTGCTGCAGGGGAGATGGCTGTGGAAATCTCCACCCTGAGAGAGGCAGGAACTTCTGTTTACACACAGCATATGCCACCACTGCTCACCTTGCCTTTTCCTCCCCCCACGTCCCACCTAGCCTCACTGCAAGTAACAATGTCAGAGAGATGGAAATGCCACATGACTTGATAAAAGGCTCCATAGGTTTTGAACATAGAAAATGGAGTCAAGAATACTCTTCTGCTACCACGCCATTCTGTTTCTGCTATTTAAATTGGGGCAAAATTTCAATTTTTCTTCACAGGACCTAGATAAGCAAAGTTCAAGCCAGTTCTATGAAAGCATCTGAACCCTTAAAGGCTTCCTGAATAGAAAGAATCTCTGTTACACCTCTGATATAAAGACACCAGGACATTGACTCCTGCAAACTCCTCCACATCCTGGTATGGACATATGATGTATAAGTATATATTTTATCTTAGCTATGGTCTCTATTGTTCAACTTTCCACTTCATTCCAATATACATCTCCACTTTCTCCAACTGTTTTGTTTTGTTTTGTTTTTTTATTAAATAAAAAGAAATCAAAACAATCCTTGCAAAGCATCTCATAAGAATCATCTTGTGGGTGGGGCTTGCAACTTACACAACAGGACACAACAGGGATGAAAAATTACCTGAGTAAGTTTATGTAACTGACCCCAGCAGCAGAATATAGAGGTGTGTTAGGTCAGGACAGAACTAACATATTTCAGGAAAATGTTTGAACTACTACTTTTACTATGTGGGTAAGCGTGCATGAAAGCTGAGAACATCATTAATCTCCAAAACCATTAAACCAATGTCTATGCTAAAATCTATGTTCAATGAACTCAGTTTCTTTGCTGTTACCCTATACTGCTCTGCCAGAAACATACTAGATGCAGTGAACTTTTCTCTTCCAGTCAATGTTGCAACTACAGGAGGAAAGATCATACAGACTCCATTCTTCAGAGAGGCTGTTTTTATATAAATGTTCAGCATTTCTGACTCTAAACAAAGGACTCGTTACAGAAGTAGAAAGCAATATCCTAATATTGCCTTGCAAAATTCTGCTTTACTACAATTGTCAACGGTAACATTAATACAGATAAAAGCTATACCTGAAACATTACACACATGTAGAGCTACTAGTGAAAACAAAACTAAATTGCAGTTTTCAACAGTTATGTTGATTCCAGTGTGTCCTACATGTTGGGTATGCTATTTGAATACATGTAGCAGGAAAAAAGACTGCTCCTTTCCTGAATTTGTATATGCACCATATATTATTACAGACAGAAAGCAGAATTAAATGGACTTTATTAGTGGGAAACCTGCAATTTTGTAGGATTACAAAAGGACAATAACGGATCAATCACTGGGAAATCTTAATGTTTTTGAAAATATACTGCAATATGTTCATTAAATATAGGAAGAGATTACTCTGATTTGCGAGGACAGAGAACTGAAAGACTTTATTCTTTCAATTTATACACACCTTTGTCAGAATTAATAACCCAGTTCAGAGGCAGGAAGTTTCATAATACTTCACTATGTGTCCTCTAACATGTTATGCTGATTGAATTCATACGATCTTATATATTTGGCCATCAAAAGCCTTTTCTTTTTCTCAGTTAGAAACATAGATTCAATGCAACTTGCCTAGAAAATAAATTAAATTCATATACATTACCTCTGAGCAATGAGAAATAGCACTGATTGAACAGGGCTGTTTAAATCTCTGCAGTTGGCAGTGTTCATCAGTGAATTTGTTTACAAAGTGGAAAGAATGAGATGCTGTCAAAGAATGAAAAATAAAAGCTAGATTTCTTGGGAAGGAGACATCGGTCTTTTTCTATTTCTAAATGCTGATGAGCAGGGTTTAAGAAGGGCTTATGTCATCCATTCATCTTAATTAAAGAGTTAATTGCTCGTGTATCCTGATTTGGCTAGCTGATTGTAGTAGCATGAAAACATTTGCTTCTATGTATTTTATTGACCACTATTATTGCATCATCAGTAAGACTCAGGATTTATTCATGCCTCAGCCTAAACTCATAACTTTAATCGCCTCCTACATGATAAATCTTGCAAGAGGGAAGGAGTTCTTAGCATGGCACAGAATACCGAGAGGTCTGTTCAAACCCTGTACAGAAATCTTTAAAATGCCTCAGCTCAGCTGTCACTGAAGTATTACTTCAAAGTCTAGAGTCATGAAGATAAGTAAAAAGTAATTTTGAAGACTAGTTCTCAGCAAATGTATATATGGAAATAGCATAAAACATCTAAAAATCTCATCTCAAATAAGCAAGAGACTTATTGCTATTCAATTTTTCACATCTGTAGTCATAGCCAAGTAAGCACTGACACAAAAACAGACAGGCGAGGTTGACAGCATGTTCTATGGATTAAAGACCAAATTGGTTTAGTCATATGTCTTACAACACAAAGAGAGGAAACTCAGATCTAAAGAAAGACCAGCTAAATAAGTGGGAAGTCTGGGAGGTTTTTCTGTACAATGTCTTTTAACATTTACTGCAATTCCTGATGTTATTTCTTAAAGATTCTTCACAAGAATTAAATTAAATTTTACACAAGAGGAAAATGGACAGTACTACTGCTTTTTGATTAATCAGCTATGTGATACTTAAAAAATGAAAAAAGAAGAAAGAAAGAATACACTGCAACCCTAGACACATGATATCTGCTTATCCTGGTAATGAGTCTTTGGAACTCATCTATTTATGTTATGCTACTTGCATGGGATCAATTTCTGATGCTAATAATGCACATAACTTACACAAAGGGTCGAACCCGTCTCTAAGAAGCACCAGGCACCCAACGTAACTCATCCTATCAGCCTCGCATGCTGTGAGCGCTTGCTTGGTTTTCTAACAGTGACAGGGTAGCTCCTGTGCACTCCTGAACTATTGACAAGGCACTAAGACTAATACCATAGAGTGCTACAGCTCCTCTAGTTTTATCAACTGCATGAAGAACTTCACTTTGCATGTTCTCTAGGCAGTTTAAGCTTCTCAGCTGCCTGGTTCAGAAGCCAGTGCTGTCTCCTGTCCTTTCTCTGACAAACAGAAGATTTCCTTTTTAGTACTGACCAGTTTTCCATGTTTTCTCAGAAAATGTTGTGTAAAATATAATTTAAAAAATTCTGTGCAGATGATATGAACAGAAAACTGCATTGCCCCTCTCATGGAAAAGCAGCAGGCAAGTCCAGGATGTACAACTGAGCATGGTGCAGAGGATCCATGATACCCCAGGCTGATGACATCAGCTCTTCCAAGACCTTAAATATACAGCTCAGTGATCTTGGAAATAGTTTTAAGCAACTACAACTTTTTAATTAATTTTAAATATCTTCTTTTATATCAGGTTTCTTTGTTTTCTCATGCCTATACTTAAGCTACAAAGTTATTTCCTAAACACATTATGGGAAAAGCTAAAAATGTTCTTGGGTACAGGCTGTGGACTAGGAGCAGTGACTGTCATACATTAAAATAAAATGTGAGTAAAGAGAAAAGCATAAAATTTTGTCCAATGAAAACACTCGGGAAAAATCTGAAATAAAATCTCTACTGGCTTATGAAGTATTTAGTTCAGTTGTTTACCAACAGCACTGTTTTCTTTGTGAAGCTTCTATGATAACTTAAAATAACCTAAACAAGAAAATTTTTCAAGTTTTAACTAACTAAAACCACCTGCTGTAGCTTGAATAGAGTAAAAGTTCATGAGCACAACCTCCTTTTGAGATAACACATTTTGAATTACTATACTGTAATTTTTGTACCCCACAAGGCAATGGCTAGTGCACCTTCTTACACCATGCCTAGCTTCCTCATAAACGTGGGCATGAAGCGGAACAGCGCATACGAGTTATAATTCTCTGGCTGTGCCTAGAAACATAAACAGGTCTGATACCATCAGTTGAAGAATTGAGGAATTAAACCATCCAAAAGACTGATGTAAAGGATTGGACATGCTAAAAGAGATGGGAAAAAGAGGCTGCTAAGAAATGGAACAACATTCAGAAGTGCAGCAACAGACTCACAATGGTTTGTGAATGCAAATAAACATAACCATGAGAAAACGCTTCATCAACAGAAGAGCCACAACAAAGCTGTGAAACTTGAGATAAGCAAAAATTGTTTCTGAAGAAAAAAAAAGCATGCGAGGTAGGACTTCAAAGACTAGAAAAGATCTAATGGACAGAAATTAATAGTATAAATATACAAAAGAAGAGAGAACAACAAAAAAATAAAAACCATACTAAGCATACAATCACCTTGCTCTGTGTCCCTGGTAGCTCTGTGTCCCCTGTTAAACCTTTGGTGGCAACACTGTGGAACCAGTTTAGTGACTAAGAGAATTAATATTTCAACCCCACAGTTGGCTGTCTTCAGCCAGCTCCACAGTTCCTCTCCTGTGCCTGCCTTTTCAACCCTCCACCCTGTGTTGCACCCCAGCATCTCTCTCTAGCAACACATCTGCAATTTACTTCTCAGCTGGGAGGCACAACAGCTACATCTTGCCCAGCTCTTTCTCACACGGCTCCCGTGCCTACCCACAGAATGCACAATTGCCTTTTCAGAAAGAAGCCACACAAATCATTGTGCCCTGGGTGGAAAGCTCACTCCATATTGTATTTCTAATCAAACAGGACAGAGACAAAACATTCAAAAGAGCGATGTAGAACAGGTAATTAAATGTCGTATCTCTTCTAGGGTAAAAGATTACAAGAAATACTCATTTGCTAAACTCAAAAAACCACCCACAACAAATTATTTTTACCTGGATTACAGGAAGAGAGACAGGTAAAACTATGGCTTTATGCAAAATACAATGTAACATTCTTTGGTCTTAGTTCTGAATCACCAACACCAGGAGGATTTTTGTCACTGGCTTTAGCCGAACAGAACTAGCTTTTAATGGACTAAAAAATTTAAATATCTATTTTCTTCATAGGAAATTTGAAATTCACAAAATAATTTTGAATCCAGAGAAGATGTATAACACCATCAATATACGGCAAAATAGGATGGTAAGCAGAAATTGAGCTTTAATGGTGTTCAGGAAGCTGAAAACT
This sequence comes from Apus apus, assembly GCF_020740795.1. NCBI lineage: Eukaryota > Metazoa > Chordata > Aves > Apodiformes > Apodidae > Apus > Apus apus. The sequence continues at coordinate 13,922,049 of NC_067294.1, read as the reverse complement.
AAGTGGCTATCACGCAGAAAATCACCCACAGAAAGAGATTTGAGCAAAAAATCAAACACATGTTAAATGTTAGATGAAAACAGAAATGAAATTTTCATGGAATTTAGTTTCTTATGTCTTTGCATGTAGGTTTTTAATTTGGGTTGGTTTCCCAAAATTTCATCTTAACAGTTTACTCAACATCGGACACACTGATCATGTTACCTTTAAGCAAATACTTCAATCCCCCTTTTCAAATTATTTCTTTTTACTGAAAAAGTATGTGTTGTTCAACATACAGTATGCCATGAAAACCAAATTCTGTTTACAGCAGGGTCAGATTTTCTTTGATTTGATTTTAGACAGGCAGTGACACAAAAAAGATCCTTTATATATCACTACTAATGACAATACAACCTTCTCTAGTTGCCCTCAAGACCCAGCTGTTTTGTAGCAGACTATATTTGACATCTTAGTTTGCAACCTCATAAAAAGCCAAGAGAACAAAAACTGTCCTATCAGACAAATGTTTTCAGAATCTGGTAAATAAATCACATTTCTATGGTGATGTGATAAAGATTGCTATGTTTGAATCAAGACTCTGCCTGCTTTGTAATTAACTGTAGCTGTCAATACCTAGAGGTACCTGCAAGGCAATTAGCACTGTACGTGCCTAAATGTCACCCCACTGTAAACAGAGAATTGATAAACAGATGAGCCTAGTGCATGTTATTTGGATTTGGAACAAGAATCTCAAAATTGCAAATCCTAACAAAGCCAATTTGCTATTAAATGCTGCTGAAAAGCTACAAAATACTTCTTTTTTTCTCCGTATGCTGGGAGGCCAGTGGCACCCATCTCAAAAATGACATGTGGTAGAGCCTTACTTATTAAAGTCATCATCATATTGATGAATCCCAACACCAAACCCACACACATTTCTTTATTTGTGGCTGTAAATGCTGAGACTGACTCAGGCAGAATTTTCTTCATCATTGGAGACCAGATTGCTCCATTTTATGATATGCTTTACAGTGGACATTTAATTTGATAATCCTTTTCTCTCCTGTCTTCCCTGATCTTATAGTCACGTGAACAACTGAGAACAGAAAGGCAGCTACAGGCTGAGAGTGAAGAGGCTGATGTCACTGCTATACAAGGTTGAATATACATTACCAGATTATCTATCAAAGCTGACATTTAATAGTTTAACTTCTATAAAAGGTAAACAAGAAAACTGACCACCCCCCATCTCTTTTGGGCATTCAATCACATTTTTACAGTGGATTGAAATCTTCTGGAAAGTAACTGCATCTAAAGATGGGGGCAGGTGAGGTTTTCTATTTCATTGCATAGCCAAGATTTTTATTTTTCTAGTATTTTTCTCCCCTTAACTATAATATATCACTGCTGGTGGCCTTTGGAAAACTAGCGGATCATATGATGCTGGCTCTACTTCTTTCCATCTGCTAGCCTGTATCATAAGAAAGCTAAAATATATATTAAATATTACTTCTGTATGAAACTAATTAGTACAGATGCTGCAAGAATTTCACATGGTCATAAAAGATTTTATGACACAACTATGCTGAAGTAAAGCTCATCTAGAAAGCTGGAAATACTTGTCTTTAAAGGTCTTCCATTAGTAGCACACACTAAACAATGATCACTGCTGTACAATGAGAGACAATTTAATGAATCAAACATTACAGATTTCATCACATTGGCTCATTTGCATTTAAGCTGGTTTCCAGCTCTGTCATGCATTTGCTTTTAAATGAGCCCCTGTGGATAGTGCTACAATGTTTGATTCATTAATTTGTTTCTCAGTGTACAGCAGTGCTCACTGTTCAGTATACGGTGAAATACTTCGAAAATATTTGTTTTAACAACCTATCTTTTTTCTTTAACAAAGAAATAATAACCCTGAAGAAGGAAATGCTTGCCATTTTGCAACATAGCCCTGCCAAATCTCCCGGTTGCTGCCCCAGCCCATCGTTATACCACTGTGATATTATCTGGATTAAGTCTTCACAGCTTGCTTTCACATACTCTACAATTTCATAACGCTTTGAGCCAACTCTTTGGGTTAATATTATGATGCCCAATTCAGCTCCTGGGAAGCTAGAGGTGGCTTTAAGCCTTTACTCTCTGATCCTTGGATCAATCCCAAAGAGTGGCTCAGATCAGGCTCGCGGATGCTCGGTGACATTCTGCCACTACTGTGCCTATCACACCAGTTCCTCCACATTATAACAGAGTGAGTTGCTTGGCAAAGTCGTCTCTGTGAGAGCTGCAAAACTTTGGAACTGGTTTTTGGTTTGTAACAGCTTGAATTTGGTGACCTTACAGTACATTGAAAGCACCATCTGTTTTAGAAGAAAAAAGGCACATTCCCTAGCTGGTCAGTGCAGGGAGACAAGCATTTCGATAATTAGCTGGGTAGTTGAGTTGTCAAGCTCCTATCTGAACTTCAAATTTTTAAGTTTATGTTCTCAAATACAACACTAATTATACATGTACAGCTTTGTTCTAGGGATCATTGCTCCTGTTTAATTCTAAAGAAATACATGTAGCAAAAGAAAAAAATGGAAGACGCTTCAGTAGGCACCAGGAATTGGAGAAAAAAATGCTTCTCTAACTAGAATTTCCCTTCCTCTAACATGGCCATGGTAGATTGCAAGGCCATAAAGGCAGGCCCATTCCGCAGGAGTCCACATTTGGACTACACAGTTCCTGGAAATGAAGGCCTAATTACATTAGTTGGTTCTTTCACCAAGCAGGCAGATTTTCATACTTTGAGAAATGGATTTCTGTGCTGCCATCCAGCATAACCCGGGCAGGCTGGAGAGCTGGGTAGTGAGGAACCTAATGAGGTTCAACATGAGAAAGTGTAGGGTCCTGCACCTGGGGAGGAAGAACGCCATGCACCAATACAGGTTAGAGGTGGACCTGCTGGAAAGTGGTTCTAAGGAGAAGAATGTGGGAGTCCTGGTAGACAGTAAATTATCCATGAGCCAGCAATGTGCCCTTGCCACCAAGAAGGCAAATGGAATCCTGGGATGCATAAAAAAGAGCGTGGCCGGTAGGTCGAGAGAGGTCATTCTGCCCTTCTACTCTGCCCTGGTGAGGCCACATCCGGAATATTGTGTCCAGTTCTAGGCTCCCTAGTTCAAGAGAGACAGGGAACTGCTGAAAAGAGTCCACCGTAGGGTGCCAAAGATGACTGTGGGATTGGAGCATCTCTCTTATGAAGAAAGGCTGAGAGAGCTGGGACTGTTCAGCCTGGAGAAGAGAAGGCTAAGGAGAGACCTTATTAATGCCCACAAGTATCTAAAGGGTAGGTGCAAGGAGGATGGAACCAGACTCTTTTCAGGAGTTCCCAGTGACAGGATGAGAGGCAATGGGCACAAGCTGGAACACAGGAAGTTCCATTTAAATATGAGAAAAAACTTCTTTACTATGGGCATGACAGAGCACTGGGACAGGCTGCCCAGGGAGGGTGTGGAGTCTCCTTCTCTGGAGATCCTGAAAACCTTCCTGGATGCAGTCCTGGGTAATGTGCTCTAGGGGATCCTGCTTTAGCAGGGAAGATGGACTAGATGATCTCTAGAGGTCCCTTCCAACTCTGACAATTCTGTGATTCCATGAAAGCCATCAAGACCTAAACCTATGTTTCAGAGGTTTAAAATGGAAATTAGCATAATTCACACCTTTGCTTATTTTGAGTATTCCATAGATATAACAGTACAATAAAAAACAAACAAACAAAAAAAAAAACCCAAATCCAAAACCCAATACACACACCAAAAAAAAACCCCTAAACAAACAAAAAACAACCCCCCACCAACTACAAGAACTAACACCCTCTGCCTCACTGCCAAGCATAACCAGTGAAGCTACAGTATGCTAAGTGCAACCAACACAAAGTCTACCCTGCAGCCAGAATAATATGGTATGAGGAGAGCCTAAGTGGGCTGTAGGAGACATTGCCCTCTACTGATTTACACACACAGAGAACAGTTGTCTCCTGTTTCCATCACACTGGAAAATTCCCGGGAAAGGCACCCCTGTGGAAACGGGGAGGAAGTTTGGAAAGACAGTTTGGAATTTTCCTAAAATGTATAGCTGCTATTTTCTCTAATGAAAACTGCTTGGTCTTTCCATACAAATGCAATAAATGTCATATACAACCCCATCCTTTGTTCTGCCTGCAAGCAATTATACAATGCTCATAAGGTGGGAAATTCTAAAAAATTATTTGAAAATCTGGAGTAATTTTAATGTTTATTATGAAAAATTTACCTCATTAAAAAACACTATTAAAAAAACATTAATATTTTTCTGTTGTGAAAGACTGTATTTCACAAAGACTTATCAAATAGTCTCAGTCAAAAGGTAGGCTGTCTTCATACGAATGCAAGTACTTATAAACATTCCTGTAGGAGCCTGCACAATCCATTTTATACTAAATGCCCAAGTAGGTCACTCTTGCTCAAGGTAGAAATCACTTGCTTACACACATAAGTATACTGAGTCAAATAAATAGGGCAAGAAATACTCAAAAAGAATGACAATAAGATGAAAATATGGAACTTGGTGTGAAGAGCTTGTTACCTACACTATACTATTGTTTCCTCCCCAGCTATCTCACCAGACTCACCTGGAGCTAGAGCAGTAATGGTGGAGGAGGAAAGAAATCTTTCCATGAACAAATGTGTGCGCTGTCCTACCACTATCTTAATCACAAGAAACTCCTTGGCTGGTTGCTTCTCGAACTCATAGAATATCTCCAGTGCACAGCCTGGCTTAGTCTCTTAAAACAGCTGATTTCATAACAAAAAGTACATTATCAGATCTCACAATATGTTGGCTTGCCCTCAGAAATCAACTGTTTAAAAAGCCCTAAAAGTACCGGACCCACCCTTGCAATTCCATACACTTGGTAAACGAACAAACTCAACCCAGCTGTCTTTTAGCAGTGATGAAGATTCATTAGGGAATTAATTTCTGTCGGCTAAATCAGACATTCTGAATGCACCTGTATTTTAGATGGCAAAGTTAGATGGAAATTTTGATGAAATCACCTAAGTTAATTTAAGCACAACAGACTTCTTTGGGTACCTATGAATTTCCAATACTTTAATAGAGAGAGCACGCTGATCTCTGTCAGGTACAGCTAAGGTAGAGCTTCATGTTAGCAGGTGCTGCCAAAGTTAGCCGTCATTCTGGTTAACTCTTTCTCACTGCTTTCCAATATTTATATCTTGTTTTATGCACTAATGAAATGTGATCCAACAAAAGCATCAATGCGCAAATAAAACATTTGGAGGTTTTAAATTGTATGAAAGACTCCTCCCATAATTCTGACCGGTAACTGTGCCATTTACAGAAAACTTACATATAAATTTAACTCACCTGTTAATTAAAAGCTTGTCTGGAAAATGTGTTGCTAGTTGGAAGCAAAATAAAGTGTAAAAAGTATCTGAATGTTGAAGCTTTGAATTTAAATTACTTTCTCCCAGGTTGGTTCGTGATCCCTCAGGTGTTGGCTGGGCAACAGCAAAGAACTGGAAAAAAAAAGAAACAAAATTATTTTGTAATTCCTGCTGTGGGGAAGAAGATGCGTTGAGAATGCTTCCAATTTTCTCCTTTTATCTTGTTTAGATTTATTCCTTATTAATGTACTTCTAAGAAAGTATATACATACAAAGAAAAAATATTCTGGAAGATTACAGGCAAATACAGTGAATAATTGTTCTGCAAATTTTATAGTTGTTTTTTTTTTTTTAATAATATGAAACTTCCTATTGTATTTCTCTCACAATGGAGGATATCAGATTAAAAAAGGGGGAATAATGCCTATAAATTAGGCAAAAGGGCCGCAGGTTTTATCAGATCACTGATTAGATATATAGACATATATATATAATTTGATGTGTTGTTGACTTTATATGTATCTAAATAAGAACACATTAGCAGATCTAATAAAAATTCTAGAACTCATAGGAATTTTATCACTTCTCTCCAGCTACCCTTATAATAACAGCTGGGGGTTTTGTCTGTTGTCTTTCTTTCCTACATTTTTTAGAGAAATTATCTTTATTTTTCTTCACCCTAAGAAATAATTTTCCACATTCTTTTTATTAAAAGCCTGAGATTCTTATTTGGATCATTATTGTTTTAAAAAAGAAAATTTTATTTGTGACATTTTAAAGAGAAGCTTAAGCATTTCATGAGGTTTCTGATGATCTGATGCGTGTGAAAAATTGGGCCATCTGAATCAGACAGAAGATTTTACACATTCAGTTCTCCAAGAACTGGAATGAGGACTTTCATTTTTTTTTATGACATACAGACAGCATATGTACATCTGTTTAAAAAAATCCAATTATCGGTTAAACTACTCTCAGAAATTAACTTGCATGCAAGTAGATGACAATAGCATATGCTATTGAAGCAACCATGCTCATGTTATGTAAGTTTTCTGCCTTAGCACACTTCAGCATAAGTTCCAAATTGTAAAAAAGAACACCAAACAAAACAAAAACTTCAAAGGGAACTTACATTCTAAACAGTTTATTTATTATGTTTATAAAATACAACCAAATGCACTGAGTGAAAATACTAAGCAGAAACTGAATAGACATACTGAACATACATGTGGCTATTCAATTCTGATACAGGTTATAAGACAGTTAAAGAAGCAGATGCTTCTTTCAAGTTCATTTAAGGGGTTGGGAATGTTAAATAGCTTAGATTCTACATGTATTAAGTTCATGAGAAAGGTTTCCTCATCACATGACCAAGACTTTATGAACTGTAATAGCACAAGTAATTTTTGGCTATTACACTCACCTGTAGTATATATTCAATTACATATTAAAATAGGGACTTCTCAATGTATTGAGCTAAACATTCTGAATACTCTGCAATTCAGTATTTTTAGGAGCTTTAAGTAAGTTAAAATATTAATGTGCAATAGGAGTGGATGAAGAATAAACCATGAGACTTTGTCACAGGTAAAAAAGAAAAAAAAAAGAGAGGGGGGAAAAAAAAAAAAAGGAAAAGCAACCAGGCCTCTATCATCCATTTTGTTTTGGAGCTGAATGTCTTCCAAATGAAGACAATATCTTGTTTACTGCAGTTTTCTGGGGACAGGCCATATAAGTAGAATCTTATTTATAATGGAAAAAGCATTGCACCAGAAGTAGCCATGATACATTCAAATACCCAAGCCACCATTACTGAGACATTTTATGAATCTCTAATTGATAAAAGAATGTCTTATGAAAATTCAAAACATCAGCAGGTCTTATGTAGGTTACTTGTAAATATGACTTTAAAAATTAATGCATATTGTTTCTGGAAGAATGAGAATCTTCTCTGAAAAAAAGGACAATGCCCTGTGCAGCTGAACTTCAACATCCAGAGCTGAACAAGTAATTCATAGCTAACACCAAGTGTAATTTCAAATGTTTTTATTTCAGAATTTATTCAAGCAACAGGTAAGCCTTCTAGCGTTATTTAAAAAAGGCCTTCCTTCTCCAACATGGGATGGACCCACCACACTCACTCCAAGGTAACGAAAATACCTTTTAGAGTATTTTACATCCAAACAAAACATTTATTCCAATGACAACAGAATGGGCTGGAGGCACAACAGTATTACAACTATTGCACAAGGATCTAAGATAACAAAGTTCATAGAATAATTTGGATTATGCAAAGGGATGGATGACATGCATCACTCACATGAAATCCATCCATCTCGTTCATGACAAGTTATGGACAAAACCATGATATGAAAATCTGACAAAGGAAAACTTTGTGATATTGGTGAACACAGATACCCTGGGGCCCCTGAGTGTGCCCCAGACCAAGGTGCACCAACTGAAGCTCATCATTATGTTTTAGGGTCTACTGGCATTTCTCAAGCTAGGTTAGGAATGTGTATGCTCATTTTTTGCCTGATCTGAAAACTATACAATTCTTCCACAAGCACCAAGTGTTGATTGTAGATATATTAGTCCAGGAAAGATAAAAGTTGTTATGTGTCTGAGATGTGACAGTCACTGATGCAATGAATAAGTCTCTGAGAGTCACAAAAGTCTTTTTATTACCAATTATAGTAGCTACTGTGTTATTTTTGTTCCCTTAGTTCTACTGATCCTCTGGAAATGAGGATGGAGGACAGTTAATTCTATAAGAATTATTCCAATACCCAATTTTTTAGTATATCTAAAGTATGAGGAAATGATAAGCATCCTTTTCTGCTTATAACCGAACAACTAAATTAGGAGGAAAAAATAGTTTTCCCATTTTTTTTGCATTGCACAAAGCTTTTAAAAAAACACAAGCAGGAAAAAGTGGTAAAATCCTAGAAGAAATGGTAAATTCTAAAGATAATTTTCCATCTAATTCTCATGAGTTTTTCTCTCTTTAGCACTAGTTTCCTATTTTTTTCCTGTACATGAATTTTTAAGTATACATTCTATTTTTAAAATTAAGACCTTTTGAAACAATAACCCAAAAACCCTTACAGTTTTTACTATTTCCAGTAAGCATTTATCAGTACATTACTTTAGTTCAAAACTGCTCTAAAATTATTATTAAAAGAGGAATAAAAATTCTTATTAATGCACTCATGCTTTTTTTTGGTTATTCCTACTTGTTGCCACCCAACACAAATTTCAGTATTTTCTGCATAGTGTTAATTAGAACTTTAGCGAGTGGCTGTTCTTTTCCTTTAAGGCAGCAATCACTGACTACTTCTCTATAGTTATGGGACAGAATCTTATCTAAAAATGGCAAATCATACTCAGCTTCTATATGATCCTTGTTCTTTTGCCAGGGTGTCTGATCTATTTTCAGAGTGCAGGACTCAGGCTATGTGCCTTGGTTAATAAGTAAACAGTTCCTGTAAAACTTATCTTTTCTTCTACCCTCTTAACTCTCCTGTTGTTTGAAGAAATCCATGTTGTATTTCAAAAGAGATCTCTTCTCTTAAGAGAACATGAGTAGTGTCTTAGGTCTGAAACTTTATAAATGAAGGAAATTGCACAGTATGTTATCATCATGATTGCACAGATTTTATAAGTCCCAACAGCCTCGTTTCTTATGAGTGAGAAATTTCACTTCTCCAACTGGAGTGAAAGGATGATGTATGTGAGTTAGCATGGAAATCATTCTCTTACTGTTGAGCGCTCTTCTGGTTCTATTTTTAGCAAATATGAGAAATACACGTCATGATGATTAGTACAGTAGACATGTATCAACTGAGACACAGACTGCAGCTCCCCAGACAATTTCAAGTTGCCACAAAACGTTTCAAGTGCTCACATGAGAAAATTGTAGCCACTGCCAACTTGGTCGACATTTGACACAACTTCCGCAAGCAATTATTTACCAATTCTTTTATAAATTTTAAAAATATTTACTGTTACATTTAACAGTAGAAGCATTTTAGATTTACAAACTGCTGGTTTAATTTCTACATGATCTGCTTTTCTACTTTTCTGTCTGGCACAACAGAGGGAAGTACAGGGACTCTTCCTTAGGACAGACTTATCTATGCTGGGCTTAGCGGTAGCACAACACAGGAGACTCTTGCCAGCTGAATACAGCTAACGTGGGATAGCTTCAGCCTCTCATATTTCATGCCCAAAAGAGTGTGGGATGAAACCAAAAGCCAAATTGTGCAGCACTGTGCAAGACAGCTCTTCTCAAATCTGGCTACTTTTCCAATCCCACTAATGAAAGGAAATAACAAAAATTGAGAATATGAGCCCATACTGGAAGCTTGCATAATAGAAACTTCTGCTTTCATGCGAATGCTGCTAAGACTGAGTGTTGGGTCACATTTTTTCCTACTGGCATCATGACCTTTCAGCAATTTGCGAATGTGCAGTTTATATTAAAGTACTATCATGATGACTTTTGCTAATTTCAAGGATTTATAAACAGGTACGGAATAATTCGTCAGCAGAAAAGAAAGCACAGATCAATAGATCAGAGCAGGATCTGAGCAGACCAACAATCACACTATAAATGTCAGAGCTGAGCAATTTCCACACAAATAAAGCTGCATTGGAAAACACTTTCAGCCTTGAAGCATCAGACTACTGCTGTGTGACTGTGCTACAATCCCAAGGTCACTGAGATGGAGAGCAGGTGCCGCGACACTCGGCAAGCCAGTATCACAGCTCTGCCTTTACATATAGTTACTCCCCAGGAAGACAAAGCTTAACACTTCAAAGTGACTTCCACAACCTAACACCCCTTCACAAACGGAAGAGTTCAAGCCAGGAACTTTCACTTAACAAGAAAATGCTGGATTTCTCTTTGTTTCCTATTTAGTTTGTAACTTCATCTTTCAAGGTGAGAAGGAGGAAATAGGGAAGATGGAACATTCGTACCTTGAAATTTGCTACAGCCTCAGGTTTCGTATCATCTCACCAGAACAACACGGAGGTCAGACAACTGACCACGGGTTGCCTTCTGATATAAACAAGTGATACTTGATGCTTGCATGACAATCTGAAGAGCAAATGTGACTCTCAGTCTTACAATTTGAGTGCTGTGCTACAAGATGAAAGTAAACTTATTTTTAAGGTTAGGTATATTATAACAATGCTGGCTTCCAGTTTTTCACCTCAAAGCTGCTGCTTTTTTCATGACAACTCCTCTTGAGTAAGAGGCTTCTGCATCTCATCTACAACTTGAGATGGACATATCAAAGTCACCTCAGATACGTTTGTAGTTTCTTTTTTGTCTTATTTACCTAGAGGGTGATCAGTCTGGCCTTCTGTTCTACTGTTCAGATAATCCATATATGTTATGTCAAATTAAACCTTCTATTTTAATGACATTCCAATATTCAATTAGAGTGTCAATCTCTGAAACCTAAAATATTATTCAGCATTTTAAAAACAGTATCAAATATTTGTTTCAAAGTCTATGAGCCAGCTAAATAATGAACGCAAGTAACAAAATAAGAAGGAGAAGAGGAGACTGAGGGCTGACCTAATCAATGTTTATAAATATGTTAAGGGTGAGTGTCAGGAGGATGGAGCCAGGCTTTTTTCAGTGATGTCTAGTGATAGGACAAGGGGCAATGGATGCAAACTGGAACATAAGATGTTCCATGTAAGCATCAGAAAAAACTTTACTGTGAAAGTGACAGAGCCCTGGAACAGGCTGCCCAGAGAGGTTGTGGAGTCTCCTTGGCTGGAGACATTCAAAACCTGCCTGGACATGTTCCTGTGTGATGTGCTTTGGGTGATCCTGCTCTGGCAGGGGGGTTGGACTAGATGATCTTTTGAGGTCCCTTCCAACCCCCAAGATTCTGTGATTTCAGCCGATCTGTAATCTCCTCCTGAACCATGATGCACATGCAAACATTGTAAGCCTCTAGTCTTGCTCAGAGTAACCAGTATTTTGACATTTAAAATACATAGTGGCATGACAAGAATTTGTATTTGCATATACATAAATTGTGCTAGAGAAATGAGATGAGTGACAAACTATCAACAACATGCTGCAGCATTGCCTGTGGCTTTCACATCAAGGATGGCTGCATATAAAAACATTACATTGTTCAGGAAAAGCAGCTTGACCCTAACAGCCTGGGTTTTATATATAGTCTTCTGAAAAAGAAAAATTATGGTAAAGGAGAAAACTGCTTACTATATTTATTTGAAACTTTTTTATATTGTTAACCCATTGAGGGGAAAAAAGTTTCCTTTCTGATATGATACTTGACATAAACTTCTATGTGAGGATTTTCTTTCCCATCCATCCCTGACTCTCAGCAATGGTATCTCCTGAGGTTAAACCAGGCTGTATAATGCCTGTGAAAGGTTCGTTATCACTTACTGTTGCATCCCACTGGTCTTCCTTCCCTCACCTGAAGAAGGAGCTGAGCTGTACAACTAAACCTATGGCTAGTGAGGATTAATGTCACAGAAAAGTAAAACATGATTTTGTTTTCATGTGACTGATAGTGCATATATTCCTCAGAATCACAGCAGAGTCCAGAGGGGACATTTCATGCAGTTGAAACAAGCAACTCATGCAAACCATCTGCAGCTTAACCACATGACAGACCCAATGGTGATTTCATAGTTGCCAGTGAAACAAACTGATTCCTCCCAGAGGGACAAATGCTGCTGCAAAACAATGCAAAACATTTCACAGCTTGGCGTAGGAGTATTGTCAGAGCTGACCAAAAGAAAAGGAGAATAAAGTAAAAAAGAAACTAGAGCTAAAAAGGAAACTAAACTATACTTTAAAAACCCCTTAAAGCTAGAAAGTAGTGCACAAAGGAAAAACACTCTGTTGCATAACATCCTGCTTTGCCTCTGACTAGTAGGGTTACGTACTGCATGTGACAGCGCACTCAGTGTTCAAGTGCATTTTGTACTTCCAGCTAAGACATTTGTACATAATGAACATGGAATTTGGAATTAGGTATAAAATTCTTTTGCTGAAGATTTTATTTATTTATTTTGTAAAATTTTTTTAGAATTGCTGATGGGTCCAAACTGGTATCTCAGGGACTAATGAATGTGTAAGAGTCCGAACTGTGAAAGACACCCAGGTTTCCCTGTTTTTTGGTGAAGAGGGAGTAACTGCTGCCCAGAAAGTGCTGCACTCCAGCTGCTGGAGAGGACGGGTTTGCCATTTACCTGTACATCACATTTCTGACTCCAAAGACTACACCTGCTCAGAAACCCCCGAAGATCCATCATAATTAGTTCTTCAGAAAAGTTATTTGGGCAAATTCTCACCTCAGTCAATTTAGTAACACAAGCTACTCAGGAGGTCCCAGGGGTACACACCAGCTCAACAGACACTGATGTACTCAGAGAGACCAAAAACTGGGTATTTGTACATGAAGTGTATAGATGTATTCAGGAGACCAGAAGTTGTACTCCTTATCTCTTCCTGAAGTGTACATTTTGAAAGTTGGTGTGCTATCTTGTGAGAAAGAAGAGCTATATTCATGCATCCTTGGCAGGTCACTGCACTTCTCTTCAGCTGATTCAACAGACATTTGTTACACAACCATTAATCAATCATCCCTAAGTTGATTTTTATGGTTGCAAGCAGTACAGTCACATTTCAAGCAATTACTGCAATTATGTAAGCAGTTAATAGCTCCATCCTGAATTTCATTACACAAAAAATTAGTCTAAATCTATGTAAAAGACTGAATAATGGAGACTCTTTTTCTATTTAACACTAATTTTTACAAGGTTAAACGAAAGGCGATTTAAGAAAACCACTTTGTTTTACACTGCTGAACTGATGGTCATTTTGTCACATCACCTGTTTGTTCAACATGACCTGCTACTGTGCACCACAAGATGACTTCCCAGTTTAAAGAAAGAAAACATCCTCAACAGGCTTCATCAGTTTCAGAGCCTCATATATTACACAAACTTGCTCCTAACCCTTCTGTTAGGAATTACTACTTGGAAGCAGTTTTAGGCCACATTTTTTCTGTCTTTAACTTCTTGTGAGCAATGACTGCTTCAGGTACCAAACATATTTTGCCTTCTCACTCCAGTGACACACTGATGTCAACACTGTGTATGAAGCTATGGATCTCAAGAATGCCAAAAGCATAGTCCTGTCAAAGTGCCAGCTAGCAAAAAATTAACTGTTATACCTCTACCAAATCTTTTCAAATTCCCAATGGTTAAGTCTTAAAAAATGCAACCAAATAACAAGTTTTAGTGATACTTCTGTACAATACATTTGTTTGTTAAGATGCCACTGAAGATTGCCTTCATATGCTGTAGTTTGGGATACATAATCTGAGGAAATAAAAAATTACTTCTATCAAGAGTTACTTACCTAGATGTCTACATAACTGTACCTAGAAAAAAAAAAATACCTTTACTAAGGTTTCGGTATTTGCAAGTAAGGAGAAAAACTTTCTCTAAACCTTGTAGTTCTAAATTAAGTTGTATTGTAGTAGCTGACTCTTCTGAGGTATGGGCTGCCATCAAACCCAGCAGCCATCTACCAACTTAAAACAGAAAAACATAATATAATTACACAGAAAATATATAGGATAATCTTCAATGCCTATTGCTCTGTTTTGTACCTTGCAACCTCCTGGAAGCAAGAAAATCTTTAAAGACATGGGTTATTATACCCATATAGCACCCACAGTCATGAAATGTTCATGAAATCTCAGAGGTTTAAGTCTGTTCATGCAATGAATTTCTGTCCAACAAAGGAGTTTATCTTTCACTAATAAACCTCTAAGGGCATCGGTCAACGATGCTCAAAAAAATCAGCTGGTTTAATTCTGCTTCATGGCTAAACTGCACCAGGGGAGAAAGGAATATTTACACTATGTAATCTTATATTCAAGAGAAACACCTAAATTAACCATTGGGTCCCCTGAACAACAATAAAAGGATGAAAGAGCATGAACTTTGAGATTACTTTACTTAGATTTCCCTGAATTGCTTAAAAAATCATCTTCCTCTCCTGCCCCGAAGTATACAGCTAGCCAATGACATAAGATGCCTATCTTAGAGTCATCAGTTACATTCTTAAAATTAGACTTTATGACTATCTGCAAAAGTCTCCTCATTCTAACCTTTCTGTTTTCACAGTAAATCTAGAAAGAGAGCTTAATACAGCATGATATTCTTGCAAATATTATCAGCCATGGAAAGGGCCTTTTAATAGCAAACACCACATCCAAATGCCTTTACTTTGTCAAGCTCATTTTTTAGCTAAGCAGTACAATATATTTCCTTCCTTCTAGGACATGTCTGTGTTCATAGTTGCTATTTCAAATTAACCTAGATATGCAGATTAAACAACCATTTGGGGAAAAGTGCTAATCAGAGGGAAATAACATTGTCTAGTGTTTCTTAGCCAGAGTGGCTTTGCTGTGCTTTAAGTTTATAGCACAGAAAACTGAGATGACTCTTAGAAATAAGAGATGAAACCATCTATTTTCTGTGACCTCCTACAACCAAAAAGGCTTGAAGGCAGCAGCTGTGAGAATCCCCTGCGTATGCTGGCTGATGGCAACCCAGGGCTGACTGGATTTCGGGCTGTATCCCTTGCAAATGACTGAAAAGCTGGCTTATTTCTCTTGTGGCCTTATTCCAGTTGCCAAGGTTTATCTCCCCAGTCTTGCAATCCTTTGAGCACACAGTCATCCACAGGTAGTCCCAAATAAAATTCCCTTCATAACCATATAACTGAGGGCTGAGAGCTGACATTTGCAACTGCCATCTTTATCACCCAGTTTTGGGGTCACTTGGCAGCAGCTTCCTGAGTCAGGGTGGCATGCTTCAGGCATATGATTAAATGTGTCACTGAGGTGGAGATTCCAGGTAGACCATGGTATTAAAGCGAGCGTTCATGAAGACTGCTGAACAAAATGCAAAATTCTGATGACAAGTCTGCACTGTTAAAGTTACCTTTATCATAAAAGGAAAGAGGCTTTACAGTCAAATAGAAATAGAGGAGGGAAAACAAAGAAAAAAAAATAATCTGAGGCTCTTGAAGGGACCACTACTTGTGAGAACCAGCAGTGATCATAAAGGTCAGAAAGTGGTATGAATCCGTCATCTCGCACAACCAGAGACAGTGGAGGATCAGGTAACACCTCCTCCGAATTTCAGCCACCAGCAAATTACACAGAGAGTTGCTCAGCATCCCTGCAGGGGCTGATGGAGGCTTCCATCTCAGAAAAGAAATCTGCTGCACTTTAATTGCTTTGAGAAATCTTAAAGTGCCTTACTCATAGTTGGACTAACGCCACTGCTCATACAAAGCTCAGCTTACTTAAAAAATAGCAACTCACATATTCAATGAGCCAAATGTCTCCTTCCATGGCTACCTTGATTCTGCATTACTTTCAAGAAATACAACAATATTTTAAGTCAACTTATAGAGCTTTTTGGCTTTTGTTTTTTAAACTGTGTTTTTCAAAAGAGCACATGAATAATCAAAGCAGAAATGAGTCAAATCAGCAAACACAGTAATTTCTATGTGTAAAATAATTTCAAATCAGAAATTGAAGTTATATTTATACTAATGACAACCTTAACATCCTAACAGGCTCCAATTTTTGCATAAAAAAGAAACATTTCAAATATCCAAAAAGCTTGATGGGAATTTTATACTCTGTTTATGTTAAACCAAAAAAGTGAACTTAAAGTAATCATGTAAATTGAATGATAATAAGAGTTCTTTTATATTTTTAGACTACTTCAAATGAATAATTTAAAAGGCATCAAGCAAAATATTTTATTAACATAAAGTTAATGGTATATTTTTATAGTATCTGATTTTCAAAAATTTGTACTAAGGTATTATCATAATCAGCTATGTCAGTAGTATGGTACTTCACATGCTTTTATTTTTGAAGAGTTAATGTACTCCCTGGCACAGACGTTAACTCTAAACCTTGTTCCTGAGCTATCACTACTGCCTTTATTAAAATACTTGCAATTCGTTAACTTTTACACAAATGTAAAATAAAGAGGTCCTTGCTTTTGAATTGAAATTTCTGCCAGGATGTATTCCAATGACAAAATCAAGGGCACAACAGTGGGAAATTCCACACTCTCAGATGAAGGGAAAGAAAATAAAAAGGATCAGCCAGCATATGTGTCACAAAGCAGACATTATGTTGTGAAACCAAGACAGTTATAAAATATTAGAGATTTCTTCTTAATTCCCTGGCTAGAAAGGAAAACAACAACAACAACAATAAAAAACCACCTTACTCAGTGCCAACTTGAGGACAGGAAAAATAATCCCATTTGAGTTCTAATGTAAAGTAGTTTGTTTTTTTGGGTTTTTTTTGTGTGTGTGTTTTTTGTTGTTGTTTTTGGGTTTGTTTTTTTTTTTTGTTTTTTTTTTTAATCAAAACAGAGATACACTCTTATTACCAGTGGTGAAGAATATTTGAAATGTGATTTTTCTCCCAAAGTCAAATGTTTCTACTAGGTACAGAAGCTGTCTGGAGGATGGCCATAACCTGCGGCAGGTTTTCAGCTTCAACAGTGGAGACCATGCTAAAGAGCAAGTATTTCCTTAGGTTGGCATTTTCAGGTTCTGTTAGGAGATGAAGGTCATGACACTAACTATGCAGCAGGTATGGCTTTGTAAAACCTCACAAAACCTACATTTAAACTACATTAAAATCCACAAAGTTCATAAAACTTTTTTTTTTTTTTAATTACCCTTTCATATAACCCATTAATTAATTTTTTTGAGAAATAGATGCCCTTTCTATTTCTTCTTCTGAATTCCAAAATAAAGGGCACATATAAAACTCCTGTTCTACCCAGACAACTTTCATCAATAATCAACATAAACCTGATATTTATTTCTCTGTGATTGCACTATTATCTATTCCAAAATAACTCTTCATCCTTAACTCTGATGATAAATACACCACCATTTAGAACTGGATGGAGCACTGCCACTGGCTTTGCTGTAAATAAATAAAGCACACTGAAGTAAGTCGTGCAACACGTAATGAAAGACTAAGCAATGGCAGACTTAGGGCTATGGAAACAAACTTGGCATGTTTAATTACCCTTATCAAAGGACTTGATACTTTGATAATATACTGTGTAAAAATGCTGTAACATTTGAGAATAGTTTGAATTAAAAATTCCAATTGATAGTTTGTCAAAATAACATATAAAAAGGCTACGAGGGTGAATATGTAGCCTCATGAGTCTTCTTCAGTACTTCAGTGTCTTAATAATCACTCAGTAAACATTTGAAGCCCCCAAAAATGTTCAAATGATTAATTTAAAAAAAGAAACAAAGCAGGAAGATGTTTGAATGTAGAATCCTATGACAGACTTCAAAGGCCCCTTGAAAAGAGAACACTTTGTGATGGAAATATTTTTCCTCAGGGGTTTTCTACCACCATTTGAAATTTTATATGCTTTCCCCATAATGTTTTGCCCATTATACTACCATCTTCTGTACAGCAGCAGGAAAATTATTAAAAGATGAGAAGATGAAGAAAATCCACAAAATTGCTTGGTTTCACAAGTTTTGAATTCAGGGAATACATGATATTTTTTCATTCAAATGGAAAAATTAATTGGCAGCAAGGAAGGCATCCTCAAATTTAAGGGAATCAATACTTCTGACATTGTGGTGGGTTGTTTTTTTTTTTTTCAAATTAATGATGAATGGCACAATACATTTTTAAATTTTATTTATTAAACACTCCTAGATGTATGCTGGATGTCCACCTGGAAAACATCTCTGGCAGTTAAATTTATCCCATGCAAAGACTTAGTTCAAAACCAAAGTACTACTTGAAACACCCCACTTAGATTTCAAAACCTCAGAGGACTCTGTTTCCTAAACATCATGTTGGCCAAATGAGCATCCTTGTGTTGAAATAATTTCTACAGGATCCCATGCAAAACCCATGCAAAAATCCCACAGATATCACTTAGTGCTATCACTCCTATTACAGAGGAAAAAATGAAAAAAAACCCAAATCCTAAACCCCAAAATAAAAACAAATCCACAGCCGTCTTGTTCTAATGTCATTTTGATAGCAAACAGAAGAATTAATGGATTTTATGATTATTTAAATACTTGAGCTACTAAAACCTATACCAATTCCAGTTCAGTTTATCAAAGAATTTCCAGCATCTCATAAATGAAAGGAAAATTAAATACAATGAAATATCTGTCATTTCTGAAGCTGAGAATTTTCCTATTATAGACAGGTCAGAAAATTGTTTTCTTTTTCTAATCCAATGACATGTTACATTAACATCAATTAATCACTGGAAAGAACTACCAAGTGAATTTGTACATTCTCATTTCCTAAAATCTTTAAGCCCAGACTGAAAGGATTTCCAAAATGTACTATTCATTTAAATAAGTCATTCCTCTTATACAGAAGTACTTAGATAAAGACCTATCTCTGTGCACAAATCTAGAAACTAGACTTCATGACCTTTTCGACAAAATTTTACATCTCTAACTCCATGAAAATTATGAACAAGGCATGCAGGAAAGTGAAGTCCAGAGAAAGTCTCATTCTTCATACCCTCTGCACTGTCGTGCCACCTACATTAATTTGTGAGACACAGAGCAGTTAGCGTGTTGTGAAAGGATTGCAATGGCTGGGGAAGTGGTGCTGAACTAGAGTAAGGCTGGTGAGTAAATGAACTGCCTGGAAATGCTGGTAAACAGCTGTGAAACAAAGGGAAGTCTTTAAGATGCTCCAAAGGTGACTAATAGTGAACACTTCAAAATGATGAAAGCAGAAAAAACAAATGATCTTTCACAAAATGGCTTTATATATTAAGAGACATAAATCTCACAAATCAAGCTTGCACTCTTAAAACTGGGGCTTCAGGGGTACTTAAGACCCATGCTGAGGAAAAAACTTTCATCCACTATTATGAAATTGCTGAAAATTGAACTCCATAGAGAAAAATACCACTTTCACTTTACTGCTGCAAAATGTTGGTATTTTAAAAAAGACACATGTTTGTTGTTAGGACTGGTGCAATGGCCAAAAAAACCCCCAAAACCTCACTTAGTACATCTCTACTTTATAAAAACATTAATTATTGCAAGCATGGCAACAATTTCCCTCAGTTTTATTATCTTGGCATTTCTTATATTAACAGCACCTTCACAGTAAATAGTTAACCCTACTTCCATTAAAGTGTACCCAAATTTAAACAGTACAATCATGTAAATGAAAAAAAAAAAAAAAAGAAAAAAATCACTAAAGTTATATGTAACCTATTGACACATGGTCATGCTGTTATCACTTTTTTTTTTTTTTTTTTTTTTTTTTGAGCTAGCAGTGACTACTCCCTGGAAATCAAGGAGACAGAACATATCCTTTCAGTCCTACCGAGAGGCTCTGTAACAGAAACCCCTTGATTCACCCGCTAAAGATAATTCTAGAAAGATTAATTCCTGAAGGAAAAAGAAAGAAAATATCCAATCAATAAAACCTGCCCTTTTGGCATTTTAATATTGTATCTAATCATTGTCCCCTTGTCCATGAATGGAGAACAATGAGGATTAATTATCTCCTCCGGAAATTCCTGGGAACTGACCAAATCAAATGGTACTGGTGAATGTTCCTAGATATGTTTTAAGACTGGCTTGAGGTTCACTATCCAAGATGGCTTGTAAATCCTTGATAATCTAGACAAGAATTATTTAAACAATACTGTGAAATCAAGGACTTCAAAGCCAGAACTGCTTTTTTATTCTTTTTTTTTTTTTTTTTTTTCCTTTCTTCTAACAGGACAAGCCCCCTCCCTGGAAGCAACTGTGAAAATACATTCAGCCTGCTTTTCCTGGGTAATGAGAAAAAACATTGTTTCAGAGTGTGGAGATAACAAGCCTTTGTAAATAAGGTGGAAGGTCGTTTTAGAGACAGAAAGCTCAATATGAGGTCCCCAAAGGAGATACACACATGGGTGGATGGAAATGGTTTGGTGGCCTCAGTTCCTCACTGTGTAGTGCAAGTAGGCTAGAAACAAGATCGACTGTGCTCTGTGGCCTCCATGCTGTGGCTATTTTCTGCTGAATAGCCCAGAAATGAAAGTTTTCATATGCATTTTTGGAAGTAGAATTCTTACAGTGGTAAAATAACTGTAATCATGAACAAGGTGAATATGGAGTGCGAAAGGGTAAGAAATGTTTTCAGGGCTAGGTGGTCCCACAGAAGACAAGACAGGCTGAAGTAAATGTAATGGACTTTTACAAGAAACTTATAGATTTAAAAAAAAAAAAAAAACCAAAAAAACTTTCAGGGTCCATATGAGAACAGTTCTTGTCATATATTTACATGGCTATTTTGGGGGGGTTGTATACAACCTTTATACAGCCTTCTATTATTACCTCATTTGAATTAGAAAGCCATAAGCAGTCAGGTTAATTCTTGATTGCACCTTCACCTACACAGAATAATAATTCCTTGTTGCCTAATGCCAAGAAAGAAAAACATTGGTGGCCCAGATCAAGAATATGTCATGTACTTGAGGAAGTGATTACAACTAAAAAATAACCAGCAGACAGACAGTCAGATAGCTAGGATATATCTGAATCCTAAACATGACATCTGTTTCTTAGTCTCATCCAAGTTTTGGTTGGAAAATACCTTTACCATAATCCAATTCAACAACTATAATCTACACAGAAAATAATACTTCATCTGTTGATTACAGTCCCAGGAAGAATTGCAACAAAAAATAAGAAACAATAATTTTAGAACAAGAAATACTAAGTCAGAAACATCCATCCATTGCAGGTTTAAGAATAACTTTTCATACCAATCTCAGCACGATAAACTCAGAGGATGTGAAATACAGAGCTTGATGGATGATCCAAAAGAGCTCCTCCTTTGTTTTATTTTCACTCTTCCCTTAAACCTCTGTTCTGCCTTTTTTTTTTTCTTCTTCTTCTTTTTTATGTTTTTTTCTTCTACCAAACAAATTAAGAAGTTGCCACCACTTAGGCTTCTGATAATGTTGAGACAACTCTGATGGATGGTAATTCATAGTATTCTTGTACCCTTTACTTCCATATACTTGGTTTTATACTGAATGTGTAAGACCCCTGGGAAAAGGACAATCTTTTGTTCTTTGTTTGATTTGTGACTGGGCTCCCAAGCACATGATGTAATACAAATAATGAATGAAAGCACTTGATTTTTCATTTAAAATACAATTGTCAAATGTTATTACTAATCTTAGACTTATCATCCAGAAACAGCTGGGATCTCATTTTAGGAGATCCCAAGCATCTACACTCTCAAATGCAGCTGGAGTGCTTAGATTAAGCACCCAATATCCTCAGCCCTAAAATTAATTGAGGATTTTGAAAGTGCTGGCTCAAATATTAGCACGTTCCATTGATTATGCTTTTGAGAGGCCTGTGTTTTCTTTACCCACCGTGCAAAGCAAAAGGGCTAGCTGGCTTTTATTTGTCAAGTTTCATCAATCCCTTTCCTTTTGAAAGGATGAGTACAAATTAAGTCTCTGCTCGAGGATGCCCAAAGAACCAAACAATCTGTAACTCAAAATCTAAATGCATTTCTACCTCTGCCTTTTTTTTACCCATGCCATGCTCTGCTCACACACTGGGCATCTTCCAATAATTTCCTCCAGCAAAGAGAGCTGGGACAAGGCTGCCTTGGATGCTGCCGGTGTTCTTGGATGGTCAACAAAGGGTGCTAATGGACATGGCAGCTGGCTTTCTCCCCCTTGAGGCTAAACATTTTCCCTGCACTAAACTCCACACTTGACTGATCCAAAAGCTGACAGCTGTGAGTTTGTCCTGAAACCATGCTGCAGTAACTGCTGCCATTTCACAATATAACTCTACTTTCTCATGTGGATTTAGTGCCAAGTACACAGCAGTTCATGAGCCACGCAGTATAGAAAAAAAAAAAAAAAGCAGCAGAGAGAAACAAACACATTTCATTTCAGTCTACATTAGCAGCACTTTTCGTTCTTTATTCTGAGGCTATGAGCTAAGGAGAGTGCAGAAGGAACCTGAGGCACTTAAAAATATACACCAGTAAAATCTGCTTTGGTATGAATGACAAACAGAGTCTAAAGGGGATTTAACTGGATTAGCTCTTAACACTATTGTATTTTAGTAACATTCACAAGTATGCCTGTAGTAATTTTCATTAGGAATTAGTTAAGAAGAGTGCAGAGATAAAAACCTGGAGGATGCCTCTAAAATGATGCTGAAGTGATAGTTAGAAGTCACTCAAAACTTAGTACAGTATTTTGCAATTTATTATTCTTGCTCCCACTGTGTAAAACTGGGTACTTTACTTCTACTTTTTCAGACCAATGAACTAAGGAAACTAAAATAACTCAAATATGTAACATAAAGCTGGACATTCACAGACAGTATGCATATGTGAACTGATTTTTTTCACATAAATAACTGTTTCAGAAGGTAAGCAGCTACCATAGACTATTTCATTCTTCTGAGCATTTCAGAAATATGCGTCTCACAAAATTCATTAACATTTAGAGGAAATCAAACAACTAAGCTATATTTATTTTCAATAATTAAATTGAATATTA
Organism: Apus apus; assembly: GCF_020740795.1. NCBI lineage: Eukaryota > Metazoa > Chordata > Aves > Apodiformes > Apodidae > Apus > Apus apus. Next base: position 13,898,962 of record NC_067294.1, on the reverse strand, counting down.
AATATTTTCAAGAGCTAAAAATTCAGTCCTAGAATAATCACCAGAAATAAAACTGGTGTAATTATCAGAAATGCTAACAACTCTCAGGAACTTCAGTATCTTTGCAAGTCAGGCCCCTTCTTGCTTTCATGCCTACACATGACCCTGAAAGCCTAGGGTAACTACAGGTGCCATACCTGGTATTTCCAGCTCCTGATCTCAGCATCCAATTTACTGTGAAAGCTAAAATCATTTTCTTTCTCTGATGTTCTTATAATAGCTTATTTGTGAAAAATACCAGTCCAAATTGATTCCTTGAAGCCAAAATTTAGGGCTGAAGAAAATACACATGCATTTATCACAACACTATAGCACTAGAAAAAGCAATATTACTGTAACGAATCTGGAACTAACAATGAGTACTGGGAGACATGGAAAACAGTCTGCTCCACCAATGCCAGAAAGATTTCATGCTGTAAAACAGTGTTATTTCTATTTTTTTCTGCCTTTTGTTTTCTTTTAAGAGAATCAAAACTAATTAAAATAAGAACTGTGAATGTTCTCACACATTTGATAGTTATATGCCACATTTTAATTCTTCTAATACTTCACTTAACATGAGGGAAAGCGGTTTTTTGAGGCTACTGAAAGTTTCCACAGTCACAGTCCCCAACATCCAGATTATCAGCTAAAGCTCAGACAGAAACAATGCTGACTTCTCCACACTTCACTCAGCAAAGTGCATCAGACTTGAAGATCTCAGCTACAACAGAAAGAGTTTTTCAACCTCCCCAGCTCAGATGGTCTTTGTACTCCCTTCTGAGTCTGTCAAAGGGTGTTAATTATATCTGACTGTAGCCTGAGGCTTTTGATGTGAGCACTTGCCTATTAGGAATGAACTTTCACATTGCTGCAAACCTGCACCAGCTTTACAAAAATAATGAAGAAGTAGAAAGCTTTACATTTCTACCTGTCACTTGTCACCAAGGTCTCTAAATATTACCAGGCTTACTTCATTTTATTTTCAGAATAGTGTGGGGAGCATTAACATCTCTGTGGGAAAAATGAAACACTCCAAGCTGCTCCAGTGGAAGTATCCAACAGGAGGTGTGGATACAGGACAGCAGAGGCTGATGTTGTTCAGCACAGAAACCAGCTCTCCACATTCTCTCATTCTTTTTTCTGATCGTATGTCCAGAGTAACGTTGTGAAAACTGCTCTGAATATGGATAAGGGGGGATGAAAGGAGCTTAAGTTTTTAAGTAATTTCTGTGGAAAGAGATGTAATTTGAAATTTCAGTCCAAGAGGAGCCAAGTGTTGCTACTTCAGGTGACCTCTGGAGTAATCTACTTCATTCCATGGATTCATGAGCAGCCTCTGAAAACTCACCAGCTAAGGTGGTCTCTTACAGTTTGGTGCTGGGAATGACCACTGAAAGACCACCCTTGCCTCTCAAAAATCTCCCCACGTCCTGCGACTATGGAAAATAAGGACAGGGAGAGAGAAAGGATGCAGCATTCAGGCCACACATTCTCCCATACGCATTCAGAAAGCCATGTGTGGAAGGCCCCTTGAAGGAAAATCCAGGCTCTCAGCTGTCAGCTTCCTGTTCCTTATGTTTCCAACCCCACCTCTCTTCCAATAACTTTTTCAACTCTTTTACTCTTTATTTCTTTAGGAAGCTGCTCAGGTTCCAGTCCTTTACAATGCATTTTCTGAAAGTTATTCATTAAGTAACAACTTTTAATTACAATTATTTGGAAGAAAAAATACTATTTTCATGTCTTATTAAATTAGCAATATGTCCATTCAATACTCAGTTTGGAGTATAGAATCACAATTAAAATAAAAACCCAAAATGCAATGGTTATTCATCATACATAACTACAGTAATTTCTTAAAATTGCCAAATGCTTATTATATAAAATTGTATATATATACATATATATGTATGTATGTATGAAAAAGACTAAAGCAAACACAGCACATTTCTCTCTTTTCCTCTCTTCAGTAAGCCAGAGAAAGGGAGCACAATCGCTGTCAATATCCAGTCCTTCTGATAATTAATTCAGTTTCATAAAATACTGTTTTCCTTGTATGCTTAAAAGTAACCAACAGAGAGATTTGCTGTAATGCTGAATTAGGAAATTGATGCTTCCAAAAATTTTAAATAAATAAATTAATAAATTATATCATTTCAGATCAAAATAGGGCACAGCCTAAGGAGCTGGATTTTGAATGGAAATGAAAAGTTGAGACCGAAGCTGGAAAAATTATTGAAAATACTGTTCGTTGAGAATGTACTTCTTTTTCTGTTCAAAACACATTTGTAAGGAGACTAACTTTATATGGATCAGATCACAATTAGTGGACCCTGGGTGAGAACATATCTCAGCATCAGAGTTGCTGCTGAGTTATTCATTTTACTCTGCATTATTCATGATGTGCAATTGGTCAGCTTAAAATCAGGGTAACACTTTTGTTCCTGGTGTAGACAAAACACTTTTAGACAGAGGAATAGAAAATATGCCTACTCATGTGTGAATATATCTGCATGCAAGTGGTTAAGGCCATTTTTATACACAGAATGGCCATTCCACTAACAACCTCAGCTTAAAAATATCCAGTAAGGTGAAGAAAAGAAAAGCCTTCTTGAATTCAAATGATGTTTGTGATTTATTTTTTTTTCCACTGTTTGACAAGCCTTGTCTGTGATTTTGTATGTAATTACAAATAATGGGTCCTAAAAAGGGGTAACGTGTGTCATTTTGGGGTTTTTGTCTCCAAGCTTCGAGAGAAAAGTTTGCATAGCTAACATTTCTTTTTACATTAATTTTGTTCCTTTTTATTGTTTGATTTTTGAGAATTTTGATCCAGAAGTTCCCTTCCACATAAATATTAGCACATAAGGATTAACCATGGCCCTGCTAGAGATAGCAGTGATATTGAAGATACTGATCCAGCACGGCACTTAAACACACGCTTAGTCACTTTGCTGAAAAGATTACTATTGACTGCAGTAAAATGAGTAAAATGCTCTTTCTGCCATATACTGGGACCTAATAGTCTTGAAGACACATGCAACCACAGGTGAACTTATATACCTCAGGCATAAGACAGCATACATGCTCACCAAGAATGTGATTAAGTCTTTGTAATCTTGTATTTCACCTGAGACATGAAAAAACTCATCAACCTCAGACTCTAGCACACACTAACACTTTCCAGCACGTTTACAGAGTTTGGTTCTCAAACACTGTCCTGTATCTGGACCTAGGTTGTCATACAAACAGATCAGAGGGACTAAAGTAAAGCACAAGCCTATTTCTCCTCTATAGCAAAAATGCCTGGGGGAAAATCACACATGAAAAACTCAAATTGAGAACAAAATATCCAAAGTAGAACCAAGAGGTATAGATGTGAAAGTCTCCTAGAAGATGATTAAAAAAATTCAGACTAATAAATGCAACTGATACATCATTCTTAATTGATCCTTCCTCATATAAATGCAAACATGGTTGCATACCTCAGTGTACAGCTACTACAGCTAATCCCTTTTTAGCAAGGACATATGTGTATACACAGTCTCCTTCTACATTTTTGTGGTACTAATTTGAACCATCACCAAACATATGATTCTGTGGTATCTTACACTTTGTTTTACTAGTGAAAAGTATTAGTTTAGTTCTGAAAAAAAAAAAAAATAATTAAGCAGATAAGTTTCTTCAGCAGTTACTTTAAAATTGAATTTTTTTACTTTGTATTGTTAAAAACAGCCTTGGTCAATCCAACAGTTTCATTGTTGCTGGGTCTTGATTGCTTCCATGACAACAATGCTATTATAGCAAGAATATCGTCATATATAATTAAGATACAGGATGCTATACACCTGTTTATGTTGAATATAAAAAATAACTTGAATTCATTATTTTTCTTCAATTCTGGTCTCTGAACAGTTCTGTTAAATCATAAATAATAAGAATTAAGGTAAGAACATTCTGTTCTGTAATGAACCTGTTTCCGTAACTGCTGTTAAAGGTCTAGACATTTCCATTTAAACAGCACTTAATCCAACTAACACACTATTTGGAGACTGCACTTAATGAATATCTAATAACTAACAAATAAAAATAAAATAATGGCAAAAAAAAAAAGAAAGAAAAAGAGAAAAGGAAAAAAGAGAAACCCTAATCCATCCATGAAATAGCAGATCTGCCAAGGTATGCACCTGGTACTTCCTAAAGCCCTGCAGAACTCCTTCAAACACGCAGACACAACCAGCCCACCTGTGCTGTAGGCAGACTCAGCTGCACCAAGTACCTGCAATGAGATGTGGGCTTCTCCTGAGACTTCCTATTGGAAGTTCAGTGGCAGTCCTGACTTCTTTGCTTCTGAGGATTTAATTAATACTCAAAGTAACAGTTCTTTTTATTTTTTTGCACTTCAGTAGTTGTGTGATGATACCAAAGACTGTGACGCAGAAGAATCCGGAGCTCAAAAGTAACATCATTTAATGAACACATAGCACATGCCTTATTCACCATGCTGGATCCAGCCCTGGACTTGGGAAACGCATACACTAATTCTCTACCAGAAATGTGAGATTACATTGCTCATTTAGAAAACAGAATTAAAAAAATCAAGATGTTTGGCTAAAAAAGCTTTAATACCATTTTGAACTTTCCTAGTATGTTTTTAAAAGCCTGAGATAATCCTTTTTCTCAGCTATTGTGTTTTATTCTGTTGAGGGTTACTGGCTGTAAAACATTGTACCTCCCTTTAAATTTTTCCATATAACTTGATTAGACAGCAGTAATCTCTAATGCTTTCATGTGCAAATTTAGGAGTGACCCGGAACAAACGAGTTTCCTTCATCGCCATGGAAACCAGGACGATGGAAGAATGCCACTCACCAGGCAATGCAAGGCAAATTTCATCCCTTTGATGTTAATTAACAAATTGCTTTCAGAAAAGTCATTGATTTTTCTTCTTTAAATGTTTGTGATAAATTTTTAACATGTCTGAAAATGAAAGAGAAATAGAGAAGCATCGGCTACTGACAGGTGAAGTGTGGACAACAACCTGGGCAGATAATCCCCTGCACCGGTGTCACAGCCCCGATGCACTCAAGGAAGGTTTTGCATCAACTGGCTGCTCATAAATCACCTTGGGTGAATTTTGGGACCTGTGCATGGTGCTATAAGAAAACAGCCCATCTATTTTGAGTTTCTGGCATGAAAAAATAGTCAGATGATAAAAAAATAAATTGTACAAATGAGGTATAAGCACCTTCTAAGCATTTTTAACATATTAAGCATGGAAACTACTTCTCATGTATACAGTTTGTTTGCCCAGTTCTCAGACTACTTGTTACTCTTCTTTCTCTTATCCCTATTGTTCTAATGGTAATAGCAGGTATCAGATCTTATTACAAATTCCTTTAGGGACTGCTGATTTGTTCCTAATGTTGCTCCTAAGAGAAGCCTTGAAAATTGTCAGACAGCCAAAACCCACCAAAAAACCCCATTAGAGTTTGTACGATGAAGGAGCACACCAATTTACTGGTTAAGGTGCTTGTTTCTGACTCTTAACCAGATAATGTGTTTTCCTTTCTGTCCCAGGCTTTTTAGGTCATCCAGGACTAGTTGTTCAGGCTGTAACTTCACTACAGAGGTGATCTGAGTAACTCCTGCAAGATGCCAGATAGGATGGCAAAAGGTAAGTGAACAAGAAGCAAGTTTAAGAAATCCATGGTTTTGATGGCACTTATTGTCCCAAATTTTCTTTACCTGTAGCTGAACTGAAAACAGTGCTCCAACTGGAGACAAAAATGCAAATTTCTACTTCCCAGCAATGATACACTTTTACCAACAAACTATTTCCATCCACTCCAGTGCCATTTTGTACCTCCCCATCAGTGAGGAATAGCGTAATAAACTCCAGAATGTTATTCTAAAGTGCATTGCAGTGGAAGATTCTCCCTACCCATCAATTAAAAAAAGTTACAGAATGATTTCCACTTGTCTTGTATTTCTGTATGATCTTATTTAACAAGCTTGCTTTTCAGCACAGCAGAAGCCCATTACAAGAATAATATTCAGGAATCCCACCAGAGTAAAATGAAAGATTTCACAGAAGGGAAAAAGTCACCTCCTCACTGCTCTCTGCTTTAACTATTGAAAACAAAAACCTAAACCTCAATTTGCACGGCTGTAAACCCAGAGAGGTAAACCTGTTGTGCTGTTTGTTTGGTGACTTAGAGCTCACCCTAATTCACCCTCACATTAGCTACACTTACCTATGCAGAATATGACTGTATAAGCCAAGTCTGTGTTTGGTGAGCTGCCAGATACCAGCCCATAACCCTCCTTCAAGCAGGGCAGATGGCAAGAGTGAAAGATTACAAGATAAATATCCCATCTTGTACAAGATAATGGACTGAAAAAACCTGGATATTTGAAGAGGGATGAGAACCCTCTGTGCCAGATTCAATGGAAAGATAAATATCCAAAGTAAAAAGCTGAAGCCAAATTATAAATTAATTTTCTAAATCTGAAATTTTAAAATACTACAAATGAGTTTGAAGAGATTCAGTGTAACTCTGTATATTGTAAAAGATTTGGATTTAAATTCAGTATCTGAAATTCAAATCCTCTTTGTACGCAGTGAAGCGAAAAGCAATTATTTCAACCAGAATGACATTCCTAAAGAGTTCCAGATGCCCTAAATGTGTTGATATTATTTGCTCAATTTCTCTCTCAATATTTTCCCTTTTTTAAGTTACCTTTTTAAGTATTTATTTTTTTAATGTACAAACTCATAACAGAACAATTGCATTTTTACAAGATCTCCTGGTCAAAGAGCTTTAACTGTGTTCTACCAGGCAGGTTGTCATCACTGTCTTTCCATACTGATTTACATACAGGACCTGTTTTCTAAAAGATACACAGTTTCAGAAAAATATTACATGTAAAAGGGTTTGGTTTTTTTAGCCATCTGAGATGTCACTCCTATCTGCTAGTTAGAGTGGGGTGGAAGGAACAATCATCTTTTACTGGAAAAAAAATGAAAAAATGCATATGCAACAGTCAATAGAATTTAAATTAACACGAGATTTCAAATTTGGTTTACTGGAAGTGGCTGGGGCTTAATTGTGCAAGTGCTCAACCTTGTATTTAAGTAATCCTAACATATCAATCCATTCAATATAGTGTTATTATTTTGCCAAGCAATATATTAGAAAACTCTCAGCAGAACTTTCCAGAGCAGCCAATCATATAAATTGGTATCTCAGATTTAAAAGAGAAATCACACTGTAGTCTAATATGGAGCTGCGTAATAATCCTTCCCAGTATCCCAAATATAAACTAGTGTATATTATCTTTGATTAATATCTAAATTAGCACACTAAATCAAAATTCCTATCAGAATTTATTTGGAAATACTAGGAGTTTGAGAAAAATACAGCCCTCTAGATTACTCCCTGAGAGTTGATCTATATGTTTCTTATGTAGGTCCAAGATACTTTTGTTACAGGTGTTACAATAAAAATGCTAAAATTTATATATACTATATACATCACATTTGCTACAGATGTACATCACTACTTTTATAAGCACTAAGGTACAATACTTTCTAAAGGATCTGCCAGCAGTGGAGGTGGTTCATGAATTGTACGTTTAAGGAGACATAGAGGCAGACTTTAAGTAAAATACTGGAATATTGTTAATGAACATTAATTCTGTTCATTAATTTCCAGAGCAGCCCCTCAAGACTACTCTGGCTGTGGGAGTGCTCTGCGGAGCACTGATGCACCCCACCTGACAGAAAAAAGCAAAGTGAGAAATCTAGGTTGCACACATACAGCTGTTATTAATAAACCCTACAGTAGTACGTTTGGAGAAAGCAGAGATATCCCAAAAGAATAAACAGGCCTCTTCAAGTCAGGGAAATAATTCTGACTAACAAAGAAACCCACACACAGCCAAGAGGAGAGAGGCCCTCGTTCGCAACTGGCAACCGAGCTGTGCAATTTCATCTTTTCCCATTATGCTTCCTATTGAGACTCTCTACATGCTCTCTATAGTTTACAGCAGAAGGCTGAGGAAAGGAGACTCTCTGTTGACAAAAGAGCAAAAAGAGAAGAAAAGAAGTTGTAATTTTTCCTGCTTGATAGCTGAGCAATCACCAGGACACCTTTCCCTTAATAAACAACAAAAGGGAAAGGTGAGTATGTAATGTTTGTTGGTATTTTCAGTGCTTGGCAAGAAGCAGTTTGCTTCTGCAACTGTGATGTGAGAAATCTCTTCATGCTGGATGGCTTTAGTCTATTGGCACCCTGATGAGCACTAAGAAAGAATCACAGAAAGGCCTGACATCAAATTGGCTGCCAACAACATCCTCCCTTTACTATAGTACACGAAAGAGGAAAGCAAAGATATGCATGAACAGTATGGGTCTCTCTTTCTGTGCTTGGTATCAAGAAGTTGCTAATATGTTTGTGATATGAAAACACTTCACACATACATCAGTGCTTCCAGGCACCCAATTGAGACCACAGCAACAACACCCCATTACTGCAGGAAATTACTTTCCTTCTTTGCTTGCTCTAAGTCTTTTTTAAAGCAAAATCGGTGACCATGTGTCTATACATCAGTGTGCTTGTCTTCTCTCTATGCACACTGTCAGCCCACTGCAGAAATACAGCAGAGCTTGCTTATTCCTGACACATCAGGGAGAACAGGAGGTGTAACATCCTCTTCAGAATCACTAACAATTCAAATATTTTGTTGTCTTAATTTCATAGCCTTGTAATATCTGTTTTTCGGCTGTCATAATGCACAACATTGTGTCTAATTTACAGCATAGGGTAATATAAAATAAACATTGTGATGAGGAGATTGTGACAGCTGCTTGTCACAAAAAAAACCCCAACAAACCAAACATAAACATTATTTCTTTTCTGCAATGCTTTTCCAAAGTATTCCTTACCAGTTTAGCCAGGTAAGGACAGTATGTGCCACTTTCGCTGCACTAGCTCTAAATGATGCAATAGATAATTACTTATGATCATAACACTGTTAGAAAAATGTTCTCGTGCATTCAGAAATAAAGCAGACAAGGAAAAAAAACACCTCCGTTGTTGATATAAGGGTTATACATTCAAAGCTGACTTATCCTGGCTATTGACATTCTTATTTAAAGATTTCATATTTTACCATGGATCTTGTGACTTCATATTCAATATACAAGAAACTACATTCTGTTTAAAAGATACTTCTGTTTAATTCATCATGAGATATTTATTCAAGTAAGAACACCAGGAACCTAATATAAATGAAACATAATCTAATTATAACATCAGTCAGACCATGTCCATTAACACATTCTGTCCAATGTTTAGTAAATACACCATAAATACATATGTTAGCTGAAAAACATACTGTCAGCAGGATGTATTTTCATTAAACATATTTCTTAAACGTTAAAAAAGTCATAACACTAAAATTATAGTAATTCTAAAATTCTATTTTTTTCCTCAGATGCACTTACTTCAATTTTGCTTACAGCTCTTCCTACCTAGAGTAAAAGCACAACATCAAGCAGTGCTTCAGACAGTACTGGAAAACACTCCAACATGCTTTTGTTTTTCTTTTTTTAAGAAGTTTATTCTTTCTTTTGTCTTCAAGATTTTACTCTTAATAGTTTCACAGTCTCAAAATATAGCACACAGACTGTTTGCTCATTGGTGTCACACTGAGGATAAAAAACAATTTTGCATATTTGTCTGCTGAATAATCACAACAAAATGTATTTAAGAACATTAAGTCAAATAATTTAGAATTTATCAAAGAGCTCTTGCTCTCAGGCAGGCTAACACAAAACTCGTGATCATCTTCCAGTAGGTGAGAAATTATACAATGTACTGAATCTCTTCAATAAGCAGTTTTCCTGAGTGTGCAAATGCATGACTTCCACGAACTGTATTTCACAAACATTGATTTCCCAGCTTCTAAATAACTACATTTTCCTACAATGCCAATATCATTCTAGTAACTATTTTTATTTAAGGAACCATTTGTAAGTAATAATGGCATAAGCTTACTGAAGTTGAATTTAGGATACCAAAGAATGGGATTATAATTTTTTGTCATTATGAAAAATATTTTTTACAAGCCACATTTATTTGGCATATCTTACAGCTTGTGTGGTTTTAGGCATCAAGTGCTACTTATTGGTTGCTAAACTGGCATAATAAATCAATTTCTTATTTTGTATTTTAGTGGCCAGCAAGGAAACATCAGAGCACTACGTCACACTGAGCCAGGCAATCCCTATATTGTTTGGTATAATCTGTTCTCTTTTCAAAGTAAAGTGGGGCTACATATGCTTTTTACACCTCTGCTAACTTTGTAAGTCGTAAGTGTCCTTAGGATATCCTCTTTTTACTGACCTAAATAGAAAATAAGGGAGGAAAAAGAGAAAAAAAACTTAAATGTGTGTGATGTCAATGCATTCCAATGTCAAAGTCCTGTCTCATGTTGGTCAAGATGCCTCATCTCACAGTCTCTTCTCACTTTGATGTCAGGGAAGTATGATTGTGCTGTAGTCTCTGAAGTTCTTCTCCTTGTCAAGTATTTTATGATAATAAAATGAGGAGGGGGAGCAATGAGGTTCAAAGGCCCAAGCAGCATTCAGGAATGCTGCTATAAAGCTAAATAAACTAATTCTAAAGATAAGCAGAGCGCTGCACAATAAGGAAGCAGATATTTTATTTCATTTTAAATGTTAAATGAAAATCCTCCATTTCAGCACTTTGACTTCTAAACAAGACATCTTAAAAGAGAAACACACAATCCAAGAAAAAAGGCCATATCTGACTACTTTACATAATCAGGGTTTATAATTACAAAGGTTTCTTTTTCTGCCTTTTTCTAACTCCCTAAAAATTATCTGCCCTCACTGTTGCTGTTCACTGTCAGACTGGAAAAGATACATGAAGTGCAAGCATGGCCAGGGATATTAATTTGTAAAAGGTTTTGTTTTAATGCAACAACAGCCTTTTATTTCTGCTTTTGAAATCAAGTGGGAAAGCAAACACACTAAATGCTCGCTACTAATATTTCATGCCAAGATAGCAGATAGTCCTTATCTTCTGGCCACCCTGCCCTCACAGTCATCCATGCTCTCTCCAGGGGAAATGGCTATCTACACCACAACATGAAACTCACATATCTAATATCACATATGTATTTCAACTACAAGACCTCTTGCTTTTGCCTCTATGAAAAACAAGAAGCATTGCTACAGTCACTCCCCAAAATATTCAATAACATGAGTCAAAAAATAGTATACTGCTGGGAGAAAGATTGACAAACATTCCAGACTAAATTCAAATACTTCCTGTTCTGCAATCCAGCTCCCCTTACATGACACAAGTGCCCATCCAAGCAGCAGTAAAAGAGCTGAATGTCTACAGCTACAATTTATGGTATCAGCAAACATGAATAACAGATGAATGCAATCAGAGCAACAAATAACTGAACATTCCCCTGCCCCCATATTTCAGAAACCATTTGCAGGGGAAGACAGCTTCTCCATGCACAGCTTACAGAAAAAATGCCACAGACTTCTGCAGCGCCTTTAGCAGAACCACACAAAGAAGCAAAACTACAGGCAGCTTCCTGAGGTAATCTCCAGAGACCCTGCAGCCCCACTAGGCAGTAAGAAAAAACAAATAAGCAATGCTCCATGGGGCTCCCTGGTGCTCACTGTGGAGCACACACCACTTTGGGATTGCTAATGGTCCACGGGGGTGCTAATGGATACGGCCCTAAGGACAGGTGAATTTACGAGGTTACACAAAGCCAGAGCTGGGAATCCTATACATACCAAAGCCACAGAAAGGCAAAAAAGTAATTGAAAAATTAAGGTTAAGTCCCCTTGACGTTTTATCTACTAAAATTTCCTTTTAAAATAAGAGTTGTCTCATAGTCAATATCCTTTCCACTGGGACCTCCAGATTCTCGTTGGAGGACCCTCCTCCTTATATTTTACCAACCTGGGTGCACATTTGCTTTTTCCTGCAATGACCTCCTCCATTTGCTACAACCTTTCAAGGACAGTAAATGGCAGGCTCACAAGGACATGGGCCAGCTCCCTTACACCTTTGGCTGCATCCCATCCAGTCCCAAGCTGCTGCTGCACAGCTGAAGATGTACTGTATCACTTACAGAAATATTGGAAAGGATTTGGCACACATTGAACTGTGTGTTACATTAACATAACACATAATCCCAGATGGGTTCACAAACAGAATGAAAAGTAGATGGAAATGATTGCTGAGAAGGGCACACAAGACTGAGATGTTACTAGAGGCAGCCTGGAAGGTTATTTTTTTGTTGTTTTGTGGGGGTTTTTTTGCCTCTTATTTGGACAGGGAGCATAAACTCTCCCATCTGCAAATAGAACCACAACTATGGAACACAACAATATGTGGCCTCTACAGTTGGACCAGAGAAAGACAGATAGCCTTAGAGATTTTGAGCATGGGAAAAAGGAGGAAAGGTCATGTGCACAGTATAGGTTGCAGTCATTGTTAGTGCACAAACAAATGTGTAAATAAATACCCATATATATCATATATATATGGTAATATGGTATAATATATGGTAAAAAGACTGTAAAGTCAGGATGCTCACAATAGGGTCGTCAAGGTTTAACCTGGCTCAAACAAGGGCCAGGGTGAAGCAAATTACACTTCATTCCTCTCTTGCTCTGCTGATCAATGCAGGGATTTGCCCACAAAATACGAGCCTCTCCCGCCCAGCAGACTTCCCACTGGGATGAGGAGTGCCTGGAAAAATCAGTCATTCTCCTGTTACTGAATGTGCTCTCCGATTCTAAGAAGGGCCAGCAACATTTCTGAGCTCCTGCTATGCTTCTACCATTGCTTAACACACAGCTGCTTTAGACATTGGTGGGCCATTTTTAACAGAGACAGCCTAAGGAGTCTTAAGAATCATGGTTTTGGTTGCATAAGCTGCCCCCAAAGTGGGGACAGACTGTAATAGCTTCTCCACATCAGGAAAACTGAAAAAGGTGCAAATAGGTATAACTATCTGGAGAAATCTTCACAGAGCAAATGACACATGTAATATTCTGCAAGCAAAATCCTACCTGCACTCAGCTGCAGTTTACTTTCCCATTCTAAAACTGGAACCACAACTGAACTGAGGTTGATTGTTTAACAAACAAAACGTAGAAACAGTCTAGATCAAAAAATATCCTGTTTGCAGAGATTAAAAAGAAAAAAGAATGTGGGTTTGTAAGAATCCATTGAACTTTGTCTTCTCTGCCCTCTTTTTTCAAAAAAAGCATTATGTATTCCCAGCCATGATTTTTTTCATATTTTCCAATATAAAAGATTCTATAATTTTGTACATGTTATTACCAATCACACCACAGTGGTATCATGTAACATTTGCTACTCCAAGTTCAAGGATTTTCAGAATGTGCCCCTGCAGCCTGTAACACTGACTGCTGGCCACATAATGACCAGTGCCAAAATAAGTATTAATTAGCAAGCCAGTTTCACTGGCTATTCAGTCAGGACCATACATCATATCGAACAATGGATTTTCAGACCAGCAGAATATTCCCTTGGGCCTAAATATCTGAACTGAAAAAGTGGAATTTGAGTATGAGGATCTTACAACTGCTTTATTTCATTCTATGGCATTCATTTCCAGCCCCAGTGAAATTCCGTCCCCTCTATGAATTCACTAATTAAATTGCCAGTGGCTTTGATAGTGATGCTACCTCACTCCAGGGAGAATTTTGCCTCTCCCTCTCCAGAGATGATTGTAATGTGTTCCATCTTAAATTGGTAGGCACTTTTTAACCTGTTCCTTCCTGATTCCATCTCACTTTTACTACTACTATTAGTGCATTAAGCCTGCAGCTATTATCTTTTTAGTGAAGGGCTAACACAAAGTACCTATTAAGCTTTTCAGCTTTCTACATACCTTTTTTTTTCTTCCATTCTCTTAAGCAGAGGACCCGACAATTCCTTTTGTTATTCCACGGCTTCTTATGCATTTTAAAAGCATGCTCTTTCTGCCTTTCTGCTAGTTTGCTAATGGTACCTCATTTGGAGCCTTTACTTTTCTGGTTCTTCTTCAGATTCATCCTCTCCACCCAATCTCCCCTCCTGTAATTTTACTCTCTTCCTATGAAGTTACTGTTTTATTTTTCCAAAGATGCTGCAGAATTTTGTTGGGACTTGTCATTTTTGTCGGTTTGCTGATTTGTTTGGTTTTTGGTGGGGAGAAGAGCAGAGAAGGGAGATGAGGAGTACTTAAGCACAGTAGAGTGGCACTGTGTAACCCTTATACTAAATATAGCTGCTTATTTATTTTTTTTTTTTGACTGGAGCTGTCGAGGGTCTTGGTGCTGAACACCAGTGATTACAAATATATCCCTCTTTTGCCACTCTCTCATAAAATGCTTACGATTTTTCCAAACTACAGGATGCTTGCTGATTCAATAGCCAGTACTTCCGCTATATTGTTTATATTATTTTAAACCACATCATCAAATAGTAAATAATCTAAGATCAAGGTAAACTGCTGTAAGCTCTCAGTTTGGTGAATATGTTAAAATTTAAGACCCTTTTAGAATCAGGAGAATTTTTGCATTAAGTGTGAAAAGTGTTTGGGAACATCTGTACATTAACATCCACATACTGATACTTTACAATTTGTATTTCAGACAGAATTTGTGGATTAATCATTAGTTTCTCATTATGTACTCAGCTTTTCAGTGGGACACTGCAGCTTAATAATTATGTTGCCTGTAGAATCGGGCAACAGAAGCTGATTAACAAGTCTCTGCATCATATTATCATATAGAATAATTCAGACTTGAAAGAACCTCTGCAAGTCATCTGGGACAGCCCCTCGCTGGAAGCAGGGCTAGTCTCAAGGTTAAATTCAAGTTCAATGTAAGGTAACCAGGTCCTTCCGGACTTCAAGGTCGTGTGTGAGTGAAACATCCATGCAAACCCTGCTATGCTATTGAAAAATGCCAGCAGAATAAAGACATCATTTGTGATGTCTAATACTTCAATGACCTATTCCCACTCTTCAAGCTCTTTGATATGTTGTATAGCTATTAATGCACACTGGGTTTCTTTCCAGACCAATATACTATGGCTTCAGAAGGAGAACTTTCCAACACAATTGCCATGTGCCTACTGTTTCTAAGGCTTTCTGTCATTTCTGCCTCTGACAATGAACATTTTTAGAGCAAAACCTAAGGGGGGGGCGGGGGGAATCTGTTGGGGTTTTTTTAAAGAAAAGTGTGCAACAGCTGTTCGCTTATTCTGCCACAAATGCAATTTTTACGTTTTCCAAGAATTACAGAATATTGAGAAAATTCCATAGAGCTCTCTTTATAATTTGCTTTTGTTTAGCAGTATCTTTGCTACTGAAAAGTGCAATTCTACTTTTACTTACCAATACTTATATTACAACCTATATTTGCAAGTATTTCAGACCACACCTTTTAAAGTCCCAAACTCTACTGTCGGCAGCCTGAATGCCCAATGCCTACTGAGAATTTAATACTTTGCTTAAGGAATAATAGAAATGATATATATATATTAAAAAAAAAATTAAGTCTTAGAGAAAACAGAAAAGATTAAGACCACCATATTCTTAAAATATATCACAAAAGTTTAAAACATCACTGTGTTATGATAGAGAATAACGTAGCTAGGAGCTTACACATAACTCAATAGTGAAGATGTGTAGCTTAACATTAAGAATACCAAATCTATGTTAATATGGTAACAAACCACAAAATTAATCACATACAGTAGTATAGTTTAAGAGACTGATTTTCCTATACATTACAGTGTTATAAATCAGGAGTAATTATTTTACATCAGTAGAGTTACAGTACATGTAAGAAATTAATCGAGTGCAACATTTCTTTAATCTACTCAGCATTTTTTCCCGTTAGCAGACTTGCCCTCCCTTCTCCCCAAACAGATAGGTGCTAATGGTGACTAATTGTATCCCCTATATCATACCAATTATTTAAAATGTTCTAATGTAATCCTTCATAAGCCACTACATATAATTAGCAGATGAAGAGAAGAAAAATTACAGGCAAAACACTGAGCAGAAATACATATGCAGAGTCACTGCTGAACTTGTTTGACATAATCCAACATTTCTTAGTAAAAGAAAAGAGTAATTCCAGAAAGACCTGGTGAGGCAAATTCTATGAATGCAGGCAAAGTAATCATTCTAGAATGTAACAAGATGAGGGGAAAAAAAAAAAGTAGATGTTCTCAGAATAAAGTGACAATGTGTCCAAGAGATGCCTTATGACTAAATCATCTGCTTTTTCCCTATTCTTGGAGCTTTGCTGGGTCCTTAGCCTAGTCACAACCTCCTTAGCCAAGCCTCAATAATGTACAACTAGATATACAAGATGCATTGAACATAAACCAGGTATCAGAATGAAAAGTGCACATTGTTTTACCATATAAATATGCAGGATCTATCTTTTTTGTATTTTCATGTCTGCAACAGGTAAAACAGGAATAAAAGATACTGGATGTGCTTAAAGACCTGTTAATTAACTGGAATCTTTGGGCTTAAAATATGGAGACCAATCATTCAATCTTCGCACGTGCCATTACTGACAGCTTTATCAGTGCTGTGTGTCACCCAGTTCCTTTGCTGTACACAGTGTGTTACTGGTATTGCTAAGAAATTCTGGGGTTTTTTGCCTCGGTTTTTCCTTAAACCAAAATAACTGCTAGCAGAAGTTGCTACAGAAATTCGCTCAATAGCATATTTCTCTTGGAAATAATATTGAACTCATGTCCTAACAGAGTGTTAGAGATGCTTGTCATTAGAGATTACATCTTTTGTAGGATTTGTAAGAACTGGCTATGTTAACATTGCCATAATTAAAAAAAATCAGCCTTTGTTTTGCTGCTGAAAAGCCTGCCTGCTAGTCATAGCACTCAGTTAAATCATACTGACATATCCTCCACTTTTTCCTTCTAACTTGTCATATTACTGCTGTTAAATAGTGGACAACTTGCCCTCTGCCTTTATTCAAACACTTAATGGAAGACACTAAAGAAAGGTAAAATATTAAACCTATAGAAATTATTTCTAAAACTAATAAATTGCTTTAGTAATATCACATAAATGTGTCTTGTGGTTTAAAAAGCTAAAAATAATCTTCTTATTGCTATCTATAGGTGTTAGAAATATTTCTAGACAACCCTATAAAATGCTATTTGATTAAGAAGTATTAAATTTGATAGGATCGTATCACAAATTTGCAATAAACCGAATGTCAGCAATGCTGAGGCACTTCCTGCATGTACTGGCAGCATCTAAACTGGAAGACGTGTAACTCTTTTGGTATATACCCACATATAAGTACTTTTTTCAGAGACTGGAAATAATCTATGCACATAAACGTGCATTAGCCCAGCACTAACATTCCCACCAGCCTCTCCAGTCTGGTCTCACCTGTGAAGAAACATAACCTGCACACTTATAAAAGGTGTGGCCAAGAGCCATGCTCCCTACTGATCCATTTTGAGGGCCACTGAAGCTGCATCAGGCACCCTGTGCCTCAGGAGACTCCTTTGGGCTCAGTAACCCTCCGCTTCATCTCTCCCATGGCCACAGGTCAGAGTTACAACTGAGAATACATTGTTCCAAAATTATAAATGGCCCATGGCCAAATATAAATTACATGTATTGGTTGCATTAGGATGGTCAACAAGAAGACAATTATTACATGTCTAATGCTATTTTTATTTATTATTCTGAGCTTTCTCTCTTTAAAACAGACATTCTCCCAACACATAGCACCCAAGCCCACCTCCTAATTTCAGAGTCCTTGAAAGAATAAGCTCAGCTGCTGGTGTAGCACTCCTTAATCAGGCCCTTCCAGCCATGCCTCGACTCACCTATGTGCTGTTAACCAAGTACCAGCTGGTTGAGTTCAGCTCCTGGGCTACTTCCAAAACCCAGACCTTGTAGTTGGGGTTGCCATACTTGTATAAACTGGAAACTAGGGCAGACCAGTTTGAAGGACTTCACTGCTGACAACTATACACAGTAAGCACACATGGAAAAAGTCTTTTTTGTCTCCTTGGATAGGTTTGAACTCTGCTCTCAGAAGTGACAGAAGATGAATTAATCTCTCTTTCTCATCCGACTTTGTGCCAGTTTCACCGGCCCAGTCTTACACAGTGAGGTTTAATAGAAACTGATTCACTGTATTTTTTAAAGGTATATTCTCATTCTCTGCTCATTTTAGTTACTCCACTTGTGAAAGGGGATTAGAAAGTCAGAGTGGGAGGAGTGGAAATCAAAAAGGAAATGAGATTAACACAGTGCCTTGCCTCTCCAGGAGCTCTGCCTTGAAGGTTCCCACATCCCCATTTCTTGATGTAACATTCTAAGATGATTTGACCTAACACACCACATAGTTTATAGATTCCACTGAATAGGCACTATGATGCATTTGAAAAGATGCCATTAAAGGAACTTCATGCATGGGGAGGGTGTATAGACTGTTGATCAGAAAAAGAGGACATCTGCATTAAAATAAAAAAAGATTATCAAATCTTCAAGATGTCAAAAAATATAGTTCACTTATCAATATGAGAAGTTTCATTTTCCTAAGATTCTTCTTCCCTTCAATGAGCGGAATTTTAAAGGGAGCCTTGACCACATGTTCATATCTCAGATTGGGTACTCACACTTTTCACAAAGGCAGTTTTCCTTGTGCTGTCTCTAACCTCTGAATTGTCCATATTACAGACTCTCATATAAATACAGAAGAACCTTAATGTCAACAATTTTATTTGCCAGTGATTCTGAAAACACTTTGCATTATGTGATATTCCTCATTCACCAAACTGAAATTATTAAAATGACTAAGACAATAAACGTAAGCTTTAAGAGGTTAATGATATAATAGCAAATGGAAAGGGAATTCAGTGTTAAAAACAATAAAACCACTTCTACAAAAATGGTAAAAATATAAAGCTTCCAGGAGTTTTGCAGTATACTGAGGGAGGGAGAAAATAAAGCATTGCCAACAAATCACAGGTATACACTATGAGAGAAAGTGAAAATGCTGCCAAGGCAGTGATAATGGCTGTGTATCTATAATTCATTCATGCCAAAGGATGCAAGATTACGTAATGTAGTGGCATCGCTGTATCCTGATTCATTAATAAGTCCTACAGAGTATTTTCTGCATAAGTTGGGATAGTGTATGAAATGCAGAGCCACTTTGTAAATTACTGACTCCCATTTTTATGACAGTGCTGAATGCTCTCATGGCTTGAAGTTCAGTTTCATAGCAGTAGTAAGAAAGGGTGAGAGTCTGAACGACAGCTCAATCACCAATCCATGGGCCAATCAGCAAGACTAGGATTAATCACACTGGTGTTGAAAGAGGAAAGAATGAAAGAACAGATTCACTTCCCACTTGATCATTAGTTTGCAGTAACACAAAGGGTGATGGAAGCTTGAAGGAGACACAGATAAAAGTGGCAGTAATAAAAAATGGCACAGATGAAATATGGGACTCGGAATAGAGAGGTGAGAATTGGAAGAGTTCAGAAGGGATAGCAATTAAACAAGGGGAGAGAGAAAGTGTGTTTGTGAGCATGAGTAAGTTACAGAACATTTGGCCTAGACATGGTAAGTAAAAGACAACGATTGTCAGAAATCAAAAATAAGGTCAGCAACAAAAAAGTTTTACACTATAATGAAAGAAGAAAAAAGAAAAATCAGTTCAGAAAATGACATATTAATGGAGGAAAGGTTATTGTAGAACAGAAAATGAATCCTAAAATTTGAAACATGGAAGCTTAACATATGAGTGAGACAGAGTGTAATATAGTACGTCGTGGCCAAGAGGAATGACAGCGACACCTAATCTGAATTAAAAACACTTTTTTTATTTCCACTGAGCATAAATTCTTAGAAGATTTCTTTCTATTAATCATCTCACGTTTTCCAATTAGGGGACAAGTGCAAATGTAATGCATAACAGAAAACACTATGACTTTCCCTCGCTTCAGCCCAACTATGAGAAAAACTGTGCGATATCCCTGAGGCTTTCAAGACAAATCGACATGATTGTTATCCTGCAACAACAATTCTGAAATGTCTGATCTGTTCTTTGGCTTTGAGAGCTGGGTTGTGTCAAGACTGTGGAGTCAACAATGACTCCTGGAAGAGCTGCTTTTCAGACCCTTGAGGTGGTATCGCAGAAACAAGTCCCTTTCTCTGCTGCCCTTCAGGATAAACTATATTGGGTCAGAGAAGGTAAAATGGACACATGCTCTTCCTCAGTTTGGTATCACGACTTCTCCTTTCACCCATTCCTCAATTCAGCCAAGCCTACAAGTGTAGTCATAAGGCTCCATGAGGGCACTCAAGAAGTAGAAGGGCAGGTAGGCTGTTGAACTCAGAAGCCTTGAGGCAAGCAGGAGGCCTAAGGAAGTCTTCAGAGGACAGCTGTGGTAGGGTGCAATGGCATTGATGAAGAAGCCAAGCTGAGACCTTTCATACCCATCTCAACTTTTCACTGCAGTACTTTACAAAACAGCAAGCAGATGGTGCATATTTCACAGTCATGCATTTGGAAATTGCCAAAACCAGGGCAATGCTAATATTTTGACAAGCTAAACCAGTACATGTAGATGCTTGAAAACCTTTATTTTTATTAATTGAATTTTTAATAGTGCCCAAAAAAGTTACTTTCTTCAAGCTCCGTGCACTTTCTAATAAGAAACTCTACTAACGTGAGTCTGCACTACACCCACAAATGAGCAGTCAGTGGCTCTCTCTAGGTCTGGGATAATAAGACATACTCACAAAAGAAATGTAGTCAGTGCTGTGACACACAGCTGGAACTGTGAATAACTCATTCTGAATACTCTGGTTTTCCCATCCAAGTATGGCAAGCTGTACACATGTACTACATAAACTAGAATTTTGAAAAAAAATAATGTGTCCACCAAGCAACTCATGAGATGGAGGACATGATACCAGGTGATGAACATCTCCAAGAAGCACAGAAAGAAAGTGCGTGCTCAAAAACATTAAGCAGGTGCTTGCCTTTAACAGACTGTTAAGGTCTCATGGCCAGCCAAAGGTCTGTGAAAGCTGATTGCTCCTTTGCCTATCAATCTGAAACTCTGCCTTCAATTTGCTTCTACCTTTTCCTAATGGCTATCTTCCTGTAGCCACTTGACAGTTTGACTGCATTTCTGAGTACTTTGTCCTGTTTCATTAGAAAGAGGTTTAGGGTGTGGTTAATAAAGAGAAATTGGGAACAAATAGTTTGCATTGGTACACGAGTGCACAGTGACACAGAAGGGGATTAGTACAAATAACTGACATGCATTTTTGGTGGCAGCATCTTATAGTTGTGCCCGTGAAATTGAAAACCAAAAATGTAATCTGACAAAAAAAGAACCTAGAATTCACAGTGGGCTTGAACCTAGTGGAAAAAGATTTAAACCCACACCCAAACCTTTTGTGGTATCATGAGGGCAAGCACAGAAAACAAAAGGGACAGAGGGATCCAAAAGACTGAACTGAAAGAAAAGGATAAAGTGCCTGACTCCCTTTTTTTCTCTTTTATTTTACTGTGGGGATCTAGTTTTCGTCTCACTGCTCCACTGCAGTGACTGGTATCTTATATTAATAACATTCAGCTTGCCACTGCTTCATACACCTATGCTTGTGTCTGCCAGTTGGGTGTCCTAATCAAAGGCACAGCAGTATACTCAGGGCTTCTTGTTTTACTCTTCATTTGATTAATGTGTACATCTGGACTGAAAAATTGTATGGAAATATTGTGCTTAAAGCAGAGGGGGCTTAGCAGGCATCACCACCAGAAGTGAAAGGCTGCTAATTCAGTGCTTCCCAGTAACTTATTGATTTCAATCAAGTCTCCCTAAAGAAGCATGCCAGCAGCAACATTGACAGCTATGTACATAAAGAAACAGCAAAAGGCAACAGCAACAGTGTTGGGAGAAGTATTAAAGACATTGTTTTCATAGAACTGATCTGAATCCAAAGTCTGAACAATACTTGTCAAAATGTATGTATGACAAGATGACACCTTAATTTACAGGAAGGAGAATCAGATTTTTCAAATTGCTATAGTTGTGAAGCACTGTTTGATGTTAAAAATAAGCAAAGCTCAAGGGAAATCCATTAATAAATGTCCATATATTTGGATTATTAAAAGCTGTCATGGAAAACTAATATATCAGTTTTACTTTAGAGGTTGTTAACATAAGAATGAGAAAATACGTATTGGTTAAAAATGACCACTTCTGGGAAGTCCTGTTTCATACACAGAAAGAAAATGTTAGGGCAAGTTTTGGCTGTTGTAGTGTTGAATTGCTATAAATTTAAAACAAATCTTCAAAAACTGTCGGAGAATTTGCTGTGTGTATTTCCAGTATGTGACAAACTAAGGAGCCTGCAGTTTAGATGCTTAATGGCTGGTGGTATAGAAAGGAAAATACTGTGTGAAAGAGACCCTCTAAGAGCATAGCCTTGAAGTACTACACTGAATTTTAGAGCTGACACATCTTTTGCTTTGTATCTGTATCTGTGACTATGGCATGTTCAAATATGCTCTTTTGTCTCAGATCAAATGATCTAAATTGCCTTCAAATGAGTTACTGTCACTGTCATCTTGAGAATGTTTCCCACCTTTGAAAGAAGGATGTTTTTTTTTTTAAGTTACTGCCATCTTGACTGTTGGGTTGAATTCTTATTTCCTGGAAATACCTATGTATTCCTTTGGGTATTATAATTCTTTACGGCAGATCTCTTTTGTCCGTTTGTTTGTTTTAGGAAGAAACAATTGAGATTTTTCCTAGACAAACTGGGAAACTGACCAACTCTTTAAATAAATTGCTGTGAATCCATTGCATACAAAAGCCTATTGGTTTTATAAAGTTAAAGACCTTTTAAAGAGCTGACAGATAGGAAATTTCAAAATCTGGACATCTCAAAAGAATCTTATTAGTATCTTTATCAGTAGTAGGGACTCCACTGTTTTGAAGTGGAATTACTTAAGTCTTGTCAGCCTTGCAAATCAGTAATTTGCTCATCATGGCTGCCTTTAACAGCTACTCTACGTTCTAAATTGCTGCATTATGTATTCAATGCAAAGCATATTCATGGTTATCCTGATCATGTGTTTGGATTACAAAAGATGCATCCTTGCCATGCTTCGATTCCTTCAACTTACCAATGAATTTACCTAATTCAAGCTTTTGAATATAAAACCTGCAAGTAGACAACCACAAGCTGCAGAAGCAGGCTGCTTTTAGCTGGTCAAGATGACTAGTATTCAGCATTTCCAAGTAGTTACTTCACATAATCTTATGCTCTATTACAACCAGATGCTCAGCAACCTGAAACGCAGGTGCTGGGGCAAAGGCACAGCCAAGGCTTGTAGTGGGGCTGGAGCTGGGGTTGAGCAGCTGCTCTCAGCTCCTGGCTCCTTCTGCAGTCCAGAGCCAGCCGAGCTGGATCATGATGCTGATGCACTTACCATTCTAATTCTGTGTAAAGCACCATTTCCTGTCTCCTGCTAAATATCTTTACCAGCACATTTTGTGTTTGGGAAAGAAACCCATGATTTGGCACAATGCCCTTCGGTGGCTGAAAACCAGGGATTCCTCAGCTATTCAGGCAATGAGATGATACACCTGAAGACCCCATTTACTGGCTCTCCTACCTGGATAGCCAGAAAGGAACACATAGTTGTTCCCTGTCTGTTAAGCAGTCTGAGATAAACTGGTTTTGTCTCAAAAAGCAAAACTTCCCCACTTAGGTCGCAGAGTCCAACAAGATAAAGGTTTTAAGTATTAACAATTATAATTAAATAGTTACTTCTTTTTTTTTTTTTTTTTTTTTTTTTTTCCTAGTATAAATTAACTCCCAACCCTTCACTCCTTGTATTTACCATCATACCACAGAAGGGAGGAAGCATCAGCACCTAGGCCAGGACACAACCATCATTTTCTGAGTCACTAGCCCCAAGGAACCCTTTCTCAGGCCTGCTGATTTGTATCACGGGACTGCAGTCCCTCCCTTCTCATTTCACCACCGCAAGAGCCACAGTTACAAAAGCAAAGCGAGTCAGCATTAGGGAAGATCAGTGTCAAGCAAAGTGTGTGGCTTGTAATATCCACTCATGCCAGCCAGCAAAACCAGCAGCACAGTCTATAATTGATTAATGAGGTTCAGTCTACACAGAAGGAAGGTGTTTCCCAAGCAGACACCATTCCTAGACTCACAAATGCACTTCTTACAGATAGAGGCAAATATAGACTGTAAGTGAACTAGCTCATAGGAAGGAGAAATATTAAAAGAGGCTGTAAGCCAGAAAGAGACTTAGGCAGAACTGTAAAGCACACTTGGAAATTATTTCTTTCACAAAAAAAAAATCCACATGTTTAAGTCATCTAGACACTCAGTAGATTTCTTTGAGAAAAACTGATACATTAACTGAGTAAACATGCCAGTCAGGAACACCAACCAGCAATTTACAAAAATGATGTTTGATTATTTAACTGCAAAAGAGTAAGGTTCCACTGGGAGAAATGTTTTTATTTACACCTTGTATCCAGAACAGGTTTAGACTGAGACAGAATAACCAAAACAAATATTAAGGGCTTTGTTAACTCAGCAAAACTCCCCCAGCTTACTGCTTACTGTCTTTATGTTCGGGAGCAGTGTTGCTATGTGGCTCATTGACACGTCCAACTCCTCACTCTGTGTATTGTCCAACAGATCTGAAGAGAAAAAGAGCTTCTCCCTTTTCTAGGGGAATATAGTAAATCTTTAAAGTGAGCTAGGCTCTAGCATTACAGACTTTTGAGAACTCCTATTTATTTCACTGTGCTCAGCACATCACCTGATTAGTCTTTGAATTGTTAAATGTAGCTGCACACAAAAGGAAATTATGGAATCACACATTGCTCCCCAGTTATTGACATTTTCACTACTGCAGGCGCAGGCTAATTTTCTTGTTGTATTTCCGTGGGGTTTCTCCTAACTTAACATTCTTTTAAGGTTGCCTGTGTTGAGGGAATTATTTTGTTTTTCAAAGCAAATTTTAGCTGATTACTAAGTATTTACATACTGTAATTTGAATGTCTAATTATACAATTAGTGTAAATACATGTAATATGGTTTATTTTTCACAAAAGCTGATAACGTACATTGCTTTTTGCATTTCAGTATTAGGAGATTTTCATTGCTTGTAATACACAATTCAAAAATTCACATTAAAAGCTTCTGGTAAAAGCTGCTCATTCATCAGTTAACACTTTCCAAATGATTTGAAACAGACTTCATACCATAAACCAAAAAAAAGACATCTGCCTTATTGCTAAAGACTAGAGCTCCCAACAACACTTACACTCCTCAACTGAAGAGTTACCTTAAGCGTCTTCATTTTTTCCTTGCAGGGCTCTATGATAGGTTTCCTTCCACCTTAAACTAGCGCTGCAAGAAAAATTTAAAATTCACCAATTGACTCCATTAATACATCACTCCTGACCTAAAAGAATTTTCTAGTAACTTGTATTGACATTTATGATTATACCTTTGATGAAATAAGAAAAAGAACACTTGGGAAGATGGAGAAGATGCCCTTCAAGTTTTAGACCTGCTTCCTTTTTAAGCAGTTTTAACAACTTCATAATTAGCAGACGGGAAAGTGTTTCTTTGGTTCCAGTTGCTGAAGCAATAATGCACAGGCACTGGGCAGCAGAAAGCTGCTAGCCACCTTTGCTCCTCCTCAAAAATCTGTAATACGTTTCTAGGCTGAAGTTCTAGACTCAAGGATTCAAATATAATGATGTTTCTGTAACCTGAATAAAATTTCATCTAGTAGCAGAGAAAAATTTCAATCAGTGGCTGAGGGAGCAGACACTTGCACTGCAGTAGGCACGGCCACTAGCCGTGGCCCAGCAGGACACCCATCAGAAGGCTATGCCATGTGGCTAGTGGGGAGCAGTGTGACACGCGTTGGGACAAATGAGGTGACAGGAGCTCATGATGGAGGGAGAAGGGACCCAGAGCAGAAACAGAAAAAATCCTGTTTCACTGGTTCATTGCTCTGGGGATAAGCTATTTGCAAGTGATCAGGACTCCTTCTAAGAAACATTTTACCCTCCAGAGATGCAGCACCTGACAGTGATTAAAACAGTTACATAAATAACAAATACACAGAACACAGATTAACACTCAATTATTTTAAATTACTGCAGGGGTAAATCCAGACCCAAAATCCACAGAGAGGCTTCCACTGTTCCAGTAAAGCATGGATTTTTATTTCTGGTAAAATATAAGTTTACATTAGAGGGGGTTTATATTTTCAGTTTAAATATGATTTTCTCTCATCCAACCTAGTGTTGAATTATGTTTCTTTTTCCAAAATTTGACTTATTTTAATTAAACAGATGGAAATAATATTTAAACAATGTGGTAAGATCAATTATGTAAGGAAGGTTTCTGAATTATATGTTATAAAAAGACTTTTTAATGTGTATTTCCATAACTTGGTATTCACCTCACAGTGGAAAATTACTTCAGTTGTATATTGGATTTTAAAGTGTACTGGAATTTTCCACCAACATTTCATGAGACGAAGTTTCATGTAATTAACACGAAGTTTTAACTTTAGTAACCACTGCCATTCCCTAAATGTCTTTTATTTTTTTAAAGAAATCCATTTTAAAAGGGCAGCTCTAAGAGAAGTAAAACTAAAACCTTGATACTGGCCTCCACAGCACTGAGAGCTACAAGCCCTGTCTTGAGGTGGCCACTGGGATGAGCTAATGTTTCTAAGGTACAATAAATGAAACTGTGCCAACACATATCTTCCACGTGCCAACACCATATTTGCTGTCCTTGATCACACTGAGAAATATCTTGTCCTGAGAATAAGATAAATTTAATATTGTACTATCAAGAGTAGGTCATCTTTTGATGTGTGAAGATGTCAGATGACTAAAGATAGCATTCCTATACATGTATTTCCTGATCTTACCGAAAAGCAGGACACCATTAAACCACACTCAAAAGACTTGGCAGTATGAAAGAATAAATAAAACCTCAGATATAAGTATATTTGAGGAAAATAGAAAACAAAGAAAAAAAAAAAGAACAAGAAAGAGGATGTTCACTTTATAAGTACACTGCACCACATCGGAATAAATTTTAAAAAGTATTTCCTAAAATTCTGGGCCTAGCAACAGAATATAGCCAAGTCATTAAAAACGTTGCACACACACTTAGTGTTCACCTTATTTTTATGCCTCCCTGACCTTGGTGAAATTTTTGGGTGTGTTTAAACTTTCTATTTAATCAAGGCCTCAGTTATAAGGATAATGATGCATTTACAGTATATCTTTTTCTACTGTAAGATGCAACTTACAAAGCAAATGTGAGGAATATCATGTTTGGCAGCATTCCCCTAAGGGAGTCTGGATCTATAAACACACGGATGTAATGCATTTGTTAATGCAATTCTTCTTCCATTCTCTGACAGTTATAATACAAATAACGTTCTCTCCTTAGGAAGCAATCCAAATACAATCAAACCAGAATATTAATATCTGTTAAGGTAATCTTCAACATCATAACTATTTTAGAACTCCATTTTCTGAGAGACTGTAAGAGACTGGACACAGACATGAGGCAGCAGCCAGACATCACATCTCGTTGCACAGCCCATGCGACACTAGGACAGCTCTGCTAAAACCTTGTGTAACTTCGTCATGGAAGGCAGAGAAATCTGTCTGCCAGCCTATGACAGATTTTTAGACATTCTTTTTTAGCTTTATTCTTTCAGTTTGCTCTCAAACAGCCTTTGCGTGAGCCCTCCACAAGTTAGGAGATTCACCTGAAAGCCTGGACAGACATGAAAGCAGGATGAGGCTCCTGCTCCATACTCACAGCCATTCTGCAGCAGAACATATTTCTGAGAATGTGGAAGAGAGACCCGTGTCCAGCTCAGACATGAAAGTCACATCTGCTTCCACGATCTGCCACTTAAAAGAAGCCCTTCAATCCCATGGAATATCTATTAAGTCTATTATGTGAGACTGGAAAGATCTCTTCTGTATCAGTCAGAATGAATAAATGCAGTCTGTATCGAAATAACTCACAAATAAACACAGTCATACCAGCCACCCATTTGTACGTGCTGGACTAACAAGCAGACAACCAAAAGAGCATGACAAAAAGGCTAGAAATCAGTCTGGGTTCAGAGGAATACAAGGAATCCCTACGATGGCTTTTTTTCAAGAACTTGCCAGTTAATCAGGAAATACACAGAAGCACAAAATCAACAGATTGGAAAACTCAGGGAAAGATCCAGAAGCTGGGGGAAAAAAAAAACAAAAAACACAAAACAACAAAAAAAAACACCACAAGAAACATGGGTTGTGAATATTTTGTTCAAATTAATATTCTGGCAGCTACATTTTGAACAAGCTGTAATTTGTATAAGACACCTTCTGTTAAATTTGTGGCAGAGAATTACAAGGACCAATCCAACTTGAAATCAAACCATGGGTTTGCATCAGTACATCTATTTACCCTTACTCACCCAGGCCTAAACTATTGAGAATGAGATATTTAAAATAAGAGAATGCAGACCAACACTTACAAATAATTTTCCTACAAAAGATGCATTTTATCTCCCCCCAAAAAATTAAAGGGATCTGCATAAGTCTTTAACCAATACTCATGCTCTGACAGCCTTTGTTCTATATAGTACTTTTGTACAACAGAAATTCATAGCTAGCAATAAGGTTTTAGGAACAGAATTAAGAAAAGGGCTAATCTATCAGCTATGTTGTCAACACTGTTTAGAGAGATGAAGGCAGAAGTATTAATCTGTCAAAATCAAAGCCACAAGACAATGCTCACTTCTGCAGAGTGGCTGAATTTTTCTGCCATGCATTTTATTTTTGAGTGCTTACTAGATAGGTAAATCACTTTAAGAGAGGTATGTAGAACCACAGTGACAAAATAATCTGGTAGAGAATTACAGTTGACAAATTATAACAAAGAAAAATGAGTGACTGTTCTTGCTAGAATAATATGGAAATAATGGGAAAACAGAACGAGCAGGAATTTTTTTTAAAACAAAAAACCCAAACAAAAGTATTTTAGCCCTGTTACAACACTTATGCATACTAAAAAATATTATTTTGGCTCTGATGCAATGTTTTATGCATCTCAATTTTTTGCTCTTTATGTTATCAGTATTGATGTCAGCCATACAGGTTATCTTCAATACAAGTATCAAAATCCTACTAATCTAAACAGGTAATTTTACTTGCCCATCAGTGATTAGATGCTGATTTTTCAGAGATATCCTCAACTGTTCTATGACACAAATATTATTTTCTGGACATCACAAACCAAAAAGCCTATTCTGATCACTGACAAATAATACTGATGTCAGCCAAGCTTTAAAGGCCACTCAGCATTAGGTGGATTGTACACACTCTTCAGAATGATACCAATGATTTCAGCTGTGCTACCATGCCATTGCAGAGGTTGATCATGACCAGTTTCCCTAAAGTCATAGATTTCATGCATTCAGTGAGACCATATCCTGGCACTTGGATAACTGTGAAGACTGTCCTGGAAACTAGCATCATACAGGATTTGGGAGAACAGTATTCACCCTCCTCTTTTCCTTGGTAGCAATTAAATTATTCTACAAGCAGTAGGAATTCTCTGGTCATGGAACAATTTAGGTTGCAACAGACCAAAGAAGGTCATCCAATCAAACATTTACGAAGTTCAATCCAAGGTGAGCTGGCTATATCAATCTGCTTCTTAAATGAGGTGGACCAACCAGCCAAACTCTAATATGAAATATTGCAGAGGGCATTGATTTTATGAAACCAAGTGACAAAACCTAGAAGCACTTCCACCTAATAGATGTCACAAAAAGACCTACATAACGCCAGAAATGAATGCAAATACTGCAGCCACATCCATCAGTATAATACAGCACCAGCAAAACCATCATATTGAAGTCTACTAACAACTTAATCAAAACACATCAAGTATACACCAGCTTCTATGGTTGCAGTACATTTTTTCAGTGTATGTTACAAACAAATGTCTTGTCTGTGTTAAAACCCAGATGCATGTGGGTTTTGTCTTGCAAATTTCCTTCAGAATGGAAGGGCAATTCCAGCTGACAAACTAGTCTACAAATATCCACACAGCTGTTGAAAGCAAAACAATCCCTTAACCTGAAAGTTCTGAACACTTCTCTGTGGACTACAACATGGCTCCACAGGCAACCTGTTTCAGACTCCACAACACCAGAAAAAAAAAGAGGTGGACTGCAAATCCGAGCAATGAACATCCTAAGAGGAGAAGAATGACTCAAATGTCAATAAATAAATAAATTGAGGGTATGTGAAGACTGGAACCATGAGGTATATTTAAGTTAAATACTAGGACAACCTTGTGAACTAGGATGCCTGTCCTATGCTTGGGAGTGCTGTGGTCCACCTGCAGTGAAAGGCACATTTTCTGAGGAGGTATGTCAGAACAAACTTGGGACCCTGCTTGGGTTGCATCAGGCACAGTAAGACACAAACCTCTTTAAATTCCTATGCACATCTAAGAAAAAAAAATGTTTGCTGAAGCCCCCTTAGTTTCTTCTTAGTCTCCTCTTCAGGCTAGCTACATAAACAGAACATTTCTTACAGTTGCAGATTAACTCATGGAATCATAGAATCATTAAACTCCCACTTATAGTGATGATTTCCAGAGAGGAATATCTTGATACAAAGAGCAGGGTCTTCGCATGACCTTAAGAGTTGTATTGCCACCCCATATTTGTACTCTACAGAACTGTGTATTGCATTCCCAAGCTCTGCTGGTGGTTGGCAAGATAAAGCACTTGTCAGTTATGAACCTGCAGAGTTCAGTTTAACAGGAAAAAGACTCAGCACTTAAACCAGTTTACAACTGGAGAAAAGGGTGTGACTGTAACACTTTTATAAGCTACCTGACTAGTTGAGCAGCCACCCAACTCACCAAGAAGCAATTGCTCCTCCGACACGGAAACTAGACACTACAACAGCTCCTTGCAGAGGAAAGACACTGGCAGAAAATGAGGTGTTCTTAGAATGGACGTAGGAAACCTCTGACCTTCCACTAGTGCTATTCCTCTTTCTATCACTTCTCCTTCACCACCACTAATATGATTGTAAAAAAACTTTATGTAGGGAAAAGGAGTCCAGATCAAGTTGATTTTAATTAACTTTATCTAAAAACCCCTGTCAGATTCACTCAATCTGTGTTCCAGTAAAACAAGATATTCCATTTTCCAGAGCATGTGGTTTCTTTCTAATACACATATAACCTTCTTCTATCTCATCAATGAGCATAAAGCAAAAATCACTTATGTAGGATATTTTGTGAAGGATATGGAATTGCATAAATGACTTCAGGAAAAAATTGCTTTACATTGTTCTGTTTGACATTTAATTATTTTTCCCTTTCATGGGTAAATTGTAAAAGTATTTCTAAACGAAGTCTTCTCATGAACTCATCAGTATGCATATTATGTGCTCACATTTAGGATCTATTTATAAAATCAATTCTGTTCTGGGCTCTGACAAACAAAACTGAAACGCAGCTGTGTGACATGTTGATATTTTTCATTAGTTCTAAAAAGCCTCAACAGATATTACAATTTTATTTGTTATAACCAAAAAATGCTGGACAACCCACAGGAAAGGTGACTTTTCTATTCTATTCTTTTGTTAATGTAAAGAAAGAAGAGGGAGGAAAGAAGTAGATAAAAATTGAAAGGAAAAAGTAAAATGAAAACTTTAAAATCACAGATGCACATGCTGGAAGCCATGCTGACTGCATAAATCCTCAGCATCACTGTCACAGACAAACATATATTGAATTACCCTTGCATTATTTGCACTTCCTTTATTACACTGGAGAAGCATTTGCTCAAATTTTGGTCTTATTTTAAAAATTCAGTGCCTCTTGGCATTTAATATAAAGAGCCAACATTCAGCACCTACATCTTTGAACAAACAAACACAAGCATAATTTGTGTGCAGAAAAATATAGTAGAGTTTACAACTATTCCTTTTTTGAGAACTGGGTCATGGTAAAGAAAATAAACACTTGAAACAGTAATGGGGGAAAGTTTCATTGTGATATTTGTTGATTAAATGGAGATTATTCTCAAGTACTCTTTAGGCATCAGAATGACAAATTCAAAAAAATAATAATAAAATTAAATTTCCTAATCAAGCATTAATTATAATGTAAATTATTAGTTTTTCAGTCTTTTAGTTTTTTCTAGTATTTTATTCATTAATTCTCCTGGCTACACGCGAGTCCCACAGCAGACAAACATCAAGTCTCTAAGTGTAAAACAGAAGCAGGAAAAGAGGAAGGAGACACTTGGGCTGCTCCAAAGAGTCAGGTTCATCAGCCCAGGCTCTACACCAGACCAGGTGGCTACAGCACTTGCTACACATCACCCCTCTGAGAGGACACAAGAGATGATCCTCAGACACATGCCCTTGTCCATTCTCATGTGACAAAGCCAACACACATTTCTCAACTAAAAGATTAACAAAATTTCAC
Source organism: Apus apus (assembly GCF_020740795.1). Classification (NCBI taxonomy): domain Eukaryota; kingdom Metazoa; phylum Chordata; class Aves; order Apodiformes; family Apodidae; genus Apus; species Apus apus. Next base: position 13,866,214 of record NC_067294.1, on the reverse strand, counting down.
ATGGAAAAAAGTTCAAGATACTACCTTGTTGTCATCCTCATCTTCTGGCTAATCCTGAAATCCCCACTAACCTCCTTCCCAGGGTGCCTGACTCTCCAGGCTCCAACTAGAGAACTTGCACACCGGGTGGCTATGAATTCTTTAATAACTGTGAACATAAAAATTAGCAGCTCAACACTTAGCTATCAAACTTCCCTAACTCTCATCTAGGCTTACACTGTGAAATTTGCTGTGCCACCTGAACACAGTTTCAGGGCAAACAGATTTCAGGCTGATAATTTTTAAGAGCAAGTCTCAAAAAAACAGAAGGGAAAAACAAACAAACAAACAACAACAAACCACAAAAAACCCCCAAACCAAACCAAAACAGAAGAAAACTGTATTAGCAGACAAACATCTGAGGACCGTATTTATTGACATAGAGGAAAAAATCAAAAGCATTGACTTGAATGAAAAAATAACTTTTTAAGGATAGTTCTGGGGAAGCAAAGACTGCTATTCAGAAGTTCCAGACTACATTTGTTTCAAAAGAAGTCAGCATATAAGCACTTTTGAGAACCCACTAACCAATCCTTTACACACCATGAATTTCTTTTTATACTAGTAACTTTTGAAAATCAAACATAGGTTTACAAAACAAAATAAGTATTTTTTTCAATTTTCTTAATTTTCTTAATATCACAGTATAAAATATTTTTTTGGCTTTTCCCTTTTCGATCTGCTGAAAATTCTACTTATATTTGTACAGTTTTGTGGAAACTGCTATTTCTTTAATTCCATAAGAGAGATAACGAGGACTTCCTTCTTTATAATTATAGTGTTACATTTTTGCATATAATTAGGACAGCTCCCTTGGTTTCTGGTGGATACAATTTATCTTTTTTCTAAATTTTTTAATTTGTTTTCTTTTGCTTTCCCCATAACTAAAGGCTATGTGATTGAACATAAAGTGGAGAATTGATGCTCTTATTCCCTTGTGAGTATTCACACTTGAACATGATAATATCTGATTTTAAACCACATGTCCTGCAGAATACTTAGAAAGGATGATTCCTTCATCCTAGATCCAAATACTTTTGGAAACAATGAAAATTATGATGACTGCAGGACAACTGACATAAGCCATCGAGAGCCACTTGTGAACTGGCAAAGCCAAAAACTGAGCAAAAAGTGCAGGAAGATCATTCCACTGTGCATGCATAGCCATACTTTTGAAGATAATGAAGATAACATTCTCTACGGTTCCACTGAAAAATGAATATGTCCAGTTGCTCCAAAAATCAGGATAACAATGAACTGAATGGTTTGTAAATAATTATTGGGTATAAACAAATATACCGAGTAGCAAAATATGCTTTTGTGAAAAAAAGATCCCAACACCATTCTCATGTCATTTCTCTTTGCACAGTAGTACAGCAACGTGTCTTATGAGCCGCCCTATTAAATGTACAATCAAGTATCACACTGCTAATGATATCACTGCATTCTTACTAAATGGGTATCATTCTAAAACGCTTGTATTCGAAGATAAGCAAAAAACAATACACGATATGTGAAATAAGTGATTTACCCTCTCCTATTGATAGTTGTACTGTAAAGCTCTATTATGCAGTAAAAGAACTTAGAGAATTCCAACCCTTGAGTACATCTGTGCAACTGTTTACATGAGCACCTAATAAGACAACCTAGGAAAAGAATGTAGAGAACTGGTTCCTTCTGTTACTGTTTAAAACTGACAGGCAGTCACAGTTAGTTGGAAAAGATGCCCCAGACCATTCATTGTATAAGGACTCCATGTTAACTCTTTCCATTCTATTTCTCTTCCTTCACCACAATTAGTTTTGCCTTTTTTTTTTTTTAATACGTTTTATTTAAATTGAGACAAAAGGACTTAAGTCCTCCTATCAATATTCTCCAGAGATATAAATCCTATTTGTGAGTATCCCTTTCCAGTCCTGGAGACAAAAGATTTGAACAATTAGCTTCAAATGTACATAAAACAGTGAGCTCTACAGTCCTCACTTCAGATGTGTTATTCTTTTCTATGCCATTGCTTGAGTTTAATGTTGTTTGATATCAGCAAAAGAAATATCTAAACACTGCTCCCTTGGAAGCTTGCATAAACACTGAAATAGAAGGAAACTATTATTATCCTCAAGGATAATATAGCTTTACCTTGCATGTAGTGCCAACATAAAACAGTATTAAAACAGAATCTGTAATAATATTCACATATCGGCATATACACTATAAAAGATTGTTTCATTCCTCTGTTAAAATTTACAAATAACCATTATTATATTGCTTATTCATTGTTATCTTAGATTTAAAGTCAATAAAAAGCTCCTTTCCTGTACATGTTACCTTAAAAATATTGTTGTAGTGGAAATTTAATTAAATTATTAATAATATCCCAACTTTTTTTTCAAAACTCAGTGTTAATGGGAGCCTGATTTAGCTTACAAAAGGAGTAGACCTTCTCTGAATGAATGGGTGGGTTCATCCTACACACACTACTTCTGTGGACAAGAGGCAGACTGTAAATTAAGGGGCTGGCAAAGCCAGGGGAGCTGACATGTAACAAACTAAAAAGTTACAAGCATACCTAGTGACTTAAAGTTGCTTTTATTTAAGGCAGGAGCCAAAAACCACTCTGCCATTAAAGAAGTTAGGGAGCCATGTGATTTTTGCCATAGAAATGTCCTGTTTGTCGTTACACTGTAACAATTTGGTACATGTAGTTGTATTCATGCCACTTTTCAGATGGGATGCCCCTGTCTCAACAACAGCTAAGAAATGAAAAAACAAACACCCTACAGTGTGCACTTTCAAATCTATGCAGCTACAGCTGGCAAATCCAAAGCATAAAAAGAAACATCAAAAGCCTTTACAAGTTCCTTAGGCTTACAGGAAACCAATACTAGAAATGCTGCAAGAGAAATCTTAACTGTTACTGAGATGTCCATGCGGGATGAAATACTGATTTTTAGCATTTGGAAGGAGATTTATAGAGCTGGTTATGAACAGAAAATAAGTACTTCACAACACAACAATCCAAATGCTGTGTGCCTGATTTAATTGTTTTGGGGCCAGGACTACACCCACAGGTTGAAACAAAAGTCAGATAATGCATTGAGAACATTAACAAGGGTGAACAGACTCAAACCCCTCAAGAATAAATTCAGTGACATTCATAGCCTTCTACTCCAAAATAAGGCTAACTTCAAATCAGTTATTAACAGAGAACTGCAGGTTTAAAAAACAGCAAGGTTCTTCTCTTTATAAAGTAGGTTGCTTATTTTTTTCCAATCAGTTCACAGTATTGATTCCTCTTCTATGATCACACTTAGCATAATGCCAAAAAGGACAGATGTGACAGAAATTCAAAGAAATATAAGGTTTCTGGAATGGCAACAACAGAATAGCATAAAGAAAAAGATTTTTAAACAACAACACAAAACAAAGAAAAAGAGAAAAGGGAAATGGAAAAAAAGAAAAATGAAAATAAGAGAAAAGGAGACTGGTATCATAAAATCACAAAAGATAGTTTTAATGTTGGATGCCCTCAACAAATTCACTGTTCTCTCAGAAATTTGTCCTATAAAGAAATAATCCATGCAACTGCCAGAAAGCTCACAGGAAAACAACTCATTGTTCCAGCAGCAAAGGGTGAAAACGTGCAGTTGTCCCTACTTCTGAGAAACAGAGGGACCAGCCATTAGCAATGATCTTTGGGGTGAAAAAAAAGGAGGATACACAGATACTCTGTGCACAGCAATTAGATCAGGCTCCTACAGATATGAGAGCTGTAAACCACCAGGAAAACACTTTGCTAGGATAAAGTGTCATCACCACACACAGCTCCATGGCTGGCTGATTTTGGAGAGGCTGAATCTTGTTGAGCTGCTACTCTTCTGAACTGTCTATCCATTATATACCATTCAGTGCTGAGGGCTACGAAATCTGCACACCTCAGGGAAAACAGAACAGAGCCAATTATAACAGAAGATATAATATACCTGGGGATACTAGTGGATCAAAAGCTGGACATGAGACACCAAGGTGCAGTTGCAGCCCAGACGGCCAACTCCATCCTGGGCTGTACCAAAAGAAGTGTGGCCACCAGACTGAGAGAGGTAATTCTGCCCCTCTGCTCTGCCCTGGTGAGACCTCACCTACAGCACTGACTCCAGCTCTGGTGCCCCAGCACAAGAAAGATGTGGAGCTGTTGGAACGTGTCCAAAGAAGGGCCACGAAAATGATCTGAGGGCTGGAGCACCTCTCTTATGAGGACAGGCTGAGGGAGTTGGGGTTGTTCAGTCTGAAAAAGAGAAGGCCCTGGGGGACCTCATAGTGGCCTTCCAGTACCTGAAGGGGGCCTACAGGAAAGATGGGGAGGGTCTTTTTACAGGGGCTTGCAGTGAGAGGACAAGGGGTAATGGTTTTAAGCTGAAAGAAGAGAGATTTAGGTTAGAGATCAGGTGTAAATTCTTCAGTGTAAGGGAGAGACACTGGAACAGGCTGCCCAGAGATGATGTAGGGGCTCCATCCCTGGAGGTGTTCAAGGGCAGGTTGGATTGGGCTCTGAGCAGCCTGTTCTAGTGGAAGGTGTCCCTGTTCATGCAGGGGAGTTGGAACTGGATGATCTTGAAGGTCCCTTCCAACTAAAAAAATTCCGTGATTCTGTGAAGATGGAAGTATCCCTAGATGGTAAGCCAAACTTCAGTAATCAATATCAAATGTAAAGTTAATTATAAGCTATTTACAGAATAAACTTCTATTTCATAATACTTTCACTTGTGCTTCTTTTCTGTCATTATAACAATGACATTCAATAACGTGTATGGTAGAGGCAAAGTAAGAGGCATATTATAAAATGAAAATAGAAGAAAGCACCCCAAACTACTTTTCTGTATGTTTGAGGAGCATTGGTTTGACTGGCATTTTTTGTATCTTGGAGAAACGTAAATATTGATTTCTTCCCAAATATTATTTGATCTGCAAACTCCATAGACACTTTTTGTCTTTAAGGGATCAGTGTATTTCAATATTATTGGTATGAAAAGAGAACAAACAAAATGAGCAAATGGTAAAAAATGTAACCCTTAGAATACAGGCTAGATTTAAAAGGGCTTACAAAGAGGCTCAACAGGGATATATAAAGCTAGTGAAAAAATTATGCTCCTGAAAACTATATATATTCTTGGAAGAGATACCATACCTTCCCATTTCTTCATCCTGTCCTGTGTTCTGGATGAGAACACAACTGGCTATCCAGATTTATTAGTTTCAATGCCATTTCATGTTCACACCTGGTTTGGAAAAGGAGCACTCTGATTATGCAAGCCCTGATCTTGGTCACTTGCTGAGTCAACTCCTGATGAGGCTACCCAGATTTCACAGAAATCAACAGTGCACTGCATAGCCCTGCACCAGTCACTCAGTATCTATGGGCTCACATTACATTAGCATGTTTGAAATTGAATAAGTATATTATTTGGAAACATTCAACATACAATGGTATGTTACCATGTTTAGAGAGGAAGAAAAACATTAGCTTAGGAGGCTCCTGGCAAGGGTAGCAATATTAGAGCTTAATGCAAAAATCTCTTTCCTCAGTATCAGATAAAAAGAACATTACATATAGATATATAATTTTTTTCTTATATATAGTTTTTAAATAAGATACTGGGAATTAGACTACGTTTCCAAACTCAGCCAGACTAAGATTCATATAAGGAGAAAAAAAAAAATAAAAATCCTATGTTTATTCATCTTTAGGAGATGCTAATATATTAACAGAGATATGGATAAACATAAAACTCATCATTCAGTGTTAGTATTAGAATACCAAATATTGCTGATGGATTATGTTTTTCCAAGCTTTTCAGATAATTAGACATACTAGGTTCAGAGCTATTTTTGAAATTATAAGGGACTTGTTTTGTTGTGGTCTATTTAACAAAATGTTTGACATTGTTTCTAAAGCTTGTTTACATTCCTGTACATCCTAGCTTTACTGAACTGATATACAGTCCTTTGGATTATAGAGTCCTGCTAGCAACACCACTGAGATAGTGGTACAGTAAAAGACAATAAAAAACCCTTGCTTTTCACCATGTCTACAATAAGTCAGGGTACAGTAATTCTTCAGATCCTTTCTAAAGTGAAATATAGCATACTATGCTAAAAAACTTTCATTTCATATGCACACATGTGTGTCTGAGAACCCTTGACATAATGGCTTCCATTCAGCAAACTGTTTCAGAGCTTGCATTAGGTAAAATTGTTCAAAATTAAATGTAACCTTAAATCATACATAGAGCACTCACCAAAGGCACACAGAAACAGAACAAAATTTAGGTATTTTTGGTCTCATTGCTTTTAAGTAACACATTTAAATTCAGGCACGTACATGGGATGAATAGCCCTAATCACACTAGGCACATTCTTACCTTTTTAGTGAGTCAGCTTTTTAAGATGCAGTGCATATTGTACTAAGGTCCCTTCAGTCTCAACAGTCTAGCATCACATCAGTCACATCAGTCTTTGAATTTACGCTACCAAAGAAGCAGCACATGAGGTGCCAGACACCCTCATCTTCCAGCACTGTCTGAGACAACATGCAGTCAAATATTCCCGTAAATGCACAGCCAGCAGTGGCTATTCAGAAAGATATTCTTTAAGGAGAAGCATTTATATAGCTTCACACTTCCCTGTGCTTGTTCAAAATCTGGTTAAGCAATGGCAAGATCTACCTACTCAAGCTGCATCAAGAAATCTTACCAGCCACAAAAATCTCATGCATAACAAATATGTATATGCATGCATTGCATACACTTAAGATACACATACATATATATATATATATAGATTGGTAGCAATTCACATTGTCTGACTGCAATGAAAATAAAAAAATACATAGCACACTTGAAAGACTACAAATACTTCACAATAGTATTCTTGAAAGATAGGAATGTGAGAAATACATTTAAAAACATGGCTTTGTTGTTAAGATGTTACAAATGAATAGAATCAAAATATGAAAGGTAACAAAGATTTGTAGAATTAGATAATTAAGCACTGCTTTTTTCTCTCTGGGTACCATTACTCACAATGTGCACATGTATTATACAAAATAACTTTAAACCAGAATGGGTATTTCACCCTTAGGTTCGTTCAATAGTCAAGATGAGTTATAGAAAAATAAGTTAATTTAGGATGAAAATAAAGCATTTTTAAATATTTTTTTTTCATACTGTCCTTCAAAGACCAATCCAAACACAGACTTGAAAAGAACAAGATCTCTGTTCCAGTGTAGGTCCTTTTACATCTTAACTTCTCATTTGTATCACACAACCCTGGAGTCCTACAAGGGCTGGTTGCTTTGCTTAAATAAATAAATAAGTAAATAAATAAATAGAGGGCTCAACTATTCTCAGTCAAACACATTAGTGAACATAGATATCTGAATACTAACTTGAATATCAGCCTTGTGAGTATTGTATTTCCCACATTAAAATATGTGTTGGAAAAGATGACACAGTGCTGAATCACTTTATGTAAGCAAATTTTTAGATTAATTTCCATTCTGTATTCTGTTCTATAATTCCAAGATGTAACATTGCATCTATGCCTCATCATTGTAAAGTTGTTTGGTGGGGTTTGGTTTTTTTTGTTTGTTTTTTATTATTAATCCCTCATTCAAATTAGAAATGAAGATTTACTTATTTATATATAACATTCATCCAAATCAGCTTTGCTGGTTTATTCTTGTAGCTTGCAGTTTAGCTTGAGATTCATTTTCTCAGGGGATTCACGTTCTCTGCCTGTAACAGCTTTGTTTCTTTAAGCAATGCGCTGACTCTGTACAAGACTGGGACTGCAGGAGCTCATTTCTGGGTTCTTTATTGAAAAATGTTACTCTGTAGGTGGCAATTAAACATCATACAGTGGGAAACGACATCCATCTCCTTGAGGGACAAACCTCAGTTCTGTCCTTGCATCACCCTTGAGTTTCCATGAGAAAAACAGCTGATGCATATGAGGTCTGACATGCTGAGCATGAGATTGCACAGCGGTTTTGGTCAATTTAAGCAAGGATTCCATCAGACAACCCTGCCCTGACTTTGTGTGTCCTTCCCTTGGGCTAGTACTTTGCTTTTACAAACATGATGTAGTTCATCCTCCCCACCACCCAGCCTCCCTCCCCAGTAATTTTTTAGTTAAACCCATACTCTAAATTCTCTCCACATCCAGTCAGTCAGTCAGTCATTAGTTTGTCACTGTACAGAAAAGGTAAAAAAAACAGGTAAGGCAGAAAAAAGTAAGGGGGGACCCCTAGCAGGCCTGATCGCCCTAACAGTCACTTAGCTTAATGTAAGCTGGTGTGCACTGGTGTGCTGTGACAACATTCCAGATGGTCTTCACCTGCTCATTAAGGGAGCCATGCTTCAAGGCTCTCACAGCATGTGACAATTCAGAAGTGGACTAGCAGAGAACACCAACGACAGATTCAAAGTCATAGTATATCTATCTTGAACACAGAAAAAGAGAAGTTGCTAATGGTTCTAAAAATACAATCATATAATACTGACGTGTATTCAGAGTGTCCCAAATCATGCAATAGTGATATATCCTGGTAAAAACAACTTGTGTATCCAGCATTTCTTTTTCATAGCATTACCATTTGGGTTCATCTGTCTTTATGTGAAACCAGTTCCTCCAGAGCTAGCTAACAACACAACTCTACGACAGTAAACTACTATTTATACTTACTTTTCCATCTAAAAGAAACTCAACTACAGAGAGCAATTAAAAATAGTAAACATTTCCCATGTCTTTTATATCTCCTCCTTAAAGAAATTAAACAACTGCTGACACAGGAAGAAGCAAATTGCTCTTGACTGCAGCTAACGCTTCATAACCTCCTTGAACTCCTGGTGATCATGACCCTCAGCTTGAGATACAACGTCCAAAGTGAATGAGCATCTACTACCCTGTAAAAAAGCCACCAAAAATATTGGAATATTTATTCGAATAGAATATTTGGCATTTGGGTTTCTCACCTCAAATGACTTGTTAAAACTCAAAATACTAGTCAAAAAGAATTCATATCACAAAACAGTCTTAACACATAAGAAAATCATACACAGTTGTTCGAAATTGCTCAAGAGTCACTGATGATAGAAAATCAAGTAATCCTTATTCTCCAGGTCCCAGTATCTATAGCTAAAAACCATTAAAAGAAAAAAATAATAAAGCAAGTTTACCCTATCTACAACTTGTGGTGTGATATTTTCCTTTATAGCATTCTGAATGTTCCACTTTCCAAGAACAATGAACTTGAGAAAATAATATGAAAGGAAAAATCTCTCCTGCTTTCAAGAATATAATTTCAGAAGTGATTCACTGAAAATAGTGGAGAATAAAAAAAGAGTCAGGATAAAAGATTAAAATGGCTATTCTATTTGCTTTGTATTGATTCTGCTTTAATCTCTGTGTAAAGACTAGATAATTCTAGGTGTGGGACATGGCAAGTAAGTGGAATGAACAGGACATCAAAATGACATAACAGTACTTAAAGTCTACTGTTCTTTGTTACATAGACTGTTATATATGTATCTATATATCTATGAGATGCTTATCTGCTCTATAAATCTAATTCCAGGAAAAGAGAACACTGGTGCTGTTACTTTTTTTTTTTGTTTCCCAAGGCAAGTACTCAAGGCAAGTACTTAATGGAAGGAAACATCTCACAAACTTCCATGAGCTACTCTTCTTCATAATAATTCTGAGCTTTGTAACTCCCATTTTCACTAACGACAAGATCAGCTTTCAGCTGATGTAACCCAGAAGTCACTTCCAAACAACTCCCTTAGTGCTCTTCTGTTCCACACACTTTCATGAGCACACAGCTGAGTCCAAAGCTTTGCTGGGCTTTGGGTCAGGAATCGGGGATGACAGATGGAGCTCTGTCCTGTGCACTGTGCACCAGCTACAGGTGCTATGCATCTACTGACAGCTTCAAGGGACCACTCAAGCATCAGGGATTACTAAACGTTGCAGGTTTGGGGTTTGCAGAGAAGTTTTATAAAGCAAAAGAACCTTCAATTTCTCAACATCCAAAGGACTCTTTTTGTGCCAGCAAGGCAGCAAACTCAGACAGCACTGAAAAAGTGGGCTCAATGTGGTTGTTATAATGCATACATATGAAAAAGATAGCCCCTCTTTAGTCAAAGTATCATCACGTACATAAAGTCACGTTAACTGCTCAAATATTTAAAAAGTAAAATGTATTCATTCATACTTCTTAAACTTCGAAGTCCTTCTGATAAATCTTATTTTGGGAGAAGATCTGCCTTATTCCTACTAATCAAAATAATGGTTACCAGAAGAGATTTCAATATCAAAATCTTTATTTGCTAAAAGTTCAATCCTAAAGACTTTACTCCAGCACACTGTCTTTGAAGTTAATAAGGAGTTTTACCTGAAAAAGGACAAAGGTTTAGCACTGACTTTGGTTTCTTAATTGCTTTTAAAGCATGCAGGCTTTTTCTTTGCTTTTCATGAAAACTCTCAACTTAGGATAATTGCTACTGAAGCTTTCAATGGGTGTTCAAAACAGTCACCATCTGCTAAGAAGTAGTGAAAAGAGCCTTCTTCTGCAGTAACTATCACAGCACATGAGAAACAACCCTGACAGAAAACAGCAATAGCTCTTTCCAACTTAGGGTTTCTTACAAAACACAAAAAGTGAAAACCTTATTCCATCTTTACCAGCTGAATTTTAGAAAAAGGTAGAAGTGAGGCTGGCTTTTGTAGATAAAACACTAAACCTATCACCTCTAGGACAGCTGTTTTGTCTAACACAAGTTCCTAAACAAACAGAACTGGGTATTCTGCTTTGTGATAGCAGTTCATATCAGAAAGCTGATCACTACACATGACTCAGAACAATCAGCAGTCTTTGGCAGGAAGACTCAGTGTGAAACTATCACCCACTGTGAATCATCTCTTATCCTAGGAAGGCAGTAAGGGAAAGGAAAGGGCAGAGGTCAAGAGCAATGCAGTGTAAGGACAGCAAACAGTTTGGACCAGATGCACACTATCTGGTTATATAAATAAGTCAGAACTCTCCATTTTCACAATTACTGTGACCTTAACTGTCCCATTCACTCCAGGACTGGAAGGAGTAAATGAAAAAATGAAATTAAGAAGTTAAAACAATTACAGTCCCATATACAACCTCTAAAAATTCAGATCTGAACAACTGAGTGAGGCTGAATGCATAAAAGGTCTGACAACTGTGAAGTTAAATATTGTATACATATCAAAACTGTAATATACATGTGGAAAGCTTTCCAATGAAATCTTAACCATAAGCAGCCTCTGCAAGTTTGGAACAGTCCGTCAGCAAGAGGAAATGCAGAATTTTGATCAGTGCTTAGCTTTTTGAAGACATTTACTCTGAAACATTCTCTGTTCCATAAGCTATATGCCTTGTTTGTCAATGAGTCAGTTCCTGTTAATAAGTCATGCAAAATGATGCAGATTGAAGTTGTGCAAAGAAAATTATCTTTCTTGAAACTACTGAGTTAGCTGATTTGCCTACTTAACATGTTGTGACAGCTTCAAGATCTTGAAACTGTCTAGAGATATACACAAACCATTAAAAACTCCAAGAAAAGCTGCATTTGAAATTATAGCAAGTGTCAAAATATCTTGGAAAACGTAGGGCAATAAAATATTAATAACAAAACAGCTGTTTAACGGCAGCCTACCAACACTTACAACATGTTGATGTTATTTATACAGAAGAGAGACTATGTCAGATTTAGAAAATTATGTCTTATGGTTCTCCAGGATGCTTTAAGCACATACTAGGAAAACAAAACAAAAAAACAGGGGAGGGGAGGAAAGGAGCTATTTAACTATAGTTGAATTTAACCAAGTGTAGTAACAAAAATGACAACTTAGTAGGTAAAAAGCTTTCTTTGTACACTGACTCTTGACAGCCTTCAAGAAAATAAGAATAAATAATGCCTTATTCTGATGTTAACGTTTTTGTTACTTGTCAGTGATTTTTGTGTGTTGGCTGGTTTGTTTTTAATACCCAACACACAACATCAGTCAGAAGACCCCTATTAACCATACAGGTTGAATAAGGTTAAGTAGATTTATGCGACCTCCAGGTCTGAAAGACAAATAGAAAATAAAAGCTTCAGATGGTACATACACTGAACCTTGCAGGACCAAGGATGACCAGAATAAATGTTTTTGGTTTTTTTTAATGGTTTCCAATTTTAAAAATATTGTAAATATGTCAAATTCTTTAAAAACCAAATAGTGAAAGGTTTAAGTACTCCAGTCTGAACCTGTACTTGCAAAATCTAAACAGTATAGACTATTTGCCTCTAGGAAAAAGGCTACCTCATCCTGTTTTTTACAGTTTGATTTTATGGATTCTTAAAAAAAAAACAACAAAAAAACAAACAAAAAACATCCCAAATCTTTACTTTTCACTTTTTTCTTTTTTTAGAGTGTCATTTTCTTAATGAGAAATTGATGAATGATGACATCTGGCAAGACAAAAAAGCATATGGTCTAACTAGCTCTTTCTACAGGGGTTAAAATCAGTTTTGCAATTTTCTCTGGTTGCCATTATGATTGACAGCTCATCAAATAAATCACTCACTCTTCTCCCCCTCTGTGCTGGTCCTCTGTACCATCAAAGACACCAGGGGGTAAATTTGCACTGTAGTGCATGAGGAATTAGACACACAAGATCCATTAACATAAATGAAATTTTTTGCACGTAATTCCCTGCACACCATGCTGGAAAATGTAGCCGTAGGATATAATATTCATGTTTTCTTCTTTATTCTATTTATAATTTCAATTATTAATTTCTAGCATAACTGGGATCTTCAGAAGAAAAATACATGCCTATTATGTTACCTCAAGTACTGTTTAAGCCACCTTGAGCTTGATGTGGAAGATGACAGGGAGGTGACTATGTATAATAGGTATGTGATCCACAAACTAAAGAGAATTAGGACTGTTGACCACACAGGCTTTGCTTGCTTCACAACTTATAACCCAAACCTTACCTGTTGCAGCTCAACCCATCTTATATTTATCTCTCCCAAAAAGAAGTCAAAACAGATTTGTCCTGGTTTGAGCCAGAATGAAGCCACTCTTCCTCTTACTGATTGTTTTTTCCTTCAGCAAGCTTTCTTTTAACTAGTAGCAAAGTGTTCCAGCTTGGAATGATAACAAATGGTGGAATGTTTTTCTAACTGCTGGGTCTTCAAGGTCACACCTTCACTCTGCTGGCTCAGACAATACAGGGAGATCTATGACACCCCCCCCCCCCCCCGGAGGCTGAACTAGACAGACAGCAAAATTGGCCAGAGATATTCCATTCCATAGATCTACGTAAGCTCAGAGGAAGGTCAGAGACCACAGAAGACAACTTCCTTCCTGCTTCTTCCCTTCTCTTCCGTCCACGGCTGGTGTTCAAGGAGAACTCTGTCCATCCATTACCACTGATGCCCAGGCTGGAGCTCTCCTGACCCTCATCACTCTCCGCTTTTCTCCAGCAGCTCTGGGATTTTTTGGGGCTGTTCCCAGCTCAGGAGTTGCTGTGGGAGTTGCTGGAGGTGAGGGGAGAGGCTCTTGCACATATCTCAACATGTTTGTATATAATTGTATATATATTTTTTTATCATTACTGTTTATTTATTTATCCACAGCCTTTTCCTCATCCATTTGATTTATCTAATTTCAATCTGCATCAATTTTAAGTCTTTCCTTTTGATAAATGTGCAAATAATCAATTTGTGTCCATTTTCTTTTTTAAATGGGATTAATGGATATACTGAGAAAAATATAATACAACTGCATTGACATAGAAATGAGATATGAAAGTTCATAATCAGGACATGATTCACTATCCTAAAACACTTTCAGTTACAGAATATAGAACCTTTCTATAAGCAGACAACATCTCTCTGTTTTTCTATCTTACACAGGCAAATGCATCTGTAAGAGATGTTGAGACTAGGCTGTTTGTACATGGTAAATGCGTGGTATGACCAGTATTTTCCTAATATTCAAGGAGACAATGTCCTTCATGCTGAAGGGCTCAAAAAGAAAGGATAATATATTTTATTTTTTAAACATTTCTGAAACTTGTCGAACAAGAAGGAAGTGCCATAAGGGAAAATGGGGCAGGTTCAAAGACAATTAAATTAGCAACATAAAGCTGAGAAGGCCAAGTTTGCTATCATACAGCTTACAATCTGCAGAACTGAGACAATATTAACAAATTGCCAGGTCAGACAAATATTTTTTCTATTTATTAGGGAATGAATAGAGGCCAAAGCAAAGAATGCTGTATCAGTAAAGAAGTTGACAATAAGGATAAAGCAACTAAGTCTGACATCAGGCATTTTTGTTGAGGGAGATTTTGACATAACTGGCAAAAAGGAAAAATCTAAAATAGCTGCTAGCGTGCAGATCTGAAGAATTATCATCTTTGAAACTGGTGAAGAAGAAGGGAGAAGATTGCTGAGAGACTGTGTCATTCATCTTGGCTAAGATTAATAGTTCAAAAGCAGTCAATGTAACATGCCAGAGAGATGGAAAAACACTAGGTGACAGAAGAAAGGTCAGAATGAGACTGCTAATTGTGCAACATATTCAACACATTTGAAAGATATGATATAAAACTATAAGATACTATTTGAACTTTTAATTCCATTGTTTATTACCAGGTTTCCTTCTCTATTGTCAGAACCCAGTTTTTAAAAAAAAAGTAAATTCAAAGTCTAGACAACACATGTTCATGGAAGGTCAGTATGAACCCAAAGCATATTTTCTATCCTGGTCCCTTTGTGATAAAGCCTGAGGAACACTGACTCTGCTCTTTACAGGTCTGCTTTATATAACATGAGCTTATTTTGAAAAAGTGTTTTAGTAAGTAACTAACATGTCTGGAAAGTTTTCTATAAAATGTTCTGCTTACTGGTTAATCTAACAGCTTTATACATCACTTTAGCATACAGAGAAAGAAATCTGTGCCTGTTTGCTCCTTGAATGGCAAGTTTTTATACAAGAATATATTTTCACATAGTATAATGGGACTTCATACAGACTTCTGTTTCTTTTTACTTTTCAGAAGCACTAATTAAGAAAATGCTGCAATCTTCAATTTTCAAACAGAAAACCACAGCAAGTCTGTTTGCTTCTGTAGATATTTTTTAAGTTTATATAAACTTTTTTTTCTCTCTTGACAGAGCCAAACACAAAGGAAGAAATACCTACTGTTCATCTTAATGCTCTTTTAAATGTTAAGGTCTAATTCATGTTTACAATACCTTACACGTAGCTCCCTCATATCTGACATAACCAATTATCCAAACAATGCTAACACTACCTTTATTTCTGCTGACCTATACATACTTTTTCAATCAGTCCTGAAATTCTGAGTAGGAGCTTTTTTAGTTGGTAAAAAGGATATGGTCATATTTGTCATAATTTCTCTTAGTTTTATTAGTCTGCATTTTCCCATAACAAATGGAACTTGAACTGACAGCTACATTTTTAATGTTTCCAGAACTTTTCTGTTGTTTTCATTTACTTAACAGCTTATGGTACTCCAACTGAAGCTGAATCCCCTGTGAATATACTGTTTACTACTGCTGGATTACAATTAAAATAATTAATAGCACAACACTAGGCTTGACACACAACACTGTGTGTCAATCACGGGGTATGATACCATGTATCCGATTCTTTATAACACCAATGAAGAGGCTTGATATATCTCATGGATAACTAAAGATGCAAAATCACGAGAGAAATTAAGTTAATGACATCTCACTACAGCAAAGTTACTCAAAGTTATTTTGGAAAATACAGGTAATGACAATGCTTATGGATGTGGTTCCTGAGTTCAGATAAACAGTATCTTGTTTTCAACCATAATTAATTCTTTCATATGTGTATATAAACACACAAAAAGCTTTTGAGACACATCTACATGTATGCTCAATCACTTCAGCAAGTATCATATTTATATTATTATATTTATATTGTATTTATTTACAGTAAGTTACTTGCTAATTAACAGTAATTCCTATTTCCTACAAATTGTGTACGGAGTAATGAATGAAGAAATCTTTCCCCACCCCATGGCCAATGACAGCACTGAGAATATTAAATCCCTTGTATCCTCCATTTGATTACCTATAATCTCAAACTATAATACTTGCACATGAAGGGACCATTTCATGGCAATAAAGTTCTACAAAGATGGCACCATCTACTGAAGTACCATTTGCAGACCTTATTTATTACGACTGTTCACAGGATAACAGTGGAAGAAACCTACCATGTAGTTAAAATTACTGGACAAAAATAGCTCCTCTTTCAGTGGTTTGTTGCTATATTCCACAAAGAAATACAGAGAAATTAGTATTATTTGTAATCCTATGGATAAAATTGAGCTGCTTAAAATTGGGAGATGTCTTGTGTAGTTATTCTGAATAGTTATCAAGAGTGCTAAAACCCAACAAAGCAACTAAAAAAGAACCCAAAACCTAGAAAACCAAGGAGTAGTAACTGGTTTTAAACTTATTTTAAAAGGTGAGATATTTAAGTACACTACTTAGTTATGAATTTTATCTTTCTAGCTCAATAAATAGAGGAATATGGGCAAATTATTGTAAATATTTAGGGTTTGCATAAATGTGTTTAATAACTTGTAAGAAAGGTGCTGTTTTGAGACTTAATTGCAAACAATTTCTCTTACTCTGATTCACAATTATATTTGTATTTCCAAACTGAATGTAAAAAAACCAAATAATTATTTTTTTGCTTAATTTGTGAGTAAAAAAAAATAATGGAAAACTATCATGAGCTGTTAACTTAAGGGAGAGGTTAAGTACAGAAGGGATGTACAAATTTACTCAAGGAAGACAGACACCTGCCTATTACTGTTGCTAATTTTGTAAAACAAAAGAACAAAACACAACACAAAGAGCAGGATAGAATTGGCTTCCTATACTCTGTAGCAATATTGCAAGTTCACCTAATAGATGTTTTTATTTCTTAGACACTTATCTCTATCCATCAGCTATGCAAGACTGAAATTTTGAAGTTTTTGCAAACACCTAAGTCTTAAACAACAAAAAGGAAATAAACCCATAATATCTGAATCTTAATTTTCAGCGTGTTGCAGTTTACATAGGTTTGTTTCCTATTGGACTAAACAGGATTATCCACGTCTGATATGCAGGAAAGATTCTGACCTATAATACAGGGAGAATATAATCTTAAACATGTTAGTAGTCCCTGACCTTTCAGTCTCAGTTAAGGAATGGACTAAGTGTCTAGCAAAATTTAAAGAGAGCCCAGAACTTGAGGCAGGGCAGCTGGCAAGGATAAAACCAAAATCAATGGTAAAGGCAAAGGCAAGGAGGCAAATAAATGAAAATGAGTGAGGATGGCAATCCTGATACATCTGTAATTTCTTTAGAGCTTCTGAATAATTTCCCTTGGATCAGGAGCAAATGAGTTATATTACAAGACTGTAATTCCCTTTTGCATAAAAATCTCCTTTAAAAACAAGGATAGCCTAGAGATTACTGGAACGGGAATGAATGGCTTCCCTTGGTCACACAGAGGTGGCACTGCAGACAACTCACAGTTAGGAAAGATTCCTCATTACCACAATGCCCACAGAAAAACTTAGGCACTGGAAAACCGACAGAAAGAGCTGCAGTAAAAATGGATTGAAAATAATCAGAATTGGAAGACTAAATGAATTACTTTCTGAGTTTGGATATAGACAGGCAAACTGGATATATACAAAAGCTGTGACAGAAGCTTTCAGTCCACAACTAGTTGAGGTTTGTATTCCTCTTCTTTGTGACATGCTGTCCAGCATCAGTGGTGGCTTTCACAGAGAAGGGAAATGTGCATTGGCGTCTGTGCTCAAAAGATTAAAAAACTAGAAGCTTAGGGAGCCTAAAGCAGTACTGTCATGCAGATAATGTGAAAGCAATGGCAGCAGAAAATTTATTAGAGCTTCCAGTGATGCAAAAGCCCAGATGAGTAAGAGGACACCACAAGCTAGAAGAAAGAAGCACCTTTTGATGTGAGACTTCATCCTATGCAAACACACCTGTACCCCTTGTTCCTTTTGGAACCCTGTTGGGGTCTTCAAGAAAGGAGAGATTAGCACCAAGTTTTAAAAATAGGTTATTTAGACAAATATAAACATACTGGTCTCAGCACTTGAATGATAAAATTTACTACTGACTGAAATGGATACATATCAAACAAAGAACACTAACCACAGTAATTTTTTTTTTAATTCCTGAACTCCTTAGCAAGATAAAAGCTATCCATCTGATACTTTTGCCCTTCTACAATTGTTTTTGCATTTCCTGTATCTGATGGCAGAAAGCATTCACACACATGCGACCCACCACTTTGCAGCAAAAGAATCCATATTCATATCCAACAGTGCACTACGTAATCCTCTCTTCAGATAGAAATTGTAACATGGAGTGATAAATGCTGAATGAATCACTTCTGCCGATCTGCGTCTGCACAAATGAAAATCTAAAGGCACCACTATACTAGGGGAACCACTGAAAATCAAACAGGAATAGCAATTGTATGGAGTATTCTTGCCATCCTTATGACATCCAGCAGGACTGCACAGCATATAACAACACACTGTTAACATTCTTTCCAAAAGAAAAAAAATTCAGCCACATAATCTAAGATTCCTGAGCGGCAGCACAGCATTCAGTCAGGATTAATCATGGCCATAAATGATGGTAACATAAACACAATGCCTTTGTTACTAAACTCTAACTTCAAAGTCATTACACTTCCCAAGGAGTAGCAGTACAATTCATAAATTAGGGGAAAGCATTTGACATTCATTTGTGAAATAACCTGTTTCTGAAATGGAACAATGGGTCAAGATAAGTCAATTACTATTTATGCATGTATCCAGCTGTAGGACAGCTGCAGTCAGAGGTAAAGCACACACAAGGGAAGAAGGCTGCTGAGAGTGGAAATCTAACCCAATATTTTACCACAGTTCTCTCCATTCCTAGCTTTGTTCTGTACCATTCCCCATCCTGGTCCCCCAGCCTCTTCCCTAGTTCAAAGGAGTTTGAGCAAAGGTGGCAGACTGTTATTGTGGCACTGAGTAAAACAACGTATTGCTGAGTGTACCCTTCCCAGAGCTGGAGCCGCAAAGGCTGACAAGAGTTTTGAATTTATTGCAACTGCTAGGTGCTGCCCTTGGCTGGGGTTGGAATGAGCTTTGCCTCTGCAGAGGGGCAAACCCCCATGCTTGGGGCTGCAAAGGGGGAAGGGAAGAAGGGAGGAGGCTGCTTTATTTTCCCCCTACTATTGGTGTGTGTTTTAAGGAGAGGGCTGTAAAATGAAGGAGAAATACAGAGGTAAAAGCAGAAAATGAAGAAAAGGGGGAAAGAAAAAGACAAAAATTAGAGATAAGTGTGAAGCATTAGGAAAAAAAAAAAAAACACAACAGAAAATTAAATACTTGCAGTAGCAAGGAAGCAACAGAATAAGAAAGTTACTCTTCAGTTACTGTTTTATAGGATTCTGTTTACTTAAACCACAGAGATGAAACATAAAATGATTAACAACCAATGGAATAAGGCATATTTACAACCATCTATCATTGTAGGAAGTAAATTCAAGTTCATGTAAAAAGAAATATCAAGCTTGCTGTCATTTATAAGAAGACAAGGTTAGATGATTTTAAACGCAGGTGAATTTTATAATTTGCTGTACAGCTGTTGACATTTTTGTTTTTCCCCAGGCACCTGGAGAGGCTAAAAGGCTTTATCTGAAAGAGAGGGCAGACAGGAATCAAATTCCTGCTGAAAAGGTGTATACATAGAAAATATTAAACCTGTGGTATCTCATGGCTCTGATCACAATCATAGTCTTGAAATCAGCACAGTACTTTGACAATGAGAAGATTTGGAACGGGGAGACAAATCACACACATATGTATGGAGATGTAGCAAATCTAGCAAAATAATTTCTAGATCTACAACTCTTTGTTAAAGAACAGGGATGTAGTCAACCTAGAGTTGATTTCTTCCACCAGTTTCTCTGGGTAGTCCTCTGTATCAACACAAAGTTAATTTTAAATGCATGAAAAGTCTTTCTTCTTCGGTAGTGTTTTATACTCACTTTGCACTGACGCATGATTTAATAGTGATATAGTGAAAAGAACAGGAAAGTCACCAGTCTCCGCCTGCCAAGAGATCTGGTGGTTTTAAATAACATTTTAATTTGAATCATAATTAGGTTAAGAGAGGGATTCTGAAAAGTTCATGATAAGCAACTCCATAGACCATTACAGCTGTGATAATCTGAACTTAATGTCAGGGAGATTTTGTTTCAATGATTCCAATTTCATTTTGCTTTAGCATCTGTATGTTCCTTTAAGTCAAAGCATCACTATTAAACATGCCTCTGACACCTGAGGTGAGACTCTGAAAGGTTACCACAAGATAACATCAGACAACACATACAGAAGCCTGAAGTGTTACCTTTGGGATGTATGAAACCATCCATTTGACAAATAATCAAGGACAGAATAAAAATAGACATATCTGGGTGAGACTGTCACAGAATTTGAAAGTTGCCTGTTTTTCCATCTTCTGCGCCAAGTCATAGCTGTAACTGCAGTCCAGGCTGTATTCTTGTGCTGACATTTTCTTTCCCTGCCTTACACACATGAACAACTAACTGCCTCTGAGAGATCTTGTTCGATAGAGATCCTCAATGTTTGATTTCAGAATCTATTACGGAATAATACCCGTAGGCAATACCAAATGTTTCATACAGACTACTGATTAAAGCATGAATCTTACACAGGTATTACACCTGAAGCCAGAAGGTAATCTTATAAATCTTTTCCCCCTAAGGGACATTCTTAACAGGAAGATCTGCTTAGGACGAACTTCATTTCAGGCATCAAAACCACATCAAACACTTGCAATCCTTGCTAATCACTCTAAATGCTTCACTGATTTATTTCCTAGCAAAACTGGCACTTGTCAAACTGCTTGCACTGCTGTTTACAAGCTGTGCATCTATATTATGATATAACCATAGCAAGGTGACAGCAACAAAATATCCAAGCTCCTTCAAGGAGACAAGGTGACAAGGAATGCAGCAGACCTGCTCAGTTGTTAAATGCTTGTCACCAGACATAGGTTGCCAATTTTAGCCAATATTTTTTTTCAGTTTTAAATAAAATGTAGATAGTATTTATGGATCAATTATACATGTATATTGCTGAGAAGAATCTACCTCACTTTGAAGAGTTGTGGGTTACCCAATAAAAGTTGTCAAAAGAGGGATAAAATAAGAGGACATCTGGAGATGAAGTTTTGTCCTGCCTGGTGATTACATATGAATCCACCATGCCCTTTGGCAGGGATAAGATGCATTACTACTGTAATAGGAATTAGACAAGAAGACAAAGATGTCTTTTATTTCTCTTCAGCTATTCTTCATGAAAGAAGAATTAATTTCATTTAATGGCAAACACATCAACTTAGACATCTTCTCAAACTCACATGCCATGAGCCCTTCAATATTTTGCAAGAATAAAGACTCCTGCCTGGACCAGGTCCACTGCAAAATGAGAAGAGTAGAGGGACAGGCAGAAAAGGATGTAAAACTGGCATGACCATTTTGTGAGGAGTACATAATAAATCAGAAAAATAACAATAAACATTCATTTTCACACAGTAAAATGACCTTCTGCTGCACCTTAAACAGCTTGTTAGTACTTATCATGGCAACAGTTTGATCCAAACCTATTGTCACAAGTAAAAAAATAATACAATAAAAGCGGCTTTGGGAACAGGGGGGCACAGCTGTTTCTGAAACCCAGTGAAGCTGTTGTCACCCCGGTGGGTTCCAACTTGGTCTTCACACAAATATGTACAGCTGGGGAAAAGGACGAGGAGGAGAAGATGACCTTTTAGTCCCCATTATGAACCAGATCTGAAATCTGCTGAAGTCAATGGAAGGATTCCTGACATTTTACATTCTCCAGCTGTGTTCCAAAGCTGTTTGTCTTTTTCTAACCTCTTAAAAGAAATTCCTTACATGTGAAATTGAACATACAAACAAGAAGGCTAGGAACACACTTAATGGTTTTTTCCCAACTCCCAGCCTGTTTGATGACTAAAAGTTAAAACTGAAAGTTGGTCTAATTCACCATTCCAACTTTGGAAAAAAACCAAAGAAGTATATGCTTTAAAAATAGCTTACAAATTGCAAATAGGGTCCAATCAGAAACCTGATACCTCCACCTAAAGAAAAGAGTCACGAAGCCATACCTTTAGTTCATTTTATTTCCTGTTAAATGTGAGGCTATCAGCAGAATCAGGCTTAACATAGATGTTTAAACTGCATCTAGATTTGAATGTGGACTACTAAAATCTCCAACCCACCTTCACTTGCCACTGTTGAGAAGATGGTTTAAATCTAAAGAGGCCTGAGAATTATCTGAGGCACCAAAGGCAAACCAAAAATACAGTCTTCACATGTAAGGGATGACACATTTGGTTTTCTTCTCTGATGCTTAAGCTGACCACCAAGAAGACAACCACTGACATAATAGCAGAGAGGCTAATGTAGATGTTACTGTCTGGGGATTCAGATATTCCCTGCTATAATCACCTGCCCCAGACCAGCTAAAAGTCAAATAGAAGGTCTGTTTCTCACAGCTTTCTGGTACTGTTACAACCATGAACTGAATTACTAGGATAAGCATTTGAATCTGGAATAGACAGCAAAGAACAGATCATTTCATCAAGTCTCACAGGGAGGAATGGCTGCCTTCCGAACATTTTCTTCCACAAAAAGCATGAGTAATACAGCAGGGAGGAAAAACAAAGAACAGACGGCAACCTCAGACTCACTAAATGGGGGCAATGTGTTGTCATTAATGACTAACACCAGAAAGTGTCTAGAAAAACTGCAACAATAAGCATAAGGGAAACTGAAGCAATAACATCACACTTTCACAGTTATAAAATCTCTCTGACATGCTTGGCAAAGAAGTTTAGTGTGAAAGGACTAGTATATGCAGGATGTAGTAGTAGCAGAAAAAGAATAACAAAAACCCTCTCCATTTGTTGATTAATCACAGCCATATCCTTGAGCTCCCTTCAAATGTCTGACCATGATAAAAAAAAAAAAAAAATTGATTACCCAATGAAGTAGAATGACAACACTTTTTGAAAGCAAAAATTCAACAAGGTGCTATCAAATTAGACTAATCAGAGGCAATATACCATACACTAGCCTACACGACTGGATGAAATGCCTGTCAAAGTCAGTAGATGAAAAGTAGCATTCTGAGAGAGATGGAACTTGAGAAGAAATCCTGAACACTCTTTGCAGTACTCTCCTTGTACCCATGATATTTTCCAGCAGTTAGTTTGTTGTAACTGGGAATATAGATTAAATAAAATTGAAGAAACTGCACTTTGAAGAAGCTGGAAGTCTTTGCTAAAAACTGAGATCTCAAATGTAACACGTGTTTGCTTAAAGTATGTAATAATTTTGTTTATGGACAAATACTGACTTTTTCCATGACCACTGTTTTCTTCTTTATCTGGCGTGGCAACTATGCTCCTCTTTCTGAGTCTCCTTCTAAAAGAAAGCTGTTCTCCACATAAAGCCATGTTTTGTAAAGACTATCCCTAACTCCATATGGTATCCTTTGTTTGCAGCTGCCCAAGTACCATGAAAAAATCCAGGTATTCTGTTTGTCTGATAATTGCATCAAAATGAACCCCAGGACAGACACTCACTGTATTCTGACAGATTGCTGAAGGCAGGAAAACACCTAGTTTCTGTTTATTTTTACCAGGTAGGTGACCTGATACGAGGAATTTGGGCAAAATTATCAAGAAATGAAGTGTTTTTCATGACATGAGGTTTTTCTTTCTTTCTTTTTTTGCTTCTCTTCCACACCAGTGTTTGCTTGGCAAAGCATTTTTCTGAGGTATGCTCTAATATTCCTCTGAGCTACTAGGAAGTAATTTCCTCAGCCTAATCTCCTCCTCAAAACTGCAAAAACTGTAGGATAAAAGGAGAACTGTGGCGATTTACCTCCTAATTAGTTGCTCTTATTAAGAAGAGCAAGATAATTGATTTTAGGATGCACTACCCCTTATTAAGACCTAATTTAACTGTATATCAAAGACTAATTAAATGGCATTATTCCATCTCACTGATGAGTTTTGATGCTTGTGAATAGATTTAGGTGGAAGATGAACGCATGGTAATAGATTTATACCTCACAGAGATAATGATAAACCAAGAAACTGAGCAAAGGGAATTTTGGATTATCTAAAACTAATGAATTTGTTGGTGTTCCTTCACATTGCTAGTTCAAAGGGAAAAAAATAAAACATTTGCTGAGCATTACAGGGAAAGGAAAAGACAATGAAAAGGTTCTGACTGTAAGCTGTTTATTTAAACATTAAGGTAATATTCTTAAGAATGAAGAACTTTATTTGTGGAAACCATGTATGCTTTCAGAGTATATTTCTCTGTTTATTCCGAAGAGCTGTGTAGCTACAACAAATAAAGGGACCACAAGTAATAGATAGTATTATTTGTGCCATTTTTCAAAAGCATTCAGAGAAAACAGACAGCATTTCTTTCCACCTCAAGAACTATTTGAATTTCTGATTGTTTAGACACCTAATGGTATTCCAAGTTTAGTGCCAAAAAAAGAATAAAGAGACATCATACACTTGAAGTTCCTCTAAAGAGTCTGAAAGTTAAAATAAACATAAAATAAGAATGGAGTATGTTGCTTTTGAGCAAATGAATGGCAGGGAATGAGTTTACTAATAAATTCTGAAGTTTTTGATCCCTCACTCTTCATTTAATGAACTCATGTGTCCTGAAAGAATTCCTTTAACAATCCAGTGGCTGGTTTAATATAAAAACAACTTGCAGTGAATTTGTCTCTGTAAAGTAAATCAATTCAAAGCTTTAATCCTATCAATCTACCCCCTAAATGAAATGTTTTGTCCTCTAAACAGAATTGCTCTGACAATACAAACTCATCGTTCCATTTAATCTCTTGGGTCATGGCCCCAGAGATTATGATGAGCTGTCTCTCAAAGCCCCAGTGCACTGCAACACAGTGTCTCTTGGATAAATCACAAGTTTCTTGCCAATAAAATGACTTTGCTACAGCTCTGGTGTGTATTTCCTTGTTTCTAATAGTTTCCTTTGCTGGCAATAAGATAATCTACACAAAGGAGCATCAGTCATGTCAATTTTCATTCATTTTTGGCTATGGTATAACTATCTAGCAGCAATAATCTATACTTTTAGACAACTAAAGTAAGCATCACGCTGTACTGGCGGTAGAGCATTAAGTTGAAACTCAAAATTTGCAGGTATAAAGCTTATTCTCTATTATCTGGTGAATATTTAATTATTATCTCACTAATGCAAATCGGAATAATAGTACTATAATGGGAAAAACAATTCACCAATTGCACAAACCATATTTGTAAATAGGTGAGTAAACTATTTGTCTAAACAATCCCTAAAGAACAAGAGGTACGACCAACCTTGCAGCTAAGCTATACATAGGAGACACCGGAGTAAGGAATTGCAACAGAGTTTATTCTTCACTTCATAGCAAGTTAGGAGATTTTTACATATAAAGAGAATGATATCCAAATACTTAAATGTCACTGGAGAAATCTTAAATACTACCTAAGTATATAAAGTTTTTTTCTTCTTTAACACACTTGTCCTTTGTCCTTTCCTAGTACCTGAAAGCTGATGGCTGGATTCAGAAATGTGTATGTCCAGGCCCTTCCGTACATATATACATATATTTTCATGAGTGAGCATGCACACTGTATGCACAGATAGTCACAACTGAAGCTGCTGTGCAACTTAGCATCATTTTTGTTCATGTTTTTGCCTAGCACTGTCCCACTACCACAGATATTTGCTCAAGCAGTAGGTGAAGAACGAAGAATTATCTTCAGTAATTTGCAGTCAGGATGCAGATGTTGCACAGCTACTAATCTAATGTAACAGGTAAAACAATGTTGCTCCAAGACCTCTCATCAAAATCTTCCCTGTCCATCTGTTCTCCTAACTTGGTATTTCATTAAAAACTAGTAGGTTATCTTCCAAAATAAGTCTCTGCACTTACCTTGGACTTAGAAAATAAAAATAAAATATCCCACAGCCCTCTGGCACTTCCACACAAGCCTCTATCTCCCCATTTTCTTTATTTGCATTTTTGCTCTTCTAAGATTTCTGCCGGCATTTTCTGATTAACACCTTGAGAGATTACAGTACCATCACAGCACTTTCATATTCTACTTCAGGCCACTTCTTTTACCCTTAAAACAGAGACTGGTATTAAGTGAATGCAAACTTTCTGTACTACCGACACAAAAAGTTACCTCATTGCACCAGAAAATATTCTAGGGAGAAAAGTAACCAGTTTGGAGCCTCCACATTAATGCCAAAAATGCAAAACCCCCTACTATCAGTGCTCAACGTGCAGCTACACTGGCAGCTCCCCTTTCCACTGCAATAAAGGTGTTGGCACAAGGATGGATTTGGCATTAAATACAAGACATTATGCTGGAGAGAAGAACCACTATTTCATTTAGATTTTCAATGCACATATTGTAGTTCAACCCAGCAGACAGCTAAAACAACCACAATGCCATTCCCTCAGCTTCCCCCACTGTGGGGATGGGGAAAATAATCGGAAAAAAAAAAGGTAAAACTCACGGGTTGAGGTGAAGACAGTTTAACAGTACCAGAAAGGAAGAGGATAATACTAACAGTAATAATGAATATACAAAACAAGTGATGCATAGCACAACTGCCCACCACCTGCTGAGCAATGCCCAACTAGTTCCCAAGCCGTGGTGCCTTCCAGCCAACTCAACCCAGTTTATTTACATACACAATGTCCTGTGATATGGAATATCACAGAATGTTAGGGGTTAGTCCAAAGCACTATACCAAACACTAGAAAGAAAATTAACTTTATTCCAGCTGAAACCAGGACACTTATTTGGTGAAAGGGTTAATCATATGGGTAAGTTAAAATATCAAGTTGGATTTTTTGTTTACTCACAGAGCAACAGGAACATAAGGCAGACAAATTAAAAAAACAAAAAACCAAACACAAAACAAACCAAACAACTTTCTCCTCCTCTCCCCTTCAATTAATATTAACAAAAAGGAAAATCTGTCAGTATTCAATAGCCAAACTTTAGGAATTATTAAAAAGCATGACACAAATACATAATCAAGTAATATATCACTAAAGACAGAACCAATGCTAGAACATACTACATTGCAAAACAAGTAAAACGCTGTCTAATCCAAAAAGAGAGATTAAAAAGTGATTGATAAGGTTCTCCAGAATGAGAACATTCTATTCCGGCTGCAAGTTACTACTGCAGAGACAGTTTGCTTCCTTCTAGTGAGCAGTAAGTAAACAACAGTCAGTGGAGTTTTATACTCGTTTCAAGTGTCTTGCCAGCTACGCAAGGAATTGGTCTTTTCTTCTAGGCCTTTCTATCCCCAGTGAGAAACCTGCTATTATTTTACCAGTATGTGCACAATACCAACAGCTTGTCTACTTTTCACATCACAGTCCTAGGAATGAGGCAAACTGTTCACATACAGGTGAGAGATTTACCCCTTTTCTCTTTTTTTGTTTTGTTGGAGTTTTTTTTGTTTGTTTGCTTTTAACAGAAATGTAAGTAAGAAAATCCTGGGGATAAATTGCATTTGAATTTCTCCATATCTCAAATGTTCATCTGGACATATTGTTAACAATAGAGCACAGAAGACACTTAGGTGAAAAGAAAAAACAAATACATAAATACATGGCACTGATCACTTGATTCCTCAATTTCAATTCTATTTTTTTAAGTGTTTAATAAATATACAAATTTTTATGAAGACTTAATCATACTGATGTACAAAAATTTGTGTCAAGTAAAAGATATACAATATTTTTAATGCAAACATTTCCTTGAAGATTACAGTAGTAAAATGTATGTCTAGAAAGGGAGTTGGATGGAGGTCTTTTATATGACAGTTTCACACTAGTACCCTTTTATAATTTCACTTTCTAACTCAACCATTGTTGTTTGATATATTTAATATGACAGTATAAATGAGGTTACAGAGATCATAAAATATGACACTGTCTCTACGTAATCTAAACATTCCTGCTAAAAATCACATCCAGCATGTTTGAGAATTTCATCAGGTCATATCACAGTCCTGAAAGACCAATAGCAAAAAAAAAAAATCTAATATTAATTATAATAATAAAAAAAAAATAGCTCACGATTCATGGTGTTTTGCTCACTCTCTTGTATAAGCAAAGAATTTACAAAGTAATCTAAAGTCTCCCCACAAGTAATACACTGTCTCAACATTTGTGCAATGGTCCATGTAAAACTTCATGAAATTAATCCATTAGATGATTAATTCTATATAAACAAATATTTTGGAAGGCCAGCAACAATTTATAGTAATAACTTAGCTATAATTAGTAATAGAAGCCTTAAAATGGCTGCATTCTCCCGAGTTTGCTATATTCTGGAAATGATAAAAACACCTTTTTCCCGTGCAACTAAAACCATAACTGAAAGCTGATTTAGTATCAAAGACAACCTCAAGGTTATAAATATTGCTAGCTGGCTGTCAAATATTGTCATCAGAAATTCTTCAAAGTGGAGCCCTGCTTCAATGCTAGTATTCTTCTGGGAGCCAAGCAGAAATAATGCCTTTTCTCAGAGACTTTTACATTGTGAAAAATGGAAGGAAAAAAACGCAAATAACAACAAGCTTTGAGGAGAAAAAAACCCAACCAAATGCTTACCACAGATTCTAAGTGCTGTTAGCTAAAGACTATGAAAACAGGCTACTTCACATAGCTAGAAAAAAACCCCACCAAAAAAAAAAGAAACCAAATATCACTAGTGAGTAAATACCAATTGTCATTGAAAAGTCAGAATTACTCCCAGTAATTCTTTATTCCTATCCAGTGTATTCAGAGAACACCAGCTTTGCTTTTAGTTCATTACTGGCAAAATCCTGGTTTATCCTCCACTTACTGACTTCAATATTACCATGCATATTTAAATTATTTTTTTATATTGTACAACAGTTTCCAAAACAACATACTTTCACATTTTTAAATAAGTTCCATAAATATGTGACTTGATTAAGTGTTCTTTTATTAATAAAGGCAGCAAAGCAAAATTGAAGTAATGGAAACTTTTAGAGACAGAATAAACTGTCTACCCAAACCCTTCCTTAACTGCCCTTCAAGGTCACTTGTGGACCTTAGCAACCTATGTAACTAAGGCATCTGTTCCATACTGAGTAGATCACATTTAGGCATACTAAAGATTCAAACAAACTATTTGCAGAAGAAAGGTATGAAGTCACCATTTTACATAAATCATCAGCTCTTCAATTACCTGTATCTCAAGAAAGAAACATAGAGAATGTGGCTTCAAACTGCTGAAATTTATATTTTCCATAAGTCTAATGACCAACTCATGAGAAACTACATTGCCACACCTAGTCAATATGCAGTATGCAAAAAAATCCCCTGTGGATTGCTACTGCATATTCTAATGCAGTTGTTTGGGGCATAATCTGGATTACATTAACTTCCTTTTAACACATTTATTATTTAAAAACTAATAATAGAACTATTTCTTCCAAATTGTTTTCTTTTTGAACAATATGCCCAACCAATCTAAGATTATGAAGAAATTAATATAATTAGTATAATTTAAGGGATGACTTGTAATTAAAAAAAAAATTAGTTGAAACAGTTTTTCTCTCCTGGTTATCAGTGTTGAAAAATTAACACATGCACAAAACCTGAGTTAATAGATGAAGAGTGCACTCAAACATTTGAAACTTTCTTAGAAACTGTTGAGCTTTCAGGTGTTCCTGGTAAGAAAGCAAGAGATCAGATCCAACAACTTGCTCGTGGTGTATTAGCATAACAAATCCCAGAGTCTTTGGGACCAGAGAGGCTGACAGTCATGAGGGGAAGGCGAAAAGGGGACATACAATGACAAAATTTTAAAAGTCAGGTGACAGAGGAGGATTATGATTTTCCATTGTCTGTGAGCGTAACTCTATGACTCTTCAGGTTTCTGGCCATATCTTTCCTCTTACAAGTGTTTTAATTTCCTCTAAGTTTACTACTACTAAATTTTCCAGAGTAACCACTTTCTAAACTCCTCAGCTCTCTAACACACCAGTTTGCCGGGCTCTACCATATATAGGCTGCAGATTTTTCATCTGGCAGTTCTACACAACCTGCATGTATGAGCAACCCTGTGATCAACTGTAACTATCAAACCTGTCTCACCAAATGCAAACAGTGAAATCACAGAAGTAGCATTCTTAGGTGTTAACTATGTTGAATCTCAACACTCAGAAATAGGTCTTTTAGTAGTTTTGCAAGTGGAAAGTGAAGCTATAGATAGATATGACCTTTCACGTCACCGATTTAAATGTTTCATAACCTTCTGCTGACAAGATTTTTTTTGCTGTGAAAAAAGAACCACATTGTAAAAACACATCACTAAACACCTAGAGAAGAAAAGAAAAAGAAAAAAAAGTGCTAGGGTAGCACACAGAAACAGAGAAAAACGCCCCTCAATAATTCCTTACAACAGTGAATTACAGAACAGTGAAACCCGGTTAGCAATTTACCATCTCACTTCATCCTAATCTAATCAATAGAGTAATAGTAATCACTACAAGTACTTGAAAGGACTCATGATCGTGTCCTATGTCTTTAATTTTCAACAAGGACCCAAAGCACTGTGAATAACATACTCATTTTTATTTTCCCAAATAATTAGACTTCCTCATAAAAGAAGCCCAAGACGAGGGAAGGTGATTGCTGTAAGAGTGTCAGAGGGAATCTAAAAAAACAATCACTATAGCCTGTGCTATGGTGTTCATTCTGCAAAGCACAAAACTATCAACACAGCTCAGCAAGCAGATCAATAGATTATAAGGTCCTTCTAGTCACCAAAATATCCTCTCAAAAAAGAATCTTCCTCAGTGATTTTGGCAAATATATAGAGTTTAAGTGTAGCAACAAATTTGCAAATGTATATACACATCCACATGCATATGTTTTTATATACACATATAGAAATGTGTGTTGAGATGCATTTATATGTATATACACAGACACAATCCTGAAGATTAGAACAGACAAATACTCCACCAGAGAACCCAAAACTAACCGTTACACTCAAAAACCTTTTGAAACTCACATGGCAATAAGCATATATACAAACAGCACCAGAAACAGATGTTCAATTATTTCAGAAAACAAAAATAATGCACAAACTCATTAGCATGACCATACAAACAATGAACACCAAAAAATATTAACAGAGAAGTGAACTAAATAGTAGAGTAAGGAGTAAGTACAAGTGGCAAAAAAAAAGTAAGACAAATTAAGGGTACTAATCAAGTTGACTTCTCAGAGAAGACAGGGAAGTTCAAGAAGGACAGAGAGGACAGATGACTGCAAAAAAGGAAAATATAGCACGATCAGAAATATGAAACTGTAAAATTTGGACAAGAGCATGGAAAGCAGAAGTACGATTAAAATAAAACCCAAAAATAACCAGAACAAAGACCTGTATGGATATTTAACCAGCAAGACTGACAGGGACTGCTGCTGGTGCTGAGAGAAATAACAGAGACCATGCAATCCACAAGCTGTTCGGATGAGCAAGAAACATATTTCAAAAATTTTGTTTACAATACTCCTTCTGTCATTCATAACCATTACCTTAGAGAAGACTTTCAGCAGGGCACAAACTCTGAAAACACTTCACAGAAAGGTGTTTGGATTTTTCTGTGGAATCTGAAAAACAGAAAATCACTAGTTAAAGCCATCAGCTTATGACACAGAGGTAGCACTGGCAAAAATGATAGAAAATATCCATATAAGAAATCTGTCCACTGAAAGAGAATGTGCCAGAGAGAGGTGGATTAGTGGGTTTATCTCAGAAGGGACAGATTTCTGCATTTCAAAAGTGCCATGCTGGAGTGGGTTATGGAGGGACTTACATGATCAAGAAGAACCTGTGGTTCACCAATAGCCAAGGGTTTTGATTTGATCTATACTCTATCATAAAAACCTGAGATTAACCCCATACAGACACTTTTCCCCTTTGAATTTCAGGATGATTTACTTCAGGGAGGGTGAACAACTTTGGAAATATATCCAAATAATGTAACTGTATGAGGACAGGTTAGAAAAGTGTGTAACATGGATGTTTTTTACCTTCTTTCTACACATCCCCACCCACCAAAGGAGTAAAAAAGCAGGTTTGGGTGGCATTAGATTTTGTAATATATGCAGCTGGAAGGTGGCATATTCTTTTCATTCATCATTTAAAGACAGATAACCAGGAAGTCATTACATTGCAAAGATTGGATCTCCGCAAAATTGTGCTGTAATTGAGCAATGCAGTATGCAAATATTGTAGATAATACAACAGACAATGATTTGCAGTATCGAACTTGTCCTTTTCCTATGATACAGCATCAGGCTTAACTCAGTCCGCAAAAATAAAGACAATAAAGTTTTCCCAAACAGACTTTGGTGGATTAAAACCTATTTTATTAGCTATCGTTAAGCTTTAAAAGTAGGTAAGTTGTGCCCCTACCTATGATTCCAGCTAGCTTGTGGCTATGACCCAAACCCCATCTCTGTCTGACAGAAGGTTACAAACATGAAAGGGAACTACTATCAGAACGTAAAGAAGTGCAAAGATGGAAAAGCAGGTGGCCTAGCTTAATGGACATGTCTCAATCCACAAGTCAGCAGAGGCTACACTTCAAGTCAGCACCAACGCTTTGACAATGTTTTTAAGCTGCTTCGTGCAACATCAGCTGCAACGTCAAGATCACCATGGATGACAGGCTTGCTGCAGGCTAAATTCAAGGAATATGCAGAGAACCTAAAACGGTTACAGATACTTCAATACATCATGTCTGTTCTGGCAGGGGATAATATTAGCACTATTGAGATAAGGATACAGTAGTGCTGTTGGAAAATATCTGTATCCTGTCTGCTGGGCTGTGATAAACACTTGTGTGTTTCACACATTAGGTATGAGTATTAACAGTATGTGTGCAGGCACTCAAAAGCAGGAGGAAAACGCAAATAAGTTTTAAGTTTGATCAAGCCTGTGGTATGCTGGAAATAAGAGCAATTCTGCATGGGTCACCTTGTATTGCTTAACTTCCAGCTCACTTCATCATCTTAAAAGCTCTACTCATAAACTATTACTCAGTTCAGGTTCTGATTAGGAAATATGATAAACATATGGAGAGAAAGAACAGGGAACAAAAATTCAACACAGAAGAATGGAGTCAATTGAAGACAGCATAGATGGATATACTCTGTGACAAAAGAGGGCAAGAGAGAAATACTCCATAAAAATAGGAATGCCACATTTTTATTCCTCCTGCACCATCAGAATGACACATGGCTTTAAAGAGATGTTTTGGTTTCTAATACACAGCAAAGAATCCTCATCTCCTACAAAAGGCACTTTCTTATCAGTGTCTTCTTGAAGGGAGGAGGATACTCAGCAATTGCTTAAGATTGAAAAAAAAGAGACAGGAAAAAATATCTGCAATCAGAATGGTATTGCTATGCCTGCAACTAGCTAAAGAGGTTTACAAAACTCCACCATGCTGTATCTTCTACTCATTTCCACAACACATTACTGCTTTTCTTTCTCTTTACAACATTTATTCAGCCTGTCCTGATTAAATACTGCCTCCAAATTTTCCAACCATTCTTCTCTGTCTTTTGAAAGTGCAGCTTCTGATTTAGAAGAAGCTCTGCCAATCTAAATGTACAGATCAAATCCAAACTCACAAGTCAAATAACATCAGAGTTCTGGGGCATTAAGATTAATTTAAGATGTAGAAGGAACAACTGGAATTTTGAAAATGAATTGTAATTCTGGAATCTCTGCTCCCCAACTATTTTGAGGCAAAGAGGTGCAGTTCCAGCTGCAACTTTGGAATTGTAATATTTTTTTAAGAACACTGACAATAGGTTCTTGTGATTTGTCATCATGGGAAGTTGCTCCTATCACTTCACTTGACGAGAACTGCTTAAGAATCATTGGAAAAAAAATGGAAAAAACATTTCCTTGATAAGTCATGGAGAACAGGAGAGATGCCTCAGGACTGGGGAAAAGCTAATGTCACTCCAGTCTTCAAAAGGGGCAAGAAGGAAGCAGGAAATTACAAGACAGTCAGCCTCACTTCCATCCCTGGAAAGGCGATGGAACTGCTCATTTGGGATGTCATGTCTAAACATGTGGAGGAAAAGGTTGTCAGGAGTAGTCAGCTTGGATTTACCAAGGGGAAATCATGCTTGAACAACCTCATAGCCTGAGAGGAGATCTTATCAATGCTTATAAATATCTAAAGGGCAGGAGTCAAGGGGATAGGGCCAGACTCTTTTCAGTGGTGCCCAACAACAGGGCAAGGGGCAATGGACACTAATAGGAACACAAAAAAGTTCCAATTGAACATGAGGAAAAACTTGTTTACTTTGAGGTGACAGAGCACTGAAACAGGCTGCCCAGAAAGGCTGCAGTGTCTCCTTCTCTGGAGACATTCAAAACATACTTGGATGTGTTCCTGTGTGACCTACACTAGGGGATCCTTCTCTGGCAGGGGGGTTGTACTAGATAATCTCCAGAGTTCCCTTCCAATCCCTAACATTCTGTGATTTCTTCAGTATTCTCCCTCTACAAACAAAAAGGCTGACTACCTGTAAGTCATTTCCTTTCTTTCCTACAGCAATGTCTTAATATTAACATAATTATAAACACTTAAAACAGTATTACCCTCACCTCTCAATTATTTATCTCTTAAAGCCGAGTTATGAACTACATTAAAGATTAATGCATCATGCCCTAATAATTATTGTCTTACTGGTGCATTTGCCCAATATAGCTTATTAGATCGTTTGTGTTCATAAGGAAGATAAGTTTCCATTTACCAGAAAATATTAAAACAAAAGAACACACCCTGTCGATATTATTTCCATCAATGGCATTTTCGTAAATTCGTAAAAAATTAATGAAGCAGACAAAATGTAGTAATCTGGTTAAATATTAATTTTATACTTCCTAATTTTTTTTAAGAGGATGTCTGCTGAACTTTGATCATAGCATTTACTGACAGCACTAGAGCCAACACCCTGCCCTCCTTCTCAGAGCAGCTTTCTGTACAAACAGAAGGGCAAAGTGATCACTCTTCCCATGGTGTGGACCACCTATGTGCCCAGGCATCACACTTAACAACTAGTGACCACAAAGAGCTGATGTCACAGCACCAACAACTGCAGGATTTGCTCACCAATCCTTGTACTTGCTCTTCACAGACAGCTAAATAGCTGTTCTCCTAGCAAACAGCTCCTGAACTGCCAAATACTCCAGTGGACATCAAAGAAATACAAGTCAAGCAATCACTAGCCTAAGAGACGGTTAAAAGAACACATCCCAAAAGGAGGAATGAGAGTCTGCAACTACACCTGAAAATTCTCACCTCTGGACTTTTAAAACTTAAGCCTTCTACTGTGTAGATTGTCTCATCACAGCAACAGGTTAAATTAATGTTTTTTTTAAGTTCAATTGTATGATACTAATTATTTTGCTAAACTGGCCACTGCACTTAGACTAAAGCAATGAGGGTTATTCTTCAATTTCTGCTTCTTGCTAAACCTGATGATTGCTTGGTCCTTAATTATGAGGTCTGCAGACAGTGCACGGTGACCCATGCCACATTTTAGACAGTTGTTCTATCATCTGACCCCACCCAAGAGGGGGAACCAGGAAGAGACCCGTGGGTTTAAAAGAAAACCGATTTCATAGAATAATAATAATGAATTAATATTAACCCAAATACTAATGTAAGATACAAAGCTCCACTCAGCTCCAGACAGCAGGGGTGAGTTGTGTGCTTCCAGCAGTGAATGCTGAATGCCAGCACAGCAGCTCCAGCCAGGACACGGCGTTCACAGCCCACTGAGGAGTGGGCCTCAGGGATGGGACAACAGGCAAGACAGATGGGACCCTCTTGGGAAGGCAACCATGGCAGAAGGAGAAAACATCTCAGCAAACCCCCAATATATAGTGAGGGTGATGTTTATGGTATGGGACACTTGGACAGGACAGCTTGGATCAGCTGCCCTCAGCTTTGCCCCTCCTAGCCCATGGCACCTGCATGGTTCAGAACTACCCTGGAAAACTTGCATGTCAGAGCTGGGTGTGAATGAAAACAACACATCTTCTCTTGTCTGTGCTCAATGAATTGGACTCTCAAGACTACTTTCCCTGATCAGAGAAATTATTTTAGAATTTTGCCCCAGTGAAACCAGGACATCCTGCAAGAAAGATCTATCTTTCAACAAACTTAGTTATAACCTAACTTCCAAATCATAGCCTTTAATTACTTTATACCACTCATCAAAAACAAACAGATATTTTCTAGCCTTGATTGCTTTCCTGCTCTAATAAGAGTTAAAAATCTGTGAGATTTATGTGTTTTATCTTCTGTCCACTGTTACACAATATACAAGAGACTATCAGTTTAGTAGAGGAAACCAACCATGTACAGACATGTAAGGAAGGAGTAGAAACATTTTCAAGTCTCTTTCTGACACCTAATATACCTCAAAATATAGGGATTCCAGTTTATAATTTTATATTCTAAGAGACAGATGTGGAGATCTGAAGGTATTTTGTATTTTGATTTGATAATTTACAGGGGAAAATAAAGACAACAGTCATACTAAGGCTCGCTTAACAGTCTGTCACATAGCTTTCTAAATCCTTCCACATACTGTAGGCCACACAGCCTTTGCAGTTGCACTAGTTCAAATCTCCTTAATGCTCTTTCACACTGGAGTAAAGGTTTGCCAAGAGGCAAACTCATATTTCAAAGAAAACAAGCTCCCAATCTCTTTGTACATCCTCTAAGCAACAGAGTAAGTTTCAGATCAAACGGTGGTTTCTGCAAAAGACAAAGTATTTTTACTCTGGGCAGCAGCAGAATTAGCCAGTTATAGGGGTTTGACAATGAGCAAATTGGAAGCCTTCTTTTTTCTAATCAGGAGGATTTTCTGTGTGAATTTTCCAGGCAGATCTGGGCAGTCATGATTACTGCATGCTTTAATGATGCTTTCTGTAGGAATAATATTTGTGTTAATTGTCAACTGACTGATGATCAGCACCACACTCCCTAGCTGCCTTAAAGTTCATGTTGTTAT
The DNA here is from genome assembly GCF_020740795.1 of Apus apus. Lineage (NCBI taxonomy): Eukaryota > Metazoa > Chordata > Aves > Apodiformes > Apodidae > Apus > Apus apus. The sequence continues at coordinate 13,828,728 of NC_067294.1, read as the reverse complement.
CTTCATTCAGTTTAAGTTTCACTTATATCATCACTTATAACCTGTGAAAATCCACAGATTAAAACCTCCCCTTCTGCCAGCTACTGCCTGTACTACTTGTCATAAAAGATACGGCTACCTAGATGTGCAGCCTAGCTGTTTTATCTAGTGGGCCTTTTCTCAAAACTCCACAAAAATAGAATTTTCATAGAACATTCAGGGGTTAGAGAACACATTTTTCAGCAAAACTACCTTTTTTTTTGTTTGTTTTAATGGAAGTATCTATTTTACTGATGAAAAAAACCTCCTCCGCATGTGAGAATCTGCAAAAAAAATTATATAGCATTTTGCTACCTCTTTGGGTGCCCCCACTTTTGTCTTTGCTTGTGCCCTCAAAGGCTTCCTTGTAACCTTGTGCAGCCAGGAGCTCACATAATGCACCTGAAGACAGTGAGGAGCAAGAACAGGATACCCAGCGTGTTAAGCTCACTAAGGAATATCTCCCACAGAGGGAGGAATGGGTACAGATCATGTGTTATTTCTGACTTAAATTTCTCAGTGCACCACCAAGAAATGCAAGTTTCATTTTCTGGAGAGTTTACCACTTTTATTAACTATCTGAAGCATTTTAAATGAGGCATAGATGCCTCCAAATTAAATTGTTTCTGTGGCAACCCACTCATACTTGCACTCGGGACCATTCAGGAAAAAGTTGCAGAAGAGGGGTTTAGAAAGATAATGGTCTGACTAGAATTTTTGTATCAAAGCAATTCCTAACAGGATTTCATTAACAGAAACTCAGCCCTCAGCCACAGTTAGGGTTCTAATACCTAAATGGAAATTTGTCAAGAGAGGAATGGGCGTGGCAGTACAGGTCTCTGCATTCTAATTCTGTCTCTGTCACCAACTGCCTTGGTGATCATGAGCTAGTCAAAAAGTGTTTGCTTCAATTCCTTCATCTTTATAATGGCAATGATATCTAACTCAGAGGGATGCTGTGAGGATTAATTAGTTAATGTTGCTAAGTGCTTTGAAGATGAAAAGAGCTACAGAAGAGATAATCAGTTTTACAGTCTCTAAAAGCTTTTAGCATGTCTGCAGAATTATTTTAGAGTACCACACGAATATTATCTGAGATAATTTGTCATTTATCACCTACACCCAAGAAAGGCAGGGGGCATGGGGGAGGAGGGAAAAAAAAAAAGGAGCAGGTATGCAAATGTCTCAGTGTGAAATCAGGTATCTTGTTCTAAAATCTGTAGAGATGTTTTAACAATCCATTTCTGAGCCCCACAACCACACAGGATACGCTGTTTTGAACACTGACTTTACCCAGGGCCAAACTCAGTGGCAGACGCTGTGAGGCAATGAATGGAGCTCAGGCAGAGCTCAGGGCAGAGCCAGGGCCCAGATCTCAAACCTCCTTGGTACAAACTACCTGTGCATTGCTACCACTGTCTTCAGAAACAAACACCAAATGGCTTTGTTGTAATTCTTTATTTTCTGTATGTCTGGATACTCTGGCTTTTTCTCAGTATACACAGTAGAAAAGGACTGGGAAATGACATCCCATTCTCTGAAAAAATGTCTTCAAGGAAGAATAGAGCTATTCAGCTTTGACAGATTTACTTTGGTTTGCTCAGAAAGTCTTCAATATTTACATCCCAGCTGCATCTCCTCCTTTAATTGATTTTTATTCCCAAAAATAAGAATTGAAATTTTCAAATAAACAGTCAAAATCCTCTTATACTTTGCAAAGTCAGCCAGGATATACAAGCATAAATGGCTGAAAAATTTAAGGATTTTCAGAAAACAGATATCTATACTAACTCCACCTTACTCAGATATTTTCATATCCTATGTAAGAACAGCAAGAGAACATGTCTTTCTATTTTAAGAAGAACAGTTTTCATGAACTATTGGAAAGATAGAACACTAAAGGAATGTCAGCTTGTACACATACAACTACTTCATAGCTTGTGTGTTTTTCTGGACAAATTGCTTCCAAGCATTGTGATTATGAACAACATTTTACTGAACAACATATTCCTGGATACACATTTTTAAAATGACCATCAGAAAAAGAAAAAAACCCTAAGATTTATGCTGGAAGAGGCTCTCAACAAAGTGCACAGCATGACCTCAGTCCAGGTAACTGATGTATTACACCCCAAAGGAGGCAAGATGAATACCAGTGCTTTATTATAAGCAAAGTGCAATACAGACAGGCACTATCTATTGCCAGAACAGAACACCATGTACAATGTCTGCAACAATCAAACTTCAAAACTTCATTAAGCCATACTTTCCTCTTTAAAAATAAGGCTGTCTAGAGGCAGCCTTAGTGATTCTTGGCATAGTGCCATTAACACATTATCAGACAATCCACCTTCAACATTATTCTGCAATGAAATACATTTTGTTGTTGCTTGCAACCATTACATTTTGGTCACAGACCTACTCCTACCTTATGTAAAATGTTGACATTGAAAGGTTGAAGAAAAAAAGCGCAAATATTCCAGCTCACTCTAAGTTCTTCATGTTTCACGTGGAAGTAATGATTATTTATGGCCTGCCACTGCTCCAAAAAATGTGACCCCACCAGTCTCCAGCCACCTTTTATACTGCAAGGCTATACTTCTGTTTTGTAAAACGAGGTGGAATATATAGAGGAAAAGACACCTCAAGATTTGAAGAAACAGTTACACATCTGGAAAAGAAATTAGGGATAACTGAGACAATCCTTTGGAATTGCAGTTACTGCCACTATTATAGACTTTGTAATGTGACACCACTCTGTCTTAAAATAAGGCAGCTGACCCCATTAAACTATTCAAACATTATTACAAACTAAATAAACCATAATATATAGAGGCAGGCCTAGATCCTCCAGTAGGTAGGATAAAACCCAGTTTCATCGTGACCAGATACCACCTTTCCATTCTTTTAGTGACATTTTCCTTCAAGTTAAATAGCTCTTTTCCCTTTCCCAATATTTATTCTTAATGTATTTGTAAGAGGTAGTTATAAATTCAGACCCTTTCTCATGCAGGCCCAATGATTAAAGGCCTTTTAGACTAATTTGCATGACAGGTTACCCATTACCCTAATTGTCATTGAACAGTATCTGACCCACCCCTTTCTCCCCTCCATTTACTGAACATGAAAAAAAAATATTTTAAACACTGTACTTGAATACAAGGTCATTTTAAAACTTACGTTTCTACAGTAAATATTTTAGCAGTTACCACTCCATGGGCAAGTGGCACTGATGGCCAGCAGTTTTCCTTAGACCAGCCTGTACTTCCCAGGCTCACGTCATGTGTCCAGCTGATGAGCTCCTAACTCAAAGCAAAAAATCTTCTAATTCCTTGATTACACTTCCCCATATTTCATACAACTTGATTTAAATACTATGTCTATTACTGCTGCCTTCAAAGTCACCCATCTTTCCTGAATGACAAAGTCTTCTTATTTATTAAACCAGCAAACGTGACCTTCGCTGGCCTGTTTTGCGCCAGTTCCGAAAGTGCCAGAGCAAAACATTTTCTTAAACAACTTGTTACTACAGTTTCCATTTTCTGTCCTCTACCCCAACTACTGTATCAGCTTATACGTCTTTTCATGTCCATATTTTACCTCTTCAGCACCACCCAAGGGAGACCCCACGGCAGCCTCACACGAGGCAGGGGTGGGGGAGCCCGCACCCAGGCCCTGCTGGCGCCTCTGTGAGGAGAAGCCGGTTCCAGCCGGTTCCAGCAGCCAGGCTGGAGCACCCTCTGAAAAACCCCGTTCAAGAAAGGACAAAATGCTACCTGACAGTGAGGAAAAAAGTGTGAGAAACCGCCCCATGAATAGCAGGGCCAGAGCAGCAGGAGGGAGGAGAGAGAGGAGGAGCTGCAGCAGAGACCCCCGCCATGCCCTGGGCGGACGCTTCCCTGCAGCCCCTGGGAGGGCCCAGGCTGGGGCAGTTATTGCTGGATCTTGTCTCAGTGGATTGCACCTTTTGTCTTTCATACCACACCACCTGTTTTCTGGTAGCTGTTGCTAACTTGATAAATATATAGGCAAATTTTGAGGCCTCCTGTACTTTAAAAGCCTAGAGCTTTTCAGTCGAGTTCAGCATCACAATTTCACGTTTATTCCTATGATAAATACTTTACTTAACACCAGTATTGTTTACAATGATAGCAAAACAATCAGTATTGTGCCCCAATAAACTCTTCAGTTGCAAAGTTAGAATTTTATTATTCTTTCTATTTTATTCATGTTTGTTTTAAAAAACACAAATGAACAACTTAGAACTATCACACGCATTGACTCAGTGACCCACATGATTTTTTTTTTTTAATCTCTAAAGAGTAAATTCCTCAAAAATTTCTCAAAGAGGATCTGAGACCATTATTTTGCATGCTGCACTGCCTCCTACTTCCAAATGCATGATTCCTGCTGAGTATCTGAAACCTGCCAAGACAAGTTACATCCCTCAAAATGCACAGGACTTGGTGCACCAACCACACAAACACTAAATATTAATTTAATGTAGTGACATGTTAACCAATGCTGGAAAAAATATGAAAATTTAAACAATCACAAACTGCTGCACACCGGTTCCTAGCCCTCCAGGAGCACTGATGTGAGCTCACAGAACTGCTGCTCATACATGAATTTTCCATGGAGTAATTGACTCAGAGAGAAAACAATCCTGACAGAATTAGAAACGCACAACTTGCCAACATTGACCTATCACTCATTATGCTACATACCCTCTAGCAACATTCATGAATCGTACACATAGAGTCAAGAGTAAGGTACAAATTTTATCTAACTCATCCAAATTCAGAGGGCAAATGTTGTTAAAATAATCATCCTCTTTGATCACTCACTCTTGATAATCAAGGAGAAATACTCCCTCATTCTGGGAAATTAGCAACAGGTTGTCTTTTCCTTCACAGATGTTTCCATCCTGTTCTGTTTACACCAACGAGGCTTTTTACAAAATCAAGTTTCAAAAATGAAAAATGTATTTCAAATTGCCTAGCTGATTAACATCATTACAGCACATAACAATGTAAGTACGGGTATAGAAAAATTTATCTGTGTTTTTGTGTTCATACTTGACTTGATGAATGGTTTGTATGGCATTGTCAGTTGGCCTTTTTAAGGCCCAATAAAATGCTAGAAAAATACCCTCCTGGACTATCTAATGTTGTTCACACTGCAGAAGTGTAACAGAAGGCTAGGAAGAGAGACTGCTACAGACTTTTCTTAACAAAGGTTTCTGCTGCTGCCTTTTTTCCATATTTCTTTAAAGATCAGGTTTTAGTACTATTTTCCTTTGCCTCCTCTAGCTTCCAAACTGGAGATTTTATAACACAACTCATACCATATTGCCTGTGTTCAGGTCAGAATATTTAATTTAGCTGCATTTGCCTCTTTAAGATACATCCAACAACACCAGTGTAAATGGCTACCTGGCAAAATACAGCGGTTTTCCTAAATCAGATATTTACCTTGTCATCTAGATTAGAGAATGGTGAAGTCCCATGACTAGATTACCTGGCTGCTCTTAGCAAAGCTGCTACCAGGAAAAAGCAAGCAAAATACCTGTTTTTCTTTCTGAACTCTAGGAAGAGTCCACACCCTTTCTCACTCCTGCCTTTTTGTCTAGTTTCCTTCTCTAGCAGAGTTCACCATCAACATGCAGTGACCAGTCTTCACTAAGAAGCCCTCCTCAGAGTTCAAACCAAAGATCATGTGCTCTCTTCACAGACAGCAAAGAGAAACAGGGAGGAAAGAAAGTGAGAAGGAAAGGTATGCATAGTAAAGCACAGCAAATTATATTGGCACATTATTCCCATAGCAACCTCTGAAATAAAGCAGAATGCATTTTGTATTTATTTTCCCTCATCTGTTTAATAAACATATTTCTCAGAATTGCATTTATTTTATTGTATTCATAGTCTTCCCCATTTTCAGAATGCTCTCAGAGTTTAAATGAGATGAACCAAGAACCACCTGAGTTAGCTTTCTCTCTTCTTATTTTGCAAAATCTGGTTTTTTCAAAATACCTTTTAAACCACAGAGAAAAAAAATCCTTCTTCATTATTGAATTCCAGAGAGTAAGAGAAAGTGCGTCTGCATTACTGTGACACAGACATCACATCTAACTAGGCAGCTAAAGCACTGATAACATTAACACAGCAGCTACACAGAAATGCACTTTATCTATTAAAAAAACCCCAAATAAACAAAACCAAAAATACATACACACAAAAACCAAACACACAACAGAAAAAATACACTAAGGTAGTCAATTACACTGAAGTGCAGGGGGTTAGGAACAGTGAAGAAGGAAGCCTGAAAAATAATTTTAAGAACTGTCATTGCAACAGAACAGATACACACCATAATTACCTCAGTTTGGCATAACAATTAGTGCAGAATACAGAAAAAATAGAAAGGAGAGAAAAAAAAAAAAGGCACTCTTTTAATTAATTAAGTTTGCTATGTATAAATATTATCTTACCTAATCAGAACACAGAAATATCCTCCATCTCGCTTCAGATCTACTAAGGAAATAACCAGACTCACAGCAGCTATCCATTAGCTGCAGCCAGCTCAGCTGTAGCTAATTTAAAGAATCCCAAGCACAGCAGTATGAAATCAAGGGAACTTAGGCAACTAAAAGTGCTTTAACTGTGTAAAAGCTCAGGTACCCTTAGTTTTACTTCTTTTGTGTTCCAATTGTGAGATAGTAGTTAGAAAGACTTATAATGTAGGCCCAAGAAGTTAATAAGAAAGGCACTGTCTTTCCAGATTCTGGAAATTTTTTATTTAATTTAAAAATAGATTTTATTTAATACCTAAAAAATCACTTTAGTTCCTTTCCAGTCACTGGGTGACACAGGATAAAAAATAACAAGTTTCGACCTCCTGAATCACAGTCTACTAAACCACAAGAAGACCTTGTTTTCAAACCTTAGTTTTCTTTAGGTAATGCAATTCTCCAATTTGGTAAAACATATTACCAGCCACTAGAAGTGGAATAGGTGGAACAACTGGGTAAAAATTACAGCTGAGTCTAATGCTGCATTAACTTTAATCACACTGTGGCAGGACTGTACAACACAGGAAGGCACTTCAGCTACTTCAAGTTAAGCTGAGCTGGGCTATCATCTCTTAATGGGGGGTTGTTGACTTGATGAACTTGTTGCCAACACCCATAGACTGCTTTGTGAGATGTCTCCTTAGTGCTGATTTGTCTACTACCTGGACTATTCTGACTCACTCTCCTCTTACCTACTATCAAAACCACTACAGAAATGGGTGCGAGTCTCTTCCCTCCCAGAATGGATTCCTCCTCAAGTCAGAACTCCTTTCATGATATCAAGATGCAATAGTGCAAAAATTGCATTGTAATATTTGAAAGTATGGCAAAACACATCTGTTATCTGCTGAAACACAAACTTCAGGGGATAAGTCTTGGGGTGACAAGATAAACATATAGGAGAGATTTCAAAAGTTTACCTGCTGGTTAGCAAAAATGATCTGCTGCTCAGGTCAATCAGATTTTTCATGCTGGGCACCTAGATTAAAACAGGGGCAGGATGTGTGGGCATGTGTGTGCAGCATTCCTCTGTCACCTGATCTTACAGAGAGGGACTTGATGTGTCTCCAGACACCTTCATGACTGGCTCCTTATCAATCTGAGTGGAGTGGGTCACTCCCAAAATGCTGCCCTATGAAGAGTGGATATTTCTCTCAAAGATTTGAATTGCTAGAGCATTTTCAAGAAAGAATTAAGTGGGCCTTGAGATCCTACTCCCAGCCATGAGATCCTACTCCCAGCCATGATCTGCCCAATAAGAACAGTAATGGAAAAAATAACATACTGGAAAGCCAGCTCTGTTGCAGGAGCTGCCCTATTTAAAATCTTCATATCAAGACAACTTTTCTCAAATCTCCTTGGCACAGTCACATCTAAAACAAAGCAGAGGTGCTTCAGAAAAATGCCCATCACAGGCTATTGGGTAAAGAGGTTGGGAGATTCTTCAACCAGCTTTTGAAAAATCGTGATGAGACACTGCTCTTTGACATAGCAAGTGTATGCTATCTCCATAAGATGGTTGAGGGTTTTTAATTTCAAAAGCCATATTGGTTGCTTAGTACTAACACCACAGAAGGCAAATTAAAAACATCTAACACTATGACCACTGAACAATTTTTTCAGACCTTTGTGTTGACTGTGTAATACGTTACTCAAAACAGACTTTTTGCAATGCCAGCATAAATTGAAATATTCCCAATAGGAAATTATCATATAAATCTGACCATGTTTTTTTAAAAAAATCAATGTAAAGAGAGGATGGAGAACAATCTAAACACCTTAACACCTCCAGCATCTGTTTGAAAACAAAAATTAAGACCAGTGTTGTCCTAGATAACTCATTGTGTTTATCATAATGGAGGCAAAACTAGCACCAGAACAACTGTTGAATAGAATTTTTATTTCTTTTTGTTCAGATAAAAGGGCACAAAATCAGTTTTCATTTGGCTCACTGACTATCCTGTATCTGAAAAGAATGTTACATATTCATTTCATTTATCATTTAAAGTCAGATAATCAGGAAGTCATTATGTGGCCTACACTGGGCAGCTATTCGATTAGAGCGTAATTGAACACTCTGTAAGGCAGCCAAAGCTGACAGGTTGGGAATGCATAATATCCTTCCCATGGTATTTTGAAGCAGGGGAAAACTGTAGGAAAATCACTGTCAATCAAAACCTGACAGCCAAGCGAGAGAGGCTGGCATCTGCTACTTTGAAAACAGAGCGCCAACTTTATTTTGTAAGCTACTGAGACATGTTGTGCTTTCTCTGTTTATCAAATTATAAGTCATTGTTATTAAAAGATTATAACTGAAACCAGAAGATTTATTTTGGCCCATTTGTCTTTTTCATTTCTATCAGGCAAACTGGTGATCAATGAGAGACAGGTGAGACTCACTAGCAGAGTGTTTTAAACCTGGGTCTGAAATGTGCTGATTGCTGAGAACAGCCATTAACAAAGCATGCACAAAAAAAGCCCAAACAAACACACAGAGCTTGCAAAAATTGGTCTTCTAGTTGTTGAGTATTAAAATTACTGATCAGTATCATAAGAGGCTTGAGATTAAAACCTTATTTTTATCAAAAGACTTGAAAATGTATTTCCAATTAGTAGCAATATACATTCTTTAATTAGAAATCTGTTTGTTCCCCAACATTATTAGTATATATTTTAGTAGAAACTTACAACTCCTTTGGTAAGCAACTATGCATTTTTCTGGCTATCTAAAAGAGGCTCATGCAGGTGGATCAGTAACATCACTATGATATCAAAGATCAGGGAAAGGCTTTAGAGTTGTAGCATTTAATTGCATAAATATACTTTTATCACTATCAAGCACAGTAACAGGGCTAGCAGGTAATGCCTAATATCACTGAAATGGGAAGTATGCATTCTAACTACTTGCAAGAGATTAAAAACACTTCTTAGAACTCATCATCTTTGAGCAGCTGCAGTTGGTATCATGGAAAGCAGATATCTTAAGCTTTCCAGACCATCCTAGAAAACTGTGCTTCTCAGCCTGTCTGCACAGCATTGCATACCAGAAGATGTTAGAAGGTGGTCAGGAGGGGATAAAAAAATATACACATTCAATAAATTTGTACATGTGTATGATTAACACAATGGAGGAAAATAACAACTGACCTCTGAAGTTTAGTCTAATTTCTACCTGGCTGTCACAATGGTTTTCTTAAATTAGTTCTTTGGGTTTGGTTTTGATTATTTTTTTGTTTTCGTCCCAGAAAGCTACATGTATATGCCCTGCACGCAAAAGGTTGAGAAAACTACAGGAGTGGGAAGCACAAGCAGGAAGCTCCTCATATTATCCAGACAACACAATCACCTCCGGTAACCAACATCTTAAATCAGTCAGCCTATGCCACTAACAAAGCCTGGGAATATAATGGAGCCTTTCAGCATGAGCTGTAAATCACTTGAGGTAATTCAACACCCAAAGCAAGTTGTATCCCAGGCTAGGATAAATCCAGGTATTAGACACCTTCCTTTAAAATAAAGGTGGCATCTTGAACTCTTTTGTGGGGATAGTGTAAGCACCCAGAGGGCAGGAAAGTACTGCTTCAGGCTGCACTCCATTAGTTCCCCAGTTTCCAAACCCCACAGTGTTTACAGTGAAATTAGCATGTAGACTAAATTTCATAATATCAATCCATGAAATGTATTCATCAAACATGTCCCTGGCTGTATGTTGGCACAGAGGCTGTGCATCAGGGGGCTGGCATCCTGGGAGAGCCAGCACCTTGTCCTAGTGTGAAAAAGCTCTAGTGTGAAAGGCAAATGAAGAAAGAAGAGAGGAAAGAAATTGCTTGGAATCACAAGATTCTCATATGTTCTCTTTAATTCGCTAACAATAAAAATACTAAAGAATGCTAACTACATGTTGCTCATGAGATTCTCTAGTGTTATTTCACAGATCAACATCTGCTTTACAAAAGAAGCAGTAAGCTACTATATTTAGCCTGCACTGTAAATTTATAATTATTTTCGCATGTGTATTTATGCAAATTAATTTGTATATTTGCAAATTTTCTAATCTAATGTGAAAGTCATAAAATTACTACAATCTTTCCAATCATTTACCTTTCTTTGACTTTACTCACATTTTTCTTTTTTTTTTTCTTGATGTCTGGCTTTTTGCTAACGCTAACAAGCACAAACTGGAGTAAATCCAGTGGAGCAGCACTAAATTGCATTACTGTTCCAGAGGTCATCTCTCTCCTTTATTTAAGCAACAGCCTGGGGGTTGTGCTCTGCTGCATTATCCCAGCTTTGTTACCTGATACTACAAATCTTCAGAGCTGCTGAGGATTATGCCCAAGAGTGGAGAAAATTAAACAAAGAAAACAAGAATTACTTCTCAGCCGTTTCAACTTTTCACATATTTAGGACTCTACAGCCAAGTGAAAATAATAAATTATGGGAATTCTTAAATTATTATTACTCTTCTTTTTTATTTTTTACAGCTGGGTATAGGGCTGTACTAAAACTAAATTTGATGCGAACATCTTTATCATTCAAAACCAGTAAATGTTTGCATTCAGACACTTCTTTTGCCATCTGAAAGAATAATTAAACTGAAAGAATTCACTGACTTGTTAAAAAAAAAATATCAGTCCTTGATTTTTTATAAGCTAAAAGAGGCAAAGAAAGGTCCTATGATGATGATTAAAATAGTATGAGCAGTATGAACAATAGTAATGTATTTGTTAAAATTATTTCACCAGCAGGTCTTCTCTTATTCAATAAATTACAAAATTTCCTTTCATGAGGTTGTATGGACACTTGAGACCAGCCTAGATCAAATTTGCCCCTTAGTTGAGATTACACTCATGTATTTCTAAGGGCAGAATGTCCCTCTTTCTGTTGACAACATCTCTCTGTGTGTCATGCTATGTTGGCATATTTCTCCGGTTTTGATCAGAAAGCTTATTATTTAATATTTAAGCTTATTATTTATTATTTAATATCAACTAAAAATGAGATATGGGGGCCTGGGAAAATAGAAGTTTCCAAAGTTCTTAAGGGGTTACAAAATTTTAAATGCTCCTGCTTCTAAAAAAGGGCTGAGTGCAAAAAAATTCTTTTGGTAGTTTTTCATTTAGAGAGGACATTTGCAACTCAGATTAATTTCTGTTTAAAGTTTAATCATAAATTTGTCCTAAAGCATGAAGCATCAGTGACATACCCACATTTTTTTTTACTCTTTCCCTCAAGCTTCCCAAATATGAGGATATTTATGAAAACAAATTTATTTCATCTGCTGTACAGCATAAAGTTTTATAAATGAACTGGACAAGTTCATAAATTCCAGAGGGTTGACATTGTCTTTCTTTATTTTTATTCATTATAGACTTCTGTATTGCAATTGCATTTATTACTCATGGAATGTATACTCAGAATATGCACACAAGGTTTACAAGCAACAAACTAATTTGTCCACAGTGTGTATCAGGTAAAAAAATAAAATAAAATAAAATAATAGTACTAGAATGTAGATATCAGGATGCTGATTAAACATATTTGGATGCACTGTCGAAGTCTTGGGAGGACTACCATTACAGTATTCTGGCAAAAAACCAGCCCTGCAACTGGTCACAGTATGGTTGAAAAGACAGAGCTACATTTCCCAGAAAAGCTGCACACCACTTGAAAGCTTGAAATATTCAACTTAAGGGTGTAAAATGGGAAGCTATAATTTAAGTAAGAATCAAAGAGTGCTCCAACATGTGGCTTTTTGGAATTTTCAATTATAACTAAAATAACTGACGATGTAAACAGAGACAGAAATGACTGTACCATCAAACATCTGCTTCATAATTATTTGAACAGCAGAATGCTTATGAATCTCCCACCTATTTATAATCCTCACATATACTGACATCTCTCGTTTTGTTTTAGTCTACTTAAAAGGACATGGTTCAGTTAAAGTATTATTCCCCATACTGATACGTTGTGTTTACTCTATGTAAAAATAGCCTACACTTTGAGACTTGGTTACATGCTCTTTAAAGTTGTGACTTAAAAAAAGATGTAAAAAACCTCAGCTGGCAGTGACCTGCATCATTATATAAGGTTTTACAGGTTAGTATTGCACAACATTAATAGCTTATATCTTCTTATCTGAAGATAAAATGGAGGCCAGGACAGTTGCTCCCAAGCACCTCTTAACAATAAGCTATGAAATAGAATTCCATGTAGAAATGTCTTTTAAAGTGAAACCATGCAAAGTATTTTCCCCCCTAGAATTCATAAAATAAATAAAAAAATAATAACATAAATTATTAGAGCTCTCTGTTATAATCAACTGAAGTCTAAAGAAATGTTATTCCAAATTTAACACAAGTAACTAAGATGAAATTAAATGAAAAAACTCATTGAAATTTAAATTCTTTCAATTATTTATTTGGAGACTGAAAGCATCAGATATGGTCAGAAAATGCATGGGGACAAGACCACAATTCTGAAGGCAGAATTGTTCCAGCAGATGGTTTTACAGTGGCTTAAGAAAAGATTTCTACCTTTTTGGTTTTGAACGTGAGGTAAACCCTCACCCTTTGCCCTCATCCCTCTTTCTTTAAAGCATATACGTAACTTTTTCATTTAGCATCTTTAGCAATCCTCCACTTGGTTTGAATAGTACATTTTCATTTCATTCATCATTTAAAGACAGATAATCAGAAAGTCATTACATGGGCTGACACTGGGCCCCTCGCTCGATTGTATTGTAATTGAGCACTGCAGAGCGTGTGCCAGATCTAATGGATAATGAATATATTATGTCAGCAGAACCGCCTCAGCAAAGCTCCTGGGGAATCAGAGGGGGCTACTGCAGTGACAAGTAGGGTCACAGATGTTGTGCTGATTTACTGATGGAGTGATTGTGTAATTAGGTAATCAATGGTGGGTAGAGGACTATATGTGGACAGCTTATTTCATACAAATAAAGACTAAAATAGTTCAAGGCTCATGTTCTGGACAATAGAAGACTATATTTTGGGTTGGCTCAATTATTTGTAAATTCTTGATAAATACATTCCAAAAGTCTGAGGGTTAAAGGCCAGCAGCAGAGGTCTGACTCCAATTCAAACTCAACAGTGAACTATTTTCACAAACTTCTTACAAAATTACCCATGTAATTTAGAAAAGTTCAATTTTTCTACCTTGATTAAAATAAAATTCAACTTGCTTTGTGGTTCAGCTGTACTTGTACTACAGCTTCTAATATTTCATGCAGAGGTAAAAAACAGTCCTTGTGATAAAAAATGGGAAATGTCTCTAAGCATTTGCTCTACATTTACTCTGCTCTCACTAAAAGCATTTAGTAATATTCACTTTGTTCTTCTGAATGACAGGATGTTTTCAAAGAAAAAAAAATGTAGAGGGTTCACATCCTAAAATATTGTTAGAATCATTATGTATGTTTGTGATAGAAGTGGCTGTTCATAGAAAAATGTGTTACTTTTTTTTAAAAGCCAGATAATCAAATGCTTTACTAAAGATGATGAAAAACTGGTAATTAATATTTCTTTCTTTTCCTAATTTAGACTGACTGTGTAACAGCAGCTTCCCTCCAAACTGTAGCTCTCCCTCTGGTTCCATTTTAGTGTAAGACCGACACTTGGCTCCATGTACTGCACTCAGCAGAGGTCTGTGTAATCCAAGCACTCTCCAATGTGGGAATACACCTGTCTGGTTCCCAGTCATGTTAATGACACTGTCTCAGTTGGGTTTTGGCATCCACTGGAACTTCCCTACAGCGTCTGTGACAACAAGTTCCACAATGTTATAATGACATGTTGAATAAAGGTTCTGTTGATCTTTAATGTTTGCACAGGGCTTAGCCTTTTTTTAAGTATGAAAGAGAAGAGGGTGAAAATTCTTGAGGATATAAAGAGACATGGCTGGAGCAAAGTGTGCTCTGATGCTTTACAAAACCTAGAGGCAAGATAGTAAAAGATATTCAGACATGCCAGAGAAGAAGGAGGGGGTAAACAAAAGAAATGCAAGGATGAGAGAGAGAAATCTTTCATAACAGTTCCTCAGTTCTTAAAGAAGAGAGGAACTAGAATCATACACTATAATCTTTTCAAAGTGCAGAGAGGGAAGGAAAGAGAGGAAAAAGGGACAAAATAAGTAGATAAAAATTAAAGGAAAATGAAAATGAGGTGAATGTGAACAGAATGAGTATAAAAATGTTAACCCTGGCTATTATTATTTCTAGCCATGTTTACTGTTTTTAAAGTACCTGGAACATACCCTACAAAGACACAAGGTAAAGGACTCACAATGTTCTCAGGCAGATCTTTATTGCTATTTTACTATATTATTTGCAACTTCCATACTGCTCATGTGGATTTAATGATTAACTTATTGACAGTATTTTTGCAAACATAAAAAAAAAAGGTTTAAATCAACTTTATCACAGGTTTCAAATGCTGCATAGAAATAACTTTGAAGTATTAAAAGATAAAGTAGGATATATAATAGTACATAAAAATACATCAAAAAATGAAACAAAATATATTAAAACAGGCAAAGAATGTTGGTTTCATAGTGAATTAAATGGAATATAAATGATTCAGATTTTCTTCTCTTTCAAAATTTCACCAAACAATTACTCAGTATATACAACACTGAGTTTTCAATAAAACAGCATTTTAAAAGATTTTTTTCCCATGAAGATTCTTTGAGCTGATTATAATTGAATAACTTGGTGTTCTTTAATATCTTTGTATGAATGCAGGGCTCCTACAATTTTAATCACCACCAATTATCAATATAGAGCTTCTATTTCCACAAAGAATATTGCTTATTCTTAAATTCAGAGCCCTTTTTATAAGCAAAAGGGGATGTGGCATTTTACTTCTGAAGGAAATACATGTTCTTGATAGGCTCTTCTGAGTTTTATTGGAAGTATTGATACCTGATGAGCTGAGCCTCACCTTCAGTTTCTGTGGTTTCTTAAGGGACTGTTCCCTATATTGCAGTGTTTTTTGCTGTTTAAGAGTAATTTTAATAACAGTGACTGCTCATAAGTTAATATGCAATGTCCTTAATTCAGCCCTTGTGTCACCACAAGCTTTAATACCATCCTGAGACTTTTGGACTACCCCACCACTTTATTTGGCAGCTATTTACACTGTTCTGCCAGCTCTGTGACCTGCTGACTGTCAGCATGCCACTTCAAATCCTACCTCATCTCTTCCTTGATGTGGTCTAATTGTACCCCTTTATCCCTGCACAACAAGAGAAAACTTACATAGTTCCAGAAAAAAAATTCCAGGTCTAAGACATTATATAATTCGTAAATGATAAGGAAATATGTTTTTTTCCCCTCATGTCTGCCTCTATTGTGTCATAAATGAAAAATGGATTAATTTATCTCCTACTCATGTCTGAACTTCATCCGAAAAGAAGAAGGATATTAATTCTGAAGGACTAATCAGAAGAGAGGACTGGATAATCTATATTTTCTCCCTCAGTTTAGTCTCTCTTCTAAGCAACAGCATGCATCCTACATGGAAAGTCTTTCCTTCATTCAGCTCATACACCCTAAAAAGTTCTGCCATTGTCAGTGAGGAATAATATACATTATGACAATGTATATTGTAATAATATACATTGAGTGTGATTATTTTTAGTGGAATTTTTAATTGCTAAGGAAGCAATGATACAGAAGCCGCCCAGCACAACGTCGTACTCTAGAGCCCACCTGTCGTTTCTTTCAAGTCATTCAAAAAGCAAACTTTCCTTCCTTTCTCTATAAAGCTAAACATGCAGTGTTCTCATCATTTGATAATTACAACGTTTCCAAAGAGGCCCAAAGCAACATTATGGCCAAAAATCAGTCTTGCAAGTTCAAATGATGAAATGCAAAATGTCAAACATACACTTTTTCTTGTCAAATTGATATTCTTCTACTGTATATTTAATAGCCAACTTATATAACTTCCACCAGCTTGCTGGATTTCATAAAGGCAAAAAAGCACTTACTGTTAGGCATTACTTAAGGCCAAAAAATAATAAATTTTAGAAATATTTCCTTCTACAAAACCTCATAGTATAGATTTTGAAAAACAAGTCACCACACACCAATTTCCACAAACTCTACCTTCTGCAGAGCTTACAATGGTATTGAATCATAGCATCCTAGAAGGTTGGAAGGGACTTTAAAGATGAGGTTCCAGCCCCCCTGCTATGAGCAGGGACATCTCCAACTAGACCAGACTGTACAAAGCCTCATCCAACCTGGCCTTCTAAACTTTTCCTCTGAGCAATCTATTTTGAAAAACCTCGTCTTTCACATTAAAAATCAAATTGCATTCTTCACAGGGGTGATGAGTTGTAATTTACAGAACTGAAGCATAATAGGGGTAAATAACTTGTGTTACCCAAGGCTCCACCTCAAAGATCTATTTCCATTAACTGTTGAACATTAAATATAAACAAAAAATTTGCTACCATCAGAAGTTTGCAACCCACAATTCCAGCAAAAATACATTTATAGAGAGTGCTACCTAGGTATAAACATAATTAATTCTATGATTCGCAGAACCTTTGCAGTGAGATTGTGCTGTTATTTTTAAGCCCCAAGGAAGCAAAAGCACTCAAGAACACCTCTAAATTAAGTGCATACAATCCCATATGCTTGGCTTTACAATTGACCGTAATTATTTGCTGAGATACAACATAATGATTAAAAATACATTTATACATTGAAACTATTAACAATGCAACCTCAAACAAGCCTCTGCTCCTAAGGCTCTTATACTAACTGTTCTACAAAGACTTTCTGCCGAAATCTATCTCTTTTTGCAGATAGGAAAATATAGAACAGTTTGTGGTTTTCCTGATTTTTGTCTTAGAAAATGTGGTGAGTCCTTTAGAAAACACATTTTTCTTCTCAGGCCTCTATTAGAATATACATGCTAGATATGTGCTTGCCTTCTTTCTTAATTTCAGTTTTACATGGGGGTCTAAAAAGCATTTCACAGGTGTTTGCTGGAACTCATTAGACTATTTGGAACTCCTTCATACTCTCTAAAAGGCAATTAAAATGTGTCTGCAAATTACTTCATGTGGTCTGAAGCACAGCTGCCTCTCATCCTCCTGTTACTACATGGTGTGTCCAAACAGAATAGAAAAGCTGCTTTGATACCTGCAGTTTACAAAGGCAAATCATGCCTTCATGAGTGACAAAAATCCTCTGCATGCTTCTTATGTCTTCAATGCCTTTGCCTTTATTGCCACACACATACACAAATACATTTATAACAAGTTAAGAGAAACAACTAGTTAATTAAGTCAGTAATACAGGCAATAGGAAGCCAGCAAGTAGTCAATTAATTCAAGAGCAATTGCTGCATACTTGGAAAACCTTGCTATGTGCAGGTAAAACGTGTGATTCTAAATAGGTAAGATGCATGGGAGACTATTTCTATTTCTTGTTTCTGCTTAAAAAAGATTTAAAAAAATCCATTATCCGAGCAGGTGTGCTTACAGAACTTATCATTCTACAAATACCTGCAATTATAAACTCAGTTTATGTTTTTACTTTAGCTACTTTTCAGGTAGATAAAATTTGCTAATTTTTACTTATCTTTCAATCCCTTTCATTGGAAATTCTGCCTGAGTAAAGACTGAACAAAATCATTTAAAATTGTTTTGTTTCAATTGTTTTTTGCAGTCTATTTTTGTGTTTAAAAACAAGCTACTTATGACACTGAGTATTTATGTTTTCCTATTAGAAGCTGACAAAATAAAGTAAAATTCAATAAGGTGTTTAATCACTTGCTTCACTATATGAATTTGGCAGTTTCAGAGGAGCACGGTGTTACCTAAGTCTAAAACAGAATCATTCAACTCCAGTATTTTTTTTTTTCTGGCCAGCAGCAGACAGGAAAGCCATGCCTAGCCTTGTTTGTACTTTGGGAGTAACACAGAGTCCAGAACTGCTACCAGGCTATAGCCCCATCCTCATACCTCGTTCCTGTTCCTAGATCAGTATGATCTACGGTAGCAAGAAGGGCTGAACATTCTATAACCATCCTTCTATCTTCAGTACCCATCACACAAAATGTATTTTGAGCACTCATGATTGCATTGGCCCTTTCCAGCTACACCTGATCCCTCACCCAACCCACTCCCCCAGTATTTTCCCACTTTTTCTCCCCGTCAGCTCTGATCTCCATGTAAGCCTCTACAGTGACAACACTCCATTCCATCCAGCTGAAAGAACACAGAACAACACACCTGCATTTATTCCAAACAAATTTCCATCTCTCCCATATCTCAGCTTACCTTCTCTCTTTCCTTTAAGTCTTATTCTAGTCCTTATTACTCATTTCCTTCCTGTTACTTTCTTCCACTAAGCCATAAAAGAGAAGTAAGTAATTACCATGCATTCTATACAAAACAATGTCCAGTAGTTAGAAAACAACTTGCTGTTGCTAATGGAAAATTTTACATGAGATATGTCAATTAAATTGTGGACTTGTGCAAAAGTGGCAACTGTGGGTCTGAAGGCAACCCAAAGTATATTCTACTTTTTAAAGTGCAGTCACATCCTCAGTAACAGTGAGTGCAGTTTTTTGGTTGAATTGCAATTCCTAGCATGTAGAGGAGACTTGAAGATTACAGCAAGATCTATCTGAAGATATGGAAGAATGAAGAGGAATTTAGAATGTAACATACATACTAATTAGAAAAAAACAACAAAAAGATTTGTGTGTGATCCCACAAACTCTTACGCAAATAATTTTTATAGATTCAATAGGACTATGCATAAAAAAACTTCACCATAATTATTTATAGCACAAACCCAAACAAACAGCACATTCTTCCCGAAACAGCCAAAGGGATAACCTTGTCTTGTCTTTCCTTAGACTGGGAAGTCTAAGAACTGAATCTCTACCAACAGATAAAGAAATTATTTTCCTAAATTATAATTGATACAAAGACATTCCCAAAGCTTTGGAAGACATCTAGTGAAAGCTGTTTTAAAACAGAAGCATCCTGAACCTTCCAAATATCCTTCTGTGCTCAGCTGGAAGTACAGTCAGGCTCAGGCCAAGATGGACAGACAAACACTGTTAATTACATTAACTAAATTGATTTGTAATTTTGTAAATAAAATGCACCCACAATTAAATCAATGGAGTAGTGATATGACACACACAGTAATTATACTTTTCTCAGAACCACAGAAATGTTGGGTGTCATCTTGTAAACTCTCATATCACCTACTCTAGTGGTGATGTCAGTGATAGCTCTGAACTTCCTTGCTTTGAACTCAGTTACAGAGCCTAGTGTTACAGTAACAAAAATTTCTAATTTAATGGCAGTGCATGTTGTGTCATACAACATTTAATATAGCATATTTAGTTAAGCCACTACTCAAAATCTTGATACTTGTTATACCTGTAGCCAAGCTATATAGAAGTTTTGCAGTGTAAATCTAGACATCCCCTACCTATGACTCAATTATCAGCTCCATTTGTAAAAGGATGATTCATGTAAATGTCTTGCAGGATCTATGTATCACTAAAGCAAAATTTCCATTTACTTTAGAAACAAAATATTAAAAAATAACAGGAATTCAGGAAAACACTTCAGATTTTCATTCAAATTTGGTTTTATATTATTTTCAGCATTGTACTGTGCATACATTTATTTTTTTTTAGATTTGAAGTGAATGTGCAAAATAAAAAACTACTTGCAATGTTCATAACGAGTAAGCAAAAGAAAACTTATTACTTCATTATGTTAACAGCTGTCTAGTTACTATTTTAACTTTACGTAGTTTGGGTTGTTAGTTTGCTCTAGTATTCTCATCTTAATTGAACTTTTTGGGAAGTGTGCCATCTTTTATGTATTTGTATAGTAGCTGGAATAGTTGGAGGCACTGCAGCTCCTTTGTACCACAAACTGCAGTAAGGCTTCTCATCTGCTTTCGATTATGTATTAAGTATGTGCTGAATCATGTTAAAAAGATCTTTTTCTTGATGTTGAATTAAATAACATTTATTCCTCTTCATCCTACAGATGTATAATTTTCATTTCACTAGAGACCGTTCCACACATCTCAGATATTGTTACTGGTATGTTCTCCCTCATCCTCTCAAATTGACACCACTTGTCAAACTGATTGACATCACTTAAATAACCTTACCAAATACAAATGTATAGTGGAAATACTGAAAGACTTACACATAAGAAAACCACATTAAAAAAAAAAAAACAACCCCAAGACAACACCTGATTTGATTTCCTATGGGGTTCTTTTTTGGTATAAGAAGAGTATATAAACCAAATGTCTGCCACCAATTTTGTATTTTTACAAGCACTAACATTTTAACAGCAGAAATGTTAAATATCACAGTAATAGATGAGCATTCCACTAGAAGGCAATTTCACTAAATACCACAGGTATTAATCTTTCTGAATCTTAATTATACCCTTTTGACATGTTATCCTTATCTGACCTTTCCCGCAGAACTGCATGAATAGATGTGAGATCAGCAGGCAAACTCAGTGATGGTTGCCACCAGGCATGCTTTAATTCAATGCAAAGAATGAATGGACATAAAGATGCAGCTCATATGCAGTGCAGAAAGCCATTAAGCCCCTGTTTTCTGAAAGTTATCATTTAAGTCCTAGCTTTTGTTCCAGGATTTTCTAGCAGCTTCCCTTTTCTGGCTTTGGTCAGGCAGCACAACATAAAGTTGAATGAATTACTGAGTGCAGAACTGTAAAATATTGCTGAAGAACCAAAATGAACTAGAAGCATCCAAGCAACACTTAAAAACAATTAGTAATGGCAGTCCTTAATCGAATAAACTGGATTTCAGTTGAGAATAGTAATGGCTGGTGGATTAAAAATGTAATGATTCTGCCGTCAAGCCACACTTACACCAATCAATACTGAAAAGTATCCCGATCTTATTAGATCAACCGAATTAGCAAAAGTGGGTTTATGAGATCGGGCGTATGAGATTTAGGAACTGATGCATAAGAAGTATAGTGAAATGATGCAAAAGAGATCTGAGTCCTGCTCTGACCTTAAGCAAGTTACTCCACCTTCCTTGGTGACGGTTTTCACATCTACGTAGATCTTTGAGATGCTCTCCCTTCATTTCACCAACTTTTCTCTGATGCTCACATTGCTCCTCACGACACAAATCTAAAGCAACTTTTCATTAGTTGTTACACAATTTGTCTCTCCAAGTGAAGTTCTAAGCTGGAAGAATGTGCAGTCCTAAACCATCTGTATCTTGCAACAGTTTCACACCAATCCATGTTCTCCACATAATTCTCACCATGGCCTGTTACTTGCCTGTATCTCTAGTGGTCTTTCATTAGAAAAACACAGCCCCTAAGATACTGTCTGAAGTACCTAAAAGCAGGAGGACACATTATAAAACGAATGAAATGTTTCAATACTGCATTAAAGCTGAAGGTTATACATGAGTAGTCCCTCAAAACTATAATGAGAAGTAAAGCATGGACCATATCTTCAGCCAAAGTGCCTGCCAACTCAGTCTGAGACTTGTGGATGATTTTTTAGAATGCTTTAAATTTTAAAATTACCTTGTCACCAATTTTTCTGATGCATAATCATTCTCATATGTTTCATAATGCTAAACATATCCTTAAAATGAACTCTTATCAATTTATGTTTACAATTCTACTTGAGAAATATGGTATCGACCAACTGAAATAAAAATATGCTAACTGAAACACAAACATAACTCCAGAAACACAGACTTTCTGTAAACTGAAAATGTTCTCCTCAACTGTTTATTATATTTATTATCTTTTAACTGGAAATGAATATAAAGACATAAATTAAGAAATTAAAATGATGAAAATTACCAACAACTTCAGCATTGCCACTAAATAAATGCCATTTATTTAAAATAATACCTCACCTGTGGTTTTGCTTCATCATACATAAATATGATTCTTTATCTGAGACATATTTTTGTTATCTTGCAGAGTTCTTCCAATAATCCCTGTTTCCTGAGTACAAACCAGATGAAAGAATAATATTTGATATTTACTCTGCATACCTGCACTGATTTTTTAAATTATTTTTAAAAAAAATTTGTTTAGATTTGTATTGCATTAAGAATTGATGGTTTTGCTGGTATTTTGCTCATTAAAAAAGGTTAAATTATTAACTCTGACTAAGTGGCAGGGTAAGTGTCCTTGAAATTTGTCACAACTGGGACTGTTGTTCCACTTTGTTGTAGTCATTTCCTCTCATGTTTCACTATTGAAGTGATTTTCAGAGTTTATATCCATATATACAAGAGAATAAAGCAATGAACTCCAATGTTCTGCCTGTTTGCAAATCCTAAATAATTTTTATAAGAGAAAAAAAATATCTACAATCACTACAGCATCTTTTTCAGGATTAAACCTGTTGGATTACATACAATCAGTGCATAAGGTGATCCAGTCTTTTTTTCTGAGAAACGTTGTGTTTAAAACACACTCCTGAGAATGGGGCTTCTCTAAAATTTTCAACTGTCCAAAATGGAACTTTCAAATCTGTGTAACAGGTGAGAGACAGGAAGAAAGTGATGGTTTTGTACACATATATAGGAATTCTAGGAGGGAGCATACTAAAGGACAGTCTCATTTCTTTAACTTTGATTAAGGTGTTAGTGAAAGGTATATTTGTGAAAATGTCTCCCCTATTATTAACACCAAATGCATGCATATGTAATTAAAAATGTAATTATATGTATTATTTAAACTAGTTTAATGTGAATTGTGTCTGTACAATTTGGGTTTTATTGATTGTGAAGCTAAGACAAGATTATAAAAACTGATGTAAAGCAATACATTTTATTGCTCACTGGATTAACTCTCTTGCATTGCTGGTGTCTTACCCAGAGGTATTGTACCTAGTGGATTAGGACTTAAAACACTGCTAGGATACAAAAGCTCTTTACACTAAAATCCAAGACTCTAGTAATTATTATCCAAGTCTTTCAATGATGGTTTGTTGTTTGGGTTAAGTTTTCAGAAAGAAGATTAAAAAAGAGAGAAAAAACCCCTAAAAACATTATTTTCAGTTGATATAAAGAAGCTTCAATGTCTCATCTATTGATTTTCTTCAGATCTTTAAATTCACAGTGTGACTTATATTCCATGAAATAGGGTCATTGACATCTGAAAACGTACTACAAAAAATAGACAGTTCATATCCCATGGACTGCAACACATAATTGTCTAATGAAAAGGTTATCCAGTGTGTTAAATCCATCACTTACAGAAATCTTTTTTTGCTTCTAAGTGAGGAGATATTGCTGCATTTTAAGAGAGGAAAAGCTTCATGGTGACTGAAAAAGTCTTTTGAGTACTGTCCTGTTTGGCCATGAGATTAGAGTGCCTTTGTTCTAATTATTTAATTTTTTTTAAATTTGAGATTTTACACAAATTGACCACCACAGTAACACACTCTCTGGCCTGCAAATTGAATTGTACTACCTCCTTTCCCATTTCCAGCATTTATCAAAGCAAAAAAATTAAGCCAAAGATGTAAAGAAAACCTTGAATTAAATATTGGTGAACAAAAGCAGTCAAAAACCATTAGCAAGCTGCTTGACAACATGATACTGTCTTTACAAAGTGTAACCTTTCAAACTGCACTTTTTGTAATCTTATTTATTTTCCCTCTATGAAAGGGAAATAAATAAATTCAAGCTTTTTTCTTCATGCGTTTGAAAGCTGTGATGTTTGGTAATCAAATGATGTCTGGAGCAGAGGCTTTAAGAAAAACATGCCATGATACATAATTAACTTTTCTCTTACTTGTTGCATTGCTACTACAAAGTAAACCAAAAATCACAGATGTCAAACCAAAAAAATTACAAATTAAATAATAGAATATGAAAGGCATTCTGTAAACTACTAAAATAACCAGATTATATTTTTAAGTCATGAACAATTGTATATGTATTTACCTTTTTATTATTCCCAATTAAGTCAAGTAAATTATTAACATTAATTAATCACACCAGCATTTATCATATTAGACTTTACATTTCCATTTTTGAAGCAGACTAATTACTGGAATAGTTTTTTACTTTTCCAAGAAGTCTTTACTCTCCTGTAGTTAACTAAAAATTAATTATATGGACTGTTTACAGCAGCTTTTTCCGGAAGAACCATATTCCAAGGTTCTTTATAAGGGTTAGCAAAGCTCAGCAGAGGAATGCATTGACCTGGTTCTTTATATTATAGGTGATTTCAATCTCTGCATTGCAGAACTCATTCATGAGGGGCAATACACGTGCAATCACACCCCTCCCTCAGTTTCATGTTAAAGGAGACCTCATCATTGCCTCTACCAAGACATGAAAGCGAATAATAGATTTAGAGGCACAATAAAGAAAAAGAAACCTCCATGTTAGGTATTAACAGTCAGATATGCAAACAAACAAACAAAAAACCAGAAGTATTTTTCATCCATTACAGCCTCACAGAAACAGAACAATTATATTTTAAAGCATTTCCTTAAAAATGCAACTTTTATCAAAACTCTCATCATTATATTCTATAGAATTGTCAAAACACCTTATGCAGCATAGTTTAATTTAATCTTTTTCAGGAGAGATGGCAATTTTTGTTCCTTCACTGTGAGTAAAATGTGACTCCTAAAGGAATAAAATGATGCAATGCAGAGTTTACACTCCTATTCACTTCCTGACTGTAACTCCCAAAAGATGTTAATTTATATTCCTCCAAAAAGAAAACAAAAAACACTCCTTAGAAAAAGAGACAAATGTGGATATCAAAATCTCTCAATAATAGACTTCCAAGCATCCTTAGTTTTAAGTCAGTATTTAAAAGCAGAGATCTAGAGAATGGTTTCAACGACATATCAAAGCCTAAGACAGGTTTTGCTCAACTTTTGAGTATTATTGAAAATTTAATTGGGGTGCAAAAGTTAACAGACCTATCAAGAGGAGAACTGTTTTCTTTTTCCTAAAATAGTCAGGGTAAACCAACATTCTCTTATCACTTTTCAGGGATTCGTGAAGTCTGTCCCTGCACTTCTCACGAGCACTGAACAGGGAAAATGACTGAAAATAGCCACCACTATTAGCATGCTGAGGCAAAAGGCAAACATATGTACAAACAGGAAAGCCCAACCACTACCATCCCAAACACCCTTCTACAATTTGCCAACACTTCCACACCCTTATGATCATCATGAAGCCCATAAATCTAAGAAACCACATTCTGGACTGTCTGAATCCTGAAGTCTCTTTTCCACTTCTTAAAAAATACGACTTTCTTCCTCAAGTAGTTTTAGTACTTTAGAATCTCTCTCTTTTTGTGGCCTGAGAGACAAAATACAGAGTAAAGTAGCTAAAATTACCATTGTGGTACCAACTTCAATATAGATTGCTGCTAGTGACACTCAGTTTTTCACTGCAGGATTTTTCCTTTTGTCATATGCTTGTAAGGCTCTGGCTCAGAGAAAAGGAACCGGAGTGCTTTACACAAGGGCAACACTCACTGGAACCACTCATATACTTGGATTTTGTCGTGGTTATCTTAAGCAAGATGAACACTTTTTTCTCTGAGTTTAGACAGAAATGAACCTTTGTCTGTTCTGGGTTTGATCATCTAAAGGGCTTTTTAGAAGCCACATTGAAGTACAATGAAACAAAGTTTAAATTACTCAGAGAACAATGTGTATTGGTTTCAGAGCAGTCATTACTGTGCTTCCCCTGCACCAGCAGATGGGCATTTCTGTTAATGCAGGAGCTGGAAGGGTGTGCAGCCAGCTCACATGGAGGGTTTTCTGAACACCCTGTGAACAAACTCTCCTGTTGGTGAACCATGAGCTTTTCCTAAATGCAAACAGGAGAGCTTCAAGTATGGTTGTAACCAGGTAAAAAGAAGCCAAGGAGTGACTGTTCTTATTGATTGGACAATGGGAAATACCCTTCACTACTTTTGGATAACAACAGATTACATTATTGATAGTGTTCAGATTAACACTAACAGAAAAGCACAGCAGGAATTTATTAAAAATTGATTTATCAGTTAATAGGAACTCATGATGTTTAAGGCAAAAGCAACTAGGGCACTCTGAGTAACAGCTTTAAGTGGATGATTAGCTAAGGGGATTCAACACTTACAAGCCAAAACAAATTACTATAATTATTTTATTACCTCTGCTAACTGATTTCATTGTTTTTATTGAAATAAAAGCTCCCTAAAGAATAGAATGTTGCTTCAAAGAATCCCAGCTGCAAGCTTCTGTGTTCTCTTGTGGCAATCAAAAACAACAACAAAAATAGCTGTCATTAATAATACTCCTAATAACTATGCAACAGCATCTTAGAAATACATTCCAGATTTGCCTGTACACCTGGACTTGAATATGAAGTTTTCCAGCCACTGGAGGGCTTTAGGTGGAATTAAAACAAATCTGTAAAGCACTTCTTAAAATAAACATGGATATTTATTGAGAACAACAGAATGCTTTAAACAGCTTTTTTAAAGTAAGTGTGTTAGTTAAGGAGCCTGAGAAATCTTAAAATCTGACCTTAAATAATTATTTTAACATCTGTATTGTATATTTCTGCTATTTATCTCCCTGTGAAGCATTAAAAATATATACTCTATGCCAGAATTATTTTCAAAGAACCTCACTGAAACATATAGTGAATTTTTATGGAGTTCATCTACATCACTTTTAAGATCCTACCAAGGTCTACCTTGGAGCTCATTTGTATTCATATCAGTCTGTACTGCTGTTCAATACCTGCTGCACCCTCCTTTCTCCTACCTCCCCCCTCTGCAGGCTCTCATCTTGCATCCCACTACAATTGAGAACCTACTGGAAAAATTCCACTTAGCTGCTAGGAACTACAGATGGGACTAATTTCCATATTCTCCTCCTGCACCCTTAAAAAAAATAGTAGTAGTACACAAGGAAAAGTACTGATGGCTTGATTTCCAGGCAGTATTTTACTGATTTGCACCATATTTGCTACAACTGTGCACAGTCCTTTTCTATAGTGGTTAACCAGCTAAAACTGTGGCACTGTAAGGCTCTATTATATCAAGGACAAGAGAGAAGAAATTCTCTACGTTATACAAAACAGAGCCAAATAATTCTGGGACTGAATCCAGGAATAAAAATGCATATCCTAACAACAATGATCAACAGCATATTTTGACTGACCAGTCTATGTCTTCCTGCTTTCTAATGCCTTAACAAATGCCTAATTCTCCTGCACAGCTGGAGAAACTAATTATTATTATAATTTTGGGGGAAGGGTTTGGTTATTTTGTATTATATATTAGTACCAGACACATAACTGGACTCTGAGTTTTTCTCCTTTCTTGCTTGTAGGGCTTCAACAAAACCTCAGCCCTACCAGATGTTACCCTAAACAGAGCAAACAACTACCTATGGTAGAGCTCATCATCCCTTTGCCACAAGAGCCACATTAAATCAAAACAAGAAATGAAGACTTGCAGAGTCACAGCAGTAACACAAGGTACAGAAAGGCCAATTGAGCCACAACTTTTCTAGTTCATATGTGTAAGTCTCAGTCCACGTTATGGAAATTGTCTGACTACCCAAACAAAAATTACGAAGTCTAGGATCTAGCCTAAACTCCACTGAGACAGTTCTCAATGTGCTGGGAAGGCTTCAATGTGGTATCACAAGCTCAATGAACTCATTGTAAAAATCAGTACATATTTCATTACTGTTGTAGTATCAAAAGAAAACAGGTTGATGAACTTTCAGCTAGTGTGCAAATAATTGGAGAATTTCCTCATATCATTTATTAGTGGTACCAGCTATCATAAAAGCTGTCAAGAAAGGCCTAGCATTATGTCATTTCTCTGAGATTTTTTTGTTTGGAATTTATGTTTTTTGTCCCAAGGAAAAAACTTTCTTGAAAAGAAAAGTAAAACAATGCATGCAAAACACATTCTAAAATTAAATGACACTGTCATTTGCCAATAAGACTGGCAAAATTGCTGGCAATGCTGTTAAAAAACCCAGTTTCAATTAAATAAGAACTGGCATTAATGAAGACAAAATTTAAACCTTCAAAATCAGGCAGTAAATATGCTAAGGCTTCTCAGCATCATTAAATCATATTCACTGTGTGTATTTTCTGACATTTTCAAAGTCAGTATTTTGACATCTAACACTGATGAGAATAATGTAATCCTTACAGGGTTTTGAAAAAACAGTCTTTGCATTAGTAGTCATGTTGTAACTAAGCATGGAATAGTATGAAGAAAATGCTTAGTTTATGAAACATTTTTTGCACTGACTTTGAGCTATTAAAATTATAGTTTTAATGCTGCACTAATGCAGATGTTACGTTTTAATTTCCTTAATTTTGTGTTTTAAAAAAATAAATCTAAAATATCTCTATTTCACAGAGTATCTACTTACATTACCAGTACTAGAAACTCCACCATATCACAACAGCAGTAAACAAGAGTTCAAAAGATGTTCAAAAGCTGATACTGTCTTTTTAGTAATCTAATACTTGGATTAGACATTGGGAAAAGCTGACTGGCTTTCAGGATTCTAGTTCTTTTACTGAGTCTAATAAGGAAAATTGTAGTCCAAGTAAAACACAGAGTATGCATGACTGTTAAATACAACCTGAAAACTTAGGGCGAAAGGTAGGTCAAGAGGGGTAAGATGAAAGTAGCCTGCTGGGCACCAGCCCCCTGTACCAGGCAGGGCTGCCACAATCAACCTCTTTAGGCAGCTGCCATCACAGGACCATGCTTCTGCACATGTGTGACTGGTAAGAAAAATCTGCAAATAAACCCAACACCCAACCAGTCCCAACCACCTTTCCCCAGCAATCAGTGTGAGGTGTCACAGCCGTCAGGTGAGGGGCAGGCAGCAGCTCGTTGAAGGGCTGCTCCCCAGTACCAGCACAGTCATAATAAGGCAACAACTGGAAAACAACGTGGATTTAAAGTATCCAGACGTTCCTTATTTGCCATTAAAAACAGTTATTTTGCTTCCAACTGTAATAATTTCATTCACTCTAGTTATGACGCACCTCAACAAACACCCGCACCAACCCAGGGTGAAAGGATTAGCAGGGACTCCTGAAACATTACTGTACCTGAAAATACCACATTTTTTATATTCATGCTAATACTTCTTACATTTTAATTCTTGGATTTCGGAGTTCCTTTTCTCACCACTGTAATTCCATCGCTTTCAGTCTATCTCTCAGTCAACAAAACATTCTTCAATGAAGCTGTTAGCTAATTTAGGATGGCTATAAATACTCTTAATCCTGCTTCATCTCTTCAGTACAAAATTAACCTTAGATGCATGAACTGCCTTTGTCCTTCATATAGCAGCATCATCTTCAAATTGTTTTTTCAGTTATCACCTTCAAAGCATATATTTTAATAGTTCTATTTAAAATCATTTGGTTTTGTGTATTGTCTTCTTTTCACTGCTGATTTCCAAGACCATGCATGTGCACATAAACCATGGAGGTGGCTTCCCTCCAAATTACAGTCTGTTCCTTTTCTCAACTAGAGGCACAGGGAAGAAAACAACGATTCTGTGACATCAAACTCACTTATGCAGTAATGAACTGTGATGCTACAAATACTTCATTATGGCAACCTGAAATAAATCACAGCAAGGGAAGGATGATAAGAGCAGAAATGCTCCTTCTTAAGCACACATCTTGGTAATTAGTTGTAGTGGACGAGGGATGTGGCAGCAAACATGAAGCTTCTAGAGTTTAAAGGAACTTTATGAATTAAATCTGTCTGGAAAAGCATATGATCAATAACACTGTGGACATCTCCCTGGATGTAACTAAAAAATTTACCCAAAAATTAGGATCCAAGGAGAGAGTGGATTTAAAATATTTGTTCTGTGAAACAGTGTGAAATGTATACAAAATAAATTGTTCAGCTTGTAAATTTCAAGCCTAGAGGTAAAGACTGAATCATAATATGATGTAAATCAGTCAACCTTCATGAACATTAAAGGCTGATTTACAGCTGAAGATCTGCCTCCATGTACTAAATCAGTCATTGCACAGAGTGATCTCACAGTAGCAATGAACTCAGAGATCAGAGAAACGAGCCCAAGTTAAAAGAAAACAAACCAAGAATGATGCAGGCACATTCAAAAGCTGTTCAATAGCGTTCACAAGAAAGAGGCAACGGGGAATGTCTTGCCATTACTGCCATTCATCTTGCAGTAACTAACACGTAAACAGTGTAAAACATGAAGGCAACAAAATCCATTGATTTTTAGTTACTCTTCAGTGCTCTCAGCTACTGCCCAAAGGACGTATCCCACTGCCAGCTTGGGTTTGCCTTTCCCAGTGGGGTCACTTTGCTTTAAAGTTAGTTATGTATTTGTTGTGTGAAGAACAGAAGCACACAGGGGAAAGCTTCACATCAGGTTCCTGGCAAACACTTTAATGTAACTAAAGAGTGTCTACTTCCAACTACAGAGAAATTCGAGTCTTGATTTTACATAGATATCCAAACCTCAGAAGTAATGCAGGTACTCATTATGTTAACATGTGCCTAACTGCTAAATCCAGTGAGAAGGGGCTCTTCCATTATTTGTATCAGTATTACATCTACTTCTACTCAGTGACTGAAAGGTATGTATCAAGAAGAATTTAAAATGTGAGGTAAACTGGGATATAAATTACATCAATTATTAATCAAACAAGAAAGAAGAGAACTGAAGTACTAAATAAGGAACTAAAGAGAGGAAGAAATAAATCAATCAAACTTCCAGTTAAGTATTTATGTAATGCTTTTTTTGTCACTTAATCTTGCCACTTTGTTTATTCTGATGGTCTTACATCCTTTCTATAACTTTCCCTGAGTGTGAGAACAGATGTAATCACTTTGCATGGCTACGAAAAAATTATGTCTAACAGTGAGTCTCTTTTTCTTTCTGTGGAGAACGGCCCCTCGTCGGTTCGTGACACTTCCTCACCCTCAAAACATGACAATCATTACTCTCCAGATTTAGAGGCAGATACTCAAGTAGCATCTCCTCTGAGTGACCTTAGATGAATTTCAAAACAGAGGTATGGAAGACACACACAGCATCACATTCCTCCTGAGAAACAGGAGGCAAAGAT
This sequence comes from Apus apus, assembly GCF_020740795.1. Taxonomy (NCBI): domain Eukaryota; kingdom Metazoa; phylum Chordata; class Aves; order Apodiformes; family Apodidae; genus Apus; species Apus apus. Next base: position 13,796,958 of record NC_067294.1, on the reverse strand, counting down.
GGGGAGAGTCAGTTTATTTTGCTGCTTCAGTGACTCCCTCACACCCCCTTGCTCCAATCCAAACATGCAGGACTAAAAATCTCAGATTATATAAACCATTTCAATAGACCTGTTTCTTCTAGACATCTGCTGCTGCTCTTTAACTGATTTTACATTCACCAAAGATCCTGTGACAAACTATTTATCTTTACACATTACTTTTCAATGATATATTCTTAGCCAGGTTTCAATTATTTAGATCATTCCTGGCTTTAGACATAGCACACACCTCTGGGAATTACACTAACAATACTGCCATACTTAAAATTTCATATGATACCAACGTGACTACATTTGTCTTCAAAAGCAAATGTTTTTGCTAGAGAAATAGAGGAAAAAAAGGAGAGTGCCAAATGCAGAAACAGGGAACGCTGCTATCTGCTAGCATAATACTAAAGATCCTGCAGCAATGCGTTCTGTACTTGTATAATTTAACAGTGGTTTAAAAATACAAGAAAGAAAAGCAGAAAGGAAACATGAAAAGGCCCAGAGTTACCACTGGAATAGAAAAACTCAAGCAATAAAAATGTATGTGCACATGGTACACATTGCACACAGGTTTGTACACACTGCTTCTTTGTTACAGCTCTTGTGCTCACTTCATGTGACACTTTCACTAACTGCTCCAGAATTACAACCCAACACAGCTCTCAAGTACTTTCAGAGCTTCTGCTGGGTTATAACTAGAAGGAACTTGAATGTTTTCCTTTTATCTCTTTCAGTAAAGACAGTACTCAGAATTCTTGATTACTTATTGCTGCAGAGCTTCAAACGTTCTCAAAAAGTATTTAGCATTATTTACAACACTCCTACCATTCACTTTTCTTATTTGTGGCATCACAGCCACCATCTTGGGATGAGGCAATCACTGTAACTGACACAGCAATGCAACTAAGTATTAAATGTTTAAAAGGTTCCTCTAATGGTTTCTAAAGTAACAGTGGAAGGCAGAAGACCTCTTCAGAGATAATATATGGTTATTTACAGTAAGAAAGCATTTACATTCATTATCTATCATAATAGGAAACTCAGTATTTATGGAGAGAAAGAAACACATAGTATTATGTACATCCCATACAGACACTGGGTAATCTTAACTTCATCCTTGATGTATGTATCAGTGTTCTCCGTCTCATCGATAGCGAATGGGCCTAATTCCAGCAAGTGCTATAAGAATTACAGAAATCAAACAAAGCTTCCTCATCTGAATGGTTACTGAACAGTAAGTAATTGAGAAAGAGTGAAAGCAAGCATTTGTTTCAATTTTAATGAACATCTATTTGATAAAAACACAGCAAGAACTCAATGCCTTCCAAACAACCCTGAGTGAATCATGCCTGAATACTTATTTGTTTATGCATTATTATAATACACTGGTATGTGCATTCATAATTCAAGAGTTGCTAAAAAAACTTCTGAGTTTTTTTGTATGCATATCTTTCAAATGTAATAGCAATAAATGGTACATGGACAATGTTCTAAAACTGACATGCCATGTTAAAAAAAAAAAAAAAAGAGTATAAAAGAATAGACCTCTGAAAATTTTACAGGAAATGCATCAAATTTCAAATGAAATGAAGCTTAAAAGTGTGATGTTATATTTGTATACCTAGCATTTATCAAGAGCTTATTATTTTTTTATAATGTTGCTAATCCATGACATCAGATGGTTGCGTGCTACTGTACAACCTGGCAGGGTATGAGCTCCACCAGAACCAGTACAATAAAAGTTTTCAGCCCACTTACGGAAATAAAACCAAACATTAATTTATATCAGACTCTCCACTGTGATTTGAACATCAGTTACAGCTGCTACCTTGTTTTAACAGCCCCACACGTCTTAGCTCACAAGGACAAATTCAATGAGAGAATGCCCTGCATTCATTGTGTAATTAGCAATATCACACACCTTGGAAACTGAGTAGAGCTCCAACATGTGTATGACTAACAACATTACTGTAAGACTATGGTCTGGAACAAAAAAACAATTTCCTACTGTAGTTAATAGACTATTATAACAGGAAAACAGTGACAATATAAAAAGCTTTCTTCATCTTGACTTTTTATAGAAAGATTTATCATTGGAAAATGGATATGATTCAGCAAAGTTGAAAAAAACAAAAAGGAGTCAAATGCTGGAGGAGGAGGGCCAAGAACTTGCTCATAAATTGGCAGGCTGCCGAAAGCACCTCTGTTGGGGAATATGCAACTTTAATCTTTATTATGGAATGATCACAAATGGACTGTTTCAGAATACCATCTGTTCTCACTGAAGCATTGGATCAGCAGGCTGCATGCTTCAGTCTGTCCTTCACCTTCTATTTGGGATTTTCAGCAAAGCTCCCATTTTGGAAAGGGAGGGTTTTGTTCAACAGAATGCTAGTGTAGTACCTAACCTATAATATTTTTTTAAATTATTTTTGCAATGTCTGTATTTTGACTTCCCATATTTCTTTCAGGTGAGCTCTAGATAAAACACTCATAGTGAGAGAGCATTTACTTCTGATTTTTATTTTCCCTTTGCAAAACACTGCATGTTGTTACCAGCTGTAGTGTCCAAACAAGTTCTTAGCAGACTAATGTTCCTCTCAGCAATCCTTTTGGTGCACTGCACTGTTTATATGTCTGTATCTCTACATCTACATGGCATGTGTATGAGCAGACCTGAATTTACTATTAATTCCAGATGTTAATGTATAAAATATGCTATAGAAATTACTGGCACGAATGAAATGCAAAAGGACTTGACTCAGCTCAGCACTACCCATCCCTTTGTGGAGGGCACCCTGCTGCACAGCTGGCTAAGCCACTGCAAAGCCCATCAGCAATTAATCACTGATCCTGTTTCACAACTGCCTAGATATGCAATACTACAACTGGACATGCTCACAGGGAATTAGCACTCCCGGGGCGGGGCAGAAAGAAGAAAAAGGAATTAATTCTTTTGAGTGAGATAAACATTCAGAAAATCTTTGAAGGATTAAAAAATGGGAGAAAGGAGAAAAGATTTACCAGCAAAGAGAATCGTAACAAAAACACACAGAAATGAAAAAGATGTAAAGGTTAGCATAGCTTGGCTAACATGTAATTATCTCCTCTGAACACAAGCAGTGGATGTTTGGTATGTATATACCATGACAGAGTCTGACCACAGGGTTAAGTGCTTGTCTGCAAATTCCAAACTCAATAAAGACAGGGAGAGACCTCTTACATTCAGACTTTGGATAAACATAATTTAACTGCATGCCCTGCAAGTCCTAGCCAGCATCTTTTTCAGAGATTTAGAGTTTCAAATTTTATTCAGAAATACATTTATCTCAGTCTTTAATAAGAATTATTTATTAGTAGAAACAAAAACAGCAGAAAATGAGACATACTATTCATACATAAGCAGCAATCCTTAAGAACTGGATACCCCAACGCTTCAGAAGAGTATTTTGGGAAACCTGGCATTAATGAATTAGAGAGTAAAAGGATGCTCTCCCTGTAGAGCTCCATAAGCTACAACGCTGGTGAGAAAACAGGGGATTTGGGAAGCAGTACTTTCTGAGAATCACTATTAGAGCAGCAAGTACCCTAGAGCCAGGAAGTGACTAAAAGTGCTTAACCCAAAGCATGTCTGTGAGAAGCCCGGGGAAGCACAGCACACATTCCCTTTCCACTCCTCTCACTGCAAGCATTGCAGTTGAAACCAGCTCCGTTGTGTTATGGTCTCATCGTGCCAACTGTGCTCCACACAAATGTCAAGAAAGACACTGTTCTGGAGAATGACACCAATGTGCAAATCTATCACTTCCTAACTCCTCTCATCAAGTATAAGAAACTAGATCTGGCTCTGCAAGCTAACTTTCATACTGGAGCTAAAATACCTAAAAATACACATTGGGGGCATCAAGATACTTTTTTTCACCTAATTTTCAACATCTAAAGAACAAAGAACACAAAATTATTTGTTGCTTCTGAAAACCTTAGCTAAGTTCAAATATCCTACACCAGGGCATCCCTGGCACGCAGAGGAAGCAGAGCCTAAGGGGTTGAAGTTTTCTTTAAAATTCATATCTCTTTTTAAAAAATATACTCACTTGTGCTCACACTGAAATGATTTTGTTTTTTTCTTTTTTTTTGTGTAACAAGAGTAAGTCTTGTATTTTGCTATGAAAAAAAACCCCATACAATTTTATATAAATCACATCCTCGAGAAAAATGCCTAAACATGAAGATTCTCTGTTATGTTTCCAGTTTTGCAGTTTCATTGAAGATTCGGGGATTGCTAGTCTATCAGCAGACAGAAAAAATGATTTTTTTTCCCTGTCCCCTCCTTCTTGTAGTCCTGCCACCTTCCCCCCCTCCCAAAATCACAGTAAATGAAATTGTAAATCATTTCAGGAATGGATTATTGATTAGGTTGATAGGTAAAATTACAGCCTATCATCATAATTCTCAACGGAATCACATTTAAATAATTTTTTTTTCTTGTGACCTTAACATCTAGTGTTTATCTTAAAGAAAATAAAAATAAAAAATATTGTCAACTTACACACTTCCTGCTGAGTGTAATTAAATCTTCTGACAGCGTTTCTACCATTTTCTCTTACTAATGGAGATCGGTCTATTCATTAAGACAAGCTTTGGAAGAAATAAAAAGCATGCAAAGGAAATCCTAATTTGCAAAGGCAATAAGAAATTAGTTTAGTCTCTTACTAACGTGATTATGAAGGATGATGTTCTATGTATGATGTCTCCTCAAAGAGAATTTTTAAGCAGATTCTTGTTTAAAGCTGGGTATATTGCTCATCTGAAGTTGTCCTTGCGCATCACACACAATGACAAAGAGAAAGCAACCTGAGAGGAAGGTGAAAGTACTAAGTATGAGAAGTAAAAAAGGATTTCAAAAGATAAAATAAAATAAAATCACAATACACATTAAAGGATGAAATAAAGCACTAAAGCAGAATCAACTGGCTGTTCTTCTAAAATTAAAAGAAACACGTGACATGTATCTTATTAGGTACATCATTTAGGGTCCACCTTAATTTAGTACATGGACTGCAAGATTAGAGGAAATGTCTTGTCTTTATCGGTGTAAATGGCCACGTTTGCTGTGGCTTTAATCAGGGTTATATCTGACTTCAGTGATTTACATAATATCAGACTGAAAATGTTTCCTTCATTGCCACAGCAGTTCACCTGTTACAGGTTCTGCAGTTTCAGGGAAGGCAACTACTCAAAAGTCCACTTACTTCCCCCAGAGCTCAGTGATGGTGTTCAACATTTCTGAAATACTTACTAGATGAACCATGACACTCGTTATTTTCTACAAGAAAAAAAAAATTTAAAAAAAAATGCAGTGGCTTTCAAAGGATTGCACAAATGGAGAGTGCGAGCAGCAAACAGCACCAGGTCTGATCCATACCAGGCAAGACATTATCAGGAAGTTTGTACAAAAGATGCCTGAATAAGTCATTTTATATCACTGCTTTTGACTACAAACTTGTCCCAGCAGTGGATTCATATTATGTTACCTTGTTTTCTGGGTGAAATTACTATAAGGCAGTTGCGAGAACAGAACTGACTTCTATGTTACTCATTTTACAGAAAATCTCAGGAGATACTGAGGTCTCAGACCAAGCTCCAGGCCAGGTGCTGCAGCACTCCTGTGGGCACCCGCGGCACTCGGCCTTCGGGAGGAAGCCACTGCCCTGCCCTTGGATGGGAGGAGACCCCCAGCACACTGTGACATGTCATTAATTACATACAGTGTAATTTAATAAAAGATTGAAAACTGGTAACATAGAAGGAAGAGTTCTGAATTTCCCTTTCTTTCCTGAATGTTTGCATGGAGCCCAGTACAGAGCAGCAAGTGCTGAACACTTAATGTTCTGGATGATGCTAAAATTGCTTTTGCACACAAGCTCTGTCCTCTGCCACAGGCATATCAATGGCAAGACAAATTGTTTTAACCAGCTGAAATAATCTAAGCTTTAATCAACAGTGCTGAAGGACAGTTATATGCTTTGCTTATCCTCTGCATAGTTTCAGGCAGTTTGGAAACAAGTGCTTAATATTAAACAATTCATTTCTTTAAAACTGTCATGCAAGAGATATTCCCTGAGTCTTATTACCTGAAATTACAGGCAGCAGTACTGCTGAGGTCAAGGACATTATGCAGCTCCATGGAGTTACAGGTAAGGACAGACACTGAAGACTCATCAAGGGAAGCTTTGCCTACCCTGTTTTGGATCACATTAAATACCTGCTGCTGCAAAACAGTTCTCAAGACATCTTAACTTGCCGGTTTTGCTTGCACACTCACAGAGCAGATGGTACTGGTTTCCATTAGGATTGGGCAGTGACTCCTGTCACTAGATAGCAGTCCCCTGGTTGATTATAAATGAATGGTGCTGATAGGCTCTGAGGGAAGTTTCATTAGTCTTGTCTATACCAGAGAAAAGTTTAATTGTTTTTGAAAAGTGTTTTCTAACATAGCTGAACTGTGTTAGCAAATCAAATTAGCTTGTCCTGGACACTCCACTAAGTGCTTTCAGGGGCACATTCTCTTTCCACTGAAATAAAACCCAAAACTCTATTGCATTCCAGGGATCAAGATTTAATTCTAAGTATTTTCAACAGTGTTGTCAAAGAGAAGCATCTGAGAAATATGTTTCACTCCACAACGCCTATTCTGACATCTAAAAGCGCCAACATACATCTTGATGTATTTGCTGGGTCCATACCAGAGGTCCATAAACTTAGTCCCAAACTTCATTCTTAACAGAAAACGAGATCATTTGTACACTGCAGCACTTATAAGTAGAAATTCAAACTTCAGAGCAGAGGTGGGTTTTTATTTCTTTGTCAGTGAAGCTGGAGTTTGGAAGCAGTAAGAAACAAGGGAATTTTTGTGAAGACAAGATTTTGAACCCTATTGAGTAATTAGGCAGTCAGCTTATTTCTTATGTTTCCTTGACACAAGAGTACTATTTCCAGTGCAGGTAGCTCTTGGAATGCCCCTAGAATGATCAGAGAACATCTCAGAGAAAAAAACACAGGACAAGCTGCAATAATGTTTTAAAAATATATATTTTTTAAACTGACAATCAGTTTGAGTGCAGTGAAATTCCAGAAACATTAGTTATTATCTTGCTGATTGTCAGTGATTTATTTCTATATTGAAAACACATTTAAAAAAATATTTTTAAATATAAGACACAAATATTGTAGTTAAATTATCTAAAAATTTACTGTAAATATAATGACTGGAATAGAATAGTGTTGAAAGAATATATTTACAGATTATGCATGTAATCATGACAATCTCATTCAGAACTGCCTGTTTATTGGCTATTTCAGAATATCAGCTCAAAAAGGACATCTAGGTCACAAAGTGATTTAAAAGGCTGGAGACAACGTAGAGAGACAGTTAGTCAACCCTCCTCTACTCCAAAACTTAGAAAAAGAAATTCTGCAAGGGCAGAAGCATTTGTGATATCATCCTTGAAAGACAGAAGACTCCACCTTAGTAAGACTAAGAGCTATTATTGGACAATTCAATCTTCCATAATTCAAGAAACACTTCATTTTTTCCCAATACCTGCTCCATTTCAAGTAGAATGAGAAAGTACTGGTGACAAATATTTACACAGCGTGTTCAATTGATACAACATCCTGAAAGAAGAATAAAGAGAGCTAAGTCACTACTAAAAGCCCTCTAAGTTACTGCTGGTTTAACTTGATTTCTTTATGAAGGGGGTTGAAAGAAAAACATGGTTAACTCATTCTCTTCCAAATTTGACTGCATTTGGTGAATATTTAGCTTTGGTGCAGTTATCCATAGTTATCCATTCATTCTGCTTTGACAATATCATTAAAAAGTAAAATTACAAAGGTGAAACCCTATGAGAATACAGAATGCATTCAAATGCAAAATAAAAATGCATCTGCTGCTCCATTCAGATTCACAGTAGTGGCAAACTCCTAAAAAATCAGTGGTTTGAAATATATAAAGCTATGCCTATAGCAAGGAAATACATGTTTTAGTTGCAAGAAGTGTCTAGCTATGCTTCTAGCTTCAGTAAACTTTTAAAGTGCTTCAGCATATCAATGAGGGATATAGATTACCACATTTTCATTTGCCACTTTACTGCAAAGCAGACATATGATTCAATCTTCAGAAGGTGGCTCACTTTAAAATCTAATCTCACATTCATATAGCAAGTCCTAATGAGCCCATTAGGAGTAAACAAATTAGTCTCCAGGATGTATTATGCATTAATTAATCAGACTAATAGTATTATGAGATGTGTAATAGACGAAAATTAGTTCCAAATACAGTACTTGCATTGAAGAATGAACATAGAAGAATTAGAGTATAATAAAAGTATTCTCAAATTTCTACCACTGTCAGCTAAATCAACTATGATTAATGAATGACACATAATTCTCTTCCATTTAACTGCATGTTTTGGTCAGACAAGTTACAGTATTTCATGCTGTTTTATTTCTGACTGCTATGCTAAATTCAGTTTTTAAAAAATCACTGCTGGCAATCATGGTGAGCTAACCTTGCTCTGACCCAACAGTAACAGCTCAGCATGCGGCAAATAAAGTCACTTCAGTCCAAAAGGGTGGAAACAAGGGAGTACGACTCTTACTGCAGGGCTTTAACAGAAGAGCTTATTTGGCCCTGAGCAGAACATCTGAAAAGTGCACTTATTCCTAAATAAATGGTACATGGTACTGAAAGACCTGGAGTTTATAATAGAAACTGGAAGCTGGAGAAGATTATGCCCCTAATAGGAAGATGCATGGTATTTGTTCCTCTCTTTTTCTCCTTGAGTGTGAATGATCTAGCTTTTTAAAAGATATTGGAAAAGATCCCATAAGAGAGATAAGATCATTGAACAGCTGTATTGCACATACTTGCAACTATTTCCATCGATGTGTTGCTACCATCTTTTACTTGGTATGGTGCTAATGTCTCACCAATCAAAAAAGTAAGTGAACAAAACTCCTAGTTTAAGCCACTTAAAAAATATCATTGGCTGCAGAAAGAGATGATTTAAAGCAGAAACTTCAGCTGTGGTTTTCTCTTCAAAATACTTTGGAGTAATACACAGACCAGCTTTCTTACCTGAGCTTCCTGAGGTGCTTCAATACGCAGCTCAGTCAGCATTTTCCCTGTAGGTAGCTGAACTCCATGGGAATTCAGCTTGACTACAACTATCATCTCTCTTCATAGCAGAGAGTGCAATAGCCCTTTAGAAAAGACCTATTTGTTCAACTACAGACAAATAATACTGTCTTAAGGACAGATGTGGAAACCAGTTGGAGTCCTAGGACCTTTTTATGCATGGCAGATTTTTTTTCAAATACAGAACAAAATCAGTTTTTTCCCCAGGATTTTCTTCCAGTTCCCAGAAGTATTCCAGCATTAAAAGCAACTGAAGTGAACACCAATGTCACCTTGGCAGAGAAGGGGTGGAGCAAGTGTCCTTCCTCATCTACCCTTAGCCCATGTCAACACACAACCACAGTGGGAGACAGAATCAGGCCTTCACTTTCAAGAAAGCAATCTGGCCTCAAAAGCTGTTATGGCTGCAAATATGTATGACCAGTAGTCAGCAACAACATTAAACAGAATCTTCTCCTAGGCACAAGTAAGAGAAAGTAAAGAACTCAACTTCTATGTGTCTTCAACAGGAATTGGATGCTTAACTGCCCTTACTGCCTCTGAAAATCACCTTCTCAGCAATTAAACTTGGCTGAGAAGGGCAAAATTCCAATTGCTGTTATTATTGTTTACGATTTTCTATCTTATTAGTCACAAGTCATATACACTGACCTAAATGCAGTAAAAATGTATAGTTGTAAACACCAGCAGACTTTACTGGTAGTGCTTTATTCACTCAATGATTAATACAGTGGCCTAAATACTGTCATAATAAACAAAACACTTTTAAGTAGTACACCAAAATGTGAATTATGATTATTGCAAAAAAAAAAAAAAAAATCCATGCAATTAAAAATGTCACTCAAAAGCAATTAACATTCCACCTTCCCACTTCATTAGAAGAGACCACTGTACTAAGAAGTCAGCTCAAAGAACAAAGAAGCATCTGAGCTGGGGCAGAAAACATGGGCAGGACAGACCCCAAGCCCCTCCGGAACGCCTCATGCTGACACTGCAGTGTACACAGAGAAGGTTATTGGGTCTCTGGACTTAAATCTGTATAACCAAAAACCCAGTACAGTCCTACCTTGCTACAATGCAAACTTTTCCAGATCCAAGGAAATTTTAGCTTTTTTAGACCAGAGAAAGGACAGAATCAGGCACAGTCAAAAGCAGAATTGTGTAAACACAGGTGAGAGTAGGCTCAACAACTAAGCAAGGCAGCAGGGCTGACTCCAACAAACTGAGAGCAAAATCATGAAGAGCCTTAAAAACTGGCAACCATGTTTCATACAGAACCCTTAATTTCATGGAGAGTCAAACACATCCCAGCAAGTTTGGAGCAAGAATGAAGCCAGAGCTCAAACTGAAGTTCTGGGAACAGCCTTAGTATTCCAGTGTTGCACAATCAACATAAAAACTGAAGCTTTAGGGAACAAAAAACTATTAACTTAAATCCTATCTCCCGTTGACTTAGAAGGGATGTATATTTGTGGAAGAGAGGACTTGTAGTACAGACTAAAATAAGCAGAATAACTCTTGCATTAAATCATCCTGTTATTTTAAGAAAAGGTTAATTTGTAAAACAAATTGTGTGCTATTAAGGACTAATTGACTGGAAAATTTTCTCTTAAAATGTCTTCAAATTACAGAGGTGAATAAAAATCTTTTCAAAGCACTTTTATAATTTAAAATCATCCTTGATCAATTTCTTTTAACATTTAATCAAGAAAAAAATTCCTACAGGAAGGTTTAGCCAAGAGCTGAGCAATCTAGTCTGCACCACTGCAATAAATATAATGGGATAAACATATTGCTAAGACAGTGACTGTGACCACTGGGAACAATCTAGGAAGAAATCATAGAATGTCTTGGGTTGGAAGTGACCTCAAAAGGTCATCTAGTCCAAGCCTCCCTACAATAAGCAGGCACATCTAACACTAGAACAGATTGTTCAAACCTCTGATCATTGTCATTGCCCTCCTCTGGATACACTCCAACAGGTGCACATCCTTCTTGTGTTGTGGGCTGGAGCACCTCTCTTATGAGGAGAGGCTGAGGGAGTTGGGGTTGTTCAGCCTGAAGAAGAGAAGACTCTGGGGGGACCTTATAGTGACCTTCCAATATCTGAAAGGGGCCTATAAGAAGGCTGGGGAAGAGCTGTTCACTTGGGTGTGTAATGATAGGATAAGGGATGATGGTTTCAAGATAGAGAAGGGTAGATTGAGGTTGGACATCAGAAAAAAAGTTATTTAATATGAGGGTGTTGGATCACTGGAACAGGTTGCCTAGAGAGTGGTGGGGGCCCCTCCCTGGAGACATTCAAAGTCAGGCTTGATGGGGCTCTGAGCAATCTGGACTAGTGTGAGATATCCCTGCTTATTGTAGGGGGGTTGGACTAAAACACCTTTAGAGGTCACTTCCAACCCAAAACATTCTATGATTCTATGACTGGCTCAGAGGCAAAGCAACCCATCCAAAAGACCACACAATTTTGTCAGACTGTTCACAGTGTAACAAAGGATTATGTAAGTGAGGAATAAAGAAAGTTTATTTGAAGAATAAAATAATAGCAGAGGTCTTTCTTTAAATTTGAAGGATAAATTATGTTTTCAGTCTCTCATGCTTAGGGACTACACTAGCTTTACCACCTGCTTAAAAAGGATTTATTAAGAAAGGGTAGAATCTCCCTGAGCTATACTCCCAGAAACTTCAGAATGTCAAGAAGCAGGACAGATTAGTTTCAATATATTATATCCCTTTTAAATATTGACAGCTGAGGCATGGAATAAAGAAGAGACTCATTCAGTCAGAAAATAAGATACAGAATCCACTTATTACCCCTGTGCTACTTAGTCTTCCTCTGTTTACATATCCAAGAACTACATAGGTCCCTTTTCCCAGCATATTGCAATGGCAGCTGAGACTCAGATAATTATTCACTGCCATTCCTAAATATTGCACAGTTTACTACCTAATGTAATTATCTACCTTGATGGGATAGCTTACACTAGATGGGCCACGGGCTACATATATGACCATCTAACCAAACTTCAGAAATATCTGTTATTTCATTTTCTACCACAGATATTTCTGAACCCTGGCTGATATTCAACTTCATTTAAAAAATATAATATTTTAAGTGTTTGTTGGTTTTGTGGGGTTTTTTAATTAAACTGGTGAAATTAACTTAGAAAAAAATTTTGTGTGTGAATATACACATCAGAATTACATGTGGAGACATATTAAGATCTTGTGATGTCAGCGAACACTTTTTAGTTCTTTAAATGTGGAGTTTCTTATCTCTTCTTCATGAATATAATTTCTAAATTATTAGAAACTCTGCTTGTTGAGCCAATAGTTCAATCTGAATGAAAATAACAGGCTTGTCAGAAGCACTTTCAGTGTGTACAGGGCTCTGAATAGCATGTGCTCCCTTCTGATCTCCACTACGACTTCCTGCGTGGCATTTTACACTAAGCTTGAAATGCAAAACTAGAATCACAGGAAAAATATAATAAAATGTCCTGAACTTTGTGTTAATCTCTAAGCTTTCACCTTATTTGTCCACAGAGTCTCCAAATGACAGATGGACAACTGCCAAATGGGCATCCTTCCTTCTCTGAAATGAGCAGAAGAAAGCTGCAGTCTCAGAGAGCAAGACAATGGTAACTGTTCACAACATAAACCAGGCAGAAGTTATAAATCAGCTGCTCAAGGGTTATTTTTAGGAAACAGACAATTATGAAGCTAAATTTGCCTACATAAATAGTGATTATATAGGGTATAAGACATTTTTTGAGGCATGCATGCAAGCTTCATTAATATTAATGAAGCCACATATGCTTTGAGAAGACACAATCATTGTTCACTGAACAAAACTGTCCACCTAGTTCTTAAACATAAAGATACAAAGACAGTAATCACTTATTAGCTCATTGCGTATGGGCTGGTGGAAATAAAGCACTGCTATTTTAGCAGCCCTCTGAAGGAATGCCCTGATTGTAATCTTCTGAAACAGTGTCTCTTGCAACTGTTACAAAGCAGTTTAAATCTTATTGGCATATTCAAAGTAGCGACTGCTGAAAATGCTTGCTGTCACTAAGAAAGCAAAGAAGTGATTTGCATTTGGAGAGCGATTGTGAAGCAGCAACATAATACACTGTGATTAGGAGACTGAGTGAACCACTTCTAAAAAGAAGAAAGAACACAGGATTAAAACTTAATATAACATATATTTTGGTTCACTTTTTCTACTTCGAACTCTATTGCCTCAAAAAGTCTGAGAGTCCACTACTACAACATCTCCAGTTACAACATGCAACTAAGCTGATGGGCATCTAGACCCTCAGCTGAGCTTCACAGATCTATACTGATCTACATCACTCACAGTCTGGACTGAGATTCACAGCTGCTATTTGTTGTGAACAAAGTAACGTGGAGGCTAGTTAACTTCTGCTTGACTGTATGCTTCAGCTTTAGAAATAATTACTTAGTTTTCCTACTGATAAGAGCATATACTTTCAAAAGAAGCCGTTTTTACCTGCAAGAACTGTGAAAAAGTCTTGAGTTTATATGGTTGTATTTTTTGTCCCAAAGAAAGGGCCATCAATGCTCAGATTCATAATGTGTGCTTTGATTTTCAATCAAAAAAGTGAACAGTTACAAAAATTCACCATTACCCTATTTGTAGCTCAATCCCTTGGATGGACAGGATAGGATTTATTCTCAATTAGCACCACTTTTAATGTTCCCACCCCTTGATAGACGGCATGAGTTTATTGCTTATTTACAATCTGCCATGCATCATATATCATCCTCCCTTAAAGTGTGAATGAATGGGTGGTAGCTTGGAACACCATGTTTCATTTTTCTGGCTGCTGCTGCCAGGACAGGTGGGAGGTTGGATGGCTCTTCCTCTGCCTGCAGGGGTGGGGATGCGGGACCATTTTTGCACAAGGGCAAATAAGATAATCAAACTGGTTAAATTTATAATTCAAGCAGAGAAGAGGAAATTACTAAATAAAACAAGGAACAAGAACAGGTCTCAGAAGTCGTAAGGATAAAAGGACTTTTCCAAAGAATATAAGCAGATGTAATGAACCTGTTGAACTGAAGGCATGGAGGAAATAACCACCCCTGCAAGGTACAATCCTTCTTTATCTTACCAAGCTGATTGCAATTTTATGATTCTTGCAGATGTTTTAGTAGAATGTTGCTTCTGAGATTCAAGATGTTTTTTGGGGGAGATTTGCTTTAAAAGGAGAAGGTACGGTAAGATCTTTGTCACATCTTCACCTGAGTTTGAACCCTCCAAATGTACTTCTCTTGCTCTAAAAGTAGCCTTCTCTGAAGCAGCAACTGGAAACTAAATGCAACTCTAAAAGTCAAGTCTTCACAGCCATGTTCACTGATGGACTGAGCTTGAGCCATGGGACAAAATGCCAGTATGTCGGCTCCTATGCTGCTGCATTTTAGACCTTCTCATATCAGGTGCTCAGAGCCCACTGCTCCCCTCTCTTCTCCACAGTGAATCAGTACTTGTAAACAGTTTCATGTTAATAAGGTATCACTGGGAAGTGTTGTAGAACCCAAGATGACAGGACAGTGCTATCTGAGGGCCAAAATTCAAGTGCTTCATTGTGTTTTCAGGTTTTGACAAAGGAGTACAACACAGTTTGATTATCTTGGAGTTTGCAACTCTAAAAGCTGAAGGGTAGACTTTGCCATTGAGTCCTCATATTCAAGAATATGGTTAAAGTCTAAATCCCCCCTGCAAGGTCACAATTATGTAGATACACAAATTCAAATAAGTGAGTTTTTTCCTTATTACTTTTCCTATCCTAAGTTTAGCCAGCAAGAATGATTAGGAAATACTAACAGCATTCACTAGAATGGGTGCTAGTCTCTTATCTCTCAGCAGCATTTCCCAAAGAGTAAGAAAAGTTCCCTTTTTCAATATGGCAAGAGCAATGATGGGTTTGGTATATTGCACTCCTTTTAAATTCCAACTTTACTTCTAAAAAATGCATAGGCAATTTCTAAACATTATCGCTGCACAGAAAATAAAATACTCAAAAGTTACCTGTGTAACTGATGTCTGATGTCTACAAACTGGTCTTTGTAGTAGCAAAAAACCCACAGAAAAAGTCTGGAGATGTGAATTATCCACTTACAGGAAGAGGTGCAATGATACCCTCTGGGAGTAGTAACACGATACGTTTTCTTTTGCGAAAGTCCACAAGAAAAGAGTCTGACCTGCTTATCAGTGACTTTTTATCAAGACTAGGTCAAGGTGCTGGTCTTCAGCTATTTGAGGGGCTGTTCTAGAAGCTGCAACACTGGAAAGAGTGTAGTAAACACAAAAAAACCACCAAACAACAACAAAAAATAAAACACAGAAGAAAATAAAAAAGGTACTGGATCTGACTTAATTAAAAGGCAGCAAGAGGAGAGCTTTATATATGCTGGGAGTCAGAGGAAGCCTGCTGGTTCCACCCACAGCAACAGCAGAATTCCTACTGCCTGCATGTTTATGGATTCTTCTGTTTGGTTTTTGGTTCTGTTTGTTTCTTTTTTTAAACAGTTTGACAACCAATTTTTCCTTTTCTGCTGTTTTAATATACTGTAATACAGACTTGGAGAGCTGATGATGGAAAGTGCTGGTAATGCCATACGTGGTGTTGCTTTGTAACATGATGATTCTGTGGAGACACGGCAGAGTTTTCAATAGCATTATATTGTTTTTGCAAAACCAGACTGTGAAATCCTAATTCTATAGGCTGTACTAAATAGCTCATGGCTGTAGCAGCTGCAACAATCACTATAGGAACCATGTTCATTACATTTGATTGTTGAGGCTTTTCTGGTTTTGGTGGCGTTTTCTTTTTTAAACATGATGTTTTATCCACATGTAACACTGCAGGTGTTGAAAGTCTAGATTGGTCAGACTGCATCAGAGTAACAGCTCATGAGGCCATTTCCTGGTCTTTTCAGTTACTTGAAAATTCTTGCATTAACCTTCTCTAGTTACTGTGACATTACTGTAATCTTCTGGTAGACTGGAAGATAGGAAAAGTGTACAATGCTTATACAATGACACACACTATCCTATTACAAATTATATAACGACTCAAATACTTTGTGTAACGCCACCCCAGGAGAAAAGAGAAGAGAGGATGACAGATTTTTTAGAACTCACAGGGTATCATTATGTATCAGCTTGTTATTAAAATAGAAAACTGTACTTCAGATATAAATGGGCTCATACCTTAGGCCAACTATCTACCAGCACTCTTCAGAAACTACTAAAAACTGTAACATGAATGTTGATGGAAAATGTAATTGTATCTGATTATTTAAATACAGTTTCTTACTGTAGCATTACAAGATGGTAAATCCCCCAATAAAAGAATACAAAATCTTTCTGTGACTAAAGCAGCACCTCAAACAGCCACTAACGTCACACCATAGAAACTTTTTCTGCCAGTACAGTGCAGTTCAAAAAAGAATGTAATTATGGTATGAACTGGAGACTAAGACAAAGGTCCTCACCACAGAAAAAGGGGAGGAGTTTAAGGTCCAAACTGCAAGTGGAGCTATGGAACATAAACTTAATTTTTCGCTGTAAACTGCTGGAATTTCCAGGCAAAAAATAATAGCCAAAAAATCTATGCAACTGTAAAAACTTCTTCATATATAGCAAACAAGAAGGAATAGTCAGCAAATATTCTTCTAGGATATAAAAGACATTGATAGCCACACTGACTACTTCTCTATCTCTTTATAGGATTTTATCTTGGCTCTTCCTCACGATCTCCTAATAGCAATCATAGTCTATGATTTTCCATTTAGATAGGATAAGAAAAGAAATAGTGCCCTACTCTGTTCTGTCATTGAATACAGCAGTCACAGAATCATAGAATATGCACAGAGAAGGTTTGCAGGACAATGAGCCTAAAAAACCAAAACAAAACAGGTTGTAGTAGAGATGGGCAACAAGAAAAGCTTATTAGATCCCAATTTACTACAGTAAACCACTGACTAGGATGCATGTGCACCCTAACCATGAAAATAACACCTGCTTTCTCCCCACTGGATTTGGATCCCTAAGAAAAGAATTAATGTAAATTCACTGTTTACTTCAAACACTTCACACCACTTCCTTCAACTCCTTCCAAAGCAACCATTGCTTTAAATACACAGAACCTCCTTCTCAATTACTATCAGCAAATTGGTAATTCAGAGTAAACCTTGATAGGCTGCAGGCTAAAGGAAGATTAGTATAAATTTAACAGTGATGGAGAGTCAGTTAGTGTTTAAGTAGGAGTGACTACAAAAATTCACACAAACTGCAGGAGAAATAGATCACCAGGGATTTTTGAGGAAAAAAAAAAAGTCTTCAGTCTTCATACTGACTTCTTGAAAAATGCATCAATCGGAAGGAAGATTCACTGCAAAGAAATACCAGACTAGAACATTCTGTCTTGCCACTCTACATGCTCCAGGACAATTACTCAGGTGTCCTCCAAGTCTGCATTCTGATGACTGTCATACTGATCAGAAGAAAACATTTCCATCTTGGTTCATAACTAATGTGATAGTATAATAGGAACTTAACACAGATAAAATTCTATTTCAACATTTGCTTTTATCTTTGTGGAACTAGATCACATAATTATTCTTAACAGGCCTCTTAACACCTTTTACTTGTTTCCTCTATATCAGCATTGTTGATACTGAAATTTGAATTAAGCAATTCTACATTTCCAACAGAGTAGGACTTTTAGCTATTCATGACTCCTAATGATACAGAGTAGAATTTGATTAATTCTCCTGTTTAATTTATTTGAACACATTGGAGGCTCTTGTGGTATTGAGTAAATTTTATTGGCAACAGATTGCTTTGAAAAAAGAATGAAAGCAGAATGTTATTGATTCCTGTGCTGCTTTGGATTTTTATTTTTTCTCCTGGAAATACATGAGCAAGGAAACACTACTAGGATTTCCTATAATGATTCTAAAAATGGCTGAGAAAGGAAAGATAATGATAAGGAAGAAGCACTGGCCTTCCGTGCATTAGCCCTAGAGTTGTCTAAAATGTTTGCTATCAAAACTAAAAATGCCTAAAATCCATACAATTAGAAGTCCTAGAATTTCTTTGTAAAGCATCTAGATGGATGCTGCTTATAATATTCCTTGGATATACTAACTCCTAAATTCACTCTTCCTCCTAGTTCAATGTCGGACTGAATATTTTGTTAGTGTTTACACAGAGATCTGTAAAACATGTCAATTTAGTAAAATAAATATGGTTTATAAAATAAGGAATTACCCTGAAATAAGCCACCTACCACCAAATGTTCAAAGACCACCAAAATGGGTCATTTTGAGAGATGCAAGGTTTCTTCAAGCCATATGTGCAATATCTTCTAGTAACTGAAAATATTTCCAAATTTAGGTTTGAAAGAGTCTTTTAATTTACTTCTTTCTCCTTCAGACTGTCACTTACTTCTGCTTACTGATCTTGTGAGAAGTTGCAGAAATCCAAATTAGAGCCTGCTTCACTTACAATTTTTTAAGATGTCCAACCAGGCAGAGCACAACCAGTGATCTGAAAGTCAGCTCCATTGCAGGAGACCTAGTAGAGCGAAATGCTCTACATCTCTGTATCAAATCCTGACTTACAGACACGGCATTTGTGAAACTCTTCCAGCTGCATTTGCCCTGTCTGAAATGTAGCTGCTTGCTCTAATGACAATTAGCTTTCCATAAACACATAGCATCCAATTCTGTTTAGCAAACATTTTAAAAAAATTTAAGGTGAAGCAGCACAATTCTTGTTCAGTTCTGATCTCAGAAATGTCTTCAGCCTTTTGATCTAGTAACTTTGTTCTGCAAGATGCAGGACTGTCTGGCACTGATCCAGAAACGGACATGGACTCCAGCTTAATTTCTGATAGATAAGTAACTCTACGAAAGCCAAAGACTATTTATATGCTCACAGTTAGGCAGAGTACAAGCTTTTACAGGTTTCAAAGGCTCTTAATTGAATAGCTGTACTACCACACACAATATCCCTCAAATGAGAGTATTTCTTTTCATGAGGACTCTTCACAGAACTAAAAGTTTACAGAAGTAGGCTGTTTGTTCTCATGAATTTTATTTGTATACTGTGAATAATGGAAATTCATAATATGCTCTGTTAGTATGACTGATAACAGGAATAAGAGCTTCTAGTAGGAATGAAGGACTGCAGAATCAGGTCCTTTCTTTTGTTGTGTTGTATTAGCAGATGAACAAAGAGACAAAGAAGTAAGTTGTTTCCTAAACCAGTGGGGAATGTGATAGCCTTTCTTTTTAACCCTGGATTTATTCACTTTGATGTTGAGTGTATATAAGATTAAGAAATGCTCATTTTCTTTACTATTAAACTCTCTGCCTACTTGTAGCTGATGATTCACGGCTTATTGTTTCTCTAACAGTTCGCAGTTAATTGGTATGGTGAAAAATTAAAGACTAAGCGCCAAAATGTAAAAGCATCAGGACTTTTTTTTTTTTCTTTAAGAGAGGGAACAGAAAATACCTGCAGATGAAGAACCACTGTCTAAATAACCTCACACAATATCTACGCAGCTACAAATACAACCTTTATACCATCACATAATCGACAATACTTTTAAAGAAGGTAGTTTCAATTTTATAGCATTCCATAACTTGCAATCAGCAGCTTTCAATAAAACTGAAATAAGCACCTCAAAGTCAATGGGTATTTCTTATATTTTTTTGCACAACCAAAAATAGGATTCACATTAAACTGAAAATTGGGTCATGCTTCAGCACACAGTAATTTGACCTAAAGATAACAATCCTATCCCACGTTTATAAGATGTGCCATTCAGAAAATGAAAACATTTAAGAACTACAATTTTAGGTAGTTTGTATAATATAGAAATGTCTCTCATGCTCCTGGAATCCAAAATACAACAAAACCTTTCAGTCTTGGCTGTATGCAGCATGGTGTTCCCAGGGAACAGACACAAGTTTTGTATTATGGTGTAACGTTGGCATAAGAGAGAGCACACAACAGGAAAAATGACGCTTGACTGCATCCCATGCTTTATTTCTTACCAATAAACTGCAGCAAAACTGAATTTATAACTTGTAGGAGGGAAGACAAGTGTTTGGTGCCTGGCTGCACCATAAAAAAGTCCTTGATTCTTTGATCATGGGAAACTTCTTAGCACCCTGAAGGCATGTTTCACTCAGCTCAGGTAGATCAGGGGTTATTCAGATCAAAAAACAAAACACAGGTCATTTACCAGGTACCACTTACACTGGGTTGCAAGTCAGTCATGAATGTATTTAGAAAAGACAAACTTAGGGCCAAAGAAGCTTATGAAAAAAAAGAAAGATCTAAGAATAAATGTGCAAAAAGAAATAAGAAAAAAAGACCATGACTATTACAAATAACAACAATGCTTGTTTGGATGTAATTTACTGTTACCTTCAGTTTACCATTTTCAGATTTAAATCAAATGCCTTGCAACTAGCTCTTCAGTTGCAAAGTTCAACAAACCATAGAACTTGCTGTCCATAAATATCAACACAGAGCCATATCTTATGAAAATGGTAACTTCCTGACAGCCTGGCCTCCCTCAGCTGCCTAGTAATGAGTGAGTTGGACACCACCTGACAGTTCAACCTCAGATAAATATTTCAAACGTATCATGCAAGAGATTCACAAATCAATCCCCACCTCCAAGAAACCAGTGGAGTGAGACAGAAAGTCATTTTCAACTGACGCACCAGAGTGGAACACAACCAGCAGTTTTCGTAGGGTTTCTTTAGTAGGAGGGGTGTGCTGTCTTATTTTAACCTCTGCCAGAGTGGAGCGATTATAGGTAAGACTGATTTGTGAATCTGACACCTCAACACTAGAATACATCCTGGCACATAAACAAATATGCACAGTAAACTCCCATTACATTCCCTGTATAATGCTCTGACATAGAATTAACACATTGTACATTGTCTACAAAACCACTTTAAAGCAGCACCATAAAAAAAGTCCCTCAGACAGCAGCATGCCAGACTGCTGTGCCTTTGTGATTCTAATCCTTCCATACGCAGGATGAGCACATACTGAAAAAGGGGATTCAGAGACTGATATACTTGGTGTACTTCTCATTAGTTCTGAAGCCCACGAATCAAGTAAGTGAATTGTCTTTTCAACACCTCTCTGAGAAAGGGAATTGATTTACAGATACGGCAAATGAGTAGCTCCATAGTTAAACAATTTGAGCCAGTCAGTAACAAGTCTTTCAAGAGAGAGAATTAAAACTATCAAAACATTTTGCAGATATGGTGGAATATGCTTTGCCCAAAATTTACCTTGGACCAATGCCTCTTTTGAGTTGACTTATCCGAGTGAAACTATGCTCAACAAGGCTGAAAATCAAGCTTTCATCTATGATGATAGGAAAAAAAAAAAAAAGGCTCAGCCACACATATTTACCCACTTACATAGCTAAATTCATGTGAGTATTTGGCAGAAAGCACCATATTTTAGGACATAAAAGAATCATGGACCAAAATAAATCTGTAGGCCAAAGCACTCCCATGATGGATAACCATGTGCTCAGTCAGGACTCATCGTGCAGTTTTCAGACATTCCGAAGAATGACGACTATGTTGTTGGCTTTTACCAGGGTAACTACTCTCACTGCTCTTCTCCCCATCCCTGCATAGAGCACCTATTTGCGAACTATGCCACTGAACCTGAGAACAGTTTCTGCACATCTGAATTGTCCTACTGAAATCTCATGTTGGAGAAGATACAGTGAACATGGACCCCAGCAGCACCTTATACTTTATTCAGCTTACAGACACAGGACACACCTACTTCCCAACTAGGCTGCTCCTGAGTCAGTATGTCATCGTGACACATATCAGCATGCGTGGAGCTGCTGCACTTCACTTCATTATCCTACATAAATAGATGTGACAGAATTTCCTACTCCCTTTTAAAATATGTTTTAAAATTTTTATCAATGCATATTCCAAAATAAAAAGCAGACATGGTCATTTGTACTGCATAAATTAGGATCAGGGTATTGCACTAGCAATTAAACAAACTTTTATAATCAATGAGAAAGGAAAAAAAAAAAAAAAAGTGAGAGTGTAAGTTAAAAAAAAAAAAGAAAAAAAAAAAAAGAACTGAGATTAATTATCTGTATTTAAACATGTGAAGATCTTACTGAGTCTACAAGGTTGAGATCTTGTTCCCTACCTAATCAGGTGCATCAAAGGCATTCCCCAAGGCTCACAGCAAAACTGCAGAACATCCATACAAATAATTTTTATTCAAGAAAGCCCCTGAAGTGCAATGAGTTCTCCTCTCTGTCATACTGCTACACAGCACTGTGTTCCTGGACGTGCACTGTTCTACACCGTAAGGCTGTGCAGATTCACAGTGACATGCTGAATGTGCTCTTTATTTTTGTTCTACTTTAACTATTAAGAGGGCCACTCTGCCCTGATTCACCACCTCTGGATCACCATTGACTCCAGAGTGTAAATCAAGTAAGATTTTAGTCATCATTTGTAAGCACTATATAATTTTATGTTCTTCAACTAAAATTAGTAATAATTAACTGCATGAAGCTACTTTAAGGGGTGATACTGAGTTTAGTTTTAGTTTAAGTTTAGTTTTAGTTTATGCAATCTTAAAAGTATCTGTATCCAAGTCATACAGCTATAGCCCTTTGTTCTGACTGGAAAACGTCAATTGGACTCATTCTAGTTTGGGAGTCGCCCCCACTCCCTTTTATTACTGCCTCAAAAACCACACTGTGAATTTGTAGCTACCATAAAAGCTTAATGTAACAGCTAACTTGCAATGCTGTCAGAATTATGGTTCTAACACTTTATTTAAAGTAACATTTTCATTTCCATTTTTTACATTTTCCTTTCTTGTGTCAAAAAAGAGTATGGACTTCAATGTCACCATCATAATAACTGAATATTAACTTGCAGAAATTCTTAAGGAGTGGTACTGTTTTTTCAAAAAAGGAAAGATGCATACGCATCATTGAGAGTAGGGGGGAAAATGCCACTGTGAGTAGCAGTCATGGCCTATTAGAAATTTGGTTCAGAATCTTCAACCTCTACATTAATTTAATTTCTTCAAAGAGAGAAAGTAAACTAAATAGATAAATAAGATTATCCATATTTTCTACCAGTTATCATAATGTTTTGGAAGAATCACTTAATATATATTGCTCTTCTAGCACACAACCAATGCTTGATTTTTCTCCTGTCCGATTCTAACTTAGTAAGCACAATTTTGCTGTGCCCAATTCTAGAACAATTAATAGCTCTCAGCTGCACTTAAGACAGCAAAAGTGCAACCAATTCCACATAAAACTATCCCACTAAGACAAGTGGGACATGCAAAAAAAAATACACCTGAAATTAGTTAAGAGGAATACAGGCTCTGCAGGGCTGAATTTCAACTTTATGTAATTTCTTTATTTGCTTATTTTTATTTCTTCATATAAAAGCTACTTTTACTTCTCAGGAATATAAAACAAGCCTCAGACCTCTTCCTTCAAACAGAAAATATGGCATATTAGCACTGGCAAAGCAAGTAGGTGTTTTTAAGCTAGCCTAACCTTTAGCATATTTAAGCAACCTGTTTAAGCATAACCCTCTAAATACCATGAAAATCTTTTAAGTCTATGAAGCTAATCACAAGATTTTGTGGGTATAAAGGCACACAGCTGCCTCTGAGTCTCCCACACTACAACCAGCAGCTCTGCCAACATGCCACAAAAGCAAGCAAAGTGCCTGTCACTGGGATGCCATCATATCACATTTCATGTGAGCATGTTGTATATCCTACAGAAAGCATCAGTACTACTACTCAGTGCAGTTGTTAAACAGTCATTATTAAATCATCTGTAATCTAGAGGTAGGTACAAAGCCAGAGTTGGTATTTACAAAACTAAGTCAATGAAAACATAGAGTGTTTGTAGGCATTAAGGAGACTACAGAACTAATGATCCACAGAAATTCAGTGAGGTGCTATAAAACTTCTCCTAAAGGCCTGCTAGATCAGCTCACCTCTGGTCTGCTCTATCCCTCTGCCAGATGGAAAGACAGCATTTTAACATATGTACTGCCATTCTGATGAAGCCACCATTACAGCAGTGGCTGCTGAGGTTCAACAATGTGGGAAAAATGGGTTAGCATGAAGTAGCTGTTCATATCACTTAAAACTAGTAATGTAATTTGGATTTGAATAGAGGCCCTCAGATCTTGGGCTTTACCATTTGTGTTTTAAGTTTACACTGTACAGGTGAAGTTTCTTTACTGATGTACAACTCTTTTATGTCTGAATAGTGACATGGCTTGTTTGTCACATAGTCTTACAGTAAAGAAAGAAATGAATAAAAAAACCCCCATGCTATCAAAGTTCCTTCACAAAATGGCAAAGAATGGCACAGAACATACTAATAGGAGAAAACGTAGGTATTTTTTTGAATCTCTAAAAAGCAGAAGGTCAACTTGGACCCTAGCAAAACACAGGGCCCAAAAACATAACAAGCAGCTCAATACTGATAGGCATCTGCTCCCTCAGCCCCATGGTAGGGAAGAAAGTGTTGGTACATTCTAAAGGTATTATTATACGCGGAAAAAGTAAGGATTTTTCAATTAATACAGTGCTGGGCAGTGCCAATATTATCATAAAAGCTCAGCCACTTTTCTTAGACCCTGCCCAGAGCCACCCTCAGATCAGACTCTTTGTCTCTATTGATTCCACTCCCTACCTTCTCAGTGTTAACAAAAGTATCACAGCACCAGAAATGCAGAAGGACTAATAAAATGTCACATTATCCCTTTCCCTGGGCTAATGCTAATTCCTATTCTCCCCAAAGTACTGGAAGACGCTGGCAGTGTGCATTCAAGGGAGTCTGTGATGCCCTGGAGAGATGTAATTCAGGAAACTGTTACACTTTGCTGTGGAGTTTTTACCCCAGTAAAGGATGAAGAGAATCCAGCTATGCTATCCAAAAGGGTGGGAGGTCCAGCTCCAAGTGCTACTGCAATCTTCATCACAAAGTGAAACCTCTGTGAGCAAGAGTAGGACTGGGCAAACAGAAAAGACAGGCAGACTACGCCTGAAAGAGATCTTAAATCTCATTATTCCCTTGCTAGAAGTATCCTACTTTTTTGGATTGGTTTATTGTTGGAGCAGGGGTTGTATAAAGAAAGTTTCAGCTGTTCTCACAATCACTGACAGAAGTTCTTTGAAGTTCTTTTTAGGGATGCCATTAACAGAGTCATGCCCTAGGGAGCCTTAAAGGAAGGAAGATCCACATTTTTTCAAGCAGGATACAAATTAGTTCTTCATTCACCTATATTTTGAAGGCATTTAATTTCCTTTTCATTCTCTCTAATCTTCTAGGTAACACCCAGAGACTGAATCTCCCTGTTCATTTACATGCATGATGCAGAGAAGCATGATGCCAACTTCTACATTATTTGACTCCTTTAACAAGAGCATGGCTCAATGGGAAACACACTCTTTGATGCCAAGGTAATTTGTGTTTCAGTCTGACTGTACCTGACTGCAGCCTGCTCCACTGTGCTATGTGTACCACCAGTGGTTTCAATACCATACAGTTATTCTTCATAAAATAAACTGAGAGAGCAGTCTTGTATCCCTGAGCCCTACAAAATCCTTCAACTAATTTGACAGCGAAAGCAAATGCCCCAGGTTCCACACACATCTAGACATACTGTAGTCTAGAAACTCTCCCTTCATAGTAAATACTATTGCTAGGTCCCATTCATACCTTCTGAAAGATCTGTGTAAACAAATATTGATAACATGGAAATAGCAAAGGGAAATAGTCTTCATAATAAGATGTTTACAATATGTGTCAACACATATATAAGATTAACCTGAAAAGCCATGAAACATTAAAAAAAAAAGACAAAATGTCAATACATATATTATGTCAAACATCCTTAAAGACATGTTATGTCTCTGCAACAATGTATTCTATAGTTCATTTTTTCTAGCTGGTTTTCTTTACTAATTTACAGTAGAATCATGCACATAATTCTATAAAACAATATTTTTTAATAATTTGTTTTCTAACATGTAGTAGTAAACCAATTTTTATCAGTACTTCCAAGCTGAAAACAGGAGGATGACTATCATCAGTTCATGGAGCTACTTGTTCAGAAACACTGTAAAAAAACCTTTGAGTAACCTATGTCCAGGAGTACTTAAAAATGCTGAACAGAGAAATTCACACTCAGTCTTTGATTGGAAATAAGATTCACAGAAGTGCTTATGTAACCTCACAGAAGCCATTATTAAATGCTTCTGTAGTCTCTCAATGTAATCTTTAGCACACTGCGGAAGGAAGAAAACACACGTGCAAGTTGAGGCTAACAGGGATCTACAGAAAAGGTTAGGTTTTGGGCACAAAAATACAGCGTGCCCAGCAGGATCTTTGTCTTTTAACAAGTCTGGAAAATCAGATCACATTTTCCCTTAGAGATAAATTCTAGAAGTCTGAAGATGAAAATCAGTAACAACTACATCACGTAAGAATGAAGCACATTTGTCTTATGAAACACCTAGTAGCTTCAACAATATGGAAAACAAATGCTCAGTTAGGTCTCCCTGCCAGACACACACACAACTCCATGAATGCAAATATTTCCAACAGAATTTATGCAAATATTTGCTGGAAGGAGCCTAACCTCAGTAACTTGATCCAGAGGCTGTAACAGTCTGCTTGGAAACTTCAGCTGCAGTTGTATACAGTTGCATTCCTCTGCTTGAAAACTGACACATGGCAAAATTAATCCAGGAAAGTTTTCTAGCTCCTTCTTTCTTGTCAGAACTGAGTAATTAAGAAAATGAAAACAATCACCTCACAGTTGGATTCTAAGAATTTGGAACCTTGCCAAAGTAATTCTACTGTGGAGAAAGTGAAACAGTTTTTAAAAAGCAGATTACATTCTGGATGAAGAGTTCAGGCCCATCAAGTAAATGCACAATCTGTTAATTCCTCTGTGTTTCTTTGCAATAAAAAGAAAACCTAAATTAATCCATCTAAGTGGATACATCTCAAGCAAATTAAGGAAAGAAGAGCAGCAATTCAAACACCTGTAACAAAAGTAACTTTCATCTGCCTGTCCATGCACAATTACAGAATTCTTAAAAAGATTTTATTTCCTATTACTTAATCTTATTGTGCAAAACAGTTAAATCTCTAACTATAGAGCAATTAAACAGCAATGTTTTTAGTACTTTTAAAACTTAATTTTTTATCCTTTACACTATAAAAATACTTGCATTGTACAGAAAACCATCATTCATTCTTCATGTTCACCTTTGTCTTCAGCATTCTTTACCAAACAGATGCATCCTATTACAAAAATGGAAAAACTGAGGCAAAGAGATGACAAACATTTTAAGTGTTTACAGTAAATCTGGAGACTAGTAGATTTTTAGTTTCTTTTGGGGTAAATTTCAGGACTGCTAAGAGACCTAAGTTGGAGCAATGGCAACTGTTGAAGCTCAGCATGGTAAAAAAATAAACAAATATCAGAGAGTCATAAACTGGTCAAAAGTTCCCTCCAAACTAATTGTACTGAAAAGAAAGGCTTAGGGAACTAGCTGAAGGTTACAAAACTCATCACTGGCAGAGTGACAATTTTAAATTCTGTTAGTAAATTTTATTGTCTCAAACCCATACTTTTGTGTGTGGAAACACCAAATAAAAACCCTACACAGCTGTAAAACTGTAACCAAACAAATATCCCAGGCTCTATTAATTATATAACCATACTGTCTCCCAAGGAGTTTGTCTTATTCTGCCAAAGCCACGTGGGTCAGACTTGCTGCTAAGCCAACCACAACTACAGAAGCTGCAGCCCAGCCAGCTGCAGTCCAACCTGCAGCACAGCTTTGGAAAAAAAAAATCACCTTCAGCACCTCAGAGTAGCAGTGTTTCAGCCCTGCAGGACTGCTCATGAGAATCACCAGACAGCAATACATTGCACTGTGGCTGGGCTCTTAAGTAAAGAGAAGCTTCCCTGAAGAGGTAAGACCAAGTAGATAAGCCAGTCTCACACAAGTATAACCAAAAGGGACAGAGGTTTTTTGGTGGGGGGATCCCCTCCCACCCCCGCCACCCTGTTTAATGTCTAAGACTTGGAGCTCCTTCAGCTATAGCTGAAGTTTTGCATATAGCTTGGGAACTTAGACTATCTTCAGAAGAATACTGCAACTTCACTGAATTCCGGCCTGCCTTATTTTCTACCCTGAAAAAACAGGGCATGAGATTTGCTGAGTTTTGTTGCATGCAAAAACCTAGGAAACAGCTGGTACTAGAGCTTTACCCTAATTGTGGGGTTTCCCAGGCCACATCCAATTGCTGCTGCAATTCCTGAGTGTTTTGTTGCCAGGCTTAGCAAGCATACATTAAATTAAAGATAGCAGGATTTTCAGCTCTAAAGAGATGAAAGAGACCTAGGCCAATATAGTTGTAGAGATTTCTAAGCAGTCTAATTCCATTGATTTTAGTGGCTGTCTTCCTGGGGTATCTCTACCCACTACCTTATATACCTACTGTGAACACATTCACACAATATTCAGACCACCAGGATCTGCAACCTGAGGATTATGATGTAATTGTGATTATTTTGATTCCTTTATTGCTGATTTTTTTATATGCTTGAATTATTTCACAATCCAGGCTTGATCTTAGTTGGCAAGGAAAGAAGGAAAACAATGGAAGAGCAGACTTCTCCCCTTTAACTCCCTTTCAAATCCATTATTGTTTATCAAGTGCTGTTTCCCTGAGATAATTTTATGTTAGAAAGCAAAATGATACTGTCATTTTAAATATCTGGGAAAAATTCTAATAGAAATACGATACACTGTCCTAGTTAATCACTTTCAAATTGATTTTTTCACTTTCTGATTGACTTTGTCATAAATGTGTAAGTCTGATCAGTGGGATTTCTGGGCTTGTGGAACAGGCAGGGTTCAAAACATTAAAATGTGATCATCAGGAATAAGTAAGAATATGTTCCCTTTCTTTCCATCTCCACTGCCTAATCTTGCATCACAAGTCCTGCAAGAGTAGGTTTCCCTGAAGATGTTTAATACCAGGATGGAAGAGATTATAACCTCCAGAATTCTGAAATCCATAAAACTAACTATGAAAAATGCAGAAGTATTGTTTATTTCATGCCAAAATTTGGACTCAGCAGAGGAGGATCAAGAGACTAATGCCAGTCTCTCTGCGTAAACAAAAGAAATGCATTATCAATAGTTTTTCTTCATAAGAATGGATATTCTAATTCACAGAATATTCAGAATTAACTAAAAAAAATTATAATTTAATAAAAAACTCTGTTGGACCTAGCATTTCCCGAAGTAGTAAAAGCAAACCCCCAAATAAAAATACAATCTAAATGTTCCTTTAGTTACAAACACAACAAAACTCTGCTGAACCAGACTCTGACTCTGGTGCTCTGCTGAAAATCTAAGTCATTAAATAAATACACTGAAGAAAAAAGAAGAGAGAAGGTCTTGGCAGAGAAAGATAAAGCTGTTAAGGCTGATTTTAAAAATCTTTCATTTGTAATAAGGTGTTATTAGTCTCCTCAGCAAAACACTCTGCAATGCTGACAATGTCACTTGCTATGTCGTCCCCAACAGTCATTTGTAAAGCTATGTGAGGTGGGCATAAATAAATACATCATATTGTAAAAGCTGAGATAGTGTCTATCTGTCCACCTGCCATAGAATTCACTTACTGCTTATTTGATAGAAAGGCTGCTTCTATGCTTTGGTATCTCTTTATTCAGAAAGATGGGCTGATTGCTGACAACTTTGATGCAATAAAGACGGCTGCAGCATTGCTGGAAGAAAGTCATTTGATAAATGTATATTTTTCATTTTGCTTAAAAGGAACCTATTATAAGTGCAGCTGCTTTCCCAACGAAATTAATGCTGAAGTGAAGCTTCGTATTACAAAGTAAAATGGGACTCGCTCTCCAATTTTAGACTGAAAGGCATTGTAACGCAGCAGGAGAATTGAACTTTGACTCCTTCAAGAACACTGATTCATATAATAAAAAGGGGGAAAAATGCTTTAAAAATGCTAACATCCTCTTTTCAAAGCTTAGCAACGCTGCTGTCCAGAAAATAGAATAGCAAATACAGGTTGTGCACATCTCCACAAAAGATATACCCTAAGGAATACTGCAAGGAATCCACATACCAAAAATCTCAAGATTGCTTTGAAGTTTTTGAAAGATACTGAAATGTACAACTGGGAGAAGAATCTCTCATACTTTTTCCAGTCAGTGGTGATATACACTGCTTATTTAAATAAGTTTTAACCAAGCTATATACTGTTAGATTGCAGCTAAGATTTACCAGTCCTTTATGATTACAAATTTATAGGTGAGAAATTCTCCCATCCTTCTCAAGTTTTCAAGAATATTCCTGTTCAACACTGGGTATAAATGACTTTTTTTGATTTTTACTTTCTATTAAGTGTGGGTTTTGTCTCCGAAGCAGAAAGAAAACAAGAAGGAATGGGACCATCTGTTGGGATATGAGCTTTCCAGAACATTCCTTGCCATTCTTTGCATCCATAACTGCTGAGACTGTGCTATGGAGGAGTTCCCTTTCTGACCCAATGACCATTTAAAATGTTACAGAAATTGGAGTGACACTGTGATGAGAAGCCCAGCACAGATGAGCCAAGATGTTTGTGATCACTATACGTGTCAGAGAATGTCAGGACATCTTTAGCTTGGCTACACCCCAGACAAGTAGTATTTTTCATTTTGAGGCTTTCAACCTTAGGACCTGAGGGTGCTGCTTCACCTATTGTTTTGCCAAAAATGGGTACAAGGACCACTGAAAAAAATAAGTTGTAAAAAATCTGCTTCCAGTATATAACTGACAAAGTAAGGCATAAGATACCTAGATAAGCATTTTATTAAAAAAAAAAAAAAAGTCCTATTACCTCACCAAAACATTTTAATATGATTTGTTGAATGTGAGGGAAAATAAAACATTTCAAGAAATAATCTTCCTCCATAAGTATATGTAAACTTTTCATTTTGCATAAAAAGTTCTTTACAATCATCTTCAAATTATTAGGAAGGAAAAAAAGCTACTAAAATCTGGAGTTACAGATTATTTGTCAAAAGTAAAACATTGCAATAGTCTTGGAACAAGAATTTTTATTTATTTTTTTTCAGCAAAAACTTTAATGAAGGGTATTGACATACTTTGTGAAGGGAAAAAAAAAATCAGAAAAGTCTCACTATTTCTAAAAAAACCCCAACAAAAACAACTAATATTTTTCCTTTCAAGTAATGCTCATGTTCTGGGAGAAAACTTTGTAAGTGATAAGTAACAACCAGACATGCTCTGTGGCTGCAGCAACACAAACCCTCACATTAAGAGATGATATGCAACATTCTTACTCCTGCTTCAAAAGAAGAGTATCTCGCATCCTCTGTAAACAAGACACAGTTAAACTGACATCTGGATTCGGACTTAGGTTTTAGACCCTCATCTCAGGCAGAGATGAGAGGTGGTGTTTCAATGGTGAAACAGAAACAAATGTCTGTTTTTCACCAGTATTGTTTGCATGCTCTTCCTCCTTACCTCATTCCTTCTTAAGACAAGATAATCTGGATAATTTTATCTGTCTCAATAATAAAATATACTCCATGTGTTACAATGCAATAATTTCTCCTTTGTCCATTTTCTCAGTATTTCCTTCTTAAGGCCTCAGAAAGAGCAGCAGCATGACTTCTCTGTCTGTTCCATCACAATTTCCTATTTATCAACATTTTAGACTTTTAAACAATCTAGACAAGATTTTGTTTCTGTGCATTCTTGCTTTCTGTGTCTGTAAAATATTTTGAAAGCAGGAAGAAGTCTATTTCAAAAGAATACTCAACATTTTCTGCTTATTTTGCAAGGGAAAAGCTGTCATATACCATCAAACAGTCCTTCCTCCTTAACTGACTTGTTTGCAAGATCAGAAGTCTCAGTGCAGTCACCTCTTTCCAAATGTTATCTTTTGTTTCCCTGCTTTCTTTGTGTTTGCACTTGCAATAGTCTGTACTTTCCCGCTGGATAGCTGGCTAAATCATTTCTAATATTTAAACGTTTTAGGTTTGCTCTCATCATGACCCTAATACAGTGCATTTACACTACACTCAAAGGAGATGAATAGCAAGCCTACCAGATAAATGGACACAGACTCAGAGCCTTCAAGAAACTTATTCACTGGAGTAAGAGTATTAGCCCGCAAGGGCACTTTCAAAAGCTTTTCATGTCTTTCTACAGTCCTACTTCCAATCTCTGTCATTACTGGGTGATGTTGCTTTCAGATGGTTAAGGCTTTTGGTCACTGCCAGCTTGGGAAAGATTCATATTTATGACCTTGAACTGAAAAGCTTCCTGTTGTACTTTGGCCACTTGCACTGTTCCTTCCGTCTCACCACTCACAAAACATTCAAACTCATTTCCTTTCCTCTTCTTGTTCACTCTGTACTATTACATTTTGATCCTCGTGGCTGCCTGCAAATACAAGGAAGCCCCCAGGACTGCAAAAATTACAAGGCTACTGTTGTAGTTGCTGTCAGCTGTTTTTATTGACATCATATTCTTTGCTGTAGAAACCAAAGAAAAGGGTACTCCAATTCCTCAGACAATTCACAGCCTAGGGGTCAATTTACCATGTAATTAATTAATAGAACAGTGACTCACACTTACACACGTCTGATTTTACTCTTGACCTTAGTCCCATCATATGTATACACCCAGCACAAAATCTGAGTATTTTATGTTCTGTGCCCTGCCCTACTCTTTCTCTACTAGATATACACATGCAGCTCAGAGTGACATACATGGGGAAAAAATGGTTCTATAATAAAATTGATAATGAGTCTGTAACATTATGCAAGGCTAACTTAGATCAGAAGTACATAGCCAGGATTCACCATAAATATAGTATGATTGCCTGTTGGCTTTGTTTTGGCTATGAAAGAAAAAAATGCAATCCGAATTGATACTAAGTTGCTGCTACAACAACAAAAAACCTGGCATGTAAGGACATCTGGCTTGATAGGGTATCCAGTTAAAGACTAATCAGCATAAAAACAAAGACAAGAGACAGAAAAGCAATAAATCACATCTACATACACAAAGCCTAAGAAACAGAAGATAATGAAGACAATACCAAAGAGAGAACTCTTAAGGTCCCTGAATGATGGACTATTGAAGGAACAATTCCAAGTCCTGAACTAGTAAGATGGGGTGGCTGACAAGACAGGGTGGAAACAAGACTGCTGAGTCTTACAGGAATCACTTATTTTATTGCAGGGGGGTTGTGGAACTGTGCAAAACGTACAGGATGTTTTAAGCAGCTTATGGGAACGTGCAAAGGAATGCTTAAGATCAAGGTAAATTCTGCAGAAACAAACATGAGAAGATGTAGGTGAAGGTTAATATAAAAGAGGACAAAAAAATAAATGGCTAGTTGCAT
Source organism: Apus apus (assembly GCF_020740795.1). NCBI lineage: Eukaryota > Metazoa > Chordata > Aves > Apodiformes > Apodidae > Apus > Apus apus. The sequence goes on along the minus strand of NC_067294.1, from coordinate 13,763,130 downwards.
GCCAACAAGCTGCTCTTCAGTATACTTCTTTGGCCAAGTCTTGTGTTTGATAACTGCAGTCTTACGAAACTCCATCCAGCTATTTGCTGTGTAACTTCATTCTCCAGTGTGTTCGTGTGTCGGCTCTGCCAGAAAACTTCAGGCTTGACAAACCAGTGAGTCCTGGAAAGATGTGGGGCTGGAGAGAGGATAAACAGGGCTTAGGTTCTTGGCTTGGTTCATTGTGTGGATTTAACATTCAGTGAAGGGCTTAAGACACCTGAGAAAGTGAAAACTTTGATCAAGCTATAGTAGATGACAAGAATGAAGAGAACAGAAACTGCGAGGAAAAAGAAACCCAACATATAAAAAAACCCAAAAAAGGCTGGAAACGAGAGGCCAAGAATCAGGGCCTTGGTTCTGCTGAGTTTTATAGTCAAGGTTTGAGGGCTCTGCAAATATGAGTGGCACTGAATCGAGAGAGAGAGTTTATAGATATGTATTTTTTTGTATAGGTGTGTACACACAGACACACATTAAATACTCTACCTAATGATTTGGAGAGGAGGAGCAGGAGCAGGCTGTGTTGTTCATGTAAGTGCTGGGGGGGCAATACAGGCAATGCTGTGTGCTGATCTAAGCATCTAAGTATGTGAATGGTGTGTGTGTGTGCACAAGTGCATCAATGGAGAATACATACACGGTCTTGCTATTGGCACCACCTGCAAATGGAAACAGTAGGAAACAGACTCTGGAAGAGAAATCCAGGCTTCTCCAAGAGCCTCAGCCAGTTTTGGATCTTTGTTACAACAATGTAAACAGACAGTAACTTCATGGTTGTCTGTGAAGAGGCAAGTGCCTGTTTACACTTGTAGCAGGCCCCAGAATTTTTCCTGGTATTCAATTTTTTCTAAATACACAACTGTAAATGTTCAAGTTCAACCTTTCTTGTTTGTTCATTTGTTCTACATCTTCTATGTTCAGCAACTCTAACAAGATGAAGTGGAAATGAAACAATTGCACTGTGAAATTAATCCCTTTGTTCCAAAGATAGCAATCTAAACACATTCAATTGATGGGGCTATAACTAGGGAAGTTGAATTACCAGCTCTTAGAGACTGTGCCAGGTATAACATAATACAAAATCATAACAATTATAGCAAAGAAATAAAAAAGGAACCACAACTACCATAGCATAATTAAATTACCACTCCACAGTCCAAGTTGCTGGAATACAACAGGTTACTTGAACCACTTATCTGAAGAGGCAATAGCAGTGGGAGCACTTAGGCAAGTGTTGTTAGGAGAACTGTGGCCATGCTTAGCTGCATCCTCTGCTGATATCTGAGAGGATATAACTTGCCTGGAGCTCCACATCACTGCTGCTCAGGACTGGATATTTGTAAACCAATGCTAAAGATGAGAAGCAATGACTTTCCTAGGAATTCGGTGATAACAGCTGCTGATCCCATCTCTTCATTGGGACAAACAGTGTAAAAGACCAGGTTTCATGATAAGACAGGGTTATAAAGCTGATGAAGTACAGTGTACAGGCGGCCCCTTTTCCCCTTGCTGTTGCTTTATCTGGCTTTCTATTGGAAACTTTGTAACTGAAACGGCTGGTGTCGATGTTACAGCTACATGTTAGGAGTAGCAACTAGACAGAACTCAGATTTTTGACTAATCCCATTAGCAAGAGAACACTGGCAGAAACAAAGCTACAAAACAATAGCTCTGGGTCTCATAGGAGCTCCTCTGAGATGCTCAGTCTCTTACAGCTTCCTTCTTTATCTATCATTTTACCACTTCAGCTACAAGCCACTAATCAACACGTACAAACATTCTGTGTAATACCCCATGGAAATGCCTGGCATTCACATTCCAGGAGAGCATTGCATTGCCTTTGCTGCAGCTGAAAACATTTGCCTAATGCCTTTTACTACTCCTCACATCAAAACAATCTTCATATGTACTAACAGTGGTTTACCCACTTATATTATGTTTGTCCATCCTTGTGCACTGCTTGTACAAGTGTGGACATTTCACTAAAAAGGCCACACTGAGCTTCCACAGGCTCTGAGGGTATGTCTGCTCAAGAGAAGGGTGTGAAAAAGACAAAAATCAACAGGAAGTGGACTGCAGTACATACCACAGCAAGAAATCTGTGGCAACCCCTGCAGCCTTTTTGGCAGCGGTTCTTCTAATGCTAGGATTGAGACAATTCACCCTGCTTTTTCTAAACATGATAAAGTGAGGGTGTGGAAGGACAAAAAACAAGTATTCTAGGTAAGGTATTCGTTCCAATGAACAGTTTCAATGAAAAGGGGCTCATAAAGTAATTATCTATTCAAACATCATTACTGTGTTTTTCTTGCACCTCAGTATGAGTAAGTTAACTTGCTCCTATTTTTTTAATGCTATGACAGTATAACAGACTACATTAAACAAAGTAAGGTTTTAAACATTACGATACAAGAGCTAAATGAGAGTGATTAAGATCTCAAACCCCATTCTTCCAGCTCCACCTCCATTTCGAGACAACAGTTATGACGCAACTATGAAGAAGCTACTGTTAACAGCTTGCTCATTACATCAGAAATTAATTCACAAAAATCATTACTCTATCCTGTGCAAGACACAAAATTTAAAAAAAAAAAAAATCAAAATAAATAAAAAAAAAAGAAGAAGAAAAAAAAAAGAAATAAGAGCACCAGTAGTGAAAAGGAAAATACCCCGCAGGAGTTGATATGGTACAATTTCAGCCAGAAAGCTTCTGCTGGTTTTGGGGATGATAATCCTGATAACCAATGTCTACCTTCATCACTTCTGATGTTTTGGCTTACATATAACAGCATCTTTAGGGAATGGATATAAATAGCTATTTGACTAAAAAATAATTCCTTAACTGAATGTATTTAAAAATGCCTTTTCTCCAGTGCTTAGGAGGAGACACTTGAAAAAGATGCAATCAAAGTAAAGAGTGATGTGATAAAAAAATGACAACGCAGCAGCTGTACCATCTTTTTAGCATGTGGAAAACAGCTTCAATAAAGAAAAAAAGCTGTGTGTGCACACACATGCACATGTGTGCACAATTTGCAATTCCTCTCTGTGACAAGCTCTTCTCTAAAACTGCAATGATGACTCAAGCCACTGAATCAAATCCTTTTTGGCTATTCTGTCTGAAACAGGCAAGACTGAAAAGGAGGCAATGGCAACAGGGGTTCTGCAAAGGTGTTAGTGCACCCATGGATGCCAATGGGGCCACAGAGCCACCTTGTAACCACTCCTTGACTGTCCTAGGCTGTACTGAATTTGAATGAGCAGCCAGCAGATGAAACACTGCTGGTTTTATTGCTGTTCCATTAGGTCAGATTATGTGGCTACAAGACTGCTGTTGAAACGTAAAAAGGCTCTGAAAGTGAGTGACCCCAAAGATTTTTAAATTTTATTTTCTTTTAAGTTAAATAATGCCTACAAGGATTACAAGTGTAATACTATTTTTATTGCAAGTCTGGTAAAAGTGTTTGAATGAAATAAACATCTTTCCTTAGATAAAAATCTTTGCCTTTCTCAATGTACTCAAATAATGCAAAGACATTCCCTGCTCCATTATCAATAATGTATGTTCGAAGAAAACATGTTATCGTGTATTCAGAATTTTACTGAAATACAGAAATGAATGTGATCATATTCTTAGGTATAAAGCAAATATTTAGCACCTCATCTTAGAACTATTCCTTAGAGGTATTAACGAGTGTATAACATTTTTCTCAGCCTGCTCAAAGTATATACCTCCCACTTCTTTTCCAAGGAAATTTATTATGGAAGCAGTCAGCTGAAACATCCTCCCCTTTACACTTGAGAAAAACATTACTAAGAAGGGTGGCTAAGCCAGGAGTCCCCATACAACGGTAGACACTGGTTTTATTATGTCTTCTTCCTTTGGCAAGGACTGTTATTTTATTTATTTACTTAATTACTGAACATAAATTCACAAATTAATGTAGTCATGATATTTTCAGCACTATGCATTAATGACTTAAGTTTAAATTTCTAGAATAGCTCCAGAGACCAATCATAAATAACCAGATTAGTCACAAGGCAAATCCCCATGCATACAGATTTTCATAGCTTGTGTATCTACATGGCCCCTTGCTCCTGAAGCAACTGTGATAGTGTTGGCATCTCTGTGCTGCAACACAGTCACTGCTGAGCCACAATGGCCTGTGGGGCAGATACATGCTGCAGGGCAGTCAAACCTGGAAAACACTGAGAGAGAAATAAGATAACAACCTAGAAATGCCTACTTTTAATCTCAGTTCTGTTACTTCTCTTTTCTTCTTTTGCTTTCTCTTTGTAAGCAGTACATGTGAGGAGCTAACTGCCCACAGGAGAGACCAAAGAGTCTGGAACTAGAGGATGCACCAATAGAGTTAGTGAAGATGACAAGCCAAGCAGCTTTCAGTGGAGACACTCTCATGCATCACCCAGAGCTGTACAAGTAAATTTACAGTGAGAAACAGAAGCTTTAGTACAACATCCCCTACTCTGCTCTTTCCTCCATATGCTGAAATTAGGGAAAACAACAAACAGAATTCTGCAGGTTTTCCTTACTCCTATTTACTAAACAATATTTTTCATAGCTTCTTACTTCTAAGTTTTTTATTTCATTAATCCTCTGTATTTTACATTGAATGAGCTACAGAGAAATCAAGAGACAGCACAGGGAATGGACACAGTGCTTGAGAGATACAAAGTCACTTAATAAAACTGAGACATTTATCTTTTTGGGGGTCTTTTCAAGAAAGCAAATGAGCCTTCCACAATCTTTATTGAAAGGTAAGGCAATGTGGGAGGTGTGTATTAGCTACCTCTGTGAGAATCAGGGTATGAGTGTGCAGAGTAAATTAGCTAACAGAACAAAATCTTTCACGAGAGCCTTAAGAAAGCGTTTGATTATACTGTCAAATATACCTGGCTAGGTAATTACATTGTTGTGCAGCAAATGCTTTAGCACTGAGAGACACAATATCAACTGCTAACAATGCACAAAGTTCCCTTTCATACACTGAGGCTTTTTTCCTGCCTATGAAACACTAAGTGGAAGTAGACTGCCCAAGGAATTATTGTGTCTGTGACAAGACGTAACTAAAACTGATGGAGAGTTTCCTCATTCCAGGACAGTGTTCTCTGAAGAAGCTGCAAGGCTAGTCTGAGGTGCACGGTGAATAAGCTACACATCCTTACTTCTATATATTTTACCTGCAAAACTTCTCAATCTGCACTTCCACGAGTTTTCAGTAAAACTATGGAATCCAAATGGCAATAATTATGTGGCTAACAAGGGTGCACCAACCAGCTAATTGTATAATCTGGTGGAACAGAAATGAACAGGCAATGACTTTAAGCTATAGCACAATTCCAAGTGCAACAGTGAAGGCAGGAAAAAAGGTAGTTACAGCTGATCATTTCTCGTAGTAGTGTCTAGGCAATAAGAGCCAAGAGCAGTAGGCAACACACTAAACCCCCAGAATACCTACCTCCTAGCAGGTTGATTTCCCTGCAACATTTTGTTAACAAATAACAATAGTGTTAATAATATTGTGTGGGAAAAAAGCACATGTAGATAAAGCAATGTTAAATAATCTTTTGACAATGGTAATTAAAGGGTGATATTCCCATTTTCAATAATCACATTCTATTACTTAGATCTATTCTGCAGTAATTATTTCTTCCTTCTCTAAAAGGATCTTCAGCTGTAAAAAAATTAAGCAGATTCATGTAGTCTGAAAAGGTCAAAGAGATCTCAATCCAAATGCTCTTATTTTTTTATACTGTTGACCTACAGGGTTAAGATAAAAGTCAGTCTCCATGATTATATTCATAGATGACTTCTTAAAGGTAACTTTGTTCATAGTGAGAGAAAGATACACTAGTTTGAATATAAAACTCCAGAAGTGAAGAATGAGGACAAATACCTCCCTGAGGAAAGTGGGCCTAATCCAAGGTCCACCGAATTAATTAGCATCAACATTAGCTTTGCCTAAGGGGCTTTTTTTTTGTGATGGCCAAGCTGCATATCACAATATGTAGGCTGGCATCCAAAACCACACTTCAATCATCTTTGTTGGCTAATCCATTAATGCATCTAACATTTGAAAAGAAAAAAGAAATGGCATTTATAATGCTGGTATATTCTTCTCACATTTGATCTCACTGCCTTCAATTCAGCTGTTACCACTTTTAAGGCAAAATAAAATACTCCTTTGCAGCAATTTGAAACAGGGAAATATCTGTAGATTATTTTTACTATCAGAAGAAATTTGGTACTTTCACCAATTTAAGTATAACAACATTAAATCACGCTGGAATGGGAATGTAGTATCACCCATCCAAATAATTTCCATTAGCAACTTCAAAAGTGTATGATAAATATGTGAAATAGAAACTGCTCATACAATATGACAACTGACCAACAACCCACTAGTAACTGGGGAAAATGCCAGTGACTGACCCTGCAAGACACCTTGCCAAGGAGTTGTAGGTCAGCTAACAGTGCCTCATAGTTAGATGGTAATTCACAACTCAGTCTGCAAACTAAGGTCTCATTTGTACAAAGAAATGTACAAATTTAGAAACATTCCCCTAATCTGACTATTAAACATCATTTTTTGGATAGCCCTAATCAAGACATAGAGAAAACTATGCAAAGAGCAGTCAAAGCCAGTAAGTCCCTTTCCTGTTCTTGCTACAACAATTTCTACTTTTAGAGAAGCAAACATTCCTTTAATCCCCTGCAAGGCAATTATTATCTTCCTTCTAAAGAAAGAAACTGAAACTGGATTAACTACATCTTTGGTCCAAACAACAAAATCTTGATGGCAGATCTAGGAGTGATATTTTTAACTCTGTGCACTAACTGGAAATACTCAGCTGTTTTATCTTTAATTCTGGGAGGAAAATGGGGTTGTTCCAATAATGATGCAGTCCACATCTGAGTTTTTGTTTTACTTGCAGCTAATACTTCACATGTCAAATGTTTTACACAACTCCTACAGCCTGTGACATCTAAGAAACTCCTGTAACATCTTGACTGGTTATAGCATAGTTACAACATAGGGGGACACAAGAAATGAAATTCTGTGCTCTTGGTGCTAGAGTGCTAGTCTGAAAATTTCAAAGATAGGAATTCCTCAATAAGGGGGAAAGTGACCATGAAGCACTACACTCTGTATAAGCACGACCTACTAACTGGTATATTTGAAAAATTATATGCATCCTTCTCATAGCTTTCAAGAAGCCTGCTTATATAGGAAGCACTTTTCTTTCTGAACTCAAATATTCTCACTTAACTGTTTCTTAGAGGAAAAGAAAAAGTGAAGACAGAGCACCATGAACTGACTGATGACAATATTCAGTGCATTTGTGGGACAGCTCATTAGATACTATAAAGAGGGCCCCTCACTACGTACACTAAAGAATCTGAGGGGAGCTTATTCTTGGAAAGTTTTAGATCCCAACTCAAAGGCACCGCACCAGCTTTCTAACAATGGGGTATGGCCAAGGTGGAACACCTCAGAAGGGTTTACACGAATAAGGTGTTCAACCATGTGTAAGGGGATGATCAATGATGAAGAAGAGAGAAACTTCTCTAGTGATATTATAGACCAGATAGAGGAGACTACACAATATGATAAAAATAAAACCAATCTTTTAAGTCAGAAGATGGTAACTTCTGTAACAGTCACCCCTGCCATCACTGCCTCTTTTTCATGGTTTTAATTTTGATACACAATAATTTCCGTGTACCATCTGAAAAGTAAGTCTGGGTCTGGTTACTAGATCTAGCTTAACAAATGACCCAGTTTCTCCAACTGTCTTTTCCAATGATGAATCATATTTGTACATCATTTTTCATTAGCAGCCCACAGGAATAAACCAGTTACTCCTAAGAATGTTACACATGTCAGCATTTATTTGTACACATACATTTGGAAAGACAACATGCTAATTCTTAGTAAGGGATAGCAAAGCAACTAATCTTTGTGGCGGTACTCTGTTTTTAACTTTAGCACTTCCACGTGACTGAAGTAAGAACAATAAAAAGCTGAATGACAGAGAGAGTGCAGTGTGAAAAGATGTTAACCAGTATAAAGGCAATTTTTAAAATCCAAAGAGGCATATTTCATTATGAGGTAGTAGCTCACGATGAAACTTTAAGATGCTGACACTTAAGTCTTACCTACTTGTTTCCATTTACATGTTTTAGTGAAAGGAGAAAGGCACCAGGAAAACAGTAATTCTGGTGCACTTCCCCCCTGCAGCATGGCTTCCTGTCTAAACATAGAACACACTCCCACCACTAAAGCCTACTCTGTCAAACTGTTGAAACTTCTATTTTTTTCAAGGTATTTACATTTCCATCAGCACTCATTTCTCTGTCAAGAACAGTAAGATGTCATACCTGGAGATAGTTCAATGGAGCTGAAGTAAACCAGGCCTGCAAGCTCTACAAAACAATCTCCATGTATAAGTTGCTCCATGCTTTTAAGAATGGAAATAAATTCCTAGTCTGACAGTCCTGACAATTCTGAAGTATCTGTTACCTCTTCTACATGAAAATCCATCAAAAACCCCTAAGAATTATAGGTTGTACAAGTTTTAATCCTCTCCTGATTTGACGATGCCAAGAGTACTTTTAAGAGAACTGAAATAGAGGGGTTTGGGTTGGCTGGGTGCATTAGGAGCAGAGAGCAGGATTACATGGCAGCAGTCATGATTATCACAACTCACTTCTTTGCAAAGGCAGTCACTCACAAGGTACAAGAACATCTGATCTAGAATTTTCCTGTGACTATCACAAATGATCAGCATTAAGCTTCAAAGTTGGAGGTCATAGACAGATTCAAGTTTATTTGGTGACCAAGCCACTCACTAGAACTCAGTACCAGTGAGAGTTACAAACCTACCTGAGGGTGGTTGTGTCCTTCTGAAAAGGGTTTAAACAATATCCCTGCTATTTTCATATGTCGGGGACAGAAATTTCAGGACTTGTGTACCAATCTTGAACTAACTCAAACAAGCATGATTTTCATATACTTTATGAAAATTGGCTTAATTGCATTATTTTAATTGCTAACCCCAAGTCTCTAACTCTCTTGTCCATGAGATATACACTTTATTTACCCAGTCTACAACTCAGCTGTGCTAGAGGTTTGAATATACTTTTGATGCAGGGAATCACAGAATATGATGGCAAGACTTTGTTCTCCCTCCTGCTCACTGCCCTCTTACAAGAAAAAGGGAATTGATAACACTTTTATCATTGTAAGGCCAAAGAGACCTTTTATATTAGAAAAGAGTGGCTAGCACCATGAGCATAACTTAATGGTTTAATCTGAAAACTGGTATTTCAAAAATAGTTTTATCCATCTGCAGTTCACTTAACATTGCACAATAATAAACATATAGAAAGCTGATAACCATCACAACTGGTTTTTGGTGACAAAGTTAAGGAATAGATAAACATGCTTTTATACTATACAAAACTGTGTTAAATCAATATTGCCATGTACTACACTGATCACAACTATTACATGCCCTTTTGTTGGTTTTGTGCAACAGTATATTGCAAGGACTTCGAGGTACTTTGTGCACATTTGTTTACAAAATATCCTGAAACTAAATCCATACTGTATGTTTACATGCCTCAGGATGATAACAACCTATTTCGTGCTTGCAGACAGAAAAGCATACTCACAGCATGAATAAGGCTACTAAACTAATTTAGACAAAACGTAATGTAAAAGTAAATAATATCTAGGACTGTAAGCCCTCTTCCATCAATATTTCTTTACTGTAAGTTAAAATAATTGATGCAAAGTCCTGCAAAAAGAAGAAAGTAACCCTGAAATCAGATGTCTTAACTTGACAAGATCTGACCCCAAACTCCAATGGAACAAAAAATTTCTGACACCCAGTACTCTGTTACTCATTTAAGATACAGCAAAGCAAACCTACAAATCCTCCTCTCTGTGCTCCTATTTGCCCTCTGAGTGCTGGTCTGTGCAAAAGTGGGAGACCACAAGTTCAACAGCCCACACCCACTCATCCTCGACAGAACACTGAACAAGTACGTTAATATCAACTCATCACTGTTACAAGCTGACCATGTGTCAGGACATCCCATTTAAGGTCAGAAAATTAAGTCACTGATTCAATACGAGAAATGTTAGAGAAGACAAGGAAAATGTGATTCTTTCCTTTTAAGATGTAATATACAATTAGCAGAAGCTCACTGCAAAGCATTCCCACTTACTATTTGCAAGCAACTGCTGCTAGTAAATGGTAACCCTGTGTAGTAATAACAGTTCTGCAAAGTACTTTTAGCAATGAACAGAGCATTAGTTGACTTCTTTCTCTACCTTTTACATTTCTTTTTCTTAGCTTTCTGATTAATCATCAATCTGGTGCAAATTATGGAACAGCAAATCAAAATTGCTCTAAAGCATGACTCAGTTTTAGAAGTAATTATCAATATAAACAGCTACTAGGGTCATATAAAGCCCAGAATTCTCAAAGACTTATAAAGTACCAAGCTGACTGCAGGTAACTTCCTGATCTAAGGACTAACCAAGTGTCACAGATGTTTCATATGCCTCTGAATCATCAGGGACCAGTCATTTAAAGAAGAAGTCTATGACAAGAGACTTCATGGCTTGATCTGGCTTGGCAAAACATTTCAGATAATGTAATGTTAACTTCCTCTGCTTTGATAGCCAGGGACAGTAAAAGAAAAATGAATGAAAAATTAAGTAATGGATGCATCTGGAAGGAACTTAAATGTTACAAGTGTTAATAAGAACCACAAAGGGGGTCTATATATGAAGTAGGATATGAACGATGCAGCAGAATTCTAGATTAAGTTTTTCTGTTTTTCTTGTCAGTGAAGTTTGTATGGGTTTGATCGGTGTTTCCAAGAACACAGTTTGCTTCTGTACCTCAGGTGTACCTGTAATAAACCAGATATGAAATAAAAAACTAGACTCCTTCAGGAGCTCAAAACTTATAAATCAGATTCCTGGAAACTTTAAGGTTGCTTCTGTCTCTAAATCCTGAGAAAACAGAGCCATTCTGGGTTTTCATCTACATCATTATTCAAAAATTCCTTTTACCCTGAGTTTTACACCACAGTTACCCATTACTCAACTTCTCAGTGTTTCATGAAAGAGGAATTCTGGCCCTGAAATTCCACAAGAATATTCAACTGCACCCATTTCCCTATATATTCATCTGCCTACCCATCTATATCAGCTGAGTCAACTCCAACAAACTTCAGTTCACTCTTATTCTCCCAGTTTTTTATGTCAGATCTCTCTCTACATTTCCTCTGACTTAAAGGAAGCAAAAGCAGTACACATTATTCAAAAGATGGAGAGTCAGGTGAAATGGCTAAATAAAGAGGAAAATGAAAAAGCTTAATGTGAAAATAGACTGAGTATGCAACAGTGCAGTTGTCAAAAAGATCACTTATTATATTAAGAAAATATATTATGACCATTTCAGCTGAGGAATACACATATCCATTTTGTGAGGATTTGCTTCAATATTCCTACATGGTCAGGATCAAAAAAATGAAGTGTCTTCTTTAGTTCTGAAACTATATTGTCAGGGAAGTGATTGAAAACTTGGCTACACAGCATTTGGTCTTGAAAGATGTGTCATCTATAGCATGGAAAATGCATGAACTAAGTTACAATACTGGATAGGAGCAAGTGTTCTCATTTTCCTTTTATTTGCATAGAGGTGGCAGTTTTTCAAAGATAAAATTATACACTGCTAATACACTGTCAAAGTTAAAACAGTTTATGTTTACTACAAACATTTCTAATGGAGTTATACTGCTGTACTGAAAGTAGTAGGTAGACAAAGAATTTCTCAACTGTTTAGTAGGGCTGTACAAGTGCTGGATATGACATTTCATAGCCTGAACACTTGTTGAGCATGGATGCTCACTGAGACACCACACAACAAAAACTCCTTTTCAAGCAGAGTATCACTCTCATCTCAAATTTAAAGCAGAGTTATTTTATTGTGTGAATGCATAAAGCTGCTATTTCATATGTAGTTTATTAATTTTAACTGTCAGTAATATCCTGAAAAACACAAAATACTATTTAGCTTACTATTGTAATCAAGCAATCTGTATTTATTATAGCAGGTAAGACTATGATAGATTCTGTGCAAATTTTCCATAGTCCCTGTGTAATTCTTCATGTGTTCAGCATTCTTAACAAAGAAAATGTACCAAGAAATTTGTTCTTAGAAGGTATGCTACAACAGTTTCCAACAATCAGTTCCCATGTTGTCAGAACAGTTCCTGCATCTTGGGCACAAAGTAGAGAAAGTTTTGTAGCAGTTAATGAGATTTTCACTGATCGATGCAAAAATAATTTCTCCACTGATCCTAGAAAGTAAAACCCCATCTCTTCTTGAGAGATGATAAGCAATGCTATAACATACATATACAGCTGGACTACCTACAATGCACAATGTAAGACTTCTTTGTAGATTACTCTGACTCAATACTGCATTTGGTTATGTAACCTAAGACAACATTATCAGGTATAAGAAAACGTGTACAGAAAAGTGCTTTCAGAAACTACCTCAAAATTTTGCCACTCTGCCTTTCACTAGCAGTTGAGTTCAATTTGGTGAGAAGTTTGTAAGTAAATTTTCTCTACGACTTAAAAGTGTCTATCAAAAGGTGACTATTGTTTTAGAATATGGATCTCAAAAACATTGTCTTGCTTTTCATTGAAATGAAATGGCCATCAGTATAGTTGGAAAAAAAAAAACCACAAAGGCCTTCAAGTGTACTGATGGCCTAGAGTATTTCTATTTTCTTTGCCTCATGCTGGTCATGTTCCTCAATTTCTAAGCACTGAGTATCAACACAAGGTCTGAGGGAAGGAGTTTTAACTCTATTTTTGGGAAGCTATAATACATGTGGTTGTTCTGAAATTCAGCTGTCCTTCCTGAGCTCAAAAAGACCCTGTTTATCTCCTGAATTCCACAATATGGTTTGAAGTTCTGCCCAGCATTTTTTTCAGCAGCTCAGCAGAAGGAGGAACTCGGTAAAGCTGTTGATGGCTGGAAAACTTCCTCTACAAACACATCTGCTGCTATGCCTGGCACTGGCTGAAAATTTCAAAAGAGCTCTGGTAAGACTGATGCCTAGCAACTTCTAGGAGAAATCAGGTCTACTGTCATATCTCAAAACTATCCTGACAGAGGATGCTCTGAGCTATAAAGGATACCAGTGTCCCAATGTTGCAACTGGAAGATGATTACTACAATTATCAAAATATATCAACTGTTTCCTTTCCCATACACCAGCTTACACATGCAAATGCAGAAACCTTATTATTGCTTTGAGTCAAGGTCTCAAACATGGAGTCACCCCAGCACTTCCTGATTTATATTTATACCTCAAAAGATAGCATTTGTGGGGGATTTTTTTTTGTTCTTTGTTTGCCAGGGGTGTTGGATTCTCCTAATATTCTAATTAAAATCCAAAATCTCTCCAAGAAATTTTGGTTTTTTGCTTGTGTTTCTACTACTGGCAATACAAGAAAATGTGATTTCTTAATCAAAGAAATAATTTTTCCACAGAACAAGACAGAATTTTCTTATTTCTTACATTCAGAAATTGTCTCCATCCTTACTGGAGTTTCACTGTTCACAGTGCATACGTGACAGTTAAGAGATCCTGATAAAAGTTCAAGTTCAAGCTCGAAATTCCTATAAAAACATGACCTAAAGCTGATGAAAATCCACTTCTATTAACTTCTATGCACTCTGGCCTTTGGTGTTTCACACCATTTCCAAGGACATTGCTGGGGACATTTGGTAAAAGCAGGATTAAAACTTGAAGCTTTAATCTCAGCCCCAATGAGGAGAACTGAATTTTACCAGTAACAGTAGTAAACACTTAACCATGTTCTTTTCTAGGATGGCATTAATACAGTTTAAACTAGGCATGTCAGAATCTCACTTGGGATGCAGTAAGGCAGAGTGTGGGGGCATATATTTCCAAGCTCATTTAGACATTCTGACCCCTACGAGCTCCGAGAAGCATCTCCCTTTCTGCTAGTCCAAATACTAAGTGCAGTGTCCTGCTTCCCTTCCCTGATGCTCAGACAGGCAAAATGCATCATTAGCATGCAAGACTTCTAGTGCAATGACTTTGTTTTTAAGTAATTTTCATACAAAACTCTATCATTTATTTGTGTAGAAAAGTCTTTCCCTTCAGCTGATCTTTTCCACGTAAACACAGACGTGCCTTCAGGCTATACATTTGAAAGACGCGCTTACTGTGACAAGAGTTTGAATTGACCCTGCTACTGATGTTAGACAGAGGTTATATGTAGCTAATGACACAGCCCAGCCCACACCTCATTAATTCAGGCTTTGTTACAGACATCTGGTTTTAAAATTTAAATTAGAAATGCATATTCATACAGCCTGGTATTTCAAATACACACTCACATAAACTTGTTTACAAGAAAATGCAAGTAAGACATTTATGATGGATTTAGAAAACTAGGCAAATGCTTGTGTTATTTCAAGTCACAGGGATATGAAAAGCATATTTAAATACTGAATATCAGATGAAAATTATAGAAGTCACTTATAATTCACAGCTGGACTACACATGCATTCCTGTTTCAGACTTACAGGACTAATGTTTGTACATACAGTCCCCTCCTCCTGTAGACTCTCTGTTTTAATGTTTCTGTATAGCTCTTGGTTATATTTTAACTCCTGTACTATTATTATATTAAATAATAGCAAAACAGAGAGGAAGTAATAAAACAAACAAAAAAGTCTCCTAATAGAACCATTTACTGACTTCATTAATAGCCTAAATGCTTAAAGGTTTTATATCACAAACAGCACAGCAGAGACATCTACATATATCCTAATTAACAGCAATCACACACACTAATAGTATAACCTACTGCTTAAGTAAATGAACATACTTGCCCCCTGCTGCCTTGAAGGGGCTGATAGGCATGCGCCTTATTGACAAAGTGAGCTAATTTACAGAGAGATTGTCCACGAGGGAACGGCTGTTTATTTGTGGAGTTTTTCCCATTGAACTCGCAGGGCAAACAATGCGCTTAAATTGTTAATTAAGATATCAACAGCTAAATGTAAATACTATGGTCTCTGCAAGTACAGTGACACATGTTTATTTAGAAAGAAATACTCTTGGCAGTTTTCTGCTTTAAAGAAATGCTGTAAATCAAATAATGCTACTGCCAGGGGGAAATGAGAGGACCCTTCTCTGTTTCACCGATAATCACTGCCACTGGTTACACACCTTAAAGAGCCCAGAGGCTTACAGACCCACACCGGGTTTAATACTACTTCACAGTTTGTTTGAAGATACCTTACTGAAAAAATAATGAGGCAGGCTGCTTCTGGCAGAAGTCAAGCCTGAAGGACACATGATGGTGTAAGATTTTTTTTTTTAATTTTTTTTTTCTTTTCTTTTTGTGGAGTTTTCAACTAAAAGGCCCATTTGAGTCTGCATTGTCTTGGCTGAGCACTGACCCCCAGCTCCCCCCAGCTTATTAAGATTATGAACAAACAAGATTAAAAATATTTAAATGGTCAAAGCATAAAAAATGTAAGGTCTATGTTTTGTCTTCTTCTTAGGAATGCTATGTAAATTCCATCTATGCATGTTACATAACTTCTGCTTATGTATGTCTATTGCTGTTACACTTTGGAAATAATGATTTTTTTAGGAAAGAAACTGGTCTAGAGAAGAAAAGGAAAACAGCCAAACAATGGAAGGTTAATTCACTGATGAAATACCAAATAAACACATACTAGTCACCTGTTTTAGCATGTGCTTCACTCAAATGCCTTAGCTGAAACTCTTATATTTAGTCAAAAAGCTACCTATTGGAATAATTACTCAAATTTGGGTCCTTCCCTTTTTTCTGATTAGTGTTTCAAATTACAGACTGCTGGTCACTTCTCCAGAGAGATAATGAAAACATTATTTGTAAATGTAATAGTTTCAGTAGGAGGATTAGAACTCTGATCTCAAAGGCAACACTGGTACCTTCAGAACCGGACCAGCAGATACACTGAGACCAACGCTAACTTTCTCTTCCTAGATTTCCCTTTCTCAAGGTAATAATTTCTGAACTCCTATTTCTGAAATCATCAACATTAAAACAAAATGTTAAGTTTCATGTCAACTGAAGGGTCCTGTCTTACCAAAGGCAATTTTTGTTTGTCAAAAACAACTTGAAAAAAATGTTTCAGGACAACCAAACACATTTACAGACAAATATAACAAATATTGTTCAAAAAACCTCTACCTGAAGGTAGCAACTACATTACCATAAATCAGGGAGACAATGCTCTCTTCTTACAAGAGATTAATGCCTACAATGGAAGAAATAATTTGTTAGCTTTCATACAAATTCCTCAGTGACACTTACTTTGTCACTTTAGAGTAAGTGTTGCTTTCTCTATACATTTTAAACTTTAAGTGCAGGAAAGACAAATCTCACTTCATGCTATTGCAACAAATTATGATCAGCCGAGGTCGTATTTCCAGAAAAGGCCATTTAATATGGTTTCTGTGCCAATCCATCAGTCCAACCCTAGCAGACTTCTAGAAAAGTGTAAAGCCTGTAAATCTACCACCCTAAATTGCAAATTACTCAAGGCAAAGGGCACCATGATAAAACAAGTATGCTAAATAAAAATAACTATGCTACCCATAAATGGGGAGACAAAATTATTAAACACTATTTCACTGATCCTGATTAAAATATCAGAAGATAAAAGTTAATGTTGATAATTATTAAATAAAATACAAAACAAAACAACCCTCCCAGGTTATGTATACTATCCATTATTGCTAAAGAAAGTGATTTGTAGTCATAGATACTGCTTTAAAAATATCCACTCTGGGGCTGGGGGCAGCCCAAATGAATGTTTGGAATTAATAAAACACATTTAGAATAAACCCTAAATCCATCATTACAGTGCTGTATAAATCCATGATGGATCTATCTCAGATACTGATCCTCTGTCTTAAAAAAGAAAAGAGAATTAGAATGCATGCCACAGATAGTATGGGAGAAAAGATGAAGCGAATAGAAGTTTTCATCTTGAAAGAGATGATCTAAAGGAAATATGAAACAGGTCTACAGAATAACACACAGTAAAGAAATATTATTCACTATTCCTTATGAAATAGGAACTATAAGGAAAGGCAAAGAAATGCTCACATAGCAAGTTTAAAAAGGTAAAACATGCAACTCATATCTGAAAATGTGAGGGTTACTGCCACAGAATGCCATGGGGGGCAAAAAACAAATGGATTTTAAGAAGTGCTTACAGAATTCAAGATACATTGATAGCTATTAAACATGATGGTCTGAATTCCAATTCCAGTTCAGGAAGCTACAGATGACAAGCAACTGGTGCAGTATAACAAGGAAAGCACCATTCCGATCTCACTTGTTTCCCTAGGCATCTGCTACCATCCACCCACTATGGGGAGAGTGGATACAGAATTAACTGAACTTCTAGTCTGAATCACTGCTGCCATTTTTACCTTACTATATAATTGTATCTCAACCCACCCATTTAATTATTCTGTGACAATTTGAACAATCTAGGGATTGGTATATGATGCATTTGCAACTGAGCCCTGAAAGGCTTCATTTTGCAGAGGATGTTTTGAACAAATTTTTGCAAATTTTCATCAAATACTTTTAACACCTCTGGAGAGGGAATGTATGGATTTAAAAAGCAATACTCAGTTGAAGCTGTCATTTTACAGCTCTGTGAATCATTTCCATTCAGATTACGTACCTTTTCACAGTGTGATCTAACTTCTGCTATAATATATAAAACCACAGCTATATCTGGATAGGTTTGAGATTCAGTGCAAGCTATTGCTTTAACTATGAAGCACCAATGGATTTCACAGCTTCAATGTGCACCTGGAAACTAGTTCATACAGTCACAAAATAATGGTTTTATATGTACCAAATTCCACTTTGATATATTATATGCTTCTGAAGAAATGGCTGCATCTCAGACACATTTTTTCCCCATAGGTCAGAAGGTCTTTTGGGGACATGCTAAATTTCCCAGTTCTTCAGTCTTAACAAATCAAGTGAACTCCATTTTGAAGACATATGTGTGAGTAGTGGTGAGTGACTTCTGAATTACAAATAAGTCTGTCCTGTAATCGATCCACTGTGCAGTCAAGTTCCAATATTTACACACTTAAGGAAAAGAAAGTATTTTTATTTTTTTTTTTTTAAATCACCAACTTTATTAACCACTTGTCACAGATGCAACCATAACAGCTATTAATCATTCACATACAAGAGCACTCTTGTTGGTTTGCTAGCCCAGGTATAAATTATCATGTCAAAGATTAACCCATTTTGTTCCATTAATACTTTGTTTTATGTCCTCCCAAACCCCACTTTCTCTTGCAGAAAAGGCTTGAATTGTCTTTTTGGACAACTGGAGTCTGAATGATTAATCACAGTGACAGAGGGTTGACCACAGGGTCAACAAACAATGAATAAAATCATAAGACACAGGTTCATTCCAGGTTATACTCATGTTTCATTTCAGAAGTGAGAGAATAACAGGCTCTTTTCTTCAGAAATTACTGCCTGATAGTCCGAAGGCAACCTTAACACAACACACAATGTGTGCTTACTTCCCCACAAAAAAACCCATAGTCATTTGTTATTAGAGTTGCTGAGTAGGCCACCCAATCTGGTGGAACAACACACTTCAGCAATTTCAAAGCACAGTTAAATGCTGAGGTCTCCAGGGCTTCGACTACGGCAAACAAAGCAGCCAGCAAGCTACAGCAGCTTTCCCTAAAGTGTGATATAGGATCATAAAATACAGCATGATGGCTCTTAAGCCCATAAGTTGTAGTCAGAAGATCTTATAATCAAAAGTTCTCAGGGTCATACTGCTAGAAATAAAATAATTGTGAAAGAAAACAAAATGTACAGAATTGGACATTCCTAATTGACTAATTAAGAGCCTTATGAAGACTTCTAGCAATTCTTAGGAAAAAACCGGATTTAAATTACACTGCAATTGTGAATAGCTTGTATAGCTTTGAAGAGAATACCATTTTTTAATACATTTGCTTCTGAGAGAGTATTCAGGAACAGTCCGAGTAGAATCCAGTTCTGGTAAAAAGCAAACAACAAAAAAGGCACCAAAGCTATTGCCTCCTAAGCGCAGTTTACAAGGATTCATTGTGATGGTCACAAGAAAGTGTTCTTTGTTTGGACAACAACAGTGACAGTTTCAGCCCAGTGGAACAATCCTATGAAAAGACTCAAAAACCCTAGCAAGTTGCAAGGTCTAATTTGGAGAAGTAAAAGTCTAGAGAAGGATGCTCATCGAAAAGTCTCCAAAAGATGAAACTGTTGGTCTATTTTTCTATTGCTTTCATATGCAATCTATACTCTGATGGACAAAATAGCCACCCTGTCACTTATGACAACCATAAGCAGTGATCCTTTCTTCAAAGTAGTTGTTTTTTCAAAAGACTTAACTCATCCACATACCTAAATTTTCAGAGCTCACTTTGAAAAAAGTGGGGAAAGGACTGCTCACACAGTTGCCACTTTTCTAATTTAAGTTTATCATTGGAGTTATTTTTTTTAAGATCTTAAAATTATGTGAATAGAAACTCCAGCATATAATATTTTAACTCCTTCTTTGTCTGATAATTGAGTTGGCCCAAGACATGGATAAAAAAGGTGCAAGTAAATAAACATTTCTTCTTGTCAAAATCTTTCAGAAATAAACTGCAAATTTAGAAATCAGATGAACACGTTAATGCAACACTACACTAAGCAGAATATCAGTACAAATGTTATTTGTGGTCTGACTTCATTTCTCCAATGTCACTACCAGTGTCCAGCCATGCAGTAGAGACCAAAAATATTTATCAGATCTGTCCATTTTTGAACAGTACCAGCATCAACATTCCTGTCTTAGAACATGGAAACTCAGGTGAAGTGCCCAAATAACAGAGCTAAGAACCAAACCAATCTAAATGCTGAACGGAATTTTATTCAGTTTAGCCCCCTTGCTTAATGATACCAACCACAGACACCTTTGAACTGCAATTTAATTTATCTCAACAGCATTGTCAGCAAAGGGGTGCTATGCACGGACTATTATGGTATAGTTCATGTTGCATGCAATGTGGACCCATCAAATTAAACTACCAGAGTTCTCCATGTACTCAAAGCTATATGTGGCTTTCTCGGACTGAGTGAGCTTGTAAATGCTTGTTCTTTTACATGCCCACTGCAAACAGCAGCATTTCTACAACAGTGTGTGGGCATGCCAGTATTTCCATTTTTACAAAAAAAACCAGAAAAACAGTTGATAACTACTGACACAACTTTACCAAGAGAAGTCAGCTGCAATATAAAATATTAAATAAATTTGAGTAAAAAGCAATTGAAAAAAAAAGAACTAGGTTATGGTAAAGATTTGTGGGACTAAAGTGAATTTCAATCATCATCTGATTCTTAAGTGTTTTTTAAATCACTTCATTTTGCTTTGTTTTTTAACTCCTACAAATACCATGAGTCTTTCTAAGAAGGCAATTTTTGACAACCAGTTAAACACTCAGGACTCAGGAAAGATCTCTATATACAATCTGCCTGATCTAGCTCGTCACCTGAGAGGATAAACAGGATTTACACTGGTCTGTAAGTATTAACTCTGTGAGCTTTAAAATCCAACCTATTCTCAGAATGATTGCCTGCCCAGCTCCACTGTATTACACCAAGTTCCTCTGAAATGCCAAGACCTGAGACCTGTGCAAACAGGTTTTTTTCAGGGTTCCATAAAAAGCAAAAGGTTTTTGGGTTGGTTTTGATCTTTTACCAAGTCCATGATAAAAGTGAAATTATTTTCCTCACATTTCTGCTCAGCAAAACTAACATGGAAGTGTGTTTTGCCTTGAAAACAAGTGACTAGTTCAATTTCAGATGAAATGCTTTCCAAGATTTCCTGTGTTGGAAACATTACAACTTCAGACAAAAAAAAAACCAACACACAAAAAACCCAAACAAAACACAAAAAAACCCAAAAAGACGACAATGAAAACATCAATGTTTCAACCTATAAAATGTTCAAATGAAATATTTTGCTCTCCCACAGACAAAACAATACAATAAAGTACATAAAAGCTATGCTATACAGTCACAGGTACTTAAATAACTTCACCTTTTGCATAAGTAACAAACTCCTTGGAAAATTTAGCTTGGGTTTGTGGGGTTTTTTTGTGTTTTATTGGATTTTTTTTTGTAATAAATAATTACTTAACATGTTATTTTCACTATTTTTCTCAGAAATTCCTGGTTTAAAATTAATTCCATGAAACATGCAGCTTTGATGACAGAATCATGGAATGGTGTGGGTTGGAAGGGACCTTAAAGATCTTAAGAGTTTCAACCGCACTAGACCAGGTTGCTCCAAGCCCCATCCAACCTGGCCTTGAAGAATTCAAGAGAGGTGATATCCACAGCTTCCATGGGCAACCTGTTCCAGTGTCTCATCACTTTCACAGGAAATATTTTTTTCCTAATATCTAATCTAAATCTACCCTCTTTCAGTTTGAAACCATTCCCCTTGTTCTGTCACTACATACCCTTGCAAAAAGTCCCTCACCCTACTTTCCTGTAGGCTTCCAGATTAAGCTACTCTTGTAAATATTTAGTGTATTTCATAAGAGAGACAAATCTTGCCTCTGTGAAAAGCTGCTGGTTTTAAGCACCCATTCAAAAGAAATGTGAGGTCAATGCTTTCCCTTCTACGTCCCTGCCCAAGTTTTCTCCAGTTTAAAACAGAACTCCAGAGTGTTTAAGTGAAGTTTAATTCTGAGCCTTGAAATCTAACAAATAATTATCAGCCATTTGCTTAAACTAATAGTTTTGCACACCAGTTGACTGGTGTATTCTACGTGTTTGTAGGCATAAACAAGAGAGTTAGGAGCCCAGGGAATATCCATTCTTAATATCAGGTGGGCAACCATTTTAAAAAATATCCTTTTATATTATTATTATGTTAATCTGAAATACAGAACTAAAGATGTAATGAAGTTTCCATCTAGATTTCTAACTTGAGAGTCTTGTGTGATGATGCCTTCTCAAATCCGTGCTCAGATTTGTGCTCATGAACTGCATGAACATTAAGGCAACGCGCACACATCTCACAACATGCTTGTGAAGAAGCTCTATCTGTCAGCCTTACTCAAGATGTTCATGTGAGAGATAAGTCTGCTATTTTCAACACTGCAAGAATCTATTTTAGAAGCCAAAGTATTAGAATATAGCCAGCTGCTATTTGAAGGTAAATGTTTGTTATATATAGGGAAAACTGAAGAAACGGTGGTCAACAGAAAACACTATATAGCCCTCAAGATGGGTGGACTGCTGACAGTTCTTGCTGATGAGGTATCATGCACCTCGTGTACACCACCAAGATGCAGCCAGAAAGCTAGAAAATGCTCACTGAAGGAATCTGCTGTCCCTTGTACATTTCCTACAGTTATTAGCCCCATGGAAAAAGGACTGCTCACTTCCTGTTTACCCTGAAAGAAGGGCAAAAGTGCTGGAATCTGTGTATCTTGAGTTGTTTTTCAACTATTGATTAATCTATGACATTACATCATATTTTTGTTATATGTTTGTTTAGTATTATGTGGGGGAAAAGGTGGTGACAGATGATTTAAAAAAAACCAGCTGTGAACAGTGGTGAACAAGCTCCATATAAACATATTCACTTGGGGAAGACAAAATACACCAGATGAAAAATAAGTCTTGAACTCAAAAAGCTCTCTTGGAACTGTTTTACGAAATCATTCATTATAATGTTTCTATAGTCCGTTGTTCAATATGAGATATTGAACTTAACTCATTCTAGCATCAGAGGGAATAGACATATATATATATAAAAAAGATCAAAACAGTTGCAAAAACTGGAGCAGTTACACAAACTAAACAAAATTAAACTAATTTAGTGAAAGGTTACAAGGTGCAGAGTATGATCTTATATGAAGAGAAAAGAAAAGCTGCTCCCAGTGGTAGCTGATACATGCACATCAAAAAGCCTGTTCAAATTAAAAACTACAAGACCTCTATGTTTACCTAAAAACATGAAAATAATTTTCAAACCCTTTCTTGAAAATCAGCAGCATTGCATCGGGAGTAGCAGTTTTTGGAAGACCTTCTGTTCTATATTAAGCCACAGGTGTAAGCAAAATTGAAGAGGCTGCCTCGGGAGAAGCATAAACATCGTATTACACAGGATGACATTAGTAATCCAGATGACTAGATAAAATCCTAATTTATTCAGAAAATGACATTTAATTTATCGTAGCTCTGCAATTCGAAAATTTACACAAGACACATCAATACAAATTTTTTGCTAAGAAAAGGTATAAGCATCTGACATAGCTGTCTGCTGCCAACAAACCACTTTCAGTTCACCCAGGATTTTGCAAGAAGAAATGTGTTTGAAAACAAGAGGGAAGTCCTTTATAATGAAATGCCCATTCATTTTTCATGTTACACTGTTCTGCCCATTCTTTCCTTCTCTCATATATCATGCTTTTAACAACACAAGTTTTTTGCCACTGCTCCATTAGCTTGGTATCCTTTTTCAAACTGCTGTCAACCTGTTGTTTTTCAGTGGTTGACAACCTGCCTATAAACTGCTGTACCTGGAGGAATATTGCTTCCTGGATTCCTACAGAGATTACATAGGAATTATTTCGCAATGTGTTATTGAACTATTAGAAACTCTGCATGAATAACACTGTTCTGAATAAAGCCTGGCAGAAAAAGTCAAGAAATTTTAACTGGAGAATGTCATTCTATCAAAATAAAAGACATGTTGTGAGATAATTTCAATCATAATAGACTTGGAAATACTATCCAGAATCCACTTCACTTCAATATTACTGCTATGATGTCTCATGTGGAGATTTTCCATCTATCAACAAGATTGTAGTCTCACATTTTACAGCTACCCAGTCCCATTTTACATTTTCACCTGTGTTTACCTATTATTTTTATATATTTTTTTAGAGTAAGCAATCGTTAATTAATAAACATTATAATTGTTCTATGAGAATTAAAACCAGAGCAGATGAAAATTTTTAGACCTGTAACAAATTGTAGGAATAATTGATTCCCTCAGCACAAAACCTAAATGACTGCATGCAATAGATGTGTCTAACTCTTTATTGATACTACATTTTAGGGTTTTTTTTATAAGAATGCTCAATATATACAGAATACTTGGAACATTTTGTTGTCTTCCTGTGTAAAGATCTTAATTTTACAATTTTCCACACAACCAGCACTGAGTAGAGAGAAACTTTTCTAACATAACATTCTCTAACCCCAGTACAGCTCCTGTATCTATTCCCCAATGAAGGGTGCACCTACAGTTTTTGGAAAAACAGATTAAAAGACTGTATAATCACAAGACTGTTATTAGATATGACTATCGCAATTACTGTTTCTGAAATAACTATAATTTTTTTAATTATAAATATTTAGAGCTATAGGCTGTGTATATTTTACTTGCCTCCATGAAAAGGGCTAAAAGAGGGCATGTTATGAAGAGAAGCTAGAGAGGGGAGCCACAGCTGGTGCTTCTGAGAGGATGCCTATGGTTGCTGTGAAGCAGGGTACAACACCTTCCACAAGACAAGAAACACATTCCCTGACCTACGCTTCTCCCTTCCCTAGCTCAAATTTAAACGAAAATGAAATCCTGATTCATGGTTTCTATGCAGCAAGGATGAGAAACACAGACACCTAGCAGAACCAGCAGCATGAGCCTCAGAGTAGGGAGGTGGGTCCAAGAGCCAGGGCCTTTTCCAAATCTTCCAGGTAAATGACTGAGCAGTTTCCACCTGGCTCTGCTGCTGCAAACACTTCTCCTGTTGCCCAGAAACTTATGTTAAAAAGCTTTTTTTTTTCCTTTTTTGAGTCAGACATATTTATGAAAAGATTTCACGCATAAAATGAAAAGCAAAATACGCTCCGGCAAAGCATCTTTTCTGATTAATTTCCATCTTCCCCTGAGAAAAATTTCTAAGTAGTTCTAATGTCTTTTCCAACCATGGTTCTACTTCCTTAAGTGACTACTGAAAAAATCAAAGTCACTGTTACTTGGAGCATTTTACTTCCCCCCCCCCCCCTTTTCTTTTTTTAACATGGGAAATGTGTTTTCTCTTTTTCCAGAACTCTCTGTTTCTCTTTTTTAATTCCCTTTGTTGAATGGTAAAAGAAAAACGTTTTTTAAAAATCATCCCTAGATAGCTGGCAGTGCACTTCCACAGGAGCACGACAGGGAGAAGCCAGATGTACAACTGCCTAAGCTTTCTGCTCTACTTCTGCTATTTTAATACCACAACTTATCATCACACTCCAGCAGGGTGACCCAGCTGGGAGATTTAAAGTGACTTACAAGTAAAAGATTATCTTTATTTTGTATAGTTGCTTTCTGAAGTGACTGATTGTAAGCCTTCTGAAAATAGAGCTGATTGATTTTTTTCAGTGTAGAAACTTTCATGAATTAAAAATAAAAAATCTCAGTTTTTTTGATAGAGTGGGACCACATGAGCTAGAGGAAGAGGCTGAAGGAAGGAGGCAGGTTTCAACAGGGGAAAAGAAGGCTTTGGGAAGACCAGAGAGCAATCTGCCAGCCCCTGTGGGGAGGTGACAGTGAAGACTGGGCCAGGTTCTTCACTGAGCTGCATGGTGTGAGAATGAGGGACCAACAGCCAGAACCTGAATCAGGAGAGGTTCCAACAGGACATAATAAAAATGTTCACTGTGAGGGCAATTAAGCACTGGAACAGGTTTAATGGCAAGGCTGTGGAATCACCATCCCTGAAGGCTTTATAAACGTGACAGAGTCCAGAGCAACCTGGTCTGAACGGAGCACTGACATTGTTTTGAGCAAAACACTGGACTCTAGGCTCCACGTGACTGTCTTCAGAACCCACCCCCCTTAGTTTTTTAGTATCTTAGATTTATTTTTTTCTTAAGAAGCAATTCTGCACCTAATAGTATGAAAAAAACTTAGGTAAGTGAAACTAATGGAATGACCTCTGTTGACTTCAACCTATGGTTGAAGCCCCAATTAAGAGAACAGTAAATGGAAACACACTATTCCTCTTTCTCCTTATTTGAACTCAGTTGATTTGTACAAAAAAACTTGCCACTTTATTGTCATGCCCACACATATAATAAAATATGGTCACAAAGATCTTACAAGCCAAACAGAAGGAAGAAGTCAACTGCTCTTAGACTGCAGGAACTAACAGGCATGCCACTTTATAAAGTGGTAAGAGAGCAGGGCTCCTATGATATCCCAGCCCACACTAACTTAAATGCAAGGAATCAAAACCATGAATGCTGGTGAAGTGAGCATATCTGCAGTCACAGTTGCTGCCACTTCATCACAAGAGTGCTCTTTTAGAAAGCATCTTCTCTTTTTTCAGAGACAGAAAACACAAACTTATGATCTCACTTCTAGACTGAAAGATGATGGTGTTATAACAATTGTAGTATTTTACTACAAACATCCTGTGTGAAAAATTTATTCTACAGCAGTAGCATAAGGAAAAAGAAAATATAGAAATGCACAAAGAAACTAGCCAGTGCTTCTTTTAAAAAGAGCCAATTACTCATTTGCTTTAAAACAAAACAAACAAACGAAAAGTAATGTGATTTGAAAATATGTATGCCAGAGGACTCTGCTTGCAGGAAGCCTGCTGGAGGCAAGAACTGACTGGTAGGTGGGGCTGGCAAGTTCAAGCACTTTAAAACTGGGTTGCCATGTGCGGAAAAATATTGTGTCACAATTTTCAGAGGTATAAATTTAGACAATTTCTAAAGCTGTCAGAGATCACTTTGTTTTTGATGCAGTATCCTGGGCTCTGGATCCTCAAATCTATCAGTCTTACATAAATGCTTTTAAAAGAGAAGTTATCAGTGCATGAAAAACACTGAATCTCACTGCCTTCTAGTTACCTGGAAGTACAAGGCTGGTTAGGAATAAATGCATCGAGTTACCAAGAAAATGGTGTTTACCTCTTGTAAATACAACACCAAATACCACTGCTGTGTAACAGTAGAGCTCACTAGTATCACTGGTACTGTGAACTAAGGATCCACACAGCTATGCTAAAAGGCATATTAAAAAAAAAAAAAAATCCCCAGGCTTCTCACTGAAATGTGCAAGATCCAGGGAGTAAAAATGATGTAATTTGTAAGAGAGGCCAGTAATTACAACTCCAGTGGTTTACCACTCTAATAAATAACAAGTACTAAGCAGTGCTAATCTGGACTTTTTCAATTTCTCCCATCACCCCAACCCACTGCAAACAAGTCCAAGATCAATACTAACAAAACTGTCCTTGTGGTATCAAGTTCAGTTCTGCTGACATACTACTATATCTTAATTTTCCTGGACACAAAATCCAACATAATTAGACATACTCTGGAGAAATTGTTTTATTTATTTCCTGACTGTCATTAGTATTGAGATCATGAGGAGGAAAAAAAGAACAGCAACCAGCACAGCAGTGCAGCAAACAATTTACAATGGCTGCCTGCTAGCAATGTCACTTATTATACTCTGCGAAGGCTCAGGCCAGTTCATACCAGTTAACAAAACGTTCCAGCCAACCTAAAAATGGTACTCCCTCTAGGGCTTTCACCCAAAAAAATAATAAAAAAAATGTTTTAAATAAAAAATTACTATGTGTATTTTCCATATTGCTGTTCCATAGCTTCACAGATCTATGCATTCTTTCATTAAAATTAATCAGCCATTAAGCATTTATTATAAATCACTAATCAGTAACCATACTTCCAACTAATAACTCAAAACCACAACAAAAATTGGCAATAAAAGTCCCACCAGTTGATATCAGCCTTTTATTTCCTTGTGCTTACCATTTTAAGTAACATGATTCATATTTTCTGAAATGCTTTTGGATTATATCATGAGAGAGCATTTGAAATAATGCCTTTGGAAAGTAGAACCAAAAAGATTTTTACTTATACTGGAGCAGATTCCCATTTTTCAGAAGAAATTTATAGAACCATTCTAGTGGATCTAATAAAAGTTTATTACAAATGACTGGTAGATAAGGAAGCTTGGTCTTAATGCTACAGACATAAAGCATGTTTAACCTGATAAAGATTTTAGTTCTTGATTTTTCGGTTATTTCTGAAGGCCAGAAGTGCCCCTTATGTGGGAAAAGCTGAAAAGCTGAAGGTAAAACATTCCTTCTGCAGAGTCCAAAAGAAAGTTTGGTCACCTTCAAAAAACATCAGACAAAGCACACTTGACTAAAACTTTGCCCATTTTGTTTTCCTACATTCACACACACAGGCTTCAGCTTTTTCCCATTCCCTGTTCCTCCAAACAGATGTACTAGAAATTCCACAACGATTTTACTCATGATTAATTCTGTGTGGTTTATGCATGTGCAATCTGTAATAGAGATACAATTTTTTGCATAAGTCAATACTTTTATTTCATGGAAACTAGAAATTTCCAGCATAGGTACAGGCTCACAGGAAGAGAGGTTACAGATGCAAATAGCTTGCCTTTTCCAATCACCTTTTGTCAGTTCCTTAGGAGTAATTCACAAGGCTCCCCATGGCCAATACAGCATGCCATTTTATGTTCTTACTTCATTTTTCCCATTAAATGCAAATAAAACTATTGATGTTTCTTTGTACACAGGAAGTTGCAATGTAAATATTTGAAGGATTGTGGACACTGCTATTGTGGTTACCAGTAAAACAGACTTCAAAATACATCACACTAAGTAATGACATGATCTGCTCTAGCATTCTGCTCACACTTCAAATGGAGTTTCCACAGAACTGAAGAGAGACTTCACTGTATGCTCTACACTGTGACCATGCAAAGGTAAAATAAACCTAAATGCTAAGCACAGTTCTGTAGACTAAAAAAGGAAGAGCCTAAAAATTCTAGATAGCCCAAATCTCTAAATGACAAGATAAAAGCAGCAGGTTACAGGCAAAACCCAAGATGGCCTGGAAATACTTAGCCACAGTGGTTATTCTCAGCATATTCATACACACAACTGACAAACTTTGGTCTCCAGTCCTTCCACTACCACATAGTAGAAGTAATATTTTCAGACCTGCACAATTATCAGAAGTAGCTCTTTATTTTTTTGCATCAAAGCCAAGAGATTTGCAGAGTAACTTAGGACTAGAGGACTGCAACTTAGATCACTGAAGACACCTGCAAAAGCCGCATTATTCTAACAGACTCATTAAATAAAATAACAGTATTTTGTGACTTGAAAGAATTCTGATAATAAAAATCAATCAACTCTTCCAGGTCTGCCTTAGAGTTACAGTCACTCTCAACCTTAATATTTTAAAAGAGTTGTTACTCCAGATTTACGTAAACATACCAGTGTTGGACATTGTGAGCCAAATCATCTATACTCTTAGTACTCAAATGACATTGGCAGTTTTCAGAGAATATACTTGGAAGAACACCATCTATCAATCACTGTTATCTAAAAGCATCAATTAACCTAGAGAAGAATAACATTGCAATATCAGGTGCTATAGAGTTGTTTGGGTATTTTTCCCTTCAAAACAGAGAACTGTTGGTAGCAACCTGTTTTTCTTCTTACTCTATCTAGAGAAATAAACCCAGAATGAAGTACATTCATGATTTATATGACAGTGGACTGAGAAAAAAATAATTAAAAAAAAAAAAATCAATCACTCTCACAGGATTAAGTAGAGCTTCAATTTGACCAAGGTTGCTTACCTTTGAGAATAAACTATTTTCTAAAAGAGACAATCTCATAGACTTTGAACAAGCTAGTTGCTTTCAACTAAATGAAAGTAAGGTTTACATTTTATTGGATTTGTGTTTGCTATCTAATGTGGTAAAAATGAAGCATAGCTAAACATCTGAATGAAAATAAATAGAAGGTATCTTTGGTTTGCAGAAAGTCAAACCAAGTGCAATTTTACTTTGAGCTAGAGATGTAATATGGAGTGGATGCCCTCAAAAAGCCTCTTTAAAAGTTTCATCTTAGGTTGTTTATTGTCAACTGCAAGTTTCTGCTTTTGAGGTTTTGGGTTATTCTCTTCTCAACGTATGACTGATTAAAATAACTGAGAGCAACAGAACTTGCCCACTGCCAGAATTCTTCCAAATGTTTGAACAGGAGAAATACTCTTGCTGAAAACAGCAGCCATGACAAATTCCAAGTTTCAGTGGTACTGCAAAGCATATAATATCCCCACCATTTTCTTAAATATATGCATATACACATCTGTATTTGCTAATATGCAACAGTGTAAATTAAGAATGCATCTGGGCCAAGAATACCTTAAACCATTTATTTTACAGTTGCTAAGTTTCAGTTTTATAAAACACCTTTTCCCCTCCTCCCATCTGTTTGTAAACTTGAAGCTACTCATTACAGGACTACATGCTTCATGTCAGTGAAGCATCCTTCTCCTATGAAAAACATTTTTTGAGATTGTGTAACACATCTTAAAGTTCATATTTACAAATTTCTCATAAAAACTAAGATGAACAGAGCAGCAGACAAGTTACTTAGGTAAACATAGTCTATGTTATACATAGGCATTATACATGGGCTCATGTGCACACACAAACTTGAACCTTCCTTTCTGAAATAGGGAAGCTTAAGGGTATTTGATTTTGGTAGGATACTGTAGGATGATGCCAGCAGGAGGCCGATAAAGAGTCTTTAACTTCAAGGTGAGTGAGTAAATAACCCAATAATGATTTCACATTTATTTAACAGCATCGGTATTTTTACTAGCCAGACACTGTCTTCCGAGGAATCCTTAGAGGGCCTCTAAACCTTCTTCAATTCATCAGTCTTTATCATCCTAACAAAACCATATTTGATTCATCTCTGATGTTAACCAGGCCAAATCTGATTCATTCACAAACAGCTGGTGCTTCCATGCTTCTCCATTTTCTTTCAATGATCATATGTCCTGATGGGAATAATGTTTTAGCCAGATTTCTGAAATGAGTACAGTCTTTCTCTCTCTCCCTCTCTCTCATGCATATTCAGATTTTGTATTTCTCTGTGAAAATAGTATTTGGATTCATGCACATGAAATTTCTCATACTTTGATCTGAACTATTTTCTTGAATCAATGCTGTCTGTAGACACTGTCAAAGCTTCATTGCTGTCCAGCTTCATGCTAGGAAGAATCAAAACCACTTACTCTGTCCAGTTGTGACAAGCATACAAGGATGGACTAGAGAATTAGACAATGGGGACAGTGTCTTTAATCTGTGAGGGAGAAGAACTGTCATTTTATATATATGCAACAGATTTTGACTGAAGATAGGAAAAGTCATATTAGTAGTTATAATATAAAATAAATATTAAAAATAATCTCTTCATTTCTGCCTCCAGTTTAGAATTACTGTAATTATTTAACCTAGAATAGCAGAAGAAAGTAACTTCCGTCTAAAGAAGATAGGATTTATTCTATTACAGTGAAAAACCATTACAGAACAGTAAGGCTCTACCTTCTCTACTGCTTTAATTAAGAGCTCACATCCTTAACCCAAGCTGCAATGGAAATGGTACTCAGCAATCAACATTATTTGGAATGATGGATTTTTAAATATTGATGGTTGTGAGGAACCAAGGCTTTAATCTGTAGTAGCAAGTAACTTGTTGCAATCAATGTATTGTACCAGCAAGCAGCACACGGTGTGTGCTTCCATGTTGTACTCTGGATTACACTCAGCCTTGTACCCTGTTACCATCCCTAAAATAAACTAGTGAGAATTATGCAAGGCACCAATTTTTTTTTTTTTTTAAATTTGTTTTCAGGATTGAAATGCATCTTGTGCATTTCAAAAGGAAGTTTCAAAATGTGTTTCCTTATACTTCTGAACGCTTTACGGATGTAGAGCAGTAAATGGGGACATGACGGCACAAGCAAGCACAATCAGGGCATGCACCCAGAATCTGCTCGTGTTCTGAATTAAAAGTAATGAAGACACAGAGACAATTACCAGTACATTTTGGAAACATGTTTTGAAAGTAAGTTTCCAATCAATTCTCTCTAAATAGGTAAAATAGTTATTTTGAAAAACAAACAAACAAAACCACCACAAACATTTGCTGCAGTATCAATCAAAACCACTGTTGCTCCAAAGATTTTTTTTAAAATTTAAAGTTGAAGTCCCACAATGAAAATTACTTAAAATCCTTTAAAAAGAATGTGGCCTCTAATTCCATGTATTTGTATTTATGCTTATAAGATGAGGACTAGAAAAACAAACACTAATTCAGTTAATACTTTTTTTCATCCATTATGAAGGACTGAGTTCTAATAGTCTATAACCTATTTAAATGTTAACCCTGTATCTACAGCCAAATCTGTCTTAATTTACTGGGTTGTTTTTTTTTTTTTTGAACTAACAAAATAATGTGGATGAATGGAATCTTAGTATGTCTAGTGATAAATCAACACAAAGGTTTCAAGACCTGTAACAGTGATCCCATATAACACAACCAAGATAACAAACCTACTAGCCCAGCTAAACATTTAATTTCTTATCAAGCAACCTCCAAAAGCAAATCCTCCCGCAGTTGCTCCACAACATGATAGAGTAGCTGCCAATTCCAACTTCATCGACATGATACTCTGCAAACTGGCACCATAATAAAATGTGACTGCACAGCAGTGCTCCTCTGTCTCTATTTTCATGCATTATAAAGACATGTATGCAAGCAGAGAAGTGGACTTTGAAGTATCCTCTAAAATTTCTACTTAAGATACTAGTTATTATTTTACAGGAAGTATCAGAACTAAATTGACGGTTGTGAAGAGAAACAATGCAAATATGAAAGCTTGTAGGTGGGATGCCTCCATGTGCATGACATTACCCTGTCTAGCTTCCTGCAGAAAAGCATGGTGCAGTGTTGTGACACCACAGAACAGGGAGCTAGTATCTCCTTGACAGAAACAGTAAACTCACAGCAAATGCTCACATGCTGGAGTTGAAGAAAAAAAAACCTGCTATAAATTTGGACTATCATTAAACATAGAAGATACCAAAAACTTGCTTCAGGAAGGGATACACACAAGAGGCATTTAGAAAATTTAATTGCAAGAATGAGACTGCACTCCTTTAAGTCTGAAAGGCGGACAATTCTGGAGATTCTTCTTTTTTATCCTTTTGCAGGTATTAGTTACAGTTGGTGGTATTCAAAGGCTTTGTACATGAGAATAAATGTAAAAATGTAGCAGGTCAATGTGTCCAGTTGAAAAAGCAATAAATACAGGCTACAAGCCCTAACAAGGATTTAGGTGTCCTCCAGGCAGAGGTAAACTTACTCCATGACTGTATTTCACATTTGCAAATGCCAGCTTTTCAGTCCAGCATTTTTCCCTATTTTAAAAGCCGTGCTTGTAAGCAGCAGTTCTCAGGACATAGTTTGAATGAGGATAATGCCCCAAGCTTTGCCTCTACATTTTCTGTCCAAGTGTAAGTAAATAAAGCAGGTCATTCAGCTTTATCAGATAGTAGCCAAACATGACCTGAATCACACTAGCAGTGTTCACTCAACATCATTGGTGCTCAAATGCTTGTATAACAGCTTGTGACCAATTCAACATCTTTCACATCCATCCACGTGGATCAATTTTCAAAGGCTCCATAAGGTGAAAC
Organism: Apus apus; assembly: GCF_020740795.1. Lineage (NCBI taxonomy): Eukaryota > Metazoa > Chordata > Aves > Apodiformes > Apodidae > Apus > Apus apus. The sequence continues at coordinate 13,729,266 of NC_067294.1, read as the reverse complement.
ATTGTGACGGGGCTGCCTGTCAAGATACAGTCAAGGCACCTTTTCAGGAACTAGGTCTGTGAATATCTGAAATGTTTTTCAGAGGCTCTACTGTAACAATGACTATAGCTCAGTTGTTGGCAAATGCCTTCTATGTTGTTAATCAGTCATTAACCTTCCTAATATCAAGCGATGTCACCATGAATTCCAAATATTTGAACAAGCAGAATAATTGCAATAGTGCTTATGATGCAAGACAATGCGGCATTGTTTACTATATACACAATGACCCCATATGGACTGTCCTGGATTCCTACAATTATTTGCAGTTTTCCACTGTAACTTTATTAAGCCTGAAGGACAAATCTGCTTTCAGCAGAGAACTGAAACAGTACTGCAGTAACTACACCAGACATTAGGAATATTTACAATATTTACTGGTGGTATTTTAGACTAAGATAGTGTCCTGGTCCCTTAGAAAAACCTACACAACTGATAGTTCATATACACAAATGAAATAATATTTCTTTTATACTATTATTTTAAAATATAGTCAATTAATAGTGCACTAAGTTAATGCATCTTAATATTCATTTTGGCACGTGTGTAACATGTACTGCTTTACTACAGTTCTCTAGCTGTCATCTCACAGTGCTTTGTATCACTCTAGAACCAGCTAGCTGGGTATCCCCTGCTTCTGCTCTAAGGTCATGTTGGCTGAGCATTGCTTCTTTCTGGCACATATCCCCTAGATCAATATGTTATTTTATTGGTAGTATTAACTATAACATAGTACAAATGGAATATGATGCTTATTCTATTCAGATAAGAAGTTGGATGCTGCCACTCCGAGCAGATGCAAGATTGTTAGCTCTCCCTTCTCTTTCTCAGCTAGCACTTCTGGCCTTGTATCATGGCAGCCTGTCCTTTTCTTGATGTGCTTGAAGAGCAGTCTAGCTGAAAACAGTATCATTGTAATGAAAATTTAATACTTGCCTACACTTGAAAGAATACAAACCAAGCAAGCATGCCTTAGAAGGCTGGCTGATCCTTCTGGCACCACATCACAGTAACACATTTTCCTCTGCATATTCATATAGAGACAACATAGAGGGCAGGTTTAACATAAGAGTGTCTGAATGGCTGCACATGCATTAGTGATTTTGTGTGCAGGAGCGCTTCTATTTGGTGTGTCCATTAGCTTCCATGGGACTGAAACTGGAGTAGTGGAGCTAGAAGTGAGTTGTCATATGCTCCAGTCAAATCCCACCTTTAGAAGGTTAAAAAAAGGCTGTAGGGCATACCAATGGTATAGATCAGCCAGTTACCTGAACAATGTAAAATTGATTATATAAAGACAGCAGAGTGAGATCATGAACACATTAAGAGTTACACACTTTTTTGCCTCAGTGTTCTTTTCTGATCCCTCTTTCTTCTTTAAAAAGGTATTACAGTAAGATGCTTGGGACAGCCTGCAGGAAGGGAAACCTCTCCAGAATTTTAATTAAAAGAAGAAATTAACTGTCTAGTTCATTTAACTCTCATCTAATGAACTGTCTGTTAAAGAATTACAGCCAATTTGAAGAATCTGTATGTACTGAAAATTCACTTTGTTTCAAGATTATTCCCTCAGTTCAGTGTCTTCTTTTTTTTCTTATCACATCACTAATATAAAGACAGAAGAAAAGGTCCCTGTACTCTCTGCTACCTGACTCCACCTGTGATGAAAGAGCATACAAGTGTACTGTACCAGGAAATTCATTGTGTTAACTGTTACCAAGACCTACAGCTTGCACAAAGTGCAGTTTTTTCCCTTTCTAGTGCTAAGCATATTTTTGACAACCAGAATTTCTCAAGAACGGGGCATAAAAATAAACTACAACTAACTGAAAGGTAACTTGAGAGGGACATCAATCTTTTAAAGTAGAAAATCTGAACAATACTGGTAACTAATACAGTTCACACCAAATCACAATGCTAATGGAGACACAGTGGTAAAGTAAGCTGATATGCCTTCAATGAGGTTTTTTATTTCACTGGGTTTCTCTTGAGTTTACACTATCAAGTTAAAAAAAACAACAACAAACTAACATTTCACTCACTTCATATCAATTCATTAATGACAAGGGTGACAGACAAACTTGTCTTGATCAGCTACTGATTTATTTCTTTCTGCTACTCTACTGTCTATGCAAAACAAAACAATAAAAAATTTCTGCATGTGATCAAAGGTTTTTGTGGCAAGTTAAATGAAGACAGAAATTTACTACCATAGACAGTTTTACCCGGGTAACAGAACAAATTGTTTTCAGCCATGATATGCTGCTTTTCCACTTAAAAGTACCATCTAAAATATCCATGTGTTCACTAAATCATGTGAAAAATGATAACTCAACAAGCCATTGTATTAAGTGTGCCTGTCCTGATGTCTGTGAAAATCTGTAATTCACAATTGTGAAGCTACCAATACCAATTACTTTCCCCCCACAAAGGGGGGTGGGGGGATTTAGTGCTGCCAAAGATGCCAAATTGACAACCAATCACTCTCCTGGCAGCCAGGGCATAAACAGGTGGATGTAGCTGGAACACACTCACCCAGTGACAGCTGAGAGAGAACCTGGCACTCCATCAGTTATAAGGGCTGGCAAATCACAGAAGCAAAAATCATCAGCTTAGTCTCTTGACTCCGACCAAATAATCCAATGGAATAAGAAAGGTTAACAGATTAAAATATGTTGCAATCTTTCAGAATGATGCCCATGCTAAAATAATCACTATTCCTAAGGCAAAGTCAGCAAGGTGGCAATTAACTCTCTCCAGCATATTCACACTCACACAGAAAGCTTCTGTTAACTAAAATACTCTGAAAACACCCTCTCTCTCTATTGCCTCAGGAAAAAGGGCAATACAAACGAATCCACAGAGATTTCATCAAAGCAAGACTGAAGACTCTTCTGGCATCTTCCTAGTTTGTTAGTTATGAATGCCAGTTGTTTGTGCTTGATGTTGTACAGAAATGACCCAAGACAAAATTCTTCCTTTAATTCAAAGGTAGATGCGGTGCTCTTAAAATACATAAAAATCTCATACTGTTCAAAGAAAGCCAAAGTTGCATGCGGAAAGGAATTGATTACATTAAATTGAGTAATTAGTAACTGGATAGGTATTTAAATGCCTTATAGGGTGCAAGAAAAGGAGTCAAGGTAGTTTTACAATTATTTGGAAAAAAGTAACTGCTCAAAATTGTCCTTACCTGCTTACCTTCAAGGTATGCTGAAAGGAAGACCTGTTTGGTGTGGCTGCTGCACAGGTTGTTTTGAGACAATGAAGTAGTGAAGCATGTTTATGTTCTGACAGATGTTTATTTAAATATGTATCTGGTCACTCTAGCTCTTGGACAAGTACATAACTGATAAGTTTCATGCATCTGAACTTTGATGTAAGCTAAGTATTTTATGTAAGCTATAAAATAGCTAAGTTATTTTATGTAAGCTAAGTACGTATAACTAGCTCATGATTTGCAAAGTGAGGTTTACAAGAGAATTCGTACTTCCCTCTCAGGCCTTCTTTTTAAAGCAGATGTAGGATTTATTACATCTGTGCATCTGGAAGACCACAGTCAGGTTGGGAGTGGACAGAACTGATGTAGAGTCCCAGATGAGAATTGCTAAGCAGTGTGGAGACTGGTGGAATCTAGGGAAACATGGAGACAGCAAACCAACATTTCACTACTTTTTGATTCTCCCTCTATTCCTGGTTAGCATATTTCCTGTAGGATTAACAGCTCCCTGGTAAGTGCTTAATAACTTGCCTGTTCCATGCAGTCTACAAAACTAACAGCAGATGGAACAACCACTCAGCATGGAAAACACAGAAGGAAATCTATAGTTTTGTGGTAGGCAAACTGAAGACAGGGGAACAGCTGGGATATGGAATTCTACACGATGTCTATTACTAGTGAGAGAGGTATAGAGATAACACAAGTAAACACAAGAAAGAGCAAAATGCTTGCACAAATACTAAAAAATCATAATCAATATAGGTAAGGTCAGATGCTATTACATACTCAAGGTTTTCGACTGAAGGAGCACCCTGCTCTTGTACAGGATTTCTAGACAAGGTAACATTTAAATACATAAATGAATGAATGAATGAATGCAAGGTAGGAAAGTATATTTGTACCTTTTGAGTATGGGTGACCATAAGTAAAGCTCCTTGTTGTAATGAAACACTGAACAAGTATTGAAGAAATTGTTTCCTGCACGATCCGTAAACTCCAGGTACTACTCCCTTACATTTGTTATCAAGTTCTCCATAACTCAAGAGTATTAAGGCTGCTTTGTCTTCTCTAACATACAACTTAGTTAGAGATGAGCGCTCACCTCTTCCTCTGTGTGCATGTACAGAACTGTTTGTATGTAAATGCCTGAACTAAAACCAGTGACATGTAAAATCCTGATGAAAAAATAGCTGCTTCTGAAAAGTGCGTTTTGATGAATTTTGTATGATCTCTTTAAAGATTCTCTAATGCACATTTCAAAAGATGTTTCAATACTGTAAGTTTTAGATCAGCTCATAACTGATAATTTAGATTTTTCCAGGACTATTCTCCTGTGGTATCTAGCTTCCAAACTGAGATTTAAATGTATAGTAGTTCTGAAATTAATCACAGGCAGAATATTAGATTACAGCATATAAAACATCACAAAATCCTTTGTTAATGCTAAATTAAAACCTCAGCTAAGGCAAACTTACTAAAAGTATCTAGGAATACTAGAAATAGAGGCCTTTTGTGTGTAGCAGTTTTCTTGTATTACTTCTTTCTACTGTCTCTGTATAAAGAATGATCAAACATTACCAATGATTTTAGATCCTAGGACATCCTTAAATTACAAAGAAATACATTATTTCTAAATAAAGTTATTTCTTATTAAAACAATCCCAGACAAGATATAGCTACAAAATATCACAATTGTATGGGTGTGCAGACTTTAACCTTGAAATAGTTACTGGATATTTCAGATAATTGAATGTTAAGTGAGCTCTAGGCATTTTACTTAAGTTCAGCTCTCTGGGCCCCATACTGCAGCATGTCCTGCCCACCTGTGCCAGCCCCTAAAGCTGTGTGTCCCTTCTTGTTACCACACGTCAATTCACCTGATACCAAAAGTGCAGTATCCTATTCCTCCTGCTAGACCTGGCACAAGGGAGCAGGGGCTGGAAGAAGGGTGGAAACGTGAGCTCCCATGTTAGGCAGCAGGGATGAATTAGACTGGCTCAGCTGCCTGGCACAATAACAGGTTCCATTTGCCTCCTGGGATCAAGACGTTGACCTCTTTTGTTAAAATCTTTGAGGACTTCAGATGGCAATCAGTGACTGATGGCTATGCTTCAGTTTAAGCCCTGCATTAGGATTCAGTCACAGTGCAAATGCAATTAAAAAAAGTAATAAAAAGCAGCACAGGATATAATTATCTATGTACACAAACCAGCTAAGGGTCAAATTTCCAAAAGTGCTGAGTTCTCATTCATGCACCAAAACAAATGGCTTCAGCAGCAGCTGAACTCCTGTGGGAAATCCAGCCACACACGTGGGCTGGATTTTCATCAACTGAAAATCATTCTCGAGCATGATAAAAACTGTTGCATCACATGGGTAACTGAAAGCAAAAGGGAAATACGGCACCATTACTTTTTATCTCACTCTTGCTTTACCGCTTTCCAATACGACAACAAATCAGCTTCAAATTCTAGCTAGTGTCAAAAATTTAAATTAGCTTTACATTTTCTTAAACTTGTATTTAATCACACCACACTTTACTTTGCTGTGCCTAAAGCTGGTATCCTCCAAAAGGCTAACACACGCAGCAAAAGTGACACTGAGGACAAAAGCACTCTCAAGGCATCATGGTAAATCATTCCCAACATCTGTCTGCCCCACAGAGAACAGATCCATGCAGCAGTGCTCTTAGCCACAGCATATATACCTCTTAGCCTATACACGCCCTACCTATTAGCTCCATTTGCTGATCGCAGGATGAACACAGAATTTCCAATGGAGAGCTGCACTGCAGTCAAGAAAATTCAGGTCCTAGAGGATAAGTTTCTTCTGTATCAAAATCAAGCTACTAATTTCTCAGCTTCATAAGCATAATGTAATTAATTATTATTAAATATTTTAAAAATAGTAGTGATGGGGGCTATTTGCTCTGTCCATTAACAAACTGATGCTCAGAGTATTTGCCAACTACTTTAATTCATGCTTTAATATGCACAAAATCTAGATCACAAGTAAATCATAAATGAATGCAGAAACGTGTTTGTAAACCTTAATTCCCCTGCCATGATAATTGCTTAATATCTGGCATAAATGATGTTTTTTTCTAATGTCAGATAACTGACATTTAAACACATTTAAACACTGATGTGCGGGCATTCATGCAGGGACAGGGGATTATCTGAACAGGAAGGAATGCAGTTTTAGAGACAATCAAAACATTTACTGTTTCCCTGCAAAGAACAATATGACTTAGTCAAGGTTACATATTTAACACATGCTCATGCCAGCCTTTAAAGCTATAGAAAAGATACAAATTTTTATATGCAAAGGTGAATAACATCAACTTTAATTTTACAAATTTCATCTGCCCACAGCAGGCCACATTTCACACTTTTGTGGAAGACCTAATATAGTTAAATCTGAATTACATTTGTTTAATTTGCCTTCTTCGTTTGTAGAACGTGTTGGAAAATACTTGCTCTTTCAAGATAAAACGTGGGTAAATTCTTAAAGGTAAAATGCTGCACTTGCTTATGTTGGGACAATGTATTTTCTTAAACCCTGATCCTGTTAAGCCAGTATTAAGAAAAGCACTCTCAAATATTCCTTGTAACTAAAACAATCTTTTCTGTCCAAATGACAAGCTATTTTCAGTGCTTGGCCAAGTTTGACCACCTGCTGTATGAAGATGCATTGCTTCATGGTCATGTTAATAAAGACTAAGGGGCATTTATTTCAAAGGGCTCAGAAGACAGACATTCTTAACTAGGGTTCCCTGACAAAGGAAGATCATGACCTATGTAATTAGTCTCATGAAAACCATACTCAAAAGAATAATTTAATTTATTCCCATGCTCTGGTGGGCCATTTGTTACAGCAGACAACATGTTTCATACTGCAGGTGCTACAGGTATTTCTGAATGTAGGATATAGGAGGAAAAAGAACAACTAATCAATAATACGAGATTTTACAGAAAAAAAACAAAATACAAAATAAGAAGGTAAGCCATCATACTTATTTTCTGATCTTACCCTCCTACTTCAAGTAATCAGAAACACAATGTAAAAGAACATAATGAAGTCATAATAGTTTAAACCTTTTTGCTTAAGCATACAGGAAAATTGCTAAGGGACTTGCATTGGTAATGGAGTAATGGAAAAATCCCTAAAATGGAATCAACATAATTATCAAGCATAAAAGTAATCAACAGAAATTTCTATCTTTATTTTAGACAAAGACTCGGCCCTTAGTAGACAATATTTGAAATAAAAGTCACTAATGGTTCTGATATAGTTTGGAGACTGTATTCACTACAGAGCTACAAGAAAAACCTCAAGACCAAGGGACCTGATTGTCTACGAGATTTAGCACAGGTTGAGTCTCTCAGCTCAGGGAGAAAGCCCCACTGACATCTATCTCTGAATAATAATAAGGAACGAGACATCAGATACAATGCACATTGTCTTGAGCTAATTCAACTAGAAAATAAGCTACTCTTAAGACGCAAAGCATTTTTTTATGCCACAATATGAACATTTAATATCTGAAACTCTTATTTCCTCTGAAACCATAATACCCAATTGTTATAGCTCTGTGAGTGACTAATTTAAATTTCTTAATTATTGCAAGCAACTTTGTCAATAGTATAACATTTTCAAGAGATTAATTTTTTCTTTTTAAACAATAAAAGCTTTTATGCCAGCTAGCAAATCCTTAAAGGTTTTCATCTGTTTTGCATTACTAAATCACCAGAGAAACTCAATATTCACAGACGAAAATATAATGTTTAAACACTATAATGGTTGTGACACTGAGTGAGAAAATGAGTGAAATTCTACATTCACTTTCCAAACCACAATATGAAGATTTGTGCATTATGGGGAGATATCTGCTAGGTTTTTGTGGTTTTCTACTCACTGCATGCACAAACTGGTCATTGAAAAACAATAAATTTAAATAGTATTTAAAGTAGTTTTTTTCACACACTGATATACAGATAAGCAACAAAACGTACCATTTCTTTAAAGTATTTTAACACAAAATAAAAATAGGAAATCTATTGCCTTTAATATTGCCTCTTCTACCATATTTTCTAAATGTAGCTCTTCAGATACCAAGGAAAGAACAATGCTTCACGGCTGGTAGTAGAAACAGCTTTAGTTTCATTAAAAAATATAAACTTTAAATGGAATTCAGTTTTCAGAAAAGAGAATTAAGAGCAGTTACATTTCATCCCTTTCTCCAAGGAAGCAAGAGTTCCAAGACTGATGTGTGATTACCTGTTTCTTCCTCTAACTAGATATTTGACTTAGCTGAAAGAGCTGAACAGCATCTTGGACCTTTGCTTTGCAGACAACCAGACAGCTTTGGATTAGCATGCCTGCCAAGGGACAGCTGGTAGCTCTGAAAAATCTGGGACCAGCCACCCATTCATTCGTGCCTTTTCCTACCAGGCCTTCAGGATCTATTGTGGACTTCTTGACAAGTCTTTGTTTCTGTATAAGATACATAACTCATTAATTTTTCTAGCAAAGACCAGAGTTTTGCAAGGCACAAACATTTTTTTCAAATACACATACAATACACATTTGTATTCACTGAGCATCCGTGACTACAAGTATAAAAATTTCTCGTCTTTCTTTTGAAGAGAAAATCAGCAGGTTTTGAATGTTCTTGAAAAAAATATCTCTGATGGATGAGTGAATTTATATTCCTCTATGATAAAAATTAGACGTTTTTCATTTTGCAAAGTTTAAAATACTGAGGGTAGACTTGACAGACTGTCATCAATTTGCTCCAGACATGAAGGAACCATGCCATAACTATGCCGTTATGCTTCCAAAAGCCTATCCAGAAAAGTATGTATGTGAAGCAGAGGAAGGAAGAGACCTCTAAGGAAAAATTAATCTCTTTTGCCTACCCTCACAGCAGCCTAAAATCTGATCAACACAGGCTCACTTATTATATGATGCAAAATATGCATATACCTATATGGATAATTCATTACATGTGTATGAAATACTTGGATATATGCATGGCTAATATACATATATGAGAGGCATTCACATTTATACACAGACACACATATACACCTATTGATAACCAGAATAATAACGAGATCAAAGACCTGATTTAAAAGGCCATTTTTAAAGTCCAGAAATTCTAGGTTCCTATCAAAATAATTCATACAAAGAACTAGTCAGCACAAGAGCTTGCATCAATACTGTTTTTCAGAAATGTCACTACATCTAGGCAAATTATTTGAAACTTGAAACTGTCAGAAGTTTTCTGGATCCCTAACTGAGGAATGATGTCTGGGGGAGGAAAAAAAAATAAAAATAAAAATAATTCTTGACTGCCAAAATACTAAATTCTACCAATGACTTACATATAACACAGAAGACATACTGTGCTTAAAGGCCTGTTCCTTACTGTAACTCAAGTCTTGAAATTGCCACCTTATTTGCTGCTAGACTCCCTGGTCTGGCAACCAGACAACAATTTCAGGCCATGCACATTCTGCAAGGAGAATGTTCATGCCTAATGATTAAACTTCCTTTCTGTTCATTGCCACAATAAGGATGAGAAAGGCCACAAGACACATTTTCCTATTAAAGTGACTCCCAAATATTTCTGTTCCTATGGACCTTGATCTAAAGGCAACCTGTTCAGTTTACTCTGTTCTGAATCTCTTTTCAGCTGATTACTATGTTGTCAAAAAACCCTGAACATGTTTATTATCATTATTTATTATGACCTCTCTAGAGGTCCCTTCCAACTCTGACAATTCTGTGATTTCATGTGATGATATTTACTAGGCTCTGACCCTCCTATTTGTGTAGGATTTAGATCTGAGAGACAGAAATAAGCCTAGCTTGCAGGTGGTTAAATAAGTGAATCTATGAAGCTGACTGAGCAAACTGGCTCTGTTCAGAGGTTTCACTTTTAAATCTTGTTACTGCGCATCACTGAGGATTTGCAAACACTGTGCCTGTCAAACTTCCTGATCAGTGATAGCTTTGAAACTGAGCTAAAGCAGCATGGAGAAAAAGCCAAAACTGGATTTAGCATCATTTCAACAACCATTTTAAACCTGTTCTCACTCAAAGAAATAAGAGTTATGATATTTCCATGGCTTCAGTTTACTGCGTATCTTTACCAGTAACTTCTGCCTGAAAAATAAAACTCCCCAGAGAAAGTACAGAAGGGAAACATCCTGATTTTTTCCCTTGTTAATTTCTGGGGATAGTTTTTGGACAAAATCTTCACTGACAATCAAGAGAGCTGAATCAGGTACCTAAGTTTGGGAAATCATTACATGCATGATTTTCCTATAGCATGGTCAGCCCTAAAATTGCTGGTTTCACAGCAAACTGTTTAGACAGCTGTTACAGGATGATTTACCTCCCTCTGTCTCCTCACATTCAGAGAGTAACTGAACATGTCCCTCAGACAATCGTTAATACAAAATTAATTTATTGAATGAAATCTAACATTATCAATTCCAAGATAAAAAGTATGGGAGAATATGAGTGAGCAATCTTCAAATATGTGTAATCAGCATATTTTGCAAAGGTGATAATTAGGATTAAGAGTATCACCTTCCCTCAGAGAATATTGCTTTATCCATAGATTTCAGAGATAAACAAAGGAAATACATTTTATGACTGAACACAAGGGTCTGAGGGTTCATACTTACTTGCATATCTTACTGAATCAGTAGGATTTTTGAGCACAGGACATGTCCTACAATATAACCGCACTGTTTTTTTCTGTGCAAAATTTTACTTATGTTTTCCCTGTTCTCTCTCAAAGAAGTGATAGAGACTTATCTTCAAGTATAGGCTCATCTTCCTTCGGGGGTACTGGCGGAAGGGTGAGCATTTTGCTTTTCTTTGAAGTGCAAGCACACATTGGAGATGAAAGCAACTGCATTATTGTCTTTGATGTTTTTGATACAGAATTTCTCGTTTGATTTTTCTTTGTAGACGTTCAGAAAGTAGATTCACTTCCTGAATCAACCTTACCCTAAATCCTCACTAGGCACTTATCCCCTTAAATATCTGCAATTTTTATCACAAGTTTTAAAAGTTTGAGTTTGGAATACTTTAATAAATGCAATAAAATCTAAGTAATGCCACAACCTCTTCATTTGTACTGAGTCCTTAATCACACTAAGTCCTATAAAAAGCAGAGATGAAGGAAATCCCTGTAACTTCTGAGACACCACAAAGGCAACATGCCTGAAGTAAAAAAGCCTTAACCACAGCAACTGTTTATGCACATATTTTAATATTTGGAAAAGAGTATTTATTAGGCTAAACTAAACCAAACCAGCCCTAAAAGCTGTTCTTTCAAGAAGTCAAAATTTAAAAGTTAAATCCCTAAAAATATATATATATTTATGTCACCAAGTGGATTACTCAGGTGGGTAAGGAGTAGCTTAATGGTGGGTTCCAGGATTCCTTGACAGGAATAGCAAGCCAAAAAGACAGCTGTAAGGAAATGGATAGCAGATGGGATAAGTATTCATTTGGTATGAGAATCCACATAGAGATTGCCTGTCTTGCGCATGTATCTGCTAAGCTCCTTTAAACATCAAAATTTTACACTTTGGGAGCCAGGTATAAAAAAAAAAGGGGGGGGGGGAAGGCTCATAATAATGCAAAACATCTTCAAACTTGTTTATCATAGGGAATGTTTACCATTCCCTTTCACATACATTTGGAAAAGCTTTTGAATCTTAAAAGCAAGTAATCATTTTTTCTTTCAAAAGGTATTCTATTTTCCTCTTGCACACAAATGTATCAAAATAGAAGTGGCTGAAAATTTCCACATGATTTAGCACCTTCTACTTCAATTTAATATTGGCCAGATACATTCTTCCAGAAAGTAACGAAAATCTAAATCCACATGTAATCACACCTGGCTGAGAAAAGTCTGCCAAGACAGTTGGCATCATCGCTTTTGCTCTCTAATCAGAACAGGTCCAGCTGACAACCATAGCAGAAGAACACTTAAAACTCTAAGTGTGCTTTACCTTACTGACTTTCCTTTGATGGTGCAAAAGGGAAGCACAACACTTAAAGGCCAGTGGGAGAAGGGAGAAAGAAAAAAAGGTGAAAGTGTTATCAGCTGTGGCAGGACCTGGCGAACAGATTTTTTGTTATGAAATAACCTACAGTACTATTTACCTTATGATACTTCCAAGTAGAAATGCAGACTTTTACAAGCTTTTAATATAACTGGGAAATAACATGAGAGTCATAGTAGAGGATGTTTTCATCTTTATGAAAGGTTGTCTCAAATTACAGATTTCTCAAATAAAACTCTGTCTCTAGTGTGATGCAGAGCTGTGCTACTGCTGAAGTAGCTGGGATTTTATGTTTACAATGAACAACCCTAGAGCAGTGAGCTCCCAAATAAACCTCATGCTTGGTTGAAAATCCTGGTAACAGTTGTATTTACAGTCAATCCCTACATATGTAGTCCATATTTTGCTTAGGCTACGTGACAGAACTTCTTGTCTCTTTGCACACCTTGCTCCTTCCAAATTTGTACAAATCAAGAAGAGCTCTATAGATTTAAGTCTGCAACAGCCTCAGTCTACCTGGATCAGGAACATTTGAAGTCCACCACCAGTAAGGAAGGCAGTCACCATCAATCATCTCAACAGTTTCCACCACCTCTGGCAGCTGACTTGTGCTCTCTGCCTCACTTCTGCCAAACAGTGCTGCTGCTATCTAGCAGCAAGAACTGAAGATGCGAGTGCATCCCTTCTTCAGCAGCCAAATAACAGGCTTCATCTTCAAACGATGGGGACAACTTCCTAAGCTAACTTGACTGACACTGCACTGGAAAAGTCTGGAAAACACCTCCATCACCCTAGCCAGATTGCACAGGACATTTTCTTAGGCTGATGGGAAGTATTTAACAGATGCAGAAGAACATGCCTTATGTTTATAAACAAAGGTTTTTATTATTTTCTAAAAGAATAAGCATGCAACTCTCACTTTTCAAATTAAATAAACACTACAGTGGCAAGGTATCAACTGCCTACAATAAATGAAAACGTTGAAAAACAAACTCATAAAAGCCTAAAACAAAACCAACAGAAGATAAAGCAGTACAGTGTAAAAATCACTTCATAGCACAGAAATCCTTCTTCTGTCTTATAACTGTGCTATGCTTTAAAAGCTTAACAGCAATTAATTGAGAAAACTGCATCTTAAACCACTAAGACATACTGACCACTCCAGTATTAAGTTACAGCCCTCCCAATGAAGGACTACTTACATACTCATTTCAGTTACCATTTTCTGACAGCTACTGAAAAAAAACGTACTGCACATTTTCTAATATATAAAATAGTAAACAAAGTATGTCAGACGACAGAGTAGACTAATGGTAGTGGCAACAGCAAATCTTCCAAAATCTGGCATAAACAGCCCACAAAGTAGCTGTTAAATAAGATGTGACATAAGTTTTCTAATTGTCTATTCAATATACTAACTTCAGAAACTGCTCAAATAATCTTCTTGAAATGTCCAATGACTTTGGGAAAATATTCAAGGCCTTGCAATTACAGTTAAAAGATAAAAAGAGTACAATGAGATTGATGTGAACATGATGGTGATAAAAAAAACCAAAAAAAACAACACAAAAGGCTAAGCATTTGTATTGGCAAAAGCAATCTGTACACACATGCTAGCAACCAAAATGAAAAAAAAGTGAAATGATTGAAAAGGAAAAACAGAGCAAGACAAATGGGGAGAGATGTAGAGGTAAAAAGAGGTCAAGCATAAAAAGATTGACTACAAAGAAAGATATAAAACTATGATAGGGTGGAAAACAATAATGAATGCAGAGCAGAAATTTAAAAAGTGAACACACTCCAGAACACACATCTAAAAACACAACTGAATACATTGTGTTAGTAAAATAATTAAAATCAGAACAAATGGGAAAAAAAAATGTTCCTTTTATATAAAATTAGTATGAGAAAATATTTTTAATATAGGAACAACTATTTAATTCCCAGAAGAGGAGCACATGTATGATGTCAAATGGATTAATTTTATTTGCCTAGCAGAAAAAAAAAAACAACAAACTGCTCTCTATTTATCTATATTTCCTGCCTTTTGTTTTGTTTTATTGTTTTCTTCTTCAATTCTGATAAATTATCCAAAATTCTTTATTCTTTCTATATTAAATAAGACTCTTGTCTGGGTGCAGACCTGGAAATAATAGCCTGGCTCTGAAGAAGAACTACTTCCTAATTAAAACCTGTGTTTACAAGAAAAGGGATTTTCCATAGCTTTGCTATGCAGCTTCTAGGGAGTTAAATTTCTTTACAAATTTTCTGTTATTTTTGTAGTAAAAGGAAAAGAACTGCATGTTTCACTTTTTTTTTTTTTTTCCTCTCCATGTTGAACCCTGTGAGAACACAGGAACTTCCTTATTTTATGAAACTTGTCTTTTGGCCCCTTTCTTGGATGATGTAGACAAATTTCTAGAAGAACAGATACGCTGCAGGATTCAAGACTCACAGAAGCAACTCAGACTAAGCCTAAAATTACTTTTTGCTGTTCATTGGAAAAAAATCAGTTTAAAAGAGGTCCTCAGCTATGTTCCTTGCTTCTTCTGTACACGTTTTTTCCTCTTACAACTAGGTCACATAAGGAACATGGCACTTCAGCCTCTGATCTGTCTGCTACCACCATGCAGTGAACTTATGTCCATTTTGTCCCTAGGGTCTTTTCGTTCCCCAGACATGGGGAGTGTCTGTATTGCAGAAACTGTTCATCCATATGCAGTCTGCCCCTAATTCCAGCATCTGGAGTATGCATCAGAAAAATCCAGTCATAGTAAACTCCTGCTTATTGTGGAGTTATTCTTCGAAAAATTATTGTTTCAGTGTAAGACAAGACAGTTCAACTGTCCCTACTTTGAAAATTAAGAAGATAACTAATTAAAAGGAAACTATATACATTCTGGTTAATTAATTATTTTTCGTTGGTAAACATAACTGTGCTTTCCACAATAAAGCTATCAGAAAGCACAAATGAACTTTTAAATCTTCTTGAAGTAACAAGCCAATCTGCTGTGGTGAAACAGCAGATTAAGTCGGTCATTTTACTAAGAGGAAAAAAAAACACAAAAAAACCCCAAACAAAACAAACAAAGAAAAGCTTTAACTAAATAATGTTTTGTTTTAAAACTTTTAACATTTAACAAACATCAAACATTGTTTCCAATTCTTTCAACTTATCCTAGTTTAACACAAAAACCCCAAAACAACACAACAAACAACAACAAAAACCAACCAATTAAAAAAAAACACAACAAAACAAACAAACAGGAGAGTGATAACTTGTCTTTTAAACGTGTTAGAGACTGAAACAAGAAAAAGCTATTGCTCATGGAAGGAGCCTAAAATGCTGCCTTGGCCCAGTAGAGGTAGGGTCTCCAAGTGTCTGAGTGATGCAAAGGCAAAATAAGAGAGCTCCAATTAGGGAACAGGTAATACAGACAATGCAAGAAACTCCTGTGAGACAAGAAACTCCACAGAATGAAGCTCTATGTTGCTATGCACAGATGAATGGAGCTGGATCTCTAATAATTCTACTCTTTCCTGGCCATCTCTCCAAGAAACTAGTATTTGCTAAACTGTCACTAAAACACAGAGGGATACCAATGCCAGTTGGACACACTGTTTGGATTCCAAGTTCAAGAATGTTCTTGGTACTACCAACTTCTAGTCAGCACGTCCACAGTCCCCTCTTCTGTAGAGGCATAAGAAGTTGACAGGACCAATTCCCAGTAACTCACTAATTTGCTTAGAAAAAACTTCCCCACCACCAATCACAGTGCTCTCCCCAGCTAGAGGGGCTGTAAGTCCCAGCAAGGCAAGGGACACAACATTCTCATTTTAAGAAGCCAGGGCTTCATTTGTTTACTTCTAACAGTTACAACCAACCAGCATGTTACTGTTCTGGAGTAAACTTTTAACATCTCAGTGGGATTTAGAACCCTGTATGGAACGATGTCCACATGTAAAAGATTGGAAATAAACTTTTCTGTTCAAACACACATCATTTTTGCTTAGCATAAAACATTAAACAGACCACTGAGCAAGTCCTCTCGATAGGTAATGACAAAACCATAATGGCTTTTAGGAAGTTGGCATTAAACACTATTATTACGATAATTAGAAATGAGTAAAAGTAATTACTTGATAGATTTTTTTTTCCCTTTTTCTTTTTCTTTTTTTTTTTTAATAAGAGATCTGAAAATTAGAAACAAACAGAATTGTTCATCATTATCCAATCATACACTTAACTGCATTAATATATTACAGGCATTCTGAAATAAACTAAACTATGAAACGTACAATTTAAGGATTATCTCCATAGTGAGACATTTATTTTTAATCCATTAAAATAGGCTCTTTCTTTTTAACATTTGGTTGTCTTACCAATATTTACATTTGCAATTTGCACAAACTTCCTTTATAGCACATCTAACTGTATTTAACTGCTTCACCTGCTGAACACTGATACCTAATAACCTTTTTCATAACACACTCTGCTTTCAAAATAAACTGTACCCCAGTAACTATTGGATAATTGCCAGAAGAAGTGTTAACAGATGAGCAGCCATGCAAGCAACTCTTCCAGTGGGACAGACACTTGCCTTGTCACTCCAGATCAGAGTAACACTCCCTTGTATTTGCCAGAGAACTGCTTGTCTGTGTGTTCCATAACCTCTTAATCTGTAACACACAGGTTATTTTCAGCACTTTTAAAAAGAGCTCACTTTCACTAAACCAGATCTTTGTACTCAAACAGATGAAGGAGAACAAACATAAGCAGCTCTGCTGTCAACTGTCAGAGAGTGATAACATGTTGCATGTGAGAAAGGTTGCTTCCCTCTGTTCTGGTAAAGGAAGACCTGTCCACAGTTTGAAGTGTTCAGAAAGGAACCCAGTTCTGGAGGAAAGAGAATTTTTCATTTAATGCAAAAATGATGAGAGCATTAGAAAACACTTCAAGAGTTAATAGAAGTAGGCCTAACTGCACCTGGAACTTGACAGATTATTAGAAGCTAGTTAATATGTTGTGTTTTGTGGGTTTTTTAAAAATAGTTCTTTCAGCAAGAGACTTTTGAAACAGCTGATTTTTTAGCACCTAAAAAAAATGATTAAAAAATCACCTATATTTGCCTTTTCCAATACATAAATACAGTTTAATCTGAATAAAATATTTCTTTTTTAAAAAATTAAAAATCAGACTCAATTATTGCCCAAATGTGTCTTTCTAGGCTCCCCGCCCCTGCCTATTCTGCAGTGTGACAGTGTCTGAACTAGCTTAATCTCAGCTCCACAGAGGGGAAGCAAAGCAGAGTTGGAAGTAAATGAAATTTCTAGCTGTGCAAGAGGAATACTGGCCTGCTCATGCTTACCATACAAACAAAACTTTGTTTGGACTGAAAGACAGATAGCAAAGAGAAACATAGGCAGAGACTGAAAAACTCAACTCCGTTAAGAGAAATGTGGTGAGATGCTGGGCTTGGAGCCAAAACCAAAGAATCTTGCAGCACAGAAGTCCAAGTCACGTAGAAACAGTGAAAAAGAGAATAATCTCCACAAAAGCAATGAGTGGAACAAGAGCAAGCATCTTTCTGAAGAAACTCTGCCTTCAAGGTACAGAACAGCACTGGGGTAAAAAACCCCAAAACTACAGGTGATATGAAATATCACAGCAGTCCTTCCCGAGAGTAAAGACAGGATGATTTTCCATGCATCCTGCAAAAGCTCAGCTTCTACTGAAGAAGCAGACTCCACCAAACTTTCTCATTTAGCTACAGTCTCATACTACTCTGAAATTGGTACCTGTACAACTTGAGTGGAAGCTCTGAGCGTTGACAAATGTTAAGAGAAAGTGAAAAGCACAGGTTAGATTTCAAGCTCCTTTAATCTGCCTGACTCAGTGTGGACAAGAGGGATGTCTCCCTTCTCGCTACCTGCCTGTCTGCACCCAGCCTCTGGGCTGCTTCTGACTGCAGAGGTTCCCTTGACCTGCGAGCAGAGAGGAAGTACCTGCAATGAGTTACAGCAGGTACTGCAACCACACAGACCCACGTGAACTATTAAGCTATTCTTACACAATCCCACTCTGTTAGTGCTTGAGCACCTCACTATTTTTGGATGTTCAAATTTACACCAGAGCCACAAACATGAAAATCAATAATGAGCACAAGTTCTACAACAAAGAGAAAGAGTCCTGGATTTTAACCTCCGAGAAGGAACTCAACCTAACAGCCAGATTCTACATGAGTGTTTCAACTGTTTAACGTATCTTCCTTCCTATTTATGAGGTAGGAGCAAATCCTTGGTCCCTCACACCACTGACTTCATTGTTGGAATATAATTTCCTAGTAGTACTACATTTACATGATTCATTAAACCTTTCTATCAGTCATATTTCATTCACTTTTCAAGTTATTTGAAAGTTAGCAAACGTTACTTCAGCAAAGTTTTCTAAGTCCAAAACACTAAAGAAAACCCAACAAAACTATGTTCAGAGACCTTAAAAGGAGTCTTCCAACTGTGATGACTAGTATTGTTGATTAAAATGGTATCTGGAGTAAAGTTAAATAATACTTCTGGGGTTAAGTGCTGCAGTTTCTAAGCAAAGAGACCAGGAAGAAAGCCAAGTTTGGCTGATTTCCCCAAATGAACCACTCTGACCATCTGTGAGAGAAGTAATGTTCTCTTAAGAGAAGAAACAATTATTGAAAAATGGGTTGTGGGATTGTCTTGATAAATATTTTGTTGTTGTTCAATTAACTCTTCATTTATAGTCTTCCCAAAGCACCAAAACCCAGACAAACCAAACACTGCTGGTTCTGCAAACCTGTGAAGTTTATTTCAGATGTAAGTACGCACAGAGTGCAATAGGTGAACCCCCTGTAAATCACCATTCTTACATGTCGTAAACCTTTTTACTCTGCAATATTTTAGCAGCTTTATGAACAGAACACTGGTTACACATTTTTTACAAGCACAGAAGTAATGCACACCTATCAACATTATATATGTGCATAACTGTGTGTGCCTGAATGCTGCTGAGTTATACACATTCAAAAAAGGAAATTCCACTTCAGAAAAACTAACTCAAAACCTGAGAGGCTGATGATTGTCCATCTAGTCTACCTAGTAGACCTAGTCTTACATCTCCTGGAAGGTGTTGCAGACATCAGAAGCACACCTACTGACATCAAATAGAAGTGTCCATTTGATGATGATATCTACAAAGGCAGATGTCTCTTTTCCTTTATATTATTTCTAGGGTCATAAGTAATTGGTGGAGGCTTCTTACTTCCTGACTTCTGTCATCTGCTGGGGTGGCTGCTGGGAAATGTCACATCCCTCAGACAGACCTAGTTTGCATGGATTACTGAATGGATAGCTAGCTGGCTTTGCTACAGAGTACAGAGCTATAGAAAAGAGCTGTGGAGGTCCCTTTCTCTAAAAAGTCATTCAACCATTAGCACAAAAAATACATTAAAACAAATTTGAGCAAATCATGCCATCTCATTATGATTTTCAATTTAGTTTTGAGCTTCCTGCAGCACGTGATCTCATTAACACAGCATTTTCAGGGGCAAGCCAGGAATAAACTTTGCATATACAAAAAAAATAAAGCACAAAACATGGCTTTAAAAATTCTCAAAGCTGCACAAACTTACCTGCCTCCACTCGTGGACACTTTTGTTGCCCTTTAGCAATAGATACCATAGTTCATCTCCATAAATATACTTGGGTATAGCTACTCTAAAATAACTTCAGAAAAAATACTAAATAAATCACTTCCAATATATATTTTTGCCATGATACAGAGCGTCAGAAAGAGACCAAGGACTACAGAATTAATCACATTAACCTAAGCATTATCTAGCCTAAGGCTCAAATATTATGCACTGACATATAGACATTGAAAGTCACCACCAAGAAAAATGTTCTTCATCAATTACTTCAAATATATTGGAGCTGGAAATTCCTTGCTATTTATTCTTGGGATTTTACAGAAAGAAAGATATTTTTCAATTATCTTTGCTTTTTCCTATTCTTTTCCAGTGTTTGGGTTTTTTCAGATGCTCAGCTGTATGATCTAAATACTAACAATTTGTTAGATGTTTCCAAATGTTCTTTATTTTTGCCTTATCTGTATTTCTCAGTTACATCCTAAATGTTCAGAAGTAATTGACCCTACTCATTGATGAGATGTAAAAACATAACTGAAGAGTCCATAACTACAATTATTTATACGGGGTGAATTCTGAGCCATGATTCCCAAAATTTACATTATTTTGCATAGAAAGATGTGTCAGCTATGATGTAATAATGACTTTTCAATGAACCCATTGATAAAAGTTTGTTATAGTGACTGTGGGGAAATTAGATAAACTTGTTTGGTGCATATAATAGTATCCTAAAAGCTCTAATTTAATATATATTTTTTTATATACTCCGTGAATGAAATGGGAAGATATGTAATTCCCATTACCC
Organism: Apus apus; assembly: GCF_020740795.1. Lineage (NCBI taxonomy): Eukaryota > Metazoa > Chordata > Aves > Apodiformes > Apodidae > Apus > Apus apus. Next base: position 13,708,434 of record NC_067294.1, on the reverse strand, counting down.
ACTGCAATCTTTTCCTTTTATTACCAATTATTTACATATATTCTTAACTGGCAAGAAATCTGAGAAAATTTAGAACCCAAAGAGAATTTGGTAATAAAATAACTTTCAACTAAAGATAGGTCAATTCACTTGTTTTGAGGGAAAAAAAAAAAATTAAAAAAAAACTACTGAAACTTGAAATTTAGTCATGTAGTGTCCTGGATTTATAATGTCTATTAAATTAGGAAAAAGAAAAAAAAAAAGGGGGGGTGGGGGGGAAGGCAAGGGGAAGGAGTTCTACCAATTCACAAATGGTATGTTTTTTTTTAACCAGAATAGGATGAAATGTTCTGTGTGATCACAAAGCATTAAAGCTTTACAGACAATGGACAGCTAATAAACCTTGTCTAAAAAACAAATACCAAACAACTGATAAAATCTTTAAAAGAGTAGATATAAATTATTGTAAACTGAAAGGCTTTAAACAACTTACTTGACAGAGTCAAGCACACAAACAAGTTCAACATCTCTATAACAGCATGACAGCAGATAAGAACATGTGGTCTGGATTACATTTTTTGTTGTTTCAGTTCTCACTTTAATGCAAATACCCCACCAATCAACCAATGTACTAAATACCTGTGTGATAATATATTCAAATATCTGACATTTACATTAATTGGAGGTACCAAAGAAAATATTTTTGTTGTTTGCTGGATAAGACTATAAGGGCTGGAAATTCAAATGAATAAAACATCTTTACAACATACACTGTACACCTGTTCTTGACAGCTTAATATTTTTATTAGGTGCATGCACAGCAATACAAGAACAAATTATTATTTTCACACTGACAGGACAGAAGTAAGCAACTAGAGCTCAGTGTGTGGGGTCACTTTAATCACAGAGCTATGACAAGTGCTTAACTAGCCCCAAAATGCTTCCACTTAGTCATGACTTCTAATTTTGTAAATTATTTACAGTTTAGTAGGTGCAAAGCTGGTGGAAAATGCCTTTTTTGCCAGCTTGATTGACAGCATAATTATACTGTGGTTTTGTTTTTAGCAGTGTTATGCAGAATCATAATGCCATATGACTGTTATGAGCTTTTAACTTCTACAAGGTCATTCTGAAGCCTACCAAAGAGATGTTGTGAAAAGCCATGGCCATCATCAGCCATGTCGGTTACAGCTGTACCTCTAGTTATATTTTAGTAAGACTAAACACCTATTTCTATATAAATTGTAAAACTGAACTTTTCAAAATCAAAGCAATCAGAAGAAACAACCCAGATTTACCCATTTTAATTAATATTATTTATTTTAAGAAAGTGCTTAAAGCCACTAGTGACAAGTTAGATTGCTCTGTGCAAGGCTCTATACTTCAACTAGTTAATGCCTTGAAGAAAAATCTGTAGTATTTCAGCTGCAAAACTGCACAATTCAAGAGAAATGAGACAGCCCTATATAATTTATATTTTAGAATATCTCTGATCTATGGTTTATGAAGATTCATCATTATTAGAGACATATTCAATATTATTAGGGGCTTCAGTGAGACAGATGAGAACTTCCGAAAATAAAAGGATATGGATTCTTCTAATTTCTTTTAATTTTTCCAAATGTGAAAATAATCTAATTTCAAAGAATTATAGCCTATAAAATCTAAGGTTTGGCTTTCAATTGCATGGAAAGCTCACATACATCTAGTTATGGCTTCCTATTAAGAAAACAATTTTCCAGTTTGCAAGGAAAATCCTTCATCCTGTAATGTGTTAATATCAAGCTGTCCAGATTTCCCCTGCCTGCCTTAATCTTCATCTGAGACAGGAAATCTTACTCCAAGACACACTGAAAATGTGCTGATTCCATAGTTTCAGTTGAAGGTTTGGATTACCTTTGGATTTATCCCATGCAGCATTTCTTAATCAAAAGCAAAGCCATCAGGCTGCTCTTTCAAACTCATAGTGCTAAACCAGGAAAGGGACCCATGAAAAATTCCACTGATGTATATATATTAAAAAGTCTTCAACATGTACTGCTGTACCACCTTTCTTTATATCACAATACACATTTTGTTGCACAGAGGATGTTGAGAAAGACCTAAATGCACAACACTTTATTTGCAAGATCTGTAACTGATGACATACATCAACTGTAACAGGAATATCGCTTTGGGGAAAAAAAGAAAAAAAAAGCTACAAGAAACCTTAACCTTCAATTGGTAGGACATTTTCAGTGGATGGTCATCATCAGCCTCTTCACCCATCAGTGGTATGATTGAAATCTGCTGTAGTCTTAGTCCTGATACCCATGTAGCTCCATTGTCACATAATATCAGCATGGAATGAGAAAAAAATTGTTACCACACTCAACCGATCCCCCACCCCTATTTTAGGCAGAGGTACAATGATGAATGGGAGGGCCGCCCTAGAAAGCAGACCAGACTGCAATATTCTTCCCTTTGTACGCTAATCACAACTCATCGGTCCTTAAAGAACAGCAGTCATGACTGCAGAGTACTTGAGGTTGCTTAGAGTTTGTAATGCTAAAGGTCAGACATTTGAAATCTCTCTGATGCACCACTACTACTCAAGGTTTGTACACTGAATTCTTGTGTTTTCTCAAAGCCTGCCTGGCAGTTTTATGCTTCTTGTTCTCATGCGGTTTCTTTCATGCTGCTATTTGTATACCCTTTCATTTGCAAATCCCAGTATTGTTGGGCATGTTATTCTAGCTTGTTTATTGTTCTTGTGGGAAGCAGCAAACATGGTTTGTGAATCACTTCTTTCCTTTCCTTACCCCTAACTTCGTAGGTTTTACTTCATGTTAAAGAAACTTCAAGTGTCTGACAAAGTAGATAACATTTTATTAACTATAATCCACCTGATAAGTAGCATCCAATGCTATGTATGCTTGGAAGCTTGAAAACCAGTCAGCACACAACATATTTGATTAAGTGAACTCTAGTGGATGCTGATACCTCAAATAGGCACCAAAAAATGGAGTTTGAGCAGGTCCTGATGAAAAGTACATAGTAATAGGGATAAAGCATGGTGAAAGTCATTGTCATACACATCATCGCCACCTTCTCCATTGGAGGGAAGACCCAGACAAGGGTCCCTGTCTGGGGTTGCTCCCATTTCTCTTTCCAGCTAAGCCACTGGAGAGTTGTCCCCTTTTCCTTCTCTCATTCTTGTCTGTGTTTGGGTTTTACATTGTTTTTTCCCCCTCTTCAAACTCAACTCTCACTGTTCCTGAACACCATCAACTACAGAAGCTGCTAATACAGCCTTTCTCAACATCCTTTGTGCAGCAATAGAATGACAAGATAAATCAATTCATTTACATTTCCTCAAGATTTTGTGCTTTTCACAAGACATTAGCACATACTTCCTCACTGTAACACAGCATTTTCACTTTACTTTCTACTCACAAAAAGCATGTATTCAGATATCAAGTTATTTTTCAACACTTTTCTTACTTTTTTAAATTGTCAGAATTTTTGTTGACGAAAACATAAGAGTTGGAAATAATACATAGTAAGTCCAGTTTTAACGCTATCTTAAGGACATGAAATGCCTCCTCCTGCTCCTCTCCATACCTATTCTTATGCACATTTTTTGTTCTCTCCTCACCCATGGGTCAGACCCATTCCTACATGCATTACTATGATATGTTGACATTCAGTAAATACCTATTTTTGTGTATCTGTATTCTAGAGATGCACATACAGCATCAATACATACTCTAGTCCAACATTATGTTGTTTTCTTTGAAATCTTCTGATCTCTCCATGTATTTTCACTCAACCAGTTCCAGGATACATACAGTAATTCCAACTCAACTCCTTTTCCTTAGGAGGAAATACTGTACATTTGGCTGGGTTAACTGCAGTTTTGTGTCAATGTCTTCATTCACCCCTCTTGCCATTACTCCTGCCAACTGCAACCTTGATTAGCAATTAAGGGACTCAGATAATTGGTAAAGATAACAGGTTATCTGGTTACAACCATAACAAGTCGTAACAAAGCTGGCAGAAATTAGTGCCCCTTGAGGCCCAAACCACATCGAACTGTAAAGCAATAGTGTATACATAACATTCTGGGAGGCAATGAAACTTTTGAAGAACGGGTCTTAATTTTCTTTAGTGCAAAGACTACTAAGAAGTTAATAGATTTCAGTGGCATGTCTATAAAGTCAGAGTTTCAATAATGGAATCAAGATTCTCTAATTCTCTAAAGCAGATAAAACTCAAGCAGTCCCCTTTCTTTGGGAAAGTATACATTGTCCTTCATTAGGAATACACAGTTTAAGGATTAATACAGTAAAGCAATGGAGAGACAGGTCTTCTCTCCATATAGTGCATTCTTTAGAAGTCTGCCAGAAAAGCAAAACAGGAATTATTTTTACCTCAAATACAAGCTGCATATGCTGTTCTATCTTGGTACACTATTATGCTGCTAGCAGGGCAATTATGGACTAAACCTCACCAAGTCTAAAGGGATCTTGTGCATGCAGAGACATGACAGAAAGAATGAATAGCCTACAGGAGTTAAGAGGGAAAGTTTAGATTCATAGGATTCAGCTTAGTGGTCTGTGTACCACATCGTGCCATCTGCAAAACAAGAGGCATAGGAGAGCTTTCAAATCACCTTTATATATTCCTGTAAGCTGTGCATCAATTCCTACTGTAACAAGCTATATCCCAAATGTCATGCCTTGTGAAAAAGCATATAGTCACATCCACAGGGAAGCATATAGTCACAACTTATCTTTCCGTAGTGTCAAACATGGTAACTTAAATAACTGCAATTACAATGATAAACTGATGATTTAATAAATCAATGTATCTTCATTTATGTCTACAATGCATCTTCATTTATGTCTATTACCTTCCTGCTCCTACTACTAGCAGTGATAATTGTTATGGACTTTGTTTTAGAGTAATTAGATCACACCTCAGCTGAAAACATCAAGTTGCTCTTCCAAGGCACACTCAAAGGAACAAACTAGTCTGAAGCTGAAAGGAATTCTACCAACCAGCATGAGCCTATGCAATAAAATTCCAGACCCAAAGAAAGAGAAGCTTTGTAAAAAGATGCAAAAATAGCACTCATGGAAAGAGAAAACTACACTGTTGGACTCTCAAACTGTTCTATGGTACTGAAATTGGAAAGAATAAATTGGGGGTAAATTTTCAAAACCATAGGTGTTCCTCTAACTGTCCTCACATAGATGACCGTGTATTGATATATGTTTTAAGAAACATGGGGATACTGCAATTATGCATGCAGAACATTTTTTTTTTTTTCATTATTTCACATATTCAAATGTAAACTTTTTTTTTTTCTGTGCAAGATGTAGGTGAATGTAAGGGTCCCAACAAAAAACCTAACCTTTACATCTGCAATATTTCATACAGTAGAAAAAAACCCTACCATTCCAGTCTGTCTTATTCCTGATGCAACATTTTGAATCTTGCCTCAACTGAGAAGCAGGCCTTATTTTCCCTTCAGTCTAAGTTGCTTTCAGCTCAGAGAAAATGAAACCTGTGTATCACAACAGAACTGAAGGTCGGGAGGTTATTCAGCTTGCTGTGGCAAGTAGCGTTGAAATAAATCACAACTGCCAGATCAGTGCTACTCGCACAACAGGAGAAGTGGAAGGGAGGTTGCACAAAGCCAGTATCAAGTTACTTCTATCTCAGTCTTTGAAATATTTTTTTTTACCCCTACTGGTTTGTTTCCCTTAGAATGTTAATAAACTGAACTGCCAAGGAAAAAAAAAAAAAAAAAGAAGATACAAAGAATGCCAGGAAATGGCTTAGGTGTCTTCCAGTGGGTATACTTCCTAAGGTATTCCCATTTTCTAGCTAACACTACATCTTAGTCCACAATCAGCTTAGTCTGGCAAGCAACACTTTGGAGAGGAGTGATTCTGCTCTTCTCATCCAGAGGCCTTTTACAGCACATTTGCTATTAACTCTTCTCCTGAAGTTTCATCCCTGAGGTAAGACAGTACAATTTGCATACGTAGTAGCAGACAGATCCAGAGATATCTGTTTGCAGTACTTTACAGACCAATAGCAGAACAATTTTGGATGAACTATGCCCTAATCGAGGAGGAAGGAAAAGGTCAATGAACAGAATGAAAATCTCCTAATTTGATCCATTTGCTGACAACAAACACAGATTGGGCAACCTACCAGGCAACTCTAACAGAACTAGCAAGGTTAATGGAGCTGCTGCTATAACATATTGTAGATCTAGTAGTGTCAGTGGCGATAGTTGTAATGCTGTAAACACAGTTTGCTTCCCATCTGGTGCATGGTATATGCCCTTGATAAAAGGGTGCTGCATTATGCATTGCTTTTCTCCTAAATTTATTTACTCCTAAAAACGTATAATGATTTTAATAGCCATACACAGAGCCAGAACTTCTGCTTTGAAAGAATCCTTAAAATTTCCCTAATGTGGTTAAGGACAATATTAAATCAAAAGTATTCTCATAAGAAGCACAGGAATTCCCCCTCACAGAAAAAAAGAGAAAAAAACCCCACAGTTCAACTACTTGCACAGCTGAATACCCTCAGAGAAGTTGATGTAATGCTGCCTAAGCCTGGAATGCAGAGTAATAATACATTTATACTCATTCTGAATACTTCACAAATTAAACAATCCACAATTTTGAAGCTATTAATTAAAACTGTAGTTCTGTGTTCTAGGGTGAATTAAAATCAATGGAAAGTCTTGCCTTCATTGCAATTGACTTTGTATCAGGCCTTGAGAGATCACTAGTACAAAAACAAAGAAACTTTCAGTAGCACTTCATGCTGACGTGCAGCAGTCGAGAGTCTCAGATTGAACTTCATCCTGTACTGTGGTTACAAACTACTGAACATGTTGTTTTAATGCTCTTAATCGTTTTTAACTAATATTTTGTTGAAGCCTTGATCTGAAATACATAACTTTTTTTCCATCAAAATATTTACAGGAGAAAATGTGGACCCTTGAAAATTCATGTTTGAATTGTGCGTGGTATCTATGGTTACAATGTATTATAGATGGTACAGAACAGAAACATACTGTGCGAAATGGAAAGAACCGCAATTAGAAAGAATGTAAGACAGCCTGAAGGAGATAATACACGAGGCATATATTGGAGCAAGCTGATGAGAGTGAATGAGGGGGGACGACTACATGTAAATAGTCATATGCTGGCATTAAATAAATATGAAATAGAACTTCTGAGATTGTGAAATGGCCACAGAGACAGGGCTACCCAAAGGTGATTAGATATTTAGGAGGCAAGGCAAGGTGGCTTGCTGTTACCCCATGATCCAGTCTGCCACCTTGTATATTTAAAATTACTTAAGTCTTCTCCCTTTGGTTCCAATGCTGGCACAGGTATGGATGGATCAGGTGCTATTGGAGAGGAATGGCTGTCTTTGTTACTGAGAGAACGTCACAGTGCGTTAGTCCTGTCTGCTGTAAATCTTGCTAGAAAGACTATGAAATCACCAACAGCAATGACTAACTGATGTCTGAAATTTGCTTTGCAGGTGTTTGCTTGAAGTCTGCTCTCTCTCTGTTGCAAACTTTCAGTACACAACTGCACGTAAACACCTTTTAAGTCACCAACCACTAAGTATTTGGTTTTAACTTTTCAGAGCAAACACCTAGTACTGCCAACAACCTCTGTGAATAATATATTGAATGACAGTTCAGAAAGCATCTGAAACCACACTACACATCTCAGACAGAGATCAGACACAGAGAAGACGTATTTAGGTTATATATACACCAAATTTTATGGCTGTTATTATGTAGTGGTTATGCTACAAATGCCAAAAGTCACCAGCAATGATTAGGAGTATATGGCACTAGAGCCATTTAAACAACTAAGATAAATACACTCATTGTAATAGGTTACTGTTCACACACACACTGTGCATTAGCTTTTGACCTGATGAGTGTGTAGTTTAAAATAGTTAAGACAGAAAGCATAAAGGAGAAGATGTATTATTATTATCAGATGGTAAAATTATGCTCACTCAGTTACAGGACCCTGACAAGCACAGGAGACAAACCCGTATTACCTGAATCGACTGGTCCTTCTAATTATTGTTTATCTAGACGTGTGATTATGCAAAATTGCTCCACTTTTCTCTAACCCTTTGTCATGATGTGCTATCCTGCCCTTGTCATGCATGATGCAGTTAGCTAGGATACCATCTTTTTTTCCTTAAACCCAATTTTCCTTTCCATCCTCCATTCTGCACTCCTGCTTTTACACAGAAAATCAGCTTCTAGCAATGAGCAATTTCTGTGAAAGTAGCTACTGGAAAACAATTTCTGATATCATAGAATCATTATTTTATTTTTAATCAAGACAGAATAATAAGTTGTTTCAATTGTGTTAGCAATATAAATGGTCCTATGTATTTAAAGCCTCTGAATCTGAAGTGTGTAAGCTTGTTCATTACTTAAACACTGGGAATCCAAAAGAGTAAAGCCATCTCATAATACATGTCTTTAAAAACCATGAAACTCCAAAAACTTCCATGGTATTACACTTGGTAACAGTAAAATATCTTGTCTGTCTACAGATTAATTCTTCTGGATAAAATATTTTTATGCTGTATATATATACAGCACCTACTGCAATTAGTTTTTTTTTATATCAAACAGTCATTTCTACTGCTACAGAAATAAAAATATTATCCATACTGAAATACAAAAGGAGTAGCATACCAAGCTATTAAGCTAGGTTATGTTTCTCAGTTCTTACTGAGCACTGGACATTTCACACACACACAAAATATTCTAGGTTCATAATACTTAGAAGTAGCTATCAGCTTGAAGACTGATGTTTAGAAATGGAACAGAAATCTAGGGATATTCAGGAAATTAAGACTTCCATCCAGCAGTATATTCACAGCACTCAGTGTTGGGATTTTGCAACTGAAATTTGCCTGTATTCAAGAGCACCTGAAATATTATTTCCAACATTCCTAGTTACAAAATCAGAGTGGAGTACTTGCACTATAAAACATGCCCAAACTACAGCTGCTTATCACTTCTGAATTATTATACGGTTCCAATAGTGCTAAATATAATGCATAAGCTACATAATGCACGGAACTGTGACTTCTGATAGACACTCAGTTACACCTCTGCATTCAAAGAGTCTTTTCACTTTGTGTGGAGGAACCACAATATAAGAAAGTCTCAGAACATTTTCAAAAAGCCAATACCAGGTGCATCATTATGTAAATTCAGCTGTATTACTTCAGGAAGCAAGCAGCAGTCCCTGCACTGCCATGAAAATAGTGCCAATACAACAGTCAAAATTCTTTAAAAGTTATCTTAGAATTTCCCCCAAATTATTTTTAAGAGCAAGGACTGAAAACCAAATTTGAAGTATTCTCATCTTTCACCCTCTTTACCAGTATATTATTTCATTTGTTCTGCTTGGGACATGCTGATTTCCCTTCCATCTGCACTTCCACTTGCCTTGCTGCCCAACTTGGCCTAAACAAGACTGACATCTCCAAACGAAGTTCATGGAGACCTAAATTACTGCACCTCATGCAAATAAACTCTTCACCTTACCTTCTCCGGAAACCTGTAAATCAGTTTCCCCTTCAGGGAAACTTCTTCAGCAGGCAGACAGTGAAACATTTTTGTTGGGTATTTAATGTTCTGTAACTCTGCTGTAACTAATGGAAATCCTCATCTCAGAAATTGAATGGGGAAGACATTCCTTTACAGTATGTGATTTCCAGACCATGTGCTGTTAACTTTCTAACATATTTCTTATTATGATTTATAAATGTAGTGAAAGCTATTTTATTAATCAGTTCTCATTTACACTGTTATAAGCAAAGCCATAGCTCTTTAAAATGACTATTTTCCATGCATTTGTTACTGTCATGCATAACATTACACAATTAAACTGTTCCACCTACATTAACCACAAGTGTTACCTGTGCTGTGGGAAGACTTAATTTTACATTTTGTTTAGATCAGTCCAATACAGTCTTTAAGTTGAAACATTCTTCTTTTCTTTCACTTCAAAATTTTATTACCAGTATTTATTGAAACTTGATTGATATACACAGTGAATGATTCAGCTGTAAAAAAACGTAGATCTTGTATTTAAAAATTCTCGATAACACAACCCCTCATGAATTTGATGGATCCTAACAACTAATTATTAAGTTGTATAAACTGTAGATTAGTATTTTTTTTTTTTTTCATCAACTACACTGGAAAAAAGACCACTGTTTCTTTTAAAATGATTGCATTTTTTTCTTCTTCCTTTACTTTTGGATAAAGTTTTTAACTACTCCTTTAGACTACAGTAATTTTTAAGACAGGATATTCCCAGAATGTTTCTTTTATAATTCCCGGAATGTTTCTTTTTAAGATTCCTAAGTTTTGTGAAATCAGGTAATAGCAAATGCCCTATAGTATATATGTATATATTTATTTCTCAGTTTATCTTTGATTCATGGATCTAAAGAAGTGCTATTTAATGAAAAACTATCTTAAACAAGAATATCTATCACAAACCTGTCTAGGCTCATATTTAACCTTATTTTAATCCTTGGAGATAATGTAAGGACTTGAATTTGCAACAGCCTAATAATCTTAAAGATAACTCTGAAATTTACTTGCTACCTTTACTGTGATGACCTTGAATAATATAAAAGGTTATGAACATTTTCTGGATTGCAAACTTTTGCCTGCTAGGCACCAAGATATAAACACTGTGTAGTCTGTAATCATCACCTTGCTTATTTATTTTTCAACTGGCAGTTCCTGGAGTTTTGTGCTGCTCCTGGACTTCTTCAGGAAAAGCATGTATATTAACATCACACTGACAATACTAAATTTCCTTATATACAGATGTATTTAAATGTAAGCATCAGACAAACACACATCCAAAGCTCAAGTCAAAGTTAAAATGTTAATAAAGTCCCTGAACTGTATCTTTTATATTCTTCTTACAAAACAGTAAGCATGAAGATTACTAGAAACCTCAAGCCACCTTTACGACACTAACTTGCCCTATTAGGTGACTGACTGGGTGAAATTGCACCTAATGATAGCTGCAGTATCTCGTCAGTGCCACTCAGAGAAACATCACCATTTATACCAGTTGCCTCTGCTGCTAGACTCTGATTAAATATAAAGCTAAAACTGTATCCTGTAGGAAGACAAATCATAGAGGCTATGAATCAACACTGATATAATAATTCAAAGTTTATTCTAACTCATGGAGATGTTCTCTGGATTTTGTTGACTGCAGAGCATTTTCAGAAGCAGCTCCACAGTATGCTGAATCTGATTCAGGACTACCCAAAGCTGCTGTTTGTCCGCTGCTCTGTACCTCTTTCACTCCCCCTTAACTGGCATTATTGACTGCCAGTAACAGTAACATCAAACTCAAACCTATTCCTAAAACAAAATATTTCTTCTTACATTTTGGAATGCCAGAGCTGTCTTGGGGCAGCGGTTTGGTTTTTTTGGACATATTTTCCTCCAACTGGGTTACAGCACCCTTGCTATTGTCAAATACAAGTAGGGAGAAGGAATACAGGGTTGGAAAGGAGGAAATTAGAGCTGCCATTCTGACTGTGACACAGGCTCAGAATGGTCCGTGATGAGCTTGAAATTGCACCTTAAGATATCACTGCTGAGATATTAATGGGTTCATTTCCATAAAACATTTGTATTGTTTTCCCTTTTAATTAGTTTTTGGATATCATAGATCATGCTTTCAAAAGCTAAGCAACCATTTTAGAACCATTAGAATCATCAGAACAAGAAAAAACAAGAAGAACAAAAGTGAGAACTTCAAAGTTTAGGCTTGGATTAATAAATGTAGGAAATAACATTCCTACTTTCTTAGTGTTTCAAAGGCAATCATGAGAAATAAGAATCATGATACTTGGACCTCAGTGTTTTATCATCTATTTTCTCATATTCCAGAAGCTTCTGTTCTAATTACAAGAATGTGGTGTGCCACATTCATTTATTTTATTAGAATCACTAAGGTCAGAAGAGACCTCTAAGATTATCAAGTCCAAGGTCAACCCAACAGCACCATGCCAACTAAACCATGTTCTGAAGGGTTATACCCACATATTTTTTCTAACACTTCCAGGAATGGTGACTCCACCAACTCCCTGGGCAGCCTGTTCTAATGCCTGACCAGTCTTTCAGCAAAGAAATGCTTTCTAATATCCAATGTGATCCTCCTTTGGTACAACTTGAGGCCATTTCCTCTGGTCCTGCCGTTAATTACTCAGGAGAAGAGGCCAACATCCACCTCACTGCAGCCTCCTTTCAGGCAGCTGTAGAGAGTGATAAGGTCTCCCCTCAGCCTCCTCTTCTCTAGACAAACAATCTCAATTGCCTCAGCCTCTGCTCATAGGATTTTTTGATCCCATTACAAACCAATGAAGAAAAGGCTTGTTACCAAGTGTAAGTGCCCCTTTTCTGCAAAGACTGAACTTCATAATGAATTTTACATCTAAAACAAATCTCCAGACAAAAAGGAAACCCCCAAGAAAACATACCAAGAATCCTCATGCCTGTACATGCACTGAATGCATCACAAAGGCACAATGCGAGACAGGAAAATTTTTTTCTCAACCATTTAGAGCATCAAAGCAAGTACAACAATTCCAAACACTTCCTCCTTCACAAGATATATTCTGCACTCTGGATTAAAAAAATGTGTCTTACTACTTACCAGTCTTCTGCTCTCCACAAGACTGGCAACTATTCATTCAGTATTTCTAAAAAAGAAGAAAACAGGAATGCTAACTTCAGTTATCAAAGTCAAGTTCAGGTTGATACAAATGTCCTAAATTCAGCATTTTTTTCACACGCATTTAAAGATGACATAGTAAAAAAAATATCGAATAGTGTTCTACAACTTGCTACAAGTTTCACCCTAACCAGAATCACCACAATAGGTTTGAATATGTCTGTGTAAGAAAACATATGTTTATCCACTCTTCTTTAATATCTCCAGTGCTTAAGTAGAAATTCATCTACGTATCTGTTCCTTATGCTCTCAATGCAGTTATGGCTCACAAATTACAACTGTCTACAGTTTTGCATTTCCAGAAATTCAAATATTGGAAATAAAAGCTCAGAGAACTCAAAAACAAAAGGATGATGACCGCACATATTCAAAATACTCTTATGCCAGTTAGGTTTCTCTGGTGCTTTCTTGACAAATGTAAAAGATGCAGCTCCTGCCTAACTCAAAGAGTCTCAGAGTCACAGCAAAAGAAGTTCATTTGAAGATTAAATAAAAACAGCTCAGAACAGATCCCATAGGAAAAAAACCCAAACAAACCACAAACTACATAGCTTTATAGAAAAGTCTAAAATACTTTTTAACAGTTTGTGCCAAAAAGTCAAATATATACACACAATATACACTCTCCTTATGTATTTCTTTTACAACTCGGTATTTATTTTCTATTTTCTTTCATCGTACAATTTTATTACAGAATTTCAAACATTATTTCATTAAGAGAAGTTTTATACACAGGTTAATTTAGTATGGATTTTGATTGCACTAAGAGCTATCCATTCAAGCTATCATGAGGGCTTAAGGGAAAGTTTTGGGTTGAGTTTTTATCTCAGTGCTCCCTAAGAAATTAAGATCTGACAGGAATTTCTTACAGTGACAATGAGGCCAGCAAAGCTAATTTTATTTCCTAAAGAAATGTAAAACAACAACAACAACCAAGAGTAGCACTTAAAGAGAAAATGAATATGTATACAGTACTCTATTTGGAGGCAATTCAGAGTTGCATTTATAGCAGCTTGTTACCAAAGCAGCGCCAGCAGTGTTTATTAATTAAAGGTGGTTTTTCATGCTCCTTTGCGAAGAAAGTGAGAATCAGCTTACTGTTTCTGGGGAATTACAGTTTTATAACCATTTAAAATATGAGGGTGACTAGTTCTGCCACCTGTTTGCCCTGCAAACACTCTGCCTCTTACACATGCCAGAAATTCTGACAGCTCTCTTTCAGATTGCCTATACATTACTTTAAATACTTCTGTACGGATTTTGAATTATTTTATACATCAACCAAAATCCTTGCTGGTGTTCTTTTAAAGCAACTCTGCTCTTTGCTTTCAAAAGAACGTGTTTCTTCATTCCCCTGAAGAAGCTCAGAACATCAAGGAAAATAACATCAAGTGATAGCGGGTTCAAACGTATTTCTAATCTTTACAACCCTTCAGTACTTACATTAAAAAAGTGAGGCATAATTTATTTCTGATGAAACAGAGTTGCTCAGATTTCTGCTAATAGGATCCTCAGGGCAAAAGGGGTATGGAAAGCACCGATAAAAGAAGAGAGCTTCATTTACTGTTTTGTCCTACCCTGGAAACAATAAATTAGTAATAGTGTTTACTCCGATTATCGTTGATTTCGGATAAATTGTTCTCACTTAGCAAATAGGGAAATGAAATTCAGTGCCCAAGGGACTGAGGATGTAAATCTATGCCAATGGCTACAACTGAAGAACCATTTACAGACCCATTCTGAATTCCTGGATTAATTCCAATCATTGCTGATTCTAGTATTCTAGTACCGTTTACCAGTTTAATAGTGCAAGTTGGCACTTGCTTTGCCTTCTGCTCTCCTCATGCTCATAATGAATGTTCTTTTATTTATTTATTTTCAAATCCTTGAAGGGTCACTAGCACAGTTCTTTCTCAGCAGTACACACCTATACTTAGATACTGCTCATCCAAAGTTCTTCAAATAGCCAATTCTTATTCAATCAGCTAGAAGAAACATGTGAGAATGTTAAAATGGCATACTGTCTTATTAAAAAAAAAAAGTACTTCTCAGAAAAAGCAGCATGGAAGCAACAGGAACACCATTACTCAGCCAAGATCACTTGGGCTAAGTATGCTATTAAAGGTGTTTTGATTTCTTTAAAGCACTGTATTATCATCATACTTCCTATGCTCGAAAATAATGAAAGAGGATACACATCAGGGTATTGAAGCTGATGGCATATGGCAAAAGCTTCAGGCTAGTATTGCATTTCCTCCTATGGAATTATCAACATTTATTACCACTCATTAAAATTTAATTTTATAGAGCATCTTTGAAAGGTCATGTTTTAAACAGGAGAATTGTAGCCGATATTACTAAGGAGTTAACCATTTCAGGAACACAAATACATATTTGTTGTTTTGAATTATTCAATATAATGCATAAATGTGATTAATTTCATGTTTTTAAAATAAAAAAGTAGTTTATTGTTTTCCTATTTAATTAGCACAGTCACCTGTTTTCTTTTCTCCTGAAAAATACCTTGATTTTAAAAGTGACATTCTGTTACTACAACGATGTTTGGCCATAAACTGATTACCTCACACTGCATTTGCCATATTCTGAGATGGCATGTACCTTAACGGTTTAGTTACTATTTTCATAGGTACTACATTTATCATTTAAACATGGTGCATGGAAGTGATGAACCACATTTGGAAAAATCAAATGAAGGTATAGTTTAGGAAGCGAAAAAAGGATATCTAGATTAGCCTCCAAAGTGTCCAGTAGGCAAATTCCAACAGCGTAATCATTATTTGAATCTTAGTATTCTGTAAAATTTGATCATGCTTAACAATCCATTCTGACTAGTGGCAGTACCAAAATAAGCTTAGCACACCACTACGTACATGTGTGCAGAGTATTGCTGCTACCTATATAAGCTACTGATGCACCTTTTAGATATTTCTAATCCTTTTTTTTTTCCAAGGGAAATCAAATTACAAGTGCAGGGAGCATCAGTTTTAACCTTTAAAAACATGAATTTAAAACTCAAAGTCTATTTGTTTACTGCTAGTTTATAGACATATTTGTGAGCTATAACTTGTTCTGAGAGCTTCTCCTTGTTGGCAGGAAGACCATGTGGACTGTTTGCTGTCATCAGTGGCTTTTGGCACCCTCAATTAAGATTTTTAAATCATTAAAAAAAGGCACAGTAGGATGTTTGGTACACCTCACAGTAGCTCTCTTTATACATATAAAATTCTCTTTTGAAGAATCTTCCTTTTCAAACTTGGATGCTTAACAAAGCAATACAACTGCAATGCAACAACATTCTTCTCATCTATACTATCAGCTGAAAGAGGAGAACACACACTGTTATTCTCTAGATGAAGAACTGGCTATGAACTCAACTATTCTGTATTATGAACTGTACTATTCTGCCGGACTGGATAGTAGCAAGCTAGGAAGCATATGTTTTCCACAATGGGAAAAAAGAAAAAAAATCCAAAATAAGGGACAAGTAACAGTGTCACAGAACAAACCCCTAGCTAGAAGTTTTGTAAAATCTAATCTATGATTCTTATTTATTGTCCCTGCAGTAGCACACAATATCATAGCAATGTTCTTCTAAATATTTAGAAATCACTTTCTTAACATTTCAGGATGAATTTATGAACATGCAAATAAAAGTATGCCTCTCTGTCTTTGGCTACAAAGCCTTTTTAAACCCTTACTGAGAAGTTGCTCGTATCAGGTAGATTGAACATAACTTTCTAAGACCATGAATAAATTGCTTAAGATGTGCCTTCATCACCTTCTCAGCCTCACCACAATTTACATTTCAGAGGGAAAGGGTAATACCACAAAGATTAAAAGAGAAATAAATAAAACTGAGGACAGACAAGCCCTAATACCAAACAAAGGCTTCTTCCTAGGCTACTCAAGTCAGACATTTAGAATAGAATGTAATAATAAATAATTATCACACATGGAAACTAAATCAAGGAACACTGTGGTCAAAAGGTGTACATTTCATCTTCACTTTAATATGATTAACATATTTACAACACTCTCTTCAAAGACCTCTCAAAGCAGAGAGACATCTGTAACAGATGTATGTTCCTAACTTTCATCTACTAGTCTTGAAAACACCTGCTTAGCTCTAAACTCCATGCATCTTTTATTTTCAAGTTTTGCCGAGGTTTTAAGCCCAAACCTCTCTGTCACTGATTGTCAAGGTTTGGGCAGGACTGTCAAGTTTCCAATTTTGTACAGGTCTAAACCAAGCATAAATTAATGTTTCCTCTATCCAATTTTTCTTGGAACATCAATTCAATAGTTACTTTCAGCACAGGCTTCAGTTAGAGCTCCACACAATATATATATATATATATCTTTTTTTTTTTTTTTTCACAGCCAGAGAATACTCTGAGAATAATCCAGCCTAGTCAGCACATAGTGCACACACACACAGGGCACAGGATACTTGGATTAAATAACTTCTTTCAGCTGACCAGATTCAAACTCCAGATAAGTGTATGAGCTATTCCAATGCTGAACACCTTCAATCCTTGAATCTGAATATATTTCAGAATGCAAGATTCAGTAGGATGTGTGATTTGACCTCTCCTCCTCAGACTGCTTGTACGTTTTATACTGAAATTACAAGGGACTTGTTATTAAGTGAATGCATGAGACAGGCATGTTAAATAGCCAGTCCTACTGTTAAATGGCATCTTTAGATGTAGTTTGCCTACTGTGACTTCATGCTGCTAATAAAGATAAAAGTTCAAAACCTATGAGAAAATCTGTTATAATAAGAAATACAATTCAACATAAACATCAGATTCTACGAAAAACTAAGGATTGTTTTTTAAAATACATTTTTGAGACAACAGACTGGCTAAACTGTAGGAAAGTATGGAAGCAATTGTACCATTAGATCATAGAATTATCACTTTGATCTGCACCACAAAAAAAAGGATAAGATTTATAAAACCATGGTATGTAGTTGCACAAACATTTTCCAGTATAACTGGTGGAATTCCGACATTCTGATAACAAATGCAAAAGCAACAGACTTCATAGAATGCAACACCAAATTATAATCAACTACTTGTAAAATTTTTAGTAGAAACAGATGTAAATCTTAATCCAAGGAAAAACTGAGATACAATGCTTGCCCTGAACTGTTCTAAAGAACGTCAGGAAGACTGCATTTCAGAATCAGGCTTTTCTGAGTTCTGTCCTCTGACTCCAAACTGACATCGTCCGTAAGGCCTCCAAAGTTCCTTCAAGATGTTTACTTTCTAGTCATAGTAATTCCTTGACGTTATTAGACTCACAGTAAGATGCGCGCTGCAAAGGCTCTGAAAAGACTATTTCCACAATAGCCTCTCTATACAGAACATAGCAAAGGCGCCTTCACGCTGACATCTTCAGAGTTTTTGCTCACACCACTGTCTGACAACCTTTGCTGTTATTTCCATAAATTCTTAAAAAAATGTATTTTAAAAGGTCTTTCTTTTAACCAGGGCAGCTGGTTAAGGAGAGCACATGAATAGGAAACAGTCTTTTATATCAGGAAGCAACATGTCCTTTCAGGTGCAGTTTGCAAACTCATTCTTGTTTGCTATCCACTGCTTATTTTTAAAATAATGCACAAATCATTGCCAGTACCATGGAAATAATCAACAGAGAATCAAAACCTGGAGCTTTTACTAGAGCACAAATCAAAAGCTGTTGGAATCCAACAGCTGGAGCCTGTCTCATTATTTCACCATGCTTTGATGTGCTTTTCAGCCAAGTTATCTTAGAGAATTACTTGCAGATATGTCTATCTACAAATTCTACATTGCTTACACATTATAGTTTCCAACAGAGATAAATACTGTAACTGAGTTCTCATTTTCAAAAAAAACTTTTTTTTAATCTTTTATTAAGCACAAAACCTTGTAAATAGAGGAACTGAAAATCAGCTGCATCCAATAAAAGAATCAAGTTTGCTATTGACTTTGAGCTTGCAGTTTCCATTAGATTATCCATCAGACTTTTATTATATGATCAACTGCCTAATTAATTTTGTACTCATGTATTTAGGCAGAATACTGTATGTTTCAACGGGGTTTACTGTAACCCTGCACCTGCGGCCTCAAAGATTTAAACAGCTCTCTATCATAGATTTATACTGTGCCTATAATTACGTCAGCTGGAGTATGGTTCCAGCTATTGAGTCTGTTGAAATACAACAGCATTTAATTTCTGAGACACTAGAAAATTTGCATCTGCAGCTATGTGTCTTTGGACTTCAATCAGATCAAAGTCACTGAGAGATATCGAGAGTTAGATAAAATATTTTGCTCAGACAGTTTCAGTGGATAAATCAGACACTGTTTTATTTGCCCTGCTTATCTAGTAATATGAACAGATGCAATCATGCTACTGTATAATGAATGTTGATTGCCAAGAGTATTTGATTTTGCAACCATTCTGTAGTGATAATTAAAGATAACTTGATATCCTATACAGTGATAGTTAAATATTGCTTTGTGTGCATTATTGTATAAATAAATGCCACAAAGAATGAATGTATCCTCTAAAACTTTTTATCTGGCATGTATTTCAGGGTAGAAGAAACTCAATCTTGATTAAAAAAATATTCAAATGCAAATGAAACTCTTAATTCCAAAATTGTTGTTATTTATCCTTTATTTTCTTCTGCTTTCCAGTATTTATGTTAAGCCAAGACTTAGTACTTCATGATGCATTAGCTGTAACCTCTATAAAAAGCACAAGAAATGAAGTAACCTGGAAGCCATACTACTACCAACACCAGGTCTGCTCCAGAGAGTGCTGTAGCCAACAGTACTCTCTGTGACTATGAGTTTCAGATCAGGCCCACGTGTGGTAGACACATTTATTACACCATACAGAAAACCTTAGAAAGGACACATCTAAATATATTTTTCCCACTAATAAATGTTTCAAAAATTCATACTATTATAGTTTCAACCAAAGCTTGGTATTAAAATTAAACTATACATCAAGTAAGAGATAGGAGCCGAGTTGTCCCTTTCTCAGGGAAAGCATGGAGAGACTCCGACTAAAGACATTTAACTATTTTTTAAAGTAATTGGGCAAATGATTCTACAGTTCTCCTGCACAGTGGATTATATGTCACACCCCTGCAACTGTTGCTTTGTTCCTATCTAGCACATTAACTGGATAGAGTAACTGGATATGTGAGATGACACAGAAATGCATCTTTATTCACTGAGGCATACAAAGCACTAGCACTGTGTCCTCTGCACTGTGTATGCTCAGAAAGGCAGAGAAGCAGGAATACCTTCCTTTGCACTGCCACAATCAAGTTCTTCTCTGTTTTGAATATGTACAGCCTTTTTCAGAAGCAGACATGGCCTTAGCCCAAAAGCCATCAATATTATGCCCTGCAACCTTGCAAAATGCTATACACCAATTTGAACAAGTTTGCTTTGGAACAATGAAAAGTGTTCTGTGTATATAACCATTAGTAGAATCAAGGTACAGAACAACACATAACATATTTAATTAATTCCACTTAACTATTTTAGTCCCCAGACAAAATATTTTACGTACCCCTTTAGTAACTGTTTCAGGCTGGACTAAGTGTCATGGCTGCTATACAGAGCACTAGGTAACTGTCAGGCATCTCCAATGCCAATATTATATGTTGCTTTTTATCTCTAGAGTTTTATGCTTCACTTTTAATCATAACTCAACTGACAACACAGTGAGCTGCTTAGTTCACCGGTCAATAAAGTTAGCAGGTGAACTCCTTATAAATGACAGAAACACTTTCATTGCAGCAATTCCCTGTTTTAGAAAGGGTATGTGTCAGGTGTCGAAACTTGCCAATTAAATTATCTTCATTCTTGATGTGAGCTTTAGTCATTGAGTGTATGTTGTGAGCTACATTCTCCCCCAGCTCCCCACACCATGAGAACTGTAAGACTAACTCCTAGACAGTCTCTTCTGGATCAGTGATAATTTGAAGCTGATAATTATTTCTGGTTTTCACTAAGAAACAGAAAAATCCCTGTGCCTCTGATGTATTTCCACTGTGTGTCATTGTGTATGTCAGAAATATATCAGTTTCCTGCCACCTAAGAAAGCATTTCTGCTGACATTCTTATTACTGTTCATTCCAATTTATAAAGTTACCTGTTGAGGAATTTTATGATACCATCTCCTTCCTATAGAGGCTACCACCTAAGCCTTGATTAGTTCACAGGAGATCAAACTCTCTAACAAGATACTGTCAGATGCAGTTTTAAGACTATAACTAGGTCATGTTTATTACCTGCATCAATCCTTTCATGTAGTACAGTAAAGACAAAAAAGAAATTTAGAAAAAAAAAAAAAAAAGAGAAAACTGTTATGAAAGTCTAACTAAGAGATCTAAAAACGCTTCTCATCTCAAAAGTGGAATGGCATAAATGACTTTTAAATCACCAAACCCCCAAGCCCTATAGTCTCCAGCTTTGTCTAAGACACCTTACAATCTTAGAGCTGTTGTTTGTTACAAAGATAGCATATGAGCAGAGTAATTTGTAATACAGGATCCCTTAGATATTAATTCAGCAATAGCTGTGGAAAGGATTTGTGTTCTCATGAGGACAGAACGAGATTCTGCACAGTAGGGATATTCTCTAAGAGATGGGATTGTTCTGGGTAGTTTTTGAGGAGCTACACTACAACAGAAATAACACTAAAAGCTTTATAAAGTTGTTTTGTATCATATTTAATCACTTTTTTCTTTGACCTCTCATGATAATACATCACTGTAACGGAATCCTTGTTGCATTCTGCTACTTATGTTGGTTCAGTATTACCCCTTTATTGAGGCATCTTATTTCGGCTTTTGCTAATTTTCAATTGCAAACATGTTGCAAGACAACAAAGTATCTTTTTGAGAAAAATTAAGTTCAAAAGGGTTTCCCTAATTTGGACTGAAATGTGACTGCTATGTCCATGGCTTGAAACAGAAGCTATCAGAAATACAGACAATCATACCTTTATTCACTTCTGTTTCTTTTAGGTGCAGCGTCACTGATGCTCACGTTTACAGGCAATCAGCTACTCACTGCTTAAGGAGATGAGTAAACCTGCTTTTCCAAAAGCACCGAGGGAAAGGAAATCATGGCTATGGCTCCAGCATTCATGGTTGTGGGGGAGAATTCTAACAAATCAAAAAGGTACTAAAACAAATAGTTTCCATAAATGAATACATAAGAGTAAAGTAAAAGCTGTTAGGTAACCAGAAATTCCTAATGTAATGGTGAAATAATCACTATTAATCCTACTGCTTGAACCCACTGAGTTTGGGGATAAGCCACAGCATTAGACACAGATGCTATTAAGATATACTTTGCAGGAACAGGCATCTCAGGAGAGAACATGACTTAACCACATTTTTGGGTCATGTCTCCTCTCCTGTATCCTCCTTATTCCTGCCAGTACTAATTTATGTACAAGCTCACACTAATATTGCCAGCAAGTGTGTGACAAGCAGCCTAAATGGGAAGCTTCTCTAGCATAAATGAAACACATGGGAAGTGGAATGAGGTGTAGACAAAGTACCACTATACTGATTTTACAATCTATATATATAGTTAACGGCAAGTGCAAAACCTATAAAAGTCAACAAAGAGGCTAGATACACATGCTACAACTTATGAAGAAGTTACAACTGCCTGAAGAATGTTTTCACAATTTAAAAACGTATTTGTGTTTACTTATGAAAGTCCTTTGAGTCTGTCAGAATGCTCAACTAACACAGAATGCACGTGTAAAAGCAGCTTACAACAGTGAAGGACTAAAGCTGTGCATCTGTGTTTAACTCCAAACATCCCAACAAAACAGATATACCTAGAGGTATATTCTTCCCACAGATCCTTTTCTTTAGCACCTCCAGGGCTACTATTGATTATAATCTGCTTCCTCTTGTGAAACAGAGGAAGACAAAAAGGAGAAAAACTCAGCCAGTTGTTTTACTTAACATCTGAAAACAGAGCCTTACATCTTTTCCCTCTTTGATCTCTTCTTGATTAAGCAACCTGCTTACCTTTCAACACTTGTGAGCTTTTCCACAAGTCTGGTTGCAAAGTATTGAGAGTTTCAAGAGGTGGATAAGATCCCCGAAATGCTGGTGAAACTTCTCAGAAGTTGTATACTCTGTGCCCTGACCACAACGGCAGCATCCTTTGGGCAACATCTACCTTTTCCAAGACTGATAGCTCTCTTTTAATTTTAGAACAACAAAAAAACATAACAAAACACTGAGATTTAAACTGCAGGAGACACCAGTTGGTGTGATGAGACTGTTAGGTGCCTGTTCCAGGAGAGAATCCCAAACTCCAGAACTTCCACAGAGGAAGGAAGTGGGGCACTCTAACCCATGACGGATAAAGCCAGAGAAGGAAGAGTACCTCTAAAACTCCTGTCTGTATGAAAGATTAAGATTGTATCTCACAAGAGTGAGGTTTTGGGATTATTTATCTGAGGATAGAAGCAGTGGGGCCTAAACTTTGCATCCTGGATTGTTACAACAGAAACACGACCTAGTTTAAAGATACTGTAGTGACTTTGCTGGAAATATAAAAAACCCAAACACACCATAGCTGGATGTCCACTCATAACCCATAGCAAGATGAATTGAAGAGATGCTTTAACTTCCTCCTTATTAAGATAAAATACCTCATACTTTCAATTTACCAACTCGGAGCCAAAGCTCATGCTTAAAAAATAGAAATAAAAATCAATGAATACTCTCAAGCATGGCAGGCCTAAAGACAACAGCAGAAAGAAACTGTTTAAAGAACAAAAGCAAAACCTCCATACAGTTGTAAAGAAAATAATATTTAGAAAAGCAAAAAACATTGCCATCCTGCCACTATCCCAAAGAGGGTAAAAAGAAGTAAAAGGAACTTCTAAAATTCCAAAAGTATTTCTAAACCTACGTACCTTTGCTCCCAGAATGCTTTCTTGCTTGTGTGATGTATCTCTACTACATGTACACTGCATCTGTATTTACAGTGATGCATTGTTGCACACAAATCATTCCTAGACCCTTCCTCCTTCCACGTTTCATTGAAAGCTTGGAATCCAGCCTTGTATGAGCCCGCAGCACTCCAGATGGGTCTGAGAGCCTTGCCAACAGCCTTGCTCAATACCATGAGATAATTTAACAGTCTTCTGTTTAAACATTGTGCAGTGATCATGATTTTTTATTCAAAATAATAAGGGCATATGGCACTGCTTTAATAATACTGCCATTTTAGGTGGAGTGCAAGGATTTTTTAATTTTTTTTTTTTATTATAACACAATATCCACATAGCTACTATAAAGGGACAGCAGAGAATAATGAGGATGACCTACTCAAAATGCAAGTTTTGCATTAAGACATTCTGTGCAAGTTTGCTAAATGATGTAATGTCAGGAAAGAGTTCAAAGGCCTGATGAGATGGCAAAACATTATCAACTCAGTGTAAAAAGTATGGGTACAGGGATTGTCTGACTCCCTTTTTTTTTTTTTAGAATACCTAATTGAAAATTAATGCTTGACAATGTATATTAATCTATGCATTTACATATACAGATGTATTTCTTTTCCAATTATGGTATCAATAACAACAGTTTTTCTCTCCCTACATTGGCCTAAGTTACCCTATTTGCTCCAGTTCTGCTCTTTGCTAACTAGTGCTCTGTTTAGTCCTGTCGTGAAAGTGTCCTTGAGGTTCTAAGTTCTTCTTAGGTAGTAAGTCTGATCTATGTATCGGTCCTATTAATCACAGCTCTCAATATTTAACATAAATTTACTTAATATTTTTATAGAACCCATTCTACTTAACTTTTGGGTCACCATTGTGACTGGTACTTGTGTGACTTTAAAATATCTATTTACCAGAGATAATATCTCAGACAGTCAAATCACGTAAAATTTTTGTCTATTCTTTTATGATAACTGAATTAAATGTAGTAATCATTTAGAAGCTGCTGAAGCACCAAATCAAGAAAGTTTAGTAAAACATACAAGGTTTTTGAATGCTGAGGACAACTCTCAATCACTGTATCCATATTACTGTATATTCTATTTTCCCTCGCTGAGAACAACATCCAGATAAAATTATGAAGAATTAAAAACTCAATACTGTAGTACTCACAGTACTATTGCCTCTATCTTCTCTAAGTTTTCAGGTTACTTTTTCTCTGTCCTCCAAAACACAGGTGTAAAATTGCCTGATGGATCTGATTACATTGAAGTTGAAAGTAGGACAGAATTACAAAATGGAACAAACCATTTAGGAACTGATATAGCGAGGAAGATTAAACTTAAGATTATATTGCCTGTTTTTGTTTGGTTTTGTTGTTGGTTGTTTTTTTTTTATTACTGTTAGCTTCATGAAGTCACCCAATAAATCCACTTCTGCCCTTCGTCAACCAATGGTGATTGTCTTGGGAGTCCTAGCAACAGGAGCAATTACTAGTAAGATTGTTAATAGCTCTTATAACTGCAGTACACAAC
Source organism: Apus apus (assembly GCF_020740795.1). Lineage (NCBI taxonomy): Eukaryota > Metazoa > Chordata > Aves > Apodiformes > Apodidae > Apus > Apus apus. The sequence goes on along the minus strand of NC_067294.1, from coordinate 13,683,059 downwards.
CGCGCCTTGAAAAAAATACCTTTATATGTAATATAAATATATTAGTGCACAGCAAATTAATTACAGTATTTCTATTACCCGTTTACATAGCAATCGTTCTGTGTTTCTAGAGAGCTAATAGTGTACATAGCAATAATCTTCTGTTTACTTTAACTGCATCACTGAATTACAAAATCTTCTTCAGATAATGTAGTTTTATAAGACCAGGTAGACTGTCCTAGTAAGATATTTCCAGATACAAACTCTTGCCTGTTTTTTACCTTTTGATGGTCACACTAATGTGTGTGCACCGCAAATACAACTATTGGCTAATATTACTGCACATTTATCTATTAAAACCCAGAACCAGGTTTGTTTGTATTTAACAGCTGCAAGAAAAAAAGGATTCTGATTCTAAGACAATGATCAGTATTTAACATGAAGTATCATGTTAATACAAATGGTTAAGTAAAGTGAGGAAACTTCATTATAGGTAATGGCTGAAAACTTCAGTGACTCACTATGTTCCAATGAAGTGTACATGCTGAAAGGCATAATTTCCTTCAGCCATGCCTCAGATTCACTCTTCATCACAAGAAAGGTAAAAAGTACAATTACAGCACACATGACATCAACCAGTTAAAAAAAAAAAAAATCAATATGGAATAAGATTTATCATTATACATTATTTGTATATTTACACAAATAAAACAATACTGAACTAAAAAATTTATAATTGTAATGATCAAGATTAAAAAAAAGTTGAGAACAGATATATTATTGCATTTTTGTTATTTCAACTACAATAGCTAAGTAATGCCATATTATACAGACTTCAAAACATTAAGGATAACAACTCTTCAGATCTGGAAAGACATGTATGCATTTATATCCTCAAATTACATACCAGTCCATTCTTTGGGCAATTGAGAAGTCTGAGAATGTAAAAAACCTGCTATGGAGAAAGAAGGATTTCAAAGGAAAGCCTAAAAAAGAAAAAAAAAAAAAATAGGCATCCTGATGAACTGCAGATAAAACTACTTTCAGTTCCTGATTACCAGTGCAAAGTATTACATACACAGACCTTTCATAATGCAGCACTTGGTTTTTAGTATTGTATTTTAGTATTTAGTTGGACACAATCCAACTTTTCATTTTCACAGAGAATAGTCTGTTTGTTGTAGCAGTATGTTGTGACCCTCCACCGGAAAACAAACCAATGTGATATAAGGGATTCATCTACACTTGCAAGTTTTGTCCTTCATAGGAAAGGGGAAATAGAAAACAACTTAGAAGTACCTTCTATTTCTAAGGCACAACTTATATAGGAGATAAAACAGACCTTAATCTAAACAAAACTTATTTTTACTTTTAGTATAACATTCTCTTCAAAGAGGCTGTATTCAGTTGGTGATGATTTAGGGAAAGAATTATATAGAACACCTAGGATACTCTGCACCTACTTCAGATGTCTAGCAGCGGTAGGGGAACATAAATAAATAAATAAATAAAGTGTTGCTACATGCTTTTAAAATATATTGTAAAATTACTGGTATTATTCCAATGTCAGGATAAGAGCTTAAACTGTATTTTTACAGGTACAGAAATGAAATATTTGACTTTTTGTACTGGATGAGAAGTAGCTTCTTGCTCTGCTTACTTTAATGGAAGAACAGTAAAATACACAAAACAGAAGAAGATTCTCTACAGGGAAAGGCTGCTCTTCCTCAGCATTTCACCTGGCACAGAAACTATCTTTGGAATGCTGAAGACAACAAAGTCAGCAATAAAGAAAACATTAGACTAGTCACTGGTAATATGCCTTGATTAATAGAGACTGAAAGCCTGGCTTGTATTGATAATGCATCTTTAACAGTGCGTAACAGCATGATCATAGAAACTGAAATCTCCAGTTTTCCCAAGAAATTACAATCTTCATAAATAGACAAATTTTGTGTCACCTTTGTGTGGAAAATTCCAAGTTCACATTATTCACCCACCTAACTGTACTGTAAAACAGGCCTTAAATTCTACTCATCCTTCAACATTTTTTGTCTTTCCCACACTGAGAAGCGGCTTAGTTCTCCTTGTAATGGCCATAAGGACAACCTAAACACCACAAGGCAAAGGCACAGTCATCCACATCCTGTGGTTCTGACACTCACAGATCACAAGGACTAGAAAAACAAAACAGTTTAAAGATGCAAAGCATCAAAATAATCTGCACTCTTTATCTGGTAATACTGGAAAAATACATTTGATAGTCTATCCATTTCACCCAGCGAAAGGGGAAAAGGGCAAATAAATGTTAAATAAGAACTGCTTTGTAAGGCATATAGAGAAGAGTCACCCAGATATCTGACACTGGAGTGATAATGATCAGTACATTCTTTTAAACCAACGCTTCTACATTCTGTGCCACCCTCCCCCCTGGGATTTAGTACAAGCACATATCTAAAAAAAAAATAATTCTCTGTGGAAGGATACCAGTAATTACTTGGTTCATCAGCAAAGACAGAACAAGCCAGCCTGAGAAACAAAATTTCAATAATCTGCTTTCTTCCCTCTTGATCTGAAATAAGGGAAAGCTGTCCAGCAAATAGGGACCTGGGGGTTCTTACTGATAGGCTGCTGAATATGAGCCAGCAGTGTGCCCAGGGGTAAAGAAGGCAAATGACATCCTGGCCTGTATTACAAATAGTGTGGCAGGCAGGACCAAAGAGGCGATGGTTGCTCTGTACTCAGCCTTGGTGAGGCCACACTTCAAATACTTTGTCCGGTTTTGGGCACCTCAATACAAGAAATACATTGAGGTGCTGAAGTGTGTCCAAAGAAGGGCAACAAAGCTGGTGAAGGGCCTTGAGAACAAGTCTTATGAGGAGTGGCTGAGGGAACTGGGGCTTTTTAGTCTGAAGACAAGGAGGCTGAGGGGAGACCTCATCGCCCTCTACAACTACCTGAAAGGACATTGTGAAGACTTCGGTGCTGGTCTCTTCTCACAAGCAAATGGTGATAGAACAAGAGGAAACAGCCTCAAGCTGCACCAGGGGAGGTTTAGACTAGGCATTAGGAAGAATATTTTCACTGAAAGGGTTGTCAGACATTGGAACATGCTGCCCAGGGAGGTGGTTGAGTCATCTAGATGTGGTGCTTGGGAATATGACTTAGTGCTGGACTTGGTAGAATAGGGTTAATGGTTGGACTCAATGATCTTAAAGGTCTTCTTCCACCTAAGTGATTCTATGATTTTGTGATTCTATGATTCTAAGGGTGAAAATGCAGTACAAAATGCACTGCTCAAGTGAAATCAATGGTTTCAGAAACATGAAAATTTTTGTAATAAATTTAGTGGTCTTGTTAAAAAAAAAAAAAAAAAAAAGCCTGAAAAGCAAGTCAGCCCATGCATTTCTAGGCATATTCTCTTTCTGATTTAACCTCACTCGTTTCTGAACTCTTTGTCCCTGTTCCCTCAATACGCACCCTATTCAGTCTCCTGCTCCTCTCAGCTACCATCCTAGTCTGCACTTTAATTCAACTGGTACAGTTTTCTATTCTGCTGAAATTTCAGGTGGACAAAATAAAAGCCGAAGGAAACATTTCTTCATTAGTTCTAATGCCCAGCACACAGAAGCTTTGAATAGCCAAGTAGAGCAAAATCAGTCACAAGTGTGTAAAGGTTTAATTTGCAAAACAATCCAGCAAACATCACACAACCACACAATCCTCCACTTAGTAAGTTTAGGCTCTCTCAATTCTCCAATTCAGCTTCTTATCTAAACTGTATCTTAAATATAATAAACATGATCATACTGAATATAGTTACAAGTCACAGTAAGTACTTACAGGTTTTCTGTATAACTGGAGACAAAACAATGTGGGATCTCTGTTCCTAGTGCTGAATTCCTAGATTAATAAAACATGATTTGTAGGGTTTGCACCCAACTTCAAAACAGCAAAAAGGTAGTTCCTTCACAGCACGACAAACTGATTACATCAACATTTTCAATCATATGATACAGTAGCTGCTATGTATACTCACTGCCACTTTTCATCTTAAGTAGCTAAACAACTCCAGTTAAATGTACAGTGGAGATAATCTTCCATTCCAAACAAATGTTCATATATTTATTTCAAAAACAGACTCTACAGTGAAAATTCTCTATGTAAGCAGAAAAATCCAGGAAAATCCGTTATGTTCTCATTCTAAATTCAAGTAGAACAAATTAAAGCCCTTAATCTGTCATTTTTCCCTACCAGATAAAGAAGGTGAACACTTTAGAACCCCTGCAGTTTATTATACAATGAAAGGTTAGCAACAATTTTGGCATTCATCACCTTACTCATTTCTAGTGAAGTCTTTCAGACTTCTACACATTCCCAGTACCTAACACACCAGGGTTCTGGCAAGTTACACCAGTGTGGAGAGCAGCCAGACATGCAAGCCATTCCAACTCATGGTGGTGAAATGAAGTCTGCACCATGCTGTTTCAGACTGGCAAAAAACAGAATTTAAAATAAGAACAAATTTCTTTGCTGAATCCAGCCATTTGAATTTACAACAATAACTCACAACAGCAATGCCATCAGTACCCAATCAGCCTAATAAAAGATTTCCCACGTGTTTGCAGAAGTGCGTGGGTCAAGAAGGAAAGGGACAACAAGAAAACCAAAGAGAAAACATCAAGGAGAGAAGGAGTCTGCAGAGGAAGAGAGAAAGTCAAAAGTTCCTGTGAAAGTACAAGAACACCATGAACACTGGACAGGATGTCAAGTGGGCAAAACCAACTCAGGTTAGAAGCAACACAGGAAGAACTAACTTCCACTTACACAAAAGTGAATAGGTAATGTCAGTTAAGTACCACAAAACAGCAAGATTGGGAAGGGAGGTAGAAAGGGAGCCTTAGTAAGTGAGAAAGCTATTGATTGAAGTGAATGAATAAGTGTGAGCACCTAGAAAAAAGTAAAAAAAGGTCATTAACAGAGAAGGAAGAACAAGTTAAAAATGGCCATATGAATCACTTCTAAAAAAATTTGAATAAAAACCTTTTATGATAACTGCTTTTGAACTCATCAGTTTGTGAAAGGTATATTCCAAGTGATCACTGGATATTCAGCTCAACAGTTACTTCATGATCACTGTTTTATCTTACAAGCTCAGCTTTTTCTCACTTTACTTCCGAAGTATAAAATGAAGTTCCACATCAGCGTTCAATCCCTGAACAAGCATGGGGTTTTTTTCATGGTAAAACAAGGGGGAAAAAAATGCTTTTTCACTCAGAAAAAAACCCACCTTTTTGAGGTGCCAAGGCATTTGCCTTGCTTTTGCTTTACTAAACTATTAGAACCCACTCGTTTTGGAAATACCTACAGAATTTCAAAATATCTTTCTAAAGACCTAGAACTTCCCCAAACAGCACATTTTCTAGGCTGTACCAGCAGATTCATAGTAAGTATGAGTGCTTGCTGGCACGCTACCAGGCATCTCTTCCTGTTGACGATTCTGACCTTTATTAATTCAAGTCTGTGCAATCTTCACTACTGATCTGTCAGAACTGACACCTCGTCACACTAAGATTTTGCAGTGAGCATTCTGAAATAGTTCACAGGGCTTTACATTAAATCTACCTGACACCCAGAAAAGGAAAATTATGGCTTTTAGCTTTTCTTTTGTATGTCTGTGGTAGGGTAGCCATACGTTTTGTAATATATAGGCAAAGTAGCTCAACACTCCAAAAGATGACAACCAATCCTAGTAAGTGTACAGCAGAATTATTTTAGTTTGCTCTTACAAAATAGTTTTCAAAAGCAGGTTTTGGTTTCCTGCTCAAAATGTATCTATTAATGGCAATAATAATAAACAAAACAATAAGTTTAACATCTTAAAATTGAAACGTATACAGTTTGAGGCCCTCATTTGTGTTTTCCGCAAATAACTATGCTTCACAGAAAACAGAACGACACAGGAACAGTATAACCTAACACTGGCAAGTACATCTGCCATTAGCATCATCCCTTGGAAAACAACCAAGATTTGGGGAAGGCATTGTCTCAAATATTCCATCACTTGAGCTATTTTATAGGTGACAGTAACAAGTCAGCTGTGAATACATCAGAGTGTTTCAAGATCCTGAAAATTTATACCAACTTTGCACTAATTCCTGTAATCCAGCAGACAGCTGTCATTAAGAGCCTTGTGCAATTATAACATAGACGTAGTATTGTAATTAAAGCCAGCATAACACAAAAGCCAGTAAAGAAGAAAATTTATTTTCTACATAACTGGCTTCAGTTTGTTACATGAATGTAACTAAAAGGAGTTTTGTCTAGGAGTTACTGAAATGTTCTATTTCAGCAGTGATGGAGGAGGTTTCATTTATCCTGTTGCTTATATTAAAGGATAATTCACATGTTTTGCAGTACTTTTAAATCTCCTGGGGATAAAGACAGCATAAACAATTAAGACATTACCTTCTGTTAAAGAACTCCCAGTTGTACAACAGAAAGTCCAGTGAGTGGAATACAAATTTTGCATTTGTAGAAGATTTGCAGGTACTAAATACATGTTACTAGCTTAGTACACGGCATCACCCTACAGAAATAGCTCCAAATTTATTTAGGAGACTTCTAGATAGGAAGCACAAAGGACTCCCATGGCAACCATTCCTTCAACAAGAGATAACCATCAGATGAAAAACCATCAATAGCTAATCAATTGCTTGACAGATCAATCTAACTTATTTCAATACAAACCCAGTAGCTAAGAGAAAAGCAGGAAATGCCATATCTTGACTTCAGTAAACCTCTTGACACTCTCCAGCAAGATCATCTTGCACAAGCTGGAAAAATATAGGCTATATGAAAGCACTGTAAGAGTGTTGAAAAACGCAGTGGGTAACCATCACATTATTCATGTCCTGATAACGATGGTCTGTCTTAAATTACAGTAAAAAGATCCTGATTAAACACTAGTAAGGTGTTTTAAACGAAAAGGACAATGAAACAATACCGAATGCATAGCAAAGTCATGGGGCAGTGTCATTAACATAGACTATGAAGAAGCACAAAATATTTGGTTTTCAACATGATTTTTTGTTTGAGATGATGGCCAAAATAGGCAGTTAAAAAGAAGTGATAAATTCACTTCCTGAATGACATGTTTGCAATATGGAAATTTCACATGCACAAATTCAACCACCACATTTCTCTCTATATAAACTCATTCTATCTATATTCAGATCTTCCTTATATCAGCTGCATTTGCACTCTCTCTTAGTCCAACTTCTTCACTGTGTTCCCTCAATCCTTTTTTGTATCTATAGAAAAAATTGGTGGAAATCTAGAAAAAATAAAACTGAGATGGAAGCAGAATCCCGTAAGTGGTCACAAACTGCAGGTCTCTTTTGAAGTTATTACAAATTTGATTATAAAGTGAAAATGGACAAAGGAACACTTTTCTAAAATTACATTTTCAAATGAGTAGTAAAGAGTTTTCATCATTTGCAAAGTATATTAACAAAATACTAAAATTTCCAAGTTAAACACCATAGTTTCCATTCTGGGAATTTTTACCATGGTTTGAATTACTTCTTACTTCTGCTATCCAAGTAAAACTCAATATTGGGAATGCCAGTCAATTATCAAATGTAATTGCAGTGTGGTTCTAACATTTGATATTAATAGGATTGGACTGACAGCATGACATTACACTGCATGAAAAGACTGTAAATAATCTGACTTATCCTCCACAGCAGCATTTGGACTATACAGGAAGCAAAAAGCACTCCTCCATAAATATAAAAATATGGAAAGCACCACCATAAATGACAAAAAAAAGCCTGACAAGAATAACAAAACATTGCTATTTGATCCACTAGGTAAATAACCAAATCTGCTGAAGTATCCTCAGCAATGCAGAATTATACTACATATCTAGATACTATAGGGGTTTGCACTTTCAGTGTGATTCCTCATTGTCATAAGTAGTGAAAGACACATTTAAGGGTATCTCAATTGGATGTACTGACACTTCCATGAAAAAACAGTGCATCTCTTGTAGACAATTTACTACTGTGGTAATTCCCGGTGAGTGGTAAGACACTGGTACAAGTTACCCCGAGTTTTGGATGCCCCATACCTGGAAGTGTTCAAGACCAGGCTGAATGGAGCTTTGAGCAACCTGCTCTAACAAGAGGTGTTTCTGCCCATGCAGGGAGGTTGGGACTAGATGATCTTTAAGGTCCCTCCGGACACAATCCATTCCAGGTTTCTGCAGTTCATCAACACAGGATTAGTGACTTAACCAAGACCCAACTAGGGAAAGCAAGTCTCCTGAGTCAAAGATGACACTGAAGTGCTTGCATTTGTGATGTGGCCCACAAAGAATTAGGGCTGATTTTTATCACTGAGAAAATGGCCGTTAAAATAATGAGCCTCAACTCTTCTGAGCTGCACATAAAACCACAGACAGTTCTATCAACTCTAGCTCATGGATCAGGAAGGAAAGTCTGAAGTTAAATACATATATTTAATTATAGGAAGAAACCTTTTCCTTGATAATGCTTTGTTTCTGGACAAAGAATTTGCCTAAAGAGCTGATCAAAGAAACGATCTATTGATCAAGAAGACTAAACTGATATATTGTTAAAAATTAATTAAAAAAAAAAAAAATCAATGTACCACACACTTCATGTTCTACTAAAGAATCCAACTAATCAACCAGAGATTGCTCTTGGGCTTTTTCCTCCCCTTTTAGAACTGAAAAGGGTGTTGGAGGATCTTTACTACCTGCCTTTTTGTTAAATGTGGCTAGCTTTGAAGCAAGTATCTCTGAAATGAGGCAGATGGTGTATCCTTTGATGTAGCAGCTTATTCAAAGCAGAAGAAAAAAAAAAAAAAAAAAAAAAAAAAAAAAAAAAAAAAAAAGAGAAACAGTTCTGTTGCAGCTATCTTATTATGCAATGCCCTTTTAATCTCATAGTGATGACCACAGACAATCAAAAGATGAAATCAAGATTCCTCTTGCCACAGCTTTGCAAAAAAGAGGAACTACAAGAAATTAGTCCAAGCTTCTCAATGTGCAGTACGGAAGAAAAGCTCAGTTGTAATGATCCCCCATCTCAAAGTGACAGAGACTAGGAATGCAATAATTATTTTTTAAATCTTCAGGAACTTCACGAGTTCCTGCTTTTCAGTCTAAAGAAAGATGGAACAAGGGAAGCTATCTAGAGCATTAATCTAAAGAGACCAGAATTTGTGTTTTATCAAGAAGACAGAAGAGCAGTAACACGTATTGGAGTGGTCAGTATAGCCAGATCCAAAAGAAATATCATGAATTCTACTATTCAGTCATCATAAAAATTGGAAATAATTAATTACTACATTAAAAGTACTATTGGGTGCATACCAATAACTTCTTGCTCTTACACAGGGAAATGGGAATTGTAAGGAATTGTACTTTTTAAGGGGAAAAAGTACAATTATTGGAAGATTTTTAAACTATCTGAATTCTCACTGATGTATTCAACCAGGCTTTAGGTGTTACTCAGATTTTCATTGCACAATGCATTTGTTTAAAAGTTTGTTTAGAGCAACAGTAGTTCTCCCCCTCAAAGTAGTACTTAGATTTAGATTTGAGCTAATTGCTTTTCAATCAGTAACTGATTTGTTCCAGGAACAAGACTACTTAAACATCCCATTATTAACCTGCATTGGTGGGAAGACACAAATTGTACAGCTAGTGCTATTTAGTCTCCCAGGGTGTTTAAAGTAAAACTATTTCATGACTGATGCTACTAAACACAAGTGCTAAATCAAGGAGACGTATTATTACAGAGATGTGTTTCCCTTTCCAAGTCACTAGGAGAAGAGCTCAGCATGCCTGATTCATCACCTGCTGCACTCTGGAAACTTGAAGTTTAAAGAAAAGAAACAAGTCTCAGCACAGACTTAGCACACAAATTAGCAACTATAGCAATCCTTTTGACCCTACTAAATCACCTCTCTTCAATTAGATTAGATGAAACTCATACAAACTTCAGTTATACAGACTCATAACCCAGTGGTCTGTCACAATGGGGTTAAAATAAGTGGCGGGGGTGGGGGAGGGGGGGGGGGCGGGGCGGGGGGAGAAAAGGTGGTTTAATGCTGGAACTTTTGAAAGAGCTGTTTGAGAAGAGAAGCTAGGTAAAGAACTAGATGCTATGTGGAAGTGCCCTTCTAGGGAAGGCAGGTTCTATTAACTCTAGAAAATCTGTTACCCAACGTGAATTTATGATACAAGGGTCAATTCACAAAGGGAAATGGGAAAATCCTCATGATAGAAGTAGCCTTCAAAAAGTGAGGGTCACATCTCTTTTGGAAGTAAAATTTGAGGATATGCCCTTGACTGAGGGTCTTCTGCTCCTCTTCCCCTGCAGTCTTTCACTCCAGTTTATAATTACAAAAGAAACCAAACTTACATTTGCAGTAATCATGAAAAGCTGCTCAGCACATAAAAAAAAAAAAAAAAAAAAAAAAATTCTCTAGAAAGCCTGAGTCTCTGTGCCATGAGAAAGCTACTTTTATCCTTAAGTCCCATAATATTTTGGGGTTTTTCAGTGAATCAACAGCAAAGTTAATGAACGTTATTTTCAATCATCAGAGCTTAATAACATTTTTTTTGTCAAAGGCAAAACCGTAAACTACAATAGCTACACATTTGGAGTAACTGCTTGTATCTGCAGAATGCCAGACTACTCATATTCCAGCCAAAACAAAGTTACAGTGCCACTGCCATAGCATAGAATACTTGCACTGTACAAGACCTAAACGTAAAAGGAAAAAACTTCTTCTGCTTCAAACAAATCCTGCAGCTGACCAACAAAATTGTGCTGCTCTCATTCAAAATGCCAGAGGAGATACAAAAGCAGGAGGTTACACACGCACAAACAGAACAAACAGATGGGTTTTAACAAATAATGATAGCATTATATATTGCCTCTGGAAGAATGTTATTCACATATTGGTGCAATGGGTGCAAGCTGAAGCATAGAAGGTTCCATGTAAACATGAGAAAAAAAGTTATCCACTGTGAGGGTAACAGAGCACTGGAACAGGCTGCCCAGAGAGGCTGTGGAGTCTCCTTCTCTGGAGACATTCAAAACCCAACTGGACACATTCCTGTGTGACGTACTCTAGGTGACCCTGCTCTGGCAGGGGGGTTGGACTAGATGATCTTTCGAAGTCCCTTCCAACCCCTAGGATTCTGTGATTCATCCTCTAAGACACCTTCTCTGAACTGATACCAAGCTGATTAAATTCCACTGAAGAGACATAGGTGTTCAGTGGATAGAAGAGACAGCTGATACTACAGGGCTTAAATATGCCAGTCAACTCAGAAAACATGTACAGGGCATACCAGATTGCTTTTCAGTTTGACAAAAAGTGGGGTTCTCCTAAGGATCAGTCACCTCAGATGCAGCAATAAAAAGGAAAGATACATGAGGGAAAATCTCTTTTGGTGACAGCAGGTTCCCATGAGCTGAAAGTGGTGCCTGCTGGCAAAAAATGTTAGCTTGGGAACCCAGCAGGAAACATTCATGAACTTGCAGTGGCTAAAAGCTTCCGCTTTTGTAAACAAAAATATATATTGTCAGCCAGATGGGGTTTTGCAAGTGCTTCCAGCTCTAACATGAAGAAATAATCTAAAAAGAGTAAACAGTGGGTATATGTAAATATCAAAAGCTCATCTTTTTTTTTTGTCACTTAAAAAATTAAGCCATATCTTATTGACTAATGAAGTTATCTAAAGATATCAAGAGTAACATTGTAGCCAGCATAAGCAACTGTTTTTGCCTGAAGTGACATATTCTCAGCAGTAGATTTTATTATTTCTTTGTAAAATTTGTTCTGTCATTTCTGCAAGGGAGTTATTTTTAGCTGATAGATAACATGACAAAAAAAACATACATGCAAAGCTTAAAATGTAATTAATAGTGACTCATCAATCTGAGACTACTCTTACAACAAGAAGAGTCAATAAAATATGGATTGGCCAGCAGCACCTTTCCTCAGCCATAAAAATACTCAATAAAGAGTTTTCCTGTTATACGCAAAACTGACCAAAGTAGTACAGTGTGTGGGGCTTAGAGTGAATTATCAGATAGGTAGGAAAACTGTTAAGAAAAGTGCCAGAGGTATACATTTCACTCAAATGTAAATATTCAAATTACTGACAGCTGGAAAGAACACTGCATTTTAGTTACCAAAATAATCAGGTAAGAAAGGTTATTTTAACTGTGCACCCAAAGTAGGCAACTGGACACTACATCTGCTACTATTGGTACACACTCTGCAGACAGACTACAGAAGTGGGGAAAATGCTAGGTTAGCTTTCTGTCCTTATAACTCATTGCTTTACTACAGTATTTTGCACATTATCATGACCCTGTAGTGATGTTACTACATTCTCTTCCTGAAAAAAGTAGCATGACTGATCCTCTGTCCAAACTTTAATTAGGAAGCAACATTACAAAACAAGAAAAAATTAATTAGAGAAAGGGTGACATTCAAGTTTCTACTGGACAGTTAGCTTTGATTTGATTTGGGGGGTTGGACTAGATGATCTTTCGAGGTCCCTTCCAACCCCTAGGATTCTATGATTCTATGATTTATATTTCTATTTTCTGCAAGACATTAGATTTTACAAACCTCTGGGAATACAGAAGGCCACCTTTCTCAAATTTACTATCCTACAATAGAAGATACATCAGCATTCTGATACAGCCTAGCAAAACATTTTTCATTAGTTCAATCTCACTGCAATAATCAGGAGTTGTTAAAGGTCTACATAGTGGATGCATGAAGATGTCTCCAGTTCCACAGTATGATTCCTGCTGGAAGAACCAAAGAAGAACACTGAAGAAACTTGGGGCATCCTTGTACTGTTTGCACACTCTTAAAAAGCTAAATGTGATAGACTTCATACTGATCACCTGCTTTATATAAGCTCTGCATGCTGATAAAATTAATGAGTACTGGCAGAATTTACTGGTAGTCTTCACAGTTTCTTCAGGATTGAATAAATCACTTTCACTATGACTGGAACAGGAAGATTGGAAAATTTAGTTTTCTCCAGTACAAGTTATCCTTTCCCAGTGCACTAGGAAAATTAGGAAGTATGATCTGCGAGAAATGGAAGGTATTTACAAACCCCTTACAGCTTTCAGGGGAATCCTCAGGTGAGAAACAAATGGCCCTATTTATAAAGACTACCTCCTTCCTACACGTTTTCTATCTAAATAGGCTGATAACCACACTCCTTCTCATGATCTGAAACATACATTACAAACATGTAACACAGACTTTTGAGATTCAGGTGTAAGCAAAACTAAGAATTATTGTGTTTAATACCAGGAATTTTTCTAAACTGTTTGGCTAAAGAGCAAGTCCACTTTGCTACCAAATACACAAATACACTAACACAGTGTATTTGGAAATAAAGCTTTCTTAAGTCTTGTTTCAAATTTCTGCTACATAGGAATATTTTACAACTTCTTAGGCTGGGTTAGTTTGAATTTTTTAAAGGCACACAGAATTCATTCTTGCGTTTTGTATGTTTGCATAAAACTGAACTTTTTCTTTAATTAAAATGTTTGGGTCATTAGACAGTCAAGCACCCCCATTTCTATTTCTTAAAAATAAATTAAAAAATCAAGACACTCCAATTTGGCAAGTTTCCCTACCAGTATAGCTCAGACTTAATTTAAAAAGCAAACTATGCCACAGAAATGAAGACACTGAAAGAAATTTATATTCTACAAAATCACTTGGCTATAATATAAGCACAAAGAGATACAATATGTTATCATAGCAACCAGGCATGTTTTAAAGGTCTTCTTTCCCATCTGTAAGGAAAAAATTGGTCTAGTTCAAAAAGATTCAAATTACACTAAAAACCTTTGCAACGTAAATACTTTTTCCAGAAGTATTCAGAGTCTCTATTATTGAGACTGATGATTTAAAAATGTTTGGGGGAGTGGAGGCAGCAGGCAGAGGTTTGTTTTGGAGGGGTTTCCTGTGATTTTTGTTTAGTTATGGGGGGTCTTGGTTGTTTGGTTTTTATTTTATTTTTTTTGGGGGGGTTGTTTCTTCTGGCTTTGTATGGGATTTTTTTCTGTTTTGTTTGGAGGGGTTTTTGGGTTGCTTGGTTGGTTTTTTTTCAAAAAAAGGACTCCCTCCCCTGCTATATCAATTTATGCACCCAGTGCCTGGCCTTTGCTAATAAATGATTGCCTACAGCCCCAAATCAGGTGGCACCCAGGCCCTCTGCCACACTTGCTCCACTATGTACATGGCAGGTACTGGGGAATCCCAAACTGAACACAGTACTGCAAATGTGGTCACAAGTCTATTTCCCTGTCCTCCTGTCTACATACAGTCTAACACAGCCCAGAATACAGTTGACCTTGTGCACCACAAAGGCAGACTACTGACTCATGTTCAACTTGTTGTCCAACAGGACACTCCTGCATGTCCTTTTCTGCAACACTGCTCTCTAGCTTGTTGCACAGGGTTATTCTATCACAAACACAGGATTTAGCAGTTATTGTTGCTGAATTTCATGGGGTTTCTGTCCCACCATGTCTCCAGCTTGTTAAGAATAGCAGCACTGCTATGAAGCATAACTGCTACCCTGAAGTTGGTATCGTGCAAGCTTGCAGGGAGCATCCCATTCATTCCCATCATCCAAGTTGGTTAATAAATATTTTTAACCGTACTGGCCCTACTGCTTTACAAAACTATAAACTTCATTCCCAAATGTTTCTAAGCATTGCTAGTTATTTTTTATATAAACACTTCACACTGAAGACATGCTTTTGTACTACATTATCAGAGAGAGAGAAAAGAAATAAATATATATAGTGCTGAAAAAGGGCACAGTCTTTTTCAGTCCTCAAAAGCCTCTCATTTAGTAACCTCTGTAATACTTTGAACTGCTGGGATTCACTTTGGCCAGACAAACAAAGATAACTTCAAACTAATCAGCTACAAGACTTGGCCAATATCCAGTACTCTGACAGTGAATAGCATTTATTTATATTTATGCTTATTACAGACCCTCCCATCAAAACATCACATTTATGAACTTCTGCAACCCTTTGCATGCCAGTTGACTGAAGATATGAATCGATATCCTCATGCCACACCCTTCTCACAAACAGGAAGAGAAGAGTCTACCAGATACCCAATTATGGCTTTATGAATAAAACCACGTGTGACTTTGTGAATAGAGGCTGGCATTTGAAATAACACCTAGGATTCCAGAGAAAGACAATTCAGTTGCCAGACAAGTGCTTTAAGACATTGACTGCAACTCTCACCATTCAACAGGCAGGCAACCAGCTCAGGTGTGCAGATGTGCACACTAAACGGTAACTTCTAAACATCCTCATCAGTAGATGGTCATCTAGAGCACACTACTCCAGCATAACAGGAAAAGTCAAAAACCCCCATTGTCTTCATAGACTAAGCAAACATAGCTTGGTTATATTATTCCACAGTTTCAATGACTATCCTAAACATGAAAAACAGTTAATACCACTTAACAACTATGTGAAAGACCAGTTGGTTTCAGATGCAAAACTACATCTAAAGAAGGCTTTTCTATATCTCTGGGCTAATTTCATTAAACTAACACTGCAGCAACACACACATTGTGCTGCTGCTCTGTGAATTCCTATATTGAGTTCTGTGTTTGAGATGGGACCAAAAAACAAGGAAGAGGATAAAAACCTTGCCATACAAAGCATATTTACAAGCCACCATACAATACTCATTGCCCCTCAGTGCTCTGAAGATACTTGAGCAAAATATCAACAGGCAAATTATGTAGCACAAAGGGTTAGTTGTATTAATATAGCAAGATCACAGTTTACTTAAGTATCCAGAAGGATTGCTCTGTCTTCCTACTGACAAACACTATAATCTACAAAGATGTGATCAAGACTTGGAAATAAAAAAAGCCTTTAATCTCTTTTTCTGTGAAAAACAGCTTTTTGAAAGATGATTAACATCATGTCCCTCATTTCTTATTAATAACATGTTTGTAATATCAATTTACTTAGTTGTGGTATCTGTGACCTCCCACAGGTCATTTGTAAATATGTCTCCAATGAGTTATGAGCTCTTGCCATCCATGGACTCACTTTAATCTGGTGACAGTAATGAGACAAATATGTATTAGCTTCATGCCTCTGAAATTGTAATGCCCCAAGTGAATCCTTGACATTTATCATTTGCTATCTCCCCTCATGTAAAATGCAGTGTAAAAAACAACTGAAACGCATGAATGTGTTGGCAAGCTACTTCAACTTCATACTGACTCATTAAAGTTAAAACATAGTCTTTTCCAATTCATCCAATGAATAAAATTACCACAAATAAAAGCAGATGCCATAACCAGTAATATCACGTTCTACAATTTCAACAAAATCTTTCAGCAGTTATTCTTAGATTTGCTACAAACTCTTGAACAGCTTTTTCAGTTGACATTTATTTTGATCATCATCAGTCCACAACCTACTGATTGAAGTGAGACATACCCTGCTCTTCACTTGGAACACTTAGGCATAAATATTATTTGTCTCATCACAGGGCCTCTCCTGCCATACAACCCTCTGTAGGATTCTTCTCCAATAACTGTCCCCATTTCCCCAAGGAAGCAGATGAAAGTACTATGGTTCAATCTCAGGATGGCAGCAGACAGCACAGTACTAGGAAAGGCCAAGAATACCTGAGGCATAAAGTCCCTCAACATTGCTATAGGGGACAAAGGGTCTGGAACATTCCCAAGTCACCAGGGTTAGTTTGCTCCATTAATTACACTGTCACCAGATGTTTGTAAAACAGTGAGGACTGCTTTGGTGCAATGTACCAGCAAGGTAAACTATATTTGCACATCACCACTTATGTTGGTGACAAAGCATACTATCTGAGAAAATAAAAAGCGTATTTGTGAGGCATAAACTGAGACTTGTGTACTGCTGCAAAAATAGTTATACACTCTCTGTTAACATTTTCAAAGATGCAACAAACTTGTATAAGATCAAATCTCAGAGTAAAGGGACAGATTCTTCATGGCTTGATCACTGCAGAATCACTTGCTCATAAAAATCTGTCCCTTTTTAATTTATTAAATATGCAACATCAGAAAAATACTAATTTCCAGTTTGATGTAGGAAAGTTTGGGGTTTTTTTTCAAAGTGGGAAATAATTCCTACCTAACTTTCATTGATAATAGAATGTATCAATCTAAAACTAGTACAAGTATGACTAACTCAACTCAAAAATACATTTTTTTTTGTCCTGACTACCACCACAACAAGCTTAAAAAGTCCAAATTCTAAACCAGATTGTCAAGTAAGATCCAAATTCTCAGGGGGAAGTGGCAGGGGAGAGGAGAACTTAGTCCCATTCTGAAATTGGAACTATGGAATACACCCTAGCCAGAATTTATTCCATTTTTATAAGGGCTAAAGTAAGATTATGTACTCACTTGCAAGAAAAATTACTCTAACACTGAACACATAAAAACCAGTTAAAATTTCAGTGCAAATCCTGGCTTGCAAAAATTAGAAAGCCAAGTATTAATTCCCTTAAGGCACCTGGAAAATACAAACTAATCCATCAGTTACTTTTCTCCCTGGGGGGCAGAATCAGATTTAATATTATTAGTGACATAGAAACAACAACAACAAGAAGTATTGCTTTTTACTACAGGAATTTTGCAAATCATCCTCCATATCAATAGATCATAGATTCACAGTATGTAATTAAGAAAAACACTCCTCTGTTAAAAATGGAACTGTTTTGAAAATGCAAAGTTTAAGAATAACTAAGATATTTACAAATATAAGAACTTTAATACACCTACGAAAATACCAGTTCATGTACCTCTTACATGCAGGGTATCCAGCAAGAAGATGACAAGTACTACCAATCCAAACACAGAACAGAGACATGAACCTGTAGATTGCCCCCACAGTCAAAGCAGAAAGGGAGGTCTTCCCAGAAGGCAATTTTAAACAGGACTGTCCTGACTTGAGCTATTCTCAGCTGCTCAGGAGCTGCTCCAACAACTACAGAAGGTACCTATATAGCTGCTAGTCAGATTTGAAAGTCAGACTTGAAGACATTCTGAGATTATATGCCCTGGTCTTTTGTTGGGCCTTACTGGTTGCACTCAACTTGCAGGACAATTCATTCCACTACCTTTAGTGAAATTCTTCACATGCCAGACAGTATGTGGCTGCATGTACTATGTATTTTAAATTATTGATATAAATTCAAATAAATCCTGCATTAATTGAAGCTTTCCCAACCCCATTGACACGGCATTTTTGCTACACGCGAACCACTCATTGCGGTTTATAATCTCAAAATTCCCTAACCAGGAGCTGAGTATCTATTTGCAGTGATTCCAAATAAATCTTTACAGTCTACTGGTAAATAACCCTTATTTTGCAAATCTTTGTATTATAATCCATCGTTTTTTTAAAAAATAACTCTTATTTTGTCCTATGGACTGTTACGGAAACTCAGGAAAAAAAAGTATCTTGTAAAGTCTCTTTATGTGTATTGATGTGATGACTAGTGTCAAATTGATATTAAAATCAAAATGGATACACATGAAACATCCATCAATCTGCAATTACACAGGCAATTTCAGTGTCCAGTTCTAGACCATCCATCAGTAATCACGAAGTATTTCTTGGCTCACACTAAATAGTATGAAATTGTTAATGTCTCCAATGATTTTTCAATGCATTCTATTTGGGTTAGACTCATAATTAAGTCAAAACTCCCCAAAAGAGAGTAAAAGATCAAAACACTTCTTTATGAAACGTACTTCATGAAGTACCAAACTGTTCCCCTCATTTTAATTCTATATGACAAGGCACAAAGCTGCAATGTTTATTATGTAGCACCACTGTGTGACACCTGCACACTCGATTGATAATTTTAGACATATACTGGACCTTGTGTATTTTTTAGATCAGCCACTGGTGTAAATAAGGCCACCTAAACTGAACACTACAACCATATTTGCAAGCCCATTCTTATCCACTCCTGCATACCACTCTCTCCTTCCAGGCAATAAATACAATGAAGGAAAAGTAGTAGTCTGAAGATTATGGACTTCTAGAAATAGGAAAGATCAGTCAAAACTTCTATAAATACTCTGATCTCCAAATAACCATTATAAAAGACTACAAGATATTACACACTACAGAAAAGCAGTTCATAGGGCTTAACAGGACAACACAGTCATATTATATTAAAATATCCACACACAATACACAGAACAACTGACAGCAAATCAGATGTCAAATCAAAAAGTCCTATGTATGCCAAAAGAAATAAAAGGTTGAAATATGAAGAGCAGTTTGTCTTGAATGCTCCAGAATTAGGAACTAAACTATGTTTGGCACTCTCCTGCAGGTACAATACTACATGGACTATTATGAGACACATATAATAATAATGTGACTATATATATAATAATTAAGGGACTATTTAAGCCCATTTAAGATATAAAAATTGCAGACACTGCCACTGTTCGTTAATGAAAAAAGCTTCTTTATGGTTGTGTACTTCAGCAGAAATATCTTAGCATAATTTAAATGTGTGACAGAACTTCCAAAGGAGCTTTTAAAGCATCTTACAGGGCAGGCATACAACCCTACATCAGCCCCAAAGGAATCTGCATAGGATAGCAGAAGTGTAAAAAACCAAACCAAACAAGGTAACAAGGCGAACACAAAGTAAACAAGGGGATCATTTTGTAAAACTGAGTAGATACAATGCTATCACAAGTGTCCTGTTTTTTTAAAATACAGCACATCACCACTCAGCCTTGAAATTGAAGGGTATTGATCATCTGTCAGATACAGGAAGCAAGCAGAGAAAGGCCTCTTGACTGTAGCAGGTTAGCTCTCCCAGGATCATCTAATCTTAATTGCTTCTACATGAAATAATTGTATTGGTTTTCAGTACATATACTTTTTTTTACATTTCTAGAAAAATCATAATCCTTAATGAATTTATTCTGTTATTTGCATAAGACTGAAAATGAACAGTAAGGTCTTCAGGCCAAATTTGCTGTTAAATGCTTTGTGAATAGCATACAGTGTTTTTCAGTGATTTTGCCTTCATTTGCTGGTTGGGGTTTTTTGTTTTCCCCACTATTCTGCAGCATAAAAATGGCCCACAGACGTTCTTTCTTCTGCTGAAACAAAAATTCTTACATTAAAGATACAAGTAATTTCCATGCTCTAAGCTTCAGGAAAAATATAGAAAGTATCCAGTTACATAGTAATTAATACACATTAGTGATACAACATTTCTTTGGCAGCTACTTTTTGCACAATATGCCATGTGACCACTTAAGACTCTCTACTTCCTCTGTCATACTGTAACAACATAGCTTTGTAAATATTTAATTATATGCTTTAATATAGAAGTGTGAATAATTTTACATTATCCTTGATTTCTCCATGCTTTTCAGAGAGATTATTTTTCTCTTGCATTTCAAAATACTACATTGTCTCTTGCCTACCACATACAAAAAAACACACTTCCAAAAATACAATTTTCTATACATTATATATCTAGACAATTATTTAGATAGTTTGATGAAGACTGTGTTGTGAAATATGAACATCCCTCCACTATTCTTTACTTTGGGAGAAAGAATAGAAGACAGTGTGAAAAAAGTAAGGAAAACTGTTTTTCTCTAATAAGTTAATTAACATTTGTTTGTAAATAAAACTACAAGTCTATAATTGTGTCATTCGCAAGAGCTCTATTATGAAAGTTCATATTAGTTACATAGGCAGTATTAAACAAACACAAAGAATTTTGACTCTGCCTTCCCTTCACCTCAGATAAACACTTCTTTCATTTCTAAAAAAAGCCACTGCACCTGTTGGGTAAGAAATCAAAGACTTCCTTGTAAATATCTCATACCTTCTGTTGAACAGTCCAAATCAAGCCTGGCTGAAAGCACAAAGCTAATATCCACATACAGATCCTGCCCAGTATTTCACAAGAAGTGAACAGTGATAGCAGTACTGGTCCAAGCTCTGAACAATACATTTGTCAAAAAACAAAACCAAACCCACAAACACACCCCCCATTTATCAGTATAAATACTAATGAGAAGTGTTTAGAACATAATATACAACTTTTCACTACAAGGTCAACTTCCCTTTTTTCTGCTTCACGTCAGAGCTCCAATCTGTTTAGCTAACCTGTTTCTGTTCATAGCACACCAGCTTTCACTTGCCATTCAGCATGCATCTCGCTGGCCATCCTATGTGGCATCTTCAGTAGAGCTAAACCTAATTAAAAAGCCTTTTATCAGCCCTTTCAAAAAAGCATTAAGAGCAAAAAAATCAAATAAACAGTAGGACTTGATATATGACTTCCCTTTATGTATCTCATGTATACAAATACTCATATACTAGAAAAAAAATACTAAATGTGTGACAGGATTATTTTATTACCTACCTCTCTCACCTGCCAAGTGTTAAAGTATTAAGTACACAAGCCTTACAAATCATGGGAAAATAAGAATAAGGCGTATCTGACAACGTTTATTGAAAAAAAATTTAGAAAAGATTGTCTTATTTGGATTCAGTTGACCTCAATCCAGTAATTTAACTGTTTGGAAAGACTCAACTAGGAATAAAGTTAGCAGGCACTGACCTACCCGTATGGATGGTAGATGCATAAGAGAACAAATATACCAGTACAACTTTGTACTCACACTCACCTACCATCTCTTAAATATCAAGTACTTCTAACATTCCATATCAATGTATTGGCCTCCAATTGAAACAAAAATACATCTCTCTTCCTCCTCACAGATTCCTCCATTCATAATTTCTTGTCATAAAACTAGAATTGCCCAGGTTTTTGGACAGCTTTGGCTTCATTGGCAGCTTTACAGCTCTACCTGCAGCTTTTTTTGGGGGCGAGAAATGACAAATAAATCATTGGTAAATGAGCAAGAATAGCCCTTTTCTTTGTTTTCAATCCTCAAAAGTCTCAATATAATAAGCTTCAAATTCCTAACACCACTGCACTGAAACAAACAGAAAAGGTAATCTACTGAATATTTTTTTTTTCTTCCACACCTCTTCAGAGGCCTGTATACTGACATACTTGGCAGTGAGACTTCAAACAAACAAACAAACAAAAATAATCAGCAAACCAACTTTAGAAACACACTATAGTTCTTCATAAAGAAAACAAATTCTGACACATACAAACCATATGGGATGAAACTTCCCAGCATTACTTTGGGATGCCCCTTTTCATGATTTACCATTTAAAAAAATATTAACAATCTATTCTAAACACAGAACAAAGCTGTCTCCAGTATTTGACGTTTGCATGCTTCACTTTCAATGACAGATTTCATCTTGCATCTATTAAGGTGACAGACAAGCTACACTATCTGAACAGTGTTATTCCCATATCCCTACTACAAACATAATTTCTTGGATTTTATAACCCAAGTTCGTCTATATAACTAAAAATGAGTTTTATTACAGCTATATATGCACACACCTTCAACCTGTGTACTGAAAAAAAAATAATCTAAGAACAAAAAACCCTTACAGAATTCAAAGAACACAAAATGCTAATATGTTAATAAAAATAAAAATACTTATCAAGACTCTGCATACAAGTTTCCCATCTCCTAACTGTAATATTCTTTTCTTTAATTCTTATCAGAGTAAAGATCCAATAAAGTATTAAAAATGAAAAGTAGTTATTTCAGACTCATAGGAAAAACTTCCATCTTGTGATAAAAGATCAAAAGCTTCTGAGACACAGTATCTGTTACTTAGATAACAACAGATACTGGCATCTCACTTTCCATATTTATTTGCATGGCTAATAAATAGATATCTGAGTGCCTTAATCCCTGAGACATCTACCCACCTACCACTACTAATAGACTGATCTTCTGCAGCCCACACAGGATATGAATCTGAGGATAAACAGTGATAACAAATAACACATTTGGAGAACTCGTAAAGGCTTCAGTGCATAACATAACTGAACTGTGAGCTGGAAATTCATGTGGTTATCAACATTTAATTAATCATTCAAAGATTTCTGGAAAACATTAATGAAAAGAGAAAAAGCATTACAGTTGTACTTTGCTACTCTTTTAAAACTAGCATTTGCCTTATCTGATGGACATCACTCCAGGTCAGACAATTACTAGTTTCACAACACTACGAAACCCTTATCTACATGTGCCTAACAAATTTTATATTGTTTTTTTCAATTCCCCTTAAGCTTCAAATTCTGAATCCTATTAATATCTAACATAGCTTTTCAGGTGCTCTGAACACAAACTTGCTGAACAAAACGGTCTATATATTGTCTTAGCTGTGGAGTTAGCTGTCTGGCAGTATCCCAGTACTACTATTTTACCATTAGAAATAAATGTTCACAGGGAACAAGGATGCACTTCTCCTTCCTTTTTAATAATGTTTTTCTTAAATAATTTCCTGATTTTGGTCTAGAATATATGACTAAGGAGGTCTCCCTTTGGTAGCCCCTTGCTACTTTCATTACCATTATACAACGTGGTTTCAAAGCAGATCAGCACTAAACAAGATTGGTTATCCATGTTTCTTGTTTTAACTTCCAATGTCATTCCTACTCAATTTCCCTTACCTAGTTTAAAAAAAATTACTGAAATATATTAGATAACTCCTATAGACATCTTCTGCTATGCCTCTTCCTCGCTTTTGAACAAGTCCAACAGGGTGTTGCCTAGTGAGTCCCAGCTCCACGTAGCAACATTACTATTTTATTCAGTATGAAGTTCTGCATCATCTAACTTGTTCCAAGAGTGAATGAACCTAATAATTTTCAATTAACTATATATGATCCTCTTGCAACCACTTATTTACGACAACAGAGCTTTATATTATCTCTCCATCACATTATTTTAGAAATCTCAAAAATACTGCAGTAAATATGCTGATCACTTATTTTAACAGTACATTAATTGTCTTCAATTCATGTCTCTACCATGGCTCCATGTTAAAGATGGTGATGCCTCTCTGACCTGTTTTTGATCCTTCCAGTCTCTCAATATTGGATTCCCTATATGGGTTAACAGAGATTTCTTTACTAAGGAAATAGCTATAATATTTATCACTTTGTGTTCATTGCCCAGTAATTTCCCATCTTGAACTTTACCATCTTCACTTTTTTTTTTCCTGCAAAAAGAGACACTGAACTCATTTGCTACTTCCACTAAGAAAGAGAGTATTTTTTTTAGATTACTCTTTCAGATTCTATTTTGCTATCAACATTCCCAATACAAGTATTGATAAGCCTCTTAATCATCACTATATCTAGATGCTTCATACAGACAGAAACAGGATAAAATTGTAAGCATTAATTCTATATTCAACAACCAATGGGCAAGGCAGTCTTAACTGTACCAAGACAAAATATCTATTACTTTATACAGCATTTTTATGTGGGACATATAGCTAGCATATTCGAGAAACTTCTCTTTGCCTCTTCCTGAGCACTTGTAGACAAAGATATTACCTTGTGTATTCCAAATGTCCCTTCAGAAAACAGAACAATGGACTACTTCCCTTTGCTATGCTTCCTGTCAGAATAAGATGATCACACCTTACCTTGAGCTTACTTGAGAACAATTAATTGTGAGGCTTTAAGATAACAGTGTGAGATGCCACTCAGGTCAAATCTTCAAACTAACACACAAACAAAACATAACCACCCACTCCACACAGGTGCACAGACTACATTCAAACACAGATTTTCAAATAATGTTGTCTAAGGACAAGAGCAGAAAGTGGATTATGAGGACATTTCAGAATACTAAGTGCATGCTAACTGGTAACACTAAAGGCTACTCATTAAGGTAAATGCTCAAGCATATTTCAACAAAACCTGGATTACTTTCAAACTCATACTACATGACCATGAGTCATCTCACACAAGCAAAGAGAACTGGAAAACTGAACCACTTTATGTCTTGTCTAAAACTTTCAGCTTCAGTAAGACTACAGTTGGGCTGCTTTGAGTAATTTTTAAAACACTACCCTAAAATATTCCAAGTCTCAGTGTAGCCTCATGCATTGCGCAGAATGCCAGTGCTGCTAAGGAGCAAATCTGGACAGTAACTACAGACTGCATAAATAAACCTACATTTAGTCCCATTCTATTACAAGCATTTTATGCAAGATACTATTTCATGAAAGTTTATTATTTGGTTTCTTTGTTTCTTAGGTTTGGGATTTTTTGTTGTTTCGGTTTGATTTGGGTTTTTTTACCTCACACACTTCCATTCATGAAATCAAATGGACTTCTTGCCTCTTCTTATGTCACCATCTAACAACACAGAGGCTTCAATGCATGGGATGGCTTCCTTCCATCTTACTGAACTTACAGAGCAGACCTAAAATAAAAAATCTTAAATAAATGCAAGTGAATCTGCAGCAATACCAATGAAACCTAAAAAGTGTATCACAAGAAACTGATATGAAGACTTTAATGCCACTCAGATATTGGAAGGGATTAGTTACGACATGTTTTATTAGGTTAAAGATATTTTCTCATATCTGTGAACTGCACCTGATAATACGTATCAGGGTACACTGGACTTGGTTTTATTATGTACTGATTAAGGAAGTTACTTTATTTCTGTTATACAAGTTGCCTAGCTGATTCACAGAGCTTACAGCTCAAACAGCCCTTGGAAAGTAAAATAGATCAAGAGTCTACTATAGGACATACACTCATGCACTTTAAAGATACACATTAATTTAAAAAGGATGCTCTGTGACTCAACAGATATGACTGAACTTTCGATATAACTATAAATTCTGTCCCATTGACTCTACTCACATTCCCTTCTTGTGCTATGACAAAGAATGTTTCTTTTTTCTTGTTTTTAAAAGGCTTTTGCTATTTTAAAAAAGGAGGTAATATTGCCATTACCTTTTGCTTAGCCTAAAATGTTGCATATACATTTACCATTAGCATGTGTTGTGTTTCACTTCACAACAGCAATGTATTTCAACTTTTCATTCTGTTTTGTTTTTCTGAGCTTTACAACATAGTACCAAAATCGTTCAGTACAATTACATCCTGCTATATTCAGATTGCTATTTTGGACATAAAGGAGTAAGTGAAAGGGGACCGATTTGTGATTTATTTTTTTATTACATAATGAATTCTTTTATTAATTTGACAGTGCCCCTCTACGCAATCCTCTTCGCTAGCTGAAACAGCAACAAAATCATACATAATCTTGTAAATTAGTGTAAATGCTCACAACTGTCTTGAATAAAATATCCTGAAAGAGAAGACAGGCAATTATAACTTCCAAGGGGGATCAGGGGCACAGGAGGGGTGGTGGGAAGAGAAAAGCATCCAGAAGAAAACCAAGGATATTCTACTTGAAACTCTGAAATAGAAATTCTAATCCTCATTGCTTGCTGTTGGGACCAGAATGAAGCCCAATATAAATACCTCAGATTCTTGAGCACTATAATCTCTCTTGTATATGCAAGTTGCGTTATATCAAACTCCAACCAAAATGAAAGCCAAATTTATTTTAAAAGCTGTGAATGTTAACAGACGAATTCAGATCAACAACTGCAACTGAAATAATTATGTGATGAAATAAGAACGCTGAATTCTGGTTTTTACATAGAATAAGTACAATGTTGAGCATAGGATGCACTTCAGTAACCTCAGAGGAATCAGGAACCAACCTAAACTATTTCAAGCTTTGATCAAGATGCATTTTACTATATTGTTTTCTAACATTAATTATTTAATAATGCATCAATATTATCTCCTCAGTGTACTGTATGTCCTTTCATTCACAGTACCATTCTACCAGCAATCATCATTTGCACTTCAGCAAGCAGCTGGACAGCCACACCAGACAGTTACCCAGCTCAGCACTGCCAAAGTTACTCCACAGAAAGAAGAGACTACAAAGTGAGTGAAAAATCCTAGACAGTAGTTAGAATTTTCCCCACACTGCATACCAAAGCACTGTCGCTGAAAGGCAGTACAGTTTTGGTCTTTTTTTGCTTTGAATCCCTGTGATTTAATATACCAAAGGTATCATACCCTATTATGAATACTCTTTCAGGCCTTGATTAAATATTTAAGTTTTGCTACACCTAAATTTCCACAGCAATATGTAAACCTCTTGGAAAAACTTAACACACACAAAAAGACAAACCTCAAAACTTGAAACAGCATATTCCTTGTTGGATTTTAAGTGTAGTTAAATGTAAATCCAATTTAAAGTACAGTCAACCTCAGCATACTGCATTTAAAGCTATTGAAAACAGATTTTCATTTATATATTATTTAATATTAGAAAACTATTTAGTGACTGGACACAGCAATATTTTATGCCTTCTTGATTCAACTGTTTTTAAAATTAGTTGTATCACTGAACACAGCTAATATAAGAAAGACATGAATTTAATTTATTCTAGTACTGGCAAACAAAAAAGCTAATTAGTGGCAACAATTTACTTCAGAACAGGATTTTTATGATTTGCTGGGTTATGACCTATAATTAAATGTATTTTGTGTGTTTCTTCTACCAAGATAATTGATATAATGCAAGATGCTGTAGGGCCACTTTTTTCATAAAATGCAATTAAAATTAAACTGCACTGTCAAAAAAAGAATGTGTTGGACATTTCAATGCTCCAAATCTTTGTCACTGCTACATGGTTCATCAAAACAAAAGAACCACATTGTTTCAAGTCACACAGATGAATCACACATTTTCCACATAATCCCATATGCTTGCATGAAACTCAAATAATCCTAAGAACATTGAAAATAATCAATTTGTACAAGTGCATCTTCAAAACTCACTAGTGAACTAACTTCTTGTTTTCAAAAAAAATAAACACATCACCTGGAAAGATTGTACCATTCTAAGGGATTTTCATTCAGATTTACAAAATGTTACATTTCAAGGAAAATGTCTTGGGAACAGGCAGAAATGATAAAGAAGATTAAATCACAAAAATGTTCCTTAGAATTATGCCATCTGAAGACTTAATTACACAATTGAGAGCCAGTTTTAAACTTGTTTGCCAACAGCATACAAAGATGATTTTTTTTTTTTTTAAGCAGCAGAGCAAGTTTGTACATTTTATGAAGTTATCACTGTCACATCCCCTAAAATGTGTTGTTATTGCTTTCTGAATCAGTATAAGCTGGTTTAGGCTCTCCGAGGATTTATTTTTTTTAATACTAATGCTCTTTTGTCATATAGCAATTGATATCTCCACTAATTTCAGAAACAATTTGTTACTGAAAATAAATGCAACTGTCAGACCAACCTGTGATACTTAACTCAACTTGTAACAAAATGGGAAACTGAAGAAGTGGGAGCCATGGGTTAAGAAAGGCACCAAAATGGATACAAGTGTGGAAAACAAAATTCAAGATGGCAGTGTGGGGTAACAGATACCTAGTAGGGCATTTTCAATTGAAGTTCATGTGCACTTGGAAGTTTTCAAGTGTTTCAAAACAGCAAAGAATTAAATAAATATAGAATCATATCTCCGAAATTTCCATTTTTCCTATCACCTATTATTTTTTTTGGAATGTACTCAGTTTTCCAAGTTAATGCTACTATTAATTCGGTGGAAAAGTTTTAGAAAATTATGCAAAAAGTGTGACTTAAAACTCCCCACAAAAAAAATCTTTCCTGCATATTTGATGTTCGTGTCTTAAGAAATGCAACACAAAATTCAGAGCTGCAAAATACCATAAAGGTTGATAATACTATGTGCCTATGAAAAACAGTAGCACCCAAGGCAGACACACAAAAGTCAGTGTTATTAAGCTTTATTGTAAGCACATAAATAAATTTATTAGAGAACTAATTTCAGAAAAGCCTTCATTTACAATATTGGAATATTGTAAAATTGCTGTATTACACATGCTGAAAACACACAGGCCTTTTCTGAAGTACATTCATTAGAACTAAAAGGATACACAATGTGGTTCAGCTACTGTGAGTGAACTGTCATTGTGACTTGTCCCTGTCCTCTTTAAGCAGTACTTCATTAGTTAACACTGGAACAGAGGTGCTCACTGCCATGTATTTGGACTATTGCTACAAGTATCTGCTCGAGAATTGATGGAAGGCACATTGCTAAGTGTACCTTTGAGTATAACACCACAAAGACAGGATTTGAGAAGTATTCTTGGGTCTTAAGAGGCCAGCAATAACTGAAGCTGCAGATAGTCTCACAAACACGTCTAAATTGTTGCATTTTGGCAGGAAGAGAGAACAACCATGAATGGAAGTGACAAATACAAATGAAATACTGATGCAATGGAATCACATCAGCAGGGACATTCTCCTGGATACCCAAGCAGAACATCCAGGAACAGAACAGCCAATAACCCTCTCATTCATAATAAGCTTCCTCCCTGTGATCATATAAACCACTCCTATTTTGATTATTTGAACAGTTATACCTGATGGGCAATTAACTGCCAAGAGAATGTTTAATTGTGGTGGGTTTTTTTCATTTGGTTATTTTGGTTCACCTCTCTTCTCCCGAAGACAGCAAGTTAAAATTCCCAGTTATTACCACCCATGCAAATACAGCAAGAGCTGTATCAGTGTTGACATCTTTTTGCCTACTGCCTACCCACTATCTTACAACGTCTTGAATGTGTTACAGAAATTTTGACTAATCGACCCATTATTTTCTAGTGGGAAAGTGTCCAAAGCATAAAATGAAGCATCAAATCCCTTGAGATACTGTAAAACATATACGGCTCTTAAACTCATCTTTAACTTTTTAAAACCTTGAATGTACACACGAAGTCCCTAATTAAATATATAGTCTGTACTAATTATTTTCAGGGAAAAAATAATTAACAGATCAGTTCTTATAGGGTATTATAATACCTTCTACATGCAAATACACTTTCTACATCAAACCACCAATCACCCTGCTGAAAGAAAAGGTATTTGTTACATTAAAGCAAAAAAGTTCAAGTCACGAGGATCCAGACAACAGGCTCACTAATATAATTTTCTATCAGCCAGATATAAATAAAATTATGGTCTACCATGTAGCTATCAGATCTCCTGTTTATTTCATCATGTAGGAAGGATGAACTAAATGGATGCTTTTATTTTGACAGAGAACCTCCTCATCCTCTCTCAGCTTTCCTCTCACTTGTAATGACATCTCAGCCCCCCTCTGTCAACTTGGAAGCTCTTACTGTCACCAGCCAGAAAGAAAACACCTCACAGTGTATGAGGACTGTTGTATGCCAATAGATTTGGCTGTCAAGCACTGAAAAGTACTGTCAGTCAGTGTCAGAGGACTAACAAAGCAATTATCAAAAAAACACATTCATGAAGCTCTAGACATTCAGATTAAAATGAGACTCAGAAAAATCTTGCTACTTAGAAATACTCTCAAGACTGAAAAGGTATGACTTTTTCTTAAAGATTCCACTGTCTTTATTCTCTCCCTTCCTGAAAATAGAACTCGAAAGACCCCTTCTCATTATTTAGGACTTGGTAAACATTGTAAATGTTCTTTCAAGGGATATACTATTAAATCACTCACTAAGAAAATACTATTTTCCTACTGCCAGTTAACACCTGGAAAATAATCACTTTGATGGCTGGTCAGGATGAAAATTGGACTCAAGGCGGCAAACTCACGGAGGAAGGGGAAATTTTAAAAGATAGAATTTAGTACGAAAAGAACTCCAAAAAGTTAAGCAGTTGTGTTAAACTCACAAACTAAGTTAAATGATAACAGTGAAAGGTAGTTTAAACCTTTTGCAAATGGTTGTGAAGTCAGAAATAGAATGCATTGTGTAGTGTGTTAATTAGTGTAAGAACGTCAAAGGACGTCTTGATTTATCCTAAGCACCTCTGGGCCCACAGGGATGAGCAATTCAGATGTTTCATTAATTTAGTCATATTATACAAATTACATAGTAAAATCTTCAAGATTCTGTCAAATCTTCCACTTCAGGTAACATGTTTGTGTAGCAGAATGCTTATCAGTGTTTTAATAGTTACTAGAATCATTGAAACCTAAATGATTCCTAAATAAACATTTCTAAGAATCATTCTCCGGTACCTGGCCAAGCATCCGATACCATTCATCCACCCTCACTTCAGCTGCAATACGCAACCAACTCAGTTCTGAAGGAAAGAATTTCAGAGAATGCTGAATGACTAAGCCTACCTAATCTATCAGTTACTTTGTAAGCCCATTAAATAACTGCCTTATCTCTAGAAGAAAAACATTGCCAATAAAGTAATCAAATATACATTACATTAAGGTTGCTGATTTCACTTAGAATCATAGAATCACAGAACTATTCAGGTTGGAAAAGACCCTTGGGATCACCGAGTTCAGCCATCATCCCTACTCTACAAAGTTCTCCCCTAAACCATATCCACCAACAGAACATCCAAACAACCCTTCAACACATCCAGGGATGGTGACTCAACCACCTCCCTGGACAGTCTATTCCAGTATCTAACCACTCTTTCTGTGAACATTTTTCCTTATGTCCAGTCTAAACATCCCCTGTTGCAGCTTGAAGCCATTCCCTCTTGTTCTGTCACTAATTACCAACCATTGTAGAGAGGATGGTACCTCTCTACAATGTCCTTTCAGGTAGTTGTAGAGACTGATGAGGCACATCCTCAGAGCTACCAGCTCACATAAAATATCACTGGGAGACAAACACTGTTTTATGCCCTCTTCCAGGCTACTTACTAACATTTTCTGTGGAAGATTGCATCGGATTTAATAGCCTTACCAAAGAAAACCAGCATCCTGTCAAAAACACTGAAATGGGCTACAGACATTACAATTACTTTTAAAACAAACAAAACATCTCAAAACATGTTTTTTTGCAAAGGAACTACATTCTACCACTTAGAGATGGTAAATCCCTCACAACAAACCAATCCCATTAACAAAGATACATCAATAAAATAACAAAATGCAACCATTTTGCATGTTAGCATAAAGTTAGATCTACTAAAGAATTTCAACATTATGGACTTGATATGCAATGTGGCTAACAGGTGTGCCTGTCTGCTTGGGGTTTTTTTTTGGGTGGAGTAAAATTCCAGTTCAAGTAAAATAAACATGCTCCAGCTGATGCACTTTGCCTTCTGTTTACAGATTAAACACTAACATAAGACAGGAACCTCATCTCTACCTCTGTTGACCTTGTTCCATGTGTCACAATATATATGCAAATCCAAGACAGAGATACACTGAAGGAAGATGATGCATAAGATACAATTCTGGAATCAATTTTTAACTTAGGAAAAATTATATCCCTGTCATTAATGGGTTAGAACTGCAGAGCAGATGATTCACCTCACCTCCTTCAAAAAATGACAGGCAATTAAAAATCTGGAGTAAAATAAAATCAACAGTGATTCTCCATTTTGCACAAAGCTGTTTCCAGGGAAGATAACCAATTACAACTTCTGTGTTAACATCACATGGCTATGGGGATGAAAAAGTCCTGATCCTAAATACTTTCTCCAGCTGGCTTGAAAGCCTTTAGACAGAAGGATTCTGATTCAGATATAGTTGTGGCTTTATGCAACCAAAGTACCTTCAAAATTTTCATGGTCTATGAGCAACTTGAAACCACAAATTCATATCGTACTTCATCAGCACTTTTGAAATTAAGGAGTCATCAAGGAGTCAGTTGAGGGAGATACGTCTGACAAAGCTACAATATATGGATGCCTGCCATGGTCCTGCACCAAAGGGAGGTTTTCACAATGTTGTAATTAACCTGCTGCTCAGAGCAATACCACTAGCACACAGCCCAGAAAGTGCGGTGGCTGATCTGAGAGTATTCCAAATCAGAGACAAATTCTGAAAGCCTAGACTTTTCTAGCATTTTTTTTTTCCTTTTAGCTATACAAAACAGATAATTACGAGATACCAGTAAACAAAATTAAAATAATATATAAGTATGAGAGAAGTAGAGAGCAATAGAGTGGCTGAAATATTTTGAACAAAACATTATCTTTGCTGGAGAGGAGGGAAGCCCAAAAAAAGTACTGCAAATTATATGCCAAGTTCAGTGAAAAGCTTGCTCTTCAGATGTTTAAATAAAAACATTTCCCCTCTCTTTTTTGATAAATGAAGCATTTTTGTAATCCTCAACCCAGAGATCCAACTGTCTGCAAATGAAGGTCCAGTTTGAAGCAGCACAGGTAAGTGCCTGTCACTCACTTTTGCTAAGAAAGCTGTAGTTAAGGTACAAGTGGGTAAGTGATCTAAGGGAATGCAAGATAAAAGCACCAAAATCAAACAGGAAAATGCAGCTACTGAGAAGATAGTATTTATTTGCTCAAGAATGTTCACAAGGAGGAGTATAAAACTCCTAACGAAGAAAAGCAGAAAACTGGAAAAGAACAACTGACATTAATCTGTTCTACGGAGCAGTAGAGGCTGATTCTTTCACAAATGATCACAGACAGGCTCAGCCTACCAGCTCTGCCAATACTGGCTTCCTACTGCATCTCAGATTAATTAACCATTTTATACTCCAGTATACCTTTCTTACATAGTCTCCCTGCACACTTAAAAATCTGCATGAACAAATAAACTCACAGAGAGGGGGTTACTTTCTGACATAATAGTCAGGTTAAAATAAATTTCTTGATCAGCCAAAAAAACCCGAACAAAACCAACAAACCACAAACCTATATTTTAAAAATTATTTCATACTTCATCAAAAAAACCTTGCAATTCTGACTACATTTTTAGTTTTGATGTTACATTGAAAAAAACCAAAAACCAACTGTTTGGACAACTACAAATAGTTTGTACTTATAAAATCTACTCTTATTGATATTGAAAGGTGGAACAAGCAGAAGTGTCTGTGTGTCTGTTTTCTGGATGCTGGATTTGAAACAATTGAAGGCTGGGAGGATAACTGGTCTGCTGAGTTAATGAAAATAACTCATGAACTACAGTCATCTTTTGTGAAAGTACTTTTTTTTCCTTGCCTGTATTGTATCCTGGGTATAGTAAGATTCCACAGATCTTTGAAATGCATGTAGGGTTTTCTGCTCCTACTTGCATGACACCATTTCATTGAAAATTCTTATCATTTTTCAGTTGTTTGAAAGTCATCAGATATATATGCAATACATTTGAAAGAGACATCTAAAGTTTAAGTTGCTGCCAGGTGCTCAGGAAAGAATTTTAAAAGGAAAAAAGGAAAAGGAAAGGAAAAGAAATTGAAAATTTCACAAAATCCATCATGACTTGTCAGGCACTTAAATTGACCTTTAAAGTCATAATACAACATGACTGGGAAAACAGGTATCACTGTCTGAAAACCCTTCAGTCCCAGTTATACCACACCTTTTATTAACACTTAAATATCTGAAATATGCAGATGGAAAAACAGATTTAAAATGTATTGTGAATTAGATTTTGACCAACAAGACATCACATTATCAGTGCAGCAACTACAAATCCCTCTCCAGTTATCCAACTCAGGCACCTATAGGACTTGCGAAAAACTGCAAATTCTGCAGACATTCCTCTGCAGCATTCTGCTAAAAAATTATCATTTCAGTACCTCTGTTTAAAGGCTTACCTGTCTCTTAATACACTGTGATGTAGAAATAACAGTATGTTAACAAGGGTGCTGCTTAGAATAAAAAAATCACAGACATTTCCATTCATTTTAGATTATAAAAACTAAAAACATTCATTCTTGTGCTTCTGTTGTGCCATCTGATCAGAAGCTCAAGGAAAAAAAAAAAAAAAATCAGTGACCTCCTAAACCATATAAAAATACATTCAGTACTTTCTTCATATTAATGTACTGACTGAAAAAAAATCACTAATACCAGAAAACAAACAGTACTTTAAGATATTCCTAATTGCATTATTAGACTCAGAATTATAAATCAAAGAGCAAATGTGTACATTCTTCCTCTTGCAAGGTATGCTGTGACTGTGCAATTGTCTAGCTGAAGGGTTACAGGAGAGTTGGTGGATGTGAATGTATCTGCTTAAGCAGGTGTCTTCCTATGTGTTGTATTCTTGACTGTGCATATCTTTGTCTTGTGTGACTCAACTTACTGGTTTCTAAGTTACACATGTTCAGCTTCAGGAAAAACTATATACGAAACTTGTCTTCAACATCTCAAAAACTGTCACAGACATTAAGAACAGTAAAAGGGGTCAGAGAAAGCCAAGAGAAAAATTCCATTTGGCATAAACTAATTGAGAAAGGGGAAAAAAAGGCTTTTAGCTGAACTCAGTCACAAGCAAACAGTTCAGAACTGTATGTTTACAATGCTTTTTCTGAGCTTTGTTGAAATGCTGGCCAAGTTGGGTTTTGCCCAGCTTGGATAATTTCCCAGCAGGCTGCATTTAAAAGTTAAGTCACCATCCAAGTTTCCTCTGTTGACAAATGTTTCCATAAATGCTAACAGACTTCACTGCTACTTCTCATTCTGCCTTTGTGCACAAAAAGAAAACATTCAAATGAATGAAAGTGATTGCTGTTAAGGCCTCTGGTAGGTGGAGGGACATGTGTGGTAAGCAAAGCAGTGCAATTATTAAACAAAGGGATTTTAGGAGATCTTCCTACTCCAACCATTAAGCATCAGTTGCTTGATAATACCAAAGTTTTCCTAAGAAAAAAATCTAAACCCATGAACATTCAGATTTGCATTTGTCCTGAGTCTATTGTTAATGCCATTTACCTCATGCCACATACACACTGGGATTTGAATTATTATTATGCTTGAAAGAATCTCGTAATCCTTTCAACAGAATATTCCATTAATTGTCATTTTGTTAAAAAAGACTGTATTTGCGTTTTCATAACTATAATTACATTTGGCAAAAATGTCCATAAGAAAGGTGTGTGCCCTTTTTAATAAAAACAATTGCTCTGCTTCAGGTTAAAACATTTCACCTACTGTGAAACAATTAAAATCTCTTTTGCTACTGAGCACAGCTAGCTGCATAATAACAGGGTCATGGAGACATTCACAAAAACATCCATTTTGCAAGACAACCAAAGTAGGTGCATTAAAAAAAAATTGTTTTTATAATTTGTCAACAGGCTTGCAATCCTTTTGCACTGCTAGAGGTTGAAGGATACTCAAAACTGCCAGAATGCTCCTAAAAAAACAATTTAGCTTTTGGCTTACAGGTTTTTTAAATATGTCGTTCATGATATCATGGTTAACAGACAGGTGAAAAAGCTCTGAGTACACAACTCTAACGTGTAAATATACATCCTTTATGATACCATTACTACAGCATGCAGCTTTTTTCTTTGCCTCCATAGAGTATCTATGATCAAAGAGCACCCTCCATGGTTTTACCTCATACGCATTATCATCTCAGACTTCACCTTCAAGGAAACTGGAAGTTATGCAAACTTCCACATAAAAGAAACAGGGAACTTCCTTTACCAGGATGAATCCCCTATATGATGTTGCATAGGCACGATAATATTTTACTTGATCTGCCTGCAGAAAAACACATCTCGGGAGCAGGTCTAAAACCTAGGGCAGTATCTTAACATTTTACAAGAAAGAAGGCCCCTAACTGGGTCCATTTCGGACTGTAATACTTCAAACAGAAAGGTAAGAAAAACAAGCCTGTGATGATGGCTTAGGCCTTGAGAAGTGAAGGCAAAGGATGAGGTGGAGGGCTATAGTCATGGAGTCATAGGAGATGGGACACAGACTTGGCACTGGAGACTCCATGGCTATAAATACCTCACCAACAGTCAAAGAAATGCAGACCTGAAGCTTGACTGAAGTGGTTTTGGAGTAACAAACAGAACACTAGTTGTACCTACAATGCTTTAAGCATTATTTTTGACACCTCTTCCATCAGCTACTGTATATGAAAGCACAAGGTGGCAAAGAACCAGTGACTTGGAGCATTTTCTATGATGCACCTACATTGAAGAGCTGAACTCATTCACAGTTCCTTCAGTATTTTTCAAGAGACAAAGGTGCAGCAGCTGTATGAATTTCAAGTGGCAAATTGAGATAATAACACAGCACAGCTCACTTGCTGTTTGGAAGTGTCCTTATTTACTTTAATAAGCACAAAATATTACTAGTTACAGAATACCAACTTGCCACAACTGTACTACACTGCCAAGTAAGCTTAGGAATTCAGAAGCAACGTTATGTTCACCAGGTGACAATTTAACAAGCAGCAAACAGGACATTACATTTCCCCAAGATATGGATAATCTCCAAGTAAAGAGCAGCCATGCTCAGTCTCCAATTTATTTCTGAAGTAGCCTGGTTTTTATATCACTCCATGCAAAATTGTATAGCTATTTGTGTTTTACACTATTAAAACAATGCTTTAATACTGCATGCATGATATTGTCTAAAAAAGTAACTTCTAAGATCTGGACATTTTGCATCTAACAGTTCTACATGATGTCTACAACCACCAAAAGAAACACAAAATAAAAGACAATTCTAGGGCCTTGCAGACACCTCTTTTAATCTGCTCTATGTACACCCTAACAAGAAGCTTAAAAAGCTAATTTCAATTTCAACATACATAAAAATTTTATCTATCTAGAATGTATAATAGAACTTAAAATATATTTTATTCTTCCTAATTGTGGATACTATTGCTTGATTATGTAACTATATCCAAAATTAGGAAGTGCTGAAAGAAAGCAACATGACATCAACACAGTTTTTTTGCTGTATGACACATAAACCACTGGTTCACTTCATTCATAGGCTCTACTAAAATGAATGGATAGAAGCTATTTTGATTCTTCTGGGGAGTTATTAATTATCTACCTCACACAAAAACATTTAAAAGTTAGCTTTACCGTAACTCAGATAACTGAAAGTACTTTATTTAAAGTCTTAAACATTTTTTAAGAGGATATATTTAGGAAGCCTAAAAATGTACCTCAAAGTAGCAACTACACAACCCTTCAAATAAGTAAAATGTTTCCTGTATAAGTGTTTTATCACAAAGGACTACAAATCCAACTAAAGGAACATGCATTTTTCCATCTTTAAGTATGCTGGATAACAGAGGAAAAATTTTAATACTTTTAAACATTTCCTCAACAAAAAGATCCTACCATCTTATTTTACACTTGTAAGTATTTATATATTTGCAATGCAAGCAGCATCCCTCATACAAATGCTAGGTTATCATAAAGGTGGTATCAGCAGTGAATAAAACA
The DNA here is from genome assembly GCF_020740795.1 of Apus apus. Classification (NCBI taxonomy): domain Eukaryota; kingdom Metazoa; phylum Chordata; class Aves; order Apodiformes; family Apodidae; genus Apus; species Apus apus. The sequence goes on along the minus strand of NC_067294.1, from coordinate 13,644,731 downwards.
GTTTTTACATCCTGCTAAACACTCAGTGCAGAGAAGTACTGTTAACAGCTACAGAGGGTGTGTAGCACTTAACAGGCTGTCACCTTCACAAAAGCAACAGAGGACAAATCAACACCTTTTCCTAGAGTGAACACGTGCATGAAGAATAAAATCAAGAGTGTTCTTTTTTTTATTTAAAGAATAATAAAACAAGTTTTTTCCTCAAAAAATCCAAAGTTGAATTTTAATTTTTTCGTTTCAGAAAGCTCCGATTGTCCCATTTCTTGGAAAAAAAAAAAGTTTAGGGATTCTAAAAATGAAAGATGAAAAAAACTCAAAACAATCCAAACTACTTTACAGAGGCTCTGAAGGGGCAATCTGCAAGGCAAATCAATAGGCCATAGAGCTGGGTTTCACTAGAATTAAAATACATGACAGAGATTTTAAAAAAATGTTGAATTGGTCTGATTATGTTTAAGAAGACTGTCTCTATCCCCAGTTTCAGACATGCAGCATCTACAGGATGCCACATAATACTACTTTTAGCTCTAAAGGTTAGTTGTTAAAACACTTGATCAGAACAGAAAAATGTACAAAATTTGACAAAATAATTACCATCAAACTCTATCCTGTTTCACAACAAACAAAAATAAATAGCTACATATCCCGCAAAATCAGAGCAGAATAAATTTCCGATTTTACTTCCTCAAAGTCTATGCACTTCTTTCTTTGTTTTGTTCCTGCTGTAAACAAAGGGCTAGAATATCAACATATAATTTTATATAACAGTGTGAGAGCATATTCTCCTCCAAGTCATATATCTCTATATAATAGAGGGGTTTTGCAAGTGTTGAAGTTAAAATGGCAGACACTTAACATTACAACCATTAATAGTCACTCCATATTAATATGCAACCGGCCCTAAGGGACAATCCATTTCTATCCTGGAATTTACAGGAATTAACTAAGAAAAGCAAGAGCTATGTCACAAATGAAAACAAAAACACCTTTGGTATTCATTGGGACATTTGGATTGATCTACACTTTAAATCCATCCAATGTAATTAATGTCCACCAGAGGCTTTTAGGAAAATCTACCTGGAATTAAGAAAAATACAAAGTATTCCACACAGATCTTCCTTTCACATTCATATTATAAGCAAAATGTGTTATTAGACAAAGGCACTTCCAGCCGCGTCTATGAATCTGCAGACAGGGAGATGCCACACATCTGGATCATTCTACAAAGAGACCACAACATACATCTGCTCTCAGAAGTATGGCAAATCATCCTACAAATACAGGAGAAAACAGGAACTTGACAATGAAAGTTGCATTAAGACGTACTCCACCTATTCCACAAGCTATGCCTTTGGGACCTATCTGTAAAAATAAATATCTGATTAAAGCAGCCGAGAGTCTAACTTACTTAAAAAAAAAAATCCCAAACAAAATGCTAATAAAACAAAACCCAACAGCTGGACATACAGCAATTTTGGTCTAAAGTTTATGCTGCATTTGACTTAATAACACCTTTTTTAGCTGCAACTGGGAGAAGTGAGGAACAGCTGTGAGTCTCATTACCTTCACCATCTATCTCTGCCCCACAAGAAAAAATAAAAGCAATAATAAGTGGGAAGCAGCCAGTGCTGAACGAACAATATATAGAACATCAGGACACTAGCAGATACTGATACTGGATACCAGTAACACCATTCCAGACGATTTCTCAGTAACAGTTTCTCAATTGCTATCAACTACCATGCTAATCACTTGATAACTTTCAGTCCTTCTGCAGTAGCCACAATAAAACACCATCCTACCCCCCAGCATAACATATGAGCAAAAAAACACCTTAGGAGTGAAAATGTTCATTACAGAATCTCAATGACACCAATTTAGCAAAAGTTCAATTAAAGAGAAAAACTGTTAGAGAATGGCTGATGCTTACCAATTAAGATCATTTTTGACAGTATTACAGGAAGATAATCAGTCTAATGGCTTTTATGGATTTCAATCTTCCACAGGCTGGCTTAAAATAATAATTCTGCTTTTAAATACAATGGCTTGCAAGGGCCTTGTTACACAGACATGCAGAACAACACAAATTCTCATTCAGTATTATAGTACGGATAACATATATAAATAACACACATGCAACAGAAAAAACACCATGTATCTGTGTTTTAGTTGTAGTTACTAGAGCTGGTCAGTATTACTACATTAAGTAGGGTGTCTCTTCCATAAGCATTATTCTAACTGAAAGTTTTCTGCCTGATCTCAAACATTTGAGCTGCTCAACATTTTAGTTTCAGAATCTGTAATTCTTTCAGTATTTCATTTGGCATTCATCTCACTTGACAAGTGTCAGAATCCCCTTCTCTTGGTTTTCTCCTCAGCTGCCTGCCAGTTCCATATACTTGGCTGAAACCAGTTTGGTGGTTTTGAGCCCAGTCTTCCTAAATATTCAGAAACTGGAGAGAGATACTCCCGCATGTGATTTCACAGATATCATCAGTAGTTTTGAAAAGAAAATGCTTTTGGATTCACTCCATCACTATCAGTATTTCTCAAAGCATTAGACATTGCTTGAAGGAGTCCTTTCTGCAGCTTCTTGGATATCATAGTTTCTGCAATTTCTCAGGTATCATAGTTTCTGCAGTAAGCAGCCACATTTCTCATCATATGGTCTTGAAGTGACTGTTCAGGGTATGCATGTCTCAGAGAAGCAGAACTGGAACTGTCAACTTACACTCTTCTCTGCTGATCACTCCAACACCTTGGCTCTTTGGCATTTTCTGTTGACCCTGCCACTCGTAACAATTTCTATGGCAGGAGTAATTGGTATATTTATAGAGGAAAAAAAAGCCACAGTTCATTCAGATGTTATGCCCAGGAGATACTGTAGCAGTGCACCAATATAATTGCTAGTCAGTAACAGGACACAAGCAGGAGGCCAAAGAAGTGCTGATTCAAGAATAACCTTTAATCATTCCTTCATAGCAGAAGGGATGTCTGACAGTTGTTGGAAGTGTCAAAATACAGTTAAGATCAAATAATGAAATACTAATAAAATGTCAGTAGGTGAATGGGACTAACTACATAGATAGCACAAGAGAATGCTTAACAGAAACATTAAAAACAACTAGCTTTAACGCCACCTAAGAAACAACGAGGAAATAAACCAAAGCAATCTCCACTAAGTACAAAAATCACAGGACAGTAAATAGTCCAAACCTCACACTTTAGTTATGTATTTTTGGGTATACTAACATTTTCTACCCTGTTGCACACAACAAAGGAGAAATTGCTTCTTGCACAGGCTAGACTCTGCCAATCTCTTACGATGATCAATGTTTTCAAATGCAATAAGGATCAATGTCTTATTACAAGATGACCAATAACCTCAAATAGTCTGCAGGTTTTCCAAGAAGACAGTGTAGCCAGATACTAATCAGCACCAAAATATCCCTGTGATGACACTATCTGAATATGACACAAAGCTGGTTTACCATATAGTTCAGCTGGATTCAAGCACAGCACTAGTCTTGACATGGCTGGTGCTGATCTACATTTAGGAATTACACATTAATTGTTTTAGGTAAAATTTATGACACCTCTATATCAGTTAATGGGGGGGGGGAGGAGGGGAAAGGCCTGCGTGTGTTGTTTGGGTTTTTTTCACAGCAGTGTTTGTATGTTTTGAAAGTCAGTATTTTCAAAATTTTATCTGTTTTGCCCCATGACTACAGACTTGCAGCCTTAGAACTAGCAATGCTGTACAGAACAGTGTTTGCACACGCTGTGAAAGAGGGTATGCATGCACCTGCATACTGTATGTATAGCAAGTCATAAATTCAGTATTGATCCTCAACAATGGTTAACAAGAGTACCAACATATGTAAAGCACATTCAAGAAACTACTGTAAATGCATGAAATAGATGTTTGAAATTATTGAATAGCCACCATAGTACCCCTATGAGAATGATTATATAACCACTAAAAAAGGAAAACTAAGTTCTAATATGCATGGAAAAATTACAGCACTACCACAATCAAGCAATAAGATCTAAGAAATACAAGATCGCAGATTTAAGCAGAATTGGTGAAAACAGAAACAATCCTCAGAACTCTTAGCCTTCTTTTTGACGCAGTAATTACACATTTCCTCAAGTACCCCACATCATTCATCTTCAGCCATTATTTGATGTTTGCACTATCAAGCATTATACTCCTAAACATCGTGTTCACCTGAATATTTTACTTCAACAAACATGAAGTGAGAAAATAAGCAAAATACAGTGTTATACCGTAAATCCCAGAGAAGAGTTAATATGGTAACAAGAAAGAAGCTTTACATATTTTGACAAACAGGGAACTTATTAGCTACAACCTACTTTTTTTTTTCTTTCCATTTTTCCTTGTCCCCCCTCAATTCTTGGTTATGCTAATAGATTTGGAAACTTCCCTTCCTCTTGCTGTAGCATCACTGGACAATATTAACAACAGAGAGAGGTCAGATTTCTTTGCATTAAGTTAATTTGGTAGTATTTTAAAATAAAATACTATCAGAAAACAGTTTCTCTGATGTCTTCCCCACATTTTATGTGGTGACTTCAATAATACAAATTTTCTGCAGTGGTATGTTAGACTGCAGCTCTACTTAGTACTCTTCAGTTGAACACCCACACAGATGATGCTTTGAGTAAAAGTCAATCACTTAATTTAGTTACAGAGGATATTTAAAAACACAGAAACATTAAACTTTTATTTTGCACTGTTTCAGAAAACTTGCAGCAAAACAAGCATTGCATAAACAAGCACAAAATATATGCTTGGACATAACAAGACAATGAAATTGCAGAGGAAATCCAAAACAATATGGTAACAATCTCATTTGCAACTCAGTAGCACCCCATCTCTTGAACTAAATGAAGAACTAACACGGGGCACACTCTGTTGTTTAAGCTGTTGCTTAAACTGTACAAGACAATGCATCCACTAGGCCTAACTGCCTATTTTACTTGCATCCAACTAAACCTCTCAAAATGATGAAGAGCAGGGCTTCATCCTCTCATCCATGCAGGCTTGTATGACTATATTCCCTGTTTCTGACAGTATACTGGTAATCAATCATGTGCTGTAATTCCCTACATACTTACTTGACTCCTCAAACAGCCAGGAAATATATGACAGTATGTCAGACTTCATAATGGATTCCACAGCTTCTATTTGTTTCAGTCAGGCTGGACTATATAACAACATGCACTATTTTTTTAGTTTATTAAGAAATGTGAAATATGCTTTATATCTATATTTTTATTTCAGTACCTGGAACTCTTAGTGCAAGCAGTGTTATTTGCTTTACTTAGTCCATAAATAAATCAAAGTTACTTCTGACTTGATGAGCAATAAAATCTGAAATTTGTTTGGAAGTAAAAAGCTAAAAATAACAATTTTAAATGCCCACTTCCACGTTGACATTTCAGTTCCCTTCAGCAGAGAGATAAAACAGAACAACAGCTAATGTTATCCGTGCTTTTATCCCTCTGTGACCAGCCAACTGGAAACACCAGGGTCACTTAAAGAATCTGATCTTCTTTTTAGGAAGGAGAAAAATTAATTTCCTGAGTGTATGCATTTTCTGTAGGAGCAACAGCATGTGAGCAGAAAATAACTGATGTGATTCTATACTTCTAGTAAATCAGTATCTCAAAAGCAGCAGAACAAAAAATCAGTATCAGTAGTAATTTAGGTTTTATCTTCTTAACTCAAGTAGCAAAACCAAAATGAACTCTAGTTCACACCAGATTAGCACATCTACAGTCTAGTCCTCTTATCAAGCTTCTAGTTTTGCTTGAAGTCTAAACTTCACACCTGATGAAAAAACAAACCAACAAACCACACAACAACAACAGGTTTCACTCATTTTAGAGCTTGCTTCACACAGCATGACTGGGGGGAGAACTACAGTTTTCAAAGCAAAATATTTATTGTTGACTAGGTACAAGAACAACACATTTTGACATATTTGCAAACACTAACTTCTGGTGGAGTTTTTACCTCTGCCTTTGACTTTCAGAAAATACTTCACACCCTATCCTTCAGAAAAGACAACCTCAATCACAGAAGTGCTACATTGTATTCACAGATTTGGTATTTGTTGAACTGGGATAACCTATTGCCAACTTCTCCGCGTCCCAGGCTCCATTTTGCTCCATCTTTCAGAGGTCAGGGAACAGCCAAAAACACTTTACCAAGGAAAGGTAAAGCAGAGAAATAAGAAGTAACCTTACACTGTACACTTTTAACCATTTTTTACTCTAAACAAATCAGATTGAGTTTTCTGGGTAATTATATCTGACAGGCCTTACAGCAGGAAAAAAAAGACAAATTCAGACCAGGAAAAAGACACAGTGATAGGCAGACAACAAGAAAGCTTTTGTAAACTGACAAACGAGGATACTTTTCAGACAAAAACATCAGACACTTGCCTTTTTTTCTGTTTTTCCACTCAGCCCAAAATTAATCAGGGGGAAGGCCACACCTCAATACTCTGCCCAAACTAGCAGTGTGTCACCAGACAGACTGTAAGAATCCCTTTCTTAGTGACAGAAAAAATAGTTTTCTGAAAGAAGATATAATCAGGAGGGAAACTACAGGCAAAGCTTGGTATACTACAGCACAATCATTAAATTTACATTGTGGATCAATGAGAAAAGTGAAGACGCAACTCACTTGATTTTCAGAAAAGTGCAGCATCACAAAAAGCCTGTGGGATTTAAAAAAAAAAAAAATCAAAAACAAACAAAAACAAACAAACACAAAATGGAAAAGCTGACAAGCAGCAAACCTAGGTGTGTTGAACTGGCATTTTATAAACTAGTAATATTGGGGCTCTCCACCTTTTTCTGACTCCCCAGTACTAGCTAAGTGATCTTTTGGCAAACAATTTTAACATTCAGTTTTCATCTGATAGATCTTCTTGCTTGTACAATCCATTAGAGGTATAACTTGTTTTCTTTGCTAAGATTTCATTTCCTCCCATCTCAGAACTTGATGAAATCTATTTCTTAGTTCCTTGTCTCCCAGTGAAAGCTGACAAGTATCAGACAAAATGTAGCTGTCCTGTATGAAGTAATTCATTTCTGTCAAAGATTAGACATTTTTCTTCCCTTAACGTAAGATGACTGATATTGTTCTGCAAGATCAAAAAGGGACAATGTAACCACTTCAGTACCAAGAGATCTTGAGGACCAGCTTTTCTCCTTAAAGCCCACAGTCCTCCGGGTGGAAGGGAGTAACTGAGATGGAAGCTACTGGAAGGCTTTGACATTCCTTCCACTTAATTTGCGACTTTTACTCCCTCTTTTTAATCCCAAGTGGTTTTTTCCTATAGAATACTTCAAAATTATGAAATTGCACATTTGCTAATTCTAAACAGTTGAAACTTACTTTCTAATTTACACAGCACAAACCAGAAACCTGATGCATATTAAGCTCGCTTTACATTGGCAGCTGTGACCTTAGCAGTGGTGAATTTTTCTAACTGAAGTACAGTTTACATACAACGTTCCATTCGTGGTAAGAAAAGCCTCATGGATCCTTCTAAACTCAGCCAAACACAAAACATGCAAGCTCAACATCCAACACCTTAACAATAAAGGCAGGGCGGGGAAGAAACAAGAACACCATCAGGTGCTACTGAGGTACAAAGCAACGCCCCAAAAGCACAGGTGCCTGGTGCCCCAGCAGTGCTGACCGGCTGGCAGGGGAACCTGCTTCGGGCAGCGGCCACAGGACCCCACACGGCCTAGACCTTGGAGGTGAGTCACCCTCCAGCCCTCCTCACTGCACCAGGCACCCTAGAAAGGCCGCAAGAGCAGCACGAAGAGCAGCGAGTACGGACCCCGAGCACACAGCCCACCCCGGGCCGGCATTTCCCTCTTCCCAAAGGCTCCAGCCCCCCGCGCCTTAGAGAAATCGGGCCGGCCCGCCACTCACCCCCGCGCCGGTGCCCGAAACTGGCTTCTTTAACTCATGTTTGACTGAAAACACGAAGGAAACCGGCGGGTGCGCGGGGTTCCCGGCGCCGGGCGGACTCGGGGCTGCAGCCCCGCGCCGGGGGCTCGCGCGGGCGGCGGGAAGCGCCTCGGGAAAGGGCCCCGCGCTGCCCTGCGGGGAAAGGGCCCCGCGCTGCTGCCGGGACGTGGCAGGGACTGATCAACGAGCTGGGCCGCGGAATCGTACTCGGAAAGGACAGCTGAGCTCCCGAGGGGCGTCTGAAATAAGTCCAGGTTCTCCAGGGAATGGAAAACAACAGGCTGACTTGAAAAGTAAAGAGGGAGTGGGAAAAATTTTAAAAGGTCTTTTTTTTTAGATGGCTACACTCCCTGAAGACAGGCCACAACAAGAGCAAGGATCGTATATTATTTAATTATTAACAAGTAACTGTATTTTACAAACGGACACTGAGAACAAAATAAAAAATAACATGGTTGTAAAGCTTAGAGTTTTGCCAGAGATAGATGAAATAGAGAAGAAAACATTTAGGCACTGACATCTGATGTTTTCCTCAAGAAATAGAGCTTGATGCCAAAAATACTCCAGAATCAGCATTTGAAAGGTTAATTAGATTATCTATAAACGTTTCAATTACAGGAATGAGACATCATCCCATTATCCCAATTATTTCAGATTTTCTCTGCCATGAGATTTTTCTTTTGGAGATGATAATTTTTAATCGTAAATTCCTCTGACAACTGCAAGTTTACAACTTGGATCACCTCTGGAGGTAAAGGGCTACTCTAATCAAGATCTTCAGTCAAAAGCTGTTGACCTCTTCGATCAGCAACAGGAAACCTGCCCTATTCAAACACTACAGTAGCACAGAAGTGAACTGTGTGAGGTGTTTCTCATAGCAAACCTCAGATTTGAATTCTGGGAGATGAATCTGTACTTCAAGACCCAAGATACCCTCTGAATAGCCATGAATTATACATAGAGCTGCCCAACCTTGTTAACTGCACAGGATTAGTCAAGCAGAAATTCTGGTACGTACTGCACCCTCTGGATTTCAGTCTAGTTTCAAATTACATGGAATTAGAGGTAATGAAGTAAGCACTTGTGTGATCAAAACTGTTGCATGTTTTGAAAGAACACTTTTATTTCTGAAAATGTAGGCTTATGAAGATCAGAATATTTTGCAAGAATATTCCAACTTTTCCTTAGTTTGAATTACTAAGTCTAAGTAACAATGCTTCAGCAAGGTAAAAATATTTTGAATTTCATTACTTCGGTAAGAGAAAATAATAACAGTAGTTAGAGTGGTTCTAATAAGTTCCACTTCAAGTCAAACAAACCAATTCTGAAGCATTATATATCAGTGACAGATGCATAAAAGGAAATGGAAATAATTTTTACAATAAATGAAACATCACCCTTCTTTTGGCAAAGATACCATGACACTGAACAGGCTGTGCTAGGGTTCAGCAGGGATGGGGGGGAAGGGTGGTGTCCCTATATTAAGAATAGTAATTTCTGCTGAACTGAACAAGGGCAAAATTCCACTAGTCCTGTTGTTTTCAGCAGATGTAGGATTAAATCTCTTGTAACAGAATCTAAGGAATACTCTTTCTGAAAAAAAAAAAAGAACAAGCAAACAACTGTGAAATTTGTAGCATTTTTTAAAAAGTGACTGGAATCTATGACAAGCTTTCTTTGCTTCCCCATAACTAGGAATTTAGTCCACTTATCTAGTCTAAATGGATGAATTAACAATAGACTTGGGCAGTACATCAGCAAGCAGAAGAAAGTTGCTTAAATAAGAACCTAAAAGATCTGCTAGAACTGTGACACCCCAGGTTTTACTAGCTGGCCATTCATAAATGATTAACAGATTTCTAAGAAACAGCAGTCTTTGAAACAGAAATAACAGGGGTTTTTTTTGTTACATTTTATCTTTACAAACAATTGGAAACTTTTGTTTTCTGTCTTAAAAGAGGTTATGTCATAATTTTAATCCAATCTAAAATTCCCTCTCTTCTTGATTCACCCCATCTCCTAGTGTTAATCCTAATCAAAGCCACAAGTCCACCCCTGTGGGCATTAAAAAGAAAAGTTTCCCAGTTTTCAGGATCTGTAACTTCAATTATTTCTGCAATTATTTTCTAAATTTAATTTCTGATCTTGTTCTATAATCCCAGTTATAGTTTCTGATCAATTATTTGATGCAACATCAAAACAGCACATCTTAATTTGCACCTCATGCCAATTATGTTTTACGAGTACTCTAATGGCTGGCTATTGGTAGGAATATCGGGAATAGCCAGCAAGTCTTCCTTTGCGAATTACATCACTTGGCACTGTTTGCATAACAATTTAATTAGCAAAATTATCAAGAGGCTACTTTGTACTATCGCAATATTTCACTAGCTTTCAGTTTCCTTCTAGCAATGCTTCACCCTCCAGTTCTGAAATATACACCTGAGCAAGTTATTGAGAAGAAAAATAGATCATTCCTTAAAGGACCTAGATAAAGTTGCAGCAATTTCAAAATCTGCCAGTTGGAGAAAGCACCTAGTGTACATGACGATCATTCAAATCAATCAAATATTAAACAACTTCATAAGACTAGACCTGGCAGAGGGGGCTTATATGTTAATGTGTGTGTGTAGTAATTCTATCTGAAGTTGCAATTTGCCTGCTTTGTAGTGTTACATTCTTGTCTGGTCATTTTGCAATCCAAAAGTCAACAAGATTTTTTTGGTATAATTTTTGCTCATGTAAGACACTGAAGGAATTATAAAACCACTCAGCAGGGTAGCAGCTCACATCCAAACAGGTTTGAGAATAGCAAAAAGTTATTGCACAATGAGGTGCCTTTGTTTCTTGAATTACTACTATCCCTGTTATAAAGGAGACCTTTGATCTGAATTCTGAGTGAGCAGCAACAGCTGATAGAAAAAACAATCAGGAGTCAATGATAGCAGGTGCAAGCTAAGATAGAGGCATGGGGCTTTCATGACCAAATCTATGTTAGAACCTCACATTCACAAAGAGGTTGACTGCAATTGCCACCTGCAAAAAAGCAATTTGGAAGAGACACTGCAAAGATAAGGTTAATGGAATTTTCCTAAAAGCCGTTTCTAAGGGACTCTCTGTTAAAGGAACCACTTTCCACTTCGGATCTCAGTTTATTTCAGTTATCAGTCTCTCAAATTTAAGCAGGCTTCTGACAATATAAAGTGTATAAATAATATGCAGCTTTCCTTGAACTCTTACAAATTAGGTAGCAGTGAGATTCAAGTGAAAAACCTCAAAATAGCATCGTCCTAACAGTGAGCTATTTCTTCCCACAAGGAGACTTAGAAAGTGAATAGCAATGGACTGTTTACAGTAAAGTCAGAGCAGAAGCTCTGTTGACTTTCCCATTTCATTCATCTTGAGAACCCTGAGAAGGAAGGTGCCAGCAGAAGAGCCATTCACTATAGAACTAAGTACATAAAACTAACAGATAGCATGGAAACTGACAAGATTACAGTGAAATTGCTAGAAATTAACAGGGCAAACTAAATAGACAACAAATGAATGAGCCAGGTCACTCAGCTGCTCCTAGAGAAGAAATCTGCTAAATTTGGTCAGTTTCTATATTTTAGTATAGGGCTTGTAGAATACTTGGACAGAGGGAAAAAAATAAAAGAACAGGAGAAGTGTGATGAAAATATTTTACTAACTTAATTAGAATGCTCAAGGGACTTGGCATTTTCTGCTTTTAAGGCCTAAAATAGAAAATACAATATAGTGAAACATGATGGCAGTTAGGGACAACTGTGTTGAAGTTGTAAAACAGGAAATGCATTAGCATTATAAAAAGGATAAATTCAGACTTGTGGACTGAAGGTAAAGGGTTTTAGAACTAAGCATTGCTTTTTGTTTCTGATCTAGGTAACAGAACACAAGGCATTGATCCTGGAGCGGTCTCATCATCTCATAGTAAGTACTGTGAGTCTTTCAGCTCTTACTATCTGTATCAGTCTGCAGACCTTACTTACAACTCATGTTTTTCTCTGTAAGATAAATGGATTAATTTTGCAGAAAAATAAGGCACACAAAATTTTCTAAGTCAGATACAAAACTGTGAGAAGCTCTTTGCAGTCATACTAGACAGGATATTGTGCATTCAATAACCGTCAGATTGTGATGAAACAGTCTTGCCTTCAAAATATTTCCTGGAACTACTTCCCTTCTCATCTGCATTGTCCGTTACTTTGCCCAAGAGAGGTCAGTGCCTGGCTGACATCCCATACATGGAAAAGATCATGAATGTGTTTGCACTCAGAGTCAGAGTTTTAGCAAGGTCTCCCTGCTGGGAGCAAAACAAATTAGTTTATGAAAAGCAAATCCCCAAATTTGTGCTCAGGATGGCTGCTTGTAATAATGAACTTTTATTTTAAACAGCATATCCTCTATGTGACTGGATCCTGTTTATATTGTGTTATGTAGGGATGTAAGTATAAGCATCACTATAATGGTCTTGTCCCTCTGTATTTCATATATCTGTAGCCACATACGGACAGTGTTATAGGATAGATTGTGCTGTGAAAAACAATGGCTCTGCTTTTATTTATTGTAGGCCTCTATCTATTCATTTAGCAGTATAAGATACAATCGATTATCCTGAGCTTTCTGTCATTCCATCGTTCCCTCTGTGAGTTACAAAGCTTGCCTTTCCTCTGCGTTACTGATCAAGAAGATAAAAAATTATTATTCCATCCATAATTACATCTGTATTGGTATGTGAAATCCATAAAGTTATCCCAGTTCAGACTACATTTTGAACTTAAAGTTGCATATACTCTTTTGCAACAAGGGAAACAGGATTTTTTTTTTTTTTTTTCTGGCCTGTCTGTGGTAGTTTTTTAGAACTGGAAGGAAAGCTTCATATGAACTGAACTGAAATGTTAGCCAACCTGCCAATCAAGACGCTAATCCTCTACACATCTATACCGACAGATACCTGAAAGCTGGTGTGCAGGAGATAAAAAGTTGGACAGGAACCAGAAAATAAAAACTAGATGTCCAGATATAATAACCTAAAAAAAAAATATTTCTGAAATGAATGATACAAAAGAATTTTGACCTCCAGAGATTAAACAACCAAAGCTTCATGCACATACTCATTGCTGTCAGTTGATTATAAGTAACCCTTGGGTTCAAAGGATGATGTGGTTTTTTTCACTGCATTTCCAGACAGTACAGCCACAGTATTCCTGAAACTGGAAATAACTGCACTGACTATTTTTGAGTCATGCCAGTGACTATGGGAAGCAAATGTAACTATTTAAAGAAACAGAGGGGTTTTTTATATCCGATACCCTTGGATACAATGAAAGCATAGTGAATCAGACAGGAAACAAAAACTATGTTACAATATCCAAAACTTACTAGTCATGGATTATTAAGTATTATTTTCTTTTATCCACTGAGAAAGAAAATATAAGGATCACTATAATTGTTCTGCCCAGTTCTACTGTTTTCTGACACATTCAGTTCAAGCACATAAATTGAAATAATTTCTCCAGTAAATTTTTCTTCTTAGAAGATATGTTCAACCACATACAATTTTTACTAATGACACTGCTGCCAGTAGCTCTTGATCTACAGCATATACACAGGCCCTTCATATAAATAATTTCACATTTAAAGTTTAGTTGTTTTGACTAAAAACATAAGTTATAAGAAACATTTGTGCTCAGCAACTCACTGATTACCTTTTTAATATTAGGTTTATCTCAAAACTGTGGATGTGAATACTTGTAGTTATGAATGAGAATTTTGCTTTTTGTGAATATTCTTGCAATACTTACTTAAAATTGGCTGGTTTGCTAAATGTTCCTGCCAGTAAAGTAACTTGCTGGAATATTGTTGGAAAGCAAATACAGAAGGGGTGTGAATACAGTTGAAGAGAATTCATTTGCAAATCAAATGGATGGTGGTGGAGGAGTTGCATTCAATGAATTCAGTAAAGACACTGTCACAATAAATACAAGAACATTTAGCAAGAATAACCTTTGTCTTGCAATCCCTGTTCTGCAAAGGTATCCTTATATGTAAAGTTCCTACCTCCACGCAGATTTTTATCTCTACCAGCAAAGACAGAAGTGGCCTGTTGAACAGCTTGCAGAGCCAGATCACGAGACTAATACTAATATTTGAAGCAAGAACTGAAATGGCTTTTCTGCAGAGAAACTATTGTATAAAAATTGGCCATTGTATATAGTATGAGATAAACTTATATAAACTTTTATAATGTTTTATTCTTATTTTATCCTTCTGAAAAAAAAAAAAAATAATGTACCAGGTGCTACCATTATTGTCATAAAGGTGTGGGGGAAAAAAAAACACCACCAAATACGTGAATCCTACATTAGCAACTTACTTTTGGATATTTATATTCCCCCTCTCCTATAATGGAGAGCACAGGAAAACAGTCTGTGGCACTATAAGAAACAGGAAACTATTTTCTTCTAAAAATTATGAAGAAACTAAGACAGACTTCTGTTTACATCATACTTCATTGACAAGTAGGAAAGTCCACCTTCCCAGTTATGGTCACTTCCCTCAGGAAAAACAATCTCTCAAAGACACCATCATTGCTGTCTGTCAGTAGTTGCTCAGAGCTGACCCATCCTAACCACATACTGCTGTTATGCTAAAAGAGTGGATTAGATTAGGTCATACTTCTGCAGAGGATATGCAAACTTCAGTGCTGCCCAACAATTTACCCTTGCAATATGTGATAGTATACTATTTGACCAAGGAGCTTTCTCCTTATCCTATGCTTTGTAACAATCACATCAAAAGCCTGATGAGATTTTGGAATCTATCAAAACACTAAGAATGTATTTATGTTTTCTGAACTTTTAAAGTCAATTCAGCAATGAAAGAACATAGGCACACCTCTCTAATCTTCTCTGTGTTCTTCCTGGTTAAACTGTCATTGGTTAAAAGACCACAGACCATAACTTTACTTGTGACTTAAACTCCTGAGATGCAGTATTTTGGGGGGGTTCTTTTAGCACAGTACCTAGCCTCCTGCCAGGCCAGTTAGCTACTGCAGAAGTATTCCAGTTAAAGATGGACCCTTTGTAGTAATTTTACAGTCACAAACAACATTAACTATGAAGTCAAAATGCTTTCAATAGGCGTATTTCTCAACAATAATTCTAGAACACATACACTTACCCCAAGAGAACAGAGATCTGTATTTCTAGGCATTCATTTTATATTCCATAAAGCTTTCAACAATACTAACAAAAAAGCCTGTTTTAGTGTTTTTTCTAAGAAGATCTTAAGATAGAAAATGTTTTTACTATAGTATATAACAAAGCCTGTAGATCTTGAATTATCTTTGAATGTACTTAATTAATTCTTCACTTCCCACCAAAACACCATCAGCTTCCCCTGTTTACAATCAATGAGAAGCCAAAAATGAAACTATTAAAATATTTCATTAGTTATTATTGATGAGGAGAGTTAGGTCACGCAAAGCTATAAGAAATGGCAAATAACAGCAAAACATACCATGCTGTACAACCCAGCAAAGTGGCAAAGTGCATCTGCATCATCAATAGCAACCTTTTCCTTGACATAATGATTTCTGATTAAAATTAAAGAAGAGTGTGTTTGCCCCAAAATAATTAAATCTCAAAAAAAGTAATGAACCTATCAGTCAGAGAGAGAATCAAAGAGTCATCCTTTTGGAGGGACTGAATACAAGTGGCTATGAATATATATGCATACACACATTGGTTTGCATTCATAGACACAGGAATAAGAATTTCTATTAGATATGCACAGCTCTTAAAGGGAGATAGTAAGAGTGCTGTTTCTGCCGGCTACTGTAGATTATGTATTGCTTCTGGGGCACGGATTTTGCTTTCCTGACTGAGGCCACTATTTGCCTCATTAAAGATCAGAGCAAAGATGCTTATCATTTAGCAGTATAAACACACAAGTCCAGACAAGAAAAGATGAAGAATCTTGACAATACAGTTGTATTCAGAGGTATCTTCTGATTATAAAAAAAAATACAAGATAAAAATATGTCTTCTATACAGCTTTCAAAATATCACGAGATCTAGCTTAATTCTATGCTAGATGGAATATCATTAACAATACACAATAGCTTTTTATGAAGTTACTTTTATGCAAGAGAAATTTAATTTAGCTACTTATAAAACAGCTAAAATTTGTATCTCCATATAATTCTTTTAGTTCCTTGAGATTATCTAATACTAGTTAAATCTTTATTAGTCATTAACAAATTTCTCTATGAGCAGTAGAAGTGATGACATCTGATTCTTAAACCTTTGTGTCTAAATACCAACAACTGCCCTATTGCCTATATTTTTTTCTTAAAATCAAACAACAAATAAAGGCTTTCAAGATATATTTTTTTGTACTTGGGAAAAGCGAGGTCCAAAAGAAAAGGAGACATATTGTGTGGAACCCTGGAAATTAATAGAGAAGCAGTGAAATCAGAGTGATAACTGGCTCTCATCTTGCTAACCATAGTATATTCATATTCTGCCACCACAATTTACCTTGATCTTATCTTTCTGTTCTGCCAATTATCAATTTTAACTTTTCATTCCTGTTCTTGGATGACCAGGACATTTTATAGGGAGATTAAAAAATTATGTAGGCTCCAATCTATCAAGTGCCTACATGTATGGAAAGTGTTTGAAGCATGTGAAACAACTTGTACGTCATGTTAGACATGCACATAAATTCATTTTAGACTAAAGCTTTAGAAAGCTAGGTTCTTGTAGGCATTGAAAATAAAAATAATTTTGCAAATTTTAAAAACAGTATGATTTTAAAATGTAAACTTTTAAAAAATAATTGTATATATTTAAAAATAGGAATAATAAAGTTTAAAATAGAAAAAGAAACAGAAAATGGAAGTCAAGCAAAAATATTCTATTTAAGCATTTATTCAGAGTAATACTTCTCACATTGTCATTTCAATAGATTTAAAAATGAAAAATGAAACTGTAACATTTGTTGCCAATCTTTTAACTTCTGAAAAACTGTAATTAGTATCTGTAGAGGAAGAGGAAAAACAAATGTGTTGCAAAGCTTGCCTGATAGCTTTTAATTAAAAAATAAAAAGTTTTATATCTGAGTTAGACGCTTGTATAGAAGCCAGCTCCCAGTTCAGTTATACCAGATACTATAGTCTATACTCCCTTTTCCAATGCGAATGCCCAAAGAAGGATTATGTTACATGTGGTCAGTACTGAATTTGAACTAGGTTCCAGAGATGAAAGCCTATGAACTAATCTCTTGAGCTCTGAAGTCCACTGCTGTGTTGGTTTATAGAAATCCTATTAGCAGTGTGACTGAGGGTCAAGAGATAAGATAGCAGACAGCTGGAAATGCTGGATCAGACCAATATTACAGACCAGAAAGATATTTTTTAGCCATGTTGTGCTTAACTATGTATTATATATCCAGGAAGTATTGGTGACTAAAGGGTAGCAAATTCCTCTTGTATTGCCGTTCTTGAATCAGGAGTTTTTAAGGTTTTAAAGTGTATCTGCACTAACTGCTGGGCTGTCTCATGTCACAATAACATAGTGTTAATTTTGTCTTTAGCAAGACACTGTGTAACAAATGCATATATCATATATAATTAGCAAATCTGACAAAGAAGAGTTCATACATTTTACACCTTTCACTTAAAGAAGGTCCACAGTATGCTTTTTAAAGAGAATGTTAGGAATAAGCAGTGACTCTACAAAGCACTGAAGAAGAAATAAATAAAAAGAACAGGTCAGAAAGCACTGCAGAAAAGTGAAATGAACCAAATTCTAATGAACTGGATTTTGCACAGGAAAAAAATAATAATTAAAAGGTAGATTTTTTTTTGGGTTATGGAGTGAAAGAGATTAAGAAAACAAGTACTCTGAAAACACAGCAGAGGTAACAATATCTTGTGACCTAAACGCAGAGTACTTAAGAACATATAAAGACAGAACCAGAGAGACACCTAAGTTACTTAAATCAGTCCTCTTCAATCACAATAAAGCCAAACATTTAATACTTAGTTCAAGATGCCCCACAGAGCATATACCTTGCACTCAGCGATGCTTTGCAGCTACACGTCTTTTTCTGTAACTTATAACAAAGTTCAGATAAAGTTAAAAACTAACAGCTAAAATGGAAAGTATTGTGTGATTCAGCAGGAGAATATAATTAAGAGCATCTCTGCAGTATTATAGGATTAGGCAAAAATCCCAGACAATCCTCACCTAGATAGGAAAACAACATTCCTCTCATTTTCCTTTTCCAATCTCTGTGTGGTTTTTATCAGTCTGACCTGGAGAATTTTTTTCTACCTGATTCCAAATACTTACATCAGTGTAACTCAGGATTTGAGTTTTAGACACCAAGCAGTAACTACTTAATGTACTACATAGTACTACTGGAGATAGGGAGATTAATACAAGAACATACCTCAGGGTTTCCAACACAAACACACTGACATGTTATTAAAAACAGTACACTATTGGGATGTGATACAGCCCTCATTATTCCTGGTGCTTTGCAAAACCATACAAAAATAAGATTACAGGCATATTAGGCAGACCCATGCTAAGTGTCATATCCACATGGATGAAACCACTCTGCTTCAAGGCATTAGTTTTTAGAAAGGTTGGACACAAGATACTTCGCACCAACTTGACCAGAGACCAAACTTCTTTCACTGTGCAAAATGCAAAACAGTATAAAGGAGTGTAAGATAACTTATTTTTAAAATTGAAGTAAAACTGAAGAAGAGTAATAGTGTATAATTTCCTATATTTTGTTAATTACAAGACATTTTGCTGAGGTTTGGGATTTCTGAATTGAAAGTTAACGGAGATTAAAAACTGGAGATTAGCTCATGAGGCTGTCATTGCCAGTTGGTGACACTTGCAAGGACTTCAGGATACACTGAGTAGGGAGCAATACACTAGTAACATCTTATTTAGAATGCAGGATTTAGTCCTGCTTAATTCTTTGGCTGAAATACTGGTAGTTAGTAAGTAGTAATATGGAAAATATAAAGATTGAAAAGATCAGATCAACGCTGCATACTCTAAATACAATTTAATTATTTTTATTTGTAGTAAGCGACAAATGATGTTATTGAAGATTGGATCACTGCAGCATTCTCCTAAGGAAGTTAGGCTTTTTCCCACCCCAGACAAATACATTTTATTTTCTTGAACCATTAGTTTAATAATATCCCTCCTTAAATTGCTTTTAAAGAATTGTAGTGTTATACTGTGCATAGAGTCACTTGGCTGGAAAATGCTTTCAAAGCTTAGACCTTAGAATAATTTGTATATTTTAATGCAAATTTTGCCATCAAAGATGGAGTAACACTTAGTCCTTGCTATAAAAGTTTATCACTATCCATTTGGTGTGAGACATTCTTCAAGCACATTCTACCCGCCCCTCCAGGCAGGTAAGAATAGTACAGTAGATGTATAGTGCAATCAACAAGACTGTCATGGGAGCAGAAAATAACTCAATTCTAGATTGTAATATTCTCAGCCACTACTAGCACACACCTCTGTTTCCTTACACTGTGCTATATATCCCTAGAAATAACTGCAGAAACATCTTATACTGCTCATTAAATACTTTTCAGTATGAAGATGCTCTTGCTGTTTTAATTTTGTTCTCAGAAACTGTCCTAGGTTGTATCTCCCCACTCAACTCCACGTGGCTTAAAAAAAATTATACAAAATGGATTCCTTCAGTTAAGAAAGGTAATAGACAGTCCCATGGTTCACTTGAAATTGACAGTGCACCTGGGACAATTTGAAGCTGTTTCAAAACAAAACCAGGCTTCACAAATTAGTATTAAAAAATTGTGATGTTTGTACCTTAGCCATAATTTTCTCATAGCCTGTGCCTGCAGGGTGCTGCCTAGAGAAACTTCTCTACAGAACAGTGGATACTGATGCTGTTTAGAAGGGGCATGACAAAGTCATCTGTCACCTGAAATACTCATTTGGGGAACCTTTTACACTAGCAAAATCCTGAAATGTAGTGATAAGAAACCAGAATGTTTTTTTTTTCTCTTCAAACTACAAGTTCCAGTGAGTTTAAAGTTCTGAATAGCATGGCAAGTTTGTCTGACGGACAATCCAGCCAGTGGCTTTTTTATGTAATGTGGTAGGTTTGATTCCATATTGATAAATTCAGCTTATACTGCACTTAAAATAGTAGTGATATAAAACTTCTCCTGTTACCTGACAGTGACTTGCTGTAAATCAGTATAAACTCTATTATTTAGAATGCTTTGTCATGCTCTGGAACTGGAAACTAGATTTTATTTCTGCACAAACAGAAAAGCTGCTAAAAAGAGCTCCTTTGCCCAAAACAGTCACCAGTTAGGAGTTGTGAGCCTGAGAGAGACATCTTCAAAACTCCAGGAAAAACCAACTTACTGGTCAGGAAAATACTGAAATATTAGGAATCTGAATGTATATAGCACAAAATATAAACACTTGTAGGTACTCATTTTTATAAAATACAGATGCCTTGTAGGTATAGAAGACTGAAGTAAAATTATTAATTTGGCCTATTATCTCTTACATGATGTGTTACCCAAATGAAGTACACCACTGTTTCATGTAGGCTATGAATATATACACATTCTTAATAATATATATACATAAATATATACACATTCTGACACATGTGAGTACACAGATCTCTCTCTCCACTTTCATCTCCTTTCAACCATCTCTCTCGTCCCAGATATACACACACCTCAGCCCAAATGAAATAATTCTCACTGTTTGAGTTTGCTACAGTCTCAAGTTCAAACTAGTGATTTCTTTTGTGTTCACATCTATGTTTTTTTCTCTACAGGATTTAAAGCCTGAGAAGCATGAAAGATAGAATGAAAATAAATTTGAATTCTGTATTACAATAAATGTGAATATCAAAGATTATTTCACAGCTGTGTGACTGCTGGCATTTGTAAAGAGTCAAAGAATCTCAGAATATAAAAAGGCAGGAACACAGCTGGTTTTTCAATCAAGTGTATGGAGAAAAAGAATAAGAAAAAATATCTATAGGAACAGCAAGAAGGTCTAGGGGTGGGTGACAGGTAAAACCTGTTTCCTTAATTCAAACAGTCATTTCTAGAATCACTCGCGCAGGGGGTTGATATGAAAGACTGACACATTCAGTTCTACTTGAACTGTGGTTTGCATTTTACCTGCAGTATAAGGAAGAAGTTGAAAGATGTCCTTGCTTATTCCTTACTTAAAGTGTGTAGGATATTTAATAAAAAAAAAAAATATTTTTTTTGTGTAGTTATTTGTATAACCAAAGCATCCAGGATACTGAAGCCTTACATGTTATAGGCTAGCACAGCTGGAGGAAATGCTATTCATTTGAACCCTGCCAGATATTTGCTAGAACTGTTTAAGTAAATGTACTTGTTAGTTTATTTCTGTATTTAAATAGGCTATTAATTTTATTAATAACTTTTTTTTAATATTTCCCATTTGCTGGGTCTTAAACAGACAACTATGCAGATAAACAGGCACACAAACAATTTATTTTGTTGGAAAAACCCTGGGTAGAAGTTAGTTATGGATGCAAGTGGTGCAAATCTTTAGATTCTCAGAAATGACCTGTTTTGGTTCAGTGTTCTCTCTGTTAAAGTGCTTCTAAGCCAGCAGAATGTCGGTGGCTCACAAAAACATTTCTTATTGTGGTGCAGAAATAGTATTTTCTTGTGTGCATGTCATATAAAATGATGAAATAGTCATATGGAAATTGCATAGTTGGTAAAATATAAAGGTAAATGCCAACTGGAAGAGCAAGTATCTGAATCTTTTGTGGACAGTTTGCCCTTTGGATAAGTAACTACCGTAATTATAAAAAACTGGAGAATGCCTTGCATATGCTTTGCTTTTTCCTCATAGAACAGTATCATTTTTTCCAGGAGAGTAAGCTGCGTATGTCCCTAAAAATAAATGAGATAAATGTGATAGAGCTCTAGGCTGACAGCATCACTTGAGGTGGAGCTTGTCTATGGTGACAGTGTCATTTAAGCAGTTACCTCAGTTTGGTAAATAACCCACCCCAAATATTAGATAAGTGTAATTAGAACAGTTGGAATTTGGAAAATATTTTAAGGAATTTTCCATCATAACAACTGCATTAGTGAAGAAATTATATATATATATATATATATATATATATGTGTGTGTGTGTGTGTTCCTATGTATATGCATCAGTAGAATCCAAACATCCTGGATGCTATCCCATGGGAATTCAGCAACACTCCCTTAAATTGGAATGGCTGAGAACAAGAGCACTGATGTGTACTACCACAGTTTCTGTTTGACTTCACAAAAACACAAAAAACACAGGTAATCTAGGGAATCTAAGATAAATAAATATATATCTCTAATAGGCTGAAAAAGTAAAAGGTCAGAGGCTGAGATTCTGACAGTCTAACAAACATGTCTATTTACTGGAATCCCAGCATTTGACATCCCACAGTCAGCTAGTTTTGTAGCCTTTAAATAATACTTTCCAAAAAAATTGCAGCTGCTTTTCGTATAAGAAATAAAATAGGACCACATCAAAAAATGTGCTTTGTAGTAAACCCTCAGAATTGTTCTTTTATTTTATATTCTATTTTTGAAGACTTACTTAAAGTCTAAATCCCAAATCAGCTTTTATGAAACTGGCTACATCAAACTAAGCTGCTCTCAGCGGGCACATCATTTGAAGCTAGTAATGCCTGAAGAGAAGCTGCCTTTTTGGAACTGCTTCCATTTTAGCTAACTGGCTTTTTTCCCTTGACCAGCTCTAAGCAGTAAACTTGCATTCAGCTCTAGAGAAAAAAATAATATTACTTTTTGAAATTCTTACAAATTACATAAAACAACACTGACACTTCAATCATAATGTGTTCTCCTCATAAATGCTTCAGAAGAACATTAAAACACTCTGAAAATCCACTGGGAATGAACTTCTATCCCTTACCTGGGTATCAGCTCAGGGCAGGAACTGTAAAGCTGATTTATTTGCCCCCTCCCATATGAACTACCCTCTTCAGTGGATGTCTAGGTGCCTTGTCAATTAAATACCCATGCTTTGTGTGCTCTGCAACAATAGGCATCTCAAGTTCAATATTCCTCTCTTTGTGGATTTTTATAAATACAATACATTTTAAACAGATTGGAAATGCAAAATGTATGTTTGAATAAAACAAGACGTCATACCACTTCATAACTATATACCACACAAGTTTGCTCTGAAATGAATTTTGTACACTGGAAAAAAGTAATCAAATAATATTCATTAACAGTTCAGTGCTCAGTAAGCAGGCAGTAAAACTTTGTCTTCAGTAGCTCTGCTGTTAAGTTTTCATGACCATTGTCAGCACTACTGGTCTTCAACTGATCCTGCAGTTTGAGCATGCCCTGCACTCACACTATAGTCACTGTAAGCAACAGAGGCACAATTACCTGCAGATCAGACTCCTGAGTGCCCCATGGATAATGGACAGAATATCCAGGGAAGGTGTTATGTTTTGTACTGTATTCTATTTATCATCATATTTATTCACATTTATGAACAACTGCAAATAAGGCAAAGAATGCTTTAATACAATGTTTTTAAAAGAAAATACATAGTGCAGGGAGAATATTCAGCTGTATCAGTGTTACCTATATTTTATGACACAGCATATTTATGGTGAAAAGGCAGTGACATTCCTAATGCTTTTTATGCCAATATAATACATACTATATTGCATTTATAACAATAAGCAGCAGTATTTTTGGCTCTGCAGGGTTGACAGAGCTGCTTAGTAACTGTACTTTCCTAATACTAAATAACTGTTCTTTAGTACTGTCGCTTTAAGGAAGGGATACATTTCATAACAGAACAATAGCAATAGACTTTTAATAGCAGAGGAATTAGCCCTCTGTAATTTTTACTATTGTCATTTCCTTGTATTGGTTAGAAACCACCTAACAAAAATATATTGCAAGGCATAAAACATAAGCAGATTGCTCATCTAGCAACTGTCTCTAACTTGTGAAATATTTATATTGAAGTCTTATAATTCTTCATTTTCATGTATTTTGATTTTGCTTCTTTTCTATTCCAGAAAAAAAAAATAAAAATGAAAACGTCGTGCTGTAAATTTAGATTTATTTCTTATTTCTTTAAAGGTAGAGTTTTCTGACATTTCCAGGAAACTAGGCTGATAGTTACCCATAATCAGCAATTCATTTAAAATAACTGTCTTTAAAATTATCTTAGGTTTCTGTTGTATCTTTCAGTTAAACAGGAATTGTAACTACTATTAATATGATGTTTCAAACTGAGATTTAAACTAACTGCTTTGCTAACTATTCAACTACTGCTCTGCTACATCAAAGGATCATTAAACACACCATCGAAATGCAACCACCTCTTGGTGAAACATGGGAACAATAAAAAACAGATATAAGACAAAAAGAACACCACTTAGACCAAACTGCAGGAAAGATTTCTGTAGGGAATGTAGCCTTACAGACAGGATCGTAACTAAATTAACCTGTCTGTGTGAAGCACCTTGCAAAACAAGTCACAGGGAACATCAGCGTTATAAAGGGCTACAGGCCAAGATGGCCTGAGGCAGGACCTTCTGGGAGTAACAGATGTGCCAAGTTGATAAACGGTGGCTTTTAAAAAACATGTTAGTGGATCCAAGGGTAAGAGCCTTGTGCAGCTGCAGCTTTGTGTGAACAAAGAACTGCTTCAAATTTGGTATTTTGTTTAAATTTCTGAAAAACTAACAGAAAAGAAACTTCGATGTGGTAGCTTATTCTCCCTAGGAGTCTGGGAAAACCAAGACACTTTGAGAGTGATGGTGATCAGAAGTCAAAGTACAAAGAGATGGAGACCACCACAAAAAGTGTAATGACACTTAAAATTTCACATTTTTCTTAACAAATGCATACTTACCAAACAAACCTCCTGAATTTCGAGAACATGGCAGGAGGACATAGAGGACATAGTCCTTGCAGTCACATGCAGCAAAGATGGGACTTGTATTTAAGCTAATGCCTTAAATCAAATACAATCTCTTCAGGAAGAATGGAAGTAAACATAGAATAAAACTGAACTGCACAAAGTTGATGGTTAGTCCTCCAGTGACTGACAGATCATCTGATCATTTTAATAGCATAAATATTCTTCTATATCCCGTAATGCTTCTTAACACATGAAGTTTGGAATTGTGTGACTAACACTGCCATTAGCTAGATTTGGATTCCTGATTATTTGGGACTACACACAAATTGATTTCTAGCAGTTCAGTTGCAATATCAGTGCAGCTAATGATCACTGAAATGCACAACAGCAGCAAAATGCAAATGCAGGCATTTCTTTTCCAGCCAATCTGATATGAGTGTAATTCATATTACTGTAATGAGGTCTGCTTACTTCCTGTCCGTTTTTCAACTCTCTAAACCTCCTCAAGGACAAAATTGTTTTCTAAATAGAGTCTACCTGCACTGTCTTCTCTGTTGAAGTACCCCTAAGAACGAATTAAAGTAGTTCTTATTTACACTTGGACCCCATCATAATAATGTTATCTAGAAAACTGTAGCCTTCTAAATCCAAAAACATCTCACAAAGTCACGCACTCATTTCTTAAGGTTTAGGAAGTTTACTAAAGTCAGAAAATACAAAATGCAATTGCAATCCAAGAATAAATAATCAAGATACTGTATATGTGAGTGTGTATGTGATGAAATAAGAGATTATTTTATCTTACCTAGCCACATCAGCATTGATGTACAGAGGAATGCTACCACTGAGCTGCTTGCTGGTTAAAAAACAAACAGCAAAAAAACCTAACCCCCCCAGCCAAAAAAAACCCAAATCAAAACAAAAAACTAAGCATCCCATCTTGTCAAACCACCATCTTTAATGAGTGCTAACCTCATGAAATAAATAAAAGGAAATAAAAAGAAGCCACTTCTCATATTCTAGGTCTCACATCTATAATGTCTTCCATTCTAATAATGCTTTTACTGAGAAATGTTACTCGAGGTCTTTTGGTGCTGACATTTGGGTAGGAAACTAGGTATACAGCATCCATAGTACTGAAAAGCTGGATATCCTCTTTAACATGTTGTAGCTTTACCTACTGCTCTCAGATCTATCTGCTGGCTCTTTCTTTGTGCCAGGAAACAGGTAACAGGCAGACACGGCCTATGAAGATACCACAGACACACACACACATGCAGGCTTACTGAAAGTGGAGCAGTTTCAGCCTGGCTTAGGCAAAATTATATTTTTTAGTCCCTTGTATATCCTGCATCTTGCCAATTCATCACTGGCCTTTGATTTTCATCTCAAAGCTTCTGTACAATGTTGGATTTGTTCATTGCACTGCTGGTCCTTGAAAGTATTAAAAAGGGACTTTCAATGCCAGAATGAAAGTATGATTAGAAATAACTCTTCAGCTAAAATGCAGGAATTCCCTCGAATTTCTGGCACCTAAGCGATCACATATTTTCAACTGCAAAAGAAGTTTTCCTCCTTTTTTCATAATATCTTAAAGGTCTCCTATAGCATGATTTTTAAATGTATCAACAGGTTTGGCACAATAATCTGCAAATGTATTCACATACTCCAATATAAGTTTATATGCCTGTTCAAACGGAAGGAAACCAAAGTTCCTCTACTTCTATAACATGTACTTTTCTTTAGTGTATATTATATTGAATATTGATTAGCTATTATTAAATATACTCAGCATTATTTATCATACATCTATGGCTGATACATTACAGGTATATAACTAAGTATTGTTTCAGCTATTTAGTTTCTCTCCCTTCTATTGAAATGCTATGATTAGGAATAAAGAAATAGAAATTAACATTAGCTAGTAATAATGCAGAGTGTCAAATGCTCTAATTCCCAGGTCATCCATACATGAACACTCACCAGCACCCACCTCCTTCTGTGGCAAGGGAAGTTTTCCATCAAAGCCTAAAAAAGAAACCCTTCAGCTGCCTCTGTCTCTACACTATTTCCCTTCTGGGAAGCATACAGTTTTTTTGGTCTGATATACCCCTCCCTTCTTAAATTAATAACCTCATTTTACATTTCACATAAGCATATGCAGACTTATGCAATATAATTAACTATAAATTAACATCATTTGGAAAAATAGGTTTTGTTGTGCAATTTTAAAATTGTACTGAGTAGTAAATAACAAATATCATTTCACCAACATATATGTAGGGACACACACACATATACATATAGGCCACCATGATGACTCAGAAAAATTTGATTCTTGAAAGAGACAGCTCCTTTCAAATCCTTCATTTCCTTATGTCTGTTTCTAATCCATATTTACCAGATGTCACAACTTTACTTGTATTCATGCATCACAGAACAGATTGAATACTGTTCTTTTCTATAATCCTAAAACAGATTTAAGGATGACAGGTGGAAAAAGCAATTTTAGTAATCCTTTCATTACCTACCTTCTTGTCACCTTAGAAGCTGGTAGAGGAATGCCTGAAGTTTTGTCCCAGCTAAACAATCCTTTGGAAAACTTTCATCTCTGCTGCTAATGCATTGGTTTAATCAGTTCTATCTTGATCAAGCTAAATTAAGCCTCCTGCTCTTGAAATGGAGTTACGCTGCAACAGTTGCCTTAATTTCATTTTTGCTGTCTGGGAGCAACAGAAAGGCCTGTGTAATGCATCCAGAAGGCACTGATTCCCTCTGTAATGGGCATAGGTAGCTGAAAGCATGAAAAACCCTTCCACAACTTATAACTTGCTCTCTCAATTCAGCACATGCTGGATGAGCCAGAAA
Source organism: Apus apus (assembly GCF_020740795.1). Taxonomy (NCBI): domain Eukaryota; kingdom Metazoa; phylum Chordata; class Aves; order Apodiformes; family Apodidae; genus Apus; species Apus apus. The sequence continues at coordinate 13,616,821 of NC_067294.1, read as the reverse complement.
TAGACAAAAACCCAAAACTGAACAAACAAACAAACATGGTGGGCTTATAAACTATTTTTGTTTCTTTGTTCTAAGACAGGTGTATCTTACATTAAATATAAATGTGTTGTTTCATGTTTAACCTACATTTCACATTAAAGGTGCAATGTAAATGCAATACACAATGTTGTCAGCTACCTGCCTCATTACAGTTGCAAGTGATCTTCTTTGGAAACTCCCTAGACTGACAAAATATCTTCCAACTCAAAAACACATCCATTTATCCATGAATCATCACAAGTAATGCATTTTTTTTAAATATTACTCAGAAGTGGCTTGCTTTGACTAGTATTTTGTTTTATTTCTGTGTCAAAATGTTTGTTCTATCATAATCATTATTAACTGGAGGACTTGTAAGGAAAAACAGACCTTCTTGTCAACACAAATTTGCTTAATAGTATCAGCAGGAAATCAGATCAAAGGCTGCCTTATCCAGCAGAAGGAATCAATTTCCTGACCTTCCCTTTTTCCTAATTTGAAGAATTTTCTTTCCCCTCTTGCTCACCTTGCTCTCTGCATCTCAAACAGCCTTTTCTGATATTAACAGAATGCTTCTCCATCCAGGTCTTTCCTTTTGTCCCAAGAAGCAAAAACTACTTATTGTTGCTCTGTGGATTTCCTTACCATGATGCACAGTGGATTCACCGCTTCACAGTAGTTTAAATAATTTCACAGCATAGAGGCAAAACTGAACTTGGCCCTGAAGACATAGCCCTTCTCAAAGCCTTCTGCAGGTCCCCATTCACTTGCTGTAAGAAAATGCCTATCTAGTTAGAAGTGTATGAAGGCTGCTTTTAACTGAAATTGCCCTGTCAAGAAAATGAATAGCATAGGATGAATTTTAAAATACAAAGCCTATAATTATTTTTCTAAATTTAAGATTGTTTATTTAATTTCTATTAAATCCTACAGTATTTTTCCTATGAGAACTAACCAGGATAATAATAGATAAAGCAAGCATAAATGAACAGAGAAAGAATAATGTATGGTATTATACTAATTCGCTGTAAGATGGACTATTTTTTGAGTAGGAGGAAGAACACTTACAGAAGATGAGCTCAGTATGACAGTATATAAATAGCCCTAGCTGAGGATGTAACAATTGCTTTGCCTCTTCCAACATAGAGCAGAGGCAGTAACTAGAATTGAGATGACTACAGAACTGGAATATTTTTCAGCTTAGATTTCTTCAGTAAGGCTAAGCCAGCTCAAAAGATTTCACTGCTGCTCCAACACACAAGCCTTTGATGTTCCCTCAGCTTTACATCATAGAAGGAGCTCAAAGGGTTAATTAAAATTTAATGGTATCGGCAGTACTTTGAAAAAGTTATGAACTTGGGTGAGATCAATCACTTTCTTGGACTGCCTGACTTCAAAAGCAGATATTATGCAAAGGAAAAAAAATGCATCTCATTCTGCATTGAATTCATAAGCAAGGATTTCCTTGTTAGTGGTCTGTGCATGGAGGAGATTCCAAGCTCAAACTGGAAAGAGGTGAAGTGCCAAAGAAACGGTTAATCAGAATTTCATGCCTTTGATGCTGATCACATGTTGAATGAATGCATCACTGAAAACCAGGGGACACCTGAACAGTCCCAAAATAGGAAGTCAGGGATTAAGGGATGAGCAATTTTTTTCGAATTCACAACTTGTTGGCAGATATTTAGCTAAAAACCTCGTTAGCTTGTTTATTCACTCTCAGTGACATTCAGTAAAATGTCAGCTGAAATAACAAAACTAAACTTTAAAATAAACATACACATTTCTGCTTTGCATGTGTATTTTTGTTTACCATCTACATTTTAGTTAAGATGTCAGCTTTGACTTTCTCCAGTTTGTCTTATTCTGAGCTGAAAGTCTTACTATATTTTTGAAGGCAAATACTCTTCACATGACAAAATTATGAAAATCCTCTGTAAGAGATCAAAGTTTACTAGTGACTAGTTAGATTTATAATGAGGATTAAGAAAAAAATTATTTTTATGCATTCAATACTGACTGTCAGTTACCATGTCCACTCAGAAGAGGTTATGTCAGGAGCCTGATTCAGTACAAAACTCATGTCTTCCTCTAATTTAAACACCAATTTACTGTGTAAATGTCTAATATGCCCTGTGGTATGAATACTCTCAGAGACTGGTTTAAGGCTGTCCCATGAGCACAGCTAGAGCTCTCTTACCAACAAGGAACCTCACCTGGCAAGGCTGATAAGGGTTCCAGAAGTGCTTCACAGAAATCAGATTGAGAAGTAAGGTAAGTAAATTGTGTTGTTTAATGCTTATTTATGCAAAAGATACACTGTAAAGAATTTTGTTTAGGTTTAGGTTTTATACTGTTTGTTAAAATACCAGATGTTGTATTTACACTTCAGCCAAAAACATGCATGCACAAGGCAGATCATATGAGTTCCTTCCAGCATACATGGTTTCAGGAAGACCTACTACAATATAATTTTTAATTTTTCATAGATCACTACTATTTTTCTAAATACTAAAAATAATTCTTTAATACCTCTTTATCAAACCAAAAAGCTTGCTGCACTGTAGTCCTCAAACCTAACCTTCTTCATTAGAGACAACGATTTTCCATATTCCCATTACTACATGCATCCTAAAAGTACAAGTGGTGTTTGTTTTTATACTTTTACTGTCTGATGTTATAAAATCTTCATTACTAAGGTAACTACATTAGACACAAAATCTTGAAAAAGGGTAGTACAGCCATAGGCTGTTGTAATAATAAACATATTAATGATAGCACGGAACCAGAGTGCTGCAGTGACAGGTGCCATATGACTGCCTTCACTTCAGTCATGTTTACTCAAAACTCAACAGAAATACCATTTGAAACAACAGTGTAGTAAACAATTAAAGCCAGCAGGTTGGTAATCTGTTTCTTGGTCAAGATTTTATGTTTTCTCTTGTTTGGGTTTCTCTGTTCTGGGTTGTTTGGGTTTTTTAAAACTTTGGAAGACCCTGAATAACAATTAAGATTTCCTGACAAGGAGTATCATTAGAAAATAACTGATACTTAGTTAAAAAACAACCAAACAAACAACTACACAAACAAGAGCCCAGACCTTTCACATGTGCAAATCCACATTCAAAAAGAAAACACAAAAAACTACTTTTCACTCCTTTGCAGGGACTGGGAGGGTATTAATGTTACCTCAGTAATAGTTAAGAATGTTTACCATTTAAAACACAGATTTTAACACTGCACAGAAACTCTCCCCTTCTAAGATACTTTCATTCCCAATGAGGTTGTAAGAAGCACAGACTGCAGTTCACCAGTGGCTGCATAAAAATTCCCATGTATCATGTATTAGAAATGTTTTCATCATAGGTAGATTCTAAATAATCCATTACACCATCTGATACTTGTAATGAGAATGTGTATGTTGTTACCAATAGTCTCTCTGAACTTTCTGGCCTGCTTCAATTTATTGTAATGTATTCTTCCTACGAGATCCATCCATTCTCATGGAAGAAGAATAAATATCCTGATCAGATTCTTTCTGGTTTCTGAAGCACTTCCACATTTAGCATACTAAACCTAATACAAAAGACCAGGTCTCAATATCTTGTGGAGTTATTTAATTGGCCTTCCATACCAACAAGTTTTTAGTAAGACAATTTATGAAGAAACACAATTAATGAATCAATTTTCATGTTGTTTTCTGCTTGCTTTAGAAATGATGGTGTTAGAATTAATAGGTAAAATGACAGATGATTCTTAGTCTGAATATGAATTTAAAGTCTTTTCAACACAATCATTCGCTATTATTGTTTTCATATCACTGTAATTCACAATTTAAAAAATAATTTTATATAGTATTCCAATGGACAATTAATCTGTTAGACAGTGATCCATAAACTTCTCAGAGCTCCTGCATAGCAATCACATCTGAAAGGATATTTATCAGACCAGTCAAATCCTGCCACTCTTTGAAGCGCATGCTGCTCGTGTCCTACTTACATTTTAGACACCATCAAAATAAATTAGTCATTTTCTTTTGAAGCCTTGGTCTTTTGAAGGCTTAGTGCTGGTTCCATCTTGCAGTTCTTATCAGCAAAAAAACTCACGTGATCTTACGATGCCCAGTTAACATGCTCCTATTTTATACCATTATCCCTTGTCAGTCTTCATTTATTGCACTTAAGGAAAAAAGCTTGAATTCATCTGTTGCAGTTAAACCTCTCATATTGTTAAAGGTTTCACGGTACATGAAACGTTATCACATCAAATTATTGATTCTAAGCAGCAATGCATTGCATTTGTGAGAGTCATAAAATTGTGGGGGAGAGAGAGAATAATCAGCTAAAACACATTTAACTCTTGAAATGAATGGTACTATGGTAATTCATCTGCTAAAAATGTGTATGTTAGTATTTCTTTAGGTTTATTTCAAGTCTGCTCCACCCTTTTCTTGAATATGCAGCTAGAAACCAATACAGTATATGCAAATAGCTTTAAAGTCTGATAATCCTACTAGTTATAAATTGGCATTAACTTCTGTCACTGTCATACAAATTTTCGTTTTCATAGTAAGAAAAGCATAATAATGAGCATCTACATTCTTTTGTAAAGGAGCCACATCAGAAACAACTAGTGATGATCTAAGTGAAATCTTGTTAACATTTATCTGGTCTGACTACAGAGTTCATATTGCAGCAGATTTTAGGCAGTATATGTTGTACCATATATTTATTATGGTCTCCATAAGCAATCACTGTGATACTATTCAACACACCCATTTAACCATATGTTAGAAAGATCTACTCCTAAAAGTAATGATAAACTTGCCTTGAAACACTGATTGCCTCATTCAATCCCTAAAATAAATCTCTATTTTTAAAGGTGTCCTTTCATTGGACAGGCTGTCCTTTCAATTTTTAAGCAGGTTCCTGGTTTAAAATTCCACAGTTTTAAATGTCCTACTTTTATAGCATAACTTACTACCTTTACTCAGAAACACCAGCTGTGATGTTGGGGACACAGTACTAGGAACAAGCAAAAATGCTTTGCACATAACATGTGTTACTGACATAGCCCTGAAAGGTCTGAAGAGAGTGATACTTCCTGAAATGCACAGCCTACTTCCTTTGAGATCTTTGCCTGACTCAGGGCTTGTGTCGGGAGGCCCCGAGCAGCAGGAAAGCCCCAGACAAGATGTTCCCTCTTCGAGATATACCAGTTCATCCATGTCCTGTCGTGGCAATGCCAGGTTTCCTTCCAGTTGCTCTTTACCAGCTATTTGGAGTAAAGCCCCAGCGCTTTGGGGCACCCTTTGTGCTGGCAGTGTTTTAATTTAATTTAAAGGTGATTTGCAAAGTAATCATGCAAATCCACATCTTCTTCAGTGATGCAAGGAGAGGGGTTAGCAGTTAAACCTCCACCTTGGACTTCCAGAGGGCAGACATTGGCCTGTTCAGGACATTAGTTGAGAGAGTCTCTTGGGAGACAGTCCTGAAGGGCAAAGGGGTCCAGGAAGGCTGGACAGTCTTCAGGAAGAAAATCTTAAAGGCCCACAAGGAGCTGTCTGTGTGTGTCATAAGATGAGAGGGCAGGAAAGACAGCTGTCCTGGTTGAACAGGGAGCTTTTGCTGGGGCTTAGGAAAATAAGGAGGGTTTATCACCTTTGAAAGAAGGGACCCAAAGAGGAGTACAGAGATCTCACTAGATCATACAGAGAGAAAGTTAGGAAGGCAAAAGCCCAGCTGGAGCTCAACTTGGCCACTGACATAAGGGCAACGAAAAAAAAGTTTTTACAACTACATCAACAATAAAAAAAACAACAGGGAGAAGATCCATCCATCACCAGATGCAGGAGGGAACACTGCAATCAAGGATGAGGAAAAGACTGAGGTACTTAATGTCTTCTTTGCCTCTAGTCAGATTAGCTACACCCAGGAGCTGGATGGAGAGCAGAACAACCTCCCTAATCCAGGAGGAAGTAGTTAATGATCTGCTTCTGCACCTGGACATGCACAAGTCTATAGGGCCAGATGGGATCCACCCTCAAGTAAGGAAGGAGCCAGCAGGAAAGATTGCTAAGCCTCCCTCCATCATTTATCAACAATCTTGGTCAACAGGGGAAGTCCCAGATGACTGGAAGCTGGCTAATCTGACACCCATCTGCAAGAAGGACCAGAAGGAGGATCTGGGGAACCACAGGTCTCTCAACCTGACCTTGGTACCAGAAAAGATGATGGAGAGGCTCATTTTGAGTGAGCTCACACAGCAAGTGCAGGGCAGCCAGGGCATCCAGGTCAGCCAGCATGGGTTTATGAAAGAGATGTCTTGCTTGACCAACCTGATATGTTTCTGTGACCACATGACCCACATATTGGATGAAGGGAAGCCTGTGGACATTGTCTACCTAGACTTTGGTAAGGCCTTTGACACTGTCTCCCACAGCATTCTCCTGGAGAAGCTGGTGAATCGTGGCAGAGACAAGTGTACTCTTCACTGCGTAAAAAACTGGCTGGAAGGCTGAGCCCAGAGAGCTGTGGTAAATGAGGTCAAATCTAGTTCATGGCCAGCAACCAGTGGTGTCCCTCAGGGCTCAGTTTCAGGGCCAGTCTTGTTCAACATATTTATCAACGATCTGGATGAAGGGATTGAGTGTATCCTGAGTAAGTTTGTAAATGACACCAAATTGGTTGGAAGGGTTGATCTGTTCAGAGGGTAGGAAGGCTCTGCAGAAGGACCTGGACAGGCTGGATAGATGGACTAAGGCAAATTGTATGAAGTTCAATAAGGCCACATGCTGGGTCCTGCACTTTGATCACAAGAACTTCAGCCAATGCTACAGGCTTGAAGCACAGTGTCTGGAAAGCTGCCCAGCAGAAAAGGACCTGGAGATGCTGGTTGACAGCCACATGAACATGAGCCAGCAGTGTGCCCAGGGGACCAAGAAGGCCAGCAGCATCCTGGCCTGCATCAGAATACTGTGGCCAACAGGAGAAGGGAAGCGACCATGCCCCTTTACTCAGCATTGGTCAGGCTGCACCTCGAGCACTGTGTGCAGTTCTGGGTCTCTCACTGTAAGAAGGACATTGAGGGGCTGGAACATGTTCAGAGAAGAGCCATAAAGCTGGTGAAAGGTCTAGAGAGCAAGTCATATGAGGAGCAGCTGAGAGAACCGGGATTGTTTAGTTTGGAGAAGAGGAGGCTGAGGGGAAATCTCACTGCCCTCTACAGCTGCCTGAAAGGAGGTTGTAGGGAAGTGGGTGTTGGCCTCTTCTCCCAAGTAAATCATGACAAGACCAGAGGAAAGGGCCTGAAGTTGTGCTCTGGCAGCTGAGGTTGTGGGGTCTTTTGTGCGTGGGTTTTTGTTGGAGTATGTGTGGTTGGTTGTGTTTGTTTGGGGGTTTTTTTGTGCCAATGGTTGGACTCAGTGATCTCAGAGATCCTTTCCAACCATGACAATTCTGTGATTATGATTAAGAACTTTAAAAGAAGTTGTTTGTCAGATAAGTAAAAATGTTTTCACCATTTCATGTAGCTTGTATCAGCTCACACTATGCTTATTCAGATGGACCAGAGTGATTAGATTAACATGATACTTCTTATTGTATTATATCAAATATTTCAGTAAGACTTTGAGTTCACAGATCACAGCTGAATTAATTCTGTGGCAAATAGTTCCCATTTAAAGTGGATTCAACCTTTTTTAAGGATACAGATGAAAAGGCAGCAGCAGAAGCAGTCTTTAAAGAACTAGAGCTACAACAAATTGAGCAAGTTTTATTTTCGGCAATAACTCTTTTCCCCTGGCCCCTTAATAGAGAAAAGTTTTGTAAAATTTCATTCTGGTTTTTAGGTAGGAGATAATAGCTGTTATTTTTCAGGGGCACAAAATTACTTAAATGTGGGGTAGAGCTATCTTTACTATGTTAAAACCAGAAAAACAATACAATAGGGAGAAGAAAGGAATGACAAGATAGCATCTCATATTTTAAGACCTGTCACTCATTTTCTGACAAACTGTTGGGAGACCAGACAGGCAGACCACTAGGTAGTGTCAGCTCCTTGAGAACTGCAAATGCATGGTTGTAACGTGCTTTATACATTCCTGTCTGGTCAAGAGAGAGTACAAAATACAGTTTTGATCACCTAAATCAGACTTTTTGTTAAGTAGGACATAAAAAAGGGGATACTAGGAAAGCAGATACAGGACATAAAACAGAAGAAGGAAGTGTACAGAAGGGTGACCAAAGTATCTCATTCTCAGTGATGCCTGGGGTTTGACTAACGTTGGTGAAGGATAGCTGTTCTCTTCTGAAAAATGCTTGGGCTTGTCTTGGGATCAAAGCAATGGTAATCCATGGGTATTACCAAACACTTTTTTACTCCTTGGAGATAACGATGAAAGCTCAGCCTACCCTTTCTGGCCCTTATTCAAACTGAAAGAAATGGGTGGGACACCCCACTTCATTTTTTCTGCCATAAATTTGGCCTTACTTTTGCTAATTTTATGATTCACAGCCTTAACACAATGCATTTATGGTATGTCTGTGAGAATACTTATAGAATATATACACTTTATCAAGTATTTCTATCTTTTTAACACACATATGCAACTAAAGTCTGTGTTGGACTTTTGATGCCAAAGACCTATGTTAACAAGCTAAGAACTCAGCAAGAATTAGTACATCTATTTTGAAAATTTGAATCCTACGTGTCATGAAAAAAAAATATTTAGCATTAAGACAAATAATTATTATCATGGTTTTTACACATTACAGTCCATTTAACAAGATGTATGATAGTTTACCTAAATAGTTTCTCAAAGTTTTGGAAGTGTCCAGATTTTAGGTCCTATATGAGGCTTTCATCTTATGACTTCTTGACCACGTCTTCTGAATTTAATCTTCTGAAGCCTCATTTTGATTGCACATAATTTCTACAACTGATTCTTTCCATGTAATAGAGTTAAACTGCAATACATAGAGACAAAGAACAAAAACATCTGCATTTCTGAATAACATCTTTCCTTAATTCAGAACTTAGGATGCAATGTCCTTTGTTATTTGCACACATAAAATTTGATAAGTACATTTCAGAAATTTGAGGTTTGATGTGACAGAGAGGCATGAAATAAAGAGTTCCCTTTTAAACCAAACATTAGTGAAAACTAGGTGTGGTTTGTGTATTACATATTTTTTTTGGAACAAAATCTTATAAATACATGCCTTAGCTGAGTAAGAGTCCAGAGGTATCACTAGCAGTAATCACATTTTAACTTTTAATCTACTTCTCCTTCTTCTCTAGTGTTTTTCTTTCTTGTGATTGCTAAGACACTGACTCATCATACTAAAAGAAAAACAAAATCCAGTTTTCCCAAATTAAACACAAAATTTATACTCCTTGATATTATTAACCCTCTTCTTTCAGTTTATTTATACTTTTCCAGAAATCCTGCTCTTTTTTAAAAATTGAAAAATAGATGAATATTTAGAAATATATTTTCAATAAACAGTTCAGGAAAGCCATAGTGTATAAATATATGGATTTGTAAAACTACTAGAATGGCTAATCAAGGGCAAGTCCCAAGCCTACTACTCGTGTTTTTTGAGTCACTGGGTTTAAAGTTACTGATGTCTCTTGAAATTAAATTTTCACAACGTACCTCAGGCTTTTCTGTTTCTCAGGATCACACTTGTTAATCTGAATTAGTTTGTTAATTCTACTCTGCTAGATACATACCCTAGCATAAATATCACAAGTAATGCTGCTGATGTTATGCACTTCTCTAGGCAGTTCTGAGTAGATGGGTACTGTGATTTCATTTAAGAAATTTAAATAAAATTTTTGCCTGCTTTAGTTATAATGAAACTTAATAAAAACCCAAAGGATCTATTAGGACAAAAAAGCTATTGTCAACCGCTAGCAATAAACTATATGTATGATTGTGTATAAGTAAATGAGGAGTCCAAAGAGTTTAAAATAGATACCATGCTAATAAAATTATTTCCGGAAGAGCTACTCCCTACAACCATTTTTATTACTGATAATTATACTTGACTAATGCATATATGTTTCCCTGATAAAGGTAGACAGTGTGTCGAAAAGAGGGAATATGCAGATTAGGATGGCTGAACATGTACACTTGAAGGGCTGAATATCCTAGTAAGACTAATGGCATATCAAGAAGACATCAGGCCTATGGTTTCATTGTTCACTGAACAGTTTGGGATAAGGCTGACAGGATGTTAGCAGTGACCTTGAGATTCTTTCGAAGTGCATACAATACCATAAAGTTCTGTTATACAAGGAAAGGCCGTAACAGGTTAGTGAAAATTAACTATGACATTTGGGAATCAAAAGAAGTTATGAGATGAACAGAGAGTCCAGTTGCAGTTCTCAGACTTCCTGTTAAATTTAATATTGTTATGGCTAATATGAATTTAACTATTTCTGGTCTGAAACAGAAAAATATTAAGCAGCTTTCATTTCCTAAATGTAAGGCAGATTTTCAATAAAGCCTTGTAACTACATCCTTGCAAAAACTAATCATAGCTGCTGTGTCATTGAAGCTATGACGGTTGAAGCACAGAAGGAGTTGTAAAAAGAAATAACATCTTTCATTAAACAAAACTATTTCCCTGGAAAACCCGATACAATTTTATGCACATTACCCATTCTTCAGATTCCAAAGAAAGCAAAATATGTGCTAGAGAAACTTAATGCTGACTGGGATCAATATAATTATTAACCTAGACAGGTGAGAGAAAGGGTGGTGAATGAACACCTTTGGAGTCAAGAGGGATGACAATGCCAATATATGTTCCCTAAGGTATAAAAGTGTCTTTTGATTCAGCAAAGTATTTCTAAGATGAAGGTTACACTGCAATTTACTGAAGTCATGCTTAAGTGTTATCACACAGTGGAGCTAACCACAGCGTATTTTGCTTATAAAAATGGCATCCTATGTTGCAACTTCAATTTTCAACTGCTTGCAGGTTAATAGAAAATGAGTTTGCCACTCAGTCTAGAGCTTCTACATGTGGTCTTAGAGGGAGAAAATTCATCAATAGTAACGAGATTGTACATCAGTCCCCAAAAAGTGACTTGTCAAGAACAAACAGTGCATGGGGTTTTGAAAAGATCATTGCACAGGTAGATAAAATGCCTTCTTTACAGATCACCAGAAGGAGACCTAAGCGTTAGTGAATCCAATTTTTTAAGCCTTCAGTGGGACTACAAGAGTGAAGAGACTGCAGTTGAAGTATTTGGTAGCATAGCAATAAGAGTATGCTATCCTGCCCGGACACTCCTGGCTGCAATTATTCTTCTTTAATAAGCCACACTCGGTATCAGAAAGTGAAACCATGCCTTGGGGATGAAATAAGCCCTCGTAGGTAAAGCTCGGTTTTGCTAGTGTAGCCATGTATTTGGTGGTGCTTTTGCCAGTACAGCCAGTATACACCTTTTCAGTTTCTTTTTATGTTAGAATAAATCAGTAGTCTAGACCTGGCCTATGATTCTGCTTTCACACAGCATCATACATACCTTAATTTGTGTAATCAGAATTTAAATTATTAGAACACATGTGCAGTCTCTAGCATCTTAATGAGAACTGGAACATACAAAGTGCTATTCTGAATATTTTTTAACAACAGCTAGAATTGCTCTTATCTGAAAGTGATATCAAAGTCTCTTTCCATTTTCTATTAATGTATTTCCTTCAATATGCGAAATGTTTACATCTCCTCAAACTCAAAAAAATCCGAACACTAGAACAGTAATAACTCATCCTGTATTGCCAGACCATTTTGACAGTCAAAACTCCAAATACATAAATAAATATTTCTAGCTTTCATCTTTTCAAATAGTAAAACATAAAACTGCTTCTCTGCCAAAATCACAAAGAAAAAATGAATGGCACAGCTCTATAATGAAACAGCTTACAATCACCTGGCCTAAAGTCTACCAGCCTCTCCCATCTAATGTTGTTTGCTGGCAGGTTCAGGGTTTCAGGATTTCAGTAAGATTCAGACCTGTTAAACATAGTCTCTAAAACCTAATTTATCTAACCATGTAAACCAATTTTTAATGCTCCACTGAAGCAATGAGTGGATGCAACATACTAATTACTTCTCTGGCTGCATGTTAAAGACTGAAACATCTTGATATGTCAATAGGTTTCTGGACTGACCGAAATAAATTGGGAGAGAAACCCCTGTTAGTTTCCCATGAATTATTTAATCAGAACACATACTAGTGAACAAGGTCAACATGGAGACACGAGGGCAGTGCATTCTCACAGTCATGCTCTGTGCCATCTACCAAGAACCGTTCTGTGTTGGTGCTGGGAGCAGATTGACAGGATGAGGTTAGTTAGGGCAGTCAATAGGACATAGTCAAAGCTTGGAATTCATACACATCCATGTAAGACTAATAACCTATGTGAACAGGAGTGCATTCATGCTATTCTTGTGAACAGAATGGCTCAACAATCAGGAGAAAAGGACAATGAACCCTGGTTTCCCAATTGCAGTCATACAGCCATAGGAAATTCAAAATCACACTGCATGATGAGGAGAAACATCAGGAAAAGCAAAGATTTTTTTTTTTCAGAACTTTGTTTCCTAGTAGATTTCTTCTATAACCAAACCAATACAACTACAGATCTACACTGACTACTGGGAGCTGAGTGGAATGTCTTGTCACCTACTGTATTGCTAAGGGGCAGCCACAGTTCCAGAATAGAACCAGCAGAATGAGAACAAAAATTCAGTAGTGCCTGTAACAGAAGGAAAAAGTAATTTTTGTGATGAATGCAACATTTCTTCCAAATCCCACAAACTCAAGGAATCGTCACAATTTCTCTGTAGCTCAACATGCAAGATTATTCCCTGAAATCTGCCTGGCCACAAAACACCTGTGTTGTCCTGCACTAATGCCTGAAGCTTCTGTAACTCACTTTCCTAGTAATTTGAACACTGTAATGAGAATAGAAAGGTTATAAAGCTGTGAAGGTTAGTGGGATTACTGGTTTGTATCAGATGTGTAACCTGGTAATCAATGACTGACAGGCTCTCTGAAGGGGAAAGCATAATACAAGCAAGAACCTGCCTCTCAGATTGAAACCTGATGGCTGGTAAAAGCCTTAAGATTCACATCAGAATCAAGAATATCACTGCAGCTGCTTCCATGACAACAGAATATAATGTCATAATGCATATTATGATTTCATGACAGGATGAAGCCTGTTTATCAAGGCAGCCTCTTAGGCAATGAACAGGATTGCAGAAAAGTTAACTTTGGGAATGGTATATTACTAATAGTTTAAAAAATGAGATTTTTCTATAATATAGAAATGGAAAAACTGGCTTATTAGGTCCAACTTACTCCCATCTCAAGCAAGATCAATACCTACAGTAACAGTCGCTATGTACAACTTGCTTTTGCAAGTTACACACAAGCAATGAAGTGTCATTATTTTTCTTTGAAGGAAATTGAAAAAACTCAAATCCAAACAGATTTTATCAGTACACATATAGAATCACAGAATTGGATCATCAAGCACAAGCTATAACATATAATCCTATTTGTAAACATCCTACATTCTGAAGCAGTAAGGTTTTTCTTCTATCAACATTTTTAGACCTTTCAACAGAGTGCATTAATCTTAAGAATATCTCTACTCTTTTCATGCAATTTAAGGTGAGTGTAAGGTTGATAAATCCTTAATGCTTTCATCTTACATTTTATTCCCTGTCTTCTCTAAGAAGAACATCCTGTTACCTGTATTTCAGCACCATCATTCCACTGGTTTTGCATAATACAATTAGTGTTAAATTTTATACCACGCAGATGCATGTTATACTAATTTCCTAACCTGCAGACATTCCGTGTATTACTATACAAATATCTCAGTTGTTTTTTTTCGACTTGGTCTACTTTTCTAGCATGGATAATGACAGTTTCTGTACTCCCATCAGTATTGTACTTAAGGATTACTTAAATGTCCCTATTAAATACTGATGCCTGAGAACGGTTTATCCAGTAACCCACATCCTTAGATAGCCTGTACAAATGGAAAGAAATCTCATCTTACATGTGCTGATGCAGAGAATGAGAGATCAATAACCTGTACCAGGACTCAACTGAAGTATTTGAGTACTAGTCCATAGTCCCTGTATATATAATTTTGCCATATATACTAATGGAAATACAATTAAGATGGTGTTTCATTATTTGAAAAGTTGTCTACCATTTACATTTCTGCACCTAACATACTGTTAGTGGTCTACTTAAATCCCATGTTCAAGACCAGCTTTTAGTCGCAGTCTCAGCTGCATGAGTGGGTGGTTATTATAAAATTCTAATAACTGTTAATGCCAGTATCCAAGCATGTCAACAGCTATGGAAATCCCTTCTACCTAGAACCAGTTTAGCAGACCCCTCTGCCCTCCAGTTTTTAGCTCAAACTTACGATAACACAAGCAAAAGAATTAATGTGCAAAAATACCTGTTCAAAATATTTTATTTATTTTTGTTGTTGTTAAAGTGCGCCCAGTTCTGGAAACAGATAAAGGTACTTGCAGGACTAAACATCTGAAGGATCATACATTAAAATAACCATGGCAAGACAATGAACAAGTCACTGCAGTTTTACTTTAAATGGTTTTCTAATGTCAGAAACATTATAGATTCTTTGTGAAACATCATATAAAGCCTTAAGTCTTTTATTTTTCATATTTACTTTAAGGATTTCACTTCAATCAGCTTTCTCTACTTCCTTTTTAGAACTCTCTTTGGCTGAGTGGCTAAGACTGCCAGTGAATACATAACAGTAGTTAAGCAATGATTTCCCCCTAGGAGAAAATTACTTTTTGCATAGAATAAAAATGAATTAAATTATTTGAGGCTTGAGAAATAAATTTTTCTCAACACAATGAATCTATGTCTTTAATTTATTATTTTTAGTGCAGAGAAATGCTTTTTTTCCAAATTATGTGTGTAATAAAATAAGGACTGCATGCATAATTCTTAACCTTTCTGAAATAACTGTGTAAAAACTATAAAAGCAGTCACAAGAACAATGTTCATTATATGCATGGCCTAATTACATGCTGAGAACATATTTTTTTTTTTACAGTCTGAAATTCACCTTTTCTGTTTTCAGAGGCCATGGAAATAGCACAGCACACTTCTCAGAATAATGCAGCTGCTATAGTAGGAACATGCAAATCATTATTATTAAAGATGAACTTTATCTTTTTCCAAAAGTTATTTTTATCCAATGTGACTCATACGGAAAGAGGTCCTATTAGAATATAAGAAATATTATTCTCTCCTTTGGTATGTAACTCTCAAAATAATGCTTCTGGATCTGACAACAATTACCTTACCTGTACCCAGAAGCAGTTTATTACTTGAGTCCTATACTTACCTACAATTGCTTTCATATTTGCCAAAGGAGAACGTTAAAATATTAATAATCCAGTAACCTATTCTATGACAGTGAGTGACTGGTTTGAACTTTCATTTCAGTCATACCTACACAAGAGCTAAACTTTAAAACAAGCACAGAAATGGAAATAGATACATTATGGAAGTTGTGCTATCAGGTCTTAAAGTTTCCTGCTACCATGAAATGATAAGTAGCACCAGACTTTACCAGCAAAAAAATCCCTGCACATGTGTTTATACATGTGCACTTTTTTTGTTGCATACCATTTGTGAAAGAAATGTTAACAACTGATAAAATCTTGCCTGGAATGCAGAAGGCCACGATCTTATTTCAGAGTCCCTTGGGTTTTTTTTTTACACACATGTTCCTTTTCCTATCAAATAACAGAAGAAATATCTGGAAATGTTACTGAATATGTTGTATATGCCACTCATTACATAAAAGTAACTCACGCCGACTATGAGAACAGCCATCTCAGTGGTGAAACTGCCCATATTACACAAGTTATAGATAAACCTCCACACACTAAAATAAAAACTATTTAAAAGGACAGTCATTTTTATCATTAGTGACTGCAGGTGAAGTTTCACACTGTACAAGAGTCCAACACGTAATCAGGAGCTGAGCTTTCAAGGGACTTAAAGGAAGAAAAACGCAATTCTTTTCTGCATTTCTGATTTTGAGGACTTGAACTTCACATGCTGTGTGTAATTATAAGTTTACGAAGGTGTTTTTATATTACATGAGGAGTATAAAAGAAACTCCTATCTGTATTCACTATTAAGCCTGCCCCAAAGAAAGAAATTCTACAATAAATAAGTAAAAACTCCAGTTTCCATTTCATGTTACTCCTCACACTTGGAGATAGCACTTAAAAATTTGTAAGGAAAACCACATTTTACTATTACCTGAATTAAAATTGCACTTCACTATTTAGTTCCTAGGTAATTAAAAATATATCTTTAAAACATGAAGTAAAAACATAGTCATTTAAATGCAACAAGATTCAGTGTGACACATTTCCATTTTCAAAGATCTAATGGAAAACACCACTTACAATACTAAGTGTTGAGTAATATGAATATTAATTTCTAAGAAACTTCAGAAAATAAAAGCATGCTTGTTTTAGGAACATATTAAAAGAAAATTCACAGAAATACTGTAGAAGAGCTATAATTCACAGAAATTGTAACAATTTGTATTACTAGAGGTTTTACTGCATCCTTTCACACTAGAGGGTGCTATAATTTTGAACAGAGTACTGTAATTAGCTTGGTTTACAAATAAGGTGAATTAGAGAGAAGGCAACCAACCTTCTGACAGGCAAAAAGGTATTTGACAGTGCACCCTCTAAGGAAACTATTATCAGTTTAAGAACGTTAAAACATATCAGCTTGATTCTTTGATTGAAAAGATATAGAGCAAATGTCCAAATTAAGATTTGATTTGAACTTCCCTATGATTATGCTTTTCAGTTTTGTGCAAGGTATCCAGATTGTTTTGTTTTGTCTTTTTTTCCTATAACTGATCTTGAAATTACTATAGCCATTTTGCACCATGGTCACAAATCTAAAAATACTAAAAGTCAGGTTATTATGAGCAGATTGCTCTCAAGTCAACAACCATGTATCTTAGCATATTTGTGAGCATGAACCTCTAAGAACTTGGTAATGAAAAAAACTATTTAAAATTATTAAAGTGACAAGACATTAGGCCTTTAAACCTAAGCTCTGGAAAAATCTCCCTTCACTGTTTTTTTGCTGTTGTGGTTTTGTGTGTGTGTTTTTTGTTGGTTTGTTTGTTTTTTTTTTTTTTAAATTGACTATATAAAAACACTAAAAATTAGTAAAATGCCCTAAACAAATACCAGGAAATATCTACAGAAACAAACTCCAAATTTGCTTTTGAATTTTTCAAAACTATTTCTACTTCTTTTTATGTAAAATGAGTGGCTTTTCAAGTACAAGATTCTTACAGTAAAGAAAACACTCATGAAAATTACCAAAAGTATGTTTTGACTTAAAGGTTTGTGTAGGAACTTGTAAAGAGCCATCATGATACCAACAGCCAGCCTCACCAATGCATTTAAACCCTGCTCCTGTTTATAATCACCCCTTCAGAGTGCAAAATGTAGCAGACATAGGGAGATAGCAAGTGACAAGTATGGAATATTGAAAGGAGTAATTTGATTGAATTTAATTTTGAAATTGATTGAAATTCATTTGCATATGAAAGTTGTTTTGCAATTCACTCGCTTCAGATTCTTTGCAGAGTTCAGTTTTCAGCTTGTGCAGCTGAGACTGGTAATTACTTATGGGACAATGTGGGAGCCACGGCAAGGCCCCTGCCAGGAGGTACCACAGCAGCCTAGCACTACTCACCCACTGCTGACTCTGCTCCAACACCGCTATTGCCCCATGAAGACAACTGTTCTGCTAGTGAGCTTCTCCTCCCACTTCGCTAACATTTTAAAGCGCCCCAAATCTGGGAAATGCACAGCTGAGAAAACCCAGAGGATTTCCTGTCAGGCAAGACTGTTCTGTAATCACCAGATCCTTTGATAGCTTAAAGTATGAATTACCTTAAATGGCAAGAAACAATACAATACAGCAATCACAAGTTTTTCTGTCCTGCTCATTTTACCACTCTTGCTTTCTTCAGGGTAAGTGATAATAAAACCCAAACCAGTAAAGAAACACACAGAGCTTAGGGTGGAAGAGTCAAGCACATCCAGTTTGTGCTTTTGTACTGGGCTGTGTTCCCTGTGTGTTAATCTTAGATTTACATCAGCACCATGAAAAGTTCACATTGTGGCACAACCTGAAAAGAAGTTCCATTACCATTTCTAAAGAAAGGCTAACCTGTGCTAACCACCTAATGCCTGTCTTGCAAATTCTACTGTTCCATTCACTCATTCTCAAATGACTTATTAATTTAGGTGATGATTTCGTGTGGCTAATCTTACAGACCTAAGTCTGCTTCTTGTCTTCATCTTTCAAAGAAGAATTTAAACCTCTGTAATGTAATTCCAAAGTTCAGACTTGCTTTCACATATCCCTCTGTCTTTTCTGCTTCAAGTCCATGTTCTGCATTTAAATGAACAATGATACAAAGAACTAATATTTTCTCGTATAATTTAAATTATAAGACTGAAGACTTAGAAAAGAAAAATGAAAGGTACTGCTATTGGACTATTTTCTTAGGCAATAACAGCTATCTATTGAAAGTAGAAGGTCCTTTGCATTAAATCTCTTGGCATTTTACTGGGAGTAGTTGCGGTGTCCACAATATTTCTTCTGTGCCTCTCTGACATGATAAAATACACAAATGCCAAGCTATACATACTCTGATATGGAGTAATCTTAATTCAAATTTTCTTAAATTAAGAATTGCTTTTCTCTAAGCACAAATATCTTAAATGCTATAAAGAGCTGTACTAGACACCAGACATGTTCTTTGAACTGAATTAAAACCACTTCTCCAAGATTAATTTAAGGGCTATATTTCATAACTTTCACAATTTCAATATCAATGAATCGGGATGTCTCTCACAGGAAAAAAAGCCAAAGAAGAAATATGGAATAAACTCACATATCTTTTCAATAATGATAATAAATTCATCTTAGCAGGCAAAATGACTTTTTCCAGAGAATAACTGTCCCCTCCTGGTTGCCAAGGTACAGAATTTTCACTCGGAGCGTATTTTTCAAATAGGGAGATTTAGAGTTTTACAGTCATTTAAAAGTGGTCAAAGAGAAGCGGTGAGTAGTTAAACAAGAATAATTCTGTTGAACACATAACAGAGCCAGCCAGAAAATACACAGGCTCCTGTGAATTCAACTGAATTAATAGGATTCATACAACTTAGACCAGAAAGGGAATATTATTTTTTTCCTGCTTTGTGTTAGTTCATGTTCAGTCCTCATTAACTTACTGTTATAGGCCCCAAACCAAAAGAACATTTAGATGCTCAGTTGTTATATAACAATTTAAATCTCTCTGATTACATAATTCTTAACAAAAAAACCAAACTAAACAGAATTCTGAAACTCAAACCTTTGTAAAACAGAAGACTGGTGAAGAAATACTTGAAATGCAATACTTCAGTAAACTTCATCACATTAGGCAATCCAGAATGTGCATCATGCAGCAAGAATTTAAGCACACCACAACTGTACTAAATGTATTAATTCTCTGGAAACTCTCCATCAAGAAATAAGTCTCTTCCTCATTAAAGCTCTGAGCCTAGATTTTAGTGTGCAGTATTGCTCCTGCAACTTTTCTGCCAAGTTACAGTACCGCTGGGAGACCACACTGAGGCTGGAGCATAGGTGGCAGCAGGAAAAGGGGAAATATTCTCTTCACCTCAACTGTATGCTAGAAATGTCTTCAATTAACTCTCATTCACATTTCATTTTATCAAGTAAACAATTTCCAGAATAAACAGTTACTAACCCAAACTGACATGAACATTTTACTTCTTGAATGTATCTGGTTCCATAATAGTTTAAACTCCATAGGGCTGAAGATTCATGCATTGCATGACTGAGCCCTTAAGTCACTGCAGCACACTGGAGCATTGCAAACTTTCACACAATCTGAACATCAGTTTGCTGATTGCGTCCTATTCCATAATGAGGTTCTGTCAGTGAAGATTCTGAAATTGCATCATATTTGCCATGCTTTTATATTATACAGCTACCACATGTAAAATACACTTGTTAACCCTACGGCTATTGCCAGTGCTCTAACTACATTATGATCTGATTTGCTCCCCACTCGCCTTTCCACGTTTTTCCCCACACAGCTGCCATGTGCTTGAATACTATTTTCTTATTATAACAACAGTGGAAATAATTATAAGAAAGATGGTTAAGTAAAGGTTGAATTGCTTTTCTTTGAGGCTGTATTTTACAACATTCACTGAAAGGAACAGTTAGTAACAGCTGCAAGTAGACACTCCTATTTCAAACACAACTGCATGGTAAACAGTTTCGTACACATGCTCACAAGAAGAAATGTCAGCTTAATACACAGTATCCATTAGCTGTATCCTTACAAAAGGATCAATTTAGGCACAGAGGAAAGGTTCTGATCAAAAAATACATGTAACTATTGGCTGCAATTTGTTTTTAACCATAGCATACCATAGCTTTAAGAATAATCCTGAGAACATGTTTTAAAGTAACATGATTTGGTGCTCTTCCACAGGAACAGGGCTGTAATCCACTATACATACAGTTGTATGCGAGATACTTCTTCTGGCATATACTCAGTCATGAATGGGTGAAGCACACCCAATTAACACTGAAATTTCTTTCAACTTCAAACTGTCAGGAGAGCAGGAAAGTCTTAAGCCAATTACTGCAGTGGATAGGATTGAAGGAAGGACCCCCTCATACTATTCTACTGAAGACAGAAGCTTTATTTTTCTTCAGGCATTACTCTCACAGTGCATGAAGACTGGGAGAGCTCTTCCCAATTTGTAAATCAGCCCCTTGCTGCTGCAGAGAAATACACCTTATGAACACTTTCATAAACATGTTTTGCTCCATCTTAAGTGTTTTCTACTATGCCAGTGAGAGAGGCTGCTATGCAGCCTAATACCACATAGTTAAAACTGGCGATTTCCACTAGAAATTTTCATGGGGGCTTCTCATGTTGCAAGAACAGCAACTTTCAACAGAAACAGTTAATCACATGTACTGATAATGGTTATTTATTATTTCTTCATTTAATACATACAGAAATACAGTCTTACTGGGCTGACTTCCTACATAGGGTTTATACATGTTTTTTGGTGTTTCATTTGCCTCTTATGCAGGCAGCTCACTTCAAAGCTGTGTTCTGGACAGTAAATGAAGCAGAGAGCAAGTGAGTCTATCTGGTCTAAGACAGATATCCAGCTGAGAAGGTACCGATTTTGCTTTCAGTATAAGGTACCGATAAGTGATTCCATCAGCTGAGACTTGTACCACGGCTATACCTTAATGTCTTTCCTTTCAACATAAGAATGCATCATGCTTTACAAAGGGACAGAAAATATTTTCCTCTCTCAGTGACAAAAATCTATGGCATGAATCTCTACATGAGAGACAAAAACAGATAAGAAAAGTAACGGTAGAAATGTAAAAGTATGTTATGATGTATTAGCCCAGTTTTTATCCTCTTCAGACATATGTAACAGTGAGAATACACCACTGCTGGAACTGAAGATGGAAAAAAAAACCTTAATCATATCCAAAAATGTCTCAAGTATGTGAATCGCTATTAGCTTGGTGGCTAACAGATAGGTGACTACTGCAAGCTTTTAAATAGAGCTAGATAACTTCTGATGAATAGCCAGAAAACCTGGCTTTGGTCATCTTTAAACTCTTCACAAGCTTGATAAAACTGCTGTAAGTTGTGTCTGAAAAAAATTAGAGTCAGATTTTTCCATATAACCTCCAGTAGCTGGTTCTCCCAGCTTTACTGTGGGCGTTACTCTCCTATAGTTTCCTGCAGTTCAGACTGAGGAAATTACTTTACTGCAGATGAGTCAGGCTACTGCCGAAAGGTCTTTCCCTGATTTGGCACATGTATTTGAACCACAAAGTTACTCTTTTGTGAGATTAGAGCCCACTGGGTCAAGTAGCACTGGAAGATAGGAGAAGAATTCTCCATACAGCACTGACCAACTATATGGGAAGAGGATTATATGTATGAAAAGAACAATGCAGGCCAAAGTTAGACAAGAAGGATATTCCTGGCAAGCACCCAGTTCTTCAACCCCAGTGCTATTTTCTAAGAAACTGTATCAGAAAGTATTCATCATTGATAGCAAAGAAACTACCAGGAGCAGTGAAAAGAAAAATAAATCCAGACAGAGAAGCAGAGAAAGATGAATTGTCAAATGGACAGATGAAGCAAATAAAAAACACCCAAAGCATTCACAACTGTCTGAAAATCCACTCCAGCCAGTAGTAGGTGACTACAGAGGCTCCCAGATCCCTGCTCTACATCCAGATTGGGAAGGTCACGGGAGGGAGAAAGCCTGCTAAGCATTATGTTATGCAGATGATGTATTTCAAAAGTCAGCCCTTCATTTTTAGATTATACTGGTTTTGTATGGGTTTTAAACCAGAAAGATTTCTATAAGATTTCTTTGTAATATTTCTAATTCATAATTTAACACGTTTGTTCTGCAACAACAAACATAAGCTGAATGTCATGAACATGGGGTTTTGGCTTGTTTGCTGTTGTTTCTTTTTTTTTTTTAAATGTCAGCAAGGTCTTGTCTGATTTTAAGACTGAAATCAAACACTAAGTTCTCAAGTGTGAAATAACACAGCAACATTTTAAACATAAGTAGGCTTTTAATTGACACCACTCTGCTAATATCACTGTCTTAGTCAAAGATCTTACAGACTACCAAATATTATAGACAAGTAACAGGCATTCATCACAGATGACTCAACTGCTCTTTGGCCAGCAATGTGGCATATTAACCAGCCCTTGCATGGCATAAATCCTTGACCTTCTCCATCAATAGGAAAATTCAAAAAGCTATGTACTTGAAATCCCATTTTCTTACAACAGTATTTTTCTTCCAAGGTGCTACAATACATAATTCTTTCCATTAGGCATAGCTTTTTAAAAAGATTTTTGTGATAGATGATATCTTCTTACCTTTGATGTTCAGTCTTCTGTGGGGGCTAATCTTAGGATAAGCTTTTACAAGCCCCCTACTATGAAAGTCAAATCAAACGTCCTTATGAATATGCATGAGCAAAACAGCTAATATAGTCATTTTCTATGGTTACTTACTGTGCTGGGTGGCCCTGGAAGCCGTTCCAAATGATTTTGATTTTGTGATTGAGATTCTTAATGGTAGTAATTATCTGTTGCAGCCATGCAGTACCAAACATGATGGGTGATAGAGACACTTAAAAAAAATTTAAAAAATAAAAAAAACCAGCAACCCTGAAGATGCGAATGCTAAAATTTTAGTTTCTAGAGGGCAATTAGCCCCTACTAATGATGTTTATATTTATATGCAAATGTACAAAGAATCTTCACAGATACTTCATACTTATGCTCCTGGGATAGCTGACTATCCCATCTGTCTGTAGAAAATATTTTCCATTAGCTGTGTGTGTTGCTGATTTGGCAATAAAAACGATTTAATCTCTAGTAATTTCTTTTTGATTTTATGTTTTTCCATTTCCTTCAGCTCTGTCATAAAAACCTCTACATAAGATGAGGGTTGCATAGTGCATCAGCAAAGGTTTTAGGTACACCTTCAGCGAGTCATGCATTTTGGTTTGAGTTTAATAACCTATTTTTCCCCTCATTTACCACTACCCTTGAACTCAGTAATATAATTTGCTACACTAAAACCTTTTAGAGCCACTCACTACAGAGTCAATGCTCACTTTCTAGTGATCTCCATTACATGCAAGCAAGAGTGACAGCAAAGCTAGCAGTGTATAATACATCTTTTTAAATGAGATAATTATTCTTTATTCACTGAGAGCTGATCTTCTGACATCAACCTTCTGAGCACAATGTAATCTCTTATCACAGCAAGTATGTTATTTAGCTTTGTGCTAACCAGTCACTTAAGTCTCAAAGAAACAAACGGGATACAACCTTATAAATAATTATCTTATTGTTTTACACTATAGTGATAAAAGATATTAAAATTCATGGAGTTGGGTATGTACAAGTTACTGAGAAGAGTCTGTCTGGAATTGAAAATCTGAATTAAGAGCCTTATCTCAGCATAAAAAAATTGGCTGGTAAGTGCTTTGAAAACTTTTGAGAAGAGTTATTCAAGCCAATATTCATAGGAACAAAAAAAAAGATAATTTCAGATCCAACGCTTTTTATATCTGGGAATACCAATATGTAATATAATTCATTAGCTATTGTGGGGGAGTTTTCCACCATCTTCAGTAGATCTCCTGCATGCCACAGGTTCCATAATTTGTTTATGATATTATATCAACATGGTGTGTTTAATATCTTTCATGATGTACATTGCTTTGTGTGCGTGCCAACCTAGAGGACACATCTGAAGCACGCCAAACTGACTCTGAACCTTCCTCCATTTCCTGTGCTAACCTCCACCAACTGTGCTTTTTCACCCACAACATCACATAGTGTATGTAAACCATGAACTTGTTTTTGAGCTAGTTTTCGTTTTATCTGTTCATATTTTAATATTACCAATAAGCTCCCAATATTCCTAAATAACATCAAAAGCAATACTAATATTAAATAGAGAAGACGGTGCCTCAGCAATGGCTTTGTTACACTGAAATGTGATTATCTTGTTTTTCTGTTATGAATTCTCTCTATACATGTTTACTAATCACTAGAAGATGATTTGTTTCTATTTATTATCCAGACTTTAGGAGCTTAGGAAAGGCACTTGCCTTGCAGGTCCCTCATCCAATATCTGAACAATCAGAATGCATGACTAATTCTCATTAAGCTCAATGGCTTTAGCTGCAATTCCCCCACCTGTTCCCAAGTCTGAGGTTTTTATTAACTCTTCCAGCACAAGAAACAAGAGTAACTGTTTATTTTAAGAGTAGCTGAAGTGTAATAAATCAGACAGTTAAAATGCCACCAAGTATCTCTCTTTTCCCCCCATCACCCATTGTTCCACTCACATAGTAGAAAAAAATAAATAAATTATTAAAGCAGAAAGATCTTGCATATGAATGTGTCCTCTTATAATGTTTTTATTCAGAGAAGCCATGGTCACAATCAGACTTCTCAAAGATTTCACCTTCACCCTGAATACAGCTGTGACAAGTAAGTCAAGGTCCAATGATTCCAATTAGAGAGGTTTTTTTGGTGATGGTGAAGCATATTGCATTTCCTGACAAAACTGTATTACAGCAAAATTATTGTGAAAGGGTTTCTCTCTAAAGAGGGCAGTAGTACCTACAATCGTCTTATTCAGTAACTTAACTTTTTACATAAAGCAATGGATAGGACAAAATATCTGCAAAGCACAATCTTTTTCTCCTATCAGTGTTACACAAAGCAGAACAATTACTTTTGTATGTTTTTGCTCTTAAAAAGGAGAAGAAAGTGGTAAACGGTGACATTTTCAGCAACAATTGGAATAGTTTCCAATATTGTTTGTAATTCTACATCTAGTTTTACCTTTTTTCAAGATAAAAGACCAAGTCTCATCTAATAGTGCTAAAATATTGATACAATACAGACTGTACATGGAAATACGTCTGTAAAACTGGAAAGGAAGATTAAAATAGGATTATATTTCATAATTAAAATTAAAGGATTAAGGAAACAGTAGCAAAGACTGTCTACACGGTCATGTTCAGCACTCAGTTTCTTTGCAGTACCATCTGTAGGCACAGGATAACTCTCAAATGACAAGGTTGTTTAAAGATGCATAAACTTCAAGCTGCAGAACTCATTTACGCTGTGACAAGTCATACGAATATCAGATTATTCATAACTGGAGGGCAGAAAACTAATCATTTTTAAGCCATTGCAACATCTTAAAGACCCAGAGACTGGTGCCACTTGACCTTAGGTGTAGAGTCCAGGTCTACATCAGACCCTCAAGTCATTATTTCTCTTACGAGTCAGTGAAGATGTAGTCTGTGTAGTTATACTACTGGTGTCAGTTCCCTGAACAGAATTCCACATTTTCTTTAGGATGAGATATATGAAAAGTCCTGAATCAATTGTCAGGTGTAAAGACTACATTATTGTCATATAAACCGCAACCTTAAGAGATCACAGTCCCCAATCTATTTGAACAGCCACGTTTGCATTTATTAATTTTGTTTTTCTGTTTCCAAAACAATGTACTAATCTGATACTGATTCTTTAAAGCAAATACCAAGCGCCTGCCTTTTATTCTGGTAAAAACCTCCAAAGTAACAAATCCCAGAAGACACTTCCCTAGGCATGTTCATTAGAGAACTACTCCCAAATGAAACAAGTGAGCCAGGAAGAAAACAGGTGGTCAAGGAATGCCACTTAAAGAGAAACATGAAGTACAAGGAAAAACTTTCACTGAGGAGTTTCTTTGGCCAGAAAAGGCACCAGAAACATGAACACAAAATTCCCAGCAATAACTAACAAAAATTGTAAACTAAAAACAGTTTTAGTGGATACTGGCTGAAAAGGGAAGTAACTGCTCCTTTGCTATTTATCCAAGGAATAAAAATTGCCCTTTGAACACTACAAAGAGTTTCGCAGTCTAACTACTGACACGAGGCACTGAAGAAGAACTGAACAAAGACCCTGAGAAGAGAAAACTAAAGTAAAAGGAAGTATTAAAACTGTTCAGGAGAGGGAACACTCCAATGCCTAAGAGAACCATTCAGACAGCCTTTCCAATTTCCCCTTTCTGAATAATGCATCAAATCAATAATGTTGCCATCAAATCAATAAACTTCTTAATTTCACTAGCATTACAGTTCACCAAGTAACAGGATCTGAACAACTACAAATAATTTAGTGATCACAAAACCAGTATTGGACAAATCAAACTTCACCTACTGTTTGAACAACTTTATGGATGTCAAAGGACTGGGAGCCTGGACTGTTTGGTAGCTAATTGTGATGCTATCAGCATTCCCCAAGCTTCCTACAAGTTATTTGAGATTGTCTATGAAGATATACTAACTGAACTGCTTAGAACAGTGCTTATGTTGCAAAGTATAAGGTAGCTTCTAGGGTAAGAGACTGAAACTACAGTCAATGACAGGCATCTTCAAAACTGTGAGCCACTACTAACTAACAAGTAGGAATCGAGTTTCTTTCTCCTATTTTGTTCTAAGTATGAGGTCAGCAATAAAGCTCAATGGCTATAAGCTGCCCTGAAATGCCTCAGTTAGAACAGAAGATTGAGATATTTGTGCATAGATTTTCAATTACTTTTCATAGACACTAAAAGCACACTAGCTGGCCCCATTACCTTGTGTTTCCTGAACACCTACTTAAAATATAGTAAGACTTGTTTATGCAAGAGGCATTTTAGCCATGTATACATGTGGAGGTACCCACAGAAAAAAAATCACATGGGCATTTTCTGTAATATTTGCTTGGTCAATACTTATCTTTGACAGAGGAATCACAGGAATCAATCCTTTTTGTAAGGTTGCCTAAATCTCTTCTATGTAACGAATGACAAGTGATAGTTCTTTGAAAACTATTCTAAATGTCACGTTACTTAAAGCTTAGCACAGCTTTAAAATGTGTGGTGTTACACAAATTTCACTGAATTAACCACTTTTCTGTGGAACCACTGATTTCCACTTTGCTGATATTTAGAGGCAGATCAAGATTTTCAATTAAATCAGTGTACAAGTATCTGCTTTAGCCAATATGCATATTATTAACTATGTTCTCTCTTGCAATGGAGGCAAAAAGTATTATTCTCTTGGGCTTTTAGATTATGAAATTTCTGTACAAGTCCCTTTTTTTATGCAAGCCCAATATAGCTAGAAATAAGGCAAAAATCTATGACTAATATTCACAAATAGGAACTAAAAACCCCCAGAAAATTCCTGTTTTCTGCTTTTTACACATACCACAAGTGTCACATCTTAACAAATTCTTCAAAGCTTACCAACACTGTATCTACTGTTGCCAGTGGTTCTGAGTATAATTCGCTTACACATTTGGAAAAAGAAATAAATGACAGAGCAGTTTTTAAGGTCATTAATGAAATTCCATTCACTTATTTCTTTAAGCAAAATGCTGAGAGCTGAAGATGATATTCTGATGCTCATGGATAAGGTGTACTTACTGTAATAGAGTAAATGGAAAAGTATAAACAGATATGAGGAGAGGAAATGAAACATTATTGTTAATGTGCAAGAAATGGATTGTTAAATTTGAGGTAAGAACTTACTCCAAGATTATCCAGACTTTCAGTATCTGTGTTGGGGAATTTTTTTTATCTTTTCAGCCTACTAACTTACCATTTACCCCAATTTGTTACTTTACACCTGACCCAAAGTAAAGAATTTTTTCAGGTAACTTTCCTGTATATGAAAAAAAAACAATAATTGGTATTTTAAAAAAATAATTCATCATGTGCCTACTGTACAGTTTCTGGAGATGCTAATTATTCACCTCCTTGTTATAACTGATCAGATGTTGCATGTGATGTAATGATCATTCAAGGGGTAACGGTTTCAAGCTACAGAAGGGTAGATTTGGGTTGGACATGAGGAAAAACTTCTTTAATATGAGGGTGGTAGATCACTGCAACAGGTTGCCTAGAGAGGTAGTGGAGGCCCCATCCCCGGAGGCATTCATGGTCAGACTTGATGAGGCTCTGAGCTATCTGTTCTAGTGTGAGATATCCCTGCTTATTTTAGGGGGGTTGGACTAGATGGGCTTAATAAGACCCTTTCAACCCAAGATACTCTGTGATTCCATTTAACAGGTGAGGAACTGTCTTTCTGACAGGGAAAAGCATTCATTTGCTTTTAAACACAGCTTTCTGAGAAAGTGAAGCTTTCCAGTTTTAAAAGTTGGCTTGATTTCAATTTCTCTTCTGTACTAAGTCAAGGAAAAACTTTGGAAATCTGTATCAGAGACTATTACATTCTGGAAGGAATGAGCAATGCTTGCCAAAATCATAATCACAGCTGTAGAGCTGCTCTTCTGTTCACTCATAACTAAAAAAAATGCACAACTTTATCAATTAATATATCCACATGAAATAGCTCCCCTCCCAGCACAAAAAGTTCCCAAGCATCAGACTCAAGATGAAAACCCACATCTTCCAGCTTCACAGTCACTAACTACTCCCTGGGTCACAGCATTTCCCAAAGACATTGCTCAGATCTTTCTTCTTACCTGCCCCTCAAGGAAAGAAGAAAAAAAACACGAACACACTAGTCTGTCCTTGCTTTGCATTCACATAATGCTTTTTCATATGTAGACCTCAAAGCACTTTATAAGGGTGGTTAAGCTTTATTAGCTGGATTTTACAGTTGATCTAGCTAAGTAAAGAGATTTAAAGCAATTTGCACGAGGTAGTGTGGTCTACAACATTAAACACATATTGTGTCTTCAAAGTCCCATTCCCAACTTTGTCTCACAGTTCCTAGACAGCCTTCCGTAACTTAACTTTGCTTCTGTCCTTTTACCTTGAAAATTGACTAATTCACTAAGTACGTTCCCTTTTGATGTGGGAAATCTTCATATACAGTTGTGTCAGGCAGCTCAGAGCACTTTGACCTAAAGAGTTCATCTTGAAAATGAAGTTCTGACAGTTTAAGATATTCTTACCAAAAAAGCAAATATTAATGAAAGATAGTTCATACGGGACCATACTATAAGAACAGTGCAGAAATAACTTCTTGTACTTACCAGAGACTATAATTATGGGAAAGAACCAAGTAAACCCACATGACTAACGAATATTTCATCCTTATCTCCCTCCATGTTTCACATCTGCATTTCCATATTATTGCAGAAACAAAATAAATTTAAAGTATTAGACAGTAAAATGAATCTATTATGCTTGAAATAGTAAGCACCATGTGGTTCTCTCTGTCACATATGTTAAATTTTATTACATTTTATGACAAGTGACCTGACACATAAAATTTAAATGAGCATAAGCAATTTAGCTAAACTGACTAAAACATTCAAGGAAAGAAGGGCAGAAACTTAATTATTTTCCAAGCAGCTAACACAAGTCTTGGAAAACAAGCCTAGCTTAGCTGGAACTGAGCAAATCACTCGCTGAGCATGAAGTGAATTTTGACCACAATTTTTGATGATCAGAGATTCCTTTGCTTACACAACTGTTTCTCCAAAGTACTGAAACAGATTTCACGGAAGAGCCCACTGCTTAGTACAAAACTTTGAATCTGCTTTAAAGCAGTAAATAATAGAAATCTCGCATGAGAATTCACCTTGCTAGAGACAAATGGAACTAGATGATCTTAAAAGGTCCATTTGAACTCAAACCACCAGTGAAGGACATGCTCTGGTGTCCCTCCATTAAATATCCATTGCACATCCAGAAAAACTTATTATTGCTACAACAACAATTGAGGGTTTCAGGAAATCTCTTTGCAAGGGCAAAGTCACAGAGATATCCAAATATGATTAGTCAGTGGCTATAGCAGAAGGTTACAAATGAATTAACATGTCTGCTCCTCAGAAGTACCAAGGAGCTGCTAACTGCAGAATTAGACAATTCACATGACCTCATTGCCTCTACCCCCTCCCCACAGAGGGTAAATAGTGTTATGACATCTGTAAAACATTGAGATAGCTGGATGGGAAGACGCTTTATACTCATAACAAGCCAGGACAAACTAAAAGCTATTATAAGCTTGGGAAGATGGGAGAGAGAGCATGAACCACACACAGCACATCAGTCAGGCTATCGGATGTGTTACTGCAGGTACTCAGTGCTACGAGTGATTTAATTATCAGCAGTGAAAAATTGTCCTCTGACAACACAAGTAACTACATGATTGCTTAGCTTAGTGCACTGGGCAAACAGTAATACAGCCAGTACTGGAAAACACTTTTCTTGATCAGCTTGTTTTAGAGCAAGTGAAGGCAGAATTAAATCACAATCCACAGAGTTATCTATTAGGCAAGATAAAGAAAATCTTCCCCATGAAGAGGTGAGGTACTCTTCCCCTGACTGAAAAGCTCACAACCATTTTCACATTAAGTTCCCTGTGTTTAAAGAGGCTTCATCACATGGTCCAGTAGGGATTTTACAGTTTCACTTCTAATTAATTAACATTACTCGTAAATACAACGGAAGCCTCTCCTTTTCTCATATATAAACTCATATAAATGCCAATTAGAAAAATGGAGACTTGCAAAATAACTTTTTCACTAAAGGAAAGACAAGAAGATAAAGCATCTTTTCCAGAAACTGGGAATAACTGTACAATACATTGGTAACAATGAAGAAAAAAAAAAATGATCCTAAGAAAAGTTTTAATATGTAACAATCCAAGCTTGCTTCCCCTTATCAGAGCTATTTTCATAGCTTTTTCTAGTCCACTCCTCTCATAACAAAAGTTTGAGAAAGTCACTAAAAAGACTATATTCTAAGTGGTATTCTGATACCTGGGTGCCAGATGGTAGCTGCCTTTGAAGTACTTTATTGTTCAAAGGTTAGTCATTGATTGTTTTTCCTCTTGCAACCGCACCCAGTAATCACGTTGTAGAACACAGGGCACTTACCTGCCTATACCGAGTCATAAATGCTAGAGAAAGAGAACAGTTATTCACTGCTTTCTATTGTACAAGGGGATATTGACAAAAAGCCTTTTGTAATACACTTTACACCTGCAATTCATCACATAAAATTATGTTCCTCTTATTTGCTTTGAAAATATCCCCAATGAAGCTGTGAAGCTGTCAAACACAAGAACTGCCCTTCCTTGAAACTTATTTTGCTCATGCAGCACAGCTGCATCTCTTTCAAATGGGTCTATCTCACCATCTATAACAAAATCTGATGTACATTGAGGATTTCGTTTTGCCAGTCTTTTGTGTTACTTTGAAACATATTTAATTTTTACTTCTCAAGCTTTGGTCATATGGGCTGGCTCACCTCTGTTTCTTTTAATATCCTGTACAGCAGCAAAAGGAAACAAGGAGAGAAGAAAAAGGAAGCTACTCCTCACATCTCATATTTCTAATGGAAATAAGTCTATGATACTTGCACTGAGTATTTCTAGTCGTATATGCATAATGTTACTGCTAACATTCTTCCACACTCTATGGGGCTCCATTTCAATCTCTCTTTGCACACTGTGTAATCATTGTCTTTCACAAAGAACATCTGCTGGTACCTCCACATCAAAAGCTTCTTATCCTCTTGTAGTTCTCTCATTTGAGAATACCCCATATGATGTTGACACCATATTTTTTTAATGTCCTCTCTGATCTCTTTCCTCAAGGTCTCACGTAACTCATTGTATTCGACCCACTCCCCTTGTCTGTTGTAATCTTCCTTTATCTGCCCTCTTCAATCGTGTTTTGTTTCATTAGAATAGGGCCTTTATAGCCTATCTGCTTACCTGTGATTTTCTCTTTTGTGTAAACATTGCTTTCTTTGATTTGTCATTCAAACTCTACGTTCCTTCAGCCAGAGCTTAAAAATCTTACCTGGAAATGGAGACCGAATTCTCTCATCATTGTGGAGACATGTTTGGCTGTTGCTACGTTTGAGGTTTGACACCTTTACTGCTGCTTAAATCATTAAAACATACACGTTTCTGCAACTGCATCATATTAAAAGTGTGCAAGGCAGTAAGGACTCTATTTTTTTATTTCAAAACATGCACAATATATTAGATGCAAAACAAGTAATATGTTCATATACTTGAAATCAGTAACAGAAATAACTAATCCATTAACTGAATTATTCAGTTAAATGCTGAGATGCTTCCTGGTATTTCCATTATAAAAAACCATTAATAATCTGTTGCTACTTTCATTTAACATAAGATTCTCTTGTAATTTTTATTCTAAACCTATTTCTTCAGCAATTCATGGAGCAATTTAAACTTGCTTTCTGCTAGTTTTTGCAAGGTGCCTGTTTACTTGATCAGACAGGCAGACATTTCTTTTTCTATTTACAAAATTTAACTAGGAGATCTTGCTATGTGGAAGGTGGTGCTCTGACCCTTCGGCATTTAACTATACTTCAGTGTTGGCTCAAAGACAGGTCTGCATTAGCATCACAAGCCAGACACAGTTGACTTCACATTTCAATAAAGAAAAGCAGTTAGGTTGGTCTCTCTGGAATGTATCACATGGACAAACACCCCTCTGGGGACGCAGCTGAGTT
The DNA here is from genome assembly GCF_020740795.1 of Apus apus. Classification (NCBI taxonomy): domain Eukaryota; kingdom Metazoa; phylum Chordata; class Aves; order Apodiformes; family Apodidae; genus Apus; species Apus apus. The sequence continues at coordinate 13,583,522 of NC_067294.1, read as the reverse complement.
TTTATGTGTCACTGACAAATATTTTTTTCAAAACTAAGCAACTTTTTTGTCTCAGGACAAATAAATACTTAATCTGATTTCAAGCTGATTTTTTTTTTACCTGACAACAAAGCTAAAATAATGTGTATCAGTATTATATTCACTTGGGTTCTAGCCAAAGTGAGAAAGTCAGAATTATGAAAAAGTATACACATGTATTTCTTTTCTCATTTTCATTTCCTAATGAGTGCCTTGCCTAGACTGTATGATGAATTTTCCATGCTCTTTTAAAACTGATGTCTTATTAATAATGATTTAAAATAACATAAAGAAAATCCTTGATAAATTCTCAGAATCTTTAAACAACTCTAACAGGAATTTATTCTCAACAAATTTGTTTGGAAAATTGCTCCAAGGGAAGTTTTCCTGCTGTTTTCAAATCACTTATGCTTATAGCTATCTGTGAATCACCTGCTAGGTATCTGAATTTTCATGAGAGCTGTCCTGCAGTGCAATTTCTCATCACACATCTATTGATAAGTCTATATAGCGAGAAAGAGTAAAAAATTAATTCCATTACACACACCGTGCTGTGGTGGCCTGCTGTCCTACAGAGCTACATGATCAATGGTGTTTTGTCATAATACCAAAAAATCCCACCTCCCCTCCCCCCAGAAAAAAAAAAAAAAGACACCTATGCAGCATATACGTGCTATATAACCATGGGATAGGGAAAAAAAGTAACTTTCATCAAAGTCATATTTGCTTGAATGCTCGCAACTCCTATAGCATAATCTTCTAAAGCTTCTGAGTTGCCAGCCATTTCACATTATATACCACATCCATACTTAGTCTACAAGTCTAAGTCCATATACACAGGTATCCAGACACTTTGTAAGCATTGTTGAGGGTCTTTAGTTGTAAAAGCTGAATGAGAAAGCTATTAAACACAGTTCTCACCCTTGAGACAGCCTTTTCACCTAGGGTTCAAGTTAAATCCTAATGAAGTCAAAGGAAAAACCTGTGAATCCAGTGGGATTTTAATTTGCTTAGTTCGGATTCATAACGAACCATGCGTAATGCCTTAAGAAATCTCCCCACAGTTTGTCCAGCTGCCTTATACCAAGCTGCTACTTCTGCCACCACATATGACAGCAGATGAAGGAAAACAGGGGTAGGTGTCTTGCCTTTACTCATCAAACTGACCCATGCCACTGTGAAGGGAAAAGCAAGGCTTGAAGTGTTATTTTAGAATTCAGAAAAAGGTTATTTCCTTCTGGTAATCCCAACAGTCCTCCCTTCTCAAGTGACACACCACATTAACTTAAGGCAGAGAGGTCAACCCTAAGCAAGCCAGCTCCCTGTAACTCCACAATAAATCCTTACATTTCCTGCTTTAGCTTTACCGTGTAAATTGTGTTCTTCATTTCTAACAGTATCTCAGTGTGGTTAGATGTTTTGGAAAGAAAAACCAGTCTACATTAGTGCCATGAGTCCGAGTCTAGAGTAATTTTTATCTGCTCTTTGGCTCTCCAAGTTTGAGAGCAGAGCTTCTTTGTCTTGGAGAAGTGTCAAGTAAGATAGAGATAAGAGTTGCTGGTATTCCCACTTCTAGAAATAGCTTAGATTCAGTATGTGCAAATACATCTATTTGAATCACTGCTATTTTTGTCTTCTTACTCAGTTTTTCCTTAGTTATATAGTTAATTTTCACATCATATATTAAATTTCTGTTTTAAAAAAAAGTCTTTAAATATCTCTACATAAGTATTTATTTACTCCTAAAGAACAGTTTAGTCATGTTTGACTCAATCCTATTTTTTCTGCTTCAAAAGGACTCTTCAATCAAAGAAACAATAATCAGCCATTATCCACTCCTAAGAGACAAAGTACTATACTACTTAAAAGAAAATCAACCCCTTCTCCTCTTCTCCCTCAAAGCCCCACACTTGTAACAAGGCAGTACCTCAACAACAGCTGGACTTGGACACTACTGGCAGGATGCAGGAACCCTGCCTGCCATAAATGCCTGTCAAGTAACAATCAGGTTTACATAGGACTTGATGACCACTACCTACAAGGTTCAGATTTATCAAACTTAAGACCACCACATACATATGAAATAAAACCAGTCCCTTTCCACCTTAACACTTAATCAGATGCTCAACTTGTAAATATCAATATAAAGCATGAATAACTGAAACTGAAAAAGGATTGGATGAGTCTCTTTCCCCAATTTCTGCTTTTTCTTTTACAAAATAACAGAAAAACGAGCTCAGATCCCTTGACTGCACTCTGTCTAAATATTAATACTGTAAACTAAATTTTTTCTCTATCATATGACACCCACAAGTGATTCAGATTTGTAATTAAATATAACCAGTATAAAAGAAATACTTTGCAAATAAAGGTCAGTATCTAGGGGAGAAAAAGCAGACCTTATGCATTCCTAAGAAGTGTCCTTTAAAATCTATTATCAGAGACAGCAAAAACATGGAACAGCTTGCACAGATAGAGCTCAAGAGGTAAACCTGCAGCCCTCTGAAGCCCTGGTGGTGACATCCTGTGCTTGAACTGTAATGTGCAATTTAAGAAAGGTAGACTGCTGCAGTATTAAGTGTTGGTCATTAATATTTTTAGCTGCACAGGTGAATCCTCCTTCAGATGAACACAGCATAGATAAACCTTTGAGACTCTGTAGACCTTTAAAGGGATGTAATGGTCTATATACACAGGCCTTACTGAAAATTTTCATCATACATTATTGATGATAACAGGACAAAAAGATGGCCAGAATGCATGCTATGGCAAAGAAAGAAGAATTAATACACCGTATACAATAGTATGTGAGCATGTAATAGCAAGTTACCTCCAGAAGGATCTCCTTGGCAAACAATCTTAAGGGAAAAGTGCTTAACAAAAACGGCTGTTTCATATCACATCAAATGTGAAATTCTGTGAGTACACCAGCAAAAACATTTTGTCATACATGTACTTGCTATCAATATGTGCATGAGTGTCTCTTAGAAACAGACTAAGTAATGCAAACACCAGGGAAGGGTGTTGCTTGGGAACAGAGACACTCATTCAGCATATCTTAATAGAAATGTGTTGGATTTTTTTTTTTTCTGAGTTGTGTAGATATTTAACATTTCAGAAGACAATCAAGCACATTTAGGCTAAAAAATGTTCTTTACTACAAAAAACTTAAAATACTACTAAGTAAAATTTAAAAAAATATTCACGTACTCAAAGCTTTATCACAGTTAAAATGTCCTTTTTAGACAGAAGAATAAATACCACAGGGTAATAATTAGATAACTGTTGGATGTTGAAATGTCCAGAAATACCAACATGCATTTGAGGACTCTACAGAATAGCAGAGCCTTAAAGACTAGGCTTTGCTGAAAAGGACACAACAGCCTTCCATTTTTGTTGCTGCATGAATGTAAAAAAATTACTTTATAGTATCACTTTTTCTGAATCTACAAACTGTCATAAAACAAACATAGGTATCTTCAATAGCAGACAAACAGGGTTTATGAGGTGTGTATGTTTATATTTACAAGCATAGTAAAGGACCATTCAGGTACTCAGCTACTCCTGGAAATTCCTCCCAGAGCATAGGAAGTTATGAATCAACAAAAGGGTTGATTTTCTTCATTTTTTGCACTAAAGAATACCTTATACTTACTGAGAGCATGTCCTAGATACGTTGTAGCCTCACTTCCGCCCTCCATTTTACAATTTATATCAGGAATTGCTCCAGCAAACTTAGAGTAATATCTACATATATGTTTATGTCTGCCTTAACTTTGGCTCCTTTCCAGCTAGAAAATTGACTTGGAGAAAGCAGCAGCAAACCAGCATAAAACTCTCATTTAAAAAGAGCCAAGACTAAAACAAACACCACCTTCCCTGCCCACCCCTATGTTTAACAACAAAAATATATTTTTTTCAAATACTTGTATATTCAAGAACAGCTTTCCAAGACTGACCTAAGAGAACATCTTTTATGAGAATAACTGATACTGCAGGAAGAAATCAGGAAAGGATGAAAATAAGTCCAAGAATAGCTTGAGGGTACTAAGTTGTTTACAACCTTTCCATGGTGTTTTATTACCTCCATTCATGATTCTGCAGCAAGCCACTTCTATAACAAGCTTACAACATTAATTCTCCATTTGCATTATGTAAATAAAATATTCTGTGACTTAACTTTGATTCTGAATACAGTATTCAACTCAACATTGTGATTACAAATGATGGTGTTTTACATGAAGCAGAATATTTTGGAACTATCTTCCAAAATCCCCATTGAGACCTCAATACAAAAAGAAATCTGCCATTTCACTATATAACTTGCTCTGTCATGATAGCACCTCTCACTGCAAAATGAGCAAATTAAATCACTTGAGAATGCTACAAAAGACAGAAAACTTTAAACTAAATGCCATTCATAATGCTACAAAGCAAAGAAAATAATGTGTTTCTTTTGATATAGGAAGACATATTTACAGCATTATCTATCATTACGTAGAGGAAACTGTCAGATACATTTATGTAAGCATGATGGCTCTTCTCCAGTGTTAGAATGTGCTGTTCAAAAAAGTACACATTCAGTTTGGAAATTTGGGTTTATTATATGTTAGTGTGTTCTGTATCAGCTTGCTAAATCACATTCTAACTCAGTATTTTTCAGCAACCATGAAATACAGAGGCTATCACAAAACCCTCAAGCATTTCTGTGGTTACTTTCAGAATAGCTAGGTATTGGTCCACTTTTTTGGAAGAGATTCAGGATTCAGTTGCTAGCCATTTTAGCTAAAGAAGTGTGTCAAAGGATTCATTTTATGTCCCCAGTCTCCAGCTGCTTCTGCAGAAGGTGCTGATCTGTTTTCTGTCTGACAGCCCTAAGTAAGTATCCTGGCTACTCTGTGGCATCTCAGGTTGCACAAGGTGTTCAAGCATAAAAATTCCACCCTTTTTTCCCCTCTCACACAGAGAATTTCATTCCAACAGAAGTCTCTGATAAAAGCAACAAATACAGGTGACAGTAAGTGACTTGAGCCTAAGATTGCAGAGTTGCCACTTGTATGGCATAGATGCTTGGTTTTTTGCTAAACAACGTGAAGAGTGGCTTACATAGCAAAAACTTAATATTTTCTCCAAATAGAAAAGATACTATCTCTAAAAAACAGGCCTCACTTTTTAAAATAATGCATGGCACCAAACAGCTTGTATGACCTACCTTAACTTTTCCAAGTCCTATCTAGCATCTCTCTATCCCACCTTTATATCTCCTACCATGTGCAACAATACCCTGTGCCACAACTTGTAAGACCTTTCTATGAAACATGAGGTTATTTGTTGGTTTGGGGTTGCTGCTAGGTTTTTCTGGTGGGTTTGGGGTTTTTATTTGTGGTGTTGTGTTTTTTTTTTTAGCAGGCAGCTTTGTAGCTTTTCCACTGCATGCCTGCTACAGAAAACTGCAGCCTGATGAAATTCAGGGCTATTAGAGTTCTTTGCACTGATGTGCAAAGGAGTCAGACCTGGAATGAAGTTCTGCTTTTGCACCTTACCCTTGATTTTATCCTTGGCTGTTAATTCTAGCAAGTCACTACAACTCTTTGTGTCAGAGAACTGGTATAAGGACACATTCACATGTGGTGTTTGGTTTGGTTTGTTTCTTTGTTTTGTTGTTGTTTGGTTTTGGGGGGTTTTTTTGCTTGTTTTTTTAAATAATGTGTCATTTAAAGCGTACTAGGAAAATAAGCAAAAGAGGGTATCATTTCCTGAAAGACAGTATTTTGTTGAGGAGAAATTTCAAGATGACCAAACCTATTTTACCTTGCAAATCTGCATAAATTCCTGATAGCTGATTCTTCCAGCTAAAATAAATAATAAGGTGGAATAAAAAGTAACACGAAAGATGCTCTGACATTGACTTGGAAACCCTGACTTGCATTAAGTCTGTTAAAATAAACTATTTCACCTCTTTTCATGTATTTGCTAAAAGGGGTATGCTATGTTTTTTAAAGGAAAAAAGCAAACAACACTTATTAGAAGGTATTTAATTTCTTGGAATATCTAAGGGACACCTCCCACTAGACCAGGTCTAGTGGACCAAAGTCCCATCCAACCTATCTTTAACGAATGACTTCATGTGATGTCACAGCTATAACAAAATAAAATTTTGAGCAAATATGTTGCATTTCTGATACAGCTGCACTCTGCCAAAAGTCAGTTTCCCCTAACAAAATGCTTCCAAGATTCGGAACACAATGTATTGTAGAAATACTGATAAAACATCTAAAATTTTGAGACACTGCAAGCTGCTTCTAGCTTCCTGCTCAGCTAAAAAAGCCTATAAATATTTATATACAATCTCCCTACTACTGAGACATATATGTGCCTATTAACAAACTCACATGCAAACTGGTGTGTTTAGGATTTTCATAGAAGCTTTATTTGCATTGGTCTTTGTTCTATGCACTTAATTTTTGTACGACTAAAATAATTCCTGCAATATGGATATAAGCATTAATGTGGAAGAATTGTTGAGTGGTTGATCTAGGGAGAACCTTTTTTGTGGTCCTTTGTATTAGTTCCAGATTTTGAGGGGAGTTACTAGAGCTGCAAATCATTGTTCATTACTTGACTTGCAAATAAAGTAATGACTCTAATTAACGTGACCAATATGAGCTCTTCTGACTGGGCCACAGTTAAACTATCATCACTGAATCTAACTTAGTTAACTGTGGTAAACAGAGAAATCTGAAACATTACCACCTTCAATCTGTGATTGTAGCTTCTTTCAACAGTGTGTCCCAAAGACTGTAAATTTAGCTTGCTTGTTTGTGTGAAAAACTCCAATACATAGACTGTGTCCCATCACTATATTAATTCTTATACCTCCCCAGAATACTAGGGTTTTCAGTATATTTTATGTTCTAGGACCCCTCAAATGCCCAGAGCCTGTAAAAGTACACAGAAAACCTTTACCCAGTAAAGACAGGCTATGCACAGAGTACCTCCTCTATACCTTCCTTTGAAGGCCACTGCTGAGTGAGCTCATGTCCCCCAATTTAAACCAGACATGCCAATACAGGTTTGCTTTTGCTCACCAGAGAGCCAGAAGCAGCTTACAGTCTTGAAATTTTACATTGTTTCATCTGTACTTCTATCATATGTTACTAACACTGGATGTTGGGAAACCATTTTTGGGGGGAAAGCGCATCTATGTCACAGATTCTAATGTGTGCAGGATTAAGTTATGTCTTTGGATCTTCATAAGCCATACAGGAAGATTTAAATTATATATACTTAGGAGTTACCTGTTACTTTTAAGCAGGTGAACGTGTTCGTTGACTGAAACTTTTAAAGCAGTGTTTATCTTGAAACAAATTCACAGCATTCCTTCACAGGGAGTTGCCAAATTATGCATGTACTAAATTACGATACAGGTGTTTTTCTTAGTACAGAAAGAATAGGACCAGAAACTGTGGGGTGTTGGGGGGAAGAGGCAGAACTTTGACCCAGGACCCATAGTTTTGCTCAAAGGAATTAAATACTGAAATAGGTGCCATGCAAATGTAATCCTCCCTCCCTGCACCCCATATCTCCATTTCAAAAATTTTAAATGAGTACATACATGCTGAAGTATACTAGAGAGGACTGCATGGAACAGAAGTGCCACTTAGTGATAGATGACAGATTAGTTGACACAACTATGTATCAATTTGGTGAAAACCAACTAAGAAAAACTAATTTACAGAATGTTTATTGTTCATAAATAAATACGAATTTGACACCAAATGTATTTTATTCAGAACATACTTGCAGACTATTTTGCTACAATTTTTCAAGTTTCAATTTTGAAACTGAAAGGACAATGGGGAACTGCATAACAAAATATCAGAAGAACACAGAATTCAAACACATTCTTCGTTAGGTAAATACAGTTCAGACCCATTACTATTTACAACCTTTTACACTTTTTAACAGCCTGGGCTTTAAGAGAGAAAGCAATTTAATGAGAAAAGCTTATAAAACCAAGATTTGAAGCGATATACTAATCTTTTTCCAGCAATAACGCTTCAGAACTTTGCAGCTCCATGACTCAGTTTTTCCTCCCATAAATAATTTACAATAGCCACAGTGAGACAACTTCAGGTCTATATGGGCCAGAGGTAAAATTAGCTCCAAAATGAGAGATCTCTCACAATGAATGGCAGTTAAGAAGCTTGCCCTAAAGTGATTTGGATTTTTAAGCTCCATTCCAGGGGTTAAAACTTCTATTTTCTAGTTATATGCATGTGTGTTGGCATTTGGCATGGACTATATATCTTATTCTGTGGGATACTGGCCCTGAAAGCATGTGCTAATAACATCCAAGAAAGTTTGTGTTACACGTGTACACTGAGCAAGGAGTAAATATAAGCAATAGGAAGACATGTAATTGTGGATTTTTCTACAGGAATGATGAAACTTCTGGTATATCACTAAGCAAATCTGACTATATGGGGAAATTTAATAATGGTACACTATTTTTATATTATTTTTTTAAAACAATACTATTAAATAAAACCAACCAACCAAAATACCCCCTCCACTATGAAATATTCAATAGTCATACATACTGCATTTGATGAATACTGCAGGCTGAATAGATCCATGTCAGTATTTCAAATGGCTAACCTTCTAGGCATTAATGCTGATTACATACCATATCTCTACCCTAAAATAACAGAATGAGTCCTGTGCATGTGGGGGGAGGCACAGCTGTGCTGTTATGAACGCTTTGCAGAATTATCTTCTGATGCTCCAGGCTAAAGTGATACAGCCAAAAAGATGTCCCCGGGGTGTGAGAAGAGGTCAAACTGTAATTGGTCTCCCATAACATACAGCTAGTATTAAAGAAGAAAAAGAGGAAAATAACCTTACTAGGTTTTCTGCATTGCCATTAAGCTTTTTTGGAGATCCTAAAAGCTCCCCACCAAGTAGTATATCACTATAATTAAGCACAAGGAGCAAGGAGGAAAAGTAGCCCTGTAGTTTGACCTTTACATCAAAGGTGTCACTAAGGAATATGAAGGAAATGAAAATAAAAATGTTTGCTTATAATGAGGTAACAGTCTCCTATTTATAAAGAAGTGACTACTTCAGGTCAGGGTACTTCTTGATAATTCAGGGCCCTTATTGTAATTCTTGCATGTCATTAGTTAACATATTTAAGCTTGCCTCAAAATAACTTAACCTTTCAGTCCTCAAAATTGACAACATTTGGAGCCTACTTTCCTTACATTATCAAGCTCTTAAGCATAAAGTTACACATGGTCTTTCAAAGGACAGATCCTTCATGGTACAAGACTGCAGTCCTTCATAGGATCAACAAGACACCTAATCTCAGAAAATCCCTAGAAATCTATGTCCTTCTAGGGTTAGTGTTAAGTGGCTTAGTGTTACAAAACAGTTTGATATTAAGGATGCTGCTCATTTCCATAACATTTTGTTAAACTAGGTGTTAAACATGAAATCACTATGCATGTATCTAACTGATGAGTATGAAGCTTACAAGTTGTTCATGCATGGTACATGAAGGTATTTTCCAATGATTAATGTGACTTGGTTCAGTAAGATTCTGTAACTCAAAGCCAAATTTCAGGGCATTGGTAACCTGACACCTTGTCTCCCACAAAATCTGAGATTCTTCTTTGAAATGGCTTTGAATAGCTGGCACGAATCCTATTCCAGAAGTATCAGAGCAATTTACACATGAAAGTGTACAACTGCAACAAAAAGAACTTCAAAAACTAGGATGAAATTAAATACAAATCTTCCATTCCTAAGAGCAGAACTTTTCTTTAAATGAGCTTTCCATAAATATTTCATTCTTGTAAGCACAAATAACGTGCCTGCTAAACTCTACATACAGAGTAGCTACAAGCTGATCAGTATTTTATCTTCTATTTGGAAATAAGAGTGACAGCTTATACCTGTTATTTTTGTTTTAATTATTTGAGCAGTACTTGTACATCATAGCAGAGCTAGCTACATTGCCTCAAGATAGTCAGAAATCTATTCAAAGTGCGAGTTGTTAACTGCTTGTTCTTTAAAAAGGACTTGAAGTTATGGTTTTATGACTCAAATCTCCTTTTTTCCCCCTCCACATTGTCAGTAGTCAGGCAATTAGGTTAACAGTAGAGCTACCTGGAGATAAGAACATCCCGTGCTCCTGATGTATTTTATTACAGTGTTGGTAAGATGTTTGGTAATGATAAAAATAAATACCAGAGGCATATGATTACTTCTGTAATTTAACTTGCATTTTTCTAAAACCACTAATAACTAGGATAATTTAGATCTCATAAGAGATAGAGATGCGCTACTGAGTCTAAAAATCAAAGCCCATGAAAGCTTTTAATACAAGATTTAATCAGACATGTTCAATATAAGCATCTGCCAACTGAATCTTATCATTCTTTTTCACATTTCCTTTTTGTCCACTTAACATCATTAGATGCAATAATGCAAAGAATGAATCAGCATAAACTGACTCAAGTTTTCTCAAAGTATTCCGTGACGCTTGCTCCAAACCAAGAATTTAGCATGGATTGCAATAAAACAAAAAACAATACAAACAAAAAAATCCCAACTCCAAATGACAAACAAGTCCCCTCATAAAGAAATCCATTACATTGCCACCATAAATTAGCAATGGCACTATATGAAAGACCAGAACACTTCCACCTGTACCCAGTGAACATAAATCCCAGATCTGAAGCAATCTTTCAGATTTTCTCACTTTTTAACCTATGTGTCTGTAGATGACTCCAAGCCTTGATGAAATCTTGTTGACTCAGACAGTGAGGCAAGACCAGGAAATCATGAAGTATAATCCTTGAATCATAGAACGGTTTGAGTTTAGAAGGGACCTTAAAGATCATCTAGTTCCAATCCCCCTGCATGGGCAGGGACATCTCCCACTAGACCAAGTTGCTCCAAGCCCTATCCAACCTTCCCTTGAGCACTTCCAGAGATAGGGCAGCCACAGCTTCTCTGGGCAACCTGGGCCAGGGTCTCACCATCCTCACACTAAAGAATTTTCTCCTCATGCCCAACCTACACCTTCCATCTTCCCATTGTGATCAATTACCCCTTGTAAAAAGTCCCTCCTCAGCTTTCCTGTAGCCCCTTCAGGCACTGGAAGGCTACTATAAAGTCTCCTCAGAGCCTTCTCTTCTCCAGGCTGAATAGCCCCAACTCAGCCTGTGCTCACATGAAAGGTGTTCCATGTCCTTCTTATGTTGCGGGCTCCAGAATTGGATACAGTGTTCCAGGTGGGGTCTCACAAGAGCCAAGTAAAGGGGAAGAATCGCCTCCCTCGACTCAATGGCTACACTTCTGTCGATGCATCCCAGGACATGGTTGGCTTTCTGGGCTGCAGGCACCCATCGCCAGCTCATGTTGAGCTTCTTGTCCACCATCACTCCCAAGTCCTTCTCCTCCAGACTGTTTTTGATCCATTCTACACCCAGCCTGTATTTGTGCTTGGGATTGCTCATCCATACAGGCCTCATGGCTCTCCCACCTGCCTTCCTCTTTGTTGGGACACACAGCTCCTGGGCATGGAAGCAGTGATCCCAGAATATGTACCAGCTTTCCTGCAATGCCCTTCACTCCAGGGCTTTGTCCCACAGTAACCTTCCAAGAAGATCTTGAAGAGACCAAAAATCTGCTCTCATGAAGACAAGGGTAGGGAGCTTGCTTTGCGCTCTTTCCTCACTGCTCTAAGGATCCTGAATTTGACCATGTCATGGTTGCTACAGCCAAGTCTCCCATTAAGTCTTACTTTATTAATTAGTAGCCATTATCTCTACTCTCAGCTTCTTAAAGTTAGTTTATACAAGTCATACTAGAACCATATGAAGAAATTATTTTATAACTACACTCTATTATGAAAGCAGCAGCAATCACAGCTCATCAGCCTCCTGGTGAAAAGAGCACAGCACACTGACCAAACATTGAGATCTTTACTTCCTGGTTGACTGCACCATTTGGTAGTTTTAATGCCCTATGACATCTGTGCTGCACAATGCTCTGATACCAAACCTGGTGCCTTCATATATCCTGGCAGGGCACCCCGCAATGCCACCTCACAACATGAACCAAACCATCCTGATAAGGCTAATTTATTTATTTTTTCTACACTTAATTGCAAAAGACATACAAGCTGACTACATGAACATGCGTAAGGAGAAAATGTCGTCTTCATACTCTGTACGTGATTATTTAAACATAGAAAGCATTAGTAATTTTTTTACTGGATGCACTATCCTTTCACCACTGCAAACAAGAATATAATTTGTAGGTAACACCAGCTTACTCTTAACCCACCATGGAAATACCACATGGCAAGGGTTCAGCTATTAGTTTCAAATTCATTTTAGTTCTGTGAAATCCAGTTAACTCATTAAAATGCAATTAAACAATGCAAATTCAGAGAGAGTAAAATAATTTTGGTTCATTTTCATGTTAAATTAAAGATCTTAACCTGCATATTATGCATATCTTTATTACATAATAACAAGGATCTGAATTAAAAAGATCCTAAAAATCATAAAAGCCACTGAATAATTTCTGCTAATTTAAACACAACTCCTTAACTTGAATTTTTAATAGCTCTGGAAATTGCTTAGCTAAGTATTTTCTAGTGTTCCTACAAAGCTGGTATTTTTTTTGGGGGGGGAACTTGATATGTGTTTGTGGGGAAAAAAGCATTCTGTTATCAATGGACAAACCTACCAAAACTTATGTTTTTCATATATAAAATCAGTACATATAAGCAAGTTCAGCATACCTAACTCATTAGCACACTCAAATATTACACCACAGAAAATGTCCATCAATGCATGTTCTTAGCTAGCCAGCAGCCCCTGCATAAACACAGTTAACTTTTCTTACACGTTTGAACGAAAACAGCATAAGTATATGAAAAAAGCAGTGCATGATTAACTCCATTGGAGAAAGCTATTGGGCCATTGCCTCTTCCAAAGAGGTTACAGTTACAATCCACAAAGTATTGCCCACAAACTAATGCCTTAGGACTACATAACAGTACTGAAATCAAACACTCACCCCAGGCTCCAGTGGTGTATTGCATCAGATATTGCAGTGGGTTCTCACTACTAAGAGCAGCAAGTCTTGTAAGAAAAGTAACTGTTAAAAATATAAAAACCAACTGTTAAAAAAACAAAAGTTAAAAACCTTACATGCAGACAAGCTTAACCACACAAAAACTGAGAAATTTGTGCTTCAATTAGTAGCAATCTCAGCCCCACCTGTATTTTAAACCCACATCCCTCATGCAATGCAGCTGGGAAAGGCTCTGAAGCCTTAACGATCAGCTGGTTCCTTTGAGTTTCCCCACAGTTCAGAAGACCTTTACAGCTGTATTCAATACTTTTTAGCAAGGACACAGAACTATCTTTAACAATGCCCACCATACGTTCCAGGTAACTACTCTATTTCTTACCTATCAATATATATTAGTAGCATTAACAGTAAGGCAAATTTTCTTTGAAGTGCAAGTATAACATCAGATGGTCCCATTCTGAACACTGAATAAGATTACAATTTTAGAATAACATGTTTCAGCATCCTTTTACTACATAGTTTACTCTGAACAGGCAATCCCAGAAATATTGTTTCAAATGTTAGTTCAAACCAAACACAAATTTAAAAAAAACAACCATAAAACTACATGCAGTTATTTTTCAATTTTCTTTTTTTTTTTTCTGTTTTCTACTTTCAGGTACATGTACAATCTGTCACTAGCAGTAGACTCTGAAATGAGTAATCATCCTGAAAAGGTTATTAAAATTCAAACTCGCTAAAAAGAACCCAAACCAAATATAAAAGGAGGCATTTCCATCACAATTTCAGCCAAGTTTTGCTGATTTGGCTCACTTACAAACCAGGAGTACTTCCAATAAATACACAAATACCTATTTGAACCATCCTATAAGTGGATCTGCAGAGAAGTCTGTAGATTAACCTCTGCTTAATCATATGTCAGTGTGGCCTTATACCTCTGGTTTCACCTGTGTTTCAGAACTAGGCATTAAAAGCTACTGTGCACAGGATACTAAATCTAAATGGTCATATTAATGTTAAAAAAATCTTTGCTAGCAATACTGAAGAGGACATAGTGAGCATGTGGTTGAAACTTTGTGCTTGGTACTTTGAAGCTGGAAGTGTTTCATAATCCAGGTAGAAGTTCAAAGAATATGCAGTGCATTAACAATCTTCACATTTGCCCCACATGCCCCTTCAAAAGCAAAACAAAAGAAAAAAAAAAAAAGGAAAAAAAAAAGGTAAGGAAGTTCTGAAATAAAGGTACAGTGCTCAGGAAATGGAAGTAAACCATTAGTTTCTTTTTAATTAAAACCAAACAAAAAAAAAACAGGAACCATTCTAACCTAACTAACTCTGCTTCTGGCTGGCAGTTAAAATCATATTACCTTTATTTTAGTTATAAATTTTCATCTCCTGAAGCAACATGGCATGAGCTATGGGTACTAGCTTATTAAAGTTCAAGTCGTTGTTAAAACCAAATACCTACTGAGCACAAGCCAACACATGCAAGAACTCTTTAAACTGTTTACAAAGAGTACCTGTACCCGACAAAAAAAAAAAAAAAAGACTGGAAATAAAAATGACTTCTAGTTTATTTTCAAATGTTTCAGCTCTCTTTTCTAGGATACAATTAGTTTCCCAAACTGTTTGAGAACAGAGGTGCTACACAGCAGCATTCTCTCACATCAATGGAGTACCATGGTTCTGGGTGTGTGAAACTGGCAGCAGAGATTGTCTTCTAGCATCTGAAGTTATTCCTAGCTACAAACAAAGCCACAGGGAGATTTGTCCGTTGTCACTTGCAAACGTTATCTGTCCTTCATTTGGGAATAAAAATCCATTAGGCTATGTCTATTGTGGATTCCTTTTATAAGAGGAATGTTTAAGAGGCATTCTCCTGCCATGATGAAATAGTGCTGCCTTGGTTTACAGCATCCATTCTGGCTGTCTGTTCTCTTGAAAGCATTTCCCTTTTGTGCCAGTAAATCTCTGCCAAATTTTAACTCCTTGTTACTCCTTGTAATTCCTTGTTAACAAGAAGGAGGCTCTTGTACTTTCAGTACAGGACAAACTCAGGAATTAAGAGCTCATCTTGAACCTTCCCAGCATCCTTATATATGGTCAAGCAGAAGCAATTTAATTTGCATCTTTCATTTTGTGATTGTTGATGTCAGCATTTGAGTTTGATGCAGTTGCTTTTGAGGCCAGTCTCCAAAATTCTTCAGGTTCCTTGCTCTGGTTGCATTGCAGAGGAACTGCAGCATGTGTGGAAACTAAAGCAGACAATGTGTGCTGGGAAGGTAACTGAAGTGGTGCTGACAGGTGTTCAGTTTGCAGAACCAAACTGCTCAAAAATAAACACTCCAACACAATAACCAGGCTGAATGCTGAGTGTTCTGCATCAAATATTCTCACCCCTATCAAATGTTAACAATACAAAGTTTCTATCGTTAGTTAACCTGAAAACTTGTCACAGTAGTTCTGCAGTTTTGATACAGAAGTATCAAAGATTTGAATACTATGGGAAGTAACTTCTGAAGGCAACCTAAATAATTTAAAAAGGAAATTCATACACGTGGTTGCTCTTAATATCCTGCTTTAAATTCAAACAAAGTACAAAAAAAAAAAAAAAAAAAAAAAAAAAATAAACCAGAACATCCAAAAAAGGGGAATTCTTTAGGAAATAAGTAAATTAAGCAACATTGTGTATTTTAATATTTATATTGTCTTGTCATAACAAGTATTTTCAGCATGTCAAATATTTAGTGATACAAAATGTTGTATAAGTAACAGCTTTAATAATCAACATAGCTGTAGTTTCCATTTAGACCTGGATAAGTAAAATACTTAGGCATACATATAACCTATGTTGAGATTGTCCTTGTACGTATGTGTGATGCGCTGGTCTGACCAAGAGCAGACACATCTAATACTCACACTTTAGGTGTGCATCTGGATGAATACCTCTCAGGAACACCTAATGTCAAATTATACACATACAAAGTGTATGACTGTAAGGCTATAGGTTATTTTAATAGGGAATATATTTTCAAGTAAGACCTCCACCAACCACTAAAACCATTCCTCTCAGCTTACAAAGAAGTCTTTAATGTGAAGTCAAACACCCTTATGAAAAAGGCTTTTAAGTAAATCTCTAACTGGCTTTGTCCCCCCTCCTGGATCCTAGTCTATGGTGTTAAAAAACTGGCCTTTTTACATTGCTTGCAATGATAGCCCTGCATTTCTCCTGGCCTATTTGCAAGATTCTCTTATCACCAACAGCAATGATAGGGCATTTCAATTTCTCTTCCCTCTGCATCATCTTCATAATTTGTTTATTAATAAGCTGAGAGCAATTTTGCTTCCATACTTGCTATTTGTATTATTTCTTGGCCAGTCAGTCCCCCTTGCCCCTCTGCAGCACTGCCAGTGTCCTTCTAAGATAACACATCTTTCCTCAAACAGTAATGCCTCAGATTTCAAATCTGTATAGAAAAACCTCATCTCTGTGTAGCAACTTGATGCTGCACTGCACAAACCATGCCACAAAGTAAAAGTTATGAGGTTATTTCAGGGTTCGAGTAGATAGAAATATTGAACTGCATCTCCCAGGGCAGCTCCAAACTAGAACTAAGCCAACACCTCCAAGGAATGTAGGATTTTAATGTAGAATTACTGTGTCAATCAATCATTCAGCATTAAAGATTAAATACAAGCAGAAAGATGAAAGTTAAAAAAAAGCAACTGAAATGCATCACAATCTTTTATCAAATATTTGGTGTATTTTTTAAATCAATGGACTTCATAGGAGTAAAACTTGCAATTGTTGAAACAAAATAGAGTGCAAACCTTAGAAGCCTTGTTTTGCAATTTTGCCTTCAGTTGTTTATCTCAACTTCATTTCAATATAGTTTTTACATATTAATTTTTTTTTCACAGAACACAGATGAGTATTTGTCAATAAAAAAACCCCACATCTTTACACGTTTAAAAAATCCTAATTAAGGAAGCACTGCTTTCTTCTTGATTACATAAACATTTTGGCATAAAACCTCTCCATTTCTGTAGATGTCATATTTTATTTATTACCACTGTTTTAAATGTTTGTGCTTCAGTTTAAAGCATTTGAAAGATGAAAATATGGTTATCAAGCATGACTGTAAGTTATAAAACAATAGCAGCTTAGTAATTCTAGTCTCAGATGACAGATCACTTGAATATGATACAAAAGTAATCCATGTGGGGGATTTGTAGCTTATTCTTTTCTCATGTAGGATGCTGCAATTTGTCAGTGAACCACAGACAAGTCAGTGTAATGATGTGCCAGACTGCTAGTAGAAAAAACATGTCGTTGTAAAAGCAAATTGGAGATCTCAGTCTTCTTTGAATATAGTATAAATAAGGTGCATTTGTTTATTCTAAAACACAAATACGGTTTTACATTAAACAGTTAAGTAATATTTTCCTGGTATCCTGTTAGAATCAGTTCAATATAACATGGCTTGATTCAGCCACAGTTTATATTTAGTACAAGTGATTTTAGTTTGCCCTAAATATTTAGGGAATGGTTAATAAGAATATTAGTTTGTAGGTGAATAGCAAACAAAATACACATTATTTTAATATTTTTTTTCAACAATCCCTTAAAGAAAGAAGAAATATCATGTGATTAAGGTGAATAATCATATGTCACAATTAATGACAGTAAATAATTATACTACAAAATCTGCAAACAGACAACAGGCATAAATCCTTCAGCTAATAACTTGACACACCTAACAAACAAAATACCCCAGACTATTCATAAATTATTTGGTAAAATAAATTAACACTATTTGCCATTGAGTATTTTTCTAGTTTCCTCATTTCCATATACTTCTTTAAACCAGGTTAACCAGCTTCTGCAAAAACCTGTGTTAATATTTAAAAGACGTAATTTTAAAATAAAATTCTAAATACTTATTTTGTAATTAATTTATAACTAATTTAACAGAATTTAGTCTTGTTATGTTACCATATATACACATCAATGTACTTTCAGTACAATCTCACAAGATGATCAAGTCATCAAATATCCTAAAAAGCTGGAAACCATGGGAGAGAGCCAAAGACAAGAAGTTAAGAATCAAACACCAGAGGTCTAGGAAACAGCCAATGGCAATAGTAAAATGACAACAGAAGAGAATTAACAAAAGACTAGGGAAAGCTTGAAAGGGCTGCATTGTTACTGGAATTTTTCTACTGCCTTCAGTTATGCCATGGATCAAACCTTAAAAGAGTATGGCTAACGAAAAGGGGAAAAGAATGAGAAGAAACAAAATGGTTTAAATAGATATATTTAAAGTTGTTTAGTTAAAGAAACTTTTAAAATGCATTTTAAAAGCATCTCTTAAGTACCTGTGGGAACTGTAGAATAGTAGCACTATGTTCTAAAAGACTAAGGATTCAAAACTTCCAGTAAGATGGAAATTAGTGAAACACACACTTACGGCTAAGCTTTATCCTCTTGTCAGCAAAATGGACTGTAACATACATAAATCCTGTTCAGGTGATTGAAAACTGGAAAGATAATTGTTCTACAGTGGAGGTGATTTGAGCTATTTTACACTTAAACCATAAACACTTTAAAGGCAAAAAAAGAGCAAGGTTTCCAGAACACAGAAAAAAAGTGAAATGTATTAAACCCCTTTTTCTGAGCTTTTATCTTAACTTCAAAAATCACTCCATGAAATCAACTTGTTCAAAAAGTAACAACAGTGATCACTACTTGCTTATGATAATAACAGTTCCAATCACTCTGTACTGCCACAGTGTATTCCAGAGGATCCTTGATTTATTCATAGCTAATTTCTTAAATGTCACAATAGCTTTATGTAAGTCTGCCGCATCTCTGGAATACTCATATTTTTGCAAAGGCCTATGAAATGCAGAACATTAACCATTAAAATCAATATAAAAAAGATATTTTAAAATTGCATATTACAGCCATAAATCACCATGTGTCCCGATAGTACAGGTTACCTTTCTTTCCTCCTACGGAAATATTTGGAAAGATATAACACACAACTTAGCAAAGAACTGAAGTATCACTTCTGCAAGATACTACAACTGCATGTGTAAAATCTTGCAAGGAAGCATCTTTCAAATGGCCGTAACTACCATATACAATGGTTATAGGGGATGGAGACATGATACTTACATCTTTACATACAGATCAAAGAACTTTGGGTAATGACCTCTCATTGATAAAACATTATTAAGGTGATAAAATTCCAGCCAATTTTAGATTATTACAGCACAGATCTCAGAAAAATGAATCCCAACAAGAGGGATATTCTGGCTGGCTGACACTTGTAATTGTTACTCATGAAAACAACAACTCCATCTGCCTAACAATTTCCTATGCTTCTCTCTGTGCTCAGCCTCTCCTGCTGCCCTTTTGTAAGTAGCTCTTTCTTGAATACTGGCAATATGTTAACATGTGAGTAGGTTGGCTCAGCAGCTCCCAAGTGATGAGGGGAGAACAGGCAACTTCATAAACAAGGTTATTTTGCCAGTATAGGGATTTTAAACATGAGTAGTTCTGCCTGTAAGCCAAAACTGAAGTGTCAAATCCTAGATCAAGGAAAACAGATCCTAAGACACAGATTATTTTTTTGTAGTAGAATTTTTATTTTCCTTTCTATAGGTCATTTAATGACTCCACAACTAATGTGAAAGGATATATTCCTTGGGCCATCTGGGATCTGCAAGAGCACATCTGACCAAAGGTGTAGCTACTGAACTATGACATTCCAGAGAGATGAGCTGCAGCTCATGTCAAAGCTTATGTGGCAGTTCATATTTTCTTTCAAGCTAAAAAGATGTTCTTTCCTCCCTGATGACTTCACATGTAACTTTCATGAATGCTTTGTTGTAAATTCCGTATGGCAAGGTTTGCAAGAACATACTTGCCAAGATATGATGATGAGACTATATGTATTTTAGTCTTCTCTGGATGACAATATGAATCCTAATTAAGTATTTCAGAGTTTATTTCTCCAGGACTCCAGAAGGACTAAAAAGGAAAAGGGGGCACACATGGCTGAATTGCTTGCTAATGTACACATTTATGGTACTGTGCTCACTTCAGTTGTTTTTGAGTACTTTGCCACTTAAAAATACATGCATTTAAAAGGAAACAAAACCAGAAAAGCTGGAATTTACTATTCTGCTGTGTCATATAAACATTCAGTTAAATGCTGCAACTGAGATATGGCACTATTGGTAAACTTCAGCATTTCCACCATTTGTAACTTGACACACAGCTGTTATTGAAAGCCTGTTCTCTATAAAAAGCAGCAGTAGTTTAAAACTGTTACTCTAAGTTGTTTCCTGCACCACTTTTAAAAAGAGACACTCTCTATTCCTAATCTCTGTTCAGAGTCAGCTTCACCTACCCATTTTATTCTATTTTTCTGCTAAATTTTCTCATCTGTTTTAATAAATTTTATTAAGGATGTTGGAACTGTAAAAGAATATTTTATTTCTTAGTAGTTTTTTTGCACAGTCTAGCAGTCTTCTTATCCTGTTTGAAAGCTTTTCAAAGAAATATGCACTACACTACCTGCAGAAGCTTACCACATTCGGGTACTGATGAAAAGGAGGCAAAAATGCTGGATTAAAAATCACCTTCTGCTCTCAGGCCTTGAGATTTCCGATTTAGCAAATGTCAGCAGAAGAGTCCTTCCTAATTCCAGCAGCCACCGTGGGCCATGCTGAGGGCTGGGGGAGATGCTGCGTACTTGGCTGAATGTTGTTCATTCAACACTCTTTTCTTAACAATTTGGTAAATTTCCCCCTCATCTTACACTAAAATCTAAGCCAAAAAGGCTGCTTAGGCCTACCAGGCAGGTTCCATCCAATTTCTACAGTTATAATTAAAAGCTACATTTTGATTAAGGAAATTATGAATTACAATAAAGTGCTAGGAACATGCAAAATTAATAATTAACATTGTATAGACTTCAGCATCATGATTAAGATTAAATACTACATATATTCAAACTGGATTAGCACATCCACTAAAGCTGTTATGTGCTCAGTAGGAGAGTCTACGCATTCACAAAAGAACATTTTATGGGGAGCATTCCAGCGACATTACACATAAGGTTGTCATATATAAAGTGATTAACGTTTTTATATAAAGAAGCTGTAATTCCAGTAAATGAAGTAATTTCATCTCCCTGCTGCTTCTACCTTTAGGAATATACTGTAAATGAAAAGTGGCTCAATGTGAAGTCTAGTTAAATAGAATATGAATCCTCTTGTTTGAAGGTAATGAGACTTGGAAACCTTTATTTAAAAAAATGTTGTGATTTTAAATTACCGGTTTCATTAAGATTTACATGCACCACATACATTCTCATTCTATTAACGTTTCCACATTCTTAGCTATGCAGGACAGGATGTCACCTTGTTTTTCCTTATCTTTGTGTGCAATATGTCCACCACTTACAGCTAATTCTCAATACATCTCAACTGCTCTCAGTCCTCCAAGAGCAAACATGTGGCTTCCATGAGCTAGAAAGAGAACACTATTTCAATGTAAGCACATGTGTAAGCAGGCATTGTTGAAAGCTAAGTATCTCTGTTGCTTGAGAGACTATTGCTGTTCCCCTTCAAGGACTTCTTTCTTTATAATGGGGAGGCTTGCTTAAGGGAACCTTCAATAATGGGAAGTAGGTGAAGTACAAATCTGCAAAAATGTTCAAATGCAACAGCAGTGGGAAAAGTGACTCCTTGGCTACATATTATGCAGTCATTTTGTCAAGGCTGAGTCAAGGCAGATTGCTGGGGTATATGAGGAACCAGCCCTCGTGACCCGTACTTGCTGGAATTGGTGTGGAAACCCCATTGTAACCCCTCAAATAGAGTCTCATTTGCAACCCAAAATACATGCCTGAGAGGATGGAGACAACGATGATGGCCTGCATATAGCCTGCATGTACAATGATAGAGATAAGGACAACTATGGAGGGCCAGAAGGGGTGGAGGTCTACTCCAGCTGCTCAGTCTTCAATC
Source organism: Apus apus (assembly GCF_020740795.1). NCBI lineage: Eukaryota > Metazoa > Chordata > Aves > Apodiformes > Apodidae > Apus > Apus apus. The sequence goes on along the minus strand of NC_067294.1, from coordinate 13,561,340 downwards.
ACGCTTGCTCATCCTTGCGAAACAAGGGAATTAGGCCTATAACAGAGGGGGTTGCAAGGGTGGGCTTTAGGAGCCTCACTAACACCAACTCTCCCTCATTCGCTGGCCCAATGCTGGATCCAACACGGGTGATTTTCTATTATCTACCTCTCTAACTTTTCTTCTCCTGCTCTCACTCTTTGCCTTCTTAAAATCATTAAGTAACACAAGGCCTAACCACATTTTTTTTTCTCATGTTGTGCAGCTTAAACATATATGTATTGTACTCTTGTGACCTAAATGTCAGCCTTTATGATCGTGCAGCCTAAGATAATAATTGAAGTGTCCGTATTCTTTCTATAGTTTTGATTAAACCTAAAATTCAAATGCAGACCTTGAGGGTCATTTCATCTTAACTCAATCAAGAGGTATGGGATGGTTGAGCATTTCTTTGGACCATGACATCTTAATCACTCTCCCTCGAAGGGCCAGGTCTGAGACAAAGGTCAGATCCAGATGCATCCAGGCTCCTCTCTGAGAAGGAGTTTAGAACACAAGAGGGTCCAATCTGAACCTCCCTGGGTTGCCCTGCCCAGGTCATGACAGGTGTAAGAGGTGCTGGCAAGTTGCCAGCTGTTCCAAACAGATCAAAAGAGAAATGGGCTGTAATTTTCTTCTCAAAAGAGCAGAAGATGGCAAGGTTAAATCATTTTTACATAGAGGAGTTACAGGAATGTCAGAGGTAGATAAGGCAATATATGTATTGCTATTTTATTGTTTTAAATCTTCTTTAACAAAAGAAGTAGCTGCTCTTCAGGACACATTTCAAACTGGGAAACTCAGGTCAAACATGGTGAGAAGAAGATTATGCATCATGCTCAATGCCATTACCTTTGATGACTACCAGTGATTCTGTTTGTAAAGACACAGAAAAGGAGGTGACACATTTGATCCCACAAGCTAATACACTATTCGGCCGAGATTGCTCACTTGTCTTTGTTAGATGAATAGGCTGTATGTCTGGGTGTAGGCTCTTCAGTAAGAGGTTATGTGGCACAAGGCTGCAGCCTGCAGTGTCCCACACAGGGGATTGATTCTTCAGACAAAAGCTGCAGTCACTCTGCTATTGTGGGTGTTATCCTAGAGATGAGAAGGGCTGGCTGGGATCCTTGCTGGGCCCTTGCCCAAACAGAGATCATTAGCATTGCTGGCACAGGTAGCAGACACATTGCCTTTACTTAACCTCAGTGGGCCTGACCAAACCAGGGCTTTTCTGTGCTGTGCCTGGCATGGTAAAAGAACTCATGGTAGCTTTTTCCCACTTACATTTTCTTCTGAGTGGATAAACTATTGCTAGATTTTTATAATATTAAAAATCTTAAAGAAAAAAAGATTGTTTTTTCTCCATGAAAGGAATTTTCCATTTCTACAATGAATTTATGTTTCAAATATGTTTTTGGAAAATTTCCACACCTGCTTAACCAAATGAGAGGATGTAGCTCCCTAGGAGCTCTTTTCTCATTTACATGCAGCTGGATTTCACAGAAACACAGTTTTACAATCTCCTGTGGAATACATCTTTTTCCTCAAGGTAGTAAGAAAAAGTTTCTGCAAACATGAGCTAATGGATTAGAAATTTGAATTGTATAGTCCCAATCTTTAAAATATCTTCCTAATGTGAGTAAAAAATATTGGCAAGACGTATATTGCTATTGTCAACAGAAAAAAAAAAAAAAAAAAAGGTTTGCAGCTCCCATGCTTGCTGGATCCCATTTGTTAGTAAATAAAGGTGAAAAAGCCACAGAGCCATAAAACTGTTTGCATGACTTAGTTCACTCATTAAAAAATGCACAAATCGCAGTTTTTGATATGAAGGACTCTTATTTTACTGTGTTACTTGGTATCTGTCTACATGTACTTGCTGTCCCCTGCCTTCTAGCTAGTGTGTGAGCTTGCTGGAGTACAGACTTCATGTTTGATCCTCATGCAGTGATCAATACAGCCTGAATATTGTCTGTGATGGAAGCCTCTAATGCAACATAAACAATAAATCTATTCTCATGTTAAGGCAGGCCAGGCTCAGAATGGCCTTTTTGATGAAGGATGCATGCAGGCACAGGTAATAGGGTATTAGGCAAAGTCTTTTACTATATTTCTGTGAAATTGAGGGAAGAAAGAGCTGCTGTCAGCAGGAAGGAAGGAAACAGATCCATGGAAACTTGTTGGTATGCAAGGCTGTGGCTTCCAGCCAGCTGCTGAGCCGAGCCAGCATCTGGGCTTTCATGGTCTGAGCCAGGGAGGCTGGGAGTTGGTTTGTGATGCTAAAAGCTCTGTTCTTCCTCCTTTCACCAGAGCTCGTGGGCACTGGAACTGCCAGTGGGAAACTGACTTTTGAGTAATTTTGTGCTATCTTGTGTCATAGATGCTTTTAATTTTAAAGACTTACTTCCATTGTTTAAAATAGCCTGGTCACTTTGGGATTATAAGGAAATCACAGGTGTAACCACTGCTTTATAATGTGCCATATTTGTATATATGCAACTAGATCAACCTTACTGATCACATGGTTTTGAGAAATCTTCTTCCTAAAACAAGGTGCAAGCCTAGAATGAAAGAAAATGACATAGTGGAGCTCATGTCTCAGGGGCAACCACTAGGTATCTCTGTGTGGCTTGTCTTACAAGATATCAAGCCTTCCTGAAGCTAAGAAGTAGCTTATCAGCTAGGATAAAAAAGCATAGAGTATGCCAAAGAGCATTTTTTTTTTTCCCCCCACTGGGAATTTCCTGTCAGCCCAAAGGTATACAGAAAGGATTCAGACAACTGCTCGGAGCTCTCCCTCTGTAACAGCACATCCCGGAGTTGTCAGGGAGGCCTGTAACCATACAGAGCATGTAGCTATTCTGCTATGGCCATCCTATGTTTTGAGGAAAGGTTTCAAAGAGCAAAAATGAAGTGGAGGATTATCTTTTCCCTTGAAAATTATAAAATTAATCTGTCCACATATACTGCAAATTTTCATTCATTCTTGTCACTGGCAGAATAAAGTCCATTACAATTTTCAAGGCAGAAAGCATGTTTTTCTATGTACAATTACATACATTCTGAGTAACACATCTCTTAGAAAAGCGAATGAGTCTGGATTAGGATGCTGAAAAATCCTGCTCAAATCACAACATTCCTAAAATTTAAACCATATTTGAATGTCAAATCATTTTAGATATTGGAATGCAGCAGGCTACAAAGAAGATGGTCTCCAGTGACACACAATACAGCCAACATTGCTGATGTGAACAGAATGGAACCTGTTAAAACCAGAATTTAAGGTTTTTAATAGTGGGGGTAGAAAAATTGTCCATCCCTGCAATAACCACACAACTTGTTTTTCTACTCATATAACTGTATGTAGCTATTTCAGAAATGCTTAAGGAAACTTCCAAGAGACTTTTCCAAGCATGAAAAAAACCCTGATTTGTAACAAGACTAAGAAGCAGCACTGGATCCAAGATTAGTCTTGATCATGCAAATTCAGTGACCAGCTCATTGACAGAGGAAGTAATCAGAAATATTAGGTTCATCCAGTAGCACCAAGGGGTGTTAGCATAATATTGGGAATAAATTTCACTTTGCTAAGAAAAAGCTGTGAAACATCTCTAAAATAAGAATAAATAACAAGTGTGGTCCCTTTTTGGAACTGTTTTTCTCAGGCTGGTGAGTACCTCAATCACTTATCGACCCCAGGCAGTATTACCAAGCTGCAGCAACAATGATGGATACAAATCTATGAAAAATGCAATTCCTGCTGGTTTTTGCCAAGGTTCTTGAGTCTTTTTTATATGCTTCCCTGCAGTTGTGTTAGATAGCATAGAGAAATGGATTCCATGAGGATACAGGTAAATAGCAAAATTGAGAAGGGCAGATTGAGGAAGTCCTTAAATTGCAGTGCAAGTATACATCGTATACTACTACCACAAATATAAATTAGCTTTATAGTGATACAATTGCAAGTGCTAATACTACATACCATTAAAAGCCTTATCAATTACAATGCCATAAACATATTTTATAGCATTATAATTTTTGATATTAGTAATTGAAAGTTTCCTGTTACATGTTTAACTTCAAATTCAATGTGAATGTGCATCACCACACAGAATAATGTTCACATGCCAATTCTAAATACTGTCTGAGGTAAATAAACTCTTTTGAATGGAAATACTGCAGGTGGAATCTGCCTTCATGAAATTAATCTACTTTATGCTGAAAATAGTACCAAATATGTTAGGTTTTTTCATTAAGGCAAATTATATTGATCCATAAATCACAGAGAAACAGAAGATCTTTAGCAATACAAGAAAACTATCATCTTTTTCAGTTAAAGGGCAAGACACTGCAGAAAAAGGCATAGAAGGAAATGTGACATATTATATGTTTATTTAACAAACTCTGACTCCAACTGGCCCTTCTGAAGAATCCTCTGTAGGCCTTTTTAAGGTTACCGCTGGTCTTGAATTCACAGACTTTAGTAGATAAACGAGTTGGCTTTATACTTCCTGTTGAGTCAATCCTCACTATTCTTGTGTTTCCCTACACAGAGAGACAAGAAGCTCTGTCCAGGCTAAATATCCGCTTAGTCATAAAGTACATTTTAAAATTAAAATATTAAAATTTGTAATTAAAATAATACTTTCCACTGGAACATTCCTGGCTTATCTGGTGAAATGTGGTCTTCTTTCTTTCCTACCTGTCCCAAATCCAGTAGACTACAATTTGACACAGATCAAATTTTATTCTGGGAAACAAGTCTAGTGACCATTTAAATCCTGAGCAAAGGAGAGTACATGAATTGATCACTTCTGAGATTTCTTAGTATCTCTAGACATGCTAGTGCATCCCTTCAGCCACTCTTTCCAGCCATGGTAAGTCTCCAAGCTGAACCCTTCAAGCACGGATTTAATTAATGTCAATATAAATTCAGCACCAGTAACAATCAACAAATGACAACTAAGAGTCTTAGCAGCCCCCTCTTGAGGATACCAGCAAATTGAACACCCAAAGGTCACAAGTTTTATTTTTAATTCATTTATTTATTAGTTCTATCATATTACACTATCTCCTTCATACTCCACCTTGTCTGGAAATGTTGCAGTACTTTCCTTTCAGCTACAGCCTAGAAATCTTGTTTTTGTTTTCAAATACATGATTATACTTGACAAATCTGGCTCTATATGCTCTTGTACCACTAATATCCTACTAATAAAATTAACTATATCTTATCTCATAATTATGAACATAGATTTTATCAAGATCCAATGCCACTCTCAAGATATTTTAAGTTTAAAATTTATTCCAATTATTTCCCTTAAAAACAAAACAAAAAAGCATTGTCTATAAAGAAAACTTAGAATTTCTTAATGTCTTCTGGAAATTATATTCAGCTTGGTAATAATACACACTTCATTAAGATTACATAAGTTGGCTCTGGTGCTTTAATCAACTTTGAAAGCCACTTGTTGATACCCTTTCTCCAGAGTCTGTGAAAGCCCGTTCCAAAATAACTAGTTCCATCAAGAACTGTAATCAGAAAAAAACTGTGTAAGGTGGCATTTTTTCAGTCTATCAGACACGTAGGTCAATCTGCCTTATGATTAAGATTTTTGCCTAATCACATTAAAGAGCATTACATTTTAATTACTTGCAAATTGGATAAGAGTTCAGAGAAGCAAAATCTCTATTGACAAGAGAGAGCTGTTTGCAATCTGCTACTGCCATTTCTGCCCACATGCCTGGCTTTAACAAAGTTATATATGCTTGTTTGTGGCCTTACCATTTGACAGTGCAGCCAGGTTCTGTCTTCAGCTGTGGTGAATATACGGTGACATGCAACAATTGCACACCTAAATCAAATGACTGGCTTTTGACACATCCAGAAACTAATACTTTTATTTACACCTACTAGGCCCATAATCAACAAATAAACATATAGATTTATATGAAACCACCTCACAGAGTTTTGCTGTACAAAAAAACTCTGCTATATATTTGAAATTCCAGTAGTAGTTAGAGCTCATGCAGATGCATCTGAGGTAGTTGTAAGTAAGCTAAGCAAGGGCTGTTGCAGATACATGCCTACAGAAAGCTCAGGAAGACTTGCTGCCTGATTATTTATACAGTATTCTGGATAGCTTTTAAAATCTGTGCTAAGTCATGGACCACCAAAGCTACTCTTGTTTTTATCAGAGATACTTGTTTTAGATCCTGAATTTCAGCATATACACGCTCAGTCTCATACCTGCTGAAACTTAATTTTCTGATGTGCAGACTCTCTATAACATTTCACTCTGTCCTTATACTATTTCTGCTTAGAACAATTTTTCACAAAAAATACGCAACCTGTAAGTGAAAATACAGTATGCACTTGAATTCCTCTCAAAAAAGAGATTCAGTGAATTCTTGGGTGCATATGGTGATTGATAGAACTGATTTCATGGTGACTGATAGAACCAATTTCATGTTTAAATTTGTCTAAGTGTAAATAATTCAAGCAAAGTAAGTTTGGTAGAATAAAGTCTGGTATCATACTTTGAGACATCTGGAAACAGGAAGTTCACTAGCCACTTAATCTTGCTAAAAAGTCTAACTGGACTATTACAGCATGCACTCTGCTTCCTATGGTGTGTACCATTTCAGGCAGCCTCGTATCTTTTAATCACATTTTGTGTTATTACTGTTCAAGTTTTTCAATAAACCAGATGACCAAAACCCAAAAGAAAAAAAGCTGTCAGAGAAAGAAAATTAGACATATTAGAAAATTCTCTCTGCATACAAGACACAGAGCATAAGATTTCTTAGATTTCTTCTCATCTCAATTGCATGCTCTTCATTGTTTGACTGTATAAATACACTGGAAGCGCAGAAGAAATATTCTTCAGAGTTTGCAGCATTGGAAACATAATAAGCACATCAGGTAACTAATGTCATTTTCACTGTTAAGGTTAAGTCAGCTTGGTTAAGAAGATAATGTGCTTCTTCACCTTGAAGATCATGATTCACTTCTAACATTATCTTTAAATTAAAAGTTGATATAAGTTAGCATCAGCTCAGCTCTTTCTCCTTGTAGTTCACATTGTCCTAAAGTGTCCCCTTGGGTCCTTTTGCTTGGGAAACTGTTGACATTATTCTTACTTTTATTTCTTGATAAACCAGCATGGCTGGAAATAGGTTAAAAAAATAAAGAAATAAAGATGAAAGCAGGAAAGTGAAGATTTCAGGATAACATTAACAAATAAAGACCTGAGAAGGAAATATCAATCTGGTACTGATAATGTTGAGTGCTGTAATTTATGAACATTTAATGTCTGTATTCAACTAACGACAGCTATTTAGAGCAGGTGCTTACTTGCTAGGAACAACAGAAAATCCCATTTGAAAAAAAACTACACTGTTTGCAATTTACTGTGAAGTTTCATCCAATGATTAATTAGGTTATATCCAGGGGCACTCAGGGAGGCAAAGAAAAGTTGAAAAGACCTGTTAAGAGCACCTCCAGAAGGACTACAGACACTAGGTGTCTGGTTCCATAGAAATACTTGAAAGATGACAAATGTGTAAAACCAAATTTAATTAGTCCTGAGCTCAGGTCTTCAGGTGCCAGGTTCAAAAGGATGACTTGTTTTCAATGCCAGTAAAGAAGCCTAGAAAACAGCCATCACACATTTTCAACAGATGTCAAGATTTTATGCTGCAAAAGTTGCACATGACACAATCACTGAACATAATCAGTAAACATGAGTATGGAAAGACTAGAAGTAGCAATGGGACTGTGTAAGCTGAAGGTTTATGCCAAAGAACTGTAATCACCAGAAGACTTCACATAGGTAATGATAGGCTTTTGAACCTAAGCTAACTTTGACATAATCAGGGGCTGAAACAGGTTATATTTTACTCATCACATAATTATATTTTGTACAAGACACAACTGAGTGAGAAATCAGCCACTTGTTAACTGTGACATCTTGTATAGCACGGAGCATGAACCTCACCTTTCTGTGGCTTGGAAATGCTGTGCTGAGGAAGCTGATAATGCTGGTGCTTTGCAGAAATGTGCATGTTGGGGTACTGCAGAAATCAAAGTGCCCCTTGAGATGGGTTATAACTTCTGGGATTAAGGAACAGTGTAATATATTTTGTTGAGCTCTGGCCCTCTGAAGATTTTAATGAGGAGATGGCCAATGGTTCCTGGAGTGTGAATCAGATCTTCTCCTACTGTATAAAGGGTAATTGCCATTACGTAGTACAGAGGTGGACAGTGTAAAGACCCTTGCATTATGACTGCTGGCTACCTGCACTGTAATAACTGTGAGAGGTGGACAAAGCTGATTCTGCTTGGGAGAATCCCAAACCCTATTACAGGTCCAGTAATTATGTACCAGAGACACTGAGAGAGAGAGTTAGCTCAGCAGGTTACTGTCATGACTTCTAGCAAGAGGGCTTGTTACTGAAGAGTATCTCATTTCAAATGTTTACAGTCAGTGATAAAATTGCTGTTTGCATTTCAGCTCATCAATGAAACTAAATCTTATTTATATGATTTAATAATTAGATGCATTTAATTATTAATGTAAATATAATACCAGGAAAATCTAAATAATTAATTATAAGCTTATAAATAATTTATGTTAGTGAAACAGATTGAGAAAAATATTTGTTCTTAACAGTAGAGTTATAAATATTTAAAAACAAGTCCCAGCAATGTAGTTTAGAGACACTAAGAACCCTAATGCTCCTAAGCCATTTATACAGTGTAGAATACAGCTATTAAATTTGAAGATAAAAACAAGTAATGATTTGCCTGGCCATAAGCTTTGATTTACAGCCAGGAAGTTTGAAATTATTTTAAATCTGACTTTCCACATTGCTGAGTATTTTATAAATAAGATGTAATTGATTTCTAAAAAGTCCTTGCCTTGAATCTGAGTATTTGAACACAGATGAACTAGGCAGTGCTTACAGTCATAGCATCTGATTTTGAGTTTTTGTTGGTAGCTGATGTAACATTTAACTGAACCTGAAGCTGGATCTTTATGTTTAGCAATGTTATGATAAATGTAATGTAAATTGGAGGAAAACATGACTTTCTGGTATATTATAATCCCCAACCACCTGGGGTAAATGTCACCAGCATAAATTATTACAGCCTTGGGACTGCTCTGATTTACTCTTACTTGTAATGGCTATAGAGCCCATTCTGACAGCCACCATCGTTCATATTCAGTGATGCATTTGCGTTTCTGACTTCATATTGACTTAAATGGCAAAATAAATTGGAACATATGTAGGAGTAAAGAGCACAAATAGCTGTTGGAGCCTATTGATGCTGGAATCACCAGTGTGTTCCAACAACTACAAAGCAATGTGAAGCAGTACTGCAGTGGTCTTCTTTCTGCATCTTTAAGGTTTCAGAACTGAAATACATTACTTTAGAGAAGAAATGTATACTTTACACAGAAAAGAAATCCTTTAAAGAGAATTTTCCAATGGCCTTTTTTATTGTAAGTCCTAGATTTGGCAGGTTACTTGAAAACACTACAGGAGACTAATATTTTCCATTCAATTCTGCACTCTTGGAATGATTTTTATGTGATGCAGTTAAAATTCTATAAATTTCTATTGCTTTAATCTCTTTTATTTCTACAGGTCACTTCTATAACAGATGGGAATATTATAAAATCATCAGGTGGTAAACTAAAATATCCCACTGATTACTTTGAATTATTGATGACTTGACAACAGGACCCACTTGATTCTGGCAGCTGCAGAGAGCCATGCCATTGTACCACTTTCAAGGACTGTGTTCCACTCCAATAGTGACACATTTGCTCCTTGGGTGACCCTGTGAAGACCAAGGAGTTGCATGGCCAGAAATGTGTGTACCCTCTTATAGAAGGGCTTCACAGAAGGGAAGGGGCTTGGCTCAGTCATGCTGGTACTCTATCTGCATTGCTGTTTCTCTTGCTTTCTATGCAGTAATGGTTCAGCCACTGGTCCCTGGATTAAAACACAGCTAGGCAGAGCAAGGAAACACCAAAACTTAAGTATTAGATGAGACATCAGGTATTTACTCTTGGTACAAAATCTAATACCAAGTTATGCTGAACTGCAATCATATGCAAGTGCATTTAGAAAAGAAGAGAGTCTTAGCATTTATTTTTAGATTGTAAACTTTTCTGAAGTGAATGATCATAAGATATCATGATTAGTTTGTAAAAATATATTAAATCAATGCCTGAGGCAGACTTTTTAATACCTGGATTTATGTATGCTAGCCAGATACCCTGAGTAGATGCCATAACTTCTACAGCATACCACCTGAAAGAGTTGTCCCTCAGCTGCTCTCTGTACAAAAGCAACAGAACATTTCCTATATAAGTCTTTGGGCCTCCCTTACCAGTCACAGTGGGCAGATGAGGACCAAGGCATTTATGATAAAATAAATAACGAGGTTCATTATACTTCTGGATTTTTAATACATCTGATTTATCCAGCAGTTTTGGAGGCACCCTCCCTGGAAGTGTTCAAGGGCAGGTGGGATGGGGCCCTGAGCAACATGCTCTAGTGGGAGATGTCCCTGCCATTCTGGAGGTTGAAACTAGATGATCTTTACAGTTCCTCCCAACACAAACCATTGTATGAGTCTATGAGTCTTGGTATAGCCTTTTTTTTTTTTTTTTTAAACTCATTTAAGTTTATGTTAAGTGTTTTTTTTTGTCAGTGACCTGGTACAAACACGAACTTCACTGAAGCCAATATATTCTATCATGTTAACCCAAGTACTATGGACCAAAAATGCAGTGAAAGACTATCAATGTATGTGAAAACAAACATACAACAAAACAAACAGGATTCTTAAAACAACAGGATTCTTAAACAACATCAATTTTTCTACTTTTCCCTGTTACGAAAAACATACATTAATCTGTTCCAATGTGCACAATGTAAAAAATCAGAAATTTCTCAGTTTCTTCTTGCTTCTTAACCATTTTCATTTCTACTTTGTCATTAAGCAGTAGAATATTCAGAAATATGCCCTTTAGCCTGTTAGTTTCCTCATACAAGATAAGTGTTTTCTGTGCTGTTTGAAAGAGGTACTTTACAAGCCACCATGCTGCTGAGGAAGCACTCTAGAACAAATAGGTCCTTCTTTTCAGAGATGTGCATCAGTGCAGTAGAAGCACTTGATTTTCTTTCTATTTTCTTACAAAGCCCACCTCCTTGGCTTAGTGTCATCATCTATAGAACTCGACCAACCCCAGATCTTCTTCCTACCCTACCCTGACTCCCATTACAGCTTCTTAATTCAACAACTCTGTCAAATATCTGAGGAAAACATTCAAGAATCATGCTGCATACATACACAGATAAAGACTTACTTGCTCCTTTAAGAAACCCACAAATCCCTAGAAATTTCAGTGACAGGGAAGCAAAAGATTCAGGATATATCCAGAAAACTTGGGCAATAGTGGTAGACAAAACAAACCCTGTTGTGTTAGCAAAAATTTTTGTCTAACCTTTACCAAAGTGAGCATTATACTCTCATCCTTACCCAAGTGAATCTTCCTCACCATTTCATAAATACTGCATGGGCAATGAATTCTTGTGAAATCTCTTTTGGAATGAGAAACCAACTGGCTTCAATCCAGTGTTTCACTGAATTTGAACATCCAGATGCAGCAAAACAGTTGCTTTTAATTTCAAAATTAGATTTTTACAGTCATTGATTTGGCTGCATAACATAAGGCCATGGTGTGCAGACACATAAGCACTAGTTCTGAGTAAAGGATTTGGGTACCTAAAACAATATAACCATCTTAGTTCTGTGTTTTCCTTCATCTAATTAGCCTGGCCAAAAGCAGACAGCAACACAGCCATGCACCATGCTAACACAGACACCAGTTACAGGAACAGTCCGGGTCCATTGTTAGAATTTCAGGTACCTCTCGACTGCACTGCCATGTCCCACACAGTTCTTATTTCAACCTCCCAGCAAGTCTCAAAGGCAGCTGACAAAGCACAGGAGATGAGAGCATTTGCCACTACTTAAAATGTGAGCTGTAAAGTTCAGTCCAGGGTTTTGAGCTTCATGAGTTTACAGGTGGCAAAATCAGAGTCTGAGTATCTAACTCTTTCTCCAGAGAGCCAATACTCTGGGACCACTATGTGATACTTCAATCCATATGCTGACATGTTCCAAATTTAATGCAAGTTCCTATTTCACAACAGAAAATTCTATGTAACTTGACATGTAGGTTTAAATGAATATATTTTCTAAAAACAAGGTTCTCCATTTGCTTTGAGTTTTTTTGGTTTTGTTTGGTTTTTTGGTAGTTCTAGGAAAAGCTTTGAGCTAAGCAAAAGGTGTTATTCTAGTAGCAACACATGGATATAACAAGTAAAATTCTCCTGGGTAAACAAAATATCTGAAAAATGTAAAAACCTTCTTAGGAATGCTCTTTATGACTTCAATAAAAGTATCAGGCTATGTTGTGTATAAAATGCTCCCATTAACCCTAAAAGATGAACATGAACTCTTGAGTCCTGGAAACCTCTGTCTACTTTTCAAACTTCTAGTGATTTCTTATGCAATCTGTGGCACAACTTACAACTGACCATGGACCTCTTCTGATTGATCCAACTGCACTGTCTATGGTCTAGGAATTTTACTCACAACTACGTATCAACCTCTTCAGGATACAATTATGTTTTTTTAGGTTTTTAATTTCTTGAAAGGTGTAGAATTACATTCTGAGACACACAGAATAAACAGCTACTTTGTATTAACTTTGCCAACTGCTGATCAGCTCCAATTACTTTAAGAGACCCAAACACAGTTCAGAAGGATTTAAAAATAAACAAATTTCTACTGATGAAATTAGGCAAAAATAAAAATCTTTGAAGTTAAAGGAGTTAATAAATATATTCCATGCTGCTGTGCTTCTTTAATGTAAATATTTGTCCAAGTATTTTAGAGAAGTTTTCTAATTGCTGGAAAAATACCAAAACTATTTTGTTAGCATTGAGCAAAACAGCATCACCAGTATGAGTCTCTTTACTGATTTTTATTTCCTTTTTAGCCATTCCAATACTTGAGTAAGTCCTACTGTTTTTTTGTTTTGTTTTAATTTTATTTTTAAATTTTATTTTCCCCCAAGTAAGGGGGCTATTTTCTATGCATAGCTTTACATTTCAGATGGCATACCAGAACACTAAAGCCATGTGTCATGTGATTGCTAAAACTAAATGCGCTCTTATTTTGGTGACTTAGGAATACAACTAAATTGATTTTACAGCTCCTATGAGTAGGTGTCTGACTATTAAAAGTCAGACACCTACTAAAAGCTATAATGTAGGGTTTATTTGTGGCATACTTATGAATTTGTAATCTAGATGTAGCAAATTTATTTTTAAAAATTTGTACTTGGAAAGAGGAAGCTTATACATGATGTATATGAAATGGAAGATGACTGTATTTTCTGATTTTCAGATTTCAGTCACTACTGACAGCAAAATAGATTCTTAAAAACATATTTAAAAAAAAATAAATGGGTTAAAGGTCCCCTATAAATCCCTGTTTACAAACCCTACATATTAGCTAACTAGCTGGAGTAGATACTTCTTTTTAATTCTGGTCAGATTGCAGTTCAGTCTAAAATGCTATTTAGCCACAAAAAGTATGAATTTAGATTATAGATAACATATTTCCTTAGAAGTTTGCTCTGCACTAAAAGCTGAATACAACTAGTTTTTAATTCAACAGTACATTTTAAATTGTTTATTGTTCACTGTATAAAGGAAATAAAAATTAGCACACATCAGTTTTAGAATGACACAAATGTAATTTTGACCTTCATGTATTTTCATATATCCTAAGTAATCCCTGTAAACCAAACTGATTCAAATGCACATCTTCAATCATTTCACTGCTGTTTTGCTCTCTGCTGCAGTTGTCTAAATCTCTTTCTAATACCTCTGTTAAAAGAAACCCCAACAAATCACCCGCAAAAAAACAGTTGATGCTGTTGAAGCTGTAGAGCTGAAAATCAGGGAACTTATCAAGGAGACCTGCTTAGATACTGACATTCTGGACTTCTGCTATTTTAATTATATTGTATCCTTGCCTTTTGTGCCATTTTAGTTAAGGCTGTGTCAGCATTTCTATTATAAAACACTGTTCCTTGGGGGTTTAGAACTCGCTGTTCAAAAGTTCCCTCAAGGCTACATCTTATCATACAAGATTTCATCCTAGAAGCAGAAACTTACATATAAATCTATAGATATATAAATATGGCTTTGGAAATACACAGAGTTTTCACATGAAAGTTAAATTACACCATTTTGAAAACCAAAAGAAGACCAGAGAAGATTTGTAGTGTTATATATTTTCTCCTTCATGGATCGAAAACCAAAATAGGTTCCTCTTAATTAAGTTTTGCATCTGCCAATTGCTTTTGTTTATCCAATGGAAAAAATAGAAGTCAACAGGTAAGTTGACTTAACAATGCAATTTTGTACACACATGGTCTGTGTTTTGCTATGAAAATGTTGAGCGCATGTTCTGTATAGATTTAGTGCACAGTGCTAATAAAAGGAGTTTTTGATTACATTTACAGTGCCAATTTGGGAGGTGAGAGAACGTATATGTCAGGGAAAAACTGAGATTTTCAAGGTCTTAAGAAACACTCTGTGTACAATACTAGGTCTAATCTGAAAAACACGCAGAAGGAGAGGAGATTTCTAGCACATCTGAAAACCAAAGTGATAGTTAAAAAAACCCTTCACATACAGCAGCTTTAATCTGAGTAACAATACATCACAAAGTGCAGTGGGACTAGATTCTGCAAGTATTGTCAATCACAGTCTAGACGGAATGTGCTTATGGAGTTCATTGAGCATTGCTACAGGTTCTCCTGCTGTCTAGTTTAAAAATTTGATGAGAAGAGCGATTTAAAAAATAAGAATCATTCACTCAATTGGGTGCTGCAAGCCTAACCTTATGTTGCTGTTTAGATCTACAAATGAATGTTACAAACAATATACTAGTAATATACAAGCATACAGTAATGAGGTATTTAATTAATACTTAAGTGTCCAACTTAAATTTTAAAGTTAAAATCAAAATACATTTTATTGTTTGCTCTCAGCATTTTCTCAGTTTGTGAGCAGACACATAAGAGATCCATGCTTATATGATATGTAGGGAAGGGAAAATAGGACTCCAATAAAACGTCATCGCCATCTTTATATCTCTCATTTTTCTTGCATCATGCAGTATAATTCTAGAATATTCACATTTTACAAATGAAATTAAGGTTCTTTGGTAATAAAACTGAACTGTTGGAAAAGAGACTAGATTTCATTCTTGTCTGGGACAAAATGCTCCAGAAGGAGCTTGGGAATCTCTTCACCACGTTACACTACACAGAACATACCCTGTTGATAAAATGTTTGCTCCTGCTCTTTATATATGCCAAAATGGTAATGTAAAAAAACCCAAAAAGACACTATAAAAAGCATATCTGTTTGATTTGAGTAAGAGCTGGCAAGCTTGCTTTCTTGGTTCTTTTAACTGATTCATTTTGACCTAAATTAATTTCAAAGCTATACTTGGTCATAGCACTCAAATTCTATGTTCAGCACTCTCTGTACACTAAGGAATAAAGTAAAAGATCTGCTCCTCTATTCATAGCTCATGTTTTCCAGCTGTTACCTCACTCCATTTTATTGCAAATTTAGTGTTAGCTATGCAGAATCCACCTTTGCATTTAGGAAAACAGCAACAGCAATATTAATATACTGATCTTGTGTGTTTCTGTCTCGTGTTCTGAAGGCAGACAAGAACTAGTACAAAATAATATTTTATGAGGGAAAAACTAATTAAAAGAAAAATCTAATTATAAGAATTATAATTACTATTCACTACAGATGCAATTATAAGGAGATAACTTCCAATTACAGCAACAGTGGTGAAGTAGAAGAATGATGGCAATTAGTTATTCTCTTTGCTGCCTGAAAACTGTTATTATTTAGTATCCTGTGGGGCAAGACAGCATGGGTAGCCATAACATCTGAAACAAGTATGAAAAACTACAAATATACTAATTTTCTAAGAGTTTGAGAAAAGTTTGGAGTTGTTTTCCTGATGGCTGATTACTCGCTAGCCAGCATCGCTCCAAGTAATACTTGACACTACCCCATTACATCCTTCAAATTCTTGATCCAATTGCTACTGATTTTTTTTAAGTCTTCATGTCTAAGTACAAAACTCTATACGACTCAGTTATAGAGCTTTTAAAATAGGAAAGTCAGCCTGAATCTATAACAAAAGCAAGAAAAACGTATGTCATCTTCAACAGAGAAATAAAAAGTTGCAATATTATTATTTTGCATAATGGGGCCTTCTATAGCTCTTGTTAAAATTAACAGAGGATATTTTAGCATTAGGTAAAGATTTTGTGAAAGTAATATATTCCTAGGAAAGATATCACATATAGGCTGCAATTTTTGACAAATGTTAAATTTACACTTTAAATGTCAACTCTTGAGCGGCATACTCCAGGCAACATCCAGCCTTTGGGGATCAATGACATGTCCAAGCCCTAGACAGCTCTCCTTTCTTATCTGCAGGACGTATAACAGAGACACCATTTGAAGATGGTGAACACTGAATTTTTAGCACATTTGAATATCCCCAGTTGTGATGAATAGCAGCCCTGTTCTGGAAATGGATGCCATCATCTCTCCCTAAAGGACGTACATACATACCTAGCTCCTAGTGCCTATGTTAGTGAAGGTAACAGATGGTAGGCTCTGGGGGATTACAGCTCTCTTAGAACAAAACCATATCAGTGTGTGGACATAACAGACTAAAATAAAAGGCCATCTGCCAATGGAGAGGAGAAACTGACTGGTCTACCTCCATCGACCTTTCACTGTTCATTTTACTGTCCATTTTCAACCTACAGAGAGAGCATCCTTGCTCTCTATGTTTTTCTGTCACCTCTCTTATATGAATGCAGCTCTGGTGCCACAACCCCACTGTATGTAATCCTAATCCTGCAGCTGCAAGTTTATGTTCAGAACCAATGTTTTCAAAACACATTCTGCAACTTTTCCATGCCAATACCTGCGTACACATGTGAAATGTGAATGGACTGCTATGGTGTCCATAGTTCAGCAAGGAGACTCAGGACAGAGATGGCCTCAGAGATGCTATGCAGACTAATATATTGCACTCCTCAGTGCTGACACGCTTAAGAATCACAAAAGGCAAATATACATTGATCAGTGAGAGTCATGGCAATGGCAATGTCATTATCGTTTGTATTTCACTGGTTCCACTTGCTTACTGAATGTGTTCCAAGAACATGGATGTGTAAAGACAATACTTAGAAAGGAGTTACTTTTTTATGTGAAGGAAAAACAGGAAAGAACCTGGATATTTCTGAATAGGGAAAAGACCCACAAAAGTACATCTCCAGGACACATGGTGAATTTGCAGAGACTTTATAGTACTCTTAAGTATGGTTACTTCCATAAGCAGAACTACTTAAAGAATCACCATAACTGCTGTATTTATTTTGTGAAGAACCCTGGAGATATGATGAGCCTTTCACCACAACCCCCACATGGGTAGATGATAGGCAGAATTGCTGTTCCTTTGACCATGGCCTAAATCAATGGGAACATACCACCATGATGAAGCTGTTACATATGCTGCCATGCATTGGGGACAGTGGCATGGAATTTGATCCTTTGAACTGGAATGTCACCAGTTCACCTAGCAGAGCACTGTGATTTGCACTAATCCCAATACAGCATTATTCTAACACAACTGAGCCATAAATTAAACAAACTACATGATGTACATACAACAGCTGTGCCTGTCTAGACATGACTTTACCTGATTGAAAGTGAGCTCTGGGATCAAATTCCACAAATGGTTGAATCTTTACATCTCACCATGTTAAGTGTGTCCAGATGGCAGGTGATACACTAGTATTAACAATCTACTTTCCTTTCCCTCAAGTGTCTTTATAGCACATTGCTGATGCTATTGTAAAGCTAGAGGAGATTTAATATGCAAAATATTTAAAAATAATTCTTGTGAGAAAAATGATATGGCATGCATTCATGTGCTTTATATACATACACACAGTGTATTCTGTAGTACTGCCAAGAGAGTAATTGTCCATTTACAGGAAAAGATAATTTAAAAAAATCAGAGATAAACAGATGTATAACAGGAACATACTGATTTGATCACTTTGTGTTGGCACTTACTTACTCAAAACCTTGCTTTTACCAGCCTGCAGAAACAGAATCCAGTCCTTTCAGCTAGATTTTGAGATGCTCTCCTCAGAACAGTGATGTACATTGGAAATGATTTGTCACAACACTCAAAGTTTGTCTATCCTTCATCATGAAATCTGTTCAACATGAAGGCATAAAAAAATTATTGCCCCCACTGCATTTCTGCTGGGTAACTCAGGTATCACAGGTCAGTCGTTAAAGACCCTGTGATGGTTACTGTATCATCAGCCCAAATATATTTAGAAAAGGTGTTTCTGTAACTGTGAAAGACTGGGAAAATCTGTAGCATTTGGTAGTATTTCAACTCCTACTTTGGCATTATGTGATGTATTGGCTTACTGTTAATATTCTGGGCTGCAATATCAAAGACTTTAGGGTCAAGATCTCCTTTGGTTTCTTTTCTTACCTTATCTCTTTACCTACATCTATTTGCTCATATCAGTTTTCAGAAAAGAAGTGTATTTAGGAGGACATGATATCAACTTTTTTACATGGGCTAATCTAGGTGCTTAGTGTTAGTGGTACTAAAATAAACCAACAAAATAAATAAGAAAATATTTGGCACATGAGAAGTTGGAGACCATTTCACTTTTTCTAGCTTACATAATTGTCGTAAAATACCCTCATATGGTGAAAACTTAAAAGCATACTCTATATGCAATAATTTGATTGTTCAGGGAGTGCACTTTTATATTTCATAATCCTGCCACTTCTCCCATAATACACATAAACTGGCACTTGGCAATCCTTTGTCCTCCAGGCATGACAACAGAAGGCAGAGATGGTTAAGGAAGAGCTACTGATTTATGAGCTTCATAGTGTTTGTTTTCTTATGTCTCCTTGGGAAAAGTCTCCAAAAGCTTATGTATGTGTGAGCTCTTTGACCAGAAAAGGGCATATTTAAGAGTCAAGGCAACCAATGATATCTGTGAAGAGATTCCTCTAACAGCATTTGGTAGAGTGGCACTGACAGTGTGAATTGAGATTAGGGGTATGACCCCATTATATGACCACAGCAAAAAGGAGGAGTGTTGCAACGTGATCCAGTGTCACGTGGCATAACTGTAGTCACAAAGCTAAGCAGCCACATGCCATCCTTCCACCCAGAATTAAATTTGTTCTGTTACTGCTCTGTTGCTGTCTATATTACTCCACCATATGCTCTGTTACTGCTAGAGTAACTACTTACACAACAATTATATTCAACAGCTTCTTTTTTGATCTTTTTGTTTAACTCTACATCTTTCCTGTTGTTTCTAATAAAAGACAAGCTGCTTACCTAATTTTCCATTCTTGTGGGTGCACCATTTCCAGGTGTTGCCTCTCCTCTTAGAATAACTCCCTGACAGCACTTCCAGGGTGTTAGCATGCTCCTCACCTCAATGCCATGTAACAGAGGAGCACTGCAGCCTTAATCAATAGCTGTCATCAGGGAGCCTTTTGTAGAAATCTGTTTGGAAAGAGTACGTGGAACTTAACCTCGGATCTCAACAAGTAGGCACTGCTCTCAAGTTTTATTGATTGAAAAAATAATATAAAGCCACATGAAAATGCAGGTTGCAGGGCAAAGGAAGAGTTTTGTAAAAATCAGGCACTTGACAGGTTGAGTTTCCTAATCTGAACTCAGGTAGTGACACTTCTGCTTTTATAAAACTCTCAGTAAATGACACATTGCAAAAGGTGCTTCCCTCACCCTGTACTCAAATAGTAGTTGACAACATTCATCACCATCTATCTATCAGTTCTATTGTGTTTGCTTAACACAAGCAATGAAAAACAATGTGCTGCTTCCTTCTGAATTTTCCTGATCACGATTAATGAGAAAAAAATCTCTGAGGATGGTAATTTTATTAAGGTGGGCTAATGAATAAAGGTAGTGTATCTAAATATCACTTCTTTATACATGCTAAAATAGTTCATTTTGATTGAACTTGTCATTTGGGAAGTGGTGAAATACAGCTGTGATTCAGTGAGGTGCAGTGGACACTTTCCCAGGAAGAAATGTGAAACAAAGCTATTTTTACTGGGCAGCTCCTAAGCAAAACAAGTTTTATTGTGGGACATACGGGTTTCACAATATAACAAATTTGGGACCGATTTGAAAACATAGCATTTATACACATCTATGAACTACCCAGGAGCTAAATATTTTACAGGTTAAGGACCTAAGTATATGAACACATCAAATGTGAGAATTTGTATGCAATGAACACACTAAGTGCTGTAAAAAATGCTGTGTTCCCTGCCTCACACATATATTGAAGTCACCCTGGTTATATATGGTAACAACAATAATATAACAAAACAATTTTTTATTTTGCATTTTCAGTGTCCTCCTTTTCTGACCATCTACACACTTAAGAAACAATAACCCATTATGCCTCACAATATCTCTTTTGGTTTAATATTGTAATGGCCATATTATTAATATCATCATCATAATATTAAATCTACATTATACAAATTATTATTATAATTTTGCAGGTAAGTCTCTAAAGAAGTTATTAAATCACATGGCTTGACAAGCTAGCAATAGAACTCTGCATTCAAAGTCAGAAATACAGAAATCTCTTTTGGAATTAATAAACAAAACAAAACAGATTCTTATTTCCCATCACACTGCTGTCACCTCCTAGTCTAATTTTACACTGACACTCTCTGTGGTAGGAACTTATGGAAGAGCTTCTCTAAAAGCAGCAGCTATGTGAGCTAGGGCTGGCCTGTCTGCCTAAGGGAGGGATTTAACAAAGGTCTGTGAAATCATGCCTGCCAATGGGACCAAAATTTAACTTGAAATCTGCTGACTGTGCAGTATCTTTTCTATGTGCTAAACTCTAGTCAAGCCTTGTAAGCAGTCATTGGTATAACAGAAGACCAATGAACCTACAAAATTACTGCCATTTTGTACATTTAAAAGGCTGGCCCCTGGCACGGAAAGAGGAATGGTGAATCACAAAGATTATGGGCATCTTTGCCAGGAGGGTTTGTTGGTTTGTTTTCATGCCCTGGTGTGGAAGGCCAACATAACAAACAGCATTCTTTGATACAAAACTAAAATGACTACCCTGTAGCAAAATCAATTAGAAGATTTTTGTCATTGAACTGGAAAAGAAAAAGGCTTGACATTTTTCCTCATTTTTGTAGAGGAGGAGTATGTTAAAGATTTCCCCAGTTGTACTCTCAGAAAATTTAAATTTCACATGAAAAAATGTTTCTGCCTCCTCTGCTTCTCCTGTACTATACTGAGAGGTGTTCAGTTGTGAAGAAAATTAGCTCTTTCTTATTTCCATTTCAAAATACTGCCTGGCAGGATCACCTCCTTCCTTACCTGAATGCATTTTGTTTAGAAAGTGCCCCAAAGAAAGAGTCTGGTAGAAGTATAAATGTAGTGCATGATTTCAGGAAAGAGGAAAAACTACATTTGCATGCACATGTATATATCATGCACACACACATTTATAAATATTTCACATGTATGCATATATACTTGTAAATTGACACGTGAGGTGTGTATATATTTCTACTTAAACACACATACACATAAATGTTAAAATACGTAACTAAACATAGACACCCCAATGCACTGTACAGAGATCTAATCTAACTTTCAATTAACTTTGCTACCAGAAGCTTGAACATCACACAAAGGCACACACACACACCCACGCCTGTGCACACACGGCCTTTTCAGCCAAAACTACAATGATTTTAAAGTTAAGTTCATAGAAAAGTCTTTGAGAGTAAGAAAATTAAAGACAATAGCAACATCTTCGGATTTAAGGATGAAAGCATAAGTATGTTGCACATGCATTGAGAACTCACTTTGCCACTAAGGAGATCTCTGCTCTTTAACCAAATGTCAATGATTTCAGCTGACATAAAAATTGTGCACAAAATACTTCTGTGTGTTGAAGTGAGTATTTCCCACGTGGCAAGTCCCAGTGGTCAGAAAACAAAGTGATCCCGTGATTTATACGCATTCAAACAAACTCTGATTGGAGTCTCACACTCCTCAGGTTATTCTTAATATTCTATACAGAATACCACATGGTTTTCTCTCTGCATACAGATAAACTCATGCAAATCTTGCAAAGTGTACAAATATTTAGAAATCTGTAGCTGGTCTTTACATGCCCAACTCTTATATTTACTAAATATAACTTATAAAAGAATAGCCAAATAAATACAGAAATTTGAGATAAAAAGTTCTATGGAAATCTATTTATAAAAATCACTTTTTACATGTGACTTTGGCATATATCTCTGAAAAGGAAAAATATTTCACTTGGAAAAGTAACACATGGATTAATTTAATAATTTATATTTTTCTAATTTAATATTTGTACAGCAGCAATACCTGAAAGCTTGAACAGGGCTAAGGTGTAATATTAGATTCTATGAACGCATAAAACAGATTTTTTTCTGAACAAAAATAATTAATCAATTAATTAATTAATAATTAATTCATCATTCCTGCTTTCAGATGGACAAACTGGTCTTAAGTTTTAGCCAGGACTTATAGCTTGCTTTCCAATGCCATCTTCTGCTTTGAAAGGTTACAAGCATAATTGATAGAACTTTGCTGTCTAACTACATTTGCAGCAAGCTCTCTCAACTTCCACTTAAATAAAAACTCTCAATTATTGTGACAGCAAAAGACCTACAGTGAATTTGCTTCTGAACAGTCCCTTTCAAGCATTGAAATCACATAATTATTTGAGCTTTGTCTACTATCACCATTTTCTTCTCTTTTTCTGTTAATGTCTGCATGGAAAAGAGTCCCAGTACAGAGAAAACTTGTAAATCAGGTCTGATTTTCCAATAACTAACTGGCTAATCACAGTTTGAATAATCCATGTGTTTTAATTTGTGACTGATTACTATGTACAGTTGTAAAGAATGTGGATAAATAAGCAGTAAGGCAGACTAGATGACTTTCTGAAAGCATTATGAATTGTCTAGAGAAATAATTTTCATTGCTGTATCTTACCTGTTTGACTAACATTGTCTGGCATTTTGCTCATTTGTGGAAGTTTATGTGTTCTGGTGAGGAATAATTTGGATAACTGTACTGCAAAAACATTGGATTCACAAGGGAGGGAAGAGTCAAGTAAAATCATGGTTAGGAGGAGAGAAAAAAATTATCAGAGACAAAAAAAATAGACTTCTTAGAATTTCTTCCATCAGTCCTATGGGAAACTGGTCACAGAGTACATTAACTTGACCCTAAGTGTTATATGGGTGTCTCTAAGTTCTCTGGTCCTCCCTAAGAAAATTTAGTATCTGCAGTACCTTGCCTGAATTAGATTTTTTTTTTCTCCTTCAACTCAGCATGACAGTGTTTTTTTCCCTTTTACACACAAAAATTGCCATGGAACAGCAGCAAGATGAGCTTACATTACTTCGTTTTACATCTTTATTTTTTCATTTTATTATTATTTGTTACTGCCATTTGGTCCCTTTCCTTTGCTCATATGCAAAGACCTAGGTGAATGAATGACATGTTCTTTACTTTCTTTAATTATTTTTGTTGTAACTGGTAATTTGTCCACATTTATGAACAGTCAGTTCATATCTTGGTCAGGAGTAGACAAGTTGTAAATAATCATTCCCTAATAGTGGATCAAGCTGGGAGAAGATGCAGCTGTTACTACTAATGCAATCAGGCTGTTCTAATTAATAGCAGACAACCATTCACTCAACACGTTGGCTTGTTCATAGCCATCCTGTTGGGGCAACACCGAGAGCGTGTTCAGAGGCAGAGGCTGTGCTTGTGTCCTAATGGCATCTGGTTAGAAAAGTCCCTCTGAGTGCTCTTTGCTTTCTGAGGCATAAATAGATCTTCATGAAGTCTTCATCTGCATGTAGCAGCCACTACCTTCTTGGGTCAGGTCTGAGTCCCACAGCCTGTAGACGATGCTAATGTGGGCTAAGTGGCCTCGGACAGGTTCAGCACGTTCTCAGTATCATGTGTTTATCCATTCTTGCAAGTGCAACAGGACTCCTGATCTCCAGAGTTAAATTAGCCTTGGGACACATGCACATGGTATCTTCTCATCAGGGACTTTGAGTCATTCTGGTCATCTTGAAAAACTGGATTTATGTTTACATGTGTCATCTTCTCTTTGCTTCATGGGCTATGTGGAAGTTGTTAATAACAATATGCAGTAATTACTAATCTGCATTATCAGATGCCTTTTGAGGCACATCCGTGACATATCACATGTAACAGCTTCGGTATTTGCATTTACCTATATTTGCTAAATGCAAACTCTTTTGCTAATGTCCATGCAGTAGTGTAGTTTTACCTGTGAAAATCTCTTCTACAGTATATACAGGGATGAAATTAAACCTTACATTCTGCTCTGGTCCTATGATAACTATAAGGTTCCATCTCATCTGGAGTAGGTCTGTACTATACCTGCCACAGTAGTCACAAAGCTGTTCAGATGGAAGGGTGAGCCTGAATCCATACTACCTGTCCCTCCCAAAGATTTAAGGAAGTTTATGTAACTATTTGTTACTAAATAAGAGCAGAAGCATGTAAAAGCTGGCTGGCATACCAAGTGAATCATATGCCTGGGGGATCTAGTGACCATACTGGTGGAAGTAAACAAAGGAATATGTCATTCATTCACCTAGGTCTTTGCATATGGGCAAAGGAAAAGGACCTTGCTTTTGCTTTCTCAGAGATAGCTGGCCTTCCTGAAATTTAAACCACTTGGAAGTAAAAATTATTTAATTTAGATTTTTGACAAAATGAAAGCTACCTATTTAAGACCTTCTTGGGCTACTAATGGAAGTTTGTGTACTGGAAACCTTCTTTGAAATAAACCTGAAACAAGTAAGCTGGCAGGTAGGTTTGTGCTGCAAGGGATTCTGACAGCCTGTCAAAGTTCCACTTTTCTCACATTCAATCAGCCTCCCTCTTCTAAAGAAAGCATAAAATATGTCAAAATGACAGCTGCTGAAGCATAGCAGGAGCAGCAGCAAGCTAGCTGCTAGGCCTATTACTTAGGAAGGGAATAATGAAAACTTGTGTAAATGGCACACACTGAATAGGCATATAATTTTCCTGTTCAAGTAGTGACTCAATTCAAGTCTTATTAACCCTTCAGCTACTGTTACTAATGTATCTACAACTATTTATATTTTTTTATATTTTTATTTTGAGCTGTTGGCTAGTATAGCAGGAACAGAGATACAATGTGAGCACCTTGATGCTTCTAATGACTTTCCAAAATTAATTTGTCACAACATTGAGTACAATTAATTTGAAAGCAAATTCAGCAGAGACAATACTATAATTACACAGGATTTAAAACTATTTAGTTGGGTCAATCTAATCTTGATGCCCTTAAAAACTGGAAGAAGAAATAACTGTTCATTTGTCTGAAGTCTCAGTTACTGATTCTGCTCTGCAGAATTTTGTATATGCAGAGGGCATCACGAACTCACGTAGCTGGGAGATCCACTTCAGATTGCTGTCCTGTTTTCCTTCAGTTTAGTCCTGGTTATGCCAGCAGTAAATCCTCTTGGCAATGACAAGAAGCTGATCTTAGATTGGAAGGCTTAAATGCATTTTCTGCAAACATTTCTCTGATGATGCTGTCTTTATACCTCAGCTAAACCTGGATAGCATCTCAGGACAAAGAGAGGCAATGCTCTGATTCCATGGCTCAATTCTTATGCACACAACAGAGTTCCTTGTGCTTCTCACAAAAAAGGTCACCAAGTCCTTTGTCTAGAAAAGTCTTAAGCTACATAAACATACAGGTGGCTACGGACTGTAAAGGTGAGTGTGCACACACAAAAAGTGTGAGACAGAGACCTAGATAGCTCCCAAAGATATAGTTGCAGGGTAGATTTGTTCTAATATCTTTTAACTATAGACTTCAACCATGACACCTTGTAAGTTAAAAAATTATATAGTATTAGGCCTTTGTTACGGATACTGGAAGCTTCAGATGAACTAGGTACAAATATTGTATAATAATACATCTGAAAAGCAGCAAAATGGTAATAAGAGTTGCTTTTCATAGCTGGAAACAATACGACGTCGCTCCATTCCATTGTGTGAAAATATGAATGTTAAATCAAAAGAGCAGCTGCTATGAATAGGGAGGCCCACCATATCTGCTTTGAAAGAGTTCCTTAAAAAAACCCTGAGCTCCAGATGAGTGTCAGTTTCAACCTCTTCTTTTCTAGCTTTCAGTGCTTCTAATCTCATACCTACTAATGCAAAGTAAAGTGGGCCAAGTCAAACCATGGAAACCATCTCACACAAAATCCAAGCACTTCAATTTATATGGCTTAATCTTTACTCAGCAGGTCTTGGCTTAAGATTCCAAGTGTAAAGTGAAGCAAATCTTTTAAAGGCTGCAGTCATTCACTTGCTCACTATAGTTGGGAATCAGTAACAGCCTTCAATATGGAATGGGGAATCTCTCCTCTCTTGTACTGAGCTGTTCAAGAGGGCTCTGGAAAGCAAATTCCCTCCAAGTAATTGCTAAACGAGAGGCTGCCAGCTGTGAGGCAAGTTTGTATGTACTAGATGAGCACCCTTATTACTCCACAAAGAACATGATGTTCTCATATCCAATCTTAGAGAAAAAAATTACACCAATACTGCAGTGATAAATACAGAAGTGAGCAACAACAAGTTATTCATACTGTAGCCAACTGTGCAGTCTTAGTTGTAGTTTTGATTTTTGCACACCTCATTTAGAGAGAACAAAAAACTGGTCTCCCCCTATATTCTCAGAAACAGTCGCCTTACAACCCCTAAACCTCCTTTCTGTGCAACTTCCATCTGCCTTCTAATTTTCCTTCACTTGGGGAAGCAGCAAAAACTTTGAACTGTTATGACACATCCTTCACTCTGTCTCATTTGTTTAATTAAGGATGCTTGACAAGCTTACATTTCATCATCAAAATAATAGCTAGCAAAGAAACGTCAAGCTAAAGCACAACACAACACTTGTTCCTGGTTTTAAGACGCTTACTTTTCAAACAATTTGAAGTTATTTCATAGCATTTCAGGGAAAAAAAAAAAAGCCTAAACAAAACCTCAAAACAAAAAACCTCAAAACAAAAAACCTCATACTTAATGGCTGTGCAGAATAGTCATAGCAAACCTAGAGGATTTATCTGTAAGAGTTCAGCACTGCTCATTAATTCCAATTCTCTGGCTATTAAATATAGCTAAGCTCAGCTCATGGTTACAAATTTAGGCAGGGAAAGAAAGCTAGGTCTCTTTTCTTTCTTTACAAGAACTCATATTTTTATTTTTAACAGACTTCCCTGTATAGACAATAACTCCTGAGCTATCTCAGTCTCTATGACTCAATCACTGTGTCAATCACTAACCAAGCATTTCACATACAAAGATCTTCATTTGACATTAATTCCTCATGTGGTGAAAACACACTGAGGGGATTCTGTAAATACTTGTTTACCAGAGCCTGCAATTTAACACATCTCTTATTAAAACATGATAATTCTCATTCTTTTAAAAATAAATGTTCTCGATAGAGCTTCACTGACTTGCCTGGAGGCTGAAGATGCCTGTGTGTGGAGAATATATAGGAGGACAGTGACCAAACAGAGTTCATGCCTTCATGAAGCCCCTATGCTGAATGACTTTTGTAATAACCTGTCCTAAAGCCACATACTGAGGGAGAGGAGGACAGGATAAAAGAAGAGCCTTTTTAGGTAATCTGAAAGTATCAAAAATAGAGAACTATTTGTTTAAGAAGCCTGAGCTAGGTGAATGAACCAGGAACAGAAACTGAACTTTCATGTGATAAGATCAGGGTCTATTTATGTTATACAAAACTATTTCCTCATATTCTTCAAGGAACTTGGAAAGAACGCTTCTTTTCTAGGCTCTTGATGACAGATGTTGCCCTTGGGTGAGAAAATCAAAATCAGAGGTATGGTTCTTTCATTTATCTTAAGTATATAACAATATATGGCTCTTAAACTCCTGAAACATGCCCGTGCTTTGTCACTCTCATTTTTAAATCAGAGTCTAAGGCTGTAGAGCTCTAGCTTGATGCACATAGCTTGATTATAAAGCATTCTGTCTCACTAGATGTTGGAAGAAACATGTTTTCTGCCTAAGGGATTAATCAAAAGGGAAAGCTGATCTGAATATCCTGGGGTAGTGGAGGTGTTCTGACTGCAGCAATCTCAGAATTGCTCATGCAGTGAAAGAGAACTTTTCTTCCAGCAGGAAAAAGAGATCAGGATCTCTCAAGAGACTGTGGAAACTCCTGGCCCTCATTTGAGCATAAATAACATGATAAACAACACATCCTCCTGTAACTGCCTGTATTGTGATTGAACTAGAACTAGTAATGACAGCTATGTAGATCTAGAGCTTACAACAGACATGCATTAACCACATCCATATTTCCAATACTTTCAAATGAGATCCAGAATTTATTTCAAAATCTTAACAACAGTGGTTGAAACTTACACATTTTTTTCTTCCAATGTTTTGGTTTAGCACTTACCAGCAAAAAAATGAAATTAATCTTAAGCAAGAAAAAAGACATTATTAAATAGTTTTAATGGAAAATTTTGAATAAAAATGTTTCCAAACCAAAATGTTTAATGCAAAGATAATGAAACAATATGCAATTTAAACATGTTATTTCTCTCTGACAAAATCAAATTTTAATTAACCCATGCTTTTTACACTATACATTGTGACAGGGACTTAAATATTTTTCAAAAATGAAAACATTTAATCAGTTCCATGTAAACATGCTAAATGTTACAAAACTTACATCCAGGGACTTCCATATTCTTATACTCAACTATTTAAATATAATTGGCTTGAAATGGGATTTCATTTACTGATTGTCTAAAAATGCCAATATGCTTTTCAGAAAGGATCATGTAAAGGTAATGCATGGAATTATTTTATCTGTTTCACTTCTTCTTTCCTGTAAAAGTCATGTATTTCTGTGTTTACTGATGGAAAGCAAGTCTTTCGTAACTAAAATAAAATAAATTTAAGTAACAAATTTATCTCCATGATGTTTTCAACAATGATTATATCATCATCTGGTATATATTGTGCATTGTAACTACAGTTCTTGTGTCAGTGTGAAACTTAGAAACCTCACACTGAGAAACTTTCAGAGTTTTCACCCACCATAGAATTTAATTTACACCTCAACTAAGGGAGCAAAAGATATTAATATTATATATAGATATAGATATAGATATGTATACACACTACTATATTCTGCAAGGAACAGCAGATTAAATTACTCTTATGATTTGTTAAGGAAAAAAAATGTCCTCTTTTCTCTCTCTCTGATACACATCAGAGATTTAATATGTTCATGCCAAGATATCTTCCAGTATGTGATTGCAGGTTTACTAGCTACTGCTCAAGATCATGTGTTTTGGTTCATAAGATGAATGCATCTTCACTATAATTTGAAAACCCTTCATGTTTAGATGTTGCTGGATTCCCTTTCCTTTCTGTGAATTAGTTATGCTTTAATTTTATTGGTATGATAGTTGGTGATCGATAAGGAAAGTCTTCTTACACCAACAGAAAACCAATCCCATTTGATAAAGAAAAAAATCAATTAACAGACATCTAGTGCTTTCACAGGTTTGATTCTTTTATAAGGAACTGGCACTTTTTTGTGGCCTGGAAGCAACAGAATCAAGGTGATCTGTGGGATTTCACAGTTAAACAATCACTTATTCACACCAGCCTTGTAAGCTGCTTTTGAACTTCTGCAGAAAGGGGAACTTCAAATAAGAGCGGAGTTCAGTTGTCCCTGAGGTTACAAAAGTCAGAATAAAAACAGCCTGACCATCTCTTCCGTAATCTCCTTATGTTTTAAAAATATGACTTAGAGCCTTCTTTCTACTATTCAGCCAAGAGCCATCCATCAGGCATTCCCCCAAAACTCTGCTGCCTTTCTCCAGACTTATGAATAACTTCCAGCTGAGTTCTTAAGCCATCCCTCTAGCATGTGTAATTGAAATAAAAAGAAGTGGGGGAAAAAAAGCGTCTTTGTTTTTCACCATCAAATGTGTTCATTAAAGGGGGTAAAAACACTTGAGGCTGCTTTGTTTAAAGAGATAAGGACTGTAGAAGTCAACTCCAGCCTCCCACCATCTCCCCACCCCTTCCTTCCACCTCTGTGTAATGAAACAGTCAGTCTGATGAGAAGGACATAAATGGTGAATCCTCACCAGTGCAGATAGGTGACATTTGAAAACCTTGTTACCTAGCTTTCTTATCTTTTTATCATTATAATTATTGCAAAGACTATGTTTAGCATGGACATTCTACAATGACTTCAGCTATCTGCTAAACTGGCCATTTAAGTAGGTCATGTGACACTGCTGCAATATTAGCACATGACAATGGCTTTTTGGCCATTTCAGAGACAGAGCAGGCCAGACGCTGTCAGAATGGCTGTATACTTTTTCATCCTGGACGGAAAGAATTTCCAACATTATTTACTGTTGTAATTAAACTGGTTCCCCCAAGAACTACACTGAAACTTGGGAGGTGATAAATAAAATCAGCAGCAAGCTGTTCCTTTGAGATTTACACCGTGATGATAAGATCTCCTGAGTTTCTGGATGGAGAGGAAGTAGGCAGTTCTCTAATTCATCTTTTTCAGGCCTGGCCCTTTACCTACTAGAGTCATTAGAAGTCTTCACATTGATTTGGTACAAAGTTCATCCTAAAGTGATTTTATTTCTGAAGTTCAAGTTATAATTTTAAAATGCTAAAATAAAACCAGAAATGGCTTATCATTTTACTTTGAAGACAAGGGTTTCAATATTTTAGACAAAAATGTTACATCCTTCACCTACATCTTCTATCAAGAAGTAAAAACATGTTCTTACTGATAGCAAAGATTTTTTTACAGATCAGTAGAACTAGCCTCAAAGAATGTTTAAGAGAATTAGAAGTGTATCTAGCCAGGCACAAATAATAACATTTGTCTTATGGTAAACTTCATATTTAAGAAGGCAAGAGATCTCCTTTCTGCATGCTTGTTTAAAGGTCTCTCCATTCATGAATGTAGATGTCGTGGTTTTGTCTAAGTATCAGAGGAATAAAACGTATCAGTGCCTTATCAGCCTGTCAGTCCTGCACAGGACCCTTGGGTTCCTAAAAAGCAGAGGACAGGAGTGTTGGCACAGGGCTGTGAGCTCACCCTTTGCCTCCTGTGCCTGTACTGACAATATTTACTCCATCTTCTGCGCATTTGGGGAAGCATGCTAAAAGAGAAAAAAGAACCTTCATCTATATGATTGAAGTGAATCCAAATACACTATAAACATCAGCCTGGCTGCCGATAGGGGGATGAGAAATAATTTTATCATATTATTAATTTAATTTGATTGCTGGAGTTGGGTTGCCTTTTCCTTTATGCAACTTCTCTACTCAGTGTGGTGTGTTGGCTTTTTTAAAATGAATTTTCTTTACAGCTTTCTCTAGCATATTTAAACAAACAGGGTCATAATTCCAATTAACTGTTGGAGGAAGTAGCTATCTTCTCCTTGAGAAGACTAAGAAGGTGACAGGGGACTTCAGTTTTGGGAACTGCTCCTTCTCATTCACACAGCAGCTCTGCCAAAGCCATGTTTATTGTATGGCAGTGGGATGGAGAATAACAAAACAACTGATAATCAAATGAATTAAGTGAAGGAGCTGCACGCTGTGGTTTATGGCATGATATTTCTTAGATGGTTACATACAGTTGCAGTCTACTTAAACTACTTTGCCAATGACTTGTCATTCTGTCTGTAATACTTGTGGTTACATGCATCTGTTTATAGAGAGACAACCACAAAAACCACTGTAGATAAACAAGTACTGTATAGCTCTTTACAGAACAGTGTTATTATCGAAAAAAAGGTGACTCAGGAAAGGGGAAAAAGCAGATGAGACTGACGGCGTGAAAGCTGGGATTTAGTCTTTTCTTGCTCAAGTCTCTTCCACTGGACTGTGTATTGAATAAAAGCACTCTCAGAAGTAGGCTACATACCAAACAGGAAGTTCTTGTTCTTAATTTCAGGTAACTTCTGCATTCAGACACTTATGTTTGAGTCTCTAATTTTTTGCCAGCAAAGCTATGCCAGTCATCTGACTCATATTGTAGGTGAATCAATTACATAATTTCTTAATTTGATCCTCAGAGTATGATAAAATGTTTCACTATTAAGTCAAAGTGTTTTAAAAAACTAAACAATTACTGCATTAAGACACTAGAAACCCCATCGAATTAGTCTTTTAAAAACTAGACAGTTAGCTTCACTCCAGTGACAAGCAGTTGCTTTCCCATTCAGTCTCCATCCACAAGAATGGACTAGTTGGACAAGTCAGCGGTTAGTAAGAGCGTAACACACAGCTTTTTAAACACAGTGTGAACAGCATCCCACCTGACAATGTCATGGACTATGTTTTTCAGATGAAAGAACAGTTCCTGTGATCAAAGTTTAAATCTCTAATGAGCAGATTTGTAAATTTTAAAATAACAATACTAACAGAGAAAATTAATTAGTCAGCTTCCTCAGTCCTACCTAAATTATTTTCTTTCTAATCACAATGCAGCAGTTTTAATAGAGAAGAAATAAGAATGTGAACTCTTTGGTCTTCAGTATATTAGTTTTGATCATTCTGAAGTAACTCCCACTTCCCTTAGGAATGTACACTGCCATTTTATTTAGTAATCCTATCTATTTTTACTTCAGAAGAAATAGAGCATCTTTGACAAGGAACTCTGGCAAGAAACTCATGGTATCTCACTGTTAGATGCATTCTGATCACAAAGTGTCCTATCTTGCTGGTGAATAAAATATATGTGTGAATTATAGCTACTGGAACAAAAACAGAAAACAGAGATGAAAAAAACATGTTGAAAGCTGTCTGCTGTACATGACATAAAATCTTAAAATGAAGAATGACAAATCAAAACCACTGTGGACAACACCTGGTGCGTCTTGGAAAATTCTTGCTATTGATTCAAGTTGTTTTTACATAGAAAGGATTTTTTTTTTGTGGAAACTCAAGAATCTTAGGAACAGTTAAATGAAAAATATTCAACAAGTTGCACTTCGCTTCTTCTCACCAGCCCTTCATCTTTTGCTCAGAGCATGTGTGTCTAATTCTGAGAACACTGAGTGAATAATTTAGGATTGCTCCTAAAGAGTAGAGACACTCTAAAGATAATTTTCTGGTTACTTCTGGAACAGAATTCTGACTCCATCTGACATTAAACCACAGAAAAAAAACAGAATCCTCTCTCAGGATAATTTCATGCTGTTTAGCAAGATACGATATTCAAGAGGATGGATTACATTGGAGTGGTTGATTATCTGGAGGTGTGAGGCCACAATAAAAAGTAATTTTTCCTCCTTGAAACTATTTATCTGAGTTTAATACCAAGAAACAGAGAGAATAAAATTTAAGGAAGGATTGGCAGGCAAGTGGGAAGTATGGTAGCCTGCCACAGCTATCATTTAATCAGATGCCAGTAAATATTGATCATCACAGGTCAAAAGAATCTGAAGAGTTTGCAAAACACATGCAACTCAGTTGCATGGATAACTTGACAGCTTGAGATAGTATCTTATTAGAACTGAAGGAATGAGAGAAACTTGAGAAATAAAACCCATGGGTTGGATAGAAAGCTCTGAGGGGACCCATCCTGGCAGCAATCACTGAACAAGGGTATGTATATTTAACAAATGTTCAGAGTATAGGTTTGGATCCCCTAAGTTTGTGTCTAAAACCAACAATCATTTATTCTTTCCTTTAGAAGGGTATAACATATTCCAGTATTTCTTTTATATTCAATTACTATTGAAGATGAAAACCCTTGAAGATGAATAAACTAAGTTTAAAAAAACACAGCCTGGTTTGGAGCTCTAGGAAGGTGGAGAAATGTTTTTAACTGGTTTGAAAATGGAGCATGGAGGGAAAATTAACAGAGACACTGAACTTCTAAGAGTTAAGAATAGAAAATACATCTCCTGACCACATAACAACTTTCATTCCTTTCAACAAAGATAAACTGTTAAAGTCCTCATATTTTTTGTTTGCTGTTTCTCAGAACAAGGCCTCATTTTCAAGCCACAATTTTGCAATCACATGATCTGTACCCTGGAGGCAACACCTCTGTCTCTTTTTGTCCTGTACAATGAATAAAGGAACATCAGCCTTTCTCACCACATTCCCTTTGGTTCAAGGTAGTTAGGCACTGTGTAACGGAAAATAGTGAGTTTGTAAAAGGTTACACCTAATAGATGAGGCTTATTTTATTTTTGTTTTTATCCTGTCAGTCTTATATTCTTTTCATAGCTCTACTGATAATGCAGTTCATGTTACATTCATCAATATGCCACACTACCACAAAGTGCTTACGCTGTCATTAATAATGTACACACTTAAAATGCTTTCCATTCCAAAGTGCCCTAAAACACTTCACTAAGTACAGCTCCAATCTGTAAGTGAACCTATCTCCCATCTCTTCAAGCAAATGGTGACAACACTGAGAGATTGCAAGCTCGGTTAACATACAAAGTATATAGAAAGTGCAAACACGTGTGGGCTGCACCACAGTATTAAACAACATGTAGCAGGGCTCATTTCAGAGGCTGAAGGCTGCAAGCTGAAACAATAGTCCAGCTTGAGAGAAATGCATAAGTTCCCAGTCGTGAACATAATGGTATATCATCCAACTGTGAGGCAACTGCTTTACCTTCATATATGTTATCCTAGCACACCCAAATGGAAAAAAATGCACACTTCAGTACATGAGAGCATCTGTTATTTTCTAAGATGCTCTTATTTTGAAATGAAGTCTTTTAATTTCATGTCTGCAATGTCCTTGAAAATTTTTGTAGGTATACTTTGTTTTTCTTTATCTGCATGTGTACCTGTGTTATGGTAGGGGTAAGGTTAAGTCAATCAGGACAAAGTAAGAAAGACTGAAAATTGCAGGAATTTATCTTTCTTTTATATTTAAAATAATGTTTTTTTATTTTATTTCCATAAACTTTTCACTCATATATACTATGGCCTGAAAAAACACCACAAAAAAAGAGCTAGATGTTGTACCTGAACAAACCAACACCTTGTGGATCTTACAGAGAAGTCAATTCTTGTGACTTTTCCATCTTAACATCTAAAATGTAATTGCACTAAGATTTCACATAAAACAGAACTGTAAGTATATGTAGCATTATATAAAGAAAGGCTGTCCTTCCAGGATGACCAAATAAAATAGAGAACTTCGAAATAGTATGGTCATTGTTATTTAGTCATTTAATTGACTTAATTTAAAAGTATGAAGAGATGACAGAGATAAATCCCCACTGTGTGAGTGGGAAGATGAGTCAATGGAAGTGGCAAAACTGACAGACTGTATAAAGAGGTTAATGACAATCGAGAAGTTTCTGTCACATTAAAATCTGGGACACAAATTTTGCAGAGTAGTATAATGAGGGAAGCCTGATTCAAGCTTTTCTTTGTTCCAAAGCAAGAAGTGCCTTGCGGAAGTAATTTCACATTTCCATAGCCTGGTCATTCAGGCAGATAGAATAGGCATCAATCAATTATTTATGGTTCATCCTCCAAACAGAGGACTGTATCACTGTATCATTGCTTTGTTTAAACAGGAAAGTGGAAAAGATTCACCGTATTTTTTTGAGAGTTTGTTGGAGGACAGAAAAATGAAAAACTGTGAAAAGGGCATATTTTTTCATTAATAATGAAGCTGGAGTCCATAATCCACAGTTTTGAGCCTTTAATTTACAATTTAACTGGCAGCTCAAACATCCGGATAAGACAGCAACTGAAATAACATTTTATCTAAAGGCTTATCTCCTCCATCAGAAAGGGTATGAGGAATTAATTCTAAGTATATCCTGTGAGATCACACAGGGCAAAGCTAGACAGATACGCTGGATTAATCCTCCAAAATCTTAAAAGCAAAACTCATTGGAGAGGCCAATTGAAAAGAGGAAAAAACCCAGCAAATACTAAATCTGATGACAGTTGCTTGCATTTTGAATGTGTTTTTAAAAAACTTTTTTTTATGCTACCCAAGTGTTTAGTTCTTGATAGCAAGTAGATGCATAAAGTAATCAGTGGCTCAAAGCAAATAACTTTTTAAAAATCTGATTTACAGTTTAAAAATTAGCCTGTGTTCTTAACTTCTCTCAACTTCTATATGCGAATGAAAGATGTAAGCCAGCTCCCTTGGCACTGCAATATCCAAGCCAGGCCCTGTGCAACCTGATCTAGGTCAGTTAAGGCCTCCTTTGAGTCACAGTTGGACTAAAACAAACTCCTGAAGACATTTCCAACCTAAATTATTCTATTACCCTACTTCTCACCTTAAGCAATAACACATATATTGCTGTTTCATTTTCTATGAAAATTACATAAAGTCTACATTGTCTTCACTCTGGACTAAAGCTGATACAGAATGGGTAAAGATTTTCTGTTTACTGCTATATACAAACTTTAGTCAACAGAATAAATCAAAATGGAGGTGTAATTTAACAGTCAACTAGAACAAATTCCAGAATCAGTCTAAGATGGACTTTATTATGTAGTCAACATTAGTATGTTTGTTTGAGTTGAGACAACACTTTCCACATTTGTGCCTCATTTGAAATAGTTGAATGCAATATGGATTTATCCATATGTATTAGTTCATTCATGCACACTCTTCTGTCCTTCCTAGAAAAATAAACTATTAATATCTACTCCTCTTGAGCACTTTACTGATGAAAAAGCACTTGTCAAGGTGTAAATACCACCAATCTTCCTCTGCTAAATACCAGCAGTTCTCACAGCTGCATCTTAGACCAGTGGTCTCATAATCTATCTTGACAGATTTTATTTAAAGTTGATAAGAGCAAACAAAACCTATTTTATAAACAGAACAGCTAATGTTAACCGGAAAAAAAATAGTGTAAAAGTGTCACGTTTCTGTGTATAGAAATTCTTTGATCACTCACATAAAGATAGGTTTGAATGAGATATTTTCAGACTGTAGAAGCAGCTGAACCATGCTAACACTGAATGCATGAAAACTCCACAAAAATTAATTCAGCTTGTTTCTCATTTGAGCAAATTAGGTGAAACTTGTCACTGGCAATGCAGCAAAGCAACATCAGCTACCTTATTTATTTTGCAGTTTGCAGAATAGAAAGTCCTATAAACACATCTGTTGAAAATGCAGCATCTTGAGATTTTTTGAGAGATCAGGTAAAGTTGGTCACATGCTTTTAAGTAATTTTTTTCCTCGCTTATGTATTAAAGGTCTAACATCTATCCATCTTCCACTATATTTGATAAGGAGAAAAAAAGATGCTGGTAAAAACCTTGTGTTCTTACTCAAATAGGCAACGCTGCTTTTTGAAAAGTTAGTACATTTTACCTTTCAGAATCTGTTCATACTTGGACTTTTTATCATTAACAAAAATTTAATCAGCAGCCTAGACCTTCAAAAGATATTTTGGCTTTTTACCCCTAAACAGTTCTGTATTAAATCATATGAAATTGAAAGTCTGAGCACTTCAGCCATTTTCACACTAGATCAGTTCAATGCTGATTAATGCAGGTATTTTGGAAACTGACACAGTGAGACGCCTCACAGCATTCACTGGCTATCACTTCCCCTGTTATCCCTGGGAGTGTCTGAGAGCACATACCTAGTTAGTGAAATACAAGATATAAGAAAATTGGCTACTGAAAGCAAGCCAAAAGGTTAATTCTGACACTTACTTCGTTGGGAATATTTCTCTACTAATTAAAAAACGCTTTACAAAGAATACTTACATACCTTTTCATAATTTCTGGGCAGATTATTCTACACCACATAAAACAACTCAGGGTTACTCAGACTTAAAATGAGCATTCAGGCAGCCAATAATATGTTCATTTATCTCTACTAGTTCACCCCAGCCTGCTGTCTCTGTTGGTCTGAGGAAAATAACAAAGAACTCCTTTACTGGGTAGACTAAATATAGGGATTTTGGGTACATCTGCTGTCCTGGAACGCAGGCAATTACCAATACTTATTTGAAATGTATAACAACTTTTTGCTTACTTAACACCTTGTTTTTCTGATAAATCAGAGTGATCCTTAAATGCTCAGTCTGTTTGTAACGCAGGCCAGAAAAACATACAGTGCATTTACTTAGTCCAAATTATGTAAGACTTTAGAATGTAAAAGGATTATAGAATTCTTTCAAAACCACACAAAGATCG
The DNA here is from genome assembly GCF_020740795.1 of Apus apus. Taxonomy (NCBI): domain Eukaryota; kingdom Metazoa; phylum Chordata; class Aves; order Apodiformes; family Apodidae; genus Apus; species Apus apus. The sequence goes on along the minus strand of NC_067294.1, from coordinate 13,522,711 downwards.
AAACACTGCACTGTGGCTTACATATGAATAGCAGAGCTTAAAGGCACCTGGGAAGACAGGCACAATCAAAACACTGCAAGGGCATGAAAACTGCACCTAAGCCTCACAACAGGCACCCCTTCACAACAGGCTGCAACTTCCAGCCCTACCACAACAGCTAGTCCAAAGATGTCTGTGCTGAGATGTGACCACCATCAACAATATGTCCAACCTTGCCTCTGCAGAGGTTGTCAGCAAAATTCTTGTTTGTCTTCAGTGAACCAAATTCATTAGTGATATCAGCCCATTAATATGCTGACTATAGCTGGCTGAACAAAAGAAAGGCCATGTGGAGTGAAAGGAGAAAATAAGACAAGATCAGACAGCTGGATCAAAACAGAGGTGTACAATAGTGCAACTTGAAATCGGCAAATTAGGTGCATATTGACCCTTATAGGATTACACCCTCATTACTTAAAACAATATTTAAATCCATATAAGAATAGAAAAGGCAGGATTGCTTTATGTGATATGGAACTAACGTTATCTTTTGAGCTTCTCCCTTTAAAAATTGAGCTGACAGGTCCCGTGTCCCTCTTGCCAAAATTTATGATACAATTTGCTGAATTACATAAAGTCCTAGCAAGGAATGACACATATGCGATGACTTTTCATTTGAAATTGTGTTTCTTATACCAAGGTTCATCAGGCTGTTTCGTATTTATTCCTCTGATTAATGATATGTCAGAATTCTAAGTCTAGCACAAATTTATTGCTTGTTGGCAATTGGAGAAAGAAATAGCTATGTAGGCAACATGCAATATTGATTTTTATCCATCTTCTTTGGGCTCCAGTAAATGATTCCCAAATGTGCTTTGTTGTTGCAACCTAAATATTACAGTCTTATTCCTATCATGCAATAAAGATGCTACCGATGTAACACATTTCTTAAAGAGCAACAGTCCAGTAAGACTTGATGTCAGACTGAGTTAAAGGTTTCATATTTAAAAATTCTTACCCGAGTTACATCACTCACAGAGACAAATCATATCATCTAAAGGATGTTAGTACATTTTCATAAGCATGTAGACTAAAATAATAATAACAATAATAATAGTAATAATAATGAAAAAAGGTTCTTCCAACTGTTATAATAGGAAATTAAATACATTTGAGGGCACTCCACAAAGAAGGGCAAAAGCTGGAGAAAACGCAAAATTTTCCAACTCAGTGTATTTTCATAGAATCATAGAATCCTAGAATCCTAGGGGTTGGAAAGGACCTCGAAAGATCATCTAGTCCAACCCCCCTGCCAGAGCAGGGTCACCTAGAGTACATCACACAGGAAGGCGTCCAGGCGAGTTTTGAATGTCTCCAGTGAAGGAGACTCCACAACCTCTCTGGGCAGCCTGTTCCAGGGCTCTGTCACTCTTACAGTAAAAAAAAAAAATTCTGATATTCACCTTAAACCTCCTGTGCTCCAATTTGTATCCATTACTCCTTATCCTATGACTGGTCATCACTGAAAAAAGCTTAACTCCATCTTCTTGACACTCACCCTTTACGTATTTGTAAACATTGATGAGGTCACCCCTCAGTCTCCTTTTCTCCAAACTAAAGAGACTCAGCTCTCTCAGCCTTTCCTCATAAGGGAGATGTTCCACTCCCTTAATCATCTTTGTGGCTCTGCAAGTTGTGGCTTTGGAGTTGGATCCATGATAACATCCATCTGACAAGTTATATCTAAACAAGGCAGCACTACAGAAATAAAACAATCCCTTCAAAGGCAGCCGTGGCACCAGATTTGAGCTCTTGTGTTGTCAGGGTTCTTTTACAAAGATTAAGAGCATGAACTTTTCAGTGAGACAAGAAGAAATTACTCTTTTGATTTGAGATTAAAATTTCTATATGAGGAAAGGATGTTGATCATAGTTGTAATGGGGGAAGTGATGAAAATTTCAACTGGGAAAGATACAGACATACTTGGAAGAGGGAAAGCAAGAGCAGCTCTTGGTAAAACGCATGGTGCAAAGATGCTGAACAATGGAAAGGTGCTGATTCAGCAGAACTTGCTAGCTATTATGGGCATTTACTAAGAAGAAAAATGTTGCTTTAGATGAGAATAATTTTGGCTATATTCCCAGCCAGCACCAAAATTCAACGGATATATTGCTGAACACACCAGTTTATTTATAATTGTAGTAGCCACATACTCTGAGCAATTCTAGAGATACTAAGGCACGGAAAATGTAACCAGAAAGGAAAAGAGAAAGATAAATAATATACTCATGGTCCATTTATTCTAAAACTTGACTTTCAGTGCATACTGAGCAGGTGAATAGGGCCTAGGGGGATTTTTTTTAAAGCCTGTGTTACTGAATTTATGTGCCTTCAAGATGTTAAGAATCCCACTGTGTACCTGAGTTAGAAAATATGATTCTTAGCTTGAAGATAATGCCAGATGTGACAACCTGCATCTTCAAAATCTTCCTCATCTGGATTCTCTGATGCTAATCTGTACAATTTCTGTAAATATTTTCTTAAAAAAATAATTCAGTTTTAATGAAAATACAGAGTTGAGAATGTAGAGACATATTTCTGACTACAGAACACTAAGTACACACTATGGAACTGTACATATAACAGCCTCAATTTGTAAAATTAAGTTTGAATTTCAACATGAAGGAAAACTCAGAAAACGGAAAATCAAAAGCTATTACATTTCAAGTCTGTGATGGTCAATGATAAATATTAGATACACAGGATATGATAATCCCGATGGTGTCCAGGTTTCTCTCTGGACTATCTTCTGTGAAAATTAAATGTTAGGAGAGACATATCTATCTGTCCACAATATTAAATTAATATATACCTTACTGGTCTTTAAAGCAGGCTTCTTAGACAGTCTGGTGTCTCAGGGTTGTATCCAAGGAGCACTGAACTGAATGAAAAAGCTCACATAAATTTCAAAAGTTTTTGTTTGACTGTGATTAATTTCAATAAGAAATTATCTGTTTTAATTTAAAGGAAAGATGTTTCAACTAGTAGTAATTTTGCAATATAAGTGTGATAATATGTTAGTACAGGAAATATTTACTTCTGCTGTGTTCATTCCGTGGATATACTATGCTGATATTCTTTACATCTTCCTTAACTGACACCTTTTTACTGTTTTAAAAGCTAAAATTTAGGTACTCAGTTGGAGAAAATTTAAACTTGAACATTTTCAACAGCCCACTCCTTACCACAAGAAAAAAAAACAACATAAAACAATACAACACTACACAATGAAATATCTCTGAGAATTAGAAACATTTAAACTTTGTTCCTCCATTTTTTGCCAAGCATTGTTCTGTTTGCTTCTTTATCTCCCTCTCTCCTCTCTTTGGTCCTGTGACTTCTGGAACAACAGTGGTGTTACAAGTAAAAAGCAAAATAAAAAAACCCAAACAAACAGCAGTTTTCCTTTCTATCTTATTGTTGTGTTGCATCCTGTCACGCCATGAAAGAATGAAAATGAGAGACATGGAAACAACAGTACAGGTGGCAGAATTATTCTTCTCTTTACTTTTGCAGAGAAAACACAGTGGAAACTCTTACTATTCTTATAGGAAGGATGAGTGATTTATTAACAAGCTTGTTATCAATACAAGACAGCCTGTTACCAGTATGCTACACGTTCTGCACAGTTGAAGTGTGAACAAAATTGGTAAGGCCAATTATAGTAAAAGTCTGATACATACAGACAGTAGAAACATCTCTTGATCAAAGCTGATCTGGCAGAAAGTTTTCATGCCTTAGACCTTCACTCATCAGAAGTGGCACCAGATATCACAAATGAAAGGTTCTAACACTGTATTAATATTTTTCATGCTGCTAATGCAACATATTGGGTAGGGCCCTGCTCTTCTACCAAGACAGACAATTACTCTGGCTTCCCTCTAAGTAAATGCCCTTCCTGACTGTATCACAACAGCAGCAAATCTTTTGAGTTAGTAGCAATTGTACTTTTACTGGCTGAGAGATATGTACTGAGATACAATGTAATTCCTATCGCTGACATTTTTTTTTTGGTGTGTGATTTTTTTAGTCCTGCATGTTGTTTATTTCAGGGTTATTTCCTAGCACAAGAAGTCAAATCTCGTTTGTATTATGTCTATCAACAAATGTAGATGTTCTCTACAGCTTACCAAAAGCTCACCAGACCTTGAATTTAGCATCCATCCTTCAAGTGGAAGCAGCTGGCTTAATGCCCTTCCTCAGTTCCTTGTAGCAAGGCCATCCTCCTTATCATCCCACTCTATTAAGCTAGCTGGTTTCTATAGGCTGCTCAATTACTATGCTTTCTAGGCAGAACACCAGATCATCTTTTCTTCATAATAAGATCTATTCCACAGTACCTTCCAACTACCTTTTTCCTCAGATGATCCAAGTAACAAATCACAGAATCGCAGAATTTTTAGAGCTGGAAAGATCTTCTAGTTCCAACTCCCCTGCATGGACAGGGACACCTTCTGCTAGAACAGGCTGCTCAGAGCCCCATCCAACCTGCCCTTGAACACCTCCAGGGATGAAGCCCCAACAACATCTCTGGGCAGCCTGTTCCAGGGTCTCACCACCCTTACACTGAAGAGTTTACACCTGATCTCTAACCTAAATCTCTCTTCTTTCAGCTTAAAACCATTACCCCTTGTCCTCTCACAGCAAGCCCCTGTAAAAAGACCCTCCCCATCTTTCCTGTAGGCCCCCTTCAGGTACTGGAAGGCCACTATGACGTCCTCCCAGGGCCTTCTCTTCAAACTCAACAACCCCAACTCCCTCAGCCTGTCTTCATCAGAGAGGTGCTCCGGCCCTCCAATCATTTTCATGGCCCTTCTCTGGACACATTCCAACAGGTCCGCACCTTCCTCGTGCTGTGGCTAGCTTCAAGCTTACATTGCCTGTTTTACAATGGAAGAAGAATTTACATACTTGAAGAATTCATCCATTTCTTCTGGGGTTTAAAAGAAGCTTATCTTATTGTTCACTCAATCCCGGCCCAAACAGCCATCCCCCATCTGCAATCCCACGGGGTTCTTTAAATCAAGTATTCACAGAATATAAGGCTCTAAAGGAGCATAAACTTCTAAAATATCAAATTTTAAACCTTGTAAACCATTTTACATTTAAACCTATTGAGCAACTACAGACAACAGAGAGAGCCTAAAAGATTGTCTCACTCAAAATGAACCCAATCCAGTGAATAAGGCATTAAAAAGAAAAAAAAAATAATAATTCTACAACATCTAGCACCTGAAATTTCCCAAATGACTGAATACATGAAGTTTAGAATAGTGGAATTTCCCAAAAGCAGTGCTGGAATGAATTTTCAGGAAGACAAATGTTTTGCTTATGCTTAAGCAATAAATCCCTGTTATTCTCAGTGAATCCACAATCTGGTCACCTGGTGGTTGATCTACTTTTTATTTCTTTTATCTCATAGCATGGAGAGAGGAGGGAAACCAAAACCACAACAAAAGCTTTATTAAATGAAGTGTGTGGAAAAGAAATAAAGAAAAGAGGACTTTGGGGAATTAAAGTAATCCAATCTTGAAGTTAGAAAACTATTTCAAATACTTCCTTAAATGAAGTAGGAACAAGGAGAAACAGTCATAACACCATCTTTATTCATCTCCCACTATGCCACTTCATGGGTCTCCAGAAAAATCACCTAGGAACTACAGCTTATTGCAAAATATGATTCTTCTGATATATGTGGTACTACCAGCTGATGCATCCAAAGTAATCTTTACAATGCACTGGGTAGCAAAATTTGAAATGAAAAAATGAAAATAAATAAATAAATAAATAAATATATTTTTTTTAATGTCTGTCAAGAGGAAGTATGGCCTAATGTCTTTATTTGATCAATGGGAATACAGATAATTAAAGTACCGTGGCTCAAATCTAGTTTAAAATTAGCTCTGCAAGTCACTTTTAAAGATGTGGCCAAAAGTGATTACAATTGTGATGCTGGAAGACCTCAGAAACTACAAAAATTAGGCATACCATCATAAAGCATTAAAAGCCAAAATGAACCTGTCACTTTAAAATATTCCTCCCTCCTCTGCTGATGTACTTCCAAAAGCCACCAGAATGAGGGTGGACATAATTTAAAACTAGAAAAAGTATCTTTAATTAAGTTCTCTTTAGAATCTCCTTAGAATTAAAGCTTAAAGGGTTTAATTCTTTATTGAAAAACAGCGAGTGCTTACTCACCACGCAGGATTTTTTCATGTTCTTGCAGCTTTAAAAGAAATATGTCATAGATAAAAAGAAGCTTAAACAGCATATATTACATCTTGCTTTTGTTTATATATGGTGAAGAGTATTCAGAATGTACCACATCTTAGACTTGTGCTAATCCTTAAATAATTAGTATTCATATACTCAATGCTGGAAAAACCTCATGGAATGACTTAGTTCTGCTGGCTTGCCTAATCCGATTGAATTATTTCATTTCCTTCTCCCAGAGGTCTCACATTTAGAAACTGAGCTCTACATGTCCCCTTATGCCCTTACTATCCCCCCAAAAACAGAAAAGAAAAATTGGAAGGTAAAAACCAAGCAAACAAGAAAGAAAAATTCAATTCCAATGGAAATAAAGCGTACATTTTTTACTATTATTATTTTGGTCCTTTCCCAAATATCAGTCCATCAATAAACATGAGAAACAGCTTGTAATTCACAAAGCCTTCGGCAACTCTGTTGTGATAAGGGCAAATTGGTCTGGCTTTACAAATGCTGGAGATGGGAATAGTTCAGTGGTTTGGACCAATTTGAATGGATGGAAATCACTACAGTCCCTGAAGCTGCAGAAAATGATGCTGTACAGCTGGCAACAGCTTGTCATCTGCATGCAGAGAGTGACAGGAATATTACAAATTTCCTGCACAAAGTGAACAACTTCAATCACCTATAAAGACTTCCCTTGTCAAATAAAACAGTGGCAGAAAAACTCTAACTAATGAAGATTTTTCTTCTCTCCCTTCCCTCCTCCTCTTTTCATATAGCCACCTGCCCAAAATTAAAAGTTTTATTTCAAGAGAAAACAGAATATCATAGTGAAGTGACTGTTGAACAGAAATTTCATAAAAGGCATGGTAATGCAATGGAGCAGTAAGAGGTACATCATAAGTAATCTAACATAGTGCAGCAAATTAGATTCTGTGATCTTAAGATAAAAATGCATAGTCTCAATTAAGCAAACAGACTTCCTTGAACCTAAGTTGTATTCAAAACAACGTACAGTGTCATTTTGCACTCATTCTTATTCCTGACCTTGTATTATGTACTTTGCAGAGCACTGGAACTTTCACTGAGAAATTGTCCTGATCACTCCTGTAAACTGCATGAACTTTGCCCATGAGGAATGAAACAATGAAATTCAGGAGGAATGGCAGTTGTGTCTTCTTCTTATTTTACAGGGAGCTGTAATTATCATATACTCTAGAAAGTATTTTTAAAAGTTTCCTATCATTTTTTCAGCCATCTTACTATTCTTTTGAATAATTTGAGGTAAATGCAAATATGTTCTGCATAGAATTGTTTGCTTTCTACCACAAGAGGAACAACTTTGCCATTTGAAGATCACACTTCCACACATGCTTATTTGTTCTGTAAAGTAAATGAACTTTTCCTAACGTAAAGCTCACAGACCTACTGGAGGTGGTGCAATCATTTTCAGAAAAGCTCAGGTTGTCACTGAATTTGAACACTTCCAGATCAACAGACACAACACATCTCTGCTGTCCTTTTTCCATATGGTAACAACCCTGTGAAGCTTTTCTGATAGCTTTTCTCTCAAAATAAATAACAGCAAATCACAAAATCAGTTAAAAACAGAAACAGTCTGGCAGGTACCTTCAACATGATTCAAAATAGGGGGAGAATTCTGCAGGGGATGGGGAGGATAGTGGACACACTATTCCCCACTAATTTCTTAATTTGATCACTAAAGTCAGGTTAAAATCCTCATTAGCTGCACAGAAAAATTGATTTTTGATAAAATTACTTTTTTTTCTCCTCAGAAACGACATGCTTTATTTCAAATATTCTATTTCAGGTAACAAATTATTACCGATTTGAAGTAGAAAAGGGGTGATTTTTTTGGACCTTTTGTGGCGGCATATCTCGATGTTCGAAAAAATATTGCACAGTTTCATCCCTAGATAGTGTGGTGTTACAGATAAGTAGTGGGGGCTGCTACCCTTAACCAAAGAGAGGGACAGGAAAATTCTGAGTTACTGTAAATGAACAGGAGAAGAATGCACTTTATCTTACAATCCGGTTCTTTGAAAACATAAAATATCTTTTTTTCAAGTCATAATATTATACTTATTGAGAAATTAAGAAATTACATTTCCCTTACATTTATTGTAGTAGATAATAGAGATATTTCATTTTCTTCAGAAACAAACTTTGACCACTCAGGAATAATCCAAGATACCTGATGACTGATTAGTGAGTTTCTTACCCTGCAAACTAACAGCAGAGATTCCAGATTGTTTCTGTATGCTCAAACTTGGCCTTCTGACAGCCAGGGCTGTCAGAGCCAAAGACTGGTTTGGGGCATATTTCATGCAGTTTCACTTGTGTCCCTCTCTAATGAGCACACTGCATTAATGTACTCCCAGCTGAATGGAGGCCTTGACAATGGGAGCATTATAGCATAAAAGCAAACAATCAGACTTGGCTTTTTGGCAATAAATTCCAGTGTTTGAAGTTGTATATGTTAGCTTTCTAGAGCTGATGATAGAGAAGAAAAAAATGAAAAGACAGTGATTTATGTCCTAGATTTGATCAGCCTTGTCCAATTCAGGTAACAGTGGCAAAAGAGTTCTAGTTTTACTTTCATATATAAGAAACAGCTATGATGTTGTAAATACATTTTACTAAAATAGTTTCACATCTAATAATATGTTAGCATCTTTAAATAACCTTTTTCTTCAGGAGAACAGCACTTTTACATAACAGAAGTGGGCTTCTTCCAAAGAAAATTAAGGAAGTGATACTTGAACTTGAGAGAACTTTCTTTTAAACTAAATTATGAGAGAATGCTTCTGAGACAGAAAGCAAGCTGTAACAAAGCAGATTAACATAGCTGTAACTAGCAAATGATACTTCTCAAGTAATTGCTGCCCATCCATATAATTCATTAATTTTCATCTTGCACCTGCATTTGCAGCCCTCTCGGCCAGTCTTTTAGAGCAACATGCAAAAAACCCCAACAGCTCTAATGATCACTACATTAGTTCCCAACAAACCCTTATAAAAAGACTAGAACAAAAGCAAACCAAACCAGCTGGTGTCTTTTGACCTGGTGTTTGATGCCTTCTGCAGAAAAAGTATAAACACTTATCTTAAAAGGAAAGATAAAGCAATATTTAAAAAAAATGGTTCCTCAATTTTAATGGGTTTCTCTTTCCCTATCGTTGTGTTATAAAATGAGTCTAACTGCTAAATATATTATTTTTTTTAACTTTAGGCTGTATCACACTTTGCTTATGGTCCCTTCCAACCCAAACAATTCTATGGTTCCATGGCTTATCTTTGATTTTCACGTTTGCTTATTTACATTCAACATGTTACCTCTCAAAGGAGAAATACAAAAGGCTAAACCCAAAAGAGAATAAATCTGAATGTAAAAAATGTTCTCTAATCCAATATGGGTTTTCAATAAGGATGTTCTGAGTGATGACCTTCCTGAGGAAGAGAGAATGTAATAATTATATTATTTTAGAAGTAATCTAGTTTGGGCTTCTCACAGACTTTGCAGTTCAGTATCTCCACTGCACTCTATGTGATGATTCTGATGCTACAGACCTGCGCAGGCAGATAGCTACCAGTCCATATGACCTTTACAGTTTGAAATATTGCAGGAATTTTCATTAGTCCACTCAAACTTTCAATCAGTTTTTTTACAAGTGAAAGACAGGAAAGATCTGATCTGCCTCCCAAATGCTCCACATTGTCAGGCAGTAACTCTTCAGTAGTATCAGACATCCTTGATAGCAATCAGTGTTCTTCTAGACTCCTTACTTAGTATTTTGGGAAAACTACTTAAAATCTGTCCCTCTAAGGGACAGATATCACTGCATGACAACAGAGGCCGCAAATATTTTTTAGAAAAGACTAAGTTAGAGTCAGAAGCTGTGTGGTTAACTACTTTCTAAACAAGTGCAGGCTGTTTTTCCTCTTATCACATAATCATATCTTATGGCTCAGGATAGTTATCTGCTATTCTATGGAGATCACCTTTCCAGTGCCAAATGCAAACACAGCCAGTAACAGGTGACCACTTTATTCTAACTTTCAAATTGTACTTCCTTCAGCTTCTTGTCTCTGACTTTTTAAAGGTACGTAATAAATTATTTGGGCCTGAAACAATTTTATTTTTTTTTTTTCTGAAGTAACTCACACAGTTTTTTTGCAGATTTTTTTGCTAAACCTATACATAGCAAGAACTTTTATGTCTTCTTAGATACTTATTTATGGTAAATTTTGTCAGTGGTACTTCAATAAAGATTAATCATGTATGAAATGAAAATCAGTTTCAACAATTCTTTGGAACCTGAAAACTGCTGCTATTCACTGATGCATCTTCATACACCTCTACCTTCAGAAAGTAAACATGATGTCTGTTAATTTTAGGGAAGGGATAGAATTGTATTCACTATGATATAGTTCTCAGACAGCACCAGATTAGAACATTTAAAGACGTGGAACAAGATTTATTTCTTCCAGTTTGTGAATCTTCATGCAGCAGTGAAAAATTGTGAGCTTCCACCCTTTGTTGCACATCACACCATGACAAGGACCTGCTGTGGGCTCTTGTTTTCGTACCTGCTGCTGCTAAGGATCAACTCTCAAGCTGATCCACCATAAGCATAGATTGCTGCAAAAGTACAGTTATTTTTGAGAGAAAGTGAGTTTTGTCATGAATTTTTTTGTTTGTTTGTTAAAGGAAGAAAATAAAAAGTTTTACTTAATTTTTGCCATGTGAAATAATGACATCACTAGCCTAGGATGAAAACAAAATTCTCAGTTCTCAGATCTTTGCAGACGACAGCTATCATCAAGAACAGAGCTTACCAGTCCCTTAAGGAAGTATGCTCTATTTCCTTGCAAGAAATTACTGAGGGACAGATATTTCTCTTCTTGAAAGCAAACAAACTTGTTTGACAGTCCTATTTTGCTAAATGGTTAGTGGAAACTGAGAGTGTTGGGTATTCTAGCTATAGTTCAAGCCTTTCAAATGCAATAAAGCATTAGCATTAGTACAGCCACAGCAGCTCAGGCAAAGGTTAGGTGATTATTGTCCCTCAAGACTAATGCAGAGGTCTTCCAGCCACACGTGTTCTAGTGAACCACTACAGCAATCAGTCTTAGACATGGCAAGAATACTCTGTGCATCATCTCTGTGTTTTCCTTGGAAAGCTAGTAGTTTGGAAAAGTGAAAAATACTGATAAATAGCTTCATATTGGTTACAATCTAGTAGTCAGAATCCTAAAGCATTTTACACTCTTTTCAAAGGAACAACTGTAAAATAATGCTGTGAGGTGGTGATAATTTCTTCCTATTTGTCTGTCTGGCGTTTTGAAGGTGCTTTTTGCTAAGTGAATAATCTTGGGTTTTAGTAGAACTACTTGTGAGGAAAGACATGCATCAGAGTGAGCACAACCAAAATAATCTGGCCTGTCACATCACAAGAAATCCAAGAAAGTAAAGCAAATTTAGCAATTTCAGAAAATGTTTTATTTTCCCCTCTCTAGGGTTCCAGTGAGAATGACTGTTCCTTCCTAATCCACTGGTGAGAAGAAAAGCTATTTGCATGGCACAGTGTTTCTTCTACATATGAGGGAAAGATCTAATTCACTCAGCATATAATTTTATAATGTTTTCTCTTGATAGAATCACTTTTTTCTTTATATGCCAAAATATGTCTCTATTGGGACCATTCAACATCCCTTACTGTTGTGAATGCTGCTGGAATGTAGAAGATAGCACACAGCACGAGATGAAGCCACCTTACTTTAGCAGGTCTAAGATATGGATTGCACAGACAACATTTACTCTGTTAGCTATTTTGCCTTTAGTAGACAAAATACTTCTCAAAGAATAGCCAGGCAGAGAAGACTGGCTTATCATGACCCGTCCATTTTGTCTTTATAAGTTAGTTCTACTTAAAACAAAAGTCAGATACAGACAGTGATATCAGATTTGCTGTGGTCAAAGTCTTTTACACTGCACAGGCAATTCCAAAAGCTGTCACCATCTCAATGTATTACAATTATTTTGTTTCTCTCATTTATTAGTAAGATATTTTCACCAGAATCAAACAAGAATTGGAAAAAAAAAAATCCATCACTTGATAGAGATATTAACATACTTTGCAGAGACAAAACTTCCTATGCATGTCCGCATTCCGTAAAATTATTGTTCAGACTATCATGAATATTACTCAGCAGACAGTAGGATTGTAGTGCCAATTTTTCCACAACAGCACTTAATGAACCAATTATCCAGTGTGTGCTTGTACTGTCTAGTAAATGCTCTTCCTTCCTCAAAGCAGTTTATTTATCATACATAGGGAGGTGAAAGGCCTTCATCAGTTAATTCTGCCAGGTTATGCATACAATAAACGAGAGAAGAGTGAGAATAGGTAGGTCTTTATTATGTATAGAAAGAAAAGGGGAAGCCATAGCTACCCTGACTTCTATTTTTCCTTTACACAGTTGCATTCTCCGTGTTTAAGGCTGCACCATCTCTCTTGCCCACATATGTCTGGGCAACTGTAAGAAATAACAGTTTAGGTAACATACTGCATGCACTCTCCTTCTTCCTCAACTAATCAGAAACTCCACTAACACAAAGACATGGTCACCTGATTGCTGCTGATGGCATACTGTGAACAATCTGATGCAAGCCAACAAAGAATGTACATGTGAATTATGTTTCGAACAAGAAATAAGGCGTCTCAGAGGTAGAATTTCACTAGGAAATGTTTAAAAGCAAGCAAAAATTAGTTTTAGCAGCATTTATCTAAAGGAAACATTTTTAAATGCAGTCAGCTGCTTGAAACTATAATTTAGAAAAAATAAAAAAAGTAGTTGAGCACAGGCAAGGTACTGAGAACTCAGTACCCACTATCATAGGATTCCCCATCAGCTTTTAAGTGGAACCTGACCAAGGCTAGAAAAAAAACAGCTAGTCATCCCATTCATAATACATATTGCTTTGCTACCTGTTTTATTTAATCAGGAAACAAAATAATGTAACCCATATAGCTGGAAAGGTCTGAGGTCTTATTACTATTGTCTGTACACCTGCAAAAAATTGTGTGACAAGGGGTTCTTATCCAAACCATTTATTTTTTAACACCCCTGCCTAGCCATTATATGCCTAGATATTTAATTTTGCAACTATATAATACCTCAGTCTACATGACAAATACATAAGACCACGAGCACAGTGCATTGTCAAATACCTGTTTGCAGAAATAATATGGCAGATATTTAGAAAATGTAGCAATTCTTGTATTTTCTGTATGAAACCATCCACCTAAAGAGAATACCGCATCTTAAAGGAAACAGTCTAGAATGCTGAATAACTCAGCACTCAGGAGAAAAGTGTTTTGTTTCTTCTGTTCATTTTAACCTTTGCTCTGCAGGGAATATTCTCTAGGACAGCATCTAAAGAAGGCATATTAGGCTCTATGCTAATCAGTTCTGAGCCTTTCAAGGAACTGCTGCTGATTTTATCAAAAATGTGCCAAGAGAAACAAACTGAGAATGCAAACTATATTTGAATTTTCTTTTGAAGCTACAAGTAAAAACTCCTGGCAGCACCAGTGCTTTCAGCAGTGTAAGGTTTTCATACTTGATGCGCTTCAAAGTGCAAATGAGGATGATGACCTTATATATCCTATATGCACCTATATTTTATTTATACTGCATCTGTGCAATCAGGAGAAAAGATATTTCCATGACCTTCTACCAGCACGAAGCCTAACAAGACTGTTCAGACCTATTGAAAATTCACAGTTAATTAAAGGTTAAAGGGAACTTGCCAATTAGTATGAAAGATAATTGTCCTCCTTTGGCTACCTGATTATGTTTTCCTTTGAATACACTGAAGCGTATGTTGTCACGCTGTTGGTAAATGTAATCATAAAGCACTCAGTGTACCTTCTGGCTCTCAAAATACTTGGCCTTAGAAACCCAAATTCTAAGTGAATTGTGTAATTATCCTTTAGTTATGCATGTAAACATCTTCATATAGTTGCAGGGGAAAAAAAAAAAGCCAGTTACACAGTCATGCTAAGCAAGGCTTAGAATCCAGAAGTGGCAGCTGTCATTAGTATCATTGCATTTTGTTCTTAACATCACAAAGAAAAAAACCAACACAACACCAAGTCTGCAGCAGTGAAATTGAAGAAAAAAAAAAAAGAAAAAAAGAGAGAAATATAAAATACCCAGTAGAGCCTTTCTAACAATAATGGTGATTTTTTTTTTTTTTCCCTGAACTGCTATTTGTGTTACCAAAAACAACATATAGTGCTTTATACAGATAGAGAAGGCAAACATCATAGAGCTGGTTTGTGTCCTGCTCATTTGATTTACCAGGTCACAGACAACAAAGCCAAGAAGCACTCACTCTCTTTGTCTCTCTCAAAACCAAAAAAAGCAGAAAAAACACACACACCAATTCCAAATAGAGTATGAATTAATGTGTTTGGCTGAGACAGGAGTTCAGCCAATAATCCAGTAAACAGAAAAATTACTATATTGTACCTCTAGTTGTGATCATAAGCTATCCATAAATGACTTCAAGTTTCAGAAGTATATAATGCCTCATAATTAATTGAATAACTACTTAAGGAACCTAGTTTTAATAACATTATAAGAATAATGTTAATAATTACATGCTTGACATGACTGACATACTATAGTTATTTGTAGTATAACTAAAAGCTACATATTGTTGTTCCTATTCAATGACTATAGGTCATGCTATAATTTACAAATCTATGGCTGTGAAGAGAAGCTTATTTGGTTTTAAATGAACCTTCTCCTGCAAAGATAATGTGATTGCTCTTTTTCTTCTTCCTCAATTGATTATCACAACTTCAGTTTACATACTCCCTCTCTTCCCAGCATTGTGACCTTTATATTTTTTCTTCAAAATTCCCCTCCCTTAATTTCTTTCCCTGCACCAAAGTCCCTCTCATTATTACACATAGAAACAAAATACCCTAGAAGACCCCTCTGGAACTAGAATTATATTGATTCTAGTTATAGCATTTATTCTACCTTGGTTTCCTACTCTTGTCTTCTTTCTTTTCCATTAGAAGCCATTTTGGGACATGGACTGTTTGTTACTGTAAGACTGGCAATACACTGTCAAGTCAATTATTTAGTCATGATTAATCTACTGACATAGTTGAATTCTATTCAACTTCTCTCTAACATCAGTTAAAGTTCAAATTCACACTTGTACTACCGAAACATAAAAATAAATTTACTTTTGGCAAAGTTTATTTTTTTCATAGTATTATCCCACAAGAAGTGTGTCAAACTCCTGTAATTACTGCTGAGAATGATGAGGACACCCTTTCATCTTTAGTCATGATGGTTAAGATGCAGTGGGTTTTGTCAAGTCTGAAATGCTGGAGACAATTGAATTTTTTTCCTAACATTTATGAGTCTCTTGGTAGTGAGACAATTCTTCAATTTTTGCAACTACACTTTCTGCTTTAATACATATGTATGTGCTGCAATAATCTGAAAAAGGCATTATAAATTATTTCTCATAATATCCAAAAAGAACTGGCATTCAGTTTATGTTATAAAACCTGTGAATATTGGCACAAGTAACTACTCAGTTATGTTCATCAGGAGAATTGACTTGGCATGGAATGAGAATACAGAGAGGACATAAGCTACAGCAAGCAACTTTCACATGCTGTTTTAACCACTACTATATTAATCTCATTTAAATTACCCTTAGAGCTAATGCAGTTCTGCACAATGCACTTTCATTCAGTATAGTAGATATTTCCTTTCTGTATTCCCAGAACTTTGAAAATTGTAAGAATTATGCAAAAAGTTTTGGAGATAGATTTAGTTTTCTTCTTTAGTTGATTTGCTTTACCGCCACAGAGAAAGGGACAGTTGACTTCCCAGTGTTTCAAGGACAAAAAAACGTATTACTCTCCAAGGAGGAAAAATGAATCCCCACAGGCATTTTTGAAATGCTGCCTGATCTGCAGTAAAAATTTCCATTTACTGTATTCTTCAGATTTTAAATTTGTCCAAATTGCTTGAGTAGTTTAATCATACTGCTTCTCTGTTAAAATCACTAGTGTTTCTTGCTGGTTCAACATCACTTAACTTACTTGAGTTACAGTTGTGTTTCAACAAATTGGTGAATCATGTAACTTGAAACTCAATTTTTGCATCCTTGCTTTTCCTGTTACATCTTAAATTTTCTTTGTCAGCTGTCCTTTTTCCCTTCTAAACAATTCTGCTCTCTTCTCCCCACCCCCCTTGATTCTTCCTGAAAGAATTTTCTCAAAGAGTCCCAAATGATAGTGAAATTTCTTTATTTGCTGTCGTGGTTTGCAGCCTAATCTTTCTGCATCACTTCTGTTACCACCAAGAAGGAAGGGAGAGGCTCACACAGGATTTTTACAGCTATTTCTTGCTCCTGTGATGACGATCATGCTTTGCACAAATTGTCATCTTATGGGTGGGGTTTTGCTGTAGTTTTTTGTTGTGCATGTGCATTTGTACAGGAGGGTGTATTATGTCAAAGCCATGTTACTGTGCACATTAAAGCATAACATTCCATCAAACTGTTTTAGAATTACTTGATCAGATACTACATGAAAACTGCCCGGATTATTTGCAAGAACAAAAATTCAGCATGACTATAAGCAGATAAAAATCACCAAAGCAACTTCATTACAACATCTTTCCCCACTGGAAATTTGTTTCAATGTCATTCTTTACCTGTGCAATGGTGACGTATATTAGAAAGGTTATATGAGTATGAATCTGCTTGGAGCACAACTTTTGTTAACTGAGTGCCAAGAGATCCATCAACCATTATCCTGTTAGTCTGCTTATTCTGCAGCCTCCACAGAAAACATATTCTCATCAACTTCTAAAAACATATGTGAGCATGAGAAGTAAGAAATTCTCTTCTGTAAAACCATCTCCCTGTTTACCAAGAGCACAACACAGTTAACACTGGAAAAGAACCGTACAGGATATTTTATAGTTCCTAACATTGCTTTCCAGTAAATCAAGATGCATTAACTATAAACATATCACCTTCTTGGTTAACTAGAATATGTTTCTTCACTTTATTTAAGATCAAAAACAGGAATTCCCAATTCACTGGAAATACAGGGACAAATCTCCAATTTAGATATATTTCTCTTCAGTAATAACTATGAATAATTATTTTAAGATATAACTATCAGGGTTTCTGAAGAATAAAAGTAATTTACTTGGAGACGAGCTAGAATTTTGGACATCGCTTTTGAAGAGATGAAAATGTGCACATTAACTCTCAGAAACAACTCCATCTCTTGAGCACTATCTTAATACAGAAATAAACTTAAATAAACATGTTGCATACCAAGCTTCATAGACATGATCACTTAAAAGAGGAATATACAGGTTATAAATTGAAGTATAAGCAACAGCTTCACAAATTGGCATTGGGACAATTAATGTCACAAATGGAGATCAAAGGCTAGCTAGGAAGGATCCATAGAACAAGTAGAGGAACTGAAAAACAGCTATCTTATCAACTACTATCTGAAAGGATGACTGGAGAAGAGGTCTTCCCAGTTGGCCTCTTTTTTAAACACTCCAGAGAAATCCTCTGCCAGAATGTGAAGGCAAAGACAGTGTAACAAGTCACTGAAACACTGTTATGAAGCCAAGGACAAGGATGAAATACTGGAGCTTATTTCTGAATAAAGGAGCAAAAAGAGGATTTCACTATTTTTTACTTTAGATTCAAGTGGCCCACATTACAAATTGTGTATGGTTGACATCAATTTTGTGCAGGGCAGATCTGCTGCTAAGGTTTTCACAAAACTCTGAATCAGACTTCCTAGCTTGCTGGCTTTTTCACGAACATTGTGAGCTCCCTCTTGTCATTGTACAAATTCATCAATTTGTTTAGGGCCTGTCTTGTGATCTCCTCTTTTAGTCATGGCAAAACAACCTCAGTACCATCACTGGGGTTGAAGATTCCATTTTTTCATACACTGTGTTTTCCTGTTGTGTTTTAGAGACTACAGCCTGGTTGAGGTTTGAGGAACAGTAGCTTTCTGCAGCCTGAGCCCTGTAAACACAAGGATGTGCATATATTAATTTGCATTTTTAAAAACAATACAAATGAAACAGGGACAGAGTTAAAACTGAAGCCATACTATGCAGAGTGCCCTGTTTGGAAAAGTTCTAATAAAGTTTTAAAATTCTGAAATATTTAAATCTAATAGACATGGACAAGCTCCTCTTCCTTCCTATTAACTGGAGAGAGGTGTTAAAACACATCTACGAACAGGCTAAATAACTTATTATTATAAAGCTCATAAACATACTTGGTAGTATATTTGTCTTCTATGCAGGCTAACTCATCTATGTGTGGAAATGTTTCTGTCTAGGAAATAAGAATTCAAACACATTTGGGAAATTAACTGTGCTTATTTGTCTTGCTGGCCCTAACAACTGTATATTTTTTTAATGGTATATAACCTATATAACGTTCTTCTGAAGCCTTAAAGCTTAGGAATTCAGAAGTCATAAAAAAGGGTGATATAGACCCTGAATAAAATAAAATGGAATAGACTAGAATTTATGAAAAGACAAAAATGTCTTTCACAAGGCTCTAGCAAATCTCTTCTTAACATCAAGTGTGCTTAACCTCACCTTAGGAAAAGTATTTATATTGATTATTTATTTCAAAATGTGTTCAGTGAAATCAAGTGAAAGGGGATAAAATGTCCACCTTGTCAACCATCAATGCAGTGTGTAAGCACCCAGCTATTAGAAGACCTTCAATATCTTTCATAAAGATCAAGTAGATCACAATTTGCCTTAAACAGAAATGATTACACTGCGCATTCATTAATTTATTCTTAAATCCTATAAATTTTGAACTACTGTATCTCCTGAAAATGTAGTTGAGGCTGAATGGGCATCATCATCATATCCTGTCCATGTACATGGTAACAGGATTAAGGAGAGGAACTGCAGATGGTAATAACTAATCACCAACTTTAAATCAACAGTTCTATTTTAAAATTATTTTGTTTTCCAGAGGCATTTTACTGAAGTCCACATGCATTGGTGGTAGGTTCTTTTTAATGCATTTTTTTTAATGGGGAAGAGATAAACAATCAGTGATTTTTATCTGTGTTTTTGATAAATGAACGTCTCAGCAACATTTTACAGCTAAAAAGGTTATTTACTTAAGAGAGATTTTCTGCATGTGGAAAGGTCAGGGATTTTTTTTTAGATTGCTGTGAAATTGCCTCCGCCTTTTAGTAAATCTTCCAAGACAGGTTCTCTCCTTGTAGTCTTATCAAGGACTCTGGAAGGATGTGGCCTCAAGAAACCAAATGAACAGCATAAAATCCTAGTTGGAATCTTCTGCTACCACAGTTTGTGGTTTTTGAAATTCTGTCAAAATGTTGAACAATACAAGAAGAGAGAGAGGACTTCTGAGTAAAAATCAATAGCCAAGTCTTTTGAACTGTCCATGTACAAAGTTCTAATGAAAATGTCCTTGAGGGAAGTTTTAATAGTGGACTTTGAGATCAGCTCCTCCATTGCCCTGATAGCACTGTACAGCATTTGAAGTTTTCAAAGGTATCAATCCACAAAAGTTTGGCTGATATAACTGATGATGGAGATGCCTCTGAGGGATCTCAAAACCAGCAGTCTGCCACTGAAGGCTGTAAAGAATACTGGATGTGTTATTTGCACCGTGTCAGGTTTTAACTGGAGGGTACAATTTACTTCAAGGGAAGTTTTAAGTCTTTAAATAGCATCTTTCTATGTACAAAACTAATAACTGATCACATACTCGGTGCAATACAAAAAAAAAAACTCTGGTCTGACTAGAGGAATTTTACTTAATATACTGTAAATAGATGGAAGTTTTCTAAAATACAATTTATAAAATGTTAAGTAAGGTTTAGATGTAATATTCCATTAACTGGGATTACATTTCTTTGTATCTATTTGAGCCTGTTAAAAAATGCAAAACATTCAGCACTGCATCAAGGTCATTCTGGAAAAACTGCCACACACAGTGAGGTTAAAATGGCTGGTAAGAGAGGGTTATACAGTAATTGCACTGCTGCTCCCCTAAAACACAAAATGCATACATTTACTGTGCCTTTGGAGCATTTTTTCCCCCAGTACCACTGAGAATTCATATGCATCCACTCTCAATTATAGTTAGTGTTCCTAGAATAAAATCCTTTGGTACTAACATATAAGGTATCTAGCACAAGCACAGGAGATATTTCAATTATTCGAAAATGTCAATTTTAAACACCCCCAAATAATAATGCCTTTTGCCTTATATGATGTTTTTATATATAGCCTATATATCAAAATAAAGATGTATCACCAAGTGAACATCAAGATTTCCACGGAGAAAAAGAAAGGGCATTTTAAATTTTCCTTTGCTTAATAAAAGGGAATCTTTCTCTGCTTTGATTTTAAAGCAGTCTGTTGTGTTCTAAAAACCTGGTTCTTACAACTTTCTTATCTTCCTAGCACCCAGTTTAATTTAACAGATTTCACTCTGCAGTTCTGCTAATGTTAATACCTTTATGATTCCATCAGTATTTAGTATTCAGTGTTTTGTTCTAATTTCAAAGCATTTTTTAATATTAAACATAACATAAAATATGAAAAGCTGATATTATAGTACACATGTAATTATAAAACTCTGGAAAGGTCTTACTATTAAAAAATATCAGCATAGTTAATGACCAGACCTTTTAATTTGTGAAAAGAGTGGTCGTATCAGATCCAGAAGCTAGCTACCCTTTGAGATCCTGGTCCTACTGCATGTGGAGCCAGTGGAAAATTTGTAATTGCTATGAATGCACTATTACTAATATAAAGAAAAACATTGAACTAAATAATCTTTAAGATCCCTTACAACCTAAACCATTCCATAATACTATAATCCTGATTTCATAATTAAGTTTCATTTGATGTACAGTTGCCCACAAAACATGAACATGTTTAAAAAAACAAGTTTATCCTAACTATTTAACAGCTAAGTAACTGCACTCTGGGTAGATAAACTGAGTCAACCTTGAGGGACTTTTCCTGGTCCCTTTTGACAAGTTTTCTCTGAACACGACAGTGTGACCATCAACCAGGAAAGGTGGTACAGAACTATGGAGGTCCAAATCTGCCAGAATTCTGAGGTGGATCTGCTCTCTCCCAAATGCACCCACCAAGAACGCCTAAAAGGCTGATTCTATATAACAAACAGTAGGAATTGGGTATTTCTTACACAGAAAAATAAGATTAGCATGTCAGATGCAAAAGAAATTGAAAGGATTACACACAGCTCTTTCCATTGCCCACAGTGTCCTTGCAAGCAGATCCTTATTCCATAAAATCATGTAACACTCAGACCCCTCACAGATTATCTCTTTCTTCTCAGTCCCAGACCTTCCTCTTTCCTCCCTGTAATCTCCCCGCCCCTCTACAGGCTCCCTGAATCACCCAGTAATTTCCCCACCTGTAGCATGTGCTTGAAGCACATCATTGACCTGGCTGCTCTTCCTCCTTTCCTGCAGACAAGACCTACAGCTGAAAACCCCACCATGTTCAGCCACAGCAAGCAGGGATACTGTGGTTTTGTAGTCATTGCTCTACAAAGAATTGGCCACCTACCAATTGTTCCATACTTTCAGGTATTATAATGGCAATATGAAGACTGATAAAGATTCTCAGCACTCAAAACACACAGACTACTGCAGCATTAAGCTCCCACTGTTTCTTCATTAAATTGATGTGCAGCATGATTGTGATGGCATTAGTACAAAACATGGGACTCCTAAGACAAATCCACTAGTTAGAATCAGGACTAAGGACGTATATTATTAAGTACAAATGAACATATCAAGAGTTAGAAAAATAAATTGTGTATGTAATTGTAAATGGTTTCATATATGGGAAGACTGTAAGTACTACAAAGGTGAAGAAATACAAAAGGTCACATCTATCTTATATGTGATTGAAAAACATTGTCATGAAATTACACTCTGTTTAGAAGTTTAAAGACTAGAATTTAATGGACATGTTCATCCCTAGCCTGTGAATAATTCCTGAATGATCATGAAGTGAGTGCTTAGAAAACTGTCAAATACTCTGACTTTCACTCTGGAGTTTTGTTAATGCCATTTTTTCCTCTCCGTAATAGAGAGTAAGTCTAATTCACTGAGCTATTTTGTCTTCTATAATGCACTTGAGTCAATTGCATTTTCGGTTGAACAGAAAGATGCCAAAGAATTAATCATCACCTGCCTCCCAGTTAAAACTAAAAAGGCCAGTCTCCCTTGTTGTGAGTATTCAGTTAGCCCTAATTGACACAGCACTTCTGATATCACAATAGAACAATTCGCTCTAAAAATTCTCCCTCATTCCCATCTTCTTTCAGCCACTCTCCCATCAAACTGTTTTCTGCTTCAAATTCAAAGAACAGCATGAAGCTTGTCATGGATTTCTACTGCTGTAGGAAGAGATATGGGTGGAATGAAAGTGGTGGAGGAGAGTTGGACACAAAATGAGATTTTTGCCAGTTTTTTCACTGATGATCTGGTTTTGAAATTAAATGCATATACACTAATTAATATTAGGAAAAATGACAAAAAAACCCGTATTTTTAAATCATGTTTCTGGAACTAGAACTACAGATGGAACAATTGACTTATTGAAAATGCAGTTTAGGACCAGTACAAAATTACAGTATCACAGAGAACATGTGTAGAAAATTTTAAACTAGAAAACAAAGTATCCTCATACAGAATAAAAGATGATTAAGATTTCATCTGAAATGTATTCATTTGACCTAAACAGAACTGATTTACCAAGGAAGAAAATATTTTATATGATTCAGTTTCACAAAGTCACATGTATGAATGTGTCTACTAAGAATAAAATATCTAAGAGCTGAATGGATCAGCCACTTTTACACATGTATGTGTACATATTTAAACCTATTAAATAAGAAACTTCCAAACTCAAAATTCCGAGTACAACAAACTATTGACATCACTTAACTGAATCCTGTAGCCCAAAATATTACACATAATTTCCTTGAAATTTTCTGAAAAAAACTCTGATTCTAGCATCACAATTTGAGAACGGAATGATGGTCCTTATTGTATTTCCAATAAAAGCTTGGCAAGGGATGAGAAAATAAGGAAGAGATGAGAAGGTAATGGAAAGCCAATGCTGCTCTGCACAACTGGATGAAGTCCCATCTAAAATGATGCTACCTGTGTTAGTGACATTACAATTAATTTGATTGTTAACTATGTACATCATGTGTACAGAGATTGTAGAAAATCTACAATCTAATGTAACAAAATCCTACAATTTAAGGCAATAAAACATTCTTTTGACCTATACAGTATACTAGGCAAAAAGAAAAATCACGTCATATAGAACTTAAGTCCCATCTAACCTGTCCAGTAACAAAATGAGGATCTTATTATTTCATAAAGATATCATAAAGAGGGATTTAACATTTGTGAAGTGTTCAGCTACAAAGAGATGGATGAAAGAGATAAGTACATAAAGAAAGGAAGCTGCCTTCTCAAAAGGGAATTAGAGCAGTGTGATTATGGACCACATGTTGAACAATAATTTTTGTACATCAAATTTGTGTTTTTAGGGAGACAATAGTCTTCTAGCAAAGTTTGTACAGGTATTTGAATTATTATTGCAACAAAATGCAAAAGTTAAGATGAGTTAAGATTTCAAACTTAAATCTGTGCTTTTCCAGTTTCTTTTAGAACTTTGTGAGGGCTGAGTTTTTCCCCAAATACTATGCACAACACAAATCTGGCAATTCAGCCAGATCCAGATGCAGGAACTGACCTTGTTTGTTGTTTTTCTTTTTTTAAAAAAGTTATAAGCATCCAGAATGCCCCAGATGTAAAAACCGGATGCCAGTGAACACATAGTCACATTCAGTTCACAGAAATGCTTCAAGTCTGCGCTGGACTATTTTAAAAAAGAACTCAGAACAAGCTTTTCTTACTAATAAATCAGTTAATTGGCACAGATTAAAAGGGCACAGAATGTCCAAGTGAGAGACACAAGAGTTCATATTGATGATGTCTTTCAACTGAGGATGTTTGAAACATTAAAAAAAAGAAAAATAAAATATCCTTATATTCTTCCCACTTGTCTAGATCTTGGTGTCTCCATAAACTAGACAGATACCTAGAAGCACAAACAGAAAATGAGTTTTTGATAGCCATTAGTGAAATCTGTACTTAATGACAACGACTGGATTGCATGCTCCCCTGTTATAAAGAAATTTTAAAACTTGGAATTTTTACATATTAACTTTCTCTGCACCTAAAAGATTGCTTCAACATCCAGCTGAGGTAAAATTACTCTCTTTTTTCAGTGCATACTAGACTGACTTCACTGATCGTAGCAGACTGAACCGTGTTTTTGCAAGGCTCTCCAACAGGCAGACAAATAAATAGCTTTTTCCCTGCTGCATGGCTTGCTGTTTGCTTAAGCAAAAATCCAATTTCTGGAGAGGACTCCACAAGGGCTAAATTCCCTACTATTTACAAGTGTCCCATTAGAGTAGCTTTCTATATGGAAATAGCATTCCAAGACAAGGAGAGAAAGAGTAGGTGTGAGGTCCACTGTTCCTGATGTGTTTTATTATTTCTTTTCCATTTGAAAGGTAGAGCTGTGCTCCCATGAGAGAATAGTATCTGAATACAAATGTTGCAAGCAACTGGAGCTTTTTTAAAAGTAAGATCCTCTCTTTTCCTTCCCTCCACCACCCTGCACCCCGCTATGCACCAAGGACAAGGGGAGACCTGACAGCTTCAGACTCAAGCTGTCTTTCTTTAAAAGCATTTTGATTAGAAATTAAAAAGAAAAAGCTCCTATGGGGCAGCATATATTAGAAACGTTGAAATTTAGGCTTGATTACTGATTTCTTTAGTAGATTTTTTAATTTCAGAACAACTGCAATTAGAAGGATGGTGTGAATGAGACCCTGTGCATACAGTGACAGTATGAAGAATTTCCAGTAACTTGTGTTAATGCATCTCAAAAGTGGAAAAAAGTAAAATTAAAGCTTTTAAAGAAAATTCAGAGGTGCATTTACTTTAGCTCTAACAGGACAGATCTATTATTTCAATAATATTAAAGATTAATGAAAGAATGCTTACTGAAATCTAACGGCCACATAGTGAACTATGACTTTCATCTACTTCATAAATATTAGAGGATGCCTCTTTAACAGTTATGTATTTAATATAGTTTTAACTAAAAATATGACTTTAATTTCCTGTAATTCAGGAATGTAATTATTATAACAATTAAAAAGTTAAGGCATTCTCTACTTGACTGGAACACTTACAGGCAGTCTTACATAGATGACCCAAAGCCAGCAATCCCACACTTCACTTATGCTTCCAACTATGTGCATAGGAAAGACTTCTACGGTTCACCAGCCCAAACATGCACGTAGAGCCTTGTGACAAGAGCAGCCACACAGCTGCTCTTTCCCTGAAGGAGCCACCAGCCATCTGAAGCTGGAGTTCACATCTGTTTCCCTTGTACAGACAGGACATTTCCTGGTCACTAGATAGTTGTTGTTAATGGCAAGCATTGTTCAGAGAACTATCCCAGGAAGAGAGATGGCATCCCAGCACGCAGTGCTGGTCACACAGACTTAATGAGACCTCTGGGTGACCCAAATTGTACATGGCAGGTCAGGCCACATACCTCCCTTGTGATTTGAACAGCAGCATTGATACTTCCTTGTCTGAGGGCACTATCATGACACCTTCTGCTCACCCCCAAAAGCTAGACTAGAATTGTGATGCATGGGAGGACATTAATATTCTGTAGCAGGCAAAGGGCACTTAGGAACCTGTCAGGTTTGGATGCATATATTGTATATCTGATTCCATTTACTGAGTGATGCTTTTGTCTAGGGATATTTAGTTTGAAATGTTATATTTTGCACTAGAACACTGACCATAAACTCACTGTCAATCACCAAACTCAAACTTCTATCTGTAGTGATCAAAGTTGAGTTTTGGCCTCTAGACTACTAATAGCATTTATAAAGTTGTGGTTTGAATTGGAAATTCACCATCTTACCTGCCTTCTGAAAAGGAGTTATGCACATACAGTGTCTGACTATTTCTATTACAGAGGTTATACATGCATTTAAAGTCCATTCATAATTGCCTTCTTGAACAAAGAGGGAATGAGAGGCCTTCAAGAAGAAAAGAGAAGGAAAATGGCATGCTGACACCCAATCAAAAAGGCATGGAAATAATACAATTTATCTAAGCGATTAAATGATGTAAGATTACCAGGGTTCATCATTGAGACAAACATTTTTATTTTTTTTTCCTTTCTTCCCCACATAGGGTCAAAATAGCAATATCCCACTGAGAAGCAACGAGGAACTTTATTTTCTGCAACATAAAGCTGCTAGGAACACATCCAGTCCTACTTGTTTAGAACAAGTGACCTGATAGATACTACTTAAAGAGAAATTAGTTTTTCTCCTAAAGCTACTCCAGAATAACCAATAAACAAGAATCCTTCCTAGGAAGATTTGTGAGACTTGCTTCACAAGACGAGGGTCCTTGTTCTGTAGAAGACAAATGTATGCACATATTTCACCTTTTATGACTTCTCTAATATTTACATGTACTCAGAACTTAGCTAAATTTTATTAAGAAAGTATTTTCACTTTTTACTTTTAATTCTTCTATTTCCTAATCAAATGTAGGTTTTAATATTTTTAATTTTAAAACTTTGTAATTACCTTTAAAATGAATGTATTTAAAAATCAACCAGTGCCTATAGAGATATTAATCACTATAAAATTTAGATAGTTGAGCTCAATGCAGTAATTATAAACATGGAATTGCACTGAACTTAATCAAATAACATACTATAGCTTCTCCTTAAATGCAATTTCATATTTTTAGATATTTTTTTTTTTACAGTTTCTAGTTTGTTTGGTTTTTTTGTTTGTAGTTTATTTGTTCCCCTGCTCCCTAACCTCCCCCCCCCCCAAGGTTTACTGTCTTGGAATCTCTATAAAATGTGTCTGTTATTAGGTTTGGAAATAAAACCCCACAACTCAATTATAAAAGCATTACAATCCTAAAATGCATAAATTTTCAGATCAAGTAGCATTAATAAAAATTATGTAAATTACCTATAAAGAAAAGATTTCCAACCATGATATAGCTGGTGCTAGAATTTTTTGACATATCTAATGAATTGATGTAAAATTGCTGCATATTTTACATAGCTCAGTGGTACTGCTGTTCAGTAAGAGTTCAAATTGCCCTTCAGTATCACTAGGTGTTGTATCAGTTTAGCGTAGTTTAAATAAAATTGAGCTCAGTTTGGAAAAACACTAATAACTCCTGGTAACACTTGCTAGGATTAGCTACCTGCTGCTTTGCCTTCATTCTTAGCTACATTAGGTCCCAGTACCTCAAACAATCGTGCTACATTTCCAAGGTTTTTTTAGGACAAGAGGAAGGAATTCTGACTTGATTAAGTAGTCCTGTGTTGAACTGTTAAAAAGACAGTGGAGTCCAATATGTACTGCATACTTAGTATGTGCATGTGCCTTCAAGTTAAAGCCAAATATGAGTAGGATAAATGGCTAGAATAAGATCAAAACACTTCGCACCTAAACAATCATAATGGGTAAAATTACCCATGTTTGCAAAATCCGTATTTCTGCCTAAAGGGTTCATTAATTTTAAGAATCAAAATAGCTGTACTGAACTGGGAATAACTATATTACATGAAAATATTACATGTCTAAGATAACTTACTACTATGGTCCCTGAAGAATTCTTAGTGCCTAGTGAGTATGAGACAGATTAAACCACTCAGTCCAGCTTCTGAAACTTAAGAACCTATTGCATTTTCCAGTGTGACCATATCAAGTGAAAGTTACTATCAGTCAGTATCAGGTTGGTAATTGGTAACTTGTAGTAAGAGTTCTCTGAAAAATCAATGCCACTTCTACTCCATTAAAACTTTTTATGATAGATGACAACAGCAAATCAAACCATAGTTAAGAAATTAAGTCAGATTAGAACATTTAAAAATTGTTTTAATTTTGACAGTCTTATAACCAACCAATAGTCTGCAAGAATGATGTAGAGGCTTGTATATCTGAATCCACTTGAGATGACCTTAATTTATACAGAAAACATATAAATCTCAAGGGGCTCAGGTGCAGGCACTCTGCAGCATAATTGCTGACACTAATATATATTAGAAAGAATTCTCATGCAGTTTTCAAGACACCAGGTACAGAAGCATAAAAAGAAGTGGACTACAGAAGAAAAAGAAAAAAAATGCGTAACTGCTGCTTATTTCAGTGGAGCCACTATTTTGAAACATAAGACGGCTCTGATCCAGTGACCAGATAAAAGTTCCAGCTAGCCCAGTGTATTTTTTTTGAGGGCACAAATCAGTAAGGAAGACCAGAAGAACTGAAGGATGTATGAAATAATGAGCAATGTAACCATGGAAACTAATAGAAGATAATTGACAAAAGCACATATATTTATATAAACCTATCCAATTGTATGGTTAGAAATCTGAAAAAATATCCTCCCTTGCAGTTTTCATAAAAAGAAGCTAAAGCTAAGCAGTTATTTGATAGTGCAAAGTTATTAACACATATCCATAACTTCTCAATAATAACCTCACTTTCTGATAATAGAAGTATTAAAAGTAGAAAAAAAACCCACGCAAAAAAACTAATAAAGCTCAGGTATTTTAAGATACTTAAGAATTCCAAATCTTACATAATATTAAGCAAAATGTTCAGTTGCATATAAAAATAAATCCTACCCTAAGCACAAGGCCCTTGATATAATACAAAATATAGATCTTAGATATTATTTTCACTTTTACCAGTTATTGTCTGTAGAAAATGCCCTGCCATTTTCTACCTACAAGCAGACTATGCCCTCTACAACTACCTTGCCCTCTACAACTTCCGGAAAGGATGTTGTAAAGAGGTAGATGCTGCTCTCTTCTCACAAGTAACTGGTGACAGAACAAGAGGAAATGGCCCCAAACTACACAGGGGGAGGTTTAGACTAGACATTAGGAAGAACTTTTTCACTGAAAGGGTTGTCAGACATTGGAACATACTGCCCAGGGAGGTGGTTGAGTCATCTAGATGTGGTGCTTGGGAATATGACTTAGTGCTGGGCTTGGTGGAATAGGGTTAATGGTTGGACTCAATGATCTTGAAGGTCTTTTCCAACCTGCATGATTCTATGAGGAGATCAAGCTGATGATGATTTTTATTATTTCTGAACAGCAAAGAACTATCTATTTAATCCCTTGGTATTCTTTTCATTCTTGGAAATGCTTTCAAAAATCTGCCCCTTCTTGACCCTGGTCCCCCCAGCTAGTCCCATTTACACTATAGAAACTGAGACCAGTACTCTCTGGGACACTTTCATACAACTACATGAAAGGTAATGCCAGTGCCTAGCTCAGGAACAAGAAAATTAAAAAAAACACCCCACATTACCATGGATATTAGCTATTTCTGAATAGATTCATTCATAGGCTGTTCTTCAACTTGTCATTACTTAAAGAGAGCTCTTATATCAATAACATTCAAAACACTGTCTTAACTACACATGTAGAAAAATGACACTGTGGTGAAATTGGTAGATATTATCAGAAGGTGAATTCAGCATATCTGAAAAGTTATGCATATATGGAGGGGTTTTTTAAACACATTTTCCTTGGCTGATTAATGAAAACTTTTAAAACAATTTAATCTATCCAGGGATGTGAATGTTAGTTCATATTTTTCAAGGCTGATTACTGAAGTAGTTCTAAAGCAGTTTAATCTGTTCAGGGATGTTAAACAAATATGTCAACATTCATTTTACATTTTGTCTACCACAGCTAAACTAGAAGAATGCTGGAAATAGATTGCACTCCTCTGTTTGCTCAAGGCAAAAAAAAAAGTCAATATGCTTCCTATTTTATAGAAGACACAAACTCCTTTCTAAGATGAATGCTTTTCAGATTGGAGTTTTCAGTAGCTTTACTGTGTAGATTATGGTTTGGCATTCTGCCATATAATGATATATAAACTTACAGCTCACTATTATGCAAATAAGAATTTGGCAAGGAGATCTAAGTGCTCAGATTTTCTCTGAGGACTATAACATACTTCAAATGTCTTAAACCAAATTATATTTGACACTTAATTTTGATTTGATTTATGTATAAAATAATTTTAAAACCCCTCTTGTGTACATTTCTAATAAGTAAATGTTACATTTGATTTTTTCCTGTTTTCATATGTAGTTGTATATGCACACAACAGATTTAATTTGGATAGACAGGGAATACATCTCTACACAGTCCACCATATTTGGAAGTGTATTCTAAGCAAGGACTGCTTAGTACAAAGTAAAATAAATATTTGAAACAATAGCAAAGATGTTAAAATTCATACATGCATCTCCTATTAATTAATTCTTATAAAATAAGACTGACAAGTACATATGCATTCAACCATGTACTACAGGGAATTAATACTAGAGAATGGCATATGAAAAACAATCAGGTTCAGAAGTTGATAATTAATCTGGGAAAAGTCAGTTCTGAACTGCACTCTTCCTTTCAGACCTCTTAAATTCAGCTAGAGGGGTCAGTACTACATTTATGGTAGAGATCATTTAATCTTCATCTAAGCTCTATCAAAGACACCAAGACTTAATTTGGCAGAGATATTTTATATATATATATACACACCAAAGGCTCAAGATCTCAGTTCTGAAGCTAGTTTAATGGTACATGTGAATATTTATAACCTTCAAATTCAAAACCACTACATCTCCCTGTTATATTCTCTTTTTGTATGCATGTCTTCAAGAAATAGGAAGGAGCAGATTACTTACTCAGAAGTATTCTTCTTTTGTGTCACCTCCTCTTCATTATATTATCTTACAGTTCAATATTCCTTAAGAGGTTTTGTTACCTTGATTAAGCACAGCCAAATGTCCATCTTATCACATTCACATCTCTCTGAGGTTCTAGGATGTCTGACATTGTCTTTATTTGACTAGCGTATAATAATAAACACATAGAAAAGATCAATACAGGGAATAAAACCTAAGTCCCCTAAAAGTGCAGGTTTTCCAAAACAAAGGTGGAACGTGTCAAGTCCTCATAAATTTAATAGAAAGTCTGTGATCTAGAAAGGTAAAAAAATTACGCAGACTGGGTGATTCAGAAGATCCTTGTAGCTCCCTGCCTCTAACATGTCAACATTAGTCACATATTGAAACACCTTTGGGGACAATGGGTATATCTTTGAGAAGTAGCTTATTTTATTATATCAGCCCTTGCCAATGTCTATGTATCTAAGGATCTGTCTGTGACTGAGCTCAAAGGCTTAAAGTACGGCCAAAAACTAACTCCTGGAAGAAACCTGAAATTCCAGCTCTTTACTTAAAAACTTTCTCTTGGAAGATTGCTAAAAACAATTGTTCATACTTTGATTGGGATTTGGAAAGAAGCACAAATCACTCTTCTAAAATTTATGTTTTCCTAATTTCTGTCTTACTCAGACCTATAATACAGCTTTTAAAACAATTCTGAACTGAATCTTGCAGACCAAAACTTACCCTCCATCAGGCTTGACCTAATGACATGTTGGACAGGTAGAACTCAAAATGGCTAAAAGACTTTTCGGTGCATCTACACTGATGGCCATCATTCCAATATAAATAGCAGGGCTCAAATAATGCACATTGAAACTGTAGAAAAATCACACTTCTGGAAGTTTGAATAAAAGAGGACATAGTAACTTTAACCTGCATCTTATTCTCTGAGCAAATAAATAGGTGTTTTGAAAATCCTTAAATAAAAGTTGAGATTTTCAAATTCTGTATTCAGTCATTTAAAGCTGATGTGAGAGAGAAAACTTTATTCACTATCAAAAAGCTCAGTCCCATGCCACAAATTTAGGGGAAATTATTGTGATTGCAGTCTAGGAAACAGACCACAAGACCTCGTCTGGCTTTAAACACTGATTCTGGAAGTAACCTAGCCATGACAACACAGCTGAGAGCATTAGTCCATGCAGCACTTTGTTTAGTTAGGTTTCTTGTCTCGCTCAAGCCAGATAATTGAAAGTAGCTAAATATGCCTTCTTCACATTTGTATCTGCTGTGTACATAGAGTTAAACTCAATTTGTAGAGGGGTAGGAAAATCCACTAGTTTGTATATTTGTTGTACTATCATACACGGTAAACTTCCCCCCCACACACTAAAAACCCTGAAGTAATCACATGAAGAACAGGAAACTTATTTTCCCTAATGGAGGGCCAGTGACAATGTGCAGGGATTGACCCGTCACATGTCCTACATAAATAGGAAGCATTTTCTACTTCAGTATATACTTTCAGGAAAAAAAAAAAAAAAAAAAAAGATTAATCAAATGCAGTTCTGACAAACTCAAAATACTCTACTGGGTGATAATTGCATCATTAGCACTAAGCGAATAATTTACCCTAAATAATTTCCTCAGTTATTTTGCCTCTTATTCTACTCATACATCTGTGAGAAGCCTGCAGCTCCCCTGAGTTGAATCACTGTTCACTTTTATTCAGTTATTTAGGGAAAGACTTCAGAATATTTCAAAAACTAGTATTTTATCTATTTAAGTTTTAGCATTGATTTGTGACACTATTCTACTGGATACAGTCAGTTACTAGATGAGAGTAAGCCAAACAAATTCTTGTGAATACAGTTATTTAAAAATTTCTACTCTGGATAAAAACATTGCTTTCTCCCATCCGGCACATTCCCTCTGATTGGGAAAGCCACAGAAACTGGGTAGAATAAGCTAAGGGAAATATCAAATGTGTGGATTCAGATGGAAAGATGCTTATAAGAAAATTTCTTATTTATAAAGGGAAACAAATGCAAACCAATTTTTTAGTAAATGTTTTGAAAATAGTTAATCCAAAGTGCTGCCACAGTTGTAACCTGTGGGGTGTCTGCCTGCATAGGATCCAGATACTGTGCT
Organism: Apus apus; assembly: GCF_020740795.1. Classification (NCBI taxonomy): domain Eukaryota; kingdom Metazoa; phylum Chordata; class Aves; order Apodiformes; family Apodidae; genus Apus; species Apus apus. The sequence goes on along the minus strand of NC_067294.1, from coordinate 13,489,298 downwards.
TTTAATTACTCAGTATTAACAGTACACTTAGATTCAACTGATCAATTACATAAAACATGCAGTCAGCAATAATATTCCAAAGTATTAAGATTTTAGTTAACAATCTTCAACTTTATGCACAATGTAGCAATGGAGTATCAAGTTTTCATGTAAAAATCCATGGAAGACAATGTTTTCTGTGTACATATCTGTTGACAGTCCCAAAAAACTACAAAACCACAACAATCCTAACATATAGCAAAGCAAAATTAACATACACGAGCTCAGGATTAAAACTCCAGTTAAAAAAAAAAATTAAATCATAAATCTGAAGTATTTCTACCCGGATTGTCTTCCATAAAGAAAGCTTGCTTACCAAAAAGCCGTTAAATTGAACAGATCAGTAATTAGCAAGAACAAGTCTTGCAGTGATCTTGCTTTATTAAATATGTGACACTGTTGGTCAAAAGTGATATTGAAGTAACAACACTGTCTGACTCCTATTACACAGATCATAAAATACAGACTTATGTTATGCTCAGAGAGAGTATCAGGGGAAGTAGTACACATTTCACATTCAAAACTGAACTTGAAAACACACAGAACTAGAAAGATTAGGTGATAAAATCTAAAAATGTGCAATATTTATGGAAGTAATCACAGCATTGTGATTCAGCGGACATAGGGGGTTTTCTTCCATACGTAAATTATTTAGAACTAATATATCAAAACTGGGCAGTTGACAACTGTGTTCATTATTTGGCAATATGACTTCAGTGTTTGTATTATTTAAACATAGTCTCTAGATCAAAAATGTACAAATATTCAATCATCTCGTGAGCTACTTGGTATAGCAAGATAGTAACATTTTAATGTGATTACATCAGAACTAAGGCTAAGTCTATCTACAGCATATTTTTCTAAGCCTAGAACCACAACAGGATTTGACAAATTTAATTTTCACTACAAATCATCTAAAACTATCCATTAAATTTCAAAGCCTTGACACCACAATGTGCCATATATCCATGTTAGTAACAGAGCAAACCACAAAGACTGCACAAAGTGACTGACACTGAACTGAGTATAAAATATTTATCAGGCAGCTAAGTCAAATAATGGAGACAAGTTTGGGGTTTTTTTAAGTGTCTGTTCTTTTTCAGACAATGGTTTTAAAATCTCAGAAATGCAGCTCTATAATTGGGCAAAGCAGATGATTGTGATTTCATGAAAACACATACCTTCTCACCTGTTCATATGTTACACCAGTTCTCATCATGAAGATGTATACATATTTATTTGTTAAGAAAAAGAAGGCAACAAACTTGATCTCTGAATATGGTAACAGTCTCACTGCAACTTAAGAATAACAACACAGCAAGTCTTAAACCTTCCCCTTTCTGAGATACATCTACACACTGGAATATTTTTGCATTCATGCTGTGCAGGAATCAATCTTAAAAAAGGCAAGTGGCTCACTTTCAGATTAAGTTACATGGCCTGTCAATTGGTGCTACTACAGCAAACTGAAAAACTAGTATTAAATTTCTGAGAGCTGATAATACAGTAATAATTGATAATACAGGTCAAGCATAGAACAAGACAGCAAGCAAACAAATTTCTTCAGAATCAATACACTCCTATGTGGTTACATACTTAAAAAATAAAATAAAATGAAAGGAGCTAACTGCTTGCCTTCTAGGCATTAGGTTTATCCTAAGACACTTAAAATAATCCATTAAATCCATTTGCTAACCTTTCTGTATCACCAGAATGTGCTTTTCTGGAAAGAAACAATGGAGTGAGTCGGAGAGGAGCATGCCTGGAAGGATCCCTTTTGTGCTTTGTCAGATTCAGGTTCAACATAAGCAGTGAAATATATTATTACCATACATGTCTTTTCCAGCAGCTGTAAAACAAAATATAGCTTTTTTTTTTTTTGTAATCCTAAAATTTTCTTCCCCTCTACTTCAATTTTCCTGAACCTCTTAACATCCATAGTTGAAAATATCCACAAAGGCTTCAGTTACTTGTAATGTTGCAATATGCCCAGTTAAGTTTCTTTTCTTGCAGTTTAACTATTACATAGAGATATATGCCACTCATTCCTGCTGCATAAAAGATTTTAGGAAACATACCAGGACAGTAATAACAATCCTCTCATCAAAACAATTTTCACTAATCTAGGCATGATCCTGTAGACCATGAAGAACACTGATTATGAGATAGAGCCTCATCCACCTCTTTTGTCCCAAGCAGAAATGTTCTATTTTAGAAAGGCAGTTGGCAGATCAACTTTAAAAAAAAAAAATTAAAAAAATTAGAACTGCCCCCCCCCCCCCCCAAAAAAAAAAAACCAACAAAACAACAACCCACAAAACTAAATCCAACAAAACCAAACCAAACAAAAACCAAAACAATACAGTACCACTGATATTTTCACAGGACTATAAAAAGGACAGGCACTTAAAGGAGGTCAATAATTCCCTACGAATTTCTGAAATTTAAATGGACTCAGGTGTTAAGTTCACAGATCTCATACAAAGTAGCTTTTTAACTATTTCACAAGACATTTTGTGCAAGAATGAGCCATGTGGGAACATCCATCGCCTTGTAAACATTTCTTCAGTCTGTTAGTGGTAGCACTCTGTGATGAGAACAATAGATGTTTTGGAAATAGGGAAGCCACACAAACTCAGACCTCAAAAGGAAAGATGAACAGATGGTTTCACTAACGAGTTTTCTAAAATACACACCTTATCCTCAATGAACATTATGCAGGAGTTAAAAAGCTACAGCAATTATTTTCTTAAATGATTAGACCTTCTCTAAACAGATCTACATAATCAAATGGTTTACATGATGTAATGCAATTCAAATACACCAAAATTTTATTTGATCTCGTAGCAGTCAAGCACAGATCCTTTTAGTATAGAAATACTTGGATGATGTGTTGCAAATGAGAGATGCCATTCAGTAAAGTCATTACTCTGAACTGTCTGGGCCAATTTCCTACTAGCAGGATGTTTTGTATTGCCACATCAGTTTAAAGATGTTGAAGATGTTTTGTGGTCAAGGAATTTTAGTATTGGTACAATCTGACATATTCCTTAGGATTTCACTATAGAAACCATATGTTTTCATACCTGACTTCTATTAATAAATGTTCACTGTAACAAACTGAGATAAATACCTGTATCCCAATAACCAGGTGACACAGACTATGTCTCCATGTTTAAATCAGCATCTGCTGTGTGTGATCTATGCTTTTCCCTTCCAATATCCTCTCTAAATCTTAGCTGCAGCTTTGCTGTTATGGAAGAAAGTTATGCCAAAAAACCCAAACAACTTCTCAACTTGCATATTAACTTTTAAATAATCACAAATTCTGTTCAGATTTCCTGGTCCTCTGAATGATGAATACATGATCTACAACTCCACAACTGTTTCCTGTAAATAATTTATAAAGTCTTCCTTTGCTTGGTGTAATATTAGAAAGAGTCTAAGATGAGTAAGGGAAGTAGATGCAGTGATTCCGTGTCCCAGCAATTGAAGGAAGTATTGATATGCCCATGGACAAACACCACATAGGTGGAACAGAATGAAAGAGCAATTAAGAGGCACACACACACTGTCTCTCCTTAAACTATAAATTGGTAAACACACAATCATTGAAATGAAAGAATTCTTTGTAGGTTAGGGTCAAAAACCTTCCCTAATGATATGCAATTTATTAGCAGTCTTCAGAATAATACATCCTATTTATCTCTAACAGATAAAGGTACCTTCAACAGTACACATGACAAGAAAAATACGCTTTTGGCACATTTAGAAAGCAGTTCTGGGAACACCAACTACTTGGCATACATAGAATCATTAAAGTTGGAAGGGACCTTAAAGATCATCACATTCCAACCCCCCTGCCATGAGCAGGGAACCCTACCACTAGATCAGGTTGCACAAAATCTCACCCAACCTGGCCTTAAAAACCTCCAGGGATGGGGTATCAAAAACCTCCCTGGGCATCTACCTAATGAACTTAAATATTGGGCAGTTTGATATCTTCACACTCAAATCACAACAGAGGAAAAGCTTCAAGAACTCAAGTTTGAAATTAAACAACTGAAGTAGAAGTTTCTCAGTTAAGTTTCTATGTGCATCAGTTCTAAAGATAGCTCTAGCTCAAGTGTAACAGTGGGGGGGAAAAGGATATGAAAACTTATTTTACTTGAATTATGATTTATTTTTTTAAAAAAATCCATATTGAAACAAGCGCTGCCATAGCATCTTGAATACTAGCCAAAAGGCAGATCAGTAAAAGTCAATTTTCAAACTGGATGGACACCTGCGTTAGGTTGCTCTACTTTCAAGTGAAGTTATTAAGTAAAAAGAAAAAAACTCCAACCATGTCTGCTTTCTCTGCAATGTTGTTAAATGTGAGAAGTTTAATAAATTGCTGAATCTATTCCCCTGGGTGAGGCATCATACGAAAGTCCACATATGGAATTGGGGGGTTATTTATTTATCTGGAGAACTGCACTAAAACAGTGAAGGAAAATTAATGCTTTTCTGTCTTAGTTGCTTTTTCCTTCCCAACACAGTAAGGTAAGTTGAGCTACTTACATCCTCTATTAAAAAATTCTTCATAAGAAGCACATTTCTTACATTTTTTTATGATAAAAAAATTGTATTGATCACAGCCGCAAGTCCTACCACACAAGATAAACTACCATTGATGTTAATGATATTCCAGACAAGAGTATGAAGTTTCTTATGCTCAATATCAGTGTTATCCCAACAATTTAAAATTAGCAAAAGTTATGTAAGAGTCCTTGTGACTTTTTTTTCCTAATTTGACCAAAATTTTTAGGATTATCTGTTGGACAGTTATGAAGAGCAAATGCTCCATTGCACTAACTACAAAAATGGTAAGTGCAATCTCAATGGTTATTGCAGTTAGAAAGACACAGAGATCAATTTGGTAAACTGCAATTGAAAGATCCTCAGAAATACATGAACAGAAAACAAATTCTGAACAAGCATCATCTGTCCCAGCCAAGACAAAAAGATATTTGGTTTAAGAGCTTGTCCATTCTAACATGTCTATTTGAACTTTCTAATGGGAAAAAAAAAAAACAACAAACCACAAAACAAACAACAAAAAACAACCAATCAAAACCTAAAAGAGGTAGTTAACATTATTTGCTCTCTAAAAATAAAATTATGAAAATTCTAATGGTTAAATAATACCTGCTTTGGTTATAGTCCTTCCAGTTCACAGATACTGCTAATAAAGCTGTCTCCTCTATTAGTATCACAGGTAGTATATTAATACTTATAGCTTAGCAGGCAGCATAAAGATACCAATTGTTTTCAGTACAGAGGACAAAGAAAATGCAGTAGTTTTCCTGAACAATAGTTCATATATTAAAAAACATTTTAAAATAAGACTGTTCAAGTTGGGTGGAAAGATATTAATTATGAAAGTCTGCCTAACTTTTGGGAGCATTTATTAATTTATTTCCTTCCAGTTTTGAAGGTAGCAGCTCCTTCCAATGAGAGCTCCTTTCTTTCCTGTGAGAGGGAGGCAGTGCCCACAGCAGAGTAAGACCAATTTAGAGATTGCTTACCCTACTTGGGTAATGTTGCATGTATCTGAAGGTGCTGAGGGATGTGGCCCGATGTCACTGTGACTCTGCTCTCTATCATCTTTGAAAGGTCATGGCAATCAGTGAAAGTTCTGATAGGTTTTTGGTCATTGGAAAACAAACAGCAAAGAAGAGGACAAAAAGGAAAATCCCAGTAAGCACAGGCCTGCCGTGGTCACCTCAGTTTTCAGGAAGGTTATGGAACTAATTTTTTAAGAAACCATTTCTAAACAGATGGAAGGTAAGAAGGGGACAGGAAGCAGCCAGTCTGGGTCTACCAAGAGCAAATCATACCCAATCAACCTCATCACTGCTAGGATAAGGTGACTAGCTCTGTGGAAAGGCAAGGTTGGTGTATGCAGGATACCTTCATTTTAGTAAGGCTTCTGACACACTCTGCTGTAGACATATTCTCATCAAACTGGTAAGAGACAGGCTGATAAATGGATAACAAGGTAGGTAGAAGACTGGCTGGGGTGCCAGGCTCAAAAAGATGTCATCAGTGCCAAAAAGTCCAGCTGGCAACCAATAAACAGTGGTGTCTCTCAGAGATCAGTATGTGGACTAATATGGGAAATAAGTCTTCATTAATGTGCATGCACAATGGGATAAAATGCACTCTCAGCAAGCTCATGGATGCCAACTAACTGTGGAGCAGAGCTGCTATTCAGAGGGACCTGGAGACACTGGAAACACAGTTCGATGAGAACCTACGGAAGGTCAACAAAAGGAAATGCAAAACCTCATGCCTGGGATGTAATAACCCCACACCCTGAGCATCTTCATCTAACTAGACCTGCTGTGACCACAGGGTGAGGCTAGAGGACCTCCAGAGGTCCTTCTCAAACCAAGCTGTTGTATAATTCTACAAGAGCAAGGAATATTCAGAAAACCAAAGGAAAAAAAACAAACACAAAAACAAACAAACAAAAAACCAACCAAACAAAAAACCAAAAAACATTGAAAGAATCCATGCTACTGATCCATCATTTGGTTTCTCTCTGTTTGCTCTTTTCTTCTTCCTCCAAGTCAGTATTGTTATACTAAGCATTAGTCTGAGTCCCTATTATTAAATAAAACATTCCTTTATTCAAATGTAATGAAAAGCTCATTATGACTTTCTAGCTAGCAGTGCAAATAGTGTATGTAGCCAAACGGTAATTGTATTGGTCTTCCTTCTACTTCAATACTGCTCTGAAACTTGTGTCCCTCAAATGAATAATTACCTACCAAATAATTAAATGTTGCTGATATGGTCTACTCATCCCACTTGTACATAGAAACAGCAAAGTCTGTCTTCCCTGAAATCTATCTCCGTCATGTTGGATAAGCTTACTGCCCATCACAGAGCTGGCATCGATCCCTACTCAATTACAGATGAACATAGCACCATATTAAAAGACAAATAAGGTTTAATTTTAATCACAGACAGCCTGTAAGTCCATGTTCCATTATAGATTAAAAGAACCAATTATTTTTAAAAGTAAAGATTTAATGAAAGGCCTTACTAATATATAGACACATTGCTCCCTTTGCATTTTAAGTCAGACTCTGCAGTAATGGTTGAAATTGCTGCAAGCAATCTAAGCAAGACACAGGGATGCATCTTGGAGAAGTATTTTTTTTTTTCTTTCTTTCTTTCAAATCCAAATGCACTTTCTCAACAGGGTTTCTTTCTTCTGTAAGATTTCTCTTTCAAAAGTGCAAAATTATAGACCATTTATAGAAAACAAATTATTGCTCTGGCCAGAGTTTCATTGTTACCAAGACAGTGTAAATGTAAAATAATTGACTTGAAGCAGACAGAGTAATGACACTGAATGCTGCTGGAATCACTTTATCCCAGATTCAGAGCAGTAGTTAGGAACCTAACTCTGATTTGAATTCAATGGATGTTAGGCACCTACGTATCTCCAAACCTAGACAATATCGTCTTCCATCTGTAACAACAGGAGGTGGCTTGCATAATTAACTCAAGAATCTAGGTCATCAGAATTCTTTTTTTCTTGCTATTCATTCTTTAGTACTAGTTTCCAATATTCCTTGTTTATTGAAATACTGTAATGTTTGTGAGACCAAACTGATAAAAATGTAGCTATAAAGTGCTGTTGATACTAGCTCTGAGAACGAGAAGGGATAAAGGTGTATTTTTAGAGACATCTACTCACTGGATACTCAGTGGTGTTGGCTAGTGCTATGAGTGCAATGCCACTTGTACTGAGAAAGCATGAGGAGTTCTATAACATGAAGATAACAACATCATTTTTAAAGCTATTTTTATTTGGTGCCATGCTTTTGCTTATGAATTTTACGTATCCAGTTAAATCAGAAAAGTTTTAATGCATCATATATTCTCTTATTTGGTTTCTAAACTTAAACCTACCTTCTTTAGAGGGGTTAAAATTAAAGCACTATTTACCAACACAAACATTGTTACATCAATCTTGTATCTACCACTCACAGTAGAAAAAAAAACAAAACACCTTAATGCCACAACTCCACCGTCTATAAAGCACCAGTTTTTATCTGTCCCTGAAGTCCTTGATAAAAAGTGTACAAAATAAAACACTAGGTAGGGGTAGGTCTGTAGAATAAGAACCACAGAAAAAAATGCAGGCATTTCTCAAACTTTTTAAGGATTTCATATCAAAAGGTCACTTAGAAACCCCCTCTGATGGTAAAAAAAAAAAAAAAAAAAGAGGGAAACCTTCTGTTCTACTTATAGTCAGTCCTTCTCATTTTTAGCTTACAAAATTCCGTTTTTTTTCCTTCACTGATGCCTGAAAAAAAATCTCACACTTTTCTACACTTGTTAGATATTCACAACGAGAATATAAGAAAACAGCAGCTACTGCTACAATGGAAAAGAGCAACTCATAATACAGGTGCAATGCAAAGATTCGGCTTAAGAAAAAAAGCAAGCATGTTCATTTTTCAGCTGAGATTCTACCCAGTTCCTCATACACACACATACGTACATGGAATTAACAGAAACTAGTAGCAGAATCTACCAGGCTTAGGGATAATCAGGCTTGTACAGAACTGAGTCCTTACTTTCAGCCTTGAATCCTACTTATTTCTAATTTTCATGTTCTTTTAAGTACAACAAATTCCAATTTTTAAGTTAACTGCCACAGTCTTTCAACATGTTGTGCAACTTTTTTTTCTTGTGGAATAATTGCTAGAGGTGACTTAGCAATTAAATGTATGTCGACATTTTAAGAAAAGGTACAGCATTAAGGCAGGCTGGAATGCAGCTAATGTGCAACAAGTTTGTACCATGGCAATTCCCTAGGCAGCCCTAGATGTTGGCAACATCAGGGGAACTTTGTGTACTGACTCTAAGAAAAGTTGCATGGGGGTGGAGCAGAGTGGCGATGCCAGGGCCACACACTTTGGCAACAATGGAATTCAAAGGTACTGTGGAACAAATCAGCTACATGTATGATACCTTGGGCCAATAACCCATCACCTTTAGACAAAATATTGTGCTTTAGGTGAACTTTGCTCATTATAATATCATAATAATACCAAAACACACCTCCATTCCAAAAGTGACTCACCTCCAAAGGTGTGACCACCCCTCACTGAGCTAGCACTGAATTTGCTCTACTCTATACCTTTAAACTGAAAGTGAGAGAATTTTGCACCAATCGTCATAAAAGTATGTATGAATAGAGTCACTCAAGCTCTACTTTTAAGGAGCGAACAGATGTCAGGGAAGATACCATTGCAGGGATGAACATTACCCTGACCTCTGGGACCAGCCGATGGGCTGAGCCCCTCTTCCCCTCCACAGGGATGCCTTTGGGTAAGAATTGAACACTTGGCTATCCTGAGTGCATCCCTGGGAAACTCAGGAATCTCTACAGAGCCTCTTTATTACCCCACGCATATGTAATCCGGCCAGATTAATCCATTTGCACAAGCACTGCAGACAGGGAATTTATCACCAGCAATCTAAAAGAATTTATGCACCTGTTGCTTTAATAAATTATACTGTTCATTAATCTGGTCATGAGAGTTCTTGAACTTGACCAAATTTGAGTGTGGCCATGAGAGTTCACAGGATGTCACCAGACAGACAGTGTAACATTAACAGTAGTGCATCTGTAGTCGTGAGAGTCCAATAGACGGATTGGGCATGACCAGACTATAAATGCCAAATTGGGCATCAATCACAATCTAAGCCCAGCTGCCCTGAGTTCCTCTAACATCTGAGGATAAGCAAGGGGGTTTATTTTCTGTAAAACTAACATCTAATTGGATATCACTCAGAATATAAGCCTAGCCACGCCCAGCCCTTCGGATATCTGAGGACAAGGAGGAACACAAGAGGGTTTATTTTCTACCAAATTACTTTGCCCTTTAATGCAACACTTGTGACACAGCTTAAGATACATGAAACCTAAACACTGTTAAATCCCTGCACAAAAAAACCTATTAAAACATGATAAAATATGATCCACACAAACTCCTGTGCTAACATATCCTTCATTAGCTATAACTAAAAATAACAGTTTTTTTAACAGAAGAAACAAGTTTCTCAAAACCAAACATAATACACAATACATGTAATATGTCCTTTACTACGTTCTTACTCTAGAAGACCTTAAAATGTTTTCTTTTGCAGATTCAAAGGTGTCACTAAGATGTTTTAGCAGGAAATTAGGCAAGTAGCTGGTCAAATTGTTTACTAAATTTATATTTCAGCTCTGTCAGCAAAACGCTCTTCAAAATCTGCACTTTCTGATGCAATATTAAACTGTCATAAAATGCATCTCTATAATGGCTGCTGAGTAACTTTCACATTCTATGCTATATTTAGTCAGAGATGGTCTCAATTATGGTATTTTGCAAAAGTGTTTGTCCTTCCTCCTAATTTGTGTTTTCAGCAGTGACAAATAAGATTTTGTGTTATTAGCTACCATGAAAACTGAGACAGTATCTTACACAGACTAATCGTTGTCTTCATTCCCACTGTGAATAACAGCTCTGAGACATTTACAGAAGATTGTTGTAACAGATGGTAATTAGGTGCTTGATTCTGTCATCGCCTTTCACAAGGTCACAGATACTTCAAATTTATGTTCTGGTACACACACACACACACACATATATGTCTATTACTTTGGGAAAATTTTACAAGCATAGTATTGTAATACTGCTAGAAATATGTAGAGTTATGCATATATTAACTTCCCTTTGAACAATACCTCAGTATTAAAAAAAGTACACTCAAAGTCCGAAATACTTAATAAAAATGACTAGTTTTTATAAGCATCATTTTGAAATTACCTGAGTAATTTTGGCTGCATAATCATACCCTTGAAGGAATGCAATAAAATACAAATTTAATAAAATACATTTTTAAAACAGGCTTCAAGCTAGCACATGTACAATTTTGACCCAAATATCTGGTCATGACTATAATATCAGACCTTTAATTATAATTCCTATTATAATTGTTCTATTGAAGAAAATGTAGCCAGTGCACTTACCTGCAATTATGCACACACAGTCTGTGGGAAGAGTAGATAAAGACCCTCCTGTGAACTGTCACTTGCTGAGCTAATTCACCCAACTGGTTTAATTTTGTTTGCCCTCAGTCTGTTATTACAGCAATTACATCTAAATGAAAAGGAAACACCAAAATGAAATAAATCACTAGATTTATTATTTATATTTTCATTTTTACTTTTATTCTTGAAAAATCAGAATGCTACAGTCACAGAAAACTTTGAAGTGTTTTGCATGCTTTCTGATGATAGCATATATGAATATATAATTGCTAAAATGAATGGCCTGAGAATCATTATAATGCACACCTAGTGTTCTGTGATAGGTGCCCTGTATTTTACTTCTAATATATTTTGATTTATACATCAAAAAGGTTTTTTTGGAATATCTTCTCTTAACAGTGACCAAGAAATACATATGTTAAAAAAAACAAACATACTTAGACAGAGGTACTTAGCCAGTTACAAAAATTTTCTGAACTCCCAATATTGGGAAAAAAGACTTGCGGTAAGGCTGAAAAAATATGGTATTTGCTGTGCAATTAAGAGTACTCAAACTGATCACTGATCTTACATATGCATTAAAAACCCATAATAAACTTGCAGATATTTTTTTCTGCATGTGCCAAAAGTTTTATCTACTACCACACTGGACTCTTGCTTTGGTGCTTCACACAGCAAGTTCACTAGGAAGGATAACCTTATGTACCAAATACTACAGACCACGCCATTCTCCTCTCCATTTCAAGATAAAGGAATGCATATTTAAGAAATGGTTGACACAAAAAGTTTCTTTGCCTTGAAAATGGTATCCATTTTGTAGTAACAGTATGAGTCAAAAAGGCAGACTGTTATGTTATGGAGATAACATACAGCAGCATATCCATAACCCCTCACCAAGAAAGCACAGAGAAACATGATCTTCAGAGTTTTGGTAGAGAAATAATACATAACAGCTCCCTAACAAATGTTAAGCCTCCTTTCTATGAAAGCATAAGTGCATTTAAAGGACATTAGATATAGCTAGTAGCTGGTGAAGATGGATAAAGCTCAACAATGTTATTAGCATTTCTGAATGTTACCAACATTAACACATTCAAATAATGATGAGGAAGAAACTAAGGGAAAAACATCTGCTAGTGTGCCTTTTAAGAACAGCAGAACATGGATCCATAAGATATAAGAGAATATTAGAAATTCAAGGACTGTCAGTCGCTGACAAAAACATGGACAGGATGTACAAGAAAGAAGTTCAATCCATACTACATAATATCCATATTTAACTCTGTTTGAGCTAGCCAAGCTGAAACAGCTTCTGAATGCCAAAGGCATGGAACCCAGAGGTTCCATTATTTTAAAAAGACAATTTAAAAAATGACATTAAATTTAAAAATAAAGGGGAAAAATATGGAAGTGGGAGATAAATTATAAGCATCTGTTTCAATTACAATTCATTTAGCTATGAGATTAGAAATTTTGCAAGAGTAGGAGCTTCATCTTCTTCTGAAATTTTCACAATACACTGAAAATTTAGGGAGATTTACTGCAAAAAAAGAGAAACTGACAGAGTGCAAACGTATCTTTTCAGTCCACAGTGCCTTCACTTAGTAAGCTTGACAGGCTGTGCTTCACAATCAAGGTTCAGGTAGCCAATACAGATTTCGAAAACACAGTGCAACCCTTGTTTTCTAATTTAAAAAAAAATCGTGATTAGGTCTAGGAGACAATCCAGGGCCCTGAGTTCCAAAGAAAAGGTGGTGCATAATTGCAATCTGGAAGAAGGCCACTGGTTCACCAAGAGACAGAGTAGAAAAGAAACTCCAGGTCTACTGGGGGGATTAAAAGCTGCTACTGAGCTTTAGGCAGGTCTCCCAACAGCATGGAAGATATTCTTGGTCCAGACATTAAATATATAGAAGATGGGTACCACATGGCATGAGTTTTGCAGTACCTTGATCCTTTATTTAGGTGGTTTAATTTTAATTAATGGATGGTAAATATAAGTTTAATAATGGAGACTTCTTGGCCTAATCATCATAGATGAAACAACTTCTAGAAGCATAATTATCACAAATTTAATCTAGAAATGTATACTTTTAATATTGCAAGTGATTAACCTCTCTACTAATTTGAGTGGTATAGTATACTTACAAACGCTGGACATTTTAAAATTCAGACCTGTATTTTGATCAAAGCACAGCTTGAGATCAAGAAGTCAGTCCTGTGCATGTGCTATGCAGGATGACAACTGTTGAGGGACCATTTGGAACACAGCACAGCTAATACATCCATGCAAATGACAGTAAAAAACCCTAGTCACTGAACAAGTCCAGCTTAAACATAATTGGCTAGTGAGTTTCAGTAGCAATCTGAAATGACAAGCTGCAAAAGAGACAAACCAATAGGAAAGAAAATTCCTAAGAAATGGTTTGGTTTTTTCCCAACTCAGTCCAGTAACAAGGAGGTGATTCAAATTATTCAGCAGATGGCTCAGATGAAAGAACAGCTTGGTAGAAGCAAGACAAGGCTAATTAGAGCATTATGCCTGCCCTTCTCTTTTTGCTTTAATTCCCAGATTAATCCCTCCTTCCTTCCATAGAGCATATTCAGCCCCTCCACTTCTCTCTAGAATACCATCTTACAGCTCAGCAATGCTCTTTTGCAGCAGCATACAGTGCAGAACTCCTCTAAAATAAGCAAGAGATTTCAGCTAACAGGAAGCCAGAAGGTAACGTTTCCCTCTTGGCAGGTGTGCTACACTTCCCTGTCACTATCAGGAAAACTGCTCTTTTGCTATATTCTCAGCTATTGAAGGTGAAAGCACCTGTAAATATCCCATCAATGTTCATGTACGTTGATGATTAACTTCTACCTAAACTAATGCAAACACACAAAATAAGACTGAAGGCCACAGAATTCACATGTCTAAGCTTAGACCATTGGAAAGCTAAGTACACCAGGCCTTTGTGATGCCACAAAGTGTCTCCATATGAAAACCTAGTAAACTATTAGGCACAGCTGTCTATTAATAGAGAGCTGATGTAAGATTCAGTCCCTGGTAGAGCTGTTACACATACTCAAGGGCATAAAATTTTCCAGCCTGAGAAGCCCCAGGCTTACACAGCCCTCTTATGTATTACAGAATGCTATGGAATCACAGAAGGGAGCCTCCACAATTGCTCTTGGCAGCCAGTTCCAGTGCTCGGCCACCCTCAAAATAAAGAAGTTCCTCTTCATGTTTACATGGAACCTCCTGTGTTCAAGTTTGCACCCATTACCTCTTGTCTTGTCCCTAGGCACCACTGAAAAAAGACTGGCCTCATCCTTCTGACACTCATCCTTTAAGTAATTACAAGAATTGTAAGATCCCCGTTCACTCTTCTCCAGACTCACAAGACGCAAGTCCCTCAGCCTTTCCTCATAAGAGATGTTCTGCTCCCCTAATCACCTTTGTAGCCCTTTGCTGTACCCTCTCCAGCAGTTCCCTGTCCTTTTAAACTGGGGACCCAGTATTAATCATGAAGACTTTGGTGCCTATGAACCACAAGATACCTGTTTTGGAATGGATAAGGTTATTGACATTCACAGGGTTGCAAGTCTGGATCAAAGAACAGGCACAACATTTTGTCCTGTGATATAAGTCAAAGCCACACAAACATCTAATACTACCTTGCTATGACCTTTTTTATTTTTTTAAGTTATCAGGAAAAAATAATCACATCTGGCTATGTGAATCAATAAGTATTTCCTGTTTCACAAACAGAAATTTTAGTATACATGTTCAGAATTCTATCCCATCTAATGCAACAATATAACACATATAAACCTTAGGACCACCTAACCATTTCTTTCTTTGCTCATATCATGTCAAGTGTGATGGCTAGTTTTATTTCTCCTCTAAAACTATACCAAGGAAAGGGATGAGAATCCTTTATACAAATCCTTTATATTTAGAATAATCTAATGTGTGCTGCTTGAAAAGACTGTCATCAACACTGTTTTAGCATAATATAAATGGAGACAAGAATATCACAAGGTAATTGACCACTCCATTTTATTTTTTTTCTTTTTAACAGAAACTATTACAATCATATTTGTTGGGCCACTGTGAGACATGCAGTGCTACGAGACGTAATTTTTAAAAGAATTTCTTTACTTTTGTTGGCAGATTGGTGAGATTGCAGCTGTGAATAAGACTATGGTCATGGAAGGCAAGAGGGGATTTGAGATGAATAAATTTGAGAGAATCTGTGGAGTTTATTTTTTAATTAAAACCATGATCTATTTCAAAGACAAGCTTCTCGTTAGTTACACTGGAACTAAGAGTATATGCATTGCTACTATCTTTATGTCTTGACATTTATACCTAAGGAATTGAGAATGCAATTCAAAATTCATCCTTTTTTCTGCTGTGGTATGTCAGAAACTTTCACTTCTAATCATTTGATATCATTAATTTTAGCATTTATACATCTGAATGTCTATTGAAAACTATTTTGTCAAGACTTAGGTACATGACAACAACCTTGCTTTTGCTTTTATGTATTCTGCAATGTGTTTCATCTTTGTCTTCATTTGCAACAGCAAGTTTTTAGCATACACTTAAGGCCAAACCAATATATGGATTTCGATACCCAAAACATGCAGAGGTAGAATGAAGGTGACTAACCAGTACATCTTAGAAATATTTACTAAAGTGTATATATGCACCTGAATCAAGCAATATCAAAGTCTTCATCAGTTAATAAAGCAACCAATCATTGGTGCTTATCTCACTTCCCTACTTAGTATATACTCACAAAAATAGCTGGGCTCCTGTTTCTTTTCTGAAGCTATAAACAGCAGGCATACCCATTGCTTACCTGTAGAATGTGCTATTCAAATAATCATAAAATAGCTTTATTGAGAAAATCAGCTAGAGATGGTGGTAGGAAGCATCCTTACAGACAGCAAGTCAACTACAGCCTTTTTCTGAGAAGGTGCAGGCCTTCTGTTCAATTCTGTCATTTTCAAAGTACTCTGATCCCCATCCTATATCTTCTCAAGAGCATCCTAATGCCTGGGTGATAATATATTGTGAGAGAGATTTCACCACACTCCTGAAAGTGGATCATCAATCAAATTAAAGATTCCTAACTGATCAAAAGAACATGAACTTTAAAAATTAGCAGTTTTAGACTTTGTAACAAATTATATCCTTCCACTGCAAAATTAGGCTTCTTGACGCATGGACTGAAACTCATTTCCCCAGCATTTGAAATGGACAGTGTCCTAACAATGGAAATCTTTAAGACAGGGTTTGGAATTTCCAATTATATATTCCAAAAAGCTCTCCACTCAGCAGGGTTTGCTGCTGTGTATTCTATCCAAGGATAATTAACCCTCCCTAGAGAACTCTACTGTGCATGAGGTTGTTGTACGCATAGAGTTCTTTCCGTTTTCCAGCCTTTAAGTACTCTACCTGTCTAAAGCCTAATTAGTTGGGCCCTTTGTCAGCAGTAGCCATCTTGTCATGTTGCAATTGTTTCAGTGTTGAAGAGTTGGCACACATTAATTCTGGGTATGGGCAAATATACCAAAAGGAAGAAGTATTTTTGTCTCAAAGGAAAGGTAGAAATTGAGTGCTCTTCCTGCTCCTGTATCTAAAAAGTAATTGTTGCCACTAACTTCTCAATTTAACTCCATTCCTGGTTTTCTCTCTCTTGGGGAAGATGATGTTAAAGCACATTAAGCATTTTGGTTAACAAAGAAAGAAAACTTGAGCTGACTGACTTACCTGTTAGCATTAAAAGCTTTTGCTGCAGGAAGTTGTAGCCGTATGAGGTCTTCTGCAGACTGAGCCTTCTTGAAGGACTTTGGGATTCCTGGTATTTCATTTCATATCTTGACCTTCCAGTGCATAATACCAGTCTTTTAAGGGCTCTGTAAAGAAAAGAAAGTTGCTTGTTGAAAAAAACGGAAATAACTTGAATAATTTCACAGCTGCTGATTGTGCTTCCTATGTTTTAAGTTACAGAATAGACAACTTGCACTTAGGCAACTAAAAGGAAAACTGAGATCCCATCCTATGTTAAAACACGTCATCAAGGAAGTAAAGCCAGTATTTTACATTTTAAAGGATTGAGCGTTGAGAAAACTGTGGTCAAATGTCTCATGTTACAAAAGGTTTTCACCTTCAAGTTCTGCCAGCTTTTACCTGCGGTAGTGCCTGACCTTATGTCTATCTCTTTTGTTTAATGGAGTTGACACACACACTTTGGCTCCATGTTTCCATTGGAAATAAATAAACAAACATATATATATCTCCAAGAACAAATTAGTTTAGTTATACTGGAAAGACAAGACATTTCTCTGATTGAGTAAAATGCTTTGTATTGCCCAGATGGCGCAGGATCTCAGTATCTGTCTGGGCTTGTTTAGAATCATAGAACTATTCAGGTTGGAAAAGACCCTTGGGATCACTGAGTCCAACCATCATCCCTACTCTACAAACTTCTCCCCTAAACCACATCCACCAACACCACACCCAAACAACCCTTAAACACATCCAGGGATGGCGAAACAACCACCTCCCTGGGCAGCCTATTCCAGTGTCTAACCACTCCTGTGAATTATTTTTTTCCTAATGTCCAGTCTGTTGCAACTTGAAGCCATTCCCTCTTGTTCTGTCACTGATTACCTGTGAGAAGAGACCAGCACCAACCTCTCTACAATGACCTTTCAGGTCAGTTGTAGACCTTTCAGTTGTAGAGAGGTTTCCCCTCAGTCTTTCTTCCTCAAACTAAACATTCCCAGCTCCTTCAATTGTTCTTCATAAGACTGATTCTCCAGGCCCTTCACCAGCTTCATTGCCCTCCTCTGTACCCGCTCCAGCACCTCGATATCTCTCTTGAATTGAGGTGCCCAAAACTGGATGCAATACTCCAGGTGTGGCCTCACCAGTGCTGAATTACAGGGGGACAATCACCTCTGTACTTCTGCTGGTCACACTATTTGTAATAGAAGCCAGGTTGCCATTGGCTTTCTTGGCCACCTGGGCACACTGCTGTCTCAGTTCTGGCAGCAACTGTCAAGCAATTAGGCAATTATTCCTTGAACTAGCTCTAATTTATAGTAATGACAGGTACTTTATTCAGCATGGAGTGAAGGAGCTGTTATTCCAGGAAAAGTGTTCTGTATAAGTACACAGGCATTATGAAAAAAAGCCCAACAGATCATATCATAGAATGACAGAGTAGTTTGGGTGAGAAGGAAACTTAAAGATCCTCTAGTTCCAACCCCCATGGATGGGCAGGGACACCTCTCACTAGACCAGGCTGCTCAAAGCCCCATCCAGCACGGCACTGAACACTTCCAGGGATGGGGCATCTACAACTTCCCTGGGTAGCCTGTTCCAGTGTCTCACCACCCTCACAGGAGGGTCTTCCTAACGTCTATTCTAAATCTACCCTCTATCCACTTCATAAGCACAGATCACAATGATCAAATCCATGATCCGTCCAGTAGTACAACCTTGTTTACTCCTGTGAAACCAATTTTAGAGAAAAGTAAAAAAAAAAAAAGACTCAACAATGGTCCAATGGAAATTTAAAAAAAAGTATAGAAACAGATGATATTTTATAAAATCAAACCAAAATTCATCCTAAAATTGAGGAGAAGAAACTTCCAACATCACAGGGTTCTCAAAAGACAGGAGAAAGAAATCTCTGTCCTTAGCATCACAACCCTCTTGACAAAGGCCTCAGAATGCTGACACCTTACTGCAACACATTCCTCCCCACAATGGGGACCATCAACCCTTGTACCTATAAAAAGTGTGGGAACTACACAAGAGAAAAGCCATAGGCACCAGAAGGTTTTTCCATATATCCATTTTTAATTGCATTACTGAAGGTCTCCATGCTTCTATAGACTACGAATAGACATTGTAAATAAACTAACAATTTGGACCACTGTAACAACAGATTTTCAGAAAATGGTTCTCTAGACAGAAAGCACGTAACTTCAAGTTATCCTGGTTCTCCTCATGGATGTTAAGTTTTTAACCAGTGGTAATTCACCTTTTTTTCATCTGGAGCACCTTCTTTAGTACATAGTCTATATTATCATGTGGAAACAGTAGGACCAGACGTGGCCAATTATCAGCTTTATGATAGACCACCTAAATGTCTCTCCTATGACATGTCAGCTTCTTTGATTCCTTTTCCTCTTTTGAAATATCCAGATGACAATTAAGTATGACACAAATTATGATTATATACTAATTATGAGAGACCTGCAGCATTATAGCAAAGACTTACGTTTATTCCCTTTTGGCATTTAAAAACTCAAAAGAAGTCCTTACATTTAAGTTACCGTATCAATAAATAAATCCAGAGTATTATCTGAAAGATGGTATTTGAAGAAAGAAAGAAACAAAAAAAACACCCACAACCAAAAAAGCCAACAACCAAACAAAAACTTTTTTTCATCACAAAACTTTAATGTAATTTTAAGTTATTGGTGAAAGAGTTCCCCTGATAGTATTTCATACATCCGTAAACAAACCACTTGAGAAAATTTAAGTTGAAAGGAAATTCAAATATGAATTATGAAGTAACTTCTACTTATCTTTACGTTTGTCTTAAGTTTATCTGTATCTGGAAAATTACTTAAGCATATACTTAAATCAGCCTGAAGTTACATTGCGGTTGAAGATAAGCTTGCATACTTGCTGAATGAACCTATAACCTAAGATGAATAACCCTAGGAACTGATACCAATTGGATAGATCTGAAGACCACTCAACACACCATCACATATGCCATTAACCTAAAAGTTAAGTAAATTCTACCAGAATTACTATATAAATTCTACTCCTTTCCCTTTCATAAACAAAATATACGTATTTTTTCATTTAAGCAAGAACCACAGTAATATCTGCATGTAAAATGTTACTTCCCAGAATCTATATTAAATTAAATATTGACTTACCAAGTACTGTGTCATTTATTATTTACTGTACTCAATCTGTGGGATTTATTAAAAAATTTATAAGAACGGCTACTGGTAAAATCCCTATAGGTGAGCTCCCCAGCCAAGCTAATTGTGAAATAAGTAAACCTACAGTTACTACAATAAAATGACAGCATTTGATTTTAGCAGTTGGGGATATTTTAAAAGGATGCTTTGAGACACTTACTTGAAATGAATAAGCTGCACAGTTCCATAAAAAAAACCTGAAGATTGCTTTTATTCTGTTATTTGTCAGACCTTTCTCTCTTCCCCTCTGCCCTTTCCTAAAAGCTGATTGCTCATTTTATTAGAATGGGTTTTTTGGTCTATTTCAATAGTTCGCTTTCTACCTCATACTCTATATTAAAACAACTTGAATATATCTGAGAAGTGCTAGTCAGAGTGCTACAGACCAACTTGCAAATAATTGTGAAAATGCTTTTAAGTGAAAAGACAAGTTTTAGAAGGAAAATGAGATTTCCAGCTACCTATTTCATTGTTGCTTGAAAAATCCTATTTGGTGTAATGGCTTGAATGTTACACTGAGTGCAGGAATGAGTTCTTGCATACAATTTATTATGTATGCAATACTATGGATGCAGAGTTCATGCCTGCCTAAGTTTCAAGCTAGTATTTTACTAGCTTAGATGTTTTTCAGATAGAAATTCTAATCTATTAAGTGCATTACATTTCTCATACACAATGTCCTTGATTCAGATTCCTCATTAAGCTGTAAGTAGTGTACATTAAAGGAATGATCAAAAGCATTCTCAGCACTGTGAATAAAAAAATTCCTTATCAGCAGGGGAATAAGAGGTACAGCATGATTCCAGCAATTTCTTTTTTTTTATTTTTTTTTTTTTTTACTTAATAGATATTTTTAAAAGTTAGGAGGAAAATGATACTATGTACACATCCCCCTCCACTCTCAGACTTCTCTTCTTTATTGTTGCATTCAAACAGGGATGCACTTCACCTCATTTTGATCCCCAGAATATGTCAGTAACTTCTGAATATAAAGAACTTAAAAGTCACACAGGAAAAAATAAATATGGTCACAGGGTTTAACTGGTCATATCCTTGCTCTTGAACACTACACCTAGTTTTAAAAAAAGAAAATTAAAGTTCATGAAACATAACTACTAAGAAGGTTCTGAACAGACAGAGCTTATAAGCCCTTTAACCCAAACAAACCCAGATGTACGTAATATACAAATGCATGTACTGAAATATCCTAGGGGAAAACCACCTTAATTCCTTTGATTATTAGAGTACTCCTCAAGTGCCAGTCTCTAGCTTTACCACTGATAATTTTTAATGGGAAGAAAGTGACTTTCATTCTCAAACAGGTTCTTGCTGGAGTTAAGATCCATATTGAAATCACCAGTCAAGACACAATAGGGTTTCAATAGGAAAAAAAGCCTGTGTCAAAGAGCTTGGGAGGAGAGGGCGGAAGGGCTTGCAGACAGCAAAGTTCATCAGTAAGTGAAAAGGTCTCCCTTCCTGAGCTGCTGATTTACTATTGGAACAAGAGAGATCTGAAATTCTGTTTGCTCAGACATAAAAACTTTGCTTAAGCTTTGCAGAAGTCTAGATGAAAGCAAACAGTATGAGAAGCTAAGTTCGTGGTTTTTCATTGTATTCGGATACACTATTAATGAAGATTTCTTTACATAAAATCCTCAGCAACATCATATTTATCAATACCAGCACTCAAACATTATCAGCAATAAAACAGTGGTCATAATCTTACACCTGCACAGAAAGAGCTTATAGGCTTTTATTTGGTAATGAGTTGCACAGGTGGTGTGGAACTGCAAAAAATATATCTACAGGAGAGAAGGTACGAATTAACATGGCTATGATCATAGCTGGGAGGGAGGTGATGGTTCTTTTTTTAATCAGAGTGCGTGGGAAGGAACTGTTTCACATACAAGCACAAACCCTGTTTAAATATTAATTCTGAGTCTTGACATGAAGTGGACAAGATCAAAGATAGGAATACAAGTATCTACTCAGTTAAATTTAGAATATTTTGCTAAATTCGATGTTATTTATCACACTAACTTCTTAAAACACGGAGATGAGGACTAGAGCGAGGCCTTATTCTTGTACCAACACAAAATCTACATTTTAACTTTAAGCCTGAGAAAAGGAAGAGAAAAACTCAAAACAAACTTTTCAAATTTGAAACAACTCTGTTCAACCCTTGCACTTTTATTTGAAAACATCCACAGGTGTTCTGTTCTTTACAAGTCACACAGAGATGTCATAAGATAAAATTAAAGTCTGAAAAAAATATTGAATGTAATACTGAAGTATAAACAAAGGAGAGGCACAAACACAAACCTAGTTTACAAGAATTGGGGATGCTTAGAAAAACACAAGGCTGAATTCACTTCCTGTTGTATTTTTTTTTGTTATTTGTGAAGAAGCACTCTTTCAAATGGAATTTTTCTTCCTAACATTTCAGAAGTCCAAACAAGCTGTCTAACATCTTTCTGTTCTTTAGGAGATCCACAGGCAGGCAAACTTAGATACTGTTTGGGACACATTGTCTGTTTGAAATGTCATTTTAAGATACTGGGAAGCTTCTAAATTAAATATAAGCTATTTTCATAGCAAGAATTATTAAGATATGAAGCAAATGTTTTGGAAATAAAATGCTGTGTGGCAGTTTTAAAAATAATTAGATTGTATAATGGGTGTGAAAAAAATATATAGCTTTTAAGTTCTCCGAAACATGCACAAACAGCAGGTATTTCTTATATTATGAAAAGGACATCCTAGACATACATTTTAAAATGTACATTTGAGGCATATATTGTGTTTGAACCTGTAGGACTCTAATTTCAATTTTTTAAAAGGTTTTGTAAAGATCTGAAACCTTTTCAATTTAATTTCTTCAAAGTAAAATAAATTAAATAAATAGTCACAGACAGGAAATGAAAATTCAGCCATTTTGTTGACATTAAGTTACTAAAATATTACGTTTATTTGAATGCTGTCCCTTATGTTTGCCACAGATGGGTACTTTGAGAAAAGATCATAGTGAATTCTTATATCATTCAGAATTATCCAAGTATCCCAAAAGCTCACCCCTTGAGCTGGGAGCTATGTAAGAATGCATGTTGACTAAGTAGGTAAGGCTTGATTCCTTCTATAAATATTTTGTTGACAGTATTCCTATAAATCCTATTATCCAGCCTTAACTCACACTAAATACTACTCTGTGGCTTATTTCCTCCCTTTTAGGTCAACCTTGAAACCAGGTTTTGCAGAAAGGGTCTTGCAAATACTAAGTATGCCACACTTGCCTGTATTAATGACTGCTCTCTCCATTTGCAGTTTAAATACTCATCTAAGGTGAGACAGAGAAGGTTGGGTTTTGTTTGTTTCCCCATGTCAGAGGATGTCACCTCAAATTCTTTCCAACTGAGTTGCTCTAGTCTCGAAGCTACAGGAATTCAAAAGATTTTCAAGTGTGCCATTGAAAGCATAGTAGGAAAAAAAAAACACAACACAAAAAAATCCCCAAAACACCACCCCTCCCCCAAAAAAACCCCAAAACAACCAACCAAACAATAAAAAAAAAAAACACCAACAAAACTATATTTTACCACATAGTGGTAATAAAAATACCTTTATTTTGGGCTTGTACCAGTATCATTACCATTGCGATTCAAAATTCTGTTGTCCATATTCTAAATCAAGTCTAAAACAAAAGCCAAAGAAAAAACAACAGTACAAGTTCTCCTTTATCTCTGCTTGAGATACACTGATATATATCAAGATTTCCTGTAATCATACTTCCTCTCAAAAAATGTTTATCTCACATATATACCAACGAGTAGTTGATTAGAAGGATGAGACTGGAAACAGTTCACTTACTTTTCACTCATTAAGGTCCAACCTATTGAAGAGAAATATAATTTAAATAGTGGCAATTAAAATCCTCTAGTACTGGAATGACCTGCAGTGGCATTAGACAGCCCAGAACAAGTTTGTCCTCACAAAATGCTCATTTATGGATACACTGATCTGTCCAATCAACTCCAGAGACTATCCTGACAGGACTCTCAAACCACAATCATACACAACTGAAATTAATAGCTAAGAATAAAGACACACAATGTAGTATTGCTATTAGTACTACATTTACTAATATGACATAGCAAAAAAAAATATCTTAAAATATTTCTTTGAAGCTGTCCAGGACAGAAGCAGTAACTTCAGTTAGGCAATAGTTCAGTTTTTCCAGAAGTAAATGTTTTAATAATCAACAAAAAAAGCAAAAATATTTTCTTGCTTCTTTCAGATTTCTTTCAGTTTGTGAAAGAATCCCCTAAAATAGCTACATCATTACATTAAAAAAAAAAAACCAAACAACCCCTCACTCTGTGATCAGGAATCAAAATCTGGGTGTATCTAAATTACCACCCGAGAAGGATGGGGTATGTGTGTGGGATTCTCCAGAGCTAATAAAGCTCTATTTTTTGCAGTACTTGTAACTAATTTATACTCCTTTAAGCATTGTAAGAAACACACACGTGCAGACTGGCAGTAACTCCACAAAGAAAAATATAATAGAAAAAGAACAGGAGAAGACAATAGTTGGTGAAAATTATCAGGTCTGATATATTTAAAAGTATCTGAATGCGTGTGTAGGTATCTGTACAAGTATGCAAAACCGTCTCTCAGAATAGAAAAGATATTACAATGCCTCTTTGTCCTTATTAAAAAAAAAAAGGAAAAACAGGTAAGATCAACTTCAAGAATAATATAAATCACAATTTCAGAAAATAATCTTTGTATCAAGTATATTAACTACTGAAGAATGTGCCACTGCAATCCAAATTGTCTTGCTTCAGAAACCAATGGTACAAGAAAAGAAAGAATTTGTCCCTGGGGCCTGGCCACCAACAGATGAAATACTGGCAACATAAGTATAGATACTTGGCTTAGTACTTAACAGGCTTGTTTAATATCATTCTCTTGAAGTTTTTCTTGGTTGTTGTTTTTCCTGCTTGAATATAGCTATATTGCTTTTCTAGGTGACATGCTGTCGATTTGCAAATGAATCCTATTTTCATCTTACATACCACACCATTTATTTTGGCCCTATATTGTGCTGCAAAAGGGGAAAGGGCTGTAACTCATTTTCACTTCCCTGTTCTTCTGGAGTGTTACTCTTGGTGGTCTCTGTGTTGTGCAGAATACCATCTGAATGTAAAGAACGTCCCAAAGGACTTCTATTACAAGCATGAAACTGTAATTAGCAGATATGGAGGAAAAGGAAATAATGGACAAAAAAACCCCACAATTTTTCACACTTCTTCAACCTAGACTAATCAACACGAAGTATTAAAAATATAATGAGTGACAAATTAAATCCTCCTCTTATTCATCTAGGGCTTTTGTTTTTTCCTCATACATGCTGTGTGAGGGTTGGAGTAATGGCATTTACCCTTCAGATGCAACCAAACAGCCAGACAATGCTTCAGAGAAAACCATTACAGACTCTAATTTTACCCAATGCTGAAATAAAACCAACAGCCCAAAACACATTACCCCATTTTCCTGTTTTCAGTGAGAATATCTCAACTGGTTCAAGCGTCACAGAAAAATTACTTTTAAACTTAAAAATAAATATATTCCTCTAGCTCAGATGCATATTCTGCTTTTTCTTCCATATACACATTGCAAGAAACTTACCACATAGATCAAAATACTTGTTCTTTTAGTTTTATTTCTTCTTAGTTTAGAGAAAGGAGAATATGAGAGATCCACAGGTATTTCAAGTGGATTAAGACCAAGACTCCCATTATGAAGACTTTCATTACATGTACAACAAAATGAGAAATTATATCCTAAATAGCAGGTACTTAGCAAGTTTTAGTTTGAATACAGTCTGTAGTGCTGTACTTTTGAGCAGAGCTGGGGAGACTAAAGCTGTTCTGGAGACTGGACATGGGTTTTAGTCTTGGCCTGATTGGCAGCTCACAGTTAAGCAGCATATCCCATGAGCCTCGATGTGAGGTCATTACTAACTGATTGAGTATTCACTTTCATGCCTTAAATCTTGGAAACCCAGGTGTGTTGTAGATTAGCACAACTTACAAGCAGTGTGTGGAAATTTATTATGATAATTGCTGCTTTTATTTTTTATTTCCCTAAACTCAAAGATAATTAATGCCAGTATGTGTCCTGGTGTCTGACTCCCATAATTGGCCCTACGGTGCCTTGGGTGTTTGAAAAACCTCTCACTTAAAGGCTTTTTTTTCTTCCCCCCCCTTTTTTTTTTCCTTTTGACTTGTTTTCCAGGAGCTGTTCATTAGTGCCTAAAATATTTGATTACATTTAATTGTGATGCCTACAATTCTGTGCACCTGCTGCAATTTATGTAGTGGGGGAAAACAAGACCTACAGAAGCTAAAAAGTGAGATGAGGAATTGAATGTTAAAAAGAATTCCCCTGCAAAGGGTAATTAGTGTTAAATATGGAAGCAAACTAAACATATTTTCAGTGAGGTGTTCCTAACTACTATGACAGCACCAAACTGATTTATAGCATAATGGTTTCATTTTTTCATTTTTCTAAATATCACTTTAATGTTCCTAGTTATTTTATACTGTATCTCTAGCATGAACAAAAAAACATGGTCCTGCCTAGCAGGCAGTACTGATCCCCTGTGCTACTTCAGGGAGTGTTGCTCT
Source organism: Apus apus (assembly GCF_020740795.1). Taxonomy (NCBI): domain Eukaryota; kingdom Metazoa; phylum Chordata; class Aves; order Apodiformes; family Apodidae; genus Apus; species Apus apus. Next base: position 13,462,442 of record NC_067294.1, on the reverse strand, counting down.
GGTATAAATCTTTCCTACTGTTGCCAGCTTGCTTTTAGTAAAACACATCCATTTTACTACCAATGTTTTTTACTGACAATCCCTGAAATGGTTCAAAAGTTTCCTGACTGACACTTTCGATTTTAAAACACAGATTACAGCATTTATGAAACAGTTAATAATACCAATATAAATTAGCATCATTGAATATTGAGATTCCCCTGACATCAGAGAAGGCATAAGGGATAGAGGAAAAAAGGAAAAACTTGTGCATTTTTAAGATAGAAATTACCTCAGAATGTATTTTTGTTAAGCTGTACTGTATCTTCCCATTTATCTCTAAGGGGCAGGAGTAACCTGCAGAACAACTTCTAAAACATTTTTTTAATAAGAAAACTAATTAATCACATTGACTGTTAGCATTTAATGAAAAATCCTTGCTTCAGCACTGTAGAAGTGAAGGAGAACAAAAGTATCACCCGCTGATAGTGATGATAATTTAGAGAATACAGCTTACTGTTGTGACCCATGAAGTACTCTTTGCCAAGGAAATTCAGCAATTCATATGTAGTAGCATCCCAATAATTTTCTTTATTTCTCTGTATTGTAAATATTACCTAGGGCATTTTACAGCAACAGGTACTAATCCATACAAGTCAAGGATTAGAAATCAGTTTATCCCTGACCGCTCTTACTAAACATGGCACATACCAAACACTACAAACACTGACATCTAAGCTTTTAAAAATAATATTATTAATAACAGTCATAAGATGCAATAAACTGTCAGGGCTCCTAAATACATTACCATACTATGAACATTGTACATTAATACCTACATTTCACTCTGTTGTGGAAAACACAGAGCTGTCAGCAAATGCTAGAATTTAATCTTACATAAAATAAGAGACAGCATATAGCAATGTATGCAATATGTTGATGAGAGATGTAATGACAGATATACACTCTCTATTGGTTCCTGGTAAGCCTTTCAATAAATGCTACAACAAATGTGAGCCATTTTTTTACCTGAATTTAATAATTCTCCCTGACATGAACAATGGAAGGCACAGGACCAAGAATAATCAGGATGGCATTTTGTTCTCTAATTTCACAACAGATTTACTCTCAAGATACTTGTTTTATATTTCCCCGACAATGTGCAAAATGGAAATAAATTATGCTCTTTGCTAGCTTTTAATGACAGTGTATTTGGTACACCCAGAAGACACTGCTTTTGAACTTCATTTTAACCAGAATCTACAGAAGCTCTTTCAGGGCTTCTGAGATTTCATGAGAATATCAATTCAATGTTTAAATTCTTTTCTTACAAATAAGTCTGATTAATTACCTCAATAGATTATAGGATGTATTTATTAAGATCACTCATTACTTCAATTTTTAAATCTTGCTGTTGTTTGACAGTTACAGGTCAAACGTGACCTGTGCTCTAACAAACAGTTGCAATGCTATGATATGCAACTGTGATAGCTTTCATACATAAAAAGAACCTTAAAGCTAAGTGGCTAAAAAGAACATGCACAGGCAACGTGTGACTTTTAATACTGCAAGCAATTATTTTTTTTATTTTAGACTGCAATATAAACTGATAACTCAAAAACAATCTTGTTTTTGTTAATCAGATTTCAGTTACATTTAAAAATTTAAAATTATGGAAAAAAAACTGTTTAGGAAGGAATCTTGTTTTTAAAAAAGGCAACTAAAACTAAAACATTCCTTCCAGTTGACAGGGAGGAAAGAAAAAAAAAACAAAACCAAAAAACGACAACAACAACACCATAAACAACAAACCAAAAACCAACCAAACAAAACCAAACAAAAAACCATTAACATCTATTTCCTTCTGTGATAAAGTCCAGCAAATTAGAGCCCAAACCATCCCCTTTAAGACCACTTCAGAAAAGATCAGTAGTTGCCAAGTTAATATTTATGCATGGAAAACACCAGGCTCAGAAACAGCTCTTTTAGCCACATCTTTCTGCGTTGACTCTTTAGATCTAACAGGTCTTCAGATCTATCACTTCAGGGGAGATCATGAATGCATCTATGTCATATCTGAGGACCACATACAATATAAATACAGAATATAAACTCTATCTAAGATACTGCACTTGAGCCTTCTCTCTTAGGCACTCAGAGAGTTTGAGGCTTATCAAGTTTAGTAGCTCTGTGTTTGGAACCATTCCACAGTCATCCTATTTTCTCTCCTACCTGCAGAGACATGTGTACCAGGATAAGAGACAGCATAGATAGCATTCTCTACAGCTACTCCCGCATTGCATTTCATGCACATCTGCCACAAGCACACAAATATATACCAGAATACAACTGTGTAAAAGCAAATTGGACAAGAAGAGTTTAAAGCTGAGGTATAAAAAGCTTCAGGGGTTTTTGGAGAGGCAAGGAGCACAGCAACAGCTGAGATTACGTACAGAGCACGGCTATGTGGGGAGCACGCTGTGTGGCATGGCTGAGTCCTCTGTGTGCACTTGTCATACACTGAGTAAATCTACATACAAAGGATCTGCTAGATACTTGCACACCACATGGAATGTAATAACACAAAGGAAAATATAATTTTATAAAATGAGCATTAGTAACAGAAGTTTAAAGATAAACATATTACAGCAAGCTAAAATTTTGGAATTTTCCTTCTCAAATTCTTCCATTAAGCTCATCATGATGGCATCTCCTAACCCACTCTTTCTGCAGAACTGCTACTCCAGTATGTTCTCATCAGCAGCTGAAATATTCCACACTATCAACTCATGGGCCCATAAAGAACTCACTCTATGATAAAGGCTTAAAAAAAAGATTGTTGTATATGACCAAGAAGCATATATTGCACCCTCTGACTCTGGCTTCAGCTTTTATCAGCTCTAACTTTATGAGCGTTATGAATCAATAGAGATGCAGAACACAAGTCCCGCTTACATGTAATAACCTGAAGGCTGTTAGACTCCTCCTGATGAAAATCAGGTTCAAGTACAAAAGTTTAGGGAGAAAAGAAAAAACACAGTGCAAAAATAATCCATGAGTGATCATATTATGAAATAACTTTGTCTATGCATTTTATTCTTTCTAGGTAAATCAGCCAGATCTTTCTGTTGTTTTATTTATTCCAAGTATTAAAATAATTAAAGAGGAAGATGCAGGAGGCATAGAGCAGTGAATGTCAAGGACACTTTATGCAATACCCTAATGATGAATGTTCCAGCATACTCAAATAAACAGGTTTCTCTAGAGATTGTTTGAATGAAAATAATGTAATTGCACAAATAGCATAAGCTGAGTTCGTGTGTGCAGAAGAAAGAAAATGAGAGACAGACAGCAGTCATGCTTCTTGTATTTGATGGCGTGTGGTGAATAATTGAACATTTCTTCCTTCCTTCTGACGAGTTCCCTAATTCTCAGTGCCACACTTCTGCAAGTGTCACGATCACTATTAAACCAGCAGAGGAACCCAATAAGCCCTTGAGAATACCTACTGTCTGAGATGCCTTTTAAAGCACCAACTGAGAAATTAAATGTGAATAGCAAGAAAATGATCCCAAAGTTTTCTTCACCTTTGTTCTAATGTTCCACTTGATAGGCACTGCTCCACAGCCAAACAGAGAATTTATGGGGCCTGCTATTCAGAGCAAGGGAAGGAAGAGTAGGTAGAGCCATTCAGTTTGTTGGGAAAGAAAAAGACATTAACACTTTTTTTTTATATTCAATCAACAGCACACTTTAAAGGCTTTAAAATGATTTTATGAGTTAATTTCTCCTTTTCAAAATTATGGGCAAATAACATAGCAAAACTGTTCAATATTATTTGATTCTGAATAAATTTCCTTATGAAATAATGAATTAAGAACATTGCCCATTTCAAATCCTGAAAACTGTCTTGTGTTTTTAGGGTGTGGATAAAGAGATACTCGCTCAGGCAAAGCTGTGGATACACACCTGTGTCACCTAATAGAAGTCCTGTAAAAGTAACAAACAGATTTGCCTCAAAACATTTTTGTAAATAAAACACTACAAGTAGCATACACAATTTTTATCAGCACTTACACAACCGGAAGCAGGTAAGCTATGTTACAAACAAAAAGGCAACTAAAAGCTCCAGCACTTCTTGACAGGTAAACCATTCTGGCAGATGCCATTTAGGCAGTCACAGCTATTGGCTAGACCAAAGGGTTCTCACTAACTGAGCAGACCAATATGAAATATGTAAGGAAAAAAAAAAAAAACACAACAAAACAAAACCAAAATTGTCTCCGTTTCACAAAAAGGCTACAAAGACACAAAGGTACAGCCCCTCTCTCAAAATGGGACATTCCTACATATTTCAAAATTTATTTCTTAAGTAGAAACCTAATGACAGCTTACCTTTTCCTACAAATACTTGAAAATTTCTCTCCCTGCTCCACTGCTGGTAAATCTATCTCCAAACTACGGAGTTGTTTCAGAAGTTTACAGAGAAGCAAATTGTATACATAAAAACTGTTGCTCCTTTGAGATATTATTCCTTCTTTCCAAAGGAGGACATCAAATAAATCTATTAAAGATTTGCTCATGCTTTTAGCTAATGCTATTAGCTAACACTGCTACAGGAATTTAGGATGAAATAGGTACATTAACGTCAGGGATATACTGGCAAATCCAAAAAGCACACAGTCGGAACTTAACAAATGAAAAAAAACAAGAAACAAACAACAAAACCAACAAATAAACAAGCCCTAAAACTCTTATCATGGAAGTAAGAGCACAAGATCGAGTTAGAAAATTTCTGCACAAGTAGATGCTTATTAGTTATGCCATAATCTAAGGGTGTAACAAATGAGAATCCTTGTTTTCTTGGTGCTTATGCAAAATGGATACAGGAGTACTGACAGATGACTATTTACTTTTCTTTAAGACAGTTTCCCTAATCTTAGCAGAATCACTTCCTTACAGCTGTTTTCCTTGCATTCATCACCTTTACAGCTATAAAACACTACTTAATACAGACATGAAATACAAAGTAAATGTCTAATCTGTCAAAATACAGGAAACATATAAAGAAAACCTTAGAGTTTGGGTAGTTATACAGTAGTAATATCTTGAGTTAAAGAAAAAAAATTAGTGCTTTTTTAATTTATTTTTTTTAGAGATTGACTGCTTGGTTATAGACAGCAGATAATACATTTTACAAGCTGTTTTACACTTGTTGATTTCACCATGACACTTTTGCTTTGCCACAGTATCTTGTAAAAGGAGGATGCTCATTAGCTATGCATATTCTGCAGTAAATTAACTTGAATACTGCTATTCATATTTATTAGCTAGTGCTATCCTTAAGTCCGAACATTTCAAAAGCTTATAAAAGAACAAATGAAGAATTTGCAGTGCAATTTAAAGCCCTGGCAGAAAACAAACTCCTGTCGGGCAAAGACATTTCCTTCTGCCCCACCTCCCCTGCCCTGACTACTAAGAAGCAACATAGGCTTAACAACTGAGTTGTTGTTTTTTTTTTCCTAGGAATTTCATTACAAGACTATGCATATTGTTAGGTATTGTCAGGCAAAATTTTTAAATTACTTAATCCTACTAATTACTCATAGGAAGGCCAAGCAGACATTCTTTCAGTCAGATGCTACACGAATTAGCCTGTAAATAATTAAAACTTAAGCCTTTAATGTATAGGGATACATGTTATAACTACACACATGCTCAGATCCCTAATTACTCTATGTCTATAGAGCTTCAGTGACTTACACTCACAATCATTTAAGGATCTGTCTGGTGCAAACAGAGGAAAAAAACATCTTAAGAGAGTCTTCTTATGGTTTTTGTTTGTGGTTTTTTTTCCCTGCTACAAATACATTCTGAACTACTATCTTGCACAAAGTCACCATCTAATGAAAGAACCCAAAATAAGCTGTAGTGACCAAAAAGAAATACTGTGCAGTTATTTTGGTGAAATATCTTGCATGGATAACTAGGGTCCATACCTGATCCCCACGCTGCCAGCCAGTTTTCTTACTTAAAACACCAATCTTGGGCCACTGCCCTTCCATGCAGATTCATGCATCACCAACTCAGTCTGTGCAGCTTCACTATGATAGAAATTTTGTTATTTTTTGAATAATTTAGAAAATGTGTTGAGAGGCTGTACTTAGAGCAGAATATTCCTCGGTACCATTTAATAAATTTATCACTTAAATGGGTTTTCTTTTTTCCTTTAAATGACCAGAAATGACATTAAGAAAGCTAAAACAGAAAGTGGAATTGCTATATTCATTTATCCAATATGCATTTATTGGGATTTCTCCACAAATTTAAGTTATTTTTTATTTCCCTTTCCACTTCCTTGAAGAAACAGCTGATGCTTTGTTACACAAGATGTTATTTCCTGCTCTTGATTGATCCGCATTTCTTGAACCCACAGATGGTAAACCCCACAGTTAACTCCTCCATTGGCAATATACATGCTCCCTCAGCACACACCATGCAACAAAGAACCTCCATTCACAATCTAGTACTTGACCAAATAAATTGGCATGTAAATAGTATCAAGTAGAAGTAATTTGTTACTGCTTTTTTATCAACAATAATCAATGACTATGGAAGCCACTGAAGATTTCAAAAACTACAAATGTCTCTATAGTAATTTTAAAGTACATGTACATTTTTCTAGCTGTTGTGGATTATTAATATCTCTATTATATATTCATTAACTATAATGGATCGCTTAGCCTTCACACAACATATCTGTAAAAAGCTATCAGTTAAGCTGTCACACCTGCCTCATCGCAAATTACTCTTGAAACTTTTTATTCTAGAGCTTAACATTAAAAAAGGTCAAACACTTCCCTAAAGAGACTTCATAATTTTTGTTTTATTTTCATACTTCTGAGCCTTACTATACACTTAGCAGCAGCATTTAAGTTCTTCACTGATCAGTGGCAGACATCCTTCAGCTATAGAAACCAATATGAGATATAACTCCACAAGCTTCAAGTGCAGGTTCACTGCTTCTTTGTCCTTCATTTCAAGTCTATGGAATTAATGCTATTATTTCACTTTGGTTCTACTGAAAATTCTACCCATGCTGTACAGGACCCTTTGTTATTTACTCTTTAAAACAGCACTTCTGTTTTCTATTTTTTTCTGTTCTGCTCCACAAAAATTCACTACAAACAGATCAATGCTATGTGACCACATGGAGATAGATCTATCAGCAGGATTTCCAGGACAACACAGAAGCTTAGATTATCAAGCAACAAATGAACAGATGGTCCTGTCATTCCTTATTTCAGAAAAGGTGGATCCATTGATAACATCTGCTAATAAGCCTTTCTTGAGTATCCTTTAGAAAGTCAGCAAGCTATGGTGTTAGAAATGAAAGATCAAATTGGGTCAGGCATGCTCTTCTCAAGATGCACTGTAGCTTTCATAAAGGTAATAACAAAATTGATTGAATGTTCACTCCACATCAGCTTCCTCTAAAGGACAAAGCGTGTCAAGGATGCAGGCACATCGAGTGTATGGATTGGAAGGGGCAGCAAGTATCAGTAGGGGAATATCTGCAGATTGCTAAACATCAGGAAAATGTCCCTAAGTAGTTTTTGATGTTGGTGTGGCTTTTTTTCTTTTGTTTTGGTTTGTTGGGGTTTTTTTTTAGTTTTTGAGTGTACTTTAAAATTATTTTTCTACTGCTGAAATAAATGAAAGTAAACAGACAAGAGCGGCCTGCAGATTTCTCTGTAAATATATTACACTGTCAGGAATGGGATGCGTTTTTCTTTTTATGCTGTTTGGTATCTATAATGACAAGGTCTAGAAAATATCACTAAAAGCCATGAAATAAGAAAAAAGTATTGGAAAATAATTACCTTTCATTTAAGATTCAGTTTAGCAGTGACTGTCTAATAGACACTTCTTCACTGAAAATTACAATGGAATCAGACTTTCAAGGTATTAGGCAACTACCAGATGAGCACCAGGTAGTATTTTCAGAACTATCAGCTATTAATTTCAACATATTTCCATGGGCTTAAGCAACTATGTACTTTGAAAACTTAAAAGTGTTTTGGGGTAATTTTAAATATCTAATTATCTTGAAAGATTTTATCCACAACACTTCACTGTACATTATCCCAAAATTCAGTGGTGTTTTGTTTGTTTGTTTGTTTTCCCTTTTCTTCATTATTCCAAAGACACAAAAGGCTGGCTATTCATGATTTATTTTCCCATGTAGGACACAAGCTCTAATTTTATATTGTCTCTTCAGCAGGACTCAAATATCAGGACAGTTGGCCCTTGGTACTCAGGTTACCCTCTCTTATGTTTAGGGAATGACTGAAAGAATAGAAATGGAGATAAAATTTGAGTCAAATTCATTTGAAATTCTGAAAATCTTCCACAGAAATGAACAACATAAAAGCCTCTGCTCTTTCACCCAGGTCTTCTACAACGTGTACATTTTAATACAGGTTTTTGGAACTGAGTGTTAGTGCTTGAGCTCATTCATCAATAGAACCTATGGGAACATATGAGGTTGTGCAAGCCCAAAAGTCCTCATATTCTGCCATGTTCTCCAATTGCTGAATGGAGCTATTTCCCGTGAAAGCCTGTCTCTGGTTGCTTCAGCGAGACAAGACTGGATACAGTAACTTTTTTTTTTAATTGCTGTCTTATTTAAGCAGAGTGATTCTACTGTCATCCTAAGAATGTAGTTTATCAGAAAGCACAAATAGTTCCCCAAATTACTTTTAATATCAAATTAGATGCATTACTTGCTTCTTTGTGCCTCTCCTGCCCAGCCACAGACAATAGCTGAGATCTTATAAAAAGCAAGTTGCACTTATTTTTTTATTATTATTTAGCATAAATAAAAAATTATCATCTGCAGAGAACTGAAGTAGTAGCAAAAGAGATCAATACCCAATGCATGCCAGAGACACAAAGATGCTCAGATACTCTCTTCAGGCTTCTGGAATAGAGTTCCTAGGTGGGTGCAAAGCTCAAATAAAATGGAAGCTTGATACTGGACATCCTAAAGACTATTATTTAAAAGCAAAGTTTTAACTTCGCAAAGACAAGTGATAGGTTTAGATGTTCTGCAGAGGAAGAGAAGTGGAAAGCTTAAAAAACAGAAATCGGATTTACCTAAGTCTGAGACCACCCACCACAGCATGCTGCTGCTACACTGCAAACATTACCTCCTCAGCTAATGACAAATGTCAAACACAAGGATGCATTAAGACTGCAGAAAAAATTACTAGCAACAATTAACAAGGATATCTACTTACTAACACTGCAGAATAAGATGACATTCACACAGACTGTAATTAACAAATGGCAATTTTAACTGCACCTTTTCCCAAACTCTTCTCCATTTCTCCAATGGCACTGCGCTCTCCTCGTTTATGGAAGAGATACTAGGAAACCATCTTCAGTGGGTGTACCTGCTTAGCTTCATTTTTTACAGTAAAATCAATCTAGTGACTTCAGAGAAGTTGTACTGATTGACACCAGCTGAAGCTCCGTATCTTCTTGTCAAGGCCTCAATGAGAAAACTGTGTTACTTTAACAAAGACAGACCAGAAACACCATTCCCGCTCCTTGCCAATACACAGTTATTCAGACATTCGAAAAGGTTTGTCCTAGAGGGTCTACTGGAACCAATTGCTTTTATTGCTTAATTATTCTCAACATGTCTTCATTTAATTTCATATGATTATCAACTGCTCTTATTATAGAGGTGAAGAACAAGTACAACATTGCCATTTTTGTTTGTTTTTAATGATTAGGACACAGTTTACTGACTAACCAACCTTTTGTTCTGCTCACATTGTATGGCAGATAAGGCTAATTCAGATATTTTTGCTGAAACATTTTAAATATAAGGAGATTAATTACAAGCTTAGTTTTATTTAGTTGCCACTGCTTGTGGAGGATGAGAAGGAAGGCTGCTGAGCTAGTTTGCAAGATCACAAAAATTGAAATGCTAATAAATACGCTCATAATCTGTTATTCTCTTTGCATAAGACAGTGAAGCCCAGGATGTTCAGTGAGTTGTAAAATATAAACACCAGCAGATATAATAACAAAACAAGGCTTTTTAAACCTTATAGTTTCACTTTTCCATAATTGTTTACAGTGAATTCATATGTTTTGGAAGACAAAAATATATAAAATTGTTTGCTACATTTATGTTATACAAGCTAAAAAAAATATAAAATAGGATGGAATATACACTACTTTAGAAATCCATTGAGATACTTTTCCTGAATGTTAATATATTCATGAATATATGTGTAAACAGTCAGATATGACGAACTATTTATAAAATGATAATACTTCACTAAGAAAAAGTCGTCTTGATTATATTACCATGAAATGCAATCTGATAAATTTATTTACTTAATAACCTCTTTTGGAATTAGGTGCTTCAATTACAGTCATTATAATCCAAAATAACAGGTAAACAAAACACTAAAGAAAATACATGGGTCCTAAATCAAGCTTCAGCGACAGCATGAAATACACAAAGATGGAGGATAGTGACAGTCCTTCAGAGCAGAAAGCCCTTTAAACCCAGAAAGAGAGCAAAACCATACAAGACAATGGAGCAAGAAGCACATCTCCAAATACCAAGGTCAGCAATTGATTCACAAGCTATAGCCATACTGACAAACACTCCTAAAGATACTCTTAACACTCCTAAATATTCTCTGAAGTGTCATTATAGTCACAACAAAGTTGTGTTTCCATGTTGCCCATATCTCCCTGCTAGGTGAATGGATGAGTATTCAAAGCTTTCTGCTGAGCTTTCACAGTTCCTGAATTTACTGTATGTAATAACTCTAAAAAACAATGCCGAAGAGACTGGCATATTGTAGCACTTGTATCCTAGAGATATGGTTGCACACTTCAGAAGCAATACAGCACCAGCACTACTTGGATAAATGGAAACTAGAGGCTATTTTGGAAGTGGGGTGCAGCTCAGAAAAGTATGATGATGTACTCTCTGCTCACTTAGCTATATAAAGCAAGGATTGTTTTCCATTTACTTGAATATGCAAAATCTGAATGCAATGAAATTAAAAACATGGAGACAGGAATTTTCGTATGTCTTGCACACCCACATGTCAGAGTTCCCATCTTTGAGTAGATTACCAGTCAGAGACAAAGAAGGAGACCCTCCCTTTGGACTAAAATAATACTGGACATCTTAAAGCACTAATTGGGGCAGTCTTTAACATCCCATCTGCTTCACAAAATATTAAGTATTTACAAGCCTGTACTAATAATACTCTATTTACATTTTTGGGCAGCTTCACATATTCAAAGGCATGTGGAAGAAAAGACGGTTGTTATTTCTGTGTTATGCTTTCTTGCAGACTAATGGGAATAAAGAGAGATTTCAGACTTTTTTTTTTTTTAAGTTTCATATTCGCATAAGTATCTACCAATCTTATAATGATTTTTAATATAAAATGAAGACTGAAGGTAGGAAATTCCAAAATTCATTATATTTTCACACTTAAGCATGCTTTCGGCTTAGTGGTAGCAATTTGTGCAGACTCTTCAATTCACTTCTTCAATTCCCTCACTAAAAGGTGTTAAAGGAATAATGGGTCACAGTAAGCATGCTTGTCAGTGCAAGTCATCAAACAAACAGCTGGTGCATTTCATACACTTAACACATGATTATATTTAAGATGGCTGGGTTGATTTTGGGTACTTTTTGGTTTTGTTTTGTGATTTTTATGTGTGTGTCTCCAAACAATGTCAGAACTTCCAACAAATTAGAAGTCTTCTATTTCTCTAAATATCTTTCAGGAAAAGTAAAGAGAAAGGTTTCTTATTAATATCCAGTCACTGTTTGGATGCTTATAATTAAAGAACATTAGATATTCTACAGTTTAAACCTCTTATGTTCCAGTATTGCTCTTTATGTTTGAAAACCATAGCAACAAAACAGCCAGGTGTGACTACAGTAGCACACCACACACTCATCACAGGTACAAGGAAACTCTAAACAGCTGCCACCCACATTTTCATTCTGCCTCCCTTCTGTTGTGTTAAAAATTTAAAAACATTCATTAGCATTCTTGACAGTAAGTCACAATATATATCCATATAATTGCCTAATTAACCTGATTTTTATAGACATAAAGCAAATGAATGGACAAGTGAACGAACAAAAGACAATAAGCACAAACTTAAATACAAGAAATGACATTTGAAGTCAAGAAATAATTAGTGGGTTTATATTTTTTGTAATGAAAAGAAGGAAGGAATATCTTCCAAAAAAACCCAAACCACAACAATTTCAATATGCTCAAGGACACCTCTATGTACAGACTCCCCAGAGGTTACTTCACAATTCCATATCACAAAGGCAAATTAATTCCACAGATCACACTTAAAGCTTGTCAGTTACACAGGGATTTTGTCTCTTTAACAGAAGGCCTCAGAGTCAGACAAATGTACTCAAGATCAGAGAAACACGTTTCAAAAGACTTTTGGGAAACAGATCTACTATTAAAAGGATTAGACTCTTTGCAAATCTATGCATTGCGCTGCATTCTGCTTTGATTTTCTTGGTATCCTATACCCTACCATAAAAAAAAAAAAAAAAGAATAAAAACATAAGAAAAAGCAACAACATTTTTAATTAAGAGATATTCAGTGACTGAAAACCATAATGTCCATTTTCTCATTTTTGAAGAAAAATACATTTTCATGCATATCATACTATTCATTAATATGTGTAAGTGCATAACTGAACACAGCTGAGTGTCTAGGATGGAAGTAGGGTTAGAGGGAGTTTTATCCTGGGTTGGTTTCTTTTTTTGGTTTATTTGTAATATACATGAAATACAGAAGACACGTCACAGAATTGGAGCCCTTAATACATGGCCTTTGCCCTTCAAAATCAAAACAGAGGAAGGGTATTTCTGATGCTAGGACTGAAAATCCGAAGTTAAATTCTCAGGTGAGCTGGGAACTGATGTGCGATTTCAGCTGTGCCAACCGCTGTTCCAGAAACGCTCTCTACAGCATTTACGGAACTATGCATCTGAAGAACACTTATACAAAGATGAGATCACTGAAAAACACTCTGCATCTCTAGCATATGCTATGAATTATTTTAAAAGTTAAAATATATTATTATTATTATTATTATTATTATTATTATTATTATTATTATTATTATTATTATGTCTTTGATAATCATATTACCTTTTTCTACAGCAGTGGTTCAAACCAGTTTGCCAACTAGGATTATTAGCTTAATATAATGTATTCAAGTACAAGAAGAAAACCTTTCAATTTGGCAATGGATATTAAGCAATGTTCATGGAAGCAGGGGATGTGGAAGATGAATGTTTGCTTATTGTTGAGAAATAACAACAATAAAAACCAACAATTTATAGGAATGGATGACCTGCAAAAGAATGGAAGATAAAAAATAATCACTATAGCAACTACAAAGATTGCTACCACCAACCCAGTGTGAAAAGCTAATAAAATATTCTCTTGGCTGACTTGCTCCAGTCTTCTTCTTCTACCTGTATCCAAAATAGAGTAACCAAGAGTTCATAAATGACGCTATGTAAATGCAGCACCACAAGTGAATTCCTTCATTCTGTCTTATAACAGAGTCTCTTCATGTAACACAGGGTAATCTAGAGAGATTCCCAATTATTGAGACTCACATTTTTTAAGACAAAAGACTAATATCTGCATTTCAATGTAGCATGATGTGTCTGACTTACACTTTCAACCTTTAATTGATAAAAGGATGCAGTACAGTATGGGCTGTACCTCCATCTGTGTCAGTACTCTAATGGTACTTAATACACTTTTTCACTTGAAGTCAGAGATGTGCTGAAGCACTTAGCTGAACCGGGGCCAATATACGATAATCAATAACAGGTCGTCTCATCTGTACAGTCCATTAATAAAAAAGTACCAAACTAGAATGGTAAGTATATTATCCTGCTCCTGTGCATTATTAGCAGCTTTGGGTCACAGGAAAGGCTCTTGGAAAATGAAACAGAATAAGCAGAGCTATAGCCTAGAAACAGGTCAGAGTAGAAAAACACCACAGACCACTGGGCAAAAGGTATCCCTTCTCTTTAAAGACTTGGCCCTTCTGGCTAACATTCCACGGTATGGGCATTCTAATAGCTATTTCTTAAAAATGGGCTTCTCTTGATCACATCAGTAAGAGGTATATGTAAGAAGACTTATTTTTAAAGGAAAAATAGATATTTCTAAGGCCTGATTCCAAGGTAGTGGAAAAGATTAAACTTATGTTTCAAATATTCTGAGAGAGAATATAGTTCCAACAATAGATTTGGAAACTGTGTTGATGGTTTGTGAAATAAGAATTGGAATAGGATTTTAAAATTAATCTGAAAGCTAGATATCAAATTAAAAATAAACACTTAAATACCCTACTAATTACCTTTTGGATTGAAAAAAAAAATAGTCCTACCTTTCAAAAAGTGTTAAGACTGCAGGTAAAAGTTTTAAATCTGTTTAAGGAAAAAATTAAGTTCATTCACATTACCCAAACTGGAGAATGCTTAAAGTGTCAATTTCAGAGAAAAAAAACCTATTTGCACTGTTAAGATTAACTAGTATTACTTATCAAGTGTTGTCGTAGATTTCATAGCAAATTCTCAAAATAACTATTTTTAGAATGGCAGAAATATGGCAAGACAACAGGGCAAGAGTGTGCCTAATTCACTCCAATTCACAGAGTAATGCATTTCTATTCACACAGTGATGCATTCTGGTTTTCAACATGAGAATCCAATCTACTTGATGTCTAGTAGAGTTGAAACAAAAATCACAGCAGCAGAAAACTGACATTGTCTACTTTACTAAATAGAAAAGTACTTTAAAAATGGCTTTTTTCTGTTCATAAACAGTGTTGGACTTCATTTATCAAAACACATATTATGACGGTAGATCTAAACTATTCACAGGAAATACAAATATTCAGCTTGTAGCTCTCTTCTGTTTGACAACTATAGTTCAGTTTGTTATGCACTTACACCTAGGAAGCTCTGTGACATGTGGGAACTTGGCAGTGAGATTAATTTTTTTACTTTTGCTTTCTATGAGAGTTTAATACATACCTGTTTGTTGTGATGAGCACAGGCTAACCAATATTCACATTAAAAAAACAACCAACAAAAAACAAAACCCAAAACCAGAAAGTGGCTTACTATGAATTGTAACAAGCTCATAGGAGAAGCCAAATTTAGACAACAGATCTATTTGTGCAATACTGTGAAGTCTTCAGTAAAAATAGCAGAAATCTGAAGTAGCACATTTTTGTAACTGCACTCTACCTGATGTGTTAAGTGCTTTTCCTGGGTTTTAAATTGATTTTCTGAAAACAAAACAAAACAACAACAACCAAATATTCAAAACAATTCTTATTTCTGATGTACTATATAAGACAATATTTCAGCCTTATTTGATACAGCAAATGAAGCTAGTAAAACTGTTTTTAAGAGTGTTGGTAAGCTGGATTTTCCATGGAACTTTAGGTTTTAGATGTGTAGGTGCTTTTGCATATTCCTCCTCTAACTGTTTGCTGCACAGAAAATACCATGTTTTCTAATAAACATCCACTAAAACTTTGTATGCCCATATAACTCTTACCTATACATTACTTTTATACTGACCCATCTACTCTGAAATTCAGTATAATATAGCTCCCAATTGCCTACATAATGCTCTTCAGAGATACCTGATGAATGGTTTCCCATTTGTCCTTTTTGTGTGCTGAAAATAAAAATACATTCTTAGTACTTAACCTACGTCAGGTATAAGCAGCCTTCCACCATACACAGACACAGGATGGTACTTCCTAGAGTAGGAATATAGTACACATTGTTGGTACTTTACAATCTCATTCTTCAAATCCATGTGTGGTATTACCACTGAGCAACTGACAACCTCCTATACTGTGTATCAGGATACACTAGTGCACATTTAAGATCCTAAAAGACAAAATCATTTTGATAAACAAGATCTAAAGATGAACAGAGGTGGAATCACATTTTAATTGTGGAATTAGCTCATTCCCAGAGAAGAAGAATGTCTGTGTCAGCAAATTCAAGCCAGGATCTACACCTTGTATTTCTGCATACACCAACTGTAAAAACAGGTTTGCTGTGTCATGATGTAGGACATAGACTGGCAAAGTGATGTTTCTTGATAAATAGTGTTTCTAGATCTCTATTTTTTAAGGTCATATTAAACATGATGAGTTAGGAAATATACTGCCTTATTTATTCATTTCTAAAATATTGTAACTTCCTCCTGTGCTGCAGGCTACAAGTCAACTTATACATGCACTGTGATAATTTTCTCATTAGATTAATGTGCATTCAAACCGATACTCGTTCTTAAGTAAACCCAACTCGGTCCCGATAACAAACTACTTCCCTAGAAATACACCCAAAAAACCTTGCAATTAGAACACTAAGCTTGCTTGACCTTAAACTATCCTATCTTGGGTCACAGAAGTGACAGAAACTGTGAAATTCACCTTGAATATTACTACATTACTAGCCCTTTTTATGACCTGACATTTTAACAGTACAATCTAAATGCTATCAGTAAGTATTAGTGAAAGTGTATCCTTGATCTGCACTTTTTTTAGTTCACTAAAGGTCCCATTTGTTTTTATTGAGGTTAATGGATCTGTGAATACAGATCCATTAACCTCAGAATTTTTAAATGTTAAATCAGCAGCTTTAAATAAATGTTAACATGAGGCAGCAATTACTGATACTGTAATACAAACTGGAGGGCAAAGTTTGGAGCATGGACTCCTGAGAATATGTTAAGCACCTAAACTCCTTTATTAGTAAGTTTTATAAAAAAACCTCACAATATAAATCTGAATTTTCTCTGTAGCTACCAGCTATATTTCCTTGAGAGAAAAACTGAACCATGCAGCATTTAACTGAAGGCTTACAAACGGGCCAATTCATCTGTTATTTTTGCTTTGACCCACTCTCTTTATGTAAGAACTCCACATCTATAAAGTGATCATTTACACACTCACCCTGTGGGTATAACTACTTACAAAGTTAACATGTCACAACCAGCACTTAAGAAACCAAGTTTGTTATCCCCAAAATGGTGATTATACAGTGTTTCAATAGCTTGACATTCAGAATCAGAATTTATTGTAGACCAGCTATTTAATATCCCTGGAAACTGCTATAGGCAAGAATTGCTCTGAGGGAAATCAGCAGGAGCTTTATCATTGCAAGAACAGTGTTGTGCAGCTAAGTTAGCTGTAAGACAGGCTCTTGAATAGGGATCTGGGAGCATCACAGATTCCCCCTGTCCTCAGCACAAGAAAGAAGGGAGTTGCCACAAAATACACACTTATGATTAGATAGCGGTATTTTGAATTACAAGGTAGTCTTTAAGGGAATACACCTGCCTTTTAGTCACTAGAAATCTCTTTTCTACCAGTCTGTGTTGACTTGATAATAAACCCAGAGATAAATGGCTTTTCCTAGAGACACCTACTAACTCAGTTTTTTTTTCATATTAATTTGTGCAACCTGCTGAATTCCAGTTATAATCATAATTTAAATGGCTCAGATAGACAGACATATGCCCACGGACTATTTTCAGTCCTCATAAAGGAGGACAAACACATCAGCAGACAGCGTAAGGACTGACCAAGGTTGTTAAATGTAGGATTTGCATATAATGCCACTAAGCGGACACTTGGAGGATCCCTGTTTGCCAATCTGCTGCCAAAATTGACAGCAGAGTGGGAAAAAAAAACAACCTGTAATTTTCTCATCTGCCTGAAATTCCAATTACACCAAGTTAAGACTACTGTAATTCCACTCTATGTATTACATTGCTAACAACTTGCCACCTCAGGTATAATGATATCTGCAGAGCTTAGGGATTTTTCTACTCCATTTTAAATAAAGCAAACTCAATTTCAAAATTAAATCAACTTACAACATAAAAAAGTAGAATGAATTTAAAACAGTCTCTCAGACCTTGCTGGGAGTGAGAAGTTCATAACGTACTATTCAATAACAAAGACATCTAATACAGTCAATAATATAAAAAGCAGAATTTCTAGCTTACTTTAGGAGATACACATTAACAGGCCAAAAACTGCAAATGGTTCCAAGTGGAAAAAAAGGAGTAATAAAGAGGAACTCGTTGTTAATAAATGGCATCTCTACCTCCTCCTATTACATCTAGCATAGTCATTGACCTGCTTCTATCATCACCTATCAGTATGCAGGTCTATCGCTTTAGGTTGAGTTTGTCTTTGTTCATGGAGATGGGAGAGTAGTTCTTATGCTTGTTCAGATGAGAAGAATTTTTCTAGATGAATTCTTGTGATGGAAAACTGCATCTGATCTCACAGGTTTGTGCTGGACCCCTCTGCTCTGTATATCAGTCTACAAAGCACGTGTTTTGCCTCATGCCTACTGTCTATAATCTCACATATCAGTCAACCAGACCAACAGTATTTCGCATTATGAATACTTAAGATTTATTTCTTTTAGTGAGTTACTCTTTCAAAGTTGCTCTCCCAAAATGGAAACTTCAATTATTGTATCATGTCAGGCACAGAATTGGCCTAATAAAGATGGTACAGAACCCACTTGACACCACTGGACATTTCAACAGTGTCTCTAACCTAGAAGCTTAAGAATCACATACACATTTTATTATACAGCTAGTTAACTACTAATTAAAACTGTGTCACTATGAGAAAGAAAAAAAAGAAATAAACAAGTCACCTGCCACTTCTCCACTGAAACATAACCTAAACCAAAGCTTCACATGCAAGAACACTTATCAGTTGTGTTTGTGCCTACATTCCTAGAGGGACAGCATAGTCCATATACAGTACTCAGAGAACAGAGAAAAGCTATTGAGTAATTTCAGAATAATAATTTTTATAGGCAATACTTCCCCAAAATGAACACTGACACTTATCAAACACTTCCACACAGATTTTTGACCAATACTGACATAAAATTATGGCAATAATTTTATAAAATTCTTTCCACTACGGTCTTTGAACATCTAAATAACCATTTGGCATAGACTGAAACTGAAGCCACACTCAGCTAAAACCATTTGTCATCAAACTATGTACAAATAGGTGTATTGGAGTAGTCTACATATTGAAACCTGCCATAATAGAAGTCTGAATATATCTGATGTCAGTCCAGTGCCTGGAAGCTCCACATAATGGAGAAAACAGTTAATGGATAAGTAAAAAGTTTCTATGCAGGAAATTACTTCAATCCCCTTTGCATTCCTTCCCAACCCCAAAACCAGAGAGTAACACTTCTGTAATAATATACAGACCAAGTAAATCAAATCTAGTACAAAACCACTTGCTGTTCAATGTTATCTGTAATTAAAGTTAAACTGGAATGGGATTATGTTCCTTCACACAACTCTCCCTTACTTCACTCAACCCAAATCAACTAAAGCACAGTGCTAAAGGTGTTCTGTGACTAGGGATCTTCACACTGATAAGCAGAAACCCTAATTATATAAGATGTTGTAAAACAGGTTCAGATGCTACCTAGTCCTTTTACATTATTTAGAAGAAACTTCTTGTTAAAAAAAATTTAAAAATGCTCTGAAGTTACCTTGCACACCATTCAAACACCATTATTACAGACCATGAAGTACAACCTGACTGTATAACCTGTTTGTTATTCTGTACATATTGTACTTAATATGATTAGTTGCAGAGTAAAGGGAAATTGTTTTCTGTGACACCACTGCAGACACCCCTTCTTACTCACAAACCGTGTGGAATACAACAGTGCTCTGAACAGTTTCATCTGACAACAGTTTCACAGTTATCCAGCACACCGTTGCTATTTTACTCTTTTGAAAGTAGAGTGGATATGTGAGAAAGCAAACATCTGCTCATACAGTGAGATGGGTTATACACTACCTTTCAGGAGGTATTTGTGCCTGTTGAAACACACCGAGGATCTGCTTGCATTAAGAGAGGTCTTGAGAAACACACTTGATGGCAAGCAGGAGAGGATACCATAATAATAAACATAGAAGAAAGTATGAACACTGTGCTTTCCATGTAACCCCTTGAACAATCTACATCTTCAGAAGACAGCAGTAACCTTGAAAACAGACTAATCACTGGAGATAGTGTTTTTACAGAAATTATTACAGTATGATTTTCACCATATATGTATGTCTGGTGAGAAGACTATTGGTAAAGACTTGTTTATAACAAAAAATTAGTACAAACACTGGAAATAAAAGACTATCAGAAAGGAAGAATATGCCAATTACCATTCCTGAACAACTTGTATGATTGAATACTGAGTTTATACAAGTATTTTTAAACAAAAATATTTTTAAAGTTTCTGATAGCATTCAGGATCAGGAAATAAAAGCGTATGAGCCTATACCGAAGGGAAAAAAAAAAGTACAGAAACTGATTCTGCTTGAAAAAGTACAGAGATAAAATCCTTCCTGGGAATTTTTTTTCTACAACCATTTTTTCCACTCCACCTGTAAAGCACCTAATCTTTTCAACTCTAGATATACATCTATTAAACCAGTCCATTGTGATGCTCTAATTCTTTGACCTAGACAGACTTGGTAGCTGTGGTGCTCCATTATGACTTAATAGGCAACTGGTAGAAAGGATGTTCTCTGCTTTCTATCTCTGATAGTGTTAAACATATATTGACAGAATGCCTCTCTGTGCTGCTCAGTGGTTGGCACTTAGGAGAAGTTCAATTAAACAACCTTGAATCTGTCTGTCCATATAAGATACAGATTTACTTTTGTGTGCCTAATTGCTAAACCAGGGTATTTACTCACTCTACAATTCTAAAGCCTAGCTATTCATTTGGGAGCATTATATATACTCTGCTGCATAGAGCTGGCAGAGATAACCTGAATAACATTTCACACCAGTTGCTTTTCCTCTCCCCCTGGATGTTTTGTCCATGCAGGCCAGAACAAGGATTGTGCCTGTTTCACAGAACTCCCTGCACACCTGCACTCAGTGAAGTTAGCACGTTGTACATAATCCTGAAAACATGTGGCTACTCTCTTTCCTAGCATGAATTAGATTTAGAAACATTCACATTTTATAAAAGGAGAAAACCCACTTCATACTTGTAAGGCAATTAAATGTTTTTTCATTGCTCAGAGGTTAATGTGGTTGGGAGCTTAGAAGTGGATACTTCTAGCAGAAATAATGAGTGGATGGCACACAAAGAATTAACAAATTATCTTAATCTGGCTTTGTTTACAAATATACAGTCCCTGCAGATGGTTTTGAACAGAAAGAGATTTTAAGAGCATAACTCAGGCATACAAAGTGATTATCAACCAAAACTTTAATCAGCAGTTTTGTCTTTGTTCCTGCAGAGAGCAGATTATTCTCTGAACTGCTCCATAGCCCTCTGTATACTTTTGATCAGAGCTCTAAAATACAGCTAAAGACTGATTATTCATTATTGCATCAAAAATAAGCTTTAAACTTTCTCCATTGCCATGTTTTGCTTTACAAAGATGGAGCAGGAGAGGTATTCTAGTTTCAAATTTAGTTTAACTGACTTACATGGTCAGTATTATCTCCTTAAAGTACCTGCATCTGCAAACAAACAAATAAATATGGTTCTTCATTTCTACTTAAAAAATGGACTCAATAATTGTGCCAAGCAATGTAGCTCTGGATGAAAGGCAATCCTGAAAGCTTGATTAAAATTACTTCCCAAAATTCAGAAACCAGGGGGGGAACAGAAGGACCCCAGTATTTTATTCTTAATGAAAATAATATGGTGCTATTATAATGCTTGAATTAAAGGGTTTGTAATATTTTACACCGCATTGACTTCAATTACAGAGTTCACCAGAGTTTTCAAGCCTGAGAGTTTGCTGACCCTTGGTCAAATGAGAAATGTGATGTCAGGAGCTATAGCAAGCACGAGTTATCAGATTGTCTAGAATTGCCTTGAAAAAAATCCCTAAAGGGATCCCTTTCACTGGTCATTTTAAAAGCACGTGGCAATCTTAACACAGATGCAGGAAAAAGCACAAAGGGGACCACTGCTGAAATAGCATGCAGAAACAGGTGAATTAAAATTCTACTAAGATAACCAGAATACAGTATCAGGTGCTACAGGAAAAGTAACATTGCAAAGACTTTACAGCAGCACTTGCTTACCACCAAAAGTTCATCATTACAGCCATGCTTACTTTTGCTTTTTGTTATTTATGTAATATAGTTTCCATATGTGTGTGGTATAAATCACAACATTTCTTGGTGTAGACTGCTAAACACCAGATAGGATTAAGAGTAACAAATGGCAGACTAACTTACAGATTTAAAACTACTTTTCCTATGATTATTTACTTGGGAGAAGAGGCCAACACCCATCTCACTACAACCTCCTTTCAAGTACTTATAGAGGGCAATGAGGTCTTTCTGCATACAGCTGGAACTGAAAGATCACTGGCTTATTAATTTTTCTTTTTTTCTGAAACAAGAGGACCTTTTAAATACTCCTCGGTCCTTCTAAACAGCTGACAAGCAGTGCAGAAAAAATATTTGCAACAAAAAAGAAATCCCAAATGGCTACCGCTTATTTGTTGCAATTCCCATTTACTCTTGGAAACTGCCTACTACTCAGAAACAATAATGAAATTGATATCAAGTTAACTCTACAAAATTACAGTAGCTATCTATGAATAGTGTATTTGTAACTGTAATTTCCATGCATTCTATACTTTAGCAATAACATGCAAATTCAGTTGTACATGTTTAATTATTTGTTTAGTTTAAAACAAAAACTATACGAGTTAAACTGATTATCCATATACATATGTTTAGCAGATTAATTTGGTCTGAGGTCTTTTGGAGAAATAAATTTGTAGCTTTGCATTGTGATGTATACAACTACAGAACTGCCTACAACCAAAGCAACCAAAACAGATTTTTCAGTTTAGGAAAAAAATATCAGAATAACTACATAAACTAGGCTAACAATCCCAAAACACTGGTATATATTCTGGCCACACTCGGAACTGGAAAGATACTTGATCTCCCAAGATTGCCATCTTGCATTTCAATACCCCGGTGTGTTCCCTGCCTGGATAGGATAAAAATGGATAGGAGAAACACCAATTAACCAAGTTCTGCTAGTTAATTAAAAACCTACAGGGTATTTAATAATAAAAACCCCACATCCTTGAGAGTATCTATCTCCAAACATTTACTGAGAACAAGTAAGTTACTGGAAAATTACTTTTACTTGCTCAGCTTTATTTATAAACCTAAGCATATTTCAAGTCTGAAAGTCAGTGTACAAAACCAGTACCAAGACAACTCAGCTGTAGAATCCAACTTCAGTGCAGAAATGTAATAGTTTGATCATGATAGGAAAAATGTATCATTAGATTAATTAGGTAATTATCAAAATTCACAGCTGCTCTCTTTGACAACTGACTCAGTGGCTCCAAATTAATGAGGGATACTTTCTATACACTTTCAACAAACAGACGTTTATAGAAACACTTGTTTCTTTGATGTTTGTCATGAAAGCTAATAAAGGGACCGCACACTCAAACTAAGCTGTTATTCAAGAAGCATGATCAAAAAGTAGTTCTTATGTTTGTGCTTTTTAACTAATAAACTGCATTCAATAATGAATAGAGAACGCTTATGATGCCCATTTACTTCAGCAGTATATATTAAAAAAAAAATAAAATGAAAAAAGCTTTAAAACACAGGATTAAAAAGCTTTAAAGACAGGATTGGGCTCAATTTGATTTTTATAGCCAGTCTGTTTTTCAAGCAACTGAATTCAACAAAAGAGGAGTTTGTACAGTAGAATATTGAAAAAAATTCTAAAATATAGGAATGAAACGTGAGAATCTGATCCTCACAGTACAAGTGTTGGATCATCGTCTGTTCAGTGATCCTACTGAACCATATAAGTTGAGTTATGGGACAAAAATCTTCTCACCAGTAATATGCAATTGCTTATCCAAATCATATGTCTTGAAGTCCAAAATAAGCTTGCAAATATTTATTCTCCCTTTAGAATAATTATTCAATTTATCCTCCCCTAGGGCAGAGAAATTCATGACTGGTTGAAGAAACAGTCCACTCACCTACACAGAAAGAAACAGAACTTCTTTCCTGGGACAACACTTAGTTTTCCAAGCATACAGCGCCCAAAGCCTAATCACATCACCTCTGCTCTCCACTGCTATGTTCCTGGAGATCACTTCGGGTATGCAAGACGGCAGCTGCCACTGAACAGGGCAGCTTGTTCCTCAAGTGGAGCTTTCTTCTCTCCCTTTTGGCTCTACCATTGTGCAAAGTACTGAACTGGTTGTGCTTTAGCCACACTGCTCCAAGTAATGTTTGAATGGGAATACAAATGACCATGGAGATGGTCCTGTGAAAAGTCATACTAGAGAGTATAAAATCCAAACACACCTAAAGGGTTAAAGCAGGTCAGTAAATATAAGATCAAAGTATTTTTTTACAAAAAAAACTGAAACATGTAATAAATGAAAAAAATAAGTTCTGAAGGTTTTGGCAGTATAACTTTGTTTCTATCACTTCTGTATTCTGACAAAAGCTTCATGGAAACTTCTACTGAAACACTTGAGATTAACTGGATTACTTTTGTAAAGTTTTATTCAGGTTTCTACTGGAACTTTTTATTCCAGTTCAATATAATTTCATTTTTCTTATTTCCTTATATAGAGATTAAAAAGTATATTTAATTTGTCAAATAATTAAAGGTATTAAAAAACAAACAAACAAACAAACTCAACCCATCACTAAAGGCTTCTTTAATCTGAACTTTCAAATTAACTTTGAAATACAACTTCAAACACTACTTCTTTGTTTTTCATTAAGTGGAACTGATATAAGGATAAGGACCTTCCTCTCAAGTGCTCCGAGAATAAAATAAACACCTAGAAAAATATATCCTAGCCAGAAAAAAGCCCATATTAACATATAAATGAGAGATGAACACAAGATTGACACAAATGTAACAAGAAAAGTTGGGTTGACTAATGGTCAAACAAGAATATTGAAAGATATTATAGGAAGAAGTCTGTGCATTGGAGAACTCAAAAGCTATTCCATAATTTACTTTAGACAGCTCTGTTACTAGGCAGAGCTTGTGCAAACTCTCAGCTTTAGTCAGCATTTTACCTAATCTCCTTACTTAAAGCTAGTACAAGCCTCTCCTAGCAAATTCTGAAAGCTGCTTTTACATCTTGTACAAACAGCACCACCCTCCCAGATTTACAAATGTGTTCTCTGGGAGGAATGATCCAACCTTCTTGGCCAAATCCCTGCTGAATTTTGTGGATATTCATGAAAGATAAATACAGCACATAAAGGACAAAGCAAATATCCTTTTCCAGTAAGTAGGCAAGTTTGCTTAAACACCACTAACAAAACGAGGGTGGGAGAAGGGATATATTTCTTCAGATATGCTGAACTTATAAAGCAAAAGCTTCACAGGACAGTTTGCATATCATTTGGTAATAGCAATAGAAAATAGAGAGTGATTCCACAGTAAAATTTGTCATCCACTATGACTGAATTAGCTGTCTGAATTTGAAGATGATGCTCAAAAAACATGACTCAAAAACAAACACCAAGAACTATAAATACTTTCTAGGGAACATAATTTGTAACAGTTGAAAAAAGACTTAAGCATTAACTCTCATTCTTTAAATTACTGTAAATATTTACATTTCTACAGACTACCCATACTCTACTATAGAAAGGAGTCTTTCTTTGCAGTTAGATCTTCACAAGACAGATATAATTTTCCACTTAATTTTTTTTCATCCTTAGTGGTGATATGACAGAAACAACTATGCTGTATTTTTTTTTGTCTGCACCTCTCTGCACTTTTTGCCTGTATATAGGGTCTGTCAGCAGACAGTGACGAGCTCACATGATTGGTTTCTCTCAAAGCTGTTCCCAAGCATATATAAAGCCAAATAATCTACCTGACCTTATGCAAACCCTAAATATACAGGGAAAGGAAACACAACAGGGAATAGGTTACAGATAGTGTGCTTTCAATATTCTGATAAAATAACTCTCCCACTGATTCTTGGAATGAGTGTTGCTGTGACTATGGAACCATGCTCTATGATCCACACAACAAACAGAAAAAATAAAACCAAGAAAATAAAATTAACAAACAAACAAACAAACAACCAAACCAAAACTAACCCACAGTGTGACTGTTCACTCAACTCCTATTCAGATCTTGGGCAACCAAGCTCATGCTAAGGCCTGATGTATGGTGGGAGCACTGCCTAGGCACTCCAGGTAGGCAGGAAGCACTAACAGGCAATTACACAGCCATGATCACCTGCAAACTGCTGTTTCCTGCACCATTATCAGCTTTCTGGCAGTTTCATCAGAATTTATGAAAGCAGTACAGACCAACATCATCCTACTCAAAGGGCTTCTGAAGTCGTTCCAACAGCAGCTGGACTGCAGAGGTCTTCATGCTTTCCAGTGTGATGCAGGGGATCGCCTGCACCCTGATGAAGGAGGAGGGGTGAGCACTTTCACCATCTGAAGGTTGTTTTATTATTTTCATAAATGTACAGATTTAAATTATGAGTCTTAAGTTATGAATTCTTATTACTTGAATGGTGAATAAGTGAATTCACATGATAGATTAGTCTGGGCAAAAGTTGACTGAGTCTCTGTTTGTCATGTTTGTTTACTGTATTTCTTAAAGAGCTCATTAAACAAACTTTAAATCACAGAGCATGTTGTCCCGTAAATCTGAGCGTTCCAAAGGGACCATAACTGCAGCAGGGTGCGGGACTATTGCTTCATACTGTTAGTTATACAGAGAAACTACTGTGCTCCCAATCATTCCTCCAGGCTAGTGTCACTACTTCCTATGCTATTTTTCCCTTATTTTCCTACTCTCCTCCTTTGAACCTACTGGTTTAGCTTTAACCCCTCCTGATCCCTAGAAGGTAATCTCTCTGTTTTACTAATGGTGTCATGCAACAGGTTATCGCTTCATAGGGCAGGGCTGTTTTCACAAAGAGCCCAAGCTACAGGGTGACTTCACTGCCTTGGGCTTTGTTTTACACCTTGTCACTGGAAACAGAGAGCTCACCCTGCAAGGCACGTATTGTCATTTTCTACTACAAAACTTACTATTTTTATAACTCACAATGTTTCTCAAATGGCTTGTGTTGCTTAACGATAATGTTTTCAGTTAGATTTATTCAGATTCTTTAAGGTCTAGAGGCAGTTTTTCCCATCCAAAGCAAAATTCTCTAACCTAATCAGAACTCTATCCTGTAAAATTGTAAACCCTCACCAAACCAGAGGTGTCTCTACATGCCATGGTCCCTTCCTGCTAGAGTTGTAGCTTGGAGAGCTCCTGCACTCTGCACGGCACAGGACTGAAATGCACCACCTCAGAAGGTGGTAGCTGAGGTGTAGCTGAGGCTAATACTGTTGATATCTAGGGTGACAAACTGAAAAGCTTGAAGAGTATTTGACTGGTGGACAATGCAATTTCGAAAAGCAACTGTGTACATTTCTTGCACAGACAGTTTTTACTTAGAACTTCCTTTCTCTCACCTCATGGCATGATTCACCAAGTACAATCACTAGTACTGCACTAGGGAAATCTTTATAAACCCAACCTCTGCTAAGTCTTCTAGCACAAGAGAAAATCAATTGTTCTCCACTCTTATGGACAGAACTTTTTATTTACCATGTAATATTTTTATTTCAGTTGTTCAGAGCCATAGGGTTGTTCAGTTTTATATATTAAAATACTTTTAACCACTCCAATTACCAACATTACAAATTATATTAATCTGCAATTATACAGCCGTATCCTCTACAAGGTAGCCCATTATTTTTATTGGCTTGGAAACTGGGATATAAAGAAAGAGACGTGAAAGCCCAAGGTTAGGAGCAAGACCAGTAAAATAAACTACATCTCCCCAGTTACAACAGAGTTTTAGATTAAAGGGAACATGCACCTAGCCCAATCCAAAGTCCTCACTATTTACCTGCAAGCCTCTCAGGACTCCTCCAAGAGCCCTATAGGGAAAATACATGAATTAAAATGAAATATACTGGAGATTTAAAAAAATAGATTTGTTCAGTGCAGGATAAGGACTACAAATTCAGAAGTCTATTACTAAAAATATTAAAAATATAATCTGAGGTACAGAGTCTGACTTTCTTCTTTGAATTTCTTTTCCAGTCATATAAAGGATGCAAACTCCCTAAATAAGGAAACTGGTGAAAGAAATTAACGCATTCAGAGGAAGAGAGTTTTATCATGTTGCTGTTTATAGCAGCCTCAACTGTACCACTTGCTTGCCAGCAGCTGATGAGTGAGGCAACAGTACTTTCTATTCTCTGTTTTTGTGAAGGGAAATCCATAAGCATAACAGTACAGTCTATTTCTGCTCTTTGCAACATTTTACAGCCATGACTACATCTCATGGTTTCTAGAAACTCTTATCTAGCACCCCACACTATTAAAATTTGTGCCCCACCATGCAATAGGGGCTTAAAGGAAGAAAACATATATTTTTACACAAAATTGACCAGCTGAGGTCCAATAACACATGGGAGCACCTGAATTTAGACACATCAGCATCTTCCTTCTTCCCCTCCTGATGCTGACATGAATTTCTGACCATGTTCCCTGATAATGTATATGACTAATACCAGGTGAGACACCAACACTGGACCTAGACAAAGCACTATTACATGAATAAATACATAACAAGTCATGCATGAATACTGGTTAGTATCTTAGCTGGTGGAGTTGATGTCCTGATTTTAAATCTGTGGCACTTGAACAATTTGGGTTTTTTTTTCCCTCCAACAGGTCTTTGAATAAGGTCTGAAAAATCAGCTCTTTATTCTTCCACAAAGTAGTTTCACTGGGAAGACTAGCATATAGTTCAAGTCTCAATACAAAATTTATGCTCAGTAATACCCTTATTTACCCTCTTCTGGTGTACTGTACAAAAGCACTTACTGTCTCATAACACACTCTAAAAAGAAAAGTATTGCAATTTCCTCTCCTTCGCCCAGTGATATAGATAAAACATCTTGGAAGGGAAAAGGCGCCAGAACAAAAGCTGTGTTTCAGCCATAGTATAGCAGGATGACAATTACTAGGGCTGATGACTTTTTTTTTTTCCCCTCCAGAAAAAAATGCCTTCTCACATCTATGGACTCTAATGAGAGAGAAGCTGAGGAATGACTTTTATAACTGCAGTTTTGGCCACTTTTTATTTCACCACTGTCCCATCTTCTAATACTTAAATCCTATCACCCCTCTTTTTCTTATGAAATATATTTCACATTCCTGGGAGTGAAAGGGCAATATTAGATAAGCATTTTCTAATGCACATCTAGGCCAAAACCCTACTTGGAATGAAGAAATGAAACCATTTATACATATATTTGAGACGACTGCTAAAGAAAACAAATAATCTGGCTTGTAACATTTTTGGGACTTCCATGACATGGCTAGTCTAAATCTCATTAGCCAGTTAATCCTCTATAACCACTTAAAAATTAAAGTATGTTTCTTAAAAGAATCACTTACATTGCTTAAGCTGCAGTGTTCTGAAGCAAATTGCAAATCTTTAATTATAAGAGATTAATTCTTCCATTTACCTTATTTTTGGCCAACTTGATAACTGTCCTAGTGCATCCATACTCTTTACTACCTTGCATTTCATCCTTCATCAGACTGGACATGAGTTCTTTATTACTGCTGAAGTTTTTTTAAGGGCAAATTCTTCATCATTAACTTCATATTTCCCCCCTCACTATCAATTACTTTGATAATTTTTCTCTGATCATTATCATCTTCCTAATGCATTTTTGCCAGTTACAGAAACTATGACTCCCTTGAGAGCCTAGCTTCTAGAATATGACCATCAGTTGCAACTCTCCTTGGTGATCAATTCCCTCATTGTTTTCTTGTACAGGTTTTGGGTGTGTTTTTTTTTTTTTTAATCTTTATCATTCTAACAGCATAGTCATATCTTTCAAAAAATCAATATTCAATTTAATCCCTTTCAGTGCCCATCAGATCACATGATATAAAGAGAATTTTTCTTTTTCTCCTGAAGCCCTTCTTTTAAAATCATATTCTGTAAAATCACTTCTCTATGATTTCTTTCTTAGCCCATAACTTTTAACAGTAATATTCCTTTTCCTTTGGATAGGGTTTTGGTTGTTTGGGGGGGGGGGTTGGCAGTTTGGTTTTTGGGTGGTTGTGTGTTTTGTTTTTCTTTTGTTGTTTGGGTTGTGGTTTGGGTTGTTTGTTTTCATTTGTTTTTGTCAGAGGAAAAAAAATCTGTCTGCTAAATGAGTGTTTTCTTGCCAGTATATTAACATAAATGGGTTATGTCTGATGAAGAACCATTGTACGTCTCAGTCAAACTTCTGAGGTGAAAAAATTTAATGTGAAACTGTTAATTCTGAAACCAAGAAAAAACTAAAACACATTAAAACGATGAAACGCCTTCTGAAAAAAGGCTCAAATGTGCTCCTCCTCTGCACTATGAAAACAGAACACAGCAATATTATGCCTAATAAATAAAATAGATGTGATCATGAAATGAAGCACTTTAAGTTTGATTTGTAATTCAAACACATTTAAGGAAAAATAATAGGTATTAACTGAAGTTGTACTATTTAAAATAATTTCTAAATATTTATAATATTTCAGACTTTTTTAAGATAGATTACTTCAGCTTCAGAATTTCTTCTTATAGTTATTATTTCCAGTTGCTACTGAACTGTTAAATTTAACATGAAGGAATCAACTTTTTTCTCTGTGTAACCAAATAATATCACAACATGTCCCCTTTTAAAGTTAAAAGATACTCATTTACTTTTGTAAATTGTCCTGAACTGAGTCTACATAAATTGAGCCATAACATCCTTTAGTTATTGCTCAGTTTCAAGTTCTAGATATTCTGTACCGTCTCAGAACAGCTGAAAGGATTGACAGTCAAACTGCTGTGGATTTGACTGCCTCATAAAGGGTTCTGTTTAGTTTTTTGTCCAACACATTCTCCGTTATCAAGACACAGAACAAACATTGCAACATTTCTTTGTATTTAGCAAAAAATGAAATAAAATCCTAAAACCTTGCAATGTTAAATTATTTTGTCAGAAATGAGGTAATGTTCAAAGATTTTAATTTTACTGAACATCACTTAATCTCTCCAGTATTATTTAAATAAAATTTTATCTCAGTTTACCAACTAACTCAGACGTCCTAACTTTAAAGGTGTAAGATCTCCACATGACTTTTCTCAAGACCACTGTAAAGTATATAAAATTTTCACTGAATAGGTAAAAGTGTGCACTAACATCAAGTTTCTAGAATATTCATAGTAACGTGCATAGAAAAAACCCACCACCAACAAACAACAAACCACAGATAAAAACCAATATATGTAATTTTCAGAAAAATAAGACAGTATTTAAATTAGTGGTATTCTCAACAGCTCTATGTGATCTAGGAATCAAAGTAAACATATAAAAATATGGTTATAATTAACAAAAATTCCCACACGATTCATTTATTTGGAAGAAACTTAAATTATCCTGCTAAAGGGAAATTCCCATTGCAAAGCTCCCGTGTTAAACCATAGATAATGTAACATTTTCAATTCATTTTCTCTCTCAATGGTATTTCAACTCATTTAAAGAATGAGCTTCAGAGACTCTTTCTTTAGATATATTTTACCCCCAAGATGAACTTTTTCTTACAATTGCAGGCAGACTCCATAAAACAAAAAGGTATAATAAATACTCCTGAGCTTCCTTTTTCCTCTCACTGCAGTTATAGACATACTAAGAAGCCCACATTCCACAATTATGAGTCATCTAGACAGCGTGCCAATTAAATGAAGGTAGATTCTGTGCATGTTTATTTACTAAGACTTGTGAGCCTTAACCTTCTGTGAGGCATTTATAGAAAACAGCTACAAGAAATCATATGAAGCCACAAACTTGAGAAGCTAAACCAATAAAAATGTTGTAGTTACAAAATAGAATAAAACAAACAAGCCCACAATGTCATTAAACATCATTAGACATTGTAGTCCAAAGAAACCTTGCATTATTCTGCATTCCATACTCATTCCAGAGGAAAGGGACATGAAATTTGAAAAAAACAAAACCAACAACAACACAAAAACAAAAAAACAACCCAGCAGCTTCCTGAGAGAAGAGTGTAAAGCAGCACATCACATTCAAAGAACAAGACTCCCTACAAAGAACAATTATCCACAAGATGCGCAGTTGCAAATTATAAAAAGCTTCCAAATTATACTAGCATGCAGTCTCCAGCACCACCACAAAAGACAACAGGAAACAATAAAATCATCTTAGTTGCATTACAGAGAGTTTTCAGAAAATTATTCTTCACTCCACACAATGACAAACAATAAATAACCTTCTTAGTGTTTGTTGTTTTCTCCATACCTTGGTACATGGTACCTTTTCTAGTACCTGCAACAACTCTTGTACTTCATGCTAGAAAGACACATTACCCTCAGACTTACTGGAAAAAAAACATACAGCTACAGAGTAGTCCTTATTCATTTCCATTAGCTTATGTGGCCATTCAAGGTAAAGCCTTCAAAAACAGTCTCCAATGCTTATTAAAATGTGAATGGAATATAATACAGGGCACAGTATCATTCTGTAGAGGTTTTTTTTTTCCCTCTATGACAACATAAACGACATTTTATACTTCTCTTTGCATCTACTGAATACACCAGGACATTCCAAGAACAAAACAGACTACTGTTTTTCATAGCCTTATTTACTCAACTTTTGTTTATTCAACTGAATATAGCTGGGGAGTTTGTATTCAGCTTGACATTTCTACTGATGTTGGCACACAGGATACCCTAGAAGATATTAAGTGTTTAAATAAAATAACTGCTTTCACTGCTTAAGCATCCCTGGTTCACTCTCCACTTACAACACATTTCAAAGGCACACACAGTGCACAAACACAAGAAAATCTTCAACTGAGTATTTTCACATACATTGGAGAAATTGATTGTATTCTCTGACAGAGGAAATCAATATTTATATCATGTAAGAAATCTGACTAATACTAGCATTTACTGAATAGACAACTGAATTTTAGAAGCAAATTTAATAAAAGTAACATAAGACAGAGAATAAACACAGGGTAAACAAAAGCTATTTCTATTTCCTTCAGGCTCCTGCAACCAAGAGATCAATTTCTAAGTGATTGCGGATCTTCTGTGTTCTCTGGGATGTTACTGTTCAAAACTTAATCACCATTTATTATTTTTGTCTTCAGAGCTTTTACAAGCATAAGGCAAGTATGTGCAGATAGAACTAGCTAGAAAGTGACTAACACAAAAAATCAGAAGCTAGTAAGCAAAGACATGCAGGGTTTGGAGATTTACATTCACTATTAAGTGAAGGGACTCAACACAGTGTTGTGTTCATCACTGTTATTCAAGCCCATTGTACTTAAAGATGACAGTACCACCGTATGTGTGAGAAAGTGAGCCTCAGTGGATGTCCAGGTAGCCAATCAAGCCTACAGGCAGTGAACATTTTTGGATGTTATCACACTATAATTTAAGAAATTTTTCAAAATTCTGCTATTGCTATACACATTCCTTACCTTGCATGCCTTTCTCTCTCCTCCCTGACTGCCTCCCCTATGGACATCAAGGCTCTGTGTAATGATATTTTACTGTTCTTCAACTCAATATTCTAGTTCACAGCTAAAAATAAAAAATTCTTAGCTGAATAACAACATCTTTGAAACATGTTCTTGAGTAGCCATGCTTCCTTCTGTAATCTTAGTTGTTTGCATGCATACCTAGTCAGTCCAAAATACTTGCTAATCTGATGCAATGGGTCCTGTCCCACTAAGTTAAAAGGATGCCTCAGGATATCCCACCTTTCCCTGAGAAGACACATGATGCCTCTGTACAACTTCTCCAGCTGACAACAGCATACCAATCTCACAGAGACAACAGACACATAAAAAGCATGACAACTTTCAACACTTCCGATATGGTGGAGAACATTATGCCACTTCAGCTTTGCTTGCAGCTCCAAGTGCTCAGTATGCCAGCTTCCAGCCCTCCAAATTCAAGCCTGCTTTCAGACTACACGTCTACTGGCAGCTGAAGACTCCTTTCGTGTGAGCTTTCTGTGCAGAGTCTTAACAAGAATTACTAGATGGGAAGATTAAGCGCTAAAAGCAAACCTCTTGAAGTTTAAACTGAATCCTGGTGCCTACTCTAAGGTCACACAGTAGATTATCTTGCTCTCGGAAAATGTCTTCTAACTTGGCATTCCTTGTAACCAACAAGGTGTCAGACGGGACATCCCAAGAGAGGCTCATATTGCAGTTGACGGCAGTTTGTCTCAAATTTGAAATCAAGTTCCCTGGATAGATTTTTTTCTTCTGCAATACTCCACAATTCAAGTAATTTAATATTCTATGACACTCTTACATATCTAAAAGCTACACAGATTTTCCTTGCTTATGTCACCCAAGATCTATTAAGCAGAGTAAGCATGATTTTTTAAATTTTTAATGCTTACTTAAAACCTTCACTGTACTTCAGAAGCTTTCTCTGTATAACATCCAGCAATGCTCTGTTAAAGAGACTCAACCAGGACTTTAAGCAGCTATAACCAGAGCTTCCATTGCCTTTATAACACTTACTGTACACGTCGAGATAAATCTGATGTTACTCAGGTTCTGTGGGACTTGAGAGAGAAAAAATCAATTCTTGAAAAATCTGGCGATACCTGTAAGTGGAAAGGTAGGTGCACATGGTCACTTGGAACATGTAAAACAATGTACCTTTCAACACAAATGCCAAATGGGACCAACACTTCACCTTCTGTCATGGTTGCCACTGATTTGTATTATTCTTGATTAATAAAATGAAACACATTTTGAGAAGTGTCCTACATGGCTGTAAAGACCTGTCAGTGCATAGACTCCAAAACATTAAATCTCCAAGAGAAATTAAAATTGTTTTGAATTTATAAAAATACAGTGAGAAATGGGAGTCTGTACATAGATAGAGAAGGAATAATATTTCACCTAAAAGAAACCAAAGGAAACCCAGAAACTATGTGTCTTACACCATAAGAGGGGACTCCTTCACAGTCAGGACCAAAATTACTTGCAGTACTGAAACAGATGAGCTAATTGGCATTAAAAATGCCACTAGAAGAAAGTGCAAAGACTGGTTCTTAATTATTTTTTGTTTTAATAAATAAAGGGTAACAGAACCAGATGAAAAAGTACATCTCACAATTCGCTCATTTGAAATAGGTTCCTCAATCAGCACTGACTTCAAGTATCTGCTTCACTACTTAGCTCAAAGCTTTCATAAACAATGACCACTGATTAGCCTGCTCCAACGCCTGCTTATCTCCAAAGTATACAATGGTATTGATTTTTAGTTTGGCTTTTCCTTTGAAAGAACAAAGTAGATTCTGCCGAACTTCCTAATTTGTCAATCTTCACTCTATGCACCCATCTTTTTATGAGGTACTTCCAAGCTCTTTTACACAGCATACGTTGGAATGCAGACAACATATTGACAGCATTTATTTTTTTTTATCTGCACCTCAGTACACCCTGTGCTCTCTTCTACTATGTCCTTACTTCTTACATAATACATAAACTTATCTTGGACTTTTTATGTAGGAAAACTGCCACAGCCATCTTGCTTCAATTCTCACATGTCCGTTTTTAAAATACAAGTGATTTATAAAACCTACACCCGTCTTTTACACACTAACAAAAAGCACATGTACCATCTAATCAGACTTGATTACTTTCCGAGTCAGGCACTACACATTTCATTTATGATTAGCTTTTTTGTTGCGTATTTCCTCATGTTTTTCCATGCCCCACCTTATAACTTTTAAGCCTTTTTAACCTCCCACCTAGAACTACAGTTTTTGCTAGAAATTCCATCACCTCCTGTGGTCTTCCATGTCATTTCTTCAAGTTCTGTAGGTTTTGCAATAGACAAACAATGAAGTTTACTTAGACTGGCAACCTATGTTATCATGGACCAGCACAATACTGAGACAGAGGCTCAATAAATGATACAGTTGGGGGGATTCATTACAAAGTCAGATGAGCTCTTTGTCATTTAAGTAGACAACAGAGGCTGACATTAAAATACAGTTCATTAAAAGTGAATTTGAACCTCAGCATTTACTGTACCAAGACATCCGGAGGCAGTTTAAATTATACTGGAGTGCCTTAGAAAATATTTGAGCTTCTAACTAAGCACGAGGGATTTGGCAAGTAAAGGGCTGCCATTTTTGTATCACTAGATACTTGAGGAGGATTTATTCTTATGAATGCCACAGTACCCCCATCAACTTAGAAACCATGGATCAAGTATAACAGCCCATTCATATTAAGACCTATTATTTTATTAAAGATTGAAAAATGTTTGCATTAGCAAATTTTTCAGGAAAACATGCAGTTATGTAGGTAAGCTCCTGTGCCTTTTTTTTTTTTTTTTTTTTTTAAACACATTCAACACTTCTGTCTAGATAGGAAAGTAAGACAGCAAAGTCAGGGAATAAGACAAGACAAAAACATGCAGATGAATCCAGATGACAGCTAGACCATGGAAGTACCTATCCTTGTCTTGGCAGTGCAAAAATAAGAAGAGATGTATTCTAAAAATATTATCAGTATATTGCTTTTGTCTGCTCTAAAAGGATTACATTATTTGTGTAATAATGTTGTTCATGCCTGATCTTCAGAGGTCATTATCATATGCTACCTTCTTGGATCATTAGGACTACCAACAGATCAGAAAGCAAAGCAAAACTTGAAACAGTTGAGTGAATAGATCACAATCTAACTCAAAGAATCCTCCAGACTGACAATCTAGTTTTCAGACTGTGTTGGAAACAGCTAACTTCTGCTTTCTTAATGCTTTTCCCTTTTCTTTCAGGGAAAACTTTGTTACTATGTTATAAAAAAAGACAAAGTGAAAAATCAGAAGCAAGATATGACAGTGAAAATCACTACACCAAGGCAGGTGTAAATACAAGTGAAATTCCGTTCTTCTCTTTAGATGCATGTTCACCGTGATTTGTTAATACACCAGAACTGCTTACTCACATTGAGCATATGTAGCTTTACACTCTTTTCTTTGGATCAGGAAAGGCATCATGAAAGGCAGAAGCATGAGCACTCACATAGAACAGTTAGGACAGTATACATTGTCAAGTGATTTCAGAAGCCAAAGGAAAATACTCGAAAAATATAACAAAGCAAATAATAATATGTAGCTACACACAAGAAACATAAAAATGTTCCATTCCAGCATTGATTTTCACTTATTTATTTGTGCTTGTTTAAATTATGAGACCTTTCTCCTGAGAATTTTTAAAATATTTTATTTTAATAAAATAGTAGTGACGAAATTATTACAAGAAATGTAAGGGCAATGAAGAGAGACTTCAGGGCCCTGGGACGCCATGAGATGGTGGAGTTCAGGATCCTGTGTGGGAGGAACAGAATACCCAGCAGGACCAGAACCCTGGACTTCCACAGAGCAAACTTTGGCCTCCTCAATCAATTGTTAAGGGAAGTCCCACGGGACAGAGTGCTAGAAGGTAAAGGGGCTCAAGATAGCTGGACAACATTCAAGGACCACTTCTTGCAAGCACAGGATCAGTGTGTCCCAATGGGTAGAAAATCTAGTAAGGGAGCTAGGAGACCAGCGTGGTTAAAAAAGGAACTGCTGGGCAAACTCAAATGGAAAAGGAAAATCTATAGATCATGGAAGGAGGGGCTGGTTACTTGGGAGGAATATAGGACTGTTGTCAGACAATGTAGGGAGGCAACTAGGAAAGCTAAGGCCCCCTTGGAACTTAACCTTGCAAGTTGGGTTAAGGACAATAGAAAGGGCTTTTTCAAATACATAGCCAACAAAACTAATACCAGAAGAGGCAATATAGGCCCACTGCTGAATGAGGTGGGTGCCCTGGCGACAGAGGATTTAAAGAAGGCAGAGGTGCTGAATGCCTTCTTTGCCTCTGTCTTTACTCCTGCAGGCTTTCCCCATGAGCCCCAGTTTCATATAGCCCCAGTAGAAGTCAAGATAAAGGAGGAGTTTGCCCAGGTAGATGAGGATTGGGTTAGGGATCAGTTGCGTAATCTGGACATCCATAAATCGATGGGTCCGGATGAAATGCATCCAAGGGTGCTGAGGGAGCTGGCGGAGGTCATTGCTAGTCCACTCTCCATCATCTTTGGTAAGTCATGGGTAACAGGAGAGGTGCCTGAGGACTGGAGGATAGCAAATGTCACTCCAGTCTACAAGAAGGGCAAGAAGGAGGACCCGGGTAACTATAGACCGGTCAGCCTCACCTCCATCCCTGGAACGGTGATGGAACAACTTGTCCTTGGCACTCTCTCTAGACATATCAAGGACATGGGGGTCATCAAGAGCAGTCAACATGGTTTTACCAAGGGTAAGTCATGTTTGACTAACCTCATAGCCTTCTATGAGGAAATTACTAGGTGGATAGATGATGGTAGAGCGGTGGATGTGGTCTATCTTGATTTCAGTAAAGCATCTGACACCGTCTCCCACAGCATCCTTGTAGATAAGTTGATCAAGTATGGGTTTGATGATCAGGCAGTGAGGTGGATCAAGAACTGGTTGAAAGGAAGAAGTCAGAGAGTTGTAGTCAATGGGGCAAAATCTAGTTGGAGGCCTGTGACTAGTGGAGTCCCTCAGGGGTCGGTACTGGGACCGGTGTTGTTCAACATCTTCATCAACGACCTGGATGAGGGTACAGAACGTACCCTCAGCAAGTTTGCTGATGACACCAAGCTGGGAGGAGTGGCTGACACACCAGAAGGCTGTGCTGCCATTCAGAGAGACTTAGACAGGCTGGAGACTTGGGCGGGGAAAAACCTGATGAAGTTTAACAAGGGCAAGTGTAGAGTTTTGCATTTGGGGAAGAAAAATGTCATGCACCAGTACAGGTTGGGGGCTGACCTGCTGGAGAGCAGTGTAGGTGAAAGGGATCTGGGGGTCCTGGTAGACAGGAGGATGACCATGAGCCAGCAATGTGCCCTTGTGGCTAAGAAGGCCAATGGCATCCTGGGGTGTATTAGAAAGGGTGTGGTTAGTAGGTCAAGAGAGGTTCTCCTCCCCCTTTATTCTGCCTTGGTGAGGCCACATCTGGAGTATTTTGTCCAGTTCTGGGCCCCTCAGTTCAAGAAGGACAGGGAAGTGCTTGAAAGAGTCCAGCGCAGAGCCACAAAGGTGATTAAGGGAGTGGAACATCTCCCTTATGAGGAAAGGCTGAGGGAGCTGGGTCTCTTTAGTTTGGAGAAAAGGAGACTGAGGGGGGACCTCATCAATGTTTACAAATACGTAAGGGGTGAGTGTCAGGGAGATGGAGTTAAGCTTTTTTCAGTGATGACCAGTGATAGGACAAGGAGTAATGGATACAAATTGGAGCATAGGAGGTTTAAGGTGAATATCAGGAAAAATTTTTTTACTGTGAGAGTGACAGAGCACTGGAACAGGCTGCCCAGAGAGGTTGTGGAGTCTCCTTCGCTGGAGACATTCAAGACCTGCCTGGATGCATTCCTGTGTGATGTACTCTAGGTGACCCTGCTCTGGCAGGGGGGTTGGACTAGATGATCTTTCGAGGTCCCTTCCAACCCCTGTGTTTCTATGATTCTGTGATTCTATGATTCTATGATTTTCATGCTCAATTATCTATTTAAAAATATATCCTTATTTACATCTATAAGGCTAACTTGAAGGTCAGGAATAGAGGATCTTACGGTTTGGGGGCATTGTGTTGCTCTGGGATAGGTTTTGGGTTTTTTGTTTGTTTCTTTGTTTTTAAAAAGGGATCAAACTCCATTAGCTTTCATACCTCACTCTGTGTTCTCATAGCTGTTGATTTAGAAAGTTATTTTTAAACGTATTAACTATAAATAGTATATTTCAAATGCCTGGATAATACTAATAAAAAAAAAAATCACAAAACTGAATATATTACCTTTTTAGGAACCACCACATTAGGAAAATCTTAGCACTCTAAACTAGTAATTCCTGCTGTGATGTTCTCACTTAGAAATTATTGAGGGAGGGGAGAGGAAGATCATAATGAAAATAGCTTAAACAACAGCTGTTCACATCTTTAAAATAAGCTAACAATGTAGTGACAAAAAACTGTTGTTGACATTAATTCTATTTTCACTTCATAGTCAAAGAGTGGGAATCAGAATGAGTCTTAGTTCATGTAGAGATATTGTTCAAGCATAATTTTTAAAAATTCAACTCAAAGAAGCTGCACCTGTTGTAGAAGAATATGACCCTAAGGAAATACAACACACTCCTGAAGTACACATGTATGAAGTTATATTAACATAACAATATTAATGGTAAGCTTTTGTATTTATCAAATGTTGGAGCACAAAAACCAAATTCATTGTGCTAATCACTTCACAGTTCAAAGGTAAATGTTACACTTCTTACAACAGTATCAGCTGCTGTCAAGATGCAAAACATATGTGAAAGCAAACAACATAATGCAATTAGTTAATTTTGTTAGACTTGCACAAGTGTTACCAAAGCAGAGCTTGTTCCAAGTACATCACAAAATTATAATGTAAAAAATTTCAGCAAATTCCTGAATGTGCAAATATATTACCTTTCATTTGAGACACCACTTCTATATCACTTAACAAAGGAAGTTAAACAATTCAATACTTTTCTAAGCTAAGTAAACATT
This sequence comes from Apus apus, assembly GCF_020740795.1. Classification (NCBI taxonomy): domain Eukaryota; kingdom Metazoa; phylum Chordata; class Aves; order Apodiformes; family Apodidae; genus Apus; species Apus apus. The sequence continues at coordinate 13,421,518 of NC_067294.1, read as the reverse complement.
TAGACACTGAAACACAGAACACAGCTTGTGAAGTACAGGAAATGAAAAATCATGGAAAGAAGAAAATCAGTAGCCTTGTGACTGCCTACCTGACAATAAAGTATAGAATTGAAATTTGAACCACTTTATGTGTACTAGCTGCAGATGTGATGCATTATCAGTAGCATTAAGGAATTTGCAGTATTTAAGTGAATTCCCTACTGTTAAAAAAGGTGTGAAACACAACTTATGATCCTTGGATGTTAATTTTTTACATTCAAGTTCTATGAAGATACCCTCAAACAACAAACGGATTCCCTAAAATTTAAAAGAGCTTATAAGCTAAGTGAACATCTGTTTTCCTATTTTACAGAAAGAGAAACAAGGAAAACTGAAAAAATGATAACTGATTTAGTGCAAAGTAGCATAAACACTTCTCAGCTAGCTCTTACCTAACTTCAGTATTGACAGCAGCATAACCACAGCCGTATAATCTGCAGTTCAGGTAAGCAACTCCAGTATATATTCAATGTCATGGGCAGCTCCACAGTCAACACGAGTTCTGGGCTCTTCAGTATGCCTGACCAGGCTTTAATCTACCTTGGGTAGCAGTGCAGGCCTGTCCTACCACTGAGTTCTGCTGTTAATTACATTCCATTATAATTAATAGTAGAAATAGAAGTGAACTTACAACTGACAATTTCCTATCCCATACCTTGATCCTTTTCAAAAGTACTGCTGTAAGCACTATTTCTTCTAAGTATCAATGACACTTAGAAAAATATACCAAGTTGTTTAAATATCAAAAGCATCAAAAACTGTATCTTGGTTAAAATCCCTTTTTCAATGATACTGCATAAGCCTTAGAGCACAAACTTACTTTTTTTGAAGTTACAAGTGTGACTTCACAGCTGTTGTTCCAATTGCAGTCAATATTTGTATATTACTTTAATGAGTTGCTAGTAACCCAGACTCCTAAAGTGCAGCTGTGCTTTTGGAATCAAACATGCAATTCCCATAAATTTCAGTTACCAGAACTGCATTGCTTATTCTCCACTTGTTTTACTTGGCATTTCTGGCATGTCAAGGTAGGACTTAGGGATTTTTTTCCCTTCTCTTCCACCAGTGCTTTTCAAAGGAGTCCCATATGAAGAGACAGTGTTTCGTGGCTCTGCCATGCAACTGGGGTACTGTGATACCTACTGGAGTCCAGCTGCTAATGTGGATTGAAAGGATAAGCCAAAACCCAGCAGAGTACCATTTTCAAGATTTATGTTTGGGGTTTTTTTTCCAGGCATCTTGGAAAATCTGAGAAAAGCTTGTTTATCAGAGCACAGCTCCAGAGAAAGAAGACTTAGCCTAAGTTTTGACTACTCCCTAATTTTCACAAGTATGAAGACCAGTTTATACACATTCTCCTAAACTTCTACTGGGTATGAGCAGAAAGTTTTCTGTTTAAGCATTGAGAACTAGTCCTATATTTCACAAGCAAATTTTATGTTTACAAGAAGCTGTGCATCTTTTTCAATTATGAGAAAAATATTCCCCCTCCTTATAGTGAGAATCCAATCATGAACTCAATCATTAATGAAGCTTGGTAGTATACAGCACAAAACTCAAAAAGTATCACTTTCAGGCATGCACAGCAGGAGCAAATGGTTCATTTTAAAAAAATAATTTAAAGCTCTTTGACAAAATGGGAAGAAGGCATTCCCTCACAGTCTTTCCCAAATACAGACATATTTAGTTTCTAACGTAAATTGTCTGGGCACTTGTAAAATACTAAGTTGCTGTTTTCACAAAGATTGAAATCCAAATGTCACAGTGTCGGGTTATGGGTCCCGATACTTGTTCCAGGATAAAGGACACAAATTCAGATATTTCTCAGGTTTTCCCTAGCTCTTCCCTCTACCCCAGAATGACAGTTATGTTTGTCTGTCTTCAACTATAGTTTTGCTTAGCCAAATCTTTCAGAGAGGTCTGAACTGTATCAGAAAGAGCACAACATTAAGCACAGGGAACAGGAACAGGGGTAAGAAAGCATAACTTGTCCGAAACTGAAAACTTAGTTAGGCACAGAAAGGAAAGATCTTCAGTGAATTTTCTCTTTTGCATCTACATACCTACTTCCAACTTGCATTTATCTTTTTGGAGGCTTAAGACACAACACAGTTTTTAAAAAGCCTAACCCCAGGACGATTCTGTCAAATGTAGAAATAAATGCCCTTTCTTTCACTAACACTTCCACCAAACAATAATAGTACAGTGGCTAGATACACACAGAAGCAATTATAACAAAACTCTCAGTGACCTGTAAAAGAAGACCTAGATTATTCCAGAAACTTGGATAGTTGAAAGAGTTGTCTTGTATAACCAGCAAAACTTCTCACAAGGAATATTGCCTCTTTGTCTACATTGGTTTAGAGTAGAAAAAACAAGCTTTGGGAAAAGCAAGCCAAATTAATACTGTATAATATTGGGAAAGGATCCAAGCTATACTTAATTTCCTAGAAAGGCAGTTTAGGTTTTGTGGTGACAGAAAAGAACATGTTACTTGTAATGTGGGTTCCTACTTCTTTAATCTGCAGAAATATATGCATCAGGTAATAACATATAAAAAATTCAAAAGATATGGGGAGGAGAAGGGAATGGAAGAAAAGATCTCATAAACAAATAAATAAAAGTCCATACAGAAAGCTGGCTGAATTTATTAAAATAAGCTATTTGCCTGGCTAAGTCATTGGAAAACTCTTTTATGTGTGGCACTGTTGAGTGTTTGTTCGTGATCAAAAACCTCCACCCCCCAAAAGTCAGGCTAAACATAGTGCAAATTATCCTGATTGCCAAAACCTGATCCGCAAAAACAACAACATTTTAAAAACAAACAAACAAAAACCCCACCACAACACAGCCAACCTATCAAAGCATGACCTGCTGCCTTTAGCTGGCTGAGACTATGCTACTACTGGAATCAGTTATCCCTACCTAAGTATTTATCCCTTTAAAAAGAAATGTATTTTTAAAAACAAGCTTGAACGCAACATCTGAGCACCTTGATGACTGTGAGGAGGGAAAGACTAATTCACTTTTTGGTACAGCTTTGTTGCCTTTGCCCATAAAAGAGGTACTTAAACACTCTTACCTAACACTGTTATTCTTTCAAAAATAGAATAAGTTTTACCTTGATTCACAGGCAGTGATACTACCCTCATGTTTTGTTAAGTGGAGAAGAAAAAAGGACAAGTAAAAATCTGTGCATAATTTAGGTAATGGACATAATACAAGTGCTCTTTTACAGAGAACTTTCAAGACACATCTACTGTAAATTAACGCAGAGATATAAGGGCAGCAGTATTACCTATCAGAAATTTATTATTGTATAATTTTATATTTTTCATGCTACCTTTGACTCTTCACGTTTTAGGCCGTTTGTATTGGGTTCTTCCGTTTAGCCCGAAGAACCCTGCACCACTAGATGTCACTACAAACAGGACATTGCGAATCGCACTTACTGAATTTACAGAGTATCTTGCTTGATTACTAGCTTTTAAGAAGACATGAAAGAAAACGTATTTTCAAGTAATATTAACATGCCCGTTTAGTGAAAAAGTAATAGCCAAATTTCAAATACATAATGAACCCCCAATATTTAGGTCTAAAGATAAGATGACCAAAAAAGTTGACAATGTAAGTGTTGAAAGATGGGGATGATTACAGAAGCTGGTAACATCATGCATAGCCAGTCAGTTTGTTATTATTTCTTAAGAAAGCATTGTAAGTATCTGTCTCATTAGAGAGCAGAAGTAGCAGACAGATTAATGCACATATGCTACAACATTAATTAGGGAATCAGATTTTGCAGAAGATTGATAACTTTATAGTGACAATTGTAGATGCAATTAATAAAGTCTTTTTTGGAAATGTGATAACATAAAATGAATAGAAATCACAAGGATGCCAAGATCCAGCTTGAGGTGCAACAAAGACAAGAATTATCTTCAGCATTAGACAAAATGCCTCTCAACAAAGCACATTTTGCACTATGATTTTGCAATTATATTCCATTGTCTGAATTGGCTTCTAATGGAAGAAAATAAAAATCAGGACAGGAAAAAAAAGCTTGTTTCTAACATAGACAAACAAATGTTCCAATCAGTAATATAAGCAATCAACAGTTAAAACATCCTTAATAATAGGATACTGGCAACAGAATAATAGTAGGAGAAAATAACTATTCAAATTACCCCGCTCAACTGACATTTAATAAATTCATATTTAAAAAATGACATTTAGAGAACTAGATGATAATGCAAATGAAGGCTATATTTATGAAGGGGTGAAAAAACAGCTTCGAATCTCAAGTATAAGAATATCCTAGCTTTTGGTACCTGGCAAAAAAATATTGAAACTTGCTGATGGATAGCTATCTGGTGCAGTACTGCAATTATATACCATTCTGAGCCGAATGCCATGGCCTCTCCATCTGCCCTTACTGCCATTGCAGAAACAACTTGCTAGCATTGGCTCATTCTTGTTTATCCTTGTCACCTTCATGACTTAATCTACCATCTTCCAAATATAAAATTGTCCAATAGGCCAAAGTGAGCTGCTGTAGTCTACACACTTGGACATTGCAGTGGGTCAAAAAGGAGTTTGTCTACTAACTATCCTAGGATAAATTATGTGGATGTCTCAGGACATTTATGAATGATTATCATATATTTCTATCCTGCCTAACAGTTTCCTCTGTAACAAGGATATTACAGTGCTTTACAAGCATTTTAATTGTTTGGAACAGTTATCTTAAATTTAGCATAGGCTTTTTGTCCTCCTTTTTGCTGGGCTGCAAAAACATATGAAGAGCATTTTCAGCAACAAAACTGAACTTTTTTTGGTTATCATTCAAACGGCAGCACAACAGTGGTGATCCACTCATCTGTCTTGGAGTAAGGAATCAAAAGGGATTCCTAGAACCAGCTCAAAGCTTTGTCTCCCATCGTGTTGTCCCAATGAAGATGTGTACATATATATTTAACAAAATAATGTTTACTTGTATTTTATTATTACTAACAACCTTGTACTACTAGCACTTGATTGCTAAATGGGGTTACACTGTTTATAGGACATGGCAATAGAGTCACAGATTCTAAATAATACATAACTTAATTTCATATTAAATAGTATTGTTTCTCAAAACAGCCATTAAGTATTTGCCCTGGCTTATAGAAGAAGCTGCCTTTGTAGACACAAACCACTATATAATTTATTAGATATCTTTAATGTGATACAAGACAGAGATAATTGTTTTCTTGCTGCTTTATAAAATCATGAATGCCTATACCACATTAGAGAAACATACTACAGAAGGTTTAAACTCTTCTGTCAATACATGACAAAAAGCTTGGGAAAGAATGAATTGCAACCTGTTTCTGGCAATGTCAAAAACATGCAGGGTGATGAGGAAATTGGGTCAGACATGCAGCCTAAATTATCTTACCTTATTTATGTGTTTTATTGTGTGTTTTTAATGACCCGATTGCTCTAGATTACCTCAGAGGGCACCAGCCTCACTCAGTGATGACATCACAGAGTGCAATTATAGGGCTAGAATGAGGGCAAGAAAGATTCGGGAAATGTACCATGTTTCTATGAGAGGTGACAAGAAGAGATTTTGGAGGATGTATTAGGAGGGTATACAAAGAGCAAGCTCTTGTTCTTAAAATCAAACTAGATAGGGTATTTAATTATCTCCCCAATTTGTTTCAGACACAGCAAGAGTTATGCAAATGACAAGAGTCTTTGCTTTTAAAGAGTCCGTATTGATTCTGGCATTTATGCAGGACTGGAATGAAGATTCTTATGAGGTCCAGATTACACATGCTACACAACAGCTTCATTATGTAACTGCTGTCTCACTCAATAGCTGTAATACCGGTAGATTAGGGTTATTGGTCTTTAATTCCTTCATAACAATTCCTCTAAACACACAGCTTCACAAGAACATACCTGACATACTGAAGCTATAGCCTGTAAGCCTTGCATGTTCTAGTTGAAGTCTCTCCCTCACACTTGTTCCTGTAGGTTGAAAGCTTATTTGTACCCATTTTGTTTGCTCTGTACATAGATCTATCACAAGCCAGTGTGACTTAAAGGAGGCAAAAAACATACCCTGTTTGCTTTGTACCCTGACATCTTACAAGAGTGTTCAGTATATAGCACAAACTAAAATATATTGTGGTTTGCTTGTTTGAAACAGTTGAATTATAACAGTAAAATTAAGAGCATGGTACCCGTTCTTCAAGCACTCAGAAAAGTAAGATGATCAGTAAGCATTCTGCAAAAAAGTAACATCTGTGTGAAGAGGTGAACCATCACCCTTTTCAACAAGCCAGAACAGACTGGTTCACATGTTTAAGAGCTGAAGCAACCCTTTGGATGAGACTGGTCTTGATCCATGGAAAAAATATATTCATGAAAACAAATTACACACAGTAGAGCTTGCAGGGAGACAGGGGGAAGAGAGAGACAATCCATTTTCATTGTGGTTCTCAGATAAAGGGAACCAGTGAAGATATCTGCCACGTGAAACCACTGCCTGTTTGTACCTAGGAAACCTGGAGCTCTGACACACTAATGTGCTCTTGCTTGTCATGGGTGCACAGGGAGCAACACAGAGGCAAAGCTGAAAAAAGCATTTCCCCCAAGATAGCTAATGTACCTGAAACACTAGCAAAACTAGGTCCTCCTTCAAAGCTCAAAAGGGTTCTGTTTCTACTCCACACACAAGCAATTTGGAATCAATTGCTCTCCCTTCTAATCATAGGCAGTCCTTAAAATACTGTAGAAATGGCCTCCAGTTACTAACCTGCAAGTATAGTTTGCTGAGTGACAGAAATCTACGTAATAATTCTATCTATACAAATTAACAAACACCTTCATTATAGGTTTCAAGGGGTTGATTACTAAGGGTTCATATGCTTAGAGTCACTATGAGAAGTGCAGAAATAAGGACTGAATTCCAGTGGAATAGTAAAAGAACTTAAGTGGCTTTACTTGTGTTTTTAAAATCAGATTATAAAAACACAAAATTAAGAGACCACAAAAAGTAAAACAAAACTAACGTTTAATTTTGGCCAAAATTGTACAAGATGTCTGGTAATGGATTACTCTGTCTCAGACCATGATACAGATGCTATTTTGCTATTTCCTCCCACTTGCCCTCAAAAGGAAAGTGCTACTGTTCTTCAGGGTTTTGTTTCTGAAGAACAGAGAGCAGTGTCGAGCACCAGTCAGTGTTGGGTAAGAAGTGACAGTGATTTCATCCAGTGTTGTGTTGAAGACTTATAGTTCATTTTATATTGTTTTTTGACAGTCTCCTAATTTATGTGTTTAAAAACAAAAGTGAGATGTTTTAGCCATACACTTGAAGCACATTAAAGATACAGAAATGTTACATATGGAGTAAAACATTAATCTAGGTTTTCCTTGGGGAATACTTATCGTAATTAAATCTTTAAAAAAAAAAATAAAAAAAAAATTAAGAAGCCTAAGCCTTGCATCATACTCAACTTGCAACACTTCTCATTGCACGCCTGAAATTACATCCCCTTAACAGAAAAACCAGTTCCAGTTTTTCAGAAAAAACAGTTTATTAGAGCTTCAAAATGCACATTTAAGTCTCAGACAAAAATCACCAATACATAAAGCAAAACAAAGTAATCGATACAGCTGCTGTAGCATTTGTCATTCATTTCAATATCTAGATAAAAAACTCAGATAAAACTATCTCAAAATGACATAATCAACATCAATCATTTCAATCAAATTGATAATCTTTCAGACTGCATAACACTCATGAGTACAGCTGATTAAATGAGGACTTCAGGCATACCACTTAATTGCACAAAGGAACCCGAACCTGTTTCTTGTTTAGCTCAGTATTTTGTCATTTCAATGTATTAATAAAGGAGCATTCAATGAACTTATAACTACTGAAATGGTCTATAGAAGTCTGGAAGTCACCTTAAAAACATCTCTGCACAAAGAATCAATGACACAGCAGAATTACTAATTAAGTAATCTTTCTTAACTTTTTAAGTTTCTTCTGTCTCTGCTTGCCATGCGTTTTGGACTAATGGGAAATAGGCATCTCAAAAGGCTGATGTTTTGCCCGTTTCAGTTCACAGAGAAAGAAAAAGTAGGTCTCCTTGGGATCATTCACTCTTTGATTCAGTGTTAGCCATTCAAGACACATTAATAGTCACTTAAGCAAGATCTGTTTTGTCAGTATCTATATGTTGGAAAGAAGGAGTGAAAAACCTATTTCACTTGAAGGGAGTTTTAAGAAGGAAAACCACACAGATCACAGCACAATATTTCATCTCCAGATGAGTAACTTCGATCAAAACAAAAAAGTATATTTTACTGTGCTGTATTATAATACTACAGAACGTGAGCAACAGGTGTTTAATAAGTACTCCTCCAAGTACTTGGATACACAGAAGGAAGCTTTCCAACCATACAAGTTGTAAATGGAATCCTCATTAAGTTATTCAAAACCTAATTGTAAACTTAACCCCTGAACTTCTTGCTGAACTTCCTCTTAAGAGGATGAAGCCTCATTGTTTTTCCTCACTCTGTGAACGTCTTCTGCCTTGGAAAAGCCACAAAAAGATTAATAAATTTTGCAGCTTTACCATCAGACTACTAGGTTCACTTTTCACTATGAAGACAGATATGCTAACCTATCTATAAAATGACATCACTACTAGTAGTATATCCAAATATTTCTCCTCTTCCTGTGCAATTTAATTAGTCTGCCGCTTTTACAAAACTTGAAAGGTTTCAGGTAAGTTGGCAAAACAACAACAAAATACTGGAAAACAAAGACATGCCAGGGTCCTCAGAATTAATTCCCTTAATTAAGGCTGCACATGGGACATCCCTGTAGGATTCCACAGGACCAAGTCCAAAAAACATCTACTCAAACTTCTGTCTTGAGTCACCACACCTGACTCTTCTGAACACTATTCTCAACCTATTCCCTAAAGGCCTGATTGCAATGGTATAAATTAATCTAGAGCAATGACATCTTCATCAACACTTGGATCACACCTCCCAGATACACAATAGTTACAATATTAGACTAGTGTTTATGAAGACCTTCTAACTTACACTTCCAATATAGTATCATGCTTCTTTTAAAGATAAAGAATCACTTCATACTATTTTTATACTTGATCATTCCTTCAGAAAAGATAATATTTTATTCTGTATTTTCATTTCATGATCTGTGCCCAGTTATCATTGTGCAGCTTTATTTTTTTAACTATAAGTGAAGCAAATCAATGCCCAGATAGCTTAACCTACATATAACAAGTAATTTAAACAAATATTCTTAGAACCACCCCAAATATCACACAACAATTGTTCCAAAATCAAAACAAATTGAAAGAAAGCAAACCATATTTCAGAACTGTTCTGTCACTTAAATCTTCTGGTAAACACTGTTTCAGAAATGTCAGTCACAATAATGGGAACCCTAAAGTTACTCATGCGTAGCACTAACGTCCTGTTTGTCTACCAAAGCATGCCATATGTTTTCTGATTGTTATATTTATTAAGTTGTTAAGTTGTAGTCAGAATCTCTGAATCACTTTCAGCAGATTTAAGTTTTGTTGCATACAGCATCAAGTAATACTTTAAATTTTGTTTTAATCTGGCTACTCCTACAAGTTACATGAGAAACCCAAGTGCAGTAGATGCTCTTCCTAGATGTGCATGTGATGTCAAACATCTGCTCAAGGATTAACTGTAACAAACCTCACATTTCCCTCTTCCTGACTAGTGTATGGTTTACACCCATAAATTATAGTTTTGCTTTCTCTATTCTATGGGCATCACTTGAAGGTTTTGTTCCAATTTCATTAATTACTAACAGTGCTACATTACTTCATTCCTGAAATGTAAGAACAGTAATACAAGTTACCCATAGCTGTCAGAGAGCTCTGGCAAGTATCCCAGAGACTTAGAACAAGAAATTACATGGTTTGCTACTGATATGATCAATATTTGTCAGGAACTGACATATGTTTGTGCTTAGGCAACTGTGTTACTTCTTGTACATTTTTCCTCACCACTTTGTATCATTCACAATGCAAGATTTTCCTAACTATTCAGAAATTGTGCAAATACACAGAGTCATAAAACACATCTCTGCATCTTGACTCTAAGACAATTTTTAACCACTTAGAGCACCTGAGATGCAAAGGGATACAGGCATATGCTTACATAAAGCATCATGAGATACCTATCAAAAGACATTGCAGTTGTTGCACACTCACCATGAAATAAGCCCTTGCTCTTGGTCTGTAGGGAAGCTCATTATGTGTCTCAATGAACCTGTCTTTAATAATTTACACTATGGAAAAAGATTAGATACAGTAAAACAAACAAATTGATTGCTGAAGCTGCTTCCACAATATATAACCCATGTGAACTGGTAAGAACAGTGGAGTGCAAACAAACACCAAAATTCATAAATGTTATTCCATTTTTCTAGCAGTAACAGACTGATGAACAACATGACAAGCTAAACTGAAGTTAATGGCCAAGAAATAATTTAGGACTTAACTGAATCGGAATGAAATACACTAAGGAAAAAGTTGAAAACAAATTATATATTTAAGATTTTTAGGCAAGTTTATGAACTTTTAAAGGATCCTGTTGTAATTCACACTAGGACAACTCAGCTCGACTATGCCAATATAGACACTCAGTCTGCATAACCCATGATCACAGTGCAGGAAACATTAAGATCTTTTTTATTTTCATTCCTGTCAGCATTCTTACTGGTGACGAGCTGTGTGCTAGACATGGGCTTTGGATTGGCTCATATTAGTTTAGATCAGTTAAAAATGTCAACAGATGTTCTGAACCCTCAGTAGGAATAGAACAACACTACTAGAACACAGAAAAAATTATTGTGCCAGCCTAGCCATTTCTTTGGTGCTTAACAAGAGTACAAATGCTGAAGCATAAGGTGAATTCACAAAAGTCATGAAGCATGTAATCACTATTATACAACTAGGGAGTTGAAGACCAATTCTTCAGGAATGTTACATCACTTTTTTTTTTTTTTTTTTTTTAAGCAGGAGATTTATTAAATGAAGGGAATTTATTACTGTACAAAGACACCAACTGACTATCAACCTCACAAGTCAACAAAACCACAGGCAGTAAATTGTCATCAACTACAAATGGCTCTTTGCCAATATGCACTTATTCTTAGGATGAAACCAGCCTCAAGGAAAATGACTACATATTCATTGCTTTAAAACAGCAACGCAACTAAAAAAAGAAATCTCCCAAGAACCCAGAACAAATCAAATGAACTTGATTTTTCAATAAAAAGAACAAAGACATAAATTTTGCTGTAAAGAGGACTAACGCTGCAATAGCTTCCAAAGCTTCAATGAAGATGATCACATGCATAGAGCAATATGCATCCTGCTTGGACTTCTATCAAGTTGGCTGTTAATGAGGATTTTCTCTGTACTACCTCAGGTAAACTAATGTGAACAGGCCAGCAACTCTGGGAACTGACTCATCTATGCTAACCAGACTGCAGTCACATAGCTTCCAGTACATCTATCCTTCTATGATCAACTGAAGCTATCTAAACTTCAACTGCCCTCATTAACAGCTTGATGAAGTTCATGCCTTAGATGCGACATATACCGAGACCTGACTGTAAATGGTTTTTTGAGTAGTTGGTGCCCTGGTTCTGTTTCACTAATGGATTTTAGACTGTTTCCCCCTCCCGCCCCAGCCTGCTCTCCTCCCCGCAGTGGCTTACCAAGCTTGGATAAAAGCATTATATGTAATAGCTAAACTTTAGATTATAAAATACTGTATAAGACTAATCATAGATATTTATATTCTGCACAAACTTTGTTTGCTCATCCATGGCAAGCATTTAATAAAGCTAGTTCATCTGGAAAGAAGTTAAATTAAATAATCCAAAATGAATTTGATGCATATTCCGAAAAATACATTTTTTAGAAATAACAATGAAATTTAGGCCTTAGGAAAAAAAAACAACAAAGTCTGTAATTCAGTGCATTCTTTCCCTCATTTATTTCTTCCTACTACCAAGAAAAAGAAGTATTAAAGGGTAATAATTTACCAGGGCTTTGTTGTGGGTTTTTTTTGTTGTTGTTGTTGTTTTTAATAAATGGAAGTTGCATTAATTGTTTCTTCCTATTTAAATGCAAGCTAAGATTCCACATCTTTCTGATGGGAAAAAGGGAGGATGATAAATTAAATAACCTTGACATTTCAGTCAGATAAACACAAAAGAAGTAGAAAGTTAAAGCTCTTAATCACTTGGGGTGAAGTGCACGTATCTTGTTATGCAGCTATGTTTACACATTAGTTTCCAGTCTCCACAGTTACTGGGATACTTGTTAATGACTTGGGGATTGGATGAACATCCATCAGTAAAGGGCCACTGAAGAGATGGAAGACCCTGAGAGCTGTCCTCAGCAAGAGCACTACGCAAAACAAAAGTCAGATACAGTTTCTGGGTTTTGTTTGGATGAACATCTATGAAAGCACCTCATTGCCTTCCCCCAGGTCTACCTGAAAGAATCAGCCAAGCAGTTGCCAGTTAAACAAATGCAAATCTGGAGCTGGACAGAAATATTTTTAGGGGTAACAAAGAAAAGTTTCAAATTAATACTGAAAATCACATGTAACATGGAGTTGCAGATAAAAGAAAAGCAAAGAATAAAAGCATGTCAGCAAAATTATATGAAGGAATGCAGGTAAACAAAGTAAGGAAGACAAAAGTATAAGCATTCTCCTCCCAGCAAAGGACTAAAAATGATAACTTTCCAACCCATCCCCTGCCACAAGCACTCCAGACTGAAGCCTTCTGTCTAAAAATCCAAATGAGAAGGGAAAGAGTAAGCACATGACCAAGAAAAGAGGTAGATGGTAGGACATAAGTGGTGTAGAACAATTTTAACTATATACAGAGGCTCCTTCTGAGTTGTAGTACTAATTATTTCTAATTTACTAACAATTAAGTCCCCATCAGTAATAATACTTAGATTTGACTGTTATGGTTTGAATATACTAGCAATATACTCTTGTCTTTACACATAAACTATGTTTCTTTTTTTTGCCTGTATCAAGATTTGGAGTCTAACATCCTATTGTGCTATCTACAGCCTAACTCAATTTTTTTTTTTTTTGTATGCACTAAAATTAGGTGGAAATTCCTTAGGGCCAAATAAAGGTAAGGATTTACAGTAGCATACCGTATTAACAAAAACCCTCATAATTATCAGGCTGACCATATTTTCAGAAAAGCATGCAAGAGGGAAACAGTGATACATCCTACATCTTAACAGAATTCTTATAATACATACTCTACCACAAACACTTAGGAATTCCTACTTTCTAACTTCCCATATACTCCCCTTCTTATTATAGTTTTAAAAAATAGCATACTTTTGCAGTACCTGAAACATACTATACAAGTTGTCTTTAAGACATTATCATGTAGCATAGTTTTTAATTTGAGATCCTGTTACTCTTTGCAAGAGGTGGGCATTCATGATTATTTCATTAGTAATGTAAAATTCAGCAGTTAAGAACAGGACACGGAAATCTCACACCTTGAAGGAGCAGACACTTCATGGCAGCAGTAAGGGAATTCTGAGTTGAGAAAGTGACACTTTTCCTTCAAAGACGTGAAAGAGGATCATAACAACCGAAGAGATACCTCACATTTTTGCAGCCAGGACTGGGGAATTATTATGACAGGAATAAATAAATTTTTGATGGGTGCTCATGAGACTATCAACTTTTTTACACACACCAAAAGATGCTGAGATACTTATACCAGGTATAGTTTGAAAACAAAATAAAAATTACTATGGATTTTCCTAATAATTTGTTTTCCCACTTTTTTGTAACAACAGATGTGCATTGGAATTTCTGTTCTTCAACATTTATCATTGGCTTCTTGTAACCAACAGTTAACCAAGATAACGTATCACAAATATTTTGCTTAATAGTGCTTGTGTTTATCTTGTATTGCAAGTTTAAATTAATAGTGATAGCTATTCTAGATTTATACATGTTGAATATAAAAATGCCACTTTGTAGCTGCTGACAGATCTGAATTTTGTATCAGCTTGTCTCATTCCATCTGTGGTAGATCTGGAGACTGTATCTACTGACAGTTTTAGCTTCTGTGGAACACACCTCTCAACTTGCCAGTGTTCAGCCACAGGGCACACACTAGCCGCAGGTAGCTTGAAAATTATACTGGAATTTATTCCTGTTTAATGTCACACAGAGCACTAACCTTAGTGTTATGATTTCACAAACCTAACCAAATAAATTTTTAATTACCAAAGTGAGCTCTTTCCACCACAAACATGTTCATACTTTTGGGTCTAAATGTAATGAGCCATGTCCCTTATAACAAAAAGCAATTAGAACATGCAGCACACACAGACTTTCAACACTGGTGGTGTATAATAATCTCTGGCCTCCCTACTTTAGGACTCTATTTTGGGTCAGGATTGTGAGGGTTTTTTTGTTTGGAATGCAAATTTCACAATTAAGTCTTTTGTACTATATGAACCAAAATACAACAAGGTGACAGAGTGCACAAACAAAATGTCTTTCATTTGAAAGGAAGCTAGAAGATGTGCTCCAGAATTACACATAATTCCTTCCCATCCTGAATTAGTGCTCCATTGAGAAAACCAGGCTAGAATTAGTGCAGGCTAAAATCTCCACAAAATGCATACTAGTGTAAATGTAACATCTAAGACACTATCTTTTTCACACTGCACATTCTCTTCTAGGCCCACCACTACCTCCTAATGTGGACTTGATCAGAGAGTACTGTTGTGACCCATATCAGAAAATTTTTTTTACTGTGAGGGTGACAGAGCACTGGAACAGGCTGCCCAGAGAGGTTGTGGAGTCTCCCTCACTGGAGACATTCAAAACCCGCCTGGACACATTCCTGTGTGATGTACTCTAGGTGACCCTGCTCTGGCGGGGGGGTTGGACTAGATGATCTTTCGAGGTCCCTTCCAACCCCTAGGATTCTATGATTCTATGATACAGACTGGTTTGGGTTTTTTGTGTTGTTTTTTTGTGTTATTGTTTTGGTTTGAAGTTTTTTGTTTGGTTGGTTTTGTTTGTTTGTTTGTTTTTATTTTGTTTGGTTTTGGTTTTAAACAAAAATTAAAATTCTAATTTGGGTTTAGAAATGAGCATTATTTTTATATCCTGGCCGAGTTTCAGTTGCAGAAGCAGAGTCTAGTCTCATTAATTGATGTGACTTTGCCCATGACAAGGAAAAATGACTTAATACTTCCTTAGCAGTCTCTGTGCTAGAAAAGCAGTTCCTGTTCTAGTCTTTGCACAACTAGTCAAGAAACAAAGAAACAAACAAATTGTTTTGTTCTCTTTGTTTGACTTAAGTCACCCCTCCTGTGAAAAAAACCCAAACAATATAGTTACTGTCATGCATAGATCAGTACCTGACAATGCCAAAACGTGCTTTCAACTAGGATGTTGGAGAACTACTTCACATTTTTATGTAGTAATTCTTGTATCACTGACTTCAAATTGCCCATGAAACATCATAATTCTAGGGATCTGGATATTGTGAAAGCGTATTTTCTAATTAAACTTCAATATTGAGCTCACGTAACACACAATTTAATGATAGGGAAGAAGATACTCTTGAACTGTGCTTCATAAAGATAAAGAACACTTTTAAAGCTATTAATAGCATTAGTATTTGCTATGCATGCTAAAAGATCATCTATTTTCACTGCTAAAGCTTAGCCCTTCAGAAAGAGCACAAGTCAACTACACATTGAGAAATCTAATATGCCAAAACACAAGCCAGCTTAAAGATCTGTCAGCTGACTTTCAGATTCCTAGGTGTCACTCAGAAAACTTCCGCCTAAATCAGATCCAACACTAGAAAGTACTTAAGTGCAGCTTCTGTCCTGGCACATAGCAGGACGATAAGTATGCAAAGGCTCTGAAGTTGTTCATGGATAACTGAGACCTACTTTGTATGTGTGTGTTTTTTGGTTTTGGGGGGGTTTTTTGTGTTTTTTTTTTCCAGGCTATCACCATAGGAACTTGTTCCTTAAAACATTTCCTTCCCCCTATTCCCTCCTTCCCTCTCCATTCCCAATTCTTCAGGAAACAGCAGCAAGGCTCAAGAGAGAAAATGACAGACAGCCAAGTATCAGAGAGGCAAAGGATGGGTGAATTTACCAGAAGATACAAAGAAATTTAGTTTTTCATTGAATTATCTCAAATCCAACAGTTAGTGAGCTTATTTATTTGGTTTTAAATAAACAGGATGTGAACTTTTTAAAGCATTTAACAGGCTCCATACCCTTCAGCAAAAACAGAACCTGTGTCCTGGTCTACAACTCAAGAAAGTACAATACATCTACATGGAAACATGCAAATAGATGTAGTTGCACCTAGTTAACATGCTGAGCAGGTTCCTATAATGTTTTTCCAGAATGTTAGTAAGATTAAAATGAAAACCAGCTGCCCATCTCTATTTATGCAAAAAATCATGCACCTAGAGGCAAAAACTTTACAGCTTTGCATCTCTTAAGGTTATCACTATCTAGATAGCTGCATTACTTGACTAATTTTCAGCCTTTTCACACATTTTCAGCTTTTAAAGTTTATCACTCTAAGTCTTTATTTAAAAATTAAGTACTCACAAACTCATTTTTTCTATGTATCAATATTCCTTCTCAAGTTCACAGACTAAAACCTTGCCTTGTGGACATCTAGACCATCGAGTCATGTTGTTAAAGAACAAATGCAAACAAATGACAATATACATTTCTTTCTTCCTTCAGTAGTTACTCTGTCAGAAGTTAGAAGAAGACAGAGAGAGCACAAGAGAGAAAGAAACACCCATTTATTGTTCAGAAGACTTTGCTGTCACTGAAAGATTAAACACAAAAAGGAAAGATTCTGTGAATTACACTATAAACAAATATGCATTAGAAGCTTGACAGTTTTTAAGACCTGTTGGTCACTTGTGATATTTTGCTACCCACATACACATAGCACACTGGCTATTAGGTAGAAGTCTAGTATCAACAGTTTTTCTATTAGAAAAGATGATGTTATCTTCAGTTTTGTGCCTGGATCTTACTTAAGAAAAAGTATTTTAAACATCTGAAACACTAAAATGTGAATAGGAAAATTTCCCATCAGAGCACATGTACACTAAAGGCCTTTTGCTGTTTGACCAATGGAAGAAGCTGGATGCAACATGCTTTTTGGTATTTCTGGTAAAGCAAAGCAGGAAAGGATTCCCTTTGATTGCACTATTTATGAACACCTCCTTTAAATATCACCCTGCAACAAATTAGATGTTTGGGTTTCAATGTGTGTGTTTTGTGGGGGGTTCGTTGTTTTGTTGTTTTTTTTTTTTTCCTTTTTAAACGTACCTGCCATGGAATTAATGTTGTTTCATAAATGTGGAAATGCAAGGACAGAAGTTTAATTATTTTCTTCAAGAATACAAGTATGAAGAACATTACCAAAGCTTAAGTCATGAATTAATGAAATAAGCCCACAAATACAGTTGTCTCCAAGGCGTTAACCAACATACTGCTCATTACCCAAAGCTTTTCTGGATAGCCAGTACAGCCATGCTAACTTTAAAGCAGAAGTGAAATTCTTGCTATTGCCAGTACTGAGGGCTATTTAGAAAAAACACACACACACACACACAAAAGAAAAACACAGAGCTAGACAACTCCCTTAACTCACTTCTAGCATAGATCTGAAACAATGACATGACTGCCTCCTCCTTCATTAGTATCACAGTCTCACAATTATTTGGCAGAACAAGCAGAAATGTACAACTGCACCTAAACAGCACATTTGCATACAAATATGTAAACCATATTTACAGACCTGGTAACAGCAAACTGGAAAACAGGATCTGGATTTACTAGTAGTGGTTTCTAGTTTTACCAGTCCTGCACCAAACAGGCCATTAGCATGATCTCTAAGTACATAACTGAAAACAGCATTTTAAAACATTCACACTTGATGACATTACCTCACCTTTCCAGAAATGGCTAAAACCTGTTCTGCCCCCACAGCGCTTGCAACCACCAAGCCACGGCCAACATGGCTTCCAGCGAGTGCCAGCGTGGAGCACAGCCTCTGTCCCAGCCATATCAAGCCCCACTCCCTTGCTATCATCTACCACTACAGCACACCATGAGCACACCTCCTCAGGAGGAGAGAAAACCCACCCAGGAGTCCACATCTTTCCTCTTCTTCCCCGCCGCCATTTTACCTCAGGGCCACCCTGCTCTGGAAACCCCCACACAAACTTCCCTTCTCTTCCAAACCCACACTTAAAAAACTTCCCTTCAAAGAGACAGAAACACTTTACCTGACTTCCACACCACTCTCCCACATTCTCTCTTCAGCTCTTCTGCCTCTCTGCTGTCACAGGCACTCAGAGCTGCCCCAGCAGCCCCAGCCGTGACGGCAGCCGCAGCCCCAGCTGTGCCAAAGGAGAGCTGGGAGGCCCCTCCTCATCAGGCCCACCTGTGGCACCACCTGGCGCTGCCAGCCCCGCCGGCTCCTCAGCCTCTGCCCACCCCGCGCTTCTGGCTGGCTATAGCAGCTTTTGGTGGTTCAACGTTAGTGACTACCACTACTTAACACTAAATGCAATTAAACTCAATGTTCTTAAAGGTCTTTTCTAACCTGAATGATTCTGTGAGCTCCCTCAGGCCGCAGGTGGGATTCAGACAGCTGTGGTCCAGGAAAGAACCTTCTAGAAGGAAACATCTACCAGCTACCACTGAGCCTGTTAAACTTCAAAACATTCCATAAATGCCAATTTAGTAGCAGGCATTACATGCAAAAATTTAAATATGAATGCTTTTCTACTTCATTTCTAGATTCCACATCATGCTTCATCAGTACTGTTCTCTGAAGCAGATGTGGAAGCAAGCATGTGGGTGGCCAGGCACACTGCAAGTATTTACTGAGCTCACTGAAAAGAGCAAAATTTTTCTAAATTTTGCTGTGGTAAAAAGAAAAAATTACAAAATTTAGCATAATGACTGCCAGTTCCTGTTTTCTGATTACAGAATGGAAGGATAGGTAAGGAAACACTCATTTCTGAATGACCATAATTAAACAAGATTGCTGAAATAAATGGGGTGAAACACTGTGCTATGAATGCTGAGCTGTATCCTCTACTAGGCATTGCTCCAGCCCAAAACACTGAAGGTCTAAAGCTGAAAAAACTGCTAAGAAATGTCATAAGCCACAAGCTTCTGAAGTCTGATAACACTATTGCTGCATACCTGAACTCAAAAGCCTGTAAGAAAAGCCTGGAGTGTATGATTTTGTTTTGGTTTTGTGTATCTGATAATTTAATTAGCAATTTTTTAGAAAGCATGTTTCCTAAGTAAGCTGTAAATACTTGTTGATAAGCATTTTGATTTAATAATGATTAATGGCTATACCATGTTATCATAAGAACATACAAAATGGACTTGGATCTTCCATAATTTAGCATGTATGTTCATAATTTTTCTCACTAATTTCATAGAAACACAGTCTGTTTCTGTAAACCATAAGGGCTATGAACCTGAACATGAAGGTTTGGCATGGATCACATACACTGTGAGTGGCTGAAAATGATGAGCAAGTTGTGTAGGGGAAAACCAAGGTGTTTCTGAGGGCTACAATGTCTGTGAACTTGTATTGAGATAGCATGTATGTTATTTTGCTTTAATTCTCTTAAGAAGTTTCCTGTTTGTGCTGAACGAAGCCAGACTTCGGCAACAACAGAAACTCTGTTTTGCTGGAGAAACTGTTAGAAAGGAGGACCAGCATACCTTCATCTTGTGTCTGCTTTTAATTTCACAGAAAAACAGATGATGCACTGTGGAAGACAGTATGTAGGATATATTCTCAAGTCTCCAGTGAAAAAGGCAGTGGAGCTGTCTTTCTTTACAGAAGTAAGTCAATATAAGCACAGGTTCTTCAGTTCCAACAGATCTCATATCCAGCCTAAACACAATTACTGATTGTAAATTTGTTGGAGAAAACAGAACTGGAAATGCAACTTTGCAACATTTGCAAGGAAAATGTCATAATTAGCTAACTCAAAAGACTGCTTTTTACAAAAGCAACAATAGAATAGTCATTGAGAAGGAAAAGGAATATTTTTTTGCTTTCTGAAAGTTAGTAAGGAGTGATGTGCGGCCCTTTGAGGTGACAGAATTGTGTGATCCTGTGATGCAGCTTCTTCCTTCTCTCCTTGGAAAACTGTAGACAATGAGACTTTTGGGTTCTTTGGCAAAAGATGCTACTGCTAATGAGATACAGGAATGTTCATTCATGTAACACTAAAATTATGAGCTCTAAAATAAATAAGGATTCAGCAATTGTCACAATTACCCAGGCTCAGGACCTGAAAAATACAGAAAAGCTATATAGAGAACTATAAATTACTAAAACTTCTGAACTGTAACCAGACTGTATGTTTTTTTAGCTAGAAATTTCCAGATGTATTCTTCCTGCTGAAAATGGTACAATTTTTCTGATGGGATCTTTGACCAAAGTTTGTGTCAAATCTCAGGGATTTAAAACCTGCTTGAAGAATATAACTTGAGTTTAACTATGGAGCTTCTGAGGTCTCTATAAATTTTACATAAGTTTACAGTGCCAGAGTCATGCCTTGTGGTTCACATGGAAGTTAAAGAGCAGCCCCTACCCACATTTCACAACCAGAATTGATTATGACAAGAAAATACAGGAGGGGAGTAGGAGGGGGGGAGGCGCAGAAGGGAACAAGGCTTTATTAAAACCTCCCTGCAGTATCTCATGGTAATTTGCCCTGAGCGACACACAGCTTTTCTTAGGAAAGCAGTATTTTAAACAATACTTCTTTGCAGTGCACGATATGAGGAATATAAAGGCAACAGAACATCTCGGAAGCCTGCAGTAAACAGTTCTTATTTGGCAATAGTTGTGGAAAAATATATTAAAAGAGTAGTTGAACAAATCATTGACTTTGTAATAAAAAGCTTACTTTACTCTTGGACCATTTGCAAAAGCTGCAGTGAAGATGATTAAAAAGGAGCAAAAAAGAAACAGTATTTGCATTCATTCTGGTAATAGAATATGAAATTAAAGCATGAAGGGATTAATGTTTTAAAGCTTGACTTGCAGCGATAAAGCTAAGGTATTAGAAGAGACAACATAACCGTTACAGGATAGACAAGCAAAGAAAAAGCAGCACATGCCTTAAAGATGAGCAAGGCAACCTAGAATGGAATTACAAAATGATTAATCAATACAAATGAGAAATGGTACAAGGAAAGAGAGCTCGGTGAGACTTCTTATGGGACTCAACACTGCAGCCGCTTAAAGATAATGAAAGGAGCACAGCACAGCCAAAGAAATGCTTTCATTCAGTAGCAAAGTCATTTGTGAACAGTTTAAATTACCCTAATCACCTCCCCTCCAGCCGTCAGTATGCTCTGTCTCTTTAGTTATTTAAAAAAAAGAGTTTGGGGAAATGAGTTCTGCAAATTTAAGCTGCAAAATAATTATACACACACCATTTTAGCATTTTAACAATGCAATTCCAAACATTTGTTCTCATTAGAATGCAAATCAACTAATTTAATAATCCCACATGAGAATTCCACCACACTCAGCTTAAAAAGCACAGTGGTATTCAAAATATTATTAATAAATGCCAAATATGGAAAAGCCAGCTTGTTTTGCAAGCAGATCAGGGTGGATAAAATACATATAGAACAGTTTTCCCAACCAAATTTGTTTAATTGAAATTTAACAGTGGGAATGGTCTGGGATAGTCTTTAAAAATATGAAGGTGACAGTACCCTCTGTTAAACACAGATACATTCACCAGAGGCTGAGTTCTACAGCCTGTTACACAAATCAATGACATCAATTTGCTTCAAGTAGCATCTAATTTCAGTGAGCTACTTCACTGTTAATAGTCTTAACCTCTGGTACAGGTTCAAAGCACTGCTCTGAATTGTGTCATTTCCAATTTATCAATCCAAGTGGTGGTGTCATATTTTCACAATTGCTGCAGAATTTCTTTAATTGAAGGAATGAAAAAACCCAAAGGCTTAGCAATACTACCATAATCAGACCTTTCCTAGAATAATTATTATCCTATTCTTATCCTGGAATGCTATGTTTCTGTTGTTCAATACAGTAGAATATTTTATAACCATCACAAGAAGATCTAATTTAGAGCCGAAATTAAAAATATTCTGATTGAACTCTTTAAATAAAAAATCTGTAATGGTAGGACAGATAAAATAAAAAAAGTGACCCTGAAGCATCTCAAGCAAAAGAAGCAAGGTAGAGATAGCAATATTACTTCCTCTAGATTCTTGGTAGCATTAAGATTTTCAAATTAAAAAAGCAGTATGCCATTCATAGAGTGGGCATACAGAAGTCCAGTAGATAAAAAGTAAAATTATCTCTGATCTGCTGCTTCAAAATGATGATTCAGGCTTGATTCATGGCAATTTAGGGAACAATTCGCTTTTTCCTGAGAGGTACAACTTCTTTCCATTCACAATTCATTCCACTCCCTCAGAACAGCATGATACGCTTAACAATACACACTACAATATATGTCAGTAGAGCCATGGGCATAAGGTCATTACTACATGAGATTACTAGCAGTAACCAAAGCTGCTGCTTCCTTGCTCTCTTCCTCTAAATTTCACTCATACAGGTTCTATTGCTTCCAGAAGTTAACTTTGTGCACAAGAAAGATACCCAGGGGTGAGGGTTGAGTAATCCAAGGAACATGCTTGGCATATTGTGTACACTCAGTATTGAATTTTTTTCAGTACTGATTGGGGCAATGCAGCAGCTGCTGAAATATTAAAAGTCTTCTAAAGCTAATATAGTATGACAACAAAACCAAATTAAATATTGTAATATGACGTGGAATATAAATTGTCCTTGACACAAAGTTATAAATATCTGGAGGACCTTTATTTGTTTTGAAATTGTCAGCTTGTCCAAAATTTTCTTCTAGTTGTTTTGATTACCTCTACACTAATGAACATTTGCGCCACAATAAACATTTTAGTAGTCTCAGCTTCAGGTTATGCACCTATGTGAATACCTATTTAAGTATAACTGCTGAAAGTTTTAAGATAAATGAAAAGGATTTCAGGTTTTCATCTTTAGTCTGCTGATACAGCACCCATTTCTTCCTGCTCTGCATCACATGTTGATTGCTCAACTAGGTTACAGACACATACAAAATAATCTAAACCATTCATCTACCAGGAGGCAAAGCCAACTCTCTTTCTGTTAATCACACAGCAGGTAATGAAATTCACAGAATGGTTTTTAACTCATTTGGAGCCTCAGCTGAGGGAGACGAGAGTGTGGTGAATGAGGACATTATGAAATGAGCTGGACGTATACCACACCTTCAAATTCACTATTCAGTCTTTTAATCACTAGATATTTCTGCTTCACATGAGTAAAAAAATACAGCAATGTAATTAACTGAATATCCTAGAGACACATAAACCACAGATGGACTAATTTAGTTTTCTGGCTATGTAATTGCCCAGTACCAGTGAAGCAATGGATAATTATCCATTGTAAGCTACTGTTAAGTATGTCCTAACAGATTGGTTTCGCTGATTTTTTTTCCTGGGTATTTATACAGCCTTGTCCATGACATTTTCTGAGCACCTAAACCCTGTAGAGAATTTATCTTCACAATTCTTTTAGAAGAGAACTGTACAATTCTCATTTTACCAAGGAAGAATTACGGTTTTCAATCTAGGCCAAAAGTGTTCTTGTGCCAGCTGGGAACTGAAGCTTCACACACCCTCACTCTTCTGCCAGTTTTGGGGTGGGGTACTTGGAGGCACAGCATAACCAATTCTATCTACACTAAAGATAGGCATGTGTTAGACTCATGCTCAAGTGATCTCAGATTTTTCATTCTACTTTCTCCCAAAATCAAGAATCTGATTATAGGCTTTCCTTTGTGAAGTGGGGACAGTCAGAAGTTCAGATTAAGTATGAATTCAGGCCTACACTTCAATAGTACAGGCAATTACTAACAATTCTAACATATGAAGTTCCTGGAACAAAAATATACTGTACAAAGGTATATCCAGGAGTTCCCACAAGTGTTCAAAACCAGTTTTAACTTCATTTTAAATAGCAGCTTCCATCTATTGACAAAATCCAACTTTTACCCTCCTGAAACTCCCTGAGTGTACAAGAATTTTCAGTCAGCCAGTTCTCCTTTGCAGAGATGCCCACAGGGAACAGAGATGGACACGGTGCATCTCTCTCTTTGGGCCTGGGCATGCCTGGGTGACACTCAGCAACACCATGCCTCACGTGGCTTCCTGAGCTAATCAGTAGAGGTAAAGGACATTACAGGAAATCACAGCTCTGATCTAGGAACAGCATGGTTGTAGTCACACAAGGCACAGGTGTGATGTGTTGTGGAAAGAGCTCTATGTCTTATAGAGTCAAGTATCTGCACAGCATGATATCCACTGCTTTCAGTTTCAAGGCTATCCTTGAGAGGAAAAGCATTCACAATGGTCTGAATCATAAACATGCCCTTCTGAGTTCATGGAAAAATAAATGTCAGCACTGCAGTGTTTTTATTTAATTTAAGATGCCTGCTTGCTTGTTTTGTATACTTTGTGTAACACTTAGCCAATCACACATGACAGTATACAATTATTCTAGGAAAACTTACTTAGATTATATTTGCCTCATGCATTCAACCATTCCAGACACGCAATTATTACACAGTTGTGTCTGGGAAATTATCAAAACAGTATGGTATTTATGAAAGTAAGAGTAAGCCCAAATACATATGATGAAATTAAACTGTTGCAATGTGCTTTTTACATTACTAAAAATTTTGTTATAACATAATTCTGCAATATCCTTTTGCTTCACAGAGCTGTTACACTACAAGTAAGTGAAAATCCCTTATTCACGTTTTTGTAGCCCAAAAATTGCAGGTCTTTAGCGTGTCAAAAGAAGCTTTTACAACTTCAATTACTTAATCAATGTAGAAAAGAAAGGATGAAAATCACCATCTTGGTAGCCTCCTGACTTCTTGGCTGCAGCCCACATTTCATGGTTTATCACCATGGTTTTATAAGAAAACAAAGTATTTTGAATTTGCACCATAGCTTTCCCCAAAATAATCTACATTGGGATTTTCAAAAGTAGTTATATTTTAGTAATCTTCAATTATAAAAATATTTTGTTGTGGCTGGATACACATATGCCTTTACTCCAGGTATATTGATAAATAAAACACTTGGTTTATGCTTGCATATAGCCAGGATCACATGACTTAACACCATCACTGTTGATAATAAAGTTTTAGAACTACTTTTCATGCCACATGGTTATGAAAAGTAACTTCCACTTGACTCTTGAGCAGAATAATCTCTTTGTGAGACTGCATCCACATGGAGGAGAGAAGAAGAATCAAAGCAAAACAAATTCTGCTTCTTCACATCCTTTTCCTCTGTCTCCTTAATTAAAAATTAGAAACTCCACACTGGTGAAATAAAGCTGCTGTACACTGCAAATCTCTAAGTGCAGTTCAGTGTTGTACTAAACTAGAAGAGCAAGGGTTTCTCAAAGCCTGTCATTTAAACTTCATTAAATGGAAAAAAGCACAACTGGTCATTGCCCCTAAGTGAGTAATTTACTATTTTAATTTTTAACAAAAATCATACCTACTGCAAATACCCGTTTCAAAGCACCGTTTGCAAAATGTTTATTAATTTCCTAATATTTCACAATGAACATGGCCTTTAAAAACTAGAGAAAGATGCTGAGGCAGCTTACTATTTACTATTTCCAGCTGAAGTGTATTCCTGTAGCTTAGTTATACTGGAGTGCTCAATTCTAATATTTAACAGAACATAAACATTTTCAGCTGTTCATGCAGTCAATATATAATTTTTACTAGCACATTTTTGCTTATGTATTGCTGTAAGAAGAAAAAATAAACAAGGAGAAAGATTTCTTATCTGAAAAAAGTATATGTTGACATTGGCCATAGTTGTTCACTATTGTGTTTTCCTTTGGGAGAAGTTCTGCTGTGCAGCTTTCATTACAGGCTTTGAGTATGGGAGTCCTTTACTGAGCTTTGTCACTGATAGACTCCAAAACAGTAAACTGCAAAGTGGTCTGAGATTCATTATTTAGAATCACAGAATATTTAAAATACTGTGATATAGCTCTATTAATGAGTATTCCTGACATGAACGATACCTTCACGTTTCTTGACAAGAAACAAGCCATAAGTAAGTTCAGTTAAGTCAGATAAGTCTCATTTTACTTACTAAAGTGGTCATCCCATCCCACTTAGGATTTTTCTAACAGTTTTTTTCCTGTGCAAAGTATTTATCAGGAAAATTGATACCACTCAGCTGTATTCCTGATGGTTCCTAATTCTACTTGCAAAGGTCAAGGCTTTTAAAGGTGGCAGGATATGTGGCAAGTGCTGATAGTAAAAGTTGGCATGTGCAAAACGTTATGAGGTCAGTGAACACATGGAGAGGCAAAGGGGTTGGTTCTGCTTTCTCTGAATAATCAGAAGACAAACGATTTTAAACAGACCTTACAGATCATCTTCTTTGAGAAGCAGGACACAGGCATCAGATGTGCAGGATAGTTTAAAATTACTAGACAGACAAACTCTTTTTGCCAATTCTCACCTTTTCTTATGAGGAACGTTGATAAATATTAGGAAATTAAATCCCCAGAGGAAAATATGAAGCCGTATTTCTGTGTTCTGCGTGAATCAAACACAACCAGCATATGTGACAGTAAAGAGTAAAATGTGTAGTAGTGCAGGAGAAAAATTCTGACTTTAAAACCAACTTCACAAGTTCAATGTGAATGATAAATCTGATGTTTCAGGTATATCCTCAGACAGTCTCTCAAAGATATTTTTGTATATGTATAGTTACAGGGTTGCTTTTCTTCAAGATTCACTTTTGATTGTGTTCTTTACGAACATGTTGACATTTAAGTGCAATGGATTTGCTTGAGTTGCTGCATATCGATGGCTTCTGAATGCCCAAGAAACCTTCAGTGATAAAGAAGACATAAAAGAAAATATGCCTTCTTCCATGAAGACATTGCTAGTTTATTTCAAAATGAGATGGACAACATTAATAATACTGAATTGAGTACATGGCTCTCCATGGTAAATATCAGCAGGACAAAACACTGATTGGCCTTACCTAAAGATCTACACAGACAACGAAAGCACATTTCAGTGACCTTAACAAATAATTAAATAAAAGCCAAACTAACCATCTAAGAAAGAAATTATGAGAGATTTCATAATTGCCATTACCATCCTTTCTTCCATTATATATTCCTGTTATGTTATGGTTAAATTTGCAGTTGGTGGTGACTTAAAAAAAATAAAAATACTACAAATCAGGAGGTTTATAGGCAAATTTAGGTAAAGCTAACAACTCATTTACAAATTCCTCTTCTCCAACAGCATTAAAATTCTGAAAGCTGCTGCTTCTAATTGTACATAGGCAGGACAATTTGCTCCAAGGTTTTATTGCATTAATTTTGTATAACATTGTTACACATTATTAGAATCTTGCTAAACTATACACTACTGAAGCATGAAGTAGAGGGCTCGTATTAAAGCCAACCTAGAGTCTACGGTACCATATGGTCTAAAAAGTTCGATGCATTGCTCTTATTTTTTATATATATTCATAGCCATGTAACTTGGAAAAAAGAGAAATCAAGTTTGCAAGAACATCAGTGCAGATGAGGAACAAAAAAACTATTTTATCCTTGGAATTGCATCCAAACTCTTCCCTAACTAGTTTGAATAAGAACACTGGTAATAGATGAAACCTATATTAAAGTTATCTTTAGTCTCTTTTCTGTAAAGATAACGTTACTAGACAAATCTGATACCTCAGATTAAAATGGAGATTATTTAGCAAACTTAGAAATGTGTGGAAAAAATCCCTGCTCTGTCAACTGCAGCATATCTGTTTGAACAGGCTGTTTATGCATGTTTATTCCTTAGGTTTCTGATGCCTCTACCACATAGTGGCCTGAGAGGATGGTATTCAGACTTCACCTACAGATCTGAATCTTCATTCAGAATGATCCTTCTTATCTAATAGTTTTGCTTCTGCAGATCTGGGTGTAGTCTGTTGGGCAGCCTAGGAAGCCTGAAAACATTAAAAAACTTCCCATTGCACTTCCGTTAGGACAGGTCTTTGGAACTACAAGCTGTCACCAAACTATCACTGTGGAAGGCAGGGATATGACAGAAGGTGAGAGGGAAAAGAGGTGAGAGGGAACAGAGGTGAGAGGAGCTGAACAGTTGACCCAAGGGGTAATCAGACTCAGCCAGTAAGGACATTCTCAGGAAATTATACTTTTCAGCTGTTCTGTGAGCTTTTTTTAGACTCGATTGAGGAAGTCTTATTATTAAAAACACAAAAAAGAAGAAATTACATGATTGGTCTGCTTCTCTAGATATACATTTTGTAAAATAATGAACTGATTATACCTACTGTATCAAATCTGACCACTTACGTATTTCACTCTAGAATAAAAAAATTACTATGGTTATTTAAAATGTTTCTAATGGAAATCAGAGCCTTTATTCAAATATTATCTATTACTACATGGAGACAGGGTGGCATTTAGAACTGGTTTTGTCAGAATATTCTCAAATACAAAAATAGGATGTTGTTTTACTAGAAGCTATAATATACTAGGGAAATGAGAAGGAACAGTGCAGATTAGTGGGTTTGATTAATACAGTCATTTATATATTCAGAAAAAATGCCTAATTTAAGGATCTGATACTTGCTGCTCACTCATTCATATTATTCACAAAACTATAAAACAAATAAATGATAAATATGTTCCTGAAATCTATACTGCTGTAATGAACCAATGAAGATAAAAACCTTCAAGACACTTCAAATCAATGAAGAATCCAAAGCAACATTTCAAAAAGCATACGTGGTGAAAATGGTGCCAATAGAACTCATATGCTGACAGTCATACACATTTATTAACTCCAAAATCTAGAAATAATTCAGAAGAAAGTTTCATTAAAGCTTGATGTGTGGTGGAAGGCAGAAATGTCACAGTTCAAAGCATAATGCAAGAAAAAGAAATAATTTAAGATATTTCCTGTAAGTCAAATAGTAAATAGTTAATTCTTTAAGGAAGTTGAGTTTTCTTTGGGGTAAACAAAGCATCTTGAAGGGGAGTGCAGGCATTTGGAACATTTCTGGAAAGAATATGTACAGGCCAATGCTTGACTAGTGCTTATGTTCTTCCCTGCTGTGCAGCTGTTGGCCATCACCCAAGAGAGGGTATTAGATTCTGGTAGAGATACACGTTACAAGTACTGGACACATACTTGGATATATGGACATTTGGTCTAATTCCGCATAATGTCTTCTAATGCTACATTTAATTTTCTGTGTATGCAGAAGAAAATTATGAAAGTCCATGGAAGCAAAACACATCAAAGAACAATCTGTGCTTTGTATGACTTTTCAAATATAGACCTGAAGGACCCACAAGCTATCAGTGGAGAAAGTGGAGAATTGTAAAATAGCAAACATCAGTATCTTTGTAATGAGGACATGTTAAGCTGTTTACATGATATGTAAAAACAAACAATATCTACCAGCAGATTGAGTTTATCCTCCACAGAATGGAGAAAAGTGCCAAACTCAAAAGTATTAGAAAAGAATCCACATTTAACAAACAAAAAATAAAATCAAATTCCACTTTTTTACTGATATTCCAGGAGTGGAATTTTCTGTATTCCACTAGTTAAAGGTCCATATATGGTGTGGAAGGTGGGAATGGCCTGAAGTTGCAATAGGGGAGGTTTAGATTGGTAGTAGAATATTAGGAAGTATTTCTATACTGAAGGAGTGGGTGGTCAGGCACTGGAACAGTCTGCCCAGGGAGGTGGTGGAGTCATCATCCCTGGAGGTATTCAAGAAATGAAGAAACATGTAGATGTGGCACTTCAGGGCATGCTCTAGTGGCTGAGGTTATGGGGGTTTTTGTGGCTGTTGTTTTTAGAGGGATGTGGTTTTGGTTTTTTATTTTGTTTTGTGTTGATAGTTGGACTCTGTGGACTCAAAGTTGGACTCAAAGGTCCTTTTCAACCATCACAAGGGAAGAAAAAAAAAAAAGAGAGGGAGAAAATGAAGGGGACACTGACAAGGATTGTCTGGCATTGATTCTTCAGAAATAAGTCTCCTTAAGGGCCAGGAAAGGATACATTTTAGAAGAAAGCTAGAAAAAGTGCTAGGAAAAGTGCTCTTACGGTTTCTGTGATACTTCTTCATTCTTGAAAAACCAAACAAACAAATCAACAAAACTCCAAAAAAGCCTAAACCACTCCTATTTTGAAAAGACTGTTCAGTAACCAATTCCTAATATTCTTGTTGCCCAGAGGGAAAAAAAAATAATCGATGTTGCATCTAAAATCAAAACAGATTAGGTAATCTAAGGTCTAGGATACAACTTCACTGAGAGCCAACTGGTGAGCAGTGCTTTGAGACCTGACTGAGAAATGGAAAAGGGAGACCCCCTGCAGTTTATTGCTGATGTGAGAACACAGGATTAAGAGACAGAAAAAAAAAAAATTAGACCACCCCCATGAGAGCTGTATCATTAAAGAGACAGTGTTAGCACCAGACTTCCATAAAACAGGAATTACTTCAATAACATATTGCAATTTATCCTCAAAACGGATTTCTTTTAAGAATATCAGAAACTAAGTCACAGAGTCTGGAAAATAAGAAAGGATAAAATATTTAATTTTCCATTTAGTCTTAACAAAATATATTAGGTATTCTTAAGCTAATACAGTGGAGAAAGGAATAATTCTTCAAGTCTTTCTTCAAATTGAGAGAAAAGTTCATTAATTTTTATGTCAGTGAATGCAGAAAACTTGACTAATTATGTGTTATTTACTTGTCATATTTTAAATAGCTTTTTGTAGGCTTCCTCTGAAAAAGTATGACATACCCACCATTATTATCACTGCTAACAGAGAGGTTAAATGTTCTTTCTTCCACATTGGCAGAACAACAAAGGGCAGAGGAAAGGGCATTACTTCCCTTAAATATCTTTTGACTTCCTAGTATTGTTAACTAACATATTTTATTTTTTTCTAATAAGCTGAACCAATGATTCTAACAGGAATAAAATAGTCAACTTCTGCATTTAGATTATTTCATCCCAAAGTCAGTAATAATTACTAAAGTAAATTGTTGTGCTTATTGAATTATTGTTTGGTGTGGTATTTTTTCAAGATAAAAACTTTCAGAATGCAACCATTCAAAACACACTTTGCACAACAATCTTTAATGAAGACTTTATAATAAATCCTCAACTAATCCTAATTGTGCTTTTATACTTATTTTTGTTGTAGCTCCTACACCTGTAATGTCACTTCATATAGTAGGACAGTGCTGGGTAGCACTGATTTCAATTTTCTCTAAAATTAGTTTTCTGGGGGGGGGGGGGCGGAACGGAAGCAACATAAATTGAAATAAATTAGGAGATTTTAAACACATTTTCTGGACACAAAACACTCACACATTCTGGGAACTGTGTGTTTAGGAAGGGAGGAATACATTGGAACAGAATTCTAAACAGACCTGGTGCCACATATAGCAAAAGTCTCCCCTGACTGGCTCCTAAACTGTTGTACTTTTTGTGAAACAGAATCACAATTCAGCCTCTGATTCCTTGCTAGTCACCAGATAAAGCAGCATTTTCCTTGTAGTGGTTTATTTTCATTTCTGTATTAGCAAAACTGCAGCAGCCTGTGTCCCAAACAAGTCAGCGCACACAAACAGAAGCAAAGGGAATCCGGTGTCTTACTTCCCTGAAGGAGCTGGCAGAAACAGTTCCCATACAGTTTGTAATAAGAACATAAATTCCATAGCAAACACTGTTAATGTTAAATAAATAATTTAACAAGGCAATCAGTCCCAAGATGGACACATTTTGGGGGGAATCTACAAGGAAATCTATTGACTTTGGATTCTGTTTCCAATTTTGCCACTCCCATGGAAGTGGGTAAGTAAAAAGGTAGATTTAAAAACAGACTGCAAGTTCCTGAGGTTTCTAAAAAGTAATGTGCAGTTGCCAGCTCTGGAATAAAACACACTGTCACTGCTATGAAAAAGCACTAAATAAAATTACAGAAGAAGAAATGGAGATTATAAACTTATTTCAGTGATCTGAAAAGCACATAAAATGCTATTGCAGTAATATTTGAAGAAATAAAAGGCATTAGATCTCTCAGGGTAAAAAGCACTTATGAGAATGTAGATGGTTGAGGTCAGTAGAACTGACAGCCACTGCAGGCTGTTAACATTATTTGTTAAGACACTTGACTAATGGTTTCCAATGACACAGTATTGAGCAAACACTGTATTCAAGAGGGGAGAAGATATTGCCCACCACAGCCACTAAGAAAGATATTAATCACTTCACTGGGCTTTGATTCAGGCCTTAATTCAGCTGAAACACGGCAAGATTTCATCTGCTTGTTCTGCAGTACATAGTAGACATAAGAAAAGCTTTAATGGCTTTTTGAAACCAGAGATTGATACAATGCCAGCTTCTGAATTTCATAAACTTTGATCCTGCAGATCTACTTTTAAGGGTTTTTTTTTTTTTACTTATTTAACATAATTTCAAGTACATCTAATAAGCAATTCTCTGCATCCATAATATGGAAAAGAATGAAACATAACTGGTTTCCCTTTTTTAACTAGAAAGGAGACATTCTGCCAAGTGGGATTATTAACTCTTTACTCAGAATCACCATTTGCCCTGCTGGATTTATGTGAGTGGCTTGCAATAATGGAAAATCTATTTGCTTTTATTAGAACATAAGGTACTCAACCAACATAAAGCTTATTGTCAAACTAGTGCTGGGTCTGCACAAAATGATTTCTAATGTTCTTCATTTTATTATGTTAAATGAATTCTCTAGTGCAATTATTGTGCAGTGGATCATGGGGGTAATAAGCTGATTGTTACTTGTTTTAATTGCTTAAGTATGAAGTGTCTGATTTATAAGTAATGAAGAAGCTGAGATGAAGTCATAAAATAATAAACACTCAGAAGATCGAGTAGGTACTTGTGAAATGAGGGAGACTTTATTTCACAATGGCAAAAAACCTGTATTTTCAGCATCTATGTAGTAAGGTAAAGTAAAGCAGAGAGAATTTTGGCTCCTTTATTCATCATGGATCCCTTTCAAGCAATGGAAAATGCCCATTTAGTAAAATAACTGGTACAGTATTAGCAGTACAGATTTCATACACTGGATAAAAAATTACTATGTATGAACACTATGAAAATATTTCTATACCGCTTTATGAAGTCAATGGACCTAAACCAGTCAGCACTCCATCAAGTTCCACCTGTTTGAACTGGAATAAACTTCTCTGAAGTGATTTACATTAGTGCTATAAATAGAGTTTAGCTTTGCAAATACAGAATCAAGTCTTATTATTCATTCATACTGTTCATAATGAAGCTGTCATACAGTGTATACTTTTCCTTGATCCTAAATATATAGCTATGAAAATCAGATGGAAATGTGTAATTCCCTACTGCATTGGTCCACAAAGATGGATGAGAAAAAAGCTGTTTTGTTACTTGACTTAATACTTTAAGCAAGGTTCTGAATTTCAAATGCTTTATATAAATAAATCTGTATGTGCAAATTTCCAAACTATATTTAAAAAAATATTAGCGGATTTATGCTCAAAAACTCTCAAAATTCTTCAAATTACATGAAGTAGAACAAAATTTCTCAGCATCAGACCAAGCTGATAAAATATGTCTTCTAAACTTGTGCATCCCCAATGCAAATTGCAACCATTCAGAACATAAACTTTGATTCTAGTCCACAAGGTCAAGGAACACAAGGGGGAATAATTAAGCTTTCATCATAGCTAATTTGAACTCTAAGACTTTAAGGCTTATTCATTTCTGATTTCCAAAACTCAAATATCTTTTTACACAGACTTCCTGGAAGAATAACATTTTGACAATCTGTTCTAGGATTTCTCCAGTATTAAAAATTGAGAATCTTCTGTTTTCCCTAAACCAAATTTCTTGAGGGTTCATGCACTGCTACGCGTGACTAGAAAACTCAGTATTTTCCCCCTTGAATTTGCCAGTATTTCAACATTTCTAATTATTTTCAATGAAAGAATTTAAAAATAATTCTGAAGAAGGAGAGTTTATAATGTATGTCCCGTATAGTATCAGCTTTGGGAAATTTTATCAGTTGGAGAGTGAGCATTTTGAGTTACTCTTTTTGAATGACTTCTAATTTAGAAAAGTAATCAAATATTTATGACAAGAAAGAGACCTAAAAGATGATGGCTACAGAGGAAGTAGATGGCCATTAACATAGCTCCTCACTCCCAAGGCAAGTGTCTACTTTCATTTTCTTTCTGTTTGTCTCTTGCATTTTAAATAAATATTGCATCCTGGACTAAAAGTTGTATCAAAAGTAACAGATTTCTATGAAAAATTCCACTTTTGTTTACAGTTTTCAAAGAAACAAACAGTCAAAAAAAGCGGTCCCTATTTTCTCTTTCTCTTTCTTTCTGAAAATCCAACTGTCAGTCAGCCAACAACAAAGCAAAGTTGCTCAATTTCAGATGGAGTTATAACCCTCACTTCATTATTAATATCACACATCATAGAATCATAGAGTGTACGGACTTGGAAGGGACCTTTAAAGGTCATCTAGTCCAGCCCCTCTTGCAGTGTGCACATCCTACTCTGCATTTATACAGAAAGCTGAAGATAACAGTGACCAAACTGAAGTCTTATGATTTTCTCACAAATCTATCAACATTTCAGTTTGGTAATCTAAGGAATTTCAGGCAAAATGCATCATCATGATAACAGTGACATAAATCAGTTACTATCTCAACACCAAATGCATGTTGCATGAAATACAGAGGAACTGCACAATTGGATAGATTATAACTTTAAAAATACAATATTTATTATTCTATGAGTAATTATTAGAAATTATTATGTTTTCAAACGGAAAATATAATCACATTTTCAATTACTATTCAAATCTCACAAAGAACTGCTTAGCTTGTTAGAAAATTATACTTCTTAATTTGTAAACATTTATTTGATATTTTAAAATCATAGACCCTTGCTAAGAACATGACTCATGTTCACTATATACATTCATTTGAAACAAATATTGAACTCTTTGAACATTCGTGCTGCTGCCATTAACTATATTTATTGCAGACATCCCAACAGACTCAAAATTATACCTCCCTGTGCCATGCCTGCCCTGAGCAATTTACAATCTAAAATGTTTGGCCAAAAGAGACAAATAGTATCAGAAAGATAAATATAGGCAGGAAACATCAAGTCTTCTCTGCTTACAGAGTATTTGGAAGCTAAACTTCTGTTCACTCTACTAAGTCATTAAAAATTTCTCCATGGGTGTGGAACTTCATCATTATCCCCATATCCTAGCATAAGGAAAACAGCCAGCTTCCAGCATTTTTCTACACACAACCCCCCAAATTCTTATGCTGAAGGCACAGAGAACTGCACTTAACAGTAACAAGTAAACTAGAGACAGTATTTTACATACTTATGAACTAAGACTTTACATTCTTTGGTCAAGTAAAAAATACGCACAGAAACTTGTTTGCTTCAATGAATAAGAGCTTTTCGGTTGTACAAGTCATATGTTTTATTTCCATTGTTTCTGTTCTGCTTCTGTTGAAAACTGTGTTAGGATATCATTGAGTGTGAAAGTCGAAAATAAAATATTTCAAATTTAAGATTGCCCCCTACCCAGGTAATCAGTGAAATTTAAGATCATAACAGGACATAAAAAGCCAGCATTTTTAAAATTTTATTTCTTTTTTTAAAATTTAGGAAAATACTTTCACATTGCACAATCAGTAACTCTCTCAAAGACATAGCACACGTCCAGAGCACTGTGAGCACTATACTGTATCTGAACGGCTGTTTACCTTCTATTATAGTGCTGAAGAGGAAATTGAACTATATATGATTTTATTGGCTTGGGATATCTATCTGCAGTCTTAAATTACTTCTATTTCCATATCCATTATGTGAATTGGATGTGGAAATTATAGTCTTGGGTTTCTCGTGGCATCTGCACACTAATGCTGATAGCATGTGGACTCAACACCCCTTGGAAATAATTGTACGAGATCACTCACACCATTACATGTGACGCATTAGGTCCATTACATCTCATAGAGAACTCTGTCCTTACTATTGTAAGCTATATCCTTGATAGTGCTGATATCAAGGAGAGAAATTCACCTCTTCTTTAATCGTAATCTGTTATTTTGGGGCAAAAGCAGTTCCTGAGGAAAATCTGCTTTCTTGGTCATAGCAGATTTGCTGATCTCACCCTACTCAAGATGAGTATCTTTTCCATATTAACAAAAGCCAAGAGAAAAATGCAATTACTGATCATCTAATAAAGTTGTTTGTGCTTTCTTCCACCACCATAAAATCATACAGTAGTTATAAAATAGTGCATAGAGATAACAGGGCATTTCTGGGTCAAGTCAAAAGAGAAGTTCTACTTTAAGAGGTGTATTAGCTAAAGTCATGGCATATTGAAAGTGAGCTGTACCTGACTGTTATTCAGATTTATTAAATTACAATGACATAACAATAGTAGGAAATAAAGTAAATACTTGTAATAGGAGTGTCACTATGCATCTGTATAAATAACTACTCAGATTCCACAGGAAACTTTTAATAGATGCTGATGAAACATGGCAATCTCATGCCTAGCTATTCAATAACCAGGTAGAAAAGTTAAAGCTAGATTTTCTGCAAAGAAGATGTAAAACTCAAACCCTTTCTTTTCACGCGAATTATCAGTTACTTTTTCTGATCTTTCTTGTTTCTGCTTTTTCCTGTAAAGCTTAATACCATAAACACTGCTTCAGGCTGCCGTGATTTAAAGCAAACACATATAAACAAATACTTATTTCCTGTTATTTTGGTGGCTGGGTTCAAAGTCAGTGCGTATGAGCATTTCTTGAGCTTTCGTGTTTAGCTGCTCCCACAGATGGATTTGGATTTATTAGAGAATAATAGCTTTATTCATCAGTTCTAAAGATGAAAACCACATGCCACAATAGGTAGCCAACTCAGTGTGGGATAGGTGTCCTTCAAACATCACTGTCAGTACCAGGAAGTGGGAAGAATATTTAAGTGAAAACTACTTTTAAAATTATGAATACTTGAATTTGGACAAGTGTCTGATAACTTACAATTACTCAATGTAAGATCATCAACTATGTGAGCAGACAAGCTATTATATTTTAGAAATACAATATATAATTTTCTAAACTATACTTTCCATTATTATGATTTCCTGATAGGAAGGTAATTTCCTATATGGGAAAAGTTAAGGATGTACTGCCTTTGGCTAGAAGCTTTGCATTATATAGACTGCAGTGCTAACAATTTTCAGTTTTCATGGCCCTTTTAAGTAATGAAATGGTGGAGTTCAATATCCTTAGTGCAGCAAGGAGGGCTCACAGTAAACTTACTATCCTTGACTTCAGGAGAGCAGATTGCAGCCTTTCCAGGAATCTGCTCAAGAGTATAATGGGATAACTTCCTGGTCTCCAAGCTGACAAGACAGGAATTTGATAGATGGACCACTTGGTGCATAAGTAATTGGCTGGATGGCTGCACCCAGAGAGTTGTGGGCAATGGTTCAGTATTCAAGTGGAGGCAGGTGACGAGTGGAGTTCCTCAGGGGTCACTATTGGGACCAGTGCTGTACAACATCTTTGTTGGAGACATGGACAGTGAGATTGAGTGTATCCTCAGCAAGTTTGCTGATGGTACCAAGCTATGAGGAGCACTTGAGACCCTAGAGGGAAGAGACCCCATCCAGAGGGACCTTGACAGGCTGAAGAGAAGGGCCAGTGCCAACCTCATGAAGTTCAGCAAGGCCAAGTGCAGGGTCCTGCACCCGGGTTGGCACAACCCCAGGCACAAATACAGGCTGGGGGAAGAATGGCTGGAGAGCAGCCCTGAGGAGAAGGACTTGGGGTGGTAGTTGATGAGAAGCTCAACATGAGCCACCAGTGAGTGCTGGAGCCCAGAGAGCAACTGCATCCTGGGCTGCATCAAAAGAAGTGTGGCCAGCAGGGCCAGGGAGGGGGTTCTGCCCCTCTGCTCTGCTCTGGTCAGACCCCACCTGGAATACTGTGTGCAGCTCTGGTGCCCTCAGCACAAGAAAGATACAGACCTGTTGGAGAGGGTCCAGAGAAGGGCCACCAAGATGATCAAAGGCCTGGAGCACCTCTGCTATGAAGACAGGCTGAGGGAGTTGGGGTGTTCAGCCTGGAGAAAAGAAGGCTCTGGGGAGACCTTAGAGCACCTTCCAGTGTCTGAAAGGGGTCTACAGGAAAGCTGGGGAGAGGCTTTTCATCAGACAAGATAGTGATGGGACAAGGGGTAATGGTTTTAAACTGAGAGAGGGGAGATTTAGGTTAGATATTAGGAGTAAATACTTCCCTATAAGGGTGGTGAGGAACTGGAATGGTTTGCCCAGGGAGGCTGTTGATGCCCCATCCCTGGAGGTTTTTAAGGCCAGATTGGATGAGGTTTTGTGCAACCTTGTCTAGTGGTAGGGTTCCCTGCTCATGGCAGGAGGGTTGGAACTTGATGATCTTTAAGGTCCCTTCCAACCTTAATGATTCTATGATTACATGATTCTATGATAATGCAAATACCAGAAATTCCAGAGCTTAGGATGAGGCGGGGATGTGTGGAACAGTTACCTTTTGGCTTCAGTTCTGTACTTTTCAAGTACAAATTCAATTCTCTCTTTGCTTTGCTGAGTGCATAACAGATGTGTGAGAACAGAGGAAAGAAACTATTTCTTCTAGTGTTCTGATTACCAGGAGGACTTGGAACTTTCTGTAGTATGTATGCTACCATTTTTATTTTTTAAAATTTTATGGATATCAGGTCATCCTAAATACATATACAATAACTAAAACAGGTGTTCAAACACTTTCCCCTTTGCTCTCAAATTTCAATACAATGAAAAGCAAATACTATCCTCATTTTTTACATAAAGGTTAATTACAAAGTCATGAGAAAACTCACTCAAGATCACAAGACATCACCAAACCCACTCTGTTAGCCAGTAATCACTTCTTTTGTTGAACAAAAAAAAAAAAAAATCACAAATCCACAATCCACATTCACTTGTCCTAATCATAATCATACCACTTCAAAGATCAGAAGGACTGTGAGGACCTTTTGCTGCAATACCAAGTCTCTATCTAGTGAGCTCTGACAGTGGTTAGCTTAACAGTGAATCCTAACTGGAAGGATTCACGGATCTTGGAAAAAATAATCATGTTCCTTTTTAGAAGCCACACTGCACTTCAAATAAAAACACAAAATGCAGGTTCCTTCAAAGCACAGGCTGAGATGGAGCCTGCAAACTGACACCAATGCCAAGATAGTTTGCATATCTTTAGGGCTTCATTTCTTTTCCAGACTTCATAGAGAAAAAAAGGGAAGTAATTCTCCCTAGAGTTTTGTTTTTTTTTAATCTTGCATTATTTTTTTAGTCTCATGTTAAAGAAGAAACATCACAGAAGCCGTAAGAAATTATTGATGGAGTTGTATTATTTTCTTGCCATATGTTATTAAGTGACAAAACATCAGTGGAATATGTCTTTTCAAGAAAGATTTTGAAAGACTCAG
Organism: Apus apus; assembly: GCF_020740795.1. Classification (NCBI taxonomy): domain Eukaryota; kingdom Metazoa; phylum Chordata; class Aves; order Apodiformes; family Apodidae; genus Apus; species Apus apus. The sequence continues at coordinate 13,381,546 of NC_067294.1, read as the reverse complement.
GAGCTTTGTCAAACTAGTATAATCCTCTTAAATGTGGCAACACTGTAATAAACTTTATTACTTCTGGAATTAAGAAGTATAAAGCTGAATGGGGAAAAAAAATCATTAAGGATTTTGATTTTGTGTGTTCCATTTCCCCCCAGTCTCAGTTGTTTGTGTTAAGAGGAACTCCTATTTTATCTCTCGGATTTTAAGTACCAGCCATTTGTATTATCCACAGTATTTGTGGGTAGATAGATATGAACAGTGTTTACATGAACAGCTTAGAAGACACGCATTTGCACTTTCAGCTGTTGAAAAATATTAGTTGAACATGTTAAGCATGATAATACGAATTCGAAGTACATGTCAGCTATCATGTGCTGTCATCTAAAGAGGAACCCAAAATTACAGTCTAATGGGAATAATGAGTAGGTTAAATCTGTGCCAGTGCCCACTCCTATCATCATTTCATCTACATGTGACATCCTCTTTCAATAAACAGAGCTGCACTAGTTACATTTGATACTAACTGTTCTGACCTGAAAGTGTATGATATTACTTAGACCTTTCAAGAACCTGGCAAGGCTATTCCACATTTATTGTGGGTTAGGTGTCGGGCACAGACAAAAGGGAAAAAGAAAAGCTAGTTTTTAGTGAGGGACTGTTACAAAAATGAGAAACAGCACAAATAATCCATTGTAATGATGAAGATTTAGTTGAAAAATAAAAAGTTAAATTATAAATTAACATTCCCAATGGATATCTCAGGAGATATGTCTCAGTCTATTTCCTATTGACAGGTGGTAGTGTAAATTAAATGTGGTATTATGAAATAAAATTGGATTTCAATGGCTCATCATCCATACTGTGGCTTTAGAATAGGCTGAGATGATTAAGGTCTACAAGCCATAATGAAAATGGATTTCATTTGTGCCATTTTTTAGGGTTTTTGGTTGGTTGGGTTTTTGTTTGTTTGTTTGTTTGTTTAAGAGGAGAGGCTTGTGATGTTTCTTTGTGATGTGAATATTTATTGTCTCAGAAATTTATTATTGTGGATTGTATACACGTGGTTTTTTTCCTTTTTTACTTCCTAGGGGAAGTAATACACACGTACTCCATGGTACAAGTATAAAAATATAGCATTTGGGCTGTTGGGTATTTAACATGGACAACTGTCAAATCCACAGGATTAGTTTTCAGTCACTAGGAACAGAAATCTTGGCATAATTGCATAGTAGGGGTTACCATTCTCAAAATATCTATAAGACTCTTGGAAAAAAATATCTGTGTGTATCCTTCAAACAGACTAATTTATTGAGTCTAACAAACACAAGCCAAATTCAAACAAACACCATGTTAAATACTCCATTCCCTCTTTCTCAATTCCATTTTTATCTTCTTGATCTTCCAGTTTGTAACTTGGTTCAGAATTATGCAATTTATAAATACGTTTTTATGCCACTATATATAAGCAGCAACACAAGCCCAGAGATGTCCCTGCTAACAACACAGAAAGGGTACAGAAAAAAGGGCACTTTCCCATAATAGTGAAAAAGAGAAGCTACTGTAAGGAAGAGGGAAAATATTAACACTAAACTTCTCTCTCAGGCTCACTATGAAACTTTCTCTTTAACCTCTTGCTTATCTCCTTGCTTCTTCTTACTGGCTCAAAGGAACAAAATCTCACCATAACAGCACAGCTGGGAAAAAAAACCCAAACATTTGCAAAACGTGCTGGGGATGCAGTACTGGATAAACAGCAATCGTTTTAGAGAGACACAGGTACTGCAGAAGTGTTCATAAAGCTCCATTCATTCAGAAGGATCTAAAAGGAGCAAAACATGAGTATTCCATGGATGTAAACCATCCTGATGACTCTGATGTGACTACATCAAGTTAAGCTTATTGTTTATACACACACACACAGCTCCTATTAGAATTTTAAAGCCAACCATACCAAAAATAGGAAAATCATGAAACAATTTAGCTACGTAATCTCCTAGAATGTGTCTGTGCTACCATCTCCACTAAGTGCAAGACAGACACATAGTGCTAATTAATACCAACAGCTGTGAGGATTTTACAGCCACAGAAGCAAAATTTTCTTATTATGATCCTCCATGACATATTAAATTTAAAATAGAAGACTTCTGCTACTGAAATATTTACTGATAGAAGCTTTAATTTGACTAGGAATCTATTATTAGCATTTCATAGGAGTATAGAGAATAACTGAATGTAATTTCAAGTCCATTTTGCAAATACCTTCATTAAACAAAGCAAGTGAAAAGTATCTGTTTCAAAATAAACAATCAGAAGAACCCCAAAACCAAACACCTCCCCATGCAAGCTTCTGTTCAAAAGAACAGTGTTTTTCTTTACTGTTGCTAATGAAATGCAATTATTCGTGCCATTTGGAATGATTAAATATAAATGTAAGAATAAAAGGGAATGTTCAAACTTTCTTTAGATGGAAAGGGATCATGCATCTTTCTAATATCGCCCTTATTTAATTAATATATTCCTCATGCCATCTGTTCTGACTCGTCCAGATTGCAACAAAGTAGATAAAAATTAAAACATTGTAAATCTAACACAACTTTAGACTGAACACTTTAGATTACACCATCAATGTTAAAATCTGCGCTGTCAGTAAAGTGACAGATGATTCCAAGGAAGCTAATTCAGCAGATACTTCACAATGCTGTCTTTGTTAAAAGCATCTGTATATTGATTTCCATATTTGTATTTTAAGACAATGGCATGCTTAGGAAAGAAGGGCTTAATGTACAAATGAGGCATGGAGTATCTGTCACTTGTCAGATCTGGACTGAAACCTAGAGACACAAAAATGTCAGGAAATAAAGTATTTTACATCTGCAGTGAATAACTAACAAGGCAATTATTACTCAATTCATTTTGGAAAAAAATGGCAGAAACTGGAGAAAAATAATATTTGGCTTAGTTTTTACAAGTAATTTCTCTTTCCTTTTAAATATCAGCAAATTTGAAAATAGCTCCATCATTTTGAGATGTTGATGTCTTTTTCCCATTAAATTTTACCATAATGTAAAAATAATTTTGTTATGCATTTTTCAGTATCAATTTAATTTCCATGGAAAACAGTTTCTCTAGTTCTACAAATGGGTTTTACATTATCAAAGTGCATGACCAGGTCAGCAGATGAAGGAAAGACATATTCATTTTATTTCTCTATTTTTGGTCAAAAGTGGCACAGGTCACACTGACAGAATTAGATTAAATTTGTTAAAACCCTTTCTTGTTTATTCACATGCAAATAAGTAAAAACAGAATGACAATAACAATTACTATTATTTTTCCTGAACATCTATATACAGATGGGAAGTGAAAATATATGGATAGAACATCTATCCATACCTCACTCCTTTTCTTCTTTTAATGAAATAAGACACTCCTTGGATCACAAACTAGGCAATTTTTCATTAACGTGGGCAGAAATTGGCTACTTGCAAACCACTACAATCTTAGGAAAATGAGGGGGTATTCCTACAGAATTGATCCCCGAAAGGCAGAAGAATTGTCCCAAACACAGATCTGATGAGTCTCATAGTGAAAATGTATCATATACTCCCACAAATTCCTACTGATAAAGAAATCTCTTCAATTTTGAAGTGGTAAATATCACAAGGTAAAAAAAATGCAATGGGATGTAAAGAGTGTTCCCCAGTACTTACTGTAGTATAAGGACCAAATGCTACTCTGGTATATCAGAAAAAGAAAACCTGATATTTTTTTTTTTCCTTTTATATATACGTTATTTTCATCTCTTCACCTTTCACTACAAGAAGTAAAAGCCTTTAGTCCTTAAGGCTTATGAGAAAAAGAAAATCCTTTGAAAATACGAAAGAAGAAAAGATTGATATGTTGATACCAGATTTATATTAGCACAGTGCACAGAACAGTGTCTGTCCTGGGTGTGAATGCAATCCACTGAGAATCTTTATGGCATAATATGGTAATATTTGTGTTAATCCATTTTTATCTTATCATTCAAGCACAGAAAAAATGAGACAGTAAGATTCCAGATTAACATAATATATTGTCAGTAGCATCCATTTCAGTGCCATGGGTGCATTTCCCCAGTCTAACTTTTACTGTGGTTGGGCTGTAATGGGAAAATATATTTGCATATCATCACAACCCATCAGAGAATCAGCATTCTACTAGCCCTGGGAACACAAGGAAGAAAAAGAGTTATCTTTTACACTAACATCAGTTAGTTTATCCTATTTAAAGTAATAACATTTTCAGTTTGATGCAACTGAAAACCTGCAAAACACAGTGAAATGGAGTTTTAGCTGAAAAAGTAAATAATGAGACAAAGTGATGCATGTTACCAAATACCGTCTATCTAGATTCCCACCAGTTAAACAAATGTCAAGGTATTAATGTGTTCATACAAATAGTTCAGGAGAGCCTAGTCTTGAATTTGCAGTGCTCTCAAGGAATTCAGATACAGCACTCATGCCAGGGCTGTATCACGTATCTGAAAGAGGACTGTGCTGATGTGAGGGCTGTGGCTTTTAACAGGAGGCCTAGCTACTGGAAACAAGACACGAGATATTAGGAATTTCTTTGGCAAACTTCATGGACTCATCTGCATGATGAGAAAGGGCATGGAGCACCCATGGAAGAGTATCACCAACTCAGCAATCTGTTCCTGGAGCTATTCACCACCACCATCCTTCTCTCCACTGTAACATGTACGGGAGAACAAGGCAAAGCCCCCCATGGAAAGCAGCTCCCAGGCAGCCTGCCCCATGTGCCAGCCAACAGGGCAGTTTTTCTCTGCTGAAAGTTTCTGCAGATGCCACTTCATCCATTACACTAAGGTCATACTGTCTGCATCAATCTTTTCTGCACGACTACAGAGTTCAGAAACCTTTATTAAAAGAATTCTGTGATGCAGCTACTAATTATTTGGTTCAGGGAGCCTCTTAGATACACAAAAAGTACATATCTAATATATCTGTGCCTTAAACTCATTTACGCAGTGATGTCTCAAAAAAAAAAAAAAAAAAAAAAAAAAAAGAGCCAAATCTAAAATATTAACATCATCTTATTTTGCGTATCTGCTCAGCCTCTTGTGAGCTGCATTTTAGTGTCTCAGGCAGGCACCAATTTATTTGTGAAGAGAATTTAGAAGTGCAGGAGACTGACTTCCCCTTAGTTTTTCCTTTTCTTCCTGTCATGAAGTGAGAAGGTCCTAGATGGAATTTCTAAATGAAAAGCATTTGTGTCCATTGCTGCCTACAGAAAAATGTTAAGGGGAAAAGTCTGTGGGAGTACAAAGATTGAGTGAGGAGTTAAAGGGAGAACAAAAGATATCAGTGGGAATTTAGATGAAAATAGGAAGGAACTGAGGAAAAACACTGTGCATGAAATAATAAATATTAACTGCCCTCCTAGACATATATGCCCTTTCAACAGCATATGGATCTCCTCAAATTGCTTTTTACCCACTTCCAACTGAAAGAGCCAAACCAGTTTTGCAGTTTTTATTAAAAAGTAGATCAATAGCTCTTCACAAATAACAATTATTATGAACATTTTTCAGTTATATTTCCTTACAATGTGGTAACAAATATATTTCTCTTTGAAAAATATACTCAGCTGCTTCAAACACTTGTCACTTTCAAATGCCAAATTCCAGGGTGGCCTTGGGAGCAGCAGGAGAGGAGGGCTGGCTGGCAAGGCTCAATCCAGACTCAGCCCCAGCCCAGTGCTCCAGCCTCAGGCCTGGCAAGGCATGGGAGGCTCCCAGCAGTTTTGCTCTTCTCGTTTCACCTTCTTGTGGTGGTTTATTGCTGAAAATTTGCTAAACATCACCACTATCATTGTATTATGAACACTAGTGCAGCAAAGTGCATTAGGATATTTTGCTTTTAGCTTAGTTGTTACTTGTATGACCATAACAGGCAATTAAATCTGTTACTAATTTTTAGCTAGGTTTTGTCAACACTAGGTCACAGTAAAGAAACAGATTTTCTGATTCAATGATATAGAAACAGATTCTTTGCCTCACGGTCACATTTTTATATCCTGCTTGTTCGTTGGCCCAGGTTAAAAGAGAGCGAGATGACCAACTGCTTCAGAATCATAAAAGTAATTGGAAGGCTACTTTGTAGCTTCAAGGGAAATGTGACAAAATGGATTCTGAAAGACTCTTTCACTGGAGGGCTAGTGGTAGGGCTTTGTGTAGCAAACTTGCATGGCATGATGGAAAAATTCCACCTTTCTTCTTTAGGCAGCCACCCTATCACCTTTTGCCCAAACTCATGTAAATGAAGAAAATGAGCACTATTCTATAGCTGAATAGCATATGAAGTAACAGTGTGGAAACAAATGAGATTAAACACATCATCCACAGCTCACTGTAATCACCTAGAGAGCTGAAGTAGATGAATAAGGAACATCCATACAGATTTTACTGCCACTAGTGTCTTACTTTTTTCCTCCTTGGCAGTTGCAGAGAACACATAATTACATGTAGTGATTTGCATTAGAGAGTAAATGTGCGTCCCTTTCGTTATTCATTCACAGGTCAGATTAACTTGGTGTATCAAGACATATATAAGAACGTAATCATTTCATTGTGAGAAGCCTAAAGCTAACGTTAATTACAGTTTGAAACTTCGATTATTAATGCATCTTTATCTATTGAAGTGTGAAATAAGCAATAGGAGTCGGAATACACCAATTAAATTAGCTTTTGAGACTGAAATTCATAAACAGGATGCTATCTTGTATTTACTGTTAAAATTGTAATACAGCATGCAAGAGCTGGAGGGTTCAGTATCCTAAACAACAACACACTTTAACATTCATACAAAGACAGAAAAATACAGGCCTTTTCCCATAAACCTACTGCTAAGTTATAAATACACATCCAGCTTTATGTTCTGTGGAAGCAGCTGCTGCATTTATTCTATTCAATCAACTATAACAAAAAACAAACTCACGTCTCTCATAAATCTTGCATTAATACACACACCCATACTCCCAGTAAAATTAGAGCAAATGGATTCTACAGCCAGAACTAACGAATAATTTAATGTAGGTATTCAAGAAAACCAAATCTAATAATAGGGGGGTTTGTTAACTAATAACTTTTTGCCCATTTTCTAAGTTTGTCTATTTCACTTTAAGTTGGAAAGTCAACATTAAGAAAATGTATCACCTAATATGTAAATATCTAAAATACTTGAAGAAGATAATGTATATGTAATTTACAGGCAAATACTAATGTTTTGCATATATTGCCATTGTTTAAAGACAGAGAAAAATTAAAATTACTTATAAAAATAAAGCCTTAAAGAACAAGAAATTTCAGCTTCTTTAGGACATAACACATTCCTTTCAATTGTGCCTGTTATTACACTTCTAACAATTTACTATTTTCAGTTAAGCCATAGAACAAAATTCCCCTGATGGATTTTGCTCCTTGTAAATTCTTTCACTTTATAATCTCTAATTTTACCAAGTTAGTTACTTCCCTTTCTGTACTTATTACAAACTATTGCTTTTTAAAATGAGTCTTTCATTAATTTTCATCTTTCCTCTCCTACTATTCCTATTTTTCTTCAAACCACTTTCCTTACAATATAAGGCACCTAGGAAAGGCAGTGTGATTTCTAAAACACTGTTGTGAAAGATATGTACACTTTTTATGACCACTGGAAGATCTTCCTCATCCTTCAATACAATTAAGAAACCGACCACCGTATGGTACAAATGGTGGGATGTTTTGATACATGCTTTGAACAAGTCCTCACCTGGGGAATATAGTTAATAACTGGATCATAAATTTGTACTGAAGAGAAACCGGTACAATGTCATTCCAGAAAAAAAAAAAAAAAAAAGAAAAAAAAAGAGATTTAGAGAGTTGGCTTTTTTTAAATATAAGCTGCCAAAGGCAAATTGGACTTCCCTAACTTTATATCATCAGAAGCTGTGAACTCCGCACCAACAGCTCTTGACAAAGCATTTGTTGTTTAAATTAACCAATCTGCCATCAAAGACTTCCTCTTGGACATCTGCCTCTACTTGAGTCCATACATGGCACTTTTGCAAACAGTATGGAAAGTTAGAAATCTTCACCATGCACATTTTAAGTTTAAAAACAAAACAAAACAAACTTTTTTGTGCAATAAATTATGCATTATTAATATCAGACAGCTTTAATACAGGTACTGATTTAGATTGAAAAAAAAGGTCTTCACAAAGTGATCCAATAAATCAGATATGAACAAGAAGCATGAAATGACACCTGAAAACCTGAAATTACTATCATAAAAGGAATTTGTTCTTGAAACTTTAGATTATAAGCTTAAATTTAAACAAAGAATCTTTTTTAGTGCTTCTTAGAAAACTCACTCCTTTGAAAGCAACACCAGAAACCTTCTCACTTGTAAAGGACTAAAAGTTGGATGAATGAACAATAAAGTAGCAATTCAGAGAAGGATTTTCAACATCTTTTTTCTGAAGGCATGAGTACACTGAAGAAAAACATTTTGAGAGTGGAAATAGAACGGAAATCATTTAAATCCTAGAGAAGACAACACTTAATCCAGCATAAAGTCAAATACATGCACAGCTGACACAAAATAGACCCTAAAAAAAATTAACCCATCAGGTTATGGTTCGCTGTATTGTTGACCCACAGTTTTAGCTGATGACAAGAAAAGGACAGAAGTGTTCATGGGCAATCTGAAACAGAGCTGTGGTGATAGACAGTGTTTTAGAAGGAATCAATGATACAATAGATCAGCAGACAAACTGATTAATTGGTTACTTTGTCAGCATGCTGGGAAGTTAGTGGAAAACTGCTGTTAGAGCATCTGAGGGGAATCTAGGGCAGAGCCAGGAACTGGCAGGTCTGGCAAAGATCATTCTGTCCTTGTAGATACTGCTGCCCTGTTTCATCTCAAACAGCCAAAACTCAGGATGCTAAGGTGGTTAGAATAGACAAAATTCTCAAAAACCTAATAATAACTTGATGCAAGCCAGCTTCTTTTAAAAGAACATGCAAAGTCCTGGAGAAATCCATTCAGGAGATGGATTTGTTGTTTGCCTTCCCTCAGAGTTTTAAGTCCCCTGACTTCTTTGCTCAGGACCACAATACTGGTGGCTTTGACTTGTTCTGACTGCCTTCCCCATCATTTTATGTTCCACCTGTGTCATTCATGTAAGCCATCTCTCCTCATATAAGAAAGTTTGGGAGCCCATATAACTCAAGTTCCTGAGAGGCCCTGGGCTGAACCAAAATGTAGGCTTAAAAGCTTTTAATAATGCCTTGCAACTTGCTCTGACAGAGGACCATAACCCTTCTCCCTAGCTCCATGCACACCCCTTCCTCTTCCCGACCCATTTCAGTAGGACTAAATCCAATGCACAGTGTTACTGAATCTTATCACAGTGCAGACTACGAGTCAGGCAGAATTCAAAAGTGCTCTGTGGAGACAGTTTGCCTCTTGCTGAGATGAGGCAATAGCACAGCTTTGGAGCTTGCAGATTTTGTCTTTTGTCTACCCTCTAGGCTGAAAGAGTCCTGCAAACCAGCTGGAGAGCAACCAAGTGGAGAAGATGCCATTTCACTTGCTCCACTGTAGCTGCATCTGACCATTTGCCATTTCTGACCAAAATCAGGGACACACTGAAGAAACAACTAGCAAAAAGCAGGGTGCCTCTTACCTCTTTTGTGTAGGAGGTCCATGTTTACCCCTCCTAAGTAAGTGAAACAGCTCTATGCGTTATCTAGAAAACAAAATCACCTAGGGATTTCCAAGTCTTCAGAAACTACACTCAAAATCAGGGCAAGAATTGATAACCTTAGAACCAAATCTAATTCTGCCAGAAGCTTGTTTGGATGCCCTAAGCCCACCATTTCTGGAACTTTCTCAGACCTTTAATCGCTTCCATGTGGCACTGTATGGCACAAAGAGTGAGACATTTAAATGTGATGGGGATGGAGTGGCTTAGAGTCTGAAACTATTAGCCTGCCCTGTTGTTGTGTTAAGGGAACTTAATGCCACCATGACACCTCAGCAGCAGAGGGGGAAAAAAACCTAAACAACACAACAAAAAAACCAAAACCCTCATAAAATCATTTTTAATTCAGATTGAAAAATGTTATTTAAGAACAAATAAGGAAGAGCACAATCATTAAACCACAGGGTTGCACTGGCTTCCCAGTGTTCTGGTAACTAAACAAACATCTTGCCATTTACTCTGTCATTTAGAGTATAACCAAAACCTTTGATGATTATATTCTGTAATTCATAATTTCTTGTATTTATTCTGTAAATATACAGATTAGATACTGCAACTACATTGCACCATACTATAGAATTCACCCTAAGAGACTGTGACTAAAACAGGCTTTAATTAATTTCTAAAAACCTTTGGAAAATTCTTCTCACTGAACACCTGCACCGTTATTTCTATATTCTGACTCATTATTAAACTAAACTTTGCAAGGAAAAACACACAGAAACAGTATGATGTGTCAAGATACTAGATTTTGATGGAATATCTAGAATTACAGTATTCTGCAGAGGAAAATTAACAATCTGACACTGTATCACACATATCAGACAGTAACTTTATGATAGGAATGTTTCTGTTCTTTGCAGCTTTGGATGGGACCATGTTAAATCAACTATGTGGTTCTAAATCAACTTCAACTTTAAAGAGTAATGAAAATATTTTAAATTATTTGAGTTCATAAATTGATCACAGTATTCAGTAGAACAGAGGCTTTTTACATTCTTCTTTACCATAAAGCAGTGGGAAACTCAGTTTAACAGTTATACAAATGTATATAGAGTCTGATTTAGAAGGATATTGTATAATGTTCACAGAGGTGCTCAAACAGTTGTTTAGCAGATGACATACCAAATCAATACACTCGAGGGCATTGGGTTTATTGTGTTTAATTAATGATGTGTCCATTTTCTTTGCTAGGATCCTTATTAACTTTGAAAGTTCTGTAGTACAGAAAAAAACAACACCTTGCTCTGATTGTAGATAAACAGCACTATCACACCTTTCACAAATTGTCTTTTAATAGCTATTTGTATAAATGTGCATGAGGAGAAAGAGATGAGTAATTAAAGAGTCTCAGCAGGTGCCTATAACATTTACTACAGTATCTATACAGTATGCTGTTTTTCAGAATTAGCTGGCAAAATAAAACAGACTCTCAAGTGAAAGGAGCATAAAATAAATTTTATTCTCTGTTATCTTGCCAATATTCCAATGACAGGTCAAAATTATATTTAAAGAGATTTAGTAGATAGAAGCTGTACAGGGTCCAGATAGAGTCATAGCAATAGTGTGCTACTAAAGAAGAAACTCTTGACTTAGTAGGGTTATTGCTTTACCATTACTAGAACTTCTTTACAGTTACAACTGCAGATGAAACAATACTGCTTCTAGTTATGCTAACATTGCTAAATATACTCTTTGCTGTATTATATCTTGTATTAGAGGGAAAGAATGTAAACCTGTCATCTAGCGACCAATCTAAGGAAAGGATTTATGTTTCATGCTCTGAAAGACAAAGTTCTCTCTCTTAAAAACAACAGTAAGAAAAGAGTCACATAAACACGCATATTCATATTGGAATGTAGTAATGGGGCCGTACAAATAAATTTGATCACATATTCTGTTCTGGACCTAAAAGAACTTTCTTAATGAAAGACAAACAAATGTGTCTTTACAAGAAAGCAAATGTTTCAGTAACTGAAAATTACCACAAAAAACCCAAACAAACCCAAACTATAAACCTTTAAAAAAATAGATATATGTTTCACTCCTCTCCTACAGTGGTCCAGCTCAGGTAACATGTTTTGTCCTGTAGACGTTAACTTTTTTTAGGCTTTGAACTAGCTATGACATTTTTTCTTTTTCACCTTATGGATTGCTGGTATGGCTAGAACTTTTTCTGAGTACAGTGATTTCTAGTTGTGAAATCTTGAACACAAAGCTGTTAAGACATGTCCCTGGGTTTAGGGAGCATGATCATTGAGGTTAAATCTTTTAAATTTTGCTACACCTAAGCTTCATTTAAACCTCATTGCCTCCAGGTTTCTTTCTCAACATGACCCTTCTTTTCCTCTTAACTCCCAACTTGTTGTCTCGACAAGCCTCAATCAATTTTATGATCCTTCATATCTTTGCCACCTGCTCAGAGCAAGTCCTTTTCATCCCATACTATCTCGTTTGGCAGGTTTCACTCCTTTTGCCAAGGACTTTGTTAAGTCTGGCAGTGCCCTCCTTTGAGCCAACCATGCTGACTGAGTAAAGCTACAGGGGAATCAAAATATATTTTCCCTGCCTTTAGGGAGTTCTAGTTTCGAACGCAGTTAATGTTCACAAGAGGGAACTCAACTTTTAAAACACCTTTTCTTGGAGAGTGCATATTCAAAAGCAGTGCCAAATCTCATGGAGCCAAGCTTAATTAGCAGGAATGTATGTGCTGCCTAGAACTTCTGGTTTAGAAATGTAGTTTCAGCTGAAGTTAAAAAATTAATCAGGACACTACTGCTTTCGGTTTCTAGAGCTCTTTAAAATGCTACACAGAAATGTATATGGTGTTTCAGCATTTATTTGATGGGCTGAAAACATAACAGAGCTCTCAGAGGACCATAAAGGTTTCAGTAGATTCTCAGTTGAACAAGTTTTTGAATCATGTGCTTATGCTTTGCCTGCTGCAGGTCAATGCCATTCACTCACTTTTCTAAGTGTTGGAGTGATTAATTGCATTTTAGAAAAAGACAGAAACACTCTAAGGCCAACAGGGAAATGCTTACTATTTCAATGCATATTCTGTATACATTCATTGCTGAATAACTCAGTCACAATCCAAAGCCATTACACTCTTAACAACCTGGTATGACAGGTAGCAACAAGGTATCTCATAAACACTCAAATACTGTCCAAAGTCACGACCAATTTTTTTAAAGTGACAATTCAGATAGAAGTTAGCAACAACAGTAATGGCTGAATTGAAAAATCAATGATTCCCTCTTCATTTAGGGCAGAATTTTAACAAATAAAGGTGAACCAATCTTACATAAACTAGCTTGTCACAGAAATGAAAACACATTCTTGAACTTTCATGCCTTCCCCAAGCCCAGTCTGAGCCAACCTATTGGTATTTCCAGGAGATGCTGGATGATAGATTCTCTCAGCAGCTCTGAAGTTGTCTGGATACCAGAAACCTTGTAACCAGCTGCTGTGCTGAACTTTCAGAAGGGTCAGGTTGTAGCGGCCCAGAGTGGTATTTGAGGAGAGAGAAATAGTGTAAGAGTAAAGCTTCAAGTCTCAGGGTTTTTTTGTTTTGTTGTGGTTTTTTTTCCCCCATGCTTTCTCCTGGGCACACAACATGACTTAGCACTCGCAGACCCTTTAAGCTCATGAAGGTTCACAAAAAGTGAAAGAAAAAAAAAAATAATAGAAAAGTCTAAACTTATCTCCTACCTGTGTATTTGGAAAATACAATTCTGTGCATTAAAGACATTAACACATATTTTATTATACTGTAGAAGATTAATATCTAACTAAGAGATAGGCTGCTGTTACTAGCCATTACATATGACCACAGACCTGAATTCGTTGTGGGGGTTTTTCTCGCTACTGGACTCTGATTAAAAAATAAGCATGTTTAAAATGCGGAGGAAAGATAAAAAAATATTAATATCAATCAATGTTCCACAACCTGACCTTCCAATCTCCTCAAACTATGGGGGGGAAGATACTTTCTTAAGTTACACCCACGCAGATGAGAAGATGCCTGTTAGGAGAGGGCTCTTCAATTGAGAAAACAAAGGAGAAATTGCAACTCCAGATTTCAAGTGGAAGCAATCAGAATAAGCAGAATGCCTTTTAAAAAATGAACCAGCACAACAAACAAGCTTCTATAATTCAGCTACATGCTATAATTGTGCTACTTTACTCAGTGAAATTCCTCTTTTGTATGTATAAATACCTACACCTTGGTGACAATGTCTTATTAAAGTCTAAAATGCCTATGCTTCAGAGATGGGTTTTTTGAAACAATGTCAAGGCAATATATAGTATACAATTTTGTCATAATCTTATTCAATCACCAGCATCATAATGTGACAAGCTTTTAATTATTTGGGGGTTTGGTTGCTTTTTTTGTTTGTTTCACTATCACAGAATCATAAAATCATCATGGTTGGAAAAGACCTCTGAGATCACAGAGTCCAACCATATTCACACATATCTCACTCTTTGGTGAGTACTACTAAATCCTTGCCTTCAAGGATAACTTCTTTACAAAACTGATTCTTCTTAACTCCAACTAGAATGTGTTGGCTCAGTTCTGGTCCTAATAGGAAGCAGTATCTTCGGGAAAAAGTTAATTGCCGGGGTTCATAAATTCACTGAGGATGAAAAAAACTACATTAAACTATTGAGTATAGCAACAAGTTAGCATCAACTGACTTTAAAATATATCATTTTTTTTAATTTCAGCATAAATCCAGAACATTCTTCCTTTGTTCATGATTTAGCTTTCTTTAGTTATATACACCTCCATATTGATATCAGCAATAAATGATAAGAGGGTCTAAAATATCTATTAAAAAATTGAATTCCACCCAAATTGCCCAGACTTCTCTCTAAATGCCACAGAGAATCACTACAAGTGATAAAATCTTAAGTGAGTACCATCAATTAGATGCAGTTTTAATGAAATAAACTGTATCATAATGTAATCTGAGCAGTGCAAACCTTTGACAATGAAGCTTCAAATGAGAAAATTATACTGGGAGAGATTTCTAACAGAAACTACATGAAACTCACTTGGTTCTTTTACCTGAAATAAGGACTTACAAGTCCATTTTAATTTAGTGTAAAACCCTTCTAACTTCTCCACCTACTTCTCTCATGCCCCCAAAATTGGTGAACACCTGCAAATGGGAGTACATGTACAGCAAATTGAATTGGACACACTTCTGACTACGAAGGATGCATCTTCAAGGAAAGGGACAAAGTGCTATATTCTTCAATCCCTGTGTTACTCTGCTTCTGTAAGAGAATTACTCTAAAGAAGGGATGCATCTGTTTGAATAGATTTTATTCCATTTGGAAACCACACTGGATTGCTGATAGGAAATAAAATCAAAAAGTGGAAATCTTCTCAAAGCACTGATTCAGCCCCAGAAGATTTCCTTCCCTGTATTTGTTGCTTTGGGTTATGTCAGTTTGTTTTATAGCTGCAGTAATTTTAAATGCATTTTCCTCTCTTGCGAGATGCACTCTTTCAACTTTCCTTGAGGGAAGCCTGAGGCACTGATTTATGGTCAGATACGTTCACACATATCTGACCATAAAACACACTGTACTTTAGTATTTACTGCTAGAAGACAGACAATATTCCAGATTCAGTGTCTGAGTTATATTAGCCCTCTCACTCTACGTAGGTACCATAACATTGTTAAAAAAAAAACAACAAAAAAAAAAAAACCCAAAAAATCCTGTTTATTAAATTATATATAAAGGTTTGCAAATGTAGCATGTCAACCTTGATTAATGGTAAAAGGGAGGCCTGTAATATTCTGATTTTCCTTATAGAGGAATCTTAAGTCTGGAATTTTAAACCTGCCCCTTGATAAAAGATGGAAGCAGGAAGCATTTGAAATTGCCATTATCAGATTCAAAACAGACAGCTTTTTTCTCCTTAGAGTGTATAGAAACTGGACAATAGTGTTAAATACTCAGAAATATGTAGAAGAGAAAACTGTCCATGCAGTAATTTCCAAATTTGTTCTTTCCACAGTTTTGAGTTAGAAACAAATGTACTTAAAAGTGCAGGCATCCCACTGTTAGGCTGCCTCAGTGCTCAGGCTGTGGGCTTCTGCAGTTGTGAAAGAAGTGGATGAGAGGCAAAGCAAGGACCTGCCAGGCTCAGGTGCTCCTAGCCCCTTTGGTAGCCCCCTAGCTAGGCAAGGCCAGGCTGGCAGAACAAGGACATCCTCATGACACGACAGATGAAGGGTCAGCTGCCTACAGGAACACCTACTCAGTTGGACTGTGCCTTTGGTTTGTTCTCATCCAAATAAAGCCCCCGTGCAACACACAGCGCAGTGTGTGCAGATCAGTGTGCAGAAATAATTTCCCAACAGATCTCTAGACACACCTCAGATAGATCCTCTTATGTATTTCACAGCAAAGGTCGCTAAAGCACAGCAGCACGCCAGCAGCAGCGTGGCACTGCCTCATGCTGCTTGCACATAAGAGATATTGTTTGAATTGAAGCTGTTTTGAGGCAGAAACTTCTGAGCCAACATGAACTCTCAGTAATAACTGAACCTCCACCATAATTTAAACTTGAGGAAGACAGACTTCAAGAGATATTAACTTTTATTATAAGCATAGATTACTTTTTCTTTTTTTTTTTTAAAGCAGGTTTCCTGCTTCACTGATATTTCTTCTCAAAAACATAGGGACATGCACTAGAAAAACAGAAAAACATCACTTTCTCCCTGTCTGCAACAGGAAAAATGGGTGAAAAGAAATTAATCCCATGATTACTCTGCATTTGCTATGTGTACATGGATTGGGTGACCACCATTCTTAGTGGAAGTATAGAAGTAAATTCTTCTCTTCGAATTGTGTTTTTTATTTATAAACATTTGAATTACAAATAACTACAGGCTCATTCATGCAACATGACTAGAAAGAAGGAAAAATTGCACTGCCTGTGCAACTACTTACCCAGATTTGAACTACTGAACCCTAGATGTGCTGTATAATCTAGATTTGTAACTTCTGTGAGGAAAAAAATAAGCAAATAATGCACCATGAGAACTTGAATGTTAGGGGGGGGAAAAAAAGGGATAAAATAAAACTGAAAAAAACCATACAATTTTTAGCTATTAATAATATCCCAATAATATTTGTAACATCAGCTGTACGAAAACTCATGGGCAATGAAAGAGATTTTCAAAGTATCAAGGAAAGAGCACCAGTCTTCTAAGAACAATCTACAGTCCCTGCCCCTGTCTAGCATAAGATGATAAAACAAATACCTCCGATTACAATACCTAAAAGAAAAACGTGATCAGTCCAGCACACCAAATTCAAGGTCTCTAACAATCAAAAAGTTTTCAGTTGTATTCTTTTGAAAAGCACTATTGAAAATGTAACTGATAGAAAATGTTCACAAACCACCATTTTCCTACTGAAAAACTGCTTTCTAAAGCAGATGTAGTTTCTGCTTTCATTATCAATGGTTGGTCTGTCAGGTGGCAACAGTCACAGATGTCTAACAAAAAGACAGGCAAAATGTTTTCCTTGATGACCACCAGTAATTAGAAAGCTGTCATCTGACTTCAGCAGCATGGCTGTGTCTAGACTGATAACTCTGGTTCACATTTAGGTTTCCTGCCTGGAACCAGGCTCACTCTGTAGGATTCCATCTACAAAATATTTGCCCATTGTTTTGTTCTTGCTATCATTAAGGGTCATTAGAAAGAAGAAATAAATGTGAAATACAAAAGATCCAAAAGTTATTTGGGATAGCAAAGGTATCTCTTTCTGTGTGATCTTAAGGTCAAATCCTGACCACCCACACAGTACAGGCATTAAACTTAAGGTATTACCCATGTCTATTATCCAAGTCTTGAGCTTAGAGGTATTATACATGAGAAGAACAAATGCAGCCCCCATACTGAAGTTGGAATAAGACTGTGTACTTCATGCAAAATAAATATTGCCTGAATTCCTACTGTGAGTGTGCATTTAGCTGCCCTACTAGCTTCATGTGCTAAGAAATAATCACCTACAATTCGAGCTCCTCTCCAAGTACAGATACAGTGACTAAGAGCTAATTTTGACACCAATGTAGCTGCTTAATGTTAAGGGAGGAGTAAACAGCATTCTTAAAATACACCAACAAAAACAAAAACCCCACAACTGAAGAGAAACCACTTAGAATGTAAATTCTTTAGAAAATAAATATATTTTATAAAGAAATACCTGGATAGCTACTGAAATCAGAGAGACACAGTAAGACAGGGTTGTCATTTCTCTGCTTCCCTCAGCACACATAATTCCTGGCAATGCCTGCATACTTACACAACAAAAAATCTCGATCCTCCTGAAGTTATCAGACATGTAAATAACAAAAGTGCATACGAAGTTATTATTAGCACTTTAATTTTAACAAGTAATTGACCTCTACTGGGGAGTTGGCAGACTAGAATTCCACAGCAGAATCTGGGGAAGTTAGAAAGGGGGGGTGTTAAACTTTAAACGGTCCAACCTGAGCAGAACGCAAGTTCTGTGTTCTTACATGAGGACATCTGTAAAGCTGCAGCACACAGAATCACACAGAATCTTAGGAGTTGGAACGGACCTCAAAAGATCATCTAGTCCAACCCCCCTGCCAGAGCACATCACACAGGAACTTGTCCAGGCAGGTTTTGAACATCCCCAGTGAAGGAGACTCCACAACCTCTCTGGACAGCCTGTTCCAGTGCTCTGTCACTCTCACAGTAAAGAAGTTTTTTCTGATATTTACATGGAACCTCCTATGCTCCAGTTTGCACCCATTGCCTCTTGTCCTATCACTGGACATCACTGAAAAAAGTCTGGCTCCATCCTCCTGACACTCCCCCTTAACATATTTGTAAACTTTGATGAGGTTGCCCCTCAGTCTCCTTTTCTCCAAACTAAAGAGACCCAGCTCCCTCAGCCTTTCCTCATCAGGGAGATGTTCCACTCCCTCCATCACCTTTGTGGCTCTGCACTGCACTCTCTCAAGCAGTTCCCTGTCCTTCTTGAACTGAGGGGCCCAGAACTGGACACAATATTCCAGATGCGGCCTCACCGAGGCAGAATAGAGGGGGAGGAGAACCTCTCTTGACCTACTAACGCACGCCTTCTAATCCACCCCAGGAGGCCATTGGCCTTCTTGGCCACGAGGGCACATTGCTGGCTCATGGTCATCCTCCTGTCCACCAGGACCTCCAGGTCCCTTTCTCCTACCCTGCTCTCCAGCAGGTCAGTCCCCAACCTGTACTGGGACATCGTGTTGTTCTTCCCCAAATGCAAAACTCTACACTTCCCCTTGTTGAATTTCATCATGTTTCTCCCCGCCCAACTCTCCAGCCTGTCCAGGTCTCCCTGAATGGCAGCACAGCCTTCTGGTGTGTCAGCCGCTCCTCCCAGTTTAGTGTCATCAGCAAACTTGCTGAGGGCACACTCTGTTCCCTCATCCAGGTCATAGCTGAAAATACTGAACAGTACCGGTCCCAATACTGACCCCTGAGGGACTCCACTAGGCACAGACTTCCAACTAGATTCTGTCCCCTTGACCAGAACTCTGGTCAATTCTTCCTTTCAGCCGGTTCACAATCCATCTCGCTACCTGATCATCAAGACCACACTTCCTTAGCTTATCTACGAGGATGCTGTGGGAAACACTGTCAAATGCTTTACTGAAATCAAGATAAACCACATCTAACCACTCTACGATCATCTATCCAGTAGTTACTTCCTCATAGAAGGCTATAAGGTTGGTCAAACATGACTTCCCCTTGGTAAAACCATGTTGACTGCTCTTAATGACCCCCTCATTTGCCTAGAGAGAGTGCCAACAATAAGTTGTTCCATCACCTTTCCAGGGATTGAGGTAAGGCTGACCAGTCTATAGTTACCTGGGTCCTCCTTCTCACCCTTTTTGTAGACTGGAGTGACATTTGCTATCCTCCAGTCCTCAGGCACCTCTCCTGTTACCCATGACTTACCGAAGATGATGGAGAGTGGACTAGCAATGACCTCCGCCAGCTCCCTCAGCACCCATGGGTGCATTCCATCTGGACCCATCGATTTATGGATGTCCAGATTGCTTAACTGATCCCTAACCCAATCCTCATCTACCAAAGCAAACTCCTTCTTTATCCTGACTCCTTCTGGGGCTATAGGGATCTGGGGCTCCTGGGGAGAGTCTGCAGGAGTAAACACAGGGGCAAAGAAGGCATAGATATATGGCTGCCATACATGTAAAAGCTCAGACCTGGTGAACCCCATGCCTTATCTGCCTTATTATATGGCTGACATTCATGGAATTGCCGGCTCTCATCCATTGATAGAAAAACTGCTTAATATTTCAAATTGTACCTTCCTCATTTCTCCCAGATTTAAAAATGATTCAGTGATTTCTTAATTGTGAGGTTGATAGGATTTTATAGAAAACTTGATTGACGTATGTTTCTAATCTATTCAACTCTTCCATTTGTTAACAGGAACAGTGTAAGAGAGATGGAACAGTTTCTATCACTTATGTAAGAAACCATGATGGAAGCCAGTGCTTGGGCTGACACAGAAAGCTTCATTAACAAGATATCTAGGTAGTGGCAGTAAGAAACAGGATTTTTTTTAAATTGTTGATTACCTTTCAAAGGACTCCCTAAGAAAAAAAAACAACTTACCCCTTAAATTTCAGATGGAGGATAATACCAAGGGAGCCTTTTCAGCTCATTTGGAGTCTGAAGGTTCTTGTACCCATTTTTTAAACCTGATCAAAATTCAGTCTGCTGTTTGTTACTAAATTATGTATCTCTGAAGCATAAATGTGTTAGCTTTAGAAAGTTACAAATTAGTGCATTTCCATACAGCTTGGGAGAATATAATTTTAACCTCTTTGTTTTGGAAAGGAAAAATACTGCTTGCATTACAACACAGGGGAGCTGTCAGTATACACAGCCAGACAGTTTCTTTGACATTAAGACTCTCAGAGTTAAAAGCAAGTTACTTAGAATTAGTAACTGAATTTCATGTCACATCTGATTATTTTTTTTTTTAATTATTGTTTCCATTGAATTGTCTTTATGAAGATGTTCTATTTCAATGTAGTATCTTTTTATTCTAGAAGAAACTACTACTTTTGCCTTATGTCTCCTTGATTCCATAAAACTATAAAATCTGTGCATCTGTATCACAATATATTCCTACCGGTTTGTCTCAGTGACAATTTGGTTGCACTGCCTAAACTAACGACTTCTGAAAGGGCCATCAATAAAAGATATAAGGGCCAACGGTTACTGTAATCAGGGAATGCTAGCATGGATTTCAGTGATTTTAAGATCAAGACTTATGGCAGGTGATAAGAACCAAACTCATTAAAACAGATGACATCTACAGAGGAAAAAAAAAAAAGTATAACAGCAAAAGTACTAAAGGGAAAAAAAAAAAGAAATCCAAATAATTATATAAGGAAAAGATTAAAAGTCAGAGGAAACTGGATAATAATTGCATTATGTTAGAAAATTATATTCACAAAAAGAAAACTAATAGGAAAAAATGTATGGATTAAAAGACAATTCTCCTCCTCAAACATGCATGTTTCAGACTAAAGAACAAAATCCAAGGGCATAACAGGAGTTTTAATTTCTAGAGTATTAGAACCCATCCCATTTTTTATAACTGCAATATCGTTTTACTCACAACCTTTTTGTATTACAGTTACTGTTGTAGAGGCTGGATATTTTTTTTCCCTTTTTTATCACAGGTTATAAAGGTGTAATGTGATTTAAACAATTGATAGCTGTGTGGATAGAGGATTATTGATGATGATGATCAGAACAATAAATCTACAATAAATCTACTGAGCTACCAACCAAGAGACTTCCTTGAACAACAAAAGAGAAATTCTGGAAATCTGATGGATGAGGAAAAACTATTAAGACCTTTGCATTTCTCCTTTTCTGTCCATGGAAGACAAGTAGGCAAGAATGTATGACAGCTGATTCTTATTTCTGAAATGACAATAGCAGCTCTATTTAAAATACAACAACAACAAAATCAATGACAATGATATTTTTGTTCCTTTTTGTTTTAAGAACTCTTTTTGTGTGACAACTTCAGCTTCTTTGAAACAGTTTTCTAGTGAAAACTATTTAAAACTGCAATCAGGCTGTCTTCGCAGACTTTTATCTTGCTAGCAAGACAGGCAGAGTGACTTTGCATCTTCTTTCCTGCTATATTATTATTTATTTTTGAAAAATGAAATAGGTAAAAAGCTTTGCTTCTCACTTATCTCACCTATTTTTTAAGCAATTGTATGCTTTTAAGCAATTTCTAAGCTTTCACTCAGTAGTGTTGCAGGGAAATGCTTAAGTATAGCATTTGAAATACTGCTTGGCTTTTTTTGAGAAATGGCAGCAATGCCATGTCACATTTTCTTCCTGGTCCAAAATCTACAGCAGTAGTTCACAAGGGTTCTATCTCCATGGTAACTTGTTTACAGGGACTGAAATACATGCTGAAAATTCAAGGTTAGCTTTCCCTTTGTGCCTGTTTTGATGTTTTTGGCAATATGAATAATGTGGGCATAATCCTAAATTCAAACAGCTTCATGGCAGACTGAGTCAAAACAAAACTCTACACAAAATATGCTTTCATCACCCCCATTAGAAAAAGAGAATTCAAAAGGCTGCTTAATCAGACCCATCAGTTGCTTTTTCCTTTCATACTCCAGAACAATTGCCCTTATTCTGAATTTTCAGCTTTATATCTCAAGGAATGAAACTGTCTAAAGATTTGCATTTTTCTGAGGTGATAATTCAGTCTGTGTGTCTGTGTTGCATCCATATCACAGTGTTAAAAACTTGCTTTGTCTAAAATTATTTCAGAAGCAGAAATGAACAGGCACCTTTTCAGAACTTAAGCTGAACCACATGATGTGAGTCTTTTGTGTTGTAAAAATCAAAGGGAATACTAGCAACACACTGCAATTCTACTACCTCTAATAATAATGCTCTTGTAAATGTTTTAGGAGCATTCTGCATCCCTCACTCAGAAAAAACAATGATTGCAAGACTACTCCCTGGAAAAGCAACTGAGGACTGAGGTGACCTTCTATCTCATGTGATTAGTTTTAGTCATGCTTGGAATTCCTCAGCATTCATTTAATAAAACATTGGAAAGAAACATCTTTTAAAAAAAAGTTTAAATCTACTGAACTACTTTTTCTTCTTAGCAGATTAAATATAAAGAAGATAATTTACGTATTAATAAGACACCCTCTAGCTTGGGCTTATCCACCTTGCAGCAAATAGCTTTGATTTTTACTCAGCAGCTAATAAGCTTGTTTACTGCATATTTTCCTTGACAGAACTTAAAAAATCAGCATAAAACACATATACCCCTTCTAATGGCACTGAATGCAATCTGCCTCACTATGATAAAAGGTTTGGGGGACTCCTGCCAAAGTTCCTTTTTCATGTTTTGTTTTAATTATTTTTTTCCTACTCACCTCACATCTTCCTGTTTGTTACAACTGGAGAGCCCTATCACTCCCTTTTTGTTATAACATAAATGTTATAAAAATGGATAGATAAAATTCACCTTTTGAAAGAGACAGTTATTTTATAGCTGTTTGATCTGATATATAGTGCCTGGTCTTGATGCACTCATTAACAGTTAGAAGCTGCCAACCTGGTGGATAGATCAGATTCTGCAGGATTTGGGACTAAAACTACTGAAACAAGGAAAGGCATTAAGAATTCAGCCACTACATTAGGATCTCTATCTGAAACAGAATATTCTGTGTGTTCACTACTACACATGCAAACTTCAACTCCAGATGTGGAAAGGAAGGGAAAAAGATTCTCATTTAGTTACAGGTTTGAGCAAAGTAAAAAGCCTTTGAACCATTACTGTCCAGTTTTTGCCTAGACTAGGAAAAATTTTGTTAGTACCACAAATGTTCTTAATTCATATTAATAAAAAAGCTTACATCCTCTTTCTAAGCAAAGTAAAAGCATTCGGGAAAAAACAGTCCAGAAATATCTGTATAATGTGTTCTGTTACTACAAAATGAATACTAATTTAAAAATCAGTATATGTTTGAAAATAGTTCTGCAAATGGCTTTTACCAAAGCTTTCTATCATCTATTGACTAGCTCTACCTGACAGAATAAAAATATTATTGTTTATAGCAACAGTGCATGTATAAAACCAAATATACTTCCATCCTTCTTTTTAAAATACCTTTATGACTTTAACTAAGCTCATCAAGAGTTGGATAACTTAGACAATGTTTGCTAACAAAAGACTTTTTAAAATAAGCACCTTCCTTAAAAATCAGCTTTTGTATTTACTATTCTGTATGGCATGGCTGAAATGCGAAATGAAGTGCTGCAGAATTACTCTGTCCGCAAAAGGTTATTAGCCCTGGTTGTATATTAGTTTTGTATTGCAAAAAAACCATAAGATTCAAAGCTTTTTAGTTGAAGTGCAAACAAAAAAGTGTAAGAAAATAGCTTTTGGTCCCCTGATGCAGTGCCTGACAGCTGACTTGGCATAGCACAATGAACAAGACATGCATCGCTTCAGAAGAGACAGAAAATGTCAGCTGGGGCTATTCATATAGTGAATAGGATGTGATAACCTTTAAATACATATAAACAATGTGTCCTCACTTATTGTGCTTTGCTGTTCTCTTCAGAAAGATATTGTCCAACAGTTCTGCATATGGTACAGGAAGGATTATGTCTGCCCAGTGAAAGTTAATTCTTTTTTTCCAACAGAGAAATAAAGCTTTCTAAAGATCAAGTTAGTTATAACAGCAAGGAGAGGTAGTCAGAATTATGATTACTTGTGTGGTCTGAGCAGCAGATAAATATAATTCCAATCTCAATGGTCTTAAGATACAGAAGGACAAGTACAAACAAACCAATGACATTGCACTCCCCCTCCCCCCAACTTAACAGAGAAAGACCACCCCCATAATTGCTAATTCATTTATAAGATTAATGAGTGAGTAAAATTTCCAGGGAAACATTCTGGATTTGGCCTGGAAACTTTGCCTGGGGTTAGAAACCCATCGGTCATTTTATCTGTATCTGGAATATTCACCATCACTTATAAAGTAGCTGTAATAGAATCTGTGTATGTAGCAATCCCCTACTAATGACCATGAAAATCTTTTATGCTTCTCACTGTTTAATAAAGCTGTGACTAATTTAGGATATCTGAATTATTATTTTAATCCTTAAATGTATACAGTCACTGATTTTTAGAAAACCTACATTTTTGTATCTTCAGATAACATGCTAGTGCCTCCTGTAAGATAAGTCCTTGCAATTCCCATCAATCCTTTCTTGTGCCTGAGGATGATCACAGTTTGTATCCATTTGCAATACAATCAGTTGAAAGTGCTATGTAAGGTCGGGGATTCCAAAGTTTGAGAAAAATATGTAGCAATTTAAAAAGCAGCAGCTAAAAAAAGTCTGCAAAGATAAGTAAATGACAATATTTGCCCTGGGAAAATAGGGTGAAGTGACTGATTTACAGAAAGTAGTGAAGAATTCTGGTGCTTAATATAGTAGTGTAAAAGTCTGGATATACACATATTCAAATAAAGAAGCAATAAGATTAAAAGTAGCTAAAATTCAACCACTGGAATGAAATCAAGCAATATGTGGAGGCTATTGAATATGTTGATTTATATGGGTTCATTGAGAATTTTACACATGAATCCACCAAAGCCAGGTGGATTAGTCACAAAGTGAGCTAATAAACCACTCATTACATTTACATTTATTTTGCATACATTCAAAGATCTGATGCAACAACAAAAAAAAGGAATGAAAGGGGAATCATGGTCATCAAGTACAAACCCAGACTATTACAGACATTCACATTACGTAAGAAAATACTTAAATTTTTCAAGGTTTATCACAAAACTAGTCTGCTTATCCTCACTACTCCACCTGAAAGATTGTTCCCGAAATTACCACTCTTATGGTCAGAAATCTTCTAATTTCTGCCCTGTTCTTCAAGTCTGGTGATAACTATTTCCCACTGTCCCATCATCCTTCTGCTTAAATAGTTCTTTCCTGTTCAATGTGTTTATTCCGTCACTATTTTTACAGTTAGGAAACCACTCTCCACCTCAGCCCCCTTACATTACTTGAAGAAAACCAAGTTCATCCAGTTTGCTGTGGTACCATAAGCATCCCACTCCTTAGGTCATTCTAATAACCTTCCTTGTGTATCTGGCAGTGCCCCTGCACTCTGCCTGCAAGTTATTCATTGCCAGTAAATGTTGTAGCATTCCAGACATCTGGAGTACCTTCAAGCAGCTGCTTTCTTTCTGCCTCTCTTTTTTTTAAGAAGTGGATATATGTTTCTTATAAAATGTGACATACCTATTTCCATAATGGTCATGACTGACGTTGTACAAATAATTGCTTTTTCAGTTTGGTGGCTAAGTCAAAATATATAAGAAAATACAAACTGAAATACTTTCTGTCCAAGTTTGCTGCTAAAGCACGGAATATTTTTTTTCCTTCCACAAAAGCAGAAGGAAGTAGTCCTTATCTTTTTGGCCAGTAAACTCATATTTACTGACATGACCTGGGTTTAATTCTTTTCCTTCCTTTAACACCACAGTTCTGGAAGGGGTAAACACTGTCTTGATCTAAGAGAAGCAAATGGGAGAGTTTCATGGCTGAACAGTTACGCCTTCCTTTTGAGACACAGGGCAACATCCACTACTCAGGGCACCTCCCTACCATCAAAGTCAGCCTTTGTCATCTGGGTGGGCACACTGTCTCACTCCTTCCTGACAGACCTCTTCTACCTGATATGAATACTTGCACCTCCACTGCACCAACAGAAGGGAGGAAGCTTGTACCCTGAAAATTTCACTAAGCTTAGACAAAAGGTTAGATTCATCCCATGGTTGAATCAGAGACTGAGAATGTTGCAATTAAAAGACTAAAACCACAGTTTTGCTTTGGCAATTTTACACATAGGTCTTGTCCAATCATGGATACATTTAGAAACTACTACTACTATTTAATTAATACATGCACAGGTATATATGTAACTAAACATATATATTCTTCCCTCTTGGGGAGTGACTATCTCAAGCACACATAAACATTGAAAGGAATGCAAATATTTCAAAGTAGTGACAGATATACATATCTTGCATTGTTTTCCACCAAAATAAAGAAGTGTCAGTTTTCTCTTTCACCTTGAAAAGCAAGAAATTTATACTATTCTTCAAATAATTTACTTTTGGTTGAGAAGAAAAAAAAAAATATGGCAGTACATTTTTCCAGCTGAAAAAGAAGTATGGCAACATCTCAGTTAAATAAGCTTTTACCAAATTTGACAATTTTAAGTAACTTAAATTAGGCAGTTGAATCCTTACTTGCAGAGGGAGACATAGCACACAAGCAGGGCTAAGACGTTCAAAACTATCTCATACTCTCTCATCTACAGCATTAAGCCATATAGTTGACTTTTAGTCTGATGATTCCAGGGAACAATACAGACCAACTCTTTCCAACATTTTGGCAATTAGGGCTTTATTTTAGAAAACTGGCATTGTTTCACAAGTGGCCAGATTCAGCACTTGACTGTCTGTACCCACCCTTGGCCTCTCACTTTCTAGGGCTGCCACTATCTCCTTCCCCTCTTTATCTCTTCCGCTCCTCCTGTCTGCTCCCAGGACGCATTTGTCACTCCTGTGGGACTCACAGCATGGTTTTTTAACTGATTTAAGCCACACAGCCTTCAAAAGCATTGATCCTGCTGTTCTGTGTTCCCTCCTTTCTGGTACTAACACTCCAAATGGCTCTGAAACCAGCTGGGTGACAGAACTTACAGGGCTCAAAATCAGTTTCTTTTGGGAGGTATGTTAGCTTTCAGCCTTCAGTGTGCTCAACTGAGCTGCTGCACCAGGGCAAGGCAAACAGCCAGGAAAGCCTGTCTGGGGAAGTTCCCTTTCAGTGGGGGTGCACAGACTGGTTTTAATAGTTTACAAAACTGCACTCTGGACTAAGCAGGTTTGGCTCACTCTAGTCAGCTTTGCCAGCTTCCAGTGCCAGCTCCTCTACCCCAACATCCAGCCCAGTTCCAGGTGAATTTGCCAGGATCTGTGCCTTCCACTGAAGTACTACAGAGAGGTGGCCCTCTTCCCAGTCCCACCTCCATTTCACATTAAAACCAACAAACAACCCAAAGCCAGCTCCTGTAGCAGAGCTGCTGTGCACAGTTGCAACCCATCTGACCTGGGGCTGGTCAGCTACAGCCTGATGGCCAGTACAAAGATTGAATGCACACTGACCTTCCCCTCAGCAGATACAGCTCTGTGTGTTGGTACACACTTAGCTACATACACAAGTTTATTTTATAGAAGTGTATACTTCAGAAGAGTTCAGGGTATAGAAAGATAATAAATTGCCAAGATTCTTAGTAGAACAGCACGTATTCTGCTACCTTCAGTCTGCTGTTTTCAGTGATTTGAAGATTTAATGACACCGAATATAACCCCTGATTTTCAATATTCAGTGTCCTGTCTTGCTCCTGTTTAAGTCAGTGGGAGTTTTGCTGTTATTCCAGAAGAACAGGGGTGAGCATGTGGTTAGTATGGCATTTGCACAATATTAAAATAACCTCTCACAATTGGAACACTTTGCCATAGCTAATTAAATATATGAATGACTTGTTTGAACAATTTTCTGTTTGCATTCTGGATCATAGCCATACAATCTGCTGATGGTGTCAGGGTTATCTCTGCTTCTGCTCAGACTTTCTCTGGTTTGTTCTGCTTACTGTGGTTTGTTAAGCATATGTTCTTCTGAGTGTTTCTAACCCCAACCTCTGCTTTTTTTTTTATACTTAGATAAACTGAAAATGACAAGCCATTTGTTTACTGTGGTTCTAAATTAATTAGGATTCTCTAAGGTGTATTTCATACTGTTTGCTGCGGATCCAGTTTACTGAGTGCTGTAGCAGCACTTTGCACTTCACACCCCCCACTTTTAAAAGGATCTCAAAATATTTTGTTATAAAAAGTGATTTTATTCTAAAAGGTGGAGATACAGATGTATTAAATCAGTGACACAACTAAGAAAAGAAGTTGAACGCCTGTATTCATTACTGATGAGTTGTTTTCATAGAATCATCAAATAGTTTGGATTGGAAGGGATCTTAAAGATCACTTGGTTCCAAACCCCTGCATGGCCCGGGACACCTCCCACTAGACCATTACTAAAATGATGACACCTCTTCCTTAGTCTCATGCCCCTAAGCACAACCTGGTACAGCAGAAATTCTTCCAGATCGACAGGATATAAAATAGAAGATACTGAGATACTTGCTTTGTTCATTTTCCTTTCTTTCAACCCCAGCTCAAAAGCATTAATGTTATTTGTACAGAATACAAGATCTATTTTGCACTACTTAGATCTGTATGACACTGAACTGGAATGATTGTTAAGGTTGTTGGACTCTTACACATACGGATAATAATACCCTTGCTCACCTTCAAAAAATTTCAGTTAATGAAGGGAGCCTTAGAGCACCTGTAGGATTCTGGTTTTTTTGCCATTAACTATACAGTCAAGTATACTAAAAAAGTCATTAAAAAGTATAAATAATCAAAAAAAGCATTCTTATTTGCTATTCCTCAATAAAATTATTATTTTTGCTTATTGGCTGTGAGTAACAGTTCAGAACAACACCAGACAGTAGCAGTGGAACACAGCAAACCTGTCTGGTAGACATGAAAATTACACAAGACCTTGAGAGCACAAATATTAGTAATAGCAGATGTCTTACCACTCATACTGAGCAATCCTACTCACTGACAATTGAAAATCTACCATTACTAACTGCCACCTCATTGTCTAGAACCAGTTACAGTCTAATTTGTGGAATGCCTAAAATATCACTTCTAATCAATTCTGTTGTGTGACTCACAACAAAAATCTTCATACTTGTCAATGCAGTATTGGACCTTCTAGAGATAGACAGTGTATCAGGCATGAAGGAAACACTACTTAAAATATGTAACCAACTTTATTTCCTTTCTCTTTTTATGACGATGTCTCTCAGTAGCATTTGCTGTCCTTATAGTGTGTACAACACTACTTTCAAAAGGTATGACAGCATCATTTTGGAAACTCTAGTGTCCTTGGTTTACCTCTGTGCACAGCCTGTCTCAAAATTCTGACAGGATTAAAGAATTAATCAGAGAGCTGTATCCTTGTAAGTTATGAGTACATACTTCTCTAAACTTTTTCCAGTTTCATACTATGTTAATTTACAATCAATTGCAGAGTTGAGGTTCTTATTAATCTCTTTTGAAACATCATTGTCTGTTTGCTCTTCTCTTTTACCTCCTGCTACCAACTATGAGTTCACACTGCTACTAAGTATTAGATCATTATATGCATGCAAGCAGGAGATAAATTAAATATAATATATATGCACATTTTAAGTAGGTATTATAAATGAAAAAGTCTGATTAAGTACTAAACATTGACTTTAAAAAATAATTAAAATTATTCTACTTCTATGCTCACATTTATATGCTTTCTTTATACAAGAATGGTCCTACCTGTAGGCTTAAGTTATTTGCTCAATACAGACACAAGGCACAGCACCTGTTAATAAAGAATGTGTATCTCTTTCTTTTCTATGGATTAGGCTGTAGTAAGAACATATTTACATTCTGCCCCTGAGCCTGACTTACTTAACACCTGTCAAAGGCTTGATTTGAACACTGAAATCAGATCAGGAATCAAATGAAGAATCACCAGAAACAAATTGTAAGTTACATTATGAGAAAGATTCTGTGCTAGGAAGATCCAAAAATAGCTAAGAACTGTGGAAAGTGATTCTTTATCAAGAGAATGTTGCTAGACAATTATTGTCTAGAAAATAGCAATATGTCTTCTGTAAATGGTGCAAAACCTTGCTCTTTATGAAACACATCATGCCATGCCAGAGTGCAAACACTCTTACTCCCACCCAATCATCAGCTCCCACCCATGAGTAGACATATGATTCCAAAGAGGAAAAAACAACAGCTCTATACACTCTACCACAAATCATGCTATTAATACAGATAAAATTGTGGAAACAGTTTTAATGTACAAATATACAGAATACATGGAATTTGGCTTTAAATCTATGCAATAGCTAGTACAAACATCACTGGACTGAGGTGCACTAAGTTTTCCCAAGAAAACCTCATCCTTTAAAACCAGCTGCACAAAACTCTGTGTCACAAGAGCAGCCAGATGTTCATGCAGGCCAACATTTGACTCTTACACTGAGCTGTGCTACTTGCTGGGGAAAAGCAAACACTCGACATGGGAAGCAGAGCATAGAGAAACCTTCCCCGGCTTCCAGTAAGCACTGAACTCAAACGGTTTCAAACATGAAGCACCACTTAAACTGATACAGACAGAGTGCAGCAAAATAAATTCTTCTCTTAGAAAACACCTATTCATCCAAAGCAAAAGCCCATGGAAAGGATGATTCTGACAAAACTGCGCTGGAAAAAAAAAAAAAAATCAGGAAAAGAGCATTTTTTGAAAGTTTATTTTTTCTGATTAGATCTTTTAGGAACATGGGGATTTCTGTTTAAGAATTTCTTCATCTGTTTGTTTTTTTTTTTTTTAACATATTAAAACATTATTTTTAAACAGAAAAAAGTAATAGTATTAAATTATTTCCAGAAACTTAGATTTTATTAAAATTTCACAGTTATTTTAATGCTGTTTAGGAATGGACAAAATGAAATTAAATCCCAACAAAGAAACTAACATCCAGTTTTTCAAATACTTGAACTGCAGGAGAAGTTAACTGTAGCTTTTTAGCTATTCAAACTACTGTTACATCTCTTAAGTCTATATACTTTATGTATTTTTTATCTTTTTTTAAAAAATATATATATTAACAAAATAATACCATTGGAATAGTCCTAATGTCCTTAGCAGTGGCCAAAGGAACAGAAAAGAAACAGCATCTAACAGAGATTCGGACACTTGCAGTGAAAACTCCGTGTGGGTACTCCCTCTGACTAAGATGCAATTCCATTAGCCATTTTGGAGAGCAAGTCCGTCCATAATTTCAAAATCAGTGTCAAAAGCCATTCATCAAGATTTTTCTTTTCATCACTATTACTGTCAGTAGTATTTGGCTTCTTGACAACTTTTATTTGTTTTCTTTGTTCCAATTACTATCTATACTACAAGTAATGCCAGTTGTGCTTATTTGTATATTGCCTCGTTCTGTGTTCTGCAGTAGCAAATGCCTCCAACTTCCATTCTTTTTCCCTCTCCAGAAACCCATCACTACACCTTGTCCCACACTGAATCTGTATACTCCTTGTTTGATCCTGACTGCTACAGACAGCTGCAAATTATGATGACCCAGCCTTTGACAAGAGCAAAGCAAATCGCTGCTTTACTTCTGAAGAAATATCCGCCCAGCCACTGGACTGAGGTGGCATGTGAGCTCCAGCAGGAGGGCCAATAATATCTTTCACTACAGTGCAAATTGAAACTAAGTTCTAACTTGTAACTCTTCTTTTACAGTCCTTCAGAATTGAAGTTTTTAAGTCTCATTTCATAATGAAGTTTAAAAGACCAGAATATTGTTACTGACACAGCAGTCAGAAATTTGCATTCAATGCAAATCCAAGGAGTACAATAATATCAAGGAAGGTACCTGGTTTACATAAACTTGTGGTTTACAATTTTTGAAAACCTGTAATTGAGCTAAGAAGGGTGTAAAAGCATTTTTTACCTTTACAAATCAACTGCAATATAAGGAAGATGTTAGAAGATGAGTCTTTAGGATAGGAAGGTAAAAGAGTAAGGTTTGTTTGTATTTTTTATATTTATTTTGGTCCAGGCTACGTGGAAGAAAAAAAGGAGAAATCCCATCTAATAGACTACTCCAAAGAGAATCTCAGCAGAACAGACACTGCTAGATAAGGAAGCAATACTTGTGACTGGCCATATCAATTCAACAGACTTCCAGACTTTTTTGGGAAAATCCACTTGTACTGATCTCAGTAGAGGAAATATACCACTGTGTTTATTTGCTGAGATTTAAACTGATTCCTGAGACTTCCTCCCCAGTAATAATAGTCTTCAGTTCCTCATAGTTCCATTACATTTTAATCAGCCAACATGAAGTTTTCCAAAATAGGTGAAATTTTGTAGGCTAAATGGCATAAAAAAATCAGCCTTTTCAGAAATGAAGGAAAGACTTGAAAAAGTGTTTCATTAAAGATGCCCCTGTCAGTTCTTAAAAACATCAACAGTACCCATGCACCATCCCTACAGGGATGAAGCCAGTCTTTGTCTACGACAACCAATTCCAGACCTGATTTTCTGCCTCCCTTCTGTGATCACCAGCTTCTCAATCTGGTGTTAAAACAGTAGCAAGCCCTGACTGAAACTCTCTAGTTTGCTTTTTCTAAGATGCTCATACCCTTCTCATGTTTCAATTTTTGCTCCATGACTTACCGCCAGGCTTTTGAGACCTTGTCCATTCATAGAACCTGGCTGCTCAGCTTAAGAGGGCTGTTTATCAGAATACTCGGAGTCCTGGACATTCAAAGCACAATTTCTGATTAATGGATTTGGCCTTTCAGAGCTGGTTCAACTTTGCAAATCAGATCCAAGCATTTCAAGCCAGGCAGACAAAAAGTAAGCAGCAGAGAAACAGAAAATAAATGGACAGTTGGGGATAACTTGATTTTAAGTGAATTAGCAATACATAAGAACTCTTTATTTAAACCCTGAAACAAACAAACAAACAAACAAAAACAACAAAAAACCAACATTTTCTTGCCCTCTACTGCTCCCTATCCTCACTTTCTTCATCGTTCAACTTCTGCAATACTTGAATATTCTACTTAAAAGATTCATTGTCATTACACATTTGTTTAATAACAGAAATGGGTTAGAAAAAGTTATCAGTCTCTAATTACATTGTAGCTACACACAGGGCACCTTAAATAAGATTTCATATGTATTTACTAATTTGGAAGCTTTTACAATCCAGCAATAATCTTTCAGCATTTGTGTGTGTAGGTGTACTAATAATACTATGCCTAAGTTTTTATAAACTAGTTAATCTTTCGTTCCCAGAGAAGACTAGCACAATCTTCACCAGTTTTGAAGCTTTGCTGTACCCATACATAAATTAGTTGTCTGGAATTCATCTCCCAGCTGTCAGCCTCCAGTTGTTTTCTAAGGCAGTTCACTTTCTAATGCCTGATAGAAATACAGAGAAGACAGGCAGTGACTATGTCTATGCACTGAGAGAGGACTGAAAAAGAAGACTTAAAATTATGCCAAACTTCACTTAAGATCGCAAGGGAGAACCTTGATTGGTGTCTGATGACAGAATTCTTCTCTATGACAAGTTTCAAGTAAAGACAGTTCCAGAGGCTACAGACTTTCAGCACATAACGATATCTGCAGTCTGCCAAATATTGTCTAGGCCATATCTAATGATTAATGACAATAATGTTGTTGCTGTTTTCACAATTAATGAAATTCAGATTACTAGAGAAGCAGAAGTCTTCCTTCAAGAACAGAAAAGTGCTTGTGTGACCTAGTGCCAAGACATAATTATTTTGGCAATAAACTGACCTTCCCAAAGCTGGGAAGAAGTACTCATTGGTCATTCAGAATTAAGACTGGTAGAAAAGGTTTTGTTGTCAACAACTATAACTGCTGGTTTCTGAATACTTTTTTTTTTTTCCTGCATCTTTCAAAAATTCATTGGAATAAAATATAATTCAAATTTATTTTCACTCTGCAGTATGCTTATTGAAGTGGACACCTACTGTGCTGCAGTGCGAAAATAAGAACACAAGTTTCCTTTCCTTTCAGTTATGCTATATCCAGAATTTAAAATGTGATGCCAGTGAAAGCATCCAAGAAATCTTGATGTTTTTAAAATAGTAACCTTGCAAACTTAATTTGATTTTTTTTATACAAACAGGGGAAAAGTCTTTTGAACCATGCACATTTAGGAGAAATGGGCAGGATTCTCCTACATGTGATGCTTGGATTCTCTGTTTATTCCTCTTGGATCAAAGAAAGAGCAAATGACCAGCAGTGCCATCAAGAGAGATTAATAGACTGCAAGCCCTGTACTTCCTAATAAGGTTTGAAACATCATTCGTAATAAAATTAGTCACTCAAGTATTTATGAGCAAAAAGAACTAAATATGCATGAAATCTTTCACCAACCAACAAAGATAATGAACACTTTAGAATAATTAATCTAACCACAAGCTACTGGGGGCAACAGGCACTGTGCTCCAATTCTAACCGCCACAGAAATATTTATTAGAAATATTGACAAATGAGATCACACTTGCATGCAACAAAATAACATACTTTGAGAGCATCAGTTGGGAGAATTAAATTATTTTTTTTGTTTTGTTTTCAGTGGAACAAACTAAATAGCTGTAAAAGCCTTCCCAAATTAAAAAAAATTAAAAAAAAATCCAATCTCATTTTATATTTAAAAAAAACCCAACATACTATAACAGTCAGGATGGTCACAGCAAAATCATTCTGTTAATGCTACAAACTCAGAATTTCAAAGTCATCAAAATTGTGTTTGTGCAATTACTAATTAAGTAGTCTAAATGCAAATAAGTCTAACTACATTGTTTTATAAGATTCTCAGCTTATAAACCAAAAATTTTATCAGCAGTTTTATTACCATTTCCCATCTGTAGGTTTACAGCATATTAAGAAGCTATATCCTTTACAGCAAGTGGTAAGCACTGAGGAATATTTAACAGACTACAAACATAGGAATCACTGTTCATACAACATCTTTTTTTTAAACAAAATTGCTCTAATTTATATAATTGCTATAGAACTTGAGCTGTAACAACTGGAAAGCTGTCTCTAATATTGAGGAGTATTTGCTGTCTTGAGACCATTTAGTTATGTTTTTAATTTGGCAATCTCCTAGATGCCATTTCTTAATACGAGCCTTCCATAATTAAAAGTGTACAAATTATCATCTTTAAAACTCACTCAAAACTGTAATAGCAACTGTTATGCTCAGTTATTTTCTTTACTGGTCTCAAAAAAAGATTAGAATGCAACAATACAATGCTTTTACTTTATTTACAAACTGTCTACAAGGATGAAACACAAGAGGAACAGTCACTCTCTAAATACACATACTCAATGTCAAACTTCTTTCAGGCATTAGTGAATCTGCAGCTGGTGATACCTCTGCTTCTGCTAAACAATGACAGCAACAAACATTATTTGTAGGCATGAATTACTTGATACAAAGTGGATTGGAAACCTACCTCAGAGTTTTGAAATCCAGGTATTAATTTTACCTGTTTTCCACTCATTTCAGTGCAGTGTCCCCTCCCTTTGTGGGTTCAGCTGATTGCTAACACACAGGTTCCAGAACAGTTTCCTAGCACCCCAGGCCTCCAGAGTGCACAGCCCCAGCTTCCAGCATGAGCAATGGAACCCAAATCCACCAGCCTGGCCTACACTCACTACTCCTGCAGACCACACAAAATGGTACCACCTGCAGTCACAATAATCATGGGAGGAACGTTTCAGATGGAGACCCACCACCTCTCCAGCTTAATTACTAAGTGCACACACAGGGACCCTTTTTCTTCATTACTTTCACAGGTGACAGCTACTTCATTACATTAGTTTAACCAGGCCTTTAGGACAAATGCATCGTTCAGAGGGCTTGTATTTATATCCCAAGCAGTGAAATTCTTAACTAACTGTTTAACTGACCTACTGGGAAAAAATTGAACTTTTTTTCTTCTAAGAAAAATGGGAGATTGAGACAGAATTTTTTGAAATCTTGCATACCTACATGCAGCATTATCTGGTTGTACAGGGATAGAAATTTTGCTCTGCAGAATTTGTTGCACTAATTGAAAATACTGTCTCTCACTATTGATGCTTTCCCAAACTGTGGAGACGTGATATTTAGCTCAAAGTATCACCTTACCAAAAGAGTCTACTGAAAAATGATATAAAGTGGAAACATTGTTGCAAAATTACAAATCTTACATAATGGATCTTTATATCACTGGCGACCAAGAATTTGGTTACTACTCCAGAGCCCAATCATAACACATTACAATTGACTCTTATTTCTCATGTCACCATGTTACCTGCTGTTGCAAGAAAAGCTGAGAAAAAAAAAAAGTATTTTTTGTTATTTAAAATTGCACACATTTCAGAAACAGCAAACTGCCCAGTCTATTTCCAGGTTGGCAGGAACCCAAGGCTTGCCATTTTCCAGACCATAATTGATTCCTTTGGCAGACCTCTAGCTATGCTGCTATGCTGCCAGTGCAGCGAGGACACAGAGCCCTGCCTTCTTTATTATTCTTTAAAAAAAACTCCACCAAAATAAAGAGTTAATAAACAAATTACCAAATAATCTTCAAAGTATGCTGTTGTAGAAGGAACAAGCAAAATAATTAAATACTACAGAAGGTAATCTGAACACCTGATATCAAGCCAGTATGTTTTTATCAGCCTTCTTATCCTGGTAGTTGGCACAATTACCACTTCCAAGACACTCTGCAGAACTCAGAGCAGCTCAACACTTGCTAACTAAAGTGATTCACTCTTCTAGAGAACTCTGTGGAACACCTGCCTTCATGTATTCTATTTTGCTCTTCAGTTAAGTGAAAGGAACAAAAAGGACACTGTTAGAGAGGGTTCAACTAGCATGCAATACAAAAATAGGTGTTCAATGACTAAAAAAAAATAATAATTAAAAAAAAAATCCAGACTTAGATGCTCCCCAGAACTGTTTTAAACACTTGCCTTGTTAGTGGTTACCCCCAGAGAGGCACTTGCAGACAGAAGAGAAAGGTTAATTTTGCCACATAGATCCTCCCATTTAAAAATGTACATCTGGTTATAAAGTTGTGCAGTAAATGCAAACAAAATAGTAGAAGTCAGAATATTAATCCATCTTTCCCATTGCTAAGAAGTCCTGCTCAAGTTAGTGTGTGATCTCATCAGCTATGTCACCACAAACTTTTGAAGTACAAAGCACATCAAATTCACATCAGTGTAAACTGTGATATATGTAAAAAAAAAAAAAAAAAGTTTTGTTGGCCTTTTGGCAACAAGTCTTTAGCATTAACATTTCCCATTTTTCTATATAGTTTTAATTACCAGAAATTTTGAGAAAACCATGGGTTTCCTTTATGCTGGGGCTGGGCTTTTAAGAACAACCAGAGTGTCCTGATGTCCTGAGATGTGGAATCAAGTCTTTAAAACTGGCAGCCAGTAAGCAGTCACAGCATAGCTTAGCATTGTGGTTCTAGATCACACCTGGTGTGTCTTGAGATGCTGCTACAGCTTCGTTCAGACATTTAACCATTCCAATTTGAACCTACTAACATTTTTTTTAATATATAAATTATATAAATATAGCTTTTCAGTGCCCTGCAGCCATTTTCTTATAATTTTGTCCTTTTAGTAGAAGGGAAATAAATACTGTAATGAAATCTGATCTGATCACAATATTGAAAGGTATGAACCACACTCAAAGTACTTAATTGTAGCCAAATTTAAAAAAAATATATAAAAAGGGTCTATTTACAGTGTAATATCATTAAATCTCTTCCACAATAATTGTAGCATTTCCAATAAAAGTACATGTATGAATATTTATGTAAAATAATTACCAGTGATCAAAACCTCAAGCAATTTCACCTATTGCAGTTAATGCAAGATGCATTAGAGCAACGACTACATGAAATAGGCCATAAAGAATTTGTTAAATGCTCTTAATGCAAGTACTCACATCAGAAAAACAAACAAAAAGCTGATAAAATATTTGGAATCTGCATGAACACCATTTCTTACTTTTTAGGAACAAGAATACATACACACTGTCAGGCTGCATTTTTTTTGGCACAAGCCATCATTAACAGAATTAGAAAAAAATCAGAAGAAAACCTAGTGTGCTGTCATAAAGGGAAATACCTGGGTTTATAGCCTAATCAGTAAAAAAAAAACCCCAAACAACCCTGTGTAGATGGTTTGGATCCCTCAGTTAAAACCAGACCAAACAATCCCTGCAGAGCAGAGTATGAATGGGCTGCTTTGGGAGTATTGGGCCAAAGCTCAGGGTAGTTCTGGCTGACACTGATCTGCTATATCACTTTTCTTAACACTGCGACTATAAGCAAAACACTCTTAGAATATAAAGTATCAAATAGGACAGCAGTTCACCCATATCCTTAAACTGTAGATAATGTTGTTGCTACAGCTGAGATAAAATGAACTGACACATTAATGACACTCATGATTACCCATTCAAACCTCTGTTGTGTCAGATTTCACTTTATTTGTTCCTGATAAAGGACACAACCTTAATGCTTTATGTGGATCATTGTGCACCAATATTTGTCCAATTAATTCTACCAAGACAAGCCAACAGTTTAAATTTATAAATATTTACTTCTCACCTCATTGACTTTCTATTTATTCTTTTGGTGTTACCATGAGGGAAGTTTTAACACTCCTTTTCACAGCCTCTGCCTAAGCAGCTCTACTCATCATGCTCTACCAAGGTTGAAAGAGCATCACAATGTAACTTGGACAAGGCTTCTAAGGATAATAAATGCTTTCTCATTGGCTTGAATAGCCTAAGCTCTAAGTGTATAACAAGCACATTCCTCTCTCTCAACCAGAGTCCTTAACAGCTGATCATTCCTAGAATAAAAAAAGCTTATAGAAAACATTTTTCGTAAGTGGGGTGGGACAGACTGTAAAGACAATCAAATCATTCAGCACCTTGAAAATATTCCTTGGTCCTAGACAAAATAAACAGAAATGTAATTGCTACTAAACTGTTTATGCAATCTCCAAGACTGCATACTGCCAATTCAAGTTAGTTGTTAATATGTATTATAAGGAGATATTATAGTCAGCAAACCATTCTTTGTTTAAAACACAAAAATTAACTGCTCTACTCTGCTGTTTGAGAAAATTTACTTCAATTATCAGTGAAACATTAAGAAATGGAACTACTACATATGACGAAAGTTCATCTATACACTTACTGATGTGTTGGGCAAGTCCCTTCCTTGAGCAATAGGAATTAATCTTATTAACTTTTGTACTGATGTTGGCTTTTGATTGCTAAGAAGGGATGAAAAAGGCTGCATGACATATTGCATAACTGTTGCTGCATATTATCTGGGGAATGTCTTTACCAAGGATGAAGTATAGACATAAAAGTCAGATATTGAAAAAGAATGATTCTTTTTGTCTGAGTATCCATAAGCTCATCAATCTTATGTTCAACTCTCCCTCCAAAGGTAATCTTAAAATTACGGAACAGGCACTAGGCATGGAAATCCTACTGAAGAACACTGTGAAGGAGACAAACTCCCTCACAGAGAAATACAAGAAAAGAAACACAAATACTACCACTGGAGCAGATCCCCCTGTAATGGTTATATAAATGTAGGGCAACAGTTTTGAACATTATGAATTCTGCCATCTTTTCCCACTAATGCACTTATTGTAGTTAAAAGGTACAAATCTTGTTCTAAGTGCACTGATTCTTTAGAGAAAGTAGCAAGTCATGTCAATAACAACATCTGCTTAATAGAAAGGTCTATGCTGAAGTTTGAGTATTTACTGCATGGAAAAAGCATCATTTTGAAATTGCTTCCAGCTTTTAACTGACAGTGTTTTACTTTTCAGTGTTGAACTCCTTTTATTTTGTCATTTTAAAGGCCTCCAAATGGTCGCTGTTCTATTATGACTCACAAGGGAAAAGTGCATGTTTGAATTATGATTCTCTGGAGAACTGTATGTGTATTACAGGAGGATTTTTACATTTATTGATTGAAAACTATTGTTTTTGAGCTGCTGATTACAAGATGTCAATTTACAGACCCACTAAAAGGTTTGCCACAAAATTATACACTGCATTAAAAACAAGCCCACACTAAGTACTTCTATAATTTAGAATCAATAAAATATTACAAACTGATTATATTGACACTGAAAATTGTATTTGTGCAGATTTAAAGAAAAAAACTCCAGTGACTGTGTCAAGCTAAAAAGAAACTATTCCATTTTTTCTTCAAATGAGGAACTGAATTATTCCCTTGTTTTCTTACATTCTCATCTTGACCTGTAACACTGAAATCCTTTGTACTGAGAAGCAGTTTCAACACAACAGCAAAAACATTTACTTTAATGTGCATTTCTTTTCTCAGACTACAACCACAGTTGCAGCTTGCATTATACAACAAAATTCACATAGGCTCAATCTGATCCTTGCAATTCTCTATAACCAAGAAAAAGAAAAATCTGCATACACAAGTAAACACATATCCTGTTTTTTAAGGTAAATGTAGTAGGTAAAATCAGCTAATATCTTTTTATCTTCATAGTTTTCAACTTAGAATTTATCCAGAATACAAATAAGCCACAGCAGAAATAACCTTTCAGCTTAATCAAAGACATAGGAAAAAGTACTGACACTATGTCTTCCTATGTGGTCAGTTTATAAAAAAAAATCTTTTAGTCTCACTTGTTCTCAGCATCTTACTAGTTTAACTGATCACCTCCTTAGTAGCAAATGGATGTGGTTTTGGGCTGATGCTTTTAGCAACAAATACCATCCACACAGTACTCACCTTGCCACTCACAGGAGTTTGGCAGCAGATAAAAACTCAAGACTAAAATGCCTTGTGACCACTTTTCACATTTTGTTAAAATGTTCTGAAACAGCACTGTTAGAAAAGAGAACAGTGACAGAATTCTCTCACTGCTTTAGCTCATGGAGTTTAAAAGATTTTCTTGTTCAGCTTAGATAATGCAAACTAAGAAGAGGTCAACTGGAAAAAAGGAGAAAAAATTTGGAGGCCTCACAGAGAATAGGAGATGACATTCCCTGATTTCAAGAAAACAACAGATGGTTCAACCCATCCTTTGACTCACATATTCATCCCTTTAATTTAATAAAAAGAGGGCAAAAGAATGGTG
Organism: Apus apus; assembly: GCF_020740795.1. Lineage (NCBI taxonomy): Eukaryota > Metazoa > Chordata > Aves > Apodiformes > Apodidae > Apus > Apus apus. The sequence goes on along the minus strand of NC_067294.1, from coordinate 13,339,664 downwards.
AATGAATAGCTCAGGCAACTGGTGATGGGATAAACCTGCCCTTCACCTGCAGAAGTCATTTTCTAATAAAGAATTTAGTGGAGTTTCTTGTACACTTCAGACAAGACACAGAGAAAGTGTTCAAGGATAGTGAAAATTCTTCGTTGAAAATGCGAGCAACACTTAAAGAACTCACTGTACATTAGAAAATAAATAGAAAAGCATGCAAAATGTCAAGTTAGCAGAAAATCATTTGTATTAAAGCTAGATGAGACATGGCATTTAATAACTAATTAACTTATCTGACTAAAGCTGAAGTATGAGAGAACAAAGGAAAGCCCTATTAGAAATAGCTTTTAATGCAAATCCAGAGTTTAGGCATCTTTGGTTCATATTATGTGCAGCTGGCAATGTTACTCCCCAGGTTTAAGAATCTGGATAAATGAATGTAAAATTCCATATGTCCTTCACTTTTCATACCTGATTAAACACTGCAAGACTAAGAAAGGAAACACTTAAACTGGGTTTATCATGCAGTCAGGAGCACATACCAGCATTAAGAAGTCTTCACCTATCATAAGTTCTTCAGAAAATAGCATATATTGCTTGGCTTGACATAGATATATGTAAATTTTCCAATTTTTGAGATTACTTTATTATTTTTTATTTTTTTTTATTTTTATATAGTTATTCTAGAGTTGGAGGTTGACTACTATTCAAACACAAATACGTGAGAGAAATAATGCTCTTATTTGCTAGAGTAATTTAAGGGCTCATTCAAAAAATCAAAGACATCATTGCAAATGGCACAGCAGACGTATCTGTCTTTTGTGCACCTAGCAAGCATTTTGTGTAGTTTAAGTTATCTTGATTACTACACTGGTACTGCTGCTTGTTTGCTAATTACAGAGCACCATAGCTGGAAATTCATGAATTTCAAAACATTTACAGTTTCCTAAGCTTAGGCAGGGCTTTTGAATTTTGCATCCAACTGTTTTCAAGGATTATTCTGTATTACATTTTCTGCAAAACAAATTTAGCTAACATCCTTGGTCTTCTCTCCTTTCTCTTGATCACATTGCAAAATAACCACAGTAGTTTAAATACAACTGTGGAAATAAATACATAAGATTTCCAGTCCACCATCTGAGATAAATATTTGCATAATATTTAGTTAAATCCCTACTGAACAGACTAAAACCTCTTATCACTGCCCATATGGAATCCTGAATTTATCAAAGCACACACACCTTTGTTGGCATTAATTTACATATGTGTAAAATCTAAAGTCAGTTCCTATTCACAGATTTTTTTTCTGAAAGTGGAAGGGCACTGAAATGTATGTATAGTAAGACCTAACTTGTTCATCTCTGAATCCTTAAAAATAATCACAGAGTTTCGTCTATGGGCTACAGACAACACCTAAAACCTTGGTGTACTTCATTTTACTATCTGCTGGTGTTTGGGTGCAACATAATTCATTACAAGTGGAATAGTATAGATTTTAAATCTGAGTGAAAATAACTTACCTTATTTCTTAAGAAAAACAGATCATTACTCAAATGTTAAAATAAATGAATCTTCATAAAGTTGGTAAAAGACAATTGGTTTATTCCAAAAACTTACTTTGCTAAATATCTGATTATCTACCTAGATATGTTATAATCCCTCCACACTTACTACACTTCCAGCTGTAAATACAAGCGAATTTAACTAAAATGCTTCTGAATTCCCAAAAAATAATCAGCTAAAGAAAACATGGCTAAATGTCAAATCCATTGTCTGTCCTACCTCCTGCCAGCTTCATTAACTGTGGTGACAACTAACAATACGGTGTGTGTGCTGGGAAATATACAAACTATACCTTTTATTTCAGCAGCATATTACACTAGGATGGAAAAAAACATCCTTAATGTTAAAGGAACTAAGGATAGTGATTTTTTTGCTCTCATAATGGCTTTCCTTAGTTAAATTCTTTTGGTGATAGAGTTTATTAATTTCCTGCTGTAACCAACAGTACGTACTTTAACAAAAAGTCAGTCAGAAAACTAGGTTACTATAATAGAGGGTACCTAGTACCTTCTATTAATAGTTCTTAGAGTACTATTAATAAAAAGGTGAAAGTATAGTGAATATTTCTGTATTTATTGCAACTGAAATTTTAAGAATAATTATCCTCTTTTTAGAACAAAAATATGAGGGGAGGGCAAAGAGATAAGAAGGTGACTCAATTGTCATCTAATTAAATGCCTTCATAAAGATTGCATAGAAAGAGGCAGAGTGATGGCTGGATTGCTCTTGAGTCTGTTTTTTTCCTGTAAATATTTGGGTACTTGACTCTGCAAGCCTTAATGTTCTTAAGACTGGTACACAATTACAGATGGACCAACTGCAAGGCGTGATGGGTAATACCAGCATGAGTTAGAATAGCAGGAATTTCCTTTATTATGATCAGATACCACAGTGCCAAGGACAACATTACTATGCAGGATGGAAAGAGAGATAAGATCACAGCCAAAGGCTACAGAAATACTGATGAAAGATGATTCCTTCTGTAGGGCAGAATTCCAAACTAACAAACAAAAAAGCTCTGTCCCCCATCAATTTCAACAATAGAAACTTTAGGGTGTGGTTGAATTTAAAAAAACCCACATTATTTTACATCACTATTATTTATTCAAAAGTTTGTTAAAAAGTCTTTTTTACAAAACTTTATTTTTTAAATAAGTGAAAGGATGTAATGATTCTTTTTAAGTTCCATCTTTCAAAATCATACCCTACATTACATTTAAATGTACTCTACCATAATGATTTAGTAACATGTCACAACTGTTTATCACTGGTATAAAATCAATCACACAGGATGCAGAGCAGCAAGGACTGAGGCCCAGGGTTCTTTATAAACAGAGCAGCATGCCTGACAACAACAGCTAATGAGACTTTCTCTGTACAGGCTTCCAGTAGTTTGCATCCAGTAGTTTGGCTATTTACTCACCAAGGCAAAAAACACTGAAACAACTAATTGTCAGTTCAGTTTCACCCAGACCCTATTTGGATGTATTTTGACCTTGGACTTCACTAAATATGAAAGAATACTGCAGCTGATGACAATTGAAGTCTCCTCCCCTTTTGAATTCAGTGCTACAATTAGTTATAATACTGTTTCATGCAATGTGTCTCCAGGTAAAAACACATCTAAAATTAAATCATTAATTCATTTTATAAAAGTTATATATAGAATATATGCAATACAGAAATGCACATCTTACATATAAATATACATATGTACACATATAAAAAATACAGAAATTAAGGGTACACAATCCAACAGTAATGTTTGTAGAGTCTCATATCAGTTTACTGGCTGCAGGTATAGTTTAACCTGCTGCAGCTCCCTGGAGGTACATTGTCCTCACAGTCTCATCCACTTGAAATTATATACCCTTCTGGCTGTTCTCCGAACTAAATGAATACGTTGAAGGATTAATCTGAAGAAGCCTCACACATTTTTAGAAGTGTTGACTGCTTCATGGGTCCAGTTAACACAACACAAACAATCCAGCTTAGGTATATGGGCTTTCCATGAGTAGGAGACATGAATACTCTTCAGAAGAAAAGCCTTCACCTATATCACTCTGTCCTCCCAGCCTGCTGCTGCTGCCCCTGTGGCTGCTGGGGAGGTCAGAGCACACGGCAGCTCAGCATGCTGCTGCTCACCTTCAACAAGTGACACTCCTGATCAGCCATAGCTGGAGGCAGCACTTACTCCCTTTCAAGTCAAGATGAAATGATATACAACTTTTCTTTTTTTCATTTACTGAAATCAATTGGAGATTTTTACAGTGACTTTAAAGCAGGTGCAAAGCTTAAATATGGTTGAGGAAAACAGATTGAAACTAGATACAATCTGAGGCTTTTCCTACTTGAAATATCTTTTTTCCCCAAAAGAAAGTTTTCCAAAAGAGGAAAACATAAGCAAACTGAAAGGTTGGTTTTTTTCCTCTCAAAAAATGTGACATTTGTTCAATAAAGTTACCTCTTTATGAACAAATTAAGAGGCAGTCTGGATACCTTGAGTAACAGGAAAATCTGTCCAATAAAATGCAGGTATGGGTCATACTGGGCAGCACAGGAGATATTTACTGCCATGCATCTATACACTTATCTGGGAGTCAGATGGAGCTGTGAGCCTGCACTGCCTTGCACGTGCCTAGATTTGTCTGTAGAGTGGCTTCCTCAGCTATGATTTGTACAGAGATGTACTAGCTTGCATATAAGACCTGACAAATGTGATGACATTTTGTGCAAGAAGTGAATTTGCTCAAGGAGCTGTACAGCTGTATTGCCACAGCACTTCCCACACTGCTAATTAGCCTCTCCTAAGTGACCTGGCTCTGGTTTCATCTGGGTTTCTTTCAATTTGTAGCACATTCAAAGTGCAGTCTGGATAATGTGCATGCCTCTAGTTTTTGTTTTAGCTATTATTTATTGGTAAAAACTGTGTGAAACCTTTCTACTGGAGACAGTAACTGATCCCTAGTCATATTACTAGAATTAATAATTTATGTGCCCTTATCAAGTATAATTTTCTTCCCTTCCCTCCCCCCCTTCACCTGGATCTTAAACTCTGATCTCTCTTCAAACAGATGCAACATTTTCACTTGGAGCCATGAGCAATCCCAGAGCTACTGCCAGTGTTTGAAGATTGTAATATTACACATTACATCTTTTTGTGTTCAACATTAAAATGTATCTTTGGACACTCAACTACTTATTGTTTAAATTAGTCATGGACACCAACATCCATTTTTCCCTTTGTTTGACTGAACTGAACTTCCTTTGATTCATGTGCTAATGGAAACAAACGATATAATCCACAATGAATAATTTTGCTCTGCTCAAGATGTGAAAGCAATAATAAACAGTAAACACAAGTTAGCAGACTTCCTCATAAATGCTACACCTGCTTTCTTTGTCATGACAACTGATATTTATCTGCTACCTACTCTTCATTTATATGCAACATAATGAAGTAAGTGGAATTGTCTCTCCCTTCTAAAACAAAAGTATTCAGGATTAAAAACCCATTTCAAGCTATGGATGATGATTTTCAATGTATGTATCAGCATGATGCAGATTTAGCAGTAGTAGGGTTTTCAGAGTCAAGTTTATCCATGCGTGATTCAGACTGCAGCTAACACGACCTTACTGATACTTCTCAATCCTGTAAGGTCCATGCTGCAGAACTCTTAAAAATATTTACAAATAGCAAACATAATGAATCTCAATGTCTTACGGTAAAGTTTATATGGCCGAGAGACCTTAACACTCTTAACACCATGTCAGCCTTTGTTCAAAGGGGCATCTAGATATCCGGACTTCATAGTCATTTAAGACCATGCCACACCCCTGGAATTCAAAACCTGTTTAAAGGTTTTAAACAAGTGCCTGGGTGTCAGTCGCTTCCAACCCTGGTCTTTGCTTAACTTACAATAACTAGAAATTACTGGAGGCAAAAAGGAATAGGCAAGGGGGTATAACAATGTTCGAGTTCACCACAGTTAAATGATTTGTGCCCAAAGATCTGCTTCTCAAAACAACGCTGCCAAGAGAGACTGGGCATCTTTCTAAACTTTGATCCTTCAAGCACAGAGATTGGCTTGATAAGTTCCTTTCTAAACATGGCACTTGGCAACTATTGATTTCCTATCTTTTCAAGCTCCCCAACCTGGACTTAAATATTGCTGTCAGAAATAATCACTAAAGTTGTCACTTCACAAAATAAGCAAGTCATAATCTTTAGCCATAAGTATTTGTTGTCTAATTCACTGCCAGAAGACTATTTCAATTCAAAGTGTACATGACCACAGGCAGGGGAAAAATGCTACATAATGTTTGGAGAAATAATTCCTCTTCCTCCCTCTCTCTCATTTTTCAACATCATACAATTCTTCATATTTAAATGAAGCAGATTATTACCTCAATTATTAGGTTCTAAATAAAAAAAAATAAATAAATCCCTTTAATATTCACAGTAAAGTAGATAGAAATAAAACCAAGTGGTTTGTTTTTAAGTATGTATAAAAGGAGGAAAACAGGCTACTGAGGGAAGGGGAATATGAGAAAAGCAATCTATGTCAACTAATGAGAACTGATTTATATTCCCAGTCTGAGAAAATGATGAGAAAGAAATGAAAATAAGATTGTTTGACCTATGTACCAGTCATAGCATATACTTTGAAGAGGAAAAACATTGAATACAATATATCCCTTATTGCCTTCCATTGCTTTGATATGTCCAGAAAGATGTATGAGATAAAATTAGGAATCTGATTTTTTCACAAACAGTTTGACAAATTAAAGAATCACAGAGATATAAGATTTCCAAGATTTGGGTTGGATTCTTCGTAAGTGATATATTGTTTTCATTAGGGTTTCAAAAGCATTTTTATGTACAGAAATACATGCTTAACAGGAAAAGAAAACACCACTGTTATACAGTGTTTTTTCTCTCTGCCTACAAAGTGAAGTAATAAACTTTTCCCAAGTTTTCTAAAAACTTGTTTGAGTTCAGACAGAATAAGCTTCAGGAAGATATTCTTTCAGTTGTAGTTTCACCAACATGGTCCAGGATAGGCAGAAAGTGAAACACTCTGTTCATTAAAAAATGTGTGTGGTTGTATTTTATTTATATATATATATTCATACAAGACTGTTTATAAGTTAGTTCATTTAATTTTTATTCCACTTAATTATATTCCAACAAAAAGCATCATTCTGACATGAAGATTCAAAATGTTTTATTCTGAGCATGCTCAAATGAAATGTTTAGAGTTAAATTCCCTCTTCCTCTTTTTTTTTTTTAATCTGGGATGAAGCTATATGCTACTATTGCAGTTAATTGTATTCATCTTGACAAACATACTTTTGTTTGAAATTTGTACTGATTTATATACACCTGAGACATCAGTAGATTTATTTGAATATTCAAATCCCAAACACAGAAACTCTTGTGTCACCTTGAAAAACATAAGCAATTGTATAAAACAATGATAATCTATGATTTAGTTTTTAGTTTTTAGTTTCAGCAGCTCTATGAATCTTGAATTTCCTCTAATGCATTCAAAATTACTTAACATTAACCCTTACCTCATTTTTCTCTAACAGACAAAACCCCTGGGACTGTTCAGGGAGAGATATAGATAATATTAACAAAGGATATTTTACCTTTAATACTGAGGGAAACTTGGTAAACAATAAACATTTGGGAAATTTTTTTATAATGAATACTGAACCCATTCAAGCTCTCAGAAAGACTTGATAAATAAAAAGGTGATCAGGATGCCCAAACAGCAGGCAAAAGGAGGTTAGGTGAAGTGAAAGGGCAGCACTCACATTCTGTCCAAGTGAGGGAAATAAAGAGCAATATTTTCTGGCCACCCACAACAAAGAAAACAAATTTAAGAAAGACAGGAGAAAAAAAAAAAACAAACCTTTCTCTAAAAGGAGTAGAAAGGAAATGTTAGAAAGGTCACTCTACCATTAATTTCTTTTTCAAGCACATCAGAGCTTGCATGCACAATATTGTGTGGGGTCCTCTTTCAAGATGCTAAAAGTTGACATGAGCTCTAAAGCCAAAGACAGAAATTCAGAGATAAAAAAGATAGGAAGGTCCACTAAAAGAGGCCACCTATGACTCAGAAAGTCTCAGCTACCTGTTGCTGGGAGCTGGAGCTGTTCTGGCACTGTACTGCCATGGACTGCTTCTACCCCCATCCTCCACCCAAGGCACCACTGAAGATCTCTTGCATTACAACAGCAATAACTCTAATGAGCACTAAAGCTACTTCGCTACATTTCTGTCTTCATTTGTTTCAATTTTTGTTTTGCAGCTTTCCTTTAAAATTAAACACTTTGTCATTTAATTAATGTCTTCAGGTAATGGATTTTATTGAAAATTTGGAAAGATCTCAGTCCTCATAGAATCTCATCTCAGCAAAGATATTTATGATCTATTTTGAATACAGACTAAAATTCTCTGGCTTAGACATGACCAACTTTATTATTGACTATGTATTTATGCAGAATATGGATGCAGCATTCAAATACATCAGAAAAAAACATTACTTTTATAGTTATAGTCAAATACAAGTGTCCAGTACAAAATGTGGCTCTCCTGTAACATCCCAGCATTCAGCTCTTACGTAAGTGCCCTAATCCATGACCTGATCCTACTGATAAATACACTCTTTGCCTGTTTAATAACACTCGGCATAGTTGGGAGCACAGAGAATATTAATTAAGAAGAAAGACAGCTTGCCTCCAATGTCCTATTTGCCTTCTCACACCTTCTAGGGCATGAGTGGTCCATTCTGCTTGTTTTTAGGAATAATCTGCAGAAGCATTACAAGGTTAAGAACAGAGCTGTTCTTCTGGATCAGCTAGTTTCCAGCACATGAACCAAGTTTTAGTTTCATAAACTATCACTCTTAGAGTAAGGTATTTGTTGTGCCCTAACTATATTAATTGCTATATTTTCAAGTCACTGTTTGTTTCGCATTTATTCTTACCTCTGAATCTCTATCTTTGTAAAGCTTCTCACAGCTGTTAAATCAGAAGCATTAGAACTATGAAAAACCTAATTTGTCAGTCTACATCAACTATTAAAACATTCTTCTGAGAGAGCTGAAATTCACCTGTTTCCCCCTCACTTCCCTCTGGCAAATCCTAATCAGAAAAAGGCCATCACTGAGGTCTAGAAAGAATATCACAGTGACAGTGTGACTCAAAGGGATACCTGCACTCAAGATCCCTTCCACATACTAAATCAGCCCTAATTCATTCTTTAATAACTCAAAGATTATGAATATTCTCTTAAGAATTTGAATGTCACTCTCAAGTAAACTGATAAAAGGCAAGGTGTATTTAGAGTATCACAAACATAGCTTCCAAGCTAATGCATTATATTGTGTTTCCATTCTACACAGTATCACATAACCAGTACCATTCTCCTGCACATTTCAGATAAATACTGCCCAGAAGTTAATTGTGTACAAAATTTAAAATAACGTCAAGGTTCATTATAATTCTACAAGTAACTTTTTATAATTCAGGTTTCTAAAGTTACTGACCTTAACGTGAATGACTGATAACAATCATAACGTTCATAATCATAGCTCCAAACCCCTATGCGTCAAACATATTGAAAATGAGAAGTATTGGAGGGATCAGTTCTATTTGGTGCTTTCAGGCAGGCAGAGCACAACACACTTGTGCAAGGGGCATATGCTCTAACACCTGCAGCAGCTTTTTACCTGGATGACAACTGCTGAGTACTACTGCTGCAAGGGGAGAATCAACAACTTTGAAAAGAAAAAGATCCATTCTAAAGAAAAGTACAATGTATTGTATATGCTGGATTTTCTGCTCTCTTTGTACTTGAGATAATTTCTGTAATAGAATTATGTTTCTGTGCATGTCATATAAGGTCCCAGTTATTGCTCAAGTGAAGTGATCTCCTCAGAGATATTTGAATGTTCTCTACTTCTCCAGTCAATTGCAGTTCTCATGTTCCACACTGTTACCCCACTTGGATTTCATTAACACCTAATTTACAAGCATAAACTGTGTAAGTGATTGGAGCAGATGCAGAAAAATAATTATAATTTGGGCTGAAGTCTTCATTTCCCAACCTAATTCAGCAACCATAAAATCCTCTCTCTAAAGTGCCGCCAGGAAGACCTCATGCACAAACTCAATTGAATAAATATTCTCAGCCCTGGGCATTTAATTTCTGGAAATAACCCATTATGGAGGAGTAATGCCCCAAATTATGAACCAACCAATATGAGACATTGTTTTCCACATAAGGATTATAGTGATAAAATAATTATTAAAAAGGAAATTCTTAATGTCTCCAATTAGGAATTTTCTCAAGTGTTTTAGCTTTAAAGTACACAATACTTGGCTTCAAGGGAAGCTTTCTGGGTGCTGAAGATACTATCCACTAGGTCCCACCTCAATCTAGAGATCCAGAAGCTCCCTCCCCTTTTGGGGTAGTTTTGTGCATGCTTGCTTATCTTATAAAACACAGCGCAAAGTACAGAGATTTTGCTAATGGAACCTGGCAAAGAAAGAACAGTATTACCTCCCTATGATTTTAATTCTTCTGATCTCTGGAACCACTCTCAAATAAAGCCCAGAGGTATAAGCTTGCATGGTAGAACAAGTGATGCCTCATCTCTTATAACTTCCTTCTATCAACAAGCCTGAACTTTTTTAAAACCAAAGCGATATTGATATTATTTTATTGACCTCACATTTCTACCATCTCTAATATTTTGCCACTATCACGTTTTGTACTAGTATATATCTATCACTACATTGTAATTATATAGCAACTACCCTCCACCTGACTGTCTCCAGTATGCCCACATCTTCCTTGTCCTAGGGCGCCCAAACTGGACACAGCGCTCCAGCTGTGGGCTCACAAGTATAAAATACAGGCAGACTCCCCTGAAATTGCTGGCTGCACTCTTGGTAATGTGACACAGTAAGGGGTTGGTCTTCCTCACTGAAATAAGAGCTCTCTTGTATTATATCATCTTACATTGCCTTGCTGGGGAGGAGTTCCTGTGGAGCATAAAAGACTCATCTTTTCTTTCACAGCATTACTATAGCAATCTGTTTGATTTTGACACTTCGGAACATTACAAGAGGTGGAGGAATATCCAAAAAGAAATGGTGGGTGGATTAGAGGACACAATGAAGGTTGCATAATAGCATGTGACTTATTTTTACATGTAACATAAGATGAGGGTGAAAAGGATCTAGGATAAAAACTGGCACAGAGAAACAAGACAGCTTGTGTTGATCCTCCACAACTTGATAATGTCATTATCTTCCTGCTTACAGGACAACATGTTGCTGCTACGTATCAAAACCTACAGATGTCTCCTAACATCCCCCAAAAAAACCAAACAGCAGAGACAGTGATCATCAAGGTTCATGTTTTGTATTTTCTCTGTGCAGTTTCCCCTAGTTAACTATTTAAATGGGAGTTTCAACATGCATTTGCTGCATGTGAGCCTATCGTTGCTCAGGTAAAGCAGTCTATCTGTATCATTAACACATGTTCCAAGAATCCAGTCTCTTACCACATTTAGTGTATGAACAGGCAAAATTACCAAGCCATATACTTGAAGCATAAAGTAATAACAAAGCTGAAATAAGTTCTTGCTGATTTCAGGACAATATTTAAGGTACTTCATATCAAGCTAGTAAACACTACGAAGTTGGAGACTTTCCTAGCTGAGAAACAACAGGAACTACTATTTATTGCCATTTTCTGGACTCAGAGAGTAACTGTACATGGCACTTTACTAATATCAGAACCTGTAATGTCACGCACCACTGCATGGCGTAGCACAACACGCCTCCCATTTTAATTTCTAGTTTTCAACTGTAATCAGTAGAGGCATTTAAACCAATTCCTACTGTTGTGAGAAATGGGACAATTGGTAAGATGGTTCTGCTTGTTTTCCATTTAGGCCTGAAATATGTGTAGCTAACATACAGTGCAGTGGATTGTTAATAAGAGTACAGTATTTCGAAGGGCTACCAAGCTATTTCAACTACCCGTCATATTCAGACTATGAAGTCTGAACATTGTTATCATTGCTTCTCTTTTGTTATTAAAAATGAATGTAATTTTTTTAGGGGAAGAGTGCATTATCATTAGGATTACCTGTGCTCAGCATACCTTTGGGCTGGGGAAAGGCGGAAGGAATGCATTGAAAGGAGGAATGCATTGTTAATGAGCATGTAATTTAGGGATCCCCACTCCGACCTATTTTCTTGCTATCACTTTTTAAGCACTGAGTGTTTTCATCAGACCAATAGCTCCTAGCTTGTATATAAAAATTGTATGCGAGGTACTACATTCCATGCAACAGAAGCTTGACATTGCTATTAGGTGGGAGAAAAACGTTTTTCAGACACAATGTTTCACACACTTCTTTATATATTGTCTGAGAAAATGACAGTCAGCAGCTCTTATCACAACAGACATGATACAAACCTTTGTGCTGGTAAAGCAACTATGTGATGTAAACTCTATATCCTGAAATGCCAGACTGTTACCTATGAGTGCAAAAGCAATTCTTTCTTGTGCACAACATACTCTAATTTGTTCGTTTTCTCTTAAATGAAAAAGAAAAAAATTAGATGATGTTGAGAAAGGGAAATTCTGGTAGCAGGATTTGAAATTTGAGTGTCAAAGCCACACAGGCAGGAAAGAACACAAATCAAACCACAGAAATTGAATATTTAAGGACAGGATATCTTCTGCTTTCATCCCCTACTTAGGACTTAGACTAAGAGCACAACATTCCTGCTTTCATTTCATAACATAATTCTTATTTGTGCTTTAATTTAACATCTTTTTTGTCTTTTTATTTATATTGTACTTTGCATAATGTGACACAAATTGCATACTGCAGAGGAAACTGTCTCTCTTGGTGAAAGAAACCATTTTAATCTCAAGAGGTTTATTATCTGTTTAAATCTATTCAAATATAGGCATTCAAATTTACATTGCTTGACTTTTATGTAGGAGCTATTTTACAGGAGCAGGATTTTGAATAGACAAGATCACAACAAATACTTGTGAGTTTGACATGTAAGATCAGAAAACGGGAAGAAAAAATTATGAAAATTTTCAGTTATTCACATACATCAAAATATTTTCATAGGTGAGAGACCTTCTAATATATTGTATTTCTTATGATAATGCCTTCTTGACATCTAGTAGTGTGAAACAGCATATATCGTAGACACACACACAAAAGCACCCAGGACTGTTAAATTTAAAACTACTGAAGCATATTAACATTTAATAATGTAATTCTATTGTTCCCTTTTGAAACATATTACTTGATTGATCTCAGATTACTGAATACAATACATCAATACATTACAAAATAAAAAGGATAATATGTTAGACTACTGTTTCACTTTTGTTTTAAACAGATGGTACAAATGCAGCTTGACTTGTGAGCTATAAATAGCAACATGGCCAATTCTTTTTTTTTTTTTTTTTAAACATACTGCAGCAAGAGACATCTTTACTGTAACACTGGACCAAACTGCCTGCTCTAGCTAGAGTTAAAAGAATGGAAAAATTGAACTTTGTACATTAGATTTTACAGGGCTATAGGTTCTTCATGCTTGATGTATGATTAAGAAAAAGAAGCTTCTTATGAAAACGTAAAGAAGTAAATCATTGCAAGATTTTAAATTACACTGAACATTCTGTATGAAACTTCAATCCATCAAATGGCCACTGAAAAATGAGGTAATTACCTACAATAATTTGCATGTTAAGAGCTAATATAATATTACAAAATAAAGTCCAGTTTCCCATTAATTGTGAAAGCAATGCATAATTTCCTGATTAATGTTTCATGCCTAATATTCTTCCGTGCTCTGTCAGATACTAAATAACAATATGGCCAATCAATCTACGGAAAGTAGGCACAAGCCAGGACTGAGCTTAGTTTTCATAAATCCTAATGTAACAATTTCAGGTACAATAGGTAATATTGTGAAGATTATAAAAGCAACTGTTCAAATTGAATTCAGAAGATATTTTAAGAAATAAATAAATTTTTAATTTAAAGCACCCAAGAAACTGTCTCTGCTTTTCTGACCCTTCAGACACAGAAGTTTAAACTCCACTTCTGCAAAAGGGACAACAGACTGGAGCTGGGGGGAGAGCAATGAGAGGGTAATATATTGTCACCCATATGCACACCTTGACTCATGAGTGTCTGTCTGGTCAGCAAAGGCTAAGCACGTCAAAGAAATGATATGTTCAGTCTCTCTAGAGGAGGATCTCTATCCATGCTCCTCTGTCAAGGCACAAAGGAGTATTCCTCAAGGACTGAAACTCACCTGTCCTGTCAGCCAGAGACAGGGTGCCACAGTTTTGGAAAAGCATCAAGCAAAGAAATGTAAAGATGATAAAAGGAAGAAAGAACAAAAAAAATTCTGCTGATAAATAATGCCAAACTGAGGGTAGCATTAACTGTCAAAAGCAGAAAACAAGCATGGCCTGGAATTTCTCTCTTCCTTATTTGCAAATTTCAATGACCACATTTTTGCCAAGCATAATTTGGCAGACATGAAACTTACAAAGAAAAATTACAGGACCATAATGTCTTTTGACTTGCTATGGGTTTGCTGGGAAAATCGTCTGAACGGTTGGACGGATGAGTTACTAACTCAGTGTCATTTAAAACAGTAAAATGCTTCACAGAAATTCGAGGGGGTGGATGGCTAAATTCTCAAAGCAGAGCTTTGAAGCACCAAATAGGCAGGATAAATCAAAATGAAAAAAAAATAAAAAATGTTTAAAAAGAGCTGTTGAGATTAATGGAAGCATTGGGCTCTTACAGAAAGCAGAACTTTCAAAGGAATATTTTCTTTTCTCTGGATGCTGGGGAAATTGCTGGACACTGTGTGATCCAATGGCTTCAGTAACAAGGAACTGGTAATTTTTTAATGAGCTATGCCACCAATTTCACTGGGTGACCTTGAGCAATGCATGTGACTGAAGTGTGTCACTTCCCTCATTTGTAAAAAAGGTATTGTTCTAACTTTTCACAGTGATATTTGAAAGCTTATTTATAAAAACTGCCCCCAGACTCTTGGAGGAAGGTGCCTCTTAACTGATCTTCCTTAAATAAGACAATTTTGATTAGAATAAAAATGGCACTAAAACAACTGCAGATTTCCAAAGCCACACTCCAGGGACAGTTTCAATGTGTCCATTTTATAATCCTCAACTAAATAACAAAAAATTGTTGGTGGTGATAAGAATATGTTTTGTGTTAATTTCCCAGACTACATAAAAGCTGTATGATCTGTTCTTCAGCTGTGAAAGCTAGGGTTTCACACTACTCATGTGTAAAGAAGTGTCAAAAAAGTGACACCTACCTATGAAAATAAAATAAAAAAAATAACAAAAAACACAAGACCCTAAAATGGCTTGTGTGGTCTAAAGCTGTTCTCAGAAACTTGCTAGTAATTTTTTATATTCTTTTTCTGTCATGCTGTATCACCTTCCAACCTCCAGTCGGACGTCTACAGAATCCTACTGGGAATCTCAGAAGCCAGAAGAGCTGAATGGCTTACTGCAGCAGGCAGTAGCAGCTCCAGATTTACTGACACTTTTCTTATTTTTACCTTTTCTCAGACTCTGAGCTAGGCCTTCTTTGCTACTTTTTTCCTAATTATTCATCAAATTCTGACCTGCAGACCTGGCACTCAAAAGGGATTTACACCACTTCTGCTATTATTTCACTTCAGCATCAACCCAAAAGTCCATCATGACAGCAAATGGTTTTCCAATGAGATTATTAATAAACAGCAGCACTATTTATTAACCCCTGCGAACATCTGATCTTTGTACTTACTTTCCATGTTCTGTGGCAAATCTATGTCAATCTGTGGCAAATCTATATCAGTGGAGGATCGCACAAAATAAACACCCTAAGGCAGCAGAGACAAGAGAGAACAAGAGAGGAGAAATCACAGTTTATTTTACCCCTGTCTTATATAAAAGCAAAATGCTTTCATTTTCCACCGTGGGGTGCTTCTAAATGAAAATTAGAAATGTTATTTATCGTCATCCTTTTCTCAACTTTCAGAACCATGCTTGTACGCCAAAATTATTGTAAGTACATAACATTCTGTGGAAAGTTGCATAGCATAGAAATTTCTCTGAAGCAAAACAAATAGTGCTCATCTCTATGTGTACTATGCCATGTGAAACTCTAGTGGATTAGGTTTTTTTTTTCACAAGAATACATGCTTCCAAGAATTGCATAAGGAAAAAAAAAATCCCAAACACTTCTAAGCACAATATAAAAATGAGGAGCTTTTAACCTAATGTAGTTTCAAGTGTCTGCATCACATGAATAATATTTTAAAAGCATGTGCCATTGACTGTTAATTTTATATTTTGATGGAGCCTATGCAATTTCCTCGCCAGTCTCTTTATCTTTAGTTCATTCACATTTAGCTAATATACTCTGATTTATTAACCTGCATTGCCTACTCTTAAGGGTAGTTTCATGAGCACCAGAACTAATAAAGACCAATTTTGTAGATAATATATATCATAGTCTACGTTTTCCACATAGAAAATCCTTGCTTAGCTTTTTAATTGCAAGTAATGAGAAAGTATACTCTATTTCTCTTCAGAGGCAAGAGAATTCATTATGCTGGTTCCCTCTGCAACATATTGAATGAAAAAGAAATATTAAATACACAACAAAAATAGGGAAAAAGAAGAGCTCCAACTGGCTAGCAAATATCTACAAAAAGTACCACTCTATTACTACAGATTGCAATTAAACTATTCTTGTTTGTTGCCACTGCAGCAGTTTCTAGTAGTTGGTCTTGCAATAAATGAATCTTTTCCTGTAAAAATAGACAAAACCAGAAAAGATTACACCAACCAGCAAAAACTGTCCTATAAAGATGGTACTTTGTAAGGAACTCTTACCACACTAAGTAATGCAAATAACTACTAAGTAAATAACTACTCATCAGGTACTTTGGGCACTAACTATAGATATACTCCCAATAATTTTTTTAAAATTTTCACAGCCTACAGGCATTGCTCACTGTCACTGTAACTGGACTAGAGTTAACTATCTAACACACAGTGTCAAGGTGCTTTGCCTTTTTTCTCAGTGTCTCAATCCATATGCACTGTTGCTGTAGAAACAAGAGCACTGGGTTGTAGGGAAGAGGCTTCCATGGAAAGAAAGCCACTGAGACTTACTTTTGGGGACTGTGTTTTTCAAGTGCATGCTACATTTGTGAGTTTGTGGGAAAGGAATATAACAGTCATGACCTTGTCTATTTAGACTGGGGAATAACTGAACAGTAAACAGAATCAGGAGACCAGAGATCAGATCACCTGCCTCAGCTTCTTCAGGAAATGATTGACTTAATTTCAAGTTCAATATATTAGAACAAGATGCAGTTGTTTGAAGTAAGCAGCTCTGACGTAGTGCACTCTTATTTCATGAACAGGTGCTATTGTTTTGCCAGAAATTCTTGAAAGACAAGCCCAATAAAAGAACTTACTCTTCTTAAGCTAAAGACAGACAACTTCCCTCCCACTCAACAGACTTAGAATACTAATGAAACTGACAATTGCTGTAGCACATTACTCCTAAAGAGAATTCAGGGGTGAAAAAAAACCACCAACAACCTTAAACTTCTGACTTTTCTTGTTTTCAGATGGAAAAAAAGAATCTAGTTTTTGAGGAAGAGATTCAGGAGAAAGCCTCTCTGCTGTAATTTCTTACATGTTCCTACGCTGATAAAGGAGAATTGTATTTCTAGATCTTGATGTGCAGTAAAACTCTGACTTGCTTAAGGACCAAGCAGACCCAGAGTTTCATTCAAAGCAAGTCATATCTTTGTGATTAAAAAGGTATATTGAAACAGTTATAAAATATGCACTTTCCTAAAAGTGACCTAGTTTTCAAGTATTCACTACCATTGTCAGAAGAATGTTCATTAAAATAAATTTGTCCATTTCAAAATCTACTTTTCGGGGGAGGGACCAACTGCTTTTAGGTGGAAAAAAAAAAGGCTTACCAATG
The DNA here is from genome assembly GCF_020740795.1 of Apus apus. NCBI lineage: Eukaryota > Metazoa > Chordata > Aves > Apodiformes > Apodidae > Apus > Apus apus. The sequence continues at coordinate 13,322,001 of NC_067294.1, read as the reverse complement.
AGGATGCTAGGGGAGACAGTGTCAAAAGCCTCGCTGAAGACAAGGCAGACAACATCCATTGCTCTCCTTTCACCTACCCAGCCAATTATGCCATCACAGGAGGCGATGAGATTGGTCAGGCACGATTTCCCTTTTGTCAACCCATGTCAACTACTCCTGATAACATTTTTTACCTCCACATGCCTAGAGATGGCATCCAGCATGACCTGTTCCATCACCTTTCCAGGGACTGAGATTAGACTGACTGGCTTGTAGTTTTCCTAAAAGTTTAAACTTTTACCCTCAGCAACAGAAACACTCAAAAGTTCTACTTGAATCTGAATATAATTTAACCATGATCTTATGTGAGCAATATGTTATTAGACACATTTAGTTCTAAAGAACAGATTAATAAATTAACCTAGATTATATATTATTCTCCATTAAGGGACATTTTAAAAAGCTTTGCAGATTTCTCTACCACCAACAGCCACTTTCTTTCTCTTTCCAACTGGACAGCTAGAAAAGTAAATTTGTTCAAATAAGAGAGAAAGGAGCAGAATCTGACAAGCAAAATAAATCTCTAAGTAAATATTGTTTTAATTGTAACATTTGTTCTAGCTCTTATTTCTAAATAATTTTCACACTATTCCATTTGTAAGAAACAATTTGAAATGCCACAGTCATTTCTCTATAACAATAGGAATTAATAGATCACAGGCTTCTAGCAGGGATATTTTGATATTGTTATGAAAATAAAGGAATAATAATTATAAAATAGTTTTACATCTGCTTTTAAAAAACTCTAGGTCAAAATACACCTGAGCTACAACATCCCTTTAAAGAACAGAACACAACAGAAGAGTAAGCATAAGCACTAACTGTTGGATCACACCCCTTCTTGCAGTTTTCTTCCCATTGCTTTTTTTCACCTTATCCATTATTTTCTTACTACATCAGTTGATCATTATGATCCAGGAAAGAAACATCTAACTCATGTATGTTTCAATGACAGTTGACGTGCATGGTTTAATGCCAGCCTCTCCCTCCACACTGGCACACAAGTTCTCCTGGCTAGCATATATTTTCAGAAGACTTAGAACAACTTCAAAATGACTTGAAAGGGCTTAACAGAAGAACCAGAAGTCAGGCAGACACACTGTAAACATTGCTCAACCCCAGCATTTATAGAGATGAAAAAATAAGCATTGTATTACAGCTCCTGAATTCTGTTTCTTCCAAATTTATACCATGGTACAGACACTACTCAGTTCATTTTGGTCTGATCCAATTTATATGAAAGCTGCAGGCAACATCCTGATAAATTCAGTGGCAGAGTCTTGTCTATGTAGGTTAATATACATGCACATAACACCTTACACTTCAGCTTTTTTAAGTTGGACTTGCAAAAGAAATGGAACTATGTATTGATGCAATGTAAAATATTTATACAGCTGTAAATTTGATTGTTAAAAAAAGTCCTGAAATGTTTTTCTGTCTTCTTGTCTAATATTCATCATTTGTGCCTGAGAACAAATGAAACTAACTAGATTTGAAAACTGTGGGCCATTGTAGAGGGGAATAAATATAGATTAAATATGTAAGGGGCAAAAGCCTTTTTTTCAATCTTTTCTGATTCTATCCATTAAAAAGATTACATAGCTAGAATTATTCATATATTTTTCTCCAGATGTGAAGACCATTGGATATTTCTCATGTATTGGTTTGGTTTTATAATAGTTACCTAAATGCTCCAAAATACCAAGGAAACGGTACTGTGCTTTTATCCATTATTTGTACTGATTTAGTTGTTTGTTGGTTTCCAGCAAAAGTTTTAAATAAAATTTTTCATGGTCTCTTGTTTTCACAAAAAACAAAACTTAGGAGAATATTAATTCATCATACTTCTTAAAAATTATGTGGGAAAGAAGAGCTGTGTGGAGAGTGTGGAGCCAACACTGAGCTCACTGACACACTCCCACAGCAGCCCTAAAGAAAAACCTATTTTCAACAAGGAGTTCTAAGATCTCAAATACATGAAAGAAGAGCAAAAAAGACCCTGGAACATTTTAGAATCACAGAATCACTTTGGTTGGAAAAGACCTTCAACATCATTGAGTCCAACCATTAACCCTATTCTACCAAGTCCAGCACTAAACCATATTCCCAAGCATCACATCTAGATGACTTTTAAACACATCCCAGGATGGTGACTCAACCACCTCCCTGGGCAGCATGTTCCAATATCTGACAACCCTTTCAGTGAAAATCTTTCTAATGCCTAGCTTAAACCTCCCCTAGCACAGCTTAAGGCCATTTTCTCTTGTTCCATCATCAGTTACTTGTGAGAGGAGACCAGCACTGACCTCTCTACAACATCCTTTCAAGTAGTTGTAGAGGGCGACGAGGACTCCCCTCAGCCTCTTTCTCCAGACTAAACCCTTCTCTGGATATACTCGAGCACCTCAGTGTCCTTCCTGTACTGAAGTGCCCCAAACTGGACACAGTAATCAAAGTGTGGCCTCACCAATGCCAAGTACAGAGGGATGATCCCCTCCCTGGTCCTGCTTCCCACACTATTTCTCATACAAGCGAGGATGCTATTGGTCTTGGCCAGCTGGGCACACTGCTGGCTCATATTCAGCTGCCTATCAATCAGAACCCCCAGGTCCATGGCCCTTCTTCCCCAAGCCTGTAGTGTTGCATGGGGTTGTTGTGGCCCAAGTGCAGGACACGGCATTTGGCCTTGTTGAACTTCATACAATTGACCTTGGCCCATCTAGTCTGTCCAAGTCTCTTGGTAGATCAGCAAACAGATTGTGTATAGATCTAGCAGCAATAAATGGTTTTTAATTGCCTGCATTCATTTTCATTATATTCAACATAATTACATTGAGTGATTTTGTTGATGACAAAATACTTTTAGCCATAAATAATATTTTGCTACATTGATCTAAGCATCTTCAACTTTACTTAACAGGCTTCATGTAAAACAAAACCACTAGCAACAGCAAATATGGTGTCAATTTGATAATTACTGCATGTATTAGTGTAATAAAACAGTGTAGTAGTAGGAGAGTGACTTCATATGTGCACCCTGCCAGTCATTCAAAAATCTGTTGTTGTATTTCACCCACTGTCAGAGCTGACAAAAGTTCATACAATACACAAATCTCTGTAGATATCCAGGCAAGTACTTGTATATGTTTAAACCATTTGAGATTTTCTCTCTCTCTGGAAGAAAATTTGGCATTACATAATTAAAAACAAAAAACAGAGAGTAACAGGCCCTATGTAGATCTCTCATGCCAGCACAATGCAGGAATGCCACTCCAAACCAACAGTATGGGTAAAGCTTTTTTCAGTTCAGGTAGATGCCCCTAAAAATCACTCAGCTATGTCCATTACGAGTTCCAAAGGAGACAGGCACAGTAACAAACCTGACATTGCAACCTGCCTTCAAGGGGAAATTCAGTGACACAGAAAAGCACATTTGACAAGTACATAGTGAGTTCTGCTAAGAAATGCAAAGCTCTGTGTGTGGGGAGGTGGGGTGGGGGTGGGGGTGTGTCGGGTTTTGTTCTTTGCTTTTGAGTTTGTTTTTATTTTGGCCTTTTATTTTAAGAAATAGAATAGACACAGCATGAGTGTATATGGATGTAATTTCCCCCTTTCTAATATAATATTTTATGCAGCTATGTTCCCCCAGTACTGAACAAGGCCTTTGTTGCTCCAGCTTGCCTTGAGCAGAATGTACAGATTTGCTCTAAGGGAGTAGACTCAGGTTGCTTCTCAGTTATCCTGTTGTCACTTCATACTGCCCTCAGTGTAAAGAGGCCCCCAAAGAAAGTTGAAATTACATTGACATTCACTGTAAAATCTCCTAGAGTTTTATAAAATAATTTTCTTATACATAAGAATGAAAGTTGCTTTGTTCACTGGTGAAACTCATGTCAGTGCTAGCTGATATCACCTGGAACATGGATGTAGGCTGCTACTAGGAAAAATTGTAATAGTGCAAAAACCTCCTTTCTTAATGTATTTCCACAATTACAGCACTAGAAATGCATTTTGTACATCCCTCCTTTTGCAATACAGGGCATTCCATGAAGAGAAAAAAATAATGAGCTTTGTCTAGAAATAAAGTTATAAAGAATAGTGGTTGGTGAGTGCTACATTTTAGAAAAGTTTGTCTCCTAGACTAAATATCTGGCATAATGAGGAAAGATTTTCATTTTTTGCATGCTTAAGCTCTAAGTGCTATATTTATCATTTGCTAAATCACACTCATTTTTCTGCATTTTGCCAGCAGTTGCATCGATTGTCATTTAACTGCTCTAAATAATTTGTTCTCTTCCCTGCTGTATTAAACTATTTCTATCAAGGCTAATGATTTTCTGATTTCCACATGCCAGTGAGCTTGGCAGTAACAAATGATGCCTCTCTTTTGCATGTTGCTAGTAGCTTAAATTATATTTTACATACCCATTTAAAGGATCATTAGTTAAGTTAATATCCTTGCTATTCAGGAGGATCAGGCATTTTACTAAAGGATAGTATCGCTATATAACCTCAGCTAGCTCTGAGTACATTTTGAATAGTCTTGGCTTGTTAAACTTTCACTCGCTACATATGGATAGCAGTTGAAACCCTAACTACCCACTATATCCTCAGTTATAGTGGTTCATTATCACTTTGATGTTATCCCTTGACTAGGAAACTATGTATTTCAGAAGAGAACCCATCAAAACTTCTGATTTATTTCTACAACACTTTGTAAAAATAATTGTACAAAGCAAGCAACAAACAAATAGTTGCGAGATTACGACATTACAGAATTTCTGAAGGCAAACAGCAATCATAAAGAGACACAGGATATGTACTATACTAAGCAGTATAATATACTATACAGCAATCTGCCAGTGCAATATTAAAACCACTTGGTGCTGTAATCATTTGACAAAATAAGCATTCTAAAATTGGGATCTACTTATTTCCATTGAAGCAGCTTCACAGAACATGGAATTACCTCTTGTTTGAAATGCACTTAGTGACAACGGAATCTGAGGAGTATATTTTGAAGGCTGATGCAAAGCAAACACAGAAATAAATTTTCTCAGTTAATATACAGTGAAAATAATTTCATTCTGATTCAGAAAAAAAGGTTTTATTTAGCATTAAAATCTCCTTTAATCCCCTTTTATACATGTAATTCATGCACACATTTTGAAAGGGAAAAAACACAATTACTTCTAAAGTTGATAAAAATATTTTTCCTTAAATTTTTAAAATTCAACTTGCCAATTTTTGTAACAGCTTAAAATTTAAATTGTTTTCCTCAAAAAATGTACTACTTTCCTACCACCAGCTGCACCCCCTATCCTTTTAACCCTAGGGAAAAAGAAAGAAAAGGTTGATAGGGGCTGAGGTAGAGTACCAAGAGAAATGGTATAAAATAAATTATTTAAAAAGTCAAACACACAGAGTAATTCCTTTCTGCAGCATCAAGAGATGAGCAAAAAGCTCTGCTCCTATAGAGCTCACTCTCTACAATTCCCACAAGGCACTTTTATTGTTTTGGGGTCTGATTTCTGTGTTCTCATTTGTCAGCTACCTTCTATCTCAATGTATACCCGGGTCCTATGCATACTTTTTAACTTTTTAAAAAAAAACACAAAACCTAAAGAATCACAAACTTTGAGAAGGGACAGAGCTAAAAGAAGAGACTGTGTTGCTTAGCAAGCCACCACAGCTCAGCTGAAAAAAAGGTATTGATGTCACAGCTTCTGATGTCCACTGTTTTTTAATCTGGTTTTGATTAATTATAAATGTATCAAAAAGGAAACATTTGTGCTGAGCTTTTCAGCACTGGTAGGTGACACATGCTTCTTGTTATTTCTACAGCTTTCACAGTATGTCAGGTAAGTAGGCAGATTCTCTACCAAGTACTGCAGCACTGTTCCCAGAATTATGCTCCTAGTGAATGATCAAGTCTAATGTTTGGTAAGGTACACCTGAAACAATTCTCACCTGATTTCAGTTTATTTTAAAAATATAAGCATTTTCACCAATACTCTATTATGTGATTTTAATATAATTTTGGTATTGCAGGTTATAAACTCTAACTCCTCTTCTTAGTAAACATATAACAGGAATGTCAACTGAAGCTCCCTCCCATTCATAAGACTGGTTTTCTCGGTGAGAATATGAAAGAGCTAAAGCAGGTTCCTAAATATTTACCCAGAATTTATGTTAATCTGTTATGGCTCACACATCCAATTGCCATTTGACAATTGCCAATCTATTACAAGAAGCAGTATTCTGGCTGCACTCTCATGCAAGGTTTGACAGCATCTCTGACATAATTCTAAAACATAATATATCTCCCTTGCGTCACATGCACCTCATTTCTCACAGAAAATATTTAAGCTATGTACAAACTTGTAACAGACTAGTTAACATGCTTGTAAGAATTCATGAAGCTATGTCTTTGAAAGAGACAGAAATGTAAACAACCTCACTGTCAGCCTTCTCTTTGCTACCACTGGTTTGGAGGTTTACCAAGAGTTTCTGCTGGACCTGTCTGTTCCTGTATACGACACCCTGACACCAAAACCACAGACTTCAAAAGCTTTGATAGTTCAGGGTTGTGTTTAACAGCATTCTCTGCTGGAGAGCCAGTGCACATTGCTGCACTTTCATGCAGGGTACTAGATCCTCCTCTGTTCTACCACACCACAGGAACAAAGCCAAGTGACTGACTCAATGCACAAAGCAAGGCTTGCTGCCTTTTCAAGTGCTAATCCCCTTGTTCAGCGCAGTCCCACCATTTCTGTTCTAAAAAGGTTTGCCTGGGATTCAGTCAACTATACAGCAAGTTCTCAAAATTTCTGCTTTACTTGATAGCTTTAAAAACATGGACATATTAATTCCCTAGAGAACTAGCACCAAAGAGTCTTTTTGGCTTCATCTACTTAATCAGGTCGAACATAATTCTGTCACTACTTGTGATAATCAAGGGCAAATCAGGTATCTTGCAAGATATGTTGGTCAGAGTCAGTTGTCACTGATTATTTTGAGTGTAAAAGAGTATGAAATGTATTATGAACACAATGCACTTGAAAAACCATTAGCATTTTCTAAAATGTTCGTAGGTGGAATATTACTTTTACGTCCAAATGGAGGAAATAGAATTATGATTTTTTTTTGTCTCAGAAATGAACAAAGCTAGTGTAGAGAAATGGTAATAAGGAGTTATCATAACCTGGGGGAATCTATTAAATTTCAATTAAGTGGATAAACTTCAGGCTATAAAAGTGAAAAGGACAAACATCCCTTCAGATCAGAATGAAAGGCATCTTTAAAAATCAGTTCCTAAAGGACTAGATAGATTAAATCCCTCTATAAACTAAAAAATCCCAATTCACAACCAGCAGAAAATAGAGCTAGTCTAATTTATTCATGGTGCATTTTATTGTTTTCAACAGACACAACATTATTTTGCTGTTGAGTTATAACCCCCTACTCAAAGACGTAGCTTTTGATTTCTCCATTGCCTTGGGCGAACATGGCTAAGGACCCACAAGGCTGTGTCAGATGCTGATTGATTCATTTGAGACTGGAAGGTAATGGAATCTGCTTAAACTGATTGCAAGAAAAAGAAATCTGAATAGGGACATTAGGCAAACTGCAAACCAGTTCTGTAATCTTAAGTTTTAAAATTAATTTAACATAAGAAACACAAGGATTTTAATTCAAAACTTTTACATAAGCTTACCACAGCCCATTACAGTCTATCAGTTGGATTACACTCTTTAAATCTTGTGGAGATTGGAGGTTATATGAAGCCTATAAAGCTGCAAGTTAAGAAGGCATGGCCTAGACACTCATTTAGCATTTATTCATTCAAGAAGCTCAATTTCTTTGATGCCCAGTGTGCATTTTCCAAGGAGTAGGAGGATCTCTTTTAACACACTGTCTTTATACAGTCTTTTTAGTAAAGCTATTGCCAATTTAAGCCCTCGAAGTCAAGATAATGTAATTAGGGCATGCAAACAGGAACACAAACTGCTTCATAGCTTTCTGTCACTAGATGGTCATGTATATAAAACACAAGTGACAACAATCACTGAGTACACCTGCAGCACACAACTAAGTTCAGTGTAAAGGTGTGTGAGTTCCTGTGGGTAGCTCAGAGCAGTGTTACAGCCTTGATAGCAAGTGCTGCATCTGGAAGATGTACTGTACAAACAATATAAACACATCTTACTCTTTAAATATTGATAGTGAAGGAAGGGATCAGCTTCCTACCTCTGTCCTGTTCCTGCACCTTAAACTTCAGCTCTCTCATTGTACCATCAGTCATGAAAGAGATTAGTGCTTACAAGAAGCCTCTCAAAGGGGCATTAGGGAAGGATGATAAATTGGACCACTTGGCAGAAAGGCAATCTCAGCATGTACCACACAGCATGTATGCAAACAAAAGAAACAAAAAATGGAATTAAACAGGAAATGAAACATAAATATTACAAATAAATAAAGACTGGAGTATTGACAAGTCACATTAATTTTATTGAGTTCCATTAAATTGTAGATTTCTGCTTTGGGGTTGACAGACAATGCACGCCCATCTCTGAAAGGTGAACATCTAAGACATAAAATAAAGAGTACATTGTCCTTTATGACAGTTTACTACTTAGGTGTCCAACGTTTGGAGGGATAAATTGAAAATAAAAACTTGCATTTGATAACTAAAATAAATACACATATAGCAAGCCTAAAAAAGCCTTACCAGAAAAATCTGCTGGCACTACTATCCATACTTGTCTGACATATGAAAAATAACAACACCCAAACATGCCGCAACTCAAAAAAATACTACTCACTGGAGATTCATAAACTTGTCACATACTGGGTTCCCCTGTGATGTAGAATGATACTATAACATTAAGGGAGTCAATGAAATTGCTCTACACATGCAAAAGTTCAGTTATTTTGGCTTTCCTGTTAATATGGCCCAGTGTACTTAGTCTATTTCTCTCTTCACACTCCAAGCACAGCAAACCCTGGATTCCTTGGTGACAGCATCCCAGTGAAGCTGCCAGCAGTCCTACTGAGGAGAGCTTTGCAGCCCTGGTCCTGGTGAAATCAGAGCATGCTGCTGCTTGGTAAGTCAGTCTCACTCACTAATGATAGAGTCAGTGTCAACCTCGTGGCCTGGAGCAACAGCTTCTGTTTGACACTGTCAGGCCCCAGGCCCACCTGAAGCACTGTCCGAACTGCAGTGGCTGCACACATTTTAGGAACTGGACTGTTAGCTGAAAGCCTGCTGCAGACTAATGCCTGTATGTACACTTAACTAATCTTCCTTCCCTGAGAACATAGCTGTACTGATCAGATAGCTTAAGATACTTGTTTCAGTTTTTTTGAACTTCACATACCTGAGTTCTTTTAAACTGTTTCAACTTTTGCACTACCAGAACTCTCCTTTTTATTGTATAGGGACTGCCAATTAACATCCACCATCTTTCCCGCCTTTGCTTTGAAATCAAGGTACCACTATTCTGATTTGTCTGCCACCTAATTTGACCACCTTAATGTAGCTGATTGTTTACTTTTATTATTTCCTCAACTACTCTTTTCCTTTACTGCCATAGAAACACAGCACTCCACCTGTTGCCTGATAACTTCCAAATTGAAGTGGTGAGTCTTTCCTTTTCCTGTGCTGCCAGAGGAGGGAAAAGCACAGCTCCAGTACAAATACTGCACCCCTCTGATCCTAGCTTAGGAGCTACAGCTTGAGGGCCAGAACTCAAGTGCCCAAACCACTAATTCTTACAGTGAGAATAGAAGAGAAAATTTCTGTTTCTTCATTTCAGAATGGCTTTCACAATGTTTTAATACAGAGGAGGGAAAATAACTTTCACACTACTTTTCCACAGTCTAGTCCTGAAGCATAACAGATGCCCTACAGGAGTTTCCTTTTCCCCTCCTACCCAAGCACAAGCAGAGCCTTCTACTCTCCTCTCTGATGGAACTATATAAATATATTTGTAATGCAAAAGGCACGTAAATGTTTTACAAAAAGGGTAGTACTGCAGCTGTAGGAAAAAAAAGAAGTCAGCTTCTTTTCTGCTTGCTCACATGAAATAAATACGACAAGCGGTTCAAGCCCATGAGAAGAAGAGAGGTTGATGAAGTGCATTTCCTAGATCTGAGTGGTGAATGCCTGTCCGCACCTACAACAGCCACAGGCAATGACTGTTCTCATATAATTAGACAAAGTTCCCTTATTTTGTAATAATCAAGTCAGACATGAAGCAAGCAGCGCTACGAGCAAGACAACAAAATAAATACTGCCACTTTGCCCATAAGCAAAGGCTTGGTTTGCTTGAGTGCACACTGCTCAAATATATTGGAACAGGCCTTCACCTTTTGATTATTTAAAGTTTTTTCTTTGTCACATTTTAAACTACTCTCTGGGCCATGCTCAGGAAAACTATGAGAAAGTTTAGATCCCACAGGAATGCAGGATGATCTTGCCTACAGAAATAGCCAATTAAAAGGCTCAGGTAATTTTTCTCTTTTAATTGAAAACAAAAAGTTTCAGCATGACACAGAAGACACTGTAATTTTGGGGCAGGAAGCTTGTACTCTTATCACTGAAAAAAAAAAAACACAACAAAAATTACAAAGTCCAGCAACTTTCAAGGCCAGCAACATCAATATTAGAGTTGTTCATTGTGATACAAGTGCACACAACAGGATAGATGCACCATAACAAACCCCAAAACACACAAGTATAATATGCACTTTAACATAAGCAGGTTTTCATACTGGTAGGATAGCTTGAAGTTTTTGTTATCTCTTACCTTACATAGAATAAAGCCAGAGGAAGAAACTTACTATCTCAGACAAAGATCTTCCTAATTCTTTTGATTTTGCTACTGCTCAGCAATTTGCTGTAGACTACACTGTGAGACGTCTAATTGACATTTTTAAATCATACAGATGTTTCCAGTAAAAGTAATTCCAAACTAAGCAATTAGCAACACAACACAAAGAACAGGAGTTGGCATTCAGTCCTTAAAAAAAAGATATTTTCAAGACAAATCTCATGACAGATTTTCTTCTCAAAATAGTGCATTATTTGCTTTTTGAAACAAATGTAAATCATTAGCCATATTTCTAGCTTCTTCATTATTCAACTGACTTTTCATGTTCAGTGTTATCTAAGTTTGAATGTATTACAACAAACATTTGTAATCTTTCAGTTCTATTGGAATTCTTTGTTATCTTTTATAAGATAAAATTATAGGATTTGTCATTAAATACTCTATTTTTCCTCATCCGGGCAAACAATGCTTAGAAAATAATTTATATCCTTAAGTAAAAGTCATTCAATGATTTTCTTATTGGCAGATCAAGTTGGTTAATTTCCCATTGGAATTACTATGTTGCTATTTTCCTGGGAAATGCTGAATGCCCCACGCTGTATGTCTTTACTTGGCACTGAAAAGAAATTACTCTAAGAACAAATTCTAGCTTCTATCTGTTTATGAAATTATTATTTCTATATATTAAAATGGGAACTGCAATATTTCACTAGACTTAAAGGTTTTTCTGCAGACATTTACAAGAACCTACGTTTTCAGAGGGGACACTATTAGAACCTAAGGTCTCAGAGGGATACTATAATCTGCAAACTTGGTTCTTAAGAGATTCGACAGAAATTGCTGTTCTCTGAATCCTTGCCCCAGTCCATGTCCTTGTTTTAAAATGTGGTGCCCAAAATCAGGGATAGTATCCTGCCTCAGACTTTACTGGCAATGGAATTGCAAAGACTGCCTCACGGTTTGCTGGGTTTGGTTGTTTTCTTTTTTACCATTTCCAGTTAATACATCCCCCTACAACATGAACTTCATTCAGAAAAAATGACATTAAGCCATCTTCATCTGCTAACATCATTATTGGTCCCATAACCTTTACTACAGACCCCTTCCTTAGCCTGCTACTCTGCAACATTTGTATGAGGATGATTCATCATGCTTGGGTGTAGAATGTGGTATTTCAAATTACAAATTTTTTATAATCTTGGGGAGTTGTTTCCAAGCATCTCAAGACAACTCCGAATTCTAATTGTGTTCCCAAGTATACATCTCCTGTCACACATAAATGTAATACAGTCACTCAATTCTATATTCTGTGTCTAATGGAAGTGTTTAATATGCCACCTTCCTCTGTGAAACCATACCTGATCCATTTTTCTAATCTGACAGCAAACCACTGAAAATTACTGTGAGAATTGTTTTGTCAAACACTTTGTCAGTCATGAACACGGATTTTTTTTAATCCAAAGTTTGGTGAATATTTCAAGGAATAATTGGAATGTTAAGGAATTAAACTACATGTGTTGAATGTAGTGAAATGTAAAACACACAGAAAAAGCTTTTAAGCAACGTTCACTCCAGAAATACATAATACAGTATGTCCCACACAGGAAAGAGATTAATCTCATAAAAAAACTTGAAAGTTGTACAGATTGCAGAGTTTTACTCAAGCAGAGATAAAATTCCTTTTTTTTTTTCTCATGTTATCTGAATCAGTTCTTTATTTCTCACTGAGTACACTGTTTGTTAGAAGTTCATGAGGATTTCTGGAATTCTTCTATCCAACATTCTTACCTACTACAGCTACAAGCAAGAGCATATTCACATCCTCACCCATTGATATGTGCTGTCCTTCACTGACACAGCATTGTCTTGTCATTCTTTACACCTTTATTCTGCTAACTCACAAGCTTCAGGTGTCTGCTTTTTTGTTTGCTTTTGTTTTAAGAATTGATCATGATAAACAGATATATAAATGCTTAGATATAAAATAGTCAAGAAATAAATGGAGATATGCTCTTAGAGAAGAAAATTATTTTATTTGAACAATTTCTTGCCTTATTTGCATGGTTCTGAGATACTGAATATCTGCTACAGAGCGTTTAAATTCCAACAGCCTCTTAACACGAAACCATCTGGCCTCTTCATTCTCTGTTATCTTTATGTACTTGACATGCCCTATGGCTAGGCACTAAAAATTAAGTACTGATACTTATACTGATACCAGATTTTGCACTGTCTTCCTTATTACTTTCTTACTTACATTCCTCGTTAATACATGGCTAACTTGAGATGACAAGTACTGTACTCTCAAGCTCACTGGTAATTTTAAGGATGCTATTGTCAATCCACTGATAAATACAGTAAGAACTTTTTTTAAAAGATACTTTTCTTATTCTTTTTCCTTCTTGAAGTATTAAAGACTGACAGTGGTGAGAATTCACTTCACTTACAAAATTGATTAGTTTGGAAACAATCACTTGTGTAATTAAGATAGGTCAGGCCAAGTTTCTTTATAAATAATTCATCAGGAAACTACTCCATAAAAAAGCTACGGAAATGTCACTCCAGGTGCACTCTTTTTAAACTATTTCTGTATAAATCAATTAAGGTGTTTTATTTTGACACCCGGTGTCACTATTTACAAGTCCATCCCTGCAGCATGCATTTGCAAATAACTTTACTCATTAATGTTTAATTAAGACAGAGGAAAACTGTCCTTGATATTTTGCTGCAATTAGTGCTCTCTATACCCCACTGACTTTCCATGATGAATTACTTTTCAAATGCAAAGTGAAGTGATTAAATAAAGCTGAAGATTCTCTAGCCATTGCACATTGCCCATCCTACACTTTTAAACAGGTACAAAATGTAATGCTCATCTGCAGCTGATAACTATTTGGCAAAACTGTTATAAAACACAAAGCTAACCATCTAACTAGAGGGAGAAGGAAATAATTTAATTTTTACATTTTTTCCAAACAAAGTCTTGATAGTCCTGAAATGTCCTGAAAATCTTCTTGATTTGGAAAAAAATAATGCACAAATTCAGATCATACCCTGAAGGGCTCTCCTAATTTATTTTTCATATTATTTTTTTAATAAAAGAGAATACATTGTCCAACTCCAGTTCTAATCTCTATCACATTTGTGTAATAATAAACTGAAGAATACTGTTCATGTTTACTGGTATAAATGCCATAGAAATGCCTCAACTGTTTGAAAAATTACATTTCCGTTTCACAAGAAAATTTGTTTTCAGGAATATTTTTCAGACTGAACTAAGATAAAATGCAAATACTACATTTTGCTCTTGATGCACTGCTTCAGAGCCTTTCAAGAATGGAGGCTCCTTCCAAGCACCTTCACGGCCAGCCTACGGAGTTGCTCCCAACCTGGGGACCTTGCAGCCCAGACAGCTACTCAAAAAAATTTCTAGGGTGTTCTCTGCAGCCAGCAACAGCCTGGTCCCTTTTACTGTTTCCAAGCAGGGAGCAGTGCTAAGCCTGACGGACTGCAGTTAGCTTCAGCCTGCAGCTGTTCCAGCACCCAGCATTACCAATGGCAGTGCAGACCCCCTGCCAAGCCTTGGATGTCTGTGTGTCACCTCGCTAAGCACGAGCAGAGAGCCTGGACTATTGGCTCATCACTCCACAACTTCCAGCTTCACAGGGTACTGAAGATACAGATAGAAGAGCTGGCTAATAAACAGACAGGGTTGTGGCTAAAACCTTTTCCTTTTCCTCATAATTTTCATGGAAATTGAACCACCTTCACAAAATTTTTCAATTCTGATGAAAATAACCCAAAACACACCTCTCACCAGATAGTTTTTTTCCTGGCTATGAATAGAAAAAAATTGTTTCTCTCATCACATTTTAGCTTTTCCAGTTCCAGTCCTAGGCAGAGCTTAGATAAATGAAAAAAAATCACCCACAGAACTGTGGACAGAAGGTAGAGGTCCCTATAGTTGCTAAGGCGCACAATAAGGAAAAGAATTACAGAAGCAATACAGAAAAAAAACATACATGGGATTCTTTCAGGAAGTGGACGTGTGCTTTGGCACTGCATGGGCTCAAATTTCTTCCAACAGAATGAACATATAAATCCAGGTCTGAACTTGGAAGATTTTCTTGTAACAGGATGAATTGCTCTATGTGAGAGGACCTAATATGTGCTAAGGAGAAAAACTGGGGATTAGTTAACCTTGGGGTAACCTCACTGGCTGCAGAAGAGAATGCATGCACAGTGTTATATAGACACACATGAACATAATTTAAAGACGGTGTTGGACAAAGCTCAGCCATGTCAGCAAGCTGCTTAGTCTAGGCTGTTTTACCATTTCTTATTTTATTGCCAGATTAAGTTGGGGATAAAGTACAGATTCCATGGTTTGACCATTTTAAAAGGTGCTATAGAAATCATACAGGATAAGGAGAGTTCTCCGCATTCACTCACAAGTCCTCCTTTATTTATTGAGACTATCAAAAAAGTGTTCTCTGATCTATATTAGACATATACAAAATTAATTAAAACTACCAAAATTCTCATTTTCTGAATCACACTCTCTGTGACAGGCTGCCATTATCTAACACAAACATGAACCATATGCATTGTCTATAGTAGTTCTGAAATAGAAGTTCTGCGTCTTCCAAGAAGATGGAAAGGTTGCTCTATTTAGGGTTAGGAACTATAGATTAAAAGCAGCAAGATTCAAGCAGCTGAATAAACTTTCATCTAGGATTTACTTGTGTGTTGAGAGCTTGCCTTTGGCAGTGAAGGTCAAAAGTAGATCTTTGATCTGTTTGGACTACATCACTATCCTGTCAGTAGCTTCATTTGATGCAGGGACCATCTGAGCCTTAAGGCCTCTTTACTATGCTGTCCATTTAATAGGAAAAAGCCAAATTGCTGTGCAGACAGCCCACACACAGCCAGCCTCCCACACATGCTTCTCCTAGGAAAGCATGCAGTATATGTATCTGTAGCTGAAGCAGTTATAGTGGAAGAGATCAAACTGATAGGAAGCAAAAAATAGCCAACAAATTTAAAGAAGCAAACAATTATTGGAGAAGTACTAGAAACTCTGAATTAAATGGACAGATAACCAGATGTTGGAATGGTGTTCTTCTCCAAAGTAAGACTTGATAAGGAACATTTGATCCTATTTTGTACTAGAGGTAGGATGCATTTCCTCAAGTGCCCTCCTCAAACAAAAGTATATCACTAAATGGAAATATGACTGAAGGCCTTTATGCTGAAAAGAACATACAATACATGGCAGGTGTTGGGACACAGCTTTTGCATAATACACCAATATGTCCGGGCTTTATTAGGTGTATTTTTTTATTATTTTCTGAGCGCACATTACAGCATACAGGAATTACTATGCAGCAATTATTTGCAGGTGAGAGGGCTATCAAATGAAAAAAAAAGCCTCATGTTTGTCTTGGTTCCAAAAGTAGCAATAAGATTTCATACCCTAGTGAGTCAGTAAATTAGTTCCTTACTCACTGAGAAACAAATTTCACGTAATTTCACATGGCTCTCTGTACTGACATATCCCAATACCTTATGAGCTTCACAAGACCACACATCTCCATATGTCCATTGCCTTATTTAAGCAGTCTATAGCACCCAGCACATTTTGACACAAATTTGTGAAGCACAGGTATTACAAGAAAACTTTGAAACCTTTATCTGTATTTCTGTACAACTGCATAAGTGTACTTATAAAGTCATTCTGCAGTTACAGTAAAAATATTCCTAAATCTGCTGTGTCAAGTGTGAGAACACTATAAATAGCTACATGCTCTATCTGCAGTATGTAAATTCGACTTTGCTACTATTGCTGCTGTCAGTAAATGGGATCCATACCTCCCCTACCCAATCAGGGGTCAGCTCAGCAACATAACCACCATTGCTTTTTGGCTGCCTGGTCGTCAAGACTTTTTATATTCTCCCACTCTGACCAGTCATAAAAACAAAAAGCCCTAAACTTTGCCAGTGTGGGACTTTTAAATGCTATATCTAAATGAGAACTGGCTGTTCTTGTGCCGACTTCCAGTCTCCACTTATTATCAATGAAAAGGCTGGTAAATATAATAGTAAGTTTTTTTAGTGAGATGCAGAAATAGCAGTTGTTCCTTTTTCCAAATAGTGAGTCATGCAGAAATTACTTTCCAAAAGTGTAATTTCTCTGAAGAAAGGAATTCCTTTTGGTTTTGCTGTCACCCCCTTATCTCCATCTGTTGATTTGCTTTTCATGGGGAAAGGCATCCCTCCTCATGGAAGAGCAATGTTCCTTCTTATTAATTGCTGTTAATGATTCTCACTCGAGTGTACTCCAATACACAAAGGGCACACACTGTCTTGCTCCTCACTCCCTCTATCGGATCATTCAGGGAAGAAAAATAAAATTGTGACTATGACGACAAGTTGCTGGCTATAGTTTTAGACCCAACATAAGCCAGAAAATCTAAGCTATAATAAATCCCTAGGGATGTATGTTAGTGGGGAAATCTG
Organism: Apus apus; assembly: GCF_020740795.1. Classification (NCBI taxonomy): domain Eukaryota; kingdom Metazoa; phylum Chordata; class Aves; order Apodiformes; family Apodidae; genus Apus; species Apus apus. The sequence continues at coordinate 13,304,608 of NC_067294.1, read as the reverse complement.
ACAGACCCTTAACTGCAGCAGCTCTACTGGATGCCACTTACAATAACAATTCAGAGACTCTGAGCTATCAAACAGGTGTACTGATGGAGAACTCTTATCAAAGTTCCTGCTGTTATATCTGACAGATTCACCACACATGGCTGCACATGGCTACACTTGCATTCTCTTGAGTATACAAGAAATATCTATTCCTAAACCTCTAAGACTCTGCAGTAGTAATGTTTTAATTGCAAAGATGCTGTAGAATGACTAATACCTGATAGTGAAAGTTGGCTCATGGTGTGGAGCCTTTTAGCGGATTTCAAAAGCAAGCTGAAATCACTGCCATATATTTAAACTGTCTCTCCAACAACCCTGTAGAGGGTAAGAGGTTAGGCAGCATAGAAATACTTTTTCCTTTGAGGTAGGTCTTGGCACTTCTGGGATTTGATTCTGCTTGTGTGTACAATGTGATGGATGATGAACTACTAATGAATCATATTAGCTAGCACTTCAGGGGAGAGCTTGTCCCTGCTTGAAGGAGATGCAACTGTAGTTATGGTGGCAAACTCCCTGGGACAATCTGAGTCAAAGTACTTTCTCCAAAACCATAAGTATTAAGCTGAAGAGCAGCTGCCCCAGTGCCACATTAGCATAATACGCTGCTGTTTTTATTTGGTAGGATGTTTGACTGATGGAGTAACTAAAGAAGTATAATACTGAAATTCAGCTAGTGAGTGTTTCAAGTGTTGTGCAATGAAGTAATATGCCATAGGAGATTAAGTACAGGCACCAGATATCCTGTGCAGTCAGTGGAGATACACTATTTCAGAGAACAATTCAGAGCATCCTGAAGGAAGTTCCTGCTTTGAACAGCCTGGTGGAAAAGCATCTCTCCACTAGCTACATTGTGCTTGGGATTTTTTAATTATTTATGAAAAAAATAATTAAAAGAACACAACTAATATGAGATAAGTGCTAATAAGGTCATTTATGGACACAAATCTCAAGAGACATCCACACAGCTATTAAGAGGTCTTTTACCCTATATCGCATATCTTGGGATATATCTCCCTAAAATTATGACATATGAAACGAGAATACACATATATACATCACCAAAAAAAAAAAAGGAAGCAGAAGCTGAGAATTCACCTAGGAATCAGGAACTAGGAACTAAATAACATTTTCTGAGGCCTCCTACAAACAGTTGGGTAACAGAACTATGGGCTAATGTAGCACAAATTTCTTTCTAGTTTTGTCAAGAAATCCATTCCGGCAAGGATTTTAGGAGTTTTCTACCTCCTCATTTTGTATTACATCAAATATATGTACATTTTCTGACTTCATGAAGCTTTAAGGTTTTATGTAAACTGAGCATCTACAGTGCAAGACAATGGGCACCAAGTTGGGATACTGCAAACCCAGGTTCACATCCTAGTTTCAGCTCAGGCACTGATAGGTGATCAGTTGAAGCACTCAGCTCAACACAGGTTCTCCAATGTGATCTAAGTCATTAAATAAAAAAAATCATATTCATTACTGGGTTATCTATTTGTATTATCTCTACCTCGATGGAAACCTTCAGAAAATAAGCTGATTTGGAACAGATAATTAAAACAAATTGTCTGGATAAAATAAAATTGTTATCCCCAGATAGCAAACCAGGTTCAAATTCTGAACATAAAGTACATGGTGGCTTTGGTCTTCAGTAACAAATTCTATTTCCTCTTAATAAGCAGGATTCCTACTACTTCAAAACAAATAAGTAGATAACTAAATAATGTGCTTTCTTTAACATCAACTCTTGCTCCTTGTAATTGTTTGAACACCTTTTTCTTTGAATGTGCATTTCAAACCATTTATCCTTAAAAGTGCTAAACAACAAAGCATTTATAACAACTAAATGAGTTCAAGAATACCAGTGGAGCTGTATTTTGTGAGTCACATTCCACATTTCTACAGCAAACAGCTGTAGAGATGGTAAAACAAAAAAGAAATATTGCATCAAGCAATAACTCAGTTAAAATTCCAACTGTACACCTGGTGAACGAAGAAATAGGTCAGTGCCCTGCCCAGGTTATACACAGTCTTTGCAGGGACTGCATACTAAGTTTATATCCCCTGAGTTGCATATGTTCAAATGAAAAACCTCTCTTTTTTGAAGCAGCATATCTTGGAAATTAAAGTGTCATCTCTTAGATATTTTCCTTTTCCTACTCCTAAGTTACTTTTAGGTTTTTTGCCCCTTATTTTTGCTATTATGAGAAGAAACACTTTAGAGAAAGTAGGCTGTTCACTAAGATTCTGATGCCTGTGACAATTTTGACAAGTTGATTTTTTGAAAACTCTGAATGAAGCACTTGTTTTGGCTGGTATGTATTTTTGTTTTCTATTAATAGGCTATCTTCCATCTAATTTGTCTTTCAAGATTCTGCCTATTTGTGGCTTTTGAATATCTTTCACTGTCACCAATGTTTTGACTGACACAGCCACTAAGAACAGAATTCTGTCTCCAAGTGTCATGCTTTTCTTCCTACTGAAAATCCACCCAAGGATTTGATCAGCTGTTCTTATTTATAGAAGAGATTTGTGGAACTCATTATTAAAAATTGTATGCATATTTTATGGAGATTTTCCTCTTTGTTTCATTTTGTAACTCCAAGCAGAAACAGGCTGAAACATTTCAGAAATGAAGTGAACATGAAAAAAATACTTTCAAACCTATTCAGTACATTCAAATCCAGTAGGCAGAACAGCTCTTACTTGAAAGAGAGCTTAAAATTACAAAACCCTATTCAAAGAAATATACTGAAATACTTAGCATCATAAGTTCACCCTTTGCAAGTGCCTCTCATCAAGCTCTCAGTCTACATTTCTCTTAGTACAAGATATAGTGTACTATCTGTGATGTTATGTACCAAATATCTTTAAAGAACATTTTTTATTATGACTATCAAGAAGACTTTTTTCCTGAATATTAGCAAGTTGCTACAAAAATCACAAACCCTTTCTTTTGAGTTTTCCTGTTTTTTCCTCTTGTAAACTGAAATCCCTGAAGAAACGTTTTCAGGGCACTCTGATTCAAGTGCTATGTAGTACCATATTGGCTTACTTCTTCCTGAGGGTCTCATGTCACTAACCTGTGCTCCTCTTCCCTTTACTGAGAGCTACTACTTGGCTTATTCCTGATTTTTTAATTGTAGAGCTTCTTTTTGCTGTTCCCACAACCTGCTCAAGGCTAATACCATCAGATAACTGTGGTAGAAACATAGTTCAAATGGGGACCCTTAAGTTTCCTTTTACTTCTCAGTAAGTCATAACCAGTTACTAGTCTCACTCATTAAAAGTACTAGGAATATCTCCTCATTATGGCTACAGCTAATCTGACTTTGAATAGGTAAAAGAAAACCTTGCAAGAACTCCCACAGGATTTTCATTGAAATGTTAAAATTAAACTGGTCAATAGAACCATAAACAAACTTTCTTACTTAGCCATTTGAACTGGTTCTGAGTCCATCACTTGAGAACCAAAATTTTACATACATATTTTAGGACAAACCTGTCAATTACATATGTTAATGGCCATATTTACTTCTCAAAGGTATTATAGCTCTTAACTGGCTTCCTGCTGAATCATGGCATGTTGCCATCAGTCAGATTAAAATCTCGCCACGGTACAGGAATGAAATAGTGAGAATCTTCCTCCTTTCATAATTTAGGTTGATTTATTGAATGAACATATACATAATGTTTATCTGTCATTAGAAGTAATCACCATTATCACTACTCTGCAACTCAAGATAATTGTCAGCAACAAATAATAGTCAAGATCTATTGCATTCTGTCCTGAGAGAACATAAAAAGATGTTTTGTTCAGTCACATACATTGTTTAATTTGGTAGGTACTCAGTTTTTAAAAGACAATAAATAGTATCCAGTACATTTAGGACTGCTGCAGACTTTTGTCATGTGTTTGCACAGCTCCTGTCAAGTCTACAGAGAATCACTGCAATGCAGAATAGACCTGAGCATCTTGGTTACCTCTATGCTGTTTGTACAACAAACTACACCACAGACTGGAAAGCTAACTCCTCTCTTAGCCACGCATTGGCTAGGACAAAGCACGGGCAATCCTTCTAGACAACAAGCACCATATATACTTTCCTGCTTACCAAGACTACTCATTTTGAAAGGGAGAGGCAGAACCTTGAGCCTGGCTTTTCTAGCATGGGTTCTGATCCAGTTCTTGGGTAGTATTTAAAGGAAACAAAAGATCTCTACTTCCAGTACAGATATCCTCCTTACCCCCAGTATCCTTCAGGTTCCCCAGGCTTCTGAATTAGATGCTAATAAACTCAATTTCCATGCAAACACAATGTTTTGATGTGGATTACTTAAGCAGGAGAAAAAACTACCATTTTAGGTAAGATGATGGTGGATTTGGGTTGCTTGGTTTTTTATTTTATTCTAAATCAGAAGGCAGTGGCAACTGTCTTTGAAGAGCAGACATCTGTCTCATCCCACATTTCCTGGGAGATGTCACAGCTGTGACAAGAAGGGGTTTCTAAAGCCACAGTTCGGTGCCTTCATAATTTATTCTCTCTGATTTTATGCTCTTTTAGTCTCCTGTTCAACCATCCACTAACAAGCAGTGATATTAGCCAATAAATCAAAGACGTCTGCTTGTCACCACCAGATGCTTGGTCATATTGCAGCCGATTAGGAGATGTACAAAAGGACAATTTCATGTAGAGAGTTTCATGGAGGTGTTCCACTGATATTCTGTTTGATAGGAGATCAGCAGGAGGTGAATGTAGCATAACTCAGTAACTTTTATGCTTCTTGGCAATGGAAAACTAAGCTGAAATAACACTGGGAAGTAATTTAGGACTTCACCTTTATGACTATGCCATTTATGATCCTCTGCATCTACTCCGACGGTACTTTGACACAAGCTAGCATAAAAATAAGTCTTCTAATTTGCCTGTCTCGCACTATACTGGGAACAGGAAAAGCAGCTACTTTAATTTCACAAAGGGCAGAAGAGGTGCTTAATATCCATTGTTACAGAGTGCATCAATTTTTCACGTAGCCGTCTTGCAAAAAAATAATCCATTAGCCTTATCAGTGAAATGAACAACTAACGTGTCCAGTGCAAAGATACTTTCTAATTTATTATTAGATTAATGATGAGAGCCAGAGACTATTCTGCAGAACGGAGGAGAGTTAAGCTCTTTTGCAGCAATGCTATCGTAGCCTTCTTCTCAAACTTAAATACTATAATCTGATACTATACTGCAACAGTAACTGACAAAAGATTATGGATTATTCCAATGTGCTATAAATAAAATGCATAGGAAAATGAAACAGTTTGCCAACTCAAAACTCAGTATCTCTGGATAGATGGAAACAACTTCCTAAAATGAAGCACAGCATTTGCTGACTGTTCTATGAAGAGGAACCCTTCTCCAGAATTGAAAAGGATGCATGGCTTTATATTCCTGGGTCACCAGATGAGATTCAACCAAATTTTCTATGTGTCAAGATGCTTCTTTTTCACTAGGTTCAACCTTTATAAAGTTTAATCTTTATAGTTAACTATCATTTTCACAAGCATCTTTGACACATACAATGCAGGTGTTACCAAGTTGTGACCACACTAGAGCTTTTTACTCACTCATTCTTGTATTTTAAAAAGATCAGTAGCTTTTAAAAAAAGACAAATTTGAGCACTGCTTGCCATATTCTGCTTTACAGTCCTCTCTTTTATTCTGGTGTAATTTCTGCCCCTGGAAATCTCAGATTTGAATGTTTTGAGAATTTCTTTTCCTGAACATGGATTTAGCCTCAGGCCATCCCAATTCTGAGCATTACAGTCATGAGAACAATAACATCTACAAGATAATCTGTGCTTGGGTGTTAATACAACAAGCCCAACCAGCAGTTGGCATCCAGTTAATTGGGACATCTATGGTTATTCAGTAGCTACAAAATTTGACCATATGAAATAAGTGGTATTATCATAAACACATTAAATATTCTAACAAATCATGTTTCAACCACAACTCCAGAATTTCATAGTAAAATGACAGCTTTATCAGTGGACAGCATAAAGTCTCACAATAGCAACACTAAAAAATAATAATTCGATTCCCTGGTTGTAAATAATTGACATGTAGCTGTTGTTTCAAGAAGCACTTACCTATGGTAGTTATCTTCCTATCTCATTGCTTGCAGTATATTTACAGGTCAAGTCAAATAACCTGCAGGAAGTGAAAAGCAAATGGCACAACATCAGGAAGGAAAAGCAATAGTGCAGTTGGCTGTTTTACAAAAAGTAAAAGCAGTTAGTCACAGAAAACTGCCAGGGGCCAGCTTTAGGTTTGATAAGTTATCTAGTACAGCCCCCAAATCTTAGATCTGAGCTATCCTGCACTGCTTTACATGGGTGAATTCTTCTAGAACATACCATTTACTATGAGTCTCAAACTTGACTTTTTCGTCTACCTTTTCCAGCCCATTTGAGGTATGATAGAGAAGCACCCAGGAATTAGCCCTAAATCTTATTAAGATAGGAGTATGAAGCACATGAAAGAAAAACTTTCTATTAAACCCCTACTACTTTCACCACAGAACAAGACAACATGCAGACCTTCCGTCAAGTATTTCCCAAGTGCTCCTCTGGCACATCCCCTTTCGAAACTGAAAATACTTCCTTCTGCTGTTGAATGCTTAGTTACAGCCTCTAAGTGGCCTTTTGATTTCCAAATATCCTCTTAGGAGTATACATCTAGAGATACTTAGGTAGAAAATTGTAATTAACAGTGATTTTCTGGAGAGTCCAACATCTATGTTCATTTCTGGGAAGAATTATCCCTCCCTTAAACCGTATTAGACAAGGACCTAGCTTGCAGTGAATTCCTTAATTTAAAACGTGACCACATCCACTTCTCTTTCTTGATAGCAGTTGTCAGAAGAATTCACATGAAAACATTTAGGATATAAAAATCAGTCCATACTATCATGTATGATTCAAAATAATGAGTTGGGTTTCATGCAACTGATCCATGTTGATGCATTAACACAGTCACAAAGCAAAAACACTTTTAAAGTTGTGTGAAAAAAAACAGTGCTTAATGTCAGTACGATGAATATTGCATTATAAAAGTGAACATTTTTTATTAAGATATATTCTTCAAAATTAACAATTGATGTACAAGTACAAAAGCAGAAAGGATGTTTTTTATTACTCTCAGTATGCCTGACACTTCTGTCAGCAAAATGAGTATTTCCAAAACAATTAATTTTCACTAATTTTCTACATTTTATGAACAGTAGTCTCCTTTGAGAAAAGGACACAAAAGTCTTTACTTTTTTTCTTGTTTGCTGAAAGTACAAGTTTTTCATAAAGATAAGAAGCCCTTTTGGAAAGTCTAGCTCTTCACAGAAAACAAATATGCTTCCTTTTTAAGTACATAAATAGCTTCAATGAACTATATTTAAACATATGAACGAGTCATTAAGTTCCAAGGGCCAAGATGAAATGAGAACTGTGAGGTTTCTTTTTTTTCCCATGGCCTGGGATTTCCATTGTTATGTTGAGTTAAGAAAATCTGGTCTTTGTAGGAGCTGAGTATATTTCAAAGCATCTTGATTTTAGATTTTTCAGAAAACACTGCTTAAAATTCTGACATCATTTGTAAGCAAAGCACTTGGAATTAAGTAGGATTCCATTAAGGTAACAGTAGTATTCAATGAGGTTTATTTGAATAGGTCCTGATACCCTGAAATTAGTCTAAGCAGGCAAGCAGTAGTGCAGATTTCAATTGATCTATTCATGTTTGAACTTCAGCGTATGGGCAAAGTGACTGAAGTAGCAGGATCTGTAGAGGTTGAAGAATTAACTTCAAAGAAGACTTATAGAGAATGGATTAATCATGAACATGTCCTCTTGCTGCATGGTGGGAGTACTGCCAAAAATTAGAGACAAAAAGATGGGATTCTGTGACTTTAAAACAGTGACCAAGCAAGGTTACTGTAAAATAAATCAGAGTGAGGTGGTTTAATGGGTTTTTAATGATTCTAATGCTTTCAGTTTTAATGAGTCCTTTTACATCAACTTTAATCATTTTATGAGACAGAAAATGGCTGCATTAGTTTGGTTTTCTGTTCAATGTCCCCACAAGCCATTATGGAGGAGGGGCTAATGGGCATCAGCTTTCCTAAGTGGAAACCTAAACAGTGGAATAACTACTAAATTTATTTGGTAAAATGATACATTAGCTACAATATAGTAAATTATTATTTATTTAAAGACTGAAAAAAAACATTTTTCTGCAATGCAGGTAAGAAATAACTGAAAAGAACCAACTACTCTATACTCATTAATACTATGAAATTGAATTAAATCTTTACAGTATTATGCACATTTAAGTAACTTTACGGACTCAAAACCCATGTGTTGTTCCATCATTTAAATTCACGCATAATATAATTTCATGTCATACAAGAATTAAAAATATATATATTATGTACAGTAGTAGACAGGATCCCTGGCTTCCACCCAGGTTTAGTAGGTTTCCTCAAAGCCTGGTTTCCCCACCAGGAAAGTGTTTCTATGGCAGACAGTGGACACACATGGACAGAAAGAAAGAGAGGAGCCAATATCCTAAGCTGTCCAAGCTGTTTGTTTTAGCAATGTGCTCACAGGCAGCCTGTTGGATTTAGAGGTAGCAGCTGAGGTACAGATGCCCTCCCTTGGTGACCCTATGGCAGCTGAGCACACACTCCATTCTGCTGGCCTTTTACAAAAATAGTTCTCTATGGCAGCCTAGGTATAGTCAGTGACATCTTCACTCCTCATGGCATGAGAGCCTGTGACTCTCCTACAGCTCTGCTGGATGGATTCACAGAAGATCACTCAGAACTCAGTCTTTTCCCTATATCCCATTCCCCATTTTTGACCAGGAAATAAAATCCTGGTTCTGCTTTTTTTCTTATATTTGGACATAAATAGTAGATACCAGAATAGCTTTCCTAACACACTACCTATGGTTACCTATCAAGCAGAGTAGGAAGTAAATTTCTAGAGTGTCAAAACAGGTTGGAGGACACAAATATTAGGCTCACTTAATTTCTTACTGCTGATTTCTGGGCTTGGAACTTTTAAATTTGATTATTTCAAACATTTCTAGCATAGACAGAGACCTTAAGTGTTCTCTTACTCAAGCCAAGAACTGTAGTTACACAACCTCAAATATTCTGAGTTCTACAATAAAATAATTAATAGACAAACAGTACATTTTGGGGGTTTTGTTATTGTTAGTAGCAGCAGTATTCTCAAACACTCCAAAACAGGAATGCTCTTCTGACAGGGAAAACATTGCTAAGTGCTTGCCCTGGACACTGTCATGGGGTTTCGTTCTATACATATTATTCTTCTTATATTTTTGCATTATATTGCTTTTACAAAGCAGGAAAACATAGCTTAGGTTGCTTCTACCTTTCTGCATTCACTTATCAAAGCACTATCAACACCAGCCTAAAAAGTTAACTACTACCAAAATTATCACTAAAAAATTAAAAGTAATATTTATGTGCATACTTGGAGATAACAGAATCAATGCATTTATCTTTGTATAATATTTATGACTATTACTACATGTCCACATTCATCCAGCTGTTAAAATTTCAGGCATAGCACATAGAATTCAGCTTTCATTGCCTCTTAAAAAATAAAGCCTCTAAAAAATGCACTTCCAACCACCCAGTGACCTCCACAGCCACTTTTTTTAGTGCAATCATCAAGGCCTAATTCATTACTAATAAGAAACACATAAAACCAGATCTGTATTAGAGCTGTCAGTATTAGAAAACTACTAGGCTTTGTTATAGAGAAATCAGTCTGAATGTTGCCAGCTAGAGGCATCAGTGAATATGAACAGACAGCCCTGTAGAAGCCTTACTGGAAGCAAAGAGTCCAAGGATGAAAAGGACACTTGTCAAATGCATGGAACAGCCTAAAGACAAAACGTGGGGAGCAAATCAAACTTGGAGAATCATGGCTTTAGCAGAAATGCTGAGGAAGCAGAATGACAAAGATAAAGGGAGAAAAATTGCTTCAGTGAGAATGAAAACAGATCTTGTCCAGAGCAAAAAACCTTTGGCTGTCTGGATCACGGGGACATCAGCAGCTCGTTCTGTGTGCTCCAAGTGCAGACTTGGGGCATTCTCAAAAACAGACCCTTCAGATATAGCAGAGCCTACCAGAAAGTAACACTGCTCTATCAGTTATTCCTCTCCTATTCATGTGAGCTATCTCTAAGACTTAATTTGAAACTAATTTTCTCACTTTATTAAGATTCTTAAGGTGAGACGGTCTGGCATCCAATCAGTTTTTGCTTGAGAAACCACGTAAAACACTGAATTGTAGATTTAGAACTGATCAGGAAATTACATTAAAACTTGGACCTAAAAACAGATTTGAGGGGATGAGACAATGCATTTTAATAGTGATTACTTTATTCCATTAATTGACTTGATAAGCAATTGACTTAAGTAATTTCTGCATTTCTCAGTTTCAAGAGTAACCATTTTAAAGAATCTAAACATGCGAGAACTCATTTGCAATTGCACGTTGAATTTTAAACTGCTAGTAAAACAAACAAAAAATCCACAACGACTTAATTCCCTGGCATGGTCTTCTAAAATAGTTCACTTTTTTCTACGTCACTGTGTTCTAAAAGGACTAAAAACTAATTGTCAAGAAAAATACTTTTATCTATATTGCTAATTAATTGAACTATTTAGACATCTTAAGATGATGTTGTTGTTGTTATTATTATTATTATTATTATTTCCTTTTACTAAGAGAAGCCCCGGGAAGACATGCGCTCTGGACAAATGCCTCAACAAATACACCTGCAAAGAAGGAACTGGCTCACATTTTAGCAAGAACCTTCATAAAACACAGATCTAAGAAACTAATGCAATTGCTGACAACTCTGCAAGGGAATTTAGCTTGGCTACTGAAAATAAGCAGGCCTGTTCTAGCTCTAATTACCAAATGCATCATCATCTTTTTTATAAGTTTCTAAAATCTTAAATCAGAGTTCTGCTGGAAACTCTGCTTCCTGCCAAGACAAATAATGACAGGTAAAAAGAAAACCTTGCCTTAAAGGTGAGTGGCAGTAAATTGCCTTGGATTTTATGTGTAGTAACATAGATCTGTTATCCACATGTGCTGAAAGCAGGCTGCAGCAAATATAATTACATTGTCAAACATAGATAGCTAGGTAATGCTCTCATTGAACTGTTGAACCCAATTCAGTCACATACCCAGATACTTTTGCAGTTTTCATACATGGGTTTCTTGACTATTTGCATGGCATTATGCTATTTAGTTGCAACTTCTGCTTTAACATTTATTACTTTATTTTCAAAACCACTTTAACACAAGTCACTTGGGTTAGTGCCCCAAATAACATTATTTTACAGACATGTACTGTAGGATCTTTAGCATAAAAAAATTGAGCCAGGTCATCCCCAGAGATCTTAATCCACCAAATAGATTTTGAAAATGGCCTTACTTAGAAGTCCAAAATTTGCACTATGTATTTACAAGTAATGACATAAAATATGTGCTTCTACTATCTGAATAAACTTATAGCCAGAATTGTTAAAGTATTCCTGAAAAAGAATCCAAAATATATACCAATACAAATTCCATTTTATTTCTTTATTCATTATTCCTTTTTTTTTTTGCTATTCTGTCAGCTTTCAAACAATGTAATATGAGTAACAGTCCCTTCCTGGTAGTACAAAAACTGAGGAATCAAAAATAGTGATGGTTATGCCACTATCATGTTCCTTTCTCTTAATCCAAAAAAGGAAATAAAATTCTGCAAATGATGGCACGCTTGCTTCTCTTACCTTACACCAAAACACACCCATCTGTGAATACTGGAGTGCTTGCATGGAGATGTGCAAATGCTGTTTGTAGAGCATGGAGATGGGCCTTGCTAGGACCAAATGTGAGTATATGGGCATCATTTTATGTAGTCTCATTGTGAGATTGACAATTCAATGCTTACTAGTATTTAAATCATTTAAGCTAATCTAGCAGTGGATGTCTAAGTAACAGTAAATAACTAAAAAGGAAAAACTTAAACACAACTGAACAGCCTATTATCACAGGGACATTCGGATACTGGTCTTCAGATTCCTAGAGCAGAAAACAGAATAGTGCAGTTTCAGATACAGCAGTTTCTGGTGTACCATTTCATTACTAAGCTACTGCAAAATCATTGACCTAGTGCCTCATGCACTGCATGTAGAAAGCTAGAACAAGTTCTGAAATGAAACAAGGTCTCAAAATCTGTGAAATGCAATCATCTCATCAATCATTCACAATTATTTTTTCTATGTTCTATAACAGGAAATGAGAGGCTATATTCTAAAACTAGATAACCCCTCTTTTTTTCTGCTTCGTACAGCATTAACAAGCACTAACAAATAGCACACCAGTGTATTCTGATCCAGTGACACAAGTGCAGTGATAAGCCACATAAAATATTCATAACCAGAACTTTAGATGTAGGCAGATGCACAACAGCAGCATACAAGCTTTGTCAGGAATTGTTGAGAGATTGAAAGCATACTTAAGGATTTATTAAAGCAATCAGAAGCAGCCTCTACCCAGTTGCTGTGATTGCAAGGAGTTTATGGCCATGTATTTAATCTTCTTGCTCTGTAATAGATAAGTTATGCTTTCTTGTGATTCACGCACAAAGAGTTTTTTCAATCTTTTCCAGCACTAGAAAGAACAGAAGTACCATTTCTGCCTTACTAAGCGAAGTACTAATAGGAATGTCAGTAGGAAGATGGAACACGTAATAAATATTAAGGTTTAACATTATAAAGATTTATACTACAAAGAATATAGTCCTAAATTATGAGATAAAGTTATTATCTTTTGTTATATGAAATGACAGGGAAAAAGATTTGCTGACAGAGATTTCTTTTTGCAGCATCATATTCAGTGAGATGTGAGTTAAACAAACAACAAAAAAGAAGCACATACCAGCCTGAAACAGTTTCCTGAACAATAATCAAGCAAACAGAACATTGGGAACACTAGAAACCCCTAACACTATCTGGTCATCACTTAGAAGTGCATTAACAAAGATTTCTTGAAGTTCATTGAAAATGAGCTTGTTTCTAAGGTCAACTAGCAACCAGAAAAACTTAAATAGGGAAAAGAAAAAGCAATTGCTAATTGAAACAAAAGAACACAAGTAGAGAACGATATCAAAACATATATGGATGCATATACACAGAGCATATCTGTGTACATAAAAAACGTGAATAACCTCTAGAAGATGGTTGACTATATTCTTATTTTGACAATGACCATTATAAGCTGAATAGCTGAGCTTGTTAACAAGTCAAACAAGTGGCAGAATATACTTTTTTCCTACTACTTTGACTTTCTGCATACAGCTTCTTGTAGTTTGCATTGACCTTTTCTTAAGGAAGCCTTAAAAACACTAGCTGTGCTCTGGAGCTATTAAAAATATTTCATGTGCAGAGCAGAGCTGATAGACCTTGGCTCCCTGCTCAGTTTGCAAGTACCATCGAAAAAATGTTATTTCTGATTATTAAAAAAAAATCAGTGCATAAATTTTTATTTACAAATATGCACAAGTCTTGCATGCTTAACATAAGAGAAGGGACCTTTCTAACCCACGCAAAAACACTTCAGCAGATACTCTAAAATATGCTTGTCCATTTTACCCATGTTTTTGTCCACAAAAAGTGCACTGAAAATCTATTTAATTGCTTAAAATTCTGGGGACTTTTTCCTCATATCATGAACTTCAGCCCAATTTAATCTTTATCTAAACAGCTCACATGAGTTGTCAGGCATGGATTTGTAATTCATCTTTCCCATTCTTACTGTGCTGCAACTTTTTTACAAGGTCTACTGGCCCCATCAAAGGCCCAAATGTTTGAATTGGGCACTTACTCAAAACCAGTTCTTGTACAGAATTCTTCCACTTTTCTATGAAGATTTTACCTTTGGAATACACATGTCCATAGAATAATTTAAAATATTTTCCTACATATACTGTAGACTAGTTCTAAAGGCTGCAATGACTCTAATATCCCTAAGCATTTAGTATCATGAGAAAAATCAAACCAACTCTTCTGAACAAATTCAAGAACACAATCATTACCTGTGGTTCTAGTGCATTTCTGTTCATGCTACTTTAATCACACTAAAATTCAGATTGCTAAAAATATTTTGCAATGCATCTTTTTTTTAATTGACAAAAGACTGAAAGAAAGAACATGGAAATTAATCAACAGGACCTCTCTCTCTCTGTGGCCCTAGGATTTTACAGCATGTTCAGTACATAAGTTATGTACATATTACATATGCATAAAACCTGGAAACAATACAGATTTTATTCATCAACAAAAATCATACATATGAAATACATTCTAAGAACCTTTCACCAATTTCCTGTTCCTTTTCTTTTAGTCAGAAACTAAAACAATCTCTTCCTACTCACTCCTAGTCTCCTCTTGAACAAAAAGGTAGTCTGTAAGAAATTCTAAGATCTTGGCAAAAAAAGATTTTGCATGTACTTTATATCCTGTTCCAACAGCAACAGAATGCACAGTACACACAAAAAAGTCAGTAAGTATGGGAAATTTTGGGTTGAAAATACTCAACATTTTGTTTACAGCTATACAAATATCCATGGTTTCTAATCAGGCAGCGTAGATCTGGTTTTGATTGTCTGGATTCAAAACCCATATTTTTGTTCTAAATTTTGAAGCAGAATAGAACAAATTCAACTAGAGAGTCAGACACAGTCCAAGAATTTATTAGTCTCCTCAATGTAAAAATGAATCAAGATTTGCAAAATGTGTTGTATATAAAAACACATGCAGCTGCTCTTTAGAGTTATTGCGATAACAAAACCCACCTTCAGCTAGCAATCATCTACCAACTGATACATAAATTAAACTAGTCACAGCCTATGTTTAATAAATCCATAATTGTACATCACTCAGTGAACTTAGAAGCTTATTTATTAAGTTGTAGGGGTTAAACTGTGTCTTAGAAATAGTTTCCCCATTTTCAGAAAATCTTCAATCTCTTATGTTTTAACCGTAGCCCATATTAAAAGGTTTTATTTCAAATCAGAACTTCATACCTAATAGAGAAACTGTTATAATGAAGACAACTTTTTATGCTACATGAATAATAAATTATAGGTTGTGTGTCTTTGATTTGAGAGGATGCATAATTTACAACAATAAATAATTAACATATCAAAGGATTCTAATTTAACTGATGCCTTCAGCATGAGTACAGCCAAAATACGAAACCTTCTGCTTGGTGCTTAAAATCCATCTTTGTGGTGGAGATGAGTGGTTTTTATAGTAGCTACATATAAGAAGTTATTATGATTTCCAATAGGTAATTTTTGCTTATCACTTAAAACTATGAATAAACATCAGAATTTTCAAGTTCTGACATATGACCTATTAGCATACTGGAGCAGTGGAAGAAAAGCAAACATAATTACCAGTATGCAGTTACAAACAATATTAAATCCAAGTTTAAAGTAGTTTTAGAGCTTTTCTTACAGGCAGCCTATAGTACTAGCAAAACAGTCAGTCATGGAAAATAGCTCACCTCAAAGTAAAAGAAAATCAATACTATTTTTGCATGGTTGCCCAGAGAAGCTATGGCTGCCCCATCCCTGGAAGCATTCAAGGGCAGGTTGAATGGGGCTTGGAGCAACCTGGTCTAGCGGAGGTGTCCCTGCCCAGCGCAAGGGGACTGAAATTTGATGATCTTCAGGGTCCCTTCCAACTCAAACCATTCTACAATTCTATGATTCTTCTGCTATGCCACCGTAAGGGTGGTCTACTAGGGACCACTATTGCAGATAGCAGTCTGGCACGCCCCCAGCTGTGGAAGCTCATGCTGTTAACACCCTCATTGCTATCTCTGTCCTTCCAAAATTAGAGCTACCTCAGGTAAATCACACCTCCACATGCCTTGCACACCCTCTCTCTCAAGAATGTGTTATTTAAAGCAGTCATATTTGCTCAGCAGTCCTGTGTGACTGCAGTGCCAGCTAAGTGCAGGACAGAGCCCATAGCATCTTCCTGCCTCTTCTGCTTTGTAACTTCTTGGTTTGAAGACCTGAGAATTTATCTTAGCCAATTTCATTCAAGGAACCTACATTTTTCATCACATAGAGGAAAAAGTGACTGAATAGTTAGGGCCTTGCATTTGTCAAAGTCCTTGATACCAAATAACAGCTTCTGCGAGGCTACTGGAAGAATAAAAACTGTGATTCAAAAAACTGTGTTCCAAAAGATTGGGAAAGAAAATTCTTCAGTACAATATATTAAATATAAATGTATGCGGATGCCAAATTTGTAAAAAGTATTTGTAATGGAATTCAGAAAACTATCTAATAAAAGCATTTTGATTAAATTCATTCTTTTTCTTGAAGTATGTTTGTGTTTTGAAAGAAAAGTGTTGCTCATCTGCAAATGCCAGCCAGGTGCCTGATTATGGGCTGCAGAAAAGAGGAATGAAATTTAAGTGTACTAGGAAAAGCAACAGATACAAAGTTTAGGTCCAGAAAGATCAATTAAAAACAAACAAACAAAACTATGTTGATGCCAATAAAACAAAGATTCCATCAAAAGCTTCTGTATGGGAGACCCCTAATTGCAGTTATGTTATGGAAAGCACTTTTGAAGTCCAGATGTGATCACATGGAGCATTATGAAAAACAGCTTTCAGAAGGCAAGTTAAAAGTTTGTGGTCTATCAAAAACTAATTAGTGGCCATTTATCATCAGATTTATTTTCTAACACATTTTTTTTCTTTGAGGATGCCTTTTAGTCCCCCATTTTGATTTTCTGCACATCACCGATTTACCCCTACATAGTAAGCAAAAATGAATTGAGGAACAGAGGAAATGTGTATTTCCTGAGATGATCCTATCAAATATCTGGATCATGAAAACATACCCTTATTAGAGACTTATGGTTTAGAGTGCTCACAACCCGATTACAAATCAGTCTGGCATTTTTTAGCAGTCCCTTTTCTTACACAGAAAACCAAAGTAACAACTACTGCACAACTTGTCAGTTAAAGCCTGAAGGGATTGAATTTTTTTTTTCATATTTCCCAAGAAAATTCTGTACTAACATGAACTTATCTCTGTGTAGTTGAAAATGGGAATTGTCTGGTGTTACTCCCACTAAGTTTACCCCCAGAAGCATCCTATGGTCAGTGACAAATTGGGACTCTCATAAGGATTAAGTGAAAAACTGATGCTAAGGTGTAGGTTTCAATAAACTCTGCCATTTTATAATCCTAATTGAAGAAAAATTGACACTTGTCTTGTTTATATTGTTACATTGACATGGTTAACCTGCATGACTTGTCCTTTAACCTTCCATCTGCTCTTCATTTCAGTATGTGATAGCTGAAGCAACACACAGCTACCTGAAAACATTTTGCATCATTTTTTCTAAGTCTAACAAAACTAACTTAGTTTTAACAGGTTTGTTTATACAACACAATTATCATTCAGCTAACCATTCTGGTATAATCAAGTAAGTTGTTATTCAAACTAGAAGCCTAAATAGTATAGTCTTGGTGGCAAATAGGTGCAGGGAATTAAATTCAAATTTTTGCATTTTCCCCAAATTTAAAATTAGTCTAACATACTGACAGCTCTGAGCAAAGACAAATTTATTTTCCTGTACCCAGAACAGCTATGATTTAGTCAAGAGACGGAATGATGAAGATGACAAAAGGGCTGTGTTAAAATACCTCAGATGGGCTTCAGAATAATAATTTGTTTCCTCCTTTAAGCTCACACTACTCTTGACTTTACTACCTACATATAAAAAGATTAAAAAGTCAGAACCATTATATCAGGGCAACCACTTTTTAAAGTTAATAAGTCAACTCCTAGGGAAATATTTCAATAAATCAAAATGAAGATCTAATTGGAAATGTAAATCTGGTTATTTTTGCCAGTCATTTACATCTGTATATTTCATTCAAGTTTAACAACAATGGGTCATTAAGCACTTGGTACATGTATAACCACAGGTACACATACCACGGGCTGAGCAGCAGGTAGCTGATGGGTTCAGTCACCAATACAATTTGACCTTAGCATAAAAAGGATTAATCAGAATATAAGTAGCACTCAGGCTCTGCACAGTAGTCCTAATAAGTCTGAAAACACACTTTAAACACCATCATTCAAAGCAAGCTTAGGAAGAATGCATCTCTAAGCACCCTGACACAATTCATACAGAAGAACACTGCTCAAAGATTTTTTTTAAATTAGTATTTTTAGAGATACATACTTCAGTACAATTCTCTTTGGACAGGATGAGTTCTGATCCTCAAGATTTCAGCAACTGAGTGAACTTGTGAGGCTATTTCAGTGAGGTTCCCTTGCCTGGAATGACAGCTCTGAGTAGTCAGTGTGCCCTTTGTCTTTAAAGACTCTTATTCGTCTACCATTTCACAGGAAGTAGTTCTGATGAATGGTGCAATTAACCTTTCCGTTATTAAAACAATTAATTGCAAAAATTAAAGACATGACAAGGGATAAATCCTAATGCATAAATTATTAAGTTCATGAATAGTAATTATTAATCTATGTACACTAATTGTGAAATAAACAAGGAGGACAAAACGTAAGCAAAAGTCAATGTTAAGAATTGATGGCCATTTGTTTTCTTTAAGAAGGGAGAAATGCACCATTTTACTCTTGGCATAAAAAAATTAATCATACCAAGCCTTAAACTGGAGTATGTTTTTCCTCTTGTGAATGACTAAGGATCCAAAGATTTCTGAAATTCAATTTTGTTTCTACAGCAATGTAAGTTTAGATCAAAGACATCTGCTTGCCAAAAAACATTACACTTCAATGTAAGTGTATCTGTTTAAGCTATGCCTTCAGGAAATCTCTACTAAACATTCACTTCATGTAGCTAGAATTCAACCAAGTATTGTAGAATTTTTATAACAATGTGATATTGAAATATCACAAGATATAACAAAAAATATGCTGATCAGACACATGGGTAATATAACCCTTGCAAGACTAATAACAAAACCGAACTATTTAACTTATGGGAGAAGTAGCTTCCCTAGCAAACATATCCTTCATTAGTTTATATCTATGTTTAAGGCAGGTATGTGGCTAGAACTAGTCAACAAATAATGCTTTTTTCCTGTGGAACATTTCAAGATTTCAACAGTTTCATAATTTTTCACTTTAAAGACAGTCACCGTTAGAGCTGTGAAGATTTTAAATTTATCCCAATGCTTTCTACCATAAAAAATGGAAAAGACAGTGATTAACACTCAAATTCAATGTGTTGTTTACTGCCTTCTAGAAGTTCTCCCATCTACTTGCCTTCTTTCTCCCCTCACTCTCCCTAAAAAGGTACTCTTTCTGAGAGCAGGACCACTTTGCTTTGGACCATTACCTTAAAATCTGTGATGTCATCACAGCAGCATTCAAACAGTTGAGCAATGTCCTCAGGAGACAAGGGATGTTAGGGCATTGACTGCCCTCAAAAATGTTTTAGATCCCTGAAGCCTGATGGAGTTGCTTCCTCCTTCAATACTGTTAATAAAATGTTGTATAAAACAAGTTTGTAGGTCTTTGAGATTCAAAAGTTGGATAATGATTATCTTAAAACACCAGTGCCCAAGACATTTTGGTGGAAGAAAAGCTTCAAAGAACAGTCAATGCATTAAAATAAGGACATTTTGTTATGAACAAACCATGTCCTCACATCTCTGGAAAGAAAAACAAACTTGTAATCTTGAAACAAGCTCCCCCTTCATATAGTATTTATTTCTGTAGGTAAGCTTTGGCACCATGTCCAAACCATTGTCAGTGATTGGATTACTTGCAGCTCACTGAAGCCATGCTACCTACGTAGCAAACAAGAGTGAGGAATTGCTGAGGAGCTGTCAGAGAATTATCAGGTGGCTCATCACTTGGTCTTGTGGTTGGCCTACAGACTGCAGAATTTGTTTCAACAAATTGCCCTGACAGCAACATGGCATGGTTTAATAGGGAGTTGAGCACCTAATTTTGCACCATATCGGCATCAAAACAAAACCCCCAACTTTTAAGATCAGATTGTTCAGCAAATTTTTTAATTGCTTGCGTAATGACACTTAGTACCTTTGAGTATATAGTTATGGCATCGCATAAAGCATGAAAAATGAGGTATTCCAATTAATTCTAAAAAAACCTATCTAGCTTTTTCTTGGGTTGCATATCATGTGGCAGGGGGTTAGACTCCTTCACAGCATATTTCAAAAGACACCTTTGTTCTTGTAGCTCCAACAAGTTGTGGTATCTTGTTTAATGCAAGACTGAGAATGGGGTTCATTCAGATTAATTGGCTACAGGGTATGGGACGATCCACTATACACTGCATGAAAAGTTTATTTTTTACAGCTGCATGCTTCATCCATCCTGCAATTCAGCACTACTGTCATCTCTCATTCTTCTGCTGTCCAGGATCCTACGACCTGTCTCACTCACTGGAAATGCCAAAATCTCAGATGCTGCAGTGAAGGTGAAGGGTGGAAAGGCATGAGGAGCAGAGAACTCAAGAGAATATTTCAGTTGGCTTTACTCTGACTCTTGGTTTTGCTCTTCTATTTAAAAACCTCTTTCACAACTACCATGTTTTTGGCTGCAATATATGGATGAAAAAGCTACTCAAATCATCACTCTCAGTTCTGAAGTCATAGGTAGCTTCAGAACTACTCATCCACTTGGTAAAGTAGCATGGCAACGGTAAAAAGTTACAAGGAAAATTTAATCATCCTTCTAGAATGCAGTGTATGGCACTACTAAAAGGCATTATTTTATAATTACCTTTTCACAAAGACAGTATCTCCGAGAACATTAATAGATAACAAATTCTCAATTAAGAAACCAAGTTCTGGCAAATCCCCTCTCATACCTTCTCATTCTTCTGACTTCTTGTCTGTACACCATTAAAATTAATGCATATATTTGCACTACAGATAGAGCTAAAAAGGGCAACAGTACAGTACACATTCTGTAAACAGCTATATCATTCATAACAAGGTACAGCTTAAGAATATTCCCATAGGTAATTATAAATGTTTGTGCTTGAATGTCAATGCAAGAAAACAATCTTGTTACAATATACAAAGTTATTGTACAATGGCCTTTCCTAAAATACAGTTTACTAGAGCATGGCAGGTGGCAGACAGGAGGCTGAAAGCCGTAACAAGCAATTACATTACAGAATATTTTTGCCTTCTCTTTCATTAGCTGAACTTCTTCATATTTTAATCTGATCTTTTTAATAATGTGTCAGGACTGACACCCCAGTGGACATGAATCTCAGAATTGTCATGGTTGGATGAATGCATCTATTTAATTTTTCTCTTCCGCTAGTTTTTAAAATTAATTTATCTGATTGCTCAGGTTATTTTTTAAATGTGTTGAATTTTGTGTATAACTAATAGGCACCTTCCTTGTATTTCTGCTCACTATTACCTAGATGAGGTTTTTCTAATACTTGCTTAAGGCTGATTAAAGAAATAATGAAACAGTGCCAAAAGTCAATTCTGCATAGTTCCCAGGAGGTAGTGAAATACTTTGTACAAATTTATGGAGGCTAGTCCCAAGTAAATCCAGATTAGCTATGCTGGAAAATGAAATTGCACTATTAAATGAATGTATAGCAACCAGAAACAATCTTGTTTCAGAATTGTATCAAGAAATAATGACAGACATTCCAGGCTGCTAAAAAGTAGTTCCCCAACTGTTATGGCCAGCTGTACTCAGGAGAATCAGTCACTAGATGGATCAGAAAAACACCACAGCTGAGGCCTTGTTTAATTTGGGAAAAAACATCCATCTCACCATTTACTCTTTTGATGCAATATACTTCCCTTTCATTGAAGATCAGTATATGTCCTTGGTTTCATGCAAGTATTTAGAAAGCATTCACATTGAACTGTTCCATTTATATGTCTCAAAATACAATAAAAACAATGAATCCAAGTATGCAAATGTTTTGGGTCCATAAGTTAATTGTACTGCTATCATGTGATAACATGGGTTAATGAATGTGTTTAACCCAAGCTTCTCATGACTACTCTTATTGATGGAAAGAATACATCTTGGCCTCTTGAGGGCTGTGCAGTTTGCTAAGTATAGTTCACTGTATAGAAGATGCAAAAAGAGGTAAGTTACTGTAGATTTGCTGTGACTGCTCCACATTTTTTCCTTCACATTCCAGAAGTAGATCAGTTCCCCTGAGATGTATAATTGATAAATGGGAACGAACAAAAACTTAGATTTCACATTTGCGTAATGCAATATAATGCATTTCAAACCACTAAGCCTTGCCTTGAGACTATCAGTCACTTCAGACTTGCCCAAAACTCAAGTAAATTATGAGTTTGAGGAGATTACAAGTATCATCATCATCTTTTACACTGGTAAAAGATTGATATTTCAAATCTTGGTTATCTTTGCACACAGTTCAATGCTATATTGTCCTGCCACCTATTAATCAAGATTTGAGAAAAAAAAAAAATCAATCTCCCAAAGTAAAACATATTTTTCTCATATCACAGCAGCACAGTATATTTCAGCTAAGGGGCTGATGATTCCAGTGTAAAAACTTTGATTTTTAAGGATATATGTTAAGTCATCTACAGAATTTTGCTCTAGAATTAAACTTACTATATAAGGTTATTAGGTCAGGAACTGTTTTATTCCTTACAATGATATGATTTAAAAAGAAGTAAAACAAATGGACTTTTGGAGCTGGCATTTCAGGCAGGTCATCTTATATATCAAAAGGGTTTTGTTTCTTAAACTACAGCATTTGCAGTCATTAGTTCATAATACTTCTAGGTGCTAACTGTTGAACAAAAATACACTTATGTCAACAATAAACTACTTCATTATATTTAATGTTATTTTAACATTTCAAACAGCTAAAATTATAATAAAATAGGGACTTAAGTAGTTAAACATATTCCCTGACTTCTGTGGAGAACTCAGAATTCTATTTTTTAAATTCCCAGTCTTGACAATACTACCTTGGCACTTGATCCATTCTTTTGCTTCTTCTTAACACATTAAGAAAGACTGTATGAAGACTAGCAAGAATGAGGAAAAAAAACCACCAGTATTGAGCATTGCATTGTCTTCCCAGTTTCATTTAAGTACACACTAATTACTAAGTGTGTGCTCCCTTGCATTACTGCTTCCTTTCCCATGCTGCTGAGTCTAATTAGCCTTTGACCCTTCCCTTCCTGGGACTCAGTTGCAGATTCCTGTTCTTTCCCTGCCTTTCCCACACGCTCACACTGGGACAAAAGGAGGGTCTCCACCCTGCATTCAAGTAACTCAAGCTGCATCTAAGTTCCCTGTGATAAAGCAAGACAGCGTCCAGAGTGGCAGTTACAGCCTGGACCAAGTCCCCAGACCTCATCCTTCTTGGGAAAGTGATGAAAGGAATAAGTCCTGATCCACCCCTCAGTCCAGGAGGCAAGGTGGCATTCCAAGTCCCTGGGTGCCATTATGCTGAAAATGGAGCTCATCATGATTAAAGCCCTTCCTCAGTCTAAGTCAGTGGTAGTTCCTTAGGACAATGAAGCAGATAAAAGAGGAAGAAAACAGTACCTTTACCTCTTATGACCATGATAATCAGTCTTGTTATTTTTGAGCATTGTTTCAGAAAAGTAATGATCAACAAAACTCATCTTTGGAAAAGCTTTCAAAATCTCCACTGTCTTGGCAACATTTGTTGAGAGCACTTGAAAGACAGGCTCAGATCAGAATTGCACTTCTGACAGCTAATGTACTTGCCAACTTTGAAAAGCCACCTGAGTCATGAACTGTTGCCTGCTAATTGATGACTTCTGTTCCCTCACCTCTATCCATTTACCTTCCTCTTGAAAACCAAGAACATTTTTATTACTTTCTTTCAGCTTGACTTCTTCTGAATAATAAAAAAAAACTCTGAATTATTCTTTAAAAGAAACAAAGAGGAAGAGAGAGGATGCAGACATTTGATACTGCTACACATAAAGATAAAAAATAATCAGAATTTAAAAAGCAGTACAAACTTGACATCTTCCACTTGTTTTTCTATTCTAAGACTGTGGGAAACAGGCTACTCATATGGTGCCCTGTTGCAGAATTCAACTTTTCATACATTCTCTGTTCTAAAAGTTAACACTTGCATTAAAAGCGGCAGGAAAGTCAGTTGAAAGTACTTCTCACTGGAAAGAGGAATTAATTATTTGTCATTATATAGTAGCAGACTTTCTTCTAACTAACTTCAGTGCTAAGCTGAAGGCAAAGACAACTTTAAGCTGCTCTGTTCAATTTATTAGCCCAAATTCCATTTTCCAAATATGTTATCAATATGGTAATTCCACACTTCCCCATCTGTAAACAATCCAGTGTTCATAAAAACTGCATCATTACTACAAATACAGTGGGGGGAAACTATTTCAATTACTAGGAGACTATGCAACTCCAAGTCTATTCATTTCAAATTATTCAACTGTCTTGATATATTCATGCCCAGAACTTTTATAAAGAATGAATAAATTAACCTTGAAATTGTACCAATTGACCTTGGCTGGACTAGGCTGTGCAATGGAATCACAATCATTTTTTAAATAAGCCCTGATGATGCTGATCAAACCAAAGTAGCTACTCATTTATTAAAGTGACAGCTCAGCAATGGTTTCAAGCTAAGATATGACGTGGCCTGGGGTGTTAGCTATGGCCTGGGGTGATAGCTGTGGCCAGAAGCTTTTTTGCCAGTTGCACACTCTGAAGCTGCATCTGACAGTGTGACATTTCCTAGGGCTCCTGCACCTGCCTGCATGTCAAGCAGCTGGTGTGAGCACTGTCACAATTCAAATTGTAATTCCACCAGTGACAAGTTTTCCCTGAGACTACATACATGAAATTGATCCTTTTTCCCTTTGTTATGAACAATCCAGTCATGGATAAAGCACCTCGGGTCAGACACATATAGAAAATCTGATTTTACAAATTTATTATACAACTTAACAACTGAACTGAATCGTCACTGGAAATACAATATAAATTGTACAAGACATTTGAAAGTTTCAGCCCAAGAACTTGAGTTTCCAGGATTTATAAAGCAATAGGTTTACCAGTATTCTCCTTTGAAAGTTCAAGTACAGGATTGCTATAGCAACCCATATCCTGCTTTAAAATCAATAGCAATTCACGCAAGACAAACTGTTAAACCAGTGTAACAGGTAGGAATGTGCCTCCTCAGTTCATTGTAGGTGTTGCTACAATGGAAGTTTAAGTTACAGGAATAATCACGGACTATCCTATATGACTTTGGAAATCAAGGTAGAGGATGAGGGGGATGAATAATAGTAAATCTGGATTTGAGAAAGTGCTTAACTGAAAGCAGTAGAGCTCATGAGCAAGTGAAACAGAGTGCAGCTGCAATCTTACAGCTTTTTTCAAGAACAGAGTTGAGCTTCAGTGAACCTGTGCTTTCCTGAGAAGTCAGTTTTATCTTTCCGGTTGTGCAGAAAAAGTCCTATAAAATGCAGCTACAGCAGTGCTTCTCCATTGAGTCATTTGGAAAGGAAAACCCATCAAGGCTAAGTTAAGACTAGTTTACATGCAAGATTCATTGTTCCTTTCATTATGAGCAGAAGGTGGTGTTGGCACTAATATTTTATGGCCATTCAAAGCTATCATTAAAGCCTGGGAGTTAATATTCAGTAACAAAACATAAGGTAAAGTTTCAAATAGCTAGTAATGTGGTTGTTTACTTATCCTTCTTAACACTCCAATTTCAAATTCCACATCGTGGAGAGGGGAAGCAAAGAAAATCAGTATATAATATTTATAGCACAAGAGACCAACTTAAAAAAAAAGGCAAGTGCTGGGAAGAGATTAAGAGAATTCTACTTGATAGAAATGCATAACATAACATGCAAACCTTATATTAAATTGAAATTGGCAGGTACCAAGAGGTCTTAAAGCAATAAGTAGGGAGAAACTGTGAAATTGGAGGAAGTAAACATAATGCAAATTCTCACAAATGGAAGATAAGCATATAAGGCAACTAAGTTCTCAAAAGGGAAATGTCCCACTTTTTAAAAGTACATGCCCTTTTGGTGCACATTAAGGTTTCACCACCAAAGAGCAGGGACTGTGCATACAAATGTGTCTACATGTACACCATAGTGATCTTATCCCCAGCTAAGTTTTTCTTCCAGGCCTTGCAAATCTTTCACATGTGATTTTGGCACATGTTAAGAACTGCTGCATATTGGCACATGCAAAAAGACCAAGAAAGAGGGAAAGAAATGGGCATCTAAACAGAACTATAATCCCTCCATTTTTATGTGATTTTCTAACTTAGGAATATTACTCTAAATACCCAAATGGATTTTTTTCTCCCACAAAATTGTTCAACTGTTTTCTGGGCCCACATCAACATTTAAAACCCACAACACTACAGCAAAGGGTTTCACAGCTCAGGTACCAGTAGCACGAAAAAGTAGCTGCTCACAATTTTTGCCATGGCTTTGCTTCATATAACATATTGCACTCTACTCCATCATCAGGAATGACTATAAATGCTTTGGTCCCTTTGTCATTCTTGACTGCATAGAACTCTTCCCCAGTGACCATCTCTCATGCAGATGGAAGAACCCCCACTGTAGCCCATTTGATACTGCCTGGCTACTCTTCTCTATTCCTTTTAAACAATCACTACTTCCTGATATGCAAACTTTACTTTATCCATGCCTGTACAAAGAATCCTGGATGCAGGCATAGTATAGAACTTCATAGAGCAATGACAATGACATCACCTGGTCTATTCCTTCCCTAATAATTCTTAACATCAAATAACTCATTTGAGAGCCACTGAGTTCCGTACACTACACAATCACAGAAACTTTTGCCACTTCATTCCTGTATAACATCATAGAGCCCAATACTGAAAGAGTAAAATAAGGACTATTTTTGCTATGTATACCACTCCGTATTTACAAATGTGTATGTCAGGTGCCATGTTGTTGTCCACTCCTGCAATATTGTGGGTTATTAACCCTTTGTGGTTCTAAGCTAGAAATCTGGTGACTCTGAATGTTGAACTGACTGACAATTTTACAAAGGCTTTTCTGTCTAGATATCTCAAACCCGTGACATACTTAAAGCAAATCTAAAAGAACAGAGAAAGAGCAAAGGTAAGACATACAAGTAAGCTTCCTTCTGTCCTAATTCCTTGAAACTGTTTACCACAAATAGGTACAGTAAATTGCAAGTATTCAAACAGTTTCAGAATAAACTTCACAACAGGTAAACACTTTTCTATGTACCCCACAAAAGATGATCATAACTACGGCTTATTTCCTTATAACAAGGGAGTAACAACTTAGGAAATTATACAATATGTCATTGCAGTGATGTGTACCAATTCCCAGATGTTTGTAGGCATTTGCACAACTGTATTAATAAGCACAAACTGAAGAACCACTCAGAATATGTACCAAAATAGTATTTGACCTACTGACATGCAAAGATAAAATTCTAGTATATGGAATTGCTCACATCTATGAAACTGAATAAACCAACATACATTGCAGTGACACCACTGCAGAAGTTCCCTGCTATCTAGGGAAATCCTTCTGATAATAAAAATTATGCTTTTAGGTAAAAGGTGGAAAGAAAATTGGCAGTAGTAGTGTGTTAAGAAATGGATAAAAAACTAAGAAAAGCAGAGAATGATCCTCAACACAATGGTAAAGACTGAATGTATCAGTTTTGTTTGGTTGTTTGGGTTGGGTTTTTTTAGTATTTTTACCATTCCAGCCTCTCTTTTTTTTATTTCTCTTGCCATATATTGAGCTCTGGGAATTGAGCACAGCAAATAACCAGCTCTATTTTTAAGATGCATTCTGTTGTGTGAAACTCCTTTAAAAGACTTACTGTACATTTGTAGGTGGTTAGAATCTCCCTTCTGAAACAGACTCTTGAATGACAAAGTTTAAGTCATGCTGCTTCAGGCTATTGTATATTGTCCTGTAGCTCATGTTAGGAAAATTTAGAAAAGATGAGAATATTTACATCATTTTTTTACATCAGTAAATTTTAAGTCTGGTTTTGAATTAACTCTTCCCTCAAGTTACATTTTGGCATACCAAATTCCCACTGCCCCAGGTTTATTCATCCCATCAATCCTAAATCTTTCTGCAGGATGTAGATAACCTCTTGTTTTACTTGAGTGTTTCTGAGAAAATGTACAAGCATCGCATCTGTGTTAAGTCATAAGGTTTCTGGAGACAGTGGAAGAAAAGGTTCATTATAAATTTTGACCCCTGGTGAAATTCCTGCCTTCAGGGTTACTTTGTGTATATGTCCGGCAAAATTAAATCTTCATAATCCAGCCTGATTAGTAAACTACTTGAACTGTCTTGTTGCTTTCACATATAGAGAGCTACATAAGGGAAAGAAATTTGCTTTTAACAAAGACTGCAGAAAAAGCTGTACAGGAACAAAAGAAAGACCACCAAGCTTTCTTACACAACCACTAGCAAATCTAACTTACATTCATCGCTTCATATGTGAAAGTGTCCTAAATCTCCCCCCTCTGAAAGGAATGTGTAGCACTGTGCACATCCCTGTACTTTACCCATTTGCACCTCAGACATTCACTATCAGAAAGTGTAGAACTACTGCAGCCTCATTTCAGACCATCTCAATGTCCACATATTTAAAAGTCATACTGTGTTTAGCTAAGTGTTATTCTGCAAAGCCCATGATTGCTGTATTTTATGGACATGTAGAGTTTCTTGCCAATAAGTACTCCTTTTTTTTTGCTTGTTTCTGTTTTCCTCTGTCTATGGGTAAATCCTTGCTGATTTTGTTTTGCAGCATGTTCTCCTGTGATATATTTTTATGTGCATGTAATTCACATGGATTCTTCTTACAACGAAGAAAAAATGGTTCTTGAGGTGAAAAGATTAAAAACCCCACTTACTTTAAGGGAAAACATTGCAGGTTAGTTGCTGACATGCAGACCCTTGTTAGGTTACTTCTACTCCCAAGGGATACCACAAATTTCAGTATTCTCTGAATGCCTACATGTCTGTAATTTTGACTCCAAGTTAAGTTGCTAGTGTCAGGTTTCAAGCAGTGTCAAGTTTCTTTTGGATGCTTTTTTACAGTGCATAATTTCAGCTTTATATATCTCCCAACAATGTCCTCAACTTAGTTTGTCTTCTTTCAGGTGTCAGAAACCAGCTGACAGTTGGTCTTGGAAGTCTTCCCTATTAGAGCAATGAACTCCAATCTTTTTACTATATCTGACACACACGGAAGTATTAACGAATACAGTGACAACTGCATCACTACCATTTATCATTTACGTTCAGCACTTCTAGAAATCACCATTTACATCATAAATGGAGTATCAAACTCCAAGGAAAAACAGCTCACTCCTTGTCCTGACTAGTTTAAAAACAAAAGCATTTGATTGCACTGTATTCCTCCTTGCATGACATATTCAAGTTCAGAAAACGATCACTCATTCTGAACCAATTGAAGGCGATGTCTCCTTTCTCCTCACACTAAAGTGTTTCATTACATTTATCTTTACAGCTCACAGCAACAAAAATCTTCTTTCCATAATGTCTGCTTTTATTACTGTGGTTGAATAAGTTTTCTGCAAGAAAATACAGGCAGCATGCTGTGATTTAAAAACTGTGTCCATGTTTGCAGTTAACTCATTCAGTCTCAGAGACAACACCGCATGCACATCTAGTAAGTACTTCAGGGGAAAAGAGATTTTATACAATCAGAAAATGCCCAGGAGGCAAATTGTTTCATTAAAGTTCATAGTCCAAATCAACTTTGCAGGGGAAGGGTTATCCATCTTTTCCAAATTTCTTATTACAGCCTGACAGCTTGCGAAAAACACCCCAGTAAACAAGCCCTTCATCTGTGTTTAGCAGCTGACAGTTTTCTAGAGCATGAGGGGGGATTTTTTGGTTTTGTTTATTTACATTGCTGTTTAGTAGAACTACACATCACAGCAAGTGGCAATTAGTGTAACTGAAAATAACTTTGTCACCTAGGTTTTATCCTTTAAAGCACCATGCAACATCTCCAATTTAAATGTATTACTGCATTCTGACCTTCGGGCTACTAATTTTTTGTAAGGAAAAGGTTAGTTTTAATTCACTCTGTGAGTGCACACGCTTCTTCTATGTGACAGTACTCTAAATCTGGGCTGGGCTTTGACCCTGCCAGTGCCAACCTCCTGCCTAAACCCAGGCTCCTGTGAGAATCCTCCACACACACTCCCCCTGACCTCTGAGGCTCCCCACAGACAGCCTGGGTCATCCCCTTTTTCCTTCAAAGGCCAAATTTTCTCCTTGCCTTAATACAAACAGTGCCTTCAAATAGTACAAGTGGCACTCACTCAGCTGAGGGTTCAAATTCTCACTAATTTAGAATTATTCAGAATAAAAAGATCAATTTGATTCTTTCTTCTTTGATGACTTAAAGGTTTACATTCTTCACTTACTAAAAAGTTTATGTAGCCCCTACCATCATGATCAATCTTTCTGACTGCACTGCACTAAGACGATACAACCAAAACTGACTCTCTTCATTATGTTCCTTTTTCCTTAGTGTTCATTAGCTCATTGTCTTGATATCCTGTGATATCTAGAGGATTAAGTTGCACCTTACTTGGTAACATGCAGTAGTAGTTATCCAGAATGCATTAGTCTCAAGGAACTAAAAACACACTTCTCCCTTTCTACCCCCATAGAATTGTGTTTTGTTTTTCAGAGTCCAAGGCTGTCTGAAATAGCAAGGTAGACTGAAGAATGATTTCTTCATGGCTGCTGATTTGAGTATTGTGTTTGAATATTGATGTTTCCTATCTAGACTTACTTATTGCCTTTCCTACCCAATTCCTCTCATTCTCATCTGATTTGCCAATAAATACACCAAAACAAACACTGCGACAAACTCACCTGAATAGGTATGCACAACAGGTGTGAATACAGCATAACACTGCACTAACATCAGGACAGACAACTCCATTTGAAACATTCATTCTAGGTAAATTTCTTACACATGGGAGTCTGTTTGCCCAATGCCTTTTAATGTTTTCAGTCTTCTCTAATATCTGTAACATTCTTTTAATTACTTCCATATAAAGAGACCAAGATAGACACACACCAGATGATTCCTTAAAAAGCTGAAACTCTAAACTAGCGGTATTTTTAATCAGTGCATTTCAGTGTTAAAAAAACGGCTTTAGTTCTGTAAGCTAAGAATGAGTTACATAGAATCACTGAATCACAGAGTGGTAGGGTTGGAAGGAACCTCTGGAGACCACCTAGTCCAACCCCCCTGCTAAAGCAAGTTCACAGGACTGCATCTACACAGTTTTTACCATCACCAGAGGAGCCTCCACAGCCTCTCTGAGCAGCCTGTCCCAGTGCTCTGTCACCCTCAAAGTAAAGAAGCTTTTCATTTTCACAATGTCCTGTGTTCCTGTTTGTTTCTGTTGCTCCTGATTCTGTCACTGGGCATCAGTGAAGAGAGTCTAGCTACATCCTCTTGACACTTGCCTTTTAGATATTTGAGTGATCTTATCAATGCTTATAGTCTTCTCTTCTCCAGGCTGAAGAGACCCAGGTCTCTCAGCCTTTCCTCATAAGAGAGTTGTTCCAATCTCCTAAGCACCTTAACCTTCCACTGGACTCTCCAGTAGTTCCTTGTCTTTCTTTAACTAGCAAGCTCAGAACTGGACCCAGTACTCCAGATGTGACCTCACCAGGGCAGGGCAGAGGGGGAGGATTTACCTCCCTCCACCTCCTGGCCACACTCTTAATGCCCCCCAGGATGCCACTGGCCTCCTTGGACACAAGGGCACACTGCTGGCTCATGGCTAACTTTTTGTCTACCAGGACTCCCAGGTCGTTTTTGACAAAGTTGCTTTCCAGCAAGTCAATCCCTAACCTGTACTGGAACATAAGGTTCCTCCACAGGTGTATGAACCTGCACCTGCCTTTCTTGAACCTCATTACTTTGCTCTGTGCCCAACTCCCCATTCTGTCTAGGTCCCACTGAATGGCAGCACAGTCCTCTGGTGTGCCAGCCACCCCTCCCAGCTTTGTATCATCAGCAAACTTGCGGAGGGTACACTCTGTCCCTTTGTCCAGGTCATCGATCAAAATGCTGAACAAGACTGGACCCAGAAATGACTCAGGGGAGCAGGGTTTAACTGTGTACATTTTATGAAACAAAAGGATTATTCACTACCTACTTTTCTTATGCATTCAAAATATTTCACAATGAACAGGGAAAGAAAAGGTTTTTTCCGTTCCAAGGAAAGACAAACCAAGACCTATAAAAATTTCTCACAAAAGCGCTTTATGCCTCTGAACAACTAACAGCCTAATGACAAGAAAAATAAGTCATGATAATGGAGTCCCAAATCAAACACTTCTTTGTCTTTGAGAAAAGAAAGCCAAAGAATTGTTGTTTGGTTTTTTTTTTCCCACTGTATTGCACTTCAGCTTCTTCATTTAACTTAATAACTAGGTCAGAGAGACCTACTTGATAAGCATTTTGCATGCAGAAGTTCTATGGATAATTAACTGTTAATACTTACTTAATAAATAATGAAAAAAAATCCAATATGGGAGACAAAAAGGTTCCCATCCAGAAGAAGGCAAAAACTGGACAGCACACTTAGGTGATACCTGCCTGACCCAAAAGAACAGTCAATCTGTAGGAGACTGCTGTTACCCACCCACCATATGGACAACTTTTTCATGTGATTTTTGGGGAAAGATCTGTTCCCACACCTGCCTTTTTTTTGTCCACTTTTTTTTACTTAAGTAAAGAATTGCTTTGTGTGCAAATGACAACTACAACGAAGCACTTAGAAAAAGAGATCAGTGGTGTTTTCAGTAAAAATGAAAACATGTTTGATAAATAATTCATTTATACCTACTGTGCATAGTAATTGCTCTTAAACCAGTATATCTTGGAAAAAATAAGCCAACAATTTGTCTGGAAATATGACATGTGGCCTCTCTCACACTGAGAAAAATCCAAACATTTCTAAATAAGGGATCTGACCTTATTAAAAAAATGGAACTCCTTCAAAATCTTGCTTTTGTCATGGGTTTTAGCTTTTACAGAATGTCTATTCCAGATTCTACTTAAGCACATGTATGTATGTTTTGATAAGCCTTCTGTCTCTGTATATGCATTACAGCTGCAAATATGTACTGTCCTTGTATGTAACCCTGACAGTCAAAGAAGATGATACCATTGTTCAGGACTTGCTGAAATACACAGGCTGAAAACAACAGACGAGTAAGCCAAAGCTTTGGTATTTGGCTGATCACAGCATAGAATTTTCTTGAGGATCAGGAAAACACACCCGAGAAAATTATTTTCTAGTCTGGAGGATGACTGTGTTCCCTGGCATCATCTTGCAATACACATGCAAAGATGGAAACCTGATTATTCACAAAAAATGGTATTTGGGAAGGTTATAAAGAATAAAAACTTTGTTCAAGAAAACAAAAGCTGTATGTTTTGCTTTCAGCTTTTTACTGACATACAAGAATAGTTAAAATGTTATGTAACACATACGTACTATGTAGTTTATGTACAGTATGTTGCCATAATATCTGTTCAATTGCTCTAATTAACTTATATCAAAGGCCTTTGTAATGAGTAAGAGACCTATTTCATAAGGGACCTTTCATCCTCTGCAACGAATGTTAGAAATTTCATTATCCTCCAAGTAAGTACTTCAAGAACAGGAGCATGATAGGACAAAGCATGAACAAAAGTTCACATTAAAGCCATGTGAGGTAGCACAGTCTCTCTAGCAGATTCAGGAACCAACAGAGAAATAACATTTTCAAGAAGTCTAAAGCCATTTGGAAACAATCAATTTAAAATGTATTACAGTATTGCCCTAATCTGAAAGCAAGATAGAGCAATAAAAAAAGAAAGCCAGTGAAGAGGAATTGGAGGGACTCCCATAAAGATCTGAGGAAAAAGGAGAAAACTCCCCAAGAGCTTCTTACTAGATGTGGGCAATTTCACACTGCTACACTGTGCAAAGTGGATTTGTATTTCTATAACCTGGGAAAGATTAGTGTGCTGCAATCAAGAAATTATAATTTGAATGATAAATTCCAGATTTCACCAACATAATCTCCATCTTTGCTGAGGAAAAAAAAAAAGACACCCACAGTAAATTGCTTCTCCAGAGACTTAAAAGGAGAGTGAAATATTGAATACCAAGATATGGCAAAGAAAGTGCAACTTTTTAACATGGATCCTAGCTATATTTTGCTTCTAGCAGGAGAAAGTATGGAATTGATTAAATAGACTGAATTTAGTTGTATCATGCTGGAGGCTCTTGCTTAGTTAACATATGATCCCATCTCCTAAGCAGTTATCCCTATGATCTGAAAAAAAGTAACTTAAAGAATGTTTACATTATGGAACTATCTCTCCTTAATTAAATTAACTCTTTCCTTAGCATTTCCCGAAGACCTAGATGATGTCAGAAATTATTACACTTAAATATTTTTAATAAACAAAGTTTCTGAAATACACAGCATAGCATGAAGCCTTCAGCCTCTGTCATGAGAATAAAATAACTACTTAAAACTACACACAGATCTAATTTCTGTGCACTGTAGTCAACTGAGATGTAAACCCTTGGCTGCTCAACCCATAACTGAACTATAATTTTTCACAGTTCTGTAACGTTGTGTACAATACATTTTGCATGACTGAGTAAAAGTCTATTCAGTATATCAGAGGAGGCAAAGATTAATTTGGAGAGATTTCAGAGATCCCAGTGAGTGCTAAAAGCTCTACTCTCCTATGAACTAAGATTAATTTACATATGTCTTCATTTTTATTCATTGAAAATGTATGACATGAAGAAATGTTTTGGACCCCTGCAGTTCCTTCCAAAAGTAAATTGGGGAAGCTAAGTATTTGAATTAAGTAATACTCAATTGAAAATACATGAGAAAAAAAAATTGTCTATACATTTGCCACACAGGTCTGGTGAACCTGCAACTATAAATAAGAAAGAAAACACCACAAGGTCAAAGACTGTCAAACCTGTGGCTACAGAAGATGCATGAGCTAGAAGTGACAAGCTGACTAAAAAGATGCAGAAAAGTGAAGAGGGTAAATTCACAAATATTCAAGCAGTTTTACCAATTCAGAACAAAGAATTTTTTACACCACAATTTGTAACTCAAACTCCATGTATTAGTGAGTTACTTTAAATCAACATGTACTTTAGTTCTGCATATTTTCACTGTACTCTGAAAAAAACAAAAATGATCCTCATTGTAAACGAAGCAATTCTTACACATTATACTCTAACAACCCTAATTTTGTGCACTGAACTAAAAGTTGTACCTTGCTGTCTGTTCATCATATCTTTAGGAATATTCTTATACAACACAGATGATTTTATGTATTCCTATTAACCAGGATTCCCAGCTATATTAGGATCCATTCTTTAGTTATGTGGTCATGCATTACTTGTATTTTATTCAACGCACCAACAAAGGTGACTGAAAAAAGAATTTCAGTGCAGTAAAATCTCTGGAATAGGATCAGCTACCAACTGAGCAAGACAAATTATTATAACATACAAGGGGCAAAATTAACTAAGTTTGCACAGATTATTTAGCTAATTCTAATTAGTCAATGCTATGATTTGTCACTAAATTTCAAGACAGATATAGTAATCCAATATGAAATACACAATTTTTTAATAATGGAATTTATATATTTATATATTACGACGTATGTAAAAGAAAACAAATAGTAAAACAAATAGAAGTAAAATTATTTCTGCAGAAATACAGAACTTCTTTTATGTCAGTATTTGTACCTCACCATGACCGAGGACAGCAAATCCTAGTGATCACATTAATCATCCTAGTAAAACTGAAAGGATTGGAGACAGACAGTGAGGATATAAGTTTTTTGAAACTATCTTCTGAGATCGCCCTTATTCATAGTCACCTGCATAGGATATCATACCCATGCTCTATCAGTCTACTTGGTTCAAGTGTGACTTCAGATCTCACAGGCAAGTAATCTTTCCACAGTGTGCTATAGTCAGACAAATAGCAAGGCTTAGCCAGGCGTCAATTTGGCAAAAATTTGAAAGGATTATTTTTATTTTATTTAAGTATTTTTTTTTGAAAATGCAAAATTGATCCAAGTTAAAGGTGACAGACACGTTGCTGGGAAAATTTTGATTTTAGATTGGGGTGGGGAATGACTTGAATTGTCAAACACTGGAACAGATTGTTCCGAGAAGCTACAGAAACTTCTGGTACCCTTGGAGCTATTAAAGGGCTGAGCAACCTGCTCTAATTAGTCCTACCTTCAAGCAGGATCCTTTTACATCCCTTCTAACTTGAATTATTTTCTATTTACAATATTGTATAACTATGCTCTCATAAGACTGACAATGTCCAAAACAGTTTTCTTTCCACCAAGTATTTGCTGCATCTGTGGCATTTACTTAGACATGACAAAGGGTTAGTCTTCAGAGGAGTAATTTTGTTTTGAGACTGAGGAAAGACAAAAGAGATTGAAGATCCAGGCAAACCTCCTATCTTTCTGAAATCATCAGATGTGCAAGTACTGTACCTCTGGACAAGAAGCTGATAATCTGCAGATAGTTCTAATATAGGTTTCAGTCTGTTGTGTAGTGCTTTGCTATATTAATACCATTCCTCTAACTGGGATTAGATTAAATAATATTTTCCTCTGTTCTGGTAATCTTTACACTCAAGATATTTTTCTGATTTTGCAATTGTTTTCCAAAATCTTGAAAGTACACGAAGGTGTGTGCTTTCACAGCTTTAAAAATGGTGTTCCTTTTATTCCTTCAGGTTCCTTCTAAAGCTTTGAAAAATAAAACAAAGGACACAGCATCATCCAGAGAAGCGTGGAAATACGTGCTGCATCACAAAACCTAAGTTTAGCTATAAATAAAAGGAGAAATTGCCTTTACCTACCCTCCAGAAAGTCAGGCCAATCTTCCTGTTTCCACAGAAAGGTGACAAAACGATCTGTGATGATAAATTGGTGTTTGCACTGAGGAGACAGAAGGTGTACCATCATCTTACACCCAATGTTTTGCCTTAGCACCGCCTGCACCTCGAACAGACCACAAGCTAGGCAGACTTCTCAGTTCCTTCCTACTCAGTTGGCAGAAGCTATTTGAGCAAGCATCCCTCTCCTCTTGGTATTAGGAGCAATTGAAAGCAAAGAAAGAGCCTCTGCTGCAGCCCAATGACTGTAGAGTCATGCTGTTTCCCACCTGCTGTCTTCCTCCATCCATACCACTCTCCTTGTACAGCACACTCCCTCTTCACTGTAGACAACTGCACTTCTGTAATATCAATTGAATACAAATCCAAAAGAATTCCTGTATGCTATAATAGCACTTCAAAACATCACAAAGGAGGAATATAAAACCCTTGTGTAGGACAGATCTTTTTTTTAGTAATTTCTACAGAGTATTGTGTGGTTAAGAGAGAAAGGGGATATTCTATAAAGTATCAATAGAAGGATAAGTGAGGATGACAGCATTGCCTGACAAAAGCCACAAAAAAATTTATGAGGATAATTTGGGAACAGAAAAAAAATTATTTCCACCAAGGCCCTCGGAGAGAAAAATCTCAAACCCAAAGTGCATGGAAAAAAACAAAAAATAATATGAACGAATTTTTATCACTTTTCATTAGCCTGAAAAACAACTTAAGAATCCTGTTCATGCTTAATGAAGGGAATAAAGGGAAGGTGCTTGCACAATAACTGCTCCTCAGATGCCATGGGTAAATCCTGATGCTAGACTTCAGCATCATCTCAGAAGCATTACATAATTGATGTTATCAAGATTATTATTTTCTCTTGATATAACAACTTTGTTGGTTTGTAAACACCCACACATTTACCATACCTAACTTTTTATTTCTTTAATGTATTACGTATTTTTTTTAAAAGCTATGTGTAAAACCAATAAAAATAACGTAAAAATCACCATTATAAACTTTGATAATATAATCTTTTCTATGATGTTTTGGACGTGTTTATTCCAAAACATTATCAATACCCAGAATGTTATTCTTCTGATTCATTGTACAGGGACTCCGAGTCAGAAATCATTACTGTCACACACAAAAGATGCAAGTCTGTTATGTATTTACCACAGGAAAATATGGACTGCAGAGTTACTGCATTCCCACACTGAGTAAAAATTGCTGAGCATTCACATGAATGTCCCTGAATTATTGTGGACAATAATTATTTAATGACAATAGAATACATCTCTGAAGGAGTATTTCCAGATCTCTAGAATGTTACTGGACATGATTTATCTTTAAAAATAGCCAGTAAGCAAAAGAGTAGAATACAAGGATTTTTTAAACTTTTTTGGAGCCTAAAATGTTCTATAAAGACTCAAAACTTCATGGATTATATATGTGCTTGAATGCACATGTTATATATGTGTTTGTGTTAGAACACTTTTTTTCAAAATAAAGACTTTTCACTTAAAAAACTATTTCTTTTACAATATTCATCAAGAAAATAGCTCTCAATTTTTATCTTTTTTTAACTAAGTGGAACATACGCAAAACAAATAATTGGCTACATTTGTTGTATTTTGCAGAAACTCACATTTTCATTTATTAACTGGAAGATGTCTCTCACTATGAGCAAGAATTTGATCTCATTGCACTTGAGAAAGAGCATTATATTCCTTAAATAAAAGATGTCATTCAAATTACCATTAAGCATTCAAGCATGTCCAGAGAAGAGCAACAAGGCTGGTGAGGGCTTTGGAGGGCATATCATATGAGGAGCAGCTGAGGAAACTGAAGTTGTTTAGTCTGAAGAAGAGAAGGCTCAGGGGAGATCTTACTGCTCTCTACAACTACCTGAAGGGAAGCTGTAGAGATGTGGGTGTTGGTCTCTTCTCCCAAGTAACAGAACAAGAGGAAACAAGATTGTTACACTAAGGGAGATTTAGGTTGGATATTAGAAAAAAAAAATTCTTTACTGAAAGAGTGGTGAGGCCTTGGAAAGGGCTGCTCAGGGTGGTGGTAGAGTCGCCATCCCTGGAGATATTCAAGAAGCATTTATATGTGATGCTGCAGGATATGGTTTCGTGGTTGGACTCTATGGTCTTGAAGGTCTTTTCCAACCTTAAGGATTCTATGATTTTGATTCTAAATGTAAGGCCACTGTAGATAAAATATCAACTGCAATAATCACAACAATTGTTTTATATACATCTTTAACTGAATTTTAGAAAAAATCTTTTTGTGAATGAAACTGCTGCTTCCCAGGTAATTGCAAGAAATGATGTGTTTAATTATTTAGGACACATTTTTTCAGTCAGCATCATATTCAATGTACAGTATTACAGGAATCTTGTAACTGTCTGATAGATCCACATGCATCTGACAGTATTTAAGGAAGTGTTGGTACACAGCAGGCATTCTTCAAAAAGCACTTCAATGATTTTGGCTCCAAGTCATAATTAACTCTAATTTCAGTGTTTAAGATATTAAAATACAAGCCTGTGCCATACCATTTTGGATTAAACAGTGGGATATTTAACCTTTAAATCAGGAAAAACACTACATATACTATTTCAGAAAAAAAAAAACAACAAAAAAAACCCACGAACAACAAACACAACAAAGAAAAGCATCAGGCCAGCAGTAAAATACCTTCCTTCTTCCA
The DNA here is from genome assembly GCF_020740795.1 of Apus apus. NCBI lineage: Eukaryota > Metazoa > Chordata > Aves > Apodiformes > Apodidae > Apus > Apus apus. The sequence goes on along the minus strand of NC_067294.1, from coordinate 13,264,658 downwards.
CCCTCCTCTCCTATCTACTATTCCACTCCCAAGAAAAACCCTAAGCAAAAAGTCAGATATCAAATTAGGAATCCACACAGAAAGCACACGAGTGCCTAAAATCCACACAGAACCTCACCAAATAAGCCAATTTATGGCTTGGGTAAAAAATGTCAGTTAACAGCCTTTAAAAAAAAGAGCTGAAAAACAGCAAGTGTCACAACTTGGAATGCAAAAGTTACATTTTTCCTCCTCGATTTCAACACCTGGCTTGTTGAGTGCCAGTAGCCATGGCAACTCACCCCATGTGCCAAGGCTCTGACACTGCTCTGAGGTTCTTCAGCACAGCACTGCCTGCATCAGGTATTGTGCAAGCTACCAAATCTACCTGCATCAATCAACCATGATTTTCTTCCGAGCCCACTCACCCCTGTCTCCTAGCACATGTTAGAGGGGGGCTTTGTCTTGTGTATAAACTCCTCAGAAAGCCCCTGCCTTTCTTCCTAGTAATTGGAGACAGAAACCCCTCTCCTTGCTGATCCTTGGGCAACCTAAGGCAACTACGCAATTACCTCTAGATGCAGTCACACATTTAAAGCCCACCCAAACACAAATATTTCTAGCTCCTAACAGCTATATTACCCTTCAGAAATATTGTAAAAGAACAATGCAAATGAGTTGTTGTTCAAAGAACAAAAAGCAGCAGCTATTGTGCTGAAAAACAATAGATTACCACCATAAATACCAGATTAAAATATTTTTTACCTATAAAGCCTTACCGTGTACATTTGGTAGACTTCCATGTTCATTATGATAAAATACCTACATCAGCATGGTCAACCACACATGAAACATGCTGAAATAAAAGCCATGTTTAACACACCAACTTCATTTGAAAGCAGTATTAATTCCGAGTACCAGAAATAAAGTGCTCCTCCAGCAAAGCATTCCAAAAGATCAGACTGGAAATAAATTGGATCAATTCACTTACACTTAGTAACTCTGCACTGTAATAGTATTTTAAAAAAAACAAAACACACCTTCCAAGGAGTCACAGAAATCTTTCACATAACTATTGCCAAGCTTTGGCAAATACCGACACAGAGACTAAAGGCTCAGCTACCTGGTGGGGTAGTGGTGGCTCAAGACATTGGGGTAGCATTTGCTCACTTTCCTCTAGCTGTACATGACAAATGAAAGTATAAAAGTTTTATTAGATTGAAACATGTTATGTTAGATTGTTTTATCTTGCATTTTCCCAAGGTGAGGGCATGCATAGAGACACTGGAGCTTAGGTGGTATGTCTGAGTGTTTAACCACTCACACCTCATTACATTGAGTCACTGAACAACCAGATCAAGACCACATATTAGACCCAGATAAGCATGTCATGGCCTGATCTGTAAAGAATAGAGCTTACTGTAGCTTTTCCACAAAAGTAGTGCATAACAATATTCCCATTCCTTCCATTAACCACATTTGAATTTATCTTTGATTTCAGAAAAAAAGACTTGAACAGATCTTAATTTACATCTCATCTTTTCAGTAAAGACTTCCTACAGCGTACTAAACAGCATCTCAGTATCAGTGACTGATTTCATTGTCCTGCCAGTGCTTCCACACAAGAACCAACAGAAACACTTTTTGTCCCTAAAATAAATTGTAAGAATAACAAGAAAGTTGAAATTAGTTTTGGAGCAAGTCACAAAAACTAAATGAAGGGCAAACCCACAGACCTTGAAAACCAGATCTTTCAAGTGATTAGGATGGTGTAATCAGTGCTGCAACTTCACAAAAAGCTAAGCCAGTAGAGTAGACATAGTTTGATAGAAACCTTGGTCTTAAAATATGTAAAACTTTCATAATTAACAGTAGTGTCCAAGGAATTATTAAAACAGGCAGAGTTTAACTACTACATGCTTAACTACTCATTTCTCATTTTGCCTCTTTGCATTCTCCCTTCTACAAGTCTTGAAACCATTCTGAAATGACGCACTCAAGGAAGCGATGGAATTCAAACCAAACTGGGGAGGGATCAATAACACCAGTCTAAACACCAACATGTCACCTGTTCCATTTCACAATTGGCTCAAATGGATAGAAAGGAAGCAAAAGCTTCCTCCAGGTTATATTACCTTTAAGTGCTTCTGGAAATAAAACACATTTAACATTTCAAATAGCGTGAACAGGTGTCTTTTGCAGTTGATTCTAAAGATAGATTTGCTAGTTCCCAAATAAAGCTGTATCAGTAAAATCATGCTAACACACGTACCCTACAAATACATTACTGCATTGCATTAATTTGTTCACAAAAACAACGCATTAAAATAAGGCAAACATTTCTAAACTTGCAGAATTTCTAATAAGAGAAATTCAACTTGGCGTATATTTTCAGTGCTACAAATACTCTTAATTCACTGTGATTGTGCCAAGTAGGAGGTGAGGGAACAAGACTGGCTTTCTGTAAAGCATTTGAGATGCACAACTTTGGAAGATCATTTCAACAAGGAAACTTAGAGAGTTTTGTATAATATAGCCATAGGTTCCTTAATTTATATTTTAAAATAAATTTTCTATTCCAGAAGACAACAGAATGATGCTCTGCTGCACAAAGTACTCTGCAAACACTCTGTAGGAGAGAACTCTTCTTCTGTACAACTTACTTAAATGAAGCATAAAAAACAAAACAGCTGGAGTATTTTAAAGTAAAAGCATTAGGCCGAAATCACTTGAAAGGACAGTTGCCTGATCCCAACTTACTTTCACTTATGACATTATTAGACTGCCTTTAAACAGAACGACACCTGGGGATTTGGTATTTCTTATTTACATACTGAATTTATGCAGTATATTAATACTAACATCATTTCAATTCCAAGTCTTCATAAAATAATTTTAGTTTTCACAGGATATTCAAAAAAAAAATAGTTACACAAACAAAAAGAGGAAAATGATGTACACAGCATTGTTCTGACATACCACACACATACTGTCAGTGTGCTGGTTTTGGCTGGGTTCACAGTAGCTACTATGGGGGACATGTTTTGGATTTGTCCTGAAAACAGTGTTGGTAATAGAGAGAGATGACCTTGTTATTACTGAGCTGTTCTTACAGTCAATGCCTTTTCTGCTTCTCACACAACCCCTCCAGCAAGCAGGCTGGGGGTGCACAAAAAGTCGGAAGGGTTTGGAAGCCAGGACACCTGACCCCAACTGATCAAGGATACCCCATACCTTATGTCATCATGCTCAGCATATAAAGCTGGGGCAAAAAAGACAGGGGAGATACTAGGAGTTATTTTATTTGTCTTCCCCAGTAACGATTACATGTGATGGAGCCCTACTTCCCTGGGGATGGCTGCACACTTGCCAACCAATGGGAAACAGTGGGTGAATTCATTTGTTTGCATGCATGGCTGTTGTTTTACCTATTACACTTGTCTGTATCTCAACCCACAAGTTTTCCCACTTTTACTCTTCCAGTTCTCTGCCCCATGCTATCAGGGGGACAGTGAGCAAGTGGCTGTATGGTGCTTAGTTGCCACCTGGGGTCAAACCACAACAGTCTGTAAACTGTTAAAAGCTCTTATTTTGATACAATGCCTGCTGGCAAGATAAGGAGCAACTGCTTCAGTTGCTGTGACACTCCATACCTTTTTCACTTCCTTGTTTTCTGCTAATGTTATTAGGCAATCATGATTAAAAAGTTTTTCGACACTGATAACTAATAATCCTATTTAGATTTGTGCAGACTAAAAGCCAGTGTCTGATGTAGCTGAATTAACACCAAAATAATTTTCAACCACCATATTTTGTCTTAGTGAAATAAAACAATTAAAGAAGTTAACAGCCCAAACTGTTATTCAAGTTAACTGGAAACCTCTAAGTGTACAAAAGAAAAAAATAGTATGAGATTTCACACTCAAAAGCACTGAAAAATAATAAGCTTCCACCTGTTAACATATTAATAATGCTGTTGGGAATTAAGTCCCTTCCAACTCCAAACATTGTGAAATTTTGTGAAATATGATGTGCTTGACTCTGTGCCAGAGATTTCATAAGTCTATGCAATTTATCTGTCAAGAAACACTTTTTAGCTACTAGATGAAATATAACAAGGTAAAAGGGGAGAAAGAAGAAAAAGAATACTGCATTAAGCCTTGAATGAGATTGTGGAAAGCCAGTCACTTGACTCATTTACCATCAGGCTAGATACATTGGAGAACATATAGAAGCCCAAGACCGCATCAGGAAATTGATTGTACTATGACCTCACAGAACTTCTCCATCTGTGATATTAATATGAGGCAGACACTGTGAAACAGAGCTGGCAAAGAAAAAGGAATTTAGCAGACAGATGATGGATAAGAAAGGAGAATATAATGCTGATAGAAACAAGTAGTTGGTATAGCAGGCAGGGCATATTGTAAAAGTGCTATGATGTAACAAGAGAAAGGTAAGTTGATGCTCCTCAAAGTCAAATTATTAGATTTGTAGAGCTGAAAAAGTAACAACATGGAAGATTTGCAAAGTGAGCAAATAAATCAGAGTGAATAAATTACCTCATGCTTTGCTCAAGAAATTCTCTAAACTAATTACACTTACTCTAGATTTCTTCCTTTACATTCCTGATTTCTGTAATCTTCTGTGAGACTTAGACTGTATTAATTGATTGAAACTTCTTGCTTTATTAGATATGTAAAATGTACATTGGTTTTTGGGTTACATAAACTAGTCATAAAATGTAAATTATTTTTTTCTTCTGAGTCAAATTTTATTTACAGAAAAATGCATTTTAAGTTCTAGAAAAACGTGTATGGAACACAACCTTTTATTCAGTTTTATTAGATCTGGAAGGACTCTGGAGTTTAAAGAAGCTTCATTTTTGCTACTGCAGAAGAAAGTGCTCCTTCTCATTAAAAATAAAATCAGTAATCCAGTAAGTCTATGTCTAGGAGACCTTAATACATGTTTTATTGAAAATCTGTTTAAATGAAAACCATTCATCAAGTTGCTAAAAAAGAACATACTACACGTATATGAGTAAAATATAATTTCTGGGTTCTAACAAACCTTTTGAAAACCCTCTGTGAAACATTTGTGCACTTGCTTGGCTAGGGAAGCAAGTGAGAGTGTAAGGGGGAAAAAAGGGGGAAAAAAAAGTAAGTAAATCGTGCAAGACAGCAATCAGAGCAAAGTCAAGGCAGAACTTAAAATGCAATACATTCACTATTACCTTGGGTCCCTGGAGAACAAGTATAATGATTTATTCAGCAACAGGCTGAAGAAAAACTGTGCTGTTACAGAAGTATTTAAACTGCATAACTTCGTAAAAAGGTGACCTGGACTACAGCAGGTTCCCAGAGGGAAACTTGAAGAGCAATGGACTTTTAATACATCTTGGTGATCAAGACAACTTTCAGTCTAAGTCACAGATGTGCCAGGGAACAAGAACCTTTTCTGGATAACAATAATTTAGGATAATTGAAGTTCAAATGGCTGGAATGACACAGTGTTACACAAACCTGTATAAGGATTGTATATGCTGTACAGCACTTAGAGGGGAGAAGGGACACTACAAGACAACAAGAAGAACAATCATATTCAGCGCAGCTCCATCGTAAGGAAACTGCAGGTCTAGCAAGGTCAACTGAGTGACACAGTTGACAGCCTTAGATCCCATTCGCTGCCTCTGTCAGAGAAACACCATGTTGCTTCTCACACAGTGCACAAGCCCTACCCTCCATTTTTCTGACACTGCCACCTCAATCATTTGCCCTGTCAGCTGTTCAAGCCATCTCAGCTGGGAGCCTCAGTGAGAAGAGCCAGCAGTTCAACCTCTGCTATTAGCATTGCGAGCAAGGTCAAGCCAGGGATAAAGCAGATTATTGCAGAACATTTACTTTCAATGCCTTACAAGCCTACCTTTTCTCTGAACTGTCAACACCTTGGGGTTCTGACTGCAAAATAATCAAAAAAGCACAGACCACCTTAAAAAACAGGTAAGTTATCCTTTGCCAGAATTACATTTTGTTCCAGACTACAAACATGTTTTCCTCTCTGCTTGTATTCAATCAGAATGGTCTTACCATTTAAAACAAAGAAGTTCAAAACCAACAAGCTGCTCAGCAGTATGCACTGCATCCATATACTACAACCTGCTCCCTGCAGCTGGGCTCCTTGAGGCAATGGCTGCAGGAACTGGCCCCCCAGCCTTGAGCTGCAACCTCATCTTACATTGGGTTGAGGAAGCCACCTTGCAGCCTCCAGCCATGACCACTACACAGCCATCATCAGATTTCAATTGGTCAGAAAAACTATAAAGAAAGACTGGAGAAAGCAGTTTTAAATCACCAGTTGTCAAGAAACTTCTGCTGTTACAGCTTCAGAAAAAGTTAAATCTCTTTAGTAACTGTACAGCTATTGCCTACTGGAATAACCACACGTACCGCTACCCATTTACACAGTCGACAAAAATATTTGAAAGTACAGAGGTGACTCAGATGAGAGCAAAACAATATTTTATTAAAATGGGAGGCTTTGATATATTTTTAGCATCAGTGATTGTTTTTTTTGTCTAATCTCTGCAAAATATGCTGTGGCTGACAATGACAGCTTTGAATTACCAATATTTTCAATGTTAGTTGTAAACCAGACAGAATGTAATGTTCTGAGAATTGTTCCAAGTTTGCAGAGATGAGCTTTTCTGGAAATTTGCTTTGCTAACGTTTGCCCTCTTCTGCTTGAGCTTTTCTTGAAAGATCGATTTTAATTGGCAGGAATGTTCATAAAAATTTAGCATCAAAAGATAGTATGAGAAAAAAACTTGCAGGCAATTAATTTTACACTCATAATGAAGTTTGTTCACAGCAGAAGTATTTTATGTTTTCATTCACCCTGGGATCAGAAATAATAGAATACATCTAAACAATCATAGCTAAAATCACAGCCTTGACAATGTCTATCCAAATTAAATATTTGTGTAATCAAATTGCCATTAATATATTTAATTAAAAACATTCTAAAAAACAGGCATACAAAATGTTTCTGAATAACAGGTTCAGTTTAGCAAAACAATGCTCTAAACACAGACACTGCAAAGTACAGCAAAAAGGATTACATTACAGGATAGGTAATGGTAATTATGACTTCTCCAGAGTCGCACAACTCAAAGAAACACAACTTTTCTCTAATATTCACTTAATGGAATGCAGTTACTTAAATATTCTTCCCTCACACACACCAAGACTGTCATCTTCCTTGAAAGTTGAATGGAAAAAAACCCAAACAACTCACCCAATGAGATTTTTTTTTCACTATTTTGTGTTTATGTTATATAGCAAAGTGCTAGCAGTGAATGACACAAAACCTGAGTCTCAAAAGAGAAGAAATAAGTTATTGCTTGTGGTTTAGAAGTAATTCATTTATTTTCAAACAGATTTTTCTCCAAGAAACACAATAGTTACAGCTCCATTTTCACAAAAGCAAGTACTAGCAAAATTTCTTGCATACTATTGTACTGAAATCTTTCAACTAATATTTAACTTGTAATCTTCATCTTTTTATTTCTTCATAGAGTACCCCTTCTCCTATTTATTTAACCTTCATTTCCAGCACTTCAAACCTTTTGGCACTGCTTCCAACTACTGGAGATGGTCTGAAATAATTTTTAGACTGACTGCAATTTCATACAATCAGTAAACAACAACTTCAAAAGTATGCTGGAACTGAGCAAATATTTCCTGAACTTAGACCAACAAAATAAGTTGATTATGGATACAGTATTAACATTCAAATACGGATTCATGCTGTCACCTCCTATAAGCTTTTGAAAAATCAAGTTCAGGTGCTTGATATTAACACTTAAGTCATGTTTTCGTAATGTCAAAGTTAAACAGCATTTGAGTTACATTTGTCAGCTCTATTCCATTTACCCTCTACATGCTTGAAAGGGACCATATTGGCAGATTTACCTGCAGTTTGAGCTAAGGTGTTACCTTTGACTCTGGAAGTCAAACTTCATCCATGCCCATTCTTTGTCCATTCAAAGCCTGAATCAATACATCCACATCTAAGAGCCAAGTGAAGTTGTACAAATGTGTGCTGCATATAGTAGTTTTCTCTCTAAGGTTTTGGTATTGGACATAACATACTAATCATTTTGTAGTTACTATATATCATATGAGAAGCATCTGCATTTTCAGGTTGAATGCCTTTAGCTGAAGATTTAGCAGTTAAGTTGTCTGCAGAATTGGTAAGGAGCAAAGACTTGATATTGCTCTGACTTAAAAATTAGTCTTTGATGAAACACAACCTTAAAGTGTAAATGAGTAGTATAAAATATCATTTACACTTAAGTTTGCTGTGATCTACCAAGTATATAAATGGTTTTATGGGTGAACATTACAAAAACTATACCAGATGTCTTGTACTGTTTTTAAAAGCAATTGTATTAAGTAATTTTGGTCACTAGGTTGGTTCAATTTCAAGCATAATTTTAGTTGTATTGAAATGAGTTTTCTGCATTTCTAACAAACTTGGAATCCCAGATTTTAAACATCAAGCTATCTTAAAACTTACTGTTTTCTGACAAATCAAATTTTCTGAGCTTATAAATTCTAGCTTCCAATTTTTCTCCTACCTTTAACATTTTAAACAGCAGTAACAAATCAGTCCACTCAGCATGATATCTTTGTAAGAATTTATGACCACAAAGCTGCACAAAACTGGAGATTACTTCAGTCTAACACAGTAATTAAAGCATGATCCCTTTTTAAAATGCTGCACATACAGTATTCCTTCACACAAAAGATTATTTGCATTTAAAGAGGAAGTTCACAAATGCATACAGATTTCATACAGCCTATACTGCTTTTCATGCAATATATCTTACACTGCTGGCTTTGACCAGGACTAACTTGTCATCCACACAATGGTTCCCCCATTTGCTGTATACCCTGTGTCTTAGCAGAGATCAGGCAAAACATGACCAATAAAAGGGAAACACCTACACACAGCTTCTCTAACATTTAATTAGCAGCTCACTACAACATTCCAGTAGCTAAGAGCAGCAATCAAATCAGATTTTCCCAGACCTAACATTTTCAGGCAGACTCCGACATATTTGGTTCCACGAGATTTCACGACTTGAAATTCTGGGAGCAAATTTCACCACCCTCAGGCAAAATGCTTTCTCAAAGTTGCCAACTGTGGCTGAAAACTTCTGTCTGTGGGACTGTGCTAGCAAACACAAAGTGAAATATAATACCAGATGGGTTCAAATGCTTTAGAGAACATTCCAAGCTAGCATTTCATTCCTTTGCCCAAACTGGATATCCTCAGCATGTCTAACAGTTTGAACTGAATTTTTGTGGCCCAAAACAATTTTGCATACTGGCAGGACATTCCATTCACTCTGCATATCTCCATCTTTCATTTGATAGTTTTAAAATACCTAATTTTTCACATGACCCTTTGCTCACTATTTAGCAGATCCTACATTTACAGCAGATAGAGAAAAATAACTTGAGAAAGTATTACATTAACATGTTAATGTGATTTTACAACACAAAGTTTATTTTAGCAGAATTTTACCCTTCAGCTTCTACTAAGCTTTTTACTGTTTGTGAAATCCACTTCTAGCATGAAGCGTAAATGTTATTTTAGTTGTATAGGTTGTTTTTTTAAGAGAAGAACAGGTATTTCAGGTTTGATATAGGGCATAGCTAAGCACTGGAACATGATACCAAATACTAGACTTCTAATTTCTCAGGTTTCATTCCAATATGGATTGAATCAAAATGCGTTTGAACTGTCTGCTGCAGAATATCCCCATAAATATGCAAAACACATTTTCTTCTTGCATTCAATGGTCAAAATACTCCACTCACATCAAGGAAAACTTGTGAAGTACACTGCTTCACACTCCCATTTTGAGTAAAGAAAGCACACTGAAGAGTAAGAGGAAAAACAAACTTCACACAATCAGCCAATGGCATCCTGGGTTGTATTAGAAATAGTGTGACCAGCAGAAGTAGAGGTGATTGTCCCCCTGTGCTCAGCACTGGTGAGACCACACCTGGAGTACTGCATCCAGTTTTTGACACCTCAACTCAAGAGACAGAGAGGTGCTGGAGCGAGGACAGAGGAGGGCAACAAAGCTGGTGAAAGGCCTAGGGAAAAATAATTCTTATGAAGAACAATTGAAGGAGCTCAGAACGTTTAGTTTGAGGAAGGAGGCTGAGGGGAGACCTCAGTCTCTACAACTACCTGAAAGGTCATTGTAGAGAGGTTGGTGCTGGTCTCTTCTCACAGCTAATTAGTGACAGAACAAGAGGGAATGGCTTCAAGCTGCAACAGGGCAGGTTTAGACTGGACATGATGAAAAAAAATTCACAGGAGTGGTTAGGGACTGGAATAGGCTGCCCAGGGAGGTGGTGGATTCACCATCCCTGGATGTGTTTAAGGGTTGTTTGGGTGTGGTGTTGGTGGATGTGGTTTAGGGGAGAACTTTGTAAAGTAGGGATGATGGTTGGACTCAGTGATCCCAAGGGTCTTTTCCAACCTGAATAGCTCTATGATTATATGACAGATAAAGATTTCAAACTAGGCATCACTTCAGCTCAATACTATAAAAAGCATGAATTGATGCAGTAAAAATACAAAAAGAATTTAAAAAATCCTATGCACACTAAAACCAGAGTAATTTCAAAGTCTAATTTACTTTCTTAACCAAACTGTACAAGCATTCCCCAGTTATTTCAGGCGAGATACATTCCATAGTATTGCGCCTACTTCTTGAATAGCAGAGTGAGCAATCATTTTCCATTAACATTTCTTCCAGTACAAATTATTCACTTAACTTTGCTCAAGGATAACACAAGAAGCTCAAAATCATGACTGACAAATATATTCCACTCATTTGTGGATTAGAGCTTCCTTCTGGTGATTTCAGTGAGGTAGAGATTAGTTTCAAAAAGACTTGGTATTAATACTGCATCCTTATGCATAAGGATACTATAATCATAGAATCTGAAAAAAAAAGATGGGAAGACTGTTAGACCATTTAATCCATCCATTGTAGCTTATGATTCAGAAAGACATTTGCATAACCTGCCCTAAAAAAATGTCTATAATGATTCTTCCTCAGTTTCCCAAAGCATTATTCCAATGCTTCAGCGCTCTTACTGTTATAAAAGATTTTGAAATAGCTAATCCAAAATACCCTTCAATGCATTTTTATATTTTCTGTCCTTTTTCCAAATAATCAAAACAGATAATATTTCTTTTTGTCATGGCTGCCCATATATTTGAAGAAACTTCATGAGTCCAGTCAGTTTCCATTATTCCTCAAAATTGATCAGAGGGCTGGAGCACCTCTTCTATGAAGATAGGTGGAGAAAGTTGGAGCTGTTAAGCCTTGAGAGAAGGCCCTGGGGAGACCTTAGAGCAGCCTTCTAGTACTTGAAGGGGGCCTATAAAAAAGATGGAGAGGGGCTTTGTACAAGAGCATGCAGCAATAGGACACAGGGTAATGGCTTTAAATGGGGAAAAGGGAGGTTTAGGTTAGACATTAGGAAGAAATTCTTCACTGTGAGGTTGGTGAGACACTGGAACAGGTTGCCCAGGGAAGCTGTGGATGCCCCCTCTCCAGAAGTTCAAGAAAGAGTGCTCCCTGCTCAACTAGTTTAAAGTTGATGCTTTTTTTTAAAGTAATATTTGTAAGAGTATAGGTGCTTTTTTCCCCCTACAGTTTTTTGCCTTTTTTTTAATATCACAGTTAAGCAATCAGATTGACAAGTTTATTTTCACTCCTCTGAATTTTAAGTATCTGTAAAACAAAAAAACAGAAAACCTAATGACTTTGAAGTGGTCAATTTTCTCCAACTACACACTTAAAAAGTATCATGTAAACACCTTTTACTTACAACAGCAGGAATGCACTCTGTACTGCAAAAGTCAGAACAACTTATTATGGCTTGCTGAGGAAATAGAGGGATACTACAAAACAATCAACTTCCTTTATTGATTTCACACTTTGCTTGCACTCACTCTATATATGTAGCTCAGCTAACAATGGAAAAGGGAACTTAGTTCTGTGACATGTTTCATTGTCAAATGCTTCTTTACTGAAAGGTCATTTCTGAATTAAAAATTTGAAAGCAAATATTAAAAATATTTATGCAGTTTGACACTACTGAACTAGTGCATTTTAATATATATTTGAAATAATGCTTAAGTTATTTTTCTGCCACTGTTTCAATAATGCAGTAGTTATTACCACTTTCCAGCAAGGAAGTGTTCATTCCGACTAAGTTACAATGGAATCTTATGACTCTTGGTGACACAGTTTTGAAAAATGGAATAATGGAGAATCCCTCAAGCTGATTCTCTGAATTCCAAGAGAAGTGACAATAATTTACCATACCTTTTATCAGTGGTGTTATACAACCTTCAGCCAGTTTGTAACTATGGCATGCAACTCAATAGCTTAAGCATTAGAAAAGCTTAATAAAAATTAGTTCTCTAAAAGTTCGCATGTTCTATATGCAAGCAAAACTTGTTTTTTAATCCTCTGTTACCTCACAGCTCTCTTGCATATGGAGGAATTGTTTATAACTTCTTCAAGAAATTCAAATCATGCACATCACACAATTCAGAATAACAAGATCTTGGTGGTAAATTGCTGCTTTTTGAGTGTGGATAATGTTTGGAAGCAGAGGATGCCTTAGACAAAACTACCCTGGTTCTGCTGGTCCAATTTCATAGTAGTCAGCTGACTGCCACAACAGAAGATAGTTTGTTCTCAATCATTCTAGTGCTATAAAGGCACACTCAGCAATGTTATCTTGGGCAGAAAGGGTACCAACCATGAAGTCTGTCTGAAAGGATCAAACAACACTTGCGCTTAGTGTATAAAATCTAAACGTACTTTTCACATTAGAAGTCCAGCTCCTTAAAGTAAGTTTGTTTTTAGCCTTATCTCACAAAAGGACAACTGAGTAGTTTCCTCCTGTGGCATAAACTTTACAAAAAATGATTATCTGTGAGTGCTAATCAAATGTAATTTGTATACGATCAGAGGACATTATAAAGGCTTGCCTCTAGGGCAACTGAGATCTGTTTTGTTATTCTTCAAGCCATGGCTATAGATAATATATTGTCCCCTGTGCATATAGCAGTGATCAATGCACTGATTAATACATTTCTCCTGTTATGCCATAAAATGCCAGGAACTAAGAATACACTCTGAAGTCCTCTTTCTCCATACCCTACAGCATCAGACCCCTGTGAAACACCTTTCTGCTGGCTGTTTGTAATGTCTCACATGTATATACATGCTACCTCTGCTGTCATTGATTTTTCCATATCTACTACAAAATGCCAGGTGATATGAACATTTCAGATACACCTTATTAAAAAGAAGAGTACTTCAGGTTTCTCTTGCTCTCCCATCTGCCCCCACCCCTCTGAAAATTTTAACATTCAGAGAATTACAGCTCAACCTACTAACCTTGAGCTTAATGCTTGGAATACCACAAATACATAAAAAATAAATAAAGATTGCTCCAATTACCTTCTGCTTTTATGAATTGGGACCTATAGCCCTAAATCCAGATAAGAATGTTGTTAAAAATTTGACCTTAAAGCACTACTTAAAAAATTAGTTAACATATTTTCATCTTAACAGTGTCAGTAGATATGGATTTCCTCTTAGGTAATTTGTACTTCAATGAAGATATTCTGATCTCATTTATATTGTTTTATACTGATTAGTGCATTATCAGAAGAGCTATTACAGCTTTACAATACCATGAGATCCAAATCTGCCATTCTGCAGTTTTCTGCAGAGGTGAAGAAAAGGTAAAAAATAACTTGTGCAGACTAAGTCTGGGATTAATTCTGCATATTGGTAAAGGAACATCAATCTGTATCCAAAGTGCCCCAATCGTCTGGACTACAAGTGCCTCCCTTAGCAAAGGCTTCTACAGACAGCAAAGTCTTGTACACAAAAATCATAATCATAACCTCAGAGGGGGAGGATTGACTTCTCTTGCTATCATGTCTGACAAAGTCAGAAGGGTTAACTGAGGTCAACAGGAGGAAGCATACAGCAGACTCAAGGGTTGAACAAATAACTATTTGAGATAGACCAGGCCAACTCTGCAAGATAAGCATCAGTAGTGATCAATACAGCAAAAGCAAAGCTGCAAGAGTTAAGAAATCATAAAGCAGCAGCTTAAAAAAAATCAATCCTTTTTTCCTATCTAGCAAACTACTAGCAAGATTATATTTGGGTCAATGTCACTCAGTTTTCAAATCACTGTGCTTTCTTGGACCTTACATCATACCTATTGCTCCAACAGTCTCATCTCCTCCTCTTTTCTCTCTCAAAATGAGGAAAGCTTACAAACCAGAACCAAGTGTAACTCAGTTTTCTTCGGCTGTATTGCAGGTTTCCACTACGTTTCACACAGGACTCTAACCATGACAGTTGTGTGGTTCTTTCTTCATAGAGCCAGGACTGCAGGATGAAGGTATTTCACATTTATTTCTCTTTCACCTCTGCATTTGTGGTTGCTACTGGAATAGATTGGTCACTTGCATACTATCAAACTAAGTAATTATAATACACGCTGAAAATGTTTGTAGTGTCGCAAGACTACGTGACTAGCTGAAATCTATGTTCTATTTTCAAAACTACTGAAAATGCAATGTGAAACATATTTAAGAATATAATTATCTTATACGCTAGTTTCTCTAATGGTGCCTCCTTCACATGGCCTAGTGAAGCTACACAAAGTAATTCAGAGGTTATTTGAATAAAGACAGTAATACTGTAGTTTTCTCTACATTTTCTACCTTTGCAGCTTCACAAAAAGAGGGAGTAAACAGTCTCTGAAAAACACTCCCCTCCCTTTTCCTTTTCCATAAAAAAAAAACCTAAAACAATCAGCATAGCATCTGAGAGCCAACACTCCGACTGGAAATTCCTCCCTATAAATTAAATAACCCACAGATTGAGCATGTATTTGCATTAGTGCCAAAGAAAGGGAAGGGAACAAATCCATTCTTATCTTGAAGAACATACAGATGCAGAGAGGGCCCTTATTGCCCGTGTGACACCCAGAGTCACCAATGAAAAACATGGCACATCCTTGCAAAGCTAGAGGCATTGTGACTCCTGGCACACCCTTAGTGAGAAGGCTGCTGAGATTTCAGCTGTGGCAGAGCCACTTTACAAGAGCTTATATTCAATATTAGGGGAGTTAGAGAGTTCATAATGCTCCATGCTGTAATATAGAACTCTTGAGGAATGCCTAAATGAAAGGAAGGCTTTTTTTGAGCTTTCCATAGCTTAATTTTGCTAAGTAGTTATATGATCCAAGACAGTTACCGTCCTGAACCAAGTAAACAGAGACAATACAAAACAACTTCCTCCAGTGAACTGCTAATTACACTCAGCACCCATTACTTAATCATTATCTGAACAAAACCTGCAAATGTCATCTGATTAAGCATTAGGAAAACAGAAAACAAAACCACATTGCATGCTTGCATTCTGACTTTCACCTAGATTAAATTAAGAGTACTTTTAACTCCCCTCAACTACTTTTCTCCTATTAAAAAGAGTTTTTCTTCTATAAAGAATAAGGTTAACAGAAAATTTACAGACAAAGTCTAAGTAAAATGTACAGTCAAAACTGTTTTGTATGCTACTTATAAATGAAAATTCTCTGTTGACCAGACTATTCATCCATCTCCTATTTTCTTCCTGGCTGCCATCCAGGGCTCCCGACACATGATTTGTGGAATCCCAGTAATTCATCTGATAGCACCCAACTTCATGTTCTCAGTTATTACATTACATAAATTGCACCTTTCTGTAAATTACACATGACAAAAAAAATTCTGTGTCATACATTCAGACATCAAATATACATCTCTCAACTCACTACTCCTTTTGAGTGCTCGTATGATATCCTGTTCTGTTACCTAACTGGATATTCCCCCCCCCCCCCAACTTGACCCTGATGATGGTTTTCACTCTTCTATTCTTACTTCAAACTTCCAGAACAAGGAAGACGATGGGTTGCATGATTGAGCAGTATGATGAAGAAAAAGGGAAGAGAAAAAGAGCATACAAGTTTTTTATTAGCTGAATTTGAAAGGCTCAAACTGATAACCATTCTGCTGTTGGGATGGTGGTAAGCAGAACTCGTGATGTTTCCTGAAGACATTTGTTTTATCTTCACTGTTTTTTATTATGCCAAGTTGTAGCATCCCAAGTCCCAAACACCTTTAAATACACTAGCACAGAAGCCTGCTCTTGTCCTTTCCTTCACACTAGACCTGGTCAAATAGTAATAACTAACATGTTTGACAGTCTTGTGTGTGCTGCAATTTGCCCTAATACTGTTTGCCAGCCCATCCTCTCGACTCAGTATATTAACCCTACAAAATAATGAACAACAGCACCTTTGAGTTTCAGTAAAGTCAAAGCATCTGCAGAAGCACAGGAGGCTGAAATGTGTTCACAGAGCAGTGCTGGTGATCTCAGCTGTACCCCTGACAGACACGTGGTACCAGCACCTCCCAGAGATGGTACCTACTGAATCGCCACTAGATTGCAGTCCCTCCTCACACAAGCCTCACTTTCAGATCCTCAGGTTAGTGGGGAAAAAAAAAAGGATGTCTGTGTTTACTTTCTCTCCAATTACTCTAATACTCTCTACCGCTATGAGAAGGTTGCTTCTGGAGCTTAAAAAGAAAAAGGCCCAGGCACATAATGCTGACAGACACTAATGCATCCCTGTATATTTTCATTTCTCTACATACATCACCTGCGCAGATCTCATTTCCAGAGATTTCTCAGAAAGGCTCATTGCCAGAGTCTGTCATGGTATCCCTGAAAAAGCAGCTGTGCTAGCAAGGTGAGCAATGGTAGAAAGGGCTACAGCAGCTTCACTGGCATAACTTGCTCCTCACCATCTGCACTGTTAGATGGTTACACCTAGTAACAAAATGTGCTTTTTTTCCCATGCCTGAAGATCAGGAGTTTAATCCAGTGTTGTTGTCCACAATGTAATCTCCTCCCATTCAGTCCACCAAGCTGCTATCCTCTGGGGGCAGGTGCTTGAAATACTGCGCTCGTACACATTGCTAATCACTGTGGGATTACAGGTAAGAGACTGTTCTGTCATTAGCTCCTCTATTTCTTCATTCCAGCTTTAACTTCTTACAACACTAACACAACACCATTATTTCCATAAGGGTTGTGACTAAATTAACATCGTAAAGGAACTGTTCTTTTAACTTAGCAAAATAAATTAGTGAGTCAATTAGTTCATCCTAAATAACAGAAATATGGATAAATAAAACATGATAAAAATATTTTAGAGTGCTAATCTCTCCCCCCAAAGAAGAGAAAATGGTAGCTTTATTTCAGTTGTACACTGCTACTACAGGTTTTCTTTCCCTCATCATTTTGTTATCACATCTTCTGTAATTATGAATGGTCAAATGACCCTTAGTTACAACTCTGACAAATAACTTCTTGTACCTGGAAAACTACTGCAGAAGATTCTCCTTCTCTGTATCATAATTATTAAAATATGACTTTTTTTTCAACAACTGCATAAGAGGGGAAAAGTAATTATTTAATTTACTTGTTCATGTTGTGGGGAATATTTCCTTCCCTGAAATGACCATTTTTTATAGCTATCTGAAGCATCCTTATTTCTACCAGTAGAGGACAGATTTGAGTCATTGCTTAGCTGATAATATTAATAGCATTTGAGATGGAAGCCCAGAAAGCTGAAAATACCTTATTCCTCTGATGAACCAGTGACTTAAAGGTGTAAAATACTGTACAACTTTCTACTAAAAAACAGCAAAGAATGCATTACACAGTTGTGCAGAACACAT
This sequence comes from Apus apus, assembly GCF_020740795.1. Classification (NCBI taxonomy): domain Eukaryota; kingdom Metazoa; phylum Chordata; class Aves; order Apodiformes; family Apodidae; genus Apus; species Apus apus. The sequence continues at coordinate 13,246,751 of NC_067294.1, read as the reverse complement.
TAAAAGGAACTATTTTCAGTGGTCTTTTTCTGCTTGTATTTTTCTAAGAGTTGGCTCTGAATGTGGCACAGGGAACACTGAGTTTTGATATATACCGACTACTTTGAAGGTTACTGTACTTTCCTGATACTAGCTAAGAAACAGCTTGCCTACTTTTAGTGTAGGATATTGTGATAAAACAACAACACAAGACCAAAACCAAACACCAAAACAAACAAACAAAACCAAAACAAACAAACCCCACAACAGTCATAAAATCTTTGTAATAGATTTTGACTACATTAAAAAAATAAGAATAAAAATAGCCAGAAGAAAAATTGTAATTCCATGGAACAAAACAGATATACATCACTGGTCACAAGTATTGACTTTTTTTAAGTAACATGAGTGACAGCACTTGGATTGCTAAGTATTATTCTCATGGGATGGAGAAAAGGACACAGGGACACACCCACAAGTACTGTGCTTCTCATCACATGAATGGGTTTGCAGTTCTTGGTCTGAGTGGGGATTTCAGACCAGTGCTGTCTACCTGTGAAATGCTTAGCTCAAAACAATGAAACTACATTGAATTTACCTTGGGTCACATTTTGACAGGAAATTCAACTGTATGTTAAATCTTTTTTAAAAAAGGCAACCTAAGGTGGCAGGTTGATAGCCAGTATGGGTGGGTTTTCAGATCATGGGAGATCCTTCATCACTATAAAGTGTCACAGACACAATCATCCAAATTTATTCAGGGCAAACAATCCTGTTTCCAAAATAAAGTAAAATTCCTTCTCAGAGCTAACTTGTGAAATCAAGGCAGCTAAATTATATTTATTTCACAAGTGAAATATATATAACATACATCAGCAACTTTATGGCTAGAAATAGAGAATTGAGAAATAAATTTATTTTTCTGCACTAGCTAACTCAAAAAGTTATGGTTATCAACTAATTTTGTAAGGTTCAAATGAACAAAAGCTTCAAAGACTCGCTGCTAATGAAAGACAGAAGTAATTTCTCTCTTAAACACTTTTGTGCTTCAGTATGTTTCAACCAGCTATTCACCATTCCCTTTGAAAAAAACAAGCTTAAAGCCCAAAATCAGCTCTGCTTTTCCTAAAATGGTTTTATTTTAATAAATTGAATTAATTAGGGAAAGCAGAGATCAGCGTTATTAAAAATAGCATGGTTTGGAACAGTTACGGCACCAGTATCTGATATGCCTATCCTGCTAAATGTGTCTGTAGAATATTAATGCAAATACAGTTTTAAGAGCCAGCATATGTCATGCACAAAAGCTATTTCTATACACTGGCAGCCATCTCTATTAAAATACAGTAAGAGGACACTCCACAGGGTTGCTTAGTGCAAGATAAGCAGCACCCATTTGAGACTCAGGTGGCTGTCTGATATTCTCTGCTAATAGAAGCAGGGAATAGACCTTGGAGGGTGTCAGGAAAAATTATGATTAAGGTTTAAGCAAGCAGATACAAGATGGCAATTAAAGAGTAAGTCAAGGGACATGACTGAAACTTTTTTCCCCCCTCTCCTTTGTGGTAGAGCTACTCCACTAACCAGACTGTTGCTCATGATATCTCTTCTTCCTTGTGACTAGATGTGACAACATCTTTTTCATTTGTTCCCAAGTGACACTATGAACACCATTCAGTCAGATAGCATCCCTGTTGGTACACAGCTGTAGGGGTAAGGCCCTTCTTATGCTACCAGTTACAAAGAAAAGCCCATCTACACTCCTGACTGCCTAGCTAGAAGAAAAAGACCTTGTCATGAAACACAAGGTTCACTCATCCCACCCCAACCACCTGTAACATGTCAGCTGACAAGTAGAGAGTTTCATGTGAGCAGGGTGGAAATACTGAAAATCTCCTTTTATACATGCACATGAAGGCAACAGTAACACTTTTTGAAATGAGGAGCTTAGCCTCAATATCAGAGTAAAGTCATGTAGCCATCCCCTGACCTCACATGCCAGACAAAAATTTATGGTTTACAGATTACTTCTTTTGACTACTCTATTATGATATCACAGAAAAGAAATAAGAAATCTAGACAAGAACTTGATTCTGAAAAATCAGGATTTTGGCTTCTAAGACCTGAAGATGTTATCATCTGCAGAAACTGCAAACATGTAAGATCTTATCTACATTCAAAATTCAATTACGTCCTGGACTGTCCCATTACAGTGACCCTTCAGACAAATGTATAGAAAGAACAACAAAAACAAGGACAGGATATGTTATTTTTAAAAAATATTTTCCAGTCTCAGGTTGAAACAAATAGTTGGTTTCATGTTTGCTGGGCTTTTCTTTTAAGAGAAGTAAAAAATTGTCACTTAAAATACTGACAGAGCAAGGCTTTTTGGAAAAGCTCCATGTTAACAGGAGAGGTTTATCTGAGCATTTCAGAATTACCAACTGAGCTGCCACAGGCTACCAACTCTCACACATACTGAAAGTCTTATTTTTTAATACAGTTCTGCAAGGGTGTGCTACAGGAATCCTTAGAACAAAAAAGCATGCAAGATTTCTGTTTATTTCTGGGATCCTACTCTTTGAAGTTTAATCAAAAGCCATGAAAAAGTGTCCTTAATTCATCTTGTAATCTCAGTGAAAAAAGGAAAGAAAGAGGATGTCCTAGACAATAGGTGAGCACCTTCAGAATGCCCGAGGTTAATATTATCAAACACGCATTAATATAAAAGTAGTCAAGGGAAATGCTAACTATGGAGGGAAGCAGTCTTTTTTTCAAGGACTTCCCCATCTTTACTGAAGCCACCTTAGTTATGGGTAAAGACAATTAACCCTTAGAGACAGCTGTGCTTGAGAGAAAACTTAGCTCCAAGGTACATACTGTATTTGTTAAGACAAAGGTAACAGAGAGGTAACAATACAAACACTGTCTCAAAGGCAGACAAGATTTCACAATTCATTTTCTCAGCATTATTTTTTCTTGTTTGTTATTTCTCCTGTATAAACACATCTAGTGAAGATAAAGAACGCAAAATTTCATAGGAACATGAAATTTGCTGTCAGAGAAAGCTACCACACAAACAGCATATCACAAAAAACCTGCATATTACCTTTAAGGGACATGGTCAGTGGAGCTATTGTAGATCTAACCTTGAAAAAAACTTAATAGAAGCAAAGGAAAAAGTGTTCAAATAAAAACTGCTAGCACTACAGATCTTTAATTTGGAAAAAAAAATTCATCCTCTAAATCCTGGTAAGAGAACACAAAGAAAGCAAAAACATCCTTCATTATCTATTCTACAGTTGCACCTCAAATGGGAACTTAATAGTAGCAGCATCCCCACGGCACCCTCAACCCAAATCAAAACCCTATACTCCTTGGGTCCCTCTACTCACCCCCTCTACCTCTGGTAAGTCACAAAAGCCACCATGATAAGAGAGTACATTTACACGAATTTCTCTAATCTCTTTAAAGTTTTTCGATAGTCCTAAATTAAATCCCCTTCACCCTAATCACTTTATCCGTCAGAAAATCCAGAGGATATTTGGATTCAGACATCCATTGCACCAAAGATCTTTCATTACAACACACAAACAAGCTCTTTTATTGAACCAGAACCCAATTATTTAACCCAGCTTCAGGTTTCATTCTACCCTGCTGCTTCCACCTCAACATGGACCTACTAATCTCTTCTGATGGGCATTGCTGCATATCAGTTCTGATACACAGAGATGATTTCTAACCTCCCTTACAGACAGCTACGGATTAAACTGAGATGCCCATCTCAGCTTCTTTGGACCAATGAATAACAATGAGGAAATAAAGTTAAGAGACCTTTTTCCCTTTAGTATGAACAGCATCCAGAAATAGGCAGAAAATGAGGGAAAATAATTCAGCAAAAGAAGCATGAACGCAAACAGCTAAGTGTTGATATTAACTATTAATGTATTATATCAGATAGATGTTGTGCTTCTTTTTGTTTCTCTGCTACAAATTATCAGTCTCCTTGCTACAGTAATGGGTGATGGTGTAACTTCAATATGCTTACCAAGCAGAGGGTTATGAATATTAGAACACAGACTTCAACCTGCTCTGCAGAACAACTCCACAGCTTAATTAGCAGCAGTGATACATAAACTACTTGGTTTATCTTGTTCCCCAAATGCTCCAAGCATATACTAACCAGATATCTAGCATATGGGTTAGTTTGTTGCTGATGAAATTGGGAAACTAGATTAAGTCTGTGTAGAAAGAAAGATGGTTGTATAAACAAATAATCTGTCTATATCTTAACCATTATTAGAAAAACAGGTTGTTAGATCCATAATTTCATTAGCTTCAGTCAACACCCTGGTCTTAAACTGAATGTGTTAGATACTACACTATCAGTAAATATGCAGTTCACCCATTAATATTAGCAGTATTCTCTCTAAATTAAAAAATGGTAAATACACAAAGAAACAAGCATGTGAACAATGACAAGGACTCATCACAAAATATTACAAATAAGGACCTAGGTAAAAACGTGGAAAGTAAACAAAAAGAGCTGGATATGAAGGAAAGAATGAAAAAGGGGAGACAGAAAATAAGGAAGCCAGAGAACTAAATATGATCAGCGATAATGTAATGATACTGAAGGAGTAGGAGACTCACTTCTCAATCCATTTACTACACTGTTTATACCTGGACAAAAAAAATACTCTAGAAATAGTCATTGCTTCCAAAAGAAATTTTAAAATTAGCTTTAATATCAGACAAAACAACATGAACAACTGAATTTAAACTTCTACTTGTGAAATCCTTTGTTGCATTACTGAGTTGTTTTTCTTCCATACAGCTGTGTATTTCCAATACAAATATCTTGAAGGAAAAAAAAATTGTGTTGTTTCCATATTTTGGTATTTGTTGACAAAGAACAGGTATTCTGGATTTTCCTGCCTCTGGTTATTTTGTGCCAACTTGCTTTGTCTTATTCATAACTCTGAACTAGAGAGAATTTATGACTTGATGTATTTACTTGGAGTTGCAGACAAGCATTTTTCATGGAAATAACTTACTTGGACTGTCAACTGCATGGAGTAGTTTTTAAGGAAATACTTTTTAATCTCAGTAGTACAGAACATACCCAGTCTTCTGAAGAACTCCACCCTCTGCCCCGAGTTATCTACAAGATCTTTTCAGACAAATAACCCTACACAGGAGCAGTTTTTTGCATAACCCTTTAACTTGATACTCTCTATCACAAGATCTTTTCAAAACATAACTGTTGTCTGTCTGTTTAAGACATTCAGAGAATTATAGGTGCATTTCAAATTTTCTTATAGTATTTTGACCCTTTAAGGAGCAACTAACACAACTACTGCAACATAAAGATTCATATTATCACTGCAGATTTCACAAATCCCCACTTCTGAGCCTACACCAAGAAAAAGGTTACTCCCATTTAGAACTGTTAACATCATCAGTAACATAAATTAAGCTAACACAGAACCCTACTTAGCCTCTTGAAGTCACATTTCTTTACCGCTACTCCCTGCGTCATTTTATCCACTAACCTGGAATTGGTAGGACAACTATTATTTTTATTTGCTGAGCTGTTACATACTGCATATTCTCCACATAATAACAGAGGAGTATTTATAGTAGTGGTCATAAGGGAGATGGCATGAGAACAGCATTTTTGCAATCATTCAATTGATAGAAAATGCCTTCCCCACCCTCCAAAGAGCTTATTTCACATTAGATGAGTTTCAGTCAGCACTTAGTGCCCACCCCAAAGAAAATCTATTACCTCCTCCAATTCTTCACAAGCACCACACAAACATAGGAACAGATTTCCGGCTTTAAGTGCACTGTGTTTTGCCTGCCCTTTTAGCTACAAGGCAACTAATTCGACTTTTTGGACCTCCATGCAATGTAGAGAAATTTTTAGTTATAACAATCACTTTTTTTTTCCTTTTATCTTTTACCATTCTTGGAAAGAAATTACAGCCCTTGACTATATTGGTTAGAAATTAATGTCATCAATGCAAACTAATTATATGTAGTTAATGTTTCTGTGCCACATCCCCTCACTAATAAAGTGATAAATAAATGTAGTGCCAGAAAGGACCATTTTCTTTTATTTTCAAGGTCAGGATGCCAAGAAAGCTTTGACACGAACTCACTGGGGAGGGAGAAGAAAACATCAAAGGGGTCTTTTAATCATGTTTATTATTGCTGGCAGCATGAATGTATTACCTAAACCTGGGCTAATAATCTTCACAAGTAAAGAAAAAGCATAAAACAATTTCTTGTTATCATTACAAGTCAGTGTGAGAAGCTACACTTACATCAAAGCTCTAACCTACTCATCAGTGTCAAACATTAGTATATAGAGGTGACCAAAAGTGTCACTTATGTTCCATCTATTTGTGCAACTAAAATATCCTCCTAACATATCAAGTGAAGCCAATCTGCATGTGGGACAAACACTAAGCAGCTTTGCAGCTACTGCCTCATTTCACATTTAGAGGTTTTCTTTTGGAAGATATAACTTTCAGAGGAGACACAAGTGTAGTGAAATGTCTTAAATATAAGGTGGATGAACAGAGTTAACGCAAACAAGTCTTCCTCACTAATAACAAAAACCTACCAGGAACCCAATAGCCTAGGCATGTTAACACAGAAGCTAAATAACCCAGGTGCGTTAGCACATACCTCAGAAGTTCAGTTTACTAGTAGCATCTTTACTACATGGCAAGAAGCATTCAACAGTACCTCTTATCCACTAGTTTAATAACTTTTTAGGTAACATAAGGTTTTCACAAACTGGAAGTGAAAAACTTCACAAAACACTGAAACAAATTCAATAAAACTTCATGAAATCACAAACTGTAAAGTGACCTTTAAGTGCCTAACTCTGGATGAAACCAACAAGTGAAGAATAGCCTCACGTCTAAGTAGTTGTGAAATGTCTAAATTAATTTGCTCTGGGGTTCTCCAGGGGAGGCTGCAGGGTCCTGGGATTTTGCCTGCATCCCTCTGCTTTCCTGAGGCACAAGCCTGGCCAAACTTGAAGCAATCAGGGCAGTGTGCAGTACACACCTGATGGGCTGTGCAGCTGTGGGCTCTGCTTATCTCAGTTCTCATTGACACCAACACAATTTTTAACTGCAAGAAAACTCAATAGCTCTGGAACAGTTTATCAGAAAACACTGATAATGTAGCTACGAAAACCAGTTTGTTGTTTACCACATTTGCCTCCAAGAAAGCCTTTCACTAAATCCTTTATGATTGAGAGAATAGGGGAAGAGAAAAGTTCTTCACCCCATAAAAAAAAAAAAGGAACTGAGTTTAGAGCTTTTGCCTTGTAATGAAGCACCATCAGTATGAGAAATCTATTAGGTTATTTTGTCAGTATGCAAAACCTACCAGATAACCAAAGACTAATAGGCAATAAGACAAACATGCTTAATATCATTGTAGTCCTAAGATCAATACTGAAAGGCATGTGTGACACCCATCAGAAACATACGACCATAAGTTACAAATGCAGTCATGCATCACGCAAAAGACCTGGTCTACTATGCCTCAAGCAAAGTCCCTGAAACATATGAACATTTTTTGAACTTGCTTTACAGTCTCTGTCCCATGGGCCTAAGTTTACAGATCACACAAAAAGATCAAATAAAATAGGCTTTAATGATAAAATCTCCCCCTAATAATAAATCAAAACTCTTGTAACAATTGCAGCTAATAAAGATAAAATATGTATAAACCATATATCCCTCAAAAGTATTTAACTAGGCTGGACAGTTAGGAAACAGAAAAGAGGAAGTCACAGGTTTATTTTTCACCTAACTGCACTCAGTGCTTTAAATACAACACAGAATAAGACCTCATATCTGAAGTTATGATCAGATGTTCACTTGCGAAAGGGCCTTGCCACTTAAAGATGCAAATTAATCTCTTCAGCTGACTGTCACTACAGCTTCATCCCAAGAGCTGGAGCACTGCTTCCTGTCAGTACTTCCCATTCATTTCAGTACTGTTACCAAGTTATCTTGCCCTGCTGTGGAAAGCTATTTAAATATCATACCCTGGCTTGAGAACATGGCCAGCCTCAGGCTTCTAATGAAAGCACCGTATTCTGTAGCACACATTAGCAGTGAAGCAGGTTCACTGGCACGTCCTCTCCTTGCTAGTCATTTGTAAAAACGCTGCTGAGCTTTCTACAAGGCAGCAGCCTGTCTGCTTCTCAGAACTAAAGGCTGAGACTGCATGCAGTTATACATGGCTTTACAGCAGTACTTATGATTTTTTCTCAATTTTGAAATTTGAGATAATATTAGCCCAAATTAGTACAAAACAAATCACCATCTTCCTAGTTTTGACTTGGCTATTACTTGTTAATTAGAATTCAGCTGACAATACAGACTGTGAAATAGAAAGGACAGTCAGATCCTGAAAGAAAGAAGTAGAAAACCTTCGAGGACAGAATATGCACATATACAGCTCCCAGAAAAGACAAATAACACAAGACCATATAGTTTTTATGCAACCTAAGATATTTTCTCCCATTTAAGCAGTTACTTTTCTGCCCAGTGCGGCAGTTGCATTTTCTAACCAACCCATTGAAAACATTCTGAGATGACCCTTTCAGGAATTAATAATTCATAGAGGTATCACTGCATGGTACAGTTCTAAGATTAGATAGGGTTGAGAGAATCTATTACAGTATAACGTAATAGCTAGTAAAATATAAAATATACAGTATCTTGCTTATAAATTCATATTCAAGAAGCATTTTTATACATATACCCCATTTCAAAAAGATATCAAAAACCAAAAAAGCAAATAGGAAACCTTTTCCCTACTTGAGGACATTTTAGTATATACATGATCCCTAGCAAAAATATACATATAGTTTACACACCATATTAAGTTTTCATCAAGACCTAGCCCTACTACTTCTCTAATCAGAAGTACGCAACAAATGCAAAATTTTTGTATGAATAAGAGGGAGAGAAAATAAACAGATCCTATGTTCTTTCTTCATTTTTATTTCTACTAAACTTAACATTACTGCCTACAGGGCTGTAAAACCAAAGGCAGTTTTGACCAGAGGCTCAGAAGCTGAACTTGAGTTTTTTGTTTATTTATTTACTTATGGCTGAAAGTGCTCAGTGGTTAAGTAGAACAACTCCAAGATCTTAATATCTCTCCCTGTCTAGTTGAACCTTATAGTCTAGTTTCATTCTTAATAGGAAAATTATAGTGAGAAAAGATCACATTTATTTCACTCTACATACTTGGAAACCTAGAGGTAGCATGTTCAGCATATTGTTGTCTTTATCCAACTGTGAAATACTATTAGCATTTTTTGCAAATTATCTTCATTGGAACAGGCTGACTGCTAGAATAAGCTTGTTGAAAGTCAATTGAAGTGTCCCTATCTAAGGGCCTAGGACCCCATATTACCCACTCTGTGTTTCCAATGAAGAAAATAATGCCACCTAGTCTTACTGTTGTACCAATGACTGAAAAAACAAGACATTGTACAACTACACTAGCTCATTTTATGTTTATAGCTTTGCAGTACAAGCACACCAATGTCACTGAATAATTACCACAATCTTTCATCACATCTCACTCCGTACTTCTCCAGTTGTTTACAGAGCTAATACCATCGCCTTCAACTCACTAAATTGAAACAAACAAATAAACAAACCACCAAAAAAACTCCTCCAAAAAAAATATTTTTCTTTCTTGGAAACACTAATGCAAACCGGACGATAGAACACTTGTCTGCATTAAAGTGTCTCATGACCAAAACCCACAGGATCCAAACCAGTTATACTGTCTGTACCCATGAAAACCTGCACATTTCTTACTGAACTTTCCATACTGTAGCCAAGGCACAGGTGAGCTCCTGCCTCTCCATACTAAGCAAGCATTTCAGAAAAACAACTTCCCCTGCCCTGGTGTATATATATCCACTGCCTTTAGGAGTACAAGCTGCTACCCATCTGAACAGGATGGGCAGACATGCAGAAAGATTTGTCACTTTTTCTATTGAAGCACTTACTATATTTATTTTTTGCTTCCCTGTTTGAAATTAAATGGAATATTACAAATGAGCTAAAGACTGACCAAGTCTGTCAGGTCAATTTCTCCTATATCTTACACTTACATCAGGGTTTTCTGGCAAAGTTGCCAATCTATAAGCACCTTTGTCTGTTCTCTCAGCTCTGTGTCTATTTTCTCAGCAAAATTCACCATATGGATTAACTTCTATTTTGAAAATTAAAGGTATTTTGAGTCTGGGTCTTTAAAAGTGGATGCTGGGGTTAAAATACTTAAACTTTAAAGATTAATTAATATTTGGAGAGGGGAAGGGTAGGGTTTGATTTTTTTGCTTGTTTGGGTTTTTTCTTCTTTGTTTTTGTGGGTTGTTTTTGTTTTGTTTTTTTCAGGGTTTTGTTTTTCTTAGTCATTGGAAGTAACAGAAATATTTTTTTACATAAAAATACCTTTAAATTATGTGTCTTGTTAAGATCGGATTTTAGATATTTATTTCTAGAAAAGTAAGTCCTACTAAAACACATTAAGTCTTAATGTTTTAAGCAGCAACTCATCAAGTTCACACATGAAGATTCCTCTTCTGAAAAAGGTTTCAAGTACAAACCTCTTCTTGACTCAAGAGTCTAAACCCACAATTATTTGCATAACTATGATCTGAAACTCTTGTTCCCTCTGGTAAAAGTAACACCCAAAATTGAAAGTAGCTGAGAAATGCTTTGGTTGTACGAAAAGCAGCAGACCAGGAGACCTGGTTTTTACTTGTGCCTTATCCTAGAGAAACTGGGCTGCTGAGAAAGGGAATATTTTTTTTTTGCTTTGTGACTAACAGAGACAAGTGCTAAGCAATACTTGAACTTCAGATGCTGCAGTATGCGAAAGACTCATCTATACTTAATACATTGACTAAATTTATAATTCACTTGCTTGTAAACACATGTAAACCCCCTAGTAATGGGGTTCTTCCCTTCTTCCCATTATTAAAATAGCAAATGGCTCACAAATAATGAGGGAAGTGCTTCAAAATCACAACAGTGAGCAACACTGACAAGGGCACTGACACAGGAGAGCTGGTGCAGGCCCTTGCTTAGACTTTCCTGCACCTACACAAACAGGTTAGATGCTCAGCTACATGAAGTAGGTCTGTCTTTCCTAAAATTAGTGTTTTGTTACCTGATTATAGTTGCATGGAGGTCCTAATGTTTAAAGATACTACTTCTTTTAAATACTAAGATGAGCTACTGCTAGTTTTTTATCCTATCCCGAGTCTTTCTAATTTAAAGCTGATTTATTTCAAGTTTGAAAAATACCCCACTTAAAACTGTAAGCACAAAATCATTAATTGTTTTAGGTACTTGCAATGTAAACCGATCTAAACAAACATCTGGACACAGGTGCCTCTTCATTCAATATCATATTAATAATTCCAGTTACTTCTCTTTCCTGTTGAGGTCAAACGATTTGTGAGGCATTTAGATCACAGTGGTATAAATTGTCACCTGCTTATACATCTGAAATATCCCAGACATATGAGACTATCCTGTGTCTTGAGCTAAAGGTCTGTCAAATATTGAGCTATCTTTAGTCAATGTCAGAGAAACTTCAAATCAATACCCAAGTAATGCAGAGATGTATCAGTCACTTAGTAGGTAACACTGTCTTTTCAGACAAAATCCAGTATCCAGGTTTCATATAAGTTGGTTTGGTTGTGGGTTATTTGGTTTGTTTTTATGGTTTGTTGTTTGTTTTGTGGTCTTTTTTTAAAGGCAGAAAATATAATCCCAGCTCTTGGGTCTGACAGAAAAATTCCCAGCTCATTTTGCTGGAAGGAGACTGATCCAAGAATACTAGCCAAATACCAGTTATAATAAATGAATTCTCAGCTCCTTAAATTCTGAATGAAGCCTCAGCTGGATATACTGATTATCTACTCCAGTGCTGCGTGTAGCAACACCTTTACCTTTTTCACAGAAGTGTTATGTCTTAAAGCTTAGTCAATTAATTGTTTGTAACAGGAGATGATTGGGTGAATTATAGTGTACAAATGCTAAGAAGGATGATAAATACCTGTTGCTGGATTAGATTTATACACTTTCTGGGGAGTGTGAATATGAACTCTGTCACAGACATACTCAAGGCAGAAGAACACACATGCTTCCCTTGACTATTTTTTTGTATGAGTGGAAAGTTAACAAAACTATTTTGTTGAACTTAACTGCAAAGAAACCTAATTTCCAAGTGCAAAAATCTGGTTTAAGTTCAATTAATCTGAAACTCCAGGCAAATTCAGTAGCTCTAGATGATCAAAGACTTCCTCTAGGAAACACGCTGTTTCAAATAAGAAAATATCAATGATTCCCCATCTTCTGCTTCTATGAGGAAAGGTGATAATATTTTAGATACAATGGAGATCCTAAAAGAAGGCAAAAAACTACAAAAATGACTGACAGCAAAGATAAGTTATGACTACCTACTTATTTAAATCTTCTGTTTCCTTATCCCCAGGGTTGATACGTATCAGACCTTACAGACATATCTGTAAATAGATTGATCACAGGCAGTTCATTAAGCATTAGGCCCCCAGAATTGTACTTAAATATCACTCACAGATCCATGGAATAATTCAGACTGCATGGACTTGAGGAGGTCATCCCCATAATGAACAGACTGTAGCTCTTACTACCAATTTCAGTAGCAGTTACAACACTAGATTTGGGTTGTTTTGAGTAAATTGTCTGATTGTAATAGGAAGTGAACTTCAAAAGAGGTCAGCAGCTGAAATAATCACATTCATTCATTCAAAGAAGTCCTTTCTCCTTGACTGCCAAATAGAAAAAAAAATCAAATTTTTATCATCAGCAAAAGATGAAAAAGCTGGACTTTACAACTTATCCAACTAAAATGACCGGGTCTCATTTGGGGTCAGCATTCTTTTTTTTCATCTGAAGACATGAGAAAATTTTCTATAGATCAAATAAAGCTAAAGATAAATTCTGACATCAAGCATTGTGTCTATTAATCCTCTTCACATATTTCAATTGCAGCATTTTCAATTTACTAGTAACATGCTATTTCTTACAAGTACTTGGTTTGTGAAATAATGTGTCATCTGCTGAACTTTCCTGTAATTCAGAGTCAATTTGATAATAAATTGAAGTGCTTGCATATAATTTTCAGGAGACTGCTTTGTTTTGGTTTTGTTGCTTAGTTTGGGTTTGTTTTTAAAACCAAACTGAGTTAACACAGTGCACCTACATGTTCTACATTGAAATATGAGGATAGGTATTTAGGAGAAGATAATTCACCTCTGTAAGCATAATTCTGGTATAAGTTGGTATTTAAGAATTGCTCCCTCCCTGGAAAACTGCACATAGCTATAATGTCTGGGCCTCTACCATCCCTGATGAACACCAAATACTGAAGTTCAGTACTGCATTTATAACTCACAAGTCAAAAGGAATACATGGATGCTATCTCAGAATCTGATCTAGAATGTATTATTTCTGGATATGTCTTGTGTGTATACCAGCTGCTCCTCCTATTTAAATATCTTATTCTCTTATGTCAAGTAAGTCAAACAGTTCGATCTCTAGTATTTGTTTTGAAGAAGGTTAGCTTGTTATTCATAAATGACTTTTTAGAATACAAAGGGTAAGGGAATGTGTCAGAACAACAATAAGGAGAACTCTTAAGGCAGAAAAGACTGACAAATAGAGCTCTATTCCACAATAATCCATTATTGATTTTACCTCCAAGTCAGAAACAAAATTGCTTTATCACTCAGCTTCTAGATCTACAGAGCATGAAAAGCAGAGTAATAGATGGTGATGTAACAGCACTATTTCCACACCTGCCTAATCCAGAAGTCATAATCATTGCTGGATAAGGACGAAGTGCAGAACAGTATTGTACAACAGGACAGTTTCTTATACATAACACAGAAGGCAAAATAGGATATATAAACAGGCAGTGCTTTCAACTCATCCTAAACAACAACTTTTATTAAAGTTGGATGCAATGATCAGTCAACTAGAAACACAGCATGCTCCTCAAAAGAGAAAGGACTGGGAATGACTGAGAAATCCCTGCACTACGTTCTTTAAATGGCAAAACTTAGTGGATTTAGGGCTCTGCTAAATATTTTCCTTCTCCAGTGCAAAATCATTGTTTTCTAGGGCAACATAGTTATTTCTGACACCACTAATGATGTCAAACACTTGATAGACTTCATAGAAGCACAAAAGGATTTTAAAAGGTAGATTTTGGAATTCCTGGATTTCACTTTGCACATCCTGCTTGTGACTGTCTGAAATACTGACTGCAGAAAGATTCACAGCACTGCTCATGAGATTGCAGAATAAATTCAGAAACCAGAAGAGACAGGAACAAAGAAATTAAAAGAATTAAAGTGCTACTGAAAACAATATGTAACTGTTAAATGTAGTTACTGAGTATAAAAACAGCTGAACATACAAAATTCCAGAGAACTATATTTTATAACACAAATTAATTAATCAGATAGTCTTACCATAAGGAGTGCTGTATTTGATGTACTCTGATGAGAGCCAACTCAGTTTTCTTCTGAAGGAACATAAAATAAAAGCTATGTCAGGAAAAGGCAGCTCACATATTTCCTGCCAAAACACAAATTTAGATAGTTTGTTTTATTAGTACAGATTCATTCAAGAATAAGTATTCTTAGTTGTAACAATACAATATTATTTTTAATAACAGTGTTAGTCTGGAGCAGTATTTTTTCACCAAGTTCCTGTTAAAACAGACGTTTCCCCAAGTGCAGAGCAGCTATTATGCCTGCTTATTTACTACTTCTACTATGGAGAGCTGAGGATTCCAGCTGTGGACATACAGTCCTTCATGCTATTACCATAAATACTTAAGAATGTATAAAATGTTTGTTAAAAAAAACACATGTTCTTTACATCAGAAAACTTTGGTGCAGAAAACTAAATGGGGTGGGGATTAGAAATTACTAGGTGTGAATTCATCTGACAATTATATTCCTATTCTTACCCAAAAGCTCATTTACAAACACTTAATTCAGTGTTCATGAAGGTAAGGGACTGTGTGTTCCTGGCCACAGTATACTGTGCAGCTATGCAATAAACCTCACTCCCTTAACACATTTTTGTCTACCTGCAATTAGAAATTCTTACGCAACGGCCAAGTGATTGGCAAGACACACTTGTGTGTTTGAGCACACTCTCCTAAATTAATACACCAGAACTTCCAGTTTCCCACAGGATGGCACATTTTTTTCTGTCATGCCAACATGTTTAATGAAGCAGTCACATGCATTAATGGAGCATTGTATTCAGGTTCAAATGCTGCCCTCACCAACACTGAGGCTGCTCTGTTACACCATAAGGTTTGTCAGAAATGAGCCTTTTGTGTTCAAATTCCCTTCTGCAGCAGCAGCCAGGTCTTCTCATGCCAAAGCCTCTTCTTATTTGAATGACTGCATTAACCCAATCAGCGCACATGTCTCATGGCAGACAGTTCTGTGATAAGCCACACGTGAAAGCCTCCGCTTAATGGCAAGTACTTTCTTCCACACCCTAAAGGCAGAACAACTTTTATTTATATTTTTAGAAAAAGGAATAACAGATGTCAGCTACATTTCTCACTCAGTAACTGGGGATTCCTAAAGTCTATCTTCTATGACTAATCTTAGCCCCATCGCTAATACATTTTTCACACCTTAGCACAAGTCAGTTGGACACGTTCCACTAACAAACCCTCATCCCAACCACTTGTTAAGCTTTCCACTTGGTATTTCTACTACTTCTTTCCTGACTTCAGTCATCACTACTGGTGAAACTGGTGAGAAATACAGTAACTGAGTCTCTCCTACATACATAAAGATGAAATTTAAAGATTAAGATACTTGAGGTTTATTATAACTGCTGATGTTGCCACTCTTGAAGAACACTTCCTTGTTCCAGTGCTATGTTGCATCACACTCAAAAGAAACAGTGACAGATGTACCACTTTACAATCACTTTTTCATATATGACAGTACTAAGGAACAAGCTGCACTACATTAAATGGGATGACAACTTAATAGGCAAGGTGTACGATTTTAAGAAAACAGAGTATCTTCAAGTTTCTGATGTCAGATTTTATTATCACTGCAGAAGACAAGTCAGTGTAGTACAGGAACTTAAAGCACAAAGTATTAAGTGAAATTCCAAGTGAAAAAGGTTTCTGACATAGAAACAATGTTTCTCAGCCTGTAAATTAAATTTCAAAGATACTTGAAGTTCACACTACTGACACACACTCAATTCATACTCTTGAATACAAACTGAAACACTGCAGCACCTCTAGATTTACATTTCAGATGGAGTATTGTGTAGCATTCAGAAAGAAAGAGTCTACCTTTTACCATCGAGTACCGGAACATTTTTAAGGAACCATGAAGGCTTTGACACTACATTTACTTGCAAACATTTTTTCACACAAAGCTTCTGTAGCCTGAACGTATCTTTGCTTAAAATATGAAAGAATATAAAGCCCTAGTTAAAAATAGAAAACACAACTTCGGTATACCAAGTACCATAAATATCAAGTAGCTGTTACCCAGTTTATCATTCACATCTCCATTTCTAGTTAAAACCTCTCCTGAAAAAATTAGATGACAGTCAATACTCTAGTTACAAATAAATCCAAAAGTGGTTTTCATAGTCCAACCAAATAAGGCAAGTAATTTATTTGAATTACTCAAGTGGAAGATATCAAATCAGGCAGAAACTAGTACATACCTTCAGCATTCCTAAATACCCATCTTTCGTGAATTGAACAAAATTAGGCTAAATGTAGTATTTCTTCCCTAAAAGAATACCCTAACTTTGGAAAAGAGATCCAGTCTCTAAAAACATGCTTCATATTCTTTCCAGCTCTCACACCTTTGGGTAGGTGTGGAAAATACAAAAGATCCTTATTTCCTTTGACACACTACTGAGAAATATTTCTTAATAGATTATTTTCTCTACTATAGAATAATTTTTTTTTTTAGTCTGTTGAAGCAGAGAAATTACTATTGTTTCTGTTAGAGTAAAAAAATTATAGGAAAGCTTGCTTTTGTACAGCTTCAGTGGGGTGGAATGTACTAAAAGAATTAAAACTTGATAGCTTCAGATTTCTAGTAGCTGCATGTACACTGTAATTAGAATCTAAACTAACCCACACATGAAAATAGAGAACAACAGACACCAACAATTGTTGTAGTAAGATGTACTTAACAGTCCTAAGTTTTTTAGTGTTAAAGGCCATGCTGTCTCTTCTAAAGGCCTAGCTAGCTAGTTTGCTTTCAGAAGTGAATTCACAATATAAACGCACTATTCACGGAATCCATACAAAACTGAGTACTTCCCAGACAAACACAACAGAAAAATGAAAACTTGCCCTTTTTCCTTGGAAACATGCCAGAGAAAAGGGAAAGTTTTTTCAGTCAGTAGACGTAAGAATAAAGCAGTGGAAATGTACACATGGCTGGCTGGGAGCAGCTGCCCAGCCACAGTACTCCAGCAGAGCCCAGATGGCTGACCCATAGCTGCACTGCACGACTGCACCAGCTGCCAGCCCAGATTGCAACTACCTGCTGCTGAACTCCAAGTTCACCGCTGGCTTCAGAAGGGTGGTACAAACTGACAAGCACCTCCAGAGTGGGTTTTTGCCAAAGTGTGCCCTGCTGCCTGGATCTCTGGTTGATCAGAGTCCACACTGTTTTACTTGAACAAAGTGGAAACCCTGGTCCCCTGTGCACATGCCTGGGGGACTTTATTTCACAAAAGCAATGCAATCCCCTGGGGTTATCTTGAAACAGGTGTTTTCCAGGCAGTATCACACTACCTAAGGGAGCTTTTCCCAAAGCCTTACTGCTGAGCCCTTCAGATCATGCACTTGTCCCCCAGCCTGACAATAGGAACCAAATGTACTCTGTCACTATGGCCTCACTCTGCCAGTTCCAGCTGGTATGACAAGGGCCAAGATAACAACACTCTCTACAAGGCCATGCAAGGAGGGCAGTAGAAAGAGACTAATAGAGACTTCAAAGGATCTTTAGAGATTGTCTGGTCAAAGCCAACCTCAAGGTTAGATACAAAGCCAGAGAAGCTTGCTGTATGTCCAGAGGTCTGAATATCTCCCTGGAGATCATCCAATCTCTTCTTGGCAACCTGCTCCAGTGGCTAACTACTACCACTTAGAAATGCTTAGCCTCTGCCCTTGTATTCAATTGGAATTTCACTCTTGTTGCAGTTTATGCCTGTCTCCTCTACTTTTCTGATCTACACCTCCAAAAGCCTTCATCTTCTCTATAAATTCCCTTGAAGTAACTTAAGATGGCAATGAGGTCCTTCCCTTAATTTACTCTAAGACGACACCCAGCTCTTCCATTTTTTCCCCATATATTGTGCTCCAGCCGTATAAGAATTATATTCTGATATCATTGATAGCACCAGGAGTACCAGTTATGACTATGCTATCCTTGCTACCTGCTGTCTTTCTCTACTTACTACTGCCAGTGAATAGCTCTTTTGGTAAACTCAAAATTCTCATCAGGTTTTGTTCCCTGTCTAGGTGCTGCCAGTCCTAGCTGCTTCTGTGCAGAAGCTCTGCATCCTATGGATCTGCAATGGTATCTTTAAGAAGAAGGCAGAACTAGTATGGACAGCAAAGCAATGGAAACACTGGGGGAGTAGGATCAGATGGAGAAAGTGTCATACAATACAGCTCTACTTTAGATGGTCATGCCTGGAAAAAGGCTTTCAAACCAGGTCTTCTGACCCGGGACCTTACTATATCTAAACCAGCTATAAACCACACATTTAAACCTATCACACACTCATCCCAAAATTACAATTAAGAGGCTGGACTGTTTTGGGTTTTTTCTCTAACTATAAAAACTTGCTTTTCCTAGATCCAAATAAGTTCAGGACAAGGAAAACTTACTACTGACGAAGGCAAAAAGGATTAAGCATTTTTTGAATTACAGTCTCCGTGAAGTGTATTCCCCAGATCAAAAAAGATTATGTATTCTGTATTTTAACCAATGCTAGAGAAGACAAGTTGATCAGATTTGAACATGAACCAACAACGCAACAAGAGCAAATACTACAAGCCAATAATAACCAGCTGATTTGAATGCCTGCAGACTGGTAGGAAAAAGAAGCACAACCACTGCCAGCACTGGAACTGGAATTCAGGTGTCATTAACAGATCATAGATTCCAGATCATGACAACTCCAGTGGAAAATTTCACCCAATTTCTGGGCCCTATATGCCCTAAGCTTCACAGAAAAGAAGTTGAAAGTTTTTAAAAGATGGAAAGATTTTAGAAACTGGCAACTGAATTCTGGAAGAACTAAGATACTAGTATGAGCATGCAGCAGACAGCTTACAAATAAATGAAACGTGAATTATGTCTATTTTCAAAGGACGTTTTCATAGAATATGAAATATAGCATGTTCTCTGGAGTCGTGCTTCCACTCCTAGCACTCCAATGGTATGCATATTACTTCCACAGCATTAGTTTATTCCCATACTCAACTTCGAGGTTAACGGCATGAAAATATGTAGACAAATACTTTGCAATGTCAGACT
This sequence comes from Apus apus, assembly GCF_020740795.1. Classification (NCBI taxonomy): domain Eukaryota; kingdom Metazoa; phylum Chordata; class Aves; order Apodiformes; family Apodidae; genus Apus; species Apus apus. The sequence goes on along the minus strand of NC_067294.1, from coordinate 13,227,085 downwards.
GTCAGGTGATCAGTACAAAGAGTAAACCTGTTCAGAATGCAATTCTATGTATTCATGTGTACTTGTCCCTTTCCTGCTCTGAAAAAAAGGAATTAAAAAGTCAAGCAGCTTTTATTACTTAGGTTAAAGAGGTACAGTCAAGGAATAAAGAAAATAGTACTACAAAAATGTAATTTATTATTGGATTTAAGCAATAAGACTTCAGAGTACCTAGTTTTACCTCTGGTACTATAAATATTGGATATTTTGTAGCTTAATAAAGATACATATGCTATTACTGGTCAAGGCTTCAGAAGTTGCAGCAAATTGTCCAAAAAGGATTCCAATATTGTGAAGACTCAATGCTTAGCATTAAACATCATACTTAGATTTTTTTACATCCTGATTTCAGACTCTACTTTCACCAAAAAAAACCTGTGTCAGTGTTTCAATACATAAAAAGATTATTTAATATAAAAATTAGTCTATTAAGAAGATAAAAGAGCATTTCCAATGTTCCCAAGTAACATTGGGAAAATTATTTCAGCTCTCTTTTGCTCTGAGTACTAATAAGGACAGAAATCAAAATTAGGATGTCAACACTTCAGTCTACACCGAAACTCAACAGTTGTAATGGCATTGGTGTCCTTGAGCCAGTATACTAAGGATATGTGCATTTACTGTGTATTGTTGTATGTTTGTTGAGGACTGATCATAGTAAAATATATCTCATAGAGCAATGGAAAAGGTTGTGTTATGACTCAAATATTTATAAACCAGAAAAAACAGTAAAGTTTGGTTTAATGTTCAGGAAAAAAAGAACCATTTATTTTTCATTTATCCAGTTCTTTAAGAGCTTCAGTGTACAATATTTTTAATCTTTACATAAATGACCTTGATTAAATTAATAAATGGAGCAAGAGTATCACCTAGTGGTTAAAGGAAGCAGTATTTTTCTCTTGTAAGTTTGGTTGGCTAGAAAGGTGTTTTGGGGCTTTTTTTTCCCCTCCACAGAAATCTGTCACATACTGCACAGTGATATTACATAAGCAACAAGTGACTATAAGAAACGCCATTGTGCCAATGTTGTATGAATTGTAGTTTATTTTTATCTTCAGCAGCTTTTTAAAAACATCACAAATCTTGAAACAGTTCTACTAAATCCTCATTTTAACTTACTGCATGTATAGGTTTCTTTTTTTCTGAAGTAAATCTAATTTTCAACCTTAGATGCCTACTCAGACTTTTTTAGTGAGTATGCAGTATTAAAGGTCAGATAAAACTCTTCTTCCCACAAGAAGTGCAATGAAAAAACTAAGGAGATATTTCAGGTAGATAGAAAATCTAAACTGAAGGAAGAAAGTGCAATACAATAATTTTTAAAAAATCAGTAAAATCCAAAAGGAAGTAATCTGTGTTAATTCTGCAGCAAAATAGTTTGAGGTGTTCAGGTTTTGGGGGGTTTTTTGGTGCATGAGATGTAGGGTTTTTTTATTTTAGAAAGCCCCTCCAAAAAACATAATAAAACACAGACACTTGAAGCTCTGCAATGCTATAGTATTGGTACTCTGAAGCCCATAGGAGCTCCTGTCACAGCCCAGTGCACTAGAGACTACACCAACAAGAACAGAAGCTGGTGCATACCCCTAAGGAGCTTACTATTTACACCTCCACACTGGTATTATATCATGACAATTATACTAGAATCTGTCAGATTACATTACCAAGGGCACAGAGGCTAAGGCTTGTGGGGTTTACCTGGACAATCAGCACGCTGTAATTATTTATCACCTTAGAAGACAAAACAGTCTTGTTTTCAGACAGCTTTCTGTCTCAAATGAGAGGAAAAAATGAAAGTGAAAGGATGTGATTTTTTCAGGAAGTGTCAATGTTAGTTCTCTTTGAGCTATTTGGAAAAGTTACTCTAAACAGACTTGACCTCTTTGTAAACACATTAATCTCTGGGATGGTAGCAAAAAATTAGCTTTAAGGTTGAAAAGAAAAAGCAGCTGCTCCCTGAAGTCGAGGAGACTATAACAAAAAGAGGACTTGTATGCAGATGTAGGACCTCAGTAGCACCACTATGCGACTTGTGGTTCAGCCTTGACTTGCACCCACCAGCTCCCATCAAGAGCTAAGGGGCTTGTGTACGCCTCTCCCAACTGACTGGAGAACAAAGTATGGGTTTCAATGTGTCCTTTCACAGCAGTGGATGATGGTGCAACTCTCATATTTTGCTTTCATAAAGCAAAATCTTTTCATTTCAGTTAAGATTGTTTTAGTTGGGAAGAGTACATATACAGCCTGTTTAACCTGCACTACTAGTCCACCACTACTGAGGACGAGGTCAAGAACAAAAGACATTTGGATGAAAATATCACTCCTTGTTTGTAAAGCACCAGTAACAAGGACATAACATGGCTAGAGATTGTTACACATTTTACGTAAAATTGTTACACATTTTAACTGCACTCAAACAAATAGGATTTAACTCCCACCCATCACTGAAAAACACAGTGCAAGTAGTATTTCAAGAAGTTGCATTATCACCACCTAACAGCTAAACTCATCCTAATGATGTAAGACATTAAATGCCAGTAGACAAAGATACTCGTCTGTCAATCTACCACACTTGAACATCTGAAGTTCAAGTCACACTTGTGATCTCATTCCTTCTCCTGATTTACAGGCAGCAAAGTGCAGGAAAAGAGCTGCCATGAATCTGTTTCTCTTGAACTCTTGGGGTCAGTTAGATTGTGCAATTGCCCTATAAATCTGCATATTTCTGAAAAATGCTTTCAGCACTGTACAATCAGTTTAATCCCACAAAGATGGCTTTATAAATAAAATCAGATTTGTTTTAGGTCAATGAGTCACTTTTTTTGTAAGTATTGTAAATACCTAACCCTCTTTCTTGAGGCATCTTGAGTTGTAACCATTATTCCTATTAATTGCATTGTTTTTATCATGAGTTAAAGTTGCATCTAGAAATAAAGAGCAGATCACAACTGTGCTGCGTAGCCTATTCTGTACTGATACTTGAGATTTAGAAGTCTAAGCTGAGCTGCAGTGTAAAATTGTGTTCCTCTTCTCTGATACCATCTGTGGTCATATCTGCAGGTATTAATTGCTCTTTTGATACCAACACTAACTGTATTAATGCTAACAGTGGGAACATGGACTACCGCAACTTATTACCAAGATCCCCAAGTATATAGAGATACCCCGTCCCCTTTTACTCCTCCAAATAAGATGGTTTAAGATCAGCAGTGTCCAATTCCCTGATGACATTATTAACTCAGGACTGCAGTGTTAAATAAGTCAGATACCAGATCAGACAGAATTAAAGTAGTCAAATTAATCAGCAGAGAATGCATTGTATAATATCCAGCTCAATCTAACTACATTTATGTTACTGTTAGAATTTAGAGACTGAAACTTGCCTTTAATGAAAAATGAACTTTTTTCCCCCCTCACATACCAGAAGCTACCTGACAAAGGTACTGCCTGGTAGAATCAGAATAAGAAAAAATTGCTGCACAACATTATGATTTTAGGCTGCTTAGTAGCTCAAGAGTCACAAGGCACATTGTTTTCTATAGAATAAAACACACCGCAACACACTTGCAAATTTGAGCTGTTTATAACCTTGCTGCTTTGTATTGCAACCTAAATTGCACATTAGCCTGTGCTACTACATTTTTAAAAATAATTCAATACATTCCAGGAAAATTTTGCCTTGTGAAGATGTTCATCTCCCACCTCTTCAGACCTGACCACTGCATTGTCTAATGGATCTAGGTCTATTCCAGATCTAAATCTGGAATATTTTCATTCACCCACATTATTTACCTAGGCACTAAAAATACATTTTCTAATGCTTCCAGTTAAGACAGTTGGCACAATTAACTATGATACTTATTTAACCAGGTGTAAAATGAGACATGGAGCAAGACCCACAACAGGCCAAACCTAAAATAAATAAGCCACTAAACAAAAGAGTCTCCCCTCTTTCAAATCCTTCTGCCATCCTCAAATGTAATTTTAAGAACAAAAAACTCAGAATTGACTATGCACTCAACCATCCAGAATCATTAAATAGTTGAGGTTGGAGAGAGCACCTGGAGTCCCACCCCTGTCTCAGAGCAGAAGCAGCTACAACAGGTTGCTCATGATGGGGTCCTACTGAACTTGAACATCCCCAAGAATGGAGATGCCACCACCTCTCCAGACTGTCTCTGCCAGTGGTCAATGATCCTTACACTAAAAAAGGTCTTTCCTATGTTTCAGTAGAATTTACTGTATTTCAATTTATGCCCATTGCCTCTTTTCTTTTAATTGTATACCACTGAGAAGAGGCCAGCTCTGTCCTCCCTACATATACAATTATAATCAAATTAGCAGCAGAAACCACACCTGTCATTGAGGGTATCACATCTTTTCCAAAGAAAAAAGATCCTTTTTTTTTTGAAAGATAGTAACAACTCTTCACCTTAAAAGAACACCTGTGAAGAAGATAAACCTAGGTTCTGAACATTGTTATTTTCTGTGAAGGAAAATGGCAAGAGGATTTTCTCCCTAGCACAAGTGAATTTTTAACATGTAAAATTTTGCTATGAGAAATAACAATTTAAAACTTTCATTCTCTAACAACAAAGACTTGTTTCACTCTCTCCTCAGTGAAGTATTACCCTGTCTCCAAAATAAAACTACAGTAAAACTGATAGGATTTTGTCAAGTACTGAAACTTGATCACAACTTCAAATGCTTTAACCAGATATGCTGAAAACCAAGATTGTTCAACAACCCTCAAAACAGTAAACTGCATACTAAGCAGCTAGGCATCACCTATCTCCCACTCTGCAGCCAAAGATGATAGCACATTCAGAATTTTGCTTGTACACTATGTCAAAATACCATTATAAAGCAAATAAAAGATTAAGGTCTCCTTCAGACCTCCTCCTCTTCGTTAAATTCTGCAACAATTATCTATTTCTATCTGTGCTGTATCTGACTTGGAAATAAGATACTCATGTACACTGCTATCTCTCAAGCATTCCAGAAAGGTCATAAAGAACCCAAATAATTGGTGTTTGGATCTCTCTAAAAGCCACGGAACTTGGACAGAAACATCAACTCCTCTACAGGCACAATGACAGAAGAGCATGACTTCATCCTTATTATCTGGGAAAAACAACGTGCAAGGGTTCAGATTCATAAATCACCTAGTTCTACAGTTTTATTGTCCTCCTTGTATTCCTTCTGGCTTCAGAAATCAGTGCAGATTTCTTAACCTTGTCCCAAATTTTATTAAAGATCTTAAAACACTACAAGGTCTTCTGCATAGTTTTGCGCAGACAATGACATGACAAACAAGATTTGTCTTAGGTGCATTTGTATGGATGGATTGGACCAAACAAATTAATTAGCTCAATCCAGCTCTTTACAGCTAGCACAAACTCATTTTGGATTAATTTTCAGGTAGCAGAGTTTTTTCACTCAAGAGATGAAATATTTTGGAATGAGTTTGAATGAGGAAGTTAAAAACATCAGATCTAGTATTTTTTAAATCACATACACTTAAATAGAAACAGGCAAAGGGCCCTAGCTCACATTATTCTTTCCACCACACTAAGAGAAAAAACAAAAGGAAAAACACCATAAAAACCTTACCTGCTCTATAATCTTTTGGGAACTGAATAATAACCATGTTTAACAGGGATATAGCAGTTTACCTCTTCAAAGCACCACACAATCGTTAACTGGGAAATTATCTGACAACATTAACCTGTGTACCTCACAACTGCCATCAGTGCTGCACTCCAAATACTCTTCATTCAGTGCTGTTGAGAGCTTCACTGAAGACAGCAACTTGGTTATTTTTCAAGTTTACTTGTTGAAGGGTGCCTCAGAGGGCAATACCAGTGGAAAAGGGCCTGGTAAGAAAGCTCACAACTGACAAAGGATTTGTCCCTGACACTCTAGCCTTCAGAAGGATACCAAGCAGTCAGCTCACTGACAGTAGCTGTGGTCCACAGTCAGTGTATGATGGATGTTTACTATTTCCAGAAACAAAATCATGCATTTTGCTACTTGTATGAAAACCAAATAGAAGTCTTCAACTTCCAGCTAAACAGTTCTGTTCAAAAACTAGGAAATTCTTTTGTGTTTAGCAAAGGGAAGGTATGGGTTGATGTATCTACGAACAGCAAACTACTGAGCTAATTTAATGATTACTCTCCTCTGAAACATCTGCTATTTAGAATTGTACATGCAGGATTTCCACACAGATTTCCTAACTTGATTACTACAGACATACCAGGTACCATTAAGTGATTTTGCATTCACTTTGGCACAACCAGTAGGGTGAAGTAGTAATTTATTAACTGGATATTTCAAAGTCACCTTTACCATTTATCATATATTAAATATTATTGTGCAGAAAGAAAACCCATGACAAGTAATCCAGATCATTCAACAGGTCTCCTTCTGATAAATGCTCCCTGAGAAAGAGCATACACAGGAAAAGGATCCCTGAGAAGCTTTTACTATTTTTGGCAAAGCAGCTGCAGCAAATCAAACATACAGAAAACTAACAGATTTATTTCTCCTCCATCCCCTTCATTTCTTCATCACTATCTTCTACATAAACATTTGCAACTTCAGAGCATTATAATAAGAAATCCTTTATTTGCATTTTACCTTAATGCGGCTTGAGTAAAGGGGAACTTCAAGCTAACTCTGTAAAAAGGACATCTCTCTCCAAGGCAGAGCAAGCCCATAAACCAGAGTACTATGATTCCTCTACAAGGGCTTCTGCTTTCCAGCACCTTCTCCAGAACAGAAAACAAAATTTGTCAAAGATTGTGAGGCTAATTTGAGAATGAACATGGCATGATGAGAAAACTATCTTTTAGTCAGAGATCACCTGTAGTACACTCCAGCTTTCTGCCAGGATAGAGAAGACCTCACCTCATTTTCAGATCTTTATAGCAAACACCACCAGATGTTTGTTATATTTGTAGCAACAGCAGACACTGATAGCCTTATTAGGCTGTTTTCAATTCCCATTTGCTTTCAAAAAACATTCCTATTTTTAATTTATTTGCACAGTGATTACAGTAGGTGAGCTTTATATGCTGCAAATATTAGCAAAAGAAATAATTTCCAGAAAACCTTAGTTGTTCTTGCAAAAACCTTCTGGATACACATCTGACCACTTAAAGGTATAGGAAATATCATGGCTTTAGTGAGCACATAGGAAACAACTCATGCAAGGTTCACTATAGTCTAACTCTCAATCATTATGGGAAGCACAAGTTATCACATATAGTTAAGGCATATATATCCCCTCTTTCCTATGAACCTACACATGGTTGTTTATATCAGGTTTCCATATCAGCTCCTAGCCTGCTGAAGATGCCTTCCAACTGTGCATAAAATTAAGCAGTAGTGTTGCATTACAGAATTAAGGCTAGCAGCAGTAGAAGATTTACATTTTTTTTGAGAAAAGGGCACAAGCTTTGCAGTTCTTTCCCATAATTTAGAAAGCATTACAAAAAATAACAGGATGTGATCCAAAAGCTGTAATAGAAACAAAAAAGTAAATATGACAACTTCTTTATTCACAGGTTAAAGCTTGTTAAAATTATTTAAAGGAGTCATTTTGTCCTTAATTGGCTAATGCAATAAAAAACAAAGCTAGAAAGCTGATATTTTTCCTCTTTCTCTTCAGATCTCTCTGATTTAAATTATTTTCTTGTGCTTTTGGTAGCTCCTCCTCAGCTGCAGGACTATAAAGTTGTCACCATGTGCATTTCCATTGTGTCATAAACCCCAACTATATGACAGTCAACCCCAGTGGCCAACTTGCTGAGGAAGGGTCACAGAGCCATTTTTAATTCGCAACTATGGTATTTGAATGCATTCTAAGATTGATTATGCCTTGGGGGAGTTTTGCAGTTTTTCACAGTAAAGCTTATTTGTTCTGTAAATACCGGCAGTTTCACTGAGGATAGTTTCTCTTTAAGGTGTCCCCATTCTTCAGTTGCCCCAAAATGATCTTGCACAAATGGACCTAGTGTATTATACCATGTCTAAGCTACCATGTCTATTGTCAATAATGAATGCTATTACTCATATGCCTAAGCACTGTAAAAGGCTGATTTTGTCATTCTTTGTCATTGAAGAGACTCTTTCAGAAAAATCTGGAGTATTTTCTTTCTAACACGGAGACTCTCATGAAACTAATCAAGCCATATCATATTTGTACACACTATTTAAAGATGTGCCCTTACACACCTAGTGCATTGTCTATGTCTATGGGCTGATATTTTGAGGAAAATCAAGGATAACACACACTGAACACAATCATGACAATATACTGCCTGCATTTCATAAATTAGTGTCCTCAAGATCTTCTCCACTTAGTTGATTGTTCTACAACAGCACCTTTCCATCTTGGTCTTGTCAGACTGCTATGTCAGCTCTAGCAGTTTTTCCACAGAAAAAACCACAAATCTAAACTACTTCAGTAAGAAATGGAATTGCTCCTGGTTGCACACTACTTAACAATATGCAGTCTATATACCAGAGCAGAAATTACTGGAGAAATAGGGACAAATTACATTAGGATTCAGATTCACTGGCAGTATCAAGGTTTTGTTTTCTTCATCCCCAAGTGTCCCCTTCCATTTCCTCTCTAGCTTTCACTAATCCAGACAATTTAGAATTACTACAAACCCCAAACAAGCTAAAAACCAAGGAGAAATTACTTAAATGAGACAAGGAACATTAGAATAGATTTTTTCCTTCCTTCTTACTAGCTTTAAAACAGTATCTTTAGAAGCATTCCCACAGAGAACTGATTTAACAAGGAATGAAAAAAGAAACTGAAGTATAAACTTTTGCTGTAATGCATGAATCACAGACAGAAGCAGTTTGTCTATCAGTTGGACCATACCATAAATTCACTGATACTGCAGCGCACCCAGAGCAACATAAAGCAGCTGCAGATTTAGGAAAGAAGAGCAGCAAGTCAAATTATGGTGATATAGTCTGTCATCTTGTGCAATTAACGTGCATCCTCCCTGTTCCTGCTAAAACCTAACCCTGAATACACTTACTACTATCATACTCCAAAATCTAACTAAGCTATAGACTTTTTCCTGTAGATATGTTAAACTTCCTTACTCAGAGTATATCTTGCCTGGGCAACTGTCTTAGAGAGGAAGAACATCTAGGAAGAAAAATATATGATAAGTTATTCACTCAATCAGATGATAAGCAGTTCATCTAACATTTGGGAAGAGGGGAAGAGGGACAGAACCAAAAAAAAACCACACAACTGCTGCGTGAATGGTTTATTTTTCTGCTGGACATCTGTCAAAACTTGAACCCCATCTATAGTCCCCTCAGACTCATTCCATTTTCTCACTGCATACATGATGAATGCAATTCTAATTATCAGAAATTACTTAGATCTAGCATTTGGTATCAGTTTATTCAGATATAGATTTTGCCACATTCTAAGAATTTTTTTTGCCTTTCCTGTAAGGCAGGAACTAAAGGGTTTTTTGATTTTTAGGTGATAGAATTACTCTTGATACAATTATTATTACGTGGTTTTAACAGATTAACAATAACCTGTTTTAATATTGTTATCAAGAAAAAAGTATAGTCCAGTTATCAAAAGCACAGAGAAATCAAGAGCATGTAAAGTCTCCTGTCCTTAAGAACAGTACATTATTCATTTATTTAGCTCTTGTGAACTCTTTGTGCATGGTTCATTACTGAAACAAAGGTTGCAGCTAGCAGCATTTATGTCTTCTCCCAAGTGTGCTCTTATGGAATATGTCCCTGCCTCTCGTTGGTAATCCTTTGCCACATCTTCAAAAGAAAGAAGAAAAACTCTTGCCTTTCAACTGTCCCATTTATTCAAGAAAACCAGCATGCATGAAGAGTAAAAATACTTGAGAGCATCTTTTGGGGAGAAAAAGAAAATAAAATTAAAAAATCAAAACAGAAAAAAACAACACAAAAACCCACAAAAAAACCTCAGACCACAACGTAACCACGTTGGTAATGTTTGCATTTAGCAAACAACTCTTACCATGATTGATAACAGCACATGGTTTTACTAGCTCAGAGGAATCAGAAGTATTTACTAGTAGTTAATTTATCAATTTAGGTCTTGTTGTAGGACTCTGTTCCAAAGGAGGCTTTTATTTGGGTTTGCTTATCTTGGTTTTGTTGTGGTTTTTTCCCCCTGCTCTGGCCAAGAAACCTGTCCTGAGGAAGACCCATAGACCTGAGCCTTATGTCATTATGAACAGCACTAACTATGTTTCAAGCCACTGGATCTGTAACAGACCTGAAAGAAATCTTAAACTCTGCCCTCACACACCCAATCAAGTCTTGGGAGAAGAAGTCTGAATGGACTGGAGAGTGAGTAGGTACTATTTCCACAAATTAGCTGCTATTTACATGTTTAGGTAACCAAATAGGCATCAAACATGACATTAAAGTGTTGGCATAGTACTTCCAGCAGTTTTCCTACTTGCCCTCTCTGCTTCTTTGCTAAAAACTGTGGAAGGAAAAACAATTCAGTCAGAACACCTCATTGGCCTGGCAAATTGTAGGATGCCCATGTATTTTCTGTAAGCTACAAAATTCCCTTTTAAGTGACATACCTGCTATTGGTATTTAAAGGAATCCTAATTCACATTTAAGAGGCCTCGGTGTAATTTATTTTCATCCTACTAGAGCATACTGGAAACCTCTTAAGTACAGACATAAGGCTTTACCAACACGAAGCTTCATCAATGTGAATTTTCTCCCCTGACATTAGTGCACCTTTAGCTCATGACTAACTGAATTATTTCAACTCCTACTTATTACCAACTAAACCAAAGTTTTAGTTACTTATCCCTTATTACACTATTATTGCCTACCACCTATCTGATGAGTTAGGAGCTTGGCAAAGAGTTGTGTATAGAAACAGTCTATAGAAACATATCTAAAGCACATAAGCTCAAACTTGTTCACTTAATAAAGGTTTAATTTAAAACTACCTGTGTTTTCTTCTTGTTTAGACAAATTAGATACCTACAAGCTATCCTTTGGGCAAAATGTCCTGGCTAACAACCTTAAAATTTAAACATGATGTCCTACAGATTTTTTCCAACAAGCACACCTATACATGCAAATGCACACACACACCCCAATTAACTGGAGATACACTAAGTATCAGTGCCACACAATAAGGCTCATCTTCCTCTCAATCTTACCCTGCTAAGCTGTGCTGGTTGGAGGAAAGTCAACGCAAGCCACTATGATCACTCTTACTCCCATAGTCTCAACTACTACCTGGAACACTATAGCACTGACTTAACTGCACTCAGATCTATTTCAGACACTATAGAATAATTGTGTACCATTCATACAACACTGCTCAGCTTAATGTAGTATTTTCCAGGTCATGGTTTAGGCATTGGCACATTAACTTTAGCTATGAGACAAAAACTGAGAAAGCTAATCAGTGTATTGTTGTCTGCAAAGGGGCAAAGGTAACAAGCTGATTGTCCTTTTAGTGTTTAAATATCAGGGCAACTGAGAAAAGCAACTTCATTCCACTGTTGATGCAAGATGAAGTCCACCTCTTAATGAAGGAATGGCTGAGGTCTTCAACAACAATGAATTTTCTATACACAAAACTGGCATTTCTTCCCTAAGAGTGTATTTCCTAGTAAACAACTCTTTCAAAAAAACAACTTCAGGTTTGCTTGTATTTCAAAACCAAGAATTAAAAACTGAAGAAGTAGGACTTGAAAAGCCAGGCTGCAGAGTATTTCACCTCTCATTTGAGCTAATTTGAAGTTGTGTGCTGAACTACTTTGCATTTTTTTTGTCATGACAGGAATATCCCCATTTGAGGAAATCTTGTTTCTCAATGGGGAAGAACAAACTAATCCCAAGCCACTATATCTCTTGCTTCCAGGCACCAATTCTAGGTACTTTTTTTGGACACTGTTTTGACTGTTTCTATGACACTGTTTTCCAAATTAAGCATTTCTGGCATATTGCAGAGCTACATTACATCTGTGAAACGTACCCAGGTAGCACTGCACAAGACCAGCTTTACTGCTCTTTGGTACTATTCAGTTGTGCTGTAAGGCAACCCAAACACCAACAAACCTGAAGCAATACTCTACAACTTACCTCTCTAATTGTTCTATTTGCTACAGCAGAGCTTGCAGTGCCCTGTTCCAGCCCTCTAACCAAGGCAGCCCCCTGCATATACCTGCCAACTGTACCAGGTCCCCTCAGAGCTTGCCCTGAGCAGACACTATATGCACAACACAGGCCCAAGCCATTTGCACAGCACTCTAGTCCCATCTGCAGCAGAGCTTCATCCTCACCTGGCCTTACCACAACCATCCCTTTCAAATATATTGCTTGCAGCCGTTAACACAGTTTGGAGGAAGTCAGTAGAGTAATCCTTAATATTGAATCTTTTTAAGCAAAGCAGTGCCCTGCATGTAGCAGCTTTACTCATGGGAATGTCAGTAAGGAAAATCCAGGTACAGAAACAACTGACTAGCAATAACCTTGTTAAAAATTTAAACTCCGTAACAAACGTTCATATTTGTATGTCACCCTTCCTTGGCTTCAAAAAAGTGTAAGCTGTACTTGAAAGCTGCTGCTATCTACACCTTCTGTAGTGAAAAGCATTATTCAATGGGCAATTCATAAAATAAGCTTGCACAAATATCTGAGTCCAAGTTTCATTATATATGTGTAGCTAACAAAAATAACCACCCCTTTCAAGGCCTGAATGATGAGCTGGAACCCACCTAACCAAGACAGTCTCAACTTCAATGCAAGCTTTTCAACAAAGACCAAAGGCACTTGCACACCAGCCACAGTATGTGTTATTTGCCTTTCTTTCCCAGCTTCTGTCCAGGCAATCAGAAAGACATTCTTCATTGCCCTTAACGAAAAACTAAAATCTGTGTCCTCATACAATCAAAGAGAAATCCCCTTTAAGAAGAGAGTTCTAAGAATGAAGCTCAAGAGAAATACATTCAGGTAATATGTCAGCTATTTACGCTGCAGAGCTGAATAAACAGGTTGTTACATAAACTCTTGTCTTGCTTATTTACAATTTGCCAGCAAATGAAGCAAACTTCCTATGCAACTACTGGTCTCTTCCAATAGCTTTCAGGAACTACTTAAAAGTGACAGTCATAAAAGGACTTAATTTTTTGGCTAAGTGTCCCAGTGTAGGAATGGATAAAGGTATGTTGGACAGAAGATCTCCGTTACAGGGGCAAAAGGCCCAACTCAGCCACCATATTGGAACTGTTCAACCCTTTAAAACCACAAACATTTCAAATACTTTAGCAACACAAAAGAAACTTCAGCAGAGTGGTCAGCAACAGAGGAACTCAAATCAGTCTGTGGTCATGATATAGGAACTAGCGGTTACAAGAACATTAAGGGCATTCAAAGAGGAGATAAGCCAACTCATTATAGTGACAAACAGCACCCAGATGCAGGAACATCTGCTCAGAGAGCCAGACACCTGCCCTTGCAAACAACTACTGTTCTCAGCCTACAGGCAGAGCAGTCTGGAGGAGGACAGCTGCACTGGCATCCTGGTACAGTGACAGCTGATGTCCCAGCTAACAGCAGTTTAAACCAAGCTCAGCCTGATGGCACTTGAACCCTTCAGTGCAGTGGGTCTCTGTCCTACAGTAACAAAAGCAACTATTTTATTATATGATGCTGGAAAAAAAAGCAGTCAAAATCAATTCCTCATCCCATTTTCTACAATCAGTTGATTGATTATTGATTTAATGGAGCATGAAGTTTTCCTAGTTTACAGGAGAGGAAGAACTCCTACTGATGACAAATGCAAATGTATGGAAGTACAGTAAAGGGTGATGTGCAAGCAGGAAAGCTGAAAAGTAGCCTTTGGATGGGCTTAAGCAGACAACCAAAAGAGTCCAAGGTGTTAAACAAGGGTCACAGCCCAGAAAGGGCTGATAACTGTAGACTCTGCACCAGAGCTCTTTAAGAGATCGCAAGAGGGCAAACCTTGTGCACAGGACTGTTTTCAGGGAAGACATAGGGCTTTTCAGACAAGTGGTGTGATACAGAGGCAGTCAGGAAAAAACGCTATTAAAGAGAAATGTTAAAAAATAATGAAGTACAGACACTGGGGTGCCCATTCTTTAAGGAAGTGCATGATTTAACTAGATGTCCAAGCACCCTTATTAGGATCCACCAAAAGCTGGAAATAACATATGGGTGATCATACCATTAACCAAAAGGAATAGCATTGCTCAGACTCCTCGGACTAACCAGGAAGTTGAGGCTCCTTACTTTGTTGCCCAAACTAAATCACCTAAGTTATGCAAATACCTCAGGCAATCGATTTTTGCTCCATCTATGTGTTTTCTATCACATAGTATTGAAAATATTGGAGTAAAGAAATATGGTATTAGAAGTGACAGAAAGCAGGAGTACACAAAGCCAGCCAGTTACTTAAGTAGCATAATAGCTACTTGAGTTAATTCCTAGAATTCATTCAAATCTAGAAGAAAGTTTGCAGCCCAAACATGTTACAAATTCAGCTGATGCCCCAGAAGACAGCAGTTCATTTAGGAATGGGACATTGCAGTAACACGCATGAATAAAAAGTCTTTTTAGATTACAACGAAGTCATTACAGACAAAAGTTAAGGAGATGCAAGAAGCTGACTGCCAAAGCACACAACCAACTTACATACCAAGATTGGAATTACTGTAAAGTTACTTTTAGTAGTGATATGACTCAGCTAGGCATCAGTTACCCTAACCACAAGAAGTCAAAGGTAGCTGCATAACTATTACAAATATGACTGGTGAAGAACATGTTGAAGTGAAGCCTCTACTGCACCCACCCTGTTAAGACAGTTTGCAGCAGTGAAAGAACCGTGGATACAGAGTGTCTCTGCCTGTCCCCTCCCTGAAATTCTCTTCTAGAACTGCATTCTTACAAATCAACATGCACTAAGGACACAGCTTTCAGTGCTCAAATTAAGCTTTAAATACTCAAACCTATTAAAGCTCATACTTTAAGTCAAACTGTGGTTTTTTGGGTTTTTTTTTATGAAACCAAGTCATGTTTCCCCCTTCCCCCACCCCTAATTTCATAATTACCAATACAAAAACTCATTTGGTTTACTAATTCGCAATGGAGAACTTATTGCTATTGAAAAACATCATATAGCTAAGGTTCAAGGGTAGGTCACAGTCTATAATGTTGAAATCCAGAG
This sequence comes from Apus apus, assembly GCF_020740795.1. Classification (NCBI taxonomy): domain Eukaryota; kingdom Metazoa; phylum Chordata; class Aves; order Apodiformes; family Apodidae; genus Apus; species Apus apus. The sequence continues at coordinate 13,211,784 of NC_067294.1, read as the reverse complement.
GCAAAAAAGCTTCCTAAGGCTTTTGTTACCACAGGAAAAAAAGGTGCAAATGCTATAAATAAAAGCAATAAAACCCTTTCTGATGACATTATCCTAAGATTAGCAAAGAGATGCCCACATATCACAGAAAGCAGACAAACACAAAGCTAATTGGTAAATACGACAACTACGTTTTTGATATTTAAATGTGAAGCTTAAGCTTAATGAACTAATACACCAATTTAATTTCATCTTGCCAGGTATAACAGAAACACTCAGTTAATTTCTAATTCTTCTAGAAAGGCTGTTTACTCTGAAATGAACAGTGAGGTAAGTCATCCAGGCCTAAGCATTTTATAGATTGGCACGTCAAAAAGTTTGTCTTGTGAATATTTCTTTCAAAAATCATAGTATTTTATATAAGCAGTCTCACAGGATTAAGTTGCTCATTAATTACTGTAATTCCTTTTCTTCTTAAAAACACTACTCTGTTGATTGACTAGTAACCTTTTATAAAAGATGATTGTCTTGGAAACAGTTTAAAGTATAAATACATGCCACAACAAAAACTTTCATGCCTATAGAAAACTCAGAAAAAAGTCTATTCTCACTAAAACTGCAGCCTCATTTGCTAGAGTACATCTGCATGTTTGGGTCATGTTAAATACTAAACTTAAAATAATATTACTCCACTGAGATTGCATCAAGTTATGACTGATAAGTACAAAGGGAAAACAGTTTTTATGTTAAAACTGACTGGTGGAAAACACTAAAAAGCTTGCTGCTGCTTGATAAAGAAGTGCTCCATATTTAAGAGACAAAACAGGTGTGTGCAAGTGTGTCTAAAAACAATATAAGTGCTAACTGTTGGTATCTGTAAATAGTTGGACATTCTTAGACAAGCATTTCTTAAATCTGTGGTTGCTTTCTAACAAAAACATGAACAAAACCCTCAGAACCAGAGTTCTGCAGAAGCTACTGGAAACCTAAGCAATCTGGGTCCAGTACACAAAAGCGTGCCCTACTGACAGTGGAATACTTTTCCTCCCATTTTTTAGAAGAGAACTGAATCACAAAGGCCAGCAAGTATTGTGACCTTATTACCTAAAAATGGAAACAGAAAAATCGAAGCTACATTACAAAATTGTTTGGGTTTTTGCACCTTTGCCACAACCAGGCAATTTTTTAGAAGCATTAAATTAACTTATTATGCCAAAATAAAAAATATTTCCCATTGTAGATGCTGGTTACGTGTTTTGTTCTTTGTTTTTGTCAGGTTCAGGTTTTCAGAAGACGACAAAATTAAGGTTGCATCAGTGGGTAAAGAACAAGGAAACTATGAAGGCAAGTAATTCTATTCTTTTAGCCATTTTTACCTCATGTGTCTACAATTTGGCAGAAATCTGATCAGCAGACCTGCAAAAGGAATCCTCCCTAATAAGGATCTACAAAATTGAATTAGGAAAATTCAATACATGATGAAAAACATTTCTATTTAAAAAAAGATTTAAATAATTTTCTTATTGTGATGAATGATCAATATCATGCCCTATCAAAATACTATCTACAAATAAAGTTGATTAGGGCTGATGTGCTGTAACCAAGTTTTATTCTTCATGAATATCTATTAATATCCAGTACAAAAATAACACCATATGGAGAGACATCCTTCAGTTTTTGCCCTCTTATTAAGAATAAATGCCTTGCAACTATAGGGGCTGGCCAGTGCTCACTATAGCACTTCTAGCCCATTTGCAAAAACATCATGCTTCAAACAGTGGCAGTGCCTGGCAATAGTTTTGCTTTCCAGTGGGTTTGCCTGGGGACTTGGTATATCTGTTCCTCAATCACCATTTAATCCAGACAACAACACAATAAATTAACTAACTTTTGGACACAATTTAAGTATTTCAGGCCACTTCTAATATTCATCATATCCATGGTGCATGACCATCCACAGTATGCATGCAGAAACCAGCACACAGTCTGAGCCAGCAGGTATGGCTCTTAAGTATTTTCAAATGTAAATTTCACATTCTGCTCTTACTGTTTATTACATCTTAGTAACGCCTGAGTGGACAACAAAAGGCTTTGAAAATTTGACAAAAAACATACCATAAACTAATAGCTACCTCAGAACTTTTTAATCTATGCCAGAAGAGCATGAAACAGATCAATCATCACAATTAACAAGACAGCATGATACAGTTACTCCGAAATAGTTCGTCACAGCTTGATTTCTCTAGAAAAAACTTGGAACACATTAGTTCTTAAGGTAAATATTAGCTTAATTATTCCTAAGGAAACCTGTGGCTCAACAGTGTCATGCTAAGTTAAAGGTAACCTTTTCTATTTCAAATGCAAGTCAGCTTCAACACTAAGGTAGGAGAATCATGCTAGAATTGATGCTGTTTTGTTTACTGAGCTAAACAAAAAAGCACTAAAACATATTTACTCTATTTTAAATATCTATCCTAACTACTCTTTACCTGTGTTTTCTACAGTTTCTGCTAATTTTTAAAACAGTATTGGCAAAGCTTATCAAACAATACTCATCTTGCTAAACAATTGATCAATGTACTGAAATGCTGTGTTCCTATTTATTATGTATCAAAAGTTAGACATACCACAGGCTTAAATACAACTGCAGAAAGAAAACAGCAAACAGTAAGCCCCGTGGAAAGTAATAAATTAACAAAATGCACTTGGATGTTACTTATCACAGAGCTACAACACATTCACTTGAAAAGTGGGAAAATATCCTGGCACTTAAGCAAGTCTAGTCAAACTCATTGATTTCCCATCTCTGCATTACAAGTGACAGAATAAAGGCACAATATGACAAAAATAAGAACAAGCTCATGTTTTTGGAATGAAAGTCAGCTCCAAGACTGTGTTCTTATCAACATTCATATACTGGGTTAACAACTGCAGTAGAAGATATTACAAGATAAAAATCAAATAAATGGATGGTCAAGTTGTAAAGACCTTGCAATATTTAAGGCTCAAAATTTGCAAAAAAATTGGCTGTTGCTAAACTGCAATCCATAGTGTCATAAAGAGCTGTTTCTAGTGATTTCATCATTATCAGGTTCAGAACTACTATTATTTTTCTACTAAGAACAAAAAGTACACTTTAGATGGCCTTTTTGTTGAACTATTTTACCTACCTTCCTTTTCATTGAACAGAGCAGAATTTGTACCTATGGCTTTCTGAAGAAACACCAGCTTGGCAGACCATGCCACTTACTCTAAGTGTACTAGAATTTGACTCAAGATCCTGACTACAGCACAAATAATAATCCATAATATACTGAAGTTGCAGAATTCAAACAGTCACAGTAATAAGGAATTAAGATAAAAAGTATGTATCTTTTCACCAAGACAGAAATTTATGGAGGTGTTGCATTAGTTTTTGTGGTTGTCAACTGCTTGCCTTTCATTTCAACACTGGTTTGGATGCTTTAAGTTGCAGCAGTTTAACTTAAAACACTTGTTGCCTGGGGGAGTTTTCATATATAATAAAACAAAATTAGAAAAGCAAAGATGTATTCATCACTAAAATGTCTGTCAACATTGCCTCTCTTGGAAGGAAGCTTTCTGCTCTTTAAGATGTACACACATTATGTGTATGTTATTGCTAAGGGAGAAAAAAGCTGAGATCAGGACAGAATCAGTGGACATAGCTAACCTTCTAGTGATGGAATTCATTGGGCAAAGGGTGGCCTTCCCCCAGAAACCACCTAAAAATGTGGAAAAAAAAAGATTATTTCTATGAAGAGAGAATAATAGTGGTGCATTTTGTATGATTAGCATCACACAATCTCTCAAGTGTTAGTGAGCACAAGCCAAGCATAAAATCAATAAGCTAACAGCCAAGTTGAGCTATTGACTCAGTTTTTCACAAGAGTTCGTATCTGAAGCATTAAAGGCATTTTAGATACAATAAAAACTTACTATCAAAACTTGCAGTATTTACATGCACTGTATGGAGAAGAAATCATACAGCAATTTAATCTTAAAAAAATCTTTAAAATCTTAAAAAAACCCCCACAATTAAGGCTGAGAAAAAGAATTAATTACAAATGGTATTTTACCAGCCCTTTGTGTGAGGCTCCAAATTTGTGCCTTAGAACAGGCTAACACACAAAGCAAGACAATGATACTTGCTCAGAGAAATCTGTTGCCATAGGAAACACAAGGATATAAACTCAGGAACTAGTAACAGGAGTAAATTAAACCCCAGTTATCCAAAATAGAAATACAGTACAAACCAACATATAGGGTTATGCAACAATTTAGCCAAGGCAGCGGGCACTTTTTGTTTGCTTTAATAACCTTCAGAAACTCCCCTACCCTCTCATCTACAGAGTGACATAAACAGACCTGCATGCTGACACCAGTGTACCTTTTTCTGTGAAATGCTTATCACATGCAGGTCCCAATGGACTTTACAAAACAGACAAAAATAATCTAGCATTGAGAATGATCTCATCTTTGATTAGAGTATCAGCTTAAACTCCTTTTTAAGGCATAACACATCTTACCTTCTAAAAAACCTGGAGCCTTCTCCCAGCTAAAATTCACACCAATTTCTAAGCACTTGCCATTCGATAACAACTCACTTTAAGTGATTCATAACTAACTTCAAAATCTTGTTGTACGTTAATTTCTGCAAATCTCATTTCAAAGCCTTGCTGACAAAGCACAGAAGTTAAATAATTTGTAACTTGCTAATGACAAATGAGATTAAATGCAGAGATATCAGTGTAATAGCTTCATAATTTACTCAATAGCCAGAGGATTAAAACTTCATTATGAATCAATAATCCATCAGCCATGGTGTTGTGATGCATGTGTTATTGATATTTAAATTTCTACTGCAATTTGAGTAGAACAAAATCTGTTCCGCTTTGAAGGAATTACTGCAGTGATAAACTAAAAAAAGTGATTTACTGGTTTAGTTTGGCTTCGGATTTTATGGTATCCCATAACACATATCCAATCCCTATAGCTGAATGTATCAAAAATACTAGTGGTAAACACATGGCCATTATTCAATGCTGCAGTTCAGATGAATCCAACAGCCTTACCTCATTTCAAATCAGTACATACTTTTCTACCCCTATAAGCACATGTTCCTGATAGGAACTGTTTGAGGGTCTCCTAGACTCTTTCCCTAATAAAAAATAAAAATCAATGTAGCTGGTGAAATTATTTCAATTTTTATTTTGTGCTATGCTTTCCAGTATTCTTAGCATAGCACCACTGGCACCTAAATGCCAAGGTTCACTAGATCACTACTACCATCCTGTCACTGGCTGCTGTCCATATCAGCAAACCACTCCCAAAATACTCAGTTGAGGTTTTGTTTATGTTTGTTAGTTTCATAGTTTCAAGGGTCCATAGAATCACATACATCAATATCTTGATGTCTCATTCTGTAGAATTAGCCCAGGAGTAATTTCAGATGCTAAATATCTTATTAGTAATTATATTTCAGACAATATTATGGCAAGCCTCCAATTCTATCAGCTAGAAGAGAAATGCAACCAGTGTGCTGAGATGCCCTGCCTACCCTCCTCCTCTAATTTTATGGCCAAAGAACAAATATGCAGACTGCTTATCCCACTACAGGTTCTATAGAATGCTTGGACCAACAACCTTCCTTCTACAATTAGTTAGATGTCAAGAACTGTTAACATTATTTACATTCTGTGTCTCAAATAAGTATACCCTGCAAGACATTTTCACAGGAACAAAGTTGTTGTCTAGATTGCTTTGATATCAACTCAGTTGCAAAAGGCACTAAATGTTACGTTCCCCCTAAACCGAACACTTCCTTGGCAGAAGGAAAGTAGTTTTAGCATAAATACTGAAGGTACCTCATCTTCAATAATAACATGCATTGAGGGGTTGCCCTTAGCAAAGATGACAGCAAGACTGCAGAAGCTGGAAGTCTTTGAGCATCTTGTCTAATGAACATGTTTACAGGTTTATCCTGTAATGGCATGCTGGCTGGTAGCACTGAAAATTTATGCTTGCAGCTTGCTGGTCAAGACATGCCCAAGTCATCTGCTTGACAGGTAATGAAATTTGTGCTATTACCTATAGCTGGAAGCAAAGTTCTTAAAATATCCTTTTCATATTGATTTCTGATGAAATTAATTGTTTTCCTGCAAGCCAGAACCCACAGACAAAAACAAAGCCTAATCAAACCAACTCAGGCTAAGACTGTGATAAAAGAACCCTTAAAATACAGAGCAAAAATATTACTCCTGGTCTTTGACAGAGTGACTTGGTTCCCTTAGGGGGATAAGGGTTAAATCTCATAAAAAACAGCCAGAAGCCCTTGCAGTCTACTAACAAGGGTGGGGGATTACTAGGAGCTCCACATCTGTTATTGACAATGCTGATGAGCCTAATTGGCAACATGCAGCTGATCCCCCTGAAGCAGCAGGGAAGAGAAACAAATAAAGAGCAAAAAGGTGGGTAAGACAGCTTGAGCAATGCACTTACCAGAGTGGCTCTCTGAATAGCCTACTCTCCTATGTTGCAGTTCACTGGCCCCTGATAGCAGAAAAACTTCTGAAGATTGAGGGGCTGCTGTAGGCTTTGCACCAGTGGAGTCCTGGCAGTCAAACAGAATAGACACATACAAAAATATACATGACAGCAAGGCTGTCCTTACCTCCTGTTACAACTAGCAGTACCATACCTGCCTCCAAAAAAAATAATTTTATAAAGTACAGCTCTGACTTGTCACAAAAAGTATCGCCACAGACTTCAGAATTTTTCTAATAATATTTCAATTTTCATTTAAACCAAAAAGTTAACTTTGTTTTACCAGTTGAATTTATTATATAAGATGAACATGCTCCAACAGTTACACTACACTCCAAACAGGCTATTTTTGTTAATGATAGTTAATATTAATTGTGAATAACACTTAGAATATACTACTTGGCATCCAAGAAATTTTATCAGAAGGGTTCCCCATTGCAAACACTAGCCTACACAACTGGATTCATTTCAAGCCTCTTTCCCCTACAAGAATCCAGCTGCTAAGACATACTGTAAATGGCCAACAAGTACAGTTAATTAAAATATGGTTGGTGATGTCACCACAAGCCAGAAATATGCCAAAAGGAGAGCCAAAGTTTGTAATTAGTGAGCAACAACAGCTACACAATATTCAGAAAAAGAAAAGCTAGATGAAAGTGTTTTAAGTCCAGCCACCAGACTTGCTCTGGCCACTTCTGACACCCATATTGACCACAGTGTCCTAATTAGTAGTAAGGTCTTTCAAAGTTGTCAAGACCCCCTGAAGTTTGTTTGTTTGTTTAAGCTTTCCATCAGCTTGTGGGGTCATTACACTCTCTGTTCTAACAGAATTAGAGAGATGAATTCTAACTAGCTAAACCAACTAGTCTTGCTGAAAAGCTGCCTGCAAGCTTTGCTCCAGCACCCACATGAGCCTAGTGTCTACCTGCACAGGTTCCTCATACCTCACTCAGGGTTCTGCATGCTTCTGAAATCCACAGGCGACTTATGGATTACATGCTCCCTCCATGCACACAAATTTAAGAGCAGGACAAATTTGGCAAACCTTGATTTCAAACAGCCTTCTTCTCTGCCTATAGAAGGCAGCTCTCCCATTCTGTTTAGTCTCACAAGCATTTAATTCCTTGCCACTTCATGTGTTATGATAGATTTGTTTTATACTATCAGGAAACTTGTTTTAAAAGGGTGCTATGCATTAAATACTACATATTCAGCAGGGAAAGAAAAACATTTCTGGAGGAGTATAGTAATTTTACAGTCTCTGGTTTCTAATACATTTTTACAGCAATCCTAATCTGCATTAGCAAGTTCCAGTTTATTGTCAAGCTTCTGCACAACATCCCTCAATGACATGTCAAACTTTTACCATGGCAGTGGAACTCCTAAAGCTATCCTCATGAGCAGGAAACTTGTCAGATTAAATTGCCACTTCTTGTCAAGTAAAGATATATGATATCCCTCTACTGCTGATGACACAAACTGCCCTTTCACTTTGGATGTATTTATGAATTTCCAGTGTTTCTGACTAAGAATAAAGACACAGCTCATGGCGAGAAAGCAAATATTGCTTGCTGACCACTTTCAACATAAAAGACTCCTAACTTATTAAAAATCTGTTTTGTTTAATTTCCACATTGCTTTCCATTATCTTCATATATGTCTAGGAAAGAAAATGGCATAGCTCTTAGAAGTGTTTCCAATATCCCAATGCAGAACTTACACCTTGTGGGGAGTCAGTTTTTGGATCCTAGACTACACTCAACACTTGAGGAACAGATCAGAAAGGTATAAAGTGACATAAATGTCATGGAATATTTATTGTGAAGTTTTACTTCCATCAGCATTTTTCATCTAATTAGAACTCAAACCCCTGCTGTTGGCTTAGTCAGTTAAAACATAACCCTACAACTCAAACACAGAATATTCTAAGCAGCTTCCCTACCTTGACAGAAAAACAAAACCAAAGATCAACAAAATATTTCTGACATACCTACACAAAGTTTTCCTAGGCTCCTTTACAGGTTGCATTTACACATTTGAGATTACACAAGTTTCATATTTACACTCCTCACCCCCCAAAAAAAAAAACCCACAACACAACAAAAAAACCCAAACAACCCCAAACCCAGAGCTCTCTGTACATTAGAAACTCAGGAATTTCAGAGAAGTTGTTTATTTATTTATTTTCTTGAAAGAACAAAGCAACCATGTCTCTAGCTTTTGGGGGAAGAAATAAGATGCACCTTCATCTACAGTATTTCCATTATGAAGTAGAAGCTACATGTAATGCAGACTAATGTTTTCTAGGTCACAGGAATGGAACAAACTTTGGAGCTACCTTAAAGACAAAACTCAGTTGAGCTGCACTAGTATACTTTATAAAGTTGATACATTTCATTAAAACTAATTCCTAATGGCAGGCAGAAAGCTTTCCAAAGTCTTCTGAAGCACTAGTGCCGATTACTACCTGTTATTTCCTCATCTGCTTGCAGGAACACAGATTGCTTACTCTGTTCTCATCACAAACTCACATGGCTCCTAGCAGTGCCTGGGAGCATAATTAAAAAAACTGTGCCCCAGAGAAAGCAACTGAGGAGTCTGATCTAACTCAAAACTGCATTCACAGCCTTTCCAACCAAGAGCAACTGGTGGGTTGCATAGCAAGTTCAACAGACATCAGATTTCAGGTGATGCTAAACATTTTCTGGAACTAGATACAAATTTTGCAAGATTCTCCAAGCCATCTGATTGGAAGCTCCAACTCTGATGTTTCCATAGAATAGATAGATTCTATCTATAGTAAAACTGGACATCAGTGTTTCCAGAAGTGATAGTATTGCTGAATAAAACAATCCTAATTTAATCAAAGCAGTTTAAAGTGATCACAAAATGCTCAAAAAGGGATTTTTTTTTGTTAGCCACTTGTGTAACATAACAGTAACTCTTTCCACTAACCTCTATGATCCCAGACCCCAATTTAGATGATCCCATTATCATCTTCAAAGATGAAAGATACATTAGAAAATTGAAGCTATAGACTAATGTTACCATATTAAAATCCTATTTACATGGAATTAACATAAATACAAGTTGGTAAACCATATGCTACCACATCTGTTCCTCTGTGTATTAATAACAAGACTGTCCCCTATAGGGCTCTCAAATTAATATGTATTAGAATATATTACAAAGTATTTAGATCCTCTTGACAATAAAATTAGTAGCTACATTATTTGTAGACTTCCATCTTCAAATTATTGCTGTTGCACTATGCCTCAGCTGCTGCATCTAGTGTGATTAAAATACACCACCTGGCTCTTTTGGTAGTAAAACTTTATAGAACTGTGTCAATTTTCTAAAGCTCAGCTTGTTACATTTCAAACATTTTGAGATTACAAGTGTCAGGATATTTCAGTCCTTTGCCAAACAAAGCAAGCTTTGCCAAACAAAAGAGCTTTGTCTTCCAACTTCCAGGACACTTAATACATCAGGAGCTTTTAGTACTTAGGATAGGGAAAAAAGACCTCACTACAGAACCAAGGTCTTAAATCTGAAACAAGATATATTTTACATTTTAATAGCCAAACATTCTTCAAATAAAGGCACGTTTTCCAATGTAACTAACAGATATTTACCTGCACTGCTTAAAGCAAGTGTTTGTATTTGCTCCTGAAGACTAGACTGCACCAAATAGCATAAATTAACACTGACTCATTACAAGAAGAGCATGCCTACTGCCTTTCTGAGCTTCCTCATTTTATACACACAGATATTACAATCAATATAGTTCAAAGTTAACCCAAAAACTACTGCTTCTTGCTCTTCCAGACTGCCAATGGCTGTGCAAGAACTCACATCTTTCTACAAGAATTTTAGTGTATTATCACCATGGCTTTTTCTGCCCCACATCATCTGAAGCAAGAGTTGCATTTTTGTACATGCAAATAGTAAGAAAACCTGTAGCAGCCACAGAGGCCGGCAAGGAAACCACATTTTCAGTTACTTTGCTAAAAAGAAATGGATCAAAACTGAGGGAATATTTTGGGACACCAAAAACTCTTGTCCATCTTATTATTTTATAGAGACATTTAAAAAATTTCTTTTACACTGTGCAACTATGAGCAGCTACACCACCTTTTTTTAGATCAGATGTTAAGCTTGCTATGAGGTTTTTGCTTACTTTAAAAAAAAAAAATAAATGCCAACAAACAAAACTACAGATAACACACCTTTAGGTTTACTATGGACCCCTCTTGGCAGAGAAAAGACTACCCTCAACGGCTACCTTTCAAAGGTTGCTCTCACAATACCCCTTTAAAGTGCTTCCCCCACTTTAAAGGTTAATAAAACAGGGAACAAAAAACCCACAAAATTGTCTGTGAGCAAGTCAGTTATAAGCTAGACAAAACCAGAGTTAAATACTCCTCAGAGGCCGGCAGGACTGTCCAGGGCGCAGGGTCAGGACACTGCGCTCCCAGCAGCCATTTTAAGAAAAGGAGAGGAGGCTGAAGGAAGGACCTGCATGAAGCTGAGTCAAGCAGCCCAGTACCACCTGGCAGAACCACAGGTAAGTGCCCAGGGGTCACCATGGTATTTCCCCCAGCTTTGCCAAGATTTCTGCGCTCAGACAGGAAACGCAGCCTCACCTCTTAGACACATCGTGTTTTCCTTTGTGGTTTGCTCCTTCCGCACTTTTCAGCCCCAAGATCTCCATTTTGGTATTTCTCACTAACTAACTCCCCAAATAAACTACAGATGACCGAAGACATGATGAAAACTCAGGGAATTAGTCAGGCCTGCTGAGGCAAGACTGCTCCTGACAGCCCTTTCTCACAGCCTCCCCCAGCCCAGGGCTGAGCTGCAGCCGCTGCCCCAAAATGGCCGCCCGGCAACTGCAGGAGCTCCCTCACACGCCTTGAGCTCTTCTGGTACTAACAACACAGCACAGCAAAACGCCAGCTTACTTGCTGGGAGTATTTTTCTACCAAGCAAAACACAAGCAAAGCAAAAGCACCCAGGCACAGTCTTTCTCTCTTTTTTACCTCAGCTACAGGGAGGTATGAAAGGCCTCTTCCCCGAAGCAGCTCCAGCACTCCCACGCTGTTTCCTTGCCAAGTAGATCACAACTCACCACTAGCAAAAAGTTCTGACAGACCCAAGCTGTGGGCTTCAGAAACAGCTCAGAAATATCAGGTGCCAAGACCCTCAGAGATGGGGGTAAATGGGCCAAGGACGCAGGTCCAGAGCAGATCCCAGCCAGACCTCTCCTCAGGCTGCTCCCCCCGTCTGAGGGGAACCAGCAAACCAAGCCAGAGCTGATCCTCCTCAGCTGGAGACAAGAACACATTTATTGACTCTCTACCAAGTTGGTTATGTAAGAAATGCTCAATTCTGAACACCTGCCACTCCACACTAATAAAATACTGTGCTTGTTGTATCTCTCATCAGACACCTGTGGCTTGTTTGTTTCTAATTGAATTAAGAGCTGGCTTAGCTTTTTCTTGTGGTCTCTGAAACAGTACAACAAAATATTGCTGCTAATTTCCACTCTGTGGATAATTTTGTAGTTGAACTTTATCACTTTTGATAACAACAGGTATATATTTATAAATTAGAATTACATTTCACTGTTGAGCTACTTTATAGCTTAGCTTTCTAGAATACATTTCTAAGAAGTGATCCTAGAGGTTTAAAATGCCTCAGCTTTTTTTGGTAACTGTGAAATGTCCCAAATCAAAACCCATAATTCTACAATGCTGTGTGTGTGCTCACTCTGCTCACAGAGCAGTTTTTAAGATAGCTAGTGATAGGCCCAGGAGTTCAGCAGCAGATAAATTACTTTAATACACTTGGTCCAACTTTTGCTCTTACTCATCTCATAGCTAAATTTATATTAATGCCACAGCACCCCGTAACTAATTGCATGACAGGTATAGGGTTTCAAATGCAATTTACTAATAGATCTTGCCCTAGTGTTTTTTGAGTAACACTGAGAAGTACACCTGAGTTTTTAAAAAAAAACAAATAAAATTAATTGTTCAGAAAATATTGCTAACCAGTTGTTCTTACTGTATTGTTTTACTTTCATAGTTCTGTGGCCTGACTCATTAAGTCTATATTTTCAAAATCTGCTAAAACAGGAAAGTATCCAGCATATAATTCTTTTTGTATCCACAGAAGAAGCAGAAACATAATGAAACAATCTTTCCTCTTGGTGCAAACTTTTTTCTGCAGTTGTGTACTGTGCAACAAACTAGGCACTAGCTAAGGGGCTGAGTGATAGAAAAGGCCAAGTGCAGCCTTTTCTGTTTCAGCAGTATCAGAGGAAGACTAAAACTTGTCACAAGTCAAGCAAAGCAGAAACAGTACATGTGATTCTAGGTATTAGGCACTGGTTGCATCTTTTCTGGGAGGGAGGAGCTTTGAAGTGAGAGGAAAAAATACAGAACTGAACAGTCTTCAGCTTGTTGCACACTGGGTCTTCTCCAACCTTAAATCCATTTCATTTTACTTGCAGACTTACACAATGCCTGACGCTCCAGTAAAAGATGCAACAGAGCACTGTAGGACACAGCGGGTACTGTCATCTCCTGGAATGAAAAACAGCCTTAAAAATAAAAGATCATCACAAATTTTAACTAGTGTTAAGCAACAGAGCAGGAATTGCAATATTCAAAAAAGTAAATCAGTTGTGTAGTATGGGGATGGAAGCCATGCAGACAGGATTTTAAATTATTTTGAATTTTGAATGGCAATTATAATTCTGCTTTATTATGTAGATTGGATAAGGTCCCATTGTGGATCAGATTGCTGCATAAGGTATTACAGAAATATGTGAGCTCTAGACCTTTTCATGTACAATTTCATCATTGCCTGCAATATTTCCTTCAGTTTTGCACATTAATTGCTTGAGTTTACATGGTATTAGGTTTGGAAGTGTTTCATTGCTTTCCAACTAAGACAGAAATACAATGATTTTTTCCAGTCAAAGACAAATAGATCTGATCAAGAGTAATCCTACCGAGCTCTGAGGTTCAAAGTAGTGATAATGAAGGGTCTATCATAGACCAGTGGCCCTTTTGAATAGTATCCACGTATAATTAATATAAGCATGTCTTAATAAACCATATGCTCACTCAGCTGTTCTCTGCTGTATTAATAACAAGGCTGTCCCCTGAGGGACTCCAAAATGAATGTATATTAGACATATGTATCCTAATAACCAGAAGGTAACACAGTTGTACTTGACTTACTTTAGAGAAGTATTTAATACAGCATTATTTTAATGACTTTAACAAAACATACATGTTTGTTGGCTTAAAAAAAACAGTTTAAGAGGTTGAAGGTAAGTTGAATACTGGGATAACAAACCTCAAAATTGGCATTCCTTTCCATTATACATTAATAACAAATGGGATTCACCATAATAAGTATCTGATACTCCTACCTCAAAAAAAGGGAAAGTGCCTATACAGCAAAGTGCAGCATAAGAAAAACTCTGATTACTTCATGTCTCATTTCCTGCTGCTGATTATCATATGACATGGACTACAACACAATATTGCTCTTCACAGTATTAAAGTAGGCGACCCTATCTAAAAAAAAAAAAAAAAAAAAAAAAAAAAAAAAAAAAAAAAAGAAATCACTCCTACTTCAAATCAAGGTTCACTTGACTGATCTGAAATTTTCAACCACATTTCTCCTCTTCTAGAATGGATATAATTTTTCACAGAGTGCTTTGAAAGATATGAGACTGGTCCCAGTGTGATTTTTTAAAACCTGGACGTTTTTGTGGGAAAAGAAAGAGACATAGGTCAGACTTAAATTACACTGCCCAATAGGTTCTCAATGCTTCTGAAACATTTAACCATTCGAGCCCAAGAGTAGGAGTTCTAATTCAGGTGGTCGTGCTTTCAAATTCAACTATCTGTTCCCATGGAAAGTTGCAGAGTTTTCTCCAACTGGTGCGTGTTTTCAGCTGCAATATACAAAAAACTGCAGAAAATTGTCTGCTCACCTGAGGCTAATGGAAGTGTTTTCATTGTCTTGAGTGGGTTAGTTTTACTGCCACCCTAACAGCTCAAACTGTATCCTCAGTACAGAGAAGCATCTGTCATCTCTCTTCATCTCTCATTTCTAGCATAGCAGTAGTTCCACATGCTTGAGATTGTAAGTTATCTTCATATATGACTGGAGTTATTTTTTTAAGGGCAGAATAACCTCAAACAACCAAACAAAATATTTCCATCACCTGTGTCCCCACAGGAGAGGGAAATGAGCAAATTGTTCTGCAGGTATAAGGTCTTTTTACTGCTATCCAAAAAGGATGGAAAAAACCCCAAACATATTTGTCTTTTTCCTTCTAAATCTTTGATACCATTTTTTTCTGGCTTTCCTTCTGTGTATAATGACCATAGGTGCCCTGAGCAATGGGGAAGCCATATGAGTATCAGAGGTACCCCAAATAATAGGCTCATAGTGGATAAAACTTGTTTTATCACTCCATGCCTTATACAGCTCTGCATAATATGATACATTTCACAGAGAAGCTCAAAGTTACATCTCCTGTTCTCTAAGCAGATGTGATCTCTGCCTTACAAGATCCACTGGTTGTTAACAAAACACTTGTCATTTTGAGTCAGATAAAAAGCAGCTGTTCTTTAAGTGTTAATTTCAAAATATACAGCGTTCTGTTAAAATGGGAATACTGAGAGCAGTTCTCCAGACAAAATGCTTTTGTTTATCATTACTTTTTAAGTCACAAACTTCTTAAGTAGATGCAAGTGTCATACAGTAATGAAGCCTAAATATTCTGATTAAAGCAACTACAGCAGGTTAAACATCTCCACTGGGCCAAGTTAGCTGAATTGAAATGTCTGGTCTCAATTGCTTGTTTCCGTGAAGTGCTTTCACCAGCTGACATAAGGAAACTTCTTTTCCTGACAAAAGACAAAACATTTCTGCCAGCTGAGGTGACATTGTGTTCATTCAATAATGATACAACGCCCTGAGGTTCTTCAGCAAGGAAGATAACAAAGAGAATCCTCATTAACTAACTGCAGAAGAATGAAGGTCAACCCACAGAGAGAATTTCATGCTTACATGTCAGTTAGAACATTTGTTCTTCATTAATTCTTTAAACCCAAGCTGGGATATCATCTAGCAACATTTTAATGTCCTGTACTCCATCAGAAAAACTCTTAGGATGTTGTTTTCTTTGTACTATGCTTAAGAGGCTGTTTTTATAAGCACATGACTTATAAATGTTTTAGGATTGTTACAAGACTGGATGTAAGATAGGTAATAATAGTGTGGGTATTTCAAGATTAAATAAATGAGGAGTGCCGTAATATATCCAAGAAACTCACTATATGGACATATTAAAATACTACTGCTATTATTTATGTTTGTACACTAGTTTTGTTATAGTTGTATTTTTAAGCCCTTTGTGGTGAATCAAAACATCATGCTTCTGTCAAGTGTAATATAATTTTATGTAAGATAATGTATTTTTTAATATGTATTAGTATTACTAGCAAAACCAAAACAGAAATATTCATTATTGTTTCTTGTAATACTCACAAAATTTTACTCTGTGTAAAGTTTCAGAAAATGTCATGATTTCTTAACTGTCACATTTTTAAATCAAGTATTTATATTGGCCACATTCAGGAGATTATTCTTCATTAGGCTTGACACGTATTTACTCAGCTTCTCACTGGAAATCAGATAATATGAATTTCTTCAAAAACTACCTTCATCAGAGATTATTTTTCCTCCACCCAAATAAAGATGATATAGATCTTTCTGTACTTAAACCAGACGTTATTAGTCAGGAAACACTTAATTAGAAGAGTAAAGTGGGTCTCATATTTCCAGACCCATGGAACTCAGATTAGCTTGGATTTGTGGGTTGTTTTTTTTTCCTATCTCAAGACGCTTCTTCAATGCTGGGCAGAATGTCTTCGTCTAATCCATACTAGTTTATTGAAATTTGAAACAGTATGACTGCTTCTGAGACTTACATGGCTACTGCTAACTCATTTACAAATCTTAATTATTTTTTTTTTAATCACCATTAACACACTCACTGTGTTTGTGATTGGCTTCTTCAGACACAGACACACAAACAGGTTAATGCATAGCTCAGTGAACCTTACAATTTTCTAAGAACAGCAACTTTATCGTGCATTTGCCATGATTTCAGATGCCAGTCTTTCAGGGTCCAGTTTTTTAATTTCCAAGACTTTAAAATACACAACTCTGTCTACCACAGTGTGACTTGCTCCAGGTTTCTACATAGAGCTTTGGCTTCCCATTCTGTATCCAGAGCCTTAACTTGTGTAGTTAGAAAAAAACTTTTTGGATGCATCTATAAACATGAAGGTCATGAGATGGATTTATAGAGGGGAAGAACCTTACCTAGTAGGTAGAACACAGACAGTTGTCTGCAGCACAGATACAGAAGCTTCCTTAATTTCTTCTCCTGTGCTTGAATGGCTTCAAGCACAGGATTTGGTTCCCTTTCTTTGCTGAACAATTATGAGGTAATGTCTGGTCCACTTAGCAAACGGTGCAATTTCCTCTTTCACTTCTATTCATTTACTTATTTTATAATGAAGAGCGAGCTCTCAGAGTGAACAAGCAATTACCCAGCACCTTCCTCTGGGATGTCTCTGAACATGAGGAACCAAGGCATTGAAACATGAATCTGAGCCACCTTTGGTATCATCCAGAGGTAAAGTCAATTTGAAAAGCTGCTGACATATCCAAAGGTCTCACAGACAATCAGATAAGTTAAGTATGTTAATGTTTTGCTAATCAAAGGAAAGATAAAGTGTTCCTATTGAACATACCCAGTAATTGCTAACAGATTATAAAAGTCTGTGAGAAGTTCATAGCTCTGCCTCTAAAGTTCATAAAAAATAAAAAATCTAAAAACTTACCTGAATATCCTGAAATTTTTGAAACAAGTTTGCTGAACTCAACTGTGAAAATGCCAAATTTTAATGTACCTTGGACGAGTTTTCCACAAATGTCTGATTATATAGATGAGTTTAGATGCATTTAAATGAAAGCAAGCAAAGTCGGGGTTTTATATTTTTATTTTTGGGTGGATACTGAAACATTACCTTACAAAAGCAAGTTAAAAGATGCAAGATAGTACTCATTCAGCTACAAGAATGTATACAGGTTACCTCTGAACCAGTAATTTTCTCAATCCTATTCTGCTGTTGTGCACCCACTGCAGAACACAAACATCTCAGTAGTGGAAAATTATTCCTTTTCTTCTCCTGTAAAAATGTTAGTGGAAATAACATTCTTTTATTATTTTCTTAGGTAATAATTGATATCAAATAAGTAAAACAGAATCCAAAAAAGTCTTCTGAAAATATCATAGCATTTAATGTTATATTACTGGATGGGAGTATGGACTTCATGCAGGTTACATATTGATCTAAGAGAAGTGAGTATTTATTCAGTATAACGAGCCAAGTTCTCAATTATCATGCCCTTTTGATAAAATTACACAAAGGAGGTTTGAAATAATGCCATTCAAATCTGCCACAGTTTATAACTTCCTAATAATATCCAAAGAAGACATAGGACAGTAGAGTTAAGTATCAATTCTGCTTCACATACATTTAAATATACTGAAGGAATAAATTTAAAGCTTTAGAAAATCCTAAGCAATGAGAGACTTTTTCATACAAACATTACTATCTTGTGTTATTGGGAAAACTTTTCTATTTTTCTCTTTTATCAATCTAAGTTCATTTACTTAGAAATTACCAAGTTATTAGAACTGCTATCTTGTCTTTTGCATTTAGTTTTCAATCTGCATTACACTTAGATATCCTAGTGACAGAGAAAGAAGCAAATGGCTCCATTTCTGTAGCTTCCAGTTCTGTAAAGAGAATCTGAATGAGAAAAAGTAAGATCAATGGGCTTCATAATAATTTTGTTCTGCTGAAGCCAATTTGAATAAAACGGAAAAAGAATTCACATATGGAAACATCTTTGATAGCTTTGGATAAAAATAAACATTGTACATAATTGTGAGCTCATGCACAGGTTGTCTTTTTATTTTATCACATGTCTGTGTGAAGCATCATTACCATATGCACACTGGATTTCATTATGTACACTTTCAAACTGCTAGCTAGCTGATGTGCAGCAAAAGCTCTGTGAGAACATAGAGTGTAGAGTAGCTGATTACCACTCTGGGCATGTGATTTTAAGGATTCTACATACATTTTGATCTTTCAGTAACTAGTTTATCCCCTTAATTAACTGAAAGGTAGAATGGTTTAGCTTGAGATAGATGCAGTAATTCTGACCTCCAGTTGCCTACCTGGTCCCTCTCTGAGGTACCTCTGGTTGCTTTTTAGCTATTTAAGGGTTATGCATGTCAGGACTTCTGCTCTTGGATCAGCTTAGCACGTAAAAAGACCTTGTAGCTACTACAGGAGGAACAGCTGAGATGTCCCTGCCCTGGAGCAGGAATGTCTGAGTGAGGAGTGATGTGACTACATAAATTTTCTTTATCCCAGAAATAAGCTATCCCCATAATCTGTGGCATCATGACACTACTGGCAAACTAATGGGCACAAGTTGGGGTGTTCTCTTTCTTCTGAGATAAAAATTGCACTGTTGTATGACATAAAAGTGACATTTGGTCAAATGTAATCTGGATTTAAACTGCTACAAAACTGCTTGTATAATGCTTAATGTATAATGTTTAATATATAATCCTGACTGATTTTGAAGGGATAAAACCAGAACTCAATTAGTTAAGCTAAATAGTATTTTGTTCCTCACTGGCTGCAAATCACTGTACTGGCGTTTTGGTTTTTTCAGTTGTAAATTGTTGTAAATTTCTTTGAACCTAGTCCTATTTCATAGGAGGCTAAGCACATTTTAGATTCTTCAATACAGGATAAGAAGAAAGCAGGTGACATGCAATCAAGTATTTCATACCTATTCAGCTTCTTGTAGCACTTCCAGACCAATTGTCTCAAATAAACAGAGTGATTGCTTGAGAAAAACCACACAAGTTGCCACAACTCTGACCACGTTCAGCACTGATTGAGTGGAACTGCTTCTCACTGCCACCAAGTCAATGTATTTCATCCACCACCCTCTGCTTGAGTTTTACCTTTGCCACCCTATCTGCTGTCATGCTGTTCTGGCATGTTGAACACCATCCTGCAGTAATCACCTGGGGAAAGCGGGACACTAGAAATGTACATGGTACTACACTGCATTAGGAAGGAAATACTGCAGTATCGCCTCTGCCCTGAAATCTTGCCAAATCTCACTTTCCCTTGTATCCAAATACTACTGAACCCATAATGCACACTAAATATAATTTTGAGTTTTGTAACTGCTGGCTGAGCACCAGCCCATAGAAGTGATAAATATTTTACTATTTCCAGCATCTGGCACTAGCAAAACTTTAATTTTTAATTTGTTTTGTGTGATTTGACATCACCTCAGATAACCTGCTGTAATCAGATGCTTTATTTTATAATGGAAGCAGAATGTAATAAGCAGTTTTTAAAATATACAGGAGGGGTTGTGATGTCCTGACATGGAGATAGCATATTGCTAACCTCATCTTTGGTTGCCTCACCTTCATAATCATTTGGTACTAGTCCTTCATGTCAGCAAGGTGACAGCACAAAACTAATATTGTATATACATAAATACTTAATGCACTTTTCTTTGCAGATAAGGATCACTTGTTGGACTAGCTATAGTTTTTTTGCAACTCAGTTCCTTCCTTAAGCAGCAGAGAAAGTAAGTATTTCTTCTTTGCCTGTTTAACTTTGAATCCTTTGTCAGGTGAAGGTGCCTCACTATGAACACGCAGAGATGCTTCTAGAGACAACTGTAACACAAAATAACAGCACTGACCAGACAGTACTAAAATAATTCCAATGAAGGCTGAGCAGATGCATGAGGAGGCTCCGAGGTCTTATACATTACATGTTTGCAAAGCTTAACCCATTAACCATAGACATTCACTGTGTCTGCATTAGCCTCTGTGCAATATATGCCAAATAATTTACTTGTAACATATATGCAGACACTATAAGTACATATATGAACCTTCTGCAAAAATAAGAGCAAATAAATAAAAAAACCACCATTGCCCAAAATTGAATTTGAAGATTATAAAAGGCCTTACAATTCAAGCACTTAAGCCATAGCTTTGTAATAGCAGAGATAAATCGTGGAAGCCTTTGACCTCATAAACCATGATTACGATATCTGATGGAATCAGACCCAATGGCTGATGAAACCCTCAGGATAAAATATATGACACAAATTCCAAGAAATGTCAATAGCAATGAAAAACTATTAAAGTAAACTAAGACACCATCTAAAATAAGAGAGATGTAGAATTATGTTCTCCTACAGTTGTTTTTTTTTTTAAGTTTTACAGGAGGCATCGGTGGATCAAGAAAGAGCACAATTAATCCCTGAAACACTGGGAAATGTGAAGCTCAGGCTTTCATTTATCTTGCACTCGTAATGTTGGACCACCTATATCATGAATCTGACAGCACTGTGTGATATTGCTGCTGCACCATCTGTGCAGCAATGCACACCTAAACTCCAGAGAAATGCTGAAGGAATGGAGTGGAATTTTTAACTCAGCATTTCTTTTAAAATATTTTATGGAATCTCACTGCTGACCCAACATTAAAATATTACTAAATACTGAACAGTAATAGTAGAATAGCCTTGTTGGAAAGAAGACTGGCTTTGTGAATACATATGATGTGAAATCCTACCTTGGAGAAGACAACTAGTGCTTTGGCACTCTCACAAGACCCAAATTCAATCCGTCATGTTCTTACATAGATGAGAGTACCAAATTTATTTATTTTCATGGTACTCAGATCTGAGAGAGAAAATACACTTCAAAGTGGGAAAATAACCTTGCAATACTCTGCAAGAGGTTGTCTGTTTGTTTTTTTTTTAATATCAGATGCAGTTGAGGAAGATGCTCTGAATAACAGGAAAAAAACAAAGCACTGAACATAGTAGCTGATAGAGGATACCAGCTCACATGACATAATACTTAAGGAAAATATCACAGTATTTGCTCTTTTGACAAGGACACTCTCCACTGTGCAAATAAAAAAATAAAAGCTGATCTGAATGAAATTTTGAGCAATTAAGTATAATTTACTTAATTAGTGTCAACAGAGTCACTGTAAGTCTGTAGCCTATGTAATTTTCCTCACAATTTTAATTATCTATATTCCTGCTAACTTCCTTTTAATAAGTTTAAAGCTAAAGATTCTATTTGTTCTGTGAATAATGAAGAGAAATTTAGTTGTTATTTAAGTTTAAAATAAAAATAAATTACTTACATACTTAGCTTATAAATAATATCTAAGCACCTTTCTCATATCACATAGGTAGGCGTGTATCCCGTTCACATAAGCAAATAATTATTTTAGGAATCTGAAGTGTTCTTTTATTACCACTAAGCCACTGTTAAGCTCAATATTAAGAAATAATAACAAACATATTTTTCTTCTGACTCTATAATGACCATATAAACATGGTGTCTAGAACTTCATATGGAGAACAAATAAAAGCCATTTCAAGAAGCATCTTGAAGAAGTGATTATGCTTTTCAGCTTCAATTCCTCTGGAAGATGGCCACCTCTGCCTGCCTGGCTATAAGAGAGAGGAAAGAAGTGAATTGAATTATCAGATTGTTGTGATGACAATACTTAGTTTTAGTAGGATTTTTTCAGTCAGATTATAAATACTACATACATTATTATTTTCAGACTCACCTGCCATTGAAAGAAAAATGGTTCTACCATGAAAATAAACTGCCTAATCTACATTAACTTTAAACAAGAAACGGAAAAACAGTAATAAAAATAAAACATGGTTCTGATAGGTTTCAGCAATACCAAGACATAAATAAGTTATAACACAATTTTTCTTATGCATGATTCCAAATTATGCTCTAGGTCCACCAGGAACTCACAGGTTTTCTTATCCCCTTCTTTTCTGAGAACACTGCTTCTAACCATTTCCACTCTGAGGATTTCTTTCCACTCTGGCTTTTTGCGTTAAAACTAAAGAGTTTATTTTAACTCAATCTACCTCCTACCTACAAAAAGCTAATTACTGATCTCAGTTAAGCCCATAAACAGTGCTTTTACTTTAAGCAGGGGTCATTAAATACCAAGGGAAAACACTTTCTCCTCCAGATGGTTGGAGACTTATCTCTACACAACATGTTCAGCATTTGTTAACCTGCAAAGAAAACTTCCAATTAACATGCTTTAACTTTAAAAAATATAAGCAACTTATTACACACAAAGCTGTTAGCAGCTGTAGGCAAAAATTACTGATACATGCACTACATTAATTCAGTTACTCTAGGACAATTCAGCCTAACTCTATGGGTTTCATCATTCTACACTTCACTTGCTTACCTTCTATATATTTTCAGAAGACTGGTATGATTTTTCACAAGTAAACATACACTTAGGGCATTTAATTTTCTTCCTTCAACAGGATGGAGCTGAGTATCCAGCATGAGTCCCTTAAATGCCACTTGTAATTAGTAAAAATGCTTTGTACAGCATGAGTTCGATTTTTAATTTTATTTAAAAAGAAGAAGAAAAAGAAAAAGAAAAAGAAAAGGAAAAGGACAAAAAGAAAAAGAGAAAAAGACTTACTAAGCCATTGCAAAATGTTCTAGAAATTCATTAGGTTTTGCCAGATTGGGAGGGGGATCCTCTGAATTTTCTTTAAAAATATTTTTTTCTTATAAGATACTTTAAAATTGTGGTCCTTTAATTTTTTTTTTCAACTTTAAATATAATTTTAATTTTATTGCAATGTCACATAATGATCTGTAACTTGTAAAAAGTCTTTACAATAAACCAATTAATTCCAGTATTTTGAATCAATCTTAATGTCCTTTTAAACCTGAAACACATTCCAAAAATATTTTCTCTAAGTGAGAAGCCAAGAAATCTATTATTTGCTTATTTCCAATCACGATTTCCTGATATCACAATTACAAGGTAGTAATTAATATATTTTCTCTTTTGTCAGAAAGTACATTAAGAACAAATAGATTCATACATGACTAAGCAACAAGGTAACAGCTACTGCAAAGGCAGCAATGATCAGATTTGAGGATGTCTGTGAACTCTTAGAGCAAGATTGTTACCAAAAGCATTCACTATACAATTCACAAATTATTTTTGGGCTGTTGCCCATTTTATGAATGGTCTATTCTTCTGTTTTTATTAATATTGTTGACTAGCTACAACAGGTGACATTTTTATCCCCTTAGGCTGTCCATTATCCAAATGAAGGGCCATCTGGAAAGGGATTCTGTTCACTGAAAAATGTGACAGAGCTGATGGCTTTTTAACTGCAAGTCATCTATGATTGCTGGTAAACACTGAAAATTAGCATTGATCCCCCTCAAATGAAAAAAACAACAATAATAAAGTGCTTCAGACAGGCTTATGGAAGCACCTTCTCGGCAGATGTGCATGCTAATTAATAATTGGAGATGGCAACCCTTCCTCATTTTTGTAAATTAATGCCAGTTGAATTCTCTAAAACAAATAAACATGACCACAGATGGAGCAGCTACTTGTATATGCCCAACACAGCATATGTAGATTAGGAAATGAGGTGGGCCTGAAGTCTCTGCCACACTACAAACAGGTAGTAGACAAGCACCATTACCATAACCTGCCACACTCAGAAAATCAGAGAGTTCAACCTTTTGCCCACCGAGTTACATTCTGGGAGGGCTTCCAAAGCTGGAAGTAGATGCTACATTGCCTGTTGTTTTGAAGGCACTCAGTACAGAGGCTATGGCTGGGAAGAAGACAAGAAACAGCCACATGTTCAGATGCAGAACAAGGCTGCCTCCATTGGGATATCGATAAGCCTAAAAATTGGGGTTTCTACCAACAGTGGAAGAGGATTTGTAATAGAAAATTAAAATATACTCCATTCACCTGTCTTCCAGTATTACTGTTTTCCTTCTAAGGTGATGAATACACATGTATAGTGAATGTACTTGCCAAAAGCAATAGGAAACTATTTGTTGGCTTTGATGCAATTGAACCAAGCTCTCTAAGACAGTATCAGCAAAAGCTCAGATAGGGTCTGACATATTCTTACAAAGCTGTAAACTGCTGTGACTAGAAGCAGTTAAGATCATGAGCATCAGAAAACAGCTTCACAGTTCCAAATATCCTCTGAACTGAGATATCATTATAAACATGTTTATTTTATTATGCAACTGTGCAGCATTTACTAATTGAAAAACATTAGTTCCACTTAAATTGGACACCACCTCGTTATCTTTAGAGCCACTGACTGAAAATGTGTTTTGGTGGATTTTTATTTTTTTTTTTGGTCATCTGAGACCAGAACTGCAATACTCAATGTTTACTCCAGTTCTATTTTTCAAACTCATGCCCGCTCCCCAAAGTACTAGACGGTGTTAAAAGCTTCCAAAAGGCTGCAATAAGTACCAAAGGCTCTCTCCAGTACCTTTATTCTTGCATGTTTTAAGATCTTGGAGTTTGGCTCTGCTGTCATGGAGGGTTTTCTCTGTATTAACAAATAATGCAGTGGAAAAGGGACAGATGTACAGAGTGAACCAGCTGATACTGAGAACTGTGCTTTGCAGTTCTGGGCTTTTATGTTTCAGGAGCTCTAGTCTGCTCCTGTGGCCTGAATACCCATTAGTGGTTGGTATATGATACAATGCCAGTTGAGCTGACATTCCTTTCTGACATGATGCAATTGCTTAAGCATTTTTAATTATGTATAGCAGTGAATCAGGAAGAAAACAAGGTTTCTTGCAAATGAGGCATCCATAAATCAAGGATAAACAAAGCTACCTTTGGTACGTGGAAGGCATTTTTTTCCCATGACAGTGTTGCAAGGAAAGAGTTAAAGGCAACAACAAAAAAAATGAATGAAAATAAAACCTACAGCAGTAATGTTGAAGATTTCAATTGTGCCACAAATAAAAGCAATAGACTTTGTCATAGCACAAAACATGAAAGACTTAGTTTTAAGGTACTGCTCTGCACAACATAACAAGCAGAACGATCAAATTATTGTCTGCTTGTCAACAAACATCCTGCAGCTAGGAGATAAGATGCTGGAGAATAAGTACTATAAAACGGTTTATCATGCAACCAACAATGATTAGGTAATTTGGACATTTCATATAAAATAAAGAACTATTTAAATCAGAAAGAATCAGACATGCAGTGACAGGGCTTATTTATACAAAGTTTGTGTCTCCAAGCAATGATTGAATTCTCTCAAATTATAAGAAGCACCTTTTTAAAATGAAGGGAGCAAGTTAGATGATTGGTATTATTTTAAATTCAACCACACAACTGGTATGAATAAAAGGACATGTCCTAAAGAATTCCATAACAAAGGGGGTAGCAACAGGCTGGCAGGACCTTGACTTGTTTTTCCACAGCAGATTTGAAGTGCACTGTAATATAATGTACTGAAAATTATTTCTAGTCCTCCCTGATATCACAAATCACAACCTGTACAAAGCCACATGAGCAGTTGCAGATCTTTTTGAGCTGTGATTCATATGTGCACTGCTCAGAGATGGTACAGCTCAGTATTCTATAATCAGGACTGCAAACATTTTTCATTAGTTTCCTATTTCATTAGAGCTGTAAAAAGGAAGAGATGGAATCAAATGTAAAAAAAAATGAAGTTGGTATATAAGGCCAGTCTGTTTCTTAAGTCAAAATTTAACCTGCTCTGTGTGTGTGTGCATATATTCATACTCAATTTCTGAGCACACAATATTTCATAAAGTAATCATGGAAGAAGTCCCCTGCTGACCTTTCAGAAAAAGGTTTCTCAGTCTTCAAATCAAAATGTGCAAACTAGAGCCCCAGGTCCCATATTGAATGTATCATGATAATTAGGATCTTATTCTCCAAAATATTATACTATGCAAGAGAACAGTACCTACCAAATAGCATCTTATCCTTTTTATTAAGATGCAATGGCTATTAATGCCACTTTTGATATGTAAGTACACACAATGTATCTATATATCATTACTACATAAAAGACATAATTACTCCATATAACAAGACACAGTTAAGAGAAAATAAGTACTCAAAATCTTTTCCAAAGATGAATGGAATTTTATCTGGAATTTATAATTATTTTAGTAAGAATGTATGAATTACTCATCAGCTAGAAAGTCTCTTCTCTGCCCTGAAGAAGAAATCATCCAGAATTCACCTGTGAGGATGAAATATGTAGAATAAATGTAGAGAACAGAAAGAGGAGCTGAGCCGGCTCTCATAATTTGCTTCCTTCCATAGCTATTCTATTTGTACTAGTTATTTGTACATTGCTGCATAAATGTGATGCTGCAAGTGAAGCTGAAAATGAGTTTTTATTCCAAGAAAAGTAATAAATGTTCTGGAAGATACAGACAAGAGAGAGGGAAAGACAGTTGTAAAACTACAATCTTCAAACAAATAAGAAACACTTTGCAAAGTTCTTTTTATCTTCCTCCACCTAAAAGTAAGCAAGCTCTTAGAAGTCCTTGGACTTTGTACATCAGGGCTCTGAACAGTGAGCCTCTTGGAGCACACACTCACAACAGTTTTACAGCCAGAGTACAGAATTCTGCCTTGACTTTGCATGGACAAGGCTTTCCAAATACCAAATATAAAGTATTACTTTTCTCAGAATTCTGTATAACTATATTGTATTAACTATTCCTGCAGTGTTACTAAAATTACTTCTGTAAGTCAACAGTGTACATGTCAAACAAGACCCTGTTAATTCAGTAATAATAGACTAATGCTTTCCTGTGTTGCTCTTCAATCTAAATTCCTCACATAGTATTAAATACACAACAACTATTTAGTTGTCAAATGTCTATATGAACAGAGAGAAATCCCATAGTTTTGGGGGGTTGTACAGTGAGACTGTATATACATAGATTTTCTTCAGTTTTTCCAGTGAACATGTCTCCTACAGGATGCCAAAATATTTTTACTGGAAAAGGGAATCACTGGGAGGAGGGAGAGCAGGAAAGCATGCTGGCTTCCAGCCTACCCTACAGGCTAGAGGGAATTATTATCTAATCCCAGATAATAATAAGAGACTCCTTAATATTCCCAACACTACGTAAATTCTAGGCAAAACTGCCCAACTCTTCTGCCATCTAAACATTTAACTCCATTTTGTTTTGGGATCTATCTGCAGCTCAGAAATTTTAGTGGTGGTTTCAGCTACTGTAACCAAGCTGATCTTTATCTGTAATCTGTAACGTCCTGTACTTTTGTACCACACACCTGACAAGTGTTCTTTTCCCCTTAGCAGAATGAGTCCCAAGACATCTAGACAAAGGCCCAGGGCCCCCTCACTCTGTCTTCTGTAATGTCCTTCCTGATTCTTTTCACAGATTTAGCTATTATCTTAGCTCACTTCTACCATGTGAAAAGATGGATGAATAGCTTCCAGCGTAGTTGCCACAGATATCCCACTCCATAGATCAGCCAGTAAGTTGAGCTGAAGCATCATGTAGTCTGGACTCGCTGTATCACATCAGATGTCATCCCACATTGCCTGGGGCCTGTGAAACCAGACTTGCTCCAGCAGCAGAAAGCTATGTCAGAATAACAATCAAGTTGGATTATTAGTCATGATTGTGGGAGTTAAAACTTACAGTTGTAGCTTACAGAACTCCTAATGAGCTCTTTTCTGTCTCATGAAAGAAACAAACCCGCTGACTTCAAGAATCCCATCAGCAGATACTAGACATGTAGCTGACAATCACGACATGGCAGGATTAGGGTGATTTCTCTGTGTAGTTCTTAAAAGTATACATCAGGCCTGTGTAATAATCAAAAGTCAGCCATCCAAAGTCTAACTGAAATGGCAGATAGATGGAATATCTGAAAGGACACATGCATTGTATTCAGGCAAGTCTTCCTAACATCTATTCTGACGTGACAAAATAATTAGAAAGCTGCAGAGTCCTACTCCGGAGGGGTTTAGCGAAAAGAACCCTGCACATTTGCTTGCAAATTTAAACCTGACCAACTTTAGCTTCCAAGAGGAAATGCCATCTTTCCTTTTTCCTTTTATCGGTTTATTTATCTCTCTCCTCAGCACCATAATGACTACATATACCCCTTCAGAGGAACTGAATAGCTTATTCTGTAACCCCTATGTTTTGAAGAAGTTCAGTGGAAATGTTCTTTTCAGTTCTTCTGATCATTAAAATCAGAGGAAATTGCTGACAAAAAGACAGTGAAGTTTTTGGATATGGGATTAAGAGGGAAAGACTACAGGGGTTTTTATAGACAGCATCCATAAGAAGCTACTTTATTACTTTGTAATCTATACCCAAGGCTGATTATTTGAAAAAGCATCATGTCATGTAGCTGCAAGAGTCATGGTCCAAAGCTTAATTCCACCATAGGTGGATTGACTCTTCCGTGTGACAAATGTAACTGACCTCAGGAGACCCACGGGATAGTGAGGTGGATCTTTCAATTATACTATCAGCTATTATGACATTCTCCAAACCAACAAATTGCCAAAACAATGGAGATTTCATAGTCTCTCTAGATTTATTCTGAGAACAATCAATTACAATTGCTACTGACACATGCTTTAAACGAAAACCACGGTGAGCTTCTGACAAGGGAAATTTACTGGTATTAGAGATTAAGGGATATTCAAGGAAATTCAGCTGCAGCTAGAAAGACAGACACCATTACTGATTTTTGTTTGCAGCCAAAAAATACTCAGAAGGAGAGAAGAAAGAACTGAACCACATTACAAATTGACAGGTCTGTTATTGAGCCTAGTGCAAAGTTTGTATCAAAGCTTAATTGTCTGAATAACCCTAAGCTTTTGGGAATACAGAATGCACTCAATAACAGACAATTAACCACTATTTGGAGGGCATCACTTAATTCTAATGAGATCCATGCTCAAAACTTTAAAGATATACAAATAGATGTATCAAAGGGATTTAGATGCATAAATGCCTCTAGTGATATTCTTCATTAGCACATAATATAGGCTCAAACAAATATATCTTGGTCAAACAAACTTATTAGATTTTTACCCTCTAAAGCATGACACCTCTTTCTAATTTTAAATTAGAAACTCCCTGTACTTCTTATTGTGTTAAGAAGGTTAAGAATGACGATAAAAGGAAAATAAGTTATGACCATTAATATATATCTCAGTTTGCACATTTAAAAAATGCATGCTGATGAAAAATTAATCACACTTCTCATTATCCTTGTGAAACAGAAACCATTTCTCCATAATGTACAGTATAAACCAAGGTCAATACAGAAATTGTGCAAGTGTTCTTTGCTTCATTTATTATTTTGGGTGATATATACCTCAGTTCAAACACTCATTTCCTTATGTCTCCCACACCAGCTCACATGATTGTGAGCAAACCCTTCTACCTGTCAGTATTAACAGAAACATTAGGGGGCTGGGGGCTTGGTCCTTGGCACGAAGGGTTTGTTCAGTTGCTGCAGAAGAAAATCCTAGTAGCAGTCTGACCCAGCCCAATAGACTAAAGATGTCATGAACCTTAAAATCATTAATACATACTCCCTTTAGGATTTTTCTAAATTACTGCACATTAATATGCTGGACTATCTAAAAATATGTCTTGAAAATGTAAAAAAAAAAAAAAAAATCACTTCAGTGAAAGCATGCTTTTTAATTTTTGAATTAAATCAAATAAATATTGGTATGTAAGCCATGGAACATTTATTTCAGATGTGGTTTTGTTTCATAGTTCTAGTTTGATTCGTTTTCACTGATGGGATTTCAGGGAGGGAAAATTGTTTTGCTGCCCTTTCAAAGACATGTCAGTGTTTGAACAAAGTCCTCCCTGCCCTTTGAATTCTTTTGCAAGTGCCATCAAGTCCAAGTTTATGTTCATTCATAAAATGTGCAACAGTTTGGTTCCTTGTCAGCCTCATGAATGCATGCAGCAGTGGGACAGGTGGCAGGATGACTCTTGGAATCAACATGAAGAATGAGAGCAGTCAAAGGCTGACTCTGGGAAGTGCAGTGGAAGGTGTTATCTACCAGGTGGTATATTTGGGACTAAGCAGCACAGCTATATGTACATGCAGGAATTTGGTATATTCTGTCTGCTTAAACTACATTTTAATCAAAACAACTGAAGGAAGTGGAAAGAAGATTATGCAGTATAGGTGGAAAAAAATCTTAAGTATGTGAGAAAAAACTGATTTTTGTTTTGGGTTTTTTTGCATAAAACTGCATACATACATTATATAGCTTCCTTGATTTAACTACATGTAATCTAGATAGTTTAATTAGGCAGGACAGCATACTTACTTGATTATTAACACCTCAAGCCATAATAAAAAAACTACTTTGTTCTGGAATATCTAAGAGTATTGCCTAAGCAGCCATTTGGGAATTTCCTATCAGCTAAAGTTCCCAAAAGCCTGAGGTTCTAATGTCTGACTTCTCCGCCACACAGAATCCATGGATAAGGCAGTGAGTGCTCAGAATTCTTCTGATGCACACCCCAGGTAAGTTCAGGTAAGGGAGTTTTCTCTCTGCAGTGTTTTTTTTCTGGCAAAACACTGCTTATCTGAGGTGATTTTGCCTTCAGTGTATGTTTTAAGTAGCACTCCCAGGTGGTGGGACTGGTGAGCACAGCACCTGCGGTTTATTGCGGTCAGGGGGACTGCACTGCTCCTGCTCCTGCTGACTGGCAAATCAATAAAGTCCTGAGTTTTCCAGAGCAGGACAGCAGCATAGATCATAGAACTCCTGGTACCACAAAGGATTTGGATTGTGCTCAGGAAGCAGTCAAAAATGGGGACGAATTTTACCAAGAGCCTCATCAAGTGAAAGCCATGGATTTTCAGTTCAGTTTTTCTCCTGATACTGGAAAAAGGAATGCTAACACAGTATCAACACAGGAAATCCGAGTTCCAGGCATGTGCTCCTAGATCAGCAGAAAGACTGCAAACACTGCTACATCAGACTGTCCCACTGGTCTCTTCAGTCCCACCTCAGTAAATACTCTGCTACCTGTTGTCTTGTGTGAGGATGATACATCTCCACCAAGGCCCTAGGCCAATTGTGCTGTTGTGTAGATAAGAGGGAAATGCATTCCTGATTCCTTTTGTGGTTGGTGAAGGCTCTAAACCATGACATTTTATTACTGTTATTTTAATAAGAACTGCAAGTATCCTGAACCAATCCAGGCTTTTAAAAATTCCAATTGCAACTTATTCCCTATGGCATGCATCCAACAGGCTAAATAAAACATACAGAACATTTTTTCCTCTTAGACTCTTAGTAATTTTCCTGCTATTATTTCTAAGGATAACTTGTCCTTGCACTCTAAAGAAGATGGGATCATCACAAGGGACCCTAAAATTAACAGTTAATTTGAACTGAAGTATTACCCAAGAGAAACATCCTGTTCCCGGTTTTGCCATCTGTTTTGTTTCTACATGATGCTCAAAGAGAAAGAAAAGAATCTATTAGGCAGACATTTAATAATTCTTATGATAGGAGATACAAACTTTACCAAAATGTGTCTTCAAAAAGCTGCAACAGGAGAAAGTAGTTTGAAGCCTAAAGTGAAGTGTTAATTAACACACATAATAGAAATAGCAATAAAATCAAAAGTACAGAAGATGAGAGGAAATGATGTCGTTCCCACTTTAACATGCTACATCACAGCACTCAATCTCAGGAACTGAAGGGCACAAGAGAAGGGAAAAAACCTCTTGCCCTACTGTGCTAGAAAAAAAGAAGTTGCCTACAGCAGCTTCTCTGAGCTGGTCTCATATTTAACCCCCAGACGGTTTAACAGCTGTGGCTAATGGTCAGATCAGGAAAGCTGTAACTCTCAGTGCAGAGCCAGCCAAGGGGGAGGCTGCAGAAGATAATTAGCCAATCTTGCAATTTAGCTGCGGTTTTATGGCATGAAATACATTTGGTATGACTTACTTTAATCTTAATGCTGCAAAATTTGTTCTTTAACTTTGGTAACTGTATTGCATTAAGTGAATTTATGTTGTAAGTAACTACATCTTTTATTGTTAGAGCTTGTCCACTGGTAAGTCTGAACACATTGCAACACCAAGAGGCAAATTCAGTCATTGACCAGCAGCAAGTGTAGAACTCCTTAGTATCCTGAAAGGTGGTAAGTTTCACCTTGACAGGAGTGATCACATCCAAAGCACACTAAAAAAAGCTTATCTAGAAAGAGATCTAGCAACAGATGTTTAGGATTTTTCAGTGCTGTATTCAGTGCTCTGAAATTGCTAATACTTTTGAGGAAGGACAGGAGCTGGGAAGGAGCCATGATCCCATATCAGTGTTTTCATTCTGAAGCTGCAATTTGTCTGTCTTCTTTTTCCCCCTGCATGCTGAAGTTGCAGACCAGCCATGTAATGCCAGGAACAAAATGTTCCAAAGAACCAGTAGCAAAAAACTAACGTGTTCTTACTAATCCAGGACTTGGGCATCAGTGGATATATAGTTAAGAGGGAGTGGAATTGTGCATGTGGGAGAAAGGGAAACTGCATGTTTGACAGATGATTTTTGTTCCAAAGAAGAATCTTTAACTGCTTAGAATTCAGTACCTGCAGCCCAAGTAGGTGTCAGGAACATTATAGAAACAGAGGCAGAAAAATAAGTAAAAGTTATTGCTATGTTAGATATATTTTTCAGATAATTGAGACACAATTAATACTTCTCCCTTTTTGGGTTTCTTGATCACTTAGTTTTTCCTTATTTCCAGCTATATATTTAGTAAACTTTATCAAAGAGAGTCAACAAGCCAATCTTTATGTAGCTAAAGGGCTGCCCCCATGCACTCAGCTAAGCAGTAAGGGTTTTCAACATGGAAATGTAAGCTAAAAGCTTTGTTTCACTTGTAAGTTAGAAAGAAATAAAAGGCAGCTGAGGAACATGTGATCCCTGACTGCCCAAGGGGGTTCCAGTCATCTCACCACATGGATTGTGAGTCTTTGGGGGTCTTATTTGGATGGCTGTGATTCTGGTCATTCTGATCACACATGTATTCCCTTAAAGGAATTATCTTCATTAACAGATGGGCTATAATCTGTTCCCGCTTTTTGAAGTCTCATACCTCACTTATCAAGTGGAGGTAATGGTACATGACCTGCTCCAACAGTATTCTGGCAGAAGTAAAGAACAAATGAGCAGCCCTGCAAAAATAATAAACAACATTATGGGACAATATGTGATTAATCAGCTGGGGTTTCTGAAGACATCAGAGCTAATCCCATACTGTGTGGTCTCAAACCACAGGAAAAAGTGCCAGATAGAGTGCTTCCCTAACTACCTGTGAGACCACTTCCAAAAATAAACACGTGATTTCAGGGGAATGGAAGAAACCAGAGCTGAACTCCATAATCCAGCAGATTAAAATATGGATTTAAAGGAACTAGAATTTGGGGGAAGAGATTAAATGGGCTAGAATTTAATATCACTACAACATTTATTGGATAATTCGGACAAAACCAAGATTATGATCAGTCCTAGTCTGAGCATGCCACAGAAGTGCTATAAGGAAGATTATGCTTGGAGAAAAAGACTTGTTTAGTGAAGATTTTTGGAAATAAGTAATCTCAGTAAGAAGAGAGCATTCATTTTTTATGAGAAACAAATCATTTGCTCAATTTGCAAAGGATTCTATGAATCGCTGCATTTTGCTCCTACACTTTTGCTGAGCACTTGAAGTGCCTTCAAAAGAGCAAAGACAGAAAAGCGCACAGAGCATCACAGGGGACCACTGGGACAAAGGTGCCTCTGACACAGTTGCTGTTTCAAGTAGCAGAGTTGGCAGGTTTCTTTTACCAGGAGGGCTTGAATGCTGCCTGGCTGGCTTAAGGCACTGTAAGAGGAACAATCAGGAAAGGCTGGTACCTAAAGTTTCTGCAATAATCAATAACCTCACAAACTGAGCCCTAAGCAGCTCATTTCATTCCTCATTGATTTAGATGCCTTGTGTTTTAACATCTCTCCTTGTTACCTGGACTAGAAATTAAAACTAAGGACAATAAGATCATTTTCTTTGGCTTTGTTTCTGGGCAAAAGAAGTGGGTAACCATACAGGGGAAACTGCTGGGATTTGTCCTCCCCAGTGTAAATTCCACGTGCAACTTTTCACACAATGATTAATAGGTGGGACAGACACATTTTCACAGATCCTTTGAGGTGGGATACTATGTTCTTACCAACTTGAACTTGAGTTCGCTCATTTGCAGAGCTGGAGTTTCCTATCTAGATGGGTAGAAAGGAAAAGAAGAATTGAGAGAATAATGTTTGCCATGACAGCACTGTGCCTGGGAAGGTTACACAGGATGTTTTCCCCATTTCACCTGTCTCCTTCTTTGACATCAAGAGTAAAAGCAGGAACACAACATTCAAACACTTTTCCTCTCTCAGATACATAATCTAAATAATTGATACCTAAACCACTAGATTCCCATGTAAAACTGATCTCATGATAATTTGTATAGAAAACTCATGCAGCCTTATCACTGAAGTTTGTACATCAATGCATTATTCATGGCCACAAAGTGCACACACTCTCAAATGACCCTCATTTGGGTTGTCCCTCATTGGAACATTTCTCATTTTAGATTCACATTCATCTCTATCCCATACTGAGGTGACCATCTGGTAATTTTTTTCTTTACTGACTCAGCCTGTTACTTTTATATGAACTCCTTTAAAGCTGAACACTAACCAATACTCTCAAATACCTTCCATAAATAAAAACATATATACTGTCTGTGATTACAAAGGAAAGGAAATCTGTAGGCATTTAAAGATCCTACAGTAATGTCAGAATGAAGCCAAGGTTAGTATAATCAGAATTTGTTTCTCTAATAAATCTTCCCATTATCTTTTTATGTCCATAACAAACAATGCAAAAATGAGATTCACTAGTAAGATACACAAAAATATAGATCAAACTTCACACGCAAACTTCAACTTCCACAATATACGAAGGTGAAAATATCATTAGGTAAGAAAATTACAATTAAGAAATGACATGAAACTAAACGCATCTAGTTCTTTGAGACAACAACCTAGAACAGACAATACAGTACTTGTAACTCAAAGCCACTGTCATCAGCATCATCTAGGGGATTATGCACAAGGGAGAACCCCACTAGAGATTTCTTTTTACTACTCCAGATAAAATGCTCAGCTTATTTTATCTTTTATACTTTTTTTCCCTAAAGAAGTCAGCGAATCCACAGCAGCAGAGCTGGGCTAAAACTGCTGGTTATTATTCACTTGACTGGAGGAATCCATTTGCTCATACTGTGTATCTGCCCCTTTCGGTTCTTTTTTTAACAACTTTTCAGCAATCCAATTGCATGCAGTACTAGCAAACCAGGACCACAGAAGGCACAGAAACAGACTGTTAGTAAAGGAAGAGTCACAAGCAGGAATATGGAAGATAGAGAGCAACAAGAGCTCCTACTTCTGAGAGAAACCTGACGATGCACCATGCACCATGCTCAGCCCTAGGAGCACAGAGGTGTATTTCTACACTTGACTTACAAGTTTTAACATACTTGTATTTTTTGCCAGCTGAGACAGAAAGGTGAGTGAAATGCTGAGTCACACAGATTTCTTCATAAGGGTTGAGAAAGGACGTAATGAATTTAACCAGGGAATTGCGTTTAGAAATCGTAAGATTTTTGTGACAGACAAAGAGGCATAGCTGTCACAGCTTCCAGGATTTCACTCCTCCACTGCAGCTAAACATCCTTTTTTATAGCTATGCTTTCCTATTAAAAAATTCAATTAGCAGAGGAGGTTTTCAACCTTGCTACCTGTTTGTATTCAGGAATTTTTTATCAGTTGACCTATTATCAACTTTCTGCCAAATATTTTTTTTTCCAAAACTGTGTGTTAATTTGCCTTTACTTTTCTTAAAATGTCTATATAATGTATCAAAGCCGAAATATTTTAATCATAGTCTTAGAAGTGTATTAAACTTTGCTTTGGTTATGACTTTATGCTATCACTTCTGCAATAATACCAACTCCTTCAAAGAGAAGGTATTTCCTCCATAGGAGTGAGAAGTCTCTTATACCATCTATAATGAACAGTCCTACCTGCCAGGCACTGGAAGAGTATGAGAGGTGCAGGGCTTAACAAACACGATTGCATTTAAGCACATGAACCACCATCTGTCTGAGAGAAGCCTGAAAATAGAGAAGAAAGGGGAGAATTAGAGCACTACCTACAACTAATTCTGAGAAGTGGAGCATTATTTGAATCAATAGAGTTGAGATTTTGCTTTTTCTAAACTCAAGAAACTGTTATGAAAGGTAACACTTAGAGGAAAATTTTCAACCAGTTTAATTATTATTTCTTCAGAAATGGTTTATTTTCAGTAGCTCTGCAGTTTACAGCTGGGTTCTTGTACATATTCCATCACTGCCTCCTACAGTAGAATTCATGTTTTGTCTCTGTAAAAGTAGGAATGATTGTTTGGGCCTCCTTGCTCTTGCCTTTGCCCTTCCCATTCTCCCCTGCTAGAATCCTCAGTATTGTTCAGCATTTGAAGTTCAAACACATCGTATTGTTATAAGGAATATTATTAAGAGCTTTGACTGGGATTCCTATTCAGATTTCTCGGTTCGATTAATAGCAAATAATGACTCTCACACTCTCCCTCTCTGGTGATTTGGTTAATTAACTGGTAGAAGCAGCACAAATAATTTCTACACGAGTGTATTTATTGTTTTAAAAATTATGTGAAAATTAGTCCCTTACTAGATGATTAGGCATTTAGATCCAATAATGAACAATAGTCTGCCATTGCCATCTTTTAATTTACTTTTAATCACCAGCTAAGTAACAAAGAAGTGTCTTTTAAAATAATTAAGACTGCCTATCAGGTCTCTGTAGGATGTCAACAATAAAGGGGTTAATGATGCATCTAGTCATCATGGAAGCAATAAAAAAAAAGTCTTGCTTTAAACAATGCAGAACAACTCTATCTAAATGCATCTGTGCCAGAAAATTCCCACAGATTTACAACATTTTTCATTCTGTAGAGATCACACACACACAAAATAATGATGGAAATCACCTACGTAACAGGGCAAAGATTTAAGATCTGTGAAAGAGCATCCACTTTCCTCTAGACAGAATTCTCTCAGCCTCATAGTATGACCTCAGCTGAGACAACGTGACACAGTAAAAGATACCTAACCAAATGCAGCTCTTAGAGGTATAGAATGCATTTTTCTTACATAATATTAGCATCTCCCTGCACTTATCTTATTTGGATATTTAAAAATGAAAATTTGAATAACTGAAAATTAGGTCCCCAAATCTTTATTTCAGAGGGATTTTCTGAAGTCTCAGTGACATATAAGAACAAACCTATTTTGGGGTGCAAAAGGGTAAAAATTTTGCTCTGAATGCTACATTTTAGTAGCAGTTTTATGGATTCATGTGATGTCTATGTTTTCTGCCATAAAATTAACCCACCATAATTCTAGGACAGGGTGCTTATTTATTTATTTATTTCCCCCCACAAATCAGGCATGCAAGCTCTGTGTGTGGGCATGTGTGTGTATGCACATCCCCTTTGACCCAGCCATCAAAGAATGTTACAGATCTTCAGAGGTTCTGGATGGGAGAGACAAGTACGGCACTTAAAATTACCAAAACTTCTGCAGTATTTAGAGTAGTATCGCACTGAACAGTAAACGCAGCAGAAAGCTCACTTCAACTCTTGACAAAGAAAGTAAATTGTCCTAAAATTTCTCTATTATGAAGCATCCAAAACATGTATTGGCACTCCCAAGAACTAATACAATCTAATGCATGTGCTCCCTTTGGAAAATTGTCTTTTCAAGGAGCACATGTTTTGGCCCATGGGAGTGCAGTACGTAGAGCACTGTTAGGAGACTGGCAGAAGGCCACCTGTGCTCTGGTTGAAAAGTTAACGTGGAAAAAACCCCATATAACTGCTCTCTTTACAGCTTCCATTTTCCTTTGGAGAATAGGATGTGAAAACAATGTAAAAATGAGAGCTGGCAATGGTCAAATAGGTAACTTCATCCACCTTCTTTTAAGTACAAGATGGCTCCCAGTCCTACGCTTGGGGCAACAGTGAAGGGCAAGAGTCAGAGAGACTACGTGCTCTTGCCAGGTATAACATTCACACCACCACACCCCCCCCTCCCTTCCTTCTTTCCAGAGTTTTGCTAATTCTACATGAAGTAGAAAATCTTAACAGTAACAGATACCCCTTGACTGTCTATGTAGTATGTTTGAAAATATAGGCTGCATATCACACAGGCTCTCCAGGAACTATAATAACAGTAACAAATACAATAATCACATTGTCCAAGCCAGTTGAAACAAGCTGTGGAGGTCCCAAATGGTGTGGCAGTTTATTCCCTGCTATAATACTCATCTGCATTTTACATTCACTACACACATTGTCTTCTCACTTGCATCTCATTAACTCCAGTTAACACTCATTTAACCATTTTCAGTAATCCTTTAACTTGTTTTCTTTTTCCATTCTCCGAAGACTGCTAAATAGTCCATGCACAATACTGGAGCTAAATTGATGTTAATTTTTAAACAGCTATTTGTAGAGCATCCCAAATGCAATCTGTAGCGTATAAGAGAAAGAGCTTCACCTATTTGTGACTTGATGCCTCCATGTACTCAAACAAACATTAGTGCTGTGGCTCAGGCACACTGCTTTATCAAATCCTTGTCCGCAGTCACCAGCAGCTTTCAGCCTTCTACACATCCCAGTGTTATAAAGGTCTTCTGGTTTTTCTTCACTGCACTTTATGTTTTTCCTTCACTGATGACCATTATCATGATTCCTGTTTTCTAAAACCTAGCATGATATTGCCTTATGATAGATCAACCATATAAAATATGTCATATTTTTTTCATGTGTCCTAGAACCTTTTAAGTTCTTGTTTAATAGCTTCATTATTGAATGAAACCTCTTTAAAGGAAACTGCTCAACAATTCTAGAAAATAAAACTGCCTACTAGGAGTTACAACAGGCATTCAAGATGCTAATTTTTAGCATTGCTTTTGAAAATCTCGACTCAGATGCTTGTTTTATAAACATAGGAGATTAAAACTATTAATAATATAGTAATGTATTAAAATAGAAGCTTTTGAAAAACTTTTCAAAAAATACTGTTTGATAAAAATCTAGTGCAAATCTATACCTAATTTATAGGCTGTTTGCAGGATAAACCAAGTAATTCAAAGAGGTTTGTGATGCACATTTCACATAAAGATAGGTATTATTTAAAATGTATATAAATACTCAGGGGTTTGCTTGTTTTTTTTTGCTTATGCATAATTTCAAAATACAAATACAGTTAAATTTGAAGGATGAAAAATTATTAAAATATTGTATACAAACCCCTGTGATGAATAGGGCGGCTCTTCGCAGCTTTGTGAGTCATCTATTTTCTTCACAGACTTCAAAAAGTAACAAATGTCCACTTTGCAGTTATATGTATTTTGTCACCATGCAACACAAGAGGTAAAATTCTGACTATCCTATAGTGGGGTATGTGAAGAATTTCTTCCTCTTTTTAATATTGAGTATCATTATGGTTATCACCCATTAACTTTGCCCATGGGGACACTCCAGAGGCAGTATTCCTCTCTGATTAAAGACAATGTAAATTCAGAAGCACTTTGTCTGCCATATGAACATTGGTCTTCTGCTTTCCGTTCTCTTGTAACAATATGGCTCATGCGTATTCAGGAGACTTCAAAAGTGTAGCCAAAAAGACTAAGACTCCAAGTGGCCCTTTTATGCCTTTGATGTACAAAGCAAATCAGCCTGAACTCATCAGAGACTAATGATGACAGGGGCTGGACTAATCTTCAAATGATCAAAGCACTCAAAAGTCAGTGACATTTGCAAGGAAATTAATGATTCCCCCATAAAGGTTTTAACCATCTATAAACAGGATAAATGTAGAAATCCTTAGATGGATGGTACCATTAAGCACAGCAAATGTTACTGAAAATAATCACAATGGTGGCTCATTTATTAAGAAACTGTTCTCCACATTCATTTACATTCCACTGAACAGATTGTATGAAAGTGGGGTTTTTTTCAGTCTGGTTAACATTCTCTGAAATGAGAAATTACACACTGAAAAGCTGTACTTTGTGTGTGTCATGTCACTGAATTACAAGGGATCATTATCTAATCTTTGAGACACAGAATTATTACAGATTTATCAATTGTTTCTACTGATGTAAAAGGTCTGATAATGGCACGATGTGCCTGACTAACAAGAGCTACTTTAATGAAGTTAAATGCTTTAACTTGTTTAATGATTCTGGCGGCAATTACTACTTATCTGGGACCAGAGAAGAAATTGTAAAATATGCTGTTATCCTTGATATGATTGGAGGTTAAATGGTGAAACTGTAAATTCAAGGCTGGCATTTGCTTTTTTAGACAGTATTTGTTAAGGCTGTTAAATATGCTGAAGTCATATTCATACTGGCAGAAGATAAAGTAACCAATCAAGAATTCTCAGTAGACTGTCCCTCCCTGCCTTTGTACTGTATTGCTTTATTCAACAACAGTGACATGGCGTGTGAATTAATAGGTCAACTAAGTCGTTTTAAGAGTATTTTACCTTCTACTCAGTAGCCTCAATAAATTCTTATATCAAAGAAAAATACAGATGAACAACAGCTCTCACTGTAATTATGCATAATTTTGACACACGATCAAAAAGGGAGGAAAAGGAATAACTGGAAAACACACTCTAGTAAGTACTGATGTTGAACACATTAGTGGCATGTCTTGCCTTCAAATTTTTATGCATGTAACTATGAAAAGTAACTATGAGACACATGTTTGAAAGGCTCAGAACCCTGAGAAATCTTACTGGTATTTAACATAACTCTCCAGATCTATGCTCAGCTTGCAGTGCTGTCTTGGTATATTTCTGCTTTCTGAACCCAGCTGTTGTGGTTCCAGATTAGGAAAATAGTGCTTTGTTTAAACTGCAGTGAAAAGTACAATTGCCCTGTATTTTTTGCATCCAAGAGATTTTTTTTTTTTTTTTCCCCCAGTCTTTCTGGGGAAAAATTAACCATAAACAAATGAAACAAAGCAACAGAAGGAAAGTGCCTTAGTAATTTTACCTGTGAACTATGCTGGTGCTCTAACTGTAATAACAAAGTTTAAGAAAAACAAAGACCAAGCACTGAGAAAACATGGCTATTTTCATGGTTGGCACTAATTCAGGAAAGCCTAGATGGCAGTGTAAAATCTGGTCAGCTTTATATTTTGCAGTATTACTGCAACACTGTTTATTCCCCATGTTGAGGTATTGAATTTGCAGCTACGTGTATCCCATTAGTCTTACTTCTTTTTTTACATTAAACTATACAAATAAATATACTTCCATTAGTAAAAAGGACATAATCTGTTTTTCCAGTGATGAGATGGGTTGCTATATCTGCACCAGAAAAAGAACCTGGGCATAAACCTGTTTCACTCCTGCTACTCTCTCCCTGCTTCAGCTCTTGCCTGTTAGTTCTGTCTCTGCATTTCAATGATGTTGTTTCTCCTTTGTTGAGTTTGATTTTATTTAACACCACTTTTCTGCAGCCACAAGCTTCCTTTCCATTGTTGATGGGCATATGTTAAATATATCTAGAATACTCATTGTGTTCAGTGTGACTGATAAACTTCAACACTGCAATTTACCACAGAAAATGTCAGGCTTAAATTTACAAAATAAATATGTTTGATGTAAAGTTTGGAGCATGGAAAAGATATGTAGAATTCACAGCACTTGTGAATCTCACCTAGGTGATCTTGCCAGGAAGAAATCTGCATGAACTCGGGAGCACAGGCACGTACAGAGCTGCGGGTTTCTCTCTCTCTCTTTTTTTTTTTTTTAATTTTTATTTTTTTCCAATTGGAACATAGAGAAAATGAAGCTTACCCTTAACAAGTTGCAGTAAACTAATATAAAAGTATTTCTGTATTTGTTTGCTGCACATGTAACTTATTATTTTAGTTCTTTATGTACGTCACTGAATTACACACACACACACACGAAAGTATGAAATGTAACTAACGAGACTAAACTACCGATTGCAATATTTTCAATAATCAACATTTCAAGCAATTATTTGCTGAAGAACTACTAAAAAGCTTAAAACAATTATATTTGAGGATTTTGCATCCATTCACAGTTGGAAGTACAAACAGAAAACAAAGTGAATGGGAATTAAATTATTTGTGGAAATTATTCATTCAGCTGTCACCTTACTATTTTCTTCCCTTTAAATCTTAAATACAGTTGATTTCATCCTAGAATTCAAATTAACATTATAGTCATTCAGTAAAAAATCTCAGTGACAACTAAAAGAATAACAATCACCTTTCTACAGCTTCATGAAAGAGTAAAGGTCTCTTTTGTTCTCACGTCAAACTTTTCATAAAGAGAGAAACTAATTCTGTTTGTCTGCAGTTAGGAAGTTATAATTCATTTTTTTTATAGCATTTTCTCATCATCTTGAAAGAGAAAAGAACTTTTCAATTTTTCTCCATACGTTTTCTTCAAAGCAGTTTCTTGAAGAAAAAAAAAACACAAGAAAATTGACACCAGTGACTTTCCCAGTACTGCTAACACTGGCTTCTTGTGTGCTCATGAAAGAACAACTCTGACTCCATAAGTAAGTGACAGGTGATGCCAGGGCCACATTTAATGAAAACTAGTGTTTTGTATAATCTGTTCCATTACATGTATTCAGACATTAGCAGAACCAGCTCTTCTAACCTTAGCAGGGCTCTGGGCTTGACTTCAGAAACAGACAACACATCTATTAGAGTATATGCTGATAGGTGATCTGCACTGAGCAATTCCCCTTTCCATGGTATGAGAATTAAAGCTGGGGCTTTCAGTCTATATAACTATTTTTTATAATGCCACTCTAACTTTTCGAAAGATTCATTAGTATTCCCAGATTTGTTGAATGTATGATTCTGATTTGCATATAAAAGAACTTAGTTCTCATATAGCCAATTAAATGCCTACAAAGTCATTCAAAAGAGCTTGGGTTCTGAGCATTTTTGAAAATGTGGTCTGAACTGTCAAGTGTCAAGTTATATAAGATACATAAAGCTAAAGAACTTTATTGATCTCAATTTTGTGGGTGTCTAGCAGAAGAGAA
Organism: Apus apus; assembly: GCF_020740795.1. Lineage (NCBI taxonomy): Eukaryota > Metazoa > Chordata > Aves > Apodiformes > Apodidae > Apus > Apus apus. Next base: position 13,167,897 of record NC_067294.1, on the reverse strand, counting down.
ACGGGGTCTGAAAAATTCAAATCCTAAATCAGAGAGGACAACGAAGTAAACAATAATTTTACATAATCTTCCTTTCAGCATTTACCACCTCACACACTTGAATTTAGATAATGTGGAGTTTTAGGATCTTAATATTAGTCATCAACGCCAGTTCAATCACTGACATCACCAGATCATTCAATCTGTTTATATATCAGATCCTGTTCTGTAGAACATAATTGTGAAGACAACTCAGCAATGGCTGTGATGCTCCCAGTATAGAGGGAAACAGATAAGCACCTAATACATTAATACCTGCTTTTTACCTCTCACTTTGCTCTCTTATTTTAAGTTCCCTTCTCCAGTTTGCTGTCATCCACACTGTTCCTTCCTTTTTTTCATCCATCTATACTATACCTCTCACATACTCTTTCCTACGTACCCTCACATGCACATCAGAGCAAAGGATAAACTGAGCAGCCAAATCTAGATATTGGTATTTCCCATTGCTAACAATAAAGTCATGTAATTCCTTCCCATCTTGCTACTTCCCTTCTCTGTACTGTGTATTTCACATACCTTTGGGAATCAAACAATGAGATAGCAGGTGCTGCTTGGGGACTTCAATATTTACTCTGAACTCAAACCATTCAGTCATGACCTGGCCCGCCAAGTAGGTGCTGATGACTTCCTCCTAGTGACACTACTATGCAATGCTACTTCTAGGGTCTGTGATTCAAACAGTAATGGAAGAAATGGAAAGATGAAGCATCAACAGATTTTGAAACACTGACAGCTCTCTGTTGCTGCCTGTCAAGGTTAGGGGAGGTTCTGGCATCCCTGTAGTGCACAGACAGAGACATCCACCTACTGACTGATTCACCTACAGCAAGACTTGTGCAGTATGGTAACATCATGCAGCACCAGCTATGCTTATAAGCATGTCAGAGAGAAGCATGATTTGATTCTGTTTGTACTAAAATAAATAATCCTTTATACATATCACCTCCTTTTGTTTTGATTCTTCCATTAACTCACTAATTAAGTTGTGATCCTGGTTAACCAAGGGTGTTTGATATGGGATGTTGGATATGTGCCCCTTCACTGAATGTGACAGCTGAAGAGCTGACAAAGGTTTCACCTCTAGTAGCTTTTTTATATTTTCTTTCCACCTTGTAATAGAACAAAGTGATGCTTCCAAACCCACCCCTTGATGCTCTGTACAAATAGCTTTATTACAAACACAAGGTAAACCATGAACACAGAAAGAAAAGCATTTTTTGTCATCCCTACATGATGACAGAGCTCATCCCACATGACAACACATCTTTACACTAAACAATCAGACAAAATGATGAATGCTGTATGAGTCCACACACATGGAATCTAGAAGGCCACTAACAGGTGATTTGAAAAATATGGGCTCATATAAGCAAGTTCTGCTGAACCCTCCTGAGAAAACTGTAAAGATTAGTGCTTCCAGTTATTGGTCCCACCCCAATGATACAGGTTACCATGTTATGCAGGCGCTTATGCTGGCACCTCAAGTGTGTAATTTAAGAGTACAGACCCTGAGTTCCACTCGACTATAAACCTCAGCATCTGAAGGACACATGCCTTGTTTTGCCTTCATGATACATAGACAGTGGGTTCTGCAAAGATCAGATGGGCCAGTAGCAGAGAAAGCATTACTGCTGCTGTTCCAAATAACATTTGGCAGGCAGGCTCATTTGCTGCAGTCCAAAGAATCACTCAAACAGAACAACACAGATCATGAGTGACAGGTAGAAAAATTCTGCATAGAAAAAGAACAACTTATTTTGCTTGCCTTTTTACACAACTAAATGCCAGGAATTTGCCTTCACTTAATGCACACATTTGCTACAGCATATTCTGATTTTTTTTTTCCTTTTGATGTTGTCAGGTTACCTGAAATATTTTGTAGCTACATTATTGGGATATGTATCACCAGATCCTACAGATGTATATGACCTTTGCTATTTCATTGCAAACCTCACAGAGGATGAAAAGAAAAGCCAGGTTTTATGACTGGTTTGTTGCTGCCGAATTATAGGGAAACACTGTATTTTTGATAATAATATGTTACCAGCCTGACTGACTAATCTGATTCTGTATTGAGGGATAAGAAAGGATCCGTGCACATGTGTATTTGTTCCAAAATTTGCATTTTATCTAAGTTAGCATTGATTAGTAACTACATTTTCAAAAGTACTTGTAGAGAACAATTTGTCTGAATCATTAAATGCACTATGGTATCTTTGAGAGTAGAAATCTACAGTTCTGTCTGGAAATCAAGATAATACCAGTATTATATACTACATTGAAATCCAACTATACTGATGGAATTAGTTACTTACTCCCCTGAATAAGTAAGTTCAATCAGAGAGCAAAAATAATAAAACTGTACAACTCACTAGTCACGCAAATGATACTGAATAATCAAAATAAATTGCAAAATGCAGACTGAATACCATTTGTTTAACAAGTTGTTTAGCCAGTCCATCCAAACTCAGAGTCCCTGCCAAAAGACTCTAGGTCTGTAAAAAAAAAAAGTACAGTAAACGTTCAAAATGTCAGAAAAATAAGATATCAATCTGTTCAGTTCTATGCATCAGGTTGACTTCAAAACTATCTTAGTAATGATGAGAATTTGTCCTTATAGTCAGCAAAATATTGCCATGCTTGTTAGCAGGCAAGTATACATATTATTCTGGGCACCAGATCATTTTTACCACTGAAGCCCATGATTGCATAAGGCCACCATCTGAACTGCCCGTTGAAACATAGATGAGTTTGGACACTTGAGAGATGAAAAAGCTTAAAAAAACAATTTTTGTTCTATTGCAGTCATGGTGCACTTCATGAATGGGTGGAAAAATTCAGCTTCCAATGAGGACACTCACTAACTTGCTATGACCTCATCTTTAAGAAAATTCCCCAGCTTTTTTGCTAGACCATTGATTGACACACTAATTTCTTTTACTCTACTGACCTCTTCTGAAATGTAGCTGAATTCGTTTGGTGTGACATCTACACAATTTGTGCTACTAATTGAAAGACAAGATGGGGCTTATTTCCCCAAAGACGGTCTGTAGTCAGCAAGTAGGAGCAAACTTCAGTCATTTCTGATTGGCTACATTTCAAAATCGTGTCCCAGATGTACCTGGTTTGTGTTTTCTATGTGTCATTCATTTCTTTTAAGCTGACACTTTCATTTTGTTATCTCTGATCAGCTAAGACAAGCTGAGAGATATCTTTGGTTTCAAGCCAGCTGCACTTGTGCCAGATGTGTCCCTCCCCTAGAGAGCAAACATACAGGTGAAGCTCCCACTTACTCCCAAGTACTCTACATAGCAAAGAAACGATGACGTTGATATCAAAATGACAAAATAACAAAAAATGAGGAAAAATGCTTCCAGTAAGGACAGATGAACTAACACAAACTATTCCTACTTCTACAGAAAAGTATGCTGAATTTCAGGCTTATTACTCACGAGAATTTTTTTCTGGCTCATTGTTCAAAAGAATTAAGCAACTAAAAAATGCTAAGGAAATATCATCATTAAGAGGAAATTGGGACAAAGAGAATTACCTTCTCCCACATTTTACAATGCCTGAGCCAGGAACAGAACTATTTCAAAATCCCAGGAGATCAAAAAATGCCCTGGAACTGGAGGGGACATACATAATTTGAAAATGTCCCAGTGATCAAAAATGAGGTTGTCATGAGTCATTCTAGCAGACGAGCTTTGCTTCTTGACTCTGAAGACTGACAAAGCTACTGGCAAGCTTCGGCAAGATTTGCATGCCTCTGCAGTTATCTGCACGAAAATGCAGTGCAAAGGGGACACAGAATCTATTATGATATTTTGGAATCAGTATTACACTCATATGTCAGCTGAACAGAAAAATGGGAGTTTATGACAGATGGTAGTAGAAAATTGGCAGGAACAATTAAGAGCTGAAGAAGGCAGGGGAGATGTATTTTTTTTGTTAAAAAGCATCTCTGTAATTAAGCGATATGCATCTCTTGATAACATTTCAGAGCACAGATGTGTTTTAAGACCTGATAAAGTAAAACAGGTACGAAGTTCTTGTGTTTTAAGTCAGCTACACTTAAAAAAGGTCCAGTGAATATTGGTCAGCAAAGCAATTTTTGACTTGTGAATTCCAGGAAACTGAAAATACACCTCAGAGTTTTCAGATGGTGAAGATACACTTGGAGTAACTTACTCTCCCTTACCCTCCTTTCCTGTTGCCCTCAGCTTTACACAGTTCAGTTGACAAACAGAAATCACAATCCTCATACAAAATGTGTTCTATAGGATATTCAAAGAACAATGTACACAGTCTTGATATCGAAGGCTCTGAATTCAGCAGAGAATAGCTGGAAACTACTGTAGTTTTGATCTTGTTCTTCTGAGCAAACTATACACCAAAACAAAATCAGTTTTGTCACAAGGAAGACTAGAGTCAAGATTTGATTCAGAAGACAAATGTGGATCTCAGGTTAATCTCCAATTTCATAAAAGAAGAAAAAAAGAAGAAGAAAAAAAAGGCCTTCTTTTGAGCGGGAAGTAAAATGAAACCATGAAGAGAAACAACAGAGAAATTTCTAGATATTTCTAGATATATCTAGAAAAAAGGTGACAGAGATTGGTTAAGAATGCAAAAACTTGGAGGTAAAGGAATGGAGTGCACAGAAAAAGACTTCACAGTAAATAAAGCTAACAGCAACATACTGGGGGGGAAACACAGAAAAATAAGGGAAGAAAAAAGACAACCCAGGAGGAGGTCAATTCTTTAAAATAATAAAAATAAAAATATCCAGAATTAAGTGAGACATAATCACCATGTACCTACTGTGCTCTGCTTCATAGCCCATTTGATTAGTTTCCTTTGGTTAGTATTCAAGTGAAAACAACAATTCAACCTGACACAGACATATGCAGAGTGTAGGCATTTGACTTGAAAAAGCTACTTTGATGTCTATTGATTATATTCTATTTACAGGGTGCAACATTGTTGAAATAAAAGTTTAAAATGTATTTGTGACTTGCAAATTATAAATATTGTAAACACAAAGACATAACCAAAGCTTAAAGAAACAGGTAAGGAGGCTAAATTCTAAATTTTCCTTCTCTCAGAACTACTTCTATGTTTGAGAAGAATGGCAGGATCAAGTCAGTGGCCACTGGGAGATCAGCACTTTCATAACATTTAATGTCTCGTTGGCTGTAAAACAATTTTGGACCTCTTTAAGTAAGAAAAAGGATCAATGCAAATGTCCTGATGAATATCCCTCAATATTATATATTTCAGTGACTTAGAGTTAAGGACAAAGTCTAAAGAGTACTGTCTGCACTCACAACGTATGCAATGAAAACGCCTGCTGGCCACTGGGACATGACCCGGTCACTGAAAATAGCCAAGTAGGAAGAAACTGTGTGCCCAATTCTCAAGGAGAGCATAAGGTTTCCAAGCCCTAAGGCCTGGTTCCAAAACTTAAATGTCAGCCAAGCCCCACCCACTGACTTCAATAAATCCTGACCCGTGCAGATACAGAGGCACATAGGCTAATTATGACTGTCAGAGACTGGCTTTCAGCCCAGCTCTCCTGCTCCGTTCCTGCAACATGTCATGCAGCATCTTCTGGCAGTTCTAGATGACAGTGCTTAAGGGCACTTGCAAGTTTGACAAAAAAGTTGGTGAAATTGATTGGTATTTAGCGTTTAGTGGTCTCCTACGAGTATTCTTGTGCTTCCCTGACTGATTTTGATGAAGTGCTTTTATTTGTCTTTCTACCAAGAGACCACAGATGAATTTGCAATAGAGCAGCATGGCTTCTGTTTGTCAGGCACCACTTAGCTATGTTATAATTTATTTTCCAGGAAAAAATATTTCTCATGAGAGCTCCAGGCTAACACAGTTATAAAGCACCTGGATACCATTCAGCTTTGTGTCTGAAGGCAGTTTCATTTCCATGCATAAACAGAAAAATACCCAAACTGAAGAGGAGGAAGAACCGTAAGTTCTTCCAGGTACATGTGCTACAGGTACATAGGTCTCCTTTTGAGTGGCATTTAATTAAATCAATCACCACCTTAGTACCAAAGTTAGCATAGTCATATAGAAAGACAGACACTGCTGTCAGTAGTGGCAATGCCACTGCAAGCTCTGGGAAGGGTTACTCACTGAACAAAGCAGCCTGTCTCTGCTCATTCCTGAGTTGGGAACTGGCTGTTCTAAATTTTTGAATAGATTTAGACCTGTATTTAACTTTAACATACTCTGCAATAGAGCAATCGTTACCTTGCTTCAGCTTTATTTGGTGAGAGTCCCTTTTACTCAAAGTGCAATGATTGTGGTGTTGGTTGGGGTTGTTTTGATCCTATTTTCTGCTGAATTATAGTGATTAGTGAGCACCTTGAAAGTGCCAAGCTCAAAGATCTTTTCTGTTTTGATCACCATTACTGTTATTCAAGAAGGGGCAGAAGTATGGTTACAGGATGAATGTAAATACCAGTTCAGTTTCACTGAAGGAAAAGTCTGCCGTACTTTTTTCTTCCTACTCTTTATCTCATTAAAATGCAGGGGAAGAAATGTAGTGATGGATAATCAAGACCGAAACTCTTTCTAGAACATGCCACTAATCAAAAATATGATTTCTAGCATAATTTCTAATTAAAATAATATTTTTGTTTGTCTCACTTATACCTTGCATTTTAAGAAACAGAGATGAAAAAATCTGAAGATCCAATGAGTAAACAGGGCCTGTTCATAGAGAACTGCTCTTCTTGCCAGTCTGATCAGCTGTGATGTTTCATTAGCAATGACTTAACCAAACCAGACAATGCTTATTGCAGCACCTACCCTATAATCATTGCACATTACTGCTGTTGTGTGGGTTGTTTTGGTTTTTTTTAGAATTATTCATTGAACACTCCGCAACAAGTAACTCGTACCTGCAGGCTCAGGCTTAGATCAACTAACCTGTAGTCTCCAAATTACAATAGGACAGTTTGGCAAGAAAGATCATCCAAATTTTACAAACTTTGGTACAAAGAGGATGAAAATCAAATTATAAATCAAGTTCAGACAATTCACTTTTCATGGAACATGTTGAGTACTCCCATCCTTCCATACTGAATAATTACATTCATTCTTTCTACTATTTGCACACTGGTAGCACTATTCTGCTTATTCCCTCCACAAGGTCAGTTTTTATTTAACTTTAGCCCTGGCAAGTTACTAGCAAATGCAAAACAGTGAGACAACACAGACTCCAACAGTCTCTTTTGCTCCAAAGGCTTTTTTTTCCTGCTTGAGTGGGAAGTATGGATTTTTAAAACAGTAATGTTACAGAAATTACTGTGAGCTAGTGAGCAGGATAATGAGGGATTGATTGTGCTGAACTGGACAAAGGGAGATGGATGGAGCACTGGTTGTGCTATGGGAAAGAACTGCAACAGCACTATGCTTGCTGCCTTCCTGCCTTGTGAGCACCAGGGGAGAGGGATTCTGATGCAGGAGATGCTGAGGGGAAGAGAGTGGGGCTAGATTAGAAAGCCTGCTTTCTAACAAACTTTTAGTGAAATCTAAAGGCAATCCCTTTTGCTCTGTGGAGCTGAGCTATGCATCTGTAAAATGACAATAACAAAACTTCTTCATTGCCAAGAATTAACAGTGGAAAGACTGGAAAGTAGTCATCATCAGGAGGACAGAGTAGCACAACAGCAGCATAACACAATAATATATTTCTATTTTTTAAAGTAAATTTGAAAAGCATTCAACATCTCTGGGATTAAAATGGAAATGGAAAGAGGATATTTGGACATATTTTCCCCTCAGAAAATAGCATTGATATAATTTTGTTTTGAATTTATAATTCCCATAGCTTATTATAATGTAGCTGTCCTCTTTCATTTGTGATTGGACCATACAGTGCAACTGCATATATTTGTGGCAATAGGTTTATTATTGTAACAACTCAAGGGAATCTTCTGAATTGAGGGAAAACATTTACATTGAAACAAATTACGTTTTACCAAAACCCTAATTGTTACACCGAGAGCTGTACACTCTTGTAATTGCACTGTACTAATTACACACATAGCATTATTTAAAAAGAATACAATTGTTTATTTGCAACATCCTCTTCTTATTTACAGTTGCACATTTGAAAAAGGAGCAAGGAGTTATTCCTACAGAGTAGCAGAGAGATTGTTATCTCCACAAAAACACAAAATTAATTCAGTAGAGGAAATCTACTCTCAGATAAAAAGAGAAATTCCTCCTGAGGCAAGACATTCTACAATTGTTTCTAAATTTCTGTACAATTAACAAAGCACTTACCATCTGCAGTGATTGACCTGTCAGATCTGCTCCTCTGAGATAATTTCAGTGACATTTAAAAAAATAGTATTAATATAAAAAAGCCATATTTGACTGCATACAGAAACTGCAAATGCTCAAGATGGAACTTTAGTTTACGACACCTGCTGATTAACACCAGTAGCCCAGATCAGATGAGTGGAGCTCACGTACCAGTGGGATATCCTTTGTTGGCTATAGTAGCAGTGACCCCATTTTGCCTCCTCTTTTTTATTGTGTAAATGCCTCTCTAACATCGCTAACAAAGGCATCTCAGAAAATTCACTTACTTAGACTAATGCACTAAACGATGTTTACGCTCCATGTTAAATGGAATTCTTGGGAAAGTTAATTTTAAAGAAAGAAGAGGCTGATTCTCTGTTGCTTGGTACCTTCACTGCATGTTTATTTTGACCCAACTAATTAATGTCCACGCTACCAAGCAGCAGTGACACTCTTTTTACCACAGTTGTGAGAATATCTGAGTGTGCTCTAAGGCATCAGAAAATCAAGCCCAGAGAAATAACATTGTCTTTTGTTTAGCATTTATAATTAAAAATACTATTCCAAAATAGCATAATTTGTGGATTAGCTTCATCTCTTTAACTAATTATTTTTTCTGTTCCTGTTTTACTTAAGTATTTATAGATGCTACAAGAATGCTTCTCCATTAACAGCCTGTAATAATATTTCTTTCTCAAACCTGAATTTCTGGCAAATGTTATTTAGAGACACCATGAAACACAATTTCATCCAAACTAATACACACTATTCTCCCATCAGGTTTTGTAAGTGATCTTTTAAAAAGTAGAACAGAAAAAGACTTGGATGTTGTGTGGCATGAGAGATGAATGCATCTTCGGTTCTAAGGAACAGCTATTGAAGTTTCAGATTGGTAACGATCACAGTCAAAATGATATTTTAATCTTAGTACACAGTAGGGAATAGACAGTTACTGCACAGTGCACTAGAATTTTATACCCCCCTTGACACATGAAAGAGCAAGTAGTCTGACTTTTCATCTTATTTCAGAACAGAAATCACAGAACAGACCACCTTCTGGAGGTGGTCTAGTCAAGTCCAGCCAGTGCTCCTGATACAGAAACTTTAAGTTCTACAGTAAATGTGATTGATCCTTTATCTTTGATATCAGTTCCTTGCCACAACATCAGAATGAATTTGTTGAAGTGTAAGGTTAAAAAGCTGCATAAATGGGAACTCCTACAGTAAAAGTGGTTTGTGAATTTTTTATTAATGACTTTTTACAATAGAAATTGTAAAAGGGCAACCAAACTTTCCCAAAGTATCTTTGACAATAAATATAAAGTTTAATCTTTTCTTCTTCATTTTAGAGAGATTTCTGTAGGTGTTGGTTTGTTATTGTTTTGTTGTTTGTTTTTTTTTCCAATCCATATTGCCATTTTCCCTTGGTTCAGTGATAAGAAAGAGAGAGAAAAGATTATTTTTTTGCTTTTTCTGTGATGCCAGTTCTTCTAAAATGAGTGGTTTGGGTGGGTGGTACATTCATCACAACTGAATAGAGGTAGTTAAAGGAAAAACAGTGGATGCAATTTCTTCTTGTTTGCAGGCAGTGGATAATGAAAGAAATGAGAATAAACTCATATGATCTTTCAACAAACAAAAAAGTACTAGCACAGGCTGAGGCCTATAGGTAGTTTTTCTATGAAGCCTGTCAGGGAAGAGACAGCTGTGGCAACTGTAATTCTTCAATTTGGAAAGAGACTCAAGAAAACCTCTAAGTCAATTAGGACTTGTACTAACCATGGAGATGTTTCTTGAGAAACAGAAACTAAAGACATAGTAGAATCAAGAATAAAAAGTACCCCAACCCATCAAAAGAGGAGAGAAAACATGACTGAAGCTTAGTGAAAAGGCTATCAGTGTTATATCGCATAATTGCACTATTCCTACATGGACACTTTGAATCAGGTGAACTGGACAAACTAAAGAGCTGGTACTTTACTGGGATCATCATACTTTTAGAGCAGTGCTACAGTCTGCTACACCAAGAAAGAACTCCTTAACTACTCAGCTCTTCCAAAGAAGGGAATAAGTCAAACATTTCACAACAGTGAGGGTTTGCTACAAAAAAAAAAAAAAAAGAGAGAGAGAGGAATCAGCCCAAAGAACCTCTCTGTCTTAGAAGAGCCTCAACCAATTGTGACTTCCTCTACTTCTGAACAAGGAGTGTTCATATAGAAACTTACCTTGGCAAACACTTTACAGACATGCTTTATGTCTAGATAAATCTATTTTATATTATGCTATTAATGGTAATCTTATTGCAGAACACAGTGATTACAGCTTATTTGGAATTACTAGTTCTTATAATTCATTGTGGTGAGGTATTACTGTGTGACATCTCCGAGTTAGTGAGCACTTCATTATTTTTAATCAGAAAAATTGAAGGAAACCACCTATGTAGAGCTGACTTTTGATCTTTTTCTTTCTCATTCTATGTTAGAAGAACAAGCCATACAATAAGCTAGAAATTCCCAGAATCCAGCTGGTTTAGTAATTGGTCTTGTATGTGCCTACAAGTATCAACATTAAAAGCCCTGGAAATGCTTATTTATGACATCACACTCTACACAGCACACAGACTAAACTACACTGACATTCTTCTACAAGGCGCATTTTACTTTTGAGAAGTGCACAGAAACATGCATACAAATGAGCTATCAAAACTGGCAATGATTTACCTCTGCTTTTAGGCTAACAAGGCCAAAGCTCCTGGTTTTAGCATAGCAAGGACCATGGTAAAACGTTGCTTGAGCTGTGCACATTATTTCAACTTTTAGGACACATCCTCTGAAGGAAAAATGATTCTTTTCCAAGGGACAAAGATTTTTCATTTGGGCTCAGACAGAGAAATATCCTACGTGATGACACATTTTTAATTCTCTGTTTAAAAAGCTTTTGGTGTCACCTTCGAGAGTCCTAGAGTGTGTTTACTAAAGTAAGCTTAAGAAGAAGGTGTGACAGCTGTGGGTTTTGACATGAAAACCTTGCATGCTGTAGGCACAATAACATTTTATTTACCCTATTTTGATGAGCATGTGCTGACATTTAAATGACTGCAGAAGTTAAAAAAAAAAAAAAAGCCTCTATTTTATGGGAGAAAAAGTAAGTCTTTCTGCATTTTATTTTGGTTTTGCTTTTCTTAAAGATTCTCACATATCTTAGCTGTTTTAAATGTTAACAAATGCTCAGCAGACCTGAGAACAATAAAAGGAAAAATTCACATATAATTCCCTGGTTAAAAATTTAGCAAACAAATGTATACTTATACCTTTTTAAGGGTTACAAATAAAAAAAAAAATATTTTATTTCCATGCTCACACAAAAAATGGACATTTTAAACACTTGAACTTTAGAACACTTTGTCATGTTCTTTTCTTTCTGAAGTACACATGCTATGGTAACTTAGAAAAGCTGTTTTATAACATGCAAATAATACTATACTGTACTGACATTTGCTCCTGCTCAATGACCTATATGAAATCAGTTGTTTGTCTAGCTGCTAATGATAAAATATTTCATATCACAAAACACATGACCTCAAGTGACAGTAGGGATGGTGAGATCAGGTAAAGAGATTAAGACTCGCCTGATTGTGGGAAAATGCCTCGTGGTCCTTCCCATCCGGCACTTTGAAGAGATACATGAAGAAGTTTCACTCCCAGTATTAATATCAGTAACCGTTAGGCACAGAACTACTTCACTGAAGTATGCGTATGAATACTAATTTATTAGCTTTTATGGAAGTTCATTCTATAAGCACAAAATGAATGAGGGAATCTACTAGCTCAGAAAGTGACTATAACATCTTGTTTTGCTTAGTTTCTGAAGTTCACACAATAGTTCCAATTACATTCAGCACCAATCTAATATGAAGCAGCTTAATGTGGTTTTAAATCTGTATGTAAGAACATAAGAAAATGCAAGAATGTAAGAATGATGTAAGAAATGTAAGAAAAATGTATTTTGAAATGAAGAAAATGTAAGAAAAAGAAAAAATGTAAGAAATTGAAATAAATAAATAAATTGGCTAAATAACCTTTCTAGCTCACCTCACTGAGGAAACATGTATTTCCAGACTGCATTTGTCTTAGTGAAGCTGCACATTGGATAGTACTAAAGAAATTAAAGTAATTATGGAGAAAAGCTAGACATAAATAGTGAAACAACCAAACTGTTCTCCTCAGTTGTGCTGCAAACAGGCAAACCATAACCACCAACACAGAAGCAGGGAGAACTGAAGGCCTGCCAGCAACAGAGGATGACAGCAAAGGTATGAAGAGCCCTTTGAAGTGCAGCACGAGGCTGGAGCTGTCCTGGGGGTAAGGCTGAGATGAAAGAACTATTACTCGGCTCAAGCAGATACTCTGCAAGCTGATAAGGCATTATCAATTATATTTAATTGTATTTGATACACGTCATCAAAAATGTCTTTACAACCCTAAGAGCTGAAAGCATTGCTTTAAATTAAATGTGAGATCCTGATAAAATCATGTAGTTCTAGAAGCTACGTTACCATAATCTCAGTACTATACTGCGACTGTACTTCAATCAACCCTCAGCTCTAGTCTATAAAGTTTTTGTGTCACATCAGCACAACATGCAGAAGCAGATGGACACCTGCTACTGCAAGGTGCTGAGGAGGTGCTGGGGGGATCTGTATAGCACGCAGAGAGAACAATGCAGACTTAGCTGTGTATACAAAGTCTCAAGTCTTACAGAAATAGTCTTTCTGCTTCAGTTAAAACCTAGGGAACTGGAGAGACATGTTTCAGAAGCAAGAAAGGCATGAAGCAGCCAAACTCTTGTGAATATTTCATATTGGGTCTTTCCTGTTTTATCTAAACTGTTTCCACATTTGAATGAACAAAAGGCACTCTCAGTCTCTCCTCTCAAATATGCTCCCCCAATTCTGCTCAGAAAATGCTTCACATATATAGATATGTATTTCTAGCAACCTTTGTCTAATTAGATCATGACTTTGTCATTTTCTCATGAACAAAACCGTAAGGAGAATTTGTTATCAGAGAACTGTTCTAAACTGAATGCCAAAAGACACCCCTGAGGAAAATGAGATTTCACTATTATATTCACAGATTATTAAGTTTGTGATAGCAATACAGAAGTTGGAGAAGCACCCTTCTTCACCCACTTGTGTCTTACTCTTCCTTCCAATATGAATTCACTAATAACTTACCTTGGCTTTCTTTTCAATCTTTTAATTTCCTGTTTCATTTGTCTTTGTAAATCTTCATATAGTAGAAGCTGGAGGAAGTTCCCATTTTGAATCTATACTGAATGGGGAGCTTGGTATATTGCAAAAGAGCAAATCTGCAAATGATTGCTCGCCCTTCCCTCTGTAGAATCCTATGCCATATCTCCGTTCTGAAGCCAAAGGAACAAACCTATTTAATGTTAAAATATCACTGTCCTATCTCTAAAATTCTGTCAAGTGATTATTTTTATCATCCCATTCTCTTTTGATTTGATCTGCAACTCAGAATATGCCTTTGTAAAAGTGGTCATCATCATTAGAGTTTCCCCTAACTCTGCTTTACACTGCAACCTCTAGCCTTTTGATTATCTATTCAGTTACTAAAATTAGTACATACTTTCCATATGTGCCTGATACATATGGTGTTTTGAAAACAATTAATACATGTATTTACCATGGAAATGTCTGAACTTTAATCTGCTCTTCCCTCCCATCTATCAGTTACAAGATACTGTTTTATAGTTGGAGTATTGAAGTACCACTGTACATAACAGAATTACTCTCCGTTACCTTGAAACCTCTATGTTCAGGAAAAAGGAAGTAATAGCTAAGAAATTCCTGGAAATTTTTTTTTCATTTTGTTTTCCTTGTATCAACATTCGTCAGAACTTATGACTAAACAAGAAAAGGAAAATACACTGCAGACAGAAGGAACAACAACCATGGCAGCATACCAAAGCACTCATCCTGAGCAGCTGGGCATAGCAGGCAGTATTTAGCTATTGGACATTTTTTTTAATCATACTGGAGAAAGTACAAACTGCACTGGACTTAGGAAGACCACAGTAGCCATACTTTTAAATGTTAATCTGCAAAGGTGTCTCATAGTCTTGTAGCATGACCAGCACTAGGACTGCATTCTCCAAAACTCCTCTAATATAAAGGAATTTCAATGAGTCTAATCAAAGGCCAAGAGGTTAATATCATGTCAACCAACAGAATGGCTCATTTCTGTAACAGAAGAGAAAGAGTGAGAGTAATCATAACAGACTGGTTCTAGGAGGCTTTACACTCAGGTGCAAAAATAGGAAAGTCACATTCCTCACAGAAAATTAAGTTGAACCATATCCTGCCCTCTCCTCTCCTGTCTGAGCAAATAAAAAAACTTCCCTGTTTCAGATAGCCGGAGATCCCATGGAGGTGGAAAGAAGGTAGGGTACCTAGCAGGAGGGAGAGGATAGAAGAAGTCACAGGCAGACAGGGCTTGCAAAGATGAAGGCTGGAGTAATGGGAACCTGGGGGTGTCAGCAGCTGAAAGACTTGCATCTGGATTAATGAAAAAATGTTTCCTACTAGTTGGTTTGTATCTATAATTTTCACATAAGCAAATTATTATTTAAAAGACACAGTGATTTTCTGGCTATCCATCTGAGTAAAAAAGGCTACATTTACCTTTTCATTTTGGAAAATTTACACATGATCATTAATAAGTAACATATCCTGAATAATCTTTTTCAGGCTATCTATGCATTTTGTAGAGGGTTTGTATGATCTCATGACATTTCATGCTAGATTCACTCTAAATTGCTTTTTTTTTTCCCCTGTATTTTTTTCTTCCCTGCCTTTCAGACAGGTCTGTAAAATAGTTCCTGACTCCGTATTGACCTCTTTTTCTCTGCCTCTTCACTATATACTTAACTCAGTAAGTAGCCCATGAAGTTTACTGAAGAAGACACCATCAAACCTGACAACAAGAGAAAAGCTCTGCCTTGTATAAGCAAACAATGGTACTAGTATATGGAGGGCCTAGAGGACAAAAGAATACGACTATTGCAATCCTGTTACTTACAGCTTTGTATTCCAGCTTTTATGTATTTTTTTTCTTCTTGAGATTGAATGGAGCTGGGTTATCCCCAGGCTCCTTTAGGTATTTATTTCAGAATATACATCAGTCTACAGTCCCTCTACAGCCTCCATTACTTCAATACCTGAGTGTCTCACAGTCTTTCCCTATCTTTGCTCTCACAGCACCTCAGATGCAGACAATTTTTATGGCACCAGTTTACTAAGAGAGAATCAAAATGCACAGAGATTTTTAGGTATCTGGTGTCTGGAGCGAAATTCAAATCTCTCCCTCTGCTCTTTTTTAATTCCTGGGATAATCCTTCAACTCCTCAAAATGAGATTCAGGCCAACCTGAATACTGAGCAAGGAGTTGGTCACAGACAGACTTGAAAAAAATGAGACTAACCTGCACCACAGTTACAAGGTAAACAAACCTATACTTCTGTTTTGGAGCTGTCAATACCATACACCACCATGCATTCAGAAATTGTTACTACGAGTCCTGTTTAGAAGAGACACATATTCTTCAACTGAGCACAGATATGTCTTACTTTCACACAGTTAAAAAACAGCCTAGGGACATACCTCCTCTCATTCTTATTAAAAAAATCACCCAAGAGAAGGAAAATTTTTGTGTGGTTCCTTGTTCTACCTGAAGGAATTAAAAATGTACATTTCTTGAGTCATAGGCAAGTGTCACTACCACCAAAATACACCAGAGGCTGGGATGGGGAACCACAGTGTATTTCCTTGGCTTTAAAAGAGAAGAATAATTTTGGGTTCAGTGGTCTGGGCAGAACGAAGGAACATGACTTAATCTTCAGACAGTGAAAATTGTCTGATTTTACTTTGATTTTCTTGCTTATTGCCACAGGTATTCTAGTATAAGTCTGGATTGCACACTTTTTTCAGTAGTGGGACTGTCTCAAAAAAAATTAAGGACATTGGAATGCTGAATCCTGATGTAGAAGATCTCTGAAAAAAAATCAATATAGGTCTGAACAGCTGGGAATGTGTATCTGAGGAACTAGGAATTAGAGCCAGAAATAATTCTATCATTCCAGGACAGAAAAGCAAATTTATTTAAACCAATAGCGCATAACCTTCCTGTATGTTTGTGATGAAATGCCAGCATCTTTTTTTACCCATTGCTGAAGGAGAAACTACTATAGCAAACTTTCATTTTCAAGCTTTTATCTGTTCTATTACAGTTTCTTAATAAATAACCATCTGTCAGTTTTTTGCAGAAGTAGCTGAAACTCTGTTTGCATTTAACTTGAAAATAACTCTTTCCCATTTCACAATCTTGAAGAAAATGCAAATTTAAGATAATGATTACTGCTTGTACTATTTCAGTGGTCTGTCCCTTTAACAAATAATATTAAGATTTATGAGATATAGTCAGCTTTAGGACTGACAATTAGTTGTCCCTTAATTACTGACTTTAATAATATTTATTCTAAAGTTATAACAACTCTGGCTTAGAAAATGACCCTAAATGACTTTAATTTATTAATTGACTTAATTAAAATACTTAATCTTGAACAGCGCTTTCAGGCTGTTCAGATAAAGGTAAACAAATCTTCAAATTAAATCAACATTTTTTTCCTTTATATATGTAATTAATTTTCACTCAACTCAATAAATAAACCTTATGTAAGGTTGTTCGTAGGACAACAGAAAATGGCTTGCTGTCAGCTTAATCTTCCTGAACACTGTAAAGCATTTTTAGTTATGCTGACAGGCCTGCTGAAAACCTCTTGCTGGAAAGCAATAAACATTAGCTTTTTTCCCACTGGCACTGCAAGGAAAAACATTTATTTGTAAATGATGATCATTAATCAGCACTTTTCTACAAGCAATCAGAACACCTCCCAGGCTAAAGCAAACTTGATGGAAATAAAACTTCTATTTGCAATCAGATTTAACTTAAGCACACTTTCTTCTTAAGTAATCAAAATATGTGTTTTCTTCTTTTACTGGCTGTTGGTAAAGAAATTCAGTGTGCAACGGTTTGCACTTTCTATCCCTTGTATGTTACAACTGAAAGTTGTAATGAACTCTAGGACTTTATTATGGAGCTCACAGCACTGCCAAGATTTTCACGTGCTTAACCTTACTAGTGCAATTAGCTCCACTGAAATCAATGGCAATCAGATTAACCACATGCATGGGATGCCAGTTATCATGATGAAAGCTGTCACTCATACAGGCATAGAAATAACTTTACAAATGCAACTTTTACTATTAAATTTAGCACATTTCCTCCCATATGTAGCTCTGCTTGCACGTATTTCATGGCAGAAATAACATTTTTAATTTTTTAACAAAATGCACCTGGATATCTCTTTACAGCATATACTTGACTATACCTTCCCCTTATATTTCAAAAGTTTGGTCTCTATCTTGAAAACAGCTGCAGAAGGATTCCTTCTCCCCCTTGTAGATTAACATGGATCAGAAGGCCATGTTTTTTCTCAATTTACCATCTCCTTATTGCACATTCATAGTTCAAGCTGGAGTGATTCTGGTTGTTTCTGTCTGTCAACTGTATCTGAATAAGAAAATGATTCAAAAATTTGAGCTGGGTATTTACAACCTAAGCCTCACTCCTTCAGTCCAACTCAGCCCTGAAAACCTCAAGTTAATTAATGACAGATCTAAGGAACCACTGTCATCAAGAGGATAATTAGATGAGACAAGATATGAAAAACAGAGGCTTCAGCTGATGATAAAAAGTAACTCTCCATCACTCCTCAAAGGTTGTTTATAGCATAGGCATATATATCTGGTTCCCATGATTTTTAATAGAATTGCAATTAATGGATGTCTTCACTGGACTGAAACCAGCATAAAATTCCTATCCAAGCACATGCTGTCATGAGTTTTCCAGCTGCTTCTTGCAGTCAAGAGAGCAGAAATAAAGCAAAGTATTCCATGTGTTTGAAGAGAAGAAATTGTCAATATTTTTTACAGTTTTTAGGTTTGTTAGGTGAAAGTACAGCAGTAAGAAATGACTGATAATGACAAAATGGATCTCTATTTTTGATGGAGAATTTTCAGCTGCCAATCTGGGTTTGGTATGGCTTCTTGATAAAGTCTTTGGAGGATTTCTTTTTTAGCTAAATCATTGTTCCATTTCTTACTTTCATCCTGAACAAATTCATAAAATATATCTGGAAAGACTTCACTATGTTTGTTTGGTTTTGTTTTCATTTTCAGTGTGCAGATATTCTCCATGTTCAAGAAACAGGTAAGTAACATCACAGATAATTTTCCCACTGTTGTGGTAATACAAAAATAGTCTTTGGGACCAGTTTCTGAAAGTCATTCAGAGGCCTACAGTTGGTGCTAAGAGACATTTCACAACATTTTTTAGAAGCCTAAACACTTCTTAAAATCTGGTCCTGTGAGACTAAACTTCCTGGAGTGCAATGGTTGAAATCTTTTTTCCAGGTGGATTTAGAAGCATTCACAAGCTCAGGCCCAGAAGGTAGACCAATGATCTTATTACACAGCCATTCTTCAGCCATAAACAAGTTGCTTTATATCTTATGCTGAAGCTCACACAGGCTGCAGTGCTGCTTGCAGGCAGCTTGTTACCTTCAGCAATAACACACCAATCATGTATCCTAAATTAATCCAATTGTATTAAAAGTCCATGCTGTCAGTTGCCTGCCGCTAAAGTAGGCAAAAATAAAAAGTTGTCACGGTAGCAAACTGTGTTTAAACATTTAAAAAAATTATATATTATATGAAAGTGATGCTAGACTGGGACCAGTTCTGTAAAGCCCTCATCTTATGAGTAAACATATCAAACATATATCAACTGTATTATATATTCTGTTTATATACATCATAATTATACAGAATATATGCCATATAAAAATGCAAGTAGTATAAGATTTAACAATATATACTTTAATTTTAAGTAAATATAACTATTATATATCTAAATCTTAACAGCATTTTCATTTTGGTGATTGGTCCTTGGTGACTCACAGACAAATATTTTTAGGAGGCAGGAAATGGTAAGAGTTGGAAGATTTGCTGCTGGAAACACTAGAGAACTTCCTATTCATTTCACTTATCGTCCAACATCTCTCTGACAAAACACTGCTGTATTTTCTGGTCTCACTTGTTGTACAGTACCTGTACTGTGTGTGGAATGAGGGGTGTGCAGAGCAGCACAATGCAGGGGCTGTGAGGGGCTCCAAAGACCTTTGGACATGATCTGCACATCCTGTGGCAGCTGAGAGGACACAGCGAGCAGCCCAGGGCTGAAAGATGCCAGGAACTCATGGAACAGCAGGGACGTGGGAGAGTAACGAGTGGCATGGGGAAAAATAGAAAGGGTCAGAGAAGGAATGCAGTGAACTCTAAAATCAGAGCTGAAGAGCAAAGTGCAATCTGAGTGAGTACAGCAGAGGGAAGCTGGAGGCAGGCTGGCCCCTGAGCTGGCTGAGATAGGTGGGGAGGGCAGTAGGGGAGCCCCAGCACTGCAGTCCCTGTCCCAGGCAGCCACGGCAGGCAGCAGCACAGAGCCCAGAGCTGGCATCACTCACCTGCTCTAGTGCATTAGGGCTTATTACTGGGGTCTTTGTGGTGAGGGGATTTTGGCAGCCAGTTTGGATGTGCTCAGTCTGAGCTGCCTTACCACTGCTGGGATTTGCCTGTTCATTCATCTAGAAAATGATTAAAACTTTGATCTGTTTACTAGTTTATTAATAAAAATTAGCAATTCAAGTTGCAAAGGAAGAAAATACACATTTCTTACAAGGGACAACCCATCCTACAGAACAGCATGGCAGAAAAAGACGCTTTTTCAATATTTTCTAGGTAGTGAAACACTGAAATTTCATCCAGCAAGCTCCAGTTTACCAGTGATTCCAGGATGTAAAAGGATCACGAGCCGAGTCAAATGCCAGGAAGGCTGTGATGTGCTTCCAAGCACCTCACACCCACGCTTCTGAAAGTGATGGAAGGTTGGCACTCAGGACCTGAAATAACTGAGTTTGCTGTTCACAAGCAATTAAGTTCAAACCAAAGGTTAGTAAAAAACCTAACAACTATGCAGGCTCAAAAACTGCTCAATTTCAAGCTTCCAGTGGTATTTTTTATATTCTCCATTTATCAGTGGTTTGGGCCAGTTTCCCACAATGCTCTTCCAATTATTAAAGTATCATGGTGCATGTGGCGGGACCAGCAAGATATTGGTTGTTAGAGAACTAAGAAACACAATGTTAATGATTTAATTACTGTACTGTAATTATTCTGCTGCATTAACCTCATTGATGACTGTACTAACAATACATGCACTTGACTGCCAGAGGGAGCAACAGACTCCTCATGTATAGAAATGTATCACAAGTGTAGAGACCTTTCAGTCCTGGGCTTACCCTGCACAGCAGCAGCGATGTGAAAATACTCAGACGTTACTGATTTGGGTTGTTAAGTGCTGACACTACCATGCTAACAATTAGGCTTCTCCTCAGGACTGCAGAGCTTTTAGTCCAAACCACACTACAAACCAGTAAACAGACCTTAAGCAAGCTGCCTAAATACCTGTTTCAGATTCCAATACACACAAAAAAGTTCCTGTCTAAGCAAGGGGATACTGGGGTATTTTCACTCTCTGTGAGGCATTCATATCTTACAAGACAAATTGGACTCAGAGCTGTGCCTCCATGAGAGGAAAACAAAATGACCACCAGTTGGCCATCTACAGTTTAGCTGCCTAAACGAA
This sequence comes from Apus apus, assembly GCF_020740795.1. Lineage (NCBI taxonomy): Eukaryota > Metazoa > Chordata > Aves > Apodiformes > Apodidae > Apus > Apus apus. The sequence continues at coordinate 13,146,676 of NC_067294.1, read as the reverse complement.
GGAAACAATTTGATGAGTGCCAAGTACCTATAGCACCTTTCCCTGCATGTGACCAGAACCAGGCTGGGAACCAAACTCAGAGTGAGCTTATTAAGGCAATACTTGTAGGGAAGGAATAAAAAATAATTAAAATAATAATAATAAAAAATAATTTTAAAAAAGTAGATTATTCTACCCCATATTGGATGTTTAAAGGAATGGAGCACACATTTCATTTAGTTTTGCAGTTCATTACTATTTACTCACAATGTTGCTCTTGATACTCCCTATAACAAAGACAATAATCACTGTGTGGGAGACACCTCTGCACACAAATCACAGTTCTATGTCAAACTTGACCTTTCATCTTCAGAATGAACAGGTAGATTTGAGGTCTAGTCTACACTCTTATGATATGCAAGCAAAAGGTGCAAATTTGCTGAAAACTGGTACACCTGAGGCTTTCCACTGCTTAAGTAAATCCACCTCTACAAGGAACACAAACTGTCCACCTGTACTCCAGCAGCCTAGCAATGACAGCAGCTGGGACTGGAAAGTTCTGTCAGCAAACCTAAGGTTTTCACAGAATCAAAATAGCCTCAGGAGTAGTTCCTGGGAGAATTACAGGACAGTTGTAAGTTGTAGCTTATCCAGGCATGATTCAGGTAATAAATTGTCTGTAAAAGCACTTCAATTTATGTGCAGCCTGTAACATACCAATGAATCAACAGATCAGTGAGGATGACTTGCTTAGTTCTCTAGTCACAGAAACAACCAAAGATTTCAGATCTTGAAGATGATTCTCAGTGTTTGGACACTTATATAATTTAGGTCTGCCTCTAATGAAGGCAGTTATGGCACAGCAGCATAAAGCTACTATAACATAATGCAGACTCTTAGCTTTCCAGTTTCCTAGAAATTATCTTGGCTAAATAGCATTTGGAAGAAAAAATCCAGACACATACTGCTCTCTGCCAATTCCTAGAAGTCATGAACGATTTTAAAACCTTGGTTCAGCAGATAAATTAAATGTGGATTAACCTTAACTTGCAAGTAGTCCCCATCTAAGTCAGTTTACTCAGATATATAGGCATTTTTTGGACCAGGTTCTAAAGACTTGTGTTTTATTCAGATAAACATTACTACCTACCTCAGGCACTCCAGTTCTAGATTTTACTAAACTAGTATAACATCATGGTGTTGCTTAATGCTTTAGAATTCTTGCTTTAAACACTGCATTTTCATAATTGAGAGGGCTTGAATTTTTTTAGCATGAGAATCTTGAGTTAATTAACAGTTCACATCAAGAAGATCTATTTCAATTTTCAAAGAGCAAGATTAACAATAAAATCACAAGATACTGAATCACTTTCCCCCATTTACTGTATTTGAGTGAGACTGGAATCTGAGCAAGACAATTCTTATGAGACATACAGCTATGACCAGAGGCAAAAAGTCTGGGAATCTAGTGTAAAACATTGTTCTTGTGCGATTTCAGGCTTTGCAGACTTTTCTTGTCAGTGTAATCCTTTTGATTTCAAGGCAGTCACTATGGATTTACCCAGGGGCACTAAGACAGAAGCTGGAGGGACAGCAGCACAATTTTTTTCCTTAGAAGCTCTCAACTGTCCACTCCGATTTTTTACTCGGTAAGACACCTGTACTGTAAGGAAAAGCCCCCCTCCTTTCCCAGATTCTGAGTTTTCTTTTCCCAAAGTACTTAGGTTTGAAAATTAAATAATATTGTTGCTATTTGTAGATAAGTATTAAGATAAGTACTTTGAAAGGGAGGATGTATTTAAAAAATAATGTCCAGTTCCATTGCTTTTTTCCTTGCTAGAATTAAATGAATTCTTCATTTGCTATTATAAACTAAATATTTCCTTTGAGTCCAATTAGCACAGCTGAAAGAAAAAGCAAAGCAAGACACTGTTAAGCATGCATCAATGCAATGGAAAATTAGTTCTTTTATTCTAGCTTTAATAACTGCAGCTTGATTAGAGAGAAAGAAAAAGCTAGGAGAGAGAGAGGTGGGGGGGAGATGAGACAGCCTGCCAAATTAGTTCTGTAAGAATTCTCAACCTGTCTGCTCTCTGGCTTACTATTCAAATGCTAATTGAGCCTTTTTGTAAACAGAATGGGTAATCATGGAAGACAAAAACAGACATAGAAAACAAATGAAATATCACACCTTATCTGATCCAGCACAAAATTTCACTGATGAGCTTTAGAAGTCTAAAAAGTTTGTGGGTTTTGGTCTCTTTAAAGAACACAGGAAAGGCACATAATAAATGTAAGTAAAATGTAACATAATAAAATAATAAATAATAAAGAGTAGTTCCTTTTGAACAATGAAACCAGTCATGTTACAATTAGATAAGAGGATTTATATTCACAGCTATAAACATGAAAGTGTACCATGGGACTGGATAAAGGCAAGGTTTTAATTCTTAAAAATTAATTACATGGCATTATTGTTATCAGTACACAGGATGCATTAATTATACAATTAATAATAAGATGAAAAGGATTTTTTTTTTTTGCAACTTTAAATCACTTGGGGACATCTGCTTTTATACAAGAACTGTCCTTCAGGCATTTCTATAATCTTGTTACTATGCAAAGTCAAGACCTTAAAACTGTTAGTGGACATAGTGGAGGGAACGGATCTCTTTTAATTTAGATTTGGTACTTACAAATATTGAAGCAAAATTTAGATACCCCCTGTAATTGGGGTCTAAGGTGTAACAGATTTGTTACAACTTCTCATAAAATAAAGACTGATGTTATTAGAAGCAAAGTACATGCAGTATACAATCAGGTAAAGGTGGCTTCTACTGCAGAATGTCTACAAATTTATTGTACAAAGCACCTAACATCATTATTGCACTTAGCTTTCCAAATGAAGTTTTCCATCTTTTAAGAGAGGAAGAGGTAGGCTTTGTTCTCAGCAGAGTAGGAATATATTCATAACAACTGAAGTGTCAGACCTTCAGCCAGTGTTTAGTCTTACAGCCCCTAGCACATACTTTCTAATTCCACAATGAGGCCATTTGCTAATACCAGCCTTGCTCAAACCAGACTCTAAAAGCCTGAAACCATATCATGAACAAGAACACTTGTCATATTGACCATCTTTCAAATACACACATAACATTGCAAAGAGATCCTCCTCCTAACCAGGCAACTCTTCCACAAGAAAAGTCATCAGGAGAACATCACAGAATCTGGACACTACCAAATGTATTTGGACGGGGTATGTATGGACTCTGCACAGATCATTGGGTATACCAGGGAAGATCTCTTGCATTTCTGCAGAGATCCATTGCAAGATCTCAATGAAGCCAGCCCCTTACCACCCGTTTTAAATTATAGAGTTATTTGGCAGATATCACCTATCAGAAAAATGAATATTGTGCATTCGGTACAGTGTTGAATATAATGTTTAGCAGTGTTTGACTTAATTAAACTGCCCACATGGAGGGATGTATGCAGGAACTTAAAAGGAGCATGAACCCCACCTTGTGATGTCATAAAAACTCTGGTAAGGGCTTCTCTTTCAGCTTAAACCTTTGAAAATGAAGAACCTTTAAGAATACCTCCCTGTGTTACAATTACGTGATTATTCCCAAGTTACACTGCTTTTCTGTAGCATTGTTGCTATTATTTCTCATACATATATTGTTCTAAATTATGGCCATCTGGGAGAAATTAACTTTATTTGCCTGTCATTTTGATTTCAGTTGTGTTCACTATGACAAACCCCCTTCCTCATGAAAGAGCTCACCTTCTTTTCAATTAGAACTTCCTCCTCCATATCCTATCAGTAAGCTCTGTAGCTAAGGTACAGCAATCTGATATGAACCTATTGTGAGACTGTTCATTTCTGCTGAGCTTTTTAATATAAGCTGTATTTTGATTTGTTACTCTTTATATCATCATAGTCCCTTGAGAACCCAAGTACCTCATTGTCCTCAGCACTGTTATCTACAAACAAAGCAACTCTATCAAGCATACAGTCTTCACTGTAGGAGATGAAGGTTTTGCTTTTCTTTTTGGGTTGGGTTTTTTGTCTGTTTGTTTTGTTGTTTGGTTCCGGGGGTGGGGGGGGGGTTGTTGTTTTTAGTTTGGTTGGTTTTGGGTGGCTTGATTTATTTTGTTGTTTTTTTTTTAATGGAAGCGTATTACTTAATCAGATTTCCTGGAATATTGGGCAGCATTTCTGTACAACAGAGGCATTAACTTATAAATGAGTGAAAAATTGTTCCATTTTATTGTAGTAAAAAACCTCAAACTTTATTTGCACTAAGACAATCAGAGTTTTTTATTAAAACGTTTGTCCTTTGTGCCTTGCTAATGAAAAATCAAAACATTCAATTTTCAAACTAGCTCTACCATTGTTACAATAAATTAATATATTAGAGTAGCACCAAGTGATAATAATGAGTACCAAAAGCTCCTTTAAAGGCAAAAACTTGCTTTCACCTGAAAGACTTCAGATTATATACATAAAGAAAAAAATCAGTATGTAAGTGTTATTAACAACGGGCTAAATTCTAGGAGGTTCGACATTTCTGGTCATGGACCAGGAAGGTACTTGACCATGAGAGTGACTCAGGTCTCATAGCTGAAGTCAACAATCCAAATAACTCCCTGCACTTTGTAGTATAAGCCCGTACAAATAAAGTGGGAAAGAAAAGAAAGGTGACAGAAGATAACTAAACTGTTACTTTAAAAAGATATGTAATTATAATGCAGCCCAGAGTTACAGGAATCCTTTCCTTCAAGAAATGGCTTTTGCCTTTTGAGAGCACCTCTTGGGAAATTGGGAATCAGATAATATTATTCCCCACACATGTCCCTAGGACTCCCCAGCCACCCAATAGGTACCTATTTTGAGCAGCTTAGTGACAGTGCACATTCTCAATAACTTCTGCTGAAAGGCAGTGTTGCTTGGAACTCTGCACAGAATGTAGCCCTCTCTGTCCCAGAACCTGAATTTTCAAATGCAAAGAGCCTGAAGCTACTGTGGTATATTCTATTTTCCCCTCACCCTCCATCCAATTTGCATACAGTTGTTTGTGAACACAACAAAGGTCAGTCTTCCAAAAACTAGGGCTACCTGGTATTTCTGGAAGTCTTCAATGTCAGAGGCAAATACTTAAAATTTAACATTACAAACAGATCAAAGAAATTAGGATGGATTCTGTCTCAGGCTTTTTCTTTTTTTGCTATGACAATATGGTGCAAAGATCAGAGCTAAAACCCCTGGTTTCTCTGTGTGTATTCTTATATGTCTGAGCACAGATTGAAATGTAGACATAAATATTTACTGTGATATACTTATAGGTGGAAAAAGAGCTACTAAATATGAAAAGGTTTTCCCCCTCAATAGAGGATATGTAATATTTCTTTTATGGCTTTGGGTCATACAGTAACCATCTCCTCCATACAGAACACAATGCAGCACCATGTAGAACTGAGCCCACAGAAACAGATTTTTTTACTATTTAACACTTATGAAAATCTGTCTTTGTTTTTAAAAGCTGAATTTTATTTTGTGTGTGTTTTCTTCATCTGCTGTCAAAAATTAATATTTAAATACAGACAGTACAACGTATAATATTGTGCTATTTAACATTTTTATTGAATAAGGATGGGCTCACAGGAAAAAAATCATCTACACAGTACAGCTTTCTGATGTAAGTCAGATAAGGTTGAAAGGTTGGTTTGTTTTTTTAAATTAATATAAAAGGAAGTGAATGTATAGGTGGGTCTCTTAGGTATGTTGAGATTAAAAGGTCCAAGGTTGCCGATGAGCCCCATGCTATTTGCTATATCCATTACCAGTTCTAACATTTGGGGGAGAGGAAAATACATCTGCCAGCTAACAGTTCACTGATGGCAGCATAGAACATATTTCTGGTGTTTATATGTAAAATCTAAGATTTAGTTCACAAGAATTCAGTGCAAACTGCTTCCTTGGCTTTACCAAGTTTATGTGAATTGTATGTTCCCTTCAGGAGATAATTATTTGAATGAAACCACTGCCTCAAAATAGAAGACGACCAGAATGGCAAAATGTCAGTTGGTTTGTGTCAAGACACCGGCAAAGCTGCAAGTCTGGATCACCTCTCTGGAAGATCACACACAAAGCATGAAGATAATTTTTTTTCATTCTCCTTCAGTCGTGAAAACAAATCCCAGTAATTCTTTACCACAGATGGGTGATGACAACCACCTTTGCAGCACTCTCAGACAACGGGGTTCAGAATGTTGTTTTACCTTGTACTATAGGTGGATATGTACTACTATGTACCTGAACTACCAGATGGATATGAAAAGCAGCATGTGAGACCAAGACAGGTACAGATCAAGATGTACCCAAGAGAGACTGAGACCAGTCTGTTCTTATGTGGCTTTTAAAGTTCTTTAGATTCAGGGTTTGTGTTCACTCACAGGTACTTTCAATGTGAATTTACTGAGCAACCAGATACAAATGAAATATTTCTAAACCTACTTAAATCTTGGAATTAGTCTGAGTCCTCAGGAAAAAGCTTCTATGAAAAGCTGGTATTGTATTTTTTTTCTGAATTTAATTGGAAACATTTTGCATTGTTACACTAATCATTCCCTTAGGAGAACACAAGACAAAAAATCTGCCAGCAAAACTAATTTCGTTTTTGAGATCTTGATTTGTCAGACATTGTATTTGCAAGCTACATCACAGCTCTACCACACACCAGAAACACTAATTTGTGAAGTTTATAAAAATTCTGTATTTCGAGATTAGAACATGACACTGGTATCACTTACAACAGAATAAAGGCAAAATAGATTTGCCAAAATTCATAAGGTTAGAGAAAAATATGACTGATGGATGTGTGACATAAATCAAATTTTAAACTTTTACTGTAAAGTTGGAATGTCTCACTCCTGAAATAATTCATCCACACTCACAAAACATGACATTATTTCTCTTCTGACTGTCCTAGAAAGACAGGTACTCAGCATAGGTCATAGCCAAAGAAGCATTAATTTACCCTGCCATACTACTTTCAAGTTTTGCTCCAACTACTCATCATTCACTATTTTTGTTAATCTCCTGTGTGTCATGTAGTGTCCCAGGCAGTAGAGCCTAATGGCTAATTAGGCTCTCAATAACAAGCAGCTTGTGTGAATTGTATGTGACTACAGAAATTGTTAACGTTGAGAGTCAAGAAAGTTTGACTGACTGTGACATGGTACTTGGCAGAACTGTAAATGTTCAAAACGGGAAACAAAGAAAGATGAATACCAAATATTTTAAGCAAAGTGTGCCAACAGACAATCTTACGTAGACAATAAGATCTCTGCTCCAGTGTGACAGAACTGACAATAGTAACAGACATTTTCTAAATTTCATTTAAAGCACATTCCGTTCATGTAGATTTTTCATTAAAGAAAGAGGTTAACAATATAAGATACAGGTGCTTTAGCTAATCACAAGGTAACTGTGAACAAGGTTGCTGTGACAAGAAATTTGATTTTAAAAGGCATTTCCTGTAGGGGTAGAGCAAGGCACTCATGCAATGTCAGCTGAATTACTCTGCACAGTTCTGACCACCTATACCCAGCAGGAAAAATTCATCCTTAAATAAACTTGACTATTATCACAATAGTAACAAGGGAACAGAACTTGAACTGTACAATAAACGTGTAGGACAGAAAGGCAAAATGTCAATGAATAATGATGTGAAGTACAACTGAGAGGACCAGTGCACACAAGCAACAGGAAACAATATTGATGCGTAAGAATGCAAACTGGCCAATTAACCAAAAACTTCATAAAAGCTAATACAGCTTTGTAATGATGAAGTGAATTCAAACCACTGAAGAATAAGGTTCCAAAACTAACCTTTTTATGTTTGGACCAAAAAAAATGGCAGGAAATTTAAGAGGAAATTTCTTCACATTAAAATGAAACTATGATCATTTTCTAGCTTTATGCTCCTAATTAAGCTGAGTAGTCAGGTCTCAGTATATTAAACCTAAATACTCTTGAAATACTTGAGCATTATTTTACTTATGCCTTTTTTTTTTACTTTCCTCCTTAAAAATAAAAAAGTTATTTAAGGGAATGTGTCAGGGAATAACAGAAGACAGTTCAGAAACAGCACTCTCTTTTCTGCTATCTTCCCCCATCTTCTGAAACAATAATTTCAAATCACTGGCCTTGATCTCTGCATTTGACTGATATGTCACCTAGTGAGGGTGAAGGACAGGTTGAATTTCCTCGAGTCACCCCCATTCTTTACCTCTTTTTCTTGCGTTCTCTGCAGAGTCTAATTTGGGACTCCCATGCACTAGCAGACAGGGTTCTCCCAAGTAATTTCATTTTTCTCAGCTACAATTAGGGAGACTAACAGGACTCAGACTTGTCCTCAGTCCTATTAATCTCCCTAAGAGGGAAATTTTTATACCACAATAGCAGGTTTTAGAAAACACTGAAGTGCAGTGAATCTTCGTGTGCTCTTCATAAATTGAAACCTTGTCAGCCTGTTCATTTAAACATTTTCTAGTGTTGATAAATACCTGTGAGGGATTACATAAACACAGCAAACCCAATCTAGGATCTGAGTGGAGAGGAAGGCACCTAATAGAGTTTTAATGTTTCTAATATATTTCTCCCATTCAGCACTCAGTAATGTCAGGCTCTCGGAAGAGGACAGCTTGCTCAGCCTCTCATCGTGGAACAGGAAAGCCTGCAAACCTTTCACACACTTCACAGACAGCAAACAAGGAAGACAGAGTGCTGCAGAGCCTGCTCTTCTTTTATGTCTACTTAAGTAACGGTGAGTTCCATGTGCCCCAAGTGACTGTAATGACCTAAAGGAGCTTTTAACATCAGATTCTTCCAGAAGTTAGACATTCATAACCACAGTGAAATAATTCATGTTACCAGTAATTGCTTGCAAAAGAGGTCTGAACAATGCATAAGCCCTCTCTAAAAGCTTCCACTATCATGACTGTTGTCAAGGACTGGCCTTGCACTTACTTTTGCAACAAAAGTGTGTTTTCAGAAGACAGGATTTTCCAGCTACTATCATGGGGAACAGAGCTAGTAATAGAGTGGCCCCTCCTATTTGAGCAACATGGAGATGAGTTGGAAATAGCATAGCAACCCACATTCCAACAAAGGCTGTTTTTAGTATCTGATATAGACTAAAATGTTAGCTCAAATGGTTATCAGGGAGGATGGAGAAGACTGGAGTCACTCTGGGACCTCAGCTGAATCTTGTTGCTATCTACTGAGACTGGGATTCAGGAAGGACAATTCTTTTGAGAGACTGAATGCGTGCACTCAGGTCTGATCACAAAAAATTTTAAAGGCAAAGAAGAGATACACAGAAATGATACCATCATTATGGGATCAAAGCCACATTATGCCCTAGAGCTGATTAATGTACTTATAGGAGTCACAGGGAAATTAAGAAGACATTCAATCCTAATATTCTGCACAAGAACACATCTCCTGGGCACAGAATCAACAAGGCTGATTTTTCGGTCAAGATGGAGCCTCATCTTGATGCAGACTTTGAAGTATGTGTTGAAATCCAGAAATACTTGGCTTCCAGAGAGATTATAGGAAACAAAAGTGGTGTATTTGGAAACACATTTCAAAATGAACTCTGCTTCAAAGCTTGGCTCTGAAAATTTTATAAGATTAAATTTATTTAATTGTAAAAACTGAAGAGGAGAAAAGGAAAGTTTTAGTCAATCAATAAAATTACTTCCATATAAGCAATTTCAAGCCCACTTTCGAGCAATCTTATTTTCATGCAGAAAAAAAAGTTATAAGGCAAATAAAAAGTCTTGGACTAATACGTACTTATTTAAAAGCATTTTTTAGCGCAGCCACTGATCCGAAAGTCAATATTTCACTCAGCTTTAGGACCCAAAAAGAACTGTCTCAAGTATTTGCTCAAAGGACTAAACAAAATCACTTGTTTAATTAATGTGGTTTTCTAGGAGCAGCATACTCAATACATTTGAGAATATCAATGTCTCTTAAGACAGAAGGTTTCTTCAAAAGCTCATCTTAAGAAGACTTCTCTGTACTTCTTTCCTATCCGTGTGTTCCAAGAAACATTTAATGAGCTTCAAAGAGCTACTAAAGAAAAAAGAAGTCTAGCTACTTACTTTCTAGATCTCTATTGAATTTCTTATTAACATATTAATGCTCTGTTTTCTTAAATTTAACTTTAAAGAAAGCAAAAGAACTTTTCAAGTGAAGTCGTAAGACAAGAATGTTAACAGCTTTTTTCACTCTACAAATTCATATACTCATTAAAATTTCTGGGTTTTTTAAGAAAAAAAAGATAGCAATTACAATGTTTCTATTTTTAAAACAAAATCCACTTGACAAACTAAGCTCTTTCTTTGCTGGTTTCTTTGGAATTTTTTCTCTGACAGAAATTAAGTCAATTTTTTGTTTTAATCAGATAAATGGCTCAAAGCATATACTCAAACAAGTACATTTTAACAGTCTTGTATCCATCTACTTGTCCTACATTGAAACAGTGGTAGCTATCCTGAAGAATTCAGCTGTGTCACCTATATGAAGTTCTGTTTTTCTTCTCTCCAAGCCTCCCTCTCCTCTCCCAGCCTTCATATATGAATCTATTTCAGGAGATCTGGTTGAAATAGTCCCTGTAGAGTCCTCCTACTACGGGATCATCAACACTAGCACTTCAGTTTGGATCTGAAGTGGACTTCTACAGTCAGCCTTGAATTCTCCCCACTGACTGAGGTGTGGTTGTTCCACAGCACTATCTCAGAGCATGAACTGGAAAAGGCACTCCAGCCGCAACTGGGCTTTCAATATATGGGCTTAGAGTAAAGCTAGTGCCAACTGAAAACAGACAAACTCAGAAGTATATACAGGTTGGAGACATGTATACACCTACAGGTGTTACTTGGAGAAAAGCTGAAGGTTTCAGAAAGCAAAGAGACTGAAGTGATCACAGATGCACCTACGTGACTAACACTTTTCCTGTGACTTCTTGCCTGCACCTGCTTTATCTTGTTCTTCATAAATTAGTGCCTCTGTGGAGCAGGCTAAAAACCTGCATCACCAGAAACATAATTTTCTGAGGTTCCTTCCTCTAGCTGGGCTTTCTTTTAGCTCTTCCTTAAGTTATCTATTCAGCACACAGTTTCTTTGAGATTCAGACAGAGAAAGTAAATCTATGCTTTGCTTGCCACATGGCTTTTCAGAGGGTAGCCATGATTCAACTCTTCTACCAACAGTTCTGCTCTTGCCTGTTAGCCCTAACTTGGACACTTCCATTCCAATGCCCACATAGGCCTTTTTGTTTTCCTCTTTCCTATGAGGTATCTGTGATAGGCTTGCCCTTTTCCTTGCTTCCACTGGCCAAGGAAAACTAAGATGTCTTTCCCAGATGAGGCAGCAGTATGAGATTTACTAAAGGCTCACCTAAGTGCTCTGTTTTTCTTCAAAAATGAAGCTAGAAGAGGAATTTCAGAAGGTCAAAGCAGAGAAATAAAAAAATCTTCCTCTTGTGACGCAGGCAGCAAAATAAAGCACTGTGATCAGAACAGTACTCCAACCACAATCTGCCACCATGTGGTTATAGTCTCCACAAAGAAATTCCATCAGTGGAACAAAGTTTACATATGACTTATACAGTCACAGTGATTTCAAACAATTGCCATAGACTCACACTCACAAGTGGTTAAGGATAGGTTTACATGAGGAAAGCTTTACTGGTAAACTGTTCAAATACAGATCCTTATTCCCATCTGGTATACATAAGTAAGACCCAAGTAAGGAAATCTCCATCAGTGACGAATGAACTAGTTAGGAATAGGAGGTATGTGGTTATCTTTTTCAAACTAAACTAAACTAGCTTTCTTTGCCTGAAATGAATATTCAAAGTAACAATGATTTTAAGAACATAATTTCTACCAAGACCATGAAGCATTTTCTAAATAGCAAGAAACAAGTACAGCTCTTGAAATGACTCAAATCAGGAATGACTAATGAATTAGTGAATCAAATACAGCAAGCCTGATGTGGGTCTCATGTTTATCTTCCCCTTCCTTTTTGTTTTCCTTTATTTGCACAGTCCACAAGCTGAAAACAGATTTGATTGCTGAAGAAATGTGATAAAAAATAGATAGCCTGATGAGTATTCTAGACCTTAACGCTATATGCACGTTGTAACTAACCAGAGTAAGCATCTTCCTTATTATTTTCTTCCTACTTGCTGTTCAGCTGTGCCCTGCCCAAACTTATTTTCTCTCTATTGGCTGCCCACCACTAACACTACGTTGCAGTGTTAAAGACTACCCAGATTAATAAACATGATTAAATGTTTGTATGATCAACTGCCCAGATATCCCACTTGGCAGTTTTAAAATTCTTTGGTCACTTCAGAAACCACTACAGTCCCTCTCAAAATGTACCTGCACTCTTTGAAGTTCTAAAAAAAGGACAAAACGGTATAAACAAGATGCCCATGGGTATTTTCCTTTTATTTTCCTTCCCTTCAGTAGTTTAAACTATTTCCTCTACCTTGATTATCTACCCATGCAATCTTAGTTGACAGAATAGTCCTTGTTTCCAGACTGAATCGAGCTGCAGAATGCACTATGTCCTATGATCAGTCAACTTGGGCAGATAATAAAAACTAAACACAGTGGTCTCGATATCCCTTTACCTTTGAGATTAAATTACAGGCTCCCAATATCCTCTCAGACTTGGGGCAAATAACATCAAACAACATTTTTTTCCAGCACAACAGTGTCCAGATAAAAGAAAACAGAAGCAACAACAGAGAATAAATCAGTTTAGGCTAGAAGGAAAGACAGGACTTCAGCTATATGAAGCTCAAACAAAATCTGTTGGGGCAGGAGGACCAAATAAAGGATTCAGAATCTGGATTCATAATGCATGTGAATAGCAACCATAAGTGAGGAGATTCTGACAAAGAAAATTTTACAGGTCAGCATACAAGCTGTTCAATGTAAAGTTAATGTCTCATAAAAAAAAAAAAAAGTGTTTACATGATACTAAAAATTAAAATGTATGTTAAATGTGCTACAGTGCCCTGGTATAGGAGAAAAACAGATGGAGCTTTCTCTCGTCAAACCTCAACTTGAAAGACACAAGCCTTGCAAAGCTGAAGCTTAGTTGGTGGTGCACTTCGTGTCCTTCATCTAAAATATTCTGTCACTTTTAATTTTGTATCTTGTTTACTTTCTCTGTTACAAAAGAACTGGGACTTGTTTTTAGCAGCTCTGATTAAGTTTCTATTGATTTTTGAGATAGGAAATGGAACTTTCAGATTTCCCACATGAATTTAAAGCAAGTCAGATATTAACCTCGAGGTAAAACATCTGCCATGACATTCAAAGAATAGACAAGTATTATCTTGCTGAAAATGGCATCTGTGCTCAAAGCTCAGTGCTTGGCATTTGGATTTTCAGAAAAACGCAAGCAGTAGGACTGTATTTTTACATGTGTAAAATCACTCATAAATACACCCACATTTATTAAAATTTACATTCATTCATATATGTATGACTGCACATACATGAAAACATCCTTTATATACACACATTTTAACTATTGAAGTGCTAATAGATAAAGTGAGTTGGTGTCAAGAGGAATTAAGAAGAATCTGAAAGCCAATGCAGAGCTGAAAAGAGACTTTTTACATCACTTGTTTTGTACCTAAGCATATAAAGTGTCTCAACTATTTTTGAGGATCAATGACCCCTTTCTCATCCTGTAACAACTGCCAACATGTACACACACTTTGTGGTTTTTAACTTTCATTACCAGACTTATCACTCTTATAGGTAGCAGCACACAGTATTTAGTAGACCAACATATAATAAATATGCATAATAATCTGAAATATACGTCACATGTGACAACTACCAAGCTGAAGGCTATTACCCTTGGACTGGTTTTGCCACCATAGTAGCTGTCTTCGCTTAGCCCACATCCAGGGCCCAACTGAAGCAGCTGCTCTCTCCCCTGGTGACCCTGCCTCAGCCAAGAAGGGAATCAGGAAGAGAAGCACCATGGGTTGAAATATAAATAGATTTAACGAAACAGCACAACTAGTAGAAAAACCAACATCAAGTACCTCAGTCTAGTGGTGAGGGAGGGAGCAGCAGGCCGAGAGGGAGGAGCCCCAGGAGCTGGAGCTGCCCCCTCAGCACAGCTCCCCTTTCTCCTGAGCCTGAGGTGAGGGGTGGGACAGCCCTGGGGGCAGCCGGGGCAGCTGCCCTGCCTGGAGCTCCCGCCTGACTGAGGCTGCCAAGGGCCTGCCCTGCTGGCCCAGGAAACCAGGACAGTTGATTTCTTTCATCTAGTTGTCTGTAGATGTATGTGATCTTGGTGAATATTTCCAGACTATGCACATTTGGGAAGACTCTGAAAACAAAGCCCATCCAAAATGAAAGAAAAATTCAGACAAAAAAAAAAATAAATCTTTAGAGACGGAGCTGAAACATTCCAATTCTTTTCTTGTGAAACATCAGTGACTCTCACAACTTACTGGTGTTTAAAATATATTGTGTCTATCAAAGCCAGAATGTGCCAACTGTTCTATCCAACAAACAAGTAAAGGGAACATTTCCAATTATGTTTTAAGGACATTAAAAAGTAAATTATGCCCACTATCTTATCACAAGAAGAGTTACCCCATTGAGCTTCACATCTCTCTGGAGACAAACAGGGAATGTTCCTATCAATGCCCTTGGCAACAGCATTACTCTGCAGCTGGTTAAACTCTGGTCAATATGCTGAGGCCTATTAAAAAGACAGCTGGTCAATGCATTCAAACACCCTTGTAAAACAGCTTTGATCAACAGAGTAGAACATGTTAGAAATGCATAAAGAAAAAAAAAAATAGATGCCTTTATAAATGACTTAATCTTCTAGTGCTGAACGTTAGTGTTAAAGCTGGCACCAGAAAGATGGTAAGTTAAAAGATGTTTGAGGGACTTTAGGAAATGTTCTAATCCAAGAAAATCAGCTTCTAACTAAAAGGAAGTTGGGAAATATAAAACAATTCAGTAAACTTGCATGAACCTGAATTCTAAAGTTAAATAAAACAATTGTAGACCAGGTAAATCATGTTGTAGAAGGTCTTCAAAAAGGCACTTTTGGAAACATGAAAGCATACCTGTATTAAAATGTCAAGGTGTCTTTAGTAACAGCTGACCCAGGCACCAAGCCATGAAAGATATCAAAGGTCAAAACTATGAGCAGGTGAAAATAAACAAATATAAATAAATTTAGCATCTATTACTGTTTGTGAGTCTGCATTATGGCCATATTCTGCATAGCAATTAAAAGTTTAAAATCTTATGAGACATTTCTACAGCTCCAAACTGTTTTTACATTTTCTGAAAAACTGAAACTGTGTAATCATTTTCCTTAGCAGTGACTCAGGAAGCCTCAGGTTTTCCCTGTTCAATACAAGGCACACTTTTGCGCCCCAGATTTTTGGAAAAGGATAAAACTATACTTAAAATCAGACCTCTTACCACAATTAAATGTGCTGTGCTTTTCCATAGCAAACTTCAGATGTTAAAAGATGGGGGGTGTGTGAAAGATTGTATGAGTTGCAGAATATATAATAAAAATGTAATAAATACATAGCATGAAAAATGGCACCAATGATTTCCATGTGTGCACCTGCACATAACAAGATAGATCATTTGTGTGGGAGTAGTAACACTACTCCTAACAACATGTTTGTGGGACTGTACTTAACAAATGACCCAGCCATTAAACCAGATGGCTGAAATGAAGCACTTAATTTTTAAAAAAAAACAACACAAAAACAACAAAGAAAAAAACCTTGCAAAGGTGTTGGGGAAAATTCTCTACTATACATTTTAATCTCAGGATGAAATAATTTAAATATAGCTTTCTGTGAACAGTCATACCAGTCAGGCAACAAGAAAAATACCAATCAAATTATATGACTAATCAGTTTTAAGTTGTGCACGCCTATGTATTTGAATTTCAGCTGCCAGTCTGGAAAAAGTGCCTCAAAGCTTTAAGGAACATTCAAGAAAAGGGCTACATGGTCATGGAAATTTTATAATGAGATACTGATGAGAAACAACCATCTTAATATGAATGGCTCAGACCAGATTATTTAAACAACTTGAAAAACAAGAATTAGAAACAACTGCTCCTAATGGTTAGTTTTATGGAATGGACAGTTTTATGGAATCTCTGGTGAAAACACAATACTTGGATGTTGGATAATGTTTCTATAAAAAGCAGAGATTCAAATATTAATGAAAATTTAGAAAGAAAATCCTTAATCTGAATTAAGATTAAGAATTGCATGCACTAGAAATGCATCTCCACAAATGTTCTTCAGGCTGGAGTGATGTATATGCTTTGACTTTCTAGTTTAATGTATCTCACTGAATTCTAGTAGTTGACAATTAACCCTTTTCAACACAGATGGAAAATATTTATTTCAGGTGTAAATAAATTGAAAAATATTTTTAAAAGACCAGCATAAAAAGTAAAGTGTATTTTGAAAAGTACAAGCCAGGTAAAACCAATTTTTTTCTGTCTACATGGAAGGCAATTCAAGTGCTTTCTTGACACCTTACAATGAGTAAAAAGCCACCCAAGAAATACTTAGTTCATTTACTCTCATTTCTGTAAATAGGCACAACATTAATCCATGACAGTATTATTAAGCCTAAAGTTTGGAAAGTGTTTTGAGATCTTGAAGTTCTGAGTTCCAGAAATGGTAAAACTACTGTTACTATTTTAACTTTAATTTCACAAAAAGATTAAAATGCACTGCCATGCAATATAGATCATTAAATTCATTAAACACAGATTTGTTTCTAATCAAAGTTAATTTTTAACACCAACTTTCGTACACTCTTCCAAAATATTCTCACAACTTACTTTCAGTGAATATGGTGACACTCCTGGGAATAGATATATGGAAGATATTATTCTGTTGTTAATGAAGTATACAGGAGAAAGTCATTAAATACCGGGACACATTCAATCTGTTCAAATCTGTGTAAGTACTGGCACTATGCACATTTTCATTCCAGGTCTCATACACTGTTTCTAAAGTACTTTACCAACAAACAACATGAAGGAGTGTTAAGGCCATTTATACTTACGACAAAGTCTAAATCAGTAGAGGTATCAAACAGCAAGTTAATACAAAGCTATTTTCCGACCTCCTTTTATTGGTTTGCAATGATCAAGTAACTGATCAATTGAACAAGTACTATACTCTTTGCCAAAGAATGAACAAGATTTCTCTAATGAAAAATGATAAAGTGAAATAAGCATGTTAATCAGTGAAGCCAAGAAATTTATTATACCATAAGGAATAATTTAAGCTTATTTTTGCAAATAGTCCCACCCTGAATTAATGAGACCAAAATATTCAGTGAAATAAGAAATCTTTTCCTGCTGCCTGTGGCTCACTTTTGGCATTCACATTCCAGAGATATATACAGTAATTGAAGTTTCAAAAAAAACCTGAGACATGATTCTAAGTCCTGCGTACGAATAATAAAAAATACACTGGATTTTGTTGCTTTAGTTTTTCCCAGAATGCTGTTATTTAATTTCATGCAAAGGAGGCATAAAACACACAGTTCTTAATTAGTTCTTGATACAGCTTATCTGCTTTTATGAGGGTTTGTCAGCACAGCATGAATCAGAATCTTAGGAGACCACTACTTAGCTTGAGTTTATGCATGATTTGTCTTTAAAAACAGATTGCTTTGAATTGTTGGATCGCAGAGTAATTGCTGACACTATGGACTTTATCTATATAACAGGTCAAATGTGATGGGGATGCTGCCTTTTCAAGTGCAGTATTTATCATTGGGATGACAAAGCTTTGCATGTATTTAAGACCATAAATGGCACACATTTGCAGGGATTTATGTTAGGAAGTTTGGAAGCCATTTATCAGTTGAAAAACAGAAATGGCAATCAAATACAAATGAGGAAAAATACCAAATGAGTTTCCACTGCTATATTATTTTGTGGATTACAGATACTGCCAGCAGTAATCTCAAACTCCCAAAGTGCTTCTCAAAAGCATGATAAACTCCCACAACACCCTCGTGGAGAAGGTAAATGTTATCTAAACATTTTACAGGTGAGGCTGACACTGTACCAGAAGGCTTCACCCAGTGCAATAGACTGTTTGATAATGCAAGAGGAGCGTATGTGTGTCTCACACACTCTAAGTGTGCTCACTCGGGATAGCTCTGCTTCTTCTAGCAGTTTCTGCACAGCCCTCAGACCTTTGCATCGGATGCTCTGCGAAGGGGTATGCTCAGCACTCAGGCAGCTGAAGGGGACAAAGAGTTTTATGCTTGCCAATCATTCCTTGGCCACTAACCAGCATGTGGACTGGGCAGTTTCATGCTGTGATGTACCTGGTGTTCTTCTGGAAAGGGAGGAGAATGACAAGTCATCTCTCTCATGCTAAGAATGCACAACCAGCCTCCAGCCCAATCATCTACACCAGTATTACAGCTTCAGCTTAGGCATTTTCCCTGCCATTGCACAGGCTAACAGGATCTGCCCAGAAACAGAGAAAATTTTGCTTTATTGCTTGTATTACTAATCTAAAAAACAATGAAGGAAAAATTGTTTTCCATTTGTAATTCCCCTGCAATATTTTGTAAACTGTACCCGTATGTCGCTTTTTGGCATAATCACAGTAATGGCAAAGACATTTCTCTGGGAGGGTTGCGGTTTCTTCCCAGGGAATCCTAAAACACTCTACATTCATGGCCATGATCCTGCAACTGCTGGGCATGAAGAACTCCCTGTGGCTCCAGTGGGAGTTCTGCTTGAAAGGTTTTGAAGCTTTCAGCAATATTAGACTGTACCAGTCACCTGAGAAATTTGTGAATGTGCCAGCGAATATGGAGCACAGGAAACCACTCCTCTTACAACATGTGTCACAGGATCTTTTATCCATACAGAGTACACAGATTTTCTGAGAGTGAGTCAAACTACATAGATGCAACAATTGCCAGACACTCAACCACAGCAATTGCACTGTCGTACAGCTTAGCTCTGCCACACAAGGATGTGTCATTGTGTTCTTAGTCAGACCCAATATGGCCAGGACATGAAATATGGGGTGCTGCTAACTGCCACTGCTTTAAAAATAAGAAATTGAAGACAAATGATAACACTTAGCTAGAGTAAAACTCCTCAAGTCCAAAACTTTGGCGAAAGTGTGAGGCACATTTGCACAGACATGATGAGTGAGACTACTTCCAAACCTCAGGGTGGGTACACAGTGTCTTGCAAAATATTCTCAAGTTTGAATTTAGGCATCTTCTTTCAGACACCAAAGATTAGATTGCTGTAATTTAAAATCTACAATGCTGCATATAATTATTACTTTAGTTATCTTCTGTGTTGTCAAGCACACAAAGAGACTGCATGGGAAAAGGCAGTATTGTGTGGAAAACAGAATGCCACTTTCTAATCTGGAATGCTTATTACAGAATCTTACAGAATCCTAGGGGTTGGAAGGGACCTCAAAAGATCATCTAGTCCAACCCCCCTGCCAGAGCAGGATCACCCAGAGCACATCACACAGGAACGCGTTGAGGCGGGTTTTGCATGTCTCCAAAGAAGGAGACTCCACAACCTCTCTGGGCAGCCTGTCCCAGTGCTCTGTCACTCTCCCAGAAAAGAAGTTTTTTCTGACGTTTACATGGAACCTCCTATGCTCCAGTTTGCACCCATTACCCTTTGTCTTATCACTGGACATCACTGTAAAAAGCCTGGCTCCATCCTCCAAACACTTGCCCTTAATTATTTGTAAACACTGATGAGGTCGCCCCTCAGTCTCCTCTTTATACCACATCTTTTACCACATTATAGTCCACATATTTGTGATGCAATTAAAGGTTGTGTAAACATGGAAGCAGAGAACAGATGAATGTAACATGCCTGAGCAACTTCACAGAATCACAGAATCGTTCTGATTGGAAAAGACCTTTAAGATCATCAAGCCCAAACACAACTTAACTCTACCAACCATTAACATAACTCTACCAAGTCCATGCATTTCCATCGGGAAGCTCAGAGAACTGGCTTCCTTTGCACAGGTTTTGTTTTCCTTGTCAGGGCAATATTTTGATGACTGTTTTTTACATTGAAGAAATTTGCCAGAATTTACAATCTACTCTTTAATTTCTGAAACTAATGCTCGTTTCAGTGGAATAATTGCAGAACAGCAGCAAAACTTTCAACACTGCTGCAACATGTTGCTATGCTGGGATGCATACAGAAATTACTGGTTCTCAAGGATCTAATGAGAGCCACTTTGAAAAATCACGTACATTTCAAACTGCAATCCAGGTTCGGGGTTTTCAGCACTGATCAGATTAACTGTCCATTTAGTCCAACTTATATAATTCTTCTAACTTCTTCACTACCAGAGAGCAAGCATATGAATCAAGGCACAATTATGTCTTGTGGCTGACTAAAGTCTAAATGGTTTGTATTTGTTACTAAGATACTGTTTGGCTTGTGGCACTAGTGTTTCATCACATTTAGCTGCAAATAACTTCACATGGGCATGGAGTTCTTAGCACTTTGCTCTAATTTGGTCCACACAATTATCAGAAATCCCTGCCTGTTGCAATACTCTTACAGAGCTCATGTCACAACCTGCACAAAATATGTATTCTTGTAGAACACATAAAATTGCCTATTAAAGCTAAAGCAAAACAGTGTTCTAATTATATGAGCATATATAACTGAAGAGATCCATTTATTGAAAGAGCAATGCTAAAAATAGTTCTCAGTTTTCCCTAGAAAGAGAAAGATACCAATGAATTGAAGTTGCAATTTAGAAAGGATTTATACTTGAAAAAAAAAAAAAAAAAAAAAAAAGAGGAGGGAAAAGTTATAGCATAAGATGGATTTAACTCCTGAGACCTGATGCTACAAGGCAGAGGTTTGTTTGTTCCATGATACAGAAGGAATCTGGTTATGTGTATTTCTAAAATAATTGAGTAAAATAATGCATTCAGTGCAGCCAATGAGAGTTTTTCCATGTACTTACAGAGTCAAGATTTCACTATTTCTCTACAACTGACTATATAGCCTATGTAATGCCTGTCCTTTCCAGGCAAAAATATTTGAATTCTTTCATTCATGGTATTCCTGCTTGTCACATATGTGCCACAGATGTAGGAAGCACATATATTATTTATATTGTTAGCATTTAAATTGTGCAATAACTCTTACTGTCAAACTTTGACTACAGAATGAAATGGAGGAAGACAAATAACATACCTTCTATTTTTCTTGGCAATAAACTGCAAGGAAATATACACCACAAAATTGGCTACATTATTAAAATACTTGACACACGATATTAAAATATTTACTCGATATTCAAATAGTTAATGACGATTGCTGGCCCACACCAAACTACTGTGGCTTTTATCAAGAGGACTTTCTAGCAGTATCATAAAATGTTCCTTTGATGTGGCAACAGAAATCTAGTAATGGAGTATCATGACAGCTTCGTCTGCTACAATTCAAAATTTGGCCTTTCATCATTGTTATAATTTAACTCAGTTAAAATACTGATTTAGTAGCATACACAGAAGATTTACTTCTAAACCTGCAAGAGGAGAGGAAAACCATTTTTTGGGCAAACGAAAGCTGTGTAACACCAAGCACATTACAACTAATTGCCAATTAATTTAGACATCAAACATATTGTATTATATTCTTTTGCAAGCTGAAGAATGTGACATGTAAAAGTTCAGATTCAGCTGTCATTTTATAATTATACAGGACATGAGCTAAGACTTTTGTGAAATCCTTTTGTGAAGGACTATTTCTGATCAAATATACAAGGGCTACAAACGAAAGAACCCTTCCAGTGAAATGTCATATGGACTTGGACATACGGATTTTACTTAAGTGAAAACTGAAAACGAGACTGAAAACCAGATAGCAGTATTATTATCAAGTTAGCTAAGAGAAAAATTTTGTCATACGCTTATTTTAGAGTCAGAGGGTTTTGTTGCTGAGAGCCATCACTTCTTATTGCCAAAACGTCCTTTGTTGTACATGAATAAACTCCATCTAAACATATCATTAATAAAGACACAACTTAGGTCTTCTACATTTTCCTTTCAACATGCTCTAAGTTTCCATCTAGAACATGGCATGAAGAAAAATGAAAGCTCTATGCAGTATAATAAACATTTCCATAGAAGTCTATACAGTATTTCTGCTTTACATCATGTTTCATTTATCAAACTGAATTAGGCTTTTGAAAGAGAGGGAAATACAGCTTTGCAGTTCAGTGCCTTTTCTAGTCTTTTCTTGCAAGAAGAAAATTGCTTAATGTCATTTCAAGTTCATCCTGTTCCATACACACATGTACACAGAGCTAGGGGTAATTCAGTTACACAGTTCAACATCTCCTTTCTCACAGATGGTAAATGTGCAGACTTTTCCCTCAAGGAAAAAAACCCTCTTCTATAAAATAATTGTATATTCTGCTCAGATTTTTTTTTTCTTTTCACTGATGCTCTTGTATTGTTGTTATACCCTGTCAGGCCAGTAATTAGCATTCAGGCTCTATCTGACACAAACGCAGCTCTCAATTTTCCTTAAAAATCCTTTAGCACATGGATGATAAGTTAAATAATGTGAGCCACTAAGAGGGGAAAATTCCTAAAAAATGAAAAGAGAAAGAACAAATAAAAAAACATGAGACAGTGAATTACCACAGCCTGCTTTTGTCATGCAGTCAATGCATGGCTCTTGTTCAGTGAACTGCATGGAGCTAATCCTACTGTGTGGAATAAGCTTTCAGAATGCTACAGCTGTCTCCTGCAGTTCACCTTTGCTTTTCCAGCACAAATATCTATATCCTCTTCCCAGTCTCACCTTTCTCCCAAAATTCTAAGGTACCTGGTGTATCTGAATTTCCCTCTGTTAAGCAAACTGATTGCCCCTCCTCCTTCTTCAGGTCTCTCTAGTGAATAAACATTTATTGTCTCAGATTAGTCATTTCTTGAACACTCTGTCACATACAATACTTATGATATTGTGCTGAACTATTCTAACTTTATTATATTGCTCTTGGTAAGACAATAATGTTACCTTAGAGCTATGTGCATATGACAGTGCTGTCACTGCAAATAATAAGAAAGAGAATTTTCCTTGTAGTTCAGACAAGCTCCTCCTTTCCAGTAAATTCTCCTTTAAACAATCAGTGTGATCACAGACCAGTCCTAGCGCAGCAATTATACCAGACGTAGTACCATCACATAGTTTTTTGCTGAAACTGTACCCTGGCACACAGTTGTGCTTTCAGGTCAAGTCAGGCAGGATGTGCTGCAGACAAGACAGGCACACTCACACCGTGTCACCAATCCATCTTACCAGAGATCAGGAGCCAGCGTTTTCTGCCTTTGCATACACATAGCGATGCAAGAGGCAGAGTAGCAACCTGTACTGAAACTGGTGGTTCAGCATCATCCCAGCATCCTAGAGATAACTTGGAAATGACAACAAGAGGCTTGTGCCTTGATACCAAATTAGTATGAAAGATTTCTAGGCCAGAGAACTCCGAAGTCCAATGGTCCTCAGCAGTCATGCAACAAGGTACAGAGTCAATGACCTCTTAAGGGTCTATGGCTTGATATAATACCTCAATACTAGAAGTTTTAACTTTGTGATGTCAAAAGGCATTTACCCTAACACCTGTACAGGCAACCTCTGCTTTAGTATCAGGCCAGCAATTTACTGATTCTGAACACAGATCTCAGATCTGTCTATTGATTTGCAAGCAAGAAACGTTCAGCCAGTAGTGTCACAGTATGTTATGGCCTATAAACAAAATCAATGATTACGGCAAACTGTCAGAACATGCAGAAAGGTAGGTAAGTATGGAGTGCTGCTCCATGGAATCACAGAACTATTCAGGTTGGAAAAGACCCTTGGGATCACTGAGTTCAACCATCATTCCTAATCTACAAAGTTCTCTCCTAAACCATATCCACCAACACCACATCCAAACCACCCTTCAACACATCCAGGCACGGTGACTCAACCACCTCCCTGGGCAGCCTGTTCCAGTCCCTAACCACTCTTTCTGTGAACATTTTTTTTTTCCTAATGTCCAGTCTGAACCTGCCCTGTTGCAGCTTGAAGCCATTCCCTCTTGTTCTGTCACTAGTTACCTGTGAAAAGAGACCAGCACCAACCTCTCTATAATGGCCTTTCAGGTGGTTGTAGAGACTGATGAGGTCTCCCCTCAGCCTCCTCTTTCTCAAACTAAACATTCCCAGCTCCTTCAAGCTCCCTCTTCATAAGATTGATTCTCTAGGCCCTTCACCAGCTCCGTTGCCCTCCTCTGTCCTTGCTCCAGCACCTCAACATCTCTCTTGAATTGAGTTGCCCAAAACTGGACACAATACTCCAGGTGTGGCCTCACCAGTGCTGAGTACAGGGGGACAATCACCTCTCTACTTCTGCTGGTCACACTATTTCTAATACAAGCCAGGATGCTATTGGCTTTCTTGGCCACCTGGGCTCACATCTGCACTGGTTCAATTCCACCCACCGGCAGCTAAAGCTGAGGAGCTACTGAACACTCAGAAAGCCCAGTATCAAACACAATATGAAGTTCTCAGATATGACATCTTCACACAAAAGGTACTGAGCTGTTAACAGAGATGTGTGACTTAAAGTAAGAACACCAAATGTATGCTGGTATTAATTACTGCTCTAGCCTAGCACTATATGCCTTGACATTAATCTGAGATCCTAGAAAAATGCATTCAGTTCACCAAAAGTGTGTGTGAGAGAGATCTGTTCAGACCACTGACACAAAGGTGTTGAGTAAGAAGTCCCTGGAGATCTATATTTGTACATTAGCTTTCCACAGCTGAGGTAACACTGCAAGTGTGAGCATAGTATGATTCATGCTTTATTTCACTCCCCAGACACACTGTCTGAGGCCTCCAGCCAGATAATTGTCCACAGGTGGGAGAAACTCAGTTGATAGAAACCACTGCTAATCAAATGTAATTTCCATCTGTAAAATGCAGTCTTAGAATTATTCAAGTATTGAAGAAATATTGGATGAGAACAGATATCTCATTCAGAGTGGATTCTTATGAAAGTGAGATAAGTGTGGGGACGGCTGCACCAGGTAATTCTGACCACACTCAGTGTAATTTGCACTATTTTCAGAAGCTGAACAGATTTAAAACAACCTGGGTTCTCATGCATGTGGTGGTGCAGACCCCCCCGCTCACTGAGCCACCTTGCAATGTTAACACCAGCCAACATTGTTCTTGATTCAGTCACAAGGGCGATGAGCCCAACATTGTTCTTGTTCTGATAATAAGTGCATATAAATAGCAATCCTGAAATGAGGCCCTTTGGAGCTCTCCAGGATCCCAGCAAGCTGCTACCCCCATGTTTCACCAAGGAAGCTTGTCTATCCAATGGGAAAGCATAAGTAGTCTGCTATTTCTCATATATGCGGCAAATGCATCAAATTATATTAATTTACTATAATTTGATCTCGCAGATGAATCAGCAGTACGTTTAATTGCAACTTCTTTTTGTGCAGTTTGACAATCACTAGATATCAAAATGTAACATTTTAATACAGTTTAACCTCTGTATCACTGTGTGTCTGTATGAAGCAATTTACTTTAAAACCTGTTAAATCTTTAATTGAACCACTGTCCTTGATTATAACAAATTGTTGCTTATTAATCAAGTAAGTATTGTTAGAAAACCATATCATCCACTTTTGTGATTCACTATAATAGTGTCACTCAACCTCAAATTGAAACTGAAATTACCCTTTCCTGATATCTCTCTTAGTGTTTCTTTAAGCAATCCAAAGACCTTTCACTCCTCTCTGCAACAATGTGTTAATTGAGTCCTGCATTTTTTTCCTTAATAACTGACTGGGATGCTTTACGAATCACTACAGCTGTAACATTCAAATATCTAACACAACCAGCATCTGACACAAGGAGCATCATACTAAGAAAACAAACTTAGTCCTGTATTTAAAAAAAAAAAAGTGGAAAAATAATGCTCAAATCCTTTCTGATTCTGCGTATCACAGACCTAGAAGCTTTTAGGATTATTTTGGTAATTTGGAGTGCTTTCTCCTCTCATAGTAATAACTTCATCATAGAATCATATATGTTGGAATCAACAACCTCACTGAGCAACCCATTCCACTTCCTCACCACCCTTATAGTGAAAAATTTCATTCTAATATCTAACCTAAATCTCCCCCCTCTCAGTTTAAAACCATTACCATCATTTACTAGGTAAACCAGGAAAGAGGATTAGGGATTCTGTTAGTCTGGGATTTATGGCTACAATGGATTTAAACTCATGAAAACCATCTGCCACAGCACCCAAGAGGAAACTATTACATACTCAAAAAAAACCCAACCTTAGTGATGTATTTTCTGCTTTTTGCAATAGAAGCAAAGTTGTGCCTCCTTCTGACCTCTAGGTTCAAACTTTAAACATTGTTTATTTATTACCAAGTTAATACAATGACCTTCAGAACACATTTCTGGAGTATCCGCTTACATGTTCATACTTCTCAAGCAGTAGAATTCCCTTTTCCTGGGATGTCAGAAGTCCAGAGAGCCAAAAGGGGGTCCTGCTGGTAGGACTGAGAGGGACGAATGTTCAGACTTGACATTGCTGCTAAGCCCAGAGGCCATATGGCTCTCAGTTGCCTCTGTGTAATTTTAGGTGGCAATATATCACAATGTCAGGCAGTATCTCAACGACATTTCATCTCAATGATTCCCCCACAGTTCACATCAGGCACAGGAACCATTTTTCACAGAAGATGTATACTGTATAAATAGTAAGATGCATATGCATCTGAGTATGGCGATACTAACTTGTGCTGGGGACTGGCTTCACTGAACAGCCACTTTTTTTCTGAAAATGCCACTGGTTTTCTAGCGTTCCCCTAAAAATATTGAGGCTAATCCTAAACAGGCTCTGTAGAAACAAGTATAGGAAACTACAGTGATAATGCTGTTACCTCCAAAGGCACATTTTATGGAGAAAACATCCTGAGACATCCTCTGTTTTAGCTGTTGTATGGATTTCTTGGAGAAGTGGATGGTTAGGCTCTGAACTAGCAGAATTCTCCGTATACCAAAACACCTAGTTCTTTGTTATTTTAAATGTTAGTTCCTCTAGTTTCTCTTTATAAACTTATTAAACAAACATTTTAAATTATATATTTAACATCCATCAATGTTTCTATCTAGAGTTCTGCAAGATGAATGGACAGAAATTTCTGACTACTAAAAGTACCCATTTCCCATATTTGATCAAGCTTCTTCTGTCATGTATCTGAAAAAGCAGATCTAGATAATATCACATTTCTCTGGATAGTGCACTGACCTTTGTAAAACAACCTACCAGAGATTATTCTTCTTACACAAAACACCAATTTTTCTGATGCCTTCAAGGCAAAAGGTGTAGGCACCCCATTTCTCCAAGTAGCAAAAGAAAATTATATTCAGATATTTATTGAAGGATAGCTTTGCTAACTGATCACTTCCATTTATTCTAATGGCAACATGTTGCTCCTCCAGCAATTAATACAATGAACATGGCCCATACCAGGGAAAAATGCTGACCAAATGAGAACAAGTGAGCCAATACCTTTTCCAAGCATGTAATGCATTAAGTGACAGCATAATTAATCCTCAGTACATAATCAATGAGGAACAGTAAGGTCTTGTGAAAAATTGAAGACACCAGAATGAGACTGAATTTTCTCTGAGCTAAAATGTGTAGTCACTAGTCAATGAATCCTCCCTCAGGAGCCTGTAACAAATACAAAGAACCAGCTCAAGGACAGCCAGAGTTGTAAATTGAGAGCTATAAAAAAATAATAATATAATGACTGTGCCAGCATGTTTATAATTTATAGGTTGGAGTTACACGTGAGAAACAGGGGTTAGCAGTCTGTTATAATCTGAACTTGAGTCAGTAAAGCACTGTGGAAGCACTAAATCACCACTTCTCACATTGCATGCAGTTTAAAAACATATAATAAAACTATCAGACAAAGCCAGTTTCTTTTAGGGTTTGAAACTGGAGCTGTGGATGCCAATTTGTTAAAAGTTAGAGCTCTGCTATAGAGTCCAGCAAAGGGAAGCTCTTAATTTTGTTACAATCTTTTTCCTTTGTGTTGGATGCTCGCTATGAAAGTACAAAAAGCACAGGGGTCTTTTTCTCATAAATGAGGTAGGGAAGAAACTAAGAGTTCCATTTCACAATAAATTTTAGCTTTCTCAAATTCAATTCCATGTTGCTAGCCTAATTCAAGGTACCGAAAAAACTTTGAATATGCATTTAAATAGACTGAAAGTGGAGCCTTCAATCCTATGCAGTGCTGAGTTTCAAATTCCCTTCTCACAGTGGGTGTTTGGGGTAGAGCAAATTAAGAGTCTAGCAGGATTCTGTAAATAGAGGAGGCTGCCTCATCATGCTCTGCTGGGACTGAGCAGCTGTTCCAAAAGGGCTGATATGAAGGTTTTGGGCTGTTTTCTTGGAAGTGATTTTCCTTAGAGAAAAGTGAATTAAATGGAGCAACTAGGAATGCATTTGCCAATAACTGGACAGATAGCAGTAAACCTCTCTTACTTTTTTTTTCTGTCTTTCATCTTTCAAAGTTTCCCATGCTACCAATGAGCAGAGAAGTTGCTTTTGCCAATCAGTTTTCTTACATCCTTTACTATGCATAGGAAGGTACTGGAACACAGTATATAAAGAGACCTATATCCATTCAGACTTTCCCTTAATGATAAAGTATAGCTACAAATACCTAAAAAAAAACTTGTAAGCAACCTTCAAGATACCGCCTATTTATCTTGACACCACCACCATTTGAGCCCAACTCATCTTTCCTTTACAACTGATACACGGTATCCTGCAGCCATCCTCACCTGAATAACTTGAACTTGGAAATAGCAATTGACATGCAATATTCTTTGCCCATGGAAGGATTTAAAAAATTTTCCTGGTCAAACTACTTTTCTGCATGCTGTATCTTTCATTTGAATTCCAACAATTTTCTATGTGCATTTTTCATTGTTAAATATTCCCATGAAGAACAGTTGTAGCATTAATGATAACTAAAAACTACTACTAGAAAAAAAATGTCCAAGTATGTCAGTAATGCAGAGAAACTGGTAGCTAGTAAGAGTGCAGCCAACCTTTTACACTGAAGGAGTCCAGTGGCATGGTTTTCTTTCAGTATTTAGAGCCCTTTCTTTGAAACAAGCCTAACAAACACACTGACAGTTGTGTGACAGACAGAAAACCTACCAGGCAAACTCACAAGCTGTGTCTTTGTGGGGGCTTGACAGAACTTTGACTTCCTGTAGTACAAACTAAGAAAACAAATTGAAATAAGAGCCCTCTGTTGTCACACTGTTCCGTAAAAATGTTTCTTTTATACTCAGCTACCCACTAGTCGGTGAAACCTCAAGATAGTGTTAAGCATTTACTCTGATCTGTCACATGTTCCTGGATATGGTGAGAGAGAAAAACTGGGTAAAGTGATGCAGCGGATGTATCTGCAGACAAGTCACCTTTAACATTTTACACAGGGTCTTGTCCCTAGTACTGAAGCACTTTAGCATCTTGGAATACTTGGTATTGGGAGAAACGTGTAAGTGTTTGATGAATAACTTGACACCTTCTCAAGACTAAGGTTAACTTTCTGTAGCTACAGCCTAACTAATTGAAGATTGAAAATGAGAGTTAGAGGATAACAGGGAAGTTCATATCTGCTGAATAGATATAGTGCTTCCCTTATTCCAGAGTAAACAAATCTAGGGGAAAAAAGCAAAACAAAACAATCCCCCCCAAAAAAAACAAAAAACCAACATGAAGCAGCAACAACAAAAAAACAAATTACAGATGCCCCATTCTGAGGTAATTTTTCAGAGTTAGGATTCACTGTTGAGCTATCAGATGTCATGTTTTGACTGAGGATCAGCAACTAAACCAGTGACAACAACGCTCTCGATTCCCTTCCTCTCCTACCCTGGTAGGGAAAGGAGAGAGGCTTCCAGATTGTAAACTAAACTAGACAGCTTTAATGAAATACTAATGATAAAAGAAAATATGTACAAATATACAAGAATGCACAGGAATGTGCAAAACCCCTATCACTTTCTCCCACACCCAGCAACTCCCACACCACTCTCCTGAGCAGTTCTGAAATGTCCTGGACTGCTTCAGAGACAGTGGCAGAGCACACGGGAGCTAAGGGCAGAATTATGAGGGTCAGGAACACATGAGCCTAGTGACCAACAGTGATGGAGAGATGAAGTCCTGCCTGGACACCAGCCATAGATAGGATGAAGAAGCAAGAAGGAACAGGCTTGACTTCCATGATCTCTGACTTTATACCAAGTCTTATGTTTATATATATGTATGGAATATCTCTGGCCAATTTTGCTTGTCTGCCCAGTCCAGTTTTCCCTACGGGAGGGCAGATACGACTCTTCTGTTCCTTTACTATCCAAAGCAGCAGATTTAACAAGCAGAGCAAAATGTCCTTTTTCTCTCAGCAGTAACTTAAACATTCAGGCGTTATCAGTCCACTAGCTGGAAAACTCGCTGCTTAAGAGAGTTTACTGAAGAAAGAAAAATCAGTAAAAATAAAAACTGGCTTCATCCTGGCTGAAACCATCAGCAATCCAGCATCTTATGAGAACCCTCAAATACTGTAGGAAAGGAACAGTAAGCCAGAAAAAAAGGCTCCCAGTCCACTTAGGCTCTAGGCTCATCTCACTTATAGCATGTTGTAATCAGCTGAAACTGCTCTTCTGGAAAGTGTGTGATGCATTTAAAATCTACTGTGGTTTACAATTAGCTGTAAACTGAGTTTAAAGATAGCTAACCTAGAACTGGAGTGGCACAGAGGACAGCACATGCTGAAAAGCCCACACTGGAAGCAATTGCTCTTTCAAGTTCCCTGCCAGCAAGACTGCTGACTGCAGTTGCAGAAGTGCAAAAAGCCTAACGAGTACTTCTGGAAGGAAAGTAGAAGCAGAAAACAAGTCAGTAAAGAAGACATTATTTAAGCAGCCTGCTCATGGGAATTTGGCATTTCTGTAGACCACAGCTATTGTAGGATCATCTCAGATAGAAGCATCCAAGCTTTCTCAACTTTCCCCATCAGAAGCAACACTTCCAACTTAGGAAACGAAAACATAGCGAGCATAAAGTTAAATGCCATGTGTCCACGATAAATGTCAGGTAACAAATTACCTGGTACATTATTCACAAGCTTCCATTACTGAATGGATTTACTGTACACCAGTTGGTGAAGGCAAATCTGAGCCTGACCAAAGTATGTGCAGTATTTTCAGTACACTTAATGCTATGATGGACATAATAATTAGGGGGGAAACTGTGTGCAATAAATGGTGTTGTAGGTTTTTTGCTTGCTTTGCAAAAAAAAGGATGTGAAGTACTTCTTTCACTTGACATATTACTAAGCATACATAAATGCTTGCTCTCCAAACTGTCTTCATTTATTTAGCTAATTCAAACTTTATTTTTGAAACTACCACTGCTTTGTTACATGTGCTCAGCTTGGATAACTGCAAATATGGACTATCTTTAAGATGGGGTTGTTTGAAAACGTTGACTACAAAGGAACTAGGTTTAAGGAAGAAATTCCGTCTCTCTCAGAAGTGGGAATTAGACAATGTTATAAAGACTTTCTGCATCCCAACTTTGAAACCCTTCAGAATTCAAATTTAAATACCATGGATGCCTCTCTTATGGGGAGGCAAACTTCTCGGGAGGCAAACTTCTCAGGAGGCTTCAGGCTTCTAATAGGAAGTTTGTCACCTGTGTGCTAGAGACAAAGCCATAGCTGTGGCTTAGCAGCATAAATCCACAGACTTGTGGCAAATTCAGGATAATTCACATGATTCAAGGGATCTGGTGTTTCTTTAATAGATTGCTTTGTTTTCTCTGGAAGAAAAACATGTATTTGACCTGCATGTATATTTATATATGACTTGCCATTTATCAATATGTGTATCTTTTTTCTAAAGTCAAGTACCTTCTGCAGAAAAACTTCCACCAGGTCAGCCCTGAAAAAATTAATAATGGAAAGCTATAATGGGGGACAAACAGCAAATACACTTTTAAGCTTATCTGACTTCAGCTCAATAATCTCCTTAGTGAGTTTTCTAAGTTTGCATGAGGTTGGTTTCTTTCCTAATCTCATTAGAGGTTATTGAAAACAGGAAATTGCCTCCACTGTAAGAGACTGATTTTCTTGCATATAACATGACACTTCTCTGTGGTTGCAGTTGTAGGAATGAGCATGAGACAGGAACGATTTTTCTTTTTCCAACAGATTTACACAGAACACACGGCCTTCAAACAAAAGAGTCATGATGTGCACATACCTTAGGCACTCGGTGTGAGCTAGCTAGGATCAAAATGCAAC
Source organism: Apus apus (assembly GCF_020740795.1). Taxonomy (NCBI): domain Eukaryota; kingdom Metazoa; phylum Chordata; class Aves; order Apodiformes; family Apodidae; genus Apus; species Apus apus. Next base: position 13,114,094 of record NC_067294.1, on the reverse strand, counting down.
TGCTGTTCCAATGAGTGGGACATACAGATGTAAACAAGTCCTGGCTAGAGCTCTCTTACCTCCTGTTATGGAATGAAAGAAATTCCTTTCCATAAGAAATTTTTACTTTCCATACAGATCTGAAATCCTTCTGTCCACATAGTACTTCCCTGCCAAATGTGCTTGGGTGAAATATAGCTTTTTAAAAACAAATTCAAAAATTTTCTGTTAGAAATGTTTTCCATTAATTGTGTGCTTCTCAACCAATTGTAATTTAATTCAAACCCAGCTATTTTGGTTCCAAAAAAATTCTGGATGATTATATGAATGTAGAACATTACTTTAGATTTTTGACCACTGCCTGTTATGTCTATATCCACTGTCCATGCTCTTGTATATAGCACATGGTCTTTTTAGCTGAGAATATATTATCTTGCTTTTTTCTATGTGTTATCTGTAAAACCTAAACAAAGAAAAAAAATTCAGAACCACATAAATATAAGCAATCTGCAAGATGCCAGCTGCATTTTCTCTCTCTGGGACAAACAATTAATGGCTTACTGCTTCTGTACATTCAGCAGCAGCTAAGGGGTTCCTTGCACCATCTGTCCTTCCTGCAACTTGCTATAAGCTGGTACCAATAAAAATGGTACCAAGGAATGTCTCAATACAGAGGACTCATAGCTGGGCTTTTCAAAGCTGCCTGTGTTCTCCAGACAGCTTTGAAATTTCACTCTTGTGATGGTAAAACATTGCTGTGCAATTCCCAAATCCTGCCCTCGCTGAATATACAGGCAACCTTCACTCTTGGCCGCTTGTCAACATTGCAGTCCTTGCAGGTCACATTATGTACAATTGACTAGCCATGGTTTCTCTTGCTCCAGAGAAGGGGTTCTATGCATATCAAAGAGCATAATCTGGCTTTGTGGACTGAGAATCTCTTAATAATTGAACTGACACACAGCTCTCAATACTCAGTACCATATAGTGGAAGCAGAGGGAGAACATCAATGACTTTATACCTACGTATCTAACTCACTTCATAGTGTGCTCTCTGAACAAAGTTTTCTTGCAACTGAAAGGGAAGAAATTCCAATTAAACAAACTTTTGATTCCACTTTTGTTGGTTGAATACTTATGAGAATAGGAAATAAATGGAAGGTGTGGCAACTTCTAAAGTAGACAACATTCCTTCCGCTGGGGAACAGTTAACTGGTACCAGAGAATGTGTCTAAAATATTTATTTAGTTTGTGTGGATACGGAAGCAAGTCCCAACATACTTTCATCTGTTCTTAAACATAAATGAAAACCCAATACATTTACTTTAAGGTCACAGTGGGAACAAAGAGGATCAGCTGACGCATATGCAGCTTGTGATTTATATTCAAATCCCACAGATAGCAAGAAAACACAGACTGATAGCATCATCTTACAATCAGCTGTTGGATCATGTAGTGCATCTGAGAATGCCAGCAGAGTCCATGGCAGCTTCATTCTCTGCATTCTGCAACCAAACCTTATTCATTAATCAGACATTGGCCTTTTCTATCCTCCAGTGCATGCAGCCATATGTAATAGCATTTTATGTAGTCTTAAGAAGTTTTAAGGCACTTAATTATCACATTCTTGACTGTCTTTCAAATCTCATTTAAAAATGTAAGAATAGAAGATGCACATGACCAATGTAGTTCTCCAGGAGTCAGCCACAGACCTATAATCACTCTTATGCACATGGAAATATAATTGAGAGATTAACTGTTTATTCAGAATTTGGGGAGGGGGAAAGGTGCCAACTTGCAACAGTCATTGACAAGACTAAAGAATACTTTCATGAAGTGTAGTGATCAAGTTAATTTGATAGGTAATTCTGGGAACTCTGCGGATACTCAGAAGGTTTAGCCAACAAGATTTCAGCAAGGTTGTTAGTTGCCTCTCCATCTGCTTCACAAAGATCTCTTGGCAAGCTTAACTTTATTTCTAGTTGCTAAAGAGACACTTTCAGCCTCAGGATGAAAATAATTCTGGTCTTTTTTTTGCAATAGATAGCATTGTAACTTAATTCTTACATAATTTTCACTTTTGAGGTTGTGTTTAGAAGCTGAATTCACAAGGTTGCTCACAAAAACACCTAGCAGTTTATAAAACAAATATTGAAATTAAAAACAGAAAAAAAAAGTCAGAAATAACTGCAAAACATGGTTGTCTGGGGTTTCTCTGGTTGTTTAAGCAGCCAAAGGAAAGCAAGACACAACAAATAATTAATCTGATACATATTTTCTTGTTGCTCATAGAATATCCTCTAGTAATTTGTTAAAACCTCAGGAATATTCCCTTTTTAAGCAGATAGTTTCCCTAAAAAACAAGCCACATTCTGAGCTTTCTTAGCATGTTCAATACTCCAGAGTGAGCTGCACAGCAGAACAGAAATGGAGGACAGCAATTCTGGCATGTACATCATCGAGTCTAAATTTAATATTAAGCTTCTGTGAGCGTACCTTCATAAAACTTTGAAGTGCATTCCTTTCCCTGCTCTTCCCTGAGGAACTGACTAGCAGAACAGAATCATGTGAATGATCATGAAAAGGAGGAGCATGAGAAAAGCAAATTAACTGAGTGTAGTTCTTTGAACTAAAAAGAAAAGCATTTGGCAAAGTTCGGATTCAGGGTATGACACTGCAGATTTAGAGAATGGTAAAGAGGAGAAATTCAGCTATTCTCAAATGTGATGAGTAGAATATCTATATGCTCATCATCCAGGAAACTCAAGTAAAGATAATGTTGTTTGCTCAGCCATTCTTCAGACTTGCAATTTATAGGAGTGAAGTTAAAGAGGCAGAAAGCCTAACACTGTGTGCCCTTATTAGTGGCCCATCTTTGCCTTACATGCATTAGGCTGAAAATTCTCAGGTCAGCAATGCTGACCCTCACAGCTCCCCACTCGACAGTTAGATGGCCTTGGCAGGACAGCACACTACTGCAGAAATTAAGGAGTCAGAGAGGAAAAAAAAATAATGCATAATTTAAGTCAGTTATAGACAAACAAAATGCAACCTGCTTCTTCAGAAAGAGCATGTTGGTCTCAAGTGTCTCTTCTTGCTCTTTGTTACTTCTACCAGTCATGATTCAGTATATTCCAAAATCAGGAGTGCACACACTCCCTTTTTTGGACCCTCTTCATATGCACTACAATGCAGTCTTTCAATGTAGATCCATTTCAAATAAAAAAAGCATCACATCATGTATCTTTCCAGCAGCCTCTAAAGAGCTTTACAGAACACAGTACAGCTTGCTTTCCTAGGATGTGAAAAACCTTCATTACAAACACAAACCAAAGTTAATTCACTGACACCTCAGGTCTACCTCAGCTTTGCCTCAGGTTACCACATGTGCAATGGCAGTCTTAGATAACAGAAGCACAGGGCACTAGTAATTAAAATCATATTGATTTTACTCTGTATCACAGTGGTGATATAAATAATGTTAGCATTCTTATAATGGAATGGAAAATGCTAAGACGTTGTATGAATACAATACTTTCATTTTCTATAAGATACCATCAGAAACTGCAACAGGTAGATTTCTAATCGGCTGGCAAAGCAGATGGCTCTTTAGAGACTGACTGATATTTTAAAAATAATTTAAAACAATAACTACACAGAAATAATTCTCTGCTTAGCCCCTGAAAAATGCTGGGATGTCTCAGTGAACTCAGGATAGGAATATGTGCAAATAATAATCCCATTCTGCTTGCAAGTTGGGGCTTAAGGGGAAAAATTATGCATAGTAATTCTTCCTTCCCTCATCATTCCATAAAGTGCAGACGTTTCCTTCCGTCGCTTGTACTATGACTGCACCATCTTCTGCATTTACCCAGCCACTTGAAACAGTCCACAAATTCCACCACCAACTCTATAAAACTCCACAGAATATTGCTGGAGGAAAGAACCCTATCTGGTGGCTTTTCAGTTGCTGCAGCATTCTTCAGATCTGCCAGAGGCATGACAAATTTCTTAGTCAATGTATTTTAAAATGGATTATCCTTTTCAGAAAATGTCTGTGGGGATGGTTTCTGGAAAAAAAAATCCTTCACAAATCTTGTTCCTGCTTTGCTTTTTACACTAAAAATGAGAAGAAATATTCAGAGAGAATTCCAGTACTCATAGCTAATAGAGAGAAAGTACGATTTAAGTTTATGTGACAGTTATAAGAAGAGTTAAACGGTCTTCTAATTTGTTTTGTTATTCCATATGCACACAAATACATGCATACTCACATACTCCAAAGACTATGGAGATATACTTATAATAACTACTTGTCCACCTTTAGAATGATAATATTAGGATAATTTTTCAAAGTTCTGCATGACTGCAAACCCCACATATTTCATGAAGATAATTAACCACTGAAGAAAGCTTCCAGCAATTTAACAGATACAAGTGAAAATTTAATGCTTTGGGGGCATATCAAGCATTAGAGGATAGCTTAACCACTGAATTATCCACTAACCTTCTCTTCCAGCTCTGCCTTGGGGATACTACAAAAGTTGTTTCAAAAATGAGATGGAAGGACCTGAAGAAAAGTCATGTTATAACTTACAAGGGGCAGCCTAGATCTTAACCTTATCTAAATAAGCTTGGACTTGCATAGGATGGGAAAAGGTTGATGTGGGAGAACAAATTATGACAATGATCAATGCCTTGACTTGCCAGCCAATAAACCACTTTTATTGGACAAGTCTTCAGTGACAACAGAGAGACTTAGCACTGAGATTGAGTCACCACAGAAAAAGTGTCTTCTGACTCACCTAGGCAAAAAAAAATTTCTTGTATAAGCACTGTCCTCTTGATTTGCAGAAATATAAAGATCTTTCTCAGCTTCCAATTACAAAAGCAAATACAATCCCCAGATGTTCTGGATGGCAGTATAGTCACAGTAAATAATCTCCCCATTTGAAATTTTTTCCTTAAGATAGCATGCTATGCTGCCAAGGGCAGACCTTCAGGATTTAGAAAATATTTTATATCAACATCTATTGATTCTCCCTGTGAACGCGGATAAGTTCACAGCCTGTCTGAAGGAAAGGACTTAGCTCAAGCGCAGGGCTGCTCCAGTTCTCCAGTGTGTAACGGGCAGGTGGCAGGGGCAGGTTGTTCTCCCTGCCCTTGCTACATGGCTGACTTGGGAACTGCAGATGGGGAGCTCAGAGCAGAAGGGGGATAGTACATGTGGGCATCCCGTTGCAGTAGCACTGCAGGGTGGAAGCTGCAGAGTGAGCCTGAGGACAGTTCTTGCAGTCAGCCATACTCAGACCCATCACTCCTGGTGGCAATCAAGAAATATATCTGGCAACCTTTGTTCTTAAGGTGTTTTTTCCTGTTCTTTTCTTAACAAAGGAAAAGCCTAACTTAAAAAGGGGAAAAAAAAAAAAAAAAAAAAGAGCCAATTCATTTTAGTGACCTTGGTCACACAAGCCAGTACTTTTAAACAAAGATTTTTACGTCTAATCATAAACTTTCCAGAAATAATCTCCTGCTGCTTCCCTCTCCAGTTTTTTCTACTCTCTAGCTGCCACAGGAGAGGAGCCAGCAGCCTGAGTAAGATCACTGTACTGCTGCCAACTTGAAAAAGCACCAAACAAAAAATACTTCAAATAAAGTCCAACTCTATGCACACAGATTCAGCAGAGCTGCATGTGCATTCTGAAGGCTCTTAAAATTTATATTATACTCTTTACAAATGTTAACTGCTTAGTTGTTACACTTCATAGGAGGTAAAGGCCTAAAGGATTCATAGATGAATTCACTTGATATTTTAGGTTTTCAAGAAGGATAAGGAGGATAAAGGCTTAGAGCTTACAAAAATGAGAACAAAACAGCAATGGTACTCAGTCTACTAAATCACTTACAAGGGTTGCCACATGGATGTGCAATATATTTGTGCGCTGCTACAAAAAGATGGGTTATGACCTCTAAGATAGGAGTATTTAGAAATACATGTCTCCTTCTCAGAGGTTTCTGATATTCCAAGCAGTGTTTGCTTAAGCATGTATACTAAAAGGAAGCTTTCTGCACCTTCTTTTTTAATTGGTTGCAATGTTTTCTTTTTCAGGCTTGCAAATCAAGTTGTACTTGTAAAAAATTCTCAATGCATCTCAGAGTCATGCAATAGTCTAAAGAGTACTCCTGCCTTATAGATGGCATGACCAGGTTTTCTCAGGAGTTCAGGCCTTTCTCTCTTCCTCAGTATATTGAGTACATTTGAACCTTTGCCTCACCTCATTAATTAGTTCAGTTCTCCAGACACACTGAAAACTCCATCCTCTTCCCAGGAAGCCAGCCTCCAAGAAAACAAAGGACAAGTTCAAGCCCTTCTTTCAGGTTCTTTTTTAAAGGTCTGTCAATCTTCTCCTTCTGAGGCAAATCCTGGAGTCTTGAGGGACATCATACCTACCCTTTTCTGTCAATGTGCTAAAAATCTCATCTATCTTTCAACTATTCCCCTTTTATTTAACTCTCTGTTCCCCTCACACTCCTGGATACTCTAATATCTCTACCTTGAATTATCTAATTTATTCTTCACATAAATTCCAGTTCCCCTTCCTGCACTGGGAGTCTCTTGGCCTTTCAACTGCCAGAGCACATTTTCACAGGCCTTATGACCAAAGTCCTCAGCCCAAGGTTTTCCTATCTCATTTCACTACAGAGATCCAACAGCCAACTGTCCCCACCTCAAGAGCTTGCTCCAATCCTCTTCACTCACTGCAAAGAAATTTACATCTCTTTTGTCCCTCTGCACTGCACATTGCCACCAGCTGAGGTCTTGGCTACTGCAGAACAAGCATTCTTTCTACCGCAACTTTCTTGAAAGAACAAGTGCAATCTCCTTCCAGTTTCCTCATACACAATCACTATTGTGCATACTACAACATACCAACCTCTCTCCTCACTTTTTGGTTTCCTGCACCTTGCTATCCAATGCCTTGAAATAATTTCATAAGCTTTCAATATTCAGTGCATTAGAAGCATGAGACATCTGTAAGAAAATGACTGCTCCAGAAAAAACTTCTGAGATAATTCAAAAGTAACATCCTTTGTTTACATTGCCCAGGCTCAAGAAAGCTTTTAGACCTTTGCACTTCGGCTTTGCTTTCAACAAAGGGACAGAAACCTATATTTGTGTTCTCCCTAACTGAAAAACTATTATGAGTGACATTTCTTTTTAATCCATCTGTGACACTGTACTTTACAAGCTGTTCACTGTAATTTTACTTTTTTACCCCTCAGACTTGTAATCATTTCTAGTTCTCAGGGAAGAAGAAAAAAATTGCAAGTCAAGAACCAAGCGCACAGAAAAGGCATGTCTGACTGCAATTACTCTCATGGCAGCTGAATATTCCAATCAAATCCTGAATATCTGGAGTTTTTCAAGTTTTTATATCCTAATTTCTCAATTATTATCATCCTCTGTTATACGCATATTTTCTATGTTTGCACTAGGAAAAAGGTATTTCCAACAGAATTAGGGATTTGTAGGAGATTGTTGTACAGTCCTGTTAATAATATAAAATCAGTCTAAACCTCAAAGTAATTCTGTTGACTCGTGGGACATTAAACATGCCTATTAAACATGCCTAATATAAAGCCTTTTTTATTTATTTTTTTCCCTGAGTTCTCCGTCAAATTATTTTCATTGTCTGATTTAGAATAATTCAACATAAGATACGAGTTTTCCATCTAGGTAGCTACTACCAACTCAAACATCACATTGACTTTGCTTCCAATATGTAGGAAAGTGAACATAGCTTGTTAAACTTTCCTTAAATTAGAAACATTTTATAACCTAGAAAGAACAGCTCTGTCTTTAACATACTAAATTCTTCCACCACTGTAAAACTCAGACGTCATACCACGTATTTCAGGTTCAGGTCATAGAACAGACAGACACTAGATTTTCTGACTTGAAGTATGGGTCAAGTGCATGCCAGTGCATCATCTGGAATAGATGGACTGCACAAAATCTTCAGCTAGATGTGAGAGTTACTTATGACTTTTACTCATATTGACTGCATGTAACACTGATATGAACTGGAAGAGAGTATATATTGAAATGGTTGGTTATTTTCTGATGAAAAAATAGGTGGGTGGGTGGGGCTGCACACTCAAAGAAGAAAATATTTCTAAATTATCCACGGATAATCCTCTCATGTACACATGGATATGTGTGCTTAACGTGCACATTTTTTCAAATGGGATTATAGAATTTTTTCATTTGGGGTTTTCAAATGGGAGATAAATGAAATGCATGCAAAAACACCTTTACTTATGTTAAAAAACAACATACACTTGAAATGTGAAGAAAAAATGTGCTGTTTGTTTGTTTTTTCTAAAAACTACTTTCCTCAGAATATCTGTAATAACTCTATGCTATCATTTTAGAAGCAGTATATACAAACAATGAAAAACGCAGCACTGAAAGCAGCAATACATTGTTGCCTTCCACAACAAAATCCAATGGTACTAAGCTTTTTTTTTTAAAAAAAAAAGCAAAAAGTCGATTTATTTTTAGTAACAAAATGGAATTCATATATGCAAGCCTACACAAACATATATTTTGGGGTTAATACAAAGTGATGCATCAGAGAACATGAAAGGTCTTTGAAATACGTCTCAGGCTTGCAGGTTCTTGAGGAATATTTAGAAGCAGAGAATAACAAATGATACACAAATGCTAACTTATTTTTCTTTTGATTTTTTTCTGTGCACTGATAGTTGAGTTTATTAAATGTTGTTGGCTAGTATTTTTGCATGAATGGCCACTGGGTGCCACTGTTCTGCTGCAGAGAAAAAGAGCTGAAACAACATTTCTGTGGTAGTAATAAGTTTTTTATTATTAAAATATGCATGCTATTGCTGTATATACCCATCTTTTAGAAATGGCGCTGCTTCACATCTTGTTGTGAGTTTTTTTCATAGCAGAACAATAGGAAAAGTGGCACCAAGAGATTGGAAAACCTGTTTAAACTCAAGAGGCAATATAACCTCAGAGCAACTTGCGTATAACAGGGTATTTTCTACTTAATAAAAGACATGCAGCAGCTGAGAGACTGGGTATCCAGGCTGAGGTTTGATATCCATTTACTGAATGACCTTGCAGAACTCACCGAGGACTGTTTCTGCCCAGCCGTGCATAACTGCTTTTACATTATACATATATATGTCAAATGTTCAAATGTACATGGAAACAGATTCTAATAGGTGTGATTGGTTTTTAGAGCATATAGGGTATGTGTGCAGCTGCAGTAACTGTGCACACAGAATTTTGTAATTACTAACACCGTCATCCCGTGACAGAGCATTTCTGAATTTAAGAAAACATATTTCTTAACCTCTCACTCTTATTTTCTTGTTAGGAAAGCAGGTTAACAATGAGTATGTACTTCATGACAAGAATAACACTGCAGGAAGAGACCTTTGTACATAGGTTTTGGCATTTGCAATAAGTAGCCTCAAGAAGCTCAAGTAAAACTTGCCAATTTAGAAGCAGACAACTACACCCTGGAGTGGAAGAGGACAGAGGGTGGTATTAGGTGCTTTAAGCTGTCACTTTCCTTCCAAGTTATTTAACTGCAGTAGTAAATGCTGCCAACTGTTCCTAGCTGCTATACAAATATATTTAAGGTCTAAATCAAGCTTCCTAAGGCCAGGGAAGAAAGATAAGTTCAAATGCTGCCAGTCCGAAGTATTAAGTAGTAAGCAAAAATAGGAAACAGTGATTGAAAACTTCATTCTCTGAAAGCTCAGGAGATATATTTTTACAATATGAAAATAATCAGAAAGAACATAGCAGCCTTGACTACACAGTAACACCTTTATGCTAATTCAGGAAGAAAGATCTTTCCAATTATGTAGACAGTTTAAAGCATTAAAAAAACACTACAATGGAAAACAAATGAAATTTTGTAAAGTTTGTTGCAAATTTGTCAGATGATTGAAGCAATTATCTTTAGGAATCTTACTTAATGTTTCTAATATATTACACTGCTGTGAGTTGGTAGTTATTCATTATACTGCTCAGGTGCACCCCTGAAACAGTTTCAGAAACACTAAAAGACCTAAGACAGACATTTTTATTAAGAAAATTGGGGTAGTCTTCTTAATCCACTGCATGAGCCAAAATGCTATCACATTCTACAGAATTATTTTCAAAAAGTGAAAATAACATTGTTCATGTTTTATAGCCTTCTATGTACGATGCTAATCAGAATCTTTTTGTTTCAAAAGCAATTCAGAACTCTATAGAAAAGATTGTGCCCATGTGAAGTACCTCACAGGATTTTGAAAAGGCATTTGGATAGATAATTCAGATCTACATAATTATTTTTATATTTATCTATTAATCCCGGACAATATTCCCAGGCCCTTACCTAAGAACAACATAGTTTGGTGTCACCATTTTCAGGGCAGCTAGATGCCCCACTGTGCCCACCAGATGTTTAGAGGAAGACCGTCTTCATAAAGTTCAACAATAAAAAAGCAAAGCAGGGCAGTAAATAGCTTGAATGGAGTCCTTTAAATTCCCTGTAGGTTACCAGGTGGGTAGCAAGTAAATGAGACAGAGAGATGACAAGATTGTCTGCACTCCTTGCCTTTCGTATTTGGAGTTTAATAGGAGGTAAAAATTGGTTTCTCTCTGGTGCTGACTGTCTTCCCTCTCCTGAATTGACCAGCTCAGCTACTGTACAGTGAAAACTGACGGGTGAAGGGCAGATCACAGCAGAGACAGATATGACCTTAGGGCACTTCGAGCTGTCCTTGCTATATTGAATGCTTTGGAAACAGCATCTACTTTGAGACAACAAAGATCGATTTTATGAAAACCGGTGAACATCCTTGGCCTACATAATTTGGGTGCACCTGAAAAGTTAGAGGAAACAATCTAGAAATGACAAAAGGTTAAAATGTAAAATATCCAGCACATGTTCATATTGCACGTTGCATGCTTGGCCAAACAGATGAATTCAAGTTCACTAGCAACAGTAAGCTGGGAAACTTTTAGGACTATTCAAAATTTGTTTTCCTTTGTGTTTTCTAAATTACTATTATCCTGATAGGGTTGGGACAAATTGAACATTTTTACTCTCATTATAGTCATAAACAACACACAAATGTGCCTTGGGTATAAATCCAGATACCTGCCTGAAGCAATCTACGCTGAGATTAAATGCATTTTCAATTAATATTTAGACCTGCTTCCTATACCTTAGTTGAATGGTCATACAGCACATCCTTTGTTTTAAAGCAGGCAGAAGATGAAGACCTACAGTAAGAGAACATTTCATGCTTTGGTGAAAACAGGCACACATATGGTTTTACTTCCCTAATTTCATTACCGTTCAGCTCTTCTTAGCAACAACTGCCTCTCCCATAATAATTCCAAGTGCCCTGAAATACTCTAAGTGAATTTGGTAACTAGCAGACCACTGTGTTTTCCTCTTTAGCATGAACTGCCTTGTTTCACTTGCCTATCACACCAATGTGATATGGCATAATGCAGCATATCACACTGTAACAAGTCAGAAAACATTTAGAAGACCACATGTTTGTTTTAATACTTAATTCCCAATAGCCCAACTGTGTATTGTCCATCACACAACCCAGGCAATTTAATAGCACAGCTGCTCAAGAAGAAAGTGAAATGACAACTTATTATGAGTTTAGAAACTTGTTGCTTATCTGTGGATATGTGTCTATTTGTAGACATTTCTCAAGGCCCATAGCTTTTATGAAATTCTGGTAAAATTTAATATAACATCTTAAATGGCTTGGTAGCATTTAAATATCTGAACTAACTGCTGTTGAAATGCTTGAACACTGACACGTAAGAGTTGGAAATGAAATGCAGCTGTGGACACAAACACTGAAAAACTACAAAATTTGTTTCTCAGGAAGTTAATATCAAAAGTCAACCATCTTTATGATGAAAATCTGGATAGCTATTATTTACCATCAAAAGACATTTTCTCTATTGTATAAATGTGATTGCCTAAAATGAGCCCAGAGCCTGGAGGAGAACACAGCCCTAGATGTTTTCCCAAGCCAATCACTACAGCAAATTCTGACTCAGGAGAAGCCTTGTTGAGAATGGAACTGAGGTTTCAGCCTGCCTTCAGCAAGCACGCCTCAGTACTGGGCTTACAGGCCCTCATCTATTCTGTTTATGTGCTAAGGAAGCATAAAACAAAAGGAAAAACAGACAATAAAGTAGTACTTTTTCTGACATAGCCTGTTTTACATCACAAGCAAGTAGCTTTCTCAGGAGAGAGGCAGGACCTAGATGCAGAATATTCCTGGGGGAACCCAAAAATAGTTCCTAGGAAGCAGAGTTGGCTCAACCTGAATCTACACAGAGATGAGACATTTTGTCATAATTTTACACATTCTGCCAGGCAAAGATGATGTGAGGGCAGCTCTCTGATCTCACAGTCCTTCTGAAGCAGTAAAGAGTATCTCACACTGTAGGTATAATGTGTAAAATATTTCTCACTTAAAAAATTGAAGTATGTAACAGAACTAGGTCGTATTAATATACCTGAACTCTTAATCTCATTTCCCCTTACTTAGGACAATTATTTAATGTTAAAACAGTAAAGCCTGACTCTTGTCATCAGAGGATCCCAAAAGAGCTCAGCACTATATACCACACCGTACATACTGTACTTTGTATCTCTGGCACAAAGCACTATGGCCAAGGGCTCTCAAGCAGCACAGGCAGAACGCAGATCTCCTGGTTCCTAGTGCAATCCCACATCCACAGTGAGCGTGAGGGGAGGAAACATAGGAAGGCTGAGCCTGACACTGTGGCATGGGAGAGCCTCTGCTGGGTAGCACTGGTTGTTCATATATTATACTTTCAGATTATCTCTTTCAAGCCTGGTCCAGGTTCCATTTCTATTTGCTATGCTCATATATTACCTTGTATCAGCCTGAAGGTGGCTAATAAATTTCATATTTTTATCTCGGTTTTCTTCTTGTATCAATTGTTTAATATTAAATAAAAGTAGTAACGTATAAAAGGCCAGGCAGTGCTGAACCTAATATGACTGTTTTCATAGCATGGTACTAAATGTAGTAAGAAGCATCCAGGGAAATGACCTTTAGTCCTATAAAATTTAAACACTTAAAATAAGGGTAATTTGGTGCCAGCCAAAACCTATTTATGTTTGCCCTTAATGGAAAAGATGCACCAAATTGCATTGTGTGGTTGCTTGATCAAGTACAGATTAGAGGTCATCTCAAGCTCTATAAATCACTGTATTCCTGGATAGGAAAGAAGCAAAGTTACTAGGGAAAAAAACCCACAAAACCCCAAGTAAACAAACAATAAAACCCTAGCACTGAAAATCTCTGGCTTTATGTCCTGCATCTGTTTATTCCAACTCTTGCTGAATATGTGCATGAAGGACAAGACCCTGGTTGATGATTATAAATTACCCATATATTATTAATACTTTTAAATATCTGTAGCACATACAGAAGCTCTTTGTGTTAGGTGAAGCACAAACAAAATCTTTTTCTATTCAAAAAGACATTTTACCTTCAAATAATAATGCACTCCTAGATTTGTCTAATAAATGCTTTTGCTCACACCTTACAGAAGCTTTACTTCAACATCTAACCACTACAAATGCCTATATGAGCAGTATTTGAGACATTCTAGAATACTGTGAATGCATGGCAGACAGCAATGAATGCTTTACTTTTAATTGAAATATATATCTATTGCTTGTATAATCCATAAATCATTCCAACAGAAGAAAGAACATCACATGAAGAATTTTATACAATTCAAGCTAAAATAAATGCATCAACTATTAAAATAAATGTGTGTATTACAGGAAAAATTGATCAAAATCTGTTACAATATTTCATTCACCAAATCAGACACATCCCTGTTGAATCACTGCTTATTCAATACAGAATGAGATGTATCATCTATCAAAACAGATAATTCCTACAGTAAATCAAACCCACCATCTGATTCAAATATGTCTCCTACCGAATAAAAAATATCAGCCAATCCATCAGTTATATGGCACCAGATACATGGCATTTTAAAGAATTACTGAACAGAATGCATCTGGATTTAACAAGGATAATGTTTAAACTAAATTTTTTTAGACAAAGAGATCAGTGCTTCCAGCCTGTGATGCAGGTTGATTCTTGCAATAGAGACTGCTATTACAGTAACGTTTCCCTAGGGTGTCCTTTCTTTAAGGCACATGGGTAGAAGGTGCTTTCTCCATCTCAACAGAAAAGGAGGTTTCCATTCCACTTTCCAAACCCCTATCACCTAGGATCAAGCTCTAAGCAGCCACACAGTGTCCCCAGCTTAGCTGTGCCACTTCATTAAAGGAAAGAATCATCTCTTTCCTAATGTGTTCAGAACACCACAATCCATGTAGAGATGCAAATATTATCAACATCAACTCAAAAATTCTGGACAGGGAGCATGGGCCATCCAACAACAAACTGAGTGATGCCCTGTAGTATTTTTTATTGCAGCCACATGCCAAGTCCATGCTTTGCCCCATAGTGTGTAGGTGGACAGAATACATCGCTGCCCAGTAGACAAGATGACAAGAACAATTAGAAAAGTTAGGGAATAGGTTACCATCAAAGGCTATCAAATACACCAGTGTAATTCCTTGTTTAGGAAGCTTCTGAGACACTGACTCATGTAAGCTGGGAGAGGAACCCTGTGAACTATCTATGCACATTTCACTGTTTTTTTAACTTTTTCCTCAGAAACTAGCTGAGACAACTGCCAAAGACAATGCTATGCTCCACTTCTGCACCTAGGACAACCATTTTCTTATTCTTACGTTTTATCTGATCTCACACACTTCCCTGAAGCTTAGGTGTATGATTTAAATTGTTTACAGGTAATTTTCTTCACAAGCATCAGAGTAATCTTCTCTGTAGGCCGAATGTCTTACTAATGTCTCACATTTTGTAAAACACTGAGTGAAACAGAAGGAAATATGTCCTCCTTTTACATGATGACCCAGTGGCCACAGAACTCAATGAATGAGGGATGCCACTGGCTTGCAGATTACACTCTCCACCTTGTGGTGGACATGTGGCTTGACATGGTGAGAATCAAACTTTCCTTATTCAGTTGGGAACTCTTTGGGTGCTCGATTTGAGACTACTGAGGATAGGTGACCTTGCACCTTATGTACTTCTAGTTTAATTAGCAACTAAAAAAGGCTGAATTCTGAGATAAAAAGGGAAGGTGATAAGAAAGAGTCTGCCAACACTTCAGTTGTTGTGACTGTCAAAGGAATAGGGCAGATTTGGTTTCCACTCCCTGTTCCCTGGAAGGGAGCTGATCTCAATTTTCATCAGTGCTGAGAAACAAGCGCTGAATATAACTCATGTTAAAACTGGCCACACCTGATATTATAAGGTTGTCAGGATCAGATCAAGTAATCTACAGTAGCAAAATGTTTAATAGACCATCTGCTTAACCCAGCCAGCTTGAATATTCTTTCATGGGTGATAATTTTTTTTTTTCTGTTTCCATTGGGACACTCCCAATTTTTGGGTTTATAAGTTAGTCTACAAGACTAGTCCTCTTTTATTACAAGCTGTTAAAGGAACAACAAATCATGCTTGTTACTGATCTGCTGTTCCCTGTTATCACTGCTCTGTCAACATAAGCATCAATTATAATTGCAGTTTTGCCCAACCTAGATTGACTAGAATGTAAAGCAACAAGAACTGTACAATTATGTAAAAAGAAGTGCCTATTCACATGAGACACCAAGCTGACTGCTGCTTGATATACTAATAGCAAGTAGAAGAAACTTGTGTTTCACTTAGGCTTGCAAGAAAACCTACAGAGAGAAATACAGTATTATTCTGCATTTCAGTAGTCTTCACAGGAAAATATACCATAAGTTTATCAAATACAGGACAAATCCAATCAAGGGTAGAAGCAATATCCAGATGTGATGTCTCTAAGAAAATGTCTTGCCTCTTCAATCTGATAGTGTTCACCTGAAAACTCTCTGTGCATTAAGAATGTGAACAGCATGAACAGTTTCTAAAGATGTGACTTGGCTGAGGTTGATGTTTATCTTAGATCAGGATGGACACTGCTGATCTTTATAGAGTTTAGGCAGCAAAGTGGGTGCTACTTTGTTCCACCTCCTCTGCTGGATATTTTCATAGCTTGAAGTTGCAAGTGGATTATAATTCCACCTTTCCAAAGGACAGAGCAAGGCTGGCTGATAGCAGGCAACAGCAGGTAACAGGTGCTATGGCCACCTGCATAACAGGAGAGCTTCTCTTAGGTGGGGATACTTTCCAGTGAGGATTCTCTGTTCATTATTACACTACAATCTACTTGAGTAGGTAGAAGGGTAGAAATTAAAAAGTTTATAGGTTTTAATTCCTTTCATTAATTGGTTCATGAAATGAGCTGACAAATATAAAAAACAAGATACAGAATAAAGATTTCAGGGGAAGCACAACTACATAAACTAATACTTTCTTTTACAAC
The DNA here is from genome assembly GCF_020740795.1 of Apus apus. Taxonomy (NCBI): domain Eukaryota; kingdom Metazoa; phylum Chordata; class Aves; order Apodiformes; family Apodidae; genus Apus; species Apus apus. Next base: position 13,097,548 of record NC_067294.1, on the reverse strand, counting down.
CCTTGTAGTTCCTATATGGTATGCACAGAGCTCCAAAACCAAAATGATGTACAGGACTATAGACAAATATTTCTTTGTTTCCTTTCTTTGTGTTCCTCTCTTTAAAAATGCATGTTATCTTACACTATATTGTACTATCTCTTTCTATAACTCGTAGCTAAAAGAAGCATAAAGCCATTAATCATGGATTTTTCTAATGGCATTTGCTGAAACCTGAGGCACAAGGGAAAGGATTTGAAAAGTATTAACTGTTCTTTGATTATAAAATTTTAAAATTATGGCTGAAACATCTAGGGTTTTGTTTCCACAGCTTAAATTTTAAAGAAAATCCTATTTTTACAATATATCTTTAAGAATCCCTGTATTAAGACATCATAGAAAATAAAACACAAAAATATCTTAATAGTTTTTAATTATGAGATGGTCTCATGTAAAATTTAATTAACAAAGATAAAAGCAATTATTTTTTTCTTCAATAAATACATATCTAGATTTACAACAAAGTACTCAGCAACTTACACAAAGCCCCTTGCTATTTTCTTTGCTTCCAAGGCATATTCAGGTACTTCTTTTAAAGCCTACCTATAGAAGTAGTAAATGAATTAAACTCAATTAAATAAAAAATCCCTGTAACATTATTATTATTAGCTAAACATTTTTGATCAGCTTTAATAGGAGCAAAGCAGCTAAATTACAGTCTCCACTTCATTAAAAAAAAATAAAAATAAAAAGGAGAGAAACAAAATAAATCAATTATTTTTAACATTTAACAGGATCATAGGATTTGCCATACTATTGTTCCACCTATTAAAGTATATTCTGTCTGCAGTCAGAGCTTCTTATGTTACATGTGGCTGTGTTCCACCCTATGTATGGGGTGATCCCCCTTCTGCCGGAGTCCTTCAGGTGACCAGTTTTCATGCTGATGCACATGATTAGATGACAATAACAATCTTAATTCAGATAGCTACCACACTGTTAGGACTGTCATTAAAATTATGCTGGGACTACAGAACCTTTCACAGCAACCTGTGCATCAGTGGCATTGGCCAATGGTTTTGGGAATGGAAGAGATTAAGTCCCAGCAGCCACTGAAGAAGCTGTAATTTAATTTAAGACAGTATTATCTAAGCCTTTTAAGATCACTATTCTATGCAACTGTTTACTTTCTGTGTTTGAAAATGAAAAGCTTAAAACATCATCTTGTAAATGCTGAAGAATCCTGCCAGCTGTTCGGTGAAGAACCCTGTTCTACAAAAAAATTCAGTATAGCCAGTTGCTACAGAGTCCTCTAGACATTTTACTAAACTCCTACATTGCTTATTTTTCTGATAAAGAAAATAACTAACGATCACCAATATTACATTGTATTACACAGAGAAGCTGTTGAGCACAGCAACTTGCCACACCAATATCCTCTTCACATTATGTAAATTTTTAACATAAACTGTATTTTGTAGAAGAGTCAACCAGGAAGCAAACATATTCATAGGCAGGTAAGCATGTTTAAGACAAAGTATTTAAGCAAAAGCAGGTTTTTCCAAGTTCTCTACCCATAATAGTAACACTGCTCCTTTTGTAATAAGATAATATGATTCTGAAATTTCTCTGAAGTAAACATAATATTTTATGGCAAAATCTTTACAATTCAAAGGACATAAGACCAAAACTATACAATCACTAGAAACCAAACAGATATATTTTTGGTTATCTATGAAAATATAATTCATACTTAACACAGAACCAGTATAATGACCAGACAAATGTGGCTGCATTTCTACGCAGCTATGTTTGGATATAAATTATATTTGCCTGTAGTCAGAAGTGGCTTGTTTCCATTTGTAAAGGAATAAAGATCCTGGGAGAGTTCACTAGCCAAGATTCTAACAAATCACACATTTTACAGGTAATTTAATGGGCATTTTTCTTGGTAAAATGCTTTTCATCTGTCCCTTTCACTTACAAATCTTTCCTCAGTATCTTCTGAAGTAGCTTAATCTAAATAATTTTCAAATGCCCTACAGTAACTACTGGAATGTTACTGAACACCACAACCATATCTGAGGTGGCCATGGATATTACAGAGTCATTATGCTTTTCATCTCACACTTTATTAAGTTAGACTGTATACTTACAGGACTGGAATTTAACCTCAGTTTAAAAATAAATGTCATGTGTTTCTTGCAACTTTGTACAATGCAAGTTGAATATTTAGTTGTTTCATTTTTCTTCTGACTGTGTATTTAACAGGGGGAAGCCCATTATTCATACCTGTGCTCTTAATCAACATTGAGAATTCTGTAGAGAAGAAAATTAAAATCGGCTCCTGCAACCTAGAGCTGAACAATTAGGCCTTGATTTACAAGGAGCCACTTTGCTACATATTTATATGCAGCTCTGCTGCAGAATTCGGGGACATTTCAGATAATCAAAATGCTGCAGATTTAACACTTTTAATTTTTGCTCCATCTCCTGCCAGCTTGAACTCTGATTGTAATTACCATTTCATTTTCCCCTGAATGACATTGTTTTATCAAAGGAAGACACTGTATCTAGAGTTTGAGCGTGATGATTAGTAAGGAACTAGCTTTCAATGGGAAACAATAACTGTGCCCCAAAATGAATCAGGATGGGATGTAATGGAAGCTAGAGATAATCTCAAGTCCTTGAGACATAATGGACAACCCCATAGCTCTGCAATGTATGTGAGAATATGCAGAGGTAACTGTGCAGAGATGTAAAACAATAGGGAAAAAAAGCAGCAACAACTCTGTACTGAAGAGGGCATTTTTTAAGGAATAAAAAGGAAAAAAAGTCTAATTTCTATCAGAATCCACTGGCATTTATCAACCCTTTGTGTCTTGAAAACTTATACTACTTCTTTGGATTGATTCAGCCCAACTAACTGCAAAAAATAAAATCAACCAGGACAGGTTATTATTATCAAGATGTCTTAAGACTCTTCTTCCTGTATTTTGTTTCCAGAAGTTATGTTAGAGAAGGGCACTTCAGCAGCGCTGGTGGACTACCCTTGATCCAGTCCAGCTGCTGGGATGGGCACAGTGGCTGCTTCTGGCTTCTGTTTCTTTGTTTGATACAGATTTCAAGTAATCAAACAATGCTCTCCGGATGTTTAAAAAAGTTATAAAAATGCCCACAAGTACACAAAGAAGTGGTCTAAGGCTTTAAAATGAAAGTAATATATCCTGATAACAAGAAACAGGAACAGCATTCCTGTATTAGCAACATCTTTACATTCAAACTTGCTTTGGCACAGAGCTGTGGAAGACTTGCAATAAATAAATTCAACTGTTAGAAAAGCATTAAGCCTGATATATCTATAACAGAAATGGGCTGCTTTAGAAACATATTTTTCTTCATGATAATTATCTTTTCATTGAAGAAAAATATTACTGATAAAAAGTCAAGAGGAGCAAAAAAAATGACAAAGAAACAAAGAGAGTGTGAGTAACTTTTGTTAACAGTTGCAGTAAATTCTGCTTGGCACAGCAGTATGAAAACATGGTGGTGTCCTCATGCTCATGCCAGAGACAAGATACCATTAATGTGGCAAAAAAAAATTAACCTAAAATTAGTATCTTTAAAATTAAAGTTTATGTCAGTACTGATCTCTTAAATTCTCTTTTTTGCAGACCCTCTCCCCTACCTATATACTAATGCAGAATAATGCTCTGAATACTCTTGTTCTGGTCCAGGAAACTTTTGGACCTAATGTCTAGGCTTCCAGGATATATAATAAGATTGTATCTCAAAAGGGGGTAATGTTGAATGTATATAAAATTATGATTCTTCCACTTGCAGACACTGTAGTTCTGTCTCTCTCTCTTTTTTTTTTCTGTTGTTGTTTTTTTTTTGTTTTTTTTTTTTAGGAAAAAACCTTTCCTACATAAGAATATTTCACCTGGAAGAAATAATTTCAGTGCTCTGAAAAATCACCCAGTCAAACAGAATTTCTCCTTTCCTAATTCAGAATGATCCAGTGAAAGTCTTCAGAAGAAGGCATAGAGAAGATTTGTGACTGGAAAAGGGAATATAGTTTATACAAGGAAAGACTAAATTGAGTAATAGGCATCACATTGGAAAAGACCTAATGAGAGGGAAGGAAAATCTTGAGAGCTGTATAATGAGAACTGTGTAAACAATGAGTGATTACTCAGAGTTTCCCCATACAAAAGAATAATGAACTTTGCAGGCAATAACTTTAAAAAAAAAAAAAAAAAAGGATGTATTTTTTTCACAAAACGAACAGTTAAGTTGCAGAGTTCAGAATCACAGGATATTGTGAAGCAAAAATGATACAGATGTTCAAAATCTAGATAAATATGGGATGTCCATCAAGGAGCAAAAGATGCAAAACCTGAATTAAATCTGTCTCAGCAAGTTTCTGAAACAACTACTAAAACAGGCAAGAGTGACACTTATGCTGTAATTGCCCTGCCACTCCTGCTGGCACACACTACCAGATTGAGAGCAGCAGCATAGAGTCCATGATTTGAGTGTGTAGGGTATTCTTGTTTTCTTACACTGGCTTTTCACTACCATTTCTTCCCATCATCCCTTCAAATTGCTTGGCAATAAATATTTTTGACTTGTGAATTACCAGCACTGATCTAAACAATCAGAAGAATAGCACTGACATCACATGATAAAAAACACAAGAAGAACAGTACCCTGAAAATTAGATGTTATTCAATATCTGACATTGCAAATTTCCTTATAAACTTCAGGTCTATTTCTTCTCTTGTGTGGTATTGCTGCAGAAGAAAATTCTGAAGGTTTAAATTCCTGGAAAAAAGAATAAATCCTCAAATTACAGGATTGCTTTTGGAGATTTGCCTTCTCTGTAATCCAACAGGGTTAGTCCACAACACTAGAGAGAATCATTCTTATGTGTTTACTGGCAAAACTGTGTAAATATTTTGTATAAGATTTACAAGAAGATGGAGATCATTATGGAAATAAATCAGAAAACAATAAGCAGAAATAATATTGATCTTAATAGTACTTATAGGGCCAAAACTGCATTGCAGTCACTGTATCGAACTACTCAGAGATAGGAGTCAAACTCTAACTTAAATCTTGTAAAGATAGGATTGTCTATATTCTTGCTAAAAACATAACCAAAAGGTGTTAATAAGGTTTCTTAGTTTCTTCCAAAGCCCCAGTGTTTGAATAATGCATAACTATGCCTCCCTTGCTAAAAAGGAGAAAAACACCTTTAGGTTCAATGTGGCAGGGGGTCTGAGAGGGACAGATTTTTTAAAAAAGCAGCAGTTCAGCAACTCCAAATACTTCTCAACTTACTGTCCTCTCCCTTGTCTCCAAAAAAAGTATTTGTTAATAAGTCTGTTAAAGCAGAAGCCCACTGAAGGGTCTAGGAAAGGTGGTTTGCTCTCATGAAGTGCAGATTAATGTCTTTCACTGTGAATTTCAGAGTAGACCATTCAGAATGAACCCTTCCCTAAAGCTGAGCTTCACCCATGGTGAAAAATATGACCAGTTGAGTCAGTACGGTTGCTAGGCTAGCATGCAGCAAGGGAATAAATTAGCTAAAAAACAGTCAGAGTTTCAAGCTTTCGTGCACCTCTAAAATATCAATAAGTAGTGTTCTGGAGTTCTTGAAAAATGCTGTGCTTGAACAATACCCTCAGGAGGTCCCTGCCCCATACATTATGTAAGTCATATTGAGCTCTTGTTCACTTACATGGGTTTAAAAAACATTTTAGAATAATATTTTCTTCCTCAAAAATAACTTCAAAACCCAAAAACCAACCAAAGAGAGCCAGGTTTTTTATTTGTCAAGGAAACATAGCAGTGTCACTGTAACTTGAGGACTTATTTGATTACAAAAATCTGAGAAGCTAGCCAGGGACACAGCACAGTAAAGTGAATTTTTCTCCTTTATGAGGAACAGGGAGGATCAGAGTTGTTTTGACACCTGAATAACGTGCAGGATGGCAAGCAGCAGGCTCATTGGACACACTAAGGGTGAGCTGCCAGACTTAGGATTTCAGGTTACATTTACAGAATGTGAATCTGTCTCAAAAGCCCATAGATTTAGTTTGAAGACTTGCTGCAACGTCTAACCAAGTCAAGCCTTCATCACCAACCCTGCAGCATCAGTTCAGCCTTCTGTCAAATAAATTTATTTTGGGTGTCTGTTTTGCAGATTAAATCTTGAGAGATTCTGCAAAGTGCAATGGTGGAACAAATACTGAAGGGGCCTTCATAAAGGCCACAACCAGCAAACAAAAGGAGCCTCTATGTGTCTGCTCCATGTTCAGCCAACACTTCTTGTAAAAAGACAGGATCTTCCTTTCCTGCTTTTGAGTGAGAATAGGAAAAACATGTGGATTGCACCTGTCATGGAAGGAACCTAATACTGAAAGGAACAGTCTGACCATTTCCAGTATTCCAGCAGATATTTTTCTCATGCAAATTTGAATCCACCTTTGTATCTTCAAGAACATCAAACACATCCTGAATCCTTTCATGAGACTCCACTCCTGGCTATAAAGTCTTCTTTTCATCTTTTATTGCATGGGCCTAAACAAACTTCTAAATTAATGAAGACCTGCTGTGTCAGTGGGCAGACTTGAACATATACCCTATGCATCTGACCAAGATTTCATCAGAATAAAAGTGTTTATCCTTAATCCAAGATACATTAGCATATCTACTATATGGGAATACTACAAGGAAAAAGGTAGTATATAGGGCTTAAAACATCCATAGTATTTGAAACAAAAACAGACACAGAGAAAAGCTTCATTGTGGAGAAAATTAGCACAGGTATTCTGCGTTAGGATTTCCTTTCTGCAGCATTGAGATTGGGATGCTGGTATTTGCATTACAGATTCTACTTTCTTGGTAAACTGGACTCTGAAGGGTGGACAATTCATGCACTAAATTAAAATGCCCATAAAGATCATGAAAGAATGGAAAGCACTTTTTTCCCTTTATCTACTAATTTGCTCTTTACTACCAGTCTCCTATCATTCCCTTTTCACTGACTTTATCCTCTTTCCTTGGCAAATCAAGGCTCTTGCTAAAGGATCATTTTATTTCTGCATCTGTAGCTGTTCAGTACTGAATGCAGAGACAAGTCAAACACTATAAATGAAAACACGTATGTGGCAGTAAGTCCTGAGAGTAGAGCACTGATAGCCAGTATGCTATTAAGGACTGGAAAACAAAGAAATGAGACATAAGTCACTCAAGACAAAATAACCTCCCTTCGGCCCTAGCTCTTTTTATTTTTCAGATTTTCTGGGTTTTTTAAGTAAGTTTTGAAATTCTTCGCCTTAACTAAAAAGCTAATGTTGTGTTTACATCACTACAAAGTAGCTTGAGAAATATGAATTCGGAAGCCAATCAGAAAAAAATTCTTGTGGCATCCAGAGAATGCAATCAGCATATTTACGATAGGTCTTTAGAAACAAGCCCTGATTTACAATGCAAATCCTTGCTCTTTGAATGACTAACAGTGAGGGGCAGCCAGTCACCATGCAGGGATTTGCATGCTTTGAGTTATTTAGATAATAATTCTGATTACTGAAAGTAGTCACTGCAGATAAGAGGTAATGAGGCATCAGCAACTCTGATATATCTTTAAATTCTTTGGCAGTTTGCTACATGACATAATATATTACAAATTCTGTGCTTGCCTTCAAACCTAGGACTTTGCAGTTATGTATTGACCTTACAAATTGACATGCATTCTCAGGGCTCTGGGTCAGCACATCTCTGGGGTTATCATTAAAGGACAACTCTTGAAATGCAGAAAACACAGACAGGATTTCTGCTGGTTCGGCCCTATCTGATCTAATCACATATGGCTGGCTGCACGTCTCTGTTGACAGCAAATGAAGGCACAGTTGATATAAAATGTATCACTAGTTCTTCATCATTATTTTGTAACTGAATGCAGTTACTACTACACAATGCAAATATGCAACTCGTTTATGTAGGGATCTATATTAATATTACTACACAGCCAACACACATAAAACTGGAAAATGGTTCAGAATGAAAGCACTACTCTGAAACAGCACTTAAAATTCTTACTAAAATTACAAAAATTTTGAGAAGACTTTAGAATCTGTCTCAGATCAGAACCAGCTACTGACTTTCACTAAAATCACATCAATTAAGGCATGAAAGACATCACTAATCCTTGATATAAACCCAATTCAACCTTTTTGTGTATTAAAGGATGAGAAGTATCATACAGGACTGTAATTTCAGATAGTTGCTATATGCTAAGCAATTGCAACAACTAGACATTCCCTTTTTTTTCCCCAGAATTATCCTGTTCTAGAACTACAGACTCCTTTGCAGCCATTGTTCAATCTTTTTGGATTCACAGGTCCAGAAGCAACATTTGAACTTTATTTACTAAATTTCCATTCATTAAAACAGACAGATAGTAGTGAATTAATAGATTTACAGAGCACTTCAAATTTACTTTTAAAGTATTCTAGTACTCCAGTTCCAATACTCAAATGAGGTGGACCCCAGAACAAGCTTTAAAATTATGCAAAACTGGGGAAACTATTTTTTAATCAGACTTCAGGCTTCGTAACCAGAAGAGTGTTTTGAAAATTAATTATTATGAGCAATCATTATTTGTTTTTGCTCCTTCTGGAATGAGTTTAATTATTATTAATAAATAGGTACTTTCCAAAATTATGTCTTGTTATTCCAGATGCATTCAGGCAGAAAGCCATAGTTTTACATTGCCAGCAGTTACACTACAGTTTTTGGTCTGGATTTTTTAATTGCTGTATATGTGTTGATGAACAAGGCAGCCAATTTCTGATAAATAATCAGGGGTTTTGTGCATGTGCAAAGGATGGTGCACTATTCAGTACTGTTAAGATTATGCAGGTATCATTGCGTAGTGTTAATCCTGACTTTAACATTACTTCTCTGTCCACAATCTATAAGAGAGTTCTTTTTTGTGTAAGAAAAAAATTACTGTTAGTCTTTCACAGTCAGAAGAAAACACGATGCCCATGTTACCAATCTTGCACAAAAAACCTGAGGTCATATGATGTTATTAATGGACTCATTACAAATCGATATCCTTTTGTAAAAGCTTTTTAGCAACAACTTCAAGCAATAACCTTCATTATGTTAAGAGAGATTAATTCACTTTTAGACCAGCTTTAAGTCTATTTTTATGTTGTTGTCATTTGTATTTTCGATCATTTTATACTATTGAGTGTAACATTAAGGAGTATGCTACAGTGAGAAATCTCCTTCGCAGGAAGAAGTGCATAGTGTAAGCAATATTTAGTCTCTCTTTTTGTTAATTTTTTCTTTGATGAATCAAGACTTAAGAATATAAATGTTAGGGGCTACCCCATATTTCTTCAGAATATAGCACATCATACATCTTAGTACATGCCTGCCTTTCATAAATTCTTACTAAATTTAATGTATATAGATGACAGGAACCCAAATGGCATGAAAATGCTCTGTCTTTCTTGATTCTTTATATATAGATACATTTATGGGACAACATAACACGAAATCTTATTCTCCAGCATACAACTGAGGCCTAAAAAGAGCCTTAGAAGAGAAAATATCAAGTTATTTAGGGCTCTGTGGCATTATAAAAATGCAAAAAATAATGACTGCAAACAACAAATATTTAGAACATAATTTCTCAGCAGCATTGTTGAAACTCATTTTTGCAGAAACCTACAGATTTAATTAAAAAACGAGGCACACCAGAGACATCTTTGCTGATGACTAATGCTCTTTCAGAGGTTACTGTAACCTTAACTTCTATGCTTATTTTAATTAAAATCTCCAGAGCATTAACATTAACACAGCAGCTCAAGTGGAGTTTAGGACTTTAGCAGGGGCCATCTTTACAGCTTTGGCATTCCCAGAGAAATCTGTACTAATATTGCCATAATATCAATAACCTTACAGGGTTATAAGGCAGCCTAACCATTCCACGTAGTATAGAAACACATTCTCAAGTCTGGTATTGATGAAATGATAAACATTATAAAAACATAAAAATAAACAGAGCAAATTTAACAGAATTAGTACTTTGGTTGATTAGAGCTGTACAATATCGTGTAAGCTAACATTGCTTTGGGCTACTTATTTTATACATCTTTCGCTGAAGAGGTCAACAGTTAATCTGATACAAACGTCTCCTGGTGCTCATTAGCATCTTAGATGCTACTATGATGCTACCATGTGGTAGCATGGTAGAGGTTTAGCACTCAGGTCCTAGATTATTTTCCAAGTAACACTTCTAAATCTGCACTCTAACTGGAATTTACACATGGTCATACAATTTTTACTTTACAATTTTTATTTTACAGCAGTTGGCAGACTAACTTACTGCATGTATATACAAATGCATATATATATATATATATTTATATATTTTCATGGAAGTTCATTTGAATTGAAATGTATCTCATTTATTAATGTAGAAATGTTTTACAGGAAATAAAATGGGATTCATTCAGAATGGTGGCTGTTGCTTTAAGACAATTTTTTCCCAGTGCACAGCAGATGGATGGCTATAATGCCATCACTTGATACCATGCCGAATTGTGACTGTGTCATTTTGTTAGAGCCTGCTGATTTTGTATAGAAATTTGCTGTTGGATTAGGATTTTCGCCAATCCTAGCAGAAGAAAAAGGCTATTTAATGTGTCTTGAACTGCCATATGGTGTGGATAAAAGAAGTAGTTTCATGGCAGTCATGAAATCTGATGCATGTGACTAAGTCCATGTGGCTTTGCCATATTCCCTGTCATAGTGCACCTGCTGCAATCAGGTATTTTACATGAAAAACAGGACTGCCATAGCTCTTGATCCTGGATGTATGTCAGTGTCAGAAAACAGCCCCTTCTTCTGAAATTTTTAATGCACATGGAAAAGCCAACCACATGAACTAGAATGTGAGGTGAGGAAACTCCCAGCTTATGGGGCAGCTGATTAAAATGAAACTTCAGCATAACATGCATCTAGCAATTTGCACTCTATGAATAAAAGTCATTCAGTATTTCATGGTATTTTACTAACATACTTAAAACTTACCATTCTATTTCAGACTACATAAATTGAACATCCTATGGAAAGAACTGATAATAGCACTGCCTCCAAATTCAAGGAAAACTCATGAGTCTTACTTAGTCTAGATCTTCCACGGTTTTACTGTGATAAATCTCACTCTGCTTCTTCATCTGTTTCTGTCAGCACTGTGAGTCCTGAGATATTCCCTAACATAATTCTTATCTCCTTTTCCCTCACATCCCTTTTTTCTCCCCTTACTCCTTAAAAGTCTAAAAGAAAGCAAATGGAGGCAGTTTTCTCCTGCATTGAATAATGGGAAAAATTCTGGCTCCACTCTAGCTTTAATATTTTAGCCGGTATTTTTCATGCAGCTGTCATGCAACTGTAGGATGTTTCACTGTGAACAGACTTCCTTTAGAGTATATGTGAACATCACCATCATACAGAAGTACAATTATGCTAATGTTATAAGCACGAGAACATTCTACTTATAACAATATCCTTATTCTTCCCAGTGTTCAGTTCATCAGACATACTATATCTAACCCTATCACTTTAAGCATCTAATTTTCAGACTTTCAGCTTCCAGATGTGCATCCAGAAACATCAGTGTTCCACCTAGGCTCCCCATATAATATGCAGGTGCTCTACTGATCAGCTTTGCAGAAACAGGAGCACTCAAGACACATGTGAAGACAAAACCTGAAGCTATCTGAGGAATTCAAGGAAAATAATGAATAGTCTGAAGAGATAAGTTACCCTCAGCATTAGGTGGTAGATGAGCAAAAATTTTTGGGACTATGAATATAGTATCAAAGTTACTCTGTCTGAATCCCATCCAGGGCTTCCTACTTCTGTTGAGGATGTTCTTCAGGGTAGCAAAGGGGCAGTGGAAAATCCTACTTCTTTAGCTTGCATTTCTCTTGCAAATATACTTGAAGCCTCCTATTCATCTGATAAAATGAAAACAATTCAGGATGTCTGCAGGATTTGGACTGTGCCATACATAAAGACTTCTGAGTCTTCTGAGGAGTGTTTTCTGATAAAATTTACAAGAAAATACTGTGAACAACAACTCTGATTCTGTTTAAGGCCGCTTTCTAGGAGAGAAAGAATGGGGCAATATGAAGGTCATGAGAAAGATGGAGACAGAAGATCTTTCTGCTTATTGCACAACAAAGTGTTGTACCTCAACCCAGCTTTGGAGCACAAGTATTAAGCCTCACAGGGCCCTGCATCCAAACCAATTTAGTCCCCAGAGATGCTGAAAGAGTTGTCCTGGCAGTTACAACTTTGGGCACCCAAGAGGTCTTACCCTGCTAGATTCTCACCACAAAACCCCATAATTTCAGCAGACATTGCAGGAATGCCTCTTAGTTGCAGTCAGCCAGAATTAGTCCTGTTAAGAAAGACCTATTTAAACCCTAGTTCACTGTTGACTCCAACAGGTACAGGAACTTCACACAACCACATCACAGAAAATAATGTTAGGCAGGGCACAGCCATCAGCTGCAACTAGGAAATAATGTACACGTAAATCCTAACACAAGCCTGCCTTTCCCTGGGCCTCTTCTGTCTGCTAGGCAGACATACTAGCTAACAGGAACAGCTTATAGATGCATAGCAATGCTTAACATGACACCATGTTGCACAAAAAGACACAAGAAGTTAATCAAAAGACAACACCTCACATTAGGACACATTCAATAACATGTCTCTTGTCAGGGCTTGTGGAAATATCCTTGACTTCAGAATACTCATAGGCAGTGTCATCCTGGACAGCTTTATCACAAAATTTGGGCCCAATGTTAAGAACAATTATCTGGATGGTATCTTTTGAAAAAAAAAACAAAACAACAAACACAACAACAGATTCCCAGCAGGGTTCAAGAACCTAACAGTGTTTGGCCAACTGTGCTGAAAATGTCAGGCCTATATGTTAATGGCCAGGTATGCACCGTCCTACAGTATGAGCAACCTGGCCTTGCAAAATTGAAATTCCACAGCTTCTGTTTAACTTGAATATGTACTGAGTCTAAGGATATTAAGTGATATTGTAGGTCTCAAGAAAGACCACTTAAGAAGCCATAAAGAGAGAGAGTAAAGAGAAAAAACAGGACAAAGTAGAAAAACATTGTTATGTGGGTGCTTAAGACACCCCTGTAGCTGTTCACCTGGTTCCACCTTGCTCAAAATCTCTTCATCGTTTTTACAACTTCTCACCACCGGAAAGGTCCAAATTAGTGCATAAAACAATATCAGCAATCTCTCAAGGTCCATCAACTCACTGCTGCTAGGATTTTCTCATCTACAGCTTTCTTATATCCAACGTATTTGATTTAGTTTAGCAAACAACTTTGCTGGAAATTGCTTTGTGTGCATTGCATGTTTTGCTAAGTGATATTTCCCCAGAGCTGGCAGATCACTCCACAGTAGCAGATGTGCATGTTTTAGAAAATCACTACCATAAGGAATAGCATAATTATATTTATTGCTGTTTGTTACCACACCACATATCAAATAGTAGGGATACTGGTACAACTGAGACTTGCTAGGAACTTCTTTTCTTCCTTGCCATAATACACTTAATTACCTTTTTTTCCTCTAGTTGCAGCTAAAGATTATCCACCCACTAATGAACTTTTCTTGCAGCATAAGACAAAATAGGCCCCGCTGAAAGTAAATGAGGTTGTGTCTTAAATATCAGAAAATTTTGGTTAATACCTTTTCAGTTTTTCACCTGCCTTACAATTTCACACCAATACTGGTAACTAAAAATGTGAAATTATTCTAACAGAACATACACTTCTGACAGGCTATCCTACTAAATTAAGTGATGTCCATGCATTAGTTATCTGCTGACCAGAAGCACTACACAAAGTTCTGCAACTATTTAAAGTTTACTACTGAAGATCTGACAAAAAACCCCTTTTGTATTACTTTTATGTTCGGAACCAAAAGGAATTAAAAAGGCAGGAGATACTGTCAAGGGAATGATAAAATTAGAAAGAGATATTATTGAAAACACATTGCCTGAAACATTCCAGAAGCTGTTTATTTGATAGGTGTTCCTATCCCTTTTTTGTTTCATTTCTGATTTGAGAAGACATATGCTGATTTCTGCATTCTTTCTCACTTAAATTTGAATTGTTGCTCCATTAGTCCTAGGTACATTGTGAATTTGCAGCCCTTTGAAATCTCATTCTATTTTCTGCACATATATGAGGCCAGAATAGTCCTTTTACAGGAAAAGAAAGAAAAGAAAAAATATTTTAGGAAATTAACATAAATTCAGTTCTCAAATTGCAGTGCCATCTACACAGCTTCTTATAAAATCTGTAGTATATTTTTAAAAAACAAAGAACACAGACGACAGAATAGAAAATTATTCCCTTGGGAATATCCTTGAACTCTAGGTCACTCTAATTACAACACACTGTCCTGGCTGATCTGTCTTACAACATGGCTCAAGCTTACCCCTGAGAAAGATTCAACTGCTGTCTGGAAAACCAGTTTGTTCCTTCATAAATTCATGGTCTCTACATGTTTTCTTGGGTAGCTACTGTAAAATAGAGACCAGTGAGGAAGAAATACTGTTCTGCAGGACTGACATTCATCCAATGCATTAGGCAATTCAACCCTCTATGTGTGTTTGACTGAAGAGCAGAATGAACTGATTCAATGTTCCTTTAACCAGAAGGCAACTATTTGATGCCATTAGTCGATTATTTAAAATATACAGTGATTACTCCTTCAAAGAATCCATTAGTGTATTAGTGCTTAAAGGAGGTTAATAATTTAACATTTAGAACATCCAGCAAAATAATGCTTTGGTCACGAATACACACAAGCACAAAGCACTAGTAATGGATCCTGACTCCATAACAAATCTAACAGATAAAATCAAGGCCAGCTATATGAAGTCTATATAATACAACTTTCAACTTTTGATCTGTATGTTTTTTACAGGTATAAAATTCCAAAACAGACACAGTTTTATTTTCAGATTAAAAAAATCCTACACCCTATACTTTTGAACTACCAGTGTCTAAATATCAAGGGATCTCAGAATCTCTAATATTCATTTATCCTGACAAAAGATAATGAAGAGATAAATTCCTACTCTCTTTATTTAAGGCTGGAACCAGAAATATTCTAAGCATCCACAGGAAGTTCATGTGAAACAGGTGAACTCTGATTACTTGAGTCCTGGTCACATCTTACTCACTAAACAATTCTTCTTTCTATACTGGCCTTTATGTTCTCAGAACCTAACTTGAAAAATACTGTCTCAGTCATGAACAGCAGGCATATCCTTCCCTGTTCATAGAAAGAAGCCAAGAACTGATCAGAATAACCCAATTTTCAAAAAGAAAACAAACGAACAACAACCTGTGGAATTACAGGCTGTCCATAAATCTTCCACACTTTCTTCATACAAACACAGCATCATTGCTTCGAAAAGCTAAAGAAAAGGAGAGCTGGAGAAAAGGGAAAAGCAATGAATTTCAAGCCTTCTTAGACCTAAGCAGCAATGACCACCTATCTACACAGCCAAGGAGATCTAGCTGCATGTCTTTGCTGACCTAAACTACAGTGATGTCCTATTACTGGATCTGTAAAAAGTCACTGCAGAAATACAGTGACAGTATGGTAGTAATGGAAAATGGTACATGTGATTTGCTACATCTGATGGAAAGGATAAACTGTATCTCAAATGCATTGGAAGCACTGACATTGATACTGGAAAGGACTTTTTGAAACATGTCTCTTCAAAGTTTGTTGCAAATCTTGTCCTCAACTAATTTGCGGGCACTGACTATGATTTTGGGAGCTCTTCTCTCATACAACATCGGCAACAGTGATGCAAACAGAGTGATAATGTCACTCTGGTTCAGAGGGCCAGTATTGTCACTCAGGTTACATCTACATGGCTTAACTCACCTCCTGGCAAAATCCAGCATAGCCCCATCTGAACCATTTAATGGAGAATGTCCTTGGCCCATGTAATTCCTGAAGAGATCTCAGGAAATACATGGAAGCATGCCACTTGGCATTGGCCATACTCAAATCCATGATCATGGCAATCTTGTCATAGAACAGATGATGACGTGACGAACATTCAAAGCTTTTCACTGGCTTGTTTAGTTTACTACTACAGATACACTTTGCTGACCAGGACCTTCTAAACCTCCTTGCTCCTTCAGACAACTGTAGTTGGAAAGTGGGCAAGCACTTCTAAGAAAATAATTTTTTTTATCCCATGCTGTAACACCAAAACATACTTCGTAAGAAGACTCCTATTTAATTTCCTTTAACTGTGGCTTCCTACTCCCACAGTGCCATGCACTCTGCCATATACCAAAGTTCACTTATAAAAGTATCAGCTCATGAGTTTACATAACTGATGATCGCTTTCTAGAAAGTTTCATAAGCCTGCAGATGATTATCAGGAGAAGAAATCAAAGGAGAAACATTGGCATGAAATGTGATGAACAAAGTAACATTAAAAGAAAAAGTTCTTACTTATGCCATTACCTTTCCCCTAGGCAGTGAAGTTACTATCCATTTTTATCTCTGTGACATTCAATTTCCTTTGACTAGCAGCAATATCAGCAGCACAACAGGTGATCCTCTCAAGAATTCATGTTTTTCCAGATAAACAAAACTTGGACAAGAAACGTGCGAGAAAATGAAAAAGCACAATTGACTTAAATGCTTTTCCTCTTGTAGTTATCCAAAGATTTCCTATTCAGTAACTGTCTTGTCATTCTGACTTGCTTATTTATCTACATTTTCCTATTAATATTCTATTATTTGAAAATTAATGTTTTATCCCTCCGAAAAATCTTGTACTCTTTATAGATAAAATGCTAACATACATGCTACAATGGGAAGTAAGCAAACTGTATCAAACACAAGTAATTGCACTCTTATTTCTGTCCTAAAACTCTGCCCTAAACTTCCAAAGAGTGAAAAGCCCTAGGGAAAAACAAACAAACAAACAACAAAAAAACAGGACTAATTTTTTTAATGAAATTTTTACTACTTTATTATTTTTTATATCAAAGCTAAGTGAAACTCAGGAGGTTTTTCGGTTGTGTGGTTTGGTTTTGTTGTGGTTTTGATGTGGTTTTTTTAATATCCCTGCGACTTTCTTTTAACTTGGTAGTTAACCACTTGTTTAGATTCTCACTTCACTGTTACTGTTGCAATATCTCAAAATTAATGTCAAGAGAACAGTTCTGCATGGTGGAATCTAGAGAAGGGATTTATAGAAATCTGAATGCCTCCCAACCAAGAGGTGTGGAATGGCTTTAAACCTTAACAATGGGCTTTGGGTAAGGCCCATAAATCCCCTGGAAGCATTCTTACTGCATCAGAGAATTCTGCATTAAGCCACACATCTCCTCTTTTCTTCCTGGTTCAAAATCCATGAAACAAAGCAGGAGGCAGATCGTTCAGCTGATGGAAGCCCAGCCAGAAAAATCTATATGCACAGCTGAATTCTGAGAACTCAGTAATGAGTGAAAAGTCAGCTAGCTATATAATACGTGTTGGGCTACTACAGATTTCAGATATGTGGAAATTGCAATGCTAGTTGCTAAAAATCCGATTTCATTGCCTGGTCAGACAATGAAAAGATTTATAGAGTCTAGTAATTATATATAATGCACATTGTGTTCCTACAATATAGTAGTATTATTACAATAAAGTAAAACTTCACATACTTTGTTAACTTTTTCGAATCTGGAAACTAATTTAAACTATTACAACTCAATATTTCTTTTTAACTGCTTTTACTTTCATACCCAGCATGCCTTTTTTACAGTTTTGAGAGAAAAAATATTTATTAAGTATTTATTCCCTTAATTTTAAGTCTTTAAAGCAATTTATCAAATAAAATGGCTACTTTTAGAAGACATGCTTTTGCAAGCACAGATAAGAGTGCTCAGGTTTTCCCTGAATTCTGATATTGATAGCCATAAACTAAATGAAACAGTTCTCACAATCAATTTTAAACAAGAAGAAGTTTTGCTTTTTCTAGAAGTAGCAAGTTAGAAAAAAAAGGGGAAAGTTACAGATCATCTACACTGATGGAAAAAATATTTAGTACACTAAAGCTTTTCTAAAACACTGGAAAAAAAAAAAAAGTATATGCACTGTATCTTTGCAATATTGATGGGACAATTTCCTTAAATGCCAAAACACAGAGAACTGTACAAATCTAAAATACAATTCCCACTCCTGTTAGTTAACAGTATAGCTCTACCATTTCTCTTTCCTTGCTTGGCAATAAGGACAAGTGAAAAAATTCTTGGAAGTTGCTATGATGTAACCTAAAGGAGGAAGAAAGTTATACTCACATCATCAAATCCCTGAACAGCAACACTAAACTGCAAAAAAAAAATTCCTGAAAGGATTTGGTAAAAATACATTATTTTTTTTACGAAAAACAAAACAACACAACAACAAAAAAACACCACAAAAAAAGAGCAGAGCTAAGAATGAGAGGTTTTATCTCCAAATAGGAAATTTGCAAAGCAAGAACACAGTTTTAGCTCGTTTCCACCATGCTCATGTTAGCAACAAATGTCTCCTATAAACATTACAATTGAGCTGGCAGCTATACATAAATTCACTAAAATACCTTCCTTGTCTTTCTGCCCTGATACAGAATGTGCATGACTGAAGCCTTCAGAAGATTTACTTGTGCCACTGGCAACCATGCATAATGCAGAGGACTGTCCACTTTTTCTATTTTTCCCTTCCAGGCAATGTAACAGGGCCAGTCCTGCCTCTTCCAATAACATGAATGTAAACAAGCAACTAAATCATTATTGGAAGGGGCTCTTAATTGACAAGAGGGGGCAAAAGGGAGCTGAGTGATGTTCAGGCATCTGAGAGAGGCCACCTTGTAAAGGATCTGCATAAAACTTGCTTTCTTCACAGTAGTGACAGCGTGACTACAAACAGCTGGGTGAAGTTCTCTGACAGTATTTTGGAAGCTATAAAATGGTGAGAAAATCAGAAAACTGTTCACCAGTAATGGCTATTTTTATTGTCCTTTCAACTCAGTTGCATCCAAATATATTCTCCTTGCCTTCCAACTTCAGCCGATTATAAATTCTTCTCTCCTGTATTTTAAAATCAAGCATCTTGGGGGTTGGACTAGATGATCTTTCGAGGTCCCTTCCAACCCCTATGATTCTATGATCTTCATCTCCATACTGTCTGAATGCTTAGGGAAGTTATTTCAGATAAAGTCTAGTTTCAGTGTTACAATTCTGAACATATAGAAAACAGTCCAACTCAGAAGTGCAAGAAAATCAAGTTTACTTGGAGAAAATGGAGTATCCCACCTAAAAATTAAGAAGCAACTCTTGAGCATGTGCAAACCTTAACTTTCAAATTACAACTTTATCCAAGTTGTATGGATTTTTAAGCAAACTATAAAAGGCATTTCTCTTTTCTCATGAAATGTCAAGTCCTTGCTCTAAAATACAGCAGTACTATAAAATTTTCAAAGGAAATCTTTAGCACTGAAAAGCAATGACTTTCCCCTGTCATATTCTAAACCTTTTTTTTGCAGGGTAAAATAGATGTGATACAATAATGGAGCAGACCACAAGTATAGAATAGTCCATCCCTGAGCAGCAGACACTGGCAAAATTAGACACTTGAAAAAGTAGCACAAGGAGAGAACACTCAACAGCCTTTAAATGGGGCAATCTTCAATGCCTTTCATGTGTAAATGTATCTTCTATGTGTAGAAGAGAGCATAAACTTAATATTCCAATAAAATCTACTGTCCAAATAAAGTTAGAGAAAATACTGGGTAGCTCATTAAATAAATTGGTCGGGTTGACCTTTACGAACCTTTTTTTTTCATATTTATATTACATTCTAATTTAGAATAATTTTTCATACTGGAGTTGTCTTGAAAACATACATTTAAGTCTTTCAGCAGCCTACTGCCAAGATAAAGTCACGTATTAGTTATTCAGAGCAGCCCACAAAACATCACCTCCTGTGTCCTTGTCCAGAAAAAGAAAAGGTGGGAGGGCAGTCAAACTTCCATAGCCCTTCTTATGTTAAATCTAAAATCAATCATGCTTGCAACCAATCAATTCAACATTATAAAAAAGCTTCAAATAAAAATAAAATTTCTTACTTTCACTCTAAAATAGTCAGATTTAAATAGGATCTTCTTTCAGAACACTGCATAATTTTTAACATGCTTCAAAAGATGGCAGAAAATCATTTAACCTCCTTCACTCAGCGGTGTGAGAAGGCATGGGGGAGCTGTTGCTGACTCTCTAATATTGAGTTAATTTTAGTGACTGTACCTTCAGCAGCTGTGTGAAGGCAGCTGTAGACAAACAGTAGGTACGAAAACAATGCTCTTTGAAGCTACTATAACCTTAAATATTGCCTCCCATATAAACAGACATAATGAAAAGACTGAAAATATCCAAGAATACCCATTTTTCTATATGTTCATCAGTTAAGTAAATTTCTAACAGTCTCCCTATACTATTAGGCAGGATGGTAGAGAAAAGTATATAATAAAAACCACAGCCAGACTGACATTTGTAAAAGCAGACCTAAATAGAATTGGAAATACGTGTAGAATTAAAAAAAAAAAAAAATATATATTATTTTAGAAGTTGTTTTCATTAAAATACAAACTATCAAACAAAAACCCCAACATTTTTAACTTATTGGATGAAAAAAATATTATTGTGATGATTATATTTACCAGAAACCAGTTACTTTTAAGTGACTACAGGACTTCCGTTTTAACTGGAGTCAAGCAAGCTTGAGTACCAAGACACAGAGAAAGAAAAATACTCATCCTTTTCAGGTATTCTTGAAATTAACAACCAAAGATGATAATCCCTTTCAACAATTTTTTTCCAAATTACCATTTCCCTATCTATGGTAATTCTTGCAATATAAAGCATGTGATAATACTGCATCACAGACATATAAGGACTTCCTAAAATTAAAAAGTTCTTCTTCTTTCCTAAAAGTATTTTATCATACTATAAAAATCATTATTTATAGAAGCATTAATTCATATGACCTCTCAAGAAATAACCACATATTTACAGTGTGAAGATATGACAAATTTCAGTAACTGGAGTGCTCTGATTATATACAAAGAGAACTAAACATTGCAAGTAACTTTTTTGCATTATAATTTGTATGTTGCAAAAGGATGAGTTTGTTTGAAAGATGTTTTCTGTTATTCGTTATATAATTTGTTATAAGTTTAGAAACTATTATTGGCAGGTGAGTGGTCTTCAGCCTTTGGATTACAGGCTTAGACTCCAAACTTCTGGTAAACTAGACATGGTGGCATTTCATCCATTCATTCAGGAGGGATTAGAAAATAATCTTTTTTTTGGCTGCTTATAGCTTTAAGAGTCAATATCTGGCCAACAGCTGAGAGTGGTCACATGCTCCTTTTCACTTCAGTGTAGTCTGATTTTTTTTAAGTATTGCCAATTCTTTCTGTCCCAAGCCTCATCAAGCTTTTCACTGACCAACTCCAATTTCTAATTTAGCTCATCTGTTAAAATGTCTCCCTTCATTCAGCATAATATTTAACAAGTATAATGAATTCAGCTTCCTAAGGAATTCTATATATTAAAATGATGCAAATTAAAAAAATGTAGGCAATGTCTTGCTCAGCCCTCAATGTTCATGGACATGTAAAGCAGTAGGTTTTACTCCCCACCCCTTAGGAAATGGGTAGCCTCCTCTAATATTTAGAAATAAATTATGAAATCACTGACCAGAGGCAGAATATGAGAATTAAGCACAAAGAAGTAAGACCAAAAAGTTACCAAACTCAAGGGAAATAATACTTAATACTTAAGTTTCTGACCTGAGCCACTGCTTCCGTATGACTAGACACGTCCCCTTGACATGAGAACAAATGGCACTGTGCCTTTCAAGTTAGGACAAATACATCGGGGATGACAATTCAAAACCAGGAAAAACCAGTTGTTTCAAATTGTAAGGAGAGCTGATGTAGCCCGTGGGATCCCTTGACTAGAATTGACAGAATACATGGAACAAGATAAGTATGCATTTATCGCAGAGGAGTAACAACATAAGTAAATAAAAGCAATACAGTAGCCAAAGAATCATTATCTTGACAGGTTATGACAGCCAAACAGCAACAAGCTTTCTGATAGCAACGAAGTTCCAAGTAGCCACCTCATTCTTGAGATACACATTTTAGGGGGTAGGGGGAAATAAGATCATTTCCAATTACATAAGTATCCCTAGCTTGGAGGTGGGAAATCTGTCCATTAACACAAGAATAGTAGCTAGATATAAATTGGCTGCATGTACTTTTAATACATATATAACACAATCCCTCAGACTTAAGTCACACGACAACCTAATCTACAGGGCCTGGGCAATCACAGCCACTGCAGCAAACTGCCTTCTGATCTTATTGTTGGGCTGCTTCAAAGATTATCACTATAGCACAGACAAAGGTGCAGCAGTTTGCCTGCACCACCACTGGACACCAAACCACCTGCACAGCCCTGCCAAGCAAGTGCATTACAGAGTAGTTTGAGATACAATTGCAGTGGGATGAAATTCCATTTCAATTCTTCAGCTTTCAAGGAACATGGAAGAACTAAGAGTACACACCTATTTTTGCATTCTTCAGTCAGCAATGGAAGCAAACCTACACTGTGGAACTACTGTATCTCACAGCTGCTTTTTCGTAAGCCACATGATATCCAAAAGCTGAGAGATCGATGCATACATGCAGATGTCACACAAAAATGATGGAAATTAATGCCAGTTATAAATTCCCATAGCTATCTTAGGAACTGAATGGTAATTAATTTCATAAAAAGATCATTCTCTGCTGCATAGAAGGTTTCTATTCTAACTAAATACAACAAAACATCAAAGTGAACTGGATGCAACTGGGTGTTTATGCTCAAAATGCCAAGATACTTTGTGTGGTTGTTTGTTTGCATTTTACTACCTTTGGTAATTATATCTGATTTCAGAATCAAGCATCACAGTAAGAGTAAAAAAAGAAAATGGCCTGCACATAAAATTAAATACCCTAATTCCTTTTACCAATAAAAATTTGCACAGATTTTGCCTGAAAGGTAACCAATCTTTAGCATGTAACACCTAGATGAAGTCACACCAACGTAGAACAGGAGGCACTCGAGTATTATTCACTAAAGAATGAATGAGCAAGATCCACAATGAGAATGTTTACATAGAAATTAGCATGGAAGGGTTTACTTGACTTCTAAGGTGCTAATTCACAGACCTTGACTCAGCAATACATCTGTACTTAAAACAGCTTGAGTGCTGTCTTGTACGCCTCACAGACAGGTCTGTTATGTACACAATGTATAAAATAAAGAAAATCCAGCCTAGGATGTGAAATATAAACAGTATTTCATTGCAAAACTTCTCCATTAGAAGGCACTTCACTGGCTTTACCTATGATTCCCCTCTTACTTTTATACCTTGAGCTATGCTTCTAAATTAATATTCATGTCAACATATGCACATCTATAAATACACAGTTGCTAACCCTTATATGCTGGCATTTTATGACTGCTAAAGGAGATGATAATACAAGGAGAACAGTGAAAGCCATCGCTGTTACAAATATGTATGTTCAGCACTCACTACCCACCAGTGCACTTGCTAGCTGAATTATGTCAAGAAAGCACAGGCACCCTGAACACACCACCCGTATGCAGTGTAAAATCAAGAGATGACAAGGAAGTTGCGATGACATCAGTTTACTAATCTCTTGTATTTACAGATGAAAGTTGCCATCTATTGATCAATGTTCAATTGCAGGCATTTTCTAAGAAGTTTACATCCCCGTACCTGTCAACAAATTATATCCTGGCTCTTGCTGGCAGTTAATTCTGGACAGAAATGCTGTAATAACCTAAATAAACACAGTCAGGGAAAATATTTCCAGCTTTGGGAAAAAATAAAAACAAAACACCAAAAAACTTGCATTTGGATTTCAGTGCATAAATGGCCTACAGAATCATAATAATGGGGCCAAAGGAACTGCTAAAATGCCACCATTTAATGCTGGTGAAGTATTAATACCATTACATAAGAATGGCATTACTAGATCATTACATTATTGTACTATTGCATAACAATATTTTAATATCAATACCATTTACAGCAGATGCCAGTACAGGAAGGAAGTGCACAGCTTTCATATAAGAAGCAAATATCAAGTCCAGTGACATCCCTGTGATTGTGCCACAGCACAACATAAATCCAGCACTAACCCTAAGTGGGGGATACAAGTAATTTTGGGGGCTGTTAATCTCTTGTCTGTGAAGAACTGATGTTCAGTCTTCAATCACGTTACGTGCAGAAAGAGACCACTAGAACAGGCCACAATGACTTCCTGCTTTAGCCAACAGATAAAATAAATGGTCGACCCTTTATTGCATTTGATTCCCTCAGTTTTGCCAATTCTTTTAAGACATATTGCCCTGTTTTGTCATTTTGGTGATCTCAAGGCCCTATTCTGTCATGTTCATAGAGTGAAATAAAGAAAGCACAGATATAATCCTAAAGTAATTACATCACAAGATGTAGGGTTTCACCCAATGTTATATAATGTAACCACTCTTCTTTGCTGAACCAAATAAAAAATATTTACCCTGGAGATTACTTAGCATTCAAAAAGTCATCTTTATGTGTTCAGCTATGAACTCCACTTCTAGAAAAGCTGATATAATAAGAAAAAGTCTGTGTGTTTGACTACAGCATGCAGTGCTGTAGCTGACTACCAGAAAGTGGTCACAAACAAAAATACACACATGAACAGATGTGCTGTGTTTTTCATTTAAGATCTAATTTTCTAAGAGTTTTCAAGACTCGTATCATATTTCCTGTGAAAAAACCTTTTCATCTTGAAAATCCCAACCTACACTTTACGTATCACTTTCAAGATCATGATAATCTCTATATTTTTCAAGTCAGCTACTCCTCCTCCCAAAGCCCCCTTTCTTTTATATGATTTTTGTGTGCTTCTGTGCCAGCTCTTTCTCTCCATCTAGGGCACACTAAATACATTTTTCTTCTTTCTTTTTCCATCTGTTGTCTCTATAAACCTTCAGGAGCTGAATAAATTTCAAAGAAACTCTCATTGAAATTCTAGGCGGCTAAATTTTCTCCTGCTGAGTCACCTGGGCCCAAAACTCCCATCCAAATCTGTATGAAAAACCTCTCAGCACCGTGTTAAGTTGCTTTATAAAAAATCATTCCTCAAGAAAGCCCATAAATTCCTTTTCATGGTTCAACAGACTTAGAGGGAAAGGAGCACACCTTGCCAGGTGCTGCCTGTTAAATTCCAGTTTGTTCATTTGCTCATTGCTGCATCTTTCCCCCATTTCTTATTTACAAGTTCCTTACTTTTCATTCAGGCAGGAATCTCATTTTCTTACTGGTATGTACAACATCCAGAGGAAGATACCCCATGCAATACTAATAAAAGCTTTGTAAATTCCTCTAGCAAGTTAAAATTGAAGCATTATCCTTCTGCATGGGAGTTGCACTGTTTTTCTTTAACAGTAACACCTTTCATTAATGCTTACCAACACCTTCAGTTCATTAATTCTGATTCTGTGGAAACGAAAACAAGTTCCTCCACAGAGACCCCTTTTAAAGGCAATATCTCAAGTCTCTGACTATGTGTCAAATTAAAATCCTGGAGCTGTGAATTCATTTGAGAACTGAAGCCTTAGGCAGCACTCATGCATATCCCAGCAGAAGCCTTACACAGCACACATACACAAGCCCATTGAAGGATTTTTAGCAAAACTACTGTCCAAAAGCAACTACAGTAAAGTCAGACTGGAGGTTTTTTTCCTAACACTTATGATACTTCTGGTACCTAAATGGACTCTGATTTAATAAAGAATCTTAATTTAAGGCGGAATTCCCTTGTCTGAATACATACAACCAGTACCACTTTAGATCACTTACGGATCCTCCCCACCACTCCTGAAGGCTTGGGTCTGCTGCCAGTCCTGTGCTGTACCCGCTGGCCTGACAGCAATATCTCAATGGATCAGGTGTCTGATATGGCATCACAGCTGTGCTTCAGCACCTAAATCACTTCTTCAGAAATATAACAATGTCATGTCAAGTCAAATCACAGTAACAAAATTGGGTCCGTAATATAAATGCAACTTGTGTTTCCAAAATCCAATTTGAAGATCATATTCCCAAAATAGAGGCAAATAGTTTGTACCCTGTTTATTCTGTAAATGTCAATATGGTAAGGTGGCCTGAGGGCTAATACACAGATTCAGTATGCTAAGCAGCTAGTGACATCTCTGGCAAATTGCTGTACACCTTACAACGAATTAGACTGGAAACTGGGAAGGCAAATAATTGAGATTAGTGAGGAGGGTGGATATGACAGTGAATAAGCCATAGAGATAGCGGCAAGAAAAGTAAGTTTCTTAATTCTGACTGGCTACTAGGAAAGCTTGAAGATTTATTTTGAAACATCTCACTTAAAATGCTTTGCTGTGGTCTCTAAGTTTGATTTTTAGCTGGAGTTTTTTATTATTATATTTATTACCTTTTTGGCATGCAATCTTGACAAGGGATTTTAACTACAAGGTGATTAATTCATGGAAAAGTAGAGACTGCAGATCTCATAACCATAGCAGCAACATAAATGTCTAGCTGGAACAAACATATTTGAAGAAATTTCTCTTCCCCCATCAGAATAAGATTTATAGTGCGATTTTCTACAATATACTGATGGTGATACGTACATGTACACTTTACCGCTGAAGTTCAAGAACTTGAGAAATGAAAAACATCTGAGGCCCAGCTCAGTTATCCTCACTCTTTCTCCTTAAAATGTTCATCTTGGCATTTTCAGCAGACCTATTAGGATCTTTCCAGTACAAGTGTTATCGCAGGTGCTTCAAATACCGTGTGCAACTAAACACAAAAGGGGCATTCATCTTTGAAACTGAATAACCTAAACCTTTAAAAGGTTCAAAGCCTTCAAAGGCCTAAGAGCAGTTGTATTTGAAAATTCTGGCAATTTTAACTTTATATACAAAAGTCGCAGAAATAATTCTCCCAAAAGAACTCACTTCAGGTCTGGAGGCAAAATTACATGTTACTAATTACGTATCTGCAATATACAATTGTGGCCTCAAATCCAGCAGCACAGCATGCACACTTGATACTGCAAAAACATAATTACCAAACTTAATAAAAAACAGATGCCAGACAGACCTGTTTTCAATATTATATTCGAAATTGTTCTCCCTGCAGTACTTCAGTCTAAAGGTATGCAAGCTCTGCTCTAGGAAATCTCACAAACATACCAAGCTCTACTGAATCCTACAGAGATTTGCAATTAGAATAAATCTATGCAGTGAGTATCTTCATTAATACAGTAAGTCATGAAAAGCTGGTTTTATGCCAACTAGCTCACCAGAAATTAAGCCCAAAAAAGCTTTTGGTTTTCTCAGCAATAGTAGTCTGGAGGTTTGTTTTTTTTCTTCTAAAAAGCTTGTACATATCAAAAGAAGGTTCCAGAAATTTACTCTGGCTTAAACTCCATCTATCATGGGAATCTTGGACACTGTCAGGTTGCTGTTGGATGCACTTTGATTAAAAATCTCTGTTTGGTGAGCCTGCAGATAATTCTGATCATTCAAGAATTACAGATCACCATAACTGAGCAGCTCTAGCAACTAGTAATAAATACTACAGCAGGAATTTTGGCCCATGCTCTACTCTCCTGGGAGGATGTAAAGAATGTGGTTTATTTGACACCATAAAAACCACTGCAGAATTCATTTGCCGTGTAGTCACATCTTGAATTATTGCCAAGAGATGATGAATGATAAGCCATTAAATATTCAATATAAAATAGCTTTGTGGTCTGAACACTTGTAACAGTGAGGATATCATGTTCTCATTAACATTCCTGGGTGAATTTTGTACGAATAACTAAAGACTTCTGGAAGCTACATACCACCAAAACACAAGTGTAGACCTAAGAAATAAACACTTTTTCTTTTTCACATTACTCTTTGGTACTAGTCTTGCAGTTTCATTGATTAACACTGAAAATTCCACAATTCTTAACAGTATCTCTCATCTCGTTGCTTTAAGTGGAAGGAAACTCCAGAATTTGCTGTATAATTGCATGTGGGCATGCGCACACACAGGAGATTATAAAGTGTGTGATCTTTCAGGTTAAATGTGTAAGAAATTGCTATTTCCCTCCTTTTACAACATGCTGATGGACAACACAAGTTTTTAAATTCAGAGGCTTGGCTTACTGGCTGCTAATGCAAATATTTTTGGTAAAAGCCACAAACAGCCTTAATTTTTCTGGTCCATTTTAGCTGCCACGTTAATGGTTTGGTTCCTGAAAAAATATGATGCTACCACAACTGCCATACAAGTTAGGATTATACCATATTATATTCCTAACAACCTTCTACCTGCTGTACAATACCTTAAAACAGAACTCACTGCGTAGCTAACTTTTTTTAAATAATCACAAAGGTTTGATTCTTTTATAGTTTAATTGAGCTCCTTTGGTACAGAAAAGTAGTAAGGAACAAAAGGAGCTCTCTATCTCTCAAATTGTCACAAGTCTGAAACATAAGGAATTAGGTACCAGTCTTTCAATGTTCAAACATGCATACATCTAAAAAAAGAAAAAGGTGACAAAAATAGGTATCCCACAAAGAACTTAGGCTTTCTTCACTTCTTCCAAGCCACTGGACTCTACAACAATCAGACTTTGCTACCTTATATATTTGGTGACCCTCAGGACAATTGCTTTTGTAGATTTACTACTTTGAAAAAACTACAAAAGGATCAAAGTTCTAAGCTGTTGGTCACATAATACACCAGATGCCTGTTGCTAGGTTAAGGAAAAATTACTATCTAATCGAAATAGCTTATCTGATTCTGATTTATCTGCCTAACAGCACTCTGCAAGCACTAGGTCTAGCCTTCCCCGGAAGCTTGCACAGAAAATCTAATGCTGAGAGGGAATGCTGGGCCTAGTTGCACACTTTCACAGAGCACTCCAAGTGTCACAGCCAAAGGCAAGCATGGTAGAGTTGATATGAGCACATATAGCAGTTATGTCTTCAACTTCCAGATCTGAAATACAGTCTACAGTCTACTCAACTACATTTCTGTGTGGATGCAAATGTCTGCAAAAGAAGTGTCACAAGACCCTTCAGAGACAAAAATTCACAAAAGCTGAATTTGCCACCAAGACTCTCAAATGAACTAGCAATTTTGGCTATGTGATTTTGGTTGCTCCCTGTTTCCAGAAGAACAGTAACAAATAGAGTGGCCAGTGACTGACTTATAGACTTCTGCACTAAACCCAAGATAAACTGGACAGTGCCAGGAAACTGTAGTAGTAACTCTAGCTGTCAGTCTGATGCATTCCTTCAGTAATACATTCACATTCAAGAGATAAATTTTTAATCCCATAAAGATGTATTGGTAAGTATGTTTTAGAAGTAAAATTTTATATCAGTTTTTAAATCTAAACATAAACAATTTTCATAAGATCATCAAATATTTGAGCTACAACTGGAATCTGTGTCACCTTCAGAAGTGTTCTTTATTATTTATGCCTGAAGCTTTTCTGCTAATACATCACTGGAACACCACTTGCATTTTCATCAGTGTTCTGAAACAACTAGTAAATCATGCCCATATCATTCTATGATATTTCTCATAGTATGCTCTGTTCTCAAAACCTGAATTAAATGTGAAGAACAGAAACTGCATTCACGCATTCTTAAAAGCCCAGCACAATCATAACTCAAATACTTTCTCACAATTTTTCTATTAAAGTCAAATGGGCAAACCTGTGACTCATCAAAGCAATTTTCTGATACAGTACTCTGAATCATTTCCACTGGGAGACTGGGACATGGAATCCACCACAGCAAATGAGAATAAAGCCTGCAAACTATCAGTTAATGGATATTTAATCAAATTGAATTCTTCTCACTGGCATGTATGGTTTCCTTTTTAAATCTAAAAGGCTGATTTGTATCCTCTTCAACCCTCTGCTAGCATGGCTTTACCCAGTGGGGCTTTCTGGAACAGAACAAGCTGCAGAAGCTTGAAAAAGGCAAACTGATGAGAAGATGATCACATGAGCTGTGTGCCTTGTTCTGCTCACAGCCACGTGGGGTCTGATTCTAAGCAATGAGCATAACTCAGCACAATTCAGCCAGTTTGGTTCATGCCTTCTCCAGCTAAATAAACGAGGGAAAAGGACTGAAAGAAACAAAATGGTCAAAAGTCATGTGCTTGTCAGCACTGAGCACTGCCTCAGCATACACTTGCCCCAAGGAAACTTGCCGTGTCAAAGTGTGATTACATTTTCAGGCAACAGCTGACTTAGTAATCCTGGTTCTAGAGCTTAAGAAACAAAACTGAGAATGTACGAAAAGAAGCTAGAAGATAGGCTGGACATTCAGGGTAGTTTTTCAAAAGTTTGTACCAACACCTGTCTTAGAAAACCCACATACATGTTACCGGTACAAGGACTGCATAGAAAAAACATGCCTCGCAAGCTAGTTCCTTATGTCAGATGAGATGAGATGCGCACATTTGGTCTGTATTTTCACAAAGCATGAGCTTTTGAAAAGAGGACATCTGCTGAGCAAGCTGATATTGACATGAACGAGGATCATGTATCTACTAATACATCAATTTATCACATTAAAATGCATCATAGTATTCATGTCTAAAGATGACTTGATAGTCAGCCAAACAGGAGTCTGACTTCCTAAATACAATTATCTTTTCACTTTTCCTTTTTGGGACCTAGTTGTCCACGTCGTTCCATAGCAAAGGTACAACAGAACTCTGAAAAGTTAGTTAAAGACTTGGTGAAAAGACTCTGGGCTAAGTTTACTGGTGTTTGGAGCAAAGAGTTGAACTGCCAAGAGATATATATTTTTTTTTGGTCCTCCTTCAATATCAATTGTTTGTAAAAGTACATCCACTGGGGTCGCAGAAATCAGTGAAAGGTGCATTCCTCCAGGATAATGAATACCTGAATTGTTCTCTGACCTGTCCACGCCATGACTTGCAAAAAAATTTTCTCCGGGAGAAAATGACGCAACAGTGGGAATAACCACTGTTCAGGGCATCAACACAATGCCCAAAATAAAGCAGACAAGGCAAAATAAATGCTCTTTGTTCCTCACACATATGTACAGAGAATGGGCCACTCGAATCTCTTGTCAGGCCTCTGTTAGATCATGGTGGTAATATATTGGATAGGCTAGCACATGCTGCTCTGCAGCCTCTCCTTCCTCCAGCTGCTTGGTTTTCTCATAGCATGTAATAGCTTGATAAAATGAATCTCTGGAGCCAAAAGATGGTTCAAATCCACATCTCATTTTTTGCTGCAGCAGTACACCTGAATTCTCTTCCACAAAAGCACTTTCTTCTCTTCGACCTTGCTCCCAGGCCAGTCAGCACTTCTGTCTCCCTAACTGTGTTTGAAGAGAAGATCTGTGATCTGAAGAAAAGACCTTGAGAAGATCCTCCAAAGCCCCAGGGAACTGCTGCTGTGACCTGGCTTTGATTATTGCCATTTCAGGACATTGCTGCAATTCATTCTCTTTTTCTGTAGCTAGAAGTCTCATCCCTGCCCTGCTGTACAGGGGACACAATGTGCAGAGAAATTCCAGCAGCCAAGATCTCATGCTGTTCTTAAGCAAACAGCAAGTCAGCACAAGAGTAAGCACTAAGGAACAGACTGGATGACTTTCAGTAGCTCGTTTTCCCATACTTAGTTCTTTCACCTCAGCCTTTACACTGATCATCTCCCATTTTTAAACAAAACATTTGTTTGTGAATGATGTGAAAAATCTTTTGCATGTTACAGGGGGTCCGCTCCCTCTCTCCTTATCCCAGAACTCAGATGCAGCAAAGTGGTAGAGCATAACCAGAGGACTGACATATATGCTTCAATCTGGTCAAGCATTTTCTCGCCATATTCTTGCTCATTCAAGAGTTTTAGCAGCCTTGGAATAAACCCTACCAAGTGTAAATTAAGTCTAAAATAAAGTTTGGACAGAAGAACACATGTTCTAGTATCGAGTACCAGGATATTTATCTTGTGAACAGATTTTTTTTACAGTGTATTAAGGAAGGTTAAAGAATGTTTGTATACATTTAGCAAGAGAAAGAAGAAATTAGCTTGGGTTATAATAGAAGAATCACAGTACCACTATTACTCCCTAATTAATTCTGTCTGTGAGTAAATCAAAGCTCTAATTATAGACACAAAATCTGCTCAGTATTGTGGAATATTTATGCAAAACACTATTCCTAGCACTTATCAGCTAATATATAATGTCTCACTTGAGCTGAAGCAGCAATTTTAAATAGAAAGTCATCATTTTTGCCACTTCTTTATAGCTCAATACATGGGGAATGCCTGATGAGAGCACAATTTCATTTTTTTTAAGTACTTTGTAAATCCCCACTGACAACTGGTTCAATTCTTCCTTTAAGGAACATCTGTCTTTATTTAAAGAAAAAAAAAAAAAAAAATTCTTAAAATGCCATTTCTCTTACTATTATGAAATAATATCCTTTACCTTCACAGCTATGAATACACTTTGGAAAACTGTATTTGACGTTCTTCTCCATGTGCTGTACCACTGTATCCTGTCATTCTTATTTCCATTTCCATCATCAAATAATAGTACTCTCCAAGCCCTAACCCTGAAAGTTACTATACCTATGAAGACTTGAATCCACACTGCTCATGTTAATAAACTGAAGTTACTTGTTTTTTTTACAAAGAAAGGTGACTTGCTCACCAACTCTATACCTAAAGACAGTAAAGAAGAAAGGGTTTGGATCCAGACTATTTCACTATGGAATGCACTGCTGTTAATCTGAGAGCATTCAGTGATTCAATCCCATCAAAGAAAAAGTACACCTTAACATCAACACAAGTTAAAACAACTGTCACATGATAGTGGTGCCATTTGTTTTAAAAGCCTTCAGGTGATGACACAGTTTTTCTTTGCATGATACTTAACAGACTTCCTAGCAGAATTAGACTTTGAGTCTCTAAAGTGTTTTCATTTTGGAGTTATTTCCTCTAGCATTTGAAAATCAAAGAGAATTTTGAAATAGACTCTTAAATGCCAGTGGACCTACTTAATCAGCTGTGCAGGTTGCTGTAGTTCCTTTGTTTCCTTTATTTTAAGACAGGCTACAACAATTTATTGTTAGAAAGGAAAAACAAGAGAACTTCATAGTCACCAGCCATCATCCAGCCTATCAGCTCCTGCAAATATTACCCACGTTACTGACTAACTGACAACTTCAGGGTGCTACTTTAAGCCCAGCTAGAGATGTAAGTGCAAAGTGACAATGCATCCTCCCTATAACTTATGCATTTATTTATTTACCCAGTCCATATATTTAGCTCTTCTAACACAGTTAAATCAATAATCCAGGGAATCTCCTGAGTTAGTCAATCATCTTAATATATTTTCAGAGTTCCATTTCCTTCCACTGTTAAAATTCCTGTTTCTAGCGTAAATGCTATTAATTATTACAATAACAAAAAGACAAATACATGTTTCCACCTTTAAATACATAATCTCAATAGCATACTATGTGGTGTTGAGTGATGTTTATCTTCTGGTACAAACCTGCTAATGGCATGCAAAACAAATTGTTATTAACTTAAGTTTGCAATTTAAACCCTTGCTCTCTAGTGTGAGGCTGGAGTATTTGACTGTTTAAAAAGAGGACTATAAATATTTTCCCTGACTTCATCATTATCTGCTGAAAATACTGATGTTTCCAAAGCAAAGAATAAGGAGATAGGTCTGGGAAATAGGGATGGAAACAAATGTTTAAAGACAAGTTTTTGGAAACTGATATGGGAGGTTTAATAAAAATGCTGCTATGTCAGACAGTTCGAAAATAATAGAGTTGGCACCTGGACAACTTCTGGAACTTCATTTGTGGCTTCCCTGTTTCTGTAAACAGCACAGCACTGAGATGAGACTCCAGTGGTGCTTCTTTCACAAGCTCATTTTCTATTCTTATAACAATGCACCTTAATTCCATTGTAATGAGTATCCCTGCCAGAAACACGTTTTCATTTTCCTAAACCTCTGTCTGGGGAATTCTCAGAGCTGATGGTGCTGTTTTAGGGCCAATTTCTTGCAGTCATTGCTACCTATTCCCATCCACACAGTCTTGCCAAGATGCACACTTCATACAATGGTGCTGTCCTGACTGAGTCTAAATTAATTCTTTCTATTTGAGTTTTGCTGCTACAGTCTCAAATGCTAGTAAATATCTCCCCAGGGAACTTTATTATATCATTCATTCTATTAACATAACAAAATTAGCTTTACTTACTGGTAAATGCTGATTAAAGCTTCAGAGGGCTGAAGACTTAGGAAATTATAGATGTTAAATTGTGAACTTCCATATTCATGCACTAGATTAACTCCAAAAGTTACAGTACTCTTTAGGACTAGAAAAGGAAAACTTAAAATTTTATAAAAGTAGATGGAACATAGCTCAGATGATGCTTTATAGCAGTATTTTGTAATATACACTGAATTCTTTATCCTTCTGTAGCACATAATTCCATTTTTCACACCTCTTTTCACCACATTCTAACTTTCTGCTAATCTTCTCTTGCTAAACTTAATACTCTGATGCTTCTGTGTCCTCGGAGCCTTCTTTCAAATCTCTGTTTAATCTCTGGTTTTATTTCCACAGTCTTCTGTAAAGCATTGCATTTCTGTTCTTCCTTGCAATGCCTCATGCATGTTTTCATTGTATTAATTTTAATTTCTGGAACATCACCATACCAGCAGTCCTCACATCCAGAGACAGTGACTGCATTCTCCAGTGACTGGTACTACATTTCCTCAGCTTCTGACTTCAGGGAAAAACACGACTTGTTCAAACCCACTATTTTTGTTTCCAAGTCTGCCAAAGATCTAAGAGAAAAAGTAACATAATATACCCTTCAAAAAAGAGTTATAATGAAAGGTCCATCCTCAAACTGGCCAGATTTTTAAGGACCTATAAATACTGCTATTTAGAATCACCCTATACAGGCAAAGACAGACTGATTAAAAGAGCTAGATCCATGAGACAGGATGTCTGATCAGTGAGACATGTCAGTCAAAAAAATAACTACCATCATTGTACTAAGTGGTTAAAAGCCAGAAGTCAATCAGTATTTAAACTCTTAAAGTCAGTCTTTGGCAAACAGAAGATGCAATGATGGTGGATGAGAAGCTCAACATGAACTGGCAATGTGCGCTTTCAGCCCAGAAAGCCAACAGTGTCCTGGGCTGCATCAAAAGAAGCATGGCCAAAGGGCCAGGGAGGTGATTCTCCCCTTTTACTTGGCTCTTGTGAGACACCACCTGGAGTACTGTGTTCAGTTCTGGAGCTGTTGTAGTGAGTCCAGAGAAGGGCCATGCAGATGATCTGAGTGCTGAAGCACTTCTCCTATGGAGACAGGCTGAAAGAGCTGGGGCTGTTCAGCCTGGAGAAGAGAAGGCTCAAAGGAAACCTTATAGTAGCCTTCCAGTACCTGAAGGGGCCTGAGCAAGCTGATCTAGTGGAAGGTGTCCCTGCCCGTGCAGGGGGGTTGGAACTAGATGATCTTTAAGGTCCGTTCCAACTCAAACCATTCTACAATATGATATGATATATAATATGATAACCATCCCTAGTGGTAATCCAGTTAGTGCATGACTTAGAGCAATAAAAACGTGGTGTGAGGACTTGAAAATGTTGTAGCAACTAGCACATGTAGCTATAACTAAAAGACCACAGCAGCCAGTCTAATGCCACTTGGGTCTTCAACGCTAGCAACATCCTGTACTAGCCACAATGTAATAAGGAATAGGTTCCAGATCAAAGATTAAGCACAATACAGACAGAGAGAATGAGGAAGAAACAACCAAGGATCCTCTAAAAAACAGTAAGAAAAAGAGATGTGTCATGCTTTCTCATTCTTTCTAAGATATGACATGATAACAGCAGCTACCCTCACCTAGGAGTTCTTAGAGCATATTGACTCTGCAGAAAACATCAAAAGAAACTCATTAGACTTTTACATCAGCATCTTATTAATTCTAGCATATGAACCACAGTACACAAGAAATTCAGATAAGGCCTAGGGCACTAGGTTCATTTCACAAATATATATATATATGTATATATATATATATATATATAAAATTCCCAACACACAATTTTGTCAATAATATCTTCAATATCAGTGGCTGTTAAAGTTATCATCATAAGGTCTCCTAGACAGAGCATGGTCTGTGATGTGAACGTGAATGCAGGCAGCTTGATGGGGTGTACCTGACAGTCTCCCGGTGAGCATACATTTGCAAATGATCTCCAACAGTTTTGCCTCTGGCAGTATGACTTCCCAGAACTCCCACTGAGAATATTATTCATGAGGCCCTCTTTTAAAAAATTAAAAAGCAAACATGTAAGTATATAACAGCTAAAGAGCAATGTTTTGTGTTCCCTGATACATGTTTCAGAACACTGATGTTGAACTGTTTCATTTTCTAGAGTTTAGCTACATGTAATACGATAACATTTTTTAACATTTCCCTCCACTAATCCTTTTACCTAACTTTTATTAGGGTTTTAAATCTTTATTAAACTTTGATATTCAATACATTTTATATTCTTCTGGATGCTGAATTTCTTCCTCTAATTATTTTACTTGCAACATCTGTGTTCAGTAAATTGGAATCCTCTAAATAGGGTTATATTGTATTAATAAGCAAACATCTCTTGGTCTTGATGTTTAATTCATTGGATTTTATTAGTATATTTCCAGAAGATTTAATTTGTGCTTATTAAGCACACCAACCACACAGCCTCACACTCAGGATGTGTGTCATTAAATGTAATCCCTAGTAATGAATCTTTTCAAATCTTTTATACAAAACATTCCTCCCCTTTTTCATTTCACCTCAGATGCTTCTTGAGAATCCTAAACCAATTTATTAGGAAGGAAGTTCAAAATTTCAGTTGCAGTATGAGGTGTCAGTCTTTGATGTATATAGATTTCCACTCATCCCATGTGCTGCCATTATTCTTCCAGCAAGATTTTTAGGAATAAAAGGGGGCTCTATCCATCAGCTTTAATATCTGCCAATTGTTGCAGTATTTATTAACAGACCTGAGACTGGTGTGAAGTTATCTCTCGCAAGAGACCAACTTTACCTTCATACTATTAATTATCTCTTTATTTCCTACATATCATGCAGCTGTGAAGGACATGCAATCTTAGAATAATAGGAAAATTATCTTTTAGGTTAAATATAGTTTCTCACTAAGGCATGCACACTGTAATAAAGGAAATAAATAATCTATTTATTTACAGCACATGTTTAGCATTTCCATGGGTTTGTGTATCAAGTCTTGATCACAGGATTATCAGAGCCTGTTTTTAGCTAATCTGTTTTTAATGAATGTGTGCTTGTCCCTATCTCCACCAATTTTACTTCATTTGCAGTATTTTAACTTCACTCTGTGCCAAATTGAAAAAAAACATCATAAAACCAAAGAAAAGCAGTAAAAGTATTTTTTTAAGTCCTGATATAAAGTTTTAATTAAGGAGAGCATTTAAGCATGTGCCTAATTTTATGTCAAGTTTAAGCACATGTGAAATTAGTCTTAAACAAAATGTTGAATTGGACTCCACGTATCATTAACAGTTTCAATGGAATTACACCAAAATAGTCATCTACGTTAACACAACTTCTGCCTTGAGCAAGAAATCAGCTTCTAAGCCAGGGACATCACACTCCACTACAACCAGACTGAGAGGTCAAGGCAAATGATCACCATGACAAAATGCATGTTTCTGCCCAGTGATGGGATAACTGGTGTACTATTCTCCTCAATAAAATAACATTAAGGCAAGAATTCCTCAAGGAATCCTGCTGAAGGCCAGCGTGAGCTAAAATCTGAAGAGTTTGAAAAGCTTTTGGTTCTACTTCAACAGAGCAGTAAACAAAAGGAGAAGATGTTGGGTAGCCCTTTGCTCATCTCTTACTCTAGAACCACGTCTGCGCCAGCCCAGCTCACAGGAAAAGACAATGTAAGCATATAACAAATAACAAGCAATAGTGGGGACCTAAGAGCTGCTGAGTCATGTGTGAATCTTGACAGATACCTCTTGTCAAAGCAGGGGGCTGAAGCTCCTGCTAGAAGTCCACATGATTAGGAAATTTTACAGAGCTTATTTAAGCCAGTTTTAGGGAAAATGTGTAATAACAGAATAGAACTTCACTTCTCCAATGTCTCAGAAACTTGAGTTCAATATCTTGCCATGCTTGTTCAAAACAGGATCTAGATCTTTAAGGTCCATTCCAACCCAAAGCATTCTGTGATTCTATGATTTACAGCAGATGGTAAAATACTTACTTATTGCATCAGAAAAAATTCCATTTCAGAAAAAATACATTTGAGATTATTAATTCTAGATTCTTTGGATGTACATAGCCTTCTGAGACAGACTGGGTGTATTAAAGGCCTAATATGCAACAGACTGCAAATGAAGTTTTTCAATTGTCAAAAAGAGGCTGTTTAAGGTGGATACTAATAACTATTTTAAAAACTGTTGCCTTGCCCTGGGATGAGCTCTTACCTTTCAAACTTAATTTTTTAATTAATGTTTTTAATGTTTGTTTATATTGCACCTTTAAAGTACCTGACTCTGAG
Organism: Apus apus; assembly: GCF_020740795.1. Taxonomy (NCBI): domain Eukaryota; kingdom Metazoa; phylum Chordata; class Aves; order Apodiformes; family Apodidae; genus Apus; species Apus apus. The sequence continues at coordinate 13,058,626 of NC_067294.1, read as the reverse complement.
TCTGGTAGATCCATTATAACTTGCTTGGAAGCTTACCATGAGAACCTCTAGAAAATTCCTGGTGCCTGGAGGCAATTTAAAAAATGGTTTGCATTTTTTTAAATCCTATCTTAAGCTCCAGGAAGTCAGTCAGTCAGGACCAGAGTCAGCACCAGGACCTGCACCAACTGTGTTACCAACTCTATCTTACTTTCTGCCAGAAACTGATCTCCCTGAGAAAATAGTATTTTCTGTCCTTTACAGCTGTTTGCCCTGTCCCCACACTGATTTAATTTTCAATGGTACAATACTAAAAGCAATAGGGAGAGAATTTATTGATATGCAAAATACTACAAATTGAAGATGCAGGTTTATGAAAGCAAACTCCCCCAAACGTCTAACTCCTGCTGTAACTAGTGAAACCAGTCATTGTCAAATGTCTAGCAATATTTCAAGATAAAATTCATGTGACTGGATTAAAACATTTAACAGACTTTTGTCTTCATACAGAATAATAAAGTTAGCAAGTATACTTGTTAATTCATAGAGGAAGCACTTAGGATTAAGTGGCGTATGGCTGTGCCAAAATATGACAGATCTAATGACCTGACCTATGATGAAAATTATGAGGTACATTCATTTATAGTAACTTATAAAAAGATAAATCTTTTTATCCCTCTGTTACAAAGACAACAGGTTAGCTCATATACTGAGAAACAGAACAGTACTATCTCATCCTGAGGATGAAGCAAAGATACAAGATAAAGAAATCTTTTTAAAAAATGTAAATGTCAAATTACCTAAGTAAACTGTGTCTGGCAATTCATACACATGCATATTTTCTACTATAGAGCAATTAGGCTTCAGCTTCCTTGATCTCCACAGCAGAAAGTAAAGGAAAACTATTATCAAACAGACTATACCATTCTCCCTATTAAATGCAGCAGAACATGATCTTGTTTGCCCAGATACAATTGCACAGCATATTGTTTTAAGAGCCTCCAGATGAATATCTATGTAAATGACCTCAGCTCCACATGCTGCTTTTGCTGCACTGCAAATGCTGCTGGGTAAAACCATGTGTGAACCAAGAAGGACCTAACTGACAATGCCTGGTGTAAGAGTAGGAGAAGGGAATTCCCTGCATTCCAGAGGCATCACCAGCAGTGCTGCTGTACATCCTTTGTGCAGCACAGGGCAGTGTCCTCTCTGGCATATGCACTCTCTCTTTCATACACTGAAGCTGCTGAAGACCAGTGTGCTCAAGGTCTCTGCCCAAGTGGCCTTCCCACAGAACAGACTCCTGGGAACTTGCTCTTGCTTCCTCTTAAGACAGCTTCCATTTGCAGGGATCAAGGGGAAGGGGAATAAATCTCACTAAAGTAATTTTACTAGGGCAAAATAAACAAATCAATCAGCCCATCAAAAAAAACAGTATCTGAAGTGTCAGAACCTCTAATTAAAGCCAAGTAATTAATTTGACTGTGACAGATAGCCACTGCCATCACCTGTAATGCACTGTATTCTGCACATGGCACATGCATACACATAACTTACATACATCCCATAAAGCTCACTTTGTTTCTGTAAAGGCTCAGTTCCCTTTTCTTCCAAGCAAGAAAAAAAACAGTGAGCATGGATGTTTGTGAATAAAATTGCTACAGCTTCAAATTACAACTAATTGTCTAAGTCATTCACCTCATTTCAATGTTAACTGCTGCCTTTTAGGACAAATATAATAATCTTTGGACTTCCTCTGTGGTTTTTGGTTGGTTTTTTTGTTTGTTTGTTTTAAATAAAAGTGGATGGTAATGTATGCAAAAACTGTAGGTTGGCTTAGCCTCTCTTGGGAAAGTCAACCTTGGCCTTTGAAAACAGATCGAGTCTCTTGTCTGTATCTGTCTCAGTAACACAGGCCATCTCAAATCGAGAGGGAGTCTTGCGGTAAAAGCAAGAAGAAGAGGGAGGAAAAACAACTCTACTGTTCCCAAACAGGGTCTGGGGTGGGGGGGGAGAGGAGAGGGGCAGGGGGAGTGCAAACAGGAACAACTGAGGATGAGAGCTGTGGCAGAGAAGCCCCCATAAGGACAGCTGCCTCTTCTGCAATGCTTTACATCAGCAAGTGCAAACCACCCAAGGAGCAAAACATCACACAGCCTCAGGCTTGGAAGCATGAGGGAAGTGCCAAGAAAGAGACAGACTCAGAGGAGGGGACAACCAACCTATGGAAAGGGATGAGGCAAAACAATGTAAGGAAGGAACATACTGTATCACTAAACTATTTTCCCCAAATAAAAAATCCTGAAACCTTTTCACTTTTGAGAGAAAGAAGTCAAAATGAGAAAATTGCATTAAGAATTATTTTTCAATTATCTTTTCCTCTTAAAAAACTTCAACATGCTACAAGTCTATTTATATTTAAACTATTTGGAAAAACAAACAAAACCAAACCAAAATCACAGTCTTTCTTACACATACTGAAATGCCTGTAATGTAATACATAGGCTGTGCTTTGGCAGTTTGCACTGGAATTAAATATCAGTGAAAGAACCTAACATTCCTGCATATACTTACAAGATACAGCAATGGGGGGTAAAGCAACTAAAGACACCAGTAACTATTGAGGGATAATACATCCAGAAATAAAAAATACCCCAGCTAAAATCCAACTAAGGCAAGCAACTAAGGCGAGTCTTTGACTTCTAGTGGACACTGTTCTTGTCAGTGATAGGGAAGGTTCTTGGTGGTTATCAATTAACGGGTAACATATATCTCTTTCAGTAGGGAAAAAAGAGTATTCCATGCAGTTTTACTAGATAATAAGTGAAATGCTTTTTGCAATCCAACTTCCTTTAGTTTTTCTTCCAAATAGCATAATATCCTCAGATGAGAATGCTAAATCCTGTCACCAATTTAGCATCTAAGTGAAGTAGCATAAGTATTTGCCACAAAAACTTAAACTTTGCAACAGAAATAAATTCTGTTATTTAGGCTTTCATTTAACAACAAAAAAAAACAACAAACAAAACAGTAATTGTATCCAAACACTTGGAGTTGTAAAGAAAAGTACATAACCTAAAGTTGTTCATTTCAATTTTGTAGTCACTTATTGCTGATGTTCAAGAAACCATGAAGTAATGGGTTTATCCCACCCATTTAATTACTTGCTATATCATTCAAGCTATGTCCTAAAGGTCAAAGAACCCTCATATAAGCATTTTCCTTCCAATAATTTTTGCCATGAATTGTCAAGTACAGAAATTCATTGCTAAAAATTTTAGGACATAATGATGCATATGGATTCAAGACCAATTTAGTGGCTTAAAGACTACATACAGATTAGAGTTTCATTTCACACTAATTTACATATGAAGTCTGCTTGTTCTAATTTTCCTAAAGTTGTCATACGTTTTGCATTTTGTTACATTGTTATTAATGGAAAATTTGGGATCAGCTTGCTGTGGCATACCTTGGACCTTGATAAGCCTGAGCAATATTTTGAGCTGTAAATTATAATTAGTGGCCTATAACTGCTGTATGTCAAACACTTAAGCTGCATATCTAACAGCTGCTAATAGCTAACCTGGAGTTAGTGAGATCAATAGGGGTGCATTAGTGTAAGCAAGAGGAGAAAGCAGAATGTTTAACTGCTGAAGCTAGGAAGAAATCACATTCAAGTAATTTCATAATTAATGGTTCATCACTGTCTTTGTCATGTGCTCCCCTGAAATACCTATCCTTTGCCAGATATGGTACAGCTGGATCACTAGTATACTCAATTTTTGTTCCTTTCCCTCAGAAGTACACCTGTAGTTGCACTGTGTCAGTACATGTGGTCTTGCTGCACTCACAAACTGGATCAGGAATGTTGTTCTGTTGTTTGTTTCTGTGACACAGCTGAGACTTTATTTTACTAGTGTTAATACTGATAACTACCACAAGTTAATGCTAGATGTGTTCTGATGTTCAAAGAAAACTTAGTAGGTAGATTTTCAGTCAAAATAGTTTTGAAGGCAAGTATAACTGTCATAAAATCTAGTTCATTTATGGGATGGTGATGAGATTCTCATTCCAGTCTAACCAACAATCCAGTATATAAACTCTTTCAAGCTTAGCATTGGCATAGACAGACAGTTCATTAACAGGAGCTACTGGAGCACATCTTCACCAATCACACTGGTAAGCCACCCCTCATTAGTTTCATAATTACACTGTATATGCCCCGCACATCACATAGCATGTTTTTGAGCTATTAAAATATAGCTTTCATTTTCTGAAAGACTAAGCACATTAAATCACTCAAGCCAGGAGTAGCACTCTCTTAAACAAATCAGAATTCACATTAGACATTTAAACTGACTTTTTTTCTGAATGACACAATCTAGCAAGGTACAATATTGCTGATCTTCAGAAGCTGTTTGTTCTTCAGAGATAATTTTTTAATTATGAAGAAAACTACAGCTGTGATGACTAGGCTGACCTATAAAATCACTATTGTTTGGTTTGCATGTGGTATTCTAGCCTCCATTATTCTCACCATCCCTTGAGAAAAGCTGGAATTGCTCTTTAAATCAAAGTCACTTAGACTTTGTATGAAAATGGACACACTGATGGTACATTTCACATACAAAAGGTATTTATGATGTACCTTCTACTTCCTTCAAGAAGAAGCCACAGAATTTTGCACTGAAGTACTGTTCACCTAGATACATATACATTTATTTTTCCTAGCAAAAAATACAAAGCAAACATGCAGGACTATGTGGGCAGCACTTGGAATGAAATGTCCTCCACAGATCCAGCAGCCAGCAAGAATAAAACAGGTCCAGCTACAGCATTCAAAAGACAACACCTTGTATGCTTCCACACAAAATCATTAACACACTCCTCTCAGCACCTATTCTGGCTGGCAGCTTCTTTTTCTCAGCAACTCAGAAACATTTGTTTCTGCATTGAAAACACTTCATCCTTCTGATTGTATTACCCATCGATACTGTAAGTACAATTTTGAGTACTTCTGCTTTTCTAGTTACAACTACAAACATACCAACAACAACAGCAATCATGCAAAAAGGCTACCTTCCTCCTCTCCAAATGTCGGTGTGCAGGTAAGTTACAGTGCCTGCAATTACACATATGCAACAAGTAATTGTACTGTGACCCTCAGTGTGTATCTCCTACCCTCTTGCCCCGCCCCACAGAGGAATCAAAGCAAGGGCAAATGGAACTAACTTTTCATTTAGTTGCTTCTGAGTACATTTGAGGCTACCAAATGCATAATGAGTAGCTATGGTAAATACTACGTTTACATGGCTTTTCTGACAGGTTATTCTATCTGAGGAAAGCATTGTCCCAAATATTTAGCTAAACCATTAAATGTATGTACGTAGTTAGTTCATACTGCAGACAGCAAATAAAATTGTAGACAACAGGAAGGTCTCTAGAGGATTTAAGATTTTTACAAACTATTTTTTTCGTATAATCAAATTAATCTCCATTTAAATTTAAACTTTTTCCAATAGCGCATAAACCTCATATACAATAGTAATACTTAGGCAGTGTCCTGTGTTATTCCACATGCTCCTGAAGCTGTCTGTAAGCCATTCCCCAACAGATTACAGCATTACTTTGATTGTCTGACCATTATATCTGTTCTCTCAGATTTGAAGCAGAACAATGCATCACTTCTTAACAGAGTTCATGTGAATGGAATATAAAACAAGCCTGCAGAGGAATAATGATTTTTGTCTGTAAATGTTACTGCATCCCACATATACAATTTCATGGGAAAAATTATGTACTTCTATGGCCCAAATGAGACAAAACTACTATAAATAAATACAGCCAGTACTTTGTCTTTTAAGAGCACCTCAAGATTCTCTAGAAATCAAAAAATGAGAATCCTAATGGCAAATGCCAGATATATTCACTCTATCAAAGTATATGTTCTTTTCCACATACCTCTCCCAAACTACAAGTGTATCCAGTCTTACTAAAAGATGCAAGTGATTTACATTCAAAACAGCCTAACAGTAAAATATTTCCATTAGATTTTGTTCCCTTTACGTTCTGTCTTGGTTAATCTCACACTCCACAGACTCTCCCATAAAACTAAAATAATTCAAATCCTTATCATTCACTTTAAAACCTCTGCATTTACCTTGTTTTCCTCCTTTAAAATTATACTGAGAAAAATACTTCAGGACTATCCTGCAATTTGGAAGACTTCCCTTTTGGAAGAACTTATTACTCCACAACTGTAAAATGTCATCAGCAATTCTTGTAAGATCACCAGCTGTTGAAAATGGCTTGACTTTCTACATTGACCTTTAATATTTGTATTTTCCAAGAGGTATTCTGTACTTTAACATCTGCTTAAAACAGACCATAACTAAAATGAGACCAGCACTAAAACTTAACTCAGAGAAATTTAAATGTGTGTGTGTGCATAAGAGGCAAGAAGCAGTCACCTCTTCATAATACGCAATTGAGGCTGCCAGTGAATACTTCATAGATCTTTTCTAATATTTGAATTGAATGTTAAAACCAGGAGAAATTCACACTTAGCCTATGTATGAATGTGATGTGTAATGTGACTTTGTTTTTTAACAAAGAAGTTCATCATGTACAGTACAGGATAAAGGTTGGTGATACCTCGTCATAAACTTGGTATGAAAGACAATATGATGAATGAAGGATACGAATGAAAGCTAATGGAGGGTAAATTGGTTATGTGCAAGGGTTGTTTGCAGCCAGTGTTCTTCGGTTTTATAAGCTATCTTCACAGGACTGTGCTCCCTCCACACCCACAAAGCAGTTAGGTTTCATAACAGTTATTTTGTGCCTGTAGCTGAAGATCTGATTCAGTTCAAGGCTAGAGGCAATTATTGCCTGTCTTTGCCATGTTTCTTTGCTTGCTGAAAATAAGTGAAACTTTGAGAACCTTACTATGCATTTCCTGTAAGAAGGGAACAGATCTTGATGCCCAGATAGGTCTCATGAAAGCAAGCAATAAAAAGATACTAGCACTCTGGAGATGCTTTATCTATCAATTCAAGTCCTTCAAACGTCTCACACAGGAGGTGCAGATCTAGCTGAACAAAACCTCCGCAAGGTGTCTTGAAAAATATTTGCTTTGTTCACATGAAGTATCTCTCTTTTTGAGAGGATACTTTGGTACATAACTGACACCTGAGAAAGATAATGTTGCAGTCTAGAGCTGCCACAAGCAAATGCAAGGTCTCAAAACAATATAACACAAGGAATAAGTTGCAGCTAATCAGCCAAAATCAAGAAAAAGAAACTCTGTTCCTACAGTCTTGTTTAGACATTTCTAAAAGCTCTAGGCAAATATGCAGATGAAGCTTTGCAGCAAGAAAACATTCTATCTGTAACTCATCCCTGATCTATGGCCGGGAGGCAGAAAGATTAAACAACAGGCTTTAAACAATCAAAGGAATATGTTAGATTAAACTTTTTTGTGTTAGTGACAGTCACTGTTGACTTCCAGGATAAGAAAATAAACAGAACATGCTCAATGTAAATAGCATGAAACCAACAATTTAGTATCATTCGCCAAGGGTTAAATCTTAACTTTTCTTTCAAACAGAGCAAAATACAATCTAATTTGATGTTGGTATGAAAAATATACTCTGATTAATTTATCACCTTCATTAAATAAATTATAAATATTTTTACACTCCTATAATCTAGAGAAGGTACATAATATGTTGCTCAACCTTAAAAGCTAGAAACATTTTGTTTCCTGTTCTTTCACATTTAAATGTATCCTCATTTTGCATTATGGCAAATTTTGTTCCACACATATTTAGACTTACCCATTCTTGAATTAACCTGTTGTTGGTCTGTTGTGAGTCATTTTGTTTGAACATCTGGACTAATCACATGCTTCAACTGAAAATAAGTAATTTATGAGTTATGAGAATGAAAAAGATGGTCTATGAAGATTGGCCTGCATATGTTCAGTGCATTATGAAAAAATACATAGAAGTTGTGTTCGTAAAGTTTATGGCATACACTAAAAATGAGATGCTTATCTGGGTTTGTAGCAAGGCAGTTTACAGTTTCATAGTTAAACGAGTCTACATTTATTAAAAATATAACTAATATTACAGTGCCATATGTATATAATCAATATTTAATTAATAGAATCAAAGAATCACAGAATGGTTTGGGTTGGAAGGGACCTTTAAGATCATCCAGTTCCAACCAGGGAGGAGGCATGGACACCTTCCACTAAATTATGTTGCTCAGGGCCTCATCCAACCTGGCCTTGACCACTTCCAGAGAGGGGGATTCACAACTTCCCCATGGCAACCTGTTCCAGTGTCTCAACACCCTCACACTAAAGAATTTCTTCCTAATGTCTAACCTAAATCTCACCTCTCCTGGCTTAAAACCATCAGCCTGTCGCTACACACTTTCAAAACAAGTTCGTCCCCAGCTTTTTTGTTGGCACCCTCCAGGTCTCCCCAGAGCCTTCTCTTCTTCAGGCTGAACAGCCCCAGCTCTCTCAGCCTGTCTTTGTAGGAGAGGTGCTCCAGCCTTTTGATCATCTTCATGGTCCTCCTCTTGAATATCAAGTGACAGAATAATTTTTTGATTGATAATCTAAACATAGGCAGTAACAGGACCGGTACTGAAAACAATGCTGCTACACACAGCTTTAAAGCACAGTTTCTGAATTTAAGGTCACACTAGAGCTCAAATGGACAACCCTATACTTTTTGAGCTACATACAACCCTGTCCCTGCTCCCCTTGCATCAGCACAAGGCATGTGCAGACATGTAAGGAGCTCAATAAGCTTGTTTCTACTGTAATAATTTTCAGCTAGAAATATGTGTCATATATGACTGATTGTCACAGTATTGCTGGTGCTGACACTGAAAACAGGGAGATAACGTACTGGAGTGGAACAATACTGGAGAGGTAAGTTTCAACCACTTCAGTGCAGCTGACATTGAAACTTGTTTAAGCTAATCACAGGAAAAAACTCTCTCCAGGTCCTCTCTAATGTTAAAAGGATCCTGCCTGCCAATCAGGAATTGGTTGTACTCATTTTGAGGTTTTTATTAAACATAGCTTTTCAAGACACATTCAGAAATTACTGAATTGAAACGAACCACTGTAGTTTTTCCACTAACTTCAATACACGCTTTTCACTGTGGGCGCTGTCAGACATGCTGTTCTCGCCACTTATGTCCGTAAAGAAATGTCTTCTTACGTACTTCACAATCCCAGAACGCCACCAGAAGTCTGCATCCAAACCTGCAGTGTTAACCTGGCCATAACACTTACCCTGTTTTTCATATAAACTCGTTTAGAGAGCCGATATACAGTGAAGGAGCATCTAGGTATGTTAAAATTTGAATATGCATCAACAACAGTATTTTTAATCCTGAGCCAAGCCCTTTAGACCAAGTACTTTCTTCACAGGCCTACAGGCACACATCTAGTACTATTCACTTATTTGACTGCTTATACCTAGATGTCTAATATAAGTTTATGATCTAGGCCCTCTATAGGGCTCTAGTCCCACTCTAGTAATGGAGAAAAAAGGGAACTTCCCGAGTCTATTCACGCCAAGTATCTTAGACTCCTGCTGCTATATTGCTTTTAAAGATGCATACCTTTCTCCATTGACTAAAGAGAGGAAACTACAGGGCTGGCTTAGAAAAATAACCTGACTAAACATCAGCATTATAAATACCTTCCTTCATGTCTAAACCAAATCGTTACATTCCTAAGATTAAAATATTGGAAACAAGAAATAATTCCAAGAAAACTGTCCATAAAATACACTGCATGACAGAAAAATGTTGATGTAAGCTGCAAATTTGGACTTTCCTGTATTAGATGCTTCAGGCAAGTCATTTGCACCCTTTTTCAAGAAAGTGCTTTGTCTTTATAAAATAAATCATCAGTGTTGGTGACTGCAGCAGAGTTAGACCTTTCCTAGATTTTTGTATCAATTATGCTTTGACAGTGCTGAATTATTCCATTCTGTTAAATATACCTCAGTTAATTAAAAGGTTGTCTTTTTTTTTCAGGAAGCAATATAATTCATGATGAAGTAGGAGATTAATGCATTCTAAGTCAGAAATCCTGTGGGTGAAAGTCAAATTGGTTTTGGAACAGACATGTTTTCATATCCACCTCATTGACTAAATATTCCTGAAAGACTTCAAATCTGAACTGAGGGAGTGCAAAGCTGCATATAGAAGCATGGAGCTTTTATTATTTTCCTCTGACTTAAAACAATAGAACAGGATTGTACATCCCAAGAATGAGTTACAATTCTCCAAACACCACCCAATACCAGGCAAAGTGCCTGCAGTGCCACAAACAGCGTAACAGGGAAAGGTGAGCTTTTAGAGTGGTTTGTATTTTGGAGAAGCAGGAGATCAAGAAACTCATGTATTTACTATTCCACTGAAAAGCTTGTAAATATCAGGAGCTTCTTAACTTGTATCTTTATGTATACATGAACTGCTCATTTAGGTAAGTAAACAAATACATTTTCTGCATAAATGTTTTCAGGAGAAAAAGCCTCCAAACTTGTGCTGCATGGGAAAGATACATTCTCAAACTGTTAAGTCAATTAAAGAGATAGGAATTAATAAGTGTCAGTTCACTTACAGTGGACCACTACACCACAGCACTTTGAAAAATGCCAGTGACAAATACTGTAATATAACTCTCAGAGGCGGGATGAAGGTTGCGAGCTAGAAGAATGTGCATTTCCTCAGAGGCTAAAACAGAAGGCCTTGTTCCTACTGTGAGAGGACAAGACAACAGAGAAAAAAATATTTGCACATTCTCTGTTATGCCTAGAGTCTTCCTAATGCAGGGCTTACAAAAGTGCTCTGAGCAGCTCATTTCCTCACTCTAGGCACAGAGAACTACTTGAAGACACATGCTGCCCTGCACTGTGATAATTTTTTCCTCCTGAGAGACCACAGATGAGCACAACAAAAATGGAAGTTTGATCAGATTTGGTACAATCAACAGTCCCCTACATGGTTCCATAAAATATTGGGCTAAATAATAACTTGCCATAAGCTGTCACTGTTCAAGTGCTTCTAATAAGAGACAGAAGAGTGTTTCATAGTAGATAAGTGCTTCCCTCAGACATTGCAAATAAGATTTATGCCTTGTCTTTATTATGACTTCTGCTGGCCTAACTGAGGAGATATGCTCCTGGACTAACAAAAAACCAGAAACTTCTCCTGCAGGTGCATTTACATCATAAACTGGCATTTCCAACAGACTAATTTGACTCTTTTCTAGGAAATCATATTACTACAATCATACATAGCACAGCCTTCCTGCATCACCACTTTCATTCTGGGAAGACCTTCAGGAAGTGTATTTAAGTCCTGAAATTGTTACAGCTGTGCTAAGATTCCTTCAAGCTTTCTCAGCTTCTCTTCTATCAATTTCCTAAGGAAAGAAAGTTACTCAGAATAGGACTCCAAGTCTTATGATGTTCAATGTAAGGACACCTACTGGTTGCCATTCTAGGCTCCTAATTTAAACCTTACTCCCTTCAACCACCAATATCCTTGCCAGATCACAGTACAGCCAGCCCTGCAGTACACAGCAATGCAGACAGCACTAGCACCTCTGCAGAAACCAGGCAGACAGCATTACATCCCAGTATGTACATTGTTTGCTCTCCAAGAACAAAGATCCTCAACAGGTGTTTCTTCAGTGTCACTTTGGCTGCACTGATTTATTTCACTTAAGGGAACTAATCAAGGTTCTGTTGGCTTTTACCCAAAGATGTCTCCTGCCCAGAGGTCTGAAAGTGTGAGAAACAACTATCAGGCACTTTACAACTTTTTTATTCTTGGACTATCCTTTTTTTTGTCCTACTTTGGGACAATTAAAAATTCTGACTGTAAAATTTAAGCTATAACTGAGTAAGAAACTGTAGCAGATCTCTTATTTGACTTACTCAGATTTAATGTTTATCCCATAAATACAGAGCTACTGTTTATTCCCTGTAGAACACCACCAGACTCTGAAAAGCCATGTGAAAAAGTTCTAGAGAAAGACTTTGGCTTTTTACAGATCTGGAAACTTGTACCATGTAATGAAAAAGCTTGTAATTTTCTACACAGAGTCAACACATCTCAGAACTAAAACAGCTAAAATGAAAAAAGTTTAAGAAGTCCAGACAAGCAAGGAGATTAATCTGTTTTTAATTATTCACATTATTTCAATTACACACTACTAGATAAAACCCAAGACCACATGCACTGTGAGAACTGGTCTGAATTCCATTTTGATTAGCAGCAATACAGTGAAGTTAAATTAAAAAAAAAAAAAGTGTCATCAGAAATCCTTATTCTGTTAGCACTGAAAATTTTGTGTATATGAAATAATTTGATAGGAACATCTCTTTAGTAAAGGGCTGCTAACAGGTGAAATGGAAAATAAGAAAGTTACAGGTCAGCAGCAAGTATTTAAGAAAAGGCTTATTTATGCACTTATTAGAGTAAGCGCTGTTTAATTTTAATGTTCAGTGTTATAAGAGCAGTTTTTATTATCCTGTCTCTTCCAGGTTTTTTTAGTTCTTTTCTCTCATCCTATAATGTAGATGCATTTGGACTACTTTTTATGTTAAGCACAAAGAGTTCCAAAAATTATAAGACATGCAAGATTAGACCCAGCCAGTACCTAAAAAAAAATAATCTTATAAACTTCATAAAGACGAAACCTTTGCCAATATATTTTTCTCAGTTACTCCCTGTCACCAACTACTAGACAGTGTCAAGACTGCAAAGATGACTGGTCCTAACTCTGTGCGCAAAGAAGTGCTTTGTTATTAATTTGACCCATTAAATATCAGCAGTGCTGTTATCTACACAATAATGAATTATAACCTGGTCATGTTTTGTTTCACATAGTTGGGCACAGACTATATTTGTAGCATTATCATCATATTACTTTCCTTATTGAATTGTAAGTTGATGAAACAATCCATTTGACTATAAAAAATAATCACTTATGCCAAGTGCAAAAGCTCATAACTGTATTTCTGCAAATGGGATAAGGATGAATAAATTCTTAAAACTATTCAGTTAGATCATTTAGGGCTGCCTGTGAATTTGTTAGAAAAGTTCATCTAACTGATGCACTAATCCTCTGCATCAGAACATAACAGCAAATAAATAAATTTTTTAAATGCTATAAATACATTATTAAAGATCATATAGAAACAGCAAGAGATGTATCTCAAAAAGCATTCTACAAGCATATTACTGCGTTCAAAACTTAACTTTTAAGGTATACAATTCACTGTGATAGAGAATGCTTAGGAAAAAAAATTAAAAAGATCTTTAAACAATATTGCAGATGTTATTGGAATTAAACTTGCTCAGAGGTAACACAATGACAAATACGGTAGTTCTAAGTGCTAAATGACAACCAGGCATTGTAGTCAAAAGTAATATTTGTTAACGATGTAGAAGGTGACACTTATTTAGAAATCTCTTACCTGCCTTGGTTGAATATCTCCTGAAAAGGTTTGTTCTGTGAAAAATGCAAGTCTTTTTGTATAAATCAGAGGCAAAGGTGTGCTTGACACATCCAGTTTTCAGCAGCGCTCAAGTGTTGTAAGTGTAAGTAATAAATTGGCTTCTCAAAGTAGCTCAGACCATATTAATTGGAAACAGAGTCACTGCTTGCAAGGTTGCTGATGCTGCTCCTTCGGCTTTGTGCCTTTGCAGAAAGCTGATGTATGAACAAGCCAGAGAGAAAATTCCTATCTCTCTCTTTCTCTTTTTCCCTTTCCCTCTTTCTCTTAAATGATGAGTTAGAGTTCAGCTTATTCTGCAGACGATAGCAGAGGACAGGCTGACAGGCAAGAGTGTTGTTCCCTCCCCTGCCGAGACACACTGAATGTGTTGTGAATAAAGACAAAGCCCTGTACCAGTGCACCAAATCACTCTGTAGATAAGAGCTGCAAGGATGTGCTGTGCTGTTCTTCAGCACGCAGACAAGCTTTAAATGCAGTCGGACAAACTCATCATGATTTCCTCACTGAAGACTTGCAGCAATAACTTTTGTTGGGGTCCAAACCTTCTCTGCAAGGGGAACTCCATTTCTGAACCTGACCAGAGTTCTGTTTTGCCTTCTGGAACTGGTTATCTATATGGTTTTGTTTTATACAATATAAAGGGCAATGTAGTTTTAGTTTCTACTTCTGGCTAATAGGTACCTGACTAGATATACTGCCAATTTGCCATATAGTTAATCAAACCCTCTATCATCCTTCCTGACACTTCAATTTTAGGTTTTGTACTGAAGTTAGGCCTAAAGAATATTTGCTAAACAGTTTTGCACATGAAAAAGTGCTTTCCACTCTGCCTCCCTCCCCTTTCTTTTTCAGTGTAAGTAGACAAAAATTAGATAATACTATTAACTACTCAAAACTAGTAATGATGCCATTGGAACAATAAAGCGAAGCTTACTGTAAACAGAAACTAAAACTATCTAATCAGCAAATAATACATAAAAATGACTGTTTTCAAAAGCCATACTAAATATATGGGAAATGCATGCTGTTTCAGGTTCACTGACAGTGGACTTCAAGCAGTTTTGAGAAGATAATATTTATTTTCCATGCTCCTATCTGTGAATACTGACTACTAGCAGGTGCAAAAGGCTTACAGCAATGTTAATAAAAAGAACAGCGATTTTTAATGTTGCACTTTTTTATTTGCATATGCCTATACATGGTTATATGCAAACCTAGGCTTAAGTGCATAATATGAAACCTCATCCACCTCCTTCCTTGATACCAAAGGTGGCAAAACTTTCAGAAAAAGAGAAAAAAAACCAACAACACCAAACCAACTTATTTTCCCTTTATATGGTCTGAGTTATTGGAAAGAGCCTTCCTCCCTCCACCTGCAAATGATAGAAGCTCTTCACGAAGTATTGCCCCATTAGTGGCTGTGAAGTCTGGAAATCTTAAAGCCCCTTGAGCACCAAGGTGCTTGGACTGTGGGAAGAAAGGATAGTTTAGAAAAGAGAAGGCAGGATAAGGCATTTCTGAAAGCATGTCTACTGCCTTGCAGAAGCCATATTAGATTGCTGGATACCTAGGGAGCCACAAAATATCACATGGAAACCTAGAAACTGGACAAAACTCTTGACTTTGTAGCAATATGACTACAGAGTATCAGATTCTTGTAGCACCAATGGCAAAGCCACAGCTCTCACTTTCACACACAAACCTCCACAGTCTTGTCATAATGTAATAATAACCATTTTTCATACTGAACAAAGACTGCTGTCCTGCAACACAGCCTGTGCATTTTTCATTGCAAATGAAAGTGAATTCATTTCCTGTTGGTTCAAACCCTGGTCACTGTGAGATCTAGGTTTTACTAAAAGAGAAATTATTGAGACATTTCAACACTTGCATCCAATTTTGTATGGTTTGAAAAGATAACATGCAGAAAAATGACAGCAAATGTTAAACACTGAAAAATGCAGTCTGTCCCAGGCTGATATTTACACGGAACCTGATCACACACCGCTATTGTTTTAGTTAATTTAAGTTATCAGGAAATAAAGAAAAATAGTATGTGGTAGCCTGTGCTAGAACAGCAAGGACAAGAAACTTTTGCCAGTAGTCATCAATTTTCCCAAGGGTGTTGCACCCAAGTTTGTCGCATATGCTAACTGGAAATTTGATTTTATGAGGAAATTGCTATTCCTAAGGGAAATATTATGAGTATTTGGCACTCAGCTTTATGTTTAAAAACCTAAAATTGTTTGAGAAGGCTTGAGAATGACCACTGGTACTGAAGCCTTTTTGCCTCCTCCTTCCGATAAGCTGAATGCTTGGAAGCTTGGATCAGAGGTCTCTTGCCTTTCTACTACTTTATAATGCAGAAGTGTTATGCTTTAATATGGCAGTAAATTTCACTGAGAAGGTGCACACACTAAAGATGTATGTCCCTGTAAAAGCTCTTACTGAGCCAAAGGCTGCACAGTGCTCAATATTTCCATGAGGAAGAGGAAGTTTTCAGTTTCCACTGGCTTTCAGAGGAGTGGAGGACTCTGCATCTTAGAAGCCTCACTGAGCAACTTTAGAATCCCATCCAGTGCAGAAACAACACCTAAGTCATAAAACATTCCAAGGGTTACAGATGAAACTATGGACAAATAAACAATCAATTATTAAAACATAACCACTATTCTAGAATTTAGTCTATGCCTTCATTATTTTGTATAAAGATTTGTAGCTTTTAAAGTTCATACTAGTATCAGTATTTAAAAAGAAAATGTATCAAATCCACTGAGACAGGGTATCAGAAAAAAATCAAACCTCTTCTAAAATATCTCATTCTGTATGACATGCTAATAGGAATAAATTCACTGCATACTAAAATGACCAGCCCTGGGCAGCTCAAAATCCCTATTTGAGAACATTCAGAGCCATAAAATTACTCACCCAAAAATTTCCATCCAGAGAAACCATCACCAATACTAAAAGTATGTCACAGTGGTAATACTTTTGCCAGCTACTCATAAAGCTCATCCATCTAATAAGTCATTGCATAATAATTAATAAACAATTAATAAACAATTATTAAACAGCCAGATTCCTTCCAAGTAATCCAGACAAGAAACGGAAAACATTCTATGCAAGGCCAGTTGCCAAAGAAAGAACAGACAGCTTAATATTCAGAAATTCATCAACCTGTATAAAATAAAAAGAACTAACAAAACCAGAGACTAAAAACTGCTCATACAAGTTTCATTATGAGGTTAACCATGTCATAAGCCTTGTGAGTTTGGTGGCACCAGAGTTTTCTCCTTTGAAAACACCAGCAGTTTTGATAAAATATTGTACGCTGTTGCCCAACTCCTTACTGCAACTGGAACCAAAATGGACAATTTTGAGTCTGACTAAATTCTTCATTGCTTCCTGTAAGCATGAGGGCCAGATGTACCTAAAAAATACATGCACAGCTAATGCAACCAATTCAGCTTATTTCCTGACTCAAATCTGTTTCTGAACACACAGAACAGTAGTTATCTGAGTAACATCACAACGATAAATAGTTATGTTTGAGAACTGTATAGCTCAAGCTATTAGTAAAGGGCCATAACATACAGATTCTTTAATTTGTAAAGCACTATCTGAATCTGAAATACCTCAGTGGAACAAAAATTACTATTAAATCATTTAAGGAAAAGATGACCTCAAGTTATTCCTTGTTGACCTATATTGTAGAAGGGACACTGAAGTTAGTACCTGTGGGGAATCAGCAAACAAAAATGACAGTGTAAATGAAAAATTAGGAGTTAATTGTTTTTTCATTGTTTTAAATTGTAAAGAAGACGTTTTCTTCCTTTTTTCTCATTTGTCATTTTTTTTTCTTTACTTATAACACAGTGGG
Organism: Apus apus; assembly: GCF_020740795.1. Taxonomy (NCBI): domain Eukaryota; kingdom Metazoa; phylum Chordata; class Aves; order Apodiformes; family Apodidae; genus Apus; species Apus apus. The sequence continues at coordinate 13,041,199 of NC_067294.1, read as the reverse complement.
CAATGTCACCTCAAAAATTTCAGGTGATGGTGAGTATGGGGAATTGCACTGCAGGTGGCTAGTGATTAGCACAGTCAAAAGTAATCAAGACAAGGTATCTTGAAGTGGCAAACACGGTAACCTTAATGAATAGGTGGTGCTAAAATACCATCGCTGTCACTGACCTATTTTTTTGATAGCACAAAAACCAAAATAATACCTTTTACCTTCAGAAGTTTGTCTATGATTGGCAGGTAGTATGACAATAAACACGACTGTTTCCAAATCCCTGTGCAGGTTATATCATTTCTTTCTAATCAGATGCTCTCACACGAAAGAATGATGCTGCATATATGAATTGCATATTCCATTAGATCTTCACCTTCATCTACTGCAGCACTGTGGCCCCTACCAGTTCTTTAGTATTCTTGATTTTATTAAGATAGAATGTGTCTCTTTACAATTATTCTTTGACTACCACGTCACCATCATATACAAGGAATACAGAGAGTGTGTGAATGAGTAGGGCAGAAGGTAAGGAACAGACTCCCATTTACTGCTAGTTAAGATACCCCCAGCTGTTCTGCCAGATTCTGCTCCGCACAGCCTCTATGTCAATTCAAAAGCTAATTACCTGACTCCATGTGATTTATGACAGGTTTGAGTAGTTTATTGAGTCATTTGCTGATGAAAAAAATGCTTGATATAACTCTGAACTTTCAGAGATGAAAGGTTACTAAAAATTAAGTCAAACTAAGGGCAGAAGGATAGGAGCTTTTTTATTCTTTTTAGTTTATTTACTAGAAGTATTGCCAGAGACAATGTCTTTGAATAATCTGATACACCCCAGAAAACTTGTCATCAAAGCTTCAGCGTTGTAAATATTACTTAAGACTCAGGATTCCTGAGTAATCCAACAAATTATTTGGGAATGCTTGCAGTTTCAAGAACCAGATTAAGCCATGTCCATGCTGATAGACCATTGAAAATCCAAACTGAGTATGTATCTAAGGTGTAGAAATTGACAATTATTCTGGATTTTATGTCTCAAATGATGGAGATGCTCTCAGTCAGGACTTGGGGTGCTTCATACCAGTCAGAGCTATTGCTATGTTTAGTTTAACAATCTTGATTGAATCAGACTATGCTATTGCTAGAGTGTAAAGACAGAAAATTAAGATCAATTCTGCCTTTGAGCTATTTGGATCTTTCACATGCATAAAATGCTAAATGCACTCATTATACATCATTATTTCATTACTATCTAAATCATCTGTGTATTAGCTCAGATAACTCTGCACCCAAGGGAGTGCTGTAGCTTTTGGGGACTTCCATCATATCATACCGGAAATAAAAAAAAATAATGAAGTAAAGCAAGAGACTTGTTCTCAAAGACCTGTAAAGAGGGCAAGAAAACTGAGTAAGCAAAAGCATTGCCTTAAGTCTGGAAAGCCAAATAAAATATTCTCATGTTTGTAAAGCAAGATAGAGATGGAGATCAACTGTCAGCTCTGGACTTCAAGAGACTTTGGCATGTCTAAAATAAAGGATAATTTAGAATTAGAAGTGTGTACACTGAAATGGGATGAAAATCAGCCACAGGATGAAATAAAATCACTGTGTGCAGGCAGAAAATGGGTCTGAAAGGCATCCTTCCTGTGGAATCCTGCAGCACCCAAGATGGCTCAGAAAGGTTTAATTTAAACCCCTGTACATCAGCATTAGTTAATCTGGCTGTTAAACGTGAGTGTTACCCAATTCTGAATAGCTCTGCTTTTAGGTGATGTAATAAATCAAACCATGTCACATTAATAGAAAACTAATGATAGCAGCTTATTCCCTTTTTTTTTTTTTTCTTCCCCCCCCCCAACTACTAGTGTCCAAAGAGTCGGTCAGCTCTAGGCACTACCCAGGAGATGAATCATGGGGTGCATGATCCATCATGAATGAGGATCTATCCCTGGTCTCAGCCTTTTATTAGTTTTCAGTACCTTATATACAGCTTCCCAATTTTATCACCAGTAGAATATACTGAAATCTATCCCTCAATTTAGCAAAGGGTGGTATAGAAGCAACTAACCTTGGATCTCTAGCTAACAATTCATCATATACAGGCTAGCTGGAAAACAATTTCTAAAAATTCTTTCATTGTCTCAGACTACATTTAAGCTTTTTTAAGTGTAAACAGTCAATTGTTTCTATACACAGGTTAGCAGACCATAAAGAGATTTTCTTACATGCCTGTTTCTAACATATCTAGCTCTTTCTGTTTTGTTTTCCTAGGAAGACCTTTGGCTGAAAATTCCTTCACAGCAAGTTGACAACAGTCGTGACTTGACCACTGTCCCTGGCCCCAACACTGAGCCCTAGGGAACACCACTTGTGACCAGCCACCAACTGGACTTAAGTTCATTCACCACAATTCTTTGAGCCCAGCTATCCAGCTGGCTGAAGCCTGAACATGTAACATTAGCATTTCTCTCTATGTCTATCATTAATTTCAATTTTCAAGTAAGTTAACCTGTTTCTTTTGTAGGTTGTTACAAACAATTGCATCCTTACCTTTCTCAGCAGCTTTCTCTTAGCCACTAGACAATACAGTCTGACACCTTTGTGCTGAATTCTGAACCAGGACCAGGAAGCACAATGAGAAAATTGTTTTTTCTAAACAAGGCAGTTACTTTTTATTCATCCAGAAACACCCAAATTACAGTACTTGATGAGTAAACCAATCTTTGCTTAAGAAATTAGTGATACGTGGCATACAGTCAGGAATTTACCTCCTAATTACAGTGGGAGCTTCAAGTATTTTGAGTCTTGACCGTCAGGTTTCAGAAAGCAACAGGCATCTTTTTTTATCCTCTATTATGGTCAGGTGATATGATTTATCTTTATTTAATCTCCTACTGATGAGGATCAACAATAGGATATATGGATGGATAGATTACAGCTCGGTGCTGATGCTCCACTATACATTGAGCTGTTTATTCAGTAACATGGATTCAGGAAAACAATGACACTTTTAACTTGAGGCCTTGTATAAAAGAGGAATTCTACAAACATATTCTTTCTACCTTCATTGAATTTACACAAAGACTTGAACATACCCTAAAATTGCATATGAAGAAAGGAGGAACAGTCTTCTCCCTCCCTGCCCACCTGCCACTTTCCTGTGGACACTAGAATCCAGGCAACATGATTAAAGGAACACTACCCTTACAGTGTGCTTCTGCTTCTTTCTCTCACTGAATATGAAGAGGCAGCAATATCTAAAGCATACTCAAAACAACTGCAAAACAACTTGGCTCCAGACAGCAGTAACAGTATTTCTTTCTTTCATTGCAAATGAAATGTTTTAGAGCAGATTACAGTGGGCATATGGTAATACACATTCATCTAATTGGAGAAAATACCAGCAGGAGAGTAAATGTCTTTACTTTTGTCCACTTTCCTGAAATGCACTATACACAGCAAAAACCACTACCATACTGGATGACTGAAGAGGAAGCACCCTGAGAACCTGGGGTGTGGCACTGCCAGTAACTGTACAGGCATACAGTTGAAAAAGAAGGTTGTGGGTGGCAACAAAACTGACAAAACTTCCCTCATACGGATGGTTCTGTAAAGAAATAAAAAGCCCAGCCAGCACAGCATGGGCAGCATGACATCTTTGTGGCCAGTGTTTAATCTTACTTGATTTCCTTCTATTACTTTGATATAAGATGGTCAGATGGCATCAGAGAGCATTTCCTACCATCCTCTCTGGTTTTACGCCTAAATGGCAGAGGTGACATGATGCAGGGAAGTAGACTCAAGAATCTATTCTCTCTCTCTGCTTTTAGTTCTTTAGACTTCTTTGAGCCACCCTCTCAGAAAGTGTATCTCTGGCCTTTATGCAGGGAAGGCGAAATCACAGTCAGAGAAGCAGCTGCCTCTTCTGAATATTTCCTGATCAGATGAGAGGAAGCATCAAGAGGCAGGGCTGACTCAAGCCTCTACTCAGCTGCAACAACATCAGTTATAATTCCAGCCTTTCACATGCTCCAGGAGCTTGGAACAGGCTGTATAGTACAAGCATTCTGGCCACAACATCTGTCACACATATATACATAACAGCACCTACATTCATAATCATAACAGTAAAAACAGACATGCCTTTAATGTGCGTGTTTTCAGTTGTTTATAATATTTCCTAACTTGAGCTATTTGGAATAACTTTTGTTTAGAAAGCCAGCCCCTCAGGGAATTTATCATAAAAATTACATCCCTAGTAGGATTTTCAGAGACTGACACTGGAATTTAAAAAAAGAAAGGAAGGAAGGAAGGAAGGAAGGAAGGAAGGAAGGAAGGAAGGAAGGAAGGAAGGAAGGAAGGAAGGAAGGAAGGAAGGAAGGAAGGAAGGAAGGAAGGAAGGAAGGAAGGAAGGAAGGAAGGAAGGAAGGAAGGAAGGAAGGAAGGAAGGAAGGAAGGAAGGAAGGAAGGAAGGAAGGAAGGAAGGAAGGAAGGAAGGAAGGAAGGAAGGAAGGAAGGAAGGAAGGAAGGAAGGAAGGAAGGAAGGAAGGAAGGAAGGAAGGAAGGAAGGAAGGAAGGAAGGAAGGAAGGAAGGAAGGAAGGAAGGAAGGAAGGAAGGAAGGAAGGAAGAAAGAAAGAAAGGAAAGAAACACAAATCAAATAGGGAACCCTAATAGTTGGGTTTGGAAAGGTGGAAGAACAAGGCTGCAGAGAGTAGTGCAGAGAGTAGTGCAGAGCTGGTGAAGAATATGGGATGTGGAAGTGAGCCGAATATGGAGGCTTTGAGTCAAATGTCTAAGGAGTTAAGAAAGAAAAATTGATGTGCAAGAGAACTAAAATTAGGTGATACAAACTGATGGATGGAATCAACTTGGGCAAAAGGAGCTATACAAAGGATATCACACAGACTTTAAGGACCAGAGTAGGAAGCAATCCTGGCAAAAGATCTGTCCTTTCCTGTTAGACACTACCTGTGCAACTACCACTGCTGTAATGTCTCAGTATTTTCTTGAAAAGATGACAAAATTGGCTTGCTGTGCAAGTGTGTATCTGCATGTCTTCAAATTTTTCTTGCCTTATTGAGTGCATAGAATGAACCTGCTTTGGGCTTCAGTCAGGAAGGTTGTTAGAAAATAAGAACAGATTTATTAGGTCAGAAGAAAAGTGTCATTTGGCATCCTCTTTCAGCACGGAGAACAGCTCAGAAGTGCGGAAAAAGTTTAAAAAAATACTTCTGCCAATATAATGCCCCAACTTCCTGAGATGGAGTTTGCATCTGCGTTGTTGTGTTTAATAGCCCTTGATGGGTCTGTGATTTTCTCTAATTGCCTGGTGCTCTTTTTAGACTTTTGATATCCCAAAACCCCCACTTTACACACTTGAATTATGCAGGGCATGTAAAGTACAGCATCTTGGTACAAATCTGCTTTATGAGAGTTTCAGTGGTTGCCCATTGGCTCCTCTGTTTTGAGAGGTGATGAATAATCACTCCTTATTTGCATTCACTTAGAGACGTTTATTGTATGCTTGCTTCAGTTGCTTCTTTTCTGAGTTCTAGTCCATTTAACTTTTCCACATGGGGAATTCATTCCAACCTTCTTGCCACCTCATTATTCTTTTCCATCTCTTTTCCAGGTTCAAAATATCCTTGCCAAATTGGAGAGGGACATCACCTTCTACAAAAGCGTCTGCCTTTTCAGTCATTGTTGGAATTAGGTGTACACTTTTGCAGATTAACCCATAATTGACTAAAATCTCTCTGAATAATTCAGTGAAAACTATAGCCATTTCTGAAGCTACATACAGTTACCATTTCAGAATTAGAAACATTGACAATTATTTGCCATTTTTTGCATAGTGACTTGTGGCAGTAAGCTCTAGTTTTGCTGTTACTGAGTGCTATTTTTATAATTTCTGAACTTAACCACCTTGCTATTTGTCCCCTAAAAATGTAGAAGAGAGATCCCTTTAACCATTTGTACATTACTCCATGTGAAACCTTCCTCATGTCTCCTGAGCCTTTCTCTTCTGTTTGTACTCTGTGGGAGCAATGTCTCTTTGACTCTACAGCTTGATTTTAAAGCACGTAATAAGAGATCTCGTCATAAGCTTAGGAGAAACCTGCATATGGTGCACCAGCCAATTCATTCCAAACCACATAGCTTTTGGAAGCTTTGAAAATCCCTAGTGCATTTATAAAAGGTATTACTTCCTTTCATAAACCTATGTTAACTCCTTTCCATTATTAATAATTTTGTCCATTATTTCAAGTTTTTTAGTACAGAAGACATGCTTAATATTTACATTGAGAGTCCTTTTACAATTTTTTACAAATGCTGGAGCGTGAGAAATAAAAAAGATGGAGACTGCAAGTACAAAAGGATGGTCTCATGCCCAAGAAAGATGGGCATTACCATGAGGAACCAAAATCTTTTACTTTTTTTGACTGCACACAGTGTTGGTGGAAGTGATTTGTTCAAACAGTTCAGAAACTACACAATTTATCCAAAGGGTTCCTGCCCTCCAGGAAAACAGTTCAATGTTCAACTTCTGTATATATCATCCAGTACCTATAGGTAACAAAGATGATGGGAGCCAAGTTCTAAATGTGCAAATTGCTATATAAAGCTAAATATTTTGGGCAAACAGAAGAAAGGTGATAACTGTGTAAAACAGAATATCCCATACTCAGATCTGGCCTTAATCTCTGTATCTCCACTCCCAAATGAAAAGAAATATTACAATAATACCATTCATCTTAAAGCTGTTTGATGAATTTAAGTTCATTAATGTTACTGAAACACTCAGATACCTTAATGCTAAATAGGATAAACACCAAATAAAAGCCATGAAAAAATTATTAAGTGTCTTGGGAGCTAGGTTTGAACAGTGGGCAATAAACACTACACAAGACACAAACTGAACTTCAAAAAGAAAAATATACAGCAAAACCTTCATCTTCTGTCTTGCTCACTAAATGAAACAGAGGTCTGTAAAAGAAGTTACATGTTACTAAGGAATTTAAAAGTTCTGAGTAAAAGATGTAAAACACTAGTTCAGACACCTAGGTGTTTTTGAAGACCTCACTAAAAATACTGATGTCACGAAGTGCACACCCCTCCTAATTGCAACATGTAGCTTTTAAGTGCAGATAGATGAATGTAATCTCCTACGAATTATATCAGGACAAATACTGGAATCTGAGTCATTATTCAGATGAAACTTGCACTGGATTTAAGTTGGCTCTTTGCTTCTAAAACCTGCAGTATGCAGCCCATCCTGTGTTAGTTTTCTTTTGCCTCATGTTTCCCAAGGACATGTAAAGCTAGTTTACACAGTAGAGAATTTGACATAATTTGTATAAATTCAAGCATTTTTAATATCTAATTCTTTGCTGTCCTCCCTAGGCATCATTCAGCTTTTAACCATCACATTTCCCACTCATTTTTCATGTGGACGCATTCACCTTTCACATACCTGCTACATAACAGATGAAGCAGACCAGAATGCCTATCTGATTTTTGCCTGCTGTGCTAAGATAAGGGCGCATTTATGCCTTTGGGAAGCTTTTCAGAAAGGGCAAGAAGTATTGCACTCATATGCACATGCACAATACCTCTGCTCCCGTTGCCTTTCAGCAGGTGTTACACAGATTTCCGTTTGTTCCTGACTAGACTTGCTGGCTGGTGGGCACTTAAGAGATGGAATCAGGACTGTATCTTTATCCTATCTTTTTTGTGAAGCTCTACAGTTCTAGTAATAGAGGGAAAAATGTGTGTTGAACAGAAGTTTCTATTCAACCAGAAGAAAACAGGTTTCAAGCACTGGCAACAAAAAAAGGGGATGTTAAAACTTATTTTCAAAACTTCAAAACCTTAACAAGAGTTATTTCAACCATCTCCCTGTCATTCCACTGCTCAATAAAGACCGGTATCTTATTTTTAATTCTACAGGAGTAGTTTGAACCTCTATATAAGGGAGCATCACCACAGCATTTTCAGACTTGCTTGTTCAGAGAATTTCAATTTACCATGCATTGATATAATATGGAGAGATATAAACAAAACTTCCCACTTCTGACTGCAGAACTTCAGCTACAAGAACAGATATTGAGCAAGAAAAAGAAGAACAAAACAACTGCTACAAAAAGGCAGCATCTCCAAAAAGGGAACTGAGAAGACTGTTTCAGAATAGTGCCAAGAGCTCTCTAGAAATTCAACAGCTGAATTCAACAGGGTGTTTATCAAGGACTATGAGGTTGTCAGTCATCCAACACTAAACTGTTCAAAGAGCTTCACTTCTCACCTGAGCACAAATAACTCAATAGCAAGAACAACTACATAAACCTCTTCTAAATTAAAGCAGAGCATTGCATCATTCAAAAAATAACTCGGGGAGAAATTAAAAATCTGACAGAAAATCTTCAAGACAAAATACTGATCCCACAGGTAACTTACAAACCACTCCGGGATATTATTTTGAAGTACGAAAGAACCAAATCTCAGAGTCTTTGCTCACCAACGGTTGTGCCCTCTGATCTCAAAAATTCCTTCCAGTGCATTTAGTACTGTAATAGATCAAGTGTAACACAGACACTGTCTACTGGAAGTCCACTGGAATACTGATCTCTATTGTCTGGCTCACAAATAGGATGTAGATAAGATGTACTAATGTTATTTCATGACAGTATCCCTGACTGCAAATTATATTGCTACATATTTCATTCACACACATTTTCTATTTATTTTTTTTTTTAAGAGAAATAGCATATTTTCATAAACACAGCCTCTTAAATTTAAGACAGAGATATAGATGCCCAAAATGGAAACCAGCAGACACAGTCTATATTGTTTATATTGTCTCCTGAACTTTTTGTGGACCTAAACTACAACCTTACTGCCAACAGGGTCATAATCAGAGAACCTTAAGAGTGAAGCACATATTCATGAAAGGCTCCACACAGATGCTGGTCATAAAATTCTCTTCAGAACAGTCCTGCTTTCCCTTCCTCAAAGGCAGCATTACCAGTCAGCTGCCGGTTAACTCCAATTACACAATATGGCAACACGGATAGATGGAGTGGGATCCCTACCACCAGATTAAGGCAAGGTAAGGCAAACAGCACAAAATAAATTTTTCATTACTATGGGCTATGTCTGACTTGCAACAATTTTCTTTAACTCACCGGGAGAGATTATACACACTTTTGCAAGAAAGGAGGGAATGAATGATTTTGTTTAGCAGATTCTTTTGACATCCTAAGCTTAAAACATATATTTTACTCTAAGGTTTTAAAAAAATGTCTATCATCAAGTCCATCAGGAACTCCTTGGATCCTGCTCACTATTATTGTTTTTAACTGTTAGAAAGGAAAAGAAAGTACTCAGTGCCTGTCAATCTAGTTTTCAGTTCAAACTCACTGGTACCATTGAGCAGTGCTGCTATTCCCATCAATCACCTTTTGTAACTTGAAGAAAAGCAAAAGTTACAGACATCATACAAAATTTCTGACATTGTACCCTCACCATCCAAAGATGGCTTTGAGAGTTGAAACTATCAAATTAATGTCAATTTGAGGCATTTCTAAGAAGTAGGCAAAGAAGAAAAACCCCTGACCACTCCAGATTACCTTGTATGTGACCCATTGAGATAACTTGTACTCATAGGCACTGTCTGTCAGCTCAAAGGACACACTGTGTCAATGTCCATACTCTTCTTTAGTTATGTAAGTGGATAATTGTGCATTACTTGACCTTAAAAAGCAGGGATTTATATATCAAACGAAAATAGAGTTCTAGCTTGTTATTTTCTGAAATAAAGGTTTCTTTTCTGACAAAGGAAGATGAGCTGGGAGTTCTTGAATTGTTTTGTCTTTCCTCCATAGGAGGTTGTGAATCTCTAGAGAAAGTGATGAACCACTTCTTCTAAGTTTAACCAAATAAATGTAGCCAATAAAGGACAAAAAGGGTATTTGTTATTTTACACTTAAACTTGCTATATATAAAGCCATAAACTCTAAAACTGAGACAACAATTTAATCAAACCCTCCTGAAATAACATGTGCTTCATTCCACATATTTTCTCTGCCCATATTTGCAGGTTCACTATTTGTTATCTTAAGTGTTGTCTTGTCAATGCTGATTGTCAGAATCAATTGTGAATTTCTTGCAGCATCTCCTCACTCATCTGTTAGCTCCATTTTGTGAAGTTTAAACTAATAAAATTATTTCCGTCATCCAAATACTGCAGTCGTTAGTCAGCTGATTTGCTGAACAGGGGATAAAATGACTGGATGCATTAAGAGCTCTGACTCATTCAGATCTCTTAGCAACTGGGCTCAGCTGCAGAACTCGTGATTACTTGGTCTCTTAGCATGAAACTACATTGCTTTTTGCAGAAATTTGCTAGGATCCATTGAGTGTCCTATGGACAAAACATTTATCCAAAGATAAATGTTTTTCATTTTGTCAAAAGAGAGAAAAAAAATCTTTTCTAGACACATCCATTAGTAGGATCTTTCTACTAAAATAACTCTGTTTCCATTCTATTCAAATAACTCTATTTCATGTCTTTCACCTGACTTGGTTCTCTAAGGTTTACAGTATGGAAGGGCATTGTGTACCTTTAGTCCACAACTGTCCACACAGTATCTAGTCAGTTTAGTCATGGGACTGAAAATTAGTATTTGTCCTTCTAGATGAAATGTAGCCCAAGTGGAGACAAAAGTCAGTGGTATTATCTGCCTCCTATTGCCCCAAATGGTTTAAGCTTAACATAATTTCTTGGTCACTGTAGTGATTTGTTCAATTAAGAGAGCGTGCTTGTGGAGCACTGTATTTCTAGAGAACATATTCCTGTAACATCTTAGGAACACACACTGGGAAACTGTCTCTGCAAGAGGAAACAGAAAAGTAAGGAACACACAAACACGTGCATACAAAACTAAGAATTTTCAAGCTTATTGAATCAGTTTTGCTACATTTAAGTACATATTCATGAAAACATCTTGCAGGTGCTGTAAAAATCTCATGGAAATTTGGAATGTATTTTATTTGAGTGATTATACAGAAGAAAGATTTGAAAATGCTGGGAATTGTAAGAAGATAAACAATGAAGTGACAGAAAATGCTTAATCTCCTTTTGTGTCGAACTGAGTGAGGCTGCTGTCACCCTTCATGACCCTTTTTCTATGCTCCCTACACAAAGGACACACCTATGGAATAGCAACCAAATTGTCTTTAGAGACCAGCTGGCTTCTGTTTCAAGTGGCTCTCATTTTGTTTGTATCAGGCTAGTATCTGTCACATGAACAATGTTGGAAAAATATATGCCTAGTTTGTTTCTAAAAGATAATACTTAAGATCAGAAGAGTCACAATCTAAACATAAACACTGAATCTTTCACCTGTTCTTCCCATTGCAATCCAAGTGTCAAGTACCAACAAAACAGAAGAAAAAATGCAAGGCCATGACCTTCTCAAATGGACCCATACTATTAAAAGACATTCAAAAATTCTAATTAATACTATACATGGATGGAGGTGGGAATGTGTACTTGCCCTCTCCACTGCCTGTGTGACTTTAAATATTTAGACTGCAGCGGGGCCTGTTCGCTAAGAGGACAGACCTCATGTCATTCTTCCCAGCACTGTCAGATTTGTAAAAGCCTGAGTGTCAAGTACAACACAGAATCTGCCTGTTGTCTGCAGCTGGACCAAGCTCACTGTCTTCTAGTAGAGCATCATGACCAGCCACACATACTGAAGTGCTGTAACATAACCAATACTTTGCAACCCAGGTAAAATAGGTGTTCTTCCTCATTACATGCATTACCAGGGAAAACCTCAGATCGTTTTATACATCTCAGAAGCATGATCAATTGCCTTTCATTGCTTTGTATGTTGGATAATAAAAGTAGTCTTGAAAAATTCCATGTAGAAATCTGTCCAGATAATCCCCACATAATCTATACAGTAAAAAAAGTAGACTTTCTGCATTTTACTATCTTGTTTAGAAACTTTTTTGAGTAATTGGACAACCATCATTCTCTGAAGACATCTTACCCGTTGTGGTGTTTGATGTCCAAGTGGAATGTACCAATCTACAGCAAGGTAAATGGCAAAATTAAACAATGCAGCATACCAGGGTTTTGGAAGGGTTAGAAACGTTGAGATAAAAGTACTGGTCTCTCATGTATTTTAAATGAACCACCACCAAAAAAGGCCATACATATATGCTATGATTGTTAGAAAAATAAGTTCTCCTATAAGGCATTTTCTCATACAAAAAAGCAAATGTTCACAACACATTTTACAACTGCTTTACACCACACTGCTCTCTGTGAATAAAATTAAGTCTAACAAGATCTCTGCAAATTAAATTTGATGTTACAGATCAATGTTTCCTCTGCAGGTACAGCCTGACCACAGGGATAATCACAGAGATTTGTTGGGTGACAACTTCTTATATGCAGAAAGTAGGATAAAGTAGCAGAATACCCCACCATGTCCCAATAGCTGCACAGTCAGGAAGGAGCTAGAAAACCTCCTAGAGCAGGCTCTTTTTGCCCATTTACATCAAAGCCTACAAGGGAGCCTGGGGAGCAGTAGATAATACGGATTGCTTTAGGGAACCTGTACAAACCTTGCACTTTTCAAGAGAAGGCTTGCACATGCTATGCAATAACTATGGTCTAAAAAAGCAGCTACCAGGCCCAGAAGGCTAATTCTCAGATAGAGGCAGTTCTACAAAAAAACCTAAGAACAAGTAATGCAGGGTAGGTGACAATTGCTTGTTTTGAAAAAATTAAGATAAGGACCGTAAGTTCCTGGGCCAGATGAAAATCACCTTTGAGAAAAATAAGGAAAGGTGCAAAAAAAAGCTCACATTTCATTTTATTCTGTGTCCTAAGCAATAACACAATCAAAAGTTCTGGGCACCTCCTTGACAACACCACTCATCAACAGCATTTATTTATATCTGGCATTTCATGCAGAGCTGACATCACATGTTTAATAAAGCTCTTTTCCTGGAACACAACGTGCAAAATGCAGGACTTTCACCTTTCATCTACTTCATTGCTATTTGCCTTGAAATTACACAAGCAGTTAATCACTGAAGGAGATCAGGCACAATGCTGAACCAGGGAAGATATTCAGCAGTGCACATCACAAAAGGCAAAGGAGAGTCAGCAATTCAGTCTTTTAAAATATGAATGCTCTTTCCTCTTAAGTCTAGTTACCATAGTTCAGTGGCTTAAATGAAGGGATCCAATAGGTTCAGAACTGTTTTTTAGAAGCCAATCTTCCAGTGAAAAGCTTTAATTTTCTTTATAGTGTAGTTTGTTTTTCATTTTCCTGCAAGGCTTGTAGCTTACAGAACTAATTTTTCTGTTAGGATCCACCATGGGGAAGGGTAAGATAACATGGAAGGCAGAGATTTAGGCTGCCCTGGATGTTGAAGTTGCAGATCTAGGTAATGAACTCAGGGTCAGAAGAACATCAGGGAGATATTTGAACTCACACCTAAAATATAAGCCATGATTTAAAGAATTGTATTTTTCACCCATTACTCACAGCATACGATACACCATTGAAATTGAGTTACATTTGCAACACAAATTAGTTAAAAAAAAAAAAAAAAAAGCATGCTGAAAATTGGGGCTGATTCTAATTTCTCTATGTCCTTAGGCTCAAATGACAAGGAGCATGAAAATTTAAATCAACACACTAGAAGGAAAAATAATTACTCTTTTTATTTTGTGCACTACCTTTCAATCTTGCACTAAACCTGTATTACCCAAGTTACTCATGCTTAGAATGAACTGAGTATCTGCCCTGTCTTCATCTATACACACAGGCCTATGACCACGTTAGAGAAATATCTATGTGTAACATAGATCCGTATTTAACAGGACATGTTACCAGACATGACATTTTATGAATGAATATTACCTAAAAAAACTTTTCTTTATTATACTTATTACGTTCTCTACCTGACTGCCAAGTTGACTCATGCACATGCATTTGTTTATGAAATATTACAGATACTCATCCAAGACGAAATCAGTTGAACCTTAACAACAGACCTTTATCTTCCCACAGTAGTCTTTAATTAACACACTCTGGATATTTTGGAGCAGGTTTTTCGTCACATTACAAAACCTGAAGCTTTAGGACTTGTAACCAACTAAGAGAAAAAAGGAATTGATGTTTCAACGACATTAATATGGCAAAATACTTGACAAAAGAAGGTTTACTCTTCTAGCAACGGACAGAAACCACAAACAGAAAATGAGAAGGAAAAAAAGTCCTTCATTTGTAGATTTTTCCTATAGAGAATATCAGCTGATTATTGCTGAACACAACTGACTGTCGCATAACTCCCTAGCTAGAATATAACCAGCATTTGATTCTAGTATTAACAGGCACTGAGCTCACAGAAGCTGACTTCCCTGCTCCTTATGCTAACTTCACACTGATGGAATTCCAGTGGATTCATTATAGCTATTCTTGGTTTATACAACAACAGGTATGAGCAAGAGGCATTTTTCTTATTGTTTTCTTCATGTTATGTATGCTGTCACAGGTACTCATATTTATTCCGTATAAGCTCTTTGCGTATTTTGGATGATGGCCTGCCTTAAGTCTGAAATGTGCCAGTACAACTCAATAAACCAAGTCTCTGCCCTCTCACCACCACGTGAAATATTAAAAAAATGTTATAAAATATCAAATGCTGAGCTAGCTCTGTGGTCTGAACTGGAATCCAGACTTCTGCATAGTAAAACGCAAACTAAATTAGATTATTTTGAAATGTCTTAAGTTAAATGTCTCCAATTCATCTCCTGGTAGACATTAGACCTTAGCTCACATTCAGCACACAACTGTTGTAACTTAGGCCATGCAGCTTCCAACTCTGAAGGGAAGTGAAGTATAATAATGATGGATAATGTCATACTATTTTCTTCTACTAGGCACTGGTCTGACCGAAGTTGAAATGCACTTGCACAGAAGATAACAGAACCTACATAATCTACTCTTTGCCTGGCCCACCTATATAACATATAATGGCCTTTGTTAATACGAAGCTCACGATTAAGAGATACATATATTAAAAACAGACAAATGAGCATGCAAATCCAAAAAAGCATTAGCCATTCTGAGTTCATTTCTATCAGCACCATTAAAGCAAACACCACTGAATTCTACTTCTTAAAACAACATTTTACCACATCTGAAAGTAATTATTTTAAAGAATGTTGGTTGGGATTTGCAACAGACTTTATGAAGCATGAGTGCAAATAAGCTACAAAAATTTATATTGGACCACATTGTAGATCTTCATTAGAGTAAAAAAAACAGGCAGATAAAAGATCCTAATAATATTGTTTTAAACACCTCTGGTATAAACTAAGAGGAAGAAGATTATCAAAACTTCCTCTTTTGTTTTAACAGCAAAAAGAAGTTATTGAAGCAGCAATAGAAACAGATAGCTCTCCAATAAAAACAATCTTAAAACAACACATCTGTTATATCTCAAAAATTCTATCTCAGGATATAATAGAAAAAAACTGTAATACACATGTTAATAATAGCATCAGTCAGTATTTAAGAACAAGTACGGACATTACAGCTGTAAATAATACAGTTTAACACACTGACTCAGATTTTTCTGTTAATTCATTTTCACTTTTTACTAGAGGTAAATCTTCTCTGTTATTAACAGTACTTTAACTGTTCTTTTAGCCAAAGTTGCATATATTGGAAAATAAGTAACAGCCATACAGGATATTCAGTATTTGTGGCCTTAAATAACATGGTGCCTTTGCAGGCACTGTTCAGTTGCGACAGCAAATTTCCCTTCCATATCCCTTCGATCTTGCAGCAATATTCTATGCTCAATCCTATTTTTTTTTTTTATTATTTGCAAAGCAGCCTATGAATTCCTTCAGATAGAAGACTTTCCTAACTGATGTACACACAAGCCAATGTCTTACTTATACTTGACAAATGTACTATACCTAGAATTCAGACTCTGATTTTAAAAGAAAAAAAAGCGGAAAAAAATATTGCTATGTTGTTGTCAAATTCAAGACATAATACATGCTGGAAGCTTATAACTATACACAAGCATATTTGTGTATGTATGCTTGTAGGTACAGAGCAGAGGCCTCCTTCTTGCCTTGCCATATGCCAAAACAACACTAGGCATGCTTTGCCAGAATATGCAGTACATAAAAACAATTATCAGGTGAAGATACCCCCCATAGCATATGAAACAGCTTTATGCTCCTCTTTTGTCCTCATGAATGAATTTCAACATGACACATCTATTGATATGCAGGAGTGATTTTTATAACAACTCTTTGAAATAAATAACTGAACTTCCTCTCAACTCGTTAAGCTCATCAGTAGGGATGCTGCATATTAATAGCAATAAAGCTCTGGAAAATGACTTCTGAGGAGCGGTGATCTTAATGACACTCTTCTCTCCAAGGGGGCTGGGGGGTGATGGTTAACACTAGAGAGATGGAGACGTCCACAAAGAAGTATCAGTCCTAAGGACAGTGATTATCCAGTGATCCATTGAATATCACTTGTATTGCTTGAGCAAATAACTTATATCCTTGATTTTCCCATCTTTCCAAGTATTTGTTTACTCAGATTTGAAATGCACTGTACATGCATACATTTCTCTAAATAATGTTACTAATACCACTTACTGAATAATCATGATGCATATTCATCAGCTATTCCACCTAATTCCTTTCAAGGTATAATACCTAGTATTCTAAAATATTAAACTGACTTCAAACTAGCTGCTAGAAGTCTTTGATACTTGCTTGGCAGTCAAATCAGTCTGGGGATGTAGGAAATAAAGAAGCATAAATGCTATCAGCAACTGATCAGATTTAGACAGTCTGCCTACAGATATTTTTATATATATATATATCAGAAAAGCAACTAGAGAGTTAATTTCTTAGATTCCTAAAAAAAAATTGAAATAGCAACAAACCAAAATGAGTCAAAGAAATCTGATTCAACTTCCATTAAGAAAAAGCGGTTTGGTTCTTTTCTAAAGCTACAGGACACTGCTAAGTATGTCTTTTTTCTTTTCTCAACTACTTCACCTCATAATCAGAAATTTCTCACCTGTGAAGGCTTTAGGGAATAAAAAATCAGTCTACAAGGCCTACTGGATTGATTGACATCCTCCTCTTTGCATGTGGGCTCCGTTAATTGATACAGTCCTGGATAAAAACAATCCACTAATAGCTCTGAATGAGGTTTTAATGGAAATGGAAAATAAAAAGAAATGGAAAAATATTTATGCAGCAACAATAAACAGAAAAGGAAAGCAGAACAGAAGGCTCAGTTATGATGCTGACCACTGAATATCAATCTCTTAATTTTTTTCATGTTGTCAGTTTTAACATACTGTATGAGATATACACATGTTCCTGTGGAACACCTGTAGGGAGCTTGCAGCTAGAAATGGATGAACCAAATTCAGGAACCATACATCTTTTCCATGTTTCCTCCCGCTATTATAGTTGATTTTGAACTATATGCAAGGTTCTAAAATAGCTGGTCTTTTTTACTTGCTTAATTTGAATATGATCAGAAAAATCATCAACCCTTTAACTTGCTGTTAAGAAACTAATGGCAGCATTTCTTCTCGCTGCTTTGCCAGGTGACTAAAAATGAAAAATTAATTAGTCTTTATTGTTCATTCAGCTATCTCCAATGTACACAAGGCTACTCTAAACAGAATTCTGTAGACTGTGGGCAGAAATTCAGTATCTTGATGGGAAGAAGTCATCCAACTTGTATCAAAGCGCAGTGAAAAGAGAAAGTAAAAAATTTCAGATCCCAATATTTTTATGGGTTTTTTTAATCCAGAGAGAGTGAAAGTCTCTAATGTATAGAAAGGTGCTTGGAGATATATAATACAGAAACATAAATTAACACTATTAGGATGCAAGTGGTGAACCCTGAGTTCACCTAGGAACGAGGGTTTCCATACCAACAGCCTAACTTGACTTTGAGCAATACCTTGTTTCCTCAGGGATTTATTTAAATCAGTGGGAGTATCATTTAAGTAAAGATCTGCCCACTTGATCCTACCTCCATTTCAAGACCCCACATTCACTTTACTAAATTACTTTGGGCATAATCTTCTGCTTCGTTTCATCACTGCATTTAGCTTTCAGCAAGATTTAATCCTGTGATGGTAAGAAATTAGTATAATAACTTGTTCTAGAGATACTTTTTAATGCCTTTTTATACATACAGCCTTAAAGTTAGTTTATGTGTGCTAATAAATTAAGCTTCAGATCCCAAGAGTTATAATAATAATTCCTTCCTTCATACCTTCCTCCAGATTCTACTGAAACACATGAACAAGTCTGTTCTTTACACAGAAACACATCAGAAAAGTAACATGCTGGAATTAACTGATGGACAAATTAGGCAGAAATGCCCTGACAAAGATCATAAAACAAGCTATTGGCAAATCAGGAAGACATTTTCAGGTCCAGTTTTCCAGCTGGCATATATAAGTTCTAAGGAAGCCTAGCCCAGCTAGATGCTACCTCCCCTGAAGTAACAATTTAACCTTACTCTCTACTGAATAATTGTGTAAGATACATACATAAAATTTGTGACATGCTATCAAATATTATACCATTCACTAGGCATAATTTGAAGTGTCTGGATACCGTAGTCTTCTGTCAGTACTGAAAACATGAAAAATGAGCCACTGAAGAAACAGGATTAATATTGTAATAAGAAAAAATGAATTAACCTGAAAGCCAACATGGATTCAGAGCCTGACTTGAAAATTACTGCACTATCCATCCCAAGAAAATATACTGCAGTAAATGGAATATATTGGTATGGTTGCTGGGTAGAATCCAAACAATCCCTCTAGTCCTGGATTCTGTTTCCCATTGTAATATTTAGAATGAAGGGATAAGACAATGTGTTACTGTCAGTAGTTGGCTAGCTATAATCTACCCAATAAAACTGTAGAATACTATACTCTGTCTATCCTTTCAAAAATTCTACATGCTTTAGACTTAGTGATATATTGTGTTAAAGAATACTATCAATTAAGTCTAAAAGGAAGAGTTTGGTGATCACCTTGTCACAAAAAAGTACATAGTAAACATTAATTTAAGTCAGCAATTGCAAGCATCACTGTGAAGATGTGAGCTACTGTCTGAATGCAAATCAAATCCAGAATATTGTTTTAGCTCAAAAAAAATCAATGGCTGAAATACAGCATGGATGGGTTATACTTAATGCTGAATGCACAGTTTGCAGATATACTGAGTTATTGAATAAACTGTGAGATTTTTCCAATACGTTATTGCAGAAAAGGTAAGTCGAGTACAGTATTTGCAGGGAAATCAATTATAAACTATTAGTTTGAGAAAAACATTTTCCATCAAAATAAGAAATGTATTTATTTCAAATAAATTTAACAAGTTCCTTATTTCTTTCACTACCCTTCTCTGTTTTTCAGTCTAGGGAAGGCCCATCCTAGATTAAATATAATGAAATTTCTGTATTGATAATGAAAAAAAAAAGTCCTGTTATCCTTCACTGTATTTGTGTAACTGCATTGTGCTTTTATCCAGAAAGTATATTGCTCAAATTTAATTGCTTGTCTGTCCGTATGTCTGTATTTCTTAAACTCAATTAATAGAAATATATTAGATGAATTAAAATAGTGAAAAGGAAAAAATGGCAACTTCGTAACAAACTTCAGAAGGTTGAAGGAAAAGACTGCTCCCCTATTCGGAGCACTTGGGAGGCCACAACTGGAGTACTGTGTCCCATATTCAATCCCCCAATACAAGACAGACTCTGAGAAAATGAGTTCTAGCAGAGGCTGGATGTTTACATGACAGAGCCAGGTCCATTTAGCTCACAGAAAAGTAGTATCTGCAGGTGGAGAGCAAAAGGACAAAGGACAAGAGTCAAGGTACAACAAGGAAGGAAAATTCTTATTCAATATTAGAAAAACAAAAATCATAACGAGGATGCCTAAAGCTCTTGTACAGGTTGTTGAGATTCTCCATCTCTGAGATGTGTCAAAATTCAATCAGAAAAGCCTGTGTGCACTCAGATGCCGACTCTGCTTTGAACAGGAGGTTAGACTATATGGTCTCTTGGGGTCCTCTTCAACCTGATTTTTTATTTGATGATATAGTTTTGAACCTTTGTGAAAGAATTAATAATACTGCAAATTCACAATAGCACATTAAATACATTTTATATGCTACACAACATTAATCTTTGAAAGACAAATTAAGCAGAGCTGTAGTAATTATTTTTCAAGAATTTACAATCCTAAAGTAATACAGTAAAACACAAGCATTTGACAAAACCCAGCTTCTAAGTAGTATTCCCAGTATAATCAACTCCATATGCCACTTAAGTTTTGAGCACAGATTGAGGCTTTGGTATGTATCTGAGAACATGTATAGTACATGCTGATAAATAGTAGTATCACACATCTTACTGTAACCTGAAAAAAAAAAAAAAAAATTCAACATGCCAATTACACTGTTGTAATTAAATATTAGTAACAAGTTGCTGTTCTAGTATAACTTTTAAATATATTTATAGTTACCTTTACTATTTAACATTATAGTTATCTCAACTATTTATCTTTAGGGTCTGGGAACCCTAAAGCAGGAACATGTATGTGAGCAAGAAAGTATCAAGGCTATTCTCTGGGAGAAAACATGTGCTGTCTTCAAGAAATGCTCGTCTACATCTGAAGTTTAGCTGAGGTATTACAAGAAATAAAGACCTGTAAAATATAAGCCACCTTAAAGGGTGCTCCACAGGTAAACAGGACAAGTTAGAGAAATAGTAAAACAAAAGGTCAAGTTAATGAAACAGAAACCTTGCATGGAAAAAAAAAAAAAAAAGAAAAAAAATTACCACTGATAGTCTGTGTATCTATGTTCACAAAAAACACTAGTAAACTGTGCAGGTAACTTTTTTCAAAACTGGATATGCATAACAGATCACTCTGATATCCTGTACTATACTGCTCCATATGTAAATACCATCTTATTAACATTTAAGAAGAAAAATGTTTATAAAATTTGTTCCATATACTCGCTTAATTCTGGTTACTTGGTCCCAGGGACCAGCTGCAAAATCTGTATGAAATAGACTCCGCAATCCCTCTGTGAGATACATATGAAATACTGTCCAAAGTGAACAGATGGTCAAACTAAAGAATAGAAATTAAATACTGCTAAGCTGATGATCATAATATCAAGTAGAGCTGGGTAAGATATTTTACCAGAAGAGATGTAAAGCCAGATGACATTATTTTAAATACAATATTATCTTTTTTTGAACATGTAATATTAGGCGGCAGAACTCAAACTTTCCAATAAAAGTTTATTTTAAGAAAAAAACAAACACAGGCCCATTAGCTGTTCAATCTGACATGTCTTCCTTCACAGTGTTTTTTAGCTTTTGAAGAAAGCAAACAAACAAAACCCAAACCAACAGAACAAAAAACTTCCAAAGTTAAGAAACAAAAAAACCCAAACTTGTAGTGAGAAAGGCAGAAAAGATCTATTGGGGGCTAAGCTTTAGCTTTCTTTGGCGATGTAATAACTTCAACCAAACAGTTTTACTTATTCTTAGAATTCCACTATGAAGATACTAAGCAACATCTTTTGCCACATCAAGATTGAATTCACAAGACTGTGGCCTACCTAATCAAGAGTTCTCCAGACCTGAAAAGTTATAGTGAAGATAGAAAAAGCTGTAAGAAAAAAACAAACTAACAACAAACAAGACGTTTCTGATTCAAACACAGATCGTGGAGACCTTTTCAATAATAAAGGCCATAAATACTTATCTTACATCAAAACCCTAAGATGTAACACAAAAAGTCCCTTGTCTTTTGAAATGAAGATGTCATCATAGTCTTCTCCGCCTGCCTTTCAAACTTTTTGATTTATAAGCCCTTTTGGGTTCATGCCATTTCATTAACAATTTATACATAGATTCATTACTCTCTTGCCAGCTACTGCCTTTACCTAACCACTTATGATTTCTCCTTCCTTGGAACTGAGATGACGACTTATTCACTTTAAGTAGCATCTTGATTACCACACAAACTTCTGCATCAGCCACCCTTCAACCTTCATTTACATTATGCACAAGAGGGATATAGATACACTTTAGGCCTCCACTACCCAAGAATTTGCTATTGTCTTCCAGCTGTTTAATTACCTATGCTTACAGCAGTCATTGTATTAAAAATAACACACTTACAGATGAAAAACATGTCTAGACAGGTTACAATAAAATGTAACACTGAACTGTCACCTATTTTATGCAACTGTATGAAAATTAGAGGCAGAAAAATCTGTGTGGCTTGCTGAGAAAACTCTTCTGCATCAGTAAAAATGAAGCATATCCTGGTTTATGTATTTTTTTATTTTTTTTTTTAATAAAGACATTTGGGGTTTAATTCCAAATTTTCAGCTTTTGTTTGATGCAGGTGACACTCCCTTGAAAGAAAATCAGTAACTTCACCAGTGAAGTTTAACTTTTAAGAAAAATCTTGCAGGACATAAGTCTGATAAAATGTCACTGAGTAGAATTATATTACCAACATAAAACATCATTACAGGACCTATTTTAGGGTTGGAATAAAATACACACTTTAATTGCACATTTTAATTTTGAGTTACGATGCAGAAATGAATTTCCTTCATGCTTCACTCAAGGAATCTAGGTTCACATAGGAACATAACATGATTTCAGAGCTGCTATGGTTAAAACCATTAAATAGGCTGGGATCATTTTACTCTTATATTGCTGATTCTTGTAGTCGTTTGACGTTCTTCTCCATTTTGTGCATTCAACATGTAATATCCTAATAGTCTAATTAAGCAATCATGACTCAGGCAGGAGGTTACCTGACCACTTGAGAGGAGCTGATGTCCCAAAATATAGCCTAGGGCCATTCACTTCATTTATTCATGAATCCTTAGGAAATGCTTCACTATGAGTTTGCTACTTCTATTACTCTATTAGCAAGACTGAAGATTGAAATGTATAGATATTTTAAGTTTCTCATATTTACGTTAGTGAATGTCAGACATTTCTACGGGATTTAATGATCCATACAACACTTTAAATTGTGGTTCATGATTGATTGTGCTTATGTAGTGTGTTTTATCCTCAAAGTACTAAATTATTACAGCTAAAAGAAGGATGTTTTCTGTGTATTGGGCTTCCACTGTATAACTGCTACACACCCTCTTGCTCAAACAGGAAGATGAATAGCATTATTTTGGACAGAAAGAATATAAAGAGAAGAGAAGCTTCATGTAATCAATATGGTCACAATACTGGTGGCAGTTTCTTTTCTTTCTATTGTTCTCGTGTCAGACACCTTCTGACATGCTAACAAAGTTCTTGGTTACAATGTAAAAAAAAATCCAGATTCATAGCTGCATATATTACTGTGTAACAGTGATGAGCAGAGACCTTCAAAAGTAGCTGACAATCCTAGATTATAGAGCAAATAATTTTCTGTGAAGCTCAGAAGGATCCCAGCTAATATGTGTTCTGCAGTTTGCTGCAAATCTGGAAAAAAAAAAAAGTAGACTTTTTCTAAGATGTCTGACTGCTTACTTGAATTCAAATGAACTTCACAGAATGTTACCCAGAGCATCATAAAACAGCAACATTATTTGGATCTTAGCCTACTGAATGCTAGATGATTTTTCTAAATTTTAGCACTTTTAAAGTTGCCTAGTATTTAGGTAAAGCATTTACAACGAAGATTGTACACTTAACGTATTCTATTTACCTAACAAAACAAAGGAAATTAGCACAGCATAATGAGCTCCAGTCTTACTCAAGGTCAAAAAAGGCAAAGAAAAGCTATTATTTCAAATGTCGAAAATCTAACAGGTGATATAATAGCACACCAGATTACATTATTACTCTCTCCACAGAAACATCTAAGCATTTGTCACATTATAAGTCACAGGATAAAAATGTTTTTCTGGGATCTATGGAAAGATCAATATGGAGAAGAGATGTTGTACAGGTTCTTTGTCTCTTTTTTTGAGAACCAGTCAATTGATTTTAGAACAAGCATCAAGATCTGTCAAAAAAGCTTCACACAAGCTTCAGAACCATCATAAGCACTGCAAGTAAAATATTGGTATTGCACATTTATCACACAAACTATTCTGGGCATGTAATGTCATAAATTACAAGAAAAGAGACAACTGCTTACAAATAATTCTTTTTAAATTTGGTCTCCTGCAACAACCTGATGTAAAGATTTTACTTTAAAATAACTGACATGTTGCACTATAATGATGAAAGTGAATATATTCATGTTTCAGAGCTGTTAAGGGTCTCCTAGCATTTCACAATTGTAGTGTTAAAATCTTGGGAAGAAACGGCTTAGAGGAATTAATGGAAATGTAATTTACCCTACTGCAAAGAGGCTTCCAAGAAAATTTTTTTTGAGATTTTATTCGCTATCTCCACATTAAACCAAATATATATTCTACATCAATATTTATTTGCAGTCATGCAGAAAGCAATGCCACTATAGAAGAATAAAACAAATAAATAAAAGACTGCAAAAGACTCCACTGTGTTGACCTGAACTTGACACAAAACCAGTGATAGTTAAGAGGTGAGAGGCTGCACTCACAAGGAGATTGGCTTTTTCAATATCATTCTGTAGTCACCCCACAGCTGTGGAACAATCAAGAAAAGCTGGGATGAACGGTGCTTGTTCTTGTCATCAGTAATGGAAGAAAGATGAAAATGTTCTGCCTATTTTCTTTTTTTTGTGTCATTTCAAAACTACACAAGCAGAACAAAAAAAGTTTCTGAAGGGATTTACAGGTTCTGTACACATAGTTCCTAGACAAAACCTGTCCTGAAATTATTAAATTACATACATGGCAAATCGGCACTAAAAAAAAATATTAAAAATCAATGGGATTATTCAGCCAGCTAGTCCTCAAGCCAAGTTAAATAGTTCCAGTTTACAATCATGAAGCAACTGCCCCAAGTGAGTCTGACAAAACAAGTATGTACCACTGCCTTCCTTAGTACCCATACAAAAATATCTACTTGTTCTTCCCTGACCTTATGTGCTCACTGAGCAGAACTGAATGAGAGCCTGCTGCTAACCTTACAGTGTGCACAAAAGAAAGAGCTGCTGTGACATAACTCACATCCAGGCACAGGCTCAACTCTACAATAACACAGTAAAGAGGCATACATTTTTCAATTCTCTAATAATAAAAGATAATCTGATTCTGAAAAGTGGTTTAAAACAGGACTAAAAACAAGTCAATTTAAAAAACTTTAACCACATTCACAAAATGTAAGGATATTTCACAGTAATTATTATTTTTGGAATTGAAACAGGCAGAGTTCATACTGCTTATCTTAAGTGATGTTTTGTTATCCTTTCTGAGGCACTTTAAGAAGAAACTTGGCTACAGAAAAGGTTTACTGTTAAACTGCTATGGCTGCTCTCATTAATCTACTCTCATTTGCTTTTTCCAAGTGCAGTAATACTTTTGATTTCAAGGGTCACATTCAAATGCCACTATCCCAAGGACTAAATGTAGAAAATTTAAGCACAGGCCAACATCTCACAGGGATTTGCAGAACCTTCTGCAAAGTAAATAAGGCCCTTGTGGCTTATCAGTTGTTGGTGTGTTCAGCTTCCTAAACTAAGAGAATTGAGGGGATTAGTTAGAGGAGAAATGAAATGTACCTAATTAATTCCCCAGATTCCTGCAGATTATATGGCATGTTTGAAACACCAGGAAATTGTGACTGAAATTAAAATAACATTCCTACCAGCAGTGATGCTGAAAAATACTTTTTTTTTTCCTATTACTGCAATATCATTGACATATTAACAAGAACTATTACATTTTATAAATTTGAATCACTTTATAAGAAATTTCCCTGTATTATGCTTCTTTGAAAAAAAGGTATTTAATACAGAGCTGAGAATTTTAAGTCTCTGACAAGCAGAAGAGAAAAGTAACACTGAGAAATGGATCTTATTTATCCTTGTAAATGTGATGTTTTAGTACTGTACTGTTTGCTGCTCCCCTCTCTCTCACACTTTTTCTCCAACTCCTCATCCATTACATAAAATATCAACCAGATAAAACTTGATAGGCTAGTTTCAGTGACAGACATATAAACCTGGAAAAACTCAGGGGAGCTTAGAAGACTTTATCTGGATTTAAGTTAAGGGCAGAAGAAAAACAAAACCAAAATTGAAATTTCAGGGAGAAAGAGGGAGAAAGTAAAGATAGATGACTGGTTCCAACAAAAACAATTAAAGCATTTTGAATTTGTCAATGTATGAACTGAGTTTTATATTGTGTTT
The DNA here is from genome assembly GCF_020740795.1 of Apus apus. Taxonomy (NCBI): domain Eukaryota; kingdom Metazoa; phylum Chordata; class Aves; order Apodiformes; family Apodidae; genus Apus; species Apus apus. The sequence goes on along the minus strand of NC_067294.1, from coordinate 13,014,764 downwards.
CCTCATTCCATCCCACTTTGGAAGAAGTGTCTTAGATGGCTCTACATGTTTCTCACTTTGAAGCAGGGAAGAAAAATTATAGAGTAAATTACAGAACTTAAAAAAAATTATGTTCAGGAGAAGACTACATAAAGATTTCTGTAATTCCATGTTAATGTCTTCGGAATTCTGTTGCTGCTTATCTTTTCAAACGACATAAACTGAAATGAATACATATGGTTCTGCAGTTCCAGTCATTATTACAGAAATGTTCACCAGGTGCTTCTGCCTGTGAGCTAATCATATGGTTTTTTTAATGGTTTCCTAATATAGAGTATAAAACAGTATCTTTTATTTTTTTTGTCCATCTCTTTCTGTGTTCCTCTCACATGCTCTCATCCATGGAATTCCACAAACGCTATTTTTCTGTGGGAACCCTGTGCACTAGCACTACCAGTAAGACTTAAAAGTAGAATTTCAAAAAAAGGGGTCTTAACAGCAAAAGAGGAACCTCTACACTCGTCTCAGACACAAAATATGTGGCAGCATGGAGAAGGGATAAAGATCATAAGAATAGTTAGCTCTGGAAAACAGTAAGAGAAATAGTCATAGGTAGACAGGAGATCAAGTGGTTTTTCATACATTCTGCAAACAAGAAGGACAGTCTGAACTGACCGCAGAGGAGACACAGAAGTAGACAGACAGCATTGTGTGAAAATAACTCAACTACATCAATTTCCATACGAAAAAAAATTTCAACTTGCAACCCATCAATCGTTTGGCAGTAAATAGATCATGATAGAAGGATGTCACAGGATCAATGTCTTCCACTTCAGAAATACACATCTTGGGATTGTTCCATTATTTATTTTCCATAAAACAGATAATTATAAATAAATAACTGGTTTTATTATGGCCTTTATGTGGCAGCAGGAAACCATTACTCAGTGACATTTTATTTATACAGCATTATCTCTAAAGAAAAAGGAAAGAAAAAAAGGCTGATGACTTGTGGCTCTAGCTGGCATACATTCCATTCACTTAAGTAAGAGCCACCTTTTTAAGGGAAATCCTACAGCAATAAACTAATACTATGCAGTTGTCTTCATCTGCAGATTTCCAGACTTCTGATATTTTAGAACAATATTACTTCTGTAAGAACTACACACTTCTTTAAAATGTCTAAAAATTTACAATTAATAAGCTACTTATAGTTACAACTCAAATAAAACTTGCTGGAGGGCAGAAAGTTATTTGTTGAGCAATTTTTATAAGGATGATAGATCAAGTATTTGGGGTCTGACCAGAGCAGAGTAGAGGGGCAGAATCCCCTCCCTGGCCCTGCTGGCCACACTTCTTTTGATGCAGCCCAGGATGCAGTTGCTCTCTGGGCTCCAGCCCTGACTAGTGGCTCACGTCAAGCTTCTCATCTACTCCCACCCCAAGTCCTTCTCCTCAGGGCTGCTCTCCAGCCATTCTTCCCCCAGCCTGGATTTGTGCCTAGGGTTGCACCGATTGAGGTGCAGGACCTTGCACTTGGCCTTGTTGAACTTCATGAGGTTGGCATCTGTTTTCTTTCACTCATCCTTCTATAAATGAGCAGTTTCAATTCATTGAAACGCACGGCCATATTGTCTCAATTTTTGAGAACACTGAATTATGTTAATTTTTCCCCCTGATTGACACCTGAATAATCTGAAAGATAATCTATGTTGGATTAATTGAAAACTGTCAAACGCTATCAGATTTCACATGCTACTCAGATGCTCCAAGAGATAAAAATTCTAACTCAAATTTATAACTCAAATTAAACTGAAACTCAATGCATCTCAAAAAGTTCAAGAAACTCAGGTATTGTGTCTAAGCCTATTGATCAAGAAGGAAAAGTATGTGCGGTCTTACGTTTAATGACCTCTTGCCAGTGGCTGACAGAACCCATAAAAGTATGATCCACGGGGAAAGATGGATTTATCAAACTCCTTGGAAATGCAATTCTCAGCTTTGGTCTGCTCAGGTTTAGGGTAGAAGTTTGGATTCTATGCTATGATTGAGGTCTTGGCAGGTAATAGTTTTCAATTCACCTTTAGTTTAGACATTTTAAGTTAGTACTGTTCATACAAAGAGACAGGCTAGCGACTTCATACACCTCTAAATCTTCTCACTTAATTGCTTGCAGAAACTTGTTTAAGCATCTGCTTAGCTCTCATAGAGCACCTGAAGGCATACCAGGTTGAGCCAACCATATACTAGAAATCTGCATAATAATTTAACAGTGCAAATGTTTCCAAAGGGAAATACATGTAGGACGACCAAAGTATTATGCAAATTTTGTTTTTACAGTGATTTAACCCTGCTATAATATCTTATGCCATTATATAAGCAGTGCATTAAGCCATGTCATTGCTTACTAGAGGAGGCAAGAGCTGGACCAAACACCCTGCAGCCTCAGCCTGAATGTATGGATGCCTTAGGGGCACACTACGTATTAATTTAAAATTCTGAAACTAATTATGTATGTCAGGGTGACCTCTTCTAATCTACATTCATCACAGAACGCAAAAGCCTTCTGTCTCTTTTGTTCCCATAATATAATAGCTGTTGATAGACTTATATAATTGACTCTGAAGTGGACTCATACCATGGTGCTACATTCAAATTGTATATAATCCCAGCTGAACAAAGATAAGCAAAACTAATCCAACTATCTCAAGCAATTAACTTCTAAGTATTCACAGTAACATTGGAAAAAAATATTACCCTTTATCTTAAAAGCAAAGTTGCAGAGTATATAGGAGTCACATTCATTGATGAGCAACCAAAAAATCATTTGCAACATTTGAAGATGCATGTAGCATATATATTCATTTCTATTTATTTATCCCAACACAGCTTGACATGTTTGGGACACATTTCTGAAATACGCACCTATACATAGAAAGGCCCCTGAACTTGATACTGGGATTGTTAGAGGTGCCTAGATACATAATTGTCATTGAATTCTAAAGGAAATTGAGAAGAAAAACCCAGTTAACACTTTAATAACTGGAGAGTTTTGTTGAAGAATGCATCCTCTGCTGGACTTCTACCCACATTACAAGGAAAAACACACAGAAAGAACCACCTTATTCTCCAGCCTACCTTCAAGAACACCTTGCAGTTGCTCTTAGTAACATTACTTTAAGAGAGGCCAGACTTACAAACAGTCCATTTATATACCCAGCTCAGAACACCAACAGGATGAAAACCCAATATCCTCAAGTTCCCTTTTCTCTGTGACTGTGGTTTTCAGCGGGGCTTCTGATCAAGAGACTCCTCAGTAACTTGAAAAACATTAAGGCAGTGCTTCTGAAACCATCCAGCTCTCTACACCTGCTGACTTTGTGAGTAGTCCTCCAAACAGAGCCACTCAGATAGATACATGTTACTCTTTCTAGGATCATGTTTCTACTGAAGAGTTTAAAAAGGCAGGACTAAAAACAAATAAAAAACCAAACAACCCTCCATAAAAACCAAAACACCCACAAAACCAAACAACTTCACTGTATTGCATGTTTGAACAGCAAGATGAAATTGAAAGATCATAATTAAACATAAATTGATCTCTGAAATATCCTAGCCCAATGAGCACATGTACTCTAAGGAGACCTAAAAACTGCAATACAGACTGAGGTACGGAAGGAAATAAGCAATCAATAAAGCAAACCTCATAATAATAACATGACAGATACATCTTTTTTAAGGCATATTGAATTCCTAGTGTTCACGAACAGAATTTAGTGAGGCAAGAATTCATTTGCTTTTCTTCTTAGAAATTATGAGTGCAGGTACACTACAGAAAACTAAACATTAAAAGAAGTGAACAAGATTCACCTTAAAAGTCAGAATTATGTTTATACTCCACAATTAATATTAACTTCTATTGCAAAGAGTGCATCAGATGTCTCTGAAAAAATCACAAAAGCAGTCTGAGTTGCAACAAGGAGAGGAGAATGTAAATGCATTAACGGATGTGTGATATTACACCATGAATATTTTATTTAATCAACACATTCATATTCAGTTAAAAACATTAGCATTTTCAAAAAATAGGTCAACATGACCTCCTACGATATACCTCTGAGCTATAACTTTAAAACATACTTGAGTCAAATCTTTCCCATTCCTATGTAGGTCTTGCTCACCAAATTTAACCCTGCAGTAACATTCCTAACTTTCTCTACTATTTAGAGACTGATTTTCCCAAAAATTACGCTAATAATTAAATACTCACACTGAAATAAGCTCATTTGCACTGTGGAGTGATCCATCAGAAATTTACGTCCTCTGGAAATGACAGACACTCCACTTTTTAAAGGATTCACACTTTTCTAGAAGAGACACTTCAAACAAATATGTTATTTGGCTCAACAAAAATGTAGCTGGATGAAGTTCTATGATATCTTACACAGAGCATACTGATCCAACAGTCAGCTTTAGGAGAAAATAACCCACAGCTATGAAATAAATCCCATTGCTCTAAGGACCTATGTTCATCATTTCAGGTAAAGATGAGGGGTTTTTGACCTCATCTTCTCCAACAGATGCACTTGTACATCATTTTCAAATAAGGCATTCCCCTGAATACATTTTCTATACAGCAGAATGCACACATGTAACCTGCACTGCACTTAGTAGGATCCAAACAACAGATGCAGCGTAAGGACAGCCTAGCATAGCACAGAACATCTTTGTGTAGTCCTCAACTTGAGGAAGCACTACTTCGTGACTAAGGTTAATTTTCACAGTGTAGTCACATATTCTGCCTATTTCAACTGTGAATTACTAACACCAAGTAAGAAAACATGAACAGATTATGTTTACTCAAAAAACTTATACTTGAGCTTTACTAAACGCAAAACTGAGTTCCTGTCACAATACTGCTAAAATGGGGCTAGTTCATCTGGGTTTACAAATTTCTGCATTTAGCTTCAGAAAAACCACAAAATGCAACTTACTTTCCCAAAGACAGGCATTATGCACTACCTGAAAGGAGTTTCTCTGTAAGAGGCATTAGGTATTTTATACACCAAATATTACAATAACTGAGCAAGTATTTCTTTAAAAGACCAGTCAACTTACTTAAAGCTCACTGTTAATATTCCTCATGTTCTTACTATAACTTCTACAAAAAGATGACTTTTTTTGGTGAGACTGCAGTGTTTTCATTATATTTGTGACTTCCTACATGTAAACATACTGAGAAATCTCAGAAAAAAGCTGCACCTTCCAGTGGCATCACCATCCCAATGTTCTCTCAGTGACTTTTACTATCTCTCTGGGAAGAGTTTTGAATCTGTGCTCAGCATTCAATGAAAGACACATAATGGCAACCCCAAAGTGTCTCCAATAACAGCAATTAACTTCCAATTCTCCATGTTACATTAAAGCAATGTTTTATTCAGACATTCTGCAGCATAGACCTGCCATGAGATATGATGGCTCTCAGTAATTCCCTTCCAAAACCAGTCCCTCATTCCTTGCACAACAATAGTCTAATATTTTGGGGAATGTGTAACATGTAATGTGAATACATTGTAATAATAGAATGAACTCTTCACTGAATGTGTCCTGATCTCAGAGTATTTGCATAACTTTTCAGCCTATTTGTTGCAATAAGGCTTAATTCTAGGTTTGTCAATGAAGAGTGAGGACCCTTGCAGAACAGAACAGCTTATCTATGAATTGTGTGACTGATCCAACTGCATCATTAACTTGCACTGCCTAACTTGCACTCTCAAACAAGAGCCAACACCACGTTCGAGACAAACTCAAGGTTTTCTCACACAAGACTGTGGACTGATGCTTGCAGTCTTACTGAGTTTGAACTGTTGGCTGAAACTAATCTTGCTGAACATCTCCTGTGGCTTATTTTTGTGTGTTTGCTTACTTACTCAGTATTAGTCTAAATGATATCACATTCCTGGAAATCACATTTTTCAGATAATGAATCAGTGGGAAAAGTCACATAACACTCCAGATTTTGAAATAAATCTGCTATTTTTTAGGCTAAGAAGCCTCAGAAATACCTGTGTGCTTCACAGTGACTACCTCACAATCAATATATGCAGGGGCTGCTTTACTATTGTGATTTCATAATTTCTGCCTGATTTTGCAACTGTAACAACACAATGTACCTGTATATTTCAGAGTGACACCAAGAGGACCTGCTTTCAAACCTTCCATTTTAACGAATCAAAAGAAATTCTAGTACTTTGAAAAAAAATCAAAACCTTCACAGCACTAATAAATAAGTTATGCAAAAGTAGTACATACTCTAGGCAACCTGCATGCTAAAAAAATTTACAGCACACTAGATTTCTTTAAAGTTGCACTTTCTGCTGTAGGGGCTGGTGTAAGAGCTAGTTGGAAGGACATTTTATCAATTTCCCCCTTCTTCCAAGACAGAGCAAGTCTTTAAAAAAATAGTATCTTGAGCGAATTTGACATATTTCAAGCAGACATGCATGCCGACTGTTAGTAGATTTTTCTTTTAACTTATTCCTATATTTTTTAATAGCTGTAATTTTGAGACCCTCCAAACAATATATTTTCCTTGCACTCTACTATTTGCGAATCTGAGTGGAACACATTATAAATGCAAAAATAATCAACCTTCTGGTATAGCCTGCTCACACAATATAAGGTAGCAAACTAGGCCACTAAGAACTTATCAACATACAGCTGTCAAAACTTTTATTTATCTCAAGGTTTGGTGTCTTCTGGACAAATGCTGCATGGTTGAAGTCCCATTGCAGAAGTAAAGCTTTCAAGGTGAAATAGTATTTCATTTTCGTTATCATGAAATAAAAGAAGATGAAATGTCTGCAGTAGCAGAATCCCACAGCAATATGTTAAGACTTGCAATTTTGTGACATTGTTAAGTGTAAATAGGAGTGGTGTTCTTTGCTCTCTTTTCCCTTCCTCCTGATCCCTGTTTCTTCCCTTTTCTTTCTCTGCACTCTCCCAGAAAACAGAAGCTATAAATTAGAAACGCTGCACCAAAAAGCTGCTTTTCAGGCATTCAGATTATGGCTGCCTTTTCTGGAAATAAAAGCCATTGTTTTGTCTCAGATACGTTACAAATAAAGACAGAAAATGGTGAAATAACATTGTTACATATTACGCATAACAATATTTTTACACACTAAAGAATCAAAGAGCAACATTTTGCCTGCTGCAAATGTTTACTCTCTCCCGGTAGAAGGTTGCCCTCTGTTCTTAAACCTATAAATTTGCCACAGTATTGTTCCCAGTGATGCTCTACCAAACATGAAAAGAAGCAGCTGAATCTTCACTGTAGTATTAAAGCCAGGACTGTAGCTGCCAATACTCTATGTCCTTTACACTTCAGTTAGCAGGGTCCTCTGCTGAACAACTGTCTGGAGGAACCACTGCCAGACAACACACATTTTATGACTGAACCTACCCATCATGTTTCTCTACTGGTGCAATGAAAGGAAAGGAGAAAGGCAGAAATAACCAACCAGTCCCACCACTGCCCAGAACAAACTGGTAACATGGAGAATTTTTTTTCTCCCTAATTCCTCAATAGAGAACTAGCACTCTATATTGCAGAGAGCTCCCCAGATTTGGTTGACTGAAATAATGAACAGGAGGACCATTACAGATACAGGAAGCACGTGCCCTACATACAGTACATTTTTAGCCTGAACTTCAAGCTTCCCAGAAGAGTGCCATATTGGGCTGTGTTAGAAGGGGTTTAAAAATAAGGCAGAAGAATTGTTAAGAAAATTATTTTCTTACCTTTCCTCTCAAGCAAGAAGGTCTTTTTTAAGTTCTTGAAGAAGTTAATGCAGAATTGCTTCTTCTGAAAAAGAAACAAACAGCTTTTAAGAAAACTGATCTTATATGATGAATTTCACCCATTTTTCTGGGTTTCATTTTGACATCCCAAAACCGTTTATTTTGTTGTTTTAGGTTTAAGCAGATGTACCCATGTATTTGGGTTGTTAATGAGACAATGTTCAGGTGATTGTCTCTGTGTGAGTTTTCTCTCTGTACTTGTAACCTTTGCTTGACCTACAACTTTATGTATTTGTTGTTTAGCTTGTAACGTAGTTAATTTGGTCACATTAAACTGGTTCTATTCTTTGGTGGAGAACTGCAACAGCAAACACACTCTTGGGTAAAATTCATGCATTGCCATTCATGCCTGCTCATGTATGATTTATAAGCATTCACATGAAAATTGGGAAGCCCTAATATTCAAATAATCAAGCATAAAAGTAATTAAAAAAAAATCATCACACAGAATACCTAACAATCCCTCCCACCCCACCTTTAGCTCAAAATAAATGCTTCTAAAGGCCCTTATTGCTGCTAGAACGAACATCAATTTCATGAGTTTCTGAATGATGCTAATACCCTGGTAGTATTATAAAACAGAATGTTAATTAATAGAATGGAGTGAAGCTGCAGTCTGAGAAACAACTGTCACACAGCATTCTTAAAAGCAAAGCAAGAAATAATAGAATCTAATGTAGTCTGAATATAAGCCTTACAATAGTCTGAAAAAAATAAATAATAAAAAAAAATTCAGACATCCTAAGAGAACAACAAGCAACATAAATTAATAGACACAAAGTCCACTAGATAATATGGCTTTGCTAGGCTCTTCACCATCACTGGAAGAAAAAAAAAAACAACAAACAACTAAGACATAACCTAGATGTATAACCAATTTTGGCTAGGCAGAACATTAAGAAAAAAGGGAAGAGTGAAGATGAGCATGAAAGAAATAATACAAAAACATGTAGGCATTGAAGAAACTATTTTCATTACTTGAGAAGAAATTAAGAAGACATGGCCAGGTGGTTGGGGAAAAAAAAAATAAAAATAAAAATCAGTGGAAGGAGAGTCAGGAGGGCCAACTTCAAACCCTGTGGCTAGTGAGCCAGTGATCATAAATAATTTCTGACTTACCATGGCAAAACTTCCAACCCAGCCTTACTAGGAAATATATTCAAAACCCAGTCATTGATAGCTCCTTATTTCTAGAAAAGGAAACCTGTGAGGTCTGCAGAACTGATAGAATTGAGATACCTAGCTAATTAAATGCCTCAGTAACACAGTATTGGAGACTCTGTGGTAATCACTGGAGTAAAAGGGAAGAAATTTACTCAGGATAAAAGCAAATACTGAAAATGCAACAACTAGGAACAGAAAGGTAGTCAACGCAAAGGAAGGCAGTTTTATCCAAAAATCCTTCCCAGGATGATGCCCTCACCCAGATCTGGTGGAATGATGCAGGGCCAAGCAAAGCTGAGCCAGTTGACCTCTGGATCACATAAAGGTCTCCATTTCATCAGAGACGATAGTAACAGGACAAGGGGTAACGGTTTTAAACTGAGAGAGGGCAGATTTAGGTTAGATATTAGGAATCAATTCTTCAGCACAAGGGTGGTGAGGAACTGGAATGGGTTGCCCAGGGAGGTTGTTGATGCCCCATCCCTGGAGGTTTTTAAGGCCAGATTGGATGAGTGGTCTAGTGGTAGGGCTCCCTGCTCATGGCAGGGGGTTGGAACTTGATGATCTTTAAAGTCCCTTCTAACCTTAATAATTCTATTATTTCATTAAGCAGTAAAGAGCTTATTTAGCACAGAGCCTGGCCTGAAGAATATCTGACCGAAAGCCACTCTTGCCATTTGCAGAGTCAGCCAGGAGTGGCTTTGTTGACACGGACTTCCCTGCTACCCATTTGGCTGCAATAAATGGGGCTTGGGACTGCCAAAACAGGTATAACGAGGCCTGTGACAGAGCTGGAGTCACCTACCAAACCCTGAGAAGGCTTCACGGTGAGCACGGAAAGCAGCCAGCTCCCCTCCCTCACCACACCGCTGAGGCCTGACAGGAAGAAAGGGCATTTCTAACCCACCTTTCTCTTTTCTATGCCCTTTCTTCCCACCTAATCTAATTTATAACAAACCCCTGCTTTAAAGTACACTTATTAGTCTAATACCCATTATTTTGCATGAAATGTTGGTGTTTATCAAGACCTTTGGGATGGCAGCAACACGAAGTGCCGTTTCCCAGGTGCTCCGGCCACAGCCACGCAGCCTCCGCCTCCTCCTTGGCTCTCTTGCCTCCTCCTCGTCACCAGGCAGCTGCCTCTCACTACTCTTTCCCTCAGGAAAAGGTTACATTTGGGCCACCACAGCACACCCTAAACACCCAAAGGGCCGCTCCTCCACAGCACGCGAGTTGCCGCCCTGGCTGAGGGCACCGACAGCCCTTCGGACCCGAGCCCGCCTCCACGGGGCCTAGCGCCGCTAGGGCCGGGCCGGCAGAGCCCCCCGCAAGCAGGAGAGACCCCGGGAGGCAGGCAGGGCCTCCCCGGGAGGCAGAAATAGCCAGGGAGGGCGGGATTTTCCTGCTGCGTTTATTTGGGAGAAGCCCTGGGCCTTGCTTAGAGCCGCCAGGAAACCTCAGAGACCAAGTTGGAGTGCCTAGGGGCTAAGGCTGGGAAGAAACAAAGATCTGATTGCAGCCTGCCTGGTTAGGCAGTTAGTCTAGTTAAATTCAGGAGTATTTTTTCAATCTGTCTTTATCATGTCCCACTTGATTTTTGCACATCCGCTTTGGTGAGTTAGTCATCTCCACTCTGAGAGAGGAAGGGGAGCAGCAGCAGGGGCAGTGCTGCACCAGCCTCAATACAGAGCCCTGGAATAAGAAATGATGCTCAAAACAGTGCACAAAAACCTGGGAACATACTGATAGCAGTGAAAATTCTGCCCCAGTGCCCCAGATGTTGTATTTCTTGGCTGCAATCAAGACTTTATGGTACCCAAATGTTCATCACTGCACAGGAAGGAAAAAAAAAAAAAAGGGGAAAAAAAAAAAAAGAGTTCGTATTATTCCCCTCAAACATCGAGAGCCTTACAATATTACTGTGCCACATTATTAATGGAGGGAGATTAATTACTTCATGTTGCAATTAATTTGGGGCAGCATTTCATTGATCTGTGTCCGGCAACAAACTACACCTCCAAGACACAAGAAAAAGCTCTGTTCCTAGGAAAGTTTGTCTCTGACTTCTTGAATACATGGCTAAGGGTAAACCTAAAACATCTGCTGCAAGAAAGGCTTCAGAGAAATCTAATTAACACCGTGTCCAGGAATGATGAAAGCAGATGTACTCTGGATAAAGTCACTGATAGGAGATCACTTTGTTATGCCAACACAATTTCAGCTCGGAAAGAAAAGGGTTTGGAAAAGTCTTCCTTGAAAAATCGTAAGATTTAAGTGATGAATTATGGCAAAGGAGGAAAAGAATCACATCTCACATTTGGAAAAAAAAATAAAAAATCACAAGAATAAAAGAAACTAAGAGGAGGGATCCCATCCTTACTTACACTGGGCCTTGCAGTTTTGAAGGTCAACATATAAGAAAAATGTCTGGAGACATTCTAGTGAACAGACTAGGACACTGAATTCAGAGGAGTGTTTTAGAGCTAGTGATGGTGGTGACTGTGATTTAATCCCGAATAACAGCCTCAAAACATTGAGAGCAGATATCAGTGTCTTTTCTGCTTGCATTGAGCAACAAACCAAACTGGAAACTAGTTTGGAATCTGCATGACTCATTGCTAATGCTGTTCAGGATAAGATCACTGCAATCTAAAGTAAACTGCTGTCACCCAAGAAAGTAATCCAGCACTTTTTTTTCATTTTTCAACACTGCCATTTTACAGCTTTGCAACCCCCTTATATGAAACAAAACTCGGACCCATTCTTGAGTGCAAAAGATTAATCTCTCAGTGCTGCATTTATAGCATACCCTTCAAGGTGATTTTCACTATTTTGATTGGCAATGTCCAAATCCATTTCATTGCCCAAAGGACTGAACTCACAGAGGCAGATCAACAAAAAATATTGAGTTCAATGTGTTTAGACCTGCTTCTCAGCATCTGTGCTGCCTCTCTTCCCAACCACCTTTTGCTGATAGGCTTTTTAGAGTAATTTTCAGAATGACTGAAAAGATGCAATGGCAGCCAGGTTGGCTCTAAGTTTTGTGATGTGTGTCTGAAAGATGAATGTTTTAATTCAAATAACCTTGATTGAATTTTCTGATAGAAAATTGCTCATAAGCACGTGTGCCCCTTATTTTTTGATCTTAGGTTGGTTTGCTGGCTTAGAGTCAGAAAATACATGTAGAGGAGGGAAAGAAGAGAATGGAGAAGCTAAATCCAGGCAGCACTCAGGGGGATCATGGTTAAATGGTAGGAGGCAGCACAAAATAAGCTGGCAGGCTCAGGCTTCATGTTCATTTTAGTGCTCTCTTGGACAACAGCTCTCCTTGATCAGAGTTCACAGGTTATCATAAATAACAAGTGATTTCATTGTACTGTCCACTAAATATTTTACTTGTGACAGGTCATGTTTCAAGAATGAAAAGAGATATTACAGAGATTGCAAGTAACATGATTATTCATTTTGACTTACAATTAAAAAATTGACACTTCAGTGTTATTAAATGGTTCCAAGGAGATGGATTTTGTCGTTTTGTTTTGTTTTTTTCTCCAAGTAGAGGCATGAACTAGAACAATCTTTTGATCACATATTTATGGAGTAACTGCTGTCTAGAGAGTAGAGAGGACGCTGGTGATGAGGCTTCCTGAATTTTACTTTTAAGCTCAGACATTGATCTCTATGTTGCTTTTGGCAAGTCCCTTTTTGTGTTAGAGTTGATCTAAGCATAAAATTCTCTAAATAATGCAGGTGTGCTTAAGTCTATTTAATCTCTGTAAATCATTTTGCAGGATTTAAGCAAAGCAGATGCCCAAACACTGCTGTGATGGGAGAGATAAAATCCCAAACTAGAAAATCCAGTACTGTGTTTACTAAGGTTCCACAGGTCAGTCTCAAAACAATTTTCAATTATCATTTGCATACCACTTGCATATCCCAGATTTTTTTTATTAAAATGTTTATTTCAGTCACTGACAAAATGACAGATTCTGTTAAATGCTAATGGCAAGGGCAGCTGATTTAAGTTTCATGCCTGATTATCCATCAACTTCAATCCTGAATAGTCCTTTTACATTATGATTTTGCATTCACTTTGAACAGACATAAATGAGAATATGCAGTTTAAGGTAGTGAAAAAGTAAGCTTTTGATGCAGAAATTTGAATAGTTCTGCAACTGTTATTTAGCTTTCATTTCAGTATCCTGAGATGGGATGGAAGGAGACATCCCATCTCCAGCATCCCATAATTACTACATATATGAAAGCAGAAGGCCATTTTCATTTGGTAATTTCTGTGCTGCTTATATGTAATAGCAGTAGAAAAATATGAAGTTATACATCAGCCTTGGAAGGATGCTCCATGCTCAAGAGGCATTAAGAAAGGAGTGTTCAGGATGTTTAATGAGATACAGACATTGCCAAAGAGGAAAGAAGCAAAGCATCAGTAAAATATGCAGGGGTAAACAAAAGAACCCAGTGTACTAAAGAGCTCTGAAATTAGTAATAAGACCCTTGGATTTGTTGTTGCAAGAGATACAGGCTAAGAAGATACTACAGAAGGGATGCAGGGTGACAAATATTGCAGAGACTAATGAAAACTTGGGGACAACATGTCTTGAGTGAAGCAACATGACAAACAGGGAGCAGCTGCAGTTTTAAGCAAGCAGGAAGGGCTGAAAAAGAGAGCTGACAATACTGTGTAAAGCAGAGAGATGAAAAAGTAGAAAAAGGCTAAAAACCAAATACACAAAGCATTGTTCTTCTTCCCATCTTTCAGTCTTCTGATTTACCTTCATACCTGTTATCTTTCATAACCTCACCATTTCTGCAACATTTAGCAGAAAGAGTCTCTCAGTATTCTGTCCTTCTTCTGTCCCACATTCTCTCAAGTATTTCCTCCAGAAACACCACTCGGGTTCTTTGTAATTTTTCTCTATACTCCAGGTTAGTCCATGACCCCAGTATCTTGCATCTGCTTGTTACATTTTACGCAAGCACTTTCTCGCCTACTGCTCTCACACCAGAAGAGGGTCCCCTAAACATCCACCAAAATATGCCATAATAAATTTTCAAATACCTCTTTAAATCACACTAGAATACCCACAAAGATTTTAACAAGCATAAGCCACTTTTATAAGGCCCTAGCCAGCTAATACTGTTTAATTTTGTTCTGTACATCTGTATCTGTTGTATCCTGACAAATATTTAAAAGAGATGCCTCTATAGTCTTTTTTTACCTGTGTTGATACTATGTCTGGGATTCATATGTGAATTTCCAGATGTGACTACATAAGGCTACAGTTCTTATGTGCTTTATTCATAATTATGTATTTTACTAAATCATGCAAACAAAGCCCTTTAACAGGTAGAATGAGGTCCTTGTCAATGAAGCCAAGATTTAAATCACTGACTTCAAAATCTGGCCTTTTACAACAGCTCTCTTTTTGTCATAATGCAAATATTAAAAAAAAAAAAGGTATACCTGAGTTTATGAGAAAACACTACTGAATTGTTACACAAAACAAGAGGTACTGATGTATAGACTGGCACAAAAAAGGCTTGGTGATTACACTACATCCACAGCTATAAGAAATGAGGAACCCCTTCCATTTTCTGTGTATTGGATGTTTATAAACCTTTTTCTTCCTAAAACAGAAAATACGAAACAACCTGTATTCTCACTTGGAGCAGAAAGTTTATTTCAGGGAGACATGCTACATTTTTTTAAATATAACAATGTAAAGGGTTTTTTATTAGAATTAAAATTACACGTAAATGAATGAACTAACCATTAAAGCTTTTAGTGCTTCGGAAGCCCTCAGCAGAATAGAGATTCACTTATTTACCAGACTGTGACATATGCTGGGTTCCTCAAAGTCGTATTTTAAAATAAGCAAGAAGTCTGAAGAACCTCACAGTTCTAAATGAAATCATTATTCTGCAGACTGAACCTAATGCTGAGGTAATGTAGAGTCTGACCTTTCCAGATAAATCTCTCTTAATAAATGTTCCTTCCCCTCTTGTCTCTGGAACAACAAAAGCTCCTAAGGCAGCAACAAACTAGGAATAAGGGCAGGATGCAATAGTGAAGCAAGATACAAAGTGATTTAAAGGTAAAAGGATTTGGACATGACCCTACCAGGCAAGAAAAGGCAGAGAAGCTGCATTTTTCATGAGTGCCTAGCACATCTTGTTTGCAGAGTCTGAACCTCTAGTAAACAGCTCACTGCAACTCTTGTCTTCTATTTATGAATTTTATCAACCTGATTTTTATGTCAAAGAGATAAGAGGTACACTGGTTGCTGTACATCAATTTACAGGAGGGAATTTTTACCACATACACTAGCAACTCATAATACCACAGGAGGTGCTATTATTTTTACTAGCATCAGTAAGTTCTAATTCCCAGGTCTAAAGAACATTTCTTTTAAAAAGTTCCATATAAATAGAAAATGAAATATTCCCACATGGACCCATCTTTGGTAGGGCGATGCTTCACTTTTTTCTGTAAACCAGGGATAAAGGATTGCAAGGGAGGCTAGAGAGAAATGATGCTAATAACCTAACTGAAATGAATATTTGAGAAGAGAGTTCCTTAAAAAAGATTAAACAAAGGGGCATAGCAGAGGAGCCATCCAGAGTCTACAGGGCAGCACTAAGAGCCCACTTAGGGCACTCTGGTGTGGTTCTTAAAAAAACTGTGCCACTTACTGAGTCCAGGGAAAGTTCCTTTCACATGTAATAGGCTGTAATGGTCCCTCCTTTGTTAGCCTGAGTATTTCAGACAAAGCAACTCCAGTTACACACTGGTTCTGATTGGACACCTGTAGAGGTAATAGCATTCAATGACACATTTACTGAGTGACAGGGCAAATACAAATGGACTTTTCAATCGCATATAGGATGAGGTTAAGATACACAAACTAACACACAGCAGAAATGCTGACAGAGGAGCACAGCAGAAAAGGAACCTGCTCACACAACTTAAAAACCAGAGCTATGTAGTTATCCCGAGATTTCAAAGAGATGCTCTTTGCTCAAAGCCGTGCTGATGCTTCTACCAGTAGATCTCTAGATGCACTGAGGAGGATCCATAACTACTGTTCAGTCAGTTTTTACTCAAGAATTTATTCAGTGAGTTCCTACTTCAAAAAGAAAACTCTGCTTGTATTTTTTCTCCTTCAAAACTCTGAAAATATTCTTTAACAGTTTGGACACAAGTACACTGCAATGCCATATAAAATTCCTTCTAACAAAAATATATACATAAAAATTCCTTGTACGTTTCGTAATGTTACTCCTATAGAGGACACAGAGACCTATGCTGAGGTAATACTCCAGTTATGCATTCCTAGATAATGAGCTTTATCTCTCAGGATCAATTTTCCATTAATAGCATTCAGTGCTTCATCCAACTTTCAAATTAATTTGACCTGTGAACCAGGGGTGTTCTGATGCTGCCTTTAAAACTACTGGAATGTTATGTCAACATAACACAGAAAAATTATAGGTGCAAGACTTTAATGTCCAAACTGATGCTTACTTGCTTACTTGAGATTTCTAAGGCAGTTTAATGGCAGACTGTAGATTCAGAAGACTCTACTGAAAAAATAATAAAAATACAGAGGTTTCTACCTGAGTTTTTAAGTCAGTAAGATATGCCATCTAGAACTGCATTTATCAGGACTGTCTAAGGCAAGAAAAGAAAGAGTGCTATGGTATTGAACTGCAATAAGTTTATTTCTTCCACTCTGCAATGTTAAAGGAATCAATCTCCTAACTAAAGAACAAAAACAACAGTATTGACTTGGTGGCTTAACTTTTGTAGGACAATGAGTGGATTGTATTGGGAGTGTAACAGCATTAACTGCCAGGTTTGATTGTGTCTTTGACATGCCAGCTGGGAGGTTATGATTGCTGGAATAAATTCTTGAGAGTGAAAGAGACATCTCCAAAATAAATGTTCAATGGGACAAGCAAATTATTAGGAGGCTAACGGCATTAATCCCTCAGCATTGTGCATGGCACAGGCACATTTTAATTCACATAGTCCAAAGGGCTGAGAACATATTCAGGTGAATGTAAATTAAATAACTGTAATAAATGTCAGCTTAAAGTACATTTCTAGTCCTGTGTCTGGGGCTGTATACATGAGGTTGCATTCCTACCTGTTCTATTTAATTTTTTTGTTTGGTTTGCTTTAGAGGAAGGTTGATTAGTGGGCATTGTTTAAAAAACAAAATCTGTTCTACAGGAAAAAAAAAAAAACGACTTCTTGGAAAAAGATGGTTAACCTTCTAGACTGATTAGGTTTGCCAGAATCCAGTATCATGTTACAGGAAGCACTTATTAAATTCTTTCCATTTATCTAGAAATATACAGAAGAAAAATAAGAAATTTCAATTTTTTTCTTGAGTTTCTAACAAGGAAGTATCACCAAACATGAATCAACTTTTGGAGTAGTGAGGTTTTGACTGTAATATGTAAGTTACAACAATTTTAAGAGTCACAGGTTTTTAGTGGGTTTTCTTCCTGCTTTTTCTCTCCTTGGCCATTTGGAAAATGATGCAACATGCTATTTTAATTTAGGGGATCATCTGTCTTTACACTCACAACAAAGACAAAGAAACAGTAGGTACTACACAGTGGAGGCTAACAAAACAACATGCTTGGGAGCTCCAACAAGCCACATGGCAGCCACAGCAAGGCACAAACACACTAAGATTTCCAGAGCTGGCATCATCATCACCCATCAGGCTAGAAGACTCCAACCTTGGAAGAAGATGTGTGCTGTCTCTTCAATTACAGCAATGCACTGTATCAGGAAAAGCACGTGCAAGGTTATGAAGTAACAGCTACCACAGGATGTTGCAATATATCTTTTTTTTTGCAACAAGGACTACCCACGTGCACTTCTAAATTGTCCTCTTTCATTTCCCAAAAAAAAAATCCAGCCTATTAGAGGTGCTTACTTCTCTTTCCTCAGGGCAAAGCAGGTAAGTATAAGCACACAGCTTATTAGCCAGATCACATGGTAGGATGCTCCCACACTCATGGGATACTTGTCCTGTCACTCCAGCATAGAGCATTGTAAAGCATTCTTAACAGATAATAAATGTAGCCTGTAAGGAAGAAAAATTAAAAATAAAGAATAAAAAACCCCACAACCCTGAATAACTGCCAGCATATACACAACTAACTTTATTTTTGCATGTCTCAGGCCAGAAGTAATTTCTCCTTTTCTAAGTTAATTGGATTTTTTTTCTTAGAGTATATCTACAGTACTATCACATCATGAAGGACAGCCTAGGTCACATTTTAAAGTTCATTTTCTAAGCTCTGCTTCTAAGGTCTGTTTTAGGTCTGTAGTAGCAAAGTACACCCTCATACAGTCATCCCAGAACTTCAGAAAGCCTATTTTATTACATGCAGAACGATCAAAAAGAGCACTAGCTCTGGTTAGGAAATTAAGATAATTCTTACATCAGAGTAGGCAAAGATTACATTTAACTTTTAATTACTTATTAGGATGAATATTAAAAATACATCAGGAAAATATGACAAACACAAGTAGCAAACTGTAAAATATGAAGCTCAAAAAATATAAATAACGAAAGATCCATTCCAAAGTAGAGTTCTTGAGTGTCTCATTACCATAGGGGTTCCTATTAAAAATGCTAAATGCATTAGAAGCACTACAGTCATTTAGCAGCTCTTTTTGTGTCTCCATGGCACAGTGTGCCTCCACTGAAATGTGAGGGGACCTAGCTAACATCACTAACTTGATCTGGGTAGTTTGAAGTTTTGCTTGTCAGCCACTAAAGAACATTTGCATGTCGAGTCCTCTTTTCCTCCACTGAGAGGAAGAAATAGATAACAGATTTTAAGGTTTTTACATAACATTTACAAGTCATTGAGTCAATCTCCTCAACAATGTAACTCCATCATAGCTGATAATTTTAGTGGATATTTCAACAGTTCTGAGGCAGAACACTATACATATGATTTGCTTCAACATTAAATATTATTTTAGTATTACTCTGAATATTATATGACTTAGAAATAATTTGTTTCAAGCTGAATTTTTCCCTATAAACCTAGTCAACTGAAAGAAGCAACACAAAACTGAAAACAGAATATGCTTTAATGAAACCCTGTTTTACACGAGGTTTCTTTATTACAGTTCCTGAAGATAATCTGTATTCAGGCATACCAAGTCAAAGCAACTGATCAACTCAGAACATAACTTAGAAAGACCTAAAATACCCACCACCATAGTCAAAACCTATGCATTTACTACTTGAACAGACATTAATTATGCTGTCTAGTACATAAAATGCTATTTTACTCTACTTTTCTAAAAAACGCTAACCACTATAGTGATTCCTTCATATTCTCCTAATGTATCTGTTCAGTTATTGAATTAAATTCAGTGTGTTTAAAGAAAATGGCTTACTCTGCCATTAAAACAAAGTAAAGCTATTTTAATAGGTCTTTGCCTTTCATTGTCTCTCACAATGACATTGGAAAACTCAGATTTTTTTTTTATAAAATAAGGTATGCACTTGGTCAGCATTTTTGTTAGAGAAAGTTATTTTTAATTTCTTCCATCGGGAGCAAAACTGCTGTTGGAGACACATCAGTGTATGCTTAAATAAACATGCTTGACTGCCAGATTTGACTAAACTGATTAGTGCTTGCCACACAAAAGAAGTGCATTGCTCAAAATTGCCATGTCAAGTGAGCCAAACTTCCAGTAGTGGCATTCAAATCTAAATTTATTATTAAACCAATAAGTATCGTGGCATTCAGATTCACTCTGTTATATTCTATCATGTAGTCTTTTTTCCTGAGGTTGATTGGGTGAATTTATGAAGTATTGAATTTACTTATTAGCCCCCTTTTCTGAGCTAAAAAGTAAAATGGGATCATCAAGACAAAAAAGCTCAGTGTTAAAATTCCTAGATTGCCAAGAGCAACAAAAATGGTTAAACATCCCACATTAATCTTTTATCAGCCAATGCCATGTGCCAGAATATTAACTGTACCTGATGACAAAGGAAGAATCTGACCAACACTTATTTCAAGCCCTGACTCTGCCTCTTATTCTCAGTAAAAGCAGCTAAAAACCAGATATTACTGGTATTTTTATTTTGCCTGGTGCAATGGGACCAGGGCCTCTGAGAAGCTTGCAGTATAAATAATACAAAGTAAATAACAATGACACATACTTTCTAACTACAGAAACTCATCAACCATGCTAAAACGTACATCACATACACTGCTACTGTCTCTCTGTTCATTAAAAGAGAATGAATCCTGAGGGAGGCATCATTGAATACAGATGTCTCCAACATACCAAATCACATTCCGAGCCTGCAGTAAAGCTAATAAAACCATATTAAATACATTCCAAAAGTTCCCTTGGCTTAGTCCGTGCCACTTGGGCAATTTATAATTTAAAGGAGAATATGAGATTGGAGAGAGATGAAAATAGTGTGATCTAGAATTTGAAACAACAGTTTAACTGCTCTGTCAAACTCAGAGGATGTATTGGTTTACAGTGGAGAGTACTGAAAATTGCTCATAGAGAGAATGCTGAAGTTGCCTGTATTTTCACTTTCATAAATTCTATGTTCAATAATGTTGGACTCCAAATAAATGAACCAAAAATATCTGACTCATAAAATCAGTTTAGTCAAACCCACCACATTTTAAAGATGTCTGTGTGTCACAGTGATGGCATATAGGTGTACGTGTTCTACCTTCCCTAACAGTCAATAGCACCCTCCTCTCTGGGCTGATGTGGCTTTTATAGGTAGCTGTGCCCAAGAGAAACTCTTTGACCTTCTCAGAGCTTTGAACTTTAAATGGTGTAACCTTATAGCTTTATTATTTAAATAAAAAACCTCACCATATGATCAATCAAGAGGCTCTTACCACAAACATTGATTCTTTATGAGTAAGTGCACTGAAATTCAACTTCCACAGAAGAGGGAGCTCTACAAAAACTCCTTGCCATTTTTTTTTTAATATTCAGGTTACATTAACTCTTGTTTGAATTCAAGAGCAAGAGAAGCACTGATGCCATCTGAAGCTATAATAGGTACATTCTCTTTCTAAGCAGAGCCATTTTGCCACTGGAGTTCTACTGTAGCCCCACAAAACAATGCAAGGGTACACAAACCAGTAAAACCTACAGCAATATTTTTTTTTTTTTAATTTTATTCTTAATATTTATAGAAAAGACTGTCTCTATTGCTCTTCCAGAGAAATACAACCTCTGGGTATTTTTTAGTCAGCAAAGAGTCTGTGAGAAGTGCTGGTGAGATAAATAAGCTTGATGTGATAACACGTGACAAATTCATATTTATATTTGTTTCTATATTCTGTTGCAAATTCAAAAACTCATTTCAACTGTCTCTAGCTCAACCACCATCATCTAATACTTAGTACTGACCAAAACCAAAATTCTTTAAATGGATTTGACTAGTAAATCCTAAAGTTTATCTCCCTTTGACAAAGAAGGTCTATTTGAGGTAACTAAAGCTTTTCAAATATTTGCTCATTTTTACAGACCAAACTACCACAGAAAACTAATCTAAAAACTATGTAAAAACCTAGGTGACACTTTTATTCAGAAATAAGTATTTCCAGCATGCTTCATTTTAAGATACTGCAAGAAGGCATTCATATTAACATCTTATATCAGGGTAAGGTGAAAGAAAAAATAACACATATTGTAGCATCAGAATGTGTACATGCTCTTTTCCAGTTCGTCTTAAATGTTAAAAATTCTGGAAAATCTTAAAATAAATGTCTAAATTAACTCTTAAATTAATCACACACAAATGTCAAGAGTTAGAAGGGACCTCTAGAGATGATCTAGTCCAACTCATCTGCTAAAGCAGGATCCCCAAGAGCACATTACCCAGGACTGCATGCAGACGGGTCCCAAATATCTCCAGAGAAGGAGACTCCACACCCTCCCTGGGCAGCCTATCCCAGTGCTCTGTCACCATCACCGTAAATAAGTTTTTCCTCATATTTAAGTCGAACTTTCTGTGTTCCAGCTTGTGCTCATGGCCTCTCATCCTGCCACTGGGAACTACTGAAGAGAGTCTGGCTCCATCCTCCTTGCACCCACTGTTTAGATACTTGTGGGCATTAATAAGGTCTCCCCTCAGCCCTCTCTTCTCCAGGCTGAACAGTCCCAGCTCTCTCAGCCTTTCCTCATAAGAGAGATGCTCCAGTCCCCCAGTCATCTTTGTTGCCCTGTGCTGGACCCTCTCCAGCAGTTCTCCATCTCTCTTGAACTGGGGAGCCCAGAATTGGATGCAGTGTTCCAGACGTGGCCTCATCAGGGCAGAGGAGAGGGGCAGAACAACCTCTTTTGACCTACTGGCCATACTCTTCCTTATGCAACCCAGGATTCCCTTGGCTTTTTGGTGGCAAGAACACACTGCTGACTCATCTATCTACCGGGACTCCCAGAACCTTCTCCTCAGAAGTGCTCTCCAGCAGGTCCACCCCTAACCTATAGTGGTGCACATCTGAATATGCTAAGAAACAATTTTACCAAGGGCTCCTTAATTTAACATTGTTTTTTTCCTATCTGAGTATTTCAAAAGCAAGTCTTCATTGCAATTTTGAGACAAAGCGTTATCCTAGTATTAAAATGAGATGCTTTTCACACATCCATTAACAAAAAACAACAGTGGGGTGTTCCTTGGTGCTTTTCGTTCGTTCAAAGATGAGATGTAAAAACTAACTATATGCTGTAGGTAGCTCCTGCATCGTCAGCTAACATCTAACTCTACATCTTAGAGTAATACGGAGGCTGTACAGAAGGAACTGCTTACAACTTCAACATAAACTGGCAAACTAACAAAAAAAAAAAAAAAAAAAAAAAAAAAATCAGCCATACTGTTCTTTGACTATTTCTGTAAGAAGTTCCACATGAGAACACAAGGGCAGTGGAAGGCTTAATTCCCCACTGCCTGCCACCAGCCCACTCCACACTGCTGCAAAGCAAGCCGAAACAGCACATCTTGGGCTAGCAATGCTGAGCCAGCATTCTGATGTCCTAAAATTCTCTCCTCTTATTTGGCTCATGTTAAAACAGAGACTCACCTATTTTGTGTGTATTTACCAGAGCAAATTCTTGGCTTCTATGATATGTAGGGTCTAGTTCTACCTTTAAGTGCTCCTGAGCCACAAAACAGACTCGAATGTCAGAAGGAAATAATTTTTAATCACAGAACCAATTATCTTTGTTACCTACATTCTCAGAGCCTGTAACACCAACAGTACAATTCAGCATGGTGCAACAGCTTCTGTCCATATCTGTATCAGGACATAGTCACTGCATGTGAATACCTGTATCAAATTAATTTATTTTTTCTCCTGGGTGAAGCTTGGCTTCACTGTAGGCTACAAAAGCTTTGCCACATACTTGAGAGAGCCAGTATTTCATTCCAATTTCTATACTTCATTTCTGATAACTTGTGACACTGAAAATGGCCTGTGAGCTTTCACTTGGTTAATCTGATCAAGAAACTTTTATCTCAAAGTCCTAATTTAAAAATGCAAAAATTACCTCTCTGTGCCTACTAGCACAGCTCTCTTTTGTGTCACTTCAGCACATTATACTGTGTACTGTATACAAGCATTATAGAAATAGATGAACAGTGACCAAAGAAATTAACTTCGACCTTTCTAAAACTTTTGTTCACATCTCTTTTTTTCTGTCAACCACACATTTGCAGCAAGCTCTACTCATAGCCCAGCTTATGTTTTTACACACAGGAGAGAGCAGAACATGAGACTGAGCACAGGGTGTTCTTTTCACACCACTAGGGAAACCTCGTTCTCCTCTAGTGCTAACTGCCATGTTTTCCACTGCTGTACAGGGCCATCCTGCTACAGTCCTACTAGACACAAAAGGATTAGTTTTGCAGCTGCAGTGACACATGGATCTCTAGCAGTTCAATTCCATAGTGCTCCTAATTTCAGAGTTACAGCTCGTAAATGTCCAAGTGCAGTACAAGGAATATTCACTGGCCTCAACTCTCCTCCCTTCATTCTTGTTATTCAAGGCATTCAGCTTAAGTCAATCTCTTGAAGAACCCAGGGATTCCTAAGAGAAAACTAAACCAAAACAAAAATAACCATTAACAAATAGCTGATTAGTTTAAATGAACTGGTGAACAATTACTGAGACAATGAAGTGATAAAGCAAAGTGAGTGAAATAATTAAAATAACCTTCTTAGCTAATTCTATCACAGTTTTTATGACTTTCAGTTGAATGTGTAAGGTTTTCTGAAAGACAGCAGCAGAAAGCTACATGAGACATTCATTATGGAATTTAGTGATATGAGTTTATTTTCTTATAAAATGTTTAATATCTAAAATCCCTTTCCTGTCTCACAACACCATAGTGTTTCACTAGTAAATCTGAGCTTCCATGCTGGAGTTGGCCTAGAGAAAGTTGAGGGACTTTGTTCAATTTGATAGTTATTGGGAGGGGAGAAATTCACCCACTAACCTACGCTGCTCTTTCACATGCAAATGATTCCCAGCACTTGGAACTTTTGCATAGTTTCTGAAGGCTTCAGCACTGCCTGCTTCAATAGTATTACTGACCCAATGGACACACCAAAATACGTGCCAGCAGCATTTCCATAGCACTAGATTTAAGGAAACTCAACCCTGGGAAGCGGTTGCTAACATTGGACTTATGATCGGTTCTTTGTGAGGTCTGGATAGCAACAGTCCATTTTATTTATGTTGCAAACTATTAATCCCCTAAGGTGCAGTGACAAGAACTTCTCCTTAGGAATCTAAGCTTCTTTCCCATTTAATTTTCAGGGTGCATTTTTTTTCTGCAGGCTACATAAACTATTAAAACTAGACAAATCCTTTTGTCACAGCAGCTAATTGGCGCAGAGTCAACTAAATAGCCTGTAACCAATAAACCATCCCTACTTAACAGAGTCAGCTGCTCTGGAGGGAGCAGCACATGCTGATGGGAAACTGGCTGACAGGAGAATCCATGAGCTTGATTTTCTCCTCGACAGTCACCCTACCTCTCCATGCACCTGCTGATCACCCACTGCTCACTGGACGAGCAACTGCTCCTTTCATGCTGCTAATAAGCATTCTTGCTTCTATTTTTAAATAAGATAAAGTCTTTGCTGTTTAGCCTGAAACAAGCTACTTCATCACCCCATCTCACTCCTTTGATCTGTAGCAGCTACAGAGCCTGTAAATATTTTGAACAGCACCTCCCACAACAGAGAACTGATCACAGCTGGAGTCTCTCATAGCTGTTCTCACCAACACGACTGAGCTGAAGTAGTGGGAGGAAAGTTAAGAGTATCATTAGCTAGCTTGAATTAATTTTCTACAGAAAGGTTTTTACTAAGTCTTAAGGACTGCTTTCTGTTCATCCTGTGTGCTCTTTAACAGTGACTGTTAGGGTCACTCTCCTAACTTTTTAGAACACAGTGACTTTTACCTGAGACTTTGATTCTACTAGAATGAATAATTACATGCCTCTGTTGCTTAAATACCTTCCATAGTTGCAGTCAAAAGATTATTAAAAAAAACCAAAACAACAACAAAAAATAAAACAAACTTTTTTTTTTTTTTTTTTTTAAATAACATGGAACTATTTGGAACCACCACTCTAAAAAGGTCACTGTGAACCTGTGCTACCTGGATGCTAGTATGAAATCTACACAGTGTAAATGTGCATTACCCTGAAATCTATTTAGGTCCGTCTTGATTTTGTGAGAATAACTTCCCCACTCCAAAATCTTCTGCATGCTACTAATCTGTCAACAATTTTTTTTTCCTGTGATTTTTATTACAGTAATCCAAGCAAAGAAATATTCCAACTACTAAGTCAAAAGCTACGCAAAGCTTTTCTGTTCTGACTCCACATTATTTCCTCCCACAGCAGACATCCCAGACACAGTGACTTTCAGCATGGTTTGGACTGAGCACTAGGACACTGAGATGTCCTTTAAAAATGAGAACAACAGAAGGAATCTGATAGAAATGTATAAAATCATATACAATCTGAGGAAAATGAATACAGATACAAGTAACTTCTGCACAATACTGAACATGGGGCATGATCAGAAACAAGGAAGCAGCTAGCTTAAACAAAAGGCCAAAAAAAAAAAATCAACATGATATAAACATTTGAGTGTGGAACTTGCTGCCCTGGCTTGTTGCAGAAGCACATATTAATGATTTCAAACAGGGATGATGATTTAAGAATGACACCTATGTTTTTGTGAATATTAAACATGATGGTCCAACTAGATACAATCTCCAGCTCATGACTATGAAGAATCAAAAACTGAGAAAGTTGTCATGTTTTATCTTTAAACATCTTTTTTATCTTTAACATGTTTTATCTTTAAAAAGCTCCCAGAAAACCCTATATTACTTGTTCACTTTCAGAGACAGAATAAAGGTTAGACAGCTCTCTGGTTTGCCTTAGCAAAGGGCCAGAAAGGTAATATGTCCTAAAGGAAACTTGTTTTGGTCAGAGGTCAATTCTGCTAACATGAAAACTGCAAAAGTAGCTTTTTGTGCTCAGTGGTGCAGCAGGAATGCTAAGAGTTGCAATGTCCATAGCCTCCATAGCACCCACACCTGCACTGGTTCACAGCACTTCGTAAGAGATTAAGAGATTGTCACCTACTGAGGATGTTCACTAGTATTGTCATTTTGCTTCTGAAAATACAGACATTCAGCTAGAGAAGATTACAAACAATGTCAGTTAACTTTGTATATAAACCCATATACATCTTGCATGCATGTGTGCATAAAAAGCAGTAACACATACCAAACCATTCACAGCTCCAGTGTTTCATCTTGCAGGTTTCTTATCATGGAGAAATCCCCCCAGGGCATCAGCTTAGTATGAAACATGTAAGATTTCAGAGAAACACCTTTTATCTCAAAGAATCATAATAATGTGTAGCTTAGCCCATTAAAAACACACCTATTACTATTCTTTAAGGTTGCATTGCACTAAGAAATCTCTAATTAAAAATAAATCTAAGGAAGATACTACACATCACTGCTGAGCCCATTCAGCTTTTCCTTTGTATATCAAAAAGAACTATTTGATGTTTACAAGCTACAAAATGTATAAAATGATGTACAATTTTACATTGGCACTGACACTAGAACACTATCATTGTATTTGTCAATGGCATTTAGAGTAGTCAGCTTTTTGAAATAAAGCATGTATTCAGTGGAGTGTCATTAACAGCAATTGAATTGCCCTTCATCTGTTTCTGAGGCTCTGAGGACTAAAAAGCAGTGTCTGGAAGCTTTCTGGGCATTAGCTGACTTTCTGTTTTGGCAGCCCTGTCTGTGTTTTCATACATTAGACTCTAAGACAAAAGAATTTCCAGCAATAACCTTCTTCTGATGAAACTTATCTTTATCTACTACTTCTTGTTTCTTAGGAAATGACAAAAAAATCCTTTATGGGCATAAGATCACTTAAATCAACAGCAACTTCTCCAATGCACAGCAGTGCTCAGTTGCCTGTTAAACAAAGTATCTGCTTACTGCCTGCACCAACTGTCAGCAGGAGCATTCACCTCTTCAAGTACTTAGCTCAGTGCTGTAACAGGGACTTACTTCTTCATGACACTAAATATTTTTCAGGGTTATTGGTATCAGGGGCAAAGCCTGGCTTCTGTATTTGTGATGGCACCAACACTACACTTGAAGACAGCTGGCAGCTCCTAGTAAGTGGACAGCTTGTTGTCCACATCATCCATCCAAAAAGTGGCCAGAACTTGCTTCCCAGGAAACTTCCCTGAGCTTGCAAGCTAGGCTCAGTCCCAGATATGTGTCCATCCAGCTGTCACTGGCCTCCCTATCCAGACAGCTTGCAAAGTGATTACTACCTAACTATGAATTACACACCTCGAACAGTCAGTTCTCTTTGGCAGTCCCACAGTCCCCTGTCTATGTCTGCTGGCTCTTTTGACCTTGGATCTCTGGACAGCATTTTATATCACACTTACTGGACATTTAACTTCTCATTTTCCTTGCAAACTGCTCCAGACAGCTATTCCAGTTCTTGCCTGCTCCATCCTGCCAGCTAATCCCTGCTGGGCCAAGCTAAAGATATGCTCCTGACATATGGTTGGCTGGCAAAAGAGGTTATGTGCACATTTTGGTGAACATCTGGAGGGAATACCCCAAGCATAATGATTTTGGCTGGACAACATGAAGCGCTCATTATTGTATCACTTGAAGCTAGCTTGTTCAACTGGGCATTTTCAAGGCACCTTAACATGCTCAGAGCAACACAAGCACTAGAGAGAACCATCACCAGCACAAAAAGACACTAGCTGGAGTTACACTAATGCTGAGCTTCATACTCCTCTAAAGAGGGGACACCTGACAGTTCCCCAAACAGCAAAATCCTCCCTACCACAGACTATATTTTATCAGAGAGAAAAAAATTCAGGCACATCTACAACGGAGACTGGACTACCAGTCACTCTTCATGTCATCTCATTGAATAAACAATACATTTTATGGAATATCTTGGGAGCATTTGCAAAAGCCAGTTAGCCACAACTGCACATCAGGTTGCCAAAAGAAAAGCTACTGTAGCATGTGGTTAAGGACAGCTGAGTATATACCCAAAGTATGTGCTATGAGAGGTCAGATACTTAGTGGGAGGTCATTAGACAGCCCCATTCACCAGATCCCATACCTTGAGTT
Organism: Apus apus; assembly: GCF_020740795.1. Taxonomy (NCBI): domain Eukaryota; kingdom Metazoa; phylum Chordata; class Aves; order Apodiformes; family Apodidae; genus Apus; species Apus apus. The sequence continues at coordinate 12,985,984 of NC_067294.1, read as the reverse complement.
TACAGCTGTCAGTGATGTGGAAAAGGACAAATACAAACTCAATAACACTTTGTTCGCTTTCTGCAATAAGTTCTGGGCCCACCAGAAAATAATAAACAGAGATATCAACAGCCTTGGTTCTGCAGAAGCTTTACTCTGCAGAAACCTTCTAGAAATCTGCAGAAATTCTCCAAAGCATTTAGAATGGGATTTATTTTTCCTGATCTTCTTATATAAGCTTATGGTTTCCATGCTGCAAACATAATGGATGGCATAGCAAGAACACTACCATTTGAAATGTCAGATTGCTTGGACGTAGAATTAAAAGAATTTTTTCTCTCTAGCTATTAACATCTGAAAGGCCTGCCAGACTTGGAGAAATGCCCTAATTTACAGAAGTCTTCTGTTTGGTTAATGGAAAAATCCACCCTTTTGCCCCCAATCCAGTTTGGTGTGTGAAAGCACAGACATTTCATCCCAATAGAGCATCAGAGCACAACACTAAATTTTGTATGCTCTTAGCATGATTACTTTGCAATTATGGCATATGTATTATTGCAAGTCCCAAGTAAATTATGAACTCTGCACATTACAGAGGCACTTTGAAACACTGATTGATTTGGACAGTTTGTAGTTAATTAAGTTCATTTCCAATTCCATCTCTTCACACAATTTCAAAGCATTCTGCATTGAAAGCCCATTTTCAATTAGTAAGTAGGATGAAACAAAAAAGAATTAATTATAAAAGTGGCAATCCCCATTTAAATCTTCATAGTACAGCAATTATTTATGCTAAGTGTTGAAGAATTGGGGAGTTGTACTTGTCTAAAACAGTTTTTTCTTGATATATATCTCACATATATTAAATCTGTAGAAAGTAAGTGATGCAGCATTTTTTAAAGAAAGGACTAAATTCTTGCTCACAAGCTTGTACAAAGTTCCAAGAAGCAGAAAAATGTCTGTGCTTGACTAGAGCCAAATTAAGTGCCTTGGCTTGATTCTTCTCACTTTTACTGCACTATTATCCGAAGCTCTTCCATTACTTAGACTAAAGCAAATATCTCCTTTAAAGGAGTACTGAAGGAATACTAGTATCAGTAGAACTTGATGCAAGGGAATGACTGCCCAACAGCACTTAACTCAGTTTTATTCCAGTTTTTGTTGCTGCTTGAAATTATGTAAGTTACCAGCTTTATTATCCCCAAGTTACCACGGGGAGGAATGAGCAGGAAAAATTTCAGATACCCTTTTCTAAAATAGTTTCTGTGGGTACATGCTGAAATCTTCACATGTAGTCATCATTTTCACAGTTGGTAATTAAAGAACCTTACACTATTGCTTCACAGAGTAGGTCCAAACACCTCTTACCAAACTGCTTTTAGAAAGACAAAGAAACATCACCATGTATTGAACTTTTGGGAACATGAGGGGTGAAAAAAAAAAATTATTCATCCCTTGAATTGCTCACATTATCCTTCTGCAAAACAGACCTTCTTTTAGCACATTAATACCTTTCTTCACAAAAGCCAAATACCTTCAATGCCCATTTAAAAGCAAAAGAGAAGGAAGAAAAGCTGGAATGTATTTCATGGTGCCATTTAAAGATGGTGTAATTTGCTGGTTGCACCATCTTCACCTCTATCAAAGACTGTTAGCCATAAATACAAACATGACACCAAAATGAATGATGAACACATTCATCTGTAACTGTAGACAAGCAGTGCTGTAAAACAACTTTGTTAACTTCATTCACTAAATTTTCAACTATCATCTACTGGCCATTTGTCATTGGCATTGACCTCCCGTTCTGCAGCCAAGATTCCTGCTTTAACCACCGGCACACGCTTCACTGCCTGATTCATGCTTGGCTCATTTCCTCTGTCCTTTCCTATGCCATTTTGGTAGCAGGCTTCTAACAACACAGCAACAGTGGACCAGGAGAAGAATAATGGGCAACAGAACACAGTAAATTCAGGAAAGGTAGAAGAGTAGGTGATAAGGAAAAAAACACAGAGTCAAAATAGAAAGTAGGGCTTGATTAAATGAGAAACACACATTAAAGGGAAAAAAAGATAAAGGGAAACCAATGCAGATGAACAGCCTTGCAGCTACAAGAACGAAAGTAGATTGTTTTGTGGTTGGTTTGTTTTTTGTTTGGCTGTTTTTTTAAAAAAAGAACAGTGCAAATCTTTTATGTTCCTGAGCTGCCTGACGTATTCTATGTTGTTCTTAGCTCTCAATAAGCACTGGAAGAGAGAAGATTCTACTCCACACACTACTGGAGATGTTTTTAAGTGCTATTTTTTAACATATCAGAAAGTAACTTACACAAACCTGGGACTCTGTGCTGAGGGTTTCAGATACAACTAGAGTTCACAGGCTGACACAGACAAGCTGTACCCAATGACACCACGAAAAAGGGTAAGAGAACACCTTTGAGGGTATTGAGAGATACACTGCATCCCACCAGTGATGCAATATCACATCCACAGTGAAACAAGAGTTATGACCATAACAACCATCCCAATCATGATGACAGTGATGAACCTGCTGTTTGAGATTAACTTCAGAAAAGCTCTGCGTTCCTCCCTATCAAAGACTGAAAAGTCTGTTAACCTGAAAGCCAAATGCCCATTTATAATTTTTTTAATATTTTAGAAAGTCCAAGTTTATAGATGAGGAAGATTACATACACCCTTGTTTTTTAGAACTGCAGTGGCTACCACGCTTTCCAGCCAAAAAGATAACTGCGCCACAATAACAAGGCAAGGTAATTCAGCATTGGTCCTGAGCAGTCAAGAAAGGTGGCATACATCTTACTCAGATACCCACAACTTCAAACTATAAGCAGTCACTAACTTAGGAATATGACTTGTGCACACACTTCTTTAATAAAGGAAAAAACCCTTAAGTTTGGGTACCCCATTTCTTCTAACACCTAGGGCCTGGTGGATCCCACCAGTACCAGCAGGCTCTGCACCACAGCAGCAGCCTGCATGGGTAGAGCCTGGGCTGGTCTTGCACTGCTCACCCAACAGCAGTACTTGTATGTTCCTCTGACACAGGGTGCAAGAACTCTTTTGGAGACATTTAGCACTCAATTAACTTCTACAGATAGAGGATTTTTAGGATATCTTTTTTTTTTTTTAGGATATATATCTATATTTAGTATATAGACTATATTTATCTTTTATAAAATTCAGATGCAAGTGAAATAGCAATGATGAAATGATACTGAGGAAGGAAGTCTTGAAATCAAGCTGACCCTTGCCTGGTTTTGAGGGGCATGTGTGTGTCTGTGTGTGCATGCCCAAATGGAGGCAGGTGACGAGTGGCATCCCTCAGAGGTCAGTACTGGGACCAGTGCCGTTCAACATCTTTGTTGGAGACATGGACAGTGGGATTGAGTGTATCCTCAGCAAAGAAAGATAGACCTGTTGGAGAGGGTCCAGAGAAGGGCCACCAAGATGATCAAAGGCCTGGAGCACCTCTGCTATGAAGACAGGCTGAGAGAGTTGAGGCTGTTCAGCCTGGAGAAGAGAAGGCTCCAGGGAGACCTTAGAGCACCTTCCAGTACTTGAAAGGGTCTACGGGGAAGCTGGGGAGGGGCTTTTCATCAGACAAGATAGTGATGGGACAAGGGGTAATGGTTTTAAACTGAGAGAGGGCAGATTTAGGTTAGATATTAGGAATCAATTCTTCAGCACAAGGGTGGTGAGGAACTGGAATGGGTTGCCCAGGGAGGTTGTTGATGCCCCATCCCTGGAGGTTTTTAAGGCCAGATTGGATGAGGTTTTGTGCAACCTTGTCTAGTGGTAGGGTTGCCTGCTCATGGCAGGGGGTTTGGAACTTGATGATCTTTGAGGTCTCTTCCAGCCTTAATGATTCTATGACACTGAAGTAATCAAGAGGTAGAGAAGTTCCTTCTAGGCTGGTTCCCCTTTAGGAAAAATACAAAAAAAAAAAAAAGAGCAGCTGGCCGCAGAAAATCTCTGGGAATATTCAATATTTTTCACATGGAATTACCTTCGTTAGTACTTGATATCCCTTTGGAAACTGAATTTGAAACAGAATGCAGCAATAAATCTGTAAAGAAGCATCCTTTAGCCATTCACTAGTCTAAATCAGTACTTTAAGACATATACAGCCTTATCTATGTATTTACTTGGAAAATTCAAGCAGCTGGGGTGCGGGGCTCTTTGTTACTTTGTTCTGTGGTGTTGGGTTTTTTTAATGCAGAGTCCCAGATGGCCTGAAACTGCTTTCACGGTGTGTAATACTGCTGCTGTCAGAATCACAGCCACTGGAATAAAACTACCCTTGAGAGAAAAATAAGAAGCTACTGACTTTATGGTCTCAGCCACCTTCTTCCTTGGTTTGAATTAGTTCAATGCTGATGTGGAAAGAAAGTTAAAAAAATGGTTTTAAGAAGAATCTTTCTGTTGGTTAACAAATAGAGGCTAGGAACATGACAGTGCTGAATAGTGATAAACCTATCCTCAAAGGCCAAGAAAGTCAGAACACAGCAATTATTGAAGACTGAATTAATTGTCCATCAATTTATGATTTTTTATATTTATTATTTTCAGATATAAGTCCACATCTCATTTCAGTAGCAAGATCTCAAACATACACATACCTATATTCAAAAACCTTGAGAAAGAAAAAAAAAAAGAAAAAAATCACACTGACATTCTGAATGCTGCAGCTGAAGAATAGGAACACGTTGCTCCTGAGCTTGTTAAGAGTGTTTCAGATCTGCTGCTGCCCTGCAGGGATCCTGTCACTCTTCCTTCAGTGCGTAGTAATAGGAGGTGAAGGGTTAAAAAAGAAGATTGCACTGAAGGTCCAGTGAATATGGACTTGACCATGGGCTACGCTGTTACTGGAGCAGAAAAATACTGAGCAACAGGTAACAACATCTCCTGCACATTACATAGTAAATATTTTCAAAAGAAAATAAAATCCTTAAATCATGCCTTTGATCACCTGGCACATGACACAGGAGCTTACAGAGCTGTTTTCAAATTTTTGTTAGCTTCCTTCCTCTCCACTGCAGTTTGGAAAAACTGAACTTCTTACTAAAAATACAAGCACATTTATGAAGCAATTGCCACATTACCATGTGAAAGATTAAGGCTGTTATCCTGACTGTAAAAGAGGTGCCGCTGGGCATTAAGCTCTTCCAGCAAATTCAGCAATCTTGATTTCCTACTTTTTTTCTTTTCTTCTATGTAAACATTTTCCTCAGTAACTTCAAAGCTACAAAGAAACTACAGGAAACTACAAGAAACTCCTATTATGAGAATTTTTTCCTTCTCTATTCCTCACCAGGTATTCTGCAGTAAAATGCCGTGTAGTGTCACTTCAGGGAGATTCTTTATCTAAATGAGATAGTGTAATAAATTACAAAAGCTGGATGGCATAGAGCAATCACCAAGAAAGCTCAAAACAAGTTTGAAACAGGACATGTCTTATTTTTGCTATAGCTTTCTGAAGTGGAAGACCTGTCTAAGGCTCTGTTTTCCAACTCTACAGGCAAAAATATATTTAATGTAATCCTAAATTTTGTTTTGCTTTGTCCATGTATACTCAGCTGTCCTGCTTTGCTGCTTCATCTGAGGAGCAAGTGCTTACCCTAATGACCCTACTGATCACAGTCATCGCAGTGACAGAGAAACAAACAAGAAAGGTACAGACACCAACAACTCTGTTCCTCTCAGGAGCTTCTGAGGAGCAGCCTCCTGTTAGGCATTACAGACTGCTCAGGTCACAAAGATTCAAGGCAAGTGAGTTAAGGTTTAGGCTTTATACCATTATCTTGAGAAAGCCGCAGCAGCTTCTCCTAAACACACACGGATAACAGAACAACTGCACAATTGCTGCTACCACCATGGTCCTGCCTCTAGGTAGGGGAAATCCTCCAGTAGCTTTGTGACCTGCCCAGACTGTGCTTTACAAAACCAGAGAAGCACAAAGCACCTATGTAAGAACACAGAACTGAAACCACTGCTGCCATTTCAGCCAACAACTGAACTCCCATTAATGTCAGCAGAACTAAGACTAGGTCTCCCGTTTCTGAAAAACGTCTTCAAAATAATAGCAGCAACAAGCATGAGGTGGGGTTGACAATCATTTACATGCAAGTGTGACCTTTATATTCAGTGGTGACATTTGTGTCCTATTAGCAAAATACTGTATTGTAGTTAAGCAATAATTGCATTTTCTATGGAGACAAACGACATGTAAATCAATAAGTGACAAGGCTGCAGGCCAAGCACGTTTTCGATTTTCAGTCATGTTCATCTCTGAGCTTAATGCTCGGAAAATACCATATATGCTATGGTTTTTCACAGGTTACATCCTTCTGGCCAGAAAGAAGTTTCCTGAGAATTAAAAAACGTTCTCTCCAGCTATGAGAGAGGAAACTAAAGAGGGGTGAGAATTCAACAGCTGTAATGGAAGGTAGTACATAGTGTCTTAAAGCAAATGCTGAGTAGAACAAGGAAATCTTGTATGGCATCCTCATCATCTGTTTAATTGTTATGGTTGATTGAACTATGAATCAGTGATTAAATATAATATCTCACACCGAATCAAAGTTAACAGAAATCTCAGTAAGAAGAATTCTTACTGCTTTTGCCCTTTGTGAGAAAACTAAATTATCCAAAATCATCACAAAATGAGCCTGGCAAGTTGCAGATGTGAAGAAGAGTCTTCCTGAAACATGAATTGTGCATTTCCAAATTTGTTTTCTTTTTTAGATGACAACACAAAACACAAATTTTAATACAAAACTAAAAAGAGAAGGGAATAATCTCCCTGTTGTAAAAAAACAACCAAGTTCACTGGTCATATTTTCACAGACATAGGCCAGGTTTCATAGGAACAGTAATTTAAGTACAAGACTGTCAGTTTTTAAGAATACTGGATTCTGATACTTAAATAAGAACTGCAGGGTTAAACAAAGCTGTATTTAGAAAGAACAAATTTAATTAGTTGGTGATTCCTCAGTTCTGTAACTGCAGAGAGAAAAACAAGAAGAATCTGGAATGGATTCCCTAATGGAACAAAAGAGTGATCAGTACCTGGTCTCTGTGAGACATACACAAGTGGTCTGAAACTCCTATAACAGAGCAGCGAGTGAAGGAAAACTTCAGCACACAGGTACCCAGGAAGGTATCTCGTATCCTAGGAAGGTACGAGCAATTGTACTTAGATAGCAAAGGTACCAAGTCATCATTTGAGAATATGAGATAAGATGTTTAGCTGCTTCTCAGGCTGACAAGACAAAGCAAATTAATTGCTCTCTAACTGGTATATTATTGCAGTCAAAGCACTGACTTTTTCTAAATCTCCTCCTAAATCATTAGTAAGGTCATTTTCACGGAGAATATTTTAGGAGACTTAGCCTGACTTGGGATATTTTTCCCATAAATTTCTGTGTGGTAGCCATGATTTAAGATTGCCCTGTTTTTAAGTACTGTGGTTGAGTAAATTAAGAGAGAGAAAACACTTAACACTGTAGCCATAAAAGCAACAAGCAGGGCTCACCTGATCCTCTGTATGAGGAATAATCCCTGCAATGTTCCTTCACACTGACCAGACCATTCTATACAATATAAAAGGAGCAGACACAGACTTTGATTTCCTCCACAATGGCCAATTTTCCTTCCACTACAAGTTATTTTGAATATGGATTATACAATCTAAATGCAGTTGTTCAGTATGTAAGACTCCATAATAACCTACAATCTAACCAACAGGTTAAGACACTTCTCATCTGACTGCACTAAATTATTGATCTACTGGTCCCTTTTTCAGATTGTAAATCACCCAAACAAAAGAAAAAAGTAAATGCATTAAGGCTTTTCCAGTCTCAGTGAGAAAATATATGTAGGTAGTTTGAATCCCAACAGTAAAAACAATCACATAGAGTATCTCATAGTAATCCATCTGATTTTGAATTAACCACTCAAAAAGCAGTTTATTTTTAAAATACATTTTTTGTTTGCTTGGGAGTTCACTATATAAGTTCCATCTATCAATTCCTGCAGCTTGGGTATTACAGTATGAATAATATATGCGTTTGTCAAGTGAATAAGAAAACAGCCCTCACTCTTCAGCACTCTCTACGTCTTGCTCCACATGTGACATAAAAGTTTCCCTGAGTAGCTGAAAAGGACTTGAGAAAAAAAAACCAAAAACAAAACTATAAATAAATCAGAGCTAGACAGTAGTTTTTCAATTTTAAGAAAGACAAAGAACACTATGCAAAATATCAATAATTATTTCTTAAATTCACTGAGGCCATCACAAGGCCCTACTCAAGAGTGGTGTTTTCTGAAAAGCACACTTAAACAGTTTAGTGCATGTATTCAAGTTACCACTTCAAGTTTCTTAAGCCCTTATGAGATGTTTCAGTAGCCAAAGTATCCCTTGACCCACCTGCAGGTGTGAATTCAGGTGGATTCAATTCTAGTCACCTTGTTTTATTTTGAAAATTGGCTGCTCTGTTTTGTTTATTATGGAGGCTCTGGCAGTCTTCTACAAAGCATCAGGAAATTGCATCTGTTAAAAACAGGTTCCAAGGCTGGCAGAACACTCCTATCACCCCATACACCAGCTCCTAGGTTCCTGTTTGGCAGAGACACAATTTCTATTTCTGAAACAATTTAAAAATATATGTAAATATCTGGTTCATTGTTCTTAATGCAGCACTACGGATCTGCCTGGATGCCAAGTACAGTAGCACATAGCTTTGGCAGTATAAATAATCATGAAAAATTATGAACTGACAGGAACCACTATTATTTGGCCCAGAACTTATGACTGAAACCTGATCTGTATATATTTTTGGTCGCTAGCCTCCCTCCCACCTTTATCCTTATGTTCTTAAAAAGAGTCAACAGAAGCCTTAGCCTTCCTATTTTTCATTACCCCAGAAATACTACTTTCTTCTGGGGCCAAAAGGGAACTGGAGCTTTATTTTCACAGAAGAGTCAGGAGGAAAAACTGTACATATTTGTCTTGGATCAATAACTAGTTATTTTTCTGACTTGTTTTCTCAAGGTTTAAAGACTTGGACACACAGTTATTTAGACTGTCACAACAATTAAGACAGCTCTGTGTTTGATGTAAGGCTGAAGATTCAAAGAAGTGCCAGGAGTGGAAGAGTCAAACCACTACAGGCAAACTTACAGGGGTTTATGGGGTAGGGGGATGAAGAAGAAAAGGAGAGGTGGGTTGACCTTTTCTTATTTCAACTTTACATAGCAAGAAATGCAAAAAGCACTGAAAACATTGGAAGTGTCAAAATTTTCAAAATACAGTGTCTGGATTTATGTTTTTAAATGTGTATGTGTCTTCATTTCTAAAGGCTTAAAAGAGTCAAATTATGTATTTCAGAGAAAAATGTATTTCCTAGCCACCCAAAACTATTCTCAAAATTGTTTTTCTTTTCCTGAGGCAGAGAAAAATGCAATTTAGGATAAGTCAACAGAACTTTCTTCCTGCCTTCTCCTCTGGTAAAATCAGCAATATAATTTATTCACACAGATGTAATGGGAACTTCTATGGACCTGCAAACAGCACAACTCTTTCCAAAAACCTTGAGAGCAAACCTTGGCCTGCTGGTCACAATGAGAAGGCAGCCCATCATTGTAACAGCAATGGACTTTGGCTTTTCATCTGTTGTGGGAAAGAAAATGTCCTTATTTCAGACAAAGATCTCAGTCTTCAGGCATTAGCTTGACCTTTAAATCACAAGAAACCTGAAGCAATGCCACAGATGGGTAATGGTTAATGATGTACACCAAGGCACAGTGACATCACACTGAAAGAAACAAAGCCACACTCTTACACTCTCCTCTTCTTCTTGTTAGAAATAGAAATTCACAAGCACTAAGCAGATGATAACATTTGTTTTAAAGGAAATGTTAATTGGAATTGGCATGCTGCTGCTCACAACTAGGAAAAGGACCCCAAGAGATCAACAAAAAAAAAAAAAGGTGAGAGAGCTTTGCCAGATGATCACTGCCTCCCAGCCAGCAATGGGGAAGGCTCCGTGTCTGATAATCCATTTTTAACTACAGGAAGATCAACTCTGACCTGAATAAAAAGCCATTTCTAAACTGCAGAAAGCCCATTATCTGCTCTTCTAAGCATGAGTGGGAGGTGAAGAAAATAATCACATAAGATCTGCATTTACTTAATGATTTTTTAAAACAGACACCAGGACCTGAAAATCTCAAAATAAGAAACATTCATTTGAATGCATCACATGTAATGCCTATCACTTAATAATTTCAAAGTGCCGACAAGTTTAATTACAGCTTTCAGTGGCCCAGCAAGATACTCATGAATCTAAACACCAAATCCAAATCAATAGTTAGCTTTGTCCTCCTCTACCAATGCATACTGGATCCCTCAGGAAAACCAACATGTTTTAACATCCACTTCTAAGTAGAACACCAAACTAACCACAATAAAATCTTAGTTAAAAAATGGGTTTATAGCAGGGACCAAAGTTTACTTGTGGGCAAGCAATAACCTAAATCAGCCTCACTCTGCACTAGCTCTTGCTTAAAAGCAGGAGCTTTACAGGGCTGGGGAGACATCCTGAGCAGCAGCTCTAAACAAGAGAGTCAGAGACCAGTCACTAGGGAAACTGAACAAGCAGAGAGACAGAAAAATCTCAGAAAGCTCATGAGAGCAGCCTGCCAATCTGAGCTCTGGCATGCCTATGATCGAGAAGTGTGGCATTCTTCCCAGGAATAAAACTCCAGAGGGAAGACCTCTTGGAAGATTTTGGGATTTTTTTCCTGCTATGCTCCACCTCACAGGTATCCTGCAGACATGAATAACCACTAAGCCTTAAGCTGCTCATTTCCCCAGGACCTTCTTTACTTATGAACACCTAGATGGTTATGTAACTGCTTAATAAACTCCAGAATTTATGAACACCTGAATGTTTTCAGGAACTGCACTTAAAAAACAATCAATAAAAAAATCTTCCAATGACTTTTGTAATGAGTCTAATTTCAAACGAAGGCATGAAACACTGTTGCTTTGATCCAGCAACATTTGTGTGAAACACTGTTCAAGGATCTGCTTTGATTCAGCAAGTCTGCTCTGGTATTTTGAGGAACACAGTAGATGTTTTCTTTTTCTCATTACAACTTACAGAACAGTTGCTGGCCTTTGGGAAATGACCTGCTGGGCAGCAGTTCCAGAAGACAGGTCTGCATGTCTAGTTTTCTAAATAGATTTATTCACAACTCTTGCCATGAGAAAAATCAATACAAGTACAAATGGAAGATGGTGTCAAAGTCACAGCCCCATGGCAGCCACTCTTCATAGGGTTAGATCCCTTGCTGATGTAGGTGACCTTTGCAAGCTGGACAATTCACTTGCTTTGTGCAGCAGGGTTACCCCTTCCCCAATCATTGTATTGTTTTACTACTTCCAGATGCCAATAAGGCAGGAACAAGCCTGATCCAAAATCCACATTGTTCAGTAAGACGCCTTCATTTATTTTCATCTGTTACCAGTGAGATTTCCCTGACTTTTGTTCTCTCCTTTGCTCTTTTGCTTTGCTCTTCTTCAGCATTTGAAAAGGAATGCAGAACATAGGTGTCTTTCCCTTCTTGTACTCCTTTTGCTCTCCTTGGGTATGCTCCTGTTTCTCAAGTACTTCTTGTTCCAGTGGCTATGTGTGCATAACTGAAAACCTGCCTCCCTCACTGCAACAAGAAAGCCTTCTTACAATAACTGATCTCTCTCAAGCCATTCCAATGACTTCCAGTAATCACTAAATATGACAATACTGTCATTATATAAACCCCTCCTCCCTGAAAAAAAACATACAAAAATACTTAAGATCTGAGACAAAGTCTTCCATGTACAGAAAAACAAGTCAACTTAATGAAAACATCAAAAATAGTTAATTACTCTGAATACCACCTTTTTTTTTTTTCTGCTTTCCTGTCATTACATTTAAGTTGATTAGTAGTTGCAAGACCCAGTGTTTAGAGAAGACATAGGACATACTTTTCTGCTCTTTTTGGAGGTGAATGGGCTATTTCAAATGTGAATACTCAGTAGTGTCTCTTTCACCGTTTCTGATTCATCAGCAAAACAATGCTTGTAAGTAAAAGGAAAGCCTAAGACCTGTACAGGAAAAAACCTGATGCATTACAGCTATGGAAAAAATTTATTCATACCCTAGTGTATGGCAGCCACTTTCTGCCGGATATATGCATATATGACAAAACTCTTGAGGAAGTCAGCTTCTATAATAGAATATATTTGGAAGGTGAAAGCTGATAACCTACCCGAGGTACATTCAATGGGCTTCTTCCTTTAAGCTTGTATAATTACAGCATTAAATTCTATGCTGTTTAATGCATTAGACACACTCAGGACATAGGACCCTCACTTCATCCACTCCATATAAAAAGAAAAAAGTGAGGTCTGAACAAAAGAACTCAAGAGTGGAAATGCCTTACGTTGTACATACCTGTAGTGAGCTTCTTTCTGGAAAACAGAAAGGAGAGCCTTTCTATTTCCAACAGTCAAACTCTGTTGACTGTTACTTATAAAAGCTATTTCTGTCTATGTTTTATTTTGATGAATATTAAATGTGGCTATGTGGAGAAATTAAATTAGTTGACTAGAAAAAAAGTAGCCTATCATCTTCAAAGCTGGATTCCTATAAACAGGATCCTAAGCTTTGATACAGGCACATAAATGGAAATTCATCCCAGAGGAAGAATTAAGAAGCTCCTGATAAAGAACAATTAGAATCTTGGGGAGGGGATGGGTTGAGAATTAAAAAATGCTTATGAGTTTACAGTTTCCAAATAGATGTAAAGGTACAGTTTTCTATTCATCTGTTTTCTAAAATGGTGAAAAACGCATTTCCCACCTGTGATCACCTGCAATGCTTTTTATCACTACCTTGACTACCAACATTCATTGTCCTTTTTTATACAGTTCTGAGGGGAAACACCAATTACTCAAAAGCACAAAAACAATTCATCCACAGAAAATGCCATGGAGTTTGGAGCATCTTGTTGAAAGACTGAAATTATGACAGCTCTGATCACTTTCCAGTAACTTATAAAAAAAAATATATATATATAAGGGGGGGGTATCTTTCCAAAGGTCAGAACAAATATCATCTGTGCATTTCAAAGGGTCCATTTTAAACTTGTATTCCTAAATAAGGGGTTAACAGACCAATATTTCCATTCACTTTCTGACACTTTCACTTAAGTCATCAATTATTACAGTGCTGTTTTCTAAAAGGAATTTCATCATGTATTCAAATTGCTGAGCAGAGTCATTTAGCAGCCACAACAAATTGAGCTCAGCAAGCTTTATTTCAAGACCTACACTGGTGTCAAGTGGTCAGGCCTTCATTTTTAATTTCTGGATATATGAGATGCAAATTGCATGGTCTCTCATCCTAACAGTCAGTCATGGCAAATAGTTGCAATTACATTCTAACATACTCTTAACAACGGGTAAACAACACAATCATGCTGGGGATAGGGCAGTTTGGATCACAAAGAAAATATTTATTGTATTATAGAAATTTTTAAAATTTTCTATCTTCATTGACCACAGTCACGCCTTCCTAATCAGAAAAGGAAATACCAGAGTTTGTACCTTGAATGTAAAGACGTTCAATAATTGTATTAATTATTTTTGTCCCTTTGTTTCTACATCTGCAAGCTTCAAAAGATCATCTGCTTCATTACAAGCTGTGTATCTAGATTTTGACCAGTGCTTAATGTTGAAGGCAATGTCCTGTACAGAGCACACAGTGACATCTGCCAGACAGGTATCTGTTGCTCTCTGTACAGCAAAAGTGTGCCAGTAATCACTGAGAACACAGAATGCTAACTGCCTAATAGTAATCACTGAAGTCAGATCCTGATACTCTCCATAGATCCTAGTTTGGATCAGGGAATGTTGAAGCCTTACCAGTGACTGATCCTGGTCTAATGAAATGAGAGAACATACTGGCACTTTCTCATGTCTTTAAGGCTTGGAGGACACAACTGTCAGACAATTCCTGACAAGCTACGTCAAAAATTAATGATTCAATTCTTCAGCCAACAGTCTCCTTCCTAAAGGCCTTATTTAGTGATGCCAAACACCTGGTTTTATTTTGAGCTTCTTTAACTACTGACTGTTTTATTTTTATTTGGCATTACCAAACAACTTACTCTGACATGTCAGATCTTTGAAGTCCAATCTACTGTTTATAAAGCATAAGTGAAGCTGACACCCCTTCCTCTACTTAATTGGAAAAAATCCTATCATTACACATCAAGGTCCTGCTTCAAATACAGATAGAAAACAGTGCTGGAATTTGCTGTAAAATAGTTCAAAACATGCAAGCATGTTTTGCAACTTTTGCTTTCTAAGCTAGCCAGGTCAGTAAAATTGTAATCTAAATACATGTGCTAAGAAAACAAACATACAGAAAAGTATCACATGTGAACAAAACATATTAATTTAAAAACATGAATAATCATTAATAACAACAGACATTGTGTTACTTTTTCTGTGTTACCTCCTGTCTCCTCCCCACCTTAAATATAAATATGTTTGAGAGTCACATCACCCCACATTTGCTCAGTCACAACAGGTCTTCAAAAACAACCTTAACGAAGAAACAGGCATTTTTCTTCTTTCTGCACTACCACAGCCTAAGGTCCACCCACCTACCCTCTCTCTGCTGCCAAGACCTTGATGAAGTGCTGTGTAACACTGCTAATTCATGCAACATCAACATGAACCTCAATCCTGCCTTTACACTGGACAAAGTACAACTGATATAAAATAATTTCAATAGGTCGCCCAGAGGAAGGAGAATCTTTATTTCAACCATGTTACAGTTTCCAAATAGTTCTTACTAAACTAGTTGTCAACACAGTAAGATGACACTGCTGGTTCATTGCTATTGTAGCAGATGGTGAAGACTTGCTAAAGCAGAATGCCTTGCCACTCTGATGTACTAACAAATTAAAACTGTAGTCTTGGAAAGTTAATTCCACCCACAGCAATAATAATAACAGAAATGTGAAGTTTAGACCTCTGACAAATATAATGTACACCCACATAAAAATATACAAATATAATTTTAAGTGCATTTATGCTATCCTCTGAGAAAGGCAGAGCTGTGAAACAGTTTTTCTGTGAAGATTATTTTGGATTTTCTTTTTATGCATAATTTAGATATCCAGTCATCGTTTATTTATCATTTTGATAGTAAGTCATTATAGCTGCCAATGTCTTTGAATTCTGGCATGGCATTCAAAAACTCCAGAAAAGACTTCCAACAAAAACATGAAATGGTAAACACCTAATTAAGTACGAGAGCCAGCCCTGCACATACGAGAGTTGTGTTTGAACGCGTTACATTATTATAGCTCACTGCTGAATAATTTTTTTAGGAATAAGGGAAGATTTCACTCCCTAGTCCAAATCGGGAAGATACCAAAAGACAACAATGCCAAGTGACATACTTAAGACCTCATTTCTTAGTGTCTTTATATCATAAACAGGTCATCTATAGCCTTTATTCCACAAATAGCTGCTCTGGGTCCGGAACCACTGCAATATACCCACTGACTGATGCTAATTAAGGATGATTTCTGACTGATTTTATAAACTACAGCTATTTTTGTTACGACTACTGTCTCTCTTACAATGTCAGCACATCATTCAACAACATCTGACATGTTGTTTTCCACACGGATTTTGACTGACACTGCTGATGAAACAGATTATTATTATACACATTTTGCAGATGAGGCAGAAGTATGATGAGTTGGATTTGGGGGTTTTTAGGGGTTGTTTTTGTTGTTGTTGTTTTGGTTTATTTTTAAAGGCATTTGGATGTCTGTCTGTTCCACAATCCAACAGTAACTGCCTCAGATAGCACTCCTATTTTCACAATCAAGTTTAAAACAATCTGAATCAAGGCAGATTTTCCTTAACAAAGATTCTTTTGGAAACAGAATTCATGCCTCAAAGCACCAGAAGGTCACCCAGGAAGTTCTCAGCCGAACAGGGAAGTGAACCACAGCTCTCCCAATCTGCTGAGGCAGCATCTCTCTCTTGTCTAATCCCCACCCATGAACTCTCAGGCCCTTCTTTCCCTTTATCTGCACTCCTCTCTTATCCTTTCCTGCTCCACAGCTGCCCACTTCACTTGCAAACATCTAAACCACCTGACAAATTTCATATGAACAATTCCTCACTTAACATCATAACATACCTTTTCCTCATCATTTGTCTCTCTGTAGCCCAGAAGTGCTAATGAATTTGCTCAACATTCCTTTGTGCTTGTACAGCACCTAGAAAATGTCTCACTGATCCAGGTTGGGGTTTTTGTTACTATGGAGATAGAAGTAACAGCAAAATGATTGAGGATGGCAAGTCTTATAAAAAATACACACCTATAAAAATTGTATCATACTGACCAGACCCTTTGAACTCAATGTAATACCTGATTTGGGTTATGTTTCTTCATTGACTTACTTAATGAGAAAGGAAATAATTTTTTTCTCTCTGATGCACATGGCAACACTCTATGGAATGTCCATCTGAAACCCTGCTGAGGTAGAAATCAGCGATAGGAAAGAAGTGTTAAGATTGTTCATACAGTGAGGTAGGTTTAAATTACCTGCAAGTCTGCTAAGGTTTGCTATGAAACCATACAAATATCCAACGAACATGTTAAAACCTGTTAATTTTTATTTGAGCCTGATTTAGAAACTTGCACAGATTTGCCAGTCTTTTTGTATTGTAAACATCCATCCCTGTTAGACAGATTAGCCTACTGGCACAAAACTGTGCATGTATACCTGACTTGTGTGAAAACCATGACTTAGGTCTGTGTGTAGAACCAGCTACTCAGCTGCATTTGCTGGTGGATATGGTATAATTTCATCATCTATTTCACCAATACTCATAAAGAGTATTTTGCATGTAAATATTAATGAGGTGCAAATTAGTGGTTTCACAGCTCTCTTCCCTTCCTTTTCCTCCTACAAGTTGCTACAATGAAACCTCACTTCACAGAACCCCAGTTAAATGTAAGCAAGGTCTCTCCCTTGATCTATGCTCAGGCAACATTGCCTCTCCAGACTAGTTAAAATACAAAGGCTTCCGATGGCTTCGAAACATGATGTGCATGTACTGATTTTCAGCTAGGGAAAGTAACTGGAAGTCCCAGAATATGTTGACAAAAAAGGCTAAAGGATTAAGTGGTTGGTTCAAAATTTGCAGAGTTAACAAAGGTATGACACTTAGCAGGTCCTCCTTGAAAAAGCCTATCTCAACAGTGTGAACTTCAGACAATACCCTTGCAGCAAATCATATTTGTTTTGCACAGGGAGGGATGTAGTTTGGAAAGCATAGGCATGCTGTGCAGGAACAAAAGAGTCTCCAGAAAAAACTAATAAGAAAAAAATCCCTCTGTCTTTGAAGCAAGGTGCTTAAAAAAACCCACATCTATGAAGTCAATATAAAATATACAGGTCTGGTCCAGAGTCCTGACTCCCATAAAGCTTCTATGTTTGAAAACACTAAATCCTAGTCCTACACTTCAGCTTCCTTAAACTACATTTGACCAACATAAGAGCTCATTAACTTAATATTAACATCAGAAAACTTACACAGAACAGTCCATGTTGAAAGGAATTCCATCCTGATCCCAATACTGAAGAAACCTGACCTTCAGCTGCCACTATGGAGGAGCTGCCTGTATAGATCATTTTAAGTACAGACTCACATGAAGACCATGCACAAAATATCCTCACCACAAAGGCACTGCATGTACTTTTTTTAAATACTGGTAAGTTCTAAGAAAAAAACCAAAACAACAACCCACATTATTTTAAAATGGAAAATACAGTAATTCTGTCCCAGATTCTGAAATTAATATTTTAATGTTCAATTTGCACACCAAATAAATTAAGCTCTATGAGTTACTTACACAGAGTAAACACATACATGATATCTGATCTGTTTATAGAATTGTTGTATTTCTTACAATTAAAAAAAGTGAGCTATTAGGAAAAAAGTCTCCTTTGCAGCCAAGCTTGTTGTGCTCACGTGTGCTGCAGACCTTGCACAGCCACCCACCACCACTTCATAAGGTCAGACGAACTGCAGAGAGGATGGAGGATAGCACTGAAAGAAACTTCCCATTGACACTACTGCCTCAGACCAAGATGTTCCAGGGGTTATTTTTATTTTGGTGTACATTCATGAGGAAAAGGCAGCAGCCATGAGCCCCTTTTCCTTTCCTCTCTATCTCTAGGTTTGTTTTCCTCCATCATCTAATGGCAATACCAGAGATAAGAAAAGTTACATATTTACACCAGCTCCAGGCAGCCATAAAGAATCCCTTTAACAATTCCCCTGAAAATGCTAACTCACTTTTCAATGAACCAGAAGACTGAAGTATTCTTTCCTACCAACACAGACAACACTATAGTTCCACATTCAAAATATTTTCCCACAATTTCAGACCAAACGCCTGCATAAACAAATTAAATGTGCTGCACTAGCTTCAGTATTGGAGCTAAGTAGAAATGTCATCAATGTTTGAGTGATTATTGGATATTATTTATTTGATACAAAATGAGCACTGAATGAATTGGCAAACTAATGAGCAAATGATAGTACTACCTTGAATAGATTTAAGCTACTCCATGTGAAAATATAGCTTACTGTTATACAACTTTAATCACAGGCTAAATGTACAAAGCCTATAAGTGTACAAAGCATCAGGAATGATCTTTGTAAAAATAAGATTAGTGGATAACAGGGACAAGGTGCATAATGGAGATGTTGCTGACATTTCATATTAAAGCTAGGAATTGTTATGAAATTGAGCTGAAACATGCTGTAACAGGGAGGAATAGGTGATCTTCAGTAAATTTCTTTTATTACAGTACTCTGTTATTGACATTCTGTAAAATTAGAAATCATGAGATTATTGCCTTCTCAAATTGGACTAGGAGTAGGATCATCTCATAGTATACTGAGAGGAGGGAACCAGCTGCAAGTGGACAATGAGTGGAACATTTTCTCACTGAAGTTCAAAATATTCTATGCTAGTTCTTATTTGCCCTCTTCTAAAAGAGATTAAGGGAAACACACTTCAGTGACACACATAATCAGCACATTCTCTCAGCCCCATATGTTTGGACAATGCCTTAGAGAGAGGACACAGAAGGATTCATTTCCTGAATGGTGTGAAGATGTGGGACTGAGGACTTGGGAAAACACTTGGAAGGAAGCACCTGATGCCCAGTTCTCTTTGCTACTGTCTTCTCCTAATGCTCTGACTGTAGGGACAGACCATCAGAGTTGATAATTAAAATTGTCACCCCCTATCACATGCAAAGCAAAGCAATAGTCAAGCTTCCATAACCAAGCTCCTCTACCCTTGTATTGATTTCTAACCAGGCAGACATATAAAACACAGCTCCTTGTATTTTTTACCTGTTAGCCAAAGCACTAACTGCTCATTATTAAATATATTTTATGTCTCCATCTATCAGTAGGACATCCAAGAAAACATTGCTGTTCACACAAACGACTTCATTATTTGACTTCATATTCTGAATAGTTTTCCAGCCTCTATAATTTCCTTATTTGCAGCATTCTGTGTCTGAAACATTTCCAGTATCCAAGCATTTTATTTCATCTTTATCTATTCCTGATAGAACAGTAACTTATAATAAGCAACTCTGAGTGGCAGATTTCCGAGGCAAACACATGATTAATGATTTAGCTTTAAAAAGAACTTTTACAATTAGCATTCAAAGTACTGTCAAGCATTCTTGTAAGTCAACACATTCTGGCTGAATATGGCAAGAGAGGAATAGTGTACAAGTAAGTCAGAAGATTTTTTTTTTTCCATGAGTTGCAAATACTTCTTTGGAGTTTGGGGGTACTTATTGCAATTAAGGAACTAAGAGTTTGGTTGAAGACAGGGAGAGATATGAAGGGTTCACTGTCCTTGGGGTGCACTTTTTTTTCCCCACAAAGTCAAACCCGTGGGCCAAATCAAAACATATTATAGCTAAGTGACCAAATAAATTTGATTGGGATTGCTTGAGTCTTATGCTAAAATGGCTGATAACTAAACATACAAAGGCATCCCTTTACTTTTGGGGAGGATTATTCATCCAGTTCTGAGCTAACTGGTTTGTACCAGCTGCTTTACCCATAGACTTGTAGCCACACACAAAGGTGTTGCACTTGAATCACACTGTTGCTTCAGTGGTCAAAACTGATTCAGTATCTTCACAAGTAAAACTGGCTCTGTAACATTCACAGCATCATTACATATTTTATCCTTACATACAGATCCTGACACTGCACCTCCCCCTGTCCCAAAACTATATGAATAAGTTTTTCTATATGTTAACATTATATTTAAGGCTTTTTATTTTCCCTTTGCACATTCTTCCTGTAAAAAATATACAACCATATTTATACCCGTAAGCTTTGCACAATGACTATATGGATGTATCATATTTCAATATACTCAAACACACATACAGGACCAGATATCAAACTAGAAGTTTCCTGTATATTACTATGATGATATTCACTGAAGATCACATACTATATTGTGGCCCTAAATCTGGCCACATTTAAGTATTTTCTCAAAGGGTCACTTATAAAAGTTAATACTGACCTAGATAAGCTAATTCACCACAGTTATTGCAGGGAAAATAAGAAACTGTTCACCTTACTGTACATCAGTAAACCTTTTCTGTGGTTGAGATGAATATTTTTTTTTATGCTAGGCTTGTTTTATACTTTTGCATTCTACCTTATGACACAGGTAAAAAAAATGAAACATACAGGCAGAACTGTATTTACTCAGCTGCTCAACTACTACCCTGCCAGGCTGGGTCCTGGAATCACCATCTACTGGAGGGGAAGACACAGAGGACAGAGCAGGTCTCCATCAGCACAGCTAAGGGGAGCCCAGACTCACTGACTTGACAAGGGTTTTGCCTCAAGAACACACTATGCATTGGTACATCACATTTTTTATGTGTTTTACAGCTCTTCAGATAGCTCCAGTCTAATTCTAGCCTTGATACAATCAGAATTTGTCCTTCTTTAGGGCAAGCTAATCACAAAAAGAGTTTACACCCCTAAATTGCAAAGAACTCTTCAGAAAAGTAGCTGGAAAGGAGACAGGAGGCATTTGTGGCAGAGCTGAAAGCTTATGAAAAGTAAATTACAGAAGAAACATTTTTCATAGACATGCTTAATGTTTTTATTAGTAAGAATGCTGAAGTGGCTGCCAATTCAAGTTTGCATCCAAGTTGTCAAACATAATTGCTTGTATTTCTAACATAATAAACATCTTCATTGTAGAAGTCCTGAGAACACTAAGTAATACAACACTGGCTTTTACAGCATTAAAAACAAATAACAGACTTGTGTCAAGTCATAGTATTTAGAGAAATGCAGAAAACCCATTAGATTCCATCAAAGACGGACAAATTGTTAAATGGTTTTTGGGGCTTTGCTCTGCACAAAAGACAGAAATTATTCCTTGGGAACATTTTCAATTCAAACTTGCCTCCTAAAAATACGCTTTTCAAACTGTGCATTAAAATAAAAGCTATATTTAAAAGCAAACACTCAACTAATAAATTCTGCATGTTGATAATTGTATTAAACAGGTAGCAATCTGTGCATCTGTGATATTGTTGTGACCTCTTCAGCGGAAAGCAACTTCTAATAGGCACTCTGAAAATTCAAGAGTCATTGACATAAGTGCAAGAACGTTCTATTTACAAAGAAGCATGTTCAGATGGTAAACAGGAAGAAAAGAATTCAAGATAATCTGAGAGATTAAGCAAACAAACTAGCATCAATTGAGGCATAATAAGAAAATGGAGTAGCAAAAACAATTTAGAGAGCTTTCTTGCTGCCACAGCGAGTCTCATGTGAAAGTTTAACTCCTTTCCTTCAGCAGTGTATTCCTTTCAAATGTTTTGTTCTAACTCTCACACATCCAGAAACTTAGCAAGGGCGTATTTTACTTCCAAGGGAAAAATCAGACAGGCAAAAATAAAACTAAAGCCTCCCACAAGTATACTGGGAAAACCACTTTGAAAGGTAATGTCAATATTTATAAAAAATAACTATGTGAAGGACACTTTATGAAATGGTGAATATTCAAGCTTATTAAATGTAAGCTTTACCCAGGCAAGATCCACCTTGAAAACTTCAGGAAAAGGGAGTATGAGCAAACTTTTGTATTAAGACAAGGATGACATCCTCTCTATACTGACCCACAAATCAGAAATAAGCACATAGAACAGTACACTCAAATGTCTGCTATAGTTAAGTCTTTGAAGGGGAAGAGAGCAAACTATAGTCATAACCAGATGGTTCTGAGTTGTTGTATTTTTTTACTTATTATTAAAAAAATCTGTAAACAGAACAGAAAGGAGAAACATGAGAATTGCCTGCTGGACACTACTTATTTTCCAGCAATAATTTACTTCAGGCTCCACAGTGATCAGTTTAAATATTTAAGTTCATACTCTCAAGAGTCTGAGGATCATCTCCACCTTGCAGTTATTATGTTCCCTTTAATTTTCTGTAATAAAATGTTCAGTTAAAAACTGCTGATATTGCTATAAACTTACAATCTGAGAACATACAAAATAAGACACTACTGTTCCAGTGTCAAGCCTGCAAGTAAGAGAGGTAGAGAGATGTGTTGGAACTGGTTAAAATCAGGAACTCCAGGTTGATAAGCCGAGATACTCTGAGCCTATTTTACCTTGAGGAGGTAGACTCCCTGTCAGACTGTCCTGAAAGCAAATACGAGTAAGAGCCAATCCTTAGCAGT
Source organism: Apus apus (assembly GCF_020740795.1). Lineage (NCBI taxonomy): Eukaryota > Metazoa > Chordata > Aves > Apodiformes > Apodidae > Apus > Apus apus. Next base: position 12,963,078 of record NC_067294.1, on the reverse strand, counting down.
ATATATAGAGACAACTCCTACAGGAGTGTGCACCATTATCAGTTTATGACTTGCTTGTATGTATTACCATTATTCTTAGAAAGAGCTTATATTCACTCCCTCTGTGCCAGCTATTATCATCAAATTTTAACAGCTCAGCTCATCTCCTGTGCCTAGATTTGATTTCCTACTTCCTTGAACTGTTGCTTCCCTCCAAAGGAGAAAAAAAAATATTTAAAAAATGTAAGAAACAAGGAATATAAGATGCAGGTTTCAAGCAGATTTTACAGCATCTCAGTGGTCATATTCGACAGGCAAGGGCATGCAGCTGGAAGATAGGGAGATTTGTACAGACGGAATCAGCTGTGACCCCATCATGGAACCTCCAGCCAAGGTATCACAATCTGTGCTGAGCAGATGGGCTGAATTTGAAACCTCTGTGGCTGTTTTCATTTTACAATTTTACTTACCACAAAAACTTCAAGAAGCTACTCTTCTCTGACTCCTAATGCCTAAAAGTCAAATGAAAAGCCTACTCACTGCCCCCCCTCTGGAGGGGTCTCTCTACTGGTACACTTGGCCCGTTGCTGTTACTGCAAGCAACAGGAAGAACATTTAGCTGGTCTCACCCAGGCACATCTCAAAAGCCTGTAAGTTCCTCCTTGCCAGTCATTACCCAAATGGCACCTTAGCTGTCCTCCTTTATCCCCAGTGCACTAAGGCCTCTCCTTAAGTTTTACAGTTTAAATATTTTCACAAAGGTATTTTATTTGCTTAACATTAATAACATCTGTTGTATTGTATTTCAACTTGTATTTATTACACTTTCCTCATTAAACAGCCCTGGTGATACTGAGTGCAACTGAGTAACTTATGAGAAAAAGAACTCTCAAGTTCTAGAGCATATTTAAAGCCATAAAACCAACCAATATATATTCCAGCTTCCTCTAAACTGGTCATGTTAACAAACCTTATCCTCTTAAAACGCTTCTCTGCCTAAAATTGACCAGGCTCAAGAAGGTTTATTCAAAGTCTTTTTTTTAATTTCAGCCCCTTGTCTGTACTGCTCTTCAAACACAGTATCAAGTGCTATACTCGAGACTACTTCACCACAAAGCTGCAGAATGGAGCACTAGAAGAACTGATTCTACAAGTGATCCTATATATATTAGGATAAGAGGTGAGAACAATATGAAATTTCAGGGGACATGGTTACTTCTCAGCTAAACAAGGAGGAAAAGCCATTGCTCCTCTGTGTTCATTGCTCAGCTGACAGCAGGACTATGTATGCCCTCGGCTGCAGCACCTAACACAACAGATTTGTTAAAGGAACTCTTCTTGTGTCTTTTAGATTTGAAGACTGCAAAAAACGTCAAGTCCATCTATGCTCTGCTCAGCAGAGAAAACTTTCTAACTAAAGGATTAGATACTACACAGTATCTAGTTATAAATGGCACAGTACATACATGTGCTAATAAATACATACTTCCATTGCGCAAGAAACTATTCTGAAAGGAGAATTTTCCACAATTCTAACAAGAAAATTAATGTTATGAATTTCAGATTTTGCACTAGGAAACTATGATACCATACCCATCTGTGAAATATGTAGCTAAAGTATTTTATATGAAATAGACACTTGAAAAGCTGAAATAAACAGGATGGAGTTTATCCTAATTAATACCCATGTGCTACACAAGGAAATGGGATGTACACGGAGAAGAGCTGGGGCACACCCTGCTGAAAAGTTTTAGGACATTAGGAGAAGACAAAGAAACAGCAGCCTATTGTCCAGCAGCCACCCCAGACATGGCAAGTACCAACATTCATTTAGTTGTTAAATAACACTCTAAAGAACTGTGGATAGAAGACATACAGAAAATCAAGATTTTAACTTGAACAGACAAAGAAATAATGAAAATGAACTCAGACACTTAGAAAGCACAACTGAAAAGACAGGGAAATGAAACGGAAAAAGGAAATTCAAAACTATCATGCAGTGCATCTTTGGATAACTGAGCATTTAAATGCTATCCCGATGAACAGGAACTTCATTAATCTTTCCTGACAACTTACTTGTGAGAAACAAAATTGTGGCAGTATTTCTGCTACTAAAGGAAACTTCCATTAATAGAAACAGTTGCAACTGAACAAATATGGTAAAGCCCAACAAGAATACAATAAAATTGCTTTAAGCAATTGTAATAGTAAATTTCTCCTGCAACACTATTATCTGCCCCAGTGCTATGCTTTAAGGGCCATACAATCAAATGGAGGACTGCTGTAATGGCACTGACTCTAGCAGAGCAGAAGTGAAACTGCCTAGTGTCTGGTGCTCTACCTATGTCTATTTTCTATTTTTCAAAATATTCTCCTCTCCTGTAAGTCAGGTGCTGTCCCAAAATTAGAAAAGTTTTCATTTCTTTTAAACCAGAAAATAAGTCTACTTGTGTTCTTGAATGATTTTTCTGCCTTTCACTTAGAGTTCCATTAGGGTAGCATCTTCAAGATGGAGCTATAATAGCAACAGGGAGGGCAGGAGGAAACTGTGCAACTTGGAGGGTTGAGGAAGACACTGGCTCTCAACCTTCCTCCTCCTCTATAAAACAGATCAAATGCTTTTGAGTCAAAACCTTCAGCTCACTCTGAACATATGGGCTTCTCCTTGAACTTGCCACCCATGGGAAAGGAAGAACGGATGGCATGGAGAGAAAGACAACAGGAGTCAGAAAACAAAGCCAAAAACATTTTCATGTCCTCTTCTGTGCCAAGGAAACAATCTGACTGTAAAACATCAAAATAGCAGGTTGGCTCTAGAGTTAAGTTATTAAAAAGCGTCTTGTGCTTAATTCTACATCAGAAGCAAATTTCCTCTGGACAAACCACTCACTGCTCACACCATACATGAGAACAGGAGCTGGCCTGTCACTTATGCAGCAAAGGGAAAAAGTTAAAGTTTTCTTCGTGGGATGTTTTCTTTATCATGGTTGTACTGGTTAGGGTAAAAGCTTATCAGCATTCTTGTTTCTTCCATTTCAAGAATTTGCTTTATTACCTTAGAACCACAGGCTGCCTCTCCAGATGGAGAAGCTGGAGAAGAAGGGAAAGCACAGAGTCTGTCATGGCAGTGAGAGGAGCTGAGATGCTGTCAGAAACAAGCCTTTTCCCAGGTTTTTGAGGCATTGGAAACAACCACAGAAATTATTTCTCTCTTTCTTTTTTGTTGTTGTTACAATGAGAGAATTTTTCCTTTCTGAGAAGTCTTCTGAGCTTTAAGCTACCTCTTGGTTTTATTAAAGAGATCTTTTCTCCACAGTGTGCCCCATGCAGAATGTGATTTTATAACCCGCAGCCCATGATGAGGCAACAGGATTTTCTGTTCAGGACAGGTGACGCTGTAACTATGTCTTATTTTCAGTCCCTCATTGGGTAACTACTGCACATAGAACGCATTTCTGTTCGTTTCCACCTCGTGACCTCTAAAAGCAGTTAACAGATTTTCTGCATGAGCTATCAAATACCCTCTCTCCTTACAAACAGCTGCTATTTGTTTCAACAGATCTAACTTCTGTCTTAGCAGATAAATTCTGTATTTCAGAAGACCGCACTAGAATTCAATAGCAACTTCAACTATCAATCCTATAGGTTTTATAAGTCATGTCAAAATTAAAAAACAAAAACTGGAGTGCAGTACGATCTGGGTTCTCTCTTAGATTGGGCATAAAACCAACTACTGGGCGCCTTTGCAGATGGGGCTGGGTGAGCCAGAGAAGAATCAGGTTGGGGACTTTTTCTGTGCATGTAGTTTTTGTTTAAAGAAAAAAGCCAACAGACCTTCAGATTGATAACCTGTTTAATAACCATGGCCCACAGACAGAAGAAGCACTGGCTGCAGGCCCTGGTCATTGCTATTTTCTTGCGACATAAACACTTTCACTGCTTCATCAGAAGTGGGGCATACCTGCCAACACAACACCTTCAAGTGGCCTGTCACGGCGTATGTGTCTGAAGCGAGAACACACTAAAAAAACCTCAACCTCTTTGTACACAAAAAGTGCCTCAACATAATACAGATTTCCCCCCTTAAAAGTATAGATTTTTACTTTGTGGAAAACAAGGTCAACATTGTGTGCATTGTTTTAGGAGAAAAAGAACCTACTTAGGACATATTTTTAATTGAATTAAGTATGAGGCAGGGCAGTTCATTTAATTGAATAAATGTAACAATAAAGAGAGCTCCAAATATCAGCTGTTTGTAACAACAGTGTTTACATTCACCCCTCACATTAGCAGCTGGAAGACAAATCAATCACAAATTGAGAAACACTTGAGCAGGCTGACTCCAGGAAACTGAGGGCAGCGGCACAAATACACATTACACATTCTGCAAGGTTAAACTAATGGGAAGTAAATCCCTCAAGTTATGTAAATAAATTATAGTAATGTTGTCTGACAGCTTGTATTAAATAAGATTAATTCAGCAAATGTAAAATATGCAGGGGACTCATTCCACCCATGTATCCCTACGCACGTTACCGCGCACCAGGCACAACTTCGCACCCAGAGAAGATGCTGCAGCCTGGAAGCCCACAGAACAAGTCCAGCCCCTGGCTGCTCTGCAGCACCAGGGCTCTTGGATGGCTCCACAAAAGCTCATTTCAGAGACTCAGCCCATCTGATTACACACTAGAGTCACAGTGTATGCCCCCAACGCTCACCAAGAGGTGACACACTGAATTCTCTCAAACAGACAAAGCAAAGACCTTCAGAATAATTCAGAGGAAAAGCAGCTGTTTTTTGCAAAATCCTGCCCCTCCAAGCTTTTTTTTTTTTTTTAAAACCATCTTCTCTCACAATCAAATGCTAAAACACAGCAAACCAAGATTCAACCAAGAAATGGCAGCAGAGGAACACACCTCCATAACTAACACTGAGATTTCCATTATTCTGTAACATTTTGAAAAGCTTCCCACCCTGACAACTCTCAGGAGAAAAATGATACAGCTCCACCAAACCCACGCTTAAAAGAATTCATCTGATGTCCTGTTCTCCTTCAATTTTCCTTGGCATCAAACTCCTCTATGTTTCATTCTCTGAGTCTGCTTTTATACACAGAATAATGTATTTCTGAAATAAAAACATAGAACTTCATAGACACATACATGCATACTGCTACAGGTAAAGGAAAACGACCCACTGAACTTTGAACTTTTGAAACTCAGCCCTAACCATTTTACCAGAAAAATAGAAGGGATTTTTTTTTCTGGTGATTTTGCATAATAGTATTCAATCTATAAACCAATAAAAAAGGAAGATATTTTCATTAGAGGATGAAGAAATTTTTAAAAAGTTTTTTTGAAAACCACAAAGTAACCAGAGCTATGGATGACACTAATATTAAAGATGTGGAGACACAGAAAATGGCACTCTATCCAAAACCATAAGCTATTAATTCCACAATCTCTTACTACTTCGTAATACATTAGATTAAGACTGACTTTATCCAGCTGTTTGCAGGTGTGACTCTAGCAAGCAAAGTTCTTCTGCTCTTCTTAGTTTTAATCTTACTTCTTAATCTTCATTTCAACTTTCATCTTAAAATTTCCTGTTTTCAAGTATCAAGATAAATTGATTTGATGCTTAATGCTTGACAAATAAATAATGAGCCTCTGAATTAGCCCACATGTGATAAGGCAATGATCCCATTATTTCTAACATTCTTATAATCAGGCAATGATTAAATTATTTTTAATGTCCTTAGCATGAATGCAAAAACACACTAAAAAGATCCTTAAAAAAGCTCCCCACCATGATTTTTTTTATTAAATGCTCTTAATTTGAGTATTTTATCACATGATTACACTAGCTGGGCCATAAGAGCTTATTTTAATGAGAATGGGAAGAGCTCAAACAGTGGGTGTTCTGGGCATCTCTGACATCTTTACAACCATTTGCCATTTTGAGTGTGATTAGCTGAATAGCAACCATTAGGAAAGCTGATTAATACTTTTTAAATATTCCAAATCTTTGGATAACACATTTTATTTTCCCTAGGGAAAATCTGAAACAAAAGCTTCCACTGTCTCCAACCAAGGACACAGCACACTGTAATATGGGCAACAAAGAAAAGACTTCCCTTTCAGCTCACTGCCAGCACCACTGACATTTCTATTTACAGAGATCAGGACTCACACGTGATACCCAAGGACTTATCTTAATTAATATCATGTCCACATTAGAAACATAAGCACAGTCCCAGCTAAAGAAATGGTGTAGGCAGTGTGGTTTCAACGTGTGCCTCCAGGACACTGCTGTTGATAGCAGACACCTATTAAAGTGCTGAGATTCAACATGAAATGCCATTTAACATCCTATTACAAAAAAAAAAAAAAAATTAAAAAAAGTTATAAAAAAAGTCTGCCATGTATTGAGCCTCCAGAACAAAGAAGTGCATTGAAAGCACTGATAAGGGTATTAAAAGTTAATATTTGATGTATGCCTATCTGGTATATTAATATTGAATCTGGCTGTGATACGAGTTGCACTAGTTTAAATTACACATTCATCTTTTTCCTTGAATCAGAGGAGACAGTTACAGGAAAAATCAATATCTAAAGCTTACAAAGCCAACAATCCTTTTTCAACACTAAGATACCGTGTTGATAAAGGCCACGAAGGTCTCCCAGCTCACCAGTGTCACCAAGGCTGTTGCAGTCCCTTGCAAGCAGGTGAGTGACAAAATTGTCTGACCAGGTGAGCTTTGGAGGAAGCCATACCAGAAAGATGTATCTTTATGTGCTTACCAAAAGAGTGGTTGGACACCGGAACAGGCTCCTCAGGGAGGTGGAGAAGTCACCATCCCTGAAAGTGTTTAAAAACAAACACAGATGTAGTGCTTAGCAAGACAATTTAAGCACTGAACGGGTAGATTAGGTTATGGTAAGTGGATTTACAGTATGGTTGGACTTGATCTTCAAAGTCCTTTCCAACCAGAATGATTCTATGATCAACTACTGCTGCCTCTCTTGGGCAACAGCAACAATCCTGCTACAGGGAAAGCCAAGCAGGTGGCTGCCGTCAGTCTGAATTGCCTGGCAAGCTCCACTACTCCTGCAGTTAGCTCTGGTGTGCATCCACTCTTAAAGAGAAAGGGGCAGAAAGCAAGACTGGAAGAAAGCCTGGAGGAAAACACAAAAGGGAACTGGAATGAGAAAAACAGAGCTCATCGCAGAGGGGCCGAGTGTTATGACAGTAACAGAAATCAGTGTGCTCCAGTGAAACGGGTAAACTGGGATGAAGGGAAAGCAAAAGATAAAACTTATCATGAGCTATCACCAATTTATTGTACTGCCTGTCTGAAGACTACAGAGCAAGAGGGGAACAGGAGCATTCTCAAAGGACTTGCCTATTACTTCTCAGGAAGGCGTGTATGAAATGTCTTCTTAAATATATTACACTGTTCTCCAATCCTCCCAGTCTCTGTTCTCACTACTCTTAAAAGTAGTTGTATTTATCATGACTAGATGACAACTTTGAAGGAACAAAATTTACATTTTGTGCCCCAAGCACTGAGGGTTGCAGAACACACTGATGCAGAGAAAAGGGCTCATTTGGAAACACACAGAAAATAAATGGCAAGTGTAGGAGAAAGGATAGAAGGTTACATTTACTTTTGAAAAATTAAACCATTATGAGTCTGAAGAGCTTATGTGTAAGCTTCTGTTAAGCTCAGACAAGAAGGGGGGAAAAATAAACACCTTGTTTTATCATCCAACATGTGAAAGTCAGAGTCTCGTCAACAGAAAAAATGCCCTTCCTTCTTCATGCATCCAGCTCTTTGCCCCACACCCTCTGAGAAGAGAGATGATACTGCAAAGGAGACAAATATTCAGCGGACTCCTTATCTGAGATGACCTTGAACAGCAGAACTCAAAGGTTCAGCGCTTGCAGTTGGCTTCTCAAGGCCTTGCTTTCCTTGGCCTCTGCTCATACAGATGCTATTTGTGAAAATGAGAGAGCAGCACTGGAACAATGAAATTCTTCTCAGAAGTAAATCTTGCCCTATTAGCATCATACCTCTTTAGCTTTTATATTATGATCCCAGAAAATTTCCCCAGCAAGCTGTTCCATGTAACAACCCCTGCAATTGGACAAGTTTGCCTCCTGCAAAGCACATATTAAAAACAATGAACCTTCCCTTGCTTTGTGTGCATAGGGAAATCATATTTCTGCAGATATTTGCCTTTCATTTTTCATGAGGGGAATAAAACCACCAAAAACTTTAGTCTCCATGAAAGAGCAGTGAGCATTTGTGTCATCTTGCAGTAGGATGCTGAGCTGCAGGTGAAATGGCTGCCAAGGTTGCAGGCTGCATTGCCACTGTCCCTGCTCACACGTCAATAGCAACAGAGCACAGATAACACCATCCTAACAATTCACAGCTAAATAACAGTGTCATGTTTACTTTCCAGTTGTTAAGCAAGGCCCCTTCCTTGAAGCTGATGCAGTGAGTGGTTAAATGCATAACTGAGGAAGCAACTTAAAAATGCTCCCCTAGAAAAGTTTAATGATATGTAAACATGAACAGTGTTCTCAACTACCAGGAAGTCAATACATACTCTCTGTATCACCTGGCATCCAGCACTAGGGATAATAAGACAGAATAGACTTGAGAAGTTGTCTGGAGCTACGGGCATCGATAGATTGCTGCCATTAAAACAACATTTATCAGGACACTGTGAAAGGAGCTTAAATATCGACAGCGAATGACTGGCCCTTGGCAAGATTCTGGGTCAGAAATCACGCAAAAGTGGCCGACAGCCACATTCCTGCCCGCACTACTCAGCTATTATGACAAGCAGCAAAGTAGTTATAACAGTCTTGTCTCGTTCCCTCCAGAATGAAATTCTACCACCGTGCCCATTTGATCTGTCCTGGGAGTGCATCAACTGAACAGCTCTGGAAAGAAACGGAGAGGACAAGCAGCTTTTACCCATAGGACAAGATAAATCCAGTGTCACAATCATTTAATGAGGACTACAAATCCTACTAAGTGCTTTTTCATTTCTAAGCCCTAGATAAAGGGGCAGAAGAAAGTGTGGTTCCCCTGAAGAATGCTCTGGACAAAGAATGTCAATTTTGGGCTCATGATAATACAAGAGGATCTGTGTGAGAAACAGTAGCCCCCCTGGCATCAGCTCGTGACAATGTGCAATAATGCCTTTACAAAGAACATCACAGAGTGTCTGTTTTAATATTATGCCACAAGACTGGAATGCTTCCGCAGTACAATTTCCTATCATATATTAATGTTTCAGTGAGGTGCTGCCATTTCCCCGTGATTATTCCATTTCTTTTATGCTGTGTAATAAACAGGAGTGTCAGTTACTTGATCTGGCCAATGCCAGAGTAGAACCAAACCTGTTGTTCCTTGCTACTGAAGCCCAGTTATGCTGCTTTACAAAGCATTTTCACATGCTATTTCTCTTTACCTGACCAGTCAATGGGACATTTCCAAGACAATCGTAATTATTCACTGCATTACAACAAAATATATTCAAGATAGAGGAAAAAAACTGGATTAGGACAAGCTACCAAGTAACTCCCACACTCCTTCTCAATTATTTCTTGGGTTTGAGATCCCAGAAAAAACAACCAATTAGATCTGTTACTACAGAACACAGAAAAATTATGCTCTGCTCAAATGCAAACACCTTCTCCACGTTCCCTCACTAGGAAAACAATTTGCAGTATCATCTTCACACAGCAGGTATCACACCATCCTCAAATATCAACACACACCTGGAAGAACAAATTCCTATAGAGATAAATCAGTGACAGAAACAGGAACACAGCCCAGGCTGCATCCAGTTGGCAGTCCATGAAATCTTAGTTTCATATATTCTGCAAATAAATATAAACAATAAAACCTTCCAGGTTACCTTGGCTTCCCTCTCCCTGACGTCCCACCCAAACTATTGCCTAACAGGAACACAGTCTCAACTACATGATTCCTAATTGATCCAGGGCTTCCTGTCCTGCATTAATGTACAACTCCACAGTACTTCTGTCATTCGAAGAACCTATTTAGCAATGTATATGTGAGAGTTGACTTTTCTACATTACTTCAAAGTGAACTTCCACTTTCCAAGATAGCACTGGATGAATAACAAGCAAAGAGCCATGCACTTACATGCCAGCTTTCTTGAGTAAAACAATCCTATTTACTGTCCCCCCTTTCAAAAGGCAAACCCCCACAACCTTTTCTCAGAGTTCCTCATACTTTGCTTACGTCTTTATCAGCGAGGAATGACTAGGAGCCAAACACATCTCTACCACCTAAGTTGCAGAGGACATGCTTCCCCTTGTTGGCTAGTAGAGTGGGACTGAAGAGCAGAGACTTTCCCACTTCTGGGCTCCCTTTGTCCTCAGTCTCACCAGCCACCACAGCAGCTCTTCACAGATCATTTGGGTTACAGGACTAGGGACCCAGAATCCAGGGATACAACTGTAAATTTGACAATTAGGCAAAATTGTCTATTTTACATGCCAGACAATGCAATGAGAAGCTAGAAAGGAACATTTTCTGCATTTATCTGCAATTTCCCCACTGCCAGAATCTGCCATTAAACCAAGTTCTATTAAGATAGTCTACATTTAGATGGACTGTGATAATTCTTCCTGTTCCTATAAAGCAATGTTTGTCAGAGCTTGCACTGCCAGATTCCTATACAGTGCTCCAATGCAGAGAGAAATAACTTGCTGGTAGCTTTAACCACACATTACTTTGTATTATCAACACAAACATGTTAAACTAGTGAACCATGGACACTTACCCTCTTAACCCACTTACAAACACTGTAAAAGGTGATAAGAGACTTGCTATCCAAACTAATAGACAGCAAATGTTTATTTTTCCTCTTCCAGATGCAACGGGGTAGATTACACAGCATTTTGCTATGTAGTGCAGTGTCACATCACAACAGGAGATGATGAGGGGCAGCATAACGGCATTTGAGATGGGCAGCTGGATTTGCTAGTAATTCATATTCCAATGAGCCCTCCAAGTTGATGTCTACTTAACATAATAGCCTCCCCATCACACTGTCAGTATCACGCTGACAATCTATGCATATGAACACATATATTTTCTTTTTACATATGTATGCCTGTGTGAACTATCAGTGATCTGCTCCAGCAATCTGCTTCAGCAATCAATCCTCCGTTAAACAGTTCCTCATTACACACAAACATCTACATCTTTACACTCTGCTTTACCCCATCACAAGTATGAAAATTCCTGTCTGATGACTAAATTGGCCTTTTAGTAGAACAGTTCATCTGCTGGAGGAGGGAGGGGGCCAGGAGGAAGACATCAATTGTGCAAGTGAGAATTATGAGACAGAAGAAGACTTTGCACCTTTTAAAAAGGTTCTTAATCAAAGAAATAAGTCATCCCCAGCACTTGAGAATCTGAGAAAAAGCTTATTACATGAAAAGTGCTTGACAAATCTGGTACCTCAGGTTTCCCCTTGAGTTCCCAAAGAGAACTAAAATTACTGGAATGCACAACACAGAGCTGCACAGCAACAGTTCTTCAGCACCATTCCTAATTATAAATCCAGAGAAAAGAAGGAATGTATTTACATTCCTCAGGGACACATAACAAATAAGAGAAAACATCCAGACAGACTCAATGAAAAGTTGCCATGTTACTGTGTTATCACCTAAACTGAACGATTTAACAGAACTTGCAACTTTAGGTGATTATCAAAGACTTACATGCAATGTCCACAGAAGAACACTGTACATTTGCAGTACCTTGAATCTGCAAATTCTTTTGGAGACAAAAGTGTTCCTTGTGTTAAGGCACAGCCTCAGTCCACATTAACAAGGAGGAAAGAAAAATGCTTAGCTTCACTAACACAAAGTCAAGCTAGAGAGAGCCAGCTCCACTTGTCTCACAAGCGTGGAGGATATCACTCCAGAAACTCCTTACTGACAAATCCTCAACTGACAGTATCTCTTACTTAAGCCTGCAATTTGTTTTGGACAAAACCAAACAAAACAAGTGTCTGTAACTTTCCCAGTTGGCTCTCCCGACAATGCACTGGTTAGGAATGAAGCTGAGACTGGCTTTTTACAACAAAATGTTTTCTACAGTTTGGATAAGATAAAGGCACTGAAGGTGTGTTGTTAAATCAGAAAAAGGTTCTGAAATTCCCCTTCTTAGAAGAAAATTGAAACCTTTCACCTTTGTTTTCCTCCTGAAAGAGAGATAATAATACAGCTTATGGGGTGATGCAAAGATATCCTGATTTCTTGAATTCATTTCTGGAGGTTCTTTGCTACAGGAGGGCTAGAAAAGTGAGAACGTGGCGACAAACATTTCTACAGGAATGAGAAACACAACTGAGTCTGTTTAAACTGGCACACACAGGATGAAAAATGAAAAAAACTGGGTAAAGTTTTTGTCCTGAATAAAGGAACTCCTGAGTTGCCTGAAATGCCATAGACTTGCTGCAAAAGGATTACAAAATCACATCTAGTAGTTTTGTCCAGCTTGAAATAAGAAGTCCTGATTGACATCAAGAAGAGGTCTTTGCTAGCAATCAACATGCTTTGTTTTTCAGCCTCTCTGCAGTTTGTGGACAACAGCCCAGATTTTGGCAGATTATTTCATTAGGGGAAGCTTGCAGTTTAACTAAACATGGCTTTCTCAACAGAAAACTGGTATCAATCAATTCACATTTTTAAGCTGAGTGAACGATTCATCTCCAGGAAATCTGTATGATCATCTAGAGTTAGAGATAATCAGAGAAAATTAAAGGAGCAAATCACTTGATTTTTACCAGTTACACTATTGTATCTTTATATATATATATAGGAAAAAAACCAACAACAAAAAACCAAACCCCAAACAAGTCTAAGTTTCTTATTTTTCTACTTCTTTCATCATGATGTTTAACTCCAAATCCACTGCAGTCCATTTCTCTGCAGAAAGGTAGAAATAATCCAAGCTATAGGCACCTAGCATGACTCAGCTACTGCTTTATGAAACACATCGTTTCTACTTACAGTAGCTTGTATCAACCTTTTTATGGCTGTGTTTTACCTGGATTTCATTCTCATCACTCAGCTAAGATTCAGTGGGTTTGAACAAACCAGCTTATATCTGTTGGGAGTGGAGGAGAAAGAAGAGGGGCACAGGAGCTTTATTAATAAAACTATACATAGTTCTACACACAAACATCAAACCATGTTTGCCAAAGTGACCACATTTGTTCAATATTTGACTGTTGGTATCATCCCAAGCCTCCATCAACACTTCAGTGAACAATTTTGATTCTCTAAACTCCATTGAACACAACAGTACAGAGGACACAGCAGAGTTGTAACAAGGCCTTGGTGTCTTTTGCAATTTCAGTACCACCCACATCTAATCCTACCAACTTATTTTACCAATTAACTGGATCTACATTTGGACAATTTTCTACAATATATTACCTATACTGGTAATATAGGTAATATCAGGTAAGTAAACCATACCCGAATCTTCCTGTTCAAGGTGCCCACTCCGATCTTTCAAGAAAGTCCTATATCCTCTCAGGCTTAGAGCACAAAAGGAGCAAACATTTCCTACCCCTCAGCTGAGCTATAAGAAGCAGGTGACTCTGATCTAACCAATGCCATTAAGTGCTATTTCATACTCACACCTGATCACAGCGGTTTTGTTTGTCCACAAAGTGGGGAAATTTGATCTCAGAATGAGACTTTTTATTCCTATCTAAAAGAAACAAAAGGGTTCCTTCCCACTCCAGTATCTGCAATTTTCTTCCCAGTCACTGTTTTACTTAGCCAAGGCACTGTTGGGTCAGACAGTCACTTTAAAACTAGAAGAAACCAGGTGCTTTTTACATAAACATAATTAAGCAATTTAATGAAAATCTGTTGAGTCCATCTCTCTCTGAGAATATGCAGGGCTCAGCTTGGTATAATTATGCTTGTTTTTGAATGCACACCACACTTAAATGTAACTTTGCTGTCACCAACAGGTTGCCAGGAGAATTAAAAGTGGGTTTTTTATATTTTATAATTCAGGCTAAGCACAAGAATGTGACTCACCCAGACTTAGTCTTAGTGAGTATTGTTTTAATTTGTAAGTAGCCCCACTAACTTTGATGTAATTAATGATTAAGTAGTTAGTAATCTCTGACTAAGAGGGATAAATCTGGTATGGGAAGGCATATTAAATTTGCTGCTGTTCAAAATATCACAGATAAAGACAGAACATAAATAATCCCTCTGATTTTCAAATTGTAACAGAGAGATGCTTCACCCAGCATGTCACTTCTGTTTTTTCACAGAGCTTATTCTTCTTTTATTATGAACAGAATCATCTCTATCCACTGCATGAGACAATTGGTTGGCCTCAATATAACTGGATGTTTTGCCAGCCTTCACTATGCACCTACTCAATATGTCATGTAAAATAATGGGCTGACCTGTCTGTCTGCTTGGTGTTTATAAGGAATTTGTCTCCATGGTATTTCAGTTCTTTATCTGAAAACAAAACAGGAGACACACAAAGCCAAGGAAACTGAAAGAAAAGCTGTAACAGTGATACATTGAAGTAAGATTTGATGGTGTACACACAATCCTGAGAGGCTAATGACCTCTCAAGGCTCTCACCTCACTTCCTCAGAAGAACTGGGAACACCACAGTTCTCTCCCTGCTTCCACCTTCCTCAGGGCATAATCCTGTTCTCCCCTCATCCTAAGTATATCACACCAAGGGAAGCTCAGCTGCCAAGCAGCATACGAGCGGGGGGGGGCAGAGCCAGAGTTTCACCTACCTTCACCACTTCCATCAGTACTCCACCCCATCCAGCCTGCTTCCTCCAAGGGTCATTAATACTACAGACACAAAAAGGGACAGCTTAGTCTTGCAGGAGGAAATTGCATGATAGCAGCTGTGTACAAGAGATCAGCGTACTGGAAAGCTGAAGAAAGAGCCTGCATATGGAGGCAGGCGTGAGAGAGCACCAGACTCCATTTGCTACCACTGGGGCCCAGCTCAATCACTTTTAGGAATCAAATCATGCTTTTGTAGCTGGGACAGCTCAATTTGTCACAAGTTAACCTGGTGTTTTGTCCTTGACCTGAGTACCTTTTGTACAGACTACTTACTTTATCATGTATATCAGGGCTGACGGACCACAGGAGCAAAATGAAGACTGGAAAAAGGATTTAAGTTCTCACTTGCTTTATTCTCTCATATTTTCATCCAATACAAGTTCAAGTAAATGATAAAATAAATGATGGAATTCTGTGATTCTGTGGTAGGACATAAAAGCCTTCCTCATATGGCTTTATTACAGCAATATCTAAGAACATCAAAAAAGAAACAGAAACTTCCAAAGATCTGGACTCACAGGTAATTTACCTGGGAAATGTAAACTGCCTGCTTGGCTTCTAGAGATCTAGCAAATATTAAAATAGAATGAAGTTAATCTGATGCTATTCATGGGTTCCTGCAAGTCTCTATACAAGCTCAAAAGTTTTGACAAAGCTAAAAAGGGGTCAAAGGCCTGCAAATGTCAAGACTACACACTAGCTGCTTCTACTCAGGTTTATTAATGGCATATACGAATGGTGGTGCTGAGAGTCCTCGTGTAAGTTCACATGATGACAAAGAGGATAATGTGACAAATGTTGTCACAGAATGTCATACAGCCTTGAAGCAAAGTCTTCAATAAACATTTGGAGGCACCCAAGGAATGTGCCTGTTTAAGAAATTCACTGTGAGGCTGCAGCTCATCCCTGCGGTACCTTCCTACACACAGGGCACTGCCCAAAGCAACAGGACATTCTCTGTTCTGCACAGGTGAGACTCAAAGCAGTCCTGAAACCTGCCAACAGTAGGTCTGCAGCAGGGAGCTCAGTGGGTCTGTCTCTACTCATGGCCTTTAAACCATGAGAGTTGATACAGACTTTTTATGGTTGTTCAAAGAGAAAGAAATCTCTGCTCTCCCTTGCTTTTTTACCACTCTGCTTTATCTACTTTGATTTGTGTTGGTTCTTGGATTTTCTCTTTCTTAGACAGCTGTCTCCTCTGTGTGTATACTCATATACCAAGTATAAATAAGTTAGGCTGTAATTGCAATAAAAGGATCTCTAGGAAGCACCTTAAACCATACAGCATCATCCGGGAAATGGTTATGGAATATGTGTGCCTATGCCAGGATAACTACTACATCTGCTATCAGGTCTGAGAAGATAGTAATGATCAAACTAAACCAGTATCCTGAAAGTGGTACAACATTTATGTTTACACAAGGTTGTAGAAACCTCCATCAACTGCTGCTTAAATGGGGATCCAGACAAGAACAGGGAGAAACCAGGAATGAATGAATTTCAGAGAGCTGTAAAGTTAAAATGGCTTCACTCCTGCAGCAGCTCCTGCTGCAAACTCACACAGCTGAACGTGCTCGGGAAAGAGCTCAACACAAAACAAAACACAAAAAGAGGAGTTCTCTCACCACCAGGTAGGTTTTCCCTAGTGTACCCAGCTAAAACGTTAACCTAGATGTCTTTCAGGATAAATGTCTCAAGAGTTATTTGTACACATGCTACAGTGTTTACCTTTTGATTACAGATTTTTACACACTGTCCATTATAACTGAATGCCAGGATGAAAGGCAGCCTAAGGGCCTGAATGCAACGTTCTGTCACAAAGAAAATTCAGCAAAAGTAATGGCAGGCTCTGAAAGCAGAGATACACTGGGCTGGAAAGAAATAGGAGCACAATATGAGGGTTTCTTTTGCAGAGTGCTTGGCTTTTGCTTTAGAAAAAGCACTGGACAGTGACCTGACAAGCCTGGATTTAGGTGTAAGTGAAGAATGTGTGTATAAAATCTTTTTGGCTAATACGTGTCTCTTACATTTGTGTCCGTAAAAATAACATAGGAATTACAAAGCTACACTTTCCAGAGTACTGAGTCTGACTCCCAGAAAGTTCCCTATTAGTCCTAAACTGGGCTTCAGGAGTTAGGACAAAAAAATAAAGTCTAATGCTCTCACAAAACGTAAGTGAAACCACTCAGCTTCTTAAGGTAGCCAGAGAAATAATTTAAAGTACTGCTTGGTATTTCTTCAATGTAACATAAGTAAGGGTATGCACTCAATATTTTCTAAAGATATTGTAAGTTTATTAAAAGTTTATTTAAGAGTCAGTAATCAAGTTTTATTTTTATTGCCTATGAAGTATAGCTATTTAAATATCTTTTTAAAAATTCAGGTTTTAAGTAAAAAGTGCCAGGAATGACACACAGCTAAAAATCTCAAAAAAATGCATTCCTACAACACATGTACTTGTACCACACATGTAGTAATGCACGTGCTTCAGCTCTGAAGAAGTGATTGATGTTGAGGTGCTGGTATATCTGTATTTCTATCCAGAACTACAATGAACACACTTTCCTTTAAGCTATCTATAAACTTCATTTTTAAGCATTGCAATTAAGTTTCTTTTAACTATGCCCCTTTTAAGGTTATTCGCATATCTATCTACAAATTTTATTGGTCTTCCCTTCTACATTGTTTAGCACATAGCTTACTCCTTAGTCTACCACTAAGTCTATCATCACACAACTCATTTGCAATTTTTGCGTTCATGTTCCAGCAGACTAGATTTGGATTTTGAAAGGTCAAAGCCTGGGGCTGTTACCATGAAGCATTTTGATGTGTCACCTGATGTAGATGCTTCACATTTTGAACAAGGTCACTTGTGAAGTGCTGACAGCAACAGAGGCATCCAGATTTCTTTTTATAATTTCATCATGACACTACCCCACATCAGCATCCTTTTCTCCATTAGCCAAATTTTTGCAAGATTTTTAACAAAAACTCTTTCCACAGCTCTTTATTAGTGCACCTATACCTGGCTGGTTAAATCAGATTTCCTGTAAATCTTGAGCTTTTTAATTTTGTTCCCTTTTTGCAGCACTTCCAAAAATACAAACCCTAGTTACTACATTTCAAAAAGGCTACCTGTTGACTAGATCCACTTGAAAACACTCCTGCAATACGCCAGCTGGGCTGCAACGATATAAAATACCACAGCGCCACCTGACTTCACAGACCAGGAAAAAAGCCTGACTTCAAGTACATTCAACTGCTTTACACTTACGGGTAGGAAATCAAGCAGTAACAATTCTTCATACAGTCTTGCATTAGGTTTAATTCTTATTAATAAGAAATGAGAGTCATTAACACTATTAAAAATGGAATTATATTAGCAATTTTCCATCATGTCATATGTGAGTAGTTAAGTATTGGTATTTGTTTTTCCTAATGGGATTCAAAAGTATAATTAGAAGTCTTTCTTTTGTGGTTCAGTGGAATGAATCTTTGTGAAAAACAAAACACTTCTAATAGCCACAGATGGCTTGTTTCCTTAAATATCACATTTCACAACTATCTTCCTTTTCAGCTCTTTAACCAAGGAAGAACGGTACAGAGGGAGTAAGAAAATCAAACAAACTTACTCTCTGTGCTACAATAGCACAGCTGTGAGCCCCTTTCTGCTCTTTTCGTTCCTGTGTCCATTCCCAGCTGTTTTACAGATTATAAGAACTGAGTAACGGTAATAAGGACAGGTATAACAAAATCTTTTGACCCTTTAAAGTAACACCTGTTAAGAATATGATGTTGCAACATTCATCACTCATGTTTGCAAAAGCTTTATTGTGGATATTGTTACAATGGAATAATATTTTCCTCTCAAGAAATCAGTACAAGAGATAGCAAAAAAAGGCCATTTTGCCCTAGAGCTGCCCACACAGTGTGCCAATACGCTGTATGCTTCAGCACAGCTATTCTAGCAACATTTGCCTAGTTTAGGCTGAGGTCTCAATTCTATTTTGTCATCAAAGCTGGTAATACATAGATCCACCACAAGGTAAAACCAGCCACTGCCACTGGAGGCATCTCGTGCTTTCACTCAGAGGCAGGAAGGCAGCTAGCCAGGCCTTTCAGAACTAACTGAGAATCTCTCCCTTAGTGATGGCTCATGCTCTCAAGAAAAAACAAACTTCTCTGCCTTCAACCCCTTTAACATCTGCAAGAGACTTCCTACCCTTGTGTGTGTTGAATGCTGAATCAAATGTCTATGTAACAGAAATCCCTGGTAATAGAGAGAACAGGGCAGAGGTAAGAAAGGAAGAACAGCAGCTCTTTAGGATGTTCAGGACTCCCTAGAGCACCATGAAAAATAATAGTTTTGTGAGAACTGCAACCAGTAAAACCAGCTATCCCTTAAAAGTCTAGGACTTTGCACCTGAGGACCAAACTAGCAGCTATCGTATCCTGAAAGTAGCCTGGTCTTCAGTTATGCCACTTTATTTGCCAATGTCGGCATATAGGAATTATTTTGCATATCACTGAGCATTGCCACTTTATTCTAGAAAAATCAAGAGCACTTTACCACAAAATGCAAATCTAAAGTGCTCCACAGTGTGCTGGCTTTGCTTTTCCTTAACACGTACAGATCAATGACAGGTTAATGCTTAGTTAACATTTATTAAGAGCAACATGGTTTCAGAAACTTCAGACTAACGGTGTCAATTAGATGACAGATTCTTCATGAAAGATTAAAGAATCTCTTTGTTGGACAGATACTCATGTTTTGCTGTCAATGATTTATTAGTTACAAGGTCCCAAGTGTCCAAGCTTATCAGTAAGGAGATAAGCAAGTATGAATTAAAGCATGCTGTTGACTATTTATGTCACAGAATCTCACTAACTATGGCTGCTATTAAAATAGTCCAGAACTTACAGATTCACACAGTCTTACAGTAACTACCACAAAGCAACACATCAGACACAGCTGATAGTAAGCCTACTTGAGGAAAGCCTGCTAAAAGCCTGTGTAAGTGTTAACTAGTCTATACTCAAGGTCATACTACAAACCAGAAATACCAGTGCTGATTATAAATTAAATGTTCTACTCTCTTTTATGTTGGTGCAGACACTGAGACTATGTGAAGTGTCTGACATCCTGTACATAATTATTACTAAAAATGAATGGGAGAAATTCATGCCCACTTGGGCAGTGCAGAAGTGCTGGCTTCGTAACAGGCCAGCAGCAAGTCAGGGACTCTTAACTAGGCAGCATCTTGCACCCAACAGGTTTTCACACCTTTTTAATTTGTAAGCTCTAAACCATTTTTCTAGCAAAGGTGCAAACTCAGCGAAGCCATCTGGAAATGGTCTTGCTTTACCAGTTGGTGCCCTGGAGATCAAAAACCACTTCACTGGGTTGTTCTTTTGCACAGGTATGAAGGGCTCCACAAAACACAAACAAGTTAGCAAGAAACCAGACATCAAAGTCTAATCTTTGTCAGAGTGGAAGATACAAATAAAAGTATGCTACAAACTAAAGTCAATATCCAGAGTACCAACCCATCAGGCATACAGCAATTTTAGAAGCTGCATCATATTACTTTACAAGAAAGAACATTGACTGCACAACTGACCCATGTCTTTGTGTGAGGTGGCAAACAGATCTGCCACTTGCCTTGCTTCCAGTAAGAGTTTTCAGTACTTACAAAGCCATCTTCAAAAACCTATCACCAAATCTATGCTAGAAGAGACATACTAGCAAAAGTATTTTTTTCCATCTTTGTGTATGGGCTAGACTAATAAAAAAAGTTATGAAGATAATCATCCTAAACCTGCAGGAAGATTTTCTTTATGTATACTAATTTTTCAGTGTGTACAGAACTGAACTTGACCTCAGTTTATCAATAGCATGAGTAGTAGGAACACTTTTTGGTGTGGGACGTTTTTTTTAATCATCACCTGTCAGCAGAAGAAAATATAAGTAAACAATTAAATAACTCAGCAGACTGCCAAAAGTTTTAAAAGTAAGGGGAAAAAACTAGATATTTTTGAAAAAAAACTGAACTTCTTTTGCCTCTCAATCAAAAGGCTACAAGCTACAACTTTGAGTTTCAACTGCAGATAGTACAATGGCAAAATGGCATACACTTAATATGATTCTGTTTTTGCAGTCTAATCAAAGCAAGAGAAAACAGGAAAAACAAATATGACATACTGTGTGTCTTCAGTTTCAACCTATGATGCACTGAAATAGGCCATTAACATTTCACTAGCAAATTCACATTAAGTTCCCTGTATCCGCACGAGTTCCCGTCCTCAGTACCATCGTATCATCCTGAGAGAGAGGCATGTCTTCTCTCAGAGGTGTTTACAGAAACAGCCAAGAACACATTTTATCCCCTTTGGAATGCAACAGACGATTTATCAGGTGTCAGATTTTTCTGGCAACATTTCCCCAACAGTGGATCAAAAAATCATCTTTGTTATATGTCACTCTTCTCATCTCATATTTGACTACCTCCTTCCCCTGCTCCCCATCATTCTTTGTGTAAAAAAAAACATAACGGAAGAACAGTGTTTTGCTCCTGATCACACTCTGATGTCTTCTCTTTCTGCCTCTGCACCTCCTACAGATACAAAAATACTTCAATGCTTTGCTGCTCACCACATGCACGTGACTAAAATCTCAGCACATGGTGCTGTGATCCTGTTCTTTGTGAAATTTTTCTTTCATTGTAGTGACAATGGCTTTCTGTCCATCTGGACTACTTAAAGCTAAAGAGAACAAGGGGAAAGTTCTGCAGGGGGGGGAAAAAAAGAGAGAGAGAGATTAAGATGACTAATAAGTCATTTCTATACCCTTTAATGCACAAGAGTACTTTTCCCATGTATCTGTCATTCTTAAGAAGCCTATTCTTGACACAATAGGGCTCTGCTATTAGCTACCCAGTTCTGTTATGTTAAGGTATCACCACATCATGAGATAAAGAAAGAAACAAAACAGCCACATAACACTGCAGTGACAAGAAAACATGTTTGTGAACATAAAAGGAACACAGTTATGTATTCTGATCTTACATATATATTATTTGTGGTTTTAACTGGGAAATTCCTTGAAGAACAGCACAAAAAAAAAAGGATACGAAAAATCTACAAATGAAGACAGAGTGGCAATTTACTAATTTTTCTCAGTGCAGCACCATAATCACAGAAACCATCAGCTTATTGCCCCCAAACCTGTTTTTCCTACTAATTAATTTATGCTATCAGTTAGTTTATTTTGTTATACCAGGGGGCCCTATAGTCCTTCGCAAGATGAGACAGGGGTGCACACATTTAAGCCTGGAAAGAGGAGTTACTTTGCTAAACTACCTGCTGAAAAAATGAACAGTTCCTGGTTCAGCTGAAGAATTCCCTGTAAAGACATCATTCCCCAAATTGAGCCATTTCTTCAGCTCCAAGACTCTGGGATCAAGAACAAAAAACTCTCAACATTTCATGCAAATTAATTTAATTCATTAAATGCTTCACAAAATGGCATTACAAATATCCATCAGCATTTACCAGAGTTGAATTTTCATCTCTGTATGACCAGCACTGTGCTCACTATGGGGCTGCTAATATAGAACATTAACAGTGCATGGGTCTGTACCACTGCACGGGCTGAATTTCATCCATTTAACTACATGACAGGTCATTTGGAACTGTTGCTGCTCCCTCTTTGGATGAGAATAATTGTATAAGCTCTCAGACCAAAACTGTGCATGTTTGAACATGCACATCAACAAAACTTTCCTCCTCTGAACCTCCCAAACAATATACATGAATAACTGATAGATAACCAAATATTCCCGTATTATTTTCCCGCATTCAGGGTGATCTGTCTATGCCTGATTTTGCAGCTTAGCTCAGAAGTTGGTCCATTCTTAGTGAATTAGTCAAAATTAATTTTCAACTTACAAATGGAATTAAAACCAAGAAGGCCATTGTGCTGGGAGACTTAACAGTCTTTTCCATACAGTACAATTTTCACTGTTACTGAATACAACATATATATATAGTGTGATGAGCATGTAAAATGTTAAATGAAACATGAATGAATAATTCTTCTGCACCTAATTAATTAATAATTTTTCAAGCATATAAGTAAATGTTAATAGCAAAGGTTTAATGCCAGTGCATAATAAATAAACTTAAATATCACTGGCATACATTTTGAAACATCAAAGGAGGGAAAGGAAAAAGGAATTGTGAAAGTGAACAGTTTGAAAGAAAATGAAGTGTAGGTGACCTAATTAAAGGCTTTCCCTCAGCTACAAAAAGACATCAAAGTGCTGCTTCTGAAGTTCTTTTGCCAAACCAACAGCCTCAAATTAAAAGACTGCATTAATTTCAAGGAATGAGCCAGTGAAGTACTGCTGTAAGAGCCTTCAGTCCCTCTGTGTTGCCACAGAAACAGACATCACGGCTAGTTTATAATCCAAGTGCTCCATTTATATAAGAGAATTTATTTTTCATTTTCACCTTTTCATTTACTCATCCAGATATAGAAAAAAGCCTCTCAGAAATTAATGATGCTTCCTCCATGATTGACAGCTGGAGTTTGGATGTTGAACAATGCCTGTTCTTTATTGTTCTTTCTTAATGGCTTTCCGACATGAGAGAAAGTAGCAGTCTTCTGCATATTTGCAGTCCAGAAAGGCCAGACTGGTGAGTCTCTGGTGAAGCTGGGCTCAGGTCCTCTGCAAACAGAGCCAGGATCCAGAGAGTGAACAGAGCTCATTATGTGCTTGAGGGTAGGCACAATGGAGGACATGCAGCAAGTGCAGGAAAACACCTTTCTGGCAAGCCCATATGTCACCAGGAAGATTTAGGGGACAACCTGGCTTATCATCTAGGTTTGACGTACACGGGGTTCATCAGGTTTGGAGCTGGTCACAAACCCCAGCTCCTCTTCAGTTTTTAAGAAGTAACACCAGATGGAAGTCTGGACCAGTGTCATTACAGAGGTAAAGCACAGCTACAGCAGAGATGCAACGCTCATTTTAAAAGCTGTGGTTGCTCTTCCATCCTCACTTAAAATGGCCAACTGCTGATTAATCGTTGCCTGCATGTAGCTTGATGAGCACATTCCATGCAGTGGGGATACACATATCTATGTCCCCCTGATGCTGCTGAGGAAGGGAGGCTGAGATCCAGACTGCACAGAGCATGCAAGGCAGCTGGGGAAAGAAGAGGCACCCCAGCACCAAACACCTCTCCCATCACATTACTTATGCCAGTGAGATTACTTTTGTCTCTTGTATTTCCTGACTTGAAGAGCTGTATGTTGAACCTGGCATAATCCAGCTCCTCACATTAACAGAAAAATTTGAGAGAGATGAGTGGGTGTAAAGTCCACCCAAATAGTTATTTTCAAGCTAAAATTGACCTAAGTTTTATTTCCCTCATCCCGTGTATGCTTTGCTACAAAGAGTATAGACTGAACATTCTACAGAAATTAAATATACGTACTATGTTCAAACTACAAGTTAATCAGATTGAGTAGTGCCTTCTTGAAAACAGCTAGCACCAAGCCTTGTTTCTATGGCTTTTAATGAATATTCTAAATTGAAGAAATGCATAAACATAAGGGTAATTTACATTGCTAAAGTTAATCAGTTTTCTTATACATTTTATGCATCTGCATGATTTTTCATCTGGATTGCATAAATGCGTCTTCTCCCTATTTTTAATGTGCATATGTACATCCAAACACTCCATGCATAGAGCCTTTTTATTTTTAGAAATTTCTAGAACCACCTGTGTCTCAAGATTGAAGAATTCTGTGGCTTACAAGAAAAATTATCAACAAAATATTGCAAAATACTTACAGAATCCAGGTGGCATTTCATTTAGATGTGAACTTGCCCTTTTGTAACTCAGTTTTTCTGTCAGTAAACTGATAATAGAAGCATCTCCTTTAGAAGCTGGCATATCAGCAAATGTCCAATACAAAAGACAACTCCATTAAAGAGAATAGGTTTGTACATACAAATGTTAGGTATGAAATCTGACAAGGGTACTGCACATCTTCACTGATTAGCACTTGCAAAGGTCCCTGAGATGCAGGAATGAAAGGTCTTCACTACAAAACAAAACACCTATTTGTTGTTATCACTGTTCTGCATTTAAAATCTTCCTCAGTCCACCCTAAGTAGATACTAATGAACCTTCAAATATATTATCTGGTTTACTCCAGCACAAAAACAAGGACCTTCAAATTTTCCTGTGGCAGGGTCAAGGGAATTAGTTACCTAACAAAACAAGTTATAGGCTTTTTCTCAAAAGAGTTGACCTTTACTTGATTTTGTTTAAACCATTATATAGCCAAGTTAATTCCAGCCAAGTTCCCATCCAGTTTACACAGGTAGAACTGGGATAAAAAATTAACTTCACCTTTTAACATGCAGTATTTCATTACTTACAAACCAACACAAGAGTTTTAATAATATAAACTGGGAACTCATGCATACCCGTTTGTTGAAGGGACTTGTAGATCACTGAAGCTGCTATTAAAGTGCCATCAAAGCATTTTTGACTCCACAGAATTAATCATGAAATCTGTTCCTGCCAGCTCACTTATCATATCCGAAATATTAATTTTGAGCAAAATTAAATTGGACACCTACCGACAGCAACATTTTGCCCTTCAGAACTCCCCTTCACATTGATTTATTAACGGCTGCCAGAACAGTGTACCAGAGCAATTTATTACTACTTTCTCGATGTTTCCCTGTGCTTACAAATAGTCCTCCAGAGTGAAAGGTGCTACCTGACAGCTTTCTGACAAAGGTGCAGTTTTCAATTTACATAATGTTATTCAGATTTATTAGGATATAAGGAAAGGAATTTCATTTTATTATCAATGGGAATGGGTGATTCACATAGAAGAAATGTGAATGGAGACTCTGTGTTGAGTTGCTTTCAAATAAAGCAGACTGAGCATTTTCATTAGTGCTCGGTGTGATTTCAGACATGAGAGTCAGCAAATTCTTTTGTTTTATTCATCAGCATCATTTTCTTTGCATGCAAGACAGCCCAAGAGATTTGTACAGAGCATTAGGTAGAAGTGGGTCTGAAGATGCAGCATTAGCCTGCAGAGAGCTAAGGGCACACATGTACATGTGTCTTGCTGCTTCTCAGAAAATGCTCTGGTAGAAGGCACTTTGCATTTGGTGAAAAACAAAAAAACACCCTCAAAAGTTCCCATTTGACCAAATTGAGGCTCCTTCCCCTGCAGCTAGAAGCCCTGGAATAAACCCAGATAAAACATGAAAATTTAGCACCAGGAGTTTTCGTATGACACCATAAATGTATAGCTAATGGCAGGGAAACCAGAAGTCTAGGTATGCCTTATCTATGTTTGAGTTACTACATCAAACGATCAACCTGATCCAAACCCCTATCTTTAAAGTGCCCTCTTCGATCTTTGAAAAGCTTGGTGTCTGGAATCTATTCTAATTCAGGGGCTTTTAATTATTTTCTTCGGAACTAGCCCATCCTTCCTGTTTCTTCCACTTCTCCGGCTGCACAAAGTACAAGCAATCCCACTGTTACAGACATTGTTTTACTAACTTGCTGCCTAAGGGAAAGACATTTCATAAATACAATACAGGCTGTTAATATTCCTGGCTCCAATCCAACTATTCAATCTATGTGCTTATTTTTAAGCCTGAATAGTCCCATTAACTTCAGTTGGGCTTCTTGTGTTCTTAAGTAAAACAGGTGTTTAAGCACTTTGCTGGATCAGAGCCTATAAATGCACATCTGCAGTCTTCTTTGGCTCAGTTAAAAGTTCCTTTCTAATCATTGTCCATTTATCTAAGAAGTCCTTTTGTTTATACTTGCATTCACATTCAGCCTTTGCAACAGACCACTTGACACACTTAAAAGCAATTGTATTTGTAGTCAGGGACAAAACTGTTTAAGTAGCAGTATAAATTTGTATACACATATATATGTTGAGGGAACACACACATAGCTGAAAGCATACTGAGAGAGAACACGTGCTGGACATTAGGGGAGGTGAAGCTTTTGGTGATTCACTGGAAGGCAAAACAATTTAAACATGCACAGAACCAACCAAGACACTCCAGATGCAGCTGGGAAAAATGTCCTCAGTATGTATCAGAAAGCAGTCTTTTAAAACATGAACGTTATAAGTAAAAAAACTATTAACGCTGTGTAGCAGTTGTCAACTCAAATTTTCGTATTTAATTAAATACAAAAACTCCTGTATTTTCTAGAGCCACCTATGGAGAACATGCTGCTTGCAGTCATTTGCAGGACTTTTATATAGTCTAGGCCAACACTGCGAATTCTGTGTGAAACTTGAACAGCTTTTTGATCACAGAATACGAAAATTCTTGTGTCCACTGCCATCACAATCCTATGTGTACATGCAGCTTCATACTTCACACTGATACTTGTCATTAGCAGGTGAAGCTCCCTCCTGAAACATTTTACATTCTTTAGCCAGTCTTTGACATCCTCCCAAGTGCCAACTTCCCCCTAGCTGGGTTAAGCTCTCTCACAGTATGCAGTTTTGTAATTTAACCCCCAAAGTTGAGCTGTTCGACAATGTCCTTTACCTCCCAAAGAAAGAAGAAGAAACACACATACATATACACCTCCAAGGTCACATACTGATGTTACTGAAGGTCATAATTTGCCAAGGGAGTGCTGGTGTGTAAAGATGACAGTCTACAGCAGGAAATGGGCTAGCACAAACAAATCTCTGGGTATTTCCCCATCTGCTCCTGAATGTGGCAGACAGAAATCATGTTTCTAATAGAGAAGACTGAAGGAGCAGTATTTCTTGATTTTAGGCATGTATTTCTTACAATATGCTCCAAAGTCTAGTGCTTTACCTCAGTTTACAAAGAAGCTCCTTTTCCAGTCTTCTGATTTGTCTTTTGGAAAGGCTACTTCCTAATCAAGATTTCAAGTACAGCCTTCAGAACCCTTTCCATTGTAATCATACTGCTAGCAACAAGCCCATTTCTTAAGTGTTCACCAAGCTCAGTTCCCTTTGGTCTTGCTCTTCTTTCAGGAAGGACAACATGTCACAATAGAAGTAGAATTAAAAACAAAAGAATGCAGAAGTGCAAATGCTTTAGACCATCACACTGTGCTCAGGATTAGGAATGGGAAGAGTTCTGTCTAATTTATCCCTCTAGCAATACCAGATTTCATGTCATTTGGTCTTCTATGCTCACTTTCCACCTACTTCCTCACTTAAGTTCCATCAACTGTCTAGAATAATTTACTCATTACTTTGATAAATATCCTTTGATTTAATTTTATTTTTTGCTGCTTAATAGCCCCCTTGTTATTCCTATTCAGAGTTAGCAAGCTGTCATGTTTTCTGAACCTAGTTATCCTTCAGCATTGTCAGATGTTTATTATATAGAGATATTTTTCATCATTTTGGCAAATTGTTTTTACTTATTCAGCTTACAGTTTTCTCTTAATCAGCCTTGCTAGTTGTTTAATCAATCACTTTTGCTGACCTGTTCTGGCCTACTTTCATTTTATGAATTGCTGTCAGTTTTCCACATGCATAAGAGATCAGTACTGCCAAAGACTCAAATACTCCACAGCACAACTGAAAAAAACAACACAGTGCATTCAAAAGTACTTCAATTTCTTTTTACTACCTTTATGAGGTAATTTGTTTTCTTATTTAAACACCAGAATCTAAAAATTACTCAATATTAAAAATTAGACACTCTAATATCATCAGGAACACAGAGGCTTTCATGAAAGAAAAAATATACTAATGATTATGAATTTAACCTCTCAAATCCATAGCAAAATGGACATAAGAATGTAGAAAATGAAAATGCAGAAATTCAGTTGTTACCATTATTTTACACCTAGTTTATTACATAGTAGCCCTATTCCTTGACAATCACTATCCCATTATTTCACACACCTTTTGCACTGTAAAAACGTACTGGCTTCATTAACCCTCGTATCATCTCCTTTATGTTGAAGTACTGTTCTCTTATTACATTAAACATAGTTTTCCTGTTCACACACACTACCTAGATAACTTTATTATTTTCTGTCATATTTCTAACTGCAAAATTTTTAAATTATCATCTGACCTCACAGGTATTCACTGCTCTTTGATCAGGTAATACAACCTGTGAATTTATGTGCCATGCTGCTTACCATATCTTCAGATAATTAAGGTGGTAAATAAAATGAGGCCTAACAATAATCTCAGACACATCTCCCTATAATTCAAAGTATCTATTTACCAACTTTTGTAACAGATAATGCTCATATCTAAAATAATCTGAACTATTTTTCTCCAGGAAAGGTATGGCAACCTAAGAGATTAAATTCTCCTTCTGGATGTAACTGCAGAAATACAAAGCATAAAAACAATGTAGCCTATTAGGGATCAATTTTTGATATAGAACTCTAGATTAACCACTGCTGTTGGATCTTCCTTATATTTTTACACCTATATATATTTTATAGGTACACATATTACAGCACTAGGAAACCTGTTGTTTCCTTAATAGGTCCACAATACTTACTGCCCACAAACACATTCATACGCTGCTTTGATCAAAGGTATCAGACAAATATTAAAATATGTACATGTTAACAAGACACAAATAAAGAGCTTGAAGATGACTGAACTGTAAGAAAATGCTCCAATGCTGCACAGAAAGTGCCCTCATCCCAAGGTACAAAGAAAAGTAGTATTCTACAATGCCTAGTCTCTCTTTACTTCCTTGCTTAAAGCTTTTTGTCCTTTGGTCCCTCATACATCCATTAAAATTAAAAAGGATCAAGCCAGGATCCATCACTGAGACAGTCTTCTCGCTCCTTCATTACAACCAAGCAACTACTCACATCCATGCCTTAATGGACTCTGCCTCCTTCAACAGCAGTGGAAAAAAACACCTGCCTACCTTGTTTCAATCTTCTGTAAGTTACTGGCTTCAATTTACACAGGGGGATGAATCTGACTCAGAATCTCCCTCCCCAAATTCTTATCTATTTATCTTCCTTAAGAGAGGGAATTTTAACTAGAGAAATGGTCTTGCAGCGGGGGCTGTGCAGTGCAACAGTGACATCCCATGGTTGGCTACCTCAGACTCCGAAGAGCTTTCCTGACTTGCCACTGCCCTCCTTTGCCTTGTAAAGACAAGTGACAATAACTGAATATTCGCTCCCCTCACTGCATTTCATTGCCTTTACCTTTACAATTAGATTACCTAGGGAGTTTGCTCCATGTTTCCAATGCAGTAAGAACTGTCTTCACGTGCAGTCTAAGCACAGACTGACTTACTGAGATCTCATTGCATTGCTCCCTAACAAAGGAGACAGGAACAGACAGATAAGCAGGTATTCTTTTCACTCTTCATTTACAGCTAGCAGAGAGATGCATGTGAGACACTTGTGACAAACACAGCTCTCAGGAGTCTGCTTCATTTCTTCATATATGAAAAAGGTAATTAGATCCTAGCAGAAACACCGGTGTGTGTACAGCAGTATTCTGTATGCAAAGGGAGAGTGGAAAGGTTATGAAGTGTTAAATACAGAATTGCAATTTAATTTAAAGAGATCCAAAATTTACATTGCTCTCATCAGAGACCACTCTGCTCCAAGGCTAAATGAGCAAGATAAACCTGAGCTTTCTATTGGTTAAAATCTAAAGTCTAAATTTATATTAATATATCTTAAGGGATGAGTAGGCTTCTATAGTCTGATGGCAGCAGATTTTAGGATGCAACTTTTACAATATTCTTATTTAATGCTGTTTTGCAATGCAGCGTGACAAGGAGTAAATAAGTTTTATTATTCTGTGGACTTTAACTATGAGTACCTAATTTTGATGCTCCCCAGGATGGATGTGGACCTCCTTCAGCTTGATCATGTACAACTGCTCTTACTCTTTATCCCTACAGACACAACTTACTCAGTCTTGACTGAAAAGTTTGATAAGTTAGGTAGCAAAAAACCTTCCTCAACACAAAATAAATCTGACACAAGAGCCAAATAAGAGCACCCCAAATAAACTATGCTATGCATTATCAGAATAAATCCACAACACAAAACCCCTTCAAAGCTGTGAGACAAAAGAACCAATGATGGTCCAGATCCAGTATTCTACATTTGCAGACAACCATCCAATAAATTTTTAATTCAGAACATTAACATCAGATGCTCTTATAAAGCACTTGACAAACTAAACAACAGTCTTGGACCAAAAGGTGAAAACTACAAGTACATTGTGTCACGGTAGTTGAGATGCATCTAAGTTCCTTGTTACGCCTCTGTTTGGCCATTACATATTCTAATTGGTGGTACCTCCTATTTCATTAATTTCTTTTACAAATAATACTGGTTGCCCAAAGCTTTGTTACTAGCTAATGCAGTACGCAGCTGATAGATTTTGAAGCCTGAAACATCTATACCTCTGTTCACTTTATAAAGTATTTTTATTGTATTTTTAGAGAAAAGTCACCATAAGTAACAGCCACTCTTCCCACAGCTTACTAAGAGGACTGCAAACCATGTATAACTATCCCTTTCTATTCTATAGGCTTTCCCTTGAATTCAGAATACTCTCAAATTTACAGACACACACACTCCTCTAAAACTTGGGAAAAAACTGAGGTGCAGGGAGTTTGTCGTTTTCCTTTTTTTTTTTTTTTTCCCCGTTTTTGTTTTATTTGTCTACTTTATTCTGCTGTTTCCACTAATGAATCTTACTTTGCCCAAGTCTTCATGTCATTTTCTTCAAACTATTCAAAGTGCCTCAAGCTGCTAAACAGCTGGCAAAATACACAAACATTTAAGACTTTAGTGTGAATGAATACTAAATCATGATTTCCAGGAGACAACAATGTAGTCCTTTCTGATTTAATGCCTTCTTTTGAACTGTATGTCACTTTTGCTTTCAAATTAATCTGAGTGTGGAAAGCAGATTGAGTATATTTTTATTAGCAGTCTCTGCAAATATTTGGACAGTTATTTGAATCATGTTTGGGCAAAATGACTATGCTTGTCAGTCTGAAAACATACAATTTCCATATTTCCCTTACATTACTTCTCTTTAACAAAGAATTATTAAAATCTTAAATGCTATTTATTTTTCTTGTCCCCTCCCTCTCTGGCATGCATGCTTAAAAAAGCCCTAATAAAACATTTTGGATACATTAAGAAACATCTGAATTGCAGTTGCAATTCTAGTGTAGTCACAAGCTTGTCATTAAAATGCGTAGCACAGTGCTAGTGCAGCTGTATCCAGCTTTTATTATTCAGACTGCTAAACGGATAAAACATTTTAATTTTAATTTTATGTAAACTTTGCAGATAAAAACACAAGAGTATGAGACTTTTTTTTATTTTCTCAGGAGAAGCCCAGATTCTTGAGCTCAGTGATAACTCTTCTTGGCCAGGGGCCAATCTAGATTTATTGCAAGAGTCCCTCTGCTGCCTCTCCAGACACAGAAAAAAGCTGGTGGGGAAGGTGTGCTTTCAGCCTCTACCAGCTCTCTCAATGAACATGTAGCTGTTCATACTTTCAGGACCTAATTCTACATTCTGTGGCGAGGATACAGGCAACTGTACAGGGAGCGGGAGTCAGCTCTGATACCAGTGGAGTCAGCTTACACAGAGGCATGGGAGCCCAGGGCCTGGTCACCAAGTTACAGCACAAAAATGGCCCCAAGTCTGCAGCCATACACACATACTGCACCTTGTATTCATCTCCTGAGGCGTTCACACCAGCTTACACTCTTTACTGCAAAGAATCAACCGATCTCTTATTGACTGAATTCTAGTTGATCAGTTAATAAATAGGCATTAATACTAACTTTATGTCTCAAGTGCTGGACTGGGCTACTAGCTACTAAACATCAATTATTTCTAATCACAACCTGTTTAAGCATATCTAATTTTTATTTTCAATTTCATGTATCAGGTGAACAATAAAGCAGAAGAAACGCTCCAAAGGCTCACAGACAAATCATCTGAAACAGGTTGCTGAAATAGCACAGAGATCCACAGAAGCTCACTAGAAGACCATACAAAGTATACTCCCAGAGACTAGGAATCAGAGAGTTGGACACGTACATTCCTCTTGAGGGC
Organism: Apus apus; assembly: GCF_020740795.1. Taxonomy (NCBI): domain Eukaryota; kingdom Metazoa; phylum Chordata; class Aves; order Apodiformes; family Apodidae; genus Apus; species Apus apus. The sequence continues at coordinate 12,930,033 of NC_067294.1, read as the reverse complement.
AGCCATGCAAGAAAGGCAGAGAACACAGGCTAGAAAGGACAGCCATTAGAGCCCATGAAACAGATGAGCCCTCAGCCTAAGTAGAGGGTCTAGCCTCAAAAGGAAACAAGTCCTTTGCCAGATTTCAACCCTCTTTAAGCTAGCAACAAGGTATTTTCTGGCCCATTGTGAGCCCTGCTATTGAGGTGGCAGTGGAGTCTCATTATCTCCATGGGCTGTAAAAGTGCCTCTAATTAGCTAGTCACCAATTCTCTACCAGAGAGTATTTTAGAGCAGATATATTCTAATTGTCTCTGTTGGGTGTCTACATTGATTCCATAGAAAACAACCTTCACACAGGGTATGCTCAGCTTGGAGGCATTCCTGTCTGCTCTTTCACTCATTCACAGCATTTTAAGCCTGGATGACACATAAAGCTGAGATGGATGTGCTACGATTAAAGACTGAATAAAAATGAAATGAACCAATAGACCAAGGTTAAAAATTGGAAGAAGCAACAGCTAATTAGTTCCATAGTCAAAAAGAGAGAAACTACAGTGCTTCTGTTCAAGAGGCTACTGCTGCTAGTAGAATATGCTTGTATTCCAGAAATGTGTTTCTGTATTTTTTTTAAAAGAAAAAAAAAACCCTATTTTTTATTATTGATCTCCAGTTGCTAAAGCTTCAGTATTTCTCATTCTTCCTGTAGTAATCTGTTGCTAGTGACTCTGATATCAATGATGCCAGTCATCACCTACTTCTCCCATACCACAAAAGAGGGTTTTGTAATAGAAAGAGAGTACATTAGCTAGTGACAGAAAATGGCTTGACTCCCAGACTCCATCCTCTTTTTCTCTAGTCAGAGGCAAAAGCAGTCATAAACATTCAATCGACTTATATCCCTCCCCTGTAATATTGGTGCTACAGATGCTCACCCATATACATTCTTTCAGTCCCTCACTTAAGATCCAAAGGGCCAAGCTTCCCTGTATCCCACACCTGCAGGGTTAAGGGAATGCATACATGTCTTATTACAGCTATATATTTATGGAGAAGGGCAAAATATGACATTATTTAGAAAAGCCCTTATGATACCCTATTTTCAGAATTTATTTTATGCAAGAATCTTTGCCATAGGCCATTTGGTTTATAGGGTAACATTTTCTGAAATTCAAAATTATTTCAGATTATTCACACACTTGAAAAAAAAAAAGTTAAGCTAAACAAGAAGTCATACATATAACACATCTTAGTGACTCATATTCAAGACATTTCAGTTAAAATCTGTTATCCTATGCCTGCTGACAGAATTACTAGTGCATCTGAAAAGTTATCAGTCTCTGCATTTATTATTTAAAGCACATAGTGCTTCTCTGAGCTCAGACCTCATGGCTCTCAAGTAAACTAGTCTAGACTACTTTGGGCTACAGCAGTTTGGATTCCCTTGCAACACAAGCAACAACAGTTTGCTGGCCCATAGCCAGATGTTCACCATTTGGAGCAGTATACAACTTCCATTCAGGTGGAGGAAATTTTTATCTATCACTTTGCTAGATAATCAGCTCTCTGTGGGAAGCAAGCCTGCTTAGTCATTCCTCCGTCCTCCATTACTCAGATCTTCAGATAGCAGCAAAAGATACATGAAAAATGCTGTCACACTAGAGGCTCAACACACACCAGTAATCTCAGTCTCTTTGTATTATTTGTAACACATCTGCTGCATCCAAGATTATTCCTATTTACAGCAGGACATTCCTGAAAGCTCTCTCATTTTCCACATGCAACTCTTTCTTGGCTGTTTATGAGAAGATGTAATTCACTTCCTGGTTTAAGTTTGAAGGTTACTGGAGTTGCTGTTCACTCACATTTCACAGACTCATGCATGTGTGGGAAAGCAAAGTTTAAGCATGACTTAAACTTTGATAGCAAATGCAAATCCCAGCAGCATATTTTCATGAATTTATTGCTTTTAGTCAGAAATGAGACTTTCATGTTTGGAGATTTATCTAGACACTTCATCACTTAAAGTAAGAACACATCTCAATGAAAAATCACAGGATGTCAACAGCATTGGTTGAAAAGTTACTATTTTCTATGAATACCATGTTCTTCCATCCCTTCTCCAATTCAGATGACTACATGTCCAAAACAATGTCTAAATTCCCTTTAGCTCTGAGAAACATGTTTCAGTTGACTGAACAAACTAGTTCCTCAGTATCACATAAAGGACACAGGTAACCTGAATTTCTCTACCTTTCAATCCTTCTAATCCTGCTGAGATGTTATTTACATTTTGTTCAATAAATAAAATCTACATTAAAAAGTTGAGCTGCCTGAGGGCACTCTTTGCTAACAGAGATTTTCAAATGTACAACTTATTTTTTACTTTTACTATCATCCAGAGAGAGATACTTTGTTTTATAAGTTATCCATGTGATGTGTGTTCATAATCAGCAAAGCTCCCAATATATCACTACACTGTCTCTTCTAGGTACCCGCCTTACACTTTTTGATTCTTCTCCATGATCTGTATGAATGTGCCACTCAAAAACCACCTAACCAACTTTCTGGATTAGCACCAAGAGAGAGGAATTCATTATATGAATAAAGAGAAATGCTCACAGAGACTAAAGGTGGGAAAGCAGTGCCTAAGAACAACAGTGCTGACATACCTCACCTGTGGAAAACAAGGACTAGTCTCTGGGTGGCACAATGGGTCTGTTGGAGGGAATATATTGTGTAAGGCCCCAAGCTGAGTGGGACTTGTTGCCAGACCAACAGTTGTCAGTATTTATTAGAGCCATTTCTCCTAAGCCAGTGAATGGAAAATAACAATAATCAACAGTTGTCTGAGAATATCAGCCACCAGCAAGTGGTCCTTCTCAACTGCATCAAAAAACCAAAGCAGCCATTAAACTTGCTTAACACAGCTGGAACTGGAACTAGTTGTTTCTAAATTGCCAGAAAAAGCAAAGAGAAAGCCCAGTTGAGAAAGTATCTGTAGCAGCCAAATTGCAAATGGCTTGGAAAAAGGGCTTTTCAGCTAACACATTCTTCAGTGCTTTATAAGAAAGGCCAACCACCTCTGAAGATTGACATGAAAAACTGTGTACTTCTTTCCCAAATTAAGGATTAAGTGTGCAAGAAGGACCTCACATAGAAAGCTGCTGGTGAGGATTTCTGCTCAGGTTTTCCACCTCCACCTGGATTCTGCTGCTTCTCTTGATGTGCTGCAGATCCCAACCCACAGGTCTATGTCAATGCTGCCTTCAACCATCCAAAACTTGTGCTGGTGTTGTCTTCTGTACATATATGTCACAGGTTACCATCCTCTCTCACTCTCCATACCATCAGAGTAAGCAGAACACAGCACATCTGAGAGAGGGACATGTCTACACAAAGCGTGTTTCAGAGTTCTCCTTGTCAGCTGCTCCCTGAGAGATAACCACAAGATGCTGCACAGGGCCAGAACAGCTCCTGACAATTAAATATACACAAGTGTCTTCTGTCCAAAGCTGAATAGGGTTTTACATCAGCATCAGAAAAGAAATAATGAAAATCTTTTGCTCTCCTTCCTAGCTGGGAAAGGGGGCTCCTTCCTGTCATTCACCTGTCTCATTCTTCTCTTTCCTTCTCTCCTTCCCCATTAGTGCAGTTACAATGAGAAAGCTGTAACTATAATAATGCTGCACCTAGGTAAAGTGGGAAATGGCACAGGATTACTCCTATTATATCTCAAAGTGTTCACAGCTTAGGGGCTGCAATGCTCATAAATAACACTTCAAGCAATTCTACTAGAGGTCCTTAGCTCAAGATGACATAATTGCACTCTTGCAGGTGCATTACTTAGCCTGTAGCCATTTCAGAGAATTGCTAAAAATTAAAAGAGAAAAATAATTTAAAAATTCACCAGCTCACACCACAGTTCTTACTTAAAAGATATAACTAAATTCTACATTAATTCAGGCATTCCTGAGGCAAAGAACAACCAAGATGGCTGAGATGTCACTCCTTGTCTATATATACAAAAAGCAACAGAAACTGAAATTAAAATACATAATTATTAAGTACTAATTTTTTTTTTAAACTTAAAAAACATGGTTGTGCTAAACAACCAGCTGGACCCAAAACTGAATACAGACCAAACAAATTAAACATACACAATCTGTATTATACAGAATCTACACTGATGAACACAGCTATAAAGGATTATTGAACATGTGCAGTGGAGAAAACACAGATTTTAGAAAGTCAAATAAGCCAAGATGTGGTATTTTTAAATACGACTTCATGAACTTTTAATTTTAGATCAAAAGCTGATAGTACCAAACAATTTCTGTAAATATACATTTTGCCAAGATGTCCAATGTATTGTTAATTCCTGAACATTTCCTAAGAAGCTCAAAAAAGTAAACAGCTCTAAATTCTTGGACAACTTGCTCAATATAGACATAGCCAATAATCAAAATATATGAAATTAAAACACAATTAATGTTGAGGTTCTCTTTCTATATATCATCACCTTTCTCCTGACAAAGAGTTTAAGACCAGAATATTATATTTAGTGAGGAGCAAGGAATCACCCTGAGAGGAAAAACCAGAAGAAACAACAAGCAAGTAAACACAATCAGCCACAAGACTGAACACTTACTAATTCATCTATAGTTCTATTTCTGAAACTAGACAACAATCATGTGACATTAGCCAGCCGAAAATCATGTGATTTTAAAAAGCAAAATTAGTTCACAACTTCTTAGCAATTACATTGTAGAACTCTTGCAGTTTTCCTTTGCAAGCCAGAATTCAACTGTGGCTCTTCTTTGATTGTCCATTTTTTGTCTGTGACTTTTAGCAGAAACTACTTGAGATTGGTAAGGGTGAAAAGGGCTGGTCACTCCCAGCTATAGGCAGGACCAACCCCATGTTTATTTGGGCTTGGTTTTGATTCTTGTAAATCCTTTCATTTGACTACAAGCAACAGATTCCTCCAGCACCCAGAGACTAGGCTTTCCTAGCCACTTGCAGAGCCAGACTGACAACATGTCTCCACCATGCCAGAGGACTTAAAGGACAGAAATTCTTCTTTTCCTGGCTTCAGGAACACTTTTCCTCTTAAGAAAAAGTGAGAAATCTATTTCTGTTTCCACTAAACCTGTAACTTTTCTTCCCTTCCAGCTCCACACTCCAGGGCGGGCCTCTGCCAGCCTTCTCTGGCAGGGTGGGGTCACTCCCTCCAGAGGCTCTTTGCCAAGCTTTCCCAGCTCACACAGCACTTGTCCATCATATCCCACATCTGCCTCCTTGTCATCTGTTTCTTTGATAATGAGTACAGGAAACAAGGTGTTATTTAAATAGCCCACATCAGCCACCAACAAGATTTGTTACTATTAATCTAGTAGGCTGAAATAATCATACCCCACACTGGTATCTAAATATTTCCTTCAGATAACGACTGAATAGTCCTTGAAATTGTACCCATTATGCTTCCAACACCCATTTGCCACCTGCAGTCATCATCTTTGTCCATCTGCACTCATCATGGCTGTTCATCTTTGTCAAATTTACAGTTAACACTAAGTCCTGGAAGGAACAATGCACAAAGCAGAATTGCAAAGATGAGAAACAAAATAGAGGGGCGTGTCTTTGACAAAAGCCAGGTGTAGAAGTTATTAATTACAGAGCTGAGGCACAAGCAATTCAAAGTACAATTTAAATAATTGGCACAATGCATTTGCTTGATGTATCTGAGAATTATACACCCCTGCCTTTTCACTCAAGTAGTAAACGACACAAAATTATTTAGGAAAACATGTTCATTAAATTCTACCATACCGTGAGAAGCAGGCCTTAACCAAAGTATTTAGAATAAAATATTCATATTTGAGATTATATAGGCAGTACATTTTGATAGCATCCAGTCTCTAGGACTGCACTCTATGTATTAAAGCTCCAAGAGTAGGAGTGTTCATTCTTTCTTTTTTAAAGCAGTGATTAAAATAAAGAGCTTTAATTTGATCAAATGAACCTTAATGAAGGTGATTAAGCCTATAAAGTTAATGATCACTTTGGTGTCATTGTTTCACAGGTTTTGGAGACTTTCCATTCTGAGGCAGGAATGCAAACTTCACAGACAAGGGCACATCAGTGTTCCTCTTGCTATCAGTCCTACAGATCAAGGAAGTGTCGTGTCTGATTCACAGGCACACTGCTTTTCCCAATTGCTTTATGATAAATATAATCTTCCTCTTCTTGGACTTATTTGTAGATAAGCCCCTATTCCACATACCCATCTGTGTACTCTACAGGCTCCCCAGTGTGTATTGCTGTGCATTCTAGAGCATCCTGAAGGAAAAAAGACCTATTCAAGTCCTCATCTGCTGGGCTTTGCCCAGCACTCCCAGGGCCTGAACCTAAGTCCACATTAAATCCACAAGAGTGTTTCCAGTACATGTAATACACATTCACACAGGTCCCTGATTATTTAGCCTGCAGAGGATACAGCCATTATGAAAACAAAACACAGAGTTGCAAAAGAGACAAATTATTTTCCCCAACTTTATAAATTATTTTATCTGTAGAAGCCAAAGAGACTGTCCAGACACTTCCAAGCTGTTTGACTTAGATTCTGGCAACCAAAATATCCAGAGATATCACCAGTGCTGAAACGACAATGAAAGTATCTGTGTATTTTAAGCTGCTTTCTGCATCATGTCCAAAAGTAATATATTTTAATTACATTCATATTCCTAATGATAAACAGAAGATAAGATCTGGTGCCAAGGCACATAATTTTCTGTTTCTCTAGGAGAGAAATCTGGCTTTGTGAATCTAGTTATTCAGTACTGTACACATATCTGTCCACAATATTCCCCTCCTTCAGCAAAACAGGCTAACTGGCCAGCATGAGGGATTGCTAGGACAGCCACACACTCCTACACCAGCAACTGGCCACGGGGACAACCGGTTGCTAATCAGCTGCTGGTGCTCATTCTGTACCAGGAACAATCCCACCTTCAGCACCAGGAACAAAACCACCTTCAGCATCAGGAACAAACCCACCTCTAGCACTAGGAAGAGAACATCAGGGAGCTGCAGCTCTGCTCACAGTGCTCTGATTTTTGCAAGGAAACTGTCTCTATATAGGGGAGTTCAAGTGTATAAGTGGCACAATTTGTAACATGAGAAATCATTATGAGATAAAGGTGACTCAATCAAATGTAAGAAAACAAAAAACTACGAAGACATCAAATCATTTGTATGACAAAAATACAAAGTCATTCTTGCAACATGTCAGAATCCTCAATTTTTAATTTTTGGTGGGAAATTTAGTGCCATGTTGGGGCTTTCTAACATTTGTGCTCTTTTTCTCCATGATTTATCTTCCACTTCTTTACTACTCAAAAAACTAACCTGAACAGAAACACAAACAGGCACTTTCACTCATCAGATCCAGTTCAAAGTTGTCTGACCTCAACTCACAATGTTTGTGCTTTTGCTCATTCACATTCTATCAATCACCAGTAACTATTACAAAGGGGGGGGGTGGGAGGGCTTGTGTTATTGGGAGGCTTTTATTATTTTTTTATTATTATTATTTTGTGGAACATATAACATTTTGATAGATCCCATAATTTTAAGCATTTTGAGGCCTACTTTATACTGTTAATGAGGTCATACTATAAAGAAATGATAATTATAAGGAATTCCTTAATGCTACTTTGCTTGGAAAATAAAATGCCTGTACAATTTGCCATTTAAAAATAAAAATTGTAATATACTACATGTAAGCCTTTAGTACAAAGCTTCAAGCATTCCAACTGTAGCATTCATTATCATAAATGTAGCAATGTGATCTAATTATATATTCTGTACTAAGTTTGTCAGATAACAGGATTTGAAAGTGGTGTAACTGAATCAAATATGTTCAACTTACCTATTGGGTGATAGTGAAATTGCACATAAAAAGGCTTCTTTACAGACAATTTTGAGATGCTACAACTTTGCAATTCGTTTTAAGATTTTATCATCAGTTTAAAGACCTGTTTTAGAGATGTTTCCATCAGGAGAGTGTCTTCATATCCTAACACAAACAGATGAGTTGTTACACGAATCATCAATCTAATTACTGTTTATCTTCATCTCATACACACTCTCAAACTACTCATCTTTTTTCCACTGTCCTTTGATTTGTAATTTAGTACAACTGAAAATAAGCTTTTGCAAACCATATTCTTGAAATGGAAAAGTGAGGCAAGACCTTGAAGGCTAGTTTGCTTGGCTTCAACATTAGTATTAACAACTTCAAGGACAAAAGAACATGGTTAATATAATGGATGTTCGACTAAATAAAAAATACGCTGTCCTGTTAAAGTAAATCAGAGATAAGAAACCATAAGAAATAAAATAAATTATTTTCTCTTGCACTACATAGTTTCAGCTGGGGCAAAATGAAAGTAATTAATCTTTCAAATAATTTTTCCACAACATCACATAAAAATCACCTGAATCATTCTAGTCTCTAAATATGGATCCTTAGGATCTAAACTAGGTTTCACTTTTGCTCTCCGTGCAAAATCATATGCCACTGACTTTTTTTCTTAGCAGCAGTGCAAGAGCATAACTTCTGCTGTCTTAGCCTTCAGCTAAAGCCATTTTCTCTTGAACAATCCCTCCCCTGCCATTCTCTGGTATGGGCTTGCCCCCACAGCCTGCCTGAAGACATACATAGTGCCTTTTCATCAGCTATATTTTTAACAATCCTTCAGGAATCAAGTGCTACATCTATGTTCTGAATTTCTACTCCTTCCATTGCTCCCTCCTTGCACAGTAAGGTTTTGATCATTCCCTCATTCTCAGCTTCTTTACTGTCAGCCTGAACACAATCTCAGAGTATCTCTTTTTACATATTCTGATATCTGACTGGAGTGTCTCAATGGGATTTGCAAGACAGTGTTAACACAAGGCAATAGCTGAACTACTATTATGATCATCATCATTTCCACTGCTGTTCCTGGCAAAACTGATCCTAGGGTCACAGTCCTGTTCGACTGGACACACATACACAAAACATCCAGCCAAAAGACCGTCCCCGTTTCAAAAAGCTCACTATCTGTCCACACTGAAAAACTGCAAAAATGAGTTTTGAAAAAGCACTGTATGTTCTTCCTGACTCAGAGAAAGATGAGACATTGATTGAGACATATGCATATAGGTATTTTTCTCACTGAATTTTCTCTGAACTTTTTAAACTTGAAAAAGCAAATTTTTATCCATTTAATGAAAAACAGGGCAAAGAAAGATCCTATCATATGCATAAAATAAGGCTTAAAAGACATATAGAAGAAAATGCAGGAAATGGAGCAGTAAGTACACATTTAAAAAGTTAGTCACACAGAAGCCAATATTTCGTTCCAAATCCCAATACTAGCTGTTCAGATGAAGTCACATGGAAGACATGTAGAGGACCATCACAGACACAGCATCTATGGATAATCTGAAACAGCTGAATACCAGAATTTTCCTCACCATCAGTTTGCTTCATGAACTCAGAAGAATATACACCACTACACTATTATTTTGCAGTTGGTTACTGTCATTATTTCAGAGGGAGTTAAACTTCAGAGATTATTGAAAGCTTATGCTTAGTTTGAGGACTGGGCAAATTTATTTATTTTTTCTCAAAGTGCAGAATGAGACATCTCCTTGAACAGAGATCCAAGTTATACCTCAGTCAATGACCTCCTTAAGAGCTCTAGCAAACCTGAATCTTGCTGATAAGGATCTGTCCCTTGCACACATCAATAAAAAACCTGATTGTTTTTAAGACCTTGTAGAGGTCTCCTTCTTAAAAAGGAGTTCTTAAAAAGGAGAGCAATAATGTAGCATCTGGCATACCACTGTTTTCAAATGATGGTACAGCCATAGATTAGAAACAACAAGACATGGCTTAAAGATCTGAGAAGGCTCCTGCTGCACTCGTTATAGGCTCTTCTGCCCTGTCAGTTAGAGGCTTGCATACTCAGAAAAATGCCATAAATCTGAACTCTTTTGGTGTGTATAAAAAATAGTTGACAGATTATTCATAGCTTCCTGAATCCAGCTACTATAAAGGAAAAAAAAGAGCTGTTTCAGATTTTTCAGGAGGTTTTGTGACTCCCTTGGCCTGTCTCCATTTTCTGCTCAGAATGTTAACATGAGTGGCACTAATCAAGGATGCTTAACATTTGTCTGGGATTTGGAGACTATCTGGCAAGCTGGTTTGAGCTACTGCACTGCTGTACCTCTGGAAATCCTGGATATTTCTACTGAATGAAAAAGATCAGGTCCCAAGCACTTGTAGAGTGTTCAAAAAGCCCTACATAATGATGCCTCTTGAAAGCACTGGGCTTATTACGTAGCACACCCCGGAGTGCAACATTCCAGCTCATCCAACCATCAATATATGAAAGTGTATGTCCATCTAAAAATATAATTAAGAACCATGGTGCAAATGTTAAACTGTAAAAATGGAAGGAATGTATGCTGAGCAAATACCCTATTCAGGTGAGCATCAAATACTTTAGAATTATGTGTGAGATAATTATCATTTTCAAATATTTTTTTCCCCCATTTTTAGCAAATGCTAGTATTTGAAAAATAAGATTAGGGAATTAATTAAAAAAAACATTTTAGGGATATTAAACAGCATTTAGTAATCAATACTGAGACCACTACAATAGATAAGGGAAGCACTAAGCACTGTGAAACCCCAAATTTGTTCATTGTTCTCCACATGCTCATAACTAAGCAGCTCTTTTCAAATCAAGAATCCCCTTACAACAGCATTAGTTTGTTTTACTGGAGGGACAGCAGGTTCTGCCCTCACTTGGTTATTTCTGAGTTGTTCAGTTCAGCTGAACTTTAATTAATTGATCATTCATTATAAAGTAACAGGGACTTTTTTTTTTTTTTTTTTTTTTTTTTTTTTCTACAAACACCATTTATCTACTTTAAAATACGAGATTAAATTCTTCAACTGATTAGAATCAGCTGTATCTGGATGCTTCCATATAGTCACAAGGGAAGAAACAGAAACCATAATTCTGTGTTTTCATTCCTCTTCTCATAGGCACCCCTTTCTAATTTTTGGTTCCACTTAAGCTGATTTTTTTTTTATTTTTTTTTTTTTTTTTGCATTATGGCTTTTAACATTTCTTTGACTTCAAATGTTGCATAATTTGAGCCTTTAACTATCCTGATTTTACATTTTGTCTTGCCTTTGTTTATTTGTTTTACTTAGTTTCTTCAATGTGAGCAAAGTAAAAATGACAAACAATTCTTGTATAGCACAATACACATTCTAAGATTATTATAATAATAAAATAAATGTAGGTATAGCTATATACACCATACAGGCCAGAAGCATCTGTGAGTACCTACTGCCCACAAAACTCAGTAATACAACCCCTCTTCCATTTAAAGGAAATGCTGGGCCTAATCACATTCAGAAAATAGGCAGATAATACAAGGCCAAGGGCTATTTTTTTCCCCTCAACAATCAGCCCACCACGGTACTGTTCAAAATGGGTGAAGAATTTAAAAAAACACAAACAAAAATATAAAAAAATCTGAAACCCTCTTTATAATGTTGCTGCTAAATTATGAATTTAAATCATTCCATTATTAACACTGCACTATTGGGGCTTACAGGGGAATCCCTGGCACACTACAAATCAGAGTTGCAGTCATACAGTTCTTGATTCCTAATACTTACATTTTTGCCCATGGTGATTATGGCAATAATAACATGTGTGGCAGCCTCTGTGTCAGCACTGGCTCACGACATTCACGATAACAGTAATTAATCTCTTTAGTTCATTAAAATGATGATGGCTATTATTAGTATGGGTCACAAATTACGACACCAAACTACTGTACAAGATGGCCTCCAAACATAAATAGAGATGAAATACGTTTCCCTCTGCACAATGGTCAAGGCAGCAGCTGCTTCCTTGGTAAAAAAAAAAATAGACGGCTGATTATCTGAAGACACAAATGAAGTTTCTTTCACTAACTACTGTGAAGGTTAAATATTTATGACATGAAAATAATTTTTCTTCAGATGGAAAGAAAACAGTCACAGGCCACTGCAGACCAGGGAAAACTTCACATTTCCCAGTTCAAGACATATGACCTAGCAACACTTCTCCTGTCCTATTGTTCTTCCACTAGCCCACTCCCCATAAGGAACTTCCCTATATAATTCCCTATTTAACACTGAAATGTTAACAGTAAGCTTGTTTTCTTTCTGTAAAGCATTTAGGGTGTTTTGTGTACGAGGTTTTGAGTATGCACTGGATGTACCTGTGTGAAATATCATATATGATAATAAACAAATATCCTGGTATGTGGAGATGAAAAGTTGAAGAAATATATGATAAATTATTTATGCCCTTTTTACTGCCTCACTGGCCAGATAATCCTGTGTTCCCCAGAGCTTTAATCTAACATTCCAATTCAGTGAGCAGATTACAGTATTCATCCATTTACTTAAATCAACAAGCCAAAGAACTAGTTCTTCCATCTCCCTCTAATGTGAAATGTCACCTCTTTTCTAGAAGCACCAGTGAGATTCGGTCTTAAAAGAACTCCAGGTCTGCCTGCTGTAAGAACTTGGGAGTCTAACAGCACCCGTGCTCTGAGCAGGGGAAGGCCGAGAAAAATGATGCCAATAAGAGAGGACATTCCAGTGCCATGCTCACATCCACTCCAAGCTTTGGAAGGGCCCAAATAGTCACAGAATCACAGAATTGTGAGAGTTGGAAGGGACCTCTAGAGATCATCTAGTCCAACTCACTAAATAATCTACCTTGAGCACAGGTAGATCACACCTAAAATATTTATCAGAAATACCAATCACTACAACTTTCTTGGGTTTCCTAGGAAAATGCACCAGATACTGTGCCATTATGTGAAGCCCTCCATGGTGGTCAGACTCACAAACCCTAAAGATTGCCTCACTCTCTACATCCCAGGTCCTGCTAAGACAAAAACATCCTACAGGGAACATCAAGACAGAGGTGAGAGCAGAGTGGAAGGTGCAGAGAGATTTTTCCAAATAACAGAATTTACAGACATCACAGACAAAAGGAAGGTTACATAAAAAGAAAAAAAAAAAAAAGTAATGCAGAATCTTCTGGTTTAGCAGCATCTGGATGACTGCCAGTGTCACCTGTTCACAATCTTACTCTTTCATAAGCAAACACTGAAGACAGAAAAGATGTTTACTATAGACTGAGCTACATCCTTCACTTAATATTACTGGTATTTTAAGCAATCAAACTCAGGGGTTATATTCATAGCCAGATGAGTGCCATTTGCCCACCTCTCTCCTTTCGATAACATTTTTGCTCCTTTACCCAGCATCTCAAATCCCTGCCTTTGTGAGGCTAATATTTTAAATTAATTTACTTTGTATTTTCCTACCCTAACAATTTAGGTTAATGCTAGTTGATAAAGAAAGAACTGAACATGAAATATGACCAGATTGTAGTACCTCTATATTTAAAAAGCATTTGATAAAAAGACATCATGTAAAAACACGTAAGGAATTACAATGATAAGGTTGCACTCCAGCTGGGGAATGGCATCTGATTTTGTATTCAAATATAAACCCAGAGAAGGCACAAAACAGGTAACTCTCAAAGTATGCTAATTACTCAGGATCTGGGGATGCTTCCTAGGCATGGATTTATTTTTGGCTGATGCGCAACTTCAGTGGAGGTCTTAACCCTTTTTTCTTTTTTTTTTTTTTTTTAACTTATCTTCAGTGTATTTTTAAAGGAAATAATGAATAATTCCATTTTAAGGAAGGAAGCATAGGAACAATTGATTCAAGCTTTCCTTTTCACTGTATTATTTATGTTGGCATTTCTTTTCATAAGACGTAACCTCCCCTCTTTTTAAAGAACTGATACTTCTAGAACAATTGTTTTTAATTTCAAAATCTCAAAACATTTTCCAAGCGCTGAGTCTCATTTTGTGAAATGAACGTGATGAAAAAATAGGAAAAGACAAAAAATGCACAAAATCTGAATAACGTTCAATAGCAATCTTTGCAAAAGTATTACAGAGTATTAGCATATTTTTTTCCTATGAGCTGTTCTATTTACAGTAAGGAAAATGTTAGCCTGTTGAATGGTCTAAACAAAACGATAAAAAAAATCCCAGCCTCTTAAAAACAACAGAACTTTTTAAAAAAGTGTTTTACCCATATTGCAAGGAAGGTAACCTGAGACAGAGGAAAATGTTTTTTCAACAATTCATAACTGTTCCTCACTCTGCTTTATACTTTTCTTAATAAACCAACTAGAGTTTTATAGTAGACTCTAGTAGTATAGCTTCTTTCAGACCTGATTCTGCTCTTACTTCCCTTAATTTGTCACTGCCAATTTATTGTTCTAGAAATGTTTGCGATACACTCCTGCTGGAAGATGTTTTATCCTTTCAAAGAAACACACTAACTGCAAGTGATAGAAAAATTTGCCCCTCCCTCCAAATTATGAGCAAGCTTCTATGATTCTAAAGGTCTTCAGATGTATCCAAAATAATGACCTTTCTTTCTTTTTTTTCCCCTCTTAAGGGCCATATTTTCAACTTCTCTGTTGAACAAAAAGAAGCAAAAAAAAAAAAATTTTTTTTTTGGCTCCTGCAAAACTGAGTCAGTGAGGCAGCTGGCGAATTATAAATGGTACCAAATACTGCAAGGAAATAGAAACTGGGGAAATAATTGTGAGTGCACATTAAGGACAAAATGCCTTAGAGGAGACAAATTTTGTCAGAGAAATCCATAGGTTGAAGATGACTGACGAGCCTCTTCCTCTTTTTTCACATCCTGCACTTGTGTCTTCATAGGTATTCCTGAGATCTGAGTGCTGGTAAGCACTCCTGGTAAGCACACAACAGAAATTACAGAACATGGTTCAAGATCCCATTTTTAATTCTGGCATTTTCTATTTCCTTCTTCCAAAAATATTATTACTAGCATAAAGGTATAGGCACTGATGAGGTCTAAAAATCTTACCAAAAATACTGTGTGTTCACTTGGAGACTTTTACCTCCCTAGCACTGCATATGTAGGTCTTTTGTACACTTGAAAAAAATCTCAAAGCTTAGGCATAAATATAGTGTGCTTATGGCTTCCTTGGTAAAGTGCCCTCATTGTCTTATAATACCTTCAACACAATGATTTCTTCTATAAGGCACACATATCCATCACTGCAGCATCCCTCATGACACCAAACACAGAAGTCTAATTTAGATACGGTTTCTCAACTAACATGCAATTGATTTGGTATGTTTGTTGCCACAAAATCTACTCCTTGCCTTCTTAGAAACACCACCAGTGGGTTTCCTTTTGTCCATCTTGAAGGAGCAGCAGTCCAGATGTTTGTCCTTGTTGCATTCCAGTCAGAAAAATGATGAAACATTTTACTCATTTCCTTGTAGGCAGAATTGTGTAAGCACAGCTGGCACAAACCAGCTAAGAATCTGTCTGGCATCAGATGGAAATGAGCATGATGATGGACTTATTTTGCAGGATGGAAATGAGAGAATAACTGAAGTACTATATTTCAGTGACTGCTAGTCACATTTTCGTTACACGTTCGATTGAGGAGCTGAAACACACTTCTGAATCTATCTGGATCATCTGCATCACCGGACATCCCCTAATGCAGGTCTGTGTCATCAAAGCTACATTACACTCCTGCTAGTCAGCTGGACCTTCCCCTTTTCTCTCCAGTATAGGGGATAAAATCCTCCAGGATTTTGACATGAAGCATGAACTTGAACCCCTATGCTAAAAATTTCAGTGAAGCCTGATTTTTTAAATGTAGGTGCATGGCAATTCATAGAAGTCTAGGCCTAGGCCTCTTGAAGGACACTCAGACAGGTACTCCTAAGTATGAGGCAGTTCAAGCCAATAGTCACATTTTAAAATCTTACCCTTCATTGGCAAAACTACTGCGGTGAGAAATCTTCATATTCTGCTGCTGGAGCTGCAGGAATCCTGAAGACCTGACTACCAGAGGTTCAAGCACAGGAGGCCAGGCACCTGCTGGGTCTCCTGTGCCCTGGGAGCTTCCTCTGCAGGGAAGGGCTGAGGAAATCGCAGGGCGCTCACCGGCCGGCTGGGCCCAGGCAGCACAGCCAAGGTGAGCTTTCGTCAGGATATTTTCAGGCGGCAAAAGATCTTCTTTTCAAGTCTATCTGTTTCTAAAATTTATTTTCTGTGCTACAGGTAAAATTCTTCTTTTTTTGATTTCCAAGGCACTGAGAATACGCTCAGACTGAGAAAAAGCACACCTTTGCTAAGGTCTCATTTTTTTTTGCCTGCTGACACTTAAGCATGTGCTTAGATTAAATTTCTATGTTTGGCTGTCAGGATTCATTGCATTAAAAAATACTGAGTAGAAATTGCATAGCTGTGTCACTAATAGATGATAATTTAATTCAGTGAAACATTTTCGCATGGGAAAGCAGTAAAAAAAAAATAATCAGCATTTTCTGTGGTGTAAAACTGAAACACAAGTCACCTCTCCTGCACTAGAAACAAATAAAACAATTAAAAAGGAAAACAGCTTTGCTTCTGGGAGAGATTAGGACTTCCTCTTAATCAGATGCATGAATTTTCATCAGTAAGTACCTTAATGTGTGAAGGGAAAATGGCATTTTCAGAGCTCTTCTCCCTGGAAGGATAATACATTATATCTTTTCCATTCTGAATGTCCCAGACATATTTTACAAGTGCCTACAGATACTGTAAAGGTGGGATTGAATTCTGTATTTAAATTGAAACCCATCTCCAGTTTCAGGTCATTGAGATACAAAAGGTCATGATATTTGCCTTTCATTTTTCTTCTCTCAGAATACTAAAAATGGAGACTATAAAGAATGCTGTATGAAATATAATTTCTTGCCAATTGCATGAAGAATATACAGTGATTAAGTAAGTAGTTTGACCTGAGTTATTTAATCCTATTCACCTAGGATCACCTTGAAAAATTCGGCTTCTGCAACCAAGTATGAATATTTTAACACATACAGGAAAAGATTCAAGGTGAAAAAAGTTCACAAAAGATTAAAATCTGGTTTAAGTCCGAAACATTGTCTCTGAATAAAAACAACGAAAAAACTTGCATGAGTGACTTCTTTTTTACATTCAGAATAGAATACATTATTTTCAGTGTGGGATCTGAGAATATAAATTCTCATAAGCAAGGAGCTATGCTAGAAATGGACTCTCTCTTCCCAACCCAAGAACTTGGAGATAAGCTTTGGAATAAAGCTTTTGATCTTATTTACACACAACACCCTTTTACTGTCCTACCAGTGAAGAAAGGAGACCAAATCAGGAAATCTTGCATGCACTTTAAGGATTTAACACTTCAAGACAGATGTGGAGAGGTCACAGTGCAAAGGACAGTCAGAGCCAGCATTTCTACTGAAATTACTAGATTAACTGATTTTTAGGAACCTAAATGGACCAGTATCATAACCTAGATTGATCTCCTGCATATCGACAATGACAGAATTTTTACCAATGTATTCCTGAAGTAGGCCCATAATATCTATTCCAAATACCTTACAGTTTTTGAAAGATGCCCATTGTTATTTTAACACATTAAATAATGGATAGTCTGTCTCATTTCTCAGTAAATGTTCAATCGCTTAAATCAATCTCAATATTAAAACATAATGCCTCAGTTCTAGGACAACATCAAGTCCCGTATTTTTAACATACTTTAAATGATTTGTCACAGCTTTGCACAAAGCTTTGCCAAACACTTATTTATGTATCAAAGCAAAGATTGTCTTATAGGGTCCCACAGCAGGGACTCCAGAGACTCAAATTAGTCCATAAAAATTACTGTAACAGAAAAGTAAAAGTACAGTTACTGCATAATTAACTGCTCAGCAGCCAGCTCAGGAATACAACTATGACAGCCAAACTGCTACGGGGCCAGTGTGCCTCGTGTCCTACTCACTTTGTTTTCGTTTGGTAGTTTCTCCAGGTGTATCTTGAGGCTTCATTACATGGAACAATACACAGATACACCCACCAAAGTCTGGTCTTGTCTTGTTCCCATTCCCCGCCTGCCTCTTCCCCTCAAAGGTGCTAACAGTGACTCAGCTCAGATTCCCCTCTTTTCCTCTTTCTTTTTCGTTTAACTAAAGAACCACCTCAGGGAGGTGAGAAATAAGGGATAGAGGGTGAGGCAGCTGGAAAGTGCAGCACAGCACAGCGAGGGCTGGGCCATGCACAGGGGCACCCACACCCTCTCCCTGGCAGCCCTGCTGGGCAGGCCAGGCTCACCACAGCTCCACATGGAGACAAACTAACTGCAACAGGAGTGTGAGAAACTCTGGTACCTGTTTTATTTTGTGGCCCTAAGTTGATACCAGGCCCAGAGTGAGCAGTCACAAAATAATGTCATAACCCACCAATTCCCCTATCAACCTCCTGACGACACTGAGGAGAGCATTCAACACAGCATTCAGCAGAGGGTAGGGGCTTTCTATTTATACAGCTGTGGATCTTCAAAGTAACTGATTTTTTTTAATCTGCTCCTTTTGAAGAGATAAAGTATTCAGTAAGTAGACAGAGCTTTCAGCTGTCACTCTCTTGCTTCCTCACCTTAAGTCTAATAACTCATGAAGATGCAGCTTGCCAAATCTGCTTTTTTTCCTTCTCTCCCATAATTTCTGTTCTTTTCAGCATCCAGGGTTTTAGGTCTGCTGATGCTGCATCAGATTACTGATTTTTAATCTTGAATCAGTATATTTTCACTTTGAAATTCATTATGAATCTTAACTAGCTATTTGTTTCATAAAACTTAAATTCAGCTTTGTGCTGTGACTGCTAAATTAATGCCTTCAGCTGATGCTAAACCACTTCATTCTCTTCTTGCAAACATCACCTACGAATACATACTTAACTTTTCTGAATATATAAACTCACTGTATAGGGCATTTGTGACCTTACTGTTATGTAGAATTCACAATTTGTTACCATTAAAATCTTGTTACTTTCAATCATTTGTTGAAAACTAGCTTGTATGCTAGAAAACAGGGAAGGACAGACAGAAAACAAGAGCATGATAGACTTATTTTGCAGGATGCTTGACTGCATTCATGCTAAAGGTATTAGATGGATTTTCTTCCTCAAACAGGAGTCAGTAGGGAGTTAAAGATAAAAGTAAGATTAGTTTGACACTGAAAGACTGGGAATAATTTCTTTAAACGGTATTAAGGAAAAAAGAGAAAAATATAAAACCTTTCTCCCACTCTTGGCTCCACTGTACATTATATATGTATGTTAGACTTTCCAGTAATTTATTATTGAAAAAAATACTTTTTTTAAGAGATAGGAAACATTAATAACCCTCAATCCATTCACTTTGAAGTGTCAAATGTTGCTTTTTGATACAAAGTTTATTAGCCTTAAAAGTATTTTTCTTCTTTTGCTTTGTGCTACTACACTTTTTATCATTTGTCACATTTAGGTAAATTTTAACTAACATTTTGGAGTGCCTTGTTTATACCACAGAAGGCATATTTTTAACTCATATGTTTACTTTAATGTACTTTTCTCTCATTTCTAACTTAGAAATGTAATGAGCTCTCTCACACGTCAGAACAAAGGGAAGTAAGAAGACTGAGCAGGGTGCATAATAAACAGCACCTGCCTTTATAGCTGCTAAATGTGAAATGCACTATTTATAACAGAGGAATCAGAGCCTGAAGCCCCTATAAAAATGTTCAAAAGTCAGATGAGTCAACCTTTAGTTGAGGAAAGAGTAACTTCTTCACAAGTCATCCTACTAAAAAGAACAGAAACTGCTGTTGAACAACCAGGTGTAAAAGAATAATACATGTCAAAGAATAGCAGTAAGAGGGACACATTACCTCCATTTTTCAAGAGTGAAAACTCAAGAAGGAAGCAGCCAGTTTAGCAGTTTGATTCAGCAAAGATGCTTTGAATTTAATTATGATCTTAACATGCATTAGGAAAATATTTAAACACTTGAACATTTTTAAACCTAAATTTACCACTCAAGTTAAACAAACATTCAGAGAAATCAAGGTCTATATGCCTGATGTACAACCAAATAGGAAGTCTCTGGCAAAACTAGCACTTTACTGTAGCCTTCCTGAACATCAGCAGAATGCACTCACAACATGGCCCATTCTCTCCCTACCTATCTCAGCAGGATCAAATGTTATATTTTTTTCTTCTAGTAGGTATGAAAACACTTCACAAGGTATGAAAACAGTCCTGGTCTCTCTGTAGCCAGCAAACTCTAGAAGAAGCTGATACAAAATACCAGTGCTCAACTATCAACACCGGCACTCTGGCATCTTCCTTGCTCTGCCTGCCAAGAGCATCTTATGCAGTGGGTATGTTAGGCTTTTAGAGAGTGATATGAGGCTGCAAAACAAAGCTTGGGCAGTAGGAATGGTGAAGGAAGAAAGCAAAAAGAGTTAAAGCATATGAAGTATAAAAACAAATCAAACAACTAAAACAGGAGCTAATGAGCAAAATTGTATTCAGCCCAAATAAAGTGAAATGAAGTGTAAATTTGAAGCGTTGGAATCAGTGCCCAATGCCCAGGCAAGTGATCAAGGAAAAAAACAGGTGCTGGAAAAGGCTTTAATGAACAAATCTCATTTTGTGCAGACCCCCATTTCCATATGCCCCAACTAAAGACCCCAAGTCTGTAATCTGGGCAGATACCAGAGGACAGATACTAACTTCTGAAAACCCTGATTCTTTTATTGTGACATACTTTTGTAATGTCCATTGCTAACTGTATGTTACATGTTGAATATATATTACCTATATACACCGTATGAATTTTACCACTGTAATAACATTGATCCTGCTTCTGACTGCAGAAATGCTAATAGCAAACGTGTTATGGCAGGAAACCTGTGAAGCTCTAGAGAATCTACTGAGCCTCTATTTACACTTCAGCTCAGGAAGGATATCTTCTGTATTAGACAGTTAACTTTGCAGCGATTTCCACTTCCCCCTTACGGCTTCAAAGAAGTCAATAAACAACTGATAAATCTTCTGTCACCCTCAGCAATTAATAGGAGTTAAAAAGCATTGGCTGCCTCTATTTTTGTGTATGTGAAAAGCAAAAAATTCATTTCACAAACTTACTGGTGCTTATTGATTTAGTACCAGTCCCCAGGCCTTTCCCATTTAACGCTTTTGTGCGGTCATTGAAAAATATTTCAAGACTGTCAAATTAAATCTGTTTCTTCAGAGCTTTATTTGTTACGCTGTTTTGCAAGTATTTTTAGCCTCAGCAAGATGTTTTCAGGCTGAGTATCAAGCTCATAAGATTTTCATCATCTAGAAAGCAAGCATAAACAAACTGACCCAACCAACCATTAAGTGGAGGTGTTTCAAAGGTTCAGTGTCCTTTTAAGAAAGCAAAAATTCACCTACAAAAATCCATAGTGAGACTTCACAGGCTCAATATGGGTTTACAGACAAATCAAAGTACTTGTGTATCTAACTGTACAATTTGCATCTGCATGCATCTGATTGGCAGCTGAATACCATGAACATCCATAGAAATTCTTAGACTAGCCAGATTTGTTCTCAGAACTGAGTTACTGGCAGAGGATCACAGAGAAAAATGCAACAGCAATAAACTGAATGTACAAAAGAATAGCAGCCTTTTGGGAAATTTGTCCTCGTGTACCTGTAGCTCACAGCTCATCACCCACATTTGTGAAGACACAATAGGCAGAACAGCAAGGGAGAATTCCTTTTCTATTTTTTATTTTTAGATATTACCCCATTATTTTTTAAAAAAACTAACATTGAAAGGAAAGTCATTTGATTTTGAACCCTCTTTACTCTCATCCTGTTTCAGGCTTTACAGATGACAGTGCTGGTCTGAACTAGCTTTCAGCACAGTGATACTCTGTGTACCCTTTTGTTCCTTCCTTTCTTTCCTATAGAGGCAGTTTCCTACAATCGGCCCTCTGGACCAACAGCAGACACTCCTGATGCTCACGAGCTTGCTGCAGGGAGCACCTAAAACAGGATTTAATAATTCTTAATGAGATATCAATCGTTCTCTTTTGGAAATGAATGGCTCATCCCTCAGTCTCCAAACACTGAAGTAAATTGTTTTTTTTCAAACAACGTATTTTATTGTAAGGAAACACAATTTCTACAGGAGGTATGGATGTAAGTTGTGTGCTGAGCTGTGAAGGGAACCTGAATGACATGATAAGGTTCTTATACACTTTGAAAACTCAGAATATTATCTTTTAGGAGTAATTGTGCATTGGCACAAAAAAATATCAAGTAAAAAATCTAAGTAACAATTTACTTCTGTGGGAGTGAAGCATACGTGCATCATCTGATATACACAAAAGAGTAAGGTAAGGATATGTCTCCCATCATAATCGTTATAGGAAGCACAATAACCTAAGACCTGCAAAGTTGATGCCTTTATACACAAATGCCAGCCTCAGCTACATCTTAAGGTGCTGTCGGGTCTTTGGATGTGTAAAACATGGCTTGCATGACCTGCCTCCATCCCCAACTCATTGTACCTTTGCTTTCTGCGTATGACACCAGTCTCTGCTAAGAAGCCTTCACTGGGTCTGAATGCACATCAGGGCACACAGTCTCCAAAAACCCACTTGGCACAGCGTCTGTCCAGGGCGTCAACTATCGACACTCAGTCCCTTCTCCTGGAACACAAAAAAATCACAGCTTTGTTTATTGCCCGTATAATGCAATGAGATCTTCAAATAGACAAAATTAAAACTAGTAATAGTGTTTTTTATACAGACATGGTCAGTACTGAGATAAACTTTAATATGTGAATTACAGTAAAGGAAATCAGGAATAACACGAAAACAATTCCCAATTGTGTAACTTATACCAGGAACACCACGTGCATACATTAAAATACTAGAAGAGATTGATAGAAGTAATTTATAGTAAGAACTACCACACTGAAATTTAACAGGTTGATTTGACAGTTTGATATCCACCAAGTCAATGATCCCATATATGAGTATAGATGACTAATTATTTAAGCAATGTTGTTGTGGTGACAATCTCAGTTCCATAAAACGTAACAGATTAAAGGATCCCTATGTACTCTAGTAATGTCTGCCCTTGAACAACGGGAACATATTCTTTGAAGTATTTCTAAAGGAACAAAAAAGAAGCTACTTTTTCTTTATTTTGTTTAACAGTTGCACTTTAATATCCACTGAGTATTTTATAAAATATTTAACTGTTTTAAAAATATTTACTAGAAAACATTGACTTGCTCCTAAACAGATCACTTTTCTTTTATTACAATGAGAACATAAACAACCATGACAATACAACAGAAACAGCGATTTTACTATTACAGATATAAACAAAAGAATAGATTATTAAAAAGTTGGAAACCATTGCATTTTTTTTAAGTTGATATAGAGATGAAGCTTTATTATTTCCTAAGTTGTGTTGATATCTTTACAAATACAATTACTACTTCAATATCATTAGTTCTTTAGTCTGTAGCTGTCCTTGCTCTGTAATTTACTATTCTTACACTTGATTGTGAATATGACTTTTATTAGTTCATAAATGTATAGTTTTCAGAACATTATAAATGAAAGAAAGAAATATAATCATGGTCATTTCTGATGCTCAGACTGAAAAACACAACAATATATAGCTGTTACATTTCTGTCTTCACAAACACGTTCACACTACAAGCATCAGGACATAAGAAAGTGAACATAAGCTTTTAAAACATAAAGATACATAAGATATTGAATTAAAACAGAGAGTTTGAATTAAAACAGGAGGCATCTCCTTCTCTCAAGCCATTGAAGGATTGGAGTAAATAAAGCTTATAAAGTAATACATCAACTAATCACCTTTGCTATGTTAACAAGCTCACTTCTACCAAATTCTGAGCTGAGAGGATATACGTCCTTGACATTTGGCAGGTGCATGCAGAGTTGAGAAAGTACATGAGAACATCCAGTTCTTATCTGTCACTTGCATACCTTTTATGTCAACCAGCTCACATTATCTCTATTCCCTGCCATCAGCCACTGATGCACCCATGTCACACATGACTGATGTGGCATCAGTTACTTGACATCAAAAGCAACTACACAGGGATGGTAGATCTTGAAGATGCCATGGCATCACATTTATTATAGCCAACAGAAAGAACAACACTGCTGTGTGCTGAGTGATTCACCCTGGAAAACAATGATGTTACTCACTGTCACGAAAGACAGCTGTAGATACTGGTCTGTACAGAAAGCAGCCAGAGCAGAATACAATTTCCATTCTGCCTTCTAGTGAAATTTCAATTTTATACCTGCAGTTCTGAACTTCTGAGCTCTTCTTGCCTCCTCACAAGTGACCAACACTGAGCTGGTAACTAAAGCCTTTTTATACCAATGTCATCATAGTCTGAATTTGTGCCAGACAGGACAGGACAGAAGACTCACTTTTCAAATCAACCATAGGAACCTTAAAGGTTGGACTTCAGAAGTTTAGAGGATGATTTCTCAAAAACAGAACAAAAAAACACCCAAAACATTTTCAAAATACATCCCTGCATAAATAACTGAAATAAAAATACTTGTTTGAATATTCTTCTTGTTCTTCTCTGTAGCAACTGAAATGATTAAGTCATGCAGAACAGGAAGGAAGCAAACATCATTAAAAGCTGCACAACACAACTTAGGACCAGGAAGAAAGGTTTAAGTCTTTGAAATGCACAAAATCTTTAAAATCAGAACACAATCCAGAGCAGGACCATCAGGATATGGCCTCAGCAGACATGAACTGGCATCATTGCCTTGAAGGAAAGAAAAATAGCATCAGGTAATAATGTATCCGCTTGAGGGGCCACACCTCTCACGGCTATTTAACACTGGAAAACAATGCCTTGCAGCAGTTTTAGGACTAAGCCCAAGCCCTTAGTGGCATTTGAAACTGTTGCTCCTGTTGAAATTAAACTGCTCAATGCCATTTCCAGAAGTGATTAAAATGTTTAAGAAACAGATAATTGGAAAATACTTTCATGCCTAAAGTCTACAAAGAACAAAGAAAATGTATGCTACACCTATTGAGTAATTCATTCACAGTACAAAAGAAATTATCTTTTAATGGTATTACATATATTACATTTATTCAGTGCGTATGATTTATTATTAAAACAGTAAAATTAAATATTCTGTTTAATCAAGTGTATTCAAAGTAACTTCCTTGGTTGAAACTGCAAACCCCCATTTTCTCCTCAGATCTCCACAGAGATCCCCTTACACATACAGACTGCACCCACAACATGTGGTGAACACAGCATGTCCTGTATGGAGCCACTTGCCCCCTGCCTCAACTGCAGCTCCATCTGCTGCTTCTGACCCCTCTGATTCAGCTTTGCAATGGATCTGATTCAAAGTCCACTGACCTGAACAGAAAGATCTGGACTGATTTCTATGAGTGTTGTTCCATCTCTCTCCAAACAGCAAGCAGAAACAGGAGTACCAATGAGAAATTTGATTCAGACTCATTGATTTCGAAGCTGAACTTTTCTTTGAGATCAGACTCCAAGTTTGTTTGTTTTTTTTAAATTTCAGAAGTACATAATTTCTAATACAGAGCTACATTAATGCAATACAAAAGTATTTTATAAACTTCATTATTTAGTCACAGAACTTCAATATCAATTTTAAGAATGTTTGAGAAGAAATGCAATTCTCAGATCATTCCAGTTTTTTTCTCTGGAGTTAGTTTACAACAGCACAGATCTCACAAAATAAGAGGGAGAGGTTCTGTTGATTCTGGGGAAATGGGATGGATATTTAAAAATTTATTTTTGAAGTTATTCAGTTGTCCAGTTTTTTTCTCCAAGGCCCATTCTCATAACATACATGCTATGGTTACACACCTAAGGACAATCTGAAGGGCTAGTTAGGAACATCAGGAACAACACAACCATGCCACTGTATCATCCTGAACGAGATACCCCTAGGGCAGCACCTCAGCTCGGGCAGAAGAACATCATGCTCTTATCATTCTATCACTTTAAACTAGCCCTTCAAAGGTAATGCAGGGAATTGCAGACAGACACAGTTATGCTTAGATGGGTCATTCCTGACACTATTAATGTGTTTTAACACTCCCTCTGCCACAACCATCTGCTAATTTGTTTCTGTCACATACATTTCCACTCCTCTGTCTTTTCTTGGACTTTATCTGAGTCCAGCCCACTTAGCTATTATTGATCTTATGTTAGTTTTTCTATCTGTAAGTTGCTCTGCAAGGATGTACTTCACAGTGTGAAACTAGAAGTATTCTTGAAGAAATTTTAAATGTACTTCCAGTTCTAATTAAAACCCTTATCAACATAAGGTACAAAACTCTCATTCAACTGTGACCATTTAGTAAACAACTGTAAAAGCTGTTTTTAAGTTGCTTTGATACCTTTTAATAATGCATTCAGTAAAAGCAAATGCCTGTTCTACAAACCTCCAAAAAGAAAACATTTTCAGGGCTTGTACCTCAGTAGATACTTTTCTATGTACTTGGGATTTAAAGATACTTACTAG
Source organism: Apus apus (assembly GCF_020740795.1). Classification (NCBI taxonomy): domain Eukaryota; kingdom Metazoa; phylum Chordata; class Aves; order Apodiformes; family Apodidae; genus Apus; species Apus apus. The sequence continues at coordinate 12,903,405 of NC_067294.1, read as the reverse complement.
CTGCCACTACAGCAGACATACTATGTCAGCAATTTCAGATTTTGTTGTTTCAGAAAATAAGATAAATGGATTGTTGGAAAATTAATTTCAAAAAAGAAATGAAAAACTGGCATACATAAAATGAAAATTCTAAAGAACAGAAAATAAAGGAGACACATTAAGCATAGTTTACTATACTGAATATTTTCCAAAAGAAAGATTCAGAGTATTAGTGTTTCATTATTGGGGTAAATCAAAAGAATGAGCTACTGCATACTACATCAAGCAGGTTAATTCTGCACTAAAATAAAGTTAGTGATTTCAAGAGCATTATGAAGTCTGACTGTGTTAACAACAGCTCAGTTATCAGACTGTTACATTTACAGGTTAACTGTTGTTTAGTCAATCAGCATATTGATTTTATAAAGTGTCTGGCTGGAGCTAGATGATCTTTAAGGTCCCTTCCAACCCAAACCAATCTATGATTCTATGAAATGTCTCATGTGCACATTTCACTTTTAACAGCTCCACACAAGCAGAAGGACATTCTGAACGGCGAAGATGCTGCCTGTTATTACTCAATTGTTTTTATTTTCCTTTGTTCTCATGATCTATCAAATAAATGCAGAAAATGACAAGACTTCCTTCCATTCTTCTCTCTCCAGGCTCCAGCTCCAACTTCATACTGCCACAGAAATAATCTATCCATACTTGTTTCTCTAGTAGGCCCTTTAAATTCACTGTCCTGCAGCAGTTAATGTCCTCCTGGCTCCTGTTTCCTGCTGCAGGATCAACAGGAACAGTACCCAAATTTAAAACAAGAAAGCTACTGGGTAAACACAAATTATGAAGACTGTCGCTAGATATAACAGTTCTTTAAACACTCTGTAAAACAGTCTTCTATGGATCAAACTTCATTTCACTGGAGATTTTCCCTGGCAAGCAAAATAGACATAACAGTCATATATCCAAATTTGTACTAATAAGAAGATTCAGTTGTCATTAGACACACAAAGTCCTACAGAGCAAAACACCTTTCACTACAGCTTCAGAAAGAGCTACCAAGACTGGGAGCTGACAGTCCCTATCCCATCCTGCCTGAATATTTCTGGGCTCCTCAGGTCAGATTATCTAGTTCATATGTAAATGAGCATGCAGCTAAAGCCTACTCAATGGAATTTTGACATGTCTCTTTCCTGCAGAAGCCAAAGACAAAAACAAATACTAGAGTAAGGGTGGTGGGGAAAGGCTTCCCTGTTTAGTTTTTTGAAAATAAGTGTTGTTCTCCCTCTAATGAACCAGCTGATTCCAGTTCCATCCAACTCAGAGAAGAAGCACAAGTGTTGTGGCAACATTCTAAAACATCCCCTTAGTCAAGGAAGTCATATAGCTATAATCTGAAGAAAAATTACTAACAAGGGTTATAAACAAGCAACTATTTATTCATAGTTTATTCATAAAGGTGAAGCACAGCAGAGTCTGCCTGAATTCTACACAGTTCCTACCTGCTATGAGAAATAAAGGCTGAGTGGATAGATGTCTCTGTTACCATCTACTTCCTGTGATGTGTGGTCATTAGTTTCACCTGGAAAAACAATCAAGTTTCCAGCTCCTCTACATTTCCTTCAAAAGTATGGCAAACCAGATACTGTGGTTTATTTGACATGTCACTTAAACCACCTGATGCATGTCTTCTCCATGATCAACAGCAAGAGAGAAATCTTATCACGGCTGTTTCACTTGCCTTTCTTTTCTGGCAAGAGGCATCCTATTTCCTGATCCCGTGAAAGATGCAATGGATCTTTCTCTTCCTATAGAAAGGAAAGGCAATCCCTACTCTCACATAAAGAAAAGAACCTATATGAGATATGATGTGGAAATATATTGATCTTGTCCCCAGAAATTAATCTTTTCCTCTACTCACTCCTCGTTTTCCCCATTTAGTTTTTTCTTTCCTATTTGTTCTTCAATCTCCTTTTATTTCATTGATCTCAGTCCATTTCTCCTTTCCTTATATAAAATACACCTGGTTTTGTTTTATTTTTTTTTCTCTCTCTCCACTTTGGTACAATCAGCCTCTTCATCAATTTAACTTCAATGATACACACGTCTGTAAAACTGATAACCACAGATGTGATGCTTTGCCTTCCACACTATGAGACAGTTTCCCAGGCCTCATTTTAAAAGGATCTTTCTTATTGAATTTTGTAGCTTATGGTTTTCATGCAGTGCTTTTCTTTCACTGTTACAACAAATGCTTGTCAGTAAGGGGAATTTGTCACAGAATCCTTGATTGTGTCTTTTATTCTGTAGTTCTCACATTTGGAGTAATCCAGTTCTGCATTTGTTCAATTAATGCTACATTGCATTTCATGCTGGTCATCCAGTCGTCTTAAGCTCTTTAATGAAATAACAACAACTTAAATAAACTATTGCTTTAGACTTTGAAGAGTTATAAAGATAGGATAAAGGCTTAATTCTGTTTGATCACTTCTGTGATTTTTTTTTCCTTTACCTTAGATAAAATCCCGTAATTTCTCTAGTTTTAAAATATATCCTAGATTTACAGCTGTGACAGTTCAGCCCTGAAGGCATAGGAGAGAACAAGAGGTACAACACATTTTGCATAAAAATAAAACTGACGGGTTCTATCCATTTATGGAAATGGGTGAATAAATAGTCACCGGATGACAGAGCTCAGTGAAGTTTTGTTTTGTTTTTTTTGTTTGTGAACTTCCAGGAATAAGGTAAACTAAGCATGACAAAATAGTCATTATGTGTGTATGTACTTATATTTTATTTATTTTTTAGAGGTTGAGAGAATCCATGAGCACATGCTGGCTCTATTCTGTTGACCAGAACAGGGCACAGTTGTTGAAGTTACATGCAACAGTGTTCAGTGCTAGTCATGTAACATTCCCAAGGGAGCTGTGCCTATGAGGACTTACTCAAAATTCTATTAAAGGCAATAGCAGCACTGTCAGTGACCCTGACAAGTTCTGTGTCAGCTCCATGATGAAATCACACAACATGATGCCACTTTCTTTATCATCTGTATCACAGAACTGGTTATGACTTCACTGTGCCTCCCCGTGACAGATAGCTATTCCAGAAGAGCAAAAACAGGTTCTTACAACTGAGCTACACAGAGAGTACAACAACATGGGAAAGTGATACATAAATCAGACAGCAGATTTGTGACTTTGTGTTTCACGTTAAGATATAGCAGGGCACTTTCTCCTTATGTGCTTGTTTCTGTGTGTCATTGATTTTGCAGTTTATTATTGAAGTGTCTTACAAAAGCAATGGCAACCAGATTTGACACTAGGAGACATATTAATGCATGGAACCTTAGAAAAATGGGCCCTCTGATAGTTATTAATCAGATGGAGCTGCTGCATGAGCCTGCCCTTGCTCCCCTCTGCTTTGACAATGAAGCAAATCCTCTGGCATCCTCCAACTCATTTTAGCAGTTCCACAGCCACAGATATTCCTCCTGCTTATGAAACAAACTGCTTCTCCAAAAACAGCCATGCTGGTTCCCAAGCAGTACTTACTACTTAATTAGTCTACAACAGCATAATACATTAAGAAGTAATAAAAGCTTGTTCCTCTCTCAAAAAAAAAAAATAATAAAAAGAACCCAGAAAGTTATGTTCCAGTAGTCAGCTGTGATTAGTTCTAATCTAGCTGTCTGGAGGAGAAGAACATGACATTTAAGACACTGTGCGCCTCTGTTGCAAAAGGCTTATTCCTAATAGCATTGAGAGGAAAAAATGATTCTTTTGATCTTGTATTTTAATCTTAAATTTTAATTCAAACCATAAAATTTTAATAACTGTCCTCTAGGTTTCTAAAAGAACAGCACTAAGTATTTTCTGCACACTGCATATTACACGTGTAAAGCCAGATTCCTTCATGTCCACAAGACCTGCAAGGGCTGCTTATTAAATTAGTAATGACTAGCAGTCAATGGCTTTCAAACCCTCAGAGTGTGATGTAACTTAAGCCAATAAAAATCAAATAATTGTTGTTCATGTAGAGCCCTTTTTTCCCCAAACATGATAGTTTTTTAAATAACTAACTGTATTGACTTCATACGGGATTTTGAAGAAGTGTGGGCTTTCCCTAATTATTTACTCATCAGGTTTCACAAGGTTAAAATGTCCTCCCAAGATCTAAAAAGCTGATAATTAATTTTATAAGCTACAGAAAAAAAGATATACCAGCTGGCATAATATTTTCACCATACAGCTGGTAAGCAATGAATATTCTAGTATAAGTCCAAGAGGAGAGAAAGTTCTGTTAAAAAGCACTTAGTGCAACCTGAGCAGTTACTATGGCATACTTAGAAATGACCAACAGCTCTATTCTGCAAATCACAGTTATAATTTTTATCTAAACAAAATAGAGAAAAACTGTATTTAAGATCTCCTAGAAGAATAACTTCATAAACGGCAAAAATTTCTGAGCCAGCTTCCTTGGTCTAACGTGCTTGTATGTCCTGCCATGGGGCAGAGAGCTACCTGTGAGGAGGCGTGTGCAACCTTCTCTAGTATATGCAGCTTATGTCAAGCCTATATGCTGAGACAGCATCTTTGACTTTGTACACTTCCAGCGGTAGTAAATATTAGTCCTGCTGTTAGCTTAATTACACTGAATAGAAGGCACCACAAAAAAACAAAAAAAAAGGTATTTCTTTAGCAATAAAGACTTCTTTGATTTCTAATTCCCTTTACTGTAGTTGCTATTTGTGATGAAATTGCCTTAAATTCTCCAGGTAATACAAAGAGGAAAAACCCACTTTTTGGGGAATGGTTCTACCCCTGCACACTGTTTAAATGAAATTTGCTTGTGTACAAGGGCAGAACAGCCTTTTAGATCCAGCTTAGACTTTCACCAAATTCAAGAAGTATGGTTTATTGCAATTTTAACCCATAACTGTTGTATTTTTTTCTGTTTGTTGCTATAATGTAGGATTGGAAAAAAAAAAAATGGGTGAAGAATGATGCAAAAACAAGTTATTGAATCTTCTTATTGCTACATCCAGTGTACATGCCTGCAGTACACCAGCAGCACAGAGCTGTTCTCAGGACTGTTGCTACCACTGCCCTTGTTCCATCATACTGGTGCCAGTTTTAAATAGGCTAGCATGGAGAACAAGGCTATGGATGCAGCTTCTCCTCTCCTGTAGCCTCAGGGGAGATCAAACCTTCTCTTGTCATTGGCATCACTGTGGATCTTGCAGCATACAACTGCTGGAATGCTATTGCAGGGAAATGAGAGCTTGCATATGGAGAACCAAGCAAAAAGCTGAATAAAGGCTTCTTTTGATTAAAAACAGTCATTTAGAATAAAACCTTAATTTAAAATCAAACTGTTGTTTCTTACGGTTCTGCCCATAGAGTTTGCTATTTCCTGAAAGAATTTAAACAGTTTACTTACTTGCTATTCAAGGTACAACAGGAAGGTAATAAGAACCTTGTTCCCAGATCCTTCTCATGGCTCTCCCTTAGGATGTCTAGGCAGAAAACATCTAGGAAGGAAATTTTTAAGACCTTGTAAGATGATGTTCTTTGAAAATAGAGCACTCTGTCTTGTCAGAAGCTGGCCAAAACTGAAAATGGAGATCTGAACAAATAAAGGGAAGTTATTAAAAACGGATGGAATGATTAGATGATAAAAATGTTAATGTGTTTGTGAATTGACAGCATGTTATTTCTCAGGTTGAAATTGTCAACCTAGATGTCACAAGATGTTCCCACAAAACATACTCAACAGGTCAGTTACTGACAAAATTATTAATTCCTAATTTCTGCTAAACAGGAATTTAGTCAGTTGGCAGAGCTACAGCTTTTGAAAATGGAGTATCATACATTTTAATGCTTATTTGATATTCATAAAGTTCATTTAAGTAAAACAACTTCATTCCATTTTGTCCATATTTTGAGCATCCAAGAGAGATGCTACAAGCAATGTTACACTAACTTTCCAGTAACAGATTAAGATAAAAAATTCCTTGTGTTTCTCACAGGTTCCTTCCTTCAATTAAGATTAAGACCTCATATAGAAGCACCAAATCCACAAGTCAGTGTTCAGAAAGACTGGCAATGATATCGCAGACAACAAGCACAAATCAATGCAATCAGGAGTCACTGATACATAGTAACATATGTGGAGGAATACAAATCAGCACAGGCAGGCAGGGTTTGGGTTTCTCTTCTTCTAAGCCAAGACTGCACATGAACACACACATAAAGGCTGCAACGGTGACACTGAGCAAGACCTCCAAGGGAGAGAACAACTGCTGATACAAGAGTCATGAACAAAGGCAAGCTTCCAGCTGCAAAGTAGTAACTGTGAGTGGAGGAAGACCGGGTAAAGTATTAATCATTCCATTCCAACATGGCAATCTGCAACACGCAGCAGAACTCCTCCTTGCCTTTTCTCCCTCTCTCACTGTGCTCCTGTGTGTTCTGACAGACTGCCTGGGCACTGACAGAACACCTGGTTGCAAAGCGGAAGGGTTCCAAATGCAAAGCTTGTCACAAACATCAGTTCCTGCCTGGATAGGTTTGATTTAATTCTGCCAAAATCTTAGGTTGATGTGTGTTACCTGGTGCAGTGTATCACTTGCATGAAAGTTGTCACTGATTTTCTACTTTCTCTAATTCCGCTTTAATTATATTCTATTTAAGAATATGCAGGTAACAAACACAAAACAATCATGGATGAATTAAGTTCATCAGTTCCAACAACAAGGAAAATGTTTTTTCTTGTTAAACTGCCTCAGATACAAATTCTGTATTTCTAGGGTGAAAGACTGCCTTTTCTTTTCTTTTTTTCCCCACCCAAAGGCATTCACATGGAGAGCATTTTAATTTTCCACACTATAGCTTTGTTGACCTTCCAGACCTTGCAAAGTAAAGTATTTATGATCTTGGCTTTTTTTTTTTTTTTTTATATGGTATTGTTTCAATATTTTTGTAACGTTTGTATTTCTTGCTGATGTTTTTGGCATTAAAAGTCACTCAAGCTGCGCTGAAATATAATGATAGTCACTGAACCATAGTATAGAAAGATAATTCAGTTCAGGGAGGTTATTCTAGCTCATCATGTACACAAAAGCTTGAAAGAAAATGCAGAGGATTCTCAGTTCTTGACATGTGCATTATCCAATCTCTCCTTAAAAAAAACCAACATGACACAGAGGAGACTTCACTTACAGATCAAAATAAGCAGCCTTGTGTCTGCACAGCCAGCCAGGCAAAACAGGCATCCAAAATGCACACAAAAAAGTATCTTTTATGGTCTTGGCAGAAACACAGTCTTTTAAATTCAGTTGGTCATGGAAGACTCAAGACTGTAATAACCTGTTTCTTTTTTTCCAGTAGCAGAGCCTGTCACCCACTAACCCATGGCTTGTAATATTTTGAGATGCAAAGTCACAAAATGTCACTGTGCTAGTTTTCATAGGGGCTGTGGTGCTTTATATTTATCTCCATCTTCTCGCTTTAATTCCTATTTTTCCTCTCTCTCTTGGTCTTCTAATTCCTTTGCCTTGTATGTTATTGGCAGTGGCAGCAGTGGAAACTAATGTGAAAGCAGACAGTACATGTCTTGACCATTCTGGTGCTTGTGGTCAGTCTTCTATTCTCCCATAAGATGTCAAACTTCAACGACAGATTCTCTCCTGAAACTGACCACTTCACAAATTCAAGGGGATCAGATTCAGAATTAAACATACAGCTGTGGTTTTTAATTCAATGCCACTAGTGTCCTTTAAATGTGAGGGTGAAATCTTAACTCTGATCCAACATATTATGTGTTACCAAGGTGCAATGGTGGAAGCAGGGAATACCAGACAATCTCCCAGAAGCTAATTTTCTGAAGAGTTAAGATATCAGCTCTGGGAAAACTGAACCGCAAGACTCCAAACAAAACTCAAATCACAGTTTTAAATCCTTTTGACAGGGCAAGTTGAGTTCCTGAATATTAGTGCTGTGTGTGGCAAAGCCAGTTCCAGCTTCAATATCCATGGCTTGAACTGCTCAACTTTATGTTAATACAAAATTTCCAGTCTTCTAATTATCTCTGAAATAAGACTATATGAAAGCAGAATCTCTCCTGCCTTGGCATCAACTGCTATGCAGCCAATTGGTAATTTACACTCGTATGAGGTACTAATTTGATGCTTTCTAGCAGTCTGTATACTGACTGAACAGCTTGTCCACATCAGCATTCTCTGCGTTTCTGAGCAACATTCTGATATTAAATGAGTGCTGACCAGTCTAGAAGATTTAAGCAGAAAATAAAGAAACCCATAAAGACTACAACATAGCATAATTATTTTGTATTGCTTATTTTTGTGATGTGAAATAAGAGAACATTATGAAAAACAAAGAGTGAAACTTAGCTGAACACAGGTCCTAAATTCTGTTATTCTATTTTATAGAGGATGCTTTCAATAGAATTTCTGTGCTACAAAATTTCTATACAAGAGCCAAGTTTCAGAGAGGAAAACTTCACTGGGCCCTGTGCACAGTGTGCCTATATAAGAGTTCAGAAACAAGAATTAAGAAATGTTTTAGACTCTTGTGCCATTCATTATACTTCATAATGTTGATATGTTCTATTTCTGAAATGGAAATACATATGCAAGGACAGGCTCACTCATCTGCTGACAATCATACTAAGAGATCCATGTTATAATGACCTAGTGAGTGCAAGAAATCAGATAGAGCGTTTGCAACACTAAGTTGTGAAAAATGGACGTAGCCCTAAAATAGATCTATATTTTTATGTTTTTTCTGGAAGACACTCAAGTTTTCTTCACAATTCAAAAAATATAATGAAAAATGTAATATTAACTCTGAATTCCCAAACTCTTCAAAGAAAGTTGATGTATTTATAAGCAAGGAGCATTCACAGCAAGCCATGGAAACACTGTATGCCTGGGATGTTTATCTTTTTCCTATCCCAGTCAAGCATGATTCTTTCATACGCTGTGGTTGCAAAATTATTTAATGCATTACAGCAAATTTCAATTTTATCTCATGAATTTTTTATAGATAAAGTTGTAATAATCACAGAATTCTATAAATTGTGTAAAATTAGCATTGCTATTCAGCTGTGAGCCCAAAATTAGCTGCCAGGAGCTTTAGCTTACCTTGAGACTTGACATAGGAACTTACTAGGGTTAGACTACCTGTCTTTTTGTGGTTTTTTAAGGACTGAGATGCAATAAGCTTTGTTGAAAGAAAAAGTCAGCTTTTTACATATACATTCTACATATAAATACTGGTTTATAAATATCCATGTCAGGGTATTCTGATAATTTTGTACTGCAAGTACCATAATTTCAGTATCACTGTGGATGAAACACCAGTGCTCATGATCCTCAAAACTACCTCATCTGTCTAAAATATTCGGCCTCTTTTTTAACATCTCAAGTTCCTATATTCAAGACTTTGTGTTTTTACTTAAAAAGCAGGCTTGCAATACCTTTGATAAGAGAGAAGCTGGGAAACATGGAATGTGAATTCACACCTTCAGAAACACATCAAGAGAAACTATTGTATTTGCTTGTTTCTTAAGTAGCAAGGATTTAAAATAATTTCATATTTTAGGCAGACATGAGTTAACATCTTTGAGCTTTTGAGTCAGACAACCTTGTGCAGATGACCTTGTGAATACTGACACTTGTTCTATTCTAAGGGGTGAGCTCAGGAGACAAGCCGTTGTGCCTTTTCTTTCTCAGTCACCTTCTGCTTGTAGGCAGTAATACTGTTCAGAAATACTCATCTGAGAAAGTCATCATTAATTTGCATTCAAACCATGTTATTTATTTTTAGGGATCTATTCAACATCTCAGTGTTTGTTTTCCTCCATGTCTTCTGTAGATCCTCCTGGAATCAAGATCTATGTAGAAAGTACCATTCTCTTTACAGATGGTAAATCTCAATAAATATAATCATGCTCCTAACTGGCTACAAATCAGCTGCATCAAGAGAAATGAAGTCTTGCAATAAAATCTTTTTTCTCTATGCTCAAAGAAATCACCAGAAAAAAAGCTTAAGTGCCATTTTCTGCTTCAGTTTCTCAGTTGGGATTTAGTTACTTATTGTTTATTGTAGAACAGTGAAAAATGGTATTTATTATGTGGAGAAGTAAGATTTCTTTCCTTTATAAAGCTGGCTGTGTAACAGTTATCTACCCATTTGTTATGAGTAAGATGGCAAAGATAATATGAAGCCCAGCAGCACCAGCAAATCCATGTTATTATTTTTTGGTCTGAAAACTTGTGGCCTACTTTAGCATATTTCAAATCATGTCCACTTTTACCATTAGAACAGTAAGAATTAACCAACTTCTGAAATTTTTACCAAGATGAACATTAAGGACTAACGTTTTGCTACAGATCCTATTCAAATTCTTCTGGTGCAGAGTTTCTAACCGTTATTTGGTGTTCACTTTGACTTTGTGCATCTATTTTCTTCCCTAAGAAACATGTATGGATCTGTTCCTGTAAGGACCTGTTCATCACACATCACTCTGTCTAGAACACTTAACCCTTTTTCTGTCACTTCTCTGAATTTGTAAAGGACCACCACTCCTGAATTTAAGAGTCTCTGTCTTAAGTCTCTGCATTCCTTTTGAAAATGAAACTGAGACTTTCACAGCCCAGCTTAAACTGTGGTAACTTCATATTCCCTGATCCTCCTTCCATAGTCAACTGAAGAAGGTGGATCCTTATTTCTGTGAACAGCTCCATGAAGGAAACTCTCCCCTGACTGTAATGAGATCACAGGGAAATTAACTTCTCTAACAAAATGTACACCCCATGTACCATTCTCTTGAGTTCTTAAATCACTCAGCTGCTTTGGAGTACTTTGTCCATCTGTCCTCTTTCTCTCACTCACCAATAACTGGTTGGTGGCATCTCTAATTAAAAATTTGAGCCTATACCATCACTGATCTGTCCAGTGGCCACTCACACAACTCTGGTACATCTGTGGAGTGCTTGTGGGCTGACTAAAGACCACCTATGCAAATACACTCACCCAACAGGTGCACATAGCTCTGGAAAGTAAGGTGTGCGAGCTTGAGTGTGTGTTGGTATGCACTAATGGGAAGGTACTTAATTTAAAAAGCCTGAGGAGGAGGCATTAATGAGGAACTAGCTGGGAGAGCTAGCTAGTCAGGTCTTGCAAGGAATGCAATTGCAAGGGGCTCTACAGGCAACCCAGCAGAGTAAGAAAGACTGGAACAGCAGCTAATCACACCACACGGTGTTAAGATGCCACAGGGTAACACTGGGCTGGGTACAGAAATTAATGACCCTCAATCATCTGTTATACTGAACAACACAAACTGAAGATTTTAAGATTTAGAGAACTACACATTACAGTACTCCCAAACACAGCAGATCCATGGCTTAAGTCTTATTGAAATAAAGTTCTCATAACCCCATAGCATAATTGCTGCACAGTTTCTATTTATTTTTAAAAAAACCTGTCAGTGAAAAATAAATAAATAAAAAAAATAAATCACCATTTCAAGGGTCCAAGAGAACAAGCAGTCTTACTGAAAGTTCTGTAAGCACTCCTTTAATTTAGAGTCAAAAAGGGATTAACAACAATACATTTTATTAGGTTTAATCTAACTATCTGCTCCTTGTATTTCTGTGTTGGGAGATACCTATATTATCTATTCAGTACCATGCTAACCATGAGGCTGACTGTTCACTGCAGCTCTGCTGACTCAAAACAATGACTTGTAGGGGAGTTCTAATGACAGAACAAGGGGCAATTACAGACACAGCATGAGCCTTGGAATAACTGTGTGATGTATTTTGAGCAGCTGATTGACCTCATGTTCAAGTTCATTTGTGCTGTGCTGCTGTAGATCTGGCCTATGCCTGAAGGTATGTGCCTTGTTAATTTCAATATGAGATGACAGAACAGATTAGATCACATCAGACTGTTCAGACAAATGCAAAACAGCCCCAGTGTTGGGATGATAAATGATAAGGAGATGGGGCTCTGAAAGCAAATATTCCTTTGCCTACAGACAGCAAGTTCTGAGGTTGTAAAAGCAGATTATTCAGCCACTTTTAAGGTTGAGGTGTGAAAAAAGATAATGCTACTTTTTCCCTTAAATATTTGAAAAGTCTACCAAGAATTTTGAATGGTAAGAACACATATCTAAAGAAAAATGTTCCTATAAGAATTGATCTATGGACCAGGAGCAAAACCAGTCAGACTGTGTCTCTTCATGTTCTTGGCTCTCTGAAATATAACCCTACTGTGATAAAATTCAACTGCTCAAGACAGAGATTTTTCTGGTAACTTGTCTTAATCCCCAAACCAGTAATTGTTACTAAAGAAACTGTAGGTGGTTTCTCCCATCAATATTAGTATTTATCAACTCCAGTTATCCAACATTACCGTGAAAAAAAAAAGAGATGATGTTCAATGATAGGGTACATTACCTTGCAAAACAACACGCAACAGTTGCAGTGAAGGACGTCTCACAAACATGGCTTTGATTCTGAACTGGTTCAAAACCAGTGTTCCTCTTAGTGAAGACTGTTTACAGTCAGTTCCAGTCATTTATTTATTTTTTTTTCTAAATTACTGTTAAAATTGATATTAATATTAAATATGAACCTAGGAAAAGCTATAGGAACAATTTTGTTACAAGTGTGTGCATGAGAAACGAGCTACAACTGGGGTATGCAAACACAGAAATGCTTCTAAAACTTTTATCCCCCAAGTATTTCCCATGACATACACACTTATGCTAATTTATGCTGAGGAGTGTTCTTGTTTTTTTAAGCCGCTGTCTGCCACTGTGAAACCTTTTTAAAAGCTAGCATTTCATATCTACTTATTTTAGGATCCCTTTATAATGCCAGAATGATGTCAAATGGTCTCCTCATAAATCAGAATTCAGAACATAGCAAAATCAAACCCTAGAGAGAAAGAGCCAGGTCCTAAAACACAAACAGATAGAAAAACCAAACCAACCCACCAAAAAAAAAAAGCTTAACCAGTTTGTAGAAACCTTTAGAGAATGCACAGCCTTCCTAAGCAATCTATTTCCACCATTCATAATTTTTACATTTATTTTTTTAGGCAGTTGAACACTGAAATTAATTTACTGCTGACCACACTACATGCCATTTGCAAATGTGTTTTTCTAGAATAACTTTACTTGGATTGAGACATACTTTTAACTTATACATCTAGTAAGTGCTGGAAAATAAAATGCTACTTTTGAGTTCAGCAGAATTGTCACCAGAACAGCAGGCTCATAATCTAAACATGGAAACAGAAAAGCAATACCTCTAACTAGCAACAAGCTGAGAACAGCAGTGAAATGAAACTACTCATAACATAAAAGCAGACTGCACTGACCATATGAAAATTAATACCACTTTTCTCTTTTAATGCTCAGGAACAAGCTTACAACTTGGCAATTGGGTGACATGAAGTAAACAGAACACCTGCCTTACCAGGAGGAACTAGTAAGCCTAGAACTGGAAGACATAAAGGCTCAAGGTCTTCTCTGGGGGAGATTATGATTAACAAAATGGATGAATGCAGAGCCCGTCTTCCTGAAACCTTCAAGTACTAGACTTAGGGACAGTCAATGAAGACAGGAGTGGTTAAGAACAGACCTCTGATAGAAAGGCAAAGATACCTCTCTCACTAGGCTTTCAACTAACAGGACAGCTTCTTAATGAATGAAAACCATAGAAGTGAGGGTTATTTGGCTCTATTTTTTGCATCTTGTTTTAGAGAGATTCTCTGTTGCTTAAAAGTGCATTTACAACTGATGAAAAGCAGCAGCACTATGAAGCAAAGTATTCAGTATTTATTTAAACAGCAGGTAACAAAGCCTCACTTTTATTTTCCTCAAAATTCACATCAACTGTTTGAGGTGATTATTGAAAGATTAAAGGATTGGTGTTGCAGTACAGAATAAGCTATCTGGAAAGGAATGTCAGATATAGCAGCCACTGATCAAGTTAATTCTAAAACCTGTGATCCTGAGCATTTTTATTATGTGACTTACAAATAAAAAGAAATAGAAATAATGTATTACTGCTGGTAAGCTAATGAACATAAAGAGATGTGCTAATTCAAATTAATGACTTGGACTTGAAGTATCACACCTTCCGTTTAAGGATATGCTCAGATCAACATTTTAGCATAGGCCATTTACTACAAATAAACTACTTGAAAATAACCTTGAGATTATGCCAAGGAAAAAATACAGATAAGGGAAACAAAGACAACTTGAAAGCTTTCTGTGCCTGAAAACAGGCCTCTGTATAGCAGTGCATGATTAAGAGCATGGTCTGGATTCTGCAAAACTTTATTGATCCACAGAACAGGGGCAAGTCATAAATCATTCTAGAAGTCCTTTGCTCAAACGAGACAATAAATGCAACATTAAACTACTGAAGGACATGACTACCTATTAAGATGGAGTTTTTATCTGATGAATTCTCTGATTTTTTTTTTTTTTGTTAATAGTAGGATTAATTTGACTTGTGTGGTATCAGTTATAGATGAACAGTACAACTGCTGCACTGAAAGACCAGATTCCGCTTTACCCCATTCAGAGAACAACAGTGAAGCTACTTCTCTTATTGTGAAGGTCATTACCTGATTACAACCTGAGTTTGAAACTAACTTAGTGGGACATATCCTAAAGACACTAAATCTTTTCTGTTTCTGATGGGCTGCTTTCTTTCTGTATCTTATGCACTGCAATGAGCTATTCAAAATGAACTTTATTCCAGTTAATGAAGCAAGATGTTGGGGTGGCAAACTTTTATTTAGCATGAGATCATATCAACACTGACTGAAGATTACCATGAGGCAGTATCATCTTCTCTGCTTTGCTAAGGCAAGTCTGACCAGTCAAATTAATCTTTTTAGTTATAAGACTAATGATTTTCTTTTCTTGGGTAACTCTTCCTTGACAGTATAGAGACAGAATAAAAATAAAGAGAGTAAAAAAGTATTTTAGGTAGCAGTAAACTCTTGCATATTCTGGTTGCAACATGGGTTATCTAGATATCTAACATTCCTCCAAATGACCAGTTCTTTTCTTTTTCCCAGCTCCTTCCCAAAAAATAAACAGTAGGCTGGCAGTAGTGTCCCTTGTCTGCTGAAATATCCAGGTACATTTAAAAAAGGTAGGAAACAAATAACTTAATTGTGATTTTTATATCTATTTACTCCACTGAATGCTTATTATCACCTGTTTGTACGCATCAATGTACTTGATGGAAAGGAATAAACAGTGCCAAAGTGGTCTTAAAGGCACATTTTGTCCAACTGCTCTGTGGAGTCACTACATTAAAAGTGAAGGCAAAAGGAGGGAAGCTAAAACTAGACTGGTGAAATGCACAAGCATATGGGCGACACTGAGGGCTTCAGTGGAGCCAAAGATTGGCAGAACCTTTTTTCCCCAACAGTCCAACAACTTAGTCAAATAAATGGCATGTTCTGCTGGTTTGGATGGAGATGCTCCACCAAAGGATGCTCAATAATAAAAAATGAGTGGACTGAAGCATTTCACACCAGCCAAGAAGTAGTAGCTCTTCAGTTGCTGGCTGTTGCAATCAAAGACAGCACTGTCTGATTTGAGGCTGAAAATGGAAATGGGTAAAAAGCAGACATTTCATCCCATAAGACTTGAACATGAGTTAAGAAGAGATTAAGACAGACAATTCCAAAGCATCCCACAATTTCTCTGCTCAGTGTCAGGCACAGCAGTACAAAAAGAGGTTTCTCTTCCCCTCAAACACCAGTATGGTTTCTGGGGAAAAAAAACTGTCATGGGATGAACACCTAGAAAATACCTGGAAACAGCTCTGACCCATCTTTGCTGCATCTCCTCATTCCTGCAGAGAAACAACATTAAGGTTGCAAGACAGACATGACAGGCACTGGAATCCTGGCATCACTGTTATAGGAGAGATGAGAATGCCCCTTTCCCTTTTAAAGACTTGATGAGCCAAAAGAAAGGCAAAGCACAACTATGTATTTTCATTCCATTTTTCTCCCACAAGCTTTTGCTCTAACAGCTTCAACAAGATGACAATAAAATTACTTTTGAGACTGAAGAAGATCAATTTGCTCACTGACCATTTTGTGCAAGTACATAGTCACAATTGCCACTAGGAGGGGAGAAGGGAAAAGAGAGAGAACACAGATTAAAGACACAAATCATAACAAAAACCATCAAGTCCCTGGAATCCTCAAAATCCCTTCTATCTTATAATTGCCTATAGAAATATCCAGTAAGCACTTGAATATATAATAATGGCTTCTTCATTTTACATGCACTATAGATCACTAAAATAAAACCCATACTGAACTGGATATCCAGTACTTAACAGAGATTTTATAGCACATTTAGATGTTGATAGATTAAGTTGAGAAGAAATGATTAAGGATATATTATAAAGTAAATCAAGATTTTAGTTTCTTCCTTTAATTGTGACAGCAGTAACTAAGATTAAATTTACTACAAATACAAGATGTAGGAAACATTTTGTTTTCAAGTGTTGCTCAAATAAGTCAAAGTAATCCAAACAGTGTTTTCAGACACTTTTAACTTAGCCATCTAGATCCTGCAGAAAACAGGAATCTAATGCGGTGTTGAACAATCAGCAGGTCCAGTAAGTTCTTTTCAGATCCTTCATCAAAGAAAATCTGATAGAAAGGAAATGCTGCCACACTAGACACTTTCTTGAGGAGCTGAAGTTAAGAGCCTTGGTGAGTGAAAAGGAGATTCTTAAAGATCCAGGCCTTGGTCAGGTAGGCAGAATCCCCTTTCTGCTCTCTCCATTTCGTGTCGTGGTCTTGGTTTTTGCATGCAACACAGAGGCCAGTACTTCCTTCCATGTTTAAAATACTTCCTTCCAGGTCAGCTTCCTTTTCTAGAACTAAAACCTCTGGCCCTTTGTTGCAACCATCAATTGGTTTGACTCACAGGAGTAGACCAGGCACCCAAATAATTAAAGAAGGGATTTGTTTTTTGTAGCAAACAAAACAGCAGTTCAGCCTGGATGTGTCTCTACAAAAAAACAACAAACAAACAAACAAAAACCACCACAAAAAAAACAAACCCAAGCAAAACAGAAAAAACCCACACAAAGAAGAAGGCTACAGTCCTGTAAAAACAAAAACCGAAGCTCATAACAAAAACTTTATCTGAAAATTCTTATTAATATATACAGTAACACTGTGGATATATTGGTGTAACACAAGGGTTCAGATTTCAGTCTAGATGCCAGCAGAAAAGATCTGAGCCCAAAGTCTGGCAGTCACAACATTTTAAATTTTTCCATGCTATCATTACTTCGCCTGTGATATGACACATCACTGACACTGTCATGGCCTACTCACCAGAAGATGAGGAGGGCGGGAGGTTTGCAGGGGGTCTTGCCTTTTTCTCCCAAAAAGAATGTGGCCAAAAAAGGCAGGTTTTTATAATGCTCTGGTGTCTGTAAAACAGCAGATTTGTTCAAATGTGAAGTGATCCATGGGTTCAGATCCCCTCAGGGACCTCATCATTACAGAGGTGGGATATCCACTGACATCTAAAAATAAGACAACTTTGGTGTCACATTCAGCATCTCTTTCTGAAATCTGCCCCTGGTTTCACTTCAAGAGCAAGCATCCACATCCTCAAAGACCTCTCTCCTGAGCTAAAGAAAATCTCTGTTATCATTTAGCAGCAAGAGATTTGACCTCCTGTCTGCATGTTCCTGTGGCTAGAGGGCATGAACACCTGCATGCAAAACACCTATGTAGAAAAGCAGTAACAAAAATTGCACTACAGGGATAAGTTGTTGTCTTTTCACCAAATAACCCATGGCCTATTTTGATGTATCAATGAAAAATTTCATTTAAACATTAGGAGGAAAAATGCCAATCCCATCTCAAATAAAACATCCCCTTAGTGTCCCTACAAGGTAGCTGACCTCAGTTGTTGTTTCAAAGGACAACTGGACGAGGACTAAAAGGCAGGAAGTATTATCAGGGCAGTGACCTCTCTGATGCTTTATAGATTCACAACAAAGCAGCTTTATTGATATGATTTTAAAGAGCTCTCAGAGGCACAAAATGCAGTTACTGTAGGAATAAATAACAGACGTGCCTTTTAGAAGAACAGATGGCATCCAAGGTGACTTATCTCCCAAACAAGTAAGCACTCACTTTCACTTATTTGTAAATAGCCCTAATGTATCCTGGTTTGTTCAGCAGGTCCCAGTGGTGTCACCTGCATCAATGACTAAAGGGAACTGACGACAAAAATAAAATGTAAAACTGCAGGTTTAACTTCTTTTGCCCCTCTGCAAATACGAGACCTGAAGCACTACATAAATAAACTTGTGAAAATAAAAAGTAATAGCACTCTTGATAAAAATCATGCATTCCAGTAGGTTCTGAATTCAGTGTAAAGGGATACTAATGTCCTTTTTTTCATGCTGAGATTCTAGTACAAAAAGAACTTACCTCACTAGAACATCTGGGTAAAAAGAAGCTTTGTAACCAGCCTGGATATCAAGAAGGAGCATTAACAGCTTAAGTGGAGATGAACAGCTGCAAATGGCTTATTAAAATGCTTCATCAGTTAAGTCCCAGTGGCAGAATCAGAAGATCTGGAATACCTTCCAGGCCGTTCTTTGAAAGTGTTTCACAATCAGCATTAGAGGCAACTCAGCTGAAGAGCAGTCATGCTTCAGCTACCACAAGAAAATTCCCCCCAAAGACAGACTTCCCTGACATAGACAGCATACCAAGCATACTCAGCTACCAGAGGGCATTTAGTTCATACAACCAGAATAAAGGCAGTTTAAAGTAAGCTTCTCACCACTCCTACCTAGTCCTTACCATCAACATCTGCTCTAGAGATCTGTTCCTACCTGCACCATATACTGTGGCTAAAGCATTTGCTTCCAAATGCAGGGGCTCAGCACTGGAGGAACCCTCATTAAGATACTGAACTGGAACAGCATTTTTCACCAAACTCACCATTTTTTTCTGATACAGAGAAAGCATTCCTCCTCTTCCTTGTTCTGGGTCAGATTCTGCTCCATCTTATTTACCTGGCCTACATCTTGCTTCTAGGATATTTCAAGACTAACCTTTCCAAGCTCCCAAGCTGCACCACCTCAAGATATTCAGTTCCTCATAGCATTTATAATTTTTAAAGCTCATTTAAAGCTCATCACTACATTTTTGGCAAACTGTACTATTTCATGTTAGAGCAAAATATCACTTCTCTTATACCTAAACAATAAACTACTGATCAGATGATAGTGCTTAGTTTTTCTATTGTCACATCTTCAGTCCTGACAATGCAAGACAACATGTTAACTCCCACAATAAGACCTTTCATCCTAAAAGCCTTGGAGAGAGTCAGGGAGGAACCGAAGAAAAAGGTTTTTGACTACTTAGCTCAATTTTGCAAACCCAAAGGTTTCTATTTGCTCCAATTACAAACAATCTTGAATTGCTTCTCCAATTCCTACAGTGCATAGAAGCTTTGGGTTATATTGCTGCAAGAGGATTCGCATACACTTTAATTATCTCCAAGCCCTCAAACAAGGCTATTTATGCCAACTTTTTAAATTCAGGCTGCATGTCTGGAAGAAATCGGAAAGGAAACATGTTAGATGCCTATTCCCATTAGAGGATTTCTACTGAACCCTGCTTTCACAATTACACAACATAGTCACAGGAAAACCCACTAAGCAACTGAGCACTAACCAAGGACGGAAAATCTGGGCAGCTATAGAAAGCAGAAAGGATATTGTGTGTTGTCTGCCTGAGAGCACAACTGGAACATGCAATAGCAAAAATTAACCCCCAAACAGCTGACTTCTCACTGAACTACACTGCACACCTATCACAGACTTTGCTTACTCTCGACCATGCTTGACCTCCATGATCTCAGCTGTGTAAGATCACTGCCTATTTCCAGTAAAGTAAAACTCATTCCTAATACATTTCTGAGGAGCCTCCAAATGTTCCTTTCTCAAGGTAGTGCAGCCAGGAAAAAAAAAAAAAAATGACCTTTTAAAATGAAGAGAAGGATTGAATATGTTGAGGGCTTGCTGGGAAGTAACACAAGACATACTCGAATACCTAAATATTGCCCTCAGAATAATGCTTAAACCAGCAAAGACTTAAATATTTGAAAAAAGTGTCATCCAGACATCAGCAGTGCCACAATGCTGCTAAGTCACACTCCAATTTTAGACCACTCTTCTGTCTGCTTTTTATCCAATTCCTGAACAGAGGGGGAATAGGGAAATGGCTATGAACATTAACGGAATGACAAAAGAGATTTGCTTTTCTTTAACAAATTGTAAGAGAGCTTAAAAAATGCTCATGGTTTACTGATATGAAGATGCATTTTGGTCATAAGTTTCCATACTGTGTGCGATGCCTCCCCCGCCGAAATGTTATCCATTAAATATTAGTATTCTAATCCATCTGTCAAAATGATTGTTGCTGTAGTATAGAAGGGCTACATTATCATCTGCTCTGTGGCTTGCCTTGATTCAGATATTTACATAACCAAAGATTATGACATCTTTTCCAGCCCTTTTGATGTGTCTGTCAGCAAGGTGTCAGTGGAATCAGATTAATTCTAGCTAGATTCTTTGCTGATACCCATGAATAGCTGTCATGCAGGAAGCAGTCATTTTGCCCAGCAGAAAGTTTGTTTTCCAAAAAAAACATAAACACACACACCCCCCCAAAAAAAACAAAACAAAAAAAACCCGACAAAACCAACCAAACCAACAAGCACAAATAACCCCTGACAAATCATTTGAAGCAGAAAACACATATAACCAACAATGAAAAATGTGTGTTTTATGAACCTTGAGGCCCAAGACATAGTGGTTTTGAAAGCAAGTATGACCATTAACAGAAAAATCCTTAACACTTGGAAAGTACTAAAACATCTCCCATATCTTATATCCGATACCTTATTTTTGTTATTGCTAGTCTTTGTGTTGTAGCAACAGAGGCAAACTGTGAAAACCTGCACATGTTAAAATACACAGAATTGGTCACCATTCAGGAGCATCTTGCAAAGTACAAGTCTTTTCACACACTGTTGAGACTTGTCCAGGTTCAGAGGTTACACAAATCTCTACCTTAAGACTTGGCTTAATACTCATCTTCCTCCACAATAATAGAACAGAACTTGTTGACATGGATGACAATTGTCTTCCAACTTTTCACAACTGATTCAGATGACAACAGGGGCAAAGACACTGGTGCTTAGTCAACATGAAGCCTGCATTATGCTATTGCTAAAGAAGGTAAACTAGGTATTAACAAAGAAAAAAATTCTCATAAAGATCAATATCCAAGGATAGAATAAATTGGCACAGATAATCTGTACTAAGACCTGGCACCATATGTACAAAGAATATTTACAGATAATTGTGTGTAAGTTGATGCTGGAGAAAAGAACAATTGAACAGATAATGGAAAAGGTTAAGAAAGGACAGATGAAATGACAGATTAGAAAGAGAAAAAAAGTGGTAAAAGATTGGGAGATTACACAGTAGCAGAAAGAAATAACTCAAAAGCAAGGCATCAGACAAACTAACAAAAGACTAGATTCAAATCCCAAACCAGGACTGTAGAAGAGACTGAAAGCAGCATCAGGTAATGTGAGAGAATTTCTCCAAGCCTTTCCTTCATCTCCTCTTGCTGACAGATGAGTAAATTGGGTGAACCTTACTACGAAAGGCTGGAAATGACAGGGAAGTAGTAGAAATGAACTTGGTCTACAAACATTCTTACAAGTGAGCTTTACATTCCCAAATATTTTACATTTTTTCAGATTGTTTTGCAAAACTTGTAATTCTTCCAGAAAACCGGTGTAATGTTTGTCTAACCTCTCTTATTGTTAGAAATAGGTTGCTCAGCAATAACTTAGTGATACAGTTCATCTGCTGACCTTACTTGCTTGTCCATTTACAAGTGTATCATGCTGGAAATAAAACTATTAGTCTGCAAGGGCCCAACTTAACTATCATCTCAACCATTCTTGTCCCCAGAATACAGAAACTGTGGTCATAAGCAAACACCCATTGACTCAATTGGCAGGTTTAAACCAACCTCCATCATTTTAAAGCGTTTTTCTCCAGTGTACTTGCACCTGACATTATATCATGTGTACAGATGAAAGATAAAGGTATCTGACTGATATTAAATGTCATTATTCAGCGGGGGCTGGGAGGATACCAACTGGTCAAATTCTTGAAGAACTTTGAACAGATGCTGTGGATATTCCAGTTATTACTTCAATTTCACACTCTTCCTATCTATGCTGACAGCTGGTTTTGACAGGCTGCTCTCTTCTTCTCAGCACTCATGTCAGCCTCAGACACATAATAGCTAGGTGAAAGCTTAAACAATAGTGATCAGATCAGGTAGAGAAGGAAGCTCAGTGGCAATAAAAATTAAGATGCTTCAGTAAACCTTCAAACTCTGGCCACTTGAGCTGAAAGCAGCTTTACAGAAACTCATCCAGCACGACAAATTATTCAAAAGAGAAGAGCAAGAATTTTATTAAGGCCTCGGGGCAAGCTGTTGGGTTTTGTATTTGTTGTGGCTTTTTTTAAATCACAGTAATACCCATGAGGGAGTCTGACTGACTCAGGCTCAGGATTTAGATGGGTCAACAGGTTACGGTGCATCATCTTATGCTTGGCAGTTCTCTTTGCGAAAATGCCCTACACTCTCCAAGTCATTTGATGCAATTTAGCCCTCATTAAAATAATGAAGCCTCTTGGCTTTGCAAACCACTTTAATACAGGTAATGTCAAATAAACAATCCAAAGAAAGAACTGTAAACTGTAAATCCCCATCACATTTAAGCATGCCAAGTAGTACTATATGCTGTCAACACTAGAATCTAGCCCTACATAAATACTCTTCTCCTCCACAGTAGGGATAGCTGAAATAAGTAAAATGCATTTTTGCCATCTGTTAAATAATTCACACAAAAAAGCACTGCAGATATATTCTTCTTCCAGAAATGCTGGCTGTATATTTAAAAGGTAACCTCTACAATCCTCACATGCATAATGAGGTTTGTGGGTATACTGAAGATAAGAATTCCATATGCAGAGCTCAACAGATGGCATTGTGTATTGAGGTAGAAGCATGTGAAAAGTATTTGAACAAATGGCAGATGTGTCTGTCAGCCTTCTCCCATGCTACTGAAATAAAGACTGACATTTAGGCTATTGTTCAGACTACCAGAATTTCACAAAATTCACACACACCCTGAAGCTTGTGTTGGCTAAGAGTCTTGGCAGGCCCAGAGATAACCAGCGGGGGTGGGGGTGTGGGGAAAGAAAGAAAGAAAAAATAAAAATATAAATGGGACTTGCATGGCATATAGGTTTATCTCCTTCTCCCATCTCACCCTCAGATTCTTTCTAAAGGCTTCTCTTTAAAAACACACAAGGGACTGCAATTAGCTGGATTTCAGACAACAGTGTGTAGCTGTCCATGATGGCCATTTTTTGGGCTTTTACCTGCAAGGCTGATCACACTGCACTCCTCAGCAAGACTTAACACTGCTTCAAGAAACACTGCCTTCTTTTTAGCCTTTTCTGCACTTACTTTACTGTAATAACACTCATGCTTAGTATACAGGGCAGTTTATTACAGGTTCACAAGAGCTCAAGGTATTTAGGATCTGCATTCTACCATGAGAAATTTACATGTTCACAGATGCTACCTACTGGTGATGCACACTTTGTATTGAAAAGATACATTATTCTTTTCACGGGACCATGAACTACTCAGTATCACGGTCTCTGTAACCTGGGACCTCTGCAAAAATGTAAATGTCTCTAAATATATATATATACACAGACTTTCTCCTAAGTGCCTATACCTGCTACTACAGAAGAGAGGCTGTTTTTCCATTAATACAGCACAGCTAGTTGCCTAATCGTTGAATAAGAAAAAAAAAAATCCAAAAGAAAATACTTTTTAAGAAATACACATAATAGAAATAACAATCTGTTCTACTTAGAAGAATTTAGGTAATTTTATTTTTAGGAATACCTTTGAAAGAGTCAAATCCTCTCTAAAAAGCAATTGCCCAAAGCACTAAAACATATCAATATTTTCACGATAAGAAAATCCATAGTTTTAAATTTAGCTGTTACAGAAGTTATTCTTAACGAAAGCTTATCTGAGGCTTTCATTTACCAAGAACACATGAGATATCTTCCCTGGAGAAGAACAGAGAGCCTGCTAGCAAGTTCTGATTAGTGAGGAATCAAAGTCTGTCTCACACTCCAGCTCACTTTAGCTGAGGAATCAGTCTGTCTCACACTTTAGGAACTGCCTGGTCCTAGTTCTGTTTGGCCTGCAATCCAGGCTCCAATTCCACACAGCACCACAGACTTCTTTATTGTGCTAACTCTGTAAGAGTCTACATTCTGTTACTAAGGGAAACCTTGTCTAGATTTGAAATGAAGAAGTACCCTTAGAGCCAGCATGTATTAAAAATGTTTTCTCATTGTGCACAGTGGTTTAACAACACGGGGAAGAATTCCAATTCCATGCCAAAGGGAAGAGTCTGTCTGCTTCTTGGGAGGTAGAAGATAGTACTATCTTCCAGGCTGCTTCAGCTCAAGTAATCCCATTATACACCTCAGGATGTGCAAGAGCATCCAGAGCAGCCCTGTTCTCTACCTACCTTTCTATCACCAGCTCTGCAGTCTGCCAGAGCATAACCGGTCTGTGACAAGTGAATAGCACAGGGCATACACAGAAGCTGTTTCTGTCACAGCAAAGAGCACACCCAGAGCAAGGAGGAGATGCTGCTCCTCTCCCTGGGGCATGATCACAACTTCATGCAATATGAATGTACATGAAAGGCAGCTGCAGCCCACAGTGTATGTGCAGCATTCAGAAAAATAAACAAACTCTACCCCTGCACCCCCAGATCTGGTGTATTTTGGGGGTATACAGGGATACTGATCTCTCTTGGTGTAAGCCTCTACAGAAGTAAATCCCTTTATCAAAGAAAATACGGATTAACAGATTCGTCAATACCATGAGCAGAGTTTTTGCAGAGTCCTTCTCATGAGGGGTACTATGTCACGCATCTTCTGAACTGACAGACAACTGCTGCAAATGCTGCACATGTCTCTTCTACTTTCCTTTTACTGCATCTTTCATGTATTCATTGAGTACACACTACTTTATTTAATGCAGCTTATTCTCTTCATTTTTACATACAACATCTTTTCTGCTGTCAACTCCAGCTACCTTAGGGAAGAGTGTTTAAGCCTGTAGCTAAGTGGGCTGTTTTTACATTGACTTAAAAAGCTTGATTTGACTTAAAATTATGATTTACACTAAAGCAATTCTGTAACCAAACACACAGGACTAAATGAAGATACACAACTTATAGGACCAGAAACACAATACAGTGCTTTCAGTTTTGTTATTGTTTTTTTTGGCTTTGTTTCTTTTTAAACAGAGTGGAGAAAATGCTGGGAAATACACAGAGAACATCTTCAATGACAAGAAGTTCTAGCAGATCCAGCTGGTCCATTCTGCAGCAGTATCTGCTGTTCCCTGAATAGTATAATATAGAGTGTACAACACTAGCTAGTATTAATGAGGTTTTGCAATGAAAATATAAATATTCAAGTAAGGAAAATAAATATTTTCAAACAGTATGTTCCCGAAACAACTTCTCTTTGTAATTGACCTTAAAATAACTCACTTCATACTGGATGATACCAGAAATCACAGCTGAAATCTAAAAGGAGTAACATAATGTTAGCTAACTAAGAGCAAAGAAAGTATTTTCATGAACAAGTTTTGCCTTGACTGGAAGAAGATATTAAACCTCACTGTTAATCACAATTCACATTTTGAAGTTGGTTTGGTTTTTTTTAGAACAATGTTTTAACTCAATACTATCTATGGCTAGGAAAAACAAGGGAACTTTTTCTCCAAAGGTAAAGAATGTTACACTAACATTGTACCCATAATATTAAAAACAAACACAAAACCAGCAAACCCAAAACCAAACACATGAGAACCCCCATGCACATTTAGAAAATGGCAAGTCATAACTCTAAACGTTTTAGAAGAACAGAATCACATTCAACTATATGCGACATTACTTATCTGCTCAAATGGAACTTAAATATTCACCTTTACACCTATGAAGCAGGACACAATGCTGTACTGCACACTGACAGGGTTCAGTTTTGATGCCATGTTTTATGCTAAAACCCACACTACAATGGTTATTGATCCACTGAAAAGTGTGATTGATTTCCTATTTGGCTTTGCCTTTGCCATTAAACACAGAAAGGCCTAGCAAATGGCTCTCTTTGTAAGGTGTCTTAGTACATGAAAATCAGTGCCTACTCCTTAATTGCTGTTAGATGGCTACATTCTAACCACTCTCTATTAGGCAAGCAAGATGCACTAGAGTTGGCATGTAGTAGATGCAAATTTAACACACCTTCTGAAAAAGTTAAAGCTTCTGACTGACAGAAAATGTTCTGGGCAACTGAATTCTTCTCTTCCTGTTCTTGAATCTGTTGCATTTCATCAGCTTTTGAAAGAGTTTTAGGACCTTCTGCTATAAGACATAATAGCAACTGAGCTGTTTAGCTCTTCTTATCATATGACACCAAATAACCCTTGAGTTTCTCTGCATGGACACAGACTGAAAACAGAAGCTTGGCATAAAAAAAATTATTTCCTGTAAACCAGATTTTATTGATGATATGAACATGATTCAGGAATATTACCACTCATTTCACTAAGTTGTCAGAGATCTGCCTGTTTACTTGACCAGGTTAAAAAAGAAAAATGAGGCACTACAACAGAAAAATAAGGCAACTGAATTTTTATACTGTAATGTACTATAGATCCAAGAATTCAATAAAACAGCAATAACTGGCAACAATGTTTTTTCTAACCTGTTTGTCCCCAGTGTCTGCTTGGACTGTGAGTAGAATCGTTCTCCAATTCAAGGAAGAAAACTTAAGAAAATTTATCCTGCCACATCACCTAGTCAACCCTGAGACTACATTCTCTGTTATTAAGTGTCTGGTTTAAAAAGATTTGAGGGTAATTTAACATATGTGCAAGTCCTGTACTTTTGTAGTAATTATGCTACAAGATTTTCATAGGAATTAACCCACACTTGGATATACTCTTGAGCTTACGAGTTTCAGCTACTGAAGAAAAATATCGTTCCTCCAGTGGTTAAAATCAGCAATTAAATTTGTATTTAATTTTTTAAAAAAATTATTTATGTATCTATACCAAGTTGACGCGTGTTACTGAATGGGCTTGGAGGGAAAAAAAAGGTATTGCTTTGCAGCAAATCTTTCCTACCTTGTCACTTTAGGAAGTTCATGACAAATGGAAGGAGAAAATCAGAAAGTTTCCCTCCATAAGCAATCAGGAAGAAAGGAATGCAAATAGAGAGTATATTGCCATGGCAGTGGATCCAATCCAATTCAGAGTGTCACATCACAATTTCCCATCCCTCGCCTCATTTGCTTGTCAATGCAAGGGTATCCTAAATCACCACAGAACAGTTAAGTTAATCCGAAAGACAGAACTAGTCTCATGTAGCTAAAAGAAAGAAACACACAATAGAACCTAGAGCTTCACAGTAAAGTTCACTACATTCTTGTCAGACAGAAAAATAAAGATGTTGTATGGACATCTTTCAAGAAGCAATCACTCATTTTCATATAGCCTTCTCAAGACTTGCAAACCTGCTTACTGTCTCCCTTCATAAAAAGGTATTTTTCTGCCAGATGATTTATTCAGACTCCCACAAGCTTTAATTATCTCTTTATTTAATTAGTACAGTAGCTGATCTAGATTTATTACAGTAGCTAGAAGCTTGTGTGAACTAAATATCAGTTCTGTTTGTGATGTGGCAGCTATCTTTGGAGATTTTTCTAATTACTTCCAGGTCATTAGACCCATCTCCAGCAGATATTTTACTGTCATTAGAAAAAGTGATATAATGGCACAAAAAAAGTCGATGGAAACAAAAAAAAAAAAGTCAGAAAAGGACAAAATAAGGCTCAATCCTGTTAATTCAAAGCTGAATTAAAAATAACAGAGATCATGCATTTAACCTGGTATGCATCCTAACAAACATCATAGGAATCAATGGGTATGCATCAGGCCAGAATCTTAGCGCATCAGTCACCACAGTAAGTCATTTGTTTTATACAGATTTGTCAATGCTAAATTATAATAGGTTAAGTCTAAACACTGACTTCACAAAACATAACAGAGTACTTGGAGGAAAGCATATAGATATATATACACAAGCACCAAGATATATATATATATACACATGCATACATACACATGTGCACACGTATCAGAACTGACAGAGGATAAAATGGGCAAAAACTGCCTGTATTTGACTGAAGGCAGCATTTTCTTCCATTTCACTAGTGAACAATCTTCCTAGAGGCACAAATTAAAGCACACATTTGCTATGTCTTCTCCCATCTCTTCCAGAGACACTATGTGCTGAGGCAGAAACCCTGTCTGCTCTAATTGCTTAATCCACCCGTTCACAGAAAGATTGCCTCCATTACCAACATTTTCTTGTACCAATCCATCCTCTATCAGTTCTTTCTTGAGCCATTTCTTTGTGATATATTTTTAAAAGCTAAAGCCATGAGTATTTCACCCATAATTAGATTCTGCCACTTCAGCTAACCAGTCAGTAGCTGTGATTGTAATTCCAAAAGAAGATTTCCAAACGCAATGTCGCAGAGCTACTAAAAAGTGCAGTTTAGCCTAAATGTCCACTTGACCACTTATGCTGACAGCCCTAATTATTCACAAGTGGACAAAACTATGCATTACAATGTCTTTCACCCTTGTTCTAAATCAAAGAATAATCTGACTTCAATCATCATGTTTGAATTTGCAAACTAATTGCATCTCTTCTGTTTCCTTCCAAAAGGAGTTGCTCCTACAATTTAAAAGATTGCCAACATATTCTTTCAGGAACAATTCAGTTGAGAAAAACAAAAAGGCATTATTCAGTACACTGCAGGAATGAGCCGCACAGCTTCATATTAAATGTCAATTTTCAGGAGGATTCTGACCCCTCTGGCTACATGTACAGTGTTGCTTTCATTCCCTATTAGACATGTATGTATAGGTATAGTTTGTAAGGGTGAAAAGAAGGGAGTTAAAACTTCTTGTCTCCAGCCTTGGACTTAGACTTCTAAGGAGAACCGAAATAAGGGAGAATTAAAAGGCAAAATCTATTGAAAAATGTACCTTCATACTATGCCTAACCTCAGTTATAAAGAAAGAATCATTCAGGTTGGCAGAGACCTTTAAGATCATTAAGTCCAACAGTAAACCTGACACTGCCAAGCCGACCACTAAACCATGTCCCTAAGTGCCACATCTCTACACATCCCTGAGCCACCTCCAGGGACCATGCCCCTGTCACTTCCCTGGGCAGCTTGTTCCAATGCTTGAAAACCCTTTCAGTGAAGAAATATTAAATTACCATATATGTTTAGAGTTGTCTTAGCGAAGCTATAGAAATTTAACATCTCCAGGTTCTAATCAGAGATACCCTTGCAGAGGGTTAGGCAAGTCTTCGTCACCACACGCTATTAAAAAAACACTGGAATGTAAAGGTACTCTTCTTGGAAAGGGAATTTAATAACACAATCTTTATACTGCTAGAAATTTGTCAAATCACTAATAGATTGCATGCATTCTATTCCTTCTTCCAAGCTAAATACGCATTAGAAAAATGGTCACAAGATAGATTTATTAATAAAAAAAAGTTTCAAAGAAAATTCATGTTTGTAGCCTGATAGATACATCAGATTGGGTAATTTATCTTCCTGGCAAAAAATGTTTGTTGCTTATCTCTTCTTTTAAATATACAATCTTATACCCATTATTAAACACTATGCAAAACTTAAAGAGCAGAGCCTCCAAAAAGCATTTAATCAAGAAAGAACTCTCATTTTGTGACTGAATAGTAGCTTCTTTTCAAAAGAAATTTAATGTAGTATGATCAACTCCCAGTATGCTATCTATGTAATTTTTTTTCCAAAACCATCCAAGAAATAAAGTATTAGCTACAAAACCAGCTGTATATAACCTGTGTTGTTGACCTTGGGCTTTCAGTAATCACCTTACCACCAAGGCATACACCTGTCACTGAACTAGTCTGTATTACATTTCAAAGTCTAATCATTGTATCTGCAAGATACAATCTCTGGTCTTGACTCTGATCCAGCTTATTCAGTTGACTACAGGAGAGTGGCCTTAACGTACACTAACAAAAATAATGATACAAGAAATTATAGAACAACACTGACTCTAACTTTGTTTCCCATTCTTGTGCAAATAATTTAATCAGTGATTTGTGCAGAATACCACCACTGTGTTTTTCTCCTTTCCATTAAAGTTTCCTGCCCCAGCCCAAGTGCCTGGATTTTCCTTCAGCAGTAACGGGTGTGTCAGCTCCAGGTCCCTTTGAAGCTACCCAACTGCGGTCATGTACACAAGGAATAAGAAGCCTACATTAGCTTGCAATTTTTAATAGTGTAGAACTGGACATCATGTTCTTCTTAATTTTCATGCATTTACTTTAGACCAATTTGTAAATCTTAGGGCTTTACATGTTAAAAACAAGCATTAAATTCTGGAAGGAAAGACACCAACTCGTAGTTCATTGGTAACACGCTGCGCCCAGGAGAGACTGCTTTTCCTACATCGTCTGGAATACATCTTGAAAAATAATGAGGTGGTTAACTTTTAGGAATTTAAAGAGTAGGGAAGATGAAAAAATGAGATCCTTTGAAAATGAAAGAAATTAAGCTATCTTAACAATTTATTGTATCATGTTACTTAACATTATCAGAATGTAGTAAAACCTTTGACAAAGAGTAAACATGGGACTAAAAACAACAAGCTGGATCTTGCATCCTTATCCTTACAAAATTTAACAAAACTGTTTTGTTTGTCCTGTAAAAGACTAGTTCCATCCCTAATGCCAATTCCCATGTGCTTAACAAGGTTATTAATTGCATATATTTTCACACCTGTTTCAACTCAAATCAGAAATTTTCAGGCCATTGACTTCATTTGACTGAAGCACAACTGCCCAGACTCAAGCTTATCTGTGGAACAAACAGCCTTACTTCAAACCCTTGCTGTCACATTTCAGTCTTGACCATCACTCAGTGTGCTGGCCCGTGCAGGTTCCCACAATAGCTTCTACCACTAGGAGCAATCAAAAATTAGACTTGGGCAGCAAGAAGCTATCTACCCACATAGTCACAAGAAAACCCAAACAACTCAGAAGATGTACTGGATTAACAAAACAAAAAAGCAGATCCAAAAGTCACTTAATTCAGAGATTTGTGATCCTTGAATAAGCAGAATGTCCTATATTGTGGCTAGAAGTATTGCATATAATGAAAAAAATATTATTAAAAAGAAAAAAAATATTGGAAAAAGGCTCGTATTAAACACAACATTACCAGAACTGCTATTAAACATCTAATTAACTCATTGTTTTTAGTAAATAGCTTTGAGAATTAAAGTGGCTATTTAGGCTACCTTACATATTATTATTACACCATGTTTTATATATTGCTTGCATTTACAATGTATTTAAATTAAGTCTGTAGCTAAATGTGTTTATTGCAAGTTACCTAAGATGAAGCCATCCAGACAGAAAACTGAGAAGGATTTCAAACACCCTGGTTCTGCTTTTCAATTATAATAAGTTCTTTTATCCCCACTGACATATCTGATTGGAATCAGCACTTCAAACTCCTTTCCCTTATATCCTACAGGTATTTCATCACTTACTCATGTTTAGTTCCCAAGCTTTAAATAACATTACATAGGCCGAACTCTGCATCAATTGATCCATCATGCAGCACAAAAACTGTGGCCAGCCAATTTGTCTAACTAGTACTTAAGTCCATTTCTCTTCTTTTCACATACTAGGCTTCACTAAAAGACTAGGAACCAATCACTTCTTCTAAAGTAAGTGATTTTTAGAGTTTTTACAGGGACACTAAGCAATTGCAAAGGAAGTTCCAAAGAAAGTATTAATTTTTCCTCCTTAGAAAAATAGTTAGACCTGAAATACACTATCCTGATGGTTCAGAAATGTTGTTTTCTACCTATAACTTCTTGATTACTCATCTATTAACATATCATATATATTACACACCGACATATGTAATTACATACTGATCCATATGATGCATTGCATGCTGAATAGTCCCTTTTGGGTGTCATTCTAAATAGGAAGAAGCCCAGTCTGAGGCAATAGTCATAGCTAACAATAAGGGTTGGTTTAAGCTTTTCAGACTTCATTATACAGAAGTTTTCCATTACCACCCAAGCTGAGTTAAAATTACCCAGAAATGCATAGCCT
The DNA here is from genome assembly GCF_020740795.1 of Apus apus. Taxonomy (NCBI): domain Eukaryota; kingdom Metazoa; phylum Chordata; class Aves; order Apodiformes; family Apodidae; genus Apus; species Apus apus. Next base: position 12,870,888 of record NC_067294.1, on the reverse strand, counting down.
ATTAAGACTTACTGCGTAAATATACAAAACGCTCAATCAGATAAATTACTGCATCTCATAGTTTTACTTGTCTTGCAGAGTATTTGAGACTATTGCCTTTTACAATATTTAATTAAACAATTCTATCAATTATCCTGAACAAATATGCAAATACAACCATAACTGCTTCATGCGGTGTTTTCAGACTTAGCATTCATTAAAAACTCCACCAGACTGTATAGCATATTAAATTCGTTTTGCCAACATAGCAATTGTCTTACCTAAAAAAATTGTTCCTTATAATTAAAACATTTGCTCTTATTTGGCACTTCTCCCTCTGTAAGTTGAATTAAGAAGCTAGAAAAGCACCCCCTGCAGTGTTGATAGGTCTGGTATCTGGAGGTGGAAGCACACACTCAGGGTTGGGTTGTGGCTTATTTCCCCCCTGAATGAGAAAGATATAATTAACCAGCAACAAAATCCTATCTCTAATATCATCCACATAACTAATAATAGGCTTGTAAAACCCATTGTCTCAAGAAAATACTGGGACAGAGACCTCAGTATTACACACAGTTAGACTGTGTACCTACACAGAAAAGGAGCCTTCTGTATTTACAGTGGCAGAATTTAAAAAGGCAAGCTTTTTTGGAAGGGATTCAAGCTCCTATTCCAGCATGGGTTTGACTGACACTGTTATTGGGCTGCCTATGCCAAGATAGATCTAGGATGTTTAGAATTGATCTTGAGATTGTACTCAACCACATTGAACTACCTTTCCAGCTACATTTGGTGACAGAGACTGCCCAAGGCATCTATGCAGTATTTCACTTTCACTGAACCCAACATAAGTGTACAACAGGTATCCCTACATGAAAGTAGGTACCTCTTTAGCATCTGTATACAACTTGGCTGCAGGATCCCTAAAATTCAGCCTCGTAACAGAACAGAGTGTGTGCAAATGAGTGGAACAGGCAAAGAGTCAACTGCAAGTTCAAAGAAGTTTCCACATTCAGGTTGAACTGCTGTCAATATCTGAGCTTTGAGTCTTAGAGTTCAGGTACTTAGCACTATGAGCTTAAGAAAAACCTTCCTTTTCCAAAACTGGAGATGGTATACTGAAATAAATACTCAGCAGAGTAAATACACTCATGGTACAAACTGATATAGTGATAGTCAAAGCGATCAGCAACAGAGAGCACTCCTCTCTACTCAAGTCATTAGGTTATCTATATTTGAATTAATCTCAAGGCCAACTAACTTTTGCAAAGCTAGGGGGAGGCAAGAGGCTTTTGTATATACCTGAACACATTTGTATATAACTATATATATTTTCTTTTATCATTGGTGTTTAATTAAAGCTGTGTAATTTAGTTTTCAATCCAGTAAAGTCTGTCTCTTTTTCTCTCTCTCCTTCCCTACCTGGGTGGGAGGGGATCAAGAGCGTTGTTGTCAAACCTGACTCAAATGGTGACACTTAGAAAAGCAGAGAGGCAAGACCAGATTTCACTTAGTAAAAACAAAAAAATGCCAAAAGTGAACAGGTTTGTTTGGTTTTTTTTGTTTGCATGTGACAATCTCAGGCTTCACCTGGAGTGCAAGCAAGACTCCTACAACAAACTAAAACCATTTATTTCTTGTGCTATGTTTAAGTAGACTGGTGCATGTGATACCAGCCTTTCATACATAAAACCCAATTTAAGAGAAGCAAACTGTCAAATGCAAAGACACAGAATTAGAGCAAGTACTTGTTCCAAGAAAAACACACCAACCTCTGTGGAACAGCTTGACACCTAAAAGACTAATCAGGATTGAAAAAGCTGGAAAGATACTAAATGAATGCTCCAAGTTAGTGTACTCCTGTGAAGCAGGTCTGCTTTTAATTCCAAAATACTTTAATGATATGTTCCTTTTGTTTTAATTTAAATCTGTTCCTGGATGCAGTGCAGTTTTAAAGGTATTTTTTGTACACCTTTTTAAAACATTAGAAGAGTGCACCACTTATCTAATCTGTTTTGAATAGATAAGGAGTTTGCACCAGGCTACCAGTTCCATATTTACACAGTGGCACTACTGACAACTAATTAAAATAAAGTGCAATTTTATGCTGAAAATATTTATTGGAGAACCTTCTGGAAAAAAAATATTATTCATTGATAAAAAATGATTAACTTTTAAAAAACAGGTTACTAGTAGATATGTTTATCAATAAGCAATAAAAGACAATATTTTAATAAACTGATCTTGTATGAATAAACAGTATTTCTACTATTAAAGATAAACATGAGATTTTAAAGCAGAGATGCATTTTAGGTAACCTACTATTTTTCTTCTGCAATCCATAGCTGAAACCTAAAATAAGAGTGCAAAGCATTAAAACCATGAAATCATACATTGAAACTGCATCGTGCACATCCTTAAGTGTTTGGTGGGTTATATTTGATACATGACATAGTGTCAAGAGCAGCTCCTGTTGTTATCACAATAGCTTTGTACCTATTTAGGGAATTTAGTCACTTGAGGAAGTCTCTCCACATAAATAATGAATGGGAGCATGAAAGCAAAAGCATTTTTGAGGTTTTTAAAAGAGATAAGAGATTAAACAGAATGTATTTCTCCATGTTGTGGGTTCTGCATACTGATAAGTAGCATTACATTTTTCTACATAAACCAGTATTTGTGTTTGTCAAATTACAAGACAACAGTAGGAACTAAAATATTTTATTTTTCGAAAACAGTCTGAAATGGTACACTCATGAAAGCCTTAGAGGCAGCGAACAATAAAAGCAATCACTCAGATGTTTGCTGTGTAGTCCAATGCATGGCATTTGTCCTGTAAGATAAAAGGAGATAAAGAAAAAAAGATTAATCATCAGGCTGGGAGCTGGAAAGAAATGGAACTGCAGATCCCTACAGGATCTTTGTACCTCAAAGGAAAACTGACTGTGGAAGAAGACTTCACTGCAAAGGTAACCCAATAAATGCTATCCCTCAGTTCTGTTTGTAATTTTAAAATGTTGCAGGATTTAGAGATCACTGACAGTGCTCTAGAATCCTGCTCCACTTACGAGCCCTTACAAGAAAAAGCATTTTGGAGAACTGATCTGACACCTGGAGGCACCTAAATTTTTGATTTCTGAAAATATAGGCCAGTGACACATTTCACACAAACAGTTAAAAATAGAATCAACTTTTTTCCTTTTTCCGGTATACTTATTAACTCCTAGTGTCTGTCCTGTTGTACACACTCTGCTTCTCATACATTTTACCACTCACATATAAATCTCACACTTAATTGGTAGAAGTTCAGATGCAAGGTGGTCAGGCTTCATTTTTGTTTTTTTCTTTCCTGCTGGAAAGTAAAGGGGAAAACAAAAGAGTGGATTTTTTTTTTTTTTTTCCATTGGTTAAGCAACTTGCAGAAGCTTTACACGAAATTTCATGTAACTATTTTTCCGGAGTTCAAAAGTGTCCAGTAACACAGATTCTTTTTACTTTGAGTATAACCAATAAATAATTTATTAAGCTATCCAATTATCAATGTAGTAGAATCATGGAATCATTTTGGTTGAACAAGAATTTTAAGATAAACTCCAACCATTAACCTAGCACTACCAAGTTCACCACCAAGCCATGCTCCTCAGCACCACATCTACACATCTTTTACATACCTCCAGGGATGGTGATTCGACAACTACACCAGGCAACCACATGAAATAAGTAACTAGAAAGGATATTTGAAATTATCACAAGTAATGTGTGCCACACCGTATCAGTCACTCTAGGGAGTGACATATGTTCTATGAACAAATCCTTCTCATCATCAATAAAAACTAGAATGTTGTTGTTATTTTATTGTCATTGAGTATTTTAGAGTACCATATCCTGACAAGCACCCCATGTTAAACAAATGCAAACACAGATTAGTATCACTGAATTTTCACCTTTATCTTGTTTTATCTGTGTATGGACATAAAGTGCTACAGCTACTCATCAACCTGTCAAGAGGCTAACTGCTTAGATTTTTTTTTTTTTTTTCATCTTTAGTCCTTAGCCTCAATTTTTTTTCCTAAAACAAAGTTTAAATTCATTACAGACTTCAGAGTGAAGGACTGCTGGGTTAGCTTTCTCAGCACAATGCTCTGGATGAACCTCAATAAAAGATGAGAAATATAGAAGATCAAAATGTCAAGTAATAGTTCTTGTTGTCTTTACCCTTTCTTGTTTATCAGCTATCAGTGCTCAGAGGGCACACCTCTGCTGTCACTGCAGCTCAGCTCCTGCTTAAGCTATGTACTCCTTCCATCAGGTTCACTCTGAATTAAACAATTCTTGTTACAGTACAGACTTTATGCTCAAGATAAATTATTTCAATCTCCAACAGACATTAAAATCACTTGAAGCCAGTGGAAACAAACTGTTGACAATACTGAGCTTTGGCACACGTCTTACACAAAGCTTCCATTTCATGTCACATGATGCCATTTTTTTCTTCCCTAATTTTTTTTCACATTCTTCCTTCTCTTAGGTATTAATACTCTCCAGTCTCAAGAAGAAAACCATTCAAATATAATCAGCTATCTCCTTACTCAAAATACCAGAATTAATAACCTTGAGCAGCTGAAAAATGTAGTGTTTCATTGTACACAAGAACACACAACTGCCAGACTGCATGTTGCCCGCTTTAAATTTCAGTTAGTTGCATAAAGACATATGATTAAATGTGGCATTGCTCCTAAGTCAACTTCTAGTGTTAAAAAATTGCATATGCATAGCAAAGAACTCATTCCATTAGGACACTGATGACTTATTTAATCATTATGAGTACAATGTAATGTGGGTACGATGGGGTGATGTATCAGTACTTGCATTTGTAAATAACTCAATTAATGAGTAAATTGCACAGACCAAAATTAGTTTAAACAACTCAATTAAATCATAAACAGCTCAGAAATCAGAAAGTGTGTTTGTAATGCAATTAGTGTTTCAATATGCTACTAACTTTAATAAACAAGATCTTAATTATATGGCAGGTCAAAAAATATATATATATAAAAAGGAGCTTTTTGCTGCTGCACTATAGAGTCTAGCTGAGTTTAGAGAAAGTGAGCCATGTTAATGAGATTAAAATACTGTTATCTGGAGTAATAAAACAGGGTTGGGTTTTTTTTTAATAGAAAACCATCTCCAAAGTGGTCCAGATGACTGAACAAAGTGTTACTGTGAGAAACTTATTGGGCCAACATCTACACCTGATTGAATCATTCATTCATACCATCTTCTCCCAAAAGCTTTTCAGACTAGTAAAACAACTGCTAGAATAAAATATTTTATAATATATTAATATTCATCATCATAAATTCATCTTATATTAATACACTGAACAGTACTGCTGCTCAAAATGAATGAGTTGTATGTGAGTGATGACTCATGAAAAAGCTCATCTCTCTTGTTATTGTGTAATTGTGTGTGGATTTACGGGGCACTGAGATCTGTGAGCAGTACACTCAAGGTCGCTGAATTCCATCCACCAGGCATTCATTATCTGGAAAGTTGTAGTGCTCCTTGGAGGCACTGCTGGTGGGAGAAGTATTTCAAGCAGCTGGTCAGTGGGCTGAGAAATCACTACAAGCAATGATGAGAGTCACTGAAGAGCTAAGATCTTAAATGGAAAGGATGGTATTTTTATTCAAATTTAAAGGACAACTACCACTATAAGTTTATAAACAGTTCTTAGAAAAGGGCAATAAGAAAAAGCCCCAGAGCCAAGGAAAAAACCTGCCTATCTATAGCAATAAATTTACTTGGTAGCATAGAATTTAAAAACTAAACCTGATGTTGTGATTCAGAATAGTTTAAGTGTACAAACTACCTCCATAAAAACATGAGTTCCACTAAGCTGAAGTCCACAGTACAGACTCCTGCATGCTGCACATTCTCTGTGCTGTGTTAGACACAGCAATGCAGGGATAACATGCACCCGTCCCATTACGCTACCTAGGCAGAAGAGAAACTACACCCCAAAATCCTTATCTCCCCATCAACCTGGAAATGAGAGGGTGCAGCAGTGACGATCACCCGTCAGTTAGAATTTTAGTAGCAACTGTCGTGAACACATTGAGCTCCGACATTAAGCACGCAATAGTTCCCTCCAGAACTGGAGAAAACAATTCCAACACAGGTAGTATGAAACAAAGCCATTACATGTCTGCTTTTTACTTGCAAGAAACATCTCTAATATTTATTCCTGGAATCCACAGTCCAGTAAATAAATTACTGGCTTTACAGGAAGAAGTGGCTAAGAGGATTTACCCAAGAAGTACCTGCCTAAAGCTCCTACAGTGAAGTCTGAAGGTAAAGAAGGATACAGAGGAAGGAAAATGGTTTCCTACCTAATATATTTATACAGACCCATTATCAACCTGTCTTCTGACACATCATATTAAACAACTTGATCATAAAAATCATCCCCAAAAGCCAGAGAAATGCCATTACCAGCTTGAAAAACAAATAAAACCCAGAGGTCTAGTCCAGAGAGACAAATGGCTCATTTGAAACCTCTTTTCATTTGTAACAAACACATTATATACTGGGATTTTCTAAATGTCTTAAAGTTCAGTCCTAGGGACTCCTCTCTGGTCATGCAGGAATTAATCATTCTGAACTCTTAGCAAATATTTCTCATTTTTCACAAGCCAGTAAATAAAAAAGTGGAAATCAATTAATGACATTTTTATAATGTGCCACATTTCCCATAATTAGACTTGCTCATGCTTTTATGATTTGTTTTGGTTTTTTTCTCTCTTAAGAATGAAGGGCCTATTTACCTGTTCACTCAGAGCTGCCTGAAGACAGGGACAGCAGCAAAAGGGTAACAGCCTGTCTCTCCCCCAGGAACTCACCCCTAGAACAAATGGCACAGGGATCCCAGAGACAATCACAGAGAAACATGTGTCTGTTTGCTCTTTCCTTAAAGAAATGGCCGTGGAGTAGATGTACGAGCCTGGGCTGAGTTCGATAGCAGAGCAGGGTGGGAACGAATATTCACTACTCCAGTGACTTAGTACATGCCTGCAGGAAAAACAGCCTTCTCACATCTCCTTACAGCACTCTTATTACACCACTGCCATAAATCCGAGCATTTATGTGCTATTCCTGTCCTTGGTGATTTCAACTTTGAAATCAGCTTTCAGTAGTGTGTAACTATAAATAGCTACTCAGCAGTCTCTGTTGTTTTCAACACTTCCATGCAAAAAGATGTTACCCGAGGGTGGGAGGAACATGACCTGTAGTATATATTTCTTCTGCTAAAGTAACTTTTCATACATTGAACTCTAGCAGAATATTTAAGAGCTCCGTATATATATATATGTATGAAAACGGTGGGGTGGGGTGTGGAGGGGAGATACAATGAACACAGAACTGGGTAAAAACTTCAAGTAACATTTTTAAACAAATTCTTGGAGCCTAGTGCCCAAATACCTTTGAAAAACTCTTTGTGGCCTTATCTACATTAGCTACTACTAGGGCCTGCTGCAGGGAGCCACCCATCCCTTGAACACAACAATCAGAACCACAACATCTCAACTGCCCTTCTGGTACTTCCCTTTTCCAAATACAAAAGCAAAGCTTGAAATACTAGATAGTCTTTACTCTCAGCAAGAACTAATGCTTATCAAATGCCCTGGTCAAACACAATAAAATCACACTGGGTTAGGAAATTGCTTTTGTAATTGATGTACTCGTTTTCATAGAAGAAAAGACATTTCAGCATTTTCATTAGGCTTCTTGTCTGCAACAACAATTACCACTCCCGCTCCCAAATTTCTGTTGTGAAAAACTCAGTACCTTTTTTTGAAATAAGTAACAGAATGAAAAAAAAATATGTATATATATATATATGGAGGCATAATGTCTTGTAAAAGAAGGTCTGGACATTGAGATTTTGAGAATCAGCCATTACTTGGAGCTGCCAAACAAAACAAAAAAGCAGCCTTGTTTTTACTAGGTGAAGCTGCGCCCATGTTAGTCAAACACAGTATGTGCAGGAGACTTGGGCTCTCGATTTCTCTGTGCTTCTTCTGTCTGGCTACTAACTAAGCCTCGTACAGCAGAGACCTGGCTTGTATTTTACCGTTTCTGTTTTCTGGGTCAGGAATTAAAAAGTGCATAGCAGCATAAAACACCTGGGGTCCAGAATGTTTCCAAGACTCCAAATGACGCTAATCAGTGACAGAACAGACTAGCTTGTAAGAGCCTTAAATACCTAATGGAAATACCCTCAGATGATGATGCACTTCCACTCTGCCTGGAGAAACTGCCATGGTATGACAAACCACAGAGACAGGCAGTTAAATCCCTTAAACCACTTCCCCCCCATCCCCATCTTTTAATTAAAATGACATATCAATGGAACCAGTTACCTAGAAAACCTTGGGCTGTACCATATAACCACTGCCTGCAAAGCAAGAAAATACCTTTACTACCGAAGGGATTAAATTCATCAACAGAGTTCCATGCTATTCTTACAGGACAAATAATTTAAAAAGCTGAAGTCTCGCATAATACAACACAGTCTGTTTGCATTTCTAATCCCTCCACTTACTTCCCTAAGCAGGAAAATACTCTGAATAACCCATGTTTCAAAATCACAGATCAATTATCTCTACATTACTAATAGACAGAGTAAGGGACATATTATCACATTTTTCTGAGAATAACTAAAAAGGCGAAATCTCTAAGCAGCTATTTTGGGAACGCATCTGCAAAGGTCTGCAGTCAGACCCCAGACATCTTAAACCCACCATCAAGAGTTTTTTCTATCCAGCTGTTAAGTTTCCATTTCCATGGTACCAGCCCCATCCTCTGCAAATCCTTTTGGTACTGCACTGCATGTGCATCTGTCTAGCAACCCCCAATCTTTCAACTCACAGAGCTGAAGGTTTTGCAAAGATAGCCAGGTATACAGAGTTACATCCAAGACAGCTTGGAGCATTAAATGAAGAAAGGCTGCAAAATTCAGCTTAGTCTACACAGATCTCAGGGCTTCTGCTGCTTGAATTTGGTCTGTTCTCACTACAGTTCAAGAGTGTCCAGCCCAGATGCATTGTCCCTGTATCTATGGATGGCTCTGTCCTGTCACACACCACCCATTTTGAGCTCAGAATCTAAGAAACTGGAATATCTATTTTTTAAAATATGCAATATACAAATCACATCAATAGGCTCAGATGCTTGATTCTGTCCAATTCATACCGCGTATCAGAAATATACCAGGCAGAGTAAAGATCCCAAGAATCTTTATTAAAATCAAACTTACTGTCTGCTGCCAAATTTCAAATAAAATGCTAGCTTGACATTTAAAACACCTTCTTGCACAAAGGGCACTATTCCTATTACAAAAACTTAATTAACCAGATCTCACATGCTTTCATGTATTGTAATTCATGGATTACCGAGATTCATAATAGTGTGTATATGTCACCTAGAGGTGCTAAACCAATTCCCCTACTTGTAATTGTCTGACTAAGTAAGAATGACACTAACTTTAGCATTTTCTCTCCGATTAAGGCCACTATAGATTTGTCGTTGCCTCCATGTAATATAAATCAATAAAGAATAATTTTCCAGGCAGTAAATCAATTTTCAGTTCACAGACCCTAATACCTCAGCGCAGGATTTATTGAAGAAATGAATGGCAGTCTTGTTAGTGGATGTACAACATGCTTTACAGGCACATAATGGTGCAACACCCAGTCCATTCCATATGCTGCTCTATCTGCCAAGCTCATTAATGCTCTCCTTGCCTTTTAGAACTGTGTTGAAATGGAAGGTGAACAGACCTCTTAACAGGAAGAAAGGAAATTTTAAAATTGTATTTGCATTATATTCCTCTACATTACCATCTTGGCATCTGGATATTCCCAAGTATCTTATGAGATTGAAATGGAAGCATGGGACAGGGCAGAGTGAATATTGTGAAGTTATTAGACAGCAGATAGAACTGAGATTGAGATTTCAGTAGCTAAACTGTAAGGAAAAGCACCACCACCAAAAAAAAAAAATAAAATTGAAAAATGTTAACCTGATAAGATCCAAGCATTTTGAACACACATTTTTGCCATTCTGAGATTATATACATATATATAAATTATCATCATCAGATCAGGCTCCTTTTTCTGTAGTTCCCTTATAGGCTTTTACACCATACTGTGCTGTTACAGGGTACAGTTCCAGATGTGAAGGACCTCTTCCTGGATCTGCCATGGTATTGTTCAGGTTTCCACATAAGTTAAATTTGTTTCATCACTAAAAACTAGCTTTACTGTGTCAGTGCCAAACATAGTGTGCCAAACGGTAAAGGACTACTGGCAAAATCCTATCTAGACAGCTTGGCAGTCCCAGTTTATCAATATAAAGGGCATATACAGCTGAAGAGAATCCATTCAGATAACTCCCCAGGACTAGACTAAGACTTGAACTCCTTAAGGAAGTAAATGCATCTTAAATACACTCAGTGAAAACATACACTTCTTGTTATCCGACAGTGACCAAAAGGAACATTCTTTGCCAGTGTAGGAGGAGAAAGATAGCAAAGGTGACTTGACCTCCTCCACAGATAATTGCCAAGGGCAAGTCTGGCCCCACCTTATGTGGAAGCTAAAAATCAAAATAATAATAAGAATAGTAACGTAAAAAACTCTACACCATGGCAAAGTGCCAAGAAAATATTTGAAGAAATGGTTAAAAAAATTCATCTGTTCTGTGACAATCTGCATCACAGTAATTCATGTTCAAATCACTTAGCAGTGCTAACAATGTCACCTTTAAAAATGAAAGGTATTTGAACTCCTCTCTATACAAAGAACAATGGTTGCTCTCTTTCTTACAAAGCAGTGGGAAGAAAAAGTAAAATAGAAGCTATACACATAGAATTTTAGCCAGAGAAGGCAAAAATTATGCCTTATGCCAGACTATTATGAAGAAAGAACTTGTCATAAATTCAAACTAGGCTCATTCTCTTACACATAAAATAAAGGTTGAGTGCAACCTTCAAGCAAAGGAGACAGAAAACATGCAAGCACTGTAATATCCACACTCTCCCACAGTGCTGAGAAAATAGGACCTTAATTATCCAACATTGTTGTCACCTTCAAGTAAGAACCAATGCTGCCCTGCTGCTTTATGAAAATCTGTTCCACCCTCAATTCAGTATCAAATCCACATTGCAGTCTAACTTCTCATCCTGATTCCAAGGTTTGTATTTTTTGGTATTGTGAGTCTCGCGTCTTTGCTGGGAAATAAATAGAACAGGACAAAAAGTATTCATTAAAACTCATTTCTCAAACAACATGGTCCTCAAAATTATCACCCTCCTTCCCCCAACCCCCTCCATTTCTGCTCATATTTTTCAATACAGGAGTCAGGTACTATTTAAGACCAGTTTATGGGTTCATTTTGTCAGGGTAAGATCTGAACATGGACATTTAGGGGTTCTAAGAAAGAAGAAAAAAATAAGCTAAATTCAAACTATTAATTCATACATATTTGTCCTATACAATTTATACAAAATAAACTTACTTTCTTGCACACTAGTACTTATCATCTTTCTTGTTATGCAAACAACCTTATAAATCAGCTAACACTAGATTAATACAGTTAAGGGTAAAGGAAAGTTGGGAGCTCTCTAGCCTATTCCTCTGCTCAAAACAAGTCTGATGAGTTCAGGTTGCTTAGCATGTTGGCCAGCTGAGTTTTGAGTATCTCCAAGAATGAAACAAAACCCTCTTTAGGCCCCTATTCCATCATTCAACTACCATTATACTAATTTTTTTCTTCCCATATCTGATAAGATGAAATGACCATTCATGCCTACCACTTGCACCTCCAACTGCCTCCAACTTCTCCATAAAGAAACCAAATCCTGTAATTTAGTCTTGTGTGTCATACAGAGAGTAGTCAGAGATTTTAACTTTTCCCCAAAAGCTCCAGCTGCCCAATCCTGTGAATTCCCACTCATTTCCTGCTATTCTCCTTCCCAGCTTTGCCAGCCAAATAGGGTCTTTTCTTAAGGGCAAATCTGAAATGGTACAGAAGTGGTCTGAACCCCATTCTGAACTATCACCAAGGTAGCCTACAGGCTCAAAACTGTATTAAGGACAGATGCTAAAAGCCTGCATACTTATCATCTCAGTATTGTGCTTTCTGTCCCTCTTAACACTTCTACAGATCTAGCCCAGGAACCTTAAAAACTTGACTTACAGACTAGAACACTTCTTGAAACACAGATTCCAAAGGCCTCCCTCCTACTATACTTGTGCATTCCACCCTCACACCCAGCAAACAAATTCTTGTTCTCAAATACAAATGATATCTTTACATAGGGTCTGATCTATAGCCCAATAATAAATAATAAATGTTCCTACTGACACACAACTCTGAACTAGGTAGCTAATTTGTACTATTTTAACCATACCTTTACATAGAGCACAATAGAAAAGTCTAATAGATACAGATGGCTAGATGATTTGCCTGAGATGTAGGCAATATTTTCTTTTAAATGAGATTAAATATCTGCAACTTTTCTGCTATAACAGGGTGATAACTAACAGTAAATCAATTTACCAATTTTTTGCATGTACATTATGTTTAATACTTGATCATTCAAAATACATCAGAAATGAGAAAAATGGAAGGATATCTCATCTGCAAAAGAAATCTTACCAGAAAGACATCCAAGCTGACAAAGGATCTGAACTCAAGAACAATGAACAAACTTCAGGGACCTTCATCCAATAATTTCAGAGCTGAATTTAGCCCTATTTTGTTTGTTTTTAAGCTTTTTGTTCATATTCCCCTCTATAATTTGCATGTCACCTTGTTCATTATTGAAACAGCATTTCCATGCATGTCTAATCAAAATAATTACTACAAATTGTTTAGAACTGTGAAGCATGTGGGACTAAGCTTTCAGTTCAGCAGTAAGTCTATATAATCATACAGAGAGCTGCTCTAGAGACTTTTTATAAAGTAATCAAATTGGGAAACTTAGCAATGCAATTGATTTTCTTGTCAGAAGATCTACATCACTGCCTAGGATGTCAAATGGCTGATGAGAAATTCATTCACCTACAAGCCTGGGAGCAATCACCCACCTACCAAAACATTTGATTAGGTAGGGGGTCTGTTTTAAAAACCTAATTGTCTGCAATACAGCGGTACAACAAAACAAGCAGCACTGAGAAACACACATTGTACTCAACAGTTTCTTTCTCATTGGCACTTACTCTTGCTCAAATAAAGCTCCCTTTTTTTCATCCCACGTCAGGAAAGACACATGATAACGTTGTAGCATTCAATGAGGAGCTGCTTCATTAACAACTGATTTATGTCACATCTTTCCATACCTTGCTATATGACTGCAACAACTTGACAAGACAAACCCTGACACAATGCATCAGCCCAAGTGGATAGAGAGATACAGCTTTCAGAAGCTGCTGTCATGACAGGAATTCTGTATTTTTTGCTCTATAGGTTCTCCTTGCTGAAGGCTGCACAGATCCTTCAAATACATCTTGGCAGGCCACACACTGACTCATATATCCTACTGTTTTCCATAATAAGTAGTCATGTAGCACAGAACTGGTTGAAGGAAAATTGCAGACAGTACCACAATACTGTGTGCCAATTATTATTCCTTCTCAGTTTTTAATAGGAATATTCCAAATGCAAACAGAAGGGATGCTACTATGTTGTCCTTCATACTGTACTCCTGATTCCCTATTTCCTGCATCATCTTTTGTATACCACTTCACCATTCTCTGCCTCAGTTTTCCAGTCTGAATACCAATATGTCATATAATACATTTTCATTTGTCATGACTGTTACTATAATGCACTATTTGTTAAACGAATTAAGAACCTTTTCAGTAGTAGCGTGGGGAATCAGACATGCAAAGGCAGCTAAAAACTCACACATAAAGACAAGATATTTATTTTAACCACTTTCTCCCCAAGCAGAGTTGCTGGAGACCAAACTATACCAGTATAAACTGTGGCTGTTTTTCAACTCCTGACTCAAGAAACTAAGGTCTGCAAGAACCACTAAAACTCAGAATACTTGTGCTCCTAAACTCCATTTAGCATATTTAAAATGTTGCCACTATTCAACTTATTGGCCACAAGCTTTGGTGACAAGTACAATCATCAGAATGTGCAAATTAAAAGTACACATTTCTTAGCATACAACACCAGTTAAAACCAAATATGAAACAATTACATTTACTAGTGTGTCTCCTGAGAAACCAAAGACTTAAGTAATTTGGTTGTGCTTCAAGTCCTATGAATGCTTTCCCAAGTAGCAGGGATGAGCTTTTGAATAGCAGCAAAGGGAAAAGAAAGGCATTTTACACAGCTCTTACTATACATGTGGTGCTGGAAGAAGGGCCAGTGAGCTCTGGAATGCGCTTTTCACAAATATGAGATACTTGAATTACATACATGCAGATTATGAAGACAGACAGTCTGACTATCTTGTTTCGCTTCCTGCCTGAGAAACTCCCTAGTACTTCCCTAAACAAGTATGCCCTGAACATCACTTACATATTTCAATTAAGATGCCAGAGAATGAGACAGCAGTGGAAGTTATTCAGAAGGTTAATTATCTGTACAACTAAAGCAACACACCTTATTTCTAAGTCTCAGTGTATATCTCATTATACATCTACGCAGTAGAATAAAGAAACTTCTGTTTTCTCAGATCTTATATACACAGATTAAATTACTCTCCAGTTCAGTGTTTGATAAATGCAATGGACTGTATTCCTTGAATCTCTCAGCGTAATGTTTAAGATTACTCTGTATACTTCCTCCAACACTTCACTATCTTTCATTATATCATTCCTGAATTGTGTATCTTCTAATAGCCACTGCATCCGTATCAAGTTGTCATTTACTACTAGTCTTGTTTTTCCTGTTGAAACACTAATAATGTCTTATGTTTCCAGGGAGGGGCTGATGGGACTAATAGCCAGGAAAATGCCCAAACTCCTTTTTTGAGTCTCTTTCAGAACAGTTCCATGCCCTAGCATGGAACTTTTCATTTAAGCATTTAAGCATATTAAAAACACATCACTTACTCATACTCTTGCTTTTCAAGTGTTATTGGCCATTCCACAATTGCTGGGCCCTTTATGAGTATCACCACTATTCATACTCTATTATTTCCTTCATTCTCTCTTCTTTCTGATGTTCTACTCAAACCACCCTCAGAAAAATGAACAAAATACCTTGAAGCGCAAAGCTCCTCCTTTTCTCCTGGAAACATGCCATTCTGGATCACTCATTTTTTTTCAGTCTATAACCCTATCTGGATAGCAAAGAACTGCCCAATTCTTTTCTTCTATATACCTTCCTGAAAGTCAGTCCACAGTTTTTATCCAAAGTCTCATGTTCACCTTCATTGTCACCTAAGGACAAACCTACAAAAAGACTTGAAGTGACTGATCCCAAGGCCCATATCACAAGGAAAGAACCTCCAAAGAGGTAAATTTGAGTAGCTTCTTCAAGTGCATAAGGCTATACTAGTTTTTAATCGATAAAGCATATTTCTTCGTGATGTTTAATAAGTCTTACTGGGAGCTGTCTGAAGAAAACATCCTTTTTGTTCTTCAAAGTCTACAGATGTTTCTCTACACATTCACAATATTAGAGGCAAGACCACAACTGATCTGCAGCATGGAGAGGGCCCCTGTACAGCAACACAGGCACTAACAGCCTTTTCCTTCACATCAAAAATCCTCCATGAACACACATGTAATTCATGTAGGGAACAGATAAAGCCAAGTGTAATCTGGTTCCACACTCCTTTGTAGTATACAAGCTCAAAGGAGAGGGTATGAACCATCTGAAGATCACTTGGGGGAGGGACTGGAAAAGGAGCAAGCAGATGACCTATTCACCTACCTCACCCTAATGCTAAAATACGTACCAATACAGTAAAGCATCAACAGGTTCCTCAGGCTGCTGCATACATGTCTTCAAACTCTCTCAACTGTTACAGTTCCTCCCCCAGTGACCATTTTAATAGGTCTCTATAAAAAGAACTATAGGATCGAGAGAGTCTTGTTCTAGATATGAAAAATGTTATCCAACCTGAAAATAACTTTTACTAAGGCAAAGGTATTTCCTGTCTTTTTTTGTTACTTTTCAGCACAACACTAACTTTCATGTTTTTTCATAGCTACTTTTATTATATATTTCTCTTTCATTCTCTCATTTAAATAAAAGCCCTGGAAACTTACAGTTTCATAGATTGCCCACAACCCACAATTTATGGATGCTACTTGCAACCTTCAAAAGCTTTTAAAAATAGTACTGGATCTATTATTGTGAATTACAATAATTGCAGCTAAGATTTAAGTGGCACTTTGAAAAAATTCAATTTCATGGTATGTTTCTGAAGCCATTTCCTTGGCATCTGAAAAAAAACACAGTCATTTTTGTGAAAGAGCCTTTCTTCCTATCTTTTGATATAGAGTTTGAATTGAAACTTCAGTATCTAAAATTCTCTCAGGAAAAAAAAAATGCTGGGTTTCTGATTCAAACTGTAATAGGAGCAAAGACAGTGTAAGGCTAGAGTCTCATCTCAGCTGTATGAGTGTAGGCAGATACCAACTCCATCAGGAGAGAAGAGTCTGGGACCTCCTTCTTCTAGAACTCGCTATGAGTTTCTTCTTCCAGGGTTTTAAATTGAAAGGCCTGATGTGGTCTTAGATATTAGATGAAAAATGAAAACTGAATTTATGAATACGCTCTTCATGGAAAAATTATATCTACATGTCTTTTTAATAGCCCCAGGGATGGCAAGTCAACCACTTCTCTGGGCAGCCTGTTCCAATACCAGACACAATAAGCTAGACATAAAACACATATTAAAAAAATTCCCAAGATCCTAAGGGCCTCTTCCAGACTGTCTCCCAATGATTTCTGGACCTTCATATAGTGTTTTCTTCCTCTTGAAATAAATAAAAATATGAATAATTGTTCTACTGAGTGCTCTTGTAACTGCTTCATAATTCAAATTCTTTCTGATGATTATTAAGTGTTCATTCCAGTGACAAGACCCAAGTAGATCTCCTTGAATTTTCTACTTTAATAACTTGAAGTCAAAGTCTCCCTCAGCAGGGCTATCCCTGACGCATTCTCTGCAATGTGTATCTGTTACATCCTCTGGAACTAATTAGTAAAATGTTATGTGTAAGCTTCTGAAATTTCCTCCTATCAATGCACAAGGGATAACTTTTGCCTAGTACAATATAGTAATTTTTACTGCTTTAAATGCCACCCAGATGGATTCCTCTAATGTCAGCTTAGACCACCCCTCTCTTTTAAGCTGTAATGTTACACTTAAGTTCGGAGAAAAGGGAAATATATTTTTGCTTTTGATTTCATGTAAACTGGTGAAAAAATGAAAAATACTAAGTTTTTTCTATGCAACTATAGTAGCACTAGCAGGGTAACAATAGCAGAAGTAACTTGTCCCCAAATACAAGAAACTTTTAGGAGGAAAATAAATTATCATTAGAATAATTGGCTTCGACTTCTGATTTGTGTGCTCCTTTCAAGGCAGTTTCATTGATAGCTCATCAAATTTTAAATTACTGGTATGGGAGCAATCATGTTGTTCAGATACCAGGAGGATTAGCTATTACACCATGGGAACAGGAGCTCAATCACACTCCCCTGTCTCTCTTCCACTTTCCTCACCTCCAGCTCCCTCATACTACAGATATTATCAAGGCTCATGTTTAGATGAACAGCCTGCAGAGACTTGCTAAGAGCCATCTTCAAATAATGGATGCTAACAACTGCTCTACCAGTTAGACTCCAGAAAAACTACATTAGTTGATGTTGGACTTGTTCTTAAGTTTCCTCTTCAGCAGGTTTTGAAGTGACTCCTCTATCATATTTGTGTTGCCAGGACCCTAAACACTCCTGCCTCTCTGCCAAAAAGGACAGGACTAAAAGAGAAGAGAGAGAAGTCTCTGGACCTCTAACTTGGGCTTCTCAGTAGCAATAAACAAAGAGCCTCTTGGTTCCTGTGGATTAAAAGAAGGGTTGCAAAACTCCTAGAGACATGAATCAAAACACACCCCTATAAGTAGGTTATTTTCTTTTTTTTTGTGGTGAAGCATACATTAATCAGAGGACAGAATAGGCGCAGAATAGACTAAGGACTGTCGAGAGAGCACAAAGGAGGAGGTAAACAGAAGCTTAGGGTATATTCCTTCTTAAACAGCAAATGCAGTGAGGTCTATCACATAAAAGAGAGCTTGTCAAATATTAACAGTCTATACAAATTCTTGTTACAACAGCATAGTAACAGCATGGTAAAGAGATTCCTTCCTCATTCTCATCTCTCCTTCATTTCTTTCAACAGCATGACAACAGAAATAAACTAGGCTGTTTCAGAGGCTGAGCTGGGCTGCCTCTGTTACAGCGACATGCCCAGACTCAAAAGTCATGCCAGCTCCTAAAATGCTCTTCCTTTATTGCACTGATCTGCTTCACTATTTGTTGGAGCATGGCCGAGATTGTTCAATAGACTCTGAAAAAAAAAAAACTATTAATGAAGCACATTCCTCCCAAGGTGTGTCACGGGGTTTTTTCCCCCTACTGCTCTCGTAATGAAAAGGTAACTACATTGCCCACATACTGCAAATACTAGCAAGTGCCTCAGCTCTGTTTTGTATGGCTCAGATGCATATACATTTTGATAGTGACAACCAAGCTTACTCTGTTCAATAGTATTTTATTATTTTAATTTCTCTAAATGCTGTGTGTTTTATTTTACCATTCACTGCATGCAATATTTACAGTTTACAGACACTCCTTTAATAGGTCCCCTTAGGAAGGGAAATCTGAGCCCCCCTTCCCCTGCCTCGTATTACCTTAAGATACAGGACAAAACTGATGTTATCAACAGGCTTTTGTTTTTGCCAATTTATCTGACAATGGCAAGTACAGTCAGAAAGATGCAACAATACTTCATGGGTAGTAGATGACATATTTGATTCCTTCAGGAAGGTACCCCCAACACATTTGGCTTTCCATGGCCTTACTCCTTTCCTTCCTTGTTAGCAATATCCTGTAAAGCCTAGAGCAACATGCTACAGTTCAGAAGCCAGCCAGCTATCACTGCTTTACCAAACAATTGTGTTGCTGAATCAATATTTTCATGGCCTCCAGCTACTAGAAATGTCAGTATTCTTAGAGCTGCCAAAACACTGAATTGTCATTTTCCAATCAAGGCCTAGATGATGATCTCCATTACACTTCTATAATTGGATGTCAGCATAATCACTCAGGATTTGCAGATGCAACTGCTCAAAATGCAGCCTCATGACCTTATTTTCTACCTCATCTATTAACCTGATATTTTTAGAACCCCTAATTGTGAGGGAAGGTAAGAAGCCAGAGACCTGACTCCTAATAGTGCAGCTGTTACTGCTTCTTAATTCTTCACAGTAGAAACACCATCAAAAGAGCAGATGCCTCAGCTGGCATGCTGACCAAAACTCTTCCTAGCAAACTCAGTGCTCCTTTTGATCTTACTCCTTAGCTTTTGTTCTGTCATTTATTTTCTCCTTTTCCTATAATATTACCCAAGTTCCTGGCAATCAGTTATTTTCATAGGACCCCTGTGACTTTCAGAAAGCTGATAATCCAGAGAACAAATCCTTTACTTAGAAGTTCATTTTTCACTCAGTTACATTTTTTTTTTTTTTCTTCAGTTCATGCCTCGTATCATGATTACACACACAGGAAAGAGCCAGCTTTTAAGTATGACCACTGACTGTGCAGTTGTTAGGTAGGAAGAGTGGCTATAAGGTATCCAACAAAAATAAAAACTACAATCAGATAAATCTAAAAGGAAGCAGGGAAGAAAGGAATGGGTAATGTAACTTTTTCCCCCACCTGGCTACACCTTGCTATTCATTATCATCATCACAAGGAGTAGTGGAAAGGGAATGACATCAAGCAGAAAAGAGTTCCTGCATAACGTGAAGGCCAGACACAGCTGTAGCAACAAGCCAGCCCACAGTCTCTTGGGTCAGCAGATAGTGAGCAACTGAAGAGAGTTAATTAATAACTGTGGTGCATGATCGTGCTTTTCAGTATTAATTGGTGACAAGTGAGCAACTAAAGAATTTTAAGTGGAATTTAATTTATCTGTATACAGTAGATCAATATTCACTCAGCATGCAACAACTCCTTGCATCTCAAAGGAATAAAATAGTCAGCAGTGTGCTTTTGTTGTAGGAATTTTTCTAGATAAATTATTCACCTTCTCAAAAGGCAATCTGATAAATGTTTATTTCTTCCTAATGCATTCTAACAACTCTCTATTTGTGACACTTGCAGTGAACACAATTGAAATTCAGAGCAGAGTTCTAGGAAAACACTAAGTGGTAAAAACAAGAGGGGGCTACATGTTTTTTTTTTCCTCCACTTCAGATATTGCAGAGACCTCCTGTGGTGTAAGGGGCACTAATTAAATTTAAGATATGTAATAAGCAAAAAGTTCTTCCACTCACTTCATATCATAATGAAAGCCAATAGTACTGGTAGTAGCAGCAGTACCAGAACAGCACATAAGCACCAATTTCACAGACAAGAAGAAGAGACAGTGAGTGGAGCTGTAAAGTTCACTGATGAGTGTTAGCTGAGGGCAGTCCTGTATGGCAGCAGTGAAAGTTTCCCAAGCACTCTTCAAGAGGGTACAAAATCAGACTATTCATTTTGCCAATAATAATCCTTGACTGGTGTCATTCTCAGTGTCATGGAAAATTTAGCTTTCGCTCATCCCTTCTCAAAAAGTGTAACTGTATACTGCAGCACTATATATGACAAAATCTGGACTCAGAGACCTGGACACTGCAATAATTACAAATATTATTACTACATTAAAGCATCTCAGTATCTCAAGTATTACCATCTCATGGGTTTAACTTCGGTTTTACTAAACCATAAATCTTCCCTGCTAGTATCAGCTCTGCTATTAGTTTCACTGCTGAAGAGGTTAATGCAGATGACGATGCATAATTCATGTTATGACAAGTCCATAAAGACACATACCTGCAAACTGATATGAATATGACCATTAATGTCAATTTGACTTCACATGAATATAGAACTCAAACCCACAGTATGCTCAAAACCACAACAGAATCACAGTTCTGATTCCATGTGTCAGGTAGCCAAAGACAATTCAGAAGATCAGAGGGAAAGACTATTGGGAATACAACAAGATTAAACTACTACCCAAGGAAGTTAAATATTTTGCACTGTTTCCTTATCTTTGTGGAAGCAAATGCTACATATAGAAGAATTTCCTTTAGGGGGAATTTGGTCTCAGTATGGATTTTGAATGATGAGATAAGCAGTACTGTGACTCTGCACAGAAATCCTCCAAACAGAGCAGTATGGCAGAAAGCTACAGTTAGCTGGCAGGAGAAAAAAAAAAAAAAAAAAAGGGAAGAAAAAAGGAAAAAGGTTATGATCATTAGTAAAGTAGAAAGAATTTGAACAATGCAATAAAAGATGTTATTAAAAAGCAACTGAGCAGCATAAAAAGTAAACAGAATAAAACACAGAATAAGAATCTGATGAGGCATACAGATAGGGTTCATTTAGGGGAAGACATCATAGGCAGGATGTTCAGAGCTGTTGCATGTTCATATACACTGGAGGATTGTGATACAGCTTTGATAGCAGCTTGCAAGGATGCTGGAGTAATACAGATGGTAAGTTATGAGAGCCTGTTTACAAGTTTTAATGGTAGAGAATAGAAAAGGGTAAACAAACTTATACTGCCTAATATTCCATGTGGTACATTTCTCATTTGATTCTAATGTTGTTGAGTTTACCTTCTTCCAGGAGGAAAACAAACATAGGGAGCCTAAGAAAAAAACTCCACTGCAGATAAACCACTCCTTTTGAATGTGGATTAATATCTATATTATTTTAAAGGCTAGGCAGAGAAATAAAAATTGTACATCAACTGTAATTTATTTTAAACGCAGCACTAAGTGCCACATGTGATATGCCTACATCCTCAAACACAAGTAAGGGGGAATTAAACAGATGCTCTTGCTGTAAAACATGAGACGAAATGAAGGACTCCACTTTTTTTCTAAATAAAAAAGTAATATAATGGAATGTTAAAGAGCTGAAATCATAAAACCTTAAATACCTCACTTAGTTAATTCAGTATGTGACACTTTCTTGCTGCAAATCTCACAGCTGGTGTTGTGTAAGTGATGGTAAAACAAAGTAAGCAAAGAAATGAGTGTTAGTATAAAATGATGGGGCTTTGATGTAAGTCATAACAGAGATGAGAGAAGACCCTAAACCCTCTAATTGTTCAGAAAACTTTGGGGTGCAGAGCTTAAGGCCTCAAAGACCGTTCTAAGGTTATGCTATACTGAGGAGGGAAGTGGGACAGAGTTTAAGTCCTGGCATGGGAGTTTGAGGAAAATTAATGAAAGCTTTTCAGAAAACATTCAGACCTTTGCTAACTGAAGAACTTCATCTGCCCTGATGGAATTCTCTGAATGGCTTTTGTAAATAAAATACTACTTTTATCCCTCTCACTTGCCTGCTGGTGGAATAATCACAGTTTTAGCAGTTGCCCTTGTCAGCAAGTTCAGCAAGTCATCCTCTCTCTTGCCCATTTTAGTCTCCCAGGATAAGGCTCACCTAGACAGAGCAGGGATTGCAAAGAGCAGGTCTGTAATCAGTCACCAAGAAATGGTTGCAGAAGAGGAAACTAAGACAAAGCACAGAATGGCAGACCTGCACACAGCTACTTTCTGCGTCATGCAGCAGCTATCTCCAAACCAGATAGACTCTTTGGTGGGTAGAAAGGGTTTGTTTTTACTTTTTTGGTTGTTCTTGTTTTTACTGGAATTTCAGGGATTTTATTTTTTTAAATCCTGCTCTTTGATTGCCTTGCATTTATCTTTGCAGATATCCCTTCTTCCTCCAATTTCCCCTCATTGTATATCAGCCACTCACTACAGCAACAGAACATTGAGAGATGCTAGACACTCTGGGATCAGGTTCTGCTCTCACCCTTAGCAAAAAACTGTGGGGCGGGGGGAACAATACCCTTTTTCTACTTCTGTGTTCCCCATGCCTCAGACTTCTTTAACTGTGAAATCTGAAGATTACTGCCTTGTTTTTATCCCCACATATTTTCCTTTCCACACATTCGCCTTTCCCTGAACTCCCAACTACCAAAAAAGCTTTGTAGTGTTACATTTACACCATTCAAAACAATCTAGTAAAGATGTACAGTAATTGCTGAGAATTTTTTTTACCTTTTTCCACCAATAAATATAATTCCCGTCTGCTGCCAGCACATCCTCCCTCCCCACTGAGCCAGAGCACTGGGATAATCATGCAAGTAATATTCAGACACAGATCAAGTGACGCAGCTCACTCTCAGTTCCGACTTTCAACTTCACATTTTAATTGGATGCACATATTAGCTTCTGAAAAATATGAAGCCATTTTTCCTTTAATGAAAACTGCTTTTAGATAACAGTGGAACTACCCCAGGTCTGGATAGGAAACGACGGAGTCTAATCCACCTAAACATGGGAAAAGTAATCTCAGAACATAGAAATTAACCATCCAAATTAAATCCAGCTGCAAAAGCATTTTTCATTAATTTGAGGGTATAAGAACACCACTTAGATGACAAGCATTGTCAAAGGTTTGACATTGCAGCATCCAATTCACCTAAGTCTGATGCTAGTGAAGGTAGCAAGTTTGTAAAGTGGCATGTTACCAGTCTGACCACTCAGACTTCATCTTGAAGTGAATTTTCAGTCATCACTCCTACCTGTGAAGTGTTCATACAGATAAATTTCATGTAGCTGCATCACCTCCTTACTGTCTGTGACGGATTCACAAGGATTAAAAAGCAGTTCCCACACCAGCGGGACAACTGCAGTGACTTTTCACTTTCATGAGTAGCAGAGGCCCAAGGATGGACATTGAGCTTTCTGCCTCACCTGCATGTGTGGGGCTACTGTCAGAGCAATTATGTTTTAGATTGGCTAATGGCTTTAAGACACCAACTGAAACTTCTTCTAGGGGAAAATCTTAAGCACCTAAAGGTTCAGATCAACAGTTAGCAGACAAGATTGGATTAGCATATGTACTCTGCAAAACAAAACACCTCCAAAAACCGGTGTTAAAACTGTCAAGATAAAGACTTGCAATGACTTCATAGTCCAATGCCTACAGAAAGCAGCTATTAAGGACAATATTTTAAAAAGTACTGAATAATTAGACAAAAAGAGTAATCCAAAGGTTTTGGAAAATTACACCAATTTTATGTTTTGCTTGATTTCTGGGTTATGGTGTCCTTCTTAATAATCTCTTTGAATTTGGGAACACTGCTAGAACTATTTATATCTAAAAAACCCCTCCGCTTCTTGAAAGGGTCCACGCAGTCAATAATTAATTTATATTGGCCTTTGCAATTGGATTCATACTGTTGGAAAATCCAGTCCTGCCCTGTACATAGACACACAGTCAAAAAAACTGTGAGACTAATACTGAATACATCAGATATCCAGGGTCTTTGTGAGCTATATGAAATGGCTATGACATAGATAGATAAAGGCAGATAGGAACTTACATCCTAAAATAACTAAGACAAAACCTGGGGTTCCCCATTCTTGCTCTATCTGACTTAAAATAACCTGACAGTGAACTTTCCTGGCTTTTTTGGGTTTTAATTTAGTAGAAGTATTGTTGTATCCTGAAATACTTATAGAAGAGTGAACATTTGGGTTTGGTTACTAAGAATACCAAACAAAGGATACAATTTCTTAGCTTTCAGGGAAGTTTTGTGTAGATACCCACCACCACCACTGCCATCACCAATTCTGTGGATTTTAACAATCAAGACTTAAGTGACTCTGCAAGAGCTCACTAGCAATTAAGTGCCTGAGTAAGCAAGTACCTATAACAAGCTCTATTGACTTCAAAAGGGGTGCTTGTATAGGACACCATTCTACAGTCATGACTAATGAAATAAACATTGGTATCCTCTGCTTCTTCTCTAAGTTCTCAGAGAGGTTGGACCTGACAAAAATCACAACTCCCATTACACAACTCAACCTTAAGGTAAGATATATCCCCTTATTACCTTACTGCTACAATGGTTGTCTCCTTGATTGACCATAAACGTAATTCCAGGTTTCTTTGTAATCTTTAACCAAGTGCCATAAAACGGTATTCATCCATCTCATGCTGTTTTTATTGGTATGAATACCAGTACCTTTAGAACAAAAACATCCCTTAATGAAGAACCATACCAGTGTATGCTTCAAAGGACACTCCTTGCACTCTGATTCACTGTCTGCTCTCCCTTTGCTATCATATAACAGCAGAAACTTGGCTTCTAAATCAGCTACTGAAACAGTTGTGGCCTGTAGCAGTGAGAGACTGAGAGAACCAGCTCTCCTCCTAGAAATCCAGTCAATTAAATTCTGCCCGGAAGGGATCCAATCCAATATCAAAGATGCTGCCATAAGGGTAAGTTCCCTGGAGCACAATGTTAATGATTTAGAGCATGCCAGGCTGGCCTGAAGCAGTGGAAAGGAAGCCACACCTAAATAAATAAATAAAGAAATACCTAGGGAAACAGCCACAATCAATACATACAGTAATTTAAAAAATATCACCATGGAGACATATTGCAGTAATTGGCACCCCATTTAAAGGAATATTAAAATTTTCCTGAAATCTCACCTTAATGCTTGAATATTTTCTTTCCCAAGACCACTCAAACATAAAACACCAAAAAGTCTGTTAATACCCATGAAAAAACCCAAGTTAAAGTCAATCATCTCTGAAAGGGACTGCAGCTCCTGCTAGGAGAAGGGGACAAATTTTTTTTACATTCAAAATGGAGACAGAACTGGATGTCTTCTTTGCAGAATGTAATTCATTCGTATATAAACATTGTCATCAGCATTGTATACAAGAACTCTCATAGTACCTATAGTCACTGAAATCACAGTACAGTAAAGGCACCTGGGGACACAAGGGTAAAATCTTGCTAAACTTACTACTCTGTGAAGACTCATCGGCACAACTAAGCGCACAGAAGTCCAAGTGTGTCCTTTTTGTATTTAACCATTATTCCTGAATCACTTCTGTATTTCTCTCCTTGGAAGTGCAAGAGGTCATCTATTTTTTTACAACTGCAGTTAATTCAGTACACAAAAAATTAACAAAATATTCCTTACACAAAGACCACTAAATGACAACAACCATAAAACATTATTATGCTGCTCCCACGGTTACTTTTAAAGCAAACTTCTATGTCTCTATGTCTAGAAGGGTTGAAAATTACCAAGGAAAAAGTTTACACTTGGTAAATAAGGCTAAAATGTAAATTAACCCAGTCTTCACTAGCTGCTTCTGAACCACAGCTGAGCTATGTCTAGAAAAAGTATTTTTCAAAGAAAGAAGCTAAGGGGGAATCTGTACTGGAAAAAATAATTCAGCACACATTTGAAAAGCTAGGAAAGACAATCATGGAATCAAAGAGCTATTCAGGTTGGAAAAGACCCTTGGGATCACTGAGTTCAACCATCATCCCTAATCTACAAAGTTCTCCCCTAAACCATATCCACCAACACCACATCTAAATGACCCTTCAACACATCCAGGGATGGTGACTCCACCACCTCCCTGGGCAGCCTATTCCAGTCTCTAACCACTTGTTCTGTGAACATTTTTTTCCTAATGTCCAGTCTAAACCTACCCTGTTGCAACTTGAAGCCATTCCCTCTTGGTCTGTCACTAGTTACCTGTGAAAAGAGACCAGCACCAACCCCTCTACAATGACCTTTCAGGTAGTGGTAGAGACTGATGAGGTTTCCCCTCAGCCTCCTCTTCCTCAAACTAAACATTCCCAGCTCCTTCAATTGTTCTTGATAAGATTTTTTCTCTAGGCCCTTCACCAGCTTCGTTGCCCTCCTCTGTCCTTGCTCCAGCACCTCGATACCTCTCTTGAATTGAGATGCCCAAAACACGACACAATACTAGTTAAAAACACAACTCTGTAGACAACGAAAGGGCATCTTGACTTTTTTCTCTGACCAAGAGCCCAAGCTAGATCCTGTGATATGAACAAGAAATAAAGCACTGAGCCTTTAGATATTGTGGAAGAATGTCTGATCATACAATAAATCACTTCTATGATGTTAAGGTGATGTTAAGTGAACATGACTATGCTGGGAAAAGCATAAGAAAATAGAAGTCAAAACAGCAACAGAACAAGCAAGCAGATATTTACTTGTTACTATAACAACCAAACAGCATTCACTAGAAAGCATTTATGCTAGAAAGACACTCTGAGAAATAACCAGGAAAAATAAGAGAAATTACAACCAAAACAGGCTACAATAGATTTGATAATTAGTCCTATTCTACATCTGTTAGTGAGATGATGATGTGCAGACCATAGTACTCTGTATTACCTGGTTGTTTGTCAGGAGCACCCACAGTACAGGGAAGTTATGTTCCAGTTCGGCAATAAAGGCATGGTATGAACAAAGATGACAAAAGGAAGTTTGAACTATCAATTAATACAGATTATTCTCAAGTCATTGATCTATCCCATTTGATATACATCTCTCTCCGGGTCTGCAATGCATTCTGTACATTAGCAAAAACTACTCTTATCTAGTGGTATCTTAGTGTCACAATAACTCCCAGTTGAAAATCCAGATAAGCCTTGTAAAATCTGTATTTAGTGTCTAATATATATCACATGGAAGATTAAGATCTACTTACTAAATTTTTGCTCTCTCTGTAAGAAGCTGGACAAGTTCTACAAACTCTGATGATTCTGTGAAGTCTCAGCAAGGAGAAGCAGCACTGGTGATCTTATTAGGACATGGCAACCTACATCACCTCAAATCACTTGCACACCCAGCTCATTAGTGACTCCATTTTTTGCACCTCTGAACACCCAGATATTTTAGCTCCCCACAGGTAGTCAAAAAGGCAGATCTTTTATTACCTCTTCCTTTGAAAAGAGAGAGAGGGAGAGAGAGAGAGAGAGAGAGAGAGAGAAAGGGGGAGGCAGAGGGAAGCAGCAGCCAAGGGTCCTTTACTTTCAAGCACTGCTTCTGAGTGGGATATTTAATGTTGGCAGTCATACTGTACACTCATTCCTTTAGAAAAATTCCTAGGGGAAGAAGCTACACCAGAAATACTGGCTGAAATCCCTAAGGTCAAAAGAAAAACCGTTCTTGTAAGCTTAGTGAAAACCTATCTGATGGATACAAATGAAAAAAAAAAAAATAATAAAAAAAGTTGCCTACTTTATAAAGACCTCCAAAGTAAATAAAAACCTTGAAGGGAAATGAACAAGTTACAGCATCAAGTGAAATAGCAGAAAGATAAATCATTGCAGGAAGCCAGATTCACTCCACTGCAATAAGTCAGTAGCAGGACAAAAGACTGGAAATCACAGCAGGTTTTAATAGATTGAAAAACGGATGAACAGTCTGATCCAGCAGCTATGTCTTCTCCCTCTAAAAATCTTAAGAGAAAAGTGGTAGCATTGGCATTTAAAATCTAATCACTTCTCTAAGTACTTCAGATTATGATGCTTTTGACACAGGGTTAGAGGTGATCAGTTTCAACCGGCAAAGCAGATTAAGACCTCACATGAAAAAATAGTAATCTATGAAAAAAAGGAGCAGAAGAAGAAAGTTCAGCAAAATAACTGATGGGGAAAGCCATTGGGCCTAACTCTCTAAAACAAAAATACATTTACTTTGATTGAATTAGCATGGATTTAAAGTACTTAGCTGACTGAAGCCTTTGGACCCATTATGGTCAATGTGAAATGAAATAGCCTATTTAAAAAAAAAAAAAATATATATATATATATATCAGTAGCAGAGGAGGTGGGCATTGGTGAGGAAATCAGAAATCTTTCTATTTCTGTGAAGATACACAATACTGACAATTCTAAATGCAAATTGTTAAGGAGATAATTTAATAACAGCGTATCTTCATGTGAGACCTGTTTTACTGTTATAGCATCATATAATCATAGAATCGTTGAGGTTGGAAGGGATCTTAGAGATCATCAGGTTCCATCCTCCCTGCTATGAGCAGGGACATCTGTAGTATTAATTTGTATGTAAAGCTGTACAGAGAAAAGAGAACCCCAAAGCAAATATGGTCAGGGCACCAGATTAGGATTCATGAGACCTGATTTTTTAACTGTGTCACAAGCTCACTTTTATTTTATCTCCATTTCACTTACAGATGTCCCAACCCATCTATCTGGACATATCCTAGGTACGTTCCACTCTGCGGACATCCTTTGAGTATTCTCTAAATTCTTCTTCATGGCAATTTCAGGAGCCATGCCATCTGCTAGGAGGTTATAATCCTGCTACCAACACGATAGCTCTGCTTCAATATACATATTCATTCTTAGTTTTGCCCAACATGATCCAAGAATAAGAGGCAGGATCAACAGAAGACATGCCACAGGTTGGTACATGTTAGTGTCCTCAGAAGACACTTGATGGGACATTTTTCAAGCGCACAGTGAGACATCAGTTCTCCTGGCAGGAAGCTGTACAAAACAAGGATCAAAATCTTACTTTTTGCTTCTAATTTAACCCTTTTTTATATCCTAAGTAGTCTCAAAATTCTCTTTTTAAATGTCGTTGTCATCATATTTAAATCTCTTTTTGCAAAGCTATCATGGCAACGCACAAGACAATCTAGTTCAATACTGATCCAGCTCATGCTATGATAGAATTTTAATACAACCAGCTCCTTCCAGTTTAATTTGAAAATATGACAAAGCCTGTTTATCAAACACAACAAACCCATCTATCACCTTCTAATTGGAAGCCTTTTTTGCCAGGATGCCAGGTGCCTCACTAATCTGTACACAACTTAATAGGGAAGTTAATAAATTATGCAAGAGAACTAATTATACCTATTTGTCAAAAGATGAGATAGTTAAAGTGAGGATTTAAATAACAAGAAACGAGCATTTTATCCTAATTAGTTTGACCTAAACTTTGGGGGACGGGGAAAAGAGGCAGAAATTTTTCTGACTCATCTCTGAATGGTAAGAGCTATTATACAGGCAATACAAGGCTTAAAGGGCCATTGTTTCATTAAACACTGAAACATGCATTTCTTTCAAATCAAAGCTTATCATCCTGACATCCATCTCCCCAACTGTCCAATCTGCTTATGGCAAAAGTCCACAAAAGGGTAAAATCAACATTAAGCCACTTGGTCAATTTCCCCACCACCACCTTGTTAATCTGAGGTTGTTCTAATCACCACCTACATCTGAGGTTGTACACTCCTCACCACCATAAATAAATAATAGAAAAAAAAGGAGCATGAAGGTCACTCTAACCTACAGAAACTGCATAAAATCAGTAGCTGCACGTGTTTGTAGACACACTGGTTCTGTAGCTTCAGAAATGAGCCCATACTTTTTGAAACACCTAGGAACCACAGGATAACAAGAGTCACTATAGAAGTTAAACATATTACTCTATTTTAACATGATGAGCCAGGAACACTTGAACAAAACTGTACCCATAGCGTTACTAAAAAATCTACCTTTGTCTTTCATATAGCCTATAAAAATGCTAACAAGCATATTACAGAAAAATCATTTTAAAAAACCCACAAAGGAATGCTTATTCAAAGGGACAGAATTATTTTCTCTAAGCACAGGCATGATGGGTCTAGTGAAGAAAAAAAGAAAATATCTGAAACAGTCACCACTGAAATAGAAGAGGTGCTGCCTTTCTTGCTTTGACTTTGAGTAGTGGATATAGGCATAATGTTGTACAATTTTTGTTCTCAAAAACACATTTGATAAATTAAATATTTTTTTTTTAAAGTGTGCAGGCTTGCTAGTTGAGCTTGGTATGGTTTCAGTCTGACCAAGTCTGCAATTAAATCTGTTGTTGCCTTAAATTGACAAATCCTGACTGGAAGCTTCTGGGAATGTCATTAGAAACTGTCTCAATATCAGTATGTTTTAAAATGAAAAACAGAAGATAATTATCATTAAAACAAAGGCTTATATATAAGAGCATAGTCTTTTATCCCGTGCTGCAATAAAGAAACAAATTAACAAATAATTTTTACAAGATAAATTGATATCAGGAATTTACTCAGCATCATTTTCCTTGTTCCTATTTTGTAGTGGGTGTTCCAACAGACAAAACTCTCTAAAAGATTCACTTGGGTTTTGGATTACATCCAAGGGAAGAAGTTCTACTAACTTCAGTGCACTTTGGATCAACTGAACAGATACCATACCATATTTTTCTATGCAAATCTGAAGGAGGGATATATTTGCTCTCTCCTGAATTTTGCAAATGCCAGCAGAAAGCAGTCTAGACACACTAAGAAACATTGTCTTGAATATAGTTGGTTTTTTTAATCTGAACATTCACAAGAAAGCAAGACTGCAAGTTCTACTTTCACCAGTTCATAATAGGCTTGATGCTTTCAAGTGTTACTGCGCTTTGTCCTTATTATTTTATAAGCATTAGTCTTAGATAACAAAACATACAGTCCACCATACATTTTCCCTCTCAGTGCAATCAGCAAGAAGCACAGTACAAAATGCAAGACCAAAGAACGAGAGCAGAATTCCAGAGGTAAAACCACCGTAATATTACTGAGTACATCTTCCTGCAGCAAATACATTCCATGGGTATACAACACAGACCCATCTCAATCTAATATTGAAGATATGTTATAAGGACTTCTTATAGTTGAGATTCAACAGCCTTTAGAAGCTTCTCTATGGCCTTCATACTATAATTTAAGCTCCATACTTGCTCCATCCACCATAAATAGGTAAGAGATTACTCCTTTTCTTCTTGAAAAGGCCATCTGTATATTTTAAGGTATATTACATCCCATCTTCTTTCCTTTTTTTAAGCTAAAAAACTCTAGTTTTTCTTCATTACTTTTTCTTCTGAATGCTGTCTTCATTGTGATCACATTGGTCCAACAATTTTTTCTCAACAGTAGGACAGTTACAGGCACCATGGCTTCAAAAAGCACACAGTATAAAATCAATGTCAGTTAGCTTCCATTTCGCAAATCAATTTTCTTCCCCTAGAACACATACAGTTAAATTCTGAGGAATTATTCAATTTATGGTACTGAAATAATATCCCTTTCTGACCATTGTGGTGTGATACTTAACTTCAATGTGGCAGCATCACATTTCAACACTCAAAATCACACATTTCCCATTAATCAATAAGTCAACAGATTACTAATACATTTTTGATGTTGAGCAAACATTAATGCCCCTATCACAATGAAACAAAATTCTTGGCTATTTGTTTAGAGCCTACCCATTAGCGCTGAAACAAATGCAGGCCAAAACCAGAAAAAGATTATCACAAAGAAAGCAAGAGTGTAGGAAAGTAGTATGTATGGCACATCTTGAGCTTTATATGTCCACCAATAATAGCCTGCTCCAAAGGCACTAATTTGTGCTACAATGATTCAGAATATCTCACTGTTAACAGGGCTGCTGGAGAAAACTAAGTCTGACTGGGCAGCTGTTCCAGCTTAAGTTTTCCCCCATAAAGAACTGCATTGTTGCAACAGTTTCTTCAGAGAAAACAAAAAAAACCACATCAAAATTATTAGCTCAAGTTCATCTAAGATTGCAATATCAAATTCCCTGCATTAAAGGTGCTTGTTGATGTCATTCTCCATGCCAGAACTAAGTTCCTGGGAATAAAAACAGCTGACACTTTTTGTGATAATCCAATTTACTAATAAACCAAACAATGCAGTCTTTAGAAATTCAACTCCCTTTTCACTCAGTTTTGTTTCAAGTCTTGGCACACGTCCTCAAATTCACCTTTGCTGACAAACTACAACTACTTAGTAGCAAAATTTTTCAAGCTGTAGATTTCTGTTATCTTGTTTACACCCTGTGAGAACATGTTAAGGTTATTTTTTAGTTGTTAAGAACTACTGTTTCGTGTGTCTCATCACCACTGCCTTAACAAGTCATACAGGCTTCATGAGTCCCTTTGGTACTTTGTCTTTCATTATCAAAAGCAAATGCTGCTTTATATACGTATTCATAAAATTTTTCATTCCCCTCCCTCCCAAGTTCGTAATTCTCAGCACTGCAAATTCAGAAGTGGTTTGCAAAACAGTATTGTAGTCTTGTTTTTACAACTATAGCAAGAATTTCACAGAGCACTAAGCATAAAAAAAGGTGGGATGAATGCAATACAATTCCACTAATAAATTAGAGTAATTCAGAATCTGAGCCTTCTTGCTGGAAAACTTGTCTGCACATAGGTCTGCCTAAGCACAAGCTCCTTCATTCATGTATCTTGCTTTGTATTAAAAGTCACAGACAAAAAGAAGGGAAGAAACAGATTTTCTAGTATGCATATAAATCTAATGTCAGTTTAGTGTACAGAAATCCACATTAGTTTAAAGCAAACCTGTTCACGCAGGAAAGCAGTCTAGCTGCAGCAAGACCATAATGAAGAATCAATTAGCTCATAAAGACTTCTGAACTGCTGCATTAGAAAATAACTTCTAATACCAGCTGAGCTCTTCAAAGTTAACTTGGATGCAATTTATTATGTATATATTTTGCCAGTTTCTCTGTCATAGATCATTTTTGAAACCTAGAAAGAAAAATGATATGTAGATCCTGTGATCTACAAAGGGGAGCAGTATATATACTGGATTTTTTTTTTTCATTAATGTAATGTCTTTCATTCCAAAGGACTGTTATGCTAGTTCTCATTTCCAAGAGGCACGAAACAAAAAACGTATTAACATGACCTCCTAACTATATAATTTGAAATACTGAAAACAGATTCATGCTTTTATAATACAAAGATTTCTGACTCCTTACTATCACAGCAACATCTACCCTTAGATGTTTTAGTCACCTTTTGTTGAAGATACCGGGGGGAGGGAAGAAAACATTTAAAGCCTTGAAAAAGGTAAAGGAATAAATGAACCTTTGGTGTTTTTTAAAAAAAAAAAATTAAAAATATTTAATTCCATTATTTTTAGCTAAAGGACACAGGAAGGGAAACAATCTTCTAGCCACTACTGTTCTTTAATGTGTTAAAGTTCAAGCATGCTGAAGTTCGGTTCTGCTTCTTTGAAAATAACTTTGGGACAAACAGGAGAAGGAACTACTGGAAAAACAGAATATGGCTTCTGGCATTAGCATATTCAAATTCCTCAATAAAAAATGGTGTCAGCACAGAACTGTGTCAGCTACTGCAAAATCTAGCTACATTATACCAGCTTTAGGGTTCAGACAATTTTGTCAGACTTTTTGGTCACAGGGTCAGAGAAGTGTTGACAAGAAATTGTCATTGTTAGGTTTTTCTTTTTGCTTTTTTAAGATCAGATTAATATAAAACAGAGATGGGAAGAGTCATATGAGAAATTCACAGCATCAGCAGAAGTCAATGAATTTATCAGGCTAAAAGTGAGGCTAGTAAAATGATCCATGCTAAGATACTAGATCAAGATTATGGTGTTGCAAGGTCAGAAAGAATTGGTCAAAAGATTTGGTGACAACAAAAGATAATTAGTGCACTGTCCATATGATCAGGTGTTTATCCATCTAGCTTTAAGTGGTAACTCTCCCTGAGCACCAGTCAAATGCAATACTTCTCTATTTGGCTCACCATGCAAGCTAAGCTTTTGACACAACTGTTTGGTGTGTCACTCCCAACATACTGACATTCTGGCATCTTAGAAATCTTCCTGTGTGAACTACCCCAATTTAACAATAATCATTGCCAACTTGTGTAAACTAACTTGCACAATAACTTGGAGATCTTTACCCAACAAATTAAGTCATTCTTATGTGCAGAAGACCCTCCAGTCTGCAGTACAGTTCTCACCCCTTCTGAAGGGATCTGCAACTGAAGTACTGTTTTATTCAGTATCAGCCTAAAATGGCAAGTACAGGACAACTAATAAAGAAGTGCTAGGATGCAAGGTCCAGCTGAATTAAACAGTAACGAGCAAGTCCAAATAACCATGAGTGGTCTCTAAATGGAGAGTGTGGTAGACAGTAATCCTATAACGTAACTAGCAACTCTGCAAGTTAACAGAAAAAGATAACTGCATAACAACACCTTTACATGTGTTTTTTCCAATTTTGATAATGTGATTTCTCTCTCTGTTAAAGCTCCTTAATCGCTTCTCCATGAATAGTAGCGTTAAGCCAGTTTCCAGGTTCTGACATTTGATTTTAAATTCCTAAACTTGTTAAAGAATCAGCCAGATACAGTTCTCTCTGCTTTAAAAATCCATGAACAGGAACGGAATGCTCATACAGACATTTGCTAAACATCTCACTACAAGTTGTATAGCAGGGCACTGGGAAGTGTTACTTGTCTATGTCTATCACACAAACCTTGTACTGAAGGAAACGACACAGTTGTAAAGTCAAACACAAGTTAAAAAGGAAATTCTAGTAAAGCTATTGTCAAATGTGGAGTAAAACGTGAGAATTAGGGTCCGTTTTGCAATCTTTTTCAGCGCTTGTATGTATTTATTTTACAGAATTTACCGCTTCCAGTGGCCCATTAAGCGCACATCAGAACCCTGCACTTCAATCTACAGGAAAATTAACTGCCCCAGATACACTTGTCTAACGTTAAACACAAACAAAGTAACAATGGCTACACAATCAGGGAGAAGGGTGACAGTGGAGTCCAGAGAGAAGAAAGGGAGAGATGACATGCTCCAAGACTAGTTTAAGCTCTTATTCCTAGCCACGTTCCTATCCTCAACTTCATATTGTAATTTTTCTGTCCTAGACGCCAAATCCCAGACCCAGTTTCCTTACCAAGTTACTCATTTTGTCTGAAAAGCAGAGTTCCACAGACTTTATCCCTTTCCTGATTCCTATTATACTACTCTCATTTCAAATCAGTTCTGTCCAGCCAGCTTTATGGCTTCTCATCTACTAACCCAGTTTGGCTCCGTATCTGTTCAGACATAGCAATCCTGCCTTCAACAAGCAAATAGGAGCATTTACCTTGCAAGAAATCATCACCTTTTTGTCCTTATCATTTACAGAACTTCAGAGGGACCAGACAAATTCTCAGTGTCAACACAGCTCCAGACTCCTCACTACCCTTTGAAAAAAGCTATTTGTCTCCATCTTGGGAAACAAAACAAAGACGACTGGGATGCCTGTAGAGGAACGACCCATACTGCAATATACTTTTCAAATAAAGATCCCAAAGTCTAAGCAGACACATGTGCTATGCAAACAGTACATAAATGGAGTAAGCAACATATGCACTACAGTTCTCTGCCATTTATGTATATGCAAGCTATCTCTCTTCCTCTTCAGGAAAACAACAGTCTCAGAGCAGTCACTGGTTCAGGTTTAATCCAGTTTCAGGTTTAAAGTGACAGCAGTATTAGGAAAGAAACCTGCAGTGCTTTCATATCCACATATCCAGTTGGAAATACCAATCATAGGTACTGTCACCTCCTTTCCCTTCTGAGCAATATCAGAAAACTGTCCACCAGCACCATCTATTCCGACTCAGAGCAACATAGCTGAAAGATGGTTGCTCTGAGTGTGTATTTCAGACACCATTTGGCACATAGCAAGAAAGGAAGAAAGATCTGTAGTTCGGGTGAGACTGCAGTTCACAAAGCTACAGCGGCACCAAGCGGTGAGCAGCTGAATTTGGGTCTTGGAGCATGTTTTTTTTTGTTGTTGTTGTTGGTTTGTTTTGTTGTGGTTTTTTTTATTATGCTACAAGCCACACTTGACATATTATGAATTAAAATGGCTCAGCAGCTCACTTGTCCTAGGGAGTCCAGCTTTATTAAAAATTCAGCTGAATCCACACACTGGCACAGAATAACAAGTGGCAGAGCTTCCCATTTAGTACTCTTAAGCAAGTGAAGTACAGAACTACTAAGCTGACAAAAAGCATACGCACGTCAGTAACGAGCAGGAAGCAAACAAAGATACTTTAATATTCGTTCTCAGATACAACTACGATTAGTCATTATCAGACCACTTTACTTTGAACGTTCAAGGTCACACAATCCTCTACACTGGAGCCATTACATCTTTTCCTGCATCCTACAGGGAATACCTTTGTATGTATTTAGCTCCTTTCTAGCATCTGCCACATGTATCCTGCTGCTATGGTTTGAGGGAGCCTAGGCTAATTTTATGGTATTACTAGGGGGACCTACAGATAAGGTGTTTAGGACACTGAGGGATCAAGGGGGCAGAAGACAGAGGGGTCGGTATTCCCTCCCATGTCCTGCCATAGCCTATAGAAGCCGGGAGAAGCAGAAGTCTCCCTCTTTCCTACTCCCTTCTTCCTTGCTGCTTCACTGTGCTTGGAGGTCTTGGTGAGAGGCTCCTGTCCTTTGTCAGCTTGCCATGTGCTCTGCAAGATCTGAATCCATCAGGTGCTGAGAAGAGAGCTGTGAACCATTTTCCGGAGTCAGCTCTTCGAGACTCTTATATCAGCCTTCATGAAGACCAGGTTTCATACCTATGTTTGTGTATTTGTTCCTCATTCCCACTTGTTCCAATCCCTTCCCTGTTCTAGTTTCAACTTCCAACCCTTAAGTCTCTATTCCTTATTCCCCTTTCATCTTGTTCCTGTGAGGGTGGAAGGGAATAACAGAGAGCAATTCTGTTCTGGGTTTCTGGTTCACCCTGACCACTAAACCAAGACAATCATCACCCTCAGTCTTAAGAAGTTTTGCACATTATAACTTCCCTTGGCAGCTCAGAAACAAACACAGGAAAAATAAAATAAAATAAAATAAAATAAAATAAAAATGAAGCAAAACAAGAACACCGTGTACCTTCAATGATCATGTCAAGAAAAAAGATTTTCCCCTGGGGTTAGTCATAATAACTATATGCTTCATCCTACTGCTTCTCCCAACAACATGCTAAGTTCCTAATCAAACCTGGAAGAACAGAAGAGGAAAACATGTAATTATTTGAATAATGTTAAAAAAACCCAAAACCCTGCAGCTATTTCAAGGGCACCAGTGCATTATTTCTACAGAAAATGAGAGATTGTTTTATCATGCATTTGTACTGGCTAACACCTAATAGGAGCTATTATTTACCCAGGCAGCTGACAACAGTGCTTGTTCACATGGAACAACG
Source organism: Apus apus (assembly GCF_020740795.1). Classification (NCBI taxonomy): domain Eukaryota; kingdom Metazoa; phylum Chordata; class Aves; order Apodiformes; family Apodidae; genus Apus; species Apus apus. The sequence goes on along the minus strand of NC_067294.1, from coordinate 12,832,607 downwards.
TATTTGAAGTTAAACATTTGTTGAGATACTTGGGCCCAGTTTTTCAAGTAGTGAAAGGCAATTTAGCCTTTTGCCTGGTATAACTGATAGTTTTAGAATGGAAATTCATTGTTGTTGGAACTGTAACTAAAACTGAAACAGACTGAATATTCTCCCAAATCTGAAAAAACTAACCATGATTGCTATCATGATCAGATTCTCAAAGAGTTGAACATGAGTTACAGGTCTTTGGAAGTACATGTAATCAAAAAGCCACAGACAATCAGCAATACAGTTTAAGAATTATTTCAATATTTACCAAAAAACAACTCTGGAGAAGAGAGTAACTGTAAAAAGGAGCAGGTCTTTGTGGTACCCAGTGCATCACAGTAATAAGGGAAAGGTTTGTAATATACCAGTAATGTCAAGATCACAGAATCACAGAATTTTTGGAGTTGGAAGGGACCTTAAAGATTGAGTTCCAACTGCCTTGCATGGGCAGGGACGCCTTCCACTAGAATAGGCTGCACAGGGCCCCATCCAATGGGCCTTCGAACACCTCCAGGAATGGAGCCCTCACAACATCTCTGGGCAGCCTGTTCCAGTGTCTCACCACCCTTACACTGAAGAATTTACACCTGATGTCCAACCTAAATCTCTCTTCTTTAAGCTTAAAACCATTACCCCTTGTCCTCTCAAAAAAGATGAAGCCCAAGACTGCAGCTGGGGTGATACTTCATTTCAGTAATTAGAAAAACAGCAGAAGCTCAGAGGTTCAAGCAGCCATAGAAGTCTCTGAAGCTTATGACCTCTTTCAGTGGCATAGGGTGTTAGTAATATGGTCATGTCCCAGCATAATCAGGTGTTTTTTTTTATTCCAGCTCAGTCTTCACTTCAGAAATCAGACGACGCAAAACCTGAGCTATGAAGATCTTTACTAGACAAAACCACTAAAAGTCTCAGCATTTTTTTAACATTTAAATTCAAGGTCAAGTGGTTGTATTCTATCTGTGAATGTCCTGACTAAAAATTCATGCTTTGTCCGTAAGCTCTACTTTCCCCCCCCAACCCCTTGTTTTTAACAGATGGTAACAATGTTGATCTACACACTAAAAGAAACTTATTTCTAATTCCAAAACAGGAAAAATTATCTTTATATCATTTCCCACTGAGATGTAATTAATAGATATTGCAAACCGCCTGGAGATCCTCCAATAAAGTGCTTTTGTTTGGTTGGTTTGGTTTTCTGTAGGGTCCTTTACAGCTTGTTTTGGGGTTTTTCTATTTTTATTTTTAAGTGCTGTGCAATATTTACAGCCTGTATTTGACAAAGCATTACAGTTTACTTCTGTGAAATTTCTCATACCTCACTTCGTTCTCTTCAATATACAGCTTGAGGAAGCTTTATATTAAGAAACTGTTTTTTATAAAAACCTGTTTTATTTCACAAGCTGTGGTTACTCAAAAAATCACAATAATTTCTCAGTCAGGACCCATGAATCTAGATGTTGCTCACTGAAATGACTCCCATGCAACTTCTATTTTTCAATGATGAGGAAAAAAAACCCTGTTTGGCGATTTTCTTGTCTTTATTTATTCTCTACATAACTTTTTATCTTGTCAGAAAGGAATACCTAATTCTAGTTTTGTTGTTTGTTTTGTGTTTGTTTGTTTGTTTTTTAATAAGGGATTAAATAAGTTGATAACTGCTAACTGATATTGTTCCTCAGCTGCTAAAATCCATTTAACTAAAAAATGGTATTTATTACAATAGATACCTAATGTTACTCCTTAACTGAGAATAGTTTATTACCTTACATAAGGTCTTCCTTAGCACTTGAGAGAAGCATAAGCATGTCTAGCAGAAGCTTTAGAAAACAAAATTAAGTACCAAAACACTTCTCCACTAACTTTGTATCAGGAGCTGCAAGGTTTTCCATTAAAAGCATGTTAGCAATTCTAGAAAGACATGACATGTACCAACCTGAAATTATTAGACATTATTACTCATCTATCTGAATCTACTCTTTGGACCTTTTTTTTTTTTCCAAGTGGTTTGTACTAGTCCCAGACAGAACAGTTCACACTCTGAACACACGGTATAATAACATCTTCAAATGCAAGCACAACCGTTTCTACCTTCAGAAGATTCAAATGCTTGCCAAAATAACCCAAACAAGCAAACCAAGTAAGACCAGAAGACAGACCTGGCACTGAACAGGTGAAGCCTGCTGTTAATGCTACCCAGCACCCTCTGCTACCTTGTACACTGCATAGGAGGTTATTAATAGCTAAGGCTGGTTTGAGAGAAATCAGTTTTCAGCAGCGTGAGACACAAATTACTAGGGTAATCTGAAGTAATTCAAGAGCTGTCTTTTTACCTTAAACACTTTGGTCTAACCCCATATTTACTTCAGGATCATCAGTGTTTGTTCATCAGTATGAAAATATCAGTTTACTTTCTGTTGCCAATACTTCGGCTTTTTTCTTTGTTAGTTGCTGTCACTGGGTCTACATCTTTTACTGGTTTAAGGGCATTTCCTTCAGGATGTTTGCATGTAATACTTGTTCACTGATCAAGTGAAACAACCCATATTTTTCTTGCCCTGGATGTCTCTGTTAGTGTCCTGTCTTACCAAGGTAAAGGAAAACATGCATGTATCTGTATGACACAGCAAAGCCTAAAATTATGATCCAGTACTAAGAGTGGAAGCTGATACATCCAGTTAAGATAGATAGTTGTCTTATTCCCATTTTTTCATTACATCACAGGGCAGTAGTTCCAGTTTGAGTTAGAAAAATTATTGAAGAAGGCAGTTAAAATACCAAGGTTCCTTCCAAGCCCTAATGAAGTTTGACTCAAGGACACAATTCATAATGCTTGTAAAATTCCACTTAGATCTTTCAATATATATGCTGAATGTTCCTGTTTAGCCAACATTTCTTGGAATCCTGCTAAGCTTTTGGCCCTAGTGAAACCTTGCTGCTCATTGCTTCTGTAGCAATGCCTGTTTCCCTCTTCAGTCAGACCATAATGCTATTTGTTTTATCTTACAAAACATTCATCTTGTAAGTCAGGCAAAAAGCCAACACTATATGGCACCAGTACTGTCTCAGGGCCTTAGACTTCGTACCATGTTCCCTTAATATTGATTGGCATTTTTTGTTTTGGGCTGGGTTTTCTTTGCAACATTTGTCTCAATGAAGACAATCACTGCCATTTTCTTCCTTGAGGCGAAAAGAGGATGACAATTCTAACATTTATATTTGAGATAGCAGAGTACATTGGAATGCCTGCCTTGTCTGCTTATGCTTCCTTGCTTGGTGGTACTGAGGTTTCTGCCATCTCTCAAAGTTCATTGGGCATATACAGAAATAGGAATTCCCCTTATTTCACCCACAAATACACAGGTGAATTTTATTCACTGCAGCATAAGAGACACACTTACCTAACCTCACCGAATTTTTATATCAAAGTTGTTGCTTAACAAGAAGTCTATTATCAGCATGTGGCAGCAACCTGCAAAGCTATGATCCACAAGAACTCCAGAGTCAGCTCCAGCCTGCAACATGCACTGCCACCAGATAAGACTTTGAGTGAAGTGACCCATCAATGCTTTATCAGAGCAAGGAAGGAGAGAGGGAAAGACTGGCATCCTAACAGTGGCAACATAGAACAGTTTTATTCACCCTGCAATATCAAATACAAGGATGTGAAGTTTACTCGAGACACACAATGAAAGAAGATTTCAATTAGCAGACACTAACTTGTTCAGTAACAAGAAGGCAAACACCATCTTCACATGACACAAAAAATCCCTCCACGCTGAAAGCCAAGCACCTACTTGCATATTAGTGATTTGATTCAGTCTCAGACTGATTTCCTATAGCACTCCAAAAGAACCCGTCACCTCTCCAAGTACAACAATTTGCATATGCCACTTAATACGCAGCATTCCTCTAAACAGAAAACAGAAACCACCATCAAGATCTCTGTCAAGTCTCTCTGAACTGGGCATTTTACCCTCTTTTCAGCATGGAATCACAGCTATGTTCACCTTTGCTTCTTACCACTACAGCTTATCTGAATATACCAAGCCCACCCAACAGTCTTGCAGTACTCAGTAATTCTCTTCTCCCCTCTGCAAGTGCACATCATACATAATTCAAGGAAACTGCACATCTAAAACCCTCACAAAAAAAAGAAAAAATGAAGCAGATGACCAAGATTAGCACACTATACTTCTACAGCCCTAAAGCAGCTTGGCAGGGTAAGGGCAGTAAGCTTCACCTCTAATAGGTTTCTCAGGAAAAAGACATGCAGGCAAACAAGAACTCCAAGTATTAATGAAAGCTTTAAACTTGATACTACAGTCACAAACCAAGACACTAATTTTAACATGGCTTTGAAATTAGCAATGCCAGAGACAAGTCCAAGTTATTGCTCATTTAAGAAAATTAACTGTCCATGTGTGTGACACATCTTCAAAGTGTCTTCGTATAAATCAGTGAGAAAGTTTGGAAACTTAATCAATTTTATCATCACCTGTGTGGAGTAGGTATCTCCCAACCGTGGAAATGGTGTGTATTAAGTGGCATTAAGGAAACTCCATTTCAGGGCATCACAACATGCCTGCATGACAGGAGATACGGTAAGGCACAAGAGCTTCAGAGGTCTGGCAGGGAGTGTGTGACAGACACATCCTGAGTGTCCATAAACTGGAGTTAATACTAACACTGTAGGATTCACCTTGTGGGTTTGTGCAATAGATTTTTTTCCCCATAAAAACAAGTTCAGAACAAAACACCACTACAAAACTGACATTTTCAAGCAACTACTGACTCCTCTGCCAACACCACAAGAAATCTTATGGAACAGTTACTTAGCCAACCTATTTAGTAATCTGTATCATGAAGATGAAAAGAATAAACTATTATTACATAGACAAAATACATATACATCTTATGTCAAATGCCATACAAATGACCTGTCACAATTAAGTCATTCATGGTAAGAAGTTGATATACATACACACCCATCAAGCTAATTACTTACTGCCTTTTTTTTAAACTGATATAACAGGCACAGTTCTGCTAGTGGACAAATCCTGACCATATATTAAAGCATACTTCCAAGCAACTTTTATGATAACTACAGGTGGAGACATATTATAATAAGAATACCTAATCGAAATGCATCTCCATTTTGCCTCAGACAGAAGACATGCTACTTGAGCCCTGAAACATATTTAATTTAAATCATAAGCAGATTTTCAGGCAAAATTGACTCTAAAAAAAACGTTTGAGAGAGTCCTGGAAGAGTTCATAGTGCTGCAAATGCTTTACAACTATGTTTTTGGCTTCTGTGTACCCCTCCACATCCATGAAGGCTCCTTATTGAGGCAGGCAAAGAGATACGAATCCCACAGAGGACTATACTTGTGATAGGAATTTGACATTTTTCACTGACATGTTGAGTCACTTTAGGTCCTTGTGAATTCATTGGAGCATTAGCTGTTCAGTATGGGTCCTTTTAACACATGTCCATTAAAAAAAAAAAAAAAAAAAAAAGAGAGAGACAAGCCATCTGCCTTTCACCTTTCAAAACTGATTGATTGGGGTTTGTTGTTTTGTTTTGTTTTCCCTCTCCCCCTCCATTTCGGTGTTCCACAAATTGAAAAGGCAGAAAGCTTCCAGTTATATCAAAGATATAGGGGGAGAAAACAAAGACAGAACACAGCAAAAATGCCTGCCTCTCTCCCTCCATTTAGGTACAATCCAGAAATGTACTATATTTTACAATAAAAACTTAAGAGTATTCCACGTAAAAAATTATCTAAATTCACATCAATAAAAGTACTGAACAAGAAGTTCAAAGCAGTGATTGCAGCAACTAGTAGCTAACACGGCCTTCCTCTTCCTCCCACTCATTGATGCAATTCCATTTGAAGTGAGTTTCATAAAGAGCGTGCCCCATCACTTGAACTAATGATTAATCCAATTACCTGGCAGAAATTGATACTCTATTGCTTATGCTACTGTCTTCAGACACCGGTCATACAAGAAAACAGGAATTTGCTGTAACAGCTGTATGCACACAGAACACAGCACCTCTGAACACTGGGGCTCAGACTTTAAATGTCATGATACCAAAACCTTAGAAAAGGAAGGTGAAAATGAATGATGCTGACAAGTAGGTGACCACCTGGTATTAGCCCTCATTCCTGCTTTCCTTAGGGTCTAAACTTTGACCCTCAACAGGAGCTTTTATCTCAGAATTAAATCCAAGAAAAATGTATATAGCAAGAGGATTTATTTTTTTTCAACAAAGATTAAGCAGAGAAATTATTAACAGAAGCAAGTAAAAAATTAGAAATCAAGCTCATTCTAAGAATGGATCCAGAATTAAAGTTCAGAGTTTGAACATGCCTTATTAATAAGGCTCAAGTATTATTTGCTACAGCATGTTATTTTGATTTATACGCTCAGGGACAGAGAGGTAATCAACGTGATACCTTCAAGAAACACTACATAATAGACAAGTATTTATCACCATTGAGAAGACAGTGACAACCCTATTTTCTATTACTGTCATTTCAGAACGTAGGTTTTCCCTTTTGCTGTTTCTTTTAGTACACGCAAACAAAAGGTAAACTGGCTGTCACCTTTAGGAGCAACTAGCACTGCAACACAAATACACAGTTATGAAATCAGGAAAGGATAAAGTGTTACAAAATGTTAGTTCCCAGTGACAGTGAGACTCTTTAATTCCTGAAATCGGTAATGGCAAGGCACACCTCAGAGATAAAAGTGAGAAGTTGTTCCACATACCAACAAATGAATTACTGAAACTAGGAAATCTTCCATACAAGAATCAGTATGGATCTACTCTCTCTTGAAAGCATAAGTCACCAGAAAACACACTAAACTGACCATCTGTTCGTCTCTGATAACATGCAATTAAGTAATTTATTTATTCAGCACTTAAACCCTCTCCCTTCTCTACATATTAGTCAAGGATGATTATGCTACAAATCCAGATGTAGTTAACATATTGTGCACTCAAGTGAGCAATGTCTTTGCAGGCACATGACTTGCCTTCTGGCTATCCACCTTCAAAATCTCAGCTGTGTTGCCTCGAAGACCTTATGTGTTATGCTCTTCTATTCTCACAAGCTGGTCAAGTATTAAGGCATTTTGTATGGTGATTAACTGGAAAATGCACAGGATTATATACCGTACTGTGGGCCATGGTAACCATGCACAGCTCAGGTGTACACATCTGCCTCGAATTTCTTCCTTTCTACAAAATACAGGGCTGCTGATGATACAAAGTCAGATCACAGTAGAGCACTCAAACAAAGCTTCCTACAGTATTGCCAGCCACTACTGCTACTTTGGTACTCTAATAGACCCTCCTGGGGATCCCCCGGATTTGTAATATCTTACTGACCTCTCAGAAAGCCAATGACTGCCTAAGACAGTCTTTCCTAGCAAAGCATATGTCTATCTCTGCTCTTCATGAAGGTTGGTATAGAATTCTCAAACTGCTCAAGTGATGTAACGAAATGTCTCACAAATCCAGTTGAAAAAAGAAACCACATTGGGACAAACTCAAGAGTACTCTATATTCAGTGTTATCTTACCTACTCATGAGAAGCCTCTCCCACAAAAAATATCATGTAATTCAAATGTACAGGACTGGAAGAAGCTCCATTTCTACTTCTCAGTACATAGTTACCAGACTTCCAAGTTGATTCAGATGAAATAATTTACTGTATAAGTGTTCTTCCTCATGCCTTACGGCAGTTTAAAAAAATCTTCTAAACCTTTGGATTGATGCAGTTTTAAGAAGATACCCACAGTTTTGCAGCAATTTTTGTTTGGCTTGACTTGCAGGTTGTTTTTTGGTTTTTTTCTTTGTTTTAAGATGAAGCTGCTGCATTGAGAAGAGGTAATTAAAATAGCAACTCTTGGCATCAGTCCTGCATCACAAAGTAATGCATCTGGAGTCATGGAAGCCTTGGACAGAAAGCCTTCACACATTTCGACACTGCACACAAACAAACCTTGCCCTAGAAATCCTTTTCCAAGATGGCACATTTTAATCTGTACCAGTTTTAGGATTACCCTCTTGGAACTTATTAGAATACAAGTTCAGGAGTAAATTGATGAAGATTTTTTTGCCATAAAGGTAGACATGATAGAGGTATTCTTTTAACAGCAGCTTCTCTGTATTTGTCTGGGAAACTACTGCCAACTTATAATATCTTGAGCTAAGGCCAACCTTTGCTTTGCAGTTTTGATTTATGAAATTGCTACAGCCATTATGGGCATTTCTTCACAGAGTGAGAAAGCCCTTGGTTCTCATATATATTGAGCTTTTCTTAATTTGTTTTTACTATTAAAGCCTAAAGGCTAGATTGAACTGTTCATCCCACTTGTAAACCAAAAAGAACAAACTCCCATAAAGCTCAGTAGCTTACCATCTTCGCCTTGGAGACCCACACATCCTTTCTAGTCAAATAACTCCTCTGAAATATGAAAGCGTGATTTACATCAGCTCACTAAGGACATTTTCCAAATGACAAATACTTAATTCCAAAAACTCAATTTTAAAACAATTTTTTAACTATTTTACCTCTATTTTACCAGCATATATTATTTCCAGATTGCAAACACTCGTGTGATTTTTAGCTCCAAATCCATGATTTAGCTCAGATCCACTTAAAACTAAACTGTGATTTATAATAAAGCAGAAAATTATGAGGAGCTCTTTAAGTGACTCCCTACTTCTAATAGCAGTTTTGAAAAAACTTGGCCAGGACAAGGGGGAGGGGCGAGAGGAAAAAAAACACAGCACCTTTAACCTTACTGAATCTAGAAGGTAAGGTTTTAGAAGATACAAGGGTTTGAAAATTCGGGCTCCCTTAACTGGACCCACAGTAAAAACAAACAAACTAAAATATCTGTGCTGACATTACCATTTTAAATTTCACGTCTCACAATTGCTATGTGAAACACTGGCTGTAGAAAACAAACCACGTACCTCAACAGAACTAATAAACAAAACTCAAGAACTTGAATGTGTATGCAATATTGTGGGGGAATGATAAAAAAACCTTTACAAATACGCATTACTCCCATAAACAAGGATTCTACAATATAGTGTAAGAAACTTATGAAAATGGTGCATGTATAGACCATCTGAATAGAAACTGATTAATCAAAGGCAAAGAAAATGTCCAATACAAAAATAGTTATTTTCTTTTCCTCTCACTCCATTTTAATGCTTGTATGTGTTACTGGGTGGTGGGGTTTTGGCTTGTATGTCTTTCTAATTGACTAAAATCAATAAACAACAAAATAGTCAGTTATAAATACTATTAAGCTAGTTAAAGTTGGTTTGCAGGTAAAGTCAAAGACACTGAGTCTATAATAAATTCTAGTTTTCCAAAACTTTGCACTTTCCATTTAATTTTGCTTTGATTTATGAGTCAGTCTCCTGGGTGCTAACTGTAAATAAAAAAACATTAACTCCATGAAGGCAACAGTTCACTCTTTTAATAATAAAAAATGCATACTGTTTACACCATTATTGCTTAGGAAATTAGATAACATCCCTTCTAATATCTTGCACACAGGATACTGTAGCAAACTCCTTAATGTGCAATAATAGAGTATTGACTAGGCACAGTGATCTGCTCCCAACAGATTAGACAAGTTCCATGCTGTTAGATCCTCTGTAGCAATACATTTGTGCCACCTTAACAAAAAACTTTTGATAAGAGATGACCTCTAAAGTACAAAAATATCAAATTAATATTTTTTTATTTATTAATAAAATGTTCATAATAATCAGCATTTATTTAATAAACAAGAACTCATACTTTTCTTTTTTCTGTAAAAGCTCTACGAATGGGGTAATCTCAACTGCCACATACATACCATCAGAAGGCAATATGTTATGTCACAAAAAAATGCACCTGGAAATACACTACTGTCACAGGCAGAAAGTTCTGCAGAAGCCAGTACGTTTTTCAAATCTTCATCAGTTAGTTCTGAACAGAAGTGACCTGCATAATGCATACAAGTATAAGAGGCTCTGTTTGGCTAACTTGCACAAAGAACTTGGATCAATGCTCGATCCACTGGACATTCCTTAAACAGATCTTGACTGTTGCCCAACTTCTCAGAACACTTACTGCACTTCCCACTTAACACTGGCAACATTTTGGTGTTCAAGAAGGCAAAATACATGTCTGACTAACAAGAGGTGGGATATGGTAGTTCACTTGCTAGCACTGCTGTTGTTCAAGTGAAAAAAAGACAAGTGGGACTTGGTGCAAATTTAACTAATCGGCCACACTTGATCAACTCAATTAGCTCAAATCAACCCAAGTGTTTCTCTCACTACAGTTACAATTCAACACGGATGCAGGCAAGCTATAACAGCAGATTATATGCAAAGAAATTAACATCTGCTCTGCCTGCCCAATCAGCTGGCCAGAGGTTACCCAGTTTGCAAGTTCCACAGCTGTGTTAGCCAAATACCATGTCCTGTCAAGGTAGACTAGCTAATTTCTTGCCTAGGTAAATATGAACTACAAATATTTCCAAGGAAGACATTTTGTTCATAATTAAACAGGCAATAAAAACAAAATTAATACTAGTATTTTAGGAGCAACTGCTGCATAAAACCAAAGAGTGTGCATACCTTATATAGGTTTCAACTATTTTAATGCAACAAGAAAGGATTGCTTTGTATAAGCAAATGAAATCTTGGATGACCTTGTTGAATTAGTCCCAAGATTCCAAGGTGTCTCCATGTGGAGAAAATGAGAGGAAACAAAAGGAAATGTCAGCAGCTTACTCACTTCATTCTCCTTTCTCTTTGATGCCAAGAAATCATGCTGGTCACTGAGACATAGACAGATTAATGCAATGAAGAGTATTGGTGATTTTATTGAAGAGCCTCTCAAATCATTACTAAAACAAAATAAGTTGTTCACTTCTCAGCTAGAGTCAAATGGACTGATGACTATTATCTCAACCCTGGCTGATAATAAATGAGGCTGCCTTACCCTCTCAGGTCCTTGACCCAAATTCACAGCTAGCCCAGTGACCTAAACAAAACCTTTGAGAGAACAATGTCTAATGATGCTTGTCTCTTCTCAAACTACTCCTTGGCAACTCTAGTTGTAACACATCTGCCAAAGCAGATCATCTTCAGTACTCAACACAGCTGCCAAGGCACTTTGTGAAAGTCAATACTTGCTCTTGCTCTCCCTTATCTATCTTCCATAGTTAATATACAACTCTTTGTAGTTCCAATGAGTGTCTCAAAATTTTGTTCTTTGGATTACAAGATGACAAATGGTGCTACTTCATGCAAACTCGAAACAAAAAAGTGATGGTTTCAGTTAATTGCTAATAATAACAAGACAAGTGGCTATGTGAAGTTACCGTATTATTGCACAAGGCACTGTACAAAAGTAGAGATGGCAAAGACTCAAATTTTTAAGATGCCCAAATTGCACATAAAGCATGCAAAAGACTGCCAGTTTTGAGGAGTGAGGCCAGAGAAACACCATGATAAGCTTCCTGCCAAACATACAAAAGAATTTCATCTTCAAAATGATGTCCTTTCTCCATTTCAAGTGTGGGTATAGTGTTGCCCAAGGAGGCACAGTTGTTGACTTGGCTTTTTTCAGATTGAGTTTTTTTGAGTGCTTTTGGCTTTGCTGTTTTGTTGTTTGGTGGGGTTTTTTGGTTGTGTTTTGTTGTTGTTGTTTTGGTTTGTTGTGTTTTGTTTTTTTCCTTTGAGAAGGAAGGAGATGTGGTGAGGATTTAGGTTTCATAAAGAGGATTTTTTTTGCACAGCTGTGGCTGATGGACTTTGGTAAGACTACACACTTGCATAAAAGCAAGTATTCAGCCTTTAGGGAGGGACAAGTCCATATTCCATATTAGAAGCAAACATGCTGACAGGAAGCAAAAATTAACTTGGATGAATAGCCTATTTGATTTCCAAGAATCAAGTAATAATGAAGTCACTGAACTGAATTTAAAGCCTGTACTGGTTTCGGCTGGGAGTTAATTTTCATAGTAGCTTGTATGATGTTGTGTTTTGGATCTGTGATGGAAACAGTGCTGATGGAAACAGGGCTGTTTAACCTGTTGTGGAACAGCATTCAGCCTCAAGGCCTCCACTTCTGACCCAACCCCGCCCTACCAGGGAGTGGGCTGAGGGTGCACAAGAGCAAGTTGGGAGGGGACACAGCCAGGACAGCTGACCCCAACTGACTCAAAGTATATCCCATAACATGACTTCATGCTCAGTAATAAAAGCTGGATCAAAAGAAGGAGGAAGGGGGATGACATTCAGAGTCATGCCTTTTGTCTTCCCAAGCAGTCATTATGTATTGTGAAGCCCTACTTTCCTAGAGATAACTGAACAGCTACCTGCAAATAGGAAGTAGTTAATTAATTCCTTATTTTGCTTTGTGGTTTGTTCACTCACCTTTACAGCTCTTTTACCTTTTAAAGTGTCTTAACCCACAAGTTCTCTCACTTTCACCCTTTTGATTCTGTCCTCCATCCTGCTGGGTGAAAGGGATTGAGTGGCTTTGTGGGGATTAGCTGCCAAGGTAGGGTTAAACCACTGCTAAGACCTACCCTCACTGTTCATCTACCCATCATTTCATCTTGGTCATTAAAATCTTTGCCCAGCATCACTTTCAACTATTACAACTCAAAGACTTATTTTGATGTACTGTTACAAGATGTCTGCCTAATAAGCTCATACTTTCTAGGAACTGGGGGGGGGAAAAAAAAAAAAAAGGAGCCAAAGCAACCATCCCTCATAAAAATCTCAATCAAGAGTCTTCAGTGATTTTGAGTTGTCCTTTATACTAAAAACAAACCAAACAATCTCTAAAAGATGATGTCCCTAATTAATAATTATGATCAGATTCCACAATTGCCGCATTTGCATTTTTTCTGACTTATTGCTGGAGCAATGCAAACAATCATCACCAGTGAAAAATTAGACTCTCTATATATGCGTGTGTGTGTATATCTTTACAGAACCTACATTTTAGCATTACCATTGACAGTAATCATTCAAGATAACCAAAGCCAAACTTGAACAAAGCAAGTTTGATTAAAACAAAGAAATCGACCACCAACGAAAAATGCAGTACATTGCTTTAGCGTTTATTAATATTCAAGCCACATATTATTATCCTCCACATAGTCAGTCAAGCAGAAACACACAGATAAACCTTACAGGGGTGTTATGAGATTAATTAGTTCATAACTTTAGAACAATTTGAAGGTGTAAAGCCAAATTGCAGAAATGCTAAGTGCTGTAACATTATATATGTAGAAGTGAAGATGAGGTTACCAGGAATTCTATGAGACACTGCATGCAAAGTAATTACAGGAGCAGTTCAAGTTATTTTCTCGCTTAATATAATAATTCATGTCCCATCCCATCAAACCATTGTTTCCAAAGAGTGAATATTGAGTGGAACTAACAAGTCACAGTAATGGAACTGTTCTCCAGAGAACACAGTACATATCACGATCTCATAAGAAATGAAACTGGTACAAAGAAGACTAACTCAAGATTTGAGCACAGGAACCAGGCATATGCCTTTCTTTTACCCATGCAAGGACTAGAAGAATTCTAAGAGAAGCTTAAGAAAGGATTAAAATTGTTATTTTGGGATGTTCTATCTTTTTGCCAATGCAGTGTCTATTAACCTCACTTTACCTAGGGAGGTGAGTATTTTCAGCGATGCCTCAAAACCTGTCCAGAGTGCTTTAGGAAGATTTACTTCTATGCACACATATGTACATACACTAGAAAGCAAAGCCAGATCCAAATCTCAGCTCCAGCAGATTTAACCAAGGAATGAAAGCAATTCCATAGGAGTGACTCCGCACTTGTCAAGAAATGACATGGTCTTCAAAACCAGAGATCTAATTCTGAGCTTGCAGTCTGCAGAGCAGTACACACCTCCAGTTCAAGACAGGATTACTGCACAACAGTATTAACAGAGTTATTAAGTAACACATTAAGAGAAGTTAAAGGTATAAAGATGGGGCAAAAAAACTAAATTAAACAAAAAAAATACATGGTCAGCGCTACTTTTATTTTGACATCCTACATGATTATTCATCTATTTCAAAGTTAAAGGCTCCTGTGAACTGTCCTCTTGTACAGTACATGACACCACAGTGTAAATGGCGAATGACATACGTATGCAGTCACACTAATGAACTAGTTTTGTGTCAACTAAAAAAAAAATGAATTTTTGAAGACCAAGTTTTTAGCCTTTGTCAAACTCCTCCATACTACAATCCTAATGACACAGCCGCACAAAATGAGTCTTGTCTGAAGAAGACTTCTACAAAGCATATATATACATCAGATGGATAATACAGTCTCAGAGGTGGTAAGAACAGACAGCACTAAAAACTAAATGGAAGGGGAAGCAGAAAGACTCTGCAGTCCTACTACCTTTCAAACCCTCCTGCTTAAAAAATTACATCTTAAAGTAACCTAACCCACAACAACTTCAACAGCAGTCCTTCTCATCTGCATTACACCATCAGATATGTACCTTGAATGCAGTAAACAGAACCGGATTTTAAGTGCTGTATCAGCTTGAAAACACAAGCCTCTGGCTCTCCAATGAAAAATACACGTTCAGAGTTGCACATGTATGCGAGAACAAATGCCTCATGAAATACAGGCAGCATCTCCTTCCCTGATAGAAAATATGGTAACTGAATATTCTATAAGATGCACAGAAATGGTGATATTAATGTGTGAATAACTAGAGGAAAGATCAGTAAGAGCTCTCCTCCCAGACAGGGCAAGAGAGGAGTGGCAGCCTCTTAGTTTCAACTGAAAAAGGGGCTAGCTGGGATACAAAGCCTCTGCTGCTCATGCTCCATTGACTCACCTATGCAGTTATATTGTCCTCACATTCTGAGAGTGCTGCAGGAGATGAGGTAACGTCTTTTTGTCAAATGACACACAGTGAGATCCAGTGAGATTAGATCTAGACCACAACCAGTACCCTACTGCAGCTGCCCATAGCTTTGTTTGTACTAGTCCTAAACTAAGTTCCCATAGAGATTTCTATGCTCATTATATCACCATTTCTAAAGCTTCACCTGAAACCAAACTTTATGTAAGGGCAGAACAGAGAAATATTTACACTGTATTTTATTTAGTTTTAACTTACCATACTGCCTTTTCAATTGCTTATCACTTTCCTTGCCTTTCAGTTTACAACATTAAATTAGGAGTATTTTCAAACAAACTTGGCAAACCCTCCTCATACTAACGAGCTTTACCAAGTCCTACTGCACAAGTCTTTCTGTCAACTCCATGACCAGTGTGGGAAACCTTCTCTTGAAGCTGAGGAGAGGACAGGAGAGATTCAACCCATGAAAAATTAATGGGCAGAAGACTATCTCTCAGAGATTACTTTCCATACAATTGAATTGGCAACATCTGCTCAACCTACTGTAGATAAACAGTGAACTATTTTCCACGTCATTAACTCTGAGGATAAGTTACTAAATAAACTCCAGGGACCTCACGCTGTTGTCACACCTAAGGTTTGTCCCAGACTCACCAAATAAGTTCTTCTGTGCAAGAGAATCTAAGAATGGAGTTGCAGTTCCATAGCAAACACATACCCATTTACATCCCTGGATGACCTAGAAGAAAAAAGTCCCTACTTAATCTGACTGTGTTTCTAATTACTAGTCACTTAGCCTAAATTATTAACCTTGTCCTCTGCAGTGATGTATGGTACATGTATATCTCCAAACAGGATTCTAATAGAATTATCTAATTCTATTAAGCCACAAACAACTATCCATTAAATATTTATTAGAAAGCTTGCATTCACTTAAAATAGATTGTAATGTCAACAAAACACTTTGCTAATCCCTTCTTCATTTCAGTCTTCTGTGCTAACGTTTCAAAAAGAGCTAATCAGAATCACACTTATTGATTAAGTACAAATTAGTTGGCTAATCAAAATCAATAAAACCGAAAAGATCTGTAAATTATTGACCAAGTACACTATGGATTTCTTTAATAAATACACTAAGTTTAAACAAACAATTTTGTTAGATTCAAGATTATTTGACTATGCAAAGCTTTTTAGCTTATTCTACTGTTGGGCAGGCATGATAAACGCCAACAAATTATATTTTCTTTGTAGCATCAATGAGCTGCACTTAAAAAGATAGAACTGTATTAAAGCACTTAAAATGTTTGATAGCATTTTAATTTCTCAGTACAGTTGTTAGATTGGATTTTTCTATAGTATACACAACCTAAACTGGCACCAGACCAAACCCAGATTTTCAAAAACCAAAGGGGCAAACACTGCAAGATATTCAAAATTATGCACAACAGCAACCACTCACCTCTCCAAAAAAAGAAGTTAAGGGGACAAGCACACACATCACAAGAGACAAGTAACCAAATTCCAGCTTAATGTTGCAGTTTAACTGGCCCCGTAATTACACATGTCCTCTAGACTCATGTCCTCTGGAAAACACAAATCCACATAAGCTAAACGAGTAAAAATTAATAAGTCCTCATGACAGGAGCACTAAGTGCATATTTCAAAAGCAGAGACAATAATGTGCTCTTGAGCCCAGGAATTATACACAAGAAAGCCAGTCTCTAACTCCTTTCTTACTTCCTCAAAACATGTACTTCTAAATCCCCCCCATGTTATTTGTAACATCTATATGAATCACCTCTTCAGCAAACTCAGTAACAAAGCTGCTGAAAATTCAAGTGATCAAATATCCAGAGAGGCAAAAAGCAAATCAGACAGATAGTATGGTCTATTTCTCCTCATCTTATTATGACTCTGAATACTCTTTCATTTCTCAAAGTGGCTGTCTGCACACAAACAGAATAAAAGCCATTTCTTCTGATATCATCTGGGTTTTTTTTTTAAATTTCCTGTAGGGGCATTTTAAAAATAAATAATCAGAGTACAATGCATTCAGAAATGCTAACATGTAGTAAGACAGAAATTCTAATAACAGGATCCACCAACACATGAATTCATAACCATCATTACCAGAAATTCACCACAACCTACACCTGGCTTACAGTGCTATGCAGATGCAACAAGCCAGCTTTCCCTGTAGGATGTGACTGGTTGGCCAATACACAAGTATTGCTGTTTCTTTTCCATCTCTGCCAATTCCTAGGATCCAGAAGCCCTACCATACTTTTATTCAGTAGTTTGGGTTTGGTTTTTTGTCATTTTTCCCAACCCACCCACACAACTACTCAGCACTGGTCTACATCCTTTGCAGTGAGTTTAACAAGAGTAAAGTTAGACTATTGCAACAGGCCTGAAAAAAATCCCACTCTCAACAGTGCAGAAGCAATCTACAGCTCACATTACTCCTGAACAACTAATAAGAAAAAATAAAACAAAACCTAAATCTTCCTATACTTAAGACTCCATAGACTTACGAAAGGTGCTTGGTTACATTGATCTCTTGTAACTGAAGGGCTTCAGCTCCTAGTAGAGCCTGACTGCCCAAGCAACCAGCTAACAGCAACTGATCTGAATTCCATCTCTGAAATGTCAGGTGACAGTAAAGCAACCTGCTGCTGGCCTCTCCTGGGCATTTTGGGCCTTGGAGTATTTTAGACGTCTGCCCAATGTTCTCCATATTTCACATATTTTCCTATAGGTCTTGGTTATCAAGTGCAACTATGGTACTAAGAAAAGAAAGCCTGATTCTGCATGCACACTAATACTTTTCGTAGTATTGTAGCTCATATAGCACATGAGATGAAACTCTCTTGGCTCATAAATAGCAGCCATTTACAACCACTTGGCACAGATATAATTGACTGGAGAAAGCACAAGATGGGGAAAACCCGGCCTGATGAGATTTCACAAGTGAGCAAGGCAAGCAGAAATTGTCCTTAATTTTTGCACAATAGCCAGCACTTTAGCTCTTCACTTGGAAACTTTACAGCTATGAAACATTTACAAATGGGAAAGCCATTGAAAAGCACTATCACTGGAAGACCTTAAATAATTTAAGGTTCATCATGTCTCTGATTAATTTTTATTTTCCTGAAGACCAGATGCTGTCCATTTTAACACCCTCATCTTCCACATACAGAGACAGGACTGCTGGCATATCTACAGAGAACTGCAGTGTCATTACATGAGTTAAACTAATACATGTAGGGAAACACATGGTCAGTATAAACTGACCTGTATAAATATCTAAGAATGAAGTTAGGTCAGAGTGTAATAACTGTTCGGCCTTCTCTTTGTGCAGTGTCACACACTTTGTCTCATTTTATTAATAATTACCATTTACAGAGGTAGAATTGGAAGAGACCTAAACATGCTCTGTCAGGCCCTGATCAGCCCTTAGAGTATATCCATTAGAATCCTGTTAATCTGAACACTTAAAAAATTCATGTTACTGCAAGTCTGAGTTTTTTACTTTAAGTAAATTTACACATCAAAAAACCCCCTAGCTAATTCTACATGTAAAATAGACCCATTGAAATCCAAGGCTGGTGTATGACTGGCCAAGTAATTTGTGTTTGCAAACACTCAAGTAGCAAGGCAGGGATTTTCAGTTCCAAACATCTTTCTCACCTCAGTCTCTCCAATGCAGAATTACGCTCCTGAATTCAAATTTCACTTCATAAAAGGTCAGTGCGCACAAGAAAACACAAACTCACATTTGAGTCTTGGTGAGATATGTGAAAAACAACTACTGACAATTGGAATCACCTCTTACTAAATATAACTCCTTGATTTGTCAAGTATTCTACAAACTTAAAACCTTCAAGACCATCCCTGCCAATGAAAGCTCCACATTATAGTTGTCTGCCAAAAAGGCTCCTACAGAGAATGCTATGCAAAGGTCTAACAAATGGAACTGAAAGGTTACCTTGCTCATACAGCATTATAAACACACTGTGAGCCTCAGTGTCTCAATGTGAGAGATCACAGACTTAAAAGGTCTTAGCTTGCAGACTTTAAACGGATGTAAGTGATCCTAATCCAAGCAAACCTAGTAGATGAATACACATGATCTTAAATGACCAATCTTGATAGCTCAAGTGAAATATCCAGTCGCATAACCCTTATCTGGCTACCAATGAGGCACAAAGACTGAGACTGTACTCCAACAAATAAGTTGGAAGAATTTGCAAAATAAAAGACACAGTTCTCCTCTGTCAGCATCTGAACTGTTGTCCATTTCATTTACAGAAAAAAGCTTTAAAAAGTATCATGGTTTTAAAATGCTCTCTTTTTAAAGTTAGCAAGAACCCTCTATGTCCAAGGGAGTGGTAACAGGTAATTGGGAACATAAAGCTCCCCAAGATGAAAGTAAGATCTAATGATGCACTGGTCCTGTAATCCAACTGTTTTTTTTGTTTTTTTTTTTAACTTCTAGTTAGAACAATATTCAGGTTATCAATGCTTAACTTTAATTCAATTTTAAATAAGCAGTGTGAATTGTGCCCCTTACAATTTCTTAGGACATAAAAATCACACAAACATCCATTATTCAAACTGCTTACCCCAGAAACAACTCGTTTAACCCTCTGACAGGTATCAGCCATCTCACTATTGGACAGCGCTCAGAGGAATTCCATCCCAGTTTTCTTCTAAGGTGTTCTGGTTTCTTTCATAAACACTACAGCACTTTGAGACTGAAGATATTTAGTTACCAGGAAAACTCAGTAATAGGCAAAATATTTCTATCACTGTAAATGAACTCCAGTAATAATTTGTGAGTAACTGATAAAGCAAGCGTCACAGGTTCCAAATCACTCATGTCTAAAAGGCATCATGAAGCAGTAGCATATTCTTCTACCTACTGGTAAAGAAAGGAGAATCATGAAGTCTACATGTTTCACATCAGTAATTTCCAACAGCCAAATAACCAGCCCAGGCCCAGCAAAGGCAGTCTTGCTCTAAGAAGCTAGAACAGGAAACTCATAGGAGGATCTCTAAGAACTGAAATGTAATCAAACTGAAAACATCAGTTAATTTGTTTGAATAGAAACAAAGGAAAATGTGCAATATCTTGAACATACGGATAGGTGGGTAGACTAAATGACTGTGACACAGAAAACTTACCTGTAAATACTGCAGAAAGTCTTATGATTTTATCACAGTAAACAACTGGTTTCAATCAAATGCTGCTAAAGCAAAAGGCATAGCCCACAGGAGTAATTACCAGTCTCTTGACTGAAACAAAGGACAGCTACACCAGCTCAAGTATGCTCACAATAGCTGAGCACTTGATTATAGAGTGCCACAGCAATCAGCAAAAAAGGGTAACAGGGGTCCCTACAGGTTCCCTTTTGATACTACCTCATAGAAAGGTACGGGCTGCCATACAAACTTAATGCAGTGTGTAAATTTTTACTTTTACAACACAAACATTTTATGAAGTTTTAATTTTAAGTATAGAAGAGGGGAAATCACAAGGCAGGAGATGAGGGAGGGCACTCACTGAGGTCTTGTCTACATCTAGTTGTGACTCTGTAAAAAGCTGTAGAACTCCTGTTGTAGAAACTAATACTACATTGCAGCATAAGTGGTGCTCTACCACTACTCATTCCCTGCATTATATTTAGTTTTGTCTTCATGGCACAGAGCTGAGGTGAGGCTATCAGAACTATGTTACTACACTGAGCTACTAGCTCAACTGCAATAGCACTGAAAGTATTTTCATTAAAAGCAGCTCAGGGTACTTTTAAAGCAAACAAGCTTTGACATTGCTCCTTCCACATTGCAAATCAAGATCTCAAAAAATCCTGTCACCTCATAGAAATCTCCACAGTGGCATACCTGGGGAAACGATAAAGTCAACAAGAGAAAGAAAAACAATAAAACGGTAATTTTGTGATGCTAAATTCAGATTTGCTTATATTTAAGATTACAACAGGGCAATTAAGCAGGGAACAGGTAAAAGCAAAGTTTGGCACAAGGCAAGTAGCAGCCAAGAATAAGATCAAAATAGCATTCTCTGTAAACTATTTTATTCTCACTTCATATGCTGCTCAGTCTCTCAGCCTATCATCTTTTAAATCTACCCATATAATCAATACATGGCAACACAAAACAAAATCAGCTGAAAATAAAAGAGCAAGTTACTCACAGGTGGTTCTCAAGCTGTGGCCTATGTTTTTCCTTTTTTTATTATAGACATGCAAATTAGTCCACGTTTTTTCAAAAGACACAGAAAGACATGCACACACACAGAGCCAAAAAAATCTGAAACACCAGGTTCTCATTTCTTAAAACTTAAGCAACAATAGAACACCTTCTTAGCTTTTTTACTTCACAAAACACAGGTACACTGAACACAATCTGCATATAGTTTCAGACCAGTTATTTTTCCGACCCCATTCTAAATACTCAATCTTCTCAGCCTTCCTTATTATCTATAACCCACCTTTATTTCTTGTTCTGCAATTTCTGTGGTGTTCTTGAGCATCAGTACAAAGTCATGTAAATATGAATAAGCATATGATAAACTGGATGTCGCAGGAACAGATTTCCTACTATAACAGGGTATTGACAGTGTGGTTTGTTCATTGATAAATTGGATTGATTTATGCTTTATGTATAATTTTCAAGAACTAGGTTACCTGGTCATGTTGAATCTATGACCTTTGTACAAAAATGCAAAGGTTTCTGTGCCTGAATTAAGAGACCAGGGCAGTTATCGTAAAGGCAGTAACAAGTCTCTTTCTAGAGTCCACAAACAAGGGAAAAAAGTCTCACAGTAGGTTAACATGTGTCATATTTAATACACAGGTAGGGCTGACAGTTTCCAAGCTGCATAAGGGATTTGATTTTCCAATTCACATAATGCTAATAACAATTGTAATAGTAATACAACATCTGCAGGCTTGGTCAATGTTCTTTATTCAGTCAAAACTTCCCATGAAAATGAGAAAACATGAACAAGCTTTTACAGAAATCTGTTGAATTAAACTTGGAATAACTTCCAGTGATCCAACTGTTTATTCATTCTGTTTTCTAAACTGCCTTTGAGTGAGTATTCTGCCTTTCTTGCACAGTTAAATGCTTGCCTTAGTTATGCTTAGCCCAGGCTTAACCTTAACATTAATCTCTTTTGTGGGTACCACATTCTTTATAAGTTTCCCTCATGCCTATTGACATGATCTAGTCATTTATTTGAAAAAAACTGTTCTACAGTGTTACCATTTCCACATTAAATAGCAATTCAGTACCATAATTTGACAAATCTATGTGATCTATGAGATAATGAACTACACATGAAATTGGTTTCGTTAAAGTTTTAGAAAAAAGCAGCAGACAGCACAAGAAACTAGAAGTTATCCAGTAATCCAAAAGATAGATGCAGCACACTCCAGGATGGTGTAAGGCTTCAAATGCTGCCCCATGAACATGCCTGGATGCCAAGATGGATGGGCCACTTATAAAAGAGCAGAGGCTACTTAAGCATCTGAGCATAAGCAGTTTAAGAGTTCTCCACTGACTCTGTTTTCTGTACCAATACAACTATATGGTGTGGATCCACTGTTGGGTCTGAATTAAATGCACTTGTCTTGTGCAGCTGAAGAGCAGTAGGACAAGCAATTTTATCTGGTCTTAATAACACTGACACATTTAAAGAACTTGCAATTGCCTGCCTCAGAGCTTTTGAATTTATTTTCTGAACAGACACACACACAATTGGCCTTTGGGTCTTACCTTGGAGAGTCACTCAGTTTGACAAAGTACATGACAGAAAGAAAGAGTAACAGATCTTTCAGAGAGGAGGATGCTCTCTGGTTAAGGAAAGGGATTAGTTGTTATGGACCATAATTAAATGAAAGAGAAAGGGAGTAGGATGTGGCTGTGTTTGTTGCCATCAGACAAGACAACATGCACAGGAATCCAACATCACATACAATTAGTATTGTCACTAGAGCACTAATGAATCACTTCAGACACTTTATCTGTCTCCCACACCTCCCTGCCTCAATAGTGTTATCTTTTACACTGTATAATGTTGCTAGATAAAAACAACCTAGAGGTTTAATGGCCCACAGAGCAAGAAGCTTTAAGTATTAGTGTTCTTTCTTTCCTCTATGCCTCTTTTACTTAACATATAAATAAGGCTATTATAACACCAACCATTTAATATGGATTCGGGAGGGGCTTGTCATTCCAAGACAAGCAAGCACACATTGCCAGTTCTAAAAGGGGGCCGGAAGAAAAATGGTTAGTGATGCCTGTTGCTACTCCACACCAAGGAGTCACCTAAAGTCACCTGCAGTAAGGTAGACAGACCAAGGCTGACTTTCCTCTAGACTTCTGTCTGCAACTTTTTTAACAACACAAAGGCATCCATGATTGAAATTCCCAACAGTCAAGAAACACACCTCTAGTTTAGTGGATAACAAGGGTATATAGACAGGCTAATGCTTCATACAGTATTTCTGAATTTAAAAGTATAACTACTTGAATTTTCACTTTGAAACTTACACTGATTTTTTTCTTCCTTTCCAAGAAATAGCAGTGTTTTCAGAAAAAAAACAGAATGCTTAGTTATGTTAAGTTCAGAAAGGAAAATAGGATAAATAAAAGCAGTGTGAAAAATCCTTAGTTGTCAAGTAACTCATCCACCAGACACTCAAAAGCCTAAAAACTCTAATAGCCTTGTTCAAGCTGAGGTTCCACTCTATTAATTAAGATTGGCTACTAAGGAGGTAGAGAAATTAGCCTGTTTTCCTGTGACACACCTCACTCAGTGTTAATCACAAGAGAAATCTTGCTTTAAAATGTTTCACTTAAAGTGAACTGTCATTCTTCCAGTGGAAGCAACGTTCAGCGGGAAATGGCGACTTACTCTACCTAGATGGGAGTTTTTGTATTTTATGCTCATCTTGATGAAAAATTTATTTACTAATCTGAACATATCCAACTTCAGAGTTATTGCAAACAGTTTCCATGGCTCTGTAGCTCTATGCAAAACCTTCACAGGGACACAAAAGATCAACATGTGTATTATGTTTTCAAGGACTGAAACCAAGGTACCACAGTTTTTTAACATCCTTTCAAACATTTACTTAACAAAGAATTCTGGCTGAGCTCATAACACCATGAACAGAGAGTGTTAGCTGCAGGGATAATGTTAATACAAATTAAGATGACAGCAAGAAAACTGTACATCAAAAATTATAAAATTAAGTAATTCAGCCACAGACACTGTACCAAGTTTGGAGAACAATCTTGAAAAAAAAAAATCAGGTGGGCCTGGAAAGATATCATAAATCTAACCCCCCATACATGCATGCATTAAAGAAATACATAATATTGCAAGTGAGGAAGGAAAATAAAATCTCTACACCACTACAGAACTGTTCAGGTGTATCATCATATGGCTACTCACAAATTTTAAACCAAATCTTACTGATTTCAGTAGATTGCCTTAAAGTCTAAGTTGGTATCACATGAACAAAAGTTATACAATAGTTACAGCAAAGAAAAGTAAAACACTGTCAGCTCTCCAGGTTTAGTACATCCTTCTCAACTTGATTCTTTTTTTCTTGACACTGTCTCTAGTTGATGTTGGTTTGTTTGTTTTTTAAATTTCATCATTTCAAACACAAAGATTGACAGAAACCCTTGAAAATACCAAGAGATGCGTGTTCTTCAAGATGAACAAAAACGTCCAAGACATTTGTTACTTTTCCCCATGTGATAAAAGTACCTTAGATACTGACGTATCCACCTGCATGGACAGATAAAAACAAATTGGAAATTTTTGGAAAGGTCAATTATTCTTTGACAGTACTAGGCATTTAAGAAATCTTAGCACACATACTAATTTGTATCAACAAATACTAGGCCAAACGAAATACATGTCATCTAGCTAAGCAGCATAAGAATTAATATGTTGGTAACAGTCACACAGTACCAAAAGAGTAAGGAGCCCAGAAAAATAAACTTAGAAAAACAAGATGCAGAAAGGGGAAACAATACAGTGAAAAAATTATTCATTTAAATGAAAAGCAATTATACTTGGAAGACACAAAGATACATTTTTTAATACAACTGTCATGATGCTACAAAGAAGAGATAAGATTTTCCCCACCATCTAAAACAGTATCTGGGACTAAAAAAACCAAACAAACTAAACTAAAAAACAACAAACTGCTGTTTCGTTTTTATACGAAATAAGATTTCTCAATAGCCATCCCTCACTTTAAAAGAAAGGTTAAAGAAAAATGGAAGAGACAGAACAAGTAAGCTCATTCACAACTTGGATGTCAAGTCACTTAGACTTCTTGTTATTGTAGAAGCAGGGAGGCTGTTTTCTCCAGGAGTTATTCACTTTGCAGTATCTACCAGTGACAGAAAATAAATACACTTGGAAGCAATAAATTATCGCAAGTTAATGTGTAGAGTTAAAGCTCTCGAAAGCTAAAGGACTTCCTTGAAACAAATAACCAAAAAGTTCTCTTAAAAAAAACCAAACAAAAACAAAAACCACAAAAAAAAAATCTCTTATCAGTCAGATTAACTTCACATGCCTCAAATAAACAATAAAAACAAACCCAGAAGTTATAAAAAGTAAACTTATTTGTAATTTAAAGATAAAGCAATTGAAAGGCTTTCTGGGATACTACTTGAATAACAACTCTTTCAACCCCATTCAGAGCCCTGTTGAGCAAACACATGGCTAGTGGAGCATAAAGCTTATTACAACACGTTAGAATTCAAGGCTGCACCACAGTTCATACCTGGGAGGATGAAAAAAAAAAAATCTAAGAGATGAAGGTTGTGTTAGAGAACTTGTTCTTCTTCCTGATCAGACATTTTAACTATCATGCTGGTTCTTTTGAAGAATTTGTAGGAACAAAAAGGCCAGCTTATGGCTTACTCCAGGCTATCTCACCGTAACTGGGACGGCAGCATAGTTGTTATCCACTACACCCAAAGTGTCAGAGACAATGCTAACTTGTAGACTTATTCGTTTTAATTTCTGTTTAATCTCCAGCTTAAGGTTTATATTGCTAGTACATGGTACTAACACAGACCCCAAAACCCCAGAGAACAGTGTTTGGCTTGAATTATTACAGTGCCTAGTCAGTCAAAAAACTAACATTAAAAAAAACAACATGCCATAAGAACCTTAATGATTATGTTCACTTGTTGATCTGAGATAACGGCTACTGGATCTGCAGTCTGATCCTCCATTCAAATTCCATATGCTACCTGCCTACCATACTGAACACGAAGAGAAACTAAGAGGCAGGACTGCAACAATCCAGTTGGCAGAGTGGAAATGCGTGTGCAATTAATGTCAGCACACCAAGAATGACAATGATTTAGAGAAAGAGGAAAAAACAACATATAAGCAAA
Organism: Apus apus; assembly: GCF_020740795.1. Lineage (NCBI taxonomy): Eukaryota > Metazoa > Chordata > Aves > Apodiformes > Apodidae > Apus > Apus apus. The sequence goes on along the minus strand of NC_067294.1, from coordinate 12,806,163 downwards.
GCATCTTGTATCCAAAAATTTCATTTCAGCTTTCCTTTTGAACTGGCTTAGACTTTCTCACACGAATATGCTTCATAAAAACAATAGAAAGTGAAATATTGAATATGCATGATACACTGAGGATAATTTAAGGTTTTATTTTCTTTCCTAAGAGGCAGCTTGGCTGAAAGGATTGTACCGAGTTACTAATTATGCCTCATTCCACTTATCCCAATTCTGTTAACTAATTATGTTTGAATACCTGTGCAGGTGATATTTTAATACCGAAACATTAATTATAACTTCTTATTTTTACTCATCATACCCTATCAGCTGCCATCTTTATCCTCCACATTCTGTTGCTATCACTGCAATTCCTTCTGGTCATTTTTAAGCCCTCGCTGATAAGTAAGCAAAGGAAAACTTCTTTAATAGTAACGAATAGAATCTATCAACTTCTGTACAACTACAGAAATAAGCCTGAACATGATTATACACTTCAAGAAGTTGGGGAAAAAGAAAAGCCTCAGTGGGCTGAATGGCCAACAGCATGCCATGTTGTTGAACTTCCAGGTCAAGAGCTTTGAAGCCAGAGCCTGTCAGGGGAGACAAGGCTATTGACACATATGGCTGCTGGAAGACTAGTTTCTCTGCGTTCAAGTATGGGACTACTAGCAAGAGAAGACAACTGTAGATGGCTTTTTAACTCCTGGTAACTTCTTCCAGATGACTTCATTGTCGGTGACACGGCAAGTTTTACCTGCTCAATGTGTGCCCTCCCGTCGTTTCTGTAACAATTCTTTTAGACATGCGTTCATAAAATTCCAACACAAATAATGGCTACTGGCTTTCAACCTCAGAGCAGAAAAAAGTCGTTTTAGTAGAGGAAATTGAGGCATTCTCCAAGAAAAATAAAAATAAAGACTAAGCACAAGAGTCTTAGAAATGCATTTTAAAGACAAAGGGACTTCAGCATTCTGTCAAAACATGACTCAACAACCACAGGCAAAAATTGCCAGAGGCAGATAAACATTTCCAGGCCCTTTCCTGCTGTAGACATCACTCAAAAGAAACCTCAAGATGGTATTCCAAACAATTCCTGCTACCAAATACTCACTCATCCAGATCATCCAAGTAACATTTTTCTTTCAGTAAATGTTACAATCCATGTTAACATGTAGAAAAATCTGTTCAGACAAGGGCTCATGTACTCTTGTTATAAGAGCTAAAAGTCAGGCTCTTGAATCTCAGCTTCCTTCACACTAATTTTAAACAAAACCCACACAAACAAAACCCACACAAACAAAACCCACACAAACAAAACCCACACAAACAAAACCCACACAAACAAAACCCACACAAACAAAAATTCTACATATGAACTGGAAAAAAACACAACCAAACACACACAAAAAACAACAACCAAAAAACAAAACCCAAAAAACCAACAAGTTATTCTACAGTCCCATATTTTTCCAAAAACCCTCTCCACTTGAGTTATCTACAGTGTGCCTTTGGATTGTCAATGTTTGGCTGCCTTCTTGTTCAGATTGAGTGACTAAGATACTGTAAGCTGACAGAGCCCCATCCTTGGAAAAAAGGAAATATTAACATGGAATTATAATTTATTCACTGACTAACGACATATTATTAGTTCAACTCAAAGCAAAAACAATGTTATGAATAAAATAAAACCTAATGTTTGTTCTGTCATATGCCACACAGCAGGAGCTTCACTGTACATAACATTTGGGCTATGTAACTCTAAGAGTGAATTTGATGAAAGGGATAGGCTCTGATTTTCTGTTCATCTCAGAGGCATCTGTATTGAGTTTCTGTTAGAAAGTGTTTAACTATTTACTTCATTATTTAGCTACAAACCCAGTTAAGAGCCTCTACGTGGGCATACAGCTGTAGGGGCAGGACCTGAGGATGCGAGATCCTTTGTGCAAGATCACCTTTCTCTGCTGAGCATAGGCAGCCTACTGCGTGGAAGTTTTGAATCCACGTAACAGGTCTGACTTAACATTCCCTGAAACCATTTCTATCTGTAACACTGAGGAGCACAAAGGGGTTACTTGAGCTCAGTCTAGTATCTAAACATTTTAAGTCTGAAAGATTAAGACGACAAAAAGAAAGATTTTGAAATGTTTCTCCCATGATCCTCAACTCAAAAGTATTCTTCTGGGTGAAATTGCTTAAGGTTTTCCTGAACAAAACTGTCTTCGACTAAATCTTTCCTCTGTTCATTCTGTTCCAGCCATGGCATCATTATGGTTCTGATAGGTCAATGTTAGACAGTATCTCATTTTACAATCCCATTTGAACTTACAGTGACCATGGAGGAAAAAAAAATTTTCCCCTTCACTGTTACACAAGATTGAACTATTACATAAAACACATGATTGTCAAAAAAATTAAAATCCCATGTGTGGAGAAAACTACTTATGCAAGAAAAGAAATGTTTTCAGAAACTTCAAACAGCAGAGCTCAAAAAGAGTGGTATTTATGTTTCCTGCTAACTAAAAGCAGTATTTTTTTTTTTTCCCCAGTCCCACACACAGACATACTAATATCTGTCTTCCAGAACAATATAATTTAGATGCTTCCAATCAGGATCATACAATCACAAATGTCAGAAGCAATGATCTGGTATGGCCTTAACTGTTTTTCTTTCCTTAAGGCATGCATTCCTAGAGGATTACATTTTACTGAATAATTTAGCCATCATAAATAAAGGTATTTTTCTCTATCCTTTGGGAGACTTCCTAGTAATATCCTGACAGGGTACTGTTTTCATAGTCCATTTTATCATAATGGCCAGCTAATGATAATTGTATGATGGAAGCTAAATCCTGATGCAAGGTCTGTCCAGCTGAGCACTGAACAGTCTTACAACTTGCTTGATTTGTGCTTTATGTTGATTTCTTCTCATTAGTTCTAATTTCTCACTTTAAAAATGCCTGTCTCAAACGCAGTGTCTTCCTTTTCATGCCTGTAGGTGTGGCACTGAGCAGGCTGCCTAATTCCAAGCTCTGGCAAGACAGACAAGCAGTCATCTCTGCAGAACTCTCTCAAGCCTCTTCTGAAACAGATGGGTATGCGAGAGCACAAAATCATTTAGTTTTCCTCCTCCTCTCCACTGTCCCCTAGAACACCAGATGCTGATAAGCTTTGCTGGACTACACATCAGCCAACTCGCCTCAAAGTTAAAATTCGACCTGAAAAAGGAGACCTACAAACAAGTTAAAATTAAGTCTTAGCTATTGCTTTATTATTTGGTGTAGCTTACCACTCCAAATAAAGCATATTTTAAGCATGTTGGTAGAATGATCTTGTAAGAAGCCTGGAATGGCACTGCTTGCTCCATGGCTAATTAAGCCACTTGTACTGCTTTCATTCTAGGAACCTTCCACTAGAATCAAAAGGGAAAGAGTAAGAGATTGCCCATGGTTCAAAGGCATTTCATTAATGCATATCTTTGGTCATAAATTACTGTTTACCTGTCAACTGGGTTCAGAACACCCACAAGGTGTTCTTTGAAGTTCACCTTCTGGATTTAAAGATTTTTGAACAGCTGTTGCAGAACTGTTTGATCTAAAAATCTGAGTCTTTTGAAGTTGAGATCTAATGGAAGATGATTATTTTTTTCCAACAGTGAACAAGCAGTTAATGAGATAAAGTGATGGGAAGACAGTCAGAATATGTGGATGCATCTCATGGGGGGAGGTTGTTGGGGGTTTTTTGGGTGTTGTTTTTGTATTTTTTTTTGTGGATTAACAGGAAACCCTGATGTAGTCAGGGCCACATGAGTCAAAATCATAATTGAGAAAGAAAATTAACTTGAGTGAGACAAAACTCTATACTGGAATCAAAGCTATTTTGGAAATCTACTCTAAACAGTGTCATTAATGCATACAAAATAGAAAATTAAGCTATTAGGTATTTGGCCTGTGTTGTTTTTGCATGCTAAGGTAGTTGCTCCCTGACACATGGCTAACACTCCAAAGAAAGGGCATGGCTAAACAACATGAAGATATAAGTGAACTACACACATGCTCTGAGTGTTTTAAAACCCAACATGCACAAAGTTTTTATAATACCCCTAACATTGCAAGGAGGGCCTTTTGAACCCCTGGAATCCATCTTTTGAACTTTATTATTGAAACAAAGTGCTTCCCAACAGTAAAGCTAATATTAAGGCATTAATGTTTTGAGATAGAGAAACATTCTGCTCTTGTCAAACAACATTCTCTGATGACAGAGTTCCCTATCATGTAGCAATGGCATAAGTTAACTGCTCTAATTCACATGTGATACAGCACCAAAAAAATCAAGACAGAGAAAAGGAATCAGGCAGTTTAAGGACAAATTTTAAGCTAAGGACAATAAATCTACAAGATTTAGAAAAAAAAATAGTTAGCAGATTTATTTCCCCGATACTAAAAACCAAACAAAACAGTATCATACCCTCAAATAAATACACTTGGCAGTTATGTCTGATTTTACTTGTGCGAAACCTAATGAATTTGCCTAAGTCAGAAAAATAGGTCTAAAAATACAGTTATTTTTAATGCACTTTAAATAGGGTCATACTCTATATAGAATAGATAACAGTAACATAGGTTTGTAGTTAAAAAAAATATATCTCCCCTCTATTCTTGCTACTTTCATAGAAGAACAGTAAGTCTACTTTGAGCATTCAAAAAACCTATCAGACTACAGATAAAAAACACGTTTGTGTTCATCTTCAGATCAAGCAGGGCTCTTCTGAAATCAACACCTGAAGGTGATCAGTCAAAACTGTTAGTGAGCAAATAAAGTGTTGAAATGTAAATAAAACAGCCCCATAAAGACACTTGTAGTCTGGCTTGGTAGTTTAGTGCACTGTTCTTTAGCCTTCCTAAGTCACAGCAAAATGGCAGAGGATTTCAGTGCTGCATCCTCTAAGGCGGCAAAATAACATTGACAGAAACAGCAAATGGAAGCCATGGAAGGGGGAGAGGAAGAGCCCAGGGCAGGGGTGGTGGAAGATACTCCCATTTATTTCCTTTAGCACATTCTGTTATAGGGCAAGAGAGTTAAGGACACTTGTAACAGTACTGTTACATGATCTGAGCAAACTTGTTAAAATGCTAACACCCCCCTAAAATGTAGACAATAAAAGCACATCTAACAGTTAATTTAGAAATCATGTTACAAACTGTAGAAAAACATGACTGCTAAATGAGAGAACGTGGCTTTTACTGTCCTTCCATTATTGCCCACCAATAACATAATAATCACTGCCTGCATTGGTATGTGTTCTTAGAAATCTTCTCTAATAGGATCATTAATAATGCAAAGCCTCAGCTCAAGACACATTTCTACTCTTTAACATACTTGCACAATCTATGTAGTACATTTGTTCCTAATGCTTCCTAAAGGGGGAAAAAAAAAAAAAGAGAACAACAAACCAAACAAACACGAAAACCACAACTATCCATTACTCATCTAATTCAGCATCTCATCTCTGATAGCAGCCAATACCAGATGTTTCAGAAAATTCAAGGAAATGCCAGGGTGAATCCATCATAACACCCGAGAAAAGATACTTCTCTCCCTTTCTGAGGTAAATACTGGTTTATATTCAGTGTTATCCAATGACCATTATTAGCTTCCAGTGAAGAACCAAGGATAGAGTAATTGGACTATCAAATAATATATTTACAGAATCACAGAATCGTTGCAACAGGAAAAGTATTTCAGAACTGTTGTCTTCAAAGCCTCACCTAGAGCATCCAGTAGCTGTGTTTGTGGCAGTACAAGGAGTAAGAGCTATGAAATGCAACCACCTTTTTCCAATTTTTTTGTTCAAGCTGTAGCAGCAAAAACCACAGTTCTATTTAGAATTACTTCTCATATTAAGGGGAGATATTACCTGTCAATTCTGACCACTTGCAAGCTGAGCACAGTCACATAATAAACAAGGGAGTAAATTCTGTCAGTATATCTGATTAGAGCCTGTTTGTTTTTTTTCTTCTATTATACTACACTTCAGCTAGTTCTGTTCCCCAGTCACCTGACGAGTATTGCAGAGGCTAAAGAGAAACATGAAAAAGCAGCCTAGAGATAGGCACGTCTCCAGAAGGGAGGCTTACTATGCAAAGTGGTAGGCAGGAATCTGGTCTTTCCCAGCACAACCTTAGATATTATGGGTTTTTTTACTACATCATAGTATTCCTACTCTTAAAGTCTTTGTCACTGTTAATTAAAGAACAACCGGAGTTCATAATTCAAAGCAGCATCCTTATCTGGCTATTCTCTGGTTCTTTATTACAAGGAGATATATCACGTAAGGCCCTTCTGGCTAAGTGCAAAGCTATGAAAGTGACACATAATACAAACTGATGGATGTTAGCACTAGCCAGGCTTAATAGCAAGTGCACAAGGACTGGATCAGTCTGCTTTGGTGAACACACCAACCCTCAGAAAAAAAGTCTACACCTGGACTCACCACAGGGTATCTAGAGTGGCTTATGTTATCAGTGTCTTTACTGTAATTGAAGAATTTTAAAAACATCACTGCTACACAGCGGACTATCATAATTGTTCTTTGAATTAATAAGTCCTGTGACACAAAAAAAAAAAAAAGAGCAGTGTTCCACATAAAACTGGTCTTACTCCTCACACATTAAATCCCGTATATACAGCTATGACAGCAAAGAAGCATCAAAATGAAAATCTATCTCTTGGAGAATTCAGTGATATCAACCTGAAAACTGTGTGATTCAGCACTATCTTAGAATACCCACACTGCTGAGAAAGCCAAAGTTGACAAGGTTAGTGTTTTGAGTGATACAGAAACCCTGTATGCAAAGCAAGTTAATTGTAATTGAATCTTAGTTTATTGTGAAATATATTTTTTCTTACCATGACCTACCTTGATTTTTTATTTCATCTTCATCAGATTACCTGGAGCAGCATTTTGCACAGTAACCTGTAAACTAAATTGGCTGGGAAGGAATATTTACTTCTCTTACAGAACCTAATTTTGAGAAATTCAACCGGAACTAACCACACAGTTACAGAGGACAATTTTACAGGAAGAATATTTCTCTCCTCATACAAACAACTCTCAGGTTCCTTCACATGCAAGGAGTATATGCAGCTCTCTCATAAACAAAGAAAAAATAAATAAATTCCACAAAACAATAAGAGAATCCACTCCAGTGTTCCAATGTCTGACAGCAGAGCACAACCCTTAGAAATAACTCATAAACAGAGAAAGATGCCCCTTGTTTAAGTCCTGATGAGGTTTAAATAGAGCATTATGCTATCTTATGTTCCTGAAGTCAAAACCGGGACTCTCATCTTGCCTTTTTGAGGAAACATTTGCTCAGACATCAAGTCAACACATCTTGAAAATACTAGCCACAAAACCTAATTTCAATACCAAAAAGCAGATAAGAACGAACTGGAAGAACTATTTTAGCTCAGTGTGGATATGACAGCATCCAAGACTTCATCTTACTGCCAAACCTTTCTGCAAATTCTTCCTAAACACGTCACAAGATGAATTTTTAAGATTCCTATTCTAAAACAAGTCTCTTTAGCTTTCTCCTAGCATGTGTATCACAGGTCATTTTAAAGAACCTGAAACCCAAAGAAAAAACAGAATCCTGAAGTATAGAGAGGGAAGATACCATGAGGCTATTAACTATTAATCTCAAAAAGGGAGCTGGAAGACAGCAAAAACAGTCTGCTTCATTCCCAATATATAAAGGAAACAATTCAGTTGATCCAGATTTTTAACGCATATTTTCTGTATTTTCCAAACCAATTCATTAAGCCCCCAATTACATCCTCAATTCAAACCAGCTTCATTCCAGTTTTAAGTAAAAACTGGAATAAATTGGCAAGAATAATCTGCTTTGGCACCTGCAAGATCTGGTATTGCACTGAACTTTGGAAACTCACTTACCCTCATGCAAGTTGTCAGTGAGTAAGGCAGTGGTGGGAAGAAACAGTCATGAATATGCATGCGAACTACAGCGGAATTTTTATTTGGTTGCATTCATAACCCATTTATGTTTATTTCCGCAAGTGATCAGATGCAAGAAATCTATGCATGAAAAACTCAAGTCACCAAAAAGGAATTCTGAGCAGCATTTTCAACAACAAGGTCTGCCAGTGCTGGTGAGCTAAACAAGTCGACTAATCAGGCAAGGGAGAGAGGGAAGGCGGGAAGGCACATCAAAACCAAAATTTTATATATGTAGATGTAGCAGAAATTACCAATATTCAGTGAGGTGTTCACAGAAGTACATGATGATTTCAGGTTTACTGAAAATCTGCACAGTACTAAGGCACAGCCTAAGTATGCCAAATTAAGAGACTATCTCCTCTGTTCTCTCATAGGAAGACCAGCTTTGCACACTGCACAGTTCTCCAAAGTTATATAGGACACCAGATTTCAGGAGCACACATGGCAGTTGGGCTTAATTGGAAGCCATCAGGAGAGCGGCATCACACCACTTTCTTCTTCAGACTACATGAAAATCCAAGAACTAAGTTACGGGAGATATAAGTTATAGCAGTACAGAACCTCAACTGTAAGACTCTTACATTTTGGACTTCCAAATTCTTAAATTTGCCCTTTACTTTAAGAAGTCAATGATTTCACCAAGAAAGTTTGATTAGTTTCTTTTACTTTCTGTAATGAAGTGCCATCCGTTTTACACTTGAAAGGATCTTTGTAATAATGCAACATTGATCTTTTGAATACAGATGAGCTAACCTAGATAATAGAATTTGGCATCCAAAAGAAAGGGTTTCTGAGGATATATATATAAGGCTCCAGTGCCCTCAAGAGGATTTTGAGGATAAGGCACCTATTCATGAGCAAATGTTAAGATTTGGTATTGCAACAACACTCTTTCATTTTCACTACATTTGTAAGTGAACTCTCAAGTCAAGAAAAATTCCATGACATAACTGACAATGTAACATAAACACACACAACTGAGCAATGATGTAGAACCAGCATTAAAGCAATAATACAAAAAGAAGCAGCCATCAATAGCTACTATGGAAAAGAACTTTGGAGCTATTATTTTTGGCGGTCCTCTCCACACCATTATGCCTACTTTATCAATGCTTACAACATCTTCTGGAAAAAAGAAACAGTTTAAGAAAAACCTTAAAAGCATTTTTTCTGGACAGAAAGTGAAGTCAGAAGATTTTATTTATTTTAATGTATATCTTTATATATTTAACATAGAGTTTCACAGCAGAAAGTGTGCCAAAAGCAAAGCCCAGTGAAAAACTGACAAATCTTGCTAACAAGTAACCACCATTTACCATTTTCCTTAGAGAGCCTCAACACAAATCAAACATTGCCAGCAAACAGAGCACAGAATTGTGTATCAATATACTTGCATTTTCTTTCCCAACTGTACCATGACCTTGCTGCATTCACTTTCTAGCCCATTTAATAGATCTGCATCTTTATTTCCCTATCACCTTCTTCATTCTGGTTCCTTTACTTTCACAACCACCATGTGACAGCAGCAATTTTTTGTTACACACTTTTGTAACTTGTTTGTATTGCTACCTATGTTTCATAATCTGTAACAATTTCAATTAACTGCCCCCTGCAAATACCGATCAGGTCTATTCTGAAAAAGAAAGCCATGCTGAAAACAACCTTAAAAGCTATTTTCAAGATAGACTCCCTGCCTATTTCTGTGTCATGGAAGTGTTTGGTACAAACCCAGCTGTATTAAAAAAAAAAAAGCACACACAAAAAAAACCCCACAAAACACCACACACAAAATATTCAAAGCTCCTCTGCCAGACAGCAGGTTGTTTAAACTGAACAAAAGCAGAACCCTTCTCCTCCTCCTCCAAGAGGAAAACATAGCTTCTAATATCTCATCCAAGCTCTTGCCAGTCAGCCAAATCATTGTCGTAATGAAACAGCAAGAGCTGAACTCAAACTGTGCCTCAACACCATTTTCAAACACAGCCCTATCCCCAGTGTAGGCAGAGCCTTTGAGAAAGATAACATAAGGAGTCATTTCAACTGACCTTTTTGAAATCTTTTTATGAGATAGCCTATTAATAGGCTTACTGGGAATGCATTTTTCACAAGATTTGTATTGGTCTGGATAACTTCAATTGGACTTTCCCTATGCAGAGCAATCAGATTTTGCTGGTGACAGCACATGTGCCATCATTTCAGCTTCAGCTCTCCAGGCTTTCAGACTGCTCAAATACAATCATTCTATATTCAGAACATCAAGCACTTCTCTTAGACCATGATAGCAGCAGGATACCTCACGATTTTTTTTTCTTTGCAAGTGCCTTCAGGCAGCACCTATAGATTGGTAGTTTAGGAAGAAAGACAGACTGAGCCTTGGCTTTAACTTGTAAACTGGGACTTTGAAAGAGCAAAGGTCTAAGTTTGTCCTCAGTAAAGCAGACTTACTTCACCGTTTGCTTTAGGCATTTTTGTGATAAATCTACAGAGTAGGAATGGATTTCCTGTCTGCCTCTGCAAACTTGTCTTTTACTGAACCAAGCAAAACCACCACAATTTTATTTCCAACACCTACGTGTGTATCAGGGTCAAAGAAAAGGGATCAAAAGCGTATTTCAGAATTGGGCACATCTTTCTTCAAAGCTTGTGCAATCTGCTGTACTAAGTGAAAATTAAACACTGGGATTTTCAGAGTGTCAAGAGGCAGAATGAGAAGACTGGTATTTTGTTCCTGGGTTCTTTATTCATGCACATCTATGAACATGTATGAGTAACTGAAAATTCCAAATGAGGCAGATGAACGTTCCATTTAAAATGGAAGGACTTGACACATTAGTAAAATGAGATGGTTTATATTTTAATTAGATAAACAAGTAAATCCACTATAGTGTTTTCCAGCCGAAGATCTCAATATGCTCTACAAGAAAAATCCCAAACCAATTGTGATAATTATTTTCTTATTATCAGTTGAGAAAAGCACAATTCAACAACTTGCTTCAAGTAACACAAATTTTCAGACTTCGGGCCACTGTTATTGCTTCTCAGCTATCCTGCACAAAAGGAAAAAGCAGACATATTTCCACACCTCACCCCTCAAAAAAAAAAAAGAATTAAAAAAATCATCCTATTGCCTTCAGTCATTCTAGCCTCCCTGTAAAATAACATAACTGAAATTTTGGTGACAGCCTTGGCAAGTAGCATCCAGCAATCGATGCATAAGCACTACTAACTAAATATAATCTATTCTGTACATGTTACACAAGAGGGGAAATGAACGTCCTGCTCAAACCATTAACATGCATCTATCGAATTGACAAATGAAGATAAATCAGCTTCTTTGCTGCTGCCATCAATATAAACGCATAAAGAAATAATAAACAATATAAATTTTTAACTACCTATCTGCTTCTACCTGCAAATACGAAATTCCCTCACGATTCAATATACGAAAAAAATATACGCAGTGAAGTCTAACAAATGTGCCATCTGCTCTGAGAGCTGATAAACCTGAGAAGTTAAATGGGACAATACTGACCTCCTGTGGCAGCTCTGCAGAGAAACTACTTCAGAAGCAAACAGCTTATTTCTGAAAGCGCGGGATTTTTCCTCTTTACTATAATTTAGCAGCGTTGTTGAAGCAACGCGAGGAAACCCTAGGCACTCGCAGGAGCTCTCCGCCTCACATCCACACTTCCAAGTCAAAGAGAACACCACGAACTGAAGAAGTTAACAGCGCACTAATAGGAAAGGCTGTTGAAAACTGCCATTGCTGCTTGGCTTCAGTTTAAGTCTATTCTATCTCCTCGGCAGTGCCCACAGAGATTTACATTACACATTATGACGATCCCCCAAAAACACAACAACAAAAACAAAAACAACAAATCCAGAAAACACAGATAAACAAAAAAGCCCACCACAACACACACAGACAAAACAACAGCTTAAGAACAGCTCATTTACAGAGATGGCACACTTCACAAAATGAGCTGGTCCTAGGAACCGGCTTGGTGAACTGCAGGAACAGCTGTGCTTGCTCTTGCATTGGGGCTGGGCACTAGAGCTGGCTTCTTCCCAATCCAGCATCTGTAGCCCACTTCTAAAAAACACTAGCTTTATACAAATTCCGCCCTACGGTAGTTCACAGGCTGTTCACACCATTATCATACCTTAAGCTTCACCACTTATTGCACTACTAAAAGCCATTAGCATTGCTTTTACCTTTTGTAAAGGAGCCTTCTGAAAGAACAGCTATTTTTAGGCATTTAGATGACTGCTAGCTGCACTAATCAGGGAAGAACGAAAGGGAAGGAAGGCCAAAGGAAAAGAGTGGAGCTTTCTCCCCACTTGAAGAAGATGGAAATGTTCATAATTGTCTGTTGTGTAACCTGTTCCCAGCACAAAGCCAAACCAAAACTATATTGCAAAGACTTGTCCTTAATCCATACAAGGCATGTACCCACCACCTAGGAAATCCACCCCCAGTTACCATGCACAGGTAGGACTAAGCACCTTCATACTCCCTGCGTTTGGGTACTGCAAATACAGATGATGACTCTGAACCGCAGTTTTGAGTATTCTTATTCGTTTTATTCATCTGATTTAAATAAAGGCCAACACAGGGAACAGCAGGGCATGATATGCTAAAGCAAAATACCTACAAACAGTATTAAGAGTAACCCAGTGTCCACCTAAACAGGTGCTCCAAGTAGAAACCATGGTTAAGTCATTCGGAGCCATAAAACATACCAACACGAAACAACGTGCACATTACCTATAAAACCTATAAAAGCTATGTGTTTTATAGCAAAAACAACAGACCAGGCCCTTTGAGGCACTAAGTCCCCACAGAAGCTCTCACTGCCTCAGCCCTCACCAAGGTTACAGTAGCAAGTGCGTAGCAAAATACAAAGCTTCACAGCTCAGCATTCAACCCATGTTACAACTTGTAGAAGTCAGATTAAATGATCAAGAAAAAACAAAATTCCTCAAGACTCCTTTTAAGTAATCAGCATATACCATTCTTCTTCCAAAGAAGCAAGTTCTCCTGAAATTTCCTCAAGATGAGGTGACCCACCGCAATCGAAAGAATAAAAGAGCATGACGTGAAAGACCCTTAATCGCACTTAAGAAAAAAACCAACCAACCAAACAAACAACCCCACAAAAGGACAGACCTGCAGCCGTCGCCACCAGCTGAGACCGCCCAAGGCCCTCAAACGTCGTCACCCGCCAGCCCGGCCGGCGCCACTTTGGATGCCGGCGCCACTTTGGATGCCGGCGCCATTTTGGGTGCCGGCGCCATTTTGAATTCCGGCGCCCGGGGGCGGGGCGGCCTTGAGGAGGCCGCGATGGCAGCGAGGGCCTCCGGCGTCAGGTGAGCGTCTGCGTCTTTACCGTCTTCTTTCACATTTACCCTACGCTGGTAGCTGCGGAGCGCAGGATGGGGTTTCTTTCTTAGAAGAGAAAAATTACGGGAGGAAAAAAAAAATCTTGCGGAGTTCTTCATTAACTAATTGCTGCTACGCGGTTCAGGGGTATCGATGGCGTGAGGCCTCAAACCCGAGGAGGGGTTTGAACGAAAAAAGTAGCTTCGTGCAGGGAATTTATTATAAAGCATAACTGGAATGGAAATGCTCATAACATTAAAGTCTGGCCAGCAAAAAGTGGGTGATGTGTTTAAATATTTTTTTCAGTGTTAGAAGCCCCCATGAAACAGTTCACTTAGTGCTTGAGAAGTAGAAAATGAGACTGTCTACTGTGAAAGTTGCATTGATCAATTTAATTTCCTTATGTAAACTGGGTGAAGCCTTCACTGCAGAATTAAAATGAGTTTTTTGAGAGAGTTCCAACTGTCTTAAAGCGCCAGCTGTTGTAGTTACAGGATGTCCCTGAGGAGTGCTAGGTTCCTTGCTCTGGAAGTGGTGGCACTGCCAGCAGTTAGGCCTTGTTAAATAGGAGAGCCGATAGGCAGGACATGACTTAGATGGACACCAACTCTAACTGCAGATGTGAAAAACCTAGTGGGGTCTGATCTGGGAAGAGTTTTCCAGCCCAGCTAAAGTATTCTAAGGTGAAAATGTCCATCCTGTGCTCTGACCTAAATTCTGAAATTTTTCATGTAAAATAAAAGCAAAATCATAAGTGGCTGCTGGAGATGACAATTAAGATGGAGGCCCAGAGGATTCTCTTGGCTCCAGTCGTTTCCATCGCTGAGTTAATGCAATGTGGTCTTAAGACATGTTCCACCGCATCCTAAAATGGGTGATTAATTACTACCAGGGTAAGTGTACTACTGCCAGGTTCGAGTCCTTCCTCTGCTTCCAATTTCTGTGCAAGTACTCATAAGTGAATACAGGATCAAGCCATCACTAGAAACTGCTGCAGCAAACTGGGATATATCAGGACAGTTCTCAAGTCAGTAGGGGTTACTTACAAGCAATAGAGGGAAAGATAAAGCCTCAGGGGTCTGCTAAGCAGTCTCTGAAAATTAGATGGAGAGTTTTTGTAATGAAACTGTTATATGATACTTACGCCTGTTGTCTCTATCTGCCATGATCCAGTCCACTAGCTATCTTTTTTCAAGCTATGTTTATGGACTTTGAAAATGAGTCATACTTTGGTTTATGTAGGATTAAGAATTTTTCACCCCTCCCCATAATCCAGATAAATGATATCCACTCTCCCCATCCTGCCAACTTAGAGCTACCAAGCACATTTATATTGCCTAATCTTCTTTTCCAAGATCCATGCTGACTACCCCTTAAGCAATCACATCTATCTAAATGTTCTGTGTGCATAATTGCTCCCCATGTATTTTTTGCTGCTGAGATCAGATTTATAAGCCTGCAGTGTTCTCAATCTTCTTCTAGTCATTCTGCTTCTATTAGATGCTCACTGGTGCCTAATGCTATGCTTTATCCTTTAATAAATTATCAGTAAAATATATACTTTTTGAAGAGAAAGTCAAAATGGCCAGTACTAAGCCTCAAGAAGGGAAACTTTTCAAATTATGTGTCTCTACTCTGACCCAGGCTAGAGGATTTTCCTTTCATATACAGGCTTGACAATTTCGAAAAGCCAAGCTGAATGCGACTTTCTGAACACTCCTCTTGTTTAGGGACAAGCAGGGGGGGCTGCCCACAGGGCAGGTGGCCATAATCCCCCAGCTCTTCCCTGCAGAGCCTCCCTCTCCTGGCAGCCTGATCCTGGAGCATGCTGAGATGTCAGGGCTGATCCTGCACTGCAGCCAAACCCTGCCAGCCCAGGGAGAAGGGGCTGCAAGGCCAGTGGCACTCTAGGAGCCCTGCCATCTGTCTGCTGTATGATCTAAATCTGTATCTCTGAGCCTATCACTCCACTATTAAATACATTTCCTTGCATTTTTCATATCTGTTCAGTTTTTGTTCAGTTTTCTGTATTGTCCCGAGTAGTTATTGCCATACTCTTAGCCTTTTGTGTTAACATCTCTCCTTACCTACTGGAAGTCCTCTTCAAATGTCATACAAAAAAGAGACTGATCATAACCTGAGATGTGAAACTAAAATAGAAATAAAAGAAAGATTGAATACAGAGGGTAATATTTTGTTGAACTTTCATGCAGCTCCACAGGTATTGCCCCAGAGAGAGGAGGAAATAAGTCCTTTGCCCCTATGGTTAGAGGCCCACAGCCAGTGTTCCCAGAGTTCCCCTCCTTTTTTCTGGACTGTTTTTTATCTTGGTCTCTTCCCTTCCTCTGCATTAGTTTAACAGTCCCAGGAGTGAAGCCTCTAGATCTGTGGGATATGCAGGCACTTAGCAGTAATGCCCCCTGGTCACAGGTTTCTACAAGCTGAAGAAGCTGTACTTCTCTTCAGATAGAATAAACCAGAACAGTTCTCAGCAAGAGGGAGGAGGACATTGTGAACACTGCCCACTTAATTTCAGTGAGTAGATAAAGAAGAGAAAGGATGTCAAAAGTACAAGTAAAGGTTCAAGTATTATGCATCCAGTTCACGTTGACTGGACACATAATAATCCTTTTGTGCTTTTAAAAGTCAGGTGGAAACTTACAAAGTACACAGGCTGCCTGTAAATTGAGACAATCACTTGCCTGCTGCAGAACGGTGAGACTTAGTGTGTATGATAGCTATACGTTCCATTGAGCACCTGGACTGAAATGCCTTGATGGGGTATCTCTGTAAGGCAAAGGTCTGCTATTACAGTATTATTATCTTGTTTGCATGAAAAGATGAGTATTACATGTGTGAATGTTTTAGTTATTGAGTTACGTATATTCCTTTAGCTAACCAGTGAAAAGTATAGTCCCCCAGAGTCCAGGAAGTACAGTGCTCCAGGTCCTCAGGGAGAAAATCTGAAGCTACTGCTTCACGTATGTGAATTGAGCAGCTCTTCATAATGCCTCTTTGATGGTCACACACCTGGGAGGGAATAAAAATACCTTCTGCTGTCACCCGCTGAGCTGTGTGTGCCTGTATCTCCTGTTCTAGCAAGTACCAGTAAAACTATTGCAACACTGTTGATACACAATGTAGATAAACTCTTTTGAGAAAATACACAGAACAACACACAGAGCACCCCCTTTTGCTTTCATTTGGACCCTTCTCCTTTTCACAAATGCTTCCCTTCCTGTTGTCTTCCTGTGGAAACTGAACTTGGGCAAAAGAAAGCCCTGTTGTATACAAAGGCACTTTTGTTCAATTCCAGTTCTTCAGGCCTACACCCATCTTTTGAAGCTCCACTGTTGCAAAGTATGTGCTTCTAAAATATTTCTTTTTCCACTTCTGCTAGAACACTTAAATATATAATTCATCTTGACCTTGTGCCTTGTCAGCTTTTAGTATTTCTAATTGCCTGTCTGCTCCAGCATCATTAAGAACCTTTTAACATCTCACTTACTCCAGATTCTAGAATTTGACCTTCTTCAGGCTTTTGCATGAACAACAGGCCAAATAAATTCACTTGGACTACTGGCAGTGCCAGCATCATTCATCTTAATCTTTTTTTACTGGGTTTCCTCCTGGCTATTTGATTCTTATGAATAGAAAATAGTGTTTCACTTATTTTTTACAGATTCTTAATTCTCGTAACCCTTTTCTGTCATGGGATCATAGGATAATTCAGGGTAGAAGGAAACACAGGAGGTCTCTAATCCTACCTCCTGCTTTAAGCAGGGTCAGCTCTGAGGTAAAGACAAGTGGCTTTATTCTGTCCAGTCTTAAAAATTTCCAGGGACAGAGACTGCACAGCCTCTCTGTGAAAGCTGTTCCTGTGTCTGACTATCCTCATGTGAAAACTTTTCCCTATATCCAGTCTGGACCACTTATGTTTCTGTTTATGTCCATCGTCTCTCTTTCAACAGCTCTTCAACAGATCCCTGTCTGCCAGGTTCCCCGGACCTTTCCTGCAGAGCTGCTCCCCAGCCAGAATCAACTACAAAAGGCTCTTCCTTCCCAAGTATGGCACTTGCTATTTGTCCATGATGTCATGAGGTCTCAGTTGTCCATTCCTAGAGCCTTTTTAGATCTGTCTGAATGGCAGCCTTGTCCTTGAGCATACCAACTGCTTCTCACAATTTGGTGCGCTTTACAGTTTTGTTGAGCATGCACTCCATCACCTCCCCCAGGCTGTAGATTCATCCCATTTGTTTCTTCCATCTGTTACAGAGAAGGACACCATTTTCTTCACAGTAGGAATGGTGCAGTTGGCATTCTCCTTCCAGTATTTTCTCAGGGCTGGTGTTTGCCTCAGAGCTGAGTTCTTCATGGGTGTTGTTGAACTAAATGAACTTAGATGGGATATTTGTGCTACCTCTTTCTATCTCCTGACTCAACAGAACTAAGTGGCTAGGACTGGTATACAAATCCAAGCTTATTTTTAAAATTTATTCTTTAACCTTGACTCCTCTTAAGCCTTTTTTCTATGCCTTATTTGCCCATCTGTCATTCAGGACTTTGAAAAGTATTGTCTTGATTTTTCTGTATTCTAATAACTCAGACTTTGCAAGCCACTTACTATTAAATGATGATCAGTAATTCTGAAAATTAGACCATTTGCTTGTTAATTTAAAAATAAAAGTAC
This sequence comes from Apus apus, assembly GCF_020740795.1. Lineage (NCBI taxonomy): Eukaryota > Metazoa > Chordata > Aves > Apodiformes > Apodidae > Apus > Apus apus. The sequence goes on along the minus strand of NC_067294.1, from coordinate 12,788,085 downwards.
ACTGGTTGAATCAAGAGACAAGAACAGAACCTGATATTTGAAACTCTGAAGTACAGGCCTGTTTTGGAAACCTCCCACACAGGCAGCAGCAACAAGCACAACAAGCTATGCATCAAACATACTGGGCAAATAGTACGTGTGTGTGTATATATATATATATATATATATAAATGAGGATCAGAAACTTCAAGCAGTTAAAATTCCTGCTGGTGGTTAAAAATGTCTGTGCTGGTGGTGGGAAGAAGAGGAAAGCAGGAGAAAATGTTTTTATATACAACCAGGGGTTAAAAGTACATCAGCCCTGAAGGTTCAAAAGAATTTCTTCTTGGCCATATGGGCCAAATGTGTCTTTTCTGTCTTCTGGCAGTGGGCCAGGCTGAAGGACAAAAGCCTCTTACCACAACTGCCAACCATGTAAACTGTTCCCTTATCTCAAATGGTAAAAGCATGTGTGTGGTGGGTACAAGAGGACCTTTTCCTAGAAGATGTTTCTGTAATTTCTTTGCTCTATGACTAAAGACTCTGTGAGCAATTAGCTTTCTCGTATTTCTTCAAAGTAAAATCTACCAGCTGTTTAGCCCCTCCTCTGCCTTTTACCAACACAGCAATCCCTTAAAATGCAGTGCGAGCCCTATCTGCACATATTCTTACTAGTACAGAATTGTCACTGAGGCTGGAGTGGGAGCAGTGGCTTTGGGGATCTGACCAGGTCCATACCCCCATTATTGTACTCGCTGCCATCGATACTGGTTCCTAGACTGCAATAAAAAGATTTGGAACTTAACTGCCTCATGCTTTGATACAGATAAGAATTAAAATAAACCCAACAGTGTTCTATCAAAACTTAAAAATACATGTAAGGGGACAATCTGTATCATAATTTACCTCTCATTAAGATACTCCCAAGCACTGATGCTTTGAAATTTAATGCCCATGCTTAAATTTAAGCATGGCAAGGAACCCTACCGAAATCAGCAGAACATTAGGCACAGACAGAAATCTTCTCTGTAATAGTTTTCTTAATGTAATTCCTAATCCCTGCTGTCTTTACATTTTGTCTTTTTCCAGAAGTATTAAGAACAATTTTTCATGCTGGCAAATGCCCTGTAACATTACACAGCAGTCATTATTTTGGAAGCTAGTATCACAAAACAGCCAGTCCTCCTCAAGAGCCCTTTCTAAGCTTATAAAGAAGCCATTTCAGACAGAAGTCTCATTTCTCTAAGGTTTTAATTAAATACAAATTCAGGCAAATGAGAATTATAAAGTAAACAACACTGCAAAGCCACAAAGTCCCTGAACACAAAGCTACAACTCAAGGTCTCTCAAGACAGTGCTAAGCTTAACATGCAGTTTATCTCTGAACTCCAAAATCTCATGAAAAATGGTGTGTGTTGTGGGAGACTATTTATTTCTATCTTAATATACAGTTCATCTAAGCTCCTGTCACAATGTAATCCTTAGATGTTGAAGTATTTTTATATGTGAGTGACTGGTTGTAAAGTTAACACATTAAAGCAACAGTCTAAATAAAGATGTGCCAATTAATTTATTTCAAAACTAGATATTCTTACAGAGCATGTGGGAACAAAATGGTTAAAACTGGGATAATGCATGTCATTAGTGAGTTAGTGGAAATCAGCTTCACATAAATTAAGTCAGAAATCACTGATATAATTTGAAATTGAGTTATCTAACAGGTATGCACAGCTCACTAATGTGTTTTCTCTTTTAATTTAGAAAGTAAATTAGATTTAGATTTGGATTATCCATTTTGGCATGCTATTGGACTCAATAATCAAAGAGAGAAAAACTCTAAAGCAAGATGAAACATGGTTTTGAAACTTCGGTTCCCGCCCACAACATACACAGAAAAGACCTCAGTCCTCATGACCCTGCAGCTTCTAGCCCTGTCACCAGTCCACAAACAGCAGCACACATGAGCATCCATTTCTGCACTCATACCCCACTGATTGCCTGTCCTGCTTTTTTGCCTGCTCTGACAGATGCCACACAGGCAGAGGTCACCATGGAGCAAGTATCTGCTAATTGTACATTAGGGTGGTTTGGAACAAGAGTTGGCCTGGTGCTGGCATGGTTTCCATATGCAGCTTACTTTCTGAGCCTCCTGAATAGATGTACAATTCCCCTGAAGCACACACTGGGAGGGGGGAAGCCATCCTTACCAAATACAGTTATTTCTTGTGATAATAACCAGTAGAAAATTAGTTTTGGCCAGCTTCAGATACCCATATTCACCTCTGGAGCAGAAAATACTCAAATGCAATGAGTTCACATACATGCTGTTGTTACAGGTTGGCAGTGTCAAGCAAGGCTGAGTAAGTTATTTCTGCAAGTTGTTAACTTGAGCACACTTAGGACGAACTTCATTCACAGGAAATAATTCTTAATGAAGTCTTCCTGTGAATCTGTGTCAAGAACACAAACCACAAATACTGAAGCTAAAAAAGCCTGGACAGCAAGATGATTGCATTTTAGAAGGTAGTCTGCAGGCTGTACTTCACAATTTGAGCTGTTCTCTTAGTGGTATCCTCATTATAAAATACACACATGAAAATCCCTAAGCCCACTGCTGCAATTGCAGTCCTAATGTTTCACAACAGCCATTTCAATGCATCGTCTCAGAGGCCCAACATGAGTATGGGAGGGGAAAGCTACTGACATGGCTGCATCCTAAACCAGTTTTAACTTGACAGATCAGTATATTTCTAAGGGGACTACAGAACAACTGTAGCCCACGGGAGGGATTTGGATATGAAGCTATCTCTCCTTGCTCAAGGATGCAGTTGGTGCAAACTGCTTCTGCCTTCCTTCAGTGTCACAGTTTGCCTCAGGATCAGCAATTAAACCAGAGACAACAATGCTCTCAATCCCCTCCCCCTATTCAGCTACAGCAATTTATTATGGAACTGAGAGGTGTACTGATCCCTTGGCCAGATCCCCTTCCAGACCGCAGATGGGAAAAATGCCAATCTGACATTTTGTAATTTATTTTTCTGTGACAAGAAACATCACCAACTTCTGTCAAACTGATTTTACTGAAAAATTATTACAGGACAGTAGGAAATGAGACATGCTAAAAGACTGTCTTGAACTGAAATATTTTTTTCCTAGAGATTTTCATTTAAGTTTGCAAAAATGTGACTCTTGATAAACAAAAAGATTTCATGTGCCATCTTATTTTCCTGTCTTGCTTTCACCCATAAACTATGAATCCTAGAGTACCAGAGCAGAGCAGGTATGTAGAGTTATGACAGCAGTTTTATTTTTTTGTTTTGATGTTTAATAAAGAAAATACTATGTTTTGGAATTGAAGAGAATCTAGCACTCAGAATCAGCAAGTTCAGTTCATACGTCTTCCATTTTTCTTTTTTTTTTAATTTTTATTGTTTGGAAAACCCTTAGTAAATAGGAATTTTGTCTTTTAGCAAATTGGCAGTTGGAAATGCAAGGAAGCAGTTTGAACCTTTTTGAAAAAAAACCTAGCAAGAACCTGCTTTATGAATGTGATGGGCATAGAAGTCCAGCTGTGTAAAAAAACCCTTGGAGATCACAGCACTGGCATTTCTGCTTCTACTGGAAAGTAAACACTTCTTACACCTTAGTGCTTCCCACAACAGCCAAGAAATTTTCTCAAATGATTCACTCCTGAAAACTGTCAGGTTTCTATTGAACTAGCAGGAGCCCAAGTTTCTGAGAAATTGGTAGTAGATATTGCTTCATGGTTACAAGACTTTTGGTCTAATAAGAAGTCTCTTACCTTTCCCTGATGGCTTTTCAGTTTTCCAGTAATGAAAAAAGCAGCATGTCATTTTTGGAAGTGATCTATACTTCAGTTACTTACAACAAACGGCAAAATGGAGTCAAGAGAAAGACAACTTTGACAAGGTTTACAGTGACAAACTTTTTGCAGTGTCTCAGCCCAGCAATAAATCAGAAAGTTGGAGTTTGAAAACAGTTCTGTCACTGTTTCAAGAGCAACATGAACCTTCTCTGTGCAGAGATTATTACCAAATATCACTGCTATGAAGCCATGCTATTTAAGTTAGTTTTAGAAGCTATTCATTCCTCTGCACACAAAAATCGTGTCTCGTGCAGTCATGATGATTTGACCTTGAACAGTACTTAGGCAGTTGTTGATCAACACAAACACCTATACACATGAAGCCAGAATAAAAACAAAAATAACCAAACAGCCAGAGAATAAAAGGGAAGAGTATGACAAATTATTTCAACAGCAACATAGCTTAAAAGTTACTGGAGAACTACAGCATTAGTTCCACTGCCTTTTGCAATATCTATAGTGCTCTCTTAGATACCTATAACCAAAGAAGGGAAACAGCATGAAAACTGTCTGTCTAGTAATTAAGTGTATTGGAGAGTACATTCTCTGGGGAAGCTTCTACTGTGCTTTAGGGTGGGGGGGGATGCTGAGAATGCAAATCCACTCTGATGACATAAGACTGAACCGTAGTCTTTTCTTCATAGAAATGACAAGAAGTAACTGATTTTTCATTTCCTACTGGAACTCTTGAAGCAGTGATTCCTTATTCTTGACTTGGTATGAAAAAGGTAAGAGGAAGTGTTGTTTCTGTATGTTGTTTTAAATATTTATATCAAAGATAACTGTTACAGATTTTGTTACTGATCTGTAATAATATGTAAAAGCTATGATTTTCACCTGTTAAGCATTAAGAACAATTTTTCTTGGCAGGAAAACTATGTAGAGTGCAGACATGACATTTAAGAACATACTTACCTTTTGCCTTTGTAATCTGTCACACCTCCAGATTACGGTAGTAAAGCAAAGAAAAGATCACCACATGGAGCTGGGTACTTATTTTTTATAGTCCACATATAGAGCAAAATGGAAAATACATTGCTAAATAAATATAGATAGCTAAACTTTTTATTATTAGCATTCTGAAATTACATGTGTATTTATCTGAACAGAATCCAGATTTTAACACACATTTATACAAATATTTACTCTCTGAGCTTGGAAATTCCCACATATGTAATTATGATAACTTGATGTTTATGATAACTTTACCAGAATTTAGGCAGAGTTACCTCAGAATTTCTGGTTAAACGAATAATGTAGTAAAGCTTCAATCTAGGTTATACTTTTGAGCCATGCTGTAAAAGTTAATGAATGAAAGGAGCTACCCATTTAATCCAGTTATAGTCAGTGTGACTTCAAAACCTGTTAGGATTACTTGCCTTACTTTTCAAAATAAATTTTGAACTGTCAAAACTGCACCTAAGACACTTAAAAATGTCTAGTAACAAGACCTTTGGACTGCAGTCTAGCTGGGAAATGATGCAATAGGAGGTGGAAATACTCTACACTCGTTGCCTCAACATTTGATTTTTTCTGTATCTTTGGTCGTCCAAACTTCCAAGCACACAACTAAGAGAATCTTTTTTTTTTTTTTATATCTCGTCATCTTTCTCTTCCAATAACCCTGTCATGCTTTGAAACTTACTCTAGTCACAATACTTTGCTGTAACTAGCTTAGACCCTTTTTTTTCAAATGAATATATTCTCCCTCTGAATGAAAAAATTTATTCGTCTGGGTAACAACATATACAAGGTGCAACACATAAATTACATCATATTGCCAACGCCTTATATAGAAGTGTTGCCTAAGAAAAAAACAAAAACCCTTTTCATTAATAATAATACAAAACAGAAGAAGTGGATACTGCCCTAAGTCAGTATTGTAACATTCTTCTTTTTTTTTTTTGTGGATCTAACAAAAAGCAATTTGAGACCAGTTTAAAAAAAATCAGAAATAAATCCAGAATGGCATATACCTTCCAAATATTAATTTATTTTCCCACAGTTTTAAAATGGAAATTAAATGAGAATGACTTAGAGAATTGTTTAGCTACTTGATTTTAATAAGAAACCCTGTCATTTCTGTTTATTGTATGCCAAGGGAAAATAACCAAAGAAAACAAGCCATACAGTGAAAATAGCAGGTCTACCTCAATGTTCCTTAATTTTTTTCTTCTTGTGGCTTTTATCCCCTTTCCCAATTTTTTCACATCAGTTTTAAATTTGCTGATTTTTTTTTTTTTTAAACATGGTGTCAAATTTAATTAAATCTTAGCTGCTTGCAGGTGGAAGAGATATACTCAGAATCTTCCTGATCAAGCACTGAGGCCCAGGATGGTTCAGGCTCAGGTTTTCAAAACCTTCTGTACCTTTTGTGTGTGTGTACATTTATCACATCCCCAAGGCAGTAGTACATCGACAGAGAAACACTGATCCAACCTAGTGTAACTCAGAAATAGTTTATTGAATTAAGGGGGGGGGAATTAAAATCACTGAAAGGGTACACATTTCAAGAGGAACTGCAAGCATTTCTGATTCAGAAAAATGGATTGTGATGGTAAAGAAAGGATCAACAACTTTCTCTCATGCTGACAATATGTATTTGCTGTCATTTTGGAAACAGGTTACCATGTGTATATCAGGATTTCAGACTAAAAAACAGACCAGGTTATGAGCTCTTGGCATATGCCAGATGGAAATTAAAGGACTGAATGTAAAGCTGACTTTTAGAAGATCTTCAGTTGTCAATTTTTTGTGTCCCTCCTTTTTCATTTTTAAGCAAAAGCTGAACATCTTCCCCTCCCCTTTTCATTTCAACCTCATAAAAATAAATGATAATCTAAATGCAGCTTTTCCTAGTTTTACTAATCATCTGGCAAACTCACATTTCTATTGCTGATTCCAAAACTTCAGGAGGCTAACCTTGACAAACCATGTTCTTCCTCCACTTCACCTGGATACTGCGTCCAACTTCAAGAACTAGACTTAGCACATTAAACATGTACTTGGATTAGACTGTTGCAGTTACATTTTTATGGTGCAAACCTTCATCATACATGCTTTGCTGCTCCAGAACAAGCTGCATCAGTGCAAGATCTGATAGTCTGTGCAAAAGAAGCTGCAGTGCTACAAACTCCTGAAATAACTTTCCTCTCCCTCTCCCATTTATTGACTAAGAAACATCTTAGTCTCACTAATTTCACCAATTCCAAATGCTGCCCCAAAAAAAGGAGAAAGATGAAGATATTTCATGCTTTTATACAATAAAAACCCCAACTCAAAAAAAAAAATCATCCAACTCTAATCCCCCCAACCCAAGAAAACCCACATCAAAACTATTTGTTCCCCACCCTCTTCTAGCTCTTATATATCACCATTAAAACAAATGCATACAACTTACTGTACAAATATGAAGCTGCAGGCATTCAAGTTACATAACATTCTGAAAATATTTCAAGCATAAAAAGTACACTTGATAATTGCAAAAATAAAGTTTCACTTTTTTAAAAAACATTTTGATCAGACCTCAGGCAAAACAAACATTTAACAATTGCTACTTCAGTTTAACTTCATAAGAACACCACCTTCAAAAGGTAATAACAAAAAAACTCAGTTTTTTGCCAATAAAGTAACTGAGCATGTATTTTAATGAAATGGTATATACAACAATGGCACAAACCTTAAGCATCAACAACATATTTCAGCCAAAAAGTAAGTCTACAAGTGATCTGAGTCATTCTTAGCATCAAATGGTACTGATTACTAAGAACCATAATCTGCTAGGAACAAGCATTAAATTAGACTACTACAAATGGAAGGGAAAATGCAAGACATCAAATAAGCTCAGTTTTTGCCACTGAACTTTTTTTAGACTAAGTCCTTGTTTGGGCCAGCACAGAACTAATTTTCTCTTTGTGATTCTACTTTTCAGTTAAGTCCTTTTTAAGTAGCTGCAGCTGCTGAAATCAACAGCATGTTTTCCAGTCAGTGTCTGCCTCTAGGGCTGATAACACTTGATGTTTATAGTTGCGGCAAGAGAATGGCATGTAGAACCAAGGCCACTGCCTGGGTCTGAATAAAATGTTAGGAAATCCCAGCCCCTCCAGCTAGTTAGTTACCTTCACTGGAGGCCCAGCTGAAATGCCTCTATGCAAACACACACAGCACGGGGAATAAACAGGAGTTAGAGATGCTTGTGGACCTGCAGAGCTGTGATCTTATTAGCATCACAGAGACCTGGTGGGATGGCTCCTAGGACTGGAGTGTCAGAATGGAGTATTATAGACTCTTTAGAAAGGACAGGCAGGTGAGATGGAGAGGTGGTGTTGCCCTCTATGTCTAAGACCAGCTGGAGGGCACGGAGCTCTCCCTAAGGACTGACGACAAGCCAACTGAGAGCTTATGGGTTAAGATTAAAGGGAAGGCAGGGACAGGTGACATTACAGGGGGGATCTGCTACAGGCCACCTGACCAGGAGGACAGCACAGACGAGGCACTCTACAGACAGATAGGAGCAGCTTCATGTTCACAAGCCATGGTACTCAGGGGTAACTTCAACCACCCTGGTATCTCTTGGAGGGACAACTTTGCAAAGCACAAACAATCCAGGAGGTTCCTAGAGTGTGTTGATGACAACTTCCTTTTCCAAGTGATCAAGGAACCAAGGAGGAGAGATGCTTTGCTGGACATAGTTCTCATGAACAAGGGCAGGCTGGTGAGGGATGCTAAGCTGGTATTCAAGGATCACATTCACTAGGCCCAAAAAATGATGCATGCCAACTAAGACAAAGTCAAGTAAAAACTGCAGGAGGCCAGCGTGGATGAGCAAGCAACTCCTAGAAAAGCTCAAACTTAAGAAGGAAGCATATAGAGGGTGGAAGCTACAGCAGGTAGCCTAAAAGGATTACAGGTTGTCGGAGCAGCCAGGGATCAGGTAAGGAGAGCCAAATCCCAGACAAAATGAAACCTCACCAGGGATATAAAGAGCAGTAAGAAAAGCTATAGGTATGTTGGGGATAAAAGGACAACCAAGGAAAATGTAGGTGCTCTCCTGAAGGCAACAGGAGACCTAGCTACCCAGGATATTGAGAAGGTTCTCGAAGACTTCTTTGCATCAATCTTCTCTGGTAAGCGCTCCAGCCTCATCACAGAAGGCCACAGCAGGCAAAAGCAGGGACTGGGACAATGAAATACTCTCCACTGTAGAAGAACAGGTCATGACTATCTAAAGAACCCAAAGTTGCACAACTCTATGGGACCTGTCAATCCACAAGTCCTGAGGGATCTGGCAGATGTAGCTGCTGAGCCTCTCTGTCCATCTTATTTGAGAGGTTATGGTGGTCTGGTGAGGTTCCTGCTAATTGAAAAAAAGTAACATATCTCCTATAGAATCATAGAATCATCCTGTTTGGAAGGAACCTTGCAGATCATCAAGTCCAACCATAATTTATTTTTTTTTTAAGAAGAGAAAAAAGACCTGGGGGACTACAGGCCAGTCACTCTCACCTCTGTGACCAACAAGATCAGGGGAACAGATGCTCCTGGAAAATCTGCTAAGGCATACGGAAAGTGACTGGTGACCGCCAGCTCATAGCGGGGAGGTTGGAACCTGACGATCTTTAAGGTCCCTTCCAACCTTAACCATTCTACAGTTCTATGATCTAGAACCAGAAGTGAGTATGGGGTCACACCCAAGACCCACCTTTGGAGAGGAGCAGACCAGACAGGTCAAAGTTAACCAAACAAAGCATCCCATCCCAGTACTAAATATTAATTTGAGGGATGACAAAGGGGCTTGCTCTCTTCATCTACAGCTGGCATCCCTCAAGGACTCCAGCCATGTATCTGCCTTTTATCCCAAACCCCGCATTCCTGCACCCTAGCTCCCATCTGCCCCTAACTCCAGGAGTCTAGACCAGGACTTGCCCTGCGCCTGCCCTGCACCCTCAGTGGTGACATGGATGTTACTGGGGGGTGTGGGGACAGCATGATAGTGCTTTTGTGTATGTTTGTATCTATTTCATTACTTTTCAGTTTGATCACTACTGTCTCATTAAAGCCGTGTAGTTCAGATTCCAACCCATAAGAGTCTCTCTCCTTTACCCCCTCTTTTTCCCACAAGGGGAGGGAAGAGGGTTAACACAAATCATCTGTCCTTCATGTAATTGCCAGCCCAGCATTAAACCATGACAGGCGAAGAGTTTCACTAAGTGCAAGACCATATGTTTACCTGATGAAATGACAACTCATGTCACAATTTAAGAACACTCATACAAAACTATTTTTTTTCTTTTATAAAAGTGCCACATACCATACTTCTACTAAAAAAAAATTACAAACTAGTGGAAGACTGTCTGCCTCCATCTTTTATCAACAAGGAAAGGCCAAAGTGATTCTTTGATCCCAGCTCGAAATGGTGTTCTCTGACCTATCCCCAGCATCTCCAACTTGGAACAGTCTAGCTGAGCATTCCTCGGACGAAGAGCACCCACAACTGGACAATCAGTAATCTAAAAAATAAACATTGAAACACACCAAGTCAACAGAAATGACAGAAAAATGTTTATTCTTATATATGCTCAACTTCAAATTTTCCTTCATGGCTTTCTGTATAGTATGTACTTCTCTCTTCCAACTACTCTGTGTGGGGTTTTATTTTGGTTTGGGTTGGTTTGTTTATGGTTAACTGTATTTCAGCCTAAAAGATGTCACAAGAGTGAGATGAAGTGAAATTTTTCTCACTCAAATACTGGTTACCTTTAGTGCTTTTCTACATTTTATTCTTATTTTTACCTAATGACTGTAGTCACAAGGTAAAAAATGTTCTAAAGTGTTGACAGAACCATGTCTTGTTCAATATACTTGCAGAAAAATAGATTTGGGCAGAATAAATTCAGACTAACTTAGTGTCTCCATTCTTTTTTCTCTCCATCTTCCAAGCCACATTTCATTTCCAGACTTTACTAGTTCAGAATCCTTGGAATTTGTTTTGATATGAATAGAAAGTTACTTACATGTTATATTCTCACAACAATATTGGTGTATTTAAGAATAGTCTTATGTGTCAATAAAACTGCAGGACAGTTGTTACAATTACCTTAAGTTGTTAAGTGAATATATTCAGAAATAAATCTGGATATTGACAAGTTCTTAGAGATTCCGATCCTTCAAGTTTATGTTCTGTCAACTTCTATGCTTCTTTAAGAAAAAAAAATTCAACCAAAGATATGCATTTACTCATCACTAATCAAACTGTTCTGCAGAAATACTGAAATTACACTTCAGACTGCCATACTGGTTATTGACTGACTGGGTAATTTTCATAACTCGGCAGGTAAAAGCAGCTACTGTTTTCCTGGGTAAGGTACCAGGCAGCATCATCAGCAATACATCTGCTGTGCGAGACACCCACACTGACCATCCTGAAGAAACAGCTCATTTGTGTAGTTAGTGTGAGACCTACCACATGAAATGATAAAGCACATCCATCTTTCTACAGAATGAACACCACATCACTTACTGGTCTCAGGTGGCTGCTGGGAAGGTTGAAAGCATCTGCAATTGCACATGCCATTTCGTACTTAGTCATCTGTTCATTGCCAGACCAGTGAAATGTTCCTTTTACTGATGGGTCCTAGAGAAGAAACAAGTATCACAGATGAAAAAAAGCAGCTAGGCCTGAGACTTAACTCCTGTGCAAGAACCATGTGGAACCATCTCCCAGCAAGATGCTATCCTCAAAGGCAGTTTACAGCACCTCACTGATGGTCTAGAATTGTCTCCTGCATTTTCAGAGAACACCTGAAACTGAAAACTGGTGTTACATGTATTCGACCTGATTTTTCACAAACAGCTTCTGATCTGTAGAATAACAGGAGGGAAAAGAGCAAGGCAACCAATGAACCAAGGTCAAATAGCTGGGGAGAAGGAACCTGACTATTCTATACTATTCACTTACTCAAAAAACAAATGCAAAATACCACCAACACTCTTAATGTTAAACTGCAAACCACGTACAAGTCCCATCAAACAAAGTGATTGAAACCACATCCACCAGACTTGCATGGCCCTATTTTTTTCCAAGTTACATGTATGAAAAATAACGGTGGTTGGTTGGTCTTCTTATCTTGCAAAGGTAGTAAACTGAAGATGTTGTGGTGAATAAACATGGTATTTAAATCTAGTAGTTTGATTTTGCCACTCCAGTGTTTTAATACAATAAACAAGGGCAGCTTTGAGAATGACATTCAATCACCATGGGGTTTTTTTTAGTCCCGAACAGTGACTTGCAAAAGGCTTATCAGAGTAAATTAGGTATTTGCATTTCTCTCCTGTATTCTGAGAACACAGGATGATTTTCTGAAGTATCTGTCAAATCACTCCCCTCATTTTTGTTTCAAATACCAGAATATCCACACATTGTCATGTGAAGATACTGAAGTATTACAGCCTTTTTTTCTCTCCCTCCCAATGTTTCAGAAATTGAAGTAATGATGCAGGTTATAGGCCGTTCTCAGTAGTTTAGAAACAAAGCCAAGAACTGGGGCAGATTTTCCCTTGAACATGCTCGTTTCTTTTAATTCTTACCAGCATTCTCTTTTCTGCCAGTTGTCTGCAAACAGTTGCTACATCCTTGACATTAGTAGGAAATCTTTGTTGCCAGTGGTCCATGTTGGCAGATTTATTACTGAACTGCACTTTATCAAACATAACAGTCACAGCACTTTCTTCCAGTCTTTCTACCTCTCCATACAAGACAGGAATCCTAAGTACTGCGGCATCTAAGAGAAAGAACATTTTACAAGCATTAGCATTGTATATGAGTGGTATGAATGCTGTAACATCACCTGAGAAGAGTTTTAGAAGTGTTAAGAAATATGTTGGTGATCCTAAGCATCTACAAATCACAAAGAAAATGCAATTAACATGTTTGCCCTCAAAATACAATTTTCATTCATATAAATTCAAAGTTTATAAATACTCATATAAACTTATTTTCATTTATCCCATTAATTTGAAGAAATTTAACAAGCTTTCATTAAAACCTCAAGAGAAAAAAGGTGGTCTATTTGGGTTAGATCAGAAATTTAAAATTTAAATTACAATTAAAAAAAAAATTATGCAGTTACTCCAGCACTCACCATCCTCCCTGGGTAAGACCAAAAGCAATAATAAGAATTCTTATCAATCACAGACTATCATATTTAGGTATCAATTAGAGATAAAGATAGCTCATCCAGCATGCAGAAGCCTCCTGCATAAAGGAGGCTTTTATTTACCACTAAAAAAAGACATGAAGCTTGGAATGAATAAGCAGCTTGCCAAATGAGAAATAGATTCACAGAATACAGTAGTATTAGACTACAAGACAGTGATTTGAGAAATTAAACTGACAGTGAACAAGTGCAAAGAGAAGGATATTTTATGATGGAATACATACTACTAGTCTACCTCAGCCATGAAGACTCACAAGGCCTCTTTGAGGGGGAATCCAAGAAGGCTATGACAAATTCATTAAAGGTAATACAACTATTTATGCTTAAAGGAAGAAAAAAAAAAAAAAGTCCTGAAATGAGAAGTAGAAGTCACCAAGTAATTGCAATTCTTCGTAGGAAAATGCTAGTTATTGGAAAGACAAAAAGAAAAAGCTAACACAGACTGTATTACCATGGAAAAGTAAACTAAAAGAAGTACTTGCACAAAACAAATTAACAATAAAGATCCCAACATTACACTGATACTCTGACACTCTAAAACCAGTTATTTGGTTGCTCAGCAAACACAGTCTTCCTTTCTTTAAATCCTGGTTGAAATAACTTCTAAAAATGTCTTCGGATGTATTAATTATTTGAGAAAAAGACTGCCTGCCTTATGTTCTCAGAGAACTGTTTGAGACTTGGAGAGCATTACCTTCATTGCCAAATGTTCTGAAGAACTACTGAAGCTTTAGTTTTATAAGCAGAAGTACTAAATATAACTTGTATTCCCTCCTAACCAAAGTGAAATATTTATGTTAAAAATACACAAAACCCCCAAATTATTAGTGGAGGTTCTTGTATTATGAAACAGAAATGGATAGGGAAGTTCTACACACAACTTCAGACATTTGATAGACTGAATTCTACCTATGCAGTATTACCAATGTAGTGGTTAGAACACTTAATACATGTAAAATATTTCTATTTGTAGGAACCATTAGAATTGACATTCTCAAGGACCTTTCTCAGCAACACCTCAAAATTCCATCTGCTAATAATACCACTGCTTCCACCCACTACTGCCTGACAGATCATGCTCAAAATGTTTAGGAAACAAAACAGAAGCATGGAGTTGGGGGAAGGATCTAGCAAGATACCCACATGTGCTTGAATTTGGTGCAGTCTTATCTTCATTACCAATCTGGAAGAGGGAGCAAACAGCATCACAGTCAAATTCAGAGATGATATTTAAGAGGTGGAGCAAGATTTTAAACTGATTTTTACATAAATAAGATTTTTCCTATCATACTATTTTTTTAGAAAGTCTAGTTCTTATTAGTAATGACAAACTTCTCTTAAGGCCTGTTATTTTCAAATATATTATCTATTTACTTACTGAAAAACTATCACACTAATTTATTGACTGTTCCATTCTCATTAGGCAGAACAGATTCACAGTGTGAGTTTCACACTGACATATCAGAAGCCTCATCTGCAAGTGCTCCAAGGGAATTTTCCTCAAACTCTTTGAGAAAATAGAAGTGTTTCTTTCCACAGAATCTGTGAATGGAAACTAACAGCATACTAGAAACAAAAATTCTCTTTTATACAAGAAATAGGTTTTAAATGCAAGGGAACATACTCAGTTCCAAACTTTTTTTCCCCTATTAAGTTGAAATTTTTAAATCATGCTTGCATGTTTTGAATGTCAATTTTAATTAGGACAACACTTAAATAAGAAAGAAAAAAACCAAATTGTTGCTTACTATCAGAAATATGTTACTAACCCTTTAACAAAGTGTTCCAAGAAGCAATCTGATACATGTTGTAAGCTAAGTGGGTAAAAATAAAGTGATGGCCTGATGGCTTATGTAATAAGAGCAAAACAGGAGATCAGCAAGAAAACCAGAGATTAACAACAAAAGCCTATGCACTGAATTGCAAGTCTGTTTTTCCCTTTAAGTTAACACCTGCAGTGCAGCCCCCAAACAGCAGCAGCTCTAGGGCAGATGTGGCAAAGCTTCTGCCATTACAGGATATTAATGATGTATTTTATCTTCCCTTAGGAACAGTTGGTTCACAGTAGACAAAGGTTTGTGACCGCCCATCAGCAGAGACTAGTATCACAAATGAAAGTTGGAAGAAGTAAGAAATAAAGCTTCAGTCAAACCCTAAGCAGCAGCAATTGTTTGAGCAAGGAGACTGACTCCTCATCACATTCTTTTCTACATCGCATTTCAGTGGTTTTCCAACTTCACTTCTCACTTATTAATCTATTAAGCTAATATACAATGAAGTAAAAACAGCAAGCCTCTATTAAACATGTGCAAGTAGTCTTACCTTCATTATTTTCCTGGACTGCCTTTTCACCCTCCAGTTTGGTTTTACCATACAAATTCAGGGGATTTGGTACATCAGTCTCTTTATACGGAGGGCTTGTTCCATCAAACACATAGTCTGTACTAATGTAGATCAGAAATGCTCCAACTCCAGCTACAAAGAAAATATTTATAAATAGTCTGTTTTAATTCATTCCTTGTCTGCAATCCCAATCAACCTTTAAAGAAATCTCCAAATAAACTTATCTTCCAGCCCCAGACATTCTCAATTGCCTTGTCTGTTCACTGATCCATCACACAGACACCCATGCTATCCTCACAGAAAACGGATGGACTGCACACTGGTCACAGAAGTGACATTCAGAACTTTGAGGAACTTAATCATATTTATCTCCCTGTATAAATAAATGCAGTATTTTAACAAGAAACCAAATCCATTACATGGTCTCCTTACCTGCCTCTTTTGCTAAGTTCCCTGAAGCAGCCACATTGAGCTGAGAAGCAGCATCTGGTTGACTTTCTACAACATCTGGCCTTCTCTCTGCAGCACAATGCACTATAACATGAGGCTGGAAATTAAAGACTCGTTTTAAACAACAAATGTTGTCAGGAGATTGCAAATGCACCCTAACAATAGCAATCAAGTCCCTCAGGCAAAAAGGCATTTCACTAAGTTGTGGGAAGCAATTAAAGTAGTAGCATTATTTTTAATCATGGCATTCTGAGCAGCATGTTTACCTTAGCAAGTAAAATACAATCGTGCTGCTTCAAGGCAAAAAAAATCATTAATTTTGCAATTATAATCTCCAGTAGCTTAAATTTTACAGCAAGATTGAAGCTGTTGAGGTTTTTTTAACTTTGTAGAATAACATGAGATACAATAATAGTATGGCAAATATATCACACACATAGTAGTACTTAAAACATTAGCCAAACTGTTCTTAGATAAGCCATTTACAGGTGGCTTATTTGAAAAAGGTAGACTGTTAAGAAGATACTTAAAGCTATTGTACAGAATGGCACCTAGCATAATGTATTTCAGGTTTTACATATTCTCCCTGCAACTTATGTTGCCACATGGTATGCTACACATACAGCTAGTGCTGTTGTATGCAAGTGTTCTTCAGCTTCAAAAGAACCGGTTCAGATTACCACTTTTTCTTTCAACTGCCAATTCAAGTGTGCTGAAATGTACCTCTGTTAGCTGCACTCTATTTATGGTGATGACAGCACAATTCCATCTGTACCTACAGAGCAAGCCTACACTCCAGGTGTGGCAGAAAGGGCAGCCAGGAATTTTTCTACTCTACCAAAGAACTCATCCCACAAACGACACGTGAACTCGGTACCAGTACAATACTAGCAGCTGATCACCAGACACATCAAGCATGCTATCCATCTCCTTCATACTGCAGAAACTTACCTGAAAATCATGGATAATATCATGAACTGCAATACAGTCCAGAAGATTAATCTGTTCAAATCTGGGCTGAGCTCTTCTCAATCCACAGCCAACTGCATTCCAATTATTTTCCTTAAATTCTTTAAACACAGCTCTGCCAAGAAGTCCCGTAGCACCAGTAATCAAAACTCGCGTACTGGGAATATCAACATCTTCCTAGAGAAAACAGAAACAGGAAAAGTTTTCTCTCTACTATTATTTATTACTGCTTTTTCTTAAAAAACTCTGCAAGGCTACAGTCCATGATCCTGCGTTAAAACAGCTTTCCTTGCCACATGGGTGTTTTGGAGTGTCTCATGGAACACAAGACATCTGGGAGTAATGGAATTGTACCTACTCAAGTATTTAAACATATTTTTTAAGATAATGAAAACAAAACTTAAATAGGCAACTCACTTCCACAGCACAAGAAGAAAGCAAACGACTAAATGAGACAGCATTTTAAGTTCAAAATCTGATGACTTTGTGCAATTTGAAATGAGGGAAATAATTGATTTTGAAAATCATGTAACGTTTAGGGTTCACATCCTGCAACTACAAATTTTTTTACAGACTGTACCTGTGAAGTAACTGCAGCAGCACAACTCACTGTGGCCCTGCCTACAATGACTGTAAAAACTGAAGACCTGAATTTTAGTTTTAATAGAATAGTAATTCACAGTTATTTAACACAATATTCTAATAATAAGTAAAATCAGGACACAGCTCTCCTAGCAGTTTCACAAAACCCATCTCAAAGCCTTTTGGTCATTTAAACTCTCTATACAACACACTGAAATTTAAGTTGCCACACATTTCAGTACTTAAAGTAGTTGTGTGGAGCGGTTCACACCAAGTTAGTTCCTCTCCACCACTACTAGACCATCAAGTCTTCTAAACAGCAAACATCAGATTGAAGTCTGTCTGTGCAATCTTCTTTTTTCCTTTCATGCTTTCCTCTTGCACTTATAATTAACAATAGCCTGTTAAAAACAGCATTAAAAGAATATGCTTACGTGCCAGTACAGAACAAAACCTCAGGTGTGCAGAACCCATAAATCTTGGACTGCCTGACCACTTCATATACAAGGACCGCTTGTGATAATTGATTACAATCATGTAAATGCAATTCAATAGCCCAGTTACTACTGAGCATTCTTACATTTTTCAGCATTGTAACAGACCACTACTTTTTGGTTGCAGCACAGGAAGCAACAGAAATTGTTTCCAAATTACAGTCTTTCACCCCTGAAGTTAAAAAGCTTTTGTTCCATAAGGGTATATGCAGAGGTGCACGGACTATTGCTTCAAGTTCCAAGCACACTGCATTGATTTTCGCTAACTCTCAGTCTTCAGGCAGAAGATGACTTACCCCCATCAGTACTAGATCAAAATTACTATTTTTCAACTGGACAGGTTCCTGAAAATGACAAATTACAGCAAGTGATGTTTTACTAAGTTATCTTTACAGTCAATTTGACCTCAGAACACAAATTTATTTCCAATTTTTTTAAGGCTGCCTATGTTACTGTGAAAAGCATAAGCAAGAACATGCACATGCAGGGTTTTTTTTTTTTTGTGATGTACTTTTTATCCCAGCAAAGTCTGGCTGGGGTGTCACAGGACAGATTCTCAGCACTGAAATACCTACTGACAAACATCCAAGACCTGCTGCAAAAAACAGAATTGAAAGATTCTCTAAAATAGTCACATCTTCCCTAAGTAGAAAGTGACCAACACAGAAATATGCCTAGTTTGTAAAATATTAGATTTTTAAGCACCATTCCTCTCAGTTTTTTTTTTTTTATTCTACATGTCATAAAGAGGCTGTTACATTAGCAGCACAACTGGAGCTGAACACAATCACAACTTACACCAAGTTAAGTACAGGCTGCATCCTCTTGCTCTTGTCTGCAAGACTAAGTGATTTTAATCAATCATTTCTAAGAAACAAGCACAAGTGATACGTGTTTCCCATAATTTCAACATGAAGCATCTATCACTTTAAACCTATTTCACCTTGCCAGAGGTTAAACATTCTGGTAGTACAAACCCTGCACGGATTAACTCGCTACCTTGCTCCTTCGCAGAACGCCACCCATTCTGCCTCAGCCCCAGTAAGGAGGGGCAGCAGAACGTCTGAGCCTGAGGGACCTGAGGTTTCATGGTTCCCACTACTGCTGCCTGCAGATGCTGCTGCTGTTGCCTCACAGCCGTCCGGACACAGACAGCGGAGTACATGTTAACAGCACCACAGACTACCAAGTAGCAACCAGATTGACTTTTGTAGTTAGCAAATCTGAAATTTTACTTCTTGTTACTTTGTCTTGCAAGAAATTAATTGTGGCCCTCTGGAAGAGAAGGAAGCAAATATCTACAGGTAACATCTAGGAGTATCAGTACTTAACTGAAAACACACACGATGCATCTTCTTTTTGACTTTTGTCCCTCTTTTTTTCTTCGCTAGGGCTAGAGTATTATTAATGCAATGCAACTGCAAGGTAAGACAAATGTTAACTACTATCCTAACAAGCTAAAAGCACATTTGGAATTTACAATAATTGTATAGATGGTTTCTATCTGTAGAGAATAAAATACAGCCCAGAATGATCACGTTATCCTTTTGCCTACCAGTTCTATTGGCTTACATGCAAGCTGTTGTTCAGATTATATCCTAACTACTTACAAGCCTTTTACATGTCCTTCTCAACTGTGAAGCAATCATACTCAGTCATCAAATGTGTAGTAAGTTCTTTCAGCAACTAATTTTGAATAATACTGTTTAAATTACCTATTTTCAACTTCATAATAAAGCATCCGATTTCATTTTACTGTGCTCAGCAGACTCACTCACATAAAAACATTCTAGCAACAGCACTGTAAAATAAAATTAAAAAAATAATAAAAAAACCCCAAGCAAACATTTATGAGAACTAAGATCACCTTGTGGACACCACCATGATACTGAATATAATTTACAGAAGTAACAACACATGCGTTTCTAAGGGAAACCAAGATACAAGTACTTTTAAAATTCTAGACAAAACCCGAACTTGACAAGATCATTATGAACCCCAAAATTTTAAGAACTGCCGACTAAAAATAGAAGGGACTAAAAAACAAAGCCTTGCAACACAACGCGATGAGAAGCAGTCATGACGGGGCTGTCACCCCAGGGCTGAGCTCTGTACTCAGTTCTGGCATCACCTATAGCCAGAATAACCAAAAGGAAAACCAAGAGCCCTTCTGACAGTCGGACTGACAAGCGAAGCCGATTAACGCCGACAGAAGTTGCCTTTACCTCCCGCGGCGAACCCCCCAGCTGCAGCAGCTGAAGCTACACCTGTTGGACATCGCGGGTAATGAACGCGACAGCAGAGAGCAGCAAGTCTACGATAGGACTCGTCTGTGGACGGGGTTGCCTTTTAAAGAGAACCCTTCCCTTGGCACCGGGCGGCGAGAATGAAGCGTTTAACAACGCGAGGGCAGCAAACGCACCTTTATGGCGATCAACGCCAAGACAACGCAAGGCGATACAGAAATATCGCGGGTAATCAGTCCCCGTGAGAAGAACAACAGTAACTGAAATCCAACCCAAGAGCCCAAAGCCCAAGCAGGGGCCGAGGCGCTTCCCCCCCGGCCCCGCGGCAGCGCCAGGGCCGCACGGCGCCCCCCGCTCGCGGCACAGGCCCCGCTCAGCGCAGCAGCCCCCGCGGAGCGACGCGCGGCCCTGCCCGGGCGGAGCGGCCCAGCCCGCCCAGGGGAGCGCGCAGCCCCCGCCAACCGCCGAGGCGCACGCAGAGCAAACCAGCACCGCCGCTCACCTCCACAAGCTCGCAGCGCCCCGGCACGAAGCGGATCTTGAGCTCCTTCTCCCGGCCCACCATGGCGGCGAGGCGGGGGCCCGCGGGGCCGGGCCGGGCCTGCTCCTGCTGCTCCTCCTGCTGCTGCTGCTGCTCCGCGGGGCGGCCCGGCGCTGCGGGAGGGCGGGCGTGCCCCGCGGCAGAGCGCGCCCTGATTGGCCCGCGGGGACGCAGCGGACGCAGGAGCCTCCCGCTCATTGGCTGAGGAGCGCGACAGGGGGCGGAGACAGAGCGGGGCTTTAACGCGGCTGCCGAGGCGCTCGCTGGAAAGCGCCCCCTGGCGGCCCGGCCCGGCGGCTGCTCCTGCGCGGCAGCGGGAGGGGCCGGAGGGGGCGGGCACAGACCCGGAGTTCTGCCGGGCAGAGCCCCCCAGCCCTGCCGGGCCGGCACAGACCCGGAGTTCTGCCGGGCAGAGCCCCCCAGCCCTGCCGGGCCGGCACAGACCCGGAGTTCTGCCGGGCAGAGCCCCCCAGGCCTGCCGGGCCGGCACAGACCCGGAGTTCTGAGAGCCCCCGCCCACGGCAGCCACAGCCCCACGGCTGCCCCGCCACGGCGCGGCCTGGGGAGGGAGGTGAGAACCGTGCCCCAAAGAGGAATCCCAGCTTAACACTCGGAGAGCTCAGTTACTAAGTGCAGAGCCAGGGAGGAACTCCCACCTTCACAACATGAAGGGGTTGGAGCTGTCTCTTGTAAGCCTAAGCCCAAAATACCCTATGGAGCTGCTGGAAGACAGCGTTAATACAGCTCTGCCACATACTTAACAGCCACTATTTCATGTAAAAGTCCTCCAGAATGGTGGAAAAATGGCCCCTGGCTTGTATAAAAGCAACTGGCCAAACCCAGCTAATGGAAACACTACTTTAGAGAAAGCAACCCCTGCTTCCAGTGATGTCAGTCATTAATTCTGAGTAAAATTGGGGGAAAATCACCAAAGAAAACATAAGGGCCTAACTAACAGTGTGTAACTAACAGTGAAACACTACAAATGAGTAAAAACCAAAGCCAAATTATAAAAAAAAGTTACCCCAAGGCTTGAGACAGGCCTTTATGACACCAGCAAGAGATCAAAGGGATGGGAAAGGAGCACAGTCCACAGCTTATCTTCTTGTAACCATACTAAGTGCCTGGAGCACTAGGGAGAAAAATACTGAGGAACTTAAACCAATAAATGCATGAGCAATTCACTTAATAAAATTCACACCCAGAAGCACAAGAGTCCTCTACTAAGAAGCCCAACATGTGCAAGGAGCCCATAAAGAAGCTGGGGAAGAGCATTTCACTAGAGCACATACCAACAGGACAGGGGGTGATTGTTTCAAGTTAGAGAAGGGTAGGAAAGAGTTCTTTAATAGGACAGTAGGTCATTGGAAGAGGTTGGTTGGAGGTCCTGTCCCTGGAGACATTCAAGGGCAGGTTTGAAAGGGCTCTGAGCAACCTGTTCTCATGTGAGATGTCCCTGCTTGTTCTAGGGCGGTTAGACTAAAACACCTTGGAGGCAATAAAGAGTCCATGATTCCATGTATAGTTAAGTTTCTGAGCACTGACACTTGAAAGGGAAGCCAGGAGTAAATTGACAAATCATGTGTTCCAATTATATAAAAATGGTAGAGATCAAGTTCTCTCATGTTTTTTTTATATACAAGTAAAACTTGTGTTTAAGGCAACAGAGCATCCTTTGGTGAAGACCACCCTGCTCCCTTTCTAGCACAGAACTGGATATTAAACCATCTCAACTGTGTGGTTTGGCATCTCACACAGGGGTAACAGACCCCGCTCACAGGACAGTATTAGTGCTCAGGCCAGATACCCATTTTTACACTTAAAAAACAGCAAATTTTTTTTGAAATGCAAGTCTTAGAAGTAACAAATCAGTATAAAAGCTTTTTACTGCAGGAATTCTGATCCACCCAAAGGCAAAGATCATATGTAAGACTGAGTGGCCACAGCTTATTTCTAATGCTTTCAGTGATCTGCACCTGACAAATCCCTTTAAGTTTTTTATTAAAACAGCATTTAATTTGTAATCAAGGGAGAAAAGCACCAGATACTACAGGAATTGACATCAAGATAAACTGGTACATCTAGAAACAGAACATAATCATACTGTAAATGATCTTTTCTTGTGACAAGCTACTGATATTTAGAGGACAAAGTTTTTGCCTTCTAGGAACACAAGTATCCTTTTTTTTGTAAGAAGCTATGGACATTTGATATCCTCATTTTTATTAGAACTCCAAGATCAATACATAATACCTGACTTGAAATTCAGAAAAATCTACAAGGAAACACTTGACCATTCAGCAGCCCTAAGTTGACAAAACCAAACTCATCTACCTTCCCACCCTTCCCTGGCAGCACAGATGGAAGCCCCCTCCTCTTTTCCCCCATACAGTTTAACCAAGGCAATCAAGTGCTAACAGAAGTTTTGCCTTTTAGATTTAGAGCAAGAGAAAAGTAGGGAAAGTATTAACATAGGATTCTCAAGCTAAAGCCATATATTGACATAAAAAATACCTTGACATTTTTTACACCAGTTCAACAGTCACAAAACTAACATTATCTTTCTAACATCACAGTCTTACTTCTCCTTAATCATACACATTGAATCCAGTAGCATTTTACCTTATATTTTCCATTTCTTTTTTCACACTCACTTTGAGAAACACCAGGATTGCATGGTATATTTCAGAAAAAATATTGTAGAGTCCATATCATAGTTATTTAAGCATAATTTATCACTGGGTGACTAAATGCACCACTCAATACTTCCGACTTTAATTTGCAGAGACTAAAATGTAATTAAATCTCTCTCCTCCTGTTTGCTTTTCCCCAGATGCTGTAATCTAAGTGTAGCAGCAGTCTACTAATGCAAATACTTAGAGTCTTACCTGCTCCATTTCCACCAGCATTGCAGGCCTTGCCTCCAACTACAGAAGGAAGTAACAGCCTAGGAAATTATTGCAGTCCAGCCACAAATAGATCCCTTTGTCTGCTCTTGCCTGTAGAGAGCACAGACTGGGGGCAGCAATAGCTCAGTTGACCTTTGAAACCAAAATACTAATCCAAACCTGTGTCACATGTGGCACTGAATCCTGTTGAGCTTTTGGTTTACTCCCAGTGGTGCCCTTTATGCACCTCAGTACCAACCCCAATTTTTACTTCATAACAGCCAGCATGAGCAAGTGTGGCCATTGTATGTATAAAATTTATTCAAAGCACTGGCACTGGGTCTCACGCTGTTTCCCTTTTGAAGGAAACCAGAGGAAGGCTCTAATTAGGTCAGCCAGGTTGAAGATTCTGGCTATTCTTTGTTTTGCATTTAAACTAAGCACAACTCAAGTCTTGCTACAAAACAATAGATTGGATGATGGGAAAATTACTTGACAATCATTTTTAAAAGCAACCTATGCTGCACAAAAAATCAAAGCTCTTGATTCTTACAGCAAATACTTAAAAGATTCAAGGTTCTGATGTTTACTGCTCATTTCATATGCACACAGAATTAGCAAAGCTGCTTAGATTGAGGTTGACACAAAGCACTCCTAATTTCCCCTTTCCTTCTCTCTACCCAGGTTGTGTAACATCCAGACTTCTATTAAGCCCATATTCTTATCAGGTCAGACTAACGCTCATGTCCTCTACAATTTTTTTTTCTCCATTTACGTCTTTCAAACAAGACAAGCTCTCTTTTTCTCCATCATGACAGATAACCCCAGTATTAAAATCTTTCAGCAGCTTCCTTATTAAAATAAGCCTCTCAACAATTCAGGCAAACAGCTAAATTCAAATCCAAGTATTTATCAATTTAAACACCAGAAGTTAAGCCTCATTCTCACTTCTCAGAAGTTAAAGTAATTCCACAGATACACCGAGGTAACATTAAGAGAAAAGACCTAGCAATTCCTCTCCCTGAACTTAGTATGCACTTTTGGTACCTCATTTTCCAAGTGTTACTAGTCTCCGCAGGCTTATCCTGTCAGCACAGCTGGCAAAGCACTTCAAATACTAAGCTATGGATACTGTCCCTCTGCAGTACAACAGTAGGTGCAATAACAGAGCTCCACATGTCGCTTAAGTTCCAGCCTTAACTTCTGTATTAAGACCAATTCACAGAAAGTGAGAAGGGAACCGCAGGTTTTAGATACTGTACAGTTCAGCTAAATTATTTCTGTAGCATTAGAGAATACACAGGCTTTCATGGTAGACTGACATTGCACTTTGTTGTGTAAATTGAAGACTAGTACTAAGAATTTAAGGGCAAGTACTCTAGTTCATTTGATTTTGGTTTTTATCCCTGTTCTGTGAAAGAAATAGACCAAGTCTTGTATTTAATATTTTTATTTTGCTAAAATGATATTTAATTTTAGATGCAGTTAAACAGATTTCCACCTTGCCAAAATTCAAGTCTGTACAATGAAAGCATGCATAGTGGGTACAAAGACAATTTAAGAATTCCTCAAGCACAGTATTAATAAAATACTTTAATACTATAATAAAAGACCTTTCTCTTAAGACAATGATCTTAGCCATAGTATGCAAACATGTAGGCAGACTGAGTCAAATGGAGTTTGACCTGAAAATTCTCTTCTGAAGATCAACAGCTGCAATAGCTACCCCCAGGATTTAATTTAGCATGTCCTGAACACAGATCTCAAGACTAACTACACAGTTCTATTGTCTACATTGGTTCTATACTGCGTAGGCCACAGAGGAATAAGGGTCTCATGGCAGCATTCCTGACATTGGTATTAAAACAACTATAAAGCACAAAAGTAATATAGCATCATCATGTAAATGTGAGAGAAGAGAAAACATGATCTTTCATTAATTCAGATTTCATTTGTCACGCTTATTCTCCAGTGCTTTTCTGAACCTACCCTGCTCTGACCAGTACCAGACAGCTAGAGCATCTAAGAACTGAAACAGTGGACACTTTCAAATTCAAGAATGCAACAAGGTTACCAGGAGTCTGGAACACACATTCACCTCTGGCTTCTCAATAAGACTATGCAAATGTAGTTTTTCTGACAATAAGTAATTTTACACCATTTATTTAGTACTCTACTAATTATTATATACAGCATCCAAGTTCACCTGGAGCAAGTAGTCTGCTGAAGTCTTCTTCAGGCCATTAATTTATTGGCAAGTTATGCTATTTTAAATACTAAGAAGAGATTACATTTTGTTCTTATCACCTGCAATGGAAAAACCTTACTAAGTTTGGGTTTTTCATTACTGCTCCCACCACATTGAGTAATCATTTGTCTGCTGGGGCAAGAAGGCACAATACTACAGAAACAGGCAAACTATAATTTCATATCCTGGAAAATACTCCAAAATTAAGGTCTGGGCAAGATCTATACCCTCCCATGCTCCCTCCTATAGCACTTCTCTTTGTGCACCCCAGTGCTCTTGTCATCTTTGCCTCCACCCCACCAGCATCTGCAGGCCATTTGCATCTTACCTTAATACCTACAGCATTTTAAGGTCCTGCCAGGTGGCATCTAAAAGAGCAGGGCTCAGACCTCTGCCTGAGCCACTTTTACCCTTGCCACCTGTGCAGGAGACACTGCCCATCACCTGATGGGCTACCACATCTAAGCAGTATGACAGAAGGGAAGTTGTAGGGGATAAGCCCAAAGCTAACCAAGTTCACATCTTGCAATATCATGCAAACCGGCTAATGCTCTGTAACCTGCTCCTTCCTCTTCCTCCCTAACAAATACTGTTGTCTGACCTGACCTAGGACCTGCTCAGGTCAGGTGAGAAGAAACTGAGCTGTAAAGTGCAATAGCAAACAGTGCACTGCTAGTGCCCCATCAACACAGTCTTCCAACATCTGCTGTGAAACTGACAAGCAATGCCATTCTCCTTCCATCCCCAAAAGCAGCAGGCTATGCAGGACTGTCATACCCTCTTTTGCCAAGTATAGGAGGTACAAGGACCTAGTTATAGCAATATGTAAACTTACCTTCTTTTAAAGGAGTTTTTGGAGGAATATTTTCCTTGCTATCATGCTGGAAAGCTTTGGAAGGATCAAAACGCCTAATGCCCTGAATGGCATATAGCTGCTCCTGAAGGTCTCTGCTGCTTGCCTTTTCCTTTGCTAGCAGTGCACGCAGTTTGGAGACATCCTAAAGAAAATATAATACTTGCAAGGTAGATAAAGAACAGGAGAAAAGCCTGCTTTATCATTTACTTAAGCAGCCTTTTTTAATAATGCTGAACACAGACCTACATAATTATTGGTGCCATTAACAAACCCAAGCCAAACAAATACAGAGAAAGCACTATTGTATAATTGCTGTGTAACACCAAGCAAGATGGTAGCCTGAAACTATCAACAGATAATTCTATAAATCTAGAACCTCCAAAATCCCTAGGAAAAGCAAGCAAGATAAAATTAGGAGTATTTGCACTGGTGATCCCTCTGTCCATCATTCATTTACAACAGAGCCAATTGTCTTACTGTTTCTGGAGGCTGGTGGGTTTTGCTAATCTGGCTCTTACAGGAAATTTAACCATAAAAAGCAAGTCTCTTGCATCATTACTCTATTTAGAACAACAAAAACTAATCACGGAAACTTCATAGACTTTTTCATCTAACAAACCTGCTTCAGGTGTGTATTCTCTTCCTTCAACTTCATTACATGCTTGATTTTTTGCTTCTGGTTCTGGTGGCCAAGTAGTTTAGCATATGCATCACTGAGTTTATTCAGTTCCTCTTGGGCTGCACCATGCTCATTTAGAAGTGCATTTTTCTCTGCTTCAAATGCATCTAGTTGTTGCTGAAATACATAGAGTCTTTTAGACATCTTTAAATTAAATGTCACTTTTTAATAACTGAAATTCACAAAGACAGACTGGTTTGGGGGTATCTTGCTCAAGGGATAATAACTTAGAAAACCACTGCAGGATAACTGACTTAGAATGGGAAATAACATGTTTAACTCTCAAAAGTAGAACTTGATTTAACTGCACATCTATTTCAAAACACACCTGAAAAGGCTTAGCTTTGTTATACAAATCTTCATATAGATTACGCCAGGTCTTTATCTCTTCTTTCAAGCTAGAGGTGACATCTTCATCTATGGTTTTCCTAAAAAGTAAAAGTGGAGTTGCATCATGTTCATTGGTAACTCTCACTACTACTTCACACTAAAACACACATGTGCTATAAGAGGTCTGTTAAAGCAAAGTCACCTGGATCTTTCCACTTCAAGGTCTCTTTTCAGATCTTCAGTTTGCTCTCCAAGTTTTTCCTGAAGGTTAGTCACTTGAGCAAGATAAGACTCTTTTGTTCTCTCTATTTCTGCTTCTTTTAGTGCAAGCTTTGTCTGGAGTTCTAAAAGCATCCTGAAACACAATCCATCCTTAATGAGCGTTACATATTTTTTTTTTCACTACTCTACATCTGAAAACACTAGTCACTAAGATTGAAAAGCTGTTAGTCTAAAAACTGAAATCAAGGTTTGTGTCCACAGTGCTACACAACCACAACAGTAACACAGAACACAATCAAGTCCAAAAGCTACAACATGTTTTACTTCTCCTATGATGAAACAGGCAGTGGTTTTGAAGCAAGGAAAGATTATGGTTTCTTATGTCTGGTTGTTTAATGGCAGCAGGTTCTAGTGGAAAACAATTTTAGTTGTTAGACTTCACATGCAGAAGTCTGCTTAAGCAGAATTTAATCATGACTGCTGAGTGTGGATGTATTTGAGGGCTCTAAAACTCTGTCACTTGGGTGGAGACTAAGAACTCCTTCCCTGTCACACAAACAGCAAAGCTAACAGGAAATAGCTTTAGCTGTTCTTCTATTACCAGCTCAAATGGAAACCAGTGGCAATATTAAGCAGGTGGAAAGGAAGCAAAAAAAGCAGTCCAAGTGTATTAACATAAGCTGGATTAAGTTAGCTTTGTCCAAAGGGCAATATCACTATACTGGCTATATTTAAAAAGTCAGCAGAGAGAGTTGGGTAAGTCAGGAATGCTGAATCAGTTTGAGAAAACCAGCTTTCTCATGCAATTGAGTAATTGATGCACACGCAAGATTTCAAAAGGTTAATACTGCCTGACTTATATCCAGCTTCAACTTCAAAAGCTAGCTAGGAACTAGATGAAAAATAGTGAGGAAGGATACCTTACAGCACATAGACAATATGTTTTGGCATGCAACTCATGCTGAGTCAGTTACCACAGCTGCCTAAATACAGGTGATTAAACACTGGGACTGCACACTGTACCCTGGAGGAGACCAAACTCCCCCACTTCTTCAGATCAGTTACTTGCCTACAATGACCTTTCTCATGCTCTGTGCAGTGAGCTGGAAGGAAGACCATATAGCCTGAAGCTGCTGACAGAGAAATATCCTCAGCTAGTGGCCCAGGACAACTCCTTGGGTACTACTACTGACCAGCAGACTATGGTGCTTCAAATTAACAGAGAACACCTTTGTTTACCTCTTTGCAGCATGGGCACTCAGGGATGGTAAATTGCCATCTGCTTTAGAGCATAATTTGAGGTGACATGATTCAGAGCAGGAAAACCTGAGTTCTGCAGTAATTATTTGTCTGCTTTTGAAGCAGTCACTGTAACCAAAGACAATATACCAACATATTTCAGTTAAGCATTTTCCTTTTCCTATATGTTCTACATAAAGGAAGAAATCAAAGCAATTGATTGAATAGACCAATTTTGCAATGCATACGTGTACAGAAATTAATTCTGTCTGTCAATATTTTCAAACTTCTATGCTGAAAAAATGAAGAAACTTAAGCTTACACCAAATACCATGAGCACCATGGTATGTTATACTTAAAGCAATTTTTAGCTGGTATTCTTTAGCTTAAGTATAAGTTGGTCTGTCTAGCACCTTGCACATTCTTCTTTTGCCTTATTTTTTGCATGTTCTGCTTCCTGAAGCAGCTTTAGATTATCTTGGCCTGTTTTTTTTAAGTTGGCAACTTCTTCTTGCAGAGAGGTCTTCTCCAGTTGAAGACTGTATATTTCTTCAGACGTGGTCTTTTTGTACCTGGTATTACAAAGCAAATAAAAACATCTTGTTTTTTCAGACAAAAGGCAGATGGACATGTTCAGGCCTTACCAAACCAATACCAGCTCACATTAAGAAGTCTAAGAGATGTTTACGATTTAGAGATATGGCAGTATTCTGACAGATAAACTCTAAGTTCAAAAAAACACCCTTGCCAGAAGACCATAAGCAGTAACACAATTTTGCAACGTAGATCCTTTCACATTTTGGTAAAATTTTCAACATAAGAGACCTGCTTCACCTGAAGCTTATTTTACATACTAAAAGCTCTACTTAATTAAGCTTGCATTGGCAAATAACCCACCAGATTCTTCCTGAGTCACTTGCATAGTTAGCAACAATAGTCTCACTTTTTAAATTCTTCCACAACATGAATATTTTAAGCTAGATCTGCAGGCAAATAATCTAAATTAGTGCAAGTTTGGAGTTTAAGAAAGAACTATTTTTACAAGAGATTTTAGTGCAAAAAAACCTGACATAACTAGTTACAACACTCATGGATTTTCAAGACGACTTGATTATGCTAATTTGCCACACTTGGAAAGAAAAATTTCAATTTCCTGAGTTAGATACTGAGTATGTAATTACACTTGACTAGCACTCAGAAGTAGTAAATCCATTTCCTTATGCCATCAATTACTCCATCAAAAAATCCTTTTCTCCAGCACTGTACCAATACTCATACAGTGCTGAATACTCAAGCACACGAATAAACATCATATTTTCTCGTAATCCCTGTCCTAAAATTTAATGAAGCTTGAATACCTTTCAAAATCAGCAACAGTCTCTCCCAGTTTACACAACGTATTGCTGTGCTTTTCTTGGATTTGCAAGACAGCATTGCTGTGTATTTCCTTGATTTGCTCCAACTCGGCATTCTTCCTGAAAGAAAAATCCAGCATTCCACACTGGAGATAAGTGTGTCTGAACACAGTATCAGATGCTGTTATCAGGTACAGAAGGCTTGGAGTGGCAGCAATTGCAATCAACCAGTAACTTCTCTGACATAACTTGTATAATGTTTAAGCACAACCTTCACAGCATATTTTACTAAGCATTTCCCCTTTTCCCTATTTCCCAAGATAGCTATGGAATAGATGGAACATGTAATAAATTTCCAAAATACAAAATGAAAAAGCAACTTGATTGAAAATCTTCCTTGGTCCTCTCTAAGACAGATACATACAATATGTAGCTTACCCTTCTCAGCAAGTACTGGCACTTCAAGCAAGTGTCACCATGCTGACAAAAAACTTAAATTAAAACAACATAAAAGTTTTTCAAGTTACACTGCTGGATTACATCTAATCACTATCCATCAATAACCAGCAAGAAATATATTGACAGTTGTTCAGGTCTCTTTAAAACCTGAATTAGGTTGAGAAGCTTTGTTCATACTACTGAACTAGCATTTTTCCTGTGAGAACTTTAGAATTAAATTTTATTCCACAAACCCTTTCAGCTTTTCTTCCATCTGTTTCAGTTCAAGGGCTTGCGATTTGATTTCTTGTTCCAATCGCTTCACCAGCTTCTCAGCTTTCTTCTCCTTAGCATGTAATTTATTCAGCTCATTCATTGTATCATTTAGTTCTTCTTCAAGAATGTGTCTCTCACGTGTCACCTCATCTTGAAACTCTTGTAACTTCTGGTGCATGGATGCAGATGACTCCTGCATGCCAAAGTGTCACAGATATAGAAACTAGTACTTTTTTAGATATTAGAGACTATTTTACAGTGTTGGCACTTTAAAGCACAATAATAAGATCAAACCTATAGGAAGGACCAAAGCACCCACCTCACCAGCTGCAATGCTCAGAGGTATTGGACCACACAGTTCCTGACAACCAGCACCCACTTGTCCCCTCTACAGATCAGAGGATTTTTAATGCAGCAATCTCACAGCTAAGAAAAATCTGAACTTTTAGCACCAGTTGTTGGGGTTAGTCTATTTTTGCACTAACCTGTAGTCAATATTTACCTTCTCTTGCTGCAGCTGAGACACCATCTCTTCATGTTTCTGAAGTAGTGTTTGGTGCTTTTGTTCTTCTAAGCTAATTCTTTTTTTCAGGTCCTCTATGTCAGCATTCATATTCAGGAATTTTCCTCTGCTCTCAGACAATTCTTTCTCTGCATAGAGGAATTGTTAATACAATACAAATTCTGTTCTCTATCCTCAAAGAACTGCACACATACTTTTCATGGTACTACCATTCCAGCTTTAAAGTTACACTAGGCAAGGGAAAAAAAACACACAACAAAAACCAACAACAAACCAAAACCCCATCTTGAAACTGTAAATTCCTCAACATTCTTTGAGTACACCACTCCAAAAATCACATTAACAGCAGGAATCTTTGGGTCAAGGAATTAGCCTTCATCAAAATCATCTCAATTAACTTGTGCACAAGCTGCTAACAGCAGGTTGAGACAATATGATACTGCTTCTCAGTGAAGAATAACCAAAAGTAATTTGTGTTCACCTTTCAGTTTAGAAGTCCTTCTTACTAGGTAAACAATTATAATTTCTTAACTATCCATGGAATTCCAAATTTAGACTTAACTGATGTCAGATTCAAGGTAGTTTCCATACTTTTTGAAATATGCCTAGCTGGTTTCAGCTGTTGCTCAGAGACATGACTTCACTTGGAACAAACCTGTCTAAATTGACATTTTTGAACAAACCTATTTGAGACGCTTGAAGGCACATCAGTGATACCACATAAGTGAACAGCAGCATATCAGCACCAACAGTTACCTTTTTCTTGTTCAAGCAACTGACACTTTTCATTAAGTTCTTTTATCAGTTGAAGTGATTCTTCCTCTTTTGTTTTGAGCTTCTCAGTCACAATCCTCACATCTTGGTCTTTTTTTCTGAGTGTCTCCTCCATCTGAGCAACATCTAGTTTGTATTTCTCAACTGTATCTGCAACAGTGCTGCAAGAGAAAACTCAGGTATTTGTTACCACTGAATTTCTCCAAAAGCTTGTACTTCAATACAAAGGAAGAGTGCTTAGGACTGTTGTCTTCCAACTGGAAAACTGCCTTCACCTGCCTTCCCAGACAAGTTTTTGCACAATAAGACATTTTCATTAAAAGTAAAAGGTATTTATTTCAACACTGATGCTTTATTTTTCAAGAATCCACTACAATCACACAATATTATGGTTTGATTAAAACAGAATTAGTCACCAGAATTCGTTTAGATGACTGCTCCACCCATTGTTTTTAGTTTTAGTTTTTTGTTTTAGTTTTGACAGCAAAGCATACACATGAATAAAACAAGTTTGACAAGAACTAACAGAATCTTAAGGTACATGGCCAGTTAATGAGTAAATTGACAGTGGTGCAGGGGGATTAAGAGTGACCTAGTTAATTTTAAGTACTTTTGTATTTTCACCCTGTTCTGAGCTAGGGACACATTACTGTGAAGATTGGTTAGTTGCCATCAGTTACAAAGGACTAGATTAGTAATTTTTAGAATCAGACCAGTTCTTACACACACTTCATTGATCACAACTCAAGGGCAAATCAGAGTATTGCAAATGTCATGGGAAGCCAGAAGTGAGAGGTTTTTCTGCCCTACTGTGCACTGTTTCACATATGAAGACTAAAAAGCATTACTACCAGTACCTTAGAGCAAACAGATTTTAGTTTGATTTATGTACAAATAACTGAGACTGAAAACATGCTTTTGGGACCCCAATACAAAACTTTACCAGATTATTTCTTAGCCCAGAAAAACAGAGATATTAAGAAAGATAATTAAAATAATGTCTTAAGACTCTTAGCTACTGAGTGTAACAATACCTGATTTCTTGTCCCTCTTCTATTTGAACACTGATAAACAGAATTGATGCCAAGAGTCTACTTCACCAGTCATAAACAAGGCTTAGTTTTACTGCCCTTTAACTCACATAATCCAATTCAAGTAACTTGTTTTTTACCTGAGCTCTGTGATATATTCCAGGAGTTTTTCAGTGTCAGACTTCTCTTCAACTTTCTCTCTCTCAGAAGCAGACCTAAAACAAAGAGTTTTTCACAATGCTTATATTTTAAAAAATTAAAGGCTAATTGTGACCTATTTGTTTACAGGTAAACAAGTAGAAATAAAACCTCATTCCTTAGTAGTACTACCTACTTGTCATAGTCCAGCTCGGCAGACAAACTGGGGTTAGCTCTAGGAGGTGAATCTAACCTGTTTTGATACTTGCTCCACATGGTGTTCTCATTTGCAGTAAAGATGCTGAGCCATATTCTGCCACAAGCAAGTATGCTAGAACAGGTAGACTAGCTAGACAAAATATCATTGCCTCCTTTTGTGATTTGCACTACCTGCAGCCTTAGCTTTGTGTGTTTTAACTGTAATTTAACTACCATAACTCTGCTCATATTTGAGCACTTGGCTGTTAAGAAAATGCAGAATGCATAATAGGGATGATACAGTGCTGATCATGCAAAACTGATGTAGAAATCTGACTTGAAGTTCACCCTTCTTATGTTGACATACTCAGAAATAGTCTAAGTTAGTTCACTGCTCCTGTGCAGCAAGTTGCATTATTTGGGATGAACACAGACTGTTGATTTGGAACTCCTTACATGGAGCTGCTTCTGCCAAGACAATTTGCAGTTGCCCTTCTTCAAACAATGTGGCTACCGTGAAGCAACTTGGAAGGCACAACAACTGCTCTTCAGAACACTTAACTGGAGAACACACAAGTGATAGTCAAATCTTAGTCAAGTGCCTGGCTACTGAATTACAATTTAAACTCCAGATCCAACACTTTTATTCTCACTTGTTCCTGACTTGATAGCCTAAAGGGCCACACACTGAAACATCCAATCTACATGAACCTCTTGCTCCAAGATACACAACCGTTCTTTTCTTGTTATACATGGCTTCCTATCCCACACCCAAGAAAACTCCACCAATGCCACACTTGAAGACAAAAGGTTGAAATTATTAGCTTTGTTTACTGCAAAAAGGTTAAACACACTAGAAGAACAATGTTCATTTTCTAACACAGCAGTTTCTGAAGTTTTGTTCCATCAAATTTATTCCAAAGCACCACACGGATAATTTCTGTCCCTTGGCATTTAGGAGGCACCCTCTATTTTTCCCAAACTACATGCTTATTCTAAGTAATAGGCATGCAAGCACAGCTTAGAAGGTCATCAATAAAAGGTCACATAAGTAAATTATATTCCTTATTACTTACAGTTTTTCTTCTAATTGTGCTACTTTTCCTTTTGAATGCTCTAGATTCCTTTGTACTTCCTGCAGCTTCATT
The DNA here is from genome assembly GCF_020740795.1 of Apus apus. Lineage (NCBI taxonomy): Eukaryota > Metazoa > Chordata > Aves > Apodiformes > Apodidae > Apus > Apus apus. Next base: position 12,753,037 of record NC_067294.1, on the reverse strand, counting down.
TCCATGTTTTCCTGCTTTGCAAGTGCAGTCTTTGAAAAAAAGACAATTACTACCATGAAAATGAGATTCAGTAAGAAAAATCTACTGTCTAAGAGACAGAACAACAAAGTAAAACAAACAGAAATTAAATAATAATGAAGTTAATGCTAGCACTTGCTAGTATGCTAAATGTGATTCAGAGTACCCCAGATACCAGCCATCTGTTAAAACAACCATCACCTGAAAAACACCAACATGCATAAAAACTTCAAACTATACTTAGGACCACTGGCTTTCAAAGAAATTAATAGTATTACCAAGACTGGTATTGTAATAAAAGTATTTTCAGGCTTTCTAACTTGAACTCAGATATACTCATCAACACCAAAGAATATTTCATCTTTCTTTCTTATTTTCACTCTACAGAACATAGAGTTAAGGACAGCAACAAATCACAATATGCAGTTCTACTGTAAGCCCTGCCTTGTCTGTGCCTGAAGAGCTCAGAATTACTATCCTGTGCAGTGCAAATGGTCATACCTTTTCTTTAGCATCTCTCTGGTTTCTGAGCTTCATTAACTCCATGCACAGGCTGCTCATTTTCTTCTGCACACCATCTTCAGACAGCTGATTAGAGATGAATACAAAACCTCTATGCATAACTCCTTCCTAAGAATTACTCATCATAACATTTTAGCAGCGTCCCCCTCCCACGCACAACACTGATCTCTGCCCATTCTTGATGATGTTAGCAGGTCTGCTTCTGTCTTGAGACAGAAGCACACAAGATCCCCAACCAAATGTGCTCTGTCCTGTGTCAATGAAGGGGCACAAAAGATGTGAAATATGCCAATCAGCAGCTAAAGCTTCCTCCTGCCCACAAAGCTTAACAGCAGCAAAAGTAAAGCAAATACACATTTGTTCAATTACCTTTGACTTTAGTAATTCATTGGTTCTTGTTAGTTCCAGAAGCTGTTTTTTTAGGCAAGCAACATTTGCCAAGAGAGAGGTTTTTTCCTGAACTGCAGCATTCAGCTTTGCTTCTGTCTTCACAAAATCCTCATCCAAAGCTTGAAGCTTTTTATCCTGCTCTCCACGCTCTCTCACTAATGCACGAATCTAAAACAAGAGGTTTTTGCTTTATTTCCTATTATTTTTATTCTTAAACAACATCACTAATTAATGCCTGTTGTTTTATTGGAGAGGCTAAGAATTCAAACTGCATTAATTTTCATTCAGAATACTTATCTTAAACACTGTCATGCACAGGCAAGGAGATAACAGCATCACCACAATTCTCTATTATTACACACACAAATTTGCAGTCCTAGCATTTTATCTGCCTTATTTTATGCTACTAAGTCAACACAACACGTTAAAGTTGGAATAGTCTTTGCTTCAACTTTCAACAGAAGCCAACTCTCCTCTTTGGCTGTGGTACAGAAAGTGACATATGAAACTCAAGGCATAAACTATTACATAAAAATTATATTTAAAACATTAACCCAAAAACTTTTTAATTGTGTCAGTTAGTAAGCAAAAATTTCAGCAGTTAAATAGAACAGGGGTAGACAGCACAGAACCTTGGGTCTTCCTTTTTTGAAGAAATAGGCTGGCTGCATAGCTGTTCACTCTAAGTAGGAATAAATGTAATTCCATTAATAAACCTCATGTTTTCTACACACCAAACCATTTGATGATCTCTGCTGTGCACAAGCTGCTTGCAAACTACTTGCATGCTACATATGTAAGAGGCTAATTTTACCAGATTTTACTTTTTATTATCTTTAGTGGGCAACTTATTACAATATTGCATTCACATAATGTATTCATACCTCCTTCTCCAGTGCCTTCTGTTTCTTTTTCTCTTTCATAAGGATAATATCTTTTTTAGGCTTCAGATTCCCATTAGCTGGCTATTAAAAACAGATGTATTAGAAATACTTCAACTCACATCTAGCTCCTTATTAGCTTAACAACACAGTAAAACATAAGAATGGGTGCCTTCATATAGAAAAAACAGTTAAGATACACACAAAACAAACCACATTTCTTCCCCCACACAAGGCAGACAAGTCTCAGGTTAGGATTGGTTTTACCATTTTATTTTCTCAAAAATGATACTATGAATGGACAGCTCATAAGCATTGTGACAGAAAGGAGATTAGTAAAGTTTGAGACATAAATACTCCCTAAACTCTACCAAAAACACTTTAATCTCTTAACCACAGCTTTGCAGAATTTTGTCCTACATCATGAATACCAGTAAACTTAACTACTAACTCAGAGTAATAATTTTTCAGCTTGTTAACCTATGCAACTTAATTCAATGTCCTCACACATTGCACTTTTACTGCCAGGTTTCTTTCCTGCCAACCTTATATCATCAGGAACAGGACCTTCTTAAAAAGAGGCAGCCATGCCTGAAGTACACAGTGAGCAAGATGCACCCAGTATTGTAACACCAGAGGCAACAAGCTACTCTGTTGTCATGACTAATCACCGGGTGACTCCCAAAAATGCTGCAATTATTTTTTTCCTCATTAATTACTAAGAAACAAAAGCACAATCTTGTTTCATAGTTTACCTATGTAGCTTAATAGGAATTGTATAAAGGGGCTACATGATTTAGGTAATCACAGTGAGATTTAGCTGGAATTGAACAGTGCTACAGGCACCACAGAGGAGTCTTACTGTTGATCCAAGAGATGCCAGTCTCCTTCCAGCCACAGGAGTAGGTGCAGTCTTCTCACTGCTCAGACTTGTCTCACCTGCAGAAGGACATAGAAAATAAAGGTGAAAGAAGAGGGTGTGCATACACACAGTGAGAAAAATTTAACCCAACTAAACAAGGTTAATGGACTTGATACAAAAACCTGAACCTCTTCTGATTATTAGACTATCCACAACACAATTTCCTTACTGCAGTCAGGTAGCTCAATATTAGTCATCTGGGCACTTGACAGAGTTTAGAGAGAGACTCCCATATGACAGCCAGTTTAAAGAAATCAGCTTCTGCCAACTTTCCCCCCCACCGGTCAGATCCATGCTCTCTGTTTTTAACTAAGGAATGATTTATATCTGAAAAACTCATCAAAATATAATGAAAAACAAGGTTAATGTATAGTTAAATCATTTATTTGCTCTCCAGGGGTCCATCTAATTGGCTTAAGTTACATACAAAGTTATTTCCAGAAGATTCAGTTAGACATGTTTTCACAGCTGGTACCCTCTGGGGCTGGGAGGTGGGCAGTGAGCCCCTGCACCAGAAAATTGTAGCATTCAAAGACACCATACCATTGTTGTTTTTCAACTTTTAAAACTACTTACTCTTGTGTTTCCTAACCCGCTGACATGTTGCAGAGGACAGAGAACTTTTCAGTGTATCTGAAGATTTAACATCACAGGATGCTTGCAGGGGAGCATATACTAGAAATGAGATATTCAGAACAGCAGAGAACTATTCATGTTAATTACAGGGTTTTCAACTTCAACAAGTTGAGACTGGTAATACATTTAAGATAAAACATCTTACAAAACCCCAAACAGCCAAGAACTCGAGTCTCAGTTCTTCTCCTCCCCCCCATAAACACGACAAGCCTACATAGCACACATTGTGAGGAAAAGTGTTGAATTATTCAACTGCTAATGAAACTGGAAACTATCATTTACATGTCCAATATTGCAAGGCATCTTATTAAGGATAGCAGTACATTAACTCCCATAAAGAAAAAACCCAAATGGATATAGGATCTTAATGCCAGTCAGTGAAAAAGCCACCCTGAAGTGTTAAAACATAAAAAGCAAAGTTCACTTCTTTCAAACATATTCCATTTTTGAAGCGACTACTTAGATGGTATTTAATGCCAAGCTCTTTCTCCGAAGATCTAATAAGTTACTTAAAATCTTATTGAAAAGTTGATAGACAAGAACAAAACAGCTAAAAATTCTTCAGGCAATTATTATAGAGAGGCGGCCTCAAGCCCAGCAAACGCTTATCTACTCACCCCATCTTTCTACAAAAGAGAGCAACTCCACTTACTATCTGACCGCAGGGCAGGGGCAGAGAAGCGCTCGGCTACAGCCAGAAATGTTTGTGCGAAACCGTTTCGAGAAACCTGGACACGAGAAAGTCCCTGCAGCGCTCAGCTGTGAGCAGCTCTGTGCTTGTCGTGTTTGCTATCCCCGCGCCGGCAGGCTAGCAAGTCACTGTCACCATATACTATATATATATATTCTGAACGCTGTATTTAGTTCATGTTTACCTACGACCAGCTTCTGAGGCAAAGCCGCACTGCTCTTTCCTCACAAGCAGACTCCTACGCAGGGCGGCAGGCCCACTCACCGCCTCAGAGAGAGCGCAGGCAAGAGGATGGGGGCCCCACTGAGGCAGCCCCCCGCGGTGCCCCTTCCCCCTGCGGGCCCCGCGAAGGGCCGTGTCCCCCCCTCCCCCGGGCGGGCACGTACCAGCGGGCTCGTTGAAGCGGCGGAGCGGGGCCCTGGCGAAGGCCATGGCTGCGGACACGGCCCCGCGCGCCGCCGCCTCAGCAATTCAAAGGCAGCACGCGCCGCGGGCAGCCAATCAGCTCCTCCCGTTCCAGGCTGGCTCAGCCAATCAGCGCCGCGGGCAGGGGCAGGCGCGCGGCCGTTCCGGGGCGCGCGCGCGCGTGCGCGGGGCGGGCGGGGCCGATGTCGGGCCCGTTCGAGGAGCGCAGCGGGGTCGTGCCCTGCGGGACGGCCTGGGGCCGCTGGTACCAGACCCTGGAGGAGGTGTTCATCGAGGTGCAGGTGCCGCCGGGCACCCGCGCCAAGGACGTGTCCTGCAACCTGCAGAGCCGGCACATCGCGCTCTCGGTGCGGGGCCGGGAGGTGCTGCAGGTACCGGGCGCCGGGCGGGCCTGCGGGCGGCGGGCAGCTCCGCGGCCTCCCGAGGGGCTGAAGCACCGCCCCGCCGCCGGGCGCTTTCCCCTCCCCTCTCCTCTTTAAATAAATACCCCGAGTCTGATGAACCAAAAGTGAGATGTATTAGGAACGGTTCTGCCCCGTTCCCGTGGGTTTCTCCTCGTTCGCCGCGGTTTGCGGGGCTGGCGCGCGTAGCTTCGGTCGCTGCTGAGAGGAAGGACGTTATAAACGTTTCTCTGTGAACTGGATGGCGAACCGGTTTTCCTGCATTGTAATCCTGTACGTGTCTTTTGCAGGGTAAACTTTTTGACTCTACAGTAACTGATGAAGGAACATGGACGTTAGGTAATAACCTGCCTCTGAGAGGGCGTTATGAGGGGAACAGCTCCCAGTATGCTGCAGAGGAGTTTATCCCCCCCCCCTTTTTTTTTTTTAAATGGGGAAGATTACTTTCTTATCTGTACATAGCTTTGTTAAAAAGACAGTCCATATTGCCAGACTAAGGAACTCAGGTCGTTCAGAAGCTCTAGGCATTATTTTTGGGAAGAGTGACAAAGCCTACAGTCCAAGAGAGTCAAAAAGCAATCTGAAAATCACACAGAGGTACCTACAAATAATGAGCAGAAAAAGCTTATTGGATCCTTATGTCATAAAAATTACAAAATGTCCAGAATGTCTTGAGTTTTGCAATCATGTTTGTAGACTGTGCCTCTCAATATTTTCCTGTGATGGATTTTGTGTTCTTTTAAATATTTATTCTACATATTAATTATTTAGTAACTTAAACATGAAAACTAAGAGTGTTAACAAACATCGTGAAGCCTGCTCTATTCAAAATATGCAAATAATCTTCAAAATACACTTTATAATGCTACATTTATACAATTGAGTAGAACTAAACATCCTATATGTAATTGTGGAAATGTACCTCCCAGATATTGTCTACAGGCTTAGTGTTCATGTTTAAATCCTTGATTAGTCCTTTATATCTCAGTAAAACTTAGTTTGGCCCTTTATTGGGAATTGGGCTTTGTGAAGCGTAACCTGAAATTGTTCATTATTGCCTTAGCTGAGCTGTGTGTATTAATAGATAAAAATCTTTTCAGTTGAGAACTTGTCTAAAAGGTCAGTTTGTTTGCAATAGAAGTATTTATGAACTGTGTTTTAATCCCTTGAAACACCTTCAGAATTTTAGAGGCCAGAAAGGGGAGAGTTGGCTGTGTAGTCTTTCTTTGCTTCAGCCTCTCTCTTGTTAATGTTCATTTATCTATAACCCTTTTGGCATTGGCATTAAGAATTTAAATTACTTCACCATGAAAACCCTGTGCTTGTTCATGGTGAATTCACCAAAACAACAAAGACTAGCACATAGGACTGAGTCTAATGGTTATTTTACATACCTGTTTTCATTCAACAGAAGACAGGAAGCTGATAAGAATTATTCTAATGAAGACAAATAGAGATGCTGGAAATTGCTGGACATCTCTGCTAGAAAATGAATATGCTGCTGATCCTTGGGTACAGGACCAGATGCAAAGGAAACTTACACTGGAGAGATTCCAAAGAGAGGCAAGTTAAAGAACCATAGTTACTCCTTATATTTTCTGTTCGCACACAGAGGTTATGGCCATGAAAGCTGAGCAAACCTGTTCTGCTGTCCAGTGCCATGGAAACATATCCTGTAGTACAACACATATAGAATGTTCACAAGGCTGCCTCAGTGTATTTTCAGTAAGTTATTCTGCCTGTAGTCTCTCTGAAGGTTTTGTGAAAAGTTAAGATCAATTGGGGGGTGTTGTTACATGACACTAACATTTCACTTCAGCTACCCAGTTTCTGTTGTTATCTAGAATTATGACATAGCCATATTTACAACCAACTTCTAACATCAAGCTCTATTGAGTATATTTGTTTATAACATCACATGATCTAGAATAGTTAGCTGGGCAATATTTTCCTTGCCCTTTTACTAAAATTGCTCAAATTGGTTTTGTACACCTTTAGCACACAACTGCATGTCTGCAGAGCTGTACAATTACAACTTAGTTACTTAACAGCTGAATCAGCACTTTACATCCTGCAGCAAAGAGTATCACTTTTATGAAACTTGTTACCTAGCATGGCAGGTACTTCTGTGTAGGAAAAGTAATTCCAAGGGAAACCAGACATTTTTGTTTAACTTTACTTAGTATTTCTTTGCTGAGAGATCTGTTTGCCAAATTGAGAACGGCTTTGCAAAGTCACTTCAACAGCAGGTAACCAAACTATGACAGTTCAAGGTTTATTTTTTGATGCATTTTCCAAGAATTTCAGTGCCGTGACAAGTGCATGACGAGTTGTTTTATGGCCTTGTTAGAATGGCAGAACATGAACAGAAATAATTTTGGGCTTTTTGGTGGTTGGTTGAGGGCTTTTTAAAATTTTTTTTTTTTTTTTTACATTTTTATTAAGAATAATCTGTTTCCTCCACTTTTATCTTCTCTTCATCAGAACCCTGGATTTGACTTCAGTGGAGCAGAAATTTCTGGAAATTACAGCAAAGGAGGACCAGACTTTTCTAGTCTTGAAAAGTAAACTTTTTATCTGTGTTCTTTGAGAAGAATTACACATTATGCTTAAAGACTGGAATCATGTAACTGGTGAAGACTTCAGTGATCTGAAGTCAAGTAATTACTACAGACTGTAGTCAAGTAATTACATCAGTGAAAATTAAGATTTCTTCCAGTAGAATGAAGACAAAGTGTTACTAGCTGATGTATAAGTTGTGATAATTTTCTAATACTAAGGGACAAACCAGAGAAAGGTGTACACCAGAAAGTAACATGTTTAAGCAGAATGTTTGTTATGGGTTGTTTGGGTTTCTTGGGGTTTTTTTTAGAAACATGATAGTAAACCATTCAGTTATGAATATACCACTTGTCTTTATGCAAGAATATCATCTTCACCATTGAAGAAAGGATCATATGAGCAAGATATTTAATATTTTCTCTGAACTTGCAATGGGAAGGGTATTAGGATGGCTACAGTTACATTTTTCCCCCTGTAGCAGCTCTATAGGAACTCATTAATGTCATTGTAAAACAGTGGTTTAAATAAACTACCGTATCTTGCCTCAACAAGGTTTACAATCCTCTGTGCTGTCAAGTAAAGCACTAATGACTAATACTCAAAACCAGGTAAGCACTACTAGAAAACTGAAACATGAAAAGGTGAAAGTCTGGATATAAATAATTGTATATGTTCATGTAGTATTGCCTTTCAGTATAAATATTTAAAATTTTTACAGATATGATTTGTGAAATTAATGGGAAGTCCCTAAGTATGAAATGGTATTTTACATCTAGTAATTACCAACATATAGCACAAGTTGTTGATAGTGTATCTAAGAAGCTGCAGATTTTTGTATATAGTTTTAAATTTCATAGCCACATTTTAGACTTAGCTATTTCATGATGTACTATGTTCATGTGCCAATTATGTATCAGGAATTTTCTATTCCAAATTAAGAATTCAGCTGAGAAGCACTCCAACAACAGGATTATACAGGATGAATGCTGTATTAACAGACTAACAGAGGAAGAAAACATGATTGCCAGATCCTATAGCGTTCTGAACTCTCAAAGTACCACCTGTGCCTAAGTCTTAAGCAAAAATCTCACTGGAGATCATACTGCTGAGTTTTACTTCTAAAATTGCATTATTATTTCTGCTGGCGTATGGCAAAAATAAAGGAATAGTTGAGGAAGAATGTTTTCATTGCAATTATAGGTGATGCTTTCTTGTTGCATGAGCAAGCAAGCATTAAGTACTCCCAAAATAATCAAGTGTGCTAACCCATGTCATCTGTACAGAATGTAAAGTAAGTTAGACACTGTGCTTGGGTTCTAGAGAACTTGTCTTACTATACAAAGGAAAATAGTATCGTAGCAAAAGCTGATTTATGTCTAGGAAGTTTTATATCTTTACCATGATCCTCATATAGAAGGTGGATGGTATAGTTAAAAAAAGAATGAGACTACTGCAAAAGTGAAGACAGAGGCAAGATAAAAAAGTTGTTAAAATCAAAATGATGAAGTACTACCCAAAATAGTATTTTCTGTTACAGCAGTTTTTACACGAGTTTTGTACATCTTTTGCTTACAGCTGCAGGCTAGAATGGCATCTGACACTTCAGTGCATGAACTTACATTCAGTATATGCACTTTCAAAGCTCAATTTCATTCCTACATTTTAAGCTTTATGAAGTAGCGTAAGAGTCACTCTACAGCTAAGTCCAGTGCTAATGTCAAGGACAACTGTGAAGTATGTAAAATTTGAACCACCTAAGCGAAGTCTTTTCAATCTTGATTCTTTTACATATCAAAGGATTCAGAGTCATTAAAAATAATTTGAATCCAGAACCTTGAGTTTTTCCTTTTGGTTCTCTAGCCTTTCCTATAGAGCCCCAACCTGTTAAATTAAAATCCCTGTAATCTCACAGGTCCTGCCTGCAACTTTTCCAGGTGCTGTTCAGACGTAAGTCACTTTATAGACTTTTTGAGATATAACAAACAGGAAAAAGTTACTCAGTTAAGCACATTTCAATCTTTAATTGAAAGGTACATATCTTAGTAAGATGACAACACCATTAAAAATCCACATTGCATCTTCTCCGTATCCCCCAGCAGGCTGACTACACCTTTGTCCTTTTCTCTTAGCAGGCTTTTCCAAGGCCAGGGCAATGCACAGACAGCACTGGCAGATGCAAAACCTCATTATTATGCTGTGCAGTCACTCCCATGAGTTCATGGCAAGGCTTGATTATTTGTCCAGTATAGTGCTTTGGTATGAAGTTGTCTCTGAAAGGCTGAACTAGTTTGAGATACGCAAAGAATGGTTTCCCCCTCAGCTGCTACCATAAAGGGGACAATTGGTTGGCTAATATTTAAGTCCACATTGTGGTCAGAACATTCTGATCTCCTCCCCTAAGTCAGTTCATGTGGCCACCAATTATTAAGTCTATCACTAACAGCATCTGTTCCAAAGGGACACAGAATTCAAGAGGTCATTAGCAACACTCCCCCCTGAAGATCTGTTCACCTTACATACAATCACACATTCTTACCATTCACTTACTTATTAGCACCGGAAGCATGACAGGCCTCAAGTACTGATCTGGTCTTCAGAAAAAACAGTTGCATTTTACTAAGCTTACCATTAAAGAGATCAGAGATGAAGCAACCTTCAGTATTTGTCACACAAGGGCCAAGATAAGGCATTAGCCCTGCTCCTACTGTACCTGTAAAAATGCATCTGTGCAGCATCAGCATTTACCTCTTCTACAGTGAAACTTCGGAAAACTTCAGCAGCTTTCCTTATGTATCATTCAATTTTTACACTTGAGGAAATAAGCTCAGTAAACTGCACCTCTTACAAAATACTGAAGTTACTGATGCTGAGTTAGTGACTACAAGCCAGTGAAATAGGGTTTCTCTTTTCTTCTCTAGCTCCTTGACATTTTCAGTGGGGTTTCACAGCCTACTTTTTAATGGGCATCTACAGTAGAAGGCCAGTGCCCTGCCCAGCAGGAAAATGCAGACACATGACACTCCCCAAACAGCATGTCAGGTGGACTGACTGGCATTTGCTTTTGTCATCAATATTGAGCAGGATTAGTCTAGTTTGACTGGGACACTACAGCACTGTGCTACTGCACATGATGTTTTCCTCATGTCATGTCATCTTTGGAGTGAACCTGCAGTCATATTAACCCAAGGTTAAGACTACAAAAGCTGCTCTACAAACTATATGGTGTTAAAATTTCTTATATTGGTAGTGTGGTATTTCACTGAACAGTAAAGAGTCTTAAGACTGAGAACTGACACTAAATGTTGTTGTAATCATCATGAAAAGAACACATTTGCTGGAAGCATCTTTAGTCGAAAATGTTACATATCTCCATGAGTTGAGTTCTTCATTATTAAGATCATGTTTCAGGCTTAGTTTCTCAAATATTCCTATGTCTCTTGACAAGGTCACACCATGGTTCTCTCCTCGTTTTATGGTACTCCTGTAAAAATAAAAAAGTCAACTGAAGGGCCTTCTACAAAAGCCAAGCAAAACATCGAACTGTAATACAGCAAGACAGCTGTTGCAGAAAATAGGTAACCTTTGGAATTAAAGCTTAGATAAAGAAGTAGTTCACTATTTCTACAGAGTAAAGGAACAGTAATATGAGTAACTCCATTACAATTTAATCAAACACTTCAAAAATTAAACTGAATAAAAATGTCTTAATTTCAAGTGGTTGAAGTGAACCATCACAAGAAACTCATTCCAGTAGGCAACTGTTTCCTCTTTGCCAAATCCCTTTAGGATAAGAGCAAGACAATTTTTTTCTCTGCCTTTTTACCAGTTTTACTCCAGATTTTAGTTTGAATGAGGTCCCAATGTCTGTAGTACACATTTCTGCTCCCACAGCACACCAGGGGATCAGTTCATTTTCCAACGTTCTTATATTAGGTTGCCACTTCTTTAGGTACAGCACTGACTCAAGCATGAACACCAGAACAGACCAGCCTCTGGGGCAGGTTTACTACGTTTATGTTACATGTCTTCGAGAGGTTACCTATATGGAACAAGAAACTTCAAGGTAGTTAACTGCTAATTACTTCTTCATTATCAGAAGTTGATTTTACAAGGAGTTACCTATTATGAGCTGGTCTCTGGAATTGTAGGAAGATGTGTTATTCTGTAGTAGCTGTGTTTAAGCTGCCGTGCTGTTCGCCCAGACACAATCCATTTTAGTTTCTGGACGTTTGGTTTGGAACACTTGCTTGAGGAATATTCTGTGAGGCATTTCAACACCAGTTCCTTCCAGAAGGTCAAATCTCTGCTGTTTATCTAAATAGCCAGACAGAATCTCATGTTAGTAATTCATTAAATAGTTATTTAATACAGGTAATTTCAGCTTCTTCACATGAGGTAGGAAGCCAAAGATCCCAAGCCCAATGGAAAAAAACAACAAAGCTGCAGAAAGAAATCAATATTCCAGTAGACCTCTCCCTTCCCCACTGTGTAGGCCCTTGCATGCATTTTATTTCCTTTCTCCCCTGGAACTTTTATCTATACATACCTTGGAATGCAGCTGCAGAAATTCCAATGCTTCCGTCAATTCCAGCAGTTTTTGTTCTTCCATCTCCAGTGCCAAAATAGACAGTGCCAAGACAGAAGGCTGGAGAGAGAGAAAATGTTTTTAAACACTGCTTTATTCATTTTCAGTAGTCTCATTGTCTTTGAGCTTGCAAGACACTGACCTTGGCTTTAGAAAACATGATTCTACAGTGACATGCCTTCAGCTGGGTCTCAAGTCTCTCAAAATTAAGGTATTTTCTCCTATAATAAAAACAGATGAGTGAATGAAGAATGCAGGCTTAATCAAGGCAGCACCACCCTGGGAACGCAGGGAAGCAGCAGAACGTCCATTTTCTAACCAATGGCCTTATATGTCCAAGAAGTTCTAGGGTTGCAATCAAACAGGTGTTCAATTTTGTCAGTCCTAATGCTAAAAATAAATCTTGTGTTACACTGGGGAGAGATGCATTGCTAAAATAGACTTGCCAACAAGGAATTTTACTGCTTAATAGCAAAAGGAGTCTCATTCTGAATCAGATTGTGAAATTTTTCAATACTTAGTGCAGCATAAGCAGAGATTTATTATACCATCATTGTTGAGCACATTTGGCTTTCTGCTCAGAGGGCAATATTCTTTACATCAATTTATGCAAACAATATTTAAATTATATTAAACCACAGATATTCACATTTAAGATATTTACTAATAAGCAGCAAAGTTTGTGCAGGTTTTTTTTTTTTCAAGAATAGAAAGGCAAATTACTCAAGTAATTTCCCTGCTTACTTTTCTACACAGGCTTCCTGATCACATGCAGTCATAGCAAAATAAGTATTACATCTTTTACCTTTCACAGCTTAAATTCTCATGAAAGAGTGAATGATAAAGTTGTAGGAATTGGAAGGCTGTTGTAGCTTTGACTTTCCAACACAGCTTCTCCAATACAATTTTCTCCATTCTCATCATATCAGAAACAGTGAACCTATACTGGCTTATTCGAATTAAGTCAGTGGCTAAGGGAACATTTCTCTCTTCTTCTGATGCCTTCACAGCCAAGTAGAAGCAGCTGAGTCCAACACAGCCCAAGTATTTAGGCTGTATCTAAAAAAAAGTAAATTCATGTTACTTTCAAACATACAGGACTTTCATCAGCCATTTCAACATATAAGTACCAAACTATCTGTGCACAAATGTATTTTAGGAAAAAATTCTGGGGAGTAGGAGTATTGTTCTGGTTTTGGAAGCCTGAGAAATAAAGTCTTCTATCTACTTATTGAATGAAATGAGAATGCAGTTACACACTACAAGCCCTGCCTCATTCATCTAAAAAGCAAGATTGCAAAAAAAGTAATTCTGATTGAGATAGAACTGGTTTCTTAACGAAGTTCTACATTAGACTTATCAGAAGCTTCTAGCACTTAAAGTGTTGTATGTATTGGACTATGCAGAAAAACCTAGGGTTTTTATTCTTTGCTATAAATATACACACATATATAAACAGACTTGCTGCATTCCATCTGCTTAGCAGTCCCCATTTTTACTGCTTATTTCAGATTCAGAAGTCTTTCAAATAATAATTTTCCTGTCCCCTCCATGTAGCGTTCTCATTTTTGTTTTAACGCACAATGAAAACAAGCTTTTGTTCTTGGCCAGATAGTACAGTGGTAATCCTCTCTCGTTAGACAATTAAAAACAACCCAGGTCAGCATGCCACATAGGCACAGCAGAATGGAGTGCTAACTAAATGTTTTACCAGGTTATAAGTGCTGAACAGCATCAAGGCCTTTGATATACACAAGTCAGTAAGAAATTCTATGTGTTCTTGTATATGTGCAACAGGCAAGAGAATCTGTCTTGATCTAAGGCATTAATATGGCCTGCATTTCCATGCCTGTGGGCATCCTGAAGTTGTAACCGATGCCCTCTTCCTTCTCTTCTCCAGAGGAAAGAGATTTCTTAGTAATACGAAACTCTAAGCAGGGAAAGCCATTTTTTAGCTATTCTGCAATCAGAAGCTGTGGAAGGAGCTTAACCTTTAGCCATCTAAACCCAAGATGTTCTAACTTACAATGGGAGACAAGGCTGCAGGGAGCAGAAAGCAGAGGACTGACAGCTTATAATTTAAAAAGCCTTACCTTCATTTTTGACAAGAATCTATCCAAGAAATTCACAGCTAGTGAAAATGTCTCTGTATGAAAGCCAAAGAATTGAGTTAAGCTGAGGAGATCTTTCACTTCAAAGTCCCGAAGCCTTGCAGTCATGCGGAGGCCATTATCATGGGCAGATTCAATCAGTCTCAGGCCAGAGGCCTTTGGCTGACACCTCAGCTCCTGTTCCAGCAGGGCTGTCAGCTGGTACCGCAGCTCCTGAGCCTCAGTAGTTACGAGTGTTTCAATCATCTGTGCAAGAAAACAGTGCAAGTGCATAAAACGGCGAAAAGACGAAAAACTTCCAAGTTACCAGTGTCTCTACATCAAAGACAGAAACTTTCTTCCTCACCATAACAGTACTTTCCAACTCAAGCTTCAGTCACACCGCCCGCCGCACCACGGCCAGGCCCGAGGGCCCCCAGCCGGGCCCGGGACCCCCCGCACGCCCCGCAGCGGCGCCGGCGCGGCCCGGAGAGCGCCCGGGACATGCCCGGGCCTGCCCCGCGCAGCCTCGGGAGCTGCTCCGGCGGCCCAGCCCCTCGCCAGCCCCTCCGGCGGGACGGGCAGAGCGCGGAGGGACCCAGAGCCCCGCCCTTACCGTGCCCCGGCCGCCCCGCTCCTTTCTCTCGCGTGGAAAGCCCCGAGCCTGCGTGACACCCAGCGACAGTCGCAACGGGGCCGAGGGGTCACCCTAACCGCTGCCCGGCTCCCCGGGCAGCAGCGAGCAGCAGCCAGCCCCGCAGCCAGCCCCGCACGGCGCCATCCCCGCCCCGCACGCAGCCCGGCCCCTCCGCCCGGCGCGGGGCGGGCCTGAGGGGTGATAGGCAGCCAGGCAGGCCAATCAGAAGCCGAGGATGGCGGGAAGGGGCGGGGTTTAGCCGCTAGCGGGCAGGGGGGGGCGGGCGCAGTGGCGCCCTCTCGCGGTTCCTCAGCGCTGTAGCGCCGCGCTCCGCACGCGCCGCCGCCTCATCCCGCCGGGGCGCGCGGGTCGCTCCCGGTCTCGCTCCCGGTCTCTTTCCCTGCCTCCCCCTCAGGCAACCGGGAGAGCAGACGGGGCCGACTCCTGGCCGAGTCCCCGCCCGCTGCAGCGGTCCCTGCGGAGCGCGAGGCCGCAGCGCTGGCCGCCCGCTGGCAGGTTGGCGGTGAGCGCCGGGTCTGGGGAGCTCGGGGTTGGTCCCTCGTTGGAAAGCTGAACGCTTCCAGACCCTGCCCCTCGGCTCTTGGTAAAACACTTGTACGTGCTTCTTACAACTCCTTGCTGGGTTTTCAGGTGAGGAGAGTTGAAACCCTTTTCGTGGTGGGATGAGGACTGGTAGGAACTAGCTTGTGGGGCTGCCCTGCCTCCTGCAGGGCTCACATCTTTTAGATAGAGTTCAGTTAATGATTTTTTTATATATATATTTGTATTTTTTTACATATGTTTTTCAGCCCCTCAGAACTATGTTTTTGCATATTTGTGGGAGGTCAAGACCAAATCGACCTCTTGCTTGAAGAAGTTGTTCCTAGTGAGCAAGCTTCGTTGGGGCTTCAGGAGGCCGTTTATATACACATCTGCCTCTGTCTGCCTTATCTGTGTGTGTTTGGTCAAGTGAAGTAACAAATAGTAGTATTTACAGAAAACTGACCAGAATTACTTAGGGTCCTGTGGAGGTGAGCAAGTTGAGGGTGAAAGCTGACTCCAGTTTGTTGTAGGTATCAGGTCAGGGTATGTATACACGTTTTTGTTCAAGATAAAAAGCTATTTTACAAGATGTGGAAAAGTTTTGGTATTGTTGAGTTAAAACAGCACTTAAAGCAGTCCAAAGAGCAGATAATATTCCACTTCAAACTGACTTGAGACAAGCAAAAGTAGTTGCTTGTTGTAGAGGTCTTCTCTTTGGGATATGCTCAATGCCCAAGACTTTTTTATTTTATTTACTTAATATACATTTCATTGTCTGTTTTTATCAATAGGGACTGAATACCAGTCCCTTATAAAGTCTGTGAAATGCCTGAAGGAGGTAATTTTTTAGACCTATAATGGATGGTCCGTCTTTCAAATGCACCAAATGTGTTGAGGTACTTGCTTTCCTAACTGTTAGGGTGTTACTTCTGCCTAAAAAATTAGCTATTTTTTGATCGTTACTATGAGTGGGTAGATTCTATTAAGGACTGAACTGATGTTTTTGATAATGCAGTTATTAGCTATGGTTGATCTTACGATTTGTCAAAGAAAATATTTGTTAAGTGACTAACAAATGAGGTTACATGCAGCCTTAAACTTTTTAAATTACCATTAAATATATAGGTAATGAAGATTTATGTATCTAGCTAGTGGGAGGAAGTTATCTGAGTTTCAGAAGGGCTTGAAAGAGTCCAAATCCAGGTGGGCTTTATGGTTTTTCAACATTCTCTGAGAAAGTGTGAGGTTTCAGTACAGCCTAGGTGAAAACTCTCCTGAGAAGAATGCTGGATATTTTTTGTTTGTTTGTTTTGTTAAGTATGTAAGTTTGTCTGCTCAAAAGTTTTCCTGTCAAGAAAGCTGACTGATTTACTTAGGCTTTCGGCAGCATTGCTGGCACCAGCTGTAGCTAGTTCTACTGATAGACTACAACAGAATGCTCAAGTCATCTTATGTCCTCTGAGACGGGATGTTTTTCTGTCTCTACGGTTTCTGCCCGTGAACGTTTCTTGTTTTGCAGTAAGCGTATTTCTAAAGTGCTTTATGCCTTTCTTTAGAAATGGAGGGAGGATGAGTTGCACTTCAAGTGGTGGCAAATTGCAGACAGTCAACAGGTGTTCCAGGCAGTATTTTATCTTCTCCTGTAGCACAGCGTTTTCTTTGTAATACTCTCAACATCAGAGCTTGTCACACCTGCCAGGACTACAAGATGAGCGTAAAGCCCTTTGTGGTAAAATTAGCATAATAATTGTGAAACAAACAAAAAAAAAGCATGTCTGTACTCACCTGAAACAGTTTAGCTGACAGGTGTGATAGGTAATACTGCAGTTGTTCAGAAGGGTGCTTTGTTAGCCAAGGTTGTGTCTGGTATAGTTTCACCCAACAACCAGGTACTATCTGGTGTGCATAAATTCTCGTCCCTTCTACCTGAAATTAACAACTTTGTGCATTTGCACTGAGAGGTAGGTTGTTTTATTATATATATGAGAATTGGCTCTTGTTTCTATTATCTTTTTAAGTCTTGGAGTAAGTAGTGCTGTGTAATTACTTTCACCCTAAAGCAGACTCTGGAATATAAAGATTAATTATAAGGGATTTTTGTTCAGCAGTAATAGTGAACCTGTGGTGGTTTTACTGTTTAGAAACACTGGGTAAATATTGACAAGGGCATGATGTGTGTTTTCAGGAAGAGTGAGACTCATCAGAGCAACAGTTAACCTGATTTGCTCTGAATACGGTGATCCAAACTCGATTTTAAAAGTACTTTGCACGTCCTCCCTTTATTTGTGTCGATGGCTGTCATTACCAGTATTCATTGGGCCATTCCACACAAGGAGGAAGATGAGAGCAGCTTTCCTGGGAAGCCTCTGCAGTTGTGTTCCTGCATTTGAAGGAGCGTGAGTGGAAACCAGAGTCACTGATATGTGCACCAGTGAGCTCCATAATCTTATTTAGTGTATGCGTGAAAAGTTGTATTCATTCTACTTTCTCCCATTGTACTTCTCTTTTGTGTTGGTTTCTTTATGACTTACGTTTGAAAATAAAACCAAGTAGGTGTTGTGTTTTGGTTTTCTTTGTTTGTTGTGTTTTGTTGTTTGGTGTTTTTTTTTTTTTAGGAGGCTAGAATGAATGACAAGGCAAGCATAGTTAGAAATACAGAGCTTTTTATAAAGGATGTGTTTTGCTTAGTTAAGTGTTTGGATTTCTGGAATGCTCAGTGGAATTTAGCATGAAGGAACTTGTAGGGAGTCCTTGGCTATGAAGATGGAATCGCCAAACCGTGTGTCTATCTTTACCCTCAAAAGCACCGTTCACTGGCATATAATTCAACTTCTAGTTTTCCACTTGCTCTTTAACTTTCTTTCTCAGACGTTTGCTAACTACTGCTAGAGTGAGTGCATCCAAAAATCTCAGTTTTGACCCTCATTATAATGACCTTGATTTGTATGTCTATTAGACAAGAAAAAGTGATTTTTTTAAAAAATGAAGGTGGAAGCATCAATCCAAAGTCTTACGCCACAGCCCTGCTGAAAGAAAACTAATTGGCTTTCTGTGCTACAAACTCTTTAACTGTAAATCAGTGTGTTGCTACTCTGAGATTCCTGTATAATTGCCCATGAATGCAAACTCAAGTACTTGAAGTGTTCACAGATGCAGAAAATCAGAAATAAAGATTGTAGTAAATCAGATCTCATGAATATTCATATTTTTGTTGCCACTAAATAATCTGAGTTATCTAAATTAAAATTCAAAATTATATATTGTAAAGGAAGTGAGGTTTTTTTAGGAGTTGGAAAACATTTGCAGTAGTCTTCCTGTCATCACTATGCATGTCATAATCATGTGAAGCAAATTATAATACTACTTCTGCTCATTTTAAAATAGCTTTTATTTATTTAATTGCTGTTAAAAATAGACTGAGAAGTCTAAAAAGCAGTGGGCCACAGAGCTGGTTGGAAGCCACTGTCAGCAGCCAAAGCCACTGGCTTATTTTGTGTTTTTGCAGCAAGGATTCTGGACTGAAGCGGCACAAAGGAAAACCAATTTAGCTCAATTATATGTAATTTACAGGTTTCGTTTTAAAAATACTGCTAGGACCTATACACTTGGCAAGTGGAAGCCCGAAACACATCAGTCAGTGTATGTGGCTAGCATCCATGGTGCAGTGTAGGCTGCTCTTAATCCCTTGGGCAGCAGCTGTGAGAAGTGGCTTGCTTTAAGGTGACAAGGTCTCCCCTGCCCCTTCATATATTCTGTACCTTTGTGTTTCCTGTACAATTCGGGTAGCCCCATATGTCGAAGGAGAATCAGGGGTTTCATTACAGGTTGCTAGTAGTCATGTTGTGATTGTTCACTTATTCTAAGAATAATTTTCTTCAGTTAGTTCAGTAATGTAATTGTCAAGAAGCACGCATGAGAAAGAAAGGGAAATAAAAGAAAAAAGAAAGTGAAGCTTCTCAAGGAAATATGAGGCCCTGGAAGATGTTTGCTTTATTTGGTGTGATTCCCCTGCTGAGTCTCATTACTTGAACTGTGTCGGGGGGAGAGTAAAGATCTCTCGGATGCATTAAAGTACAAGCACTTTTGAATGCATCCTGAGAGGCAAAGGAGACAAGCCTCTAAGCCTTTACGGAAGGTCTGTTCGTAATTTGAAGTCCAGCATAGGCATAGGAGAAATGTGGGATTCTAATTTCAAAGGCCTTATTTAAGCTTGCAGAGAGTCAGATTCTCAAAGTTGGTTATGAATGTAACTCCTGCTCTCCTTAATGTGAAGGATTTAGAATTTATCCCAAAGGAATGGAACTTGCAAGACTAACTGAGAGCTCAGGGGCTTAAAAATGCTTGGAAATAGTTTGCTAAAAAAATCAATACAGGGGATCTTGTGTTCCATGCTTGGTTGATGAACTCAAAGAAGTAGACTGAACAAGTCTTTTTGGTTTTTCAGTGGCAGCTGACTGATGTATCAACTGGTAATTGGAAGTACGCAGAAATACACAGACAAGGTTGTTAATGGAAAAAAAAACAAAACACAATTAGCTGAAGGCATTTTCCTTGCCACAGCCTGCAAAGCAAGGTAACATCCTGGCAGCACTGTTCAGGGGAATTCACCTTTATTGGTTCTGTGTCAAAGATCAGATGCTCTCTGGAGCACTGGGATTGAATGCATGGAAATGTGTGTTTGGCGTCATACCATTGGCTCCTCATATCAGTTCTGAGCTGCTTCTCCTGTTCACCCCCTGGATCTGATCTCATGGCCACTTTTCTTTTTCAAGTAATTAGTGCCTTGATTTCACTGTAGGGTGATAGTAAGAGTTTAAGCTTTTTCCTCTGACTCTAGTTCCATTCAACTTCAAGAGCTATTAACTCAGATGTATTTGCTAATGAATGAACTCTGGTGTAGTTATTTTAAGCTTTTTGCTTGAGAAACATAAGTGTCTCATAAATCTAACACTAATTCCTTTTTATTGCCTTAAAAATTACGGGATTTGAGAGTGTTTCCACACTGATGTCTTGGTTACTGTACCTGGTTTCACATGAGTGGTGTCTCTTGGCTGAGCTTTAGCACTTATGTGACAAGTTAGACTGGAGAGCAGGTTTGGTTGGAACCTTTGTTTTTCCCAAAAACCACTGGATTAAAGCAACAGTGGGACAGTATCTTCAAGGGTTGTATCGTGGGGATGCCCTAGCTTGATGCAGAGGAAGTAGCCTCTCAAGCCAGGATCATGTGTAGCTTTGTGAAGAGTGTCCTCCAATAAATCTTGCTTTTTTTCTCAAAAGTAGAGCTCTGTCACACTTTGCAGTGTCCCATACATAATGTGAGTATACCAAAGATTGCTTCATGTCCGATTGGAATAGTTAATTCTCCCTGAGTCCCAATACAGTGATTTTTTTAATTTTTTTTTTTTTTTTTAGAGGAAATAGTTTGGTTCCTGTTATCTGTATTGGATTCTTAAGACAAGAGGGTCTACTAATTGATTGTAATTGCTGATGTGCTTTACCAAATGAATGAGTTAAATAGTTCAGGTATAGTTTAAACAATCAAGACTTAAATTTGTTTTTCCAGTCCGTAGGTTTAGAGTGCAGTAGCTTGCAAGTCAGCATCCATACTATTGTGACAACTGGTTAGTTAGTATCCAGCTGAAAAAACAATGCATTAGGATATTTCAGTTCATGTGCAGACCTACATCATTCTTTTCAAAAACTGTTTTAGGAGAAAAATGGGCTGGTTTTCACAACGGCAGAGCTGTGATCAAAGGACAGTGTGCTTCCCTGATGGACCTTGTGGGCTTACTAGCAGAGATCATCAGATAACCTAATGAAGGGAATTTGGTTCTTGCAGTGGGAAACCATAGCAACCTGCTACTTAAGAATGCATGGTATATAATCTGTCTGTCCTTCACATAGTATTTTGCAGTCCAGAAATAGTCATCATTCCCTAATGTGTGAATGTAAAATGTCAGACAAATGTAGCTGGAGCAACAGTGTTGTCTTTGAGGTAAACATGAGCCCTGTTGTGCTGCTTGTCTGGTGCTGCACATTTTGCAAGGTGGTTTCAGAGAAAGGCAAAGGTAGTCAGTTATTTTTTGGTAGTCATTAATAAATGGATTTCAGAGGTGCTCTGAAAATTGGTAATGGGAGGAGCTTGCTGAAGTCCCCATAGTGCTTACCTTACCCTGCCCTCCAACCCATACATGTCCCTACTTTTTTTTGGCACACCTGTCTTAAATTGCCGTATTTGGAGTTGAAAAAAAGCTTTTTGGTCATTCAAATCAAGTAACCATTTGCTATCACTTTGTTCAGGCTCGAATAATAGTAGAAGTACTTAGTAATTATGTAGTGGGTAAGTGCCCTGCAACTTGCTTGCAGCTGGCCACAGTTGCTGGCTGTGCTTGATGAAAACACAAAGCATTCTTCCTTGGTTAAATAGATGCTTGAGAGCAAGCTCACTGACTTTTTTCTTTATGTCTGTCTCTCCCTTACAAGTTCTGAAACAAAACCGAGAGAGGTATTTTCTGTAGAAAGCAGCATTGGTTACTAAACTGGTAGAATTTAGCTTGTGTATCGTAGAATCTGCTGCCAGTTTTAGAGTCTGGGTTAGCAGTCTGGAAAGGGAAGATACACTCAGCTTTCATGTGAAGAGCACCAAATAAATGGCAAATATTAAAAGATATTACTAGGAATTGATTTAGACTAAACACTCTGCGTTTCCATTGAAGTATTATCATAACTCTGACTTGTTAAGGTCTATTTAGAATTAGCTTTAATAAACCTGAATGCATTTATGTATTGTGGAATATAGTGCTTTCAAATGCTTTTCTGTAACTCAAATGGCAATAGCCAAAATCTATTGTTTAAAATGCAAAATTATTTTGATAGGGCTGGGATATACTTCGGCTTAAGAGGAGAGCAGACCAATATTTCTAAGTGTTTCTTCTGTTGACCCTTCTACTGTTTCTGTGAGATAGTGAGCTAAGGATATTAGATTCCGTCGTGTTTAAACTGATCTGGCTCCATAATGTTGTGACACAGCAATTTCTTTTATGTTTGTTACTTGCATTTGTACATTTGTGCACTGAAAGTGCTTGTGATCACTTGTGTCTGTGCAAATGCTGTGGTTTTCTTGTTGCTGTTATATTGCACTAGCAAGTTTTTTCTATGTCCAAGGATCTAATAGAAATTCCTCTGGTTGGGAGAGGATTTTTCAACCTGAAAGACAATGTAAATGATAGTACATATGCTCACATCTATAATAAAATTAGTAATTGTGTGGAAAACTCGAAGAAGAATGTCAGATTCCGGCTTCTCCCGAATGAGGGCAGTAGTGGCACATGATTCGTAGAGTCCTTATTCATGTTTAATGTAACACTCATTACAGACTGTGAGCTCTGGTATATTTATGTTAGGTGTTTCAGAGTGCGTGTTGTAGAATTACTTTAATAAATTCAGAGCTAAGAAATACCAGAAAAGGCTGTGAAGGGAGGTATTTTTATGAAGAGGACTTTCAACTTAACTTCACACTAGAATGATTTTTGTGTTCTGAAGAAAAGCAAGACAGCTTGCTGAAGGGAAAAAATGCTATCACTTGACAAGTAGAGTTGGCAAATCTACATGTTAAGTTTTCTAGGTTTTCAGGAGATGGTCGAATTTTACAGGAATTAAGTTTAATTTTTACCAAAGGATTTTTTTTTATACACAATGTTCAGTTCAATATCCATCAAGTCTATTTATATAATATGTACTTGGGACTGTTGAATCCTAATGTGGTTGCTTTGCAGCAGCATTTACGGAAGTATTAGATGAATAATAACCCGTCTCTCTGCCTTAACTTGAGACCTGTCATGTTTGTTTGTTTTTTTAATTGGCTTTCAGTACTAAGTAATATCAGATTTGAGAGATCAGTGTGTTGGTGTAGGTGTTGTAATGAATGTTATCTTCTGAAGCATGACTTCTCTCCTAGGTGAGGACCTTTTGATATGCTATCTAGTGACATGAGTTTGGGGGCAGTTAATATATCAGTGAAGAGGAGATTAGAATTTAACAGGTATCTTGCTGAGGTGGCACAAGGACTGGTTTAGTGGATTGAATAACTATTGATTTGGTAATTGGGTGTTAATGCTTTTAAGAAAATGCTGATATGATGTGCAATCTGCTTTTGTTTGTTCTCATTGTCTGCTCAGCTTCACAGAAGCTTGTGCTCCACTGTGTCTGGAATATCTGCAATTGCAAGCCAATAATCCTGCAGAACAGTGAGTTGAGGTCTCTCTACACAAGAGTGTAAATTTATTAAATGAAGTGGAAAGAGTAACTCTGTGCAAGCACAACTGCTGCCGCCTTGTTAGTGGTGGTGTTTGTATTTACATGCCTGCTAACACCAGGGCAGATGATGAGTGTTCCTGAAGGCTTTGCTAAAGTCATGTGTAAGATGTCTCTGTAATCCCTGGGTGACGATGGAACAAACCACAGTTCTATTTCAAGTGTTAACTGTTAGGCAGAGCTTTTATTTTAAACCAAGAAAAGTGTAGCACATAATTTTAACTATAATTTAAGAAGCTTAGCTAAATTTTCTTTTGCTGGATTTATCTGCCAGTATAGCAATGATATTTTAACATACTGTTGAATAAAGCTTCCTGCACTCTGTGCGGGAAGCTATGGATGGACCTTGGAATTCGGAATCTAAAGTAAATTTGCATATAAACAAACTAGCAAATCATCATTGTAACATCATTTTTTCGAATGCATGTAGCCAGCCAACTTTTGATGGGATGAGAACACTGGGGGGGCAGTGTCTGTAGGCTGTCAAAGGGGAAACTGCAGGCTCTGTTTTTCAGTGTAATGTGTGGCTGCTGCCTTCACAATGTGTGAAAGGACAAAGTGGTGCTTTGTAATTGAACTTAGCAATGTTCTGTGGGAATTTATTTCTAACACAAATAGACTTTGTTCTGAAGCTGCTATTTTGGTGCCTGTATGTCTTCAGACACTCTGTAGACCTTCTGTATGTGTAGTGTATAGTCTATAGCATCCTTGCTGGTCACTTCTTGTGCCTCAAGCAGCATGTGATACACTGCCAGGGGAAGCAGATTCTGGTCCTCTGGAGGCTGATACATACATGCATGATGAGGACAATGGTCAGTGATTGGAGTATGGGAGTCTTAGAAAGTAGGGAAAACACATCTTCCCTGTTTTACTGAGCTTTGTGGTTGCTTGGAGAATCTGTGCTTGATTTAGAACACCAGCTATAAATTGTCAAGCCAGCTGAAAC
Source organism: Apus apus (assembly GCF_020740795.1). Classification (NCBI taxonomy): domain Eukaryota; kingdom Metazoa; phylum Chordata; class Aves; order Apodiformes; family Apodidae; genus Apus; species Apus apus. Next base: position 12,728,474 of record NC_067294.1, on the reverse strand, counting down.
AGAGGATATAAATGGATTAGTTAACTATTTGAGGACTACACACTGGGTGTTTGTTACCTTATAACATAGTCTGGCTAAAACTGTGAAATACAAGTTACCCTTAACCTTGCTGGGGAAGACCTTCTTAGTAGGTATTTAGGCCAAGCCAGAAGCTGATATGAATCTGCCACAAGTATAGGTCCAAGGAACTCCAGCAACTAGAGGGAAACAAGGAAAGGTAAACTCTTGTGCATGCTTGAGTTGGTTTTCTTTTAGTTGGGGTGAGAAGCAATTGTTCAGGTTACTGGAGGTTTGGCTGGATCTTGCTTGTGTGTTACCAAGATTAAGGCAGTGTTCTTCCTGCAAGCTTCTGATTTAACATTTACCCTGAGGTTTAGGAATGTCTAATACCCAGTAAGCCTAGTACTTTGTGCCATGTGTGGTGGGGTGTTGTGGACTGGAAGCCTGCATTTTGAAGCTTTGACTTTCTGTGTTGTGAGCTCAGAAACAGGAAGCAATACTCTTTCTTGTCATTTTGGTTGCTCTTCATTATCTCTGGGAAGCATGATGTGGAAGTTAAAAGGCTGTTTATCAAATGCCTGCTCTAAATAAAGAGTGTTCCATAAGGTTAAATTTCCATGATGTTGTCTATCTCAACAAAATTACTGTTGCTTCTATCCATTTTTTTCTGTGTCCCTTCTCCCTTTTCACTTTGTTCCTTGCTTCCTGTAAATGAATTTATCCATTGTGCATCTAAAAGCTGTTTATCTGGTGTTACCATTCAGAAGAACTTAAAATACATGGCAATCAATACTGCTCAGGAAAACTGTCATATTTGTTTTCCCAGGTATCTTGGAAGGTTAAAACCCTGTAGCTGGCTCAAAGGTGATGACATTCACTGTAATGGATTGCACAGAAAATCAATAGGAAAAAATTATTGTTTGAAAATGTTATTTCAAGCCTATGTCAGATTAAAAATATATATATATATCAATAAAGCTTCTCATATTGACTAGTGACATGAGAACACAGGGTTTATTCAGTTACTCTGTATGCTGTTTCATTTTTCTTTCAGAATAATGAGCGTCTTTGGGCTTCTGCCTCTCTAGGCTCTGCTCTTTTTGCATCTGTTGTAATTTAATTGTAACATGGAACTTTTCCGATTGACAGAAGGAAACAAGTAGGTGTTTTAAAAGTCATTGCCGTGAGAGAAGCCTCTAGCATGTCAGGAGGAGTTTTCACAGTTCTTCCCTCTGTGCTCACCAATTAGTTGTTCCGATTACTATTGAGGGTAAGAGCAATTTAAGGAAGAGATAAATTACCATTAATTGTTTTTTTTAGCCTAATAGATGGCCAGATAAAATGTGTTTCCGGCTTGTCCTGTAGAAGAAAGTATTTATTTTGTTGGGAAGTACTTTGAAAGTTGAAACAGACAGGCAAGATCAACAACTACTTCCATAGACTTGATAGCAGCTGACATTTCAAAATCTAAGAAAGGAATAAGGTGAAAAACTGGCTAGTAGATATAATGCAAGGGATTTTAATGAATGTGATCAACAAACAATATGTAATTTCTTGGGTCCTATGGTACTCTTTCCCAGTTTCTGACAGGACCAAGTAGTCTTTGTGGTGTACCATCAACCACCTTTACCTCTCCTGGCCCAAGACTTTTTTCAACCTCTTGTCTGCATTTGTGGGTTTCAATGCTTGTTATGCTGATAGTCTGCATGGACCCATATGCGTCAATCAAGAGCCACTTTTCATGGTAGCACAGGCCCACCCTGCTACTGGAAATGTGGCAAGGATTACTGCTTTGCCAAAGATTTTCAGCTCTGCCTTTTTGTTTCCTTTCATGTAGAGCTTTACTCAAAATCAATGTTGCTGCTTGTCCTCAAGAAGCAGCAGCATGACAGTGTGCTGACAGCGCACAGCCTGTGACCAGGTAAATTGGCCATAGATAATGGAGAGTTTACTGAAGTGAAGCCATTTGGAACACATATATTTAATTCTTCTCTGTGCATGGAAAATTAGGAACATCCTGGCATCCAGCCAGGAACTATGATTCTTAGGTCTGTAGTTCCATCCTTCTAATACTAACTGTAGTCATCACTGTACCAGGTACTGCCTAGACATAGTGCAAGAATTACCATCTTTAATTTAAAGCTGGTAACTAGTCAAAACCTAAATATGAGTGAAGCAAAATGACAACTTTTATTGTCAATCCTTAAATCTTCATTCTGTATGCTTCACCAGAAACACATTTTGCCTTCTTAAAACCCAGTGTTTCCACTTAGCAATTGTATCTGTATCCTACCTTATGGACTTTCACAAGTAATGAGTTGAGTAACTGAGACAGCACTGAAAGCCTGTGGATTTCATAAAGTAATCCAGAGAGCTTCTATGCTGTAATTCATTGCAGCATTTAGTTTGTAATTAGCAAGGCTATTTTTGATGGATAAGACAAAAGGATTTAAAAAAGAAACATGTAGCTGGGTCTTTGGTTTTCTTTTTTTCTTTTAAATTAAAACTATTTGAACTGATAACTGTTGCATGTTGAGAAAATCTGAGGTCATTGGAATCATGTTTACAACATGTAGTTATTTGAACTTTTTTTCCTAGTAGGTTCACAGAATTGAAATCCTTACTTACCCACCCATCTCTTAGAAATTGTGCTTCAAGGCTTTGGGCTACTTTTAACACTCTAAAAAATCAAAATGAAACCAAGAAAAAAACCCATCAAAATAACAACCTCTGCTTTGTACTGTGCCTAACATCTTCAAGGTGGGCTCCTACATTCTGTTATTGCAGTTCTTATGTCATGAAAATAAAATTTTAGAGAAATAACTGACACGAAGACTGTACTGTGGATAAATGCAAGCCAAGAACTGCAGTAGAATTTTATAAGCACCTAAGTGCCTTCTGTGTGTTTTAAGTAAGAATTTCAGCAGAGGGCAGCCATCCTTCAATAGAGAAGAAATTCTAAGTTGTTACTTATTTTACTCATAAGCTGGGAAAAAAAGTTGTGCAGCAAGCCACTCAGAAGTACTTGGGTTTTTAAGGTCAGTATGTTGAAAATCCCATCTCCCCATGTCCTTCAGTTGATAGAGAAGAACTCCATTGCATGCATAATTACTTTTTGAAACCTCTGATAGAAGTGAGTAAATGTGGGCTGTCCTCCTGCAAGCCTGAAGTCTGCACTTAGTTCTCTTGAGGGTTTTGTTTAAGTTTTTTCGGTCACCATGCTTCTTGAGGCTGTCTTCTGTGGTAAAATAGTTTTATGCTTCTCTGACTTTTGTAAGGTGATTATGTGACCAGTGCAGAAGTGTTGTGCATGCGAAGGACTTGCTCTTCCAGATGTATGTTGCTGAGTATTCACAACGACAGCTGAAGCCAAAGCTCATCCTGCATGTCTGAAATTAAAGCCCTAAGGCCCAATCAACCTTTTGCTGAAATCGGTGAAAAGACTGGCAGCAGTGAGAGCTGGACTGAGGACAAAGTCTTTTGAGGTAAAAGTCAGAGTAGGAATATCGTGAAATACTGGGTTGCTGCCCAGCTCTAGTGCTGGCTATTGTCCAGGTTTAGTCTGTGTTTGCCTGCCTGCCCTCTGTGCCTCTGGTGCTTTGCGTTGTTTCTTTGAGCAATCATTTTAGCTCTTTAAATTTAACATTTGAGAGCTCCCTCTGGCACAAGCTCTGTAAAGTGCAGGAGTGGAAATGTTTTGTTTGTGTTTTTGAGGTTGTTCTGTGAAAAATGATAAGACTTGAGTGTGCTGTTACCTTGTTTGAAAACTGTGGACTTCATAGGGTTTTCCCTGGGAGACAGAAGCTGACAGGACTTTGCTATAAAGTGGTTGAATATATAATCACATGGAGACTGTTGTGCACTTGTTCCCCTGTGCAGTTATTCCAAGTCTCTCACTGATGTCCTGTTCTGCAAGCTGCATCTGAGCCAGCTTTCTGGTTAGTGTTGACAAGTAATTACAGGAGTTGAACCTGAGGGATGTCTCCTCAGTACTATTGGACAGATCTTTGAGTAGATGAATAATCCTGTGTCTCTTTTGAATGCAAAGTAGTAGGGCAAGTGTTTTTTTTATGCAGACAGTAGACATTCCAGTGTAAATTTGGGGTTCCTTTATAGAGAAAACAGCTCCTGTTTCATACTCTGGGGAGCTGAGTTGCATTGAGACACCAGTCTCAATTTTTTTGTTATTTGTTTTTTTTATGGTTTGTGTGGTGGTTTTTGTACAAGTCAATATTTTACTGCAGTGTCTGATTTGGATACTTCAGAGGCTCAAACCATAACAGCTGTGTAGTATTGAACTACAAAGGAAGGCATATTTGGTCAGTCTGAACTGATTGTCAGTTTTGGTTCCTTCTGCTTATTTTGTAATGTTTAAACTTTTAAACCTGTTCTTACTTACTTTTTTTCAGCTATCAAAAGTAAATATTGGGGTTTGTGTATACAAATGGCAACTGCCAGCCTCTTATTTCTCACTCTTTGCTGTCAAAATGAAGTATGCCTAAATGTGTGAGGTGAATTATTAGCCAGTTGTGTGAGGGCATACTAGAAAGTGAGTCTTGAGCTACTGGAGTGAAATAGGGATGTTCTTATTAAAGCTGTATGGAGTAGCAGCAGCAGAAAAAAAAAATACATAATCTATATGAAATTAAGTGTGTAAGTGGTGAGTGGGAGCTGGTTAAAAAGTGTTTGGTAAAATTACTCTCCTTAGGATAGGGCAATTCCAACAAAAGCTTAAAAGGACAAGATGCTTGTTCTGCTCAGAATTCAAAGGAGAGACCCCCATGATCAGCCACTCATATACTCCTACTCGTGGAGTTACAGGAAGCTTGAGTTGAACCCTAAGCCATTTGAACACTACAAAAATAGAGGTTTGAATGTGTCTTTTATACATCCCTGATGACAAAACAGAAGCATGTACTAATACTGTGTCCTTTGGGATCTTTCGAGAGAGATTACTTTTTGTAAATGTCTTAACTTGAATGGTATGTTGGCCAAGTATAAATGTGAAAAGCTCTACCCCTTGACCACCTACCTCCTGGCTCTTCAACACCTAATGATGGAACCTTTTCTGGAGTTTCAGAGAAAGACTGGGAGTTCTGTTACCACTGCTCTATTTTATCTTTTTCTTCCTGTTAAGTTTCTTCATTATCAGGAATTACTTCATGAGAAGCAAATGTAAGTAAGAACTAGTGACACTTGAAGGCATTAAATCCCATTCATCTCTTTTCTAAATCTGGTGGTGTATTCTCCAGCTAGATGAGGAATCCTCCAGAAGAAAAGTTGTTTCTTGTGGATGCTTCATTATTGGCTTTTCTTCTGGATCTTGTGGAATATCGGTGACCATGGGGATAACGTATCTACAGAATAAATACTGGTTTAGAAGTTAAACTAATGCTTGTTGAAGGACTCTATAGCCTTTATAAAATTATTCCAAGTGCCTGAGTTACTTTTTCTTCTTTGTTCAGCATTTTGCACAGTCTGAAAACGTAGGTAAAGCTATTAGAAGCAATTGCCGTACAAATAAGTCACTGAAATGAAAGAGGATAACCAAGAATAGTGGAAGGTGGGGTGTCAGTGGGGAAGCATTGAAATAATATTCATAGTACTCAGTGGTACTGCAGCTCAACTGAGATGGGCTAAGTGTTTATGTGGGCTAGACAAAACCAAGTCAGATATATTGATTTAAATGGTGTTCATGATATAACCATACATGGATCAAGTTTGCAGTGGACTATAAATATGCATGTAACTACTAAACTGACCATCCTCACTCTATGAACTAGAAAATCCAGTTGTCTCTAGCTTTTCTTGACCATTTAGTAGGTCTTAATATTCAGACATATTATCCTGCAGTATTTTGAACTTCCCAAAATTCATGTAATCTATGTCCTTCTAATCTACAGAAAAAGGAGGCTTTAATGTCTATTTGAGTTGTTAACAAATTAGACCCGGATTTCAGATACTGTAGAGTAAGACAAAGAAATTATTTTAAGCCTCCCAGCAGCTTCTGCTTAAAAATCAGAATATGATGCCAAGTGGCATCTTGTGTCATTTGCTGCCAAATATCATTTTGCCTCACAGAATTTGAATCCACTCAAGTGGTATGAAAACAAAATTAAAAATCAGCCTACTGCTGTTACTTGGAAGCTTTCAAGTATACTTGGAAACTGAGAGCAATGGAAACCTTTACTGAAATATCAAATTAAAAATACAGAAAATGTTGCTAATTTAAAATAAACTCTTTACAGTAGGGATTCCTGTTCCATAGTGGATTATAAGTTCAGTTAATAACTTTACCAGAAATCAAGTTATGTGTTGCTCTCTGGAAAATGTGTATAACAGTGGAATGAAGTCTTCCACGTATTTATAAATATAGTAATACAGACTAGAAAACTGTACAACTGCAACTTGTATTTTCTCTTGAAGGCTAAATCTTGGTGAACAGGTGAAACTCCTTTAGAAAGAAAATTTACGTACTCTTAAAACTCCCCAAATAAATATATTTTTGGTAACATCAAGTATTCTGCTAGTGCCTAGACATAAAACTGGTTGTTTAGTGAATGGTCTCATATTCTGATCGTTGTGTGGGAAGAAAAATAGTTCTTTAAGGTATAGACATCTATAAACCAGTGAACCTAATTGCAGGGAAGGGATCTGTGTGCCTTGAGTTGCTTCAGAGTGCTCTTGATGTGTGAGAACTTTCAGTTGGGGAAAAACTACAGATGCTGCCACAAGCAGCTCTTGTTTGATACAGTTGTGCTTGGATGGGAGCTGGGATGACTACTGCTGATGTGTGCTTCCTGTAGAGCTCTTCTGCCTCCCTCTGCTCAGACACAGAAAGGAGCTATGAGATCTCAAGCAAGATAAGGGCACTGGGGGAACATCACACCTCTTGAGCATGACACTTTTTCTATGAGTATGCTTGGATTTAAGTTCCTGTCTTTTTTCCTTCCCCTGCCCCCTGTAGGTAGACCATAGTCTACAGATAACTCACCTCCTAAGGCTGCACAGTCAAAAAGGCTCTCTCTGCTCTCCTTAAAACTGAAGGTTTAAATGCTTATTCCACCAGTGGCCTTGATTTCTTCTTTCAATATTTCTATTTTTGCTTTTGCTTCTCTTGTACAGGTATGTGTGGTTTACCAAATGACTTCACCTTTGTTCATTGGTGAACCAGTGTTAGAAACAACCTTTTAGGAAAAAAAAATAATTGTAGGTATTATGTGCAAATAGTTGATAAAGTAACTTCTTATGCTGGTTAGCATAAGTTAGTGTTGTTGAAAACCTTTTAGTTTGCCAGGCAACACAATTTTGATGAAGGCAAAATTAATTGCTTTAACATTTGAAATAGACATCACAATTTCTTAACAATTATAATACTAGGTAACTTAGAATTTCTTTCCTTCCTATGCATGTAAATGTTAAGTGAATATATCACATGTATAAATACTTTTGCAGTGGGCTGGCTCACTGGGTTCTCATTTGGTTTCAGATTAATATGCCAGTTGCTTCCATAATATTGTTTTCCTTTTCATTTGTAGGGCTACTTCATTTATGCTCTTAGCATCAATTCCCAAGAGAGTCCTCCTATGTGATGAGTGAAGCATAAGGAGTGTATAGATTAAATGCCATTGGGAAATGATCTTGTGGGATTTTTTTTTTTTTTTAAGAATAGTAATAATTAAATTTCAGGGGAAGTTTCATTTCCTGCTCATGCCACATAGCAGTATTAAATGTTTTCATGCTCCATCACTCTTTTTTTATTAACTTGCTATTTAGAGCAGTTTTTTTGGAAAACATTTTATCTTAATAAGAATAACCTATCAAGCAAGAAAGCCAGCAGACTTCACATTATCCCATTCTTTACACAGGAGTTTATCTTTTTGCTGCCACTACTGCACTTCATGCTGCTCTGATGTTGGAAAATGAGTTGGTTTTAATGGTTGAATTTTGACTGACAAAGGCAGAGAGGGCACCAATGGCCTGTCACAAAAATGGTAGGATTAGAACCAACTGAACAGACACAACAGGTTAAGGAGCTTTTGGGAGAGATGTACTGTATGCTGGCACCTCTGAGCAGCATTAGCATTCTCTGCCTGTTGCAGAGACTCTTTAAAATGACATTTGCATTGATGATAGTATAAGTGACATGGCTCCCCAAGGAGTGTTAGGGATTATAGGAAGCTCAAATCTCAGGAAAAGTCATCTGTTCCTGGGACTGTTATAGTCTGAGGCCTTGTTGGTAGCAGGACTTGCATTGTTATCTGCTACCATTCTAATAATGAAGGGCCATCAGTATTATGGCTCCTCTCAAGATCCCAGCAGTATTTTTGTCAAATCTAATTGAACATTAACTTGCTAATTAGCATTAATGCTTCACTCTATTGGGTAATTGACTGCATAGTTTTGTTTTGAATGGCTTTTCTGGAAGATGTAGTGTAATAAACTTTTACTATGAAATTATTAACTTATAGAAGGTTTGATTATTTCAGCAGTAAAAGTAGTAGGATGTGCGATAAAAGTCATATCTTTACTTTGTAGAGTTCTAAAGGCTAGGTGGTAAAGCAAGTGTACAAATCAATGCCTAATAACTACAGAAGCAATTAATAGGAGGACTCTTTGGAACTGTGCAGACTCGAAGCTATGAGAATGTTCTGCATATTAGAATGTGGTTAGAAGGGACATTATTGAGACTTTGGTAAGTACACTAGGAGTTAAAACTTATCTGCTTGTAAAAGCTAATACCTGGCACTTTATCAATAAGCACTTCTCTTTTTAGGCTTGTAAATATGATATGCAGAAGATAGCAAAGGGAAGTTGGTTGCTTAAGATCTCACTATTTCTATGTATATCTTTTATGAAAAGATTCTTGTAATGGAAGCAGTACCAGAAAGAATAGGAGAGGTGCTGACTTACCAAATGTGTAGAGTGTGAGTGTGATTGATTACACTTGGGAAACAAAAGCTTTCATTTGACTTCAGTAAAAGATATTGGATGGAATTTTGATATGATGCTCAAGTGCAAATTTGCAGTAATTTCACTGAAGATTTAACTTAACCTTACACAGAATCAGTGCTAAAATTAAAGTTACATTTTGTCAGTCCAGATTTATTCTTCTACCATTTAGGTGAAGTCCATTGCTCTGAAAGATGGTACTTTATGTGAAGTTAAGCTCTTTCAGATGAATATTGGGTTTCCTTGTAGTGTTAGGCACTGAAAAAAGGAATTGTAACAGTAAATTGTTTTGCAGGCTTACAGTATGCAAAGGTTGAAATGCAATTCCTGAGCAGTCAAGTATTGCTATTAAAATTTTCAGCTTGTCTTATCTTTAAAAGAGGCTTGAAAAGCTAGTTATGTTTAGAAGCAATTTGCCTTGAGTGTGCTTAAGACATAAACCAACCACCTTACACATGAAATTGTGTAAGGGAGGGGGGAGAACAAGATGTTTAAGTGATTTTTTTAAATTTTATTATTTTTTTTAATGCAAGTTGGCCTTTGGGTTTTGTCTTCAGTTTCAAGTATTTTATGGTGATACTATCAGGTAATGAATTATTGAGGGTTTAGAAATGGCTGTAGAGGATGAACAGTAGAGATTGACAGAGGACTTTGTTTTCTTAGAAGTGTAAATGTATGAGGAATTAGGAAGACAACATTAAATGTGCAAAGAAAAGCATCCAAATTTGGACTTCTAGTAGGGTGGATGCAATTTAAGACACAGACTAGAACAAATTCACTCTCCTAGGCTGCTCTTTTTAAAAATCGAAAGAAAAATAATCAAAAGAAAAACACTGGTGGGTGTTTTTACAGTTCTAATAGTGATTGATGCACCATTAGAAAATAAAATCGTAGCATAACATAAACATTTCAAGCACTTCATAAAGGCTGCATCATCACATATCTATGACACAAGGCCAAGTGGGCTACAAAGATAGACCACCTCACTCTATCCATTGATTCTTCTTTCTCTTTCATACATGTTTTGCACTGCTTCATTTTTTGTCTTGAATTTTATGTCATTTCTCATCAGGTGCAAGACACTACAGAAACAGCAGTGTGGTGTATCAAATGCCTTCATGTTGATGCTTCCTATCTAAATAGTTCTTTTCATTTAACTGCTTGTAAACCAGTTTACATGCCGGTTTGTTACAGGTGATACTTGAGATAGGGAAGTCAGTTTGTGCTTTTTTTTTTTTTTCTGCTTAAAAATATACAGACACTAAAAGCATGTCTGCTTATTATTTGTAATCTTTGAACTTCTGATTTACACAATAAATGTGGATGGTCACAACAACCCAACCCAATGCTCTATTCCTGTTTTTGTTTAAGTAACTGCTGGCATTTGCAATTGTAATTATCTTCTCTCATTTTGCCCTGCATTTTCAAGTTGTTGGTGCTGAAAAAAATTACCCTCAGACTATTATTAATTGTGAAATGTTTGCCAGCAGTAGCATCTTGGTACCTTGATCAAATTTTAGCTGTGGTAATTTCATTCTCCTTGCCTCAGGTATCCATATAATTTCGTGGGTTGATATTTTTTGTTTCTTGCTGCTGCCTGTTGAACAGTTGTATTGTACTGCATATGAAGAATATGTTTTGGTGGGGGATTAAGTGTTCCTGACATTTCTCACAGCAGTCTGAAAGGTTATACATATATGTAGGAATTTTTAGAATTGATGTTCAGTAAATGCCTAAGAAATTATTATTCAAAATTTAACCTTCTTCCAAACAGGGATGGGGCAAGGAGTTCAGTCATGTAACTGGTATATCTTAAGCATAGAAATTGCTTACCAATTTATTTTGTGCAAAACATTGCCGTGATGTTGAAGGTGTCTTCAGTATTCCTGCATGCTAGTTTGGAAGATAAAATACATTTTCTCCCTGTGTTTATGCCACATTGGAGTGTAATTCTGGTCTTCTTTCTGTTTTCCTGGTATGGACAACTGTTTTAAAATACATGTGATCTTCAGTAACCTTGTTGAAGTAACTGCTGTTTGTTTCTTTTGATTAAAGAATGAAATGACTCTCCATTTTAAAAAAAAGAACACAACAAAATAACAAAACAAAACCAACACAATACAATCCCCAAAACCCTCAATCCAAGCCAGCCAAACAAATAAATGCTTTCACTATTTTCCTTGTATGACTCTGGGAGTAGAACCTGCATACACTTCATATTGAGGGATAGCCTCTTGTGTTCATGTAATTCCAGTTCTCTTTGTTTACTCCAGGAAAGAGGAAATTCTGAAAAAAATCACGTATTTTCAGGCTTAGCCTTTGTAACAGTCTGACAAAACTGAATCTTTCCAGGTCAAGGATGTTTTCTCCAGGGTGAGATAAATCTGCAAAGTAGGAATTTGGAATTTATGGAAGAATACTGTGATATAACATAATAAAGGCTTCAGAGATGTTAAATTCAGAACTAGTTGGAACACTTTCAGGGGCTTCACTCAACTTTGTGTCTTTTTTTTTTTTGTCTACCAGTGTTTGGGATAAACTTAGATTAATTGTTTGCCTCAGCCATGTGAATTTGTTTAACATGTGGTTTATCTGTTAACTATGGTGCATGCAATTTTATCAGACAAAGCTAGAGGATATTATTTTTTTCTAGTTGCAGAATAGGAAGAGTAATAAACACTTATGACTTCAAATTAAAAAGAAGGTATATGCATCCACATCAAGAGCCAGTTTTCTTTTTCAATCTGTACTCTGTGCTCCATGTAAGGAGCAGCAAATGTGAACTTTCAAATTTCAGCCCCTATTATTAGGACAGGAAGTTGTCATGTACTTCGGAGAGCAAGATAATCCTCTCAGTCCATGAGGGGTCAAGGCTCCTAGTTGAACAGTTTACAGGTTTGCTTTAGCTGAAGTAATTTAATGTTACAGACAAATGTAAGAAAATATTTGTTGTTACTATATTGTGGTTACTGTTCCACATCTTAGAGAGGAGTTCTTCATTCTTTCCTACTGGAGTTTAATTTCCTTTCCAGTCTTCCCCTGCCAAACTCAAGCCGATCTAAGTCACTTTTCAATTTATTTGCAAGGTCCAACAGAGGAAAAATTAAATCCTTTGGTGTTTGTTCTTTTTTTGTTATTTTTTTTTTTAAATTGCTGCAGGCCAAGTGTGATCTAGAAATGACATGTTAGTTTGCCTCTGTCTCTGTCAAAATTGAGAGTAAGGTTTGATTGGCCATGATAGTGATAATATTGATGATTCAGGGCCAATTACTGTTTCCACTAGATATCCTGGACTGTGACTGTCTGATGTGGAAAACTCCTCTGTTTTACTTGGTGAGTGGGATGAAAAAACGTTAAATTCATGGGTTTTGAGTAGTCTTTTGTAAGTCGTCTTGACTTTTCCTCTCCAAATAATTTCTAGAATTAATTACTGCCTTGAATAAACAGTAAATAATCCCTTATGTTCCACTGCACTGGTACATCATCATATTTAGAGAGGATTTGGAGGGACATAGGACATTGTTTTGTCTGACAGAAGCTTTGATACAAAGTATGTACCTTAAAAGGAAATAAACATGTAAGGGCTGTTGGTCAGGTGAAAATGAGTTATTCAGTTTCAGTACTTCAACTGTTTTCAGTTCCAGATCTACAGATAGGGACACTTAATCCATGAACTGAATGCAAAAACAGCAGCTTGTGTTTTATCAGCATTGACACTGAAGCAAGGCAGCTGTATGGCTTTGCTTAGCTTTGGCTTCTTAGTTGACCCTCCTCATCTTCTGTTCCACCTCACCTCTTATCTCCATTGATAATTCTAGGTTTTACAAAGTCTTTGGTTCTCAATGTTAAGGTGAAGGTGTCACAACTGGATTATGTCTGAACAAAGGTTCTGTGGTGTGGGCTTTCTGCACTCCACTGCTTCATTCTGACTATGATCAGGTTTGTCTCCTAATAATTTGTTCTGTGATCTCTGTTTGCTTCTCTTTTCACCTTATTTCTGCTTGGTGCAATTGATTACTGTTCATATTTTCTGCTTTGAGCTGTAGATGATGGCTGGAGAAGGGAAGAAACAAGTTAGTTTTCCTTCAGCCAGAAGTAAACAGCAACAATGACTGATAATAATACAGAGCTTTCTTTAGGTAAATTCTTGCAACCTGCTTTTCTGTTGGTAGTTTCTCTTGATACTATCACTGGTAAGTTCATGGTTTTCTGCTCTAACAAAGGCTGTTATTCAGCTAGTAAGACACCTTTTCCTATTGTTTTCAAAGATAGATTGCTTTTATTTCTAGATCAACCATGGGTTTTAAGATATAATCTTGAAAAGGGCTCAGCCTCACAATGTAGTTCAGCTGAAGCTTTGTGTTCTATGTCCAGTCTCTTTCATGTTCTTATCAATCTTTTACTTCTGTGTTTGAAAATCAGCAGTATATCAGAAAAATGTGATGTAGATTGAGATTTACTGAGTTTTCACTGAGCTTTTCACCACTTTCTCACTAGCCACTAAGCAGGCAGATCAGTGTATCATGAAATAAGTGTCCAAGTTCAATTTCATTATATTAAACCAGTGCAGGTTCCCCTCACAACCTAGACTTGCAGGTCTTTATCATTCCTTATAGTGGCTTAATATCAATTGGTTAAATATTATGCTGAAATAGACCTGAATTTGTAATGCTTTGTTAAAATCATGGTAACAGTGTTACACTTTGATCGCTGCTCTGTGGTACTTGAATGAATCCTAACTAAAACCAGCAGGATGATTTCAGTGTCTCAGGTGAGCTTTTATATCCCTAATTGTTTGGAAATTTAAAAAACACTCTGAAGAAGGAGCTAGAAAATAGTCTCACTTAAATGTTGCTTTGTCCCATACTTCTTAACTTTAGAAAAAGATGTGTAATGTGCTTGGTCAATTGTTGCAGTATGATAGTGACTAGAAATTATTGTCAGAAAGTTAAGATTTACACATTGATTAATTTTTTTAAAAGCTGCTTGCTAAGAGCACTTAAACAGCATATGGATGTTCCACTTTGTCTGAAAGTTTATTCTATGTACAGTGCTTGGTCCCTTAAGAAGATACTTTCTCTAATTGTTAAAGCTTTTGGATTTTTATGGAGTAGCTAGATATATTTTTGGAGTTTGGTTGATCTTTCTTCATAAAGAGAGCAAGAACAGTTTTTCAGAAAGTCACAGTACCATTCTAAGTCTGTAAAACCAGCTGTTGGTTTGGTTTTGCTTCAAACTGAGTTGGAAACTGCTTGACACATTACCAGAATACTTGCTTACCTTCATATGGCTGGATCCTGTTATCTGTAGATAGTTTTGGAAGTCTGGTATTTGTGGTGCTTGGTTTGTTGGGGTGACCCATATCCCTGTAATGTTGTTTTTTCTTGAGCCCTAGGATATGCTTCGAGCCAGTGTGATCCTGTTTTGAGCGTTGGAATTGCCTCAGTTTCAGGCTGTTGCCCGAGTGGAGTGGTTCTGGTTCCCGAGGGCTGTAGATGGCAATCTTGCGCTGTGCTGGAGAAGCAATTCCTAACCCTTTCAGACTGCGGGCGGGAATGTGTGGTTTAGGGGGAAGGGACGCGGGATGGCAGCAGGTAAAACAAGAAATGGTTTGTTTGGGTATTTTTAACTTTTATTCTTTGTTTTTTAAGACTTGCTTCCCTCAATATTTCCGCGTAACTTCTTGATTGCCAGGACGGTGCAGCCACTAGCTCGTGAGGAAGGCAGGCAGTAGCTGTTGGAGCAGCCTTCCTTAGCAAGCCCCAGGAAGCAAAGCTGCAGCAGTAATGCTCTGTTCCTGCCTCAGCACCCAAGCCCTCCCTCTAATGGCTTTTCAGGGCTTAAGTGAGATCACTCAAGGGTTTTTTTCTACATTTTTCCTCCCCATAGTGGAGTATGGCCCATGTGTTCAAGAAGTTTGCAATCTAGTTGGCAAAATACTAACTACTTTAACAGTTCTGCTCGATATGTAGATAGATCCAAAGAAGGAGGGTTGAGGACAAAGTGGTCCATCCTAGTTCTTGTGTTTTATCATTATTACTCTTCCAACCTTTATCAGCAGGACCTAAAGTAGTAAAAGGTCTGATATTTAGAGTACACTTTGGAAAATGTAATTATGTTCTGATGAAGATGAAACTTTCTGTGACTAGTGTTTAAGAGAACCAAAACTGAACGGACGCTTTAACACTGTATGCACAAGTTATTTCCTGCCATGTAGCTTGATAATAAAATATACTTTGCTTGCTTTTCTGAACTACTGAAGTTACACAACTAATTTTCTTTTTTTGATATTAAGGGTTTACACTAGTATTAAAACCTTTAACTATTACTGGGTCGAAGACTTTATTGAATCTAATACTTGATATCTGTGAATAGTTTATCCCAATTGCTGGAGGGGGGGCTTCATGCTGCGTATTTCAGCAGAACAGTCAAAGCGCAGGAGGTGGAGTGAGAAAACCAACAGCTAAAACCTGCAAAGCACTAATTCCATGTAGTTCAGCAGAGGTTATGCAATTTATGTACCTACAGGGAAATGAGTGAGTTCAGAGCTCAGATTAAGGAAAGCAGTCCTGTCTCAATATAAATCATACAGTAAAATATCATCATCCCTGCTCTCCTATCAGAATTTCACTTAAAGCATTTTGGAACTCTGAATGATGTAAGCATGGGCCTGACTTCATTTTAAGGTAAAATGGGGGTGTAATTCTGGAATGAAACCAGCATCTAATCTCATCACTTAAACCATTAATCTTGAGTTGAAGTAGGGAAAGTAAAGGGGATCTGACAGTATGGACCAGCAGTGGTTTAAGCCAATCTTAATTTTGTGTGGCTGCAGGTCCACTTTCCCTGCTAAATGTTCTCTTTGGCTTTGATGTGCCTGTGACCCTAGGGTGAACTGGCTTGACTGATCTAAACCAAGACTTTGTTTTATAACCAGTGGTTAATTTTCAGCTGATCAGCTCCCTGAGCTGCTTGATGTCCAGTCACACAAACATCACTTTGCCTGAGAAAGGAAGAGGGGAGCAGTTTTCTTAAATGTACTGTTATGGAAATGCATCCTACTCTTCTCATGCATTAGAGTAACATGAGTGATAACCTGTGGTCACTTCATTTTAAACTTGTAGATAACCACTTGAATGAAAGTATGAACAGAGTTGATGTAATAGCCAAGTTCTGCAGTAAACTGAACTCTGATTTAGAGCCACCGGCTCACTCGACAGGAGGAAGGAAAACTGCATGATGCAGTATTATTATTTTAATTTTGCTCAGGCTGATATAATTAATAATTTTTTTAATTTTTTTTTTTTCCTTGACTAGCTGCTGAGTCAGATGGAACCATAATCTGTCCTTTAGTAGAAGTTAGATGGCAGTTCTCCACATGAGGAGAAATCAGACCCAGTTTTAAAGTTCCATGGGAGATGAAGGCAGGAGGCTTTTCTTACCCTAAGGCATATAGAAGTGCTACTGACTAAAAGCTTTTTGAAAGCTATGCAATGAATTATCCCAATGCACAGCTCAATTGAAGGGAAAAAGATCTAACAAGCCCAGCTAGGTAATATTTCATTAAATGTTAGTGAAGCTTGACATTCTTAATCTTGTGTTTTTTTCCATAACAGAACTTCTGGCATTAACTACCTTCTAGAGGAGGGCTCAACAAACAAGTCCAAATAAGCCTGTAATGAAACTTTCTTTTCTAGAAGACCACATCTGTGATCATCTCTGCATGAATTTCATTATCCCCTCAAAGCAAATGAGCAGAAAACACTGAGTCGTGAAGTCAGGCTTTACCTTGGGTGCTACACCAGTCAATTTGTGCTATGCCAAACAACTTCAAGCTGAAACAGTTCTTAACTCAGTTATTCTGAGCAGTTGTGCTTTACTAAAAAGTGGATTTCTGCTATCTTTGGTTTGATGGTTTCCTATTTTACTTGATCTTTTTTTTGCTGGGCTTTAATACCCATTTATCAGCTTTTCAACATACTTTGTAATCCAAGTTTGTTGTCTGTTCTTTGCAAAGAGCTCCTGCAGAATTCTGTAAATCATATTAGCATGTATCAGCCAGTCTGTATTGCTGAATTCATACAGCATCAGGTAAAATGGGTAGAAGTTATATTACCATTTAGACACGTGTGCAGAAGTTAGAAACAACCTTAATATGAGAAAACAAATGTTAGAAACAACCTCCTTGGTGGGATGCTCTCTTTCAGAAATATATTGCATGGCAAAGAAAAGTTCAGGTGCTGTAGTCTTCCTTATGTGGTTTAGCTCCTATATCTTCACTCTGCTTTTAGACTGCTCCAGGGAACTGTTTATAATGTCTGTTTCTTCTTATTCCTCTGCTTCCCCTACCTAGATTTTGGTTAGATCTATTAATAATGTTTTAAGTGAAGTATAACCATCTGATGCAGCCTTGACTGCAAGATCTAAAATACTTAAGGCAAGAAAATAATACATTTTGAAGTTCAGATCATGTCTCCATGACTTAAAGGAAGAAAAAATAGGAGAGTGAAGGAAAAAAGGTTAAGCTTGCAGCAAGGCTATTTATAGGATTTAAAGAACTTTTACCTCATGTGCTCTCTGTGACTGTGGGCAAGTTTCTGAGCTCAGGTTCTAAGTTCACTGCAAAGTATATGCTGAGGTTAAGAAACTGCATTTATTTTCTGTTGTTAGAAGATTGTGGATGTTTTTTATCATTCTCTGGCATGCGAGGGGGGCCATTTTGAGAGCTTGCTTGAAGTTTTGCTCTCTCCAGGTCCTCGACCATGGCAGTACTGTTCCTTTAGCTCTCTTTGGGGTGTTAGACATCTTGTGAGATGCCTCATGTTTATTGAAGGTGCTGGAAGGCACACTAGGCTTTTTATAAATAAGAAGTGTGAGATGGCTCATCTGGTGACTTATAGTCAATAAATCTTATTCCTGTTTTGTTACAGAATTTGTCAAAAATAGCATTTTTAACAGCAAATTGCTAGGACGTTGAAATTGTTGCTGTTAGTTAGGAGAAAGAAAGCAATGAACCCTACCTGTTATTTCCAAGGGACTGAAGTGTTATCTCCATTGTGTGGTCTTGAACAAACCTATTGCATACAGCCAACAAAAAGAAGTAACAAAACATCTGACCCAAAAAAGAGTATTTTGGGTGAAGTAAAATGTACGATCTTGCATCTTTTGGGAAGCATTGGCAAAAGACAGGGAAAATTACAAGCACTGATAATTGCTGAAAATCATAAACATTTTTTTCATGTCCCAAACAATGTAGATGAAAATGATTAGACACTTCTAAATAAACTGTAGATCTGTCCATTTTGGAAGATGTTTATAAGTTAAAGATGTGTCTTCTCAGTTTTTTTCCCTAACTTAACCTTTCCTTTCTCTTGATAATATATAGGGAATATGTTTGGTGCTTTCCTTACTAGTGTTTCTTCAGTTATCATGTCTTCATAAACTGTCAAAATGATTTGACAATAGATAGCAATTAAAGGGCCAGTCCTCTGACCAAGTCACAAACAAAGTTGTGTTTGACATGATTGAACAAATAGTTGGTTTCTTCCCTAGAGGTCATTGGTAGAAGAAAGCAGAGGTGCTGCATGTTCTGATTAGAGAGTTTTGGCACAGCTGTGCAGACGTTGTGAAGCAAAACATGGTAGTGAGTGACTTTGTTTTCAGTAGGGAACACCTACTTAAAGTCACTAGGGTTGAATCAGGTTTGAGCCTGAGTAACTGAAGACTTGAATATGTGCAGTTCTTCAGCTATACAAAAGCAGGCAATGAAAATTCACTTGCTGACTACTGACATAAACAGAATAAACTCTGGGTTTGTATGTACTTATTTCTGTGGCAGCTCAGAGAACAATAATTTATGGAATGACTTAATTAAGCTGCACTTGTGTCTGGCTTTTTTGATTCTTTACTTTTTTTTTTTAATTGTCTGTTTTATGATTTGCGTATAACCTTTGGAAAGGTTACAGTCTGGTGTGTGATCAAGGATCTCTGTCAATTTGGATGATTATTTAATAATGCACTTTATAATTGGTTCCAAGGACATGTTGATGATCCAAAGACAATTGAAGGTTGACAGTTTCTTTCTTTTTCCATTTATATATTTGTAGGTGGTAAAAAAATACTGATTGAGTTTTTAATCACTTTTTAATCCTTGAAGTCTACTCTTTCTGTGTTAGTTGAAATTAATAGAATACCAAGTTGAGATAGTTTCCAATAGTCAACTTGATTTAATGTTACTCTTTAAAACCCCGGTGTTTGTTCCTGGAACAGACCTAGTGCACGGTGACCTACCTTGTAGTACCAAATCTTTGGGAGCAGGGAGGGGGTACAGTGGAGCCAAGTAGAAATATTTTTGTACTTGCGTGTTTGCAGTTCATGATGTGAGCCTCAATTATTACTAGTGCTGCTGTCGTGTTGTGTAGAGCAGCTCTAGATGTGACAAATGTTTGTTGTATTAGGACACTTTAATATGTAGCACTGACATCTGTGTCAGAAAAACTGTTGGATGGAATCGGTTTGTGTAGGTAAATCCGGGAGAACTGCTATGACCAGCCAGTACCTGGGGAACTTGAGTTAGGGGTTGCACTTGATTTTTGTACGTTTCAAAATGCAGCTGTTAGTTCTCTACCAGGTTAGGGAGGAAAGCTGCAACCTGAACTGGTGAAGCAGGACAGGATCCTTCCCTATTTCCTCCTGCTATGTCAGCCAGTCTCCTCAGCGTGCTTTGTGCTCAAGCTGTTTATAGTCACAGTCCCACTCCAAGAACTGGATTTACCTGCTGTGTGTGCTTCCCAGGATGAAGGGGGTTAATCTTCCAGGAAAGCAACAGAGAGCAGAGTGGATGTCCATGGGAGCAATTGGATAATTTAATATTGTCTGTTTCACTCTGTGGACTGAAATCTGATGATAAACGAAGCGATTTTTTTCTTGAACATGTTAGTCTTTTTTTTTTTTTTTTCTGTAGGAAGATATAAATGGCTGCATGAGCTCGACATGTGCAAGTTATGGTTTTATTTTTGACCTTAATTATGAGAGGTCAAGTCCAGTGATTTCAGGCTTCAACAGTAATTTATGCATAAAGCAAGAATACTGTACATACTTATTTTGGATCAGCGTAGGACCAATCTGGTCCATGACTGGTAATCTCTGGAGAAGACAGGAAATTTATTAATTGATATGTGACTTAGTTGTCAATATTTAGTAGCAACTTCTCCCAAAACCTCTCTTCTTAGAACAAGACAGATAAAACAATAGCTTAAATGATGTGCAAAATGTCTTCAGAATATTATTGCTGATAAGATGGCTGATAAGACAGCAGACACTACTTGTACTATAAATGGTCTGCATAAGGAACTGGTGTGTATTTTTCTCATGGGCAATTTAGCAGAGTACTCTGAGGAAGTCTTCACCTCTGGCAGCTGACCTGGATGCATTCCAGGATAACCTGGGTAGATTAACTGTATTCACTCTATAAATAGGGTAGATGGACGTTTTAAGACATTGTGTCCCTTTATGCTCCTAGTAGGAAGGATGTTGTGGCAGTTGGTATATAAAGTTATCAGTTTCAGGGCTACAAAGTTGATTTTGAACTGTGAATAATTTAGACATGTAGATTATGTGAAATGCTGTTCTGAAGGGAAGGTTTCGTTCCTGCAGTGCTTACTGCCTGAGAGAGTAGAGCTGTGCCATAATGGTGACTTTGAAAAAATAGTACTACTTCTCCAAGTACTAATGCATTTCCACCATAAAAATGAAAGTGAGGTTTGTTTGTGTGTTTTTTTGTGTTTAATGCGAATGGAAATGTAATCTTATTGTCTCTGGAAAGAAGTAGATGGGGAACGCAAGGAATTCACATTTGCACAGAAAAGATACCCAGTCATTAAGCCTGGGTGGAAAATAAGAACATCTTTGAAAAATATCCAACTCAGCTTTTGGTTTCATTCTGTCTAATCTTGGAAGCATCTAGGTTTTTGGACTAGGGAAGAGGACTGATCCTTTGATTTTGTCAACTTCCTTCCATAGTAACAAGATTTCCAACTGTTACAAGATAAAATGTGTTTTTCTTTCTTCATCTCTCTGTATCAGCTCTGAGTATCATTTACATCAAATAAAAGAAATACAATGAAAACATGAGGAGGGAGACTCTGTGTGTTTATATGCATGTGTTCAGGGAAAAGGACTCAATTGGGAGGTGGCAGTACTGCTTTCACGTGCTGTTTTTTCTGGGATGGGTGGGCTACAGTGATTTTACTTAAATTATAGCTCCTCAAATATTTTTTTCCTTTCACTTTTCTTTACTCTGTCAAAACATAATTTGACAGGTGTTTGTTTGAGTTGCAGCTAACTTTATGTCAAAATGGAATGTTGGCTGCTGTTCCATTCCAACATTAGAGTTAGTAATTTGACATGACTTTGTGATTTTGGGTGGCATATACTGAAATCTTTCATCTGACAAGGTTTACAGTGAATAAGTAGTGTATTTTTTCACTCAAGTTTAATAAAACTTATTTATCTATTGGTAACCTGGCTGTGAAAATACCTTCATAGCAAGCAGAGAGGGATTGGTTGTCTTCTGTTAGCATACCAGGAGGATCTATCTCATTGACCACAGAAATCAGAGAAATAAATAAAAAGAAAATCTATGAGCTGTTGTAATTCTGTGTCTACCTGCTCTACAGGTATAATTCCAGAAACAGGATTTAGGTATTGATTCAGCAACAATTTACTTTTGTGTATGTATTCAAAGTAGAAAAACTGTTATATCCAAGCCAACCATTATGAATAGGATGCTTGTGTGACCATGGGCATTATTAAGGGTCATAATTTTTAGGTTTTTTAGGCAGAAATCTTACTGAGATGTCAGTGGAGTACCCTGCTGTGTGATACCACGGAAGTGGTAATGCTGAGGATGATACATAGGCTTGGAGTCAGAGCAAAGATTTATATTTTTTTTGGCCAATGACTGGGAGCTGATGATAGCCAGGATTTGTTAGAGGATGTTGAAGAAAAAAGAGAATGCAAGTGCTAATTTCCTCCTACAGATAATCCATGTTAGAAAGGAACTTTATCAAAGCGTCATTACTTTAATGAAATTCTCATATAAAATGCAGGATACTTGATATAATTTATCTAAATTAATTACTCTCTGCTGCTAAAAGGAAGTTGTATGACAAATTATTTGTTCTGCCTATTCATCCATTCTGTATCAGACCCTTTCCTACTCAGATGCAACATAAGGAGCAGAAGCAGCCTTTTAATGGTGCTGAGTGAATTAATTTGCATTGATCCCAGGCTAATAGATGAGTTATTCACCCAAGACAGCACTCACTAGTTTTAATAAGACAATATTTCTCTGTGCCTAAATTAATAATCATGTCGCAAGTAAGCAAAATACAAAGTGAATGTTTGGACTTTTAAAAAGAACATTTTAGAAATAATAAAAAAAAAAATATTTGTTTTATTTATTGGTGTGCATAATAGAAGCAGATAAATCGCAGGCAGCATTTTACTTTCATGTTACAAACATGAGAACTCCTAACGTATTTCAGACTATAAATTGTGTTTACCCTACAAATTTATCTGTAAAAATAAGATGCATTAGATGAATAGCTTCTGCCTCCAGTTAGAGTAAATGAAAACAAATGCCACAGAGACATGATGAATCAGCTTTAAAAAGATGAAATTATTGGTATGTTGGACAAGATGTATGGATCCTGAGTAAAAGTGACATTTTAAACTTTATTACACATAATCCTGTTTTAAAGAGTTAGAGATAATCAACAGACATAAGCAAAAAGTTGAGTAGCTTATTTCTGATCTAGCTTTAAAAGGCTTTAATATTAAGCTCTGTTCCTGGCAAGAGTAGGAAACTGCGTCACAGTGCCTTTCTGGATTTGAGTAAAGCATATCCTAGTTAATGGTTTTGGGTTTTGGTTCAGTGTAGTAGCCAGCTAGGGAGTTCTTTACTCATGAATCTTCATTCCTACTTCATTCTTGACCAGACTTAAGGTGAACACAAGCAATACTTATAATTTGCAGCTGTGAAGTCTCCAACTCCTCTAATTGTTGGGAGGATGTTGTGCAGTGTAGACGCCAGGGGTGTTTATCACCAAGCAGCTCCTTGAGTGGGTATCTCTGTGCAAGGCTGTGCCTTGACTGCCTGGCCCAGCTGCTACTGTGTGTCCAGGCTGTCTTGATCCGCAGCTGTGATCAGCTGTTTTGTCCCTTTCACTACTGTCATTCTCATGAAGGTTCTGAAGATGATCTTTGGTTGTTGAGCTATGGAGCTATGTAATATTAAACTCAGTTACTACAGAAATAGGCACATGGGTTTTTTTGCATGCCATTGTCTATTGAAAGCTTCTTCCCAAGTCTAAGCAGACAGAATGGATTGGGTGAATGCTCTTCCTCTTGGCTGAGAAAAAAGTCATCACTTTGTGAGTAGGAAGTGACTAACTTTTAAAAAGATGACTCACTTTGAGATAGACATGATCTGTTCTGCTAGTTTTTCTTTAGCTGTTTCAGAAGCATCATGGGCATTGCTCCTCTCACAGTTGTCACCCAAAACTGGCACAGAGTCTGTCAGTGCCAACCTGATCATAAAACTGTGCTGGAGTATATACCACGCAGTGCTTTGCTGCACAGAGAGAGAACTTAATTGTCAGCAATGACAACATCTAATCCAAGTGGGGTGCTGTCATAACTGGTATGTTATAGATTCAAACTAATTGAGCTAGTGTGAGTGTCTTGAACTGTGTCCTTATGTACACACAACTCTGCAGTGCAAGAAGGAGGTGGATGGTTCAAAATTATTTTTAAGTAGCCCACAGGTATCCATTAAAACAGGCTTCATTTCTTCAGTCTTGTGGCTTTTTAAAAATAACTAATGGAAGTGTTTTCAGTGCTACCTCCTGAGCTGTTCCAATACTTATACCTACTCATAACCTTATTATCCTGGTTATTTTTTCCAATATTTTCACTTTGTGGGATACTTTAAGCAGACTGGAAGGCAGTTTATTTGTTCATATCACTAGCTTGGAATATTTGACTTGCCTTTTTCTTATCAGAATGTTTGTGAAACTGCCAAGTTTTGCTTTGCTCAGGTTCCATGAATTCTTGAGTGAGAAAATGGAATATGTTTTTTTTCTGTGTGTGTCTGAAGGTCTAATCTCAGAAACAGTTCGTATCTGACAAGGAAGGTTTTGTGGGACACATCAGGTCAGTCTGGTGGCTACCATATTGCTTTGCAAGTGGGCAAGCCAGTAAAAAGAGAATAATCTTTGGGATCTTTTGTATAAATGTATCATTACGTAGGCAAGAGCTCTAAAGGAAACATTTAACAGTAACCCGTGTTGCTCCTGTTGTTTGGCTAGTGTCTGCAGAGTCTAAGTTAAACGGAGTTTTCTCTCTTAGTGAACAGGGAGAGAGAATGGTGAGTTGGAACAGGTAAACTTCAAAATAGTCAGCCTAGTTACTGTTCCAGATGGAAATTTAGGGTGTCTGGAAGAGTCTGGATAAGCATCTGAACTTTCCAGTGCTGATTTGAACTGTTAGCTTGCTGATAGCTTGAAGTCCTTATCTTATTTTTTCCTTTATCTGTGAGACCCAAATTTTTCCTATGCAATTTGCTTTTCTTGCCATTTAATCTTGACAGGAGCAGCTTGTTCACTGTCTAGTCCTAACACGATCTACAAAAGGTGGGGAAAGCCATATTAGCTACATAAGTAAAAAGAAAGGTCAAACTGACATTGTTTATGCTGGAAAAATGACAAACATAAATTATACCAGCTTTGTATAATCAAAGCTTCTGGGCACACATGGTTAGTAGCTTCAAACCTTCTTAATTTATGTTGGTCACTTGTTTTGGTGTGTTTTTTACAAACATAAATTTAAATGGACACTGCAGCATCCTGAAATCACCCTTTGGCTTGTTTCTGAGAGTTGATTTGAGCCAAAGACATGCAGGTGGCTCTGACAGCTGCAGTAGGCAATAGATTCTAGTCCTGTGCCTGTAGAAACTAGGTTAATCTTCTGCTTCTGGCATCGTGGGTTGCAGGAAACTCTATGAAAATACAACTGTGCACTGAAATGCTCTCTTTCAATTCCCACTGTTAAAATACATTTTGTGGGATTTCCTTCTCATTCCTTAGCAATTATTAAGGCTAATACTTACTTTTATTTTTGCAGTGCTTTTTACTTCAAAGCCTGAGTTGGTTGAAATAAAGAAATTGAAGTAGTTTTTTGTTTTGGTTTGTTTTTTGTTGTGGTTTGTTTTTTTTTCAAATTGAATAAAAGCACTTTTGCAAATATTTTTAATCATTAGATCAATGTGGGAACCTTTATTGCTGTCAAGAAAAATACAGTCAGTTCAATAATGTCACCCTTTCCATTGTTTCATTTTAGATTGATTTGTTTCCTTTATTAGCATTTGTAAATGGCTAGCACAGCTATGGGGCAATATAGACTTTCAGGCACATCTATCATTAGCTTTTTTTAACTCTAGATTACAAACATATATGCAGCTGAATTGAAATGGAAAATTGTTTTGATCGTTGCTTTGTCATGAACTTTGGATAACGTGCTTACTGTGTCTTTGTGAAGCCAAAATTATTTGCAGGATATCATACAGACTAAAAACTCCTTGTCTAAATATTGGGATTCGATTGCCTGGTTTTAGGTTTGAATGAGATGTCTGTGACTTCAGATGAGATGTGCTTAATATATGTACTAGACATTTATCAACTGAAAGTGGACAATCTCCATTGAACACTGTAAATGAAACATTTGTTATTTGTATGTGTAGATGCAGAACTGTTAAGGCTGCAACCTGAAAACACAGGTCAGTTAAGGACAATGAGGTGCTGACACTACTCATGCACCTGAAAGAGCTTATATCTCCTTCTATGGTTTTCTTATTTTAGTGGAAATATCCATTTGTACTTACAAAAAGGAACAGTGGAATTTTCTCACCTCTAGAAGTGAGGAAAATGTTCAGGCAAGTTAGGTATCTATTTGGGAGTGTGATGAGTTCAGTAAGTTTGCTTCCACTTCATGTAAATGTAGTTTTGGATTAGAATGCATGAATAACAAAAAGGCAAAAATAACAAACATATTAATGGGCACTGATTAAACTCAGTAAGAGACACATGCATTATTCCTAACTTATTAACTTTCTGACACAGTTTAAATTGCTGTAAATTAAATCTGCATGACTGGGTTAGACCCCTGTAGAACACAATGTTTGGTAATGCTGATGGGGTAGAAAGAAATTTGAGTAGAAGGTGGACTCTTAACTGATGAGACTTGATGAAATTCTGTATCCTTCTGTATTTAGGGTCACTGTAATGGGACCACATACCATCACTGTAATTAAATCAGTCTGCAATACCTCTCCTGAAGCTGAGGCTACAGCTTGTTTGGGTTATACTTTTCTTCTGTGTGTATGACCCCCAAAGGAAAAAACGAAAACATTCAAAGGTGAACAAGGGGATGGAAAAGGGGTGGATTCAGAAGCAGTTCTAAAGACATGTTTGCTTTTTTTTCCTAGAATACATTCATGCATGTATTGCTGGCTTCTATGGACTAGACTGATCCCACAAATGGGATCTGAGTATTGTTATAGAGTTTAGTTAATAAAATGTTCAAGGCTTCTGTGTAAGAGGAGGAAAAAAATTAATCTTGAGAGGAAAGACTTGAGCAACTGTTAACTAATCTGAAACAATGTTGAAATCATGGTTAGGAGTATTTTTAGTATGCACTCGAAGAAGGGTGCACAGTGGGTTTATTGGCATTTGTGAGCTCTTTTGTAGAATGATTATAGATGGTATTTCTTAATACAACTGGGCCGCTCACTAAAATCTGTTATACACATGGGAAGCAGGTGAGCTCACTCAGCAGAAATAAAACAAAACTCTAGCAAGGCAAAATTTATCTGAAGTGTGTTATGCATGGAGAACTTACCTGCTGTGGAAGCTTGAATGTTGGTCCTCTTGCCTCTGGATAGTATTTTCTTCTCTTCGCTAGGAAAGAAGTCTGTCCCCTTTTTCTTTCCTATCCCTGTGTAAAGCAAGAAGTTGATTTCCAACTGGTTTGTAGTTAGTTTTTTTTTTTGTTCATCCAGGTAATTAAACCATCAGGGTGAATTTATTTGAAGTAGTTGGAGATTCTGAACCTCTCATGCTTGTTGATTTACTTGCACATTCTCATTAAGTTTTTCCCTTTGTTTCCATTCTAGCCTCTTTCTGGCAGTGGAGTTTTCCTGTACTCTACTGCATACTTCAAGCTGTGTGGCTGGAAGCTTCAGTTTTACTTAAGCTTTATAGGAACATTAGGTCTTTTGTTTCTTACCAAGTGTGAGTGAGACTTCACATTTGCATTTCTTCTACATTTGTGTAAATTGAATAGAAGGAATGAAGTTTGGTTGTAAACATAATGCTGCTATAATTTGTTCGAGATGGCTGTTGCGTTACTAGGATAGAAGGTGCTGTTATCTTTGAAATGAGTATTTATGAAGCCTGTACTCAGAAATCACCTTTTAGTACTGAAGACATTTCCATCACTGTAGTGGGCTGAGGTTCTTATTGTGGTGGATATTTGCATCTCAAAGATCCAAGAAACCTGTCATGTGCTCTTAGAGCAAGCCGTTTCTCTTTTTTCTTGTTTACTTTGTCAGTTATTTAATGATGTGCTATGTATGGAGATTGTTTAAATTAATTTGATGTCTTCTTCCAGTCAATTAAAAAAATCACTTGCTACAGTAAGATCATTGGGGAAACTGCAGAAGGAATGTAATAAATATTTTAAAAGAGAATGCACATTTTCAGTGTTAATTGACTATTGTGTAATTAAATTTACTGAGCAATAACATTTAACTAGTGGCATCACTTTGTAATAGCCAAAGGAAAAGGTGGCAAGCTAATGTTCTGCAGGCTAAGTGAAAATTTTCTGATGGATTGGGTAAATGCTGATTATCAGCAGAGAGGAACAATGACTATTCATGTGGGCAGCAAGAACAAGTGAAAGTAGACAGTGTATGTAGTCTGTTTTAACACAGACTTGTTCTTTTGCTTTGTAACGAATTTAGCTTTGTGACTCATAGTTAATGTGGTTGGAGAAGAAAGGTGTGGAAAGAACAACTGTCTAAAAAGGCTACCAAGAGAACAGTTGCCTCTTGAGTTTTAATTGGGCAAAAATACACATGGAACTCATGAAGATATTAGTTTATATTGTAACATCATGTTGAGTTGGATCTCTTCATGACCATCTTCAATGAAATAAAAAATGATACACATCAGAAAATTATGACTAAGGTTTTGAAAACTGACTAATGTATTTTGATCAAGATTTTGAAAACTGACTTATCTATTTGTGCTAAGGCACGTTAAAGAGAGAAGATGCACAGCACTGTCAGATTTTGTGCAAGTCTGTCATACCTTTTATTTATTGCTTCTGCTCAGAGAACTATGATGGCCCTCTTGTTTAAAAGCTCTTGGTGAAGTCTGCAGGGAGATGAGGTTTTTCTTAGTACAACTCAGTTATCATTTTGGGATTTTTATGACTTTAGAGACTCTGAATAAAAATTATCAGAATAGCTTTTGTGCCTTCTAATATTTAGAAATTTGTATGCTGTATGTATCTGATACTACTTATGAGCATTATTGATTCTTGGGCAAAGGCCTTACTTGAAGCATTTCCAGTAAAATTATAGCTGAAATTGTTTATGGCAAGCACCATCTATGTTGTTGTTTAGCTAAGCTGGTTACAATGAGGTTGCAACTGCAGAATCCTAGCTAGATTCCTTTCTGTTGAAAGAGACCTCCTGCCAAAATGAGGTCAGTGCTAAATGTGGATGTGATGGTTCAGTCTTAGGCAAGTATTGAATGGCTTTGCGTTTTTACTGGTTTGGTCAAATGGATTGATTTAAGGAGCATAGTCAAGGTTACTTAAGGTTGGTTTTTGCGTTACTCATGGTACCTTGAAAAGCCTCCCTGTTCTTTTCGCCTTTCAGAATGCCCAAGACAGGTTGAATGATTTTGGAGTTGGAGCATCAATACCAGCATAGTAGCTGTATTGTTTTGTTAATTGAATAGTGTCTTGATTACCATACATCTGTTCTTTATTAAAAGTGTATGGTTTTTGAATAGTAAGGTGGGCTCTTTTCTTTGTTTCTTCTTCCTTTTTTTTTTTTTTTTTTTCCACTGCTTGGGAGCTCAAAGTGAAGGAAAGTAGCTTAGATCCTGATTTAATGTTGTTGCTTTCTTGGTGCTCTAGTCTGTACAACTGCAAAGCATCAGACTGAGATGCAGGAGATGTGGGTGGAACAGAAACTGTGCAGGCCTTTCCCTTCTATCCCATTACAGAAGCAGATGGATAGATGAGGTAATTTACCTAGCTGGACTCCAATAACAGCCACCTAGCAGCTCTAGGCTTCAAAAAGCAACTTGCTGCTATGGCAACAGGATGCTGATATATTCATTTGCACTTAGGTATGTATATAGAGTGTTTATAGAATCTCTATAGTAACTAGAAATACATAGACCATATACAGTGGAACAAATTATTAAAATGGAAGTGCTGATATTGTTATAATCTATATAAACAGTTATTGCCTATCTAGTGCTGCTTTCTAATATATGGAGGGAGTATTCTAAATAATGTAAGGAATTAACAGTTCATGAAAAGCAGAGACTGAGCTTCAAAGAAGCCATTAAACACTATCAGACTTTGTGGCATTGTGAAGTTTGATATTCAAATCAAATAGCTTCGGATATACGTATGCATAACATTCATGCAGTACTTTTGCTTTTTGCTGCTTAATCAACAGTTGAAACCTTAAGTAAAACTGTTTATTTTTCACATTTTGTTCAGATAATTTTTCTCAACGTTTCACATGGTGAGAAGTACTTGTTAATATATTAAAAATAACATACCTGCTGGGATTAATAGATTTCTTTTTGGACTGTTTCCCATCTGTATTAACATTTTTAAAATCTTGCATTTATTACTGCTTTCTCTGAGAGAGGTGTATCCAGATTCTATGTTCTACTATATGGCTTTTAGAAAAATTAAAAATGGGACAAATATGTTTAGGATAAGGTAGTATTTTTCTGTCAGTTCAGACATAATTCATCTGTGTGGTTACTCTTAAGGGAATTGTTCTAATGATGATCTCTACACATGAGGTCTCTTGCATAACCAACCCCAGCTCTTAAAAATATGTGAGGATGTGCTGGTGTATCTTTGTAGATTTCAAACTCAGTAAAATTCAGCAGAATTTCAGTTTTTATGTCTTTGATAAGAATTTGAGGGCTCTTTTTGGTGGTAATTTTTGTCATAAGTATGTGTACATGGTGTCTAGTACCTAAAAATTCTGGGTGCACAGTATGTGTTACACTTCTCAGACTTCTGCTAAGTGGCAGGGGTGTGAAAGAAACTGTTCTTAAGATCTTGAGGTTGTCATGCTGGGTTACAAGGTTGCTTTGATTGTTCTATGTAGATTGTGCTTTTATAATTTCTCTGAGCTTGCAACAGTTGTCTTGCTGGTTGTTCTTGAAGTCACATGGAGTGTTTAAGGTATCATGATGAGACACTGACACAGGTTGCACAGAGAAGCTGTGGCTGCCCCATCCCTGCAGGTGTTCAAGGGCAGGCTAGATGGGGCTTGGAGCAACCTGGCTGGAACTAGATGGTCTTTAAGGTCCCTTTCAACCCAAACCATTCTGTGATTCTAGGTTTTCTTATTCTATAAAACTTGAGTTATAAATTGCTGGGGAAACGAGTTTAATATCTCAGGACATGGGGATCAGATACAGGGAA
This sequence comes from Apus apus, assembly GCF_020740795.1. Classification (NCBI taxonomy): domain Eukaryota; kingdom Metazoa; phylum Chordata; class Aves; order Apodiformes; family Apodidae; genus Apus; species Apus apus. The sequence continues at coordinate 12,697,709 of NC_067294.1, read as the reverse complement.
CTCTATTTCTAAGCAGTTGTCCAGCAGAACTGAACTTTCAATTCTAACCTTCCTGAGTTCTTAAGAAACAGAGTATCTCTCTGAGATCTTATGCTTTTTTAAATTGAACCCTTGCCTGTGTAATTTAAGACTGTAGGAAAATGTAGAGATAAGAGGTAACTGCCTTACGAAGGGGAGTTCTTCAATGTAAAATGGAATGTCACTTATGTTTTTACATGTATGAGTTCTTAAGATTTAAATGTATGTCAAGTCATATGTTATGACAGGTATTAAGGATCTACAGTGACTTAATGACATGGAGTCGTTTTGACAAATGAGCAAAAAATTTTTGTTTGCTTGGGATTTTATTTTGTTCTTTTACTGATTCTGCCTTCTGGTTTCTTGCCAAGTGAACTAGTCTGTGACGGAGTACTAGAGAGGATGAGATGTGAGTACTATTGGATTAACAGCTCTGCTGAAACTCATGTTCTGAGAGGAAGTTATGCTTTCTTCTAGTTTGACTTGTCCTGCATTTCTTGAAGCTGTCTATGCCATATAGGGCTGTTGAAGGACTATACAAAAAGTTCAGAAGCTTTTATTTCCTTAACCATTGTGAAGTAAATAAAATTCAGTATTAACCAAGGTTACATAAATCAATCAGGCTGATGATCTTTTGGTGTTCTCTTTCAGTTTTATCCTGCTGGAAAATATTGATTTAGAAGAAGAGAATACCTGTCTAAAAAGCGCAAGTTTTGATGAGCTCTGATTTGGTTTTGATCCTGATGCTGTGAAGCAGTTCTGGCAGTAGAAGAGCAGGTGAGTGATGCACATTCTTTATACACAATTCTATGTTGTCATCTTTTTGCTTTATCTTTTCCTCCAGCTCCTTTCCGTTTAGAAAAGTGTGTGTGCCTGTGCATCAAAATTACCTCATGCACAACATTTCCTTATTACAGGACCAGAAGATTTGTAAAGAATAAGGAAGGTTCTTCCCTGGCTCCCTTCTAAGTTAGTATAGTTCTTTATTTTGCAGTTACAGATTTGCAAACTGAATGTTAAAGACAGGTTTGATTTAAGTATTTAGACTAGCATGATCTAATGAGATTGATGGATGGTTGCTTTATTTTTCCATTATGCTCTGTTACTCTAGATTTTATGATCAACTAAATATTTTTAAAAATGGAAATGAAATTCCCTTCCTTGCTTTTGCTGCTTCAAGATCACTTGGAATGTAAAACTGAGCTAAGTTAACTTCACTGACAGAGACAGGTCTATATTAGTATTCAGAGTTTTCAGTCTGACTCACTGGTTTGCAACTAATGGCACATTAACTATATTTCCCCTGAAGAATGTGTGCAGTAATTAAATTCAAATGCTTCTATTTTTAGAAGGTGGTGCAGTGCCTTTAGTGCCTTGTGTTGAAGATCAGCTGTTGAATTTTTTGCAACTGATGTGCTTTCTTTGTCAAATGAGTTCAAGCATTGGAGTAAGTGTGGTGTCTTGCAAGCTGCCATAAAACCAAGTGCTTTTTTCACAGTCTTCTTCCAGTAGAAGAATGATTGCAAGGGATAAATGCAAAGAATCAACCTTAGAGAAAAAGATAAGAGCATGTGGAATGCTGTGTGGGTTTTTACTATGTTTTTTTATAGCCAAGCTTGAACAAATTTTGTGTTGATACCTACTATTTAGAAAGTTGGAAGGTAGTCTGTCTGCTTGAATCTAGAATACATTCATCTGTCCTTCCTGAGATATTCCCAGTTTCAGTGAGGTCAGCTTTTAAAAGGATGACCTGAGTGCATGTAAGATGTGTACCAGGTTCTTAGTAGTATGCAGATGGGATATAGTTCTTGACATCCTGAATAGTTGCAGAATCGAGAGAACTTTGTTATAGTTCCATGTTTGGTACTTTTACATGTTGGTACTGTCAGATACATTGAAGTACTACATGCAAGAGCTAGGAGAAACAACAAAGCAGGACTCAGATGTTAGAGGTAGGTTTTAAGTGAAGTTTAAATGACTTCTGCACTTGTAAGCATGCAATGTACTTTACTGCTGCTTGCATGGGTTTTCTACTTGCAATGATTTCAGCAAAGATGTGCAGTCTGTGTAAAGCCACTCAGCAGAGATAACTTGAGAGAACCTAGAATGAACTCACTTGGCTTTGAATAGAATTACTTAATAACCAGTTACCACTGGTGTCTATATACAGAACCAAGAAGGGGGAGTGGAGTTTGCGAGTTTCTCCTGAGGAACCAGCTAATTCATGTCATGACAAGGTGACTCAGCTTCCTGCTACGTTGCAATGTAAGGAAATGAGAAAACTGCCAAATTTGTTGACATGGAGTGAAAATGTAACAGATGGGAATGGTGAGAGGGTGCTATCTTGGTGGCATGTTGTTTGTTGATATACAATTCAAAGAAAGGAACTTCTTTTTTCAGCTCTTAAAGTTTGACCAACCTAGGATAACAGTGTAACAATGGAACATTTTCTTTTGTTTTCATGGGTAAATGAGAGAGAAAAAGGAGAGTTGAAGTGACAGGATATCACACCTTCTTTCCCCTCAACTTCCTTCCACTTAGCTAAAAGTTATAGTTCAATTGAAGGGATAACACCCCAAATTTCTCTATTTGTATCTACTGTAGCTCTGACAAACCTCATGTGACCTTGAAGGTTTTTTAACTTTTCCTGTGTTTTGTGGGATGTGTCAGTTTTATTTTAACATTCTGGCTGGTACTATGAAACTACTTGTGAAGCTATCTGTATCATAAATCCATCTATCAATACCCCCATACTACTTAAGAACTAAGGGTAAACTGTTACATCTTATGGTAGGGTTTTTATAAGTCTTTAAATCAGCCACAGCATTTTAATCAGGTTCATCTGCCAGAGGAAAGAGTTTGAGGCAGTGGAATATTAAAAAAAACAGACAATGAAGGAAAAAGAAATGTAAACTTAAGTCTCCCTAGGAAAAGAATATGAATATACATAGGGGCCTGTGGGTAGAAGAGGAATAGTTGACTTGTTTTTGCAATATCATAACCTGGTTGGGATGAAAGTTACAAAAAGCAAATAAACAACCTCTGATTTGTCATAAATGGAGCCTTATGGATTTCCAAGAAAACAGTGAGATTTATTGAAATACTTAGGCATTCTTATTTAGGGTTGTTGTGCTTTTCTTAACACATTGTAAATTGCTGTGTTTAACCTGGTTAAGAAGTGTATGCTTCTCAAAGTCTTAAGCTGAAAGTACCTTTGGTGACAAGATGGGAAAAAAACAAGGGACTACACCAAAACCAGGCATGCTTTCGGAGAAAATCTGCTACAGGAAGGTGCCCTCTGCACACTAGATACATGTATGCAGGAGGCTGAGCACAAGGGGACTTGCAACATGTGAGCAGAAGTGGGAGTCTTGTTACTGTTAAAGATAGTGATTCCTCTTTTCTTATCCCTCATAGATCATCTAGGTTTCATGAACTCTCAAGTAACTTGGTAGTGGGTTATTAAAATGTAGTATAGAATTTATTTTTTTTTTGCAAAATCTATGAAAGAGCTAACAGATATTTCAAGATATAAAAGCTTTGCATATTTTGTATTTGGAAAACCTTTTTGATGACTGAAACTGCAGAGTTCAAGTATCCTGTCAGTTTGATAATAATTTAGACAATCCCTGCTACTGTTTCCCAAAGGATACGAGCCCAGCTTTGAGAGCTCTTCCTTCTTATCTAGTAGTTTCAAAACCAAATTCTGTGTCTGGTTTCTGTTTCTAGGACTGAGTGGCTGCTCTCTGGGAGTCCAAAGAATGAAGTTGGGCTTTTCCTTCTCAGACTTACTGACTTGTTAAATTAAGTAAACCTTCCTCTCATTCATATTCCTTAACATTCTTTAAGAGGAGCTGCTGAAGGAACTGGGATTGTGTAGCCTGTGTAAAAGGAGACTGAGGGGAGACATTACTGCTCTCTACAACTACCTGAAAGGAGGATGAAGTGAGGTGGGGGTTGGTCTCTTCGGTGAAGTACCAAGGGATAGAACAAGAGGAAATGGCCTGTAGTTGTGGCAGGGGAAGTTAAAATTGGGTGTTACGAAGAATTTCTTCATTTAAAGGATTGTCAGGCACTGGAACAGGCTGCCCAGGCCAGTGGCGGAGTCACAATCCTTGGAGGTTTGTATAATGTGTAAGTGTGCTGAGGGATGTGGTTTAGTGATGAACTTGACAGGGTGCTGAGTTAACAGTTGAACTTGAGGATCTTAAAGGTCTTTTCCCCCTAACAAAATTCTGCTTGTAACCTGCTAGAGCTGTCCAAGGGCTTTGCATCTGCCTATTTGGACAGAAAATTCTCTAGGACAGTTCATTTTATTACATTATATTCTTTTGTGGAAATCCAATATTTTGGTTTACGTTTTGTTAATCCAAATGCAAGTGGTTTTCACTTGCCAAAGGACTTGAAGCATTTTATAATGGGCTGGTTTAATGTGAAAGTTCATGTGTGCGAGCTGTCATAGGTTGCAGCTGGTGCAGCTGTGGTGTGCTGTGCTTGCTCTGCCGTGCCAGCTGGGATCGCTGCATGCGCTGCACTCTGAGTTGGCTTGAGGTAGTGAACACTGATGCTTTATCAGCAGTGAATGTGCTCTGCTTAGCTTACAGCAGAGTCAGTTGTTCAGCTGAAGCATGGCCCTCTTGGAGGCTTGTGTAAATGATTCTGGTGCTCATAATAAAAACCTAAGGCTATTTCGGTATCAGTTTTGAGTGATCTCCTGAACTCTGTCAGGGAAGTTCATGGTGGTTTCATCAAGTATGAAGATGGTTCAAGATTTTTATGAAGAAATCATTTGTGATACGAAAGCTGAAACAACAGATAAAATTACATTTGTTGAATCAAATGTTCAATTCAGATTTGATATTGTAGTATAACTTTAAAGTTATTTAAATTAAAGGAGTTTATGGGGTGGTGGGGATGGTAAATCCTTTTTGGTGTCCCTGTTCCTTCACTGAGGGAAAGAGAGGGCAACATGTTGAGTAAAGGAAAAAAAGGAAGGAGGCATAATGTGAACCATGGTTATATCATCTCATTGTCTCAGGCTTCATCTTGCAATGAGATGAAAAAGGCAGTCTTGTCTTCTGTGGGCTTTTGTAGAAATACACAGAAATGCAGTTACAACCATTAATATGCAATGTGCTCAAGTTTTGTTGAGTGCAAAAATTTGCCTTCAGGCTTGCATCAAGGGTTTAGAACGTTATTGTTCGACACAAACCCGTGATGCTGAAAATTGAGAAAAGTGGAAAAAATGTCAGGAAACAAGAATTACTTTAACCCTGCTGGGATATTAAGATATATTATTAAATAACTCAAAAAAATCACATGTGCTTCAAGATACTCTAATTGGATTTACTTTAATGTACTGTCCTATCTCACTGGAATAAAAATTTGAGGTTTTTTGTTAGTTTGTCTATAATAATAAAATAATAATTTAAGTGCTATGCAGTTAAATGATATGTGCAACAAAAATGAGCGGCCAACTAGTTTCATGCAGTGAGAAATACAGCTGCAAAATGGCAGTTAAGTATTTACTATATTTCAGGTTTGCTTGGCCACATCTCTTGGTGGGAGGTATTCCTATGACCTCTTTCTCCCTGTAGCTTGGGCTTCATTTAATCTCCAGCCTGAAATTGCTCAGAGCCAGTTTGTGTGGTAATTTGTCATTTCTATGCGAACATGGTCTTAAATAGCTTTTATTGCAAGAGCTGTATCTCCCAACACTTGTTCAAGCTCTGGAGGGTGCAATAACACTAAGTCCTACGAGATACTGGAGATTCATTTTTTTATTACAAAGCTATGACTGTTAATATTTTAGACTTTGATTGGGACCTATCAGATCTAGAAGGGTCCTTGGCTCTTTTTAGTATCTGCTAAGAGATGAGCCATCTGATAAATACTGTGTCTCAGAGCTTCATACTGTCATGTGATGCTTTTTCAAGATGCTTCATTAACACTAAGGACATTATTTACTCACCTTTCTGTAGAGTAGTGAATAAAAATTTCCGCTTTATAAATATTGAGAGAACCTGTATTGAGGTAATCGGTGTTATATACAGGCTGTTATTCTTTTGTTCAGAAAATACTCAGGTGGAACTCAAAGTTGTGTGTGTGTGTGTTTGTTTGCTTTTTCATTTTATCGCCTTATTTATGTAGAATATTTATAGGACACTGCAAAATTTGAGCACGCTACAAGTTTGAGCTGTGATCCCATTTCATGTACACTTTTCACTGGCTTTAAAGTACTATAAAATAAAGATAAGCTCTTCTGTGACATCAGTTATATCACCATAAGCTGTATGTCTTGAGGATTCAGTGAAAAGGCATTTTGTTGCCTGTGTCCTATATAAAGTACAAAGTTATGGAGATAATTCTGAGAACTTATAACTTTACTGCTGATCACAGAAAAGAAAGCTAGGTTTGGTCTCATTTAGTAACAGTCTTACCTTAAAGGAGTTGCACCTTTAAAGCTCAATATGTTAGTCTTAACACCTCACTTATTGGCCATAATCACTTTGTAGACTAAAACAAAATATTTTGATAGTCAGCCCTTTTTTTAATATTTAGGATGGGTTTCTGTTGCACAAGTCAAGATATCTTACCTCAAGCAATCCCTGCTGTGCATCTGTAAGAAAACAGCATTGCTTTGAAGTCCTGAAAACTGTGTATCCAGCTTTTTTCTTGTTATCCCACTTTTAAAGTGCTTCATAATTTTTTTTCTCATAATTGAAGCTGATTAATTATACAAGTTACACACTACAAAGTGAGAAGGTGAACATGCTTGAAATGGTAAGTGCTAAAGTTTCTATTCTGCAAATAAAATTTAATTAGCATAATGGATTGTTTCAGCTTTCAGTCTTGTGTCTGTGTGTCCTGCCCCCACTCCCACTTGCCCCTAACAGTGGAAAAGGAGCTGGTGGAGTCCTTGGTGTGATGTTCTCTGGATAGACTTCACCTGTCTTAACAGCTCAGTGGAAAAATACGTTCTTGGCAGCACTTCCAAACCAGTAATCAATGATGAAAATCCTCCACTTCTGGGAGAGAAGCTTGTTTTTTCAGAAGACGTTGATAACAAACAGTAACTTTAGGAAGTTCATGACTTGGAGTAAAGCATGCTCAGTTCAGGAAGGTTTTTTGTGAATTTAATATTCCAAGTCATAAGCGTCTCATTATGGTGGGTCTCCGAACAGAAAAAACATGTTAAGAATCTGAAATAGGACTTGACACATGGAGTCTTAAATGCTAAAAAGGAAGGTGAAATATGGTATCTTTTTTCTTTAAGTTAAGGGTTTTACATTTACTGCTTGCTTTCCCATTTCTAGGACACAGCCTGTCACTCAATGGTTGCTTGTGCTCTTATCTGCTCCAAAGCATTTTCTTTTTCCATCGTTGCCCAGCTGACTTCAGGCATACACATAGAAGCTGATCTCTGAGTGTCTAGAATGTGTTTAAATGTTCAAAGATTTGTTAAGTCAAGCTGGAGAGTTGCTACTTGTCTGACTGCCTTTATAGACACTTAGTGTAAGCTTTATATTTCTATTTTTATTTTTCTACTTTATTTCAGCAAATGATCTGATTAACCTCACTGAAAATGAAAGCTATCTTAAAACACCTTATTTGCAAAAGGAAAGCTGAATGGGTAATTTTTTATCAAAATCTGAGTTCATGCCAGAAATACAACTACAATGGAGAAAATAATGGAGGAAAAATAAGGAAAAGAACTTAAGACAGTTCGATTGCAAGGAGGGAACTGAACTGCTAGGAAATCTGGATAAGTAAAGATGAAATTATTTGAGATGATTATTATATTGTTTGAAAAAGTAGTTTGGAAGCACCAACACACAAATTCTAGCTTTGCTTTTGATTATACACATCACTCTGTCCTTTTAACAACATAACCAAGTCACTGTGGTCCATCCTGCAAAGTGTGTGGTGCAGTAGGGCAGAATGGGGAAAGAACCAAGGAGCTCAGGTCAACTTGTGAGCTTGTTGGCAGCCTTGGTTTTCTTATCTACAGGAAACTTAGAGTTGCATGGATGTACCATATGTCACAATAAGTGATTTTCTTAAGAAAACTAAATAACATCATATCTATCTTCATTTTCTAGCACTGTTAAGTTCAGATATTTTGTAAAGATATAATGAAATGTTATTTTAAAATATCATTTTATTTCAGAAATCTCTGTTATTTTCAGGGGGGAGGGAGAAGTCCACAAAAAAACCCCAAACTTAGGATGATATTAGACATGGAAACAGAATATCTTCTTTGTTAGGTTTTCCATATTCACTGAGCTAGTTATTCAGAGTGCCAGAACAGTTCAAATAACCCACACAACCAACAAAACAGTTCTCCCACACATTTCCTAGATATCTTTGCATCAAAAAAATCACTTTGGAAAAACGAATTTCTTTGTCCAGCTCATGATCAGGCAACAGGAAAAAAAGGCATCTGTCTTCCATTGCAAAAATAACAACTGATTTACTATCTGCAAATATGGTATGGAATGTAATGCTTCTATTTTAACATTCCTACTGTGTTTTAAGTTGATCCTTGTCTTTTTGTCCTCTTTTTACTCCTGTCTTATCTTGCTTTCTGCTCTTTTGCCAGATGCTTATTAAAATCTTTTTGCTTCTATAGTGAAATAAACATGAAGATCAATCTCTCTTGCTACATCCACCGTGACAATGTTTTTTTTTCAGTCCTTGATAGTCACTTTTAAAAACTGAATTCCTCCAGTCTCTTTACCTTGTCACTACTTAAAGTCTTTCTACTTTAAGGTAAATACTCAAGTGCTCTTGGTGTTCCTCTCGGTTCATGCCATCTTTGACTTTTTGTTTTGGCCAAACACAGAGGCAAATACAATATGGAATAATAAATGGTAGAGTGTGCCTTTGAAATAGGAAGTAGCAGGGCAGGAAGGACCTTCATTAGTGCACTCAGGGCACTTGATTCCCTGCTTTGTGTTTTAGCTGCTTGATATTTTTTATGGCACTCCCCTTTCCTGATGCAGTCCTTAACAGCTGTACCTGTTTCTACTCCTCTGTGATATTAACTCAAACAATATGTCTGCAATGCATGATTTTCCTGTGCATTGATTTGAGCTTTTGGTTAGAAGAGAGAAGTTTTTTCTTTTCACAATGGGGGTGACAGGGTGCTAGCACAAATATGAGTATCATTATAATGAATAGCATGGGAATAACTTCCACTAAGGTTCTTTAGTTTTCAGTTTGTATTTTGGGGCATTATATGAATGTTCATTTACAAGAACTTAAGCCATGGGAATTATTTGGCTTGGTTAGAAACAGACAATCTGGGTTATGCTTTTTCAAAGGTTTAAAAGCCCAGTTAAACTGATTTGCAGTACAGCCTAATCTACTGCTGCTTGTTGAGTGAAAGTATTCAGAGAGAAACAGTATAATTTAAAAATAATTTTTAACATGTCTAGAAATAACTCTTTCCCAACAAGAAACAAAAAAAGAGGCAAGAGGACCTTTTAACTGACTTTTAACTGCCTTACCAAATAAAAACTTACTGTAAATTATCTTGGAGATGATGATGCTTGTCATAAAACGTCTAAGCTTATTTGTGACTGAAATTTTGAGCAACTGGTTCCTGCAATGTACAATTAATAATTTTTTGAGAGTTTTTTGCCATGTTGTTAGTGGAAGACACAGATTTTAAGTTTTTGGACACGTAATATGATCTGTTCTTTAAAAGTAGTCTCATGTTCAGCTACCTTGCTTCACAGTTAGCGCCTGCTCTTTAGTTTTTAAGTGGCACATTTTGTGACCCTGAGAGTAATTGAACTAAGACCCTCTGCAGTGAAATTCACGCTTAAGACAGTTTAGCTTGAACTAACCATACAAAAGATAAGAATCAAATAGTAAAACCTGTTTCTTAATTCCAAAATCAAAAAAGGTATCTATGTGTGGTGACGACCTTGTCTCTTGTAGCCTTTTTTCCTAGGTAGATAGTCTGTTCTAGATATGATTTCAGCAACACCACTGTCAGGTTCCCTGTTTGCAGTATGCTTTTCCATGCCTTTGAGAAACTACTGGAAATCTTTCCACTAATTTCATTTATGTTTTATTATATTTTTAATTCTCATTTATTGTGACTGAGTGTTCCAGCCTTACTAATTCAATGCTTTTCAGTATATAAAAGGTTGTCTCTAGTATCTATATGAAAAATGTACCAGAAAGGAAGATGCACATCTTTAGTAAGTTTGTCCTGTACTTAAATTTTTTTTCATTTAGACTTGCTATACAAGTTATGAGACACATGCTGGTGGGATTTTTTTTGTTAGTCTGTAATACATTTTTACTGAAGACAGAAAAGGAGAGAAAGAACCAAGGATTATCTTCCACTGAAAAACTGAAAGAAGGGTATTTTTGTATCTGTCTGAGATGATTGCTTCAATAATTTCAGTTTTGTGTTTTGTGTTTTTAGGATGGTGGCACTGAGTGACTGTTAAGTTTTTTAGGCAGACATGCAGCCTCAGTAGGATTTAAGAGATGATTCATTGGTACATTTTTAACTTACCATATATGAAGATGAATGGTAGCGTAACTATTAAGTATCTTGTTGAATGTATTTGTAACAATTATATAAAATTTATGACTTATCACGGAAAACCTTTGCTTAAGTGTAACTTGAGCAATCATTTTTTTCTGCAGTGTTGTTAGAGGAAAATATACACTTAGAAATGTAAAAAGCTATTTCTAAATAACATTTTTTATTTTTGAAATGGATTGTATGATGGTTTATGTGATGGCGGGAGGAGAGGGAGAAGGAAAGTTTTTATTTCATCTTATCACTTTCCTGACCTCTCCATCTAAAAGATCACTAGTTTTGAGAAGTGTTTTCTTGGTACAAAAACCTGATATTTAGTTTAACTTTTTCTGCTTCTTGTAGGAGTTTGAATAAATATTTATTGAATTCTGCAAGATTTCCTCTAAGGGTACTTCTAAGTAGTGCTTTCCCTCTGTCCAGCAAAAGATTTTTCAATGCTAAAAAAATTTAGTTAAAGAGAAAACAAAAAGACAACTTTGACCTGGGTTTCAGGGAAATCGAGTTAAAAATCTTGATGTAAAATATTATGAGGGCACTTAGATGCAGCTACATCTACACGTATGTCCAAGTGACACTAATAGTAATTACTTTTCAATCTGAGGGCACAATTGTGCATTGGCAAGGAAAGAAAAAGCAGGAGAAATGTCGATATGGAACATGTTCTCTCTGGATACATTAAAGAGCCAAGCAAATTCAATGCTGAATGTCTTCAAGAATTGCATGGGGTTTAACTTCAAGGGAAAAAAAGAGGATTAGATGACTAAAAGTTTACTTGAAGAAGGAAGGTCAGAAAAATTGCAGTTTACAATCTGACATCAACCTTTTATCTTCTTTTAAGTAGTCATTCCATTTTCTTTTAGTGTGGGATTTGTAGGGATGTAAGAGTCAAAGAAGCTGCCAGTGTATTTTAATATTACTGCGTAGATTGTGAATAATCTTGTTGGAATTCACTTGGCACCTAAGAACTTCCTGTTACAAGCATCTCAATACCTTCTTAACGGTGGGTGACAGGTTGCTTATTGCCAAGTTATTTCTCTATTCCTATAACTAAGCAATTAACTTATGCTGTGGTGTTAAAATACTTTTGTCAGCTAAACCCAATCTACTCCAACCCCTAGAGAACCTTTGGGCATGTTCAAGTTGGAAAGAAAAAAAATCTATAGTTTTGCTGACCTTTATGTAATCTGAATATAGGATCATAGAATCACAGAACCATTCAGGTTGGAAAAGCCCCTTGGGATCACCGAGTCCAATCATCATCCCTGCTCTACCAAGTTCTCCCATAAACCGTATCCACCAACACCACATCCAAACGACCTTTAAACACATCCAGGGATGGTGACTCAACCACCTCCCTGGGCAGCCTATTCCAGTGTCTGACCACTCTTTCTGTGGAAAAAAATTTTGTTGTGACCAGTCTAAACTTTCAATATAATGACCTTAACAACCATCTTAAATCTTTATGATTTTTGAGCTTAAACAATTAAGAATTCCAGCTCAAATTGGGTGCATTTCAGGTAGATTGGTGTATGCTCTGCATAACCATGTACGGTCCAGGTTCCCATAAAAATTTGCATTATGAGTCTATAATTTTACACAAGGTGTTGTGTGTGTGGCATAGCTGGCCCTGAACCAGGTATGTCTTTCTCTTTAGCCACAAAGAAGTTGTTCTCCTAACTCATCATGTTTAACTGGGAAGAGGGGAGAAAAAATCTTGCATCCTGAGCTGTATAGGCTGTTTTCAGTAGAAGCTATTTTTCTCGCTTTAAATACATTTTTACTCCCAGTAGGATTTTCTAATATTCCTTTTGAAGCCTGAATATATTTTTCTTCTCTCCTAATTTTTCCCTCTTCTATCTGACAGCTCTGGTTTGTGTTTGTGGTTTTTTTTTAATTTTATTTTTTTCTGCAGCTGCAATAGTTCTAAAACATTTTCTTAATTTTTAGTAATATTTTGTTAGGGTGTGTCAAATGAACTCAGATGAGTGACAAACGCAGGATGTGTCACTGATTACCTCAGAAATGGCTGTGTCTATTGAGACCTGGTTTACAAAAATAATAGCTCTTTAATTTATGAGCTAGAGGCTTCCTGTTAATTTCAGAGAAAACTTATGCTTATTTCTGAGAGTGAAGATGCTTTTTTTTCTCAGTACATAGAGAACTCCCAATATTTCTTCCCACTCCCTCGCCAAATGTGAACCGTACATGCTTTTAAACTATGAGGTCCCGAGATAGATGTTGTTTAGATTAAGCTCTTGGAGTTGGGCACGAGGGACTAGAGAGAAGCCACTAATGTCTGGGAATAACCTAAACCTCAATTTTGTTTGCGTATTTGGCCTCTGAGAGGAAAATACCCCAACCTTGCAGTGATGCAGAGGCAGCAGAAACTCTGCTTGGCTCTACAATTAATGAGACTGTAAAACTGGGGCCTGGCTGCTTGCTTTTGCTTTTGCACGTGGCTACTTAGCTGAAGTAAGCACATGGTTTTACTGCGTTGATTCACCTGCGTGCACATACGTGTAGAATGTGTATTTATCATGTTTTAATAAAACATTGCATACGACAAACAGTGGCAATGAAAATTACACACTCCTAGAAACATCTTTATTTTGAAGTTGTTTTTGTGCTGTGATGCTGCAGAGGCATCTATAGCATAATCAGCTTGGTGATAGAAGAAAGTAATTTCTTACAATGATCTTAGAGCCCTTTGTTAATGTCAAGGATAATTTGGGCTGACTGATTTGATTGCTGCTCTTTTCCAGAAAGAGGTCTCAATAAATGAAACTGCCTGCCTGGTTAATTTAGGCTTATATGATTGCCAGCAAGCTAATGATGCAAACACAGCTGAAATAAAACTTCCACTTTATATTGGAGGTTAAAAGAAAAAAAAAATCCACTTAAATACTTGCAGTATGGACTCTGTCAAAACAGAGAAGAGCTATTTGCCAGTCTCAGGATGCAAAGTGGCTTCTGTATTATGAGACATGTTTCAGACGATTGACCTTTATAGATGACTAGGACACTATTTTATGTAGATGCAGACCAGTTATCTATTCCCTATTCCTTCCTGCCCTAGTCAAAATAGGCTGTTACAATTTCAAGGGTTTAAGGTAGGAATTTTTCTTTAAAAAAAGAGGAGGAAGATGAAGCTCCACAGATATTTATGCTGAACTTAGTGGGGATTGAAATTTGTTCTTTTAGGAGATTTATGTATGAGTTGCAGTACATTTGCTCAAACAATTTTTTTCTGTTATAACTACTTTAGAGGTAGTGGTTGTGGTGCATGTATTGTTTCTATATGTTGTTACATTTAGTTCTGCCTGAGAGTAACTAGTAAAAAAAAAAAGTATCTTCAGAAGGAGAAAACTGAGTTGGTCCCTCAGCTACACAGGTTAATCAGCTAGTATTACAGGCCTTGAGGAGGGGTGGGGGGGAAAGTTCAAACCTTGTTGTTACACTTGGCTTTTAAAATGCTTTAGAGGCCAATTCATCAGTTAATTCTATGTTATTCTGTTCCTTGCTCCTTGTATTTTTTTTTCTTCTCATGTTTTTTGTTTTTTTCATGAGACCATCATGACTTAAGAACTGTAAGCAAGTTACAAATTACCTAGGTTCAAAGCAGAATCACTTAAAGCAAACTGTCTTTGCATAGATTATTTCAAAACTGTCTGTGATGAGTTTTCTTCACTTTTTCAGATGCTTTGATTGAAGACTTGGAGATTTGGGGAAAAAAAGTGCACCTCATTGTGAACCAGAGTCTTATATTATTATGAGTTAGGCACTAATCAATGAACATTATAGTTCTATCTCTATGTAATTAAGTGGTTTTACAGTTGTAACCTTGAGAGCTGATCAAGCCTTGTTATTGTTACTCTTCACTGTAGTTTATTATTATCTCTATAAATTTCATAGCTGTCTCTCCAGCTAAGTATGGCTGGAGTAATCCTATACATTTTATTTCATAGATATAGGCTATGCCATACAGCTAGGCTCTCAGGTGCCGTTACCTTGGTTTAGGAGATATAATACCATATCACAATCCTGGAATGCCTGCAGACAATAAGGATGTCCTTTAGAAATATAACAATATTTTTGAATAAATAATTGGGATGAGTGCCTTAATGAAGACATAAAATGAATCGACTTCCTGTACCATTTTCTTTTCCTTAAATGTTCCAGGTTAAGGAGTGATGTGAAAACATGACAATCTGAATGTAAGAATGAATGAACTTGATGGGTTTGTGTTCTCAGAAGTATGGATGTTTTCAGTTGCATCAAGTGATTGAATAGAAATGACCATGTTTCCTTAGAAACCTCACCTTGTTTGACAAACATAATCAGTAGACAGCTTTTGGGATGAAATGTAGAAGCTCTAAGAGGCCAAATCTGGATTGTGCTGATTAGTGACTAGAACTGGTCAAAACCTAGGGTGTCTGATTTACAGAGTTGAATCAGTGTCTGCATGTGTACGCATGTAGAGAGAGGGGATGCAAAAGGAAGAACCAACTTTTTACGTATGTCTGGTTGACTAGGAAGTATAGAAGTTCACTGCTCTGACAGCTCCATGTGCCCCAAGTATGCTTTGTAAACACCGAGTCAGTTTAAATGGATTATGCTTTCCAAACTTTAAAGCTGGTTAACGAAGAAGACATTTTTGTTCATACAATGACATTTCAGCTTTATTGAAGATATTGCAAAACTGGTGATGTCCTGACTTCAGGCTCCCTTCTTCAAGGCAGGCTGCTGGACACTATCACATCGGATGACCTTGGAGGTTTAAGATTGACATAGACTATTTCTTAGCCCTTCGGCATTCTGGTTGATGGATATGATATGAAGTCCTTTTCCTTGGTCTTGACTGGCAAGTTAGGAGGTGAAGTTTTTAAGGAGGCCTGAAGAAACTGAGAAAAAATGTAAATGACTGACCTATTTTTTTTAATTTTTTAAAATATTTTTCTTCCCATGAAACTCGACCAAAGGTGAAAAGTTGCATCAGCTGTATAGGATTAGGCTCAGAATTTATTTAACTGTTCAGTGTTTTAGGGCTGGTGGTGAAAATGAATAATAGTGAGGGAATTTTGGGTAAGAGAACATAATTATCCGAACTGTTTTTTGGCCAGGACTTTAGAGCTAACAGTTGTATTTCCGGGGAAAATGCTGTGGGATTTTCAGAGGCAATTTGGTTTTATCTCTTCTTACAAATATTGCTTGTTTTTATGGCTGTGTGATTTGAAGCTTGTATTTGAGGTGAAGGAAAATTTTTCGTTTTATTTAAGACTGGGGAATAGCATAAATCCATCGCACTTGTGTAATAATATTTTACAAATAAAACTTAAATTTGGGGGGGCATCAAGTGCTATACAGTAATTTGAAATTCTTGAACGTGTGCTTGGGTGTCTTGTTCTTGTCTGTGGTGTGCTTGGCTAGGTCTGTCCCTTTTGTGCTGACAATTAATCTTTTTGTTCTTGTAGCAAGCTGTGTGAGTAATGACTAGTACAGGAGCATATTGAAGAACCTTGACATGAGTGTGCGTGTCAAGAAACTGTGTACAAGAAAATCAATCATCTGCTTAGAACAAAGGCAACCAGTCTGCCTAAATACTGATCTATACTACTCAGTGAAGTGCACTGGAGCTTCTGTCCAGGATCTTCTTACAAGTGGTAGGAAATTAAAGACAAAAGAATAACAATCATAGCTAGGTGCTGGGTAAGAGCTGTACTATATTAGACTGTCCTCTCCTGTAGTCTGATCCTGGTCTGTGCTCTGTTTGTCTTATTTTAAATTAGTAGTGATATTGTAGTCCAAAGTTATTCTTCTTTTTGAGAGCTGAATCAAGCTTTTTGTTGGTTTCAGGATCGATTAAACTAAACAGAGTCACTAAGGTTTCCCTTGAGACCCTACAATGAGGGACACTATGCAGGGAGTTCCTAGAGTTCTTTTTGTGCTTCTGGAAACTTGCTCTAATTTTAGCTGTTGTGTCAATTGTGGTGACAGCCTGAAAAAATGGCAAGACAAGAGCATCATAATGGTGTCAAATGGAAACATTAAAACAAATATTGTGGCATTAGAGCCCAGTATAGGGCACTGAATTTTTTAGAATATAAATATGTAGTAATTTCTTTAAAGAAGCTTGCTAACCTACTCTGGCACCCAACACTATTTCCCAAAACTTGATTTTTATAGCAGTTTGTATTGCTATAAGCCACCCTTCAAATAAACCCCTTTTGTTTTTGTCAGCTCCCTAAAACTAGAAAGTTTAATAATACATTCTATGTATTAAAATATTTTGGAGCAGTTGGTATTTGCTTAGTCTCAGTTTGTAGCATAGCATGTTAATGAGCCAGTGATGCCTGAAAGGCTACAAACAAATAACTCAAGCTTTTGTGATTTATTCTCCTTACTAAACGTTTTGTTGAACATTTTTTCTGAATACAAAGTTTGCTGTGTGGTGTGATGGATTGTGTTCTCCCACTTAATGATGTGAAAATACTCTATTCATTTCTGAATACTAACTTAAAATAATCTTATCAACAAACATACCCATGAGCATTCTATAATTGTTAACAGCTTCTGAGTTTATGTATTTTACACAATTTGTGGAAAAGTATTATATTTATAATATTTATATTATTTATTATTTTAACTTCCTCTTACAGGTAGGTACAATGCCATACTGATGAGTGTGTTTCATCTCTAAAAACAAAGCCCTGAAGCTTCTGTGCACAGTTGTGGCAGGCATATTCTAGGCCTATAAGGCAGCACAACATCCAATTACATTTATTGTCTGAACATGACTGTAGCAGATAAAAGGTCAAGGAGCATCTGTAGGTGAGACTGGCAGCCTGCATGCAAACTTCTTTCTGTTCACATCAGGATGATTATTTTTTTCTATCAGAAACTAGAAGGTTTATACCTTCTGCCTTCACAGATTATTCATGTCTTTCTCTTTTGAGGCATCCTTTTTGTGATTTAAATTCATATAGGGCAATTAAGCTGAGGTTTGACAAGTGACAGCATTGCTGGTTTTTTTGCAAGGTCAAAAGTGCTGACAACACATTAAAATCAGTTGCAATCAGGAGCATCCAGGGCTTTAAGGGATTATTATTCCAGTGGGATGTCAACCTTGTGTAGTATTGTGTGTCAAATTTGCCTTTGATTTCTCAGTAAGGTGAGCTATAAATGCTAAATATGATGTGTTCTAAGTGAAGGTCAGTCTTTTTATTGTGTAAAATTTCCTGTAAGAGATGGCTAACTATCATGTGGTACAGGAGAATTTACCTTAAAACAGAGGAAATGAAGTTGAGAAGTTAACTTTTCATCATGCTTGAAAGACCTCTGACACAGTAAGTTTATTCTGAAAGCGACGAGGCCCTGTAGTTGTTGTCCTCTACCATAGATGCCCAGTACATTGAAAGGCAAAGTTGGAATTGACAGAAATCCTTTACAGGTAGGTGTTGCTATATTAATATAAGTATTAACTAAAAAGTGACTTATAAGTAGATATACAAGCTGCAAATGCTTCTGTAGGTGTGCAATA
This sequence comes from Apus apus, assembly GCF_020740795.1. Taxonomy (NCBI): domain Eukaryota; kingdom Metazoa; phylum Chordata; class Aves; order Apodiformes; family Apodidae; genus Apus; species Apus apus. The sequence goes on along the minus strand of NC_067294.1, from coordinate 12,679,587 downwards.
CGTATTCATGGACAGCAGCAATTTTTAAATCTTGCCAGGTTTCTTGGGCATGGGTGTGTCTGGAAGCATACCTGATATTAATTCAACAGCTGCATTGTGGGCCAGCAAAATATTGTGCGAGGTTAGAAAGGGTAAACTAGACCTAAAATGTACATCTAGTTTTGAACACTATGGCAAAGTGTTCAAATGGGCACAGAAATTACAAAACACTGGGAAGTGTACAGGTGAGATTTAGCTGAAGAGGGACAGAGCTTCATTTGTGCTCAAGCTTGAAAGAAAAATGCAGCTAATGCTTTAAAATAGTTTTTAACAGAAGGAATGTACACTGAAGTTATGGGCTACAAATAAAAAAGACATTAGATTCAAGTATTCACTCTCATCTTGCAATTCTTCACTCCTAACTCTAATGATATTGCATGCTTAAATTGCAGTGTAGTTGTTAAAAAATATGTTGGTTGATTTCTCTCATAATTAATAATAATTATCAGTAAGGGTTTGTTACCGTAATTTTATGTTACAGAGATAGTCTCTTGAAACTTCAGTTCTGTAATTAAAATTACTTTTCTATTTAATGCTCATTGAAAATGTTAATTGAAAAAGCACAGTTTCATTATACAGAATTACCATGTGAAAAAATGGAATGTCAAAGATGAAAGCTTGTAGGGAAAACTACAAAGTACTCTAAAGATTTGATGAGTGCAGGTACTTCAAAGACTCATCAAGTTCAAACAAACCTCAACCATGCAAGAACCTCCTCCTAACTGCACCCCCGCCACCCACCCTTGTCATTGACTATCTGTCAATAATTGAAAAGGAGAGGAGAAACACTCCTAATTAACTTTCTCAATAAACCTTGAGAATAATTGCTAACCAAGGTCTTAACATCTGAAGTTTTAATATGAATAATGGATCTTAAAGCATTTTAAGAAGAAATATTTCATTTCCTTTCAATGGACCATATAGCAACTGATAAACTATCAGTCTGTTTTGCCTTGGTACATTGTTAAACAGATCCTGGTAATTTCCTGCCATTTAAAAGTGATAAAAGGAGACTGATAAAGATTGAGTTGCTTGTGAAGTACCTTCAGTTCTGCCAAGGCACACTGTGGTTTGTAATTGACCTTGAACCACTTAAAACAAGGAAATACTGTACTTGAGTCACAAGAATAGTATAATATGCTGTAGTATATAGAAATCTAGAAGTAACCATAAATTAATTTTGCAGATTTTAAATTTTCTTTAATACATCATTTACTATGTCTTGAGTGTAGGGTTTCACAGGGTCTGTGTTGCAAGACCTGGTAAATTGTCTTTCAAGATCAGTCAAGCATTGTGCGAGATGAATAAAGATGCTGTAACTTCATTTTTATTACCATCAAATCCTTCTTTCTGCTTCACTTCTGTGCCTGAGAAGCTTCAGTATTTTCCTGCTTCTTAAATATTTTAAATGATGGTATTTTCATCCATGGCTTGTTCATTTTCTAGTTTTCAAGTATTTTTCTTTCTTCTTTCTGAAAATTATATCTGAAATCAAGTAATGGAGTGTAATGGAGACTAATGTGTAATGGAGACTCCATGATCCAAGTAATGGTCTATGAGAAGCTTGCCTCTTGTGATGTGTTTGGAAAAGTTAAGTTTTCTGAAACCTGAGTAGTGAATTAAATAATTTGAGCCAGAAATAATAATACAAAATTATAGTAAGAATAATATGCCATTAGAAATATTTACAGGATGGTCTCTGACTTAGTAAACACATAAACATATTTCATTTAAAATTATTATATAATTATGTATTAGGAGACAGGATCTGTTTTTTCAATTTTAGGATGATTAGTTTCTTGTTTCACAGGTAATACCTCACTGACCCAGGCAGGGTCTCTGTTCATCAAGATAATTTAGATAAATGTCTTGGGTTATCAAAACCTAGTTTTGTAAATCAGATTAAAACATAGTTTTGCATGTTGTTACATATATAAAATGTAAAGTGCCTCTTGTCTCTTAGGAAACATAACAAGATGAGTACTCCATGTCAGAAAGGAGTTGCTGTCACTGTGAAGCCATAAGATCAACATTTCTAAGTAAGAATGGAAATATCAGGTATTAGTATAAAACCTGTTTTTTTCGCTTTCCCTGCCGTTATCCAACAGGCAGCCTTAGATGAGGATATTTTCTCTGCCAGAAAAGACGAGCACTGGCTGACTGCCGATTTTTATTGGATGCCTTACAAAGCTGGTGTGCCTCTTAGGCTAACCAGTTGATGGTAGGGCTGAGAAGCGTTTCAAATTAGCAGTAATTCCTCTTACCATTTTTTAATATTGTGCCTGTATATATGCTTTCATTTTGTATTGTGGCATTGAGGAGAGGTAAGTGCTGTGGTTTATAATGGGAAATATTATCTATAATGGAAGTCCTCTAAGTGCTGTGAAAGTGAAATCCACGTTGAAGAAGAGGAATGCAAATGAAGGCTGGGGTAAATGGATCGGAAATGAAATTTTCTTATTTCTGATTTTTTTTATACTATTCAAATATTTAGAAGCTTTTTACTGAAAAATAAACTTGATATTCTCCATAACAGGAGGTAATTAGGCAAAGCAGATAGGTAGTATTTCACCCTGTTTTGTTAAGGTTACATGCAGGGGTAAATATTAAATTGAAAATATTTTTAAGTTTTAGATGTACCTGTTCAAGTCTTTACTGAACAGACAGAAAAATACGGTCTGGATTGCCTGTTTCAAACTCTCTCCCGGTAGAGTTTGAAATTGATTGGTAGTATTGTTAGTTTGGTAGTATTTCAATTCTTGTTGGTTTTAATCTGCCTCCTAAGAAGTTACAAGCAGTAATTTGGGTGCTTGCTCACTGGATTTTGCAACTTACTTTGACCTTCTGTGTTGAAGAAACTTTGTCTTTAAAAATAATTGATAAAATTTACGCTCCTATAAGGAGTTGTGTGTGATAACTAGCTCTGAAGTTGTGGCTTTTTTTCAGGAACTGCAAGTTTGTGCTCTAAAAAAAAATACAATATATGTTCAGATAAGTAGAACAGTATCAAAAAATGTGATAGAAGAGGATCATTGGCCCTACGAGTCTAAAAAGATGAATGGCATAAAAGTCAATTAAAATCAACATGGGTAAATATCACACTCAAAATCTCTAAGACAATGTTGTCAGGAAATGTACAGGGCCATTATTGGTATAGCGTCTTCTGGGATGAATCATCTTTGCCTGTGTGACATGACCTACCAACTCTTAGGCTGCAGCTTTAGTAAAATAGTATTCTTTTATCTACAAAGCATCCTGTTTTCAGGAGCTGGCTTTAAACTTGTGAGAGCTGGGGTGGATGGTGTGCTACGATCCTCTGTACAAGTTGGGCTATCACAAGATTACATGGTGTTGAGTGATGTTAACTGTTCTCCTCATGTCTGGTCACTTTTTTGACCCTACAACAGTGTCTGCTTTTTGGTAGCGCTGGCACATCTGTGACTGCCAAATGATCTACAGGAAAAAGGCTTGTGTGTAAGTTTATGGTTTGCATGCTCACAAAATAGCATGTGGTGGTGAGATTGAACGGGACTGTTGCTTTCAGGAAATAAAGAAAAAGCAGTAACTCCAGTTACAAAACATCTGTTATCCTTGTGCACCAGGGAATGGTAGGTGCTGGCTGGATAGTACCTTGTGTTTTGTGTACTAGTAGGATAACTTGTCTGGTACCTGATGCTACTAATGAGTGCTTATTACTTTGTGCCAATAGCTCCAATGATTTCTTTGTCTGCACTAGGCTTCCAAATCCATTTTTCTAATCACTGTGCTGAGTAGTTGTCCCATTTAGTACACTTTCATTGGATTACTTGCTTCTAGCCAAATTATTTTGCAATTGTGTGCACCTAAGCACTTTTGTCGTCTGTTGGAGCAATTGCTTCAGTGATTGGAGTTCTTCTAAAGCTGCTTGTGTTGTCATTAATTTTTAATCTTTATTAAATTTAATATCGCCTACTAACATTAGAAACTTGTTCTTAATGCTGCTGCTGTATCTACTCTGTTGTGAGAGCATCCCCCCAAAAATTACCAATTTCAGTGCTTGATTTTTGAGAGATTTCAAAGTTATAAAAACTTAAATACAATAATTCACCTAAAAAAAAGTTTGAATTGTGATTATGATGGGAATTGTGTAGTCTACAGTAGTAAATGTTTTCTGAGGACTTATCAGTCTGAGACAGAGGTGGATGAAAGTAAATAGTCCTCGTTCTGTTTTTTGTCTTACTTTTCAAACTACTTTGTATTTACCTTAAGTCTTAGAGATAAGCAAAATTAGAGGTAAGTGGTAATAGCCTTTGTACATATTATGACTGGAAGAGGATTTATGCACCGTTTTCGGAGCAAGTAATCTTTAATTACTGTACCCAGTAATAGTAAACTAAACTTCATTCACATTAATATATAGGATGTTAAGAGAGAGATAAAAAGAATATTTCTGCTTCTCTCCAGTCTGTGCTAAAGTTGAAATAGATAGCAGATTCTTGATTTCCTAAAAAGCATAACCCAGTAAAACCTGAATGAAAAGTGGGGGCTTAGACATGTGATTATCAGGATCCAGCACATCTGTACAGATCTGTGCTAGCTGAAGAGCAGCCTGAAAAGTTCTCAGTGTGTCCCTGCTCTCAGAGCCTACTCTTGTCTCTCTCTGGCATTGCAGTATCTGCTCTGTTGAGGATTCATTAATATTATCAATTTCTGAGTGGGAGTTAGAAGCTCCTGAGCCAAGATTTGCTAAGATTTGAAGCCTCTGAAACTGGAGGAATCACAAGCACAGATAACAGAAAAAGAGATGGAGTTAAGAAAATGACTTAAACCCTTGTCTTCCTAATTAAACTCTCTAGTTACTATGTGCACCAAGTAGGTTTTATTAGATGTTTGTGATACAGGTAAGAATTCTTAAGAGGTGCAAGCTGTTGGAGCATTGCAAGGAGATGTGATGGGATGCATATTCAAATAAGCTTAACAAAACTTAATTGCTCCTTTGAAACAATTGTCTGAGGACATCTTTAGCATATGGCCTCATTTGATGAAGTTCACCAACATTGTGCTTATTGTACAAGCTTCTGAAGCTGCAGGAAAGCCTGTGGTAATTAAATAGGTGACCAAAAACTTAGTCTGTTTTCTTCCACTACTCCTCATCCGAAATTTACACATACTCCTTCATACATATGTATATTTATATACATGTATATGTATCTAATGTAAGTACAGGATACAGCTCTTTAGAAAAAACATTATTTTTATTGTTTACTACTTGGACAAATAATAAGAAAATTCGAACAAATTTCAAATTCATTTTTTTTTCTGCATTTTAAAAAAAATCTTGTTTCAAGATTAGTGATACTGTATAGCATTTACGTTTATAATAAAGGAACATTATTTTTCCATTCTTTTTTCACTAGAAAAGTATCTTATGCCCACTGTGTGTCTGCACTGGCTGTGACAGTAAGGTATTTTAAGTTACTGCAGGATTAAGATAATTACAAAATACTCTGTTTCAGTAGACCAAAATTAATGTAACTAATATTTATAAAGAAAGTGAAGAGTTTCCAAGGTTTAACTTCGTTCACCTTACTCTAGGAAACTTTCTTTGGCTTGAGGTCAATCACAGCAATGTGCTTTTTACATATGTAATCCTCCTTTTTTTTTTAAGTACTTATCAAGTATGGGCTTATCATTATGTGTAAAAATCATTTTTTTAGATGTTAGTACTTCTAGTTATGCAAACACACTGTGGACAGAGCTGGGCAAGGCAGTCTATTGAATGGAGCTCTGAAAAAATATAATTGGACTGAGCTGATGTTTTGTGTTAAATGTTAAGAGTTTAAGGCGTAAGATCTTGTCTCACCAGCTATTCTGTCATGGAGGGGAGCAAAAAGAGGCACCTTGTCCTCTCACTTACTCCTGTGGTGTAGGTGTGAAAATGAATGCTGATATTGAGGATGGAGGCAGTGCTGGTAAGTCTGTAGACTGCTGAGGTTAACTCTACCAAATGTAGCCTTGGATATTTGTTCCCATCTCTCCTGTTGTGTTGAAAACAAGTTTGTGGGACACAGAGTGAAATTTTGACAACTACTAGGTTTTTTCTTCTCTCTTTTGGCTGGGCTGCTTAAGCTTTTGGCCTCACGAATGAGGGCTGGCACAAGGCAAGGGAGACAGACTAGCAAAGGACAGGGAGATGACAGGACTGTCCCTTTCAATTCACCTTAAACTGACAGCATTACTGCAGCTTGTGGGTGCCATTTGAGGAAATTTATCTTGGGTATGATGCTCACAGAAGAAATATTTTCCTTGTCTAGACTGCTGGTTCTCATTCATGTGCTGCTGTCTGACTGCTAGTTGTGCCAGTACAATTATCTTGGGTCTGTGCAGTAAAAATCCCTCATCTGCACAGTCGGTCTTGCTGGTTTCCTCAGCAGGAGTGTCTGCTGGGTCCTGTCAGAGCAGGCAAAGGCCTTCTGCTGAAGTTGGCTGCTTCAGCAGCCACTCCTTGTCTCTTGTCAGGGGGAAAAAGGAATGCACATGAAACTGTTTTGTAGGATGAATCCAGCCTGCATGCTTCCTGATCCAACCTTATCAGTCTGGGCACAAGACAGCCACTGCGTGTCATGGTGTTGTGTGCTTGTGCATCCTATGCAAATGTACTGCTGACTCATTAGGTGCCAATTAAATGCAAAAGTGTGAGCCAGGGAAAAATGAACAGTTGAGGTGTGTAAGTAATATAGATTTTTCTGCTCAGTTACCTTGTCACTCATGGTAGCTAAAAGTAAACACTAGGAAGCTGAGAACAAACTATTTTTTCTAACATTTAAAAACTTAAATTTATTTAAATTTAAAGATTGCAAATGCCTCACAAGGAGTACTAGCATAATCATTTAACACATAACCCATAAACAAGATTTTTTAATTACTGACAACAGAAAATTTGTCAGTGTTAAGTAGGTTTTAGCTTATCTTCTTTTGTGTCCACAAGACATAACTATTATTCCAAAAAACCTTGTAGGACTGTGTCTAAAAAAAGCCCAACAAAACCAAAAAGAAAAAAAACCCAGCAAGCCCAACTCTTTTGCTTTTTGCAAGTAACCTCTGTTCTAAACATCTGGATTGTTTGTTTTTTAATTTTCTTTTGTTTTTGGAGTAATTTTGTAAATATTCAGTCTTCAGTAGATATTCCTGAACAGTTTGGTTTTTTTCTTCACCACTTAATTACAGGGGAGAAAATAAGGACTAGATATAAACTTCACTGTATGGTTATAACTGAATCAAAACCTGTATCTTTTTGTATTAAGGTGTATATTTGGTATTAAATCATCCATGTATGATACATTTTCAAACTGTTTAAATGCTGTCTCATGCCCCATGAGTGTGATTGGATCAGGACATTGGAAGGCACATCTTGTCCTTTTGCTGAAATAATTAAGTTGAAATCATTGAAGGATGAATGGGAGAGCAACCCGTCCAGGTAGAACTTTAAAAGCCCAGTTACGTGTTTGATGATGTGATGCCAGAGATAGTGGCAATTGTAATGTGTGTTGCCAGTAGCTTGGCTTTCCAGGAAAATTTCTCCTCACCAGCAGCATTTCACATAAGTGTGAATGGGAAAAGTGACTGAGAGATGAGTGAGTGGTATGTGATTTAGGCTTGACTTGCCAATAATTTCTTCCTCCTTTCTTGCTAATTGTATTGTTCTGTTTGAGGCTTCTCCCTTGCCTGTCTGTCCTTGCAGCTGCTATATATGGTGAAGACTATTAGTTCAATTTTATGTTGACCTAAGACATTGAGAGACTGAGATCAGAATGGAGTTTTTACCAGCAGAGGGATGTGCGGAGGTGGATGCCTTGCCCAATGCATAAGGGTCTGCACAGCTTCAGGTGACAGAGCTGTATTGAGAGCAGCCCTTTTGCAAGTAAATGACTCTAGATGAAGCTTAGGAGCTTTCCAGTTCCTGACTCTTCCTTCATGAACAATGCTATCCTGTTTAAAAGTATCTTAATTTTTATTTGCTTAAAAAAGTTAACAGGGATGACTCAGTTAAGCGAAGAATAAAGTTCAAGGCAAAAGCCTGCTCCTTATTATTGCTGCTGATCTGATTGGCTTCTGAGGATGAAGACTTACAGACTAAAAGATTGATTTGTGTGGTTTCAGTTCAAATATGCAAAAAAGTTGTTCATTTGTTTGGCCAGAGACTGGCTCTTTTCATCAAGGAGAAAAATAAGAGCTGATCAGGAGACAAGTGCAGCTGCAGGGTGTTACAATCCAATGAGGGGTTTCTGTCAGTCTTGGAGCAGTTAGCAAGTGGTTGCTGTCTTCAAAAAATAATAATTCTTTGCATCAGTTGTGTTCCTTAAAGAAGACCAGCTCTATATAGTTTAAATTTAGTATTTTTGTGTATGAGTATAGTGGCTAAGAATTCGAAGACGGATTTCTTTATGCTGAGCATTTTATAAACACACGGAAATTGTTCCTGATGTATAAGTTATATTTTTTTTTATTGGTTTCATATAAGGCAATATTAAACATTAACATTTTAAAGGTATTTTTTTTAGTTATGTCTGAATGATTTTCCAGACTGTGCTTTCTTCTTTCTCCTGCACCCAGTCTTGATGGATTTGCTTGTTTTTTCACAGCCGTACTTGCAAGATGAGGATTTCTGATGTCAGTTCTTAGCATGTCTCTTTTCCTAATTCAGCTTTTTCTGAAAATGGTTTGTTAGTAGTTTAATTTTAACAGAAGGTTTAAAATCCAATTCCAGTAATACTCCACCAAGTAAATTTACTGTCAAGGCTGGAATGTAAAGATGAAGTCAGAAGCAAAATCAACTTTTCACAAAATATAAATACAGCTGGACTAATCACTGCAGTGATTGTATGATTGTTGCAGGTGCAGGGATTCATTAGATAAAATACTAGTCTAACAAGATGAAAAATGCTGATAACAATCCCCTTTCAGACTCAGCTGTGGAGGTCTTGCTTACACATCCACCATAAATTCCTTCCTTTATTTTGGAAATGAAATGTTTCCTCCAATTAAATTCCTCATTGTTTAGAATTCCATTTGTTTTCTGAGTCAAAGGCCAGTTGATTATTTATTTGGTGCTCATTCTGGAGGCTGCACAGGTGTCTTTCTTGTCAAATTTTTTATTTCTTTTCATGATACTGTGTTTACCAGTTGATGGAGTTACATGGAATCAAAATGTGATTCTTCTGTTTCAACCAGCTACAGTTTGACACTAGGGTACATGAACTTCTATGTACTCAGTAATGAACTTCTATACTTCTTGGGGAAAGAGCATCACAATACATACACATGGAAACAAACTGTTCCTTACGAGACTAACTGTTGCTTAGTGTGTGTTTTGGGAATCAAGGCAGAATCTGATATTATTTCTGTATTTTCACTCTTAGTGGACATTGCATCAACTGCTCCTTTTAATTATTTTAGGCTACAGGATCTCTATCAAGTACCACAGGAGGTCATCTCGTCAGTCTTTGACTTAGAGCTTTCTTGGTGATACTCCTTTGAAGTTTTCCCCATAAGGAAAACATAAGAATGTGCAAGACTTGGGCTTATGTCTCTGCTCTTCTTGATGAGGGAAATACTGAACTTTTAGAAGGAATTATTGTCCACTGTGCTACAGAGTCTCCAGCAATGGGTAACACTGAGAAAAATTACTTGACATGTAGTTGCTGAGTGCTGCAGGTCTTATGAAGCTCTTCACCAGCTTGAGAGGAGCCTCTCGTTAGTTGCTACATGGAATACACTGTACATAGTCTGAACAGAACAGAGACAGAAGGAGCTTAGCATTGAATCATGGTTTGGTCAGCTTTGGATTAATTATGTGAGGTGTTTGGTGCTGTTAGGACTGTAGCTGTGGTGAAGGTGTTCAGTGTCATCTATTATAAAGCACAGCAACGTTCTGGATGCCAAGCTGAGATTTTTAGCCTGCTGCAGTTTCAAATCTGTGGTTCTTGTAATTTGCTTGATTATGGGTAGATCACAAATTAAGAGTTAAAGACAAAGAAAAAGCAGAAGTGCCAATTATTCAGAATAATAAAATTTCTCTCTGGTATAAAAGACATTGACCAGGACAAATACAAGTAAGAATACTAACTCATACTAATAAAAAATAAAAAATAAAAAAATGTCTTCATTGTTGAACTGCTCAGGAAGAGGGTGGATGTGTAAAAATATATTTATGAAGAAAGTGAAGAGTTGATACACGTACACACCACACTATAAATACACAAATATTGAATAAAGCTTGCATAATCAGTGCTTTCCTGCATAAAGACACTTCTGGTAGTACAGTCTGGCATAGGTATGCCTTAAAGAAACAAACTTAGTAAACTGTTATATTTCTCTTCTATCCAGGATCCATAAACCCGAGATTGTATCACACTAAATTTATGCGGTTTATAATTTTTATTCTCTTAGCAAGTGTAAAAAAAGCAGTCAGCAAAAACAAGTCTGAAGTGAGGTCTGTTGGGCAATGCAGGTCACCCTGAGGGAGGCCAGCCTGCCTCTAATTTTGATAAGACTGGTTAACAGTTGGTGGCTTTCTGTTCAGGTTGGGCATGAGATCTTCTGGCTGCACTAAAGCTGTTCTAATAGCTTTTTTTAAAAAGCATTTTCAATGACAGGTCCAACAAGAGAATGTGGGTAATTATTTTGGGGAAGAAGAAAAGGGGGCAAAGGGAAACATGCTTAGAAAATCATGTTCTGAAATGAGGCATTTAATGAGGGTGGTTGTGCCCTATTAGATTTCTCATCAGAGTTCTATCCATCTTTAAAAACTACAGCATAGACATTGCTTAACTTAAAATGTAGAGCAGTTTTAAACAAAACTATCTAATCTGCTTTCTTTAGTTCCTTGATTTCTCTGCAAGTTTACTACAAGCCTGAGTGATGCTTGGAAGTCTATGAGGAATGGATGATCTATGGTAAAAGCAAGGAGGTAAAAAAACAGGTGCAAACTCAAGCAGTTGCTTTTAGCTGGACAGTGTGAAGTAGAACATGCAATTTTAATACTTGGAAAAATGAAATAAAGCCTGTTACTAATTTCAGCAGGGTATTTAGACTCATATTAGTATTTTAGTTCCATGCTGATGCCAGGCACCATTAGGCAGGGTGCTGGACGCTGTATAAACATGCAATTAGAAGTTGATGTATTTTTATATCTGTATATAATGTGTTTGTGTATGGTGTGGAATCCCCTCAGTGATAAGTCAGTTTAACTTTGTTAGGTTCAAGGAAGATATACTTATTTATACTGGCTGGACATCTGGCTCTTTGTGCTTTTATCTAGGTGAAGATGTTATAAAGATAGATAAACAGTCTTCTAGTGGCCATGTGAAGACATAGTATTCTCATGTGTTTCATAGCACTTTTGGACGTGATAGAATAATTTCTGCTTTAGATTGTGCTTCTCTGGCTGTTTTGGAAAAGTAACTTGGAGTATTCCTCACTGACTGAGAACTGTACATGCATCATTAGGGCTGAGTGATTTTTAAAAAATATATTTAAATTTTACTTATTATACTTGTTTATTTTTAAATGGAAAGCATAAAGAATAATTTTAATTAGAGTTTTGGAATTTGTTTGGAATGTGTATCTATTTTTTTCCTGTTACGTACGCACTTGAAATCTGATTTTTTTTTTTTGTTCCTGCAATTATGGTTCTGTTTTCAAGTTCATTTTTTGGTGGGCATGCCAAGTAATATATAGCATTACTTATGGATTTTTGAGTTCAGCTTTCAAGTACCACCTGCACACAATTTGGATATGTCAGATAATATTACTGTTCAACAGAACTGCTTGGCATAACTTGGTTGGATTCCAGGTGATCTGTCTTAGGATGGCTTGAGAATAATCCAAAAAATGTCCTGGAAATCTGCCCGTACAAGTCCTTAGAATGAGACATGTAGCTGGCAACGTAGCTGCTATTCACTGAAGTAAAAATTGTTCTTTCTTGTTTGTGGTATACTCCTGCCTATAGAGGCAGATGCAGCTGTTTCATTTACTGAGTCATAATATAAAGAATTCTTTCATTATTTATTTTAAAAGAACCTGTCACAGATATGCAACTCTTGCTTACAGTTGAAGCACAGATTTATTTATTTTTTGGCCATGGATATGTAGGTTGGCTTATGATGCCAAACACTTCCAGTGGAAATCTGTGCACCTCCTACAAGTTCCCTGTGTGTTCCATCAGCAGTGCTGCCAGGATCTTTAAGTTTGCTTTGTTACTTTCCACACAAGTAAAACTGAGTTCATGTTGAAGTAATAAGATGCTGTCAAGAGGACAGGAAGCTTCTTTCTTTTTGTATTAAGGCAGCAGGCAGGTGATGTAGCTTGGGAACAGCTGCCAAGTAGAAACGCTGACCATGAGGACCCCAACTGTAGTCTGCTAGGTCTTGATTTGGCCCCCTCTGCTTATTATCCTCTTAGTTCCAGTTACATTCTCACTCTTATAGCTGGTACCTTTCCACTGCTCTTTGCTTGCTGTACATGTTCTACTTCTTTGTCTCAAATATAGACAGGCAGAAGTGACCATTACTGTCCAAGATCAGCAGGATGGGTCTTCCCATCCTAGCAGATCCCTCAGGTTCCTGATGAGACACCCTGATGGGGAGGTCATGGAGCAGCTGCAGGATGGACAGGCAGACTCGGAAGCTGGGGAAGCATGCGCAGCATGGTCTGATGTGTCAGCTGAGATTTAATTTAGAATTGACATGTGGAATTGTAATGTGAAACACTTATGGTTGAGACAACAGAATTTATTTGAAAGCTTTTTATAAATGATGTAATCTGACTTGCAAATTCTTTGACTCCACTACATTTTTAAAATTTCATATTATTTAGAGTAATTCTTAAAATTAAATTGAGAAGTTGCAGCCATGAAACCTTCAACTTCTGCAACCAGGAACTAGTGTTGAAAGCAGAAAAACAGCCCTGAGAGTCTCTGAGGATCCACTTTTATAAGGAAAGCCACCTTTGGAAAGGATGATCATACACTTGTGCCAGCAGGAATAAAATAAGCCTGACCTTTTTTTCTCTATATATGAACTAAGACTTTTTGATTTAGCCAAAACCAAGAGATTTCTTAGAGACTCTGCTAATAAAAAATCGGTTGTAGTCCCAGTGAGCTAGTGTTGAGGTCAATAAGGTTATGTCACCTTACTGAGAATTGATTTTTTCGGGAATAAGATTGTACCCTGTGTTCATTAATGTGATCAAATCATCTCCACTGGCGCAAAGGTGTGTCTACACGTGCCAACTGTAATTCCCTGAGTAAGTGTAAGCTGTTCAAAGCAGAATGATTCATCCTAAATGAGATAAAAATTGGCATAGATCTGTAGAAAATTTAGTCTGCTGGATTGATGCAAAAATGCTTGGGTCACTGGATCTCATCTGGCCTCCAGGCTCAGTCAAGTTACCCTGCTCATGCTTGGTTGAATGTGTGGGACAAAGCATTGAACATCTGGCTCAAGAAATGCTGTATAGGATAGAAAGTTGATGTTGATATATTCTGCTAGGTTCTGTTGTCTTTGAAAGCTTTTTCAGTGGACATGCTGAAGTCAGTGACTGATAATTTTGCAGATCATCTTTGAAAATTGAAACTATGATACCAATGTTTCTCTCCTTGAACTAACACTCAAGTGATGCGGGAATGAAGGAAAGGGTAGTTATGTAGGTTACAACAGCATTCTTCTAGAAAGCAATAGGTTAGTTTCTGGTACTTGCAATTTCTCAGTTTGTGACATTTGAGAAACGTATTGTACATGTCCGTGAACTGGTGACTAAATGTTGTACAATTTGGACATGGTATTTATAAAAGGGAACTGCATTAACTCATATGTTAAGAAACAACACATTGTTATTAGTAACCACTATTGGAGTTATTTGTTTTTAAAGAAGCAAGTTAATTTCTGGCAAGCTAGGAAAGGGAATGATGTCAAAATAAGAACAGAAAAACTAAGAATGTACTTTCATATGTAAAAAAACAAGTGCCCATAAACTGCACGTTTCAGATTGGAGAATGTATCAGTTTTGCATCATTTCAGGGACAGATAATAGAATGTTTTAATTTGCATTTGAAACAATTATCTGCAGTGCCACCAATTCGCTTGTGCCCCATGACTTTATGTACCCTTCACACCATCTGTATTAATGATGCATCTACACATCTATGCAGATGTGAACACATCATGGCACATGAACAGTGCTTGCTTTGCTACTTGCTTAAGAAGGTATCCCTCTCAGGAGTGACAGTGAACACATTACTCTGTTTTTTGGCAGGAAGAGAACTTTCTACATGGAAAGTTACTACATTGATGTGAAAATTCAGTTGTAATATTAATCATGCATAAGAAACGTGCTGCACAGAGTTATTGTTCTGTGCTTTCTTGTTCTTTGCTCTGCATGAAATTCACAGAGAAGAAAGTTTTGCCAGCTCTCAGTAAATCATCAGCCATTTTATCACCTCATCACTCTATTCTGTACTCTTCTCCTAACCACCAGAAAATGTCATCCTTCGACAGCTTCTGATAATGATGGTCAACAAAATTATTTATATGCTGTCAACACAGCTAAAGTGGTGCTTTTGACTTAATAGGGAGTGAAAAAGAAATCAAGCAAGATGCTACTGAAGGCTTTTTTTAAATTTCTGAAAAGTTTTTTGTCTCTATTCATGTTGATACAATATTATTTGTTGTTCAGTCCTGTATCTCATACAAATCTAAAGCATAAAACAAAACAAAAATGTTCAGGTGCTGGGTGATATTTGAAAATTGCTTGGACAAACAGGTATTGTTGGAATTGCTGTAAGCAGGGAGTTAGACTAGATGAATTTGGAGGTCCCTTCCAACTGGGTTTTTTCTGTGGTTCTGTGTTGCTCAAAATAAAAGATGAGAGCTGTGGGCATGCAGAATATTGGACAGAGGTGATCAGGACACATGTTCTGGGGTGTAAGCTGTCATTTGGGGCATCTTAGGAAGGGACCAGTAAGGAAAATTTACACATGTATTAACCTTTTAAGGAAGCTTGTAAGCAGAAGATGCTGCGGGAAGAAACTAACAGCAGATACTAATTGCATACAGGGTATAGGGATTGCCTCTTTTGTCAGCTTACTCCAAGTCTTGTACTTCCCAAACAGTAAATTTCTTGGAACTGTTGACAATTTTTAAGAGCAACGGATAACTACAATTTCAGTAACATTCAGTCTGTATTTGTGTTTTACCAAGGGTAATTCATGTTTGACCAACCTTATAGCCTTCTATGAGGAAGTAACTAGGTGGATAGATGATGGTAGAGTGGTTAGATGTGGTTTATCTTGATTTCAGTAAAGCATTTGACACTGTCTGCCACAACATCCTTGTAGATAGGCTAAGGAAGTGTGGTCTTGATGATCAGGTAGCGAGATGGATTGTGAACCGGCTGAAAGGAAGAAGTCAGAGAGTTCTGGTCAAGGGGACAGAATCTAGTTGGAGGTCTGTGCCTAGTGGAGTCCCTCAGGGGTCAGTATTGGGACCGGTACTGTTCCGTATTTTCAGCTATGACCTGGATGAGGGAACAGAGTGTGCCCTCAGCAAGTTTGCTGATGACACTAAACTGGGAGGAGCGGCTGACACACCAGAAGGCTGTGCTGCCATTCAGGGAGACCTGGACAGGCTGGAGAGTTGGGCGGGGAGAAACTTGCTGAAATTCAACAAGGGCAAGTGTAGTCTTGCATCTGGGGAAGAACAACCCCATGTACCAGTACAGGTTGGGGACTGACCTGCTGGAGAGCAGGGTAGGAGAAAGGGACCTGGAGGTCCTGGTGGACAGGAGGATGACCATGAGCCAGCAATGTGCCCTCGTGGCCAAGAAGGCCAATGGCCTCCTGGGGTGGATTAGAAGGCGTGCGTTAGTAGGTCAAGAGAGGTTCTCCTCCCCCTCTATTCTGCCTCGGTGAGGCCGCATCTGGATTATTGTGTCCAGTTCTGGGCCCCTCAGTTCAAGAAGGACAGGGAACTGCTTGAGAGAGTGCAGTGCAGAGCCACAAAGGTGATGGAGGGAGTGGAACATCTCCCTGATGAGGAAAGGCTGAGGGAGCTGGGTCTCTTTAGCTTGGAGGAGACTGAGGGGCGACCTTATCAGTGTTTACAAATATGTAAAGGTTGAGTGTCAGGAGGATGGAGCCAGGCTTTTTTCAGAGACGTCTAGTGATAGGACAAGAGGCAATGAGTGCAAACTGGAGCATAGGAGGTTCCATGTAAATATCAGAAAAAACTTCTTTACTGTGAGAGTGACAGAGCACTGGAACAGGCTGTCCAGAGAGGTTGTGGAGTCTCCTTCACTGGGGATGTTCAAAACCTGCCTGGACAAGTTCCTGTGTGATGTGCTCTGGGTGATCCTGCTCTGGCAGGGGGGTTGGACTAGATGATCTTTTGAGGTCCCTTCCAACCTCTAAGATTCTGTGATTCTGTGAGATATGTCTTGTTAAAACTTGTGGAACACCAAGACTATTTCCACTGACCCTAAGGCCTCTTGCTTGGCTTTGGATCTGCAAGTGTGTATGTGCTGCCTGTCTGGTCTTGGCAGCTCAGAAGCAAGTGAAAGTGTAGCGATGCAGGTGGCTCCTGCTGAGGAATCCCTGGTTTCCACAGCTGAACTGGGCTGTGGTGAGGTGACACATTCTCTCAGCAGTACCAGGACATGCATGGGAAGAGCTGGTTGTCATCATAGTTCAGTTTGCAGTCACAAGCCTCTTAGGCATGATCTAGTACAACAGGCTGTTTAATATAAAAATGCACATTTCTTACATTTTCTTGATGAGGAAGATTACTGGCATTTTCCTTTAGAGATAACTATTTCCTTATGAGTTTAGCATAAACTTCATGACAGCTTTAGTTAGTATTTCTATTCAAGGACTTTTAAGTACTTGAGTTTGAAAATAATGGAGCTGTGCAAGTATATTAGTATCATTCTGTAATAAAGCTTTTGAAATGAAGCTTTTGCTTTTGAATACAGAAACGCTTATATTAGCATTGCACTGTATGCTTATGATCTGTATGCATATTCTGTGTGCATATTTGCATTTCTGGCATAATATGGTGTAACTGAAATACCAACAGCAGTCAACGGACTATAATGTGGAATTTGACAGAATTAACTTAAAATATCTCATCGGTTTTTACATGACAGAGCATTTTCAAATCGCAGGCCATGTAATACTCATTTCAGATGCGATGCACAGTTAAATTACTTAAATGTATTCCACTTTCCAGGTTTCAAGGTCACAAT
Source organism: Apus apus (assembly GCF_020740795.1). Lineage (NCBI taxonomy): Eukaryota > Metazoa > Chordata > Aves > Apodiformes > Apodidae > Apus > Apus apus. The sequence continues at coordinate 12,662,271 of NC_067294.1, read as the reverse complement.
GAGGTATTAGCTATTCCTTTCCTTTTTTTATCATGTAAGTAGTATGTAACAGTTACAGAGGGAAACTTCTATTAGAACAAATGAATACATCACCAGGCAAGCTTAAGAAACAGTAATCTAAAAAAATGACAAAATAAAGCAGAGCCTGATGTGGACAAGTCAGTATTCCTTGTTTGAAGATGGTTAGAGGTATTTTATATGCATTATTTGTTCCATATTCTTATGACACAGTAATTGTGAGACTATTTTTGGAAATCTCATTGGAAAAAGTGATGCACTTTAAAAAAAAAAACAATTCAAATGAAACCAATGTCACCTTGACTAAACCTGCTCAGTGCAGCATATAAATGAAATGCTCATCTTCCTTTGCAACTACCAACCTCTTTTTTGTTGTTGTTGTTGGAAAGGGGACAAAACTCATACTGTCTCATGACTGCAATGCTGAAAAGAGCAGTCACAAAACTCTGCAGGATCCTTCATTTTCTTAGCTGTAGGTATATTTATTAAGGTCATTTTTTTTCAGGGAAGGTCTGTATTATACTGAGACAATAAGTTCTGTATAATCTTTTCTAATAATCCAGTCAACCCTGAAAATTATCACGTCTGTGCTTTCTGTTGTGTTCATGTGCCTCCAAATTTGATAACTTTGAACATTAGTAAAATGTCTTGCAGTGTGTGGTATTTTGAGACAGAAATATTGATAGATGTTAGAAATTAATACTAATGATAGTGGCTAGAGACATACAGTTACATATTAATCAAAAAATGAAACTGGTTGGATTGCTAATGAGATGACTGATACCATGTTCTCTTTTCCAAAAGATATGACAAGGCATGTGCTTTGGTTAATAATAATCAAAGATGAGTATTTCTATATTGATTCCTAAGACAATCTGGATGCTATCACAAGGTGCCTTAGAGGAGAGAATTAAAAGCATAGTGTTTAGAGAGAAAATAAGTGAAGATGAACCACCTTGGGCAGTTCTGGTTACAGACAGTGCAAAGGATGGCTGCATACTTTCAGCTCCATGTGATTTTTAATGGTGCTATTTAATAATGTGCTGCACCCTCCCCATCAAAGAAACATGCAGGTGCATGTTTTTCCACCAGAAATAGATGTATGTATTCCACAACATAAAGAATTAATGTTTACCATACACCCACAGTTTCTGCTTTTGTTTTTGAACAGCTAGGTGGTGCTGCTTCAATATTAAGTATATAATTAGTATTTGATTAGTTTTATTATTGTAATATCAAGTGAAAGATGAGTATTCAAATGTATAAGAGAGAATTGCACTTGAGCTGCATGTCAGAAAAAGCACTCATGGTCCAAGTAAAAGGGTACATCTTTTCTGCAGTTAGCCTGCTTCTTTCTTCGACTGAGGTTGATCAAGTTGTAGCTGTAATATTAAAATGAACCAATTGAAAATGTTATAACAAGTGTCTTTCTATAGTACTCTGTGATATCCTCACTTGTATGTCACTAAACTGAGCCAGAATGGGAGGCTGCTGATCTATTTTTATAAGGCTCTCAGCAAAAGAAGGGTTTTAAGTAGGATATAATTTAAGATGATGAACTAGTTTTTGGTGGATTTACTCCCAAGTGGGAGTGAGGTTTGGAGAAAGTGCAGAGACAACGTAACAAATGGGTTCAAGTGCTGATAGCTGGGCAGATAGGAAGTGAGGTTTTTATTTCTGAGCAATAATTAAAAAAGCTATAACTGGAACAAAGGTGAACAATGAAGGGCTGTGCAACTGAAATCAGGTAGCTTGTGTGTTAGAGGGCAGCTGTGAATGGCTGCGTGTAATTAGAGTAGTGGACTAGAGAAATGAGAATGAATGAGTACATAAGCAACTGAGACTTAAAGCCTGCGTTATGTCCAAAAGTTTAATGTAAGACAGAGTTTTAACTTTTTGTATTGAGAATCATGATGTTAAATGTTTCTGTTGAGGGAAGAGCAAATGTTTATATCTGTGCAGTTTATTAAAAAGAACTCTGCAACTTCTTGAAATTAGTAACTTCATTTTGCGCAAAAGAACTGAAAGTATAAATATAAAAGGAAGTGGGATTTAAGTGAAAAAGGTGACTTAGGCTTTGAAGTTATATCAATAGCAGGTACCAAAGAGAGAGAACTGCCTTGTGAATTAGGAATATGATCTTTTCAGCTGCATTGTCAGCACTAGAATATTTTCAAGGAACTTGTTTATTTTTATGTGCAAGAGTTTTCTTTTATATACACTTTTATACATTTTCATGTGAAGCCATGCCTTAGCCTTCTCCTTGTTTAGCAGTTCTCCAATGGCAGACAGATGATAGATTCAAAACCCATACTCTTACTACCATTGGCTTTTTATGAAGACTATCGGGCAATGAATTCTTACTCTTTTTGAGTTGTAAAGAATATATGAAAATGGCAGCAAGTGACTAGTTTCCTTAGAACATATCTATCTACAGGGCAGGCTGTTTATGCCTCTAACTTATTGCTTAGTTGTAAAAATGCTAGCTAAGGTTAATAAAATTGTGTGCTATAGCTTTATTTAAGCTGCTGTGATGTATGGAAGGTTTTATTGAGTTATCATACAAGATTCTTGTTGAAGTAATATTCAAGTACGTGTTTAGGGTTTTTGTTCATGTTGTCCTGGTGGTTTTAGCATTAGAATACTGATTGGGGTTGCCAAAAGAAAAAACATTCCAGCTGAGAATTTTGTAGTCCTTCAAACTACAAAATGGAAAGTAGTATGTTTGCGTTAAGCTATTTCTTATCTCTTGCTTACCTTGTATTTGGCATCTTATCAAATATGTTAATGAAAATGCATCTGATTGGAAAGGGCACATTGCCTAATAAAAGCATTGCACATCATTAATTTTGTGGTAAGTTAATTCAGTATAGACTGTTCCTAAATGTAATTTTTAGTATTTTTTTAAGAAGGGGTAGAAAAATGTTTTTGACCACAAGGAGTTCTTGCAACCTGACCTCTAGACATGTGTCAAGGGAATAAACCCTGAACATAAGGAGAGCAGTTTAAAGTAAAATGACAGCAGCATGAATGGCTATAAATTGTCTGTGAATACACCTGGGTTGGAGGTTAAAGATTAATGAGAGGAGAGAAGTTCTTCAGTATCCCTGAGCAATTTGTCCACTAGGCCACAGATTATCTTGGGTGATACCGAAAGATAATATTCAAACTTCTGTTGAGTGTCATTGGCCTTACATTTTTATTAATGGTAAATGGTGTTTCATCAATGTCTTATTTGTAAAATGGCAGCATTGGGTTTTCTGTAGCACAAAATGAATTGTGTTCGTGTCCTGCTTAGTGAAAGCTCAGCTTGTTGGAAACCTCAAGTGCTGCATCAATTCAATCTCACCAAGATTTGGCTTGGGTTTCTGTCCAGAGCTAATACTCATTTTAACCTGTTTTAATTCCCCGTTGTGTTTGAAAGCATGCTCAATGTTGTCTCTTTTAAGTCAGGGCAGAAGAGATCTAGAAAGTCTGTTTTTTTTACCATAAACACAAAAAATTTAAATTTTCTACTTGTAATGTGAACAAACAACAATGAAGAAGTTCAGTTTTCTGTCCTAGAATAGTCTACAAATCCTTATAGTGCTTTATAGTATTGAATTGACCTTTAGCTGACATATAAGTTTAGTAATTTTCACTCCTTCCCAGTACGTAGTTTATTAAGATGGAAATAAAATGGTTACCTGCTAAAAATTATTACTAAGCTCTGTTAAACTTAACTGCTCAGAGATCACACACACACTGGCAGCAGTTTCTTCAGTGTATCACTGGACAGCACAAAATTTCTTTATCATTCTATATTAAAGCCATGTGTTGGGCTAAAATACAAAATATTGAGTCAGTTTCTCTGAAGTGATTGTGCTTTAATGCGAGGATGTTGCTTCATGTTATTTTCATACAAGTTTATTTGCTAGGATTATGAATAATTTGCCTCTTTTTAATGAGCACTAGAGCTAAGAACTTGGAACTTGGTTTAGTATGAAAAATTAGTTTAAGTTCTAAGAAATGGTAGGGTATATTTTGGAGCAGGCTCAGTGGACTTCTTTTGATACAGATCTTCTTGTTCAATAAATGCTATGTATCACTAGGAAAAAGAGCAATTCAAATGTGTTTGATAAAAGCTGGAGTAAGAAAACAATAATCCAAAGGAAATTTGCATTGAGGACAGTCACGTGGAGAAGTGTTCTCACAAGAGCAAATACAGCAGCAGGCACAGTACTTCTGACCTGCTATTCATTGGTAGTATTGGATATTGAAGAACTGAGCAGTAGCAGGTAAATAGAGCTCCTCACAGCTGAATAATGACTGGAACCTAAACTTGTGCAACTGCTGCTCTAAATTGTTACTTGAGCATTTACCTATTAAAGACTCTGATTTACTGGGATACAATAAAGAATGTTCTATGTATAAGGCAGAATTAACTGTACCAAAGGCTGCAAAGGCTTGTGTTATCCAGGTCACTATTCTTGTATATATATCAAGTGAACATGATGTTATTTATAATTCCAATGTCTGTTTATTCCAAATGCCTAAAAACCAAGTTCAATTAAAATTTGGAAAGGCAAAGGGGAAAGTGTTAAAAGTCATATAACTTTTTGTTCAGAATATCAAAATGACAATTCTTTTTGTCACAGAATGTGTTTGTTTCTCAAATTGGAAAAAAAAAAGTAAATGCCAGCTGGTATTGTAAAATGGGATTTTAAACTGTATGTCTGATGGGAATGATTCATGTGCTACAGCAGTGCAACGCTCTCTTTGGTGCTGAAGTTTTATTTCAAGAGATGCTGATCCATGGTGCCATGGAACTCCTACAGAACTTGTCCTCAGCTTATGTAATCTTGTTCATTTGCCAAAGGAAGCAGTCCATATTGTTGGCTGGAAACCTGCTTCTCTGACTTGAAGCTGCTGGGTGTCCCCTGGCAAGGTCCCAGTGGAAAGAGAATAAGAGATTTTAGCTTCCAGTAGCATCCCAGTCTAAAAACCAATATTTGCAAAATGCTGTTTCTTTTTCTCCAGTTGGAAGTGGTAGAGTTGTCACTGAAGAAAACACCTAGGCAGCTTTCAACTTTTACTGATGACTGGGTCATATCCAGTATATGCTTCCTATGCATCTTGGATTACTTAAACCAGTTCTTTCAGTAAATCGAAGAGGCAACCAAATCTACTCTATCAGAAGATACTTCATGATTAATGTCAGGAAAAAATTCTATTTTATTACTTAGATTCTCTCATCTTCTCCCTTTGAAAACTTCACCATTTTCCAGCCCTCAGCTACCTAAATAGCTGTCAACAGCACTCAAACATAATAGCGAGTAGGCTGTTTATTTTGTATTTAACAACCCCTGACACTGACTTACTGCTAAAGTACATTTTAATTGGGTGATAAAATATGTACAGTCTTGTTGTCACACTTTTCTAATATCTTCCTTCTCCAAAAAAATCCTCTGACCACACCCTTTGTCTCAGGAACCCCTAATGGGGATCAGTATTTTGAGAAAAACTTTCTTGGAGCATTTGTTATAACATGTTATGTATACTTGTGCTGGCTTAGGTTGTCATTGTAGTGATGTATTCATGCCAAAGAAACAAGAACTTTGATTTTAGCCATTGTGTTAGATCTTTCCATTTTCTGGTGACTTCCTGTAGCCATGTGCTGCTTGTTTTCTCTTATTTCTGTTAGACTTTTTTTTTGTGGGGGGACTAGGATTCCTTTTGTTCATGTTTTTAAAATTTCCAGTCGCAGAAACACAGAAGAAAAAACAAAAACAGTGGTGTAAGTGTAGGATTTTTTCTGTCAAGATGTATTAAGGTTCCTCCAGCCTTATGTGAGCAGCTGTAGTGTCGAGACGCTATTTTACTCTAACATTGTGTTAGCAGCCACTCCAGGGTGGCTGTGGTATCCCTGGATCACTTGAAGTCTTTTCAAGAGATGGAATTGGAATCTGCCATAAGGTTCTTAGTCAATAATGGGAACTTGGAGTGTGACCTGATGGTTCCCTTGCTGGGCATATGGTTTCCCTGTCACGCTCTGTTGCCTTAGGCAATTCTGTGGTCCTGGCTTTCCAGTCATCTCTGGGTTAGATTTTGACACAGGAGAAAGGCAAGAGGGCTGCAGAAATCCCCTGACAAGTGTGCAAAATACTATACAAGGACAATTTAGAATGTGTGTGAGGAGCAGCAAAAAGGAATATTTAACTTGCCAAAAGAAACTTAATTATTTTGATGACAAATCTTGCGACTTCCTACTGTACCTTTCAGTCTTTGTGTTTATCGTTCTTTCCTACCTCTTACTCTGTCTTTTGGGGCTGGGTCTCATTTATGGGCGTTGATTTTAGTTATGTGAAGAGCAAGTGCTCTAATACCATCTCTTTCTTTCTGAGGAACTCTGGAAGATGAAGACATCTTCCCACACAGAATCATTTTCCTATTTAACACATCTTCATGAGCATTCATCAAACTGCTCATTTGATCTAGAGCCTGAAGCACTGGGAGCTTATGAATGAAACTGCCAAGACTAGGATCTTTCCTACCATATGTCATCACTTCCCTGAAGAGAGATGGAGATTGATACATGGAAGCTGTTTATAAAACAGACTAATCCTTGGTAAATTGTGGGTTTGGCCCAGAAATAGTACAGGCAGGCTAAATTATAGAGTATATTTCTGGTTTAGTTAGGACCTTTAAAATAAACATATATAAAAATGTGTTTATGCAGACCCACAAATATGTGAGTAAATAAATGTATGCTATCATTAACTACATCAAAGTAAACAGGATTTTTTTGAGAAAGTACCTTCATAGTTTACCTGGAATTCCTGAACCAAGTTAAAGTTTTATAAAGCATGGATAGAGACAAGGCTTATCCGTAGTGTTACCTGTCCACATATTATCAATATCATTTAGTAATTTTATTTTTATATATCTAAAAAGCCTTTTAGGTTGCTAACAGATAGTTGATAGTCATGGTAGTTTCTGTCACTGGAAAAATAACTATGTAAATAACAGAAAAATATGTTTGTATGACATATAGATTCAGTCTATAACAGTTTGACTCAAGACTGTCAACTGTGACATATTGGGGTCATGCACAATACATTTGTAAAGAGTTTTGAATGGTTTTATCTTCTGAGTTTATGAATGCCAACAATTAAACTATGCTGGACATTACATCTTAGAGCTTAGATAAAAATTCCTGATCAGCACCTGCAGATGTGATCATCTTGCAGGTTTTTTTAAGGAATTGAAGTTTAATACTTTTCTATTAGTCCACAGAAATTCCATTACTATGATTATTTATTTTGGACCTGTTGTCATGAAGAGATCTTTTTATGAGAGATATACACTTACCCCCTGCCCTTCCATATTCTTAGTCATATGGAGGAAGAATCTGAGAATTCTGGATAGATCCAGAAGTAGTGGTGTTCTTAGCAAGCAGTGATTTATTTGGATTTGGTCAACAGAGCTTCATTTGATCTAGCTTTTTCTAGTTCAAAAAGATGGGCAATAACTTGACAATAGAATGCACTGAGACATGTTTGTTTTTCATAGTATGGTTACTACAGTAATGAAGAGCACAGCTTCAGTTTATGCATTAACAGCAGCTCTACTGACAAGAAATATACATAAGGCTAAAAATGTACACATGACAAGAATGGCAATGGCAGAGCCATTATCCATAACAATGGTTAGAATCAATGATGAGTAACTTTTAACACATGCTGTTGGCTCAAAAAGTTTCTGCTCTGCATTTTTACCTTGAAATGTAGATAGGAGAGAATATGGTTTGGTGCCTTTTATCCTGTAGCTATATTAAGTCAATTCCCCTAAGGCCTGTCTGTATAGGTAAACAATTTTGTTTAGTCAGCAGGCTGACATTCACACAGGCTTTTCCTCTTCTCGGTAACAGAAGTTAGGAGTCCACAAGTATCTGCTGTATGCTTCTAGAACTTCTGTTGTGGTCAATTATCCATAGCAAGAAAATAGCTAAGTTTTAGACAGAAGCGCAGCTAATTAAAAATCTACCATAAACCCCGCAAGAGTTGGTGTCTGTTTATCCCTAAGGAGTGTAAATCAGGCTATTAAATGGTCTACAGTAGTTTTTAGGAAATTGTGGATGATAAACAGCAGGGTGAATGAGCCAGTCATTCAGTATTTTAGCTACCTTCAAATTGGTCAAAATGGTCAATACTGGACACTTATCAGAGAATGTATTGATATCACATGAGCTGAAAAGTAATCTAGTTGAGAGATAAGTCTGGAATCTGAGGCTATTGTCATGGCAGCTGTAGTATTCAGACCAAATGTAGACAGGATTTAAGGAATAAATTTAATTTTAAAATGTGTGAATTCAGAGTAATTTCTTTGACCTTTCACACAGATGTGAGTACAAACTTAATCTAGCTTCAGTTTTGTGCATTTGGTGTATTTGTGAAGACCCCTTTGTTTCTTTCAAAAAACTGCCAGCTAATGAGATTTTTCAGAAAACCCAGAGAAGATTCTCCAAACAGAAAAGTTTTAAATGTGAGCTTGTGCTGTGCAAGGTCATTTTTAATTCCTAGTTGACTTGAAAAATGCTGTATGTCAAACTGCACTAGGAAAACCTTCATACATAATTAGAGGTTCAGATTGGCTGGAAACACTCAGTGGTGTTGTCTATTGCCAAAGAGAGTAATTTAATTACTGTCCATATGCCCCGTTGGGCCTGACTGAAGCCCCATGTTGCCTGGATAGACTTGATTAGTGAAAGTGTTTCTCCAAAACTAAAATCCTTGCCTTGCTCAGCCAGTTTTGGATGGTGCCTCTTTTCTGCATCTCCTGCTTCTCACTTTCATAGTGATCTACTACAGAGAGACTTCTGATTCATCTTGTCGAGCCATTAATGGCCCAATAGCTCAAAACTTCTTTTTTATTAGCTTTGGATTGCATTGAGCTTTTTCAGAACTTTGTATTTTTTGACCCAGTCAAGTTTCAAAATATTTCTCACTGCCTGTATTGATTGTTAGAGATTTTCCATCAACATTTAGATGGTTGCTTTTTCAATATATATTCATGAATATGTTCTGTCTGTTTTAAAGGTAGGGAAGTGTGAGGCTCAGGACAATTCTAATTTGTGTGACGTCTCAGAAATGACAGGACTGATGACAGATCATCACAAACCTGTCCAGCTTGTGTTTCCAATAATCCTAGTACATCATTCATTGCAACTGTGGAAGCATTAGCACTATCTTAAGAATGTAGCTGATTTTAAAAATACATTTTCATTTTTACTTATCGATTTACATATGCCATACACAGGACTGTTAAGAATCATAGTTCATAAAGGTAAATACTGACATCTGTCTAATACAGCTTGTAAGAACACAAGAGGAATTTTTTTATGAGAAGTAACTGTAAATTAGTTTGGAACCAAAATCACATGACCAGCTATAGCACTGTTTGATTAAATCTTAGTGTCATGTGAACAAAAACATTTGTAATTTAGTACTTCTAATATTAAAAACTAATTTGAAAGTAGATTTTTTTGGGGGGACTGTATTGTGCTGGCCAGGGAAGATTTTGATAGGAACTCTAGTGAATAGGAATGAAGTTGTGCAGTATTGTTAGTCTGGTTGTCATTGATACCGTGATTTCTGCCATGTTGGGTCCTGCTGCACTTGGGCCACAACAGCCCCCAGCAGCTCTACAGGCTTGGGGAGGAGTGGCTGGAGAGCTGCCCAGCAGAGAGGGACCTGAGGGTGCTGACTGACAGCTGGCTGAACATGAGCCAGCAGTGTATCCAGGTGGCCAAGAAGGCCAACAGCATCCTGGCCTGCATCAGGAATGGTGTGGCCAGGAGGACCAGGGAGGTGATCCTGCCCTTCTACTCAGCCTTGGTGAGACTGCACCTTGAGCACTGTGTACAGTGCTGGATGCTGCAGAATAGGAAGGACTTTGAGGTGCTGGAGAGGGTACATAGAAGGGCAATGAAGCTGGTGAATGTTTTTGTGCAATATAGTTGCAAGATTCCCATCACAAAAATAAAACCTCAAAATTCCTTTGTCTTTATGTGGTTAAAGCCATTACAGCAATACCTGGAGTATAATTTGGAGCTTTCTCAAGTAAAAATGTAATGTTTTCTGTTGTTAAAAATAACAAAAAAAGCAGCTTTCTGGTTTGTAACTTTCAGAAAATAATGTCTTAACTGATTTTAATTTTTTTTTTTTTTTTTTCTGAGCAGTGGTGTAAAATTGTTCAGTTGCAGTACAGTGACTTATAAATGTTCCTTTTTGTAGCCACCCCTGGGAAGTCTTGGTATACTTATCTTTGAGAAATGATAAATGGGACTGAAGATCAAAAGATAAATTGTAGCTAAAGAAATGAATAGCTGTAATCTTTGTACCAGACAATAAAACCTAGTGATGAGATCACTAGACAATAAAACCTTTCCATTATAGAAGACTTTGTGAAATTAAAATCAACTTCTTTTTGGTGTATTTGAGACTGTACATAGCTTTGCCAAGATGACAAGAAAATGCTGAAATGGTGATACTTTGTATATATATACAAAAATGCCTGATGTAAGCTTTATGCAGGAAAACAACCTGGGGTTCGGAGAAGTCTTGAAGTTTGGGGTCTGTGCTTCCCATTCTTAATTCTGTTCTTGCACTTGCTGTCTTGTTTGGCATAGCAGAGTTGCTGTAGCCTGGGCTGTTAAGCATCTGTCTTAGGTGTTAAAAAAAACGAACAACAAAATAAAAAAATACTAGAAATATCTCGGAATCAGGTAAACGTATGAAAGTTGAAATGGAGAGGTGGAAATCTTACCTTCTGAAGTGGTGTGTGAGAGAAAATCAGAAATCAGGTTTCTGTACCAAATACTATTCATGCAAAACTTAAGGTTGTTTGTTTTTTTCTCTTCTTTGTTTTTTTAAAATTTATTTTAATTTTTTTTTTTAAGAAACAGAAGATAAGTATCCTCTGTTTCAGGTTGCTTCATTGATTGAGGAAGCAGTGTAGTAGCTCTCACTGACAAATCTTTTAAAATTATTGATAAAGGGCAGATGAAGCAGTTAAAGGCAAATGATACTGTGACAGTAAAACAGCATATTAAATCCAACCATGTGTGTTCTTGGAAAGAGTTAAAAATCTGAAATGCATGATAAATGTTAGTATTTATCTGTTGATCATTTGTCTTAATATTTAAAGATGTACTTTTCTACTGCAGTATAAACTGTGAAGATGGCCCTTCCCCAGCCAGCTCTGTTCTTGCTGTGTAAGGTCTTATGTTACTTCCGAAGCAAGAATGGGTCATCTAATATCAGAAGTTACATAAGATTAGTGAAGTTCAAATATCAAATTTCATTCAATCTGGTTGTTTTATATTTACTCATATTATTTCCCGATCCTAATTTTTTTGCCTCATGTCCTTAAAAATAAGTATAAACACAAGTTAGTGTTAAAAATTCTCTTTTCATTTTTAGGAGACCACAACATTTCAAATTCTGATATGCTTATTCTTTGGGAGTCTTCAGAATAGGCCTTTCATGTATTATTAATTGAGCAGAAAATAGAAATTTTGGCAGTGTCAGACAGAGAACATAAAATCTGAAACAGATCCAGTGGCATGGAATTTTCAAAGTGATCTTTGATTAAGAGGTTAATAGCATTTATGAACCACAGTCTCAAATTGTTGTGATAATTCCCACCATAATTACCACAGACATATCACAAAAGGTCCAGGGGTTAATTTAGTTTGTGTTAGTATTGAAAAGTTTACAAGCTTATTCAGAACTTGCACACAACTTTTGATTTGGCAGATTTGGACTTCGAATTCTAAGGAATGGTTCTCTAAAGATTTCTCACACTTATAGTTTGTGTCAGTATTTCTGTCTCACCCCAGCTGTAGCCCTCCCACTTTCCTACAAGCCCAACAAACCAACCAAAACCTAACAAAATCAAACATTCAGAATACCTGAAAAAACAATCTTCAGAATCCTAAATAAAAGCAATTATGATTTGTCTGCAAGAGGAACTTCTACCTCGCCATGTGCAGACAACTTTCCTGTAGTCTCAATGATGATGCAGTGTTTGTGCAAAGACAGAGATAAAATAGACTGCAGTTTAATTTTGCACTTTTCCATTCCAATGCTTTAACAATGTGGTGCGGTTTATATTCTTCTGTGATTTATTTCTCATGCAGGCAATAGTCCTAAGTGACTGAAATACGTAGTTCCAGGCAAAACATTTAGTTTCTGGCTTCTTGATGGAAATATGAAAATGCCAGTTAACAGATTGTTGTGCAGAAGTTCTGCCTTCTCTAAAGCATCAGATTGCAGCACTTTATAAAATGCAAATAGATGAAGCAGGCACTGTAAATTCATTTGCTTTGGTGTGGTACTGGAGAGGGAGAGGAAAGATTCCTTGCTGATGGGGAAAAAGTTAAGTTACATTCAGAGAAGATTCTCTGTATTGATCAGTGGTTTGTTATACTGTGATAGAAATTGGTTTGAACTGAGGATGGTAGATCAAGGCAGTCAGTCAGGCCTGTAATAAATCACTGTCAATAATGGTGCTGGACAAATTACTTAGAATCTCTGTAAATGATTCCTTTCATATTCAGACTATCAGGAAAATATACTTTTACATTCTCAAATGTGTTTTAAAGGTAAAATAGTTGTATCAGAGAATGAAGATGAAAAATCTACAGTACTCTTGACCGTGATGTATGCATTTGCTAAGAAAAAGTAGATTGTCTTTGTGCTTTTCCTTTGTTTTCTCTCAGCTACTTGCGATAAGGACCCTTCAGTGTTTGGAACTTCAGTTCTTTCTGTCAGGAGCTCTTTCAAAACAGCATGCAGTACTTTGGCTGACTGGAGTGTATCAATCACATTTGGTGATACTGTACCTTAAAAAGGGTTGTTTTTCTTTTGTATATTGTAAGATATGAAGTGTGATAGTAGTTTAAGTACCTCATGAAAAAAATCAGTGTCCACGGAAATAGAGACAGGTTCTGTTTAGAGACAGCTGGGAGGTGTTACTAGAGCTCAGGGAAAGGATATGTAGAATAAAGGTTAACCCCCCTCTAGTTCCTGAAACTTGTAAGGTAAATTGTGAATTCTGAAGACTATGGAAATTAGCTGGAAATGAACACTAAAGGAACAAACCTATATATTTAGTTTTCAATGCAAACCACTAAGGGTTTGCCAATCCTTACAGTGAATAACCATCTGTTCTGCAGCAGTGGTTTTCTGTAACATTTATATCTTGCTCAAGGCTAATCAGGAAAGCTTTATAAATTGTTGAAATCACTTTATAGCACATTTAGAGCTCATTTCCCAGCAGTTTAAGGGGCTGCAATGAAGCTAATAGCCTTCTGCATTTCTTAAGTGTTTGTGATTTAAAAATGATGTGACATTTATAACACTTAAGAATTATTTCCAAAAATAACATGGTAAATCTGATCATTATGTAATCAATACACAGTAAAAGTCCTAGTGCTGAAAGGGCCTGATTTTCATTGTGCTGCCTGATTTTCCTGTTGTTTGACAGTGATGAATGCATAATAGTCGCATGAGAAATACCAGATACCAAAATGTTTATCAGGTTTAATATCCTCATCAAAGACATAGAACTTTGCAGATATGTGACAGTAGTTTGGAAGAGGTTATAGATTGTGTCCCTTCAGCCACCTAAAAGCAAGGACAATTAACCCAAAGAGACTGCTCTTTGCTCTGTACCCCCATTTAATGAAACATTTTATAACTTTCTGTCAGAAACATTAAGATATGAGAAATGCTGAGCACTACAGTGATTGAGTCACAAAACAGTCACACAGTAGGAGGAGATGGAAACAAAGCTGGCTGAAATATTTTTTTCACATAATTTAGTTGAAAATTCCCATACGTAAAAGTGCGAGGAAAATCTTTCCTGTTGTAAAACATCTTGTAACTTGTTTTGTTGTCCAGGAGCAAGCCAAGTCCAGGAGCCTGTAAGGGTTTTTATCAACCGGGCTAATCATGTTTTACCTTGCCTGACCTACCTGGGCTTAAAACCCATTCCTAGTTATTATTTGCTGGTTGCCACGTGTTCTCAGTTCAAGACCTCAGATACAGTTCCTTTATCAATAACTTAAGGTATCTGTGACATTTTTCTTAATTATCAAGTCAGTTAACACAGTAATATATTTTTCTTAATTACCATGAGGTGTGTGGAGGTAAAGGATATAAACCGAGACCCTTTTAATAAGATCCAATGATGTAATGCCAACCAGAATGTTGTCTGGGTCTCTTCAGTCACTTTGAAAATTTCAGAGCTCCTGATTTCTGGGTTGTGATAACTGTTGATTCACTTCTATTTAGCGTGTACATGTTCTGTCTTGATGACAGGTATTAGCGTTTTTTAAACTTCTTTTAATTCTGTGTTACAATCCTTTGTTCTTATCTCTACCAAAGGCTGTGAATTTTCTGCCTTCTCAGTACTACTTTTTCATTAATCCTCGAGGATTGAATTTGGAGCTATACAGTAGGAACCTTGCTTGTATCAAGGATATAAATCAAAGCTGGTAGTTAATGGCCACTGAGTCAAGCTATATTTAAAATAAATATTGATCTGTTAATTTTGTGCATAAACCTGGACTTACGTCTGTAGCATTTCTCAGTAATTGGTCTCAGTAATTTGTTTGCAATCTAAGAGGCTAAGTGCCTAATATGGTAGTGCTGGGTCTTATTTAATAAATTTATTGAATAATAATAGGATGGTAATTATTGCAGTTTTCTATGTCTGCAGTTGTTCCACGGTGCTATGGAGGCTGTTAGAATTTCTAATCAGATGCATGTCATAAACTATAAATGGGAGCTTTGCATCCTGACGAAACCGTTGAGCCTGAGAGTATTCAAAATACCCTTTGTCTTCAGCATGACAATGCAGCCACTTCTCATTTCAGTGGATCCACTGTAGTTAATTGTATCATACTGTTACTCAATATACTTGACTTTATAGTAAATTGTTCCACGTGCGATAATAGATTTGTTTCTTCACTGCTTGTGGTTTATTAGACTAATAAGAGTATACTGCTTTGAGTAATAAATTACAAGGTTAGGGCTTCTAATGTTTAGGGTTATCATTAGGCATTGCAGCCTGGAGCTAGATTTGACAAATGCTGTTTGCTAATGGAGTATATTTAAAGGAAAATCTGCATGAATTAGAATTAATTACTGACATATTGAAGCATATAGAAACAGCTAATGTCAAAGGTATACCAGTGCTGTTGATTCAGTGCTATCATGTGTGTATGGTTAGAGAACCCTGTTCATGTAAATATTTATTCAAATAAACATGCAGACTTGCTGTTCAAAGTGCTACCATTCTGTGGCCTGAAGTTTTCAGGCTTTTACATCTTTTTGAACTCTATAATGAAGTTTAGGTATTTAAGCATTACAGAGAAGCAACCAGCTGGGATCACTGAAGCAGCTGTATGATAAATAGCATGAGAACTCACAGTCTGAAGGCATGGCAAATCCAGCTGTTACCTGTGATTGGGAAAGCTAGATGTTCTGTCTGGCTTTTTGCTTTGCAAAGAGTAAAGGGAAACCTGAACACAGCCCAGGCAGTTGTCTCACGATCTGCCTGCCACCTAAGATACTGTTCTTTATTATTTTTTCTATTTTACCAAAAGGAACACCATTGTTTAGTAAGACAAAGGCAGAAAAGAGAATGGGAGAGCTTTAAACGGCCATACTTGCAATATTTCATAAACACTGTCAGCTACTAACTTTGCGAATATGAAGGGAAAATTATGGCAATGGAGTAGTCTAAGTTAGATTGGATTTGGTGCAGCTTGAAGAAGCTCTGAACTATTACAAACCAAGATGACCTTACTGGCAACAACTTGCCTTTTCAAAGGAACAACTTTAAGGGAGTCTGTGATCCAAGCAAATACTTTCTCGACTGCTATCCATACTGCAATCTTTCATCTCTATCTTGGAAAGCTAAATACAGATATATATACAGCTGAATACCATTTTTATACCAGCAAATACAGTCTGCTGTACAAATAAGTGTTTTTATTAATGTTGTTTATGTTTTGTTTTTTTACACATTCCTGCTAAGGAGTCTTGCTCAAGCTGTATGCTTAGGAAAAAAAATATTTTAGAAAAGTACCTTTGTCTAATGGAGCAGCAGGCTCATTTGCGGCTTAATGATCCAGCAGAATAGGAGAGGTTAGTAAGGGCCATGACAGGCAGTGGCTCTGGAAGAATTTGTGACTCCCAACTCAGCCAAAGCACACTCTGAAGCAGAAACTCCATCAACATTTGAGATTTTGCTGTACATAATTCCTTTGCTTCTGGACAGTGAATGCTCAGGCCGGTTACCCTGCTCTTTTATCCCCCATTCCTACTGCTCTGGTAGGGCCTGGAGTAGATAGGAGCATCAAACTGGCTTTTTTTTTCTTTTTTTAATTTTTTTTTCCTTTTTTTTTTTTTTGGATGGCATTTCATGTCGGGTCTGTGCTTATCATTTGTAGTGGATGGATGATGCAGCTTTAAGGAGGTGTTCTGAAATGGATTTTAACTACCTGATTTTTGTTTTGTTTCAGATATCAAATGTATTTCTTTAAATTACATTTTCTGTGGTTTTCTTCTTTCTCCCTGAAGCTGGAAAATGTCTGGAATCAGTTGTATTAAAACAGGATTAGCAAGTGTTTGGCTCTGAAAACTCTAACATCCACGGAGCCAGGAAAGCTTCAGCTAGGCTGTATTAACTGATATACATGAATAGTCCCATCATGGAGTAGTAGGGAATAGTGACATATGCACAAAAACTATTATAGCTCATCATTCATTTTCCAGTAGAATAATTCATAAACATTCATGAAAGTTTAGCTATGCCAAGTGACAAACTTCCCATCCTGCTGCCCTGAAAAGCCCAAGATTTTTCATTTTAAAGTGTAAACATTTTATTATGATACTTTTAGATTAGAATTGTGTAAATCTCTTAGCAGTGAATTTGTTGCATATATTTCTTACTGAATACGTAGCTGCAAGTAAACTTTCTATGATATTCCTGATATGTAATTTACTTAGACAAGGTAGTAGGGAACAATAACATTATGAAATATTGGACCAAAAATGATATCAAGAGAGTATTTTCAAGGGGATAGGGAGCATAACACAAAATGAGCAAATAAAGGCTTATTTGCCATGTGTTTTTTTGCAAAATGTTATGAGCATTTTATTGACTATTTCTTCCACGTGAATTATGCATGCACTCCAGTGCCTTTGGGAAGATGCAAAACACAATATAAGATGAATGGAATTCATGACCTCCTGATGGTTTCTAAGATACTGCTTTAAATGAAAAACTGGACAATTTCATATCTATCAAAGATTATTTCCTTCCAACACAGATAAGCAAGAATATTGCAGCAAAGGGAAGATTTCTGTGTTTTCCCTCTGATGCCTCCTACATGGCATGCAAGTGAGATATTGCACACTGGTGCACTGAAATTGCATTTCTGCAAGCTAAGAAATCATTTTTCTAGTAAACTATAACGAAAAGTAAAATGTGTCCTAATTTCTTGAATAATGTTAGTGAAGTCTGTTAACTTTTTAAACATTACATGTATAACACCTGACTGACCTTGGGCTCAAATAATGAATTCTTCTGGTGGACCAACCAGACTTGTTCTTTTACGGTAAACAGAAGCTATAACTGTGCAAGGGAGGAGCCAAAGCTGACACAGAAGCAACTTTTCCCATGTGATGGCCTTACTCTCAGTCCTGTGCTCACTGCTCTTTTGCATCACACCTGCTTCCAGCTTATCCATGTTAGATGTGAGTTTGGGGCATAAATATCAAATATATATTTTTTTCCTGTTCATAGTTGCAGAAGATATTTTATTTTCTAAATGTAGTCTTAGCTGCTGCTTAATAATAAGATATTAATCAGTGCACCTTTACAAGATATGATATTTCAAAAAATAAAGTCCTCATTATTCTCTTTTGGACTATATTTAAGAAATTTTTTTTCTTTGTTACTGAAATTAATTGTAAATACCTAAATTAATGCTTGTGCAAAATTAGGCTAGTGGATGTCTGACAGTTGAGTTCATTCTATAGAAAGGAAGTTATGAGTACAGAATTCAGAAAGGGGCAGTAGGGGAGTACTGGACTTGAGTAATAAAAACAGCAGTGTCTGAGAGGCTTGCTTCCTTTCCCTAAAAATAGATGCTTATATCCCTGATATACATGTCATGATCACATGAGTTCTTGATATTGATCCATATTTTTAGTGTTTTCAGTCCTTTCTGAGTGTTTAGTGTTGTCATGCACATTTTGTAAGTGGAAAATACTGTTCTTTTCATTAGTTTCTTCAGCAGCCTGCTCAAGTTAATATAAAGAAGATAGGCATTTGAGATAAATTATATGATGGAGCAGCCAGAGACTTAAAGGCATAGTCTGAGGATAAACCCATTTTTTACAGGATCCAGAGCAGAAAACTGTGTTATTTTTATGCAGTAGTTAGAAAAGGTAAGCAAAATTTTATGTTCCTGCTGTCCATGCACTGTGCTGTGTGTGTTCTGGTGTGAAATGTTTAGTATCAATACAAGAATAATGCTTCATGTCCTGACCTTAAATTCTTTCAGATTTTTTAAAATTCAGGTAAATAGAGGCTACACTTACAAAATCATCATTTCTCCTCCACAAATATCAACAATAATAATAAAAGTGATCTATAAAACCAGAGGAGTTCTTATATTTAGATAACATTGGGATGAGAGAGGTGTGAATCCTGTGTTGTTTTTTGGTCATACCTGGTAATAAAGGGAAGTTGGGAAGCAATGCTTACAGGTAAATAAGAAGCATTACTGAGTATTAAGCCAGATCTTGCTGACTACTCTTTGTAATAGGGTTTAAAATATAAAGAGAATATTGGAGGGGTGGGGGGAAAAGGATAATGTGACTTATCTACCACAAAGGCCTATGTGTGCATTTTAGATGTAATGATATATTTTCTTTTGTAAAGTGATGTATTCTAACCTATTACATTTTACATTTATCTTACTCTATTACGTTTTCATAGATGTTGGCTCATGTTGTTCTCCCGAATGTGCTATTGAATTAATATTATAAATAGATGGCTTTGGCTGTCTTTCTAAATGGAAAGCTTTACTGAAAGCTTTACTCATCCTTTTAGGGTTTTTCCAACTGATTACTCTCGCTCATTCTGCTTACCTATGTTCTCTAATCTCTTTTCTCTCTTTTGTGACACTTTGAAGTTGATGTGAACTAAAAAAGAAATGCAAACTGAAAATGTTCTATTGCTTTCTGTTCTATTTCAGCACCTTAAAAATGAAATCAATTTGTGTGTTCCTGTATAAAAAGGATTGTCTTTCATCTCGCTCCAAATTAGGGATACAGGTAACAGATTTACAGCACTGTGGAAGTTGTGATGATGTATTTTAACACATGGGATGGTTTTTAACGTAGCTGTAGTTCCATTTTACTAGTGTGAAGCTGAACTCTGTCTCTTTAAATAGCCCATTAGAGCCCCTAATCGGAAAATCTGCAGCTCTCAGCTGCTTCTGTATATGCATCATGCAGGAAGAGATGAAGTATCTCGTGTCCTGTGGCTCAGAGACTTTTCCACACAATAAATAAGCAATGAAGTACATGACAAGATTTTAAGCAAGATTTTTAGCATATAGAAGATTTTCTAGATTTATGATATGGATTATTGATAGAGCCAAATGTTATTCTGAAAGAATATATCTGTTATTTATTGAGAGGTATAATGTATTCTTTTATGGCCAGATAGGTGATCTACTACAGTCATTCACTTGCACATTTATAGAATCGTAGAATATGCTGAATTAGAAGGGACCCATCTGGATCATTAAGTCCAACTCCTGTTCCTATGTAGGGCACCCCAAGAATCACACCATGTGCCTGAGAGCATCATCCAAAAGCTATATGTTTGCATATACATGCACATACTTGGCAGCACGTGAATACTTTGCTTCTCCTTTTAACTAGGGATAACTGTTAACTGGCATGCGGACTTTAGTCCTCCACTGTCAGTAGAGGGATGTAATTCAATACTGGATCTAAAGTTTGCCATGACTGCTCAGTTTTGACTTAGAGCTCTTTGTTTTGGGCTATCTGGAGGAGTTACTGATCTGTGGGAGGCAGAACACAAGTACAGGCCTCCTGAATGCAGTTGTAATATGAATTGTATGTTTAGTCACATTAAAATAGTTTCTCTTCAATGCAATGATTGAAACCAAGGTCTGTTTTAAATTTTTTAAAGTGTCACACACTTTATGGAACTACAGATAAAGGTTATTTTTCTGTTTACATGTAAGCTCAGGTTTTCAGGAATGTGATTGCACTGAGCATTTTTTAGTGTGACACTAATGCCTAGCCTGAACTCAGGAGGAAACCAGTGCTATAAGGTGAGGACAGTGAAGAACCAGAATTCTTAACATACAGCTCTTATAAGTGGTATCACAGTAGTGGCTGGAGTAAGAAATAAGGCAAGAAAACAAGAAATAGATAAAGAGTCAAGAGATGATGTAAATATGAGGGAAGCATGGAAAATGAACTGGGAGAATGGGAAGAGAGAAGTAAGATTTGCTGTGTTACAGGAAGGTTGGTTTGCTGCTGCAGGGATTTTTCAGTACTTGAAGTAATTGTATGGGGAGATACTTGTGCTCAGTGGTTTCTGCAGTTATCTACACTCAGTTCACATTAGGTTGACATAAAGTGAAGTTGTTTAGAATCTTCAGTCTGGGGTCCCTAAAATGATTTGTTCGTTCCATAAGGGTTTTTTATTTCAGGCAGACATAGGAACTTTGTGTGAGAAATTCTTGAGCTATTTCCGTTAGAGGAACAGCTTTTAAGAGGCTTTGGTCAGGAGGAAAGAATTAAATAAGTCAATGGGTGTGAACTTTTGCTAAGCCCCTGAACAACCTTTAGCACAATATAATTTCTAGTTTTTGTGTTTTGCCTTGGGAGTCGAGAATGGGGGTCAGGGATTTAATGGCTTATCACTTTTCTGTATGTCTGTAAGATTCTAGTTGTCTTATCAACCTAATAACTACAGATGGCAGGGTTTGGATGAGTCAAGGGCAAATGAGGTTGGGATATGAAGTGTGATCAGGCAAATAGAAGAGAAGGAGGAGAAAGTTCAGCTCAATATGATCTGTGTAGCATTTGGTGCTCCTATTGCTCTACAGAGTTCAGCTCTAACTTCTCTGAGCTTAGCATAACTGTTTCTGTGGATCTGTGGTACTGGATGGCTTCTTAGAAAACATCTAATCTTTTTAGTGTAAGTCTTGTTCCAATAAAAAGCATCTAGTATATGCTGCTGCAGTGTAATTTTCTAATGTATGATCTTGCAAGGAGGTTGTCAGCTGGATTAATTTATCTCAGCCAGTGAAATAAAAAGCAATCAATAACAAAAGATGAAGTAAATGACTAGTAATAGGTGTATCTGATTGTTTAAATGAAGCATACCATATGCATTATTATGCCTAACAGAATGTGAAATGCACTTTAGATATGACAGTGGTGCTAGTTTACTAAATTATACAGCATAACAGAGTGAACAAGGCAACATTAGTGGACAAGATAATTTAATCTAAGAATCTCGTTAAAATAAGATTTACGTTTTTCATTTGTGGCAAATGTGACTGGAGATGTAAAATTTTAAACAAAAAATTTAAATTGTCTTTTGTTTATCAGAGGACTTGAGCTGCTTCTGATTTCAGCTGTGCTTACAGCACAGTGCCAGAGCTAGAACAACTGCTCCCTGTAAATTCTAGGTCACTACTCTGACAGCAGTCTGAAAGGCACAATATCCCGTTCCTGTTCATTCTTATCCAGGGCAGGAAATAGTATTTGCAGACCAAAACTAACCTGATATTGTCTTCTCCTTAACTTTCTCTGTCTGAAAATTGTGTTTGTTGTTTTTTCATGCTTGCATGGAATGCCCACTGTTAAAACTTTTCAAGGGGAAAATGATATCCTACTAAAAATTAGTGAGACTTCTAACAATATTAAGAGGAATAAGAAGCTACCTAGAGAGTTCTCTTCAAACAAGGACTGGAGTTTAATATACATGTGAAGGGATTAGGTGTTCTTAACGATCAATTGATAACAAAAATAACCCATAGTGAGGATTCCAGCTGGACCCTACAAAACGATTCCCAGTTTTTTAATTACTGGGACTTCTGATCTTTTCCAGAATTTTTATTTGTTCCGCATTCTTGTCGAAATCCCAGCTAATCTTGGATTACTAGGAAATAGCATAGGAAGAGAATCTTCTTCATCAGCTGTAGTTGTGACAAACAGGATATCAACTTGTTTTGGTCTTTGGTGCTGCCACTGGGAGTTGCCACTGGCTGCTCGTAGTCAGCCTCTTGTCAGTGAGTCACATCATTAATCTCTTCTAGTTGAGAGGAAAGGTGTTTCTGATTTTCATTTGGAAATGGTTTTTTGCCACAGTGGCAAAGATTTTGGTTTAAGTAGTTCTACATTGAATGTACTATCTTGAATTGATTTGAGAACAGGGAGAGAAGACAATCAGGCTGTTTTTTTGACACTGAGTGTGTGGATGGAAGTAACTTTAATGTGAAGGCCTGACACATAATTAAATTCCTCTAACTGAATTTGTGGACCATATGGTTTTATGTTAAGCACATTTGTCAGCATCGAGCCATTTGTAGATTTGGAACACAATGTGTGTCTCAATATCATCAGTGCTTTAGTTACCTCAATAAGCATGATGCTTAGTGGCATTTCTGGTTAAAGTCCTAATTAACCTTCTCTAACTAATGAGTGTGAGAAGGCTTGGCTTGTGGCTTATTATCCTACTTATTATGATGAATGGTAGAGCAATTGTTTAAAGTCTCCAGTTTTATGCTGTGACATAATTATTTATGAAAAGGCCTTGCCCCAGAAATAGAAATAATGATAATTACATTTAATCTTTCCATGGCTTATGCATTTTTTTGCAGTGGAACAGATGCCTATAGGTCACTAATTACTGAGAAAGGAACTGCAATACGCTACCAGACAGGATCATTGAAAATATGTGAACCAGAGCTTATTTTTTTCCTGTCATTGGTATAGTTAAATTTCTTCCCTATGTATGTACTTTTTATGTGCTCAACTTCATGTCATATGCTTGTTTTATAAGCACATTTATTGTTTGGTTTTAACAACTTACCAAGAATGACAGGAGGACTACATTAAGCTGCTTGTTTAGCACCTCTCATTGCTGCTATGGTTGTTGTTTCTGCACTGATAAAGGCACAAATACTGTTTGGTACCAGGTATGCCTCAGAAGTGTGTTTTTAAAGGTTAGCACAAAGGCAGCTCTTAGGTTTCCACCAGTTACAGAAGTTGACAATGTTATATTTTCTGCTAGAGAATGGCTGAATTGGCTAATTGACTCTGCTTTCCTGGTGCAATCTGACAGCACATGATCTCCTTAGCTCCAAAATGAGAATTTTCAGTTGTAATTTCATTATCAGATCATGAATTTGTTGTTGAAATGGACTTGAAAGAAGTAAAACTCTTTAATAGGACGTGACTCTCTTTTTGATAAAAAACTGTGTTGATGGACAACTTGTAGTTTGTTCAAGTTCAAATTAAGTTTTAGCAGACTCATGTTGACCATATTTTTGTGCTTTCAACAGGAAAGGTAGTGAAATGGCCTTATTGTGGCTAAGCTGGAGAGCCGCCTGGATTTGCTGCATTTCTTGCTATGCTGTGTACGTGTGTGTGGTATTTACAGCATTCTTAAATCTGAGATGGTATTTACAGCATTCTTAAATCTGAGATGGTATTTACAGCATTCTTAAATCTGAGATGGTATTTACAGCATTCTTAAATCTGAGGGTCACTGCTGGCAGCCGCTTTCCAGCGCGTAGATGGTGGCCCTGTGCTCGGGGATTAGGCAGGAGGTCACAGTGCAGAGCGAAATGGGAGCCACCAATAGGTGAAGGAAGTCAGTGTTTCCATTTTGTTCCTAGTGAGACGGTGACTTATCCCATTATTGTCACCCCGATTCGTGATGAACAAAGAATGTAAGCTTCATTGTTGAACTATTTGAATGATGAGTAGGTACAAGCATTTGGAAATGGATGAATAGTACAGCACAGGTAGCATGTAATGATTTATCTTGTCAGCTGCACCACATAATTTAACATGCTGAAAAAGGATTTTTATTTTGATTTCAGTATAAATCTTTGTCTGTCTTACTGCACTGCTGGCAAGCCAAGGAGGTAACAAACAAATAGATGAAGAGCTGTTCTGATTTAATCTTGGGTAACTCCAAGTGTCATTTCACCAGTTTAAAACAGTGCTGATGGATCACTTTGTTCACTGAGAGCATGTGGATAATAAAATGGAAAGGAAGTGGCCAAGAGTGGAAAACAAGAATGTATAGATAAAAACAATGCCATATGCCATTGTTTTTGCTGTTGGCACTTAGCTTTTCTAAGAAAATACAACAGAACTTAATGAAGGGAAACATTGTAACAATTACTCCAGTTTCTCCAAAAAAAAAGTGACCTTGACTGTGAAAGGCAAAATTGAGTTTCTAAGACTGATCCTCTCCTATTTGAAATGCACTAGAACCTATTAACTGCAGTGTATGTTTTACCATGGTAATATCATTTTAGAACAGATATCATAAGGAATGAAACCATTCCTGATGTGACGTTTTGACCTTTTCCTTTAGGATAACATTTTATACCGTATTACTGATGCCCACTGCCCTGATGCTAAATAACAACATATCTCCTGTTTTCAAGCAGTTATAAAAAGCTATGCATATTGCAACTCATTCTTTTTTGCCATGATATTCCTCAATCTTCAAAACCTTGTACAGTGTCATTCTTTAGTGACTCAACTGTAGCACAATGTGACTTTGGTCACTAGAGTTACAGTTTTAATTTTCAACAATATTTAAAAATCCCATACAGAAAAGAGTTAATGGAAGAGATTATTAGACTTTTTATTTCTCCATAAACCTGAGTCACAGTAAAAGGAATGCTTTGGATATAACATTTTTATCCTTATCCATTAATAGTGCCAGTCATAATGTTTTAAATCCTGTTTTTATGAGTAGACCATTATGAAGGAAAATGACTTCTTAAGTAAAGCAATCTACTTCATTATTTCAGTTGTGTTCTCCTCTTTCCTCACAATTCTGTGATTTGCTTTTGTTGACTGGCTTTTTTATGTGTTTATAGGTTAAATGTAAGTAGCTTTATTCAGCAATTCTTTGTAGCAAAGCAGGTAACTAGAGGAGGTGCTGAATGTGGGATACTTTTGTCATGGAAAAACGCCCACTCACAA
Organism: Apus apus; assembly: GCF_020740795.1. Classification (NCBI taxonomy): domain Eukaryota; kingdom Metazoa; phylum Chordata; class Aves; order Apodiformes; family Apodidae; genus Apus; species Apus apus. The sequence continues at coordinate 12,636,904 of NC_067294.1, read as the reverse complement.
CAAAATGGAGCCTCATGGAGTAGTCCTGAAAGTTTAAATAGGTAATTGTAGAAGTGAATACAACTAATTCAGTATTCTGATGGAAATAGAAACTTTTAATTTCTCATGTTTGTTGTTTTGGTACTAATATTACATCTGTGGGTTTGTTCATATTAGTGAAATAGAAGATATAATGGAAAAGAAAATGGAAATTATCATTTATTTTTAAGCCTTAGCTACTTAGTAGTATTTGCATTCTTAATGGTTGGCTTTATATGTTAAGATGCATAAGACTGAATCAATTCTTTATTGGCCTGTTCACAGCCCAAGTTTTGCGTCCTCAGCTGTTCAGAGCCACCTTAATGAGAAAAAAGAGGATATATACCTGTCCTAGAAATAGACATTGCTCCTGCTACCATAAGCCACGTGACCTTAAGGACAGTGCAGAATTTAGCTGTTCTTGGATAATATTTTTAGGTGGTTATAGTGGTTAGTAGTGTCTGCTGAAACATGTTGCTCAACTATATGCTGTGGAATATTTTATTTAAAAGGTATATGAATTTTCAAGAGCTTCAATGGACACAGCTACATAGTGTTCTACTTCTAGCTATAGGAATGGAATAAAAATAACTTTCTATTGTATTTTCCCAACAATGTGTGAATTATTGAAGGTGGTAATATGTATCTTTCATATAAAAGATATGTACAATAATTTGGGTTTCTTACAGCTAGGTATAACCTTTGTATTCCTGTATTAGAAGCTGTTAAAGGAAACTAACAGGAGCAACACAGCTTATGAGGCAAATTTTTCTCTGTGAGGATGAATTCAGATCAGTATGGACATAATTCACCTGGCAGCAGTAAAAATTCTGATGAAATAATTGTTAATGTCATATGTATATGAGAATATATAGTTAGTAGAAATGTAGAGTTATTAATAGAAATGCACAAGAATATCTATAATTATATCATTATCACAATGTAGGTTTTAACAGTTTTTTATACTGAGTGAAAGATATATGTAGGGTGATATGCAGAACTTCTCTTCAGACAATTAGTGTTTCCAGGAAATTAGACATATTTCTGCTATTTATTTTTATGGAAAACTTGCCTGTTTGTTACCTCTTCATTTGCAGAACACTTCTGTAGCCCTTTTCTGTATATATATAAAACTGCAATTTCTTCCAGAGTAACATTCTTTTTAGTAAGACTGTTGGCAAACTTAGGTAAAAAAAACGTGTATGGTGTTTCTGTGAACTTGGCTGAAAGCTCATGTCATTTTATTATGTGTTTCAGTTAAGGTTTGCCTGTGTTAAGTTTCATCCAAAACATTGTTGAATAAAATCACACAATCTCCTAGTAAAAAAGAAATGTATACTGCTAAATTGTTCTACTGTCATTAGTAGAAAGATGGATAGAAAGATGATTTAAATTCTTCTAATTACTCATGAAAATCTACAAAGGACTAAAGTATCTTATAAGTGAAATAAATGACAGCTATAGCTTGTGCACTCTATAGTGAGAGTTCAGATACTGCTTTCTGTGCTTTCCATGTTACCTTAGTTCAGTTCTGTAGGAGATTATAAGATTGGAGATAATTCCCTGTGAAATAACAAAATTCAGACATACGATGTGTGTAAGATTGGACACATAAAGCAAAAGAAAAATAATTGATATAGGCATTGTATCATTAAGTATAGCATGTCTTGTGTACAACAGCCGATTGTAATATGTGTTCGTATTGTCTCCAATTTTTAATTATGCAGCATTAAAATACTTGGAAATAACACACATTTCTAACAAAAAGTTAGAAAGGAAAATACAATGAATTATTTTGAAAAATGTTTCTTATTCTTTGAGGTGCAATATCAACTTGATGCTGTACATTGGTATTTGCATATTAGTTTGAAATTGCTTCAGGGTTCCACAATATTTCAACTTAAAAGACACTTAATTTTCTGAATGCTCTCTTGGGCCAAGTTGCACTTGGCTAGATATATTGTTGTATGTACAGTGTACATGCTAAGTATAGCCAGGTAAACTCTCTATTTTCTGCATTTCTTTTCAGGCTGCAGAGGTTAACTTGTCGAAGGGTATAGCTATCAACTGGAGAACTGCATATTTTTCCCCACCCTACTGTTAGCAGAAGAAACTGACCAGCAAGGTACTGGTTCTACCATGGGATAGGAATGCTTTGTCCCACATCACCCAAATCTGAAAGAGAACCAGAACCTGACTCATAAAAACCTTACATAAAATCTAGAAAACTGGTCATATGTGGTCCAGTCCTAGGTTTATCTGGTTCAGTTAACAGTGGTCAAAAGCAAATGGCTGTGGAAGCAGATGGGAGCAGAACAGGAATGGGTGCGTGCATCCTTAGCCTGTTCTCCTATCCACAGGCACTGTGCAGCTCAGAGGGAGGTGATGTGTCTGTAAATCTTGAAGTCTGATGATTTCTTTTTAGTTTGCTCTGTCTTCTATTGAGCCAATGCAAACTTCTAGATTACCGAGGCAGGAAATTTCACACGCTAATGGCGTGTGTACCAAGCACCACCTCTTTGTTACGCTCAACCTACCTTCTGCTGACCTCACTTGATGGCAGCTGGTGCCATTTCTTACTCGTGTTGATCACAGTGTCACCATTCTTCCTATTTTGTTTGAGCTACCTGTCCTTGCCCCTCTCCATGTTGCACCATGCAGTTACGTAGTGGCGCAAGATGATGTTGTCTTCCTTTTGTAATCCTTTCATAATTATTCTCTAAAAAGTGGTTTATCTTGGAAGTTAGCTAATGTTTTTATCAGCTGACTTTTTGATCAGAAGTTCAAAACTTTTCTTCATGAAAGCATGTGGCCAGTTGGGATCGTTATGCAATGCAAAACTAGGAATTTTTTTTCTCCCCACATGCGTCATTTTACATTGCGGCTCAGTGGCTATAGTCTCCCCATTTGATGCAGAGCTGTGCAATCACCCAAATCCTGCACAGCTGGTTTTGCTCCATGAATAATTTGATACCCAGTTTTTTAGTTAGTTTGGTGGGTTGAGTGTCCCCATGCGGGTGTTGTCAGTGAGTGCCACAGGCGGCGGTGCGAGGAGAGGGCAGGGCTGCCCTGTGCCGGACGCAGCCGGCTCCAGCCGCTTCCCGCCCTTCCCGAGGGCGCCAATCAGCCAGGCTGGGGCCGCGCTGTGAAACCTCTTCAGGAAGAGCAAAATGCTGCGTGGCTGTGAGGAGTGAGGGAAGAAGTGTGAGAAACAGCCCTGGGAGCCCCGAGGTGAGAGAAGGAGGGGGGGAGGTGCTGCAGGCGCTGTGGTGGAGATTCCTCGTGGTGTGTGGAGAGACCCAGGAGCGGGTGTGTGCGCCCTGAAGGGGCTGTGGCCTGTGGAGACACCCCTGGGGAGCAGGGAGAAGTGAGGGGGGAGCAGCAGAGAGGAGCTGCTACAAACTGACTGCAGCCCCCCATTCTCCATTCGCTATCCCTGTATCTGCTGGGAATGAGGGCCAGGAGGGAGAGGAGCTGGGAATGTAGAAGTTGAGCCAGGGAGAAAGGGTGGGAGCGGATGTTTCAGTTTGTCTTTGGTTCTCCCTATATGGGTTTCTTAATTGGCAATAAATTTGAGTCTGTTTTACCCATGATGCTAAGTGATCTTCTTACTCTCAGTCCATAAGCTTTTTCATGGTCTCTCCCCGCATCCTGCTGAGGAGGGTAGTGAGGGAGAGGCTGAGTGAGCATCTAGCAGCTGGCCATTGGTGGCTGCGAAATTTCACTGGTGGGTGACTTCCCTGAACTGTGACAACTCTCTAGTCCCCTGCGTTGTTTCGCATCTGTGTGTACATATTGCAAGGTAAACTCCTTTCTTCTTATCTCAGAGCTACTTCCATCTTGAAGAGTTTTGGTAGAGAAACTTGCGCCTTCCTTGCTTATTTATTCCTGTTTGTTGATTCATTTGAAGAGCTTTAAAGAAGTTTTGTGAGAAAGGAATTTTCCTTATTATATCAAACAATGTGGATATGTCTCCAGTATACTGTCTAGGCTGTATATATGTGCCTCCTCAATGGTTATCTGGATTTTGTCAAACCGAACAGTTGAGTTTTTCCCTACGTTCCTTCCTTGAGAGTACTAGTTTTGCTTTCTTTTGTCTTCTCAGTCTTTGGTCATCACAGGAAACCAATTATCTTAGATGTGTTTTGGCTCTTCCAAATGAATGATTTTTGCCAGTGAACTCCAAAAACTATTAGAGAGGGAGAGGATAGGAGACAGGAAAGACAAACAGGCTGAAGGCAATCGCAAAGTCTTGTGAACTACTAAAAAAAGGATTGTTGTGTACCACTGATTTTGTTTATCCTCCATAAATAAGCTTTTCCTATAATGTTTACCGCCCAGAAATGGGCAGTTGTTTGCTTTTTCCATAAAGCAAATGCAATTAATAGCTATGATGCAATATGTTACAAAGCATGAAGACAGATTCTTTGTATCCAGACCTTTGGTGGCAGTTCTGCATTTCTGTTTGTTATGTAATTCATTTCAGTGTTTGTAGCCTATGGCACAGGCAAACATCAGGATGACAAGGTATTTCAGGTACTTTCGTTTCCATATATTTTAATTTGTGTGATAATATGTAAAATGGATATTTATCTTTCACTTTTCCATGACAGTACTAAAAAGAGGAGAGATGGTAGTCTAATTTTGCATGGCAGAGGCAAACTGGAAGTTATAAATATAAATGGCTGAAAACACTATTTTAAATTTTCTTTTTCTGGAGTAAGTATTGATCTTATTATTAATATTCTGACTTTGTGGCAGTTTCCTATCGAGTTTATGGAAATTGTTTTCTGCAGGCAATGCTTTTAACAAGGAACAGTTGTAACCGCACACTTTCTTTGTTTATCCAAAATATCAATGCTTTCTGAAACTCCTTATTTTTCATAACTTGGTGGAAAATTCGTAGTAAGATTTTTTTAGTCTTGATTTTAACATGAAATGTGTGACAGAGTATTACATGTTGGGTTTTCTTTCACTGCAACTAGTGAAAAGCAGAGATATCAAGTCTAGGCAGGATAATTCTAATAGGAACAGATTTCAAGTTCCATCCTTTCTGCTTTCAAGTTTTATAGGGAGACATCTCTTCGGAATTAAGAGATAACAGATGATCAGTGAATGCAAGAATAATCTGTATTGAAGCTGAGTTGGTTATCTAAAAGTTACTGGCTTAACTTCAGTTTTATTTGCTATGGTTGAACCACCATACTAGTCTACCTGTCAACATATGCCACATGTACACTGTACACAAAGGATAAGAACTGAGATCTTTCTGAGGATGTTGCAGTGAAGAGCCATCTTGTTAGACTTAAAATTTCTTTGTTGGTTTCCAGTCATACTTATAGTGCTGGTTGCAGATTATATGCAGAACAGCTTTTAACATGCATTCTACAAATACAGTATGAAAGGTGGCCTTTTTGTGGAAACCAAGATGATTACAAGAATGTTATGGCAGTACAGCAGGGAACTGAGACAAATATTCCTGTGGTTGGAGCACTTGTGTATCACACAAAGGTCAAAGATGGGATGGAAAAGGCTCACAAACAGAATAGTGGTACCTTTCTTAATATGGTCAGGACAAAAAAAACCCAACCAGAATATACATGAAGGGCAGTCTTGTAGGAAACCGGTAGCTGTTAATTTAGAGTTATGTATGAAAGTATGTAAATCTTATTTTGCATATTTTGCCTAATGAACTTTACTAGCATGCCCAACCAAATCAGCTCAATACAGCTAAAATCACTGCATTTAAATTATTAAAAATAGTCAGTCAACCCACATATTTCCTGCAGTAGGGAGGGGAAACAGGAGGGAAATATATATGTGGATGTTGTGGTATTACCTGGATTTCTACATACAAAATTTCAGATTTTTGATATAAATTAAAAAAAACCACAAACAACTAAACAACAAAATAATTTATTAGCAAATATATTTCCGTGAGTCTTAATGACTGGCTGTCCACAATTTTCATGTGTTGCAACCTCCCTCAGAGACTTGCCTGGTCTCCCACTAGTCCCTTAACTGCTTCTCTTTGTGTTTTTGGCTGAAGCACATGCTGTATTAGCTTTGGAGCTATCCATGGTTGACTGGTCATCTGATTACTGCCCTTTAGCTGAGTGAAATGAGCAGAACAGCTTAAATTTGAATTCTCCCTGCTCTCTTCTGTCAGGGCACTAATTGGTCGCAGTTCTCTATTCAGTCATTAGTGTTCACAAAGTTGAAAGTTAAATTTGTGAAACCTTAACCTCATCAAATTTGGTTGAAATGGTTCAGTGAATTTAAAAGCTACTGCAGGGAGAATGAAGGACTGACAAATGATGCTGGACAGTCAGGGAGTGTGATAATATATATTTTGTTTTATTAGGAAAGCAGGAGAAAGCAAAGATAAAACAAGTGTTTTCTAGTCTGTTAAGTAATCTCTGAAAGAGCATAATCATAACAGCAATAATTATCCTGAAATTGGATGTTGGTTTGAAATACTCAAGTCCTCATGCCTCTGTAACTATGCAGTTTTAATTGTTGTTCTGAGCCACTTTGAGTCCTCATTAAACTCAACATTTAATTTAGAACAACAGTACTGAGTGGCATAGACCTCAAAAAGTTAAGGTTTATCTTACTGTTCTATTTCTGTGCTGTAAACAAAAATATTTTATTTAGGAATATAGTTTATTTCCTGAATAGAAGTTTCAAGGAAAACCTTGGAGATACCCAACTATTGTATTTTGTATCCAGTATAATATCTAACACGTTAAAGCACGCACATTGCGTAGAACATGATTTGATTTTTTGGAGGTTATCTAAGCTGGGATCTTGAGAGTTCAGAGAAATATCTCAGCAACAAACTCTTTCCATACAACTAGAAAGTATCATCAAAATCTACTATACAAGAAAGGTATTTAGTGCTCTTAATTTGTGAGGTCTTAACCTGAAAGTTACTTTTAAAATGACGAATGTCAGCTTTGTTGACAAATGGATGCTAAAATTGCAAGTCACTAATATGTGGAAAAAATAGCATAGGCTTGGTGGTTGGATTGTACATCTGAAATGAGTCTCCCACAGATTTCCTTATGGATAAGTATGGAGAATACTAGGACAAACACTTGGTGGGTTTGTTGCTTCTGACATTTCTGCTGAAGTTGGTGTACTTATGCCAGGAGCAGGTTGAAGTGAACAGGGGTCCTTTTTTTTTTTCATGTGCTCAAATTTGTCCACAGATTTTAATTACTAAAAACTTTGTCTGCATGAAGTGCAGCTAGGAATTATGGAAACATTATTAAACCTGGTTTGCAATCATGTTATTTTAATGTTTTCTACAGGTAACCCCCCCTCCATATTTTGATAAGTGGGAGCATACAGTCTAAATATCTTAACTTGATTTTTATTTGAGAGCCTCAAGGAGTTCTCAAACTGTCAAAGCCCAAACTTGGCATGCAGTATTCAAGATCCTAAGTTTTCATACAATAAATAGAGCTAAGCTGAATTCCTTCCCCTGCTATAAGTAAAGTTGAGCAAAGGCTAGAACCGGGTGACCTCCAATGGTACAGTCAAATCTAAATTATCGTGTGTTTCTGATTTTAAAATTTAATGAAACCTCCTTTTATATCCAAGTTTATTAATAGAAGCAAAAGTGCTTGGCATTGGGAGGAAAGATAGTAGCACTTGATGAAAAGAAGGATATCTGAAAGTATCCTAAACCTTGGAAGTAATTAAGAAAAATCATGATCAAGCCAGTTGAGGCTGCCTAAAAGGAACAGTAAAAAAGCTGACCTGTCATTAGGTGCAGAGAACAGTATAACTTCTCAAGGGATTTTTGCAGCATTGCAGAAAGTAGACAGCTTTGCAGACTGCAATTTTCTTGTATGACCATGGACTGTTGTAGGTCAGAATAAGCCACTGTTCTGCAAGTGTGCATTGGTTAAACTACTGCAGTGAGCACAGATTAATACTGTTAGTAAAGCTGAAGTAATGATAATTGGAGTACTGAAGAATGTTTACTGTAATATTCACTCTGCCAAGCACCAAAGCACTTAATTTTATCTTAACAATACATAGCGGAGTTTAGACAAACATAGCTGACAAAATTGTATTTTCTTGCTAGACTTGAGCTGTCACAGTTATATGATATGGGGTGTAAGTGGTGGGAAGTTTCCAATAACCACCTTTTGCAAAACTCTTTGCAGATGATGATTTAGTCCCTGCAGGAAAAAAAAAAGAAAAACCCCAAAACTGTATTTTTGCAAAAGGGGTAAAAGTTTTGTCAAGGTGGGTAAAATAAGAAAAGTAAACTTGGAAGCTAACAGCAGACAGGATTGTCCAGCCTGGGTGAAACTAGAACATATCACAAAACTATATTCCTCTCTTAGGAAGCCTTACAGGAAATGAGTTTCCTGATTTTTATTCTTATGAAGTTTTGATTAATTTTAATTATATTTGTTATGTGGCTTTCCTTTTAATTAGTTTTCAGAGTATAAAGCCATAGTTCTGCTGGTATAAAAATAATAATTTGATGTGTACAATCTAGAGAAATGAGTAGCTTAGTAATATAGCTACAAAAGACTTCTAGAATCCTCTAAATTTTCTCATCTCTTCATATTCACTCAAACTTTCATTGTGCATGCTATTGCAAATTGCTTCCCTCCCTTAGGTGATTTATTTTTTTTATCAAAGGTTTAATAGCTAATCCTTGTTTATCAAAGAAAGCATCTTTGATCTCAACTCATTTAGGCTTTCTTTCTTTTAGATACATCATCCATATTCTGAAATACACAAAATCAATATGTAATATGTGGAAGACTTGCTCGTGGTAAAAGGTCAAGAAAAATAATTTTTCTCCTGTCTATTGGCATAAACACTTGGACGTGAAATATTTCTACAAATATTTTGAGTCACACTTGAAGTCACATTATTTAATATAATAATCAATGAAGACCACGATGATAATATTTGCATTCTGTCTATAACAGTGCTCATGAACATAACTGAGAAATCTTCCTTTGGCAGCTAGAGCGTTGGTTAGCTGTGGTTACCAAACAGAATGTTTTGATTCTGCAAGTATTTTCTATTTCAATCTAAAATTATAATTCTGAAAGCATTTTTTAATTTAAAGTAGAAAGAAAAAGATATTATGCATTTTTCCAACTAATAAGACTTGGTGCAGAAATATGTAAGTTATGAATTTTGCTTTAGGCAAAAAATAATCTCAGTTTTTTTCAATTTTTCAATTTTGTTTTTCTACCTGTGAGAAAGCTAATGTCAGGCATTCACTGTGCTTGAGAAACTCTGCTGCTCTGAAGTGTATGCTGTGAGATTTGAGGATACATACTAATTGTGGAATAAATCATAAAAAAGGTCACTGAAGTGTAGAGAACACCAATCAGCTTCAAAAAGGACAGAGTTTAAAAAGTGCTGTTAGGGGAATGTAGTGGAAATGCATTCACATTTGTGGAGAGGCTGAGGAATTCTGCAGAAAGCTTTGCTGTACTCTGTTGAAGATGATCTTAAACCACTTCTTCCCAAAACCTTGTGTTTTAGTGGTCATTGATTTAGTTCCTTCTTAGGCTTGCATACATTTTACAGGCTGGAAATCAAAGTAATGTAATTAAATTTGTATGATGTTAAAGAAAAAAAAAGGCTGTATGTTTCTTTAAATTGGAAGGGTGATTGTTACACTTAACGTGATAGTGGTTGTTAAAGCCCTAAGAATATGGTGGTCCTGGAACTATGGAAAAGTACATGCATCCAGAATTGACTTGATATTGTTTCCTTAATGAAAATCATGTGATGAAAAATTACTGAATGATTTGTCGCTGAGCTTATATTTTTCCTTTTTAATTTCTTGAGCTTCCTAGTATAATTTAATTTCATCTTTTATTTTCAGGTGCCATTTCTATAAAGCAGTTGATATTTACTAAAAATGTATAGCACTTCTGTGCTGATTAGATGATGACTCTATACAGTGAAATAGCTAGTTGTTTTTTTTAGACTGTTATGCAGTTCATATACATTATAGTTTCATATAAAATCATCATGCCTGCCTGGCACCTATTAAATAGAAATATATACTTGGAACTATAGATAATTAAGTTATGAGTAAGTTAATTAAAATCAAAGGAACACCATATTATGTCATATTAGATAGCTGTAAACCTATTGCATTATGCCTTTATATTTTGTCTATATTTTAAAATACTAGTTAGAAATAGGTATTTAATGGTAGCCAAATGTATCATTGTGATGTGAAGTCAGACATAGCTTCAATCCTCCTCATTTTCTTGTTGTAGACTTTATTCACATAACAGAAGATATATGTTTTTACATGGAGTTGTGAATAGAGACACTGAAAAGAAGGCAATTACACAATAAGAATATCACAGGACAAAAATAATTTCTTTTCCGCACAACAATTTGGGGAGTTATCTGTAAATGCAGATATTAAATCAGGACAATGAAATGGGTATACACTGAAATAGGAAAAAAAATCTATTTAAATGTAGAAAGGCTAATAGAGAACCTGAACATTATTATACTCTCCAACAGCAAATACTCAATTCTGACAAACTGAATGGCTACTCCTTTTACTGGTCTTGGAGTTCTACTCACTTCACGTGGCATGAATATAGGCAATGTCGATTTGAAATCCAAGTTGCATCCAGAAGCACAAAGATTAAATGCCCAGTGTCTACAAAAGGCACACCTCAGCACAGATTAGGCAGAATGGTAGGATGCACTTCAAGTGTTCCAGCCTCTCAGAGCAGTGCAATTGTAGGCTGAAATTCAGTCCTGAAGAGTAAGGGAAATTGAATACAAGGAGAATATTGTTTCTTATCTGCAGACTGAGATTGAATCTCATCCAACTTTAGACTTCTGCAATACGGACACCTGTATCTTAGATTTCTTTTCAACTTGCTGAAGAGAAATGGGCACTGGTAGGGAGTGATTCATCAAACCTATTTTAGTTTTGGAGTTTTTTTTAGAAAAGTGAGTCTATTGTAGCATTTTCAGCTGGGTGAAATGATAGATTTTGCCCCCTGGGAAGTAAGGATATTTTCTAGCAGTGTTCTGAGGGAATTTTTTGATGAATACTTTGAGTTTAAGAAATCTACTGCTCTCTTACTGTTTGAACTAGGACTTTCAAATTGGGCTAACCATTTTAATTTGTAGTGATAGGTTTTATGAATAAACTGTATTTGAGAATTTTCTGGCTAAAATCTATGAATATGAAACACTATGGCTTGCTATTACCTGAAAACTTCACTGAGAGACTATGAAACCTCGTAAAAGAGTAAGAACAGGAGTTATATTAAGTTGAAGCCAAAAGATAATTACTTATTAGCAATTATAAGAATCTCATTAAGTCAATTTCCTGAAATTTGTTGATCAGAGTGTTATTACAATAACAAAGTGTTACCTCATGTCTTAAACTAATTAAACTTTTTCCTCAGTGTTGGTTATACAACAGTGTTCCTGTGGGATCTACTCTAGGTGATCCTGCTCTTGGAGGTTGGACAAGATGACCTGCAGAGGTCCCTTCAGACCCTACCATTCTGTGATTCTCTGATCCAAAGCTTTCCTGTAAATAGGTTGATGTCTGAAGTATGATCATGTGTATGGCTTTTGGCTGGGATGGAGTTAATTTACTTCATAGTAGCTCCTATGTGCTGTGTTTTGGGTTAGTGACCAAAACATTGTTTATAACGAAATGGATGGTTTAGCTGTTGCTTATGCAGCGTCAAGGCCTCGTCTGTTTGTCATACTGCCCTGACAGTGAGGAGACTGGGGGTACACAAGAAGCTAGGAGAAGACACAGCTGGGACAAATGACCCCCACTGACCACAGGAACATTATCCTTAGCAATAAAAAACAGATTGGAAGGAGCTTAGGGAGGTTACCAGCCATCTTTTGCTCAGGAAATTACTGGACATTAGTCTACCCGTTGGAGGTGATGAGTGTTTGCCATTGTATCACTTGCTTTGTTTTATTTTCTTCTTTCTTGCACTTCTCCTTTGGTTACTACACAATTTTATCTTGACTCACAAGTTTTATTGCTCTTACTTTTTTTTTTGCTCTTCCACTAGCCCACTCTGGTATGGGGGATGAGGGGGGCAAGCAGGCAGCTGCTATGGTACTTGTCTGCCTACCAGGGATAACCCACATCAGGCAAAGTAATTTTTCACCTTTATAATCTTTATCATAATTATCCAATGCATCTGAATTAGTGGCAGGAATTCCTTTGAGTGTGGATGGCTCTCAAAAGTTTTTTCACTCTCAAAGTTTGTATTTGTACAAAATGACTTCATTTTTCAGCTACTTAGAATGAAAGCTGTCATTCATATACATATACATAGGTATAAGGTACAACTATTAAAGGACTCAAACTTGTAATAGAATGCTAAACAGTGTTCAGGTTATGTTTTACTTATCATTGGATAATCAGAATTTTGCATTTTGAACTCCTGAAAGTTACATGTATTCCACATTTCACAGATTTTACTTCAGTGTATGAGTGTACTGATGCCAAATCTATATTCATTTACCTTATGATTCTTGCAAACTTCTGCATCATTCTTACTGACTTCATTAAGTTTCTTTTTCCTCTGATAGCTTGTGAAGTAAAAAGTTACCAAGAATTAGCTCCCAGTTGCTAGTGCATTCCTAGCAATTTTTTAAGGTAATAAGTTTGGACAAAAAGAGGTGATACACTGGTCCTAAAGGAATACCTGGGAACATTTTGTGAGCTTAAGATACATTACATAAAGTGAAATAAAAAGGCGTATGAGTTCATCCCTTTTGCTCTGTCCAGCTGTGGACCTGTCAACTTGGACACACTAGAGCAGCACTGTATCCTCCCTGCAGGTTTGTGGTTCTGTGTGCTGGATAGGCCAAAGGAAAACTGACACAGTAAGAGAACACGGGGGGATGCCCTTGTGTCTTTTTACAGCTGCATCCTGGCACAGCTCTCCCTTTTTCCAATCCAAGCCCATTGGGCTAGAGAAAAGGGAGCACTCCTCTGTGCAGCTGTGCTATTTCTATGAAGTCTGTATCCATTCCTGCAGAGGAGAGACCATTGAAATTTGACAGAACACATACCAAAATCCTCTAGTCTCCTACTGAGAATACCAGCTCTTATCCTTATTTTTTTTCATCCTCAACTTTTTTTTTTTCCCTACCTTTGTTTATGTGCTTTCTCATTTGTCTATTTTGGCCATGCATCAAGGCCAGAAATGAGTCTTACTTTTGCATTAAGAAGAATGTGGTCAGGAGGTCGAGGGATGTCCTAGGGCACATCTGGAGTATTGTGCCCAGTTCTGGGCTTCCCAGTTCGAGAAAGACAAGTAACTCCCAGACAGAGTCCAGTGGAAGGCTAGAAAGATTATTAGGAAACCAGGGCATCTCTCTTATGAGGAGAGCCTGGGAGACCTGGGTCTGTTTAGCCTGGAGAAGACTGAGATGGGATCTTATCAATGCTTTTAACTATCTAAAGTGCAGGTATCAAGAGGATGGGGCCAGACTCTTTTCAGTGGTGCCCAGTGATAGCTCGAGGGCACAAACTGAGCCACACCAAGTTCCTTCAGAACATGAGGAAAGACTTTTACTTTGAGAGTGATAGAACACTGGAACTGTCTGCCTGGAGAGCCTTCTCTGGAGATACTCAAAACCCACCTGGATGCAGCCCTGTGAAACTTTTCTAGGTGAACTTGCTTTAGCAGGGGGGTTGGACTAAATTATCTCCAGAGGTCCATTCGAACCCCTACCATTCTGTGATTCTCTGCAGTATATTGCATAAATGTATGTTGTATAGGTGAAAATACACACCTATTCAGTTTTGTTTATAATTTCTCTTTTCATAACTGAAGTAACACTGTACTGCTCTTAGAAGTTTTAGACTCTAGAAGGATCATCAAATGCTTGAGTCTATATCACACTAATTTCTGATTATTACCAGAAGCATGAGGGCTGGAGAGATGTTTCCTGGTGAGCAGACATGAGAGCTGAGAGAATTTCAATTAACCAGCTCAGAGAAAATGCAAGAGGAGAAAATAGATCTTGTGGCAGATAGAGAGTGAACAAGATCAATTTGTTTGTACTGGCAGTATCACCCACAGAGTATCATTGCTAGTAAAAAAAGGGGCCACACTCATGCTGAGAAGATCCCTAAGTGGAGAGACTAAGAACACATGTATAGTACAGAGAAGAATGTTCATTTAAGACTGACATGTTTCTGTGTCCTCTAACAAAATCTTAGAACTTTGAAATTTTTATATCGCTGATAATGATTCTGAATTGTTTAAAAGTGGTAGAAGCAAAGAAATTCTGGGAACATATTATCTTCTTCATTTGAATATATCATTAAAAAAGAAGGAATTGGGAAGCTTAAAGAAAATGAACAATAATGCACTGAATTAATCAATGAAAAAATGGTGATAGTTATCCCTTTACAAGGTGCTTGCAACACTGTAAACTTTAGCTGCTTAAATTTTGTTTTGGTTGTTGTTGTTTTTCCCAATAAGAGACAGTTCTTTTTTCTCAGTATTATTCTAGTAACATGTACTATGGAAACATGCATCTTGTTCAAAATTGCACTGATGTTTTGCAGCTTCTGATAGCTCTTAAAGGGATGATCTATTAACTCACAAGCATTAATATTAAAAATCTGAAACATATTAAGCTGTTTATGTAGGTATTTTTAATTAGCTAGCTAATTGGTTAAAAATTGACAAGAGAAGGCTTTTATTTGGGCAACTTATTGATCTGTTCTTCATAGCAGCAGCTACAATCTATGACTAATAATAGAAATCTCAGAATAAATATTTTTATGAAAGGGAGAAAAAAACCAATACATTTTCAGCAGCTGAAACAAACCAGCTCCTTACAGCCAGTAGATGTCATTCTACCTCTATTTTAATGCCAATTCCTTCTGTTCTCAGGGTATTTTTCCAAATCACAAATTACCAGTGAGAGTGGGGGGAAACATTTGTTTCCCTTTCTTCTGATCAATACACAAGTTTATATCTTTCTTTTCAATGATTTAAGGTGTCAGAGTGTGAAACTAGAACTTTTTGATGCAACTGAGCCTGATAAGCTGTTGTCTTTCAGTCACTCATCTATTAGTCCTACTTTTTTATTTGTGCAGGATTTTGTAACCTTTGCACTGTGAATGGTTTTCCTTTCATTTTTATTTATTTACAATTTTTTTTTTCTTTCTGGGTAGGTTTGCTTGATGCTGTTCCTGTAGTTCTTTTGCTGTGACTTCTCGAGATACTAAGGTCACATACAAGAAGAGAGTTGTAACCCTGGGGAGACACAGGGACTGCTCCCCAGAATCATGCAAGTGAATGGTCTTGACACCACACGGAGAAAGAGGTTTGGTGTTTGTTTTCTGAATAACTATATTGTTAACTAGAACTCAAGCAGAGATCTACGCTGAGAAATGCAGTAAATACAAAATTTAATCTACAGTAAGGATATGGAAGTCTTGCTAAGCCAAGCAATTTGAAGTTAGTCACTTAATTTCTGCCCACAAGTGCACAGTGACTGTCTTGGGAGTAGTGTGGGCAGAAGGGCACAACACTGAGGTGATGAGGAGACTGAATTGCACTCCATTTTTAATGTTCACTACAATGTGTTTTAGAGAAAGCAGGAGGAAACCAGACAAGCAATTCATTCTGTAACTGGAGTAGTTCAGGTGCTGGGATTTTGAAGCTGACAGCTCTAAAATACTGAACTATTATTTTAGCTCTTGGGCAGCCCTTGTTTCACCAGGTCCTGTTCTGTCACATAAGGACCCCACATGTTTTGTTAGCCATTGAGCTGAGGCAGATGACTAACAAAACAAATGTAACACTGTGCATCAACTATGCTTCAGCACAGGACTTGCTCTCCATGGTCCTAGAGAAGCAGTGAGTCTAGTCCTTCCTTTGCCAGGGAAAAAATATCTGATTTTTTGCAGAATCAGTAATAAGCACATCAACAGATGGAAGACAGGCCTATAGGTGAACTTAAAGATGGGAGAGCCTTAGCTGACTTGACAGAAGTATCATTTTAAATGATGGAGTACAAGAACTATGTAATTTTGACAAATATACATTATTTAAAACCTGTCTTCTGAAAGGGCTTACAATATATGTTACCATTGAACCCAAATTGTTAGTCTAAATGGCATTCTTAGATAAGACCCAATGGCTTGGATCTTATCAATACTATTGCAGTTTCTCTCCTGGCAGTCATAGAAGTCTAATCAGATGTAGGATGGTGGCATGAATTAATTTTCTAGTGGTGGGAAGTAATTGAGTGCTCTGTGTGTGTTCTGGGTAATACGTTAAGGAAATAGCATTTCTAAGCTACTCGTCTGGATCTGGCTCTGGCTGTTTGTGTTGCACTTGGGGGTCTATCACAAACCATGCTAGTTTCCCACATACATTAATACCACACTAATACCACACCCTTATTGGAAAGAATTCAATACAGCAGAACTGCATTTCTTCTAGATCTTGGGGTTGTGATCTTAGATAATTTTTCATCATGGTGAACTACCTTCTCAAGCAAATCGGGAATTAAAGTGAATAGGGTACGGGCTGCAGTAAACACCAAGTGTTCACACTGCCATGTGTCATCTTAGAATATTATATTAATGGCAAGAAAATCACAGTGAATTGCTACTGCAGTTAAAGAAGGAAAAAAGTAATAAATCTGTAGTCAGCAAGTGATACAAAACCAACAAAAGGAGTGACTGATAATGTTTATACAGGTACTGACTAGCAAAATAGAATATAATTATCTTTGTACTTTTTGCATAGCTGAGAAAATCAGTTACATAAGCAAGCAAAGTAAACACTACTCACTTCTGCTTGTCTAAAGAGGCAAAAATAAAGGAGCTAAGTGAGGTGGGGAAGTTAAAAGGAGCTGAAGAAAATAAATATACTACAAATAAGATGTAATCAAGTGCTAGTCAGTTTAAATCTATTTCGTACAGCTACAAGGAAGAACATGGAAACAAATCACAATCTAACAAAGAAATAAGAAAAAGGCTCAGGAAAATAGGGGTTGTGGCAAAGGGTCTAAATAACCAAAGATGTTCAAACTCGGTTGGACAGAAGGTGAAGTGTTTATTTTTTTGCAGTATGTGTCTGTGTACCTTTTGCTGAATTCTGCACATTTTTACTCACAGTACCAAAAGTAATTAAGTTGCATTTTACCTATTAAGCTGTGACTCGCTTCACAAAAGGGTCATTGCCCAGGCAGTCTGAATGTGCCCAGTAGACAGAGAATGCTAAGAGGGAATAGAAATTTACATCATGTCTTTGTCATGAAAAAGGAAAATGTAAAGATCTCAGCTTCTCAGGGGGATCCTTCCCATCTATGCCAAAAAAACCCATTACTCAAAATTCATACTAGGATGTGATTTGTGACTGTCAAAATCTTTAATACTGAGTATGTCTACTCACTGGCTGAAGTATGCTATATCCCACTGCTGCATGGGTTTCAAAAAGGTCTGAAAGAGGATAAGGTTGTGAAGAGCAAGGAAAGGTCTGCAGGGTGCCAAGTGAAAAGGAATTTCTAAGAATTTACCAGTTCCTCCTTTTTTCACTCCCATGAATCCCACCATGCAGCACTTCAGTTTGTGTGCAGGCATTTGGGGTATGGGAAGGGAAGACATGCGAATATTTTTGCTTTAATCTGTCTCCTAACCCACTAAACCCCCTAAAAAGCAGGAGAAATTTGATTCACAGAAATTGGAACAGTCTGACTATGATGGTATCAGAGCAGTCTTGAGTGAAAAATGTAAGAACTAGATGCTTAGAGAGAGGATGACTCTTCACCTGCTTTTTCACAAAATTGTGGAGTTGGCAGCACAGCAGGTCCCATCCTCTTCACATTGCACCTCCTGCATTCCCTTATCCTGTAAGGACCATTGGGACATTAGTGTTAAAAATGTCTGCTCCACGTACACATGGGTCAGCTCAGTCTGAAACACTTTTGCAGTAGGCTTCCCCAGAAAGCTGTTTTCCTGCATAATCTGTTGTGCAGGGTTTTCTACTTCTGAGGATGGGGCACAGGAATAGAAAGAGGCTGGTCTGAGGGGCTACTGCTCCTCTTACCCCTTTCTCTGAGTTGTTACTGAACTTAGACCAAAATGCATTGGAGGGGTTTTCAGATAGGCCAAATTCATTATCTTCTGTACACATGGGGAGAGTATGCAATATTTCTAGATGATAACAACCTATTAATGCATCCCACTACATAATTCATTAATTGTGTCCCTTGCTTCTTCTAAAAGAAAAAAAATTAGTTACCCTTTTCATTTTTTACTGTGAATAAGATCCATTTTTTCTCTGTGTCCAGGGCTCTTACTGCAATAATTAGTTCACATAAACCATTTGCAAATTTGCAACTGTTATTTTGTGCTTCTTTCTGTGCATTTATCTTTCAGCATATTCAGGAAGAAAATATATTTCATGAGCAGTGACTACAGCTTTTACAAATAGAGGAGTGTGCCTTGCTGTGCACTGTGGTGCATAGATACCTTAGTTACAGATGCATTGCATTTTGTAGGTTCTGCTCCTCCATAGCTGGTGCTTTCGTAAAGCACAGACAATTGACCTTCACTCATCTCTCTAGCTCTCTTGCTGGCTGTAGTGTGGACTAGTTGTAACCTTTATATATTTTTGTTTGGTTTGGGTTTTTTGTTTGTGTTTTTGGTGGTTTTTTTTCTTGAATAATTTTAAAGCTGACTGGTAATCTATACTTTATATTGTGGAGGATTTATACCTAAAGATGTAAATTGCAATAAATATTTTTTGTTTTGCCTGTTTCTTTTATGAGGAGAAATGCCTTAGCTTTCTGGGCTTCTTTCATTTTTTAGGTATGTCTTTTGGCCATGTAGAAGTAACCTGAAGAAATGACACCATTTAACATGTTCACTTAAAAAAAAAAAAAGCCAATAATAAAAGAGGGAAAAAAAAGCATTTAAAATTAACTGTATTCTAGTCTTGGTCACAGGCCAGTTGTAGATACAAGAACCTTCTGTATATAATAAATCACCTATAAAAGGAGCAGAAGCTATTAAAAATTACTCTGCTTGGAATAAGCAACAGAAAGGTCACACTCAAAATAAATATTCATGTAATTAGGTTATGTGCAGCTACACAGAATACAATAGCACCAATCACCATAAGTGATTGGAGTGTTTTCATCAGTTTCAGTGATGAGGGAGAGACTAAGAGTACTGCCAAGTGGAATGTGTTCTTTGAATACCCCAGGGTGATTGTTAAGACTGGGTGTTCAAACTGTTTGGATCATTCAAATCTGTTTGCCAAAACCTTGCTTCCCTCTTGCCTTTTGTATAGTTCAGTAATGCTTGGCAAAGTATGGGTAAAGTTCCTTCCATTCAGCAGCTTTTTACATCCTTTTAGTATAGGAAAAGATATCTGCACATGTCACAGTACAGTAGAGCACTAATCTGCTGTTACAGTTTTCATTATAGAAACAAATTAGATAAATTAGAACATCTCCCTCTGCACATAGTGACACTACCTGTATTCCTCCCCTTTCTTACTTTTTTGTAAAGGTTAAGGCATTTGTCCTAGTATCTTGCATAAGTTCCATTTTACATTACTTTCTGCTTCTTGAATTCCCTCTGAAATTGCAGCAGGATTCAACACTCATCTTAATCTCTAGTCCTAAATCATTGTTTCATGTGTAACAGTGCACAGAAACATCTGTCCAAAAGATCTCTGATTTGTGGTGATGCTGGTTTCTAATGTCTGTGTTACAAAATACAGTGTTATTATTCACCACGTGTATTCATTTATCTTAAACTGCATTACAGCAGTTTAAGATGCAAGCTTAGCTCTGCAGGCAACACACTGTACAGGGAGATGGACAGTCCTGTGGAGCTCTCCCTAAATTTCAGGAAAAGCCTGATGTTCAGAAGTTGGAGTGACAGCACATTTTGCCTAAAATAGATAATTTGCTTATCAGCTTGCAATGCAAAATTGCAAATAGTTTATAGAAGAAAAATATCATGAGCAAGGAGATTTTGTAGACATGTTCAAACATGCCTAGAAGTACAGCAAAATTGAAATACTTTGCATAGATATACAGCTGTTCCTCCTTGGGATTGAAAAGAGGAGTGTTCTATCCAAGGTAGTCTGCTGCAAGTGAAGATTACTGCGGGAGTTATTACATGGTTGCTTACATTCTGACTGTGTTAAACTGTGCCCTAATGTGTAAAGAACACCTAAGAATCTGGGCTCGGATTTTATTAGTTCTTTTGGTACCTCTCCTATACATTTATGTTGCTTTGCAAGAAGCTGCACATGAGGTATGTTAGTTTCCTAACTGCAGTCAGGAATCAGACTGAAGACAGAAGGAGTCAGGCCCTCAGTGCTGCACCACACGTACTGCATATGCTGTTCTGTCAACTAGAAGCAGCCTGACTGTGGCAGTCAAAGGGTCTTTACAGTGCTCTAACAGGTCAAAAACTCACCAGAATCAGGAGGGCATGAAAGAAGTTTAGAGATTGTGTTTCAAACACATGATGACTGAGATCTGACACTTTGCCCAGAGAGAGCAAGAGGATGAAGGCTGTGATCCAAGTAGGAAAGTGAAGGAATTGGTAACAGAATTGCAAAGGACCAGCGCGGGACTGAGCACTTGTGCCTGCTCAGGCAGACGTGCCATCATGGCAGAGGGCCCTGTGAAGGGTTTGAAGAGAAAAGATACGTGACTGGTAGTGCTTGCTTTTAACATATATGGCATTTATAAAAGACATGAGAAGTTTTGGTATATTGGACACAAATAAGCTCAATTGAAGAAGTTTCTCATCAAAGACAAGGACAAATATTAAATGAGAGGTATTTTTTTTTAACTTGCCTGTCTAGAGGCAGCAGTACCTTTCAATTTCATCTTCTAACAATGTGAGAATATGAAGAAATTCTAGTTCGTGTTTCAAGGTGAGAGGCTGTTCACTTGAATGAGATCTTGAACTGCTTTTATAGAGGAATTTCCAGCTGTATGTGTGTTATTTCTAATTAACAGTCAGATGATAGCTTCTTTTATTGTTTTCTGCCCTCAGAAGTGTGAATGAATTTAATATATCCAGTGATTATTTCTTCTTATCTAGTACTTGTTTATTTTCTTGAAAGCAAAGCAGAATGAGAAACCATGTAGTATATCAGCATGCATGTTTAATTCAAAGACTGCCTGCTCTTGTGTGGCTAAAACTAGTAGACCTGAATTTTCATTAAGAGTTAGTAAAAGAATCCATTGGAATTCCTCTGTCTCAATCTCAATATCTGCCCTCTTCCAGGGGCACAGAAAGCCTGGCATTTAAGGAGATAAAATTAATCCTACTAAGAGAGTGTTCATCCAGGTGTTTACTCTTTTTTCCCTGTCTTTCTTTAATGATTGGCTAGTCTTGTTATATTTTAGCTTATTTTAACTAAATTTGTGTTTTATTTGCAATTCTGTGTAATTATTTTGTTTTAGATTATTTTGAAAATGAGGAAGCTGAAGTTCTCAGGCACGGAATTTCCTTTTAGGATGGAAAACTAACCATCAGTTGCTGCTTAATGGTATTTCATGTCTGTGGAATCCATTTCATGGAAAAAAGAATATGGCTGTTTGGGAATGTTTCTTATACAACAGCCTTTACTGTACTATACAAAATTAGAAAACCCAGCAGAATCTGTGCAGGGAGAGTACCCTAAATTTTGTCTAGATTATGATAATTACATTATAAATAATGAAGATGAGTATATAGGGTATTTCCATCTCTATGATGGGTATGTAATAAATGTCTTTGCAAAGTTGTACAAAAGTAGATGTATTTAAGAACAGAAAGTATGGTGTGGTTCATAATCACATCTGTTTTATGGTATCTCAAGGTTCAGGTCTCTAACTGGAGAAATGGGAATGAGGAGTTTCAACCTGTAAATGAACGGCTTAAAAAAGAGGCTGATTTTAAGAGCTACTGATCATCTGCTAGGCTTTTCTGAAGCTATATTCTCCATGCTACTTTGCAAATTGCCCAGCTGTGTCTAACTCATCTCACTTTTCTGCCAAGCTGTCATGCTAGAATCATAGAATTGTTTTGATTGGAAAAGATCTTTAACATCACCAAGTCCAGCTGTTAACCCAGCACACTGCCAAGTCCACCATTGAACCAGGTGCCTAAACACTACATCCACACATCTTTTAGGGATGCTGACTCAACCACTGCCCTGGGCAGCCTGTTGCAGTGCCTGACAGCCCTTTTAGTCAAGACATTTTTAGTTGGTTTTTTTTTTTCTTAATGTCCAATCTGAATCTCCCCTGGAAAAACTTGTAGCCATTTCCTCTTGTCCTGTCACTTATTACTTGGGAGAAGAGACCAAAACTTGCCTTGCTCCAGTCTCCTTCCAGGTAGTTATAGAGAGCAATGAGGTCTCCCCTCAGCCTCCTTTCCTCCAGGCTGAACAGCCCCCGTTTCTTCAGCTGCTCCTCACAAGTGTTGTGCTCTTATACTCTTCACCAGCTTCATTCTTTCGTATAGATCAGTATTTTAAAGTTCACATAGTTGATGAAAGAAGTGCATAAGTAAACATTAATTTAAGTTATTAAGAAAGGGAAGAGTTTTTGGACACAATAAGATGTCAGATGGACATAAAAGCTTATTTGTCCATGAAAAATGAAATAATTCAGTACTATTTCAGAATATGTTTATTAGCTATTTGTGGACATATCTTTACGTACATCTCTTTCAAAAAGAATGAAACAATGGTCCTATGCCATTTTTAGTGCTCTGTTTTCAAACGAAAACATGAACGCTAACAGATTTTCAAGGAGAAAGAAATACTTTAAATCTGCTACAAGAAGAATAGAAAAAAATGACCCCTTCAAGTGCAAAGGTTTTTAATCTCGTTACTTTCATATTCTTAATTTGTCCATGCTATTCACTAGCAACTATATTAGCAACAATTAGCTACAGTGATTCTGTTCCCTGCTCAGTCTAGAACCTTTGCCTATGTTTGAAAAAGAGAACGTGTCCTGTCTCTCCAAAAACACTTCTCTGGAGGTTTTGCTTGTGCATCATATTGGGGTCATGCAAAGACAAATAAATGTGGCCAGTAGTTTCATTTCATAATAAACAAAAGGAGAAACTTCTGTAAGATGAATGAAAAGATCATATGGATTCCCTGAATGCCAGACTGGAGTATCATTTGTCTGATTCCTAAGGATTTTAATCAGCAAACAGTCTCTCAGACATGCTGCTTTTTTTTTTTTTTTGCCTATCTGTATCTATAAACATAGAGGCACCCTTCAGCGAAAGTCAAGTCTAGCCGCTGGAGCTCTCAGAAGACAGTGAACAGAATTCTGTTAAGGGACACTTTGCACATTATTAATGTTATCTCTTATGCCCTGCAGGTGTGTGAAAATCTCCTTTTCCTCTTTTCTTTTCCCTCTATTACTTGTGGTTGTATCACTTTTTTTAAGAACTGGACACAGAATAGATATATATGAAGTGTTTTTTGAATGAGAGATTTCTAGGAGAAAAAGTCTAGACATGAGTGATAGCAAAAAGAATATTTATTTCCCTAGGCTGGGCTGAAGGCTTGTATTGTGGGAGAGAGTGATTATTTACCATGAAAGAGATGTTTAGCTCAGACATAGGACACTAGGTAATACCAGGGATAAATAAAGAATATTTTCTTGTAGATGTTCACTTACCCTGTCTTTATGAATGTCTTTAAATAGATCTGTGTTATAGTGACAGAAAGTTTCTGAACTGAAGGGTTCCTCACAAGGCGATGGAATGGGGGACTTACAGCACATTGGGAATACTGATCATAAAGCCTTTGAATACTGATAAAAAGTTATCCAGCCACAGTTACTAAGTGTACAGAATCTTCGCTTAAATCTTTTACCTAGAGGGAGGAGACATTTGTAGTGCAGCAAATAACTAGTGTTCCTTGTTAGAGGTGAAAAAAGCAGCAACAGAGGGAGCCAAGGGAATTCAGAGACAGCTGAGTGGAATTCCAGTTTGGGTCATTGCACTGGGAGCTCCCTGAATTTTTTTCTCCCAGTTATTAGTCATGTAAGTGTGATTTAATGTGAACATAGAAAGTTTGAGGAAAATATTGATACCTTCCTGGAATTTAGACTATCTAGTGGTTGAGTTGCAAGACAATGTGTGGAACCAGAATTGGTCCGTGGTGGTTAGACAAAAATAATGAGAAACATGCCAGGAAAGGATAATGATCTCCCTTATCTGTATTAGAGTTCTCAGCTTCTGAAGATTATCTCTATTGCCTAAGAAAGACAATCTATCGGCCTTCAAAGCTTATTAGAAAAATTCTTTAGGTCTTTTATGCTTTCTGCACAGTACTAATGTGTTTTAGAGCTGTTAAGTATGTTCATTTTTATTTCTTTTGGGGCTTCTGGAATAGCCTGTACTTCCTAAAATGTGCATAGACGCAGGACAGTATATAAATGTGCAAATCAAAATACTTTATAAATGAGGTGACTCAGTATTAAATGTTATTCTCAGCTTTCTCTTCTGGTTAAACACCTCATGTGAAGCCATACCATGAAGCTCCATGTACTCAGAATCAAACCCTCTGCTATGATCTGCCAGATGCATGAAGTGAGAATATGCATGCACTTCATAAATTTTGAAAGAGCATAAATGATACAAAGTGTGCGTGTGAATGAATTTAAATTTTTGCATATAAACCTGTGGAATGGTAAACTTCTCACAACTTCTCTACCTCATCTCTGTTCTGAATAGTCAGAAGCACAAAGCCTAGCAGGAAGGGGCATCTCTGGCAGTTTAGCTGAATACAAAAAGGAAAATACAAGGCATTTGTGTTAAAACCCCAAGCTGAATCAAATTTTGGCTAGACTTTTAGCTCTCTCTGAAGATGAGAATAAAACTCATCTCTGGAAATACCAGTTCACTAACTCAGGTTCAGACCCTTTTTGAGTCTCCAGAAATAGCATCTTACTCTGTGTTCAGAAAATAATGCTATCTACAGGTTTCTGTGAGATATGTTAAAATATCAATGGTAATCTGAATACTTGGGGAAAAACTGGACTATCAGTCTTTTTTCTGTATTTTTTCTGTTTGATTAGGTAATAAAGACTTGAATGCAGCAGCTGCAGGAAAGTTTCACTTGTGTTGAGAGTATTGTTTTTTGCATGAAAGTGGTTGCTGTCTTCTCTAGGCACTGATTTTGAAGAGATCCTGTTGGTGATGCAGCAGGTGCTTGTTAGCTATTAAGATTCCTAGGTCTCTATCTGTGCATCTGGAAGAAGTATCTTAGGAAACAAATACTGGAAAAAGCTTCATGGATCAATAAGTCACATTACCATTACTATTTCATAAATTTAAGACCAAATTTTACAGTAGTTAGGATTTTGGCTTTGATTGCTTTACTTCTGGAAAACTGTTCAAGAATGTCATTGTTGTGATGTCTGCAGTTTATATGCAGTTCTTCAACTGCCTACTTTAAACTTTAGATTAAATTATTATTTTAAATCCCTGTTGTTTACTCTGAAGTGTATTTATAGAGAACAGTCATATCCTCTGAGTTTTTCTGAGTTTCTTCTCATGTAACAGTCTTTTCAGTAATGCTTTTTCTGTGTATGTTTCAGTATCACTTTTAAAAATGAGTAATGGGAGTTGTGCTGAGCATCCCCGACATTTTGACAAAGATTAATGTATTCCAGTCTCTCCTGGAAATGCCTATCTTAATTCTCTCTAGCTTCTCCTTTACTTTTTTTTTTGCACTTGCATCACATTGGTGATGCATCACATCCTGTGACTGGTGACTAATATGCCCAGGTTTCTTTTCTTTGTGACATCTGCAATGGATGAGCTCATAGTTTCCAGCAAAATTTCCTGTTATTAGTCCTCTAGTGAGCTGAAAGGTATCGAGAGCTGAATGTGTAAGAGTTGCTTCTGTCCTGTTATTGACCTAGATAATTTTCCTAATTTTGTTTGTAGGAGCTTGATAGAACTTCTCAGTTACTTTATTTGTAAATCTGAGGGAAAGAAAGGGATTATAGTTGTCTGCTTTCTTAGCTAGGGATGAAGTTAGTAAATTATTGTAAAGGAGTAAACCAATAACTCAGAGTCTCCAGAGCTTCAACACAGTTAAAGATAATTATTGAAAGAAGTATCACACTCCCATATGTCTGGGT
Organism: Apus apus; assembly: GCF_020740795.1. Classification (NCBI taxonomy): domain Eukaryota; kingdom Metazoa; phylum Chordata; class Aves; order Apodiformes; family Apodidae; genus Apus; species Apus apus. The sequence goes on along the minus strand of NC_067294.1, from coordinate 12,610,705 downwards.
CTTAAACTTCAAGGTGCTAGAAAGCAGAATTGAGGCATATGAAACCTGCCATGGAGGGGAACCCTTTGACTACCTTTTAGAGCCAAGTGTCTGAGCATCTTATAAGCTTCAAGGAAATTTCAGAGTTTTAATTAATGGAGTTTATGAAGGTTTTTTATTGAAGGCAAAATATTTTCAGTTTTGCATCTATCTTTCAATGAAACATATGAAGATAAATGGAGATATTAGCCTCTAGGTGCACCCCTCAGTTGTTTCTTACACTACCCTTTGGACTTGAGTAGAACGGATGAATATTAATGAGTTTGGCCTATGCTCCTTTTGAACACTGGGAGCCACAGCCACTGGAGGAGAAAAGATGAGGCAGCTGATGGGCAGGAAAATTTATAAAGACAATGAATGAGAAATCCATGAAAATGTCCGTCTGTATTTAACTTAGATTTTCAGGAATGTATCACTAGACACCATACCAACATCTCCTTCAGCTGAGGCATCAGTGCAAATTCAGTCATGTTTCTACAAACTTCACCTGAGGCCTTTGTGAACTTTTTATGAGCTGAGAATTCCCTATGCTGTGCTGTGCTAATGACTATGTCTGCCCTATAATTTATGAACACAAGGGATAACAATGATTGAACACTGTTCATTGACTTATTATTGTAACTCCCCAGAACAGTATATCCTGCTACTTAGCAGGCATTTGTACAGCACTGCATGTTTAAAAGATTTTCAGGGTATAATTTCAACAGTCAAGTGCACAGCTGGAGGGGATGGTGGTGGTGGGACATGATTGGTAACCAGAGCAGGATTCAAGTGTTTGTTGGTTTGTTCTATTTTTGTTGTGGTTTTTTTTGGTTTGTTTGTTTTCATTTTGTCGTTGTTATTTTGATATATAAGGTCAGAACCATTTATTGTTTTTTCCAAAGAGTAACAGAGCACCTGAAGACTCATTCTAAGCTCTGTAGGGAAAAAGATGTAGGTGAAGGGCAGTTAAGTTCAAAGATTGACTATGACAAGACATTTATAATGTAAATTATAGGAAGTGGAAATATTTTGAAGGGTTATTGATTTTAATTCTCGAGCTCACCACTCTTAAAACTAGGATACAAAGGAATTTCTTGAACCGTGTTTGTGTACTTTTCCTGTAGCTTTCCAAATGATGAAATTAAATAACTGTGCTCTCATTGACATCTTGTTTATACAGAAATAAACAGCCTACTGATTTTCTCTTAAGAACATGAAGAGTGGACATAAAGTTTTGTGACTATAGAGTTCTAACAATATCATATTACCATGCCATTAAAGTTTGGTTAAATATCTCAAAAAGCTTTATGTACCATAAAATTGTGATTCTTTGTTCTACTGGCACTTATTCATGTTGCCATTAATTACCTTAATGACTATTCCTTCAATTGTTTTTACAACCAATTCAAAATTTTATTTCATAAATTGAGATCAAGATATAAGACATGGATAAAAACAGTTTAATGCTTTTGTAATACACTTGGATCATTAGTTTGTGTTGTCTGTTCCTTGGAGACAGTAGTATTTACTACTGAATGTGGGTATTACTGTACACTAAAGGTATAAATGCAGAATTTGTCCTATGTTTAGCTTGGACAACTTCTGCTCCCTTCACTATAATACTTTTCTTAAGTGATTCTCCAGAAGCATCCAACAGTAATATATTTAGTACCAATTGCTCTTCCTCACATCTCAAAGTAGATGTTCCTATCAGGTGGTTTCACTCTCCCCCTTGGAACCTATTAAAAACTTCTGACATGGGGCAATTCCCTCAATCTTTCCGTACAAGTTTCCTAAAGCAAGCATTTGTTGCAGTAAAAGTGTCTTTAGAAGTGCCTCAAGTAATAGGAATTTTTATTTTAAATATATGATGCTTTAGAAACTATAAAGATACTATTAATAACAAGCAAGCTTGAAGTTTGATTCCTTTCAATGAGATTAAATGTGAATTTTATAAAAGAAAATTGTAAAAGGCAGTGAAATGAATCAATACCTAAATTTTAATAATAATCAGAATATTTTAATTGTACTTTTAAGAGAATAGTGTGAAATCTCATGTGCTACTTAAGAGATTATAGACAGCAGCATAAAGATCTGGGATTGGAAAGAATTATAATAGGTGATTGTGGGGGGCTGAAAGTTTACTCATTAAGTGCTGACAGCTGATACTCAAAATGATAGATATGAAAATAGGGACAAAATGTTTCTGAAGTATGGTAATTGGCTTCTCATCAGAATTAATTTTTTAGACTTGAATCTCTTCTGTTCTGTCTTAGTGTCCTGATACAGAGGTTATGCAGGCAACTATCATTGCTCTTTAACTGGCAAACATCAAGGACAAAAACTTTGCTCAAGCCAGCAAAAGTGCCTGAATTGTTAAGTGAAATAAAGTTTTTCATGTCCTAATGCAGTCTTCAGTGTCACTAGATCTGACTACCCCTGGCAAACTTCTAAGTGGCATGGTGCCTCGTATTCAGCAGGAGGCTGCTCTGCTTACAACTTTTTACACACATTCTGGATCAATGTTACCTTGTTTCTGCAGTGTAGCCATATGTCAGGCAAAGGAAGTTGCTGTGGAAAGCATAAAGACTGGATTATGTGAAAAAGGCAGCAAGTTGTCCATTCCTTTTTATACATTGTCCCCTTGGTGTTCAGAGGCACTGCTCTCCGCATCAAGCTAAGCAGCAGAATGGGCTCTGCTCACATGTGTTTTAATCTCTTTCTGGTCAGATCTAGTGCTTCTAAGTTTAGAGAGGAGAAAAGGTACAAGGGTTAAAAGGTCTGACATGTCATTAAGCACAGCATGGCTTTTGTGTCGCTGGACAGCACCAAGAGGAACTGATATGCAAGTAGAAATAACTTAATCTTTGTCCTTTCTCAGCATAACTTTACTCTCATCAACATAAGATGTGTGGGTTGATATTATTCTGTTGTTCAAGTTGTGCAGAAAACAAGCACACAGTAAGAGTACCTTTCATGGAGTTTGCTGTATAAAGGCATAATCAAGTAAAAGTAGTCATATTTATTTTTTCTATTTAAGAAAATAGAATATTAGTTTAATTGTGTTTTTGAAAAACAGATATTTCAGTTAAACAACATTGTTTCTGTTGTGTAAAAAAAATTTGTAAAGATAGAAACCCAGCTACCGGGCACAGAATTAGAAGAGGTATCTGCAAAGAGAACAGGTTTGGGTTTTTTTATATATTGAGAAACAAGATAATTGTATTTGTAGTTGACATTCTGCAAATAGTTTTGTAAAATGCTTTTTCAATTGCAGGGTATATGGGGGGACTCTCCCATTTCATTAGTATTCTGGGTGGTTGGGATGTGCCAGCTAAATACAGCCATCCTGTGGGAGCTTGCTGTAGTCATAGCAACTGGACTGCAGTTTCATATAGCTGGGTAGAGAAGGTTTGGCATATCTGAAGGACAAGGTTCTTAGTAAACAGTTGCTAGCTAATTACTCCTTGTGTTTCTTAAAAAAACAGCACTAAAAATTATTCAGTAAAAAGGTTAAGGAACTCTGTGATGATTTTCAGTCAGTTGTACATGACTGGTGATTTGCTGGTAGTTTTGAGTTATGTCTTGCTTCCTTTTATGCCTACCAAATGCTCAGCATTAGAGCCAGTTCTGTTGGGCAGCTACAGCTATGGGTAGAATCACCAATATCTCCTGTAAGTTGTGAGAACCCTATAAATGAGATATATTGCTACACTGTTACCTCTCATAGTTGCTCAAGCTTCTCATGTTTGACTGGAAGCTTACTGAAATAATGGAAGTTCTTAAAGTCACCTGAATGTGATCTGGTTTAAGCTCAAAGAATGATGAGATATACTGAAGACAGTCAAGAGATTTCCTTATAACATTCAGTAAGACTTGAGTATCTAATTCCTTTGAATTTATCTGGAAGTCTTAGCTGAAATGAAGTTATTTTTTTATAATCAAGTCTGAAATTAAATCCTAAATAAATCACTGGCATCCACATTTTTAGTGAAGTCACAGTAAAATATAGGGCAACTAAGTTAAAATCACATTTATTTCAGTTTGACTAGATAAAGGAGAGAATGTTGTAATTAGGGTTGGAGTTTTATTTCTGAAGTCAGATACATTATGTTGTTTTCAATATGGTTATTTCAGTTCATGAGACAGATCTTGTGTAGGCTCAGAGAACTACTCTAGCTGTTCTGATGTCTGCATAATTTTTCTTCAAAAATGCATTACAGTTCTTTAATATTTTTTTTTTCATATACCTGCAGGAATCTGCACAACTCACCCTGTCCTTCAGGTTCATGTCTGCTTTCAAAGTAAATAGTCTTCCTGCTTGTCAGTCTTCAGACAGGTAATCTTTCCAGGTTTTCGGCAGAAAAAGTCTCCCTTTCCCATGCAATCTGTAACCAACGAGCTGCTTTGAAGTAAGTAGTCTTACAGCTTTTTTGGTTTTCAGAAGTAGCAGATGTGAGACTTGTGAACACAGTTGCTTTCAAACCAGCAAGGAGCACAATTCCAAATCTGAAACTGAATCTAGTAAATACCGTACTGAAGCTTAACAGGCACTTAACAACACTAGTTTAGTCATTGTGTTTGCTTGGATGGCTTGAGTGTAAAAAGGTAATCTCTAAAAACAAATTCTTGAGCGTGTGGAGGCACAAGGTATATGTAAAAGTGATCTGGAGGACTTGAGCCAATAAACCTTTGCATATATGCTTAAGTGTACCCCAAGTGACTTGAATTGCTTCCCCCAGACTCAGGATAAATGCAAAGGGTTTGTTTCACTTAAGAAAATTCTACAGCACTTAGTTTTATATAATGATTTATTAGTATATGCTTTACCACTTTGTGCTTCACTTCCTCATTGATGTAAGCAACAATACAAGTACTCCTTCCTTCTTTATGCTGATCTCCACAGTAGGTGATTAGTTAAATGTGAATTGTGTGAGTTTCATCTGTCTATTTTATGCATTAAGGTTGTTGCTGAGGACATAAACTAAATGGGGGCAGACACTGCTGATAGGACTATCATCAGCCAGATGCCTTGGAATTAAACCTGAATTATCAGTATTGCTACATCCCAACTATCACTTGCTGAATCTCCCATTAACTAATGCTAGAGTAGGACATAAGCTCAGGTGCTAATTGCACTTTTCCTACAAGATGCATCCTGGCAGTTCTATTTTAAGTTTTTGTTATAATCAAAACTTCTCTCTGGTAGAGCTTGGCTTCAAGATCATAATTAAATATGTTTATTATATCTATTTTTAAATATAATGTAATTTTTAGTATGCAAACATTTCTTATTCTCTGTACACATGTAAATGTAACCCCCTTCCCCTTGAGTACAGAAATGTCTTGTTTTAAATTGTTACATGTAGCACTGAAAGGATAAGCACATAAAGAAAATGTGCTGTCTTGTTTTTTAAGAATATTACACCTGTTATTTTGTTATTGTAGCTATCAAATTAAACCACAGAATATTGCCTCTGTTAGTTGGAAGTCCCGCAGGCCTTAGATTATCTTCAGAGATGAGGTTCATATTCCCTAAATTTCCAACAGAAATCATTACAACTGCTACGAAATAATGCTTTGAATTCTCCTTAGGTTTCTTCTTTCTGGTTTTCCTTTATGATCATGCTTGCTGCTGAATATTTTATGTTTTTGTTTGTGATGAGACATCATCTAACATAAATTCTGACATCCTTTCACTAACACAGAAATGTTTACAACTGCTATCTAATGAAATTTAGGACAAAATATGAAGAAAATTAATTATCCACTAATGTGAACTATTTGCAGCTAATTCAAATTACCACCTTTCATCAGTTCCCAGAACCCTCTAAAGAACAAATATTAATTTTTCTAGACATCAGCAGACTAGTGCAAAAGATTTTCTAATTAAGTAGTCTTTTTGCTAATGTTTACGTCTGATGTAATTGAAAAATAATTCCATAAAGTAATATCCATGAAGATGGAGGTTTTACTAAAACAGTATTTTTTACAGAGCTACATAAAATGGAGATTTCTGCCCACATTTCATTGAAAAGTTGCGCTTTTATTTGTATGTAAAGGAATTTGCAGCTATTTGATGTTAAAATAGTGCTCATAGGTGTATCATTATAGCAAATGAAGCTACCTTCTTTGTGTAAAAATATTTTAAGGTATATTCAGGTTCTTTTAGTTATATCATTAAATATTGCTGGAATACTATTTCTCTTAGCAGCATAATACTGCTTGCCTTAGACAGGAAACATCAGCAGTAATTTCAGTCTTTAGTGCTTCCTTCTCTTGAAGGCCAGTGAGCAAAGGGACATTCCCAGAGTCCCAATCCTGCAAGCCTTGCTTGGCTTCTTTGCTTCTCCCTGGTTGCTCTCTATGCAAGAAGAGAAGATGACTGAGCAGAGGCAAGCTGGAATGATGACCTTTTAACATAGGTCATAGGCAAGACATACATAGACATAAGGCCAGAGCCTGGAAAAAAACTTGAGCCATCACAGTGCTGCTGTACCCCTATATTTGTTGCCTCAGGTCTGATAGAACTGCAGCACCACTCTTGAAAGATTCCTATTGATGTGTTGAATCTGTCAAATTATTCCAAAAACAGTATTTTAAGTAAATTTTCAGGTTTTCTCTGTATTTACTTCATTATTTTCTCATACAGAATTACCAGATAAAACTTCCATAAAATTGGATTTGGAAGCTTTTGGGTACATGACATGTTTGTGGTTCCCTTATTACTATTGATCCAACCAGGCCACAAATGGTTTCTCCCCTCATTCCTTACTAAAACCTCCCTAGGTAGCAATTGCATTTTTAGTGTTTTAATTAGCTTCAGTCAATTTATATGATGGGTTTGTCTTCCTTGTCACTTCAGTATGATCTCATTCTCCTTCCTTTATCAGCCTTTGTATGTTGTTCCTTAACAAACATGTTCATGTTGTTCACTTTGCAGCAGGGAAGAGAAGCAGTACATATTGCGGCATTTGGACTCAGGCATTCCTTTGAGGATCTAGCCCAGACTTGTAAGCCATTTCTGAAGAACAAAGCTTGTTCTGTCCTTGACTGAATACTGCAAACATTGCATGTCTTGCAATACTGTCATTCCCAGAGAACCTGAAGTGGTGGAAGCCTCTAAGCTATATGCACTTGCTCCTAAAGGGTGGTGTGTCATTGCTAAGTATGTTCAGCATATGGTGATCAGGGAGAGATTTACATCACATTAGTAATAGAAGAGAGTTTTCAAACTTGAAGGCATGAGGAGTTTTTGGGGTTTTGTCTTTTTTCTTTTTGCTGTCCTAAGAACACCAAGTGCAGCGTTAATATTTAGGAGTTTGGATTGAAATTGTGCTACTTGGGAAAAGACTGCATTAAACCACAAAGGAGCTCCAGCATTGCTGAACTTTGCAGTTTGGTAAAATACGCTTACACACTTCAGTTAAAAAAGACAGCTAAAAATAGTTAATACAGTCTGAATATGCATAAAGTACTTTAAGGTGTCAAGCTGTCATCTCTGTTGGGTGAAAAATTAAATGTAAGCTAAAAATGTTAGAGGCCAGACTATGGCACCCTTCTAAATTTTGCAAAGTAATGTAGGTAAGCAGCTTCTGAATCCATGTCTTTGCTAAAGCGCAGTTGACACAGTAACCAGAGGAGAACCATGATGACAAGGATTTTTCATATTATTTATTGTGCATTCTTACATGCTGTAGTTCACGTGTTATATATGTAGTAAGAACATTTGTAATACTTCTTTTGTCACATTTGTAACATATATGTTACAAGCATAACATTACTATCTCTTGGTTCATTTCTGAGCAAATTCAAGTCTGTTTTTAAAATCTGTTTACTTCGTTTTCCAGTTTGTCCAGGTGATTGTGAATTCTAGGTCTCTGCTCCAATGTGCATGGGCTCTTTCTTTTTTTGGTCAGAGCTGCATAATTAAGAAACTTTTTTCCCTTTAATTAGTATAATGGAAATATTTAATAGAACCAGACCTCCAAATCGCCCTGTGTATCTCCAGAGAGTATGTTTTACAATTTGATGATAAACTATTATAAACTATTTCATAGGCACAGTAATCCCAAACATTTTTATACCTATTCCTCATTACTTTTATGGTGACTGTACTTCCCTCGTTCACCTATTAGAATATATTGTGTCAAAACCTCTACTAAAATTGAAATACATAAGATTTCTTCCTGATTCAGGTATTCCTCTTTAATGGACACTTTTTGACCTTTCAGTTCTTCACAGGTATTTACTGAGCTTTACTAGTCTGAATTGTTGCAGCTAGTTCAGTAAATTAATTAGTCATTATTAGCAGCTGAATTATTTTAACTTGTTTTTCTTTATTCGAAGTTGAGATTTTACTCTTTTCCACAGCATTAACTGTTCCAACTACCTGCTTCAAGTTAACATTTTAAAGGAAAAATATCATGCAACATGTGAGCAGTCCTGGCATTCTGTCATTTTCTTCTCCCATCTCTTCTAGACTGACAACTTACCTGGCTGCTAACATCTGCAATGATTTCTAGTCTTTGATATCTTTGCTGGCTTCTTTCCATCTTATGCTTTGACCTTTCTAATTTTCTTTCTATACACTCCTCTGGTATTTTTAGTATAATTGACCTATTTCCACTGTTTGTGCTGATTTAGTTATTTTCAGCTTCTGTATTGAGATAGTTTGTGCTTGTTCATGCACCATTAGCATTGTTTGTGGAGCTGCTACTCCTTTTATTTCTTTTTTTCTTGTCTTATGAACCCTTACGTAGGGATTTCTTAAATTATTCAACACTTGTTTTCTTGAAGTCTGTTTCCATTGTGCTATCCAGCCTCCTTCCGTTTCATAGTTTAATTTACTGTTATTATACCATGGTTATTGTCATCCCAGCTGCATTTCACTGTGATCAGTCAATTCTTCTATTTTAATGATATAATAGTCTTTGCACTGACTGCTTTTTTCTGCCTCCTGTGTATGCATTTGTAATACTTACCACTGCCATAACTTCCAGATTAATTCAGGTTGTACTGCATTCATTATCTTGTTAAAAATTGGGTGACGTAATTCGTTGTATACAAGGGAATGTAGTGGTAGGACAAGGGGTTATGGCTTTATACTGTGAGAGGTTAGATTTAGGTTAGACGTTGCGAATAAATTCTTCACTATGAGGGTGGTGAGACACTGGAACAGGCTGCCCAGAGAAGCTGTGGATGCCCCCTCTCTGGAGGTGTTCAAGGCCAGGCTGCATGGGATTTGGAGCCACCTGATCTAGTGGGAGATGTCCCTGCCCTTCCAACCCAAACCAGTCTTTGGTTCTGCATATTGTGATTTGCATAATTGTGGTATTGATTCACAAAAGTTTTCCACTGTATTTTTATGGTTTAGTCATCTGCAATGGACACTTACATGTTTAACACGCAAGTTCAAGGTCCCAGACTATCAGCAAAGATAATTTACCACATTTCCATCTCAAGACAAGTGTCATCTATGAATATGCTAGTCTTTTCCATTGCAGTAAAGTGTCTAATTTGCTAAACTTCTGTAGTAATAGTCATTAAGTGCTTGTTAAGAACTCTTGTTCAGCTTCTCTTGCCCCACACTTCTTGCATTAATGTACATTTTGTTCAAGTGTAAGTCAGATGGAGGCATCCATCATTTGTCTCATTTCCTTCATAGTGTCCAAGCTTCTGGGTTTGATGATTATGCATGTTTTTATCTTGATTATTGCAATCCAGGGCTATGGTAACCAAAGATGAATTTGAAAAAGCTCCTGCTTAAAATATCTGTAAGAAGTTTTTGATTGCAGCATAAAATACTGGTGTCATAAATCTCCTATTTGTTCTCTTGACCTCTGGACTTCATTAGCAAAGGGCAGTGCCCAGAGGTTCAGAAGCAGGTTCAGTCCTTGTTGAAACATAAAAGAGGGAGAGACTATTCATGCATGACGATATTACATAATGTGACACTACACCTTTAACTGAATTTAAATGGTAGTGGTGGGAAGGAAGAGAGGGGTTTAGTCATGGTTTTTATTCTGCTACTTTAAATTCATGCCTGCCTCCTTGGACTTTCAGAACAGAGCTACTTTTAGTGCTGCTTTGTGGTTACATTATGCTATCATTCAAAGTGAAGCAGACATTTTTGAAAGGAAATGAAAAACATGTTCCTAGAATTACACAGTGCTCTATTTATCCCTATAGATATATGCATTACTTTTTACTTTGTGTATAATTTTCATTTGCCATATGTGCAAGCTTGGTTAATCATCGGTTTATATTATGTGTTGTCATAAACAGGCCTCTATTAACATGCTTGTTGTCCTGCAAGTATGTGTTTTTTTTCTACATTTGCAGGCCAGGAAAAGTAGTTGTTTTAGCACTTTTTCAGTGAACATGAGCAATTTAAAATAGTGCATCACAGTGTGACATACGCAATATTGCTAGTCTGTAACAAAGATGTTAAGTGACTTAGAAAATATAGTAATATAGTTACAGTATGAACAGCAGGACTAATTCTGTAAGTTGGAGGTTGTGTGAACTTAAACTGCACTGTGTCCCTCAGTGTTTACACTTCAAGCAAGCATGAGAACCAAAAGGCTCCTTGGAGTTAGAGACATGAGAAAAACACTTAGAACTATAGAATCCAAGAGTGGCTGAGTTTGGCAGGGACCCCTGGAGATTATCTAGTTAAAACCCTCACAGCAAGATCATTTAAGCAGGTTGCCTGTGACTGTGTCCAGTTGGGTTGTGAACATCTCCAGTGACAGAGAAGCCACAGCCTCTGGGCAAACTGTTCTAATGTTTAATCCAGCCTTACAGTAAAACACTTCCTTATGTTTAAACAGTATTTCTTGTATTTCAACTTGTGCCCATTTCCTCTTGCGCTGTCACTCGATACTACTGCGAAGAGTCTGTCTCTGCCTTCCGTACAAACTTCTATCAGCTATTTACACACAGATAGGATCTCCCTAAGTCTTCTTCCCTAGGCTGAGCAGTCCCAAGTCTCAGCCTTGTCCTGGATGTAGGATGCTCCAAGCCCTTCAGCATCTTAGTGGTTCTTCACTGGACTCAGTCCATGTCCCTCTTGTACCAGGTAGCCCGGCCACTGGACCCAGCACTCTGAATGTGTCTCAAGTGGTGAGCAGAGGAGGAAGAGAATCACCTTCATCAACCTGCTGACAACTCTAATGCAGCCCAGGGTGCTGTTGGACTCCTTTGCTCCAAGAGCATGTCGTTAGCTTTCTGTCAACTTGTTGCCCACCAGGGCTCCACGTGGTTTTGCACACACATGCATTCTAGGTGGTTGGCCCCAAGCACTGATGCCTGGGGTTATTCCACCCCCAGTGGGCAGTACTTGTTTTTTCATTTGTTGAACTCCATGAAATTCTTGTTGGCCCATTTCTTCAATCTTTAGAGGTCCCTCTGAATGGCTGTGCACCCATCTGCTTTATTTTCATATTTCTCACAGTTTCATATAATCTAATAACTAGAAAGGGATCCACATAAACACAGTGAGATTCATATTTCTATGCTTTCAGACTGTGTGTACCAAGGAAAACTGAACTGCACAGATCTCTGCTGGTTTTAGATGGTTCTGGGTTTTCTGAAATGGAAAAGACAGTGAAAGTCACTGTCTGGGTGATAAACACCCCAGGGGAATACTCCCAGTACCTAAGTGCTTGAAAAAACAAGGCCCTGCACTCTGTTGTTCTGGCTGCTAGCTCTGGTTGCCTTCAGAGAGAGCAATCTTCTGTTCCTGAGGTGTCCCTGCCTATAGCAGGGGAGTTGGACTAGATAATTTTTAAAGGTTCCTTCCAATCCAAACCAATCTATAATTCTCTGATTGTGGGTGGAATTTTTAGTAGGGGCTACAGCAGTAAGACAAGGGGTGTTTTTTTGAACAAGAAGAGGGTAGATTTAGACTAGATATAAGGAATAATTTTTTTATGATGAGGGAGGTGAAGCAGTGGAACAGGTTGTCCAGAGAGGTGGTAGATGCCTTGTCCCTGGACAAGTTCAAGGGCAGGTTGGATGGGGCTCTGAGCAACCTGATCTAGTTAAAGAGGCCTGTTTTCATTGTGGGTAAAACTATTCAATGATTCTATGATTCCTATGGGAAATTTCATTAAATGCTTCTCAGTACATATGAATTTTGCATTGGTTTTCACATTGATCATATTTAGACATCATGGGATATAAATGTCCAACATGACACAGTAGTTAAAAATAATTATAGTTAAGATGATGCTGGATATAGATTGTCACCGTATCTTCTTTACTGCTTTTTAATTCTCTTTCAGGAGAGAGTATAACATGCTCTGGGAATTTTGTAGTACATTTTTTGACTTAATACCTACTGTAGTGTCACGCGGTGTTCCACCTCAGCATAGAGATGCAAGTATTCATAAAAAATGGTCTTCCTGGGTAAAAACTGTTGTGATTGTTCTAAGTGAAATAAGAGAGAAATAGGGAAAGGGTGTTCTGAACGGGAGTGCACATCATTTGCTTAAATTGGGAAGTTCATTTATATCTCTTGGAAAATTACAAATGGAAAAATAGGGGCAGATTGTTTTTAGATTACAAACAATTTCTGGGAAGAAATTCAAACTAATTCAAATGGACGGCTCAGAAGAGAACAAGACAATATTCAAGGACAACTAGGTAGAACAAAACTGCAAGGTAAGGTTAATTGGTAAGCCTCAGAAGTCTTTCTATCAGATTTAACCACCGAGCACATCTAAATAATGCTGAGAAAACTGAGAGAGTGTACACACAGCATTTAGGTGCCATGATGATTGCATTTCAGCTTAAATAGAAAAGCTAACTAACAGCAATAATCTTCCCATTTATTCATGTGCATGAAGAAAAGGGCATCTAGAATTAAATCTGAAGGAAAGCTCATGATCCCATGTCTAGAGCATTCAACTTCAGTAAAAGGATGGGTCCCTCAGAATTTCTGGGCTGCTTATGGTTCTAGTTTATTCTGACTACTAGCTTGAGAGAAATCTTCTTGGCTTTCCCTGATGAAGCAAAAGTAGAAGCCTTGGCAACTCAGACTTACTAGGATTTTTTTTTATTTTTTTTTTTTAAATGAGCAATATCTTTATTTGCATTACAGTTTTTATAACATACTTAGCAGCAACCCTTTGACATGTATTTTATGAAAATTAATATGTGAAATCATAGCTGTAAAGCACTGTTTTATAGTTTTTATCTACATATAGCAGACAAACCCATCATTATCCAACAATTGAAGTGCATAAATTATTAATTTTTAATAAAAAATAAACTACTCATTCTCTATTTAACTCTGTAATCAAGATTGTTCCAGTATATCATTATATCTCATGAGATTTCAAACCCTAACTGGGTTTAAATTGCCATCGTATTAAAATAAATTGATTCTTTGGAATATATAATTAATAAATGTGCAGGGCTTTATAGTGGTTGTTCTCCAGTAGTTAACTATACAAAAAAGTATACTAACGTATATGAAGGGCTCAGTCCAATGTATTTCATTTGTGGAGCTTTCTCTGCTGATCTACTGATCAATGAAAAACAGGATCATGCTTTAGTCTATTGATAGGCATGAGTTGTTGTGGAGCTTTGAAGAGATTTATCCCTTGTCCAAGACATTATTAAGCTCACCACTGGGATTCTTGTAGATGAGCAAGCTTGTATGAAGTGATTTTGCCATAGAGACTGATGGAGTTAATCCTCTTAACCCTGATGAATGCTAGTGAGTGCAATGGATGTATAAAATCCATAGGTTTTTTTTGAACTTTCCTGAATAGATTCTAAAAATCTGAGGAAAGGAATAAAAAATGGTAGTGAATCCACAGATCTGCTCTGTGGCTCAATCACATTGATCGATCACAAGGAAGCAACCCCACTGATTCCTTGTCATTTTCAAATTCTGCTCTGCCAGCCAGTGGGGTGTATGTATAAGTAATAATAGATGTGTGTGGATCTGTGTGTGTATTTATATATCTGTGTACAAATATATGCACACACATACTTCCCTGCTTACATGGTTAACTCCCACCTCACTGCTCCATAGTCACCAAACAGACAGTTCTTTGAGAGGTTTTAGTAGAAGGTTCCTTTGCAAATGGACTGTTTGTAAATAGCAGTAAGGAAAATATATCAGACTTTCAAACAGATTGATGTAGTTACTTCCAGATACTTTGAAGCCAAGATAAATTATACATGTTTTTAAAAAGTATGTATGAACAGCTCTGGCGGATCTTGAATGGTCAGTTCCTCCAAAGGTTTTTTTTAAAAAAATTATGCATTTTAAAAAAGAAATGCTCATAACTCTAGAAGTGTTTGTTAGTTATTAGACCTGATATAAACACACAATGCATTGCAAACAGACAAAATACACATCAGGAGCAATCCTTGTGTTTATTTTCCACTTAGGAAAGTTTATATATAAGAAAGGTAAAAAAAAAAAAAAAAAGTGGAATAGTGATTATGAATAGACCAAGTTTCTCCAAAACATTCATCTGGTGCATCATATGTGGCCCAGCAGACATAAAAAAACCCCTAAATTGGCTACACAGAACAGAAGGACCTCTGAATTATAAACAGCTTAACTGTTGACTGAAATTTTAAATGCAGAGATTTATGATGATTTCTTAAACATTCAATATTGTGGAAATGGAAATAAAATGCATATAAATTAAAAATTTATTTTACATCTACTAAATTAGATTCAAGCTCATATCTTACCATCTACTGGCAAAACCGGTCATAGCTCACTATACATACATGCATACATGTATTTATTTTAGGTAAACAGAATCTGGCACTTGGAAGCTGGTGCAGACCTCTGAGAACTAGAGGACTGTTTGTTCATTTTTATCTTATGCTTCAACTGTACATTCTACCCTTTTTTCATGGCATTAAGGCAGAAATATTAGCCTCATTATTTTCAAATGGAGTTCCAATCCTTAGTGCAAATTCTGAAACTGAATTTTGCAGATATCTCCAGTGCCTCTAAATGGTGTTCAAGAAACACCTGTGGAGGAACCACAGTTAAAGGAACATGTGTCCCCGACCTCAGGAGCTGGGTGAGTCAGCTCATGGTTTATCCCAAGGATGACTTTTGCTGTGCATCATTCTCTCTTCAAATTTTTTTCAATCTTTCTACCCTGCTTCTTCTATTTTACGGCACAGGTTAGCTAAGAAAAGGATGTAGTGTTTTCCACTGTGAGGATTTTTTTAGTTATTTTTGTAGATTCTTGATTAAGTTTTTGTATGTAACTGCTAATGCCTCTCTTCAGAGAGGCTGAAAGACAAGGTTCTCTTGAGACCAAGAGAAACACCTTGTTTTTTTTCCTGTGTGTTTTTTTGTACAAATCATGATGGTAATATTTCTAACAAATTATTTGCACTCTATGGATTAATTACACCTATAAACTACTAATCTTGTTCTTTGCTGCCATAGTTTCTAAATCCATGCCATTAGAACTTTAAATACACACACACACACATCTCAAAATACTTTTACAGCAGCGGTTGCTACATTATGTTTTGGGATCTCCTACTAGAGTTACACTTTGGAAGTTCGTTGGTCTGTACTTCCTGTAATAAGGATTCCACTATACGCCACTTGACTGCTGTGACTTAGTACTGACATATATAACCAGAAGTAAACTCCATTTAGATGATTATTCTTTTTCTTTGAAACCCAGCCTGATGCCATTAATACTTGAAGAAATATATTGGCAGTACCACACTATTTTTTAAAAAATGAAATATGAAGCCACGTACACAAAAATGAAAACATTATGTAATCAGGATTTTTAATGACAAAACAATCTCTTTTGCTTGGATCCATGCATCATATGGATAGCCAAAATAGTAAGAACTACTACTTAAGAATTTAAAGCTTTGTAAAATGACTCTCTATAATTTCTTTAAATTTCACTTTAAGCCCATTGTAATTTTAGGAATTTGAGACCAGAACTTTCACTAAAGAATAGGTTAATCCATTTTTAATTAGCTCCTGTACGTTCCTATTGTACCATAATTACAAAGTAAAATTAATGTAGACAATTTAAAATGCATTAACCTTCAGTGAAAAAAAAATCCAACATAATCAGAAGCAAAATTACCTGTGTATTTGTTTGCCAAGTTGTGCAAGACTGCATTTTGGAAGAATGCCTTTGCTGGCTAATATGCTAGAAGATCATAAAGAAATCTCTATACACCCTCTTACCACAATGTTGTTTAATCAGTGTTAGCATTAATTAATATAGTTGCATAGTTTTAATTCATGAAAGTAAAAATTGTATGTGAGCATGTTTTGCATAAAACTGAATAGTTTTGATGCTTGATAATCTTTGTGTTTGCTTCATTGTCACAGTGTTACAATTAATATCTCTAACATATACCTTTAGATAGTCATGTCTGTGGGAGACATAGTCTGTCCTAAAGTGTATAGTCCACTGCAAACTTTAGTCCTAAAGTGTAGCACTCATTGTTTGTTATTAGAGCTCTTAAATGGGAATAGTATAAGACAATGTGTTTCATAATTTGCAATTTTTGCCTCAACGCAATGGATAGAGTTGACAGTGGAATATGTGAAACTCCTGTTTTGTCATCTCTGCTAGAGAAAACTGTTTTTTGGCAACCCAGACTTTATCAAGATTTCATTAGTCTAGTGTTAATAAGTTAGGAGGTTATTAGAAGCTAATGTATGAAATATTAGCAAGGATTCTGCCAACTTTTCCTTTTTGATTTAAAAAACCTATAGGGATAAGTGCAAATGCTCTGACTTGTTCGAGGTCTATGTGAAATGGGTGTCTATTAGGGAAAGTGATCCTAAGCAAAAAGACTAGGTACTCTTATTTTCTTATTCTTGGATTGTGTCAGCTAGATAAAACTTAATACATATCTATAAGACATAAAATATGTCTTCCTTTTCTCTGCTGTTATCATTAACTCAGAGTTTTTAGGCTTGAAGATGCTTGCTCTTTCATAAGTTCATGTTCAATTTTGCTTTGAAGTTTTAAAATCTTTTTCGCTAACAAGATAAGAAGCTTTGCCCAAGTTCTGTAGTTTTGAAGACTTTCTGACTTTTTAACCATTTCTAAGACTAGTCTGGGCTAAAGGAAACCAGGACAAAGCAATAAACTAACATAATAATATAAATTTGATATGCAATTTTGAGTGGCTGTGTTAAGTCAAAGTCAATATAGACTACTAAGGCTTTTAAGTCACTCAGATTGGATTTGTTCAGTATGTACATAAATAATTTTCCATTATACAGAGAATTCAAAGTACCTACATAAATCTGTGGTTTGTAGCAGCTTTTAAACAGAGAAAGGCAATGATTCAATTCACACTGATACAGGCATAATTATGGAAGTCAGTGGGGATGGAACTTTTGAAGTTTCAGGGCACATAAAAATAGTGTGTAACCTGAATTTTAATGCTTAGTATTTTAAATGCTTTCTGTCAGTCCCAGCACGTTCCAAGCATGCTGAAGTTCTCCTTTGACTTAGTGCCCCTGTAAGGTGTAATAAGTGCTGACTCGTACGTGTCCTATATGTATCTCTACTGGGGAGTGGAAAGGACTGTCCAGTTTACAAATTCTAGTACTTCCCCATGGGAAGCATTTGTGACTTCTCATATGAGGCATGCATTATGTGTTAATCTGAATAATTAAATGCCTGCTTCCACAGAAATGTACTTGTAGTACTGCAGAGGACAACAGCAAAGCTTCTGAGGGTGTATGGAGAAATGAATGGGACTCCCCCACTGCAGGGGTGGTGGGCCTTTTTCTGTCTGCAAGGAAATGTTCAAGTGACGTTTGGAAGAATGAGGCTGTATGCAGTATCTTTTCATCCTTTAAACACAGATGGTAACAGTAAGATCTTTAATAGGTTGTAGTTTGTTTTTTTTTTCACACATATATTTGTATTTAACGCACATAGTAAATATATCCAGTTAATATTTTTATGGCACACCATTGAAAAAAAGATAACTGCAGAAAAAATAGACCTCTTTGTCTCTCCTTGAGCTTCTTTCCTTCCAAATTCCATGAGAAAACTAGGAATCCATTTCTCTTTCTAATAATGCATAGTGTCTCAGGTATCTTAACTTTTTCATACAAAAATACCCACCCAAAATCAAATGATTTTGTGTTTTGTTCATGTAGGACTAAAAAGTTCAGGGAAACTGTTAAGAAACATCTTCACCTTGCCATGAATACTCTTTGTTTTTGTGGAGTTTCAAATAATGTAAAAAAAAAGCAAGTTCCTTCTTTCTTTCGTTTTTCTTTTCATTAGCTTTTTTCTTCTCATTGTCACTGTTGGTGTACTAGGCAGAGGGAGTAATTTGGCCGGATATTATCTTTTTAAGCCCAGTACCATGCTCCCCTTTTCCAGCTTAATAGAGAGCAGGAAAATTACTTTCTCTGCTTGACACCTGTAACTAAGTTAGATGTCTTTTCTTTGTAGACTCTCAATCAAGGTACAGGTATTGCTACAGCCTATATAGCTTGGGTTTACTTCAGTTCTGGAGGAATTAGGAGGGTTTTTTAAAATGTGTGTTTGTTTTTCCCTGGGAAAGGAGTCCTCTGAAATAGAAGAGTCAAAGCATTACTTCAAAAATTATCAGTTAAAATGTCTGTTGACCAGCTCCTGCCTTGTGGATAAAAAAGCAGCAGTGCTAATGTGTTTTTAGTGCAAAGCTGGCTTCTCAAATGTGTTCCTTCAGCACACTGTGGTGTGCTCATGCACTCTTCCAGTTTCCTCCCTCCCCCCAACTCAGTAGTCATAAATTAATCTTAAATTCTGCAGGATTCCTGATCTTATGAGTAGTATAACTACAAGAAGGTGCAGTACTTCTGGCAGAAGTTTTTAATACTTTTGCCTTTAATATTTACATTTGGCTTTTGTCAGAGGGAAGGTATTCAGGAAGATGCATCTTTGGACTGATCAGGTGTGGCACTTCTTTGATATTATGTTCTCAAGTTTGAAGAATAATTCTCATTTTTGGTTATTTAAGTAACATTGCAATGAGCATACTTTTTTCTTTCTGTTTGGTAGACAAAGCCAAAATGATGTTGATACTTGGACAGTCTTCTTCCTGGGTATCCATTAGGAGGGAAGGGTTTTGTAATGTTATGTACTCATAGCCCAGCTGAGCCTCCTCCTCTTCAGCTGCCTACAAACCTTTGAGTACGAAGCATCATGAACTGTGACAATAGTGTCTAAGGTTGTTTTGGAACTACTTGTCCATGGCAAGCTATGTAGGAATCTGAATACTCCCATTTTTTAAGTTAATAAGAAATTATCTTCTATTTATATTTTTAATGTTTATCTTTTGGTTTTTTGTGTTGTTGTTTTTTTTTTCTGTTGTAATTCTCTGTGACTACAAATACCCTTTAAAAAGGGTATTCATTTCAGACTGGTAAAAAGCAGGTTTGGTACTGCATAAAAGGTGCAACAAGTTGCTTGGGAATATTGTGGAATGTGAAAAGAAGAATTTAATACCTATGAAATGTGTTTGTGCTTGATAAGTAGAAAAGAATTGTTTCCTCAATGAGTCACTCATCTCTTTCTTCACAAGTATGAAAGTGACAGAAGCTTCACAGTTACAATGTGAAATTCAGAAGCCTTCAAAACATTTGCTACAGAAGAGGAAATTCTGCAACTCTGTTTTCCCTGTGTAGTTTTCAGTAGCACACCATTCAATTATCATCAGCATTATATAAAATTATTACTTTCACTGAACTATTTTGAGTACAAATGCAATAAATTGTCTGGAAAGAAAGGGCACATTTTCAAGATTAAATTGTTCAGTTTTGTGAATGAGAAGGAACCCTTGGGAAGTAAAAGTACCTCCTCTCAAAGTGCTAGTCTCAAGTGTACTCTTACCGCTTGATCCAATCCCTAGTGAACCCAATGACAAGTTTCTGTTAGAGACTTGAGAAGAATTAGATACAACCATGTACATCTCTCAACTACGTGTTTCTGCAGAAGAGCTAGTTATTTAGTGCAGAGAAAAAGGACAATGGGCACTATAGAGGGAAGACAAGTAGTTCACAAAGAACAAAGTGTAATAGGACAATGAAATACCAACACAACTCCAACATTTCAAACATACGGAGCGGGACACTGCATCCTGTTTATTTCTCTTAGGCTCCCTGGGCTTGATATAGTCATCTATACCATTTAACTTAGTGGCAAGGGGCATTAAGCATCTTGTAGCTTAGTCATTTTGTCTGGTTGACAATAACTGAGCTATGTTTTCTTAACGGTTGGTAGGATATTTAGAAGCTGTTGAGCCAAGCACAGGGTGACAGTACGTATCCTTTCAGCAGGTATGGGAACTCTCCACAGCATGTTCTACATAATCCAGAAGGGGCATTGTAGACGTTACTTACTGTGGATGGAAAGGAAATTTGGCCTCACACAGTATAAAGGATGTGTTCATCAAGGGATACAGAGAATGTTCTGTAAATTCTGCGTCTTGGCCAAGTGATTGGTTGCCCAGTTTTCCTCTATGAGTAGACCACACACCTCAGGCTAATCCTGCCTACATTGAAGATAAGCTTCTAATTAGGCATAGAAATGAAATGCCTATTTTTCCTTATATTCCTAGGCAAGATGATTAACTCACATCCCTGAGTGGGTCTCTTTGGAAAAGCATACCATGTGCCTGTTTTCATAAATGTTTACCTGGACGAGTGACAGGCAAAAGAAAAGTCTAAACTATCCTGCTCTTATTTCTTACAGTGTAACAAATCTGGAAAAAGGTGCATTCAGTTTTCAGCTTAGAAGGTGAAATGAACTGTTCAATGGTTTGCACTTCTGCCATCTCCTTTTTCTCTGTTATCAGTAGTCACCTTGTAGGCAATCAATTATTGTAGTACAAGTTCCTAGTCTTAGTGTCATGACTGACATGGTAAAATTGCTTAGGAAAATACTATTACTGAACTAAATGGGCAAATTCTATAACACAGGCAACTGTCTGCTAGTCTGCTACTCTGGACTTGTCACAGGGAAACCCATGTTCAGTAAAAACAGAGTTACTTTAAGTTCCTGGGTACTTGTCAGCTTTTTAAAATTCTATCTCCAAGAGAAGTTTCCTTTAGAGATGTTTTGAAATAAGGTGCTATTAAAATGGAATCTAGCTTTGCATTTCAAAAAGTTACAGCCTTTAAAATGAAAATTGTTGGATTGTAAATGTTTAGAGTATGAAAGAAGTTAACACAAGAAGTGGTTTTTCCTTTAACGTCTAAACCTGTGCAAGTATTTAATGGAAATTTTCACCCACTTTGCTGATGATTACATAAGAAAGCTCATACTTTTTAATTTCTTTGCTTGCACAAAACACCTCTTTAATTAGGATTTTAAGATACGATGCTACACATTTCAGGTTATTCAAATAAATTCTGGATCTTTCTGATTAACTAGAAAATGGAGATGAATCATGTCACCTTTAACAAATGTATTCCAAAATATAATGGAATAGCTACAGAATTTATGCAATCAAGCTTCTCTCATACAATAGTGTTTTTAATAAGATTTGAGGGCTTAAAATTGACATGGCTGTAATTAAAATTCTGCATGCTGATCTACCAAGGCATGCACATATCTCTGTTATTAAGTCCACTCTACCAAAAAAATGAAGAAACACACTCTGAAATGTATTAAAAAAAAATAAAAATCAAGTGTACATATTCCAAGTTGGGATATCAGCACTGAGAGAGCCCCTGTAGTGACCGACTGGAGTCAGCAAATTAAAGAATATACCTAAAAAGTTTTAATTGTTTGATTTGTCAGTCTACTGACATGATTATTCACCTGCATGTTTGTTGTTTCTGTTGCATATATACAGCTCTGATTAATCTGATATTAAATCATACTGTGCTTATAGTATCTGACAGGAAATTGTGGTTATGGTTTCATTACCTTTATGTAGCTTTTTACAACTTTCTACCCTCCTGTTTTATTTCCTAGTTTGCAGAAACATATCTTCTGCTCTGTCTCCTTCCATTTCACATTTTCTCTACTATGCCTGTTTTCTTATTCAGCATAAATAATCATTTTGCTTACAGTCATCTCACTTCATTTATATTAGGAATTAATAGAATATATCTCCAGGCTGTCTTTTCACTAGACAGAAGAATAAAGGAGACTGGCTTCAGCTCTTAATAAATTATTCCTTTTTAGGGGAAATACAGTGCAGTTCACCAAAATTCCATTAAAATCATACATATCCATTACAAGTGCAAGTGTCATACATTTAAATGCAGAATGGGAGATGGACTGGGCATATGAAAAATGAATAGGCACTGACAAAAATGCTCATGCTCATTGCAAAAACTCTTAAGGATACTCTGGATGAACTCCAGATGTTGTGACCATGAGTTTCTGTTAATTTTCTATACTGTAGCCTGTCGTAACAATCAACTGGAAATAGGGAAACTCACTTCTACAAAGGCACCACTGTAGCCTGAACACTGCATTACCATAAATGCTTCTGCATTGTTATCCTTGCTCCAAGCTTGTCATTTCAGTGTTACCTTTAACTTGCTCCATGTGTGCCTGTACTAATTCTAATATATATTTTAAGACTTAAAGGTTATTTTCAGCTAAAAAGACCCCCTGAATTATGTGTTCTATACTTTTCCCCATTTGCAGGCATCAGACCAGTTACTTATACTTCTCTGCTTTCATTTATAGTTTTTTCTCTTTATAATAGGTACTACAGTTATATAATTACTCTAGCTGGAACTCTAGAAAGTGCTGCTAAAACTTCAGCTTGCCACCAAGCTGAATTTATCACCATATGTTGATAAAATCATTCTTTTACAATTGAAATTCAGTCTTTTGTTCAAAGTGGAGCATTTAATACTCTAAGGTATTCACTTAGACAATGGCCAGGCTCTGTTTTGTGGGAGAGGGAAAGTGAAGGGACAGAATGCTGATCAGTTAGGAAAAAGTAATAAAAAATTGTCCAGTAGAACTGGCTTTGATGAACCTCAACTGAAAATTCAGTTTAGAAACTGTGTGGAGTTTTTTTCAGTTTTGATACATTTAGACCAAAAATATCAAATGAGTTTTCTTTGACCTATCAATGGCAAGTGTCTGCAAGTGACTACAATTTTGCAGTTGTTAAGTCTTCAGGAGTTTCTACAGGATATGTATAATGCAATAAACAATTCAACATCCATTCACATAAGTTGCAAGATGAAATGCTGTATTTTTCAAAGTAAAGGCTCATCCCTGGTGCTAAAGTACAAAAGAACACCTGCATTTCTAGGCCCAGATGAATCCCATCCTGACCCAGAGCTCTGAAATAGTTCAGATGAATCATGACCAATAGAGCACAGAGCATGTGAATCCCTCATGGTATCTACAGTACCAGATGGCATACAACTAAATTTAGATGTCTCAAAGTAGGGAAGCAATTAAAATGCCCTGCCATGTCTTCAGCCTACCTCTCCTCTGCTCCAGAGGCAGCAATCTGCTGCTGGACCAGACAAATAGCAGCTTCTCTCCCCACTGCCCCAGTGCCAGTTCTGTGCGGAGAGAGCGAAAGGCTCCGGGCACCACAGTACCCTTCCCACTCATGGGGCAGCCACTGCTGGCTTGGTACAACCCTGCATGGCTGCACACACCATGTGTTATTTCACCTTTTATTCCCTGTGCAGATATTGAAGGTCAACAGGAAGGACTGGTGGCCATGTCACAGCAGGTGAGCAGTGGTGAGAGCACAGTGGGGCTGTGGGGGGGCAGGCCTTATTTTGGAAGGCAGACTGGTGAAGTGAGAACAGAGGACAGGAGGAGAGAAGACATGAGGGAAAGGGCTCCACCCTCCCTTCAGGGGCAGGCCTGGGCCCTGCTCCATCCCTGATGAGTTGCAGGGCTGTTGATCTAGTGTCTCCTGGCCATAAGGGACCAGTGGGGATAAACAGACTTTGCCTGTGTCTGCACACTCACCCCATCTTACCTCCCCAGAGGCATCCACAGGAGAGGCTCTGGTGCTGCTGGAGCCGTGTTTTTTGGGAGTGTTTACCATTTACCTGCGTTGTGTTTGCCATGAAGCAGAAGACATGGGACATGAGAGCAGGAGCTAAGTGAAAGCCAAGTACCCACACAGCTGCCTGAAGGGGAGCAAGGAGCTCCAGTGGGAAGAGGTGAGTGGAGTGGAGAGGAGTAGGCGAGGGCAGGGCCTGGGCTTTCACTGTCTCCAGGCTGGGCTTCCCCCAGAGCTGTGACAGGTCACTTCTTGCACTGCTTATACACTGAATAATGTGGAATGTTAAAAGTAAATCCACAAAATTTTAAAAGTTTGCTCAAAGAAAACAATCAGCTTTAATTAATTCACTGCACAAGAATGGAAAATAAAGAAATAATCTGCATATTCTGGCACCGATTTTTTGTTTTAATATTGAAATCATGTTTTATACAAGAGCTTGTTATTTCTACGTGACATTTTAATGAAACATGCTAGAGTTGGAAATGGAAAGGTTTCAAATAATTGTTTAATTACTTAAGCATCATTTAATCAAAATAATCTTCCATGGTAATAATTATCATTGTCAGTCCTTTTCTCACACATACTTAGATATATCGTATTAATATCAGCCGTGATTACTACACTTATTGAAAACTACGTTCTGTTTTTCTCTTTTAAATCAGCTGTATGCCTCAGGTAATTTCAGAAGCATATTTAATCTGTTACTGGTTATGTCTTCAGCAAATGTTAGAAACAACCATAAATCCTCTAGCTTTTTCAATCAGTTCAGTTTTTCAACCTGTTGATGACTTAATGGCTGGTCATCGGTCAATGCACTCGTCTGTATGCGTTAATTAATTAAAGTTTTTAAACCCAACTAAGTCAATGTGAAAGATACCAAGGGGTTTGACTCTCCTTTTAAAACTTGGGTTAATGACAAGGATACAATAAATAACACCTTTTATCTGTGATTTAGCTGATATTTAGATCTGCTGACTGTAACACGTTTCAAGAATTGGCACTCTCAGGTTATGTCTGTATTGCAGCTGCTGGGACAGTGCTATCTGAACAGCTTGAAATGGAAGCCAGCAAGATGCTGGAAGCACAGTGGTTTGTTTGGGTTAATTTAATCTGTTAGGAAGCATGATGAATTAGTCCCTGCGGATTTTCGTGCTGTCACAGTCCAACTGCTTCAGAAATCTGAGCCAGTGCATTTTACTTTATCTTGGCTGGTGAGGTGCAGTGATAATACATCTTGTTAATTACAAGACTGGAATAATACCTCAAGAATTAGCAGAGCTGTTTAGGTAGAAAGACAAAATAAACCATGGTAGTGAGTAACTCATTCAGTTTTGCTCCTTTTCTTAGGGAGGATTGTTGAAACAACTCTCAGCACAGCTGAGAACTGTCTTCCAAATTTGGTTCATGACACTTCCTACATCACCTAGCTTTGATCCCATTCTAAGCTCTACACCTGGCTCTAAGACCTTCAGAAAGGGTCCCCAGTGTCACCAGGTAGAAGGTACAAAATCATTAAGATGGCAAAGGGGCACCAGTTACTGTGATTTAAAGTTTGGCCTATTGACTAAACTTGATTTTACACTTTTCCAACATGGAAAGAAATTCAGTGCAAGCAGGGAATATTAGGTAGTACAGCAGGGTGATTTATACAGGACTGTTATTTACTTTTATATTTTATTCAGGAGTGCACTTACACAATACACTGCTGTGTTCACATCCAATTTTGGAGTATAACACCGGTATTTAAGATTAAAAGAAAACAGCACAGCTATGGCTTCATCCCCTGCAGCACAGACCTGTCAGTGAACCCTCCTCTCTAAACCTGCCACTGCCACTCCAGCAGGCTGGCAGTCCTTACTGATAAGGACATGAAGAGGGAAACAGGACACCAGGAAAGCAGAGACGTATTGTTTTATGAAATTGTTGGTAATTGCATACACATGGAAACACCAAAAAGCACTTCTGTGGTTGCTGAAGCTCAAATGCTTGTGACTATTCAGTAGCATCAATTAAAATGGGGAAGGAAGAGGTGCTCCAGAAGTAAGGATCACTGATGTATAGGTAGAGAAGGAAACTGAGGGGAGTAGCTGCCATCTGCTTTGCTGCAGAACAAGCTTGTTATCTACTGGCTGAGAAGCAGTGAGCTCAGTTGCTCACCTAAGAGCTGCAGCAGATTGCCTTACATCCACTGTCTGTGTTTTTGAAATGTCCCCCTTTCCACCATCTCCCCAGTCTCCTCACTGTATCTCTGATTACTCAGTATTTGAATCAGTACTAAATCCTCAGAAGCGGGGTGGGGTGGGAGGAGCAGGTTAAACATGCATTCTGCTCTGCTTCCTAGCAGCTTTACCAGGTTAGTACTTGATTTCAGAAAGTTCTTATTAAAATATCACCATAAAAGGGTGCAGTCGCTCAACAGAGAAGGAGGAATATGCAGTAATTTCCTTGGTGCAGCTTTTTATATTAGAGCTGTCAAGATTCATTGGCACGAATGGAATGATAGTGGTTCAGATCTCCACTAGATGAGAATAGTAATAGCAGCAGCAGAACAAATTATGCCTCTTTTTTCCTATGTGTGTATTTTAAAGAAAAGAGGAAAGAAGTAAGATAACACCAATGTCCTGAAATGGTTCTGCTTCTGAGGATGGCTGAGTTTAGAAAATGTAGGTGCTTTTCATCTCTTCCTGGCATTTGTTATGATCAACAAATCCAGAATTAATATTAGAGAAAAGAAATACCCAATGTAATTTTCCTATCAATTCCATAATTGTTTTCTGTTTTCTTGTCTTCTGCGTAGTTTTTGTGTTCTTTGTATTCTAGGGACTTCCAGTATCTAGGAAGAAATACATATTTAACATTCAGGGGAGCAAAAGATTATGGGAAAAAAATACACTCAGAAGGTGTATTCTTGTACCGAGAGTCCTTGTTGATTCCACTCATGTAAAGTCCCTTTTGGAGTTGCACGGGCTGTCATTCACTCTCTGCTATAGCCTGGCTTTTGAAAGCTTCTAGCTTGGCTCTTGACATCTCCCACTCTGTTTGACTTGTTTAGCTTTATTTCCTTCTCAATAATATATGGCCCTGAGGAACTCATTCTCTTCCTACCTATATTCAACTTAAGCCATTTAAGCTCTGGCTTTCTGTGAAATATGCTGCATTTTTTTTCTCTGTGATTATTATTTTCACATCTGAGGATTTTTACATTCAAATAATACTCAAAGTCCTGAAATGTTTTAGTCCTGAAAAATGATTATTTCAGTTTTTCCTGCAATGCCATATTTAGTGGGAAGTCTTACTGCACAACCTTATTTAGACTATGCTAATGAAGATCAAGTCTTGAGTAAAATATGCATTTTCCAACTTACGGGGCTGAGACTTCCTATATTAAGCAGTTTGTTTTCTTTTACATTGTAAATTAAAGTGTAATTGGAACTTGGTCAGAATTGCCTGAAGTTGAAGAATCTCTGCCCAGCAATAACTTAATTAAAAAACAAATTAAGAGTAGGAAAATACAGAAGATGCAAAAATGAAAGATGTTTTTAGCCCTTGTGGAAAAAAGATAAACAGGCAAGCACAGCAAGAAGGGGAGTAAAAGAAAATGCAGGCTATGGTTATATTTGGATTCCCTGATGAACATTTCCTTTTCTGAATTTTGATGCAAGGATTGACTTACTGTTTTTTCCATTGGTGGCTTCTTTATCATTTTGAGGTTATATACTTCTGAGTTATAGTTTAGATAAATGTCTACGTCTGTTTGGTGAGGTCCCTTCAAAGACTGCAGCAGGTACAGTGGCTCCAACTGGGGCAGGCAGGAGGAGGTCATACAAATGGTATGAGTTAAAGAGATCAGGACATACATGAAATTCAATAGTGGATTGTTGTGGAACCTGGCCATTCTGTTGAGTTCTTAAGGCAAGAGCTGATTTGATCTCTCTCACCACCAAGACATGAAACGCTCGGATGGGTAACAAGGAGCCTTATAGGGCATCAGGGGTAGTCAAATTGAATACGTAATTTGGAATTATATTTGACCACACATCCTAGGTATTTAATATACAGAGACTCTTTTCCAGAGGAAAATTAAAACCAGGAACTTTGTTTTTCTCTCTCTCTTTGTCTCATACATAAGAAATCCACAAAGACTCTCGGAGTCTGAAATTAGGTAGGATGGAGAGTCCATCTAATTTCAGGATAACTATTGATGCTTTGCTTTTGGTAAACACAATTTATCAAGTTATCAAGTTGCCTATAATTTGAGCTATCCAGGATTTCATAGATCATAGAGAATAAAGGTGACTTAATAGTCAAGCAATGAAGAAGTCAATTCTTCTAGATAGTTGACAGCAGAATTGTGTTCTATAGATGCTGACCCAACTGTAAACCTCATGGGCTAGGCTTATATTGCACTGTGCAGTCAAATTAATTTAAAGCTATCGAGCTGTTTGTCAGATTAGCATAGATAGCTGCTGTATACATGGATGCAGCCTGTTACCCTCCCATCTGAACAAAGAGGAATTAAAGTTCCTCCTTTGATTGTATAAGGAGAGGTGGTTTCCCAGGAGGTCTCATTAGACTGGATTTTTTCAGCATTAATCACATATTTCTTTAGGAGGTCTTTAGCTGGCTGTAGAAATGTCAATGAGGATGGAGCAAACCAGAAGTGATTTCAGCAGTGCTTTGCCTTCTTAATTAATCTTGGTTGGTGTTCTGGAACGGCATAGCTGCTCAGGCAATGATAAGAATAAGCATAAAGTTTTTGTATAGAAAATACCTATCCACAAATACATAGGCATGTCTAATGCAATATAATTAGACTCTGAAAAGGCTATAAATACAGTGGTAATGGATCCACTATGAAAATGAGCAGGAACAAAATGAAACCATAACATAATGATTTAGTGTTATCAAATCCAAATTTTTGACAAAAAAATAATACCCTGTTTTTTAGAGTTCTATGAACCAAAGAGAGCACCAGAGCATGCAACAATGCAAATCTGTTTGGTAGCTTAGGTATTTGTGTGTCATTAATGCCTAGAAGTCCCAACTGTGGCTGAAGCTGTGCTCTGCCAGGCACAGTATTAAAGTTTAAGAAATTATCTGTTTCTTTACAAAAGAAGATGACCCCACTTCTTTGAAGATTTAATCAAGGATTTATATTATGATATAAAGGCAATAGTCCTGTAACAGGTTAAAAGCTAATAATTGAAAAAGAATCTGAAATCACACTTCATTCCTAGAGGCAACAGATTGCAAACCTCATTCATTCATAAATGCTGTGAGTGTTTAAACAATATTTCTGGTTTGCTGTAATTTGAGTAGTGGTTCTTTTACTGCTGATAAACTACTAACACTGATTTGAAACAAAAAATCTGCCTTCCGGTATGTTATTTTGTATTTCAAGTGGTAGTTTCTGAACCAAAGTGACTCGGTGATTTATTTCAACTAAATCACTGTTACCTCAGCTTTCTTTGTAGGCCCTTGAATAATTTCCAGAGTAGTTGTTGATTCTTAAGTGTTTAGGCTCTGGCAAAGATTGTTCTTGGCTTGGAATGAATCACAAAGCTGAAGCTTGAGCTAAAAGGAAGGACATTAATTTGTAGTTTGGTGTTGGGGTTTTTTTTAGCTTATTTGTGTGCTAGTTAAAGATGTGAAGTCTTTTTGTGCCCTTTTCCAAAATGCTGTCTGGACATCCTTACACACAGACACACATGATGTGCCTCCACGCATTTAGTGGATAAGGCTGCTGAGGGGATTGCATTCAGTGGGTCAGCACATCTCTCCATTCACAGCACAACTGCAGTGGGCAGAAGGGAAGGCAGAGGCACTTCCCCTTCATTTCTCTGGGTGCACTATGTAATTATGGTTCCTCAGCTTGAAGCTGCTCTAAATTTTATGAGCTGTGCAAGCTCTTGCACACCAAATAACTTTTCCTTTTTTTCTGCTTATCCACTATCTGTGAGAGTTCAAGAGTGGTTCTGTGTCATTGGGTATTCAGTGTACAACACAGAGCAGACCTGGTCATCCAGTTTAGCTGCTAAAGATCCTTCACAGAAGTATATGACAAGAAAGCAGGACTAGTTTACCTTATTTAATGAGCAAAAATTAGAAAAACAAATTCTGACTGTATCATCTTTTCCTCTTGGTATTTCAAAGTCTTAAAACCTTTTCCAATTTTGCTTATTGCCTTTCTTCATTACATGGGAGGATGATGCTCCGCTTTAACAACTATTCTTCATAATGGTTTTAAGACCTCACTCATCTTGCTAAGATACATAAATGTGTATAGGAGCAAAAAAGTAATGTAAAGACAAAGCTCTTGCACTCCACTCCCAGCAACGCAAGAAGGGGAAATAGATTTCTGTCAGGCAAAAGGATCAATATTCCTGTGATTTATCCCCATTCCTTTCTGGCCTTTCATCACCAACTGACTTTTGTTCTTAACCATTATTTTAGGGGAAGAAGAACTGAGGTGCTTTTATTCATATAAAGTGTACAGGTGCTGACTTGCAAGGACAAATGGTGCTTGTTTGCTTAACGAGGCTCTCAATTGGTATCCCTACACTTAGGCAGGCAGTGCTGACATACTGTTTTGAGCTGAAACTGCTTACTGTGCCCATAGAAACAATTAACAAGTAATGCTCAGGAATAAAAAAAAGGCTCCTCTTGTGGGTCAGTAATTGCCCAAAAGTGATACATGTGTTTAATTTTGTGCCTGAAGCCTATGACAGCAATATGGTATTAAACACTTATTCTTTACATCACATTAATAAAAAGATGAAATTCCCTTTAAAATAGGAAGAAAAGGCTGTGTAGTTTAAATACCTTTTAATTCCAGTTGGGTATGCCTTTGTCCCAAATGAAGGAACTGCTTTTTATTCAATACCTGTACTGCTTGAAGATGACACCTTACATACTGCATCTTAATTGCTTCCATTACAATATGTAGGCTAGCCTGACGTTTCTTGCTGATTGGCACCATTTGAAGCCTCAGTAAGGGTGATTAGGGTCCAGATTTTCCGAAGTGCTCAACATCTTTTATTGTTCCTCTGAGTACTTTTGAAAGCCTGGTCTCAGCATGCGATTCTAGCAGCTTGATTTCTGTACCTCCAGTAGCCTGGGCTGTAAAGGCCTCAGGAGCTGAAGTGCATTTTTTTTGTTTGGTCAAGATTAGAATGAACTTTGATGGTAGTGATAATCATGTTTTGGGGGAATCTCCTCTCTCTGCTTCTAAAATGATGTTAATGTAACACTGACTTGCTTTGAGAAAGAAGATAGACCTCCATCTTATATTTTCACTGTAAAGCTGTGAGAATACTTGACAGAAGCAATCTGTGTTGTTGAGTTAAAGGAAAGAACAGTTTAGGGAATGGCAGGTCGGTAAACTGAAGCTGAGTAAATGTTTCCAGCTGAGAGTTTATGTTAGCTGAGGATCTAGTGCCATGAAAGACTAGAAAAATGCAACACTCGGAGCCAAAAGATAACACTTCAATTCAGTGAGGTCTGTGTTCAGACATTATCTGATTTGAGAGCATTCTGTCTCCTAAAGAATATAAGCCACTAGACAGCAATGAAGCCATGGTGAAAAAGCATGAAATGTTAATGCATATGTTTGGAAGAAAATTCTAGTTATGCTACATCTAGCACTGAACTAGCTGCAGTAATGAGAAAGGGTGAATTTATGGAATAATCTTGCAAGATACATGGATATATCCAGTCTTATATACATGCATACATATTGTATATACATATATACAAAAAAGCTTTGATCTAGAAGATAATATTTACCTTGTATATATGTATATATTCTGTCACCTTCAAGCATGACAGAGACTATACTGCAATAGAGTGGATGCCACCTTTCCTAAGAACAGCATTTGTGATCTAGAGCATGAACATTCCTCTGCCTGAAGATAATAGTGTTAGTGGAATCATTAATGATAAATAAAACCTCATTACCATTTTCATTTTCACATAATTGTAAAATATAATTTATTTTACTTTTACTACAGTGAAGACCAATTCAACTTTGGACACAGGTATTATTTATTAACATATTTAATAGCACGGTCAGTTTTATTTCTTACATTTCAGAGCTTTGTATCTCAAAGTTTTTCTAATAAATAGAACCTTCAATCTGGTATTAATTTGGAGAAAAAAAATACCTTCCAGAAATGTCAAATAGTTTTTAGTAACCGTACATTGGTAATGGAGCTCTTAAGCTGTTAGCTTAATGCTAAATAAATTTGTAAAGAATAAGTCCTTAAAGGGCTTTTCTGAGAAGGTATTGATGATCTTGTTCAAAATGGGGGCTCAAATATGCTTGTGTATCTTCTGCAGAGGGAGGATTAAGAGGAAACCGTCGTGACAGTGGTGATTAACCAGACAAAATATTTAATTATCTGACCAGATCTTTGCGTGACCATGTTTTTAATCTTTGACTGTCAGAAGTCTCAGATATGAACAGGGTATCCATACAAAAGCTTGGGTGTTGTAGTTAGAATCTGCTGTACTGAGCTCTAAGAAGTTGTTACACTGGTCATTCTTTGTACCTGTCAGTGAGGTGTTCTAAGATTTTATTCCTATTTGATGCCACTGAAGGAGTTTTATTTAATGTGAAATGAAAAATTAATGCTTTTTCACCTAAGGCTGTGAGGCATTTCCCAGCAAGGACTCCAGCTGTTGTGATTTGGCTGATGGTAGATGATCAGTTTTCTCCATTGTATTTGCCTCAGTGTATTTTTGAGAAGAATAAAATACTGGTAAGAAATCTAGGAAATGTCACATTTATAGGTTAGGAAAATAATTCTCGAGACAACTGAAGAATGTGTGATTACAAATATAAAGCATTTTTTTTTTAAGGTTATTACAAGAAATTTGAGGTTTTAGCAATAAAGTAGTGGACAGAGTGCAATTTTCTCTTGTTCAGTTGCATGATTCATTCCACAAGGACTCACTGAGTGCCAGATGGTGCTACTGTGGTTTTATAGCATCTGAGGATCTAGTCCTGTTGGGTTACAGTCAGTGTTTCAATGATAACTCTCAGCCTTGAAGTCATCCCTCAATTCACGTGCTCATTAATTAAGAGCAGTTTTGAGAGTGCCTTCCTTGCTGTGGCATCTCTGCTGGGCAGAGAAGTGCTCTCTTTACAGTCGTATCTCCCTTCCACAGAAAGACAGAATGAAAAAGGTTTCGATTAAACCTGCTTTTGTTTCCTTTCTCTTCCTTCAGAACCCACGGTGAAAAATAGCTTTGATTAATGGACAGGACTGTTTACATAGAGAGCCCTGGAGCAGGAGGCTGGAAGACATATGAGTTGCTACGTGCCTTTGTCAAGCTATTTAATGCCTTCTAATAGCAGATAGTCCCCCTCTAAAACAGCAGGATAGGGGGTCAGGGATTTTTCCTTCACAGGCATTATCATTAAATTACCATAAATGCTTCCAGTGGGCATTGTTTTGCCCCAAGTGTTAGAAAAAACATATGTATAGAAAATGGCCCAAAGACAGTGTGGAGTGGAGAGCCTGGGGATGGCTCTAGATGGCTACTCAGCAAGTGGGAGAAGCTGCTGAACAGCAGTTCTCAGGAAACAATCAGGCTGAAAATGAGGCAGCCAAATAGCATCTCAGCCAGGGAGCCAGACAGAGAAAGAGTCAGGCTGTATGCCTCAAGTAGTATTGAAATTTAATAAGAACATAAAACATGCATCATTTTTCCTGGTCTATCAAGACTTCTTTCTTAATTATGTGCATTTAATGGTAACAGCCTTAAAAAACATTACAGCATAAAACCCAAGACACCTTCAATCCCATGGCAATTAAAATGTTCATTAACAAATCTGTATCTTATCCTAATTCATTGTTGCCATGCATGAGCAGGACCTGAATGCATGATCTGGCTTCTTACACTAGTGTTTAAAAGAAATGTCACGTCTACTTTCTAAGTCACTTTTCTCATTGAGTACAAATGAAGTATTATGCTTGGCTGCAGCACTTTCTGATGAGAAGCAGTGGAAAGTTCAGTGAATTTTCAAGCCAATTCAAGGTTGCTACAGGCTCTAAAACTTAACAGAGGGAAATGAATAAAAAATAACTTATTTTATCAAGTTCATCAGTCTAGCTGGTGTAGTTGATAATGACTTATGACCACATATAAAAGAAGTGATTGAGTGTAAGGCAGCATTGGAGATTCCAACATCTCCAAATATAGTAATGGCCTAAAATATGAATGGCACCAAGGTGATTTGCATTCTTCAGTTTGCAAGAAGCCCCAGTACTTGAAGGAAATTGGTATTTTGCAGAAGTACTGAAATGAACAGGAAAGGTTTGCTAGAAGGAGGCTAACATGGAATGTGAGTAGAGGCTAAGATTCTTGTAAATAAATGTTGATCTATGCAAATTTGTGTGGCAAAAGACTAGATTTTTAAAAAAGCAAAACGCAAATCAAAACCTGCATGTTCCTAGCTAAGCACGGATTATTATTTGAAAAATCCAAGCAGACACTGGCATATATGAAATTGATTTCTGAGAATATTGACTGGCTTAATTTACTTTTCTTATATCTGTAATTGAAATGGGGAGGATGAACTTCACATGCTGATTCCCTAAAGGGCCCATCATAAATGCAATTACTCAATTTTAAAATTACATATTAATCTAAGTTTTTAGCACTGTCTTCAGATGACACTGGTTGTTAATATCTGTCTAGTATAATACCGGTGTAAAGCATGACTCCACTGGAAATAATGATCAGTATTCTTCCATTTTTAGGGTTTTTTATATTTTCTTTTGAAAAAATGTTTTAAAATTAGCATCTGGAACTTTAAAAGATGAGTAAAAATAACTTTCAAACATCCTTACATTTTGGAAACTCATGACAGATACTTACCATCCTGAGGCATGCAAACTGATTCAGAAATACCACAGGCAAGTTCTTAATTAATTAATTAATTATGAAAATAAGACATTTAGCAAGTAATTTCATTTTATTTGTTCCAAATAGAAAATTTGGACTTTTCCAGGTTTTTTACAGACTACATTGCTTGACTGGTAAATAGGTGTTTCTGCTAAGATACAAAACAAAGAGCCATCTCTGTTAATGTTCTGATAAATCTTCAGTATCCTTTAACTTTGTACTATTTGTTACCACTTAGAATAGTAGTTCATTCTAGAAACAAAGTCTAATTAACTGTATCTTTGATGAGGTTTTATGAAGAGTATGCTAAATGGAAATATCAGAAGTAAATGTAGAAATGCAGTTCCAGATGGTAGGGGATGGAGGCAGCCCTTTATGTCTGAAAGCTTGCATTCACAAACACACAATACCCTTCCATGTGCGTGTGAGAGGTTCTGCAGCCTGTGCTCCTCGCCATCAGGAGAAGCTCCCTGAGAGCAGGCAGCCCTGTGTTCCCATGCTGCCGAGTTGCCTGCTGGTGCTCCAGAGCTGATGGGCACAGTGAGAGCCTTGGTGCTGCTCAAGTCCAAGGCTGATGCTTTACTGAGCAATATATGGGCATGGAAGGTGCAGAGCTGCAGCCAGCGGTGCCATGAGAGGCAGCAGATGGCATCCAGGCATGCAGCCTTTCTCCTGGTCTTTTCCTAAGAGACAAGGGGAAGAATAAGAACACCAGAAATCCGTATGTGTGTGCTGTAACAGCATCTCTGAATGGAGAATTGTTTCTGCATTTGTAAGATCAGATACATTGTTCATGCAGCACATAAGCAATCCACTTTTCTCACCTGTCACAGTACAGTGTCTAGGCAATCTAGGTGCATTGTCTGGGGACTCCGAACTTCTAAATTGAATACTGGAAGAGCTGGAAGGACAAAGAGATCATTCTTTAAATACACGGAAATGCTATCATTTTGTCAGCTTGTTTGTCACAAGTTCATATACAGTTAGCACCTATGAAGAAGATGGGAATTGAACTCTGTTGCACAATTTAACACAATTTGTCTGAAAGTAATGTGACTTCCCAAAGCCCTGTACAGGCAAACTTTTCTCAGCTTTTACTTTCATTGATGTCCTAGTGGTGGAGCTCATTCTTTGTGAATTTCATTTCATTTCATTGCTTTCTGTAAGCTTCCTGGAAGCACATGACAAAACTTGTACTTTGAATTCCTGTCAGGTCCAGGTTTTCCTTGAGGAACCATCTATGCGTCTAGAGCACGTATCCCTTGATGAATTTATTTCCTCTTATGGCTAAAATCCTGTAGTATATTATGGGAAATGCACTAGAACTAATTCCAGTCTCTAGGATGAAAGAGGGTTAAAGATATTGAAAGTACAGTTTCCACAGACTCATATCTCGTAACTTCTTGGTCACATTTAGAAAACAAATCAAAACTAAGTGGATTTGAATGAAATTTAAAGATGTGGCTGCAGAAGAAGAAATTCTATCTGCCTTATTTTTTCCATTCCCACATGCAATGGACAGATGCTTCAGAATATATTATACACACAGTATTTTGTGAGCTTGTCTGAATAAATCTTTACCTGAGTTTCTTACAAGTACAAAACCAAAGCCCTCATGTCCAGAACATCATGTGCTATCATCTCCTGCTGTATATGTCCTGTTGCAGAGCTAACAGCCAGTCTTGGCAGAACAGAGGCAGTGTGCGTCTATACAATATCAAGAGCTCTTTCTTGGCTTTGCATCAAACAAAGTACTTACATGCTTGATTGGAACAAACCAAATTATGGGGTAGTTAAGTTTCTAGTTCTGCCCAGTCTTTGAATTCTGTTCAGACTGTCAATGTACATTACAATATCAGATTTCTTTAAGATTTTCTGTGGTCTAATCTGCCTCAAAAATGTTTTCCCCTGCTAAGATTAGGATAAGATGGGATCATATCAACCCATTTTTAGGTTGTGTAAAAAATCAAAACAAAGATAGATAATGAAATTCATTTAAGTTTAAAGGGTGTTTGCTTTTTCTACTAGAATGACATTATCTTTAAATACTCATAATAATCACTTCTTGCCTAATAATCTTTGATTGCACTTGACTTTAACGGTTACCTTTCCTGATTAGAAAACCAGCTTCATCAAGTCAAAAATAGGAGCCAGGAACAAAATTATTGTGAAGATTATTTATGGAAAGGGAAGAGATATGGGCTGGTGACATGTGGAAGAGAGAAGGGAACCTGGGACTGTCTTTAATGAGCTTAATTTTCCTGATGCCTAATACTTCTCAGGTAGAGGCAGTAGGGAGCAAAATTATCTGCCTTTGACAATCTGATAATGAAAAAAGTAAATCTACATAACCAGTTGTTTATATACTGCATTTATTTAATATGTTCAAATATATATATACACACACATAACTGCTTGAAGGAATTTAAAAATTGAATTGAGTCAGTGCATTATAAGAGATAGCTATTAAAAGACCAACTGCCAACTCTGAGGAGTCTTTAAAAAAGCATTAGAAAAACCCAAACCCATCTTGTATTTTTCCTTGGATTTTCAAAAGCTGTTTTGAACATCTTCTTTAGCAGGTGTTCCGGCATTCAGATAAAGTTTGTTCATGTTGAGTAGAGTTATTTAACTAAAATATATGGACTAACTATTTGCTGTTCTCCAGCAAGTGTCTGAAATAAATGTATCTGCTTTCCACTCTTTCCTAAACATTTTTTTCTCCAGCTGGAGGGGGGACTTATTGGAAGGTAATTCATTACGCCACCTGAAAGTCAGTAGGGCATGGTATTTTTCTGAAAGTTAATGAAATATCAGAATCCTCTTTCTGATGTTTTTTGGGTTTTAATTCTGGAGTGTATGCTCTGTGCAAGCAGAATAGTTAAGCAGAGCTGCATCACTACTCAGAATCAGAGCAATTAGCATGCAAAGAAGCACATGTACTTTTGGGTAATTTCTGCTTCAAAGTGTTTGCAACCAAGGCTGTCTTATTTCATGTAAGCAGTGCTTTTGTTTGAGACTGTTTGAACTTTAAGACAGACAGTATTGGCATTTTCATTTTCCTGTATTTCTTTCTCTCTTATGACAAGAAAGAAGCAACTGGAGCATTTTGTAAGTAGACTGAATATAGTTTGTCCTGCTTTTGATATTCTTTTATTTTCATGTTTAAGTTCATAGGCAGCTCAAAAAATTATTTTTTAAAACTTATTATTTAAACCTGCCCTTAATGGAATTATTATGTTATAAGGGTATTGATGTTAATGACCACGTAAAGTCACAGAGTCATAGAATACCAGGTTGGAAAGGACCCTGAGGATCACCTTGTCCAACTTTTCTTGGTAAACACATGCTCTAGACAAGATGGCCCAGCACCCTGGCCAGCTGAATCCTTAAGGTGTCCAGTGCTGGGGAATCCACATCCTGTGGAGATTGTTCCAATGCCTGATTGTTCTCATTGTGAAGCATTTCCCTCTTGTGTCCAGTTGGAGTCTCCCTAGGATTAACTTTTGTACCCATTACCCCTCATCTTTGCTGTGTGACTTACTGTAAAAAGAGAGTCTCCATCGTGTTTAAGGTAATGTACACTCTGAGAGACAGAAAATCCCATTGTGCAATATCCCCTTGAAAACATGGCAGATGAATGAACCAAAAAAGAGATGTCTGTAGAGAACTTAATATATGGTTGCGGTGTAAGGATTCCCAAAGATAGTTTCAAACTGGCTGTGTTAAAATTCAGTTCTTTTGGAGACCAAAATGACTGCAAAAGGATGATAAATAATAGCACTTCTTTAAAATTGTGAAAATTTGCTTTAATGGCTGTTGTTACTAAAGAAAGAATCTGTATTAGCAATTACATCTGCTTTGGAAAGCCTTTAAGAGCATCAAAACATTCTTAAACACTTGTGATCTGATAGATCACAAGGCTGAGAAGAGATGGTGGTATATGTCTAGGTGCTGTGAGAGTGGCTATACCAGTCTGTCATTCAAGTAACTTACTCAGATGAGAGATCAAAATAAATGTTTCACTTCCATTCTGTCAGATGTAAAAAAGGAAAGAAAGGAACTGGGGAGAGATTTGGGTGAAAGTGAGTAATTACTTTCATGAAGATAAAAGGGGCTTGAAGTATGAGGAAGGGTTATAAGCAGAATGCTAAAGAGACTGCAGAGTCTCTGGTGTAGGTGTGGGGCCTCTGGAATGTTAATTTATTTTGCTGCAAGGCTACAGAAGAGTAGTGTATGAATAAAAAGGCTGCACATTCCATATGCACTCACTGCTTGCAGATAACTTGTTAGCATTTTATGTGATTTTTGAAGTAAGAAAATCCTCCATCAGCCTCATAGAAAGAGCAGGTTTACCCACTGGGCAGGAACAGAAAAGAGGGCAGTTTGAAGTGCTCAGCAGCACCTCTCTGGACTCCTCTCAGAAAGGACAAGTTGTGTGAGAATAGGTGATGGACTCCTCGGAGAGCTTTCAAGCTACAGTTATGAGCAGGTTAAGAGTGTGTTTGGACTTGTAAAGATTAGTCCCTGAGCTAAAAAACGTCACTTGGACACCTGATGACTGCCCTTATTCATCAACCCTCAGAATATGCTTGGCTTTAATGTTGATTGCAACTTCATCATAGCTATTCTGTTAGACAGGGAATTTCATGGGAATTTTGGTGTTTGACTTTTCCCTAGACCTTACACTCCTCAGAAATCATCCAGCTAAAACCAACACATAATCTATTACAGCAGTTTCTCTGAAGAAGTAATCCAGATTTGTAATGTAATTTAATAGCATTTCAAATGGTAGTAGTTTTTTCTTTTCTTGGTGTAGAGAAAGTCACATATTTATCAGCTTGCCAAATTAATTTGTAATTGCTATATGTGACAGGTCACCATGTAGATGCTGAAAGTACAGCTGTGCATTTTACTGAAAGTTGAGAATTTAGGATATTCTTGAGGAACAGCTACACTGGTGGCTTATGTTAGTGATTACTTGCCAGCTGGGACAAGAAACCTTTCCATAATGGTGATCAGTAAGTCAGGCTGTGTATAAATGGAAAGCTTTATGTCCAAGAAAGCGAATAGTTAATCAGAAATCCTCTGGGCTCTTTTTAATTTCTACTGCTAACA
Organism: Apus apus; assembly: GCF_020740795.1. Classification (NCBI taxonomy): domain Eukaryota; kingdom Metazoa; phylum Chordata; class Aves; order Apodiformes; family Apodidae; genus Apus; species Apus apus. The sequence continues at coordinate 12,570,658 of NC_067294.1, read as the reverse complement.
TTTTGCTTTTTTTTCCATTCTATTCATACAATGCAAATCAGCCCATTAAATCTTACTTTCGAGAGAAGTAAATTCTACATACTATCAAGAAATCAAGCTATATCAAGATTTTTTTTTCATTGTCTCATTATCTCAGTTCTAATCTAGATACCAGTGAGTAAAGGGAGGCAAAGATCAACCTGTGGTACTCGTTGTCTTTTGTCTGGATTAGATTCCACTTTTTACAGTTATTGTTCTCTAAAATGGTCACAGCACTAGAAAAAGATTTTACTGGGCTTGCAGTTAAGCTGTGCTCCCTGAACTGTTGCTATGCACTAGAATTACCATTTCTCATAGCTCTGATTAAAAAAACCACCAAAACAAAACACACCAAAAAAACAAACAACCAACAAACCAACAAAAAACAAAACCCTCAAATCATTAATGTATTTCCAGTCATTGATTTTTTTCTTTCTTTTAATTTTTCCAAGTTATTTCATTTTCCATAAAATTTTTCCGTGGCTTTGAATAAGGAAAGCATCTAAAAATCACATACCTTATTCAGTTTTTATGGGTTTTTTTATACTGAAAAAGAGTACTAGCTTCCGTGGCTCCTCAGTAGCAGTCAATTATTGTTAAAAGTTAGCTTTCTTTTTCACTGGACATTGTCCAAAATCTGTGTCCTTCAACTGCTGTTTCAAATGCCTCAGCTAATTTTGTAGCCATCTACACTGAATGCCAACAAACACTTGGTAATTTTCAATGGCCAAGTTCCTCATAATCCTTCCTTTGTCATCTTGTTATTTGAACTGCTGCTTAGCATTGTGTCATCAGCAATTTTGTACCTCTCTTCATTGGTTGTATCAGCTTAGATGTTTCTATAGGGAGCATTAGGACATAGTATAGACTAGAAATACAAACCAGTTTAAGACAGTTATTTAACCAGTCATCCCTAGAGAGTTAGGGATGCTTCATAATGCCTTTGACAGAGATTCACTGCAAATCTTTATGGTGTTTCCCAGCAAATGTTTGGAAGGACAGAAGCAACTCAAGCACCCTTCAGAAATTTATCATTAGGATATACCAGTGATTAGACAATAGAGCCACTGCTGCAGCATCCCTGCACCGTGCAGCAAGGTGCTTCCTGTCACCTCTGCCTTCATGTATCTGAGGAATGTACCTAGTGTGAACAATATTCCATGTTAAATATTATTGTACTTCTATTAAAATTTTCCTTGTGAATTTATCCTGGTATTTCACAAGCACAGAGTATTTTAAGTACTCACAAATATATCTGCCATACTGTCCAACAATGAAAAGTTTAGATAGCTGTGGTATTTTGCTAATTTAAGCTGTATCAGAGGGTTCTCTCTTTCTCCTGTGGCTTCGTAATTTGTGCAGAAGAATAGCTAATAATTTTGTAGCACACTTAAATATATGTTTTGTATGGGAGAAGGTTGATAGCAATACTACAAAAAAGTTGAAGCCCTTTTTCTCACAAAACAAAAATAATCATGATTGAGAAGTTACTCAGAGAGTGGATCTTTTCAAAATATCTCCTTTTGAAGAAGCCTGAGAAAACTTCCACTGCAAGCTCTTGGTCTGCTGGGGGTTGCAGCAACAAGCCTGATGGGCTGTCGCAGAGTTGGAGCCCCATCTCACAAACTTCTTGTTAGGCAAGCTGCCATGGAGTCAAACTTAGAGATGTTATCTCTGTTTCTGAACACTGTTATAGCCAATAACAGCAATATCCAACCATCTCAAAGAGAAAACATCATGTGGTATTCTGAAACATGAGCTACTTTATATCTTTCTTTAAAGAATGATGAAATTGCAGATGAATTTGAGGTATAAAATAGGGTAAAGGTATAAAATGGTGTAAAATTATCTCGTGGTAAGCCATCAGTTAATCTATAGACTCTAGCTATTCATATTTCTGGCACTTTTTTTTTCCCCCCTCAAAGATATGTAGTGTACAAGGGATTTGCTCTATTTGGACACCTTTTATCAGATGTCCCCTGAAAGGTCTATGGTTAGCTGCAAGCTGTTCATCCAGAAATAATTGACATCAACTCCTCCACCACTTCTAATTTTATTTCAAAGTCTGCTGCTGCAATTCCTAGTCAGGGCAAGAAGAATTTACAAAATGTAGAAAGAGCTCTGGACAAAAATGAACTTTATTTCAAGGATCAGAAGTAGTAAGACACATAAATTTATACTTTATTAAATAATTAATTGAAGGAATATGACATTTCTGAGAGTGTAATCTGATTTGTAGGTGATAGTATAAAAGTTGTCTGCAGTCTCTAAACTTAGTGTGTCTAACAGCACAATGAAATGGAAAAATAAGTTGGTCTTTCTGGAAGGAAATTAATCTGTGATGTTTTATTCCTATATCCCTTGTTTAGCTGAGTTAATTTCTAATGTTTGTAGGCAAGTATCTGTTAAAATAGCGTTAAGTTGGTGCTTTTGTTTACTCTAGGAATCAAACACCAAAGAGAAGGCAAAACTGAAAATTTTCCCTTTGCCTTCCTAGAGTGACATAGCCATTTCCTCTTTCACATACTGTTGAGACTGTTGGCTCAGGATGAAATCTGGGAAATATCCGGGTTTCAAAGAAGCATGTGGTTAAGGGTTTCATGGTTCGTTCATCCCTTGACCTTTTGGTTGAAACAGTCAATAAGGAGGCAAATTACTGTCAATGATATCTGCTTGTTTTCCACTATGAGAAATCTCTTTCATACTTCAGTTTTCCTTGGGTGTACTTTATTCACTTTCTCAAGTAAACACCATTTAATATAGGCAAGTGAAATGACTTTTAACTGTAAACCAACCATACTAATGTTAAGAACTAACTGCCTGGTTACTAAACTGAGGAACAGACTGAAAGAGAAGTCCAGCTAGGATAAATGTATTCAGTCTTTTCAGACATGACATGCAGTTAAAGTCTTTCAGTTGCTTCAGATTGGGAGTTTATTAATACTGCATTTCATGTTAGGCTTAGCTTTGGGGTGTGGGGTTTGTTGTTTTATTTGGTTTTAAATCTCATGTGGAAGCCTAAGGAGGTTTAAAACAGTTAAAGTCCCTCCGTGGGACAGGGACCTAAATTTATTGAATCAGTAGGCATTGTCAAGCTAATTTCTTCAAATAATCTCTCTTGCAGCTTTCAGGCAGAATTGAAGCCTGGATATTGTAACTGAGTGTTACTGCTTCAAATCCCTGTCTCTAAACAGCTCTCAGCTGCTGCAGTGTCTTCCATGACAGAACTTGATTGAAGGAAAAAATGGAAGTGACAGATGTGCATTTTTATTACTTCCTTTGAAGCTTCTTACAGAGTTATACTCAAACTCAGGTTGAAAGTTTGGAGTTTTTATTTTTACTACTGGTTCAACAGATATCTCACTTTTCCATACTGCTACATCCAAATTAGATGCACTCTGTTGGGAAGATTCTCCAGACAGAATTTGAATGCATACTTGTGATATTTGTTGGCTATGATTTGTATAACAGATAGTAAGGTTTGATAGCACTGGACCTAGAAAGCAAAACACTTGGTGCTGAGGACCCATGCAACACTATACATGTTTGAGGATCTTATCTTGACCTATGTCTTGTCTGTACCATGAACTGGAAGTGTGTTAGCTGGAATGTGAGTTCCTCAAGGCTTGCCTTCCAATTTAGTTTTCTGCAAAAGAAATCTTGTTTGCACATTTTTTAAACACTCTGCCATGCACAACAGGCAATAACCAGGAAATTTTGCTTTATAAGTGCATTCCTGAGCAAAACTGAAATAGTAGAGTGGATGCAGCAATGGATTTGGTGTATGCATTGTGTTGTTTGTGCTCGGAGGTTGTCTATTTTGCTCCAGTTAAGACTAACCTTTCTGCTAACGTTTCCACTGTCTTTTTGTTGCTTATATAACAACAGCTTTATCTGATATGATAATACTTCTTGCTCTTGGTTCTAAAGGTCTTTACTCAAATTCTCCTATTGTCTCATTTTGTTTGACTAAGCTCATTGCCTACAGTCCAATGTGTGCCATCAGTCACAGGATGGGTAACCCAACCAGAAATGAGTTGCTACATGCTTTAGGCAATCTTCCTTATTTCCTCTACTGCTCTTGAGTTTTATTCTCTTATGCTAACTGAAGTCTAAAGTATGCACTTAAAAAAATGATGCTTTAATTAGATCAGAGTTAGTTTTAACAGAGTTGATTAAAGTCCATGTAAGGCTTTTAATTGAATTTGGTGGGATTTGGTCAGACTCCTAACTTCTGTGTCTCCCCGTTTCCCTGTTTCTGAGAGATGTTGGGTATTCATTGTTTGCAGCCTTATCTGTGTTCTTGTAACCTTGCTGTATATGTTCTCTTACCCATTAACAGTATCACACTCAGCCTGGTTGAACTAAAGTATCAGTTAACATGACTGGTGATAGTAAAATGACCCAATGACAATTGGTTGCTTTTCTTAAATAATACCTTTTTTCTTGTTTTATGTATGTATCTATATATTAGTATTTTGTACTTTCATCTCCAGGCAGCTGTCTGAAAACTAATCTGAATATCTTTCTAATTTCAAAGTCCACAGGAAAAAGTGTCACACAGTTCACAAGTTATCTTTCCAGTCTGTCAATGCTTTGATATGGAATTAGATTTTATCCCTCACATAGAATCCAGCACAAACATTGTTGCTTGCTCCTGTCCAATTCACCTTTCATCAGTGAGGCATTGCTGTTGAGCAACTGTCAGTTTCTAGTTGTCTTGTCTCTGTTTCTTATTCATTAAATTATTTGATGGATTGCTAGTTGACTTTTGTTATCTTACTTGCTATTTTATCATTTTTGGAGAAGCAGATAATAATAATAAAAAAATCCTTCTCTTCCTTGCTGCTGTACAGTTTGTTTTAGAATACCAAAAGCACGTAGAAAAATGAAGACTTTTCAGAAATTCATTATATATAAAAAAAATCTTACAGAAGTAATATTCACTAAACATATTTCTTTCTACCTTAGTGCACATGACAAATTACCTGGATGCTCAAAACCCATATTTGACCACTGCCCTAGTAGCCTAAACAGCTGTGTGAACCAACTGGAGCAGTAAAGAAACTGGAGTAATGAAGACTTTGGATTTAGCACTGTCTGTCATGTAGCTTCGTTTGTTGGGTTTTTTTTACACCAAGTCAGTGAGTTACTAACATGTTAGTCTCTACCTTTGCTTGATGGAAGTACTTACCTCCCAAGTGCTTATTATTCAAACTGCATGTGTTATCCTTATTAATTACAATAATTAACTTTCTAAGCACTCTGTAAGCTTATCTTTCTCAAAATACATTTAGACAGAAAGCTAGGAGTTCTTGATTTGCTGTTTTTATTTTAGGTGGAGACTTTACAAAGTAAGTGGGATTTGAGGCCATTATTCTCATTTTTGGGGTTATTTTTTAGTTTAAATATAAACTCTAGATGAAGAGGCATTGACACCTACTCTGTATAATTGTACCTTCAGCCCATGCTGCTACAGGCGTTTTGGAGGAGGGGTGGCTTCTCTCAACACTGTCTGCTGCATAGGTGTGCACTTGTGTTGGGGGTAGCATGCTTCTAGAGAGACATTAAAAAGGTTTTTTTTTAGACTGGTACAGAAGCAACATGAGGGAAGGGACCTTTAAATATTGTTGCAACTGAGTGTCTCAGCCAATCCGTGCCTGTTACCCCTCTGAGGACGATGGAGATAATCAAGGGGAGCAGTAATAGCCCAGGAATTTGGTGCTTCTGACTCCATCTGTGGGACCCACCAGTCTCATAATGGCTGGTAGAAGAAGAGATATTTTAATGTCTTTTTTCAAGAGATGTCATGTCATCCTTTATTTATGCTATAGGATGGCAACTCTGTACACCTTCAGGGAAGGAAGTACCTTCTGGTTCTGCTTTTTCTACAGTACCTAGTACATCCTACCCACTTTCTGTGACACTAAGAATTATCTTAGTACAACTAAGAATGTAATAATGCATCTCTTTTCCAAGCTTGCTGAGATGGCTTAATCACCAAATCCACCTGGTCTGCATGAGAAGAAAGTGAGTGGTAGCTTCTTTTCAGAGGGAGAAATAATGTTGGAGGAAGTAACTTCTCTCCACATTTACATAAAAGAGATAACTGATGAAAAGGCTTATTAGAAGTTTTGCTGTGTGGTTAGGACTGATGACATGCTATATTACAAACTGAATTAAAGAATAATATTCCTACAGTATTAAATCAGTAGGAAACAACTAATTTCTTAGTAGTTTTTCCTATCTGCAGCCACTGTCTCTGTATAGACTCCTCGGTCTATACCTGTCAACCTAGCAAATAGGGTATTGAATATATGTCTGGTAGACAGGAACATTTGCCAGTGCCATACTCTTTTCATCTGTCAACTTCCTAGCTTGTGCTTATTTCTTTTGACCAGAAATCGGTGTGTTTTGTTCTCCTCTCACATAGAAAACTTCCTTTCTCTAGGCTGTTGTCCCTGTATCATATCATAGTATGATCTGAGCCTTGGCAGTGATTATGAGAGGGCTGATTGGGTAGTTTTTTAATGTGATTAACTGATTTAAGGAACAATATCTTCTTTGGTACTATGGCAGTAATTTATACTATTAGTGGTTCAACACAGGGAAATGTTTCCCAAATTGTAGTTCGAAAGTAAGAGGAAAGTGTCTCCTCAAGATCATTTCATAGACCAGTTATCAGATCGACAATCTGTTAGCAGCCTGGGCTGTCATGAGCAGGAACCTACGCACAATATGAGCTGTCATTTATTTTTAGAAACAAAAGAAAATGAAGGAAAAAAAGCAAAAAAAAATTTCATGTCTCCAATAGCGTTAAGGTTACCTTATAATACTGGGACTATGCCGCATCAACATCAGTATCCAGCTTTCTGCAAAGGCCATGGGTAAATGCACTGTAAGAAGAGGAAAAGGCAAAACAAAAAGTAGCCAAAAGGTAATCCCAAATAAAAGATCCTAACACAAGAATCTTTTCCTAAGGTATATCCTTTAGCTCCTGCAAAGAAACAAGGAAAAAACCACCATATAGTAGATGTTACTCTGTGTGCTGGGCTTTCTGAAACACCAGGTCCTGAATTGTATCAGAGAGAACAGAATAGTGAAATAGCAATGATTTTTTTAATTCTTTTTTTCTTTTTTTTTTTTTTTTTTAATTGTAGATGTTATAAATGACAGTGTTTGAAATTTAGATGCCGTGCAATTAGTAAGGTAGTATCTTATTTTCTAGATTTTTGACTGTTTGGTTTGTGGAGGGTTTTTTTGGAGTTTGGTTTTGAGGTTTTTCTTAATGATGCTTCTGAATCTCTCACATGTCAGTTTTACATCACATAGTGTGTGTGGTACAAGGTGGGGTTATACTGAGTGTTTCTGGTGAAATCATTCAAACCTTGTCTTCGTCAGGGGGGATCACTGCTGTCATATTGCCCAGTATGTCAGGTACTTGATACAGAGTAGAACAGGAGTTGGAGATGTCCGGCAGACTCCTTTGTATTGGTTGTTCATTTCTGACTTGAAATTATCTCTATATAATGAGCAGAAGTTCAGTAACAATTTTTGCCTATCTTGCAAGTTGGGTTTTATTTCTGTTTCTAGAAGTTGCATCTCACAAGTCCTTGTGCTTCATTCATACTAGTCAGTCCTGGCTATTTGTTGCAAATAATAATAAAAAAAGGTAAGCTGCATTTATAAAATACTTACTTTTCTGCTACTGCATAGTCCGTGTGAAAAATCAGTCTGTTAACCACTTGCAGAGGTAATATGAAATAATTTTAGAGTCAACAATTGGAAATAGTTAACTTTGAGAGTTACTTTTGATCTGCTGGAAAAACTGTATTAGGTCTACATTATTGATAGCTACAAGAAGTATTCCATAGACTGTGTAACTGATCGTTCTTTCCTTCTGTTTCCATACCTGAAAGGTGAGATTGGTTGGTTTCAGAATTGCTTTGTGGTAAAATAAACCCAGTGAGAACTGTAAAACTTTTCAAGAACCTCTACGAAATGTTTTCTGTTTCAGAATGTTTGTGTCTCTGGGCTATCATTCATGGCCCCCAGTGCATGGCAGGGGAACATTTCCTTCAACAATATGTTGGTGTTGCTTGTTTGCTTTTGAGCAGTGGCCAGATTTGATGTGCACTGGCAGAGGTGATCGTATGCAGCTGTGCGTTCAGTTGAGCAATGGCTAGAAAGTCAATTTGTTGTGCTAGTTTACAGCTAGGTGATTTTTTTTATATTTATGGAAACAACTGAAATGACTGAATGGGACTGATACGAGGCAGCGTATATTAATACTTCGATTGCCTTTGTTTCTTCAGCCTCCCATGGGGGTTTTCGTGTTAGGTTTGTGGTTTTCTAAGCCACAACTCCAAACTGCAAGCAACTATTTGAGATGGATTGCTGTGGACTGGGAATTAATTAGACACTGACTATTTTTATTAGAGACAAATGCAACTAAGATATGGGATTGAATATCAAGGCAGATGAAGAATTTGTGAACTGTTTTATTTCATGAGGAACAGAGCTTGGAGGGTAAAATTTCTTTCAAAAATATTCACTTGTATTTACAATTAACATTTTAGGATGAAGTTGTTCTGTTTTGTTGTTATTCTGAAAAGCTGTTTTTTCCTTCAGGAAAATAGAATATGTTACACTTTTTGAGATTTCTATGGAAAGGAGTGCATTATACAAAATGTGACTTCATGTGGCATAGAACCACTAGGAAAGGGATATGCAAATGAACTGACAAGGCTACAGTACTTGGTGATAATTCAGGTCATTTGCAAACAAGCAGTTCTTATGAGAGTATTGGAACTTTCTTGATGGTCCAGGATTTCCTTCTTGCTTTATAATTCAAAAGCTGCACTTGAGCTGCGCAAGAGCAGCAGAATAAACTCTTCTGTTCTTATGTTGGCTTTTTTCTTAAGCCCCTAAATTTAAGGGATTTCAAACAACAGGTGCTTCTAAGTAATAAACTACTGGAAAGAACATTCTGTTTCTTAAATTTCTATAGGTTATGAAAATATATAAAACATTTTCCTACAGAGATCCGTATGTCAAGGTCAGCCTACTGTGAATATTACAGTTGAACTATAAAACCCTGTGAAATTGAGTGTATTTTGTGGCAAGATAACATTTACTCCAAAAGTGCAAATGGTTATCAGGATAATATGTCATGCTTATGATCATATTCATTTTGGTAGTGTAGCCAAGTTTCCATTCTAAAATTACAGGAAAAATCAATCTCAGTGTGCACAAACAAGCTGATGCCAGAGGCTGAGGGACGAAGGCAGTAATGTCAATGCCTGCCTATCCTTTTTATGTGGAGCAATGGTAGGAAGAAGCTGCTTCCCTGTACTGTTACCTGTCAAGTAGCAAAGACGGTATCGTAGCATATGATTAAAGGAAGGAGAAGGTATAGTTCAGGTCTATTTCTGAGTGAAAAAGCTTTGAGTTGTATTACTTTAAATCAGTTCATTTTTTGTTCTGTCCCTTGGTCTGCCAGAAGCCCCCAGATGATTATAAAGTCTGAGGAGGAGCAAGAAATGGGTGTTCTTATGCTGGGTTAGAGACTGAAAATTCAGTGCATTCTCTTTCCAAAGCAATGATCATCTGATGTCATATTTTATATCATGGTTTAATGACTGCTAAACCCTTCCCTAAAGGCCACTATGGAAAATCTTGGTTTGAGAAGGAAACTGATTAAGCAGCAATACAGTTCTCCTATGTTGCCTCTAGTGACTCCGTTAGCCACTTTTGTGACTGACAATTTAATTATAACACTAATTACTTCTTTTCCCAGAATTAGAATATAATTTTGACCGTGAATGGATATGTAGGATATTCTTTTAAATATCACATACTGTAAACCTTTGCTCTTAGATTTTGGTTGTTGTGAGTTACTTAAAGCTTATGAAATAATATTTTGCAGAGAAATAGTTGAGTAATTTTATGTGTACATATCTGTATTTTTATATAAATCAGCTACTGGCTTTGCAGGTGGTTATATTATTCTGAAACTATAGTTTCCCTAACTTGTGAGGAAATACATTTAGAGATATGTTAAGAAAACAGACATATGATTTACTGATGGCAGTTTACGATTTATAAAACACCTGCTGACACAGAATTTTTCAAAATAACTTACTCTTTCATTTTTTCCTGTATGAGATATTAGAACTTACTAATAGTAACTTTTCTGCATTTTAGTGTTACTTGTTAATTGTAATAAAGTGCATTCCAGCAAAAACATTATCCTGGAAACAAAAAATAAATAAAAGCTTTAAAATAAGCAGCCAAGTATTAGGTAAAGACGTTTAAAGAAATGCCTTTTTTAATGAAAATGTTTCCTCTGAAACTGGTGAGGGGCTGTGCAGAGGTTTGGACCCAGATAAATGAAATGACTTAACTAAAATAAGAAGCTATAGCTTCTCAATTCATGTCTGTATATCTTGGAGCTTTGTTCAGATTTATTTGAATACGTAAGAATTTCACCAGTTAGTGTATCACAGTAAACTAGTGACTGAGCTGCTTCTATACTGCCTAGTAACATAAACACTGGCTGTAACGGAAACAGATTATGTACAAAAAGTGAATGAACAGATTGGCTGTGTGTAAAAACTTACTCTTTCTTGACCTGATCATAACTTAAGCTGTACATTTTACTCTCTTTTCCCTTGATGGATGACAGAAAGCCTGCTGACATCTCCCATTTCATAGCAGTGAAGGCAATGAATGCTAAGTTATGTTATCCCGTGTATAGTTTGCAGTTGCCAGCTATGACCAATATTTAGTTGATAATTTTATTCAGAACATCTAGTGTAGCATTTGAGCAAAGTCAATGCGATTCCACTTTGAGGCAGCTGAATTGAATTCCACTACCTTAGAATATAAAACATCATATTTATGAACTGATGTTGTGGAAGACAGAAAGTAGGTGTTGTCAGAAGGTTGTCAGCTGCAAACCTTACATATAATAAGTGATCCTTTACCAGATGACTGCTGTTTTATCTACTGACTAGATATCAATTTAAATGGTTTTGAGTAGTTTTTTTCTCCAAGTGGATGAGCAAGAAAATAAAAGAGTGAAATACAGATGTTCAAATATATATGGCTCATTAATTAGGTGTATAGCAACAGCTTTTAGTGGGTCTCAGATGTGCAAATAACAATTTAAAATGAGGATTGTATTTTACAACAAAGTTTTGTGTTCTTTAAACATGACAGTTTTCTGTTCTATATCATTTAAGTCAGTAATCCAAAATATACATTTTTAAAATCATTGCTGTTCTCACTTCCCATGAGCAGAATGCATGGATTGTTTGTTTTGGTTTTTTTTTCATTTAAATTATTGGATAAGCTCTACTGCAAATGTAATGTTAATTCCCAATGAACCCATCCCTGTATTATCACAATTTTAAATTAGAAGGTACTCTGATTTTGACAAGAAAATTTTAATATGCATGTGTTCTTGAAGAAGAAGAAAAAACATAAAATAGAAAGGTCAGATTTATCTCATTAAGTTTCTCATTCAGTCTTGAAGGCTGAAACACTGATTAGGTTTAAGCTGCCTCAGTTTGCCAGTAAAATACCCATCCATACTAGGGGGGTCAAAAATGTACTGCCAAGATTACAGGAGACCACATATTTCTCAGCATGAGTAGTGGGTTAGGTACCAGGTACCCTTCCTTCCCTCTCCAAGGGCAAAAGAAAAGCAGGAGCCTACTTCACTAGAATTGCACAGGGCTGGTCTCTCACCATAGCAGTGACATTGAGAGAATTTAATAATGTCACTGCCAACAGGATTGATGGTTTTCCCATCACTGAATTCTCCATAAAAGCACAGTCTTGTGTAATACATCTGTTACTGTAGTTGTGTCTCTGTAAGTGGGTGCACATTTAATATATGAAATGCTACTACTTTATTCCAGCAGATAAACATAGCAGTTATGGTATGCAAATTAATTCATATTTATCTTTCTAAATAATAAAGGGAAAAGTTTTTTGATGAGTTTGTGGTGTTTGCTATCAAAATGCATGCTGTATAGAAATGATCTCTTTAGCTGTTATTCCTATAATTGAAGGATCAATCATATTTTTAAAAAAAAGTTATGAAAAAACAGCTATAGTAAGACCAAAATGGTAAAACCTCATTTGTATTAAAAAACAGAAAAGAAAAAAACCCTAGCTGTGTATCTGTTAAAAGTTTAAAAACCCTCAGTATCAGGACAACAAACTGTCTAACAACCCAAGAATTTTAAACCCCAACCTTGTTAAAAACCCCCAACTGCTCAAAAACCAACCATATTAAAAAGTACAGCACAAAACCACAATGGCCTAAAATACCCAACCTTGTAAAGAAAAAATTATTAAAAAATCAACTATATTGCACCAAACATCTCAACCCCCAACCACATTAAAAAAATTACTTTATGAAGACCAACTTTATTTAAAAAAATAAACAGTATAAGTACCAGTAGTACAGTCGTCCAAAGTATATATGAAATATATACTTTGATATATGAAATATATGAAATATATATTGTGGAGTCTCCTTCGCTGGAGACATTCAAAACCTGCCTGGACGCATTCCTGTTTGATGTGCTCTAGGTGACCCTGCTCTGGCAGGGGGGTTGAACTACATGATCTTTCGAGGTCCCTTCCAACCCCTAGGATTCTATGATTCTATGATATATAAAACTTGAACTATAAAAACATTTGTAGGAAAAGTAAAAACCCCATCTGCATAAACAACCAACCATATCAAAATTGACTGCACTAAAACCAACCATATCAAAATTGACTTCACTAAAACCAACCACATGAATAACCCATGGCACTGAAAATCAGCCATATAAAAATCAACCATTAAAAGCCCATCTACACTGTAAACCAGAGTTTAAAAAAGAAGTTATATAAAACCCAAATAAGTAAAAACCCCATTGTATAAAGTCCAAATTGTAAAAAAACCCCAACAGATAATGAAACAGCCATATTAATAAGAAGAGTGTGAAAAAGCCTCAACAGCATAAAAAAGTATACAAAGCCTCAACCATGTCAGTAACAACCACATTAAAAAAAACAATGGATCACACCCAGTCACTTTAAAAACTAAAGAGGAACATTTAAAACTAACCACAGTGAAAACCAACCGTATAAAACTGCAACAAAACATCTGTTGTATGAGAACCAAGTTTAACTGTGTTAAAAAAACTTCATTAAACCCCGAAGTACTAAAAACTAAGCCTCAGATACCAGCTGTCTAAAAAAAAATCATGCATCTGAGATAATCAACAATCTGAAAAACAACCACATATGAACTGACCCATATAGGAACACAATCATATAAAAAAATAGGAAAAATAAGAGTAGAAAAAAAAATATAAAAAACCCTGTAAAACTGTCAAAGAAAGGTACCATGTTAAAAAAACAGCTATATAAAAACAAACAGTATAAAAACGAACTGTATTAAGTAACCAATGTATAAAAACCTGATCATAGTTAAGAGCAAAAGTTTAATAAAATGTTTTAAAACCAACTGTATTAAAACCTACCATATCAAAAGAGTAGCTGTAATAAAAAGCAGTGGGGAAAAAAACAAAACAACTTTTTTAAAAAAGACCATATAAAAAACTAAATTAAAATCACCTGTATAAGAAATGGTATATAAAGCCCAACTGTACCTAAACTGAACAATTAGAAAACCAACCATATAAAACCCCAGCTGTATATAAACCAAAAGTATAAAACCACAACAGCATCAACAACAGAATATTCATTTACTGGTGCTTTCCTTCTTTCTGAGAGTTTCCCAGGTCAGAAATTAAAAGTATGTTAATTTGACATTCAGCTCATGGTCTCCTGCAGGCTTTTAAAAATCCATCCACAGCCCATTGGATTCTCTAAATTCCATCTGTCCTGTCAAGCCTTGTTCTGTTGTTAGATTATTGCTTAATGAATGATAATCTCACCTCCTCTGTGCAAAAGAAATGCAAAAGCTTGTGTAGAAACTGTTGTATGCATAAAAAAATGTATAGCCTGGATTTCATTTAGTTATGGGACTTCACAATGTCAAATATTTATTTACAGTGTTAATATGTGACCATATTTATGGTAGGCTGTTAGAAGCAGAGCAATGGTGGTTGTGGGGGATTTTTGGCTCACTGCTGTGTTGGCATGACACTGATTAAACCCTTTTAATTCAGCATTGATTTACACATTTATTAGGGAAATCTGAGGATTTCTAGCAATTTAATGAGGGTTTCTAGCAATTTAAAAATGTCGTGTAAATGCTGAACTGTATCTTGTAAGAGAATTGCATTGTCAGGCTCTGATTCATTGTTGAGTCATGGCAGAGAAGAAACTGGCAGAGCTATCATTTTACTGCTGAAAATACTGATCCAATTTATCTGTGTAATCAGGACAGAATCTGAATGTGATCCTGCTGTTGATACACTGTTACACGCACTTGCTGAACTAGTGTATGACCTTCACCTGTAGAAATATTCTAACTAAGAACATTTAATAAAAGACCCTCGTGCATATTCAAAAGCTCTAAATGTGTGAGAGTTTAAAAGGAGGCTGACTTGAGCATTACTAACAATAGAGGTCACTAGGTAGAAAAGTTACAAAAGTAACTTTGTCAAATTCCTTCCAGCTTCCTCATTGAAGGACTTGTCTTCTATGGAGTTGTGGGCCAGAGCAGAGGCATTTACTTGAATCATGCTGTGAGGGTTATTGGTGCCTTTCCTTAATTTGCAAAGGAAGACCTGAGATACAGCCTCACTAGGCTGTAGATAATGTTTACAAATATGTTTCTAAATTCCTGGTAAATTGTTCTTTATCAGCCCCACGTTATTCTCAGCTGAAGCAGTGGAAATGCAGCAAGGGCTTGCCTGGCTGCAGCTGAGCTGCGGGATGGTGGTGATGTGGTGTGAAGGCTGGGGAGATGGAGTCTCAGCTTTCAAGAAAAATTTTCTTGACTGTCATTTAAAATGAAGGTGGAAGTTGAGAGAAAATAAATGGGCACATATGATGCAAGTCAGTCATCACAATGTCATATAGAAACCTGATACCAGTTCCATAAAGTAACTTCTCAGCAGAGCCATACCTAATAAAATAAGTCACTTTTTAAGACATAAGCAGGACATGTCATTTCAGCTGATATAATGCACTGTAACATTTAATTTGACTTTCAAAACTCATGTAGTGTCTTTGCAATGTATCAGGACAACTAACCCTTCACATTAATGGACTTGGCAAAGAGAAGTCAAGGTGTCTCCATGGGCAAATATAGGATGTGTGGGGATTAAATTCTGTAGTGACCTGTCATGAAACTCAGTAATGTCAAATATATAATTTTCCTCAGCACACTGTGACAGTAATTTAGGAGCTAGTAGTGAGTATCAAAAATAAAACACAGTCATCTCTCTCATAGTAGCCTACTTTCAGAATGCTGACATAATGGGAATGATCTGACTTGTGCAGGGTTTGTGAGTTGGGGAATAGGGAAAGCACAGAATACACATTTTATGTTATGCCATGCCACTTTCTTTAAAAATAGTCATGTTTATTTCATTGCTGACTAATTGCATTCAGTGAGAGAAAAGTCCAATTTCCTTCCCAGTGTATGAAAGCCTCTATTTTGTACAACAAGTCCCAGGCAGATTGTTCTCTGATTACATAAATATATAAAATGTCCCTGTGGAAAGAAAAGGCATTTTGTCAAAACAATAACTTGAAGGTTCATATGTGCTCCATTTCCATACAAAATTTTCTCAATTTTCTAATCACAATAAGTAAATCTTCCTCATGCTATGAATGCCCTCTTTGTTTCTATAATTATCTCTGTTTTCTAATGCATCATATAAGTGAGGCATTGGGAGCCCTGAGCAGCTTTGGAATGGGTTGGCCTGGAGAGGTTGTGGTCTCTTGATTAATGGAGATATTGGAAACCCAACTGGACAGCGACCTGATGTGGTGCTTTTCTTGGTTGAGCAGGTGGTGTAGGGGACCTCCAGCGGTCACTGCCAATTTTGTCATTCTGTTTTGAAATCATGTTTTTTTCAGCTTGGGTTCCTCTTACAGCTTCATGACCTTAACTTTAGATCAAATTCAATATCCAGCTGTAGTTGTGAGATCTCAATGAAATTTTTTTCTGTATTCTTCAGTGGAAGATGTCTTGTACTCAAGAGTGAAATTGTAATTCTGAGAAAAGGCTTTTTGGATGAAAAAAGTTATCTACAAAGAAATTCCTCCAGAGCAGATTGAGTTACTAGGAATATTTGGTGTTGGGGGTTTGTACACCAGCAGTCCAAGTTCAGGAGGGCTCCTAATTGTCCGGTAGCAGTCATTTTTTTTATTAGTTTTTTTTTTCATGTACATGGTACTATCTACCCTTCTCCAGTGGCAGCAGTTTGTGTGGAGCAGTCCCAGATTTTGCAAACTAGGATTCCACTTTCCAGGACAATCCTATCAGTTTTGCATGCTTTCTTAACTTGCACCCATTTTTCACCTAAGGTAACTCGTACACCTTGCCATCCAACTAGATGAATGCCTTGCATGTGTATACCCATCTTCCTGCATTTCTGTTTGACTCAAGATGATCACTAACAATTTTCCATAATAAGAACCACACAACTGTCAATATTATCCAAAAAAAGTCTTCCTTCTAAA
This sequence comes from Apus apus, assembly GCF_020740795.1. NCBI lineage: Eukaryota > Metazoa > Chordata > Aves > Apodiformes > Apodidae > Apus > Apus apus. Next base: position 12,553,969 of record NC_067294.1, on the reverse strand, counting down.
ACCATTTTAATGCACTCCTTTTAAAAGGAGTGGGGGTCTGCTTAAGAGTTAATACTTTGTAGTTACCAAAGGAAATGAAGGCACTGAGCACTTGTGTCACATTTTGCTGAAGAATAAGTTTATGTTCAGAACAATGCATACTTCTTCACGTAAGTCTGTATGTACTCCCGATCTGTCATAATGAAATAGAATCTACTTCCTTTTTTCTGTCTACTTGCAGTAATGACAAGGGCCTAATAAATCTCACCTGCTTCCTTCAAAAGGACCTTAATTGAGACAATTGTTCTTTACCTAGAGATGGTGGCAGAGCAAATCAGAAGGAAAGCTGTGCAGCATATTCAGTTTAGAAAAAATACTATCACAATAAATCTTTTTTGTGTGGAAGGGTTAAGATTACTTTGATCTGGATGTGGCTAATGGTTTACTTGGTAAAAAAACTGCAACTGTTATAATGCAGAGTATGAAATTTTGCTAGAGTAGAACTAACATTATGCTATGTGTTTTACATGTGGGCCAGTGCTCTCTGATACATTCCATTTGTGCTTCAATATAGCAGTTCTGCTCTACAGAAGGCATGGTTTATCAAGATTTGAGAACTGTTTGCTTTAAAAGAAATTACTTCAGAATGAAATGAAATGTGATAAAAACTCAATTTATCGTGATATAATTCATCAGTGACTTGGTGATAAAGGCAGCAGCTGCAAAAAGGTAGGAGATGAGCTTTCAGGGAATACTTTGTGGGTCTATGAGCTGCTGTTAGGGGAATGGCTTTATGCAGTGAAGCTGCAAGATGAAACAGAAATGGTAATTCTTTGCCTAGATAATGCAGAAAGTATGAAAAACTTTATTCAATACAGACTGGCCAGATTCATCAATAGCATAGCCCATCTCTGCACTATAGAAATATCATGTTGTTGTGGAACTGAAGAAAATAACTTTCATAAATTCAATTGAAATGTTGTGTATTTTCTTTAAAATTTGATTTATGCGAAAGCCTACATTGTGTTTGTTATCTTTATCTAAGTTCTAAGAGGGTTCCTGTTATTACCAGTGTAAAGCGCTGGTAATTTGATTAGGAATGAAATGGTAATACAAAGTAAGATTTTAGTGCACTCTAGAAGAACAGTAAAGAGGTTCTCAATTTGTAAATATTTCTTTAAAGAAGATAAAGAAAACACTTCAGCAGGAGCTAATGAGTCATACGCTTAAACCTGACTGAATTAAGGAGAGAGGAGAATGGCTTTCAAATTGGACATATGCTAAATTGCTACTCTGATTCTTTTCAAACAGAAATTTACTTTCAAACTCAGGCCTCTTAACTGTCCATACAACAGTAGTCTTTATATAATTGCACTCACTAATTATTCAGATTCTGAGTACAATCTGTCATCTCCTGACTGGCATTTAGAGGAAAAGGCAGAAGCATTTATTTCAGCTCTCACTTGGGCAAATTTTATAACTGAATCATGGAATCAGAAGAAATGTGTATCTCCACAAAGTGATGTGTTCACAAATCTGTTTCAGAGTGACATAAGGCTTTTTGAAAGCCTGAATGTCATTTTCCTAGATATAAGTATTCACTAAGATACATGAAGACAATGAAATACTCAAAAATAAGTTTACTGTAGGGAATATGGACCTGTCATGACTGGCCATTGATTCAGTGCCAGCCTGAGTCACTCTTTTCTAGGATTTTCCCAAATACTGATACTTCTTTGATACACATTGTAAATAAGTGAATTAATTTAGTTTCAACTGTAAGGAGTAATTGCTAGTCAAATGGCAACTTCACTGCAGAGAGAAAAAAAAAAAGAATAGAAATGGAGACTGAAATGTTCTTTCAGCTGAAAATATGTTAGTTACAGGTTATACTTCAGGTTTCCTGAAACCAGTCTCAGGAGAAAAAGTTTGCAGTGTTGTTATAATGGGCTGTAAGTTCAAGATGAGATGAGTTAGTAGAGTGGAGGGAGGACAGTACATGGCCAACAGCACTGCATGTTTGAAGAAGATGAAGGCTGAGGTTGGTACTTTTCCTTGAGGAGCCATCCTTGGGAAAAGGCAGAGGTACCATGCAAACCACTGAAACTCTGGTCTGGACTGGGTCCAGATTTTTTTTCTCACCCTTTAGGAATAAGATGAAAAAAAAGTTAGTCATAGGTAGGTAAGCACTCCTGGGAGGTATTTGAATATTGCAGCAAAGAAGTAAAAGTCTATGTTGAATAGACAGAAGTAGTTACAATATTTGGACTATTTTTTGATTCGTAATAAAAAAGACTAAATCAATTAATAACGTCAGATTTACATTGGATTAGAATAAGTTACAAAGCATGTTGTTGTTCTCCATATAGTATTGTTGTATTTTTATTGAGAATGACTATAAGTGTTCTTTCTCCTCCCCTCTTTTTAGTTGTCCAGTAGTCCAAGAACTGGTGTTGTGCTTTGGAGGTGGATTGAGCTGCCAAGGTACCAGAAGTTTTTGAAATTCCAGTCGTCATTCCTGAGTCTTTTGTAGACCATGCAGTCCGCCGAGTATTCTGCCACAGGCACTAGGAGCCTAACTGAAGCTCCTGTGTAATCCCAAAAGAGTGTTTTAGGGAGAAATTCTTGTTGCACCTAAAAAAGGAGTGTAGCTTACTCTACTGTTGGGCTTTGGACAGTAGGCCTTGCAGCAGTGCTGCTCAGCATCACCAGCACTTTCTCGCAGTCTCTCCCTCTAAGGCATCGTTAATTGAGATCATATTTTTATGGTTCAATCTGTGCCAAGGCTTCCATCCCCAAGGCACTGCAGAGCTTTTAAACCCCACTTAGCTCTTTTGGGAATATCCTAATTGCACTCATGGTCCTTCTTAAAAATGATATTTTTTTACAGGTCATAGTGTTTTCTTCTTAATGCTCACAAACCATATGTTGCAAAATGAGTGTTAGAACATGTTTTAGAAGGCCATGACTTCCTCTGGGAATGTACCTGAAACTAGACCAGACAAAAGTGCATTCCTCCACTTTCCCTTAGCTGCTCTTTGCCCTGCAATTTGCAGACATACCTGGAAGGTAGTTGCCTATTAATTGTTAGGACTTTTTCTTTGCTGGAATTTTACACTGTGAATTTATCTTTTTATTCAGTATGCAACCCCTTGTAGTTTCTTGTAAAAGTGGCAACTTCTGAGAATAGGAGGAAAAGAAATTTAGTTTAGGCACTGCTCTCATTATTATTATAATATTGTTCTTATTAATAGTCTTTGTGCAGTTTTGTGCCCATTTGTTTTGTATGTTTCAAAATCCTCCTGATCTGAGCACATACACAGAAAGATTTTCTGAAACACACAGACTCAGTTTTTGTCTAGTGCTACCATTACTGTCTTAAAAAATAATACTAATAATTGGTCTGTGACAATATCCTGTAAAATTCTTATTTAATTTTGCTTCTGAATTACCAATGGTGGCCCTGGAAAAAGATTATCATTTCTGTTGAAAGAGTATCATTTGCATTTTCAACTGTAATAGAAAATTAACTTAATTCCACTTCATTTCTTCATATAATTTTCTTTGACATATAAACTAGTTTTTAATTACAAAGGAAAAATATCTAGTGAAAACACACAAGGCAGTTAATCTCATGCCATCATATGGCTGTTTGTCAAATTTTGTATTAACATAATCAATATTTGATGATGCAAAATTATTTTTCTCTAGTTGGTTGGTTTTGCATCCCTGTGGTTGCACAGAAATGTCTGTAGTATGTTTCCAAGACTGATTTCTTGGCACTGGAAACTAATTTATTCATCAAACTAATGCCTAAGTGGAGCCTTTTCCTTCAGGAAAAGAGGCAAAGGGAATATTAGTATGTTTCCCTTGTGAAAAATAAGGGAAAATGTAACAAATCAGTTACAGAAATACTAGACAATTGTGAAATAGGTTTTAAAACATGCAGCTTAGACTTGCTTTCAAGAACTTGAAAAGATCCCTCCTCAAACTATATTTAGAATGGGTTAAGATGTTAAAGCCATGTCCCTTTTCAGCAGAACTGGCATGGAGTGTGTCACTGTAAAAGACTCCTAATGGCCTGAGCTGGGTGAGCTTCAGCCCCCTCTACTTCGAGAGGCCAGTTGTTACCCGACAGGGATAGCTGTCATCTTTATGCTAATTTATTATTATTTTTTTTTATGATAGTGAATGAAATCTCAGATTTTGCTAAGCTATGAACTGGAAGGCACTGCTTGCCCTCTCTCATTTGTGTATTGCAGTCTGCTGAAACCCCAGCTGCATGCGTGAAGTTCTTACAGCATCAAGCTTCGTTACACATGAAGGTAAAGGACACTAATGGAAATAGTGGGGTGCTGCAAAATCTCTAGAAGGACTTTTCCCACTGAAGGCTAGAGTCAGGCATTAAAATATGACTTCATAATATCCTTCAGTCTGGTTTGCAAAATACTCACTGGTTTCTGGAGCTAAAGCTGTATGTTCCATGAAAAGCAAGTGCAGCTCAAAGTTAATTGCCAATAAGTCTGTTCAAGCACCATCATGTGGATTTCATAATGTGCTTCTATATATTTAACTTGGCATATGCCTTGGGAATGCTGCTAAGCAAATCCAGCTTGTTTTGAGAAGACATGATAATGGGAAGCAATACCTTTTTCTAATTTTCTCATCCATAGTACTATTTTCCAAACAGAGAAAAGAGAATTCCAAATGTTGCTGCTATTACTTGCATAACAGCCCAGAGGGTTTGCCTGAGTCAGGGCAGGCATTGCATTAAACATCATACAAACATGGATTTGCAAGAGGACCCTGCTGTGAAGAGGTTCCAATCTCAGTATAAAAGGACATATTATTATCTACTTTTTGGTCTTTGCTATTTAGTAGTTCTGTTGTTTTTCTCACATTATTTAGGAAATCTACGAGACAAAATTTGAGCTTGGTTCTGCTCTAGGATCATGATCAAAAGCCACATTGCTGTCATTTGTTTGCACATACTGAATGTGGCCTGGGGGTGGATCCATTGAACAAAAAGAAATTCAGTGTAAATGAGTAGCCTACACTTGGTAAGATTCAGTATTGCAGCTGATTACACCCCCACGTTGTGTCTGGGCTCTCTGGACTCTCAGTCTCTAAAAATAATTACACAAATAATGTTAACTTCCAGAGAAAGCCATTTCAAACCTCATACTCTATGTCAGAAAACACAGTGAACTCTCATGAAAGTGAATATCCTTGTACTTCTAATGCCAGCAGGGTTGAATTTCTTCTTTTCATTAATCCTTTTTTGTTTTTTTTTTTTTTTCCTTTGCCTGGCAAGGCACCAAGGTGTTTTTTCTCAATGAGCCAGAAATAGAGTGAGACAGATGCACTGACCATGTGAATGCAAAGGGGGTGATTTTTCTAATGAAAGATAACGTACTTGAGAGAGTATTTGAATAATGTGAATAGCAGATGTTTTGGCAGTTTGCTTTTAAGCATACCTAGGTCTGTTCAGAGTTTACGTCCCAAGAAGCAAGAATACCAACTGGCCAAGACAGTTATGAAAATGGCATTTTAGATACTGGACAATTGGCGTATCAAGCCACATATTTTGTGGTTTTATGGATCAACTAACACAAACATTTCCCAGTACAAAAAAAGCTACTAAATTCATGGTTTCTCCAAATCTTGGTGGGGCTTCCTTGGAACTATTTCATCCCAACTGCAGTGAACCTTGTATCTTCATATTCAGCACCACCCAACCGTAGAAATCATGCATGGTTTATAACACTTTTCTGAGAGAAACTATCTAAGTGATCCACTGATTTTCAGCCTGTGGGCTGGGAATCTCTGATGCTCCAAAGTTTAAATGGGAACCTTGAAAGTTTATTACCACTTAACGAATCCAGTGCACTTTGCTATCACTTAACATTTAGCAAAGTCCATATTTGCTTTGAAGAAGCAACATATTAGTATTAATATCAGCAAGAATGTAGCATCTTTTAATATAGATAGTCAGTAGTTCCAGATATATCAGTATTAGTGCTAATAGAAGCAATATTATATCTTGAGGTGTAACAAAGGTGCACTATTTCCTAGAAAATCTGAGAACTGAGAACTTGCCCTTCACTTGAAGGCCACATCACTCATTTATTTGTTTATTTGTGGAAACTGTTGTGTAAAGGAATGAATCATTAGCATTTGGAAAGGCTAAGATTTTACAAGCATTATGTCTGAATCTGCTAAATCTAATTTTAGAGAATTCTAAAAAAATAAGTACCCTTCTATCTCATATGTATTTAAAAATGTTCTGAACAGAATCTGTGTTTCTTTTCTAGGTTGCCAAACTGTAACAGAGAAATTTTAGACTTCTTGTAATGTAGGCAAATGAGTGTTCTTTAATGTGTCCTCCTGAATTGAATGGCTTCAGTGAAGACTTAACTCTCTAGGCAACTGAGTCACTACCAGATTTCACTGCTTATTGGGCATATTTCCAGTAATGTTTTAGAGACTTGGATTTGGCTACCTCCTAGATGTAATTAAAAGCTGTTTCTTTCATAGGTGCTACAATCATACTCTCCTTGTCATCATCAAAATTATTTTCCTTTAATCATACAATCATAGAAAGTTTTTGGTTGGAGGATTATCTAGTTTCAGCTGCCATGCCCTGGGCAGGGACACCTTCCACTAGACCTGGTTGCTCAAAGCCCCATCCAGCCTGGCCTTGAACATTTAATATTTTCCAATATTATATGCCACTAACAGAAATCAGCCTAAGTATTTTGTCTTTCTACATTGCCCAAAGAATGTTAATATTTTAGTACAATTGTTGCACTGGCTGTTCTGTTGTATGTAAGGCTCTAAATAACATATTTATTGCTTATGTCAGTCTTGTAAGGTTTTCATTAGATCAGCTCAAGCTTCTTAGCACACAAACCTTTCCTTATTTTTCTTTCATTCTCACTTTATTATCATCTGGGGAGAGGACAAGAAAATGGGGTCACATTGCCAAATGTCATTTGTGTATAAACAGAGGGGTTTGTATGTAAGCAGGATCCAGCTTCCCGACAGGTAAGCTTGGGTTCTAGACAAATAACAGCCAAATAATAGCATAATATATAAATCTGTCTTTTCTGTCCTTTTCCTGCAATATTTCTGGATGGTGAAAAACTTTCCTCCCCCCCCACATTGCTTAAGAGGAAAAGTTCCTGTTCCTTTCACCAAAGGGTGTGAAAATACTTAGCGATTATTGACTGAAAACACAGGATGGAAATGTTGCAAATACAAGGGCATCTTCAGGAGATCCTGGAGGTTTGCTGGTATTCAGGGACAGCTGACCCACCACGATTTTTAATGTCTGTAAAGTGTTTAAAATTTTATTGGTATCAGTTCCTGGTGGCTTTTTCCTGTGTGGCTGTGATGCTTCTCTTCTGTCTTGATTCCATGCTCAACGGAGTTTTTGCTGAAGCAATTAATTGATCCTGTTCTTGACTCCCTAGAACGACACAGCTCCGTGTCACTTCTGTGTGTTGTGCAGTACAGGTTGATTGAACGACACAGTTCCTTGGGGAAGCACAATCACTGGTTCAACCTAATTTAAGGAAAATATTTTTTTTTTTGCATTCATTTTCAAAAACAAGTTCTGTGAAATGAAACCTGGTTTTCAAAGCCTTTGTGACAGAGCCTTTGTATTTTACAGTCACATTCTGTGATGTTTAATAAAACTGAAGCTTTTGCTTAAACTTTCAACTGGTTGGTACACCTAACATCTATTTTCAGTGCAGGTCCTTTTGTGCTTAAGGAGGAGTGTTCTTGAGTTTCAACCTTTGAAAGGAAAATTCTAGCATTTCTTCTCCTCTGCCTTGCTACTGGTTTTAATAACCCATGAGGAAGTTACTAGCTTTTAGGATTTATATTGCTATACTAGACTCAATTGAAAACAGCTAACAGGGTTGTATGGGGGCATCTTATAGAGACAAACTTAGATTATTATATTATGGCATAAGCCTTGTTGGCTTAGAAAAGTAGGTAAGAAATGCTTTTCAGAGGGAGGAGAATTTGTAATGCCTGGTCTCTCAGCCATCAGCAGATAATTTATCCACACAATACTGTTAATAACATCCAAAGGGGAAAATCATGTTAAAATATGGAGTTGAGAAGTGACAGCAAATCTTTAAAACTATGATTTTTACATACTAAAGTTCTTTGGAGCTGTATTGTGTTGGTGGACTCAATCTCTAGAGAAGTCTGTGAGCAGGAATCTCAGGAGATCAAGTTTTTAGGAGTCTTATAGTGCAGTGATTTTTACGGATGACTACTTCTTAAAGTACTTTGTAGGAAAAAGGACTTGCTTTAAAGAGAGAAAAGTATACGAGTTAAATATAAATGTGGATAGAAAGAGAAATGGCTGCAACTGGGGCTGCATGACTGCATTTGGGACTTCGTTTTAGTTTTGAAAAGGTCTGGATGCTGGTTTAAATTTTTAACAGCTTTTTGGGGATTTCAGGGAAGTAACCTTTGCTTTACATTGCATGGTTAAAAGAGGGAGAATGAGGGAAAAAAAGCAAAGGAATAATGCACAGAAGTTTGTTTCTAAAAAGTTAGACTTTTCTTGTGTATCTTCCTTTCAGGTAGTTTTCTCATGTAGAACAAAAATTGTTATTTGCTTTTTAAAGGCAGAAGAGCTGAGTTATGAAGTAAAACAGCAGCAGAGCTGGGCACAAAGCGAAGACCTGATTTCTTGTCTAATGTCCTATCCATTAGCTATCACTAACACTACAATATCCTATGCTATTAGATGTAATAAATGATAAAAAGGCACATGTTGTAAATTGCTAATAGAATATACATCTAATTTGAAGATTTCTAGAAATCAGAGACAGTAATTTGACACTAAGCGAACTTGAACACAATTATTTTTTAAATGAAAACCCTAAATTTCCTATGTGAAACTGTTACCATGCTTCTCTAGAGTAGCTGTGTTTTATATGCAGCAAGTTGCCTTCCTGTCCTAAGAATCACTTCCATCATGCATTGCCTACCTTTACCAAGAATGCAGATCTCTTGATAAAGCAGTAATCAGAGATGATTTAGAGCAAGCCTTGACTGTATACCCTTTTGATCCTCCATCTGTTTTCTCTTTGTCACTATTACTGTCTCAAATTTATGCTACTAAAATTATATTTAAAAGTTTCATGCATGAGTAGTATTGAGTTTCAGAAGTGGCTTTTAAGACCATTAAAAATATTCAAGCAATGAATTAGTCATAATGTCCAAAGGAACAAGAAAAAGACAAATTATTAGAACATTCAAGGCTTTTTCAAAGGGAACAACAACAAGACAATTAGAGTGTCAGCATGAAAGCAGGAGGCAGCCTCCTCTTCCATGGTATCAGCTCCATGAACCAAATAATGACAAGTACAGAGTATTTTCTAGTCTTTCAGTCCAAAAAGCCTATGAAGACACCAACTAATTAGTTGTTACTTGGATTTTTTGGGTTTTTTTAAATTATTTTTTAAAATAGCCTAAATAATCCTTTGCTAATACCTTTGAGGCTCTAAAGAATTCCAAATTTACTTGGGTTTTAAGTATTTTGGATTTTATTCTGCTAAGCATTCATGAAGGACTTTTCAAGCCTTAAATAATTCATGAGTAGTTACAAAATGTTGTTAACTGATCCAGTTGAAAGCAGAAGAGGAAATATTCAAAATTATTTAGTAAATAACTCAATTCTAGTAGTACTGTGGGTTGTTTGTTTTGTTGTTTTGGGGGGTTTAGAGGTTTTTTGTTTTGTTTTTAAAAGGGATGGCAGGTTAATAAAGTTCTAGTTCTAGTAACCATTAGTCTTTTTGAGTTTTATGCTGTGTACATTCCAGACATATGAAAGCCATTCCCAGTGTTTACACAGCTGTTGTCAAACTCAGGAATCATTTTTCTGCCTCAGATTGTTTTGTAGAAAACAAGATAGAATTCATGAAGAACAGATAAAATACAATTAATTGTGCCAACATTCAGAAAACCAACAGCAAACTCAGGCTGCACACAGTCAGTAGGCAGTTGTCTTCTAACAGCTGTTGGAAGTGTTGTCTATTTACAACTCTGGTTTATAAAGCTTTAACTTAATTCTATTCTACCTATTAGAGAACGTTCTTCACAAGGGATGGAAAAGCTGCTGAATCTAAAAATACCCTTAGAACCTGTCTCAGTGTTAAACTCTGCTAATCCACAATGAACCTGGGGCAATTCCCTAAATTTTTGTCCCTAACCTATGTAATCCAGAGCTTGCTCAAATTAAGGTAGACTCTCGCCCTTTTAGTCATCCATAGCCAAGGCAGCATCCAATAAACTGTATCAGGCAGTTAAATGGAAGACAGTATATACCTGGGGCACTTTAAAATAAGACCTTAAAATTTCTGGTGTGGTCAGTGAAAACAACACTGCCTCCCAAAAAGGCCGAGAGAGCCATTTTGCTAAAAATAACAAAACGTGAAGAGTTTATTTTGTTTTGTTAAGGTCTGCCTTACATTGCTTAGAGCCCTGGGAAAGTCCACTGCAAAAGGGTTAGACAGAGGCAGTGGTGAGGGCACAGAGTTGGAAGGCCAAGGAAGATGTGGAATAGAGATGGGAAACAGGCATTACTCAGATAAGCAGTTTGGCTCGTTATGGCTAATGGAAATTGTAGTTTGAAGTTAAGCAGCCTCAATCTCACTGTAATTTCATGATTACTCCTCATGGAGCCTCCCGTTTGACCCCGTGAAGAAGAGCTTCCCACTGCCTGGTTTGATAGCTGCCTTTCATGCCCTCAGTAATGGATTAACTCTCAGATACATTCTGCACAGTTGAATATTCACAAATGAGAATAATTTAGTGGGTTTTTCTCCTTTTCTTGTGTTTTTTATATAATCCCTCCAGGAATCCCTGGCAGAGATGTAACCTTTTCTAGCCAGCACCTTCACAGCTGATTGTCTTTTTCTCCAATATTTCTAGCTAAGAACACTTGCAATGTCAGACAGCACTGCAGCCGAGTGAAATAACTCTTCCCATTTGACCAGTAGGAATATTTTAGTTGTATTTCTGGTATTCTGATGCTTTGCGGTCTGCTGACATATTGCAGGGGTCAGCATGAGGAAAACCAGACATAAATCTTTCACATTTACGATCAAGTGTGTTCTCAGAACCCTTTTTCACTTGGCAGCTTGGCTGATTCACTCCATGTTATGAATGGAAATAGTCACAGCAGCACCCATGCCTTGGAATTGCTTTGAAGTACCTATTGTTTTATGTTACAGGGTTTGCAAAAACATTTTAAAATTGTAAACCAGACTAGTTTGCATTGTTTCTCTCCATTTTTTTCTCCATTTATCTGAGTAGCATTTTTCTACCACTGTTTAACTTTTTGACAAGATGTATTCCCTTTTAAAGTTTGAAGCTTCTAAAGAGAGCAGAGTTTATTTTCAGCCTTATAAAAAATCCTGACTGGAAAAGCAAATAATGTAAAACAATGTAAAACAATAGCATGGTCCTATAATAGCCCAGAATCAATCATCCCTGTCCCAGAGACAGCACATGTGGAATGATGTTTGTGGCAGACACGGCTAGCACTGGAAAGGGTTCCTGACTCCCGTGAGACTCACTTCTAGGAGACATGTCCTTTCTGTCAGCTCCAACATGAAAAGCCTCTGTGATATGTAACATCTCTGATGTGGGCAGATCTGAGCTCCTTTCGTCACAAGGTGAAACCAAATACGTGAGTATAGGCTTATTAGAAGCTAAAAATAAAGGCAGTAGAAAGATGATTCATCAGTAAATGCTAGCTATTGCTGAAATTGTTTGATGTAGAAAATGCCTTCAACAGAAAGATTTGTTTGTGTGAGACAGAATATAATTTTTTTTTTTTTAAAAAAGTTACAACTACTGGAATGTCTGTGGATTCACACTAAGAAAAAAGCAACAGTAAGTAAATATAAGACTTTTTCTGGTTTCAGATTTATGTGTTGAAAATCTAGAAATTTAACTAGATATTTTGGTTCTGAATGAACAAATTCTGCCTGCACTTTCTCTTGGTTTTATGATATATTCCCCCAAGACACAATCTGCAGCCCTTTATATGCCATGGCATTCTCAACGCTGTGTGCTCAGTCAGTTGCTGTTACTCCTCCAGGTCCTACCAAGCAAATACAAGGAGTTACTGCTGCTGAAGGATCTTGCACTAATATCAGATGCACCTTGAAAAATGAGTAATATAAACAGTAGGGGAAGCAAAGGAAGTGTTTCAAAAGAAGGAGTGTGAATCCTGACAGGAACTGCCTTTACTGTATGATGATAAAATAATAGGAAAATACAGAGAATGTGAGATGCTGTGGTGATTTCTATTTGTCAAACAACCTCACCCACCCACCTTAGAATTTTCTCTTTTCTTGTCTAAGGTAATAAAACCCCCTGAAAAGCCATTCAAGAGCAGTTTCATATCAACTTTTATTGTGGGTCAACGCTACATGTTAATTTGTAATGAAGTTATGTACTCGTGAAAAACTTCAGTTTTATAGGAGCATGTTAGGAGACAGTCCAACAGCTCAGTTCTACAAGGGCAACCTTCGTCTCCAGGCAGGTTTACAGCACTCTGTCCAACCCATCATCTCCCCTTCCCATCCACACATACATAGACACACTACTCTGCTGGACCTCTCTCTCCACCATTACAGGAATTCATTACAGCCAGTGGGTCAGTGTAGTGCACTGTTAACAGTTACTAAGAGTTGAAAGATAATTACTTGATAATGATGCTGCATTACTGAGAGCCGTGAATGCCTATGTGATTTACATAGAGATAGGACAGTGTCCTGCTTGTAGAGCTGCATGCTGTGTGCAGGAAGATCCTTGCAAACCAAAAAAACCCAACCCTTTTACTTTGGCTGTTCATTTATGCATTTGTGAATGTGAGACCTTTTAGACTATTACATGCTAATTCACTGGAGAAAAATTTTCAACAACAAATCTTTTGTTGTTGAAAATTAGGGACTTTGGTGATAATTTCAAATGGTTCTAGCTGTTGGGGTAGGGTAATGTAATCCAACTCGAATGCTGAAGTATCATTCCAAAGAAAAGCACAGAAGCAAATTATAAACTTCCTCATCGTTTATGGGAATGCTAGCAAGTCACAGGTGTGATCAAGCATACACAGAAATAGCAAGACAAAAGTATTAGAAACCCAAAGAAATGTTAACAGCAAACCATTCATTAACAATTATTCTTGTTTGCTGCAATCTGTGTGCCAGTTAATTCACCCACTATTTTTCTGGACCATGTTTGGAGTGTCTACCCCAAAAAAAATTTCTAGACTAATCTTACAGACTTGCCTCTTCATGGAATTAATTATCTAGACAATTAGATCAGATTTAGCTGGACTGGACTCCAGGACTAGATTAACTTCGGGGATTAGCAAGTGTTTGTGAGATGGATACAGAGCTTGACCAACTGCTAGGTCAAAAGGAAAATGCAAGGCTGAGCTACTGAATGTCTTCAAGAATTAGTGTGTGATCTGTCGGTAACATTTTTCTTTGTAATTGTACTAGAAAAAGGAGGACTGGTCTCCTGAAGTTTGCCAATGGCACATACGTATCAGGCACTGCCAGTGACATACATTTTTTTCTTTTTCCTTTCCCAGTTCATTCTTCTCTAATTTATAGCACCTGGGGCAGATCTATCTGTCATTCTCTTCAAACGTATAAAACTCAGATATATTTCTCATGTTGATTTTCTGGGGCTTTATGTTCAATTTTAATACATAACTTAAGCAAGGGTTTTAGAATAGGGTCTGTATCCCATGCAGCATCTTATATAAAATACAGCCCATTGAGCTGAAAAGTGAGAACCAAATTCATAGTTATTCCTCTATTTTCAACTCACATATTTTAGCTAATCTTATCAGACTTCAGTTCAATTTCCAGCAGAAATGATTTCTGTATGTGCTTCTACTTACTAATGTTGTTTTTTATGTAAAAATCTCTGTCTGCCATATCTTCATTTATTTATTGAGGTTATTTATATTCATTTGCTGTACCCTTTTTGGTCTGACTAGTTTGGCTTGATTTTCTTCTGGTATATATTTTCAGATTTAGAAGCCATTTATTAATTAGCAAGCTTTACAAAATATTTCAGTATTGTGCTGTTCTTGAGAACAGCACATAGGAAAGTGGACTAGGATAAAAAGGTTAAAATATACATATTATGCGGTTTTAACCACGCAATGAATTCAGGTCATCTGCTTTCAATATTGGAAATCAATGCTTAGCTTTTACTCTTGAAAAAGATTAATGTACTTTCTGAAGAAAGATCTGGAGACTTCTAACATGTTCTGAAAATTTAATAGTGCTTACTTTTAGGGTTGATTTCCAGGTATTGTAACATTAATCTTTAAGCCATAGAAGAACTCTGTTTTACAAGTCTTTGAATGTCTAGCTGATGTCACAGAAAAACCTTGGATTTAAGTATGTGTGCACATTGGCATGCTCAGAGACAGACCTGGCTTCTTTGACCATTACACATTGCTATTTAGGAAACCAAAACTTATAGTAATCCTGCTATGGGGCGAAAAAACCACTTCTGCGAGCTCACAGCCTGGGTAGGCTTTTAAGAATTCATCAGTTTGGGTTTTTGGAGCTCATGCATGAAAGTGAATTTGTGCAGCTAGATAAAGAGATGGTAGCGAAACTCACCCAGAACATTAAGATATGTTTCTGAAAACAGCTTAAAACTATAAAAAAATGATGAATCAGGATGAGAAAGAGAAATTACTGGGGGGGGGGAAGAATTGTGACCTCATCCTTGAAAGAAACTTCACTTCTACAGAATTTGTTGTCATCTTCTCTAGACATCGCTCTTTTCCACAAATTGGATAATGGCTGTGCTGGTTCTTGCAGTTTCTCTCAGCTCTACTTATTTGCACATTTTTACATTTTTCATCCATGTCTGAAGCTATAGGGCCATTAACTATAAGGTGCAAATAGATTAGAATAAGTAACATCTGTCAGATTTAACTGGAAGATGGTTTTCCTCCCACTGAAGAACTTTCTAAAGTATGAGCTTGATAGAAAGGTTTGATTTTTTTCATAAAGGTGAGAAATGTAACAAAAAAGATCTGTTTAGTTTTGGGAGGCTGCAATTTAAAGAAAAGCTATACTTAAACCAGTCACTATTCTCAAAGAATTTTAAGTAATCAAAGAGTTTTGAGTGGAGTTTTAGTGTTCCTTAAAGATAAAATAAATATATAATTGGATATGACGATTACAGAGAAAAACACTAAAAAAACCCACTAAACAGCATTTAATTCTCATTGCACTGAAGTTTTGACCTTTTGGAGGAGTGGTCTCTTAAGAATTTGACATGGCAGACATAAAATGCAAGAAAATATTTTGTAATTCCTTTTTCAGCTCTGAAAATATGAGAGTTTTCTTGGTAGTGATTGTTCAATGGGTGAAGTAGGTTCTGTGAGGTGTGGTGTTTACTGTTGTCCTAGTAATCAAGGATAGAAGATGACTATTCACCTATTATTTCTATTGTTATGCTACTCAGATGTTATAGGACTGAGACTTACTTGATAGGTAGATCTTTGGGTTGCACTGTTTGCTGAAGAGCTTAGTAGTGCCAGTAGTAATTTCATTATAAACACCTGTTGAGTTTATGAATTTACTTATGAATTTTTGATATTTAACACTTGGATAATATAGGCTGTGTATCTTGTATATCAGACCAACGGAAGCCCAGCAGTCCAGGCCTTGCTCTCAGGTGCAGCAAAATTCCCCTGCACTGGCAACCTTTGGAATGAAGCAGACAGCTGAAAGCAGTGGCAGAAATTTTTCAAGAATATAGAATTTTGTCACAAATATTTCTGTTTTCCTGTTTGCTTCCTGCTTGCAACACACTTCTGCAATGTGGAAAGCTCTTAGCCCATCTCCCAGTGTTTATTTCCTGTTTTCACTGCTCTCATGGCTACGTGAACAATTTCACTTAATCCTTCACTTGACTCTAAGAGAGTGGGATAAACCCTGCACTTTAACACCACTTAAGTTTGCCTTTTCTCAAATACACTGTGTAATGTCTGCTGTTAGCACCTTCCCCTGTAAGAGATGACCAAGTCCTGGGAGGTTATTAGAAATGTTGTAGTGAAACTTTGCACTTAGTATCACTGTCTTGCCAGTATTTACATGAGTTTACCACTATGTTCATATTATATTGGAAAACTGTCATAGCAGAATTATAGTTCTCTATTGGCAAAAGGTTCCTTTGATAAGAAAACTGGCAGTACATCTTCAAGCTGACTAAGTTAAATCAGGAAAAGGACTTCTGCTACAAAATACTACAGAAATGTTAATAGCAGGAATTCTGGCGACAGAATTATTGAGAGTTGAATTATGGTGACTGAATTAGGAGCTTCACATCATTTTTTGCCTTGTCACTATGTCACTACAATTTTCTGAAGTGGTGCACAGCACTGGCATTATATACCGTATTTCTGTAGTGATGACACATCCTGGTTTCAGCTGGAACAGATATACTGGAGTAGACCTACTCCAGTGTAGGCAAAGTTTTATTTACTTCAAGGAAATCCTTAGGGAACTGAGTATGCCTAGCTCTTCTTTCAGGTGACATTTAATTTATGGGAAATAACATTGAGCCTGACAGTACAAAATGAGTTCACTGTAGTTGAGGGTTCAGATTCTGGGCGACTTTCATTTGCAGGAGTAATCTTTCACTAATGTGCTATTAATTTTTTTCTTGGGTATGGAAGCTTAGTGGGTGATGTTAAACATAGGTGTTAGATGGCACTGTAACCTGCTGCTTTGGAGAGATTCACAGGGTTTGTGGAACATAGCACAAGCTGTCATGGGTTTCTTTAACTGTTTTTAAAAAATCACTTTGTATTCCTGTCTATTGCATCATCTGCAAATTGATTAGAGGAAAACATTCTGTTAAAAATTACTTGAAAAATGACCCACTGATTCTCCTTTTTTCCCATGTTTAGACCCCAAATTTTAGTTTTATAGAAGGTCAGGGACTTTTTAAAGCTTGTTGCAACTAACTGCCTGAACCTTTCATCCCAGCCCTTGTGAAAGTCTAGATTTCTGCCAATTAAAAGACCTTTGTGAGAACAACAATTAAACACAAGTATGGTTTTAAAAAGTTTCTGGTTTTCAAAATACTCTACCAGCAGGTAGAACCATGGAATGCCAGGTAGGAAGGGACCTCAAGGATCATCTGGTCCGACCATCCTAGGTAGGAACACAGTTCAGATGTGATTGTCCAGCACCTTGTAGCAGGTAGAACAGTGTTAGTAATAGCTAGACACTCTTTCCTTGTGGCCTGTCACTCCTGGACAGAAGCACAGGTTACTCTGAGGGAGATGCAGACTGCCCCTCTCTGCAGGGGCAGCTCTGAGTCTCAGTCATAAAACTGCTGGTTTGCAATGCAGGTGGTAACACTTCCTGAGGAGGTTTTTTACTTTAGCTTGCATTTTGAAAATATGTTGGACATGCATTTAACATCTTTACCACTAGTTCTGGGCATAGGAGCTGTGTGGTCTTAAAACTAAAATTTCTGATAATTTAATTAATTGCTGTAAATTGTTCATATTAAACTACAGCCTCCATCCAAAATGCTATAAAAATACAGGCCTAGTAGCCATCTCAAAAACAATACCTAGTCCTGAGCCCTGCTCTGAGTGAAAGTCTCAAGATAATAATTTAGAATCCAGTTAAAAATCTCCATAGTTTATGCTAAAATATGTAATGAACCTTTTATAATGATCCTTAATAAGTATGTTCTAAGTCTTCACTCTAAATGCACTTCATGCTTTCCCCTATTAAACTTCATCTTGCTAATTTAGAACTGTTTTGAAATCTGATCCTTCCAAAGTACTTTCAGACCTTCTCATCTTGTTATGTACAACCTGCACATTTTTTACTTGTGCTTTTTAATAAATGTATCAGCATCAAAGTCTTAGGGAATATTAAACATTGGTCTTGGGACAGACACTGTGGGACTTTACCTGAAATGTCCAGTTTGCTAGCAAATAACTGATAATTGTTCTTTAAGTGCTGCTTTGCACCCAGTTGAGTATCCATGTTATAGTGAGGTCTTCTAGTCTGCTTTACTAATATGCTTATTAGACATATTAGACTGTGCTTATTATCATATTCTTGTAGAAAAGATCACTTTTCCCTTTTCCATTAGACCAGTTACCCCAAAGACAATTACATTACCTAATTACATTACCTAATTTGTATTTTAAAGTTACTGATGCTGCCATACGTCTGGGTGCTGGTTTCTTAAATTTGTCTTTAATCCTAAATTTGTTTTTCATTTTTGTACTCTTCTTTCATGGTCTTCAACTCATCAAGAGGCCCCCAGTGCTGCCTTGCCAGTCTGTTGCAGTACCTCATTATTATGTTTCTGGTAGTGCAACTCTGACTCAAGATCATTTGGTCATTGCTCCTTCATCCCAGCTGTTTCTAGCAAGTCAAAACTAGGACACTGATAGAAGTGTCTGTGTTCAGGGTCCTTTCTCTACCCTACCTTGTCAGTTCCTCCAACAAACAGGCAGAAAAAAAAGCAGTATCTTTCATTTCTGATAAGTGTTTTTGAGGTCCTCAGAACAACAGAAAAATAACAAGTGCCTGCATGCTACATATTGCTGAAAAAATTCTTATATTTCCTCTCAAAACTCAAGTTACCATGGCCTCTTCGACTACAAGTTAACTGTGTGAACTGAGAAATGAAGCATCTTTTATGTTATGAATGGAGTGGGCTGGTTGAAAAAAGCCCACATCATTCTCACTTTTTGGAAATGCACACAAGATATAAAATGCTTTATATCTGCACACAAAATGTGTAAAATAACAGTGTGCTCTGTTACAAAATGGATTAACACACACTGGCATGGATGTCTACACCAGTTGGTGCTTAAGACTTTGTTCCACAAATATTCAGACCTAAACAATTTGCCAGAAGTTGTATTAGAGCAACCAATCAACAACAGATTCCTGCATGCTGAGTAATGAGAACACTTGCACACTTCTGAGATCAGTGAGCACCACCTGGGTGCTCTTTGTACGCTACACTGCATTGACAGATAAAGTTGAAGGTATTAAAACATTATACTATTTATGAGAAGTCTGTTATGTAGTTGAGACAGAGTTTTTAGGTCTAGGCTTTGTGAATTACATGATCCTTCATACTTTTTAGTTTAGTTTAGTTAAACATTTGGTAAATTTTAAATGGTCTGTTAATAGTGAGCAACAACTGTTCAGTCTTGGCATTGTGACATTCATATGTGTAACCTACTGCCTTTCCTGACCTATTTATATATGACTTAGAGTTGACAACTTCTGTTGCAAACTATTGTTGGTGAACAACTCAAAAAGGCAGAGGGAAGAAATTATATTAATGATGTGCAATTCAAAGGAAAAACCAGTACTACTTATATAACTGCAAGAGCTGTCTCCTGCAATTAGGAGTTTGTATGCTGTCTACACCAGCTACGCCTTGAGATTTCTCAAAGCATCTTGCATACATTTTCTGACAGTTAATGCATTTTCCAAGACATAAAAAATACCAAACATAGACTCCTTAGCATAACAGACATTTAGCAGACACATATTTTCTACAAATTTGTTTTCTGCAATGCAGTCTATTTTGGAGTTGATGTATGAAGCATTTAGGAAGACAATTTTTTAAAAAATTAATTTTACTGTCCTTAACAATGCCAAAAAGAGAAGAAAATTACTCTTTCCACAAATAAGCCAAACACGTGTCATTAATATCATAAAGAGAATAAGTGGATATAAAGAGATGAGTGGACAGTGAGGTGGTTTGAGAGCTGGCTGTGTGACCGAACTCAGAGGGCTGTGATTAATGAATCAGGGTCAAGTTGGAGGCCTGTAACCAGTGTTGTCCCCCAGGGGTCAGTATTTGGTCTGGTCTTGTTCAACATATTCATCAGCAACCTGGACGAGGGAACAGAGTGTATCCTCAGCAAGTTCGCTGATGATACCAAACTGGGAGAGGTGGCTGACACTCCAGAGGGCTGTGCTGCCATCCAGTGTGAGCTGGAGAGGTGGGCAGAGAAGAACCTGAGGTTCAACAGGGGGATGTGTAGGGTCCTGCACCTGGGGTGGAAGAACCCCATGCACCAATATAGGTTAGGGGTGGACCTGCTGGAGAGCAGTTCTGAGGAGAAGGATCTGGGGGTCCTGGTAGATAGCAGATTATCCATGAGCCAGCAATGTGGTCTTTTTGCCAAGAAGGCCAATAGAATCCTGGGGTGTGTAAGGAAGAGTGTGGCCAGTAGATTGAGGGAGGTCATTCTGCCCCTCTACTCTGCCCTGGTGAGGCCACATCTGGAACACTGCATCCAGTTCTGGGCTCCCCAGTTCAAGAGGTGCAGGGAACTGCTGGAGAGAGTCCAGCGGAGGGCAGCAAAGATGACTGGGGGATTGGAGCATCTCTTTTATGAGGAAAGGCTGAGAGAGCTGGGGCTCTTTTGCCTGGAGAAGAGAAGGCTGAGGGGAGACCTTATTAATGCCCACGAGTATCTGAAGGGTGGGTGCAAGGAGGATGGAGCCAGACTCTTTGCAGTAGCTCCCAGTGGTAGGATGACAGGCAACAGGCACAAGCTGGAACACAGGAAGTTCCATCTAAACATAAGAGTTGGTGTTTTGTTTTGTTGTTTGATGTTAAGTCTCTTGGAATACTTTGATGAAACCTCTCTAGCAATTTTTGAGTTCCAAGGTAAAAATATATATTTTCTGTCTTTAGAAGATACTTTCCCACTTTTTTTCTCCTTTACTTTGATGACTACTGAATGTTTCAATTTCCGTGGAACAGCTGGTCCAACTATTGACTGGATAAAGCTGAGAGTACTTGTAACTGGCTCTGAATGTGGTGTGGATGTTGCCAAGAAAGCAAGTTTGCCTCTGAGAACATCTAGTGCCTTTGAAATGGGAGTTTGTTACAGCTCTACTTTCTTTTTTCATGGGCACATATTAATTCTTCGCTTTTCAATATAACTACTGTGGTAAAGAATAAGTTTGAAGAACAACATGGGGAATTTCTGTGATCCCCTTAGGGCTCTTAGCCATGCAGGGGATGGAAGGAGTTCTTGGATGAGAGATACAGGCTAGTTAGGGCCCCACAGTGCTCTTAATTTTCTTTGGTAAAGGAGGTCTGAGCTGTATATGGGTGGTACAAAGTAGAACAAAGGATGTCAGCGTGGACTCACACACCAGGCTTTTTTCTGCAGCTGGCGCAGGCAGATACAGTTGAGAATATGACAATAATTGTCACGTTCAGGTCTGCTGGAATAAATGTGTGGTGTTGGTAGATTGTCCTTCACCAAGTACAGTATCAAGAGTTATTCCTTTCTGCAGTTACTATTGTTGTATTTGCTTGGAAGTTTTTGCTCCTTTGTTTTCAAGTATGTACTCTTTAATGTATCTTACTTACAGCTACTGCATGGTATCTGCTGTAAGGTGGCTTAAGTGCCTAGGCTGCATTAAGGCCCAGATTTGGATCTCTCTCACATTTAAGCAAATGAGTTTTAGAAAAGTAAATGGAATAATACCATGAAAATAATTATAGAAATCAGAATCAGCACTAATCAGCTAAGGTGTATTAAAAGATTATGGGTCAGTATTCTGTGTGTATCAGTAGCATTTCATTGAAGATAATGAATCTACTGTGAGTTGGACTGGCTGAAGATTTGGCCTTGGGTCACACTTAGATTTGATATATGTGTATTCTGCCTGAACAATTTACACTGCTTTAAACCTTTCTACTGTGAAGGATTTTAGGTGTTTTATCAGTAAGTACTTTTTCACCATGAATATCTGCAGTGGTTTGCAAATTTGTTACTTCCTCAAGTATCTAAACTTGCTGTAATATTCTCCACATTTCAGTATTGTTCTTACTGCTTTTTTTTGAAGGCAGAAGAATGTGAAAGAGAGAAAACTTCTCATAATTGCCAAGATTATGACAACCATGACATATCTCAAATCCAATCAGGAAGTTAACAAGTCAAGGTTTCAATAGCTGTGGTAGTCTGTCAGTTTTGCACAATACTCTCTTGTCTTTCCTTGTCAATTGTGAGACTGATGAGCTTAATACTGAAAGGCAACTAGTTATATTCCTGCTTCCACGTGCTAGTGGAAGAAGAGCTATGATGAAACCCCAATGTCCTTGCATGGCTGGGTATGTTCAACCTGTCATATGTGAAGTTAGAGCCAAGGAGGTGAAGGACCCTCAGCAAAGAAGTCTCTAGTGCTATCTTTTTGTTAAAACCAGTCATGTGATGTCATTAGGTGGAATCATTAACCTGTGGGTCATATCTTACTTTTGTTTTCTATTGAGGGCTAAATTTCTGATCACTGTCCTTATGGTAGCAGAGCTATCTGAGTAGTTTCATACAGATTTATTCCAGAGATATTACATCTGGGATTGAATATTATCACAGAACTCAGTTTCTGCTTGCTTCTACCTTACCTAAATTAGAAAACATTTACTCCAGGGGACTGGCTAGCACAGAGCAGCCTGTAAAGCAGAACACTTTGTGCAGGGCTGTTAATGATAGCTGTACATATGTTTTATTTAAATCTTTTGAGGAACCATATTCTTGATATAAAACTCAGGTTGGCATTTTAATGTCTTGTCTGAAGAACTACTAGAATTCAATTTTGAAACTAAAATCTGTAATACAGTTGGTATCAGAAGGCTATTTGAAATGAAATGTATGAAGCCATGTTTTGCAGATAGTATCATGGAAGAGTTTCTCTGTTGTGTAGAGAGAGCAGATTTCTGCCCTTTTGCTTGCTAGCCATTTCTAATTGTATTCATTTCAGCAAAATTAATACTAATGGTTCTACTGTATGTAATAAAGTTTGTTACTGATTGATTTTTCCCTTCAAATTAATTTCTCTTTCAATTTAATTAATTTATAGAGATTTTACTTCATGTAAGTTAATTATACTTTTTCCTTTTAGAGAGGAGAATGTTCAGACAATAAATGTTATTATTTTAAGAAGTATAATGAGGGCACACAGCAGCTTGGAGATGAGTTTATTTAGCTTTTTCTGCAAGTGTCGTGGGCCAGCCTCTCTTATATTGTAATGCTCCAAATTTTCCATCAGCTAAGGTATGAGTTATTAACATATTCAATAAATTTACATTTCCTAATCTGCTCTGTCATGCACAGCTAATGCAGTAATGTCTACATCAGAGACAAATGTAATTTCTTTCTTAGGCTAAGTTTTAGCTATTAAGGTCAATGAGAAAATGTTTTTAAGTACTAAGACAAGAGGTATGATCACTCTGAATGCCATGGGTGGAAACTCTATTAAATGTATTCCCCAAATATTTACTTCATATGTAGGAGATACGTAAAACTGACCTAAACACATTTTAGGAACAATAGGAAAAAGAGGTCTGAATATGTGAGTTTATAATCCCACAGAGGTAAAACTAAAATTTTAAAGCAGTTTCAACCACTGATACAGAAATGCGAAATTAACACTAATGGTGCGAATGGTGACTTCATGGAAGACACATCTGTTTATCACAGGAATACTATGGACCTAGAAAACAACAATATATAAATACAAATTACATGGGTGGTTAATAAGAAAGTCCTTTGAAATTGTCCTAAAAGGTTCTGCTCAAGAAAAGGGCAAAGGGCTACTGTGGAAATCAGCCTTTCCCTTTCTGTATTACATGATGGCTGTCATCTTTTCAAAGTATTTTCTCTTCCCAATAATTATAGTACCAACAAAGACAAAATGAGTAACTTAAAACTGGCAAAACCTTGCAACTGGTTGTTCTTTGATTCACACCAGTGCAAATGAGGAGTAGCTATTGTACTGTTACTGAGGCAGAATTTAATTTTATGTAACTTGAGAACTGATCATCTACAGAACAATGCAGGAGTTTGTGCTGCTTAGTAAGGATAAATCTTCTGAAGTGATATTTGCTTGCATGTATTTGTTGGCAAAGAGAAAGAGAGATGGACAAACGGGAAGAACAGTATAATTTAATAGCTGTTTTATACTGCAGGTATTAAAAAACATTTACTCTCTGTCTGGTTATAACCATATTCCCATGTTTTTTTCCTTCAGTAACCCAGGACATGTACATTGTGACTTTATCCCTGTTTACAAAGCAATAGTTTATCAGAAGGCAACTAAATCAGGGCCAATTCAAGCATAGACAGTGATTATTTGAGTTTATACCAATAGAATTGACTGCAGCTTTGGGTGAGTGTAAGCTCCACAAATATAAATGATGGCTTTTCCTTGGGGTTTTCTCTAATGTAGCTCCATCAATACCTGACTCTGATGAATTCAGAATGAGAAGCAAGACCCGTGGTCTCAATCAATAAAATGCAAGCTTTTGTTGAAGATTAAAATGTTGTGAATAATGAAAGTATCCTCTAAAAACAAATCCAGAACACAGAAAACTTTATTTCTAAGAAAATATAATGGTCTCGGTATTTCCAAAGGCATCTCTACTTTTTATTTAATGGAACTGAGACATTTTATAACACAATTTTCTCCTTCTTTGAGAGACTGATTCTTCCTAGAATTTATAGGTCATATCCTATTATTTTAGCTGCTATTTTTCTCCCTTCTTTCCATTAACTGTAGAAAATGATACCTTTTTTTTTTTTTGCTAAATAGCTGCTTTGTAGTTACATACTGCAAAAGGATTTTTTTCTGCAAAGAACTACAAGGCAGAACACAGTTGAAATAAATATTATTTCCCCCCTAGTTTCACTATGCTGATGGTTCTATTCATACTGTTTACAATTACCTATTAACTTGGAATGCAAAATCTACTTGTTTAGCAGAAAATTGCTTTCATCTTTATGTACACACATTAGTTTATTTGTTAAACAATGTGAAGGCTGCATTAGTGGCAATAAAATTAAAGAGGATTTAAGATTTTGCCTTACTATAACTCATGGGAATGGTTCACTGCTAAGTTCCCAAACTCTGCTGGTATTTTAGAAGGGACTTTTTTGCACTATCAGCAGGTAGTGTATTCCCTCCAGCCCCACCACTTTTTTATCTTTATTTTTTTTTAATTTAAATTCTTTTAAGATTTTATGTAAGTTGCTTTTATACAGCCACATTTTGCAGTAGAAAGAGATGAGAAAAGATCCTGCTGATACAATCCATTGCTGATGGGCTTCTGCTAACCTGGCAGACTGTGAGCCGTGTCCCTGCAGCATGGGTGTGATTCCTGCAGCTGGTACTGCTCAGAGGGTGGCAGGGTCAAGCCCTGCCCCTCGGCCTAGAGCCTGCAGCCCTGTGCTTCTGCCTCCAGGGCAGAAAACCTCCTTCCCTTCAGCTCACTGGCCCTAATGCATATGGAGTAAATAATCTTATTTTCCCAGAAGTACTTTCAAATATTTCAGAAGCCAAGTGTCGAGGTCTATGACCCTAAGGTTGCTGCACCACTAGTAGTTTTTGTATATCTGGAAGTGGACAACTGTTTTCCTGTATGGCTTGTTTGCATATTTAGAAATCATGAGTAATCAGGTAAACTGCGTGCTAAAATGTGTAAGAAGCAAAGGCAAGATAAACTACCTGCATAAATAAGCCCACTAGCTCAAAGAAGAAGGGCTGTGTTTGAAGAGAATTTTATGCCCAGTCTGAAAAAAGGGCCCGGGACTCTGTGCTGGAGTTTTGTGGTAGGGCTAAATCCTGGCTTCATGTTACACATATTCTTGTTTTCTTACACAATAGGTGAGAAACGTGACAGGTGACCCTGTCTGCTAAACCCAAACCCCAGCATATTGATTGGGGCACTACCTAAAACCAGCATGGGCAACAGTTCAAATTATTTAGAGGAGATCCTTATGAAGAGGAGGTCTTGTTAGCTCCCCATCGAGGTTCTGGCTCCTCCAGTTCCTATCACAGCCAGGCACAGGGAAAGGCTGGGTTGGAAGGTACTGTTCAGATCCATTCCTTACCCTCACCCATTCCTCATAATGTGTACTTCACTCTGAGCTGCAAGGTGAAATTACTTTTTTGTTTTAGGCTGCTCTGTCTTTCAGAACTTTTGGGACTAATGAGTGTGACTGGGAAGAGGCTGTGAATGACAAATGTTGGCCTAAGTCTTTCAATCAACTTCACCTTTTTTCTAAACAAATCAAAGGCTACTGTTGTCTTTTACATGCAGCTTGAAAAGGGAGCTTTAGGGAGATATTCCTTCTCTCCATAACATTTATTAGGCGGCCATATTGGGATACAGTTCCTTCCTCTGTACCTATATTTTATAAAGATTAAAATCTCTCTCAAATAATATCCTATATCTCTTTCTCAGAGCATATCTTATACCCAAGATGTTACAGTTATCCTTTATGTACTTTAGGTGTTAGTAAAGCAGCAGAGGGACTAGTGACCCACAGGTTAGGAATAATGCAGAATTGATGAATTCAGGCACCTACATTATTTGCAATAATGATGGCAGAATAAATTGCTTGAGTGCCACAAATCTCCAGTACATTCTATACATTCTGCCCACAGTACCTCTGCTGCCATAGCATAGCTGTATACTGCAGGGTTGGCCTTAAAAATGAGACAGCAAGTCCCTCAAATCAGACACCATTCATTAGCTTCTATTACACACTTAGCAGTGCTGTCTCACATTTATGGAGCTGTACCAGGACTTCTTTCCTGCTCCAAATCCAACATTGCAGACCATGTGGTTGTGCAAGTCTGTCAGTGAAGTTGAAAAAGTGGTAACATGCTGTAACTGATGACTTGCCATTTAGCAGACATAATTCTAAGCAAAGGAACATCACTAAAAGGTATAAGTATGCTTGATTAGATAGAAAAGCCTTGAATTATTTCAGTGCAGAACAGGAAATGGCAAAGACCAAATATGTCTATGCTGCAGAGGCAGATACGGGAAGACATTTGAGAACTGACAGTGCCTCTTTTTGTTTATTTTCCAGTTATACAGCAAAGTGGGAAGGTTATTAGTGTGACAAAAATCTGCTCCTGGGCTTTTGCATTTGACCTCAGGCAGCCTCCAGTATCCCCACTTAGTATCAGATTTATGTTCAGATCAGAGGTACCAAGAGAAAACAGCTGATGAGAGAGTGTCGGGACCCGAATGAGATCCTGGATTTTCTCTGACTTCAAGTTGTGTATATAAATAGAGGAAACTGAAGACCTCACAGACTCACTTCTCTTTTATTGATGGGGCAAGAGGAGAGGCCAGGGAAGATGCTCTGTTTGCCATGAAAATTATTGGTTTAATTGTCGAGAAGACTAACAGGCAGAGGGCTGAGAAACCTCATGGAAAATTGTGTGCAGTTGATCCCATGGGCTTTCATCTGCTGATTAGGCTTGTAGGACTCTTTCTGGGAGAGGGAAGAATCTTTCAAAGAGAAGTAATATTGGAGACAGAAAACAAGAGCAAATAAAATCAAAGATAACGTTTTGTGAGCAGATATGATGGGTTAATGTGATTTCAAATAATGGAGGGATGATCAAGAAATGCATCAAATTCACCATGAAAAAAACTGTGATCACAATCCCTACCACTGGCAAAGATCAGTATATCTAGTATAAGATCAGTGGTGGTTTTAACGTCCTACTGTTGTCTGCAGTAGAAAGAAGAGTGCTGAGCTACAACAACAATGCTACCTACACCAGACTTTGTAAAAGAACTGATCTGTACATTTTTGCTAACTACTAACTTGCAGTATTAGACTAGCTATGTTGTCACAAATCTTAAAAGATACATAATAAGACCTGAGAAATTCTCCATGCAGGCATAACTCTGTTTTTTTGTGGGCAAGAGTGGAGGAGAGAATGAAAAATGCTATTTCACTTCTCTATGATTTTTTTTTAATGTTTCCTGGCATTCCAGTGATTTACAGAAACAGTAAAAATCATCAGAAATTGGCAAGAGTATAGGGAGAATAAGCTGATAAGAGACTAAATAGCAGTTGTATATGCTTAAGGGATGCTATTTGTTTTTCAGTGTCACATGCTTTGCTCGTGCAATAGGCCAGATGATATCTACAGACACTGACCTATAATCTGATCTGTTCCTTCAATGCTTTGCTGATATTTTACTGAAGGTTTGACTATGCTGCAGCTTAGTACTTTGCCAACTGCAGGAAAAAGATACAAAAGACAATTTCTAGTGCTTCGTATAGAGAAAAAGAGGCTGCTGGATTTCATCATTACTCATAATCCTGTCAAACCAGTGGAACTTGAAAGAGCAATGAGAGAAAATGGCAGAGACCTTGTCTTGGTAAAGGATTATAGTCACTACACTGTTGTGTATGCACCCACAAATCCAGCTTTTTCCTTTGCATTTCTGTTAACCTGCAGGAGGACGGGACCCTGACCATCACAGTGGATGCTGCAATATGTTTCAGAGCAGGCTCTGGATTAGTTATGCTTAGCACTAAATGGTGATGCTTGTTCTGCTCCATAGTGGCATGCATTTCCAGACCATTTTTAGTGCAGGAGACTCCACACATCTTGTCAAATGTGGTGAACTCTTTCTGTTGGGCTACTGTGCTTCTTGCTAAAGAACTGTTCCTGGTTTTGGATCCTTTTCCTGCCTAATGGGCCTAATGTCTGATCCCAGCCCTCTCCAGTCAACCACTCTCACTGTCTGATCCCACACTGCCCAGCCCTGCTGCTGTCATATCCTGTTGTTTTTATAATGAATTGCTTTATTCTCCATTCTGTTTATGATATGCTGTTTTCTATTTGTATTGCTTGGTCCTTGGGCTCTCATATAATTTCTTGCTGCCTAGTTTTGATGTTGCCTAATACTGTAGCTGCCCCAGAGTTATGTTTATTGGGTTCTTACTATCTTCCTGTCTAAGCAAACAGCTGCATGGCCTCCTGTTCTAAATTCCAGCTGTCTGATCAGCTGTTCTTGCAAAGTTACCCTTGCCATGGTCCAATGCTGTTGTCTGGCTCAGTAGCTGTAGGATCAGTCCTTTTTGCACAGATCTTCTGGTTGCGTAATTATATATTTCATATATAATCTCATCAGTACTTTATCTGAATATCTATCTCTCCTTTCTTGCCTGTCTCATGTTTAATCGTAGTGTGCCCTGATCACACTCCATTTATCCAACAAAATCCTCTTTCCTTTCTGATTTCTTACCAGCTGCTCTTCAGCATCTATTTTCACTTTCACAGCTTCTGCTAGTCAAAGATTCTGATGTGTGAGCTGCTATTCCTACAGCCCTGTGTCTACCACCATCCATTTAATCATCTCTATTGTGTACTGCTTCTGCTGTTCAATCAGCAGCGATTTTTATTCTTTTGTGGAGGCCTGCAATGATCTGATCAGTACTTTTTGTCATATGATTGCCCCTGGTTACCATTCCTACTGGCTAATCATCACAAGGAATTCTGTTCTTGCACAGTACTGGATAATTATCCTGCTGGCTTTGGTGACTTTCTCAAGCCCTCAGAGTTACACAATTCTTAGAAGCACCTGCTTGAACTGCAGGAATGATATTACTGGACTTTGTGGGATTAGTATCAAGGAATTAAATATCTAAATGGGAACTGTTAGAAGTTTTGCAAGTAACTGAATTTCACTGTGCAATAGTCAATAAAAAGTTCCGATCTTCACCTTTCTGTCTGACATATTGTTCCTCCGTTTGTGTGGGAAATACCTAATGGTTCCTTGTTAACCAAGAACAGGTACATCAAGGCTATGATGTTCATCTATCTACTCCTTTTTCCCTCTAGGTAGCTGTCCACTTAGCACAGCTAGACTAATCTGTGATTCACTGCTATATTTTAATATAAAACAAAAGGACAATACTCAGCTGATGTAAATTATTATAGGTCATTGGCTTAAATGGATTCCAATAATTTGGACAGTCAGCTCAAAGCCTCTGGAGGGGAGGACACATGCTGTGACTAAAAAGCGCCATCCCCTCTTGGTGGCTGAGAGAAGTAGATTGGTTATCTTTGTTTTCCAGAAGAGGTTTAGCAATTAGTTGAGAAGAACAAAAACACACATCATAGCCTTACTAAGAGCTTTAAAAGATATCAGAGAGATGCATTTCTCACAGCCAGGCAAAAATCTCTGAAGTTCTGTATAGGGCCAGTCTACCTTTCCTTCCTTAAAGAATTTTTTTCCCCCACATAGATTTTAGGAAAGTGGCCAAGATTGCTTTACCTTTCAAGGTGTGTCTGTCTGGGTTACAATGCTCATTTATTCTGGGAAAGTTTAAATCAACTGGAATTGCTAAATTTGCTCTCTGCTTGTCCCATGTAAAACCAACTGGTATGTGATAACCCATCTCATCTTGCAGCTCCTTAGGGGGGAGGAAGTCAGATTTTTTCTGAATCTGTGCAGATTTTCAAAGCTATGTATGTAGAAACAAAAAGTATTCTGACTGTTTTCTAAACTGTTTCAATATTTGGGGAAAGGAAACTAGGATCAAGAGAACTAGCAACTCTTAAAATTAATTCATCTGTTGAAATAACTTGGAAGGATGCAAAAATAAGAGCAAGTTTTGCAGCAGGAGGGTGGACAAGACAGCCTCCTGAAGTACCTTCCTTATTGCCCTCTACAACTACCTGAAAGGAGGTTGTCGGGAGGTGGGTGTTGGCCTCTTCTCCCAAGTAAATAACAACAGGACCAGAGGAAATGGTCTGAAAATGTGGCAGAGGAGGTTCAGGTTGGATATTTGGAAGTCTTTCTATACTGAAAGAGAAATTGGGCACTGGAACAGCCTGCCCAGGTAGGTGGTAGAGTCACCATCCTTGGAGGTATTCAAGAAATGTGTAGATGTGGCACTTCAGGGCATGCTCTAGTGTCCGAGATTGTGGGGGTCTTCTTGTGGGTGTTTTTTGGTGGGGTATGTGTGGGTGTGTGTTTTTTGGGTTGTGTTTTTTTGGGGGTTTGTTTTTTTTGGGGGGGTGAGGAGGGGGTGGGCTTGGGTTTTGGGGTTTTTTTTTGTGTTGTTGGTTGGGCTCTGATCTCAGAGGTCCTTTCCAACCATGACAGTTCTGTGATTGTGTGAAAAGCATTTCAGATCTGACTGTGCCTGTGAGCTTCTGTATCCTTCATTATCTCTTTCAGTTCTTGTTAGCCCACTAGGTAGCGTGGTGAGCATTCCCAGCAGGACACTCTCTGCTCATACTGCTGATAGCCATGAACAATGAATGCATTTGTGGAAGATTTTAGAGGTTTTCATTGAACAACACTATTCTTTTCTCTTACAAATACAGCAGTCTGTACAAATCCACTTCTCTATTTTTGGATGGCTTTTTGGTTTTTTTTGGTTGTTGTGTTTTTGTTGTTTTTTTTTGCCTACCTGGGATCTATTAATTTTTCATTAGACTAAAACATAGTCAAACTAACGTGGTATAATGATAATGTGTAAGCCTTCCAAGTTGCTTCATAAGCCTGATCCAAAACCCTAAGCTGTTCATGAGAACAGTGGATTTTTCCTTTGCCTTCACTGAAGTCTTTGAAAGACTCAGAGCTGGCACTGTGTTTTCCAAAACATGCTTAGATTTTAGTTAAGCAGAAGAGGAGATCAATTTTAATTTGCTTATAAGTATATTTTGAAGAGAGTATTCTCTATTATGGAAGCCATTTACTAGTATAAAGAAAAATAACATGCTATTTGTATTTCATAATTAATTTACAATTGAATAAAACCACAAGCCAAATACTGATCTCATTTACTCCGTATCAGTTAGGAGTGGATAAAGTTAAGTCAGTATAATAATAATAATAATAAATTGTTCCTTATGCATTTTGGAAAAAATATTTGTTACAATGTACCTTTTGTATTATTTGTAAAGTAGTTTCTGATAGGCTTACTATGTTTATGCTAGACTTAAATCTTTGCTTAATGCCTACAGAAGTCACAACAGAAAGTAATGGTGAGGATTTATAGAGCTCATTAATAATTATAAATAGTTAACAGGATAAGAAGATGAAAAGAAATCCACAGGTTTCTTATGAGACTCTTCATGCTAAGTTCCTTATTAACAACAAGAAAAAAAAGAAATTACAAACTTACATTTCCTCATCTCTCAGCTAATTCAAAAGTGAGGCTGTTAATTAACACCCAGAATACAATCTTCAGTTACTGGATTAATTACGGAAGACTTTATGTGGGGTTTTAATTCTCTTGGGATATTTTAAAATCTGGTGGGCAGTAATACTGCCATCTGTTTTATGAGCCAATGGTTAGTTCTTACTGAAATCATCAAAATCTTCAAAACTTCATTGCCTGCTATTAAGGTTCATGTATAAGTGTTGTTTTTAAAAAAAAGTAAAATCTTACACACTACAGTTCACATGAAGCAACATTCTGTGTAGCTCCCATACATGTCATGCGAAAACAGCTGGTCTGGGAAAGCAAAACGAGCAAGCTTGTCTGTCCAGACCATGTAAAATTTTTAGACAGCTAAATGAAAGTTAAGGTTATAGATCCTCACGTTACAGAAACTTTGCAGCAAATAAGTATTTACGCAACACTGTTCCAAAAAAGTCATCAATTTTTATCTGATGTTGGAATCATAATTGATCAGAACTTGGTGCTGCTGTTAATTTGGCATTCTCTGGAGCCTGAGAGGCTCATCTGCATTCAACTTTCTATATAAATAAAACCTGATTTTATTGGGAATCTCACTGAACACATGCTTCCCAGGAATTGCCCTGGGGGGGAAAATACCAAAACGTGGACTAATTGTAGATAACTGTGTCCTCTCTCATTCTGAAATAGATTACTTTTGATTTCTTTTTAAAACCCTATTGGATTAGATCATTTTCCTTTTGTATTGCTGGTAGCGGTCTGACAGACTTGCAGAGATCCAAGTAATTACCAGACAGATTTGCATGCAGCATTTAATTTAGTATTTTCAATCAATACATTTGTCAAGATCTGGCTGATGGTTCCTTTAAGTGCAATTAGTTCAAACCACGTGCTTGTTGGCTTGAGATTCTCCGTCTTTCATGTCATGTACTTTTCAATTATCTCAATACTCTCTTATTTTTTCATCTCATGACTCATGCCTCAGCTGCTGGCTGTGTTAAACATTTTGGCTTATATCAGTTTAGAGTAGATAATTGTATATCAATTACCTGCTATGCCATGAAGGTATTGTTTCTATATTTATTTCAAATTAAAATTTGGTTTATGCCCAAATGATTAATTATCTTGTTTTTAAAGAAACAAAATCTTTTGAGAGTCTCTTAAAGTTAAAAACTGTTGTTTCATACTTGATTAATCTCTGTTACCTGCTGTCCTGGAGTCTGTCAGTCATAAAAATAAATTGGTATTTTACCCATAGAGAAGCAGAAAAGGCAAAAAGGCAGAATATTATTCTATACTTCCAAGGAGGGCCGATCCTGGTTTTTTTATGATAACGAGCAATTGTGAGGAAAACTGCCTAACTTCCTATGGGCTGAGCATATCTAGAGAACTGATTAAAAGAGTAAAGACATGCAGGAATTGCAGGAATTTAATACTTTTAACATGCAGTCATTTAACATTTTTAGCCTGGTTGGAAGATTCTGTATTTTCTGAGATAAAAGAGAGATCTCTACCAATCAGTACAGGCTAAGAAAAATAAAAAGACACCCTGAGAAAATTAATATTTAGTTCTCTAATACATATATTTTTAATATATCTGTAACTGAAAATATGAAGTCATTATCTGCATCACACTCTAAAAGTGTATTGTATGTCCTGTTAAATTACAAGATGATCAATCATGAACTGTTCAGTACTGTCACAGTTACTAGATTGGGCTGTCTTAGATCTCCAGCTCCATATGTTGTTTTCAGATTCCACTTTCTGGAGCAACTAAGAATGAAATGTGTTTTTCCTGGTGTAGTATATTTCAGTACCACTGCTGCAGTGTGAACATACTTTCCCACCCTCACTAGAGAAAGATCTCTGTAGCTGTGTTATGCCAGCTGGTGTACTCGGTGCCCACTGACATGACTGAGAGAACTGCTGGTGAAAACAATTTGACTGCACATGAAGAAAAGAGAAAGGAAAGTGATTTTTTTACTCTCTCCCTTAACTTTGGATCTGACCTTCAAAAGCATATGTATTTTTAGATTTCATTTGTGCAGAGTAGGAAAGTTGCTCTCAGTACATCTCCACTTGGGAGAGATTTGCAGTTTCCCCAGTATCGAATCCCTGAATGTATTGATTACCACTAATCTAGTCCTTCTCATCTCTTTCCCCTCAGGCAATTTCACCTGCTACAGGGATATGTACCAGTAATATGCGTTTACACTACTGACTAGTAGGTAAAGATAAAGACAAGCCAGCTAAATACTTATTCTTCAATGAGTTTTCTTTCTAATCCATCAGGTAAAGGTTATAAAATTTTAATACCGGTGCAGCAAGAGTTAAAAATTAACACAATTTAGTTCAAGTACAGTACAAGAATTCTTAAAACTAACAGTTTGTTATACTCACACATACAATGAATACTAGAGCTACCTTCTCAGGAAGACAAATTCTTAACTAGAGTCTTATGCTTATTGTTTCTGTCCTGAAACCATGAAGTTTACATTCACATTTCTGGTCTGCATCCAATGCCTGCGTGTCTTACAAACCACCTGATATGCCTTATTCCATTGGTTGTCATTACATGCATTGCTCTCACATTGCAGTCATCCCCAGAACACTACTTCAAACTCTGACTTTGAAGGGTCTTAAAAATACTGCTTAACTTCACTGAAATCATAAACCAAAACAGCTGCAAAACCAGTCTTTTGCCTGGTTTACGGACTTCTGGGATCTAACAGGTAACGCGCATACCCCGCTACAAAAAGCATCCTCCTTTCCCTCATACTTACTCCAATGGTAGTACAGTAATGCCACTGTTATTTCCAGAATCTGAATACTTACACAACAAATATTTATGTCTCCTCAAATCATATTTGACTTCAGTGTTAATAAAGCACTACTGCCTCAGTGTAGAGAACAAGACCTTGGTACAGTTAGGCATCTTGCCTTGCCATGGCAACGCCCACCATCACTCCCACTGCTCTGGAGCTGCTCAGAGGGGAAGCCATATGGTCCGTAAGGCCTTGTGCTACCAATGACATCCTTAAGGCAGTTTTATTATACTAGGGTCAGTTCTCCACACAGCAGTGAACTAAAAGGTCCAAGCAATTATTTAAGACACCTTTTAGCTATCATATTGCTCTTAAAAAAAAAAAAAAAAATTGTTTCACTCTATGTAATTAGTTACTTACTTTCATTGTTATCCCTCAAGTGCAAATCACTGACAAGCTGCATGGAGTAGGAAGAGAAGAGTTTGTAGGATGTCTTGACTTTCAAGCATTGTAGAGAAAATAACTATCAAATGCATGTTCTGTCCTGAGGAGATCTTTGAAATGTTTTTATACCTTAAATGTCAGGCAGGAGAATCTTACATAATCTCTTCCTGTGAAAACTACTGTTTGAAATCAATACATACCCATGACACATGTTCTCTTGTAACTTTTGCAATTAATTTTAATTACTTGAAAAATTGCATGTGTTTCTTCTTTTCCTTGTTACATCCCTGCTCTGTTGATCTTTTATTTTTAAATGTTTCAGCTGTGATGGGCAGCAACCTTACTAACATTTCTTCACATTTTAACCTTTGGAGTTATTGCTGCCCTATGCCAAAGTATCCTTAGACTGGATAATATGACTTTCAGCTTTCTTTTGAGAGGCTGCTACTGTTGGAAGGGAGGCATTTTATGGGATTAAATAGAAAATCAATAGGATAAACAACCCCTTAGCTAGCATGTATATTTTTCTTTACTGATTGTATCTGTCTTTCTGAGAATTGCCTGTGGTAGAAAATGTGGAGCTCTAAGATTAATGTTCCAGCTATACTCTATAAAGATTTTGCTAGGGCAAATTTTGAAATAGTATGGAAATCACCATCCCATTTTTATAATCTCAGAGTAGCCTCCATCTTTGGGATATTTACTTTACAACTTAATGGTATAAAGTCTAACTATGAAAAAAACCCCACCAAATAGTGTAATTTATTTGAAAATTACACTGAAATGTTTGTTCTTTAATGTAAACTATTCTAGATAAATCTGAGCAGCTGGATTATATTTAGTTGGCTGTTTTGCTGAATGACTTCCTTTCAGCATAAGTTAGAGTTGGTGAAATTTCTCTGAAGCCTTTGAGAGTAATTTTGAGTAGGAAAGAAGAAGGTAAATCCTTGATTCACCTTTTGTGCAGAGATACAAAAGTAAATAGAATATATTTTTTTTAACCCAGTTTTCTATCAGTGTGTCTTCTCCACAACAGAAACTTAATCCACAGGAAATTGTATCTTCCTTTATCTGTATCTCTAAATCCATAATTATTTTCCTAAAATGTTATTCTAAAGTTGTGAGCCTGATTTTTCCTCCAAGGGAATTATTTGGGAATTTCAGAACAGCTGCAGGTTAGGTACAGAATAATAATGGCTTGCTTTATTTGCCCGATACATAAAAGCCCTCACAGTTTATATTTCTTCAATGAAGAATTCTGCGTGAGCCAGACTGAGCCAATGGGTTACTTACTCACAAATTCAGCATATTCGTCATGAGTGACCTTATATTCAAGCTGTTGTAATGGGTCACCTGAGTCACATTGTTGCACTCTGATTGTTTCAGTTCCATGATTGGATGCCTTAAACTGTATATGTTGTTTTCAAAAAATGAGTTTTGTTTGGGGACTCATTCTGTTATCCACACTCAGTAAAATCAGCTCCTCCAGCTGCACTAGTGGGGGGCTGTACCTGTGCCAGGTACTCCATCAGGGAGTCAAAACTTATTAGTTCAGGTAGAGAAATGCACTAATATCTTATCAGCTTTGAACCTAAATCTGATTCTTATGCTTCAGCTAAAGTATTGTGAAGCGATGCCCAGCGACAAAAGACTTGAAAGTCATCAGATCCACATCACCAAGTCTCCTCACAGCAAACTACTGCACAAGGTGTCAGCAGAACTGCTGCAGTCAGAACCACACTGGCCCTCAAAATCAATGGGTCTTGCATATGTTTTCAAGATGGAGATTTAGTGACCACTTTTCATACATGGCTGTGGCTGTTGCTTGAATTTGGCTATTACAAGTGTTTCTTCATAAAAGGAAAACAATGTGTTGCTTTTGTTTACTTTTTGTCCCAAATTTTTATCAGAAGTGCTTGGTATAATTTTCAAATATATAATAAGTCAGAATGATTCATGAGTCAAACCACATTTTAAAGTTATAGAATCCATTTGGGAAATGTTAGTCCAATTTATAGAATCATAGAATGTCTTGAGTTGGAAGGGACCTCTAAAGCTCTTCTAGTCCAAGCCCCCTACAGTAAGCCGGGACATCTCACATTGGAACAGATTGCTCAGAGCCCCTTCAAGCCTGTGGGGCCCACACCACCTCTCTAGGCAACCTATTGCAGTGATTCACCACCCTCATAATAAAGAACTTTTTCCTAATGTCCAACCTAAATCTGCCCTTTTCTAGATTAAAACCATCATCCCTTGGTCCTGTTGTTACATGCCCAAGTGAACAGCTCTTCCCCAGCCTTCTTACAGGCTCCTTTCAGGTATTGGAAGGTCGCTATAAGGTCCCCCTGCAGTCTTCTCTTCTTCAGGCTGAGCAACCTGAATATTGTAGAATAGCATATATTTGATGAATTTGAATAGTTACTTCAATTTTAAATAAATTTATAGATGATATGAGAAATGAAATAAATAGAAGTTTTCGATTGTCTTTTGAAGCTAATCAGTGGAAAATGCATTGTCCCAATAATTTACTTAAAATACATTACAAAGTAAGTTAAATTTATCCACATTTCAATTAAAAATTCAATTATTGTGGTCTTACAGTATGAACATGGAAGAGGAATAGCCTTCTGTATTGCTATATTGATTTTCATTAGGTGTAGTCTTTTTGTGCTTCACGCATGCTTCAGAGATATCATGCACATTTGTTTTTTCATTACCTTTGAAATATTAATGGATGTCTTCTGCCCAAAATAACATGATAAGTAAGCTGAATTATAATAGAGTGATTAAAAAATCAGTTCCTAAATGGCATAATGAATCATATACTAATTATAGCTGCCTATATATGTGTGTGTGTATATATATATAAGGATATTGACTAGTCAATGCATACTTTGGTATCTAATATTTTATTTGGGGAAGTGTCTCTGAATCATTGCCTTAGGTAGAAAAAGTGGTGCTGCAAAGCTGTTTACTGCAGAAGACACTACTAAACCACTGAAGAGACAATGGGGAGGTTCAGGCAGAGCAGACATGGTAAAAGCATTCATAGCATTCATTCAGTGCAGTAGGATATGTTGTCTTTTTAGCATCTTTCATGAAATATTTATTTGCTGTAATGTTTCTCCAGAGAACAGTCTACAGTAGCTCCAAGAATAACCCCAAGTCCTTGTTTGATTTCCACCCCCCTTTTTTCCTACTTTATACACATTTTTTTTCCACAATGGCCTTGTGACCTTTATGCACTCAGTTTTCTTTCTCATAAATTATGTAAGTGTGATACTATATTTACAGTAGATTTAGCCAGATGAATGGACATGTGGGATAGAAAGTATCTTGTATCTGACATAGATAAATGCAAATGGATGCACCATGCTAAAATTTATCAGTGTAAGGAAAGTGCATAATATCTTTCTTCTTTCCCTTGAACAGGAAGCAAAAAACACCCAGAAGACAAAACATACATGCAATTGTTAAAATAACGAAGAACTTAGTACATGAGTTCATGGGACCTTCTATTTTTCACTTAAAATCATGATATTGAAGTGGAGTTTAGATTCTGAAACCCGTCCTCTTCAATTTAGGATTCTTAGTAATTAACACTTAGAAGATCTATAATTTAGGAAAATACTCTCCATGTTTTCTCTCTCATCAGTGAAAAGCGCAAAACGCTTCCATATTCAGGTCTCAGATGTGCTTTTCTACTGGGGGAGCTAATTGTCCCCCGTGATGACAAAGAGTCTGCAATAACGTGGCTCTGGTATCAGCATGCATCCTAGCTAAATTTAGTCCTGTTTTAAATCTGCTTTGCAAAACAGTTGCACAGAAAACTGTTCAGATCAATAGCACAGATCTAGTTTACATCTCACACCTTTAATTAGCATGGATGCTGTTGTTCATCACATCAGTCAACACAGCAGTTCTGCTTTGAGGGCTTAAGCTGCTATTTCACTTGCAACTACTGGAGGACTTCTAAATGCTATTGGTTTGTTCTCAGTTGGGTTTCTTGGTTCTCTGTTTGCCCATCAGTTCAAAATGGGTTTCCCAACAGCCTCAGGCTAGTACAGGATACTCACCACTGTCTTTCAACCCTGTATCTAAGAAGTGTTATGTGTGAGAAAGAAAGACCTACCTCTACATCAAATTGTTATTCAAGAACATTTACATATTTGTAGTGCTATCCTCCTTTATAAATTTTGTTGAATTTAAAACACATAATAAATAAACCAGAAATGGAGCAGTTGGTATAAGGTATAAATAAATAAATACTTGAAAATAGGAATTTAACCATGCTGTGTCCTTTGGAAGGATCTGATTTTACTAGAACATCAAGGTTATAATGCCTAAAAGACATCTGTAAAAATTTATTTATTGCATTGCTTTTTATGAGGTCTAATTTGTTCAAGGCATAGGTAGGGAGGGAAAGCTAAGTCCTTCAGGAACAGGAAAGTGTTGTTGAGTCCGAAAGTTTGTATTTTACTAAGCTGTGATACAGACTGGCTTGTTTGACATGTTTTTCAAAGGAAAAGGATGTGGGAAAATTAATGGGAATGTTAACAAGTAACTGGGAACAATGGTATGATAGCTGTCTGCTCTTTATCTGGGCTGAAAACTAGAGTGTATCTATCTATTTCATTAGTGTTAAACTCCCTTATGTATTTTAAGAGTAAGTTAGATATAAGGAAGATAAATTTAACATGCATTGCCCTTATTTGTTATAGTTGAAACCCATACACAATTTTACACTATATTTTCAAAGACATACATTGCTGAGTGCTCTTCTCCTCTAAATGCATAGAAATGCTTTATCAGCACTTTCTGGCCATGCATAAAATGTTGACATGAAAACACAGTAAGATACTCTCTTATTCTAGCCTAGAATAACTTTGTATCACAAAGGATTTGAAAACAAACAAACAAACAAATCCTCCTCTTTTGTTTCCAGTTCTGTAAAGGACGTATTGATCTATTAGGCTGTATGCAATCTGAGGTATCACTGAGCTGGGAATAATAGAAACATGCAAGCCTCATATGCAGGAAGCATCCTCTGCAGTTCTGGAGAGCTGTTGTTATTCACTGTAAATATACCTACAGCTGGTTCAAGCTGAATAGTAAATATCACAGAATCAGAGAATGGTTTGGGTTGGAAGGGATCTTAAAAATCAACTAGTTCCAAGCCCCCTGTCACTGGCAAGGACACCTTTTACTACACTATGTGATCAATAGAAAGAAAAAAGCTGTACGTGCTGGAAATGATCCTTTGGAGTTCATTAAGAATTTACTAGAAAACAAAAAGAATTCTCATGCTTTTTGCATGTATTTTATTTCTGGATGTGCTGGCTGAAATGTTTAAGTCTGGAATTTTCCTACTTAGGTAGCTGTCCACATGACATTCAAAGAGTTCTTCAACTTAAAAAATTCCCACAAAACCAAAAAGCACTGCAAGTGAGAAACAACTAATAGTGTACATTCTTAGGTGGCTACTACTATATAATTGCTCAGTATGCCTTCTCCATGAAGAGGCAGAATGCCAAATATGAGGAAGGTCATATGGTCTCAGATTTTGGTCTTCTAGCATAATGAGGCATAAACATCATCTTTTATAGTCTGACCTCTAAAGTATAATGTATCTTTCAATAAACCCTGCATTTAACCTTTTATACCTTGGTTAGAAACACTTCCTTTTTACATCTTGTTCTTTCATGGCTGCAAGGATTTAAATTATTCTTTTTAAGCTTTGGGGACAGGAACTTTTTTGTTACTGCTTTTCTTGGCACCTGGGAAAATATGTTGAGATCTCAGAAATTTGTCCTATGGGACTGAACTTAGTAAGGAGCAGCAAGTCACTTATTAGAAAATGTCTGCTAGCCCCTGAGGAAGTTTTCCTATTACCTGCCTCTAAATGAATGACTAACACAATGGATTAGTCGTTTCACCCTTGATACATGACTAGAAGACTTTATGAACTGGCAGGAATGTATTTAGATTTTACTGCTGTCCTTCCCTATCACTGCTTTGAATTTCCAAATGCTTTTGGTACTCACCAGAATCCAGACGGAAAATTGTCTGAATTGTGACAGGTTAACAGTGTTGTTCTGATTCTCTTTTTGCTTAACCTCCATATGTCCCCTGCATAATTCTGCCTTTTCCCAGCATCAAATCTATGACAAGATCAAAAATGGATCTAGTCAGATAGCAAAGGTGTTCTTAGATTAAAAGTACAACTAGAATTTTAACAGAAAATTCAAAGCAAAAATTCTAAACATGTATATGCATAAATGAAGATAAATGTATTAGGTTGTCTTAAGGTTTATACCATAAGCCTAGATGTATTGATCTTTGTGAGGCTTCTTTATCCTGACTTTGAAAACCCAACCGTGCAAGCAATGTGTGTGGAGGATCTTTCACATAACCCATTTTTAGGAGATACGACTTGTGACAATGCATTTGAATATATCCCACAATATTTTTATTTGCAAGACACATTTAAAGTTATCAGTTACCTTTCAAAGGTTTGGATTTTTACTTTATTATTGTTATCTCAGAGACTTAGTTATGATTAAATATGTTTAATGATAAGTATAAAATGAAAGTAGATGAATTTAAAATTATAAAGATATTCCAGTTCATTATTGTCCTTCTGATGGGATTTGCTTGGCACAGAAAGTGGGGTTTGAGGTAGTCTGGGGTTGCAGCTAAATACCCTGATCTCATTTGTATCATCTCTATTCCAACTTAGGTTAAACTGTTTTCTCATTTGCAACATCTTCTAGCATGTTCTCCATAGTCAGTTCTGAAGTAACATCTCAGAAACGTTTTCATAATAACTAGTATACAGAGCCAAGGCTTGTGGGAGCCTCTTATTATCAATTCTGTATCAACTGAGCATTCTGATTACCCACAGAATTGTCAGCTAACCACATCTGACTACATTTTTGTGAGCTCCATTAGCCTACACATGATCTGAAGGGTACTCAGTTTCCTCAGAAAATGGCTGTTTTCAAGAACTGTGTTATGAATGAGGCTTTTGAAGCCTTCAGACAAGCTTTCTGGAGGACTGACTAAAAATATAGAATCCTAGGGGTTGGAAGGGACCTCAAAAGATCATCTAGTCCAAGAAAAGCACAAACATTATTATCTGTCTCCCTGTGTTCTAAGGGGATGCTGGCTATGTCCATCTCTTTCTCTATGCCATACCTGACCAAATAGGCTACATTACTTATTGGCCTTCTCCACCGTGAAGCAAGTTTCTAAGACATTAGGCTGCTGGCTAAGTACTTCTTGTTACCTTTCAGTGAAAAACAGTTCAGCTCATTGGGTCCACTCCATCAGGTGCCACTAATGTCTTCACTGCTTTGTCTGCCCTCCAAAGAAAGAACCCTCTGTCCCAGTTACTTTTCAAACACTCTTAGTCCTGCCTATTTGCTTATTGCTTGCCACACAGTCTCTGTTTCTGTTCCTTTCCTGAGAGCATAAACCAATGATGGTACTAATTACTCCATTTCTCAAAGCTCTGGAATATACTAGGTTTGTAATGCATCACAATTCTTTTTCTCACTCCACTATGGTGCTGGCAGGAGTCAAATACAGGATAATGAACAAATATCTTCACAGACATGAGTCTGCTTTGCCAGTAGCTGGTTATCAAGCACAATGTTATTCTTTCTCCTAGATATGCAGCTTTTTAACAGAAAGCTGAATTATAAAGATGAGCAAATTGCTCAATGCAACAATACATGTCTGTTTTTATAAGAAAATAAATGCCAATGGGAGTTTTGGTAATGAACTGTTTCTATGAGAATTGCCTTCTTCTTAATTAATTGGTATGTAGACTGTCTGAAAATCTACATTAAAAACCATAGTCTATGCTGTAGAATTGTCTTTTGCAGCCTCTCAATGAAGTCTGAGGGGAAATGAATCAGGTTAGCTGAAATGTGTGTTCTAGTCACTAAACAAACACTCTGCAATTAGAGATTCAGATGTTGACTTTAAAAAGACACCAAACAGGTGATCTGACATTCAGACTGTACATAGAAAAAACTGCAGATACCATCTTTAGAAACAAGACGAATCATAGTTTAATAGTTGCAAAGGAACTTTATGCTATGTTATTGCTCAGCAGAGATAAGTAAACTGTGAACTAAATAAATTGAAGTCAGTGTAAGTTATGCTTCAGACAGAGAGAACAAAGAGATCAAAAGGCATGGGACTCTGCAAGATTAAACCAACTGAAATAGTTCTCTTTCTTCTCACAGTATCAGCTTTGCTTCATGCGGCACTGAGCAAGATCTGGGCAGCGCTTTCTGGGGAGAGACTCCTTTGAGACAGAGCTCTCATTATCAAATAATGGAGTTCATTATTCTTTAAAGTGACTACAAAAACTAATGGGAGCTTTGAATGTACACGTGCATACATTTCTATAGCATGTGCTGGTAATTACAAAACAGTAATTTAAAACAGGGGGTCAGCACTGAAATAATACAGCTTTT
The DNA here is from genome assembly GCF_020740795.1 of Apus apus. Lineage (NCBI taxonomy): Eukaryota > Metazoa > Chordata > Aves > Apodiformes > Apodidae > Apus > Apus apus. The sequence goes on along the minus strand of NC_067294.1, from coordinate 12,510,215 downwards.
GTTTTCACTTGAAATTAATTTTTTTCTTTTGATTCTCCCCTTCCCATCAAAATTAGTGTTGACAACACCAAAATTACTTTATTTTTTTAAAAAGAACAATAGAACTCAAGAAAAAACAAGTCTCATAGTCTTTAAATCCAGTTATTTTAGGATATTTTAAACCTAATTGTTTTTTACCACCATTCATTTTATTGCAAACTGACAGATATTATTGTAGTTAAATGTCTAGTGTACCAGAATATCTATGTCATTTAATTTCCTTGCAAGGAGAGCACCTCCTTATAATTTCTAAATTCACAACTCTGTCCTTAGAAGAAAACAGGTACACAGAGCTCTCTCACTGCAGTTTGATTGAACAGCAAAACTGACTTCCATAATGGAAATGCTGCATTGAAAAATGTTGACTCCTAGTTCAAAAACTATTAGGTATTTCAGAATGCTTGGTTGGGTGCTTGAGTTTTTTGTCTTAGAACAGCAGGGTTGCCAGAGGGTTAGCACTGTTCATAAAAAACTCAGCTTGTTGAGAACCTCGTATGCTTATGTTTCAATAGAAAAAAAAACAAACACAACAAAACAGTCTTCTCGTTGTATATATCCTAGCACCACGAGATCCTTGTAGGATAATAAGAATCCTATTGTGAATTCTACTTCCAGTTTAATATAACAGAAAATAAAGATTTTTGCAAGTCATTGTACCTTCTATCAATCTGTTTTCCACAGATACATAAGTGTCAGTAGATTAGTTTGTTGTGCTAGAGGACTGGAGCTGTCACGTAGTAAAACTCTACGACTTGTATGGGTATTATATACTTCCAGTACAAAGTCAAAAACTGTAATTCCAGTCAAGTCTTCAGAGATGTAAAAGGGATCAATACAGGCCAATAAAGAGTAGACCTTGTGTTATCAACCTCTTATTTTAAACACTTCACTATGATCAGTAGTAGTCATCACTGATCGACACGTCAGAAAATGATGAACTTTTATTTATGTGCTTAAATATGATAAGGACATCTTTCATTATACTGAAAGAAGTTAAGCCCCAGAATTTGCATATAGATTTGCATAGTGTGATTTTCAGATGTTCTTAGGTAGCATGTATCTGCATTTTTAAATGCAAAATACTTTCCAAAATCTAGCCCTAAATGTGTAACTTCAGGAATCCCAGGAAATCTCTAGGAGAAAGTCTCTGTTCTTTGTGTAAGAAATGGACGAGACAACCTAATAATTTCTACTGTCGCTTTCCTGTAGTTCCTCCTTTTAACCTATGTGTCTTAAAATATAAATTATTTAAATAATTTAAAAGATAACAGGTTGCTGTCATAACAAAGATCACAAGGTTTGACCATGGTGTTCCTTGGAATTAGCACACAATTGTGTAGATGTGGATATGGATTTTATTAAAATCAGTAGTAAAGGCAGAGGCAGGATTTTACTCCAGATCAAGATGGTAAGATTCAAGAAATGGGGCATTTCTTTAAAGATCTTGAATTCTTATTCTCTCACTAGATGTCACAGAGCATGTTTGACTGAAGAGATACAAGCAGCTAGCTGCAGAGTGACTTGACTAAATAGAGGGATGGCTAAACTCCTTCAGAGCCTTGTCCCACTAGACGTTTACAACCACTGGAGTTGAGCAAGTGCTTACGTAAAACAGTGGGAGTAATTGACTTCAAATATCTGGATAACCTTATAGGATGAGATATTTTCTAGCCCGAAAGCAGTCAAGTGAATCTCTCTCTTTTTTTTTTTTTTTATATCTGGGTTAATTCTTGTTTCTTATGCTTAATTTTATCCTTTGATCAAATGAAAAGATAGCTGTTTCTAAAGTCTTTATGTTCTACTGAGTGGGAAAGAGACACTTGCAAATGCAGCCTGAGAGACTGTATTTTCATTTTCCAGAAATAGGCATGGGGCTAGCGTTCAAGACAGAATTTTGTGTATTTTTGAAACAAGCAGCACTTTGGACCTTTGCAGAATGATAAGCAGGTGGCAGAAGGACACCCACTCTAAATCCAAAATGATACAGGAAGGGAGACCAGTAGTGTTCTTTTTCATTTAGGATTTTTCAAACTTTGCAGTCACTCACTAACTTCAGAAATGAGTTTTCCATTATATTATTACAAAGATTATGACTCTGTTAAAGCTCTGAAACACCAAAAATTTTGCTGTGGAACCTTCTTTCGATGGTAATGTTTCTGACAATTGAGATATACAACTACCTAATGGGAGGGTAGACAAAAGATGGAGCCAGAGTCTTCTTAAAGGTGATACAGGGATAGTATAAGGGTAATGGATACACTGGAAAATTAAAAATTGCAAACAAATGTACAAAAAGACTTTTTTACCATAATGGTGGTCAAATATTGAAAGAGGAGCTGGCAGAAATTGTGGAATCTCCATCCTGGCATATATTCATAGCTAGGATGCACATGGCCCTGGGCAACCTGAACTAGCTGGACCTGTATCATGAAGGAGACTGGACTTGAGACCTCCAGGGGACCTTTGTAACATGAGTGGTTCAGGAACAACAGAAACACTTCAGGTTGACTCTCTGGGCCACAGGCTGAAGATAGGCTGAGTATTTTACTGGCTTTAGAGAGGAATAAAGAAAGATACGGAGTTGGCAGTGACAGAAAATTTATCTTAGAACCTCTTCTGGCCCTCAAGTCCAGGCATTGATGTAAAATATTCCCTTGGATTTGGCATGTACTGAGCCAGATTCCAATGAAGACAATGTCTCCAGTGTCTCCAATGAGACAGATTCCAATTCTTCTACAACTTCCTGAAAGGACGTTGTAAAGAGGTCAGTGCTGGTCTCTTCTCACAACTAACTGGTGACAGAACAAGAAGAAGTGGCCTCAAGCTGCACCAGGGGAGGTTTAGACTAGACATTAGGAAGAACTTTTTCACTGAAAGGGTTGTCAGACATTGGAACATGCTGCCCAGGAGGTGGTTGAGTCACCATCCCTGGATGCATTTAAAAGTCATCTAGATGTGGTGCTTGGGAATATGGCTTAGTGCTGGACTTGGTAGAATAGGGTTAATGGTTGGACTCAATGATCTTGAAGGTCTTTTCCAATCTAAGTGATTCTATGATTAAACCCTAAACACCCTGATATATAAAAACATAGCAGATGTACTTTTCTTCAGAAAGCAACAAGAGTAAGGGGATTTGTGCAATGTAAGTATATAATTGGTTTTATTTTTAGTTTTATTCATTTTTTACTACATCAGTCACACAGTCTCCCTTGCTAAATGCTGCAATTGATGCAGGTTATAGTGGGTAACAGGCACAAGAAAGTCTGTGTCCTACAACGATAACAGCTCTTGAGCTAAACGATAAAATGAAGAAAGCCCAAACTCCAATTCTAAAGGGCAACAGGTATAATCAATTTATGTGAGCAGTGAAAAGTGATTTTTCTTTCTCAAAGTCCTGCCTGGAATGCCCTCCAGGACTCAGTAGTCTGAACTCCAAGACCACCATCCTATACTTTATCTCTAGAGGCATGATGACAGCTACTCTATCTGACTATAGTCATATTGTATAAATCACCTGTACAACTTCCAGATTTAAGCATGCAGTGTTAATCACTTGAAAGAAATGTAAGTCTATGAGCCTTATCCTCTTTCCATTTAAGTTACTTGAAATTTTGGTCACTGAAGTAGGTCTGAGTTCTTAAAGAGGCATGGTCAGGCTTCAGAGACCTGGAATTTACCTTGTAAAGGCAAATTTTCAGGCCTACCACATATTCTCTGGATGTTCATGGCAGGTTGCTCTTCCTGGTTATCATTCTGTCAGGAACTACTTTTTCCAAGATATTCTCTGGGCAATGTCTGAACTCCTGAGGGAACAGTGATATAGGTGACTTTAAATCATTTTTTCCTTATGGGATCTCTGTGATGCATACAAGTGTTACCCAGATTTTAAGGGGAGGAAATGTTAAAGAATTACCTATATAAGGAAATTTCAAGTGTGATTTTTAGTATTCAGCATGTAAGATGATAACTTACAGTATTTATTACTGAACTTAGTGGATAGTTTCCATACTGGTTTTTATGTAGGTCAATGTAGCTTCTTCTATATAACTATGTGCATATGTATATATGTACATGTTTATATATATGTACATATACATGTATTTCTGTGTATATATATGTATTAAATACGCATGTAATACACAAATATTCTCTCTCACTCTTAATTACATTCTCCATTTTTCTGGCATTAGTAGGTTTGGTTTTACTTTCTAAATGAGCTGTTCTTGTCAATGCCTCTTGGAACATTGGTGGTTTTTTGTGGTATTGAGGAGTATTGTTTCTTTGGTCTGCAATATTAACTATTTTTGGAGACGTAAGCTCTTTTAAATCACATTTCTTTGGGAAATAAAAGTGTAGATGGATGAGTTTGGTACAGTCTTTGAATGTTAACTGATAAATATTAAGGGCAGAATTTCTATTACTTTCTAAGCTGTGTAAAGTGATTGTGAAAAAATACAACAAACCTTCTTGGAAGCAAAGCATGTTGATATCTCCTTAGAATGAAAAATACAACTTTTGCCTGGGAAAGATTACCTAATTTATGTACTGTGGTGTTCTGAAGCTAAATTTGGACCATAAGCCGAGTTCTTAATTTTGATATTGAAATTCAGAGGAATGCTTACTGAATAGCAGGCTTATTAATGTCTAACAGCATGCAGTGTAAAAGGCTTTATTTGCCTAACTCCATTGCAAATGCAGTGCAGAAAAAGTCTGCCTACAAGTCAAGCCTGTGGGTATCTGCAGAGGTGACAAATACTTTGGAAAACAACATTAATCAGCTGAAATGTAAGAGACATTAGCTTCTGTCCTTAAACTCCTTGGCCTGGAACAGACTGCATTGGAAATCACTCAGACTGAAGTCTTGAACTGATAGGGACTTTGTGTGAACACAGTTACTGTACTGTGCAAATCTGTTTCAACATCCATCATTTAAAGGATCGCCATAAATTAAATTTCTATCAAGCTCTGCTCTTGTGTTAAATAGTGACCAGTTTATAAAGGGATTTTAGAAAGCAGGACTGCTGATTAATATGCATTTTTAAAGCCTGCAGGCAGTGTCAAACATATTAAGAACTAAAACTGTTCTCTAAATGTAACTTCTAAGATTGATATCCCTTACTTTACACAGTATAATCTGCACATACACCCACAGGAGAGTTGATTCTTAAAATTATTTGTTTGTTCTAAGTAAATTTGTGATGTTGTGATGTTGATTAGATGTTAAAGCTTGGACAATTTATTCTCTAATGTTATGGACTTGGCAACATCTCTAGCAGAGAGTGGCATTTCATCTTATTCCATTATTTAGACAGGGAAAGCGGAAGACAAATCGTAACCTTTTAAAAATACATTTTAATAACATTCTGAAATTTGCAAAAGGCCATCAGACCCTCCTCCTGCTGTGTTGACCTCTGCTGACCCCTTCTTACAGAGGAAAATGCACTTAGGTTACAAAAAAGAACGTTGAACATTAAATAATTTAAGTGGGCAACTTTACTATTCTAAAAAGAGCTAACTTCTGCACTTTCTCCCTAAAAGAAACCAAAGCAACAAATATTTTAGCATAACTGAAAGTAATAGTAAAGGAAAGTGAAGATCATTTTCTTGCTATAAGGTAGCATGCCTTCTTCTTGTTGCTTTGTACTGGCAAAGCTTTACCAACTTGGAGAGTGAAATGTCAGTATTTTACTATCTGAGAAGCTGGCTAGGCAATGGAAGGCAATGAATCATCATTTCAAGGCTTTCCCATCAACATGGGGAGATTCCTTAAAATGCCTAAATGCAAAAAGTTCTCCTTCACCATACACACCTAAGTAATAGTTTTTATTTAGGTTTACATTTATTCCTTTCTTGGGAAACTGGATTATTTTTCCTATGAACTGCAGTAGCCATTGTCTCTGCATCCATGAAATAGCAAAATTGGACTGAGGAGAATGTTGAGTAAGGCTAAATGATGTAGAAATTGACTGTCATACTTTGAACTTTTCTTACAATTTAGTATGTCAAATTGTTAAGAGATTAGACTAGGATCACTTCAAAACTTTTCTGTCTAATGAAATTCTTTTGACTTACATACCAACTGTCTGTCTGAAAGAAGTAGTTATGCATTTTCCAATGTGCTAATATAATTCTTCAGGCTGAAACTTTTTTTTTCATGTTTTTATGCTGTGTTTGCTTTTCATCCAAATACGTGAAAATAAGTGATTATGTGGGAAATAGAACTAGCCTGACATAATAGTCTTTAAACAGCAAAACACAGCTTAAGCAGCTATGTTCTTGAATTAAGTTGAAGTTCTCGAATCATTTAACATGGATTTCATATATAAATATATTGTTCCTTTAATATACTCTATTTCAGACACAAAAAGTAGGAATACAGATTCTGAGGTTGTGTATGGCAGCTCACAGATGCAGATTGTAACTAATTTTAGGCTGCATTTTTCATTTAGATTAACAGATTCTAATGTTAGAATCTTATGACACATGAAGAGTTGTCTTGAGAAGCAAGTTATTTATAAAGGCATCGGTCTGCTTTGGATGGAAAATTGCAAATGCTTTATCTTTTCTTCATAGTGGTACCAACATGCTATGAAAGGAGATCTTGAAATACCAATGCCACCAACCTTTATGTCATTGAACACCCATTTTTTACACGGTCTCTGAAGATTAATTACATATTTTACAGCAAAAACTTTGTGTCGGAAAACCCAGTTACGAACACAGCTTTTCTAGATTAGAAATGTTATCACATATACAACACAATGGTTACTGAGTAACCACATTTAAATACTGCCATTTCCAAGTAAAAAAAACAAAACAAAAAACCAAAACAACAACACATAAGTGTTCTACATTCACTGTCATGGATGCAGCTGACTGTAATTGACCCAAGTTAGAGCTGAGGTAAAAATTTTAAGAAAGATGCAATGTAAGCTATACACAAAGATCATTAATAACTCTAGAACATTTTAACCAAAATACAGCAAGATCTGTGGGGAAACCAGGCAAATTATTATTTTACTTTTTTCATTTTGCAGATGCAGCATATGTAGAAGTTGTATCTTGGTTGCAGTACTCCTCATCACTCAGAAAGATTTTCCATGCCAAAAGTCTGAGAAGATGATGGGACTGAGATAAGAACTTCAGATTATGTTTGATCAGAAAAAAAAACCCCTGAAGATTTCAGAGGTTACAAAGCAAATGCACTTATTTTCTTGGCCCTGTTCTCTAAACTTTTTCCCCACAGAAAAACTTTTGCAGCCTCATCCAACTCCACAAGGAGCAGGTGTCTGTGCACATACAGAAATCTTAACAAGTGAGCAACTTAGCAGGATGTAGTCTCCACATGAATACTTGGAACCGTATATCTTCGCAACACAGAGCAGCACTGAATGGAAGAAGAGGACATGAAGTGTTTTTATCTGTGTACACCTAACTGGAACTTTTATTTTTATTTAGTTTTGTAATTAAGCCAAGCACAAGAGAAGCAAGCCCATCTTACCTGCAGTACACTATATTAGTGTGATTACTATGCAAGAAATGACCAATTTTTCTTTCATAATATTACTCCTACACATTGGCTGCCAAGAGAGTAATAAAATTTTGTCAAATCTTCTGCTCAAATTTCTATTGCATATATGTACCAGCTTAGATTAATACCACTATTTACAGTGGTGGCTGATTTTTTTTTTAATGTGATGCTATCGATACTAAACATCTTATAAATAAGTTGTTTTCATTTAATAACATTTAATAAAGACATGCAAATGCTTAAGTTCCTTTTTTTGTCCTTTTTTTCTCCGTGTTCTGTACTAGATATATACAACATCACACATCTCCAGTAACCACTTTGTAAAAGGCCAGAACTCAGTCAAATGGACCCTCATTAAAAAAATATATATACACATTTTTTTTCCCCCTACTAGTAAAACAAGAGGTTCAGTACAACTTATGCTTTTATTGTGGGGTTACTTAAGCTTGGCCTATGGCCATACCACCCTGAGAATAGCTAGCTAGCTCAGTTGTAGAGCATAAAACTCTTATTAATTTCAGGATTGTGGGTTTTCCACATACTGTGTGCCAAATAAATAATGGCAGTGGGGTGAGCATGTCCAGCTGCCACTTGCTCACCCAGCCACTCTTTCACTCCACCTCTTCAACATGATGAAGCGAGAAAGTAAGACGAAAAATGTTGTGGGTTGAGACAAAGATGAGGAGATCAATTACCAGTTACCATCACAGAAAACCAGACTTGATTTGGGGAAAATTAGTTTCATTTATAATAGAGTTGGATGGCAAGAAACGAAGACAAAAATAAAACCATGGCTTTCCATAAACTTTTTCCTTGGCTCAGCTTCTACATTCTCAGCTCCAATCCCTCCTGACCGTCATTCCCAGCAGATATAGGGATAGGGAATGGAGAATGGGGGGCTGCAGTCAGTTTGTAGCAGCTCCTCTCTGCTGCTCCCCCCTCACTTCTCCCTGCTCCCCAGGGGTGTCTCCACAGGCCACAGCCCCTTCAGGGCGCACACACCCGCTCCTGGGTCTCTCCACACACCACGAGGAATCTCCACCATAGCGCCTGCAGCACCTCCCCCCCTCCTTCTCTCACCTCGGGGCTCCCAGGGCTGTTTCTCACACTTCTTCCCTCACTCCTCACAGCCACGCAGCATTTTGCTCTTCCTGAAGAGGTTTCACAGCACGGCCCCAGCCTGGCTGATTGGCGCCCTCGGGAAGGGCGGGAAGCGGCTGGAGCCGACTGCGTCCGGCACAGGGCAGCCCTGCCCTCTCCTCGCACCGCCGCCTGTGGCACTCACTGACAACACCTGGACGAGACTCGAAGACATACTGACAGGAATTATGTTGCCAAGATAAAAAATGGCGATACGACAATGCTGCCTGTATCAGAAGGAGAGAGGAATCAAAGTCTCAGGTAAGCCGTTGTTATCCAATGCGATTTATCAAGTCAGTCTAATTCGTATAATTATGTGACAATTACAAAGTCAAAACACAAGCATGGTTTTGAAATCCTGTGTCTTGCTTTATAGTAGGTTTCACTCACATTGTAAAAGCTAAGGCTATTTAAACTCCCTTTGTCACCATTGTAGGAATCTCGTTGTGTCTGAAGGGTGAAGGAAGACCTTCACTGCTTTCTCATTAAAGAATTAATTCACGCTGGATACTTCTAAAAATCTTTCTCCTTGTTTTCCTTCCTGACCCTAAGATGTTCAGTCATTTATATTGAATGAACTTTGCTGTGGACCTCTGTGACCAACCACTGTTACAGTGTTAAATTGTGAATATGGAAGATTATCATATTAGCTGCTACATGATATTTCAGTGAAAGTGATCTTCAGTTGTTAGTTAGTTTTCTTATCAAATGGAAACAAAACATTTCAGAGGCTGTTAATTCCTAGTCTTTTCTGCCATGTTCTTCCTCTAATGCTATGGTAACTCAGCAACATGGCAGGGAAATTTATGCCCTCAGGCCTGGTCTGAAGGTTAGACTCAATCTCAGTGACGTTTCTCAAGAACCTGGAGGTGCATAAATCTATGGGACCTGATGGGATTCACCCACGGGTCCTGAGGGAGCTAGTGGATGCAATTGCTAAGCCTCTGTCTATCATATTTGAGAGGTCATGGCAGTCTGGTGAGGTTCCCACTGATTGGAAAAAGGGAACATAGCCCCTATTTTTAAAAAGGGGAAAAAGGAAGACCCAGGGAACTAAAGACTGGTCAGTCTCACCTCTGTGCCTGGCAAGGTCATGGAGCAGATCCTCCTGGAAAGTCTGCTAAGGCACATGGAAAATAAAGAGGTGATTGGTGACAGCCAACAACGAGCCACCAGTGTGTGCTGGAGCCCAGAGAGCAACTGCATCCTGGGTTGCATCACAAGAAGTGTGGCCAGCAGGGCCGGGGAGGGATTCTGCCCCTTTACCCTGCTCTGGTCAGACCCCACCTGGAGTGCTGTGTACAGCTCTGGTGCCCTCAGCACAGGAAAGATATAGACCTGTTGGAGAGGGTCCAGGGAAGGGCCACGAAGATGATCAAAGGGCTGGAGCAGCTCTGCTATGAAGACAGGCTGAGGGAGTTGGGGCTGTTCAGCCTAGAGAAGAGAAGGCTCCAGGGAGAACTTAGAGCACCTTCCAGTGCCTGAAGGGGCTACAGGAAAGCTGGGGGGGGGCTTTTCATCAGAGAAGACAGTGATAGGACAAGGGGTAATGGTTTTAAATTGAGAGAGGGGAGATTTAGGTTAGATATTAGGAAGAAATTCTTCAGCACAAGGGTGGTGAGGAACTGGAATGGGTTGCCCAGGGAGGTTGTTGATGCCCCATCCCTGGAGGTTTTTAAGGCCAGATTGGATGAGGTTTTGTGCAACCTGGTCTAGTGGTAGGGTTCCCTGCTTATGGCAGGGGGGTTGGAACTTGATGATCTTCAAGGTCCCTTCCAACTTTAATGATTCTATGATTCTATATTATGGAAAAAGTTTGCATTATATTTGGGGCATTATTCAGCACTGACATGTAGCATTTAGGTTAGCACAGTCTACTGAATGCAACTGCAAACACCTGAGGTGGAAGAGAATTGCCAAAAGTGAGTCTCTTCTGCTTCAGTCTGGCACATGAGCTAGATGCCAAACACCTGCAACGTGTCTGCAGACTGCTGCAGTGTGGCAGCAGTGACCATAGTCTGCACAAGGTGCAGTACAAGGCTCATAAGAAACTTTAACGTCATAAAAGGAAGAGTAGCAGTTCCAGGGTTGAGAAGCAGTTGTGTGGGCCCTTTTGACTTGCAGTGTTGGACTTGGTGCCCAAATTTTGCTGCAGTCCTTTCTTAAATCCTGTTTCTAAGATACAGGCTGCTTCCTCTCTCTGTTATAGTAGGGGCCAGTGAGAAGACGGCAATTTAGCTAAGTAGAAGGCTCTGGGTTTGGTCAGTGACACAGCTGAAGGTGGGACAGATAAATTAAAACAAATTGTGTTCAAACTGCAGTTGGGTCAGCAGCTGTTTTAATTTATGCAAAAAGAAATGATTGAGAAGGTGTTTCTTTTGTGGAAGAAGTTTGGAAGTCGAGTATGAGGTAGTTTGCAGGAGGACAGGAATTTATCAGGTAAGGGCTTTTTCTTTATAGTTAGGTAGGAAACAACCTAAAAAAGATCTAGTTAGTCATTGTTATTTCAGTTTTTTCTTTCCAGCTATTTCATCTGTTTTCAAGCAAAAAAGTTCTTCTACTTTATACATTCCTTAGTAAGGAGAAAACAAGTTAGAAACTGTTCTCTGAAATACAGAGGATGTTGCCAAATTGATAGGTTTCAAAATGCCAAGTTTAAAAAAAGAAAGAAAGAAATGCTATTTGCGAATGCTGTGCAATTGGTAGGAGAGTTTTATCCCTTTGTTTAGCAAATCCAAATGGAACTAGTGGTTTCTGTTGCGTCTGGTTTAATGATGTGTGTGGTTTTGTTTTTTTGCTTTGCTTCAGCATATGATACCAAGGCTAATGGGCCATAATCTCTAGGGTCCAACAGTAGACTTTTTCAGTTTTCCTCTGATGATTAAGGAGAAAAATTAAGCCTGTTTATCAATAGAGAATAGAGGCCCTTTACACTGTAGTCTGCTCTCAGAGCTATGGAGTCATGATTTTTAAGATTCAGAGGTTGCTTCTAATAAGAAATATGTTGGGGAAGGATCCAAGGGATTTTGCATTCTGAATACTGCTGCTGAATTTTGCTGAAAGCTGCTGTGTTTAATGTGAGATAATAAAAGAGTGCTGTTATTATTTTTAGTGTCAAAATAACACATTTTTTTGTTTTTTTTTGATTGGCAATCATAGAATCAATAGACAAATGAAAATTGCTTTACTTGTGAATTAAATGTTTACTTTTGAGCTAGACTATGTTGACACTGGGGGTTTTCCCCAGTAGGTTTGATTAATAGAGTAATTTCAAATAGTATCCATTCTGTCTTTTATTTTTAATGTCTCATAGGTGGATACAGCTTGGCAACCACACTGTCTTGAGCTTCTGGAACTTTATAAGGTATGGTGGCCTAATATTCGTATTTTATCAGTCTAAATCAAACTGCATACTTTTAAAATTTAAATGTTATAAGCACATTGGCTGTAAGGCCCCTTAAATAGACTGTAATACCATAAAAATAATAAGACTTATAAAAGCTTCAACTAGCTACTGTGTTTATAAAGTACTTCAAAGTAAATGCAAGTGACCTATGTACCATAGCAAAACAGCAGTTTAACTACCAAATTGTACAATCAATAAGAGAAGTCCAATATGGATGTTTAAAGCCAGAATAGATGTTACTTACAAAAAAAACCCAAACAGACTTTTTAATACTTTAGGTTGTAAAAAGCTGCATATGGGTATCATCTATCTATCTGTAACAAGTTTATTTGAAAAGACTATCCACTAGATCATCTGAGTTATTTCTGTAACTCATATGAGTGTTTATAAGAATACTAGTTTTCTAAGCTTAGAGGTTTGAATGTTGGCAAAGCAAATATGGATTTGCATGTGTTAAGATTTACACTGGTTATGAAAAATTACATGTCACAAATCTTGCCTGCTCCAGAATGCCTTGCAGTGTTCAAATGCTAAGAGTGTTTCTAGGTTGTGAGTAGTTTCTTGACTGAAACAAGAAACTGATGTTAACTTTCTCATTTGTAATGGGTACAAAAGTTTGCTTTGTGTCAATAACCGAACCCAATTTATAAGAGCATATCAGATATCAACTAAATGCAGCAAACTCTCCAGGATCACCTAACTGAATATACCACATTGCCCTTTGTGTTTCTGGGAAGTAAAAGGAAATGGGCAAGGAAAACACAAACATACACACACATTGCCAATAATGGGTATCTGTCTGCAAGCATTGTTGTTGGATTACAGGGTGTTCCCTCTTGTTGTTGGAAACAAAAGGATAAAACCAGTTGATACCTCATCTCAAATCCCCATGTTACCTTATTCTTTTCTGGATGCTTTCTTCTGAAAATGTACTGTGTGTCTTAGAAAGCACTGTTCTTTCTAATATATTGTACAGGTTGTAAGTAATGCAAATGGTTTTCATCTAAAGAACAAAATAGTGAAAACAACTGGTGCACACTTTTCTCATAGTTAATGACTGAAAAAATGTTTTTTGATCATTGAGTTAGGAAATTGAACTGGCTTATATTGCTGTATAGCAAGATGTCTAAGCACTCATATAAAGGATATTAAAATTTTGGTCTTGAGTATTGTTAGGGACAACTGTTTGACTGGGGACAGTTTACCATTGCTTCTTTGAGGTCTAGGTATTGATTCCTGGCATCCTGCGTTTGCATACTGTGTATTGGTTCTTCAGATATTTTCCAAAGTCTTTTTACTGCACAAAACCTTCCTCATGGTATTCCAAAAGGAAAAGCAGAATAAATTTTTAAGACAAGTAAGTTAAGCTTGTTGTAAAGCAAAATGAGAGCTGTGCTATCCTTAGCAGCATTAAGACCTTGAGCTTTTTAAGAAGGGCTGAATTTCCTGAAAATGAAGATTGCAAAGATTGCTTCACTGATTGTTACAAAGAGCCCTGCAAGACAGTGTCAAATAATACTTCTATGATAGCTAGTTGTTTGATTCCGAGACATTAATTTCTTTGTGGAAATAAACTTGACAGCTCAGCTGGTCTTACTAGCAGGGCAAAAGACTGAAAAATCCATAAACATGCAAACATCCTCTATCCTGTTCTTGTTAATCTCTTGCTCTAAGTTTTTGACAGTATGTATTTTTTCTAGTCTAATCTCTTTTATACATAAGTTCCTAGTTCATTCAAAATCTGACAAAATAGATTAATGTTTAAACAAGATTTGTTTTATCAGTTGTTATTATTCGTTAGCATTACTACCAATTTCTATTCCAGAATTCAGAGTAAATTGAAAACATTCCTTCTGATATAAACAAATAATAGGATATGCCTTTCAATGCCATTAAAATTTATTTTGATAATGCATTTGTTACGATAATTTGCTAAAATCCATCTAACATAGGTATGGTTAGTGCTTATCCAAAAATACATATTGTTGACACACACATAGAAATGAGTCTTCCATACATTCCAGTTGTTCTTAAAAGCAGGAAAGAAAGGTAATTAACATTTGAGGTGTAACTGGAATGCTGACAATGGTGAGCTCTGTCTGGACACCACGGGGAGGGAATTCCAAAATGGGAAGCCTTTCACAGAGTGCCTTGTATTAGTTCTCCCAGTCCACTATTATGAGATGTGATATATCCATTTTTGTCAACTTTGATGCATCAGGATATAAACAACTAAAGTACTTGTGCTGAGTCAAAGAAGAGTTGGATCTTCTAAGAAAAAAGTTTTCAAGAGTTTTAAAACTTGTTGTTTAAGCTGGATAGCTAGCAAAGCTTGTTGCTAAAATCACCTCTGTATCTCTGTTCCTCTTTGGAAATGGGGATTATTTGCTGATAATAATATCTTTGCATGTGTCTGTCAGAGGTGTAACTAGATGTGATATCAAGCAGCACTGTATACAGCATATTAGCTGTATTGGGTTCTCTGAACGGTTTGGAACCTATAGGCTTCATACTTCAGAATTACAATAACTGCTAGAACCTCTTTCTTTTCACCCAACACCTTTGTGTCTAGATGATCTGAAACCTGGGTTATGAGGACCTTAATCAGTAGCTAATGTGCTGAAACTGATGCAAAATGGGCTATGGTGGTGTGTCCACTTCAATTTATGATTCTGTGAATTATTAGGAATTCTCATGTTACCACAGAAACAGCAAAGCTACAGAAGGACCTCAAAATGGAAGGTTTATCTTTGGCTTTTTTCTTGTACTGTTAGTTGACTATGTATTTGTTTTAGAGTGAGCCATGAATTTTATTTGTAAGGGATAGAACCACCCTAGTTAATTAAAGTTGTTTCTCTCTACAACTATCTTTCACCCACTACTTCCTTAAAAATGACTAAAACCCAAGGAGCTGCTGCTGCTCTGGGTCCCACTCTTTGATTAATGAAATGCAGTATTTTTTCACTTTACCTGTGGTGATGTGAGTCCTAGTTTGTTCTCTTAAAAAAACAAAGCAAACAAAAAACCCTTCAGCAATTGCTCAAACTTTGTTGCTTCACACACAAACCCAACCTCAGCAACTTTATCCGAGGTAGCAGATGCCTTAATGTGATAAGATACTTGCTGCATGCTTCTGCTGTAAGTGGCATTAAATTGCTAGGATATCGGCAAAGTTGTCCAGCAGACGCTCAGCTTGTCTTCCTCTGGTTCTAGTTCACTTATGCTGAATCCTCTATTTTCTGTAGTTGTTTCAGAATTTTCTATTAAGTGAAAATCTCCTTTTGAGACTAATTAAAACCAAACTAGAGATTTTCTTTGAAGCAAAAGCACTATAAAGAATGCAGTGTCTCATTAGTAATAAGGAGATTTCTGTCCTGCTCACTTATATTTTTTTTTCACAAATCTTAGTCTAGTTGTAATATTTAATGACTGTATATATTGAAGATTGCTATCATTATTTTCCACACTCCTTTTCTTTGCATGCATAAGTCTATACCAATAATTACTGTTGTTGTGGTAAGGTGATGAACATGTACCTGACAATTATGAGTCTGAAATGAACCCTTTCTCATTTGTTGCACTAATTTAATATACACTAGTAGAGTAACAGAAATTATTTTCATAGTCACATTCTGAATTCTTGTTCAAGCCATTGCACTGCATGCTATAGATGCAGAGTAATTGCAGGTGTGGTGGGAAAGACTACAGTCTTGATGTGCTACATAATCAAAGATTTTTGTTGTGTGTCTGGCTGCCTCATCCTTTATTTTTTGTCTCTTAAATCAGGGAGGATCTCAAAATCTCATTTTATGTGTAGAGACCTGTGACTAAATTACTTCATTTGCCTAATATCACACAAGACTATGCAGGGATACCATGCTCAGCTTTTTTGTGTTGTAGACCACTCTGCTTTATTTCCAGTATCTACTCCAAAGGTAAAGCTCCTTCTCACAGTGAGATGTGGAGAGCTGTAGTATGTGTGCTGGGCTTTATGAAACAAGTAGTCATAATCTAGTGTTCATTCCAATCTTTATGTGCACAAGGTTTGCAGTGCATTCTTTTCCCTTTGGCCATTAGTCTAAAATTACTTGTTCTTTTGACAACATTCCATCAATGTTTGCTTTTATCCATTTTTTTGTCTCCAGCTGCTGGAGATATGTTACAGCTACATGTGCCAGCTAGTGTTTCTTAGAATGAAGATCTACATAAGGGGAAGAGGGATTCATAGATAGTTAAAAGTAATAAAAAACAAAAACAGGAATGGTCAATTTTTGAGGGAGAGTAAAATTCTGAAGCCCTGCAAAGTTTGTGCTGTTTTACTAGATCCTTGAATAATTTGGACACAGAGTGAACAATCAAGTCACATATTTTACTCAAGTGTTCAGCATAGTTAAAATGAAAACATGCTGCAAAAAGTTTTGGAGAGACTTTTGAGACACTAAGCAGTAAGCTTTAGTCAACAGTAGTTGGGTGACAAAACAGAGAAATCCTTAAGTAAGCATCAAGACGGCCTGTAAACTTCTAGTCAGAACAAAGGTCCTTGTGAGACAAGGTATAGTATGTTAGACCAATACTGAAAAATCCAAGCATGTTAGAAATTACCAGGTAGGTATTTAGAAATAAGAAATATTATTTATGCCACTGGTAAACTCAGTGAACATCCTGATTTCTCCATACAGTTAACATTGTCTTCTCTGCAATTCCCCTAATTAAAAAAAAGATCTAATAGAACTGGAAAAGGCACAGAGAAAGTTGACATAGTATATTTGCAGCTATTTAACAGCTTAAAAAAATAACATTATATTAGCTTTTTTTTTCCTCTGAAGATAAGACAACTGAAAGAGAAATGCTGAAGTTCTGAGAAAATACAAATCATGTAGACAGCAGAATTATTATCACTGCTGCTTAGGATTAAAGCTAAAGGACACAATAAAAATAACAAGCATCAGACTTGCATTAATAAGAAGATATAATGTCACACAAAGTACAATTCCTTGCTAGAGGATATGGGGGGGAGGGGAAGGGCGTGTCTGAGATGTGCTAGAAAAGGCTATTCCAAGGTCATAAAGAATATATCTTTCTCAAAAGCTATTAAATGTGGCAAGAAAAATGCAACTCCTGGCTTGATGTCCTTAAACAACTGGTTTACAGGAGGTGGGAGGGTATGCCAGGCAAGGTGTCACTCTGTAGTTGCTCAGGTCTTTTGCTTTTTATTTGAGCATCTTTTCATAGCCCTTGGCTGAATTCTGGGCTAAAAGCTGCTTATTAGTTAACATATCTGGTCTTATAGAAAAGGAAAAAAATTGTATGTAAATGTGACAAAGCATCTCCAAATTTAACAAACAGATTTTGTAAATCTCCTATCTGGTGTTTTCTGATGCCTTCCACATAAACTTCATGCATCAGCTAACTTTTCTATGATGGAAAAACTTTCTGTTATCTCTCCTCATGTGCCTTTTTGTTGTAAAGCTTTTAATTTTGCAAGCCACTGTAGGTCAGTAGCTTTTATGTGTGTGGCTGTTTGAGCCAGCAATGGCTTTTGTGCAGAAGTGGCATTTTTATACAACTTTCTCAAGTGCTTTGCATGTTAAAAAATGTAGAACAAACTCCAAACTATTTTGTATGTGCTTTTCAGTTGAACTTTTGCACAGCTAAGCTAGTGGAACTTGTATCATGAAATCAAAGAGAATGCAGATGATTTTAGTAACGTTTGTGCTGCACAATTTTTCAGAACTGCTACATACTTCAGTATAATGTGGCAAATAGTGAGAATGAAAGAAATGGAGTTGTGCACCACCACAAAGAACTAAAACTGATGAGGACGTTAGTAAATTTGAATTGGTTCTTCTAGCCATTTTGCATAGACTTTCCTTGTTCTGTCTCTGGTCTAATATGTACAGTCATCTATAAACAAAGATGTATTTGAGATGGAAAATATTTTGAGCCGGCTAAACTGAAAACTAAAAACCAGCAAGTTGAACTTGCACAGAAAAGGAAATATCTATTTCAGCCTGTGGTATTTTATGCATACAGGTATTTCCCCCAAAGATTACATATAAATATCCATGTTTGCTTCTGATCTCAGATACAAGAGCAGCTCATCTGGAACACACCAATTTGATGTGTTATTACAGCTAAAATTCTGGCAAATTTGTGTCAAGTGTGTAAATCTAACAAAACAGCAGCTCTTTAGGACTGAAAAAGATTATTTTTTTTCCTGTCAACTTTTGTCTGGCTCTTAACAAATAAGTTAAACTCTCTCTCGATGTTCCAAACTAAGATCATCTACACTAAGTGGTACAGGCAAATTTCCTTGAGGGGAGGAAAAGATGTCACTGCAGTAAGTAACATTCACACTAGTTAATGCTGCTGCTAAATATTCTGCAATGATTACCACAACAGTAAACTTGCTTACTTGTGCTTCCTAATAAGCACATCCTTCTCAAGGGAATGTGTAGGTGCATTTATTATTCCCTGAAAGATTGAATGGTTATACTGATTTATTGTAAAATGCTGTGACTAAGGAATTAGTATACAGAGGTGTTGGTGTTAGGATAGAAGTGGTAGGGAGGTGTGATGGCATTTAAATATGCTTACATTATTAGTGTTTTCTGCATTTAACAGGGTAGATTTGCTTTTTATAAGTTTCCTTTCTTCCAGGTGGCATAAAAAACTAAATATTAACCTTATCTTTCTGGAGTTTAGAACTACTGACAAATACATCTCCAACTGCAGAAAAATGCATGTCTGGCAGCAGTGGCTGGTTATTAATTTAGTGAAACTGCACAAGGCTTTTGGGGAGATGCTCCTGCAGGGCTGCATTGTGCTTACCAGCAGGAGATAAGCCTACCACTTCCGAGGAGCTTTTGATCACTGTGTCCAGCCTTGCAGCTTCCTAAGCACCATCTCTCTTAATTTGTCTCTGTTCAGCCGGAGGAGTTGGTGCATATTATTACTGTGTCCTACTGCTGAACAAGTAATGGGCATTTCTACTGTATCTGCTCGGACTCTAATCTCCATTTTGTTTCTTTCTAACTAGCAAATGAGTTTTCTAGAATAACAGGAAGGGGCAATTTAGTTGTGGTGGGTTTTTTGCCTCCAGCAAGGAAGATGCACTTCTATGACAATGTCAGCATAACTAAGGTCTGAGTTGGGTCTTCAGATACCTTCCTATCTCACCCTCCCTCTGTGAGACACCATTAATGAACTCTTATTTATGCTCTTGCCTTGGAACGGTCTTGACATTTAATATTCATCTATTTTTACTTTTTCCAAAAGATGCAAGGCAGCGGAGACAAGAGCTGCCAGTTTTATAGCTGAGGAAGCTGAGGCAGACAAGGCTGGAGTTGTTGAAACATTTCAGCTGGAGTGTTTCCTAAAAAATGCTCATGTTGGGTCCAGCCAGTAAGGGTACGGAGACCCTGGTGCCTGGCCTCGGGCTTCCTGTCCTGGGCTCCGTGCAGGGCAGGGGTGGAGGGAAGCACGGCTGCCCCGCTTCCCGCTGCTGGCTCAGAAGATCCTGCAGCTCTGCAGCCCGGGCTGGGGTTACCGGCCCTGCCGCGTGGCGGCTGTGTCCGGGGCCCTGACACCCGTGGCACGAACACAGGCGCTGGATGTCAGATGTGCGCTGGGCTTGTGAAGCAGAGATGTACCCAGGGTGTCCTCCCATCCCAGGGGAGCCGGCAGGGGGGCTGCCAGGGCCAACCCGAGATACAGAGAGAGTCTCAGGGTTCGTGCCATGGCACTACGGGGAAATGCAGTTCTTTGTGCTTTTAGTACTGGTTGCTCCTTTGTCCTGGTGGATCTGCAGTAGCACTGCCATGATTGCTCCTTCTCACTGAAACAGGCTCCTTAACAGCCAAAACAGCAGGTGAAGGAGCTGAAACAGCAGGTGAAAGGGCCACAGCTAGAAACAGCCCTTTGTGTTGGACATGAGGGTGTTGTTTTGTGAATTTTTCCAGGACTAGCAGCAGACTTTGAAAGAGTCAAGTAGATTAATGCCCGCGCTGACCGTCACTCGTTGGTTTTCAAATTGAGCTAGGCGAAAAAATCCATTTACAGCAGACACTTGGCCACATGGCACTGGAAGGGCAAGTAGGCAGTGGTAGGACATGCCAAAAATAGTACCCCTCAGTGTGTGCCTTGGCTAGGTCAGTCTTGTAGAAATAGGCCTGTTGGGATGCCCAGTGCCACCAGAAGAAACATGCTTGTGGTAGTGAGCTTCCAAGCATTCATTATCATCTAAAGACTCAGATTAAAAATGGGATCGTAAACTTTAACTTTTAAGACTTCTCTGTATTGTTGTAACTAGTACAAAAAACCTCATGGCTGAGAATCTGGAGGGGTAGGGGGGGATGTTTTCTGTCAATCTTACTTGACAAATAATGTGGTTTAACTGAAGATAAACCATGGATTAAAAAAAATAAAAATTAGTATAGGCAGGGGAAATTAAACCATATCAGTTATTATATCTGCTATGGGGCATGTTACAAACTATTGTAACTTTAGCTACCCCTACAGTAAAGACTCTGATTATTCAGTCATGGATTGAGGCCAAACAATAAGGCTTTACAATGATTTACAATGAAATTCTTGTGGGATACGAAGCTGCTCACATTCCAGCCAGTCAATGTTTCGGACGCATTTGAAGTTCCACCTCAATGGCCCAGTCCTTTTCTCTTTGGTTTTAAACACGCTATCCTTTGTTCTCAATACATGGGTTGTTACTTAACTGTGCAATGCCTCTATATGTATCAGGATTAATATTTATAATGTGCTCCAGGCAAGGTAACTAGCCATGCTGCCAAATTGTAATTCCTGTTGTCTTCACCACCATTAAAAATGAGTATTGAGTACTCAAGACTTGACTCTTCCAAGCTCCTGCTTTAAAGTAACATGATGAACTACCGATTTACAAGTGCAACCATTAAGTTTCTGACACACACAAGCGTATCAAAAGTAATCACCTCTTTGCTTCGTTATTCCTCTGCTACTAGCCTTGTCCCTCTGAACCCTGTTTAACGCAGGCTGCTTGACCAAGATAATTGCAGTGAGCAATGCAGTTTTATTAACATGCACATCAGCACCACAATTGAGTCCTGCTGGGGCCCTTCTGCAGTGTGTAGGAGAGGTACATGAAGCAGCAGAGAAAAATTCTTAAAGACAAATTCAGATGCTAGCTTGCTTTCTGCCTTATTTCCTTGTTTTTTATTTGTGTTTGAAACCTATCAAATCTCTTTTAGTTTACCAAGCAAATATGAAACCCTCTAGCATATAAATGAGGGGTCAAAGCAGACTTTCATGCTAAAATTTTAGAAAGGATTTTCTCTTCTGCAGATTATCTTTTCCATGCATGTTAGAGAGCAGACATTTTTTCCTTTGCCATTGTACAAAGAAACCCACCCTCCTTAACTATATTATTATCCCATGACTCAGCAATAGTTGTGATATTGTTTCTCAGCATTCTGATTGTCATTGCTTAATCTCCAGCATAAAGTTTTAGCAAGGCTGGTGAGGTCAGCTTTTCCTGAATTATCAGCTTTTTCTTCTAAGTCTGAAACTCTCTCATGATGGAGCAAACAAAAAGAGATGGAGCAAGAAAAGAGGTCATTTTGTGAAGGGCTTCCTCAATATATGGGTGCTTTGCAAGAACCTCTCATTACAAATTGGTTCTAAGAGCTGGTCTGGAAATACAATTGGAGCCTTATTTTTTTTGTTACTTCTATCAGTAGTCTGTAGTATTAAAGTTACATACTCATGTCAGTATGTTAAATATGTATTTAAAAGCACAGATTTTAAAGAGCTGTAAACAGGGCTACAATCAGAACCACCAACAAACACTTAATCTGCAAGAATCAGATTGTGGTAAAACCTACACTGGCTTTTACTGCAGGATCCCTACTGCATGTCATACTTGAATGAAAGGATTGAGTAGTTACACCAGGATATGAATATCTGCCTTACAGTGAGTAATGGCGAAGACACCTTATCCTAACCTTGTTCTTTCCATTGTGACCTTTTGCTTAAAATGGCTGTGGATTATTTATGTTCAGCTGGAAGTAGCAACAATTTTAAGTTTATATCAGAGCTTTATTATTAGGCACTGCTAAAATATGTAAATCTGGGATGTACTCCTTTTGGAGTTCATATAAACTGAACTAAAATTTTGATAACAGTTCAGAAGTTGTGGTCTTGTTCTTTCAGCTGAACTGCCCTACCTGTCTTTGTTACTTTTTCTTTTTTTTTAATATTACACAGTGGAACAGAGTGAAGGTTGATCCATATATTCTATCTGAAGTGTTTTATTTATGGTTACTTTTACTTTATATTAGTGTAATATTTCTCTTCTTCAGGGTTTTTCTCTGTAATCAAATCTGTTAAAAGGTTTTTGAAAAGTTTGTGACAAACAATAGCGTGATACACAGATACCTGGAAAAATCGAAGCAAGTGTAAATTAAGATGGACAAAAAAATACATTGTTGCTGTGTTCCCCACACCCAGAAGGTGAACAAAAAGTATTTTGTAGAGACATCAGCATGTACTGAGTGCCTGAAGAAAGGCAAAGCTTTACAAGTTGCTTGTAAAGTTCAAGGTTGTATTAAACACTCGGAAGACTAAAATTTCTTAGATCCGGTTTGTTTAACAGGAAAAACAAGTAGCAGCATACAAGCAGTTAAAAACCAGAAAAACATTCCTTAAGCTTCTGTCCAGCTCAATAGGGGTGATTTATGGTATTTTATCTTTTTATGAAGAAGCTATGTTGGTGATGAAGCTTAGAAAAAAACAGCTCTTTTCTCCACACTTCAGTTTGAATACCTGATTATAATCCGAAATTTCAGCTGAAAATCAGGTTACATGAGTACCCGCAAGTTCTAGGTTTTTTCAAGTATGTGAATAAACAGCCACTAATTTGAAATGTCAAATTTTACACAATAGTGACCTGAGCAATTTAAAAATGTTTGGAGCAACAGTGTTGAAGCTTTGAATATTTTCTATGTACATTGCCTCTTAAAAAAATTGACAAGTCTTCCCAGTGAATCAAGCAACTAGTAAATTGTACTGTGTGAATTTAGAAAAAGTTCTAATGTGGAAACTTGAGAAGTTATGGAAAAAATAATAGCTGATTAGCAGTCTGGTAAGATCCATGGCTGTATTCTCTAAGGTGTGAAATTATCCTTTTCTCTGCCCTAAAATAAACTGGAAAATTATATACAGTTGGTCCTGATGTGTGAAGCTAATTAGTCTGTGAAAAGGAATGGAAAAGCTTTCATTAAGTGTGGAAATTAATTTGACAAGGTAGGAAAATATATATCTGATTCAACTTTAAGAATAAAAATACCCCACCTATTTCACGTACTTCAGGAAGTAATTTTTAATGTCTACATCAGGAATTTGAAATCCCTTCTATATTTATGTTTCCTTGATTTAAAAACAAACTATCCAACTAACCAAGAAAATAAATCAACCTCAAAACACCTTGTAGGCATGGACTCATGGGAGTTATGTAAAATGCATTAGGTACAATTTTAGTAACAAAAATTTCAGTTTAGACAGCATTATATTTCAAGATTTTCTTTAGTTCTAAAAAGTAAAGAATCTGATGAAAGGCAAAAGAATGCTGTTCATGGATATGTCATAGAAAAATTAACAGATAAGTTGTGAGGTTATAGTGTGAAAAAAACACTCGTTCTGAATTCTAAAAAAAAGTAAAAACTTAGGAAAATAAGTGCTTAAATTCATAATATCTTGGCTTTGTACCTGGGACATCCATTAATTTCATTGTTGATGGCTTCCAATTAGTGGCCACCTAGTTTAGTTTACTCCTGTGCAACCTCCTTGAACAATTCAGCCTGTCAAGTGAAAGTCATTAAGTACCATTTGCTAAATGCAAACAAATGCTTCTTTATGTTGCTTAATGTGCACTTTTAAGCAACTAGACTGCTTCTGGAACTTGTGATGTTCCTGAGAAACTGGTAGGGGAGAGTTCACAGTCATGTTCCCAATCAGAAACTAGCTTACTCCTGGATCAAGAATATTAACATGAGAAAAGGAGAAGATTGAATCAAGGGTTTTGTTTATCTGGGGTGAACAGAGAATGTTGAGTGTTGGGGAAGCCAGTTTTGATCTGGAAGGCTGGGTCAAATGTAGAAGAGACATTTAAGACTCAAGAAATTAATATGTGTACTGAAAGGGCATAAAATGCATTGAAAGCATTGTATGTCTCATAGCATGCAGTCATCCTTCTTTATGGGAACGTGCCAAGATTTCAAGATACCTAGTTTGTAGATGAGTAGTTCTTCCACACTAGTAGTTTGATTTGCTGTCCACTGAGGCTTTTCTGAATCCGAAACACTCAAGAGTATCTTATCCGCAGAGCAAGGTACTTAGTCTGGTGGAGGTCCAAAAAGCGGTTTTAAAGCAGTGGTCATTTCAGGGTGGGTGAGGTGAAGGTGGTGTCTTTTGGTGAATCTGCATCTCATCAATGGGATTTCCCTATCTGTGTGTAAAATAAAGTTCTGACTGGGTATGAGGAGAAGCATTTACTTTATGAGGGTAGTCAATTAACAGAGCAGATTGCATTGAGAGGTTTTTGCACTCTCCATCTTTGCCTGAGGCAACGTTTTACGCTTTCCATCCTTGCAAGAATGGACAAAGCTCTGAGCAAAATAGTCTGACATAAGAGCTGCCTCTGCTTTGAGCAGGTGGTTGGACTAGATGTCTCCTGAGGTCTCTTCTAACCTGATCCTGTGAAACTCAGTCTAGAAAGAGGCTTATTTTTAACAGTAAATGAAGCTTGCCAAAGAAAAATTTTGTAAATTGTTATAGTGGATTCTTCATTGTTGAACATATTCACATAAGGATTTCATTTTCATGTACAAGTCCCTCTAGCTTACATAAAAAATGCTTCAGGAAAAATCGATGGCCTGTTTTATAATGAGGTTAGACTAAATGAGTATAATATCCTTCATAAGTCAAGAAATGCCTTTTGTTCACATTGACTGCTTTCCTTCTAGAGTGGCTTTTTGTAACTTTGCTTCTTGATTGACCAAAAAGATTTCAGTCTCCATGTATTTTATGATATGCCAAAGGCATGTTACTGTCTGCTATTTGTTCTGTGTACAGTTTGATAGAGATTAGGGAAGAACTCAGGTGTAAAATGCACAGAAATTTTACTGAAGCAAATAGAATACAAATAATTCTCATTTGTGTGCTTCTCTTCTGTATTTAAATTTACTCCAATGAGAAATGGAAATGTGCCTAGTGGTGTGTTAAATTATTGCAAAGGGTTTTTCACACCAACCAGTCAAGTTAAAGGACTTAAAGCATCTGCATGAAAAGCCACCCTTCTGTTTCACTGGAGATTTTAATACATAAAAAAGAACACTCCTTGCTTAGAAAATAGTCTAACTGGATAGAATAGTAAAATGAACTGAAATTCTTGGGAACAAACTATACTAAAACCATCATTCAGACTAAGATATTAATGACCTCTTAAAAAGCATTGGAGTATTCATGGAGCAAAATTATAAGCCAGATGTTAGAAAGGAAGCATGTTCTAACAGATGCATTCCCACTGGACACCCAAGTTCTGTATTCTTAGTTTTGCCTCTATCTGCAATGTACATGAAGCTTTTTCCTGTCTCTCCACTGTTACAGGCTGATGGTAGAACCGTCTAGAAAGCTATTTATCTGTGCCATGTCAAGCACAGTTGGTGTGTTAGCCAGTAGCTGTGTAGAATGAGGCAGTTAAATGATCTCACAATGGAATAATTCGAAGGCAAGTTTTGAGGGGGCTCCAGAGGTTGAGGAACAAGTTGCTCAATCTGCTATAGACCAAAAACCTGCAACCTGCCCAGGGAGTAATGAGTGTTTCAAACCCATCCACTTTATTAGCAATTCCTAAGAGTCAAAGTAATTTTATGTGAGGCTGTCTGGTCTCACAAGATCCTTGGTTTTGTCAGTGTTTGGTACCCCATGAAGATGAGATGATACCTCTGTTTAGGATTGCTCTCTAGAGGACACGGATGACTACATTTTAGCAGCTGTGAATAACATTTAACTCAAGGCTGCCTTAATAGTAAAAGCAAAAATGAATTTATTTTACTCCAGTGCAAAAATAACTAAAGCAGTTACGTTTAGACACAGTGATGTAGAGGAATAAACGAATACCTACAGCTTTGTGGCAAATTGTAGTTTTTACTTGAAGATGTTTCCTCAGTTCCTTTCTATTACCTTATTATCTAATGAAACTCACTATAAAGATATTTCACACAGCTTTTCTGGGTTGGCAGTCTGTGTATTTCTGAAGCTCCATTCTAAGGCTTGTTATCTCAAAAATAAATACTAGGTTGAGATGAAATACTCCCTTTTACATTCCTTAGCTGTGTTTCTGTCTAGTACAAACTTATTCTTATGTCTCTGCTCATTGTAACTAATTCAATGCTCCCTGAATTTGTCTCCTGCATGTTAAGTTTGAGTTCTGTCTGGTACAGTTTTCTTGCTGTCACATATATATCCCATTGGGATTCCTCACCAAGGCAAGAGGACTTGGTGTAATATCTGATTTAGTCTATAGAGAAAACTGCTTACACAATGAAAATATGCCTTTGCTTGGAAAAGTTGACTTGGGTAGCATTTGAATCACATCTGGGTGTGGGGCCCTTTACATACATAGGTAATTTAGGAAAAGTTTTATTTTAAAGCTCTTTCATTATAAGTAGATGTAACTGAGCACATTGTGTGCAGATCATTTCAAGATGTTCACAGGTTCTAGTTACATTAACAGACTAGCTAATTTGAGGATATCACTGTATTAATTACATTACTTACTGGGGCTAGGGTAAGAAGTTTCTCTTGCATATTTTTTGATAGTTTTATTACTAAAGAAAAAGATGTTCCTTATATGTGAAATGAGTGATAAAAAATGGAGATTTCTCGCATGTTTATTGTAACTAATAATTAATGTTTGTAAACGTGGGCATGTTTGATGGAAGTTGCAAAGAGATTTAAAGGCATGTATTCTGCTTTCCACTATTAAGCACAGTTAAAAAAACACAGAAGGTGCTAATGGTTTTGAAACAACTGGCCAGTTTGGCTGCGTTGGCTAAGAAAGTCAACTTAAATCTGAGACATCTTGAATACCTTCTTTTCATTGGGAAGCCTGGTATTTTTAACAAATTGAGTTTCATGTCACAGAACACTTTATTAACAGCTAAAACAGGAAGGGATTGATTTCTGGCATATCTTTTGTACCAGAAAGTTGTCCACACGGAATACTAATATGTTCCATCTTCCACTTTGCACTAGTGATTTTGGAGCTTGGAAAACTGTTTGACTGGCATATGAGGCATAGTAAGATGCAGTGAAAAAAAAAAAAAAATAGAGTGATCCAATATGGCTAAATGGAGCAAACTGATCACAGAATCACTATTGCAGATTTATTATTTGAACTCTTAAGTTTTTCAGAGTTAGAAACATCACAGCATCAGCCAACTGATGTAAATTTTCCCTCTCTTTGTGCGTATTATATAAAGACATGTTTTGAAAGCAGAAGAGAATCTAGATGCATGATCTCAAAAAAAGACTGTGCTGATACACTATTTTACTGCATTTATTACACCAGGAGTCATTACCTAGGTCATAAAGCCATTGCTAAATATTAACCTCTTTCATTATTTCTGTTATGGTCTTACTCATACCCTGCTTATGAGTGCCCATTACCTCTGACCGTTCCTATTTCTTTTCTTCAAGTCATGGTGATATCTAGGAGGTTATTAAGGTTAAATTATGTATTCATGAGAAAGTCAATTTCTATTTAGAAGGTATAACATCTATTGTTATAACAAAGTAATATATCTTTAAAGGATGTCATCTGTCATTGTTAGCTTTCTGGCAACTCTCATACTACCAGCTATAAAATTGCTCTCATGGAAGAAACTGAACGTTCCAGTATAGCAAACTTCAAAATAGGTGCCCAGCAGATAGGAAAAAAAAAAAAAAAAAAATTGAGATAAGGCTAGTTTTAATTAACATACTGGGTACTTTTGGACACATTTAGTAGATGAGTTCTTACGAATTTCCCTAGGATCAGATACTGCACAGAGGTTTTGTTTGTTCTGTTATATATCTAATAATATTTGTTACTAAAGTAGATAACTAGAATCTATAAATTAGACCAGAATCATTAACAAAACTTAAAATCTTTCTCTTCCCCCCTCAAAAAAAAAAATAAATTAATTTGACTTAGTTCTCAAAGAAGCTAGGAGAAAATACTACATTGTACTTAGATATTCTTAACAACAACAACAAAAAATCAGATGTTTTTCAAAGTATTCATACTAATTCTGGAAGCTTTCAGAAAAGAATCTGCCTCTTGTAAGATCTAGATATATCTTTGATATGTGGAAACATGAATTCATCAGGCAAATCTTATGATGTGCAATAAATAATCAAAATGAGGTGGCTGCTGTGGTTGAAACTATTGGTTTTGCCTGTCCATTTCTTAGAAGGATTTTGCAACCTCAGATTTATATACAGCCTTAATACAGACCAGACTGTGGAATCATGCTAACAGTAAGGAAACTTTTGAGAAAATACCACTGTTATTTTTCTTAGAATATTTTTACATTTATGCCATTAAAATAAAAAAGGGAAGAGTGAATTCAAATGTGGATAAATGAAAAGGTCATATTCTACCCTCCTACCAAAAAACAAGTGCCCTTTTCTGCTTTCTGTTGACTTTTAAGTTTTTGTTATTTCTCTTGGCAAATTCCATTTATTAAAATCAGTTTCTGTTTTGCACAGCTTAACATTGCACATACTGTGTGGCATAATGAAGGATTATTGTAGTTCTGACTACCTATTATGGGACTGAAAGTGAATTTAGCAGACAGAAGTCATTACCATCTGATAGTTGTTAAAGGTCACAAGTGACAGGACCATAGGCATCCTTTCACTAGAATAACATCACAGTTAACAAACTAGAAAATTCTTTATTTCAATGTTGAAAGATGTATAAAATGTGAATGTGTAATACCTTCAGGATAGGAAGCAAGGAAGTTAATAGATATGTGGTGTTTGGTTTTTTATTAGTCACAAACACATTTTTCTTAAGAAGGATCTGTCCTGATAGGTCTTACTTTTTGTTAATTTTTCAAAGCAAATATTTCATTTAAATATGTGTAAGGCACCTTCTCTTAAATTAGAAGTGATCTTTCTGCCAACTCTCTAAGGCTAAGTTTGCTTGCAGCCTCCAAAGGCCTTTTCTCTTCAGAGAAGCTTCATTGAGTTACAGCTGTAATACAAAACATCAATGCAATATTTCAGTGTTACCAGACCTCTGACATTTCATTTTGTTCTTGTTTGCTAGGCTTTTATTTAAAGCATCATATTTGATGTGAGGAAAGAGGAAAGAAAGGTCTTTAGGGCTGTTAAAATTCAGAACATATAAACATAACCACAAAGTTAGAGAAAATACTTCTTTCTTTCAACCTCTAGCTCCATACTTGTGTATACAGGAAATGTGGATGTTATTTCTGTGGCTCTTGGCAATTGTACTAAATTTCATTTGTGCGTCAAAGCATGGGGATGACAAGCTGGAATATGTTGTTTTGTGAGAGGTAGGGAATCCAAAATATTTTTAATCAAAATGTATGCTTGTGACAGGATGTCCAAATGGTTTCACAGGAATACTGAGCAAATAATATTTTGGATTTGATGAATTTTGGAGGGTTCAACCAGCATCTGTACTTGTCTTCTCATCCTATGGCAATGATTGGTCAATTTTACTAGCAAAGCACAGTCTATTCAGCATAGACTTGAACACGGAATATTCTGTTCAGTTGTATCAATCTGACTTTTCTTCCTAGGTCTGAACTAACAAAGAGCTGGATTAATGTCTAATTGCATATTTAACCTTTGGTAGAATGAAGATGGAACTGTAAAGTGGGCCATGTAAAGATCTTAACTGAAGGTTCATTGCCTGTACTATATAACTTTCTGTTTTACTGTACCTTGCATAGCTAACTTAATCTTAAAGGATTGATGAACAAATATAATGGTTTGGATCGCAGAGAGGCTTGTTCAGTTTCTCTTCATTTAGGGAGTAGAATTGAGCTGACTTGGTCTTCCTCATGCCTGGTGTTTCACAGTAATGTTCACCCAAGCGGTAACTGGGAAACTTCCTGCCATTTGTTCAGCCACATGGTCAAAAGAGAACTAATGTTATATCCAGACTAATGTTCCTTCAAAGTTTGTCTGGAGAGGTATCTCTTGTTATAGTATGGCTGTAGATCACCATAGCCCTTTTAGCATTCAGATGTGAGGGCCTCTAGAAGTTACTTGGTTTATAGAGCACTGGAACAGGCTGCCCAGAGAGGTTGTGGAGTCTCTTTCACTGGAGACATGCAAAAGCTGCCTGGACAAGTTCCTGTGTCATGTGCTCTAGGTGATTCTGCTCTGGCAGGGGGGTTGGACTACATGATCTTTTGAGATCCCTTCCGACCCCTAAGATTCAGTGATTCTGTAATAGCATGATGTTTTCATGTATACCTTGGTTGACCTTTACCAATCAGCACTCATTCATTGCAGTGTTAAAATTTACATGTTGACAAGTCTTTTAATGTTTCTATTACCTCTATCAGGGTTTTTGATTTATAATCTCTGATGTCCATGAGAGATAGTTAACAAAAGCAGATCTGCTAATCTTGGGTACAATTCTGCTTTTTACAATAATTTAAACATGGGAGGGGTATGTGGATTGTTTCTTGTGTAAACTGATAGAATCAGGATCTGGCACATCAAATGTTTTATCATTTTCAGAGAATTTTCATCTGTAATTTCTGAAGCTCGCTGTCTGCATAAACTGAAATTTCTTGTACTTGAATCAATAATACAGTCTTGCCTACAACATTCAGGTATCTGTCCTGTCTAACAAAACTCTCAGATGAAAGAATTTTGGCCCTAGCAAAAAGTAATTTCCATTTCAAGACTGGGATAAAAGCAATTGATTCAAGATGAAATCACAGTAGTTAATTTGAATAAATGTCAGTCGTGGGTATGCAATATTTTTTTGAGATGAAAAACTTTATTGAACATAATACAGCAGCTGAAAAAACTATCCCCCTGCAGAAACTCAAAATTAAATACTTGGTCAAGCAAAGATAAACATTAAAAAATTAATACCCTGTTGAGCAATATTATAACATGTTATTACTAGTACCAGTACAGCACATCAGTTCCGAGAAAGGCAATAGCTCATTGAAAAATGTAAAGATGTCAGATTGTTATAGAGGTTTGATTATCTTTAATAGTCACTAGACGCTAAGCATGAAACACTATTTGCTATAGTCCAGGCTCAGTGGCTTATCCCATTTGTGACAAATTATAAATATGAGTGTGGGGGCTAGTCCTTTACAACCAAGTTACTGGAGATAGCTTAGTTATTATACTAGAAAGGGAATGAGATGTCTAATGCTTTGGGTAGGTGAGGGCTTTAAGGCAATATGATTTGTAAATTAATGGTAATTTAATTAAATGGAAGTTCCTTTGTAAGGACTCTTAATTAAGCAAGTGCTTGCTGAAAAAAAGAAATAGCACTCAGTACATACCAAGGAGCCTGTATAATGTGTAGGAAGTGAAGTTTACTAGTGTACATGCCATACTTGCCTACATTTGAGTGTGAATATCAAAATACATAGACATATTTATTATTTATTCTTACATTTCAAAACTATTTATGCCTTAGCTTTGGAAAAGGAATCTTGTGTAGGCCTCGAAAGTAGACAATGCTTTTAGCCTGCTTACCCAAGCTGTTATTCCTGTGTGATGTACACCTCATAGGGGTCATCCCAGTGGTTTTGCTGCTCTTTGTATTGACATGTATCATGGCTATTCTGAAGAGTCACGTTAAGGGTTAGTTAATATCAATAATACTATTATTAGGTAACCTGAAACTATTCGCTAAATTTTAACCTCTAATGTAAAATGGGATTTTTAAATGTTTCTAAGCTATGAGAGATATCAATTCTGTTTTGTTTCATGACATAGCCTTCTTTTTCCTCTTCTGTTTTTGATTTTTCTGGTATATTCTTTTCCTCATAAGCCTTAAGGTTTTGCTTAAAACAAGTTTACCACTCCCCAGCGTATTTTGGTTTACTCCGCTAAAGTGTGCTGAAGTGTCAGAAGCTATGCTGCTTCTAAAAAAGTATAATGTAATCCTGACAGTCTATAATGAGCTTAATTCTAGTGATTTATGACCACTTGAGGGACAGCAGTGGAAATAAGGGCAAAACCTTTGTCTTTAAGTATTTTTTGCATGTCTGGAAAAAGTTTGAATGTCTTGCATTCTTTTGATGAACAGACTAATATGATCTCCTACTCTATTCATCACATGAGAAACATTCCTCTGAATATAGAAACTTTAATAATTTTCTAGGCTTTTTTCAGAATAAGTATTTCACTAAAATAAGTGGGTTGAGCTTCTATGCATTAGTAATTTGAGTGGGTGAAGAAGCAGTAATGTGAGAATGGTGGATAAAGTAGAACACAGGGTCTAAAGAGGATGCAGTTGTGTCTGAGAGAGATCCAGTAGTTCCAGAAAGTGGCATCGGTAAATAAATTAGTGTATAGAGCAGTTTTTACAACTGAAGTCCTGTCAGTATAAGTTGGGAAAGATCTTTACTTTCTGCTCTAGTGACATGAGGTTGATGTAGCTGTAGTTTTTGTCCAGTGAGTAGCACAAATAGTCACTGTGGGGTAAAACCTGCCCATTTTACAAAGGTAAACATGAAAAGAGCAGGTTTGGGGAGAACATTTTACCATCACATCCAGTTGCTGGACCCTAGTCATTTGCTCTTCAGAACCACAGTTGCTCAACTCAAGTCTCTTGTGCTACTTGTTGGCTTCTCAACCTTGTGGTTCAGCAGTGTCTGCACACACAGGCTCAGAATAGAGAACATGCTCAGACAGAAGCTAGTTAGAGGATTTAATAGAAATGAGGTTGCAGTGTTCAAGTAGGGCTTGTTCAGACTGGTCTACTAAACAGCAGCTTGCTTAAATATGTCAGCTGCTTTTCTTCCCTTTTTCCTGTATTTTCACATGCTTATTTTCCACTCATACACCTTTAAGCCCCTTTTCACCTCCAGTAGCCCTTAAGGTGATAAAGTCTCTTGGGTTGCATGATTTTGCAAGGGAGAATGCCCTTCACAGTTCTCTTAGTGGATGTGTGCCCTGAGGGTAGTATAACTCTTTTCTGAGGGTGTAGGACTCCCTGTTTAGTGTTTTCTGCCTTTGCTGGTTAGGCTGCTTGGTTATGTTCGTGTATCACTATTGGTCTGCTCCTTGCTGGGTCTTTGTTTATTATGATTATCCTTTAGACAGATACTCTAATGCTTATAATTGATCACTAAAAAATATTATTCTCTCACCTCTATAAGCAAGTAGTGTTTTTGTTTTTGTAGCATGTCTAGAGATTCAGAAGTTGATGAATAGGCAGGGAGGAAAAAAGGTTTCCAGGTATTCTGGCAAATTTATTAAAGGTAACCTTGGAACCACATGAAAGAGTCAACAAGCTCTTTTACCGCTTTTAGTCTTAATACTGAAATGGTGGATCCTTTAAAATTACTAGATAATAAATTTATCTTTAGAGTATTTTTTGCAGGAATGCAGTTAAGGACATAAAACTAGGTGACCCTGTCTGGGTCACTGCAGCCTACTAACACAGAATAGCATTCAACCAGGCCTAGTTTCAAAACCTTCAGTTAAATGGCAAACACCATTTTTTTAAGTACCTAGTGATTGATAACCCTATGTTCTGGTAACAGTGAAGAATATGTTCAGTAAGATTTGCAATCTTAGAAAGTAGGCTAGCCACAGATTATATAAAATATCTCCCTTTTCCCCTTACAGAAAAAAAAATAAAAATCCCACACTCATCAACAGTTCTGTGCCAAAGTAATCAAGAAATGTCCCTCAGACAATTGTGGCACAAACAGTGTACTCTAGATGTTTTCATAAAGCTAAGTAAATCTAATCTGCATATTAAATGCAGCTTTAAACTTGACTCTAATGATCTCACTGAACTTGTTTATGCCGATGAGAGACTGTACTTTTCCCAAATGTCATCATGGCCCATGCCACTGTGGAACTGCAAGGGAGGGAATTTATTTGCAGTTTTAAGGAAAAGGAGCCACTATTTCAGACATCTTTAAGTACTTTACACCATAATAGACTGTATTTATAAAAGAAATGAGGGCCTTTTTTGAGACAATATAAACACTTCTTGTGACAGTATGTAGCTAACCAGTTATCAGTCAGGTAATTGCCAGAGAGGAAAGAAACTGTTCCTGAAGCAGCTGTCAGATCTCTGTGTGATATTAGCAAAAAGATCAATTCTGCTCTATAGAGAAGCATTCTTTCCCAGGTAGGCTTCACTCTGTGCTATACTACTGAGAAGCTGGCACCCTGTACTTGAGATTTAATGTTGCTCAAAACTTTCTCTTTGAAGTCCCCAAAAAGCCCTTCTTGCCAAACAGCACATTATTTGCTATTTATGCCCCAAACAGGTGTGGGACACAATTAAGCTGCTTTAAAAGTGAGTATGTACTACCATAATGCAGCCTTTTGCCTTTTCTGAGACTTCATATTGGACTCAATCCACTGTTAGGCATGGCACTTGGGTCACACTGAGTGCATGGTGTTTTATTGATCAGTCTTTAGCAATAGCTTCTTAAAGGCAAATGAAGCAAATATTTTATTAAAAAGTAGTGTTGGTGCTCATAAATCTAATAGATGCCAAGGCCATATGAATAAATAATTTTTTTCAGACTGTCACCTGAAAAATACATGATCATTTTTATTGCCTTGCTCTAGTTCTACCAGAGGTTGACCTTGAGTCTTTTGAGTGGTTTGGGATGCTATTTACTGAGTTTGTGACTTAAAACAGACAATGTGGAGCTTAACATGAATTCAACCGAATTTGGTATTGGATTATGTAACAGGTTCCCCCAAACACTTAGAATTCCTATCATTCTGGTTCATGCCAAAATAACACTGTTTTGAAAGGGGTTTACTCCAGGTTTTGTTGTACAGAACATGTTACTTGGTGGAAAACGTGGAAAAGACAGGAGAGTTTTCCCTTCTTTTTGCCAGAATCTGCATGTAAGTACAAACTTTGAGTCTTAAGTTTTGATAGTTGTTGAGGGAAAATGATACTTGAAGACTAAATACGGTATTACAGGATCTCATATCCAGTGGAGAGTAAATAATTGACCTGACAGGGACTGGCAGTAGCAGCTAGATTTCACACTGAATTTAAAATGATGACACAGGTAAAGAGGCAGAAGGGAAAAAAGAAACATCTGCAGTTACAGGGTAGGTAGAATCACAGCTTCTGACATGAGAAAGTGTAAGGATGCTGGTGGGGTATTTCCCTAGATTGTGAATGTGAGAGAGAAAGAATATAACCAGGTGATGTTCTCTCACTTACTTAGACAACTGAGGAACATATAGTAATAAAGCCCTCTTCTTCTGGGGGGAAAAAATAAGCTACTTAGGCAGTGGTATGTGCCTCGGCCAAATCTTTCTAAATATTTATTCTTAAGTATACAAAGAACTACTTCTATAATCTTTGCTTTCAATTGCAGAATCATATTAGAGTCAGTTATGAGAACCAGCTTCTCCACTGTGTTTACTCTTTCTGCAAACATTTTTTACCCCCTCAGAGTTAACATCATGTAAGATGTTAATCCAGCATTATATGTTCTATGTTTAGGACGTATCTTCAGATTTAACCCTGTTAATAGAACAGAATGAATTGCATAGAATGACCAAACTACTGGAACCAGAAGCATAACTGTGACAGTAGATAAACTTGTAATTCCAAACAGCACTTTGTGTGTTTAATGTCTCTTGTAGTTTGGTTAGAAGACACGTAAAGCTCGTTCACTGGCATGTTTTCCTTTAACTCTGCTCTAGTCTTCAAGTAGAGCTTCTAGCCAAGAACTCTTGACCCTTGCTGCTGCTGTGGAAGCTTAATTCAAGCCTTTGGTGTCATTTGGTTCACTGAGGTTAATTATGGGAAACCAGTGTAAAAAAAGACAGTCTCCTTCCATGTTTTGGTATAACATTTATTGGTCTCCTGGGTTGAGAAAAGATAATGATGGCATATTCAGGTCACTTTAGTGACACAGCAGCTGTAAGCTTAACTTTTAAAAGTTTGATTTCAACTGTGAGTTTTTGTTGGCAATGGACAGTAGCTAAAAAATATGATTAAAGTGGCACCCTCTGCCAGCTTGTCTTCTTTAATTTATGCTTATTGAGATAAGGTGACAGCAGTTTAATTTAAAAAAAAAATGTGCTAGCTTGTAATATTACATGTGGTTCACTTAGAAGTGACCTAGTTCTCAAAGACTCAATAATAATTTTATATGCAATGCTAATATCCTCTCTTCTGTCCCAAACTGCTTTGCAGAGATTGGGCTTTGTAGAGAAAAGTTGCCACTACATGTATATTATGATCTAGGTTCCATAGCACACTGCCACTGGAAATGTAAAATTCCCCCTTTAAAACAAACAACAACAAACCCAGATGTATTCAGGTATGCAAACTCCATTGTACACTACTCTGGTGTTATGGTTAGATGATTAATTGAATAAATTCAGTTTAGGCTCATGTAAGACAACTTTCTGGCAGTGTTCATTGTGTTTTTTGTTGCAAACAAATGTTGCATCTTTTTCCTTGATGGGAAACTCTTTTTTGATACTATTCCAAACATACCACAGTCCCCAGTTCCAAAACACTTGTTCCAGTTCCTTAGGTGATTTATTGGTAACTCCGTTTCTGTTTACTAAGATAAAACCATGAGAATGAAGAGAGCAAATACAAGTTGTAAAATTTGGCTCTCATCAATGGAACCCACACATACGAGTAGAAATGCAGTAATTTCTGCAGGGTGGCTTTGAGTCATACACAGATGTAGCTTCTACAGTGTCAGTGAGCAAATAGTAAGTTCTTTCTAAAACTAGTGTATCAAAGTTAAGCATGCGAAGGTGAGGTGAATGGGAAAGCAAGGTAGCCTGGAAATGAAGAATGAACACGGGTCTTCCTGAATCTGCTTGATATATTGTTTCCTTTACTTTGCAGGCTTCGTTGTCTTTCTTTTCTCAGAGACACCGAGTGCAGGGAGGGAGAGGAATCACTAATTACGTGATGGTTGGTGGATGGAAAGCGTGAGCCTTGGTCTTTTGAAGAGAAGATGAGCTTGGGAGATGGAGGGACATTATGTAGAAAAAACAGTAGTTCAAGCCTCCAATGAAGCTATAGGTTTGGCTCAGATTTTTGAAAAGGCTGGGAAGTTAAGGATTTTTCACCACATAAAACTTAGATAAGGAAAAAAAAAAAAGATATTTCATAGGATATTGTTTGTCTCATTTTTAAGGGAGAATCGTAGGCTGTAGACAACACTTAGCAATAATTCCTGTCACTTTTCTTCCACATGAATTTGGGTCAGAACACAAATTTAATAACATTTGCTAACTCAAACTTTCCTCTCATTTAATTTTTTGGTATATGATTATTTTGAACCACTTTACTCTTTTGCAGTTCAGAATGATTTTTCATTCATTGAGAAAAACTAAAACTTTTGACCCAGTTCTGCCACTTTCTGCCTTGCAGAAGGCATCAGCACTTTCAAAAGTTCAGCCTAAGGTCTTCTCTCATTCATTGTTCCCCATATGACTATTAAAAGCAGGAGCTAGAGTCCGATGTAAAAATATTGGGAGAAACCTTTTAGCAAAAACTGAATGTTTTTAGGTACTAGTACACTATGGAAAAAGGATCTTGCTGATAAAGTGACTAATGATACCAAATCCCTCACATCTTGAACTGTTGTCTTATCTAGTAATTTTGTTAATTTTGATTGAGACATTAGATATTTGAATCTATATACGGAGACAACAATCACATTCTTTGTGTTGGAGCTACAGTAACATTAAAAAGTGAGTTGAGTATTGGGCTCTTTTCTGTGCACAGTAACATTCTACTTTTGTTTGAAATTAATATTGTCTTAGAAGGAGATATTAATCCCTGTCCTTAGAAGAGAGTAATGAAGTTTTAATACTCCAAATCAAGCTGGGAATAGAAGTCAAATTAATCTACATAATTTGATATGACAAATGCATCACATGCTTGCTGGTTGTTTTTCAGACAAATGGAGTGCATCTTTCCTTATTTCTCTAGATATGGAAGTAAAATTCAAACACATGAAGGAAGGGTAAAAAAATGTAGTCATGTTTTGGGCAAATGTTATTACAGGAGTCCTTTTGAAAGAAAATGGAACCACCTTCTTGCAAAAAAAAAAATCATAGCAAGACATTTTAGCTTCATTAATATGTTTCACTTTAATCTTCAAGTAGAAAATTGATCTTGTTTTAAGCATTTGATCTATGTAAGATAGTATAACAGATAATATTTCTGAGTTGCATTCTTCCATCTCTTTTTTAATTGTCTGACTTTGCCTACTGTAGTTTCAAAGTGGACCTGCTTTCAGATTACAAATTCAAGAGTGGTCTGTGCTTTTAGCTCTTCCCCATGAGTATGTTTGATCATCTTCTCCTCTGCCAAGTGTCTCAGCTGCTCTTGGGTACTTACAGCCTCTGCCTCTGTTCTGCGCTGTTCACAAATATCTACTGTTTGTGAGCTGTGCTATTGCACTTCCCCAGCAGGCTCACTGAAATGGTACAAAATGCAGGCTGCACATTAGGTTAGTAAGATAAATGGTATTTTTCTTTCCTTTGAGCATGGAACCTATATCCCAATATGCTTAAATCTAGAAGCCACAACTTTGTTAAACATGGAGAAAATCCACTTACTGGGTCTTACTTGGCAGTTATGATTAGAAATATATAAGTATGTTCCAATATGGATTTTTTTTTTTTTTACTGGATCTCATTATGAACCCAATTCCTGAGATCAGTACAAACCCAGGAACAAGAAAAACAAAATTGAGAGATTGCTGGAAACATACCCACAATACCTCCCTTTTGCTTGTGTTAAAGTATGAATTGAGTTGCCTTGTAATATAGCCAGGCAGTGTGGTTTTAGCACTGTTTGCTTCTCAGGGTTTTCTGTCTTCAGCAAGGTGCATCATGAAGCTTCATATGAGCAGTGTCTTAATTTTTCTTTTCTGTCTTTTGTATTCCTTTCAAATTTTTTTCTTTCTGCCTCTCATTTTCTGAATTGTCATATGTTGCATTCACACTTTTTAGCCTTTTTGCTGTGCAACTTGAGTCTTCTGAGCTCTCTTCCTACTGCTGTGTAATTTCTGATGTTCAGTGTCCCTTCAGCAGCTGTGAAATGTCAGATAAAAATCTGTTACCTCCCATTGACATGATGTGCATTCCTGCTCAAATTGGAAGCGTTAAGAGTAAGATGATGTAACTGCAAGGAAAGGCTGAGTTACAAAGAAGTTAATCATCGCGTTTCACTCCAGCTTTCATTTTCTGCAAGTTCTGTTTGACTGCAGCAAATCCAACAAAGCTTCCTTTGCTGCTTGCAGGAAACACTGATGGGCTTCTGGACAAGGAGCTTTTTCAGATCTGAAGCCCCTCTCCTTGATGACTTATGGGGGAGCTCTGGAAATGTTTTACAACAAACTGAAAGTTCTGACTGCCACAAGTGCATTGCAGCACTAGGCTGATCTGTAATTAAAACATTTGTTCTTGTCATTTTTTGCTTATGGTATGCCAGTACTATGAAAATAAATATTTTAATGCAGAATGGATGGCAAGTAGCATAATAAAGAGAAAAATGTTGTATTCGGAAGATAACAAAAGAGTGGCTCTTTGTTGTTTAGGAATTGCCTTAGTCTTTAGGTCACAAGGACAGTATGACATTTATTTCTTAAACTTCAGAACTGTGTACTTTACGTACAAATACTCAGCATAACTAGCATTACAGTCTCAGTGCTGCCTATGAAACATGTAGAAATTTGACTTTCTGAAACAGCAAAGGCCGCATATAAAATCAAGCAGAGAAAGAACTCCGTCCCTAGCTGAAAACCTCTGAAAACACAAGACTGAGGTAGTTTATTGCTAGGATAAGAAAGAAGAAGTTTCTGAACAAAATCAGGAGTCTTAGAGGCCAGGTATTTTCAGGTTTTTTATCGGAGGAAATCGCTAGAGAACATCCTGATTGAGATATGTCAAAATGTTGCCTTTATGCTTACTGATTTGCATATGTAAATATGCTGAGAGTTACTGAAATCCATGATACTAAGGAAGGTGGCTCCTCGTATGGGTAGAAGGATAGAAGTAATTTATGTTTGATCCTGAAGACCTGCAGAAGTCCTCATGAAGTTCTGTGATCTGCTGAAATAAATCTGCTCTTGAGCTTTAAGCTAAAATCTAGTGGAAGAAAACTTAGGATGTAGCTAATGAATGCAAAATAGCAATGGTGAGAATAATGAACAACTGCCAGACATGCTTGTAGTC
This sequence comes from Apus apus, assembly GCF_020740795.1. NCBI lineage: Eukaryota > Metazoa > Chordata > Aves > Apodiformes > Apodidae > Apus > Apus apus. The sequence continues at coordinate 12,469,611 of NC_067294.1, read as the reverse complement.
TGAGCAAAATCCGTGCTATTTCCATGTTTTATTACCTAAGCTGGAATCCTTGATTAGTATTTTAATTTCTAGAAAGAGTTAGTAATTTTTGACAAAGAAACCCAAACCTTGCTCTTTTAAAGGGAAGCCATGATATCACATCAGAGCTGTACTCTAAACATATTGGCTTTTTTTTTTTGGCTTTGTGATGTTATGGGCCAAAGTGTTTTAGGGAGATCTGTATTCTTGTGATTTAGTGAACATTTTTAATTCATGTGTGTCCTTGTCTGCATTCTAATTGAGTTAGTTTGGGTGAATAGGATATAGGCGGTGTTAGAAGTGGCATATACACATGAATATTACAGCTATTACCAGATCTTTTTGCTGCTTCATAATCATTACTAATTATATGCTTTTGTTCTTAACTGGTGAATTGGCTCACCTAACTAGTCAGCTGCACTAAAAGTACAGATTGCTGTTTTAATGGGTTCCATAATGTTTTCTCAGTAGACCACAATATGATTGCTGTAGGCATTTGTAACATCTTGAACACAACTTCCTGTGTTCAGGTATTTTGTAGGAGTTTGTTTTTTGAAATACTGATAAATTATGATTGATTCTTTGGAGGAAACGGCCTTCTATTAAAAAAGAAACAAACAACCGCAAACCCAAACCCTTGAACATAGCAACAGATTGATAATATTATCTGGTGGAGAGTTAAAGCAGTCTAAACAAGTGAGAAGAGGCCTTGTTAATTGTGGTCATTATATTTCTAAATTAACATAATAGAGTCTGAAAGTAATAGAGTTTATAACAAAAGAGTTTTATTTATCCTGGTCTCTGACTTCCCCCTCTTTTTAAGTAGCTAAATAATAATAATAATTTTTCAGAAAGCTGCATGTAAATTATCTTGTTTTGCAGGGATAATTCCTTCCAGGAACTTATGAATGTAATATTTTGCTACAAACCCATCTAGTTTTGGAAAATAAGCTAGAGCACTTGCTTTAATATGCAAGGAATTTATATGAAGCTGGAAGAAACTATTAAATTAATACCCTGCATTATATTGAATGGAAAAAATTCCAACTGGGTGTCATAGAGTTCATAATCCATACTTGTGATAGAATTGTGATTTTCTTAGTTTATGTACTTGGAAACTGAAATACCATGAAGATGTTTGTTTTTTCCCAAGGACAGACAAGGACTGCTTGCAAAGACGGTCTTCTGACTTACAGAGCTTTGTCTCATTTCCTGTGAAGGAAATAATCAAATCTTTCTTAGTTGATATTCTCAATTTTGTCTATATAGGGAATAAGATTATCCCTTCCGTTTGGGGAAGTCCCTTCTACACTTTATTTTGAGCATGGACACAGTTGGACTGCAGTTCGTGAGCCTCTGCTTAAACTGGGAGCACCACAGCCTGTAGGGAGTGGTCATAAATACCACCTTTTAGCCTTAAATATGGGACGCATGTATTAGGCTTGATCTGTCTACCTATGGACTTGTAGCACAGTCATATTGCTGATCTTGTACAAATAAATCTGATAGTCTTCCACTTTGAAGGTTCTCAAAGCCAGAAATGGCAAAGTGTACTGCTTATGTTTTAGCAGGACAATTTGTGGGGCTACAGTACAAGTGCTGTAATTTTGCTGAGGTGAATATATAGGGTTAGGTTATAAAGTTAGTGAGGCTTTAGCCTCCTCTTCATTCTGTACTCCTAGCAAAGTGCAGCTACATGAGTTGGATCTTTCTGAACGACTATAGGGACATATATTTCTCACCCAATTTCATGTTTTTTAAGAATTCAGCACCAGTTCTGGGTTCACTTCAGTCTTTCTTCTTATGCCATGTTCTTTGCCACATTTCAGTTGGATGAGCTTATATAGTTGAATCACTTGGGTGGTGCCTAGATGGGTTGGAAAGGTAGTTCTTCTTACAAAGTCAATGGGACTTTGAAACTCTTTCCTACCTTTTCTGAAACATTATTATTTGGTAACTGCTTATATGCCAAAGCCATCAGTTTGATAAGCTTTTTTAAGAGAATTTAAGATGCATCTCTACAATAGTGGTAAGTGAAGAGGAGCTTTTAGGCTGAATTATTGTTCCTCCATGAATTGTTACTTTGCAAATGGCATCACAAAAAATATATAGGCTTCCCCTGCACACAGTCTAAAGACAAAAGTGGACAAATGGAGTAAAACTCTCTTGATAGTACAACAGTGTCATACTGTACCTGTGTGTTTGTTATCAACTCAAGTGATTAATGCTGCAGATTATTGCCTTTGTTTAACCTCTGATATTCAGCAAGGGAAGTAATCTAGAATCATAGAATTTCTTGGGCTGGAAGGGACCTCTAAAGGTCATCTAGTCCAACCCCCCTACAATAAGCAGGGACATCTCACATTAGAACAGATTGCTTGGAGCCCCATCAAGCCTGACCTTGAACCGTGGCTTTGTTCACTTACTGTTCACTGTCTCCACTGAAACTGGTGACTTGAAATAGAGAAAAGCACCTTTTTTCTTGATGTTTTTTTTTTTAGGCGGGATTGATATCCTTCTTTAAAGATGAAGTTAGAAAGTGTGCTTCTGCTGCTACAAAAGCAACTTGTATTTCATTTCTCCAAAATCAGCCTATTTAGCAAAAGAGTTATGATAGTGTTTTCCTTTTTCCTTGGAGCTGACTGTCCCCTGGTTGAACAATTTAGTCTGCTGTTTTGTTTTGTTTGTTTGTTTTTTAATACTGCTCAAAAATTAAAATAAAGCAAACACGTTTATAGCAGTTTATCTTTAATATGACATCTGTCGTTCCATGGAATTCCCTCAGTAACAATGGACCTGGATATCTGTCAGACTAAGTGCATGAATAATTTAAAAAAACAAACTACAGAACAACCCTGTTTTTCTGCTGTAATTCCCTCTTTGAGAATAAGATTGTGTCCTGGAATGGTTATTTGTGTGTATAGCAGTGCTTTTTACCAATGATGCATGTATGTTTTTCTGTATTATCACGGTTGCCTTATCAAGGGGTAATATGTCAGTCACAGAAATAGAGTGCAAATCTATTTTCATCTCTTATTGTCTCTAATCTGCTTCAGATCAGCTACCTAAGCTATACCATAAAAGGCAGCATTCCCCTTTGTCAAAGGCTAGAAACGACTTCAGATAGAACTTTTTGATGGATTGTCAATAGGTGGAGCTAGTAAACAGGAACAAATGTGAAGTTTTCAAAATCAATGTTGCTTTTTTTAGATATGACTCTCTTGGAGTCCTAAGAGACCAACTTCATACACAGTGTTTGAGAAGTTTCTTTCTGTAACTGATGTGATTGAATTAACATTTAGTCCTGTAGTATTAGTAAATCCTAAAATATTGAACAGTTGTGGAATATGGATGTGAGTGTTAATCCTCAAACTCAGACTAACATCAAAGAGCTAGAGTACTCAGGATATCAGTGTCAAAATGTGAAGACCAGTGAGATTCATGATTGGCCTTAAAGAGGTTGAGGTTAAAGAGGTTACAGTGGGAGTTAGTGTTGAACTGTATGACCCCAAGCCAAATGCCAGCCTTAGTTGGCAGGTATTAGCAGAATTTCAGTTCACTGGCACTTGCTATCTTGCCTGAACTTGTTCCTTCTGATTGTGGACATTATTGTTCATTTCTTACATAATCACCTGTTGTTTTACCACAGTGAATTTGCCTTAGTTCAGACACTGGTACTTATTTTTTTCTTCTTCTACCTCCCTAGAGTACTGTTTTTTAAAGCAGTTGGACTCAAAGTAAATGTGATCTTTGGAAAATAACATACTCGCCTTCCTGCAGTCTAAGCAGCAGCTCCATGCAATTCTTAAGCCCTTTCATAAGGTGACAGTCCTTTGTCACGTTTCTTATCTGTGTATTCTGTTACTTAGCTGCCAAAGGAATTACATCATTTAAGGGAAAACAATACAAATCGCAAAGCTTCCTTGAGGCTATTGTGACTTATTAATCATATTCAGTAATTGTGTTCTAAAGGCAGTTCTCCTACTTGTCAGTAATTCACAGCTTTTCGTTAAATGATAGTTTTGATTATCTTATTATCCCTCTGAAAACTGTTTAGTCATAAAATATTCATAATTGTAACCTTGGTACTACAATTCAAGAATGTCTCATTAATAGAAGCATTGACATTACAAGTAGGTAAAGTTTATATTTTGCCATAATGTGTCATAATGAGATATAGACAGACCATTTTGCACAATGACAGTATTTCATATTAAAAAATAATACCGGGTCTCTTTAATGATTAAATTTTATCCTATAACCATGTCAGTGAGATGCTGAAAGACTGAATAGTTTTTCTCATGAGAAGTATGCTATTTCCCTAGGGAAAAAATCCTTAAATTTTAGAGATGTAATCTTGGAATTCATTCTCACCTTTGGAAAGTCTGTTTTCACCCTGTGACTGGCAAGTTTCATGCAGTTCTGGGCCCCAAAGTCCATGGTTTTTTACATCATATAATACCAGTGTCAGCATCTGCAGACGATCTTTTTGAGTTGGTTTACACCAACACACAGTCTTACAATTTGTAAAATCTGACATTTTTGCTTATAAGAAGATTAATATTGTACTGCCTGCCCAGTTCCAAATAGATCCTTTTATACATTAGTCAAAGCTGCACATTCTTACATGCCAAGTTAAATTCAATATTGATGAAGCTGTAGATTTACTTGATGTCTCATGTTGAAGCAAACCTGAATATAATGACATAGCTGGCCACATGGAGATCCCTGAGCCTGTGCATGGACCTTTTATTAGGCCACTAGTATAGTATCACCTATCAATTCTATTCAGAAGAACTTAAATTGCTCTCAAGTGCCATGAACACCTGTATACATACGCAAGAGTCACATATGAGATGTTGTCAAAAAAAAGTCAGGAAGCAGAACTTTCACTTTTTATTTCAGTGAATGGGGTCTGTAACTGCTTCTTCCCTTCCATAGTGTTTCAGTTTGTTACTATTGTACCTATGCCTTGGTTTGAAAAACGTGTCTTGTGGAAGGTTTAAAGAGGGCCATGCTTCCTCCAGTACACTGAAATCACATGTGACTGGGATATGGTATTTGTGCTCTGTCACATGAGTTCCCAGCCACGTCACATCACAAGTAACTCTGGAACTGCTGCTCGGTGAGATGAACCCACTGGTAGAAGGTGACCAACAGCTGAAGGGAGTTAGACCCTGTCATCACCAAGTCTACTTCACATTGAGGACTGAGAGAGCTACTTAACATTGTACAATACCTAAAAGCTTGTGCAGAATTAACTTACGTGTAATGATAAATAAATAATGGGCATTTCAGTAGCATATTTACTAGGAGGAAAGAAAACACAAGCGCTAAGCCATGTCCTTTTTTAAAAGCTGTCTTGGAAGTTTATTTGACTTGATTTGTCCCCATGTTGTCCGTACTTTTGCTTTCACCAGAGGCACCACGCTGCTGAACTACTCCAGCTTTTCCATTTGCAGATATTTATTAGCATGCACTTAAGCACTGATGTTTTCCTGTTATGTAACTGTGAATCTGCAATATTAAAACAACAGACCCAAATTTTAAATGATTACACACTTAATTGCATTTCTCTCATGGAAAACTGCCTTCTGACTGTACAGTGGCTACTGCAGTGAATATGTGAAATGATCATTATTGTGAAACATTCTGGAGAGTGCTCACATTTGATAAGAGCAGTAGGAGCCTGCTTGATAGCTAGCAATTAATTAGCAGAACACCATATGTTAGTGGACTCACAGCAGATGTGTGTGTGTGCCTGTGTGTGGCAGAACAGGGTAGAAAATTCTACAGTTGCAATTCAAGAAAGAAAAAAGGCTAATCTAAGCCAGGAGCCAAGAATAGCCACTTCAATTTGTTTTCAAGAAGCTTTCTGAATGCTTAAAAATGTTTTTATTTTTACTGTAGTTTTCTTACTGTTAATTCTGTTTGTGTGACTTCTAGTGTTACCTAGTTACGTGATAACTGAGATTTCTTTTTTCATTTCCACTGACAGGAAGCTCATATGTCAAAGCCTGTTGTGTCATACAGCAGTTTTTCCAGGTGTGCCTGTCACCTATATTAAGAAAGCAAAATTTGCTTTGTAACCTAAGGACTAAAGTACTAAAACAGTGCTTTTTCTTTACATAATACTCTTTCAATATTGTTAGCCATTCCTTCAAATGAGCTTCTGTTTTTCTTGCTGTAGTAAATTATTCTTAGTATCTTCCTTTAAACTTGATGTACTTAATTCCCAGTCAGCTGACTATTATTAATATTTCATATCACCTCAAATGCTGCCAAATTCAACTCTACAAGGTACTGAAGAGTCCACCTAGTGGAAAGGCAGATCTGACACCAAGCTCAAGTTTAAATAATATAAGGCAATATGACTGTCATCCATTTTTTATGCAGTCTGCATGAAGTGAATTTTGAGATCTCATAGAAAATTAGTGAGCAAAAAGGAAATTGCTTGTGGATACATAATTATAGTTTGTGGATTGAGCTAATTGGTAGGCTTCCAACAAAACTTCATTTTGATTTTTAAAAAATCAGTATTTTAGCTCCCCCTAATTTTGCTCTTGAAAAATTATGATGTGATTCAGAGTGAGGTACAGCCCCATGGAAGATGCAGTTCCCCTAAATCTTTCAAATTAGGTGAAAAACAGGCAACCAAAAAATTACAAGAGCAGGTTTTAAACAGGGTAAATAACAGCACCAAGAAAGGAAATGGCTTATCTAAAGCACATGAGTAACAGAACAGAACCTGGTGTTCTTGAAACCTTATGCAGTAGCCTTTTGATTAGGTGTTTTTTTACTATGTGTAACTAGGTTTTACTACAGTTCTGTGATTGTGTTGCAAGAATTTCCTGTGCCTTTAGGAAGACAGAGTTAGGCCACCTGAGTTGGTTTTGGGAATATTGTGCCTTCTATGCATGCTCCTGCTACTATCCTGTTATCTTACCTTTCTGCAATGGATCTCTTCCCCCTTGTCCTAACCTAGCAATTATTTTTATTTCTGTATCTGCCATCTATCTCCCTGCACACCCCCAGGTTCATGTTTTGTCACATTGAAAAAACTTTTTGCGTAAGTGGCAATATTTAAGCCTGAGCAATAAATGATTGATCTGGCATATAGACAGTTGGGTTGTTGCTGACATAAAACCTGGAACCATAGAGCCAACACAAGTTACTTTTTCTTATTTAAAGCTTTTTTTCTGGCAAGGTCCTAGAATCTATGTATCTAATTTTTTTCTTCAAGGTCATGCAGTGTCTCTGTCTCTTCTATTCTTAGTCTATTGTATAAATGTGCCTTTTTTTGCTCTCTTTTACCAGTGGCTTGCTTCACCACTGATGAAACACCATCAAGGGTTGCCTACTTCCAAGTACAGCAGTGTTGTGTGTTTTCACTGGACATGAAGCATTAATGTTTGCTTACGTAGTCTGAGCAGTACAAACATCAGAACATAATCAGTAGTTTCTCAGAAACCTGCTAGAAAGCCAGAAATAGGAATTTTGCATTACACCAGTGTAAAGAGTGAGGATGATGTGAATGGAAGGATTAACTTTTATTAATATGTAGTGCTTATATGGTTAAAATATGTTAAGGTGAGGGATAGGTCATGCATAATCATTTAAAAGAACAGATTAATGCCATCAGTTTTGCATAATCATGAGTGAAAGTTTGTGTGAAAGGGATGTGTGGGGTGGGGAGCCTTTAACAAAGAATCTCACTAACAGAAATCTAATAAGTGTTTGCCTGGTCTTGTGCCGTATCAGGTGATTCAGTAAAGTAGTGCAATTCAAGACAAATACCAGTAGAGGTCATGAAAGCAGGAATAAAAGCATGAAAAACACCAAAAGGCTTGAGAAGCAAATCGAACAATCAGAGAAAGTGCAGAGGATGAAACAAAATGCAGTAGCTCACAAGCCTTTATAACATACTGTACTAATTGTGAACTTAATCAAAGTGTCATCATCTCAGAAACAATCAAAGCAATAAATAGTACACACGTATTATGTGTGCAAAGTTCCATTATATTTATAGGGCAAATAAAGAAATTAAGAAGAAAACAGTCTATTTGTTAATGTAAATAGTTTGACAATATTTTTGCAAAAAAAAGTATCTACTTTTTTTTTTTGCTAAAGTAAGGAAGCTCTAACCAGAAAATATCAAGGAGGAAGAAGGAAAAGTTTACTAGCACTTAGATTTGTGGCCTCTATCCACCTGTAAGAAAAGCTATAAATCACTTGGCTATAGAAGTGGAATAATTTTAAATACCGAAGGCAATCCAGAGCAATTCTGCTAAACGCCTTTTATTTTTAAATGGCACTACAATGATTTCTTTAGAATGAAGTCTGGCTCCATTAGAGACAAGTCTTTTAGTTTTTAATGAATCTGCTATTGATTGACCTGAAAGGATTGAGCCAAACACTTAAACAATGGTCTGTGTTTGCAGGTCCACATTTTTGTATGCTTATAATTTGGGCACCACCACTTTTTTTGGTCTTCTTTACAAATATGCAATTTTTACTATTGTAGATTACTTCATCCTTCAAAAATTAGAAGTTTGAGACTTTGTCATATTGTAGCCAGTGATTGTTTTAAGTTGCTGAGGAAAATAATCCACTTTTCTGTTTTTTTAAAAAAGGATTAATTTTAATATTTTGAACAGTAAAAAAAAAAAATTATATATAGTATGGGTGTTGTAAATAGGAAACCCCTGTGTCCATTATAAGATCTTTATTTCATTATACTGTGGTGAATTAGACTTGCATATTTGCTCTCACACTGGACAGGAGGAGAGGAGATGGCAGTTCTTTTCTGTAGCCTTTTTTCAGTTCAACTGGTCAGCCATAAATGAAAATACGCATTGACTATGAATCGAGCAGTGATCTCTTTATAGCTATTAAAAATTCTTCCTCTGGAATCTGCCATGTTGTGATAAACATGGCAGGAGCAGAATCCATTTTAACACCTTTCAGAAAAATTACAGATTTTTGGAGATAAATATGAGTATTTGAAGAGTGGGGTAACTTTAAGTTAGAAAACTTCAGACTTCATTTCTGGTACTTTCTTTTCCTGTCAATATGGGCAGAATTGGAGTGATGGCGTCAGGCACCAAACTTACTTCTGTAAGTGGGAATATGATCTCACAAAAATGGGTATGATCGCTGACTTTTATGACTTTATGAGGTCTTAAAGAATGATTTTTAAAATTATTTTTATTTTTTTTTATAAACACCTTTGGTAGGTAAAATGATGAAGCATGAGAAATGCTGACTGATAAACCTTGACATGAACAGTGGTCATACCTGCCATGACTGTGATTTTCACAATGCATGGGCTCTTTGATGTGTCATCAAGAGTGGGCTCCAACTACTGCATTAGATACAATTTTGAAAACAGAGTCACAAGGTAAAAATTATTTTTGAAAAGCATTTTTTGTTCCAGTGCTTGTAGGACTACAGACTTACAAGTCGAAGCAGTTAATACTCTTTGATAGCAGTGACGCATTCTAGCCTTAGCGTGTGATTTTCACTGCACTCTTAGCGTATGCCTTCTGGCTTTACCTATTTCAAGAACATATCATTGTAAGTTTAGGCGACTGTAACTTTGTCTTTGACATTTATTTATTTTTTTTAGACTGCATATCTCATTGTTTTTACAAGTGACTGTTGTCTTCCACTTTGTGTTGCTGTCCTCAAGGTATCTGCTCTTTTCCCCATACTCCAGCAGTAACTTACTATGTTGCTGTGGGTTCCACATTTTGGATTTCTACTGCCTGAATAATATTAGGCAATTGCCCTCTTCATTGGAACAATGCCCCAAATAGAAGCTATCAGCAGTAGATGAGCAAGAAGGAAAGCTTTCTGTTTTGAAAAGGAGCAAATACTACAGAGGCAGTCAGTCATAAAGTGGGAGGCTAAACATCACCAGTGGGATGTCACTGGTTTTTGACACCTGTCTACCTCTCAGGTTGGAAAATTGCAGGAAATCTGAGAGGACACAGACAAATGCTAAGATAATTTTTTAATTCAGGAAGTAGAGATTTAGTGAGAGGCCCAGAAAGAAAGATTCTAATAAATATCTGTAAAATGTTTTGACCTAAAATTCCATGAACTAAAATATGTGGGTGATAAAAAGAAAAAAACAGGCATGCTACAGAACCTACTGAGACTTTCCAAAAGCAGGAGAGTAGCATCATATTTTCCAAGGTTTTTTGGATGCAGATTTGGTCTGATAAACAATTTATTAAAATTTGCAATACCATATCCTCACTCAGAATAGCTGGAGTCAAATTAAGACACACCTTTTGTAGGTAACATTTATTAATTCCAGGGGGACTTGTGAGTAGAATCAGAAAGAAAATAGGACATCAGAGAGAAGTTACTGCTGTAGAAAATGGAATTAAGTTTTACAAAGCTTAGATGTCCATTTTCTCCATTTAAGATTTTTTGAGAACAGTTTTTCCCAAGAGCTACAGTAATTTTTTTGTCTTGCAAGCAGTTGAAAGCATATTTTTCCAGGTTTTGTTTGGGTTTTTTTTGGGGGGTGGTGATGTGGGTTAGAAAATTCCTTATGAGTTAGCACTCTTTGCACAAAGAATGTGAGTTCTCTTGCCTGCATGCTACCATACATTCAGAGGGGATACTATTAATTGTCTTATGAGGTGTATTCAGCCAACTCTTTGTACTAAGTTGGAGAAATGAGGAAAAACAGATTTATTTTGAAAAAATAATAGTCGTTAGCTGGGATTTTTTTTCCTTTATTTTCAGTGCAACCTTTAAAAATTATTTTAGTGCAGATTTTCAGAGAATTACACAACTGTTCTGGTTGGAAAAGACCTTCAAGATCATTGAGTCCAATGACACATGAATGTAGTGAAACACTATTGTGAATGTAGTTGACCTGTTTTCCATGGATCTATGCTGCTTTCTGGTAGCTGGCATGTGGTATGCATTTTACAGATTTATGCTCTTCAACAGGATTTCTTAATTTCTTCCCATATGTCCTTTATTTCTATGGAAAAAAATATCATAGGTTTCTAATTTGCACATAATTATTTTTAAGCTCTTCCAATTAAGTAAACCTACAGAAGCCCTTCAGTGAAGAGTTCTTTATTGTACAATAGCTACTGCATGAGGAGTTTTGTGTTCAAGTTGACATGATTGTTGGGAACCTTTCTCTTCTATGGGGTTGAATAAACTGTTCTCCATCTCTTTAATTCTTCTGGTTAAACTCTTGGCCCCTGACTGCTCATAAAGATTGTGTACTACACTGGTTGATGATTTGTCACCCTTTTTGTTTGGTTTTCCTTTGTTTTTCTTTCACCAAATTGTTTAAAAAAACCACAACAACCCCCCCAAACAAAAAATCCCAACACCTTTTTTTCTCAAAAATTGATTTCCAATTTACCCTCTCAGATAAATTCTAATCAGAGTTATTTAAAAAAAAAAAAAAGACTAATACACTATGCCACTGAAATATTTGAATTTTTATATCCATGTTCACAGAATTGGAAATTAAATGACACTAACAATATCTTGCCTGAGATCCCAGAAGTGAAAAACAAAATGAGAATGAATAACCTTGCACTACCTGTAAAAGTAATTCATACTGCAAGATACCATAGAGCATTTGAAAGGAATTATATTACTTAGATATCAACTGGGTAACAAATCAAATAAACCTAAGCTAGAAATGCTTTGTACTGAACTCAGTACTTGTACTGAACTTTAGTACTTAACACTGAGAAACTGGTACTTGGGTTATGAAGCAATTTAAAATGTGAAACACAGATTTTTCAGCAATGGGGAAATTACTGTGAAGAATAAAAAAACTTACCATGACTGATATAAATTATTTAGACCCTGGGGAGTGTGTTTACACAGCAGAGAACAAGGTACTGCAAGTAATTGCGACAAAAATAAGATGGCCAAGTAATACTTGACCAATTCTTTGTTAAGAAAAAAATAAATTGTTAGTGACTAGAGAAGCTGGTAAATTAGATATTACTGTAGAAGTGACCTGTAGGAAGGAAAAAGCTTGGAGCAATTAGTAGCTTAAATTTAAACCATAAAGGCAAGTAATAATAAATAACCCAAAACAAACAAACAAACAAAAACCCAAAAAACAATGAATCCACATAAAAATGGAATGTGTATCTTCATGAGGGTGTTCCTGTAGTTAAGAACCTGCGCCTAAACAAAGATTCACATTCAGTTAATGTTTTAAAGGAGGAAAAATAACAGGAATGACATAAGTACAGAATTGAGTCAGTGCTACCCAATGGGAAAAGTGGATGATCCACCCTTGAGGGGAATAAAATTGGTCATGACTCAAGTGCCTGAAATGCTGAGCTTCTATTTAAACTCTGATTTTTACAGGGAAAGCAATGACAAGCAGTTGAGCATTTAGGCCACCCTCTGAAACCTACTGAACTTGACAAAATCATGCTTATTAATTTGGATGCATGCTGAATTAGCCTCCTGGTAAAAAAACATAAGGACCTAAAAAAAGAAGCATGTGTATGAAATGTAGCCTGTCAGCCTGGTGACACGAACAGGACAAGACTTAGTTTACCAGTCCACCATAGCTCTTTCCTACCTGTTGACCATTTAGCTCCTTAGTTACCAGATATAATGGATTAAATAGAACAGTATGCTTGACAAATGAATATTGATGAGGAAATTACTCAAGGCTTTTAACAATTTATAATAAGGAGCATAGAGGAGGGTGTGCCTGAATTCATAAAGTTATTATGCAATTCTAGGGCATGGAGTACTTCATGATGATAATTCTGTTAGACATAGAGGAGGATCAACACCTGTTCTTGAGAAAAGTACCCAGCTTCTAGTGGAGCTCTTACTGTATTTTTACTTCAGTCTTAACTCCCTAAAGTTGTGTGTTTTTTGCAGCTTTGCACAACTTCTGCTCAGAAAAGTAAAGCAAAATAATTAGATGATACATGAATTTAACAATGATGATGCATTTCTCCTTATTGCTTCAAATGTAAATTGTGTAGGACTCCTTTCTACAACCCAAAAACATTAAGTGGGGACAAGCTCTCCTTGTCAAAACTTTATCCTCTTTACTCAGAAACACTTAACTCCCTTTTAGATGCAAATGCTGCAACCCGTGAAACACAGTTAATTTTATTGTAGTGATTTATCACTGAGTATGTGTATTAACCATCAGTGAGTGAGGTACAGTGAGAAATTTGTCATGAACTAGCAGTGGAAGCTGTGCAGGTTTTGGGTTTGGAGTTTTTGCTTCTGTATTGCCTCTTCCATCTGAGAGAACCTTCCTTTTGTGTGCTCCACCAGGTCATGTTAGGTGCTGAAGGGCATTATTAGTGTTGATTGTATCAGTCATGCTCATTTTGGGATTTTCAGTTACTCCATTTGAAATCTTTCCTCCATTGCCTGTTTAATTTAAAAAAAGAAAGTCAATTGACAAGGAATGACCTATCTTCTGCATATCATATAAGGTTGGTTAGCAACAAATAAAACAAAGTATGCTTACTAATAATGTGTTTCTGATGTTTGCAGTAACCTGATACAGCTGGGGTTTTTTAACTGATCTTATTTTTTTTCCTTCCTGAGAAATTGTTTTTAGACACATATTGCTAATCAAGCTATAGTTTAACAAAAGTTACTTCTTTACCTGACTTTATCTAGCAAAAAGGAAGGGAAAATGCCATCATTTCTTATCAAATCAGAATCTGCCATCAAGCCTATTTACCTTCATCCATTGCTATGAAACTTTTATTCCTGTTAGTGACCCGTGACTCACCTTTCTAGTGAAAACCCCTGCAAGTAAGCAGTCATACATGGGACAGGCTATTCCTTCCCTGGCTCGCAGTCAGACAGAACTTGAAAAAAGGCTGACCCAACTTGGCCAGTTATCAAACCTCTTACTTTATTGAATGTTGTAAGATAAATCTCCAAAGCATATTTATTTTGCAAATAAAACTAATATTGCATCTCTTTCTGTGGGTGTTTTAAACCCACTGTTATGTTTTATGTTACAATGTTTTCCGTTGCTTGTGAAAATCACTGTTTTATAAAGCCCTGTATTTATTTGTTTAATGCTCTCCCAAATATTTTTGAAGAGCCCTGAATCGGGCATGCCTGACTGCCTGGGATGCTGACAAATATCACTGTTCATGGATGGTTAACTAGGCAATGAGCTATTTTGCCACCCTAGAGGGGAATATACTGTATTTTTGAAAGGCATAGGAACCAATGTATTTCTCTCTCATGTACTACAGAATGTAAATTACTTCTATAGCTGGCACTAGGAGAAATAGATTAATCGGTGTGGCCAATGCAAGCTAAATTTGCTTAAGGTTTGGGCAGGGGCAGAGCACAGCACAGTGGCCAGTTTTCAGACAGAAAACTGTGGTTCCACCTGGTAAATGAGTTGATCAGTTATGGGTCACTTGTAATGCACCAGGCTGTGGTGTTCTTGTTGTATACCCATATTACAGCAGCTGTGACTCAAACTGGAGGTTGGGAAAACTGCCTCTTCACAAATTGTATAAATTAACACTTTACTTTTTCTTCTTTGATCTATTTGACTCTTTCTCAAGTGCAACACTAACTTGAATCTTCCTGGTTAGTAATTTTCCTGGTGACTGATAGATTTATAACAATAGAGATGAGTGCAGCTCATAGCAACTGTGTCCTTAAGAGCAGATCTTCCTACAATAACCAGAGTATGTGGTAAAAGGCAGCGGCACAGTCAGGCCTTGGTGCAAAAGCAGACTCACAACAAGCAGTGAGGTAGTAAAGCTGTGAGTTTGGTCAGTGACACGGGCCACTGAGCTGAATTCACGGCTATTGACTTGGGCTCAGTATCTTGCAGAACAGAAGTATATGAGTGAGAGCACATAGCCCTTCTCACACTAAATTTCCCGGCCTCTCAAATTGTACAACTTTAAACTAGCTCACAGCATGTGGTTTTTATTTTTTTTAAAGAAAGGTTTATTATTATTGTTATTATTTTTAGAAGTACTGTATTGACTTTGCTGCAGGCAATAGGTAGAAGGATAATGGCACTGTCTGAAGAAAGGATTGTTAGCATTCAGTTACAGTAAATTATTGCTGTTAGCGTTCAGCTGTAATAAATGATTCCTGCCAAGAGACAGCTATATTGCAAGCTCTTCAGCTGTTCTTTTTCCCTGTGACTGCATATAGTTGAAGAGCCTTCTGAAATCTTGCATTCTGTCTTCCAGGAGAGTTACGAGGCTGTCAGATTGCTACTTTTTGGGGGGCAGGGGTGGTGGTGGGGGGGGGGTTGGAGGGACTGGGGAATTGTGTTTTAATATTTGGAATAAAGGAAAGCTATGGTATCCCCAGGGGCTGATAAACAGTTGATGCTGTAGATAGTTGTTTTATCATGAAACAAGCACTTATATGTTGATTAGGAGAAAAAGAAGGTGACAGGTTAAAGAAGACACGTTTGCTTATCACTTTTTAATTGTGATACCAAATGCATTTGGCACCTATAGACAGAATTTATTAATACCAAATTTTATTCAATGTTGGAACAGCAAGAATTTACTGAAAGTAACTGGAAAAAAATTAAAATGTACGATTTAACTCCTTTGACAGAATATCATTGTTTTGAGAGCTGCTATGAATTTAGAAAAAAATGGTCTCAGTCATCTCAGGTAAAAGGGGAAGAAAGGTGGCCTAATTCTAACAACAATATTAAATATTATTAATACATAATACGATACATGTAAATATATTGATTTAATAAATTATGTGGTGGTAAGGCTGGAGAGTCTTATTTACTGGGAATGATGGCTTCTAAAGATTTCAGTGAATGCAATATAATCCCATGGCCCTTTCAGCTTTCATCATGAGAATAGAATGCACAGTCCTTTGCAAACTTGATTTCTCTGACCTATCAAAATGTACACTGTTAGCTCAGCTTCTAGTACAAGCTTTTATTTTAAAAAAGGGTTAGACAAAGGCAGTGGCTATTGAGAGTGGTGGTCTATCAGAGGGGATGGTGGCTTTTCACCTGACTTTTATCTAAGTAGAATGAATCTGACTTTTCCAATAGTATAACCTGCCCAAACAGCCAGTGTTCAGCTCCTGTCTGTGTCCTGGTGCTACTGGTGGTACAAGGTCGAGCCAGACCCAGAGCTACTGCCCAGAGCTGGAGAGTAGTTTTCCCAGCAGCTGGCTGTGTGGCATTAGAAGCAATGGGCCCTGATCACTGCTTCTTCTAGCAACAGAACGAGGAGCAAGGCATGGCTGAAAACTCTTCATTCTTTTCTGCCAGCAAGATTTGATTAGTAAAGTGCACAGTATCACTTACTTGTGTTTTCTATAGTTATGTTGCTGTCTACTTGCAGCTATTCTAAATCTAGGTCCTGTTTCTTCAGCTGTCTATGTGTAGGCTGTGATAAAAAACCCTCAGCTGTCTGGAACCCTGGGAAGAACTGAAAGTAGACTTCTTGCAGCATAAGTAAACCTGAAAGAACTTTTCAGGCTTGCAAGAGGCAAGATAGAGAATAATGCAGGAATTGTTTAATAATTCAATATAAAAAAGTTCAATATATTATTTAGTTTGACAAAAACGTGTAAAATTTGAGGATTCACCATTACCTTTAAGTGACATAATTACTCTTTTGAACTCTTCAAGAAAAATTGGTGTTAGTGTACAAAAAATGCAGCTGTCATATAGAGCTAATTCATTGTACATGTTCATATACATTTTCTTACTAAAGAAAATCTTGCTTGTTACAGCTGTTGGTTTTACTGATATATTTCCCATATTAACTTTCTGGGTTTTGTCATAAGAGTAGGTTTTCTATATCTTAGTTAAAAAGTCCTTTAAAACCAAAAAGCTGATTTTTTGTTTTTTAATTGAAAACCCCAAATAACCCAAAAAAACCCAACAACACAACCAATGTGCTTATAAAGGAGATGTAAAGGTGTCTGACTAAACTCACACAAGGGTTCTTACTTCAGTATCCAGCATAGAGCATGGGAAAGGTAGGGAGAGCTGGCTCCTTTTTGAAGCTCTACAATTGTGAGAACACAGAAATTTTAGCTATCATTTTGTATCTGCTTAAAACCAGGCTAAAGGTTCAGAAGCCTCTGTGAATGTGGAAGGTTTGTTATAATAATTGACTTTTTCAAGAGAGCTGATGGTCAGTTATTCAAATTTAATTTTAGGCCACCAGAAAAAAACAACCCTTTATCTGCACAGAATAGTTACGAAGTACCCTAGAGCATTCTGTTTTTCTGTGCTCTTCAGCAGGTTTTGAGCCCAGCAATTGATGCATTGAATATGTCCTAAGTTCATAGCAAACAGTTGAGGGAAAGAGTTATAGTGTAGAAATGAATAAAGGGTTAGGAATAAACAATGCTTATTGAAACACACTGCCCTGCAGAGTCAATATGGGTAGAAATTTTTTTTTGCTTCCTTAAGGCAAAACATAAGGCTTCAGACATGGGTACTAAATGTACACAAAGGCAAGGTCATACACAGAGTGAGAACTGTGGGTCCTGGTAGTTCGATTGAAGTGTTCAAAATCAAAAGCCCAAGGCCAGATTTGTAATGCAATGGAATGACTGTCAGGACTTGTTATTTGGTTAAAGTTTGGATACCGGTGTTGCCTTTGAGAAGCGAGCCCTGCATTCCCATGGAACATAGTAACTATTTTTGAGGATTGTGACAGATTTCTCTTACGGAATGGCTTCTGCTTCTTCCAGTATTTATTTTGTTACCACTGCAAGTACTGGTGCTCTGTTTACGCCCTGCTGGTTCCAGCCTCCAAAGCTGGCAAATACAGATCAGTGTCTATGAAAAGCTTTTATTCATTGCAAAAAACTCACCTCTTGAAAGCATTCACCTCCTAAATGTTCTGATTAGTGTTTAAGTGGCAATCTGAGACCACATGTCAGCACCTCCTAATCTGAGGTTTATTCTACTTTGAAATTTGCAGTCTTTAGTAATATTTCAATCAGTCAAAACAATCCATATCTGAAAATGTCTTAGTCTTTCATAAAGAGAAAATACAGCCATGAAAATTCACTTAGGTAAATTTAAATGCATTGTGTACTGAGTAATAAGCTAACAAGTAAGATATTACCAAGTAATTAATGGTATGTTCTTCTCTTTGAAATCAAGAATAAAGGCCTTTCATAATTGTTCAGAATTCTTCCCTTGCTATAGTATTCCAGCATATTCTTTTATCAAATGTCTATGGTCTGTATTTTTTTTTCTTTTGAAATAGTATAGGTTGTATTGCAAAGTTAAATCACAGGCAGCTCAGTTTGTGCTCTTGAGATGCATTGAAGCATCCATGAATCAGTAGTGGCTTCATTTATGCACTGCATCTTTGAAAAATGCATGGTTTGATGTCTTGGGTAATGCTGAAGTCATAAGAATGGGCAACAGAGGAGGGGTAGATACTATTTCTAAGCCATAACCTCTTTCCTAAGAAGCAAACCTTCACTGCATATTTGTTTCTCTCCTTTCACTCTAAACTTGACCTTTGCAACTGGCTGTTTAATTCAGGATATTAACAACCTCACTATGTTCATAGTTCATGAATTTTTTTGTACAGTTTCTCACACAACCGAGGTAAAATTGAATGAAAACCTTCTAAATACCTTCTCCTCTATTTTCAAGGAAGCACTTTGAGTCTGTGACAATTTCCCTCAACTGAGTAAATGTAAAACTAAACCTTTCAACTTCCTTCTCTGTGTTTGCTCCCAAACAAATTCAAGTGTTCAGAGGCAGACAGAGTGCTAGAGGCTTAACTCTACAGTTGTAGCTTCTTATCACTGGAGGCTCTTTGAAGAGCCACCAATGCATTTAAAACTTTAGTAGCTTATGCAGGAGAGGGGGTTTGGGGTTAGGGGTCATAATTATATATTTTCTTTTTGGAAGATGCTAAAAAGTTAAAATACTGATTTGATTTTCAGTACCTGTTTGCAAATATTTCTGAAACAATGACAGCAAAATGGGCATTCACTGACTCCCAGTGTGCACTGTGCCAGCTGTACTTGTATCTGCCTGCAGTATTTGAATAAGCTGGCGAAGGAAAATAAGGGCATTAAAGACATAAGGTGTCCAGAATTCCATTTCACTAGGCAGTATGCTGTTCCTGGTTTCCAGTATATCCTCAGAGTTAGTTTTCATTTCAAGTAACCCTTAGGATTTGTGTAATTGCCATTTTTGCCATTTTTTAAGGGGTAACAATTGTTGCCCATGGTTTTTTGTTATGTTTTTCCTGCTTAAAATATCACAAAACTCACAAAAAGACAGAATCCAGGTGGGCATGAAAAACCCACTGTTCATTACTGCTTGGAGAATTAGCTGTAATCTCAGTGTCTGGTTGTGTGTGAGGACTGATCAAGGTGGTGTTGGCATTACTGGATGCACTGATGAAGTAATCAGTCTTGCTTTTAATACAACTCCAGAAGTATGCTAAGAGCATACTTATGATGATGAATAGCAGAGCAGAACTGATGAAGCAGTGTATTTATTTCACCACTGTGAAAGCCATTTTATAAAAATAGCTGTTTCCCAGGCCCACAGTTTGCAGTGTTCTCTTCATAATGTTTTGGGGCTTGGTTTGGTGTTTCTGGGGTTTTTGTTGGTTTGCTTATTTATTTATTTTTAAGGCATACTGTGTACTATGATTCACATGCCAATTTGCACCATGAGGACAGTGAAAGTCTCCCAAGTGGAGACTTTGAGTGGTAGGTTGCCCCACATTGGATGGTTTTATGTCTCAGCTTGACAGGGTACTGAGCCATCTCATATAAACTATAGTAGTACCCAGAAAGCTTGGACTAGATGACCTTGAGGTCCTTTCCAACCTGGTATTTGATGATTCTATGAAAAATCTCATAGCTGTTAGATTTGAGAGACACTACAGCAAATTCTGTCAGTTTTTTGTTTGTTGACTTGCTTTTTAATCTTATGGTAGGTTATTAGATGTGGTAAGGTGAGTCGCTTGACACAAAGAGCAGCCCAGAACTGAATCAAGTTGAATTTATAACTTAGTAAATAGTATGTGGATGCTGACATCATGTCTGTGTGATGCTGGATTCCTAATTAAGATATAAAATTTATTTTTAATGTACATACTTGTATGTAATTTGATGGTAGATACATGTTTTTATTTGGAAGTTCTTGACAGAGAATAACATTAACTTTTCCTGAAAAGAATGTAGGAGGGCAGGTTGGAAGTACTAATGACCAACCTAAATAGTAAAATACTGAGATACAGCCTCGATAGCGGCAAGTGCATTTGAAAATTAAAACTGTGTAGATGAGAAAATATACCAACGTAAACTGTAATGTCCTCTTATGAACAGCATAATCCATGAGCAACATATGTTATGAAATAAATTTAGCTTTTAAGAAGTCTCACAGGTGGAAGTATGTGGCCTTGTCTATACAGGCTTTATAGATAATTGGGCTATGTATTGATAAAGGAGTAAAAATAATGTATGCATCTAAGTAGTTTAAAGCACCTTTCAGTTTTAAACTGTTGGGTTTTTTAGTTCAAGGTGAAATGTGGTCAGCAAGGGTGTGTTTATAAAACATTTCATCTTTAGCAATCAACTTAGACGTAGTTTTGCTACAAGAAACATCCCTTTAAGCAGGCAAATAACTAAGAGATTTTTATAGTGACAAAGCTCAGCCCCATTACTGAGAAAACGAGAACTTGGCTCTGTGGTCAAATAAAAATGTGCTGACTAGTCCTGGCCCCCAGATGTAGTGAATGACTTTAAAAGAAAGTTGAAGCAAGTTTTAAAGTTGTTTCCTTGTGTGCTAGTATGAAGTATCTTCAGGCAGTTTTACCTATTGCAAATTAGATGATTCTGTTTTACTTTTCTTCCTAAATAGGAAGAATTTTTAACTTTTTTTTTTTGTCTAATTTGATAAGGAAACCTGCTTCTAACACAGATGGTTCTTTCAAGCAAGACTTACAGTGAGTTTACTTTCTAGTTTGTGATGGGCACTACACAAGGCATAGACTTGGACCAACTATTCCATCTGTACTATCACAGAACTTAAAATAATGGATTTATAAGCTAAACTATAAAATGTAATATAACAATATTTTAAAGTTGTGTTACTGTGAGGTGATAGAAAAGTGACTGAAGCTTTTATTTGTTCACAGATAAAAAAAAAAAAGACTCAAAGCTTGTAATGTCAAACACTTTATAAGGCAGCTGAGGAAGAAAAGATATTTGATAGGGATGGCTGTTCTGTTAGGGAGTTAATTATAAGTGGTGTATATATATATATTTATGTAAACAGATCCTTACTCTTTTACAAAGATGAACTGTATTTTCAACTGCATTTTATTTTAAGAATAAGATTCTTATACTGTTTTAGAGTAAAATTCTAAAAATTATTTGCAGAAATAATGGGATCTAAATGGCCTCAAACTGCACAGTAGAGTTTTCATGTGACAGATATATTATGAAATAGGCATCGTCCAGACCAAACAGGATTTATGACTGTGAAGGTCAGCAAACTTTGTAATACTTTCTCTCTAATTTGAAATGTATTGTGCTTATCTAGGTTGCTCTGACTTCCAGATGGGTTATAAATGGTAGTGTACAGATTTTCTCACAGATTGTAATGCACATTACCTCTTAAGTTGTTCTAATTAATTAATAGAGATGTAAAATTATTACAAGATCAGTATCAAAGAGCTTTGATTCCAGAATTTCCTTCTTCATTTGTCCAAATACAGATCAAGAATATACTCTTTACAAACAGCATGAAGAATAGGAGGGTAAAGATGCATTTACTTTGTGATTTGTTGCTGGCGGGGGTTAAACCATGATAATTTCACAGATGGCTACATTGTGCAGGTCTTTCTGGAGATACTGGGTGGAAATAAGAACTATCACATTAACTTTTGCTGGCAAATATTAGGGTGTTACGATGACATTCAGAGCCTGACAGCACACAAGCCATGCTGCAGCTTTTGGGAGTGAGATCTGCTTAGACTTCCAGCAAATCCCACTGTGCTTAATGTAGGCACCTGAAAACAGAATCCAAACTTCTCAGGTGTGACCTAGTAGTCTGTTAAGCATAGATCACAATGACCTTTTTTTTCCTCTTTGGAACATATAAGATGACAGCTTTAAAGACAGAAGGAATTTTTTGTTATTGGGGAAAATTATAAAGGTTAAGATCAGGTCATATACAAAAAGTCCTGGACCTCCTGTAACTTCTTAAATATTTATTTTACAAACAGGAAAAATAAGGGAGATATTAAAATATACCGCATCATGTGTAACTCTGGTCGGCCTAGCAATTACACAGTCTTTAATAGTCCCTCAAATATGACTCTGTGATGGCATCAGGACTGTTTTATGTTATGCACCATCTAAAAAAAGGAAGTAATAAATGCTGTTGGAATTCATGTTGCATTTTTAAACAACAGAAAGATTCCTTGCATTTAGAAAAATTGTCCAAAACTCAAAATACTTGGCTAGTTATTCAGACCAAAGGTTTTATTAAATAAACCTTGTTGAGTAAGCATCATAAATCTAAACAAATCATACATTCTCGTAAGGAGTCTCTCAGAGAAGCTGCCATTTCACAGTAGTCCAGAAAGACACATAACTAAATAGTCTACTAGGGTGAGAATCAGGCCATCACCTGGAATCAGTAAGCTTGCTGTTGCCTCATGAAACTTCACTCCTTTCTGGCTCATTTCCTGCTTTTTATATAGCCTACTTCTAAAATGGGCAAAGACATCTTCCAGGACTTAGAATATTTGTTTGTAAAAAGAGTCTTTAAGAGGGATTGCTGCCTCAAAGGCTGAGGGGGTTTTAATAGTAGTCACTAACTCTCTTGGGGTAGCTTTATTCAATATCCTTGTAAATTGGAATGTTTTGACATTTTTGAAATTAGGTAATTAGAATATTTCTGAATACAGCTTCACAGCAAACGTCACAATTTGTAAAAATTTGATCGTACTACATGTGTCTTTCTGACACTTTAGTCACAGGAATAAAAATCTCTGTGAACTTCTTTAGTTTGCTGAAATGCAAACCATATGGAAATGTACAGAGAATAATGAAAACTGGAACAACTGGAGCTCCATGTCAGGTTTAGGATATGGTTTTTCTTAAAAATAGACATTGGCTCCTGCCCAACATGTAGCAGATCTCTCTTAACTCACTGCTTTTTCTTGCATATTTCCTTCCTTATTTTATGAAAGAGTGGCACCATGGGGAATTCAACAAAATGCCCTATTTACGTTTTGTGATTCATAAAATGCAAGAGAATTTTGGCATTTAAGTTTAACTGAAGTCTTTCCCAAACACAGCATTTCATTTTGTGACAGAAGAGTTGTTTGTTTGTTCCTAGTTAGTAATATGAAGAATTTGCTTCTACTTGCTTTAAAATCTGAATTGCTGGTCTGGTTAGGAACAGACTTACTTACAGCTATGAAGGAAACAATCATTTGTCATTTGGGTAAAAGCTGAAGCTCAGTCATGAAGTTGAGAAAAAAAAAAGGGAAAGCAGAAGAGCGTTTCTACAAGTAGAGTTCAACTTCTACTATCTCATAAAGAAGTAATAATTATATACTTACATATCCTTTGAAAGAACAGTTCTTTTCCCTGCTATTCAGTAAACACTCTTCCCCATGTTCAGCAAAGCAGAGAGAGGTAGAAATAGTGAGCTAGAAGTGATGGTGCTTAGGAACTAAGTTTTATAGGCTACAATAATTAAAAAAAAAAAAAGGTAACTACTTTCCTAACATTATTTTCCCAAATGACACAAGAAAAATAAGGTATTTTGTGCAGTAGGATGGTGGTTTTTCAGGTCATACAGGCTAGATTATTGCAAAGCAACTCAGAAGTAAACACACACACACAGAATATCCAGGGTGCCTTGATGCGATGCAAATGTAGAATATTACATAGATTTGGACAAAATCTACTTACAGATAATAAATCCTAATCCATTATCAGGATTATATGTTGCAGCTATTAACAACTGGGAATTTGCGACAATAGTCCTCGTTTCATTGTTACTTTATGTTAACAGAGGATGCCCAGAACCTTGCCTCACCACCTAGCTGTTGTTTCTGGCAACTGGCCTTGAAAGAGAAGCAAACCTAGAAATACTATGTTGTATTTTTAATGCTTGCTTACTGTTTCTTTTTTCTGATAACTTTTCTCTAATGTTCAAGATAAGAAAAAGATAAGGGTATACTCATTAGATTTAAATGCAATGCTGAAAGTCCACAGAAATGCATTTGCAATTGAAATGTCATTTGCAGCAAATAGAACACTCTCACTTGGAGCAGTATTGGTTATTTATATGAAGCACCTAATCAGAAATTTAAAAAATTACTTTGCATTGCTTAGTTTATTGGCACCTCGTATATATTTTGAAGATTAAGCGCTTGTGATAACTACTCCAGATGAGATTTCTGGACTCAGAATGGTTTGCTAAGAAACAGGACTGACCATTTCAATTGATAAAGGAAATCTTGGGCAGCTTGAGAATGAAAACAGGAAAAAGTAACTGACTGTCTTGATAGTTCATAACAGTTTTCAAGAAAATTATTAAGAATTTGCCAGCTACATGTTCCCTAACCATGTTTGTTCAGTAGGAAAACAAGGATAAAAGAGAAGCATAAACCTTTCAATTGGGAATGACTAAGTGAAAGAGTAGGGAATTTTTTCAGCCTAAAGATTAAGATCACAAAAATGACTGACTCCCTCCCACTCTCTCCATTTCTCTCTCTCTCGCCTTCTCTTCCTCGGTTTTGCTGAGGGTTTCCTTGCGGTGGAGCCGCTGCAGAAGGGGTTCACCAGCACGATCCCTCGCTTCACTGTTCCTTGCCTCAGTGGCTTCACTGAAATGGTTTTCTTCCTGCTTTGTCTGCTTGCTAGCAACTGAATTTTAGTGTGAACATAACTGCTCTGAAGTTGGCAGCTACATCTTTCTCTCCATATACTGTACCAGCTATGGTCATCTTGGCACTATGTGGGCAGCTGTATGAGTGGGCTAGTATAAAGCTTTCTTTTATTATAATGAAGTGTAACAGCTTGAGAAATTGAGAAAATGCCTTTCTGTGGAGTTGTCTGCACTGAAAACAAGCCAGGCACATCAAAGGAACTAAATCCCTGAGAAGGGTATTGAAAAATAGGTCTGGGCACACAAAGGAACAAGAATGTGGCAAACATGGAAGGGAATGGAAGCCTAACAGATAATGTCCAAAAAAAAGCAAACAAAAAAAGAACAACAACAAAAAAAACATGAGTATGGACACCTCTTCGTAGAATTCAGTTACTGCTTCACTGAATGCTTTCTCTTAGAGGGGTTTCAGCATTGATATTTTCTGTCAACTGTTCCTCCTACACAGCTGCCACTTTCTTGCTATTTATTTCTGTTTTTAATAAATCTCTTTGAAAGTACCTTTTGAGAATTAGACTGACTTGTATAGTTTGTCACTTTCAAGAGAATAAAATCTTTTCATATGTCAGGAAAAGTAATAAAGGGTGAAGGCTTGGAGTTGGGAAGCTGCTATCTTTGTTGTTTTCTTAGGAGAATTCAAAAACAAAGCAGTTATAAGTGGGCAAGGAAACTGGTGGGAAGAAGTCCAGGAGCAGCAAGCCATGCTTTTTGAGAAGGTAACTCTAGTAAAATCATAAGAGTTTTGGTCAAGGAGTTGAGTTTAGCATCATTTTTGGGCCATGCCATAGTTTGTGGAAGAAGAAGTAAGGAAGTGATGCTTGAATTAATAATAGTGGTGCAATGAGGGAGACATCTAAATACGCCTCTGTCCTCAAAATTAAACATTTTAAAATAGATTTGCTCCACCGGGTTTGGTTTTAAATCTCTTTCATTTGCTTGTGCTATTTCTGGGAAAATGGATGGAAAAATAACTTGAATAACAAGTTAGAAAACTGACTCTGTGTTATTTGCAGTAGTTCTGACTGCAGATAAGTGAACAGGAAAATTGTCTTTATTAATCCAGTATATTCTGCTGAGCTTCGATTTAGATCTACAAGCCCTTCTCTTGTCAGCAATGTATCATCTTTAGTGTGATTGTGCTTATGTGTAAGGCCATTGTACTTAATCAGTTAAGACAACATGATTAAAAACATTTTCTTTAAATATTCTCATTGCTTCTCTTCCTCCCCCAATCACACCCTAGTCTTTTCATCCAATAGTCTTTTCTTTCATATCCATTCCATTAAGCAAGTATTTTAGGCAACTTTCCAGAAGTCTTTCAGATTGTTTTTTTTTTTTTGGCGGTGCTTAATAATGATAATTTCTCCAGCAGGCCCCTTTCTTCTATCCTGCATCAGCAATATTTTTTTAATACCTAACTACTTACTAGTGGGCACTTGGCCCAAAACTTTTGGTCACTTTTAGTGACCTGAGTTTCAAATCTGAAGGCAGTAGAAGCTGTGGGGCTCAGAAGCGAGGAAAAAGGAAGACAGAATTAGGTAGCTTGAACATAGTGATTTTGGGCTTTCATCTGGAAAAAGAATTTCAGTCTTGTCTCCAAATAACATTGCGGTGACTCTTCTTTCTGACTATGGTCCATTTTGTAGTGTGAGTTCCAGACAAGGCACTAACAGACCTGTCAATACTCTCTTGCCCTTTCTAGGTCACTGACAGCCCAGTAACTTGTGATTTTTAGTCCCTCTCTAATGGATTTGTACACAGTTAATTACAAAGGGCCATTTCCCTGGACTATAGCCAGAGAGTGTAAAGCTCTATGAAAACCACTTTTCTGTATGTATTTGAACTTTTTGCTCCCAAGAGGTGAGCACTGTGAAGTTTACTGTTCATCCACAAAGCAGATGCTAAAGTGCCAGTTTCTATAGGATCAAACTACATGACCCCTGACATGGAGGATCAGTCCTTTCAAATGAGAGGTTAATTAAATGTCCAATGCTTTTGAGTCCTACTTTTTCTAATGATAGTCCTGATTTAGTCTCACTGCAAGTTGAATAAAGTCAGCTTGTGTGCAGCAGCACTTAACCATGTATCTCCATTATCTTTCAGAATTCTGAGAGCCAGACTCTGCAGTTCAGTTAGACATATTTTAGTCTATTTTCTACTGAAAAATAACCTTCAAGTTTGAAATACTTTGTGTGAGGCAACTTTGGGTCAGCAGAGATAGTATAGAGGCATCTCTTACTTCAACAAAATGCTTTGTCTATAGTAGGAATTAAGGAGAGAATATGGTGAAAACCTTTTTGAGTAAAAATTTTTGCTTGAAAATGGAGAAGAAAAGCATAGTATGTTTGTGTTCATAAATAATATGATAATATTTTGTAAAGAAAACTGTGCAAGAATTGCCACTGTTTGCAATGCAGCCATTAGCATAGTCTACATCAGTGCTTTTTTATGGTGCGATGATTCAGCAGTTACTTCATAAGCAGCTGAAAAGTCTGCAGGGGGAAAAAGAAATTTTCACAGATAGGCAGAGAGAGAGAGAGAGAGGAGAATTTCCTAGGATAAAATTTTCTTCACTGACAAGTGAAGTCCTTGAGTAACCTTATGATCTTGGTGTAGGTAAGATCTGCTACTGTGAGGGTATGAATTATGAATTCTCGGTAAATCCATGTCTTGTGCTTCTCACTTCTAGATAAATCCCTGATATTTGGATTTTTTCCCAGTTAATGGAAGATTAGCAGAATGGACTAGAGCGAGCCTATGAATGAGATCAGATGCTTCTCCTAAATTAATTGATTAATACATTTGGGATAACAATTTTGTTTCAAGAGGAAAAATAAAGATGTCATATTATTCTGCCTTAAGGAATTTAAAAATATTTTGAAAATATAAAAACATCAACATTTCAAAATGAGACAAATTTTTGTTCTGAAGACAATTGAAATTAAGTTTTAAATCTGTTTATTTTCACTAGTGTTTTGAAACAGATAAATATCTCTATAAAATGTATAAAACTCACATATACCAGAGTTATAAGATTACATGTTATGTAAAAGAAACTCCTGTAAAAATTTTACTGATCAGAAACAATATTTGTCTAACAGTTACATTTGGTTACAATTTGCCTACTTTCTACCTGAATAATCAAGACAAAAGATTAATCTTTTGCATTTGGACAAACAGCTTTGTTATAAAAGTTGTAAAGTGTTCTCTGTTGGCTTTTATGAAATGTTTGGTTTGGCGTTTGGGGTTTTTTGTTATTCTTTACATATTGCATGTTCAAAATGGGGGGTGGGTGGTGTTTCAAGACTGTTTAGAGTCCTTGCAGTCACAGATCTTGTTTTTAAGTTTCCAGACAGCTGTTGCAATAGATGGACTAGGAAGGTCAATAGCTAAATTACAGTTTGAAGAAGTCCTAATCCTGATTTTAATAAGTATGATATTTTTATATTGGGATATGCTGTTCTCCAGCCTAGGTGACTTTTCAGTTTTTCAGAAGTTTCTAGCAAAAGTATTAAGTTCTTTGTAGGGCAGGGAGAGATGTAAAATACCAAGTGACTGTGTTCCTTTCTCTGGCATAATAGCTATTATGAAAGAGGCAGTAGCCTCAGAGTAGTGAAATAATAGGACTATATGGTGTGCAGTTCCCTTTCAGAAAAGGGAATCTTGGAGCTTCATTAATACAGTTAATATGTAGTGGGGAAACAATTTCTGCATATTTTTACTTTAAACTAGAATACTGTATCTACCATCTTTGCCTGTCATGTACTGTTTCTTCATAATCTGTCTTGCAAATGTGATTTTGTTTGTGTGAATGCTGATTAAAAGCAAATTTTGATGTAGTACTAAGAGTTGTATTAAGAAAACCTGATTTTAACAACTAGAAATAATTTACAAAGGTCAGACCACACAATCAGAAACAGAGTCATTCTAATCTGAGTTTGATCACAGTGCAAGGACTGAACACCTTTTAAGATTTCTCCAGAGGTTGAAATTCACAACTTGTAATAAATCAATAAAATATGGATAGTTTTGAGAGACAAAAAGAGTAAATTGATTAAATTAATTTTTATCACAATGTTTGTGTATGACTGTTCCATTCATTATGTCACCACAAAATGTGTTTATTTCTGTGTATTTCAGGAAAAAGGTTTGAATTGTTTTCAGTTGTGATTTTTGGATAAGGTTGCCTACATCAAGACTGGAGAAGCTAGGAAAAACAGGCTGTCATGATTTTGCTAAATTAACTTACATAAGAGTTCAAAGCAAGCAACTAAGCACTCAGATTTTTAGGTTAATCAAGAAAGTTAGAGAAGTTGAATATTTAGCAGATGGTTTCCTGATGCCAGAATAAGCAATATGACTTTTTTAGTGTGAGTTTGCTGCTAAAACACCCAACAATTTTTTTTGTGGTTAAAAGAATAATTAATGCTAATTTATGAAATTATTAACTTACATTTACAGTGGCAAATGATGCCACTTAGTTGCATCATGAATCCTAAGGAATGTATTTATAATGCATTACAATCTGAAAAATGTGTTAATTATATTTTTAGTAATATTATTCCTTGGGAACTTCTGTATTCAAATGACCCAAAAGTTTAGACTTGTAATGGCTGCTAGAGTTGGAGGGTCAAAAAAAAAGGAGAAGCAGATAAAGAGCAATCCACTAATCCTCCAAACTGGGTAGTTATAACAAGATTTGAAAGTTTCTATATTCCTAATACTGGATCAGATTGCTGTCTCTGATAAGAACTTTCAGACGTAATTTGTCTTTTAGTTGGATTCAAATTAGCCCATGATGAGCTTAAGACGTCTTAAGAGTGCTCAGTGTGCAGGATGACAATTCAGGACACTACTTCAGCCACAGACCTCAGCACAGAAAGGCATGTAGAATCAGACTGTTCTGTATTTAGCACTGTTAAATTACAATGCAATGGAGCAATGGTTATGACCTGCTGACATTTTGTTCAAGAGAAAACTGGAAAAAAGTGTGTCTGCAATGTTAGAAACTGATGTCAAAGCTTCAGAGAATTGCAGAAGTATAAAGCAAGTTGTAAACCAAAACCACAGTATAATCTTGGGGTCTTTGGGACCATCAATGTCAAAATGATGCTTCATATTTCTGAAAAAGGAAACAATATTTGAGACAGTGGTGGGTCATGTGAGGTTTCCTACCAGCTGTAGAGAGTTGTCACCCCAAACTGATGAACACCACAGAGCAACATCTTTTCTAAATGCCAGTAGAAGAAATAGGAGGAAACTTTTCAGCCAATCTCAGGAATCAGCTATGGTATGTTAAGAGAACAGGGACATTGGACCCAGAAGATTCAGAAGAGATGGTTTTACCATCCCTTACCACCCCTCAGGTTTTTTAGCACCCAGGCTGTAAACTGATGAAGAAACCAACAAGATTTAACAACATGGAAACCAAACAATTAAAATTACTGTAGGCAAACGGACAGTGTTGGCTTGGGACAGCTCACCTTTTGTGCTGCATGGCCACAGTACACAACTGCTCATGTTCCACTGCAGCTTCCAAGCTTCAAGGTACTTCTGAGTGCGAAACAGATCAGGCATTTTGGTTGGTGAACATGTTATAACCTGATCTGTTTTCTGCTATTAGTGAGACTTAATATGATTCAGTTCTGATGTAGGGCACATGCAGGATTGAAGTACGCAGTCAGCAGCTCTGGTAAGAGCTGACTTGTGGTGGAAGTGGGGACTCTTGGGTTTCCATGCATTGTGACAGACCACTGTTATGGTCTAATGTGTGGTAGATCCTCATACTTTGAAGTGCATTAGTTGAGATACAACTCTCTGTATCTCACTGCCTACAAGACACTTGCTCTCCAGATTTGCTTAGTCAGATACTGGATGCCCTAACATGCTTGTATCCACAATGAGGTTTTGTTTACCCCTCTCCCTGCTTCCCACGAGGTTTATTGGAGCTCTGCATGGACTTCAAGATACCAAGAAAAGGGAAATTAACTTGCCCTGCCTAACTGATAACATTGTGAATAATTTTAGAACTCACACTGTATAATTCTTTACATGTCTAGTCCCTGGGCTGCAGAATATGTTAAAAAGCACTAATTTATTCAGAAGCATTTGCAGAAAATAGTAACTGCTCCTCTGTGAGGGATAACAGGACTTTTCACGTATTTTTAATTAAACTGAAAACTTCCATGTTTGCATAATAGGACGGTTTGCTTGTGTGCATTCTCTTTGCTCTTTTTAATTATTTTTATTTCTTATGCAAGAATCCTCTTCACACCTCCTCTTTGCTCTCTCAGCAGTTTGTTGTTTTTCACAGTTTGATCTTCACTGACAGCTTTCTTTGCTGTGTTTTTTGTGCATAAAGAGCAAAATATATTTTCAGTCTCAATGACTTTCATTTTAGATTAGGGAAACTGAAATACAAAGTGAGAACAAATATAAAATCTTCATGAGAGAGAAAGCAGAGAATCTGGAAGATCTGCACTTTACAAACCTCTGTAAAACCTTTCATCTTTAATCCTCTTATAATGCTGTCACTGGCTGACAGGCAGGTAGAGAGATTTTTCATGTTATGGCATAGAAAGGACAGATTGGCGATTAAGGCATAGATTGGGTCTCAAAGAATTCTAGTGCAGTTTACATATTTTGATACAAACTTTGTGCAGGTGTCACTTTAGGTTTCACATTGCCTTTATCTTTTCTTTCTTTTTCTCTTCTCTGTAATCATAGAATTCCCCTGCCCATTTAGATGTTGTCATCTTGAAAATGCTTGCTTTTGCACCAGAACTGTTAACTTTGCTATGATTTGAAATTTAGGCCTGGTAAAGGCTGTGCAGGATCTCCAGCTCAGGGATACAGTTGTGCAGGTGCCTAATCCCTTGGGAAAGTCAGACTAAGAGCATACTTAGCATTGCATTTACCAGTTTCCCCAAGAGCAGTACTGTCAGAAAAGTTCTAGGTAGGAGGAATTGTTTGGCAGTGTGAACTGATCTATTCACTTTTTGCTTGCATATAATGGGTTTTATATAGGAATATAGGAGAAAGTTCTGTGCAAGTGTCCAGAACCTACAGTTGCTCTGTATTCCCAATTTTTTGGTCATTTTGTCTTAGAAGGTATAGGAACTGAGTCATCATCCTGTTGTCCAGTGGGTTTACATCGATTTCATATTTTATTCTCCTTCAAAAAAAGCTTTCAGAAGTACATGTCCTGTTTGCCATTGCCTCCAAACACTCCTTCAGTCTTACAATCGGTAAACTCAGGGGATGTGAAGACAGATTTCCGTATCAGCTGTAGAGTACACATCCTTGGTTTCTATAGTACCAAAAGAAATTTCTTAGAAGATTGCTTGTACAAGTTAATTCAAGGTGCAATTTTTGTTCTTAGCTGAGTGTGATTGCTTAGAGGAGGATTCTGGGGTTGGCTATTGTTTTTTGAAGCAGAAAAATCTTAGTTTTATATAACAGTAGTAGTCAATAATTAGGGAGTTTTTATGGATCCATAGAGACAAAACCCTGGAATTTTCATTGTCCATGAGTGAGTTGTTCTGACGTGGGAGATCATACCTGTCTGCTACCAGCCAAAAAATAAAATAATTAATTTTAAAGGAATAATAAACTGAAAAAGCCTGGATTTAGGCTTTAAATTACTATAGGTTTTCTTAATGTTAAGGTAAAGAGGCTTTTAAGATTCAAAGAAGAAAAAACAATGCTGTGTATCTAATAAGTCATCCCCCAACCTGGAAAAAAAACCCAAACAAAACCAGAACCAAACCAAACCAACAAAAAACCCAACCAAAAATCACTTTAGACAAGTAGGGTTGCTGCTGTCTTCACGTGACATTCCTAGTGCTTTCCTCCTTAATGAGGTTGGACAGTTTGCTAGACAGCTTGAAAATGCAAAGGAGTGCTTCACCTACTCTCAGGCATGTGCAGGTAGCATGACTTTTCACAAAGAATATTTAGGTAACGTTTAAAAATCTCACTAAGTGGATCACTTTTGTGTTTTCAATATTTGCTGCAAAATATGTAGTATGATAAAGCTGAAGATTACTGAAGATGATGATATACAGAGATAATATTTTTTAATGTAAAGTAGTAGAACAAATAGTTGAAAGGTGTAAGTGAGACACATACTAATGAATATTATTGGGTTTTTTATGCACCTTAACATCTAGCTTTATGTAAGGAAATGTGGGAAAGAGAGAATATATGGCTGAACTGGTAGTTTTTTTAATTCTGTGTATATCTGTCCAACAATCTGATAAGAGGAAAAAAATACTCATTAGCTGTAACGAACCTTGTAACTGTTTTCAGCATTACTCTTTTTATGCTTATCTATATATTTCCATTGTCATCAGTACATTTCTGTGTGCGTGGGTATAATCAGCAACATTCCTGACAAAACACACAAGTCACAATAAACAGATGGTTCTCTGGTTTTGGGGACTGGTTTTGCCAACACAGGTTATTATTCTTCTGCGGTTGTGTACTTGTGTGGTAGATCGCAGGAGGGATTTATTTGGTACCTCTATTGGTACCAAACATCATATAGATGGGCGTGTGGCATCTTTGGCTAATTACAAAAATGGGCATGTAGCAGAAATTGATTAAGTCATTTGTTAGTTTAAAGGGCATTTTATCCCCAGTTTTCCATCATATGACAATGAAATGTTAGTGTTTTCTCTATAAAAACTCTGGAGAAAATGTGAAAACCTGACTTCTGAAGTTCACTTAGGTGACTAAGTGATAACTCTGTGAGTTACATGAGTTTTCCATTGTTCTAAATTATCTCCTTAATATTTAGTTGTCCAAGCATGCTAAGGAACAGTTAAAATGAGATTAATTTAAAAGAAGTAAAAATTTATGTTCAAGGAGATCTTTAGAGAGGATTGGTTTCTCTTTCTGAACAAGATAAAACTAAATAAAAACATAGCTATAGAGAGCTAAGTAGAGATGTTAACTTATCTTCAGGTGGGTATGTATTATTTGATATCTATCTGTGACATAACTTTCCAGTTGTTTTGGTTTTTTAATAGTGATATGTTTCAAATTAAGGGAAGAGAGGAGTGTAAACTTTTTCAGGTCTGTTAACTCATAAAAACGTATCGAGTTATTAAATTTATGGATTCCATTATCTTGCCATACTTCCATTGCCTGCTTTCTTTTTACTTTCATTTTTTCATGTAATAATCGTCATTTATTTCTTAGTAACTAGAGGACTCCTATTGAATCTTAATTCTTTGAAAAGCGTGTTATTCCTCATAGCTGATAATGGCTGAGTACCTTTAGAAACTGGCTGTTGCTGTTTAAAATAAAATGCATTCTCTTCTACTACAGCATGAACATCTGTGATTAGCATTTTGATTCATATTTTGCCTGCTGCCTATGAATTAATCAGCTTATAAAGTTAAAAAGGTTTTTGTTACTAAAATTGAAAAGCTGGTACTTTTCCTTTCTGTTTCAAAATATTCGTTGAACAGGTTTCTAGGCAATTTCAGAATGTCAATCAATTTATTGGAACTTCGACAGTTCAGACAGGGTGGAGTTATTTACTTGTACTTGAAATGAGGTTGGGATCTGGTGTACTTCTCATAGGATTGTTCATGATGGTCTTAGTAATTTTCTAAATTTTTTTAGGAACTAGACTGTCAATGCTTTAACTAGAAAAGTTCACTGTGGAGTCAATGTAAAGTTTTCATATTTTAAATGTTCCCAAAATACCACTTCAGTCTATGCTTTCCCCCGCCCCCTTAAAAGGTGGGGTAAATTAAAGGCTTCTTTGAAAAGGAGGTTCTTCCCCCTTCTTCCTCTTCCCTTTGCACATATACAAACTCATGTGTACTGAGGGCTTGCTCCTTCTGTGCAAAGATGCCAAGGAAAGGGGAAGGGAGGCAGAAGGAGCAGTAACAGAATACTTAGTGTTTAATTGGCAGAATCCTCAGACTATTTATTGCAGTTATCTCAAACGTGCATGAGATCTGAACTTCAATTCGTTTACATAATCAAAACCTGTATGTCTACATTAACTGCTCAGCATTATTGGTTGTTCTTCTTTGTACAGGTAGGAAAAATAAACTCTGGGGACTAAATTATTATATGCTCACATACTGAGCTTGTATCCAGGTTATTCTCTAGTAATTTTGACCATAGTGTATCTCATTTCAGGTTTTCTCAGAAAGATCAGTGTTTTGTTCTTAAATTCAATGTCAAGGACAAAATCATACATAAAAAGTAGAACAAATTATTCTCAAGTTTCAGAGATGATCAGAGCTCACCACTTAGATTTTACTGGGCGGCCATACTGCATTTCTGTTCACTTCACAATAGCTCTAAAATATGCAACTAGAGAAGAGGTATGCTACCATTTACAGTTTGGTAATTTTTGGTCCCAGCTGATACCATTACTAAAGGGAGCAGACGGAAACTAAACGAACAGGGTGTATAGTAATTAACAAAACTTTATGATTCTTAAAGTTCTGTATAGAAACCAGCATCAGTTTGCTAATAACTAATGCTACATAACAACACTGAATCATTAATAAAATCTCCTGTTTATCAGTGATGCTGTACCATTCTATTGGCTTTACTTTTTCCACACCAGTAGCACTTGAATAATAATTCGGGATATGCTGGTGGAACACAGAGCTTCTTACAGAAGCTGCAGCACACTTAATGAGAATAAGTTTTTCTATTGTCTAAATTCCTTGATAAGCAGGTGAGAAGGCTCTTCGGAGGATTTTGGAAGAAAACTATTTTTTTGGTTAAAAGAATCTTACAGATTTTTTGAGAGTTCTGCTCTGTCCTACTCGTATATATTTGGACTTGCCTTCATTTTTTTGCACACAAGTGATAGTGTAGGAGGTCAACAACAGCTGGAAGGAGCAACTGCCCTACCTTTTCTTTAAAGGGAATGCTCCAAAGGACAGAAAAGGCTTCCAATGCCTAAGAATGTTATTTTATTTGAACACTGTCTAATGTACTAGAACAAGGTGACTCTTCAAATAGAGAAAGTTCTCATCAACTGTGGCAGATCATACCGAGTAGTTTGAAACAAATCTCTCCATATGTATTAGAAGTTTTGCAAGATGGTTTCTTTGACCCAGTTTTGCTTTCTACAGTAGAGATTTTGGATAGATTTGTGGTTTGAGCTAATGTTATTCCCCACATTGCTTTCTCTCAGGGAAGTCATCTCTTTTGCTGGTTTGGACCTGCCTGTCCAATTGCTCCATTGAACCTAGAGGGGACCAGAGCAAATAGGTGGTTACAGTCCCGATTGCTTACTCATCTTTGTAACAAAATCTAACTTAGGATGTTTCTATAGTAAATTTCAAAGCAAACAAAATATTCTGAGAAATAAAAATTAGATGTATACTTGATATTCTTTGCAGTTTGTTTTATTTTATTTTGTTTTTGCTGTGGTATTTTTGCAAGAGAGTCTGTAGAAATAAAGGGATAAAAACAAATTGTCGGTGTAGTCTTTCACTCCTAGTCTTAAGGGAAACACTGAAATGAATTCTGAGAACTTAGAATATTCATTGTTTTGTCAATACAAACATGCAGACATTTAATTTTAAGTCAAGACACTGTAAATCTACATGTTGTTTCGTTGTTGTTTTTTGGGTTTTTTTTCTCCTTTTATCATAGTATCCAGCTATGCTAAATCCTCTGCAGCAGGTCTATCTGACTTTCAATCAGTTTGTAGCCTCGTTTACTGTTTTAACAGGCATGTTGTATTACCTGGATAGATGTCTTTATGTGCATGTGTCTCATTTTAGGAATGAGATTAGAAGTCTTGGTTTGGAATTTTTTTTGGGGAAATTGGTTAGGGCTTTTTGTTCCTGTGGGTCAATTAAGGATAAGCTGCTCACAGCAAAATGTCTGAATCTGTAGTTAGGCTTATAGCATGGACCTGAAAATTGTAAAGAGAGTGACAGCTGATTAAACCTCATCAGATACAGATTTCAATATGCCAGTTATCAAAAAAACGTGTCTGGGGAAAAGATCAATCTTTTTAATATTTTCCATACTGGTTGAATTAAAACTCTATTAATCTTTCTTAATTTCTTATGTTTCTTTTTCACCTTTTGTTAATTAATACAAATTTTATGAGAGTTCAAATAAGCAAATCCTAACCAGTCTTACCATACTGTGGTCTTATTCCCTACAAGAAAGGCAACCTTTTTCAATATGCTTTTCTTTATTAATTCAATGTTCTGGAATTAGTTATTTAAATGCAGACTTTTAAGCAAAGCTTTTAGTTCGTGTCTGTTGCTCAAGATAATTAAAGATCATGAACTTCCTTTTATGTAGTGAAAAGGTATGTTTTTCATTCTAAATCTTGATTTTAAAAACTGTACTGTGGAAGTAGGAAGTCTAAATCTTTTTATCTACAGAATCTTCCTAAATAAGGGAAGAAAGTGCACTGGCTTTTAGTTTTTCATACATGGAACAATAGATCTCTGAGTATAATAAAATTATTTACCTGTGAAACTTTTCATAAGCTTCAATTAAATTCTCTTTGCAGACCAACTGAAATCTTGTTTGAAAGATGACACTTGCATTTAAAAATGTCTGTAGCAAAATAATCACAAGAAAACTAGAATTAAGTGCAGCAGTTTTATTGAAAAAGTCCACAGGTGTGTGCAATTCCTTTATTAAAATGTTTTCAAATACATTGGACAAAGAGCAATTGATGATCAGGAGTTACTACTTTTTTTGTACATTTTTATTTCCAAAACTATATAAACATTGGAAAACTTTCCTTTTCCTCCATTTTAGACATTAATAATTCTGTAATGAGAAGTTACATATTTCCTTTTTGTATCTGCAAGTCCACTTTCCTGGAGGTGACATTTTACATCTTTGACAATTTTTTTTTAAAAAAAAGGTCAGTCATATTTACATGTGCTTAAGGTTGCATAATTGAGCATCATACAGGTTCTGAAAACCAGTGGGTAAATGGTTTTCAGGATTCACCCAGGTGGATTGAAGGTTTTAAATACACATAAACTGCATACATGTGATTTTGTAGCCAGGACACCCTTTGTTCCCTTTTATTTTCAAGGCTATCTCTAAACTGTGTGCTAGTCATGATAAAAGTTTGTTTTAGTAAAGGTACTCACTGAGTGAAAAGCAGCACTGACAACAACTATTGCTGACCAAAGACATAAATAATGGGCAGACACTTGCTTGTGCATATATGATGCAAATTTTAGTGTTTCAACACAAACGTGAAGCTTGTATGTGAAAACATTATCTGGAATAAATGTATTTCCTGGACTGAATTAAAGAATTAAAAAAAAACAACAACAAAACCACCCACAAACACTTGTGTAAGGAAAAATGTAGAGCTCAACATGGGAAAAGAATGATAGAAGCACATGAATTAAATTTGGAAGCTGATCTTGCAATGTGTAATCACTGTAAATTCAGTTGAAGTATAGAAACGTTATCAATGGAAAATGAAGGCTACAACTGCAGCATACACGTACAGTATATTTCATGAGCTATTATATTGGCCATACATATTTGTCTACATGTCATTTATTTGAATCCTTCAGGCTTCTCTGATGTCTTACATGAAAGTGCTCTCTGCTTGGATCTTCCATGCATGAGGGAAAGGGGTAATTTTTAAAGGAAAGAAAAAGTTGTCCACGTTTCAATTACAATAGCACATCCAGAGACACAAAATAAAGGACAAAACTTTATGGTACCTTTGTTTAATTTATTTTGGCCCCCAAAAGATGCATGCACTAGAATTTATGTACTACAAGGTATTGAAATATTTACAGCATTGTACATGTGCTCTTAAAGGGATGGCAGAGGGAAAGGTCTATTTTTGTCTTGGTGGGAGTAGAAGTTATTTTGCTAGCTTTATAATACCTATTCAAAGTGAGAGATGACTCTTCCAAAAAGAAAAGCCCACAGAGAATAAAGCTATAGCATAATTATAGCCAATGTTAACAAACTTTACAGCACTTTACCTGGGAATTCTTCTCTATCACTCCTGTTTGAAATAGCAGTACTAACTATTAAGTGATGTTGCCATGCTCCCCTTGCCCTTTCTGCTCGGTTTCTCTCTATTCCAGCAGGTATAGCTGTATATTACCTGTTTATATGATTTTTATTTCAAATTATTCCAGCATGTTGAATGGACATTTAATTCACAATAACCTGATGGCAATTTTTGGACAAATGATATGATTGATATGTAGTGGGTTATGGCACTAAAGAATTCAGACCACTATAAAAGCGCATTGTAAATACTTCAAGTGGATTTAGGAAACCATCTCTTTAAGAAATTCAGTGAGTAAGGCTTCAATCACTGATTTTCTTCTGCCTTTAAAGGTAAAGATACGATACCCAATACACCAGGTTGAACAAACAGAAGGCAGTTGGGAAGAAGATGCGGGCATAGGAGTCCATTTTGGCAATGCGGATGTGTATTCTTCCATGCCTCCAGGCTCCTGTTCGACAATCCTCAAAGCAGCAAAAAAAACTGGCACAGTCCTTGCCATCAAGACACTCATACCCGTATTCTTCGTCCCTTTCTTGGAGATGTGTAGCATTGTTCATTTGAATAGTAGCTGATCGAGGCCGGATGTCAATTGTAGGTGCCTAAGACGGAGTGGCAAAAAAAAAAAAGAAAAAGATGGCAGGAGGGAGAGACTGTTATTATCACCAGACCAATGGGGAGATAGAGATTAATGGTAAATATGTGAATGATGGTTCTGTGTGAGGCACATGGGAAGTTGCTGAGGACTTCTAATGGTCATGTTACCTTGAACTTATTAAAATCAGTTGCATCATACACTTCAATTTTACAGGAAAGCAGCACAAATCAGTATCAAGTTAACAGCTGTGGACAATTAGTTTTAAAGCCAAGCTAAATAAACATTCGAGTTTTAAAAAAGAGTCAGGAATGTAGCTGACCGTGTTTTGAATTTCTTTTCTGTTTTATATTTTACATTTTATATAGCTGCTTGATATCTGAAAGCAATTTGTGTATTGCACATGGAAGGAACTGAAATCATCAATTAGAAATGCAGGATTTTAATGTAGGGCTGGTTTGTGTTGAGACAGGAGCAAATATATTGACAGGAAAAACGCAAAAACTAGTCTTTTGATTAAGATTAGGATAATCTCTGTAAGACTCCCCAGCTGTTTGAATATATGCAGTTCCCCATCTACTAATGTTCACCAACTAGAAGGCTCTACATGTTCCAAATTTTATATAGTAGCTGTACGCTAAGATGACAGGCATTGAACCTTTCCTCTGATATTTATTAAGGTAAAACAATTCCATTCCATAAGTATGTACATTTCTTGGCTTTTATTTATAGGGTTCATATTTTCTGGTTTTGTTTGTTGGTGTTGATTTTTTTTGTTTTTTAATGAAATCTCTGCATTTCTGAATGAAGATGAGGGTTACATGTGGAGTATATTTGCTACATATATATACATATATATATAGCTAAATGTATTTGCTAATTTGCTAAGTGTGTTGATCCAGTGACATCATTAAAAATAGATATACACCTTAAACCCTTTAAAAACTCTGACATTTTGCATTTGAGTAATTGGTGATGACATCGAATTTTTTTCAGGTCAACATCAGAATAGATTTAGTTTTATATGTTGGAGGGAATCACAAAGATTCAAAAAATGTGGTCAAAGTCGAGTTCTAAAAGGGTGTATTGCAGGTTTCTGATGTAGCTGTTGCTATTGAATCTTATGGCAAAATGAGAGAGAGGAGCAGAAACATTTTAACATTAAACTCTTAGTTCTTGGGATCCAATAATGTTGGTCACTATATAACTTTGGTAAGTTCAGAACCAGTGAATCAGTGTTTGGGCTGCTGAATCAACTCTGCTAATTATTTAGGAATATGTAACCATTCTACTTAATCAGGAAGTTACCTTGAGTAGAATGCTTAGATGTCTCATTAAAAAATAATAATAACAAAACCCCAAACCCAACCCAAGGTAGCACACTTTCATATAAGCTCTAATAGTTAAATTCAGCAGTCGCATGCAGTGAATTTTCATTCAAAAAAACATTATACCTTGAAGGAAAACATCCGAAGAAGCTTTCATTTTGTAGACAGAAAAGAGAATCAGAGGGTTTTGGTTTAAATTTTAAAAAAAAAGAAAAACAAAACAACATGGAAAGAAAGAAAGAGACAAAAA
This sequence comes from Apus apus, assembly GCF_020740795.1. Lineage (NCBI taxonomy): Eukaryota > Metazoa > Chordata > Aves > Apodiformes > Apodidae > Apus > Apus apus. The sequence continues at coordinate 12,428,478 of NC_067294.1, read as the reverse complement.
TAATATAAATTAAAAATATGTTTCTAAAACTTAGTAAGTCAAAAAGAGCTAAATTTATAGAAAGGTTGGGATAACAGCAATTTAAACAAGTATCTGTAATATAAACCCCCCACATTTTTACTTGTCACTGTTTTGTAACTACATCCGGGCCAAAGACATAAGTTATCAAATTCCATTTACATCTTTTAATATTCCCAGGGGATTTCAATATTTTGAAACAGCTGTTTGTAAGACCATTCACAGCATATTAAAAACACTTCTTTAAAAAAAAATTTACTTGCCGACCTGGTCCTGAACACTCTACTCTGAAGTTTTTTAGAGGCTGTGATTGAGGTCCCCGCAATAATTTGTAGTTTTGTTTATGTCCAAATGCTCACATAAAAGTTACATAAGGAGGAAGTTATTTGCCCTTATATGGACATTTTTAAGTGAGGCAAGTACAGCTGAGGTAGTTTATCTTTGCTCCTGTGTTGACTGGAATAGACACACGTGCACAGACAGCCTTTTATTTCTGCCTAAGACAGGCCAGGAGACATCACCTTCCATAAGTGCCTCTTTCTTTTGTCCAAAAGAGAGACCTATAATAAATCCAACTTTAGCATACCTAAAGTTAGATGGGAATTCTTCCTCGAAATCTAACAAATGTTTTTCTGGCTGTTTATCGGCTGCAGAGTACATGTTTGATTTGTTGTTTGGTGTTGTGGTTTTTTTTTATAGTTGACTTCTCAACAGCTTTTAAAGTTGAAATTATAGCAATAAACTGTAGTAAAAAGGTAAATCAAGTAGTATTTTTTGTGTTCTTTTTTTGTGCTGTATGTTATAACTAAATATCTTCAGAAATCCTTGTAGATTTTAGCAGAGCAAATCCAAGTGACTTTATTGTTTCCCAGATGCCTGAAATTAATTTGAAAATACTCTCTATTAATGTAAAGTGCTTGTTTTCCACTTTTTTCACAAGCATATTTGGGTGTGTTTTGTAGACAGGCTACTTATTCCTCTAAGATTTTACACTAGTTCTTTTCATCTCAGGGATTCTAGACAAGAAACTTTTCAGCTCAGTTGCAAAAGGCAGGGAGAAATCAGTCCAGGACAAAATATGCAACAAATTTTCCTTATCTAGGCAAAACCCCAAACACCCACTGAGGGTACTTCCAGGATTTTTTTTTATTGTGGCTATTATATACTTTTTTTAATCATTGTGTAGCATGCATCCATAAGTGACATTGTAAGCTGCTAGTAGTCAAATCATTTTCTAAGGGAGAGAAGTAGGTAAAGGAGGTAAGAAATACAAGAAAGAAGAAGATAAGGAAACAATGAAAAGGAAATGGATACTTAAAGGGAAATTAGAAAAATTAGGGAATTAGAAAAACACTCCATAGTTTGAATATAAAAGTTTAACTGTTGTCCTGATAATAAGAAAAACTGTCGTATCAATCATATGGACGTTAGTTAATGGCAGAGAATATTGCTAAAGCTAGGACAGAGAAACTGACAGTTCTTCCATGAAGGTCACAGCAAGACCTCTGTCTAGAACATAAATAATGGTTTTGGTGATAGTTGTGGTTTTCACAACACCTTGGTTAAAAGGATCCTTATTGTAAGCAACTACTTTCTCTCGCATCCAGAAAATGCTCTTAATATTCAAGGTGAATATTTGCATTCCTATTAATAGAAAAGAAGAGCATATATGTAATAACAAAGTCTGAAAAGAAAGGACAAGCATAAAGGGAGGTTATTATTCTCTCTCAGAAAAACTAATTTCATTTTAGACCTTGCTGGGAAAAAGATACATACTGGATTTTTCTTCTTTTTGTCTTTATCCTTGCTTGGCTTTCTGTTGCTGACAAAGTAGTGCAAAGTTCCATATTCCACCAGTGCAGAGAAAACAAAAATAAAGCAGACTGACACAAAAAGATCCATTGCTGTCACATAGGAGACTTTGGGAAGAGATTTACGAGCAATTGTACTGAGGGTGGTCATTGTCAGGACAGTTGTAATACCTGGTAGATATGTGGAAAACAACAGAAATATTATTACTTCAAGTAGCAAACTGATTTTGTCACTTAGCTCTCTAACTAGTTTTGAAGTATGCTTGGAGTTCAAACATATACAGCAAAGGTATTGAACATCACATCCCAGCAGTGATATGTGGATTCAATAAGAGCTTCAAGGATTAACACGGAGGATGAAACATTTTTGTGTGGTCACAGCAACGGCTGCTCTGCAGGGTATTTTGGTAAAAGGATTTTGATTCTGAGTGATTTATGCTCAAACCCTTAATCAGCTAGAGATGAGAATTGCATCAGAGTGAGAGAATCATGGAGGAGAGTAAAAATTACCCCATTCTTCAAAGTAACTTCAAGGCCATTCTCAAACTTTGTGCTGTTTGGATAAGTTTTGCTTATTTTTAGTTGCAGTATAATGATGCCATCTCAGCAAGAGACACATTAGCAGCCCTCATATCAGTTAGGAATTAATGCAAATTCTTGAGAGCATATGATACAGTAGGAACCTCAGGACAAAATGTTTACATTTCTATGTGTGCTACACAAAGAAATGAACCCATTTCCTTTCTCTTGCCTAAATGCCCTCTAGTTGTATGCAAAAGATGCTACCCTCCCCCCCGCCGCCCCCCTCCTAATTGCTGCTTGTTATTTAACCGATTTCTTGCATATAAGGCTGGAAGGGAGAGTCTCTCAGGACTCCTCATAACTAAATTGTGAGGTCATATTTCACCCTGTCAGAGCAGTATCTTCTCTGCCCTTCATAAGTAGCTGTAGTCTATAACTGAGAAGTACTGTGAGGTTGTTTCCCCATTCTTTCTCCTTTTATAACTTTATTCCCTCTACCGTGACATTAAAAATGCATCAAAACAGTTAAAATCTATCACATTTTATATGGCAAATTTCATACCACTAATTTACTTCCTCAACTTATTCTCAACAGAGTGACTGATCTGATTTTGTATATCCAAGTGAAATTTTAAATAAGACCTGAATGCCTTTATAAATATTATACTTTTTTAAAGCAGATTTTATCACCTCTTTTTAGAGAGGATATGAATAAGGCAATAAAACACTTCAAACTTTCTGTCATGTGAGCCACTTCTATTCCTGTCTTTCTTTCTAGGGTGTTCTGGAATTAAAATGTTGTCCCTCATTTTGCACTCCAGTGCTCAGTGCTGTTGTTCTCTGGAGAAACTAAAACGCAGAAGGAAAAAGTAAAATTGATCTCATTTGTGTACATTTCATGCAGAAGTAAAAAATGTGTTTAACTTTCTCTAGTTGAATATTTCTACTTTGCTAATTCTTATAGCTACAGCTGCTTTGCACAAGCAAGGTTAATTTGGTGTATTTTTTTAGTTTATTTGTGGAACAGTTCCCAAATGTGTAGAAATTGCTAATTCAGAGTAACTGCCTGTCACTTTTTCATGTTTAGGTTTTTAGATACCACCAAATTAACTTGATTTTGTGGTCTGAGGACTATATTTGATTGTCCCTAAAGTAGAAGTGAGGGTACTAGATTGTCCCCTTTTTACCACGACAGCACTCAGCTGGATAGATTGGTCCCTTCATGGTGTTTCTTTCCTTTGTATTGCTAGACACCGTGACATGCAAGTAGAGCAAATAAAACTAATGCATTCCTGCTTCTAATCTAGCAATGTTCCCTTATTGTTTATAAAAAATACTGCTGTTGTCAGAAAAGATGCAAAAATGTTTATTGTTGGCAATCTACAATATTCACAGTTAGGATCTGACACAGCAGAAAGGAAGAGATGCAAATATGGTTTGGGCTGTGTTATTCCTGGGAAAGTACTACATCCTCTGAATGAAAAGACCTCTTGTGAAGTTGTCTCTCTTCTTATATTTGCAAACTGGTGAGCTGCAGAGGTGTCAAACAGCATAATACTTGAATAAAAGCAGGAATAAAAAAGCAACTCACCCAGTGATGTTCTGGCTGGAACTGCATCTTTATTAATCCAGAAAGAGACCCAGGACAACACAACAATAAGTGTGCAGGGAATATAGGTTTGAATAGTGAAATAACCCATTCTCCTGCTCAGGTTAAAGAAAACAGACATGACTACATAGTCTCCTGTAAAATAAAAACATACAGAGATAGAATAATATGTTAAAAAACCAACACAGAATTTCTATATAATCAGATTTTCCTGTTTTATGTCTGGAGTATCTGATTCACCAGGTACACTGACAACATACATGCATACCACTTCTTCAACACTAGTATAATTTGAACTGGTGGATCTTCCACACTATGAAAGTAAACAGCCTTGCAGGTTCACTTAGGTAACTTGTACTTTCAGATTTCAAAGTAATCTCTTTTGCATACCATAAAAGGCTTCTTTCTACCCAGGGCATTCCTTGTGACGTGCAAATGCCTGGTACAGTCCTCCTACAGAATTGGAATGGAGAGGTGGTGGCCCAGCAAACCTCCAGTTGGAAGTCAGGATATATGTTACTCTGGTGTGCATAAGACACCATTTCCATTCAAGAGTTTTGTGATTTTTTTTTTTTTTCCAGATTTTCTGCCCTCTCAAACTATTAAGTAAATTCTATCTGGATTCAGGAATACAACAAAGCTTCAGTTTTTTGATATTTTTCTTTTTTGGGGTCTAAATTAAAAAAAAAAAATATCTAGTTCTCATCTTTTCTTCAGATTATAGCACTCCTGGGAAATCTTGGTTGCAAAAGAGGTGCACCACCCCAGGCTACAAAAGCCTTCATTGCAATTCAGTGGAATGCAGTCCAGAGAAGCCTCAAACTGAAGCAGCATAGGATTTGCAAGTTTAGAGTGAGATGGTTTACCAGCATTATCAAAGAGACTCTGTGGCTAATGTATATTCTGCTTAGATCAGTACCTTTAGTTAATCCTGAGTTCTCTGTTTTCAGGCATAATTAAAATTTTAATTTCCCCAGAATAATCCCTTTGAACCTGGGCACAGGAAAAACTTCAAAGATAATTTTTCAGCTGATGCTTTGTTGATATATTGTTTTCTTTCAATATGAATGTCTTTATCTTGGAGATTAACTGGTTTTAATTTAATTATGTTATAATTATACCAAAAACTTTTAAAAAAAAATCTATATGTGTGGTTTATGAGGAGAGATATGACAGAATATGAGCAACCAATTTTAATAACTGCATTATTCCCTTAATTCACAGATAAATTTACATTATCTGTGTATGTCCTTCATGTACCAAAAAAGAAATCCCATAAAACCAAAAACCCACAACTGGTCAGGAACACTGTAAAAACTGAAGCCATAAAAGGACAGTATGACTCATTTTTCATTTCCCTGAATCATGTATGAGCTTCCTGATAAGTAATTATTTTGTCAATTTTTGAATAAACTTTTTTATTCACCTTTGCATATGCTTTCAGTAACATTGGTATTTCCAATTTTATTTTTTCTCTTCCTGCTATCCTATGGAAGAAATTTCTTTAAGCAGCAGCTGTATTCCTTCTTGCAAACTGTTTTAAGCAGAACCCTGTTTTCGTGTTAGGCAAGTATTTTAATGGAACATAAAACTACCTGAAGAAAGAGGTGACATCTAAACCTGAAGATAGATGACAACACAAAAAGGTAGAAAAGGTTAGCTCAGAATCTAAGTTTAAAAATCAAATATTTACTTGTTGCTATTGCTTATTTTTCTGAAGCTGTAGCTGCTATAGATTCTTTTGGAGTAGCTGAACTGATAGATCCCAGGTAACTATTTTTCCTTACCTTTTTTTAATCCTGTTCTTTGACAATTCTAGCACTCTTGCCCTGTAGAATCTTTTATAATTTAAAATATTAACTAACTTACTAACTTGTAAAGGCCTCAGTCCGTTCAACAGCAGTGTAACATTACTTGAAGCTCTCTTGCATCTCCAAGATGGGCTTTGGAGGACAATCCATTTCCATAGACCAAGACTGGTGGCCTTTCACAGATTATTTGCTACACAAACTGGAGGCATTCCAGATGGAAGTGTTTTATCTCTAATTGAACACAATTCTCTCTGGAAAATAAGACTAAGTGGTGGGTGCTTTAGACACTTGCTGGTATTGCCTAGTTTATATAAGTGATGTTGGAATGATAGAAGAGCAGGCCTTCTGAGATTTTGGGTAAGAAAAGTACTCTGAGCATAATGCAAGACCATAGATGTGCCATTTACAACCCAGTATTGGTTGTCATAACATGTACATCCAAATGTAAAATCAAGTCCATAAGATTAAAATTAAGCATTACGTCCTCTGTGGAACATGGACTTGAAAGTATTTTGCTTTAATCACAACTTTGATGATGGAATGTTGCCCCAGCCATTTTTACCCACTTTTTTTTTTTTTTTTTCTGACTCTGTTCAAGGACTTCTCTGCTCTTCACCTGGGACCAGCTTAAATACTCTCTATTATTTTCAGATTATCTCTGTGCCTGAGGTGATTTTTTCACTCCTGGTGTGATGCTTGCATGAAGCTGTCAAATGAAGACATTATTTTAGTAAAAAATGGCCAGACTTGATCCTTAGCACAGTGTCATTCATTAGACCACACTGGGGAAACTGATAATCTTTTCATTATTACTTCATTAGTCTTTTCCTGAGCTCTGGCTCTTGTTTATCCAATATTGTCCACTACAGCAAAAAAGCTTCTCAGACTGCCAGACTGTGGCTTGGAGGGCTAAAATACTTTGGGATTTTTCTAGAAATGCATCCTGGCAGTATCTTTGTAAGACAAGATACTTAAGTTCTTAACATTTGTCACCCTAATTAGAAGATTTTTGTATTGCTTAGTGTTTTTACCAGAGACCTTCCAGTCCTGCTACCCATTCTAAGGTATTTGTAATTATTATATATGTCTAGGAAATAACGTCTGGATAACTTTCATTTTTTATTTCTCTGTATTAATCTATGTTTGTATATATAGATAGCTAGTATCTTTTTCATCTGAAAATATGATAACCAGTTAATCAGTTTCTTAAGTGGTATGAGGGTTGGAACTAGATGATCTTTATGTCCCTTCCAACCCAAACCATTCTATGATTCCATAACATGTATTTACACCAGAATGAAGTCCCTTGAGAAAATGCTATCTAGACAATATTTATTCTCACGTATAAATGCTTGTATGTTTTTGACTAAAAAGTTAAACCTGCCATTTATGTTAGGAAGATCATGAGACGTAGGGCAGGGTTCTGACTGGAGCAACAGCATCTTTATACTGCTACTCTGAATGGAAAGTCAAAGATTTCTCTTGGTGGTGATGATACCTCCTGTACACAGAGAAAGTTCATGGGCCTTAATTTGCTTCTCCAGTAGGAGATATTTTGAAACGGAGATGCATACCATCAGTACCTAGTGATCATGACCTTAGTTAAGTCCTTACAAAAGGTTTTGTTTCTAACAAATCTGTGCCAACCTAATTTATAGAGATTCAAAGCTGTCTAGACGAACTTTGGAAACTGGGATGATCCTCCTACTGTACACTCGTGTGATGTGGTAATTTGAATACCAGGGTTTAGGCTCTGTTGGACAGTTGGGGAAGTGAATTCCTGATTTGAGGAACCATCTCTGTGTACCTCCTGGCCTAAGTCCCAAAAGTTCAATAGAAGGAATTAGTCATGCCAGGAAGCATAGCCATGGGGAATACACACTGCACTGCTCTGATTTAATCAGCACAGTGGGTGTGATCCTTCATTGCTTGCTGGTTGTGGAACCATTTATACCTGTGCAAAGTGAATGGGAAATTACACCCATTACTACTCTCTTTATGCACGTTTAAGTAACTGTGCAAAGTGTAACGTACTGGGGAAACAAGCCTCTGATTTGTACTGAGAAGTGATTTGGAAGCTAGTACAAATGCTAGATAAAAGAACAGCTTTCTAACATCCCAGGAAACTAGTGTCTTAATTATAGATCGGGTAGCAACACTTATAGCTAAGATTGTCTTACACTTATTATAAGAATCTGTTTAAAACACTATTAGGTTTAAAAGAAAAGAAGTGCAGAAGAGATTCAAAAATTATATGTTGACCACCTGATCAAGTTATTTGTATGTATAATTTCAGTTAATTTTCATAGATAGTTTTAGGGTGGAGAAAATTCAGTTTCACTTCTGTTAAGTATGTGCAGTTTTGAACAGCAAAATTCAGTTGGGTGAAGGGCTTTTCTTTGGCTGGCCTGTTTACATGCTGACATTTCTGTGAAAATAGTTTCTGGGCTGCATCAAAAGAAGTATGGCCAGCAGGACTCTCCTCCACTCTCAGGAGACTCCACCTGGAATACTACAGTTCTGGGTGTCCTAACATAAGAAGGACTTGGAGCAAGTCCAGAGGAGGGCCATGAAGATGATCAGGGAGCTGAAGCACCTCTCCTGTGAAGACAGGCTGAGGGAGTTGAGGCTGTTCAGCCTGGAGAAGGCTCCATGGAGACATTTTAACAGCCTTCCAGTACCTGAAGGGGGCCTACAGGAAAGCTGGGGAGGGACTTTTTACAAGGGCATGGGTTGATAGGAGGAGGGGGAATGGTTTCAAGCTGAAAGAAGGAAGATGTAGTGAGACATTGGCACTGGTTGCCCAGAGAAGCTGTGGATGCCCCATCCGTGGAAGTGGTTAAGGTCAGGCTGGTAGGGGCTTTGAGCAACCTGGTCTAGAGGGAGGTGTCCCTGCCCGTGGTAGGAGGGTTGGAACTAGATAATCTCTAAGGTCTCTTCCAATCCAAACCATTCTGTGATTTGATGGCTAAGCTGAAAGTTTTGGAAACAACCAATGTGTCCATAGACATAAGTTTTGTGAGAATTTATAAGCCCTGTGCTATCTCTGTTTCTTTCAAAGCTATACATCATTCTAAAGAGCACGGGGGGGGGGGGGGGGGCGGGAGGAGAAAAAGACAGAAGAGCAATATATGAGCTAAACTCTCCCAAAAATTCACACCATCATTTGTGCTTTAAGGACTGATCCTAGCAACTAGGATTCATGTAGGTTACTGTTTATATCATGACTAAGAGTCACAATTTTGTTAACACAGCCAAAAGCAGCTGCATGGTTCATAAAGACCCAGACATGCACCAGCTGTCCAGATTTCGAGTGGGTTTTTCTCTACTAATTTTACACAGAAACCATAAAGAAAAGAGCAAGAACTTTTAAAAGATTTGTTTAGAGAACCATATGAAAATATAGTTAGAAACAGAACCCTTTTTCAAAATTAACTCTTATGAACAAGTACATAAATAAATTGGTTTTGGGTGGTAAACCCTATCCAGTTCATCTCTCTGTATGGATTATGCATAGGATAAAGCAAACTAAAAAATCGTGCCACAGGAGGGCACTGTCACCTCAGAATAAAAACGAGAAACGACTGCAAGTCTGCCAGTGGAAAACTGAATGTTAAAAATTTGATTGTTCTCCCCATTGAGTGTTTATACAAACACTCAGATGGCATAACTGACTTCTCTAGCTGTGTGAGTAGAGGGACGCTTGAAAGAACCAAAATGACTCTTGTATGATAGAAATATTACCAAAGCAGCTTCACCTTTGTGCTACAAGTAATGATTATAAATTGCATAAATTGTTAATGAAGAACAACTGTGGCAGCAGAATTTATCTTTTCCTCATAAATAATAGATACATCCTTGTTCTCTCTCCGTTTTACTGTTAACATGGCCAACAGTCTCATTTTCTGTTAGGCAGCGATCACAGCTAGCACCGGGTGTGGGTTTTTTAAATGAATGAACAGGTAAATAGAAGCTTAATGGAAAATATGTATTTTCTTGGTTTTAGTCATCATATGTGGAAATACCATTAAGATAGTAGCATGATTTCTATAACTACCTTTTTTAAGGTAGGAGCTTTGTTGTAATTTCATTACTGTAAGTATTCTAAGTAAACTCTCACGCTGAATTAATCATGAGTGTCTTTATATATATATAAGTTAAAAAAAAAGAAAAAGTTTTAAATAATGTCTAGAACATCTTAACAGAACTGCAAGGCTTTAATAATTAGCCTGGTTTTTTCCTTATGTACCCACACATAAAACAAAAGATCTCATACCCAAAAGGTTTATTGACTAAGTCTGCAATATTAATATTTCTAAAACACGGGAAGAACATGTTATGTTTCTAGATCTGGCATTATTCTAACTTGCTGTGTGTTAGTTCAGTGCCTTACATTTCTGGGCTGGAGCTACATAACCAAATCCTAACAAATCCTGAAGAAATCCTTATTCTCTCTAGCTCTTAAAATACTAGCCTACTGGACCAACACTGGCTATAAAAATAATCACAAATGGGATAAAAAGAATCCTACATGCATCCTTCTTCTTTAAAAAAAGAGTCAGGCTTGGTGCCCTTTTTATATGGGTGTTTTGTAATAATAACTATTGCCTGTAAAACAAACAATTTCTTGACATTGTGTGTCTCTTAAACCCTTCTGGCACACTGAGTAGCAGGGTTACCCAAAATCTGCTACAAGTGGAGAAATAAAATTCAAAATAAAAGAATTAGTAAAAGGAGGACAAAGCCTTTTCTCAAAGCTCCTCTCAATAGTACCTGGATACAGATTGTTGCCCCTAGGAAAGACAGGAAAAGGGGAGCATGGGAGACCAGAGTCAGACTTCTCTCCCACAACGGGCCAGTGTCAGACTGTGAACTACATTGTGCAGTGCAACTCTAATCTAGGATGAAAAAGTCCTGTAAATAGTTTAAGATTGATGCATTTGTCCTGATGCATCTTCATTTGGCTTTTGTCCTCATCTCTTTTCTTGCCTTGGCAGGGTCTATATTTGGAATTCTGCTGGCATTTACTGTCTTGGTGAGGGTACTGAGTCAGCCTGAAAATGTGATTCAGTGAGATGTCTTGCACTGCTACAGTGGTATGAGGAAAACATAGTATTTTTTCTAGACACACATTTTTCTATGAGGATTCAGATTTAACCTATTCAAATTATTCTCTTCTATAAAACCTAAAGTGACCTATTTTTGATGCATTTTTCTTCTTCCAACAAATCAGGAAGTTCTTAAGTCTGTCTAGTTGAGTAATTCTAAAATTGGTCACTTATCAAGTTACGATATTAACTCCTCCAGTGCAATACGTTTTTACATACAACACAGGAAAATAACTTCAGCTGATGTATTTGCTCACTGGGCACATGAGTGAATTTCTGGCCTATCATAAAGATAGGACAGAAATTTGACCACAGTGCTGGTCTAAACTGATATTTATGAGATGTATTGGTTTCCTCAGCCAGAAATTAAAAGCCTGGGGAAAAAGCAAAATCAGAAAGAACACTGTCCCCTAGATATCTGACTTCTCATTATTTCATTCTTTGCCAAATGCCCTTTTCATTGTTTCTGTTCTTCACAGTTTTTTGTTCTTGCATTACACAGTCATTTCTAGACTGCATAAGGGCCAGACAGTTTCAAAAAATAATTGTCTCTTCCTTTTCAAAAATGCTTGACAATCTCTTTCCCTCTGCGATGTAGCAGCAAAATACCACTACTGTGTCATAGAGAAGTCATGATGTGAAATAAAATACAGTGAATGCTGAGCCTTTAGGGCAGAGAAAGAAAGAAAATCTGACATGGCATTGTAGCTATCTGCTTGCAACAGATTTAAAACGCTTGGAAGTGGTGCCATTATCTACCTGACTGTTGGCCCTGACTCTGTCCAGGCATTACATAAGGAAGGGGGCAATGCACGGTCATTGCTGATACTGCAGCTGTACCAAGTGATTTCACTTCACTTCTAAAAATCCATTTCTAAGATGTGATTATAACTTGATTATGTAATGAGGTAAACCAATTTTAAGACTTTGACAAAGCTTGCACTGTAGTCCATTTATATAAAATCATCTCTGGGATTCGGAGAGCTGCAAGCCTGGTTTTCAATTTACATTCCAAAGGATGAATCCCAACTACATTGCACAGCAGAGTGGAGAACAGGGGATGGGAGATTTTATTTTGTTTGTTTGTTTTTAAAGAGTAATGTCTATGTCTGTGTGTGAATGTGTCTGATATCAAACACCTTGATTCCCTATGGGAGTGGGGAGATGAGAACTGGAATTTGTTTGTTTGTATGAAATGAGAACCCTAGCTGATGAAACTCCTGCAAAATGGGATGAATCATTGTATTCATCCAAGCAAATGAAGTTTCTTTATATATGACATGACTTTCTGCCTAACAGTTGTTGATTTTTTCTTGGTCCTTGGCCACTCATTCCACTTCAAGTGCTGTTTTCTCAGTTCATTTGACAGAATGTGTTCCACTTCTCATTAGTTTCTAATTATAGGAGGAAATAATGTAATGACACTAGACAGTAATTAAATTCTATTACTGTTGTTCCCACCTTCCCTTTGAATTCATAGAGACAAGATTCACCCTAAGAATTTTCTGTTGCTGAAAAATATCAGTAGATAGAAATGCATTGAGAGATTGAAGGCAAATTTTGGTATGTTTCTTTCTAAGGTTATATCTGTGAATACTAGAATTTCAAAGGGAAAAATCAATGTTACTGATTCTATCTGTTTGCGTAGGATTTTACCCTAGTTGGGGACGTAATTGCAAACAACAGATCTTTATTGTTTGTTTTTGAGGGCAGCTAAGCTACTACACTGGCATTAGCCAACACAGGAGGATTTTGAGTGTGCAAGATTAGTGTTCAGATGTGGCAGCAGCACGATGTAATAGGTTGCAACTGCTGTGGGTGAGCCATTATGCTCTAGCGTGTAAATAATCTGCAAATTATAGAACCTTCTGCTCCCTTTCCAACTTCCCTCCTGCCTAGGAAGCATCAACCCAGGATGAAACCTCAGTGTCTCATCTCTGAACAGTTACATTTCTAAATAATCTGTTTGACTTACTGTAATAGAAAATCGGAACAAAAGAAAAAGTGAGTATGACAGAAATCTCAAGTGACCTGATAAAGCAGAGAGCCGCAAGTTCCAGGCAACACCACCAGTTGGCGTGGTGGTGTGTTAGAAATCTTGCTGTGCCTGATACAGTCAGGTATCCTGTGTCCTTGCATCTTTTGGATGTCTAGTTGCTGTCTGAATACCTTAGGTATACATCTATAGCTAAGTGCTCCATGCATGCTTAAAGCATTGACTTGATAAATTTTGAATATTTGACCATCATCATAACAATAATAAAGGTTTTGAGATACAGTGGAATTGCCAATGAGAACAAATAAGAAACATGTTTTATCATATTTCATTCATTTCAAGGTATCCAGATGGTATACCCACTTCCTGGCAACCTCCCGGCTTTTGCATACAGGGAGAAATGGAAATAACTAGTTTGTTTGCATTCTTCAAAGCATGAAGTACACCCCATCCCTGATGCTTTAGATCAAGCACACTATCAGGATTATGAAACAGGATGAAATAAGAATTGTCAAAGCTATGTAAATTTTATCATGTTGAACTTTTCAGCAGTTTGCATCAAAGCAAAAACATGAAATGGTGGCTGTTCTTGTTTCACAGGGGTGGTAAAGCATAACATTTATACTGTATAATTAATCTACCTGTTTGGACTTCCTAGAGAACTCTGCAAAGGATTTTTGTGAAAGGGAATGTGGGTGACTCCAGGGGTAATAAGGTAAATATAGGATGTAAAAATAGGAATGAAGTTAAAGGTGGCACTTCGAGGTCTAGGGTAAAAACTGTTAAATACCTGAATTAACAGAGTTAAAAGCCAATGGTCAGTCAAAAGGGAGAGACAACTCCCAAACTAAGTAGTCGGCCAATTTCCTTCTCAGTGTCATCTCAGCTAATCTGGTATTAGACATCAGGGCTCTGTAGCAATGGATAAGCCTGTGGACAGAACTGCTTTCATACTGGCTGAATGAGATTCACATGCCATCTACGTACTCTACTGTAGGCTTTCTAAAATTTCAGAAGTAATTATAAAGTAGATATCAGCCTATTTGGTGAACACCACACTAGAAGAAAAGAAAGTATTTAATATTTTTGATCTAAATAACAACAGACCTAGAGATGTTAGAAAACTCTCTTGAAATTAATACTACTTAATGAGCTTTGTGCATGTTCCTGAAATGACTACACAGAACTAATGTAGTTCATAAAACACCACTTCTCAGATTTGCTTTTTCACCTTTCTGAATTGTCCTGCATGGCAAAGGTCATTTTGGAGTTCCTCTGAAAACCTTTCATCTGAGAGAAGAGGAATCTGAGGATACAGTACATTTAATCCCTGATCTTGATGTTTCCAGTTACTTTCAGAGTCAGGAGCCAGTATTATATACTGAGGCTACAATAAAACTTGATGTTTTCTTCTACTTCCTCTCCAGAGGGCAGAAGGCACAACTGCATGGAGGCAATGTTCTGCAGGGGAGCTGCAGATTTCACAGATTCATTGTCTGAACCCCCCAGCAGAAGAAATATTTATACAAGAAAGTACCACTCAAACACTAGCATCTCACTTCCAGTGAATGCACAGGGAGATTACTGGAAAGACAGTAACATAAACAAAGAGCCTGAGGGATGCTGGGAGGAATATAACATGCTTTATTACTCAACTTCCAGCACTTTTTTTTTTTTTTAAATGGACTTGGCTTCTTTTAAATATTTTAGATGATTTCAGCAGCAAATATTCAGTTTTAAACCCCCAGGAATCCCATCGAAGTAACTGAGAAAAGACTAAAACTTGCCTGGGTAGGAGATCCTGGAAGGCAAAACATCAAGGAGAAGTAGTACAGATCAAATCCAACTTTCTTCAGAGCTCACTGTGAGCAGCTACAAAATGTCATGGGCATCAGAGAGCTAGGGCAGCCCAGTGATAAAAGATGTTGACTTGGAGCACAAGAACCCAATGAAGATACATAGTAAAAAGTAAACTGGCATTTTGGAAAACAACATAGCCCAAAAATATCTCAAAGAAGCAGTGCAGCTTATCGATTAGGACAGTGAAGCATCAGACAAGATATCTTGGGTCTAGTCCCAGCTCTCTCACTGTACAGCTGTAAGAGCTGTAGGACACCTATTTCTCTTCTATGAAACGGTCTTTCTGCCCATGGAGGTTCTTTGGAACATGTGTATGCTATGTGCTTTAATAATATTTGGCAGATTCTGCTCTAAACTTATGTGGTTTAATGTGGTCTATTTAATGAGAGTGGTTGCAAAAGAAAAAGAATGCTTAATGTAATTACGTAATATTTATTATTTATCTTTATATAATAATTTTCCGTTGGCCTCTACACAAAAGAAAACTCAAACATGTTCTATCATTATTCTTCTGTTCTTGGTGACACTAAATAGTACCAATGTAGGCAGGGAAATGCAAAGAAGCAAAATAAAATAAACACAAATACTTCTGTTTAAAATCAGAGCCCTTCATCAGTGCCATAAGGATTGGGCAGAAACTTTCTGCATTTTTTTCAAACACTTTTTTTCCTTAAAATACAAAGTAAAAAAGCCAAACTTAATTCAGTTTTGTTTTATTCATACCTTGACTTGCTTATAGGTTTTCAGAAAAAAAAAAAAGCAGCAGGCTGTATGCTTTGAAAAAAAAATGTAGGCAACCTGGAAGCAAGATGACACCTATAGATGATAAGAAAATTCAGAAAACAGAATTTTGGAGAAGAATAAGAAAAATGCATGGACTTATGTATGTTATGTAAGTAATATACATACATAACTTTCAAAAAGCTTTATATATATTTTAAAATATTATAAATCTTGCACACAAAAGCATGGTAATATTTTAATGCAAAGAATCTGGGTGTGCATTTAAGTTCACTTGCTTGAGACTAACTTTTTTATTGTCAGCATTTCGTAAACATTTACATTTTCCTAGGACCATACTTTAAATGTATAACATCTAGGTAAGCCATTTACGTCTAATTTTTTTTTTTCCAATGAAAAGTGTGGAAGAATTTCTGAGACATTTTGTTCCAGATTCTTAAGTAGATAAATCCATTCATTATACTGGTGTTAGATTGCCAAAGTACTCCAGAGTGTTCACATCTTTTACTATTAAAAGCAAGATATACTGAATCATACTTGTGGGTTTTTATAACTACTTAGAACAATTTTAAATAAAATATCACAGATGGATTTATTTTCCAATTTGAGACATTCCTCTAGAAAAGGCCATTTCAGCTCATGTTTGGGAGTTGAACAGTATCCTCATTCTGCAGTTGGTTTGCCTGAGGACAGTACCTGCTCTGTGTGCAGAATCCAAATTGTTTCTGGTTTCTTAAACATTTTGTCCTGCAGAAGGCAGGTGCAAACCTTCAGCAATGCGCAAATTAATCTTGTTCACAGTCACAGCTAGCATGTAACAGCAGAAATATCTGCTGGCAAAAGTAGGTGTTGCAAAATAGTCTAAGGTGTGATTGGTGAGGAAGTGAAATGGAAAAAAATCCCTAGCTCTAATAGGACACTTATTTGTATGCTAAGAAGGGAGATGGCAAATGTGTTTGGGCATATCTTTAACCTCTTGAGCTTTCTAGGAGGGTATTCTTGATATCAGGTGGAAAGTTAAATTGTTGGAGGAAAGAAAAACAAGCTGTCAATCCCACAATCTCTTTAGCTATTAGAAGGAGAGAAAATTATTTTTTTAATCAGATAAGAAGAAATAAAGGTAGTGAAGCAGAAGAAACTAAGTGATGGGTAAAACAGTAAATAAATGTGGACTTAAAAAGTAGTTGTCAGAAATAGTGAAAGAGAGAAACTGTAAAAAACGGTAAACAATGAGATTATGTTCTAAAATTATACTTAATACCAAGACCAAGAGTCAGACAGGCCACAGATCTGCATGCAACAGGCCTGAGGGGAAGAATAGAGATGAAGAGGATGCTTAGTTTAAAGATCATGTCTCAGAAGAGACAGCTATGAGTCATAAATAATTTATAACCAGTATTGCTATTTGAAATCAAACAGATCAAACTTAGGATGTAGAAAAATTCTACAGATACCATCTTGAAGTTTCAGTTACCAGCTTCACAGGAATAAAGGTAGAGTTTCTATGTGTATGTAATCACCGTAGTGCAAATCCTACAATGGCTTGCCCTTTGCAAGAGGAGACCTTTGAAGAACTATTTATTTCTCAAATAGACATATTCATGATAACATTAACAGCTACTACAAAAAGCTTCCCAGGGGAGTCTCCATTCCATGACACAGTGTCAACATCATCACACTGTATGTTTTCAGGCCAGGAAATGCAACTTCTTAATCTTTTCCTATAAGTGAGGTTATAACACTGTGAATCCCATGGGTCTTTTTAATTTTTTCCTCTCTTAACATTCAAAAATGTTATGTCCTGGAAAGCTATTAAAAGTGAAATGTCAATTTTGGGTCTGAAACATTGTGTGGCATACAGAGAGGGATGCATTTGGAGTCCCATGGGACTGTGGTGAGGGTACTGTGGACTGAGCTTTACCACATAGGCTGGTGTGCTCTACCCGTGGATGATGTAATACCAAGTCACTGGAAGCTAAATCTCTGTCAGGTCTCCCACATTGTCTTTTAGAGGTTCACCTGCTGTGTTTGTATCTCCACATAGAGATAAGGCTGCAACTAGTGCTAGGCCCCAGAAAATGTTAATAAGCTCAAAAAAGGGTCATCCTATGTTTTTTGCATTTATCTTTCTGTGGAGGTTGCTACCATAAAAGACTGAAGCGTTGAGATGATAGGTTGGATGCAGAAATGATGCAATGGTCATTCATATCTTGCAGGCGTAGCTTGTTACACCTTGTACATTCTCTGTGAGGCAAAATCAGTTATGATGTTACCTGAGGTGCCATAAAAGAGAAGGATGCTAAGAACCTAAGAGGCAAAGCAATGAAATGGAAGCAGTAACTTCTTACACCCAACAAAACAGTGTTTGCTTTGCATGGGTTCAGGAGTTTCTTGGAAGGGATGTGGACATGGAAGTGCCATCCAGTTTACTTTAAGAAAACAACTTCCCACCAGGCAAATGCATCACTCTTCCTCCATGGTGCAGTGCCCAGCAGCAAGCCTCACTTCTGGAAAAAACTCTGCTGGTTCCATTCCCTAGCAGACACTTTGCTTTCATATGCACATATGGTCGGTGGGAGAGAAAGAGTAGCCAGGGCCAAGAGAGCATTTAAAATACTTCAGTAGAGTGAAAAAGAGAAGTTGGAGGTTTGGCTTTTGTCATGACTTTCAATTTTTCCCTAGAAATGACAGCAGTGTTGTCAAATTACATCCCAACAGTTCCCAGCCAGATGAATTTTAAACATTTCATTATTTCTAGAAATAGAATAAGTTCAAAAGAAGATGACTGATGGTAGTTGTTGAAAAATACATGTTTTACTGATGTAGTTTCCTCCCTCTTTCTTGATCTGAACAACTCTATGTGAACACCTTTTTAAACAAAGTGAATGCTTGAAAACATGAACTCAGGTGTAAACACAGTTCTCCAAGCACCTCTCAACATAAACCAACTTATTTTTTATTTAGTTGTATTACCATGAGCTAGCAACCCTAAACTTAGATTAAAATTCCCTTATCTCAGAAGTTATATCTAGAAGGAAAAAGAGTTTGTATCCCCCAAGTTTGCATTCCCCAATAAGTAAATTTTAGAATTACAGCTTTGCCATTGTGGGAAACTCTTCTTTTCTTCCCCACATAAGCCATATAAAAAAATAATCTTCCTCATTGTCTTTTATTAATTATAATTTATTTGTCTATTGCATTTTAGGATTTGTGTGTGAGTACTTCCTGTGGCATTGCATTCAGATAAACATATTAACAATTACCATACATTTATCTTTGATCTTAGCTAGGACAGCTGCAATAAAGCTCCCTCATTTAACTAGCCTAGTCTGAAGCAGAGGTTCTGTATATGAAGAACTTTAACTTGGGCTGAATTTCTTAATTTTCAGTGGTGCTAGAGTAAAAGACTGCTTTAAGAACATTTCTATGTGGTATTGTTGGTCTCAGGACTGTTAGAGAATCTTCAGAAGTCTAGTATATATTAGAAAATTACTCTCTAATTCCACACACCAAATCCAAACTTTATCTGATGTGAATAAAATAATTGCCATTCTTCAACCTACAAATACTAGACTGAACACTTGTCAGATCAATTCAGTTGATTCCCAATTTCAGTTGAATTCCCAATATTCTCATTGGGGTGTATTTTGGCTCATAGAGCTTGAGTCCCATCTGAAGGCTAGAATTACAGTAGCTTGTGAAAGGTAATTAAAAATGAAACAAAGAATGAAAACCCCTTTTTTTAATAATCCTTAAAAACTGGCACAGTTTAAGCTTTGTTAAAACGTAGAGAAGATTATCACTTTTTATCCTGTTCCTCCAAGAGAAATCAAGGTTGTATTATCTTAGGCCTTCTTGGTTATAATTCTGAAAATATTTATCAGTTCTAACTATTACAACAGAAGTTGCAAAGTGTCAGAAAGACAGCTGGAGGGATTGTCATATAATGCTACACTACTGCTTTCCACAACATTGGTCACTCCATACACTCCTTCTCCCAAGAGAGGTTAAGGCATGAATTTGGTTCTTGTTAGACTCTAGAGAACTGACTTAGAGAACACCTGTGAGGAATGCATCAGCTGCTGAAAAAGCTTAAATTGGCGTTTACATATTCAGTAGACAGCAGGGAATTCTGCCATGAGGTGCAGATCTGAAAGAAATCAGACCTTCTGTTCACAGAACTATTTTATTTTTCTTACGTAATTCTCCGTAGAGAAAACCTCTTATCACACCAGGAAACAAAACCCCATTTTTAACTTTTAATGATGTGGCACTAGGAAATGGGGGGGCAGGACAGCCTCATGAGCACAGCATTATGTCAGCATTATGTTTAGGGGGTATGGTTAATTGTAAAGCTTCCTAATGAGGAAGAGGTGGGCACCAAAGCTGGCAAATGCAGCAGGGGGACATCTGCTTTTAAATGGACTTGTTTGAGAATGTAACCTGACCTGTGGTAACCATTGCAAGTATAATGTGATTCATCCTCCTGCACAGAACAGGCACTAGTGCATCTTATGATGGGTCAGCTGGGTTATCCTAGATCAGCTGGCTCAACATCAACATTCTTAGTCATTCCAAACCCTGAAATAAGGTTACTATGACTGCTGGGACTCTGTTCTAACCCAAATTGCCATACCCTCTGTGGGAGGATTCTGTGGTACCTTTCCTCTCCAGGGTAATGGTGGGGTTTGCTCTTGGCACATAAAATGAGCCAGTTCATGAATTGAGAAAATTGTGGTGTTTCTGTGTTCAGGGGGTTGATCTTCTTAAATTTTGTTCTGCTTTGACATCCAGAGCTGCAATGGGTTTTTAATATTTGCAGTTTTGCTAATAATAATAAATTCTTTGCTTTTGTTGTACAGTGTGTCTCTCAGAACTGAAGGGTGTAATGGTTTGCTATACTTATACTTGGCGGTGTACTTATTTTCTTCTGCAGTATTTCTAGATCTGAGTGTATTTTCTTCACGTTCGATGGTAGTCTTGCTTTTCTTCAGGATGACAAGAAAGTTATTAGAGAACTCCTATTTCATAGCTCAAATCATTACCACTACAGCAAGTATAGCCAGAGTCAGAGGCTGCTGTCCTGAATTGCCCTGGTTACTGCTATTGCGCTTGTACAACCAAAGTTAAGGTATGCAGTTTCCAGACGTTGCTCTTTCGCTTTATGATTTTGCAACTGGAGCAATCAAATAGCTGTTCCAGACCACTAGTGTGCTACAGTGATATAAGAAATGAAATTTTGGTGAAAAACAAGGGTGGCTGGAAGTATTCAGACTTGTTTTCTTTTTAAAGAAGCATTGCTGGATAACAGAAATCACTACCAGTTCTTTCTTGATTGTATGTTTTTGTATTTTTCATGATTAAGAAGAGATGTTAAGAAAGGCCAAACAGTTATTGCTGTCTGTAGTTTGAATGGACAAGGTGTGAACTCATTTTAGGTTTTCTGTAGGGGAAGAAGTCAGGAGAGGTTTTTGTTTGTTTGTTTGTTTGTTTTTTAACCTATACATACACTGAACAGAAGCAACCATGTGTGGCTGATTCTTGCCTAAACAATATGACTCTTCTAACTCGTATTTGCGAGATAAAAATAGAAGAAACTGAGCTGAAATCGACAAGAATATGATGTTTGTAATAGTAAATTTTTGGATGGTGTTCTCTGTTTTTAGAACTATATATGAGAAAGAACAAATAACAAATCTGCTGAGTAGTTTCATAATTATTTCTAGCCACCAGCACTAAGACATACAAAGGGTGTTTTGGTACTTGATGCATTAAATCTTGAAAAAATATTTTTAAATTCTCTTATGTAGGGCATGATACAAGAAAGTATTATTACATAAATTTTATCCTGCAGCTCTTTAGCCTTAATTATGCAGGCTTCTTGAGAGTAGCAAAGAACTCGCTTAATAGACTGTATCACTTTTTGAGATAAGTGGAATATTTATAGCTTCTATAATGTACGTCAAAATGAGGACAATTATGCCTTGTTTAAGAAGACAACGTTAAGACAGCCTGTTTACAATTAAAATTTTGTTTTAACAATAAGAATGAGGAAGTTAAAGTTTCTGAAATGTAAAAATATTATGACAAATATTTGAATGTTACTACCATGCTTAGCATTATGCTACTACATGCCTCTGTGATAATGTGCTGTCAACATTACAGGATGATTTTATGAAACTGTAGATAACATGTATCTAAAAATATAAGTAGGATATTTTGTAATCACAAGGTACTGCAGAGTTTTAGAAATCTGTACATACTGTACATATTTTCATTTAACACCCTACTCCATTTTTTTTTTTTTTTCTATATTTGGTACAAAAAATTGAAAAAAAAAGCTCACTGGGAAGGTCTCTTCAAACTTAGTGTTAGATTATTTTCATTTGCTTTGTACATGGGATATTTGGCTGGATTTGAGTATTCTTAGCTCCCCTCAACACCACCTGACTCAGACACTGTTGTTATGCAGACTTGTATGTCTTTCTTCCACTCAGCTTTTCAATTGTGTCTACTCAAATGCAGTGACAATATCCCCCAACAAAACAGCATCTCAGATAAGTAGGTTACTAAAGATACTGTGTAATAACATAAGCTTGAGAAGCTAGAAATTGCACTTGCGAACTGAAGGGATTTAACTGTGTAAGAGCAGCCACAGAGGTGTATTTGTTTATTATTTAGGACATATATGTAACCCAGGCCAATCCAAACCTATTTCAAGTGAATTATCTCTATAGCATGAACATCATCAACATAAAGCTGTCATCACCTTCAAATATCCTCAAAACGTGTTTTTCTCCACTGAGAAGAGCAGGAAGATAAAGAGTAAGGTAAGACAAAGGGAGAAAAATGATGATTGCACTACAAACATTTTTTTAACACACGAGGAGTCTAGAAGTGAAACGTCAGTGAGGAAACAGACCATCAGTGTTATGCTGATCAGTTTACAGGTTACAGTGATTAACTTGTGACTGCGCAGCTGAAAGGCTATAACGCTCAGGAACCCTCCAATTTATCACAGGATTGCTTGCAGTTTATTTAAACAGCACAATCCAATAAATTATTTAAATAAATAATTCAAATATATTTATTCACTAAGAAGAAAAATCTCCTAAAAATACTTGATATTCAGAGTTATTTTAATGCTAAAATAGTTGTGAATATACATTGTTCTTTAACTACTGAGCTGTGTGTCTAATCCTTTTGAGACAAAGTTTTCTCATCACAATTCATTATAATTAGGTCTAGCTGCAGTTGCAAACAGTGGAATTACAGTTATTTTCTCTTGTGATATTGCAACAGTTTCTGTGAAAGTCGAGCAGTGGATGAGGTGTGATGATTTCATTATCAAGCAGGAATTTAAAAAGGGAGTTGGGAGGTCTGCATCTCAGAGAGTCGCCAGTAATTATAAAAATATATTTATAAAATATACTTATAAAAATATATTCACAGGGGCATTAGAGTCATCACAACATTTTTCCTCAGTTATTTACAGGAAAGACTTGAAGGTACCTACTCACTCTGTTAATTTGCTGATCTTATAATAAAAAGTAAAAATATTAAAAATTGATTTTATTTTTAAATATTTTAAATAGCCAAAAAGATCTAGTTATTGTATTAAGTGAACAAATGCTGTTTCTTTAAGCCACTGTCTGATTATATTCACAAAACTATATTTATTAAAAAAACATCTGTGCTTTTGCAATTACACTACATTAGGTTCAGTGGAAATGCTTTAAGATTCCACATTATCCCTTATTCTCTGGTTACTTGTATATTAATCTTTTTTATCCTTAATTGACCTTTCAAAGCTCAGTTTAAATTGTAGCAAGCTGTGCTTTCAAATATGGCAAATTTTCAGAGAGAGAAACTCAGAAAAACAAACTTGACCTTTAAGAGTCTTTGTTCAATTGGGAGGTCATACTGGGGTGGACTGAAGGAGGTTGCAGGCCCCAATAACTTTTCTTCAAGGACAGTCATGATTTCACTTTGCTGGGGTAAAAAAGGGCTGAACTTCTGTCACTGTGATTTTAATAATGTCTTTTAATCCCTCTCAAAGGGTAAAAGATAATCATGAAAGAGCCTTGGAACTCTTTTTATGATCAGTTAGAATCAGGTGAGCTTGAATGGGGATCCTATGCTTATAAATACCTAAACGGTGGGTGTCAAGAGGATGGGGCCAGACTCTTGCCACACAATTAAGGAACCTGAAGGAGAAAAAGTGGAGGATACAACTGGTATGGGAGGGAGAGAATTATGCTACATCTTTCTTTTTGGAAACATGATCCTGAAATGTAGACTAATTATTTTCAATGAACAAACATTTCAACAGTTATAACTTCAGCAAATGTTCATTAATTACTATGGTTTGATGGATGACTGAACAGAGAAGAGTATCTAGATTATTTGAGAAAACGTTGGTATTCATTATTATAAAAAAAAAAAAAAAAAAGGCAAAAAAAAAAAAAAAAGCAGGAGTAGTTACCTTAGACTGGGTTTATCACCTGACAGCAATACCAGACTTCTAAATTCCCACCATGACAAAAATCCTCTACAGACTCACAGAATTGAATGTAACCTTTCAGAATGGTGATATATAAAAGTTCAATAACTCAACTCCTCCTCTATTTTCTTTCAAATAATGATATTTTGGGTACAGTAATGTTAAACAATGCTTTGTGTGAGTTAAAATAAGGGAGAGTTTAAATGAAAAAGAAAAAAAAGAAAAATTTATAAGGAGAAATACTGCCTGGTGCTCTCTTTCTGAACAACGAGCTTTATATTAGCAGTGAAATCTTAAGGTATAGCTATTAAGATATTTTAGGGTTATCTTAAGGATATTAGAGCTGAGGATTTCCTTGGAAGCAGGAAACATAACATCAAGCCTTTCAGTCCATTGTGCCTGCCTACTGCTTCAAATGTTTCACTGTCCTACCAAGACACTATTCTTTAGGTAATAATTTATTATAGCTTTTTAAAAAACAAGGATATTGAGACAAATACCCTCCTAAACCATAAAGATACACAAAACTATTTGGTAGTAGGGTAGGTTTTCTGACTTGAAGCTGATACCATCATTTGGTCCTCTGCAAAGTGGATTATTAATCAATCCATACTAGAGCCTAGAGCTGTTTATGGGGCTGCCAGGGATTTCTAGGCACAGTGGCAATCCACCTGTGGCCATTTTTTAATGTCAGGCCTATTTCCCAACACCTGTCATATCATATTTTGACTTAATAAAGATGCATCGGGAGAAGACTCCTGGGGTTTTTTTATGAAACCTCTGGGGACTGCATGGCTGCCAACAGTTCAATTCATTATGATGCAGCATTAAAATAAAGTATAAATGTCTGCAGATACTCTGTTGCAAAATAAAAGCCCAGACCACATTTTCCTGATAAAACAGAAACAGATCCAGATCTATTTTTGTGGCTTAAGAGATATATTGCAAGAGAAATATTTAATTACCCATTTTACACTGTGTATCAATTACAAGCAAAACACTGTCTCTGCTGCACAAATCTGATTAGCTCTGTAAAACACAGAACGGGAAGAAAATGAAAAGGAACTTGAAAATATTGAGCTCCGAGTCTCGTGGATCCTGTGCAGCTTGTTGATTTGCTGTTTATTGATTAGTCTTACAGCAGCTTTGTATCCAATTAAAAATTCAAAACAGGCTCTGTGAATAAGCAATAGACAATATCTGAGGTGAAAAAGGAACTACCCAGTCACAGAAATTAATTGGGAATACCCAAAGCTTCATCTGTCCTGAATAACTACATGTTTACAAACTAGTTTGCACAGTACAGTATTTTGTACAGTCAAAAGCACTGAAATAGTAAGTAAAAATGCAGTTTGTTTATAAAATTCACAGAAAATTACAGATGCAAAGAATTTAAAGATATAAACTAGCCCTTTCCTCTTCATTTGAGTTATGATTTCCTCAAACGTCTCATTTCAAGGGTTCTATAATCTCCCAAACTTTTTGTTTGTTTGTTTTACTTCACCACCATTTTTTTTCCAGACTAGTTCCATAATTTCAAATATTTCCATAGGTCATATTTCCCAAACCCTTCACTTATTACACTCTCTTGCAACCCTCTGTCTTAAGATGTTGCACCTAAAAGTGAACTTGCACTTCAATGGTGCAGAATGCAGCAACCATTTGGCATCAGATTTTCAGAGGAGAACAGTGAATATTTCTCCCAAGTTTACACACCACACTCTGAGTAATGCATTCCAGAAAAGGTGTTTTTTGCAGTGGTATCACATTCTCTATCCTTGTGTGTTTGTGGACTACTACAGGCCCCAGAGTTTTTTACAAACCTACTGATCTTTTTACCTTTGTGCATTTGCTTATTTCATAGAATCATAGAACGGTTTGGGTTGGAAGGGACCTTAAAGGTCATCTAGTTCCAAACCCCCTGCATGGGCAGGGACACCTCCTGCTAGATCAGGTTGCTCAAGGCCCCATCCAACCTGTTCTTGAAGACCTCCAGGGATGGGGCATCCACAACCTGTCCCAGCATCTCGCCACCCTCACAGGAAAGAACTTTTTCCTAATGTCCAACCTGAATCTCCCCTCTTCATGCTTCAAACCACTGCCCCTTATCCCCTCACTCTACGCCTGTGTAAAAAGCCCTACCCCAAGCAATTATAGCCCTCAAGGACTAGAATGTGTTAGCCACTGTGAGGCATGAAGCTGGAAACAGGAGTTTGTTTTGAAGTGGGGTAAAAATATGGACAGTTTACTCCAGGTTTGAATGCCTTAGTGCTAGTCCCAGACTCCTTCTGTTCTGTAACTCTTCAACCTCATATTCTCTGATTCCCCTTTCTTGTGTTCAGGTTTCTCTGGTTTCTGTTTTCATCTAAATTAAATTTTGAGGAAGAGTTCTTTGAAGTACACTGTAGTCCTCTTTCCACCATCTCATTAATTCTTCTATTGACTCCTCCACTTACCTCAGCTAGTATCCCCACCACATCATTGACAGTGGTACTGTAATTTGTTTGTACCTAAATTCTATGATACACAGTAGTGCAATAGTTGCATAAATCCTCAAGACTTATTCTGGCTATATGGACATTCAGACATTTGACTGGTGTACTCAGGCTGCACAGAGATTGCTAATAATCTTGGAATACTTTTCTTTTGGGGAAACTCTATTGAAAATTTGTGCATGTAAGAGAGTAATTATAGGTAGTTTATGGGGTCTGGCTGAGGAATATTGAACTTAATGGAATTCCCAGCATGCTAATAAGGCACTTAGGTAAGCAATGAACACTCTTTAGGCTCAGCCAGCTTTAGTAAAATATTTGTAGGAGACTAAATTAGTGACAATCTGTATTTAGTTGTTGGGATTTTTCCCACTTTCTAATTATTTAGATAATAAATCTAGATCAAAATAAAATCTAATTTTCTCACATCTGTGCCCATAAAAAACAATAGAAGCAAGAAAAAAAACCACATACCGTAGCTGCAGCAGAAAAAATGTATACACAGAATGTTTTTCTGACTTTTTATTTTGCAGCCTGAGTAGCTTTCATGAGTATTTCTTCCTAGGCATTTAGTGATCACTAGAGTGCCTCTCTACTGCTTTGAACTGCATTCTAGCTGCTAATTACTTTTTTTTTTTTAAAGGAAATGAAATGTTCTGATGTGTGTCATGATGTTAAAAACTACTGATGCAACATTATGATAGTACTTCAGGTGAGCAGTACAAGCTTGAATGGCTGTCCCCTGAAAAAAGAAAAGGCTTTCTTTGCTTGGAAAAGTATCTTTGTGCTTTCTACATTTTACTGTTTGTTTCCCAGTGTGCACTTTCTTCACTTTAGCAGAACATTAGAGAGTGCTTTTGATTTACTAGTGCAAGATGTGCTGGATCAGTGGATCTGAAGCTGATAGCAAGTTAAGATTTTATTACTTTCTATGTCTGGCCAAATGAAAGTTTACTACATAATGAGGAAAGGAAAGGAAAGGAACAAATAAAAGAAATGCAAATTAAGGCTGAAATAAAGTTAGATTTCAACCTGGGTAGGATGAGACCTTGGATCACACTTGGGTACTCTGCTGTATTTTGTGCCTGCTGTTGCAGAGGCAGTCTGACATGAGATGTATTGCTGTTTATATTTTTGCTTTGAGAGCAATTGTGCTATGTCATGTGTAATAGTGGTTATTAGCAGCTATGGCTCACACACATGTTGCTCCCTTGTCCTCTTTTGTACCTTTATTTTTATTTTCCTGGGAAAATGGAAAAGGTCAAATGCTTTCTTGAATAGCTGACTAAATATCTTCCTTAGCTAAAATGGTAGAAGATGCCATAAGGCAAATGTAGCTACAGCTGGAAGGCTTCATTCCATTTTTGCCCTGCTCATAAGACTAAACATGTCATTGGTGCTTAATGTCCAGTGATTCAGCAGTTGGAAGTGGAATTAATTCTCAGCCTTTTTGTTTGCAATCCAATGTAATGCACAGCAGGCTCCTCTCTGCTCCAGCATATCTCACTCTCCTTTTGAACGCAACAGCAATGCTGACCTTTTAGAAATAAAATGGTTGGGGATGTTTCTGAATTATCACAGAGGTCTGAATTTAAATCAATATATTCATCAGAACAATAAAATAAGGTAAAAATCAAAAGCAACCCAAAAGGAAAAACTGCTTTCATGTAACTGTTCTTTTTCAAAGTAAGAAATCAAAGACAAGGGATTTCATGGACATATAAGAATATTAATATGCTATTACTCTTTATATCCTTTGTCATATTCACTGATTTTCTTTCCACTGAGAAATAAACCAATATCTACATCTAGAATAATGTTATTTTCCTGCTTAGTTAGTAGGGTTAAAATTGCAATTTTTATTGAATTCTGAGTAGTTCCTCATTTATCATTTTGAGTTCCATTACTTGTTTCCAAGGAGATAGAAATATGCAGGAAAATCATCTAGACTGATTTGTAAGGCTGCTTTCTTTAATGAGACTTGAATGTGCCCTATTTTAAGGATTAAAAAACTTGGAGCTACTGTAGTAAAAGAGGTTGGGACTTCGAATTTCATTTCTGTGCGGGCCTACTTTCTGCTTGTGGAAGTTGGAAGAGGATTGTAAAATATTCAAATCAGTATCAGATTATCATGTTGTGGCTCAGCTGTGCTTTTTTTAACACTGCAGCAGGATAGGAAGTTCCCTTGCCCACCCACCCCTTGTGGTAGTAGCTTTCTCCTTACAATTCTAGTTATTTCTTGGAAGACAAGAATAGCCAGTAGACAAAAAAAAAAATTGTCTTCCTCTGATTTCTTCTTCAGAAATACTAAAGCATAGATAGGTCTGTAGGTATTTAAAAGTCTGTAAGTGTTCAGTGAAGTACCAATGCTAAGTCTCAAACAGAGGTTTTTTTATTTTTTTCTTTCTGTTAATAAAGTCTTAAATGAATCTGAAGGTAAACAGATCAGATGTCTTACCTGAAGTAGTCTTCACCACCTCAGTTGTATTTCTCAGTCCTGTAAAGGAGAACTGGTAAAGCCTCCAGGACCTGGTGTCCCCCACCTCCACTGAGCTGCGCTTCCATTGGTAAATGATCTCTTCTCTTGGGTAGCCATCTTATTGCAATGGAAAATACAGAATGCTTTGTTTCATAGTCATTGCTAGAGTTTTAGTGTACTTTGGGGAGTAAAAATGCTACTTTTTTAGTTCTGGAAAAAAAACTGTAGAAGCATATTGCAAGTAAATTATAGATATGTTTTTCTCAAGTTACTTAGTAGTGCCTTTTACTTAATTCCGTATTTTATTTATTTACTATGAATAAAAATAACACTGGAGATTTATTTCTTTTTAATGACTTTTTTGTGGACCTAATAAGATGCAATTTTGCCCATCCTTCAGTTATAGCCAAAATTCTGCAGTTGGTCCACAAATTTGCACCGTGACCTGACTGCAAAATATCAAACTCTTTACTCCAACTATTGTGATAGTAAAACACCCATGCACACACAGAAAGTATCTGTCCATGAGGACTTTCATCATTAGAGATCTTTCATTGTTAAAGATTTCTGCTGTTAGGCTAAGATATAAGCACAAATTAATCACATGGGTGCCAGAAACTATATAATTTTTTCTGTAGCATTCCCTAATTACATTTGGGAACATATGTGATTCCTGTACTTGAAAACAAGGTCAAAATAAAGCTGAAGACCATTGAACTATGTCTAGTAAAGACCATAACTCTTGCTGACTCTAGGTATGTAAATGTAAATTTATAATAAGTGTGGGTCAGGAAAGGGATATTTCTAAGCATGTTACTTACAGCTCGAAAATTCCAGGGGACAGGAATGAACATCCATTGGGAAGTTGTGTAACTGTAGCTGACACTCAGCATCAATTGTCAGCCTGAGGAGGAAGAGATCAGGATATACAAAACATACTTGAGAAGTTTGTCCTGAAAACTCCATAGTGGCAAACAAAATTGAATTCTTACTTATATGGAACCTGACAATGAGCTATGCAAATATATTTTAGTGTATATATAGAGGTAAAGCAAAAGCAAACTCTTGATATGTGTGTACTAATTTGGATTTTCCAAGAGTAGGAAAGCATGTGGTTACTGGTAGGCAGTATTTCTTTTTTTGTTACAAAGGCCCTGATCAGCTACTTCCTGGCCTGTGGAATAGAATCTGTATGAAAGTTCTGTTCCTGTGCGTCTGCAATGACAGCATTATTCATGACTGGCAAATCCATAAGTAGAGATACAGGTCATCTCATGAGCAGTGACAAATCTCTGTGTCACAACATGTCATAATGCTCTAGGGGAATGTATTTTAAGTGACAAAAACTGTATTTCAGAAATGATGGATGGCAGTCCAAATTTAGTCATCTCCATCCGATAGCCATCTAGACTACTTTCATAGCTAGTGGAAAGGTGCTCTGAGGATATACTTAACTTCATTCCAAAATAAAACACTTAAACTAAATTAGAGGAATGTACCAAAAGGTGTTTATGTCCTCAGAATAACAGGAGAGTCTCCACGACATCTCAGGTGGTGTAGGTGCTATAGATCAGGTAGAGACAGGTACTATTAGAAATCCAAAATTAGCTGAGATGTATCGTCTGTGGCACTTGCTAAAAACTAACATTTTTGCTAGCCTGTACACGGCCCCAGCCCTGCCATGAGCTGCATCATACTTGGACTTTGGAACGGAGGAGGTAGGTGGTGTGAGAGAGGGGAAAAGGAGGAGAAAATGAAAGAGCAGAGTGATGTTTATTTGTTCCCTAAGTCTCTATAAAAACCATAGATTTTTGGTCTTTGCTGGTTCCTGAGTATCCAGATGAGCAACCCTGTGAGCTGGACTTGTCTCCGTGCTCCTGCATGTAGGTTTTGTGTGCAAATAGTCTCATGCTGTGGGATGCAAAGGGATGCTGTGACTACTGGCCACTGAGTATGATATAAGAGAAAACTTTTCTACATTACGTATTTAGAAACAAATGTAATTTGAAGAGAAAGGTGATCAAATCCAAAGAGGCAGTAGTGTAGCTAAGTGTAAATTTAACATTTCAAAAGTGGACCTAGGATCTTTGTTATCAGACTGACTTTGATTTGCACTGGATTTCAATTCTGATCATTCTCTTCTGTCTTCTGGCGATGTAATGTGCAATGAATGTAAAATAATTATGAAATAAAACTCCTGTTTGTAATTCAGACAGTTGCAACATTAAAAGCTTGTCTTCACCAAAGCTTGAGTTCTGTTCAGTAAAATTATAATGAATGTACATTTTTAAATAACTTAATTTTCACACCCACTAACAAAAGTAGACAAAAACATGGAAAAAATGCAGTCTAATGCTCATATGGTCTAACATCTTTGATTCTGTACCTTAATTATAATTTATAAATTCTCTGGAACAAATGCTATCTGTACATCTTTCATAGAACCAAATATATCACATGTGAAAAAACCACACTTAGGATTTTCACATTTAGGAAGTATCTCATGGTCTTTGGGAATATGATGTTTGAATTGCTACACAGGGCATGTGCTACACTTAAATGTAGGCATACTCATAACTTATCTATTGAAAAGAGTTTTTAAAGGTAATCTGTCTCAAAAGAAAAGCTATACATGTGACTGAGAAATCTGGAGATAAGCATATCAGGTTCAGATTCATGAACAGAGAATATCTGTACTCTTTGTATTAAACCGTAAATCACCAATGCTGAAGTGATAATCCTTGCTTTCATAAGATACTAGAGGAATGAAATTATTTTGCAGGGTGGATCTTCATCTAGCTAAATTGTAATTAATTCAGAATAAGAGGCCTTTGATGTATGTAGTATTTTATACCATCTACTTCATTCAAATTCACTAGTTTAACATAAAAAAATAAAAGGCAATATAGACCAAACCAATGGGAAACAATAAAACACACCCAAAAATGAAGATTAATTACTGTAACAATCCTTATATTCATTTTCCTATAGGAAGATGCTTATTGTGGAGAGAGACAGTGCAACCTGTCGGAAGAAATAAAACTCTTTACTGTGCCAACACAAAATAAATCACATGCAACTAAAATAATCTAAAGATTTCCCTTCCTTAGGGTTGCATGCATAAATAAATAGGGTAATTCAGGGTAATGTCATATGACCTGAATTCACAGGACCTTTCACTTTGGCTTTTCCTAGAGAAACTGGAAATAGTCAGGTATAAATACCTTAATGTGTACAACACTCTTCCATCATTCCAGATCCTGAGCATCCTATTAGGAGTTGTTATCCAGTGAGCATCAGCTTTCTTGGAATTTCGGAAGAATGTATCTGGTATCCAGATCTTCCCAACCATGTTGCTGTTTAATCTGAGCACTTTTATAGTGCTGTTGAACTTCAGACGTCTGTCATACCACGTTTGGGCGAAAAATATATCAATTGTATATTCCTGTTGTGTTAACCAGAAATACTGATGAAAACACAGCACTCAGAATTTCCTGATATGCTTTCCTTAATTTCTTATGAAAAAAAAAGTGAACTACGGAAGGTGATACTAGAACTGATAAAAGCAATTTTTTATCAGTTTTTTGTTTTACTAATGATTGTTGTTTAAAACCAATTAATTGTGTTATTTTCCCTCTGACTGGTGAAACTAAGATGCAGTTGAGTGGCCTATGCACCTTCTTAATCCTGTGTCTCCACACCTCAACTGATGCCTGATCAGGTCAGAGGACAATTACTTATCCCATTAAATTTAGGACAGGAAAAATGTGAGCCGACTTAGCTGCCTTAATTGCCTGCACCTGCAGTTAATATGAGAAGTGGTGAAGTCTCACTTTTGCTGTCACCATTGGGCAGCCAAAAGCTGCAAAGGGAATTCTAGAATGGGAATAAGCAATCTGATTTTTCTTTCTACATGTAAAAACTACAAGAATGCAGTAGACATTGTACTCAGGCTAGACCACTTTCCCTCACTTCTATAAAGATTTAATTAAATTTTTCTGTAGGAACTTTGGAAAAAGGAGAGGAGAGGGGATCTAGTTTGTTTGTTTTTTTTTTCTTTCTATCTCTGGGTGGCAAGAGTGGCAATATCACTGGTGAATAGTTTTCCTTATTTTGTAGCAATATGGAAGCTCAGTTTTAGAGGATTTAAACTGTCACACAGGACTTGAAAGTAGTGCAAGTAAAAGTGTGGGGATATGTTAAAAATGTTATTCTTACTTTTTTTTTCAATATATAACTCAGTTTCCCTGTCTTGGAGAGATTCATAGCTCATATAGTCCTCACATTCATTATAATAATGAGATTTAAAAAATAATAAAGGCATAGCACAACATTGAAATTAAGGGAAGCTGTGGAATGTCAAAAATGATGGAGGCTTTGTAACAATGTGAACATTATAGGAAAACTGGCAATAATTTACTTACCATATTGATAGCATTCACAGGCCCAATGCTATTTACGTACATATCAGTGTGAATTACTGTTGGTTTAACTGAAAGAGAAACAATAAGGAGCAGTAACATGAGTGAAGGTCAAAATCAACTACATGTAAGTCAAACAGAAGAAAAAGATTGTTATAGTACCTCTCCTGTATGTCTATGGTTGCCTCAAATTGAACTGTGCATATACAATAAGTAGAAAAATGTAGCTATGTCTCCAGTTTGAAGTTAGTTGGATAAACTTTGAGACAAATATTAATACATTTTTTCTACCAGAAGAAATTCACTTAAGCTAAGAGAACAAATACTGAAACCAGTGCTATTACCTTAGAATGAGTCATATCTGAGGGAGTGTATATTTTGTGTTAGGTCACAGTAACACGACAAAACACTATCGACAAAAGCAAACTGCTATTTCTTATGATGACTTGCATCACTCATCTGACAATATCATGCCAAATGCAACACCACTGCTGTTGCCTATAGAGATGGCTGTAGGCAAGTAACACTTGCATGAACCTAAGGCAAAAATAATACTCAGGGCTCTAAAACAGGAATGGAAAACAGTTGTTAGGTTATTTTTATATATATATTGTAGCTTTGTTATTCTTATACACATCTAACACTTTTTTTTTTTTTCCCCCAGAGGCTTTTATGAATGCTTAATTCCTTTCTGTTTTCTAAAGTCTTGGACTGGGAGAATAAAACACATTCCTCTTCTAATTTACACTATATACATACATTTAAGTTTAAATACTCATGTTATCCCTCACTGTGAAAAATTTCTGTTTATAAGCCTCTATAAACTTCTTAGAAACAGCTTCCTTCATTAACCTTGCTGCTCTCTGCTTTCCTCTGCCTGCCTCATCCACGAATTTTCTTTGCATTTTTCTATAATCTTATTACTGCTGTATCCTCTTCTACAGAGGTGTCATCTGCCTGTTCTGTGCCAACTGATTTGCAGCAACTCGGGGAGATTTATCTCTTCAAGCTCCCGCAGTAATCAGTGGAGAAGAAGATTCACACAAAAGGTGATTCAGTCAAAAAAGACTTCTACAGTGAGTCCAGGCTTGGGTCTATCTACTTATATTGTCTGTCGGGGAAATCTAGAGGGGTCAGCCTTGCTTGACTGCAGGGGTCTTTTGTGAACTGATTCCTCTGTGCCCCACTCCCCAGTCACTTCTTGTCCTGCTGCACAAGCGAGGGCCCATGCCATCAGTCAATGCAGAGGATTCTACTTCCTGTGTAGCATAATATGGTCTGGAAATTTGTTCTCTTCACCACTTAATCAAAAGTGGTTTAATAAGAAAGCCAACATACCTCCTATGTCAGGTCTCAACTTGTTGTCGTATCCTTCCAGCAAGCCATTTAAAATAAGAGTGACATCACTCTCGTGGACTTTGGGAGTCAAAACCCAAGTCTTATTTGAAGTGTAATCTTCATAATCATCATCTCCCTTTTGGGTGGAACTGTTAGAGAAATAAAAAATGAAGACATGGAAAGCCTTGAAAAAATATTAATTTGTAGGCAACATCTTTGGAGAAAATACACAATTCAGATTTTAACAGCTCTGTATGAAACATTGAAATATTGCCTGTTTTGCACAAGGAGACTCAGAGTAAAGATGTCACATAACAGTTGAGGTTTTAGTAGGGTTGAGATCATATTCTGTCTGTTTGAAGGAACATCAGTGCTTATCACCTTTGGCATGCCTACTTTTTCTCTCACTGACTCAGGTAGGACCTGTTATGAAATGAGTCTAGTTGTCACTTATCTTACACAGCTCTCCACCAAAATATCACCTAGGGTGTACACAGTGCTGTTTCATTACTTCTCTTTGAGAGAAGGATTTGATGCAGCACATTACTGATAAGGCAAATAATTCGATTAATTCAAACAAACTGTCGCACAGCTTTTCTCCACTCTGATGAATGTGAGGTTATTGTACATTTGGAAACTTCAGCACAAATTTTTTCCAATGGTTTTCATTTTCACTTTTGCTAACGAGAACCCAGAGAGAAGAAAAAGTCTGTCTACCAATTTTTTCTGCTACTGAGCTGTATGGTAGCAGATTAAGTATAATCCAACCTGCTTAGCACAGTAAAAAGGGCAAGTTAGGAATCAGAAATGTGTACACTAGCCTTAATGGATGTTTTGTTTTCTTAACATCTGTGCCTCCAATTCTAGAAGAGAACACAGAAGCTACTTTAGAATATGGCATCAGTGGGTGTTTTTGTTTCAGAATATTAGTGGTAATCAGCTGAATGGTGCTAGGCAACTGTAAGTTTTTTTGCATAATATGCCAGTGGCCTTCTTTCCTGACCTGCTTCTGTGATAAAGTTTGAACACTGCTGGATGTGAAAAATCTTAATGATGTTACAAATGGCTGAATCCAGTGGGTGGAGTTTGGATACAAATGGGTCAAAAGCAGTAAATTCAATTCTTTTCCTCTTTGAGCCAGAATCTGTAGATAAGTGGGAAACAGCACAAAGACGT
This sequence comes from Apus apus, assembly GCF_020740795.1. NCBI lineage: Eukaryota > Metazoa > Chordata > Aves > Apodiformes > Apodidae > Apus > Apus apus. The sequence goes on along the minus strand of NC_067294.1, from coordinate 12,392,593 downwards.
AGATTCTCATGGAGCTGGAAGTCATTCTTGGCACAGAAGATTGCAACTAGTCATCCCTTCATTAGTGCACCATGACCATGGTCAGCTGTGTCTGCTTTCAGAGTCTCAGGGAGCCATTCTGTTAACACAGGTCTTCTCTCAACTGAAGTCTTGTCCACCAGTGCTATCCTGTGCATCCTGCTGCTGTCTACCCAGAGGCCAGAGTGGATGACCTGAAGGCTTTCCTGTGTTGAGCATTTGGGAGCTGTAAACCACAAATACATCTTAACTACAAAAGAGGCTTTAGGTGCTTTCTTCCCCGTGGGCACAACCTAACAGGAAGGAGCTATTTATGCCTCTCTGTATTAGACTGCTTCCCAGGAGGTGCTGAAGGAGCAGTGACATTTGAAACAGCCTGAGACTTCAGGTAGGGCTGCAGCAACTGGAGAAGCATAGTATGCATGAGAGAGCCAGGCTTGCACTGCATTGGATTGAGCTTGGAAGCTGCTAGTGAAGCAAGGTTAGTTGATCTGTGCCTTCATTAAATGTGCTGAGTAGCACTGACTGCAGCCTCCAAGGGACTACAGAACCCACCCTGCACCAGCAATATGCTTCTGCAAGCTTCAGCTTCCCGGATAAAAAATAGGCAACTCGACCTCCTCCCTCTGGCTACACAGGGCTGAATCTGTAGTGTTTTACTGGCAATCAAAAGCAGAATTTTAATTGGCAATGTGCTACAGAGTATTCTGCTGGTACTGACAAACAGGCCAGGATAATTAAATTGATGGGGGAAATTTGTTTATTCAGCTGTCTGGAGTTCAAAGATCTAATTGTAATTCAAAGCAACTGAAGCAAGATGAGAAAGCTTCAAAAGTCAAACAGCTAGTTAGTAGAGTCTGGTGTACTGCAAGATTAAAAAGTATGTTTGTCTAGGACTTGTCTCAAATCTAGAACAACCTCTAGAACAGCAGCTGTCCACAGTCTCTAAAACTTCAATTTTTCTCTTAATAATTACTTGTAGGAAAGAAATGGCTATTTGTTTGCTTATTTCAAGCCCTTTTGGTACTCCAAATCTCAAAAAACAGCAAATGTTTTTTGTGTGAAAAGAGGGAGTTCAGCAAAGATAACTTGGGAAATAAAGGCCACTGAATTCCAGCTTTTATCTTGAATCCCAAGTGGATCATAAGTTAGCATGGGTACCCAATTATCTAAACGTCTGTCTGTGTAAATCTGCATGATGGCCAGAACAGTCAGAGATGCATCTCTGTCCAGATGAGCAGTGCTTTAGCTGTGCAATGCCATTAATACTAATGAGAGTTACAATGACAAAGCCCTTTTCATCTCCTTAAGACTTTCAGATCAGCCCTTCTGATCATATAGCCTAAATTTTGCAAGTGCCTTTAGTGTCCTGAACAAATTCGGTAAAGCTGAGATTAAACCTGTATTGAAATCTGGTTTTATTTTTTATAAATGCTAGATGTTTTCAGATTTGGTCATGTAGTATGCAATAGTTTGCAGACTACAGTATAGTGTTTTGAAAGCTAATGTTTCAGGCACTGATATAAAATCTCACCATTTGAGATATTCCCACTTCTGATATTAATACCATTTCAAGATGTGTGCAATACTGCTACAGAAATCCAGTTTCCTTCTTTGGCAAAGAGATGGCTTAGGAGGGTCAGAACCCAAACTTAAAGCTTCAAGGTGTAGAGCAATTTTAGTTAGAAGGTGCTTTTGGAGGTCATCTGGTCCACTCCCTGCTTGGTTTGCCAGCTAAGTCTGCATGAGGTAGCTATGACTGGAATTACTTACACACACACACACATATATATATACACACACATATATATATAAAATCACGAGTGTGGACACATTCAGAGACTTTTCCAGACTCTTTGTATGTGTCAAATTACTTAAAATATACCTTCACAAAGCAGATACAAGGCAGAATTCACTAATTAGTATTTATTAATTTAGATCAGAAAGTGCTTTTAGGCTACAGTAATATTTGTGTGAGAGATGACAGCACAAAGCTGAATAAATATATTATTTTTTTAATAAAATGTGGTAAGATCTGTGAACTGATCTCTTGCTCTACAACTACAAACCTCATTCTGCCAATGAAATTTTTACTATGGTAGGGGCTAAAAAGAGCTTTAACTCATGTTTCTTTTCTTCCTCACTATAAAATACACATAGTAATCCTAATTAGGCATTAAATAAGTTGTTACTTGATTTATTACATTTATGTAACTCTTTCGAGTGCGCTTTGGTGAGGTGCAACTTTAGCACGAATTGAGATTACACAAACTAAATGTTCAGGACTGGATTCTCCAGATCTTTGCTAATGCACATAATCCGTAAGTTTTTTGCGGTACCATCTGGGCAACATTTAATCCTTCATGGAATAAGCGTATCTCTGGGCAGAGGTACCTACTGCAGGTAGAACTGGGTTCACCAACCCGAGATAGAGAACTAATGAAAAGATGTTCTGTTTCATTGGCATAATCTCTTTTACAGACCCCCTAGCATTAAAGGCATTATTTTTGTACTGCAAATATGTTGAAATATTAGATTAGTTCAATCAGTCCCAGAGGATATATCTACTGAGAAATCACTGCTACGATAGTTTTTTTTCCATCTTCTTTTCTGGATCTTGTCCAGAAGATACAGCTTAAACCCGTTAGTCAAAGGTTTCATTCATGTGCTGATAAACTATTCTTAGCAGTCTAAAAACATGGAAGTCTACATTACAGATGGAAATCCATTCCTGTTTTTTATAGGTTCAGTATGATTGTTTTTCTGCTTTCATTTCCATGGAAGTAATGATTGATCCCTATGTAAAAATACTCATCACTTTAGTAAAATTTAACAAATAATTATATTGTTATCTAGCTGTCTTACATTATTATTTTGTCAAGCCCTTTGCCTTAAATTCTTTACTTAAAATTTTGAAATAAGGGTGGGATTATTAATTTCAAAACTACTGTGGCTTATTTAATTGCTAATATAAAGCCAGCATTATAACTTTAGATTATCTCTTCTGTTCCATGATATCCCTACATCAGAGACACTCTAATGTAAATTCCAGAAGAATCATACGTAGCATTTCTTGCAAACACACTGCCATATGTTGGGAAAGGTACACTATGCAGTATCTTAAATCACAGACAGCAGCAATAATTTTTCAGTCTAAACTGAGGGACAGATTTGGCATAGATTGTCTTATTTCATTAGTGAGCAGTAACTCAAAAAGGTTTTCCCTTTGAAAGAAGGTAAATATTTCCTAATCCACAAGAACATGATTTTCACAAGTTGTTATGAGTAGTAGAAGAGAAATAAGATATGCCAAAGTTTTAAATCCTGTGGCTCAGTCATTTAACTTTTCTAAATATAGAACATTAATGTTAACTATTTTCAATTAATCTACTAAGAAACTTCACACAGGAGTCAGTTATTGCTGCTTAAATCTGCCTGCCATTGTGTTGCTATATATGAGCAGCATCAGAGTAGCCACAAAGTGCCCAAGGAAAAAGAACTGTAGCAACACGGAATGGTCAACAAATAGTTATTTTAACTCTAAAAACTTACATTTCTTTGTCAAAAAAATCTGACCAATTTAATCTTTTATACCAAGTAGACTATAGAAGACCCAAAGCCTACAGCAAAGGTTTAATAAAGTACTGACATCTACAATGAGCCTTCCACTTAAAGCTCCAATGTTTTCTACTTCTCAGTGAAGGACTGAAACAAGACTTGCTATTTTACCTAACAGCGCTCTTTAATTTAATGAATAGTCAAGATAAATTCAGCTTTTGATGTACCTAAAAAATTACCCTAATCTAGAGGTCATACATTATTCATTATGATAATACAGTCACAGTGAGGGAAGGACATATTCCAGGTTCCCAGTGTGGATACAGAGATGCCATATGCAGATGTGACATATGAGTATGTAGAGAACAGTATTTGCAGGAGATAACAGTGCCTGTGGAAATCTAACCATATCTGTTTTCTCTCTTGTTAACTGCCAATCATATTTTAAGTAAAGCTATCTGAATTGAAGTTGAAAATGTTTTTACAAAACTGTATGCTGAATTCTCTCTCCCTGCTTCTGTTTCTATTCTCTCCATTTGTATTGAAATCTTAAGGCTGTGCCCAGGACCATGCTCCTTTCTTTACCATAAAATGATACGTATTTTATTTTATTACTAAGTGTTCATCTTAATACCCAACCTTCACTTTTCTCAGGCTTGCAAATCATGTAATGTGAAGATTAGTCTCATCGGGGACAGAAACCCAGAATAATCACAGAATCAAAGAATACTTTGCTTAAAGAGGGAACAAGGAGATCCGGTCAATTATCAGAAGTTCCATGAAAGGAAATCAAGACTGTTTTGAGAGATTTGGGCTAAGAAATCACAGAGAAAGTGTCTTGTTTTCTTTTAGGATCATAGAATCATTTTGGTTGGAAAAGATGTTTAAGATCAAGTCCAGCAGTTAATCTATCACTACCAAGTCCACTTCTTTGTTCCAGAAGATTCTGAAATAGTAGATTCACAGTGTTTCCAGAGAAATTTGTTTCAGTCATACCTACTAGAATTACTAGCTGTATTTTGGCCACTTGGCTTAGTCATGTAGCAAAGGGAGACTGAGGACATTCACAGGGAGGAAGAAAATAGTTTCTCCCTCTACTTAATGGTTTGAGTTTGTTGGTATTTTAGGCAGGTCACCTATAGAAGATAGTTCATTTCCTAGGCTACTGTTACAGCTATCATTCCATTGATTATTTAAAAACTTTTCATGAAATGATCGCTGCTTGCAATATAGGCAAAGCTGAGTTTCTCTGTCATTCCTAAGTCACAGAGGTACTCAGGTGTACGATAAAAAAAAATAATTAAAATAATACCACGATTCTCATAAGCAAATTGGTACAGCTGAAACACTGCAGTTAAGTAGGTACTGAGCACAAAAGTCTCAAAATGGGTATTCAGGACCCAGAAGTCACTAGAATAGCACAGATGAGTACTCCCAGCAGATGACTTTTCAGTCTTCTCCACAGTTCTTAAAAGTCTTAGAGTGCCAGCAATCAACAGTCATTTCTGGGAACTATACCCACATTGAGATTTAAAGGTCAGCAAGACTCCTGTGAACATTTATACTGTTTTCCTCTGAATGAGATGGTACCTGGCAATGCACAACTTAAGTATCATGCTGTGTCTTTCACAGGCCTTATTCCAGTCATTCAGCAGCTCACAGTATCCTCACTGGTACTTGTCAGCCATTTTCAGTAATGCAGTTGAATTCTTCACCCTCTTCACAGACGTGTAAAATATGGCTGTGATCTTTTTGTATTAGCCAGTATAAAATGCTCGGTCATAGCAGACTGGTTCATCTTACAGACATTCTACATCTTCCCTGAGATGTGCACTCACATTAGCTACTTCACCTTATTGTATCACACGTTAGCCTTTTGTAGATACAGTTCAGGCATCTGTTTTCCATATTAGCACATTCAGCCAAACATGGCTACAGCAGATGCTTACACAGAAACGTTGAAAATGAAAAACTTAATTTTGCTTAAGTTTCGTTTCCTTTCTGTAAATTTGAAAATCTGTCTTAAAAAAGATCTTTGGAGTGCATTGATTGAGAGTTGCTACTAATAAAACTTCTGGGTTTTCTGTGTTTTCTAGTTCGCTGCACTGAAAAATTGTAGTGCAATTTTTGCATTGCACAACAGGTTGGATTCAAGTCTTAAGGGAGCAGGAGGATTATTGTCCCTTTCAAGATATGTCTAGCACCAACAAAATGCCCTCATGGCCAGTTATCACTAAAATGACCAGAAAGAGGGCCAGTGTTAGCAATCCTGGCAAAGAACCAAAAGCTGAAACATAGCACCCAGTCTAGAATCAGTTTCTCCAGCAGAAGGCTGAGTCTGCGTATTGGTTAAATAAATGGATAAAAGATTTCTATCTTCAGATCTATCAGAACAGACCAGTGTAATTGAACAAAACTAAGTTATACCACAATATAAAAACTGTGGGCAGGGAGAGGAAGTATGCTACCCCCAGAGAGGATAGCAAAATGGAGAGGGATGAGACAAACTTGAATAGCCAGTAAGGAACAAGAGAGATAATTATAGACACAAGCACACATCATTCTTTTTTAATAGCCTGAGCTTGAAGTGCAGCATTTATACTTATGAGAACTCTGGAGGAGTCTAAGATGTGATCAGATGATTCAGATAAGCCTCTATAACTTAAGATGATTATTTCAGGGTTTTTTTGAGCTAGAATTTTGTATTAATGTTTTCTTACATTTTGCTTGCTGGAGGTAATATAATCTACTCATGTATCTATTTTTAGTGTGGTTATGGCTACGGCTACTCATTTTAAAGGCAAGTGAAGGAAAGCGTTAGACAGAAACAAACAGAAAATTGAGAATTAGGGTCAGGTATTCTTCTGCATCATAAGTTTAGCTTGAGTTGATCTACTTTGTTTGGTATTATCTCACTATATCCAATTTTAAAAGGTGTAACCGTGAAATTACGTGAACTTCAGAATGTTTATTTTTTGGTTTACCTTCCTCTCCACTTCTCTCCCCTTGCATCCCCTTCTCTCCTCTTCCTTGATTTCTTTAAAAACTATGCATCTTTGTATGTGAAATCTAAGGTACTTGGAGCATGATTTTTGCCTGTTGCTATTACTCAGCTCCTGCAGATTTCTGCTATAGCTGGGAGAGCTCAAAGGGAAGAGTGAAGTTAATGGCCACTATGAAATGTGATCTGGCTATTCTTTTTGAGTGTGGAGCTCAGTTCATGTTTTCTGGCTGTGTTTTATTGTATGTAATTGTCATCTGTTACTGTTAGACGTAATTTCTTTTCCCCAATAACATACATGGCTTTTGGAAAACTTTGCTCTAAAATCTCACTATAAATGAACAAGAGGAACAAAAAGCTTAGTTCTCTTCCCAGTGAGTAAGATTAGGAAAACATCAGTGCCCTCCAGCCATCTATTTAAGCAGCATTAGCTCAAACCCCAATCACATTGCTCAATTAGATTTGAAAAATGAAAGAATAAAGATTCTTGATCTGTAATACCCTATAAGCTACTCATATTCATGGCTTTTCAGAATACTTGCACAACTTTTTTCCATACTTTGTCAGCATGGTAATTTCACTCAGAAGGACGTGACTTCTCAAATCAATCATTCATGATGGAGTTATCCTCACATCGCAAACTGTCAATATTTAAAACCAAATGTGAGGTGCTAGAAATGTCAGCAATTTTGCTTTTAAAGGAACCCTCCTGAGCTTTTTTTTTTTTTTTTAGATTTAGAATACCTCTTTTTTTCTGCAGATGTGAACTTTAAAATTCAAGTTAAATGGAATATAAATCCTCACTAGAATTAAATCTGTGAGGGAATGTTTTCATTCTCATCTTCTGTGTCTCAATACACAAGCAGAACACTGAAATGCGGTGTTCCCAGTGTTGAGCCAGGAGTCAGGAGCGATGAATACTTCCCTCTTAAAGGATTAATGTCCTTCTACTTGCTATGATAAACTAAGTTATATCATCTCCTCACATAAGTATAAACTGTTTTTACAAAATAAATAGGCACTGTGCCTTATTATTTGTGTTTGCTGAAGCCCTAGGTATGATGGGAAACTCTCCCAGCATGGAGGAAGAAACAAACATTAACCATGCCTTAGGAAATGACATTGCATTGCGGGGAATCACACTTCCCTCACACTTATCAGCAATGTTCTAGCCCGTATCTTTGATAAACCAAGTGAGGCAGATAAATCCTAAATGATCAGAGAGCCAGTCAAAAATCATTTTAAAACCAGTATGGCTATATTCTTAGAAAATTCTTGCTTCTTTCAGATAATGGAGTGATCATTACTGGAATGTTTATTAGATAGAAATGTGTCTTGAAGAAAGAGCTGAATGAACAGAAAATAGTCTTGAAGAAAGAGCTGAAGGAACAGAAAATAGTTGCTTGATACACATCATCATGAAGCTAACTCATTCACAAAATGAGTGTAAGCAAATGTTGAAAGTTAAACAGGTTTTTGTTGTTTTTGTTGTTTGTTTCTTTGGGTTTTTTTTGGGGGGGTTGGTTTTTCTTTTTTGTGTTTTTTGTGTTGTTTTTTTCTAAACAACGATTCTGGTTTAACTTTATTTTTAATGCATGGTAACCAGTAGTAACCTGTGTGTTCCCACATAAACCAAGTTACATCATGCAAGACACTGTTTGCACTCATGCTCATAAAACAGACTGTGCAGAGGTGGATGTGAAATTTAGTTCTGATAACAAGGTAGATGTGTGATACATTAAGAATGTAAGTGGCAAGCTAATGTCTCTATGTCAGCTGAGAAGGAAAATTGTCAACAAATGTGCCTGAGTTTCCCCAGTGGAATTAATCTACTTTAATTAAATAGCCTATGGTTTGTTGTGGTAGTCTGATGGACTTACTGGGGTGGTTAGTACTAACAGGATGGCTTCATGTCAGTGTCTCCTTAGTTCTGTGGGGCTTATGAACATGCTAGCTTCTGGATAAGGATTGTAAGTACCTCTGCTGTAATATGCACCCAGGCAGGGTTATTCAATAGCGGTGTCACCCATGTCTGTATCCCTCCATGCTGCATCCTGTGTTCACTCTTGACTTCTGTACTGTTATACTAGGCTTGTGTTTCTCTGCATTACATAACTAGCTAAATAACTAATTCTTCATGGAGTCACTGCTTGCTACTATTGTCTATATGAAACTATGCTTGTACCATCCAAAAAGTAAACAAATTAGCCATAGATGCCTGGTCATTTAGAGAAATTGCTGTGGCAGCTGAACCAAGTAAAACAAACCTGTGGGCAGGTCAGGAAAGGTTCTGACCCAGCAGGCCTGACCAACCTCTGTCCTGAGTCCTTGCAAGCTCGATGCACAGATTATGGCCTGTTGTTAGCAATGGCAATGTTGTATTGCAGGGCTACCTGCTACAATTTGTTAGTGGTCCTTCCAAGGTAAATATTGATATAAAACTGCCATATCTTCCTTTTCTACTTATACCTTACTACGAGAAATATTTGGGAACACAAATTTCAAAAAGAAATACCAGGGTACAGAAAAAGTTGTAAAACACATATTTTGAGTATCTATTCATAGAAAGAAAATATCACTATTAAGTGTATTCAGCTTTTTATGCAAGAAGTTAAAAATATTTTTTCTGAAAAACAGTAAATTGTTATAATGGTGCTGACTAATAATATAGTGACTCTGCCACTTTATTTTAATGACAAGAAACTGTGTATGGGTTCACTCTGTTTTATTTCTCTCTTTTTGACCTTTCTATCAGTCTCCAATAAGGCAAATGTAAGGCACATAACATGTAAATCCTCCCTAGCTCTGAAATTTTTGACATTTGAGTGGGCTAGACATAATGAACACTGTAAAGCCTATCTTCCCAACCCTTATAATTAAATGTAACTATTAAGGCTAGTCAAAACACTAATGAAATAGGAGGAATTTCTGCTTCACACACATACAAACATTTATCTCCCAGACTTCTTTTTCCTCCAGAAATATTTTGCCATATGTTTTCTTTTTTACTATATCTTATAACTATAATAGAATTTTATTTTATAAATTGTCATTGTTCTGATTATATAAAGCTAAGTTTATCTTTCCAGAAGGAAAGAAACTTTTCAATATGTAGCAACTATAAACATATTTTGTAAGTAGATAGTATTCAAGGATAAAGAAAGATGGATGCCTCATGACTCAGAAAGACTGCAGAACAATAGCTAAGTAGAAGCAGAAGCTAATAGTGGGTTTCATTAATGTGTGGACCTGGCTACAAGGGTCAGAAACAACAGTCCATGTAGCTGTAAATATATTCCAAAAACATTATTTTGAAAAACTGCATTGGGAACCAATTTGTAAGGTACAACTATTACTGATTTATTTCTGAAACTCCTGGAGGGGAGAAACCACATTAAGGTCTAGGAGATGCAGACTCATGTAACTAGGGTTTCAAGATATGTTTTGCAGTGGAATAAGACTGAGTGCCAAGGACACTACAGACAATGATAGGAAGTACAGAAAGACATACAGAGCTGAAAATGTTTCCTTCCGTTCAAAAGATTATATAAAAAGCTATTTTTTTTTCCTTCTTGTCTTACTGCAACTCTGTACTATGGCTAAATCAAAGGATCCACTGAATGTACTGCAGAAACTGTTTCAAAAGAAAACAAAAATGTTCATACAATCAGACCACAATGTCCAGATCCCCAGCAGGTTTCCTTGGCCCTTTCTCAGAGCTCTGTGGAGCATCCACTATGGCATGACAACAATAAGCTTTAAAGGTGAATTGATACAAGACCAAGCAGTAATAGACAGCTGCTACCATCTGACATTGCTAGGTTGTCTTGAACTAGTCCATTCCCAACTGTGAGGGCTCCATTTACGAGACATGAGTACCAGCTCCATGTGGTGTCATTATGGAGACTGTGCTTGTGAGTACTCAGGCAAGATCCATGAAGATATTCAGGGTAGCCACACAAAGCATCATGACAATGAAGAATAAGCTAATTGGCAAAATGCAGATGGTTTCAGACTTCATTTTTGATAGATACAGAGAAGACACTATGATGCTTCAGGTCACTTGTATATCATATCCAAACTGCAACATCAGGAACCTTTATAAGAAGAAGGGTCTTCTCATGACTGGAGCAGATACCAGATGGGGCCATTAGGCGAGGATGTAGACCTGAAAACTTGGGAAGTTGGCAAACCCCTGAAATTAATGGAACATAAGCAGAAGCTAAGGGAGAATACTGAGGTTTTATTTACCACAGCATATCTCCCACATGGATAAATTCATCTTCTGTTTCCCTTGCTACAACTCCAGTTGCTTTTTATGAGCTACAGATTTATGCAAAAAAACTGGCAGAGAAGAAATTCCACTGGAAGCCACGGAAGCAAAACTTATTATGTAATTTATCCTCCCAAATCCCTGGAGAATTTGGCAAACAGACCTTAAAATAATTTGTTAAATAAAGAACAGGTGCTATTCCCAGCCCCACAGTACTCCAGCAAACACTACCAGTGAAATAATTTAGAAGAGAGAACAAAACTGGAATACACTTGCTGGCTATGTTGGCATATTTAGCTTGTATCTGTCAGATTTTCCAGGATTATGTTTTTCATTCTGCCAACTGCTCAGTATTCGGATCCTGATACAGAAAACCATGTTAGTAAACATTTAAACATAAGTGAAAGTGCTTTCCTGGATGAAGGCTTGAATACTTAAAGCCTTGCAGAACTGAACCCCAGTTCAGCTGCCTCAGGCAGTTTCCCAGTGTTAATACAGATATGGCATCTCTGACAGAGAGATACATTCTTCACAGGACTTCGGAATTCTTAAAGTTAAACAGAGAAGACCTATTTAAAATGCATACTACTTATGACTGGACACAATCCCACCATCGAACTTCTGTTTTTTTCATTAAATCCTTTCTTTACTATTTTATTGAGGTGCCCAGAACACTGCACATAACAAATGCTTCCCGTTTTTTAATCTGAATATATATTGCATTGCATTTATCACCTCTGCTACTTATTTACTATAGAGATATTATAAGATATAGCACTTTAGGGACCATAAGAGAAGAATTGGTTTCACAGACAGTGTTTCCTCTTTTTTTTTTTTTTTTCCCTTGCTTAACAAATTGTAGAATTAAAGCTGCAAACAATTTTCTCTTTTAATACTCTCCAAAAGTCTTCACATACTCAGAACTTTTTCAAAGTTACCATGTGAGCTAAAATTTCCTGGTTTCTGGCCAAAGATTAATTTATTTCAAAGCTTAAAATAAAATCCCCTCTTTCAAATCTCTAAGGCTAAAATTATTCTTATTCCCTTTTAAAATCAAGTCTATATAGAGTTTATTTTCACACATATAATCCCTAGATGATTGAATGGTAAATTCTGGAACTCATTATAGAAACAAACCTTACTAAGAAGTATGCCCAGGGTAAAAATAATTTTATATTATGTGGTTAAAGAGTATTAAAAGGGTATAAATGGGGTTGAAAGTGGTTGGATAGTAATGGCAAATAATTTGGAATCATTTGGAGGCAGTGGTGGCAGGTTGTGTGAGAAAAGAAACGTGTCCTCATCTGGGCAAAATAGAGGGATCTTAGTTTTATAACCTTTTGACATCAAGGAGGCAGGAATGTGGATCTGTAGCACAATAACCAGCATCAGAGAAGAATATTTTCATGTTACTTACCACTGCCTCTTAAATAAGGTGCTCATAGCCTCATTAGCTGTGCTAGACTTGGAAGTTAAGAACTTGGCCCTAAAGATTTGTGGTGACTTTAATCTCATGTGCTGCATTAGAACTTTATAAAGGTTTTAAGTAATTTTAAAAGCATTCTTTAAGTCTTTAAACCAGATCAGTTAGGTTTCTTAGCATTTCCTTTAGAAACCAGGGCAATAAAATAAAAAAGTAATTATTAATGTAAAGTTGCTTGTCCTTGCCCCAAAGTGCTTATAAATACCTGGTATATTTAGTCAATACAGTGCAGTTTTTGGTACTAGTTAATTATTTTGGTCCAATAAAAACATCAATATTTGTGATTACATTCTAAGATCCACCAAGTATTTTACCACTAGTAGCCTTCCCCTCTTCCAAACCCTTACCTTCCAAGAAAATAGTGATTCCTTTACTAGTTTACAAAACAAAATTGTAATACTCAAACATATTTGGGTTCACAGCCCTTGCAGACTGTAGAAGCAATATACATCATTTCAGTTATGTATACAGAAGCCAAAAGTTGTCTTTTCAGTCTTCAAGTTCGGCCACTACGGCAGTTCTTGGCAGTGTAGGTATTATTACATGGCTCACAAGCCTCACCTTCTTTTCCAAGCAGAGTGACCACTTCTCAAGCCAAAGTTACTTACTGTAGTAAAAGAGTTACTTTCTCTGTATCTCTCTTCTTCTACTGCACAACTGAGAGCTACTACCAGCTTTTTTACTTGTGTTCTTATTTGAGAGTGACATTTCTCCAGCCTCTAACTTCTAAAACATGCACACAGGCTATCTTCACTTCATGAAAAAGGCTGCCCTGTGTTTGCCATCTTTGTCATATGTAATCATAATAATTCATTTTTCTGAATCCTTGCATTGGTTTTCTGTTTGAAATAATATATCCAGCTTCTTGTTGCTATGTTAAAAAAGTTTCATAATTCACTTCTATATAACCTTCAGTTCTGCCTTCCATTCGCAGGAACTGTACAGCCTTTCTGGGCTCATAGGTGAAGTTCTCTGTGTTAAATAACTCTTAAGAGCTGTCAGTGATTCATCTGTAGAAGGTCAAGTTGGCCGTAATTTTAATTATATATAACGTATTTGGTGGGATTCATCATTCACTGACATTTGTCTGCTTCTTTGCCTTTGGTGTGGTATCTTTTTGGGCAGTTGTTTCACAATTGTTTTGAAAATATTTGCCATTACCACAAATAAGCATGAGCTAGTTTTCTGAATATAGAATTATATTGTTGATTTTTGGGGTCAGGTGATTACTTTTCTGCACACAGTGGCAGTTTGAATGCCTAAATTTTGGAAGTGTCTCTTAGGTCTATAAAATTAGGAACCAGAGACATTGTTCAGGCTAGCAAAAGGGGAAAGCAGGTTGCATACTCTTTGATGAACTGTTCTTCCTTACCTGCATCAGTATCTGTTGTACACCTGATTGAAGCCTTTTAAGAATTAATCTGCAGTGTGAAGTCTTTTGTGTCTTCATCAGGACTAAGAGAGGAAAAGCAGAATACATCCTATACTACCCTTTCATAGGATGCACATGAAATAGCCAAGAGATGCCTAATCTCTTTATTTGACCATTATGAGTATAACTTGTTCTGGTTTGCTGACACATTCTCCAGCTTCATCAGACATATGTATGGATCAGTAGATCTCTAAAGTACATTATCAATTAATAATATATCGAATAATACATTGATTATTTTAGTAAGGCTTTCTAGCATTATCTCATTAATATTGTTCTTAATTGTTCTCTTTCTCATTCTTTCCCCTTCTATCTTATTTTCTCTCTTTTGGAAAATAATCTAAGGGAATTAGTTGAAAGTGGAATTCAGTAGATAATCTTCAGTCTGTCACAGCTGGCAGATACCTTGCAGCAGATTAACCTAGGCTTCATATGACCAGAACAAGCTATTTGTGTTACACAATTTAACATTGAATCATTATTGAAGGAAAACATATCTCATATCACCCACTGTTTTCCAGGGAATTCTGTCAGAAGATTATTTTGGGTATGCATGAGATCATCTTTAAGATAAGTTTATCATCAATGTGAAGATCCATTCTGAAAGAGAATGGAGCATTAAAAAAGCTTAAGATGCTAAATAGCTCAGAAAAAAGCTAGCCTTTCATCTCAAGTGTTCACATGAAATACCAAGATGACAGTCAGTAAAAACTAAAATTTCAGACATGATTAGCTGCATGATTTGGAAAGATCTAATGCAAACATTTAAAAAGCAGATATCTTCTTGTTCCATTCCTTCCAAATCCTCATTATTATCTTTAGTTTCTTTTACTTTTTTTTCCTGTATATTAATGTTTTGTTTCTGGTCATAATGTATATGTTTGCTTAGGTTTAATCTAAATGCTGCTACTTTAATGTCTTGCTATCTGTGTGTGAACAGAAAGTTCTTATCTTGTTAGAGTAATATTTAATGTCATATACAATGGCCAGATTTCACAGCTAGGCCCACACATTGTGTTGTACATAACTGAGTATGTGTGAAAATGTCTTTCCACTAAACCTGAAAAAATAGAACTGATCCTGTAGATACAAAAATCTGACTTACACAGTAGTGATTTTCTTCCTTAATGATAATAATTTGTTGAACTGGGATTCTTGTGTAAATTACTGAAGTTCTGTTGCCTGTTAGCACTTTGCAGTAATCATAATGATTACTCTGGGTCACATCAGCTGTGTGTTGTGCCATATGGTTTGCATCTGGCAGATGCCAATAACCAAAGCTAAGGTCAAAAGATCAGGGCAAGGATTTAACTATGCTTCCTGGGTGAAACCTCTCTGCTTCCAGAAGCATGCAGCTAGAGATTTCCTGTAGCAAAATGTTACCACTGAGTTTTATGGACTTTGCAGTATGTTCTTTTTGAATCTTTATAAATCCTTGGGCTCTGCTTTACCTCAGTGATTAGACAGAAAACCATAAGTTTTCAGGCAGCCAGTGATCATGTCATTGGGTGCTCTATGCCCTTTATGTAAGAGAAAACAAGTAATCAACTTTTTCCATGGTGTTTAGGACATCACATGAAAAAGCATTATGCAGCTGAGGTAGTCACTTGCATAGGAAGGTGTTTGCTGTATTTCTCTCCTGCTTATGCAGTCACTGGTGGTTTTCAGAGGCACCAAAGCCTCCTTTTTTTTGACAGGAGTTGTGTTAAAAATATTACTCAGTTATATAAATAAGAAGATATCACTGTGTGTCAGACTGAATACACAATATTCAGTCCGACATGACTTGCATGTTAATTTCCTGTCACAAATGTACAAGTACCATAGAATCCCATTAGATACAGTCCTCACTGTTCTCTCAATAGCTTCCTTCAACCTACCACCTTCGCCCCTCTTTTACCTCAATTTGTCTCAGCCAGTTGGCAGGTGCTGGGACTTGTAAAAATATGTACCCACTATCTCCCTCTTCCCACTCTTTCTTTATATGGCTGGAAAAAAAAAAAAAAAGAAAAAAAAAAAAGAGTTTTTTGTAAATTTCTCACATTGAAGGAGGTGGTTACACATTCTGATAGAAATGAATTTCTAACCACTTCATATGACAAGTTTAAAAGCAAGAAATGTAATTTTCTTGTTTCCAAAGATAAAATTAAATGCCATTTTCTCCACTTTCTGGCTTAGAGCAAGGCTGAATTTGTTCTTAACTGGAAGAATAAAACAAACAGGTTACTTCTGGACGTCACAAAGAGAAAACTGGACCCATTTCAAATAGCAAAGCTCCTACTTAGTGCACTGGATCCTTTCTTAGCCAGGAGCTCACCTAAATAAAATGCCAATAAAGACATTAAGCTTCTATATATGTACACACTAGGTGAATTCAGACTCCCATGGTGTGCTTTTTATTAGCATCATGACAATTTGGGCCATGACCCTGTATAAAAAAAAACCAACAAACCCATGTAATGAGTGTATTTTGAGTTTAAAGTCTAAAAAAAAAAAAAATCAGTGAATTTAGAATGAACACTCTATGCTGTTCCTTTCTCATCTCTCCTTCAACTAAGTAGCTCTTCACCCATTTTTGTGGCTTTGAATACATGCGCTGGGGGTGATTGTAATCCATAATTTCATTAGTGCTCAAGTTTGGTTTTAGTCTCTTTCTATGAAATAGGCCTTTTCTTAGCTAATATTAATTATAGTTACCTGAATATGGTAATGGACTCTTTTTTCTGTTATTTATAGTTCTTTCCTGTTACTTTCCGCATTCTTTTTATTCATCATATAATGAAGTATCTTCTACAAAGTAAACATCCTCCACTTTTGAGCCCAGAAGCATACCTCTACTTCCAATGAAGTTGTCTGGATGTCTATTTCTATCATCAGTTGTCATGTCTCTTCTCTTTTACTGCCACAAAGAACCCTGGTTCTTGTTCAGAACTTCCATTCACAGAAAACAAGCTCTGTTCTTGAATGGAGAAATTCCCTTATTTCCAGAGGGCCAGGATAAGGCCTATGTGCCACGTAATATCAGTTTATGTTATAATCTGTGGGCTGAAATGGAGTGTGAAGTTTAAGCTGATCTTCTATCCAGAATAAAAAAGAAGAAATTAAGAAACAAAAACCTGTTTAGAGGTATTGTAAATCAGTTAGCTGGAATGTAGGTTGAGAGTCTTTTGCAAAAAGTAAAAGCATTATGCAGTGTAAGAAACACTTATTGAAGATTCTTACTGAGCTGTAATTTAACGTTGGGTTAGTTCCCAGTTCTTACTTATGAACACAAAACTACCTGCAGGAGTTTATACTGTAGAGGTCCTGGCTTTTCCCTCTGCAGCAGGCTGACTTCAAGTGGGTCAGGGATTGCTTCAGAGAATAAAACTTGGCCCATCATGTGAGGAGACTCCTACAACTGCTGAGATTTTCAGCATTAGGTATAGGATGGGCTATTGATTTCCTTGTAGACAAAACTGGGAAAACGGACAATCAAACCTTACCATCTGTCTTAGAGGGAGTTTATTTGGCAATAAATGTCCATTTTAAAAGTCCAACACTAGACAGGTTATGAAGGATGAAAATTTAAAGCAAAACCTCTTCAATTTTAACATCTGTATGTCAGTAATTTTTTAATGCTTATATTTTCTAACCCCAAATTCATGTTAAGCAGGCTCCCACCTGGCACTGTGATCTTCATTGCCATCCTAACAGAATCTACCTCTTTCTCTGTACAAGACTGTTTGGCTGCAGATGCAATAGCTTGCAAAAGCAATGTCTCAGATTTTACTAATGAAGCAGAGAAGCACAGTGCACTCTGGGTATTCTGTTGAACATCAAAAATTAAAAAAAAAAAAAAAAAAAAGTGATCACCCTAATAGATTTTCTGTATCTAGGAATATACAGAACTTTTATAGCTGGAGTGGCTGAATGTAACAAGAGAAAGACTACAGGGTACTGAGCTAATCAACTGAACAAGTGCATCTCCACATGGCAGGATAGTGCCAGTCAGAAGTACTGACCTGAAAGCTGCCTCTGCCTTGTAACTTACTTGATTGTATCTCTACAAGATGCTGTACTGATCAGTACAGATATGTCTAAGCAGGCATAAGAGGCAAAATATTAAAATCAGCGTTCTTATAAGCATCTGCATCTGTTATTGCTCACCTGTGTCTGATGCTTTTTCTAATCCCTTAATAATTCATGCTTTCAATTCACAATTCAGTTCCTTGTTGGAGAAAGGGATGGTCATCACTTAGGTATATAAAAATTTAACTGTACTGGGACTGAGACTTGGAATGAGTTTCCTTTGATCAGACATTTGTCTTAACCTGTTCATTCCTATCAGAGTCTTCTTCCCTTTCAAGTTTTTGTGCACCCATTACAGGATTTCTCAACATATGCTAACAGAGTAAATAAAGAGCATAACAATGTGACCCCAATCCAAATCAGCAAGATTTTTTTCCAGATCAGCTCCAATTAGGAACAGTTTAAGCTTAAGACCCAAAAGCACATTTTGTATGGCCACAAATAAGACATATAATATGAATTATAGAAAAAGTAGTAGTACATTAAAAGGTTGATCCATTTCCTAAACTGTTTTTACTGTAGTTAGTTTCTATAGCTTTTTATGAACAAGTTTCACTTCTCGGATCTTCAAGGATTCAAACTTTCTGAAAGACTTTTAACATCGTTTCGTGTGTGCATTGGAGGTTTTTTGGAACACATGAATTCAGGTATGCAGGTTATGATTAGGTAGTATTGTCACTAAAGCAAAAGTTAATCCACATCTCAAATCATTAGTTACTTGCAAGTAGGGGAACAGTATCCATAATATTTTTCACCCCATCAAGTTATTAATAATAAGATAGTGGAATTTTTTCTTAACTGTTCAAATCTACTTTAGATCAGTGTCTTTTGTAATCTTTTTATTACAATAATAATTATTCTAAGTTTGTATGCCAGTATGATAGCTGGTAGCACCCAGGAATGCTGCGTGGTGATGAAAAACTCAAAGGCAGTCTCATCTCCTTGCTACCCCTGAAACGTCCGAGTAGAGTGCAGGTCTTGTGTCCATGCAGCCTCAGCTCTGCTCACACAAACACTGTAGTGCCTAGGCCAATCAGCACTAAAGATTCAGTTTTATCGTATCATAGACAAGGATAAACTAATAATTTAACCGCACCTAGATTCACATCTTCTGTCACGACACTTCTTTAAAAGAGACCGTTCCTTACTGGTTGAGAAACCATCTCTTGTTAAAAGACACCTTATTCCAATAATGCTCCAAGTGACTTCAGTGGGATCTCTGACATAATATTAGTGCTATGCACTGTGCAAAAGTATTTGGAGCTGGTGTATGAGTAACTACAGCTGCAGGATTCATACTAAACTGATGTTAGCAACCTTTACAGTAATTCTAAATGACTGTTCATCTCAGGGTTACACGCCCCTTTTAATCATTGTTATTATATCACTTACCACACAGTGCAAGAACCAAACTGACACTGCCAGTGCTTTGCAAGAGCAAAACAATTTTATTAACTCCCATGTTCAGTAATTTACTAATAAAAGTACTTGTACTATTTTGGTGCTAAAAATACTGCTTTATTTATGCTTTTATGTGATCAGTCTTGACAGTTTTTAATTTTATGTATCTAGCTGCAGTATAGAAGCATTGCCATGACACTACTTGGGCAGTAACAAGTGAAAATATAAGAGTAAGTAGTGTCCAGTATTTCATATCTGGACATTACTTTGTCCTGTGTTCATGTGATTTTTGCTGAAAATGTGTTAATGCTAAGGACTATGCAAAAACAACTAATAAAATCTGTATGTAAGCAGTGGAAACTTTGATGGTGAGTGAGAAGGAACATGTTAGTAACCTGTTACATATTCAATAAGTGTAATGAACGAGTAAGTTCCAATTAAACTCCATATTGAGGTGTGCATACTTTGAACTATTTTGCTTGCATTTTTAAAGTATTTGTAAACCCCAAGATGTGCGATTCTCAGAAATTTGGAGTTTGGTTTGACTAATTTTCACTGAAAGGCAGCTTTGGCCAATGTGATGGACAGCACAATGCTGTTGCACTAGTCCGAGGGATAAGATGATGGGGGAGCTTCATGCAAGAACTTTGCAGTACAGTTATGAGCATCAAGAAACAAATTGGAAAAAAACATTTCCTAAAACTTTAGTGTGCTCAATTGTAAGGATGTTCTCTGTTCGTGTAATAAAACTAATATGTAAGATTATTGTAATGGTAAAATACGTTTCTTCTGAATTCATTCAAATTATGATTTACTGAAGCCAGTGCCAGAATTTTAGCTGCTTCCATTAATTTCTGAATGATGCCTTAACTTTGTTCTTCTTTCTCTAATCTTCTAAGTTGTGCAACAATTAATTTATTTATAAAGTATATTTTTGTATTGATGGGAGAAAAACTTTGGCACAATTCATTAACTTCAGGAGTTAGTTTTTATATGTTCAATTACTTTGATCAGGTCCTGCAAATACTTAAACTTTTGCATATTTTCTGATTTATATCAAGATATTTCTTCACATGCATAACCTGGAGCACATATATTAGTGTTCAGTTGCGTTGGCTTTTAAGAATTTCAGTGCCCAGGACAAGTGACACATAATACAATTATATTCCCTTCCTTCTCAAGTGTTTGATGAGCTTTTGACAAAGAAAAACTCATCCTGGCTATAAACAAACTGTATAAAAGTTCAATGTTTGAAACTCTGTCTTGGCCCATGAGTTTGCAAAACTAATAGTTCTTCCACAACAGAGGGAGAAAAGTGTCCTGACTATTATAATTCAAATTGTATTTGCATTTAAAATATTTTTTGGAAACACGAAGGATAATCTTTCCCTTTACTTTTAGCTTTTAAATATTGTTTCTCTCAATTATTTACTTCTCAAAATTATGAGGTTAGGAAACTGTCAGAGGAAACCATCCTGGCTGTCAGGTGGCTATGAACAGATAACAGAACCTTTTGCTGAGATAAAATTTACATTATAAAGAGTTTGCTTCAAAGCTTATGAAATATTTTTTGGCAAAATTCCTCTCAGGTTATGTTATTCTGAAAGATGAGTGTAGTTAAGAAAGTATGTTAGAATAAATATCTGAGATTATTTTAGTGGAAGTTTTATGTCAGAATAATCTGAGACCCTGTGTTCATTAAATCCTGTAAGAGCTCTTTTTCTGTTGCTGCAGGCACATAGTAATCAGAAACAATTCCATAAGAATCAGAGATACTTTACACTTGTCTTACTCCCAATAGTAAAGTATCCCTCATGGTGGGATCACTAAGTTTTATTTCACTTTCTACTCCATTTTCAACCATTTCAAATTTCTTTTCACAGGAATTCCTAACATTGTCCTTTTTGCATGAGGACAGTTACTCTAAATCTCAACAACTATTAATTTCTCTGGCCAATAATTTTTTGCCATTTATTTATTTGGCTTACCACTAAAATCCTACCAGTGCAGCTACAAAGTCTGATTTTTTTCTTAAGCAAGCAAACAAACAAAACCAAAGTTGTTAGAATAATAAACATTTTTTAGTATGGGAGAGTCAAGGAAAAAAGGAGGAGATAGGAAAGACGGTAAATTTGGATGAGAAGCCTGCATTAATAGTAGAGAGGAAAGTGGGCACTAATTTTTCTAAAGTACCAATGAGAAGAAGGCTCATGCAGCTGAAAGCAGAAGGCTGTTACCACTTGAAGGGGCAGGCACTTTGCAATGCGGTGCTACTTCCTCGGCTAATCTGTTAAATGCACAGTCCACAAATTTTTGCAAGAGTGTCTGGTTCAGTGTAATGCTTAGCACTGCAGCAGCACTCTCTGCCCCCCGCCACTTTCTACTCATCCACAAACTCCTTCTTCCTCTGCTGTTAAGGCTTTCCCCTCTTTACGTGTATGTCTATGATGCACAGATGCAGCACACACAGGTTACCTCCTTGTGTCAGTGTGTGGGGTAAATGCTATCGTAAACATTCATCCCGTATCTTCAGCAAACACTGTTACATCCTATTGCTTGTTCCACCGGCATTAAAAGCAGTTCAGGAAGTGGTCAGTGCCGGCAGCGCAGCACTGCCTGCCTGGGGAGGGCTTTGCAGGGACCTGCATCCCTGTCCTTGGTCCGAAATCCTTGCCCTGGCTCCTTAGGGATGGAACAAGCACACGGTGCTCGGGAGCCCAGAGCCCAGGCACAGCCATGATGTGGCTGCTTAGGTGAAAACAAGCATGAATGCACTGACATTCTGCCCACAAAACACAGCTGTATTGTAACTCCATGCACTGTAGGAAACAATAATTCAGAGGTAAAGGGCTTTGTTAATATGGCACCAAATTCTGTGAGACACCCGGCATGTACCACCACCATCCACACCCGCCGCTCGCCCTCCCTGTCCGTTTCACAGCCACAATTCTAAGGGAAATAAAACACTGTAAGATCTCAGCTACTAGGAGATAGGTGAATGTAATGCCACTACCCAAACCTCCGGCATTCTCACCACAGCTCTGCAAATTTGCAAACGGATTCTTCACCCCCTTCCTTCCCTCTTCCCCCCCCCCCCCCCCCCCCAACAGAATCAGAAAGCACATCTTACCACTGGATGAGAGAGAGGAACAGAAGTGCCCACACCATCATTTTGAGAGAAAATGCAGGATTCACGAATGCAGTGCTCCCCAGGCTTGTTGGATTTGCAGGAATCATCTCTTTTTCTTCCCCCCCCCCCCCCCCTTTTTCTTTTTTCCCCTTTCCTCTTGGTTGCAGATGGATCCGTCCCCTTCTTTAATTTTTTTTGGTAGTGGTTCTCCCCCCCTCCCTACCAGGTCCCGTCAGTGGGATGATACATTGCGCCCAGCTGCCGGAATTAATATGCAGGGGGACAGAAATTAGATCTGCACAAGCCCTTTGCAGATATAATCAGAAAACGTCAGCTCAGGCAGCAGGCAGCAGCTTCCAAATCTGGGGGAATAATGTAATTGGGAGAAAACGGAAAAAAAAAAACACCAACCAGCCACAGACACACTCGGAATGAAAAAACAATCAAGGAAAGAAGAAACGTGTACGTATGTACACATTGACAGAACCACTGTCACACATGCAACAAAATCCAATAAAACAATAGAAAGAGTAAATGAGAGAAGAAAAAAGAAAAAAAAAATAAAAGGAAGAATAAAGCAATGGAGCTTCTGCCTGAATGCAGATTAACTCTGAGGTCAAAGTGGAAATGATGCACTCTGCTGCAGCACAGATTAACACATGCGTGGTGTCAGCCAGGGTGCTTTTTAACCTTTGATTACACAGATGCAGACAGCCTGGATTTTCATTTTGGAGGCGAGAAGGATTTGGCAGGCATAAAAAGGGAGGGTGGAAGGAAAAGCTTGCCCTGTGCTGCTGAGCATCCCCATTTTTCTAAACAGCCTGGAAATTGTGATTGCTAAGGGGAAGAAAATGAAAGGACGGATGGGGGAGTGTAAAAGGGAGGGATGGTTGTTGCTAAGTAACTCAGGAAATGGGGAAAACAGCATTGGTGGAGTCAGTATGAATGAGGTGATTTAATGTGTGATAGGATTAGGGGGAATATGTAAGGTTTTAATCTCCCCTCCCCCTAATAAAATCAGGCTACACAGAAACAGGAAATGCTTCCTGGCCAGAGGGGAAACACTAGTGAGCTATAAAAGCTGGACCTTGCCAAATTTTAGAGCTGGTATCCCAAGTTGTGTTGTCCAAAAATGCAATTTAGCAGCTACTATGCAAGGAATCTCATGATTTCCCAAAGAGCACCTCAGTCTAAAAAAGGTACTTGGACTATGACATACAATATCAAATTTTTCATCTCCCCCCAGTATTTCTGCCTGAAACTAAAGCAAATACAGACAGCATCAAGCCACCCCAGTGCTTTGTATAAACTGGGAGATTTAAGTGTAAATCACCAGGACTGGGAAATGACACTTGGCACTTTCTCAGTTCAAAGCCCATCTTTCTAAAACCCATGGGAGAAATAAATAATTATTCTAAAGAATACTTAAATGGGGAAAAAGCTAAATGCTTATAGTAGAATAAAAGTATCAAAATTTCCCTCTGTACTGTCTAATCTGAAGCAAATTAGACACTTGGATCCTGCTTTTTTTTTTTTTTCTTTTTTTTTTTTTTGTCCTATCACAATATATTTAACTACAACAATAAGCAATAAGTCAATGTTATTAGTTGAATGAAATATGCCTTGGCCCCTGGATAGTTCTGTGATAATTTGAGCCCATGTCTAACACTGTCACTGGATTTTATAATCAGTATTTTCAAACAAAGTAACGTTATAAACTTAGTTCTTAGTATTTACAGTCTTATTCTTAACGAATTAACTTCACCAACTTGTGAAATAGAGCCACTTCAGAAATAAAAATATATAAAGTATTCCAAATGCTCTCCCTGTATCTCATTCTCTCAGAGTGTGTGTATGTTTATATGCATATTTAAGTACCAACATTTGCTTCTGGTCCACTTCCTTACCTGAACATGATACTTTTGTCATTTTATTGCTGTAATCTCTCTCCTCAGTTATCAAAACTTTCATTTGAAGGTTAAGAGTATATTTTGATAAGCGGATCAAAATTGTTGATAACTAAGAATTTGAACTGTGCAAATAGTTACTGTCTTAGCTACCGCAACCATATCTATCCTAACAGGGAATATCAGCTTTACACTGCACTTTATTTTTTGAAATTTGCTCCATAGCAAAATGTTTCACTTACTTCTTGACTTCATATTGTTAACTGGTATCAATGGGTTTTGATGGACAAGCATACACTGAAGACTGTGCAGATTGCTCTTCCAATTAAAACTTTTATCTTCGTTTTATGATCAATTTTTCATCTGAGATGCACCTACTCTAGTTTTATTTTCAGATGCGTGCAGTTGACTTTTAGGCACCAATTTAGTGGGAATTATGAGGGTCTGCTGCCTCTGATACTGTCAGTGGACCACACAAAGGCCAAGTCAGGTTTGTCATTGCTCCTTGACAGTAGATATCAGAGCTAACATAATTTAGATATCAAAATACGTGACTGTAATACACAAAACTTATCCACCAATAATCAAGCAGTCAGTAGCAGTTTTGTCTGTAAGTCAGTTCAAATGCAAAATTGTCCTTGCACTTCTTTGCAACCTTGGCCTAAAGGAAGAGAAAGAAAAAATAGGTTTTATGCTTAATGCATTTGAACATTACAATCTCTGTTTATTATTATAACCTTTGTTGGGAAAAGCTTTGTTTATCTGAAGCAGATAAAACTGCTACAGAAACCAAAATTCTAATAGTCTGTTTTCTGTTTGAATACATGTTGTCTTTGAAGTGCAGCGTTCTGCTTTTTCTGCCCACAAGCTCAGATCAGACAGTGATGTTTTAGAATTCCACGATAATAAATTATCACAAAGGACCAAATTAACATGAGGACACTGCCTAGTGTGAAATGTTTTCCTGACACCTTTTGTTTGATTAATCAATCCCAAAGAGTAATTTGTCCCTGAGTACAAAAGTGGTATCTTGACAAGAAATGACTTCATTTTTAAAGGAAAAATGTCTTACAAATAATTAAACACAGAAATGATTGTTCCAAAAATGTGAACTCTGTTTCAGAGTATCTTACTGTACTTTGGCAGACAGCTTGTCCATTTACTAGGAGGTCCCATTGATTTCCTAGGTGTCTGTCTTTAAGCACAAAGGAAACATGGCTATTCCTTAATCTAAAAGTATTTTTCCTGTATATCAAATATTTCATCATACATTAACAAAAGAAGACAAATTATATATTTAAAAACACAAATGGAAAAATAAATGTATCATAAAAGATACAGTAAAAAGAAGGACACTGTCCATGTCAATATATCGCCAAGTTATTCACAAGAAAGATTACTTTTTTTTCTTTTATCGTGTTTCTATCTGCAAGTTCTTTCTGTTTCAGCTTGTAATTCCTCACGTAGCTTAGACAAAAAGACAATTAAAAAAACACAAAAAGAAAATGCTAATTTCAATGTCTCTCAAATTGCGTAAGATTTGGATAAGAGGTAACTGGTTTTATGATTCATGTTAAGGATGGTTTCTTAAAGACAAAAGAAGGAATCATCTTGTTAGCTTAATTGTCTAGTGATTATTTAGGAGACTGCTAATTGCATAGCAAGTAATTTTTTAATGATTAGAAAAATACATTAAATGTTTCAAATTATATTTATCCAGAAATGAAATATCCTAGCCATTAAAAAAAATCTTGTTTAACTTCATGAATCCACATATTTAAAAACAAATACCTTGTTTTAAGCTATATATAAATTTATATTTTATACTAGTAGTAATAATATTGATAATGTTTTGTTTTTCTCCAAGATTTTCATCACATATTCCAACCCTGGGGAATACATTAACATTGAATTCCTGAGGAGAATAACATCCAACATAGAACATTACTTAGATAGAATTCTAGGATATGATACTTTTCCCGTGGTTTATTTTCTCATTCATTTTCTGCTCATCAATAGGGATGTATTAAACATGTATGTTAAACAGGTATATTAAACATGAAAACAACTAAAAATATATCATGCAAAACTCCTAGAAGAAAGGTAGCTCATGCTTTTGTACATTTGTTAATGTACATATGGGTTTTTGGTTGTGTATGGAAAAGCATGTATGTTTTCCTATTAGCTTCTTGATTTATTATCTCACTGATAAAGAAAATTCTCCACGAGATCAGGAGCTGCCTGGGCTGACTACTAACTGCCAAGTCAAGGAACAGTGTGGACATTTCATTTAGAAGACCTAGACATGTAGTTCTCTTTTAATTTGTGTGCTACAAGATACAGATGCTTTCTGAAGGCGTGGCATGGAAGTGGACTGAATAGAAAGCACACTCTTTAGTGCTAGGCTAAAATCATAGTTTAGAGATTATTACTGACTTCTTAACGGACAGGAAATCTTGGCCTTTTAAAGAGTTGAGTTATTTTAATCCAGTCTAAAAAAACATTTATGAATTCCCTTCAGTACTAAGTAGATTAACTAAAAAATACAGTGTATCATGTATCCAAATACAAATATGTCTGTTTTGGCAAACAATTTAAATTTAATTGTTTATTGTCATATAACTAAAACATTAGTCATTTCTTGGTATTGAACCTTGGTATTGGATGGAGGAGTCATACATTGCATATCATTGTGTAGAATATGGGTATTCTAGATTGGCAGAGTAGGAATCCAGATGGATTTTATTAATTAACTGAAAAAGTATAATTTAAACATTGTTTCAGCGCTATTTGTTAGAATTAAGATGATTCACTCGAGCTGTCAGAATAAAAGAAAAAAAACCACACTAAAAAGTCAAAAATTCTCTCAAGAAGGCCATTGCACTGAAGCCAGCTTCTTAGAGGATTCAACTTACTGCATTTTTTAAAAAAACAAAATCTTGTTCTACCTGGGAAATAATTTTTTAAAGACTTATTTCAGAGCTTAGCAATAACAATGGGAGTTCTTTCCTAAAATATTTCATTTCAGGTTTTCATGCAAAGTGAGCATTTCTTCAGAAATATTTTTATTTAAACTGTTTCTTCAGGTTTCTATTCCAAGCAATTACTTTCTGAGTATCTGACTTACAAGAACAAATGCTGGTAGCCTAAATGCAACCAAACACAGATTCAAAATACTGTGTTTGTTTATATGCTTTGATCTTGTGCTAAAACAGTAAAGAAAACAAGTTTTTGGCTAAGATTGCCAAAACAAGTTTTTGTGCTTAGATTTACAATCTCCTGCCAGCAACAGACTTAACAAATGCTATTTTGTGTTGTAAACTTCTAAGATTCCCTTACCATAAAATTCTTTCAGGACACTGCATTCCCCATCTCCCTGCCACTGACCTGAGAAAGCTTTCTTATCCTGTGACATAACCTAGAGGTCCCAGTAGCATTACACTAAATTCTTATGTGAAGAAATTACCATTCTAAGCAACTTTCTGAGAAACACAATAACGGTTGTTTTCAGAGCAATTTTACTAATGCCTTAGAGAAGTCTCTGCTCCTCTGGAGTTTCAAAAGAGCATGGTTTTAGGAGCCATATATTGATGTATAAGTTGACATAAATATTTTTAGCAGTTTGTGCACACAGTAATTGGGCTGTGTTTATACTGTATGAAGAGGTTAGGTCAAACCCCTGTGTTCTGATTATAGCTTTTCCCCACACCTTGTCCTAAATCTTTATGTTCAAGACCAATGGCTTTTGAAACCACCCAGGAAGGCAGTCTCTGCTTCATGTAGTCAAGAACCAAACTGAAGGGGAAAGTAGAATGCTGGAGTTGTCCTCCTCTCACTCTTGAGCATAAAAAGTGAGGGAAAAGAGGCAGGCAGTGCTTTTGTCACTTCTGAGATGATACCAGAATCTTTACATGGAGGAATGAGGGAACTCTATTCACATAATATGTACCTTCAGCGGGATGGGTTTAGTTCAATTGTTTCAGGTATGTAGTAGGTTGTTCTACCTATTTGCATACTTGTTTTAGAAGTTATCTTTCAGTTCCTGCATGGCATAAGTAAACTTGTAACTGCACAGATTCTCTACGTAGTAATGAGAGAGGAAGAAGCAGCACTAAACACCGCAGGGAAAGACACATTAGAAATTTGATGAGAATTTTGTAAGGCTACTTTTCAATAACTATGTTCTGGTACTTGGATATATGTGCATTGGAATAGCGTCAAGCAGGTATTCCTAAATCATCTAAGAAACAGCACATTTGGTTGACCAGTATGCTTGCAAATATATTTTCATCTGTTTATACTCCCAATGAGCACAATTACTATGTTCTGTAATTGATCTGCCAATGTTTTGAAGCACTGTACATGTAACAGAGAGCTACCAACACTCAGTGATTTCATGCTGCTTATGGCCAGTTTGCCTTTATATGAAAAGCATTTGCTACCACTGCATTTTATGTTAAGGTCTAGGTGAGTGATAAAGTGAGTAATAGACCCTGGCATTTTTCTTTAGTTGTCCAAGCTTTTACATTTCTTTACAGAACATGATTTTTTGATGGTTTTGGGAAATTCAAATCTAAGAAATTTTCTTACTTATTCTTACAAAAAAAAAAATTAAAAAGTAGCACTCCTGAGGTTGCTAAATCTGTTCATTTAAACTGTGCACATCTACAATATTCTTTTTCTTCCCAGATGAAAAATTAATATTCTTATAGACCAGGAAAACATGGTTCATTTATTTATTACTGTACTCTCATCTATAATCCAACAAAAACATCAACATCAAATGCATGAGAAAAAGACCTTGCCTATCTTAAGAATGATTACGTCTTTATGAAAGAAGTATTTTATCAGTTTTTCCACAAATATCTATTTTTCAGAAGAGTAAAATCTGCAAATTCCTGACAAGAGGCCACAGGAAGCTGCTTGAAAGGCATGTTTAGAATAAAGCCCAAGCACAAGCCTCACAAACTTTGATAAGAATTAAGAACATGTTTAACTGCTGTCTATAATATAATGTTTATCTAAGCCCAGGTCTTACTTTGCTCATGGAGGTGCAGCCTTTTCTTTTTAGTGGTGCAAGAAAATGCCACTACTTGACAGAAAACAGCCCAACCTCAGAATGTCAGTTTTCGCAATTTTAATCACTGTGGTTCTCTTCCAGTTGGTCCCCAGCCCTTAGCTTGGTGGGAGATTAGTCCATCCCAAATGCAGTACTTTGTCTCTGTTTTTGCTGAACTGCTTGGTATTCCTGTTGGCATGCCACTGCTTGGCATTCCAGTCCCTGCAGCCTCTTGAAGCCTCTCTGGATGGCCATCCTGCCCTCAAGCACATCAGCAGCCTCAGTTCTGTGACACCCACAAACCTGGTGGTGCTGTGTCTAGTCTCCTCTCATACAGAATTTTATGAACAGCAAAATGTAAAACATAAAAATACTTGCTAAACCAGACTGAGAATAACTATAGTTAATATTTATTTTACATTTAAAAGATTAAATTAAGAAAATAATATTACTTGTACAATACAATCACTGACAGCTTGCCAGTGGTCTATTTGTTTATTTATTTATTTCTGCCTGCTGTGTATTCTAGGTGTTTTGTGCACCTTCTCATGGTAAAAAAAAAAAAATTAGATGTGTAAATTTCTTTTCAAATGAAGCTAGTTTAGTTTCCTTGTTCTCTTAGAGTAAAGGCTTTATTGTCAGAGGGGCTGTAACAACTAATGAGTTCATGTTTCAGTACAATCCCGTTAGAACTTTAGTAAATGAAACTGCATTTTAAAGCAGAAATAACTGAAAAAAATGTAAGTTCAAATAAATTTAAGCATACAAAACACTATAATGTCTAGTCAGGTTAGGATACCGATTATTTTTGTTAGCAACAGTAGTTATTAAACAATTGTGCTGTTATTACAAATTGATCATGTGATAATAATAATTAGGCAACATTGCTTAGTTTGAAATCTGAAGCTCTTGAGATATGCTATTATTACAAGGTGGTTCAACTAAAATGAATATTAATGTATATATTGATAAAAAATAAAGCAAAACACACAAAAAATAATTAAACCAGCTACTATGAGAAAGCTTGATTTTTAATATCACTTATCTGCTGTTACTGTCAGATTCATAGAGCCAGGTAGAAATTAAAATCGGACAATAAAAATTTATCCACTTGAAAATTAAGTATACTGTCCTCTGACACAGTAGTGAATCCACTAGTGAATGAATGCTGCAAGAAACCATTAGAAGGAGACTTTCCAGTACTTCCAAACTATTGATTAAATGTTATACTCCTCCTTCTTTCAAATAGTGTATCAGAAGCTGTAAACCAAGATTTGTTTTCCTGGAGCTTTTTCTCTTTTTCATTCAGCAAATATTGATTTAATTTTTCATAGTTCTTCCAAAGAACAAGCCAAGAAACTAATGGGCTGTACACTTTCATCATGATGTCAACAACAGTGATGTCAGAGTGAATCCAGGAATAAAGGCAAACCTGCTGCTTTTATATCTGGATGATTAGCAGAAGGTATTTGCATCATTATTTAAACTAGAATTCAAAAGGAAACAAAATAGTTGCTTTTTTCAGAGATGATGCTTAACTAAATTTTTTATCATTCCAGAGCAATACTGAAGAAGCAACTTTTTATGCCTCTGAGGAAGTATGTTTGCATCACCACCAAAAAAAAGAGTTACCTATTTATGTATTATTGATCAGGGTCTGTGAAACAGATTCAAGGAAAAACAGAGAGATGTGGCAAAACTCTCAAGTTTAGATTTAAAATGGAATTTCACAGAGCTCTGTGGAGATATGGGAAATGAAAATCAGAAATTTTGACTTGTTTTAAAGCTGATTGTCCTACTGGCCCTGAAATAGTTCTTTACGTGTGAAATTTCTCCCTCTGCTCTTGAAATAGATGAACTCACCCTACTGTTGAGAGTTGGGCTTGGAAATACCCAAGCAGGGACACACACAGCTGCCCTGGCACTTCTTGGACAGTTTCTCCCTGAAGGGTAGGAGAGAGCACAGCTGTGCCCCTGTGCTGCCAGCTCCCACTCTTCTCCATTAAGGCTTCACTAGAGAGAAGAAAAAAAAGTGGCATTTCTTGCAGGCTGAGTGCGTTGTTGAGACATTAAGGGATTGAAGCCACAGGTTACAGTGCATTAATACATGCACTCTTTGCTTTGATGTGTGTAATTTTCCATCTGAATGTAAGACCATTCTTACTTTGAGTTAAACCAACATCATGGACTGAGACTAGTCTCCTCTCATGAACACCTAGTCTCATTTCCTAGGTGTTCATTCCAGGCTGCTGCTACACAGTGGTAATGGAATATGTGGGCAGTTTTTCTACGGAGGAAAATTACTACTTAACACTGTTTAAAAGAGACAACAGATGGGGAGACTATTTCTCAAAATAATCCTCCCTAATGGAAATTGCAGTCACAATCCTGCAGAAAGAAAGTGGGGGAAAAAAAACATCTTCACAGCATCTGTGAAAGGAAATCCTGGGGAAAAAAATAAATTAGGCTCTTTTAAACAGACAGATGACTGCACAAGGACCCAGAGTTATTTATACATTGCAGCATTTGCTTAGTTCCTTCCATGTTGTTTATGGATGGTTTAACTGAATTTTCAGATGTGTTCTGTCAGAACATGTTCCCAACTCTGGTTCTTTTACACTGCTTCAAAGTATGGAGAGAAATTTGCTTAAGCAGCTGGGAAATTCTTGGCGCCAGGTCCCCAGAGATAATGCCAGCCAAGCTTAGGCCAGGTTTTATACCACTTCAAGCAAAATAGAAAAGTCTTCATTTTTTTGCTTGAAATGCCATCGACACATGCAAATATTTCTCGCTGGTTCTGTTCTCTTGGCAGTGAATAAACTATTCACCTGTAAAACTTCATAAAGTTCTAGTTCTGTCCCCATTCATTTTTTTAGTGTAATTAAATACTATTTTCTTTATTCTATTTGTTGATCTGGGTAGTGTGTTTTATAGTCTTTTGTAGTGTCTAGAGGCTAATTATAATGCTTGTTCTGCCTTTTAACATTCACTACAGCTGCTCTATCACATTTAGATTCTGTATTTAGAAGTAGACAGGTTGTGTTTTTTACAGGTCTTTTTTTCATGTCTTGCTATTTCCAGAATTTGCATATTTGTTTTTTGATTTGGTCTATTCAATTGTATAGAAATAAACATGGATTTTCCCTGTAGCAAAAATGTCACAGGATGAGCTCCAGTACTGCTAAAATGGGTTAAACTAAGGGAACAAAACAGCAAAAAAAAAAAAAAAAAAAAGTGTGCTGGAAATAGGAATAAGAACAGATGGCCTAAGCTAGCATTTTTAGGTATTACATTACATAAAGTGGTAGGAGGGAAACTAAAAAGGTAAATAGCAACCATTTTAATAGTAGAAATGTTCTGTTGATAATCTCTTATCCAAGCTAATCTACAGCAATGAAGTAAATAACAGCCTTAATAAATGGTAGTTATTCTCTCTGCCTTGTATGGATATGAAAACTGAAAATCACCATTTCAGCATGAAACTGGTTAATTAGTTAAATTGGAATTTTAAGGATACCTACAATAATTATGAGTATCTGATCTTTGTGGCATTTTTAAGACCTGTATTTATTTGAAAGAAAATGCTTATTATTTTACATTATCAGATCTGTACGACTCATCTGCAGGTGACGTGCACAGTACTATCCATCAGAGACACTCCACCACAATGTGCCTGCAAATGAAAGAGGAGTGTCTCTAGGCTTGAAGCTGTCTACCACACTGCATGCTTGATTTCTTTAGTATCTATTTAGGAGCTTTATTACTACCCAAAATTTTGTAAAATTGCCAAGAAACTTCCAGTTGAATTCAGGCAGAACTTATTTTATTCTGCAAAATGAAGCTTTGTCTATACCAGGAAAAAATAAAAAGCATTTCTTCTGGATTTGCTTCCATTTAGGCCAGCAATATTTGTTTAAAAGCATAGGCAAACACTGATGACACCACAATTCAGATAAAGCACAGACAAAGAGGTTTATCTAGATGAAGTGAAGTTCATTAGTTCATTTAATAGGACTAAAATAAAATGCATTATAAAATAGCACTCTGCTATACTCAACACAGAAGACCAGACTCCAGTCAGATCCTCACTTCAGCTGAACCTCTAGTGCTCCTAAGCTTTAACACAGGAATGGCAGGATTTTTGCAAATTTCAAGCAGTTTTTAGATGTCTTGCTTAGTCTCCATAATATTTTTTGAAGACATTTCCTTGGCCTACTTGCCTACTCACTGACAGAGAACGACTGGTAAATTCAGTTTAAGAGCTATATTTTCACATGAATTCAATGCCTTTTCTAGCCTTACTGGATTATATTCCTGCAATAAATTTTAGATTTATTCCTAAGTCTTGCTGTGAATATTCTGTTGTTTAAGGATCAGGAAGGATTCTCTAAAAATAGCCACCCTTATAAAATCAAGCACACCATCAATTTTGGGGAGATTTATATTCCACTAGACTCACTGCCTAGATTCAACCAAAGTGATTTTTCTCCCTGCTGCTTTTGGGAAAGTTTTCTTTCTATACTCCCCCTCACTTTCTTGGACAAGACTGTATCATCAGCATCGAAATCTCTCTTTTTGTCACTTATATCTCAGAGTAGATTAAAGGAAGTGCTGCTGTTTTTTCATGTGATTATCAGCTTAACCAGGCTGAAAAATGCTTGTATCAATTCCAGAAGTATATACATCAAATGAGTGATAAAATTTAATCAATTCCAGATGATATAGTAAACAAATCTGTCCATAATGAATTAGTATAGGCCTTAAATGTATTTTCATGTCTGACCTGATATATGCCATAAATTAATGTAAAAAGGATTTCATTATTTTATTATTGATATAGTTTTATATCATAGAAGCAAAAAATATCATAATTAATACATATATATATCTTAAGTATTTTTTTATGTACAGATGCTCACCTGCTAGAAGGCCACAATAATGCTAGAAATTCCAAAGCACCCTAGATGAATCCCAGTCGAAAAAAAATAATTCTAGCCTTACTGCATAATATTCCTGCAATAAATTCCAAATTTCCTCCTAAATCTTGCTGCAGCTATTCTTCTGTTTAAAGACCAGGCAGGAATAGGTAAAAAATAGCTACACTGATAAAAGTAATATAAATAAATATTATGTAAGTAATTTAAATAAATGTGTAGTTTACGTGCATTGGGAATAGAAATTGAGTACAACAACTTCTGGTCCTGTCATCATTCACTTGGGAGAAGAGGCCAACAGCCACTTCCCTACAACGTCCTTTCAGGTAGCTGTAGAGGGCAATGAGGTTTCCCCTCAGCCTCCTCTTCTCCAAACAAAACAATCCCAGTTCCCTCAGCTGCTCATTGTATGACTTGTTCTCTAGACCCTTCACCAGCTTGGTAGCTCTCTTCTGGACATGCTCCAGCACCGCAATGTCCTTCCTGTAGTGAGTGGCCCAGAACTGCACACAGTGCTCAAGGTGCAGCCTCACAGGTGCCCAGTACAGGGCACGATCACTTCTCTATTCCTGCTGGCCACACCATTCCTGATGCAGGCCAGGATGCTGTTGGCCTTCTCTGCCACCTGGACACACTGCTGGCTCATATTCAGCCAGCTGTCAACCAGCACCCCCAGGTCCTTTTCTGCTGGGCAGCTTTCCAGACACTCTTCCCCAAGCTTGTAGCACTGCCTGGGGTTGTTGTGACTGAAATGCAAAACTTGGCAGTTGGCCTCACTGAACCTCATTGAACCTCATGCAATTGGCCTTGGCCCATCTATTCATCCTGTCCAGGTCCCTCTGCAGACCCTTCCTGCCCTCAAGCAGATCAACACTCCCACCCAGTTTCTTGTAATCTGCAAACTTCCTGAGGGTGCACTCAATCCCCTAATCCAGATCATTGCTAGAGATATTGATCAAGACTGGTCGCAAAACTGAGCCCTGAGAGACACCACAAGTGACTGGCCACCAACTAGATTTGACCCTATTTATCACAACTCTGCGTCCTGATCAGACAAAATTTTAAGTGCTAGGGAAATCTTAGTCAACCATTTGCATATTCCTCTTGTGCATAGGATCACAGTGCTCTCTCTCTAGCTCAAAGTCAAGCTGGATCCTTCTAATAACACCATGACATCATAACAGGAGTTACTGTATGCAGATTTGCCACTTATAATCAAATATGCATTTCCTCTATCAGTTTGGTAGCATTATTAAGTGACACTTGCAGGTAATCTTGATGATTAAATGAGCTGTTTTTTACAACAAGCATGTAATTTTATGTCTTCCATCAAGAATACAAATCAAGATGTAATTACAGAAGTTCTGCACTTGACTCATCCGTGCCAGGTGTGAGAAAATTGGTCTGGATTTTTACTTCCTTCTTTACTTCTTCTTTAAATGTCTACATCACTTGTAGTGTATCTTTCTTCATGCTTTTATTTGATAGTGAGGAATTATTTCAGTCCCAGAGGCAATCCTGACAATAACTGTGAATAATTATTTTTGCTAGTAAAATGGAAAGAAAAGGAACATGAATATGCTGATCCACTTTGTCCTGTTAGTTTCTTTTGGAGTTGACAACCATCATTGTGTCATCAGGTTGTATCTCAGGTTTTTATTCTACATTAGCAAATATTATTCACACGATATCTAAACTCCATTCAATGCAAGACAAATCTGTCTTGTTACCCTAGTTCAATATGATTGAATGTATTAAGGAAACATAAGAGGTATTTAATATTACAATAAATCATTTTATGACTAATTTTCATTAAACACAAAATATATGGTCTCAACTGCCTAATTGATAAGTATGTGTAAGAAATGGCAGCAACTCAGTTTATGAAGAACTTTTCAAGCATGGATTTATTTGTTTTCCTTTGATGCGCAAGTGTTGAATTTTACTTTCGGCAAATAAAACACTTTAGCTGCTACAGTGATCAATTCTATTTATTAATTTGACAGGTGAGACTTACTCATAGATAGAAGAAAACCAGAGACATATTTTGTAAGCAGGGAATAATTATGCACAGCTTCATCTGTATACCTTTTATGCTCTTTAAGAACTGTATTCCTGGTTTGTAGATGTTTATTTTGTTCTTTGTTGGAAAGGCTAGAATTTCTGGTTTTATACAATAAAGTTATTTCAAATTGTCAAGTCAGTTTAAGAACTGACTGCTATCATAGCAAGATAACCAACCTACAGAAATGCTAGGACCTCTTTGTATGAGATTTTCAGAACTCTAAATTCAAAATATTCATGACTGTAGAAATAATATTTGCAATATTCACAAGCTTAGTTTTGCTTCTGTCATTCAGTATTTATATTAAATTAATAGGCTTATGTGAGGTACTTCCTACTAAAAAAACCACCTCAGAATGGAACATATAGAGTTACATTCTGGCTTTGTTTGCAGGAACAGGAATTTGACTTCAGTGTCATTTTTTGCCCCTTTTCTAGATATCTAACATACCAGTCACATTACAAGAATATTTACAAAAACAATTCTGATCATAACATCAGTACTAAATCACAGTATCTGCAGGTGGTGGCCGAAGAGTTGACAGCAGATCAGGGATTTCATCCTTCAGGGAAGATAAATTAAGTGCTTCACTGTTGGGGACAGTAGTCAAGCAGGCAAGCAGAGGACTGGCAGTCTATGTGTGGAGCTCTGCTAGCCCAGATGTACAGTAGGAAGGGATTCCAACTTTGCTACGTCAAAGGCTTGCACACAAGAGAGCAATTCAGCCAGTCTGATTAAAAATGGAAGGAGTATATAATGCTATAGATACATAGAATTTAAGTAATGTATTCCTCAAATACATTTTGAGGAATTAAGGAAAACACGTGATGTATTCTACTTACTTATTGGGGGCGTGAGGGGGAGCTGGGTGTCTTTTACATCACATAATCCAAAATTATCTATTAGTCTTTACATCTTTACTCCTGTTTATACATTTCCATTACATTATGTTTGCTTTTTTTTCCAGGTGCTTACTCAACCTTTGTTGCTTTTCTCCTTAAAGACAATTTATTTTTATTTTTAGTAATATATTTCAACACAAGCCTTTGGAAAACTCCAAAAATTATGGAAGAAATTTCCAAAATGGCAAGTGCTGTCATACTCATCAAAGAAAATTTCTATCAATTCTAAGTGCTTCATTAAGGTTATGTCATCAGAACTGACTTGTCAATATCTAAACCTCACCAGTTCTTTCAAACATTAGAGAAATATATAAATATTAAAAATTCTGTTCTGTTGGCTGGAAACATACCATGGAAACATACTATTATTCTTTAAATGTCTACAGCAGTATGTCACTTGATTGTTCTTTTTGTATCTCAAATTCAATTTTAGATTATGTTTAGAATTATCTGCTGTATTCTTGGTATCAACTGCCAAGCACATGATATTCTGGAAAGCTGAAACTGCTAAACATCTTATGCTGACTTTTTTTTCCCCCTAAGTGTTATCTCTAATTTTAGCACTGTTAACACTTTCATCTCACAAATACTCAGGGGCATGTACAGCATGACCTGCAAATAATGGATCAGGAAAGGGTTTTCCCACCTACAGGCTTCTATTTCAAATATTTAATGAAATCAGAAGGTATGTAAAAGTTATTCTGAGCTACTAGCCCACCTACAACATGTCACTGTGGATTGCTGAAAAGTACTATTAAAAATGAATTTAAGAAAGTGAAGAGGATAGGAGTCATTATTACATTTGTTGTGACGGAATTTTAAGCTGTTCAGCATTATGAGTCAGTTAAAAGCAAAAGAGAGAAAGAATGTAATATTTCAATCCACAGCCTCATCAAAGTAGTTTCGTAAGTTATGTTGCCAAGTGCCAGATGGTCAGTGACTGATCTGAGGGCTTAGATGATTTATTGAAAAACACTTTCATTTGTTTCTATCAAATTTCTATTTATGAACAATCTGAGGTCCTTCTGTTTTTCTTCCTATGCAGTGAGCAAGTAAATGAAGAGATTTGCATGTCCTCATTGCTTTGAATCGTTCTTGGGAAGAAATTCATGGGGGCAGTGTGAGCTTCTGGTAGATGGCAAGACAGTGTATATTGAACACACTAAGACTTTTCAGTTCTGAGTCATTAGGAGACCTCTAGCTAAAAGGAAAAGAGTGGAGCTGGGCCTGACTGGTACAAAATTCAATAGCATAATTCAGCAGACATTGACAAGACCCAAATTTTGCAGTTCAATAAGGAAAACATGCTTATGTGCAAGGAAAACTCCTGTATCCCTGACAGTGGTCCAGGGGACTGTGAGGAGGATGGAGGGAACAAAGAACTCTGACAGCTGACCTTATTTTCACCTCCCTCCTGCTCCCCTCTTTTTTACATTTCTCATCTCTTGTTGAAAAATATTTTTTTTAAATTTCTAAGAAGCATGGGACGTACCACAGTAGAGTACTGAGGAAAGTGGAGTTGAATTAGATTAACTCCATTGAGTGTCTCATATCTTAACAAGAAAATACAAGTAACCAGAAGAATCCTGCAACCTTGACTCTCATAAAAAGAGCTAAGAGGAAAGGACTGGCTCTAAAACTGATTTTTCTAAGGGCAGGGGGCATAAATGGAAACTGAATGGTGTTCCACAGCAATATCACAACCCACATGACAGCATTGTGCCCAAGGGTAACAGGGACATACCATTCATTAGATATGTGATTAATGGGAAACATTCATAATGCTGATGAATCTGGAATATAAAAGGAAAAAAAAATGCAATAGAGTTATTGAAATGAGGAGAGAAACATAAGTAAAAAAATCTGCTCCGAATAATGTATTAGTCTACCCTTCTGTTGAATTTGTATTCTAGTACTGGTCTTAGTAAAGTATTGTGTGCCAGTTTGGGCTATTTAATGTGATATTTAATTTAAAGCTGTGATTGACTTCTGGAAAATCTAACAAGCATTTAGTTTCATTTATTAACATCTAAAGATGCAGTATTCATCATTGGTGATTTTAATTAATGTTCCTCTTCAGCAATGATATACAACAGTTAGGTGACCTTGATGAGAGAACGTTCCACGCTATTAAATAATAGACATCCAAAAGAGTATTTTGATTTCTGCATCTGCCTGGTTCATTCATTCCTTTGGCAAAACTTGTTCTTGGTAGTATAAAGCCATGCATGCAATGAGACACTTCTTTGATTTTTGACTTTTCCCTTAACTTGTACATTGAAATTTAGCTTCCTTTCATGAGGAATATTGCTAGATAGTAAAGGTCACTTCCTGGTGAATTATTTTTGTCTGGTGACTGCTTGTGCTTCGGAATTTTTCTTCTATTTTCTGGATAGTTCCTGTAATATATAGACCAAAAGTAACAGTTATTAACAACTAAATAATACATCTTCATAAGACAATTTGCATAAGTGCTTCTCTAGGATACTTTGCATAAAATTATTCATGGAACTTAATCAAAAGACTTGGGCAAAAAATACTTTTATCTGCCACTTAACATGAATATCATCCAAAGGTATGAAAAAGTTCAATAAGGCTGAGCAACATCCAATAAATCCGTTTTTATGGTTACATATTTGATTTAAAAAATAATGTTTAATAATAAAAACTTGAAGGAGGGATCAATTATGAAGTATTATAGGAAGAAAATATTTTGTCTTGAAAATTGATTCTTTAAAGTCTACAATTTCAATTCATGGTCGGTTCCAGTCATGAACAGTATGGGACAAATTAATTGTTGAGCTATTATTGCTCTGCTAGTTACATAGAAGAGAGAAGCCTTATTCTGAACACAAACACATTGGTCATAACTTTCTTCTTAGAGTGGACTCTCCTCTTTATCTGTGTCCATTGAAAGGCTTGTAATAAAAATGTGACAAATAAGGACTCACAGCACTGGATCTGCTGTACTTCCACTTTTGATTGGTTCCTCACTTGCTGAAATAAAATTCTGTACCATGGCACATTTCAGTATTTTCTCCTAGTTATATCAGGATTTGGCCTTACCACATTTCCCAGGAATCCATTTCTTAATTCACTTCAGAATTGCATAGGGTTTACATTATTTACAGTTGTTACTGATTTATTCTTTCGTGCTAATTTTGAAACAGTAAAGAAATATCAGTGTTGGTATTCACTTAATACTAGAATGAACTCTGTCCTGAGATTGCTCTTTATGTTCTCTCACAGAGGAAAGTTTAATTGCTTAGATTATATCTGGGAGTTTCCAGCCATGCGCCATGAGGCTGCTGATACTGACAAGGTTAATAGAAGCCATCTCATCTTATTCTCTTTTAAAACAGAGACAATAAAGATTTTGAGTTTAGTAACACGGCCTTTCTCTGTGTGTGTTTTACCCTGAAAAATTACTGCAATCCAAATACTGTAGTGCTATAAGCAAAGAAAACTATGGTGAAAGCAGTAGAGTTCTTGTTTCTAAATGTAAGGCAATCTT
Organism: Apus apus; assembly: GCF_020740795.1. Taxonomy (NCBI): domain Eukaryota; kingdom Metazoa; phylum Chordata; class Aves; order Apodiformes; family Apodidae; genus Apus; species Apus apus. The sequence goes on along the minus strand of NC_067294.1, from coordinate 12,351,845 downwards.
GAACTGGACCAATTGAAATTCTTTTTTTCTAGGTCTAGCACACAGATTTAATTAAAGGAGAAAAAAAATTAGGAAAGTTCCCTAGACAAACTATCATTAGAGGTGACAGGAATATTCAGATTCAAATGATGGAGGAGTAGAATTTGCCAAAAAAAAAGGCAGATAAATCAGCACACTTTAACTACTGCTTTCCTTTAAGTGTTTTAATTAATTAATTAATTAATTTAATTTAATTAATTGAACTTGCTCAGGTCACAGAGTATCTGCTCCTTCTTGTTGGATTATAAGGTCAGTATAAAATAAATATGAGCTTTTTTTGCTTCTCATGTCTTGAAAAAGACTTTTCAATAGTATCATTTGTTTGCAGTTAGTGACACAACAGTCCTTGATTTTACTGATAACTTAATTGATGCAGCAGGAGGGGGAAAGTGCTTTGGAAATACACTAAATATACATCTGTGTTCCTACTCCTAAATACCATTGAAATTCACCTCTGGTCATTTGCAATTGAACTAATTTCTGTACAGTTCATGTTTATAGAAATACTTGTGGGAAATGCAGAAGCTCTAATCAGATCATGACTGCATTTGGTTAACTACAGTGAAAGAGAGAGCAGATTCAGGTGAGGACAGTTTGGTAAACCAGGAGTCTATAAAAGACTGGTACCAGAACAAAGGGGTTAGTAAGTGATAATTTGGATTTAGTTGCTAAGAGGTAAGTGCTTTGAATATGATCTGGGGCTTTGGGGAATCTGGCTAGAGGCCGCTAATAGGGATTGATTGTTCAAGTTTCAGTTGTCATGGTGTGATATTCGTTAGTGGTAGTGAAATGGGAAAGTTATAGATGCCTACAGGACAAAATTTTTTGTTGATATGTTTTACTTTTTTTTTTTTTTCTCTAGGTGGCATACTTGTGTATTGTCTTCATACATAGTACAGCTAATGCTTCTTATCTGGGTTGGTTTATTTAGAAAGTAATGTATTAATCTTTGCTAGTTTCTAAAAAAACCTGTCTTTAATTTTCTTCCTGAAGATAATTGCCTAGTTTACTCTGACTTCTTGAGGAAAGAAGGTTCAGTAGTAGTATATCTTAGAAAAAACTAGCAGCAGATTTATTTTTCCTTTGGCATTTGTTTGCAAAGTATGGTATCGGTAACTTCTAATCTGTTGCTTTGAGAAATTAGCACAGTGTAACATTTTTCTATGGACCTGAAGCTTTTCAGTGCTACTTTCCTGAGCATTAGCCAGCCTCTTGAACAGAACTAGTCATTACCATAGCAGTAAATTTTAGTGTTAAAAAGTCTGGTAGCACATGCATTCAGAAGATAGAGATCTTCTAGTTCTTATATTACTTGCAAATGGCTGAAACCAGTAAGCTCTGTTTTAAGGGCTACAGTCAAACTTTTAACTTAAAAGTAAGTTTTATGATTGCTTTCTATATCCTTTGTGGCTAAAGGGGTTTGGAAAAATATAGATAATAGGCAGAAAATAGTTAAAACCTGCCATTTTGAAGAATAAAGCTATATGATCAATGTGAGCTTATGGCAAAATTATTTCCTTAGAACTCCCAGTACAGGAAAAAAAACAACACAAAACTGATTAAATAGAAGTTGCAAACACATTCAGACAATTTAGTGCAATAATTTGTTTACATATTTTCAGAGGTAATTCTGTGCTTTGTATTTAGGTTTATGTTTTACATGTTTTTTTTGTGGTGGAACCTAATCTGATATGAGAGCTAACCCAGCTTGATTTTAACTACTGAAAGCCCATGAAAAATTTCCCCCAATCCGTTCTTTCAAATATCTCTAATCTATTTTAGTTTTCTCTACTCTCTCTTTTATACTATGACTTCCCTTGCTCCTCAGATTTCATATGCAAACTATAAATACATCTCAATGCTTAGTGTTCCTTGCTCTTGTGAGATGAGGGCTAAAAGAAGGCTACACCTTTGACCCATAACAAGCAAGTGGAATTATTTAGACCTAAAAAGTGTCTATTTTGCTCACGGTGGTGAAACAAGATGGGGAGGTTTGTAGGTCAAGATAAAGACAGTGACACAGCTTAACTGTTACTGTCACAGGCAAAGCGGACTCAACTTGAGTAAAAGTAATTAATTGCCTATTTAAATAGATGTAGGCTGTGAGAAAGAGAAAAAACATTGGAAGTCTGCCAGGCACTTCCTGGCCCTGCGGGGCTCTGAGCTCTGCCGCATCCCGCAGGGCAGCCGGAACCGACCCGAACCAGCCACGTCCGGCACGGGCAGCCCGGGGCCCTGCTGCCACACCCTGTGCACCTGCGTGGCTTTAGCATCATGTAGATCAGCTTGAGAAAAGGTTAGACAGCCTTTTTGACCAAGGAACGGGGTAAGTTGTTCTCATTACGTCAGTTCAGGGCATCCGGGCACCGTTTTACACCAAGTCCTTTACTCAGCAAGGACTGTCCGCTTGAGTAACGGTAGATAACAACTCTCTCTATAATTCCTTAAAAATCGTTTTCTCTTTAAGCTTAAGATTGTAAATCTTTACATAATTAGAAGACCCAACCATTAGCATTAATATGGTAAATTAAAGAATGCTTAACAAGAAAAATCATCTTGGAGAGCTTGGTAGCTGAGGGTTTGAAAACAGAATGCCCAAACGTATTTGCTACAGAGGTGAAAAAGTTAAAAATATCATGCAAACCAATGCTAATCAGACTTGGGCACTCACTTCAAGGATTTAGTGGCACAAATTAATAAAAATAATGCAAATTTTACTTCAGAATTTCATAGCTGATCAGTTTGCCGTGGCTTGTTTGAAATACGTTATGATCTGACCACAAGAATAGTGATTTCTAATTTTATGAACCTTTCCATACCCTTGTAAAGGGTGTTATATCGTAAATGCACGTTCTTCTGCTTAATTAAAAAAAAAAAATTACAGAAAAAACCCCAACCAAACCAAAACAAACCTGTTTGCTGTTGATTTAGGCCTCCCTTGAACTCTAATCTCTGTACACAAACCGTCTGGCACAAGCGCTGCTTCTGTTACACTGACTACCCTGAAGCTACCCAAATGTACCAAAGTTGAAGTCACTCGGTAATTTTGCTGTCACTCTTAATGTAAACACCATGGATGACACTTGTATTTAAATCAACACCCTTTCTGCCCCCATTCCTATTTTTGCACTCAAGTATTCTTTCAAGTATAACTTAGCTGGTAGTAAGTAACTCAACAAGATATGTTTAGTGGTCTAATCTTTTCACTCCAGCAAGCTCTTAAGTAGGATGTTTGAAGGAACTGCATGTGATTGTATTCAAATGTATGAAACAGCCCTACAAAAACTGATGAGCTGCATTACTGCACTGTATTTCCTGGAGGAGTGTTGGCAGTGGAGATGTGGAATTAAGATCACAGACTTCAGTTTTGGCTCTGACTTAAACTTATTGGTTAGCTTTAATAAAAGTGAACTGCTTCTATTTTAGTCATCTGTCAAGTGGATATGATGGTATCAGTCTTACCAGGGTTTACTGTGACCTCACAAAAAAGAATATTTAAATGTGTACAACATTACCCAGTAACACTGCAATAATTAAATAGATTAAATGTGAAGGACATTCTGTATCCAAGGGGCTTGCCAAGTGCCCTATGCAAAGTAGAAGGAAGAAACTTCAAAAGTTAATTATGTATCTATTGGAATGACATCTGAAAACAACTGGAACATTAGTATTTCAATTCTAAACAATTTTAGGAATACTAGATTAAATATTAGCCTTTCTTATGCATTCACATAATTAAATTGGTTCATTTCTAATAACTTTCAGATTCAAATTTTGTTTTTAAATAATTTCTGAAAAGTACATTATACTGTCTCTATCATGACTTGAATAGGTAGAAAACTAATCATTTGCTATACAACACAAACTGACCATTCTTTTGAAGATAATCGGGGGGGGAAGGAAATTTAGAAAATTTACCTATTGATTAATAGATATTTTTTTTTTTAATTTTGTAAATTATATCCCTATATGTAGCTTTGGAAGCAATAAATATTGAAGACTTTGGCCCCATATGTTAGCTTGGCCTTCTGGAATCTCCACTGGATTAATGAAGGAAATTTTATCAGGGATATTTTGGACTTACAAGTTCAATAATTTTCTGGAAAACTTTCTACTGATGTTAGGACAGTCATATAGGATGGGTTTGCTGGTTTTTCAGGAATGTGAAATCACAAAATATGAGTATCATTAATATCCATTTGGGTGAACATAACTGTTTTTTTACTTGAAGACCTGGGCTACCACTGCAAGCCTTTGCCATTTCATTTGCAATGAATGTCCCTTGGGCAATGTTCCTCCTCTTGCACTTGAATAATAGAATAGTCAGTTATTTCGTATTTAGGATTTATGAAATGTTTCAAAATACTTAGTTTGAAGTTTTCCTTGTATTTATCATCAGCAAGTCTACTCATATCAATATAAATAGCTCATACATACATCTACCAGAATAAAGTCTGTTACTGCCACACAAAGACTGATGATACATTTTACATTGCTATTTACTATAAAACAACAGAACAAAATGATTTATATTATAGAAGAACTTGAAGTCCAAGTGCTTGATTAGATTTTTGGAGAAATTAGATCATCCGGCTTGGAATTAGTGTCATTCAGAAATAATTAAGAAGAGAGTGAAAGAATTAAGACAGTTGGTAGGAAGCAATTTCTCTTATAGTCAAGTAATCGGTCTAGTAGATTATTACAGGAATATGACAGAGTGAAACATTTGTTTTATTTACTTCTTTGTTTCCTTGTAATAAAAATTTATCATGCTATTTGTCATTGTCATCTTCTCTTGACTTTTAATCTGCTAGCACTAATTTCCTTAGCATCTTTTTCATATTTCTCCACACTTTTCTATTTGGATTTATAGCTTCATGCCATATTTCTGGATGTTTTTATTGGCAAGCACAAACATTTCAACTCACCTCTAGGATGACAGGGAGACAAGATTCCACCTGCTCAGTGTAGAATCATGTCATGTTTCTCTGACTTGTCCTCACTGATAAATCCATCTCCTCCTTAGGCAACAACAATGTATATGTCTCTTCTTTTGCCATGTCCTTTCTCAAAGACTGCAAATCTTTCATTTGTCTCCTGTGCATCACTTCTTTCCTCAGACTTGTATCCAAGCCTTCATATCTAGGTTATCACAATTATGACCATGAACAAAGATGTGAGAGAGGCTTTTCTTATCTATGCAATCTGTAAGACTCTTCAATCTCTGGCATCTAGTTGCTGCAGTCTGCTTTTTCTTTGGCCTAAAATACTTAGGCTAGTTATCCACAACACCACTGTAAAAGTAATTTGCGACACAAATTGCTTTCATTACCTTTTACCTTTCTTTATCTGCATTTTCTTTCCTGTTTCACCAAATATAAGCTACTTGTCCGTTTTCACTTTACGGCCACCTTTTCCATAATCTGTCAGTCAGAACCAAGAGATCAGTCATCATATCCTGCACCTTGATGTCAGCTTCTAATATACAGGTTTGAACAAATAAATGCTCTATTGTATGGCTATGGTTGTCTTTGGGGGGTTGGAGGAGGGGAAGAATCTTTCAGCAATATCAAGATTTTAATACAAAACAGACACCTTCCTTTCTACTGTCACCTTCTTAGTGTTGTGTTGGGTGTGATCTTATTTGCACCATTACCTCTTTCAGCAGACCACTTTGGGGATCTCATGCCACTGGCTAAACTCTTATTTTCATATTTGCTTGATTTTTTTTTTTTCAGTTTTTTTCATACTTGGAGACAGATTTATCTGTCAAATCTTCATTTTTAAGTTGTGCTAAATTGACTGTGTGGTATGAAAATTGTTTTAGAGAAAAAGCCATAGCTAAATAACCTTAATTTACTTCACGAAATAGTTAACAAGAACATGAGGCTGGTTTCCTAAAATGCTCTGACTACTAATGAGTATTATACCACTGTTAGTCTTCAAGCTTTTCAGACTCCAAACCTATGAAGTATGAAGCATCATTATGTAAACTTAATTTAATTTAGTTTTAAAATATCATCTCTACCCGTCTTCACCTTTGCTCTTTGAGTCAGTCACTGAATTGGCCTAATACTTCCAGTAAGTTGTTAAAACCTTTTATTATAAGCCTCTGTGGAGGTTCTCATGATACTGTACTTCTCTCTCACAAGCTTATAATTGTCAAGAAGCAACAGTGTATCACTGTCCTCTTAATTTTGGAGGGGTTTTGATAAATCAAAACATTATAATTATTCTAATGCTCCTGTGACTTGATCTTTTACTTCCATAGTACTTGATATTTGACAATGGCACTGCATATACTATATATAAATCTAATTAGAGAAGAGCCCTGATTGCAGAAATGACTGGGCGATTCTTTTAACTTGTCTCACAAGATAGGATCTCTCATTAGACTTGTCTTTGTGAAACATTTATTTAATTAATAAAAATGGTGCCTCTGAAAAATACTATCAAGCATAAAATTACCCTGGATTTTCAAAGGAGTAGTACTGAGTCAAGGAGGAAAATAGCACCTAGGTAATTCCCATTCTTCATAACTTGTCATGCAAGAAATTATGTTCAGATGTTGAATTATATGAATAATTTATCTCTAGCCAATCTATTTGGAGATTTTAAAATGAATGGGGCATCAGAAAGTAATTAACGTTATTTGTGTATACAACAAAAATGTATGTTCAAGTTTCATTTAAAAATTGCTATGAATGAACAAATGTAAATGAATTCTGTAGGAGAGTTAGAATTTAACTGATTCTGTATTTGTCCTTGCTACTCTAATAACTAAAGCCCTTTACAAAGGATTTTGGTTAATTAAAAAAAAAAAAAAGAGAGATAAATATTCTGTATTATTTTCAGTGGATATTTTAGATAACATTCTTGCTGTTGAAATTAGATTTTCAGTGTTGCAGACTTTGTTTTTATATTTTCCTTACTGTCAATGTCACTTCTTTAGTCCGTAGAGGATGAAGAAATGTGTTAAAAATGTCTATTTAAAAGTATGTATCATTTAAAAAAGAACCTCACAACTTAATCAGAAAAGAACAACATAATCACAGATTGGGACAAGCTGTTCACATGAATTTTGCCCTCTATCACATTCCTTTTAGGATGAAATAATTAAAATTTGTAATATCTGTGGAGATTTAGATAAAATACAGCAGCTGACAGGAGCTGAAGGGAGTGAAAAGTGCTGAGTGATAAACTTGATTTAATTTTTCTTTCCTCTTCTTAAGCTGTAGATACTTTCCAGGAACAGTGTGGGGCATCATTTGAGGTGGGGTAGAAGGACTGTTGGCGAGAATAACAGACAGTAGACCCCACCTTGCAGTGTTGTACACCAAGGAGGTTTTCTTTGTCCCAAAGTGATTTGCAGCATGTCAAGCCAATAATTTCTAACAACAAAGTGTCTAGACCCCATAGCTATTTGGCATTTCTCCATTCTTAATTTGCCAGTTGTTTCTTTATCAAATTATACCTTTGCAATGAGGGAAAAGTAAGAATAATATTAGAACATCTTCTCTAGAATTACAAAAAAAGAAAAAAGTTACACTGTGTGAATGAATTTGGTATTACTTAAGGAAAGAACACAAATTAAGGCTACTGAACTGCTAAATCAAATTTCACTTGTAATTTTGCCCACTTATTTAGCATTCTGCTAATCTAGATCAGGTCTATGTTTCAATATTTGAGAACCCTGATCCTGAGACTGAAATTAAACTATCTGTTGCCTTGAAGAATTTCTACACACTTGGATACAGTATTATCTTAAACAAACAAACACAAACAATAACAAAACCAAACCAAACCAACAACAAAAAACAGCCAAAACCCCACAAACTTGGACCATTAAATTTATGTAGCAGCCTCCAGCACTAAAATGTTTTTCACACTGTTCTTCCTTACTCTATTGATCCTTATTCTGACAAACTTAAAATGTAAGCTTCTTCAAATTAGAAGCTTTGATAAGTCAAGCATTAGCTGAAATGTCAACTTACTAGACAGTTTCATCAGATTGGACAGGTTTGTGATATGTTGTATGCTATTTTTCTTGAAACAGTACAGTAAATGTTATTTTACTGAAAAAGCCAATGGTGCCTGACTGTCAAGTAGAGTTTACATAAAAAGAGCCACCATGGAGATAAATGTCATTGAATATAACCACTGCCAAAGCTGAAATATTTATGAATTTATTTTTTTTTTAAAACATTAAATCAGATTTATCCTTAACTTCTGCTGCATCTAGAAATTATGTAGTTTGGACTCAAGAGGAGGATCACACTTCTTTGAGTCACTTTATAATACTAAAGTATGTGCTTTCACATTTACATATCTCTCAGTTCACTGTTAAAAGAAGTTAGGCTTCTGCCTTTTATCCTTCATTTACACACAGCTATGCACCTGAAGCATCTGAAGAAACTTGCTACAGGTGCTCAGTAGCTTAATATTTTGGAAGCTTTTCCTTCTTCACAAAGTGTCAGCTTTTGTGTAATTCAAATAAGTAGAAGATACATTCATCAGCAGTACTGTTTGTTATAGTGGGACTTTGCCTTTTACTGGTCAATCTGTTTGTGAGTAATATTAGTGAAAGCTGTATGGTTGAAGTCACACTTACTGGAAGGTGTTCACTCTGACTTCTAAAGCTGAGAATATCCCTTTCTACTGGGTAAGGATTAGTTTGAATGTTACTAGATAAACTGGAATCCTGTCTAGGCCAAATACTGCAAGAGCTCCTCCTAATGGTACTAAAAGAAAGAGAGAAAAGGAAAAACAGAAAGAAGAAGAAAAGAAAAAGTTGGAAAGGGGACAGGGATACAGAGAAATTTTGCTGCATCTGTTACTCTGTTTCCTAATTTGAATGATATCACCATGTTACTGAAAGACTTTGATACAAAATTATCAGAAAGAACTTAGTACTTTTCTCTGAAATGTTCCAAATTTCTTCTGCAAATTATTTCACCATTTGTGATGAAATCCATACTTGGATACCTGGAAAAAAAAAAAAAAAAAGTGTTCTAGTGCTCTTCAGGTGTGTGCAGCTGCTGGTACAGTTTTCCTTCGAGTGTGTGTCTGTGGAAAGACAGTGACATACTAAGCTGATCACATGTATCCTCTTGCTGACTACAATAGCATGCAGTAACTTCAGTGCAAAGCTACTCTTTTTGCAAAGTCAGATCTGTATGCAGGCAGCATGAAAAGATGACTGGGCTAAATTCAATATTTGGCTTATAATAAAGTCTTATAAATTCCAGTCTTATAGATCCCAGTCCTCTTTCACCTCTTCAGCTGAATGCATGCCTCTACTCACTGGTCTGGATAAGGATGACAAAACTGAATCTTAATGTAAGCTGACAAAATGCTCTCCACAAACAGATGAACGTGTTTTAATTCGAGCCGTTGCCAATGGAAGAATGGGCTGGCTGGGTACAGCAGCCTGTAGCAAGTTGATAGGGAGAGGCTGTTAGGCTTTTATTCTATTTCTTTGTTTTCTTTCTTTTTAATATAGAGCAAAGTAACCTTGAAATGAATTTGAAATAATCACAACTTGTTAAAATAAATAGTTATTGTAATCTAATTAAATATTATTAAATTATTTCTACAAACTGTGACTAAAGACTTTAATATTTTATATAAAAACAGTGTAAGTTTCAGGGGCCATTTGAATCAGTGGAGCTACACTTGGCAAAGAAGCAGGTGGTGGTTATGGCAAAAGCAGTTTTCTCTCACGATGTTACTGCTGGGCACTTCAATCACAGGTGTAAATAACAGCTCCCTGGGGGCTGCTGTTTCACATCCAACTGTGATGGTCTCTGAGGGGCTGTTGTAACAGATGGACATCATCACAAGCTGCTCATACCTGGTGTCTCTGTGCTGAAGGCTGTCAAAAGAAGTGTGCATAGCTTTATATTGAGATTCTCCACCCCTTTTGTAATCCTGTGATCAATGTCATTATTTAGATAATCACTAAGTTGCATAGTGAGAGCTGTGCAATGTGGAAAGCAAATTTAACACAAGCCAGATCTCTTCACTAACTTTTTCCAAGGGTGTTTTTAACTCTGTGGTCAAAATGTTTACATATGTTTGGATCTTGCATATTCCAGAAGGATGGCTGTGATAAATAAAAATGGCATATGTTGCTAATGTTAGAGTTTGAAGACAGCTGGTGATTTTCAGCTAGGACACAGTAAGCCCAATTCTATTTTCACTTTTCTTTGAAATACAGAGAGCTGACTGAGCTACAGCAGAGTATGAGGGTCTGGTTTGCTCTCTACCGGTCTAATATTTAGATAAATCAGAGGACAAGGTGAAGGAAGGGCTAAATTCAGACGAGGCTGATTATACCATTGAATCAGCACATGGCTTTTCAGCAACCACAGCTCCACATCTTTGAGAAGTAGTGAAAGTACATTCCTCGTGATCTAAGTCAGAAATGCAGAAAAGGAGAGTCATGAAGTATAACTTTTCTAGCATTGACCAAGGGTGTGGTACAACTAATATGCATTTCCTTAATGTTTATTCATACCAAGTTGTATGCCTTACAACTTGCTATTTCTCCCATAGGGAAAGGCTTTCTGTTCTTTAATATCTCTTTGTGGAGGGAGTGACTTACAGTAGAATTAGTTTAATTTTAATCATCTCAATCTGAAAAGTACATAAGCTTCCTCTTCCGTCATTTTAGGAGAAGGCCACTTCCAGCAGAATTAGGGTCATTTCTTTAATTCTGTTTACGGAGTCAATACGTCTAAGATGTCTAGATATTAACTTAAACATTTACCTTTTATTCAGTGTAATTGTGGTACATAAACCATTCGCTAAATAATTTTAAATTAGCAAATTTGTATAGCTTAGATCTAAGTTCAATTAGTTAATCTATTAAATTAATTTTACAGAATGAATTCAACTAATATTTGCTACCATTAACTTGTCCAATTCTAGTACTGAAATGGGTCACTTAAAGCAATAGTAAAACAAAGCAGTAGATGTCTTACTTTCATTTTGAAACTAATCATATAAAGTGTGATCTACAAATTACAAACTTGCATCAATACTTAATCTCCTTGTACTTGTCACTTGCCGGTTATAATCCTATAACAATCTTTGTATCTTTTATTAAGCATCAAGAAAACTAAGGGTTTTTTTCTTATTAGAACAGTTTCCTTTGTGCTGTTCTCCATTTGGGCAAAGGATCTTTTCTTAGCCTGCCCTTTTAGCTTGATAATTTGTCTTTGTTCTTACTTTGCATCACCTTCCTCTTCACCAAACATCACTTATTTCTCTCTCTTTTCAAAACATTAGTACAACTCATTCTTAGAACCCTGCAATGTAGTTTGGGGAAAAACTGTTTTCTGCAGTTGTCACTCAGACTTGTCATTTGGAACTGCACTATCATGAGAAAACACGGTTATTGATGGCCATTCAAACCATGCTTGACATTCTGTAAATAAAGTATTCTCCTTTCTAGTGTACCCTTTAGGTAATGGTGTATTTCCTTAACTAGCATCCTCACTACAGAGACTGGCCTTAGGCCTTCCTGTTCTGTAAAGAACAGAATTCAATTGGAAGGAGCTGAGACAAGCAAAATCTTCCAATTCCCACAAGCAGTGTCAAGACAAGGTGTTTGCTGTATAATCACTTCCTGCATGACAATAAACAACATTTAAGGTCTAAATGTCACTGCTGTATCATTTCATAAATAGTGGCCTGAATCAGGCTGGCCATTGTTTATGTTTTCATTGTGGAAGAAGTAAGGCTACAAAATTTTAATTCTGAGTATTTAGTACAGAAAGTTTTGCCAATGGGTGTTTTGCAGTGTCATTTCTACCCCACTTCTCTTCTTCCTCATTTACTTTACTTGCAATATCTGCAGGAATATGATGAGGTGGGCTTGGCTCATAAAGGGCAGTGCAGTACACTGTTTTAGACATATGAGCAATCAAAAAGCATAAACTGATTAATGAAATCTCAAGTTTCTTATCTATAGAAACACTTCCTTAAAATAATTATGCCATTAGTTTGACAAAAGCGGTGAACCTTTTGAAGACTCCAAGCCAGACTCTTTTCACAAGTCTGCAGTGTACCATGTACTCCTGTTGTGATTAGATTTGCATGTTAATGTCATTTTTGTTCTACTTTTGTCATTCATGCAGGTGACTCCCCCCTCACACGCCACTCCCCTTTAAAGGAGCATCACTTCATCCAGAGTGTCTACATGTGAGATGTACAGGACAGAAATTTTTGACATAACTGTCAGCTGAATATTTGTGTTTCTGTCCATAGCAGATAGTGCCAAAAATAGCAAACTGAAAGCATAATAATGGAAAGCTGCTGAGTTTGTCTGAGTTAGTTTGTCACTTTTATTGTTGGTTTTTGTCCATAGAGCAGATCAAGTGAAAAGTGACAATTCAGTGCATGATCTGCTGAGACCTGACCACTTCACTTAGTTTTTTGTTCACCTATTCACACATTACCTTTGCTACCGCTTACTTAGACAGTCTAAAGCTGGAACTCCAACGGTGTGTCGATCTAGCAAGTAGCACATCATTCTAACCTGCTTTAGTTTTTAGGACTTGATTTACCCTCTAAATGTTTCTGGTGTACTTACATGAGTATGCCTTGTCTTCACATTTTCAGACATAATATCACAGTTATCCCACAGCACAGTCTTATCTATGTCAAATATAACAAGATTGTCACGTTTTAGTGATAAAGTGTCTGTGCTAAGACTCAGTTTGGGCAGAGCTCTGAATTGCAATGAGCAGCTTGAAATGACCAAAAAGGCTTCAAAAATGAGGGTTTTTTCAGAGTACTGAATAAAGTTTTTGAAACAGAGAACTTGGAGTGAGACCTAATACATATAAGGTATATGTTTTTGCATACACCCATATATTATATCTTTTAAGTATGTTATCTTCAGTCTCCTGGCTTGCTTAGTTACAGCAGCTTCTGGCAGTCTCCTCTTGGGTTCCCAGGGCCTCTGAAGACAGGCTGCATGTCTGCTCTGTTCTTCCTGAGGGACACTGTGGGCTCTTTTGCTTGTCTTTTATTTTTTTCTTTCTTTTCTTTATTATTTTTCTTTTTATTTCCCTCAGTTTGGAGAGCCCAAACAAACATCAGGGGTTAGTTGACATAAAGCCAGCGCAGGACCCATCCTTCAACTTGGCTGGGAACAGATAACAGGATGCTGCTAGTTTTCACAAATTCAGCAGCAATTTGTGATTGAAGAACAAGTACAGTATGAGATGTAGGCTCCTCTGTGCCATGCACGAAGCTTGGGGCTGGTTCATACAAAATTCTGTTTTATTGTTTTTTTAGATGTTGGCAAGAATTTTTAAAAAATACATAATCAGGAATAAAAACTATAATCTGCAAAGCAAATTTTTACACTAAGTACAAATGAATCTCGGATTAAAATACAAAACGTTGTCATTTTAAAAGAAGTTATGCTCCATTTGTTTCTTGACCCTGTTCTTGAGCATCCCTGATAGCTCTGTGCAGTGCCACTGGCCAGGGCAAATGTGTTTATGATGCTGATGCCAGTTAACAGCTCACACATGATTTAGGAGATACTTCTGTTTGTAAAATAAATGTAGCTATGGTCAAATAATATTAATTTACCCATTCTCAGACCAACTTCCTTAGTTTTAGAAACAACAGGCTTACAAAAGACTGGCATTTTAGAAGATCAAGTATTCTTTGCCAGTTTGTCATAATGTCAGAAAATACCATTTCTTTACTAAGTAAAGAAGTCCTACTAACTTCTGTAATTTTGTCAGGCCCTGCTTCCATATCATTAAGCTAAGGGAGGTTAGCCAGTCTTATTTTAAAAATTAAGTTTAAGATTGCATTCAGCAAAACAAACTGCTGGGTTTTGGTGTTTCAAATACTTTGAGCTGACAAATTAGGAGTACAGCAAGGGTGAATGTCTGGAGATATAATGATAGTCACTAGCCCAGTTGTAGTACAGCGGAGTTTTTTGAAGGCTGGAAAATGTTGAGGGACAATTCTGCAGAACACTGTGTTTAAACTAGCAGGCAGGCACCTCCACAGCCACACGATGAGCATAGGAGCAGGTGATTGTGTCTGTGCAGTGCACTGAAACACTCATAGGGAGGTGACTATCACATCAGCTAAAACCCACAAATAAGGATTGGCCTAATTTTTTTTATTTTTATATTTTTTTCCTCAGCACAGCTCACTCCTTTCTCAGTCCATGAGATGACAGCTGCTTGTTACTAAAGACAGCTGATGTTTCTGGTGGATGCCAGAGAAGAACATGTTCTAAGAATAATGATTTTTCATCATGAGAAACATGTCAACTCCTCTCTCTAAGTGGGGGAGCTCCAGCTCACATCCCTTTCTGGTCTTTACCGTGACTTTCTAAAAGTGGGGAAACAGCGCATTCACTTGAAGCTGGAGCTGAGAGATCAGAAGGAATCCTGAAGTATACTCAATGTCATGAGTAAGCAGAAGTGTTTGGCATTTGATTTGGCAACTAAATGGGGTTAGACAGCTAATATTGAGCTAGCAAAAATACAGTCAGTGTGCCAAAATTTCTATCAGTTAGAATAGGAATGGGGAAAAAATAATCTGAGAGAAACAATAATGTAATTTATTTTTTATGGAAACAGGTGCTTAACAAAGGGCCTCCTGAAGCACTTTTTCAGTATTTATTCTTCTGTTAAATCTTGTTAAACGCACTTTATTGAAACTTTTGAGAAGTTTTGATATTTTTTTTTTAGTACATCAAAACTTCAATTATTTCTAATTATTTTTTTCCTGAGAGAACTAAAAGTAATTAGGAAAGCTGTGAGTCACTTCTGAAAATAAAAATTAGATGGACATGTGGTAAAAACATGAAGCACCTGTGTAAAATAATCTAAATGCTAGGGGCCTAATCCACCAGAGCTGCAATACGTAGAAAATATAACTGCATAAGCCTTGGATGCAAAACAGGGATAACATTTTAACAGGGTAGATGGTTAATCTCTAGGGAAGATCTATCTTGGGAAGACAAGGTGATTCTCCATGTCTTACAGTTTCTGGGCTTTTTTGAAATTAGAAGTCAGTGCCTGAATATTCTGAAGAAAATCAGTTTTTCTGAAAAAATTATATGCTTGATGCAAATATACTTCAGTAAGGCTCTCTTGCTTATATTTGACATAAAGTCAGATTTGAAGGTTGTGGTGGTCTGTTTCATTGCACTCAGAAATCATCTAGCAGTGTTCATTTAGCTTTCCTACAATGAAAATATGAAGGATTTTTAACAGGAATTTTTTGCTAACCAAACATTATACTTTAAATTCACTAAGAACAGAGATAAACAGAAAGTAGCCACCAAAGTGTGCAGTACTAAAATCCTTTTTTTGCACACATCTATGCTTATGTCTAGAATTTTTTGACTGAGATCAGACTAGTAAACTCTATACCTGTCCCCAGAAGCTCTGATTTGTGACATAATGTATGACAGTGCCAAATAGGATTGTTATTGCTGGTTGCTTTATCCTTCCAAATGGCAGTAATTTCCTATTACAAGCTGAAAACCTTTGAAAAGTACACACATAAAGCAAAGGCTGGATTTCTTCTTTTAACACTAGCAGCTGGCTGCCATTTGTTTGAGTGCTCAACTTGTTTCTTTAAAAATGTGATTTGGAAGACATTTTTTTGTGGCACTTTGTTTCCCCTCAGGCTATCTCTGAGTCCATAGCACTGGAGATGGTGGTTAATGAAGACAGATGACATTCCCAGCCCCCAGGCTATTGTTTTTATTTTTCAATACCAGCCTCTGCCTCAAAAAGTGAAGAGCATCAGAGACATTCTCTGCCAACAGGAGGGTCTTTGTTTTCCGAAGGTTCTTCCTTAGTAGTAATTAAAAAAAAAATGTTTCTATAATTATATATGTTGTAGGAATTTTGAAGGACAGTATTAGTTGTAAATGCAACTTTGAAAACAGCCATGTTGAGCCTAAGAAGTTAATGCTCCCGAGCCATTTTTTCCTTTCTTGAATCAGTCCTGTCACTGATATGCAGTGGTGAAGAGGAGACTGGAGCCCGTAAAAGTGTTTAGCTTCTTTGAAATCCATGAAACTACACAAATGGGATTATTTTTTTTTCCCTCTTATGTGAATATTGTTAAAGTATTTTTTATGTTTTTGAGGGAGGCAGACATTACGTGTATTTGCACAGCAAATGTCATGAGGCTTTGGGACTTTGCCTTGTGGATCACTTACATGATTTTCAGGATCTCACTACTGGCCTCTTAGCTAGGTCATGCAGGTCTCTCACACAGTATGTATCCCATTACTAGTACCTCGGTTGGGCTCAGATAAAACTGTGGTAGAAATTATTGTAAAAGAAAAAAAAGGAATAATGGATTTCTAAACAATGACATAAACAGTCTGAAGTCACTTGGGCTCTGCGTACTTTGTAGTCTAACTGATCTAACCCCAAACAGTTATAGTCATGGTTCTCTTTGGATAGGGAATTTTAAAGATGTATGTATGACTTTGCTTTTATGGCCCTGTGTTTATTGAGATTCTGTAATGTTCATAGTGACATTGCAGCTTCTGCAATTTTGCTCTTACTGGACTATTTGCTAGAATATTAATGAAAAGTAAACCAAAGTTGTAAGTTAATTAATTTAAAATATACATGCATAATCATTTATATTAATTTGGAAATGTTAAATTATCTACTTGTTTTATATAATGTAGGGTTTAAAAAAAATCAAGACTGAAAGATAGAACTCCATACTTTAAAATAGTTGTTTTCTTTTATTATTATTTTGTAGCTTTCTATCAGCTACTCTTTTTCTGAGTCTTCTGCTCTGTTCTAATTGCACATAATTAGTTTACTGCTATAAGTAGAACACTTTAAAAAAATTCTTAAGCTGTTTAATGTTTCCCAGAGAATAATCATATTTGCTCACTTGAATCTAAGAACTTCAAAGTTACAAATTCAAAGACATAAGAATCTTTGAAGAAGGACCATCTGAGAAATGCAGAGATCGATCTACCTGTTTATACTTCCTTCCTATTCCTACAGAGATACAGGAAATTCAGGAATAACATTAGATATATAGGCACATAATCATCTTTGATGCACAAAATCCTCTCAAAGTCAATAATAATTTATAGCTGACTTCACAATTTTCTCCACTTCTTGAATTTTCTAGTTGAAAAAAGGCTGTGAAATGGAATGAATGAAGGCAAGTGCAGCTCAATTCTGTGTGTGGGAGTAAAATTACTAAGCTATTTTTTTCCTAAAGAAACAAAATTATCTAAGTCCTAATTTAAATATTAGAAACTAGACCAACATGGTTTGGGGTCTTGGTTGCTTTGGTCTTTTCAAAATGTCAGGTTCTTAAATGATGAATAGGGTAACATGGTAACCCAAAACCTTTCCTGTGGTGACCAGATTGCACTCAACTTCTTTATTTCTCATTGAATGAAGCCTTAGTAAAAGAACAAGGTGTATGGGTATAAACATCAGCCTTTTCTGCATGGTTGCAGTTAACTCTGACAAGTGAGTATCTAAGCTTTAGGGCAAAGAAGCAGCAGACAACTGCAAAATAATGGTTGTTGAGATGAGATTTTGTAGTAAGGGAAGCTGTAGCTCACCATAAGATAAAGGCCTTTTTGTCTTGCAGAAAAGGAATAATACATTCATAGAAAAAATATTGTTGCAATTAGATGCAGCCAAATATGACTAGAATATGCTAATTGATTTAAGCTAAATAAATAACATGTAAGGTTCATTTATGTTTGCCTGTGGGCAAGGAAGGTATTGGTATGAAACCAGGCTGGAGCCAATCATTTGCCTCCCTCTCTGCCCCTGTGCTGTTGACTGATTGCCCAGTAGTTTGTCTGATACAGACATGATGTGTCTGGCATCCAGTTTTGTGCCATCTCCTGAAAGAATCAAGCAGACCAGCAACTGGAGTAATTCAGGACGTTATATCCACTTGTAGGTACCAAAACAAACAAGGAACCCAGAGAAGCATTAAAGACAAGATGTGAAAATACCAAAGAGAAGCAGCATCTAGGTATAGAGGTAATTTTACTGTTGAGGCTTCAGTGGAAAAGGTGAAAGTCAAATACATCTTTTGTCTTTTTACCATTTATGGCTAATGTTCTTTGTCCATGTTTGTGTCACAGTAGGCTAATCATCACACCCAGTCAGTTGATTTCTTATCAGCAATTTGTTTAGAAAAACATCAGAAGGGAATGAACCTGAAGAAAAAAAAAAAATAAAAAAAAAAATTAAGAGAAATAAAGAAAACACTTGAAGTAAAATTACAGTCTTCCTGAATGTCAAAAGGTAGTCAGCATGTCCTTTCTGCAATGGTTATTGTTGGACATAACAGGAGTGGGGGAGCAGTGTTGCAGCTCTTCTAATTCTAATGGTACAAGGCACTGGGAATGGTATGACCTCTCCCACCTTTTTGCCATGGGTAGCTTGAAACCTGTGATATATTTATAGAGTGTATGCAAATTGAGCTGTCTTAATTTACATGATCAATCATTATTTATGTACTTGTTTTCAGAAATGACAGCTAACAGCTTGATTACAAATATAAATGCTAATTCAGGAGCAAAAAGTGATTTTAGGAGGTTATGAACTTGTGTTACTGACTGGCTATAGGCACATCTGCTCTGCCTGGTCCCTCCAGCTCCCTGGTAGGAACAAAATGGAAGCTGCTTTGGATGCTGATGCCTTTCCTGTTTGTTTTAAGTCCTGAATGAACCAAGGTATGGCTGAAGCATTGCTCAGTAGCTCCAAGTGTGTAACTAATGACACTGTGGAGTAGACTTAAAGCTGCAAGCCTGTTTCAGTTCAAATTAAACTTTAAAAATACCAATTTTCATTAACATGGTTTGGTGTTTGCCCCATGGTACTATGGTTTATGTATTCCAGCTATGGATATGCATCTTAAAACCAAGCTAAATATGAGTGATTTAGCCAAAAGAAGAGCTTTCATTGAGCTGAAACATGTTATGAAACTTCAGACTTAAAATTCTCAGCTAGGAAATTACAGAAAATCTCAGGATTTGTGTCTAGGTTTCTAGCTTTGTGAGGGAACACTGAATGGACATGCAGAATTGTATTGGAGTACTATGTGTGTCTCTCAACAATTGTGTAATCTGTATTAAATATCTTTCTGTGATTATTAGTTGTCTGAAGTTGTGGTAGGGAAGGTTTAGATTGGATATTAGGAAGAATTTCTTTACTCAAGGAGTGGTTAGGCACTGGAACAGCCTGCCCAGGGAAGTGGTGGAGTCACCATCCTTGGATGTATTCAAGCAACATGTAGATAATGAACTTCAGGGCATGCTCTAGTGGCCGAGATTGTAGGTTGTGTGTTGCGGCTTTTTTTTGGAGTGTGGATTTGTGGAGTTTTGTGGTCAGAGGTCCTTTCCAAACATGATGATTCTGTGATGATTCCATGATTCTATAGATACAGCTAATTTATACTTACCTCTTTAAAAAAAAATAACATAAACAATGGAACAGATATAAAAGACTATAATTTTGTCTTCTTGTGATTCTGAAAATAGTGGGGCCTCTTCATCTCAAAAGTTTCTGAAATCTGAATAGAAAACCTGCTTCATATGTAAATATTTCTTATGAAAGCTTACAGCATTTTTTTTTTACCCACTGATTTTCTAACTGTATCTTCTCCTCTTTCTTAAATGCCCTTAAATTCTGGATTATAAACTAACATGCTGGAACTCAGCAATACTGTGAAAAATGTGGTTTGCAACCTCTTGATAACACAACCCATCTTACTTGGTGCTCTAGGTCTTTATTATGGAAAAATAAATTACTTATTTACTAATCCAAACAGTCCCCCCTAATTTGTTACTTTATCTCACTAAGAGTAATTAAGTTCCATCAAACATCCTATCAGTTAATCCTCCTTAGTAAATGAGTTCATTAAATATGTGTGAGAAGGGTGTTTTGTGTGAGAGGGTATTTTGTGTCAAAAATCCTTCTCCTAGTTGAATAAACAAAGCTTTATTTGTGTTACTGAGTAGGACCACTTTCAATTACTTGGTGACATTTTAATTATGACTACTGATGCTACAATTAGGAGCACAGTGAAATCAACCTAGTAAAGGAAGGCCATTCCCGAACTGTGTTTGTCACCTTCCAGAATATTTAGTTTTTTCTTTTTCTCCATGTGAGAGCACATGGAAGAAGGGGGCTAACAGAGTGGTAATTTTTAAGCAAAGAAATTGATAAGGCTATTTTTCTCAGTCCAGAATGAGATTGTTACTCCATGTCAGCTTTTTTTATTTCCTGTGACAGCTGAGCTGGTTCTTGTACACTAGCTGTTGGTGGCCAAATTCAGAAACAGAATTTCTAAAATACTGCATTTTAAACACTACCCTGTGTTCTACTGAACAACTTGCTGCAGACGGGGAATTAGAAAATTTTTTAAAAGGTATTTGTTAATTTCCAGCTATACTGATCATTAAATGTTTAGTATTTCTGTTGTGTCAGAACAGCTGGCACTAGTTTTGAACTTTGACTTGAAAACTCAGTAAACCCACACTAATTTCTTCAGCCTGTATTTGCACGGTACCTGGCACAGTGTTGTATGAGATGAATAATAATAAAGGGAGGAAGAATTAATAATCTCAGGCATTAATTATGAGGTATTCAGGATGAAAAGTGGTAGCTCCTGTGAACTCCCCTTAATTTGAATAAACAAATAAAATATTACATTGTCAGAAGTCTGGCAGAGCAAGGCACTCTTAATAAATGTTCATTTCCAATATTAAGATCTCTTTCTATTGTTTGTAAAATCACATTACAAGTGTCATTTATATATTTTTGTATATTTGCTTTATTTGCATATGCTGTGCTTAATATTCTAAGATATTTTAGAGATTCCTTCTGAAGTACATAATGCTGTTGGATTAAATCAGGCAGTTTTTCATTTCTGGATGATGTCCTTTATTTATAAACTTCACTAGATGTCTCTGCTCTGGAAAATGTGGCTACTTCCTTGTATGTGTGTCTTAAAAACCAGTAAAGAAGCATATGCAACAATAAAAAGGTCTCCATGAACAAACAGTACCCTGATTACTTCAGTTTTCTATGGCTTTTTTTCTTCTTTAGTCTCTTTATGTATCTGTTATACAGAATCCTGATTATGAACCAGTCTGACAGCTGTCAATCACAAGCTAATTGGAGTTTGGCTTTGCACAGAACTTGGGTTCTGCAATATTTTGAAGAAAATGCCTTAGAACTAACCTTGGCCTCTGGTATCTTCAAGTCAAAACTTGGAAAGAAGATTAGGAAATTAGAAACAAAATTTTTAGACAGTATCTGTTGTTTTTTAGGACTGTCCCTCTTCCATGAAATGAGTTCGATCTGGAGAAAGAAAAAGGAGCTCCTCCAAGTACAGATTTTTATTTTATGAATAAGTGTGAAGAACAGAAATAACTTGTTTCTGGTGTCTTGCTTGATAATAATGCTGGAGCTATTGTGGGTTAACAGAATTTTCTGGGCCATTAAAGGTAGTCCCTTTGTGATAGCAAGATTAACTGCTACAGTAATGCAACAAGTGAGCTGCGATCACTTAAATCTATTTATAACAAGGGCTACAGCACTTTCATTATTAAGGGGATTGAGGAGAGAGAGTGGCAAGGGTCTGTTGGGGGCAGGGACATTAATTTTATAGAGAGGTTACATGGAATCCCTTTCAAATATTTGGATGATTGTTCCAGCAAACCAGGAAAGTGAGCCTCCAGCCTGTTGCTTAGCCATCTTCCCACATCTGAAAGGACAAGGAAAAAGGCAATGACTGGGACAGTGAGAAAAGAAAAAAAAAATAGAGAATGTAAGATATAAATTTTACCTTGTGAGTATGTTGGAAATACAGCATCCTATAAAGGAGACACTGCGAAAGATTCTGAAGATACCCTTCTCTTTCTGCTACTGATCTGCTCTCCTTTTCTCTCTGTGTTTGATTCTTTTTTCAAACCCTCTTTCTCTTGCTTTGCTAATGGTAGCTTCCTCAACATCTTCTGTTTGTATAGTCTGTTTCAACTAAACCACACTATTGTCTGGAGCTCCGGACTCCTAGCTGTTGTGCCAGCAGAAGCTCACGTTTCACCCAATGGGACCAAATAAACATTTATATCTAAATAAGCATTTACGAACATCTCATTTAACTTGAGTTAGCTGGTCATCAATCAAAATGATGTACAATGAGAACTCCCAGGCTGGCTTGTTTGTATGCTTCTGAGCAGTGTGGGAAATAAATAAGAATTAACCCTTGGATGTTTTCACTTTACATGTCAGCAGGATTTGGTGATGAAGCAGATTATTTTGTTTAGGGTTAGGAATGTGGCTTTTCTAGTAAACAATAATTCTACCTTTGCAGAAAATATCCCAGTGGGCCAATTAATTTGAATTTGCTACATAATTTTAATTGGTCTAGTTAAGTTCCTTGATTACCGCTTTATAATAAAAAAGGTAATATATTGTTTTATATTTAGTTGTCTGAAGTACTGCAGGCTTTCTTTGTTCTTACTGCTCATTTTAATCTTTCCTTTTCTATCAGAGACACTTTTTCATTTTTTAACTTACTATATTAAAAATAAAAATTCTGATTAGTATAAGTATCTAATGTACATAGCTATGCTACTCAGTCACTGCTGGGTCACCTCTTCTCATTCCTTGTCTCAATTTTCTCATTCGGAGATGAACAGGATTTCTGTATTTACGTTCTAGTGCTGTGAGAATAAAATAAGCAACACCACCAATTCTTTTTCTTATTTATATTCCACTTCTGTCTCTTTGGAGCTTTGCTTCCATTTTACATTTTCCTCCTTCGTGACAGCTTTGCATTGGAGTGAAGTTTGTAAATTTTCAGCAGTAGCTCCCAAATCCCTACCCTGGTCAGTATGCAGCAGCATAAGCCTAGATCTGCTGTCAGTAATCTTGCTTGCTTTTCTGTTTTATCTTCCCAGTTTTGACTTGCAGGTTTTCTTTTTACTGCTAAATAAAAGGATCCTTCACTCGTGACTGTATCTGCACTCATCTGCTATTTCCATTATCTAAGCTTAGGAAATAAAATGATACTATAATCAAAATCATATTATAACAACCCTTTTTAATTAAGGCTTTGTATTTCATCACCTCATAAGATTATGAAGATAGATTTTTTTTTGCCTAAAAGCTGCCACCAAAGTTATGAATAGGGCCACTGAATATCCATGAAACCCTCTATTTCTCTACCTTTGAAAATGTTACTTCATTAAAAATCTTTCCCTTGTTTCCCAGCCTCATTCCAGCATGCACTTTTTCCACGCATGACTCAGCATCATCCTCACAGCCTGCAAACTGTATCAAATGGCTCAAATCTCAGTTTGATGCTGAGGTGCATAAAGCCCACAGCTATAACCCACATAATTCCCAACTCTAAATGAAGGTCTAAAGTTGAATGGTTCAAACATTTTCTGAATTAGGGCTGCATTTTCTCATCAGATCATTTGGCCTGTTAAAAGATGATAATGACAATTACCTTAATTAGGATGAAGGAAACATTTTCTTTTTTTCCAAATTGGAATTATTTGTATTTTTGGTCCAATTACTACAATAACAGAAGTTTTGTAATATAGCTGGAGGAGGAGCTTTACTTATTAGATTAAATCACTACTTTGTTCTTGATTTCTCAAAATGAATAAAAAACTGACAGACAAATACAGCTAAATAGTTATATCCTAGAATGTACATGAGCAACCTCAAATTTCTATACTGGGGGATGGGAGTTTGTTCCCTCTCTCTTTTTGCTACAGTCTCTCTGAGTCTTCTTTTGCTTGCACATAGGGCTTTTTTCACTTCTTAGTACTTTCTTTTCCAGGAAATATCTTAAATCCAATCCTGTACTGCTTTTGTTTCTCTGGCAGGCCTCACTGCTCATCTTTTTGTCTTTTGTACATAATATATTGTATATATTATATATACTTCTATACTATTCAGTATAAAACATATGACAGACTACAGATGTGAGAATTTGTTTTACATAACAAAATATACCTAACATTTATAGGAATTTTTATTAAGTCATGGAGGTTGAGTAGAATTTTTTTCAGTCAGCTGTTTATTTCCTGGATGGCTGTAGAAGGAATGATACAAGGGTGACTATCAATTGTTACATCTGGGGTAATTTCCCATTATTATCAAAGCAAAAGCCATGATCTTCCCCTCCCTTCTATTACTGCGTCAAAGGAAAATTTACTATATGGATGAGAAATATATTAAAAAATAATAATAATAACTGAGGGGCATGAGTACCTGTAGTACTTAGGCCAAAAATCCAGTTTGGAGATGTGTCACAACATCTTACAGAGACTAACAGAACACTTTGCCCTTAAAAGTTAATTTTTTGTCAAATCCGAAGGTATCCGAAGTTCTGGATAAGATGCTCAGAATGGATGGGGGGCAGCAGCTACCTGGTGATTCCTTTCTGTATTTTACTGTCTCCATTGACTAGATCAGTAATGACTAAATGGGGTTTTTTGGCATTTAGGCCATTACAGTTGTTACAAGTCACAGCTCTGGGGCACTGCTGTCCCAGGACTATTACTCTCCTATTTTGACAACGATCGCCTGCAGCCACAAAATATTTCCACAAGTTCCTTGTGGTTTTTAATTCTTCGGCCCCTTGTGGCATGAAACAATCTGTCATCTCACTTTTGTCCTGAGTCTGTTCTCTCTATCTAGCCCTAACAAGTCTTGGCAAAAGCAGGAGTAAAACAAAAATAGATAATTGAAGTTTAGCAAAATAGGAGGGAATCTGCAAGGAAATTCTAGTTCAAATGTTCTGTTAATGTTACACAGAAATGTATTTCCATGATTTATTATCTTAACAAGTTATGTTGAGAGTGAAAAATAAAAAATACATTTCAGCCTACATGATCCAAGACCTAAGCTGGTTTAGGCACCCACATTTCAGTGGTTAATTACAGTTAAGAGAGATCTGGCCGTTGTATGCACCATCATTTGGTCACCTTAATTCTCCTAGTTCAAGTGACAACAATGTCTAGGTAAACACAGCTTGAAAAACAGGTTTGTAGAAAACCCCAGGATTGTCAAACCACAAATTAACACTAAAGCTACAGCAGAAAGAAGAACCACTTGGAGTTGGGAACAAAATTCATATATAAGCATGTCTAAATATATCTACAGGAGAAAGAATATATGTTAATAGCATTCTAATAATCTGATCAGAGGTTTAGGAGTTTTTCTTAGGGTTGAGAGATCCCCGTTGTTATCCCACCATTTAAACTCTAAATCCATGTATTTAAGAAACAGTTATTTTTCCCCAAGGATGTTCTGCCTTTGGCAGAGTCCAAGAGCTGATGCAAATTTGTCTAGGGGTCAGCAGGTTTTGCACTCTTTCTGTAATGTTAGCTGTAGAAATATTTTTTAATATATTTTATACAGCTGTATACTCTACCGTTCCCCTCCCTAGTAATTAGGAGCAGTGGGAAGAATATTATTCTTTCTCACATGCCAGAGGACCTAATTTAATATTTACTGAACAGCAGCCTCACAGTGTCTTCCTTGGAAGACTCAAGTGCTGTCACAGTTTGGCTCAGGATCAGCGAGTAGACCAGTGACAACAATGCTCTCAATCCCCTCGCCCTCCCACCCAGGTAAGGAAAGGAGAGAGAAAAATAGGAGAGAGATTTTCTGGGTTGAAAACTAAACTAGGCAGCTTTAATTAAATACTAATGGTAAAAGAAGATATGTACAAATATATACAAGTATGTGCAGGAATGTGCAAAACCCTTATTAACCCTCCACCCCCACCTCCGAGCAGCTCCCACATCACTCTCATGAGCTGTGAGCAGTTCTGAAATGTCCTGGAGCTGCCAGAGGGAGCAGCAGAGCAGACGGGAGCTTGGGGGGAGAGTTGTGAGGGTCAGGAATGCACAAGCCTGGGGACCAATGGTGATGAAGAGACAAGACACCAGCCATGGATGGAAGGGACAAAGAGGCAGGAAGGGGCTTGACTTCCATGATCCCTGACCTGAAACCAAGCTTATGTAGATATACGGAATGGAATACTTTGGTCAGTTTTGCTGTCCATCTAGTCCACTCCTCCCTATGGCAGAGCGGTGACACACACTGCAGATAGGACTCTTCTGCTCCTTTAGCATCTGAGGTTGCAGATTCAACTAGCAGAGCAAAGTGACCATTGTGTCTCAGCAGTAACATAAACATTCCAGTATTATCAGTTCACTAGTTGGAAAACTTGCTGCTAGTTAAAAGGGAGATCTCTAAAGGAAAATAGAAAACAGTAAAAGGAAAATTGGCTTCATCCTGGCTTCAACCAGGACAAGTGCCATAAGGCAACTGGTTTTATTTAGTAATCTTCTGCATCAGTAGTTTTGCCTTTTGGGCTCATCTTGGCATATCTTCACAGCTATGCCCCTTGACCTATTGCGCTGCACTGACCAGCAATGGCAAAAGTGGCAGAAGAAATGTAAGTCAGATTGGTGCTTTCTGGGGCATCAGAAGTGACAGCTTCATGAGTTAAGAGAATTAGGACAGTTCTTTTGAAACATGTTACAGCTGGAAAACAGCCACCACAGAGGCTGTTCAAACTTATTAAGTTTCTTCTTTATGAAGACATCCCCTGGAAGACAGGGAATGTGTCCACCCTTTTAGTACACAACCTAATGTTGTTTTGAGCATATTTTAGACTTCTGCTAAGAATTTAATAGACTACGTGAGAAACATTTGTCTAAAAAAATCTTAGAATTTTATTAGAAACATGCTGGGATGAAAAGAGTCTTCACTGAATGTTTTTTATTAAAAAAAAAAACCACAAAAACATTGTCTTCTAGAACTGCCTTAGCCACAATATTCTTGTCCACTATTGTACAGTACAGGCTAGCCTTTTGACTATCAATAGCACATTTGTCTGCTGAGACTTGTAATGTACATAATCATGATCATTACTGGGTGAGATTTCCATCTTTTCCTCACTTTTTTAAATCATCTGCCTCTTATCTTTTTGTACAGCAGTCACTGCTGAGAAGTCCAAATGACTCCTCTCAGATGGTAGTTGCTGTTATAGTGAATAGCAATAATACCTGGCTTATACATGATATTTTTTCTCAGCAGAATGTAAAGGTCATACACAAGCTCTGGGAGAGCAGAGTAGATCCTTGCCTGATTTCTTGAAACCCAGTGAACCACAGGATAAGTCTTTCTCTTAAACTTCAGTTGTTTAAAGAAGGAAATAGGGGCTCAGAGCATTTGTAAACAGATCAGCATCATTATCACCATTTCACCAATGAAGCAATGTATTTGAAGTGACTTACCCACATTCGCACAGAGAAACATCTAGTTTTTTAGGTCTTCGGAGATCTAAACCTTAATAGCTAAGCCACTGGATTATATCACTTGAGTTATGGTGCTGTGGTTGACCACACCACCACTGAGGTGACCACAACTCAGGTTGTGGTCTGTCCTGTGTGATCTTTTCACCTGTGGCAGTCTTTAGTTTATTGAACAGGTAAGTGATCTCAGCATCCATCCAATGTTAATGGTTTCTTGACCTGTGGAAATTATCAAATTAATGCAGTGCACATTTAATAAAAATGAGAAAATTTAACTGTGGAAATTATCAAATTAATAGAGTGCATATTGATACAGAATTTTTCAGTCATAGGAATGATGATATTTATGAGGATTGTTGGTCTCCCTGTGGACAGGGCCAGCCTTGCAGCCTCTTTGAGCCTTAGCGTTCGACAGTGCCACAGTGTCCCTTCTGAGGGAACCATAGAGGCAGCCCAGCACTAAGGCTTCAGTTTTCCCCAGAAATCTATGACAGGCACAATCCTGCTCTGCATCAGGTCACTCCTGCAGGGAGACCTGTGTGGGCCATGGCAAGGACCAGACAGAGTAAGCTGGACAGTGCAGCAGGCAGGGAAATATTGCTTGGGCACACAGACACTGGCTCCTGCCAGTGCCAAATGACATGAAGTGGCAGTGTTGGCATCACCTCCTCCCCTATCATACAGGTGCACAGGCTCACTGCTTTCCAACTTCTCCTAGCTTGTGTTAGGCTGCTTCACTTCTGACTTTGCAGCCTTCTTGCCTTCACTTCCTTCTGGTGTTGTATAGGCAAAGTTTCTTTGTGTCCTTATTTTACTACATGTATGCTGATGAGAGCAGTGTATGTCCATCCTAAAAATGCAAAGTGCTGGCACTCTTTGCATAATTGCCTCCAGTAGCAGAGCTGAACACTCAGGCAAGTTCTTCTGTATTACTATACAGAAGCTAGTAATAGAAGAAACACCATACATTTTCGATCTGGGACTGGGGTCATGATGCATTACAATTCAGTTTCTGCTGTGTTGGTTTCTGATCAAAATCCTTCACTGCACTGACCCTGAAGTCAGTTTTCTTTACTTTAGTGATGCACGCCATCCAGCCACAGTTATGATGTGAAGATAAATGGATTATTATTTGCCATTTGTGCTGACCATACCTTCCAATATCCTCAGTCTTTTTATCTTTTAACCATAGATTTCCACGAGTATTAAATACTGTATATAATAACACAAAATAATAGCTAATGATCTGTAGAGCTTGCTTGCAGTACAGTGGTATAATAGCTTGTCTGACATTTTTTAGAGCCAATATTTACCTTTATCACTGGTAAGTGCCTCCTGAGACTCATTATTCATCTAATTCCCATTAAGAGGCAGTAGTAAAACAGCCTGTTGCCTTACAACTCTTGTTGTTAAGTACACTATGTTTAGTAATAAATACGTCAGTTTGTGCTACACCAGAGAATTATTATTAATTCTTATCTCTAGACATTTATAAATAAATTAATCATGTATATTTATAGACTTCTTTCCATTACTACTTTCAGGAGCCTTATAAAACTGTTCTTTAGATTTATGGTCATAATTCTTAAAGTTTATTCTCTTTGAACCTAAGTCTGTAACAAAATTAATATTCTTGCTTTTTATGTCCTTTACTTCACAGTTAACCAAGGATTATATTTAGGAAAAACAGCTGTATTGAACAATGAATTATGTCTAGGATAACATAATAGAATACAGAAGTGAGTTACTTGAAATTACAACTTTTATTTCTACTGCCATTACTAAGGTCCAATACAGAAAGATAATCATTAACTTGTCTGATCAGTTGCTCTATGCAGCTCTCTGGCAATCCTCAATATAAATGTCAGGCTCTGGTCTATAATTAAGAAAATCTTTTGCAGAAGTATGATAAAGACCAGGAGTTCTTTTTTTTTCTTTCTGAAACTTGAAACCCATGTTTATGTGGCTTGATACTGAAGTATTTATTGCACTGTTCACATGTCTGCAAGAGTAAGTTTTTGAGCCTCATGCCCTGGCAAAATCCAGACTAAGAAAATTTTGTTAGCAGAAATTGTTGCAAAATCTAATGATCTTTTCCCTGATTTCTGTTATAATTATTTTTAGCATCACCAGTATGCTTGTAAAAACCATTATGTGCATGGCTAGATTTCAAAAGCATCAAGCATTTGTTTAATTCTGTTCATATCCACTCAAAAGGGTTTTTCCTTTTTTTTAACTCTTTGGATAGAAGAAGGGCAAGGCTGTCTGGGGGTGGGGGAGTGGATGATAGGTGGTAAATCATCAGGACTAAAACTATTATAAACATCTAAAGGTGAACTGTGGTTATCCAGTTCTCTGTATTATCCTATTATCTATAATGATCTTTTTCTTTTGTTTCAATGTTCTTTTTTTTTTTTTTTTTTTTTTCTTTTCCCCCCTCAATTTTTATACCTTTTGGGAGCTGCAAGCAAAAACCATCTAAGTTAAAAAGCTGTTCAGTGGAAGCAGGCGTTTTCAGCCCTGCCACTTTTGATGGAAAAGAAAGCCTAGGTCAGAGTGACTTACAAATGCACATAGCCATTGAGATTCAGTAACTCAGTAACCAGAACACAACTCCTCTGCCTTCTTAGAAAGCTGCTAGTGAAAAAATAATCATTTGGGAGCGTCATGTGGGGCTGCAAAAAGATTCACCTTCTCTGGGAATCTGGCTGTCTTTTGGGGGAAGACATTATGGTGAGAAAAATCTGACTTTGCAGCCAGCTAATACATATGTTACTCTTAATACACACTGCATCCATTTAAACTGTTGAGTGGGCACATGTTGATCTAGTTATTTATGTTTTCTTCATCTTCCCACAAACAAGATAGTTAGGAGAGAAGGCAATCACAGACAAACTGGGAAAGGCCCTAATGACCTGAGGCCCCATTTTGCTTGGTTTTCATTAGCCAGTTCCTTACAAATCTAGTGCTGGTGAGGTAAGCTAGGCAGGTGATAGGAACATGCAGAAATCAGCAGGCTGATTGACAGTAGGTATTGTCTTCTGAACAGCTCTGTGTAGCAGTTTCTTTACAGACTTATTTAGCTGTCTCACTTAACTGAAGAGACAAAATTCTGTCAAGCTCACAAAGTTTTACATTAATCAGCATATTATTTTGTTGTGTGAGGCTCAGATGAGCATTACGTGTAGTTAAAAAATATTTCATGTTGCCATATTAAAACTCTTGTTTGATCCAAGACTCCCATGCTGTTATTTCCTGAGATATGCACCATTAGTCCCTCACCTCTTCATGCCTGCTTTAGCTCCTCAGATGGGAAAAAGCTTAAAATGAAGTTGAATTTCATAGGGTTTTGTAGAAAAAGAAAATCAAGGAGAAAGCCTTGTCTAAAGTCCTTCCTGAAGCTATTGCATTTACCAATTTTGTTCAAAAAGAAGATGGCCTCTTCATTCAGTTGATTATATTTAACTGAAAAAAGTTATTTTTCTTTCTTAAATCTATGCAGTACAGCAGGTCCTAACAATTCAGTCTCTTACTGTGAGCTCTATTGTCTTTTTCTCTCATTCAAAAGGTGCATTACTTTAAAAGATTCTTGGCTGAAATCCGTTTTGGTTTTGTAAGGTATTTAATAAAAAATTTAATTCAAGAGCAAGATCTTTCTGTCATAGCTTCACTTGATTTTATTTTTGGTTTTAGATGACCACAAAATATTTTCTTCTGTTTATTTTTTTTTCTGGAATTGTTCCTATCCTTGCAGTAAATTCGTTGCTTTGATAAATATCACTCCAATGGAGAGCAATTCCAGAAGCTTATAAATGACGTGTCTAAAGTGTGGTTCTACTGCTATGGGTGGTAATAGAATAAGAGTATGTGGGGTTTTAAAAAAATTGCATTAACCACATAGCAGCTAAATTATTTTTTTTCTATGAGCCATTTCAGGCACCTAGCATTAAGACAATGATTCATACATGTAAAACTATCATGTAGCAAAGATAGGCATTCTGGGCAGCCATTAGCAAACCACTTCTAAACAAGTTTAGCATTTTAGGCCAGGTTCAGATCCTTAGGCTTTTACAACTTGAGGTTAATTAAATACTTTGTATATAAGGACATTTGGAAATCTTTGGTTGGAGATCCATCTTTCCTCCCTTGATAGCACATCCAGAAAAGCAGTGCCCTTTGCTGGTTGACCTGTCTGCAGGTTTTTGAGGGGAAATGACTCTTGTCTCTGGGTGGAAGGAGTATAACAGCTCTGCTGCAAGTGCAAAATCTACTCAGAGCATCTTCAAATGCCCTAAAGCATTTAATAAAAAGTTTATCAGCAACTTGAAGTCATCCTGCTGTTTGGATGTTCCTATAGGCAGAGTGAAACTTGTCATTTCAAGGCTTTTACCTCACTTGTATTTGATGTAGTTTGTAATCAGATGTAACATGACAGCAACATCTTGACAAGTTGATAATACACTTCACTTATAAAATTCCTGTGCTAAGACTGCAAACACATTTTTATTTAAGCTATGTCATAATTATGTATAGCAGGGGGATATTTTTTTCTTCTGTGGATCTGCTATAGAAAGTCTGGAGAAATCTTGAGTTTTTATCTTTTAAGCTATGACTGATATTTTTACAGCCTCTAAGAAACAGTTTGACTTTTCCCAGTCACACTAATTTATTTGGACAGTCATTCAGATACAAAACCAGGCTGAAAGAGGTTCCTTTATTATTTGCTCCCTGAAGCATGTGTGCCCCATTTTCTAGCCGTTAGGATGTTTCATAAGCTTTTGTGATTTACTGTATTGGTGAAAAATAGAAGAAGATAGAAAAAGAAAGCAGTTTTCTCAGGTCTCACATAGTCCAAGAGAAATAATATAATTAAGAAAGTTGTTGGTGTTGTAAAAAACGTTCTTGGTCAGTAAGGAAGTCCTGCAGTAGCTTCTAGGGATCCAAGGAAAACTGGAGGAGTTTCCCCTACTGATGTGATGTGGAGCAAATGCAGCAATGCCGTGTCAGGGGGTCATGCTGACTGCGTGGTGACTGTGAATCTGTCATCTGATGAGGCTGTTCTTCCACTCTGTGAAGCTGGATAGTGCTATTTATTTTTCTCTGAGTCAAATCTGTTGCATCTAGACATTTTCACTCGTTTTACTTGAGTAAAATTCTGCCTAAAAATGTGTGAGCAGTGACAAAGAAGGTGTGAGAATCCCCATGTATGCTCTGTATCTGGCATGGGAACATAGGAAGTGGGTGTTACTGTCACGTGCCACTTTCTTTACCATGATCCTCCAAGAAATCTTGTGTGGGTCTCCATATGGATTCAACTCTGTGAAGTTAGTAGTAGGAGGCAAGGAACATGGATTCAGACTGCATTATTTTCATTCAAAATAGAGGAAAGCGTAAGAAGTTAATAGAATCTATTTTGACAGAGTCTTTCCTTCCATTTTGAAGAATCCTTCTGTAAGACTCACGCTTAAGAAAACCCAGAATTTTTTAATATACGTATATACTCTTTTATCAGCCTGCTTTGAATCTTCTCAAAACTGCATGTCTGCAAATAGTTGTCTCCCCTACATAGGAGCATGAGCTTTGCTTTTTAGGAGCTTTCCCAAGAAAATCTGAGGGCTGAAGGCACTGGAATGACTTTTTCTCTCTCTGTATTTTCCTATGTGAGAAAAAATGAGGAGCTGGGAATTGACATTTTCAGTGTACACATATGCTTGTTTTAATGCTATTCCCACAATTCATTAAATAAATGAAATACTATTTTCTACAGTCTGAGGTTCTCTTCTAACAGCCTTTCTTATACCTGTGCCTTTATTTAAAAGGTGAAATCTGTAATGTAAATACCCACATTTTTACTCTCACTCACTGGTTTACCTGCCATTTTATCTGGGAGCCAGTGCATAATATTCTGTTCCTACCCTAAATCTTATTAATTGCTGTGGTACTAAACCTTAACAATTGTTCATCTGATTAAATTAATTGCTTTACTGAATATGCATTGTACAAAATGAAATATCTTTTCTTGAAAGTCAAATCAGATTTTGGAAACATTCCTGTTGTTATATTTGTCCCTGGAAAACAGTAGACAGAAAATTACATCTATTAAAACTGCATTCATTACCAAATCCACAGAAACTAAGTTTTTGAATGAATAGCAGTTTATCAAGCAATGTCATAAAAGGCCGTAGCTAAAGAAAACCAAAGTAAAACATTCACTTTCATTATTGAACATTTTTAGCTTTATTATTATAATAGAATTACAGTCTGACATAAAATAAAGAGCTTTTGCTAAACTCTGTAAAGCAATACATGCTTCTGCCATAAACAACCTCTATTTGATTTAGGTTTTATTGCCACATCACTGCACTGAGGTGCAATAAACATTCAATGTCATCTTTTTAAAATTATCCCAGGAGTAAACAGAAACTGTCCTCTATAAGAGTGTATCATTATTTTCAAGGAAGACTTACTATTATTACATGGTTTAGCAAAGCATTGTAAAAAAGCTACATAGAGAATACCTTGTCTTTGATAAACTGTGCAATCAAGTTTATACAGTATAATACTATTGGCATAGACTAACTAAGAGGTGATATAATGCAGTCATTGCATAGCAAAAAGCAGACTAGTTAAGTAATATTCACATCTAATGTGCAAAATGCAGACCAAAAGGTAGCTATGAATTGCTAGAAAGATAAAATGCCCTAAATGAACACAGTAGTTTAACACCAAAAATAACAAGATAAACAAGTACACAGAAGTTAAAGAGCCATAGTTTATTTTTTTTTCTATACATATATCTACACATATTACCAGAAGATGAAACATCCCCTTGTAATAAGCTCCAATCAGATAACTTATCAAGTTTAGACAGGACTAAATGTTAGACAATGAAGCAGTATTTTTAAAAAATATTTTCTAAATAAAACATTAACTATTTCCTTTTGTAGAGAGAGAATGTCAACTTTTTGATTTATTGAGAAAGAGTTTAGAAAACATTGCTTATGAAATTTGACTGTAAGCAGCTGTTTCTCTGGAGGCTCATGTAGCATTGTTTTGAAATTAATTTAATACCATGTATTACTTTTTTAAATTGATTGCTTGCACATATCCACCATTCTTCCCATCTCACTGAAGAATTTTTACCTGAAATTTTATTTCTAAGAATCAGCAGTAATGATACTGATTAGAATCTTTTTAAAGGGAGCGCAATACCTGCAAAATGGACATCTTGTATTTAAAGCCCTTACATATTGTTCCTACAAATATATTGCTACAGTAAAAATGAAATTTAGTAAGTTTACTCAATAAAATCTATTTTCCTGTACATTCTTTTATGTATGATTTTTTTGTATTTAATGCTACATATATTACATCACTTATTGTAACAGTTATGTATCAGCAAATATAGCAGTAATATACAGATGAACTTCTGTCTTAACAAATATTTCACCATTTTTACCTACCAAATATAATTCCATACTTTAGTATTTATGCATGACCTGAGCAGACCAGTCATTAATCTAATAGTATACATTGGATGACGTTGTAGAATTGCAAGCTACTGTACACTTAACCACTTTACAAATTTAATTACTTCCGAGCACTTTCTGTGTATTTATTTTTTTGGTCTTTCCAGTACCACTTTTTTTTTTTTTTTCCCATGTATTCAGGCTCTAAATATGTTTTATTGAGCATTTAACAACATATTAAGAGCTAAGAGGTGAATCCTACACAATGGTTTAAGAACACAACTTTAAAAAAGTAAAAAATGTACAATCTCATGCTGCATATTTACATATATTATTTAAATACTATATTTTGTCTTTCTGCTATCCATAAATCTCAATCTAAAGCTTCTTTTCAATGTATCATTTTATAAAAGAATACATTCAACATATCTAGAGCTTGCAAAAATTGTGGGTTTGTTGGGGTTTTTTAACTCTCTAAAACATAGTGATGAGTAAAAGCTATCTTTAAAAGCATCCAGGAACGGTTTGGATTACACAGGTGATAGAGGGAACTTGTGATGTGCACTTGGTTTTGCAACTGGTTTTAAACCTAGTCTAGTGACAACTTAATGCTTAGAACAAGACTGCAGTAAGACAGCAGACTAAAGCATTTGTTACCATTAGCTCTTATGTGCTATACAGTGACAAACCATACCTAGAGTGAGATGATCTCCTTTTTCCTTTAAACACCATTTAATATTATAAGTCAGGTGGTTTGGAATATAGAAGAGAAAAGGGATTAAGAAAATAACACACTTTATGGGATTCAGCAAATGGAAAGCTTAGCATCCTTGAAAAGATTATAAACAGTGGTTGAATAAATTGTACGGTATAGTATATGCATCAGTAAGGACATAAAGGATGTTTCCCCACTTCCTGCAATTGTTTGGATAAAAATATCTTTTTCACGTACATATACATACCTTTTGTGGACATTCAGTACTGAGCTATCTACAAAGGGTTGCCTTTATTTCTCCCCCCACCCTCCCCATTACTCTACAACTCTCCCATTTTCAGAAACACTTTTCCAAAGTATATAGCTTATATTGTTCTCTCCCTCACACAGTTTTTTAAATACATAGATATATTTTACCTTTTGTTAAAATAAAGAAGCCTTTATTTTCTTTAAGACAGAGGCAGTGAAGCAAATGGGAATTATTGTAAGTGAAAACGGGAAGCAATTCCCAAAGCAAAAGACAAAACAGATCTATACAAATAAATGAGGTTATTGATGTGGAGTTGGAGCTTTCAACTGGGGCTCCCGGTTTAAATAGGTAGCCCAATAGACTAAGTTAAAGATTCCAAAAAGCAGTGGGAAGGCTATTCTTGATAGTCGATCAATTTTACTGACGCTGTTAAAAGTTTTCTTGGGTTCTGCAGGTTTTGTTTCTGGCTTAACTTCTTTGGGCTCAATCGTTGCACTTTTAGCAATGGTTGCCAGCCCAGGGTCCCTTGCAATGTTAGGGGTGTAGCTTGTAGCTGCAGCTGTATACGTGTTATTTTTCTTAATGAGAGGATCCTTCACTTTCTTTGGCTGAAGAAAGAAGAAAATGTTTTATTCTCATGGTCTTCTCAACAGCTCATGAGAAAGCACCATAAAATGTTGCAATTACCATAAATAATAATAAGCTGTAAGAAAGAAATTAGTATCTGGAAATTAGACTGATGCAAAATATTTAGGTAAAGACAAAATCCCTCATCTCCTTTACTTGTATGAGTTAAACCAAATTAGATTACGGGCAAATTATGAGGACTTATACTGATAGCTAGGATCACTGATTGATAAAATTATCTTTGATGGTAAACAACAGTGACAAACCACTCATAGTTCAATATTCCTTTGATCAACTGTACTTTTTTACCAGAACAAAGAATTTAAAAGACACTGAATTTCTTTATGTAGCTTTCCACTATTAAGACAAAGAATGTTATATGATGCATTCTAACACACTTCATACATAAAAACATACAAAAGTATCATGGGACCATGCAGTAAAAGAGTAGATTACTCCATAAAATGCAAAGCTGCCAGTATTCTATTTGCTAGCAGTTTACACTAAAAGCATATGCATTATGGAAGAGATACTTAATGTTCTTGTTTGCATATTACAATTGGATCATAATGGCTGAACTGTCTTTCCACACACAGGGATTTAAATAGCTGTATGAGTTTTGCACCCACCCACCTATCTTGCTAAAGCAAGAAAGTATTCAAAATCTTTCTGCAGAGAAGAACTTACTGATCAGAAAGAATATCTAGAGTTTTCCCCTGGATCCTTAAATTTTCTAGTATTCTACTTCTGGGATCAACTTGTAAGAAAAAAAAATATTTTGAAATCTGGGGTTGCTAGTTGGAATTCAACTATCTCTGATGCAGACAGCCCAAACCCTTCCTCCAGCCACCACACAAGGATAAACATAGGAGAGAGATGTAGTGGGTTGCTAAGGAAGTGTAAAGAAGAGCATCACTTTGCTTCAAGTTCCTCTGTTTATGAGAAAATCAACAAAAAAAAAAATCTCAAGAGCTTAGAAAATCTTTAGGCAATACTTGTCACATGAAAACAGTAGGCAAATGTTATCCATTTTATCCTTTTAGAAGAAAAAAAAAATATGTCTAAAGAGAAAATATCAGCAGAGTGTGATCTATTATGTCATTTCATAAGATATCAAATAGAATTACCTGTTTTCAGGAAGCAGCTGTTCCACAGTTTTTAAAAGTAGTCACAGTGCTTTTTATTACAGACCAACTATAGTTTTGATAGCTATATAGATCACCCAGTAGGGGGGCTTTGGTAAAAAGTTCTTGTTCAAAAGGTGAACATTTCAGGGAGCAGATATGCTCCTGCTGGACACGGGAACCTGCAAAAGCATCAGGCCAAGCGGGAAGAGCCTTATCTAAGCAAAAGCTGGAGCCCCACGCAGGAAGGGAATGAAGGCTGAAATGTTACATTTCTGCCACTTAGTAAGAAACGGGATTCATATCATGACTCTGATGTAGATGCTGTTTATTTCATGAAAATAATATTCAGCTTAGCTTGAGGTTAATAAAAAGCTTCAAATTGTTTCAGAATATTATTTCTGCTGAATAGGAGGAACAAACAGACTGAAAAAAAACTCAAGATTTTTTGTTGTCTGTCCATTCTTTTCTTTCTGAGCTAGCAGCTAATGAGCTGCTAACATGCTTGCTGCCTAAGAAGTCAGTCCAGTTTTCTTCTCAGCCAGATACTCTAGCGAGCAGCAATAAATCCAGCAGGCAAAGAGCTGCTTCACAGAAGTCTCAGAGAAGACCCCTTTTATAGACTTAAATGTCATGAGGAGTCTGATCCACATGAAGTCCTGACTCCAGCAAGGGTCTTAATATTTCACATAAAATTCAACTTTATGAAAAAGTAACATGACAGCTAATTAGAGCTCTAAATTTTATTAAGCTGAAATGCTCTGTCCACTGATAGTCTGCTCTGCTTGCCTTTCCTTACGTCTGCAGATAATGCAGACTGGTGTGTCTTTGTTGACTTGTAGCAAATGACACATAAAGACCTTTGCCTGTCAGGAAATGCAAAGCCATAAATCTTCCTATGTTTTAAACAGTGTTTGTATATTGTGTTTCTATTGATGTGTCTTTTTCTGAAAATGTCATTTTCTTTAAAACAGATTAAATGGCCGATTATAATAACTATGTTACAAGGTCATTTATATTGATAAGGTAATATTTAAGGATTTTGTTTAATAAATGCCCATTTTTCACAACAGATATCGTGAAGGCAGGAGCACAAGAAAGAATCAAACCAATTATTTTCAATGAAAGTATCATCAGTAACTGAAAACCCAGTATTCACCAGCAGTTGTGCAGCTCATTACTGTAAGTTTCTTTTGCTACTTTACTCATTTGGTATACAATACTTTTATATTAATTTTCATTGTGTAAATGTCCTAATTTTATTTATTTTTTCTCACTGACTCATGCAACTTAAATAGAAAAAAAAGAAAATAAAAGGTATGCACTCCTGAATTAAGCACATACATTCAGGAATCAATGAGTAACATCTGCTCCTCCAAATCTTTGTTCTTCTGAATTTCTAGTCTCTGGATGTAAGTCATATCCAATTAGGCAAGTAAAAACTCTCAAAATCTCTATTTTTTTTTTTTTAACCCCCAAAACTACAAACCAAATGAGCTTTCTCACAGAAGCAGCTGACTTGATAACTCATAGGAAACAGGAAACTTTCTCTTTTATCTTTGATATGTCTTCAACATTTTCTTGAAGCACCTGTGATTTACAGACTAGGTCTGATCCCACACCAAGGGGAGTCAGTGTGATGTCCTTCTACTGCATTCACAGAGGTATGGATCAGGACTGCACACTCCCAACAAAACTGCCAATGCTTCCCTCAGAACAAATAAAAAACCCCATACAGTGACCAAACATGATACAGTATGACCTGTTGGGATAGATAGTAAGTGGCGCTACCTTTTCAGGAACGACGCTTTTGCCATCCCATGCGTAGCCTCTCTTTGTGAAGTAATTCACTGTTGCAAATTCAATGAGTGCAGAAAACACAAAGGCATAGCACACTGCTATAAACCAATCCATAGCAGTAGCATAGGCCACCTTGGGGAGAGAATTCCTTGCACTGATGCTCAGAGTAGTCATTGTCAGGACAGTTGTCACTCCTGCAAAGCAAACAGCGTCTTTAGATTAGTGGCTGTATGTTGTGCTTCATTTCTCTGCTAGACTTAATTTCCCCCCTAGTTCTTATAAACTCACACTTAAATTCAGTTGCTAATTGAGGATATCAGATTTCAAGGTCTGTGGAAGTTGCAGGATTTTACATTTATTCTTTGATGCTATTATAATAGAGTAATATTTTTGAAGTTGGATGGAAATAGTATTTTGAGCTGTCGACTTTATACTACTTTGCTTCCTTGTATTTGGAGAAGCATTGTCACTGTTCCTTATTCATGCCCTGAAAATTGTCCTACCCATGTAACAGTTTTAACATTTTTAGTTCTTTCTTGCAACAGTTCTAAGATATTTTTTAGTTTAGAAAATGAAAAAACTTGTGGTTTTCATTAAGCTTATCTGGTATAAGCTCCTTCAAATGTACACTCTAATACACTAAGCTTTATGTGATTATTACATTTACTTGAATTGATGGTTTTGCAGCTATCTGTTCCTGTATTTACTGATGCCTTTAAATAGCAAACAATTAATGTAAGAAAAATGAAAATATAATTTGCATTTCTGATATGAGAGCTTCCCACTGATGATGAGCCTTTTCCTTTAACTGGCCACAGAGAGCAAGCAGGACTGTACTGAACTCACTCTACTTGCAGCTGCTTGGAAAAAAAGATAAAAAGTCTGCAGCTGTGAGACATTTACATCAAATCACATGTCCACAAGTTACCTTGACAACTGCAATGTCATGTATTGAATGTGTCTTGCAAGTTCATCTTCTCTGCGCTGAGTGTTAGGGAAAATATGCAGTGGTTTAAAGCAGGCAAAATAATGAACAGTGTATCTACATGCAGTGTAAAGAGTTTGAATTATTAGTGCCTAACGAGAAATTTCTCTTTCCTGAGACACAATCTCATATTGTCTTTGTCTCATCACTTGTGAGTTCGTGTTTCTCTTACATAGTAGCAAAACATAATTTATAATTTTTATTATCTGTGGTAGAAAGTAGACTAAAAGATGAAAGTTGTGCTTCTGCACAATTTTCTGCAACATTGTTTTGCTGCAATTAAGAAATGAAAAGGCTATCTTGAAACATAATGGTGGAGTAAACACAAAACTATTTTCAAAATAACTGTCTTAAAACAGGAAAGCTTTCAGAAATGTGGGTATTCTTGAGCCTGTACACATAGCAGCTTCAACTTCATGCAATAGTATATATTATTAATTGTGAGAGTAGGAAATTTTGCTCTCCACCAAGGCACAATTATGTACAGCATTTCAACTGATTATCTGGCAATTCATTTTAAATAGTATGTGCAAGAAGAGGTCAAATACTTAAAATTTCAATAGCTTTGACTACAGAGGCCCATAAAAGTCCCAGGCTAATTCACAGTGAAGTTGATGATAAAAATTCAGAACTAATTTTAGATGTTAATCTGAACAATCTCATCTAAATCAAAATTAGACTGTGGTCTAAACTGTTCTTCTGTACACACACATCTATATATCTACAGAAAGTCTCTATTTGTTCATGAGGCCTAAGGCTACGCAAGTTGTGATTGATTTTCAGAGGCATTGGGAAACTAAAGCACAGCTTGAAAGAGTGCCAAAAAAGGTCAGTAAAAACAGTTCTTGATCAACAACAATTTCAGAGTGTGCGTGTTCCTTAACATCAGGCCTTGTAATCTGTATAGACTCCAGTAAACACTGGAAAGCCTTTGAACACTAAATCAGCTTCTGCTACATTTTTGCAATGAAATGTGTTAATTGTTGTGCAGGGCACTGTGTCCAAGGCTGTTCTCCAGTATCATGTTACACATAACTAGTTTTACCATAAAATTTCTTAAACCTATTTGGCTTAAGATTGCCAAGTGGTTTATAGGTCTTCCTTACCAAATACAGTTCTTGCTGGAACAGATTCTCTGTTAAGCCAGAAGGACACCTGTGACAGTATCACTGTCATGATGCATGGCAGGTAAGTCTGGATCACAAAGTAACCAATCTTTCTCTTCAAATGAAAATGTGTAGTCATAACAACATATTCCCCTAAAAATAAGAAAAACAGGAACATCAAGCTTTTGTACATATACAAATCAGACAAAGTATTTTTTTCATAATATTAACCTCTATTGTAAAAAAAACCAAAACAGTCCTCAGATAAAATTGGGTCAGCTCTGAAGAAAACATTCAGTAAGGCACACTTGCAAGTTCCACTAATAATACAAAACTAAACAGTTCTGGGAAATGCTAATTAAAATGACATCTTTTCATCTCTGAGTAGTCGATTAAAGTCTGGTGGCTGTTTAGTCCTCTTGTGAAAGGCCTTATTCCATTAGAAGATGGAAAACCACTGTAATATACACAAGTAAAGATCATTTAAAGACTAAATGAAGACACTCTGAAGTGTTTCAGCTGAGCCAAGTTTAAGATCTAATTGTTGTCTGCATTACTACTGACTGTGTATTCCAGTCGCAATTGAAAGGAATCTTAAGTATTTATTTGACTTTGTATACCTTTTCTGCCAGAGCACAGCAAATAATGCCTCAATTTTAGAACATTATTTACAGCTTCAAAAATGGATTTTGAAAAACAGTGCATTCTAAAAAGACTAGAAAACCTGTTGTTGTGACTTTTTTAGAGTTGATTGTTTCTTCTTATGCAATAAACATCTCAGGAAAGAAGGGTGGACACAAAACCGAATGGAAACCTCTGTCTAGATTAGAGATGACATGAGAAATTACTGTTATTCTATTTTAAAATGTAGGCAGTTCAAAGAGAAAGTTTCTCTTGTACAGGAAAAGCTTAAATTGGATTGAAATACTATGTCTAGACATTGGCTGCTTATGCACCGAGCACATCAAATGCCCTCTTCTTTAATTCAGAGTCTAGAAGAACATTCATTTGAACAGTCTTGCTCAATGCATAACCCTGAGGAAAGCTTATAATGCAACAGTACTCCTGGTATGTTTCAATATAAAAAGCAGTAGCAAAGAGGAAAAAGAGAATAAATTGTGATTTGAGTTGTAAAGCAAAGGATATAAAAGGAAAATTTTATTTAAAAAATAGGACTGGCAGCAGTAGTATAGTGGACATTACTTGAATTTTGACCACCTTTCTTTATCTTTCACTCACACAATCTTCTTTTCCTCTGTACCAGAGATTATGATCTTATGAAGGCTACCAGCTTTAGATAGAAGAGCCAATAATTTAATTTTATCTACTAAAATATGACGTGGGAAGCTATTTTAATGCAATCAGATACAGAATGCTCACAACAGTATGTCAGACTTAATTCAGTGATACAGAATACAGAGTGAAGACACCACTGTACTCTGAAGCTTTATTTAGCTGCTTAAATTATCAAAGTATTTTTAACCTCTGGAAAATGAGAACAGGACTCAAAGCATAAAGGCAATTAAAAAGCCAGGGATTACTCTCTCATCTGTTAAGCAATGCAGAAGATATGAGCTAGAAGTCAGCTAAAGGGAATGCTATGGGCAGTGAATCAGGCAAAGCATAGGCCCAGAACAACACCTGCAGTTCAGTTACAAGGTAAAAACACGTTTTAAACTCTCTAAAGTACCAATGGACTGCAGTCACTTATTAGAAGACAGCAGATCTTTGAGGAGATTTATTTAAATAAGGCAGGACATGGAAGTACTGCAGCTATTTACTGAATCTTTAGCTTCCCACATGTTATGGCTTTCTTTAATTGAAAAGCACAGTCACGTTCACAACACCTGCTGACCACTGTCCAACTTCCCAGCAATTACTCTGTAAGTCTCTTTTTGAAAGGTTTGTAATTCAGCCATGAAATTCCTTACAGGCTAAAATTTTAAAAAGCTCTTGTGCAAAATATTTCTGATATTCATAGTA
Organism: Apus apus; assembly: GCF_020740795.1. NCBI lineage: Eukaryota > Metazoa > Chordata > Aves > Apodiformes > Apodidae > Apus > Apus apus. Next base: position 12,308,383 of record NC_067294.1, on the reverse strand, counting down.
TCTGATTACTAGGTTTTCACAAGTTGTAGCAGAAGTTGTAGCTTATGCATCTTACATTCTCTTACCTCTTATTCTCTCATTCAAAAAATTTTGAAAGCTGTTTCTTTTTAGCTGTCTTGGAATTCCTAAAGTCTACAACTAACTGTGTTGGGCAGATACATTTATTTTTCATTTTATTTATTCCATGAAGTTTAAATTTTATGTATTACACAGTATGAAGCATTTAAAAGTGGTCACCCAACTCTTCCATCTCTAATAATTTAGTGTTTTGAATGATTGCCCACACTTGAATACTTCCAGTGCTCTGGATGTTTCTGCCTGGGCTCAGTACTTCTGTAGCTGGAGTTTTTAACCAGCTCTTAATTCTACAGTACATCACAATAATTGAGTCAAATGTTTGGGCTGTGTAAACTATCCTGTGTGGTTAGAAGAAAACAGTTGATAATTCAGTAAAGCTACACCAAACCTATTACTCAGTATTCTGTAAACTATTTGCAACAGACCAAGTTTATCAGGTCAGCATGTAAAATTAATGTGAACCATATCAGACATAAGCTTTGAGATGGGGACTGAGATTTAGCTATAACACTTTTTCTGTCACTGTAGGTAGGAAGTAAGGTTTTCCTTGTCATTAATTTAAAACAAAATATTTCTCATTTTCTATTTATGCCATGTAATCCAATATAGAAACTCTTAAGAACGGCCTTCTCCCAGCAGATATAAAGAACACCAGACAAAAAATACATAATTGTGAGTATAAAACCTGATGGTTCTCAGTGCAAACCTATGTTTTCAACGTGGCAAAATGATTCTATGTAAATAGAAACTTGCACGAGCCCTTGAAGCATTTGTTAAGGTGTGTAAATAGAAGATCACTTAAGCTCTTTCTGGGTCAATATGAGTCAGTACCTGGAGAGAGACAGGAATTTTACCTACAAGCAAAAAATGGATGAGACCCTGGTTAAACAGAACAGCAACAACAATAATTAGTATTTCATTTACTGAATACAATTTTTAAGCTTGTAGTACCTGCACATTCCATTGCTAGCTCAGATGAATAACTATGGTAGAAAAAATTTTTCCGAGATTCTCTTCTCATTAAAAAAATCATATTTGTAGTTATTTTGTTCTAGATACAGAAATAAGCACGGCAAGTGGCCTACTAGCAAGGGAAGAAATTAAAGAAAAATGCAAAAAGGATTCACTAAATAATTTAGTAGTTTTGAAAGTGTTTAGAGTAACCCAGTTACATCCAAATTCTTGGAAAGTATGTGTCCAGAATTCCAGGCAACTCTAAATATAAATTTGAAATTGCCCAAGATAATGCAGATTCTTCTAATGATCCACAGAATCAGCTGCACCAGAGCTTCACTTTCTTGCCTAATAATGGTGCAGAGAACTAAAGTGAAGATTGTCTTCAATCCCTTTTGTCTTTCTGTCAGCTGAGTCATCATCCACACCTGTGCAAGCAGCGAGGGACTTCTTAATTTTCATTACGTATGTCATATCTTTAAACAGAGATGATCAGAGGACAAAGATGTTCTGGAGGATTCTGTTGAGACTAGCTGCACACCTACCTGAATGAGGAATAGTTATTATTAACCACTTCTGATTCCACCATTATTTCAGGGAAGGCAAAGCATTTTTCTTTCCAAAGCAAACTAAGGAGAATTTTACCTTGAGACATCAAATTTGCAAGTAATAAGTCTGTTTCTTCCACCACTGTATATTCTTATGAGGTAGTAACTAAAGAGAATTTTAAGTTTAGTACTAAAAAGATTCTTTAATGGTCCACTAGAAACTTTTGTCTGTGAGAAATTTTGTTGGCTTACCAGAGCACATGTAAAATATGTGTGTATATATATATATATATATAGGCAAGCTAAATAAAATATTCAGAAACAAATTATTGTTCACTTTAAATTGTCTCACTTTTCCTTAAATGTTCATTGACTTTTTGAATGACACATTAAAAAGTTTGTTTTATGCAGGTAAAAGAAATTCTCTAGTTCAGTCACAAGATTGGATGCCCTCAAAGCAATACAATTACTTCTCCTAGTACAGTGCTTCTTTTGGTCCATTGAACAGTCAATCTAGTAAACACTTTGAGCTCTTGTTCATGCTTAATGCTGTGTGTAGGTCTTTGTGCCTTTGTGTCTTTTTAAAAAAAAAAAAAAAAAAGTTTACATCTTGAAAAAAAGCAACTGCGAAGTAAAAAAGCAAAGGTTTTTAGCCAGCTTCAAGGTTAGAGGTATATAATACTATAGACATCAGCTATATTTCTGTATCTCATTAATACTTTTGGAGTTAAATCTGGTGCTACCATTAAGGTAGCTATCCTATTTGGATGTTCCAGATGGATTTTAATTTGTTGACATAGTATTTTCACTCTAAATACCTGAGAAATTCTATGCTTGCTTTTAGCAACTTACTTCACTGCCTCCAGGAATATGGTCTTTGAGGATTCATATTGTTATAATATTTTAAATCTTACATAGTAAGCAGACAGTATGATAAGGACATGAGGAGTGCTTCTTTATAATGTAAATTACTATTTTTTCTGGCTAGATCTGTCACTATAAAGGGAGCTTTTTCATTGTTCAAATATTTTAATCACCAGTTTTAGTAGGAAAATAACCCCAGGATATGTTATATTTTCTCTCCTTTCTTTGATATTTGTGTTTCTTATCCTGCTCTGAATTATGTTTTGCAGTTAAATATGACCCTTCCCAGAAACCCTTTTTTCACAGACCTGTACTGGACTGAACAATTCCAGAGTCCACAGTTTGTCCAAGCAGATCATACTGGTTCAATCGAGAGCCATCTTCAGCCACAACCACTGACCTTGCTGGTTCCCGTGTCCACTCATACACAACTTCTGCTCTGGTATAAGCATCTAATTTAAAAGAAATACACTGCATTTCAGATTTGCACCCTCCATTTCCATATGGCTTTATCAGAACAATGTTTTGAGCAGTAATTTGAATTTTAAATTCTCTTTAATTATCTGTAGAAACCCACAACTGCAACTTTTTACCTATGCCAAAAATATAACTGATGATACAGGTCTGGTCCGTAAGATGATTAGCTAAGTATCTGCTGTAGGGCAGGATTAAGGTTGGTCCTCCACGACAGGAAAATCTTTCCTTTACATCATTCCTAGGTAGAATCTGAATAACCAGAATTGAGACTGAGATGTGGAATTTCATGGGCATGTGAGGACACTGACTCTTTCTAACTTTTAGCTACTATCAAGAAAGATGAGATACAGTCTTTTCAGTTTGTCATCGTGTGATGTTTGGGCTACTGTAAGAAAACAAGTCCTTCTCAGAGTGGCTTACGTGATCCTCTCAACCTGGCTAGAGCTCTCCATTTGGTTATCCCTGCCTCGCATCATCCTTGCTGTATAATGCAAGAGCCTGCAGAGCAAACATTTCTGAGGCTCAAGTGAGTTTAAATCACAAGCTATTTTTTTGCTTCAATTACTTCTTGAAAATGCTCATGCTCAAGTTCAGGTTTATTTGAGTCTTGAACAAAAAAATAAAAATAAGAAACACGGTGGGCTCTCCAAACCTAAGTAGTCTAGTATGAGATAGTTCAGTAGCACACTACATGTGCCATCCAGGTGTTTTCTGCAGTTACTAGTATGTTATTTATGCTATTTCAGGAATTAAATTATATAGAAATATTTTTTAATTTTAGTCTCCTTGCAAAATTCTTCTGACATTTTGCATAGTCTGGAGTCTCTTGCTCTGAGCAGTTATGGTGGCAGTTGTCTACATGGAGTTATGTAGTGTCATTCTTCACACCTAAGAGTATCCAAGACATTTATGGGACTGAATGTGTGATCAGAACCTACATAAAGCTTGCACCCCAAAAAGGCAGCTGGAAGCCAGATGGGGCATCTTAGGGCATCTAAAATGACACTAAACTCCTCCCTGAAAGATGAGATTTTCCCTTTTTTCAGGACTGGCAAGCAGGAAAAGAAAAGGAGAAATCTCATTCACTTGACCTCATTTACAAGTTAGTAATTTTATCTTATCAATGTAAGAGATAACAGTTAGTAATTGAAGAGGTGGTGTTGAATAGAGTGCGCTGGTAAATTAATTGCATGGCATTTCATCCTACATTATTGAAGTGGAAGGGTGCTCTTACCTTCAGACTTCATACTCCCCAAGCACTGTAACACATACATCACTTTTTGGAATCAATGGTAAATGCAAATCTATAACTTAATAATTCTGACCTTAATAATGGCTACAATAAGTACAAGAATTGCCCTGCTAATCTAATCGCATAAAGAAAGTGTGGCAATAATATTATTAATTCTTAAGCATTTTGCTTTGCCTGGAGCATTTAGGAAGAGAGGACTGATTTCCCGAGTTGCTGAGAACCACTGGATTGGGTTAGCAGGAAGGGACTAAACTCATCATCAGTGCTGGAAACAAGTTCACCCTGCCCTGTAACGGCCACATTCTGTGCTCTGTTTAGCTTCCCTCCTCAGCTTCCAATGCAGATACTGCACAGCCTTTAGCTTCTAGCACTGCTGCTTTCCAGAGTGGCCTTAGTTTTAAACTGACAATCAGATTTTTGTGGTAAGAGTTGAAGAGAGCATCTGCCTTTCTGATTTTGTTTTTCCAGCATATGGCTTTTTGTTGTTCCAGAATCTCTTTAGCATTTGTCACATTGAATTTACATTGGAATAACCTCTAGCTTAAGCTGCTATTTTGGCAAATCACTTTAGCCTTGGAGCTGGGTCAAACATTTATCAGCCTCTACAGCATGGGCAGAGTCCATGGGAAACATGCAACTCTTTCAACATGAGGCTTATTCTGAATCCAACTCCAACAAGTGACAGTGCAGGACATGGAAAAACTTCATCCAATTTAATTCAAAACAAACAGACCTGGGCAAACACTATCTTGGGGAGCTACTAAGTGTAATATCGTAGTCTGCACTTTAATTGTCATTAAATCTATACTTTAATGTCTTTTTCAGTAATTTTTTCAGTCCACTAAGATTCTTATAATGAATTGGCTTTAGTTTGACAAAAATGTCTATAATGTATTTAACTACAATTCCCACTGAAAAAGTGACAATTAAAGATAACAACTGTTCTTTTTCTACATACATATCTTGCTGGGTCCAGCCATTTGTCCCATGGGAGATAATTCTATTTATATAAACAACTAAATATTGAGACAGTATTCTATTATCTGATAATTATGACATATAATCTGATGAGAAGGAAGAGGGAGGTCCATCTTTATGGCCCTGTTCTGGACAGTGAATTCCCCATGCAATGTTTGCAGTAAAACCATGTTACAGAAGGAACTCCTCCCCATAAGGATCCCAGATTAGAAGCTCACCTGAATTTCATAGGGGAATGCAAGGTTTCCCTGGAAACTCATTAATTTTATCTCATGGCCCTTACCAGCATTTGGAGTTTTTTTGTTTTTTTTTTTGCTAAGTCCTGTTAAAGACAGCTGGCATGATAGCCAGTTAGTGTTTAAAACAAAACAAAACAAAAAAACAACAAACAAACAAACCGAAAAACTAAAATTGCCTGTAAAACGTATCAGACCACGTCTGCAATCTGAGCTTAGAATGCCAGTTACAGCCTCTGACTTTAGTGTAAGAAATGATCTTTCAATCAGAAACAGGACTGATTTGTTTTTTTTTTAATTTAAGAAAATTATGTATATTATGATTAATACTTTTTCCTGGATACAAAAGGAAAGCAATTTAGAAACCAAAGATATGCAAATACATTTGCAAGTCTTTTTTGCTATCTTGTTTTTGCCTTATGGTGTGGCTCTGGAGTGGTGTTCAGATCCATATTATCTATTTCTTTTCATTCATAATTTCTGCATAACTTAATCATTTCATCAAGACAAGATCCCTAGTAATCTGGAAAGCTCTTACTGTATGAACCCAGAGTACACTGCACCGGGACACAGTGGGCCAGAAAGAACTCAATGTATGAAAAAAGTTCAGGCTAGGGAGTGTCTGGTGTTTGGGCTGTGGCTCACCAATGTGTAAACATAGTTACAAGTGTCTCATCTAGTCTATAAAAATTCAATCTAGTAGTTCATATTTGCTCAGAAACTGTAGATGGTGTAACGTTGCATTAGCAGGGTTTCTGCACGATTAACCACATTCCCACCTCCCGATCCAGCATGCAATCCGCCTGAACACGTCCATGTGCATCTCAAAGGAAATTCAGTCCTGCAGCCCCTCCTATCTGACCGAGATCATGGGTGCACACATCTGTGATTAATCGAAACCCCACTGCAGCTATTTGCCCTATTATTAGCTGGAGTAAGGCTTCTCCCCCACCCCTTCCGTTTCACAGGAGATTGGTAAAGATTTATGGGAAGTGCTGTAAGAAGACTTAACCGTTCAAGGAGTAAACTATTCTTGCCAGTGATACTCCAAAGTTTGTATGAGCTTTTTGTTCTCTGAATCTTATCACGGAAGCTAGTAGTTCTTTCAAGACAAAACATGGAAAAGATGGAGTTATTTAGCCCAAAGTAAATTGGTAAGGCGAAGAATGAATTGGGTGTTCAGTTTGTTGACTTACAAAATAGATCAAACCACTAAGTACCCATTATCAGTGAAACGACCCATTTCTACTAGAAAAAAATAGCTATTGAGGAAACAATTGGTACATGGATACATCTCCCACACATTGTCTTGCTTGTTTGTGTTGAACCAACCGGGGTAAAACTGCCTTTTTAAATTTTATTTTATTTTATGAGTTGAAGGGGAGCTATATTTATTTTTTTAAATACCATTTTCAGCTAAGTTTGAAAGTACCAGTGTCAGATTAGTTGCTATTCAGACTCAAGTTTTGGGGGAAATTCTCAATTTCCAGAAACCTATGTCAGTTATTACACTGATTTCAACTACATTAGCTTTTTTTCAGTATGTTCTCTAAGGTTACAAATGCTGCACTTCCCTAAATGTTGAATGACTGTCATAGGAATATTTTTTAACTTTAGGCAAAATTTTATTCTACACGTGCCAAGACTACAGTAGGGGAACTGTTTCCACCTAAACAAATCCAGTTATCCGTGTTCTGTATTACTTTTCTCTAACATTGATTTTAGGTCTTAACAAAATAAAGCAAAGATAAGATTAACAGCATTTTCTCTGTGACAAATTACTTTAACTAGATGTTTAGAGCACTGTCATTTTTCTCTTTTGTAAATGTCCAGGCATGACACTGGACGATATTTAAAACACACAGAAGAGGTTCATTATATTAAATAAAAATACATGTAAGTATAAAAACACAACGCTAAAAAAAAAAAAAAGTGAAAAATAAACAAAATAAAAGCCTTTAGTTTTTCTCAGTTGCAAAATACTTCTGTAAAGTGACCTAAAAAGGGGAGAAACCTCAATTTAAAATAAACTTACAGCTTCCAAACTTCAAGGGGCAAGCATGTACATCCATAGGAAAGTCTTCTAAATGCATTGGACATTCTGCTCGCACAGTCAATCTATAATGGATTAATGAGCAAAAGAACACATTTGTTCTAGTTCCATAGAAATAGCAAATAGATCTCCAAGACACACAGACACACAGAATAAGCATAGCATAATATTTGTTATGTGATTAATTAGCAGCTAAAATGCGAGGTGCATTGTCTGGCTGGGGGTGCTGACAGGCATATGCAGACCCAGCACTGTGACTGGCTCTGCCCTTTCACTGTACAGCACAGACACATTCAGACTGCTAGGATTAAAATCTATTAGAAACTGAAATTGCTTCCTTGCTGCCATCATTAAATTGGCCCGCTCTGGATGCTCAGACATTTTCTAAAATCATTTCATTGCTATCAGCTTGGGTGCAAATGTGTTTCTCAATAAAGAGATTAAATAAACCAGAAACAGTCACATACCACACATCAACAAGGAACGAACAATCATACTTGAATACTCGGCAGAAGATTGCAAAAGTGAGCAAATAGAAATGGTTATGGTCAAAAAAAGAGACACGTGAACAATGTGCTGCCAAGATAGTGTTCTTGTGCATTAAATCCCTACCAGCCCACCCTTTAGGAAGACATGACAAACTGACCTGCACTTGTATAATTACTGGACAAGCAGATTCTACCCTAGCCTAGGCAGTCTTGAAAGATGTCGCAGAATAAATTAAACATATTTGACAGGCTCCCAAAAGCCAGGAGACTTGGTTTTCTCCAAATACTTGTACTACTTTTAAAAACATCTTTTAAACTGTTAAAAGGAAAAACTCTTCACCTGCATACTAAGCTATTCATCTTCACTTTGAATCAACAGAATCACTTTATACCTTGTTTGATTCCATGGGAGACATAAATGGGGAATGTGTAGCTCTGTAGAGACAACATACAATTTTTTTTTTCATTGATTAATTTGCAGTCTTTAAATCCAGAATGTTTCTAGGACTATGTATCATCATTATTTCAAAAGGACTTACTTAACTCCTCTTCTGACAACTGGATAACTACAGTTTAGCTATTCATGAAGAGAACAAAATATTTCCAGGAAGAATAGTGCTGGCACAAAAATAGTTTTTTTTCTCCTAACTTTCCAAATGCTTTAGTGCATTGTTTTTCTTGTCATGAATGAAAAAAGAAATAGGTTTTTTTAGAATGGTTTCAGAAGCACAAGAAATATGAAGAATGGGCAATGAATTCTCTGTGCATCTGCTAGTTCTTAGAATCTGCTTTCTATAGAATCAAAAGATCAAAGACTCTTACACAATCTAGTACTCTAAATTATATTAAACTTTCAGGTTTTGATTAAATCCTTCAAAACAACTCCAAATTAAGGTCCTCTGCAAACTGGTGAATTCCTAATACTATATATACCTTTTTAAAATTAAGCACTAAGACACATACTAGGAGCATAAAGGTAGCATAGCTACCATAGGAGGCCATCACTCCATGGCCTGTGTTGAAAATAATTACTAAGCAGGAATCAAATTATGCCCAAAAAGTAACCTGTTTCCTGTTTTGAAAATATGATGCTTTAACAAGTTAAATTGTCAAACTAAACAAGTATAGTATTTTAGGGCTCACCTCATTGTGTAGAGCAAAGTCCCATCCTCTGTAATTCGTAACAGTTTATTTGGCATCGTCATGTTATGAGCTACTGACTTCTTTCCATTGTGGAAAAATGTATCAGGTGTCCAAATTTTGCTTGCCATTAAATTATTTAACCGGAGAACAGTCATAGGGCCTTTGAACTTTAATCTCTCATCTTTCCAGCTTTGGCGGAAAAATACATCTATAGTGTATTCCTACATCAATTCAGAAAAAAGGGAAACACTTATGATGCTGTATGATGCAATATGAGAACTTGAAAAATATATTCTTACCATTTCCTTGAAGCAAGATGACTATTCATGTAATTAGTAATTATCAGAACATTTATTCTCTGTATTACTTACAGTGTACCCGAACCTACTTATTAAATGGTTACAATATTATTATGGTGTTCAACAGAATAGATGTTAGAGAGAACACTGTATCAAAAGTTAGACAAGAATTTGAGATATAATGTATTGGAAATGCAGTAAATCACCCTTTTCTCACTTTTTCTCCACCTTTCATAAAACTGTAATTTGAAGCTGCAGATATATAGCCAGTATGCATAGCACAGAAGGAATATGTCTCTCAGAAGAAAACAACTCTGGTGAGACATGGTCTTACTAGAACCCTTTGTTCTAAGTGTTGCATTAGTATAAACATAGTCAACCTGTAAAAAGTTCACAGTTCACTAAAATTCTGTGCTCTTGTTTCTGAGACTTGAAATGGCTCATTGGGCCAAATCACTGGACTACAGAGCGCACAAGGTGAGGACAGCTTTGGACCTAGAACTGGAGTTGGGTTAAGCAAGGTGTAGGCCAAAGGGGAAGAGATGCAGTGGTCAACTCTGTGTACATGGGGAGAACCAAAATAACTGACACTACAGAATGCAAGAATTGTTACAAAGCAGTAGGAACAAAGTTAAGAGGTTAAAATTAAGAAAAATATATTCAAGTATTATACATAAAATATAGATCTATGTGGGGTGAAAATGTGAAAAACTCCTGTGGATGCAGTATAGTATTTTCCCATGGAAAAAAATAAAGTTTAGTATAGGATTATCCTGCCCCTTCCATTGTTCATAAGTGTATTGTGATAAATGTCAAAAGTAGCTATCCAAACATTGTTCAAAATCACGCCAGATGATAATAATTTGGCTGAGAAACTGAACCTTTGCTGGTTTTGTTTTATTTTTAAATTTACATCCCAGACCTGTGAATCATTTTGGTGCATACTTAATTGTATTGCTGTTTTGTTTAATCACACGCTCAGTGAGCTGCTGAAGCCTGGATTTGTTCAGCTCCAGTGACAGCAGTTGTGCATTTGTCGACAACTACTTGCTTAAAAACTTTGCTGGGTTGGGGCCTTAGGCTGAACCATGTGCAAAATCTTGTCCCAGGTGTGCAGCAGAGTAAGAGAGATGGAAGTTTAAAATGCAGTGGATACCATTAAAATATTGGATTTCCTCCATGTTATAGTAGCTCCAAAGAAAATTTTCTCCTACACACAGAGGAAAGGTAAAAGACATGCCCAGAAGGTGACATCATTACTGTGTGCATGTAAGCCATTCCCTTATTATCTCTTTCATCTGCAAAGACGGAGATGAGTGGGAGGTGGTACAGGGTGAGAGAAGGAAGTCTAGTTCTTCATGTTATATGAACACAAGGTTCTTTTGCTGGGAAAGAACAAGGAGTCTGAGAGATTTGATAAGAGACCTGACAGCATAAGACAAAACTCAATCAAAAAGCAGCTAATAGGTCATACCTATTCTCTACCCCAGGCCGTCGCAACATAAAGGATGACTTCATTTTGGCTGAGACTTCTTAGTCCTTAGCTTTTACTACCCACACTAACACGTACAATAATTCTGCTCAAATGAATCCTGACAGACAGCTGATCTTTAAGATCAAGTCATCAGATACTCTGATTGGGGCTTTCTTCAACAAAGAGGTGCCATACAGAACAAGAGAACAGAAGGATTTTCCCCAGACCATGTACTATAGCAGTGGTCTCTGTGCAAATGTATCAGCGAGATGAAATTTGGAATAAATTATCCACACTGTAGACTCTTCGTTCCTTAGTGGGCAGATAAAGGAAGAAGATTCCTATCTGCACTTGGGCAACAAGTTGTATGGTATTGAATATTTATAGCACTTTGATTTAAATGTTCTCTAATTTACTCATCAGATATCCCTCCCTGGAGACTGTTTATTCACATGTTAGACCACACTGTGATTTAGGTCACAAGAGGTGTGTACAGGCAGGCAGTAGAATAGAAATTTGTTTCTGAAGAGCTTACAGTACAGAAGCAGTGAGAATGAAGGTTTGCTAGAAAATCTGTATTTCTGAAAAATGTTAATTTTGAAACGCTTCTTATTCCAGATAATATACATCAAAATTTTTACATAAATGACAGTCATGTGAGAATAGCAAGTTATCTGTTGATTAGCTCAGTCCACCATCTGAGAGAGCACATCTGAAAATCTGAATCCACAAAGTTCTTCCCAAAAAAGGTGTTTTTATTTTTAAAAGTGCTCTTCTCTTATTTAACTTTACTCACAAGTTTAAGAACAAGCCAAGACATTCTCTTTATAGAATAACAAGTTATGCCTATGCCGCTCTTAAAAGTGTATGGAGAGTGGGAAGGAACATCATGTACTCCCTAGTATATCAACCTACTATCTATATGGCTGCCTCACTGGATTCCTGCAAACAGATGGTCTAGGAAAGCCGATGTCTCACCATGGCTGCAGTTTCATAACACGGGGTGTCAGCTGGAGTAGCTCATTGCCAGTTCCCAGCCATCAGTCCTGGGCTCAGACAGCAGCGCATGGCCCCCGCCCTGTGCCAGTACAGCTGCTTTGAGGCCTCCCTCTGACCAAATTCCACAATCCAGTCTGGGCTTTACTGTAAATCTGCTCACTGGAGCAAATCTGGGGCAGACCTCACTGGTCTACAACCAACCTGTAGTATACACAGAGGACTTTGAACTATATGTGCATTGAAATTAATATGAACTTTGCATTCTGATAAGCTCTTCATTTAATCTTTCTCTTTCTGGCTCTGATTTCACACTTACTTCCTTAAGCAAAAGAGTTAGAATGAGTAGGCTGCACACACACTACTTTTTAGGGGAGGTGAGTAGGAGTTTTACACTAAATACTTGTCTGTAATTCCCTAGTTCTCAAAGCATATAAATACCTGCCTGTCTGCTTCTTGGTCATACATCTTATTAAGAGACTGATGAATTCTTTCTCCTGTTTAACAAAGTAAGTGAAAATCAGGAGCCAGTGTGGTATGGGCTTTAAATTATTTTGGAGGTTCTTTTTGTAGGTAGTCATTGCTTCTGCTATAGTAATTCAGCTACACAGAATTAGAGCTGAACTTTTTTTTTTTTTTCAAATATAGCTATTTCTAATTATGAAAGCAGATTAATTTGGCCTTCAGTATTTTATTCTTCCTTAAAACCCATACTCTGTAAAAATACTAGTTTGTCCTAGGAATGTTAAATTAGCTTGATTAAACTACTACTTGATTAAATCACCTGAAACTACAAAGTGTAGGTAGATGCTGAAATCCAAACATAGAGTCCCAAGTAATTCAGCAGGCCTATCAGTTACTCTGTAGTTATGTCTATGTGTAAGAAAGCATCCATGGCGATTTGTTTCTTAGATTGCCATTCATTATTGGAGTATTCCAGTAAATCTGACTGAACAGACCAAACAATGGCTTAGCCAGCTGACTCACAGAAAAAACTCTAACAAATATAAAGCATACATTCACCCTCATACATAATTTCTTTTGTTCACCTCCCACAAGCATCTATGTTCAGGCCAATGCTTTAAATTACATTAATTTTCAGGAAATTAACAAAACCGGAGCAACCTCAGATCACTTACAAGATGCAGCTGCTACAGTTTTAATTCAAATACTCTTAAATTAATATATTTTATAATATATTTTAGTCTCATGACTGTGTCCAAAGTCTCCAGTTTGTCCATTGGTGATTCATGGCCTAATTCGAGGCAGAAATAGGAAAGCAAGATCAAGTGTTTTGCTGAACCAATTATCAGAACAGAAAGAGTGGATGCTGCAGGTTTCTACCTTTCTATCTTTAATCCAAAGAATTTCCGCTTTTTAATGCACAATTTAGAGTAACAAATAAACACTGTAATTTCACAAGAGTATCATGGAACAAAAGAGCAGAAGTCCCCAAATTATTTTTCTTTCTTCTTAAATTCTTCTTCATGGTATACATAGTATTGGACAGTATTCTCTCTATGTGCTGAAGAGAGAAGTTACCAGTCCAGCTGGTTCTCTGGATCACCCTTCTGCTGTAGGTCTTCTCACCAAAATGACCAGTCAAAAAGTTTGTGCTACCCAAGCTATTCTTTCACATTTAAATATCATGGCAACAATTACAATTAGAAATTTATGGTTTTATAAATGCTATTTTCTGAACAATCAGGACAATTGTGTCTTTGAAGAAGTTCATTTAGGAAAAGAAACTATATTTGTAAAGGTCACTTCCTCTCTTACTCCATCCCTTAATGTTGCTTTGAGTAGTCAGAAACTTGTAACAACCGTGTATCTAAGGCTTGTCTACAGTTTTTGTTCAAATTTGTTGTGCTAAGAAATAAAACTTATGCCTTGCTGTGAAAATTTTTTCTCTTAATTTTTTTTTTCATCTTTCTTTTGGTGAGTGTCTTTAGCAACATGTAGACAGGTTGAACTGTTTTCTTCATTGAAATGAATGAGGATGTTTCAAACATTCATCCTAACAGAGGATCCAGCAGATGCTAGTGGCTGCTTTCCATGTCAGTAGCAACCTACTTGTGAATACCTCATTTATATGCAAAATTTAAAGTACCTTATCTGGATTTTTATACAGTTTTTAATATCTCTTAAGACCTGGGCTCACAACATCATCATTCAGTTTTCTGAACTTAGCCATCCCCTGCAGTTATCTAGCAGTTTGATTTTAATATTCATTCCATAAAGGAATGACACTAATTCTCTCATTAATCTTCTCTTTCAGCAGCCAGGATCTAGAAAAGTCACTTCCCAATGATCAGTAGCTTTTAATATAAAAATACAGGTTAGATTGTAAGGTTGTCACACTGTAGGCATAAGTGTTAATTGCATTTTAAGATGATGATCTTTCTTAGCAAATTGGATCAGTGATGTGCCAGCAAGGACCTGAGCAATCATTTTCAGAAGAATACAGTTCCAAACCCTAATGCATTTCATAATATATTATGTAGCAAATATAAGGTCTGTTAAAACACACTATTAAAGTCACTGAGGCTGTTAATTTCAGGGCACTTAAATGCAGTCACAGCTAGCAGGAACGGCTGCACATAAAAGCTGACAGCATTTTGGAATTAAGGGCTTAAAAAAGGCTGAGCCTTAAAAGGAGTAAATAAGTCATTGTATAGATCTTTCATCCTCCAAATTAAAAAGATGAGAAAATAAACGCTGTAGAAATTTAGGCCATCAACTTACCATATCATGGTCTGAAACAGGCCCAAAACTGGTGACGAAGATGTCAGTCTTCACTTCAGTTACACGCTCTGATGAAGCAGGAAATTAGGACAGTGAGTGTCTATCAACGGTCTTCATTAGATCTAACCACTACCAATTCTCACAATAAATAGAAAAATTATTGGCTTTGATTAGCCATTCTAAAATTGGTCTACAATACGATCCTGATAATTTATTGCTTCTAGATGTAATTTCACAGCCAATATTGTCAGCAATATTATTATTACAGTGTTTCTACAGAACTTTTTGAGACGTGGCTTGTGATGCCACAGTACAGCAGCCCTAGTTCTACTGTTGTGTAAATCTTTTCACTCTTTGACTAATAAATCTTCTTGTCTGACAATATAAACAGTGCTGAGTATTCTTCATAGTGCTCAAAGGTTTCATTGGGCACTCAGTATTTCTGGGCAAGCTGAATGAAGTTCTCAAGTAATTAACGTTGGACTTGCAAATCATGTTTTGTATTGAGACACACGAACGTAGAAGAAAAAGAGAGAGAAAATACATTATAGCATATAGGAACATAAAGACATTTTATTGTCATGCATTAGAAATGGCTGCATTATCTTTAACTGCAATAAACAAAAAGGAGTTATATATTTTTCAAATAAATATCAGCTAAACTTCTTTACTACATTTTTTTTACTTACGTATAAATGTTACTGTTTGTAAATGTTTTCCATTTCTTTTTAAATCTATATGGACACTAGCATTAGATTTCTCTTAAAACTACTAAATTATTTTATAGGCCTCAATGATAGATCCATTAAAAAAATAATTCAGAAACTTGTAACATGTACATAACAGATATTATATCATGCCATAAAGTCAGACTTCTCTGTGATTTCAAGGATGTACATTTCCTCCAATGCCCTTGGCCACTTCAGAAGAATCCAATTATTTTAATGGTCAGAAATAATCAGAGACACCTAAAATGGTGCTGATTTCCAGAAAGAGCCAAATATTTGGCTTCTGCAGACCTACTGTTAAAAGTCACTTTGAGAAATGCACAAGCTTAACTTCCCCCCTTCCTCTATTCCCCCCTCTACAAGTACACACAGTGTCTGAACACATCGGTATTTTCTAGGCCACATCTCACAAAATATTCACCCAGGATGGCATATATCAATATAACTGTTGATTTAAATATAGCAGCAGGGAGTAACACCACCTGGAGGCACAAACCCAAAGTGTTGAGTGGACCTAACCCCTCACCTTTCAGAACTTACAGTGATGTTAGCCTGAAGCCATTCACTATAGTACTGTACAAGCCAGCCTGGGGGCTTTTTTGGTAGAAATTTCAAATGTCAGAGGCGTGACATATTTCTCAGATAACTTTCACAAAAGGAATAAATTGAGAATTTTGGAATATTAAAAGTAATCCTAAAGAAAATATGTTAACAGGAAAGTTAAGTACAGTAAGCAGAATTCATGCAGCAGGCAAAAATTTTGATAATGCTAAGAAACATACATATGTAGCTATCTGTATAATGTTATTTCAATCTTGTAAAATAATTAAGTTTAAAATTATTTGATATAACTCTGACTTCAAAAGACTTTGGACTGTTTATATGTGATGTTTCAAGAGAACAGAAGTGAAATAAGAAATTAAGGTTAAGCAGCCACTAACCAATGGGATTCTTAATCTGATGCTAAAGTTCTGAGAATCAATATTCTAGAAGACATACAGGTTTTTAACTTTCATTCAAAAAAGGCTACAACTTCTAAATCTGTATACATTTAAGCAGTTTTATATAAATGTTTAATATAGGTACAATAAAATACCTCCTTTTATGAAACTGTAATAACCAAGATGTAATATTAGATTTGATTCTACTGTCATTCTAGTCATGCCCGGAATGACACTTGTATTCTGTTAGCAAGTTAATGCAAACTTTAGATGGTAACAAAGTAATCTTCAGGACTCATTAAAAAAATTAAAGGATGAAATTTCCAGTGTATTCTTCATAATCACAGAAAGTTAAATACTATGTTGTGGGTGAACTGCCCAATAATATTCTTTTTGTTCTTTATATCTGTGGCTGAGAAGTGTAAAAACTACAGTGACTATTGGCAAAAACATTGGATAGGCAATATTTCCTCCTTAGCTGTCCAGTGCAGTTAATGTTACCTTATCACTGTTTATAAGCTTTTCAACTGACTTAAAGAAATTTGAGTTTTCTCTCAACATCTAATTGGCTCTGATGTTCAACAAATTTACAGTGAAAACTGAAAAGTGAAACTCAAGTTACTCTCTTTAAGATCTTTCATCCTGACTCCTCATCTTTCCATCTCTTTTCCATTGAGGCACTTCCACTGGTGTCATTAGGACACAGAAGATGCTAGAAGCTCTCCGGGCACAATGCATTCATCCCTTAATTGTGTAAACTCAGAGTCCCAGCTCTGAGTGAACCACTACTTAATATAATATAGCTACCTGATTTACCTTGCATGAACACAGAACATGCTCTTTGAATCAGCAGCATATCATGTAGTGTTATCCTCAGTTCCAGTTTTGGGAGACATCTGGTCATAGAGGAGAGGCTGAGGCTTAAGGAAATCACTTTGAGACTCAAAATGGAAACTAAAGGCTTTGGCACTAAGATGGAAGATTTCTAAGGGAGTGGGAAAATGTGTGATGCCTTTCATTTCTATGTAACACTGAAGGTAATTTAAAGTGGCATTTAAATAATAGTAGAAAATTCAGATTGTGAACTCACGAGAAGTTGTGTTAGCTTCCTACTTGATTACTTTTGCAGAGCATCTCGTCCCGTGTCTGCAACTCCAGATGAAACTACTGTACACACCACCAAATTGTTTCGGTTTTTCTTTGATATGTACCTCATTTTCAAAAGCAATGAAAAAATGTGTATGAACACAAAGAAAAAAAGCCATATGGAAGTTTTGAAATTTTTGTTTACTGTTTTACTAATTAGATGATTCAACTGTGCTTTAAGAGCTTCAGAAGTTGTGAGTCACTCCTGCACAGGACATGTTTTTACTCATAGAGTAGGGATATATATTTAGAATCAAGGTTTACCATGTTCAGTTTGCAGCTTGATTACTATGGGAAGGCTTAAACTGTGCTTCATATGCTCAGAATGCATTTTTCAGGAACATCAAATCCTGAGCTATATTCAAAACCTTCACAATATCCCTAAGAACTAGAGAAAATTCTAAAAACAAGCTCAGGTCAGGAGCTGATCAGACTGCTGAGGATAAATCCATCAGTTATAAAGACATGTTAACCATTTCCCTTGACTCTAACACCTATCTCATGAGCCAGAACTAAGTAATATAGGAATATCTATAAAACATGTATCTATTCCAGTATAAAAAACACAAGGAAATTATTGATGTCTTATTAGTTTTACTACAAGGCAACTATAGTGTCCTAGTAGCTACAGATCAGCAAAGTAGCAAGTACCACCTGGACACTGCAGCACAGCCTGGGGCAGCTGATCCACACAGAGCCACGAAAGCACCAGTCAATGTGAACTACTGTCATTTCACTGCTTGCAACTACTGCCTTCTGCTAATGATGTTAGACTAACGTAAACTCTCAAAATGAGTAACAATAAATATTTTGATTTAAACTCCCAGGGAGCTCATTATTGTTAGAATTGTGATTGGATTACAAATTGAGAACAAAATAGGAAATACGGATTTATTTAAACAGCAGGAAATAAGCCTATTTATCAAAGGAAACTGTACATTAACTATTTCCCTTTCTAACCTACTGCTATTTGAGCATAAGGCTTATTCGAGTTGTGTATTTTGGTAGTTAAAATTAATTCCTTTTTTTTTTTTTTTTTGTGGTAAATGTCCTGTGTAATTGTTTGCTATAGTTATTAAAATAAAGAAGACTTTTCCTATTGCTTTGAATGAAAGGCATGCAGATGCCTGTAGAGCATACACTATTACTAAAAAAGGTCATGCAGACTAATCACCCTGGCTGCATCCTATGAAGTATTTTGATTGAAGAACCACAACAAATACACTCGTAAGAATTTTGTGCAGCTGCTTTTGTAAAAGCAGAGACCAGACAAGAGAACAGTGAGCTGTCTGTCCCGAGATCACCCAGCTGCAGTCTGTGCTGCTAGGAAGGGTTCACTGTCAGCCGCGCAGTGTCGTGGCAGCTCTCCCCGCACCAATTAGCAGCTCAAAGCTGCTCATATCCTCTCCACCTCCTTACTGTTGTATTTAAACCGTTTTCCTAGGGTCATCTATGGCTTTTTACAGTTGCCTTGCCATCAGTGTGGTGCCTACAGAGTAGACAAAGGACCAAAATCAGCCCTTTCAGTTTTTGCAGAGTGAAGTATAGCATCTCTTCCTCTCTACTTACAGAATTATGTACCGGGGTCCAGTATAGGACTCTCTTTTAATTTAGAGGAGAAACATTTAAGTTTAACTAAAATTTTGTTGCACATACAGACCAAAACTATATTTTCCCAAACTTTGAGTTAGCTGAGATATGCATTCAAATCCAACAGTTTCCACTGGGACCTAAATCACCAAAAGGAAACTTTTTCATATATTTATAGATAATGTTCTCATAAAACTGAATTTTAAAATATAATTATCATAATGCTGTCAGTTTTCTTTTCCATCACTTAAATATAACCACTCCATGGAAGTAATGAATTGCCTGAGATGGACAGACGTTCCACTTAAGGACAGTCACACTCAATTTTGGTAAACAGCCCACAGGAGAGATCAACAAATAGCTTTTACTGATAGCATAAACCAAGTATAATTCCGTTCAATACTGAAGTAATGTCGATAATCTACTCAGGATGATTTAATGAGCATTTGACCCAAATTTGATTTAGGAAGATCCTGGTCTGCCAAATCAAACCCACCTCTTGTTCTTCCTTGTTGTGTACTAAACAACCTTTCTACTACAAAATCCCTCCCAAAGGCATAAGTTGCATTTACAATAATTCTAAGTTAAAAGGTCACAGATTGATAGATTACTTGATACTCTTTCCTTTTAAAGAGGGGATGTGTGCAATGCAAAGGTGATAGTCTTAGAAAATTTGTAGTTGTACCTGATTTCATGTTAATGAATCTCAGCACCAAGTGCAACCAACCTGCCCTGTGCAAGCCCACCCTCTCTCCCCTGTGGCACTCCAAATCTGCCATGGTAGCATCCCAGGGCTCATCTCTATTCCATACATAAAGACAACCCAGAAAAAAAGAAAATGGCATATCCACTTATCTGAGTACCTTATTTTTTCCGTCATTCCATCATTTCCATAATTTCTTTTAAACTCCCCCTCTAGATACAGTGGTTTACTATAAGAAGTCACGGAACACTGAGGTAAATTTTCCTCCTTATATGACTCCTTCCCACCATTATCTGATTCTTTATTTTGTCCAGAATTGTGTATCTGAAAAGGGACCACCATCTTTATTATTCAGTCTATTCTTCATCATACGTAGTTCCAGGGTCCAGATAATTCCCACAGAAAATTATGCTATTACCTAAATGGCATAACTGTTTATTTTTTCCCTTAATGTCTAACATCATTTCCTCTTTTTCAGCTTCAGTGCTACTCTCTGAAATTCCTCCTTCTTGCTTTTTGTAAATTATTATCCTCTTATAGTTATGAGGTGTCCTCTAGTGTGATTCAGAATGTTTTTACATTCAATTTGAAAGTTCTATTTTCCAGGCATAAATAACTGTAAATGTAGCTATTTGTGTATGGTTATGGATGGGTACAACAGATGCTATTTCCTAGCAATGTCTGACTAAGTGACTATGCCCCCATATGAAGAAAGAAAACATCTAAATAACATAATTTACATAAAAAATTATTGATAAAAGCTGTAAATGTGCCAATGCGTAACATAGTGCTCATGTTTCTTTTAAAGAAAAATCAGATTAATTTTAGTCACAATGACATTTTTTAAATGTCATTCAGTCAGGTGTATTCAGTCACTATAGTTTTTCCCTATAGGTCACCTACTCAATTTTTTAATATTCTTGTTAATGAGAACTAATTGCTTCTTTGTTGAACAGAAAAATGGTCAGAGCTGCTCACTTAATTTCAGATATGGCCTTACTGGGTTATCTGATGAATAATTATTTTAATTCCCTTACTTTTTATGGAGTATGTGTGATTTTTTTATTTTTCCTTTTGAAGTGCTACCTCAAAAGAAAATCTAAAAAAAGAGGAAAGGGAAGACTTAACATTAACCTGGCACTGATTCCACATGTACTGAATTGTTTTTATTTCACACCTCTAAATTTTTCATTATCTTAATGCTCCACCTTTTAACATGGCTTTACAATTAATATATAGTATAGCTCCAACAACGTATCTCTGTAATAAGATCTCTCCAGGAGCTTGTTCCTGGCTTCACAGTGCCTCATCTACCTCACCAGGATTTGTCTGCCAAATAATGAAACTGTTCACCACACTAATATGAAGTTTGCAAATTTGGGATAGAGAAATATCATGGCCTTTATTTTAAAAAGGAGGAAACTACTCCTTTGAGTGAGTAGAGTAAGATCAAAATCAAACTCCTTTCACAATTCATTACAATTTTCCAGTAAACATACCCTTTTGTCACTGAATTCTTCATGCATACACATAAACACAAGGGAGGAGAAACAAATAAATTGATTGAAGAAACTCTCCCATCTACCTTTTCTTACATAGGTGAGAAGGAGAGAAATTGATTCTCATTTCCATTTCTGTTCATGCACAGAATTCTCTTTTCTCTGGGTCTACATATTTGAAAAACTGCACCACAGAAGGAGAGGTCACACAGGGACCAGCAGTTTCCTGCAATATATCCCCTTCTGCAGAAGAAAGTAACTGCACCACACAGTATTTTACTTCATCAACTCTTTCTCAGAAGGTGTAGAAAGAACAGGACAGACAATTTGTGATAATTGGAAGAGTGCTACACTGTAACCAGTGGTACACAGATTTACATTGTGCCTAACAGCTTAAAATTTATCAACATGTATGTATGAGGCTCTCTGGTCTCTTAAATCCTCTGATAGCTACATCACAGCTAATATGGAATGAATGAGTTTTAGACTCAATCCTGTGTATCTAAAAAAGCTGTTATGTTGTTAGCTTTCTTAACTTTCTCTGTAGAGTAGATAAAAATGTTGTTCTGATTGAAAAATTTAATAAGAAGCCATCACTGATGTAGGGAAGAAAAATGAAACCACTGCTCTTCCATATACATTTTAAAATTTCCAGCAACAGATCATGCTATAGTGGAAGGCTACTGGACTTCCAACTCCAAAAACTATGCTATATTTCATATATTAATTTAGATTTCTCATTGGATATTTCTGTGTATGGAACATTTCAGAATACATTTCCCCCTTATACAAAGTGTGTAAATCGAATGTGTCAAAATTGAGTTATCTTGATGTTCTTAGCTCATAGATACCTCAGTAAGATTTTGCAGAGGTGAATTTCAAAACACTTGAGCAAACCCTTTATTATAAATTGGTACCAGAATTAAAAACATTGGCCTAGATGTTTGTCCCTAGTTTTTTCAAATCTATAATTTATGTCTTCTGAATAAAACATTATTCAATAGTCAAAAGAGGAAAGCTACTTCTTACTACATTTGATTTAAAACATTAATTTACTGCCCACAATTTCATTAGATATGGTATTTTTTTAAAAGTCCTGGTACTCTTAGTTCTGGTATTCAAAGCTGATAAATATAACAGAGAAATTCAATTTACTCTGCTGAACTGACACCATGAAAGTATAATGTACTGAACAACACAGTTTGAGGTTCTTGGCTACATGCAGGACAATGCAACACAATTCAAAAAAGAAGGGATGCAATAAATTTATCCAATCCTTGCTTAAAGAAACTGCTCCAATCCTGCCTTCCCTCTACCCCGTATTTCACGTGCTCCACTCATTTTTGGTTTTAACTGATAGTGATGCAAATAGATATTAAAGTTTGTGAAGAGACTGATTTCCTCCTATAGAAGCAGTTACATTAAACCATCTTTCTGTCAGGAGTAAATTTTGACTGGACTGGATGATCCTTTCATGAGGTACGCAGACCTGTTCTCCCAGTACACCCTTGGAGGCTGATGTTGATAAACATGCATACAGAAGATTCTGCACTGATGTCCTCAGTTCTCTGAATTGCAATCCAGAGAAACAGAGAAAATCCTTTTCCTGCAGCTCTCTTTGTTTGCTCTTCTTGTAACTGCTCAACATATCATAATAGCTACACAACCCATATACAAAATCATCGTGCTCAGATTTTTCTTATAGACATGCAACAGACTCTACACAGTTTACAGAGTTTCATTTATTTATTGCCTTCTCTGCTATGTTTATTTACTCTGATATAGTAGCTGACTAAATTATACAGTTGCATTAATCAAAGATTAAGGACCATTTATTTCTGCACTAGTCCAAGGATTTACAAGTAAGCAGGCAAAACTACTGGTAGATAAAAGTAAAAAGTGATTCTTATTTTGTTATGTATTATCTGAAATTGCACACAAAGATTTACAGACCAGCTCATTTTTAAATGTGCTCATTAGTACTTTATAAATAGAATTTTATCTTTAGCCATTCCTTGAAGTCAAACCATTGAAGACTGGCTCACAATTCAAGAACCATTGCAAGACAGTAGCCTCAAACCACAGAATAAGCTTACTCTTAATTACCTTCCATTTCATCCACAAGAGATGGTCTAAGAATTCTTCATGTAATACCCTGTTCTTCTTATCATACAGTTCCTCTGAGAGCTATTCTATGAAAACAGGTTGAACTATACTTTGTGGGGGAGGTTGCTCTACTTGATGAGTTCAAAAGAAAAAAAAAAAAGGAAAAAAAGAAAAAAAAAGATAACGTCTGGAAGAAGTAAAACCAACCTTTCCATTCACTGGGAAGAACAGATTTGTGCTTGTATGGATAGAACTTTCATGTTTGTGAACAGCAAGCTTTTATGACCCAGTCTAGGGGCCATCTCACAGCAGAACAAATCAGAGAGTGAACACAGGGATGCTGATAAAGCCCAGGCTTTGTAACGTTTTTGTAAAACTGTAATTGCTATGTGGTTTTATACCTTTTTAAGAATTCAGCACCAAGAGCAGAAGAAGAAAGACATTTTTACCAAGCTGTGAAGACAAAATGTTACAGAAACAAATCCTGACATACCTAAATAGAAAAAAAATTCACAAACTTCTCTGAACCTTTTATAACTAAGGTTGATTGATGCTTTCATTTTAAAAACCAAATCCTCTTATGAAGACAGTCATAGATAAATGTGCTGTTTAGGCCTGATTCATAAACTTGTCATTTGTCAGGTCACGGGTAATTTTTTATTATTTTTTATTCTTTATATATTTGAAGTTTTAATACATATTCAGAGGTCTCCTTCAATTGTGAAACATTTTCTTGTTCTTTTGGGTATAAATGTGAGCCAACCAAGAATGTGAATGACAGAGCAGGCATGGCATTTTTGAAAAAAAAAAGTATATTCAATATCAGCATTATTTTGTATGCATATATAAGCAGAATTAAAATAAGTATCATGGAAAAATAACATTTTTTTAAACTGATTCTTATCTCACATGTAACCTTGACAATTATAATGCAACACACCTCCCAGTCCTGGTCTCAAGCGGTTATCATAACCATCCAGCAGACGATCCAATATTCTGGTAAATACCGTGGTATTGTCTTTCAGTTCATCTTGTGATGAGGTTTGTCCATAGCTGAAATACAGAACAGTTACACTGAAAATCAGTAACCTTACTAACCTTACAAAGCAGTAATTCAAAAATCTATTAAATCTTCCTTATACTGGTTTATGGTCACAAAATCTCCATAAAACAAGATTACAGAGCTTTATAGGGTTCTTTCACTTAAACATTTTCTTGTAACATTGCACATTTTTTGTAAAATCATAGAAAACCACTGCCTCTCTATAAATGGTGAGCGAATGTCAGTTCCTAAATGTTTCTCTTACTATTCATTAATGATTATGATATTCTGTCTTCCTCACTAAAAGATTCATTTGTCAGCAAAAGTTATTGTGTTTAATTTATAGTCATTATAAAGGGTTTGCATCCAAAGAAAGATCCATAATTCAAAACACTGACACTTAAGTGCTGAAAATAAAGGCTGAAACAAACAAAAAAATATATTCAGAGACGTCTTTTTTATGAAAGTGAGCATGCATTTTCATAGGTCAGTATTTAATTGTGCTTTATTTCCTGTTTTCATTTAGCAGTTAGATTTGGAGGAATACCTCCAACTATTCCTTAGAAATGTGTAACAAAACTGTATGTTCATCTGGAAATCTCTCATTATAAAGTTTCGCTTACAGATCCCTAATGTACACCTCTCACTCCGCCAAGAGGTTCTGAAATTTTGCTTGAAGGATAAAATTAAGCTCAGCCACCAAAATCTTACTTCCATCAGTGAAAACCACAATTAAATCCTTGGGCTTAGTGGTTTCTGTCTGCTGCAGATGACATAAGATGTCTTAAATCTGGAAACCTTACCAAATGCCCTGTCATAGATTACTTCCCTTAATCAGAAATTACAGTTGTCTTAAAGCCAAACCCAGTACGGTTATTTCATTTGTTGTTGGGAGGACTTCCATTATAAGCATGTGTAGTCCTCATGACTAAAGGCAAAACCACTGCTTTCCAAACCATCATTTTGCAGCACATGTTGCTACTGAACTGCACAAACAGTGCAGTGCCCAAAACTTCTTTTATGATCAGGTCGGGTCACAAAAGTGATTCCTCCACTGGGCAGCTTGTTCTCTGCACGGCTACAGCGACAAGCGGGTCTTGGTGCTTTGCCAGTTGTTCCTGCTCTAACCAGAAAAGATTGCCCCATGAGGAATATACTGTTACATGTAATGATCTGGTTCTATTAAAATACACAAAAAATTACTTCCTGTTAGCTGCATCAGTTAAACATCCTTTGTGTATCCCACACAGATAGTCCACTTGTATCAAATACAGAGAGAAGGAGGAAAGATAACCTTGGATATAGGTAGTCTGGAAAAGCATCCAAGTTATTTTGCAGTACGTGTTTGAATAAATAACAGTACAAACTTAAATTATTTCAGAACTGACACTCATAGAAGTTTTACTAACTTTCGGGTTACCTCAATTGCATGTGGCTTTGTAGGTAACAATTTCCAGGCTTTCTTATTGCATATAAATCACTGTTTCTAAAGATGACAAAATCTCTTAACAGTTAAAAAAAGTGCTATGAATTTCCTCTAGCTATACCTCTAGCTATAACATTTCACTTCATTAAAAAAAAACAAGGTTAATTTATTTTACCTACCTAAAGTTGCATTTTAAGTCGCAGAAGTTAGTATTTTTTTTTCTTTTATGCTTCCTATATGTTACCAAATAACAAGGTTCTCCTGCCTTCTCCAGTGAGCATTATCTTTCAAAGGATCATTCCTCATACGTCTTAGGTAGAATTGCAACATAGGACATTCATTGGATTAAATTTTATATTTACACTCATTGTCAGTAAACAAGCTGCTGTACATACATGTCTCAAGGGTAGCAGAAGGTCATCAAGATTAAGGTGGCAGAAGGATATAAAAATACTTCAGAAATTTCCATGGTAAATAAATGAGTATGTTTGCTGAAAAGATGTCAGAAAGATGGACTAGTGGCAGTGCAGTCAGCAAGGATGCAATACAATACACTGCTCCCAGTCTGGGTGACACATTTTTCAGTACTCTTACCTGTTCTTCCCACCATCTTATCAGAGGTAAAAAACAGTTAGGGCTGGTTTTAACTGACATATGGTCACAACAGGATGAATGAGAACATTAGTGTACATACTAAGTGCACTGTAACTCCAGAGGGTTGTGATTTTTCATTCAAACGACACATATTAAAAGTCCTAATGTTGTTTTTTTTTTTTCTTATGACAAGAAGAATGACATGGAAAGGCTTTGTTTTTCTGTATCACAGACACTTTATCTAATCCATCAATTGCTTTTTATCATAAAAGATTGATAGCACTCCAGCAGAAAAGGCAGGATGTGTTACTATGACAAAATGGCTTTAGAAACAGATATATTTCATGTAAAGTGTGTACATTTTGAGGAAAAAGTGACTGTATGCAATTGTGTTTTCATATTAAACACAGTGTAATAAAAAAAACCTGTACACTAACTCCATCTACAGGTCATTATAATAGTGACAAGCCATATAATTTTTAAACACCAGTTCAACGTGTTTTAGCTCTCACTTTAAGAATGGACATGCATACATTCTAGATACAATAATTATATGTACATATAAATACGTACACATCTATATAATAAACATGTTTTCACAAAATTCTCTAGCCAGGCCAGATGAAGAACTTTGTGAATACTTCCAATCTCATTTTTCTTAATACATTTGCAAAATAAAAGGTATTTCTTCTAAAATGTCATGTTTATTCAATGCAGCAACTGTAACATGAATCACCCGCTTTCATTATCTTTTTAGCGGAAACATTTGTGCAGATGAACCTTTGCCTCATTGCCCACTCCACTCTAAGATAGTCAGGAGAGAAGTTTGTCTAGAGCTGTGAATTCATAAGGAGACACTGTGGAGATCAAAGCACAAATACATCTTTTAGGGATCACTACTGCCAGTATAAAATTTGTACTGCTTTTTCATCATTGTCATTATTGGCATGACATCAATATTTTTAAAATACAGAAATAAATCTGTGAGTCTTCTAAAACACCTTTAAGGAATTTTGAATTGCAGAGTACTGCAAGTATACTCCAAATTGCTTTATACTCTTTCATCAACCTACTAGTTGTTAGAAGAGGTGTTGTATGATTACAAATTGTTCTTAATACTAATGCTATTTTTCCATTGTTATTTCAACATGTATTGTCTAAACATTCAGTGCAACATGGTCTTTCAAATATAAATTCTTAGAGGGTCTGAGCTTACAAATTCTTCATCCAGGCTCCCTTCACAAAGAAGGGCTACTTCGGTTTTGCAAAAAGAGCTACTAAGTTAGGACACAGTCCTGACCAACCAGAAAGTGCAGGTTTTGCCTCTGCTTGCAGGGTCAATCAAGTTACTAAATAGCACTTAAATGAGATTTTAAAAACTTAATAATACTTTTTTTTTTTTCCTCTAAAGAAACTTGTCAGCAGTCATATAATAATAGAAAGGGTAACACACATGTTTAAGAGGTAGTTTAGTTTCAATTTGTCTCAGAAAGCATTTGCTTTTTTTTTTTCTTCACAATATTGAAAAAAAGATATTAGTAAATAAAATGTAGTTTTCTCTCAGTCTTCCCTTAGTTAGATTTAGTTGGGATTTGACCAGGGATTAACTTCCCCCAATACACTTAGTAGCAGTACAGCCCATGCAGTATTTGTTTTATGCTGCTATATTAAATCAAAGGTTCCTCAAGTATGTTGGTGCATTAAAAAATATCTCCCCACCTTCTTTCAGTCAGTGCATTCAGAAGGAGGCTCCAGGCCCAGAGGCAGTCACAAAGCACCAGGAGTCTCTTC
The DNA here is from genome assembly GCF_020740795.1 of Apus apus. Classification (NCBI taxonomy): domain Eukaryota; kingdom Metazoa; phylum Chordata; class Aves; order Apodiformes; family Apodidae; genus Apus; species Apus apus. The sequence goes on along the minus strand of NC_067294.1, from coordinate 12,280,232 downwards.
ATGGTGGGCTCTGAAACTAGAAGGAAAATAATCGTCAACGTCCCCCATGTTAAAACAGGTACTGTGGGAAAAAAAAGTATCTGTTTTTGGAAATTTCTGCAGAATAATGTGATGTCAGGCAATGACCTAACAAAACTATAGCTCATGTCATTTGGAATAAGGGAGCATGGCCTTGCCTCTTCTCCTGTTTACCTTCCACTTTTAGACAGAGCAGCTTAGGGCGGGATTTATTTTACAGTAAGGGCAAATCCTTGTTTGTATTATTCTTGAACTGTAACAAAAACAATTATGAGTTAAAGCCGCTGTCCCCAAACTCTCTGGCAATTCTTACTCACTTTCCTCTTGTGTAGAAAATGTGACAAGATACCTCCCTAACTTTTCCAGATAACCGAGTGTAATCGTTTTCTGTTTGACTTGCACCAGGCTGAGCCCTTCCAAACCTCCTGGAAGGTGTCAGCGTGTGGTGGTGTGACTGAGGGGAGCAGTTCTTCCCTCCCAGACACCCATTTGCGTTGCTGTGATGGAAGCAACTTCCTTGTACAGGTTACTATTCTCCTCTTGCCTGAAATATCAGCATCAGAGAAGGAGTAAAATGATCAGATTCTGACTATCTGCTCTGCTGCTAAATACGCACACTAATATTTTTGTTTGGGTAAAGGGCACAATTCACAATCAAACCATGTGCTGACAACCTACACACCATCTCCTAAATCTCTGCCAGGAAATGTTTTTGCATTAGCAGCCTTCTCCTCTCCAAATGTCTCCTGTCCCCTCTCCAGGCTTCAGGGTTACTCTCAGTTTACCTTTGAATAAAAGGTAGCATCACTCAGGAGGTTAGTTTTGGTTTCTAATAAGCCATAAAATACAAAGTTCATGGCATTTGTGGGATCAGTGTTCCAGATTCAACTGATTGCCCAGGAGATGCTGCAGGTCCCTTTACATATCTATGTACTGTGTGCTGGAATCCAGTCGATTTTTAGTATTCATTACATTAAATAAGGGCAACTAAATATGAAGCCTGTCATTTCCCCCAATAGTGAATTGCAGGGTTTTTTTAAATGCCCGAGACAATGAAGCAACTGGAAATGTTGCTGTACCTTTAAATAAAGCTACCCCAATTCACTGCACACTCTCAGGGACAATTTAAATCAATAAATATCATTACAAAGTGGTATGTAAGCAATGAGATCGAATTAATGGGTTTATAGGCAAATGATGGACAGATAAGCACCGAGTGAGGCTGAGCTAATCTAACTGGATAGGAAGGAGCTGGATGTGGCAGGAAAGCGTGGATAAAGATCTTCAGGGACAAGACTGCATCTTAACTTGCCCTGTGATCAGCCCTGTTACGAAGGGAAAGGCACCATCTGTGGCTTCAAAAATCGCCTTCTCCCAGGTCCTGCCAACTTCTGCCTTTGCAAAAGGCTCCTCGGGATAAAGAACGGAAAGTGAATTATTCTAAACTATCTTGATCTGTTGAGCTGCACGCCCGTCCCCCCCCAACGCCTCCCAAACACCACCCCCCATCTCAATAAACCCGTACAGGCACTATAAATCCTGGAGGAGGAAAGTTTCCTGCAGCTGGAAAAAGCAAATGTTAACAAAGACTTTCAAGGCGCGTTCAACACCAGTAGCCCCCAGCCCCTGGCCTCCCCCAGCCCGCACCGCCTGTGAAACCAGCTTTGGTTTTCCCATTCAAAATAGAAGGAGCCACGTTTCTGGGAGAATTTCTGCAGCTCCCACTGGAAAGGAAAAAAAATAAAATAAAAAAATAAAGGGGGGGAGGGGGGGGGGAGGGCAAAAGGGGGCATTTAATGCATTTTTAGCCCCTGGCGAGAGATTTGCCCATTTCTGAAGCACAAATCGAGACTTGTTTTCCTCCAGTTATTTCAACTTTGTGTTTCCCCCGCACCCTTCTAAAGCCACCCCTCCCGCCTCCCTCGGAAAAAAAAAAAAAAAAAGGGGGGGGGGGGGGGGTGGGAAGCCCCCAGACCAAAAAAAAAAACCGTTTTCCAAGCGACCGGTGGAAATCAGTCCACGCTAAAAAAGAAATAAAGAAGGTAAATTAAAATGTCCATCGATCGCTGCGGATTTTCAAGCTGGAGGGATAGGGAAAAAAATCATCACCGACCCGGCGGAACCTGCGGAGAGAGGGAGAGGAGCCGCCTGCGCGTCTGGACGCGATGCCCGCAGCCGGGAGCGCCCGGCGCGGTGCGGGTGTGTGCGGGTGTGTGCGGGTGTGTGCGGGTGTGTGCGGGTGTGTGCGGGTGTGTCTGCGTGCGCCCCAACCGCCGCCCTTACCGGGAGCCCCTCGGGCGCGGGTCCGCGGCGCCGCTGGCCGCTCTGCCGGGGTGCCCGCCCGCGCCCCGCGGAGGCTGCGCGGCTCCGGCTCCGCCGCTCACTCCGCCTCGGCCATCGCCCGCTGCTCCGCTCCTCCGGGCTTAGCACCCAAATTTCTCTTCCCAATATTCCGACAGCCGCTATACAACAAAAGCTTTCTCTTTACGAAGACAGTAGTAATACGTCCCAGGGTAAACCGGATGTGAAATAGGCTGTGACTTCATGCCAGAGAGATTTTATTTTAGAAAGGAAGGTGGTACCAAGCTCTCATCTAGAGACCAATCCGCCCATTTTTTATATGCAGCACAATTTAACTTCCAGTGCTCTCGCCCTAATCCCTTTCTCTCTGGCTGCAGACTCAAATCCTTCCACAATCTGCAGCATTATTATTATTTGGGGGGGGGACGCTGCACGGCTGGGAGGAGGCTGCACTGAGAAGATTGAGACACTTGCAATTTACTAAAGAGTCTATTTTTAAGGGTCGTACCTTAAAAATACAGGCGATCTGCGTTAGCGTTCAACCTTTGATCACATATTGAATCATGGTACAAATATGAATGAAGGCGAGCTGGAAATGCAGCACTACGCGTGTGTGCCTAGCAGCTCTGTGTACCTATAGAGACCAGGCGGCAGCCTGGGGATGTGGGCAGACGGGGCAGAGATGCTGTGCAACTCTAATTAGACCCAAGTAACGTAGATTATGGGCGAGACCCGCAGTAAATCAGCTCCGGGACCTGGTGGCTCTCCCATACTTTCACATGCCTTTTATCGGTAGGTGCCACGTTCCCCCGGAGCGGCCCCAGGGCTCCGCCGAGGGCTGCGCCCGGGGGCTCCGAGCCCCCTGCCCCCTCAGCCCCACTCTCCCACGGGGCCGCCGGGGACCTGGTGCCCCTCGGTGCCCCACAGGGGACCAGAGGTGGGACAGCCCCGCGCCCCGCTCCGGAGGGAGAGGCGCTCCCGGCTGCTCCCCCGAGACGTGAATGGTGGCCCGGCCCTGACCCACCTGTGGACACCGAGGGGCACGGTTCTGCTTGAAGTTAACGGCCATTTAATCCTCCCCGGGCTACCGTCCTTCCCTCAGGTGAGAGCAAACTGGGTGAGCTCGGCGGGTGCTGATACTTCTGCGGAGTTGGATGCATTTAGCTCAAGGCACCGTTCATCAGCTCCAAGCCTTCTGCAGAAATGTCAGACACTGCTAACTGCCACAGGCACAGCGTGGTCAGCTGTCTTAGCCCAGTTCAGTGTAAGGATAAAATGAACTCCCCAGTTAACAGTACCTGTTACTTACAAAGCAACACCAGCAGACATGGGGTGGAAAAAAATCCTTATATTGTATGCACCTACTGGATTCCAAATACTGTCTACTTTCCCTCTTCTCAATGCCATCAGCAATCCAGTTTCTGTTCCCTCCCATGATGCCAGGCCAAGGGAGATCCACATCCATACATTTTGTCAGAAATAACCTGAATTGGTATCCTGTATTACAGTTAACCTATCTGTTGCAAGCTTATCCAGATTTTTAAATCAAATATTGCACATCCTCACTAAACACATTATTTGTCTGTTGCTGTAATAGTGTGAGAAGGATTTGCTGTGACCCAACAAACCAATGACATTCATAGCTAAGGCTGGCAATAGCTTCCAAGGGGCAGTCATATTGGATAAGTGCCTGACTTACAACAATCTAAATACTGCAATGATTTCCCTTAGCACAAGGAAAACAGAATTATTTTTTTTTAATCAAAGCCCCTAGTACACCAAGTTCACCTAGTCATCATGATCAGCATTAAATAGTCACAGGTTATTTTAAAGACTTGTAATGGACTTTTTGCGCAGTTTCCTGACATTTTCAATGTAGTTCATGTCATTTTGATTCAAGGTTGTTAGCAGTGCACAGAAAAGTAGGGAACAGGAAAACTTACTGACTTCCGAGGAAATTTTAAGTAGTGACTTTTCAAATCATCATAGATACACTATTTCTGCTTAGAGATATTTTCCAAATAAGCATTGTTTCCGCCTTTATTTGCTCTTAGCTATCATAATTTACTGGTTTTGTTCTTGCATGGAAACATGACACAGTTTTTCTTAAGCAACAAGTAAGTTGGGATCCCCAGCTGAGTTTACAAAAACAGCACAAGCAATTTTATTGAAGTACATGGACATTGTCTATTGTCTATTATCTACAATGTCCTTAAACTATTTTTTTCTAAATGAATCATGTATGTTTGCAAAAATAAATGTTCGACATCACTCAAGTGTTTAATTTTCCCCTTGTTTCTCATGAATGAAGAAATTAGAAGTACATTTGCTGTATGTGTGTGTCTGGGGTAGGTAGCTAGGTAGGCAGATGCACTGAAAAGTGAACGATTGAATGGCTAAGGTTCATGTACCTCTGTGCACTAAAATCTGAGCAAGTGGGCAGCTGAAGTAGTTTCACCAATGAGACATAACCTTGCATCTTATATTTTTCTTCTTGATTTATTTTAATTAGTTTATAAACAATGGTAACAGTTTTTTATTTTAATAAAGTGTCAAGGGTTACACAGGATGGTCTGTGTCTCCATGGACACAATTGCTATGTGCCAAAAGATGATGTGTTTTTCTGAGTTCTCCCTGGGTGAAAATATTGACCTAAAATTGGAAGTTGCTCACTCTCTCTCTAATTCTCATCTTCTCAGAAAGTAGGACAAAACTATTTTTCCTCCATGACTGAGGTTCCTGTCCATCAGTTCTCACACCTAACCCAGATTTTCCTGTTTCTTTTCAAGGGCTGTTATCACAGTTATCATTCCTACTATGCCATAGTAAATGCTAAAAATATTTGGACGTAATCAAACAAACAGGCTGTTTTGTAATAGATTGTGGTAACAAAATAACTGTCTTTTAAAGGGAAAAAAACCCCAACAAACCCAAACAAAAAAAACCCCGAAACTACTATAAAAGAAAACATCTTGTCTTTTAAAGACAAATATAATTTATTGTTGCCAACAGAAATACTTGTTCAAAGAGCAAGTGCTAAGTGGCAGATACATGTCTTGCAATTCTTTCTTTTTTCCTTTTCCCATCCAATTTCCACTGGTCCAATCCAAACACCACTGAGGGTAATGCATTTATCAAATAAGTCCATCTGTGTGTTTCTGGTGCCTAACTTCAGAGGCTATCTTTGAAACTCTTAAGCTATATATAGGTGAGTCTTAGGTCATATGATTTCATTCTTGAATTAATTGTTCAAATGAGAAAGGGAAGGTGCATTTGAACTTAAGGTCTCCAAATAACTCAATACTAGGTGATGTGCACTGTGTGGTTTTACAGTCACATTTGGAAAATGAAGATGCCAGGAAGACCTAGGTGTTTTTTTTCAAGCCAGCTTTATGACTCCATAAAGTTTTCAAAAAGAGACTCTGTCATTCATGTTACAAGGTAGTGTAGATCTAAATCCTTTAAAAACAAGATTATGAAATCTAAACAGCCAGCCAAAACAAACTTGGCACAACTACTACCTGCAACAATTTCAACCTTGATGCTAGTCTAAGTGGTTAGTAGCAATGAAGTTAAACCAATTTAATCCCATTTTGGTAAAATAAATATATTACATGATGGATTAAAATAGATCTAGAGAAATATTTTTAAAGCAGTTATAACTATTTTTTGCTTTTAAATTTTTAGTAAACACATTTTTGAGAACTGACCTATTCCTGAAGTGCCTGCATCCTCTCTGTATATATACACATTACAGACTATTTACATACATCACCAGGAAAGAATTTTTTTATTTTAGTGTTGTGGGTTTTAGTATGTTATTCTTTGTGTGTGCAAAATATACACATTTTCTTTTAGTTTAGGAGCATATATAAAACAACTGCAATTCCCCAGCATATATAAAACAACTGCAGTTCCCCAGCAGAATGCTTTGACACAATGTGTCCTGAATAGCCAAGGGATTTGAATAAAGCAAATGAAACTCAGAGATTTACTGGCACACAGCAGATCAGATAAAGAATTAAAACAGAAAGACCATCTGCTTCAAAGCTTTGAACTCTTATTTACAAGTCCTCATTGTGTGATTAAATGGAATTATTTTGTTAAATATATGATTAGAATTTGATTTCTAATTTACTGTGTTTCAAAAATATATTGAAGAATAGCTATTGACCCTTTGGTAGATGTAATGAAATGTAGTTGCCTGACTTTTCTTTTTCTCCCCTTTTATTTAGAGGCACGGTCAAGAAAACAGGACATATAATTGTCAGCTAGTGTTTTTATAAAAGGCAAGTTATCAAAAGATATAAAAAAGTTCAGTTTTATGACGGCTTTTTTATTTACAGTAAGGTTTTATCCATTGCATCCTAAAAAAAAAAAAAAAAAAAAAAAAAAAAAAAGAGTAGAAAGGCAAGTTCCAGAGAAACAAATGAGAATCTTCATGAAAACGAGTTGCACTTTCAAAGATTCAGACTGAAATCCAATGCCCATTGAAGACATATGAACGTTCTTTCTAAATCTGTGTTGAAAACTGAAAGTGGCACTTCTTTGAACCCATTGTCTATTAAAAATTGAATAGAAATGTAAAATAGCTGATGCCCAGAAATTTAGAGATGGTGATTATCTCTTGAATTTTGATGTCTCCAAATACAGTATTTCAAACAGAAACTTACACGTTTCTCAAACTTTCTAATCCAGAGACAGCGGTTTGTTACTCCTTGCCCCACTGTTCCAAAACATCACCACAAAATTCAATCCATGAAGACAGAAATGGAAAATTATTTCCTAGATAAGAATAGGATTTCTTGTCTGATGTCAGAAAGAAGTAATGGGATCAGTAGTGATCACTGATGAGATCTTTTTCAGGAGGCTTTTCCTGTAACAGTTGGATTTATCTATAGTGGAATACGAACACCACATATTTTTATCTCCTCTGCTCTAACTCATTGCTTCTGATGAGGTGAAGTCTTGACTAGAAATCTACAACCTCCTGGAGCTTTCATAGCACCACTAGTATAAACTCAGCACACCTACTACAACTAGGAACTTCCTCCCACAAAAAGGGAGGAGTATACTCGACATCCTGGTGTGGATGTCACTCAGCCTTCAGAAATAAGAAAATAATTTTGTGGTTCACTGTCCTTCCTGCTCTGCAGTTAGAAGGAAAAATTTGTTTGGGACACAGACCTTAGAATTACGACTTGTGTTTTGATATTCTTAATGACAGTTCATGTTCCTGCAGACCAATGGGCTAGCCCGTAATTTCATATTTTCTTGAGCAACAGTATTGATCCATAATGACGATTTTTTCTAAAATCATATAAGATAAAAATTTGTGTAAGTAAATATTCTAGATTATTCAAAGTTACTGAAGGTTAGTTTTTTTTTCCTTTTTTACAATTTATCCAACAATACAATATTTAGTACACTAATATTACTTTACTTGTTACTTCTTACCTGTGGATAATGAAAATAAGTGACTATGAAAAGAAAGCGAGCAAAGTAAAATAAATACTTACAGAGATAAGAAGCAATAAAATACTTTAAAAAAAAAAAACAACAACAAGAAACAAATAACTAAGAAAAAGAGTAGTAGGGAAAAATTTGGTTCATCATTGTCCTACTATAAATATTTGCCTTTTAACAAAAAGATGTAGTCAGAATATCTCCACCTGAATTCAGAGAGATGCTTAAAATGTGTTTAAGTGTATCCCTATTCAGCCAAACACTTAAGAATCTACTTAATGTTATGGGTCATAAATATTCTTAAATTTAAATGTGTCACACTAGGATGAATTTTGCTGCTTTGCTGCTTTGGAAGCCAAGTACCTTGCTGACTTCTTAGGTGACCTTAAACACATTTAATTTCTCTCCCTGTCTAGCTGCCTCTATCTAGAATGACAACACGCAACCTGTGGAGCTCAGTTAGCCACAGTTCCTGTATGCTTCAGGGAGTGCTGTGCTAAGTTGGAGCTTTCTGGCAAATAACTGTTTAGAAACCACAGAAAAGTTTGTGAAGCAAAGGTAACACACATGAGCTTGTCAGGTGCTGGTTCCCACTGTCGTTTAGTGTTTGAGTTGCTCATTCTTCCTCCTCCACTACCTTCCTCACTTCTTAGAGATGGTGAGGAGGAGGCTTTTCAGATGATTTTATCTTCCAGTTGGACACACTGAGTGCTTCCTGCCTGCTGATGTTATTGTGTGAGGTACTTGCTTAATTGTAGTATACTATCAACACAGTCTTTCATGCCCTGTCCTGTTCTAAAGTTTGAAGTCTGCTCTAGAAACAGCAGACTAAACATTTCAGTCACATTCAGATTTTAAAATTTCATTTTTGTGTGACCTGCTTAGTGCTAAAAATCCAAGTGTAGTCAGGCATAGCAGATACAGATGAGGAATCCATGGGGACAATCATTCGCAAAGTGATATAACAGTTTGTTTTTATACTTAGCTTTTGCACTCATCTCTTTTAAAGTCCTTATCCAAAAGACAGTAATACAACTTTTCTTCATTTTCCTTCCAATTAAAAATTATTTCTATTTGGTTTTATACCAACAGACAACAACTGTGTGATTTTCCCAAAACTTCTGTGCCGGGACAATTAAAGGTCCAGGTGTTACTGGCAGACATTTACAGGCAATATAAAAGCAGGGTAGGTTGCATACAAGCTTTCCTCTGGCCCAAGGCTCCTTGTTGCTATGCATTTGGCTTTCAAGGTATGTTTTTTCCTGATTTCTTCTGTGGTTTATGTTGCTTGTTTCTACTGTTCTGGATTAAAACTTGATGTATGTGTTTCGGATGCTCTTGCAGAGCCCCCACGACTAGTCAGGCAGAATTGAAATTTTGATGTTGCCTAGAGATCTGCTTGATGAACTTTTAATTTTTTCTTATTTATTTTAACATACTGATTCACCTACATTTGCTGTTCTGTCTATTTCATTATGGAAATATACCTCATAATTGTTATATTTATATACCAAGCTTTGCAACATGAAGTCCTCATTTATAATAGTTAGCATATGTGGTTATGTTATATGAGGAAATTATTGCTTTTGTTCAAAAGCAGCTGAAATAATTGCTGGTCTATAGAGGCAAAACCCCAAACAATTAAAAATCAATATTTTCTGGACATTATGAATGAATGTAAATATTACTTAGAATTCAGATGGTGTTTTAATCTAAAGTTGTGCTTTATCCTGAGACAGAGCTATTAACAGTACAAATGCTGAAGGTCTCTGATAATCCAAGGTGATTCATGTGGTGTTTTAAAATGTAACCAATAATTTTTAATGTTGAATAGCATAAAGAGTTTTGTAGGAGTAAGGATTGGCTCCTCTGCACGTCACGTGTAAACTGGCACAGCTGTGCTGGGTTCATGTGGTTTGTTGCAGCAGCTGTGGGTCTGGTTCCTGCCTACTAATCTGTTTTAACAAGCTCAGCAATTGCTATGAACAGCTAGGTTTGCTCAGGTAACATGAAAAGTCAGTCAACTTATTCAGCATTCATAGTCTTTACTCACTGCTTTCATAAAAATGTTACATTTATGTAATCTTTGTAGCATGGATATTGGTGTGCACTTTTACTTTTTTGGAGATTCCATGTACCAATATTAATTTGTTTTGTTTTAAAGCTCAAACTGTTTCTTATGAAAATTAGGAAATGTGTCCACATAGGAACAGTGCCTCTTCAGTCAGTAGTGGTTCCTTACAAAGAGGTGTTTAGTTTTTTCTCTTTTTCACTGCTGCCAATCAAAAGTAAAGTACTTCAGATTAGAAAAATATTCAGGCTAACAGTCACTGGAGTGACTGGGGAGGAAACTGTTTTTTCACTTGTGTCAGCTTTGCTGTGAGAAAAGAGCTCTGTAGTTTTGAGAGTAATTCAGTGGCATGGTTATGGAACCACCTTCTTGGTTACCACTGGCTACCATTACTGGAGGGAAGTGGAATGCACAGGCTCTGAACAAAGAAATGTTATTGTTAGCAATATATCAAGGAGTGATAAGAAGGTTGTCTGACCTGTTTTGTGGTAAGGCAGTAAGTAAAGGAGTCAGATGGTCATTTTGAAAGTAAAACTCTGATCTGCAGGTCATTAAAGGCAGGGTCCATCTAACCCATCTGCAGCTGTGACTAATTAATTAGATCCCTAAATTCTCATGTAGACACCATTTATAATCAGAGTGATAAAATGACTCTGTTTACTTTTTTAACCTTGTTGAAATGGAATGATCATTTTTTCATAGGGATATATCCCATTATACTAAACAAGACTGATAAACATTTACATAAAATTAGTTATGTAAATACCATAGAGGATTGTAAAGTCAGGCCTATAGAATATTGGTGCTGTTCAGTAGTAGTTCTGAAGGGCTGTCTTTTTTTACAGTTTCTTATTTGTATCTGCACAACTGAGAGTTCAAGGCAAACATCCAACACAACAGCATTTTGATACTGAGCTGGGTGTGATGCAGTGACTATATCCTCCATTTTTTCAGGACAAAAAACCCAACCATATGTGAGATCATTTGCTGAGAGTGAAAATACTTGCAAACCTCCTTGCAAATTACAAGCAGTGTTATTCACTAGCATATATCATTCCAGCAAGAATTTTAGAGGCCTAAATATTGAAATGGCTTAAGTCTGTATCACAAAGCAATCGGGATGTGACATTTGTCTTACCAGCATTCTGCAGCAAAATCTTTAAACGCTTTGTCATGATGTCATGAACTTCTCTTATTTGTTAGTGGTGCCACTGTACCCCTGACTGCAAAACTGCTGGTATTTTTTTGATTATGCATAGTGAGTTGCTGTAGTAGCTAAAATATGTCAAGGTATGCTTTGCCTTGGGTGAAAAAGAGAGTGAAGGCCCTATTCTAAAGAAAGTGGTAAAACCTAAACAATTAGGACAGCAAACCAGCATGTGTCTGCATACACAAGTGGTTAGTCAACAAAATTGTAGTTACTGAAACCTCCTAATACTAGATCTTTGGTAAACAGCAACTAGAAAGGGCTCAGCCTTGGACTCTATCTGCCCAACCCCCTTCCCCAAGAACCAAAACAGAAGGAAGACGTAAAGTAAATCTTCTGATGGCAAGAAGTTCACTAGCACAAAATACATGCTGTACAAAATAAGGTCTGTCTAAACTGAAAATTTTGTTGTCATTTAGGAGAATCAATCAGAAGTTCTTATGAAAACAATTCTGTATATAAATTATTTTTTCCACCCATTTTTTCTTCAAAGAACAGAAAATGAACTCTTTGCACTTTTCCCCCTACAGTTGCTCCATTAACTTTTCCTTGTTTTATCTTCTCTCTTTTTTTGAAATTGAGTAAAATACAAAAAAAAAATTAACAGTCACCAAAGCCACTCAAACATTTATTTCCCTGGTTCTGAAATGCACATTCATTCAGCATAATAATTTCTATTATCTAATGCTAAAGCTTCTTTTCCATGAGTATTTGTTGTAGACACCCACAGGAGTGGGTAACAGGTTGTAATTCAGATTTTCCCATTCAAGCTGAAAGATTTTCTTTTTCTATGTAGCATAGCAGGAATGTGCATCCTTCAGAAACTCTTGCAATCTGAATGCTGAAAACTCATCCTGCAAAAGCAAACTTGAATACTTGATTCCATGAGAGATGTACCACCCTTAAGGTAGCAGAGGGGGTGTTCCCAGCTGTGCCTGGCCCTGTGGCTCATGCACGTGTGCTGACATTGCCCATAGGCTGTAGGAAAAACACCTTGCATCCTACCAAGGGGAGATGCCAGGGACCATCTTACTCCTGAATTCAGTGGGGCATCTGGGAATTTTGTAGACATGGGGAAAGATATTAATGATCAGGATTCATAAATGGGTTAATTAAAGCAGCAATTTTACACCTCCCTGGAAGTGTTCAAGGCCAGGTTGGGCAGGGCTCTGAGCAACCTGGTCTAGTGGGAGGTGTCCCTGCGTATGCAGGGGGGGTGGAACAAGATGGTCTTTAAGGTCCCTTCCAACCATGCTGTGATACTCTTGATTTCTTCTTCTGACTTCTTGAGTACTGACTCAGTCACAATGCCCACGGTAGCCATGCACTTGCATCAAAGATAGCCTTTTTTAGCAACTTGATATCTAGAAGAGGCCTTTATGCTAGTGTTTAATTTGTATTGTATGGCCTTTTAAAGCAAATCTGGCTGATCCTGTTTGCACCTGTCTTGCTCTGGATATCTTCATCTACTGATTTATACTACTTGATAATCAAAGCCAGCCTATGGTAATTAAGTAGTGATAGTAAATTTTATTTATGTTAAATTCACTTTACCTTTGCTGTGTATTTAGGACTGATATAGATGTTAAGCATGCCAGTATCTATGTTCCTGACCCTCAAAATTCTTTTAGGGAGGGAGCTGCATATACCTGTGTGTGGTTATGCCAGTCATGTGCTTCCCTGACTTAGAATGTTGCCTCCCTGCCAGCAGCATCCTGCGGAGATCTCTTTTGTTTGCTTTTCTTACCCCACCTCTGCAAGAATAGACCTTGGCTATGTAGAAGTCTGTGTTGTCTGCATCAGCAGACCTGCTCCTTGTCCTAAGTGTAATAATTGTATAGGATTTTCAGTGGCATCAGTTTCATTTTTTCCTTCCTTGCTGTATGCGGGCATTTTTGTGTGTACTAGTAGGGAAAAAGAGATTGATCATGTGGGTTTGTTGAGCAGCTTATTCCCCTCCCCCTGACAGAACTTTCTATCAATAGTGAGGCAATTTCTCTTACTAACTGTGTATATAATCACTAAAAATCAACTACTACAAGAAAAAAATGAGGCCATTAATTCATATTTTAATTTATATATTTTATTTTTATAGCAAGCACCAGCCATTTAATTTCTGTGACTGAGCTTATTTAAATAATTCAAGCTGAGAAAAAGAGCACAGCTTACTCCTCAGCAAATTAATTGTCTACCTGTAGAAGCTATTATTAGCGTAGGACCTATTGAAAATAATCTGATAAAGATACTGCTTAGAAGTAGATCATTTCATTACAGTGTTGATCTCAACCAGCTTTTATAGGGCTAGGTGCTACAAAAAAAGGTAGGGGTGGCTGCATACACTTGAAACTCTTAGGCTGGGGTAGGTGCATACACTTGAAATTTAGACAAACCAAATATCAGTGAAAAACAGTCTTGGATTGCTTATACCTTGTAGAATATTTATTATATATATACTTATATCTAAGTTCATTTACTGGTGCAAAGTCAGTGTGAAATAGCATGTGCCAACAGCTCGAGGTTAGAAGCTTGGTTTAAGTCATCTTTAGTGAAGAAACACAGGTTATATATTTTCACAAATGGTAGCCTGTTTTATTTCTTTTGTAAGTTTTGCGCTAAATTACATATGATTACTGTTAAATAGTGACCAGTACTGCTTCCAACAATGAACAGAAAAAAAACTACTGGTTGGAAAAGTCTGTGTGCTAAAATAAGATAGTAGCTCAGAGCACCATCCACCCAAACAGATATTACAGACAGAAAAAGAAACAGTTTTCGTAATTAAGGTGAATCAAAGCATTTTAACACCTTTAGAGCAAATTCTATGACAGAAAAGCTATTTTAAGGACCACTGCAATGAAGAATGACTGACAATATGGAGCAGTACAGAAGGGACCTCATTAGTTGATTTACAGGAGGATGAAATTGGAAAGCTAAAGCTTTCAGAGGGCAAGAGTCAGGCAGTGTAACAAGGAAGTCCTTATAAGAACTGTCTGTTCACCTATTATATGGAACGATGGCAGCTGAAATTCAAATGAGAAGTGTATTCAGATACTGTGGAGAAATGTTAAATATATAAACTGTCCTATCCTCACAGAATTAGCTGTTACTGAATTTAGCATAAAAATGCAAAGATGCAGACAGAGCTGTCCTGATAATGAGTAACGGGCAAATACTTACTTACTATGAGATATTTTTGTTTTATAGTAATGATGGTATCACAGTGAGAATTAAATATCAACATCAGAGGCTTTTATGTAACTCATAAGGTAAAAATAACTTGGAAGTAGTTTTTTTTTAGTGCAGTAATTTGGAAGCTTTGCTTTATTAAGCAGTAGTAAGGATTCAGAACTGAACAGGTATTTCAGATACCTATTCAATCTTCACTAAAAATTAGCAAAATACAAAGTAAAAATCCACTAAGGAATTAAATTTATGTAGAAGCTTTTAAAATTTGCTGGGAAACATGCTATATTCTTCCATTGTTATAACTACATGAGAGACAGTCCATTAGAGTGGCAGGGGACAGGCAATTAATGGGAATGTACAATAGGCAAAACTTCTTCAACTTGTCTTAGCACAGACTTAACTGCCATAAAGGAAAACGTTTTAAGACAATGAAAACTGTAATTTTTAAAAGACTCTGAAAGGTGGATTGTCATCCTTTCTACATCTCTGACCTTCAAGTATTATATTCACATGTATTCTCTTTCTTAATAATTCAATCAGACTTTTTAGTGTAGCATACAACAGTTCCTGTTAGCAGCAGGGGAAGGCAGGTTTTCCTTGCCTCACCAACAGGTAGCACCCAGAGGACTTGGTCCCAGCATGGCCTGTGCAGAGGGGTTTGTGTTTCAGCAAAGGAGCAGGACTCTATACCCCTGAGCTTAACAGCTGTGGCAGCTGAGTGTGTGTGCATTCACATTTGAAAGTATGCAACCATGAGACACAAACATGCAGAGTTAAAGATATTTTGCAATAAAAAGTGTACAAATGAAAAGAAATACAAGGAATAACACCACAGCAAGAGAGCCAAGGTGCAACATAGTCTTAATGCAGCTATTGTTTTCTTGAAAATAAGGGTAGCTGTGAACTAAATTATAATACAGTGGTCCTTATACCCAGGTCCTTCTTGGACCTTTGGATGACATGTGCTGCTCAATTAAGCAAAGCTGAGAAAGATTTAACCAACAAAACATCTTATGGATTTTTCTGTAACAAAACACAGAGAACTGAAAGTCAAAGCTATAAGACACTATCAAATTTGCATTAGAAAAATTTTGCACCACTGTTAACAGGTCTGATCGTGAACTATGCGTCCATCATTTTTATAAGCCATTATGTTTGTTGAATTCCTTTACAGAAATTGCTCTTTAAAAGAGTATTAACAGTATGTAATTTTAATACATGCATTATATTCTCAATTCCTAGTGTTAATCTCCCAGCACCATTCTTCAGCTACTAATACATCTAGTTAAATAGCTTTCTGTACAGGATTACAGAGGCAGTAACTATATACCATGGATGAATTACAGAAGTAATTTAATATTTCAAACATCTATTTATATTGTGACACTTTTCATCAACTCAGAATTTGCAATTGTTTGCATAGAACAGAAACTACTCCAAAAAGTCATCAAGTAAGTCAAGGTTTCTGAAATCCGGTGCCACATCATGAAACTTTAGCTATTACAAAGGGTCAAGATTTTATCCTTGGTCTGGTTTTGATGGCATAACTACAGTTGCATTTATATCTTATGTCCAAGGTTATTAAGGATCTCCCTAAATCAAAACTCAGGGAGATCAGTAAGTTCTATGGATCTTGGAAGCTCATTAGGCAGAGAATGGGCTTGCTCTTGCTCTTAATGAATGCAGTCGTGTCATTCCTGTCTCTTGGCCTTCTGTGTGGATTTCCAAAGTCTTGTTTTGGAATTCAGAGGAGTTACTATGTGGACTTGCTTGGGATCCTGTTCCTACTACAAAGCTGCTTTCAAGAATCTGCAGAAGACTAGCACAGATAACTGACCTTTCCAGGAAAAATGTGAATGTCTTTTATTAGCAGCTTTGCAGGTTTAAATATATATATTTTTTGTAACACTATTAAGAGAACTTTAAAAATACGTGCACTCAAAACACCTTGCTTTTTCTTCAGTATCTCCAGAATTTCACATCGTACTTTCTAGACCTGAATAAGACAAGCAACAGCATTAGATTAATCCTTAATCCTTCCAGCAAAATTATTACACTGCATCTGTGCTGTACTGACACTGCTTCTGGCCAAATAAGTGAGCCACAGTAAAAAAAAAAAAAAACAAAAATGAAGAACAAAACCAACAACCAAAAAAACCCCCACCATTTTATTCTTCCCTCAGTACCAGGAGACTTGCTGACATTCACATCCTGCCTTGTGAGATCCAGCCAATAAAGTCAGTAGAAAAGGATTAAAGCTCAGGAACTGGCAGAAATCATAGAACTTCATTTCTGTTCTTTTCCCTTGCACATTTGCATCTAGAGAACAACTGAACATTTCTTTTACTTTAGGTTTTCTTGGCATTGATTTTCATGTGACTGTATTTCTTCCAAGTTCAAGAAAAAGACCCTTCATGTATAGTATGATAGTATTGACTGCCAATACCTGTGATTTTTATGTCAAGATATAAAACTTAAATGGATCGGCAGGGTTCTTCAGGGTCTTGTTTTCCATCACCTCATGAAAAGGAAATACATTTTCAAGATAATATGGATGAGATTGCAATAGGAAGGGAATAAAGTCAGCATTCTGCCCTTGATAAAATACAAACACCTGACATCTGTTTGATCTTATTCCTTGACAAGACCGGCTCATTGTCTCTAGAAAAGCTGAAAAAAAACTTTGTAGCTGAGGAACATTATTATGGCAAGGAAGCTTCTCTCACTCATACTAATCACCATTGGCATGCTGTATATACACATATATGATATGTTACTGACAGCCAAACGGCCAAGAAACTGCCACAAAGGCTGTTTGCAGCTCCATTTTGTTATGGTGGTTTAGAAGTCTTATAGCTCCCTTCTTCCAAGGGCTTGGAAGCATGGTGTAATTTGGTAGCCCAGGAAGCTACTTCATGCTCTGGTGCAGCCTTAAGTGCAAGCAAATCCTTCATATTAAGACTCCACAGGATGCAAAACCTGTAACAGTGGGGAAGCATCTCTCCAGGAGTCTCCCTGTCTTGTAGCCTGGATGTAAGGGGAGCAGGTTTCCTCCCAGCAGCTCATTGGCTTATCCCTCAGGACAATGTTTCTTATTTGAAGTTTGGCAGTGGTGGGTCAATCCTGATATTCTTTTGGTAAGGAGAAAGATATAGTTCCAGATTGAATTTCAGTATTAAGTTTCTAATAGTTATTTCTGTACCTAACTTTGAGCAATGCATCAATACAAGTCTTCTATGAAAAACTGCTTTCTCTATAGGGTTCTTCTCTCTAGCTGATACACTCAGACATATTCATGGGGAAACTGGGTTTTCTGGGCATACGGTAGGATTCAGATAAAAAAATAAAATACCTAAATGCAAGGTCCAAAGTAAGTTTTCAGGCAGAAGATGCCTCTGTGCTGGGGCATACCAGCCTTATTTCAGAGAGATGCCACTGACAAAACTTACAATACAGTGTCATGACTCCCTAGGTCTTGAAAACTTTCCAACAAATTATGTCACCAACACCACTGAAATCAAGAGGAAGAATGTTCACTGATAGCAAAGGCAGACAAGTTTGGCCGATTTATTTTTAACCTGCTTAAAATATGAAGTCAGCGAAGATCATGTGTGAGGGCACTGTCATGTAATTGAATCCATTTGGGGGAGCAGGTATTGATAACAAAAGTGCTGGAAAAATAATTTCCTGTTCAAAGGGACATCTACTTTAAAAAACTATTTTGCATTTTCAAGTCTTGTTAGATCTTTTAATGAAGGGTACTTGTATACACGGGCTAAATATAATTCAGAAATTGTAGTGGGAATGGGTGTGATTGTGTAAACTGTATATCAAAAGTTGCTTGTGGTCATGCTTTAAACAGACTATCAAGATTGTTTCTTTATTTAGGCTGTATGTCATGTTAGGTGTAGCAAGTCTGACTAAAATTTGAACACTTTTTTGACTGAGTAAACCTTTAAATGTCTCAGAGGTTCTCCGTTATTTTTAGTTACATTAGCACAATAAAAAGGCCATCTTGCATGCATACTTGATCCTTAAAGTGTATAAGACCTGGTCGTTGTTTCAAACTTGTAATTGAATGTTCTTTTACATACACATTTCTTTACAGCCCAAGAGAACAACAATATTAATTGGTGAAATACCCTCTAAAACAGTCAAACCCACACATTTGCTAATGTATTCTCCTTGTAGGAAAAATTGATCAAGTGAGGATTTGCTTTTGAGAGTTTTTAGTGAAACTTGGCATTTAATTTAAAACAATTATCTATAACTCTAAATTACCTTAATTAACCTTTCCTCAGAATTAGTAAAATGTCATTAAATTATATTAACTACCCAAATCTTTATGTAATATACCTTGTATTAAAAATTCAGTGTGGATTCTGACATAAAACTGATTTTTAGCTCTTTCCATCCCTTATGAGGACATGCAGAATTGTTAGCAGGTCATTTACTCCAGGGAGGGTGACATAATAAATGCACTGAAGTCCCAGGTAAGAGTTCATGGGTTGTAGTAGAAAAAATGCACTTTAAGCTATGTTAATCACAGTGGCAAACAGTCAAGGAAGAAATTTTATTTTATTACAGTTTTTCATAAATTTGAGTACTAAAGAACATTCTTAAGATACAGTAAAATGTGAGTATTTTCAGAACAGATATGTACTGGTACCATAGTAATATTATTTGAAATAAAATTTTAAAATATAAATCTTGCAGATATTAGTGTCATTGAATTAGTCACAGAATTAAAGATGCTGAAATGCATATATATTTTTCATTATGAGATGCAAATGACATAATAAACAGATTGAAATTGGGCTGTCTGTGATTAAAACAAAACTGAAGTCTTTAAGTGCTTCCCAATTTTAGTCAATGGCCAGGTACAAGTGTTCAATTTGGATATGAAATGCTTATTGCTTGATTCTGTGATTGTAGAGTACAATAATTAAAGGCTGATGAATGTTTTATTAGTTCTCTTAAAATAGACACCATCACTTTCAGTTTAGATTCCACTCCTGTTCACTTGCTGAGCTAACTATAGATCTGAAGATTGGGGGCTTTGCCAGAGATTGTATTGTCTATATTTATCACACACTTACACACTTAAAAGTATATCAGTCGGTATTTTTTAAAAGGTAGATTTAATTAAGCTTCTATTTTTTTCTCTGCTTGTCTCATTCCTATTCTGTGCTCAGCATAATCAAGTATAAGCACCTATGAGTAGTGAAGTAGGAGACACCCACAGTGTCAGTGTTTTCCATCTGCTCCTCCTGTAACTCCAGCTGTGCTGGCTGGGACAGCTGAGCATGCCCTGGAGGGGGGCAAACCCCTGGTCAGGCCCTGCATTTCTTGGTGGCTGAGTTGCATTATTTTCTGGGCAGTCAGTTTAGTGACAGTCATCCCCTGGGGCTCTTGAAGCCCACTTGCCTACCTGGAGATTGAGCTGGGGCCAGGAGTGGGCATGGAAGTGAAGTCTTTCCATACTGATTAGCAATAAAGACACATTCTTCTGGGGCCTTTGGCC
The DNA here is from genome assembly GCF_020740795.1 of Apus apus. Taxonomy (NCBI): domain Eukaryota; kingdom Metazoa; phylum Chordata; class Aves; order Apodiformes; family Apodidae; genus Apus; species Apus apus. The sequence goes on along the minus strand of NC_067294.1, from coordinate 12,260,459 downwards.
TGACGCATGTAACTTATTTAAGGTATATAAATAGATGGACATTAAAGTATTTTACTAAACTGAAGCATCAACCTGGATATTATCTCTTTGGCTGTCTACTGTTTCTGTAATATGTATTTTTAATAAGATCTTCTGTCCTATATGAAAGATAAATGTCAAATATAGAATTCATAGGAATGGTATAAAGGATTTTAAATTTTTCAAATTGTAGTTAAGATCTAACAGTATATAATCCATACTATAAGACAAGGTGAGAAATGGTTATTTCTGCTGGGATAAAATTTTAGTAGCTCAAATCCAATGGTGTCATTAAACAAAATAATAGATTCTGTTGTACCATTGTGCATAAATGAAATCATATTCTGAACAGTCTCGGTTAATGTCTGTTCTTTGAAGTAGATGTGGACTTTCAGAATGTGTGTGCACGTGTGTGTATCTATATTTAGCAATATATATGCATATATGTTGATCTCATTTTGTATCTCTGCATCTTTCAAAGCAAACTAATATGACTATCTGATCTGTAACCATGAATGCTGAATAATTAAAATAATTCTTATACTTTTTTATTTAATAGTCATAGCTACAGGTCAGAGGAGTTTATTTATCTTTAACTGCAAGGAAAGCCTTGGCTGCGGAGCCTTTGGGACTAATAGTAAAGAAAGTCTCTTCTCAGTGCAAGAAAGGAGAGACACTGAAATAACCTTTGGCATGCTAGTCAAGGGAGCTGTAGTTTTAAACTCTTGCAGAAACTATAGCTCATATAGAGAAAACTCAAAGGATTCAGCAAATTATTTTGTCACTTTCACACTGCTAATTACCAGGTAAAATCTGAACATTGAAGCCAATAGGTTTCCTTCAGGTATTTCTTCCCTGTAAAATGTAACCTCCAACAGGAATAATGAAGCCTAATCAACAATGTTATGTGTAACCATTGGATCACTGCTATCTTCTGTAGTTAGTTTGAAATAATGGCATGTATCTGTTTCCCAGGACTTACCTTAGTCTACAGAGTCCCTTTGGAGTGGGGGAGCTAGCTCTGCAGTGACAAACTGCTAGTGCATCAGCTAAGTGCAGGCACCTCAGCCTGTAATAAAATCTTGCCTCTGTGAAAAGATGGAGGGGCTGGATATAAACTCACAGGAGTTCATGGAGAGGGTCTAAAAATGTCCTGGCTCTGAATACATTCCACGTGGAAAGGAATAACGGAATCTATTTTGCTGAGAATGCATTATTTTAAGCATATCTTAAGCAGAAGGCAAAGCCACTTAGCAGACAAACTTGCAGAGAGTGCCCTTGCTGGAAATGTTGATGCTTTTTCATAAGGGGATGCTGTGCATGCTAATATGCCAGTGCAGTGCTCAGCTGGTGGAGCTGGGCAAAGCGAAAGAGTAAAGACCTTGTAGGGAGGTCATCCTCCTTTGGGAACATCACCTTTGAAAACGCCTGCCATTTTGGGCAGCCCGATACATTCTGAAAGCAGAAGATTTTCTCTTCAGAAGTCTTTCCGTAAGCCCCAGGGACAAGTTATTTCTAGCAGGGATGATTAAGCAGTATGCAGAAAGGGTTGCACGCCATCAGAGACAGGGAAATCAATCCTATCCTCAGTTTGGTGGTGGTATTTGTTCAAGGGGCTTGTATGAGCTCCTGAAAGAGCCCTCTGGCAGAGCCAGTGCTCCTGTGCAGGGTCTGCAGGAGCTGGGCTTAGGGGGTACTAACGTAGCTGATGCCTGCTCACAGCTATACAGGAAGTTTCTGTTTCTCTCTCTGTTAGGGAAGGTATTTAAATTCACTTGGCAGTCTGAGCACATGAGTTCTTTCTGAAAGAGGTTTACTGCTGAAGGTTATGCTGTGCTTTTCTTTAAGTCATAGAGTTTTAAGTGTTAGAGTTCTGGATAGTGAAACTACAAGTAATTTCTTCTGACTGTAGTTCTCTAGAAAACATAAATTGGATTCTTCTTTTCAGACAGCAATAGTTTACAGCAATCCTGTTAGTCTGTTCTGTGTTGGGGGCAAATACTGCAGCCTCTCATTTTCTGTACTACATATCACATATTTCCTGCCTCTTCTATTCTTTTTTTATTGTATGTTGGAAGGGGAGCAAAGCCTTTAATCACCAGTCTCAATTCTCAAATATTTCTGCATGGAATGAGAAAGAATAGATGAAAGTATGAATGGCTCTATAGGAAGTGTTTTGCTATGGGAACTGTTTAAGATGGAAGCCATTTTGATGAGCAAGAATATATGTTTGGACAGTGTTCGTAATTTAATCCATTTCTGAACAGTATTCATTCTGTGGAGGAACAGCTTAATCTCTCTTAAAATACATAAAGCAAAAGAAACAACAAACCATCTCTACATTAACCTCTGGAAAGAAGTGTTATTAAAATGTATTTGATTTTTATTTGAGAATTATGAATTTTTGGGAAGAGCATTTCTGTTTGCCCTAAAAGGATTTAAAGCAAATAAGGAAGATGGAACTTTGAATTGCAAAATTAGTCACCTCTAAGAATAAAACTTCCTTTTGAAAATGGGAATGTTAATTATTAATCACCTCCAGACACTGTCTCCTGGAGTTTCTATGAGATTGTTTTTTTTTATTTGATTATAAACATTTTTTTACTAATTAGCCATTTTTTAAAATTCTTCTCAGTCATAGAGAGATGCCTGCTGATTAGGGTGGAATTTATCAAGTGTAGGACAGCCTTTTTTTGACAAAGAGCAGAAAATAACAGGAACAAAAGCATCTGAAGATGTTCAAAACATAGTTCAGAGGAATTTGTTTCCTCAGTCTCTCACATGCACATTTATTGAAGACTGAAAATTTCCAAGCTGAGTCAGAGTCTTCCCCCCCCAGTTTTGTTTAAAGAAACTGAAGATAAATAAAGGGAAGGAATTTTACACACATTCCCAAGTTGTTTGAGGGTCTCTTATATTTCTGTTTGATAATATGCTTCTGCCCAGCAAGTAATACCCTTCCTTCTGGCCAAAAATGACAGCACTGATTATTTTTTTTCATAGCTACAGTAAGCACCACAATGGGCTATGCATGACCACACCAGCTGTCTCCAGGTAACTAAAGCTGGTGCTGGAGGAATGCTGATGAAATGAACTCTCTCAGCTCCCTCTTTCCTTTGTATATCTAACTTCTATGGTTTATACCCAAAGTCTGGCTCACAATTTAAGCAGTAGGGTTGCTAAATACTGAAAATACTAAGTGCAGTGATCTGTGGGCTTTAGTTAGAGAATTTTTCAGTAGGAGCTCAAAGCTCACATACAACAGAAGACCTTCCTGGTTTTGTTTTTATTTCTTTTTAAATTGTCACATAAAATAATATTTTGTCCTGGAATGAGAGAGGAGATTTCTTTGGGTCTGTTAATTCATACCTGATGGCTGGCAAGGAAACATGCTTGTACAAATGGAAAAGATGAGACGTTGCTTTTGGAAGTAATCCCCCTCTGTTACCCCATGCCTTGAGTTTGTGAAATTCTGCATGTGTATCAGGATTATTGCGTTAATCCACTATGGTTTTCAAGGTTGACTGGCTGTTCCTGTTGTTGCCAGAAAGGCTCACTCTTAAGAGACTGGGTGAAAGATTTAGTTGTTACTTGGTTTATAACAGCTAGCATGACCATTTCAGTCGGGGTTGACTCAAAGCTGACACGGCACTGTCCCAGTCCTACTGTATGGATTTGGAAATCATAAGGATTCTCGCTAGAGGCAGATTGATAGAACAGAATTGCTTTTAACTGGAAAATATATTTACCTCCTTAACTGGATGAAGGATTTCACCTTTTTATTGTGCTATGAAACTGTCAGATAAATTGATCTGACTTCTACAAAGAAGCTAGGATATAAGACATTAGAAATACCAGAACTCTGTTATATCAACGTAGCAAGTGGTAGTGGTCAGTACTAAATGTATTAGAAAAATAACTATGGTTCAAATCACTCTTGCTGTAATTTTCTTTTACTGTCTGCTTTGTGTTTATTACGTGCAGTGGCACAGCAAGAAGTTGACTTTTTACTGCAGCAGACCTTCATTTGCTTTGAATGTTAAATCATTTCAGAATAAAGAACGACTGAAATGACTGAAGTGAATGTAGTCTTCTGAAGAATTTTGCACTAATGATTTCTACAAAGGGAATTCAGCCTTGTTAAAAAGTATGTAAACAGTAAGAAGCAATTCTAAAGCCCTCTGATGTCAACTGGAGCCTTTCTATCTCAGAAACTCATGTATGTTTGCTTTAGAGAAACAGTTTCTCTACAGTGGAATGCTCACAGCAATTTCAAAAACAGCGAAGCAATTAGCTTCCTTAGTCTGGGGTTGCTGAGGCTATGGAAAAGAAAAAAAATAAGACACCTCAGCAATGGGTTGAGAGGAGGAAGGACTAAAGGTCTTTCATAGTGGAAAATCAACTTTAGCTTTCAAATCTCTCCATGAACCTTAGTAACATATAGTCTAACAGTAAAGTCATAAAAAGGATACTAAATTTGCCAGGTCTATCACAATAAACGATACAGTCTTTTATCTAATTAAGGTAGTAGTTCACTTGAGTAGCTACAAGAAATGAAAAATGAACAAATATATAAATAAATACAGCCTATTACACTGCATCTTTTATGTGAAGATAGGGTTGTCTTTCTTCCTGTTGTGTTTCTAGGAATGACACTGAAGTTAAAATTGGGTACTCGTAGTGTACCATGAACAATACAAAAGACCTGAGGCCAGTCCTTGAAATGTAATGGCCTAACTCATTTAGTTTTTTCAAACTGTCCTAGATGAGCAGAGTGCTCTCCAAGCAAGGACCAGGTGCTCTTCTGAAAGGAACAGGGAGTAATTTTCTTTACTCTTCACTCGGACAACTCAATGGAAGTGGAGGGGGACTATTTGGTTTTAATGTTCAATATAATAGGACATTCCTCCCCATTCTTTTTTTCTTGGTGACCCATCTGACAGACCCGTTAGTGAAAGACCCTATTTTGTGACTGTCTCTGAAGCATGTAAATTCAGAGGATTCTTTTTATTCCTGGGAGAAACAAATTATCAGAAATATATTAATGCTAAAGCTATAACAGAAGAAACAATTCCTGAGGTAGAAGGAATTCTTTATCACTCACATGTGAAATAAGCAGAGGAGAGAATGGAGGAAGCTGTCTAGTAATCCTCAGTGTTCAGAAATAGTTATTCAAATAGTCATTCTGGATTTGCCTGATAACTTCCTGCATAGGCGGTGGATTTTTTCCTTATCTGACTTCAGCTCCCTTCCAAACAGGTCCCTATATCTGAGCTGGTCAGCTAGACTCCCTCACAGACTCATTTCTAGGATGTGATTTTTGTCCACTATTTCAGACAACTGCCCCTGAATGAGACTAGTGTCTAGAACAAACTTGTTTCTCCCCAGTGTCTTTTAAAAGAAGTCTGAACTCCCTGTTGAGGTAGAGCTGGTTACAGCACATCTAACGCAAGGTGAGATGAACCTTGTATAGAAGAGCAGACATGCCAAGTAAGAGTGTTCATGCCAAGTGCAGTATTGCAGCTCTTCTGCCATAGGAACAAATGCTCTTGTGAATAAAGTCAGATGAAGATTTTTGTAATGCTCAGAGATGATGGAGACAGAAATAGAATTTCTTAAATTAAAAGAAAAAATAAAATGCTGCCCAAGGCAAGCTTTTATTAGCATTTTGTGTCTCAGTTCAGTGAGTAAATTCATTGCTAATGGTTCACAAAGAAGTTACTGCAGTGCATGTTACCCCTCTACCTACTCCCCAAGCTACCTATACACAAGGTTTTTATGGTGCTCATTGTCATGTCTTTCAAAATGCCCACCTTCCATGGTTGACACAGAAGGAGGTTAAGTTAGTGCACAGTACATTTGCTGAGCAGATGAGGATGGCAGAATCTAAATTGAGAATTTGTTTCCATTGTTACCTACTTAACATAATAATTGAAATCTAGATTATCCTCTTCATGACAATAAATGTCATCTTTTTGCTGATACACGATTTTTAGCTGGAGAGTCTAGAAGGTCCCAAATGTTAAGCTTTCCACTTCTTTAATGTATTACATAATGTGTTTTCCTGTCATGCCCTTGGAAGAGGACTTCTTGTTCACTGATTGTTTACACAAACCAGAAATGCATAATTCTGACAATGAGAATCTGACTAATCAGTATGACATTTGCAAAAGTAATCAGTGATTACAGAAGAGCATGTACAGATTGAGCTTAACTCACAGTTATACATTATCAACACACCCAGCAGAATTATAGAACTATAACTTATGGGGAAATTTTCCAAATACTCCAGTTTGTTTTCAGTTTTTGAAGGTCTCTCTAAACTTATGACTCTTCACCCCATAGTTAGCTTTCACAGGGTTAGCTTTTTTCCCCAGCGCTTCCTCACCTCAGTCATTTTACTCATTCCTCTGGATGTGTCTTGGATTTGACACTGAGTCCAGCTGAAAACAAAAAGTTTCCCCTAAGCTGATCAGTGCTGTAGCAATATGTGAAATGTCACCACAGACCTGTTGGCACATCTGCTCGTGTGGCACAAGTTCAAGAGATACTGACTGGTCATTGGTGATAATTTCTCACCCTTCGCCACACACACACACTCTCTTCACCCTTTAAGTAATATGAGCAGAAGGATAAATTCACCTGTTTGTCATACAAAACTTCTCAGGAAGCTGAAAATTTGGGTTTCAATAATCCTTTTCCTGGGTTAAGGGAAGGTTGTTCACATTTGTAGCTCTAGAAACATGCTTGAGTATGATCTCAAACTGTAAATGGTCTATTTTTCTCACTCCAGACTGAACACAAAATCTATCAATAGAGTAATTAATTATTCTTTATGAACTTGCATTAACTTCATGGGATTTTTGGAAGCAGAAAGAAAAGTCCTGACTGAGTATCCAACTATAGCTCTGATTTGCTGAGAAGCTCAAACACTGAAGCCTTGCTTAAACTAGGCTGAAATATGATCAGAACTCAGCCCATACCTAATACCTACTTCTAAAGGGCAGCGATAGCATTAGCTTAGTTCTCCAACTGCCACTCTTGGCAGAACAAGATGGGTTATACAAAATGCTTGTGCATAAATGCTTAGTAGCAGATAATGGAAATTCAACACCTTCAAGAAATGACCTGGGGAAAGATTATCAGTACCAGGAATTTCATTATTTCACACTTGCACTGAGTGTTGGAAATTTGGGAGTTTGGATTTATTTCTTTCCTAGTTCTGTGCAGTTCTAACACAGTTGATTTAACCTAGTCATGGGTTGATTTATTTGTCTGTGCAATAGATGCAAAATTGGGTTAAACTTTACAAAGATATTAACAGGCTTAATGCCAGATGGGAGTTCTGCTTTTTTCCCCATTTTTCCCTCAAGATTCTGTCACTGCCACTAGACAGGAATAGCATTTTGCCCTTTACAAAGGACTGCGCCCTCTGTAGCAATGAAAGAGTAGAGAAAAGGACAATTTCATCTCTCTTCAGTTGCTCTCTTGTGCAGTACTTGGAATATTAGAAGCCCTATTTTTTTTTTTTCTTGTGTATTATTAAGAAAGCATTAAGATTTCACTGCTGAAGAGCAGTAGGGAAGGGCAAGTGATTCTGTTGGTATAGCTGTCAACTTTCAACACATGAAACGGTTAAGAACTCGGTGTTTTACAGCAAAGATTTTTAAGAATCTGATATTTCAAATCTTTATCCAGTATCAATCGCAGTAGATACTCTCTGAATAATTTGCATAGCAACTGTTGCTAAGAAAAAAACCTGCAGCCTAAACCAAAATTCTAAGAAATTCAAATCCTATCAGCATTTCCAGCAGCTGGAGAAGACTAAATATACGTAGTTCAAATGGCTGGCTTCCTCCAGCAATGGTATTTTTAGATTTTTCAAAGAAAAATAATGATTCAGAAAACATAAATATTCTGCCTATATATAAGCCGGGGGGGGAGGGGGGAATGGCCATACCGAGGCAACAGAACACCTGGGTTTCAGACATGATATCTGCCCAGGGGCATAATTTGTATCTGACATCAGATCCACCTGCCCAAGCAAAGTAGCTGAAGCTCAAAGGAAGCTTCTGCCTAAACCAGGTTCAAGCACCCTTTGAAGTGGTGACATGGGTGTTTTCACTAAGGCTTCTGAATGAAAACAAACTATCCCAAATTTCTGAAACTTCACTTGTTAAGAAGTGATCCCAAGTCACAACAGAAGGCAACACAGAGCCTTGGTTTGCTCCTCACACACCGCTCCTAGCTGAGTTTTGTTTATACGCCCTTGAAGCAGTAGTGTTATCTCCCTAAAGATTTCCTCTGGTGAAATGTTTTTGAGAAGCACCTCCATGCCACCTGGAATAAAATAATGAAAAGTTAGGAGAAATTCAGGGACTATTTCTTCTAGGAAAAAAAGCAAAAAACAAAACCCCAAAAAAACCAACAAAGTGAAAGTAACATGCAATGCATTGATAAAAATCACGTATGTTGACTCAAAGAAAAGAGTGGTATAACCTGCCAACAACACTACTGAGTGTGTCCAAACCAAATAAATCTGGAATTATCACCTATTTCAACAAAGACCCTCTTAAATATCTGGCCTTTTGGTATGAGAAACCTATCGTGGCCACAGCCTGGGGTTAGCCTGGACTTAGGAAGTTGATGACTGGATTGCCCAGCACAAGGACCTAAATATCTGCACATTAGAAAGAAGGAGGTTGAGAATTCCTTCTCCAAAACAAAATCCTGTCAAGTAGACTCTTATCTGCTCCTAAAGGAAAGGTACATTCTATTTGTCGGTACCAGACACAATTATGTTATTTGCAGAAAACAGGTAAAATAGAAATAAATGACTAACTCTTTTTTTCTAACAGAAAATGTCTCCTAAATGCATAAAATGATATTTTCTGTAACACTAAATCTGTGTATGTATGTCTGACTGAACTCCAAGTGTGTTGCCAGTACCTAACAGATTGGTGCCTGAAATTTTTCTAGTTATTTTTATAGTCCTTTGGAAGTTAGGGTTTCAGTGTTGTATTTCTTAATAATAATAATAGTGTCTGCCTGGAACACTACTAAACCAAGCATGCTAGCCATACCTGCTAAGCAAACGCTAAGTGCTTCAAGGCATATCAGTCCTCAGAGCCCATCCAGTTTGTTCTCTTTTCATGAGGTGGGTATAATGCTTTCAACAGCACTGAAGTAAGCAGCAGCCATGACTCCATTTTCATGTTGCTGCTAAGAGTACAGCACTGCACTCTGCTCAAGGGATCTTTTCAAAATTGATTCAGTCAGTATATTTTTCTCTGAATGTAGCTGGGACAATAAGCTGCAAAACCTCAGAGGCTTTATGAAGTATCTGAATCTTGGAATTGTGCACAGTGAACTTTCTGTAGAGTATTTGCAAACTTTCCAGTTCCTCTTTAAATTGTCATTTGGCTGAATTTTCTCTAGTTGCTCCCTTTCAGGTTGAACTGTCTTGCTCTATCACAAATAAAAAAAAGGTCTTGCTGACTCTTATCTTTCAGATGTTGCTGCAAAAGTCAGAAGCAACATGTATGTTACTAGTCCCCTTTCCACTAACACTTAAAATTCTGCAGAAGTTGAATGTCATCTGCTTGGATGGGTCGAGTGCACTGACACATGCCTGAATTATAGGACATGACACTACTCTTTAGCTGCGCATAGGTCTCCCCAGATAATGACATACCAATCCCTCCTAGCCAGCCCTCCAGTCCCTTGTGCTGCAAGGAAGCAGGCCACACAAGAGTGGAGATAAAGGCTAGAGTTCTACTGAGATGGTGGGGGAAGACCAGCACTTCTAGATATGCTGTGAATCACACCTCCTGTTCTGTTCAGATACACCAGGAGTCTCCAGCATTTGCCGACTCCCACTGTGCACCCAGCAGTCCACAAAGGTGGTGTCTGTATGCTGTGGAGTGCTTTGGATTTATCACACTTTTTACATAAACTCAGACCTGCTGGCACAAGCTGTCAGCCAATGCAGAAAAGTTGTGCAAAATTTCAGAACTCATCTCTGGTGCTCATAAAGAGTAGAAAGGATTTTTTTTCCTTTGAATGAAAGATTTGTCCGGCATGTAACTCATGATCATGTGGCATTGGCAGTGTCCTCTGAAAATGAAGTAACTTAAAAATATTGGTTTTTGTTTAGCAGCCAATTAGTGCCTGATGGCCTCTCTACGGTAAAGATCAGAGCAAATGGCCTAGGCTCTCTACTTCCTCTGGGAAGAGGAGATATTGCCATCAAAAAAATTATACTTGGCAGTTTGGAGAGGGTGTAAACAGTCTAGAAAGCAGCAAAATCAAGAAGCACATGGAAAAGAACAGGGCATGAGTGAAAAGGGAAGTAACTACAACAGAAAGCAGAGAGACTGGTGCATCTCTGCACACCCCTATAGGTCTGTCACCAGCATGACTACAAGTAGGACCCCCATCCTCCCAGCCCCTCATCAGACTTGTACTGCTTTCTGAGAAGAGCTTTAGATTCCAATGAAATGCTCATCCCCTTGTTTGAAGACAGCAATATTTGTTTTACAGATTAAATAATTGTGTAGCAGAGAATCTCATGGGATATAGGTACATAACTAAGTTTGATGTAAGAAATTGTAGACTCCCTTAGTGCACCATGTATCTGCATGTTGTGTGAATCCCACTTAACGGGTAGGGATAACCCTGCCCCTGGGACTGGGCTGTGTGTGCTCGTGTGCCTGCAGGGACTTGGCATTCCCCTCTAATTCAAGGGCTGTGAATGATCCAGCTGATTTTTGGCTGCACTTGTCTCTGCTCTCACAGATGTACTTCTGGAAATATGTTCCTTAAGTGCAGCATGGTAACATATTGGAGAAAATACAAGCAAAAGAATAAGTGGAAGAATAAGAACATTATGCCCAGCTATTTGAAGATTCTACATATCTAAGTTCTTGAAAAGATCAGACTATGGTTTAGTAAGTGTCATTTTCTAACAAGCAAGAGTTGCTCTTGGGTGCTTTTTGAAGGAGTATGAAAACAGGTGGGTTTAGCTGTAGAATGCCATTAGATAATCTTTTTCCTGCCTTAAGGATGTCTGTCCCTTTTTGGAGTAGAGTTTGGAGCGCTCAGTCAAAGTGCAGGAGTATAATTTTGTCTTGCTGTGTTGTGAATGAATGCTTTCCCAACAGCCAGTCTAGAAGCTGGGCATTTGGGGAAAATGTGCTGCATCCTGAACCAGATGATGAATTCCCAAATGCAGATATGAACAGTTACATATTAAAATGCAATGGCAAGATTTATAGAGTTGAAGGATTTACAGTATTCTCCTGAAGCAATTCTGGAGCTTAGTTTCCATTAGTGAAAAAGAGCCTAGTTCATAAAAATATCACCTATCCCAAACACTAAATGTGAGTGTGAACCTTCTATGTCTTTCTTTGCTTTCCCATGGAGAAGTCAGGTTTGCCAGCATCTTATGCAGGATGGGGCACGTGCCAAACTGATCCATTTGAGAAAGTTGTCAGGCACTGCTGTCCTTAGGGGCAGGCAGCAGCTCAGCCTTCTCTTGGCTACACACTTGCCTTTCACTGCCCTGAACTGAGGACCTCTGGTCCTGGTCACCTTAAATCAGCAATTGGGAAGGGGAGGACAGCAAAGGTTCTGGTCCTGATCCCTGCAAGCCAAAGCAAGTAGTAACTAAGAGCTAAAACTTTCTTCCTAGTTTATTTTTTTCTTTTAGTTGTCTTTGAGGGTAACAAACTATTATTGCTTACTTGGAGCTGTAAGTGCTGAAGATTTTGTTATTGGATGATAACAAGTTTGTTCCTACTTTGTTTAAGTATATTCATTCACTAATGAATGTAATAATATTCAGCCTTTATAAAGATGAAAATACAGGTAATAAATTTATCCTGAACAAAGTAAGTTCTTAGAGAAAATGGTAGCATGTGTATTCCTCTAAAATATAGTGCAGTATTAACAGTTAAGACAAGCAGTAGCTTAATACTGTTCTCTTAATACATTTAATATTAGATCTTTAGAGAAAAAAGCCCGACCCTTTCTCCCGTAATAAGAGTTTGTTTTTCTTTCATATTGCACCCATTAAAAAAAAAATTTGGGAAGCTGAAATATAATAACCTATTAAGATCTCAGCGCTGCATTTCCTGGGTATTCAAAATGCCAGTGTTTTCTAAAATGAAATATTTTAATATTCTGCAATGCAAACAAGGTCATAATGTCATGCAAATTAACTTCCAGATTGGAGAGGTCTCCCATTCACACATTTGTTATGCTCCATTTTCTTGGATGCTGATGACATCAAAGCATTTAGTTAAAGCCAATGTTTTATTGCAGTAGCAATGCAGTGAAATGACAGATGGGTAATATACCCCTATAATCACATTGCTTGCTGGCACATCAGCAAAATATGTTTCTTGATATGAATTTGACAGCTTATGCTTATTGAAACTACTGGTAAAACTTTTGTTGGCTTGGTTGTCTGCAAGAAGTTTTCAACAGTTGATATTACACAGAAATGTTTTTCTGAAATGAATCAATGTAGCATTTTTGTAATATTGAGCAATAAAGCAGAAAATGTCTTTAAAGCTGCAGGGGAAAAACCTGCATATCAAATAAATGATGAGATCTTTTGTTTCTTCTTTCTAATGTTGCATGTGACAGTGACTTTAAGAATGGGAGACTAGTAGGTGCTGGTGAGTCTTCTTCAGGGGCTTTGGTAGCGGGATTTGGGATTTCTCCAAATCACCTGCTTACCAGGAGTCACGCAAATCTCATTTCCAGTAGGGAGAGTAAAGGAAACTTCATAAATATGAGATGCCAAGTAAGTTGTGTGAATACGTGTAGTGCTCCTGCAAATGAAAGAGAAAATTGCTTAATGAACAAATACAAAATGGTGATGATCCTCTGTAAAAATTTCTGCTTGGGAAAGTCACTTTACAGCTCTCTCCTCACTTTTTACCTGAGCATTGTGGACTTGCTGTGCGTAGGGAGGCACTTTACAAGATGAGTGTGATATTTGAACAGGTTGTGTGCTTCTTTATTCCCAGATTTCTTCCCTAGCTCTGCCTGCTTAAACACATTTGAATGCAAAAGAGGTACTGCTAATTGCTAAAAGAAATGTCATTAGAGCCCTTCTCAGTCAAAGAGCTTATGGCAGGTTAAGTCTGGCTTAAGTGTTTGAAGAATGTCTTCACAAATGAATAAGTCTTACTGTTTAGAGTTCTCCATCCAGATTAATTATTTTTGCTCTGGTTTCCCAAACCTTGTAATGACCATCTACATTTCAGGAAAACAAAAGAATAATTGCTTTGGAAAATGATTATTCTTAGGGGGAAACATCTCATAGTGTTCCAAGACAGAAATAAAAAATAAAATGTATGTACTACACAGAAGCTGCTGTGTCATTATTTCTTAAAAGAATATATATATATTTTTTAACTAATCAAATGCTTTTAATATCAGGGTACAATTTCTAAATTGTCATAACCAATGCAAATATTGAATTACTTACCTGTACATTTCCTGTTTGCTGTACTAAAAGTTTGGGAAATCAAATTATTGTAATTTAGAGGTGCAGGAAGTATTTGTGTAGAAATGGGCATCGATTCTACTAATTTTAGAAAAAATCATGAGTTTGTGGGTTTGTTCCTTTGTGTTCCAAGTCTTGGCACTTGTGAACTTCTGACTAGGACTAGACAATACCAGATTTGGGAAAAAAAAAAGCAATCTGAGGTGCTGTACAGCAAATATCCAATATTAGCAAAAGGGCTTCCTACTCTTTGAAAGCAGATTTTCTAATATCAATAGAGGAAAAAGAACACAAAGACTTAATGAAAAGTTGGAAGTTTGAAAATAACAAAAATAAAATAAAGACTGATTAAGAGAAACAATAATTCCATATTAAAACCAGACAGGTTCAATGACATTACTTTTTTTCTAAGATTTCTCTTTCTTTTTGAGTCACTTTCCACTTGTTTTCTTGATGCTTTTAAAGGGACAGGTAGGATTTGCATACACCTATTCTGATTAAAACAGAGGTTGTTAGTCAGGCCCAGTCCCACTTCTAACTGCTCCAAAGCCTGGTGGAAAATAACTTAGACATTATCTGTTGATGAAGTTCAGGTTTTGAATACAAATGAAATAGATTTAGAGTATAGTTTAAGTAATTTTGAAACAGATTATGCTTTTTATGAAATTCTGAACATGCAAGTGCTGTCTGCACCGTAGCAGTGGGGTCCTTCCACTCTTGGGCAACGCAGCAGGAGCAGTGGAGGTGATGCACAAGACCTCTGTGCCATGCAGGGTGGCCACAGCACCCACAATGCACAACACTTTGCAGATGGCCTTGGCAGAGGGCAGCCTCTCTGAGGAAGCACAATTACACCCCTCTTGCCAGCAGAGAAGCTGGCTCAAAAGTAGCACTCTGGGAATCTCTTCAGAGAGGAGAAAGCCAAGTTTCTCTGCCAGCCATAGTGTGGGAAACGGTTGTTCTTCTTCCCCACATAGTTTGCTCTTTTAGTTTCTAAATCCCATCTCCTTCTGATATCCTTGTTCTTTCCAAAACTTAATTCATGATCTAAACAAGGCAGGTGACTCACTTTATACTTACAAGGCAAGAAATTCTTGACATTGAACCTATAATGTGTGTGCTGTGAATAGATGCCCAGCATGTATGCAGTTGCATGGGAATTGTATTTAGTCAGCAGTCTTTGGGGGAAGGTTTCTACTGTAGTGAGCACCAAGAAAACAATCAGCAGATGCTGAAACCTGCTGATGGGGCATTATTTCAGAATGAGCAGGGCTGGGTGTGAGATGATAAGGTTAAATGAGGGTGGAGAGGTCAGAGGAGTTACTCTGCAACCTGGTGCTCAGACTGGAGTATTAATGTGTGCCAGCATGGGAGGAGGTATTTAGTAGAGGGTTCAGAGTATTCTAATAGTGTGTTGTCTTTGGGTCTTGCTTTTTGTCCATCTGGATAATGCAACTCAATTCCCCTTTCCCCAGGTCTTTTTCATTATCTGAATTGAATCCTAAGTGTTACATTTAGAGGCTCTTTGCCTTTACTTAGAATTCCTGAGAGGGAAGCATCTCTTGCCAGGAAATTTTCAACTCTCGCCTGAGTAGGCTGAGTTGTTTATCTGGTTTTCACTTTTCAAATGGTTAATGATAATGAACTGTAATTGAGAATTGCTTTGGGCTCATTAATATGCATGTTGTCATCCATTTATCACCCTTTTTCCTTTGAAATCACCTTCTCAAGGCTTTGGAATGGTGATTGATATTCTTTTTTTTTCCTTCTGCCTTCCTGTTAATATTTGCAGATTTTAATTTTTGTTCTTTTTTAGAGCTGCATTCTTCTAGTGCTTTTTCTGAATAAGTTTGATTCTCTCAAAATTTTTCACTTACTGTAGGCTTCTTGATTTCTAATCACTCTGTTGTAGATTTTTAAATGTGTTTCCTGTGTATGAATAGGAGTAGGAACAGCTTCTTAACCTAAAACTTTCAGTTACATCTTGCTTAGGCTTGTGGTATTAATACATCTACTCTTGCTGGCTTAAGACCCTGCTGAAAACAAGATGTTGCATATTTAACTTGTAGGTTTAGGTTGTATATTAGGAAGTACTTCCTCATGGAGAGGGTGACTAGACACTGGAATAGACTTCCCAAGGAAGCGGTGGAGGCACCGTCCCTGGATGTGTTCAAGGAAAGGCTGGATGGTACACGTAGTGCCATGGTCTAGCAGATGTGGTGGTGTTTGGTCATAGGCTGGACTTGATGATCTTAAAGGCCTTTTCCAGCCTTGGTGATTCTGTGATTTTTATCTTTACCAGAAACCTATTCTGGAATAATAGCGTATATGCCTGACTGTTTTGTTTTGGAGAGAGAGCACTTTGTTATTGGTGTGTAAAAGTGAACTCCTTTAGACTCATTCTGGGCCATTCAGAGTGTCTCTCTGCTTCTCAGCCTCTTGGAAGTGCTGGGTTTCCAGCTGAATTACTCAAGTATAGCATGGCCCATTATTGCTCATCAGCTCCTTGATTCTGTATAAATTAAGATTTTTATTCTTAAATTATTTGAAAAAATAATAATTAGGTACTTCTGGAATGTTGTTCGGTGCAGGTAGCTCAGACTGCTTCCTCCAACATCCTACCCTAGTCTCCTTGCTTTATGAGGTGGCAGTGCATCCAGAGGATCATCCCTTGGACCTGTCCTGGGTTCATTTCTAAAGCTTCTTCCTCTTCTCTGCTTCCACGAATAGGAAATCTGCTTTGTGAAGCAGTACTCAAAGAAAGTGGGAAATGGGAGCTCAGCTCTGAAAGCCTCATTACTCTGTTTCAATCTGAGTGATGGCACATGAAAGAGCAAGAAGACTATATCATTAATAAGAGAAACAAATTTTGTTCATGATCATTCACAGTTAAATGGAGAGCTAAAAATAATAACAGATGAAAACTAATACAAAAAAAGTGTTTATTCTAGTTCTATTCATTCTAATTTTAGTCAGCCTTGCGAGGATATTTTTCAAACACCAGTTTTGGAAGAGATATTCCCATCTTTAAGAAAGCCAACAAAATAAACATAAAGCAACCACAAACCAATGCTAAATATCTGTAACTATTTATATATGTTACATTGCTTGTTGTTTCCTGAAAGAAAAGTTTAGTATTATGACCTGAATGACAGCACTTCATTGTCAGCCTCTTCCTTTGGCAGTAGAGCTCCAAATGCCAACAGTGAGAGCCTGAAATTCTGGTTCTGAGAGCTTTTGACAAGCTCAGCTCCAAAGATTGATTTGACTGTGGAAACCCCCTGATTCAAAGGGGAGCTTATTCAGAAATACTACGTCCTCTTCTGCTGATTTCCACCTCACTTTTTAAAAAATGGATCCTTCCACTTTCTGTACATGCACACATTGTTCAGGCTTTTGACCTACTGCCTCTGACTAGGTCACTGGTGGAAAGAGCTGAGTACTTTCCTTTTGTATTTTACTTGTCCAAGTTTCTGTTTCAAAAGCTTTCATTTCCTTGAAAAGTATCACTTATGTAGAACGTGGTTTTTTGTTGTTTTCTTTCTTTTGTTTTTTTTTTAAAAAAACAAACTAAGGAGGTAATTCATTACTACACAACTGTATTTAATATGGCATTTTTAAAATATTAAGGCTTTTAGGAATGATCACTGAGAATTTTAGGATGCTATTCAGACAGTCTGAATGCAATATTACTATAGAGAAGGCTTGATGAAGTTGCTCAGTCCTTGTTGCCACACCTTTCTACTTTGTATTTCATATAGAGAAGTATTTCAGGGTCCAAAACTGCAATAAAGGGTTCTCAATGCTCTGTATTTGGGTGAATACCCATGCTGCAAAGAACAAAACCAGCTTTTACGTGTTCTACTTTGAGTATCTATTTGTGTAGCTGGTCAGTGTCATTATGCATAAGTCAGTCTGCCAAGGGTTTCTGTGTAGAACTGCAGAGCACTGTGGAACTTCTGTCCAGGTTTGTGGCCAAGGAAGGCAACAAACAAGGGTGTATGTCCTGGGGTGGTCTGTGATACCTCCAATAGATAAATAAAACTGCCATACCACTGGTTCCCGAATTCATGAACTGTCTCTCCTGTGAAGTGTCTCAAAGACAAATCATGTCACTTCTCACTGGTGTGACTTATAAACAAATAAGTATCTTTCTTTATCATGGAATCTGGCCTTTAGCTTTAAACATTTCCCACTGTCATTTCTCCACTGCTACAAAGCTATTAAATTTCTTTGCATCACATTACTAGACATCATGACCCTTGTCATTACAGTGAGTAGAGGCTGAGAATCATTTGGACTGTTGTTTCTGTTGTGTAATGCAGACTCCAATTTGATCAAGGTGTTCATTACTTGAAGCAAAACTTCTAGTTGTGCCAACTTGCTCTGTTTTCCCAAGTGGAAAATAGACAGGAGAGTGCAATTGTATAATTGGAAAATAGAGGTTTGTGTCTTTCCCCCACTGCTCTGGAAGCAGCTTGACACCAGGACTCTCACAGGTGGACAAACAGATGTTTTGCAGCTGCCCCTCGGCCAGCTGGCAGCAGAGGACCATCATTGCCTCCCCCTTGAGTTCACAGATGTCCCTTCTGAGACGTGTCTTCACACAGAGGGTGTTCAGACTGTGCCAAGCTCGGCACTGCTGGTCCGTACAACGGGAGTTACACACCTTTGGGCTTCTGTTGATGTATTGATAGAAAAGCCACAGAACTGTGTCTGGGGAGTCACATCTAATGTGACAGAGGCTAAGCAAGCAGTTATATGGATTGTGATTTATGGTGCAACTCCCATGGGGACTGTTTCTGACTCACAAAACACAGAAAACAGTGCTGATGCCAAATCCCATGTTGCTGCTGCCTGAGTGCTCCTTCTCAGCTGTTAACAGCCTTGTGCAGGCCAGTGTCCTTCAGGGATCAGCTCCCTGCTCTCCCAGCCAATCCAGTTACTCCCTGTCCAGCTCTGGGGGTGGAGCAGAAAGGAAGATCAAAAGGTTTGAGAAATTTGAGGAGTAAAAAAGACAATTTTTAAATACTTGTAATTCCAGGAGCCTATGTATCCTCCCCCAGATGTTTGTTAGAAAGAACCCATGTTCAAAAGGGGATCAGGAGGAAGGCAGCTGTTGTCAGGAATTCATTGCATCTTTGTGTGAGCTGTACATCAACAGTGTTGCAAGCAACACTGGTTTCATTTTTCCAAGTATGAACACTTGTAATGCTGCTTTTCCTAGATATCCTCTATAGTGCTCAGGTTTCTACAATTACCTAGTCTTCTGCTTTTACAAAAATCACACTGAATGGGGTTTGTAAGTTGATAATGGGGCAGCCTTCTGTGAAATGTGAAATACTTGTAAGCCAAGGACATGTAAAATGTTCTATATGCTTACGTTACCTATGGATGTACAGACTAGGAAATGCCAGACAACATTCATCTTCTGTAGTCCTTGACTGCAAAGCAGTGTGAAATCAGACTAATTTGTCAAGAATTAGCATACAGTGTGATGTCGTTGATTGCCAGAAACACTGGGAGTATTTTAAGGATGGAATTTCAGAAGAAAAGAACTTATAAGAGCAGAAGTTTTATATATAATCCTATACTATTTACTCCAACTGAACAAGCAAACAGCACAACTCAGGATAGGTGTTGCTGACCAAAGACACTCCCCTGACTGAAAGACCCTACTGTCTCCTCTGTATCTGCCAGAAAAACCTTTACTCACATTCCTCAGTTCTCATCTGTCTGGTTTGCCATTGTTTTTCCTCTTGCTGCACAGAGGCTGCAATGAAGTCAACTTTTCTTGTTTGCAGTAAACATGTTGATTTCAAGTAGCACAAAGGGATTAGGCTAAAGCAACTGCAGGTCATTGTAAAAAATAGCTGGGGAAAAATGTGTTTTCTTTTAGTTACAGAAGGAGGAAGGACTCATAATAAAGCTAGATATGTTCAGTGTAGAAAAAGAAACATTGCAGTGATCCTTTTCTTTCTCTCAGTAAAAAGGTTTTAAAAAAAGCAATCTTTTTCAATAGTTTGGACAATATAATAGACTCTTTAATTTTAAAACCATTTGCTCTGTCAGGTTAATAATCTGTGTTAGCACTGAGACACTTCAGGGTGTGTGCTAGTAAGTGTCAGCTATTGATTCATTTTATTTCAGGTTCTCAAAAGCGTTGCCATTCTGGCCTCTTCCCTCCCACCTTAGCTGTGCTCCAGTGGTGTGTTCCAGCAGCCAGTCCCTTCAGGGCTGAGAGGGGGCTGAGCACTGCTAAAGCAAACCAGCCACCAGGTGCTGGGAGGAAATGTGGGTCAATCAAAGATGATACCATCATATCAAACAAATCAAGTGGTTCAATATCACGCTTTCCTTTTCAAGATGAAATATTATTTATCTATTTTTATTTCTTAATTTTATTTTAATACTAAAGTAAAGGAAAAGTGTCTGCCATCCAGTAGAACAACAGCCGGGTGTCCAACAGAAACAGGGTTGAGAAGAAGGAGAGCAGGCTCGGGAATATGTCTTCCAGTACAGGGCATAAACTTAAAACAGCAAGAAAATCATGTCACTTCTATCAAAATGAAACTCTGAAGCAGCTAGGTCATATCCCCAAAAACGTGCTTTTCATAACTAATTCCTGTTACCATCAGCAGCACTGTAAGAGATTTAACAATGATCACTTGAGGCAGAAAGGTGAGCAAGATTAAGAGTGTGAGCTCCTGCTTTGGCTGAGGAGCTATTACATCATCTGCCACAATACCAAACACTGTGCTGCTTCAAGATGGCACTGTTCTGTAGTTTCTCATGCCTCTTCTCTAGAGCTCAAACTAGCTGCAGCTGTTAGGGATAATAAAAAATGTTTCTATAAGTTAATTAACAGCAAAAGGAGGATTAGGGAAAATATCCATCCTTTATTGGATGCAAAGGGAATCTTAGTAACAAAGAATGAGGAAAAGGCTGAGGTGCTCAACACCTACTTTGCCTCAGTTTTTAGCAGTGGAACTAGCTGCTCCATGGTTATCCAGCCACAGGAGCTAGGAGACAGGGAGGGGATGCAGAATGAGGTCATCACTATTAAAGAGGAAGTCCTGGATAAGTGGGGAAGACCCAATGGACTGGAGGGTAGCAAATGTAACACCCATCTGTAAGAAAGGAGGATATGGGAAACTATAGACCTGTCAGTCTGACCTCGGTACCAGGGAAAGTCTTGGAGCAGATCATCTTAAGTGTTATTAGAAGACACATAGAGGATAACCAGGGGATCAGGCCCAGTCAGCATGGGTTTATGAAAGACAGGTTCTGCCTCACGAATGTGATCTCCTTTTATAACCTGATGACCTGACTATTGGACCAGGGAAAGGCTGTGGATATTGTCTATCTGGACCTCCAAAAATAATTTGACACTGTTCCCCATAGAACTCTCATAAAAAACCTGGCTGCTCATGGCCTGGATGAGCACACGGTCTGTTGGATCAAGCACTGGCTGGACAGTTGGGCCCAAAGAGTGGTGGTCAATGGAGTCAAAGCCAGCTGGTGTCCAGTCACAAGTGGTGTTCCTCAGGGCTCAGTGTTGGGACCATTTTGGTTTAGCATCTTCATTGATCTTAATAAGGACATGGAGTGTATCATCAGTAAGTTTGCAGATGGCACCAAGCTGGGCGGGAGTGTTGATCTGCATGAGGACAGGGAGGCTCTGCAGAGAGACTTGGATAGATGAGATCATTGGGCTGAAGTTAATGGTCTGGTTGAGTCACCATCCCTGGATGTGTTTTAAGGGTTGTTTGGAGGTGGTGTTGATGGACGTGGTTTAGGGGAGAACTTTGTAGAGTAGGGATGATGGTTGGACTCAGTGATCCCAAAGGGCTTTTCCAACAAAAAAACCAAACCAAACAAAAAACCTTCACGAACTACTACAGGGTGGAGGAATCCCAAAGCAACTAATTCTCCTTTCTTTTATCCACTCCTGAGCTACTAAGCACTGCAATGATGTTTATCTAATAACTCCATTCTCCTTGAGGCGTATTTTCTATTAATAGTAATTATCTATGACTTATAATTTGTCTTGAATTCTCCTTACTAGTACAGTACTTGAACTGATTATGTACTCCCACTATTAGAATAAAAAATGATGTGACTGCATTCTTATTAACAGCTGCATATAAGTGTGTGAATAAAAATATCCTATCTTCTGAAAGTGAGAGGTGTTTCTACCCACAGTGAGGTGGATGAATGTTCACCAACTGCAGAACAAGTGGGATGAAGAGGCTCCTGACATTCTCTTTAATGAGATAGAACGTCTCCTGACGTTGACTTGTATGATTTGAAGACTCAAATTATTCTTAGTGTATTTATATATTGTTGGAACTCGGAGATTAAAGATTGTTTTGGTACTTACTAGGGAGTTTTTGCTGTAACAAGCATGTAAAAAAGATCTCCATTTGAAGAGTTCACAATATATGTAGAAAAAACAAATCATCATTCTCTGGAGCTCCCAGGTGTAAATTCCAGAGAGATCATGAACTTTTCAAGGTCATATGTGAGACTTCTTACAGCACTGGGAAAAAATTCAAATACCTTCAATCCTGGTTTAGTCTATGTACTATAATGTACTACATCTTACTGGTGTCTTTTGAGTAACTGAAAACTTGGTCCAGATTGTTATACCTGTATGTGGATGGTGGTTCAAGAAAACTGTATGTTAGCTCTTCACTGTGTTGGATGTTTGAGCAGATCTCCTCTCAGGTAGCTGGGTGTTTAAAACAGCAATTCAGGTTTTGCTGAGTATGCACAAGAAAGTTCGAAAATTCTAGCTAAAAGAAGAGCAGGTGAAATTTATCCCTCTGTAAACTGTATTATTTTGCAATTGTACAGCACTTAAACCTCCTTGTATAGTTATTGTCAGTCTATTAGTAATTATAAAACACACCACAGAGAAGGAAACTTGTGAATTCTTATTGTTGTTCAGTCTTGAGTCATCTGACCTTGGCAAGTAGCATAGAGTCAAAAAAATCAGAGAACACTTCCATTTTCTTTGGAAACAAGTGACCTGGACTGCAAAACAATCAATCACATTTTCTTTTAAGGTAACTAGATCATTTATACCTGAAATGAACTAGTAATAAGATCTGTAACTGCAGCATTGGGTGCTACCTGTCATTACATTATGCTCAAATAACTGTTATGTTTAATACATGTATAATCTTGCATGGAACATTGTCTTCTCATTGATAGTCTCATCTTAAGAAAGCTTTAACAGAAATGCAAGTTTTCAGAATTCCATAACAAAAGCTATGTCAGGTGGAGAATGAAACTGAAAGACTGGAGTATGCAGAGATTAGGTTTGAAAACTTTCACAGTTTTCTCTTGTGCTGTTGGAAACAAAATGGTGAAACATGCAGCCAGCTTCCTCCAACTCAGCCTGGAGTTCTCCTGCTCTATAGAAATGAATGGGACTTGGCCTTGCTGAAGCCTTTGGAAAATCTCCTTTTTTAAGGATACAGTGAAAGTGGAATATGTTACACAGAATTTAATGATAAATACAGGAAATAAATTTTCTTTTTCTAACACTTGAAAAATTTGGCAGTTATATCTCAGAACTGCTGAATGAGCCTAGCAGATAGGTACCCACCCCCTCCTCAGCCTTTGCAACTCTTTACTAGCAATAGTAGTACCTCACATTGTTTTAGTAAGGCCACAGAATTAAATTTTTTCTGAAAGTTATGTTTATGTATGAATTTCCATAATTATCTTCTCATGTTAACAAGTACCTCTGACAATTTTTTATATTTAGTGAAATGAGTGAAGCCCCCTGAGCTCTGTGAATGTTGCTTTCAGTTAATTAAAGTAGGACTTTCATAACAGCTTTTAGCTTCTAGTTAGCAACTGCAAATTTAGTACATTTTGCAGGGAAGTAATGAGATGGAAATATAAGGCCACAAGCCTAAAGCAGGAACAAAACTCAGCGTAAAGTTTAGCATCCTGAATTGCTTAGAATGCTTGTGAATTACTGGAGAATTAATTTCCCAAATAGTGTTTGTTTGACTTGGAGATTTTTGAATACATGTTGATTGGTTTAGAAATACTGGATTTTGTACCCTCTTTCTTTGTCTCATTCCAAAAGGCAGAGCAGTTTTTGAGCAGTGCTGCCAAGGGGGTCTCCACAGCTAGTTTAGGATTATCATACAGCTCCTTGCCTGCTCCATTCCTCCAGCAGTGGGGAAAGTCACCCTCTGGAAGCATCGTAAGAGATGGTCAAATAAGAAGTTAGTCTGTAATGTTTTTGATCCCCAGATCAGACTTCTAGGAACTTGGCCTTTGGTTTTTCTTTTTCTTTCTCATTTTGCATGTATGCTGATGCTCACATCCTCCCCCCATTTCTGCCTCCCACCCCCATTATATTCAAGTAAGACTTCAGGAATTAATGTGCAAATTTACATGGTCCTTATGTCCCCAAACTGGAAGTTAACTTCTGCTTGAAGGTATAGAAGCAGAAGATGATGGCTGTGGAAAGCTGGTTTTCTGCCAGTTTGTGTACACTGTGGAGACATTTTAGGTGTACCACATAGTGTTCAATAAGCTTTCCAGTTCCACTGAATTGACTATAAATATGCCTATATTTTGAAAGTATCCAATCACTACCATGGCTATAGCAATTTAACTTACTTTTAGAAAGGAAAAAAGAGACACTTGATATTTGTATTAAATTAGGTTTACTTGATAGAACTGGTTTTGATTAGTAATGAACCACAGGGTTAATCTGTTATTGTACTAATAACTAGGATAATAATTTCAACTTAAAGGTGCTGATAAACTGTAGATACAAAAGTGCTTTCTCTAATACGACAATTACAAATGAACTATCGAGCATTTTGGTTGAAACGTGCAAAATGGATGCCAAGCAGATAAAAAAAGGTATAAAAGACATGTTTAAGGAAATGCCTCCTTGAACCTTCCTCAAAGTGACATTTGCAGCCAGGAATTTGCCCAAAGCTCTTTGTGAAGTAAGTCTCTTTGCTCTTAGCAATACAAGAAGACAATTACATTTTGAAATTTCTTTAAATATTTCCAGTGAGAAAATACTGGTCATAGAGAGACCAAGTGAAGTTAATTAGTTATTTAGAGCCAATTTATCTCAATCTCATTTGATGGCTGACTGGGAGGGAGCCCAACAAGACTGAAAATCAGATTGTATCTTAGTGCTGAACCTTCAGCTCATCAGTGCCTCATGATGTACTGAAATGCACTTCTAGATCCTGTATTTTATAACATACAATCACAGCAGTAAAACTAGCTAGCCTTGGTATCAATAAAATTTACAAATGTGTTTCTGACAATCTTGTAACCATTTATTTTTTACAGTAAAACATTAAGTGTTCAAATTTTTATTCTTCATTGAGAAGTACCTTTTTTTTTTCTTCCCAGCTCTCTCCTCCTCAACCTCTTTGCCAGAAATTAGTCCACACTTTTTATGTATACACTGTTTAGATATACAGTATTGGAGAGTTTAATTACATTTTTTAATCCAGTTGTAGCATGGTGAGGTGTTGTAGAGGCTTCTCAGCATATTTACCTGTGCAACTGTTCTGACTGGAAACATTTCCTTTACATACTGCATTTTCTGCATAATTACTTTGTCATGAGGTTAATTAATCTGTGTATTTCCCTGGCCCATTACAGAAAATAACTCTAGCATAATTTTATTAAGAGCACCAACTCTCTTATTGACCTGAAAGACTGTCTGGGTTCCAACAAAAAACTAGCTTTTTGGTCAATGAACTATGCATATATGCAAGTATGTGTATAATGTAAGTCCTATAAATGACAGGGACATCATAAGTGTTTTAATAAAAACATTTACAAGTGAAAAGGTAGAAATGTACTCCTAAAGAAACTGTTGTGGAAAAGCCATTTCTACTGTATGGAAAGACAGTGACCATGTCCCAAAGTGCCTCTTCTGAGTCGCCCATCTCTGTTAAGAACTTGCTGTGAGAGAGAGCAAAGGGGAGGACTGAAATAGTGCTAAAACTGTGGATGAATAGCGCTAATGGAGAAAAGTTAATTGGCTGTGTCGTAGGTGCCATGTGATATAGTCCCTAGAAGCAGATAAAGCTTGTTTTGATAGTTAAGATAGTTATAGTGATTAAATAAAAGTTGCTAATTATTTTTTATACTATATGTGCCATAAAAAGTCGCGGACTCATCTGACTCCCCCCAAGGAAAATATTTTAATAATATCGAAGAGGTAAATTGTCTCTTCCTAAGCTGTGTATTGTAAGATGGACATAAAACAACATTTAGTGTTTCATAGTACAAATATGTACGATTAAAACCATATACATTTCTATTAAATTAGCAGTAAGATGATAAAAGACCTGCTAAATTCTTCAAGTAATTATTAACTTAGCTTACCTTGGTGTCATGTACCACGTTTTTGCAAAAACCTGTGTCCATAGCACTTATAGTAAATCAGAGCTTTGACTGACTTGTGTGCCCACAAAGGGCTGTGGGATTTAGGTGATTGCTTGGCTGCCCTTAGCCACAGGACTGGCATCATGCTCTGGAACACTTTCTGCTTTTAGAGTGGCCATCAAGGGATATGCTGCTCTTCAGGCTCTTCATGGGCATGTAACAAGAGTTACAAAGAGCAGCCCCTAAAATGAACACAAAACAGTCACACACTCCCAAATTATTTTCTTTTTAAAAATAAAAGGCATAATAGAACTACTTAGTGCACCTGTTTTCACTATTTGTAGAGCTGGTTCAGCAGTAATAGGTATGTATGAATGAGTAATGTATTCAGCAGTTGACAAAAATATAATATAATAGTGATTTGTGTGACTCAGCCACATGTAGAAAGACTTCTTAATGTGAAAAATAATAGATTAATTAATTGTATAGAGCAAGTTTGGGTTTTTAGTGTTATGAAGGAAAGTAGCCTTGATGTTTTGGGAGAAAGTGCTGTTTGAAATAATGAGACTTCGGGAACCACACTTTCTAGATCTGTGAAAGGAATGCTGAGATGACAGCCATGGCTTGGGGGATGGCAGCAGGTGACAGCTACAGCCTGGTCATAAAAGCCACTGCAACATCTATCCCATATAACTCAATGAATTACCAGCAGAGTTTGCTGTTCCTACCATTTTTATTTGAATTAACTAGAAAAACAAAACAAACAAACCCAGCTGCTGTCATCTCCAGCATCCAAAGAATCTGTGAACCAGTTTCATGGGGCTGTTACATTCCTGGACATTGCCTAAGACAAGAACAAACTTTTAGGCAGACTCAGGAAAGTTATTCCATGACTGAAATAATGGAATTCCCCTCTTATCCTTGCTAGGAGCTGCTCATCACCAATGGTGGAGCATTCCCTCCCTTCCAGGCAGTGTCTGGAACAGAGGCCATTTGGCTGTGTCTGTCAGGCTGCAGCTGTTCAGTGCAGTTCCTTTGTGCAGATGTGAACTGAGCCTTGGAGGGACACAAGCACCTCACAGAAATCAAAACCTTACTCAGAGCTTCTCCTAGACGGAAGAACCTGTGTTCCATCTAAGGAAAGCACTTGTATTACTAATAGCTTAAGTGGGGATGACACATCAGTAGTGTCCCTGCTGGTGGCCAAATATTGATCTAACCTATCAAGTTTTTATTTAGCTATCTCAAAACATATGCAGCATAATATCAGAACTGACAGAAGAAAATGTTCCCTGACAATTTCTAAGGAAATCTTTTACTGTCTCTAGAAGGAAACTTTTTTCCTCTGAAAACAATATAAAGATGAATTGTGCTGACTTGTTTGCTGCCTGCTTCCAGATTTTGTTGATGCTAAGTTTCATGTGACATTTTGGCTTTTCTGAAACAGGACATGTGAGCTAAGGTACATTTAGCAGCAAGTGTTCGGTTTGAGCTCAAATCCAAGTGTTATTCAATTTTTGCTGTTCCAGTCATGTGAAGGAACTGGAAGTCCCACTGTCCTTCAACACCATAAAAAACAATTGCTCTCTGATCCCTGTTTTCTCTGTAACGATGCCAACACCTTTGCTGTCTTTTCAGCCTTTAAGGCAGTGTGAGTGGTGTGGCCAATAAAGAATATGGCTCAGACAGTGAATGTGAATTTGTTACTGTCAGTGTGTGTTCTCAGAGACATTACATGTGGCATTTATTGAAAGAATCTCAGTGGCCAAACTCTCCCATGTAGAGATATGTAATGAAGTTTTGTCTTCTCCTTTAATAGTAAAATCAGAACAGTTTACAATTACTTTTTTCAATTTAGTGTCTCCAGAAATTATTTTCTTGTGAGGGTGTCACAGGAGATGATTTGAGATTGCTGCACCTTGAAATGGAACTTGTAGAGAGAAAGAGTGTTTGCACATCACTGACCTGAATGTTTTCCTGGTGATTTCAGACGATTAAGGCACTCACACAAGTCATGACACCTTGGTCAGCTCCCAATGAAATGGTACCTTCAGAATGAACAAATTGCCTTCAAGCATAAAATAGAGGCAGGATGTTGGAGTCATGAGGACTGCAACTTTTAGTGCAGCTGGAATTATAGTTTAAACTCACTTAGCTTAATTGCTGCATACTGGTCCTGAATCGAGCACGTTTACCCAGTGGTCTTAATTTATTTCAAGCACACAATAACACTCCTGCGACTGCTCTGGAAAGAGCTGTTAATGAACAAATCTCAAACATAGAAAGGGATTTTCTGGTTGAGAATTTTTGTATGCCTGCAGAATAGAAGTAAGTAAGCTTGTTTTAAAGGCATCTGTGGTCTTTCTGGGTTCTGAGTTCCTCAACTCCTGAGGACTTTCTCCTTTATTCACTCTCATCTCCTGGTGTTGCCTTCACAGAGAACATAAAGAATGGTTTGGGTTTTGTTTAATGCTTTCAAGCAGGTAATACAGTAGGCATTCCTAGGTGTAGCATTTAAAGACATATTTGCCTTAACTCATGTAATTACTGAAAGCTGTAGACACTCTTCTTTAGCTAGTCAATTTAAGGCACCTCGATCTATGGATTTATGTTACTTTTTGTAATAGGTTGTTCCATATTAAATTTAAGTAATATATTACTATTACAGATGAGCTATCACACAGGTTTTTAAAACCCAGTATTTAAACCTGCTGCTTAAGATACGGCACCAATTGAGTCTGTTACTTCCTTTCACTTTGTTCTCAATCAATCTGCTTCCATAGAATTACTCCACTTTTATGGTGTTGGAAGCAACATCAGAGTAAAACCCTTAAAGCAGTAAGGGCAAGACTTCCTGCTTCATCATATTGATTAAAAAATCTACCTGGAAAATACTTCAACTGCTATTAAAAAGCATGAAGACTGACTCCAGCTGCCAGACCCGTACAGACTTCTCACAGCAAGGGCTCTGCCCACCCTATCAGAAAAGGTCTTTTTTTTTTCATGGAGACAGATTATACTTGAAGTAAGAATGTCTGACAAGACAGTTGATGTGCTTTTTATTTCTTAAATCGGGAAGTAATAACGTGAAAATAGTAATTCTGTGGTTGTTATATTCAGTGTTACCATGGTCTTACTCCACCTGTGAGTGATTCAGCAGTTTACTCCTTAAAAAAAAAGCTATCTAGAAAAGTAACTAAACAAAGTAAGATTCAGAAAAATCCAAAGGTAACATGATGTGTACTGATTCTCCATGCTAGGTCTGCATTTCACAGAGAAGATAAGGAAACCTCTTCCCTCAGTCCATGCTTTGAGCCCTGGCTGCCATGCGTGGAATCTCTGGATGGAAGGTCCCATATCCCAGTCACACACCACTCTTCTCACAAGCTTTTGCTCACATTGAGAGATTTAATGAGAGTGTGTGTGTGTCTGTGTGGACATAGAGAGGGTGAAAGCAGTCAATAAAGAACACAGTTTGAGCTTTAATTTTTTGTTTTCTTACAACAATTTTTTTTTTCACATGCACATAGAACCTGTGATTTCTTTACTGAGAACCCCCCTTTAAATGTCATAACATCTCTTTTGATAACACCACGTCTCCATGTAGTTTACATCAGCACACTGTACAGCCTTCACCAAAGCAAAGCTGGCATTCTGTTACAGTAATGAAGCTTCTTTAACTTACAGGAATAGCAGACATAAGTATTCCAGTTTTAGGTTGTTAGTTTTACTTTGTTTTAAATGACAAAATATTTCTATCTGCCCTAGGGAAACATTATTATAAGCAAAGCAGATGTGAGAAGAAAAACCTTTGCAGTAGTGCCTGAATATGTAACAAAATGTGGCCTAAAGAAGTGCTCATTAAGGCACATATAGAATTTAGTACCTTCAAACTTTCATAATTACTCTTATTTATGGAGTTAAAAATAGTCTAATTATAATTGAGGCCAGACCATGTGTTCCTGAACTAATGACCTTTTTGATGAAAACCCAATTGTGTTGTCTTACTTTTGTGTAACCACATTACATACAGGAGCTTGGCTTATTTTCCTTATTGGTGTTTGGAAAACCACATTGGTTTTGGCTTTGGGCAGGATTTAGAATAGGGTGGGTTTGCTTTTGGTTTTTTGTTTGTTTTTAAAAGGACTCAAGATGTAGAGAATTCTGTTTCCTACTTTACAATTGTGTGAATGCTTTGGTTTTCTTTGGATTCCCTTGTTTCTCTCGCTCAAAGACCCTATGCCAGGACTTGCCTCTCAGAAAGCAAGGCTGAGGCTCAGCTGTGCTTTCTCACTGACTTCTACTTCCAACGTACTGTGTGGACACTCGGGTCTCTATCACTTGCATCAAACTGCTGTCTGAAAATGAATGGATCTTTACTCTTTGTACACAAGCACCACTCCAGCCATGGCTGAGTGATGATGATGTTGAAGTAGTGATGCAGAAAAGAACATTCTACTCCCCAAGCCTCAACCCATTCTGCCTGTGCATAAGGATTTATTTTTTTTTTTTCTTCACAGGTTTCTCCACAGAGCCTGGCAATGGGCAGCATTTACACAGAGCTGAAAGGCTTTGCTTGCTTACTGATTAGAGGAAAATCCTGCAAGAATGACTTCTATAAAGGCAGATCAGGAATGCTCTTCTTGTCATGAACTGGAATAGAAACAAGAACATCATGAACTAAGCAATGACAAAGTCACCTCTGAATTTTGTTTGCATATGTATAAGAGAGAAGCATTTAGTTAGTAACATGACAGAATGCATCAAAATACCAGAATATTGGACACTAGGCTACACCAAGAGTGCTGAGGACTTTCAGCTTCACATTTCTAGAGTTTATCCAACTCTTGCTTTAGCTTCTGGAGAGGACTGTCCTTTGAACACAGTAGTGGATGATCTCAGGACTGATCTACCATGCTGTTGCCTAGTTTTTGTATCTTAAAACTGCTGGATTTTTATTTGGTTTAGAAACTACAAAAAATAATGGGGGGAACCCAGATCAATAGTAATAAAGACTAACATGTAATTGAAGCTTCTGCTGTAATCAGGTATAATTCTGCATTTGTGTTCTTAGTTCTTCTATTTCTTGCACTTCTGATCAAGCAGAACATGCTGAAGATGAATTTAAGATGCATCCTGTCCCTTTGAGGGGTTTGTGGGAAAACCAGTTTGATCAGTGTTGAATAAGGTATTGGCAGAATGTGATAGCTGAAGGGAACTGCCCATCATTTCCCCTGCAGTGTCCTGTTTTGCAGATAGAAATTCCCACCTTACAGCAACCTTATCTCCTGTTCTTCCTATTGCAATACAATCCAAAATACTGGAAGAAACCCATACCCCTTAATTTCCGTTTGCATTAAAAAGAGAAAAATACATTCTTTGTTTTTTTACAGAAATATGTATATATGCATAGATACAGATATATATATGTAAAACTTTTCTCTTTATCTGCTCTTTTAACAGTATTGCTTGATTGGTTAGTGCTCAGCCATAACCAGGATTGTTAAAAACTGTCCATTAATTGTAAATACATTCATTCTAAGATATAATTTACCATTATTAACATCAATATTGAATACAGCCATGTCTGTACAAAGCATGTAATAGGAAAAATAAATCTTCCCCTTATGTCATTCAAACAGATGTGGGGAACAAACCCTTCTTGATCTTTTCCATGTGGGAATCTTCTTTAAAAAAGATAAGCAGTCTTTGTGGTCATGTTGAAATCTGTTGTTGAACACCAAGACCTGCTGGTACATTTCTAAGGTGCTGATATAGCTTCATAATCAGCAGGTTATCACTTTTTTTTACCTTGAAATACTAAGCTCCAAGGAAATAGTGACTATTTAGACAGTCTCTGCATCTGCTGTAAAATTCATATTTAGAGTTCTTTTAAACAAGGATCACACACAAAATTTAGCTTCTTTAGTGTAACTTGTTTTTCCATAGCCTTTAAACATTTTTATTTTGTGCATAAACCAATTTTAAAGTACTCTGAAAACTCTTCTAGATATTAATGTACTCAAAATAGAAAATTATTCAGTGAAGCAATAATGAGACTTCTGTACTAAAAAAACCTACAGCAGGTAGGTCCCTACAGCAGAACTTGCTTTTTGCAAAGTAAGATGTAATTACAAGTTATAAAATACCCAGTGTCCACATTATTTTTTAAAAAAATAGTGCATAAAGGCTCAAAATGGGAAAAATTGTCACAATTTTAGCTTCGAAGCAAAAGGAAGAAAGAATTCAGTGCACTTACAAATACATCCAAGTGTGCCAGCCTGCAGCCAGTTGGGAAAAGCAAACTGCAACCATGACATCTCTGTGCAAACAATAGTTATTATTGACTCAAGTCTACTTAAATTGTCCTCATCCAAGCTCTCCAGAGTGAAAGAAGAGGGAGTACAAAAAGTGATCTCACATGCTGAGGACAGCTACTACACTAATAAAAGCAACAGACTCCTCTTGAAATGGGAGGAGGAAAACAGCTGGTTGAGCTGGTTACCAGACAGTTAAACTGTGATAGTGCCAAGAATGCAGTTGACAACTTAGCAGAGTCAAGTAGTCAGCTCCTAAATATTTTATCACAGTGAATGTTTAGACAAAGCAAAAGACACTGAATTTCCTGAATCAATGCATCTTTTCATGTTTCTGTTATAAACAATTGAATTTTAATGTACTAAAATACATTTCAAGCAAGAAGTCCTTAATTATTTGGCTGCATGTATGACTTTTGTGTGCTTTGGACTCCCACCAGTATCTATTACACCTGCAAAAAATTTGTCTTGGGTTTGATGTGATTAGGTATCTCTTTACTAATTACATTTTTAAGGATTTTGGAGATAAAGAGTGACTATGCAATAAAATAATAGATAACTATGAGATATGAGAAAGAAATCCTGCATCTGTTTGTGTTGAGAGTGACAAATAAATTAAAATATTATCTTTAAACTCTGAATATGCTGACAGGAGTTTGCATCTGGAAAAAGTTCTAGGCAATTTGCTAGTTCAGTAGAATCAGCTGATGAAGTGCAGAATTTTCCCTAACTAGCTATCAAGACTTGCTTCCAGGAAGCTCACTGGAGCTGGAGGCCTGCAGTTAGGTTGATGGTTAACTGCATCTTTCTGTCTATTCAGCTTTGGAGCCTGCAAACTCCCTGACATCTCAGTCCTGCATTTCTAGATCCTGCCCAGAAATTCCTTGTTATTAGTTTAGTTGTATTTCATTCTCATTTAAAAAAAAGTTACAGTATCATAACTAACCAGCTAAAGCATATAAACAATAGCTTCAATTTTCTTTTTTTCTTCTGTCTTGTTCTTTATAAATATTATCTCACATTTAAGGAGATGAAAATGAACTTCAAGAAAATCAAAGTTCATTGTTCATCTTTTCTATAAAAGGGTTATGAAAACATGATGGGATTGCAGCTGCCTCTCATGGGATTTTTTTAACATTAGTTTGGGTCAGTTTCAAGTGCTCCACATCAGTGCAGCTCCTCACCTTTCAGGGAAACCACGCAAAGTTGTATCAGTTCAGAATCAGGCTTATTATACCAATCCTTAAAAGTATTTGCTAAAAATATTCCTGTTATTGATATATCATGAAAACATTCAGTTGTTTATAACAGAATTAGAGCAAATGTACAATCCTGTCTTTGATAATTCAACAAAATAATTTAACAAGAACTTACATAGTCAAATAAAGGTAAGAAAAATCACAAAAATATTGTTAGAACCCTGCAAAGTTTCTTTTTTATTTGTTCAGAGATTTCTTCCAGGTGATGTTCAATATAAATATTCCCTGTTTGAAAACAGAGCACCTGTGGATAGACAAATCCTTTGAAGTCCCTTCAGTGCTACCCGACCTGCAGTGATTTCTTGAGACCTTGAGCTGTTCTCTTCAGTTGGGCAGGTAGTCATTTCGAAGATGCATTGCAGTAGGTTCAAAAAACTGGAAGGGAAGTTTAGAGAGAAGTTTCATCTCCAGGTTGTTAACAACTAAATTAACCAACAAAACCACCTGATTTCTAACTGACTCAGCAGGCTGAAAACTGAACTGCATTACAAGGAAGAATCCTCTTAGAATTTCATGTTCATTACCTGGATCACCAAAGCTCAACAGTATGTATGGCGATGACTGTTTTCTCCTGAACTTTATTTTTCCAGTCTTTACACTGAAACATGATGTAAAAATACACACTGCAAGCTTTACAAATATTAACGTACTGAGGCTAAATCCTTCTCCAGTTTTTTTTTGTCTGTTCTTGTTTCTTCCCATTTGACCCATGTGTCATCAGCATCTCATCTTCTCCTTCAGTCTGTCATGTGACTCTTTCTAGGCCATCACAGTCTGTTTTTTGTGGCCAATTCATACCTAGGACTCGGCACATTCAGCAACCTGGTACCTTTCCATGCTCCCAAACACAAAAGCTGACCCCTGCTTGTTTTTCTGAAGTGTACCATCAAAACTGGAGCATCATATCCTCCTTTACTTTGATTCACTCCATCATTCCATGTTTCATTACATTAAAAGCTGTAATTTACGGTTACATATAAAAATTGAGACGGGTTACTTTAGAAAGACAAAGTGTAAGAAGATGTCAAGAACATCACATGCATTGTGAATGATAGCAAAATTTGATTAAGTACTTGTGTTCTTCTTATTAAAAGGGCACTGCTTGCATTCCAAATCAAGCAAATTTTAAAATAAGCTAAGCATTCAATTCACCTACCAAGGTTGTTGTCATAAATTAGCATTCAGCTCAAGGACTTAGCAAGATGTAGAACCAAAAACAAAGACAAAAATATGCTGTTTGACATTTTCTCATTAGGCAGGTGGGTTTGTTCTGCTTTCAAGAACTTCTCTATTTGGCTAATCTTGACAAAATGTGTCTTGTTTTTTACTGTATAGAGCTTTTTGTGGATGGCAGATACTGCTGTAGCTTACAGAGGAACATGCATCACGGAAACATGCCTGTTCCATTTTGCATGTGTAAATCATGGGAATGTCACATCTTCAAATTTTCCATCTAAATTAATTACAAACTGACCTTACATTGTGAGGGAGCAAGTTTTCTTAGAGTAATTTTAATACTTTGGGTTTTTTTTCATATTATAAATGCCAAAGTGATATTGCTGCAAGTATCTGTCAGCATTACAGTTATATAACTTTTTGAGAGAATGATGAACTTATCACACAAGTATTGGCACTTTCTCTGCTCTAAAAACTGGCATCTGTTATTTCAACTGGGAATTCTTTCATATACATATTTTCAAGTACTCCCTTTTCCACTTTTATTTTGTGATTGGGTTACATTAGGTTCTAACAACATGTTATCTCTAGCAAAACGCAGGCAGAGAACTGCATGAGCTTCATTCTGTATTTTATGAATGTAACGACTGTCCTGCAATGCTATTACCTTAAGGAACGTGTAGTTCCGACCCCGCTGCATGGGCAGGGACACCTCCCATTAGATCAGGTTACTCAGAGCCCCATCCAACCTATCCTTGAACACTTCCAGGGATGGGGCTTCCACAACTTCCCTGGGCAACCTGTTTCAGTGTCTCACCACCCTCACACTAAGGAATTTCCTCCTAATGTCTAACCTCAATCTCCCCTTGTCCAGTTTTAATCTATTACCCCCTGTCCTCTCACTACAAGCCCTTGTAAAAAGTCCCTCCCCAGCTTTCCTGTAGCCCCTTCAGGTACTAGAAGGCTGCTAATATTGTATTACATTTTATGTATATAGATGCCTGCTGGATGGCTGTTGCTGACTTAACATTTTCCCACTTGTTCCAATGCAGAATAGAAACAACTTTATCCCCATCCACATCTACAATGCATTCAGCTGAACCACTTAATTTGTACTTGGATTTTTTTTTCATATTTTTTTTTTATTATTTTTTTATTCAGGGAATGCTGCTGTTTTGTTTGCAAACATAGCAAAAGATTAATTTTACAAAGAAAGTTTGCTACTAAACCTCTGGGTTTGCTGAAGTGCCTTGAATCAATATTCATGAAGTCCAAATGCAGAGTTCAGTCTAAGATACTCTTGCTATCTGTCCAATCCTGCCTACTCTGAAAATTAATATTCAAATGCTTAAAAGCATAAATTCAATTAGAAACACCTTCTTCATTCTACAAGCTTCCAAATCCTAAAATTTCTGTGTAATTGACAGACTCTTAGTTTACATGTGTAGTAAGAGAAAGGATGATTACACTGAAGTCTTAAAAAAAAATTAAAAAATCAAATGGAGGGGGAAGAAAAAGGTTCTCCAAGAAGCATTTTGAAAAGTACTCAAGCCCCAAGGTTCTTAAAAATATTATCAGCTACAATATACAGGAATTATTTCTTCATTTCAGTAACACATGGCCCGTTACTTAGGCCATGAGTAAACTGGTTAGTGGCAGACAGACATACTACCCAACAGCTTAGGACAGCTCTTCTCATTTCATGTAACTCTGTGTCACTACATTAACAAGGCTGCTCATTCTAGGTGAGACTCTCAATCCAGAACATGAAAGAAAAAAATCTATTCTTGCACTTCCAAGAGTTTGGCCAGAGGATAATGACAGGAGTTGAAAATTACCTTTGATTCCACTCCTAATTTAAGCCTGCTTTTTACAAGCAGATTCATGAAATGCTTCTGGACTTATTCTATATGCACTGTCCAAAGACAGGAGGTAACTGTTTGGTTTAGGAATCTCCACGGCAACAGACTTAGGTTATTGATGTTCTGCACTCCAAACTACACTCATCAAAACCCTAGAAAGATGAACTACAAGAACGTGTGCACAAAAACGTGGTTATTTCAGTCAACTGATTAGATTTTTTCCCCGTTTTTTAAACAAAAGCCAAATGAACTAAAAGTAGTAACTCAAAAAAGAAAAGCTAACGTACCAGAAATACTGCACAAAATGCACTTTCTAAATGAAAATAAACTTCTTATGTGAGCAATACTGTGCTAAAATTTAACCTTTTGGGCTTGAGCCTGTGATTTAGTTGAACTGGCCTTCAAGCATGCCATGCTTTGCTCACCTAACTTCTGCATCTCCTCTGCTTCACTGGAAAGGCTTACATACTTTTAGTATATTTTTCAAGCTAAACCAATCTTGTTCTTCCTTGAAAGTAACAACTGGTAAAGTGATACAACATACTGAATTAGAAACCTAGCAATGTATATCACAATCATAATTAGTTACAACTGAGTACACATCAGGAAAATGTAATTTATCAACAGCAGCTTGATCAACATTTTACATAATTGCCTATATTCTTCATAATTTGAAACATCCCAGCTGTCGATACTGTTCTGTTTTCTAAATCTTGCTGCTGGATTTGTGTCATTCTCTAAGGCTACTACAGAACATAATTTCTAAGTTTATGAGCAAGTTTGTGAGCTTGCAAAAGTGGCATTTTAAAAATATTTCTAGTCAGCACCATGTCCTAGACTTCAGAAGTATTTTAAAAGCCTAGTTCTGATATAACTATTAATATACAAGGTTCAGTGTAAATATTTCATCACTGCCAAGGGAAAAGGCAGCTCTGTTCTAAACATTTCTAGATCCAAAATGTGAATGGTTGAATGAAATCACTGGAGTTAGGACAAGCTACACAAGCTAAAAAACTGGCATCTAAACAGAAGCTGTAATGATTAAATACAAGCTTTTTCGGTACTTCCCTTCTCTGACTGAGACAAGTAATTTGCACACATAGTCAATATTTTAATAGCAGGATCAGTAACTCTGGCACAAATACTAAATTTAGCATTGGGCAGATTTTGAGTGGCCAGGAGTTAGCAGCTGTGACCTCTTGAAGAGAGACATCTGCAGAAACATTTGTAACAGATAGTGCCTCCTATCTTCCTGCTCTCCTGATTTCATACAAGCTGCTTGGCAACAGGCTCCATCTTTGAGAGACAGCATTTTCCAGATCATACTAGTAGCAAAAATCAGCAAAATTAGAGCCTTGACTTCAAGAAGAGCGAAGATGCCACCAACCAGCTGATCAGCACTGTCTTGTTAGTTTGAACTGCAACATCTCTTGGTTGTCCATGAGATTTCCCTTGGCCTGCTTTACCTCTCATCCAGGAAATAAAGGTACAATCTGCTCACCACTCACGCCAGCCTCTGTTTTTATTGATGGAAGGCACTTTGTGCATTCAGTACTATCTAAATACCATTATTATCTCTCTAGTTGTCCCAAAGAAAGCTACATGTACCAATCATACTGACTGCAGTACACAGTGAGATTCAAAAACTCTATGGCAAGAGGCAAATGAAGACATTTTTTACCAAAGGAAGAGGACACCATTAAGTCTACTGAGGCAAAAGAGAAAAATTAGAGAATTAAAGCATTAAAGACTGAAAGTTTAATGACTGTTTGAAAATGATAAGCTAATCACTGATTATTCTAGACATGTTCAATCTGCAATGCACACATCTCCTCTGGACCTCATGGATATCTAAAGACATGATCACTGTCTGATAAAAAAAATTAAAAAAGCAAAGATTTTAGCACCTTTATCTGCATAAAACAGTTCAACTGTATGAAGAGGGAGGAAAAGTCAGTGCTAAAATGTGTAAAATCAGGGATTCTTGATTCATAAACTGTATGCTGCAGTTGTTAATTCTTCACACTATGGATAAATGTTTAGAATGAATAACAAACTTCTGGGGATAGACTTATTACCTCACTAAGCAAACCTTAGGAGATATTGAAGTTCTTATCTCCTTCACTGCATTGCTTTAACAGATAATTCAACCATCCCCTATTGCAAATAGGAAGGTGAAGAAATAGAAGATTTAAGATTAGTTTGTTTGCTGAGAATGGCTTCATGCATTGTCTTACAAAACGTGCTCTGCTCAGTGCAGCACTGCATAGAGATAAATGTTTACATTCCTCATCTTCAACTAGCCTTTCTGCATGGTACTGACTGCCACTGCTGGGAGCCACAGCTGATTTTTTAGAGAAAGCCATTATCAGTAACTTTCCTCAGAAAGGACTGGTAAAGTGGAGTTGCAAGAGTAAATTAATAATTACAATAAATCAGGTCAAGTAAACATATTACATATTATAAGCAAGTATTCAGAAATGTTACTACTCACTTCCATAGTGTCTTTTGAAAGATAAACGACCCAGTAGACCAGGTTGAATCCCGCAAATGCCACTGGAAAGAGGATCCTAGAATACTGGTCTATTTTACTTGTACCTCCGATAGGTGGTGGTGGTGGTGGTGGCGGTGGTGGGGCTGGTGGAGGAACAGACACTGGTTGACACTGGGATGCACTATTAGCTGTCATGCTGACTTCAGGAGACTGAGGTGCCTGAGATGTTACCGAGTTTACTCGCTTCTTCAGGTTACAATTGGAGTCAGAACGCTGTGGAAGAATAAAGAAAAGGAGGGGAAAAAAAGGTGATTTTTTGATACAAAGGCTTAGGTTTTGTGATTATTAAGCCTCTCTCTACCTTTCTACTCAAAACTTTCTGATTTTATTGCTGCTTCTCTGCTATATCAGTATCAGTTATCCACTTTCACAGCAGTAGAAATGGGAGGAAAATTTAAAAACCCTTGATGCTACACACTGCCCAGGACTGCTGTTAGGAATGTGGTGAATGGCAGCAGCCACAGGATTTGTCTGGCACCATGACATACATGGCTGTTCTTGGGGTTGAAGAAGCAACTGTTTTGGCCAGTAGAACTAGGTGACCAAATAATTGAAGCTAATGAGGGAAGACAAAAAATGTAAATAACTTACAATACAACAGCCTATAGATCTATTGCTAAATGGAGTATCAACATTTGCAGGGTATGAAGGTAGCAAAATGCTGTTAGATATCCTATTTCCAAAGTCATACCTTGGGAGAGATTTAGTGAAAACCACCCCCTTAAATGCAGCCCAGTGTTAGCATTTTGGGGATTTGTCTGGCAGGATTTCTATGCATGGAAACAGATTTTAAGAAACCAGATAAATGAATGGATCATTAAAAGAAGCATTTTATGAAATACATCTAAATACATTGCCTGTACTTGGGCCACAATTTCTAGAAAAAAGACCAGCCTAACACATCTGGTATCTCCTGTATGACACAAAACAGTTAAAATAGAACTTATCCTTTTAGTGGTCAGTGTTACTGTCAGAGTATCAATACAAGTGTCATTGCTACTACAAGATGCCAAGTTCTGCTCATGGATGAATGGACTGGTCTCCAACTAAAATTAGGGAGAGAGGGATTCGTCACAGATTTTAGTCTAAGTAAAAGGTGGAGCCAACAACTGCCTTGGAAAAAAGTGTGTATCTCACCTATTAGCTTCTTCTTCCCCCACAACCCATCAACATTTGCCATATCTCTCCTTCTTCCACTTTGCCATCTACACAATTAAATGATCAGTATCATGTTTTGAATGGATATTAAATGGCATTCATATTCTGGGGCTGTGCCTATCTGGAACACAGATGTTTGGTTTTGTATTTTCTAGTAACACAGCAAGCAAGAGAGAGATTTAAATGGAGGATGATTTACAGATGTGTCTCAGAAACAGAAAGAGGGTTATCCACGTCCACTTGCACTGATCATAATAATAATCCCACTCTATAAACAGACTGACTGACAGAGCCTGGGCTACGGCTTTCATTCAAGTTGCCATCCCGTTTCCTTGCATGCCCTGCTTTGAACTGAATTGTAGAAATTGCAAGGTACCTGGTTTTTTGCTTTACTGAAAAACAGTTTGACTTTTTGTGGAGAATGAGGGGTATCTAAAAATGTGAGTGCTGAGGTGAATCTCAGCCCTTTTTAGCTGCAATACTCTGGTATAAGGTGGGTCAAATTCTGCTCTGGATCATTCAAGCATGAGTCAGGAGTTATTGTACTGGGGTGATGGAGTTAATAGCAGGTGGAACAGAAACAGGATGTAATCTGTGGATGATGTTCAGTACCAAACATTCTGGAACGCAGAGGTAGTAAAATGGTTGTGATCATCTGAATAGGCACTCAGAAAAGTATAATTCCGGTCATTATTTTATTATATTTATTAAATCTCTTTCCTATACAAGGAGGATTGCTACAGGAGGAGGATTATCTCAGTATGAGTTCATCACAGGAAGATCTGGAGTCAGTGTGCACCCTCAGAACCTGAGGAGTGCACTAGCTTGGTTATGTTCCCACTCTGGGGCCAGTTTAGGTCTATTTCTATCAATGGAGTGGTATCAATAAATTCTCACTACCTAAAAGCCTATTCCAGTATTCAGAAAGGACAAGTGTCAGGCAAGCCTATTCAGCCTATTCAGGCAAGCCCCTGAATAGTTCTTTACACCATCTTCAACACTCTTGAGTGCCATCCAGCAAGTTATGTACACCACTAGCAGGATACAGAATTTTAAGTTCAAATTTATGTCAGATGGGTAATGATTCTCAGCATGGTAGCAGACCACAGACCAGACGTGATGCCCCAGAACCACAACTCATTTTTCCTTGCAATTTACTGCTAATCCAAGAGGAAGAGGCAACGAGAGGAAAACATACAGTTTCTTACTACAGTTGAGTTCTGAACAGCATATACAGTAATTTGTTTACCATATTTCAATTTAACTTTTCCTTTTAACATAAATTACTTACAAATACATAGTGAAACTTCAGCAAAATATATAAAGAAAACAGGAATAAGGAGCCTCTCTGGCACAGCTCATGCAGCCAGTCACTCAAATAGTAAGGACTGTTTTACAAGTAGCAAGAGCAACAAGAAGCCTAAGGCACAGCACATCGTATCTAATGAAACAATGAATTTTGTTAAGTTACTGAATCCTGATTCAAAGAAGTACTCTTGCACTGATGGGAAATGTTAGTCCCATCAGGCAATTAAAAATGTCACTATATATAGCTATGCAGTGACACAGAACAGATTGCAAGATCACTGTTTAATGTGAGATACCATAAAGCTGCACTAGAGGAAGACTGGTATGCACATGGGCTGGCAAGGTATAACCTGGCTTCCATTAAGCTTGTGCAGCTCAGCCCTCTGCTACCCTAGAAAGCTCACAAAGCAGTCTCACCTCTACAAAGGTGCTGCTCTCTCACAGCTCTCAGCAGTATCACCAGAATTTGCTTATGCTCAGAATATCTCAGGATGCTCTAAGCAAATTGCTTGGCTTCTAGATTAAAAAAAAAAGTACAGCATATATAACCTTGGAGTAAATGGATTTGTTTGCTTTTTCTGATTTTTATATGGATGCTAACTGTGATTTATGAATGCTCTTTGTTCTCATGCTTCTTTTCCTCAAGAGATTTCTGTAGTTCATATTTGTAAAATTCTTTACTGTCCTCTGTTCCTTTGTACTGCAAATACATATCCTCACTATTAGTTTAGTTTATGACCTAGTAGTAACATGAGTTATCTTATGTATGCACTCAGATACTAGCTACCTTTAAACAAATTAAT
This sequence comes from Apus apus, assembly GCF_020740795.1. Taxonomy (NCBI): domain Eukaryota; kingdom Metazoa; phylum Chordata; class Aves; order Apodiformes; family Apodidae; genus Apus; species Apus apus. Next base: position 12,218,089 of record NC_067294.1, on the reverse strand, counting down.
ATCTGCATGCCCTTATTTATCTCTCTCTTTTACTCACTTATGTCTCTCTTTCTTGCGGGCAATGCAGTAAAATGAGGCTTGTGAGAATAAACTCCAAAAGTTCTAACAAAAAAAATGTGTTATGCCCCCTTTTCTTTATAATTTATTAGATTAAGGATATTGAATTTTGCTAATATCCCAAAAAACACACAAAAAACCCCAACCAAACCAAAACCAAATAACAACTAGGATCCAAAATAACAACTAGGATCCAAACTCTTATCTGTACAAAGCAGAATACTAAATTAATTACATAGCATTATTTTCCCCTGACCATCTCATTGGTAGATAGCTGGAGTAATTTTAGCCATTCATACTATAAACATAAAAGCACATGTTTGTGATTTAGCACCCAAAGGGGGAGTCAAGCATAGCTCAGCCCCTTCATTCAGCACTGTGATGGCTAAAAATATCCACATGCAGCACCTTGCAGCAGGAACTCCTTTTGAGCATGCACTAAGGTACCTCAGTCTTTACAGTCCTGTGCAGTTTAAGCATCCATCTTATGCTAGAGATTTTAGAATTTTAACTATAATTTAGACATTACATATCTCATCTGTGTCATCTGATTCAAAACATGTACATTGCAAACATCTGTGTTTACAGTATTCTGCATAATTAAGAGCTGAACGCAGTTTAAAGTCATTAATAGTCCTAGCTTTAGCCATCTCTTTAGGAATTTTACATTTCCTGTCCTAGAAATATTACAAGGAATAACATTCAAATTTGTTTTCTTTGTGGTTTACCGTAGTAAAAGGGTTAACGCCCTTAGGTTAAACTGCTCACTGGGAGCATGGGAAAGCCATCTAAAAATTCTTTCTTAACCTTCAGAGACTGAAATTCACCTCTCTCAAAATACAACCTAACCATCAGGTGAAGATGTTCAAGGGGAAAGGTTATTGCCTTATTACTTAAAAACTGGTTTACTTTGCATGGAAAATCTGAAGAGCCATTAGAGGCAGAAAGCATAACTCTGGAAAACACACCATGCCCATTGTATTAAAATTGCTGTCATATACAACAGGTAAGTGCTAAGGAGAGCAGAGACTGGAACACAAGTCATTCTCTTTTCCATGTGAATGTACTGTGGTAGTCTTCCTAACAATTGCATGTAGCATTTCAGAAAAATAATATAATTAGCACAGAGCCTCTGTCTATGTTAAACAGGTTTAAATGCTCAAAGTCACATTTGGCTCTTAAATTTATGTGTCAGTCCAGAACAATCCAAGTCTCTACATTTACTTTGCTAAATTTCTGCCACTACTACTCTGAGTGCCTAAATAAGACAGAATTACACAGACAGCACTAGAGAGGTTTGTTTGGGGTTTTTTTCTATCATTTACTTCAGTCTCACTGATCCCTGCAAAAAATGTACTGGGATTGGACTTCAATCTTGAACAACATTGGCCTAAATTCAATTAATCTTGGTTGGTTTTTTTTTGTTGTTTTTTTTTTGTTTGTTTTGTTTGTTTTTTGTTTTGGTGCATAGTATCAGCTACTTCTAAACCTTCTTCACTGCCCTGTCCTGGTTTTGTCTATCAGGCAAGTATTTAACTCAGGCAGAACCAAATAATCAGCATCTACTTTCCTCACTGGGATGACAAAAAGTCAATGTAGTTGAAAGTTGTTGTTTATTTTTATCAGCCTACTTGATCATCTGCACTTGTGGAGGAGGAGGAGGAAGGTCTCCCTAACTCAATTGAAAGCCAAGACTTCAGTGTATTATAGCTGTTTCTAGGATGATCTCATAAAGGGTTGCTGATAATCCAAACAGAACTGCTCTCCTTTAGGTTACACTAGGATACTCATTAAAAATACTCAGTATATTCTGACGTAATTAGAACTAAATCCTCTATACTGAAGTGACATATGGCTGCTCTGCAGTTGGGCAGTGTTATTAAAGAGACTGAGAATTCTATTCTGCTCAAGCCCTGTTACTTTGAAACACAAAACCAGGGCTATTTGTAGGGAGAAGGAAGCCCTCCCAGTAGTAGCAGTACTCCACTGCTTTGTGCTCTTTTCTGTTAAAACAAAAGGTCTTTTAGAACATATCTATAATCAAGCTACCACTCTGCAACAATCTTTTACATGTAGTCTCTTACATAGAATGATGTCTTGGGATCTATGGTGTGCTCTCCCTGACCATCTCACAAATGGTGTGTATATGTATATATCTTACTACAAATGGTGCACTCTAGACAGTATCACCAATTTCCCTTCCCCTGCAATTTCCAGTATTGGGATATTCTTGGATAAAGGAAGCCAGAATAATGAAACAGCATGACTGATACAGAAAATACATGTTTGAAATGGAGTAAAGACCTAAATTCCATCATGTTTTTGTATGTATGTGCATATAAATAACGTTTGGTTTTGACATGCTAGAACAAGCTTGGTCACCATTGGAATAAAAGCAGGTTTCTGTCAGGGTCCAGATGAGTGCTCAGCTTGTTGCCATCGTATTTTGGAGTGGAACACCCATAGCTTTGTACCTCAAGCAGGGACTGCCTGCAGCTGACAAAGAGAGCAAGCCAAGTCCTGCTCTCAGCTCACTGAGGTGAATAGAGACGCTTTCCTGGAAGCTGAGCCAGCACGCTGGGCTGGCATCAGTTAACTGAGCATGGAGTCGGGCTGTTGCCTCTTACTGAAACTGGTGTAGCCCAGTCACTTGAGCAGAATGCCTCCCACTTTTAGCACTGCAGTACAGCAGAGTTTGGTCTTCTGCCATCTTTCTTTTCTGAGTGTACAGGTTTTGTGGCTACGGTATAAAAACCCGTGAGAAGTTTTGTTCATTTGAATAAAACAGGATCGTATATAAAATTAACTAGGCTGAAGGGGAAAGAGGCTTTTTGATAGTATTTTGAAAGAGGGTTGTGGTTTGTTTTTTCTTCAGGTAACATAGTTAATTTGGAATTAAAAGACCAAAACTGAATATACTGTGAATACATTTATCTTGATGAATTTAGGCCCTCACTCATGCAGCAAAAGCTTCTAACTGTTTTGTAACTCCTTTGAATTTTCACTTCTACCAAAACTGGCACCCTGGGCCTCTCTTATGCAAAGTAGGAGAATAGGTCATACCAAAAGTACTAGTTCAGCCATGTTATTCCCACCACAATATTCTTTAGCCACTCTTCAGGCAATTTAAGATACTAATTCTTACAAACACATAGTCTATGTTGTTACTGTTAATGTTGCTGCTGATAGAAGAGTTCCACTGGCAGCTGTATAGCCATGAAACTTTTCAAATCTCACTTTTTCACTTTTATTTTTACAAATGGAATAGCCCAAACCTTTACAATCTTCAGAAATTTTCTCGATGTAAAAATACCATCTGACTTCTAGAAATGAAGAAGAAAACAAGGATTTTTTCACTAGTCTTTATCCTATAACTGCCCTTTCATATAGATAAAATTCTGACAACTTTAATGAAATTAAAAATCACAAATAAAAATACTAGCATTACAATTGGATGAAAAACATACTGTCCTGCCTTAGAGACCAAAAATTAATTAAAAATACAAAATTAGATCAGCAGATTAGAAAAGACAAGGTACCAAAGTGCAGGTTGTGTATGAGAGAATGGAAGGATTTTAGTTGTTGGTTTGTTTTTTTTAATCAACTAAAGTAGACCAAAAAAAATTTATGTATTAGACTCACATTCAAATAGATTATTTTTTTTCTAGTGAATTAGAAAGTAACTTTTTAATAAAAGAGGCAGAGTAAATGGAGAGAAAAGGCAAAAAGAAGAGCAGGAGAGGTAAGATAAATTATCGAAGGGGTAAAGAGTAAGAACTGGACATTGTAGCAATCAAAAAACAAACAAAAAAAATTGAAAGAAAAGTGATGATTTAGAAGCAAACAAATGGAATAAGCTGAGGGTATGGGGCAGGCAAAGGGGAAATCAGAACCTCAAAAACATCTCCTAAATTTTCAATAAGAAAGAAACTACATTTTCTGCCATGTGCCTTCTATAAACAGAACTTCCTTAAGACCAGTAACATAGCTATAAAAGTACAAAGCTCAGTAAAGGATGATAATCCTGAAGAAATGGTCATCTACTCATGCAATCAGCCTGTACTAATTAAATTGTTAGCATTCAAATTAGCTAGTTAAGGTCTGTTTCAGCTGGAATCATATCACTGACTGCAATACATCCATCTATGTGGTAACATAGAAAAGTTCTTTCCCCCTTGCCCTCACTACACAAAAAAGAAAGAAGAAAATAACATTTTAAAAAATATTAAAATCTGTTATTCTGTAATTAGTCCTTCTTCCCAGCATGCCTTTCTGGAATGGGACCTTTTAAAAGGAATAGCTGATGTTTCTAGAAGCCACCTGACTACATCAACTTTCCTTTAGTTGTAAGTACCCTTCTTTTTTATGATCTTATTAATTTTGCCTTTTCCATTATTGCAGAGATGTGTTCCTGTAGAGAACTAGTCCTGTAACAAAAAAGTTGTGGACTAACAAGATTTGAAAATTACTGTCTTGGATAATATGAGCTTTGAGCAAGAACAGGACTTGGAATTTTGTGGACACGGTGGCCTGTTTTAGAGACTAAGTTTACCTTGAGAGCCTGTCATGGGACCTACTACTCTTCTAAATCTGTATGTTGTTAACTAGTTGTAAATAATTTTATTGAGGAAATGGTTGCAGTGTGTTTCCTAGATGTTTACTTTATTCATAGATACTTATTTGTTTGTTTTTACTTGGAGAAGCAGACAAGAAAATATTTATAAAATGAGAAAAGTGTGTTTTCAGTTTGGCTCTGTGTTTGTTTGTGGCTGAAGCCCTTAATAAAACACTTGTGAATTTCTCTGAATTTCTCTTTTTCTTTTATTATTTTGTTCAACAGCTGTTTTGTAGTTAGTGCTTAGCTTGCTCTGCAATGATACAGAGACCATGTAAACCTCGCCCACGAGTACGTGAGGCGCCACAATCATCAGGAGTGTGTTCTAGTATATCTTGGAATATGCAGAGGGTTATTTTTTTAAACACTTGTCTTCTAGAGACTGGGGAAGTGGGGGAGCAGGGTGGTGGTGGCTTTGTAGCATCTGCTGTGAAGTTGCCAGCAGTAGCACGTGTAGAGCGGGCCAAACCATTTTCATTTAACTCAGGAGGAAGATAAATGAAAAAAAGTAGGGTTTTTTTGGTTGAGGTTTTTTGTTGGTTTTTTTGGTCTTTTTTGGAAACTTTCCTATAATTAACACAAATCTGAATAAGGAAGTGTGTGTAGAAAAGAGAAGAACTGTCATTCCTCCTCATTATGTAGCAGCTATCAATATTTTCCTGAAGCTATATAAAGCCAAGTAATCTCTTTAAATTTTTTCTGAGAGCTTGCCCTCGCAAAAAGTCAACAAAATAATCCAAGTTAAGTTTTATTACATTTTAAAGTTCCTTCAGTCTTTACAGTATTTTATACTCTTTTACTGTTGAGGTGTTCTGCTTGTTTAGTCCAGAGTACTTCTTCAGTCAAGCATCAGGACACTGAGGAGGGAAGTATGTCCTAAATATTGGCAAATGCATACTTCCTTTTTCTCTCGTTTTTTTGTAAGGCTTAAATATAATTATAAAATTTACTAGTTAAAATTAATGTAGATATGAACACTGCAAATGTTGCCAAAACTAAATCAGCCTTTCTGCAGTTATTTTAAATCAGTGCAAGATTCTGAGAACATTTGCTTCCAAGCCCCTTTAGAAATTTTTGGACTTTCTTTTGTATTTTATTTATATAACTTTGGTTAAAAAAAAAAAAAAAAACACAAAGAAAAAAGTTGTAGTTCTGAGTTAAAATGTATAAAAAATTGCTTCTTTTTTGCATTTATACATTTAGTGAAGCTAAACTGCATTTATTTCATTATATCTTAAAATATATTCCTATTTTTCCAATATTAATAAAATTGTAAGCCAAATACAGTATGTTTTAAAAGCATGATGCTTCCCAGTTGAAGTGAAGAATATCTGATTAGCTCCATGAGGACTAGAAGCAAGATTCTGTGGAGATTCGGTTTTGCTAGTATCTAGAACTTATCAATTAAAAATTTAACTGTTCAAATGTACCTAAATGTTGTAACGTTAACTACTGTTTACAAGCAAATGTAGAGGAATGACTATATGGTGGGTAAGGCATTGCCCTTATATTCAATAACTCTTATATTGACTTCCTTATTCAACTACAGACTCAAATGTTTTGCAGAAGGTCATCCAAATTCTGTTATTCCTCTCAAAATGGTAAATGTGGTGGTAGAAAAACTGATTTGAAAACAGGTCTATAATGACAAATATGTTAGCACATATTGTATTCACTACTTAGTCTGAGATATAAGAAATAATATTGACAGGCAATTCTGACATTCTTTTTTTGATACTAGAAAGCCCTCCTGTCTTTCCTATGTACTAAAATCTATCCTTACTCTTTAAATTTCTTTTTTTCCTCAAGCTTTCACCAACAAATTTATTTAGGAAAGTAACAGATACCAAGTTAATATAAAGGCTAATTCCTCTTCTTCCAGATGAACCACTTATGGTGTGTACTACAGTGATCCCATAATCATCTGGCCAAAGCACATATTCAGTCCATTGTAGTGTCCTACAAATTGTGCAGACTTACCAAGAGAACCACAGGTGCCCAATCACATTGCCTAAAGCATTGATTGCTCAAGAGAAGTATTATGGGTAACAGTCTAGTGGCTTTCCTTAAACATCTCACCAAAGAAACATCTCTCCTAGCAAATCATATCTCAAATGTAAATAGTATGAATAAATGAAGTATTCTCATTTTCTAAAATAAGAACAATGTCTTTGATAAACAGACATTACTTGGTTACATAACCTGCTTCAGGTTCAGATATTTTAATATTGTTTTACATTCACCACTTCAGCTGCCTCTTGCTATATGATGCTTATTATCAGAAAAGCAAGCAATTACCGAGACAATCTTATCCTCTGCCGTTACAGTTGCTGCTGATAGTGCTGCTGCCAGGGCTGCTGCCCTGGCTGCCTTCCTCATTGCTCTCTGAGCCTGGAGATTGGTAAAGTAGTTGACAGCTGCAAATTCAATGAGTGCAGAGAAGACAAAGGCAAAGCACACAGCTATGAACCAATCCATGGCGGTAGCATAGGACACCTTGGGCAAAGAATGGCGTGCGCTGATGCTTAAAGTGGTCATTGTTAGAACTGTAGTGATTCCTTGAAAAGAAGAGAAACAATCCGGGCATTAGAATTTTGCTTCAACTCTGCTACTCTTAAATTCATACATATATTTAAAAAAAAGAAAACAACTACCCAACTCATCTTCGGTTTTAGCTGTCATCCTGTTTACCAGCTAACCAACATGACTGCTAAGTGTTCTGTGTTTTTCAGTTAATGATGTGTACTGGCTTTTAAGAACTCTGAATAAACTGCCTTAATAACAGAGCAAATGCAAGTTAACAACATTCTACATCATGTCACTTCTTAGCATTGTGATAAACAGGCTCAAACTACGAAAGACACTTTACTTGAGGGGTTAGTAAGTAGAATGCTCAGCAGAAATCTAGATTAACATACTGCCATTTCCCAACAGCGATCCTGTCTTTCTTTTGTTGTTGCACAAGACAGATCATGGCTTACAGAACCCCCTCTGAAGCAGTGCAATTCTGCTTTACAATTGCTAGTAGGCTATGATCCAAATATTTCCAGTAATAACAGTTCAGTCCTCTCTGCAGTTGTCTTTAATCACCAGACACATTTTTAAGATTCACTAACAGTATCTTGATTTGAAAGCACCCATAGTTACAAATATGGAATTATAGAAATGCCACTTAGAGCTGCTTCTCTGTTTTCACACAACAAATCTGGTCATGCAGCTCACAGGCCCAATAGTGTTCTTCATGTGAGCTCATGAATTTATTCTGTTTTGGAGTGTACAGTGTTAGTAATGTAGGAAATATACTTCTTCCCACTGCTACCTGATTCAAGCAAAAAAATGCAAAAGCAAACTCGTTCATTAACATATAAGCCTCTCTGACTCATGCTTGCTTATCATTATGCCTGCTAAAATGTAAAAAGTGCAGGTATTTAAAGACAGTAAGGTGGAGAATACCCTCTCCTGCTCTTATCTGCAGTTGGGAAAGGGTAGGTGGGAAAGTAAAAGATGTTATAATGTCATGTTGTGATGATGAATCAGTATGCTATTAATGGTGCTGAGTGGAAAGGATGCAGTGTCATTGCATACTGCAGCATCAAGACAGGGTGACTTGATTATTTTCAGAGATTTTTTTGCAACTCTTTCACATGATGTAGCTTTCTGGCTGTCTGAGGTTAACTACATCCCAATGTCATTACTTCACATGTTTTAATGAAATGCAGATAGGAGATGGTATAAAAATATGCCAGACTCATTTGATAATATGAATACAAGTATGCTGAAATATATTTCAATTTCAAAGGTCCAGAACAAACTTTTGAATAAGATAGGTGATCAGATTAGAATCTGTCCATGTGCTAGTTAGTAATAAAAATGATGTATTCTGTGTCTGAACAAAAACTTGCTGCAGCTGGAATTTAAACTTAGGAGTAAGACTCCTGTTCTATTACAGATACAGATAAGACTTCTCAGTGTGGAGTGAATATTGATGAAATGCTCTGCACTGTGGAAAACTACTTCATCAAACTGAATGCAAAATTACAGTTGGTAAACTGTATAACTGATGATTGTTTACCCATCTTTCTATCTTGAACACTTCTTGGTAAGTTCTGAAGAATCTGTTACATAATGCAAATGCTGAAATATGTTTTCTTCTTAAAAATGAAACAACAACAAAAAAAAACAATACCTTTCCCTATCTGATACTTTATTATAAATAAAGTTTTATGACTAAATATTAATTTTAAAATCCCAAGGTGACCTGCTAGGAAAGTAGAAGCAGACTATCTTTCTGCAAAATAATAGATGAACTTTTTGCCAGGAATAAGAAAGATTAGATAAAGACTTTTAAATAAGTGAAATAACAGGCATTGCTATATGGGTTCAGAGCATATTTGAAATTAGGCCCCCAATAATAATGTTTCTCACTCTACTCTGATAGAGCCATGATTCCTAAAACTTCACACATATGTATGTCTACACACAGCTACACGTGTTGCTCCACATGGAACCACGGAATTGTCAGAGTTGGAAGGGACCCCTAGAGATCATCCTGCTAAAGCAGGATCGCCTAGAGCACGTTATCCAGGATTGCATCCAGGTGGGTCTTGAGGATTTCCAGAGAAGGAGACTCCACACCCTCCCCAGGCAGCTTATTCCAGTGCTCTGTCACCCTCAAAGTAAAGTTTCTCCTCATATTTAAATGGAACTTCCAACACACAACGTAAGGAACTTCATACTAGCAACCTGTTTTTCTTCCCGGTGACACAATTATAAAGAATGTGTAAGTACCCCTTCAGGTGTTTTTGTCTCCCATTTTTTGACTTGCAGGTCTGTAAAGAGTAGGTGCTTATGATCATTAATTTATCTTTGCAAAATGTTCAGACTATTTGTTGTATTATTATCTGCAAAGGATAACTGGAACCCGCATCCATTTTGGAGGGAAATAAATGTACTGAATACACTTTTTTCTGAGAAGCTGGTGTGAACACTATTGTTATTCTACTATTTATCTTTTCTCAAACAAGAGTTTAGGAATTTAGAAATAAAACTGAATATTTATAATTCAAGTATTTGCAATGTGATGCAGAAAGGAGATTTACTTCTCCATTTTAAGCTTTTTTTCTACCGGGGACTTGAAAGTCTTTTTGTCATAAGGAATTTGCCTTCTTTTTCTTAGATAAAGGCATTTAGAATCCATGAGATTTTAAATTAGGAAGGACTACTAAGTCAGACTGTGCCTAGGAGAAATAAGACTGGAATAAAGATTGAAATATTCTTTTAAAATGCCAAAATCGCTAATTTTCCACAATACTGAGAAAGGTGTCTATTTTACTATTTATTTTTAAAAAACCTTTAACTCAGATTGGTTTCATGAGAGAATAAATCAGTAGAAAAATTCCTCTTTAAAAAATGGAGACGTTAGCATTTATTCTGCAGTTGTCCCTTCCTGCATACAAAAAAATACTGAGGGAAAGAAAAACAACACAAACAAGTTTGGCTAACCAAACATTCTGAATAAAAAATATTGACCCTCATGGGCAGACTGAATATTACTTGGTTTAATTTTAGTATTTACTTTTGTTCACTGAAACCTACTAGCTGTATTTTCCGGTTCCCACTGGATTACAGCAGCTGTTCAATACAATGGATTCAATACAGCGAACAAAGAGAATGATAAAAGAACAAAACACAAATACCAGCCACGGTTCTTGCTGGAACAGATTCTTTGTTGATCCAAAACACAACTTGAGACAGGACTACAGTCATGATGCATGGAATGTATGTCTGAATGAGATAGTAGCCTATTTTCCTTTGAAGATGGAAATAGAGCAGCTGAAGTGAATATTCGCCTAAAACAAACAAGCAGTGAAAGTAATGAATGAATGGTAAATGTGATGATGAGCTGCTCAAAGACCTTAAGGCAGCATACCAAAAACTGTTCTGGCTGGAACAGACTCCTTGTTAATCCAGAAAGACACCTGGGAAAGAATGACTGTCATAATGCATGGAGTATATATCTGTATCATGAAGTAGCCCATCTTCCTTTGCAAGTGGAAATAAACTGTCATGATTACGTATTCACCTGTCAAGAGACAAGTATGTCAGCATTATTTTGGCAACATATGAGTAAATATTATTGGCTTAAACCCAACACATGCTGTTCTGAGGAAAGCACTTACAGGCCTCCTAGTGCATAGTAAAAATAAGCTGATTTTTAAAAAGTGACCTCACAGAAAAGGAGAGTATTTTTAATTTTATGTATTGTTTTTACTGGGGCAGACAGGCAGGGGGAGTTCTTAAGAACTGCATGAAGAATTGCGTGTTTAAAGGGACTGTATTGAAAAGCTATCTTATCAATTCTTTCCAAGGTGTTACTTTTTAAAATGGCAAAAGATAATTAAACTAATTTGATTCTGTATGGAAAAAATCCTGTAATTTGTTTCAAGATGTTTTTCTCATGTCAATAGTTCCCACATAACTACACATTACCTGTGTTAGATTTAATTGTTTCACTAGATACAGTTTGTCCTATGAGGTCATACTGGAGGAGACTGGAAGACTCTTGTGGAACTTCTACTGAATGCAGGGGTCCTTTTTTCCACGTATAAATTATTTCACTTTTTGGATAAGAATCTGAGTTAAAGAAGGAAAAATGACTATTATTAATTATGTAATTTAGAAGCAAGTGAATAAATAAGTAGCATGCTCCCATTTGTGGCTCAGTTACCCACAGAAACATGTTCCCTGCTCCAGCAAGTTCCTACTCTCATTAATAACAAAATGCAAAAAAAATTAGCAATGAAAGAATGGTTGAGGTGGGACCTGAAAAGGCACGAGCTTTTGCTTCTCAACTTGCTATGAAAGGCATAAATTGATTACCAAAGATCAACTATTTTAATTTTGCAAAACTAGAAGTAATAATAAAAAATGTACCACAGATTTTCAAATTTGTTGAAGGACCCACTTTGACTGCTAGATGTGTAAGAATAAAAACTAAGCCTTAAGTCACCCTTCAGTGAACAAATCCATGCTTACGAATTGTCTGAGTGTCAGAGGAGAAAACAAAATTCTAGTATAAAAAATTTAATAAAAATTTCAGCTGTCACTAAGTAGTGTCCAAGGATCTCACTTCTAATCTTCTCACATACATGTAAACCAAATGTATTACTAAAAGAAACTAAAAGTTGCAGAAAAACTTACAGCTTCCAAACTTCAATGGACAAGCATGCCCATCCATAGGGAAGTTCACCAACCGCATAGGGCAATCAGCATTAATGGTTAGTCTAGAATACATTATAATAGATGACAATGAAAAAAAAAATGGTCTGGAGGAGCACTGCTGAAAAAAATCAAAAATAAAGGTCAACCAAAAGCAGAAGAATAAGCTCTCACCTCATTGTGTAAAGAATAGTTCCATTCTGCATAATTCTGAAAAGTTTGTTAGGAGTTGTCATATTATGAGCAATTGATTTTTTTCCATTTCTAAAAAATGTGTCTGGTGTCCAAATTTTACTGACCATTAAATTGTTCAAGCTTAAAATTTCAGTTGGCCCACTAAACTTCAACCTCTCATCAGTCCAAGTTTGCCGGAAGAAGACATCCATGGTGTATTCCTATGGAAAATAAATAGGTGGGTGACTTATGTGGGGGGGTCAGCAGTCCCAAGTTGCTGTAACTCCATGAAAGAACACATGTGATTTACTGCTTAAGCACTTAATCCTATTACCACTAAGTAGTTACTTAAAAAACAGTTGTATGAAAAAATACTCTTTTTCTTATTATTTAAAAAATAGTTACAAAGCAGTCAGTGAACAGATAATTTGATACGAGTAAGGAAAAACCCTTGTCGTCCTCTCGGAGATAATACTTTAATTCAAAGTGACTGAGGTCTAATGAAATACAAAATACTAATTTAGTATCCTTTCAAAGCACAAAAACAAACTACCCATGTTTCATTGCCAGGAAAAAGACATGTTCAGTGCCACTTCTGCAGCTTACTTTGGATATTCACAAAGTAAGGAGTGATGCGAGTGGAGATCATGGTGTCAAGTTAATATTAATCTAGGTTATTTTTCTTAAGGATTCTTACTAGTACTCTCACAAGCCATCAGGATTAGTCTATGGAAGTTGCTTAGTAAATGGAACTAAGCCTTGGCTGGAGGCAAATGTGCAAGGCAAGGTTATGCCTTCACTTAGATTGACTGATGAAGAGAGGTGGGAAAACTGTTGTTTGTACTTCGGGGGCCCCACAGTTCCTTGCCTGCAACCCAGACTGCAGGCTCAGGTGAGTAGGTATTGAAGAAAGCGTACAAGGGCAAAAACAGCAACTAAAATCAACTTTCAGAATGAGAGCAGCAGTGCCATCCTCACTCCAGTAGCTTAGCATTTTCCTGGGACGGCTGCTGTGTTTGATGGAGTTCACTCAAGTCTGCAGCGACCGACGTGTGGGGGCACCCAGCATGGCAAGGGGCAGCTGCCTCAGAAACGGCACCATTCCCCTGAGCCTGCTCAGTAGGTTGCTGTCTACCGTGCAGCCTTCCTGCAAGCCTATGTGCCGGGCCACAGATGCTAACAATCTTCTTAACGAGGTTAGAGAGGCATCTTTAACCTCCCGTCCGTGCTCCCACGGGAGTCTAGAACTGTCTTCTGGGCCACGAGGCTGCCCTGGCTGACTCTGCCGGGGAAATAGCCGTATGCAGCTGCAGCCAAACTGCTCTGATGGGCCCTACAGATTGTCAAGAAGATTAAGGCTCGTAATCTGCTTTAATGACGGTAAACTCAGATGGCACCGTAATGAATCCCGGGAAAGGAGAGCAGGGGCGGCAAGCGGGGGCCCTTACCATCTCGACGTCGGACACCGGCCCAAAGCTGGTCACATAGATGTCCGTTTTGACTTCTGTCACGGCGCCTGCGAACACGGAGACGGGCTGGGAGCGGAGCGGGGCTGCCCGGGCTGGGGGCCCCGGAGGCCGCGGTGCCAGCGCAGCACCAGGACCGGCCCCCCGAGCCTGGGGCCGGCGGGGCTCGGCAGACCTGCCCTCCCTGCCGCCCGCCTGGCGGGTCTCACCGCCGCCCTCCCGCCGGGGCAGGATCTTCGACCCCCCCCCGCTTGGGCGAACCCCGCTCCCCCTTGCCTGCTCGCCCTCCCCACAGCGCCCCGCGCCCGCAGGCTCCCCGAGGGGACGGGAGTTTCCCCTCTACCTCCAAAGCCCGGCCGGAGCCTGTTGTCGTAGCCGTCCAACAGCTTGTCGAGGATCCGAGTGACGTTTTCCAAGAAGAGGTCCCCCTCGCCGCCCTGGTCCCCCAGCGCCGGCCCCAGGCTGTGAGGAGAGGCCGGGCCCGCCGTCACACCCCGCCCCGGCCCCGCGCCCCGGCCCTCCCGCCGAACTCCCGCCTGTCGAGGAACCGGCCCCCAGAGGAGAAGAAAGGAGGGAAGAGGGCCCGGTGCCCCCCTCGCCGGCTCCTCCGGGCTGCGACGGGGCTTGAGGGAGCTTGGGGAAGGTGGCAGGAGGGGGGTTCACTGACCTGACGGCGACGCACACCCAGGCGGTGAGCAGAGCCATGCCTCGGGAACGTCCGAGGACGCTCTGCTGCCCTCAGACGCGTCAACTGCAGCAAGTGCCCGTGCTCATCCTCCCGTCCCCTCTCGGCCCGCGGCTCCGCTGGGTGAGGATGCCGGAGTCCGGCTGTCTCACCTCCTCCCCCGTGCTCCTCGGCCGCCCTCTGCCCGGGGCGGGGAGTGTCTGTGGCCGTGCGTGTCCCCAGGATTTGCCACCGCCGGGCAGCCTCATCTGACCGCTCCGGTGGGGGAATTAGGGTTTGAAGGGACGCGCCGCGGCCGGAGAGCAGTGACAATAATCGAATAAGGCATTAGGGGAGATTAAAAGGAAGAAATCCACTGCTAGTTTTGGCATGGAATTAGCAGGGACCCGTTAGGAAATCTGGAAAAGCGCTGGCATCTTGCTGATAGAGATTATGTTAGAAATGGCCTCAGCTTTTATTATGTTTATGGTTCACAGGGAGATTATTATGCAGCTTCCGCATTATCAGAACTTGGGGAGGGGTGGGGGAACCCTACAGTTTCCAATTTACTGGGGTTTCGGACCTTTGTCAACATATTTCCTCATGATCAGTCCTTCAGAACTCTAGACAGGGCTTGAATATCTAAACGTTAATATATGAACATTGAACAGTAAAAGTTGGTTCTGGCTCAGGGTTTTGGATTTATTTCTTTTTAATACTAAGCTGTTTTAGAGAGTTGCATACACAGATTTCACTTGAACTTTAAACCAGGGCATTACTAGGAATTTTGTTAGAATTGGAGCTCTTTTAAACCACTGGGTTTGTCTATCACTACTAATTTTGTCCTGATAAGTACTGACTGGATCATTACTGTCCCCTCCTTCAGTGTGTTAAGCTAGTCACCCCTAAAGGAAAATAAGTTCAAGCTGCTCCAGCATTTTTTGTGACCTTATTACTTCTTATAAAGCCTATGAATCATGTAGCACCTATGCCACTTAGCTACACTGTAAATAAAGCATTTGGGTCAATTTTCTTTTCTCATGGTAATACAGAGGAAAAAATAACTAGACAAAAGCAAAGTAATTGTTTTTGTGAAAGTTAGTTGCATGAACCATGTTTGAAACCGTCTGTCTTGCTCACTGAGTAGACTGGGATGTAAGTCAGAGAAATTGAATGTGTGGGGTTTCCCCCCCTGGATATTGGAGAAGAGTAACACGTTTACTATTTGGACCAAGTTGGACCTATAGTACACAAACTGTTCTGTGACATCTATGATGGTTTTATGAGTGAAGCATGTATGTAAGTGCAGGGTATAAGAAATTTGGGGTTAGATATATGCCCAAGCATGGAAGCCTACTTCATAAGTTGTTTAGACTGAAAAACATAGGTGCTTTTTGAAGAAAACAAAACTGAGAACAGAAATGCTATAGGAGTTTAAATGCTAGGAATTTAAACACTGCTTTCTGTTTATCCTTTTCACTTAAGATAAGGCAAGCTTAAGGGATTATTTTAACAGATACACAATTCAGTATTTGCCTTCAAAATAAAAATGTAAATCATGACACTTGTCCTCAAACTGGACAGCTGTGTTGAACCCCAGCCAACAGTTAAGCAAGGTCCAGCAGTGGCATGTTCAGCTATTCAGGCTTAGTGTGGCCACTGTAAGGAGCGCAGCACACGCTTCTCACTGCTGGCTTGCCCTGCTGAAAAGGGTAATTTTGCAGGAGTAACAAAGTAAATTAGCATGGGAATCTGTAATCTGTGTTACACAGCAATTGTGTTACACAGCCATTCCCCTTTCAGTTCCAGAGCTGGCTTTCAGACCGCCACACAGCGCTTGGCTTTGCTCTGGTGTTATGCTGCTGTTGAAATTAATTGATGAGTGCTGTAAATAAAGGAGTGCAAGTTGGAAGTTGGGAGCTGAATGTGAATCCAAGTGCAGTGAATCAATAAATGTTTAGAGCAAATCCAGTTTAGTGTAATATGTGTGCTGAAGAAGCTATAGGGAAGTATACATATACAGCAGCTTGAACACTTGCTGAACTCCCTTACTTGTCTAGAATTATCTCGCTTCTAGCCCAGCAATTCTTGCATGGCAGCAGGGATCTCTGATAGCAAGGCAGATCACTTGGGCAAGTGGACTGCAGAGTTAGAATGATTCATATAATTTTATTCTGGGGTTTCTCTGCAGGGAAATTGCATGATAATATTCTTTGTAAGGAATTTGCAGAGAAGAGTCAGAGACAAGCAAAAAAAACCCTCAATGCCATTAAAAATTTTCCAGCCTGCCTTCTAAAAAGCTAAAAACAGCCTTTGCATGATAAAGACAGTAGAAGAGACTTTATTGTCTGTCAGAGAGCTAGATGGTTTCATGAGCTGAAATAGGCTTTGGATAGATTTTTTAATCTAACTTATCTTGAAATTCCAGTTAATGTTTCGTTTTTGTGTATTTGGAATTTTCAAGAGTGAAACAGGTATATTCTCTTTCTCAGTAGTTTTGAAATTCTCAGAACAAAAAAAAATTGTATATTCTTGTATTTGTTTTATAATTATGAAGATAAATATCCACAATAGCAAGCACACAAATTCCTTTAACAAAGAAAATAAAACCACCAGCAAGTTTTAATGAGACTGTCATTATCAGGCCAGTTTGAGAATAAACATAGCTGAAAAAATTATTTTGAAATAATGATTTTATAAGTGGTCTAAGCAAGCTTTATAAAGGAATAGTATGGGGACAAGAAGAGAAGATTCTTGGGAGACAAAGCTCTCATGAGAATAATGGAAATGTTTATCTTTCTTATAACAGGCTTGTCAGCAACATATGCTTTTGGTATATAAGCAAATAAACAATTTGGAAATTCATGGAGAAAGTGGCACGAACTGGACAACAGCTTCAAAGAACAGAATGGCAAATTAAGTGTGGTGGTAAGATTACACTTTTCAGCTGCTAATTTTAGCACCTTGTAGGATGTTATTAGCCCTGTGATGAAAGATGGTAATTCTGCTTCAGTTGGGAATACTGTTGTTGAAAACTAGATGTGTTTTGCAACAGATGAAAACTTGAGAAACTTCTTTTTGAAACTGAGGAACTTTGAAATAAAAATAGATATTCTGACCGAATATCTGAATGGGGGGGGGAGTTGTTTTATTTTTAACTAGCTCTATTTATTCCCCAGTGAAGAAATTAATTCTGTAGATGATATACAGTGTGGAGATATAGCTAAAATAGTTTTATCCCTGTACAATTCTGTGTAAATGAGATGCATGCCAGATAGCTGTCCCTTCATGGTCATCTTTCTTTCACAAGACAGTGTTTCCTCTGTTGACCCTTTTAGTATATTTCCTCTTCAGGGAGAATATATTCACATATTGCTACCTATGCTGCTCATCCCACCCCACCCCTATAATACTGAATTTGGATGAGTCATCTATTCACAGATTGCCTTATTGGTACCTTCCAAGACAGGCAGCTGGCACAGGACAGAGCAGCTCTCAGAACGCAGGGAGCACTCTGTGCTAAAGTTGTCTTTATCCTACTTCATTCTTGTCCTGTACAAAGTTTGACCATGGTGAAAAATTATTTTCTAATTGATGTAAATCTGAGCTATGCACCTGCAAACATATATAGAAATGTACTTTCTGGTTTTTACATTTTAAATGCTTAAATATTTTAGCCAGAATGCATTGGAAATTGAATTTGAGTTTGCTTTTATATCAAAGGTCCAAACGGGCAGACTCTGTAACATATTTGTCCAAATCTCAAGTTGATTCTTAGACATTATATGCAATCTATTATAAACACTTCAGTAAAGGAAGGAAGCTTGCGTTTGGCAGATCTACTGGGCAGCAAATTAAACAAATTCCTCATTAAAATTTTTTGAAGAATATGGGTCAGACTGTTGTTCAGTTCTTAGTAGAAATTCCACCTACCCTGCAGGTGTGTAAGTGACATTTCAAAGTACAGATGGAACTGGCTGTGTAGTGTATAAATTGATATAAGCATTGTGTGGTTTCTTGGGATATTTTTTAGCAATTTCTATCAGTCATAATAATGATAAAAGGATTTCTGGGAAATGTGAAGTATCCATGAGTCACTCCATGGAAGCTGATGGCAGTCTTTAGATGCCTCGTATACTTGCTGTCTACAAATAACCTAAACCAAGCTGAAACCTATAGCCTCCCTCCCTGTTCTATAGAGGCAAAACACTGCAAAACAGACATGGTAGGAGCCACATAGGAGTAAGCTGTGCAACACTACATTGCCTCAGCTCTTGAAAGACTTTCTCTTTTGTTAGCATTTATATCACCTGCCATAGCAGCCATCTTGCAATATCAACCGACAAGGGGACTTTCGGTTGATAGCAGCAAATGTTTCCTCTTCTCAGTTGCAGAGGAGAAGGAATCAGGGAGTCATAGCAATACTATTTAACAGTCTGGGCCATCCAGTGCTTCTGTGTGTTTCAGTCACCTTTTTTCAAGCAGGCTCACCAACACTAAAGCTGATGGCTAGGTGATCAATCTGTATGTGAATATGGAAAGGAATGCTTTACATTTCGAAACTCTGCTCATTCTTTATCTGATGATCTTAGTTATGTAATTAGGTTCTCAGTTTTCTTATGCTATTTCAGTAGTATGTCTTTGAAAGAAAGACCTGGTTTAAAAGAGGATGTTATCTCCTTGTGCCTCACAGATACTATGCAGACAGCATATCTGATTCACTGGGTTATGGTAACTGTACTTGGTGCTAATAATTCATTATTGTTTCAATATAGGTAATCTTTACAGAGCCATTCACAACTGAAGAATGAGGCTCAGCATTAATTTATCAAGAGGAGAATAGTATCTTTTGTCTCAGGACAAATGGTTATAGTATGGGAGAGTCAGATTCTACTGTATAGTCCCTATTTTTCTGAAGCTTTCATAAAATTTGCCACCTTGTCTACATCAGCAAGTATTCTAGTCCTAGTCTAGGAGCAGCCAGTTCTCTGTATGTGCCTGTTGACCCAGCACACATTGGTCCTTTGATTGGGTATGTTTCCAGCACAGGTGCAAGGTGCAAGCTCCAGGTGAGAAGGAATCACTTCAGCAGCTGCACCTGAGGTGGGAGGCCCTGGCAACTGCAGTTTCACCACACCTGAATTGATGTGAAGCTTAACGAATTCATCAGTGTTAACTAATAGGCATCCCTGTGGTTATATAATAGTGATGATGGTGGTGATTCTTTTTTTTACAGCAAACGTTTGACAAGAAAGACATGGTTTCTAGCCTACAATTCTTCTTCACGTTTCAAAAACCAGTGACCGCAGATTCTGAAGTTTTCTACTTTTTTGAAGGTCAGTCCTTTTCTGTGTTGTTTGGAGAAAATGCTGAGCCCAGATATGCATTGAAAAAGGTCCAGTAAATCTGTGCTGGCCTTTTGTTAGCCATATGCATGGTAGATTGTCAAGCATTTACCAAGAGAGCATAATCACATTCAATGTAATTGTCTTTGATATGAAGATAAAGCTGTCTGGATAAAAAAACATGCAAGACTGCACAAGATACAAAACTTATAAGAGATTCAAGATATTATAATATTATGTATTGTCTCCTTAAGCACATTTCCTTAGGAGTAGACGTTTAGAAATCAACCTAAACAAACCTACTTTTCAGGTGTGTGTTTAATAAGTCTTTACCAACTACTAACTAATGAAGTTGATTTTATTATTGAGACTTAGGGTTAAATTTAATGTGTTTTCACATAATTTTTAGATAAAGGTAATCTTATAAACTCATTTCTCAGATACTGATATTTCCATAATTGATAATTCTCCAAAAAATATTATTAGAAAACTTAAACTCTTTTTAGACCTGAAGGAAGGTGAGATCATTAACTCCTTATGCAATCTTCAGGGTTTGGGGTTTTTTTGCTTTTACGCAAGAGTGAAATCCAACAAAAGGGGGAGAGAGAGGGAGCACTTGCTTGCCTCTTACTGAGTCGTTATGTGCCCTAGATGACTTCTTATGTGGCTAGAGAGTCCATGTTTTTCTCTCAGAATCCTATAGTTCACTGGTTTTGGAGTTCTATGTTAGCTAACAAACTAATGTAGAGGTGTTGATTTATTGCAATAACTCTGAAAATAAATTCATGTTTAAACCCAAAATGTCTTAAATATAGATTTTATTGCACTAAACACATTAATATTTCACTCTGGAGTAACTGTGAAATATATTGATAAATAGTATTATCCTCAGTAGCTCACATTCTTTGACTGTGATCAGAGATTAAGTTTGTATCACTTCCCTATAGATGCTCACCTAAGCACTTTAGTAAAATTAATTCATCTATATTTGTGTCTATTTCGTATAATGTCTCAGAAACAGTTATATAACTGTAATACAGAATTTAAGTGCATGAGTTCCTAAGTCCATATGCTTGTATTGTACATTTCAGTGCATGCTTGTAGCTGCATGCTCAGTTAAACAGAAACCAAATTGGCAGTCACAAGTTAAAGCCTTCTTTTAAATATTGCCTACTACAGAGCACTATTTATAAGAAATCAGTTAAGATAAACATATGAAATGAAAAATTTTAATTGTCCCTTTTAGTGTTGCAAATAATTTTGATGTAATTATAACTCTCTGGTAGTCTTTCACTTCCTTCTTCCCTCCATCAACCCAGGAAAAAAGGGGAGAAGGAAATAAATAGTGGATTATATGGTAAACCTTAAAAGTTGCTTCTTATTTTCCTTTGTTTCACAATAGCAGAATTTCTTTCACCTCACATAGTGGAGATTATCTTGTATGCTTGCATAAAATGCTCCTTCTGACATAAGAAATTTCCTGTTGTTGATTGCATAGATAGAGATAAACTGGTTAAGTGTTCCTTAATTAGGTTCATTCTTAACAGTTGCTTGAAGTTATTAGGAAAGATTATGTGGTTGCATTATAGCAACCATTAAAATTTATGTTTAGTGCTCTGTATTAGTAAAAAGAATAACAAAATGATTTTATTCTTAACTCTCATGGCATATTAAGAACAATACAAATAGCAGTTATCACAGATTTTACCTGTGGAGCTAGTAGCTTATTCTCACTTTTGTATTCACCTAACCTGCATATTAATCATAAGAGTATTGAAATTTACTGGTTATTTTACATCACTCTTATATTGGAGCATCATCAAAGTTACAGTACTGTGAAAGATTAACCTTCCAAACATCTTTAACAACATATCCTTTGTAAATCTCCTTTTGAAGTACTTTATACTCAAATATTTTGCTTACCTATTTGCAAACGTTTCAGACTATCGAATGCACTAAGCTATTAATTGCTTATACTGCAAAAATCTATGTCCTTTCTTGTATTGTAGGGAAATCACTGTATATTTACATCCAAGATTCTGTATTTATCTCTTTTCTAGCAAATGTTGTTAGGCCTCTTAGAGAACGTAACACTTTTAGTTACTTTGCTGTGCATTGTGGCAATGATTCTCCCTATATGCTTTACTATTAATAGGAACTAGCTGTCTAACTCAACCAAAGGGTGAAATATTGGTCAATTAAGCTTAATATAAAAGTTTTAGGGCACAAATTGATACATATTTTTGCACTCTCTCCTAGCGTAAAAATTAAGCATTGTTTACACAGAAATATTTTTTAAAAACTCCAATCAAAACAACAGCATGAGCTTTGGGGAAAAAAACAAACACCATAACACAACAGAAATATGTAAATTGTTTTCAGTAAATATAGTAAGTACCTTCTTCCAGTAAAATCCTGAGTAAAAAGATAATTTAAAGATGCAGTTTTATTTAAAAAATGTAATGCAGATGTATATAGAAAATTATGTGAATCAAAAAGACTATTAGATTGCCTGTGTATCTGCTACATATTGAGCCTAAAATAATTTGCTTGATTTCACAGAAAAGCCATTTAGTCTATTAACAATTTAATAATTTGCTGTTTAAAAATTTCACTTTTCCAAAGAGTTTAAAATCTGCTTCTCTTTTGCAGCAGCTTTCAAAATTATCACTTATTGTAGACCTTTTCTATCTTCAAAGATTTACAGTACTATATATACACTATTCTTTACTACTATTTTTACAGTGGATAAAATAATATTTCTCAGATGAGCATCTTGCAATCAGGAATTTGTCACTGGATATAAAATATAGACACACTAATTAGAATAAGTGCTTTCTAGATATTTATAGCCTGTACTAGAAAGGGGATCTGGCAGTGGCTGAAATGAAAGACAGAGAGAGAAAGAGAAAATAGAGAAATTGTTTGTTGCAAGTATTTGCCAGATGTTCTTTGACATGACATGTGGTGAAACAATGAAATATTTTATATTATAATTATAATAAATATAACACTCAGAGGCTTCTCAGGTTGCTAACACTTCTATCTTACTGAAAAGTTGTTCCTTTCGGTCTTGGAATAGAAAGATGCATAAATAAACACAATGTAAAGAGCTAAGTTTGATAGTTTTTGATAGGTTTTCATATATAGATGATATTCTAGACAAATATTCCAGCTCTGTTCCTATTACTTAATTAACTCTTCCAACTTCTACATAACCATCAGGACTCTTGCAAACATGAAGGATTAGAAAATCTGATCCTGAGCATTGGTTCTTATTTGTAGACTTCTGGAGGGAGAGACATAATGCAGAATTTACTGAACAACTTGAAGAGATGACAGTGAACACTTCTATGCAGAAAAGCTCTAGACCTCAGGGACACTGACTGAAAGAGCTGGGTTCCTATTTTGCTTTGAACCTCTGAGAATGAAAGTCTAAGTCAGCAGTTGCATTATGTCACACGTAGGAAGATTAATTATAAATGGGTATGTCTACTTGCAACAACAACAAAAAATCACCACGTGCTTTTATGCACAGGCTGTCCCGTGTTAATTTTTACAGGGATTAGTTGTAGCATTAGCACGGACATTGTATTTTTTATTTTCCAATCAAATGAGGCCACAGATGAGCAGATAGATTCGAATGCTTGCTATTAAAGCTACAGTTTGATGGAATGGTAGGTGCCTGTTCCTAGTGGATTCATCTTTCACCTCGCCACTGGTAATTTTACTTTCCAAACTTTATAATAGTGAAATAACCTATCAACCTAAAATCAAATCCATCTGAAAGTATATATTTAGTTCATCTAAAAGGTTTCAATTTCCTCTACTATTTTGGCAGCTTTGTGTTGATTAGTTATTTTATATAGTAAGTAACATATTTATATATCCATATAAGTAAATAATCTTAATCAGCTCTGCCATATTTTCATATGTATTAATACATGTAATATAAAAAGAATAGTTTAGGCAGTGAACAAAAAACTATGTTATAGGACAACTGGAGAAAAAAATAACAGTTTAATGGCACCTATTTTTATCCTCTTTATCCTATTTCCCAGTATAATTATTTCTGGATCAGTGTCCTCCTTTCTGCTTGCAGGCATCTGTGAATATACTAATTTATTTTTCTCTGCTGTAATGTATCTTTTTAATTTGTTTTTCTGCATATTTATAGCTATCCTTTCTCCATTCCTCACAAAAGCTTTCATAGCATTTAAAAAAATCTTGCTTAGTGCTTATACTATTTTATAAGAATGTTATTTCCATTTAGACATGTTCACTCTTTTTTTTTCTGACAGTATTGGTATTTCTAATTGAATCTTAAATATTATTTTTCTTCAATGTCACAGTAGATCTCAGCAAACATAACAATTGTAGATAGTAAGATACAAACACTATCTCAGTTTAATCAGTGTGTTGAACTTCAGGTT
This sequence comes from Apus apus, assembly GCF_020740795.1. Classification (NCBI taxonomy): domain Eukaryota; kingdom Metazoa; phylum Chordata; class Aves; order Apodiformes; family Apodidae; genus Apus; species Apus apus. The sequence goes on along the minus strand of NC_067294.1, from coordinate 12,194,117 downwards.
TCAAACTAAGTTCAGCTTTCTAAACTCTTGAGTGCTTGAGTATAGAGGGAGAAGAATACTGACTCCCTCTGCAAATGCCTTGAGATCAGTGGATGAAATGGATGATCAGTGGATGAAAACTGTTGTGTATGATTTCTGAAATGATGAGACTGTAATATTTTGGTTGCTATTTGACACGTATGGGAGCTAGATGACATAAAAGACAGCTTCTGCCCAATAGATTTTCAAGAGAAGTCAATTCCACTCTCTCTACAGTGTGTTACTGTGCTTGTCTTTTGGGTACTTGTTAGTCAAAGTTTAATCGGACAGAATTCACTATCACTGAACTCTGAACTATTACCCTGGTAGCCTTTGCTTTAAAAATAGTGTTTGAAAAATGCTACAGCAATAATTTTAGATTACCCAACTCTGTTAACCTTTGCCAACTTCCATTGTCTCCAGCGAGTTCTGTCCACCTTTATATGCCAGCCAAATGTTGTGTGTCTCTGCAGACTCATATTTTTACATCTTTGAAGCCTAAGCTATTTCTGGTTCAGCTTGGCTAATGTGAAATCTGAAATTATTAGTAGTGTCCTTACATGCATGTACTATTGTAATTATAGTATTTTGACTGTGGCTCTACAGGCACGTATGTTTAAGCTCACATAAATGCAAGAATACTAGATGCATGAGAGAGAACTAGCATTTAGATATCTTTCCTCATGAGAAGACTATAGTTGACGAGAAGATGGAATAGTCTCATAAAGGCCCAGGTCTTATTCAAATTTGTTTCTGTGTATGACTTTCTATAGAAGTCCACACTTGTGATGGACAAATTATAGTAATAGCCAAATGGAAAAATTCTGATTACAATAAAATTTCATGTTGAAATCTCTTTGTAAAAATAAATACTCCATGAAAATTCTTTAAGTTTTGTCTCAGCTACAGAGAACCTTGGCTGCCTTCATATGAGGAACATCTATAGGCTTCTGAAGCTTTTCTGATCCAGGTCCTCAGCAGTCACACTGTCTGCTAAATAGAGGAGCATAATCTAAGCCTTTGGGCTTCTGTCCTTCCAACAGCAGCTCTGGAGAGAATGCCTACTTCCCATGTCTTACTATCTGGACTCCCATTTTCCACAGATCCAGATAGCCCTCTTGGAAGCCTGCAGTTAGGTGGAAATTTTGTAGAGAGTGTCTCTGTTCCTGGATTTTGCTGCCCATCATAATTTCAAATGTCAAAATTCATTGCAAAAAAACCCTTTGCCTTTTCCTGCTCAAGGGTTTTGATGATACAGTCTCATCCTTCCTTTCTCTTATCTGTCTGCCTTACTGATTTGGATTATTTAGGTTGCAGAGGTTTGTTGATAATCTTTGCTTCTACAGCGCCTGGTACAATTGGATCTTGTGGTGGTACTGCATGACAGCCTTTATTGATGGGGTAGCATTTATCTACTGAAGATTTGAAAATTGTTAATCAAATACCTCTTGAGAATTGCCAGCTTTCCTCAATAATTTATTTTGAAAATCAATGGCAGATTTAACAGCTGAATTCTAGTAAAAAATTCTGTCTGTGGGAGTATTGTTTAGTTTCTGTCAGCTTCAGCAACCAAAGGAAATAATTCCAGTTATCATTGTCTGACAAGCAGCATTTGATCAACAAAGATACTAGTTTTACTAACTTTTCCCCCCCCAAGTAGAATATATTCAGACCTTGGTCAGAAAAGAAGCAATATGCTTTCATAAATATCATAGAAGAATTTATGTTGGAAGGCTCCTTTGGAGGTCATCTGTTCAAGCCTTTTGCTCCAAGACTGGATCTAGCTCCAAAGTCCAATCAATTTCCTTAAGGTCAAATCTACCTCAGTTTTGGGTGTTTCCAAGGATGTAGTTTCAGAGTAGTCTGTTCCAATGTTTGTCCTCTCTTCCTGTCACTTTTTATTCCTATTCATCTAGCTGGAATTTCCATTCTTGCAGTTTGTATCTGTTCTCCATTTTCTTCATGTTTCATATTACTGCAATAATACTATCTACCAGAAAGTACAGAAACAGCCCAAATCTTCTCAATGTATTACACAAAGCCTATCTAGAAATGGGCAGAAATGTGTGATTTGGGTTCAGTCTTCCTGTATTGGATCTAAAGCTAGTCTTATACTCAGTAAAACTCTCAGTGTGTTTGAAACTCCGGCTTCCTCCCCACCTTCTCCAGCCTACTACACACATACTGCTGCTGACAGTCTGCTCTGTTAGCAGGAGTGCCAGAAAGCAATACAACTACATCATCAGCATCTGACACTATGAACTACAGGAAATAATAATAAACTATGTCACAGAGTATTACAGAGCATGTGAAATTGTAGAAGAAAATGGGGAGGGGAATGGAGTGTAATAATAACAGAGTAACAATGACTCTTCTTTTGCCCAGTGCTATCTCACAATGCAGTTTCAAAAATTTTCCTATTGAATATATTCTGAGTACCTGAGGGAGAGAAAGTATTCTTAGAAATAACATTAAAAAAAGATAAATGCTGCTCTACCTAGATTTTGTCATGGTTTTGACAAATGCAGATACCTAACAAAACAAAGAAAGTTCTACAGAAATAGAACAGAAATTGATTGCTAGACATCAATTTTGTTTGTTTTCTTATCTCCATCTACTGGGGGGAGGCCACATTACAAATTTGTCTGCAATGGCATGTGTGGTTAAAGACCGCTTTAGCTCTTGGCTAAATGTTTAACTTATGCATAAGATAAACTGACTGTAATAACCCATTAAGGTAAGATACATGAAAATCTGATATTTTTTTCTCTGAAAATGCACTTATCTTATTTTCAGCATCCTTGGCCTTATAATTCATAGGTGCAAGTGTTTGGAGAGTAGCAATAGAAATGGAATATATTGAAAATCAATATTAAGGCATCAATGTTTTTTATTAATTTGGTTTTGGTTCATAACACTAACAACATGAGTAGTAATATGCATTTACATATTTACAAAAATATTTACTTTATTGCAATAGCAGTCAAGTTTAACAGTTTGGTTATGACTGGAGCAGCAAATCTTGTGGAATTCCACTGGTAAATTCTTTTAAAAGTAGAGATGTTAGTGCTTTAAAATTGGCTTGATAAAAGATGTGTTATTTTTCTGTACTGTTATCAAAGTTACTTTGACTTTTATGGCACAAATGTCCCTAATCCTTTTTTTGTAAGTAAAGAATAAAATAAGGTTTGACATCTTCAGTTCATTGGACCCATTGAGATTTATGTGACTATTCTGCATGATTATTGCTGATCACATGGTCTGGAGGCACTAAAAATTCATAGCAGGGCAGCTGCTGGTCTTTACTCTTTTATGGTACACCAGAAGTGCTATTTGACTTAGAGTACTATTCAAGAAGAATATCTTTATGCTCAGCCTTTACTCTGTGCCATATTTTGCTGAAATATTTTTATCTGAGTAAAAGCTATGTATATGGATGTTGGTTCAACTGCATGTGCATCCAACCAGTTATCTGACTCAACTCTTGCTTGCACTTCCCAGCTTCATTTTACTTCTATCTGAACAGGGGAACAGGAGTTACTTTTGTGATTAGGAGGCCTGATGCTGGGGGGGTTGTTTTGTTGTTTGCTTTTTGTTTGTTGGTTGGTTTTGTTGTTGGTTGTTTTTTGGTTTTTTAAATTGTAACAGAGTCTGAAAATTTTATTATTTATTTCAAGATGATCAAGGTATTGTTTTTTCTTCTATCTGAGCTATGATCAAACTGCAGTTTTGATGTGCATTTGTAATACAAATTTATTGATTTTGATCAAAGTAAGTAAAAATTATATAAAGATGGTTATGATAGGATGAAAATAATACTGGTCTCTAATTGCCTTGTGTTGAATTTTGCAGTCTATTTTTATTTTAACAATCAACTAAGATGGGTGTTATCTAACCCGGTGAAATGCAGATTGTCTTAATGTATATGTGTCTCTTGACCTACTCGGCAATGAAGTCCTGGTTTCAAGGTCAGAATGCTGCATGTGCATCAAAATTGAATGTAGAATTCTATCTTATTTCAAGAACTTATACCAAATATTAGGCCTCGCCTCAGCTGGCCATAGCCAGATAAAAAGATATGTCTATGTAGGGAAGTGCTGTCAAGTTTATATATTTTGTGGTCTGAAGCATGGAATGTTTCCTGAAGAAAAAAATGTTCATGCCTTGAAATTTAAGGATTACATATCTACTGACTGAGTAGCAGCCTTAAAATGGGGCTTTCCTTTGAAAGGACAATGACTTAAGGCATGACAGATTATTTCTCTATAATGTTACAGATTTTCACTCATGCAAATACAAAACACAGCAAAATATTAACAAGACCAGTCGGTAGTCAAAAAGCAGCTATTCTTGGTCTAATACCCAATAACTGGCATTCAACAGCTGAGAAACATAAGATTAAAAGTACAACAGCTCTTGTAGAAGTGTGGGTTTTGTTCAGGAATTAAATAAGGAAAATTCATGCCTTCACTAATGCAAAGCATCAACTGTGTGTTGAAGCATTGTTTAGAACATTTATGAGAGCCCTCTTGAAATCTGACCACTGTGCAAATCAGCAAGGTATGAAAGGATAACACCTGAGTAGTACTCCTGTTCTCTGAGGCACTTCTAATAGGTTGATTTTTAGTTTTGCAAAGTGTCATTCATGCGTACTATGTTGAAAGTCCTACTTGAAATTGCTGACAGCTTCAAATTCTGCCCGGGTCTGTCAACAGCAGCATTTATGTACATAGCTGAGTTGTATATACTGAGGAAATTAATTTTCTTTTTAGCAGATACATGTCTTTATGCAGAACATTCAAAACAGAATCCTAATTTTAAAAAAGTTGTATATTTGCCATTTCTAGGAGCTATTCAGTGTATACTGAGGATGTGGGCAATTTTCTCCCTCTCTGCAAAACTTGCCCAATCTAAATCTGAAACTGCATGGTGTCATTCAGCAAGCAAAATCTACAATCTGTGAATACCTTGCTAGCAACTTTTAAAATTGATTTAGTAAGCTTTTCTGATCTTTCTACTTCTAAATCTTATTACCATCTCTAGTTTTTCCAATAAGAAGTGGGTCTTTAAAATTTTTCCAGGATCATAGCACAAATATATAATCAAATTTAATGAAACATTAAACACAGAGCTTAAATGTGGTTCAGTAAAATCATTAGCTGGAGATAGGATATAGTGATGATTGAACTTGGAATCTGTGGAGTCCTTTTAGGAACTACCTTATCTTTTTCAGTCCTCTAACAACAGATTGGGGGTGTGATGGGTAGTGTTTGTTGGTTTTCCCCTAATCTTTCCAGATATTAATGTGATATAAGGGCATAAATGCCTACATTTCTTGAATAACGCCAATGATGATTGAAAAAGAAAATTGGATGTTTTGGGATAGATCCAATAGTGCATAAAAGTATGATTAAAACTAAAAGAAGATTGCAAGTGGGCTAAATGAAAAATGTATTACTTTTTTTGGTGTATATCTTTAATACTAGTTGTCTACAGTTACACCTATGCAAAATGTGTACTTCAGTCCCTATAAAGGAAATTCTTTATTTCAGCATGCTGGCATGCTGATATATTTATGTTCAATGCAGGTGAACATACCATTTATGAGAGAACTCAGTGTAAGAAAAGCAGCACGGATGTTATCATTGCTTTTATTTTGGTATTCAATAATATAATCAGCAGAATGATACTTCTCTTCTGCTTTGACATGTCCAAACTGAAAACTAAAATGGTCTAGTGTTTTCAGAGACCATCCAGGCACTTTCAGAAAAGTGTTCTAGCTTAACTCAATGTCTGCAGAAACTCAGCCATCATATGAAGATGTTGAAGCAAACCACTTCAAGAGGGTGGTGTACACAAGTTCAGTACTACTGATTTTTTTCCTAACAATGTGTGAAAGGTAACTTTTTAAAAAAACCTGTGTACAGCTTTTCTGTGGTTATAAGCAAACTTATAAACTAGTATGAAATATTTATCAAGTAGTCAACCATTTAATATGACTTATTCAAGAGAAGGCAGGAAGCTGGGAAAAGGTTTTAAGTTTCTGAGGTTTTGGACTTTACATTTTAGAATAAATGGCAAACAAAAATCCAAATGAGAGACTCCAATTCTGCTCAGTAAATAAGGAATCATGTAGGATCTGATATGCAACTGGATTCTTACATGTCTTTTAGAGTTAATAAATAAGATGGTCAGGTAAATCCTTGTTGTTTACTGTTACAGAGAGAGTTTTATTACACATTCTTAAGGGGTGGGAGGGAGAAAGAAAGAGGAAGAGAAGAAACCCAAATAGGTGGTGTAAGACTTTCTTTAATTAAAAGGAGGTATGTATTTTCAGACTAACAATTTAGCCTCCAAATAAAAGAAGCATTTTCATAATGCATAACTGAAATTATTACGAGAAAAATATTAGTTTTTTTTCATTTTTAGAAAAATTCCTCCTTTTCTCAATTTTCTCAGCTCCAACAAAGTGTAGTAGAGGAACTCATTTGCAAACTTAGTGCTGTAATACAAATCCTTTTCCAAGAAGTAAGGTTGTTAGAAAGTTCCGTAGTTCATGGCCTGATTTGAAGCCAATAAAAATGTTTCCCTTTGGAGAATATCGATCAACCCTCAATATGTCATATGGAAGTCAATTTCCAAAACTCCTATTTCTTTTTACTGCAAACAGCTTAAAGCCTTCTGTTTGTTCCCAGACAAACCAAAACTGTTTAATTGAGCTTAAGTAGGAATTCAAGTAAATTTTGTACATAAACTTATTTATCAATGTGATAAATGTCCAGGTTTTGATAGGTCATGAATTTGCCCTCTAAATTGCATGCATAACTCTACTCCATTAAAGGAACTAAATCTGATTAGAATATTTTATAGGCAAGATGTACTATCCTGAACAAAGGAGTCTTTCACACTTAAATCTAGAACACTGTCATGTCTTCAGATGTCATGAAGACTAATAGCAATATTTTTAGTGTCTTCAGGTTTCAAAACTATTTTAATTGTTATAATTTTCTAGATGTTTATGGGTATTTGGACATGGAAATGCAAATTATCACCCATATCTTAGATGCCAGTTAGCTGTTTATTCACACTGAATTCTACAGAATACTTTGGCCTAAGAGAAGGAAATATTTTTTCTTGTTTAAGTTTTTTTATCCCAATTAAGATTGCTAAGCATCTGCTAACATGGGATATGTTCCATAAATCATAACTCAAGGGAAAACTACCCTTACAGTAATTAAGTTATAATTCTCAACTCTATCATCTTACAAAGGTTTTGTTCAAAATTGCATATTGATTCTCCTGATCATTGCATAACCTCTAAATTTGTTGCTTAGACTGAGGTAATTCTTCCCCTACTGGTCTATTTTCTTACTTTAGTAATGCATAAAGGTTAAGTTACAGATGCTTTGTTCACATAGTTATCCTGCCATTATATTTATGACTTTGACAAACCCCAAAGCACCCACAACCCTCCCCCCACAAAAAAACCACAAAACCAAAATACCCCAAAACAAAACAAGAACCCCACAACCCACCAAAACGAACAAAACCAGAAAAAAACCCCGGTGATGTTCCAGGGTCCCAGAACTAACCCCATGATGTTCCGGGGTCCCAGAACTACAATTCAAGTCCTTGTGTCAATCAAGTGGATTCTTGATGCATGGCCATCCTTTCCTTCCCCAGTTTGTGGCAGCTCAAAAGTGTCCAATTTCAAGTGCCACTTTTCTCCCTGGCATGAGCAGAATGGAGTGCATTTCTAAGTTGCTAAAAGTGCCACGTTACTGATGAAGCTCATTAGTGGGCTCAAGATGAGCATTATGCAGAGATGTACTAAAGTAAAATACTCAAGTATTTGAGGTAAATAACAAGGCTGTCTACAGCAGTTGGTAGTGTCATGGAATGTGAATGTGTGGAGACTTCTCTAGTACTAGGGTGCATAATAGATTGGTTTATGTTTTTTTTATTTGAAACATTCTCATTAGTGACATTTTTACAGCAGATATCTTTTGATCATGGGAAAATTTGACAGCAGAGATTCACCTATGACAGCAAAACTTAAATCAGATTTGGTTTTACAAGCTGTAATAGAATCACCCCTTCCCGGCACTAGGTTTTTTTGTTGGAATTACTCAATTTAGACAGTGTGCAAAAACTGCAAGTATTCCTTAGATCTCTAGAGCCATCCTTTTCTCAGATGATGACTGGCATCTTGCTTGGAAGCAGAAATTCCATTTGTTGCTTGCAGAAGTACCTATGGTTGAAAAAGATGAGTGGAAAAAGCTGGGCTTTCTGGGTAAATGTGCAGGACCAGAAACTGACTTTGAATGGTTAACACCTTCTTCTGGAGCTTCAGAGAACATTAGACACCGCTTCTCTCCCTTTCTCCAAGACAGAATAAGAAAGGCCTTGGAATGGAAAACCATACCTTATAAGCAGGGTGCCTGAAGGTTATGCCTCTAAGAAAATGCTTTTATAAAACTAAAACATCTATTTTAAAAGATTTAAAAAAAAAAAAAAAATCCACCTTACTGAGTTCCAAACAGTTTTCTGCTGCCTTTCACTCTGAACTCCAACTCCTATAGCAAATTGGATATCTCTCAGCAAAACTTGATGGGCAAGCGACTTAGAAAATTATGAAGCTTGTTAATTACAAGTTCTGTGTCTCTCATACCTATCTTGCAAGTAGTCCTTCTTCTGGGCAACACACTTGTTTCTTCTTTTACATCATTTTTTTGTGAAGTGTTGACTCTGAGTGACCACATATAAGCTGATGCTGGTTTAGCAGCATTAGTCCTACCTTTAGATCTCAAGCTCTCAAACAAGTTTCCAGTGGCTGGAGGACAGAAAGTCCCAAAGTAGTTTGCCACAGCTGAGTCATGTAACACAAGGCAAAGGATGCTGTTAATGAGGAAAATAAAGTCCCTTCTGTTCATGAAATCTGTCTGATAGGAGCACATGCCTTTACTTGTTTCCCATTTTACAGTATCTTTTACTGATCTGAAGGAGACTTTGAAGTGTAAAGAGGTGAGTGACGGGTATCTAGCCCTTGCAGCAAGGATGGAAAAAAGTCCCATCTGCCAGTCAGACCTCCTAGGGGAGAGCCTGGTGAGAAAGATGGCTTTAATACCTATTTCTCTCTCAAAAGACAAAGTCCAATTAGAACAAAATTTATGAGTTTATAAACTCTTTATGAGTTTGTATATTGAACTTAACTAGGAAATCCAAAAGTTACTTGCCCTCTCAGACACGTGTGTTGTGAAAATCTCACCATTTGGTATGACATGTTCACAAGAAAGTGATGATGAAATTAATGTAATCAAATAATAGTAAAGTATATTTTAATTTGGAAGTAGTGAAACCAAATGTAAACTTCATTTTTGTACAATGCAGGCTATATATTCAAACCCTAAAACCATTCTGGTTTTGAATTTGAGAGACTTCAATGGAATATGGCTTCCAGGTTGCAAGCCACTGTACTTCTTAAGTACTTCGAATGTTTCCAAATGACCCATTGCTTCTTAACAGCTCAAAGCTGTTGTGAGTGCAAACAAAAAAAAATGCAACAACTAGACATGAACAGACTAGCAATGCTAAAGACCAAGAGATGGGTTTACTAAGAGGAGATCTATTTAGGTGCTTTGACGATGCAGTCAGATGTTTAGCAGAATTATTTAAAGGCAATTTAGTCAGCAGTATCTACTTCCCACTGAATTTCACTTAGTCACTTCTGCAAATCCCATATGTATCTTTTACAGCTTTAGGCACTTCAAATATCTGGCCAAAGGCAGCTAAATAGCTGAAATCCATTAAAACTGTGGGCAGACTTTTGTTTTCTACTACTGGAAATGAGTCATGTGTTTCAGACTAGACCTCATTAATAAAAGTTTTGAGCTCAGAGACTGTTGTTCAATGGGGATGTCAAAATTGTGACATTAGGTCAGTGTGAGCTGTTAGAAGTATCTGTACATACTACTTTTCACTGACATAATTTTGTAAGATATGTAATCAGAAGTGCAGCACTTTGGTTAGCTTTCCTTTTTCTCCTTTATTTTTCCTCTCTGTTGGAAATTAAGCTATTGAACATTCCTGGCTGAATATCAATTGTAATATTTTGTGAAATTAAGATATCATATACCAAACTAAGTGTATCTGTGTCTTTGTAGAAGCAAATTATGTTAATTTTCTAAGAAACCCCTACAGAATAGGACACATAAATCATAGTGCTTGGTGTTTAGGGTTTTCTTTTGCCTTCTTTAAAAAAAAAGTGTGTATATATATACACACACACATTATGATTTTCTACTTTTTTAAGCTTACAGAATAATATAGGACTAGGCATGAGTAAAGCCCCCATTGCTGATACTTCAGTTAAACAACAAGCATCTAAATTGTTTGATGGGTTTATTTAGCAGATGACTCATAACCAACAGAATGGGAAACATATCTTTCTATACAGCCGTCTGTTATGATGCCACGCCAGTACACAGAAGGGGGGAATGGGCAGTGTCTTTCTAGTCTCAATTGAGATTACTGTTCGTTTTTCTTGATACGATCTGACTGCATGTGTGGAAGAGGGTTCCAAATGCAGAATGTAATATGTTAAGTCTGTGAAAAATATGCAGGGCTTCATAATAAATATAAATCTTCACTCTGAAGAAGTTAGGTATGACTGAAGGATTAGCGAGAGTGCTAGTGTGGTCTCAGGCCAGCTCTACTTATTCTTTTGAGCACCTATTCTTAAAATGAGCCAATTCATATAAAACCCAGAAGCTTATAGCCTGCAAAAACATACTCTGATAGAGTTTTCAAGTTAGAAGGTTTTTTTTATTATTAATCATTAAGGGTTTTTTAAGATAGAATTTCATATGAAACACAAAACATTGCTTCAACATTATCCATGCCTTGTTGGTATTTGCATTTTATTAAGGAAATGCTGTTTACAAGATTATTAATGAAAAGCTAATGCATAAAATGGCAAGAGAGTATTCCCAGTAAATATGTGCATGTTTCCCAGAAGGCTTTGGGATAATCTTCAGGAAGTGAAAGAAGAATAGGGTAACTTAAGTGATGTACCTGAAAGGTGTAAAGGGTGATGACATAAAGCAACAGCTCTTGCTGGTTTCTAAGTGAGCCAGCAGCATCCATACAAATATATAAAATAATTAACAGGTTATTAAATAGTTGTGACTTGCAGAAAGATTTAATTAGAAGGGAATATATATATAGATATATACACACACGTCATTCACACATAAATATAGAGTTGTAAATGGTTTACCAATTGCAAACAAAAGAGTGGAGGAAAGTCTGATGAGAGCAATAGCTTATGGGTGATATACAGAGATACTAACTCTATAAGCTGCTGTTGGATGCTTACACCCAAAAGAGGTTCTCTCTGATTTGTTTATTCCTCTGTGAAACTAATGACCACGTATTGGTTTACCAAGTGCTTTGATGGCCCTATGAAACATTCTGGAGATCATTATTAATCATATGATGCTCAACTCTAAGTTATCTAACCCAGATCTTATGGCTTTGCAGCTCTTGTGCTAGCTGATTATTGGAAGACCATGGATAATAATGAAATAGTTTTAATTTACTGAGATTAAAATAGGCTTTCTCCCCCATGTGCCCTTACAGAGATGCATTTAAATGTAAATGCAAATGAGAAATGGTTAAGAAAAAAAAATGGAAATGAAATATAGTAAGTTCTATCGTCTTTGTTAGAGGAGATGGCAATATGTTTAGGGTTTAATGTCTTTGTAGACTTAAATGTTTTGGTGTTTTTGGTATCCAGAGGGTCCTTCTCATATGCTAGATTAAATGTAAGCATTGCAATGGTTTGTAGAGCAAAGACTTGTCCTATCCTTTGTTTCTACAGTATAACTGTACATTACCCTAAGTCTACAAGAATTAACCGCTGCGCTTTTATGCGCAGTGGTGATTTGACCAGATGCAAGAAGCTCTAGACTGGTCTATCAGAGGACATCTAATCATGATAGATCATAATCTTAATCATGAATGACTTCACAGGACTGTCTGAAACTTGTTGGTTTGTTTTGTTACTCTACCAAGAGTGATCAATAACTCTACATTGAAAGAAAGTGATGGCAAAGCATAGTATTTCTAGGAGAGTCATATTCTGTGCTTGTAGTATAAAGAACAGTATTTCTAATGTATTTATTTTACAGACTTGAAACAGAATTTAACTTATCCGGCATGAGAATATATATATATATATATATATATATATATAAAAGAGCCAATGTTTTTATAAGGCTGTTCCTGTTTGCATAGAGCCAACACACTCCATTCTAGCTAATATAATCTATTTTGGTAACAGACATCTGGGTCAACCTGTTCTCATACGAATTTTCAATAAACACATTTTTCCAACCCGTCTCCCCCCATGTAGTCTAAGTAGATGGGAAGACATAAAGCAAATGGGCAAGGTAGAAGATTTGCATGTTTATGTTGGCAAGAAATGTTATTGTTTGCTACTGTATAGTATGAGGACTATAAAAATAAATCTTACTTTTTATTGCATTCTATGAAGTTTTAGGGTGCAACTTCAAAACTGGAATTTCTTAGTCAAAAAATAAAAACTGGTATTTCTGTAGGCAGCCATCTAAGCATGCAGTTATCCTGCCTGCATCTGCAAACAAAGGTTATGGTAATCTCTTTGTCTGGACCTTGCTTTCAAAATTTGGCTTCATTTTATTTACAGAGCTGTTTATTACATAAAGTAAGAAGCTTATTCCATTGTGCCTCTTTTTTACAAGGGCTATAGAATATAAATGAATTAGGGTTGTATTCTGAAACTGTTTTATTTTACAGCAAGATTTAATAAGAAGTGCATGTAATTAAAATCAGAACTTGATTGCCAACTTCTGATCTACTCTAATGCTTATATATTTTATTATCTTAGAGAGTGCTAGTGTAAAATTTTTCAATAATTGAAAATTATTATTGCATTTTAAAATATTTAGCAACAACTGCACTGTTGTTAATAACCTAACTAGTTTAACTAAAATAATTAAAAATATTTGGGTCTGTAGTACATTTCCAACCACTCAGACTATTCTATGAGCCTGAAGTCAGTTTCACAAGCATCACCAAAGGGCTTGTGTCATTCAGTACTTTATGTATTAGTATATAATATAAAATATTATATAATATGTAAAATATAATGAAATGCCTTCATGAATTATTTCTCTTCATGAGCAAGAAATATTTCTTTCTAGCCAACAAAGAATTGCCCTTTAAGATACAATAATCAGAGGGCAGAGAGACATAGTTCTAGTGACTGGACTCTATTGTTTGTGTGTGTTTCGGTTTGGGTTTTTCTGGTTTGTTCTTTTTATAACTGTTGTTGATTTGGTTTTTGATGAATTCACAAGAAAATCCAAGCCTTGGGATCATATTAGATTCTGGGAAATGTGATGCTTTACCTCTGTGTGGCTTTGTAGTAAGAAACTTGACTGACAATCTTGGATCAGGAACACTTCAAAATTAGAGAAGCTGTGTCAAGATGCTTCTCAGGAAAGCATTCCTGTATCAGAGCCCATTATCAGATATAAGTGCTTTATTCTTGATAACAACACTTGGAAAAGGTCCCATTGTATGAAATGCATGATGCTCGGTGCTATTGTCACAGAACCTGTATATTGCTAAATCCCAAGTTTAAGTCTTTAAGTAAGAGAAGCTCGGTTTGATTTCCAGAGATTTATTTTGCTAAGATCATGCTTCTCTCAGATACTTTGATTTAAAGAAAGTAAAACTTGACATTCTAGTGTCAGCATTAATGGAAAAAAACCCAAACACAAAACCCCAACATTTTTCCCCTGCATGTTCTGCTTTGAATGACAGGATAAGATAAGAGAGGGGAAGGAGAGGCTTCCTCATGATTAATTTGACAAGCACTCCTTTACACTGAAATACTATTGATCTTTTCTGTTTGGGTTTGGGGTTTTTTTGTGGGTTTGGTTTTTTTTTTTGCTGTTTGGATTTTGGTGTTTTGTTTTTTCCCCCCTGACAAGTTCTAACATACTTCTCTGTAAAAATCACTCGCTTACACCGCATCATCAAGGGCGGTTCCCTTCCGCATGGATCACTGGCAAACCAATAGCAACTAAATCAAGAATTTACAGGAACAAAACAGAGGAGTTGTCCTAGCTGTGACAGTGAGACATTGCTCTATTTTTCCATGTTTCATCAGTGAAGGGAGGGATCCTTACTGCAGTTGATGAGAAACAGAGCTACATAAAGGCTCCATAGCCCTTTTGAGTCACTGAAGACAGAATTGCTTCATTACTGTCTTTTAATTCTGCTTTGTTTTATGCTACTGATTTTGTCAATACTAATTAAGGGGTTTTAGCATTTTATAATACACAATCCAAACTATTTTAAAAAGTGGAAATGCAGCAGCATTTTTTGTGCATTTTTTTTTCCACTGCATGCAGTCCATGTCAGTATCTTTGGTCGTTACCTTGGAAACTATCATGGGGTGAAATTTGATTGGCTGCATTCTCCAATTGATTATTAAAGTCGTGGGCAGTTTCAAGTGGCAGACATCTCATAGGTTGCACAAAGTAAGTAGCACTACATGAGTCACAATTTAAGATGCTCTTTTTTAAAGTAATCCACATGAAGTGGTACATCTGTAATGCCTCAGAAGTTTCATCAGAATGAGTAATGGGTTGAATGTTTCACTTTTATTGAAACGATAGTGGTTTTTGGGTTCCCCTCGCAAGACATGTAACTCTTCATTTAATGTATAAAGCTATTTCTTGCTTCCTTTTTTTCTGATCATGTTTGCTATGGGAAATGCTTTTGCCACTAAAAGGGAGGAGCAAAAAACCCCACAAAACCCTAAACAAAAAAAAGCCCACAAACAATCCTAGAACAGGAGAAGTCTTTGTAAGAAATTATTAATGTTACCAGATGTAGTCTTATATTTTATATTGTCAAAGGCATAAGAGCCATTTGCATCCCTTGAGTTGCTTATTTTCCTCCCCTTGTCTTTGTCTTAATAATTTACAAGAAAATTATTTAATAGCCTGTCTTCACATAGCTGAAGACTGATAGGCTAAAAAGTGATGCATTCAGTAGCTTTAGTTTTGTTTTGCTTACATGTTTTTAGCAACACAGGAACATTTTTTTGTTTTCAACCAAAAATTCACTGGTGACTAAAGCCTCCTTATGTCAAAATTTCTCAGTTTCTTTCGAAAAGGCAAATTATATGACATAAACATTGTCTCAAGAAGTTCTTTAGAAAGTCATGGATGATACTGTAGTTCCCCTATACTTTGGTGTTATTTTTAGTATTTAATGTTACTTGACTATCGTTGTCTGTCAAAAAAGTTTGATAACTAATCTTAGTGAAGAGTTTATCACCTTGCAAAGAGCTAATGTCCCAGAGTACTCTAGGATGTTTGTATGATTGTATTAGGAAGAAAGAATAAGTATGAAGCAAAATGACTATCTCATTTAGCTGCTACTTTCTTAGGAGTAGCATTTCATTTTCATTCTTGAATTACTCCAATGCCTTTTTCATAACTGTAGGTATTTTTTTCAATTCTGAAAAAAATGTATAGCTTAAGTACATCTTCACCTCTATGCTCAACCCTGATAATAATTAACAGCAATGGAACAGGTTGCCTGATGAGGTTTTGCAGTCTCCACCTTTGCAAATTCTTAAGACCTGACTATACAAAGCCCTGAGTGATCCTCCCTGACATCATAACTGACCCTGCTTTTAGCAGGAGATAGGGCTAAATGACCACTGAGGTGTCTTCCAGTCTGAATTGTCTTATGCTATGAACCATCTTCACAATAATTTTGTCTTATTTGTGGCTAGAGTTTATCTGGCCATAGCTTTTAGCCAATGGCTTTCATTACTCCTTGTCCTGTTAAAGAACTCTTTTATGCTTAGTGTGAATGACTACTTAAATACAACAAGAAAGCTACCTCTCAGTCTATTTCAAGACCAGTAGCTAGACAGACACCTAATTTGTCTCTCCTTTAAGTAATTTGCTCCATTTTGCATATATTGAAGCTGGATGCGGATTTCCAATTTCAGAGCTTTCAGTGGTGCCTGCAGAAGTCTTGTCTTCCTTCCTGCTCCAAGTTGGCCAAAAATATGCAGAGCAAAGTTGTGAATTGGAAATATTCTGATAAAATAATTTTGTATGCATTTTTTAAATATTATTTGTTTTGTGAAAAACTGACCTGAACTGAACTCCTGTCCTATTTCTTACAAGTTTACTGACCAGTTGGACAGTCAGACATTAAGCATAGACATCCAGACACAGATATCTTGCACAGTTGCTCCAAGCTCTTGGCTCCACTGTGGCTATGTCACTCATTCTTTTGAAGTAGGCAACTCCAGAAATTCAAGGGCTAACCCTCCAGAGCAATCAGCTACCTTTCTCTGTCTGGAAGGAATATAATACTGAATTGTAGTTGTTCAGTTTATTGCATGTAGGCAATTACCTTCTTCAACCAAATTTATAATATTTTGAAATAATAAAATCAAGCTTTTTGTACAATTCAATTGTCTCTAAAATTGTGCAGCTGGGAATTTAGTATTTTTCTATACTTTTAATTTGTCAGACTGTTGCAGCAGCTCTCTATTTTGCCAAGAACTGAAGTTGGGCATCTGGCCTGTGGTTACCTGATTCATCCCTCTTGGCATTTTTTTGTATGGGCATGACATTCTCTCTCCTAATTTTCTGGAGTTTCTCCAATATTCTATGATTTATTAGAAAATTAACACTAGTAGACAAGACATTTCCTCTGCCTCATCTCCTTTAATACTTTTTGGGGCTATTAATTTGTGGTTTTGTTTGTTTGTTTTTCCTAAGTTTTCTGATTTTTATAATGTTTACCCTTGGTAAGCTTTCCTCCTTAGCATCCTTTCTAATAATTAATTGTCAATAAAATATTTTGTTATCTTCCTCTGCAAGAACTTATCCTGGGTTTGGTTTTGGTGTTTTGTTTATTTTCACATAAAACATTATAGCTTGTACTTCTTTTATTTTATCCCTAATTATTATACTATTAAATTCATGATTTGGTATAGTACATCTATTAAAGCTGTATTTCTCCATTACGTGGAGTATTAATTGTCATGAAATTAAGCATTCTCCACTGATTCTTGCTGTCCTGCTTCAGCTTTTCTCCATAAAATTTTGTTCCTGTTGCTCACTGTTTCAAATATTTTGTGGTGCCACTAACCATACCTCTGTTGTAGATAGGACTGGGTACTTTGTTGTAGTTCACTTGGAGCCAATTTATAAAGATGTCCAGGCTCTTAAATAAATTTTTATCAGTGGTATTTGGACATGAGGAAGTTTTTACAAAATATGTTTATACCTAAATACATTTAAAAACACTTTTCCTTTTTTTCAGTACCTTATTCATACCTTAAAGACTTATTTGTGAAGGTTAAGCACTAAAGATTTGGGGATGCTGAAATGCTTATCCCAGATAAAAAGCTGCAGTGCTTTGCTGCTCCTAAACTGCACGTTTGTTAACCAAATGATTCCACAGGACGTTAGGTGCTGCTTGTAGCAACAAGTCCCTATGGCTGTGTGTGAAGCAGTGAGGATGTAACAATACTTAATAGATGGTGTTTTGAATGCACAGTTAAACTGGGAAATTTTCTCCTGTCACCCCTCACCCACTGGAAAAAAATGGGCTGGTGTGGGAATAGTGCTAACTGGCAGGTTATGCCTGACTTCAGTTGTCATCTCCCCATTTAGGCAGCTGTAAAATCCTCAGCCTGATCATACTTGCATCAGTTCCTATTTGCATCCTAGGAAGCATCACTGTGATGAACTGGTAGAAACAGCTGCTGGTGGTTACAAAAACCAACAACAAAAAAGGCCCAAAAAATCACCCATAAACCAATGAATGTGTATCAATGTTTTGATTGTGTTTAGACTGCTTACAGGCCCAATTCAATGAACTAAATCTTTGCCTGACTGGATTTATGTAAGAAAGGGCAGAGCTGCTTCTTGTTGTCCAAACTTGATGACAGGCATTGTTAGAATGCAAATGTATGATGACTTATTTCATATAGCAGTATTTTTTGAAGAGGAAATAGGTGAATCAAGTTAGAAACACTGTTTTTTGTCTGTGAGGCTTCTGAGATGAGGCACATTTTTATCTCTTTTACTTGAAGTTAGGCGAGTTCAATTACTGCATCATACTAATGAAAATATAGGTGAGATACTGAAATATTTCAGTAGCTGCTTGCTATTAATGTCTTACCTTTCTGATTTCTGAGCCACTCTAAAGCCAGCTTTCAATTTATTATGTGTGTGCTGTATATTGTTCTGGGAAAATATTATATTTGCAATATGAGAAAAATTCATTCCTCTGGAATTAGCTTTGTGTTTGATAGTGTGTTGTTTTGTTTGTTTGTTTTTCTAATTACTATTGTTCATGCTCCCAGGCAAGCAATACTGGTCAGGTAGTGTGTATTTTTTTATTTATTTATTTATTTATTTTTACTTTTTATGTATTTGAAAAACACATTCCTGATTGCTAGGTTGATGTTCAAAATAATATCCTATTCAAATAATTATTGAATATATTGCTAAAATATATTAAAATAAAAGCCAAAGCTTGCTTATAGAATGGATGAAAGATACCTGCCTTCCCCTCCTTTTCTGTACAGTTATACTTAGACCAGTAATAATCTATGGTAGCTTAAAATTAATAGAACCACTCGTGCTTAAGAAATGTCATCAGTTTCTAATTTGAAACTCAGAACTTAGAGTAATGAGCAGGCATTGTTTTGTAGCAAGTAGAAAGGCTACAGAATTCCAACTGTGAATTCTTATGGCTATTCTGACTGAAATGGGTCTGCTCGGTGCTGAAGCATGGCTTGAGGATGTCTGCCTCACTCGGGCATGGTCAAGTAGTACCTAGTGAGTGAATTCAGAAATTTTCTTCAGTCCATTGTTGGGTATTCCTGAGGCTCACTGAAGCATCACATCTGCGGACACTGTATCATGCCTTGGTCCCGTTCTGCCCTTATAGAAAGGAGGCAACAGAAAAGTGAGGGCAGGCAATGACCAGTTATTCAAATTTGTATTTCTCGCCCCCATTCAAAGTTTAATAAAATTTCCTCCAAAAGCTCTCTGCCTACTAAATATTTCTATTTGGTTTGGATAATACAGTTTTTTCTAAAGCAAAAGCTAACGTGGCCATCTAGATCTGACACACTAACTTTTTGCTGGGGTCAACCTAAGGACAAGAAATTCAGAGTAAGTAGAATAGAATTTTACCAAGTTTGAGGCTTGTGGTTTGCCTCTTGTTTTAATGTGGAAATGGTTATAATTTTACTGTTGTGTTGAAGAATAATTAACATCTTCTCTAAGTTGAACTAAATGTTGGAGTTTAAGACTATCACTACTTTAATCTGTTAATTCTAAGCAGTGGATAGTCTTTGTCATAAAAAATATAGTAAAGTGTGCAGAGTTCCCATGGAAGATGGTTTTGTTTACTTGGTTTTTGTCTTGTGCTTAATAAGTACCTGTTAGCAGAGGTAACCTTGGATGCTGGAGATTAAGCCTCATCTACTGCATTTAATACTCACCAGTAATTGTCAAACACACTTTATTTATGATAGGATCAAAGGCAAAAGCTAAATGTATGAAGTTTGAAGAGATGCTCAACATTTATCAGTTAATATATTTGGTATTAATGTGACATCTTTGTGTACATCTTTATTTACCTGAAATATCCTCAAAGAATTTGACAAAAAAAAAAAATTAAAGGTGTCAGTTAACCTGACTCTAGTGCTTATTCTATGATGGACTATAGCACAAGGATAGCAACAGGCAGATGAGCTACTTCTCTGGACTTGCTCACTCAGCAGTCATAGGAAGCTTCCCACTTTGGTTTGCTTTCCCAATTCCCTAACAAGGAAGATTACCTAATGTTACAGTTCTACTTTAAGGCCAGGAGAAGAAACAGAGAGATAAAAATAGGTAGGCAGATGGAAACTCTTTCACTTTTCCATATGCTACTAGCAGACTACTAGGCCTATTAACAATCTCTCTCATTAGTGACTACATTTTCAGAATGGTCTCAAAAGGATCTTTAAATGCGAATAGCCAGAAAGAGGTCTGCACGGATAAAACTGAGCAAAACTGAGGAAGAAAAAAAATTAGATGCCAAGTGTTAATGTTGTCATGGAATAACTGGAATGTAATTTTGAGTGTGCAAATAGCTTACATGTAAACCAGCATTTTTTAGTCTAAAAAGTGTCTTTAAATACCAGTCTCTTTAATAGTGCCAAGGGAAGCCTTTTACATTATTTTCTATTGCTAAAGGTAATAATTTTCTTAAAGTATGAATGAGAATTTCTGCTACTTGAGAAACTGAGTATGGAAGAATGGATGAGTCTGAAGGCCAGGGACCCGTTGATCTAAAAGACAGCAAATTAAAACACAGTGTTGGTAACGTGCAAACGTGGTCTCAACATATCAGTGAATATATGTGGCAAAAATGCCATGTCGTGCATCTTCAGACCTTGGATGTAGGTGGAGACTTACTGAGAGGACTGTAATGTTCAGAAGATCTGTCTGTATATGTACAACAAAAACCTCATGTTCAAATGTCCAATTGCACATTTGTTGAGAAACAGAAAGCTACTTCTCCAAGGTGGGGGAAAAAAAATTAAAAAGTCTCCAGCAACACACCACATTGTTGATGCTACCAGTGGTCGCTGCCTATTTTATTATCATGTTATTTTAGAACAACTAAAGCCTTGGTTGTTTTAGAATGTAAGTCAAGATAAATAAAAGGTGTTGTATACTATGTGAGGTGTTTTGAATACAATGAGACAGTAACGTATATCTGCAATTTATAACATGGTTTTATTTATTAAGATGGATGTGATTAATTTCTAAGAGTTATGATATTCTGGCAGGAATCCCTGTCAGGTTTTAGCTGAAAATTTCCTAAGAGTCCCTTTACCATAACATGGAGTATCTTAGCTTTTGATTTACTTTGCAAAAAGATGTTTAGTGACCCTTCTAAATACTAAAATCTTGTTAACATTTACATTGTATGTGATGGATTTTGATGGATTCTTTTGGCCAAAATGAAAATAAATTGTATTACCCAGTGAATATTCACTAGTTCCCTGATTTTCTGTTTTATTTGCAGATGGACTTTTCTGCTCATATTTTGAAACAGCCACTTGTAGAAAGATTCTGTATTATACCATGTTTAATATAGAAAAAAAATATGTATTATATAATATAATATGCTTCTTGAATAATACAGAACATTTCCACTTATCCTTTTTTCTTTTTTCTTTTCTTTATTATTTCTACCCATCGGACTTAACAAAACTTGGCAATTCATAGAACTGGTTTTAAGAGCACTTTTCAGGACAGTTAGTAATTAAGATGTCACTGACTGCCAAAGTTCAGATAAAACAGAATCAAGTATTGTGGGATTCATGGCTGGGCAAGGAAATAGTAAGCACTAGAACATTCTGTTTTCCCAAATCTAAGCAGTTCTTAGCATATCCATTGTGTAGTTAGAAATTGATGTTCCATGAGCAGTTGGAAGAAGAATTCCCACTCATTTTAAGTTTAGGAAGCAAACAGATAAAACACAAACTGAAATTTTTGTTTCTAAAGCCCACAGTAAAAATATGCAGAACTTGCAGATGTGTATCTATTTTAAATAATTTTAAGTTGTTTTAAATACTAAAACAAATCACTGGTTTCCAATCAACTGATACCTCTTCAGTTATCAAAGTTTCTGATAGTAATTGCTAATGTTTCAACTCCTGAATTTTTAATCTCATTTATCACCTGTAGATACTAATGTATTGCTACTTTTACCTTTATCCATCCTTAGTTCACATCATTTAATCTTAATTCTTTTTTATAACACCTCTTAAAATGTGTTAATACAACTTCTATTTTATATAACTCACTTTTTTTCTTCTTCCCTTATCCTCTACTTCCCCTTCTCTTAATTAACAGTTCCTTATTCTGTGGTTCTTTGGAGGGCCTTTAAAAGTCACTTTTTAGGAACAAAACTTCCTGCCCAATTTGTTACACAGCTTCATGGAACAACGTTGAAGCTTTACACTGAAAATATCAATTTTAGCTTATTTAAAATCTGTGACTTACCAGTTGCTTATTAATTACTGGAATTCTTTAGGCTTCCTTTAGCCTTATACAAAACAAAAAAAGGGCAATATATTACAAGCTTCCTCTTGAAAATTCACTTATTATTTAATCCATGATTAGCCTAACCTCAAAACAGTTTATGGTTTCTATGAATCTATGGCATGCTCTCTTTAAATTTATAATAACTCTCACCTGTGGCACCTCATCCAAATAAATACTACTACTATGTTTCATGCTTCATGGAGTATCTGAGGTTTTTAAGCTTTGGTTTTTTCAGCATCTGTTGAGAGCCTAGCTTGGAAAGTAATGGGACATTAGATGGAATTACTGCAGAAAGTAAAGGTCAACACCACAATTTTGAAAGTATATCTCTGTTGCCAGAATTCACTGGTTGCTTCTGTAAAGATGCTTTTCTTTGGTGGTTTTTGGAGTTTTTTGGGTTTTGTTTGTTTGGTTTGGGGTTTTTTGTTTGTTTTTTTGTTTGTTTTTAATAAGCAGAGCCTGTTCTTTAGGAATTGTATGTTTTTAATGTATTGGAATCAATCTGCCAAAAACCAGCAAGTTACCTTTTGAGTGTAGTGACACAGAGGAACATATTTAGAAGGCATATGGTAGAGAAGGCAGGGTGTCCTGCACCCTGGGCCATCTCTTCCGATTTTCCTGCAGTACTTCACTGACTAGAGCACATGCATATGGAGTTCTCTTGAATGTGTATTAATTGAATAAGAGACCATTTCCTAATGATGGATTCTATGCTCATTTAGTTTCTTTCTTGTTTACAGAAATAACACCCTTGAACAGTAAGTACATAATAATTGCTAGTCCCCTCTAAGAGAAATAACATGCCTTTGTTATTCATGATTCAGTTGTTTTGTGTATAACATGCAACTTCCAGCTGAAGCAAAGAAACAGCTTGAAGTGTACATAATATTAAACATTATGGTTATATATTCTGCCTGTATACATATTGAGAGAAGATATAATTAAGATATGTCATAGCATAGTATATGTTTATAACCCGTATTCATCCTCATCTGCCTGATGCCTTGTTTTCAAGCACATTGACACCTGCAGTCAAGGGCAAAATGCATCTTTTTACGTGGTCTCCTGTACTGCAGTTACCACAAGCCTAAGTTAACTTCTAGGCTAGTGTGTATTTGGAGCACCAGCAGTGAGTGGCAGCGTCGCAGAGCTCAGTGTGACCTGCAGGAGCTTTCTGAGAAGCCCGACTAATTAGTGCCTGCTGGGTTTCATGCTGCTATAGCTGAGTTCCTGATACCTAGGCTAAATATAGTTCTGCAGGGAGCCCCTCTAAAGGTACAGTAGTTTAGATGTGTTTTTTGAAAGGTGCAAATTCAGAAGCAATGCTCTCCTTTGGTCTTTCCTGAAGGATCAAAACGTATTCAGTGGGATAGGTGTAACAAACCTTTTTGTAGCCCACTGTAAACATATTAATCAATGAAAATCTTTCCTGAATTATGCATCGTGAGGAAGAGTAAGCCATGGTCTGATGGCAAAGCTAGCAGGAACTAAAACCTGCATGAGTAGTCTGCATACTGCAGAATGACCCAACCTAATAGTTTGATCTTACGTAGTCTGTTCCTATCCTCTTTAACGGTCAACAACAGAGCTTGAAAGGAAGGTATGAAACCACATGATGCAACCAATTTTGGAAGACTTATCCTATGATCACCTGTGACTTGCAGCCCAGAATTCATAACGGAGAAGAGGGCAATAGGTATTTCCCTTTCTACTTTTGACTAGCTACTTATTCTTGAGAAAGTTTCAGCCTTTCACAGATGTTTCATCTCACTGATGGAGATACTTTTAAGTAGTAATATATATTATTTTTTATTTGTCTTAGTCATCTTGTCATGAGATTTCTACTATAATGTCACGATAAGTATGAATCCTTAAAATCTGTGTAGTAGACCTTACATGTCTCAATTCAGGCTTAAGCCGGAAGAAAATTCTTACTCTTTGAGGGGTTCTGTGGATATTATCTACCAATTTTCCAAACAACTCTGAGAAGTTAGACAAGTACAGATCTTTCACAACCTACTCTGGTGTGTATACATGATGAAGTTATTCACTCTTGAGTTTCATAGATTGTCTGATAGTGCTTGTTGCTGCAAACTCTTGGGTAAATGTAATTCTTATAACAATTTGATTCCTTCTTCTATTTCATCCACTGCTACTATACTTTTTGATATCTCTTATCTTTGGGATTGCCTCAAAAGCTGCTTTCAACTTCACTTCTGTATATAGGGGTCTTGTATTCACTATCTGCAAAGAACTAAGTAAAAAAGTTTGTCTCACAGCAAGATCTTTGGGGGGCACTGACATCCCACATGTGTTCTGTTAGGCTTCAAAAGTTTGGTTTTTACTGTATTTTGTGCTTATTTTTGGCAATCACGTTTGAATTGTAAACTCCTAGCCAGCTATTGTTTAGAATCTTACTTTCTGCCATGATTTGAATTCCATTTTGAGAAAGTGGCTACAAGGCCTTTTGTATTTCATCCACTTCAGTACCTTCCCAGTTCACTTAATTTTTTTTATTTTTTTTTTGTATGCAAGAGTTTTCAGATGTCTTTCCTGACTGTATAACAGATAGTGTCCAGGCTGCTTCCTATGGATTTTAGTTGCTTGTTCTTTTTACTTCACATTCCTTCAAACTGCCATTTAAAAAGAATCTGGCTCCTGAATTTCAGTGTTGCCAACTACTGCTTAGTTTGATCTAACAAAACATGTCAAATTTAATTATCTTATGTTTATTCTTTAGCAGTTAATTCATACTTATTTACAGGAAATATTTCAGGAAGTTACTTAGAGCAAAGTCAAGAGTAGCCTGTTCTCTTGTATGTTTCAGAAAGAGCTGTTCTGAGATGCAATGGTTTATTACTTTCAAAAATGTCTTTCCAATTTGTGTTGTGATGTGACATCCCACTCGTTAATATTTGGTATGATAATTTTCCTAGCAGACTTTGTTACAGCTTGCCCTAATCTCTCTGAAGACCAGTGAACACTTTTGATTATATCAGCATTCTACAACCTGGATCATGCTGTAGTATGGACCTATTTAGATTCTGACATATGACCTTACATACGCAACATGGTTTATGCAGAAATTGTTCTAAATTGGCCCAAGAAAGACCATATTAGAATATGAGCACAGAACCACAAGTTTTATGTACCAGTCCAGTGCTCATCTAATGGAGAAATAAAAAGCAGGAGAGTTGGGGTGGGGAGAACAGACAGGATGGTCTTCTCATGTCACATTGATTCTATATCATATATTCAGTGTAGTGTGAAAAGACAATATAAATTGGTTTGACCTTCAAAATATTATAGTGCTGTATTGGATGTATGCAGTCATCAAGTGAGTCATTATCATCAGAGTAATGCACATCCAACTGTCTGTGTGCAATGTAAAGACACTACATATGCCCAAACATTTATACAGACTCTGATTCTCTCCATAGACATGTTTATGTATTTGTCCTTTATCATTGCCTGAAAATACTTGTAATGTTTCAGAAGTACAAACTTTCTCCCCAACCCTGTGAATCTTACCTTAAATTGTTTCGTCTTTACAGGTTTTGTTACTTTTTAACTTACTGTACAAATGCATTTATTTCAAAAGGACTTACTGTATTATTCATTATTTTTCTGTTCTGGTATAGGCTGTAGGAATAAGAATTTGAAAATCCTTTTCCTAAAAGAAAGGAGCGGTTAATAATGAGGATATTAAAACCAATGACATTGGAGTGCTTGAATTCCTTCCAAGAGTTAAGTTTATTGTTGCAAATAAAGTTATTGTGAGAATATTTGAAAAAAATTAAACAGCATGAAATGGAAGGTAGTTGTTTATTTTTTTCCTCCAAACAAAGTCGGAAGTGAAGGAGTGGTGAAAGAATCACTTTGATTATAGAGGCAGTATAAATTAGAATGATGATAAACTTTTTATTTTAATAACCTTAAGAAAAAATAAGTCACTCATGCAGAATTATATGTGGCAGTAATGGATAAATCTCCTGTGCATATGCTGTGTTCCCCTGTGGGTCTATGGGCTCATAAAGCATCATCAGAAAACTGATGAGTTCAGAGAAAAAAAAAAAAAGTAAGGAATGACAGCAACATCTATCAGCCTTGCTCTGAAAAGAGAACAACTCTCATCCATAGCCTCAACAATAAGTTGTGACTGTGTCAACTCAATATTTTATTTACTGTAAAAGGTCATAATAGGGATTACTGCTGGGAAGAAGCTGGTCAAAATCAAACCAGAAAAAATTTAAACAGGACTTTAACCTTCAGAAAAGTAGAGAAGAAAGTGTTTAGCCCTTAATTTCTTGACATGTTTAAATGACCCTTGGTGCCTTATGGTGATGAAAATTATCTATAGAGTGTCACTGGAGAGAAACTAAGACGTTTGAAAGATGGGTCCTCTTCTGTTTGAAATGGAACTCTGAGGCATGATGGACATAGAAGTTACTAATGTATAGTTAGGATTATTAAGCTTTGTTATGGAAGTTATATGAAACACTTAATTTTTCATAGTGAGCTAAACAGGTGGATGCAACCAAAGTTAAGTTAAATACATAAATAAAATTCATAATTATCTTACTATACAGGGAATGTCTTACTATATACTCTACTTTTGGATTTTGTTTTTTCGTAATGATGTGAAATTTGTAGTTAATTCTGACTTACAGTGGCATGAGATACCCAAAATTGCCATTTTCAGACCTAAAACATAGAGCAGTACTTTGAGTCTGCTGTGTAACATCAAATATAGGTATTACCTAGCTGCTTTTTCAATGTGAGAAAAAATGTACTAAGTTAATACCATGATTAGTATTACTACCCAGAGCTGTTCTTCTGTTTCCAGTGAGTGAATGGCTCTGTCTGGTTAATTCACAATTCTTCAATCAGCTCTGAAGACAGTTTTATTGCTCTGTTTAAGATTTCACTGAAGTGTGTGTCTGGAAGAGTGATCAATAATACTAGTTGTTAAAGAGACCTTATGTTGGCATACGGGGGGATAGGAACAATATGTCTCTAGACATTAGGTAGGAGGTCACCCAAATCAAATAAATTAAAAACGGGAATTTACAGTTGCTTCAGTCCCCCTCTGAGCTCCCTATAACATTGCTTGAGAACTGAGCATACTTGTATCAGACTCTGACCTATCTACTGTGACACATCCTCTATTTTGGAAGCTTTAGCTTCAAAAAGTCAAAGAACCTGAGGATGTTTTCATTTCCGTCTTGTAGTTCATTAGATAAAAAATACAAAATACTTCTTAATTTCCCTGGCAATGTGGTACAGACCATATTTGTAAAAAGTTACTGGAAAACCATGACTCTTAGGCACCTTTCCAGTTTTCTACCATTTAGTTCTTTTTAAGATGGGCTTTGATGCTGCTTTTCCTTAGCTGAATGTGGATTTTGCCATGAATTTCAGTAGGAATTTGCTTGGGTGCCTAGGCAGTGTGTGCTTCATTCACCTCACCTGTGAAATTGGCATAATAATATTGTAGAAATGCATGAATTAGATCTCTTCCTATCCTAACTGTTTGTAAATTACCAAGTATGAGCATAAAATGGGGTGGGAGAAGAGAATGAAAGATAACTGTCCACAGAAACATTGAGGTATTTTAGAGAGATCCTTGGATACAAAGTGAAAAATACTGACGGTATTACTAAGGTTTGTTCTGTATATAGATTCCTGAGAGGGATTATTCCCCAGTTAGTTTTGTTGTTGGTTTGGGTTTTGTCTTTTTTCCCCGATCCTAGCATTCTGAATTGTCTTCCCAGGATTATTAGAATTTCCTCTAGAACTGATTTGCAACACCTGTGTACTCCATCATCAGTTAAGTTTATTTTCTGTTTTCAAATTTTGCTTTTGTGATTCATTCACTTGCCTGGTCTTACTTATCTTGCACTGCTTCAGACTGGTTTTGATGTGTACATACCCATATAAGTTGCTCCTTCAGGTCTTCTCTGTGGTAAGTAGAAACAGTGTTTATGCATTGCTGGGCAAGTGCCTTGCCATCTTGACTGGCCTTCAGTCTATTTCCATGGAATACCATGGAAATAATAATACTCTTTCTGGGGAGGGTAATGAAGCTCTACAAAAATATGCTCAAGTCAGCAAAGCTATTCTATTCCAACAGTAACTGCTGCTGAACAGAAAGATGTCTGTGAAATGCCTACCTTCTAGCATCTGTAAATAGAAGCAGATCAATGTATAACAAGTAGTGATTTCATTAAACATTTGGCCTGCACACACAAAATTAGAAAGCACCAGACAGAGGCAAATTGTGTTATAAAAATTGTACTTGTTTCCTGAATCCCTGTGGGACATGTCTTCCTCACTAGGATTAGTTGGGGTTTTAGGATAATAAGGAAAGAATAGGAATGTTGACACAAGCACATTTGGGGTGGACATGCAAGAAAGTCAAAGGTGAGGAGGGGCACTGTGTGTTTTACATTTGTTCTACAAAAAAGGCTTGAAGTAATAGTACTATATGTTTGCAGAAAGCAGAGTCATCTCCCTTTCTAGCATACCAGTAAATAAAATAGCTCTAATCTGTTTTACAGTAAAATATAAACTTGTGTTCTCATAATTCTTACTGAAAATCTCCTTGAACTCTTTCTATTATTAAGTTTTTAACCTGTTAATATGTTCTCTTAATTTGTTTTACAGTCCTGTCTTGGTTCTGACTTCTCTTTTACCATTGCTGACCAGGTAAGGGGACAATGTGGCAGTGATAATGAGGAGGAGTTTTCTGAAGTAGTGAAGGCCTTTGAGATAAGAGAGAGCCAGCTAAAAACTATGTAGATTTCCATTTTAGTCTTAGAACTTGCATAGAGTTATTACAGACCCAAGACTGATGTTTAAATCTAAATGACTTTGAAAAGAAAACAATTTTCGTTTTTTATCAAAAGCTTCCAACCTATCAGTTTTAGAACCCTCAGATATTGTTTATAGCACTATTCTGGAATGTAAAAAAATTCAGGAAACCAATTCTCTGTCCAAGAGAGCTTAGAAAGGAAGACCAAATCCTGCAATCAGTTGATGCAGACAAATGCCACTCCATTAATTTAATAACAGGTTTCTGCAATCTGCTTTTAGGGCTGAATCTTACACAAACAGGATGGAGAATATTTAGGCACTGAGTGACATAATCTGATCTTGGTGTACGTTTTGTGCTGACTTTTAAGTATTTTACTATCCTTAACCTACGCAAGCCCTCCTTGTGCCTTGCCCTGCCTTCCTGTCAAAGGATGCATACACTGTAGATATTTTCTAAGTACTAGTGTAGCAAAAATGGAAGAATTCAAAATCTGCTGCTTATATGGCTGTTAAATTCATTTATTCCACCACTTGGAAATACATTTTTGTGATGCTTTCATGATTTGATAAGAGGGCTGTAGATTTCATTCCATCATAATTCAAGGTGTCAGACATTTTGTATCTCACTCCAGTCCCCACTGAGCTGCTAACAATTGTCTGCAATCAAAGCACTGTGGATGTCTTGTACAACATTTTATTTCTCTTTTTTAATCTATAATTCAATTTCACAGTAGAAGACTTTCCACAACATACATCTACAATCTGTTGATTCTGAGCTGCAGAAAAGTTTTTTGTTACAAGATATAGAAAGTCTATTGACTTGTAAAGTACAGCTTAGGTCTTGAACTGGAGAAAGTTCTTATCTATAGTGTCTGTAACACTGTGGGATGCCATGCATTGAGCCACAGAACGTACAAATAGAAGCTCCAGCAAACAAAGTTCTACATAAAGATGTAAACCAGCAAGAGACTATTTGCCCCTCCCATTTGCTCTTCCTGCAGTTAAATGAAATTCATGCCAGATCAAGTGCTACCTGTTTCCTAAGTAATATACCAGATTAAGTTTCCATATATTTTTTTTAAGGGCCAAGAACAGTAAAACTGGCCGGTCATACACTATTGGTTTTGTTGGTATCTTTACCACTTTGGACTCTTTTAGATAATACGGTAGTTGAAGCTAATATGAAATAGAAAATCCCAGAAAATTTTCACTACACAGTGTTAATTTCATTGCCTGTGAGAAGTGGAATCAAGGTTCACCTGCACTAATTTTATTTTTTTCTGTGTATGGGATGTAACAGTAATCTTTATGTTGACAGGCTGACTGCTAATGGGAAACTATTTGGTGTATGGGCTGTGGCATATTAGATCTGAAAACCTAAAATGACAAGTGAAAGCAGAATAAAGTATATTGCATATTTGTTATATTGGAGAAATTCCTACCAAGGTTGAGTACGTTTTGTTTTCTTTAAAATTAACTGACAGCTTTTTAGGAGCTGGAAATGGAAATAATATACCAGAATAAATTACTAACGTTCTTCTGTATATTGGGGAACAAACAGTTATCTGATACATGGAAGCAACTCTCATCTGAGTGTTTCTGATACTACCATATCTTATTGAAATGCCCAAATACTCGGGAAGCATCACCTTCATTGAAGTGTATTCATTCCAGCCTGTTGAGGTGCAGTGAAAAGATTTTTGTTTTTTTTCAAGTGGGATTTTGCCCTTGATACTCACAGTACTTGTGATAGAGGGCTACTGCTCTTGAGCTAGAGTAAATCAGCATTTCTTCTGCCTCTGACTTAAACAACTAGATCACTTAAGAAATTATGTTGAAATACTTACTCCATCTGAAAGCTTATTTTGCATAATCATGCATAACATCTATAGCAAAAGATTTGAAAAAAACCACTGTAGTTCTCAGTACATGACCTGGGATATTGCTTGTGATGACAGGAATATAGTGCTACAGTCAAGGGTTAACAAGACAAACTAAGATGTTGCTTGTAGCCCTCTCATGCATAATGACACACACTGGTCAGCAAGGATTTTAGGCCATTCATTTAGAGTATTTCAATTTTTGAGAGTGTTACTTTGCACTCCTCAAACTTGAATGCTGAGGCTAAAATAATCTGTCATTGGCATTTAAAATATTACTATCTTTGCTGGCTTCTCTGCAAGATTATAGTACTTGTAATCGAACTGAGATATTTTTAGACCTAGCAGTATCATATCCAGCTGGGAACCAGGTTGTTTTCCCCATTGTAAGACATCCAAAATCTTAGACAGCAATCCTTAAACTTGTTACATGAACAGTTCTGCATCTTGCCAATACTGGTGTTCACACCAGTTATTTCCTCTCCTTTTCAATCAAACACACAGACACAAGTGAGAAAAAGAGAGGAATGATTTCTCTGGCAAGTTGCTTAAAATAAATGGTCGAATTTGATGGTGCTGAGAAATTTTAAATGACAGAGATAGACTAGAACCCTGTGGCAAGAGAAAAAGTGGTATTGTCAAAAGTAAAGAGCAAAGTGTGAAACCATTTGCAAAGGATAAAGTATTGTATGACTGTGAGCTCTATAACAATATATGATGGTGATACCCCTGGAAGTGCTACTGGTGTAGACCCATATAGACAGAGGTGCATTTACAGCTAGCAAATATAATAATTTATGCATATCATCCCAAGCATGGTGCAACAGAGTCTTTACACTTCAGAAAACCAAGAATATATATGAGTTTTCCATGCATCATGCACCATGATATCTGTATGTACTGACTTTGTTTGTGGTATCTTCCACTCCTTTTTGCTGAAATAGCCAGACTTAAGAGCAGGTTTCACTACATGTGGCACAATGATACTCTGGGCCCAGGATGAGTGTTACTAGTTAGTGATTATTAGTTGCATATACCAGATCAGAGAACAAAAAACAGAGTTCTATGGGCATAGCCTGAATTATTTGTGTGTACTATTCTAACATTCCCATTGAAATACAGTAATTTTCTGCCCTTGATTTTATGTGATATATAAATAGAAAATTCCTGGCTGTCCAGCACTGAATATTACCAGTTTCCAGCCTTAGGTTCTTGCTGATACCTGGTTCATGTTCAGACAGGGTGAATGTAACTAATAACAGACTCAGAAATCAGCAGTGTCAGACGTAGTCCCAAGTTAGCAGTTGCAGGTGAGCTCCAGAGGGCAGGAATAAAGTGTTTTTACCTCAAGACCTCCTGCTCTTATCATATGATTGCAGAAGAAAAAAAAAAAAGTGCTTATTATACATCTAATGCAAAATGATTCACTGCACAAAATATCCACCATCTTCCTTTCAGCGCTATATTTCATGAGGTTTGGCAGTGAAGCAGACTTGCTGTGTGAGAACAGAAGCCTCCACTGGTGAACAGGCACAGTGGCTTTGTAACATCAGCCACGGAACAGAAAGCTGAAAAATAGGAGGTGGAGGTGTAATTTTTACAAATGCTTAAACGTTCTTCAACTTAGTGGTTTGGGTGTTTTTTCTTTTGAATACACAAATGATACATTTCATATTTATCACACACACACACAAATCGTGTCTGTTTCATCTGGAAAAACTGTGTTTTCTCCTCTCTGTGTAATTCCTGTCTTTACAAGTGGCAGAAGGTGGTGAAAATAGGTGTCGGTGAAATTCCCTCCAGCCCCCCAAAAGACTTGTGTTGTTGGGTTTTTCTGGAAGCCAAAAAACCAAGCGGATACTTACTTGATCTCGAATGAACAATGTGGTGTTTCAAGGCATTAACGGGGTGGGGAGGGAAGGGGGGTACGGTTTGTCCAGCCCGCTGGAAGCTCTGGCCCGCAGCTGGGCGGGCGGGCAGCAGGCGCTGCGGGGCGGGGGGCTCTGCCCGCCCCAGCGGCAGCTGGATGCTGCGGTGCTCGGCGCGGGGCTTCCCCGCTCTTTAGCGCTCCGAACGAGGTAGTAGCCTCCCCTTGTTAAATGGCTGCCTGCTTTTCGGGGCCGCCGGCTGTTTGACGGTTTTGATGTGGATTTTTTTATTATTTTTTTTTACAGCAGCCTTGCTGTCCCTGGGGGCAGCGCCCCGCTCCCCGCCCCGCCGCTCCCCCAGGTGAGGCTTCACCTCACAACCTCCCTGTCCGCCCCCGCTTCAGCCCTTCCACCTTTCCGGGGAGCCGCCGCCTCTTCCCTCTTTCCGGGCAGCAACCCCCGTCCTCGCACCCCTCCTGGCCGCTCCTGCTCCCGGGTCAGGGTGCGGCTGTGTGTGGGCTCTGGACCGAGCACACCGGGGCAAACCCCCGCCCTGGCTAGCGGCTCCCTCCGCTTGCCACGACGTTCAGGCGGGGGCTGGGGCAGCGGCCGGGCCGGGGGCGGCGGGGCAGGGCGCTCCGGAGCGCCTGAGCCGTGAGCGTGCGGGACCGAGCTGTGCCGGGGCGTGAGCGGCTCCTCCAGCTCCTCTCGCACTCTGTGCGATACCCTCACCGTTATCCCCACCCCCACCTTTTTTTTTCTTTCTTTTTTTTTTTTTTTTTCCTCCCCCTTTTGTTTCCTTCTTTCTCCCTCCTCCACCCTCCTGCAGCGAGTTAAATATTTCTTTTGTTAATTGACGCCCCAAGTGTTCCAAATCTCTTCCCCGCGCAGCCCAGGCCGGCCGAGGACGTGTGCACGCCCAGATCCGCTCGGTGGAGCAGCACAGATCCGCGGGGCTGGGCGGGTATGTGCGTGAGGATGAGGTGGAGGTGTAAAAGGACCTACGAGCACAAGGCAGATTTGCGAGGAATAATTTAACTCCGGTGTTTGTTGGTTCTCGGGGTTTTTTTTTGGTGTTGTTTTTTTTTTTTTTTTCTCCTCTCTCTCCTTTCTGTGTCTTTTTTTCTGCTCAGGATTTAAATGTCACTAAAAGCCTCTCCAAATCAGCTTTCCGCTCGCCTCTGGTTTCTTCCAAGGCATTAACTGGATCACACATTGCTTTTGAAGAGCTCGGGTGTTTTACCCACGAAGGTAAGTGGGTTTGTGAACCTACATCAGACCTAGATGGTTACTAAAAGCTTTACTGCTTTTTAGGGTGCTGTGTTTCCTCCTCTTCCCCGCACCCCCGTCCCCCAGCCCCGTGGCCAGGCTTAGCTCTACCTGAGGAACTTGCATCCCTGGGTTAAACATGGGTCGATATATGGAAAATGTGCCGGCGGATCCGGCTGGAGGGCGCGAGGCTGAGGGCGCTCCGCACCCACCCCTCCAGTACCAGCAAATGACCCGTGGGAAGCGGCGGCGGCAGCAGCCAGCGACCCCCTTCGTGCCCCGTGCTTCTGCCCCTGGAACAGAGCCCGGTAGCACAGTAAGGAAAGACACAGCCTAATCCTCATTTACAAGAAAATATTAGTCATCACTGTTATTTTATTTTATTTTTCCGTGGGAAGCGCTGTAGGTGCCCAGCTCCCCTCCTCCCCCACCGCCCGCCCCCATTGCAAGCGCCCGCACCTCGCCTCGCTTCAGGCTGTTCTTTCCGGGGACCAAAAAGTTAAGCTGCCCCCTTTCCCCTCACCTGCCCCTGACACCATACGTGCGCTGTGCATTTCCCTCTTTAACCTATTCCCTCTCTGTCTAATCCGAGTCCGTCCAGCCCCCGCCTCCCCCTCCCCCTTTAACTAGGTTGCGAATCAGCTGTGCCCTGCAACTCCTAAAACTTGTCTCCTTGCTGTGATTTATTTTCTATATTAAAAAAAAGACAACCAAATATACTCGATCCTTCCGTGGATGACTCTCTTTAAAAAAAATAAAATAAAATAATGCATTTCCTTCTTCCCCTTTAATTTTTTTTTTTTTTTTTTTTTTTGGCAAGGAAATTTGCTCCATCTCCAGCAGCAACCACTGCTCCTTTTGATGTTGTGGTTCGCCGTGCGCATGCGCTTCACATTAGAATTACTGCACTGGCCAGAATAAGTTGGATCTCTTCTTCTCTTCACTGAAATCCTAAATCATATCAAAAGCTAAAGGGATGCTGAGAGTCCGGAAGAAGGGTTACTTTGGGATTTGGTCATTCCCTTTAATAATAGCCGTGGTGTGTGCACAGAGGTAAGTGATGAAGGTATCTCTTTAGCTTTACTTTGAATTGCACTGCATGCTGCTGCTGAGAGGGATGTACAGCTTGGGTTTGACAAATAAGAAATAATATAGTATTATTCTTTTTTTCTTTAGTGTCAATGACCCCAGTAATATGTCACTGGTAAAAGAGACCGTGGATAGACTGCTGAAGGGCTACGACATTCGCTTGAGGCCAGATTTTGGAGGTAATTTGAGTGTTTTTGAATAAGAGAGATGACATATCCGGGCTGTGTACCTTTGGTGTGCGTGGTTTTTAAACGTGTTGTGGGTGCTGGTGCTTTGGAGAGTGTGTGTGTTGCCATTTTTTAAAGATGATCCAAAGTTAAGCCCATTGTTATTCACATTTCTTAGCACAGAATGCTCTTAACGTGATCAGTTATATCTCTTGCATATTTATAATCGGTCCCCCATTCTGTGTGTGTGCCGATACTTTATTAACCTGTAATTAAGCCCTTGTTTCACTGGTTTTATCGAGATGCAAATTTCTCAAGTTTACCCAACGTTTGTTCTTAGCCTAATGTGGCTGTGATCGCAGTTACTATTTTTGAGTACAAGATGTGCTGTTAACCGGTACAAAAATGTCATTTAACCCCCTGTGTGCTCTTGCTTTGAACTAGCTTGTTTATTTCGGACGTGTGGGCGTCCCGTGCCCCCCTCCCCTCCCCTGGGGCTCACTGGCCGCCGTCCCCTGGGCCGCCCCTTCTGCAAAAACCCAGGGCTGAGGGTTTGGGAGCCCCGGCCGCGGAGGCCGGTGCTGAAGCCGCACTTGCTGGTCTGGGGGCCGGGGGAGCCCCCGCACCCCCACAGCCCGCTGCTCCCCGCCGCGAGCACGTGTGTGCGCGTTACATAAAGCAGCGCTACGGCTGGCGGGGGGCGAGCCCGGAGCTCCGGCACGTTGCCGCCGACCGGTGGGAGCCCGCTGCCGCTTGCTGCCAGGGGGGTGGGCAGGCACAGGTGTGAGCAACACTTCTTGCCTTCCTCCCGACTTTCCGGTTGTGTTCAGACGTCGTTTCATTTCTACCCTGTCTGAGTCTCGGTTAACTGTGGTAAGAATGAGTTAAGTACTTGGAGATCACATTGCGGACCATCTTGTTGGTTTGCAGGTCCCCCCGTGGCTGTTGGCATGAACATAGACATTGCCAGTATAGATATGGTCTCGGAAGTCAATATGGTGAGTATGTGGATTTTGGGGCTGCTCGCTTTCTGAGGGGTGACTGTCGCTTCCTCTGCCAAGGCGGAGCGGTGCCCGCGGAGACCTGGCGCGGCCTCCTGCCCCGGGGCGGAGCACACGGCCTCCTAGAGAGTCGGCTGGGCTTGGGGGGGCGGTGCTGGCGCGGGAGAGGGGTCGTGACAACCCGCCCCAGCGCTGTGGCCGGGGCAGGCGGCAGCGCCGCTGGCCAGGCCGGTCCCTGCGGCAGCGCTCCCGAGCCGCGGCCCGCCGCGCCTTCCCGCGAGCAATGCCGCCCCCTGCCGGCCAAGCGCCCGCTCCGCACCCGCCGCCGGCGGGGCGCGCTGCCGCGCCGAGGGGGCCGCTCCGGGCCGCGGGGGCGCGCAGGCTGCTCCCCCCGCTCCTCCTCTTCGGCTTCGTGGGGAGCGGAGCGGAGCGTTTCTTGGCCAACCTGTATTTGTGCCTTTCCTGGTTTATATATAGATATATTTAACATTAAAAAAATACTCTGCCCTTTTGTCCCAGCAGCACATTTTCCACTGCAAACAAGACGGTTTTTATTCCTGTGTGCATCCAAAGCTTGTAATTTTTTGCGTAGTCTGATGCTGTTTTGTGTGGTCGTGTCTGAGTCAGTGATCTTACAAGTTTAATTTTTCAAGATGTTGGTTTCTCTCATTTAAGTAGCTTGACCTGTGCTCAGATGCTTAACTTGTTCATAGCATAATAACACTTTCTGTGTTTCACTTTCTTTACCTGGGAGACTAATGAAGTGTGGAGAAAACTGGAGAAGTCCCAGATTCATACTGTAGAAGAAGCATTTCGTGGTTTAGACTAAATTTTTGAATGCTTTTTTATTTCAAAATAATTGGGGTCAAGTTTTGAATTTTTTTTTTAACCTATGTCTTAGTTGGTTAAGGACATAAAATTTGTCCTCACACTCTTAGGGGTTTATACAAAAAGAGCAAAGACACCGAAACATTGTAGCAGGAACTGATACAAAATAAACTGATTTTGTGAAACGTTTGTTACTAGTGATAGAAGTTTATTGCTTGAAATGAACTTTCCAGTCTTGGAGAAGTTGAAAGGAAACACCTTTCTCAATACAAATGTCATTTTAGGGATACTGCTGTAGCTGTAATGATGCATTTGAAAATAATATTTTGCAAGTTATTAGTGTGTTAGTATCTTTCTACTGCTAAAATATTTTGTTTAATTCATCAGTGGCATGTTTGGGTTCTCAGACATGTTGCACTGAATGAATTGTCAAGCGTTTGTTCTCAAACACAATTTATCGTGTGGTGCACAGGAGATTTTTCATAATGTAAAATATAGCCCTTGACCTAATTTGAGGATGCTGCCACTGGTGGTTGTACTGTGAGACTGGGAGGTCTTGGTGATAGAGAGCTTAATACTGCTGCTTTTCAAGGTACCAGGACAATGGAATTATTTCACCTTGAGCAACATTACTTGTGCCATATTTCTAAGGGGCTAAAATGGGCTTCCAAACTTTCAATAAGCTTGTAATTTAGTATTTTACTTTCAGGAGCCTTAAGTGCAAAAAAAGAAAATTGTGCTTGTGTTTTAAACCACTGTTTTTTCATTAAAAGAGCTATGGGTAGGAGAGACAGATGTACAGTTATTTTTTAGACAGCCACGAGCAGTGTGGTAATGATGGGGTTTTCTTGGTGGAACTGTGATCTACTGAGGCAGTGTTAAATTCTCTTCAAAACTGGAAGGTAGTGCCAAAATGTTGTCTTTTCTTGTGAAAAGGTTGTGAAGATTCTTACAATAGTTTCTATTGATGATTTCTAGACATTTGGTGTCCAATTAAAAGTGACAGCAGATCAGTTACAGAAGAAATTCCAAACCAAGATTTAGCTTGGAAACATGGCTCTTAATTCATGTCTTGACACGTTTCAAATAGCATATGTTTTGTGGTGCTCTGCAGCAGAAGTCTTGTCTCCAGTGTCATGAAGGTTTTACTTTGTTGAACAGGAGAATTTAGAGTTGCTCTGTTAGAAAGTAAATGTGTGTTTAGGATGTTCAAGAATATGACTGCTCACTTGGAATTCTTAAAGAGGTGATAAATACTTTGCACCAAAACAAACTCATAGTGTAACAGGCTTTGCAGCTGCCTTCCAAATTCTTCTTGTATGCAACAGATCTGAAACTCAGCTGTTTGACTTTTTGTAGTCAGAAACTTGAACTAGCATATATCTTAGTGTTAAAAAAATGGCTTCTAAGTATTGATGCTTGTGAACATAATTCTTTCCAGCTCTGGGGAATGCACTGAATGCTCATGAGAAAAGTGAGAGTTTCAGGTATATGTGGTAGCTGACAAATGTCATTACTACTTCAGACTCTTATTTGCAAAATAAAAAAAGACAACCCAACAAAAAAAACCACACCAAAACCCAAGCCAAAACAAAACGACTAAAAGACATCAGGTAATGATTTTATGCAGTCCAGTAACGATTATGGCTAATTCCACACACTTTTCTGGACCAGGCCCTGCCATTTTGTTGAGGGTGTGCTTTACGCTAGCTATACTGTAGAATTTCTTAAGGCTTCTCTTACTCAGGTAACAATGGAGAACAAACATGGAGAGGTGTGAAAGCTACTAAAATGGTTTTCCTGGTCTAATGAATTTGATCTCACATAAGATTAGCTCTATTGCAGTTGAGTCTAATGCAGTGTTCTCAAGAGAGTTTCACAGTGTTCCTTACTGTACTTAGATTTTCTTCTTAGTTTTGTTTTTCTTGATACTAACTACTCATTGAAAATAATATCTCCAAAAAAAGAGCTTAATCGTTTTGTTTGTTTGTTTCCCCCCCCCCCCCCCCCCCAATAATCAGTGCTAGGTGGGATGTCACATTTCCATAATTTAATCTCCTCAGTTTGTTATTGGAGCAGATCCGATGACAACACAGCAACAAAGACTTCTA
This sequence comes from Apus apus, assembly GCF_020740795.1. Taxonomy (NCBI): domain Eukaryota; kingdom Metazoa; phylum Chordata; class Aves; order Apodiformes; family Apodidae; genus Apus; species Apus apus. The sequence continues at coordinate 12,154,859 of NC_067294.1, read as the reverse complement.
ATTTTTCCCCTTTCTTCCAAATAGTTCTCCCCTAAACTGTGTTTAAAACCTGGTACATGCTAATTAAGAAGTACAGAAAGAGATTTCTTCCATAGACACCACTGAAGATTCTGCATAACATGTTATGCATTTGATCTATCTAGATAAGGCATGAGGATTTCTATGGATAATGTCAGTCATGTTTCAATGTCTTGGCTTATTCCGTGTTAAATAGGTCAAATTTTTTGTTTTATTTTTAGTTTTTTTCCTCTCCTTTCCCCCCTCTCTTTCCTTCATCTGTGGCTATTCTGGGATTCCAGTACAGGATGTCTTAGAAAGAGAGAGAAATGTTCCATGTACTTATCTATTTATTTATTTGTTACCACGAAGTACACACTTTCTGAGGCAATAGGTTGTATATTTAATGAAATAAAAATATTTATGCTGTGTGTCACTGGGATTCTCCAGAGAGGAATCAGAATAGCTAATGTAAAGTTTTTGTTTGCTTATTACAGTACCAATTTTTGACACATGGATTCAGTATGTATACATGGAGTTAAATAGATATAATAGATTGGCTTGTTTTAGTGGGAGCCATTAGGATTGATTGAGTGCATGATCCTTCCATCAAGTGGGAGTTGGAGAAGCAAAGGAGCTGTTATCATCTGTCAGTGAAAGGTTTATTTATTAGTGCATTCCAAGTTTTACACAACAGAAGCTAATAGCTTCAAAGCTCAGAAAAAATAAATGAAATAATCTTTTCTATTTTATACTTCACTTCTACATTAGAGATATGTCAGAGTTGCATAAAATAGTAGGTATAGTACTCATTAGAATATTCTCAGTCTAAAAAAGTACAGGCACATCTGTAATTTGCTGATAGACCTCTGACTTACAGTTACTTTTGATAACAGAGACCCACTGCTGGTTTTATTAAAATATCTCTTTATTTTCTTGAGATATTTTCAGTAAGGGACATTGACAAAGCTCAAGTGAGGTACGTTCAGATTAGGAAAACAATAGGAGCTGTGTGGCTACCTCTCAAGTGAAAAGGAAAGAGATGGCTTGTGATGTAAAAAGAAATGGGAGTTAAGTGGTAAGGAAGTAGGGTGCAGCAGTTCCAAAACTGAAAACTTGGTGGAAAATTCCTGGCAAAGAAAACAGAAAACAAAACAAAAGACAGGAAAAAGTGTCCTATATACACTGGTGCAGAAAGAAGTGAAGGAAATGGTTCCTGACAGCAATATCTTCTTTTGTCAATCCAGTCTAGTTGTACATGTTGCTTTACATGATCCTCAGAGAGAATAAGGAGAGAACAGGACTGAAAATGCATGGAAAATGAAATATTAGAACTACTGGGAAGGTGTTGCTTCCTTACTCCTAAATACTTCCTGCTGCTAGAGACTATTGGTTTTATTATTTTCCCCATGTCACAGATGCATATACTTCACTCAAAATTGCATTTCTCGGTGGACAGTTTGAATTTGGCTCTTGCAAAATTATTGTGCTTGTGCACCACTGACTCATACTCAAGTGTCTACAGACACCTCTCTGAATGCAGAATAGGTGATGTAGATCTTAAAAGTAAGAACTCTTTTTTTTTTTTTTTTTTTTTTTTTTTTTTTTTTTTTTCTGAAAGCTCAGTATCACCTGTTCCTTCAGTTGCTATCTGGGATAACATCACAAGATCTTTATTTTCGAACAGGAGTAAGTTGCATTAGTATGGATTTCCATTTCTTATTACTACAAGCCTCTGATTCATGCCTTTTCCTTTTGTAGCTTTAAGGTATGTAAAAAAAGAGGCTTATGTGTTCAAGCAAAATGTTTATTCTTGGGGACCAGAGAGAATGTTCCTATTGGTATGCTACATGTGGATTGGAGTTTTTGTCTTGGTTGTGCTAGAATACACGTAGCAACAGCATGATGTGGTTTCTCTACAACATATATGCAGGAGTCTAGGGAGTTTGTAACTAATGTTATAAGCCAATTTGTAAGCAATAAAATATTATGTATATATAGTGTATCTACATTATATCTAGAAGCATGAAATCTTGTTTCTTTTAGAGGTCAATATTATATTGAAATATAATTTGTTACTTGGGTTGCTCTTTCGGTGTGCAACAGTGTTGAGCAAATTTAATCAGTAGAAAATCTTACTTCATTGGTGGTGGTAATTTTTCAATCTAATCGCTCGCTTTGGCAGAACAGGGGATGTTTGTCAGTAACTTAGAGATCACCTTAGAGGTGGTCTGTACAACTGAATTAATAATTACTGGTTTTAGGAAGTCTTGAGCTATAAATATTTAAGCAATTTTGCTCTTGCCATATAAGAAAGGATATATTTATCTTTAATATATTTTATGGGCAGTGTCTTGGTTCTCAAGCTTGGGTATGAACATCAAGTGTGTTTTGTTAGCTACTACTATAGGCTGCTTTATTTCATAACTTCTCTATTGAAAATCACATAAAATCTTTATAGATGAGCCATGTAGTAGGATGAAAGACTTCTATGGTTTGCTCTGCAAACTTGTTACAAGTTGAAGCTGTTCGAATGCTTGTATTTGTGCTTCTTAGTGACTCTGAAATCTGTCAGTGCACTATGACTAAATCCTTATTATTCCTCCCTCCCTTTTTCATCCTCGTACCCCGTGCAGCCCACTGCAAGGTTTATAGTAGAGCCTTTAGTATTCAACTGTGTTGAAATATGGTTTTGTATAGTAACAATTATTTTATTTTTCTTCAAGTAATGGGATTCCTTGTAGACTTTTAGTGGTTAATGCTGTAGGTCTCTGCAAGTGCCTGTATGAATTAGGTAAGCAAGATTTAGACCCTTCATTTCAAATGAGGGTATAAATCCATGAGGTAATTTTATAAAAACCTTGTAATGGAAGGTAGCATCTTGTTTGTCTTTACAGTTAAGGACTGTAGAAACAGTAGAATGACTTGTGCTATATACACTGAAGAATTGGCAACTATGGGTGGATGTAACCTGTAATTTAAAAATAAATGAATATGCATAATTACATTAAATTTGTAGGTATACTGTGGGTTGACAAACATACAAACAGGATAGAATCAGCCTTTTTGCTTTATTGTAATTATTCTGACGGTGCCTTTAACGGAATTCCCACCCTGTTCACATTTCTTGGCAGCAGTGCTATGTACAATGGACATACAACAGTTAGTGTAACAAAAACCTTGTAGGAATACTGAGACAGTGGGCGTATTGACAGCTATAGTCTTGTCTTTCTGAAGACCATGCTGTGAAGTAGCAGTGCTCTTGCTTCATAGGTTTTGCCTATGAAGATCTTTGTATGCAAGTTGTTTGGCTAAGTATTTTCAAATTTGGTAATCAGTGCAAAGATTCTCTCAGACTTGGAATCACATCTACTGCATGTGTCCTTTTTCTGTGAGTTTTGCACTTATATATGTAAATGCTTCCCAATCAGACAATTTTTTTTTTGTTGTAAATATGAAAAGAAATATACAGGAGGTCAACATGTATGCAACTGAATATATCATTTGTAGATCACATTAAACATAGGTTTTCAGAGGTTGGATAAAGCAATTAGGGTTTGAGCTCTTTCCATGTCCTCAGGCTTTAAGAACTAGGAGAGTGTGTCATTTCTGTCTTATCTTCAGCAACTTTCTACCTTTCTCCAGCAAAGTTACATCCTGTTAATTTTTATTCTGTAAATACTGAAGGATTAATTTCTTAGTTTTCAAGTAATAAGAACTTAGCTGTTTGCATTTCAAGTGGTAGATATGGCAGTTCAGAGTATTTCCACTGATTTTGATATAGACAAACCACTGATTCATTGTGATTGTACTGAAAGACAAATTCAGCTCTATAAATTTTGAACTAGTAAAAAAATAAATAAATTGGGAAGTTTGGCCTTGAATGGTATATTAAATTGCCCTAAGGAATGCATGTTTTAAAAATCCAGCTGCTTGAAGCAGAAAGTCCTTGTTCCAGTGCCTACTCTCTGGACTTTCTCTTTCTTTTTTAATGATTAGGCATTTCTATTAACTAAGTAACTGTGTGAAAATGGATTAAACCCAGCATTTTCCTTCACAGTTGAGTGTCTTGATTGCTGCTTTTGGATGTCTCCTTCCTGTAGTTATGAGTTTTGAATTCTTTGCTGCATAGTAGCCTGGGTGCAGTGAACCTCTATTCTAGATAGCTTATTATCCTGTGGTGGTTGTGAGTAGCAGTACTTATGTTGCAGAGGACCAGGAATAGAGGTCTCTCGTTTTATGGATTAACCAATGAAAGGCTGCCAACACATCCTTTGTCTTCTCATCTGTTACTGGAAATGTTTTTTTTAATTACAGTAGCTTGCTATTATGCTAGATGTAACTTAATCATACCAATTTTATCTACTTTTTAACCAAGTATAATATTGTAAACCAATCAGAATGCCCTTAGGTAGGAACAACATGCCTGCTCACCTGGAATCCCGAATGGAAGTGCAGTACAGATCTTTGGGAATTAGGAAACTAAATAGTGAAAATGGCAGAAACTTGGGAATGTAACCTTTTCCAGAGATGAGTCATCATGGACAATTTTCTTGAAAAGCTGTTTTGGATTGACACAGGGCTAATGGCTCTAGTGTGCTAAATGCCCCACATTTTTTGTAGCTACGACCCTTGGAGAAAAATGGGACAGAAAGCATAGAGTTAGGTAAAGCTCCCACTGAACCCATTTGACATGAGAAGAAGGTCTTAAAGAGATATTAGTGGGTCTTCATTTATTTGGGATGTCTGAGAACTGTGACTCTCGTGGTTTAGATTTTCAGAAGTGTTTCTCATTCACCTTCTTCCGTTGTGTACAGCTATGAAGTAGCCATGAGTTCCTGTTGCTTTCAAGGAACTGAAGACATTTTTTTCTCAGTGAGATCTGCAGATTAAAACATGTAATAATTAAGTATCTGAATAAGATACTGAAGCCTTTTGAAAAAATATTCAATCCCATGGATGCAAAGCTCTTTTAAAAATCTGGTTCTAATTTCTATTGTAGATTTTTATTTATTTTAAATAGAAGTTTAAATTATTTTTGAATACATGGAACAGAGTTCCTTTCTTCTCAACTGAATAAAATCAGTGCTCAGACCGGTTTGTTCTCTGTATAGACCTTAAAAAAGGTACTTTGTAAAAAAACCCGAACAAACAAAACCCTTATACTCTTGCATCCATTTAGCAGAAGTAGTAAATTATTGCTAATCCCTCATAGTCTGTAAGGGTAAATATGTGTTGTCATTTGCATAACAGTTATTACCCAACAGTCCAGAAGTCATTAAGGTCCATTGTGTAATCCATATTTGTTTCTTTTATAAAGTGTATTTTTGAGTTAATAGGCCCTGCAGCTCCAGAGGAGTTGTAGAGCATTGTGATTTTTTTCTTTCAAGAACTCCTGACCCAATAGGCTCTGTTGGCTCCCTCAGGGGTGTCAGAGTTACAATGTTAATTGATGTTTGACAACATGTGCACTGAAGGAGTCATAAAATTTTTGTAAGACAAGATTAGTTTTAAGGTCCAGTAGACTGAGTAACTAAATTAAGTAATTTACGTGTGTAACTCTTTTATTATTCCTTATTATGAAATGATTTACTATTTTAGATAGCATAGAGGGAAGAAGGAAATGTCCGGAAATGACCAACAAAACCTTTAATGAAGTCTGAAATCTTCCTACAATTTATGTGAATGCTCAGTCTGCTATGCTGTCCTGTTGCTGTGATGTTTTGTGATGTGGGATGCTTTTAGGAATTTCATCCCTAATAGAATTTTAGAGATGTAATGTTCATATCTTCTAGCATATGCAACCTTAGGCTGCTCAGGATGAAATGCTTAACAACCTCAGTAGATAGAAAAATTACTTGCCAAATTACTTTCTTTTTTCAATCTTGAAAGAAGCCTTTTCAAAGGTGTAGGAATGTTTACTGAGTTAAGCATAGCTGAGACCTTTCAGATCAAGTTTCAGTCAAAAATGTATTATTGCAGCTGATGTGTAAGTCCTTGAAGAATAGATTTGTAATGGAAGTGCCAGGGCACCCTTAACTATAATAATTTTTGTTAGCGTAAATGCCTAGAAATGAATACAGTTTTCATTGATCTGCTATTATGTGACACAAGTGACCACTTACAGAGAAATCCATAATAATTCTAGTTAACTGGCTGCATTCAAAATTGCTGTTAAAAGTACCTGCCTCTGTGCACAGGCTTTGCAGAATGCTTTTGTGAGTCTAAGTTTCACGCTAGACTTTGTTTTTAAGTCTTAAAATGTGTAAATCTGATGCTGATTTTCCCACTGAGGCTGTTTCTACCCTCTCTTCACGTAAAATCTGTGGGTACTTAAATGACTTGCAGTGCAGTCCAAGATGGCTCCTATAATGTCTTAGATAGCAAGTGTGAATGAGGACAGGGTAGTAGTCTTGTAATGGTTGGGGGCAATAGGTACTTTTTTCAAGTGCTTGGATGTCCTTAGTAATCTTTATTGGCCAGAAAGTATTAACACCTTGCTGGCAGCTTTGATTTAAGGATATTTAAAAGCTGATGAGTCCAATCCTAGTAAGAGTATATATTTTTTGCTCTTAGGCTGTACCATACTGTACCATAACCAAATGCTCTGGTAAGGCAGCATTAGGAGCCTCGTGTGGTTCATTGATAAATGAAAGACATTAGTTGACATCAATATCTTTCTGGCATCCTTTTTTTTTTTTTTTTTTTTTTTTTTTTTTTACTTGAATAAAAATGAACCTTTCTGTTTTGAATCATAAAATCATCTTTGGTGAGGTAGATGGTAATGCAACATCTTAAGTGTAGAATTAAAATTTTATTATCTTTTTAATTGAATTGACTTTTTGAGAACACAATGATGTATGAACTTTTGATATGGCATTTGACATTTCAGAGATGGGTATCCATGCTACAGTAATATGCTGACTAGATAGCAGCTTTTGTTAATGCATGAAAGCAGCAATTATTTAGTAGATTCAAAATGAGATTTCAGTCAAAATTTCTGCTCTTTTATACAAAATGGTTCTGATTTAATCTGCTTCATGGGGAAATAATTGTTTTTGTAAGGAAGTATTACATATTATATGTAACTTAAATTATCTCTTGAGTTAAACTTTTTGAAAACAATGAACGTGCATCTGTATTTTTTTCATTGATTAGTCATACTAAAGAACATTTTCAAATGGAGCATGTATTATTGGTGGCAGGTAAATCTATTCATTTTTCTTTTGTAATTTTAAGTAGTTGGCATTTATTCATTTCAGTATCCATTAGCAAATTACATTGGAAAAAGCATTTTGTTTTTTAACTGGGTACTGTATCATTGTGGTTAAATAATATATTGCCTTCAATATATACAACCTTTTAATCTTTGTCAGTGTTGGGTACCAAAACACTATGTAGCTGAAGAGATGATTATTTCCACTCAGGTTCTGTCTGATAAGATATCACAGCTCTTGGTTTTTTGTTTTTGTTTTTGTGTGTTTGTTTTGTGTTTTTTTTTTTTAATTATTTATTTATTTATTTATTTATTTCCTTCTCTGTCCAAGCTGTGTTGCAGCTTTCTTGATGAATGCAACCACCACTCTTACATCACCATCTTGAGAGTGCATTCCTGTATGCTAGAGACTGTTTGTAACTCAACAGTAAATCTGTTTGTTTTTTCAAAATTATTTCTCCGGAGTTCTGTGCTTGAGGAGTATTTGTTGTCAAAAGAAACATGTCAGTGTGCTGATTGGCTGCTGTGGAGCCTGTGTCTACCTTTGCCACTTGGAATTTACTATTCAGAACTATTGGATGGAATGAATGTAGGATGAAATATGAGAAGCAATATGTTGAAACCATAGCATCAAGATTCTTGTCAAATATCAGTCAAAACTTTTATTAGTACAAATACTGGAGAGCTGCAATTTATTATTGTTGCTTTTGAAGAACCAGTATGATTTCATTTGCGTAGTTACAAGTCTAGTTCATCCTACCTTGGGAGAAAAGGAAGGATTGAGAAATGCACAGCAGGAATTCTACATCATGAATACATGACTTCATTGCAGCTAGCATTCTAAACAAAGAAATTTTTTGTTGATTTGAATGATAACTTAAATAGGAAGGAACTGCAGGTAGCCTTAATTATGAAATAAAGGGGTGAGTCAATTTCTGCATTTCACTGTCTTGAATAATAGGGAACAGAGTATTAAATAGATTTTTATAGATTAATACTATTAATGCACTATTAATACATAAATTAATGCTGCTTCATGGCTCAGATGATACATTACAGACTACTCACTCAAGCTTGAAATCAGACTGTTTTCCACAAATTGAAAAATAATTCTGTGTATCTGATGAGCAAGTCAGAAAAAGTGTTGTAACATAACAGAATAGACAAATTGCATTATTTTTGTATGACTCAGCTTTTTACCTTAACATTTTATTGTCTTGAAATATTTCTGCCTTGAAAATGTATCTCTTAATATTTCCTCACCCTTTTTATTATCTTTACAATAAAAAAATCTACAGTAGAACTAAAGTAACAATAGCCAACATACTTTCTTTTTTGTGTGGGCATACAGCAAGATCATATTTCTTTAATCACTGGGTTTTATTTCCTTAGGTCTAGTTAGAAAGCAGGTGTCAGGGAGGAAAGCTTGGTTTCAGAAGGCAGGCAAGATCTTGAACAAGAGGACTATGGAAGTAAGTCTGGCCCTATAGAATAGCAGCATGGAGTTTTGTGCTAGGTTAGGAAAACAAACATGATTTGATATTTGGGATACTTGTGATATACAGGTATGTGAGCTGTGCAACAGCAGTAAGTGAAAATGTAATTCCAGCAGTTCAGTGGCAGTATTTACATGTTTTGTTTTTTGGTTTTTTTTAGTTAGTTATGGTGGTGCATATGGTCATACAGGGATCATAAGAAATTATTTTGCATAGCTTAAACAATTTCTGCACTCATTAACCTAGAAAGACTCTCCTTAACTCTTTGTGTGCTTCATCAAGGTAATGGTGTTCAGCTGTGTTTCTGTGGTTTTATTAAATGGCCAGATATGGCCTAGGAATAATTTATTGTTCTAATTTATATTTTTTTATCAATAGAGAGCCTAAACTGTGGCTTGAAATGAGAGAGAGAGTAGTTTTGCTCCTGAAGGAGATTATTCTCTTTCAGATTTGAGTTTGGCTGTGTGGTTTTTGTTTTGTGTTGTTTTGGTTTGGGCTTGTTTGTTTGTTTTGGGTTATTTTGGGGGGGTGTTTTTTGGTGTGTGTATGCTTTTGGTGGGTTTTTTTTTTTGCTTACTTGTTGGTTTTGGTTTTTACTGCTAGTGTCGGTGTAAGCAATTGTCTAAGATACATTCCATGACTAGCATTGATTGTGTTGAGATGAATATTCTGCTGGAATATTCAGGAATTCAAAGGTGGGTGAGAAATAGCAAATTGCAATGTTCTTTGCATGAGGTCTGGGAGAAGGATAACAAATGGAAGAGTGATTTATACAAAGGGAGAGAGAAAAGGAGTTAAGAACTAAGCAGGCACATCTCGAGTGCACTGAGGCAGAAGAGAAGAATATGTTGGCTTTTAAATTTTCAGTCTTGGGATGCAGACTACCACACTGGGTAACTGGAAACCAATGAGGTGGTAGTGAAAGGAGGCATCTGTCCAGTTTGTTTTTCTGTTCCTCTTAGAACTTATTCCAAGAAACTGAATGCTCATTAAAACAAGTAACAAACTACAGTAGTTTAACCTTTTGTAATGAAAGGTCAGGTTCCGTGATGGTTCCTGTCACTTGCCCTGGGATGAAGGACTAAGCTGGAAAATGAACAATGTGGTGCTATTAATACAATAAGTAGCTTTTAATTAAATGTGTTTGAATGTTGGTATATTGATGCATCTTGCAAACTCAAAATAGAAGAGAGATTAAGTAGTGTGGGTGTATATATATATATGTTTGTAGGTTGGCAGAACTTGTATCATTTTGAAGGTCTAGAAGAGAAAGCCAGCGTATATATATGGCTGTGTGACTAGCTGTTTTGGTAAAGATGGATGTAAAATATATCACTTTGTGATAGGAGAAACCACATGCTATTGCTGCTGTTATTTGGACTACATAAGTAGAATATATACTTGAATTTTACCTCACGTTCCTTTTTTAAGTAATAGGTACGTGAAAGCTTAACTGAGAAGGACAGGTGAAGGTAGGTTATGGATGGGTTTTTTGTAAATCAGCATTTTTTAATTTTAATGTAGTCTTACTCCATACCAGTCTTATGGATCTTTAAGAAGAAAAATATATAGTTCAATTTTAAGTCTATAATTTCTTACAGCTTTCATCTTATGTTGAAGCACCCTTAACAGAATCATGAGTCTGCCCTTGAATTGTCAGTAATATCAAGTCTATGAAACTTACAGCAAGTCTTGAATTTGAAACATTCCTTTGCTTTTTAATGCCCACTGTATAATCTAGAGTTTATTTAAATTTGTCTTAAAAAGTTACATCTGAGATTTTATTTTAATTGGAATACCCTACTCCTCTAGCATGCTCCTGTTTTGCATGAAGAGACATGATGTTTTCTTGAGATCTGATGGCCTTTAAAGGGTTGGTTCTTTTTTTCCTTGTGCAATAGTCCAGTTCTAAGCTTCCTCCTCCCTTAAGTCTCTTCAGACAGTACTGTATCCTTTTACTGTGGGATGATAAACCATAACACAATTAGTTCCTTCCCGTTCTCCAGTCTCAAGTTTGGTTTGGGTCCACATTATTGCAGGCAGCACATCTGGGAGCCCATCCTGCCTTGTGAAAACTGTCCTTTTTTCTTACTGATTATAGAACAAATCTCAGGGGGCTGAGGGGAGTTGTCTCCTAGGATTAAGTCAGCCCTTGTGACCTTTGTGCCCTTCATGAATTTTCATGTCATACTTTTTACTTGCAGTTTGACCACACTGTTGGCTAATACAGGCACACAGTGCATGCATGTATGAATGCTGAAATGCAGTCATGGACTTCTTTGTGTTCAACACCAGCTGAACTGCAGGCTTCTCCTCATCACAGCTGATCTGTTTCTCCACTGTGTCATGTCATTCTTACTGTTTGTTGTTCATTGATTTCAGTCAGTTTGGCCTGACTCTGCAGTGCTTGTTTCTCCCTCTTCCTATTGTGTCTGTGTGTAAGAGTTCCCATTCATTCAGTTTCCTAGGTCTGTTATGTTTATTGTGCCTCATGCAGTAAAATGTTTGAGCAAGTGTAAGCATGTTTACAAACAAAACATGAAGTTGAATTTGTAGAGTGTAAATGTCTGACCATTGGCTTCAATCTAGCGGACACTACTGTAACATCATGGCACTGATTGCAGCACTAATGGCAACCTGAGGGCTTCCCAAGATAGAAAAAGAAATTCTGTATATTCTGTCCTGACATCTTCATTTGCTGAGGACACAGATTCTCTAAGACATAAGCATGTACTAGAAGTTAAGATTGCGTTTTGGTGAACAGTGTCCTTTTGGTCATGCTGGCTTCAGTCTGCAAAATGGAATATAGCTAGGAGGTGGGGAAGTGTTCCATTGCAACCAGCAGTCATGTCATAAACAGGATTATGTCTTGGCTTGTGAATGGCAGATCACACGATCATCAAGAAAGAAAATCTGTTTCCCAGCAAATATTATCAGTGATAGAGAACCTCAGGAGAGAAAGATAAAATGTGACATAAAGGCAGAATAGTTTCTATGCAGAATATTTTTTCCAACTTTCCCTTGAGGCATCAGCTGTTCTCTGAACATGCAAGAAGTTTGTTGTGCTTCTGATCAGCTTCCCACACATTCTCACCCACACCACTTTGCTGTGTCATCCTAATGTCATTTTTAAAAACTAACAAAGGAAGCATTTTGTTTATAACATAGAAATAAAAATCTTGAGAGGGGAAAGAATGTCTTATGTATGTTATTTTAACAGATCAAAGCTGACTCATGAGTAGCAAATATGAAATAATGTATTTAAAATTCACAATTCCTTAGTTAAGGATTTGTTTAGGAAGTACCTCGACTATAGTAATCAGATTCCATAGACTTTTTTCATATATGATTGGTATTATTTTTAGAAAGCTTATCTTTCTGCAAAGTGTTACCTTTAGAATATATAACAATATAGCCATTTTAAAAACTAGATATTAGTGGTGCTTTAAATAATTTAGTGTGCTGCGTTGAAGAGGGGCCAGGTACACTGGAGACCAAATGGGAAGAAGGAAAAACAACTTTCTCTGGGGAAAAAAAAAAAAAAAGTTATATAATTTACTTGTTATGGGAAATTTAGTCAACCCTTGTTATTCCCTTTGTGGTGGCCATGTATATTAAGTTCCTAGAAAAAAAGGAAATAGGTTATGACCACTCATGCAAGTTACCGTTTACACCAAAGCGAAACATTTTCAAGATTACTGAATTCACATGATGTAGTTTCTCGGAAATGCAAGGTGAAAAAAAATACTCTTTGAGAGGTCAGTGAAACATCAACCAGTTTCTTCCAGGGAAAAGGGAGAAAGGTCTTGATTCTGAGGTGAACTTGACTTGGTGGATCAACATAACAAGTGTCATAAGGAAAAGAAAAAATAATTCCAGTTGTACTGGCTGTATATGAATAGCAATGGGAGAAAGACTATCTGTGTTAACCATATCACTTAATATCAGTAGAATGAGTGCTCCGTTGCATCTCTTCTGTACATTTCTAGACAAAAATCAGGCTAGATTTAAATTTGCTATTTGTTTTTATTCTGGAGAAATTAAATACTCATCTCTGTTTTTTGTTAGCTATTGGGAAGCTTAGTTGGGATTTAGATTTAACTAGAGTGGTCCTGAGATATTTGAAGTTAAGTTCTCCATGACTATTTAGACAATAAGGCTGCTCAAATTTGAAATAAGATTTAATAAAATGTATGTAGAAGTTGACTTCAGCTTTTAATTTTTGCTTGACAGTCTCATGAGTTTTTTTACACGTGGCATAATAAGAGCTTCCAAATTGTGGGGTATGTAGTGCTATGGTTTGGTTTATTTTGCAGTAGCAGCTCCTGGCCCTTTTAATGACCCTTTTGTAATAAGGGCAAAGAAGATGAATTGCACGCTTTTTCTCAGAGTGGTAACCAGCAGTCTAGTTCCCCTGCTATCTGAAAGACTCCCTAAAAGATTAATTTTTTAAATGTGTCTAAAAGCTTTTAGAAAAAGCAAAAGAAGCACTGTGTGGCTGTTGCTAAATGTAGCATTTTCTAACAAAAATTACTTCTGAAGCTCACTGGTGAGGAAAGGGTTTCCAGATCCAGCAACAGAGTAGTGCAGACTTGCAAACTCTACACTGTAGAAATATCTACCACTAGAGGGGCTAGGTTTTATCTCACTTGGACTGTGTTTCTGTATTTAAAAGCAAACAAAACCAATTAGTCTTATTTTCCAGTAATTTTGGAACACCAGTAAGTCTATGACTTCCAAAAGCATGGCTGGAGCTGCTAAATTTTATGGGCAGTTTCATTGGTGTGTGTTAGAATTTTATTTTTTTCTTCCTTCCTGCTTAAGTAGTTCTACTCCTGATACTAAAGAAACCTCATATTTAAATGTCTGATGTAAAAAGTGGTGTGATTGATAATTAAGGTTTTGATTGATTCCTTCTATCTGCAGACCTCAAAGGTCATTCTTTATGACCTTGAGTGTGCTGTTAAACCTTGGAATGCTTTATTGATGTAGACGGATGTTATGGTAATGTTTCATTTCCCCAGTTTCAAATGTATCAATTTAAAATCTGGCATATTTAAATACTGATGGGCCTCCTACAGCTGGCTAAGGTGGGAGAGGGAGGAGGCTTTTTACCCTCACATTAACTTATACGAAAGAACTGGAGAGAGAATGAAGCTAAGTAATAATTTTAACTGTGAATAGGCATTAACTGTGATGTCTGTTGCCTTGTTTCTTTATGTATGATGGCAATATTTGCTTATTATCCTAACATACGATGAAAACTTAAAAAATATTGGGAAGGCATGGATTTCAAGAAGGCCTCTCAATCCTACCAAACTGTTACCAACCCTGTTATATGGAAGGCTGAATTAGCTCTTCGTTAATCATTTGATAGTAGTAAGCTTGTATGAGAGCAGACTGTTCTCTGATGGTTTAGCTCCCCTATTCCTTGTGCCTGAGCTCCCAACGTGCTACTTATATATCTTTTAAGAGATGTGAAAAAATAGTTCTGTTTACCATAACACCTCCATACACCTTTGACACAGCATTTGACCCAAGTGACTACATTATAAATGTGACTTTAATTTCATGGTTGCTTACCCTTATTGATGACTTTAGAAATGTTTGCCTTACCTCAGCTCCTAAATTACAGGAGATACCAAATATTTTCCTTCTAAAAATATTGATTGCTAATTCGTATCTGGAATTGACATAGATCTTTATTCATGGAGGTAAGAGCAGTTTGCCACATAGCTTCTGTCTCAAACATAGTCTTCACCAGCAGAAAATAATTGCTGTGGTGGGCTCAAAAAACTTCATGTTTTCTAAATATAATTCAATGGCAGTCTGGTTCCTGAAGCCATCTGCAGTAATATATCTAGAGAGAATAAAATATCATATTAGTCATTTATTTTATAAGTGAGCATAACTTGGCAAAAATAAAAATAATTTTTTAAAAGGAAAAATCCTTATAAGCAAAGAGATCTTAATGTGCTACATTATAAATGTTTTATGCGACTAGTCGTCGTATTTGCCTCCTGTTTATGGGCACCCAACTGTGGAGCACTTTCAAAATGTTTTTTTTAAGACATAGTTTTAAAAGAGTAGTAATTATTCTCCTTACTCGGAGATTTTTCGCTTCCTCTGTTTTCAGCCTAGAGCATTGTCTAATAGGAAAATGGTAATGATTTCTCTAAAGGTGAACCAGAATAGCAGAAGAGAAGGAGATTTAAAGTGAACAGGTGGAACTCAGGTAAGCTAGTTGTTCCAGCATAGCAGCAGTATCAGTTTTCCATAATAATTTCCTTTATGAAAATAGTCTTTGAAGGTGATACAGGCAAAATAAAATAACTGGCATTTCATCTTCTCTGTGGTATTGCTGATATTTTTCTTTATACTCCTATTTTTTTCCTGTCCTTTATTTGCTTTATTGCCCTCATGTGTTTACTTGTAGTGATAGATCATAATCAAACTGTTCTCATCCTTCGAACTTTCAGAGGTGTTCACAGAAGGGCAACCATTTAAAAGCTGCGTTCCTTGAGGTGCTGTCACTAAGATGTTTATAAGTGCACTATTCGGTATTCCCATAACTTTAAATTCCTGATTATGAGCTTCTGCCCTGGTTCTTGGCTGGCTGTAGCACAGAAGGAATCATTAACATAATACTCGTTAACTAGAAAAGTAGCAGCAGTAGCACTTAGGTTAGAGGCTACAGTGAGTGCTCTCTAGTCAGCATGCACAGAAAAAGGGATGATGTTCTAAATACTACTAATACGTAATTATTTGTTAACAGTTTCTTCAGGTACTGTTAACCCATTTTTAATTTTTTTTTTAATTATTTTTTTTTTTGTAACACTCCTCAAACCTTGATTACTGAATAAAGGAAGTGAAACAAAAATATAGGATAAGAGCATTAAGAAAGAATGTGAAAAAAACTTCTGTAGTCCTGTGACTGTCTAGTGCTTTGGACATTTCAGTGGAGTACCCATTCATACTGCCTATAAGAAAGTAAATCCAGCAGCAAAGAACATGAGAACATCTGGAGTCAAAGCTAAGTATCTAGGTCAACAAATGTTGGTTATGTAGTTGTTTAAAAATGGTTCAAGTTAAGGATAGTGGTCGAGCCTTCGTTCTGTAGGATTATCTTAAAGTAGTACTTTGTTGTCGTTGTTCAGTGATTTAATTTATCTTTCAAGTTGCTGGGAGAACATAATTTTCAGCTTCAGCAGCTTTCCACATGCCATTATCCTATGGCTAAAATAATCTTACTCATCTTGTTACTAACAGGCATCAGAAAGCATAATTGCAACAGACTTTGTCACAGGGAGCAGCATGTCTTGGGAGACACTTGCAACAAAGGATAGGTTGGGTTTGGTGTCTGAATGCTGGTCCTCCAGAGAAGAAGAGTTTTTATTTAAATTTTCGTAAAGCTGTAAATATGAGATATTTAAATCCTTTATATCTGTAACTTCTATGCTTTCTTCAGTGCAGTCTGGGATTATTTTTATGCTTTGTAGAGGGCAAGTCAGAGTGGCCTAGATACGTAAGTATCCTTGATGCAGTCCTACCTTACATGTGGAAGGGTATTCTGTTGTATGGAGAGAGAAATGGTGAAGTGAATGAATGAGGGAATTCAGTTGGGTAATAACAGACATGTGAAAGTAATTTGACAAATATGACAATCTTTTGATGTCGGCATTCTACAGTTGTACAAATGCTAAGTTATTTTTAGGAGGCTAAGAGTTAATGTACTTTTATAAAATGGAAGTGAATATGAGTGAAATGAATGTATTTGCCTGCAGTTGAATCTTATCTGCTTTTCTAGAAATACATTGAAAAGCGCGTTGCTATTATCTTAGTCTTATTCCCCAAATAGAAATATAGCTGTGCTTTTAAAGTAACTCCAGTTTGGGTCTTAGGGCACTTTAGTCATATATACATACCATAAGTATGCCTTTAGAATCATTATATTCTGATGAATCATAGACTCATAGAATGCCAGGTTGGAAGGGATCTAAAGGATCATCTTGTCCAACCTTTTTAGGTAATATTATAGCTTCTATAGCTTCTGTGAGATGGCTCAGCACCCTGTCAAGCTGAGATTTAAACCTGTCCAATGTGGGGGAAGCTACCACTTCCTTTGGGAGACTATTCCAATATTTGACTGTCCTCATGGTGAAAATTTTACCTCTTATGTCCAGTCAGCATCTCCCCAGGAGCAACTTATGCCCATTAGCCCTTGTATTTTCCATGTGACTCCTTGTAAATAGGGAGTCTCCATCTTCTTGGTAGCCACCCTTTAAGTACTGGAACATGGTAATAAGGTCTCTCTGCAGCCTCTTTTCTCAAGGCTGAACAAATGCAGTTTTCTCAGCCTCTCCTCATATGGCAGGTCCTCCGGTCCTCTTGTCATCCTGGTGGTCCTTCTCTGGACCCTCTCCAACCTGTCCCATCGTTTTGGTAGAGCAGGGACCAAAACTGAACACAATACTCTAGGTGTGGTCTGAGAAGTGCCTGGCAGAGTGACACAGAATCATAGAAATAATCAGGTTGGAAAAGACCCTTGAGATCACTGAGTCCAACCATCATCCCTAGTCTACAAAGTTCTCCCATAAGCCATATCCACCAGCACCACATGCAAACGACCCTTAAACACATCCAGGGATCACCATCCCACTCAACCACCTCCCTGGGCAGCCTATTCGATGACTTCTTGATCTTTGTTGATGCAGCCCAGCATCCTGTTGGTTTCTTCGCCCTGCTGTACACTGTTCGTTCATGTTGAGCCTGTTATCCAAGACCCCAAGACAAGTAATGAAATGTTACTTAGAACTGTGCATTATAGCCATCCTCACATTGAGAAGTACCTTATTTTATGTAAAATCCTATTTATGTGAATAGGTTTTTTTCCAGAAGTGCATGTATTTGTCTTACACGCTAATAATCCATATCATTTCACTGAGCTAAGGAATGCATTTCTTTGAATATTTTCTAGCCAACTGATTTATCTTTATTAACTGGAATGTAGACAACATTGCTTAGCTGTATGTGGGCATATGAGCACATATTTTAATATGTAGAAAAAAAGTCAGCAGTGGAGCTGAACACCATCTAACAAAAAAAGGTAGCTCATTCTTTTAGCATTCATGATTTATTAGAAAGAAACTGGTTGAAAAAATATTAATTTTTGTAAGAGTAAATAAGGAAAAAAACCCCAAAGAGCTAAAATTAATAGAACAAGCTAAAATTGGTAGCCAGCTTATGGCATGCTCATTGTTTAGGGCAAAGTGCAGCCGACATTGTGATGACAGGCAGCAGACAATTTCCATTAATAGTCCACACAAGGCTGAGAATGAAGAAATATTTTCTTTCTGTATTGTGGAAACCACAGTATAACATATATAACATAATTTCCAGAAAAAAATATTGCACTCCAGAGCTCTTCTGGCTCTTTAGAGTTGTCAGATAATTCCTAATTAATTCTCCTGATGATATTATTGTCATTCTTACTGGGAAATTATTTGGTTTTGTCAATCTGTGCTTTAAATCCCATGTTTTCTTCAGGGACCAAGAGCTGTGTGGCATCCTTATGTTATGTGCTGAAGACTATGGGAATTGAGCTTCCCAGGAATTCTCACCTCTCAGGACTGAACTGGAGAGTGAGAGTAAAGACTGAAGCATGTGGTATGTTAAAATGCTTCACCTGAGAAGCTCAAGATTTGGGCACACAATTCAAATTAGTTTTTGCAATGCAATTAAAAATTACTGTCATTTACAAAGGGAGGTTAAAGAAAGCTTCAGTATCTCAATAATTGTATTTTAGTTTTAAGGCTACTTTTAGAAAAAAAAGCCAAGTCTGTGTAATTGAAGTGGCTGATATAAGAACAGCAGACTCTTAGAATGGACAGTTCCTCTAGGCCACAGCTGCATGCCATTACCTACTTCTCAGCATTGGTGTTGACTGGTTCCATTTCATAAATAGGCTTCGGAGTAGAAAATCTTATATTGATTTCCACACTTGATTTTCATAGTATCTCAATGAAAATATTTTCCAAGAATATGAAAACAAATTAGTCCAAAAACTGTGAAACATTCATTTTAGAGCAGCAGCCATTTTCTTCTGTTAGTCATCAGTGTTACTTAGCTGATGTCTAGTAGTCAGAATAGTGCTTTGTTTCTCAATTCTGCTTTTGCTTTTTTTTGACAGTCAGTAAGTCAAGTGAACCAAGAACTAAAGAAGTGAATGAAGTTGAAGAAAATTAACTAAAATTGGAAACTTTTTTTCTGTTAGCAATGTATAACTGGTTCATGATGTGATGAGAGTGAGGAGACAGATCTCAGTTTTCAGTTTGCAGTCTGTTTGCTCTATGTATTAATAACTGACCACATCAGCTATATTATCTTTCTGTTCTTGTGTTTTATTTTAATTTGATATTTTGGGAATGAGGATTTTTTCCATTTTGAATGTGGAGCTCTTACCTCACCGGGAAATTGCATCTTTTCCTCCCTGCCCATATGTTTTGCTTATAAATTGGGAGGTATTAGGAGCAATTAAGTCTTTTTTGGTACAGAATGTAGAATGTGTAATTTGGGTGTACTGTAAATCAAGATTCTAGTTCTCCATTTGTTCTTGCTAAGCCCTTAGCCAACCTTTCTGAAAAACAGACTTGGCTTTTTGCTTTAAGCTTCTGATTTTTAAGCTTCTTCAGCAGTTCACCTGCCTGTGCTGTCCCACCTTCTGCATATGCCTGTTACCTGCTAACTGCCTCCTATTTGCAGTTGCTTCTGTTTGCTTTCCTACATCTTCCCTGTTTCTTATTCCTGGTTCCTTACACCTTTACATAGATATATTGTTAAGGATATTCTGATAGGAAATGAGAATTGTGATTAAATGAGCATGTGTTTTTTTCACATTTGCAAGGTTCTTCTCAGAAGCAGATGAGTTTGACATAGGTATCTGTCAGAACCATGCCTAGCTTCAAGGGTTACTTCTTTTGAACTGAGTTATTCTTTTGTCTACCTGACATGGTCTGAACCTTGTCGGGTAAACTGTCTGTTGAGATGAAAGACAAAGTGTTAACTATCTCTACTTACTACTGAGGGAAACGGTCATTTCTGGAGCATTCTGTTGTCTACGTAATCGCATGTGTTGCTGTTTTTGAGTTTACATTTTAATCCAGTCACCTGGTCAGTGCTGAAAAGTACCAAATGGCATCAAGGAAGTTGGTTTGAAGAAGTAATTTGAATGAGGAAGTGGAACCTATTTTAGAAGATACAAACAGGTACATAACTAAGGACTGCAATTTGAGAAAGAGGAAAAACAGGTGGTGTATGGAGTGTCAGCCTGAAGTGATTATTGTGTTCAGTGGAGAAAACCAACTGTAAGGGAAAAGAGCAGTATTTCTGTTGTTTGAGATGAAAGTCTTTGTGAAGATGTATCGTTTGCAGCTCTGAACAGTTGAAACATGTAATCTTCAACTGAGTTTTTTGAGGCATTTGATCATTCCTTTGTAATGTGTTTGGCCAGTGCCAAACCTATCAGGGCTTTAATTTTTGAGTGCTAACCATTGGCAAAAGTATTTGTGGCATTTTTTGCTGTCAGAGTAAGAATCTGAGGCAAGTGGTCTTCTGGAAAGGCATGACTGTGTAACTATCGATAAAGCAGTTAATTACAGACAGATTTATTTTTTGAACTATCATATATTACAATTTAACTTGGAATATCAAGGTGTTTAAATCTACACAGAAACACTTTACTGGAAAAAGGAATTGGATTACTAGAAACTGGGCGGTAGCAAATGCAAGTCACCTTGCTGTAAGATTCCCAGTGCTGATGTGGACATAGGTGGATCTGTACAGAGAGGCAGTTCAGGAAGTACAAAACAAAAGAAA
Source organism: Apus apus (assembly GCF_020740795.1). Classification (NCBI taxonomy): domain Eukaryota; kingdom Metazoa; phylum Chordata; class Aves; order Apodiformes; family Apodidae; genus Apus; species Apus apus. The sequence continues at coordinate 12,134,276 of NC_067294.1, read as the reverse complement.
ACGTGAACAAGAAAAAAAAAGGTGTTTGATAGAGGCTTTTCAAAAAAGAATGAAGAATTATTATGGAGGAAGATAACAGTAATTTTTAATGAGTAGCAGAACTGGAGGAAGAGCACAACTATCTCAAATACGTGTTAAAAGATTTGACGCTTTAATGATGTCACCCAAGTGAAATCTATGATGGGCAATTTATACAATCTTACCTACCGTTTGTTTTCCATTTGTTAATGTCTCTGATGGTTTTATATTTCATAATAGTTTTTTTTTGGATGCGTGGAAGTAATTTTTTCTGTCTAGCCAAAAGCCAGGGAGTTTAGCAGTGTTAGCTTCCATCTTTCTTTCTTTACTGAAAAAGGAATGCATTTTTATTCTCACTCTTTCTTCTCTCATGTAAAATCTTCAGGCAGAGAATTGCTGCTTGTCAGCAGAAACATCTAGCTTACTGATTTTTGAGAAATCAGTATGCCTCCTCAGTGCTTTTGGAGGTATTAAGATGCCTTTAATAGCAAGTTACAAATCCAAAGCCTTAGATAAAAGTAAACCAATTTTTCACCTCAGTGTCCTTTCTGCATCACTCTCCCTTTCTCAGACAGTCAACAGGATGAAAAGCTTGTAATGCCTTTTACTTGCAACCCTGAGAAGGCTCTATGACAGAAATAACTGTGCTACTTCAGCATAATTTTGAAAGGGTTTTGTTTTGTTTGTTTTTTAAAATTAATCATATGGTGACATTTTGGCTCATGTCAGTGCATGGTCACAGTTATTGTAGCTAGAGTAAGAATTTGGGGGTCAGCGAGTCCTGCAGTGTCAAAGCAGAATCTGCGTTAACATCTGGTTTTGGAAAGAACAAAAGCATTTCATTCCGAGCTTTGCATCTTCCTGCCAAGATTTGGTTAGAAGGAAACATGAACTGACAGTCTTACTTGAATAGGTAAGAGAATTTTTGACCACTGGTTTTCTATAAATACTTGTCTCAAGCTTTGGTTTGTTTGTCTATTGCTTTAGACACAGTTTACCTTTGCAGATACCTTTTAAGCATGTTACAGAAATAATGATAGCACAGGACAGCAATTCTCTATTCACCCGCATAGATTCCCAGTGGCCAAATGATACTATAAAATATAGGCTATATAGAAATTTCACACCTCATTTAAAGCAGGGAAAATCTTACCAGTCTTTTGCGCTCTGCGAGATAGATTTGTATCATGATGGGAGTTTGAGAGAATATTCAGATGTGATCAGAAGCAAGGAGACAAGTATCTGCGTTTCAGAGTAATTTTAACAGAGGAAGGATATTTGAATTGGTATTTCTGCAACTTCTCTGTGTTAAGGGTCTATTCTGGTTCATTATTCTGCTCTATTTTACACTTGTAAGTTCTTTGGCATCGAGTTTAAGATTTAATGAGTCTATTTATGCCTACATAAATATGGTCACCAGTTTAATTCTAAGTGTCCTCTGACTTTTTTTTTTCTTTCCTGTATGACAATTTACAAGCTTATATAATGGAGTTTATTAAATAACTCATATATGCCTTTTAATATTTTTTGTTTGTTTGTTTAACTAAGCACTTGTCATTGTCTCTGCACCTTTCTTGACTATTACATATTTTTAATATTGTGGAATTTCTTTCTGTACTATATCAGTAACACCACTTAAACTTTTCTGTAGCAATAGCAGGTTTTGAGTTCTTGTAAGTGCTTTGGACTTTTTAAAATACATGAGACAAATATGAAAAAAAAATGTTGGGTTCCATTTTTGGAAAAATGAGCAAGTTCTCATCAATGCTCTCTTCTCATCAGAAGGTATGTGTATAAGAAAATAATTCTGGTAAGCCTTGCCTTAGTTGCAGCTATGCAAGTAGTAACGTTATGGTCAGTCTCTGAACAAAATAATCTTCTTTTCCTCTTTTAGTACTAGGAGGGCACTTTGTTCTCTAACAATCTTATCAATGGGTGATGGCCAAATAGGATGGTCTACACAGTAAGAATAAAAAACTAGAAAGCAGTAGAATTATCAGGGCAATGGGGTACAATGAAAAATGTGTCTCTGCACTTCCTCCTCTGTTCTTACAGATTTTTGTTGTACTGAGCTATAATACAGCTGTTATATTTATTTAAATCCTTCTGGTTTATTTCATTAATATTCAAATATCAAAAGTATTGCCTCACAACCTTTTGGGATAGTAGGCAGGTTTGAAAAAACAGTGCCATTATATGTCGGCTGTGGATGCCTCTGTATTGTCACAAGTGTGCTTTTGGTTTACAGTAGAATCACAATGCCCCTTGATTAAAGGAAACTATGTTATTAGCTTTTTTTTAAGCAACATAAGGTTTTAGACAACAAATCAAATGATAAAATATGTTGTCTGCACAGTTGGTTTTGGGTTGTTTGGTGTTTTTTATAAATATAGTTCTTCTAGTTGTGTAAAAGCATAGTGATGTGTTGGGGTTATTGCTGCTTCACACCTTTTAATATGGAGTGGAAAAAGGTATATGTTTTTCAGTATTCAGTGTACAAACTATGTCAGAAGTTTTCAGATACATTTATTGGAATAATGGTTATGGCTTAAGATGAACATGTTGCACATAATTATTTAAATAATGATGCTGGAAAATAGTGAGGAACCAAAAGAAGCAGACGTTCTTAAAGTCTAACTTTTTTTCTTAATTGTTGTCTTGCCATGTGATCATGATTAACAGGATATATAAGTTGCTGATCAGACAGGGTTTTTTAGGAATGTCTTTCTTTGTGTCCACTGATTATAATTTTTTTTTAATTTTGTCATGAGAATGTGGATTGATTATAGGTTTGTGATTCTCTGCTGCACGGTTGATGTCTTCAGAAAATGTTTACGTTTATTGCAGGACTGTTACAGCTGTGTTTTGTGTGGACCTTGTCTGTAGTTTGGGGTTATTTGGGGATTTTTTGGTGTGGGGTTTTTGGGGTTTATTTTGTTCTTACAAGAGGGTCAACAGCTTATCATCCAGGACATTAGGGCTTTCCAGGATAGTCCTGATCCGTTATGAATAATTATTATTAGTGCCTTACCAACTTATTCATGACATTTCTTGCTTGCACCATGTACTAAATTTAATGCGGAAGTAGAAATTCTTAGATTCTTGTAAGCTGATTTTGCGTTTTTGGCATCATTATGCGCTTCCTTACCATCTATTAAGCTCTGACATTAGTAATGCTGTATTTATCTGAAGGCAATCAGGTCATTTTTTTTATGAAGTAGGCAAAAAATACCAATGAGAAATTGCACATAGCATTTGGGAAACAAAACCGATAGCTAGACTATGCTTTTGCTATTAAAAAAAAAAGATCTTACCAGACATTTTATAGATTGGTCACTGGAGGTCTAATGTGGGATAATTAACTCTACCTTACATAAGGTAAATTATGCTTTCACTCTTCAGGTGCTTCTAATGAAAGGCCCTTTAGGAAAATGTAGAATGAACTGTAAGATCAATTTTTAAGTCTGTCTGGTGCTGTTTTCTTTAGCTACAACATTACCTTATGCCACAGGGAATATAAAGAAGCAAATAACAATCCTTTATTTAGACATATGTAAACACAAATGTGCAGCACATGCAATTCCATTCTACCTCCAGAGCATTAATGGTTTCTTAGCGTCTGCTGAGATAAGACTAAGAATTTATAGATTTCTAGTAAATATTTGCTTTTCCAGGTTTTCCAGTAAAATACTTGAACACCTCCCCCAGCAGGGAAATAAAGCTTAATTTACAGAATGTCTTCACTGCTTTGTTTCTGATTATGAAAGAAGGTAGTAGAAGGCAGAGGAACTTAACTGATGTTTAGAGCCCAAATTGCTGGATGATCACTCTTTCTCATCAAATGAGAAAAGGAGACTGCAATGAAGAGAGAGGATGGTAAAATGCCCTAGGCTGAGCCTGACCTCCTGGATTAAAAATTGAAGAAAAATAAAGAAGATCAAGGCTGCATGCTTTGAAGATCCTTGGGAGGACTGTTTTAAATTTTTATGTTGTGTTGGCTTTATATGCATACGGTTCCTGGTCTGAACTGGACGTGCGCTGATGTTACTCCTAGTTACTGGTTTATATAGATGGTTTTACATGTGACAGACCCAGTGCTCATGTTTATTGAGAAAGTTCCCTCAAGATTTTCCTCATAATTCAGATATAAATTAAAAGAAAAAAGCAACAATTTCTTTGAGATACAGTAACACTTGAAGCCTCTAAAGCAAAACTTGTCAGCTATAAAGTAACATTTAGTTTTAAACGTGAAATCTATGACACACAGAGGTAGCTGGATGACAGTTACACTAAGCAAAATAAAATTTGGAAAGCAAGCATATAAAAATCAACACTTTCCTAGTTATTTCTGAGGAGGTCCTCTGAGTTGCTGAAATTAATACGGTTATCATTAGAAGAGTCTTGTTTCTCCTTCCAGTGCCTGACTTCACACATTTTACTATGGATATCCATGTATTTCAAGCTGCCAAATTTAAAGATCTTTTTAGTAGTTAGAACATTAAATAGATCTTTTGATAGGCTTTTGTTATTCTCAAGTGCCTGCTGTCTTGAGTTAGAGACAAGTTTAATATTTTTCCTTTATTCAGCTGGACCACAGGGGAATCCATGTTTTAATTAGTAAATTGCTTTTAAGTTATGTTTTTCTACAAACTAATCATGGTTGAGTTTGCATTGCACTGTGGTGCTTATCCATTCTCTCAAGTTTTTGTTAGGAAACTAGCTCAGCAGCTGTGGAGGCAGGGAACCAGCTAGTGGGTAGTACTTCCTTAAATCTGGAGCTGCATGCTCAGCGCTGAAATACTGGGCTACAAGGTGATGCACAGAAAGTTTCAGATTATTCAGCCTGCATCTTCTGATATTGGAAACTCTGAGAAGCCTCTTGGCCACAGCTGCATCACCAGCATGCAACCTGTTGTGTGTCTCAGAAGAGGTTCTATTGTACCCTCACTTGTGTGCCATGAACCAGCCAATGGCACTGAGCAGACCTGCCTTGCTGGCAGTCATTTGAGCAGCAAGAGTCAAGTTACCACTGCTGTTGCTAAGGAGCTCAGCCCACATGCTCAGGACTGCCTGATAGGTTTCCATTTTAATGTGGAGAGTCTTTGTACTGTCTTCAAATGTTGCATAGGTATTACCCAGCATTATCCAACAGTTAGGGCAATTTCATTGCTTCTCTAGTCATTTTGGGATGACTGTTGCTGAGCCAGCATTTTGGCTACACTAGGTCTATCCGCTCTTGTTGTTCAGTCTTAGTAAGAGCTATGGACAAGCACCAAGGCATTTGAAACCAAGCCCTGCCATCACGGTTCTGTCTTCTTTTACTCTGCACTGCCACAGGACATCCCAAAATCTTCATCGATCTAAAGAACACGGAAAACATATCTGAAGATATAACCAACCTATACATGTGTTAAACCTTGCTCAAATCACTTGCTTTTTCCTCAGGGTGAAAAAGGATTGCAGGGCATTTCCAAGGACTTCCTTGTTCATCTCAGTGCAGAGATTCAGAAAATAAATTTTTAAAGTAGTGATTGAGTTATGCTTCTGAGACTTCAAACAAATCTCAGAGTTATTACCACTTTGAGGCCCCCATGAGTAGTGCATGAACGATGAGTCAACAGAAAAGAACAGTCTACTTTAGATACTTGAAATCTTTGAAATATGATGCTCACATGCAATGCCTTCCTTCCATGGCATACAGCCACCTTCATTCTGAAGGTTGAAAGGACACCAACTTTCATGCCACTGGTATAAACCGCATCCAAGTTCTTATGTGCTAGTGAATGGCTGTAAACCCAAGTAGAAGTGCATACCTCTCATGAGGTAAGTATTTCTCCATTTCTGCTTCTGGTCATTATGATAAACTCTAGTGTAAGGTGGAGCAAGTCTTAGGTTCTCTGTCTACAAAAAGGCTATAAAACCATGTGTATAATATTATTTGAGGTTTGGCTGAAGTTTATATTCTTGGATTAAAGGTTGCAAATGCTGCAGGTTTCTGTAGGGTGTCCATTCAAATGCTGCAAATTCAGATCAGCATGTTTGAGCAACGGGGTTTCTGTTGCAGTAACGGGTATCGGATCAAATGATTGAATCAACATACCCTATTGAGTATAATGGAAATGTAATTTGTAGTAGAGTATTATCATAACGTTAATAACCCTTGCTTTGCAAATAAATGACTTAGCTGTGCCTTGGCATTTAATAGCAGCAGGAGACCATTATCCCCCAACAATGCACTATTTCATTGACATTATCTCTTAAGTGACACAGTATTGCAAAAAGAAATTGTCTAGGCATAAAATGTTTCCTTCTACACATAAAACAAAATATAAATGCAAAGTTGATGTTAGTTCTGTATCTTTTCTTCATTGGGGTTATGAGCTGGGACAGTTCTTGAAGTGCTTTATTGGTAAGAAACATTAAAGATTTTCTTATGGTTTGAACAACATCAATGAGGCTTTTGGGGGGGAGGGGAAACCTGAAAACTTTAATTAGAAAGCTAAAATCCAGATGTGAAAAGTTGGGAGCAGTCTGCCAAGTGGTTTCTGAAAGCTTTGCTATGGCCACATTTAAGCTGGTTGTTCATGTACAACATTGGTATCTGTTGCTTTCACAGTAGTGTTTTACAGAGTTTGTGTGGTGTATGGTTCTTTTTCATAAGATACAGGATTCTGTTCTCAATTTTCTCATACTGGCTTTACATAAACGTTGTGGGATGTTGTGAGCTGGGTGTGCATAAGCTGTTCAATTGGTTACGGCATGAGGTAGTAATTGAAATCCTGTCTTACGGGAAGAAGGAAAAGAACAAGAGATTGCGTAGGCAAATGGATTACTGAAAGAACAAATACAAATAAAAATGTGAACAACTAATTAAAAAGAATGTGTAGAAACATCCAAACATTAGTGCATATGGAGGAATTTCTTAATATCCTTGAATCCCTCTAGGTAGAAAAATAAACTGAGTCATGGTTTGTTTTCCCTAGATATTAAAAAATATCCATTACAGTTGCTTCATCACAAGAAAATTTCAGCAACTTTGGCTTGACATATGTGCTCTACTGAAACACTTTCAATGCATAATGATGTTGTTCTTGATCTAGAGCAGTAGAGAGAAAATGTGTCTTCCAGAACCAGAAATTCATTACATTAGAATGCTTTTACAGGTAACTTGCTGTTAGGTATGCATATCTAGAGGTTTCTTTTACACGTTGAAAAGGCTTTCTGGCCCTATGAAAAGTTACGCACCTCATTGCATTCTTTTTAACTTAGTGAACACTTGAGTGAAATCGTGATGTGCTATAGGTTGTGCTATTGCTGTTCCCTGTCCTAAAATGATTGTATGCTACACAGAGGCAGAGTAAAAGATTGGAAAATTTTTAAAGGAGCTGACAGGTGAATCTAACTGTTGTAACTGACATATTGGACTAAGTGTGCAGTAATGTGAAGCAAGACCAGAATCAAAGCTGCTCTGTTTGGCTGCAGAATCTTGCAAACTTGTATTGGGTTTGTACATTTCTGTACGAGATAAAATATCTGCAGTAAAACTACCAAGGCTGGGTCTCTGATGGCCATATTAAGAGCTAAACAGATGGACATCTTATCACTACTTAAGCTAAGAATAATCCTGTAATCTATAACCCTGTCTGGAATATGGAGAAGTGAATTGGAGAAATCTGAGGACATCAAAGTCAATATGCTGTTTTCTTTGAAATGTCAGATGAGGTTATTTCTCATAACTTTGTCAAGGGTCATGGAAAAAATGCTAGCTACCTTTATGGGAGGAAAGAATGGTACTACACCACCAGTCAGGCTGACCAGATGGACATGAAGGAAATCCTGTGTTGCACGACATTGTTCTTGACAATAGAGAAAAAGTATCTTAGAAAAAGTCAAATGTAAATGATGTCATCTCTTTTTGTCAAGCATTTTTCATAGATGTGAAGCTATCGATTCTTTCAGTGCTGAGGTTTTATGTCTCAGTGAATATATTGTCAGTACTGAGGGAATGAAGTATGTATATTTTTCCACCATTAACACTGTTTCATGTAAAAGAATGAAAAGATTGTTAGTCTTTGAAGAAGCAAGAGAATACTCTTCTATTACAGCTTCTAAATGTGAATTTTTGAATGTCAACTGCTAGTTCTTCTATGTTATCAAAGAGGTAGTGAAGCCCAATTCTTATGATAACCTGTCTCATCTAATAAGTGTATTCTAAGAATAAGGAAATAATATACTTATTACAGTGTATTTTATTGCAAATAAAATTATTAAGTTATTTGAGTAAGTAAGACCACTATAACCACTTGTGCAGGTTAATACAGCTTCATGTCATGACACGAAATTTCAATAATACAACTGAGGAAAATATTAAGGTACTTAAAAAATAAAATAAATTTACAAGATTATTCTTCTTGTTCTCCCTTCTAGTTTTTAACTCTAAAGCACAACGTAAGTGGCTGTTTATTTTGAAGCAAAATGGTGGCAGATGTTATTATTTTGTCATTTATATTCTGTCTCCAAAAAGTACTGAAGAGCAAATTAGTCTGATTGTATTATCAGTGATCAATTTAAAGGGTGGAACAGGAAGCCCAATATACAAGCTGCTTTTACAGATATTTTTTTTTAAATACTGATTAACAGTTAATAGAGATTAGGGACTAATTTATTCACATTTTCCATTAATACTTCTGCGTGTGTTCTGATGACATACTAAATACCTGTGAACAGTAATACACTAGAGATTATGGGCTATGAGTAGATGTGGACACCTAGCTGTACCTTTTAAACCAAAAGTTTCTTAGGAGATTTAAGATGTGCTTTACTGCTTTAGTAGCTCCAGGTCTAATTTGAATTTTACCTCCAAACTAACATGCTGTATATGTGTGTGAGGACAACTCTAGCAGAAGTTAAGTGATACCTTAAACTCAAGTTGTCTGGTACGTCAGAAGATCTGCGTTAAAGTGTGAATGCTGTTGACGCTGGAATGGAGAAGCACCAATCATCTATCTGTTGCTGAAATACCACAACACACTGCTTCAGTCTTGCTGTGCACCATCCCCTCCTGCTACAGCAAGGCTGGGTCCTGTGCTGCATGGAAAGAGTGTGTGAGGAGAATCCTTGGCTGCATAATGGAAGGGCTGGTCTGTTTACTAAAACAAAAAGCATTGTCAGATCATCTGTAAGGTAGCTTCATTTTTCACACATGACATTAGGAAAAAAAAAAAAAAAATTTGGGTATTTTTAATAATTCCTGATACTTAAAATATTTTGCTTTGTATGAAAATGTTAATGTAATGAATTTCAAGTAATGTGCAACAGTGTAAGTGTGAACGAGATAATTAGCCTTAATTTCAGTTTTTCTCTAGAAGTAGACTTAAAAAAGCGTTTTCTCAGGGTTGCTTATAACAGTATGAGGTAACTTCATGGATCATGTGCACTTACATCCCACTCATCCTTTCCTACATTCTGCTGAGCTGACTTTAGGAAATGCATTACCATTTTGTGACAGTATGAATTACCCTTAAACCTTCAAATTAAGTGAATTATTGTGATCTATGGAATTTCTAATAGTGCCCTCAATTCCTGATGCTGGAAGCTAAGATACAAGTCTCTGAAGTTCAGGACAAGTAAACAAGTTTTGACCTTTTCCTTCCTTCTTAGTTTATTTCTTTTTCCCTTTTTGATTAGGGGTCTTAATTGAGATAATTCTCTGCTGGTTGTGTGATGGCACATTGTCCTAAGAACATTTTTCCGTAAGCATTTGTTCCATAAGTAATTTTAACTAATGTCAAATACTTATGAATCATCCTCTTATCACTTACAAAAGAAGAACTTCTAGTTTTCCATCTGCTTCTCTTTAATTTTTAGCTTTATTACACATGCAATTACAATTTTCCTCTTCTGCATAATTTATGGCACAGTTAATTTCACACAGAAGGTAAATGAATAAAAATTTGTTTGCTTCAGTGTTACCCTGTCTGTTTTCTGTGCATGGCTGGTAGCCAGGAATATTAGATTTCAACATCCAGTTTTTAAAAGGGTGACTTTTACTGTTAATGATAGATAATATTTATGGGTATCGTGTAAGTTATCCAATGATTGGAATCTGAGTAGTCTTTTGCCTGATTTTTACCCCTTTGTTTTGTTGTCTGTTCTGTTCTGGGCAGAGTGACTAGTTATACTGAACTAAGATGAATGTAAAAAGTTGCTGTCGTGCTGCAAATAAACAGGAACTAATTAATACACTGAGGTTTCTTTATGAACTAGAAATTACCTGTGAGATTGCACTGTTCTTGAACTTTTTTGATGAACTGCTCTGATTTACCTTACTGTGCAGAGTCATAATTTCTGAATGATGAGGGAGGAGTCATGTACTGATTTTAAAATTACTGCTCATGGACAATCTACTCAAATATATATCTAGAGCACCCTTTAAGGTTGCATAGCAGATTAAAAATCTGTTCTAAGTAATGAATCAGATCTAACACACTGAGTGAGCAGTTCATGTCTTGCCATGTTCCAAAGCAAAGAAAATCCATGTTTTGTAGTACTAAAGCATCATGGTGTACTTAAGGAATATGTTTAGTAATTCAGTACTTCTTTCTGTTGTAACTCAGTTGGGATAGAAGAGGAGGGTAAAACTTAAAACCAACGTGATATGATCATAGAAGTTGAGGTCTACGGTATGGAGTTGTTTATTTCAGAGTAAGTCATCCAAATGATTATTTGCAGTTATGCATCTTGAAAGAGCAGAGGTGTTCTGTTAAGAAAAAAATAATAATATACATATTGAGAGGTTTATGGCAGTGTGGTTTTTTTCATTTGAACACCTTTGTGTTCTACTTGTATTAAAGGAATCATACTCATGTAAGGACTTAGAATAAACTTATGCTAGGGAATTAAAAAGAAATACAGTTTGTTAAACTGTTTAACAGTTAATTTTTTTTTACACCTTAGAACAGCAATGTAAATAATATGCAATTGAAATAAAGTTATTAGAAATGGAATAGGATACATAGCCTTTCCTTGCAACTATATCTAGAGAAATAAGGATCTTTGTAGAATCTCAGAGTCAAATAGAATCTTAAGAAGAATCCATTTATAAATGGCTCATATGTATCACCATTTCAGGGAAGCTCGGAATTGTGACTGACTGTATTAATATAATAGTACATAGAATTTATTTTTTTTTAAAAGCTCTGTAGTGAAGTTTGTTCATGATTTTACTGGATGCAGGATAACCAGACCTATGTGAAATCTTGTCCCTAATATCTTTGGGCATTCAGGAGAATGCAAAAATGAACTAATTTAGCCTATGAATTTACCTATGCGTTTTTCTTGTTTTGGTTTTTGGTTTGTTGTGGTTTTTTGTTAAAAACAAACAAAAACAAACAAACAAAACAACAGGGGAAAAAAAAACAACAAACAAAACCCAAAGTCCTTCTCTGTATTGATTTGGTAAAGTGCTCAAAGCACCTTTGGAAAGCACTCAGGAGAGGTAAGTTCATGAGTATGTATTTGCCTTCCGTTTGTGCAAACTGCTATAATTTTAGATTATTTTTTTTTCTTATGTAACGTAAAGAGCCTTTAATTCTCACAGGTTTTGAGAGCATCCTCAGCTGTATATTATCCTTGCTGAATAGCTCAAAAAATTAGGAATTCATGGAAATACAAATTTTAGTATCTGAAGAGGTGTGGTTGAGAGCACATGCAGCATAACTCTGATCATTAATTATGAACTGCCCTAAATAGTGATGTTATGCCATAGCCCAGCTGAAGTCTGGATTGACTTTTTGGACACTGCAGAGATGAGGAGATAGTTTAAGAGAGGTACTTAATTGCAATATTTGGTGACATTAATAGCAAGTTGTCTAATACAAGAAATTAGGCAATTAATTTAGAGTGTACCTGTCTCCAAATGTTCATAGAACAGCCCAGGTTGGAAGGGACCTGGAAAAATCAAGCATTCTTGCCTCTATTACCTGTTCTTCCCCCTCCACCCCTGCTGAAAAAAAAAACCCTCCACATTTTGCAGCAGTTTTCTTAGATAAGACCATGTGTCTCTGTGCCTGGGTTGGCAGGCACAACGTTTTCATTGGAGACACCAGTGCAATTAGAGTATAACCCAAGCATCCGTAACATACTGTAGTAACAGGAAGCAGAACTTTGGTACAGGTAGTAAAGAAATATTACAACAAGTAACAAAGTAAAAAGCAAACAAATAATATGGATCAGAAATATAAATCAAAACTTCAAACCAATTTATGTGCAAGTGGTAAGTGACAATAAATAAGCCACTTAGAGTAAAATCATTAAAGATATTTCCAGAAACAGGATATAAGTGGTGGTTCTGAAATGTTTGAAATTAATAATAACTCTTTTTTTAAAAGACTGTTGTTTTTAATGTATTAGGATGAACCTAGGTACTGGGATAGTAATGTGATGAGGGGATATAACTGTTTATAATAGCAAGATGTATCAAATAGGTTTTGTGACAACCTCTGCTTGTTTATGAACCTAAATTTGATGTGTGAAAATATTTTATATATTCTAATAATATATTTCAGATTATAAGTCAAAGTATTTAGTCCATGCTAATGATTTTTAGTCATCGTGCTGTTGTAAGACACATTTATCTGTCCTCTATCCATACTTTGATTTTCTTTAGACATTTGGAAAGAAGAATTATGAATAAGAAGAGGAAACACAAGTACTTTTCATTAGAATTATGTCTTCCCTTAAGATCTACAACCTTCAACTAATATACTGTAGATGTGATTTATTATAATGAATTTAAATATAGTGATTTCTAAATAGGTCAAATAGTTGTGAGACTAAAGAGGGAGAGAATTATTGAGCAAGGGGCACAAAAGACTGGAATAAAAATTCACTCAACAAAATAGATAAAAGCAGCAGTGTTTGATGGCTTTAAACAACAGAAAACGGTGATTTCAAATGAAATGAAGTTAAACTGCAGTCATTGCTGGGTTAGGATGACCATCCTGGTTTTTCTGTTTTGAAGCACAGTTTCTTTCCGAAGGCAAATATCGATGTCATTGATATTGAAATGTTGTTCTAGCCTATCTAGGAAGAAAGGAAAATCTCAATTTGTCAAGGTTTTTGTTCAAAAACGGGTTGGATGAAGCCTCAAGCAACCTTGTCTGACCTCCCGGCTTTGAGCAGGAGGTTGTACTAGAGCTCACTTGAGGTCTCTTCCAGCCTGAGTTTTCCTAGAAAAATATGAAAATACTAATACAGCATTATCCCTGCAAATCTTTCCAATATTAATTTCCTCTTGATTTCTTTTAGATTAAATATGCGGATTGAATTTGGAAAACTGGGGATATTTTGTTCTTGTGGGCATTGCAGCTGCTCTTTGCTATGAAGTTTTCTGTACCTATCAAGAAAAATAGACCTTGGAAATAGAGGCACTGAGAATGGAAATTCTCCCGTCAGATATTCCAACAGGCTTTGGCTTTGCTGAACCATGAACAACTTAAAGTGTAACTACTGCAGGTGCAATGACTACTAAAGATGCAATATTTTTACACCTGATTTTTTCCCAGATTTTTCTCCTTAGAACCTAGTAATATCAATTTATTTTTTCATTTGAATACATCACTTACTCTCTTGGAAGATGTATCCACTAAGTGTATTCTCTTTGCTGAAGTGTAGAGCTCTCATGCAAATTGAACTTTCCATCAGTTTCCACAGGCTTGTCATCACTATGAAAGAAATTCTATGTATTTTTTCACAACTGTCCTTTTACTTCAGTGCTGGCAGCCCTCTGCAGTGCCTGACATTTTTGAGAGAAGCAGCCTGTCACATCTTGGGTTCTGAGGAGAGCATTTAAAATACAAGAAAAGGTCTATGTGACACGACACTATCTGTTTTTTTCATGCTCTTCATTGTTCAAACCCCATGAAATGTGCACGTAAGGTTACAGAATTCAAGAGGTTCTTGACCGATTCTTGACTCAATTGAGGTGTCTGGACTATTCCCACAAGACTTACATGCAAACAAGGAAGAAACACTATGAAGTGCAGTGTGTAGCCTCTGGTGTGTGTATTAGATCATGATATAAATGCTTATAGGAATGTGTCTGGGGAAGGTTAGTACTCTCCAGAGTACATTGCTTCTTTCAAGACATCAGTTTGTCACTAACAGATTAATGAACCATTGTAGAGAACTTCCTGGAACCAGCAGGCCAGAAAGACAGTGTTGTTGGATCTGTGACAGTGTTTAACATAACTAAGTTCCTGCTGGTGCTCCGTATGCAAGTGGAGAATAGCATTAAATGTAACTGACAGATTACAGTTGCTTAGAACCATTTCCAGTTGTGTTTCCAAAGCAGATGCATTTGATAAGCAAATGAGGTATCTGGGGCTCCTACCTAACCTTTCTTAATATACCAAGAAAAACAGCATTGAAATCTTGCATGATCGGTAGTGTGTGAGAAAATGTGTTGAGAGAGAGAGAGAGGGAGAAGGAAGCTGGGTTTGTGTAGAAGAAAAAGAGAGCAAAATAAAAGCAGGGTATGTCATTCACCTACCTGGTTGTTTTTCTCCTGTAAATGTCTGTGAGATGTCAGCAGCTCTTATAAGCCAACATAATCAGTTAATCTAACTTCCTTCCAGTTATACAGTACATTATTAAAGGAAATGTTGTGTATCCTATTGCTTTTATAATTTTAAGATGAAATCTAAATTTTAGAGGAAATGTTTTTTTAATAAAACTTTTCCTCAAACTCTCTTGCTTTCATTCACTGTCTCTCTCTTAAATCAATATTCTCTGTGAGAATTTAATGAGTGTAAACATTGCTTTGTGAATGGATCTGAAACATTTACTATAAAATTTTAATTTATTGTTAAATAAATTTAGTTATTTAGTTATATAGTTTATTTATAGTTATATTTTTAGTTTATTTTTAGTTTATTTTTATAGTTTATTATAGTTTATATAGTTTAGTTATATAGTTTAGGTTATTTAGTTTTAGAAGTGTTACAAATATAATAACTGAAAATGTGACCATGTTCAGTTTCAAGAAACACTGAAGAAAGCAATAATTTCATTAATTACAGTTACCTGTGTTATGTTACCAGACACTTTGTTTAGGGCAACATTAGAAAAGCACTCTGATTTTGTCCACTTTTCCAATGTTAATATAACAGAGTTTTCTTGCCTGTTGACTACTTACAATTGAAGCTAAATTAAAAACAAACAAACAAACAACAAACTATTAAGGTTGCCTAGACTGATTGGTGACTTTACCACAGTGCATCCTAAAATCTGAGGTGGAAGTTATCGTGCAGAAACTTCTTCATTGCTAACTGAGGAGACAGCTAGCTTTTTACCTGAATGGAAACACCAGCAAAATAAACTGCTTAGTAAAACAAATTAAATATAGCAAAGTAAATTCCTATGCCTGTAATAATGATCCAATAAAATATTCATATAGTATTTTTCTTTTCTGAGAGGTGCATCCTCAGGCAGCCCAATTAAATGAGACAGCAGAAGGGACACCGTATGGTTAGAATCCTGCATTGCCCGACAGCACTAAGCATACAAATTCTTTCTGAAGCTCAAATAAGACAATTTTGGTAGCCATTTCTCTTACCTTCTTAATATTAAAATTAAATTTACACTTTTTCATTGAAATAACTTTGTGGCTTGTTTTATATAGTGATGGGAATGTTACTGTTGCTGTTTTCAAAAGTTTTGTAAGCGTTTAAACTATTCCTGTTACTTCACAGTTCAAAACAGCTCAGAGGTTGGCTGTACCACCCTAAACAGTAAACAGGCTTCCAGTTCTTTGGGAGACTAAAGCGGCAGAAGTGACTGCTTAGTGAGATAAACTGGGAATTTGCTTGTTTAATTTCAACTTTGGGGAATTACTGATATAATAACATTTGTAAGTTTAGACCTCGTGCAGGGAATGCTCTGTTTGCAGGACTTGAGATCATAGATCTTGAGGCTGAAATATTTTGAATTGCTGATAATAGTTAGTAGTTCAGGGAAAAAGAACACTGGTGTGTATGGTTCAGTGGGGGGATATAGGACGCCTTAAAATGTCAGCACATTGCATGAGCCAGGGAAGAACTGGAACTGGTGATGAGGGTTTATCAGGTTTTGTAATGGACAGCCTCCTCTACTGGCAAACTGTGAAAGATGTAAATAAGCAACGTGTTCTGGTAGTAAAATGCATTTTTATTCTCATTAAGTCTCAGTTTCTATTGGATCAAGGCTAGCAGCTGGGGAATTTAGGATTGTTATACATCCTTTTAGAAATTAAAAAGCAGACAGAGCTAGTTGGTGTAGTAAGAGGCATATTAATGGGACCTTTGTCATTGGAGTCTCCTTGACTTCATGAAGTGACATCTCCTTGACTGATGGAAGCAAGGCTGTATCTCAAAATAAATAAAGGAAATGCTTATCAATTTCAGTATTCTTCCTGCAAAATACTTATCTTAAAAACAAGTATTATATGCTTTAAATGAGCATGTATTAGTTTGATTTATTTTTGCAAGTTGCTCAGACGTTAATTATAGTGATATGGATAAGCATTAATTTGGCAGTTCTTTCTGTTTCTAAATATGTTCTTGTTTTGTTTATATTTTAGCAACTCAGGAAACTATAAAGCATCAGGAAAAAAAAAAGCACCATCCAAATATTAGGACAGTTCAGTTCTGCACGTAAACACAACCTGGGCTTCCATGTTTCAGCCAGGTTTTTAATCTCACTATTAATTACTATATTCTTATCCTGGAAAAATATTTATTTTTTTTTTCTTCATTACAAGTATCAGTAAGAAACACAGATTTTTAGTAGCGATTCCTGATTTTTTGCTTTTGAATCTCTTCTGCAAAATAATAGCCTAGGTCACCATCTGCTCTCAACAAACTTTCCAGCTGGATCTTCAGTTCTTAATCACTGGTTTATTTCCACTCTGCTTAAGAAGTTATAATTTTAAATTTTTTGTTGTTGTTCTTCAGTGTTTTCAATAATATTTTTTACTCTTTTCTAATACTATTATTAATAGGCTACAATAAGGGAAGTCTAGTAATAAAAGCAATAGAAATTATTTCTGTTGTAGGTATTTACATTTCTGAAGGTCTGTAGGATTGTATGATTGCATAGGAAATAATCTGTGAACTCAGTGAACTCCCTTCTCTGCAAAATGTCTTCTGATACATAAGTAAAGAAAAATCTGAAATTCAAATGTAAGTTTTTTAATATATATTTCTTGTCCCTTAAAATATTTCATTCTATTTCAAAGACATGACTAAATAGTAGTAGCACGTATTTTTTTTCTGAGGCAGAAAATGCTGTTTCCATAACTTTCCTTAAGTTTAGTTTGCATTTATTCACCTTACTTGGCATCTGCATTGTTCAGCTGAGAATCCTGCAATGCTGTATCAAGAGGACTAGATACTTTCAAAAGTGGAGAATCTGAAGATATCGATCCATGACTTTCTTAAGCAAGTAGCAGTTAGGTTACAGTCTTCAGTCCAAGTTACTTTAATGAATCATCCTTTTATTATCAAGAGACAGCAAATCAGAGACAGCTAGAAGACAGCGGATGCTTTTTGGTTGGAATGACATGCAGGCTGCTGGCTTGGTAAAAGTGCAGTGTCACTGTTCACTCTGGGTGACTTGTCAGAAATTAAAATCAAGTGTCACAGTGTCCTGCTAAACTAATTGACGTTACAGGAAACTTGGGTCATAACTTCTATTTCATTTCAGTGCATGAAATACAATGACACTGTATTGCAATGCTATGTATAAATCACTGTGTAGAACCAATATAAATATTGGCTACTGCCAGTAGTGGTAAGGAGACACAAATTCATTTTTTTGTTGATGAAATGGAAAGCTGATTATTATTACAGATTTCGTATAACCAGTAGTAATTTTTATGCGTAGGGATCGGGCTCTGCTGACAGTCATTTGGCTTTCATACACAGGTCTCTTGCTTGGTTCAATAATACTGTTTTTCTGAGAAGTTGTAGGAGATAAATAGCCCAGCTTTGCTTGTTTGCTCTGTTGAGAAATGAGAATTGCTGATGAATAATTCTGGGATAGTTGCTGCAGAATAAATGGTAAGCTTACTTGTTGGGATTTTTTTTTTGAAAGATTATAGACTTCAAATAATACAATTCCCATCAAGAAAAACTATCTTTGAATTTCAAGAGATACAATTATTTAGGAGTGTTTAATGGATTTGAAGCCAGCCTGGGAAGTGAGATGCAATAGGTCAAGAATGTTCAACTTGAATTCTGTATAAGGTTCTTCATGTCATTGTCATTTTTTGAAGTAAAATTTTTGGAATGTTAAAGATACTTTTTTGAAAAAGTGTGTTACCCAATTTGACACTTCTTTGGTATCACCCATTCTTTCAACAGTTCATTCTGCTTTTACGTCTGTCACTTTGTGGTGTCTCCAGTGTTAACAGAGCAGAAGTTTTATGTTAATTTTCTTGACATGAGTCTGAGAAACGTAATTATGAATCAAACCTGTTGCAGTGGCTGGTTTTAAAGGGAATAAGAATTGAGGGGAACGTCAGTCAGCGCTCAGGGAAAGACATTGATTTTGAAAGAAATCTGCTGAAGCACTTGAGCTTACAGTGCTTTGGTTTGGATGGTTTTACATATCATTTCAGCAATAACACAGATTTTATGCTTCCCACAGTAGAAACTGCACATGTCAGTGACAGCTTCATTTAAGTCTGAGAAGGGAGAAGAATTAACATCTGTTCCTTTCTTTTTAAGTATATAATAGCTTTCAATATATTAAAATGTCTTTTGCAGTGTAGATGTATACTTTTAAATATTTACTTAATGGAAATTTTAATTATTTACTGAATGGCACTTTTAGATATGTCATCAGCAGATAGCTTTAAAATGTACATGGTAAATAAATACAGGCAAAGTCTTCAAGCATTTTCAGAAGCAAATCATTTAGCTTAAAAAAATACCGTACTGGGAAATGTAGTATTTTTCAAGTTAGGAATAACCAGGAAAATGATGAGAAATGGACTTCAGCCAAACCCCAAATGAGTGTTCCATTCATTATTGAAAAGTAGAGATAAATACCTGCTTCAACTTTATGTTGTATTTATAGTATACAGAATGTTCCTTCTGCTTATTTGTTTTTCTCCTCCAAAGTTCCCTGATTTTATTACTTCCAAAGTGTCAGTAGCTCTGTTATGTCCCTGTTAATACAAGTATTGGTATACATTTTTAAGCTGCACGATGAATCAGTCCTGTTTTGTGTAACATAGAAGAGCTATATTTGAAATGTTGTTTTTCTCACATTGGACTTTATCCTTATGCTTTGAAAACAGTTATATTTGGCATGGTCTTTTGCCGAAGATTCCCAATATTGTTGTGAACATTCATTAAATGTATTTCCTTTTTTTTGCCTTGATCCTTTTCCTGATATAAAAACAGCAAAAAACATTCTGTGGTTATTGGCACATGGGTGGGTTTAGCTAAGGCCTATCTTTTCATCTTTGCAAGCTAATAATAAGTCCAAGCTGACTTTTCTTTTTTGGCTTAAAAAAACCTTCTATTTGTGAATAATAATGAAATAAGAGAATATCTATTATAATGTCAGTTTTCAGATTTTAAACTTTTCTGTTGGGTGTCTTTCCTTGGATCTTTGAAGTTGATGGTCATTAAGTGAAAACTGGCCTGTCTGTAACCATGGTATTTATCTAAATTTAAATCTCCCAGCATATATAAGTTTCCAGCAGCTAAAAGTGTTTGCACACAACCGGCACACAAAGATAACGTTCAGGATAAAAGTTACCCATAAATATGCTAATAGTAAAAAACCAGTTCATTACTTTCTTGTTCATATGGGAAAATTTGCATTAAGTTTCATTTTGTCTCACATTTGCTGGTTTTCTGTTCATTGTGTGACAAAGAAGTAGAAATCTGGGAAGCTGAACTTAAACTGGCGAAGAAGAGAGGAGAAACTTTTCTTAGATGAGGACAGAAGTAACCATCCATTTTCCCCTTCCTAAATTTCTGCATCTGGATAGATAAAAAATTAATTAAATATAAATGTATGTGAGCTATGGAACAGTAATTAAAACAATACAAATTATATTTTTAAAATTTATAAATATATATTTATATTCTAGGTTTTTCTTGGGACTTTGTCTATACTAACAGAATTTCATATAGTATTTCAAGCTTTGTGTGCTTAGGGTAACTGAACTTATTTATATTTGTACCACTTACCTCTGTATGCCTGGACTGTAAATGATCTGAACCTATGGAGCTTGTCTGTGCAGGTATAGAAGGACATTGTCATAATGAGGTTTGTTTTCATATTTCTTTCAGCTCATTTGTAATTACTGCTTTGTGCTATGGGTTTCAAATTATTTCAGTCCTGTTTGATCTTCATACTTACACTAAGTTTCTAACAATCCCATCCTGTGAATTTAATAGGATGCTAAGGCCTTAACAAATTAAAATCATCCTTTACTAGAAAATTCTATTACTCTACTTCTTTTGTGTGCCTGTCTTCCTAAAGTGACCAGTTATTTGCATGTTTGTTTTGATGGTTATCCTTAGAATATAGGGGAATTCCTTTAATTAATGTGAGATTAACAGACTTTTTTCTTGTAGTATTTCTGCTAGACAAGCATATTCTTAATCTTAAAGCATACGGCATTTTGGGATACTTGTGGGATATTTTGAACTTGCATATCATCTTTTTGAGTTACTGTTTCATTTGAGGTTTTGAGAACAGATGCCTCCCTTCTTTCTAATGAATGAATTGCAGCTTATGTGACAGGTTTTCCTTTTTTTTCTAACTAATCACTCATACTTTGAATTATATAGCTTGAAGCACATTTCTTTTTAATAACAATTTTGTAAAATAACCACACAACCCACCTAAATTCAAAAGGTTGTGAGAGTTTTATAAAAAATAATATTTCAGATGTTCTTTTTTGACCATCAGAAACTCCAGTCACATCGGAAAACTAGGGCCAACAGATGACAAATAATTTTTAGTTGGAACAGCAGCTCTGGTTCTGGAACATAGTGTGTTTGATTCTGAACTCCAGCCTGGAGACTTGGCTTTTCTTTCAGCTATACCAGTGTTCCAAATTTACAGTTTTATGTAATTCCTTTTTATGCACCGAGCCACGCATGTTTAGTTTTCTTCCTCCTCTTCTTTTCCCTCTTTACTGAGGTGTAGAGGAAAGCATGTTCTGTATATATACACTGTATATTAATACATGTAGATTATTCCTTAGAATAGGAATAAAATACAGCATTCCAAGGATAATAGAGAAGCAATTGCTACAGCTCATCTACTTTATGTTGTGAT
The DNA here is from genome assembly GCF_020740795.1 of Apus apus. Lineage (NCBI taxonomy): Eukaryota > Metazoa > Chordata > Aves > Apodiformes > Apodidae > Apus > Apus apus. The sequence goes on along the minus strand of NC_067294.1, from coordinate 12,112,913 downwards.
ATATTAGCATAATGAACATTAATAATTTTTTTAGTGCAAATATATTATTGGAAGCTTTCTGATAGATGGTTATGAATCATACTGCAGAACAATGATGAAGCATAACAATAAAATGCTTCAGATGTAGGTGGAATGTTGTTGAAAGCAGACTCTCATCCTGATCCTGGAGGGGAAGAGATTTCAGATCATTAACATTCATCAGATTGGAATAGTTAGCAGGTAAATATATTTGATAGTAAAATGGTTGGAAACAGTTATTTGATGTTTACCTGCTTGTATCCCTGCAGTTTTGTCGATGCTTGTCACATGCTCCCCAAGCTGGGCACTGCTGTGTGGACAGGCTGGGTGGATGTGCCTCCACCAGCCACTGCAGCACAGGGCTGAAGGCAGATCAAGGGGAGGTGATTAGTCTTTAAGCATCACAAATAGAAAGAAGACTGAAGGGGCAGCACTACCATTCTAGTTTTGTGTTGACATGGAAGAAATGCCATAAATGTTCTCAACAGGAACATGGATTTCTCCCTGTTTCAGTGAAAACTGAAGAATCATTTTGAAGCTCATGTATGTGGGCACTTCTGGGAAAATAGGTATTTAAAAAAAAAACCAAAAAACAAAAAACAAGAGTATTTCCACAATGGAAATACACATCTCTGTAGAAAAACAGTTTATACTGATTCATCTGAGAACACACTGTTCTGCAGAAGAGACAGAGTCAATTTGTTTCTAGGAGCTGTGTCATTGCCTAGAGATCTCTGCTGGAATACCCATAGTTGTCAGAGGCCCTCCTTAATGCATGTTTTTAAGTGTGGACCATGTACATTTTAAAAAGAATAATTGCAATAACCTAATTTATGCATAAACAATTTAATTAGTAAATACAGGTAAAGCAGTTCTCTGGATACTTAAACATGGGTAATAAATGTTAAATTTGTTTTCTTTGTTTTCTGTTCAATTTGCTATTGACACTGTCTTCAATTCACTTCTGGAGGTGCTTCACCAATGTACATAGGTTAGGACTGATTGCTCTAGGTGCTCGAAAATCAGTGGAGGGAGAAAAATGTGCAGGGCTTGAAGTGAAGTAGGATGAATGCCATCTCTCTGCATAGCAGTGAAAAAAATATAGTATCTGTTTTAGCATTCACCAAGGAAGGTAACTTTTCCACTTACCTTTTGTGAAATTTAGTGTTTATCAAGTCTTAGACTGTCCTGTAAAAACATAATTTCAAATTGGTAAATTTCATTGGTATTAATTTCTAGAGGGACATTTTTGTAGATTTTTTTGAAAATTTAGTTGGTGAAACTGCAAACTAAGAACATTTTACTTTTGTGTTTTGTGAAACGTTCCGTATAGTGTTCATGTGTGAATTAATTTTTTTAAAAATTAAAATGCTCATAAAATGCAGTTTAGGCAGGTGCTTTTAAGGTATTTGAGCAGGAATATTAATATTTCTGTGCCAACTGTAGTAAAAAGAGTTTTAATTGTGGTCTCTCCTTTAAAATATCAAGTGGCTAATGACAATTTATATTGCAACTTATGCAATGCGTATTGCAATAAATGTTATTGCAATAATGAATTTATGCAATAAAATGTTCATATCTTGCATGTTTTTCTCCATTATGCAGTGCTAGAAATTAGTTTGTGAGATGTAGTCACCATGGCTGATTATTTTTTCAAAGTTGGGTGGGATTTCTTGTTTTCAAGTGCCTCAGACTGACGTATGGATACAGGCTTTCACACTGATGTGACTGAATCCTGGGGTTGCTGATAATCACAGCAGCTTTTGTTGGCTTTGTCTTGGAAACAATCTTTTGCAAGCTACTGTTTCTCGCTGTTTAATTAAAGTCCATGTTACATATATTCTAAATCAAAATAGGTTGAGGTCTGATTAGGATTTCTGTAGCAAAACAAAACATTTATTTTAGAATACTCCTCCTTTTGATACTCCTTCAGTATTGTTTTACAGCCCTTGACCCAGTGATCTGTGATTGGATATGCAGCTCCTTTATGGATTTTTTTATGGTTTTTGTTTATTATAGGCTAACATATAATGATTATTCTGCCTCTGTATAACACTTCTTATAAAAATTATATTTTTGTAATTATGTTGTTCTCTAGAACACCAGAAGATCAGACCATCTCCAAAGTACTGTACATTAGTGGCCTACATGAAGATAAAGCAAGATTCATATTACAGCAGATATTTACCCAGATGCTTAATTGTGCTCTCTGAATTGTTCTGTTTAAGTAACCAGAGTTAGTTCATCTGTAAAATTAAGTAGAAGGCTGAAACTATGTAGCATAGAAACCTCAGGGACTTCCTACTGATTTCAGTGCCCAGGGGAAAGTTAACAGACTTTGAAGATATTTTAATTGAGAGAACTGTTTGGGTGGTAGCTGTGACTTCAGAGAGAAAAGGCCTGAGCCAGAGCTCTATTGAATACAGTGGAGACCTATGAGATCAAATTCAGATCCATGAATGTTCCTGTTTCTTAGAACCTCCCAAGCTTGTAAAGTGCTACAGAAGTTGCAGACTGTCAAGTGCCTACAAATAGTTTTCCATTTTGTTTTTAACTAACGTTACGAGATCTCTCAAGTAATTCATAAAATCTAAACACCCCATCTTTTCTGAATTCTCATTTCTCTTCTTAAGTATATACAAGATAATCAATACTGTTAAAATAAATAAATCTACTTATGGAAATTCCGGACAGAAATGTTTGCTTTAAGAACAGTTGTAATGAATAAATATATATTTGCTTTTTTGTTGGTGATGTTTGTTGTGTGTTTGTTTTTTTTTAATATGTGTACTGTCTGTTTCAATAAAATTTTTGTTTTGTTTTTACCATCACAGGACTATACCTTGACAATGTACTTTCAGCAAGCGTGGAGGGATAAGAGGCTGTCGTATAATGTGATACCTCTCAACCTTACTCTGGACAACAGAGTAGCTGATCAGCTGTGGGTTCCTGATACCTATTTTCTGAATGACAAGAAGTCATTTGTACATGGTGTCACTGTGAAGAACAGAATGATCCGTTTGCATCCAGATGGGACAGTCCTTTATGGACTCAGGTGAGTATAAACCTTTTCTAACTCTTCTGTATTTTATTTTTAAACTTTTAATAATGGCTTCAAATTAAAATTCAATCTTTATATTTTTAAATTCTATTATTTTTATTACTGTGTTCTGTATAAGTTGATGGTATTCCAGAAACAATTTTAAGTATTCTAAGGATGGATAAAGATTATTTTATTTTTTTTAACATATAAATTTTGAAGGTAAGCTGCTATTTTTAGTACAGTTCAGACACTTCTATTAAGAACAGATAAGACTGTAAATACTATTTAAAATACTCATTCTGCATTAAAAGGCCATTTTAGAACTCCTTCGTCAAAGGAATCAAAATACAAAATATAAAACAAGGATTAGAGAAGAAAAAAGTATATGACAGCTGGATTGATAGTTTAACAAAATTGATATGTTCTAGAAATATTTTTGATCATACATGAGATTGTTTTGTATGCTACCCACATGAATCAGTTTTCTGATTTTCAGTAAGATGAGGTAGGACTTCAAATGTTTTTCAGCCTGATGTTTTTGTTATGTATGACTGTATGGACTGCAGTGACTGGAGAAATCAAAAGAACTTCGCTCGAAGTTCTGAAAACTGGGGAAAATGTATATTTAGCAGTGCTTATAGAAAAAATAACAACTGAAAAAGTGATTTAAATATATTCCTGCAAAAAATTACTGACTTAGTATGGTTTAAGTAGGTAAAAAATAAAAAGAAAGCCTGGACTGGCTTAAAAAAAATTGGGAAAGCTACTTCTTAAAACTTTTATTAGTGTATTTCGTTTCATTTTTAGCGAGACTTTTCAATTTTCTGCTTATAATTATCATGTCAAGAAGAACACACTTTGAACTTGGTTATTTTCTATCCAGCTGTAAAGGAAAGTGGCATTGTCTTAAATATTTATTTGTCACTTGAACAAACATGGACCATGAAGTTGAAATCTAATTTAGATCATGTGTTACAAGTCACTGATCTGGATGCCTCTAGTTTTGTTACTGTGATTTAATGTACAGGTGTTTTTGGAAAACCTTCCTGTGAACTACTTAGATGAATGAGACTGCTGAGCAAATGTATCTAATTTTGATGTATATTAATATTTTTCCTTAGAAAAACATGCTCTTTTGTTTAGAGCATCCTACCTAAATTGGAACTCAAATGTCTAAAACTAAATCCTAAACTGTCCTAGGACTTCAGGCTTAACACTTTTGGCATTGCTGGGATGATCAAGTTTAGCCAGTCACTTGTTCCAGGAGGTGGCTTTCTCAGGACGGGTGGCTTCTAGCTCTTAGGTAGAAGAGAATAGGTGAGCGCTCTCACCTCTGTGCTGGAGTCAGGCTTCAAATGATCCCTGGACTCTTGCAGTCAGTACCAAATGGTGATTCACCTCCAGAAAAGGGGGGTGAAAAGTGTGAAAATGTTACCTTAACAGGTACTTCATGGTTTTGAGGCACTCTGTTAATGTGCAACATGCTGATTTCATCCTTCACTGTAGAACCTGTAACATATTCCACTTGGTGAAAAAAGATCTGGGCTCTTTCTGGCTCTTTACCTTCCTCTACATTGAAGGAATAGCATCACCTCTTATGGCTGGCAGACTATTTTTCTACATTACAAGAAGAAAAATAAAGGGATGTGATAGCTACTACAAGAAAATTAAGTAGTTACATCTGGTACATAGCAAAGGTATACCTTCTTGAAGTATGAACACAGTAGGTAAGTGTGAAAGTGAATTTAAGAGCAGCAGCATGGGAAATTCTGTGACCCATGAGTCCAGCTAGAGAATTTTGTTACAAGTTTCAGAAATGTTTGGGTTTTTTGGTGGAAACTGAAACTAAATATTTTATTGTTAGAACTGTAACACAGACCAGATACTTTCTTGAACTGTAGAGAAGTCTTTTGCAACATATAACTAAATGGAATTAATTTTGATTTATAGATTCTGCTCTTTTGTGTTGGTGATTGTATTTGCCAGTTTGTATTGTGTCCAGTTGTGTTTTCTGTGTGCCTGCAGTTCAGGCTCTGGCACAACGGCTGAGAGCAAGTCTGGAGTTTTTGTTAATGTTCAGTGAAACAACACATTTGTTTACAGTGAAGGAAATATAAAATAACTACCAAACACACATTTGCATTCATGGATTGAGAGCAATAAGAGCATAACAAAGATTTTGGTATAGTGTGTATATATATATAAAATATATAGATAGATTTAAGGTATATATATAGATTTAAGACAATTCAATTATGAAATAAATATCAAGTTTTAATGTTTTCAATAATTCTGATTTTTTAATTACAATTTGTGACAAGTCACTCTCATTCTACTTAACAATCAATAATTTCTGGTGTTGAAAATGTTGGTAAACAGTAAGTAGAACTCACAAATATCCTCTAGTCCTGGAAGGACTGTCAGATTAAAGTTCCCAGCTATTTTTAGAAATAAGAAAATATATTATTCTTACTTGCATGGAAATGGGGATCTAGCAATGCCAGCTTAATAGTAAAAATATTTATTTTTGTCGTTGTACCTTATGCTGTACTGCAACCTGTAAGGGATGGTCCTTGAGGTCATTTGCTGAATTTAGAAAGATGCACTTAGGAACAAATACAGTAGGTAGGTCACCATTTAGCTTTCCTGCTCTTATATAAATTCCCACAACCATTCTGTCCTGAATGTCAGAGGAAACATAACCCTATTTGTTCTTTGACTGAAAAAAAAGAAAACTATGGTTAGGGGTTTTTCTCTAGCATTTGTGACATAGCACAGTAGATAATTGGGTTTGGATTAAGACTTTCTCTTTGGTCTCAGTTATTTGGATAAGTAAGTTTGATTTAGAGAAATCTTGTCTGTGTATGTGTGTGTTTGTTATCTGTAACTATCTCTGCTTCCAAGGCCATAATATTATGATTTGGAAAAGAAACATGTCTATTTCTGGGTTGATTTTTTTTTTTTCTTTTACTCTTGGTAAGATTTCTGTCTGTCTCTCCTCAGGATGTAACCTGCTTCCAAGGAGGACTGCAGACAGCATTGCCAAGGGCAAGAGACAAACCTGAATATCAATATAAGTCTGTCATAGTTGGATAATTACCTTCAAAGCCCCCTTCTTATATTTCCTAATTATTAACACATATTTGTCATGAAACCACAAAGGATCTTCTGATCCTTACATTGAGCAGATCAGGTCTCAGAAAGGCTTTCTGGCTAATCTGTCCATCAAACACTAGGGTGAATGGGGCAAATACACGTGATGGTTACACAGCAGAATTATGTGGTTGGCCATATTCTGCTTTTGCCTTCACTGGACCATGTGACAATGTTAAGGTTTTGCTTTTATAGCTTTAAATAGCTTTAATTGTCTAATTCATCTAAAATTAATTAAAAGTTCATGTGACTTAAGAAGTCCACAGTAGTAATAGATTTAATGGCTCCTGAGTATTAATTTCCATGTGTCTTAAAAATGCCTGCTTAATATTAATTTCCACATATTTAAAAAACCCTGTTCTGAAAATCACTACTGTTATTGCTGCATTAATTTACTTTATCTTATACTTGTGGTTGCGTATCTTCACCTTGAGATGCATTCTACTGGATTGAGAGTCCTTTAAATACCTCTCTTAAATTTTTACTTTTGCCTCTCCATGCACCTGTATATAAACATGGGTGTATAAATGTGTATGCACATGATGTTTCTGTGAATTTGGTTTCTTTTACCTTGATTGTTGTAACCAAATTAATTGAACTGCAAGTAATTTTATTACCAAAATGGTACTGTATACATGTAATCGTCCCATTCTTTTATGCCCCTGTATTTTCATTTCTGTTCTGGATATAGCAAGCAGTGATCCCTTATCATTGTTCTTCTGGGTCTTTCTAACAGAACCCATGCATGCTATGCATGTCAGATCTGATTAGGTTTGACATGGTGAAGGTAAATTTCAGGAAGGACTAGGAGGCTGTTTTGTAAGCACCTGATTTATGCTGCCACTGAAAGGGGGAGAGGAAATGGCTAATAATGAATGTAAGCATCCATATGGTAGTTATGATATCCTCATAGTCTGTCCTGTTCACTGCTACCGGGCATTAGTTAAGGGCATAACTGAATTGTGACCAATTTATTACAGATAAACTGACATACTAGGTACTTTTAGGTTTAGAAGTATTTTTATTTCTGATGGATAGCTGCCAGCTATTTGTTTTGGGATGATGTGGGTTTTTTCATATTCTAGTTGTAGTAATGGCATTTACAAATGTGACTTCGCTTTTTTCAATTTTAAAAATGTTTTATTACATATTATTTTCAGATTCTATCTGACAAGAAAGTTCATGCTGCCAAGACCACGATATTCAATAGATCCTTAAATCAGTAAAGAGGTAGAAAATTGCAACCTATGGTCTTAAAAGAAGAGTTATTACAGGGAAAATTACTATGTTGGTTGTTAGTGTGACTTGCAATAGGATATTAGTGATTTGAGAATGTATGTTGAAAGGTAAGCTTAGAGAACCAAATTTCAATCTAGGATAACAATCAGTTTACAGTAGGCTGAGCAAAGCTTGAATAAGATGCAGTCAGAACTCACAAAAAGACAAAACTTCAACTAAGCTTCTGGATGTTAAAATGTCTGACTTACATAACACACGTGTGGTCAGGGGGTCAGGGTCAGCCAGCTTGTGGGGGTGTTTTGCTGAAAAACACAATATACACCAAACTTCTGATAGGAGCCACATCCTGTGAGATGAGGAAATTTCCATCCTTTTCAGCCAAGAGAAAGCCAGAAGGAAGTAAAACAGAATAGTTTTGTCGAAAGTGAAAGACTGGTCCAATTTGAAAGCCCAACAGCTTTACTTGCCAGATTTTATTTAATACACGGCCAGCTATAATTGTCCAACCCAACCAGCAGGAATTCATAGATAAATAAAGCCTAAAATAAAACCAGAGATAAAACCTAAGTCTCCTGTAAAAAGCAGAATTACGTGTCTGACGGTGTTGCTTTGTTCTCTCCTTTCTTGCCACCAGCACCGAGTCACATGAATCCCAAACGATCCTGGGTGCTTGGATTTTGTGTTGTCTCAGCTGCGCCTTCTGCTGTCTGCTCATGCAGTTTCAGCTGCTTGGAAATTTGCACTGTCGCAAGTAAAATAGATTCTCCCACACTTTGCTCAGTTGAGATAGCCTTGGGCATTTGGGTTGTATTAATAGACTGGGTCAGCAATTTAACCTCTCATATACAGCTCATTATCTGCAAAATCTCATGGACAGTTGAAAAGCAATTGCCTGTCTAAATGCCTTTAGTTCTCAGAACATAGCATTTAAGAGGTGAATTGATCACACCAGGCATCCTTCAGTAAAACATGACCTTTATTTACTTTGCTACTTTTCTTGTTTTCCTTTTTTTTCCTTTTATTTTTCTTGTTCTTCTTTTTTTTTTTTAATCTTTGGACTGCATATAATATTTCAAATATTCTAATTCCCAGACTTCCTCTGCAAGAAAGAGACAGGGAGATCTGTCCTACCATTTTGCTGAGAAGTTCATTTCCAGATAGTGAACAGAAGTTGTTCAAAGACTTCTTAATGCCCTTTCATGCTTAGCAAAAATTTTCTCAAACAGAGCATTTTAGTCTGTCTTAATTTTGGACTTTCAGAACTGACAGATAGGACCTGGGCTTCTTTTATGGAATGAGGAAGATGCCTTTTTGGACATTGTAGTCCTAATCATGGTAACTATCCTGCGAGGAAATGTTTCTGGTTCCATCACATTGATGCTTCTCTTAGCTGTGCAGCCCTCCACTGAGGCTGGGGTCTTGTTGAGCCTTAGGGGAGAAAAGAAAATAAGTATTACAATGAGATACCATGTAGTGAAATAGAAAGCCATACAGTGAGATGTTGTTCTATCACTCTAGTGTATCAGGTTGAGCTGATAGAATCTCAAAGTAGTGTTGCCATTTGTAAAAAGAAATTTATAAATGTGGTGTGTATCTTCATGAATATGTTGAAAATGTCATGCCAAGGAAATCAAATCACTAGTAAAATCATTACTTGAATTGGAGGGCCAAAAATTTACATCTTAAATGGTAATTTGAAAAATATGTTAACTATTTTAGACATTAGGCCCTTTTACTCTTTCAGCCCCAGTGATTTTTGGCCCAGTGGAAAGACAATGTGTCATATGATGACAAAGCACTTCAGACTCAAAATGTTTTCTTGAATATAAAATTTCAGAAGTTTGTCTCAAAATAAAACAAGAAATTAAATGCTGTGGTAGCTTTCTTTTGCCCCAGTTAGACATAGGTTTCCCTAATTCTGGCTGTAACTTCTTTTTGTTCGTTTTGTCTGTGTAAACATAGAACACAATATTTCTTGATACGACAGGGCATCTGCAGGCATTGCAGAGAATAAGTGAAAAGTGAATTGTTTGAGGAAGGCTTGTTTGAACATGAGAATCTCAGTACTGTGAACAAATGTTTCCATTATATTAACTGAGCAGTATTTTTGTGCTAGTGCTCATGCTTGTAAGTGCAGTTACTGAACTCTCAGTTGCCAATACTTGCCAAAGTTAATTCACAATCTGACAGGCAGTTGTTCAGTTTTGCATGAGAAATTAAATGAATTGGATTTCTGTGTCCAAATCATCAAGGCTGTTAGAGTATGCCTACATGTTTATAAAACCCCTTAAATCTCACATGCAGGTGTTCAAAGCAGAACTTCCGTGAAAACAGGCAGAAATAAATGCAAATGTAGTATAACATTGTCTCTAAATAAAGTCATGTAGCTGTTGGGAAGACTTGAAAAACCCTGAATTACCTATGAAGAATGCTGCACGATAATGCAGAATTTGGAGTACGACGTATAATCTGCATTATGAAGGAAGCACTGCCACCCCAGTCTTGTTACTTGGAAATCCTAGGGCAGGACAAGTCAGTTACCAGAGCTCTTGTCTTGCACAACGTATATAGACCCAGCATAAGGAAGGGAATTTGAATCCCAGCGTGGTGCTTAAGAGGACTAATTGTTATTTTAACCAAATGATATCAGCTCTGGCCTAGGATGTGGGCCAGATTCTGTTTTCCTTCCATGTGCAAATAGTTCCATTGAAGGACCCACAGAAATACTAGTACTGTTATTTTTAATGAGATATAAACTCAAGACCTGGACTCTCTTTGTGACGTAAAGCAAATGACACAGCTCCTCTGCCTCAGTTATTCCATTTATTAGATTGGAATGCTAAAACCTGCCTTTTCGCAGGGCTATTGTGAAGATTAATTCGTTTGTAAAATGCTTTGGTGCTATAAAGCACTACATAAGTGCCAAATATTGTTATGAAGAATTACAAAATGCCAGCTTTCTTATGCACCTTGGGATAGCTGCTCTGTAGATACAAATCTGTTCCACTCTCCTTAGAATCACATTGTTCCACTTCTACATAGCAGCCCATTCACAAAATGAGCCAATTTTAGGAATGATACAATTTTTGGAATAATGATGAGTTCACTGACTGTCTTTTTTTTTTTTTTTCCCCAACTAAGGACTCTGGATTAAAAAGCATTTTGCTGTAAGATTTGGAATGGTATAGTTCCAGAAAACCTCCATCCACAGCAGGAGGGGAAGGTAGTTGGATTTTTAATATCTCCCCTATCGGAAAGAAAACAAATACGTCTTTCTACTTCTTTTCCTTTATTAGATCTTAAGTATGGGACAAGTATTCAAGACAGTCTTTTGCTTTTATTTTATATGAAGTAGCTGTTAAATCATTAGTTTGTGAATAATTCAATTAAGCTTAATAAGGAAAAAGCTTTAAGTCAGAGGAATCTCTTCCATTAAAAGCCCTATTATCCGAGATTATTACATTGCAATGAAGTGAAAAAAATTCTGAGTTTTATTGCCTAGCAGACACACTGTGACATTTATACTATATTAGCAAGAAAAACTCCATCAGCTACAGAACCATGTAATAGCTGAAGTTGCTCCAAGGGTATTGCATATTCCAAAAACAAATAAAGGTCAGGAAACATTTAGCCTTCAATTTAGATTTAAATATTAGCATAATTTAGAATTACTGCAAACTATCCCTTCTGTAATGTCTTTTATCATATAATTTTAGCTGGTAGTTGCTGATCCTGACAATGGAAATTTTCATATAGGCAGGACATAGATAAAATCTCAGAATGCTCTGATCAAGACTCAGTCAATTGGATCTTAAGTGTGTGTATACATACCTGAATAAATATGTGATATATATATATACACACTTGATATATGAATACATGTATATATGTTTAAAGGTCTACTTGCACATGCTTTTTGTCTAAAATAGGTAAAATCTGAGATGAATGTCATAAATAGGGACAGGACCAGAGAGCTTTTTGAGTGAAATTTTAAAGCCTTGCATGTGTGAGAAACTAAATGTAAGAGCACTGTGTTTAGAACTAATTATGCCTCTTTTATTTCCCCTGTTTCTGTGGATCAGAAATAGTCACTTTCTAGTTGTTTTTGTACACTTTTATGAACATGACTGTAAGACATTGAATGCTACTTTTACAATGAAAGGAGCAATTTTTCTTTTTCATAGTAAGTGTTTAATCTGAAGAGTGCAAGTATTTGGATTTATTTTTCATTCAAGATAAATATCTTGGTTTAGTAATTATTTTTTTCAAAAAGTATTTGTTTATTTTTGAACACACTTTTCTGTGGAGAGAATAGCTGATTTGTTCACCCACTGCTGTATCCTCTTTTGGCTTTGAGATTTACAAAATAATAAAATGGTTCCTGAGGAATAAGAATTGTCTAAACTTCTAAAATGTAAATTTTTATATTTTTTTTTCCCTATATTTCCTGGGTCTATTTTCTATTTTTTTATTCTTCTAAAAATTTAATTTTCTTTTGGCCTCCTGTGTGCAAATCAGTTGAGGAGGCCTTTTCTTGGAATAATATTCAGCCTTGCTTAGAAGAAGAGAAACGAGGATAAGTTACAAGAAATTCTAGGGTTTTTGTGCTTCCAAATAAGGTCTCCAGTTGCCAGGGTGGTGTGTAAGGTTAGTGTCTGCAGAAAAGCACTTTTAAGTCTTGCTTGTCACTGATCCTTAGGCTTGAATAAAGGCACTTGCATTAGCCATTCTGTGAATAGGGTTTTTTCTTTCTCTAGATCTCTTGTGTGAGAAAACAATGCTTTTTGTGTGTGTGCTTTTTTGCTTTCTGGATAGGCATTCCTAGAACGCTCCCTGTTTCTGCTGGTCTAGAACCATGTAATTCGGGTAGAGCATTATTTTAAATTCACTTCAATATGCCATCTGTATGAGCAGATGGAAAAATGTCTCAGGGCCAGAAGGAGACTGTGAGATCAAATCACAAGGAAACAACAACATGCAGACTTGTTCCTAGCATCGGAACAAAAGAGACCTTAGCAATTATCTCAGGGATGTGACCTGGAGACTGGTACCTCTGGAACTGCAGTCTCTGTAGCAGATGTTTCAAGAGGCTGTAATCAATACTCTATAGATCCCCATGGTGTGTAGTCTATGGACACTCTCATTTCTGGGCAACTGCCAGAAAAGGAAAACATGTTTAGATCCCTAAATTACTCTCACTCAGGAACTGTAAATCCACATTCAGCATTTCATGGGGAGGGTTTGCCAGAATGTATTATCCTCCTTGGCTTCTGATTTTGAGAATCCTCATATGGTACAATAGGTCATCCTTGAGAACACTACCTTTTTTTTTTACTTTTTTTTTAAATTGCATCATATGCAATATATTTAATATGTATGCCATCTTTCAGTGGGTACAATTTCAGTTCTTGGATGACTGTTGCTGACAGTGAATGTCAAAATGGTGTGAAAATAATTTCAACTTTTAAGTATGTTTTCATTTGCTGTGAAGGGTCTCTCCCTTGGGACTGTAGTTTAAAACTCTTGACATTTTAAAAATATTTACTCCAACAATTTCTCCTGAAATGCGAAAGGCATATAAAGCATGTGAACTTTCTTTGTGAAAAATCTACTTTTCCCTAAGCCCTGTGCAGGGTTGTAAAGTCACTAGGGACTACAAAGCTAACCTTTTTTTCCACTTAAAAAATGTAGAGATAGAGCTTAACAATCACTGCAAGACCAAGTTAGTTTTACTGTAGAAGGCATTGCATGCCAGCGTTTAGCCTGTTTAAAGTGCTTATGAAAAATTTATTCAATATATTGAAAAATATTATGGTACTTTCTCTTTAGTGTCAGAATGGAAAAAGCAAGGGATGAGTAGCTGTTGGGGGAGCACTTTGAGGTCTCTGTTTCATTTGCATTAACTGAAACTCCTGCAGTATGTTTAGGACCAAGTGCTCTAGCATTTATTTTGCAGGCTTCCCTCTCATGGACCATAACTTTTCTAAACCCCTGTAGTGTGTTACTCCTGTCAATCCTAAACCTACCTCCGTTTGGAGGTCTCTGGGTAAACTTCAAAAGTGTTAATGGTTTTTATTACAATATTGCCATCCACAAAGTCTGTGCCCTTTTTTGTCATTTGCTCTTTATGAGTTTCTCTGCTGTGCCAGTTTTCATGGCATTTGTTACTGGTGGAAGTGCTAGCAAAAATTACCCAACAATGATTGATCTTTGTGTAGGGTTTTTTACAGGTTTTTTTGCTTGTTTTTTCTTTGGTTTTGTTTGGTTGTGGGTTTTTTTGGTGTTTTTTTTTATATCTAGCAACAAGGTGTATGTTTTAGAACAAAAATGTACCTTAACAAGTCAATATAGCTGATGCTCCATAGGAAGAAACACTCTAAAACAATTATGAGTGATTCTGCTTATGTGGGAGACCAGCAAAATATTCATTTAACAAGATCATAAAGCTTCTCACAATCTGCTACATAGATACTTTTGTGGAAATATTACAAGTTTCAGGCAATATTACAAGTTTCAGGCAATGAAAACCACTTGGATGGAGTTTAGAAGACCCCTGAACTCAGGTGACTACCGAATGTTTATATGTGGTCAGCTGAGGAAGTAAATCATTCTTAGACCTTTCTGATGAGCTCTAACTTTTCTGTGAGATATCATAATCTGTGTTTTCATCTTACATTTCTCTCTCTCAAAGATGGCTGATATCTGCTCTGTTTGGTCATGTATGTAAAAAGCAGAGATGACAATCAGTGCACAAGATGGGAAGCAAGGCAAAGGCAAGGAGGCACATACTAAATATTCATCCCTCTCTCCTTTTATTTTTTTATTATACACACTACAAGATTATTTCTGACTTGTTTCCCAGACTGTATATCATTCTTGGCTGTAAACTGAGAATAAAGCACTGTGCATCTTTAGCAAGCATTAGTCTGTGGGCTGTTTCTACACGAGGGTCACCAAAGCACATACAGTTCTAATGTACAAGTATTGCAACATGGTTATCCTGAAATGCTTCTGAATATTGCTTCATAGACTTAGTGTTGCTGGAGAAATGTTACATACAACAGAGAGGAGACAAGAGACTTCTGTTTCCATTGGATGCTTAAAGAGGTACAGAGTAGACATAAGAAAGGACATTAGTCATTTTCGTAGAACTTTGGTACTTATGCTGTCAAGAAAATACCTTCTAGAGCTGCAGTACTTATCTGAGAAAGAATTCTGTAGGGGCATTGCTGTGCTTTAAAACAAAGAGCAGCCCCTTCCCCCTCCTTTTGAAGGAAGAGGTTCTGAAGATACAGTCAAGATCATTACTTTGCAAAGCCTTCTGTGTTCAGCTTCTGATACAAGGTGTTTTTATGTAGTAGAGAAGACAGTATAATTTCAGGGAGATTATTTGCATGTCAGTAAGACTGAAGGACACTGTTAAAGTGTGGGATGTTGGAGTCCAGGAGATGATGTTAGTTTGCAGTTAATGGATCTGTATATTGCAGTTTGTGGGCATGTGGCAAACTTGATGCTGTGCCCATGGCTGAAAATCAGAAATACAAGCTAAGTATCCTCATACTTCCAGACTTTTAAAATTCCATTTCAGTTGAGAGAAATGAGCAGAAAATGAGGGTTCATTTGTGTTCATTAGCTTTGACAGGGATGAGCAAGTGAAAAGTTTTTTTCCTTGCAGTTATTTGTTCACCTGTTCTTATCAGCCCTGGATGTTCAAAGGGGCTTTTTCAAAGACTGGTAATTCAGGCCTAGTGTGACAAATAATCTTTTGTTCTCCATCCTGAAAGTGTGATACCAGTTAAAATAACAAGGTGTTTGTAACTGATCAAATATTTTCTTAGCACTGACCAAGTTCTCCTGCTTCCTTGTGTTTGTTTTGAAAATGCATGATCCTTGCCCCTTCTGGCTTTGCTTAATTCTGTTGTCCTGGCTCATCACTGTGTGCTCATCTAGGCTTTCTGTTCAGCTATTTCCTAATTTAAGGTCTGCACAACCTCAAAACCTTTTGGAAAGCCGGTTGTGGTTTTGTGGTTGGTTTTTCTTTCAATTACAGACCTTGTTTATCCCCCAAGTCAACATTCGCCCCTAAAATTTGTGATGTGCTCTATTTTCTTTTCCTCCTTATTGTAAAAATTGCTTGTATTGGGTGGGATGGTGAAGGATTGCCTTAGATTAATAGGATTAGGTTGTCACTTTATCTTGAAGTCATGCTTCTGCTTACTAACTACTCCTTCAAAAATGCATAATTTCAATCCAACTCCAGTGGAACCATTTTTTAGAGTCTTATTTTGGAGCCACTGTGACAGCTTCAGTAAATTGAGAGTTTTAATTCATTTGTCTAACAAAGATTAGGATCTTGGCTAATGACTACATAGTCATAAGAGATGATGCTTTTCCCTCCTACTCCCTGGTTGCTTAGAACATATATTATTAATTGTGCAGATGGTAGTGGCTTATCTATGTGATAGTTCCCTTTCCATCTCCTCCTCACATGACATTTGCACCATGCAAAGAGGGTGTATTGCCATCTCCTTATTTCTGAAGGTTTGTGATTCATCACCTGCCTTTTAAATCCAATACTAAGATTATATCTCGTTGCTAAGAGGCAGAATGTGGATGTGAGCTTTCTTCTTGTAAGCACACCTGTGCCAAGCTTTGCCTGAAACTTTCCAGCAATCACAGCCAGAAGTCCTGAATTTTCATCTTCATTCCTTCTGACAACATATGAAACTTTCAGTGTCTGTTCTCTGTGGGTAACTATAAGTCATTCCTTATGTGTTCATGCTGTATCAGTCAGTAATCTAGCTAGAACTCAGGCTAAGAATTACAAGTATTTCAGCTTCACTGCAAACATTCTTTCAAATTACTAGAATTCAAGTGAGATTTCTATGTGAGAGATGTCAAGTAAAAACTTTTATTGCTTTATCATTGTTTTCCTTTTCTTTCTTACTCATACAGTTATTCACTGCTAGGGATTGAAGAAACAACAGGAAAATATAATAATTTAGGCACAACTAAGAAAGAAAAGTCCTTAAAATCTTCTTTGATGTCATCTTCTGTCATGGCCATCCTGCTCACCAGATTGTTTACGCTTGCTTCTTTCACACAATAGTATGGGTGTTTCTGTGTTCAGACAAATGGGTTTGTTCTATATAAAAGTCACTGATTTGATGTATTTTACTAATTTATAATTCAAAGGCTTGTTTACTTGTAAGTATCACTCCTGGTTTCCTGATCAGTATTTGCAAATATTGGGGTTTGTCTTCATGCTTCATTTCACTCTTCATGTGTTTGGGAAAGAACCTGTGTTGCAAGTACAATCAAAGGCAGTTCATGATTACTTTCAAAAAGTTATTTTTGCAAACAGAGAGACCAGTTCTTTTCCTGTCAATGAGAGTTCTACCTCTGGTGTCTCCTTATCCAGTACATCTATTGTCTATAGCAATACAGGGATTGATGCCCCTGTACTTCAAGCTGCTTGCAAGGGGAGGGAGTGAGGGAGTGATGAGCCTTTGGGTCAGAGGAGTGATGCTGAGAGACAGGAGTGCCTTTGAGGGTCATGTTTGGCAAGTGTCAAGGTTTTCTGAGTTATAGATGGACAGAAATGTGAAAAGTGACCTAAAAAGGAGCAGAAAGGACCTGAGAGGAACGTTTTTCTTACACAGAGTTTTAAGCTTGAACCCAATGAATGATTTCTGTTACTTAACAGCGGAGATGCAAAGGCTTTGCATAATCTGCAGCTTGTCCTCTGGGTGAGGAGTCAGTATTCTGAATTTAGGAGGCTCTCTGCTGTTCCAAGAAGTGAGAAGTTTTTAAGACCGGATGACTAGGAAATTGTTCTATTTGAGTCAATGAAAAGCTGAGTCAGATCCATTGCACCACAAGCTTACTCGCATGCTTTCAGCTTAATAAATTTGAGAATTTTAACTCCTGGAAAGTCTGAAAAATACATCAGTCATTTGCCAGCCTAGAGTAACATTGGGGGAAAACATTTAACCTTAACAAAAAGTTATTGAACTGCTGACATTATTTGCTCAATTTCTAATCTAAGGTTAGAAAGGAGGTATCAGCTATAAAATAGATTATGCAGAGTCCCTAGCTCTAGGTGAAATGAACATAAGTAGTGTGTGACAGTAGTGATGAATTTTGGTCACTGCTTGAAATACCTGGAATTAAGTTTGTATGTGAAATACTGAAATCTTGTGGCAATTTAAAAAAAAACAAAATAACAATCCACAACAAAAGTGAAAAACAAACAGTGAATCAAACAAACAAACAAAAAAAAACCCAAAACAGATGGATATTTCCCCCTGTGCATCTTTTAACCAAATAGTTGGGAACATATATCGTGAAATTAATATTGTGAAATGAGAAGAATGCTGAGAGAGGCTTATACTATCTTAGCAATTCAAGACAGGGCAGAGATATTTTTCTTGTGATTTTCCATCTTTCTCACTTGACAAACCTGCTCGTACATCAAAGTGCAGCTGTTTCGTTTTACAGTGTGGTCTTCTACTGTCCCTGAATTGCAGGCAGTGCTGACTTGAAGTCCATTTCTCTGCTAAGACTTCTTGTTTGAGTTATTTTTATAAAGCTCTTCAAACGTCTTTCCCATAAGTATTATGCCTCGGTGGAGGGAGTGTTGCAAACTATTACTGTCCTTATACCTTAAGAAAATTAAGAGGTGTTCTTGCCAGATGGTTTATGAAAACTATCATGTAATCGTATCATCCTTTGGTATCAGATAACAGTGTTGACATGTGGACATTCATAAAATAAAAATAACATTTAGAAAAGACACTCAGTTCTCTTTACAATCGAGGATTCCTTGGGTAATCACCAGATTTGACATAAGGGAACAAACTTAAGTTTTAAAATTTTTGCTATGGAAAATCAGGTTTACATTTCCTAGGAATTTATTATTATTATTATTATTTTTGTTCCCCTGGAAATTCCCTCCTCCAAAGTCTAACAAACAGCCTGCTTTTGTGAGAAGTTGTCCACATTTTCCAAAGGGCTGTAGCTGGATGGCCATTGCTCTGCTGCTGGGCTCAGGAGTGGGTGGCAAGGATGTGCAGAAGAGGACATGGCAGCCACCCAACTCCCTGCTGTGCCTCTGGGATGGCTCTGTGCTGAACCTGCCTTGCCCGTGGTGCTTTCACCTGGGGGGTTTATGGCAGTGTTTTCATTCACCTCACAGTACCTGTGCATTTAATCAAGTAAATGCTTTCCTGATGCTCTGACTTTAATTTGCTGGGTTTCAGCATGTGTTGTCCTATTATTTATATATAAAAGACTTCTAGGTAAAACCTGGGAGTAATTTTACAGATTAAAAACAAAGCAAAAAAAACCCCACAAGAACCCCCCGAAGAAAAAAAACAACCACAAAAAACCTGCAACCAAACAAAAAACCCCCCAAAAATCAAGAAAAAAACCCCAAACAGGAAGATACACATTCTACAGCAAAAACATCACTTTGAAAAATCCCCGAATAAAGGCAATAAAGCCTCAGGACAGGTCCAGTATATCTGAGATAAGCACTTATTTTCTAATCAAATATCAACCTGTAGTAATCAGGATATTTTTCTCTTGACTCCTCATCTACCTCAAATGTGAACTACTCATAACTTGTTAATTTGAGAAGAAAGATCTTTGTGTATAGCCAAGGTAACATGAAAAGCGCTAGGGGACATGTTTTCTAGATTATGTTATAAAAGTACACAATATGAAGAAATCATTCATAAATAGCTTATGTATTGATTCAGCTTTCACTGCAGCATGAAGTGTTAAGATATAGCTCTGGGTGTACAAAGTGTTAAAGTATTAGGTGTATTTGCTGTCTAAAATGGACCAGATATGAAGTGGAGGATTGATGGTATAAGCCTAATACAATAGATGAGAAGAGCACTGAGGCCAGACATGACATCTGGAATGTGATAGGAGGCAGTTTTAGGTAATTTATGTTTTCATTGACAAGAAAAATAAATCTATCTCAGGGATCATGTCAGCAGACCAATCTGTCAGGGGAAGAAGAGGGAGTATGACCAGAAATAACTGCAAAATGGGTTTACTCCACAGGTGTCTACTTGCAGATTAACCTGGGTAGGAAAGATCTCAATGTTTAAGAATAAAATGTGCAGAATAAACTGTTCATGTTTTGTCTAAGTCAGATCTGTGTTAAGCATTTATATGAATAAGAAGGATCCTCTTTCCCAACTCCTCACTGTAGCATTTTATATATAAAATTGTCTGTATGTGTCTTTTCCTGTCTTTTTTTCCATCTGCAGAAGCTTTACCTAAAAGTAATTTACATTAATAAGACTCTGTCATTTGAAATCTTGGTTTGTTGCATGTTAGGCCTAAAAATAGCTGAGAATCTTTATTCACTGTCCTCAGTTTATTACTGTTCACATGGGAATATATGTTCAGATGTGGTGTGTAGCTACCATGCAAACAGGTGATTGATTAAAGGCAGCTTAAACAGCCAGAGCTATGGCTGTTAATTGGAGTGGAGAAGCCCCACTGTTGCTCTGGATATGCAGGGGGAAGAGGGAAGTTCTGTAGCTTTGCATTCTGAGGGGTTAATTCTTACTGTGTACATAGAGGAGGCTTTACATACTAGTATCTCTTTCATCCATGCTTTATAGACAGTACTTTAATGCAAATCATGGTTAACAAAAACTGGAATGAATTGTAGCCAATTTTAAGAATTCTGGCAATCATTTTAAATGAGCGATTATTCTTTTAATTTCAGAATATTGTTCTGGAATGGAAAAACATATACTTTTCTCATATTTGTGTGTTTTTTTTTAATCCATCTTTGTCATATATGGCATCTTATTTGCTCAGTACAGGATCTGATGTCCAGTTTGGCATACATGCACATCTGCTTAGGACTTACGCCTAATTTCACAGTACCCCTTTTAATTCTGAGACATTCCAGGTTGTTGTGTGTTATGTCAGTTGTACTACTCTGTTAAGTTTGAAGTAGGTCCTCAGTACTGATGTGCCTACACTCCTAAGTGCATGTGTTAACATAGTTCTGAAAACTGGCCAATTATATGTTTGTCTGCAGTGTGTATGATGTACTGACATCAGAGCTGTCAAAAAAATAAGATGTAATTCAATATAATTGTATTTATTACTTTTTTCCAAGTCATATGATGGTAACTTTTTGCTATAAAAACTAAAACTTCAAAAAAATGAGGTGATATAGTAGATTTATTGTTAACATATGAGTTACAGGAATTAGTAAATCAAATAGTGTAAAGAAAATAAATAAAAATAATGGTAAAATTAAGATTCTTAGGAATGAAAGTGTATAGATCAGTGCTGGGTATTAATTGGGGTCTCATGGCATTAATATTTTGGTCAGCTTTTGTTTTCTGTGTTAAATCTATAAATTGACTTGGGTGATGCAGCAATGAAGTACAGTTCATGAATTATTGATGATAAAGATTTGTGTAAAAACAAGCCTAACAAGCTAGATGATGTGTAATGCTTCTCAATCACTGAAATCTGATTCTCATTAGTCTGGTATGGAAACAGTAAAACAGTATTTAGCAGTAGAAAAAGGAGAATACAACTTCAGGGAGAAGCCCTGCAAATAAGAAAAAGGATGCATGAAGGAAGGACAATTAAGAAGCATCAATTATTCGTGTTGTTAAATATATTTGTGTGTGTGTGTGCATGTATTTGTGTTGCTTGTCGTTCATGATGCATATGAACAAAAAATGAAGTCAGTTGTGCTTTTCATATGGCTGCTCACTTGGGAACTAGATGAAATTGCTCTACATGTTTGAAAGGTATTTTGTTTATTGTTTTTTTAAATAATGCATTCATGTAACTTGATACCCATCATAAATAGCAAGACAGGTATTTCCAAGAAGTATTAAAAAAATAGGGTTCCCATTTTCTTTTGTCTTTGGGTTGAATCTGAGTCCTGAAAGATGTGTTTTTGAAAATATCAAGTTCTGTAGCTTGCAATCAAAACAGAGGGGCTGGGCAGGGAGTGGGGGAGAAGCAGGATCAGGTGTAATTTTATCTGTTTGTTCATTTTGAAAATCTTGTACACAGCCTCTGGAGAGGCTGATCAGGTAGGGATACTCAAACATGCTTGCAATTAATATTGCATGTATTGATATTGTATATACAGGGTTTATGTCAGCATGGACAGTCTCAATCTCACTGAAATATAAAATCCCTTTACTTCGTTTTACCAGTAGCAGTGAAAAATGCATTTCTGAGCTCTGCAAAATCTGTCATGAACTTCATAATCTAGCATATGGGCTTCACCCCCCTCTCACTGCCACAAGGAGGTGAAGCATTACCACCTACTACCTATAAATAATGGTCATTCAGTAAAATTAAAAGTGAAATTATACATCAGTTCCAATGTGCTTTATCTAGCCAATGATATTTTTGATATGTTAGCATAGCAAGTCTAAAGTCTGAGGGCAGTACTTCAAATGTTTTGGAACTTTAAGATAATTTTGTGATTTGTTTCTATTTCCTCTTTATTGACAGTTGATATTACAGTGGTATTTGAAAAGATGTCAGTAGGGTGGAATTACGTATTAGGGTACGTGTCTCTTACTGTCCCCTAAATGCCAGAGCAAAACTGAAATGTTTATTTGGAAAGCCAGAGATATTAATCTTATGACAGTAGTCAATTACAAGGATATTTGGTTCATTGTGCTGAATGATTACAGTTGATTTAATCAGGTTGTTCAATAGTAGTGCAAAATGGGCAGTTTCTCATTCTCTTTTTTGCTTGTTGCATTGTGTTAAGCTTATAAGAAGCATGAGGGGAGAGGGAAGGTGGATTGGGGACTGCTTGGCGTGCTTTGTTTTCTGGATCTCAGTGTGTGGTAAATGGCAATTTGTTTTTTACACCTTTTTCAGCAAGAGGAGAATGGGAGACCATCCTCTTTGTCATCAGTAAAAGCAGAACAGGAAAAAAAAAAAAAAAAAAAAGGAGAAAAAACCCAACAAACAACCTGAATTTGTTCAGACTTCATGATAGAGGAATCCCAGAGCAATGCTCTCTCCAAATTTTACATGAGCAGGGTACTAGAAATAGCTTGGATAATAGTGGTTACTCAAAGGCACCAGTGTTAGCACACGGTGCTGTGGCTACAGATCTGCTCTGAGGAGGATTTTTCCTTAGCAACTCACTGTCATGGTAAGCAAATCACCTGTGGTTGTTTTTACCACTCACTTTGAGAAGCTACTCAAAGTTTCTGTGGCATTTTGGGGAATGTCATGTTGTCTGTAGACAGAAAAGAGAAGATGAAATGAGGAGAGGGTGTTTAAACGCTTATTCCTAGCAGTGGTGAAGTTCTATTGGAGCAGAGTGAAGAGGAAAGAAATTATGTATTTGTGAGCTTTTTTTCCCCCTAGAATTAGAAAGATACATAGTGGACTGTTAAGGGGGGGGGGAAAAACGTGGACAGTAAATGTTCTAATTGAAGTCCTACAGTTACATAGTGAGGTAGTACAACTATCCTTGCATTCCAGTCTGTGTGGAAGAAAATTTCTAATCATAATTGAATTAAGAAGTAATAACCTGTGCTTATCATTCTATTATGCTTTACACAGTTTGCCTTTATTCTGGCTGTTAACTGTCTCCCTGTTTGCTTTTAAAGTGTGACTCTTGCTTTAGGACAGGAAGAGTTAATTTTACCTTTGTCTCAGGATTTGTTGAGGGTTAGAATTTTATGGGTTGTTGCTTTGCTGTAAAGGTTCTTAAAAGAAACATAATCATTTCAGGTCTGCACTAGAGGGTTTTTACAGACTTTTTTTCTGCCTTTTTGAATGTGAGAGTAATTCTGCTTATGAGGAATCCACTTAAATTTATTATTTCTATTGACATTTCCCTGTGGAATATAAGTTGCCTTATTCTGTCTCTGAAGAGCCAGAGGAATAGGAGCTTTGGGCTCTTATCTAAGTTCTTCTGTAAGAATTACTAAATAAGCTGCAATCATAAAACTGAATGTCTTTTCAATTGAAGATTGTTTTGACTTAGACATTAATTTTTAACTTGAGTAGAACTTCCTTTCTTCAAAATGGTGAAAATACCTTCCACTCAAATGTCTTCCTGAATAGTCAAGAAATTGGTAATGTTCTTGTTGGCATTTTGTGAGAAAAGATTTAGCTGGATGGAATCTGTCACAGAAAATACTGATTAAGAACATAGCAAAGGAGTGAGTGCAGTTTCTGCACAAGCTCGTCATCCAGAGCTCAGGTTCTTCCCTAGTGGAGGAAGGTGCAGGAGCTACAGCTTGTGTAACCACCACCACCATCTGCCTTGAAAGCAGATTCCATGAGGAGCTGTGTCCAGCAGTTGCTGAAGGTCAACCACTGCAGAAGTTTCAGGGGTTGGGAGGATAAGGTTACTCGCTAAATTCTAAGACCCACATGATCTACTGATCAAAGACAGGATCCTGGGGGAAACAAGACATTGTTCTTCCAAAGACACGTTACGCTATAGGGTGGTAGTGCTACTGCAGTTGTTATTGTCTTAGACATAAAAAGGTAGCATGAGGGCAAATTTTGTACTATTGTACCTGTCAGAAGCTGTACTTCCTTATTTCTGTGCATTTAGCAGCAGATTATTTGCACAGTTTGTGTATTGAAGCAGTGTGTATTTTGGGGAGCAGATATTTCCTTTTTTCCCTAGTTCTTAATCATTTAATTAAGCATTGTATCTTTATCATCCTGGAATAAAAGATGTTAATGCAGGGTACATATATGGTCCACCATATTCACTAGAACTTTGCACCAGTTATTTCGGATACTGAGAATTAATTAAAAAGCCACCAAATCCATGTGTCTTCTTAGAAAGTTCTAGCTCTCTTCCATAGTTTAAGGGAGTCTATATCAAATTTAATGTAACATCAGAATTTTAAGTTAGCTGCTTTTTAAGAAAATGTAATCTTATTATGCTTTCATGTATATTAAATTGAATTACTAGAACATGGCCCCCTCCACAAAAGTTGTGAGGAAGCTGTTTCATATGTTCTGAAGTGCATTAAGTTATACAATTTTCTCTAAGAAATTTATGAACGATGACCTTTTTTCCTGTTAAAGAGGACACAACTGGTTTAAAGATGTTTTGTATGTATCTAATTTATTTATAGTATGCAACATGTCTTGGGTGGTAGCAATATAAGTGTTTAAGGGAAAGAAGCTAAAAGAAGACACTTTTTATTTTAATGCTGACATTATCTGTGTGAAATAGACACGCAGTTTTCACAACCAGAATAAGAATCATGTTTTGTAAAACATTTGAAGGCAAAATGTTCAAATTTCCAGTGATAGTCATAAAGCAAAAGGACTGTAAACTCTGTATAAGTGAAGATGTGCTAGCTCTTTATTCCAAGGTTGTTTGTTCCATACTGAGTCACTCAGCCATTGTCCTCACATTGTTTCATTGTTCTGTTTGTTCTGTAATTTTCATTTTATTTGTTATTTCTTTTGAAAGGAGAAGTGAGGTGAATGCTGAAAGGTGAGGTTACATTGCCCAGTGATAAAATATTAAAATTATGCAGTACTCCTCTGAGCTTTTCTGCCATAGCTGGTGCATTGTGTTACATGGGTGTTAACTTCTAGAGGAGCACATATTGCTTCAGAGAAAGGCTTGAAAAACTTCAGTCTAAACCTGATGTTATTGTGCCAGAAGATTTTATGGCGGACTGATGTGTGCTTTTTGCAGTGATTTACATTATGAACATGAAGTTGTGGCAGAGTTTTGGCAGGATAGTAGGCAATGCTACCAGATTTAAAGAGCAACTCTAAATTTCTACATGTGGAAAGATATGGCAGAAGATAGAGCATCATTGCATGAAAACCTGCAATGAAATTCTTCTCATCCAGAATTCCTTTACCATGAAAAAAATAGCCAAATTCTAGTTTTCTATGGCTCTTCCCAGGTGGCATGCAGACACCACAACTGCCTGTCCTTCAGCAGAGAAATGCAGAGTTTCTTCCCAAGAATGATCAGAGGCACATCTGTTTTGATTTGCTCTTAAAATTTTTGTATGCTTCTTTTAACAGCAGTGTAAACAACAGGAAAACTTAAAAAGTTGAAGTTTCTGTACGTGTTTGGACTCCCTCTGTTTTATCAGTTACAAATTTATTTTCTTATTACGTTTAGAAAATGTTTTAACATCATAACTTGTTTTAGGTATGTGCCTTCTAGCTTTAACAAATACGCTTAGTTCTTCCAGAGATTACCAAATGTTTTATTGCACACAATAAAAATGAGGGGAAAATATCTACATGTCATTAGACAGCCAGTCCCAAATCAAGTAAGAAAAAATGAGCTAAGTTGGAATTAGGTTGAGTTATTAATGAAATGATGTTAAGTGGAATCAGAAGAGAATGCATTACAGATTCTGTGCAGCCTGAGTGTGTAATTTCATCTCTGTTTTTTTTCCCTATAAGACTACACTCAGAAACTCTAGATACAGTTTACAGTTGAAAGATTAAAACAGTCTATAGCCAAATGTTCAGATTATGATGGACTTGTAGAAATATCACTGTTGTTTATCCTATGCTCAAGTGAACTCTTAACCTGTGATCATAAAAGGCTTATCCTTTATGTGAACATTCACAAGAAAGAAGAATTCTGTGAACTCTATAATTAATAAGAAATCTATTGTCTTTTAAAAGTAGAGACATAGAATAATTTTGGTTGGAAAAGACCTTAAGGATCATTTGTCTGACAACCTTGACACACATTTCTAAATCCAGTATGATTGTTCAGGAGATAGATATATCACATTACAGTTTTGTTCCCAGATTTCCATGCATTTGAAATTTGTTCCACTGGCTCTTGCTGTATCCCATGTTTCCAACTGTCACACAGCGGGACTGTTTCCAAGAAGCAGAAGCCAACAGTGGGTTTAGCTGCAGTACATGGCTTCAGTAACTAATTCAGAGATTTTGTGACTCCAAGGCAATTTGTACAGAGGATTCTTACAAAGTGCATGATAAAGAGATGCAGTCTGTTATAGAGCATGGTATCCTTGCAGGCTCTTTGCTTTGCTCCTGATGTTGTTAGTTGGAAGTCATAGTTTGCCTTAAGATGCGCAAATCTGAAGCAGAATCTCACACCGCTTTTGACAAGAGGCATGTGCATGGATTTAAAGAAAGATTTAGTCCTTGTATTTTACAGGGCTTTAGCTCTGTCTTTGACACAATAATATAATGATCTGCCACTGCTAGAGTTGAGAGTGTTACATGGTTCACATATTGACACTCAGATGAGCTATCTGAATTTGTTATCTTCTTATTCATCAGTTGTAATGTCTGTAATCCTGTAATTACAGGTCAGGACTGCTTCTTCCAGGGCAGAAACAAGATTCTGTTGCTCCTTATTCCCCACAGCTTTTAAGAGCCAGTGCAGCTCCAAAAGGGAATTGGTTTCTGTCCATCTCCCTGCATCATTAGCGTTGCTCTCCTGTCTTTCAGTGCTGTTTTTTCTTCACTGTTGATGTCAGAACTGTTTAAGTTACTATTTTTTATTTCAAATCCCACTTGAACTTGTCAGACAAACAAAAGCTGTGGGATTTCAAAAACTGTCCCCTACATAACACTGAAAAATAAGAGCTATTAACTGTGCTGTGATAGTATTTGTTACAGATATTATTTTCTGCATCAATAAGTTTAGAAAAGTTACTTATGGCCTTCAACTTTGGTCCATGAGAGGTATAGTGACAATTCTCAGCTATTATTTGAACTATAGAACCTCTCCAAAGGTTTGGTGACAAGGACAGATTTTAAACTTTCTCAGAAATAATAATTTACCTGAATTATTTTTTCCCTGTGTTATTTACTTTCCCTGCAAGTTAGTTATACTTTATTTAGTCTTTTTAGTGCTTCAGGCTTTGGTTTGGCGGTTTTTTTGGTGCTCCATAAGCAGTCTACATTCAAAATAACACAACATTAAAGAGGAAGCTGAAGACCAGTTTGCATTGTTAGGAATCCTAATAAATCACAAAGTTTCTCTCTCTTTAACAGAAGATTAATAAATTAGTGTATGAGACAGTCCTTTAATGTGTTTCATTTCACACAGTATTTCTCTGAGATAAATGTATCAATGTTATTCTGTTCTCATCCCTAATGACTGTACTGTGTTGAGTCACACTGCTATGTTTTAAAAGCTTTCACTTTCCCATTGTTTCTTCTCAAGGTTATATTATGCAAAATGAAGTGTTATATTTTGTACACTAGTCCGGGCTGTATAGAAATATTTTTAATCCTTTTATGAAAATGGAAGCAGCTCTGCTCTGAGGAAGTGGCTTTATGCCTGTTTCAAGCACTCCGAACTGCTATAATGAACTGCTGGTTCTTCCTCTGTCTCAAAAGGAATAGGTCATGTGTCTTGACTTTAAAAGTATAGAGCTGCTAATTCTTATGTTTTCTCACATTGGTAAGTTGGTCTAACTATTCACCATTAATTGCAAACCACTAAGAATTAACAAAAGTAGATTTTTGTTTAGATAATTTTGAAGATGAAAGAGAAATTTTTCTACTTTACCATAAATGTGAAAAAAGTCAGGGTGAAAAGGTGAGGAGTGTATGAAGAGAAGCAAGGATGAACTTGTTAATTCAATGGATTTGCATTATGGATAAGAATGAAAAAATGAGTCTAATTACATACACTATTCAAAATTACTGTTTTGACTTAATGAAAACACTTTTCTACCAGCCACTTTCATTACTGTGCCACTTTTTTTCTTTACTTTCTGATGAGGTAAGATGCTGTGTCTTTTAATGATTTGATAATGTTCCCTGCAGAGCTTTTATTGTAGCTAGCTCCTCCTTTGGCCTCTTTTGTGGTATTTGTTACCTTCAAAAATCCTGCTGAAGATATGTCAGAATTGTGAGTGCTCAGCTCCACCATCAGTATGAACAGACACTTTGATGGGGATATCACAGCTGTGGTTTTGCCTCTGTTTTCTAACCTAAGTGATTCTGTGATTCTATGTGGAAGCCCCTGGTTTGGTAGACTCCGGTAGGAAGAATGTGTTTAATGCAGAGAAGGTGGTTATAAAGCTTAAGAGTCAAGCAAGTTAGTATTTACCACGAATCTTTTGTGCACTTCAACCTTGGCTGTAAATCTATGTTCCTGTCTTTTCCTCCATGAACTACTGACATTCTTCTAAAAGGCAGGACTGTAACGTCCACATTGGTACGTAAACACTGAGGGCATTGAACAAAACAACAAACCTCCCAAACAAAAATCTCAGTCAAACAAAAAGCATGAGCTGTAGATTTTTTTCTGGCCTCACTGCACCTTACCTGAAGTTTTACTCAAAATGATCAATCTTACACAGATACTGGAACAAGCAAATATTTTTTCCTCCAAATTTGAAAGTAAGGAACCAAGTATGAACTGCCAAGAATTGGGGTTTTTTTACAGTATATGCTGCTACTTGCTCCATTTGCATTTGATGTCAACAAACATATAATCCTCAGCAGTCTGGTTTTGTTAAAAGCTGGAAGAATTCCATTGTTGGAGCCAAAGGACTTTTTTCCCTAGCCTGTGTTCACTCCAGGAAGCTTTCTTTTGAAGCATCAGTGGTGACCCACATTGATTGACAACAAAGTATTTTCAAAAGCAATTCTGAGAGTACCTAAGTAGTAACTGAAGAAAGAGCTTACTGCCAAAAGATGTTCATTTTCTCTGAAAGCCCAATATATACAAATGATCAGATTGTAGAATTAAGAGATCTGTCTAGATAGACAAGAAAGAGGTAGGACTTAATAAAGGTTTACAGGAATAACTTGCCTCTACTTTTGTTCTGTTTTCTCTGAAAAAAAATTATAGGATTTTTTTCTGAAACAGACACTAAACCATTGTTAGAAAGGACAGCAAGGATAACTTCAATATTTCTTAAGTGCCATGTGGAAAGGATTGCTGGAGTCCATTCTGAGTGAATTTTGGGCCTTTCTGAGGCGATTGTAGTTTTTGGCTTCTGACAAGCTCTTTTTAGGTACTAAAGGAGAAGGAATGAGGTCCACCAAATGAAAGAGTTCTCTGTCTTGTCAGATTGAAGAATGTAAAAAGTTTTTAAAAGTTATTTAACAAACCAAGTATCTACTATAAAAGGACAGTAAGCATCCTAGAGGGGGACAGTATTTTGAGAAGAAAACTATTGGTCACCCAGTATTTCATGATTATCAGAGAAAGATGCAGCTGCTGCTTCTGGTGGATATTGCAGTGTTAGTGTTGTGTGTGTGCAGGACATATTTTGACTGCTGGCAGATTCCAAATTGTAATATTTTTTAACTACTACACAGTTGTGTAGCATGCTCTTGGGGAAAAAAATGAAGTTTAAGAATTTATTTTTGTTAATACTTGATGGAAACAAAATTAACAAAATGCTGCCGAGAATGGTGCTTTTGTTCATCTTCAGCTCAGGCTCCTATGCCTCTCTGGCTTGTCAGTAAAAAATTTATTGATGTCACAGATGTTTTTCTCAACAACTAAAAGACATGCTTGACACATGTTAATGTTTGTGTGTAGGTTTGGTGCCGTCTGAAGGCACAAATAGGGTCTAAATGTTTTGAGAAGAGTCCTGAAAATGTCTGCTTTCTAACATGAAGGTAAAATAATACTTCATTTACAAAGCACTATGGAACAGAATTAAAAAGACTTAAGTTTCATGAAGGAATTAGTGTATTAACCCAGGATATGAATTATGTGTATTTCTCTGTTCCTCTTTCTTCTGCCACCTTTCTTTGAGCCTTTCCTTTTGGCTTGAAATCCTCCAGTATAAAATGAAAGAAATCACAGTTCATGGTTCATTTTGTCAGGATAAATTGCTTTATGATGATTAAAGCTTACAGTACTGTGACAATGGTGTGCAAAGGGGAGGCTCTCTGCTCACCCACCAGACTGGCATAAACCTCTTAGTATACGGTTATAAGGAACCAGAAGATATGGTATTTCAGTAAAAACAGGCAGGAGTGTTGGATATGTAGAAATATATTTTATTATTTCAACTGTGTGCAATGAAGAAAAGATTGGAACAAAACACATTAACAAACTCTTCTGTTTCCCTCCTAGAATCACAACAACAGCTGCTTGTATGATGGACCTACGGAGATACCCGCTGGATGAGCAGAACTGCACCCTGGAGATTGAGAGCTGTAAGTACTTCTGCAAATCCTGCTTATTCTGTGGTCCACTGCTTCAGAGTTTTTATTTCTGTCTTTTTTTCTAGTTTTTCTCTTTTAACATGCTACTAACCTGGTTGCCTTTCTGTCTGATGACATGTACATCCTTGTAAACACATGCAAAAAACAGCTTTCCAGATGGATTAGTAATTTGTGGCACAAGGATTAACAAAAGTTATTCTGTGTTTTGATGGGCAATTTACAGGTTTAAAAGTCTCATTCAAATGCCTTGTTGGAGTTCATGTGAACTTTATCCTCCTTTACTGCTGAACTGTGTGGCAGCTTGTTTCCATTTTTAAATGACAGCAAGGTGTTAGAATTGTCCTTGAAATAGGTGGCTTGTGGTTTTTTCTTTCTGAATCCCTCTGCTGTGATTAAAGTTTCAGCACATGCAACACAGTCTCTTACTTATACTGATTTAATAGCTGCTGTCTTTGTCCTATTTTCTGTGTATACAAATTTGTGTTGTGAAATAAAATTTCAAATCTTTGTTCACTGAAAAACCTTTAGGGAACCTAAGTACATCAGAGGAAAAAAAATAATTCATGATCACTTTAATAAAGACAATATTAGCATGCATTATTTAGCACTCTGATTAATATGATATCAGCATTTAAAGATGCATTTCCTTTTTCAGGATAACCACAGGTAATTCAGCTGGGGTAGATTATTAAATTGAATGTGGCAAGCAAAATGGAAATTAATGGCATGTTTTAAGATACATTATGTATTTTGGAAGTAACTTCTGTATTATAAAAGATTATGCAGGATTTCTGTGTGTACTAAAGTACAAAATCATAGCTTTTGCTACAGTCTGGTAAGAACTTTGTGCAGCTAAACTCCTTTCTTCTCGAAAGCATTTAAGAATATGTTTTAAATTTGTGTCCCGGTTTCATTCATTTTAGTGTAATTTAAAGATGTGTGAAAATCCTTTTCTGAATTAAACTTCAAACACTGCTGTCTGAAATAATTTACATGCAGAAAATGACCAAAATGATTATTTATCATTAAAGTTCATCCAGACTGTGTGCTAAAATACACAGGTAACAAAATTGGTTATGGACTTTCCTCTTTTGAAAATGGATAAAATCTTGATTCTTGGGATTGTTGGGTTTTTTTTCTGCAGTTCATTATAGAATTCCTACTGATAATATTTGATTCCAAATTTCATACCTGCTCACTTTTATGAGTAAAGTAAGCTGATTTTCATGTATGATAAAACTCCTGGCGTACCTGCATTCAGGTTTACAGAGGTTTTACTGAGAATACGGCTGTTCTGCCAGTGTCTTATACTTGTTAATATAGCAAGGACTTGGAATTTTCTCCAACTGTGTTAAGATGGAAAGCTGGAAAGTCAGCGGGCTTCCTTTCTCTCTGTTTACAGTGTCCGTTAAACAGTCAGCAAAGTCTTACCTTCTCTGTACATTGTTGAGATGCCTGAACCTTCTTGAGACTCACAAACTAGATATCCCCTGCCTGTCATGCTTGCAGAACCCACTCTGGGAATTCCCAGGAAATACCTCCTAGGTCAATCCTTATATAAAACTGAAAATTAAATTATGTCCCCACTTTTCGAGGAGTTCTCATTCAGACTTAACATGTGGGTTGCAATTTCCCTTTAATCTCATTTGGAGTAGAATTTTGAAGCCAGATCAGTTATCTTTCAAGAAACAATCCTGGCAAACAGGGTATTGAGCTCTCAAAGCTGTTGTTCCTCTTGGTATAAAGAGCACAGGACTCATGGTATTATTGAGAGGGTAGGAGTTTAAATTACCACCGCTCTTAGGATGCTCGTAGGAGAGCTCCTTTGTGGATCTTTTAACTCTGTTGCAGCACTGCAACAGTAAAATGGATTTAAATCAGAATATTGTACCTAGATAGACTACCTGTCACTGCAGTAACAAACATTGTTAAAGAATGTGGATAGAAGTAATACTTGAACTATGTTTTTAAACCATTTCATGCTGCTTTAGAAAATTATTGCTCTTTATGTAAATGTATATATATTAATATGTTCAGGTAAAAACCTGAGTCTGCCTAATCTTTGTTAATCACTTCAGACAAAAATGCTGGTAGATAGGTAGAATAAATAAGATTGAAAGTGACTTTCTGAGTCATCCAGTGCAGGAACTTAAGTTACAGTCACTTCTTTAAGATGGTTAAGCTGCAAGCTAAAAGTAGCTTGGTTTCTTGCCCTTCTGATCTTATTGGATGTCTCTTTCACCACTGCTCTCTTGTGATGGTTAGCAGTTCTTTAAATTCTATCCCAACTGTTTTCATGTCTGTGAAGGCAAAAAATTATATAAAAAATTATATTAACTGCTTGTGTCAGCATTTTTTTATTTTTTTTTTAGTTCTCTGCCTTCCCCAGGTCTGCTGGGACCTTCATGACATATTTAAAGAAAGTGGTTATAGTTTCTCATAGGTTTCATTTCATGAAACAGAATGTGCCAGTTTCTTTTAGCTTTCTCATACAGCAGTATGTTAAGAGAAATGCTGAACTAGAACTCGTTAGCAGTAACAAGTAGTGTGAGCAGTGTTCCAGATGGAACTGCTGTTACACTATGGCATTCATCCTGTCCTTTTTCCAGAATCCACCTTTGCCTTTCTTCACTACTGCTTAACATACACAGGTCATAGTCTTTCCCAGAACAGTAAGTACAGTCAGGTCTTTCCCTTCCTCACTCATTTTCCAGCAGTGGGTTCTAGTTTTCTTTTTTTTTTCTTTTTTTTCTTTTTTTTTCATAGTACTAAAACCACTTGACATGGCATTTCATAACACTGTTCACACAAAACAGTGTTCTTAATATTGCTACAGTCCTCAAGGTTATCCAGTTCTTGCTATATTTGTTCTGATCATCCTTTGTCTTAACAGTGCCTGTGGAATTAGTTTCATTAGAAATTTCATTAACACACAAATGCGAAATAATATTAATGCCAAGAAGGAAGTGCTTTGGTTTTAATCCTTGTCTATACTAAGCATGATATATTCTTTCAGTGCAATAAAATTTCCCATACATCTTTTATATATCTGTACCAGTTTTCTATTCTTTGATATCAAATGTTTTAAGAAAGTGTGGGTTAGATATACTTTGTTTAAAAGGAATTAATGTCTAGCCACATCTTTTGAGTTAAGTCCTGATAGTTTTTTATCCCATTTCCATACAAGTTAATGTCTCTGATGTCCATCCACTATTTCTTTGCTCCTTCGCTTCCCACCTTCATCTTGTTATTGATACCAGAATTGATTGGTTTCTTAGCTGCCTGGTTTACTTTTTTTTCTACATGTCATTGTGTGTACTGAAATTTGTGGCAAGTATCAAAGTTTTGTTAATCTAGATTTGCATAAAGCCAGATAAATGTGCAAATTAGAAATTAGGGTGGAAAAGGATTGAATGCATGTATTAGTGAAATTAGCTGCTGAAAATGGAACAGAAGACTATTCCCCATTAGTTCAAAGAGTATCAGTTTTGAACATATAAATCCTATTTTTTCGTGTATAGCTAGTTACATATCTGTGATAATTTTTTGCTTTTTTATCCTTAAAGGGCAAAAATGTATTGAAAGTTTGGTTTTGCTATGATGCTTCTAAACCTGCAGGCCGTTCTTTTCCAAGGAGGTCAAATCTGAGCTATTATACTTTTCCCTTCCGTTTGGTATTTCTCAACACACTGAATAGCAGGCATGTAATACAAGAGGGAAATAAATTTTCCTATGTGTTAATTTCTTAGTTTCCCAACTTTTAGGCAACTTTTTTAGTTGAAAATTGGCTTGACTCAGTAAAATACCTCTCCTTTCCGCTCCCTACCTCTGCCACTGCAGTAGGAGTTGCTGTTTATGATGATATTCTATAATAATTCTGTTCCGCTGCTGTTTCCTGCCTCTCTGGAGTTGTAATTGCTGAAAGAAATGTCTTAGCTAATCAACCACAAGACTAGTGGGAGCTCAAAGACAAAAAGTAGTACAAGGGAGTTTGAAGAATAGTTCAAATTCATATAAACTAATAAAATAACATATTGCACATCATCTAACATAACAGAGAGAAATTATTGTGATTCTTTGGAATATTTTAATGTAATTATTCGAGATTCTTCTGGTGCGTTTGAACCTTTTTCTGTTTCATTTTCTTGGTGCCACACAGACAAAAAACCGGTTCCTTCTTATGACATTTCATAATGTGTTTGGCATAGCTGTACTTACGTTTTCCTGAGGTAGAATTCAGAAACTATCTGCCTTTTGACAGAAATTTATTTTATTTTATTTTTTTCTTTGTTGCTTTGGAACAAAGAACATGCTGAGTTTCTCTTGAAAGCATATTCTCAGAAACATTTTTCGTAGTGTATTGAAGATGTGGCATTAAAAAGTGTATTAAAGCCCTGCTGTCTGAAGCCTCAGCAAACAGGGAGCTTGCCTCTCAGATGTACCGACCAGGGGAAAGGTCAGAGGCAGAACAGCGTGCACAGACAGAGGAGGAAGGTCTGCTTTGCTGATGAATGAGAAAAAATTCTTTCCAGGATATTTCATGTATATAACAGTCTGGAGTGTTTGGATCAGAAATCATTAGAATTTTTTGGTGTGTGTTCATGTTGCATGCCAAAAAGGCCACAGAGCACAAGCACACTAAGATAGATTAAAAACTCGGTAACAGAATCTAGAAAAAGCCTGAAAGAACAGACATGAAAGAATATCTTTCCTCCCGGTGGCAGTGCAGCTCAGTATCAAATGCCTTCTAATCAGATCATCTGAAAGCTCATCAACAAGAGAAACAGTAGTCTTCTTTGTGTGCTCAAGGTGACATTACAAGCACATTTAAGGCACTGAAAAGAAATCAAAGATGTCTTTTGCTGAAGCCTTGAGTACTTTGCAGATGGCTTCTCTGGCCATTGATCAAAGTTATAATCAGGTCACATGGGACAAATGGTAGAACTCCAGGAGCCGACCAGGCAAGGCTTTTCTGGGTTAGAGGCAAATGCACTTGATGCAAAAGGTTCTGCTTATCCCCAGGGAGTGGGGTGTTCAGCAAAAGATGATACTATAGAAACACGTCATTTCCAACAAGTACACAGTAAGTGGAAAGCTAAATATTTTACTTTTGGGCCACTAAAGGTTGGAATCTTAGCAATTGTTCATTTTTAAAATATTTCTTCCATTTATCAAGTTTAGCAAGTGTCCTTTCCCCATTGTCCCTTCAGCTAAGTCTGTTTTGCATCCTGGCCCCCTCTCCTGTAAGGAGAATATTCCTCTATAAGTTGACCTTATAAAAGTGCTCCTTTTTCCTCTTTGTTCATCATCTATATGTTTGGATGTCTTAATCTGGAATTCCACCTCTGTACCCGCACCATCCATTTCAGTAGTATCATCTTATCATGTGGCTTCCTTGGGACAGGTACTTCATTCTTTATTTGTCCTTACTAATTTTGTCTCAATTATTTTCAGAAGAGGTATACTTTGAGGGGCATAGTGCACAGTGGCAATGAACAGGAAATCCTTGACTCGTCTTCAGTTTTATAGATAGCAGAATTTAGTAAGGGCTGAAGAGAAACCCCATTAGTAGATTAATCTTCTGGCTAATCTCAAGAGGTGAAGGAAATTCAGAGTAACCATCAGCTCATATGATCATGGTCAGTTGTGTATCAGTGAATCAGTGTTTGTGAGTTTTAAAAAAAAGAAGATCCCAACAACAGGGGACTTTGGTCAGGCTTTCAGACTGGAACTTAAGTAATGTCCAAGTTATGTTAACCTTCAGGTAGGGGAAAAAAAAGGCATTTTTCTTTTCTTTTTTTTTTTTTTTATATTTCACTGCATCTTGGCAGCAGTCTACATCTTGAAAGCTCTTATAACACAAACAAGGTGATGTACTGTTTGAAAACGAGCAAAGAATTCTACAGAAGCTCTGTGGCAGATTCTTAATGCTTTGAAGCAAACTGGAGTTCAATTGAAAGGGAATCCAAGATTCCAATATCCATTCTCTGCTTATCAGAACTGGACAATATAGGCAACCTGGATTTCCACAGAGAAATTAATAGCTTGAATCTCTCTTTTTCAGTCATTTTACAGTTGAATGTGAAGACTATATAGAGTCGTAAAGGTACAGACACAAAATGCAAACAGTTTTAAAACTTCTATAGCATTTTGCCTTTTATATCCAATCTGAGATACAGTGTCTTTGTCCTTATTGCACAAAACCCTTTTATCAAGGGATTGTTGGAAACAAAAAGGGCCGAGTTCAAAGAGTCTGTATTCAGAAAGCACCATATTAATTTGCTGAAGGTTTGAAGAAACACTAAATGTCCCTGAAGGTATCTCTGATGCTATAGAAAGATGCCCTCCATTAGGAAAAAATATACTTCTAACAATTACTCTGGTAATCTTAAATGCTGTGAATTATGTGGAAATATGAAAAGCTGATGGGGTTGATGGGTTGGCACTTCACAGTCCTGTTTCCAGAAGGTATGAATTTTACAAGGTAAATATTCACACTTTCCTCCCCCCCCCCCCCCCATACTAGGATATCTATTATAACTTCTCATACTTCAGGCAAATGTTTTTCCATAGGGGTAATATTTGTTTCAAGCATCTTGTAACTAGTGATTTCATCAAGAAAAATAAGTACTTATAAGTGCTTTTGGAAAGGGCATCTGTGATGTTGTTACGTATCTTAGGTCTATGTGCTGGGTGGTCTGATATTATTGTTTATTTTTATTATTTTCTTTGGAGTACCTATATTTTTATTAGAAGTTAAATGTACTTAAAATGGTTTAAAGCCTTGATTCAGTCAGTTGACAATTCAGACAGAATATCTGGTGGATGTTGAGACTATCAGTAATATTAATTTCTCTGCCAAGTTCTTCTCTTTTGGTTTAGGCACAAGAGCAATTGGTTTTTCACATGCTATCTGATGCATCTAAGTGTTGTACCCAATCACTGTTAACTGTAGAATCAGAGTAGAAACTACACAGGTGTCCTAAAGGGCCAAAAAAATATGCTCAGTCCTGGCACACTTCATCTTCCTGCCAGCAAGGGGTCGTGTGGCATCAGAGGCTGTTGTTCCTGGTAATAAGTAGCCATTGTTTGGAAGGTACAATACCAGCAATTTTCTAATCACTGGGTTAAGGTGGCAGTACTTCTTGAACTTGGCCTAATGGCACATTAATTTGTCATACTTTTTTTCAATCATCATGACAGCTGTAGGTTTTGTAATAGCTTTGGTGACTTGTGAGGTTTATTTGCATTGGGTTCATAATGGCTAACCTGACTTTGCAGTGAGTTGGGAGAATAATCCTTCCCACCCCCCCTTTCTCTTTTTTAACCAACAAAAATTCTGAAGTTTGAGTCCTTCTTCTATAAATACATTGTTTTACATCATTCTAAATGATGGAAGTGGCACTGAGAGCTAATAATGGCTTAGCACCATTTTACCTAAATACTTAATTATCCTTTAAAAATGAAATTATTTCTTCACCATGGTACAGCTTTTATGAAACAGTAATATTTATCAGAGACTGGAATCACTTGACCTCCAGTCTTTAGAAGACAGGGGAGGCTGTGGTTATCTCATGATCATCACACACCTGTGAAAATAAATGTTTCTATCGTCATTTTATTTCCTAAGACAATTGAGGTTTTTCTGTTACTGTTTTGTTTTGTTTTCCCAGCATCTCTCCCACTGTTTTCCAGTGCGAAATCAAAATAAATTCTATACCTTTTACCCATTGATAAAATTCTATTTAGTTCCTGGTGTCTTTTCAAGACAAAGAAGCAAAGAGTAGTAATTTGAGAAACTCATGAAGATGTGCCAAAACCCCTTTGGTTCTCCCTAAAGGAAATAGTTTCAAAATGTTGAACCTTTTATCTCAAAAAAATAGGTTATTAACTATTTAGCCCTAATTTTAAGGGCCAAACCAAATATGAGTCTGGATAACTTAGCTTTTGAAATTTAAATACTGCACAGTGCTATATGAGGCTTCAGATATCTTTTACTCATCAAGATGTTTCAGCCATGACAAGTCTTTTTCTTGGGTAACTGTACTTTTCATGTAGACAAGCCTGGGAAACAGTATTTTACTTTGGTGGACAAACAGAGAAGAAATTTAATGAGCTGAAGCACTGGCAAAGTTATATATCACAATCTTTTCATTCCTTTGATTAGTGTATTGCACCTTTCTTTGTGAAACAAAGTTAATTTTGTTCAGTTACTCATGTTATTTGGCACTATTAGTTCACAACCTTCTTTGTGTTATTGGATGCAGTCCCATTTTCCTGTGTTTTAAATCTATATAATGAGTTCAGAGGTAGTGTTGCTTACAATACTGATAGTTCATTTAAAAATAATTCAGTGATAGCATGACTCAACTTTTGGCAATGCTAGAGGAACTAGTTGTGATTTTCTATGAGCCTAACGCTACTATAATTGATATGAGAAAATGCAATTGCAAATTTGGTAATAGAATGTATTGGTGTGCAAGTCATAAAAGGAATAATACACAAGGAAATTACTCTTTAGTTCTAGAAATATTCCTGATATATACACCATTCATAGCATTCAATATGTATTAGATACACTGTCCAAAACTATTTTGATGGAAGTTCAAGAGTTGTATCTTTTATGTCTGAAAAATTCTAACTCTTAGATTAATTTTCTCATGATATGCATGTGTTCTGAGTCAAAATTTAATGCAAATAATGCTGCTATTACTCTAAGTAGCCTTAAAAATCTTTTGTGAAAGATCTGTAAAGAAAGGGGTATGTAAGTAGCTGAGGTAAGTTAAGATTATATTCTCAACGTTGTATTTATAAAAAGGTTGGGGATTTTTTGTTTATTGTTTTTTCTCTTATATATTAAATTAATTTTATTGTTTTCAATGTTGCTTTTTATGTGGGAGAGAAGTCACTAAGTAGATTATTAATATGTGTTTATATTTCAAGTCATACTTAAAGAATAATTCAGGATGGAAGGGACCTCAGGAGGTCTCTGGTCTAACCTGTTCAAAACATTGTCAGCTCTTGGGTCAGACCAGGTTGCTCTGGGCTTTGTCCAGTCTGATCTTTGAAACCTTCAAGAATGGAGAGGGCAAGACTTCTCTAGGCAACCTGTTCCAGTGCTCCACCCTCCTACCAGTGAAGAAGTTTCATTGCAGTTGTGGAAAGGGGCCATGTACCTGGTTTATCCTGCCCTGGCATGCTGCGTCTGCCTCAGAAATGAGTATTTACTGTTATTCGTCTGAAATAGAATGTAGGTGTTGTATGGTTTGTATTGTAAAAAAGTAAATTGTAAGACTCTTAACTTAATGACAATCTCCTGAGAATGATCTGAATAAATTAATATATCGTGCAAGTGGCCGTGTAATTTGACAAAGGCATT
Organism: Apus apus; assembly: GCF_020740795.1. Taxonomy (NCBI): domain Eukaryota; kingdom Metazoa; phylum Chordata; class Aves; order Apodiformes; family Apodidae; genus Apus; species Apus apus. The sequence goes on along the minus strand of NC_067294.1, from coordinate 12,072,912 downwards.
TTTCAATTAATGATTCAAAGAACTCATATTCCTTCCCTTTATGATCTTCTGGTGTGGTGTAATCTGTCCCTTATCTCTTGATTCAGTTACAGAGATGCTAATCTCACCATTATAGATGCAAGTGTCTCTGTATACGTTGTAATTCTCAGTCTTAAGATTTAAAAACTCTCAGAATAGGGTTTCTTTTTTCTGGGTAATGATCTAAATATTTTCATTACAACTGTTTGGCTCAGTAACATGTTTCTTGTTGTACACATCGAAAAGTCAATTCTCTGAATTCTGTAACTGCATTATATATATGTTGTCTTTATTGTGTAGGGAGCACAGATGTGAATAGTCAACTTTACAGGAATATATTGGAAGTGCATTTCTTTAGTTTGTAGCTTTGGGACTTGTGTCATATTTCTACTCGGAGCAATCCAGCACTTACATTTGCTGTCATACAGGCTTCTCTTAACTTGTGACTGAAGCATGACTGTAGCCACAATTTGAGATGTTACATCAGCCCAGGCAATTACCTTACATTATAACAGGGTAACATAACAGGGAAAAAAAAAAAAAAAGAAGAAGAAGGAATTGATTTAAGACATTATTCAGCCATATGTCTAAAAATACACCTTTCCAGTTTGACATTGTGTGTACAGCTACCATGGTCTAGAGAAGATTATACCACATTGGAAATAACAGCTTGTAACAATAGTAGTCCACAATTACCATCTGGGTGCTTTGTTGATGTGTGAAAGATGATTATCCAAGTATTTGATGTTTTCTGCAGAACCTCATACAACAATTCCTGGTAAAATCACTGCTTTTATCCTGTTTTCTGAAGCAGTTACTTGACAATCAACATATATTAGAAGCGAGTATGTGTTCAGTAGCAGAGACCCTTATTCAAGGCACAGTCCTGTTGTGGGCTGCTATGTGAACTAGTTTCATAAAAGCAGAGCAGACACCTGCATCTTAGTGTGTGGGAGCTCATCTGCATATACTGGAGGCTCTTCAAGAGAACAGGAATTTCTTTCTCCTGGTCGCAGCCTGGAACAGTCAAGTCTCTTCAACACCTTACTTCAGGAAGATTGATCGATCCCAAAACGTCACAGAGACAACCTGAGTGATACTGAACTGCTGGTAAGTTATCTTTTTGCTTTTCAATTTTGCTTATAGTCATTTGGGGTTTTTTTGTCTGGACCTTTGTAACCTACCTGACACACATTTGATCACTGTTTTGGGGAAACTCTGGAAAGGGGCAAACGCCACAACAGTAGCTGCTTCTTTTTCTTTTTACCCATGATCCCTCTCTATCTTCTTTTCTTTGCAGAGCTAAAATGAGTAATATAGACAGTAGTGCTGGTAACTCCTGTTCTGCCAGAATTACGTCCTGGGGGTGGGGTCCAGGCCAAGAAACTTCTCATTCTTCATGTACAACTGATAAGAATGTGCAGGGAAGATGAGCATCAAAGTGCTGCAAGTGCAGTGCACTTATACTGTAAGTGGCTTATGTTGCTGTAGCATACTTGGTGGTGGTGATGCTATATGCATGTTTTAACTAGAGTATTCCTTTCCTTTCAGCTTTCAGTTACAGCTTTCTGCAAGTATGGAAAGATCCACAGGCTCATTAGGTAAATGTGTTATACATTTCTCCTGCAAAACGTATCTAAGTTCTTATCAAGGTTTGTTCTCATACTGACCAAGCACTAACTTCTGCTTATCTCTGTTTTTATTCATTTAAGCAAAAATGGGATTCCAGAAGTGAGGTTTATTTTTTGCTAAAGGGCAGAAAACCCCATACCTCACTGTGGCCAGAATTTGCATTTTACCCTGTAGTGTGCTACTTACAGCAAAGCCTTCTCTTTTTCTTTTACAATGACCCTCCATGTGCTGCTGATAATGCTTTGTATTAATTTATTGTATTTGCTGAACATGTGAGATTTCTGAAAGAAATAAACCAGTGTGTTTACCTGTTGTATCTGTGTGTTTCATTTGAGTAAAACAGAACTCTGAGCACAGTAAAACAGAAATCTTTTAAAGTCTGCTGGGAGAAGAAAAGACTCCAGTGCTGGTTCTCTGTTTAACTGTTCTGTGATACAGAAAGAGAGAGAGATATTGCTAAATGAAGTCTATAAATAACAAAGAAATCAAGATTTTTAGCATTATCTAAATAGTGTTTTAATAACTTAAGAAAAATAATTTCTGACTGTATGTGTGCTGTTGTAGGCAAAAGCTGTAGTTGCTCTTGAAGTTAATATTTTGAATATTTTAAGAACATTACCCTTTAGAGGAAAAAATAACTATGTATAGCCCTGAAATATATAGTATTTTCATCAGAACAGATGAGCAGAGTAGTTTTTTAACTAGTACCATTCCCTGCAGAAGCACATGTAGGAATAGCAGCACTGATTTTTGTCTTTTTGCAGCTGGCAGTCAGCAAAACCAAGTTGGAGCCACAGACTAATTCTGAAGATGAAATACTCTTGGGGAGGGGATGGGGGAGGCATGTGTATTTCTGAAAATTACTGATTTCCAAGGTAGAGTACTGAGACAAGGTACGTGTCAGACACAGGCTTTGAAACATAAAACTCATTTGGTGTTTTGTCTTGGAAGCAAAAGAAATGTCTCTCTCACTCTCTCAGTCACTATGCTTAATGAAAACCAAGTCAGCCCAGTATTAACTGTCTAGAGAGAGACTCTTTCTTGAGACAAACCAGGGGAGAACTGGACACATGATGTGGGTATGTGTGTTGGGTTTTTTTCATGGACTCTGGCATAGTAAAAACAATAATCTGAATATTAACAATTGATATGAGAGTATGTTTATGAGATTAGGAAAGTATAGCTACTCACATTGAGCAGCAGTACTCAAGGATCTCATCAGGAGTTAGATGGCTTTATTTCCCTTCCATAACTCCAATGTAGTACTTTTCTCAAATCTTGTTGTGAACAGGGGCAGAGTTAGTGTTTGGTTTACTACCTTTAGTGAGAAGTGATCTTAGTCTTCTTCATATTGAATTTGAGTAAGATTTGATGAGTACAGTAGTAGACATTACTCTTGACAAGAACAAACCTGCTGGAATTTGTCACTGTGTTTCTTCTTTTTAAGATACAGTGCTAGTTCTTGTAGCCTACCCTGGGACACCCTGATCTCCTTAAGGGAAGAAGCCTGCTGTCTAGCTTTCTGTGCTGGTAGAGGTCAGACAGAATTGACCAGTCTTACTTTTGCTCACTCTTCAGTGCATAAACTCACTGGTTTACAGATAGAATATGAAGATTGCTGAAAAGTAGGCAGTTAGGTACAATAAAAATTGACTTAGCTAGTAATAATAAAAAAAGCTCTCTTGTATTGCTGTACCTGTGAGATAGTATCCAATCAAACAATACTACATTCTAAGTAGCTTTTCTCTCTCTGCTTCATAAAGAGTACTGCATCTTTTCTTTTTTTTTTGTCTGTATGAAATCTGCAGTTGGAAGAAACTTTCCTGAGGAAAGGGCTGGTGCACTTGTCTTTCCTTCTTGATTATAAGGTAGCACCTCCCACTGTGTCAGGCTTCTGTGAACACTTCTGGAAGTTTGTTTCTTCTTGGAATAGAAAAGCGTTATCTTGAATTCATAGTCTGATATTAACATGGTTGTTCTGGAGATGAGAAGGTTCTGAGGTTATATAAAAACAATGTAATTTTGTGATACCACTTACTTTTTCCAAGAAAGGTTGTACCAGAGGATCCCTGAGGTCCCTTCAAACCTGGTATACTGTGATTACATGATTGATTCTTTTACTGGGAAAATACCAAAGTTTTCAATGCAGCACCTTTTCCTTAAATATAAAGTGATTTAGGCAACGTACAGCAGCTGCTTGCTTTGTGTAGTTTTGTTTTGAGTTTGTTTTTGTAAAAAGAAAAAAGTCCTTTTTCCCTTCAGAGATTTGGATGATTGTGGGAAGTATTTTAGCCAGAAGGTAGAACAAAGCTCACTAGGAAGACTCCAGCTGGGACTGAAAATACATGTTTGTTGGTTCCACATGTTCATGAATTAACACATGAGGCTGCTTGACCAGCCAAAAATCAACTCATTCTGTTAAAAAGGAGATAAGACCTTGATTTAAGTGCTATTATTAAAAGGCTATCATTCTGTCTTGACAAATATATATCCAAATTTCCTAATTTGCTTATGAGTATTAGCTCTTCAATGAGTGTCTGACCTTTGAAGAAGTAAGCTCAGCTATCAGCTTGAATACTATCATCCCTAGTGAATTATTCAGAATAGATTACAAACTGCTTCCAAATGTAAGCCTTAAATAATTATGAAGATGATGAGTAGGCAAGCCTTTTAGTTAGATCTTTTCTTATTTAAATTGTTTTTCCCATCGTGATAAAAATATCAAACTATGCAGTAAAAATATCTGAGCAAAATATCAGAGTCAGTTGCACAGCGGAAGATAATTAGCAGATAGTGTGCATCTGTTCTTACAGCCTAAAAGAAGGGCAGATGAGCTGATGTGGAGCTCTGTGTACTTTAACCTGCACTATTTTCAGCCCATTGGTTATCTTAGTATCTGTCCACTGCATTGCAGCTCTCTGCAGATGAAGTATCTTAATTTAGTGTTATTTTCTCCAATGCATCCTACAGAGTATGTGGAACTGATTTTGCTGCTGATGGGAATGGCTGATGCCAGCGTAGTTTCCTGATCAATATGAATGAGGAATTAATGGCCAAAAAAAAATGCAAAGTCCATATTTCTCATTAAAATCTGACCAAAGAAATGTTGACTAAAAGCTCTCACCATTTAAAAACATTTGGGTAAGAAGAGGCGTTCTCATCTAAAGACATCATTGTTGCAACTGGAAGACATGGTTTGAAAGTGTGGGTGGTACCTCTTTTGAGCTGAATGTTGCTGGTGTCTCCTAATACCTGTTGGTTTTGATGTATGGTGATTCCTAGAGCCTTTAGTAAATGCATTTGTATTCCAAATTATTGTATGAGACTGGGAAAATGTCATCAGAGTTGGACCTGCAGAAGCGTTCTGCAATCATCGGTGTTACAGAGTGGCTAAATGAGGTTTTTCCTGTTCAGAGAGAAACTTGTGCAGTCTCCTCTTGATAGCCAGTGCTAGATATCAAAGCTGTGGGGTTAGGCTGCTCGGAATTGCCATCTGGGCAAAGCAGGTTTTGGTGCTTTGCATTGTTCTCAAGGGGGACCTGTCTGCTGTGACTGAGTACTCTCCTAACTTTTGGCATCGGTGCTTCAGTGTACGCAGCATGAAGTTCTTCTTGACTGATGTTTCTGAAGTGATCAACGTAGCCACATTTGGCAACAGAGCATTACAATACCAAAAGAAATGCAAAACTAAATACTAATTTGTATAACTGTTTAGTCTGCTTTTCAAATTAAATGCAACAGTTATTAAACACATTTAAATATAATTTAGGCTTTCTTTGTTTTTAACTGTTTTTCTTAATGAGGTAATTATTTGCTGTTATTTACAGGGTGTCTGCAGCTCAGTTACATATTGTGGCATTTTAAGTTGTTTGAGCTAGAGCAAAAAATCCTTGTATGATCAGAAAGACATCTTGGAATTTTCTGTTTTGCAAGGATGGATATGCTGGCTTATGAAGGCTTGATTGTGCTTCCATAAATCTTGCTAATGGTAGAATATTTCATCTATAGGACAGGGTTATTGTTCATTCCTCTTCCATTTTTTAGCTATCTGTATGCTCTGTATGACTGCTCTGAAAACTGATGATAGTAAAGAATAGAAAAAAAAAAAAGTTCTGTAACTTTAAGGGTATTTTAGGAAAGAAAAGGTGGCCTATTGGAGTTTAAGCCTTACACAGAATTTACTTTTCTGAACATGAAGAAAAGTTAGCATCTTCCTGAAGACTAACCTAGCTAGTTCAAATGTCATATATGCTTGATATGGATTATTTAAATTTTCACATTGTTAGAATCAAATATAAGAAGGTATAAAATGCTATTTATTTAAATATTTATTTATTATTATTTAATATATTTATTATTTATTTAATAATTATTTGTTTATTTTTATTTATTTATTTAACACAGATAAATAGTGTTTGCATGAATGGCAGATGGATACACTAGCATGAAGTTATTGTTGTATAAACAGTTGATTAAAAACCAAAACAGTTCAAGAAGCTGACATGTTTTACTCCAGGACTGTATTTGTTTTCCCCTCCTACCAGTCTGAAGCAGAGCCAGAATAAGTATCTCAGCATGTAACCTATGTGATTGCTCCCTTCTCTCCCCTCCCTTTTCAGATCTCAAGAAGAGTAAAGGTTGATTTGACTGATTTTCTAATCAAACATCAACTACACTTTCTGCATGTGATGGCATACACTTTCCCTTGAGATGCATACAAGGACCAGGAAGTAATAAGTATACTGCTGTTCATATTGGCTAGTATTTAAATATGCATAATGAGGACATCTTTTGGCAGTTGCAGCTGCAGAACAGGTTGAGCATTTTAGGCTTGGAATTTGTAAATTTGTGTTAGGTCTTTGTCTAGGATAGCACTGGGAAGAAGGTATCACGGGTGTAACTTCTGTGCTATGCTGTGCTACGAAAGTAACTTAAAAGAGAATGAACACAGGTGTTCTTTGTGGGTTTCTTTTGGTTTGGTTTGTTGTGGGGTTTTTTCAGTTTCTTTTTTTCTGAGGGAGAAATTGCTACCTGCAGACATGGGCTGGCTTCAGTGTCTGTTGCATATGATGGTGAAAGAGAAAGCTCATAAAAACATATGATGTTATAATCCATGAAACCTTATTGAAAGATGGTTGTTTAATGTTCTCTGGAACTAATAGTTGCATTTCTGGGTTTTGAGCAATGTCAGATTGTTATTACTCCTGGCATTGGGTGCTCATGAAATTGGCAATGTTCTGGATTGCTGTTTAGGAACGAATGTATGTCTGTTAAGCCTGTTTTGCTGTCTTGCTCTGGAAATAAGAATTTGTGTGGTTGTTTTGTTTTTGTTGTTTGTTTGTTTTTCTTGTTATGTTCTTCTGGTTTCTCCTGATATTACTGCTTAATGGGCATCATAATTTGGGAATTATGTATTAACTGTAGCTGGTCCTTATATCTCAAAGAAAGCCAGAATGAAGAAGAAATGGTGATGTTTATGGTTCTGTTTCTCTTTACAAAATGGACTCAGCAGAGGAGGGAATGCTGTGCTGCATCGTTTAAAGATGCCATATTGCAGCAAGTATTTCCAGCATTTAAAGATGAGCATGTAGGAATGAAACAGAAATCTAGTTTTGGATTCTTTGTGCCACATGGTTTCTCATTATCCATTGTTTCAAATCTGGGAGTCATCTTTCTTAAACTAAGATTTTTCAAGAAAAAACTTCAGCCTTCAGCACGAAGGCAGAATAAGACTATTGCTTCAAACATGGATATGCCTGGGATCTTCCCTGCCAGTGCACTTGAGTAATGGGTGAGCTGTGGTCTATGTCCAGAAAGTGGAAAGAAGCTGTCTGTTTTCTGTCTTCAAACATAATTTTATTCCTCTCTGGTATGTGTTGTACTCGGTCCTGCCCCTTAGTTGTAAGGAGTTGTCTGTCTTGTGATTAATGTCAGCAGCTGGTGGTGGTTATAGGGAAAGGTAGAGATGGCGTATTTAAACAGTCAGTGAGTTTCATAATATTAGCATGTTCTATCTAAAAAGATTGTTATAAAAGTGTCACACGTGTATAAAGTATTATTCAGCTTAGTACTTTTAAAACAATATGCAGTAGCAGTGCAAAATATTTTTTTCTTGCTAAAAGTCATAAAACAAAGAGCAACGTTTACTGTTTTGCAACATATGCTCGTGCTGGCAAAAGTAGGGGCAGAAAACATGTCAAACGACAGTGCTTAGAGTATTAAAATTTTAACAAAATGTCAGAGAAAACTGGAAACTGGTTAATCCACAGAAATCTGTCACAAAGATTGCATTGATTTCCGTATGAATTCTAGTGACATATGGGAGCTTAAAATATAATCTAATGATATATCTCTACCGGTGAGATGTTTATGTAACGGGGTTGCAACAGAAATGTCCTTGTTAATTTATTAGGATAATGAAAGTCACAGTCTTTTTAGAACAATGCAAAGAACAAGTTTTACTCAAAATCAATCAGTGCTGGAACCAGAGCACTTCTTTTCCTTCTATAAACTTTTATGAAAAGAGAAATTATGCATCCGGTTTGGAGTATGCTGAAGATTGGCAGCCTTTCGTATGGAAATCTGTACTGCTGCTGTCTTCTGTTCTCATGGATTGCTGCTCTGGGCATTAGTGTGTGTAGCCCAGCAAAGAGACACTATAGAAATACAATATAAACTGCAATTGATGTGCCCAAGTGGGAAGACAAAACTTTGTTCAGATGAAGCTCTGAGGGAAAGAATTTCATACAGGAATTATCAAGTCAAGGTAATTTCCAGTGGAACTGGAATTTGAAAAGCCCTGCCCATAACACTGAAGAAGAATCCTAAATTCTTTCAATGTGTTGCAGTCTATAAACTAGGGACTTGATTACTGTGCTGCTTGGTGTTATAGACGTGCTATTATGTGAAAAAATGTTTGAGTCACAGTGAATTTCTAGTATTCATATTGGTTGTCTGTGTAAATAATTTCTGTGTTATGGAAGGTTTTACATCCAACTATTTTTTTGATGAACGTGATTTGTCATGTGGCAAGCTATATTAAATCACTCATGTCACATAAAAATGTATCTGATTTTGTTAAAATTGCACAGGTGATGCAGTTAAAATACTTTCTAGTATACTTTATGTCAGTGTCTATACTTACAGCAATTAATCAAACCCTGGGACAGGGAAGCAGACGTCTCTTTACTAGATTTTTTTCTCAAAAGATAAACTGGTGCTAAATATTGTGCCTGAAGAGCTTTGCTGCAGTTGCTGCCACAGCAAGGCAGCGTTTGCATGTGATGGTGAAGTGGCATTTCCCAGCAGGTCTCTGGCTGAGCAAGTGTAGGCATGGGAGAGGGATGGCATGTCCCAGACAGCTTGGTGCTCTCTGGGGAGACATGAAAGCCATTCCACTGTGCTGGGCTCTCCAGCACCTGGGAAGTGTCAGTGCCCAGGAGGGAAAGTTGTCATCAGTCTTATGCTGTTAGGAAGAGGAGTTGGAAGGGCTCAGATCTTCACAAATTATCAGGCACTCTTTGTCCTGGTCACTGTTATAATGGTCTAAGAGGGCATATTCCAGCCTATTTTAAAAAGTTAAGTTTTGCATTTCATAATTATTTTAAATACATCCCAGGATTGAGGAAATCCTATCTGATACATTGCTAGAGAAGATTAGTTCTTTTAAAAAAGTGTGGAAGTTATTACTGCATATGTGTGCAGATCACTTTTGTTCTGAGTGATTTTCTGAGTACCCTGTATGCACCTGAATATTACACTTCTTTCATGTTTTCTTACTTTCCTCTCTCTTTTTTTTTTTTTTTTTTTTTTTTTTAGCTAATAATAGTGGGAGATAAATCAATGTCTATAAGGTTGTAAGGTCTCAGAGTAGATGCATTTCTTTTTATGGATCAAGATTTCTTATTCTACATTTACTACTAATTTGGTCACTTCTGTGACCTGTGAAGATGTCTGTCTGTGCTATAGTTTCTTTTTCTGCTGTATCAGTATTTATCTGGCTAACAAACCCTGTGTAAGACTTGAAGCTGTTGTAGTCTAGAAATATTTGGTTGTTAGCAGTATAGAATATTAGAAAGAAGCTGCTCATAGTAAGAGAAATATAAGTGAAATACAATGTAGCATCTAATAGAGAAAGGTACTACCCTGGAGTAATTACTGAAGTTCATTGTATTTTCAGATTATCAGCAATACTTGCTATCAGCATTATGCCCTTTACATCTAATTATCTCTTTAAATAAAGTGGGTTTTGTAAAATCTCTTCTTCCACATCATGTTTTATGATGTGGGCACCCAATGATTCCCCAGGAGAAAGCACACTGTGTACAGATCAGCCCCATTAGTGCAAACAGCTTAGTAAGATAATACTGGAGTCTCTGATACATTATTTTTAGCTGAATATTTCTTGCTTTTCTTACAGATTCCAAGCAGAAATTGATAGCACCAGGCACTATATGGGAGTACACTGATCTGATTAGTCTCTGAAGTTTATTGGCTATATATGCTCTCTGTCCTGCTTGAACAAAATTAACAGATGATATTTTGATATATTTACTTAAAAATGTTTATATCCTATCAGTACCACATACAACATTTTAAAAAGAGTAATTCAGTATTCTTTATATATTTTCAAGGCAAGTAAATTCTTTCGAGCAATCAATATCAGCAAGATTTGAAGAACAGAGCAGGTATCTTGAAGTCCAGGGGATCAAACGCATTTCATCTGATTGCATTTATGTAAAAGAGGCATGAACTGGTCCCCTTCTTCATTTCTTTGACTGTGTAAGTCTTGTTTTAATCTTGCAAAACAGAGAAATACTATGAATTTCGCTAGTTAAGAGAGTGTAATTTTCAGAAACACTTAGTCCAGCCTCCTTCTATTTGAAATGGTTCTACTGGGGCATTTATTTTTATTTTTTTTTTTACTGGGGAGGAAGTTGACCTTGACTAAACACTTGGAATATTGAGGGCATTTGCACATCAGAATGTGAGTGCAGTGGGGAATAAAAAATGTTGCATTTGTGTCACAACTGATCTTCACCAAGGGCATAGAATGTTTTGTCTTTTCTTTTAAAACTGTAGAGTATCAAGTAAGAGAATAAATGTTTGTCACAGGGAACAGACGTTCCTTTGTAGAAATTCAAAAAAAAGCCATAAAAACAAATCAAAAAGGCACAATGGGGAGCAGAATAAACCCTGTTGCACATGTTGTTGATAACAGCAGAGCTCAAAGAGACTGAAGGATCTAGAATATTTCAATGAGGGACCCTCAGGTCAGAGTTTGCAGCACAACTTGAGCAACAAGCTCATACTGGTTTGGATGCTGCAGTTATTTTGTCATCTTCGCAACCAGCCAGCCAGGGCTTTTGTCTGATTTCTAGTCTGGGTTTGAGCTCTGTTTTTTGGGGCTTGGTTTTTTTGTTTGGTGTTGGTTGTTCTTTTATTTTCCTTCTCCTGAAGTGTAAACCCTGACAGCAAAGGTGAGAGGTCAGAACTAATCAGGACTAAAGGTACAGATGAGATAAGATAAGATAGTGTATGATGTTTTCTGTTTGATACTTGATGATAAATTTAAATAGTGAGATTATGCTATTACCTGCTTCTTTACTGAGTTAAATATCAAACTGATGTGGAATATGCAGAGTATATTTACTTGAGATCACTGGTACTTAAATATTATTTCAGAGAGGCTGAATTTTATATAGCTTGCTTCTTCAGTATGTGAAAGCCACAAATGTTAAGTTCTTTACAAAAGAGTAAAGCTAAAAGGAAGAGTACTGATCAATGCAGTTATGTCATGTACCAATATTTTTTTTATTGCTTAAATCTGATAGTTTGGATAAGTATGTGATGGTTAAAGCCAAAGAAATGTATGCAAGGCTATTCCTTGTGCATTTTTTCAGCTTTCTTACAGCACTTTGGCCCATTTCATTTATAAACCTTTTCTTATTAAGGGAATGCATTATTAGGAGGAAGAAGAAAAATATATGTGAAAAAGTAACATAAGGTGGGACATCTCCAGTAACAGCTGATCCAGCTTAATTGTGGCTGCTCCTAGACAGAAAAAAAGCCACAACAAAACAACCACAACAGTTGGAATTAGTACTCTTTTCTATTAATCAAGTTTGTGGTTTTTTTCAAGCACATCAATTAGGATGTGGGAGAGGTGTGAGTGTGGGGGACTGTTGATTTTGCAGTTATTGCAAATTCTTAAACTATTCCTGTAGTTCATTATATGTCTTAAGAAAACAAGAGGAATTTGTAAATACTCAATAGGAAAAAAAAACACCTTTAAAATTGGTCTGTTCAAATATATGCAGTGTATATGTGTCTGGATATATGTAGGTAAGCTAACATGAGGTAGCATTTTCATTTCTTCTGAAGCATGAGTTGTCTATTTAAAGTACTAGGTGAATGATATGTGTACTAATACAGGAATCTAGGTGTTATGAAATTTAATGCACAGAAAATAAATGGAAGAGGTGGAATGACTGCCTTAAAGGCTCAGTTATTAAGTACAGCCTTGTATGTCAATCAAGTTGAGGGTGATCTCCTTGTGTAAGTGACTCATTGTTCTTTTGTCTTCCCACAGAAGCATTTATTTGCTGTTTAAACTATTGACCAGTCAAAGTGAACTGTGAGAGATTTTTTTGTCATTATGCTATTGTTACTGCATGCAATTAAAAGCATTAAAAGTACACTGCTGGGTAGCATCCACTCCAGCCATCTTCAACAAAGCTAAAAGCGTGTAAGAAACACATGATTTGTTAAAATAAGGTGAACTAGATGAGAGAGATTTTTCCAGGAATTTTTATTTTATATTCATTCAGCTTAGATGAAAGAAATGTTAAGAGTCTGTATGTTCTTACCTTTCCCTTTGAAGTTACATCTCAATTAAAAATATTTATATGTCTATGGTTTCTCTCTGGTTATGCCTGTATCAGTCTGTAGATAAGCTTCAAGCATTGCACAGAAATATGTAGAAATTGTTTCATGTGTCTGTGACTCCCAGCCTGAGCCTCAGAAACATGTTTCTCTCAGAGCAACTACATATGTTCCTAGTTGCATTAACTCCCAGAGTGGTGTGTTGCACACAGTAGAATTTCTGATCTCTGTTACCAACAGTCTGTCTTGGCTTCCTGTCACAGCCCTTTGTGACCTGGGTGGCTACAGACTGAGAGCACAGTGGGAAGGGTAGCAATAGTGATCAGCACCACATAAACCTCCTGTTGTGGGAGACAAGGCAATAATGGCAAGTGTAGATTGAAGCCTATGCTGTAATTCTTTATTTGATGTGTGTTTTGTCAGATTTGGAGCAAAGCTGGAGTCAAAATTGCAACTTCTAAAAGAAGTCTGCAATAGACAAATGGAAAATAAGTCTAGAGAGGGCTTTTCAGAAGGAGGACTGCCAGTGCTAGATTCTTGTCTTTACTCAAAACAGGTATTACCCCACAGAGCTTTTGAGATACCTGTTCTTCAGAAGTTCCTTAGCAATCAAGGTTTTGGAACTGAAATTCTATTTAAGGAATTTTAAGTCACATGATAGTCTCTTAAAAGTGTTGATTCCTACATATTGCAGTTTTAGAAGCAGTTCTGTTCTGGGAAGAGTTAAAATACCTGATTTTATAGATGCAGGTTATGATTTTTGCTAGGTGCACACACAGGAATTGAGTCATTTCTTTAATCAACAGCTTTCAGCCACTTTACAGTGACTAATTAATGTCACTTGCTGAGTGAGAGCAGACCTAGGGTAACCAAATGCTCTAGGAGAGAAGTGGATTGGGAAGAAAACCCACAGTGCACAAACAAGTAGCATTCAGGCAGCACCTTGTGCCCTGGAGACTTTCATGCCAGTTTAAAAGCGACTTCACAAAGCTAATATGTCTACAAAATAAATCTGTTGAAACTGTATATATATTTAATAAACCCACTACTGAAAACACAGTAACTTCTATAGTTTTCATGCTTTTGTGAGATGGACTTAAAAAACATTCTGATTTTCACTCAAGATCCTCTGTACCTGTGATCACTTGTATTCCAGCCAAGCTATTTATGATACTCTAAATGTTTTTCACTATTATTATCTGATTGTTCATGTTCTTTCTCCCCTCTGCAAGGGCCTTTTGCATTATTTCTCCCTATTTATGCCACATGGAAAAGAGGTTACAAACATGATTATTTGTGTCATATTGTAGGCAGAAAGGCTTGTCTGTAGTCGTTCCTACTCCACTTAGACACTATGTACACCTTCTCCATTGAAGTGTCAGAACATAATGCATAAATTCATATAAGGCAAAGCCAGATAGTTTGACATCTTCAGTATCCTTTTGTTTGCTAGAAGAAGACAAAGTGCCTCGTGTTTTATTGCTGCACTGAAATTGTGAAACTTTTTTAATAGATCCTTAATGCATTTTCACTGTCATAATTAACACATGGGATTTTGTACATGTTAGCTGAAGGATTAACTGCTTCTACCCTTCCTCATGATAAACAGTGTCATCTTCCCCTTTTATTTCTTCAGCACTACTCTGTGTAGTATATTAGATCAAATGATACCTAGTACCAGATATTTCTCTTTTTCCACTTTTCCAAAAAGGAAAGCTTATTAATCTGGCTATAGCATGTTCATATACTGGTGAACTAGCCACATAATTTCTCAATTATTTTTTTCATATTTCTAAATATTTTTTTTCTTATATTAAAGCCTTAAGTCATAGAAGTTGGTTTGGGGAATCAGTAATATATAGACTTAATCAGTTTCCCAAATCACAAGACTTTCTTTTCCCTTCAGTAAAAGTAATTGTAAGAAATAGAGAGCATATTCCTTCATTTTATGATTAAATGTTATTTTCAATATTGAATAAAAAATGCTGAAGGAGAATGAAAGTAATGGTGCTTCTTATTTCCGTTGTTTAAAATACAGCCTTGAGGCAGGGTGAACATTTTTGAAAGACTCTTTGCATTTCTGTTGAGAGACGCTGCCTGAATCTCTGAGTGTGGTTTTCAAAATCATTCTCTCTCTCTTTATGCAATTATCAAAGCTTTAATCTTGATGCTTTATTTGTCCTGCACTGCAGCTACATGTGGATTTACTAACAGTGGGGTTTATTAATGCTGGGTTTCTGATATCTTTTCCTTTCATCGTTAATAGGGTAGGATTTTAACTCGTAAGTATAATGTTGATGGATATAATGAATGCCTTAATCGGTGACTTCATCTTTTCACCAGTGAGGCAGTCCAGTGACTTGCTGTTAATGCTAATGAAGTTGTGAGTGATCTAGGGAAAAACATGACCTGCAGTAGTTTAAGAGAGTAGAATTGAATTTGGATTTTAATTCACGATGTTGGTAACTGTAACAACAGATGTAGAAAGTGCTCTTATTTGACTTCACAAGGTATCACTTCCAGAATTGTGAATGGTGTTCCCATGGATGTTTTGCATACATATCAAACACATACCAACTTTCTCCTAAGCAAGTAAAAAATACCAGAAGAATATAACAGAAAATGATGGTGTTTCTGTTTGTGATTTGTTTCAGTTCATTGCTAAGATTTCTGCTCTTGGGAAAACTTAAACAAATTAGCGATCTGTATTTCAGGTGCTGTTCCAATGCCTTTAAGTAAATCAATGTTCTAATTGCTATTTCAGGAATGTGAAAGATAAATAGTGGGATTCAAAAAAGTCTCATATCAAGTGAACTTTACAAATAGAGTGGAATGGAGTCTTTGTGGTTCTGTATAAGTTGCTAAGAATGTAGTCTTGGCCATCCTCTTAGATGAGGCGTTCCAGTTGAATCCCAATGAGAAAGCCAATTGCATTCACTGCTCACCTTCTCTGCTTGTTTGACCTTGTTTTCTTCTAAGAGGGACAAACTAGCAAAGTTAAAGATGCTAAGAAGTGGGGTTAAAACTGTGTGCAGAAATATGAAAAGCATATTTCAGTATTTCAACACTATTGCTTCTGTTGGATTAGAATTTTGGAATGAGTGAGAGACTAGTGTCCAAGGAGGCAGTGAGGCAGTGCTTCTCTGTCTAAGGGAAACAAGGATCTAGCAAACATAATATAAATTACAACCCAAATGTTTGTTAGTACACATTTCTTGTCACTTTGCACTTCAGAACAGGTGTTAGCCACAGTCTCCTGGCAAAACTGTATCTTTGCTAATTAAATTCTGCCCTGCTAAATTCTCCCTGAATTCTTAATTGGATTTTGTGTTACTCGCTGTATGCCATAAATTGTTGTGTGAGGCTGCTTTGTGCTATTAAATGGTTGCATTTAATTGGTAAGTGACATACTCCTTATCCCCTAAAGAGTGTCTTATCATTTGTGAAGTGATTTAAAACTGATTAATGCTGGTAGCTACAATCCTTGAAATCTCCATTGGACAAAACTCATTCTTGGTTTCTCCTAGTCTTTTTAAGTGATTTTATTTGGCTAAAAACTGTTAGAGAATTGTCTTAAGAGAATGTACAGGTAGAACTGTAAAGTATTTCCTTCAAAAAAAGAAAACCCAAATTAATCCCTGCTGAAAACTGATTCAAAAAGAGAATATAGTATAAAGACAGATTATAAAATGAACTGAGCTGAAACATTGTTCTCATGAGGCAGACATATTTTGGAAGTATGCTACCAAAAATTGTTTTTCTCTGTGCTTTAGACCATTCACAGATTAGCACTTTGTAACATGCTACAGATAAATTTGCACTTACTGTGAATATGTAATTGAACTGGATTTGGGTAATAATAGAGCCATAAACACTTCATACCCACCAAAGCTGGAGGCAGACAGCTTGAAAGCAAAATTATTTCCTCTGTTTTTTTCCCTATGTGATTCTAATACATTTTCCTTTTTAAGACAAGCTTTCTTTGTTGTAATGATTTTTATTTTTTTCCCAAATTGGTTTTGATTTTTGTCTTCCTGTAATTTAAGTGCTTAAATACTTCTAGTCTTTTCTGAACTGAAAGCAATTTTCCATTGATAATTCTGTTTTTCATATGATGATGATTATTATTAATGCTTTCTAGTGTCGTCGTGATGGTAAAAGCAAATGAAAGCAAGTACCCAGTGTTAGCCTGGGTGGCATTCTTCCTGATCACATTTGTGAGCTGAAAAATGCCTGTTGGTAGATCTTTAAAAGGTGTAAACCCTTGTAACTTGTAAGTATTGTTATACAGTCAACACCAATGACTGAAGTATTGACATGTAGTAACTGCAGAACACAGATGAAACAAGTGTAATTGCTGCTCCACTCATGTTAAAACTGTACACACTTAAGAGATTGTTTTCAACAAAGGCAGTGAAAATGCAGTTGAGATATAACTGACTTAAGCTATTTTCCATATTTAATGATGAGTCAAATAGTTATACTGAACAGGGCCATGAATACATTTGCGTTATTGAACAGGGCAACAGTTTGATTAGTGCACTATAGACTTTTTTTTTTTTTTTACAATTTAAGCTGAGAAACTGTCCCTTATGAATACCTACCTGTGGTTAAGTTGCTATTTGCTTAGCATTTAATTCTATTAGTCCCTTTTTTTCCCATTTGTCCTTGTAATTGTTCTACAGATGTCAATCTATTGCATGCTGGTGGTTCTGGTATTGGAAGGTTTTTCTGTCAGTGATCTCCAGCTCTATGTACAGTAAGGTTGCAGGAGAATTTGGGGTGTGCTCCAGGAGATGCAGAGGTTGAGCACAGAGCTTAAACTCAGTGGTGCATCCCCTCAGAGAGATGCTGCTCACCATCCTGCTCCTGGGTTTCTCCTGGGCTTCTGGTATTTGCTGTGCTTGTGACCTCAGGAATACGGGTGCTTTGTGTTTTCCAAGGTTGGGAATGACCCTCTCCTTTATGTTCCCATGTATTTATGTTTATGATATGTAGTATAGTGTTTACTGAGAGTTCCATCTAAAGGAACAGTCTAGCCTATGTGGTCCTCCAGCAAGGGCTACTTCACTTGAAACCTTTTAGCTATGTCTTTGTATCTGTCTTTACTCACAATTTGTAAACAGCACTTAATTGTTGCAAGTTTGTGGACCAGAATGGTTTTTGTTTTGCTTGAAGAAAAAGTGTCCTATTTCTTCCCCTTTGACTCAGCAATTTTTTAGTTTCAGTAACTCTTAGTACTTTACAAAACAGGAATCACACTGGAACTTTTTTTCCTGTATGAGTGCTTGGTAAAGGGAAGGTAATAAGGTATTTCTTAGCCATTTCACCACTGTAAGTACAAATTGAATGTAACTACAGACCTTGTGCCCAGGAAAGCATTGAATTTGCAGCCTTTGCAGTCATCTAACAGCTCTCTGAGATGTTCCAAGTTATAGAGGCTGTTAAAACCACTTGGGACAGTTCAGCTTTTCAGTGTTCCTACTTCTAACTTGTGACAAAATGACATGATAAAAGTCTCACGAGACACACCAGTATCTTCAGCTCTGTGCCTTCCAACGGTACGTGTTACATATTCCCATTTCTTCTTTGCTACAAAACAGGCCTTTCATTCTAACTATTAGACAAATAGTTTCCTTAGATGGTAGTAGTAATAAAATATTTCCTCATAAATACTACAAGATATGTACTTGTAACATAAAGAGTCTGCAGCAGTAATTCAAATATCATACAAAGCTGGAAGCACCACAGGTAGGAAAATGGCTTAATAAGCTTGTTGATAAGGTGGCTGTTAGATACCAGGAGCACTGATGTGCTCCTGAGCTGTGACATCCTCACAGAGACTGAGGATGCTACAGAGCAGGGGAGGAATCCAATTTTCATGTTTACAGTACCAGAGCTTAGTGCACTTTCAGCTTCTTGCTTCTATGCAGAAGCAGTATGTTCCCTGCAAATAACAATTTTATGATTCATGAATCCCATAGATGCACCAGGATAACAGTTTCCAAAGTTAGCAAATAGGAATATAAATGCAGATACTGACACGCATGATGCAAATAAGCCTTGTAAGGAAATGCTAGGAATGTAAATGTGCAGGCAAGAAGGCAGTTTAAAGAGGGAACACAAAAGCATGTGTGGAATACCTTAGGCTCATGTGAAAATATTTTCAAATTGCTTGTTTGTTTGTTGGATTAGGTGGGGTTTTTTTGGTGGGTTTTGTTTGGTTTTGTTTTTTTGTGGGTTTTGGTTTTTTTTGTTGTTGTTTTTATTGTTTGTTTCGGGGTTTTTTGTTTGTGTTTGTTTTTTTAGTTTGGAACAGTATTTGAGTCATAATTCCTACAAGAATGAAGCTGTGCAGTTTTAAGTGTCAGAAAAATATAGTGATTATGAATTACTAATAATAGCATTTTCCATTGCTGCATTGTGTATTATATATTATTGTATTATTAATGTATTTTTCTCATAGTTTTTTTGAAGAAGGGTGTTTCTTTCAAAGGCACGAGAGAGGTATAGTCCACATGGGCATCTCAGAATAATACTGTAGTGCTCTAACTTCTGACTTGAGGCAGATTCCCTTTTATGTATGTTAAAATATTGTACTGAATTCTTTTAAATGAACATTTACATGCAGATATCCTGCTTTTCCAGCCCAAGAGGCAACCTTATGTAATACGTATTTGCATTCTGACACAGTTACAATTCTAGAGCTAGAAGAAAACAGAAAAAAAGTCAACAGTGTTAAACTCTGCTTGCAGGGAGAAATTCCTTTGAGGGTTGTCTTTATGTCATCTCAGTCACAGCTACTTCAAGAAAGAAGCATAGCCTATTGCTACTCAGAAGAAAAGTGAGTGTTAGAAAAGCTATAGACAATTTTGTTAACTTTAAAAACTTCTGAAATGTGAAATGTTATAATGCAGTCTTGTTGGTATGATGGTACCTGGGAACCACAGAGGAATGCAGAATACCAAGTAAAAGAGGATATTGCCCAGAGAGTAGGATTTAACGTGGCTTAGTGGTACATAAGCCAAAACTTTAAAGTGGGCTACAGTAAGGGAGCTCTTCTAATGAGGAAATGTGAAAGAAGATTGCTTCTGCCGAGGGTTTCACAGCAGGTGGCCGCTTAACAGCATGTTTGAGGCTTTTCAGGGCTAGTCTCCTGTGCCAGTTAAATGCAGGGAGCTGAAATGCATTCTCCTTCTTTGGCCTTGTTTGATCTCCTGTTAAAACACTTGCATTTTGTTACCCACCAAGCAACTTTTCTTTGCTTACCATTTCTACAACCTGGAGGGTTGGGTGTCAAAATAATTTATTCTTGCCTCTTTCAGCATTCTAGAAAAGTAGCTGGGATAGTGCCAACAAACTTGTGCTGTCTTTTCTGATGTAGGTGTCACAACAGGGTTTCCTACAGAAAAGTCCTCTGAGCTCCCACTAAAATATTCTGAGAACCAGGCTGTGTAAAGGACATCTAGGAATGTTACAGGTCTATTGCAACTTTGGGAAGATATTAATGTAGTTCTAACAGGATCAGGGTGATTAATTAACATTCTTTTAAACTTCATTCACATGGTTCTGTAGGAATAGTTGTCCATAGCAAAGGTAAATGTAATCGTCCTCAAAAAACCTTCTAGAAGACAGAGAATTTATTCAGACAGGAAACTATGTTAAGAAAAAGTTCCCAAATATATATATTTATATATGTGGATGACTTCAGAAAGAGTCATTCATTGTAACTTTCTCATTGCTAAGATAAAGCTGACTTTTGCAAGCTCAGTTAAGTGTCCAAAACCAACCTTAATTCTACATGTGTGAAAACATATTTTTTAATGTTTTAGTGATGCCTAGCTCTTATCAAGGACATCTTTTAGCATGTTGTTGTTGGACAGTCAATAAGGGCAATGTTTTATTCTTTCGTAATCATATCTGTACTTAAAAGTAGAGGGGTTTTTAGATACTGTGATGTTTCTGGTACTGCAGGTGAAGATGAAATTTCAGAGCATTGCCTCATACTACATTGCAAGCTAACCTATCTTAATGAATAAATATTTTTCTAAATAGAACAAATGGCACAGGCACCTGACAGCAGGGATTTCTTCAAATTACATTTTTCTCTTTGTGTCCTTGGATATTTAATACATCAATGTAATAATTAAACAGAGTGGAATATTAATGCAGTTTTATAAAAATACCTTAAGGTTGCCACAGGTTGTTAATTTTTCCTTTCATTTTTTTTTTAATATGCATCAACATCCAAAATGGAGGCTGATCATGGGTTGTGGAGAACTTATATGAAAGATCAAATGTTGTAAAATATTAAAAATTGAGCTTATGTAGATGATGCTTTATTGATTCATGTTTGGATATACCCCTTTCTTCTGTTTCCAATTTTGAAAAGGCCAACTTATTGAAACAGATCAAAGGGCAGAAGTCCAACTTACATAGTCTTTCAATGAAATCTTCTCTTTAGTAAGAAAACTGGGAGATTTATTTACCTGTTAGAAAACAATATGAAATGTCTGAGCCCCTTTATCTCTTCCAGAGTATATATAATTGTTTTGAACACAAATTTTCCTCTGCATAAATTTCAAGTTAATGTAGCCAAATGAGATAAAATTGTAGGGATCAGCTCAAAACGTGAGGTTGACTGCAGATTACAATGATGAGATCAATGGTAGGTGCAAATGTAAGTATTTGTTTTCCCCGCATAATCTTTGTCCTTAATAAAAGGTGAGAGTAAAAATAATTTCTCATTTACACCCACTCAGTGTACATTTTACTATAGAAGTTCTGTTCCTGGAAATGTGGCCTACTCCAGAGTAGAATACAGTCACTAAGAATTGCTTTCAAACACCAGAAACAGTTCTCAGTTTTATGCAAAAAGTTGAGGTTTGGGGCATTTTGATCAATCCTCGGAACTATCTTTTTGTAATACAGTTAAGAAATTCAGTATATATTTGCATCAAAGTACAAAAATCATTCCCTCTGCACTCAAGTTGGATTGCTAATATTATGCAAAAAGATAACAGTACTTTCAAATTGAATAATTACTTACACATATGCCTGATTTAAAACCACATAAACGATTTCCTGTTTGATTCTTCGGTTGATAAGACTGCATGCAAAAATCTCTGGGTTTAGTTATTTTGAAAATGTGTCCTTATTAATACAGGTATTTCCTCTAATCTGCAGGTTAGATACCACCAAATTAATTTTCTCAGATATTCATAAGCATGGCAGAGGAAACTTGCCCAGGGAAGCCTAAGCAGAGGTTGAAACAGGCAGATAAGTTTCAAGGTACTGGCAGGTCTTCAGAATGGCTTTGGTTGAGGGTATGTGCTGTCAACAGAACAAGGAGGCCAGGACAATAGCGTAAGACCAGAATGGTGGTGTTTACTACCTTAGATGGTTGTGGCTTCCTTCCACTCATTCAGAACAGCTCTGACTGACTTCTCATGGGTGATGTTGCCCTCACTAAACTCAGTCAGATTATCCAGTTGTTACAGGCTGCTTATGCAAAAGAAAAAGGTAGTGTGGATCTTTTAAAAGACCTATAAAGCTGATTTTTGTATACTATGCATGTTTTTAATGGTTCAGACCTGTAGGAAGTAACAGAACACTGCACAAGCCCACTGGAAATATCACAGTCAAACAGAGCTCTTGTCGATCTCTTTGTTTATGGATTTTATATAATAATCTAAAAAATATTTCAGAGACGTATGATTACTGAATTTTGTTCAGGTGTTTCAGCCCTGTGTATCAACTATGTGCACTTAATTATAATCCTTTTTCCACTGCAGGTTTTTGTGTATGGTAGAAGGACCAAGTAGGCCTTGAGTAATCTCTTGGCATTCTGAGTTGGCCCTTCAGTGTGTTTACCACAGTCCAGCTGCCTGAGATGTGTTTACATTCTCATAAAGGTTAAATCTCATGAACTGGGTGAAACAAACGTTTTCCTGTAAGCAGCGTTTGATGCCAAAGCATGATATTTATTATTTTTGTTTAACTTTGACTTTATTTCATTGACTTAAACGTGGAAGAAAATAGTTATGGATGATGCAGTGACTTTTACTTAGGCCACAAAACATAGTAAATTCTTCATATTTTAACTTTGTAGCTTACTCTGAAAAAATCCATTGTCTGCTTATAGTGATTGCACTTGTCTTTTCAAAATGGTTGTTTTCACGTGGGTTCCATTCATTTTGTGATTTAATGGCTTTGAAATAGGTCACTTAAGAATTGATGCATTCATTTTTGTCATATTTACTTCAGCTGCCATTCACATTTAAATAGGAATTTGTTTTTTATGCCTAAATGTTTCTTTCCTCAGCAACAATTGATATAATTCTGATGGTTCTATATTGCAACCTCCTACTGCATCTTTGAAGATCTGTTCTTATGAGAGTAAATTTCTTGGTTCTTCTCTATAGTTGATAGTCAAGTTGAGCTGCAAGAAAATAGACCATTATGCAGAGCTTCTTAATATTCAGCTTCTTTATATTCTACCATATTCTACTTTTAATTACAAATTAAATTAAGCTTCCCCCTCCCCTGCCTCATTGAAAATTTTAATGTTTAATTGATTAATATTTATTAATATTAATATTTAATGTCGTGTCTGTTCATGAACCCCTTTTTAATGTGGTATGTTTAATACAGAAATGGAAAATTTGACTGCAGAATCGTAATGTCTACTCATTTGCTTTTTTGAAATTTACAGATTAAAGGATTTTTTTCTTTATAATTTCAGTATTAGTGGAAGTGAGAAGTATGTCTAGTGCTGTCTGCATATCAGCAAGTCACCACCCATGTTTTCATCACGTAACATTTTTTTAATGTCACCTGAGCTACAGTAAAATTCCCTTCAAAGATGATCCAGACTTAATCAATGCACAAAACTGGCGTATTGTTGTCAACCCTATCCTCAGAAGAGGTCCTCTGCTACATGAGTAGTTGGGTTAGACAATATAAACTGTGACACAGCTCTGGGATAGGATGTTTCTAGGTGCTCTGTAGAATGTAATGTAGAATAATCTAACATTATTTTTTTTTTCCCCACAGAAGTCAGGTAAGTAATTTCAATAGTGGTGGAAATTCCTGAAATGTAGACTTTCAAATAAAAAACCCCACAACACTGGACCAGATGTTTCATACATAAACATAACATTTGGTCTGCAGGAAGCACTAAGGGTAACTGAGTGATGAGGATCAGAAGAAAAAGAGTAAAAGCATTCTTGTGTGTGATTTGCCAGTTCTCATAGATCTGGGAAAGGTCTGTACTCCTAGCTACACAGAAAGTGCCAGTGTATAGCTCTGCAGAGACTAGCTCTGGATGGCCAGTTGTTGCTGTAGTCTCAGAAAGAGCATACTTCTGATGATATTGCACCTGCTTTTGCCTAATTAGGTGTCATCAGCTTCATATCACCAGGCACCACTGTGCTGCACACACTCATCTCTCTTTTATGTGAGGAACACACCGACTTGCAAGATCTCCACGGTGTTAAACCCAATGACTTTTTAGATCATTCATACTGGTGGAAGTAACTGAGCTTATGGGACCAGAAAGATTGCCAGGTTCTAAGAGAGAGAAGGTTTTTTGAGTATTATTGCACTGATACAGGTCTCCCTATCTGCTTCTGACCTCTCTTTCTTTTCCTAGAAGAATTGTAATAATGGAAATTTATTTACTGAAGCATTTTGCAGCAAGTGTCTTAATGTACAAAAGATTTTCACTGAGATCATTAGGGAAAAAGCCAGCAATGACATTTAATGGGCTTCACCAGGACACCTATTCTGGAAGTTACCAGGCTTATTGTAAGCAAGAATCAGCCTGAAGTGCCTACATGAAAATTAAAGCTGACTTTGCTAACACCATGAAGAGCCTACTCTGAACCTGGAATAAATTTTGTAATTTCACTTGTCCATCAAAACACCCTTTTTTTAATAGCTGTATACTGTCCTACAGTAATTATGGAGTCACATTTCTTTCTTCCCAGCCAGCCTCTCCAGTAAGGAATCAATGGTACAACTTGACAATGATTGTTTTTTGAGGATGTTACCGATTTAATCTAAAAATCAGCTGAGCTTCCCTGTGGCCAGAAAACTCTCCATCCTCTTTGGTATCCAAATCTTCAGAGCCTTAGGGAAAAAAGTCTTTGAAGTGAAATGTAAAAAGATTTTTAATATTTTATGCAGAAAGACAGGATTTTGGAGGGGTGAGAAAGAGGAGACAAGAAGTACAGTGTGCTTTTTCCAGTTGCTGTGATGCTGAGTTGGTTCAGCTGTACAAAACTCTGCCTTTCCTTCTCCCCTTCATGTCACCCCATTGGTTTCAGTGTCTTGTGTTTTCCTAAGCTTTGAAGGTCTCTGCAAATTCAAAGAAACACTTATACCTTATTCTTTTTGGCTATGTTTTTGAATTAAAAAGTGGATAGTGAAGAATGAAGTGACTAAGTGAACCAGGTTTGAATATTCTGAAAGGTTTTGGAATTTGAAATTGTTCTGTGTATGATACATATAGTTTTATAAGTAATTTTGCTGTTTGCTCTGTGCAAATGCAAAACTGTACAGGAAAATATTGAGAAAAGGAGAAATTGGTGGTTCTATGTTTAAAAATAAATAAAATACATAAATATTGCTACTAGAGGTGTTCCATGAGCTGTTACATAACCAGGATTAACCATTTGTTTAGTATTTCTGTATAGCATTCATCTCGTGGTACAGGACCTGTAGGTGTCAAGTGTCTCAATTAGTCTGATAGTCTGTGCTCTGCAGTTTTAAAAAATCTCTTAAGACTGTCAGCTAGGAATATTTTGTATATTGTTAATCAAAACATTCCCTCTGTTATATATATCCAGCACCTTTCTCCATTTTACTTTGGGATGCTACTGTACTGTCAGTGGCTAGACAAAGAAAATCCAAATAATAGCAGCAGAGATAGGAGAGATTAAGTAGCTTGGTACTTACTCCCTGCTGGGGAGTCCATAGGTTTTTGCTTATTGTAAGGTATAGTCTGTGCTATTCTCCACAAAGTATATGCTACTCTTCTTGTAAATGGTTGCTTTGTACCAGTGTTTAATTCTAGATTCTTCTTTAAGCTGTGTTCTCATATTTTGTAGTGGTGAGCTGAAGGCCACAGGTGATCTGAAAGGTTGTGCCATGGCTGCTTTCACTGAGCCTCCCTCCAGACCTGCTGAGAAAAAAATCTCATTGAGGTGGCCAAATTGTGCTGCATGCTGGCAATGTCCAGAATGGCTGATAGAAGATGGAACTAGAGGGACACTGTTTTGGATAAGCTTGAGCAGAAAGGGTTAGCATTAAGACAGGTCCCTACAGGATCCTTCTGTCTCGTTGTTAATGCTGAAGTAGTTCTCCTTCTCTCAGGTGTGCTGCTGGTTCTATGCATGTATTGCTAAATGCTGTTCCACCTATGCTCAGGCAATGTGCTGATGGTTCAGAGCAGAGTGAAGTTAATATATGGCCTCCAAATCCTCCATGGTTCAGCCACATTTTCACAGTTTTGCATGTTTGTGTCATTATTTTTTTGCCACAAATCAGCAAATGTCTCTAGTCTCCAGCTGCTGCCATAGTAATAGTAACATGGACCACTTGAATTCCTAGATAGGGTGCACGCTGTAGATGTGTATCTGTGTATCAGCCTAAAATATAGCCCAGCTGTGGTGTACAAAAGCATTGTGAGTCAGTGAATCCTACTGAAAAATCCTGAGGCTTTTTTTGAAAGTTGGATTATTTTTTTTCCATTGCCTGGTGTTTCCAGTGACCATCTTGTGTAGAAATACTTTCATGCTCAGCCACTAATGCTGCAGCTTTCCTTTTAGGTTGTTTTTGTTGAAATAATTTCCAAATTTTGCCTTCTCTTATACAGACTAGAAAAAAAATAGTTGGTTTTGTGGCTTCTGTATGAAAAGTATTTTGTGTTCTACTAGTTGTTTATTTTTATTCTACAGTGCTTCATCATCTGTCATTCCTTGAATTACAGGCCATGACAAACACACTGTCCTTGTTAACTGGAGTGGGGAATGCTTTGCTTCTCTCAGGATTGGTGCCGTATGACCAGGACAGTGTATTGATTGGCTTGGCTGCTGCTGTGTGATGCATGACAGAAATGAGAAACTGAACTTTCTGAATGTGAAGTAGATTGTGCTGCTGCTGATACAGAAATGATTTAAGAAAGAGCAATCAATCAGCTTCCCCATCCTGTTAGCAGTTCTGCGTACAATTGAATGCACAGTAAAACAACAGTTCTTTTACAATCTGCATTAGATAGTGCTTTGTGCTAAACTCAGATTCTTGCAAAAGTGACTTGCAGCATTTTTGGGTTTAGTATGCTTTACTTTCTACATTATTGACATGTGACCTGATAATTTAGGCATATTAAACTGACGTTAATTCTGTCTTTTTCTTGTCAAGAGCCACAGATTCTTTCTAGACTGCTTATTTCTGCTTTATGTTGGTTGGTCTTTAAATAATGTTAACTTGTACGTAGGGTTGTTTTGAGTTACAAATACCTGCAGATGGAGTTTATTATAGCTCCAAGTAACTGAACTTTAATATCTGTAAAACATCCATTAGAGACATGAATAGGCCCATTCTCTCTTCTGGCAGATGTTTTGAAGATATTAGCCTTATAACCAGTTAAATTTGGGTATTTTAGCAGTACACAATAGTGTTCATTTAGCAGATTGCTACAATATTGTTTTCTGTCTGTCTCCATGTTATGAAATGATTGGGATAATTTATCTGCCTTGGAAAGAGAGAGAAATCTCTTCATGAAAGCTTGAAGAGACTTCCTGAAATTGTTTGTATTGATACCTGCCAACAGGTCTTGTCACACAGTGTCAAATTCTCAGCTGAGAAATGTGAGAAGTGTGACAAATTACTGAAAGAAATGTGTTTCCTTTAAATGTCTTATTGATGTGAGCCTGTCTCGCCATGAGCACAGTCTTTAATGACCTCCATCCATGTACCATTTGCCTTAGTGTAAGGGTGGTGAGACACTGGAACAGGTTGCCTGGGGAAGCTGTGGGTGCCCCCTCCCTGGAAGTGTTCAAGGGCAGGTTGGATGGGGCTTGAAGCAACCTGGTCCAGTGGGAGATGTCCCTGCCCATGCAGGGGGTTTGAAGTTGATGATCTTAAAAGTCCCTTCCAATCATACCTATTCTACAATTTTCCTGAAAAAAAGTTGCTTTAAAAGCAAAAGAAGTAGATCCAGCAGTGCTTAAAATCTAGTACCCTACGGAGAGTAGAAACGACTTGTCAACAGCCAGTGCACCAGTGCTAGCAGTAATTGCCCTTCCTGTCAAACAGCTTCTCCATTGGGAGCATTGGGAGAAGCTGCACCAATAGGTCTGACTGTTCTATGTACATCACAAGAAAGGCAGAGAGGCTCCATTCCATGCAGTGTTAAGCCCCATGACACCAGTTCCCATTATTAGGGGATTCAGGGGGTGACAATTTGCAGAAACAAAGTCCATTTGCTGGAATACAGCTTTTGCAGGTATCTACTGGAGAACCAGAGGATGGGGCCAGGCAGGATGAAACATTCATGCCCACAGCCTAGGGCAGAGGAGAGGCATTAGCAAGGTGTTACATTAACAGTGTCAGAGCCAGAACTTAGTATAAATTTGTACTGCAAGAAGTAGTAAATGCAAAAAAGCTCAAGTTAAGATTACAGTGTATCATCAAAGGTTTTCATGTTTTATTACACAGCTCATGTCTGTTAGTTCAGAAACCATGGTAATCTCAATTATGTGGCTAAGTATTCCTTGTTTCTTAAAATGTTAAATGGTTAGAAGTGTCTCAGCATTTCTGGTCACTTTGGAAGGAAAGTAACTTTTCAAGTATTCTTGTCTTCCATCATGTACCATTTGCTATTTTTATATTGTGGAGAAACGAGAACAAGGTTAACTGAAGAAATGAGAGATGGGAAAGAAGGCTCTCATATAATTAGGCAGTCTCAGAAAATCATAATTAAGAAGCAAAATACATTGTTTCCTCATGAGAACAAACCAATTCTAATCTCCTGGGTAGGTCTCTAATTTGACTCTTGAGACATAAATTGAATGATACTATAGAAAAATTGGCTGAACTAAGGATGCTTTGTGTAGCCAATGGAAGTTATTGTGCTAAAATAGTGTGTATTTCTAAGTAGAGCATGTCTTGGTCAACATACAACAATATTTTGTGCTGTAAACTTCATCTGAGACAGTTCTGTGTGGGGTGCTGAAGATTTTCCTATGCAAAGGTGCAGTAAGTGAAAGGCAAAGTTCAGTCACATGTTGACACATCTTCATGAGACTACAAGTTTATGAATTCTGATGATTAATAATTCAGATTTGAACATATTTTGTTGTATCACAAATGTGCAAGAGGCACCAGTACACTGTGGAGTCATGGTTAGTGCTTGTTTGATTACAGAGGACGGGCCTTCTACTGTCAGCAGAAATTGTGGCTCCTTTTCAGGCCTGTCATATTTTAGACTCTGAACAAATAACATACAGCAAATGCAAAGGTTATGATATCTGTGAGATTCTTTGTTTCAAAAAAAATCAGTACAGAGGAACTTAGCCTTTTTTTTTTTTTTTTTTTTTTTTCTCCTAGCACTGTCCAAACAGAGGAGGGGAGCTAAATATTATGGGAAGTTATTAGCTCAAGTTGTGTTCAGTTATTCCTTTATAATTCTCCTCTTGGAGAAGCAAGAGAGAAAGAATGAGGGGAAACAAAGCAGTGACCATTGATGGAAGCTATTTGTTGATGTGAATTTAAACTGTTTCTTAAGGGGTTCTGAATATGTCACAAGTACATCATGTTCCACATTGTAGAGCTTTTTCTCCCTCACCTGTTGAAGCTTATTTAGAAGATACAAGCAAGCTTCTTTTTTCTTTGGCTGATGTAATCAGCTAGAGCTAGTGAACTTCTGGGTAAATGGAAAGATTAAGGAAGAACTTATTTCACAAAAAATTATAAAAATATAATCTCTCATCAGCTTTGCTGTCAGTGTCAGCAACTTGGAAAGAAGAGCAGGTTCCACCTTGAATTCTTGATGTTGGTGAGCTGTTAAAAATCTGTCACATATGAATGAGATGGCTCTGATTCCTGAAATTAGTTTTCCATTTTCTGCCCTCAAAATACTTTAGATCTGCTGCTAGCTCCATGAAAAAACAGAATGAGAGTCATGTATACAAAAATTGAAATTGCTATCACTATGCTCTAAGAACGTAACTGCCAAAATATTTCAAAACTTCTTGTGTGTCAATAGATTTTTATAGTTATTTCAGTGTTTTTACAATTACTGTTTTCGTATCTTCAAACTCACACACTGCTACTGTTTCTTGTTTGTTTTTTCTAAGTTATCACAACATAAATAATCTGCATTCTTCCTTGAAATTAAGTGCTATTTGATCACTCTAAAATGCTGTTTATTATATACATTTTTCCTTTGTCTGTGGATGAAAACTGAAAGTCAAGGCCAAATATGTATAATTTTATTATGTCAGTTTCCTAAAATGTCATAGGCATTATTCTGTCTCTGAGTTATTATTTTTATTTTCAACCACAAAAACCTCTAAAAGGCTACAAACCATTAATATCGTATTTCCTGGTTTTGCAGCAGATTCATTTCTGATGTGTACTGATCAGTTCTCTATATCAGCCCTGGAAAATGAGAGTGAGCTCAGCTGCCCTTTGACAAACCCAGATTCATATTTAATGCAAATGTTTTATAAATGTGTGAACATGTGCTGTCTTTGTCTTCTTGGTT
Organism: Apus apus; assembly: GCF_020740795.1. Classification (NCBI taxonomy): domain Eukaryota; kingdom Metazoa; phylum Chordata; class Aves; order Apodiformes; family Apodidae; genus Apus; species Apus apus. The sequence goes on along the minus strand of NC_067294.1, from coordinate 12,042,605 downwards.
TTTGTTTTGGTTTTTGTTTGTGTGGGTTTTTTGCCAGTCATAGTAATGGCTGTCATGTCTCCTGCAGTTGCTTCTTACAAGAGCCTCACTGAATGTGCCTCTGTTTTATCACATTCAAGCCATTTTCAGAAAAAGAATTATGCTGGTTTTACAAGTAAAATATAAATGGGTTTAAACTAGAGTTGGTCCTTTTCATTCATAGCCACATTACAGAGCATAAAGAGGAAATACCATGAGATAGCTCTATGCTGAAGTTCTGTCTTACCTGTGTTACTTTCACTGTCCTCTTTCCTACACTGATCATGGTGCACAAGTCTGAACAGCCTCTTTACCCAAGCCTCTCCTGGTGACCTGGTGATGTTTGTTACCAGTGCTGATCTTTCAGCCCAGGGGCTGAAATGACAGCAAACCCATGCTGTTTTAGCCAGCCTTGGGATCAGAAGTTACCTTAAGATGCATGTACAGTTACTGTCTGTATATGGGATGTGTATAGTCTTAATTTGTTTTTAAAGGTTTGTTTATTAATATATGGATATAATAGATGTTTAAAGTCCCCAAAGTTAAAATACAGCTAGCGTTGTCATTGGAAATAGTATTTATAACTACCTGTGTCTGGTTTATGTTTATATCTGTTATTAACAATTTCGTTTCAGAGACATATTTGAGTCTAATTTCTGAATTAATTCTCTGGACTGTTCTCCGTGATGTCAGAAGAGATGTGGATCTTAACTGTTTACTCCTGTTTTTATAGATGGCTATACAACAGATGACATTGAATTTTACTGGCGTGGAGGTGATAATGCAGTCACAGGAGTGACAAAGATTGAACTGCCACAGTTCTCCATTGTAGACTACAAGCTTATCACCAAGAATGTTGTTTTCTCTACAGGTTTGTGGAGGGGAAGCTAAAAGGGGAATTCATGGGGAAGACTTCTAGAAACAGGTCCATTCTTAATGTACAGTTCAGGATCTGAGCAAAAATTTTAGAAACAGGAATGAATTAGAGCAGCAACTGAAAATTTTGAAAGGAACAAGTTGTAATACAGCTTTCACAGTGTTTAAGGCATCACTCATTAACATATGAATAAGATACAGTAATCTGTCATCTTAAGGCTCAGTCAAATAAGCTGTATTTTCTGCTTTTCTGTGAAAACTGATTAAGCCACTTGTACACCCCAGCACCCTAAACCCAGCAACAAACAACCCAGCCTGTAGGAAATCTAGGAATCTTTCTCTCACTGTTTCCTAGATTGCTCCTTGTGCCAAGCTGTGGGTATTTTTGATTAATTATTTTGTCTTCACTGTAAAACCTTTAAAATCCTTGTTCCACAGGATTTGTAGTTTAGTGTATGCTAGCAAGTATATGACTTTCTGAAGGCTGAAAAGATGCTTTGTGAGAAGGAGTAGAAAATAAAATTTAATTTCATAAAATAAACAATAATTTTTTAAAAAAACAGAACCAAAAAAGAAACATTTAGAACATTTCAGTTCAAGAGAGACAGGAATTGGATCAAGCTATTATTATGTGATGTTTTCTACCTACTTGAAGCTGCTAGCTATATTAGAAAAAAAAAAAAGGCTTAAAAACTCACTATCTAGATATTGATAGAAGTATATCTATATATAGATATAGAAGGATTGTGCATCCCAAATTCTTCAAAAACAAGCAGAAGTGGGACTTGAATAGTGATCTCTAGGCACATATTCAACAGGTGTTTCATACATCAAAATATTTCTGGTGTCCAGTGACAAAGGGCAGCTGTTGCATTGCTTGGAGAGAAGGTTAGAATACGGATCACACTGAAACAGGGAAAGCACAGCTTGTCAGGGAAGAGCCATTTCTATGCTTCGATGCTCTGGAATGTATTTTGGCTGATGATCATTGAATATTATGATTACCAGCAGATACGCACCAAGAGCATCCTTTTACCCTTAGAATAAGACATTATTTAATCCAAACTCTTGCTGGAAATTCTGCAGCTGATTATCCTGGATCTTTCAAGTCTGTGTGTACTCGATGTTGCATGAAACAATAAAACCAAAATGACAGAAAATGTTTCCAGGCTTTTTACAAGCAAATTATGGCCATACCAAATATTCTCTTTTAGGTGCCTACCCAAGGCTGTCTCTCAGCTTTAAACTTAAGAGAAACATTGGTTACTTCATTCTGCAGACCTACATGCCTTCCATTCTGATCACTATCCTGTCCTGGGTTTCCTTCTGGATTAATTATGATGCTTCAGCTGCAAGAGTTGCTTTAGGTAGGCATTTTTACACATCTCATGCAGTGTGCATTAGCTGGATGCTTTCTCTTGCTTCTGGCTTAGTGGCTAGTGCATGATTTGAAAAATAAATCTGTTAGATCTTTTTATGTCTGGCTTGTTAAGCTTTGTATTATTTGAATCAGCATTTAAATCTTTGCAGTTTAAATAAAAATTAAAGTGATTTCATGTCTGAATTAGCTAAATGTATAATCATTGTAACCAGAATTAGCCTAATTGTCTCATCATTTTCTGTTCTTTTACTGCTTGTTTTTCTCCAAAGAGAATTCATTTAGTTTCCTTTTGCCCATGGCAGTCCAGAATACACATTCAGCTCTGTTATGGATTATAAATTGCTTTTCCTTTCAGGTATGAATTAAATAATGTTTTGCTAGGCTTGTATAGTTAACTTTTCCTTAAATTTAGGAGTTTCTTCCTTACTGTTGCCTTACGTTCTGAAAGCAAAACCATTTCCTTAATTAGTCTCTTGAGTACTTTTATATCTCATTGCTAACCCCACATGTACACTGTGCCCCTCATCAGAGGACTGAAGCATGTTACAAAAATAAATATGAGTAGCTGTTACCAAATTTTGTATCAATCAGCCCAGTTCCTGCTAGTACAGCCTTCATGTAGATAAAATAAGTAGATCAGCATAAAAGATACAGTCAAGAATTTGACGTTTTAACTTTATTGGATACTGGCTGAGTTTTACCAGGCCTTTCTATGTAGCAATTTCCCAAAATACAAGACTGCAGACATCCTGAAAATGCTGGAGGAAAGTAAGGTAACAGTGACCTTAGCCTGGCAACTCATAACTTAGACATGTTAGAGAAGGTTACAGTTTAGCTGGTTATGAATATACTCATAGAATCCAACTACTGTTTGAATGCAGTTTGTTACAGGTGTAATCTTTGCTGTACAAAAAAAATAAAGTCAAAGAGAAGAAATATAAACAGAAGTCGAGGGTGGGTTTTTCCACCAGGAAAAAACAACTAGAATTTTTCAGCTCTAGCATTTGGCAATTACGAGCTACTATGGTAGAAAATTAAAATTGATTCAAGAAATAGATTTGCCAATTCTTTTTTTCAGGAATCACAACTGTGCTCACAATGACTACAATTAACACCCATCTTCGAGAGACTCTTCCCAAAATTCCATACGTGAAAGCCATTGACATGTACCTTATGGGATGTTTTGTCTTCGTTTTCATGGCTCTGCTGGAGTATGCACTGGTCAACTACATCTTCTTTGGCAGGGGCCCTCAGCGTCAAAAGAAAGCGGCAGAAAAAGCTGCAAGTGCCAACAACGAGAAGCTGCGAATGGATGTTAATAAGGTACATTGAAACGGGGATATATTTTTAATATTGTCCCAGGAAGGCAGGCTTTCACTTCTGCCAGACAGAGATTTAAAATGTAATTTCTTGTAGAAGATGAGTGGAGAGGGATTATGATGATTTTGTCTGAGCTCTGCAGAGCAGTGAACTCCGCTGCCTGAGCCAGGAATGCTGCCCTCTAGCCTGGGCAACTGCATGACTTGTTTCTGAAGCATGTGCTCAGTTAAGCTTTACTGGGAGATGTTTTCTCAGTCAGGATGTAGGGTTAAATGTGTCTAATCTGTTTCCAAAGGAACAAATCCAAAATGATGGCTATAACTGGTACTCCAGAAAGAGCTGTATGGAACATTGGAAATAAAACCTGAATTTAACCTGCTTTCTTAAATCTTTGAGATACAAAAGTGTTTAAAGCTTGAAAAGTTTGTATATTTTCAGCATATAATGGCCCAGGATACTAAATGAGAAACTGCTCAGGAATAAAGCATCAACTTGCTGTGCACTTAATTTTTAATCTAAAAATGATTCCCTGGGGATGGAGAATTGAGGCATAAAATACATTTGCCGAGATGATCCTTAATGAATGGAAGACTTACAAAGCATTTGTTATTTTTTCATGTTTACCATTTTGGATGAGCTTCACAGAGTGGCAAATCTGTGCTGAATGTTAGAATGTTCTCAGTGTGAAATCTCTAAGCTTTCACAACCATAAAAAAATTGGGAAGTTAAAGTTTATTGTGCTTTTTTGTTTTCTTTTTCAGTTGGTTGGGTTTTTTTGAGGCGCCTTTGTTTCTTTTTTTAATGAGAACATGTTGGTTTTTTTAAATTTCTAATTCAGCATAATGCTCTTAAGAGAAACTCAAAACCAGAATAAAAAAAAAAATAGAATTGAAATAAAAAAAAGCCCAAGTGATTATTTATGAAGTGGAAATAGTAAGTTTCATACAGCTCTAGTGGTGGAATTTCTCATATTTGTTTAGAATTTCTATACTACCACAGTGTACCTGTGGACAGAATATTTTATTCCTTTTTTTCTGGAACAAGAAGAATCTATCTATTATGTTGCTAGCATAAAACACTTAGTTTTATAGGTTACAATTTATAGTCTTTTAAGATGGAGGATTACACTGTCATGGCTCAGATTTCACTCATTAATTATTTTTTGTTATTTGTTTTAATTGTTGAGAGAAACATGAAAGAAGGCAAATACATAATGATGAGATGAATTTTGATGTTACGGTACCATAGATCACATTTTATCATTGAAAAGTCTATGAAGACCCTAAAATATTTTTCTTTCTGTTGGTGGTTTTTCAGCAATGTAAAAAAAGTTGCAAGCTTTTATTTAATTTGTCAAGTTTATTTTTTAAAAATCAGTTTCCCTTTAAACAATCAAAGCTTTTAACTAAGGAACCCTGTAGGTAATTTTATGAGACCAGATCTGTTTACCTGAAGTCTTTCCTCACACATCAGTGGAAATTTAAGGTCCATAGATGTCAGAGTATCACCTCTAGGTATTTTTTTAATACAATTCACTTGTGATATTTGCTATATAGTTATTCATGTAATCATGAAGCCATGTAACAGAATAGCCAAAGCCTAGTGGCAAATTGCTAATCAGGAAGTAGAATTTGAAAGCACTGACTAGTATCCTAATCCAATCCTGTGATAAATTAATTTCCATAACTATTACAGAAATTCAGCAGCCTACAGGATTAACACAAAGTGTACTGGGAACAACTTTACGTTATTTGTATTTTTTTTTATACTGAGCCTTTTGCTTAGTATACTAGGTTCATGGCAGTTCTGCTCTGGTATCCAGATAAGTGTATCTGATAATCAGGTTTTCAATCCCTTAAGCAATTAGATAGTCAAACAGAGGATGAGAAAATATTAGTGATCACAGAACGTTGTCCTGCTGTACATAGTCTGCTCTAGCAAGGAGGAAAGGAACTGACAACTGCTCGTACTGTTTGACCAGCAGTCAGAAAACAGATTCATATTTAATGGACCTGAATATTTTATCTGTGAAAGAGGGCTAAGTATTATATAGTTGTTTTAATGTACAAGAAAAAAATGGGTCCGAAATGTTGAATTTACTTCAGATAGAGGTTTCCATGAAAATGCAGGCATTTTAGAAATGGCACTAAGCAAAGACTTCATCTCAAATTGGGATCCAACATTAAAGGACTAATTTAAATGAGTATTCTTTTGTGATATTACTAGATTCCTCTAGTAATTGCACATGCAGTGCAATTAATTTATGTTTGTCACTTCAGATTCTATGTGAGAATGCATTAATACCAGGAGTAATAAACCTTAAAACATGAAGATGAAAACTTCTGTACAGCTCTGCACAGCATCCAGCACAGACACTGAAAAAAGGCTGGTGAATGGTTGTTGGAATTGCTGCTTGCAGGGCAGCATCTTTGTTTTGACATTACAGACCAGCAAATCTCTACAAGATATCTACAGATTCCAATAAAAAAATAATTTAACAGCCTCTTACAACTTTTGTAAACTAGTAAATGCTGTGAGAGAAGAAGTGTGGAATAGTCCATCCATCCACAACTACTTGCAAAATAAAAGTTAGTAAATACTCCCTATATGCTTTTGAGTTCTCTGATATAGATGTGTTCCAGGGTAGGCACAGACATTGGTTGTCTCTCTGGTTTTGCTCAGTATTATTCAGAAGATACTAGAGAGCCTACAGAACAGTACAGAAGCACAACAGAAGCTGTTCTTCCATGGCTGTGGTATCTGCTGAAGCCAATGTAATCCCTTGGAGGATTGGAGGAGAATGGCCTGCCTCTCCCATTTAAGTGAACACCATCAGGCTTGCTGCAGAGCTTCCCTTGGGCTATTCCACATGGAACTGTGGCCAAATCTTTCTTTAAATTTCATGTCATAGTTGTGTTAAATGTCCAATAATGTGGTGCTTTTTTTTTTTTTTTAAATCATAAAGTAGTTTGGATTGGAAGGAATCTTTAAAGATCATCTAGTCCAACCCCCCTGCAGTGAGTGGGGACATCTTCAACAAGGTCACGTTGCTCAGAGCACTGTCCTACCTGACCTTGAATGTTTCCAGGGATGAGGCATCTCCTCACCTCTGTGTTCACCTCTGTGAACAACTTGTTGCCTTGTTTCACTTCCTTAATCTTAAAAAAAAGTATCTTGCTTATATTTTGTTTGAATCCCCACAGAAGATTGTGACTTGATATACTTCATCTTCTCCCTCATTTTCAAAGCTTGTTGACCCTGGCTGGGGTAAGGGAAAGAAAGAGGAGGGATTTGGCCCAAATCTTTATTTGCTTCTTGAATTCTGAAACCTGAATAATCATGGAGAAATTTAAAACAACCCAGGGAAGATTCAGACTTGATTACCAGCAGATCCGTTATCGCAGACTTGTTAAATCTTATTGGACATGCTCAATTTTCTTTACAGTGGGTCCAGGTTAAAATAGCTGTGTGTGTGGTCATCCCACACTTAAAGGTTCTCAAACTGCATTCAGCAGTTTATTCCTTTAGTCTAACTCATCACCTTTTGCCTTTGCCAAGCCTAGTTGTTCTCTCTGTAAACAGTCATATTATTGCTTACTGGTAATTCACTGGCACTCTTCTTATTCTAGACATCTTTCATTTACTGGAGGTAGCCTTCACATCATTTCCTCACCTCTCCTTTTGAGCCTCATGTCTTGCATTTTTTCTTCAAAAGCCTTTATTATGTTTATAGTCCCAGGGTTTTTAATCTCTTCTGAATGGCATAATACTGCAAGTGTAGACATAAGGATTGGTAACCTGGGAGTGCCATATTTCTGCCTGAAAACCTACCACGTGTCATAAAGTGTGCTATATATACTGTAACCATGGTTATGCAGTTATATTGTGTGGACTTTTCTATTTTAAAAAATTAATGTTGTCTATAATCAGCATCTTTTTGATCCTTTGTAGGCACATTTCTTGCTATTGTTCCTTTAAGCTCAGGGTGCTAATCTAATAAAAACCTAATTGTCAGTGCTTCTTCCATATGATTAACAGGTATGTTATAGGGCTAAATTCTCACTTCTGGCTTCACAATATCATCCAGCTGCTTGTCTTCCTGAAGGCTGTTGTACATATAACTGGGACATATGATGTCTGCACTTCTAAGATAATGTATCAAAGACTTTACTAAAATCCTTAACTTTAATCTGACAATTCTGTAATCATATAAAAATGGTCTGGATTGACTTGATCTAGAAGCCTCGTGAAGGGTTTTTGTCTTCTAATTGTAATTTTGGTTTCTGTTTCCTTTTGGGATAGAAGGAAGTAGGGGCAGGAAAACAAGCTACTGTGATACAGCCCTTCAAGTTTTCTACTTTTTGAGGCCTGACTTTTTCTTCAAGGAGCTGTTCAGCCTAACCAGGATCTCAGTGTAGAGCAAATCATTTCTGGTGTAGACCTCCAGCCATTTAAACTTATTTAATTTCTTTTATTGCAATTCAAATAATGAGCTTCTTGCTGTTCTCAGTATTGATTTATTCCACAGAAGCTTCATCTAGACTCCAGTAGCCAAGGTGTCTTTTTTATTAATTTCAAAATTTTAGCTTCTGGTGTTGGATCCAATATTTTTACCTTGGATGTTTCCATCTTGGAACTGTGGTTAAATGGGCTTGCTGCTGCTGATCACTGTTATGTGTCTGATCTATGGATCTTCTAGTCTCTGTGTTGTTGAGGATTTGCAGTCTGATCTCCTCCCACACTCTGTATTTCCAGTATATTTTCCTGTGTTACTAAATTCCCAGTCAGCCTGCTGCTTATGCTGTTGCTGCATCTTTTTGGATCCATTGCTGTTTTTTCCACAGTTGCTCATCATTTACTTCAGACTACTGCATACATTAATTGACTTCTCTGGAGGTGTAAGTAAGGTGAAAATGCAGTTCAATATCTGCATATTTGTTATTCTGGCTAGATCAGAAGACCTCTGCTACAGCTATGTGGTAATTTAATGGAAACCAGAAGTATCACAGTAAAGACAATGGTAAATTTACTGGGCTGCGTGAAAGGCTGATTCTTCCTCTGTAAAGAAGTGCTACTTGCATCTGGCCAGCTGTGCATTTGACAAGGGGTGACTAGCATGGAAAAGCAGCTGTATGCCATCTTCTTCCAAAGCAAGAGAGACTGGAAGTGTGTCAGGCAGCAGAGATGATACTCACTGTGAGTATTGCTATCAGTTCCTACATCAAGACTCTTGTTAAAAGAAGGGCTACAGGTTCATCTCTTACGGGAGCACCTTGTCAGTCTTGTCTTAGACATCAGTATGGTTTCCTTACCAGAATATTAGCTAGAAACAGGATGTCATACTTGCATTTTTTCAACCCAGATATTGAACCTTATAGAGGCATTACAATATAATGATTTGGTGCGTATTGCCTTCCATTTCTAGCCCTGTCTTTCTAGTTCTTACATGCTTGTTATTCAGGTGGTGTTCAAGTTATTGCTAAATTATTTAGTGTTGGGTTTTCTTTTATTATTTATAGTTTAACTACATTTAGAACAGTTAATTACCACAAATTAACTTTTAAAATACACTCTGTGTTTGTTTTATTCTTTCAAATCCAGTCTGCATAATGTAAACACATCACTGAACGTGGTTTTAGAATGCCCACAGTTGCAGTACTAATTGAAGCCAAGGTGTTTCCCATCTAGCTTAAAGCACAGAGATGCTGTAAGTGTACAGGTCATGTACCTGAAGTACACGGTAATGTAAGTCACATAAATAACACTCTGTCTCTAATTTTACAATCATGCTGTTGTTATTGTGAGCATTAATAAAGAAATTTCCCTCTGGAAAAGTGGGGAAAACTGTCAGGACACTATGCAACACTTCAAAAGTATGTTTATACAGATTTATTCACTCTTAAAAAAAAAAAGTGAACCAACATGGCCAACCTCTGCATATTTAGATAAGGGTGTTTGTTGTGGTTTTTTTCTGTACACAGACTTTTTTAAAGCATAGTGAGTTTATTTTAAAACAATGAGTAATTATTTACTCTGTACTTTGTATTGTGAAAGGTGTTCAGTCAGCACGCCTGAAAGTTAAGAGTGTATTGCTGCCTCACTGTGCCAAGCCACAACCAAGGGAAATTATCACACTAATGATGTTTTTCTATCAGAAATGTGGTTACCAAGTAGAGAAAAAGGAGCTATAATATAATGAGATGAAACAGCATCTTAATAGATTTGAATCACAATAGGAATGCTCACTTGAAGAATGAATGTAGAGTGTAGCAAGCTAAGAAAGTTTAAACAAATATAGGCATCTTTGCAATTCATTGCCCTGCTGACCCACTGTTGTTATATCCAAATTAGAACACAGTTGCTAAAGGAGAGGAAATAACAAGGAAAGAATAAGTAGAAGCTTAACCTGCCCTAGGCTGTACTTACCATGTTAACTTTCTACCCCTTGAAGTTCTCAGCTGCTGTGTTTCCCCCTTACACCTTTTTAACCAAGGAAAACTGTCTTACCAAGTTTAACCAGAAAAGCTGAACACTTCTCAGATGTTTCATTCTTAAAGGACTCCACTGCATTATCAAAGACAAACAAGACTGTGAAGTTGCCTTTTTCACAAGAGAGCACACCTAGTTATTTCACCTGTGCAGCTGGGCAGGCTGAGGATGGACAGTTTCTGGCTTTTGCAAAGTCTAGCAAGGAAAGGGAACTCACAGCTTCGTCCTTCTCCAGGTGCCCTTTTTCAGATTCACTGTCTCACGTATGTGTGCTGTTGGAACATAGTGACTTGAGTATTTTCTGTTTTTTTGTGCCAATGGCAGAATTTGAAGTGGCATAGAGAGTCAGGCTGGGTGTTGCTTTGCTACCTGCCATTTCCTAGGACAGCTTCCAAATTTCTTTTCACCACTTTACTAAGGTTTATCTCCTCTATTTTCAGACTGAGGTGTAAATACACATTAACAGGGCTGCAGGCCCTGGATAATATACCTTGCACCAAAGCAATGCTCATTAGCTTACGCTTGGCTCATGCTTTTATTTCCCCTGTGATTTACTGCTGGCTTGCCTCCAGCCTTTTCAGTTCACGGTGATGTTTGTTCATTTTTATCTAAAGAAATCATTCAAATGTACCTATAGTGAGGAGAAATTATTGCAAAGGTACCTTAAACCAGTATTGATGCATAGGAGTGCACTTTACACCCTGTGCAGTAGAGGAACTTCTAGTATAAATGGAGTGTAAGCAGAAATCTGTGAACACTTTGAGAAAAAGAGGGGATTTTTTAAATGGCTACATGCACAGACTCAGTTTATAAAGTGAACAGATATTAAAACACTAAGGCAACATGAAGCTCTTAAAGTTCCAGTCTAAAATCTCAAATCCCCACAGCTCTATGTCGTTGGAGCTAATGCTGCCACTGCCCAGATTTCAATGAAAGCCTTCATCCTCTTTCTCCTCCAAGGAGATTTTTGCTTTTCTTTGCAGTACAGTTTAAACTGCTTCAGGACTGATTCTTGATCCAGGGTCAGAAAGTATTCCTAGCACAGAAGTTTACTGAAGGACATGATAAAAGTAGGCATGGATTATAAAAGCTCGGCTTTTCTCCTAAGTTTATTTTTGTACATTATTAAGGAACGACTTGCATAAGAAACTATCAGCAATGACTGCACGGAGAGCTTGGCCAGCCTCTGTGTTTTGTTGAAATCTGAGTTTTTGTAGGACAGTGAAGTTTGAGGAAGTTCCAGTTTTAGCCTGCAGCACTTTGCAGAAGCAGTCAGAAGGTGATTTATTTCCACAACCCATGGTGGTATTCCACATGACATCTGAACAAAGGTCAATTCAACTGCGTGAGCTTTTCTTTCTGCAGCTGCGCTCCTTCCAATGCCATGTTTGATTAATGCAAGATCAGTGCCTCTGCACTCCCTGTGCTTAAAGCACAATACCCCTTTTGCTTTTGTAGTGCAGCTACAAACCTGCTACCCACCAGTGACCCGGAATTCAACACGCTTTTGGTTGTAAAAAAAAATCCATTATTGCAGTTTATATCATTTTTTTTCAGATTGTGGGGAAATAAGGCACAAAAAAGGCAAATGCTGTACAGTGAAATAGAAGCAATGCATGTAGCTGCAGTGCAGAGGGCGTGTCTGCCTGGAGGATTGATTTCCCAAAACAGATCAGCTCTAAAGACGTTGACAAGGTTTAATTGAATGGCCAGGAGTCAGCCAATTTCTATCCTAACAATAAATTGTAACTGTAAATGTTACATGCTGGGGGATGTAACCTAGTTGTGCTCATGAATCTTGAGATCACTGGGTTGTGTACACCAAGTGGCATTAAGTGATAAAATGTTATTATAATGTAGAAGATGACTTTGTCAAGCCCTTTGCTTTATGTATAGCGTCTAAAATAACCATCTGTTTGGTTTCTTTTTGCAGATAGCAATACACTGTTATATCTAATTTAGGGGAAATTGATTTCAGGTAATCCAAACTTCATATCAGAGGCTGGTAAGAAGGAGGATACATATTTCAAATCCCTCTTTTATTGATTTTGCCTATCTTTTAGTCTCTCAGTAACTGTTAGTTACGAAGCTTTGTCTTTATTGTTGTTTGCTCTTTAGGCTGTAAGATTACCTCAACTGAAACAACTTAATACATTCAACACAGTTAAAAAACCTCAGAATTGTTGTGTTAGAATATATTCTATAGATTTTCCCAATATTAAAAAAAAAATTACTAAAAAAAAGAAAAAAAATCACTTGAAAACATGAGTAACCTTAATATTTCTTTATCTCCCATTAAATAAAGTATCTGTTTCAGTAAAGTTACAAGCTGATGTCTTGAATCAGATATCTGTTTCCAGGTTATGGTCAACTATTTTGCCAAACTAGAATGGAAACTACATACATACTGTCAAAGTCTTACTGGATTTATTCCTTGCACTTCCTAGAGATTCCATTGAACTGAATTGTCTTGGCCAAAAGTGAAATGGAGGAAGATGTTTTTCTACAGAATCACAGTGCACTCTCTAGGTTTCTTTCTTGGTTGGCTAAGGTGATTTAGCCCTCTTTACTCCAAGAACCTCAGGGGTGTTTTTGTGGTATTTTTGAAGATGTTGGGGTAAGGTTCAAGCTGAGGACAGGCCACTTGTAAAACATATACCCATTTTTCCTATTTTGTGCCATAATTCAAACATCAGTCCTGATTGCCTATTTCACTTGTTGATTTTTGGTGTAGGACGTGGGATTCTGTGCAGCAGTTTGAAAAAAATTGATATGGTTATCCAAAGGTCATCAAGTCAAAGATACTTTACCCTCTTTCATTTTATCTCAACATTCATTCTGCAATGCTTTAAACATGGAATATTATGTGTAAGTAATGGATGCCAAAAGAAATAATATTTTTCAACCATTTCTTCAGAATCCTGCAATACTTAGGACTAAGTTATTGATGTGTTCCTAATGATAATAATTGAGAAATAACATACATCAAAGGGTAAACCTGAATGCCTAGAAATTTAATTAAAAGTAGAGCAGTGATAAAGCTCTGTGTTCAGATCTTGCATATTTTCTCAGTTTCTCTTTTTAATTCTTACAGGTCTCTTGTGGGGTTTTTTTGCTTAGATTTGTAGGCTTTAAAAAGCTCAAGAACCTAAAGAAAATGCTGATTGAATTTACAGTTTTTATGGATTTTCTGACCTGAAACCGAAGTAACCTGAACTTATAAATCAGCCTGATTTTACTCTTCTCTAACTGCCTATTTTACAGCCTGACCCAAATTTTAGGTGTATAATGCAATCTGAGGCAGTGCACGCTAGTGTGGTTTCATGAACAGGTATGACAGTGTTCAAATAAATTGTTTTGTACAGATGATGGAAATGCAGTGTTTGGTACATTCTTAAGGACATTGTTTCACATATGGATGTTTTGAAATATCAGGCATTTGTGCTTTATGAATTCATATAGCTTTATCTCAGCAGACTTGCTTTTCATGTCAAAAATGATCGTATAGCTTTAAGCAGGTGCCATTTGAAAATCATGAATTCTTTTCTTCTCCAGAGTGAACCTAGCAGCAGCTCATACAGGACTGTCTACCTTCCACACATTGCCTTGTGCAGGCAGTGCAGACCCCACAGATCAGTGGTTCCTAATCAATAATTTAGACCTTGCTGATGAGGTGTGAGGTCTATCTTATACATAAAGTGCATTTTGTACTTTCACCTAATCTTGCCAGACCTACTGTGACTAGTCAGGAATAGGATGTTACTGGTGTACAAGCAAAGGTCAGCTGGAAGAGGTGGTAAACTATGCTATAGATAATGCTAAGGTGTTAATTGCTAAAAGAATTAAATTATAGGCATGTCATGTTGGTCTTCATTATGAAAGAGATCTTTATTCCTGTCTTTAATTCTTAAGAATGTCAGTTCACAGGACCTAAAAATGCTGAGGCCTCATCTCAGGTGTGTGTTAATCTTTGTATTTGACTGGGTACTTCTGCTCTCCCTTCCTGGTTTAACTCACTGTATTTTGCTTGTGGCTAGTGGCAGCCCTACTTAACTAAAGAATATTTCCTTTGAATTTACAGCTGGTTTGTTTCACAAGATTTTTCCATCTGAAATTCCAGCCCTACTGTCTACTTTATCCATGACTTCTGCACCATTCTGCCATAAAATGAGCCATCAGTACCTGCCTGTAATTGAAGGTTATAGCAGAAAACTAACAGTATGTGAGGAAGTGAACAAGTCAATATTATATCTTTTTAATTAATCAATATAAATTTACCTCATACATATAGAGCTGTGTTTGGCATAACAGTAGAGCATAATCACCAAGATGCTGATTTACTAGACGTTAGTAGTTTCAAAGATCTGGTCATCTTTGCAGGATTCCTGATGTACTTATGAATATGTGTGTGAGTTGTAATTGCTCTGGATTTTTGCACTTTCTGAAGTAGTAATGTAAGAGGAATTCCTCAAAAAAAGCCATCATTTTGGAGTTTCTAGGTAGCAGGAGGAATATATAATGGTAACATTTCTACACTTCGCTCTGTATTCTCATTATTTGAGGCCATCAAAATGGTCATGGCCTCTTTCAAGGCTCCAGAGTCAGCTTTTTTTGCAGTTGACCTGGACCTATAAATGAATATCATGTCCATCATATATTTTGCCATCCACCTTTAAGATTGATTTATTAAAAACCCACCCTCTTGCATGGTTGCTGAGCTCTGGTCATTTCTACTCCTATTCTGCATTCACCTTTTATTTCCATGGTACTTGCTGCTGCTTTTTCTTCATCTTCACATTCTCCCTCCCTTCCTTGTCCCTGGGAATTTCTTCATTAAGTTTGAACTCTCCTGTTCACCATAAAGAGTCTGGTTCTATGGTTGAACAATCCCTCAGCACCTAGAGATCTTTTTAACCTTTTCCCACCTCCTTTTGAAACCACTTTTGCACTTACTTTTCCCCCAGAATAATTTTAACAGTTGTTTTCATATCATCATATCTTCCTTGGTCAATTGACCAGTTGGAAAAAATACATATACATCATGAAGTTATGTTACCTTGATGAGCAGGGCAAGACTGTAATACCACCTCTAAAGCCAGAATATTCTTATGCTATTTGTTGGCTTAGAGGTCCCTATAACTTTTAATTAGCTGTCCTATTATTACCCTAGAGTGCTTTAATTTTAAATGAAAGATAATAGCTGCCTTATCTCTAAGGAAACTGGTCTTGATTTTATTAACTTACAGGACAGAAGAATAATTGGCACATATCATTGTCCAGAAATGTATTCAACAAAGGTATCTTTCACTGTTTTCTAATGTTTTTATCCTCAGAGACTTAAAATTCAGGTCCTGACTACTTACAGTCATTAAAGATCCCATGGCACTTTTTTATAGCGTCGCCATCTCAGCCCAAAGCATCTGGCCAAATACCAATTTATGTAACTGTTCTGCTTACCTAACATTCCCCACCACCACTCACCCACCCCATAGTTTCAATTGGCTACAGCATTCTCCATTTCCTCAACTAAAATATAGTGTGTTGTTCTGCACTGTCAGTCACCACATTTTGCCTCAGAGGTGATTGCACTTCACTGGGAACTGAAGTGGTTCTTCTTTCTAAAGCTTCTAAAGCGCTTTGGGATCCTTCTGAAGGGGAGGTGCTGTGCACAGAACGTGTCATTGATTGTCCTTCTAGCTCGGGTTTCACTTAGGAACAAAAGCATGTTTTGTTTAGAGTTGGGTGAATCAGCTCGGTGGAAATAACATTCCCATCTCTTTCTAATCTGACAAGGAACCTTTTGTCAAAGGTTGAAAAGTCAGGTTAATTTCTGTCTGGGATTTTGCATTTTCTTTTGTTTAGGGGTTTTGTTTGTTTGTTTTGTTTTTTAGTTACTGTTTGTTTTGGGGTTTTTATTTTATTTTCATATTCATTTATACCTTCTGGATTGGAAATTTCAGATATTTTTCAGATTGGGGATTCAAAATACCATGAAAAATGCAGTTCTTGTTATGGTCAATCCACTGTTCCAGGTGCAGGAGGGCCAGACTAGTTTTTGACAAGCACCTGAACTTTGTAGTCCTTACCTGGCTTTTCTAGTACTTCAAGGTTCGCCCATCACTAATTTTTACTGTATTTTGTATTATTTCTTCTGAAAAATCATTATAAAATTGAAAATGGCTTTGTTCCAACTCCTGATATTGGTGCAATATGTGCAGAAGAAGACACTAGAAGATAGTTTACAATATTGCTAAATGTTTTTTCTGCTCAGCATCACTAACCTTACTAACTACTGCCAGGGCTACCAGATACCTGCAGCACTTTGCTGTGTTAAGAAATTTGCTGAAATGAGAAAAACAAGTGACAAATGAATCAAAGCAAGAAGTTAACTGAAGGAGTGGTACCTGTCACTAAAACATGTCTGTAGCTAGCTCTAGTAGACCAAAGTAACTTCTGCATTTTTGAGGTGTAGAAACTTAATGAGTGTATAAACAGCACTCACATATCTAATATCATTGTAGATCAAAAGTAGAGTCATCCTAAGAAGATTTAAGATGTGAACAAATTTGTTGGTACTAAAATCTTTCCAAAGATAGTATCTTAGAATGCACAACATTGAGGTGAAAACAGCCCAGGTTGTGGGCTAAGGGATAAAACCCATTGCATTAGTGGATGTTATTTCAAACCTCCCCTAATGTCATTGCAACCAAAGTTCCGTTCTTAAGGCTATGTGAAACTATGGAAAACATTGTTTCCAAATGGCTTTGCACCCCTCTTGTAAGACACTTCCCCTAACTGCTTTTAGACATCCTTTGGATCAACAAAAGCCAAGTTCCTATCATTGCTTTTGTTTTCAGGATACTGAAAGTCTTATCATTTCTCCAACATTTTCTAACAAATATGACAGCTAATTTTGCCTTACCCAAAAATCACATAAGAATTATCTAAATGCCTGCATTCATTATAAGATAAGTTTAAAAGCTCTTTTGAGAATTTTCATAAATGTATTTGAAAGCTTTTGCACATATTTGCTTTTGTTTGTGTTGCAATAGCAGAACACTCTTTTTGCCTTAGTTTTGTCTAATGCAGGTGAGAACTGATTTGATGGCTTTCCTGCCTAGGACACATAATTTCTTCACCATGCTCAGCATCATGCTATAGAGTTCTTAAAGGAATTTTGCTTGAGTTCCAACTCAACTTTCCCATTTTGCCACTGCTTCTCAAAAAAACCCCACATTTATTTCCCTCACATACTAGAAAATTGAAAGTTTTAATGTGGCTTTGATGGGAAGGAAGCGAAACCAAATGATTTTGGCTGCTTCACATGGAGTCAGTACATTTAACCTATATCTAAAATCTAATTAAATTAGAGGGGTGCAAACTCACATAGACTGGAGGGAAAAAAAAGAAAGGAAAAAATAAAAATAAAAAAGGAAACCTGGCATCTCAGTGACGCCAATTTTTATGCATCACTTGAACATATGTAATCACTCAAATGGCAGTGTTTCAGTAGGTCCAAAGTACTTTTATGAGTATCTGACCTCCCAGTTCATAACCAGTTCATAATACTATGAGGTGGATGCTACTAAAACCCAACTGTTTGGTTTTCAACCCGGTTCTCTCACCGTGCCATGTGAAGTATTACATCGGATGTTTTTAATAATGGCACATATGGTGCTTTATTGGGTAGTGCAGTGAGGTACCTGCTGCTGACTGCTGGCTTCTAAATATTACAGAATAGACTAAGCCCATATTATTGTTAAGAAATTCACAAAAATCACAGTTTGTGCACTTTCCATAGTCATAGTCTGTATTATGAACATTATAAATTAATAATGTGGATGAGTTATTCTTAAAAGTTACAGTTTTATCGTTCCTTTGGCCTGGAGTATTTCTGCATTACCATCACTAAGTCAGTGCATTTAATTAGCTGCTCATTAGCCATTGTTGCTTTTAAAATAAATTTAATTATACTCTGTAATCATGCAACTCAGAATATATACTTAGAGGGAAGGTGGAGAATTAGAACTTACTGAATAACCTTATTTTTGTTTTGTATAAATGGATTATTTTGAATTTATCCTACCATACTTTAGATCTTCTCCAGATTGCCAAAGAGTAGACTTTAATTTCTCATCTTTGAATAAGGTGGTTGGTTTTTATTTTTCCAAAATTGCATTAGTCTTCTTTTTTTTTCAGTTAACTGCCTTTAAAAAAGAGATAGTAGCTAAAGCGACCCATTGAAACAACTGTTCAGAGTACATTTGATGTGATTACACACTGTATGTGTTTTCCTTTGCTCTAAATTGCAGATATCTACTATTCCAGGAAATTCATTAGCCCTGGGGAGTGGAGTTTCCACATAGTCAGACTAGGTATTGACATAGCCAAGGGGCCAGCAGTCCTCTTTGGAATATAGGGACTGGTAATTTGCATTTTCTTGTGCAGTGCTCTGGGCCTCATTTCAGTGAGGCAGAGAGACCTTGTGAATTCCTGAAGATATTGTCAGAGCAGAAGTTATCGTTTGAAACAAGAAAAAAAAAAAACAAAAAACACAACAACAAAACAGACCCTTTTCCATTTTATTTCCCTCCAAAACCCCAGAAAACTTCACTGTTTGTCCCAGATATCCTACCCAGTGGCAGAATCCTCCTTCCAGGAGCTGAGCATACATTCCATTTCCAGGTATCGCTTCTGCTCACAGAATGCGGAGTTTAGGGAAATGCTATTTATTCCATTATAGTGTACTGGCCTTTATTGCTCCTTGAGCTCACAGATCAATGGCAATAAATACCGTTTTGGCGATGCTTAAAGTCTTTTAGACAGGCTGAAATCCAGTGAATCAGTCATGTTAGATCTAGCCCTTGTCAGCATGGCTTCAGCTTGCAACCCACGGGGCTTCCTTTCTCTCCTGTTAAATCCGCTTTCTTATATTTTACAGATGGATCCTCATGAAAATATTTTGTTGAGCACACTTGAAATTAAAAATGAGATGGCTGCCTCCGAGGCTGTGATGGGGCTTGGGGACCCTAGGAGCACTATGCTGGCCTATGACACTTCAAGCATCCAGTACCGGAAAGCTGGCTTGCCCAGGCACAGCTTTGGTCGCAACGCGCTGGAGCGACACGTGGCACAGAAGAAGAGCAGGCTACGGAGACGCGCGTCTCAGCTGAAAATCACCATCCCTGACTTGACTGATGTCAATGCCATAGATCGATGGTCACGCATATTCTTCCCAGTTGTTTTTTCATTCTTCAATATTGTCTATTGGCTTTATTATGTGAACTAAGAAACAAAGCCACGCGGAAAACAAGAACTGGATTTCTCTTCAAATCGGTTGTACAGCCAAAAGTGGGACTTAGAAAAATTCTATTCAGGACAAAAGTTATTTTAAAACACCTTAGTTGCTGGCCCACTCTATGGTCTGTTTGCATAACGTTTGGGTTGTATCTGCTCAATCCTAAATATGTTAAGTAGCAGTATGGACATATTCCCTTCTCAAAATATAAGTGCGTTTTGAGTGTGAAGGAAAATAGGATTTTGACAATCGCTTCTGTCTCATTGTCCCTCACTCTCTTTTTGTTTTTCTTCTTTTCTTTTTTTTTTTTTTTCTTTTAATGAGTATTCGAATTCAGTGATGCAAATTGTAGAGTGGCATTTGAGAAACAAGTTCTAGTTTCAACGGCAGTTCGTACCATTCCCAGGAAAACATGCATCTCTGAGACATGCATCTACACTCAAGAGAGTTCACTAAGCTATCATGTTTATGAAACAGATACAATTTAAATGTGTAAACTTGAAAATGCGCAGTGCCTATCATCTTTCCTAGATGAAGCTGGTCAGAGGTTTCCCAACCATATTCAGGTATTTCTTGGTATTTATTGAAAGAACTAAACCTTTGACTCATAATATTAGGGTTGGGTGTTTGCATAGAAGCTGAAGCAAAAAGCACTAGTTTTGTTTGCATTTTAAAGAGAGAACTTATACCTACAGTCACCGTGACTGTAGTTGTGAGCAACAGAGGAATGTAGCAATGGTATAAAAATGCATTGAGTCTGGGTAGATATGCTGGTGTTTTGTGTTGGGAAAAGGAAATAATCTGTCCCAAGTGCCAAAACTGGTTGGCCAAATAGTAATTTTTTAGGTGGCTGAAGGATGGTACTCTGCCTTTCTAGGGTAGGGAGAGCTAGAGAACCAGTATAAATACAGGGCCAAGGAGAGGAAAGGCTATAAATATGTCAAAGTGTGTGCAGATGAATGTTGTCAGTTACAGTACATAACTTAGACTGAAATACTTATGTGGAGTTGTATGATTTCTTCCAAGTTTGCAATCTTTTCAGTGTTGTGCTTCCCCCTGTTGTTGTGCTTAACACCTCACATCCAGTTGGATTAATGGTATCGTACCTCTTTCAGCACTGAAGAGCTGAGCATATGTACTTTAGTACATGACAGGGTATTTTTTCAGTCTGGATAAGGCAATACCAGTTCACTTTCCCTTCCCCCCCTCCTTAATGCACTGTTTTAAAGTGAAAAAGTTGGTATCCATCCTTTCAGGAGTTCAGTTACACTCTTGAGCATTTCCTGCTTGAGGGTGATTTCCATTGAAAAACTAGCAAATTTCAGTTTGGCTTTAGGAAACTTTTTAAATAAAAGGGTTTTTTTATTCCATAGAGCTTTAATTTTATAGCCAAAATATAACAGACAAGAAATTCAGTGTTATAGGCAAAGTAGATTTTGCCATTTAATCCATTGTGGAACCTTCTTCTGTATTGAAAAAGATATTGAAAGGACTGTATAAGGAATATAAAATCCTGATGGCTTTTACTAATTCAGATCCCCAGTGTTGTTTGACACAAAATATTTCATGAAGCAAAAGCCACATCTGTTGTATCTATGCTACGTCTCATCTGTGTACAAATTTCTGAAATAAACAAGAATTCAAGTATCTTCCAAACAGCAAAGAGATTTTTTTGAGGCAGATAGTTTTTCCTCATTAAGGTATTCCTTTGGAATTTTCTAAAGTATTTTTCTTTGAATTTTTTGTTCTTGCTTTAGAAGAGTAATTTCCTTACAAGTGTCTGTAGGATTTATTTATTTATTTTCCCCATTTGATAGACAATGACAGTGAAAGGAGGAAAACAGTCCTGGGAACTAATACACCAAATTTCTGACTTTCTTTTAAGCATAACATGTAGTTATTTTTGCTTCAAATGGGAGAGAATAATTTTAAGCCTGAAATGGGGTTTGCCAGGCATACACACGTCCTGCTGTTTTCAAGGGAGTTGTGTGTACATTCACCTGCTGCTTCCAGGTTCAGACTCTGCAATATGTAGAGACAGGCTTTCTTAATGGGATTCACTTGCCAAGTGAAAATGTTGCTTTTTGTTCATATACTTAATTTCTGACTGCATTTGATGCATAATGCAATAAGCTTTGTTGATACATTGGGAATTTCAACTGACAGGTGTGAATCATGTTGGAATTTTTTCCCAATTCTAAGTAAAGTAGCCACATCACAATGCAATCTTTCTCTTCAAAGTCAGTTCTTTTATCATAAATAAAAGTAATCTACTAGTATTCTTCTGTACAAGCTTTTTATTTTTTTTTTTCCATTTCACAAATTGCTGCCAACTCCTTTTTTAATTTCACAGCAGTGTTGTGTGACTCCAGGGAGCTCACAGCCTGCTTGTGGTTGATACACTTCAGTCTAAAACCTTGCAGAGAGTGTGTTGACTCTCTGCATTGCTTTCCTGCATCAGCTATTGTGAAAACCACAGAGACTGAATCCTGGAACTGCTTGTTAATGTGTCTGAAGTTACAGAACAAGCCATAATACTCTCTGATGTTGCTGTTCAGAGAGTGAAAGAAAATGGTTTCTGCTCAGGTGTCACTAAGAAAGTTATATTTTCTGGGGGGAAGGAGCACTTTTGGTTTTACTATGTCCTTCTGGCTATGATTGTGGTGTATAAAATTAGTGAAAGAGAAGGATTCTATCATTTTGTACTAAGGCTTAACACTGTGATACAAAAAGGTGGGGGTGAGAAAAACTGGTGAGGCACTGTCAGGGAAGTGGTGTAACTGGAGCCCACAGTGAGCACTTACTCCTTTTCTGAGATACTTGAGTGAAAGTGAGAAATTTTGTCAACATACACAAGGTACTGGGTTTGCTATGTGTGCTTCCATCCAGGTAAACTAGAATAAATTTGCTTTTAGTCTAGAATTGAGTAAAAAATAATATTCTAGATCCTTTTAATCATGTTAATTGCTATTATTTTCAATAAGCAAAATATCAAAGTTAATAATTTAGATGAATCTTGTAATATAATTATAGTTGCAGATTTTGTTGTTCTATTAGACATGATAGCCAGCAATTAAGGTGTTTTTCATCTTTGTGAAATTCATGGGCAAATTATGACTATAACATGGCACAGTTTTAATGAAATCTTTGAGATCAACCTGTAAATATATACTGTACATGACTGCTAATAAGTATGATACACATTTTCAGGACTGGAAATTCATGCAACATATTTCTGTGTTTGCATAAGGAATGTTGTGTTTCTATCCTATCACAGTTTAATGACTGGGAAGAAGGACTCAAGCAATGACATTGTGACCATTTCTTTTCTCATTCCCAGGGCAGGAAAACAAGAGTCTTTGCTAACAACATGTAGCAGAATTCTTCAGAGAGTTTTTACATTCTAATACCAAGGACATAAAATCTGGAAGGTACAAAAGCACAATGTATACAGAAAATGAGTGGTGGTCTTACACCTGCGAAACAAGTCCTATTGATTTCAGAAAAATATGCATTCAAATTAAAGCTCAATTAATTTTCACTATAATGATCAGACTGTGTTCCAATTCTGTACTATACACGGTACTAAATAGATGTGAACAGATGTTAAACATTATCCAGCTCTGTGTGCATATGGACAGAGACCCAAACGTCTATATGCACATATGTGTGTGTATATACACCTCCTGGGTATATGTGCACACACATTCACATGTGGGCGTGTTAAAGGAATAAGCTGATGATAGTTTTGTTTCTGCCATCAACCAGTGTATCAATATATTTTTGACAAAAAAAAAATAATAATGTATTAAAAAAAAAACAAACACAAAAAAAACAAAACAACTGACTTACTATACAGGGTAACTGGGCATTTCTATATCAGCAGATCAGTGCTTATAATTCATAAGGAGCATTGCACCGTTTGACATGATGATAGTACTGTACCTCCTAGCATCTGAAATTAGACTAGTCCTCACATTGCTTGCCTATTTCTTCTCTCTCTTTTTATAACAACATTTTCCACTAGTAAGTTTTCAAAATCAACAGATTCCTTGGGGAGCCGAGAAAAAAAAAAAAGGCAAAAGTATTGACTATTTCTAGAGTGGGATGGCCAGGGTACAATACTATATCAGTAGTGGTCATAACATTTTGCTATGTGTACATAGACCATACAATGTGAGCAACCATAACTTAAGCTGAACGTGTGTAAATATTATCAGATTTCTTAAACATTTTTAACTTCTAATTTGTACTTTATGGTAAGGCAAAAAGCTAATTCTACTTATGGTTTAGGTTAATGTGTCCTAAAATTATGTAAATAATTAAATAAGCTGTAAATGAGCAGTCGATAGATACAGTAATTGTTTAGTGACTTTTTTTTACTAAGTACAATAATAGCAGTGCTCTAGCAGAGTAATTTAAACACCCTTTTGCATAAACAGATTTGGATTCCAGAGATAAAACCAGTACAGAAAGTGCTGTGGTGTGAAGTAGCCGTTGTGGCAATATTATTGCTAGCACAATCAATTCTTGTGTGGTTAAAATGTTCAGGCAACAGACGATGGGAGCTTGGCACTCAGGACTCAGCGTAAACAAACGGGGCTGGTTTTCACTTACAATAAGGCACTTTTATGTTGCTCCAGTGAGTGGAGAGGTGAAGGAATCCAGGGTAAGTGAAAACTGGAGCTGTTGGTGATTTCATTACAGAAAGCCTGCATGTGGCGTCTGTCTGTTTCTGAAATCTGTATCTCCTATGGTATCTAATAGTAGACGTATATTTTTCTTTACAAAAATAAAAAAAAGGAAGTTTGACTGTTGTTAGAAAGCATAGTCCCCCAAAGCCAAAGAATCTTCACTCCAGAAATTGTTTAAAAGGGAAATCTAATGAGTCACTGCTTAACACCAAAGGTAAAGCTTAATAAAATGCACTAGGAACTTTGTCTAAATTTTTAAGAAGCAAACGGAATGTTGATCAAAAATACTGCCCTGTTCTACTTTGTAAAAATAGTACTAATTTAAATATCCATTAATATAAAATTGAAATAGATAATCTCTACAAGAATATGCAACACTAACATTTCATAAGTAAGAAATTATTTTCTTTGTAAGTGCTTTGACAAAAAAAGAAACTTAAATGATGAAAAATCTCACCTCTACTTTCATACTAAGGGTTGTATTTTTTTAATGTTTTTCAGACATGAGGTCATCTATTCCAATTTGATAACGTTTTGTATGTTTTCACTGTTACCACCATTTGACAGATCCTCACCAGGCTGTGTTGCTCATGGTCTGTTTTGTTACTTTCAGTTGAAGACAAAAAAAACATTTGAAACATGATTAATTCTAGCAAGCTGACTATGATTTGACTTCTATCACGTTTTTATTTGCATGGGTGTTTAAATGGTTCTGTTAGTACTGTCTTTGCACAGTTCTGATTTATCTTTTTTTACTTAGTACTATTTACTTCATAATGTAGTAATCATCAGCCTTACTAATGACCTTGTAGCCTTTCTTATATGCACATAATGCACATTTTCCAATGGCTAGAAAATGCAAAATACTAGTGGATATCATTGCATCAGATCTTCATGTCTTTCTCAAAAGGACTGCTAACCTCTGGGATATATGAGGTAGTAAAATGATGATTGTAAATGAGTAGCACATAAGAGATATTTTCTTGAATTTAAAATTATTGCAGCCAGTTTCAGCATGTAAATATATAATAATGTTGGCTAGTGTGTAATTCTTGAACTAAAAAAATATAAATAAAGAAAACCTAAAAGATGTATATGTAGTTGTGTTATGTTGGGCAGGTTCTTTTGCCAAAGTTGCAGATTACAGTTCTCATCTGAAGTGAGTATCTATGAATTTGGGTCATAAAGGAACACCAGGAAGTTGGGCATTGAGACATTTGAGGTGTAGGGTTAATATGCAAAGGGGCAGCTGTAACATGGTTTTAATTTGCCTCTACAGCAGTCAGGGGGAGCTGAGTGTATGGGGAATATGAGTCAGGTACAGTGAGGTGCTTAGTGCTGGTCAGTAAGAACATACAGAAAGGAGGGGAACAGCTGAAAAATCTCAGAAGTTGGGTAACTCCTTCTCAGAGTCAGCTCTTGTGAATCTGTTACTGGTGCCCTCCTTAGAGAAATACAGTGGCAGCTGTTGGCAGTGGGATGACATTTCCTTTTACAGAAAAACTCTGAACAGTCTTATGTCTATTTGGACTTAAGATATGGAAGACCCAAGCTCCAGTCCTTGCTCTTCCTAGGTAGCATCTAACAGGAAAGATCCTGGAAGACCAAATTATTGACCCTTTTAGGATGGTGGATTCAACAAGTTTTCCCATTGGAGCAGTTCTGTGGCATAAAAAGTTCCCAGATTAACAGAGCAGGAGGAGTGTGCAGCATGTCACACATGGTCATGAGGCCTCTGTATTGCTGTACTCCATCTGCTGAAGGTTTTGTAGGGAACTTTGCTAGCAGTGGCAGGGACCAGAAGCCAGGTGTCTTCTTCTGCTCCTAAGATATAAAATGTTATGATCTTGCTCCTGCTTTCTGTCCTAAGGGATCTTGAGTATTAAAAAGGCTTCAGAATTAGACTTGTTTGTTTGCTCTTCTGAGGGAACAGTTCATGTCCATTAGTTGGTTTTATGTTGGGTTTTTGTTTGTGTTTGTTCATTTCTTTGTTTTTCTATGCCAGCCCAGCTCTAATAAGAGGGGATTCATAGTTGTGATTCCAAACCCCAAGTCTCACTACATGGGGGAGGTGGCAGGATGTCTGTTCGTAGCCTTAGCTGTACATACCCCCAGGTTCTGCCACAACCTGGTTCTTTGGTTGCTCCAACCAGGGGGAGCAGATGGAGCACAGAAAAGGGAACAAATGGCCATCAGGCAAAAAGCTGCCAAAGGCTAAAACTGCCAGATCGTCCTTTTTGTCTGGCAACGCAGACAGCAGTTGGTAATTCCTTTTGAAGTTGCTCACCTGGCTACTCTCTGTTCCCAGCCCCACAACAGCAGTGCTTTAATGACTATCTGTTCTGTCTCGCTTTTCTGTGGATAAAGAGCACCAGTTCTGCAGAGAAGGAGCAGAGACTGAAGATGGGAAGAGCCACGAGTCTTACATCTGGTACTGAGCTGGTTGCAGGATGCTGGCTCTGTGTCAGGAGACACAGAACAGGAGGAGTAAAATACTGCAGACTGTCAGTGTGACTTCATCTCTTCACTGTTGAAAATAAAACACATCTTCCTCTAAAGCTTCTGAACAGTAGATCCAAGTTCTGAAAAAAGACTGAAGTATCAGACAGTTGCTTTGTTACAAGGTGTGATCTACTGTTGGTCCTTATTTTAAGGGATTATTACAAGCTAGAAAGCAAAATATTTCAATTTTATGACTGGTTTGTGATTTTAGGGTCTAAAAATATTTATGCTCATTGCTGTGTATCCTTCCCAAATCGAAATCTAGCAAACTGTCTATCTACCTTTTCACCTGTCTCTGTATCTGTAAATGCATTTCATGTTATCACATCCTAATAGGTGTTACATCAAATCCAGTTGCACGATAATAAGACTAGTGCTGCCAAGTATTTGAATAATTTATTCCTTTTCTTCTATTCTGAGGCTTAACACTTACTTCATGACTTGTGTAACATGGCCTTGCCTTCATTCAGTTTACCTGAATGAAAATTTGAAACATTAATATAGGGTTTTTATTGGTAAATTGTGCTGTGGAATATATCATGATAATATAAAATTAACAAAACGTGTCAGAAATTATCTAACAACACAGTTCTCAACTTCCAAAAGGAAAATCGCTATTTTAAAGAATAAAGTTATGCATCTGTCAACAGTTGAACAGTTGTGAAAGAATCTAATAATGGACACTGGCTTCTGACACTCTGGAGCTGTTGAGCATTAAATAAATGTAACATAAGCAACCACATAGCAAGTATGTTCACTAATGCAAATGATTTGGTTATTAAAATTAATGACCAGCATGACATTATCAATTTGTAATGCTTGTTATTCTTAAAGGATATTTGGAGTGACTGATTTATTATGATGTTCATATGAGTGTAGGCAAGAAATAAATTTTAAAAAATTATGGATATGCACAGAAGTGGGAGCTGGGTGGTCAGGTGATGTAAATTACTTATGTAAATGCTATGCGTGCCTTGGCTGAGACTCTGGCCCAGACAGGTCTTTGGTCTGTGCTTGTTTTTTCGTGTTACTGTTTTTTCCTGTTACTGTTTTTTGTGTTTAGTGTTTTGTTTTTATTTCAGGGCAAAACTTTTGAATGCCTCTTATTCTTGGAACAAAAGTATTTTTTCCTTCTTTCTGACAGCTTGTCAGAGCTGACATACTGCATTCATTTTGGCACTCAGATGGCTAAGGGCATGCTTCCAGATGGGCTCACTTTTTTTTAGACTTTCTCTTTTCTAGAAAGAATATAGCCAAGATAAAAAAAATCTTCCTAAGGTTCTGGGTCTTCCATTTACTTACTTTGGTTCCTTTACAAATGCTACAAAAACTAAATTGTGTCACTGCTTTGGTGCTAGATATGTGTACATCTGTGGGGATGTGTAGCCTCACATGCTCACATTGCTGAGCTTGGTTGATACGTCTGAAGACTGCTGCTTTCAAAGCACACATGAAACTGGTTGGTGGCTTTGAGATCTCCTTGTTAAATGTTTCCAAAGATCTTTTCTGAAGAGTCTGATTGATCGTATCATTCTCTGATCTTCAAGTTGTTGTGGAAATTTTATGGCATTGATGTTTATGAAGGAACTCCAAAGAGAGATCACAGGCCAGTGCAGGAGCACAATGTTATACAGGTTAGAGGAAATGAACTCCTGTCTGTGCTCTGTGACAGCAGCAAGAAGGGCAAGATATGCAGTGATAAAGACAGCACAAAAGCTGATTTAGTCTTGGAAATACCAGGGCATTCTGGTTTTGAGGGTATTTCCCCTTACGTGTCATGTGAATAAATTGTTTCTGGTGGTGAGAGGACATTGACAGGAGAAGGAATGTGGATAATAAACAGGCTTAAACTTACATGTCAGGATAGCAAGATTAAGGTGCAAGATTTGCAGACAAATAGAATTGGTTTTGCTTTTCTTCTGTGTTGTATGTTATGAAAGATTGAGGCTTTTTATTGTTGTTGTTGTTGTTAGTCACCATTCAAAAGGTATCTGAAGTCAAAACGTGCAAAACAAAAAAAAGTAAAGAAATAGGAAAAAAAACAAAAAAGCAAAAAGCAAAAGAACCCCAGTGTGGGGAGATCCAGCTAATACCCTCCCAGTCAGCAACAAGTGTAATCTGCCTTGCATACTTCATTTTCTTCTCTTTTTCCCCTTTCAGAACACACTTTAAAATTAGAAGGGTTCAAGACTGTAGGACAGGGTTTTTTTCTTCCCTCTTCCCCTCTTAATTTTAAGATTTACTTTCTTACACAAGTTTAGAAATTTAGCATTAAGATCTTGGCTAATTCCAGGGAATCATAAAAGCCTTAATTGGTTTTGGAAGGGTCTCCAGATCTCTCTAAGAAAGGTTATGCATTATTTATTTGCCTTCATTACTACCCAAAGTGATGTGCTTACTGCACAGGTTTGACATTCAAACTAATTAAGGATGAGAGAAGGAGGGGAAAACCCTCTATATGAGATCCAAACAAAAATTTACAGAAGGAAGAAACAAAAAAATGGAAAGGACAGGCAGATGGAAAGTGAAGGATGTTTTCTCACACATGCTACCAGATTTTTAAGTAAATGAAAGCTGCTTTTCTGGCATAGTATATGTCTCTGTCTTTTAACTGCAGCCAAACCATCCATCACCTGGTTTTCCCATTTCAGGTTGCTCCCAGGGAAGCCAGGTGAGCAAAATCTCTTTCTGTTGATGAAAGTAAAGGATGACCAGCAAAAGTCTATACTTCTTCTGAGCATTTAAAATCTGATGATGCTTGAAACCAAATACCAAATCCTGCTCCCTTTACTCAGGTGAGCAGGCTCAGGCTCCAAAGGATTTCACAAGGTGAACAACAAGCACCTTGCTGAAAAACAAGTACTTCTATTTGCTGTGTGTAGCCTGAAAAATGTTTGGGTAGTTGAAATGAGAGAAGAGGAGCGGGAAGATCTTTCTCTTTTAATAACTGTGATAACAAGATAAATCTGTTGGGCTGTAAATGCAAACGTTTTGTTCAAACTTTGCAAGCACTCCTGTGTTGCTAACCTGGAAACTGCACTGGATGCAAAATCTGTGTGGTGCTGACAACAGGGTCTGTTTTGCTCATTTGTCCCAGAATTAAACTGAATTATTCAGTTCTAATGAAGCAGTGATATGGACACTGGAAAAATATAAAAAGTAGTGTTGTGCCTCACACCATTCTTGTGTAGCTGGTAAGAGATGCAGAATTCCTCCTGCTAGTTTCTGTGTTTCAGACCCACTTCTGAAAGAGGATGAGAATTGTGTGCCAGTACTTTTCTAGCTTAAAAGACCATGATAGCATGTTTTTGTCAGCAATTCATAATACATAAAATTAATATATGAGTTTTGATTTTGTCTCATTAACAAAATGTCTAAACTTGACCTTTCCAGATACTACTTTGGTTTTTGAAGACACTAAATTATTTTCTCCTGTTGTGGCTGCATGGACAAAACATAATGTTCTTTACGCTACTGGGTGAGCCTAGTTCTAGCAAAAATATGTATGGAAAATATATGCATTGGAACTGTAGGTATGGTAAATATTTTTCATTTTGGGTATTTACTCGTGAAAGCATAGTATTTGTTTTATGTGGATATTTTATACTATTGTAAACTGTATTTGGATTTAAAACTGGATAAAATATTTATGTAAAGAAAACTTTAAAAAAACAAGCAAACAAAAATTTTCCACAATGCAAAAATGATGCTATAATGTTAGTACATTATTTAACAGTTTTAACACTATTTTTTTTTTTTTTATGCTATTTTAATATCTGAGTGCAAATTGTTTTCTTTTCTGAGAGGTTCTCACCTGGTGATCTCTTTTCAGACTTGGACTCCTTAACTCTGCTTGCTACAACAGGTAGGACCCATGAACACAAATGGCGATGAAACTGCCAGTCCCTTTGCACTATGTTTGTTGCACTCAGGTTGTTTTGCTGTGAGGAATTAAATGAAGGTTACCCTCACTTCTGTACATTGTGACTTTAGAAGGATGCTTTGGGATTTCTAAATACATTTGTCAGCTAGACAGGTGTGCTGGCAGATAGGGATTTCCCTCATGTTTGCAGTGGCATCCCTCTCTTCTTTCCTTGGTGAGGAAAGTCTCCTGCTTTCCCAGAATGGTTGGCTGTTATGTGGCAGAGTGAAGGCAGCAAAATCCCTGTAGACACACATCAAGGACAAGGCACTGTCTAGGGCAGGCTTACCTGGAAACAATTTGCAACTGGTGGTTATACAAGATTTACTGTGGCCCTTTACCTCTCAACTGTTGTTAAATTAGATGCTAAGGATCACACTGATAGTTTTGTAATACCTGTGTGCATTGGGGCTGGCTGGCTGGAGTTAACTTTCCCTATGGCAGCCCTCACGGTGCTGTGCTCTGTTGGAAGCCAGAAAGGTGCTGATAATGCACCAGGGCTTTGGTTACTGCCAAGCAGAGCTGGAGCAGCATCAAGGCTGTCTCTCCAGCACCCCCCCCCCCCCCCCCCCCCCGAGATCTTGGGAGGGGACATAGCCAGAACACCTGACCCAAACTGGCTAAAGGGACTTTTCATGCCATATGAAGTCTGCTCAGCAAGAAAAGCCCAGAGAAGGGCAGCTGGGAGAGGCATTTGTTATTATGTTTCTTTTCTGTAGCAACCACTATGCCCCCAGAAGTCCTGCCTCCCAGGAAGAGGATGGACATGGACTGCTGATGGGAAGTAAAGAATAAATCTTTTGTTTTCCTTTGCTTCTGTGCACAGCCCTTGCTTTTGCTTTATTAAACTGCCTTTATCTTGACTTGTGAGATTTTTCCATCTTAATTGCTTTGTGCCCCATCCTGCTGAGGAGGGAAGTGACAGAGCAGCTTGGTGGGCACCTGGCATCCAGCCATGGTCAACCCATCACATTGCACCTTAATTGTATCATTAATTGATAACTGAAAAATGTGATGTAACAGGAGCATTTTTACTCTTATTTCAAAGGACAAAGTGGCAGAACAGGAGAATGTTGAACAGAACTTTCCCTTCAGAGATCCAAGGGCCCATAAGAAGTCAGGATCTAGAAATGAAGTTTAGAGGCCTTAAGTAGCAACAGGTTAACTTAATTTTTTCATTAACTGTAGAATGTATAGACCTCTGCACTGAGTGGACCTGCTTAAATACACCTATGTTTTGGAAATGAGCATGTTGAATCTGCTTATCATTTCTCATTTTTCTGTGCATGTTTTTAGGTATCAGTCCTCAGTAGCTATGAGCAGAGCAAACAGACCCCAAGTCTACCTGCAAGGACTGTGTGAAATAATGAAGTAACAGATATGTCAGAAAATAGTGCCTTTGTAGACAGCTGGTGCCTAATTAATTTGCAAGATAGCTGAGGAAGGCAGTGCCTGTGGCCCTGCAGGTATTACTGGGTTTTGTTACTGCACCAATTGTGATAAAGCATTGCCAGAAGAAAAACCAGTAAAGCATTTGCTATGCACTTGGAGGAAAGGAATGCTAGTTGTGGGTCAGCTGAAGAAGTGTACTGTGATCCTTCATATTTGTTTTCTTCCTTTTTGTTTCTTACTCTCTTGAAGACCAAGGAGAGATTTCATTTTGACTACTTCTTTTACCTACCTACCAACCAACCTACCTCCCCATTGTTTTGTCAGGCAAGTTAAATCTTCAACAGGACATTCCCATAAGATAAACAGACCAATATGCCTTATTTCACTGGAACCAGATCCTTTTCTGACTGCTACAGTTTATTATGTTTATTCCATTATAAATTACATGGTGTCTCCTGGGACCTGTTCTGTACTTGAAATATCACAAGACTGCTATCATGCATAATGTTGCAGAGAGCTGCTAAATTTATATCCACTAAAAATGTGCTTTACATTGCAGAGTGACCCACTTTAACTCAGATGCATAAATGGGTTGTTTTCTTTTTGTTTTAAGATTCATCCACCATTTTAACTTGCTCAGAAAAAGCCCTTGGAAAATCTGTTATTTGTGCTTGTTGTATGGTATGATTATCATTATTTTATAAAACTTGGACATACTTCCAAATTCCCCCAGAGACAAAGCATGCAAAGGGCAATTTTGTCTGCCAGCCCATGTAAATTCTATCAGACTTCATAAATAGACAACAGTGGCAGATTGGCTCCTGGAGCTTATGATTTTTTTGCTCCTAAGCAGTTTGCACAGCAAGTAGAGAGAAAAGACTGTGAAACACAAGTTACCCTAACATATAGCTAGTGGCACTTTGCTTGTATAGTTTCAAAATGTGACCTTATTTATTTATTTTTAAAGTACACTGAGAATAAGAATCCTTCCAAATTCCAGCTGGTTTTTTAAAAAGAAATTAAAACAAAGCATAACTTTCTGATTTCCTGTTAAAGTTTCTCCATCTTAGAGGGAAGAAAGAGATCAGAATTAGGCTCAAAATGCCTTCAGGTTACTATATAGTACAAATAAATAAATACAAGACATCTACAGGAATTCTGCAGTGAAGCTTTAATATATAATAAGAAAAATATATGGCAAGGCTATTATACTGCTCATTTATGTGGCTTCCTTTGAAGGTTAAATAGCTGATAATATTCCACGCAACAGACATTTATAAGTGAACACAGGGAAAAAAGAGAGGCAAATTAAAATTGAAAGGATTTTTTCCTAACTCGTCTTAAGATGGGGGCAAATGCTCATCAGCAATTATGCTCCTTTCAGGCAAGAAGCATCTCCTTGGTTGTAAGTGGTTCAAAACAATCCAGGCAGCTGAACTAGATGATTGTCATAGGTCCCTTCAAACTGAAATATTATATGATATTATGTTCTAATTTTTGTCCTGAGAAAGTGGAATGGCATCCATTGGTCCTGAAAACTGTGTAATTAAAGTGATCTGCAGTGGTAATGGACTTTTCTGGGCCATAAGCTCATTTTCCACTCTCTGACAAACAGAGATGGGTGATTAAAGTATGTCCTTTCCTTCCATATGTCTTGGCACCACATATTACATTTACCTGCATGTTAAGGCAGAATTACGCTACAATGATGGTCTTTGCAATAATAAACATCAAGGTGTCCCAGCTCCTATTTCTTTGTTTTCCATTGGAATCCTTCTTGAGAAAGTAATCCTCTCTCTTTCTAGAACAGAAGAGGACTGAGGAGTTAGGTAAGAAACCAAAGGGAAGGACACCTCACTGTCTCTGAATGCTTCTTCTTCTCTTTCACCATCCAATCGAGGGCAAAGGTGAATCTAAAACATCTCAGTATCTTCATTTAAAATTCCAAACTCACAGTAGTTATCCTGATCTTTTTCCAACATTGTGTATCCACTTTTCTTTTTTTTTTAAATAGACTTAAGTTACCAGGGATGCACAGAAAGAGGTGCATTGGAATTGAACTTAAAGCATGCTTTCAAAATGTAGGGTCTAAATAAGTTTTGCTTATATGAAGACCTGAAGGGGTAGTAACATACATGTTAAGCCAAACTCTGTAACAAATAATTTTCATACTAAAGCAGTTACCTAATCATATATTTCTGTGTTTGTCTAAAATAAAACCCTTTGGTACATGCAGGTGTTTGCAACTTCCTTTTGGCTTTAGAGTGTTGCACTGAGAAGATAGACCCAAATGAGATTCAAAGAAATGTACAATATAAATATCACCATTTCAAATGAAGTTAGTGAAAATGTCAAGAGTCTGGGGCAAAAACTTTTGAGGAATTAAAATCTGAACCATTCCTTGCAGGCTGTGTTAATTCTGGGAGCTAATAAGCTCCTCTTAGTCCACTGGACATCAGGAAAGTTCATGTATGACCTGAAGGTTCATGAATAGTAAAAAAGGGGCTTTTTTTAGCTGATTTTAATGAAGAACCAGAGCTTTCATAGGTTAGCTTTTGAATGGAAAAAAAGGTTAATGTAGACTGCAGTTACTGATCTGAGGAGTCAACTGGATATGTAATACCATTTTGCTTCTTTGTTTGGACTACTCGTGGGTAGGAAAATAGGTCAACATTTTCAACCATCTTGTCAGGCTCAGAAACACAAGGTTTTCTTTCCTAGATCTGATGATTACACAGGAAGTACTTAAAATAATCCAGAAGAATGCTAAAAAGGGCTTTTTTCAGCCTTCATAAGTATCAGTACTGTAGAAGGGGATAACAATAAGAAATTCAGGTTTGGCAGCATTCTTTTGCTGTGTGTAGTAGCTTTCTGCCACTGGAAAGCTTACAGAGAGGGCCTGGGAGACCTTGGGGACAAGCAGCTGACTGCAGGTCTGGTTTGAATTTGTCTCCTAGTCACTTTATTACAACAAGCAATGAATGTTGTTGTTAAGCTTTTCCATAGGATGCCTAATTTTATAGGTCTCTATTGTATCTCCCTTTCCTCACTCTTTATCTAAGCTGGCTGCTACTGAAGTTTTAAAATATCAGAGGAGAGATTGCTGACTTTCTGCTGTACATTCAGTATTTGTGTTAGAAAACAGAAGTGTCATATACACGTCCAGTCATAAGAGTGCTCTCTAATGGAGTTATTCAGGAAGCTGGAAACAAACAAACAAAAAAGGCAAATAAACTAATGGTAGACATAATACTTAGCAGCAGCCTTATTTGCGTTAAGTATTTGCTTCAGAAAGTGATTTGATAATATTTGATGGTCTGAGCCACCAGTTATATGAAATTGTGTTGAATCAAACAGACACGAAGAGACCTTTGAGACTATTAACTCAGAAAGAGAGGGCAGGGTGTGCTAGGCCAACTGGGGTGACAATTTTCACTCATCAAAGGAGAAGCAGATTCCATTGTTTGGAATGCTTTCAGCTAGTTATTATGATTATTTTTTAAAAACCTGCCTCCTATAGGTGCCACCAGATCAGCTGCACTTCAGTTAGCTGCAGCAGAAAAACTAGTTATTTTTACCTACTAATAATTATAGGGTTTATGGTAATGGATAGAGTGTATGAAAAACAAAAGGGGCAGAAATGTAACAACTATACTTTCTTTGCTTTAAACTTATCAATGAGAAAGGTGAAATGTACACCCAAGTGGGAAGAAAACCAAAGGGAGGCCACAGAGTAGAGACAACAGGGAAATTCATTTTAATAGAGACTAGAGAGAAGAAGCTGTGGTGTGGTGGTGAGAGGCAAGTGTCAAAACAGGTGAGGTCATGGGAAGAAGATATTGAAAGTCTTATTAAAACTGTGTGGCTATTTCCTTGCAAGATGCCTGCTTTACCACTGCAAAAATTGCTTCCACTGCCCAGTGGTCTTCTCCGGACTTTCCACGTTACTTTTCTTGATGATTCTAAGGTACCACCTGTGGCTTCTTGGCTGCAGTTTAGACATACAGGGTCTTGGTCCAGTGCAAATCATTCCTTGCCTGAAACTGGTTTTGCTTGAGCTCATTGTGGCTGCAGGGAAAGGTTTAATTAGCATTTAGACAAGCATTTAGCTTGCATTTTATCCTAGTTTGGAGGAAACCTGTACTCCGTGGGGACAGTCTTTGGGTTTTGTCTATGTGAATGGGACTCCTCTGGGCCATAGGGGAAGTCTTTAGAAATGATAGGAAGACTGCCTGAAAAATAGAAGCTCTGTTCAAATTGCAGAGTTTTGACATTTGTTCTTTATTCTGCACTGAAACAAATTAAGACCATGCAAATTAAGTTTGTGAAAACATCAGAGAGAGCAACAATGGAATAGCTGCTGGGAGCCCCAGGTCTGAGATGTTGTTCTTCCTGATTTGTTAATGTCATGGGCAATGTTCCAAATCACCCTTCATTAGCTTGAATATTTAAAGAAGTATGGGAAGTGGCACAGAATACCAATATCCCAGCAATTAGTATTTCCACCAAAGGTAAGAGATTACATTTGTCCCTGCTCTGTATACATCCTCCCTCCCACTAGAAGTCCCCACTATTCCATCACAGTTTTGCTCTGAACAACCTTTCTTAATTATTTGTCTCTGTGCAAATATGCTTCAGAAGATTTTCATATATTAAAAATGTTTCTTTTGACAATTTATCACTGTATTCTAATATCGAAGAGCGAGCAGTATAGATTTCTGTGGTTGCTGTGGAAAGCTTCACAAACAGGAACTGTCAATGTTGGAAATGGGCTTGATTACATTGCACCTCATCTGAAAGGAATGCTCACTGAGGTCACATAAATTAATACCTTGATTTGCAGCATGTAAAAGATAAAGAACAGTTTATTATTCGTTCCATGGTGAAAGAGCTCCTCGCTCAAACATCTTTTTAAAAAAATTCCAGAAAACCTGATGTGCCTGCAAATGAATGTTTGGAAGGCAAGAATAATGATCTCAATTCAATTCCATGGACTGTAGACACGACTGAATCCTCTGAGAAATTAAATACAAACACTGACTTTTAAGAAGCTAGATGGATTTGTTTGAATATGCAGCCAGCAATATGCAAGAAGTAGCAATATTTATCTCTTTAAAGGCAGACTGACAGAGAGAGAATCTGATTCTATGTGAGATAATACTAGAGTGATTTTTTAAATCTTCTATTTTTTTCCAAATTATTTTTTGTTGGAAGCATTTCTAGTAAGTCTTCCCACCCAGACTAGATGGGGCCATCTTGAGGTAAGATATTACTCAATATGCTGTGAGAAAAACAGAATGTAGTCTAAATGAAATTGGCAATTTCTAATTTAGCTGGTATTTGGAGACAGGGAAAGTTGAATGTCATGGTATAGAGACTTCAAAGATGTAACCTTGATTTGGTTCATCTTCTATAAATTTTTTGCAGTCTTGAGGACATAATTTTTTTCATTTTCATTTAAATACCAGAATGAAAGACGTTAGGAACCACACA
Organism: Apus apus; assembly: GCF_020740795.1. Lineage (NCBI taxonomy): Eukaryota > Metazoa > Chordata > Aves > Apodiformes > Apodidae > Apus > Apus apus. The sequence continues at coordinate 12,005,220 of NC_067294.1, read as the reverse complement.
GAGAAGGCTTCTGATAACCAATGACACAGGTCTCTAAGTACAGATTTTTCAAATCCCTGCAAGTTGATAAACTTCAGTACCAGTCAGTACATGGTATGATTATTGCACAGATCTGTACCTGTTGTCACCTCATTTCATAACCCACAAAGAAGGTTGTAACAGCAGCTTTCACACGATGTCCCTGTGCGTCAATTGTTCAGCAAAACCTAGAACCCTGATTTTGTAACAACCAACAAAACTTTTTTTATGTGAGTTAGGAACTGATAATGTAAAATAATTAGGAATTCTTGGATTTTATTGATTTTGTGTGTTGCTTACTGAAAAAGGCCACATGCAAGGTGCATTTCTAACATCTTATGACACTGGATGCGTATTTTCGTGTGTTTAATACTGACATTATTTTGTTAATGATGAACTAAATGGCATTTTTTTTCCATAAACTGTAGGCACAGAGGTAAGTTTTAAATGCTTTTGGAAGCCTATGTCATATATTAATTGATATATTAATAGATTATTGTGTTACTCAAGAGTATGTAATTATTCCATAAGATGCAAATTTATAGATGAAATCACAGTGATAAACTTTTACAAATGAGCTTCATATACCCAAGCATTTTTCTTTCGTTCAGCCCCAGGAAGGAGTCTGACTGCAGTATTTAAATTCAATCTAGAGCAGTACTGACAGGAGAGGAATGGAGACTCTTGTGGAATATTGAATTAAACCCTTGTAAATATATATTTTTTTTTAATTTTTAATCAGAAATACTCAGTTATCCCCATTCCCTTTGTGGTTTTGGCATTTTTGTGGAGGTTTTTTTTGCATATATGTAACTACAGGTTTTTCATCAAAGAATAATTTAGTATCAATAATTCTGCATCAGAAGATTAATATCGTTCAAGGCTGGAGGTTTTGTGTCATTGGTATTTGAATAATGTTGATCATAATGGCTAGTTGGTGCTTTTGGATAGAGGAATTACACTTCACAGGGAGAGAAAGGAGACCTGCCAAAACATTTTAAGTGCTATCTCAGCAATGTGGAAGACTTGGCATTTCCCACTGTCATTTTTCATTCCTGAGGTACCACAAACATATGCTGAAGAAGTATTTCAAGTACATGGGAACAGTACCACAATATACTATCAGCTCCACTCCTCTGAACATTCTCTTTTATTTTTCTAACTTAGAGACTATACTTCATGAGAAACTGATGCTGGCCCAAGTAGTGATCATGGAAAGAGATACTGCCCTTTCCATTACTGTCACGCAGATCTATTGTATCCCTCCATCATTTCTTTTCTAGTACTCAGAATGGGAATAACCCTCCTGCCCTCCCCCCAGCCACATTACACTGCAGATTTCCTGCTGTATTCCCAAAGAATAAGCTTTAAAATCTAGTCTTCCATTTTCAGATTTCTTAATTTGTTGCTGTATTTAATCCAGGCAACAGCACCAGGAAAGGGATTAAGTATATTATTACAATTTAGCACCAATGTTTCCATTGACTCAGTAAGTTACTGGATTTCTGGAAGAGGTATGTTTTAAATGTATTCTCCAGCATTTGGTGTGTAGGTGGAAGACATTCTTGAACTGAAGGTGTTAAAATAACACTATTAATGGTTTTGGATGATGGTCCTCCTAAAAGAGCAAAATAACTTCTGCCAGTTGATGTTTTTGTCTGCAAAAAAGTAACCCAAGGACCCACTACTGTCCTTGGAAAGGCAGGAGTGTGTCTGTGTCTCTGTACCCATACACATCCATATACTTGCACAGAAGCAAATAAAAAGAATAGTTTATTACAGTGAGAGCAGGCGTTATTTAAATTCTTCCTATATTACCCTTACTTATTTTTTCCATGATTGCTTAGATGTACGCACAGTCCTAAGCTAATGAAAACAAATGAGAGCTGGCCTCCTCTTTGCTATCCTGATCATTTCTGTCTGTGCAAAAAGAAACCTCCTTTACACACACATTTATGTACTGTCCAGGCTGCTGACTCTGCTTTGTCTTGTAAGAATCTTGCATAGGACACAACGTGGCACTGATTCTCAGAGCCTTCTTTTCTCTCTTTCTCCCTGTTTGTTAATTTGGGCTGCTAGAATGACACGCTAATAATTCTGTAGAAGGCCTAGAAAAGCAAAACTGAAAAGACTATCACTAGAGCATTCCTTCCATTTGTTTGATATAAAAAATTGGATTTCCTGTATGTTTACATGAACAACTGTGCTGAGCTGCCTGCACGGCCCTGATGTCAGCGTGACCAGGGAGTTCCAGGTAAGCAGAAGGCAAGGTTTTTGGTACAGAACGATGCATAAGTAAAGTTTTGCATTCTCTGCAAAGAGCTCCAATAAATACTTCTGAAAAGAAAGATAAATGTGCTGCTACCAATGATAAAACTGTCACTGATTTAGCAACAGTAACTCCTGGTGTCATGGCTTCCTGGAGCCACGCTTCTGGAGCAGGCTGTGAAAGATCTCAAGGGTTTGCAAGCTCTTCTTTTTACAATTATGTTATTTTGAACTGGTTTTTAAAATAATAATGAGGTTTTTTTAACAGGTGTTTTCTGAAGATCAATTCTAAAGCATAGTGTGGATTCAGCAAAAAATGCCCCAATAAACTGAAACAGAGAAGAGAAAATATTAGTGACAGCCAAGTATCTGTACCAGGCTCAGAGTGCTGGTACTCCAGAGCCACGTGAGCACTTATCTCCAACTTCATACTTATGATTCAAGACACATTTAATGATGTGTGTCACCTATTTCTTTTCCAAACAATGTTAAAACCAACTTCCAGATGTGTTTTCAATTACATTATTTTTCAGTTAGACATATTTGAAACTACAGCAACCACAAATCTGTTGCTCATTCTCTCCTTTTTCCTTCGGGTTGGTTTTGTTATTGTTTTTTTGTTTTTCTTCTTCTCTCTTCACACCATACTGCAGGTTTGTGTGTCTCAGAGCCAGAGAGAAATTGATATTGAGACGTGCTGAGAATGCATTGTAGTTACCAAGGAAGTGGTTTCCCAAGCAACAGTAACCACATGAAATTTGACAGAATTTCTTCCTCTATAACTGTATCATGTTTGCAGCTTTGGAGGGGGCAGAGTGTGGGTAGCATAAGTGATTTTCTCATTGCTAACCTTACTTTTTGAAACAGATACGGTGATATTTCTGTCTTTTTTTTAAAAGAAAGAGTTAACTTCAATTAGAGCTCTATGCTTGTTTTTTGTGTGTGTGTTGTGGCTTGTGGTGTTGAGTTTTTTAATTTTTATTTTATTTTCCTGCTAGTAGACTGATTGTGGATGTGCCAGATAGTCCTGAAGCATGTGGGCAGATGCTAGAGGCACCCTTCTCAGCTGTTATACACTCAGAGATGATATTTACCACTCAAGAAAGCCTTGCCAGCACCTTGGTTTGCTCCAGCAAATTGGATAAGACAGTTGGTAGTTTGTCGATGTCAAAAAGTGTAGGAAATGTGCAAGTGTTCAGGATTAGTTGAGGGATGGGAACCAAAGGAAATACAGGGGCAGAAGTCCTGTCTCCCCTGCAGTGGGACAAACAAAATGACCATGTATCAGCTGAGCCTCAGTAAAATAAGACAGTATTGTAGCTCTATTTTCATTGAGAAATGGCGATCACACAATAAATGTAACTCTCTGCAGGATAACAAGAGACTGCAAATGCACTGTTACAAAGGGCTCAAACCTGCATGAATTTCTTTCAGTAACTTCTCTGAAACTTAGCTATGCTTCTTTTCATCCACTTCAGATGCATAGTGAAATATAAAAAAAAATAAAGTGATGGTATTTATGTGAGCAGAATGCCAAAGGAAGGTGTGTATCTGAAGTAGGAGGTATATTGCTGTAATACTTGTTTAGGTTCCTGTTGTGTTAGTTTCATTACATCTTTACTAAAAACTTAGTTTTCTGCTTTAACTAGCATTAAAAAAAAAAAAAAGTTTTTAACAGTTTTAAAAGATATTCTAAGTCCCTCATTTCTTCTGGATTGCAAGTCCCCATGGATAACAAAACATTTGGACTACAAATGCTTTTTAAGCTAAGAAGACACCATGAAGCATATTATGAAACTGTTGAGCATCATGGATCTGAGCCAGCTCAGTGCACACCTGTGTATACTGGACCTGCCTTTTGCCCATAATCCTGAGTCTCCAAGCAGGGACACAGGAGTGAATGACCAAGGGGATAATTGGCCTTTATATGCTCTGGATCTGTACCAACCCTGCCATGTACAAGATGGCTTATAAAAGCCTTATTGTTTTCCATCGTTCATTTGGTTCCACCTTCCTGAACTACTTTATACAAAGAACTGTCTTTTTAATCCATCTCTCAACCGCTCTTCAAGTTTCAGAACAAGCATACCTCTTTTCTAAGTATCATGTTCTTTTCAGAGAAAGCTACCTCTGTCCAAGCAAAGTTCTCAATTTACCAGGAAGTATGCAGTTGATCAAGTTGTAAGCTCAGTTTCAAGCTGTGAAAGTATGTAAAAAAATCTTTTCAGATTTAGTGGATGAAATCTTTCAGACATGGTATTGCTTGTTTAAAAGGCTGGGGTTCAGGCAGTGTACAGTGTTTTCAGCGGGGTAATACCACTGTGGACAGAATGTCAAAGAACACTGGAGTGTTCAGATATGGAATATTGTATTTTCTTCATGATGATGTCAAGTGCTAAAGATCGGAATCTGCTGCTGTAACTGGCATTAATGAAAAGCTCTTCCTTCCAGGAAGAGCCCCCCTTTCTCCTCTCCTCCTGGAATGGCAATACTATCTTACTGCCTGAGATTTGAGTGGTTAGACAGAGTCTAATATTGGGAGCAAAGAGAGGAAGTTAAAGAAAGCTCCAACTTTGCAGCTAGAACAGTTTCTCATGAGCTAAATATAAAAGACTTGTAACTGTCTTTAAGGACATTCTCTTCCAGATGTGAATACATACCTATGGATAACAAAGTTTTGTCAGAGGCCAAATGTGAAGGTTGATTTTAAAATTATAATTCAGAGAACTTTTAAAGCTAGCACTCAAGATTTATCTGATTTTTTCAATCTGCTTGCCATCTATTACTTACATTTGCCTCCCCCCTTGACTCTGTTCTTTTACACACCATTCATTGCCTCTTCGTACGAGATGATTTATCACCTGCTCTTCCTGTCTTATCTATCCGTAGACAAGTTGCCTCTTCCTTTTCTTTATTCAATATCACCAATACTCCTTTAACTCCACAAATTGTGATCTACATTCCTTCCTCCTCATTGCCCCCTTCTCCCTCCCTGCAACATTCATGCTACAAAAAAACTTCAGGCATTTCTTCCAGGTCTCTTCTTCAGCTTCACCAACTTGACCTATGATCAAATTTATTCAATATTTTCCCTTCTTTTCCTCCTAGTTATAACAATTGGTTTTTTCATGGAAATGAAGCAGTACTCAGTTCATGTGGTTTAGACTGCTCACCCTAAATGCCCGATGTTGAACTAGTATTTTTATGAACTATCTAATGCAGTGCCAAAACCTGCTGATTTGAGAGCATTATGGGAACAGGTGGTCCAGGCATAAGCAGCAGTGGGAAGCCTTTAACTAGGTATTAAAAAATGGATGCTTGGCTGGAGGACAAAACAAGAGCAGAAGGGCAGAGTTCATTTTAAGCCCTCTTCTTTTTCAAATTCTTCCCTTCCCCCTAAGATTAGCACCTTTTGCATTTGGTATGTTACAAGAATATAAATTTAATCATTTTTTTGCTGAGAACAGGGAAACTCCTGTTTGCTGGGAATAATAAACATAAATATAGAATCAAATATGGTGGTAAAATGCCACAGATTCAAGTGGCTCCCTGCAGTGAAAAACTGACAGATTTGCCTTAAAGTAATTTGTTTTTTTCTTTGTTGTTTTTTTTTTCTGTTTCTTTTGTTATTTAATGAAACTATATTTATATAATTAGCTCATAATTTAATCTGTTTGATTTCCTTCCATATGATTATTTGTTTAGGAAAAAAAAAATAATAAAAAGAAGAAAAACCCTAGTGACAAAATAAACCAACCCAAACCAAGCAGATCTGTGATTATTATTTTTAGGACTCACTGCTGCTTGACATAGGCATTAGACCTTTTGTGTACACTGTGACGCAGAGTCTAATGTGCAGCAGATGCACAAAGGACTCAGCTGGGTAGGAAAGAGGAGAGAAGATGATGCTGTGCAGGAAACCGTGGCTGTCGTGGTATGGATCATCTATTCTAGTAAGGAGGAAGGTTGGGGTGGAATTTTACCTTAGACAAATAGAGCATGCTCTGGTTTTTGCACGTTTTTAAAAAATCAAACTAGGAAAGGATGCTGCATAGGAGGTGACTGCAGGGTTCCTACCAGCAACAAGGAGGTAAATACACAACCGAGCCCCTAAGGTGAGAGAGGGACGTTGCTAGGGACATTGCCAGGGACCAGCAACCCTGTGGGACTCATTCAGCCCTCAAAGCCACTAAACAGCAAAAAAAAAAGGAGCTGGTTTATGAGGACACAGGGAAGAAGGCAGATTGGCTCTTCCAAAGTCAGTTGCACCCAGCTGACCACAAGGCATCATTATTTCAAGAATTATTTTATTCTGGTTCATTGTGTTCCAATAAAACATGCCTTCAGAGACTGGAATGCAGAGTAGGGGGCATACTTATTGCAAGGAAATGTGGGGCAGATCCACCTTAAGGCTCTGGTTTTCTCAAGCTCCTGCCATGTGATGTTTAATATTTTATGTTGAGGTTTTTTTTGCCCTCCATCTGCTGCCACTGTTTAGGAAGATATTGAGATAGATTGTGCTCTGCCTGGCCTGTCAGCTCCCTAAGCTTTGTTGTAACAATTGAAACATCATTCCAGAAAACAGCAACAGCCAAAAACCTGTAACATGTGTCTTACTGCTGTAGTCAGCTTATTTAGAGGCCTGTAATTAAATACAGAGTAAAAAAATTTTCTAGACCACGAATCCCTTCATTACATCCTCAACTTTTTCCTGTACAGTTCTGTCATGTCACCTCTTTAACTTAATCCAAGACAGGTGAACACCTCTGATAACATGTCTAATAGTTTTCCCAGGTGTTTTGAAAAGTATCACATATATCACTGGTCCATCACAGGATTGCTGAGATTTGTGAAATCTAAATCTATAAATTCACCCTAAACCCTATATCAACCCAAATTGCTAGCATTTGTAAGGAGGTACATTGTTTTGGATCTGATTCTCTAACTGGCCGTCCACATGTGGTTTTCTGTTTATAAAGAGCAAAGATGCACACCAAGTGTGCAGTTCTTCAAGACTGTATGTGTTACTGTAGTTTCACCAACTAGCCTTGTCTCTGGGCAAGCAGTCCTTGCCTCTGTGTTGTCTGTGCATTGTACCAGGTGAGAGTTAAAATTGCTGAGAAATACCCCCCACATTCCTTTAGCGTCTGAATTTATCCGTCTCACAATTGACCAGTCATGAGTGCTGACATCTAGGAATAAGCAAGAATGCACAGCCAGATCAAGGCAGAGTTATGGCAGCACTGATTTAGATCAGGATTAAGTGCTGTGGAAAAACATCCTGAGGTTTCATGTCAGTACTGTAGAAACACCAGTAAATTCTTGTTTCACTCAGGAGATGATTGTCTAGTCACTCTGAAGGGATGTATTACATTTAAAGTTGGAAAAAAGTGAACTGTTGTAGTGTTAAAACCTGTACTTTGAAGTAATTTTCAAGCTTACAAATTTCAGCTTCTCCTTGTGGGGTCAGCTATAAATATAATGAGCACTGGTGAGGCCCCACCTGGAGTATTGTGTCCAGTTTTGAGCACCTCAATTCAAGAGAGATATGGAGGTGCTGGAGTGAGGACAGAGGAGGGCAACAAAGCTGGTGAAGGGCCTAGAGAAAAAATCTTATGAAGAAGGAGCATGAAGGAGCTGGGAATGTTTAGTTTGAGAAAGAGGAAGCTGAGGGGAGACCTCACCAGTTTCTACAACCACCTGAAAGGTCATTGTAGAGAGGTTGCTCCTGGTCTCTTCTCACAGGTAATTAGCGACAGACCAAGACGGAATGGCTTCAAGCTGCAACAGGGCAGGTTTAGACTGGACGTTAGGAAAAAATTTTCACAGAAAGTGTGGTTAAACACTGGAATAGGCTGCCCAGGGAGGTGGTTGAGTCACCATCCCTGGACATGTTTTAAGGGTTGTTTGGATGTGGTGTTGGTGGATGTGTTTTAGGAGAGAACTTTGTAGAGTAGGGATGATGGCTGGACTTGGTGATCCCAAGGGTCTTTTCCAACCTGAATAGTTCTATGATTCTATGATAAAAGAGACCCCCAGAAGACTCTACCTACAGATACTTGTGTGTTCTCATCAAGATCTTTGGTCAGTGATAACAACATCCAGGCAGAAGGTGTTCATGCGTAAGTTTTTGAGTGCTTTGTAAACACCCTGAAAATATTCTAACTAGCTGAAACTGATACCTCTTGAAATTGGAAATTCAGATATTCCCTTCCTGGGGAGCCTCCTCCAGTAAATAGCAGTAATTTGAAATCTTGTAGTTCTGAGTTACAACATTTGCAGAAATGTTTTGCAGTAATGGGCATTAACCAGAAGATTGTCTATGGGGGAAAGGACACCAGGAAATAATTGAACAAGTTTCTTCATATTCATAACATTAACCATTTTCTTATTTTATAAAACTACACGCTGTTTCTTTGGTAGTAGTATCATAAATTTTCTTTTGCTTTTCAGTGAATGCCTTAGAACTGTTTTATTATTTTTCCTGATAGTTAGAGTTGTAGTTGACTGTTGATGGGGATTTTTGTGGCCATGGATATGGATCATTTCTAGAGATGGGCCTTGGTGTTATGATTTTCTCAGCCTGTACAGGCAGCCAGAAGTGTAAAAACTATCAAACGGCACATTTTCCAAAATGCCATGCAGCTTCTGTATGCCTATGGACCTGAATTATTACATCCATCTGCTTCTTTTATTTCATATCGGGTTTAAACATTAACATTGTTTGCCGAATGTCATTTTTACAGAAAAGCTCAAATTCTACCAGTTCACTTTTCAGTGGTTCCCTCCTCCCTCGTTGGAAATACCATCTTTCATCCAGCCTATTAAGTCTATTTTTGTCTTGTTGTGTTTTTTTTTTAAATTGTACTGAAAAGAAACAACTGCTAACATCTTTACACATGAATGGTAGATACGTGGTCCCAAGGGCCAGACTGAATCTTGCCTAAAATAAAACTCACAGAGCATGTGTAGTATAAAAGTTTAGATCTCAACACCAATTGTTTTGTTCTACTGGTCTCATACTGTTGTTGCAAATTAATCATCGATGTGAATACAAACAAATCCCCTTCAAATCCTTTTAAAGTTTGCTAACTTTAGTATTCCTTTTATAGCAAGGGGTTTTTTTTGGTAACTTCCCAACTTGTCTCATTGAAGAGCCACAGCTACATAACAAAATGCACTAGAGGTGGTTTTACCAAAATAATAGCAAAAATTACACTGAATTTCCAATTATGTAAGAAAAATGATACTGTAGAAGTCATGGCTTGACAATCTAAGTCTAACCTTAAGCTGACATTAAATCACAACATTGAGTTTTCTGCTGGGACAAATAGTGAGAATATTGAACAGTACGAAATAATTATGGGATAAGAGAGAATTAGGTATGTACATAAGGAATGGAGAAAGAGTCTGTATGTGTTAAATGTATAAGTGGGAGTTATAGGAATTACTGAAATAAAAATATTGTGGAGGTGTTTAAGAGGTATTTTGAAAGAAAAATAAAATTTTACTGATATGTGAAAACGGGAAGGAAGATGAAAGAACATTCTTTATATAATGTTTTTCATCGTTTACTTAAGCCACATTTATTATAAGGTTAGAAGATTTTTTTTAGCCACGCATTAAAGGTCAAGGCTTGTCACCATGTTCACTTACCTCTCCCTCCAAGAAAAATAATTTTCCTGTTCCTCTTTTTTAACAGTTAGAACTCCTTGGCTACTCAAGAGACACACTTTTGTAGCAAAACCTTTGTTCCAGTATGTTTCAGCTCAGTTGTTCTTTTATAGAAAGTTATAGCTTAATTTTAAAATATTGTCATTTTAAAATCAAAGGAGCAGTTACACTCACAGCTGTTTTCCTTCTTTCACTTCCTGATCTTCTCTTGATTCTATTACACCCAAAATGGAATCTGTAATGTAAAAATGCCCTACTGTGTATTAGGAGGGATGGCTCTGCTTTCAAGTAGTGCTAAGTCATGTTCTTCAAATGGTATTAGCTTGTTAATTCTACATGTTTTCTTTGTGACAAATTAATCCACTTCAAAGTACATTCATTCAAGAATTGTTCAAACAATGATTTATGAATGGAGCTTTTATCTTGAGGATCCCAGAAATAATACAGACACCTTCTGGCAGCAGGAACAGCTTTAGTGCATAATTTCTCAGAATGTTTATTCCTGAAGTTCAAATTATAAACTTCACTTTAGACTTAGCCATTTAGCATTGAAATTTTATATCAGTATTTCTACTTGCAATTTTCTATCAAGTGATCTTCTACCTAGTTCATAATGTATCCAAGGGTTGATGGGCATGTTAGGTAACTTTGGTTTCCATTTAATGTATTTTCTAGAACATTTGTCTACGTTTCATCCTTTATTTTAACCGTGACCTGTCTTCATTATCTTTCATGCTTATGTCACACAAAGTCCCTTACAACAATGAAGATGCAGGATCTTTCAGAACAAACACTTATTATTTCTCTATCTATTACTCATCTTTTAGAACAGGGAAAAGTGATAGAGCTGTTGGAAACACATGTAGTTAGGATGTGTTTCATTTAAGTAAAGCAATGAGAATAGGTAGAGCAACAAACACAATTCCTGGGAATAACTGTTTGCAGTAAGTCTTCAAATAATAAAACACTTTCTTCATAGATTTCCATGTATTTCATCTTGAATGTATAACCCCTTTTCCTGTGTTTTGAGGTATTCAGTGCTGACTGATAGATCATTAATTTCATTGGTTGGGATTTGAGGTTTAGGTCTGTTTAACAAAAACTCACATTTCAAAGTTGCTTCAAGTAACTGGTAAATTGAGGCACCAGTGGAGCTAAGACTGATAAAGGATGTAGGAAAGGAAGGAATCAACATCCTTAAGGTATTAACATGCTCATTCCACCTGCCAGCTGGATATGTCTCTGTGTTACCTCTTCTTGTTGAATCTTGTATTTCTTCTTATTTTTACTTTGAAGCAAAGAAGAAATCTGATCAGGATTACAACTAATACCCAAAACTAAGTCCAAGATTTAGAAACAATTGCAAGTCCAGTGATAAAATTTAATACCTGAACTAATATGTCAACGAAGATAAGGCTTCTTAGAGAAGCACAGAGCAGGGCCTTTGATTCAGGATTCTCTTTCTGAAGAGCTACTTTTGTAAGTAAATGGACAAATCCTGGGGCTTTTACTCAGCTTTGGCTTATTCCTGGATAGTCAACTGTAAGAAAGGAAGTATTAATGATGTCTAGTACTACAAAATTCTTGAAGGTTTAAGACATATATAACAATGTTCTGAATTAATTGCTCAAATATGAATTATACAAGGAGAATTAATTATGTTTTAGAGATTGTCATGCAGCAGTGCACATTCATATCCTTTGCAAAGCTGTCTTTACTGACAGTAACAGCCATTATAGAAATTCCAAATCCCTCCTCTCTGATTTCCTAATTTTTCTCAGAATCCTAAGAATAATCCTTGACTCTGTGCCTACAATTTCTGAATCCCATTTCTTTTTATTTTTTTCCATTCATGATCCTATCAGTTTCTGAAGTGTTTCTTTACTTCCGGTATTTTTTTATAGTAAGTATTTTTATTTTATTTTTAGTATTTACAATTGGACACCAAGAAAAAGAATTTTTTTGCTTCCATATCAATTTAATTGTTCTCTTCTTTATTTTTTTTCATTTTTCCTTTACCAAGTTTTATTTTTCACAAAAATTCTAAGAACAGAATTTTACAACTTTGTTGCATTAGTAGGATACCAACAGGATAGTGATTTGTGGAAGTTAATTTTGCGAAAGGCAAAATTTTGAAGTTTCTGCACTGTGTTCTGAACTTTACTGAAAAAAAAAAATCAAAATATATGTTGTATTGAGGTGTGTATGGTGACATTAATGCAATTTTCTTACCTGGTATTTTGTGTTACTTAGTTTTCAGTACCAATATGAAGACCAAATTACGAATTGTTAGTACAGATGGGAGCTGTGTGTTTCCGAGTGGAGAATGAACAGGTATTAGCACAAAAATTCACACATGTAGCTCTGGAAAGATTTTCTCAAATCTCTGTCTTCTCTTTGTTTCCTGCTGTGCCCAATTACGACCCCCATTCTTCAGACTCTAGTAAATCTTCAGAAATCATCTATATTCTATTTGTATGAGAGTAACTGTACCCAATTTATTGTAACACTCCATTCTCATTTCTTATCTTCAACTCTGAAGCAGTTTGACATTCTTATATGAAAGGCATAAGATAAAGCTAAACTAAGTGAAACTGAATTCAGCTGAATCTATCTGACTGGCCTAACAACTTTTAAACTTGACAAGAGAAGTGAAGATAACAAGTTAAAATGATATATAAGATAGGAAGACACTGTCCCAACCATTATTTCACCTCCTGCCCAAAATCTTCAAGGGAGAACAGATCATTGAGAAGAATTTCCTGGATTATCTTTGATTTACTGCTGATATTATTGCTGCTACTAAAACCCCAGAAAGAGCTTTTGGCAGTTATCATAATGTTCACCTGGAGACTCAGAAGGATCTGCAGAGCACTAAGATCTCAGTGAAGCTGACAATAAAGGACAAATTTATTCAAGTGAACATGAAGAAGTTAGAATGTATTGTAGAGAAAAATTACTTTATTTAAATCCAAACAAAAAAAATGAATGTAGAGAGAGGGGAAATTTAGGCCCAGTTTACTTACAATAATTAATAGCTATCCTATTTATGGTTTCCCATTGAACTGAGATATTTATTTTACACTGAGCTATTTTATTACACCAATGATTAATATTGTTGCAAAGAGAGCAATTATCTTGGTAGATAACATATAAACATAAATTATTATCTGCAGTTGAGTAGCCCTGCATTTAGATGCAGTATGGAACTTGTCTTTTATGCCCAGACTGCGTTAAACACGGCATGACCAGGTAAATTCAGCAATTACAAATCTTTCTTTTTAGGTGTCTATGACTATACATGATAAAAAAGATTCATAACCTTTTCCAATCAAACATAGTATTTTTTTGCTCTTCAGAAAGGAAGATAATGCAAAAAGACTAGAATTGTTGAGGACACTAGTAGGGTGTTCTCCACACAGAAGGAGAGTTAGGACAGCTTTTCTCAGCCCTGTGAACTCTCCACTACCCTCCTGCTCTCTCTCACCATTATCTGATTACCTCAGATTCAAAAGCTTTAATCTGTTGGGATGTATTAGCTTTAAAAAGAGAAGACTTTGTCAGCCATGCTGACCATAACAGAACTAGTAATTAATTGCACATGCATGTACAGAGAGGTCCTTTTTCGATGTGAAGGCTTTATCTTTGTTATTGGGCTACTCTTTTCTGTTTTCTCACAAATAGCTTTCCCTGACTTCATTCTGGAATTCTAGATAGTTTCTGCAGAAAACCAAAGAGCTATGTGCTATTTATAATAAATAGGTATATCACACACTGTTCCTAAAGAAAGATAGACAAAGACCACATCTTCAGAAATATGTGATAGTGTGATCTCACATCCTGCAGACAGACTGCACCAATTTACAACCATTTATGTCTTACCTGCTCTTATTTTTTGTAAGTTAGGCTAAAGTGGTTTGATTATGATTTGAGGTTGGTTTCTTATAGAGTGTTTTAAAACACAGAGATTGAGTTGTAATATTTACATAAGATTTAACTGATTATTGATACTAATTTTGTTTTACGCTAAGAATTAATACAAATTATGTTAATACATGACAGTAAATCCCTTGAAATGTATGCCTGACTTAATGTGGATGTCCATTTTCATTATTGCTTTATATATTTCCTTTAAAATTATGGGGAACCTTAGTTACATGCAGCTGTACTCTTTTTTTTTTTCTTTTTTTTTTTTTATGTTTATCTCCTTAATGAGATTACTTTCCATGATTCATGAAATGTTTTTCATAAAGTGGTCATTTAATTCCTGCAATGGACCTTATTGCTGCTGATTTACAAAATAATATCCTCTTACAAGCAAATTTAATCACAGGAACTCTATTTCACTCCTTATTAGAACAGTAGTGAGAAACCTCTGCCAAATATGTTATTTAGCAAATAACTGAGTATGTAAGAAAGATACAAAAATTCCTGAAAATCAACCAAACAAAATTATTTTTTTGTTAAAGTGGAGGGTAACTTGCCAATGCCAGAACAGCTACACAAAAAAGATAATATAGTGGCTCTCGTATGTTAATATCAGGTAATAGCTTGAAAATCTGAAGTAATGCTTACATTCTGAAATAATAAACATAGAAAGGTATTTAGTAACATTATATCTACTATTATATCTAGGCAATTTTACCTCACTACTATTTAATTGTAAGTAATTTTATTAATAATAATTTAGAGCTTTTCATAATTTGTTAAAATTAAAAAAAATCATAGATGCTTTGTTTTCCTCATGAAATAATAATAAATGATGATGCCAAGAAGTTTCAATTTACTTTGCCAGAATTAAAGGGAGGCTGTCTCTTTATCTTCTCCCATGTATCTCAATTTTCCATTATGCTGAATTAAAAAAAAAATAAAATCGTATAAGAACTAGTTTTTAAAAAGCAAATTGTGTGGAATTGAGGTGAAATTTTCAATTACAAAAACTCATTACTTCACCTGACTTGGTTTTACTTTGGAAAGATATTTTTAGATCTTTTCCCTATTATGAGCTAATGAAGCAAACAGCTGTGTATTATGAGACACCATTGTCAGGGCACCACTGCACAGGATCTCCCAGTTGCTCTTGGAAATGTGACAAAACATTAAGCCAGGAAAAAAAAAAGGCTTTTTAACACTAAGAGAGACATCTGCACTGCCATAATATTTACTCAGTAATAATTCAAGAAATAACTAGTAAAAGCAGAGTTATCTAGCATTTAAGATATGGGGAGCAAACAATAGGTACTATTTGTATGCAAGCTTCTCCAAACCTTTTTCTGCAAAATGAATACACTTGTGTAAATATAATCCTCTTGTGTAAATAACTTCCTATGAGCAAGAGTAGGTCAAGGAAAAAAATCTTTGTACATATCATCCTGGTTGATAATCTTGATTTAATTTGTCCTAGCAATGAGAGATTTTGTCCTCAGAATTCCAGAAAGCAGCAACTTGTTCAGTACTTCAAAACCTGCCACATTTCAATGGGAGAAAGAAGAAAATTAGTAAAACTAACTTCTAAGTTTAGAAGAGTTTAGAAAAAGAAAAGTGGCCTTTCAAACAGATTCTGATTCAGACAAGCAAAGTTCCCACTTCATTTTCTAAAACTTGCTTTTCAGTGGCTGACATGGGAGTTCCAAGCTCTAAAGTACTAAACAAAATCATAGAATCATATAATGAAGAAAACATCAAGAAATAGGCTAGCAAAGACATAACCTGAGCAAAGGAATTATTGTGATTATGCCCTCCTTACATTTTTGCAGTTATTCCCATGCAGAGCTAACAACTCTATTAAATGTTCTTAATTTTCTGTTACATTCTTGAGTTCTTTTATTGACTGTGATACCTCTTGCATTCTTTGGAGCAGGGTAACCACCATATTTGTTCTTCTAGAGAGCTGCAACAGTGGCTATTAGGCTTTTGTTCCCTGCTCAGATTTTGATGTAAATATCACTTTATGAAATACTATACACAAAGGCAGACATTGTGTATACTTTGACTTCTGCTCATAGAATAACATGAGTATTTTTAAAATCTAGCTTCTTTTAAAGGAGTCAAGTATTCATCTTTCATAAAACAAACAAAAATATTCATATAGTGTTTGTAATTTCCCCTTACATCAGAAATGATTGGTGTCTATTATTAACAGAGTCAGTAAAATTCAATAATGTTTCCACTCTTTCTAGGCATATTTTGGACATTTGATTTAAGTTGCAGGTAAATGCAACTTTATATTCAAAGGCTGAAGTGTGGGCATATGTATAATACTTTCCGTCTTTCTCACTTTGCTGGGAGAGGACATCTTCTATGGCAGAGTATCACTGATACCATGTAACCATGATAGTTACTCTCATCAAAGTTTCAGTCAGTGTTTTGATGCTATTGATTCTTGCCAGGTTAGCAACTCAAGATGTTAAGAGATGTATATAAATGTGTTCACTTGTCCATGTTTTTACATCTATTGCTATTCAAGCTTGAGGTGGGTGATAAGGTAAGTTGTATGTCATATTATACCTTGCCACCTAGATTGCTTGTATTTAATCCTGAGAACTGTGATTTTTTACTTCATGGTCAGAAGAAGGCAAACACTAAAATATAGGTTAGGTTGAAATTTTGTTCTATAGGTACTTGATAGAAATTGTTGCAGAACCTCTTTTTTCAGGGTCAGCCATAAAATAAACAATGTGTCAGGACAGAGCAAACTGATTCTGAACGCTGAATCAGGGACATGACCAAATGCTGAATTCTGAATTTAATGTAGAACCAATGAGTTTCATTTAATAACCAAACATTTTAATTACTTATTAGAAGTTCCACAGATATCTGTACAGATAAAGCATTATGCCTTCAAAATGAACAGTAGGAAAAAAATAAATGCTGTAATTTAGGCAGTGTGTTTTCAAGATAACATGTAATCAGAATAATTAATAGAAATGCAAATACAGTACTAGATTCTAGAAGAGCTTTATCTTGTGAAACAAATCATTTAATTATAGTGACAAAGTTTGCCACTGGAACAAAAGAATGAAGAAAGATATTTTTCCTAGAAGTGAGTAGGAATTTTCTGATTAAATATTTTTTTCTTTAAGGAGAGCAATTTATAGAAACAGAATCTTTCTGCTGGAATACACCATTTATTTTTTGTGCAAAGATCCTTTTTCCTGTACTGAAGCTAAATTCTGATTATCCAAGGGATTCATTCTGAGCAAAACAAAGGATTTCCCTACCCAGAGTCATTGTAGTTGCTATGAAAGGAAAACCGTCTTCAAAGTTCCAACTCTCAATCTAGCGGACTGAAACCCGCAGTGCACGTTCCCTCCAGCCTAAGCGAACAACCAAATAGAAAGTACAGATATAGATTTGGTCTTTTTCCTTCCTCTCCCCTTTTTCCTTTGTCATGAAAAGCTTTGTGAGAGCTTTAGTTTCTTGCAATCTGTAGTGGGAATATTCTGAAATCTCAAAAGTCTGTAGCAATACAATTGCAGCTCAGCTCCCTTATGCACTGTTAGTTCCTTCCCTGCTTTCTCACAGCAGCAACCTTGATTCCTTTGCTTCTGTCTGACTGTATTTTATGTATAGAATACTCAGTGAGCAGCTGGCCTTGCTTCCTTCACTACACAGCTACACTGGATTTTAATTCAGACCAAATTGGAACCAAGTCACAGTGCAAACTCAGTGCAAAACAGGGCACAGGGTTTAGTCAGCACTAAGAGTCTGCTTGGGCAAGGTAAATCTTTGGGAATTTAGCTCCTATGCTGCACCTAGGGATTTACGGAGAGGAGAAAAATGTCTTAGCTTTGAGAACAAAGGACAAAGTAGATCTGATTGGTTTGAATTATGGTTTGAATATATTTTGCTTGCTTCTGACTAAAATCTATAGATCAATTATTTATTGTGAAGATCTCTGCCAGAAAACATTAACAGTACAGTGGCAATATAATGCAAAACCAAGTAAATGCCATGTTTCACTTTGTATTGAAAGATATGCATTTTTAAGCTTTGAACCTCAACAAGACTCAACTTATTTGTCATTCCTTTTAAGTTGTGTTCTCCATTTCAAAGACTGAGGTGCTTAGAGCAAGGTCATCAGAACCAAGGCTGAACTCATAAAAAAATTTTGTAAGCTTTTTTTTTAACTTTCTTCAGTGTTGAAAATATTTTGCTCTGTACTTTTATCAAAAAATATTATAACCTCAGTTAACCCTGAAACAAATAGATCTCCTTGCCACATATAGGCAGTGAAAACCAGTCTGCACTGTTGTCCAGAGGTTGTGAAGTGTTTAAAATTATTAATTCATAAAGTCCTTTGAAAATGCAAATCTCATCTGAGATATGCAAGAATTGATTTTGGAATGTTATGATCTGCCATAAATTTATACACATTTTTTATCTTTGGTGTCATTTTTTTCAGATATAGATCAAAATGTCTCTGATACGTTCCTACTAACTGTACTATTTTCTAAGTTTATTGATGTAAGTGATGTTACAAGGCTAAATGCATGTCTAATTTTTTCTTTCTATAGATCTGTTCCTGAGGTATCAGATATTTACCTGTGTAGATGCAATTCTACAGTCTTCCCACTATTGACCGTCCCTACAGCTGCAGTTTCCTGGCTATCAGCCATCCCTGCACATTTGCCTGAAGGTTTGATAATTCTTTCCTTTGGAGAGCTGGGACTTGTTATTTAAGAGGAAAAGGCCTGTCCTTTAGAATTCACATATTTGATTTTTGAAATCCACCTTTGATTTGATTTGGAAATCAACTGTATGAATAGTAGAAACCATTCTCTGTGTAAAGTTACGAGGAAAGTATTTGGATAAACAGTTTACATGCATATTTAAGTTACTTAATGTTTACCTAATGGTAACTAAGCCTGACCTAACTTTGTAGATCACTTCTGAAGCTGCTTTGCCTCTGCCTACTCACTGCTGTATTGAGCATTAAACCCTTCTTAAGCAAATGTACTGCTTTTATACTTGTGTGTTTCAGGATGTGGGCCTTTCTCTATACGGAGATCCAATCTCTAACGTAATTGAGGTTCCTCCTTACAGCTTCCCCTGTGCAGAGGAAAGCAATTTTGTGAGGTGCATCGCAGTGTCTGGGGTGCTCTGGCACTTTGGTTTTACCTAGAATTAAAATCCTTTGCGTTACTGCTGAAAGGGGGATCTTCTACAGCCTGGAATATTTGGGCCACTTCTTGTGAGCGGGAGGCACGCGGCAGGCATGGCCTGCGTCAAGGCCCTGGGACAGGTAGCAGCCCTCGTGCCCCTCACACAGCCCTGCGGGAGAGGCAGCGAGCGGCGGGAAGGTGAGGCAAGGAGCCCAGCTGGGGGGTCTGCAACCCTCTGCACCTGGCAGGGAGAGCGGAGCCAGCAGCGTCAGTCCCCAGGCTGGCCCGGAGGAGAGCGGGCTGGGAGGCCCTGTCAGCCGAGCGCCAGGCCAGGGCAGGTGTGGGGCGGCCGTTGCTCGGCCGGGGCTGAGGGCTGAGGTAACCGCCCTGCGCAGCCCGGGACTGAGGCGCGGGGAGGTTCCCCGCAGCTCTTCACCACAGAGCCTCTCCTAGCAGCCTGGTTTTAACGGCCTACAAGCCTAACTTCAACTGTAGGGCTGAGATACAGGGGTATTCAGGGTTTCCGAGCATCTAGACTTGAGTTCAGGTAATTAAATTAGGTCTTTGCTTTCTTAACCAAAAAAACGCTTGATGTTTCATTAGTGCTTTTGGAGTTTTTTGTCAAGGGACAGAACAAAGGCAGTCTTTAGCACTGTGTCCTTCGGGGTACTTAACTTTTTCTAGTCCACAGTAAATGATTTTAAACCAAGTAAACTGATACACAAGCAGGTCTTCATCTTCTGTCAAAAACTTCTTAATTTATTTTGGGCATATCTTTGTGGTAGCCTGTAATGGAGACACGTACATTAAGGCTGCGCATGTGATTGGATTCCCAAAACTAAGAGCAACGCTCTTGCAACTGCAAGCAAGTATCATGCTTACTGCAAAGACAGTCTGTACAGGCATCATTTGATGATATTTTAGCGTAATCAAAATTTTATTTCATTCTATGAATAAATAAATTCTAAATCTACTGCTTGTATGTTTAAAGAACGTATAGTTATGATACCTGTGTGTCATGGATAAGAATGCCCCAGTCATATAGCTGGCATTCACCACGGAAGTTTAGGAGATTCTATCACTGTCAGTAATGGATTGATTATGATATTTCATAATATAGAATCCAATCTTGCAATAAATACCTTGTTTAGAGCAGTAATAGCAGACTATTACTCTAGGCAGCCTTAAACTTCCTTAGCTGTAAGAAGTTATTTAGAATTATTCAGGGTAAAGTATATAGGTGAGATGTTAATGGAGAACCTGTTAGCCCAAAATACTGTTTTAATCAAGAATTTGAAATGCAGACTAGAGTAAGATTTGATAGTATAATGACACCTTTCATACTGAAGACATTCTAAAGCAATTTTCAGTAATGAGCTAGATAATGTGGGCTCTCTGACTGTGTGGGGAATACAAATACCAATAGCCACATTTTCTTAAACATAAGCTTTCTTACATAGAGATTAGAATATGGAAATATGATTGGCTGGAATGAAGAAAACTGCTTAATAAGCTACATACCTGACCAAAAATCACTTTAGAAGAGTACCGGCCCTTTCACCTCAGCACAAAAATGAATTAAACAGTGAAGTTAAAGGTTTTTTGCATTTTCAGCAGTCAGTATGTTGGAACTCCAGATCCTTAACTACTTTGTTTCCTCAGCTTCTATTTATAAAACACTCATGTTCAATCCTTTTCTGCATTTGCAGGGATAGTGTCATGAGCTTCAGCTAATTGATGTGGATGAGATGTTTTGATGTTGCTGTTAGAAGTACCACTGACAGACAGAAATTCAAAGACTTATTTATTCTGTGATTTTTTATCAATTAAGCAAAACATTTGAGTTCTGATAGAATTTCTTTGTATGTTTTGTATTTTTCTGAATTTTCTACCTTTTAAATTTCTTCTGTTAGTGTAGCAGGACACTCCATCTCTCAATATGCCAGCTTCAGTTTCCCTCTGTGATTCAACTGCTTTTATCTCTCAATTTTGCAGGTCCAGGCCTGGAGTGGAAGGATTCCCCTGTGAAAGGAAAGGGCCTAGCAAGCTCTGAGCTGGTGACAGCCTTGCAAGGTACGAACAGAGGCCAAGTTGATGTTCATAACACCAGCTGCTCTCCAGTGTGGAAGAACACGGAGCCCAGCCCAGCCACAAGGAGGCCCAAAATGGAGTTAAAGTAAGAATGAACAGATAAACAGAAGAGTTTGTTTGGTGAGAACAGGGCCTTCCTTGTTTTTTCTGCTGTTTTTCTTTTATTCTCCAATAAGAGATTTTGGAGCTACACAAAACAGTTAAATGACAGGAGTCAATCCACTCTATTCTATAAAAGCCTGGTCCCATCTTTGATCAGGACACTTCCTGTACACTTTCCCAGGAGGTTGCTGAACCTTCTCCTCTCTGAGTTGGCTGTCTTACTTAAAATTCATCCCATAATGTACACTCTTTAAAAATATATAAAATAGTTTATTTCAATTGATTCTACCTGTTCTTATTAATAATTTTTTTACAAATGTGAGGGATGGATGGAGGATTGATGAGCAGTGGTTCATCTCCAAGAATGGCCTTTTGGTCTTTGCAAAATATATCAAAAGCTGCCATACTAGGTATGAAAGAATTTCCCCAGTATTTACCTATCATATAAATATTTCTTAAATCTGAATTACATTATTGCCTGCCTTGTTTGCATTTGTCACGTTCCAGGGCTATTCCCTTATCAGCGTAATACCCTCTGCAGTTTTAATGCTTGCAATAAATTACTTCAGCTTTTTCTTTTGTTCTCAATGTTATCCTAATCTCTCAAAAACACTTAAGGACACCAAGGCTATGAAGACACAGCTAGTAAGTTCAACATTTTGACATTTGGTATTTACAGTGAAGAGTATAGAAAAGATACGGAGACATTCTTGCACTATTGTGCAACAAAAAAAAATCACTGTCATTGTAGTCTCTCAATTTACACTGTGGACAAAACACTGCATAATGGTGACACGTAAAATTGTAATTATTTTAAGACAATCACATGTCTAGTGTTCAAGGATAATTCCTTTCTTTGTAGAGTGTCGGGGGAAAGGGGAGAGACAGAGATATGCAATTTATCTGATCTAATTATGAACATTTAAAGATGCCTGTTCTTCAATTATTAAAGGGATTGGGAGTGACTATCTCAGACTTACACATCTAGCATTTAGATGTCTGAGTTAAGCCATCTCAGTGCCACACTGTGTGTTTAACTAAGATTTTCTGAGTTCAAAAATTCAGTTCCTAACCCAGTTAATAGAGATGTATCTCAAGCAGCCTATAGAGAATGCAGCCATATATTCTATGCAGAGGCAATGAATTATGTACTACTTGAAAATGTCTTGTTTGCATTGGGATAAATAACTTGAAAATCACAAAATATTTATAATCAGTAAGGGATGGAACAGAATTGAGCTAGCATGACTTCAGACATGATACCTCTAGGACAAACTAAGTATCTTTATTCTTAAAAATACAGAACATTGCACAAGGAAGTTACTGTAGACAATAATTATGTTATATTATCACTGTTATTTTAATTTATTTGATTAGTATCCAGTTTTTTACATACTCCTATATATACTGTAGTTTTCAATGTCACAGATAAATTTCAAATCTATCAAGACTTTACTCACTTTATTTTTTTTGGTTCTTATACTTCCCTAGTGGGGATTCATTTCAAATAGATTAATGCTATTTTTGACACCTTTTAAAAATACATTACGAGCATAGATTACTTTTTCAGTCCTCCTTTTTAATTCATCAAAACTGAGATAATATTGAGGGCCGCTTTAAATGTTGTCATTGACATAACCAGTGTTTTTGAGGTACTTCTTAAGCAAAAGGATTAGGTTTTTTGTAAACATGATATTACACCATAACTGTCACCCACTCTCCTGAGAAACATCTCAAAATGTAGTTCTTCTCCACAGTTGAATCCAGTGTTGCTTAACAATCAACATCTGGAAACCAGTCTACATCTTGAAGAAAATATTATTCCTTGCTCTGCTTTAAGTCCAACTAAACATTTAGACAAGTTTTGATTGAGTGAAGGTTGGACAACATAGTAGCAATTTGGAGTCAGGAGTAAAAGCAAATTTAGTTGCTCTGGCACAAGCTCTTGGCTTGTTATTGAGGAAGATGATTACTATGATTAGTGGCAGGGAAGATGAAAAATTCTCTTTATGAAATGGCTGTGGATGATCTCCAAAAAATTATTATGCTGTCTGTCTAGCCACAAAAATATCGAAAGGGGACACCTGTGTTCCAGATAGGAACAGCTGTAAATAGTTTGTTATGTAAGCAGTTACTGCACTCTCCTGTACTGTACTTGACTCAGGAGTCAGCCTGAGCTGGAGAATTTGTTCCATTTGAATGGAAAGAAAAAGAAGAGAAATGGACAACAGTTAAGTAAGGATCCATTTTCTTTCACTTTTTTTCTTACTGTTTTATATTACATTTGTGCTTTTATTCAGGAGGACAGCCTAGGAACTACTCTTCCCGATTGCCTGCTGTAATTCATATGCCAGAGAGCGGTATTCAGCCTTTCTTTGCCCCCTAACCCCCAACAAGTAATCTCTTAATTCTTATATGGAAAATGCCACGGCTTCCATAGGAAGCTTGAAAATGCTTCTGTCTTTGCATCTGTGCATTTTTCTTTGATGATTGATACACAGGTTTGAACACCACCTTTATAGAAGGAAAGAGAATGACATCTGGGTCACTTTTCCAATGACTAAATTTTTGTCTAAAAGCAAGGGGGAAAAAAACCTCCATATTTCTCTGGCCAACCTGAAAAAGAAAACAGTTTCTAGTAATTTGCTATGTGTTTATTTATCTATTTATTTCTTTATGAAGAAGAAATTAGTTTACTAGCAGTATGCTTTAAAACCTACTAGTGCAAGACACCTTGGATTTGCTTAAGAGAGACCAACAGAGGCTATAAGGATGATTAAGGGACTGGAACACTTGTCTTATTAGGAAAGGCTGAGATACCTGGGGCTGTTTAGTCTAGAGGAGAGAAGACTGAGAAGGGATCTTATTAATATATATAAAGATCTGACAGGTCGGTGTCAAGAAGGAGGGTCCAATCTCTTTTCGGTTGTGCCATGTGAGAGGACAAGGGACAATGCATGCAAACTAGAGCACAGGAAAATCCACCTCAGCATGAGGAGAAACTTCTTTAAGTGTTACAGAGCACTGGAACAGGCTGCCCAGAGAGGTTGTGAAGTCTCCTTCTCTGGAGAATTTCAAGACCCATCTGGATGCATTTCTGTGTGACCTGCCCTAGATACTGTGGTGGCCCTGCTCTGGCAAGAGGATTGGACTTGATGATCTCCAGAGGTCCCTTCCAAACTGTAACATTCTGTTACTCTGTGAAGACCTTTAGAGGAGTAGCCAGAGGAATGCGTAGGTTTGCCATCTGCAGTAAGGTACAAGACACTTAACTATTCAGGACTTAATTGTTTGTCATAATTTAGAGAAATGTAGGGTTTTTTGTTTTTGTTTTGTTTGGTTTTTTGTTGTTGTTGTTTGTCGTTTTGTTTTGTTTTGTTTTTTAGTCTGAAGAACTCTTTCTTCAGTTTATGTGCTACCTAGAGTCCCTTTAACCCAAGTGTATAGTTTCAAGGTTGTGTCTTTGGAACTGGGACTTTAAAGTCCATGTAATTTATTTATGTAATTTATTTACAATGCATTTAAGTGCCTTTTTCAAGCAGTGGTATCTTACCTGTTTTGGGGTGATTATACCATTTTAAATGTGCTATATCTATTTACTCAGTCAAACAACAAGCCTATGAAAAGTGCAGTTTCAGCCAAACTGCCAGTTATCCTGCTGCTGTGACATACATGAATAGTCCTAAATATCATATGTCTTCCAGTTGTAACTCCTCAGCCATCACTGATCACATATAGATAATTTTTCTCACTCAAACAGTGCTGCCACCTATGGTGCAGAAACAAGGAGGAAAAGCTTGTAACATTAGTGCTACATAAATAGTACTTTCAGGCCAGGAGAGAAATACAGTGTATCCATGAAGATTAAAGAGAATTCGTAGAGGAAGAACTACCTGATTTGGAATGAAGTCAGGAACCCTGTGGCTAATGAGCTCATCCTCACAAAAAACCCACAAGGCAAATTATGAACTCCAGCTGAAACGTATGGGCCATCAAAAGCAGATAATAAATTCCATATATTTCACAAAATAATAATAAAAAATGTTATTCAACAATATTTGAAGTTGTGACTTACATTACAATTATAGGATAACGTTTAAATCTAAAATAAGTTCATATGAGATATTTTACTACCCTTCTCAGACAAGGAGAAAATCTGTCTCAATAGACGACTGCAGAGTTTTGCTTTTTTTCTTTAATCTGTTTCAAAGGCCAACAGATATTTTGTAACAGTCCCTTTCTTTTCCAAAGCAGGCATCTGAGGAGGCCTTATATTTGATGCTCCATTTCCCAAACTAAAATCTCCTGCCTTGACATTGTTCAAGGTGAGCTTAAATAGGGCAAGACACATGCTGTTCTTACAGCTGTATTTGTTCAGGTGCATGGCTCCCAACTGCATGGGGCTACCCACTCCTAGTGTTAAATGCCAGAAAAGGGGAAATGGGTATGGACGAGAATTTTATTTAAAGGTGATGCTATTGTTAGAATAGTTACAGTATCCAAAAACATTATAATTAATGGTATCAAACATATTATTTTCTCATCCTTGCTGTACAAGAAAAAAGTTATATAATTGTTTCATTGTGATAGTGTCCAGATTTGGCTGCGTTCAAAAAACAAAGGAGTGCCCTCCTTCTCTTTTGCAAAGAACTGCAAGCTCTGCTTTTTTTTTTTTTTTTCTTCTTTTTTTTTTCTTTTATTCTCATAGAGTTCCTATTAGAGAAAATAAATGTTAATATGATGCCTCTAGCAGCATAATTAAAACTTTCTGGCTTGATTAAAGTATGCAGACTGTCAGCTGCTACACTGTAAGAGATTCTGCCATTGACATTTTGTAATATGCAATGCATTCAGGGGAAAATGTCCCAAAGGGGGTTTACTTTCTTCTAAATAAGTATAATTCATGACAAAATTTAAAGAAAACCATGAAACGAACTAAAATAAACAAGACATTTATGAGCAAATCTTACATTCAACCAAAAATTTATGCTGTATTCCCAAGACAAGATATTATACAATTTTTTATAAATAATGAGATGTTACATAAAAGTGTATGTGCTACAGACAGCATTGGTATAGGGGCATCTGCCTTGCTTACTAATGAGACTAAGACACTGGAGTGAGTCATGTTGCCAAGGAATATGTTCTTGGTGCATTTCTGAGAGAGATTTCAAGATCTGGAAGTCTCATTCAAAAAAAGGGAAGTGAGAGGAAGGGGGCAGTATAAGTAGGTGTGTGAAACATGAAATAAGAGGTAGGGAGGCCAAAGTGATGTGCAAAATGACTGTGTTCTAATACAAATTATCCTTTCATTGGAGACTGAAATAAACTCCCTGGTCAGGTCAAGGGAGAGTGAAAAAGGTTTGTTTTGTAATAACTTGCAGAAACTGAAAATTGTTTACATAAAAAGACAAGAGAATATGATTCTATCCCCCAATTCTCTGTATCAGTTATCCTCTTTGTTTTGTTTTTCCTTATCCTTTTTAAAAATTATTATTATTTTTGTAAGTGATCCTGGAATTTGTCCAATTTTCTATAGAAAGAAAATATACTTTAGTTAGGTGTTTTCACTGTACTCAGACTGGAGCATGAATAATGTTGAGGATTTTGTAGGAAACAAAATCAGCCCTATAACATTTTGCTTTTTAAAATGTGTTTATTTAGCTCAGGTCTGCAGCTTGCTTGGGACTAAGATCCACAGTGTATGAGGCTGACTGACATGGGTCAAGGTGTGACACTGCACTAAGTGAGTAAATTCAATTATGCTTCATCTTTTACCTAGAACTATTTGGGTAGATCTGTCTGCACAAGTGTAAGCCATGTCTAGCATTTTTGTATGTGTGCTTTGGGACATTCTAGCTGAAACTCTTAGTGAGAAGTTAAAGCAGTGATCCACCAAGATATGGTGGGTTTTAATCCTTCTGAACCCCAGACAAACAATTCTGTTCCTACTGTCAAACAGTTATTTTGGTATAGCTTTACACATACCATTCTGCTACTGGATCGTCTGAATGCTGTCCCTAGCATTCTTCTATATTAACCAGGATGCCTTTGGATCCCTAAGTATCTTTAAAATGATTTGTCAGACAAATCTTAAACAAAAAAAAAATGTTTTATACTAAGTCTTTCTACAATTGTGTGAAAAATCCTTCCTGATAATAAAGCTTTAATATATAGTGACTGTGACACGTCATGTGCATTGACTCACCTTCTTCCTTCCTTGCTTAGATTATAATAATGGTACGCCCTGTGTACCCTTATTACCCTGTGCATCAATACCAGCCACATGGAGCCTTCCTTCACCAGGGTGCTGGCCTAATTCATCTGGCTTTGTGCTAGGCCTGATTTAGTTTTAGTAAAAAAGAGTTGTCTGGCATGAATCACACTAGAGCAGAAATAGCCCTTTGTGATGTTTAACAGTCTTTCTCTCACTAATTTTATTTCAGGATATCTCGGGTGATTCAAATTTAACTACCGTTCAACTCTGAAACTTTTGCCATATGGGTTTCCCTGAGTTATTATGTAACTTTTTCATAGGCTGAAGAACCTCAGTTATTAACATTTTTTACTTGAAGTAATTTTTTTAATGAAGTGGGAAAGATAAAAAACTGAAGGAGAATGGTAATTGTTTACTTTATATTATTTCGGAGCCACAAGTTTATGTGCTATCTTGTAGCTGGGCCACAAGTTTATTTTCCCTCAAGCAGCAAAATGTGCCTGGAACACCATAAGGAAAATTGGTTTCAAGACTCAGTTCTAAATTTTGTGGAATTGTCACTAAATGTCACCTTCAGTGAGGATCAGTGGGTTTTAATGATTGCTCATCACAGATTGATTTCTAACTTATATTTCCACTTTGAAGGTGTATTTCTCTTCTGAGCTTTTAGGGGCATAACCATCTTGGGAAAACTGAAACGTTGTCTTTGCCCCATTCTAGGATGAGGATGATATTAAAACCTGTTGCTAATACCATCTGTAACTAAACAAAGCATTGTAATAAGTGGAATAAAGAACAAGTAACTTCCAGATTTTTAATTGACATCACAAATATGTTCAGGCTTTAACAACTTCACATATTTTACTGAATTTGTTATGGATGGAACTTTAAACATAAGCTACCTCTGTGTAAAGGAAGGATAAAAGAAAGTCATCAGTATTTTAACTTGAAAGAATTTTGAAGAGAGTATCTGTTATGAATTTCAGGTATCCATTCCAGTTCATTATTTCATTAATTTCTCAGAGTTGCCTTTTCTTTTTTCACTGTCTATGCTCTTGCAAGGGAGAAAAGTAGGGGAAGTGCAAGATGTAAATCAAAATATGAAAGTATTTACCAAAATTTGTAATTATTTAAGAAAAATACTTGAAGCCATTTTATCTCTCTCAGTCAGAGACAATCAAATTAGCAAAGTAAATTTCCCCTCCTTTAAAACAGCTGTGTGACTAAAAGAACTAATTTAAACCTTTCCTGAATTTGACAAGTTGTTTTGTAGGCTAATTCATACATTTTAATTAACACAATATAATGTCTGAAGAATGAACAGTGTTGTACAGAGGGAATTGTCAGATAATTGTAAATTGGGACTCACCAGATTTTGAAAAATCAAGTGAAGCAAAAATTTCTTCCCTTCCGTTATGATTTTGGCAAAACTTTATGTAGACACTAAAATAGCATATTTTTCTTTTGTTATCTTTATATCCCTCCTCAGCTGTTTGTTTGTTTTTTTCTGGGTGTTTTTTTGGGTTTTTTTGGTTTTTTGGAGGTGAAATGTCATGATCTACTTAGTCTGGTTTTTTTGCAAATAGTTAAACCCAGTATTGTCCCTGAAAGGTCTCATCACAGGATCCCCCCACCCCCATTCATTTACAATGAGACATTTAGCACAGATGTTTTACTATTCAACCATATTTTCAGTGTCTCTCTCTCTCTCTATATATATATATATGTATATATATGTATGTGGATCAGCAACACAGGTCCAGGATGTTTTCCTTTGAGACTTTACCACTAAACTCCTCCGTTGTACAATCTTACAATTAATTTCTGCCTTTGCTTTCCTGTTTAACACTTTAACATAAAGATGTTCATTCTGCTTTCAAGACAAAAGCATTTTCTTCCAAATGAAGGCACAGCTGGTTTTAGCCTTTACTAAGGACTGTCTAAAGTGTTTGGAAGACCACATATTCTACATCAGGAGGAGTTCTCTTAGATATTTACTGATTCCTTTAGAAGACACTAATATTGTTTGTGGGCCATTATTTTCATCTGTCAGAGCCATTTCTTCCTGTCTTTTTTTTTTTTGTGAACAATCTGAACCTTGCAAAGTACATCTGATTACTACTGTACAAAAGTGTTTTCTGTACAATTGATTTATTTTATTAAAAGGAAAAAGCTGACTTTTTATTGGACTGAAAACTTGGGCTGCACTGCATCCTCGTGCTGAGTCACCAGAAGGGATTAATCTTTTAAAGGACATCAGTCCTTATTCCTGGCTTGAGATATCAGGCATGCAGAGATACTTCCATTATTATAAAACATAAATCCCTCTTGTTTTTCTTTACAGACACAGAGAGCAGAGATACTACTATGAGTTAGTGCAGTAAATCAAATCAAAGGTGTTATTAAGCAAGCTGGTGACAATCATTCTGTCTCAGAACAAATGATAGCTTTGAGATTTAGGCTAGAAATCAGGAAATAAGGTCCAGTAGTGAAAATATTTTGTACCACAGATGGCATATATTGGAGAAGATTGAGTGACACATATTGTCACCAGTGTTCATATTCACCTCCTTATTTTCCATCAGTCAGGTGGGAGGGATGGGTGTGAGTGTGCGTCCTTTAACATGTCCAAGTTAAGCTTGGTAGATCCAAAGGTTCCCTGTGACAAAAAGAGAAGCAAGCTGTTGAGAGAAGAAACAGATATAGAGGGGAGCATCCTTTCAGACAGCTAAGAAATGGAAATAATTTCCTTTTACTTTCTTCAGACCACACCGTAAGGATGGTATTGATTAACAGAGTAAGAGATTTCCCTAAGAGAGTGTACCCAGTTGATTACCATTTTCTTCCAGCCTTCATTGAGTCTTAGATGATGGTAAATTATCAGAGATGTCAGGCTGGTTTTTAGTCGTTCAAGGAACTCTTTTTATTTTCTTTTTTTCCTGCAAATGAAGGAAGAACATGGAAAAAACGAGAGGAGAAAAAGATAGGCTGAAAGTAAGGACAGATTAACCAAGAGGAACAGAATAAGAGACAAGAAAACCTCACTTTAGAGCAACAGACTTAAGCATCATGTTCTGTAGGTGTTTTCATTCAAATGAAGTCTTTTAAAGCTCCAGGGAGAACATTATAAAAAGGAAATGGTGCAAAATTGATTCGAAGGTATAAAGTTTAAAAAAAGCGGTATATTGAAAATACAAATTTATAAATCACTACAGTTTGGAAAATACCAGATTTTTTCTGGTACCCTTTGTATACTTAATTCTGGAGAACTCTATTATGAAAGCCTTTAACTGTGTTTTTATTTATAGTTTTTACAGTGGACTTGATGTCATTGATTTTAATAATGCTATATAAGATTTATATCAATGCAACCAAAACAACATTTTGCTCTGTTTACTGAAACTATAATATCAAGGCAGTATTTGGAGTTAAATATTTACTGCCGCCTGTGCCTTTGAGAGTTTATTCCAGCAAGATTGCATCATATGAACTCTCTTAAAAGGCATTGCTCACATCTAGCTCATTAAATCACCACATTCAGTCTGACCAAAGAATAAGATTCAGAATTACAAACCCAGTCTCCTATTCACGTATATGTAAATTGTCTTAAATATTAATTTCCTGCTTTGACTATAAATCTGGAGCATCTATTAGATCATATGAAACCATCAATATTCTATGTGGAATGTGGCTTTCTGTGATTATAGACAAAATTCAAATAGCATGCAGTGGACCTAAATCTCCCTATTAACCTTCTTCCAGTCAGGGCCAAAAAGATTCCTTTTTTCTTTAATAAGAGAGGATCTAGTTTCTTTTTTCAGCTTGCTTGGATAGCTGCTTTACAGGCCTTCTCTTTTAATTGTTGATATATGTACAGGTTAGGTCCATTAAATGCAATGCAGAAAACTATCATGATTGCTGACACACTCAGGATTTGCTGACCTTCGAGGGTGTTGGAAAGCCCATCTGTTTGGACAGGCTTTTGCCTGATAGGGGGCATTCTTTCTCTAATTGCAGTATTATCCCTTTTGTCATGGTAACTAAAGTAAATTTCATATGCTGTTCAGTGGGTAAGAGAAACTGTTTTCCTGGAGTCCTTTCCCCAAAAACCTCATGCCCATTTGAATGTAATGTATGACTCTCTCTGACACTGACTGGAGACCCATGCAGCTGAAATTTTCTTCCTAAATGCCAGCTAAGGGAGGAATTTTCACAATTCCGCCACCATTTCATTCTTTTAATAGCTTTACTATTGGCTGTCCCAATGCATTAATTTACAGTGAAGTTAAACTGAATTAGTCATATCTATAAAAGCTCTTCAGGGTTGCACTTAATATACTAAACTGAAGTATTTCCAGCTGGTATGTCAACTTGTGATGCTTTTTTTGGCAGAAACATCATATATTTTACCAATAGGTACAGAATAAGAGTTTCTTCAAATCTGGTTTACAGGTCTTTATACATCAATAAGTGTTGGTGCTCAGGAAGACATGAGAAAGTTCATTAGATGCTGCTAATAAGTTCACACCAAACATGTTCATCATCTTGCTGTACCAATTTGACAAGTCAAATGTAATGTTCCTCAGGCAATCTTTTTTTTAATGGGGTCCAATAACTGTTCAGGCATCTGAGTATTTCAAGAAAGTAAAAACAAATGACCATCATCTCTCCTCAGTCTTGGTCTGGCTTGAAAGCCAGAAAACTTGTGGCTTCATTTTCCTGTTTTGACTAATTAATGTTAGCATGTATTTCCCCTTCTTATCTTTGTTAATTATAAGGAAATTAAGAGCATAATTGAACATGAAAAGCTTCTCTTATGAGTCAGCTACAATGATATTTAGAGTTAAATCTCTCTGGGTTCTTAAAAAATTGTGGATTTGCTTTCAAAGTATTCTGTTTCAGGTGGTTAGGCCATAACTTTGAAGGTAAAAGCAGGGGCTTTTGGCTAACTGAGCTACTCTGAGGTCTATTTAGGGAAAATTAAAATAGTTATTGGGGTTAAAGGCTACTTGAACACAGAAGTAAGAAAAAACAGGTGAGAGCAGCTGTTTCAAGCAGTGTGTGTTTACTTCTCACAACGTTACGTATTAGTACTCCTGATTCCTATTGGATCAAACAAAACCAGCATTTTACAGTTTTTCCAGGTATTATCCTCTGTGAAAGTGGATGCTACAGTTGGAACTAAGGTTTATAACTAAAATTACTCTTACTTAAACACCGCATTTTACCAAAACATATCTTTGAAATTATCATTGGCTTGTCTATTCCAATATAAAAAAAAATATTTGAGTTTCCATACTCTACTCGTTATGGTATTTCTCCATACATCCAATTTTATTCTTCTTCTATTCTACTTTTATTTTTACCTTCTGTTAATTCATCCACTGGCTTCAGAATTATTAACATTATTTTTGAAGTCCAATGTACTCCTGCATTCTAAAGTGTAAATTTAATGAGTCTTCAGTAACTAATGTAGCGCCACTAATTATATCAATGAAGGTTCTGAAATTTTTATTCCCAAACAAGAAGTCTCCATCTCTTTCTGAGCTGTGTTAACATGACTTTTAGTATAGGGTTTTTTCCTGCATTTTGGTAAATAAACATACTTAGGCTCTAGTGATGTGAGTGATTTCTTATAGATGAAGTTTTCTATCCTTGGAGTTACCTTACATCTGTGAATCCAAGCATCCGTGTCTAAAACCTCAGATGCTGAATGGGAGCTACTGGTTTGAACCACCACCCTTTAAACTAGGTGCATAAACTGAAAGTTTGTTGTTAAACAGGGTCAATAAATAAAATCTGCAATGGTCAGTAGAGTAAAGAGTGATCTTGGAAGCTATATTATCTCAGGCCGAGCTTTATTAATTAATTTTCTTGAAGGATAGTAAGTTGCCCAGTGTTGTGCAAAGGACTTTCAAAGCCACAAGCTTTGATAAAGGACAAAGCCTTGCACAGTCTCAAACAGACCAGAAGGTTTGCATTCCTTACATTTTATGAAGAAAGATATTTAAAAGTCAGTAAATATTTTCCTCAACAGAATTTTTAACACATTCAAAATTAGATTAAAAAAAAATTCCTAAAAAAAATTCTGACAGTCAACTAAAAAAAAAATAAGAAAAATATTTACTTTAAAAGTAAAAATAAAAATCTACTTTAAAATCTGCTTCAAAAAATTTAAAGTAAGTCTACTGTAAGTCAACTACATTCTACTAAAAAGCTGAATTCAGTTATCTTCACTGAGAAAAGCATATCTGAAGGTGATGGAGCACTAGGGCCTAAGGTATGTTGTAACCTAATGGGAAAACATCAGAAATATCAGTAATAGTGCAAATTTGCTCTAGAGATCAGGTGAACCATCTTCACTATAGAAGTACTATTTTTTCCCTTAGGATTCTTAAGCAAGAGGTTTTCCGCCCTGCTTTCCATTAAATACTGCTAAACCTTGGTTATTATACTGACTGAATTATATATTCTAATAATATGCAGTTATAAAATTAAATTTGAATTAGTTCAAAGGTATGTATTCTTTTATGTTCTAATAAAAATACATTAAGTATCTGTAGAGAAATATGAATTTTCCTGACTTTTGAGGTACTTAAATCATAGTTCCTATTTTGTTACAAATATTTTATATATTGAATATTATTTAAGTTACCATCTTTGATTTTTGCAGGAGGTTTTTACAAAAATGAACCCACTCATCATAAATTTCTTCAGTTCTTGGCATTGACTTTTTCTATGAAATGTTGCATTGTCCAGGGTTCTTGATCAAACAACTCCCTTTATCTAATTTCCAGAGTCCTTAATATTTCCTATTAATAGAGTGGTTTTTTAAAAGTACAACTGCTTTAGTAAGTGCTACAGTATAAAGGAGCCAAAGTTGTGTCCAGAAAAACAGTATACTGAGAGATTGCTGCCTCTTCTCACTAAGAAACTGAACTGTGAGACTCCTCAGAAATTGTTATTTGTGCTTGTTAGTTGTGTATCTTTCCAAATAACAAATTGCAAAATACTTATGTCCAACTGAATTTTAATCCAGTTGAGTGTAGGTCTCTCCAATGAAATCTGAAATTAAAGACTACAGTGTCCTGACAAGTTGAAAGTGACAGAATGAAGGTCTTGCTACTGTGGCTGCCTTAATTACTCAGGGTTAGTGATTACTACATTACACACCCATTTGATTTTCTCAAAATACATTAAATTAGTGAAAAAAAAAATTAAATTCTTGACTTGATTCTAAAGTTTGATCCTAACTTAAGTACACTCTAATATATTAGTAGCTAAAATTACGGCATCTGAAAACATTCTCCAAGTCTGTGTGGTTTTTTACACACAAATTTTTTTTTTACACTTATTCTCTTGATTTATGTTTACATGTCAAGTCAAAACACAGTCCCCAGGCTAAGTTTATTACTGCTCAAAAAGCCATATGTTACATCCTATTTTGTTAGAGATCTCAGATATTGAGAATAACAATAATAAATAAATAAAATAATAAATTAATTGTACTGCCTGTGTTTATGGCATTTTACAAATTAGGAAATGGAAAAGAATTGTACTGTTGGTACTTCTGGTATTTTACAAATTAGGAAATGTAAGGTGTAAACAAAAGCTCATTGTATGGCATTTCCATTGACTTAGACCCTTGTCAAGCACTTGAGGATGAAAAAGAGCTGCCAAACTCAACCATTCTTGTTGGATGGAATGATTTATACCCTATTATTAGTGCTGTCCATTCTTTCCAGATAGTTCCTCTGAAGCAGATTAACATGGTGAGCCATAGAAAGACTTTGGGAGGAGTAGGTATGAAAGTGAAGAAGTATCTTTACTCCCAGCTAGCTGGCAACCATGACATGAAGCTCAGGTTGTTTCAGTGAACGTGGTAAGAAAGAAAGTACCCACCTTGGCAAAGGTAATATTTGTGTAGTTGTAAAATATGCAGAAGCTTGTAGTTTGGTCCAGTGAAAATACTGAACATGACACTGAAAAAAACAAGTGAGTTTATTAACCTTTTTTGACTTCCTTAATAATTTGAAAATCTTAAAATATTTTGAACATGCAGTGAAAGCTGTGAAACACGGAGCTACATGTGTTTCTGGCTAATGCAAAACAAATATTTTCCACTTGAAATTTAGCTCATAAATGAGAACCACTAGTATTTTCCCTATTCTTCCTTAGTATCTGATAAACTTTTCCATTTGATGTCAGCATCTCCTACTCCTTTTTTTAGTCCTCAATATTCTCCAAAATTTCACAGGCTTTGGAATATAACCACAGGTTCTTCAGCTGATTTAGTTCACATGCAGTGGTAGGTAGTCAAGATACCCTTATAGCTGTTTCTAATTGAAAGCAATTGTAATATCTGAATCTTTGTCTATACCCATCTTTGAGAAAAAAACCATAGGTTTATGAAAAATTAAGGGCTTTTTCAGATCAGACTCCATATCATTTATCAGGAATTATTTTGTTGGTATAACATTGCTCAGGGACTACAGAATCATAGAAACACCTTGGTTGGAAAAGACTTTTGCGATCATGAAGGCCTAAATCCACTTTTTGGTTCTTCCACATGCTTGCTGTGCTTTATTCAGTTTTTCTGTATCAACAGTTTAAAGACAGCTAATGATAGCTCACATTGCCTGAATCATGTTGACATTTACTATTTCAATTTACACTACTTGGCTGTCCACTTGTTCTTATCAGCATATTTCATGTCAAGAGGCAAAATTGAGAAGGTAAGGATGTATTATTGTAACAGAGATGTAGTCCAGATGTAAGCTATGTTGTCATAAGTTTATTGATTAGAAATGTATTTAGCAAATATATAATCTGAATATATACACATAACTTCTCTAAATCGCTTAGTACACCTTGACATTTGTGTCTCAATTATGGCTACCTAAAAAATGGAACAGTAATCTTTATTGTCTCATTGGCAAATTGAATCAAAGGGTGGGCATATATCTGAAGTATAAGAATACAGAGAGGCAAATCTCAGTTTTTTGTTATTGTTACAGACATGATGCAAGGAATTCTATGTGTGCATAAAACTACAATCACAAGTATATTCTGAAACATAGCTTATTAAAATAGTTCACATCATAACTAAATCATAGCCCAGAAAAAAGGTTTATATACAAAATTAAAGTCACATTTCTTATATTTACTTGAGATCCCCTCTGTGAAGAGAAAATACAAGGGCCTATGATACTGTTAATTTTCAGAAATAAACCTCTATGATCACTAAGGCAAGAGTTCGGCCCTAGAATTCTTGGGCCATGTGCTTTATTTTACCTTTATTTGTACAGATATGTGGATAACAACACCACTAATATTTATTCAAATATTAGAAAGTCACCAAAGAGAAAGTTGGCACTTAAAAAGAAAACAAACAACAAAAACATTTTACAGTATTATTTAGATTGATGTCCACCAAAATATATTATTGTTTCAGATTTTTTTTTCCAAATTTACTTCTAGGTTCAGCTTTCAGTGTTAGATTTATCGTACCCATTCCTGCACACAATGACCTCCACTGTTGTCTCTTATTTCCATGCATTTTATTATCTTGTTTTGTATGATTGAATCTAAGTAGGAATGTGTAATCCAAACCTTTTCCTGCAGTATATACTGTATTTCCTATAAGATGGATTCAGAGCTTGTATTTAACATAGCTACATTTTTTCAAGGTATGAAGGAGGTTTTTCTGCACATATAAAATATCCAGCATTCCATCAGGCCTAAATATTTTAAATATTTTTAAGAGGTTAATCTTGAAAATGTAAGGATAGAGATTAAATCCTGGCCTCATTAAATTCAGTGGAAGTAGGATTTCATTCTGGTGTTTCATCTTTATAGAATCTCTTTTCTTTCCCATTTGTATATTAATCAAGTTACTGTCATGAAATCAGACCTACATAAAGAAAGC
Organism: Apus apus; assembly: GCF_020740795.1. Taxonomy (NCBI): domain Eukaryota; kingdom Metazoa; phylum Chordata; class Aves; order Apodiformes; family Apodidae; genus Apus; species Apus apus. The sequence goes on along the minus strand of NC_067294.1, from coordinate 11,967,818 downwards.
ACATCATGAACAGCCAAAATTCTAATTTATGTATACGATATTGAATTCTTGCTCTTTAGTTTGCCCAAAAGCTCATTTTCTACCAGATGATCTGAAGTCAAAATAGGTCAGTTGGCATAATAAAGATATAATAAGGCACTGTTAAAAATACCTGAAAATTTCAGTTCTGAACTGAGCTGCAGGCTTCTTTCTTCCACTTTCACAACATAAATCATTTATGTTTTCCAGATGTGATGAATATTAAATGATCTATGGATGAAATCATATTAACAGACTTCTTTTATTATTAGAATGACTGCAGGGAATTACGGTCAGCCACTTGAGTGAAAGATGTGCAAGGCAAAATAATAAAATATGGAGATTAGATTATAAATCATTTCATTCAGGTTTGAAAGTAATAAACAGACAAAAGCTAACAATCTAGTACCCTGACTAATGGAGTCATGAATTTCCTACTCCTCTTCTTCCTTCTGGTGGATACATAAAATTCCAAACAGCATGTCTTTCTATGGAAATACATTTATACATTGAGAAATAGATCTACTTTTTTTTACATTTTGCCATTCACCTTGAATTGTAAACAGATGTCTAATTAGAGTGCTCTTAGATTCATGTGACAAAAATCTTATCCTACCCAGTTATTTCCTTAAATAAATAACTTGGTCAGTGTTCCTTTAACTTCATGGCTTCTGAGTAGATTTACTTTCCAAGGAAAGACAATACCTCTGTCTGATCTGTAGTACATAAAACTTTACATTCTGTTTTTCCTCATCATCATGACAAATTCCTAGATCAGTATGAGACACTGTTTTCAGAACTTGCTTAATCCTCTGATTCTGTGCTTGTGATGTGCATCATAAATACTGCATAAATACTGTGTCATTTGCTCTGAACTTTGTCTCTGAAAATGCTGGTCCCTTCCTCTCTCACAGAATTTTAACTATGAAAGTGGTTAACCACAACTTTAGTCTGCTCTGTAGCTGCTTTAAAATCTATGACACAAAAAGTTTATTAACTTTAATTTTTATTAAATACAAAGTGTATGAACATATCATTCATGTCATATGTTTGCTTGGTTTCTGGGTTGCAAACGCTGCTTTCTGCCCTTTTATTTGCAATTTCTCTATATTCTTTCCGCTCAAATAATTTTATTTTTTTTTTCTTGTTGTTGTTTTTAATTTGTTTTTTCCATAGCCTGAAGAAAGCTAAAAATAAAATGGGGAAATATTATTAGAATTGTCATTTTGAATCAAAGTTTCCATTCCCCAAAAGCATTTTTAAGGTGAACTTCATTTTTGTTTTTCTTATGAAGCTCATTATTTCCAGATAACACAGGAAAAGGGGTTGTTGGCTTCTTTTTCAGTTCAGAATAATAATGGATCACAAAAAGCCCAAAGCTAAGTACCAAACTATTCTAAACTAACTTGACCTATACTGATGGCATGTCAAGAATGACAATTCCCACCACATCAGTGACTTTAAACAAATAAGGTTCTACCCAACTCACTGAAAAGTGCTTAAGGATGCCAATGTTAGAACAAGATATTTATTACCTGGCAATCATCAGTTGACTGAAACTGCTTGTGAGCCTTAGATTTTTATAGTTTCTTTTTTAGCAGGAACAACAGCGCCTACTACGAGCCTGTTCTTAATGTATTTTCTTGAAAGGGATTGACTTGCCTTGTGTCCAGTCAGGAGGCCAAATCAAACAAGCTAAGTATAGATCTGGGAACTGAAGTGGGGTATTTACTACTTCTACTCTGACGTGCACTAGAGCTCTTGAAAAAACTTATACTGCCTTGTGCCTCCTTTTTTTCCCTCTTTGAGAAACAGGCTATTATCATACAGGCTGTTTAAACTCTTATCTGATGTTAGCAAAAAAGTTGGCTCAGTGGTGTACATATATGAAGAAGAAAATATTATATGCTTACACTTTTTCTGTCCTACCCTTTATAGATTGGACCTGAGATGCCTTTATTTCCTATCACCTTATATTAAAGCAGCAGATGGTTTTATAAATGGAAAATTAGTGTCCTTGTTGAACAAAAAAGCTATAAAATGTCTGGGAGAGAAGCCTAGGACATTGTGTGAGCCTATTCTGACCGTGTCCATCAATGCCCTTGTATTACTCAAGGCCTCTAAAAATTGCATCTGTGGCATGAAAATAGAGTCTACCCTTCCTGAATGGTGAAGCCATCATGTATAAGGCAATTTTTGTCAATTCACTTACTCCTGTAGAGAAATGATTGAGATCTCCAGTCATTCATAGTTCTACTTCCTTCACAATTTTTCTTACCTTTTTGTTTTTATTTACAGCCCAAAATGATTGGGATTTTGTCAGACAACTGCCTGTGGCTTGTTCACAAGTGACCTGTGTTATCTTTTATTATTTAGTCAATTAATTGTATAACAGCCAAATATAATTTGTGTTTGCAACTCAAGAAAATACAAAACTTGTTACCATAGAAGAACTAAGAGACAAAAAATAGACAAATGTCTTTGTGCTTCACTAATAGAAGACTGTAAGAATATTATTTTAAATAATTGTTTCACATGTATTTTGATTCTTCATTAGCTATTTATGTGCTTTGTACTAACTACTACAAGAAGGACATAGTTCATGTGCAGAAACTGTTGCCTTTTACTAGATAGGATGTTTGGGACATGGCATCTAATGATGTTCCCATAAGTTAAGGTATAAATTACCATTTCCTGCATCTTGGATGCAGGAATGAAAAGGCACTCAAGTAAAGGCCAAACAAAAATTTCCAAGCAATGCTGAAAATATTAACTGATAACTTGAAGAAGTAGCTCTTGCTAGAAAGTGTCAGAGGGAGTGAAGTGCAGAAGTTGTGTGGCAGCAGTTAGTTCTAAATGTACCTTGAAAGTGGGCAGATGTGAGGTGGATGGTTCAAGCTATAGGTGGATCACCAGCATCGAGCTGAGCAGCAGACTGTACTGGTGTCCTGTGATTCAGTGAAGGGTGAACTCAAGGTCAGATCTCACTAGTAATGTAGACAACATAACTTTAGGTTGTTTCTGCTGCTTCCTAACAGGCAATTTTTTCCTTGGTGAAGCAAACACGGAACTGCATGAAGTATTTACTCTTACATTATTGGTTAACATATTCTTGCCTCTTTATCAAATACACAAACTGATCTGATAGTTTTGTAAATACTGCATTGCAGGCACAGAAAGACACTTTAAGGCTTGGCTCTGTATCTCTAATCTCTGTCCCTGCAGGGTGTCTTACTAATGATGATTTGTTTGGAGTTTAATTAAGAAAAAAAGTTAAGCTTTACTTACTTGTGTTACAACAAAATGCAAATAGGTTTACAAGAACCTGCTTGGGTATGCAGAGCTGAATAACACTGACAATCCAAAAAAAAAAAAGTATAAAAAGGCAGCTTAATTCCTAAATAAGGCAGAGGAGACAAGCTGCACCACAGGCTGTTTTGTACTGAATTGCAGGGGGTGAAGTAGTGATTAATAATTAACTGTAAATCTCATTCAAAATAATAGATGCTATATATATATTTATTTTTTCTTAATCAACTATCCTCCTTGCCGTGTGAACAGGTAACTTTATACTGCCACGTGTCTTTTTAGAACTTTCACTGACTCTGATATGTTTGTACAAGTAGTACTTGGGGCTTTTTCCTTGCTTAGTCCTACATTCAGGCCACCATATTTGAACTTATCCTGGACAAGTGCAGTATGAATGCACATTCTATCATTTTATCTGTCCTTAAGGCATGACATCTAGAATATTATTACAAATGCATATATATGCAAAATTCTCATGGTGAAAGTAATGAGAAATAGATTAAAACATAGTTTTAATATTCATTAAAATCATCATATGAAAGCCTTTAATTAGCAGTTCTATCACATGAGCAATTGTTAAGTTTCTTTAAGGAAACAGTAAGGTTTCCAGTACAATTTTGTATCCTTTTTCAGCTTGGTACATTTAGCATTGGCACATTATAATCAAAATAAATTGGACTATCTATGTTACTAAAGCCGGGCATTTATTTAATAAAGGATTTAAAATGGAACCTTCAAAAGTACCAAAGGATTTTTGAAATCCAGTAAAAGGCACTATTACCACCACATCTGATACCTGCTTATCCATTTAGAACAAAACACAGTTCCTGTCTAACAGCAACTTCAAAACTTAAGATTAATAAAACTTACCATGTGCTGTACTAAGTTCAGCCACTTACGGTGTTTGATGGTTTTGCAAGCTTCAACACATTATGTCAATTGGCTGGTTTTCTTTTGTATGCTGACCAGTAGACAAGCCAATAATCAGATATAGGGTGGCTAATTCTATCATCTGCAATACAGAAGATATACTTTTTAGCAAGTTTAGAAAAATTCAGAGCACTTAAAAGGCCCATGTGATTTTTCTAAACTCACTTATAAGATCTACATGCATGTACATGTCATCTTTCAAAAAGATATTTGTGTTTCTAGCACCATACCCATCCATTTTTCTTCATATTGTATTTAATGCTATGCCTCAGTGACTCCCTCTGGCCATATCAGCTGACTTCTTACCATCTTTCAAAAGACTAACTTTGTTTAGAACTTCATGCTGGCCAACAGAATTTATTATTACTTCCTATGAAATGGAGATTCAGATTTTTTTTTTCCTTGGTTTGATAACCACACAACCTTAAGTTATACAGTAAGCTCTAAAGTCCTTACTTCTTTCAAGAAAGACCAAGTTATATAATAAGATTATATATTTACATTGAAGAAAAGGAGATGAACTACTACTTTATCTGAGCAAGCACTGAAATGTTAAATTGAAATAATGAAAAGGTTGCTAATTAACATGAGTAAATATTTCACTGATTTTCCAAGTATCAATGGACAAATATATTGGCCTGTGCTGTTTGAATTAGTTTATTGTTCATATTTCTCAGGGAGATTTTAATCCATGCATATATGATGCTACAGGAGCAACAGTTTCTGTAATTTAGAAACTTTAGAAAAATTTATACCTATTTACTGGTAGAATACTCACAGTGGTGACCAAGAAAAGATAAAAGACTTGAGTCCTAAAACCTTAAGAGGAAGATCCCATTTATTTCAGGAAGAATAGGATTTCCTTTTATTTCACCATAAGAAGGTATGACAGATGGTTATAATTTGGTAACTGCAATCAAGTAATACCTTCTAATTGTCCACCTTTATTACAAAGTGGATCAAGACCAAAATCATAATAATTCCAAGTGATACACTAAGGCTCACATAACCAGCTGCTTCTGTGAAAATTCAGCTTGTTGCTGTGTAAACACAGACTTAGTAAAAACCCTTCACTTTACAAAGGAAAAGAATCTCTTTGTTAACTGTTAACTCTGTAATGGTGAATGTGTGAATATTACAAAATTCTGGTCAAATATGAATGAAATGAGAGAAAAATTCTGTAATATATCTTGAAGTAATCTGACACACTCTTCTGATATTAAAAAAAAATATTCAATATAGGATATATTAGGTCTTCTTAACAAAGTGTAAATAATTTTTAAATGGGAAGTTAAGGTCATTCTAACATCCTTGTGGCATTGATTCCAGTTGTTTACTTACAGGGCCTTGGGGTTTTTTGGTTCTGTTTCCAGGGACTGTTCAGACAGTCTCAGAGAAACTAAGAAAAATCACCCTTGCCCATTTAAACACAGACACTATAAAAACATAGGACACAGCTTTGTGCTCAGTAGCTTGAACTGGATATTGTAGGGTGTTGCTTTGCTCTGTATGAATTTGTCATGTGTTTTCAAGAATGCTGGTAAGTGTTGGAGATTTGGAGATGTTTGGAAATTTTTGTGTCCCTTAGTTCCAATTTTATTTTTTTTTTTCCCAAGGATGAGAATATTAAGCCCTAGTAAGATCATCTATTTTGTTTTAACCCTAGTATTCTTTTGTTTCCTTTTTTCCATCTCTACATACTGTTTTTCACAAATATGAACTACAAGTGGCTATAAGTGCTAAATGACAAACTTATCATATAAAAGGTCAAAAGACAAGGTAGAAGACAGTGTAAATGCTTGAGGAAAGGATGATGAAATCAGAAAGGATTTCATTAAAATAGGCTTAGAAAAATGTTCATAACTCTGGTGTTGAACCTGTGTAAAACTAACATGGTATATAAACAAATCCAAATGAAGCACTATCACTGTTAACTGGGACTGATGTGGTGGAACAAATAATTTATTCTGTACTTAATAAGCCCCTGTATTCTGAGTCGGTACCTAACTTTTCAAACTTCCTAGAATTTAGACGTACTAGTTATAAAGCTTAACTGGCTATTAAAGAATTAAACAAAGCTTGAGACTTTTTTTAGAGGCTCCTGCCACCATGTTGACGAACAGCTTAAAGCTAATGCTTTGCATGTGCTTCTGCAAGGTTGCAGAGTTTCCTTTCAGAAGCAGAGTGAGTTACCTGCTGGATCTGTTTGTCAGTGAAGAAGAAATGGTAAAAAAGTGTTCTGGTAAAATTAAAACAAATAATTAAAGATTCACACAATAAAAAGTAAATATGATGTCTAGCTTAAAAGGGAAATATGCTGCTTTTTTTTTCAATGGAGACAATGTTGAAGTGGAAGAGGAGACAGGTCATTCCATAATAACAAATAGTCAGAAGAGCCCTGAAAAGTTGCTAAACTGGGACAAAAGTTAAGAATATTTTTTAAAGATTAGAAGAGTTATTGCATGACATGGCATGTGTTGTGGTAGGTATTTCTAATAGGTGTACTGCTTTAGAAACAGATACCTAGTTTCCTTTAGTAATGTGATCCACAGCACAGATCAGGGCTACAGATCAAAGTGTGATTTATTTCTCATGCTGTATTGAACCACTTCCTTCCCTTGTAATCTAATGATCATGGTTTTTACAGAGAGCTCTAGTTCCTCAGCATTTTTGCAGCATGTCTTAGCACTTCTGGGGAGACTTGTTTCAAGAGCTTTGTAACATTACAGAGGTGTCAGGCAGGGAAAGGTCAGTTAGGTTCTGAGATATCACATTTGTGCTCTGCGCTGCCTCTTTGTTTCTGTGCTCTGATCACATCTTCCAATATGTATTTGTTAATTACCTTTACTCTAGATGTTTAGAGATTACTTTTAACGTTCTTTCTTAACTCATTTTGTGGAAAATGGATACAGAATGTTCCAATCCTAATTTAATATTTTACAATAATCTCAAACTCTTAGGGGTTTATATGTTGTGTTTATAAAGCTCCCCCTCATTTTCTTCTGCCATAAAAAGGGACTGGTGACTGGTTTGTGAAATGAAGATGTTCCATGCTCCTGTCAAAATAGAATGTAAGTTTAACAATGACTCTTGATTGGTCTTCTGTCTGAATGTGATTTTTCTCTGTGAGGTTTAATTGGGTCCTTCATGCTGGAAATGTCCTTGGAGAGAAGTGAAAATAATCTGTCAGTTGCCACAGACACGTCCGTGTGAAAACCCTATATTCCTCTTCTGCTGTGTGATTGCACACTGGTATGTGCTATACAGAGCAGACTGAGTGTCCCCAACTAAATTCCTACCATACACTGTGATTTTTATGCAAGTCCCTCTACAGCTAATTTATACAGCTTGCTTTCGTTGTCCTCCTTATCAGTTCTGGGAATTTCTTGTGAGAGACGTGGCACCGTAAGCTCAGTGATGACTCATAATAAGCTGGTATCTTTGCTGTAAGATAATTGTGAAAATCATTAAATGATTGCTATTCCAGGGGGAACAGGTAGCCTTCCAAGAAAGCTTCTTATTTATCCTGTGGTGTCAAGCACAACAAACAAACTGTAGTCATCCTGAGCTACTTGGAATTTTAGAACTGAGATTTTCTCCTTCAGTGAAAATTCAGTAGATTCATACACAAGGACATCAGTACACCCTCCATCTTCTGATAGCACTCAAGAACTTCAAGGCTAAACCTAGTTTGCTGTTTGCTTCAAAAGTCTACCAGCCGGATGCTTCAGGATGAAGTTACATTTTGCTTTATTATCATAATAGTGTTAAAATTTGAGGTGAAGGTAACTGGGGGAATACTGATAGGTAGGACTAATGTAGAGAAAGCATTTTTACCTCCTTAAAATTGTGCTATACCCCTTGTCCTATCATTACAGTCTCCAGTGAAAGGGCTTTAAAGTAAGTTTAAAGGACGAGGGGAATACAATTGTTCGTGCTAGTGAGGCCCCTGGGTGTAGGAGCCCTGCATTTGTGGGGCAGTGTGCTAGCATTTTTGAGAACCAGAATCAGAAATATCTGAAGGGTGGGTGTCAAGAAGGAGAGGCCAATCTGTTTATAGTTGTGCCCTGTGATAGTACGAGGGGCAATGCATGCAAACTAGATAACAGGAAGATCCACCTCAACATGAGGAGAAACTTCTTTACTGTAAGGGTTACAGAGCACTTGAACAGGCTGCCCAGAGAGGTTGTGGAATCTCCTTCTCTGGAGACTTTCAAGACCCATCTGGATGTGTTTCTGTGTGACCTGCCCTAGATTCTGTAGTGGCCCTGCTCTGGCAGGGGGGTTGGACTGAATGATCCCCAGAGGCCCCTTCTAGCCCATAACATTCTGTGATTCTGTGATAAACCCTTCTTGTAGCCAGCTGGGCTGCCCTGTGTTGATGTTGTGGCAGTGGCCTCATTAGGAAAATTGAATTGCCATAAAGTAAGTATATTTGCCTCCATCTGCCTGGAAATTTCCTGAACCTTTAGTTAAAGCACTGGGGTATTTGTCCAGAGTCTGTTCTGCTATTTTGCTTTGATCTACCCATTAAAGCTGCTTTGCTTTGACCTATATAATACTAATAAGACTGAGACTGACACTAAGCAGGCTGTTCTGCAGAAGATATGGTGAAAGGTTTGTGCCAAAGCCGTGTTGCTACATTACAATGAGACAGCACCAGCACCATTGACCCTGAAGGAGGTGCAATGATAAGGTTGTGAAGGCAGTCTCATTTATTACACTGCTGTAGTAGCACACAGAAATGTTTCACTACTAGAGGCAGTTCAGTGTAAAAACATCTGCTCCTGGCTGTGTACTCTTGTCTGCTTTTGGCTTTGTGCACTTGTAGCTAGAGGTGTTTTCCTCCCCTGTGGAGGCATATAAGAGACTAAGATGCCTGCTGTGCTACGTTAGAAAAGAGGAAGTTTTAGACATTTTGTTGTGATTAACCAGATAAACCGTTGTTAAATTAAAGCAGAACTGAAATTTTTACATGTAATTCCAGGTGTTCTGGATTTGTTGCTGCTTCTTTTAGCTGGAGTTCAGATGCACAAAAGGTTTGTGTAGTTTTTTGGGGAGTTGTTTACTCCTGCATTACAGCTGCTTTATGGACCATCCCTATCCATATAGGTCACCTGCAGTGGTAATTCCAGTTAATTAGGTTGGATTTGGAACACAGAAGGCCAGGAAGAGCAAAGTCTTCTGTCCTGTGTATCAGGAAAAGCGGGAACAGGAAAATGCAGTAGTACATATGTAACTGCTCTGAAGGCAGTAAAGAAAACTGTCAAGTGATATGATAGCCTCCAAAAGTTGAAGGCAAATCCTTAAGGCACTTCTTGCTTCCTCTGAGTTTACAAAACATCTTAATGTTAACAAAAACATCTCTTAGAAATTAGTTTGCAAATCCTGAGTTCTTTTCGTTATGTTATTGAAAAATTTTTGTTAACTCAGTTTATATTTTTAAAGACAACAGGATTGTTTCACACCAAAAATGAACTGAACTTATAAGTCAAAAGAAAAGCCATCCTAGGATTAGTGTTTCATAATGTAAAACTTATTGGGCAAAATATTTTTCATTTGAGCATACACAGCTGAAATTTCTTGGTCAATTAACCATTACTGATGAATAGAAGAGGAATTCCTTGAACAAACTCATGCATGACATGTTGGCATTTACTGCAGCCCTAAGGCATATCAGAGAATGGATAGAGCCATCTGGAAAAGGGGAGGGTTGTCTCCTGAGGGAATTCCATGGTCACCCAGACAAGTCTCTAACAGATAAGAAGCTTGTCAGCATAATGTAATCTTACCACTTCAATACCTTTTGGCACTGCACTACTTTTTGAATGTCTGATCATTGAAAAGGAAAGTCAACTTTAGCTACCTGCTATAACATTAATACAGAAGCAGGAACAGATTTCTAGTTCTTTCTGATGTGGAACTGGAGGGGACTTCTGAGGTATAAAATAGATCATTACTGTCCTTTTCTTTTCTGTAATTTTACTACCACTTTTCTCACAGGAAAAAAAAGAAAATAAGTGTTTCCTGCTATCTAGGCAATGGAAGGTCCTGTCTCCCTGCCCAGATTGTCTCAACCTTCTGACCCAACTAAAAGTTGGTCAATAACTGAAATTAAGTACATAGACACCAGGATACTTCAGAATTAGGTGGGAATGGTAGCTATGAAATAATTGGTCTCATCAGGTCAAGGTCAAAAGGTATGTTTGAAAACAAACCATGCCTATTTTATGTAGTTCAATAAAAGAAAATGATGGATTAGAGAAATTGAAATCTAATTAGATGGTACTTTTGGTGGCTCTTCCTGACACAAACTGCTTAACTGGAGGCTGCTTGAATTCAAAATGAAGTAGCCAGAACTTCAGAAAACAGTGGTTAAGGTGCTAAAAGGAAATGTTCTGCCATTCATATTCTGAAGTGTGCTCAATCTCATGTGTCTTGCTGCAACGTCTGCTTCCAAAATGATTAATCAAAAGAAACCACCTTAGACAACTTTTTAGAAATAGCAAAGTTTAAAGAGAGAGAGACATCCCTGTGGAAGTTTAGAGGCTAAACCCCTAGGTGCAAGCAAAGAGTTTAAACTTGGGCTAGGTAGTAGGAATAATGGCTAAACTCACTTATTTGTGTTTTATAATTCTGAGGAGAGTGAAGGATGGGTAAAGACTCCTTTGGTAACAGTGATCAGAAACCAGCACACATTTTCGTTTCAAAAATTCTTTTATTTGTTTACTTCAGCTAGTTACTACTGAACTGGCACAGATACAATTATTGAGAATAAATTCTACAGTAGTAGTGGTTATGCAGGTTCAGATTGCTGCATTAAAATGTATATATAAAATAGATATTAAAAACTTACATGACTTATTGTGCATTGACTGAGAGACTTGTCCAGCTGACATGAATGAGAATATTTGAGGATTTCTTTGCACTACCTTTTACTGCTAAAACTACTGTTGTCTATACTGTACTGCTACCTATATTAAAAAGAAATCCAAAACTGAGCAAGCTTATTGATAGCTTTTTCTAAAAAATCCAACCTAACAAAAAGAAAAAAAATTCCTCTAAGTTTCTGAAATAACCTGAAACAAAGCTAAATCTTTCACCATAGATCAGTGCTGTGGCACATTAGGATTCTGGTAAAGAAAGGATAATTTGTTGTTATTTTGCATATTCTGTTTTATTTGGGGCTAAGTATTCCAGTTTTAAAGCACAAAGAACTGTGGCACTTTAACATTACTGAGATTTACAGATGCACAATGACCCTTTTCTAAATTCATGATGATGATTATTGATTAGGCCACATTATTGAGTTCCATTCTGATGCAATTATCTGTGGAAGGCAGTATTTGTTAATTTACCTAATTGCTTTAAAATTTGAGTAAATGAAGCAAAATACCAAAACAAATAAATATGATCTTTCAGTAATTCTTTTACTGTTACTTCTTAATAAATATATACCCCATTTTTGTCTTCATTCACAAAACCATTTTCTGAAACTGGAAAATATGCAACAAACATGTTTTACAAGTACAAAATCCATTAAAACTCTAATGATACATCAGTGCCCAAAGGTAGAGAACAGAGCTGGATGTATAGGTCACAGTTTTTTTCTAGTTGCTACAGTAGATTCTAAAAAAAAATAAAATACGTGAAATCAAAATTGCCAAAGAACCTAAAATATCTTTTCAACTACACTAATTACTGTGGTTTGAGCAAACTGAAAATTTTTATGGAAGTGCAGACAACTAACAGATGCTAGAATAAATAAATAACTTGCCATAAATGTAATATGATTTTTTTTTTTAAATTCTGCTTCTTCTACAATTTTAGTAGAACAATTTTCAAGGACTCTGAGAAGATTCTTAATTTAAGTTCAACTCCACAGCTTTCATATCAGAAGTTTATGTCCTCTTATAATTTCTGCAACTTCTAGGTCAGAACATTGCTAAAACTCAACTCCTTTGTGATTTTAAAATAATTTTGTACTCCAGTAGCATGATAAAACATGATTTCAAGACAACTGCAGTTCTGTCTTTATTCTTTAGACTTGGTCCACAAGACTCAGATATCTCATCTTTTTTCAACTACAATTCATATCGTTACCTTCCAATTTTAACCTTAAATAATAAAAAATAATTGAGCACTATGAAAATCTTCAAAGCTTCCTTTAGTAACTTACTAGTTTATTTCACTTCATTTCAAGTAATTCTTCAGTGTGTCCCAAAGTAGTATGGGATAAATTCCTTGATAGATAGCTAGTGAATTTATAGCTGATGAGAATGATGGGCTTCCTGGCAGTGATTATTGAAGTGGCCCATTGGAGAAGATGTGAGGATTTTAATGTCTGAGTCAAAGACTAAGTTTTTCGCAATATTGCTTTTTCAACTTGGACCACACATTCATCACATATAGCCCAGGACTTATTGAGAAATACTAAAAGCCTTTCCCCACCCAACCCCCCTTAATGCCTTACCACATTTTGTAATGTCACATATTTCATGGATTATTGTTTAAGGAAGCACACAGAAGAGTAAGGTTCTTTTTCGCTCTGAACTATTCAAGGCTTTCCGTGGATAAAATCTGACAGTTTCACAAGTCACAAAAAATACAGTACTTGGCCTTTTTTCACAGAAGCTCTCAGGTTCTGCAGAAATTCCCAGTTCTTCCGTGACAAAGAGTTTGTGTCAGACAGCATCATTTTTAGGGTTTTTATGCATATGTATGTAAGTTTTAAAGTGTCTCTGCTTACATATTTATTTAGTTCTCTTAATTGGCACAGTTCTACTGGCATTTCTTTTAAAATTTTCATTATTTTGAAGTTACAAAACTGTAAGTAGAAATTATGTCATGTTTCCAAACCAGCAAGCACCGTTTTTGTTTTCTGTTTGGCTTTTGATTTGGTTTATGTTTTTTTTGTTTTGTATTTTGTGGGTTTTTTTAACAGTGTTCACGTAAACTCATATCCATTGTTGTGATTCAGACACAATATATTCCATAAAGATTAGATATGCTCTTGTACCAAGAATTGCCAATAACTGCAACTAGTTGTTAAAACTTCTTCAATATGTTATAATATAGACTGCAATATTGGATTATCCCAGAACAGGCTATTTTATGAATCAATTACTCATTAAAATTGTTGTGTTATCATGTATTGGAGCAAGTTACACATTATATTTCCATTGACCCTGAACCTACACTGCCAATGGGAATCAATTTAATATGAACAGACTAGTTCACTACTCCATAAATATCTGTCCTCCTCTTCATTAGATGTGTTGGGAATGGTAAAGCAAATCATATCAGTACAAAGAGCATTTGCATTGTACCCCAAATGTTTTGGATGTCTGCAGGATTACAGGTGCATGTCTTGTCTCTAGAGCATTATTATGGACTTGACTGCACCATACTAGTTAGCCATACACCTGAGATACTTCAGGTGACCATTTTCAAAATAACATCCGTAGTTGTCCTCTGTACCTGTCTCCTTTTCTCATGCACTGTGGCACAAAGGAGTTGGGATAAGTTGCTCACCCAGGACTCTATACCTTTATTTTCCCTGTGGAAGCTTCTGGATCCCTACCTGTCATTGCTGAGCTGTAAAGCAATGTGCTCCCAAATCTGTTTAATTCTTGTATTCCAATGCACATGTGGGGAGAGAGCAACAACTGCAGTACTCATCATGACTTCAAAAACATATCCTTCCTTTGCAACTCTGTAATGACATAGGTCAAAAATACACAAAAAACCTTTCTGAGATCCTTTTGTGATGCAGTATTGTATTTTTTTTATAACAATAGCATTAGAAGGGAATAAAAATTAAGTTTTTACATGGAAATTTCTGATATTCCTACTATCTAGCAAGATCTAGGAGCTGTTAATACAAATGTAGATCCATATGTTTTATATTTTGTTTTCACTGTCCTTTCTTCTCTTTAAAAAAGTCTCAAAGTCTTTTTAGTAATATCTCTGACACTTCTAAATCCCTGCATCTGTTATATCACATCAGGTTGCCATGGCGATGCTACAAAAATATTCAGCATCACAAGACATTCATGAATCATTCTAGCCAGGTTTCTGAAATTAAAGATAAAACAAGTAACTTAAAAGTGCTCTTGATGTCAGTTTATCTCTTGAGACTTTACCACAGGAGTCCTGAGATTAGTTCCCAGGACTAAGAGTGATGTCCATTTACAGAGGTATGTATATACTGTGCATGTTGGTATCCTAGTAGGGCTCATGCACTATTTATACTTCAGGGATTCTCTTCCCTTCTCCCACATCAGCCCCCACTATTGAAAAGCACAAGATTTAACCACATATGTATCTTCAGTCACACTTCAGCTTCTGTACAAAAGACAAGCACAGAAAGGTCATCTCAGCTCTTCTGTTCCCTTGCGTTCAGCACCATCAGCTATGCTGTGCTGCTCTTCACAGATGCTTGCATAGCTGCTCTTACAGCTTCCATTAATGGATGGAGGTTCAGCCTTACAGGTAGTCCCCCGGAGAGATCTTTAGACTGTCCCTACTGCTGAAGGAGTCCTAATGTCTTATCTGAACCTTTCTTCCTGAAATTAATTGCTGTTATTTCTTCTGTTCCTACCAAATGACAAGAAGAGATTGCTCCTTTGCACTCTCTAGCACTCTTTTGTAGTGAAGACTATTACCATATTTTCCCAATAACTATTTAATTCTCTGTGCAAGAAGTTCTGCACAGGGATCTTGAGTCCTTCTCCTAGTTTATTTCAGTCGTTTTGAACATATACATTTCCTACAATAAAAATTTTTATCCTGAACAGCCTTCATTGTAATCCAAGTGGCCATTCTAGTAAACATTATAATTATTAACATTATCATTTGTTGGTGTCTTGTCTTTCAAGGAATCATGTTTGTGATACTGTCTAAGGAGTAACAGTTGAAAAAAATCATTACTAAGATGGTGAAAAAGAAGGAGGTAACCAAATACATAACACATTCCTTACTGCAGAAAGGTTGTTAGATTTAAGAAACACAAATTATAGACCATGTGTTCCTATTGATATTGATTTAGAAAACAAAGGAGACAAATATAATGTTCTGCCTTTGCTAAACGCTTTTTATAGTGGATGAGAGGAAAGATATGAAAAAGAGGGGCATATCTTGGTCCTAGGTACGCTTGTATCAGAAGTGTCTTGCTTGCTTTCCTAATCTTTCATTAATTTAATTTATTGCCCTTTAAAATATCCTCCAAGTGGTACCTGTTTAGTCAGCCTATTTTAATTGTCTTGTTTTTTAGTTGGTAAATTTGGGAGCTCTGATATTTGCCATGTTATAGACTTCATCTGTAAACTCTGATTTCTGCTGTTAACCTTTATTAATGTCACAAACCTGAAAGCTACCCATAAAAAGGGTGACCTAATGCTGTGTTTCATATACTGCTGTATGCATGTTTATTAAGAAAAACTATACTCCTAATTTTTAAATTTTACATAGAACATGCATATAGAATTGCATTCAATTGCTTCAACTGAACTATTTCATCGGGGCAAGCCCAAAAATAGAGGTGAAAACACAAGACGTAAAAAATCTTACAAGCAGTAGCTCAAAGGGGCTGAGCTGTGCCTGCTAGGCAGTTTTATTAGCTCTGGCAATAACAGAAACGACAGCCACCAATGACATAATATTTACAGAACATTATGTCCTTGAAGGGATATAAGCATAACCCTGATATATTTGGCCAAGTATTTAGCTCAAATTGTCAGGAGCAGCAGTAGATGTCTTCAGTTTCAGTGATTGGTAGTTTTTTAATGCATTGCTATTTTGTCTCTTCAGTGGAAATAACTTGATTTTTTTTTTTGTTTCCTGGAGCTGCTGGAGCTACTTTTTAAAAATTAGGCCATTCTTTTTATTGTCAGTTGAAGACCACACCTGTATTAAAATGTATGCTGAAGAACAAAATTCTGATAATTCCAGAACCCCAAACATATTTAATGTTATTTTTCTTATATGGTCCATTTTAGTGGATGTTACATTGTATTTCAGTATTCTTGCATGTCACTCAAAATTGACCTGTATTTGCAGTGATTTATTTGATTTGTTCCTCAACTTAAAAGTTTCTCTTGATTCAGTGCTCTCATGTGTTTCAATTAGTTCCCATACAATGCTTTCACATACTCCGACATTGCAAGGGATAGTTACAGTTACATCATTTCATATGTTTGCTTGTGTAATGTGGCTTGAATAATTTCTGCATATATGCTTGAATTCAGATAACCTGGAACAGAGTTGGAATTAACTCACAGGTGTTCAATCACAAATTTGGCAAGATACTGTCACCTTAACTGTGAACCCCCATGAAACTACCTAAAATTTCATTCTCCTCTCAGTGAAAGTCAGTGAGTTCAGAGGTTGTGTATCAGGTAAATAATTTTAACTTTTATAAGCTAGGGATTTTTATATATATATGCATGCTCCAGTTTATCTTTTTTTTTCTTTTTTTTTTAATACATATATATATAGTATTTAATATATATATATATATAGTAGATTTAAATTTATTATTTTTAAATACCTATACAGAAATAGCAGATACATATTGAATATGTCCATATTCAATACTGGGGTGCAGGTACACTCTGCAGGACATAATTCACCAACTGTGTGCCCTGATGTCTATGAGCATATGGATTAAGAATAAAACATTAGTATTTTTTACTAGTAAAAGAGGATTTTGATCATTCAGTCACACTTCAGTATGTTATAACTGCTTAAGTAACCAATATTTTTATTGAAGCCAAAACCTTTACAAGATTTGCTTTTCCTAGGTTTCACTGGTGTTTTGCACCTAGATACGTGGTTTATAACCTATTTTTCTATTCTTAAACCTTTACATTTTCAGTATGGGAATATTAGGGAATATGAACATTCTTTAGTTATCTTTCATGGTCCTAGTTACAGATTTGAAACTATTCACTGTATCAATTTGTTGTTGATGATGCACTTTCCTAGATCTTAAGGGACTTTGTCCCCTTTGAAGTATTTTTCTCTCCTGCACCATTCTTTCAGCATTTCAGTGATTCCTATTCTTCATTACACTCTTACAGTGTTCATATTTGCCTCTTCTTTTTAACTGGAGCTCTGAATATGTCTGTAGATTTTTCCCAGTGTCACTATTTCCATAGTCATTTGGAATGTATTTCTTACATTTTTCCACTTGTTTGGTTACTTCTTAGAATTTCTCCAGACTTCTCAAAATAATTAAATGTTAAACTTTCAGAACTATAGAATACTTACTTCTCTCTCCTTGCTTCCTCAGATTTCATTATTTTCCACATGCTAATCCTCTCCTGGTTTAAAACAGATACCTCCTCATCAAATCCTTGAAGCTTTGGCAGAAGTTTGCAGAACTCTGCAAGAAATTATTTCATATGCTTTCTCTTTTCCTTTTCCCCTCATGAATACTATGCCCAGCATCCTACCTCTGCAGCCCTGAAATCTGTTCCAGTACTAATTTTTCCTAATGCATAGAAATAGTGCCAAATTATGGTACAACGTTTGAGGGCATAGTAAGTGTTAATTTCTAAAAAGTGTTAAAATGCTTTTACTTCTCCAATATTTCACAAAAGCCAAGGAATAAATTTGTGGATACAGTATTATCTAGAGAACTATAAAGAAGTTAGCTGAGTATGCAACAGTTTGAAAAGCTCTGGGGAGCAGGAAATGTACATTTTCCATTTTATTTTATCATAACAAAAGGTAAATGCTTCAAATGAGCTGCTTAGATTTGTATTTTCACTAAAAGCCTATAGTAAGCCTCTTACTGCTTTACAATTAAGTTGCATTTAGTAATATGCAATTAAGAAAACAGTTTTGTCATTTGTAAGTACCTCTCACTAATAATTCCTATTGTAAAAAAAAATAGTTTTTTCAGCCAAAATTTCACATTATTTTCAGATACCAGTTATCTAGCAGGCTGTGTGCATGTTTTTCAGTATCAAGAAACAAGTTGTTAAAAATGGTAGGCAATCAATTCTGCCTGTCTTCCTCAGAATCTTTTCAAGGTGGGAGGATCTAACTTTATTCAGAATGTGCTGAGTACCAACCCACAGAAATTTAGCTTGAAAATTAAGGTTGCTTTTAAAAATCAACTTACCCTAAATTTGTAATGTTTTTGTATTTATAAGATTTAACAATCTAGACAGTGATCTGCTTTTGTTTCAGCTAAGAAACATGAATAAATGTCAAAATAGTTATATTGTTGAAAAGTTTGCTAGCTGCATTGTAGAGCATTAATTATCTGACAAGGCTTTAAGGGTCTGATTCAAGTCCATTGAAGTAAATAAAAAGGTACTTTAATGTTCTTATGCTATTCAAAAATCACAGTATCAATTCACAACGAAGATCAAAGATTCTTTTGGATGTTTCAAGCATCCTTCTCCCCATCCCCATGCTCCCCTTTCTTTCTTTTTAAACTCTCTGCTGGGTTTTTTTTGCTTCCTTTTTTTTTTCCCCCTTTATTTTTCTTAATGCAAACTGATGATTCAGAGTGAGGACTAAGAATATACTTTATTCCTTTTTAAAATTACAGCACTAGATTCTGAAATGTAGCATAGCTGAGATGGGTGTACTTGAATAGAATTTAAAAGCTACTGCAGATCTTTGTACTATGCAGTGGTAGTTTTATATTTTTATTATTTTTAATCCCACTGCATTAAATGTTCCAAAACTTTTTATCTTCAAATATGATTAACTTTCTCATTATTTTAGAAAATTAAGATAATGCAGAAATTTAAATGCTTTGCTGTCTATCTTTTTATTTATTTCTGAATTGAAATTAGGTATGAATAGCCTTAAGTAAAACTGCCTTGGTTTTCAATATTTTTGTTTGTTTATTTGTTTTTGTTTTGTTTTTTTCCTTTCTAATCTTAATGAGGAGCTGTTTTGTAGAGCTACACTCATATTTGCCACATCATTAGAATATACACTTTGTGGAATCAGTATTTTAAAATTAAGGCCAGGGACTTCCAACAGATTGAAGTGTTAATTCATCACACTCTATGTTCATCTGATGGAAAATAAGATAACAAGGAGCTCTAGAAAGAAATTACATTTCTTTGACTACACATTTTTTTCTAAAAATGGGGTCTTGAGTTCAAACATCTGTGATGCTGGTTCACTCAGTCACCAGATTCCTACAGAGATTGTCTATTTATCTTTCCTTAAAAATGAGATATAATTCACATTACCCTCCCTTACTCTCATAATGGCTTTGTCATATTGTACCCAGACTTAAAACCCCATGATTAATAGAATTGCTGGGACATACTAAGTGCTTGGCAGGAATAAATAATTTAAGGCAAGACAATCGGATCTTCATAAACAGTAATTTTTTCCCCCCTCAGATCAGGGCCATTTTTATTTCACTGCTTCTAGTGAAGGGTAAATAATAAAATGACCAGATTGCACTGTTCCAGGGAGATGCTGTGTTGTCTTAGTATATCTTTAGCCCTCTTACAAATGCCAGTATGATGAATGTCACAGCAAGAATCCTCTTATTAAATGCCACTCCAGCAACTATAATTTGGAAAGAAGGAAGTGCAGAGAAGGAGATGAGAACTGCAAATCAGTTTGGCTTTATGTTCTCATTAAGATTTTGATCAAACATTCAGCTATCTTTTCTTATCCCTGTTGCTAGATACAGAGGTGGAGAAAGCCTTGATGTGAATACAGGAAAAGGATCTTCCTTTGCAAGGTATAGAAAAATACAGGCGCTCTTCTCATGAAGAACTATGTCTCCTGAAATAGGCTGTCCCTGGTGCAGACCTCCATCTCCAGGCCTGGAGCCTGGGTTTAGGGCTGTCTGCCATGTTCTGGACACAGCAGCACTGCCTCATCCTGCTGTGCTTAAAGTCCTCCTGCCTTCATTAACCCTTGTATTCTCTTCTACTGTGACAGTGCATGACAAAACATGCTCTCCTGAGATAGAGGTTAATGACAGGGAGGTACTAAATCACCCTGACTTTTTTCCCCTCCCACCTGGAAAACCCGAAATTATTAGAGATGTGCAATTTGCATTATATTTCGAGTTTCCCTGCATACCTTGTGGAGTGTGATCTTGGAAGATTCAAGATTGAAATTTGGGTGGTCTGCCAGTTGGCCTTAGATTCTTTAATGTTCCTCAATCCAGATATTCATTATCTGTAATATCTCTCCTCACAGCAAGCTATAAGACCTAGCAATGACATTATTTTCAGCTTCAAAAATGAGGTACAAGGAGGTTAAAGCAAAAAATCACTACGCTCCTATTAATTATATGCCTTTAAAACTAGCCAGCAGAAGAGAGTAATAGGTGTGAGGACTTTCACAGAATTCTGAGCAGCAGAATCTCAGCCTGCATGTTCAGTCCAAGGTCAGATGGCAGGTCTGTGATTTACATACACACTCCAGTCTCTGGGCAGTCCTTTCCAATTCGGTCATTCCAGCAGGCAACTGGAACTAAGCCACAAAATATACACAGTGACTGAGGTTAGTTACTTGCCTGGAACTGATGCAAGGAACATCCCATATTGCAAGGCAAATGCTCTCAGCAAAAATAAGCAAATTTTCATGTTATGTTGCCTAAAATTTTTGCACTAATTTAATGCATAGTTTTACGATCATTATTCCTGATACCTGGTGCTTAGAAAACCTTTTCAAAATGTGTATGCTGCCTCTGTATTTCCCCTCCCTATTTATTCCAGCTATCTTAACAAATCTAAGACAAAATGAAAATACATGTGAATAAGATTTTTTTTTTCAGATAATAATAATGCTAATAGGACATGCTGAAGAAAATCCAGTAGAGGAAATTGTCATTGTGGGAAAATTCATTGGACTAAAATACTGTTCACTTTCTGTTCTTATAGTTTAAATTCACATTTTGAAAAGGAAAGCATTATCCAAAATTATACAAAGGAAACTTTAGGGTAAAGGAGAGACCATAAGTTTTCCCAAAAGAAGTACTGCAAATGCTTGTCTTAGTGGGAGAACAGAATTAGAAGAGACTAATTTCAACATAGCAGTTAGAGAATGTGTACTCAGTCAGCTTAGATGGGAAGGAAGAGGTTCATGGGCTCTACACTAATTAAAGAGAATTGGAATCACAATTAAGCCATCGATAACCCTTTTTTGTAATATAAAAGCTAATCAAATGTTTGGTTGTAGAACCAGATGTCAGTCATTTGCAGTTTCTGAACTAATGCTGCCCATGACTGGCAGAGTTAAGAACTCCTTCTCTGTTCTAGTAGCCCACCATAATGGGTTATGCTAAAAATGAATACTCATTTTGTTGTGCTGGGTCACTACAAAGTTACAGCTGTGGTCAGAACATCCCGTCCTGTTTGTTTAGAGAGTTAACTGTCATATTAGACGATAGGTTGAAGTCATCAAACCCAAAAATCTTTTAAAATGAAGCTTTAAGATTTTCAGTGGCAGAATGCCTATCCTGATGGTTAGCTGAAAGTAGTCAAACACAATCTCAGCGTGTTGTGCTTGTATATGAATGAATTTGTGCTGATGGCTCTTGGGTCAGGAGAGATGAAGGAAGGAGAGAGCTCTCTGACTCAGCACCTGTTCTATAATAAGAAAAAAGCCCAAAGATCCCAAGTCTGAAATTCCAGGCACAATTTCAAGCTGTGTTCAGGCTGTGGTAGGCAAGGATTGCTCAGCGTATTTAACTCCTGCAGTTTTTGAACACAACTGTTTTTGAAGATCCTGGCTCGCATATCAATGTTGCGTTTTAAGTCCATTTCACAGCAGTTCAGAAAAAAGTGGACAACTTTAGCTCTTGTTTACACAGAGATGAAAGCAGGAGCACTATTGATGTTGGCAGTTCCACAAATTGATCAGAAAAGGACCGCTCCATTTGCCATTTCTTAGAAGAGGCAAGGGGCAGATTTATCTTAGTCACAGGCTGGTTGGATAATGTGAGTACAAGCACAGTACATCAGAATATTCACCCCCTTAGAGTTCTGTTATTTTTTGGATTTTTTATTGTTAAGCTATATTTAGGATATATTTTCCTGTGTATTCATGAGTGTCTGTTGAAGTGCAACACCCATGTACTATGTTCAAATCTGATAAGAAATTATTGACTATCATTTTGAAAACTATGAGCAAACAATGAAATTATAAAACCTACTTAAAATGTATTCATATGTCAAATCCAATGAATGCTAGAGGTGAAACAACAAAGGATTGCTTACATGACTTATGTCATGAGGCAGGCCATTCATTTGCAAATACAAACGTTTCTGCTATGAGGATTTATTGTCTATCAGTAGGGTGTGCAATAAATACAGGTGATACTAAGCTAAAAAAGATTTCAAGTTAATATAGGCTAGTTGCTTCTTGTGGAGTATTTAGAGCAAATAACATGTAATGTATTGAAAACTTTAAATAACCTGAATGTTTTTGTATTTTGAATAATCAGATGGTATCTAGTGTTTAAACCACACTACTATCAATTAATATAAAGAATTTATATTTTAAAAACCATGGGGAACAAACATCACTAAGTAATAAAAACAATTACTGTCTTTATATTTCATTCAACCTTATCTGCAGGTTGTAGCAAGTTATTTGATGACCTGCTGTTGTCTACCTTCTGAAGGGGAGATGTTCTTTCATTAGTAGAAAAATTCAGCATTTTGTTGACGCAGTCATTTTTCAGCAACAAGTTGTCAGTTAGACTCAGCTGAGCTTTTCTAAGCAAGATGGTGTTTAAAATTCAATTATATAATTAAGAGTCTCTGGAATTACATATCTAATGTATATTGGAGTACTGAGCCATGAGTGTTCTCACACCTTAACTGACTGGGCTTGTAGATTCAGTGTATGTTCAGTAAGTTATTCATGTATATATCATGTACACAAAGACAGTTCTTTTAAAACTCAGAAAATACCCTCTTTTGGGCTATGTGTCTGAATTGGTAAGGGACTAATTAAAAATATAAACAGAGGTAAAAATAATCCCTATTTTAAAACATTAGTCTTGGCAGAGTCAACATCATGAAATACCAGTTTTGTTCCTTGGGTTTCAGCAAATAATATCCTTACCTAGAAAAGTAATTCCACTGCATTAAACTAGAGATACAGGCATTTTATTCTTGCAGCTAGTTTCTACCCACATTTGGCAGAACTTTATGAATAATAAGCAAGATTTGCTTTAAATTTTAGGCTTCTAAGTACATAAAGCAATTATTTCACTTCTTCGTTGCACTATAAGCTGCAGTGATAGCAAAGTCACCTGAACACAACATGAATGTGAAATATGTTTCAGCCTTAAAGTCTAAGTTTTTTACAGAAACTTATGTACAAAAGTAGCAAGAACTTGGCTTCCATTAGTCAAACCTAAGATACTCTGGAGCAGAACACTTAGAAGCTGCAGAATGGTGTTGCTTTTGACATTTATGGCTGGAATATTATGTCAGCTACCATGTCACTTTAGAGTCTTTCAATTGTCTGCTATTTAATATTACCTTTAGATGTAAAATGTGCTACTATTGGGGAAGACATTGTCTCTCTGTGACTAAAACTTCCTTATACGGGAGCATTTTGAACATCTTTAATTGTTTCTGAAGGGCTGATAAGTATAATTTTATTTCGGTTTACATTTCCACTGTAATGATCATACTTATCCTGTCAATTCTTGTGACCCTCAGTACAGTCTTTTGTATTGAACTCCTGAAGCATATCCACAACTTTGAACAGTTCTTATTATTCTTCTATTATTTTGCTACTAAGAATCCTTTCTGTAAGTATTATAGAATAGAAAAGACTTTAGGATATTAAAGTGCAGATGCTCATATGCTACAGTTCTGGAAAATTTAAACCAGGTGTCAGTACAAATAAGAGAAGGCAGGCTGGAAACATCACTGAAATGCAGGCATTGTCAGTGTGATACAAAAAGATGCAGTTTGAGAGTTAAGGCAAACCTCTGCTCTTTCTTAAAAGTCTGATACCGATGTGCAGATTTTTTTCAACAAAGTCACAACTGATGTCACAACTGATGTCACAAAGAGCCCATTTCTACCAGTTATATTTTCCACCAAGTAATGCTTTAGCTTTGAGAAGAAGCAGACAATTCTGTGAAAGAGATGGTCAAAATAGAGAGATGGGCAAAAAACTGCAACACATTTAGGCACAAAAATCCTTTTCTCCTCTTCATAGCAGTTTCTATGTACTATATGTCTTTTAACTAGCCTAGACTATGTATTTCTAGCAGCTGTACATCAAATATGTTCTGTAGGAGGTAAAATGGGGTAGCTTTGGGCAAGTAGAGGAAGTTCACTTCAAAGAAATGCAGAAGTTTTGATATGGAAGTTTTCAGGCTTTATCTCTGCTGACAGCTGTGATAAAGGAATGCATTATGAAATAACTTTCAAGTGGAACACAAACTTCTGTGGACATAGATTCAAACCATAGTTTCTAAATCTTTGATTCATTGATTGTTCACATTCCATATCTTTCAAGTGACTAGTAAGCAGTAAGACAGTTAGCCTCTTTGTGGTCATAACTAAGGTTAGCTAGACTTGTTAATTTTATTTTTGAGTGTCCAAAATTTAATTCATATGTGTGATGTTTGTAAGCACTCCTTAAAGAGCAAATGTTGAATTGTTTTGTAACACTCTTCAGTACCTTAAAACAGAATATTGGCAGTAGCACTGTGTAGGTTGTTAAAAGGTATAATGGTTCCATCACTGCTTCACTCAATGTGGAAGCATAACAATGAAATTCATCTGCCATTTCTACTGAAGGTCTGACAGCACTATAGTCACCATTGCTCAGCAGCAGTGACTTCTGTAGTCACATTTTTGCTCCATTTTCAGAGTATTTTGCATGAAACTTTCAGGATAATTTTGTTAGCTCATTAGTTCCTCTGTCTGCTTTCTGCTACATCTGTAGAAGCCCTTCTGAAGGAAATATCTGTTTGCTCAGAACATGTAGATAGTTACTAATTTATTTAGAAATTTTGCATGAAAAATACCTCTTCTTGTGCATAAATGCCTTACTGCCATTCCTTTCATCTGGACTTACTCAAGTAGGTTCAGAGAAATTATTTTTCGATTGTGATCATATTTTAAAAACTGTCTTTTAATGACTTCATTTTTTTTTGCCATTTCTTAATAACTTATCTAAAGAAATACTATATGATACCTAGAAGCCAGCTGGCAGTCTCTTGTCATCAGGAAACTTCTCCTTTTTCAAGTTTAAGGAGCAGAGAAAAGAAAAGGAATTCTGAACAAGCTGAAATACCATAATGTCCAAGGTTGTGTCTGTAGCTAATTCTGCTTCAGTGCTTTCTCACTGTCACTTAGTCTTTGTCAGTTAAAACTAGTTTAAACTCAGTTCCCCCCCAAAAAAAAATTAATATAAATTTGCATTTCCAGGATGGCTTTTCTAGACATTCAAAAATTAGGAATTTAATCTAAGCTCCCACTATGCTAAATGGGAAGAAGCTTAGAATTAAATGAGTCACCTTCAGAAAGAACTTACCTCTTTCCAAGTAAGGGCACTTAAGAGTTGATCACCTTAGTTGATTAAACCTCAGTGAAATCAGTATTTTTACTGTATCTGTATGTCCTTTAATATAAAGGACAGTAGCACAGCATAAAGTTTGTTACAGGGAATTACAAAAATGCAGTCAATATAATAATGCAATCTGTACACATAGATCATGCACAAAGTAACAAAAATCTGTCAAACTCTTCTGCCTTTGACTTTTCTGTATTTTTACTTTGGACAAGTTCAGACATTATTACTTTAACAATAATACAATGTCCAAGGATATTTCCCCCCATACAGTGTTAAACTGAGCAGTCATTGTACAAATATTCTCCTTTACTTGCATAACATTACATCTGATCAGAGAATAACTGTATTTAATTGATAAAGCCATACTGTTACTGAATCTTACTGGCCTATTCTGAATAAGAAATTTGTGCCATTTGATGTGTTGCACAGCTAACCAAAGCAATCCATTCTGTACAGATGATGTGATTCTTTACCAAGCTATATGGATGTCTTATTTTTCTCCTAATGTGACCAGAAATAAATCAGACCATAGTAAGCAGGAACATAACTGAGGATTTTCTTCTTTTGGACTTGGTAGGTAGATGTCTAGAGCTGATTCTGAGCACAGAGCTTCCATCTGAAAATGAAGAAAAGCTTCTTTACTATGAGGGTGACAGAGCACTGGAACAACCTGCTCAGGGAGGTTTCAGAGTCTCCTTATCTGGAGATATTGACACACCTGGATGCAATCCTGAGTGATGTGCTCTAGGGGATCCTGCTTTAGTGGGGGTGTTGATCTAGATGATCTCTGGAGGTGCCTTCCAATTCCAACAATTCTGATTCTCTGATTGAATCCTGGATTTCAATTCCAACAACAATTCTGAAAATAGACTAATTTCCTTTCTGCTTAAATTACAAAAATATTTCTTGCAACGTAACCTTATTGAAAGGTGCATGCAAATATTTAAGTTGAAGGAAAGCTCTACCAGAGTGTTTTGACAAAAGCTGATGAATGCTATGGGTTCTTGTAAAACACCTGAGGTTTGTCTAAACAATCTTTCCTGATGCACAAGAGTTTGGTTAGAGAACTTGCGCCCTCCCCCCTGCTTAAGTAATGAAGTCCCCACTAATGTAAACAGTTCCCCATAAATGAGGTATAAGCCCTTATTCCTTTGTATTCTTTCTAGTGCTTCTAATGAAATCTTTTGGAGTAGGATTCTTGCACAGACAGGAGTGGAACAGATTTCCATCACCATTTCATTTGAAGATGATAGGATATTTGCATAAGATTATGACTTGCATTCTCTACTTTTGAGACTTTAGTATAAAACTGGCCATACTACAGGACCAGAAGAGTGGACTCACTGCTCTAATTATGAATCTAAAGACTAATTAACATGACTAAATTAAATTCAAAAATAAAAAGAACAGACAGAAGCTTTCAAACAAAAGATTTAAATCCCACTAGCATATAAAGCAGAAATTATATCCAGGAGGCTGTTATTGAATTTGACATTGATGAAGATGTACTGTATTTGTAAATGGTACATGCAACACTGGTTTGGGAAACAGGCATTCAGAACTTAACAGCTGGGACAACACTGTCACAACAAAAATGCACCACAAATAGCTGTGTAAATTTATAACAAAATTCTTTCCTGCAGCATTGTTTCAGATCAACTTTGTTTCTTTGTTATTTAAAATCAAAATGGATTCATCCGACTTTTATTCTGTTGGAGGACAAAACCCACAAAACATATGATTCCTGGCAACTTTTGGTGGTGGTGGTGTTTTGTTGTTTTTGTTTGTTTGTTTGTTTGGGGTTTTTTTAAGTTAAACAAAACTGCTTTATATAATTGACAACATCTTTGTGGACTGGGGAACAAAATTCCATTTCTGTCTCTGAAGCTAAATTGGCTTTGTGAGTCCAAACAGCAATAAAAATTTCCATCTGTCCAAAAAAAGCAAATTGATCTGATTCTGAATGGATGAATAGAAGACATTTTGTTGAACATTTTGATTTGGTTTTATTCCAGTAGATTCTTAATTTAAGATTTTAGTATATCTTTGAGATAAGGTCATGAATACATTAATAATGGGTTGGACAAATCCTTCCTGGGTCTTCCCAGAGATTAAGACTGAATAAACACCAAAGATGTAATTTACAGCCATTGTCCCCATCCTTGATTACTTTGAGGAGATGCTCTGCATTATTCCCCTTCATAGTTTGTTATATGATTGCTAGACACTATAGATTTTGCCAGCCACTAGCTCACGTAAGGACGACTCAGAAAAGAAATCTTAAGAGACTCACATTCACATAGTTAGTGTATGAATTTTTGTGAGTTCTTTAAAAGTCAGACATTTAGAGGAAAGGATCAAATATTAATTCGCTATTCTGAAGCCATACAAAGGTTTTGTATCATTGCTGGTTCTGTTTTAAATAGGATAATGGCTACAAAGTATCAGCTTCTGCTGCAGTGTTTTGACTCAAACATGTGATTCTTCTTTCTCTGAGCAATGATTTAAAAGAAAATGTTGACATTTTTAGTAATAACAGTGTTGCATAAGAATATTTTGCTGATGTGTTCTGAATTGCTGCAGGATCCTATTATGAAAAATCATATTTCAACAAGAAGTGTCAAAATCAGATACGTTTTTCAGGGACTGGTTATTTGAAGTTATTAATAAAATGAATCTAGACATCAGAATGTTGAATACAACTTAGGGGAGCTTAAATACTGTCATAGCCATTGCCCTGTGCAAAGGTGACAGTGGGTATTCCTCACCTGTGGTTAGAACTTCAGTAGCCTCAGTCTGGAAGTCATTGGTTACTTCAGCTTCAGTATTAATCCACTGAGCTACTGAGTATTTCTGAAAGTCAAGCTAATAACAAAAATAAATGCATTGTTATATAAAAATAATTATTAATAGTAAAACTATAACTTAAGAACTAATTCATCTGTTGCTTCAGTATATCACTTAGTCCTGGTGAGTTAATTAAGTTATTATTCCTCATATTGGTAAAATTTATGTTCAGTTTCCCTAGGGTTTTTAATTAGAAATTACAGCTTTAAAATACTGGTTAAAGAATGGAAAATAATACAAAATGTCTGATATGACATATCAAAACATTAGTAATTAATAACTTATTAATATATTTATATAGTTTGAATGGTATCACAAAAGTAGTGTCTAATTAGAATGGAAAGTCCAATTAAAGCAGTGGTGTCCATGCATATTATTTTGGTGAATTTACAGCTACAGAATCCAGTTTGGCAGCATCTCCAGCTGGACAGCATGTAGTAGCACCTTTACAACTCTCCCCCCATCATGCTTATTTCTATTGAAAGTTTGGTTCCGATGTTACATGCCAAGCACTCTGGGGAGTATGAGCCAAAGTACTTCCACCTGGTGAGAGACTGCTCTGAGCCGAGCATGAAGCAGCTGCCTGGCTCAGAGAACAGTATAGAGCACAGAGAGTACATTGCAAGCAAATACTATTATATAAATAGCTAGACAAATTAATGACAGGGGATGTGCTATTCCACTCAATACAAATCGGGTCCAATGGGCACTGTGGATCCAATTTAATGAATTACTTATTTGGCTCTAAATAGGACAGAATTTTTCACTTACCTCAGCCTGATTTTTGCCAGCCTATGCAAGTCTTTACCAGGAAAAAACAAA
The DNA here is from genome assembly GCF_020740795.1 of Apus apus. NCBI lineage: Eukaryota > Metazoa > Chordata > Aves > Apodiformes > Apodidae > Apus > Apus apus. Next base: position 11,938,340 of record NC_067294.1, on the reverse strand, counting down.
ACCAAACACTTCATTACTTGATTAGGCAAAAAGTATGTAAAAATTATTCTGGGCTTTTTCTTTTCTTTGGTTTTCTTCTTGATGATGAAAAAAGTTGGGGCCTAATAATACAGTGTAAGGGAGTTCTAGAACTTCTTCTTTGTTCTGCACTTACACAGTAGTTATTTTCTAGAACATTTTTAATTTGTGCACCATATTTTGTAGAACCCCTCACTATTCTTGCTAGGCAAGAAATCAGTGATCTTATTTTTATATTTTTAACAATTTTAAATTAACATTTGTTTATCTGTATGTTTGCAGTTAATGTATTTATTGTTTTTATGAATTACGATGTTGACTTCAATCAAAATTCAATTATATAAATTCATAGTAGTAGATTGAAGATTTAAACTCTGACTTTATTGCACAGACACTTGAAAGACTTTCAATTCTGAGAAACAAGGAATAGTCTTGTTTCAAGGAGTAAAGAGCTTGTCATGTATGACCGTATGTTTAACGAAAAACAGGTTAGATTTTGTACCATGACTATATGATATTGGAAATTTCCAGCAAAATGTATGTATCTGAAATTACTTGCATATTATCTGAAAATGTTTTCTTTATATGATTGGCAAATAATTGACCAAAATTCAGCAACTCATTCCAATTGTCTTTATATTGACACTCGAGAGTGGAATAAATAAGCCAAAAGAATCTGAAACACATTTGCTACATTTCTTCTCCAAGCTCTGAATTGGTTATACTTTGTGTGTATTTGGGCCACAAATCTTTGACAAAATGTTGTATACAGATTGCAGGTAGAATTCAGAGCAAATCTCTACACTCGGTCCAAGTACAGTTCTGTGTTTTATTTTGCTTTATTTGGTATATGTCATTGTCTTTGGAATAATGCTTTCTGGAGAAATGAAAAGATGGTCACATTTCATATGCATTAAAGACAGTATAGAAGAGGTGTGTAATAACTGCAGCAATACTGTTCTGAGGTGACTAGTTAGGTAGCAATTACACCAAAAGAAATGCAGCTCATTGATGGCATTTCCTCCTGCAGCTGCACCAAGGCTCCTGTAAGACAGAGTTCAGCTTCAAGCCCTGGGAGGGTTTCATTGTTAGTCCGTGTGTTTTTGTGGAGACTTCATTTTGTTTGCTTTAGGGCTTTTTTATTATTTCATTTTGTGGGGGAGTTTGACTGGCTGTTTCTGATAATGAGAAAGAGGAAACAAGTATTTAATGCCATGCCATTTCACTTAACATGAAAGATAAACATATGCTTGGCTTTAACATTTCATTGTCTTATCTAAAGCTTTCGCTCAGGAAAGTTGTTATGCAGGGTGTAGAGAATGCCCGTGAAGAGGAATACTTAAACATAAATCTTTCCGTGATCTTTTGGTTCATATGGAAAACTAAAAAGACAATCTTTTCTTTCCTACCTTCTGAGTCACTTATTTTATTACAAAAGTGGATATTCACTGTTAGGCTATTCTAGCCTGAGTATTTTGCATTGAGTTTCACACACCTGAATTGCAACAGAAGATAACAAAGAGGGAAAACTCAAGCAGGTGGTTCCAGTTAAGCATTAAGCTGTTTGAGTAAGAAGTGGGAGGGTGCTGAGCTCTTAAAAATCAAGCAATCCACTAAGCAAACCTCTGCTTAATCTAGATCATTTGAGAGAAAAGGAAAAAAAAAATCCTAAAGGTGGATTTTGCATTAAAAAAGAAAAAAAAAAACCAACAAAGCACTATATGCAGTAAGGAATGGAAGATGAATGCTATAGGGGAGAAAGCCTTGTTTGATGAGAGGTATAAGGTTTCTCTTCCTGGAAGCTGCTCTATTTGCTGGCAAAGGTAAGACAACTCAAGAAAAGTTTTTTTGAGATTTTGGTACAGGATAACAACAACTTGTTTTTCTCTAGCTTCTGCTTAGAAACAGTGTTCAGAGCATTTTGGTTACCTCAAGCTGTAGGTTGGTGCCAGCTGCTTGTAAATGTAGAGCTAAAGTTGTTTAAGTGATTGTCTTCTAGGGAGGATCTCTTCTTTCATTTTAGAGAGGAAATTTATCTGTAGGCTAGCTGAAATTTTTGGTCCAGCATGTAAGGTGTGGATGCTGACTGGGAGTGGGTTTCTGAGCCCTGCACACTTGTTACCTTTCCCTACATTTTATGAGTACAACATATTGACCATTTTGTTCATTTTTTTTGAGAAATAATTCTTTAAGAGATAAGCCCTATAACTATAATTCAGTTGTATGTTTTATTAACTGCAAAACCCAAAGTTTAGCTTTCAGAAGGCCTCAATAAATTTGAAAATCTTGTAACTCTATCATCAATAGGTATGTGTGACTTGTATTCTTTTTATTTTTTTTTTCCTAATAATAAGTTGTATTTCTCAGCACTGGTGCAAAGGATAAATATCTTCTTTAGCAGAGATTTAAATGGAGGGAAGTAGGCTTGGTTAGTTTTTTAGGTTTTTGGATGACTTTTTTTGCCTTTGTAAGAACTTACAGAACTTAATAGTCTTCCAGAGAAGCCCTGGTTGTTGTCTTATTGCTGAAGAATGTAACTCTTTTTTTCTCCTCTGTAGCTTGTTAGTGCAACAATTGTTTATTATTTGCAGTTTTTAAGTACAATTAATATTATTCCTATGCTCTGTTTAAATGGGATACTTAGGTAGATAATTGTCCCTTTGGACTGTTTAATTTTCTCAAAATATTTAATTTTTAAAAAACCGAAACCACATACTTGGTTGTATTATTCCAGTGATTCAGAAGGAAACTAAATGCTAGACCTTAAAATGTATTCCTTTGGTCCAAGTTTTAACAATAAGCCTTTTAAAAAATCCTTCTGTGTCCCCACCAAGGGACTCCCTCCACAATCTCCCCCATTTTCTCTAGTGCAGTTTTGCTGCCAGCTACAGCTGGTCAGCGTTACCTCAGACTCTTGGACAAGATGTGCTTGATCTCCATCCCCTCAGCTGTGCTGGAGCTCAGTGCTCTGAAGGACAAGCATCTTGTATCTTGTGGTCTCTATTACATGGTCCCAAGTTTGATCCCAGTAAATCACTGTCTACTCAACAACTGAGCCCTGCTGATTTGCTCCAACCTGGACCTACATTGCTTCTGCACATCTCCTTCCATAGATAACACTTAAACTTGTCAAAATAGCTCAGTTTGCACTATTTGTTGACTTCCATTGCATGACATCTGTTCTTGATCATCTCTCAGAAACAGCCTTGGCTCAACAGAGCTGAGAAAAACAGTCGGAGTGAAACACTGCTTCCTAAAAGTAGTAGAGTTTGGCTCAACATACACAAGAATGTTTTTGTTCCAAATTGTAATTGACAGGAGATAACAAAATTCCAGTCACTTTTAAATTTTTTATTACAAAAAAAAAGGTTCAACATGTGAGTTTTTTCTTTTTCATTTTTAAATAACAATAAGAAATTGAATTTTTGGGAATGAGGGAGTCAAAGCTTCACTCTGCAGTAAACAGTGCTTTTCTGCTTTCTACTCAGAAAGAGATTAATTTCTCAGTGAACTTAGTGTAGCTGAAAAAATTAGCTGCAGTTTGAAAAAGGAACAAATCTTCACTGATTCAAAAAATCTGTGTCTCAGACATATGGTTCACTTGATGCTTTATACTGAGAACTTCAATGGCAAGGTATGGCTTCAGGCTTAATATCTGATATATAGGATATAGGAGACACTTTACTGCTGTTTTTAGCTTTAGTTAACTTACTGATCCAGCAGATTTTTTGGTGGCATTCTAACTGAATTTGTTTTAATATTAAAATGATAAATATTTTCCCCTATGTTTAAAGATACTTACATTATATCATATGTACTTGTGTCAACAAAATCAATTTTTTGTGGTCTACTTGTATTTTTCTTCCAAATGAGAAAAAACTTTCATGGATATCTGAATAACAGTTTAAATAAAATGATACATGCTTGGCTTACTATATGACTTTATTCACCATGGCAACCAATACATTTCTATTCTATTGTACCAGACCTTTTCTAACCTCTATTCATCATAGTATTGTGCAAAAATGAATTTGTTTATATATATGTATATAAAACTCACTTTTTAAAAATAGTATTTAGGAACAAAAAAATGTACCCTCCTTTTTATGAGTGGGCATTCAGATTTTTGAACCCAATCTAGAACACACTTATGGCAAGTTTTAAAGCATGCTCGTCTAATGAAATGTAAGGTCAGTAAAACTCAAGGAAGGTTAGAGGAACTTACCAGTTGATCTGCAGATCTGAAAATTGTCAGATTTTGTGCCTGTTGAGTGGCTTGGCATTTAAATAACTACAGTGGCTCCTGTCAGAAATTGGAGGAAAGGTAGTTCTTTCAACATGAGCGCTTTACTGCTCAGTGCAAATACAATGACACTTGAAGCACAACATTGTATGTCAATACGATCGTTTTTGGATTACAGTGACACAAATTCCAGTTATGTACCAGTACCTAACAGTGCTCCTTCTGAAATTAAATCAGTCTGTTACAGATACTTATACTTGTTATGAGATGTAGCTTAGCTCTTTTAAATAACTCTGTGTGGGGTAGGTATTAACTCTCGATGTAAGTTTTAAGTATTAGATGATTACTCTATCAGTGGGCTTCAATCCAGAAAAGTATAATTCATTCAGTAGAATAAATAGTTCCAGTTGCTGTCTTGAGTTTTCTTCAGAGATAACCATGTATGTCAGTTTCCTAGGTTTCTTTGCAGGTCATCTTTATTTTTTACAGAAAAGTCAGCAATGTTCTCTTCTTCACACATCCAAGTTTTGCACAACAAAATTAGTCTCTTCTAGTTTTTTTTGTCTGATCGTCTCCTGCTTGTTTGTTTCTCTAGCTTGACCACAACCTACTAGTAGAAAGATAATTCATTTTTCTTTCTGAAGAAAGCAGGATAGTTCATATTATATATCTGAGCATATAGCACAGGGGCCACCAATTAGGGAAGAAAACAGTCAATAACAGATGACTCTTGTGACAAATCCCCATCATCCACCTTGTCTTTGAATTAGCAGTAACATGTAGAATTGATACCAAGTTTATCTGATAAAAAACTAGAAGCAAAAGTACTACTGCTCAAAAGCTACTCAGAGGATGTCAGTACATCCTGTGCTGTTTCTGAAAATCCAGGTGGTCACAAAGGAGGAAATTTGTGAATAACACACTGAGTTGTGCACAAGTGCTTATGTGTGCATGTGCAAAACACAAGGTTGGTGGTTGGTAGCATAATGCTGTCATATTTTGATTGGATATACCAGATTTAGTAGACTCATAAGTTAATTCAGTATTATTAGTGTAAAACTACTCTATTGACATATGTAAATACCTCCATGTGATCCCATGTTAACCTTGTTATTCTCTGGTAGCTATGTAATTAACTTGTCTTGCCAATGCATTGAGCAGGCTGAAAATTCAAATTTAACAGCAAGTGCATAATGTGTCCATTTGATATCTGCTGGTGACTCCTTCCATTTCCTAAATACCTGTGAAATATCTGAGTATGTGGGCCCTTAACTGGGTTATTTTGATCTACTGGGTTCTGTCAGAATGCTTGTTTAAATTAATCTTTAATTAAAACTTTAATTTCTCTAAGTCAAAAATGCTTTCACTTTCATAATTGTGTCATTTACTTCCTGATGTGGGTAGATGTGTAGAATTATATATATTTATGTTCAAGCAACATGGATTTTAAAAAATTGAAAACACTTCATTCTGTGAACTTCCCTTTTCTTTGGTCTCCAAAGAAACTTACAAAGCAAGTAAGCTGGAAGTTGGACCAGAAAATATCCAGATGCTTGTTCCAAACTTTACAATTGAATTATTACAGGCCTTGTAATTGTGTGTTGGGAAAACATTTGTGACTGTAAGTTTGCCACAAATCTTGAGAGTGCTCAATTTCCAAGTGCCTTTCCAAACAAAACACCTGGGAACAAGATACCTTTCTCTTGGAGCCTGCTTGTACTCTAGTCAAAGTTAGTATGATTTTGATAAGTATATATCCTCAGATGAATCTCTTATGCAATATGATTTTCAGCATGCTGGAATTGGGTAGTCTTAAATTTCTTGATATTTAGTTCCTATTACTTCTCTTGGGAAGGAACATATCTTGCTGTCAGTAAGTTTTTCTCTGTTTAGAGACTGCATTTTCTCTTATAATTTAATGCTGCTGTTGCTAGTTATGCTTTGTGTACCACACTAAGTAATCCATTCCCACTTGGAATTTAATAGCCTAAAGATACGTTATGCCTGATATATTATTCATTCTTAGTCATCGTTTACCCAAACAAGTTGCTTGGGTTTTTCTATTTTATTTTTTTAACCTTCTTTAATCGTCTCAAAAAAGGGTTTTTTTTTCCAGCTTTATTTTCTTTCTTCCAAACTCCCTCTGTTTCTTCCATGTTTTTCTTATCATATACTCCCCAAAACTCCCTCTGCAGTTTTTAATGAGAATACTCTGATTTCTGATAGGCAGTTTGAAATATATATATTTTTGCTTTTTTGAGGCATACTACTCTGCAAATAGATGCCAGATTTGCTGTCTGCCATTACCTGTAGACTTTCATCTTGCAATATGACTGTTTTTACTGAATATAAACACCGAAAATTATTTCCCTCTCAGGGATAGTAACTTACATTTTTCCATGATTACTCTCATTTATATATATATTTTGAGGCCTTGTTGAAACTCCATACTAATGTACACAAACCAGGCATTTTTTTGATGTTCACAATGCATTTCCTTCTTTAAGAATAACTGATGTTTGAGGTGAAAGCGGATTCTTTTATTTTTACTTCACCCACAGAAAACTGGAGATGTGATAGAATGACATGAAAGTTGGTGCAGTGTTTTCGTTTGTTTTTTTACAGATTATCCAAAAGAGTTTTTTTCCCTAAAATTAGACATCTTTACCCCCCAGTCCCTGACCCCAGATATTGCAGATTTCCCTTCAAAAGTTTCAGAAGATGCCATTGTTCATCTCTTAAGTCTGTTTCTATGAGTAATGTTTGTTTAATTATAACAAATACCAAGGATGATTAGTCCACCTTACAGCATTTTTTTCAGAATTTTTACATAAACTATGAATATGACACAGGTAAATAAAAGGCATAAAGAGCAGAGGTATCTGAAGCTACTGGAAGGATTATTCTGTGTCAGATATGATAAATTAAGCATTTTACATCAACTAGTAAAAATTAATCATTAAATCTACATGTATCTAAGCTGTGTGCTTAAAGTTAGGCAGTTACTATGATTCTTTTATGGTCTTTTTCCAGGACTTTCTTTGCTAATTGTTCATCATTATATGCACTAATTAAGAGAGCATTTGCATGATCTCCAGTCAATGAGCACTCTCATTTTCAGCTCATGGAGAGTGGTGGATCTTTAGCTAATGAGGTGCAACTTCAGGAAGTATTAAAAGGTTTCTAGTAGTTTGGAGAAATTATTCTCAAACTGCAACTCTGAAGGAGATGATGATAAAAGGAGAGGGTGAAAGGCAGTGGTAAATGAGACTTTCATACCTGCTTTTTCTATAAAGTATTACTACTGTGGAGAAGATAAATAGGAGAAAGATTGTTCATTGTTCCTTGCAGTAAATTCATTGTGTGTCATTTAGCAAGCAGACTCCTGAAACTGTGTGCTGTTCTGGGAGTTTTTTAATGGATTTCTTGATTCCTTTTTGGAACCCAGTGCAAATTCTATTCTGTCAAGAAAAAATAAGAGACCTTCAAGAGAGCTTAGGCAAATTCATAAAACGTAAGTTCACTAATGGCCATAAAATCACTATCTGAATGATCCTTCTATCTCGGGAATTGCTGCACAATCAATGCACACAGAGAGAATGTATCAGAGATGAATCACTCCTTTATTGCTTGTTGTTTATGCTTTTTACTATCTGTTATTGATTCGGGGAGACCCTAGATCTTACTTTTTCTGACAGTAGTTATTTTCCTAACAATGCAAGAACAAAAACATCTAGTTACCTTGTTGTGATGAGTTGGTCTTAATCCATAAATTCAAAAAGAAATTAAGAATGTGAGATTTGAGATATTGAGAAGTATATAACCTGTTGTTGAAAAAGTGTGAGATAAGATGACTGATAGGTGGCTAGTGTGTCATGCAATTTGTGTCTATCATGTCAACCTATCTAGAGAGCTAGAACTTATTAAGTCTGTTGTACATATTGGTCAAATAGGTAGAATTAGTGGACATAGAGATGAGTATAAAAGAAAGGGAGAGTCAGCAAAACCTGGGAAGTGAGGTCATGACTCAAACCAAAAAAATCTGTTTACGTTCTTTGAGCTTGTTAGCAGGAAAGTGGACTTCAGTGGATTTGGAAGATCCAGCTGAGTTAGACTGTTTTGAGCGCTAAAAATCCATTCAACTAAGTCCCTCACCACAGAACTTTTTGCTAAGCTGTCACAAGACCAAACAAGTCAAGCAGACAAAGGATTGGATTAAAGAAGGAGAAATGCAGGGTAAAAACTAATGACCAGTTTTTATGGGGAAGAAAAAGCAGAGTGCTGTGTTAAAGGGTGTGACTGAGAGACTAGGAGAGGAAAAAAAAAAATACATTGAGAAGGAAGAAACACTTCATTTCATTTTAAGAGAGGGTGTCTTCAAATAAAGGAATAGATAGTAGATTTAGATAAAAATTAAATGCTGCCTCATGTAATGGGTATTTAACCGTAGAAATCTGTTACACTGGTTGAGGAGAGGAGAACCAGTGGGTTTTGACCCTCCAGCAAGCACCCTGGATCCTTTCAGGTAGAATGGAGAATAACATCCTTGTTCTAAGTAATCAGTTACAGCATTTCTCAAAAAATTTTAGTTTAATCTGGTTTACTGCTTGCTACTATAATCACATCAAAATATTGGGGGTTTCGTTGATTGTTTTTTAACTTTGCACTATTCCCTTGAAGAGAAGGGAGATATGTTTCCCTCCTGGCATAATGTAGGCTAAATAAAAAGTGTATCTAAAAGCTATCATGATATTAAGTATTAAATAAATGAAATAAAAATTTAAATTTAGATGAGATCTTTCTTATCTCTAAAACATTCCAGTGATTTAGACAAGTTCCTATGCCTTTTAGCAGTTGATACTGTTTTGATGTTATGGAAGGAGAGGGCAACAGTGTATAGCTACTGGAAGTGCCTATCTTGTATGAGACCATCCCAATAACATACTAGTTCTCCCTATTCCCATCTGTTTAACTCTGTTTCTTTGCTGTGGGTGCAAAATGAGAAGACTTAACAGATGGCATTGACCTGTATTTGTCATACAATGCTTTTAAGTAAAACAGCCACTGAAAGCTGGTAGTGTGAACTACTTTAAAATATTTGGCTGTACTGTAAAATACTAACTTACTGGTTTCAGAACATCAGTATAATGAAATGGAAAATACGAGGTTCAAGGAGAGTGATTTTACACCTGGAAGTTGATAATATAGCAGACAAAGTGCCATTAAGGTTTTAAACCTTGAGAAAATTGTGAGTAAGAAAGTAATTTGTTCTACAGAACTTTTTGGTCTAATGTCATTACAGAGTTGTCACAAACATGCACAATGTGAATCAAGAAGATAGAACTTTTTGTACTTTATTGATAAAATAAGCTCTTGGTATAAAAACAGTGCAAGCTGTCAAGTGGCAAATGCTGCCATTTGTCTCCTTAGCACCTGGCTAATGATCCATGACAGGAATACCAGAGCTGAGTGATAACAGTACAGTGATATAATCTGGTGCCCTGGCACAGGCTTTACACCAAGGGCTTCAGTTATGTGTTTTAGCCACTTTGCTCTTGAAGACTAACACTGAAAGGGCTTTACTGTCCAAATAAATTAGTCCAGGTGACAGAAACAATTTACAAAGCTTTAAATATGTTGCTTGTCCTATTATTTGGAAGATCTGTGAAATATTCACCATAAATAACATTCTGAAAGGCATCATTAGGACTGTGTCTGATTAAACTTGCCTGTAAAGCAAAGGGCTGCATGATTGATAGACTTTTTTTCCTCCACTCTGTTCTGTCTGGCAATAGGAGACAAGCAGATAAGACTCATTATTTCAAGATGCATCTAATACTATATTTGCTACCCTTCTTGTCTAAGTTCTTGTCACTTTTCAGAAGCTAATAAGGATTGCTAAACAGAATTCTAGAAGAGTAGACTTCACTAAGGAAAACAACTTCCTATCTTGATGAAGGAACTAATGTCTGTACGGGTTTAGCAGTGCACAGGTAGAGAGTTATGATTTTTCTTCCAATTAGAAGTTTAATACTGTGTGGACTCCTGGGCAGTTCCAAGTGGTTTATCTGACAAATATAATGCAAAATCTGAATCTTGTACTGCCTAGAATTGTAAGTTAAAATTCAGCTCAAGTTCTGACCTTCATATATAAAAACTGAAATGTTTTAGGCTAGCAATAGTGTCACTACAGGGTTGGGAATTGATTCTGGTGCCCAAATGTTACTCTAGTTATGAACTCTGCATATTTGTCTTGTCAGAATCTGTTTAAACTTGCATTCAAAACATAGAAGCTTCTACTCTGACCAGCCTGGCCTTGAAATACTTCCTCTACATGTTATAGAAATTAAGATACTTTTTTTCGAAAAGGTTTTTACTTGCTTTCCTCCATGGGATGGTGATAATGATCCTTTAGTAGCCTTAGCCAGATTGATTGTTTGCAGTCTCAAGTTCTCGAAAACCAGCAGCCTTGTGTCTAGTCATATTAGTGAATAAGATAGAATATGTGATAGAATATCACTGAATTAAAAAGCAATAGATTTTTATCCTCCTCAATCTGTTAACAAATCTGCCATGATACAATAAGAAATATGTTTGTTTTGTTTGAGGTGGTTTTTTTTCCTGTGTTTCTTTAGTTGATATGTAGTTGTCTTAAAAATCTTGAGAACCCTGTTCCACTAGCTAAGTTATTTATTAGACCTTGCCATGGTCTGACATGGTTTACTAAGCCAGGAGCACAAATTAGAGATATTTCTTTTTGTGGGTTATTGAGCTGAGTCAGCTGAGTTGCAAGGCATAATGACTCTGCATATGTGAGGCAGAACTGCATGTCTGAGAGCAGACATTGTTAAAAGGGTCAGGGAGGGTAAAGCTTCACCACATATACATTAGGGAGCTGTCAGATCTGGTCAGTCTCATATGACTTGTCCTATTCTGAATGGTGTGTTGCATAGGTCACACCAAACGGTGACCAGGATTTGATCAGCTGTGTTACAGAGAAGAAAAGCATGTCTATATATAATGGCCATTGGTTTTGTTCTGTAGACCTGTGTGGAAAAACTCAAGTGTCTTGTTTAGTTAGTCAAGGACAACAAACTCTGTCAAGTGGTAAATCTCCAGGCAGTTGGGTTTGGGGGAGAGGGTGGAGTCTGGGGAGGAAGTGAGGTGTTGGCAGTTTCCTGACTTTGATTCTGTGTTTGACTTTCTAAACAAAGACTAGGAGTTGCACACAAAGAACCCTTTCCTTCTTCAAGGTCACACCATAGATAAAAGGGGCTCCTGAATTAGAATTCATTAGAATTTTATGTCACTTCTGGCATATAATTAAATTGTCAGTGTCAAATTGAAAAGGAAATATAGTAGCTAAATCCCTTCATGTTCATAGATTAAATGTTATGTTGTTCTTAATCCTTTCTGTCAACCAGGTGAGCAAAGTTGTGAAAAGGGCGTTCTGTTGGGATGCCATCCTGGCGTTTCTCCCTTGTGAATCCATGATTTGGTGGAATAGCCTCTCAGGGGTTCTGTGTATGAACGTTCCTATTGATCTAATTCTTTTTTTGAAAATAGGAGGGAAAAAAAACCCAAAACCACACCCAAACAAAAAAGGCCCTCAAGTCCCACCCTGATTTATGGCTGTTTCTTTCTAGAATTTTAATACATAAATGGTGTTAGCCAGCAGATTGTGGAACTGGCCTTTTTAATGATAATACTGCAACAATCCAGCATCTGGTCAGAGAGAGTACTTAAAAGTTGCATGTTCTTGAAGACAGTACTTGCAAGGGACATGTTTAAATATGCCGGGCAGGCAAGCTTGACCCTTTCAGCCACAATGATTACCTATTCTGAGATAATGCTCACAAGTGATTGACTAACAGAAGCCAGAAGAGAGAATCAATTCTGTTGCTAATGAGTATGCAAGGCTATTGTGGGAAGCAAATAGCAGAAATTGGTTAGGTTAAAGACAATATGAATCTACTCATGGTGAAAGGAAGGAGTGTTCCTGACCCTGTGGAATGCACTGTGAAAGTTAATTTTTAGTGGAGTGTTCTTGTCCTATATGGCTTAATCACTTTTGCTCTTGAAAGTTGTGGAGACCCAGAGTTATTCATTAATCGTCTGTGTCTTATATGCATTTTGATTGAGCTCCTGCAGTCCCAGTATATAATATTTTACTGTGTGGACCAGTATGGGTTGACCAGAGATACTACTGTTATGTCAGAAGTTATTAGCTTGTTTGAGAAACACCCCCTTCCATTAATGAGGCTAGATTAAGCCCCTGTGACCAACTTCATTTGCAGTAGAGCTGTTTTGCAGATACCCTCTTTCCTTGATGGTGTAAAGGAGATCTGGATCCTGTAGACTGACATTCAAAAGTTGTATGATAACTGAGGTTTTTGCTTGCTTTCATTGTAAAATACCTCAGAGTGCATTAATCCTGCATGCTTTTATTTATGATCCTACTTCTTACACTTAATATCAGTACTAAAATTCTCAAACTACTATTATATCATGAGTGCTCAGAGGCATAAGCAGAGTGTGGGACCCTCTGGTTAACACAGCAGGTTGTCAATCAGACACATTGGGGGAGTAGAGAATGGGGCTCTCCACAAGACATTGTGTTTCTTGATGTTTTCTGAAGCTTCTTGTAGATCTTAACAGTCCAGCTCAAATATGTCCCCCTACTTTTTCCTCTCTCATACAACTGTTTCAGACTCCATCCCCCGAAAATTGCACATAAACTAGCACCAAAATCTAGATTCCATGATTAACGCATCTTGAGCTGAGCTGTAGAAGCAGTTTCCACCTGAGAAGCCGAGTACCTCTGCGTACTCACTAGATGACTACAAACTTTGTACTGTTCTTCTGATGTAGGCAAAGCTGTTAAGCGGATGTCAGATCTCCTTTTTGTAATGTTGTCATCACCTTTTTGGCCACAGTAGCAAAAGATGATGGAATTTAACGCTAAATAACAAAAGCCTTTATTTCTCTAAATTGTGGGGTTTTTTGTAATGCCTCAATGCAGAAGTAACACATGGTCACCGAGTGTCTGAGCACCCCTAGTTGCATTTCCTGTATCAAAGAGCTTTTTTCAAACTTTTATATTTAAAAAAACCTTATAGTTCAATTTTTGAAAGAACTATTAGCAATCAATTTTAGACAGAAAATAGTATTTTCAAGAGAAAAGTTTCAAAACTCTTGTATTACACTGTTCATCTCTAATCATTCCCTCTTTTTTTTCTTTTTCTTACACTATAAACTTATTATTTTAGCTACCTGGTTAGAATCCAGACATTTACATTTCCACTCTTTTGCTTTGTCTCTCCAGTTAATCCAATTAATAGAAAAATACATTATTCCTTGGTTCAAATACTATCAGCCTAAAACAGAGAACTTCAAATTTGTCTATAGACTTAGTCTGTGAAAGAATTATACTCCCTGTCTGTCTTCTCCAAATCTCTCTGTTCACATTTCCCATATTATTTGTTAAAAGGCATGCTGTGTCTCTGCCCTACTATGTTCATAGTTGAGAAATTAATCAAGGTGTGTTTGTTTTGGGTACTAAGGTGTCATAAAATTGATCTTGGGTTTTATGTGCATTTCAAGACTGTTTAGCCAGGAGATTAAAATTTGCAAAAAGTGTTGGAGTAGAAGTGAACAGTAGAGCAGGCTGAAACATGGAATTTTTAACTCGTCAGAAACTTTTTTCACAAGCTGATTGGATTGTGACTTGAAACATAACATGATGATAATTCTTTTATTGAATATTCTCTTTACTTGAGGAGTACCAAAGCTCTTTTACTAAAATGAGCAGCCTGACAGGTGGTGTCTAGAACCCATGTGCCTTCAGTCACTTTCACTGGGGCCTAGACTATGTGGCAATGTTGAGACTAACCATCCTTTCAAGTCTATTGAAAACATAAATTGTTAAAAACATTTAACTTGCACTTATGTTTCTTACTGTTGCCTTGTTCTATGGAAATATTAGCCGAATTAAAGATAGTCTTGTGGTGCTTTTTAGATTAACTATCATTTTCATTTTGTAACTCTCTTGAGAAAAATAGAGCCACACTCCAACAAAAATAAAATATTCTGTAACACTAAGAGACATCATGAAGAAAATGGGTAAAATAATTATTCAGCTCTATTTGGCAGCCCTTAATCCCTAGCTGAAATACTGAGGTTTTATTTTTAATCTAATATCTTAAAAAAAAAACAACAAGCAACTAAATTGCCAGCAAAAGGAAACAAAAGTTAGATGAAAGACAGGATCTATGCAGGAAGGCTTCTAAAGCCAGATTATCTTCCATTCTAGACAGGAATGTCAAGCAGTTGTGGAATTTCCTGCAGATATTTTGAAGTGGGTTCTTTCATTTTTAAGGAAACATAAGTTCTTTGAAACTTTTCCTTGTGAAAAGTAGGTTAAAATGGTTGCTCTTTGACAGTGAGGGCAGAGCAAAAGTAACTTATAAAAAGTTCTGTGAAGAAAATATATAATTACAGGAAACTTCACATCTTATTTTACTGCTGTGTATATATTTTAGGAGGAGACTGTAGAATCAGCATCATCTGAGCTTCTAAACGTGAACTAGGTAACTAAGTATTGGTGTAGACTTCTCTTTCCCAAGGGAAACAAATCTTCCTTTTGTCTTCTCTGCTATTTAGTTCTCGCAATATCTGTGGAAAGAAAATCTTTTGCATTAGATGGTGTTTGCAGTCACCAGCAATTTGTTTTATTCCCTTGTTTCTCTGCCAAAGCTCCAATACACACTGAAATGTTAAAAAAGCCCTGCTTTTTGCAAATAAATTTGTATGTAATGCATTCCATCAGGTCCTGTTGTTGCAAATAAGGTAGAATGATTTTTCCAATAGAATCAGATGAATGGGCTCTCTCTTGTTTATTACACTCATTTTTCATCATTAATACCTGCATAATACTGACTTCTCCAAAATTCTCAACTTCAAAAACAGTCACCCAACAATTTCTTGGACTCATGGAGCAATGTGACTTCACAGTCTGCTGTAAGAATGATCAAAGTCACTGATACTGCAAGTCCACTATCTTTTGATATCACTGGATAGCTTTCAAAATAGGGGAGGAATGCACTGGTATACTAAGGGGAACAATCAGGATGCTTATTTCACTTATGAATAAATAGGGGAAGCTATCTGATTGCTAATCATCTGCCTGAAATGAAAGGGACAGTTGTATTAGAGAACTCATGAAATTGGGAGTTTTATTCTTTGTCTAAAAGAAAAATAATTTTAAAAATTGCTGTTAGGTTCTTACGGAGAAAGAGAATGAACCTTGTCTAAAAGATATGAGGGAAGGATAAGGGGGGGAAGTGCCAGTCATGGTCATTCATTGCACATCAGATTTCTAGACTAATATTTGAAATAACATTTGCTTTTATTCTTTCTGACTTAAACTAATGTGATGATAATCTCTTCAGAAAATACCATTTATTTTTCAATTTCACATAGTCACAAATACTTTATTAGAGAGCTGTGACCTTCAACACTTTGTGAGTTCTTG
The DNA here is from genome assembly GCF_020740795.1 of Apus apus. Taxonomy (NCBI): domain Eukaryota; kingdom Metazoa; phylum Chordata; class Aves; order Apodiformes; family Apodidae; genus Apus; species Apus apus. Next base: position 11,922,546 of record NC_067294.1, on the reverse strand, counting down.
TTTACAGCAGATACTTAATGTAGAGTCACTCACCGCTATGTAGAGCTTTGTTAGCTTGTAGTTGGTTAATAATCAATGTACAGAATAGGGGTCCTCACTTGAATTAAAACTCTGACCATTTTCAGCCCACCTGGAAGATGGGTTTTTGTAGTCTGTTACTTGTCATCCCAATTCAATTCCTATCTGGAAAAGCAGATGAAGAGATACAAATGGAGAAAAAAAAAAAAAATAACTTGTTAGTGCAAGGTGCTTGGGAATAAAAATTTGAAGCAGGCAGACTCTTAAAAATTAAATGCCTAAGACTGTGTGAAAATGGGTATCCAGAAAGATTTAAATGATTTTGAATACTTGCTTGTGCAAAAGGTACGGAACTGGAGGACTTAACCTCAGAACTAAGTACGTGTTGATGACTTTTACCCAGATTGATGGTTGGCTTTTTTCCTGTGTTTTTGTGAAATGCTTCTGAGTGACTTTTTCCTATTTTATTTTTATCTTGTGTAAACATGTCATGTTTCTGAGTCTCTGGGCTCCGAGGATTTAAGTTAACGACTTGACATACTTTGAGAGGAAAGATTTTATATCTGACCCATAACTTGGAGGTTTGCAAGTCTGAGATTTTTGGTTCGGTTGGGTTTTTCATATCTCCTGCCCCTCCCTAAGAAAAAAAATCCACATAGATGATGCTTTAGCACCACAATTTTACTTCTGATTTACACAGTCCTTCAGTTGCCCTAAAAATATCCTTGATAATTAATGACTCATGTCACTTAACAAAAGGTTGATTGTCTTTCCTGTTCTGTCATGAAGACTTTGTGTGCAAAAAAGCACTGGGTTGGGGAGGTGGGAATGTCCATGGATGTATTACTTACAGTGCATATATTCCAGTAGGTTAACACTATGAAAGGTGTGACCAAAGGTTATTTTATGTTCCTGTTGGAGTGCACCAAACAACAGGCTTTTTCCCCATTTGTAACTTTCAGGGTGCCACCTCTAATGCGAATGATATGCTCTGCTTCCAGAAAGGAGAGGTTAAGTTTGCCTGGAATATGTTCTTCTGTCAGTAAACATAAGTCTGGCTAGAGCTTCTGAGCTCTCTTTACGTATAATAGATTTGACATGCAGGGTGAAAATTTGACCCTACTGTGTCAGTAAGTGAGCTACTAACTTCAGCAGAATCAAGAGTTCATTACTAGTCTCATTGTTTCCTATACCAGTGTCATTTATGCATCTGGCTGCAATCTTTATCTTCATTTGTTAAGTCCAAAAGGAGAAAAAAAAAAAAAAAGTCTGCCACCCTTGATTGTCCAGCTAAGAGAGGCAAACATGTTTTCTTAGTGTTTTCCTTTTTTCTTGCTAATAGTTAGAGGGTTGCTTTTCTTTAATTAGTAAATACAAGACTTCCAATTGATGCCACTCTCCTAAAAGGGTTCATAAAGGAGGCAGAATGGAATAACCTGAAGAAAAGAGAGGGAGAAAACTGAAGTAGTGATCTTAGATCCATGTACTGAGTCTAGAAGTGTTTCTATCCCTGTCTCTCCAAGTTAACTATGAGGACAATGCAATTAAATATTATAGGAGGAGAAACAGGATTGTAATGAAAGCAAGGAATCACTTTAATTTCCTTTGTGAAGCAAATTTCTTGGTTGAAAATTTCTTGGTTGCAAAACTGGTTTTCTGATATTTTCCATTTGAGAAGTATCAAATTAAGAATTTCAGGATTAACACAGCTTCTGAATAATGCTAAGGATAAATCTCTCTCTCCCTGTTTATGTTCTGCCAGGACAGTAATGTTTTCTACTGTAGACTGTTTCATTTTATAAAATAGTGCCCAAATACTCTTGGTCCCTTCAACACAGAAGCAAGTGGAAAATAATTAGTTGTTACCAGGTAGAAAATACCACGTCATAGCTCAGTATTATTGCTGAAATATTAAATGACAGCTTAAGAAAAAAAAAATAGGGTATGCCAGCCAGTTTTTCAGGACTGTTTTTTCTTGATAAGCAAACAGGATTTTACTGTAAATTGCTGAATGTCTAATCCTTCCTATTATGCATTATAATCTGTGTTTGTTAGGGATGAAGGAGACACACATCCGGTTTGGATTTGGAATATGGATTGCAACACTTCATTAGCAAAGCTCAGTAATGCTGATTATCTTAAATAACTGTCATGGAACAGAGTACATAGTCATATAAATCACTGATGCCAGATCCTGGGTTTGAGGTTTTTTTGTGTTCTTCCGGGGAATATATCTGTACGCAGCCTATTCCAACTGGGAAACCTTGTCAGCTGATACTTGGGTAAGGAGTTATGCAGTATAAGGACGTTATTTCAACCCTATTAGAATATAAACACCTCTTCTGCTCTGTGTTGGAGTTATCCAATTCCTCAGTTTGCAACAAAGAGCAGGGGCATAATGTTTTGGGCTGTAGTGGATGGCAGGGCCCATTTTCCTTGCTCTTATTGGTTTAAGAGAAGAGGAGGCAGCAAAGAAATAAAGATTTAAAACACCATGAAAAATCTAGTATTTTATTTGGGTTTTCTTAGTGGCTTTTGGCTGGAAAACCCTTGATTTAATAATGATTTCTGCATTGGTCTGTAGTCTCGGCTTGTACTAAAAGATTCTTTCCAAGTCTTTTGGCCTACTGTTTTGTTCTGTCATCCCTATCAATTCTTTCCTTACACTTTTCTCAAGTGTGCTTAGTTTAGGATCAGGATATACACAGATGCTTTATAGATAAGACACACAAGTAGAAAATGGTCAGCAAACACACTGCAAAATTGCTCCGGTGTTTCAGTCAACAATAGCAGAAACAACAGCTCTCTGATAGTTTGGATAGGGCAGGGAAAGCAAGCTCACAGTGGCAAAAAAATGAGATGTTAATTTGGTGATGGAGAATGTATTCCCTTAGGCATGGTGAGGTTAGTGTCTACCACTTCATAATCCCAATTTGGTTGCATCTTACACTTCTGTACATCCACAAATAGGCACAACAGAGATTCCTTCAGCACATTCTTAGTTTTGCTTGCTTCTGATTGTATGAATTTGTGTCATCAAAATCTGTGACAAATTCAGGATGCCTCATGTGATTGCATGGATCTTTGTTTTTTCTTGTGGTAGTTAAAAACTGTTCCTTTGTAATGTTACAAAGAGCAGTTTCAAAAGTAGACAGTGACAAGTTAATGTATGTGCTAAATTCTGCCCAGAAAGATTTTCCAGCCTAGAAAAGAGAGTTTGATGTATTAATTGGGCCAAATTTTGCTTAGTGCTAGCATTGCAATTTTTTTTTTCACCTTATTACTGGCATGTTACCCATCTTTCAGTGGTAGCTCTACATATAAAGATTAATATAATAGGAATCATCAAAGAATTGGAGATGTCCATCAGAAGTGTCATAAATGTATTCTAAATGGAGCTTCCATTTTTTTCTGTACACAATTTTTTGAGGAGAGGGGAAGAAGTTGGTAATGATCATGGTCATTATTTAAAACTTATGCTCAGCACTCTGTAAGTAGTCTATTCAGCTGCAGAGTCATAGGCATTCCCTCATGATCAATTGCTCTTGCAAGTCTTGAGCCGAGTCAAACCAGATCAGTTATGCATTGACAACACATTAGATAGGGAAAGTCTGAATTTTCTTTGTGCAAGTTTAAATCAAAACAAACAAATCTTCTGCTGGTTTCATGCTAATAAAAAGAATCCGTGTCGTGGGATATGAGCATTTTGAATTTTTGTGGGATTTTTGTTTTCATTTTCAAGATATCTAACCCTTTCTGTAATTTGTGTCACAAGTAACTTTTTGAGTTTTGAAATGAAAAAGCAGTAGTTATTCTATGGTGTCTGATATGAAATGTTAATCTATCAGGCTGTACTGCAACACACCCTAATTTTGTTTATAGCATTTGATTATCATGTCAATTTACATCCAGGGTCGAGAAATTGGCTGGATATCAAGCAATAAATTCTAATAGGTTCACCATCTGCATCATTTGATCTGGCATTCAGTGATTTTTTTTTGTCCTGATGTGACAAACAGGTTATCATTCTTTAGGCACTGCTGATCTTCAATGTTTTGCATGACTGAGCTAACTGCATGTTGCTCAGTCCCTGATGTCTGATCTGCACATTAAAACAACCTCTCAGAGGCAGACATGACATGAAATATCAAAATGGCACAGGTATACTCTGCAAGAACTACCATGTCCAAAATTACATTCAGAAGCTAGTGGTAGAAAAGAATGTCTGTCCAGAGCTAATTTCCTGATCACTATTCATTAGTGATCCACAGGGATTCAGACAGACTGAAAAATGTGGAGAGGTGATAGAAATTGTGTATCATGATCAATTATAATAAGTAAATGGCTTGGATTTTAGTTCATGCATCAGATTCATCTCTGCATGCTTTAGCTGTTGGAGAAATTACAGTTTATGGCAGTTGAGTGAAGGGCACTCAGTCCTCAGCAGGGCAGTGAGGTCTGAAGTCTCCACTGCATTGTAGGCTGCTAGATCTCAAAGCAAGGGTTTGCAGAACAGCCATGGCAAGCATGTTGTGTCTGTGTCCAAGACCTCAAGAATCTCCCTCTTAATTTGGTTCTTGTCTGTAGGCCCTTTATTGTGCTTACAGTATGTTGATGCATTCATTTCATTCTTACTCTAGATTTTTTAATGGCTCATCAGCCAGCTGAGTATCAGTCTCAGTGTCCTGGTTGCTAATAAGCAGTTAGAATGTGGCAAACTGGTTTGCAGACATCCAGTGAGCACTGCAATGTACACACTCCTGCACTATGATCTGGTGGTACAGCCTTCATCCTGTCCTGGCTCATCAGCTAAATAGTCTGTGCTGCTCTGTGCTGTGAACGTGGGGACTATCAGTGACAGAGGAGAATGAATCTGTAAATCTTAACTGTTTTTCCCCAAAGGACTGAGGAACATGAGGCAGCAGAACAGTCTGGACAAAGCAGCAACTGCATGCTTTTCTTGGTATGAAGTTTCTATTGCAGTTACTGTTTTTCCACTTGCTGCTACAATAATGCCAAATTTTATCTGCAGTATCATGCAACAGAAACTTCCACATTAATTTTTAAGTGATATATAAGCCTCTTTAAATGGAATGCCCAATAGGAGTGTAAGAAAGAATTGAAGAACTCCTGGTGTAGGAGACATTGTATCCCTTGTGTTTATTCTTTCTGACTTGCCTTAGGATGAGAATTCAGTACACTCAAATACAGAGTTTTCATACAGCCTGCAAAGACTGGCAATGAACATGCAGAAGAGCAACAATTAGTGAGGAAATATTTAGTGTTCTTCTGCATTCATAAGTAATGGTTTATTTCATTTTATTACTTTTGTATGTGAAGAAACTTGGTTTTGCTATCATGGAAAAAAAGAGGAAAGAAAGCAAGGGAAAATAACCAGGTTGTGATAATATGATGAGGAAGGCTATAGAAATAATGCATGAAGTCAAGAATAAACCAAATAAGTAACGTTGTCATGCTGAGAATTGAAAGTATTTGCACAGTACTTCAGACGAGGAAATTTAGGGAAGGGAGGGAGATGAAAGGAAGATAGACCTTCATTACCTATAAGAATCCAAATTTCTTTGTAAACACTGCAGTGGAAGCTTAAGTGACTAGCGTGGAATGGAGCAGGCAGTCCAAATACCTGATAATCCCTGAGTTTTTTGCCAAGATCAACTAGCAGAAGAGGGAGAATCAGCATCTTTCATCACTTCACCTTCAAATTGTGACTATTCACTTGCCCATGTCCAGCTGTCATCCTGCAGCTCTCCTTTGCTTGCTGTCAGAGCTTGAGTGGATAGAATCCCAGGAAAAAAAAAAAATCAGTCGTTAAATAGCTTAAACTGTAAATCTGTGTTTATCCAAATTTAAGCAACTCATTTATTTTAGATAATCCAACACTACCAACACAGATAATATATTTTCAGAATCCTACAGTTATCTACAATGCCTGTTTTTCTTAAATGGATACTTCTAAATTCCAGCCCAGATGCAGTGAAAGAGTTAGTTTTTGATCTTGTAGCTCTGAAGGGAGGCAAATGCAAAGAATTTTCCATGATTAATGCTGATGAATAATTTTTTTCATGTTAAAAGAGAATAATAAAAACATGACTGATTCTGATAAAGATTTTGTAGAACGTATAGATGTATGTTAAGACTAAAGAAATCTGCCACAAGTTAGTTTTACTCAATAGGACAGTGTTATTTGTTCCATGTAGACACACAAGGAGGTTTTGGTTTGTGTTTTTTTCACTAAGTTAAAAAAGAAAACCTCATTAAAACTTTTTTCATACACAGTCTGATATCATTACATAAACAGCCGAATTCTGCTCATAGGTTTACACCTCTGTACATTTAATGAGGACTAGAGCTCTTGTAGATTTTTTTCTTAGAATTAATTCTATTCCACTGTCATCTCAACCCTTGATACCAAGTTCCTGTTAATTAAACCTGTTGAATGAACCTGGTCTTATTCATGCCAAAAACGTAGCAAAGGGATTGAATGATTTGCTAGATTTAAGCTTCTAATCTTTCCTTTTCTCCCCTGCTTTTTTTATACTGTGCCCAAAAGCTATATTATGCATTAATTAGTCTTTTGCTATGAGAGACAGGGAAGGGGGAGCAGATAAAATCCAGCATGGACCCAGCAAAAATTTTTCACTATCCTGATGACTGCTATTCAGTTCCTCAGTTCCATGTTCTCCTTGCTTTCACCTTAACTCCTTTGGTTCAATTTTGAAATAACCCAGAAACAAGTGATACGTATTTTAAAAGAATTTTTTTTTTCAACATCGTATTTTGGTTAAGTATTTTCGGTTTGGCTACTAAAAATGATAAATCTCATGCAGCTGCTGAATTGAACAAAATTGTTGCCTTGAAATGTATTTTGTATTGCAGTAACCTGTAGGACAACCAGCCATACTCTTTATTCCCTCTGTGCTAGGCATAACATCCTGTCTAATGAGTTTACAAATGCTAAACAAAAATTCTTCACAAGCATGAAAGAGGGAAATTATAGTTTGTATTCTAAAAACAGCTCATGTTTGTCAGGCTGTGAGACTTTTTTTTTTCAAAGATTGTTACTTATGTTAACTGAACAAACAATGCTGATCAATTTGGGCTTCTGGATTCTGCATAAAATATTCTAGGCATAGACACTTTACTGTTGCTGTCAAGTGTTTTTTTGGTTTTGGTTTTTTGTTTGTGTTTGTTTTTTTTTTTTCCAACCACTGGCACTGCTTCCCTGGGGCTCAACTCCTGTGTTTAAATTAGTGACTTGTCTAACTCTTCGAGGGAAAGATGCTGGCAACCAGGCAACACTAGCACTTCTCTTGCTGTGAGTACCTGCCTGATACCACTGTTTTTCTAGAAATTGGAAAAATTGTCTGTGTTTCTCATGTAAATAAGGTCGTATGGCATGTTCTCAAAAATTAAAGTGTTTTTTCAATTTCAAGATGGGATTATTGCTTAGATCTTTGAAATCCATCCCGTACTGGGTAAGGAACAGTGTAAGTGAATGGCAATCTTACTTCATGATACTACATGCTTCATCTAATTCAAGAACATTTTAACATGAGTTTTTCTCATATCCATGCTTCTTCCGCCTGAGATATTGTTGATAAGCAATATTTTGTTTCTTGCAGCCACTGTGCTGAGGCAAATAATTCCAGAGAACTATACTGTCTCATTTCTGTAGAGGATGTTCTTATCTTTCACAAGTATTAACAGCTGCCAGCTTCCAACAATCCCATGGAAAAAGCAAAACAATATAAAAATTAATACAGTGACCATTTCAAGAGTGTTGTACACTTCATCTTGCTTATCTTCTGTATCTCTGCTGTATGTCACAAATTTGTCTCTTTAGATAGCTACTCTACAAAAATGAAACTGCTCAGAGGTTTCTACTTAGCAGATTAAGCAGTGAGGAGTATTTACCAGTCAGTTGCTGCATATTACGATTAAGAGAAAATGCTCCATTCTCATAGGGATGGTGATTGTTGCCCAACTTTAGCTCAATTGTCTAGTTGCTGATTATATTATAATGGGTTAAAATCCTTTTTTCCAGGATTTCTGTATTTAGGACATAGTGGCTAGGAGGGGAAAGAAGCCACTATTCTTTTTATAAAACAGCAAGTACTTGTGGTTATGAATGAAGATTTCAGTGGGAGCTCTTCAGCACTGAGTGGTGATTCTTGTCAATGTAACCTGGTCCTGTCATAATTTGCTGCATGTCTCTGTTGCACTAATGACTTTTTGTATAATTTAAGTGTCTAACATCCCTTTGAAATGCTGATGAATTGTGCATGTAAACATGCCCTTCTAAAAGGTAAAAGACTACTGAAATAATAACTCACACCTGATAATGATTTCAGAAGGGTTGTAAAGGCTCTTACTGAAAGTAAACAATGTCTGGTGAAACACAAGTTTATGGCCCTATTGCCAAAGTGAACTTGGTGCTCAGTCCAACAAATACCCAATCTTTGAAAACGTAATGAAGAAAGTCCTCCCCAAATGAAGAAATATTAAGTGCCACACTGAAGTAAACGCATAATTCTCCACCAAAATTGATTCTGATGACTTCCATGATAAATGCTCATTAACACTGGTGCTTCTTGTTCTGTTTAGTTGAATGCAATGTTCTTACTCTTCTCTAGCTCTGCAAAACCAGGTAAAAGTGACCAAGTGAACTATGTAAGTGACTCAAAACTTTGTGAAACCAAAGCCAACCATCTTTAACAAATTTCACAGAGGAAGAAGGGGAGAGAGGTAAGACAGAATAAAAAGTTGTATTGCAGCTTCTGTATTAGACCTGAGCTGCAAGTGCAATGCTGACTCTCTAAGAAGGGCAGGTAGATCTACAGGTCTCATTGTCACTTAGGCTAGAGGAATTCCATCTTACAACAATGTCCAGGCAACACAGCTGTCAAAAATGTTTGTAAGAATAAGTATTTAAATTAAAAACTTTGGTGTTTTTTCTTAGGTTTTGTGGGTTTTTTAATGAAATGACATCTCAGAGGGAGCAGGTGTTCTGTTTCTTCTGTTCAAGAAGTTTCCTGATTAAAAGGTTTTGTGAAGAATAGAGTCAGGTGAAGAAACTAGCACCTGATTACTATAAGATCTTCCCATTACATATTCCTCCACCTATGAGATGCCAAAGTGGAATTAAATGAACCCCTACTGCTGCAGTTGGGGGAGGTTCAGGAGCTGGAGGGAGTGTATTTAGGTATTTTATTTCTCTTTTGATAGACTGAAAATGAGCAATATCTGCCAGCCAAATGAAAACAGAAGGGGTAGAGTCTAGTGTTGCCAGTTTGAAAGGTCTTCTGTGCTTCAGAAACAATGGTTGTTTTGTGTATCTTCTGATAAAAGGGGGGAATATGCAACTAGAGACAAAGGAAATTTGAAACTTTCAGCCTACCTATCCTCAAATCTTCCAAGCATAGCACAATGTTTCCTTTGAGTCTACTGCTATGCTTTAAAGTCAGTATTATGTTTCAGGATGAGTGATGCATTTCATATTATCTCTTAATCTTGGAAAGAGTTTGGGTTTGACAGAAAGAGGAAGAGGAGTAGTTTGGTTTATCTTGGTCTGATAGATTTGAAAATAGAGTTGATGTTGAGGCAGATCATCAAAATAAAGATGGAAGAACACTTAAGGCAGCTCTGAACTTTTGTGTGCTTACAAACTTGTGGACAAGTCCTAAAACCAGTAAAAAGCCACAGAAAACAAAACTCAAGGGACCACTGTTGGAAGTGGTGAAATTAATGGTTTTGAAGTGCCCCTTAAAATCTCCTTGTGGTGTCTGTTTACTAGTAAATGATCACCACTTTCAGTGGTTGGAGGAAACTTTTTCTGCTTTCATTGCAGAAGCTCTATATTCATTCCAAAATGGCAGCCAGTAAGTCCAAGAGCTCTGAAGGTGAGGGATCCTGATTTGTCTGGCTATAGTACTAGCTATGGAACTTGGTTGAATCAAGCTGTTAAGAGCTCATGCTTCTAATTCTACAGGTTTATGGTTTGAGAGATCAGAGTCACCATTTGATTTTTAGAATTTTATCAAGGGTATCACAGATATCATGTCAGTGTAATGTGTCCCCATGGTATCCATAAACATGTTATTAAAACCCAGTTGCAACACTATAGTCAAGCTTGCTGTAGGTGACTGAAATAATGGTAAAGCATGAATGTTGAAATACTATCTTTTTTTAAAATCAGTCTAAACAATAGAGATGGGCAGGAGAAGTTACAGGAAAGCAGTGAGACAGAAAATCAGTGGTCTACTGTGCGTGGGATAAAATGCTATCTGTTTTCTTTAATGAAATGAATTTGCTCTGTGCCATAACAATAGAACACTGCCACGAGCCACTTAAATTCTCGGGCAAGATGCAATGGATAAAAAGAAAACAAGAATAACTTAAAATGTATATAACTTCAGGAAATCTGACTGGATATTCTACCTCTTTTTTTTTTTTCTGACAATGAAGTTGTTAAAAAAACCAACCAAACAAAAAACCAACAACAACAACAAAAACCCAAAAGAAAACAAAAAACCCCACACAAAAGAAAACAAAAAAAACACAACACACCAAAATGAAGAGGTAGGTCAGACTGCCTGATTAAAAAATTGCAATCAATTGTAATGCCTAACTATCTCCGTAGGAGGTTTGAAGAGAAAGTAATGGATAAAGCATGCTTGTCTCTCAGCACGAGAGGAGCTGTCTAGAACAGCTTCATAGTTAAAAAATAAATAAATAAATTCACCTTTGCTATAAATTATAAAAGGAGCTAAGTTTTAAACATGTGTATCTGATTTTCTTGATTAATTTGGGTAAAGGCAAGAGTGAGATATTTCTGTGCAGACAATTGAAACAGTTGTTTAAAGATAAGCATCTTTTCAAATTCTCTGAAAATCTGGGAAAATATTGTATTTCTGTACAATATCTGAGGGGGAAAAAAATGGAAGTATTTGGGGTATTGTTTGACATATGCAGTAATTGTTCCATAGTTCCCAGTGGTATAGATGGAACTGTTAAACATCTAAGCTCATAGTCCTAGGGAAAATGTCAACAAGTTTTTAAGGTCACTGTCTGCTTACCTTATAGGAAAAGAAATATTGAAATGTATCCCCTTTGATTAAATACAGCTGGTGTTAGCAAGGGTCTCTTTCCTTTTTCCTCCCACCCAACAAACCAGAAAGGGAATTTCTGAGCTTCTTCCCACCTTAGCTTTCCTATATGGTTTAAATTAACCTGGTGTTTGGGGTTTTTCTGTAGTTTGAGACACAGCCAGTTGTCTTGTGATTCTGACTCATTTGCAAGCAGACAGAATGAGGAATACCTGAAGGAGTTACTTGGCATAGCAGTCCATGTAGCTGTTGTTGAAGGCTACTGGTGAATGGGATGCATCTTGTTAGACTTCTGTATGAGGAAGAGTTTAGTAAAATAATCTGGATATCTAAGATAATTCCACTTTAATCTGGAAAAGAAAGGAGTAAGAGGTTTACACAATCATAAGAAAAACGAGGGATGTAAGAAGGAGAAGCCATCAAATAAAATGAAAGGAGCTAATTCAAAACAAAAGGAGAAAAATTTTCACACAGTGAATAATTGGTTCCTGGAATTCCTTGCCAAGGATATTGTGCGTGGTAAAGTTTAACTTAATGTAGAGACTAGGCAGGTCAACAGGAGGGATCCATTTATGATTGGGGTGGCATGGCAGGAGGGGGATGGGAAGAAGAAGGTGCTGAAATAGAAAGCTATAGAAGGAGAATCTCATGTTTGCTCTGTCTTGTTATTCTGCTGCCACTGTTGGAGACGATATGGTGCTGGAGGGACCTTCTGTCTTCGTGTGTTTGTTCTTACTTGCTCCTCAGCTTTTGTGAATAAATTAACATAAACCATAAACAGTATCAGAACATGCTAATACCCTCGGCTGGAAAATGTAACAGGTGCTCAAAAAGTACACAAGGGTACATGAGGCATTTCTTCTCTAGAGAGAACCACGCATGGAGGAGAGGTTGGATAGACAGCTGTAAGCACTATGGCTAATTTCACTGGCCAGTGTGAGCCTGAGACCTGAACTGAGAAACAGTAGGTTCTGATGCTGCCACTGATCAGGGGAACACATTCCATTATGTTATGTCTGGAAACACCAAAAAGCTAAGACAGGTGTTCAAAGAAAAAAAATCTATCTGGACTTCAATGCCTCCCTTGAAGCTTAAAGACAATATTTTTCATAAATATTCTTAATTATTTGTAGAAATAAACAAAACCAGGTCACTGTGAATGACTGAAAGCTAGTAAGGATTTTTATTCTTTTGATTGTCTTCATTCACAAATCTCAAAATACTGTAAAAAATAGTCACTACCTTTCCACTGTAACGTGAGCAAGGTAACAAAACAATAAAAACTTCTCAGTGTGCAAGTTATTTTATCATTGAGCAAAACCAGATTTGTTGATCTTCAGCTGTCGTTCACTAGACCATGAATTATTAAAAATACTTGAATATTGTAGATTTTTTTCTTTTTTAATGTCTTGTGAATGCACAGATACAGAAAGACTGCTTGCCTGCTTATCTATTCTGCAGCAAGCAGCTCTTTGGTAATGTGCTGATGAAAAGATAATAATTGGTAGGTCTTAATTAACTGGCAAGAGCTTCCCTGTTGATTTTGGTTGTAATTTCTGTTAGGTATCAGAAGAAACATTATCAGCTAGACAGGCACAGCATATCTGCCATATGATAAGGACCAGTTTACAAACCATGATCATACTTCTGCTGTTGACTATACTGTGGTGATTCTCCTCTGAACAAAAGCCTGACATAATCAATACAGAGTTTTATGTACTCAGTTTTCCTCAAGAATGAGGAAACAAAACAATTGTATTTGGGCTCCACATGCTCTTTTGTTTTCCCAGTCTAGTATGTTTATTATATTCACTGATCTTCTAGTGTCCTTTTTGTGAAGCAGCAAAAACTGGTTCCCTGAAAAGAAAGAATGCATAGAAAAACAATGAGATTAATATTTTAGTTGTTTTCAACTTTGGCAATTTTCTCTTAAATGGATAGAAATCCTAAAAGTCATGGCTGTACAATTCTTTCACATTAAATACTAGTTTCTTCTCTCAAGAATCTTTCTGCTCTGTCATGGCCCATGTACTCTAAGGACTTGCTTTTTTAGATCAAATTCATGCAAGGTGGCAGAACATCTAAGTACATGAGTCTTCTCTCTTGTTAGTTTTACTTGGGGAGGAAAGGTGCCCACTTGAACTTCTTATTCTAGTATGTAAGGCTCCTATTGTGGAGATCCTGGTCTTGACCTGCACACTGTTTCCTAAGGAAAAGAAAGGCAACCTTTCACTAAAGAGCTATTTGTTGTACTTTGTGGTGGTGTAAGGACCACTATTTTAATTTCTCATAAGAAAGGGTAACTGAGAACCATGAAATCTTTCTTGCCTTGTTAACTTTGCATGAGAACATAGATTTTGACACATGTTCCTTACAGCACAGGCTGGATATTGGATCAGTTTCAGACTGTTTTTTTTCATTTCAAGTAACTTACCTCCTCACTTCAAAATTCTAATGAGTGACCCCTGAAATTTTTTATTCTGTAGCAATCTCACAGTTCGCAGGAGTGATTTTTGATGTTATTTTACAGCAAGCTTGAATACTTCTGGCACTTTCAGTCAGTATGCATTTCTGGAGATCAAAACTTACATTAAAACATAACAGATCATTGTTGAAAACGTCCCTGTGCACTGCAGGGGGGGCCGGACTAGATGACCTTTAAAGGTCCCTTCCAACCCCAGATGTTCTATGATCCTATGATTATGCTTTTTCATCCTAACTGGGATTCTAAAACCTATGTAAATAAGGCCTCTAATGCCTTGTATCCAGTTCTAGCAGAAGATGCTGAAGTGCCATTACATGAGAAAAACATGTTGATAAAACCTAAGAGAACAATAAGCCAACCTAGGTTTCAAAAAAATTCATATTTCATAGTAGTAAAGATGCTAATCATTATTTATCCATTGCAGATGGATCACATAAATAGCTTTTGTTGTTACCTAGGCACAAACAGAGGCTAAAAAAATACTAAAAACCCCAGAGTCACAGATAGAAAGCTGCCTATTACAAGAGATAAATGTTTTCCTTACCAGTTCCTGAAGACTGTATTGATATCTGACATACAGTGGATTGCCTGTCAGTATCTCACCATTTGAGAAGTTTCCGCTTTTTGTAAATGACTTCTCCTTGAGAATTTCTCATTTGCTCAGAGACCAACCATTTAAACTCCCAGCCATCCATCAGGAGGTGTGCCATGTGTCTCTGTGTGAGTGCCCAAGTAGACTTAGCATGTAACGATATAATTGCCTTGTGCAAGGTTCTGTTAGCAGATTAATTTATTTTTTTTTTCTGGTACCACTCACTGCATTATGTTGTCAGACCAGCTTTGTGCTCTTCTTGATAATCTTCCCATTCAGGACACACAAAGGATCCTGAGAATCTCTATATATTGCTTACCTTGCTACTTTTCCTACCCCGTTCTCTATCTCTTCTCAGAGGCTCCTTTTAAATCTTCTCTCTTACCCTGACTCTCATTTTTCTGTCCAAAGCCTTGAAAGGGAAAATATTCCAACTGAAGAACTGATGGCTCTGCACCCAGTTGTCATCTAATTCTACAAGGTCAAGCATCTCTTAACTCCTTTGCTGGTTTGTAGTGAGAAGGAAGGGAGACAGAGTGATTGTGAAGACAACTTCCTGGAAATAACTGCTCAATAAATATAAGGGAGGGTGGGGAAAGGAGGGGCTGTAGGACTTTATTGTTTCCTCCTAATAAAGACAACAGTAGGTTTGAGCTTTGATTATATTCTCTTTTTCTACATAACTTTGCCGTTAGTTTGGGCCAAAACTACCTTTTTACAGTCAGCCAGCGTTGCTGGAAGCTTTTCCTCTTCCAAGGGAGGGGAAGAAAGCTCCTTCACTTTGATATGTTTTTGTGTGGTAGTCTAGGGAAGCATAGTCAGACTGGGGAATTCAGCTGACTCTCTCGATTCAGGAGCTGTGTTTGTTTTTTGTCCTCAATTTTGCTCTTGTAAAAGATGATAGAAATGTTGGAAAAGCCTGTACTAATTCTGCATCTTGGTTTGTGTGCTCCCTTTGGACACTTTCTCTAATATCCATTGCCCACCCATACCTTTGATCCCAAGTCCAAGTTCTGCTGCCCTTAGATGCTTCTTTGCTTTTCTCCTTATGTAGGGAGTGAAAAAGAAACAAAAAATTGATGCAGCAGGGATTTTTCCTTTTGTTTTATTTTTTTGTTTTTATTTATTATTCTGAAAAACTTGAAAAAAGTCAGTGGCTGCACTTCTAGGAATGTCTGTGTGAAGATTAGTATGCAGAAAAAAAGCAGAGGGAACAGATTCTCATTACATGAGCTGGTAATGCAGAGCAGAAAGCTCAGTGCAGCACTCTCTGCTCTGACTTCCTGGCATGAGAGGTATGCACAAGTCTCAGCAACCAAAAAAACACTTATTTTATTAATATTGTAGGGGAAGAAGCATAAACATTTGCAATCCTTATTTTATCAATTTCAAGTCTTTTTTTTGGTTTGGGTTGTGGGTTTTTTTGAGACAAGAATGTAGAATTGTCATTCTTTTTCTGTTATGTGGTGTTTTTTTTAACTTCCTGAATAGTCATAAACCGGACTAAAATACATAGAGAACCAGCACTGCTGTAGAAAGTTACAGTACACAAACTCACATTAGAGTGGAATTATTATTCAGTATTAAAATATCCATATCTTCAGGAAGTCTGTGTCTCATGGCCAGAGTAAAAAGTCTCAAATTTATCTGGCTTTGAATATGTTGCCACATGGTAGTTTTTTCTTCTCTCTGAATATGAAAAACTTATTTGGAAAGAAAAAGTTAACTAAGAAGAAAAGCAGAACAATGTATTTTTCTGTCAAACTAATGATCTTGGCTATGTGGGACTGTGTAGTGTGTGATCTCCTGCCAGGCACAAAAACAAAGCACCTTCAGGAAAACTCAGAGAGGTTTTAAAGTCACAATCTTCACTTTGTCAGTACTGGGCACCTAAGCTTGAATATCAGTGTGCACTTACAGAATTATGTCTTCTGAATGTTACTAAACTGAGCGTCAGTTCTTAGTTACTCATTTACATATTTCACCTGTCCAAAACCCTTGCTTGCTTTGCTTATTTTTCTAAGAGGAGTGCATGCTTTCTGGTTTTTAGAGGGTATAAATTGTGAAATAAACTGTGGGGTTTGATAAGCTTGTTTTCACTGTGCTAGAATTTGGAATCCTATTAATGAAGTAATTCATTATGAATGAATTAATGAATATTCATTACTATATTGATGAATATATTTATAAACCTCTAAGCAGACATTAGGAATCCTTGAAAAGAAAATAAACAATTCATAGCTTTCCACAGAGTACTTATCATAAAATACAAGAAGTAAAAAATAAGAAGAAAAGGGTATGTGCGTTGATCCTCTATGCAAATAAACTTGTAAGAGATACAGTTTAATGTAAAACTACATTCAGGGTGTTTCTAGCCAATAAAATAGATTTCAGTGAGGAATGACATTTGCAAACAGGAATGGATGCATTTAATGAAGATATTTAATAAATATATGAACAAAGGAGAACAAATTTTAGTGAGATCCCGAGAAATGAGTAAAAGAGGAGAGGGTAATAAGGAGAATGTATATATTTTGACAGAAAAATTAAGTGGAAAGAATTTGTATTTCCTCAATTCCACAAAAAGAAATAAAACAGAATTTACCAGACATTAAAACTAATAATGGACTTCTGTAAAGTTAGAAGATTGTTATGAAAGAGCCCAAATGAGAGGCAATGGCTTTTCACAGGCACTGATGTGACTAAGCTAGAATATGCAGCACTTACTGTTTCTAATGTAAGATACAGTGGCTTGAAACAAGATGGAACAGGACAGATTTACACTAAGCAGAGGAAAAACAGGTTTTATGGACTTGCAAGTAATGAACTGCATTGAAGATGTTTAGGATGCGTACAAAGAATTGTCACTGGCTCGGCGCTGTGATGGATATGACTATTATCCTAGCTTGTTTAGACAGGAGGAAAAGCTTGCTGATGCTGTGCAATGCTACTGAGCCAAGAGCTGTGAAAACAGGCAGCAACACTCACTGTTGTGTGGGACTCAAAACTATGACAGAAGATATTAAATGATCATTTAAGATGCTGAAGAGATGATTAAAAAGCAATAGTGATGCTAAATAGAACTTAGATTTCTGCCTCTCCCTTCTCACCCATACTCTGAAATGACAGGAGGCTTTTAAGACCAGAAATTATGACGAACAGACACTTTTATAGATACTTTTACAAACGTGTTTAAAGAAATAGATCTTCCCTATCCCTATGAACTACTTCACATCTAAATACACTTTAAAACTGTGATGAACTCTGCACCACCCCAAACATTTTCCTTGCTCCAAGTGCCCATGCTTACTGCAGACTGTCAGGTGCTGGGGGTGGCTTTAAGGTGATTTGGGTGAGGTTTTTTGGAGGGTTTTTGTTGTATTTTGTTTTGGTGGGTTTTTTTAAGGCAGAAAAATCATAAAGAAGGATAGTGGCACAAACTGTCATAACCTGTTGAAAAGATTGACTCTGAAATGAAAATACAGACAGCTCATCTGCCATCTGTTATACCTGGAGATATCTGGCTTATAGCTATAGCAGTGTCAGGTGGAAAAACTACAGGAGACATTCTAAGGTCATAGATATGATAAAAACAGAAAGAAAGGATGCTGTGTAGGTATTATATGCCAAAAATGATTTCCTGATAAATACCAGTTTGATGGGGGAGAATTAAAGGAACTCCCATAATGCTGAAAGGGAATACAAATAGTTCTGAATAATTTCACAGAGGGGATAAGGAAAAATGAACTTAAGCTTCTGCACAGTTCATTCCCCTTTCCCTGGGCTGGTAGTTAACTTCTGCTTCACCAGAAAATGTGAAAAGCAGTATTTATGAACACAATAAATACAAATAGAACTTAGAGGCTGCATTTCTGACAGGAAGGAAATCTACAGACAATAGCATGAAGGACTCCATCTTTAGAATGGCTTTTGACTCTTTCTACATGTTTTATTTTGGAAGACAATTGCTATCTAACTAGATTTTATGAAACTGTCATTGTAGGAGAAACCTAACCTATATGTGTGAATTATGTGTGAATTTTACATTTGTTTGGCACAGTTGAAAGTAGTTTATCAAGTAATTAAGGATAAAAACACCACAATGAAATAAATACCTTGGTATTGCCATCAGTGAGTCAGCCAGGACTCTACGCTCGATGCTCTGTTAATATCCTGTATAAGGAAGTTCATACAAAGAAGTGTTTACCTCATCTCAGGCATCATGTAAGTGTTGTGTGAGCAAGGAATTGCCAGTCCTCATCTTCTGAGGTTCCAAAAAGCTGCTCCTTCTTTTTATTGATCACAACTAGGAGGAACCCTTGGCATTACTGCTGTGAATGGAAACAGTAGAAGGAAATACAAGCAGTTGTTTCGGCTTACAGACTGAAAGGATTTAGACAAGATAACTGTAGATGTCCAAACAGCAATAATGAAAAAGGAATTCGAAAATTTTCACTCATAACTGCTAGATGTGCTTGTTGTATACTTGGAGATCAAAGATAGCTGCTCCAAATACAAGAGAGGCTGTCTAATAGTTTTGCTTCATCACTTTCAGTACTCAACTTTTATACCTCAAGCAGAAAATCCCTGACGGGATTTCATAAGAGAGCCAGTCAAAACCGACCACAATTGTAGTGCAAACAGTGTGTATTTAATTTCATTTCCATGTACCCTTCATTGTCTACTTTCTTTTACATTCTCATTTCCATCTGGAAGCCTGGGAAGGCAGCTGGCTTCCCAGCAGACACCAACTCCACAATTAGGTAGCTGGCAGGCAACTATTGTTTTCCTGTTTGTGGAGACTGTCTGCCTTGCTGGACCTCATGGCACACTTGCCCACTATAATCCATTTGCACTGGGAACCTGGCTGCACCTATTGGCCCTTGGTCAGGATTGTAAAGGGTTCAGTTGGCTCTGTAACAGCAATGGCATTGTATACGACCAGGCATTAGAAAACATATGGGCTGTAGCGAGTTGAAGCCAGTTTGCTGTATTATCTGTACTCCTCATTTAACTCAAAGAAATATGTTGGGTGTTTCTTTGGGGTATACTCAGACTGTCCTATTGGGATGGCACAATAATACCTCTCTCGTCCTGCTGACTGTAAATCAGAAACTGGCTCCTGCCTGTAACCTCTGAGCCGCACTAATCTTTGAGGCAACTTTTAAGCCTGTTCAGTTATTCTCATCTTCCCTACTGCTTTAGGTTCACATAATTCAGAAATATGATGGACTTCAGTTGTTGCAAAGAGTTTTCTGATATTCAAAGCCCTTTCAAAGCTTTACTGCATTTTCCTTGCTTCTCTGAGAACCACTAGAGCATGACCCATAACTGCTTGCTTGTTCTGATGTTGGCTTGCCTACAGATCAGAGAAATAAATAGCTGCTGTACAAAATGGGGGAGCTAGATGATTTGAAAGCTAAATTTGCAGAAGACAAGCAATAAACTTGTATAGCATACACACCTGGAGTGTGTATATTTTACATAATACAGGATCTCTCAAGCCAAAAATTTCACAGAAATTATTTAAATTCAAGTTATTTTAGAACTGATGATTGTGAATCTTACTGCCATTTCTAGTTCAGCGGTTTTATTTTTCTTTTCTAGTAGCCTGTGTCCTTTCCTTTTCTCCTTTCACTTTCCTGCAGTACGGCAGAGCTGTTCAACACTGTCAAAGATGCCAGATTCAGATTTTTGGGACCTCTACAGGCTGTGCTGCTTCTCTTCTTCAGCAGGACCCTACCCTATAAAACACTGCAGACACCTTGGCGTCTCCAAGCTGCCATCAGTCTTGCTACCTTTGTTGTTAAACAAACTGTTATTTTACCGGTGCTAATGAGCTCCAACAGGAGGATGTGCCAGCACATTCGGAGGCAGATCATGGAGCTCCATGCTCCATTACTGTCCTAATGATGTATCAGAATGGAATCTGCTCGGTAATGTTATTAAAAGTCAAACTTTTTCTTTTTAGAGTATTTTTGCTTGTGGGCTGCTTTTGGTTTTTGCAACAGGTCCAAAGGTAAAAGATTAAGAAGGCAAAATAAATAATAATTAGGAGCCTCGTGCTTTTGTCTCCTAGAAAATCCAAACCCAAGTTTAGATTTTTTTTTTTCCATTTTCATTTTCTGGATTCATACAACAGTTATCTAAAGGGAACATAACATTTTGTACACATCAGTTACTGACACCAGTTATTTTTATATTTTGCTTTCTCCAGGAGGCAAACAAGGCTTGTTATCTTCATTGTACAGAAATGAGCTTCAGGCAGAGGGAAGAGCAGCCTTGGAAAATTCAGTAGGAACCAATATGCATTTTAAATCTATTCTATAGCCAGACAGCATCTGAAGAAGGGATGCACACCAGATTCTGTCTCCGTCCTTCAGTGTCATATCTTTAATTGCCAACCATCCCTCTAGCTTCTTTAGCTCTTCATAACAGAAACATCTTTTTGTTTGTTTGTTTTACAGTGAAGGACAAGTAGAAAAAGGGGGGGAAGATAGTAAGCTGATTCTAGAATGAAATTCTAATTAATTTGAATGTTTTTACAGATTGTTATGCCACCAAGTCCACCTCCTCCTAAGGCAATATAGGCATAGATGTTGCCTTTTTATTTATGTTGTAGCCAAAGGTCCTCCTTTGAAGTGTTTAGGTTTTGGAGCTTCTGACCTGTTTTCTTAGATTTTGGTTCAGCAGAGCTAATCTACAAATCAAATCTAAAGAAAATAAAAATTATGTAATTAAGTTGTAGTGAGCCTAGTCGCACGCAATTTCTGTGGCTACTTTATCTGTTTTGGAGATTGTGTCAAGGAACCTAATACATCAAGAAAAACTTACTCAAAAATCATTTAATCAATACTTGACAGTTTTTTCTCAACTTCATGGAGCAGAAGTCACCAGCCACATCACAATGTGTTCTAATCTTTTTGACCAGAAACTGATTTTCCTCCCCTTCACGTATGAGGAACACCTTGAGGTGCTTTGCCACATCCTACGGACAGATGGGATGTGTAGCCTTGCAAGTGGCATCCACCTGGTGTTAGAATCACTGTCTTGTTTAACTTTCTGCTGTTGCTATCATCTTCCAGCTTTTGATATTGCATTTGCCTAGCAAAAAGAGCACTCCAGGTGTTACTTGGCTTCAGATTTTGTTACAAGATTTTTCTCATCATCCTGTTGCTAATTTTCATGTCTTGGACAGATTCCAATACAAGTAATTAAATTCGATCTCATTTTCCCTGCCATTTCCATTGCAGATGTTATTTGTCACTACTTGCAAGAGTGCTGAGTGGCACTGCAGTTAGATTTCCAATGAGTATTTGGGTACTGGAGAAGAAAACTGTGCAAGGAGTCAAGAAGTTATCTTTCCTCCCTTTTAAATTAAATACCACACAAAAAATCAATTTCTGAAGGGGAAAAAAACCCAACACTTGGATCTGGTGAGTTTGGTGCCAAAAGTGGCATACAGAAATATTTGTTAGCACTGTGTTCTTTATAGCAATTGTTTCATTACCAGAAACAAGCTGTATGTAGAGTCCAAACATTTGGACATCCATGATCCAGAAGCCTGGGATTTCATATTGCCATCTAGTTTATATTGCTAGGTCACATTTAATTTGTCTTGGTTCAATTGCATTTATATCGGACAAGGCACCAAACTTGCCAGAACTCCACCTTAACTTGTCATTATTTCTGTAATCTTCTGGAATAGCCCTTGGGTAGCTGGCAAAGATTAATTTCTGCCCTTGAATACCGTGATCTCTAGAAATTAACTTTTATTTAATAGCTGCATACTAGAAATGGATTAGAAATGTTTGTGCTGTCTATGTTCCAGAAACACTGAAGTTCTCATGTTGCCTGCACTTGGTTTCTGGCACATGGAATAATTCAGGAAAAATTACCTCAAAGGTGTACTGGAGAATCAGCAGGTGCAGAATATAACTTTAAGCCTTTATGAGTCAGTTAAGTTACTTTACTTACAACTTGCTATCATTTATTATGACAGCATTTATTATTGTGTTTATTATGACCTCTCTGGATTAGTTGGATTTAAACAAAATAGGTTTGTTCTCTAGGTTGGTTTAATCTCTAAAATTCCAGAAATGGCTGAATCAGAATAAACACCAAGGTGTAGTACTGCTTCATGTAATTTAATAAACTGCTTCTCTGGAAGCCTCAGAACTGAGAATTTACTGTTAGCTGAAAAGCTTTAAACTCTTGTATTCAACACAGTTTTATTTCTACAGTTTCTTAGATTAGACTAGCTCCCTAGAGCATGGAACAAACTGGCAAACCTGATTCTCTTTTTAGAAGAGTACTGAACAACCTTCTTTTCTTCAGCTTCCTCTCTGGGAATGGAATATTTGTGCACTTTTAGCATAAGAGCTGTGTCCAGCTCAGAGGCACTAGAACAGATCAGCTGCTTAACTGCCCTTCTGCTGTAAAGGTCTATGGGAGGAAAAGGCACATAGACATCGCTTTAGGTGGTACACATTTTTCCATTAGAGTAGTGCAGTTTCTGATGCAGTTATAATTGCAAACAACACAAATGAACTCCAAGTTCTGCACACACAGAGCAATGAATATTATCATCTTTTTACAAAGCAGTGGAGGTAAAAAGATATGCAGTGCACTAACTCAGTCTAACTTGGAAATTCCAGTGCATTGAAGGGTGGCCTCTCTGCTGTTAGAAGCAGTCTAACTATAGTAGCAGGGAGTTCAGGACAGAATAAATTGTCTTTCCCAGAATCTGCACAATATTGCACAGACCAGGGCCCCACAAACAGCACTTTGTGATGTTACTCGTCTCTTGCCCATCCTGAGAATGGTTCTGTCTTGCAGGTGTAAAGATAACGTAGGTGCACTCATTGTGCACCTAGACTAAGGAGGCCGGGGAGTCCTGACCTAAGAGACTCCCTCTCCCACAGATACTTTTCTTAGTAGCTAAGCACATACATGTCTTTCAGGAGTTAACTTCCATCTGCTAAACAAAACCAGGGATACTTAATATATTATTAATTACATTGTAATTAGTAACTCTTTTGGAACACTTTGGATTATGTTCCTAAATTCCTTCACTGCATTAGATAAGTGCACCATGAATACAGTAATATTCAATAATTTTAGACTGATTTTTTTGAAGGTATTTCACTTGATTGTTTTATTGTCCCTTTTGTGTTTTCACAAGTGTTCAAGTCTTTTGACATCCCTCAGAAAAAAATTAATACAAAGTAAACTCTTGTGTCTCTGTTTTCCCTGAGAAGATGAGTCTACATGTTCAATTAAGGGGAAATTGGTTGCACAATTTAAAAAATGCAATTATAGAAACTTGGGTTATAAAAGTTTTACACATCTCAAAACCAAGAAAAAAATATAGAACCTTTATAGAAAATGTTTTTGAGAAGCTAAGAGTTTCCTCATAGGTCACTCCTAAGTGGCAAAGGTATAAGTCAGATTTAACAGTTCTGGGGTACCTAACATACTATGTTATGACTATGCTTATTTGACAAACTGAAGCACAGAATAGTGGGGTTTTTTAAGTATTATTTACATTTTATACCAATGCCACTGGATTAGCTGACACGGAAGTCTTCATCTAACCCAGCACCAGTACTATACAAAGGTACTTTCCCATCTTCTTCAGTGAACACAGTTAAGAGACCTTAAAAACGGCACTGCGCCAGTAGTTACAATGAACACCTTTTGTTCATATAGCATTTGGGGGACAAACAAAACAAAACAAAAAACAAACAGCAAAAATAATCCCTGATTTAACCAGCAGAGTTAATGGAAATGTTACAGAATCCTGTAAAAAAAAAAAAAAAAAATACTGTAAATTATGTAAAAGTTGATTGAGAATTATCTTTGTTGTAACAATCTATGTTTAAAAACAGAATGGTAGGAAATTTTCCCGTACACACAAGTTACTTCCTTCTTTACAAGATGTTCTTTAGTAATACAATGCCAATGCCTAGTTCTAACTACAGGGGGGAAATGCCCCTTACATGAACTGTGATGGTCTTTTGCTGTGCCTTCTGCCAGGGCCAGTATCTCAGAGGGAAAAAAAGACTCCCTGTCTTAAAGGCTTACAGAAACATCTTGTAGTTCCTGCTTATGTAAGCAAGACGCTTGTTTTGATATAGCTGTTTTGCTCCCCAAGGCATTAGCAGTTCTGCTAAAATGATATTGCATTACATTGTGTCATGGAATATTTCTAAATAACAAAAGAAATATAATTTCCTTAGTCTTTTCTTGGATATCAGACTATTCTATGGGGTATTCATTAATGTCAAGAGTGAAGCGTGATTAGTTGCTCAAGTTTCCCTCTGTCACTGTTTTAAACCAGATTCTATATATCTGCAATTCAATGAAGAAATTGCATAACATTCAATCCACATGCCTTCTTATTTTTCTTCTGCATCTAGAAGCCCTTATGAGAAATGCTTTAATTAAAGTAGCAGCACCTTGGCTTCCATTTCAAATACATTGCTTAAGATACTATAATTGACATTATACTCTTACCTGATCTGCAAAAAGAAAGGAAAAAAGTGTTGAGAGAAAAGGAGACAAGAAGAAAAAAAAATAGATCTTGCAAGAAGTATGGCTCCTAAACATTCATTTACATCAAGTATAATTCATGTTATTGCAAATGATTGTTTTGAGAGTAATGATATGTGGATGGATGTTTCCCAGTACTTGTTGAGTTAGGAGCTTTCACACCTTTCTCTGCCATTAAAGTAGGAACTGGAATGGTGCCCATAATACCTTTTGTTCTCTGTAGCCTAAGAAAATTGATGGTTTGTGTGTTTGATACAATTTAACTTCTGTCAAATAGGCCTTACTCTTCACCAAGTAAGCACAGTACTTCAGCATTAAATATTTTCCTCTATGTAAAATAGAACATAGCTGAGTTCTGCTACAGAAATTCTACCTTGGAATAGCATCACCATTCTAGCTCAACCCTACAAAACCACAGGATTAGATGCTTCAATCTTAAACTCATGCTAGAAAGCAAAGTAAATGCTCTGAAGTCAGTGTGATCCCTTTCAGTCAAGACACATCACAGAGTTAACAAAGATTTTTTCATCTTTTGGCCATATTCGGGCAAAGCACTTTGGCATATGCCAAAGTCCTGTAGCAATGTCATGTCCAACACTCTTGATTATTTGTAGATAACTAGCTATAGTTTCACTTGTCTGAAATATTTTTTTCGCTCAAGGCTGATCACATCGAGCTGATTTATTTATTAAGTGATTAACCCTGGTAGGCTCTTAACTTGAACAAGAGCCATAGAAATACCTTCTCTTCCTCAAGATTTGCAACATACAGGTTGCAGGTTGTGTAAACGATGCAAGGCTGTATTGCATCTGTGTTATTTTCAGATCACAGATCTCCCTGTTGGACCCTGTTCCCTATATTGCCTATAATGAACGCACTGTGGCATTTGTTCAGGGAGCTGTTGTGGAATTGCATTTTAACAGATCAATATTTGCATACAGATTTGCAGAGTATGTCTTGTAGGGGCTAGCAGAATTGATGAGCTTCAAATTTGTTGTCAGTGCTCAGCTTAAGGTATCTTCTTTAAGTGACAAATCTAAGGTTCTTTCTAATTATGCTCAAATCAGGGAGTGAAGAGGAAGAGGGAAAAAACCACTATTTCCACTGTTTTTTTTCTTATTAGTCATTATATCCTAGTGAATTTTTAACTGTAAAATTTCCTTCTGTCACAGCATATTTGGACTTTCTTCTGCTATTTTAACAATTTCCTGTTTGAAAATAATGAGTTTGCTGTTTTATTCTGGGGTAAACATCACTATTTTCCTACCTGATGGGACAGGCAGTTTTCTTTATTGGCAGAGTTGCTATGAAACTTTCTCAATTTACTGTTTGTAGATAAGTCTGGAGTTGTAAAGCAGAACCTGGTAGGGAACAGCAAGGAACTGTCATTTTTTTTTAGACACTGTAGGAAAAAAATAATGGAAATGTTATTCTTTGCTCGTCTTGTTATGGTCAAATTTGCTGGGTTGTCTCCTGAATACTGCTTGAGATAGCAAAGCAAGCACATTAATTAAGGCTACAGTAAGTGATGAGTAAGTTATAAGTAATTATCTTGAAATTCTATGCCGTAGTTTATGAAAAGATGTCATATAGCATTTCTTCAAAACAAATAGCCTCAGTAACTATTTGTCCTTATTTTGCCAAGTTTGTTACATGGTTGAACAGCCTGATTCTGGCAGAACAAAGGAAATGCAACTAAAATGTAATAATATACTTATTCTACAGGTTTGGCCATGTTTCTGCATTTGTAGAGGATTTAATGCCCATTAAAAAGGATCCATCCTAATGCTGATGTAAACACCTGTGGCTTTTGTACAATTCTGAATGTTCTTGTTTGCCACAGTGCTGCGAAAATATGATGGAAACCCACCAAAATAGAAAGTTCTGTTCTCTAGTCCTCTGCCTGTTTTCCATTGATTCTCAAACTGTTTGGCTATTATAGACCAACAGGTACAACCACCATACTCTGTTTTAAAGGTGTTTATAGTCAGTAAATGTTTTTTTACAGGAAGCCATGGAAGCTAAAACTGTAATATTTTGTCTTTGTTATGAAGGATTTCCTTCCTTGTACATAGTACAAATACTACAGCACATGCAACATGCACATAGGGTTAACTGCCCTGACTGATCCAATCAGGCAGCCCTATCCATGTCTAAATCATGCACATAAGAATTTTTGTTTCATTAATAAAGGAAAATAACTTTTTCTGGCTTTTGAAAATCAAGCTGAATGGTCTACAGTAAGGATAACTTCACAAACCACCAATTTAAAATTGTGAAAGCTTAATTTTGTTTTTATAGAAACCCACTGATTTGGAGGTGTTTCTGACAGGAGGCTTTCAGTTCTTAAAACTGTCATTCTTCCTACAAGTCCCAGACTTTCTCCATCTTCTGGAACCAGATCTCCTTAAGAGTTCTTTCTCTTTCTTTTTCCTTTTCCCCCAAGCAAGTTAATAAAAGAAAACAATGTTTCCAGGATATTTTTTTTAAGCATTTACCATTTATTTGGTATTTAAGCATACCATTTACCAGCTCAGACTAACTGCCTACTTATTCAGGAAAACAAACAAACAAGCAAACCACAACAAAACATAACAAAAAACAAAAGAGCTCTTGATAAGTTTATTACAATACTAAAATGTATCTGTTATATGTAGTCTTCCATTTAGGGATGTTAGAACAGAACCATAGAATCACTGAATAGCTTGGGTTGCAAGGGACCTTAAAGATCATCTAGATCCAACCCCTCTGCGTGGGCAGGCACACCTTCCACTAGACCAGGTTGTTCAAAGCCCCATCCAACCTGCCCTTGAACATTTTCAGGGAGGGGGCAGCCACAGCTTCCCAATGTCTTGCCACCCTCATAGTGAAGAATTTCTTCCTAGTATCTAACCTAAATCTTTTCCAGTTTAAGGCCATTAACCCTTGTCCCATGATCTCATAAAAAGTCCCTTCCCATCATTCCTGTAGGCCCTTCAGGTACTGGAAGGCTGCTATAAGGTCTTCTGAGGGGAAAATTTTTCTTCTTTCAAGTACAATGTTGCTAAGATAGTTCTATCTAATAATATCAGAGACCAGGAGTGTTTGGGTATTACAACATTAACTAGGTGTTGTTAACAGTTAAATTCCTCAAAGCTCTGAGCAAATATTAACAAGTTCATGTGAGGAGTTTTAACAGCCACTTAGTATTTGTTTCTGCCTACTGCCTTTGGACTTGAAAACTCCAGTGTAATTTTTTTATTTCTTTTTAAATAAGGCCTTTTTTGGTGCAAAATTCCTGCTGAAGCCTACACATCATCTGATTCTTCTCTGACATATGGGAAAGCACAGCCAGGCTTTTGGTGGGGCTCTAAGTCATCACCTCCCTCTTCATCTCATTACTTCAGGCCAAGAATCCAGAGAGAAGAAATAGTAAAGAGAATCCTTTGAGCTTGTGTTTGACAAATGGGGAATTCCAGGAGATGCTTCGTTTATAGTCACAAAAAAAACACTTCAGTTCATGTAGCAGCTTTGATCTATTGGCTGCCAAGCATAGCAAGAAAAGAGGTTAAAGATATTAGAAGTTCCAAACTCCTCCTTTCTTCCCTCCTAGACACCACACACCACTTTATAAACAAGGGGAACTTTTGCAAAGTATGCTAAACTGCTTTTTTAGCTTCACAGTTACTTTTGAGCCTCCAGGGTGGAAAAAAGATCTCTTTCTTAGTTCTGAACAGCTAAGGAAGCTCTCCCCAGTCCTACTTTCATCCTGTATTCTAATGAAGTTGACAAGGCAGGAATAGGAATAACTTGTGCCTCTGACTCTGGCTGACCTGCCCTTGCTAATTGTGGATGGAGGTTCATCTTGTCATTCCAAGCTGTCAGCAGGTAAGACATTTCTTTTGTTCCAGTCTCATCCTTGTTTGTCCTAGGATTTAGCTATGAAACTGCCCGAGGAATGGGACTTTGTGAAACACATGAATCATTTCATGTCTTTTTTCCAGTTGGAACCAGAAAATTGACTATGAAGCTTTGCTTTGCATTTTGCAAAATGTTCTGGGCTTCCTTTTACTGAAACTGAGTTAGTGCAGCTGCTTAATTAACTGTTACTAAAATCCGAGAAACTATAAATCTTTATCCCAGCAGGAACTGCATTGAGATTAATATTCTCAGTGATGAAAGGGAGACAAGCTATTGTTCCACAGCAGGATGCCTCCTTCTATATGGACAGATATTGCACCTTGTTATTAATAGTAATGCTTTGCTGGAACTGGTATAAACAGATTTGTTTAAAAAAGTAAAATACAGATTTTCTAATTTTTAAAATGTATATCTTGCATATAACTTCAAATAGAGGATTGTTACAGATTGGAGAAAGTGATGGTGTCCCCATCCAAGGATATTATCATCTGAAAATGTGACCAAGCCAACACTGTCTGGGTTTGACTTGGTTCACAAAAGTAATTCTTTAATATCACATTTTAAAACAGGCTAGTAGTATATGGGCTTAAATTAAAAGATCACTGACACTTCTTTCCCAGACGTGTATTTGGACTGATGACATCAACTAAGAAGTCTTGAGGAGAGCATTATTGATTATTACACACTTCAAATAAGGTACCCAAATAAGCTGACACTGTCCATTCATTAAGAGTCTCCAGAACTTGCATTTGTAGGTGAAGCAGCAAGTTCCTTTTTAAAAAATTATTTAATTCATAGGACCATTGTATTAACTCAAATATCTTTTCCCAAAAATATCTTCTCTGGAACAATTCTACTGTTTAAGAAAAACAAATAATAAAAAAAAATAATAGGCTGTCACATTTTTTAGTTAAAAATAAGCCCCTGTATTCCAACTAAAATTTCTGCATTATTTTAGACTTGCAAGTTTAACTGTCTGCAATCCAATTTTCATCTACTTCAGTATTTTTAAAAAAATAATCACCAGAACTCAAATCATGCTTGCTGTTTTTCTACCTGGAACTGGTTGTCATTGTGCAAATCTTGAAAATGTAGGTCTGTAAGAATCCCACTGTAACAAGATTGCTTACTTGACTGTATAGCTTCCATTATTCTGAGCCAGTTTGTGCTGTGCTTTCAGATAGAAATTGGTATCTTAGGTTCTTTCTCATAATTCTTTCAAGAGATATGAGCATCTACGTGTCTTAAAACCAGAACCTGGCTGCATTAAGTTGTGTTCTTACATATGGCTCATATTATAAAAAGGTATAAGGGACTTTGTGGAAGACAGCTAGCTGCTTTCACACATAGTGTTATGAACTGTTCATTTCAAACATCTCTACTGCTCTGAGCTGGGCTGTTGTCAGAAGGCAGAGACCACATCTGTAACTGTCAAGTCTATGTATTAATATGAAAAGGAAATTCAGGGAAAAATACTGATATTCCATGCAATTTCAGATGTCAAGCTAGACTTTTTTATTTGTCTGATTTTGCAGAATGGTTCTATTATTGCTTTTGAATGCATTTTTAAATACACTGGAAATAAATAAACAACAAAGGAAAATATGCTGCTAACAGCAATGGTCCTAAGCCTAAAGTGAAGTCAATCTTAGCTTCACTTTCTTTTTAAAGTGGAAGGGACTGAGGTAAATCTGACACTGATTTTATCAGCAAACAGCTGGCATTAGCATTATGCACTTCAGGACAAGGCCAGGAGAGGAGACATGTTCCTTCAGTCAAATCACTGAATTATTTGCACCAATACTTAACTGTATCTTGTGGTGCTTCAGGCAATTACTTGTGAAAATATGACAGGAACATTCTGATCTGTGCATTCATGAGAAAAGTTTCCTGGTAGGTAAAAATTGGAGCCTACTAAGGCTGATGCAATAGACCGTATGTCCCCATGGTAGGTGTGTTAAAAAGTGTAAGTGCCTACTACAAAAAAGTTACTAATGACACAGCACTGTGTAAGTCTCTTGGCAAAATGTACTTGGGGGGAATGTGCCAATGAAATGCAGAATCTCTGCAGCTTAGGTGTATGGGGAAATAGGACAAATAAGCCTCTAGTCACTCAGCACATATCAAAATATGTTGTTTGGCTTGAAGTCCTCTCAGTTGACATGGTTGTCCGACAATACCTGAGAACATTTTCAAGATTCATTCTCTTTTATGCTGGCAATTATTTATCTTAATTTTATTTTTTGTAGATTTTTAATCTATTTTATTTTCATAAAGCTGATCCTTATTTCTTGCAATGTTTCTTGCAATGATAGGGGTCCATGGATCCTACTGTTAACCATAGATCTGAATGCTTTCCCTTTCTGCTATTATAAAAAGACAGACTGGTTCTTTCCATCTTCATTTCAGGCAGCCCTGGAAATCACGGGAATTCCCCTTTGCACCTTAGTGCATGCATATGTACTGACTTCTTTGAAGTGCATTATATTCACAGATTTCTGCATGAAGCAGATGAAGAAGCCCTTCATTTCATAGTGGAGGAAACGGAGGCATCTCACATAAGCTGTCCACCTTGCTACTTGCATGGTAGGCCTAAAGCTAGAGCATATGCATGTCTAGTTATTGTAGACCTATTCAAGACACCTGAGCTTGCCACCTTTAAAAATTATGGCAGGATGGTGAAGTACTACAGCAAAACATATAGTACTTATACTTTTTCATGCCCCAAGGTATCTTCCTTTTTATCACCAGTTTGTTATACTACTGGTTATCTCCAAGGTGAGTCTTTGGACATCTTGTCATTTTATACCATCTCGCTGATTAATGCTGATGGCAAGTAATATATTTTGGTTTGATTTGGCTTTTTCGAGGGGGAAATATGTGAATTCCAGTTTCATCAGCCAGAGAACATTTTGTATGGGCTTCAGGACACATCTACCTTTCAGCTTACTGGTATTAACTCTGCCCTTTTGAATTCAATTGGAATTGAATAAATGCATTAAGTAGTAAAAATCCTTACCTTAAAACATGCTTAAGGATGAGAGATAAAGGTCCCTGATTCTGCTGGTTATCTCTGGCACACTTGCTGGCATTTAACATTACCACTGTTCCAGACGAAAATCTTACAGACAGGAAGCAGAGTCAGTTTGCTCACCGTTCATAGATTAGGGGCTTGATTTTAAAAATGTAGATGTATAAGTTGTAACTTGAGGAACAGTTAAGAATAGCGTGCCCTGTAGAGAGGCTCTAAGCAGTTACAAAGGCACTAAATCAATTCTGATTCCAAAATAATTTCTTGTAAGTAGTGAGGTACACGGACTGCATTTCACCATGATTTCTTAACCGTAGGCTATAGTAACTAAAGCAACTTTTTAATAATATTAACCACTTACAAACAGAAATATAATTTAGCCTATTCTAAAATCACCTATTTGATGCACCACAGATGCTATTACACAACAAGCTCCATGCTAATGAGGTTTTTTTCAATTTCATCTTACAGAAATTATGAACTTGGTGGGGCTGAGAGTAAAGGAAATGACCAGAGGTGATTTTTGCTTTGCTGTTGTAGCCAGAAGTCAGTTTTCTAACAAAAAACTGGGCTCATACACAAAGGCATAATACAGGAAAGATTTGTATGCTGTAGAAGAAACACGAAGAGGGAAGAAAGATTGTATGGCATATAGATACTACACCTTGTAAGCACCAGACCTAGCAGTTCAGACATTGGGGGTGTTTTTTTAGTCCCTGTGTACAATTGAATGCTGAAAAAGCAATACAACTGTGCTGTAGTTTTCAAAGGTAAATTTGCTCACTGAGAACAAATTCATTTTAGAAATACTAATAGGTAGTTAATATTCAGCTGAATATGCAAATATTAATGAACAGTGCAACAGTATATGAAAATACACATAAACAATTGGCTATATCCTGAAGACAAGGAGGTTTTAATGTAACATGTATTTCCTAAGCATTGCAATTGAGAAATGCTGTCTAATAACTTTTAAAAGAACATCTCTGAAATCTTGGTGTTCACTAAGCAATGAAGAGGAGTATTTTTCCATAACAATGTCTAAGCAAGAAAGGGCAATGATATATTTCTCTGAGCATTATCAGCAGTCTGTACAGTTGACTCAAGCAGCAGTCAGTGTCTCAGAAAGACACTGTACCAATTATTTCTTTCAACAGTATCGATAATATATCCCATTTATTAACATTTCCCTAGGAATTCTGGCTTTCCTGAAAACTGGTTCCAGGATATTTAAAGCTGGATTTCCTAATGGAGTAGTATGTGGTCTTTCAGTTAGACATCCTGGGAATTTTAGTATGTGTAAGTGATCAACACCTTTTGTTGGAGAAAATTTCCGAGCACCATCAGGGAACCTGAATAAGAGTCCTCTCACCTATAAAAGACAAACTTCCTGATTCTGTTATTTATGCACATTCCTTTAGCTACTGAGGCATGGATTTTGGTGCAAATTAGTTGACTGAGAACTTACTTTAAATGTGTGGATAATTAAGACTATTTTGTGCATGTTTCAGTTCAACTTTCTGTGTGCTGGTTATGATGAAAATAGAGGATTATCCAGAAAATAATTTCCTGTTGGAATTTACCTGGCTAAATCAGGGAAATAAGATGTGATAGACTTTTTCAGTGGATAAACAAAATCAAGTGACTAAAATTTATTTAAGCAAAAAACACAGAAACAAATTCATAAGACACAAAACCCAAACAGGATTGTGGTTAGGCAGTATAAAATACAATCTGGGGATTGTTTTTCTTTTTTGTCCTTGTCAACAGAGTGATTAGCACTAAAAAAAAAAATAACACTGAGGTAATTTGGAATTACTGAAATACCAATTTCAGGTACTCCATGTGAATTCTAATTTTTGGAATTTTTAGACATTTAAACACAAGTATTTTTGATAATGAGTTTTCTTTCTTAGATGCAGTGGAATTTAAAAATCTATAGATCAACTTTTCAAATACTCAGATCTTTCTAAATTATTTTGTGCTTAGAAGTACACCTGGTAAACCACTCCAAAAAGTCTTCCAAATCTTGAGTCTTCATTAGACAATGTTGTCTTTGAGGGAGAATCTACCCTGATTGTAGAATCCTACTTAGGTAAACCATATTTTTTTGTTTTTGAAATGCCACTCCTAATCCTGCACTGATTCAGCAGCTAAGTGCATAGGATACATGTTACCATACAGACAATACGATATTGTCTATTTACTCTACCAGAGCTCTTGCCTCTCCTCTATTCTTGCTGTCTTTCAGTATGTCCCTAGCTCTGCTTCCCTCCCACACCTCTTTTTACTTAATCTCTGTTAATGTCCATGTCTTCAGAGCCGTGAGGATTTTTCTTATACTTGACAAGTTTTCCCAGGGGCCATGACTACAAGAAAAGACAAGAACCTAGACTGCTGGATTATTTCCAAAACTGTGCTTTAGTTGAATAAGTCATTTAATTGCTCTTCATCTTCCTTTAAAATGGGCATAACATTTTAACTTTGCAGAGAAGGTCAGAAGAGTTGCAGAAACTCTGTATGAATGTTTTGTACAAAGAAGATCTCAGCACAGTACAAAGAAATTCTATCTGAATGCTAGAAGCTGCTTTCTGTCCAGAGTTTAGCACAATATGATTTTTCATTTCATTTATATTAATGCAATGTTTTTGGTGGAAAGGAGGTAGTTGAATTGAAATGGTTTTAGAAATAGGAGAGCTATATTTGCTGCCACCACTTATGTGTTTCAAAGAGGAACAACCAGGAACAAAAGGGAATCTGGAAGTCAGTGGATAACTTGCCTTTATTCTGACTAGTTTGTAGGCAATACTTTTGTTCTGAAGTTGAGTTTTTCTGTGCTTTATTTTAGGTGGGGATTTCTTTGTTTGCTTAGGGGTTTTCTTTTGTTTGGTGGTTTTGGTTGTTTGTTTGTGGTTTTTTTTTTTTCATTTAAAAAATGAATGTGAAGTAGCACCCTACTTTCTTCAACAGCTTTTTAAAAATACTGGATTGAAATTTATTTGCACTCTGCTTTTCCAGACATATTATGTTTTGTCCAACTAGACATTCTTGGAATGTCTTAGAGAATTTTTTTCTCACATCAAATTATTCTTTGTGCTCTTCTGTGCTTGCAGAATGAAAAGATGGTGGTTTACTCTGACAGCATTGACAAGTATGTTATAGGGGTGATGAAATTTCCTCAGCAGCCTTCAGTGTAAATTGGTGTAAATTGCCTCCTTGAAGGAGGCAGGGCAGTTAATTTCAATAGAAGTGCAAAGTTAAATGAAACCCAACAGTTAGTCTACATTTATGCAATGATTTAAATTGTCTTATTGACAGAAGGTTGTATTTGTAGTTATTGCACTTGCTGTTAGAAGGAAAAAAAAAGCCTGCTTTTGTGCATATCAGAGCTCATTAAATTGAAAAGATTAATTAAGCAAGAAACTATAATGTCCCTTCAGAGAGTTTCCAAATTGCAGGAAGATTCAGAGCTGAGCTTTAGCCAAGACAACTTGATAACATTTTTTCTGAGTTTTTAAGCTTACAAATTACATTGGTGGCTGTATTTGACCTAAAATAGATCTGAAACTGGACTGTCTTTAATAGAACACTGGTCTGAAAGTTAAGACCCTTGGCTTTCATTTCTACTTTTTCACCTGTGACTTGATTGTTGCTTTCTCTGTGAGGTTTAGTTTTATTCTGCCATTGAATTCCTGATAATTGTCTGGAGTTTGTATGCAGTTTGTATACACTGACTTGTATGACCATATTATAAACAGTAGTGGCCCAGTTGTTGGGTTTGAGTGGTGGGTATCAAAGTTACAGTCTGAGCTGGACCCTGAATGAGCCACAAATGTGGCCTGTTTTCATGTATGTGCTGGTGTTGGTGTTTTCCTCCTATATTCTATGGAAGCCCAATGATATGAAAGTCCATGCTACTCAAATTCTGCATTGAGCTGAATTTGGAGATTTGGGCAATATAAAGAGCAGGTCATTGCATTTAATATTTTTAAGTTCTTTTTGGGAGGGTTTTTTTTCTTTTGCAAATACCTTTGCAAAAGCTATTAATTTCAGCATAGTATAGTAACAAGAAATTTAAAATATTAATAATTCATAACTAAATGTATTCTGCCCTACTTAGTATTTCTAGTACTGATTTGTTGAAGTTTGTATCCTGACAATATCCAAATCAAACCTTTGTTGTTATCTCCTTTTCCCCCACAACAGTGTTTATGAGTGTAGTGATGTTTCTTATTATCTTGCTTGTTTGAGTTCCTAATATTTATTTTGAAAAGCACTGCCAAAGGAAGCTAAAGTGTGTTTAGAGGGCTGGGGTAGGGCTGTTTCTTTCCATCTACTGATTTGTTTTATCCTGTCATCTTTATTTTTTCTGTGTATTTGGTAGGGAGCAGAAATTAATATGACAGTGTTCTGTTCAACAACCACCACTGCCTCAAGCTGTTTCAGCAACTCACCTTGCCAAAACATTTTTTCTTTCCAGTTTTGTCTCCTTGAACAAGGGAGGAGGTTTGGGCCAGCACTTACCACCTAACAGTTACTTTGAGAGTAGCTGGGTTAGTAACACAAGGTGAAATATATTGATCATCCTGAAGTGGGGCAAAAAATGTTCCCAAATTAATAAACAAAGAACCCTGCAAACACACAGACTTCACCAAAATATTTTGGTTTTATCTCTGCTGTGTCATCAGAGTGTACTTTAAGTTAAGTTGCAAATGTTGCTTAAAATTGAAATTTATCATTTAAATCAAGTCTGTATCTTATGATTCCATCTTTAATTTTTATTTAGTGATTGTACTGAACTTAGAAATGTGTCACAATGGATTTTACTTTGCAAACTGTTTCTATCTGAAAATTTCTCAGAAGTGGTAAAAGAAAAATGAGTGGAAAATATTAAAGCACCTGTAGTATGATTGAATCATAGAATGGTTTGGGTTGGAAGAAACCTTAAAAGATCATCTAGTTCCAACCCGCCTGGATGGGCCCCAACACCTTCCCAACGCCTCCCACTGGATCAGGTTGCTCCAAGCCCCATCCATCCTGGCCTTGAACACTTCCAGGCATTG
Source organism: Apus apus (assembly GCF_020740795.1). NCBI lineage: Eukaryota > Metazoa > Chordata > Aves > Apodiformes > Apodidae > Apus > Apus apus. The sequence continues at coordinate 11,885,777 of NC_067294.1, read as the reverse complement.
GGGCATCTACAGCTTCTCTGGGCAACTTGTTCCAGTGTCTCATCACCCTCACAGGAAAGATAGTTTTTTTTCCTCATAGCTCATGTAAATCTCCCCTCTTTCAATTTGAAACCATCACCACTCATCCTCTCACTATAAACACCTGTAAAAAGTCCCTCCCCCGCTTTCCTGAAGGCCCTTCAGGTACAATATAAGGTCTATTTGGTGTCTTCTCTTCTCCAGGCTGAACAAGCCCAAGTCTCTTGGGCTGTCTTTGTAGGTTCTACAGCCCTGTGATCATCTTCATGGCCCTCCTCTGGGCTTGTTCCAACAGCTCCATGTCCTTCTTATATTGGGGTCCTCAGAACTGGACACGATACTCCAGATGGGGTCTCAAGAGCAGTGGAGTAGTGGAGAAGAATCACCTCCCTTAATCTGCTGGTCACGCTTCTTTTGATGCCACCCGGGACATCGTTGGCTTTCTGGGCTGCAAGTGCATGTTGCCAGCTTATGTTGAGCTTTTAATTGACCAGCACCCCAACATCCTTCTCCTCAAGTCTGTTCTCAATCCATTCTCTGCCTGGCCTCTATTTGTGCATGGGATTGCCCCAACTCAGGTGCAGAACCTTGCACTCAGCCTTGTTGACCCTCATGTGGTTTGCAAGGGTCCACATCTCAAGCTTGTCATGGTCCCTCTGGATGGCATCCGTTCCCTCCAGCATGTTGACCTCACCACACAGGTATCATCTGCAAACCTGCTGAGCGTGCACTTCACTCCACTGTCCGTGTCTCTGACGGGACGTGAAACAGCACTGGTCCCAGTACCAGCCCTTGGGGAATACCATTTGTCACAGGTCTCCATCTGGACATTGAGTCATTAACCACAACTCTTGGGTGCAACCCTCCCGGTAATTCCTAGTAGATGAATCCTTCCATATATTAGTAATTTTATAAAAATAAATACATAAGTAGCTATTTACTTTATCACTCAGGACTGGCTTGTACTTGTGTTGAAATCTTCTGTTTAAATATCATCTTGCTCCAGAGACCTCAAAATCCTGTTTTTCAGAGAGAGAGAAGTTGTTTCATACTGGTTAAGACGCAAGAGGTTTACAAGTGCAGCTGAAAATCTACAGTTATTTGCAACTATAAAATTATCTACTTTTATGTTGTAGAGCTTCTGACTCACACTTCCCCCAGCCTGTGCTGCAAAGGGAGAAATCTGCCCAAAGCGTGTCTGCTAGGATCCAGTGACAGTCTCATTCCTCCTGCTGTGTGATTTTTAATGTGAAGTCTGATGTGGCAGACATGGTTTAATGAGAATTCTGATAATTAATTCAAACTTAACTGTTGAAAACTAACATTTAGGTAATTAAGTGAATGTGATGACATGACTATTTGGTTGATGTAATAAAGAGCCAAAGTGCCTTTCATTTTTTTTAACTAAGTATTTGAATTGGAAATGTTATGCAATGCAAGCAATAATATTTTTTCAAATTTAATTTTTAATTGCAACCTGAGTTTACTAAAAAATACTTGCAATGCTTCTAAGCAGACACGTTTCAAGATCAGACTTAATTAAAGGTAGATTGTCTACAAGTAAGTCTTTGGCTATGGAGATAAAAACAGCTAATTTTTTTTTTTTTTCTGTTACTATATAGTTATTTTTAATTGTACAGTTCATTCCCTATCCACAGCATGAAGTCGCAAGTCATTAACAGATTTCAGTCTTTCCTTGAAGTGAACCACCATGGGTTTATTTAAAAGTTTAATCATGTTCTATCTCTTATTACAGTTTCCATAATTTTATATAGGAAAAAATGGATTAATGAAGTCATGATTAGCACCAATTGTTAACAAGTAGTACTTTAATGGTAGTCATTGTGCATTATAGAGGGTGGTGTTGGAAACCTTCTGCCTGGTGATTGTGAACAGCATTTAATTAGAATCTAGCCCTGGAGCACAAGGTGGACCTTTGCACTTAATTGCCTCCATTGGCAGCTCCTCCTGCCGGCCGTCTGGGGGCCAGGTGGGACATGCTGGGAACAGGGAGGGTAAGAGGTGCTGCTGCTTTGAGCAGAGCTGATCCTCCAGCTGAGGACTATTGAGCCAAGGGATCCAACAACCCTCGCTTGTTTGGTGTAACTTCGACAGTCCTCCTTCCTTCATCTCTCTAGTTGTATGAATACCATTGCTTAAGGTAAGCAAGGCCTGTAATAGAAGTGGAATTACTCTTTCCCCCCCCTATTACATTCTCCATCATTTTTCTTCACCAAAACAACTGTGTGGTTCCAGGAAGGAAAATAAAACTGCCAGTGATAGGTTACATTTTGTCTCCTAAAATCAAATTCCCTTTGTTTTAATGTAAGAACAGTTAGGGGTATGCTAAGCTGTCTTGTAACAACCCTTCTCTAACACCAGTATGCTGCTGAAAGAGAAGAACTGGAAACTGTTTTCCCAGGGACTCTTAAGCATGCTCTAAAAGAAATCTCAGGTTCTTATAGTAAACAGTCCTTTGGATAATTTGTCTTTTTTTTTTGGTCTTGGAATATTTCTGGAGCACAGATTTACAAGCCATATATGGTATAAACTTCATGCCTGTGTTAGTAGTGCTCATTTGAATAGGCAGGAACATTAGGAATACTCCTGACTTAGAAGTGGAGAATTTGGTGCAACTCTAAAGGCAAAGCCCACCTCATAAGTTGTTGGGTTCCTCACAGTTAAAAAGGAATTTTTACAGGTAAATCCAAAATAGAAATAATGATTTAGAGAGTAGAGGTCTTGGGTGATGGTAGGGACTTGAAAACAGAGCACTGCTTTTCAGATAGCATGTTTTTAACCTAAATGCTGGAGGAAATGCTCTGGTGGCAGAGCACTTTTGGTTAACATAAATGGAGACGTTTTGAGTTGTGTCTCTTGAAGCAAGAGAAATATTTCAGAAGTGAAAGGGATAGATGCTGAAGAAAAATGCCTCAATTAACAGGCTTAGTTGTTATGTTGTTAGATGGGGTGTGAACTATCCATTTAATTTTTCTCTGTTTTTATTGCTGTTACTGCACTGAAAACAACTACATGATGTTGTTAGCTGTTACTTGATTAGATTAAAAACAAAAAGATTTAGTGGGATAATAGTGCTAATTATAAGTGTGATTCTGGTAAATCTGGACCTAATCTTGAAAAAACAGTAATTGAAAACCAGAGATCCCTTCAGTCTGACAACCTGCCTCTTACAATGCCCAGTGCTGCAGGCAAAAGAGGCAGGCAAGACTACCTCAAGCACTGCCCTGGCCAGTATTTCACCCTGCCTAACAAATTCCTGGAGTCCTAAAATGTGTCCCGTTTAGAACTGCAACAACTACTAGAAACATCTATTATATCCATAAGTCATGAATTAATTATTTTAAAAAGTCAGTAGAAAACTTCTTCTTGGGGAAGGGTCAATCTAAATAATTCCAAGGCAAGTAGTTTGTGGGAAGTTTGTTCAGTGTAGTTCTCAGCAGCCAGTGCTGATGCTGCTGGCTGGCTTACCTGACTAATCCAGTTTGCAAATTCATCTTTGTCTCTAAGCATCTTTCAGTTTCTCTCTAAGGTGATACTAATCCTTCTGTGTCACTTTTGAATATTAAAATTATAAGAAGTTTTAAAGAAACCAGGGAAATGGGCCCCTCCCTCTTAGTTTGACTTCCCTTGTTCCTTCAGTGCAGTTTCTGCAGCAGGCCTGTCCCACGGGCAGGGTCACTCTGCCCCTGTAGCACAGCACAGTTTGCATATAATAGGCCTTGAGCTTCACTGAGTTGCACAGTGAGGGGTGCAAATTTCCTCAGAGAGTAATGAGCAGCAATTGGGCCAAGTGGATTCCCCTGCAGGCCCTTGCTCTGGACATCAGTAGGTATTATTCTAGTCCAGCAGTAGTCAAATATAACTTCAAAAACTAGAAGCATTCGTTACTGGGAGAAGAGGCAAAAGCATGGTAGGAAAAAGCAGTATTTACAGATGTAATCTCAAGTTACAAAAGATAGCAGATTGTATTCAGAAGAAATCTTACAGCTTGAAAGAGGGAGGTTAAAGGAATGGCTTGGAATAGAAATCAGAACTTCAAATCAGAATTTCTCCTGCTCTTTTATTTCTCTGTAATGAGCAGACTTTTTTCTTTTTTAAGATTATTTGTAACTGGGATACAGAATAGGTCCCTCAAATCAAAATCTTTGTGCAGGCACAAATGCTGAAGATCTTGGGGAAGGGAGGGTTGTGTCTGAGGCTTGTGCTAAATGTAAATGAATCGAATGAATATTTGCAGGCTGTTGTTCAAAAGCTGATCTGGAATTTGCTTTGAGTTCTCTTCCATGAAGAAATTAGCAGCTGCTTTATATCATCAAATTTAGATTCTTAAAAACCAAAAATAAGTTATATTTCCCTTTTGATGTTTCAAGCAAGGCTGAAAGAAATTCATACATTCACGGTTGCTCAGCCTTTCATTTGAGTTAATCCCAGACTGTTGTAATGCTGTTCAGTTTTGGAGACTGTGAATGTCTGGTTCTGATTCAACAGCAAATTCTATGTGGGTGTGGGATTCAGTGTCTCCCTTATCTCAGGTCAGAGCTTACTGAACCTGGGGCTGAATCCCAGCCTCTGCCCCTGTCAGTGTTCATGCTCACTGTTGCTTTCAAAAAGGGATGATGAATCGATGTTAGTGTTTAAAAAGTAGCATTTTGATAAAATTCTGTAATAGGAAAATCCTTTATTCTGTTTTCTTCTTGCTCTACTGGAGGAAAAAATAATAAGCTTAAATGTTCATCAAATATGGCATGCACATTGAGCTTAGTTTGTACTGTGTAGTTGGTTTCCAGCCATCTAGAGGGGAAAAAAAGCCCCAGAATATTTTTTTTGTCTTAGTTAATTCCTGTCATCTTTCATTTGTGGAATTTTGTCATCACCCTCTGGTGGCAAGTGTCTGAAATAACCATCACTCAGCTGCTTTAGACAGAGTGGGGGTAAGAAAGAAACCTTTGTCTACTCCAAGGTGAACGCTTGAAATCACCATAGTTCCTGTTACAAATATGTAAAGCAGAATAGACCTCTTCTGGAGCTTAACTTTGACATGAGAGAGAAGGAAACGTTGGTTGGCGTGAGAGCTGTGGTTTGCAGTATCCAGTTTGCAACAATGTCAGAAAAAGACAGCAAGAACACCAGCCCTTGCAGCAGTATCTGAAGGATGGGACTGCAAACTTTCATGCATCCCAACTAGCCTGCAAATTTAGCAGTGTCTCCAAAATCAAACACTACATATGAACTGTCAGGGAAGGAGGTGTTTTGTGCATAAGAAAATGAATTATATCAAAGGGTGATTTTTAACGTGCTTATTTTAAAATTTATTTGTAAGGTATAATACTGCACAGTCTGTTTTGTATAGCCTATATATATCAAGGAATTCATTGATAAATCAGAACCTACTTAGTTTTGTATTTTTCAAGACACAGTGGTACAGAACAGGACACATTGCTTCCTACCCAGTGAGGTTTGTATTTGAGCATTATTAGTGTCGTCTGTTAATAAGAATAATTTTGTGAAACTCATCTTTCAGTGAGAATCAGAGATAATAGCACAGTTTCACTTTTCCAGTCAGCTCACTCACTGCCTTTTCAGGTCTGTGCTAATACCAGAATATTTGAAACACTTATCCATTAAAACTGTTCAGCAAACAAGATAGAAACTTGGAAGGCCACCTTAAAATGTTGCAATTGATTAAAGGAATAAGTAATATCTTAATTATTACTGTCCTGGATAATTTAACAACTTCAGTTTTCTGGCTCCCAAAAATCATAACTTGAAACACTTGAGTAATCCTCTCAACCTGAATGTACCTTTTTTTACTCTGGTCCTATATATATATAGATATATATATAAATATATATCTATCTGAATGTGTTCTTTGGTCTGTGCATTAGTGCTCCATTTAGTCATCAGCCCTTTGTCATTACAGTTAATCTCCCTGTGTGTAGAATATAAGTAGGTGTTCTATATAAATACACTCTCAAATGGGAACCGGGTGATGAACTTTATAGCTGACTAATCAGAACCACTGAAAGGGGATAAGATATGTTTGACATCTGTGAGTCAGCATCAAGATGTGCTCCAAATGCTATTGCAAACAGTGAGTTTCTGGGCCTAAAAACTCAACGTGCTCTCATTAGCACTGTTGGAAATTGTTCCCAAGGGTTGTTCTCAATTTGTATCACTTATGTGATTTCAAACTATGAACTGTTCCAGGGAACTGCAATGTTCACTGATTTTTGCACTGCTTGATGAACTTTCCATTTAAAGGTTTCCTAGTGTCGAGGATGGTGATAATGCACTAAGTACTCCTGAAATGTTTAGATTAGAAAATTCTACTCATAAAATGCCCCCTGCCCTGCTTAATGATCTGAGGGAAAAAGCAGAGACATAAGCAGAGACAGTCTGATGGGTCAGGGCCCAGATTCACCTGCAACACTTATCTTCATTAATCGTGTTTATACTGCTGAAAAAAGTGCTACCTATGAAATGAGGTGGCTTCATAGGCAAGTTTGTTGCCTGATTCTCAGAGTACTTTAGATGGCTTCCTATGTGCAAATGGGTGAAGCCTCAATGATTAGAAAGTGGCTGGAGATGCAGCAGTGGATGTCTCCAAGTGCTGATGCTGTGCTTGGCTTAGCTAATGAGCTCTTCACAGCCTTCCCTACACGGAGCATTTGTTTTCTTGACAAGTGAGTTTCATGGAGCTTTCATCTGGGGCTGAATTCAGTATTTTAAGGAAACTTTCACAGAAGTCCTATTCTGTGTTGTCATTGTTACTAGCCACTGCTGAGTCATGCAGCTAATGACCAGCTCATCAGCTGACAGGCCATTCCTTGTTGCTTACAAATATAAAAGTCTAAATGGACAACAGAACTGAAGCTGAATTCAGCAGGGAGGCTGGCCACAGACAAATTGAGAAAGTTCAGTGGTGGGGTTTTTTGTAAACAAACTTCAAGCTAGAACAGGTGGTCTGCCTGTTGTCACTGGTTGCTCTTTCCTACAGATTAGTAAAAGAAAAATTATGGGTATACACAGAGCTTCAAAGGTGATATGCACTCATGTTTGGAGGTAACTGGCTGACTCTGTTCCTGAAGTGTAGGTGACTCCAGATCTCCCTCAGATAAAAATCAAGCCCCCATAGTGCTGCCCTTAGTCTTTTAGTCTCTTACTGGTTTAAATGACTGCTTTCCAGAAACGGAGATTTCCAAAAGACTAAGCTATGTAATGGATGGTTACAATTCCACCCATCATTTATTTGAACACACCTTGTGAGCAACATGAATAAAACATTTGCAGTTTTAAGCTCTGATGCACATTCTATGCAAATATTAAGTTTGTTGTTACTCTATGCATGCAGAGTAGCACCTTGCTTCATAGTGATACTCCCTGAAACAGATGGGTGATCATAAAATAAATATTTTCAAGCATAATAAGGGTATTTGGATGTAGCTACTGTGTTAGTGGAGCACTTGCCAAAATTTTTTAAGCAGCTGATCCTAAAATATGGAAATCCATGGCTTAGGTTTGTAGGGAGAATTTTTGGAGGTGCTGGGACTTTGTGGTTTGTTGGGGTTTTTTTTTATCGTGAATTTCTTGGGGGTTTTGTGGTGTTTGTTGTTGCTGGGTTTTTTACTAATTCAGGTAATAGCTGAAGCAGATAAAATATGTTCTTAGTTTTCAATTGGTTATTCCATTTCTGGACGCTGTTGTTCAGATGTGTTGCAATTAAAGATCCTGTTGGAGCGTGTCTCATTCTATGATGCGCTCTTAAAAGTACCATTAGTTTAATATTAATCTCATTGTTCGTTATTTAAAGTTGTGAAAAACAAAATGAACAAGTGCAGAGATAAAAATTAGATGTTTTTTTCTATTGTTGCCTTCTTTCAGCATAGTTTATAGGGAGGATGGGCAGGTGTGTCAGAGAAGAAGCTTAAAATTCATTCTTCTAAGGCAAGAAGCTGAAATAATAGTGACGATTTAACAAGCAAGTTTCAACACTAAGCTTGTCAGTGGTAGGAGAGCTTTGAGCAGAGCATGCTGCACAGGCTGGCTGCAATGCTGGCTTGCACAGGAGGGCAAACAGGTGCTTTGGAAAAGCTGGTGGGCAATTACGTGGGTGTGATAATGAGGTATTGTTTTGGTTGTCACTGTTCTTTTTCTGACCGCAAACTGTTGAGATTCACACTGTCAGAGGACAGTGATTGTGTAGCCAAAAAAACATGGGCATGATCAAATTTGGTGTAACTTGATTATGATATGCTGCTGAGTTTTTGATTAGCAGGTTATGCTTTTTCATTTCACTCCAAACAGCATACTAGTTGCAACAGCTTCATCATAAACATCCAAGAGTTATTTTTTTTATAACGAAAGCCAATGGTCTGTGTAATTTACATCATGGCTTTGCATTTCCTCCCTCTGTTGACAGTCAAGTACACAGGGCTTTACTAATCTCTTTACGGGGATTTATAAATGGTCTTCTGTCTTTCCTTGTTGCAGGTTTCCAAGCCACATGCTTGGCTTCAACCTGGGGGTTTGGATTTATCCAAAAGATCAAAGCAAAAGACATCTAATTCATGACAGTCAGTATGACTTGTAGCCAAAGTTTTATAATTTGGGAATTTCCATGGATACCAAAGGGATATAGCTTCCCAAATCTCCTTGACATTTTGTGTTTTGGACACATTTTAAGCTTCTTTCACAATCCTATGCTGAAATAGCCTAGCTCGGCTTTCCTTTCTAAGTAAATATACATTTCTTACTTGATTTGCTTATTTTCCCTTGTTATGAATTCTTTAAGACTTGCACCTCCCTGAGACATTCATCTGTCTTCTGTTTGACTCTGTTAGCAGTCCAGTATGATTATATGTGATAACAAATGACTACTTACGTGAACAGAAGTTAAAAGGTAGGTAATTTTCAGATGAATCCTATTCCTTCCAAAAGATATAAACAAAATGGTGGGTCACGGAAGTATGACCAGAAAATCTTAGGTTTCTGAAAACATTTTCAATTTTTTGGTCATGATGTAGTAGCTATGTAGCTAATAATTCATGTCCTACACCTAAGACAGAAGTTTGTCATCCTAAGAAACTGTGTGCTCTGAATGTATTGAGAAACATCTAGCACCTAAATATTCTCCTGTGAGAAGTGTCTGTGACAAGGTGGCAAAAGGATTCAAGAAGGGAATTTCTTTCAGATGTAGACTCTTCATTTTTAAAAGGGGCAGTCAGGGTTATTGTTTCATTGTTAGCAAGGTATGAACAGAAAGGACCAAAGTGCACACGTCAAGAATAGTAAAATAGGTTAAACTTCTCAGAAGCCTTGTGCTTTTAATTTTAAGTAAAGGAATGTAAAAAATGCTATTAAAATCTTCACTTAGAGATGGTTAAGACTGGAAATTGCAGTTGCCCCTCCTGTAACCTTTGGTGGTCTCTCCAATATTCTTCTTTGTCAAATGTACTCAATTTTATGAGCTCATTATTTTTCCTGTAATAATACATCTTCCTTATCTTCTAATTCACCACTGCTCATAGCATACTTATGATGCATGCTCACATCTGCTCTGGCTTCTCTCCCTTATTTCAGTGCAGGTCTCCTGCTGCAATTGACACACTTGATGCTTTGACACTATTCAACCAGCCTTCTAGTGCCTTTTGCTAACTTCCACAAGTCTACCTGGTTCAGGGAAATATTTCTTATAATGCCTCTGTTTTTTCTTGCTTCTGATTAATTTTCTCTCCTTCCTCTCCACAGTTGTTCTCAACAATCATCAGGCAACTGGTCCAAGGTGACAGGAGTAAACTTTTGCTTGAAAAAGCAGCAGTGATTGGGCACTTGATGCAGTTATCAGCAACAGCTGGTCTTGAAAGAGAACCATCCTGATAGACTTGGGCAATGCTTTTGACAATTTCTTCCCTTGTTTTCTCTTTCACTGACCTCAATAACCTTCAAAAAGGCCACAAAAATACCCACAAAAATGCAAAATTGGGTCAAATTAATGTTGTTATCTTGGTGTTCCTATTCTGCTCATTCCCACAATCTGAAGTATTTCACCTGTGGTGCTAGACAATTGGTAAGGCACTGGAAGGCAGGTTGTCTTGCTGGGCCAGGCAATGGCATGCCAACTCCTTTCTTTTTTACCTAGCACCCACTAGAAGAATCCTTTCAACCCCAGAATATGAACAATGCTCCTTTTCAAGTCAGCACATCTTGGACTGAAAGGTACAGGTGAACATCTGGTCAAGGTGAGGTCAGGTATCTGTGCAGGAGTGTCAGGGTGTGTAGCTGGCAGGGATCTGCATGACAGAAAAGCCAGCAGCAGCAGGCTGCTGGTAGAGCTTGTGCTTCCTTATGGGATTCTCCCTGGACTGTAGATACGTGGTACAGGTCCACATCCTTTGCATGGGCAAAAGGCTGTGGCTCTGTGGTTCGTCTGTACAAGGCAGAGGCCTGCAATGGGACTGCCATATAATGCCTGAATTGTGAGAAATGAGGGATCTGAAGGTGTTTATATTATAATGGTTTCACAGATGAGTGAGCTGAAAGCACTTCTTATTAGGTTCACATCTAATGTTTCTTGCCTCCAAGTAACCTTATCTTTGCCAGCCTCCTGCTGTCCAAATCTTGTTCTTGTTCTGGGAAGGGTGAAGTATTTTCCTGGATGCACCTTTCCTATATTGTCTCTCAGTTAACTCATGGCAATAAGACAGAGTTGACCAGCTTATCTTAATATCAATGTTTGCAGATATGTGTTTGTTTGAAGCAAATGGTTTCTCTCCAGAGTCATTTCATGAGCCTGATCTGAGCACACTCTCCTTCCTGTTAACATTGCAGACTGCTGATGCACAGCTCATTTCTTTCAAATGTCCTGTTGTAATGAAACGTGCAGGAGGTGAGTCTGCAAGCAGTCTTTGACTAGAAACTCCAGTTGTCCTTATTTTTTTAATAGTACACCTATTAGGCTTGTTCACACCTTTAGAAATGGAGAGAGGCAGGATTTTTCTTCCCAGAAGGCTGCAGAGATGACAGGGAGTACTTTCAGCAGTGACCTCTTATACCAGAGATGATAGTGTGATGTTTGTTAATTCACTGTTGTGATGCTTTAGGCAAAAGCGAGGGGTAGAGGGGCAAGGAATCTATTCAGTAGTGTCATCCTCTGTAAAAAAGATTATAGGAAATGCTTTATTATCATTGCTCACGATCATTGCTTGCTGGCTTTCAGAATATAAAAGTTACGTCAAATGCTTTCAGGAGACTTGTAAGAAACAGGTCTTTACTCAAATAATTTACAGTCATGGAAAGCTCTCATCTGCTGGTGTGCATGTGTATTTTCCATTTTTTATTGTCCTTTTTAACGGAGAGGCAAAAAGAAAATAATCAGAACATTCTTTGTTGTCAAACTAAGGGAAAATAAATGGGAGAGGAAGACTTCAACATGAGTAGGGAGTCATTATTTATTTGATTTGTTGAGGGGAAAGTTCAGATTATTATCTAGAGTGTTGCAAAGCTTTGCCTGTCAGCCTTGATAGATAATGAGAAGCTGGTAGACATCCAGAGGGAAAATTGCTTTGAATTCTTGCATTGAATTTTACAGTGTGCTCTTTCTGTTTGAATGACTGGAGGTTCAATGTGTGTGTGTATGGTGAGCTGTAACCAAAACTTGCCCAGTGCTTGGGCAACAAAATCTCTGCATCTGTGCCTGTGCAGAGAGCTGGCCATTGCAATAAGGTACCAGTCTGTCTTTCAGTCATCTCTCTGAAAACAATGGATTCCATCCAAAACCACAAGACTGGTTCTTGTGTCAGACTTAAATATTGCAGTAGAGTCCTCCTGTCGTGTGGGGTTTTTTTTGGGGGAAAGCTCCGACCTCTTAAATAATCTAATCTTGTCCGATTGTTTACTTTTGCCAGATTTTAACTCCTTTGTCACAGACTTTGAGCTGTTTGTGCTGAAGCTTTAGAGCTGTTTATTACAAAATAGAATAAACAGCTGCATTTCTTGCTGAAGATTGGTAGTATATTAATGGTGTGTTTTCCAAAGAAGTTAGAGAATTTCAGCTTCGCTCTTAATTGAAGCTTTACTTATCATTTATCAGAAATCATTTTGCTAAAAATAGAAACTAGTTCTCACTGGGTAAATTTCAACGGTTTCTAATGTTTTCTTCTAATTTCTTTATTGATTTGATTTAATTGTTATTCCAGGGATTGCAGGCTCTTCCCTATGACCATTTAATGACTTCTACCAATGCTTTATCACACTTGCTTTGAATTTTAATGATTCAGGAGATGGGGAGTTTGAACAGTCATTACTTTCTAGGAAGGAAATTGGTTTTCATTGGTTAAAATTTATTGAACATGCTGTTCTTCCTAACCCTCGAAGATCTGGATGTGCTGCTAGTGTTGTTTTTTTTAAGCTTTTCAGTGCCTTGACCAAGTTTCATTTAGGCTTGAGCACTATTCTGAAGGGTCTGAGAGATCTTGGTAAGAATCATTAACTGACATGGCTAGGTTACTGTATGCTTGATTTTTCTGGGTGACTATCCATACATACCTTCTATCTCCTCCTACCATAGAATCCAGGTTTTGATTGTCAAGCAGGAGGGGTGGCAAGGGGATGATAGCAGATTTTATCTTTTCATGTCTTGTAGCATGCTCTTCCCACTTGTGCTCTGTTGCTTGTCTAGCTTCAAGTCTAGCAGACAGAGAATAGCTTTAGTGTTCCATACAGACATGGCTTACCATAATAAGGTTGTTGTTTTCTGAAGTCTGTAAAGCAATAAAATACAACTTTCTGACACCATATAATCTCATTGCACAGTCAGCTGTCTTTGAGACAAGATTTTTTTCTACTAGTAGATAAAATAGTTAATTGCCATTCAGAAGTAAACAGCTTGTGGCTGGAGTGAATTCAGCCACTCAGCTGCATGTGTGGGTTGGATCTTGGTTTTTGTTTGTAAAATGGGAGCAGCATTCTTCTGACATGGCATGTTGTGAGAACTGATGACAAAATGTTGCAAGATCTTTTGAACAGAAGTGATGAGTTTAAAACAAACAAACAAAACAAACAACAAGAAAAAAAAAACATGAAACAACAGTCACTTAAGCACACTAATGCTTTCAGAAAGCCTGTAATGGAGGTCTTAAATTTATTAATTTATTTTCTTTTTCCTGAACAATTAATTGGGGCTTTTCTTATGGGCAAGCTCTGCTTGCTCACATAAAAGCACAGGCTAACTAAACCCCCATATTTCTTTCTCATAATGAACTAGATGAAGAAAAGAGGAAGGGAGGCAGTAAGAACGGATAGAGAAAACATGGTTAGCTCTGACACAAATGGATGGGAGGCCTGTTTGGGAAGACTGGGGTGGGTAGGACTCCATTTCTTCCAAGGCAGACTTAAGACTACTGTCTTAAGTACTGTGTTACATTTCACCAAAATTCAGGATTTCAGCTAATCACCTTTGGATGTCTATCTCCAAGTTTATCCTGCAGCTTCAAGAAAAAATGGGATTAGAGCTTAGGGAATAAAAGGAAATTTTTTCTCTTCTATTTCTGGGGTTTGCACAACCTGTTTGCATAGCAGAATGAAAATTGCCTAAGTGATTCTGTTTGTGGGAAAATTCCAGAGTATTTTGACATACTTTTCAAAACCAATGAATTCAGTGATGAGCTCTTCTTCATAGCAAGTTACAGATATCTCCTGGGTGACTCGGATAATCTAGATAAGTTATGAAGTAATTGTAATTTAAGTTTTTCATTCCAAAGAGTATCAGAGAATTGCTGTTGTATGCACAATTAAAGTAGGTACGGGTGATCTTCCAGGCATATATACTACCATTTAGTGCATTTCAGTGGTGTTTCCTTGCAGCCTTCTGATTAAGTTAGTGTAATTCTCTGTTTTTAGGACCAGCGATACGATGGTTTGTGTGCCAGTGTTGCACTGCCAGTGTGTTTGCTCTTGAGACAGATGACTGATGGTTTAAAATGACTTAAAATGTTTCTTCCATTTCTGTGTTCATTAACAGATTATACACAGAAACATCCTTAGATACATACAAATCAGATTCATCAGCAAACCTGTGAAATATACATTTAAACCCATTAACTTGATGTAGATGAATAAGCCATAAAGATGACTTATTACTCCAAATTGCCTTTTTATGATCGAACTAATAGTCAATAAGAGTGATTATTTTTCAGGTAAGAGATTTATAGGCCTCGGTTATGGTGTAATAGCCAATATGCATGTAAAAAAATCAGATTGAAAAGTCTTTACTTGTACATTCTTGTGTCCTTTAGGCATAGCTACTGAATTGGAATCCATATCACAAAACAAACAGGGCTATAATAATCATAAATCAAAGAAACTGGAGGGGAAAAACAGGTGTCACAATCTAGCAGTTGACTTATTTTCCACCCACATCATGCTGGAAATATGGCTGGTCTGCTTAGCTGAGCAAAATATTGCCTTCAGCATTTCTTCACTCAGGACCTCCTGTGCCTTAGTGGTTTAGCTCTTATTTTGTAATGGGTTAAAAGCAATAAGGGAGCTTGAAGACATTCTGCTGGGAGCAAGCTGATTCTATAACTCTGTAGGTTGTATTTATCCATTGTTGCAGTGATTTGTAGATGTTACAATACCAATTTGCAATTTGCCATCCATGTAGCAATTTACGAGTTTTTACAGTTTCTGTGACTTTGGCATTTGTCTTCTCTCAGTTTAAATAATAGTGAAGAAGCTCAACTTCCTAAATTAAAGTTGCCTGACTTTATAATTAAACACATAATGAAAAAATCTATTATTCTTGGGGCTATAATTTCAGCCTGTCTGCAGACTCAAGTTGATATTGTCATATCATTTACTCTATATTTATTTGCTAGCTGTTTTCATCATTTTAAAGGAATCTCCCTTCTGGTTTCCCAGCTGATCTCTGACTCTTAATATGTACAGTTGAGGAGAACCTCTGCAATAATAACAGTTAAAAATGGATTCCCACTTTCTCACTTTTCTTCACAAAAATATAAGCTATGGTTTAGCTTTGGATTCAAAGCTTGAAATGTAGGTAAGGGAGCTGGAAAAATCTGTAAATTTTCGAAGATAAGAGGTGCTCGAGCCACCCTGGTAAAGAGCAATTTTCATGCTCTTAAATACATTCTTAGCCCAGTATTATGCATTTTAATAAAACAACGTAAATTAAGGTTCATACAATGTTCCTGGAGTCTCCACTTTTCTCAACACTTTTTGACAGGTATGATGATGATCTGACATACTCTGTTGAAGTTTCATTTTGACTCCTCGGGAGAGAGGCAAGTACACCATGGAAGAATAGTCCTGATGTTTCCTTCCTTTTTGACACTCTGCAGTAGACTGTTGGCAAACTGCTGTTATAGTAATCTTTTCCTTGCACATAGTAAATGAAATTTAGAATTGTCTCTATGCAGTAGCAAGTGAATTGCATTCTGTCTAGGGGAAGAGTCATTGCATGGTGAGTGTGTGGTCAAGGCCATTATAAAGTCCTAATTTTTGTGGTCTTTTTATACAATAATTGCTAGCATTATATACTTGGATTTAAAGCTATAATTTGGCTCATCATTGTAACCTTAAAATGGAGATTTCTCTCTGAAATTTTAAGTACTTTTAAGTAACTTTTTTCAGGAGCATCTAGAAGTTTTCTGTAGATAAGAAGTTTAACATGTAGATGTCCAACCTTCCACTGTTCTCAAGTCTTGACATTATGCAGCCATGATTAACAAGTGATTCTAGGTTATTGATAAATGATCAACAACTTATCAGTCAAATAATTTATTTTGTTTTCTTTTTAAAATGTTATTGTAATTACCCATAATAGCATGCACTGAATGTTAATCTCATTTGAATTGACAGCCCTTTATTCCTTTTTATATATGCTTTTCTTCTGATTTGTAAATGTTTCTTCTTATTTTGCAACCTATTGCTTCATCAGAATGTGGTTACTAGATCTTTTATTTTTCCACTGATTTTATATCCTTTGGGATAGTGACTAAATGTTCCACTACTAGGGAAACAAAGAACTGAGTCTTAGTACACAGGGGGAAAGGAAGGTTTGAGATCCCTCTCCCACTCTGCACCTCATGTTCATAGAGTCGCCATGGGGAGTTGCTGTGGATTGTTCAGACTTCTCTATAGAAATACATCTCTTTAGTTTTACCTCCACTGGTGAATGAGACCTGCAACACCAATTGGAGGAAAGATGACAGACAAGATACTATTCCTGAATTTTGGTGTCTAAATAGAGATAAATTTGCTCCTTTCCAGGAGTAGGGTACTGAGAATTAATGGTTTGATTGTAGTGCCTTTCTGGACGGGCAACATAGCTGTGAAATTGCTGAGCAATCAGCTTACATATCTAAGAGTTGCAGCATGTTTCTACAGTCACTGATAGGACATGATAAAGTCTCACTACTCTGTCACTGCTTCTCATCTGATGAGAGATAAAGATCTGATTTTCAAGGTTCCAGAAGATTTGCTAAAATTCCACCTATCCCCAGAGACAACTCAGGCAACATTTTGTTTGGGAGCAGGTCAACAGCTGTTTAGTTTAACAGCTGAAGTTAATTGTAAATATGTATGTGGCAATTTCTAGGTGAAAAAATATCTTAAATAAAGTACTGATATGTGTTGGGTGTGGTGGTAAGTTGAATATCTGTAGCAATTGCTTCCCACCAGATGGGCTGTAAGGTTGGTGTGCTGGGGCTTGATATTTAGGACATGTAATCTGAAGAAAACAGGAAGGTAGAAAGCAAGGGGCAAACTGTAAAGTAGAAAAAACAGAGTAATGAAAACAGGAACCTTGTTACTGTTTTTCTGCAGTTCCTAAATAACTTTCCTGCAGGGGACGGATGCTTGTTCCACAACAGATGAGGGAGATATGAAGGGGAATATTTTCACTGGAGGGCCAGAGCTGTCCCTCTACAAAGAACATAATAGTTTAAGTGTGATAGATTCTCAGGTAAGAGGCACAATGAGTTTGCAGAAGCCAGCCAAAGTCCATGTCGGGAGCAACAGCTGTGTTAAACAAACTGCTTTCTGCAAGAGTAATACAGATTTCACATTATTAGTGTTTCATATCCCAGTGATATGATGTGTGTGTCTTAAGGGGCTTGCTGTCTAGTGTGCAGCTCTAGTTTGTTCCTTGTTTTTATTAATTCTTTTGATTATGTATGTTATAACAGACTCTGTCATCTACTGTACTGAAACCTTTGGAGCCTGGTAAAAAAGGGAATGTGCTTGTCACTGTGTTTCATGAATACAACTGGTTTCTTCATATTCTCCCGAGAATACAGAGAGGCAAGACTTCACTTTCAGCATCTGTCTGTTATTACTGGCATCTGGCCGTCCACGTGCACATTGCTGGTAATAAACAAGATGCAAACATACTGCTTCATTTGTAGAGTACTCTCCCTAGTTAGCTTCAAGCTTACTCTTCTACCAGCTGTCGCTGAATTTAATAGTAATGATTTGGCCTAAATGGACTGGTGATTGCTACCTGCCAGAGAAGCAGCTGGAAGAAATATCAATACTTCTTTTTCATTTTAATACATGTGCATTTTTTGCTAACCTGTTTTCTCGGGTCAAATATGTGATTGACTCATTACAGGGCTGCATGATCACAACTGGGGACTTCATCAGTCCTCAGCTGTTGTTTACTAGCTATACCATGTCAACAATATTGGATACCATTTGTTCCAATGGTTGCTGCTCTCTTCAGGTATAAATGCTCATTAATTGTGCTTTCATTACTATTTCCCTATTCTAGCTCTAAACCCATTATTTAAAATTAAGTTAGTTTTATTTTTCATGTTTTTTTTCTCTGTTTCTACTCCATCTGCCCAGGAAGCTGGACTTCTCTGAGCTTGAGATCGCTCTAACACGGTGTATCTAGACATGATTAGCAGTTTCACCAAGTCACAGATTTCTGACTGACTAGTGAAACAGGTAAATTCAGCCAGGCTCCTAAGAGCCTGTCTTCTTACTAAATCAATTACTGCTCATTATTTCCTAACAAGTCTTACACCCATTGTATTGTGAGTTTTGCCAGCACTCCATGTTTAAAGAATCCAAGGATTTCTAAGATACTTGGGGCTTAGTTTGTTTATAATATTAGATACAAAACACAAAAGAATCAGAGCGTAACAGCTTCCAACTCATACACACAGAATGTAATGTAAAGAACTTTACATGTAATCCAGTATTTCCTGTGTGGCTTCTCTCCAGCAAAGGCTGATTCAGTGGGTTAATCCCTGGCTCCACATGCTCCCCAGAGCAGCCTGCCTTGCAGCAGTACTCCTGTGTCTGCTTCTGTGGGAGTCTGGAACAATGACTCAGGTGGTGCGCTCTGCCTTCCTAAAATCTGCAAACCATAGAGGTACCATGTTAAAAATGTCATTGTGAGATTGGAAAATGATGTATGCTTTGGTGCTTCTTCATGTCATTACCCTTTGATCAGAAGTAAATTCGTTTGTATTTTAATCTTATCCTTCAAGTTTAAGGCTCTGTTGATGCTGTTGAATGATATGTCACCAGGGTTTTTTTTTGGCAGTGGTTTCTAATATCTGATACAAAATAAATTCAGCAGACCAGGTCTTTGTTACATCTTACTTTCTTCTTGAACTGTTGGTGCATTTCCTTACAGCATGAAAAAAGTGTTTTTCTTTTACTACCAAACAAATGTCTCATAATAACTGACCATTCTGAAAAAAATCAATCAAACATGAGTACATCACCAGGGAATACACAGACTATAACTCTGCAGGGGGCATATGTATAGCTGAGAAGGGAAAGGAGCAGGTGCAGAAAGAGAGAAAGGGCAGAGAGGACAGGCTTTTACTTAAAAAAAAATGGACCTTTTTTTCTTTTCCCCCACTTGAAGCTGTGTGCAAGATTTCTCTTTATATGTGTTGGTTGTTTTCCATAAAGAGATATTACACCTATGCCCAGTTATTTCCATTGAAAACCATTTTTTTTTCATAAAAACTTAAATTATTGTTACTGGAATAGCCCACTGAATATCTGATTATTTGCAGCCACTAAACCAAGACAAAATTTTGTTTAATCTCAAATTATCAGCTTGATAAAGGAATGACATTTTTGTATTTCATTCAGGATTTTAGACTAAAAATTTCTTCAGGTTCTGTATCTAGTAGCATATGAAGAATTAAATGGCTGACTTTCTGCTGGAGGTTCATGAATGGGGTGGTAGAACTAGAAAAAAATTGGTTTTGTGAAGAATTGCACAAAACATTTTTATCTAATGTGTATTTGGTTTCTGTCAGTACTCCAAAACTTGTGGAATTCAGGCAAATGACTCAATTTCTACCTTCAGTAGTAAAGTTGAGCTACTTTGTTTCTACTGTGATTTCTTTTCAAAAATGATCTGCTTTATGATGCATAGCACAGTAGGAGTTTTCTATTAGTTAGGGCCCTTAAGTAGGATTTCTAGTAATGATTTCTGTGCTCTTGTGTTACTGAAGTAAAGTAGGAGTGTAACCTGAAAATTGGAATTGAGAGCTGCATAGGAAGTTGTGAAATGAAACTTACATTGAAGCTTTCATGGAGGATTTGGAACAGGGACTCTGAATGGCTTTAGAAAAGTTTGTCAGGCTTTATTTCAGCCTCAAAATTTTTGCCAAGGTTTTTCTGATGGCTTTAGAAAAGTTTGTCATGCTTTATTTCAGCCTCAAAATTTTTGCCAAGGTTTTTTCTGATGGCTTTGCACGGCACATTGAGACCCACCATTTCCTGTTCAGTTCAGAACCCACTGCAGGGGTCCCTGGCATGGCTGGACCCGTTAACCTAGGTCAGTCCCCCTGGCAAGTACAGTGGCTGCTTGGCAGCCCATACTACCTGTGCCCTTGTTTACCACAGTCATGTACATTCACTGTTTGTTTGGTGTTTAGTGTAACAGAAGGTGTAGTTTCAACTTTTATTTTCAAACTTATTATAATGAAGGGGATGTTTCAGCCTTCAGCCAGACATCTGTGCCTAGTCCTTCACCTCAGCTCTAGGGTGGACATCTGCACATTCATTCTTCATCTTCACCAAAGGCACTTACTTTATCCTTATGGAGGTGAGATTTAGAGTACAATTCAGAGAGAGGACCTCCCCCACCTTTTCTAGTGAGGTGCTATTTTATTATCCTAATTCCCCATCTGTTCATTTATAACAGCTAAGATATGCCTTCCACTGGCAGTCTTGATTAGACTTACTCTTTGGTTTAATATAAAAGTTTCAACAAAACTGTTAATGGCACAGAATTTCTTACTGGTTTTTATTTTCTCTCTTGTTCAACTGCTGAATGCAAAGTGAAGGGGATTAATTCCTTGGATTTGGAGGGATTCGACGTGCACATTAACAGGAGAAAAAGAGATTTCTTATGCAATAGTTAAATTAAGGGCATCTTAACTTGTAAAATTCATGCCTGTCATTTTACTTTTCCTTTGACAAGATTTTTCCTTAGTCAGATTACACAGCCTGATATATTTTCCTTGTGTCCTATTTCCATTCTTCTCCAGCTTAGAGGAACATGATTATGAATGCATCGTGAAGTCCAAAATGAGAGGCAAGGAAGTCCTACACTTCCAGTTAATTTTCACTCCTTTTCTTTCCTTCTGGTCGTTTCACTCTCTCAACTGCATTCATACTGGTTTTCCAAGGATAGTCCTAGAGTTTCACACAGAGGGAAGGGAGTTCGCATTGTCTCTCAATGTAGGGAACCAGTGTGCTGAAAACACTTTCACAAATGTTGACATGTTGGCTATTTTTTATTATTATTTCCATGCAAAATAATAGCTAATACATGGCTAGTTTCCTTCAATACCATTAAAATGCTCAGAGAGGGAAGTGAGTTAAATGTCTGGTAGTCTGGGGAACCATTTTCAGCATCTTCACATGTGGATTTAGGCTCAGTATTCTCAGAGTCAGAATGCTCTGAGACTTCAGAAAAGATGTACAATTGAACAAGAGATGACAGATATTCTGGTTACAAATCATAAGGGAGTCCTTACAGAGACTTTAAATAGTCATAAAGGTTGGCTGGATGCAGGGCTATTGAAAATCTAATTGCTTCATACTATGGTGATGCTGATGGAAGCTGGAGACAGAGGTTAAGGGCAGTAGCTGGTCCTCAGGGCAAAATTCATAACTTTGCAGAACAAATCCCAAGTATGTCATGCCTTGTTCCATACATGGGATTTGCATTAGTCTCTGGATCTGATGGTTGGTTGGTTTGTGGGGTTTTGTTTTTAGGAATAATATCACTCTCCCTGAGCCAGTTAGGAGGCATATTATTTTGTAACTGTGCTAAATGGTAGAATCTGTAAAACCAGATGTTGAGTTTTGACATCTGTTCTAGGGAACGGGTACAGGAGACACTAAATCTCCAAAAATTTGTGTTGTGTTACTCCAGGGATAACTTCATGTCACCCAGAGCAGAATCTCTCAACATGTTAGAAAGAAATTAATGATGAAACATTGGTCTTTTACACTAACCTCAGAGGAACTAGCCAGTGTGACTGCAAGAAGCAACTTTGCAGGAAGAGTGCAACTCCTGCTAAGCCAAGACTTGCTGTTTATTTTGAAGACAGAGCAATAGCCTTCATAGTGCACTGTATACAGATTAATTTATGGATTTGGAGAAAAGTCTTTGCGAAAGTTTCACCTGACAGGCTTATGCTGAAGTTGAAAGCTGTAGCTAGCCAAGGGAGGACATAAGAGTGGATGCAGAGGACAAAGACTAGCTTAAAAAAACCAGGGAACAAGCAATTGCTTGTCAGAAATGCTGTTCTAAATTGGAGAGAAGTATTAAGCAGGTTTCCCAAAGGGGATAGTCCTTGAACATAGATGGTGTGTAATGTGTATACATAACTGGCGGAGAGAGAGGACTAGTTAGTTGCTGATGAAACTGAATTGGGAGCAGCAGAGGCTGTGAAACAAAAAATAAGGGAGACTTGGAAAGATTTCACACTGAAGTATGAGCCCTGGGGTATTAAATGGGCTTTAATACAGACAGTTGCATACCATGATAGAGCAAAAAGGAAAAGTGTTAGTAACATAAAGTTCATTTAAACTGTAAAAGGATAAAATCCAAGGGATATAACTTGAACAGCCTGTGCAGGATGATGCGAAGAGCAAACAGAAGGCTTGTCTTTACTTCTGTCCTTTTCTGTTGAACTGACTCGCATAAGTAGCACCAGATTGTTTTCTGTATTTACATACCTTATTACTTAGCCCACAGAGGATTATTCCCAGTCCTTTTCCTGAAACTATTTCCAAGTATTGGAGAACTGGTTGGTGAAGCAGTTCTAACCACAGATTTTCAAAGCAGTAAGAACTGGGGCAGTTAGGTGATAAAAACTGTCTTATAGTCCTTTTCTCCATTTGTAGGAGTCCAGTTCCATGGAAAAAAGTGACATTTTGCAATATCAGATTCAAAGTAAAGAAAAGTGTTTTGTTTTTTTTTCCAGGTACTTAGGTTTTTCAGCCAAGTTCATGTTATGTTTGTGCTTTCTGGCATTGTTCTGATATACAAGCACAATGTTCAGATGTTCTGATATACAGGTGTGCTGTTGGTGGTGGGGGTCTTCTTTAACTGCATCTGCAGAGAAAGTAAAGTGTCTCTCTATTACACTAGTGCACTATCTGATTCTCCTCTCTGTGGATATAATGTGAATGTATTGCTAAATGCTGCTTGTCCAGTTGTAGACCATGTGTTGAAAAAACCTGAACGTAAACAGGCCTGTTTGTACCAGAGTTGGTGGAAGAGTAAGGGACAGGAGTCTGGTCTGTCCAGCCCTTACTGCCATACCAGAGGTAGGCAGACCCTCTGCATGGTCTGTGACAGCATTTCCCAGCTCTGTCCTCAGCCATGCTTGTGTGTATGATTTATATGCAGCCTCATCCCTTCTTCTCATACAGATGCATGGGTAGTGTTGAGACTGTTCCCAGGGACAACAGAAAACAGGTGTTGGGGCAGTATGTATCACCCAAAAAGCTCTTCCCCGTCTCCCCTGATGAAAAGACAGAAAGCCAAATATAAGCTTCCTGGTGCCTGAATCTGACCAACAGAACACAACTGGCCCTTGGAGTCCTTTGTTGCTGAGATGAAAGAATCTGTAAATCCAAAGTCATTGTCCCTTTTGTTACAGCTGACTTTGGTGACTTTCAGGCCTGATTTTGCAGTATTTCATTTTTACACAACAACCCAGAGGAGCATTGTGCATGCCTGCACAAAGGTAGCCCATTTTTTCCATGATCCCCTTATAATCTTGCATAGAACTGTAGCCTTCCATGGCTGCTGGCCAGGTGAGACTCCAAAGAAATCAGTGCAGTGAAGCAAAGTATTTCATTACTCTTGGTAGTGCAGTTATATTTTATTGTTCTGTCTGTCTTGACTGTCACCTTGGACAGCTTTTCTGGCTCTGGTGGTTGTGGTTTAATCATGGCTGCTGGGACAGACACAGGGTTGTGTATAAATTAATGTGGTCAGCTTGGAGAAGGAAAAAAAATCAATAGTAACTTCAGATATTTTTATTTTGGCTTTTGAAATGGACTGGCAAGAGGTTTTGGTAATAATTTAAATTGCATCTTGGAATTATTTTTAATTATGATTAGGACGACTGCTAAATTTAGCAAGATACAATTAAATTCCAGTTTATTTCATTTGGATTTGTTGCTGATGATCAGTTATGCATGACGTGTGTTTTTAATATTCCTTAATCCTGAATTAATGGTTTGGATAATCAAATTGTATTTAACGTATTAATAATTTTTATCTCAAAATGCAAATAAAAGTATGCAGTTCTGAGCTGTGTGTTATAGTTGCCCCATCATTACAGATGATGAACCCTAACATTCTGCCATTTAAAGCAGCTTTGCAACAGTTGTAGAGCATAATTTCAGAAACTCACTGGAGTTTAAAGGCTGCTGTATGTCTTGGACATGTCTGTGTTTCAAAGAGAGGAGTGGTCACTCAGAGAAAAGGTGACTTTAACCTCTGTCCTGCCTTGGACTCTATGCTGAATGTAATTCAGCTTGGCCTGAATCTGGTACCTACACTGCTGCCACTTAATATCACATTTAAAAACTCTTGTCATCAAAACTGCTGCCATTAAGAACGTATGTAGTGCCTCCAGGAATGCCTCTTTTAATTTAGTAGCCAGGACAGTTACTAGACATCTGTTTGGTTTTCTGCATTCATGGAATATTTTTTTTTAAGTCATGTTTTGGAAAGCTATTGCTTGGAGCATAACAAGCTTATGTTTTCAATAATTAGTGTTCAACATATCACTTCTTCACAAGCTGTTCTTATCTATGTTACTTTCATGGTGGCTAAGAGCTTTTTTGGGGATGTACTTTGTCTATGCACAGAGCTTTCAGGGAGCAATTACTATGATAAGGCACTGTTATCTTAAATTCTGAATACTGATACAGTTTAACTTTCCAGTACATTTTGCAAATAAATACAGTAATCTGAAGTCCCAGTGCCTATGAAGCTCTTGTTTGGAATAACTGGGTGTTTCAACTGAATGAAGACTGATATTGTGCCTTGTGTCTTTACATAATGCAGACAGCAATAAGCATTACTATAAAGACATGCATTTGCAGATCTTTCTTTGCAGAGCAACAGAGATCTCACAAAACGACACAAATGAAGATTGCTACATCCACAGAAGCATCCTGCATGTTTGGCTTTTCAGTGTCTTCCTTTGCTGTCTTACTACGAAAAGCATCCTATCCCTGCAGTCCTTTTAACTGAACTATCTCAGTAATCAGAAAGAAACATTTGAGCTCTTCTCATGAGAGTCTGTTGAATGGCTAGACCTTGAACTTAAAGGGCCTCATCAAACTGCTGTGTTACTTATGTGCCCTTTGGGAAGTCTGACCTACCAGATGTCTTGAATGCATGTACTTCAGGTATTAGATTTTGGATGCCATGCAGAGCAGGAGCAGAGGGAACTCTGGAGCCCTCCAAGATCTGCTGCAGTCACAATCAAAAGTGCTTGTTCCCTGTGGCTCTGGTCTTCTTCCCAGGTTTTTTTCCTCATTACTTTTCTCAAGATTCAAGTCTCATAAAAACTTATTATCTGTCAAGTAGAACTAAGATATTAAAGTATTGCAGCACCCAGATTTAGCCCCCTGAGTAGTAAAAGAGTAAAAACAAGAATGCATGTGAAAAGAGAAAACAGCTAATAAATATATTCCAGTATTTTGACAGTCAGAAATAAGATTATCATATTGCTTTATTGACTAATTCTGCTCTAATAAAGGAAGCTCATTTCAGTTAACAATTGCATGCAAGTTTATCTATTTTTTTTCCCCTGCTCCATCAGTCGATCTAATAAAAAGTAAAGAACTTCCTGTAAACATGGCCTAATTTATTCTTAAGTCATGAACACTAGATGAGTACTGAAACTGTAGGTTTATTGAAAGTACTAGATGTTTTAGGGAAGTATATGATTTATGAGTGATGGAGCCTATATCAGCGGAATATCAAAACTTGTTTTTTAGTTGCGGGGTTTTGATTTTTGGTGTGGTTTGTTTGGTTTTTTTAAACCCTTTCCTTCATTAAAAAAAAAAGTACACAACCATAACAACAAAATACCCTGAGATTTATGGCTTGATTTTGAATTTAAAGAAACAAGCTAAATCTTTGGTCATTTCTCTGTTTTACTTGGTGTTTTTTTTTAAGGAAGTTTTTTAAAATCAGTGCTATGTAATATTTTTGATGCCTGCTTTGGAGAGAGGCTTAACATGGGCTTTTTTAGCATGCCAAAGTCAGAATGAAAAACCCAAGATGAATGACTGTTAGAAACTGAGGGACTTGACTTCCACAGATGAAGCCCTCTGGCACACACCCCCCAGTGCATGGTGTGGTGCTATCCTTGAACTGCACTGAGAAGGAGCCAAGAAGCCTTGGATGCAAAACTCAAGCACTTATTTAACCAGTAAGGCTATTTAGTTGTTTTGTAATGCAATCTCTATTTGGAGAAAATCTTTTGCTGTTTCTTAGGCAGACTGCCCAGAGCAGAGATATTTCTACAAAGAACAGCAGGTGGTATTTGGGGTTTTACTGTTTCTTTACATATTGTTCTTCCATGAATAATATACCATTCTTCTGAATAATACTAATTCAAAAATTTTATATACTAATACACTTTCTTTGAATGTTTATAAGCTCTTCAGTAATTGGCATTGTCAATCTGTTTATATTTCAAATGAAAAATGTTTGATCCTTTCTTTTAAGCTAATCAACTAAAGCTTACAGCCTCCTCAAAACTCTGTTTAGCTAAGAAGGGCAGAATCAAGTCCTGAGAGAGTCTATGTTAAGTCTGAGGTCCCTTTGCAACAGCTATAAAGGTAACTCCTTGAATGCTTTGCCCCCTCCTTGTGCCCTTTTCCCCTAATCCATATGAAGCAAGTGCCTTGGAAAAAAAAGATGGCAACCAGCACTAGGAGTCATCTTCTTTCATCAAGGCCAGGTGCTGCTTCTTGCCACACAAGCCTGTTTAAATTAATACACCTGAATAATTTCCAGGCTCATTTAGCTCAATCAAGCCATATCTCAATGTTGTATTCTGGTTTCGCAGAGCAATTATATTAGTCATTCATGAGGAGCTGTCATCTGAACTGATGCAAATGATGAACTGCATTATTGCTTGCATCTCTAGTTGTAGTTTTGCCACTTAATTTCGGATCTGTCTGTTGCCAACCTGGCTAGCTCAACTGTAAGGCACCAGTTAATGAAACAGAGATTTTAATGGAGAGACAGCTTGTGGCAGGGAGACTTTGGTACATCTTAAGTAGACAAAGCAATGGCAAGAAGCATTGAGACTAGGTCCTCTGAGGTCAGTGCACAAGACCAAGGCTCCAGAAAACTCGATCTGTTTTTCTTTCTGCTGTCATTTCAGAGCATCCCTTAATTTTGTCAGCCCTTTCCTTCTACCTTCCCTCATCCCCTGCTTTGTCTCTTGTAGGACAAGAATTGTCCCTTTTTGTACAGGGTGTCTGGACTTTATTGAGACCTCAAGGCACTGCTGCACCAGGAATAAGTAACAATCAGATGGGAGAGGTTTGTGCCTCGTAACCACTAATAGAAATGAACTTCTCATCCTTCTTTATCTTCTTTAACCAGTATATAGAATCTATTTTAGGCTACAAATTTTGTGACTCATTTGCATTTCTGAGGTCAAATTGCTCCAAACCTCTGCCATTTTTTGAATCCCAAACATCATTTAATATAATAAAAACATACTTCAAAAATAATTTAAGCTGTCTTTTAGCCACACTGCCTGAAGTGTTTCCACCAGATAATTAGATTAACATCCGAGCATTTTTGTCCTTATGGCTTTGAAAAGGCAGAAGCATGGCATTCCAGACAGATTGGATTTTATTACTGTTCTTAGGTTAGAGAGCAGCAAACCATAAGACAAGAAAACTCAAAATGGTAAAATTTCTATCAGTACTCCTGTCCTCTTTCTCAAATGATTCAATCCTGAGCTTATTGTTCTCTGAGAAAATTGTCTCTGATGTCAGAATCATTAAAATTACCATTAATGGCATTTAGTCACAAGACTAAGTTTGATATATTAAACCTCTTTTGCATATGTGGTTTTAGCAAAGGTTTTAGCCTCTGAAGAGAAGAATGTCTGCAGATGAAGGAAAATGGCTTTTGGGGTAGCTTTGGTTTGGATGTTCTTGAAATAATGGGATTCTCCCTTAATATAATCAAAAGCAAAAGCAATTACTGAATTACTAGGAACGTTTCTGAAAGCTGTTTGCCTATGAGATTGGTGCCTGTTTCCTGAAGAGAGCATGAGGGGTGGCGTGTTTAATACTCCTTGCACAGCACAGAATATGAGGAGTGCTTGACTGTAAGGGAACATAACCAAACCAGTCTGTTTTATTTATAAAATATGTTTGCCTGTTCCATTGCTCTGTGTAAGGTTTGTTAATGAAGAAAAACATATATTTAAAATTTTAAGAATCTTTTAAATACTCAACAGGAAATAGGTTTGAATAAAAGGGTATTTTGCAGCAGGGACAGATGAAACAGTCAGGGAAGCAGGAACAGACTTGACTCCTGTGCTTTTGCCTGACTCTTGTACATATGTGAAAGAAAGAGAAAACTGTTGTTGCTGCTGTTAGACTGGCAAAATAGAAGAAATTAACCTTTGTTTCATGTATTTTCTGTTGTGTAGGGAGACAGGCTCAATCCTAAACGTTCTGTGAAATAGATTTTAAAAGACAATCTTGGTAAAAGTCTAGGCTTTCTGCATACTATAAAACTGTATTAACTTATCTCCATCTTTCTCCCATCGTCATTTAGGAATAGCCCTAAAACCATTCCTTCTTTGCAGTTGTGTATGTTAGGTGCAAGTATTGCTTTCCTTATTGAAACAGACTGTAGTGAAATTTAAGCTTAAGCTTGTGATGGCTGGGGGGAAGCTTGCTGTCCTTAGATGTCTCAATACCTGTATTGCAGAGAAGGGAAGAATTTAGTAAAGGACTGTTAAATTTACCTTTCTTTTGCTTCTTTCTTTGAAACAATGAAATTGTATCATAAAAAGCTTTTTAAGGGAAAGTAATAAAGCCTTATGGTATTATTACACATTGTGCTCTTAACACAATATGGCTTTTTTTTCTTAATCTTCTATTCAGTGATCTTATCCAGGTTACCTATATTTTGTATCTCACAGAAAAGTATTTTGCTGATTTTCCAT
The DNA here is from genome assembly GCF_020740795.1 of Apus apus. NCBI lineage: Eukaryota > Metazoa > Chordata > Aves > Apodiformes > Apodidae > Apus > Apus apus. Next base: position 11,856,990 of record NC_067294.1, on the reverse strand, counting down.
TAGTTTAGATGGATTGTTCGCTAAGATTCAGATCTTTGTTGTTACTTAGCCATATCAAACAGCCCTTTCTTTTTAAACAAAAAAAGGGTTTTCCTCACTTAGAAGATCCTATTTAATCATAGTTTCAATCACATGACTAACTAAAATCTAACATTGCCATCTAGTGTCCAAATACTGGATTATTTACACTTGTTTAGTTCAGTGGTGCCCAATAACCTTTCTGAATATCATTTGCAACTGCGAGATGCTCAATTGATAGAAATGTTGTTTGCTTCTAATGGTTTCATTTCAGTTGTCTTTTTTTTTTTTTCCAGAAGAATAACTTTGTGCCTAACATCATAATAACAGTGAGTATTTTACAATGAAGCCAAAAGTCTCAGCTTTTGGACAGTTTCAGAAGGGTTGTGATCAGTGTTGTGAAGAGTCAGCTGGGATGGGAAGTGCAGAGAAAAAATGGTGCTGTCTTTGCTCTTCCTCTTACTGTTTTGTTAGAAGCTGTTTGAAGAGTTGACATCAATTAGTGTTTTACCACACAGTCTGATTCAACTGGGGAAAAAATAAAAATCACTTGGAGAGGGTTCACTGGCACTTGTGTGACAGGAATGGTCAAAGTTACCCTAATGAAACAAGAAGAAAGGAAAAACATTAAAGAAAAAAAATATTTCTGTTTCTGTGGAAATAATGCGTTCAGGATACTGAGAAGAGTAAACTTCTGCCTCTACATGCAGCTTGTGTTAGAAGATTGCAGTCCCGTTACCCTGAGGGTGTATGTGCATTGAAATGAAAGTCAGAGCTTTGTAAGGGAAAACTTGGAAATTTTCATGCAGCTGTAGCTACCCAAAGGCTGGGTTACAAGTTCTTTTCTGAATACAATGAAGTATCATGGGGAAGGTCCATTTCTTAATAGTGACCTCAGCTTGCAGAACTCATTGCCTATGGCTCTGAGCATTCTGGCTGGTAGAATAAGCATGCTAAGTGTGCTGCCATTCCTAGTGTAGGTGCTTGTAACATAAGCAAATATAATGAATGGTAACGTACCTCTGAGAGATTCAGTTTAGAGCTGTTCACTTCTTCAGTGAAATGAACTGCTGCACTGAAAACTGCCTTCAGAATTGCAGCCTGATAGCCCCAAGCTGACTGTCAGACTGTACGTGTCTCTGCTGCTCCATTGCTCCCCCATGGTTTATTATCTTTTACGTATTCCTACCGTTAATTTTTCTTTTCCATCTTTCTTCAAAACAAAACATGAGCTGAGGTGCCTTAACCACCTTTTCAAGAGCACTTTCTTTAGGGTCTGTCTTCCCAGCCTGTGGCAAACAGGAGCCTTTAGCTCAGCCTTCCTCCAGCTGTGCACACCTGCACTGTGGCTTCAGCGGGGCTCAGCACAATGTTAATTGTGGACATCAGCTCCCCAAATATTACACTCTTTCAATGTAACTGCAGAATATTCCGCAGTCAAAATCTGTGGTGTGGTCATAAGTCATCGTTATAACTTCATTTTTGCTAGAGCTGAGCTTTATGGAAACCTGTTTTGCCTGTATTTTTAGAAGATTTCTTATTACTGCCATTTTCCCTTCATAAATATAGATCAATAGATGTGAAAAACAAAAGAGGCATCTCCCTTAATGAAGAGGTTGTATTTAATAGTGTCTCAATCTTTGAAATTTTATGTAAAAATTAAAAATTGGGAGGAAGTAATTCAGGCATGGTTGTTAACATCCCTATAGGCCTGTGCACTTGTTCAGTTAAGAGTAACTTCACTTCTCCGCAGTTTCGTGAGCGCTTATAAATTGCTCCAGTGGATGTTTTGTTTACTATTTTTTTATGTAGTGCTCATATGGTTCTTATTCCTGCCTAATGAGATAATACAAGATCTAAAAAGATACTCAAATTTGCTAAATCATATTGCAAGCTTTGCTTGCATGCATGACTAAAGCAATTTTGGTTTGTCTTTGTTTGGTTGGGTTTTGTTTGGTTTTCCTTCCCCTGAGTGTTTCATTCTCTGCTGTTCAGTCAAATCTTATGTAACTTTTTTAAGCAAGCATCATTTTGTGTGTTCTCATTGCTACAATATTTAATACTTAGTTGACATACAAGTTTGCTTATTTGTAATGTGTATATATTGTAGGAATGTAGACAAATTAGCTTTGCAAATTTCTAATCAAGAAAAACTATTTAATATAAGAAGTAAATGTTGCATTTACCTGAATTGGAAGCAACTTTTTATAAGCAATATTTTTTCATTGGCTTTCTTGCATATATTAGCAGTAAGTTTGCATTCCTCTGCACTTTAAGTTACTTCAAATACCCATGCCTTATGGTATGGAGAGTTCTGTTTTCCTCATTTCAGCAGCAGGCATTGGCACTAGGGAGGTGAATCTATTCCTCCAGAAGCAAAGATCTTGCAAACTCATTCTCAAAGTTAGGCAAGTTGCGAAATCACTGTAAGGTATAGACTTGTGCTGTGAGCTCAGATAAGGCTCATCATCCATACATAGCTACAACTGTCATGGGTTTTTATGGGAGAGAAAATCCCCTGGGTCACACTGGTTCACATTTTAGGTGGAAGAAAGGCATTTGTAATACGGGTGAAATCAGCCAGTAAAAAGTTTTGTATCAGAGGTCAGAGAAACATAACAGCAAGGGAGTTCACCCACTGACCAGCCATGCATGTGTTCTGCCGGGCACTAAATAACACCAGACTCTGACATTAGTCATCTAACGCATAAGTCAGCTGCTATCCCAAGACTTGTCAATTAACCAAAAGCAATGCCTTCAGCAGCTCTGCTGGGTGATCTGTGTGGGATGTAGCTGGAGCAAGATTAGTCCTTTGCATTCTGGTGCTCTCAAAGTTGCCATAAATAGCATGTGAATTAGCCCCGCATCCCTTGGCATAGCTACAGATTCTCATCCCAAACAAAATGATATTAGAATTGCAAATCATTATGAATACTATCAAGCAATCAAAACCTGATATAGAAATATATGCAGAGATAAAGCAGATATTGTATTATCCAAGTTTAATGAAAAATGCCTGTTACTTTTGTACTCATACATTCATTTGATCTATTTTTCAGGCTTTTTGTGATGAAAAATCTGAGCACAGTGACTCATGAAAAAAGACTATTCTCTGACCATTTTCCTTCATAAATATCGGTTGCATATTGGAGCCCATCTCTATTTAAAATCAATTTACAGAAAGAAAAGATATGCTGGAGTTACTTTTGTACTGTTTGTCTTGCAGACTTTATTAAACACCTCCAAATGTTTAATTTTCTTTTTGCTGGTAATATTTCCTGTGACTCTCAAAAGAGATTTCTACATGACAGTGACAAGAAGAGGATTTTTTAATATTATTTTTTTCTGAAATGGAACAAAACCCAAAACACTGTAGAGGTTGTTTGGTTTTTTTTTTGCAGAATCACAGAATGGTTTGGGTTGGAAGAGACCTTAAAGATCATTTTGTTCCAACTCCCTTGCACGGGCAGGGAAACCTCCCACTAGACCAGGTTGCTCAGAGCCCCATCCAATTTGGTCTTGAACACTTGCAGGGAAGGGGCATCCACAGCTTTCCTGGGCAACCTGTTCCAGTGTCTCGCCACCTTCACAGTGAAGAATTTCTTCCTAATGTCTAATCAAAATTTCCTCTCATCCAGTTTTAAGCCGTTACTTCTTGTCCTATTCCTCCATGCCCTGGTAAAAGGTCCCTCCCCAGCTTTTCTGTAGGCCCCTTCAGGTGCTGGAAGGTCAACCCCTGTAAGGTCCCCCCAGAGCCTTCTCTTCCCCAGGCCCATCTTTGTCAGCCTGTCCAATAAAGCCTATTTTAATATAGGTAAAGGCATTTAAAATTAGTAAGTCTCTAGGAAGCAACTGTTAGTGCCATTTGAGGAATGAGCAGCTTCTGTGCACCTGGCTAACTCTTAAAAAGTCAAAGATTTGTTATTTGTGAGGCTTATTGTTGTATACATTCATGTAAAAATTATTACAGCTATTTTAGGAACTGTTTTACCCTTTCACAACAGATAAAAGAAATATAGGTTGACACTCTGTATTATTAACCCTGAGTAACATTCCAGCAAGATACAATGTTAGCAGCTACCCATTTCTGTAGTTGAGAAAAAGGACTGCAAATATATGATTTCTCAATCTTTTAACAAAACTCTCAGGTGCACTGTTTCAATCAGCTAATCTGTCCAATTTGCATGTGTCTTTATAAGTACTTCTCATTTATTAGGTTCTTAACAATAACTTCCAAACAAGTTTTTCAGATAGTTACACTTGCATGACTCAAAGTCACAATATTTACAGCCCCTTGTCTCTTATGATGAGGACATTTACAGCTATAATAACTTAATTGCAAACATTTCAAAATAGCACATTATGTTCATTATTAGGTTAGTGCTCCTTTCACCAGCTTAGAAAATCATCCTCTCCTTTTACACATAAACGACCATATTTCTATTTCCAAGGTGGTATGAGTTTTGCCTCCTTTTTGAGTATTTCTGTTTCTTTAGTGAAAAGCACAACACATATCTAGGCCTTTCAAAAACCTTACTGATTTTTATTGGTAGACCTGTGTTAGAAATAACACCACAGTCTTTATATAACTGTATTCATCCTACTAACTCTAACATGCACTAACTGTGTTAGTATAGTTACCCCAGCACTATGGAGCTCTGTGGTATTGTCAGAGTTTGCATATTTTGCTGCTTTATACTAAGACTGTGATATTTTGCTTAAATAAATGTAAAGCTAAGCTGCTTTCATTTTCAGCTGTTTTACATTTGACTGCCTTTTGAGGTCCTTGATACTGTCTTAGTGGGGCTGCCTGCTAAGCATCCTTGGGGAGCTTTGACTCCTCCTTTTTGGAGTGTAGGGCTAAACCAGTTGTTTTGCTTAACCAGACTGGTTAGGTGTTTATTTCTTTAAAAGATGAGTCAGAAATTAATAGACAATATGAAGGTAATCATAGGAGATACTGATATTTCACAAGGCTTGATCACTTCAAAATACTCCTGAACCAGTAGACAATAGCTAGGCCAAGTAATTTCCATGGGGGAAAATATATCTTAAGGTTGTGTTGAAAATTAACATACGAGAGTATTGGCTTACATGAGTTTTGGTCTTTGTCTTTGGGGTGCTGTGTTAGACACCCAGGCCTGGAAGGGTAAATAGTCCTGACTCTTCAGGGAAGCAAAGGCTCTGACCAAGGAGCTCTGACAGGAGTGAATTCTGGTCAAGGCACTAGTCTGTGAACTTGCCAACTGAGGCAGGAGGTTGTGTTCCCCTCTTACAGCAGCTGAACATCATCAGAGAGATGACACCAAGCAGGTGGAAGTGGCAAGGTGTGGATGGGGTATGAAGCTTGTATGGGGAAAGACTGGGAAAATACAGACAAAACATCTATTTTAGCAAGATCAAACTGTAAGATAAAAAATATATAAAAAGCATCAGTGAAATAACTTGAATTAAAATTAGTGTATTTCAATTATGGTTCTTCCCCAGCTGGTTCAAGTCAAAACTTTTTCTTCTCTCTATGTCCATCCATCACTGGGTTTCATCTTCTCAGCCTTTAAGAGTTATCCTTTAGTTATTTTCCCTCAGGCTATATCTCAGTACATAACACTGTCATTTATTCTTTTCTAAAGTGTTCTATGGAGCTTTCCTGCTGCCTAAACCCACTGATATGACTAGTTAAGCACTGTTTGCTTAGCAGTTGACTAGACAACAATCTTCTAAGTGACACTTTAAAAGGTATGACTGATGTGAGTGGTTTTCTTTAATGGCAAACAATGACTGGAAGATCACAGAATCACAAAAGTACCTTGGTTGGAAAAGACCTTAAACATCACCAAGTCCAACCAATCAAGATATTTAATGCACAAATAGCAATAGGTATTAAATATCTGGTTTAGTTAATGTGATCACTGAATTCCAAGGAAAAATTATAAGAAATTCTATACCAGCTCTATTTCACTGTAGCACCTAGCATACAGGTGAGAAATGGTTAAATCTGTGCAGATGGGACTGAGGAATTTCCATTAAAAAGAATAAAGGTGATCTGTTACTTAGCATCTGGACTTGTATTCTAGATTTCTCAAGAGTCTCTTCTTTTAATGTTGAACAAATAATTTCTCACTGTAGTTCTATATTCTTATTGTCTCATTCTCTTGTTACTTTGTTCAGTGAAATCATGTATTCATTCAAGGAGGAGCTTTTACATATTTTGATGTTACCTTTCTTCGCACAAGAAAGGTCTTACTGTTTTAAGTAGTTTCTTGAGGTCTTACAAAGAAACAACTGGTGTGGTGACATCTTGCATGTTCAGTATTAGACCTTGCAAATCTGTAGCAGAAGTGTCATCTTTACTGGCAGATGAACAAACAGTCATCCAGAAGGCAAGTAGATATAAAAGATGTGCAATCTGACCAAAACAAATTATGTTCAATTTGTTAAACATAAACTGTGTTGGTAAGTTAAGATTAACCTTAATTATAAACTGAAAGAAAGAGAGAAAAGGAAAAGGAAGAGAGGCAGGCATTGCTGGCATTGGCAGGCTTTTATTTTTTTTACCAGAGTTTTGTCCACTCCAGTCAGAACACAGTGATGGTGATGTTGTTTGATGCCAGTGAGTCAGGCTGGTCAAACATCTTTTCTCCCATAATAGCTGGAGAGCACAAGAACTCCTGGAGTGGCTAATTATGAAATTATCTGTCTCTAAGGAAAATTTCTCCTTAACTGCATGAGCTGGCTTATTCCCTGAAGGAGGAATGTTTTATATTCCTCATATAATTATGCAAGGGAACTTAGTGCTGAAAGAGATTTCTCTTTTTTTTATAAAAGTAGGTTGATGTAAAAAAATTAAAATCCATTTTCAGAAGAACTGTAGGCACAAAATAAGTAATGTGGAAAGGAGACAAAAGGTGGGGAAAAAAAAATATATTCTCTTCCAGATTTTTAACTTTTATTTCAAAGGGTGGCTGTGCGTTGAATATATTTTCTTTCAGAAATGGCTAATAAGAGTGTATTTCATATTGACTGTGGGGGGAAAAGGAGAAATCGAGACTGGAATTGCATAGCTTCTCTCATGCCTAAAATCTAGACTTGCTAGGTCTAACCCACTATAGGCTTGAACCAGCAGGGTAAAAACCATTTTCGGCTAATCTCAAACATGACAGCTAGGAAAAAAAGTCACTGATTTCTTCTAGCCATAAAAACTCTATTAAGTTTGTAGACAGTAATAGAAGTTAATTGAGTCTTGCTGTCCCACAGAGACCATATAAAAGCATAACCAGAGCTGAATCAAGACCTTTGTGGTTTTGAGTGTATCAGTTTGCATAGCATGGTCTACACCCTGAGGATGGGCTGAAGTTAATAATTGGTCTAATTAATTAATCAGATGTCTGCAGAAGGGGCACAAGCCAGTGTTGCCTGTGGTCCTGAGAGGTTGTTGTTAACATTAAAATAGGAAATCCCACTTCTCTGGTCAGCATTGGTGACTCCCAAAAGAGAGTGAGCACTGTCTTGCCACAGCACTGAGCAGCAGTGTTGAAGAGAGTAGAAGTTTCCAGCTTTTTTTATGCTTAACTTGATGCTGCTTCTGTGATTCTTCTGTGAGAAACCCCTGGGACACAGGAATGAGCCAAGTGCTGCTGCAGGGATGACCACTTCAGCTTGGGGTGTTTAGACAGGCTTTACCTTAGGGCAGAGGGAGGATCTTGTAGCAAAGCCAAAGAAACCTTACTCATAAGCACTGATACAGGATGTAAGATTCACAAGGTTGTGACAGATCCAGTCATAGCTGGGAACATCAGAAGAGTTTGATCACTGCCTATACTTGTCCATAGGGTTAGGTCATCACTTCTGTTTGGCTTTCAGGGGCCTGGATGGTATTTTAAGAAGGTGATTGTGTGGATCAGCATTTCAGAGAGGGTAGAATGTTTGAACAGAACAATGGAGGCTTGGCTGGTTGTTGGGCCCTGCTGGCCCACCTCTCAAGACTACCATTCTGCTATCATGTGTTATGACCAGACACCAGGAGCAACATAGGCACATCCACTCATAACTGCCTTGCTCCAGCAGGTGAGAATGATGTATGTGTTTGGAAACAGGATTAGGAAACAGTCGATTAGTGACTACACCCAGGATAATTATGGCATTAAGGAGGCATGCAGTGTCTTAAGCAATAGAGTACATGTAAGAAAATTTTATTTGTAAAAAAACCAACCACCACTTAACTGTCATACATGCAGCTCAGAACAGCTTTCACAAGAAGTTGTAACTATAATGAGAACAATTGCACTTCTAAAGAAAGGGGTGAAAGTCTCTTCAAAAGGTTTCAGCAACTACAGGGCTATCAAAATGCTGCTTTGCTTTGCAAAATGTTAAGTTGGCACACATACATTATTTAAGCAATTTCTGAAAGCCAAATGTCTGCAAAGGCACTGAGATTGCATATAAATTCTGAGGTGCTGGGGATAGTGCTGGAGACAGGTACAGAGCAGTGGAGCATAAGAAACGCAAACTGAATTGCAGAGCATACAAGCAGCATTAAAGAAACGTACCTCAGCTTCTAGTCAGTGAATCCAAACGTGTTGTACGTTATGCAGACTGCTTAGCAATTTGCATAATTATAAACTCCCCTTGAAACAGTAAACATTACTGCAGTATTCAGTAATACAAAAAACAACATTAATATGCATTGGTGATTTGATTTTTTAATTTTACCAGGGTCTTTAAAAGCACTCAGGATTTGGAACAGGCAAAGTAGAGACCGTTTCAATAACAAATAATCCATATTAGAAAGAAACAGAGCATGAAAAAACTTCCTGTTCTAATATAAAATAGTTGTCTTGTTGACTTTTGAAGCTGTTTCTGGTAAAGTTTTATTTAACACTTCAGATATATTCTTAAACTCCTCCAAAGAGTAATCCATTAAACCATAGACTGCCAATATGTGAGCGGGTTCAGAAAAGATTATTGCTCCAGATAGCAGACAGTATGATTATGTTAAGGTACTGTGCTGTGTGGCTGTGGAGCAGAGGAGCTGAATTAGCAGCAGAATACTAATGTGGATGGTACTTCATGGAGGACTGCAGAAGAGCTCTTTCCAGGGAGATTCAGGGAAGAAATATAGTTTAAATATGAAAATGAAAGAGTACTCAAGGAGACAGGAATAAAAAATTAAGCATTATATTAACAAAACAAATCAGAATACTGATTTGGGAACTTTTGTCAGCTTTATGCCTGGTTCATATTTCTAAGGAATGCTTGGTTTGGGAAACAGCTGGGGAGTGAAGTGAAACAGTGAAAACTGTTGTCTCGTATTTCCTCAGGTAACTTTTGTAATAGCTTCAGGTAGATTTGAAATGTTTTGTGGAAACAAGGTGGAGGGTAAGTGACCACACTAATGTAAAGGTTGCAGAGGAAATTCAGTGCCAATGTTAGGTACTAAGAGGTGTACCTGGCAGGCAGCCACAGGAGACACAGCTTTATAGTCATGGAGCTCAGAGCAGTGTTTCTCAGAGGTTGCCTGTGGATTCCCCTTCAAGTACTGAAAGATGAAATAAGGAAAAAATAATGCAAAGATGGACTGCTTACAATGTCTAAAAAAAGGGGTTCAAAGGGATGCATGGCAGTTAGTAATGCTGGTGAGTCAGTTCTCTGCTTTTGCCCTAAGCTGTTAATTGCAGGGCTATTGTGTGAATATTGAGAAAAGCACTGATGTGTTTGCATTTGCCTCTGTGAGGGTTTTGAGTCACACTTCGCCATTCCCTGTTTCAGAGGAGTTGAAATTCCTTAATTCCAGTCTTTAAAAAAAGCTTTTAGAAATCAAATAAATAAAGCAAGCATCAAGCATACAAACAACTATCAAGGAAACAAAACAGAAACTGAGTTTCTATGCAAAAGAAAAAATTGCCCTAGCAGAGAAAACTACCTCTTTTTTTTTCAACAAGAAAATTGACGTAACAAGAAGTAATATGTAATCTTGCTTGCTTTCTGTTCCCAGCAAACAGAAAAGCTGCTAGCTCAGGCAGTGAGGATCCAGTTAATTTCCTACATCCTCAGGCCAATTAGACAAGTTGAAAAATCAATCTTTGTCAGTCTTGTCCATGGGTATGAGTTGGGCGGGGGGGAGTGGTTGTGATGGCTAAGAGCAGTTTGCTTCAGAAAGATAAGAAAGTTAATGCTGTATTTTCCTTCATCTGTGCAGTGATATTATTAAGATTTCCAAAAGGTTCATTTAAAATACTCTTTTTACAAAATATAGAAGACTCAAGTCTCCTCTTTATTTTTCTTATCTATTTGCAATCTTCTTATTAGTGTAACCCTTAATGAGGTTTACCTGCAAGTGATCACTAACTGACTAAATCCACAGTGACACCTTATTTGTATGGTAATTTCAGGAGGATTAGGAGGGTGTGGACTAGGAAGATGTACCAATATTTGAGTTCTATTGTATTTCTGATGCTTAGTTTGGACAATAGCTCAGTTTCTTGTTCTTACCATCTTTTGTGGATGAAGTTCTGTGCAAATCTTACATGAATTTAAACTTCTGAGCTATTGAGCACTAGTTAATGCAGATAGTGAAGCTGTAGGGCAAGGGCTACCAAACTTCCTGACCCTCAGACCCATTTTCTAGATTGTTTGCTGTTGCTGATGTCCATATCCTTTTGTAAGTTTCTTTGTGTCCCTGTATTTTACAGACCAAGACCTTATATACCCCATTGTCCCTATAGCCATCACTGTTCTCAAACAAAGGTAATTTTGGCGGATTCCTGCTATTATGGTTAATAATTGAAGACCTCTGGGCTCTACGGAAGGGTAAGGTTTTGTTTGCTCATTAATAAGCACACGTATCTGTGTTTCCATGTTATTTTCTACCAATCGACTTTATCTTCCCTTCTCAGAGATGTGTCAATATTTAGATAACATTGTTCTGGGAATTGCCTGTTCCTGTTTCCTCAGCTTTTGCCAACCTCTGGTTCAGCAGCCAGTGCTCACTGTCCTGCCCTCCCTCACCTCTGATTACCAACACCCTTGAGTTATTTTGCACTTGGGCAGATTTTTCTCCGGTGTTGTGTATGAGACAGATACCTCCAAACAAATGCAGTAATTTGAGGTTATCTAATTCTAAATGGTCTCAGTCATTCTGAGAACACTCTTTTAATAGTTTCTCCACCAACTACAAAACTGAAGATAATCCAGCATTCATTTTTTTCAGTTTACAAGGGCTAACAAAGGTAGGTGAAATTTTACTGGTGCTATACACATGTAAGCAAATAGTACAACCTTTACATTTGCAGAATAGCACACGTGTTATGTTTGCTCTCGGGCTGCACCACTACTATTCCTGCCTGGAGTTCTTTGAAGCATCAGTTAGAAGCCAATCAGCACTAGGTTTTCTCCCTGCTTCTTGTTTTCAGTAAGCTTTTTAATTATTTGAGTTGACATCCTGATAGAGTGGGCCTGTTTTTTGGAAGTGCAGACCTGGACCTGCCTCTCTGTGTGCAGGTTGGGCTTGTGTGTGTCTGTGCTGCTCTCAGAAAAAATCTTTGGAAAAGTTGAGAGTCTTTGCTAGGCACCTAGAAGTCTCATCTTGAAATAAACTTTAGGTAATGAGTAAACCAGGGAGGTTGTTTTCAGTGGTTTAATAGAGTTTATATGCCCAGATCAAGCAATGTAAGTAAGAAACAATTAAAGAAAAACTGATGTTTTCTTGAGTGTTCTCCAGGGTGCCATCAACAACCATATTTTGCTGCCTGCAGTTGGTCTGTTACCAATTGTTACCTTTTACCACAGGTATTCTTTTATTTCCCTTCCCATTGTTTTAGTTAGTTCATGAATAAGGAGAATTTAATTTGCCTCAATCTTAGTGCTATTGCATTTTTAAGTAATTGCAGCTGATATGGGACTATCAGAGCTTAGCATATTGTAATATGTATTAGCTGCTCCAGCTGGCTCTTGTAAACAACCTCTTTCAGTAATATTTCATTTCTATGCAGCTGGAGGTTTGCCTGAGCATGCAGCATCCACGTTTTGGCCTATAATAGTTAAAACTACCTTTGAAAAGCAGAAATTCAGGAAGATAATATTTGCATATACTGGGCAGTGTTCATGGTCCTGTCACACTGAAACAATTTTACAGCCTCTTATTTAAAATTAATTTGTGGATTTGTGTCTGTTCTGGATTGAACAGCAAACTGCCAGCACTTGCTTAAGAAGCATCTGTGGAGCAGGTAAGGATGGAGTTTTTCTCCGAAGCCATCCTCCCCTATCCTCCATCTCTCTGCCTCTCCTCCTCCCTGTGTGCACAGTGAAACTTGATTAGCATCTGTCAGAAGATTATACATTGCTGTCCTCAGAACTGGCCTTTCTATACTAAGTGTACAGCTTGCTGTTTGCAAAGTGAAGTGTGGGTGGATGCTCTTTATTATTACTTTTGACTAAGTCATTATATTCTTTATACCAAAAGGCTGCTCAGATAGTTCCACTAGGAATTGCTCATAAAACCAGCCAGCACAGAAAGTGGAGAGCTAATACAGTAATTTTCTACCTGGTCTGGAATTTAATTAGCCAGAGAGAGGTTTGGGGAGCTCTGAGGCTTCCTGAGCAACGTGGCCAGTAGAGTGTGGGCCTCCTGTGTGTGTGTGTGTGCGCGCACGCGCTTCCAGGCCAAACTCCCCTCTGATTTAAGCCTAGTCAGAATTTTTTTCTGGTTAGAAAGAAGGGAGTTGGCAGGTTTTGCATATATCAAGGCCAAATATCCTATTAAGTACATGCACTTCTTCTCTCTTAATTAGCCTATTGGCACATTGAGTAAGCTTCTATCAAAGCATTTGAGGACATGAATCACTGCTTTCAAGCACCTTCGGCAACAGACGTACTCAGAGCTGGAAATTTGACCTAAAATAGTCCTTAAATTACATAAATCAAACAGATATAGAAGCTGTAGGTCGTCTACTTGTAGTTTTGCAGGATCACAGGTTTTATGACTTACCATTGATCATATATTCTTTGTGCTTACATGGTGTCTTGTCAAAGCCTCTCAATCATTTACAAGCATTAAACTGTTCACTTGTTGTAAGGTAGGTGGAGTTTTATTTGTTTTGTAGAAAAATGGACAAAACAGGAAAAAAATAACATGATAATATGTAAGCTTATTCATGTTGAAAGGTTCAGATGCTGTATATACTTCAAAATCACTCCTCTTCAGTGCCTTTTTGAGTTCTGCCTTTTCTCTGTTCCTGTGTCAGACCTGCCCAGGACAAAAAACTGGTATGTGAAGGTCTTTCCTGCACTGGTCTCTTCTCCTTGATTGTCTCCCTCTGTTATATCTGCTGAAGTTGACTGGCAGCTGGCATGGCCACCAATTTAAAATCACAGAATGGTTTAGTTTGGAAGGGGCTTTTAAAGGTTATCTAGACCAACCCACCAGCATTGAGCAGGGATGTCTTCAACTAGATCAGGTTGCTCAGAGCCCCGACCAACCTGGCCTTGAACATTTCCAGGGACAGGGCTTCTAAATTTACCCAGATTTTAGAAAACATGTAGGTGGTGTGACAGCTATGGTTACTACCACCAGCGGTGTGATAGTGCTAGGAAATTAAGCAAGATGTAGACACAAAAAGTGAGAATACAAGAAAAGCAGTTATATTTACTAAGTAGAAAGTGCTGTAAAAGTAAAAGCACTTGTGAAGAAGCATGTTTTCCCTCTTTTGTTTCATTGTATTGTGATAGTCTCAGAAGACACAGGATCTATAACAAGAAATTTCATATTTTGACTATATTTATGAGGAAAAGCAGTAGTCTAGTCCTAATCTTTTTTCAGTGCTTATTGTCTGCAAGTTGTTGAGAGTGACCAAAGCAATAGCAGGCAAAATGGTTAGTTTAATAAAGTATGTAGGAAATCTCTGGTAGTGTAATCTGACCCTGAGGATTGTTGGAGGACTGTCTTTCCTAGAAAAGCATCCTTTACATCTTGTGCTTGATAGCTTATACTGTTTCATGAGTTGGTTAGTGATTTTGTCTACCTCCAAGACTAAAATACCAAATAGCTCAAGTTGTTGTACAATGTGTTTTATTTGCTGTTTTGGTTAGCAGCAACTCGTGTGTCTAATCATCATAATGATAGGGGAAAATTATTTTTTTTACTCTGTACTGTGATAAGGGAACATGAGTATTGAAGCTGTTGTGGTTTGTGCATAAGAGCTGCAAACAAGATGGTTTGAAGTAATGTCTGTGTTGCCCTTGCTGTTGCAATCTGCAAAGACTGGTCAGTTACTACTACTCTAGAACTGACTAATAGTATTTCACCTTAAAACTCACCACAGTCAAAATAAATGTTTTTCAGTACAAAAGCAAGTAGGGATTGTCTTCTTTGGTAATAGGTGGAGTTAAATGAAGTTTAGATCAGCTCCTGCAGTAGCACTGGTCATTTACAAGCTGATGAAAACTGTAACACAACCTTTAACCAGCTCCCATTTTAACTTGGAGCTACATGCATATCCTTTCTGCCTCTCTGCAACTGAAGCTCTTAAAAGCTAAAGGCACTCCTATTTGACATGAAAAACAGGTTTTTCAGTACAGTGTTTGTCCTTAGCACCTGCCTTTGCTACCTGTGATGCTCTTCAAGTAACAGTGGACAGGTTTCTAAAGATTCAATTCCTGAGCAAAGATGGATTCTCAGTGCTGTCCATAGCAACCAAGTAATTCAGATGTAATTTAAATGCACAGCCTCTTTAGCCCACTGCTGCACAGAGTTTTGCAGTTACACTTGATAGGTGAGGGGGAGTGAGCCTTGGTACAGCAGTTTTAGAAGTTGCTAACCTCAGCTCTAGGTTGCTGCCATGAAGAGGAATCAGCAGGAAGGTTCAGAGATGCTGCCACAGAGCAGTGTCCTGGTCGGAGCTGAGCCATGAGCTGGTGCCCTGAGGAGCTGGAGGTTTGTGCACAGGCATGTGTTCGGAGAGGAGGGGTGGTGACCTCTGGCAGAGGAGCCAGGCAGAGAGCTCAGGGACATGACCTGCTGAGTTACCACTGCAAGATTTGCCAGTTGTTTTCAATCAGTCCTGAGCCAAGAAACGTGAGCAGAAGTATCAAAAGTACCTGTGTGATTTGGGAGTTTTTCTCTATTAAACCAACAGCACAGGCTGGTAAGGGGATGCTGATATGCCTTTGCTGGCAGACTTTGCTCCACCTACTCAACTCAAGTCTCATCTGAGGCAGAGGCTGCACGGTAGCCATGTCAGCAGACACAGAGTCCAGGCTGTTAAATCTTGTGTCTCAAAGGGGCTCATTAGCTGGGACTCAGATTTTTTTGTACACATACCCAGCTTTCTGCTTTGAGTTGATTCACATCTAGTGAGCTCAGTATATGGGTTGGGTGAACTTTTATCTGCAGAAGAAAATAAGTAGGCAAAGCACAGTCATGGAGTCACACTGACATGTGTGATGGTGCTCATCTTTGAGCCTGTGATGTTCTGCTGACTGCAGCAAGGGAAAGAGAAAAAACACATTTAAGATTACATTCTTGTACATGGAAGATTTACAATTGAAAATTACCAAATGAACAGGACAAGTTGCTGTAATAATCCTAATGATCTGGTAATTCACTGCTGCTCTCTTATCTCATCAAAAGTTAATTCTAGAAGTAAGAAACTGTTTAAGGAGTATTTCTTTGTATTTCCTAGCTCTAAGAGTACTTAGCTCACACTAAAGAACCAAACAGAAGGCTGGTGCTTCTTGGCTTTTTAGCTTGAAAACTGTTCCCAAAATATTTATTGTCTGAGACCATAGTAATAAGACCACAGCTAGGAAAGCTTAAAGATTCAAACTTTTCTAATGTCCTTTTACAGCTTTTTTAATGCCTTCTCCAGTAGTACTGGAGTGGGTCAGAATGCTGTTTAGAAGATTAACAATGACATTTCTTTTCTTAGAAAACCTTATCTTTTTCACTCGTAATTCATTGTCCTATTTGTTTCTGTGGGCCTAACCATGAGCAATACACTCAAAAGTTGTGGGTTTTTAAAGGAAGAATAAAGTTAAACTTGCATTTAGTGTCTGGCACTGGGATTCTGCAGGGGGAAAATCAGATTTTATTTGCTCTGTACTGATGACTACTGTCAATTCTTATAAAATACAGGTTGCATTTGGCATTTAGTCTCAGAAAAGAAAACCAAATATTTTAACTATCTCTATTGCTCTACTCTTAATTTTCACTTACCAAATTTTATTAATGGGAAAAAAATAGTTGTCACGAAAGAAACATTTCTGAACTTTTTGCGTTTATTCTTTCCAACAAGCTCCTTCTTACAGAGCTGAGATATTTTTTTTTTTCAGATTGTCTTATTTGCTGCTCTTTGTGTTGATAAAAAAACTGCACTTATTTTATCTAATTAATAAAATGTTGATTGCAAGGGGGAAAAATACTCTGCAAGAAAAGATATCAGTGATGCTCTTTTCGATACTGATTTCTTATGACAAAAGTGAGAGAGAGCAAGCCTGTATATCCATTTAGATTATTAATTACTCTCCATTAAATAACCTTCACATTTGATGGCTTTTTTCAACTACAGCTGTGAAACTCTGCAGGTTTTAATCACTGTTTCAACCACTTGGATCAGAACAGAAAGGAAAATTCTCTTCCTGTGAAAATTTTTCCATTTCCAGTCTTCCTGTGAGTCTTTATTATAAACAAAGAAATGTTTTTAAATGCTGAGAGTCCAATCACGAGCAACTGAGACATATTTTTTTTTATCCTTTACAAAATGAACTTTAATGAATTTTTAATGTTTTATCTTGTTGTCTTATCAAACGTCATTCCCGTTTTATTTTAACTCATTTATTTTCTATAGCACAGCATGCATTCAAGACTGCTTATCTAGAAATGGACAACATTAATTTTCAGAGTTTCTTAATCCTGCAGCCATATGATATCCATTTTAGTGCTGATCTTTCAACCTCAGTATTTGTGGCATAAAGACTTGACCCAAAGTGAAGCTGGCTGTGAAGACAGAACTCACACTTTCAGTCCAAGTGTCTGGATGGCAATCTGAAAGGTGTGCTTGGCCACTGCCTTGGTCCAGCCATGAGTGGAGAGATGGAGAGGGAGGGGTGGGGGTTGGTGGTGTCTGGTTGCTAGTCGGAAGACAATTTCTGCTGTCTTTTCCATGCTTGCCACTGTATGGCCATTGAGAACAACTAATCTTGAGAGTAGTCGAGTTCCGTCACGGGGACATCTCTGGGCCTGGTTATTCAAAAGAAGACAGAGACTTTTGGTTTGGAACTATAACTTATGGTCACATCTCAAATGTATGAAAACATGCTCTTGTTTTCATGTTTCAAGGCTCAGAAGAAAAAAAAAGTACAATTAAAAACTGTGGGAGATTTTATGCATGTGTGCAAACATATCAACACACTTACTGTTTTTCTTATGGAAGGTCTTACGAGGACCTGAATTCTAGTGGAGTCCAGTTTTGATTGGCAATATGTTTTTTTTTAATAATATTATTATTAATTCATATGGAGCATTCTCTGGCGACAGAATTACATTTAGTGTTACTTAAGGCATTTCTCTGTGGTCTAGATGGATTTAGCGGTTTCCTTGTGGTCTCCCAAGACAGCCTGAGACTGATGAACCCCTTGGCTTTACTTCAAGGCTAACATAATCCTAATGATATTTATTCAAGGTCTGATGGTTCCATTGAATATGGCATATCAGTCAACATAATGGAGAAATCAGGAAAATATTAAAATGAGAAGATCCTTTTCTATTCCTATCCTGACATTTGGATGATTCTTCATCCACCAGACTCTGTCGTAGTCCTTCGGTAACGCGCTCTGCTGTTTTTCCTCGTTTTCCATCTCAACCTGAGCATTTCCAATTTTGCAGCTAGTTTCCCATGCCTAATTTCCGAAACATTCTGGAGCCTTTGAGTGTATAATGTATCTTTCAGTTCACAATATCTGTTCTGCCAGGCTGCTTTATAACCTGGTACTTTGTAAATTTTGTAAATTTTATTCACTGTCTTACTCGAGATTATTACCACAGTGAGCAGTTTCTTCCACCACCTTCTGTCACAGGTTTTGTGCTAACTTCTTAAGAGTTTCTGTTGTATTTTTCCACGTAAGTTGTTAAAGGATAAAGAAAATAGATAAGCTGTCACATTGTATACTGTGTCAAGATGTCCTCATTTAAAATATCTGACTGCATAGTACTTGGAACATTATTACTGAATGTATTCAGAATGGTGCTTTTGAAAAAAAATCAATAATGTAAAGTATTTTAAAACTATAAAATCAATAATGTAAAGTATTTTAAAACTATCATGGATAGTTTAAATGCAGCTTCATAGACGGCTGTCAGAAAGGAGTAAAATAATGATGCTGACCACTAAAACCACAAAAAATAGGGAAGCCATGAGGCATACTAACTATCCTATAGTAAACCTAGTTCCTTAAAAACTATTTCATAGTGATCTTGCTGTTCTATTTTAATAAATAATTGAATTTCCAGAAGGTGATGACAGATACAGAATTTTAGAAAAATACTAAATGTGTTTTAAACATCACGTGACAGTGAAGAGATATTTGGCACAGTATGGAACAGAAGAGCTGAAGTCTTTGTGAGAAACACCCAGGGCATGTCCTTTGGGTGAGAGAATAGGAATGAAGTTGTACTGTCAACGCAAGGAAACCAATTTAAAGGAAAATAAACTATTGAAAAGCTGCAAGCAAAGCTTGACAATGAATGGTTACAATGAGAGAAGTTCAGGACTGTTGTGGGCAGTATAAGTGGTAGAATGTATCCTAAAGGGGAAGCAAGACAAGGTTGTAAAAAAGTTCAGGTAAGGCTACAGGCTCTTTCTTACTGTCACACTTTCTGTTTACTGGAATGTTTTGCAGTCATTCCGTCAGGTACCCTGTACTTCAGTGCTTCCTACAAGTGCTATGAATTACTGAAGATGAGGTAAAACAGATGTAAAGTTCTCAGCACAGAGAATGTGAAGCTTTTCCTTTTTCGAGTGGCTTCCAAAGCAGTATTACCTTAAATGTCATAGCTAGATCGTGTGACTGCAGATCAATACAGAACAAAATCACTGCTCATAGACAAGGTTTCTCTTCTGTTTTCCAAACTGAAATTAGGAAAATAATCTATTTCGTCCTTCATGGCTTATTGCTCTGGTTGACTAGTTGGGTCACATTATGTTTAGCACAGGAAGCTTAATGACCCATGGTTCTAATTTATAAGCAAGAAATTAGGTTTTTAAAAAGGCTGTCTGCGGAGTACTCTTTAGATTTGCCTGCCTAGACCTTCTGCCGGTCAGATCATGGTGGCACATTTTGATATCGCTTGTCACTGCTTATTTGTTTATGCAGTAGAAACACAGTCCCTAGAATTAATACCCTTATAAACAAAAGTGCAGAAATGCTTGTATTCGTTTCTGGCTCATGTGAAATCTGTCCTTTAGTTGGGTACATACACGTATTTTTTCCAAGGGGGAAAAAAGACGACTTCTTAAATGCTTATTGACCCAGTATTTGATGTGTAAATAGGAGATGGAAAATTCTGCTCCAGTGGAAAAAACAAAACAAACAAAAAGCATTTAAAACATCATGGTTATAGGTAGCCAGAATCCATTCTGTGCCATCATATTGCCTTTTGATTGCTTTTAGCCTTCGTATTTTAAATGGTATTAATACCTCTTAATACCTCAAGTGTGTTTACTATGCAATGGAGGAGCTGGTACCCAAAGCTTAACACCGTGACTGCATTTTGTATTGAATTTCTCATTAGTATTTTCTTTTTGCTGAAGTCAAATTTTAAACAGCCTCCTTGTAACAAAAATGAATGGGCTTTGGTGCTTGCGGTTTCATACACCTAAAGAATACATTTTACAATTGTATAGTAATGATAATGAGTCCTCATTAGCTGTGGGTTTTGGTTGTGTGTTTTGTTTGGCTTTTTGAAACTACATAGATATAGGAGATGTTTTCAAAATGCTCAATCCCTATGTTACTCTTGAAGACAAACTGCTAAGGTCATAACAGTGTTTCCTCTTGCCAGATGGAACCTAAAAAGGACTAAGCAAAGATACAGGTAAACAAGGCAAGTTTTATGTAAGCCATGTCCTCCTCACTTTGAACATGAATGTATGAGTCACAGACTATAACAGAAGTGAGATCTGAAAGAAAGGCATTTAAATAGTTCCAACTCTAAAATATTGAAGAATTTCTCAGTCTTTGTGTTGCTTTATCTACTTGTTTTAACTAAACTCTATAGCTAGTTTAAAAATTACCGAAGAAATATAAATCCCTGATTTGAAACTTGCAAAAGAAGGAGAAAAAGTAGAATACTAAGGCCCCAGGTCCTGTTGTTTTATGAAGTAGCTCCTCTGCAGTACTCTCAGTGCTTAGGCTATATTCAATAAGTCTTGCATGTGTCTTTGAAAGTTATTTATATTGTAAAGACAGGATCGTAGATTTAGTATTGTCTTCGATATCTGCACTGACACTTGAGACTGTTGTCCTCCCCTGATATCTAGATAAAACTTTGATTAACACACATGCATTAAGGATGAGTTTCCCTCTGTAAAATGAGGATAGATCTAGAGTTCTAAGGCAATTCCAGCTTGGGTATCTGCAGGCTGTTGTACGTTTCAGTGCTCAGCACTTGCTCAGAGATCTTTATTTTTCTAATCTTTTTTATAAAGAAGAAATTGCGACTGAAATCTAGAATGTTGCCTTAGGGGCAAACGTGACTAGAGTTCCTGTATTAAGGATGGAGAGGAGGGCTCTTCTCCTAGGCTGCTGTTTTTCTTGAGTTTGCAAGACTGTTTACTCATTACTTGTTTGGAAAATAATGAACAGTGATTTTCCTCTTCATGTGCTAAGTGATGCTATATTAAAGCACCCCTCTCTGCCCTATCCCCCCCCGCCCCGACATTTATGTTGAGGATGTAACTATTTTTAACATTAGAATTTTCATAAATCTCTGTTGATACACAACTCTGTAGGACCAGTCCGTCAGAAGTGGAAAATCCAGACTGATGCAGCTTCCTCTTGTCCCACTGTCCATGATAGTGGTCATCCTCTTCATTGCGTGCATGAGCTAGTTATTAATTGGTCTTGCATTTTTCACAACAGGAGAAGATAGACAACAAAACAACTTTTAGCTTTGTTTGGTACTTGAGGAAGTAGCAGCAATCTTTGGATCCAATTTAATTCTTTCGTAGTATTTCTGTATATAAATTTCTATATAGAATTTGGTTTGTTAGTAATTGCATTGTGTGTTTCACCAGTTTCTGTCCATGTCTTTGTGTTCCATGCTGATAGAGGAGAGCAACAATATGCTGTACAGAAAATCACAGATAGCATCAAGAACATACCCTATAAAATTATGCATGTTGATTAGGCATTGACTTCTGCTATGGACTATGAATGCTCATAGTTGTTTGCATACCTGCAGGCTATTGATATGCAGAAACCCAAAGTATCTTGAGAATTTCTTTGCAGATGGAATTTAATGATCTAAATTAATATAGCAATTGTGCAGAATTTATTGAATTTGAGTGTTGTAAAATTTGTAAGCTACATAGGTTCTATGTACTTAAAAGCTGCTCGTTACATAAATAACACTTTCCCATTCTCTTGATTTTCATAATCAATTGAAAGGTGAAGGGATAATCTTGACAATATTATAATCTTTGAGAGTGGAAAAGATTTCCTTGAAACCCACCTTGATTTATTATAATGTTTAAGATTTACAAGGGACTGAAATGGTTATACATTAAGAAAATATATTGTACAGCAAACTCATTTTGGTTAAGGTGCACATGAGGAAAGTCACATCAAACAGAGGAGAGTGAAGTTCACTCGAAGTTCATAATTACTGTAATGAATTTGTTTGGTTTAGAGTTCAGTTTTATTCACAGACTCCAAGCTAAGATGCATTCCCACATCTTTGTAAACTAACTGGTTTGTCCTGCCTCTAAGTACTAAAATAAGATCACTGCAGAATCCTGAAGTCAAGCATCACTTTGACAATTTTCCGTAGTAATGTTGAAATTTCATGTTCCAGGATGTATGATCCACTGTCATTCTATATTGCTCTCCCTTATCAGTAAAGCCCTCTTTAGGGAAATGAGCATTGGGAACAAGACCTGTGTTTTGTGTTAGTGGCTTCTCCTGTCTAAGTTACATCCATGTGTTCTCATTTTTTCTCATTTTTCTTTTGCTTTCAGGTACACTAAAGGGCTGATTTAAAAAAAAAAAAAGTGAGAGAGATAATTTAATTATGTATGGGGGAAAAGATTAAAAAGTTATTTTATTCCCAGAAATGCTACGTGCTCTGCTGCTTAAACTATACATCCTCTTTGAGGTACTGATTGTCCTTGCTAAGGACAGCTTCCTTTTTGCATCCACTGATCTCAAGGGTGCCGCGTGAAGTCACTGATTCCTCCCCTTCATCTTCTCCAGCAACAGATGAGGAAGGGATTCATTTGTGTAAGCTGCAGAGCTGCAGCCAGTGTTAGAGCTGTGTCATTGATACTACAAGACCCTTTCTGTTGTGGCATGCAAAATCTGACACATTGCTGCTGAGAGGGAGGGAGGCTGAAACCTTTCTGCTTTAGAGTTTTATTTAAGTCTTGATATCTGGTCTTGACTGTGAATGTTTATTTGTTCACCTATAGGCATCTGACATAACGATTTGCAGGACACCAGAAGGTGTATCTGGAGATGTGGCATACAGCCTGTTTTATAGATTGGCATTGTCTGGAAGAAATTACACCTTGTGATTCATACCTGCTTCCCAGTTCTTTTGCTTTCATTGTCTCTATCAGAAAAAATTCATTCCACTCAGAGACTCTAATTGTTTGCTTGAAAAAAACCCCACACAGCACACGCTGCAGTGAGTTTGTCATGGGTTTGTCACTCCTGAAATAATTTGGCTAAGCAGGTGAGATGAATCAAAAAATGAAGCCAGCATCAGTATATACAGATTTCTACTGGTTAGAGAAATAAAAGTGGGATTAGAATAGGAGCAAATGCTTTACCTGACCGGAGTCAATTCCATGCAAACCGCAGAGGAAATGTTTGGAGGGGTCAGAGCACATCTCTCACTGAAGAAATTAGTAGCCTGCTAGCTGTGAGCTGTTTTTACAGCTGGCCAAAAGCATTGACTGTAAACCCTGCTTCTTAATTGCTCATTTGGCAACACTATCACTGTGAGATATTGTACAACCTTCACTATAATAATAGTTAATCACATGCATAAATGCTACATAATTAGTGCCTGGTATTAAGGAAATCCTGCCATACTGTGTGACCACCAGACATGATTGAGTGACATTGCACTTGCTCTGCTAATTTTCTTTGGCTACAGAAAACTCTTAACAGCAGAAAAGATGGATTACACCAGATTTTTTTTTGATTTTTTTTTTTTAAAGGTGGTGGGGTTTTTTGGCCCCTGTGCAGTCTCTGACATTCTGCTCAATTTCTGAATAGTAAAGATTCCTTTTCAGTTCTGGCCTCTTTGTTAAGAGGATGAGACATTGAGTTTACTCTAAGTGTATTAATGTATCATGATCAGGCTTTTTCTCAGTGGCCTGGAAATCTTGAAGACCACCAAAGCAGCTGTAGTAACAGAGTGTGTTACATCACATCCTTGGCTGATGTGATGAGAGGCTTCTTCTGTGCTGTGAGTCCACTGTGTTCTGCTGCCTTTGTTTGTTGAGCTGCTGGAAATCAGCATAACTCAATTTTGTCCATCGTCTTGAACAAGTTGTCTTGCTTTTATTTCTGTATTTTCACAATTTTCTCCTCTGCCACCTTGAGGTTACGCCTGTTTGTCCCTAAGGATAATAATAGGAAATAAAAGATGTGTCTTCATTTTCCTAGTGACATAGAAGGTGCTACCATTTGGCAAATAACCTTCTTAAGTGTATTGCTGAGAAATTTAGTATTTTGTTAGTGACAATATGAAAAAAATAATTTATATGAACTCTGGTTTTGGTTTTGCCAAACTGGTTTCCCAGTTAGTGTATTTCATAAGAGCATCAGAAAAAAAGTGTTGGCCTTTCTTCTTCGGGAATGGGTACAGACTGTCTCACCCATAGGAAAATAACACATGCTTCATTGTTTATGTTTCCTGTATCTGCAAGGAGTAAGAGTAACAGGATTAGAAACTTAAGTCTGGTCTCATCATAAGTAGGGTGATCCTCTCCAGTCCCAGGAGAGTCCCGGACAGCTCCCTCCCTCAAGCATTGCTCTTTTACAATTTCTTCAGTGCTGTGTCATTCATTCAGCTAATTGGACAGTTTTAACTAGGTCAGTCAACTCATACTCTGGATCTGTCTGGCAAAAGCAATGATAGATGTAGGAGTGCAAACTGAAACATGTCTGATTCTGGCTTTACCCTTTGATTTATTGTCTGTTAATGCAGAATTTGGCTTCAGTTTCTGTCAAACCAAGTGCTGTAAGCCAGAGCCATACATGCACAAGCAAAGAAGGGTTTCAGAAACAACGGTGCAAATTTTGTCTTTCTGTCAGTTGTAGCTCCTCCTTGGCATGTGACATACTTATTGTTTGAACAATTGATTAATAAAGAGAAACAGCTGTTGTTTGATCTAGAAATGCAGAATACTCTTGCCAAAGCAAGTAATGTGCTACTGAGAAAAAGGGAAGCGCTCTGTGATCACTGGATATTGCAGCATAAAACTGTCTACAATAATAGAATATGAATTGCAAAATTCATAGTGCACAAAAGGAGAATCTTGTTATAGGTCAGGATAAATTCAGAACAGATGCCCAGCAGTGTGCAATTAATTAAATGTTATTATTTTAAAATTTTGAGTTTCTTATTAGTCCCTGATGACATAATTGGAGTAAGAAGTAAAGCCCCAAAGATCTTGCAGTCTAGATAACTAGTTTAAAAAGTATCAGTACGGGCTGCAAGTCCCTTGATAAGCCTGTGACAGAATGACAACTAGGAAAGGTCTCTCAAAATACAACTCGGTGCAGGCATCACAGTTTTATACAAACTTTCCCACTACTGGCAGCAGGCTGTTAACAAAAAAAAAAGGGCCCATGTCTTCATCATTAGATCACAGCCTTGGGAACAGAAAAGAAAGAAACATATATTCATTTTCAGATCTTATAGACTTACTCCTTTTCTTCATATTATGTTAATAAAAATCTAACTAGAAATGTATTGCTCTTCCCTCCCATTGAACTGGAACTATTTCATGGAAAAAAATGAGCCAGGAAAGGGAACCCAGAGTTAAAAAATTACGTTAAAGTACAAAGGTTTTGGGAGGAGAAAGCAAGTCAATTCTTTGCTCATGTTTCATATCTTGATCTTTCTGATCTCCCCTTTTCTGTTGTTGTTTTTGGGAAGTTTTTGTATTGTAGTTGTTTTGGGTTTTTTTTAAGCTTCCTGTTCCAAACTATCAGTTCTGCTCAGCACAACTTCATTAATACATTTAGCGTTCCGTTTCAAAGACTAGACTTATACCTTCCGTGTCACTGTGACTCCCCTGAGGGATTCTGCCTTTCCCAGGCTAAATGCAGATTTGTAACTAGTGTCAGCTTCTCCATCACTAGAAACTTTGATGGTCTCTGCTTTCCATCAGTTCCTGTAACAGTGTATTTCTTTTACCCTTAGGGTGTGTGGTAGCTCTGAAGTGTCATGGTAGCTGTAAAGCAACTGACCAGCCCACCGAGTGCCTGGGGACAGTGATATCTCTACAAGACCCATGACTTATGCTGTACACTAATATGAGAATGTGCTAAATCTCTGGCTACCAGTAATGATAAATTCACTTATTTAATTGGCCAACGGAACATACCTTGTGTTGCTGTAAACCTGCCTTTGACTTGGGATCTACTGTCCTTGTCATACTGAAGTTCAGCTTGTCTGACATACTCATGTGCTATACCTGAGCGTTATTATATCTGTGTTAATATTTGTCAGCTTGTGCTTTGGAGGAGCTACATTTAACAGTTAAAATGCTTAACTCTTCCTCATCTGAAGGCTTGTTTTAAAATCCTGGTTGGATGGCAAAGGAACACTAGCTTGACTGACCCCACAAGTCTGTCATCTTATCTCATGTGTGTTCACCAAACAGTTCAAGGTCTCCAGCTCTTTGAATAGAGTTGGGCAGATATGCAGCCTGCACCATGAGTGTTTTTGTAGGTCCTGTGCAAAGCTGGGTGCAGCATTGGAGAGGAAAGTAGCAGGAGATGGCACAGCCTCCTGTGTTACTGCTTGCAGTGTTGTCAATCCCATGAGTAAATGCACTCCAGCTTTCTAGCTGATACCGCGCTTTGAATGAGTTATTCTGTGTCACTGAGTGACATTTCAGGAGGCAAGTCAAATGTGGTAAAAATAACTATCTCCTGTCATTTAGGTTTATGAATTTGTATTATTTTTGGCAGCAAAAAGATGATTATTTTACTGTAGGATGGGTAATGCTGTATACAGTTCTAAAGGTAGGGTGTCCCCATGCATCAGCTCTTGATTTGGAGCAAATATTTTTGCACTGTAAAACTTTTCTCCTGTTGTAAATAATTTCTCAGATGATCCCACCAATCAAATTTTAAAGATTTGCATTTCATTTCAGAGAAATGCTATACTTAATTTAAGAAGGAAGAAGATTTCCTCTTTTTTTTTTTTTTTTTCTTTTGGATGGGCAGAAATGCATGCAGTACATGCAGAATCATAGAATGGTTTGGGTTGGAAGAGACCTTTAAGATCATCAAGTTCCAACCTTCCTGCATGGGCAGGGACACCTCCCAGTAGACCAAGTTGCTCCAAGCCCCATCCAACCTGCCCTTGAACACTTCCAGGGAACGGGCCTCTTCAGCCTCCCTGGGTGACCTGTTCCAGTGTCTCACCACTCTCACACTAAGGAATTTCCTCCTAATGCCTAAGGTAAATTTCCGCTCTTCCAGTTTTGATCTATTACATCTTGTACTCTCACTCCATGTCCTTGTAGAAAGTCCCTCCCCAGCTTTCCTGGAGCCCCTTCAGGTGCTGGAAGGCTGCTATAGGGTGTCCTCAGAGCCTTCTCTTCTCTAGGCTGAACAGCCCCAACTCTCTCAGCCTGTCTTCATAGTAGAGGTGCTCCAGCCCTCTGATCATCTTTGTGGCCCTTCTCTGGACTCACTCCAAGAGCTCTGTGTCCTTCCTGTGTTGAGGGCTCCAGAACTGGACACATTCTCCAGGTGGGGTCTCACAAGTGCAGAGTAGAGGGGCAGAATCTCCTCCTTTGACCTGCTGGCCATTCTTCTTGTAAATGCATAAGCAAATGGCTTGATTCACATCTGATCTAAACACAGAAGAAGAGTGCACCAGATGGTAAAAACCTTCTGCTTTGCAGAAAAGCAGCTGCAATTCATCCTTCATGTTCCTGAGGATACTAGTTTGTAGAGCTAAAGCCACGTCAAAAGTGAGTGGAATTGGCCCCAGAGAGGGTGCAGCCAGCATGCGGAAAGGAATATGAATCAGCTTTTTCTAGTGGAAGTTGTCTTCTCTGAATCATTTAAGTTTTTGCAGAAGCAAGTGTTTACCCATAGGTGTTCTGTGCAAATATAGTCTATGGGGTTAGCATCAACTGAAAAAGCATTGAGAAGCTGGCAGAAGAGATGACAAACCTAACAAGGTGTGCAGCTTTAGGCAATGCACAGCAGCAATCACAGCCGTTCGTTTGTTCATATCCATGCAGATGATAACAAGTACTTCTTATTTGTCTTTATTAACAGGGAGCTTTCATCTCTTTCCTGCAGAGTGAACCATTATTTTCTAACTCTAGATGTATGGTTTAATAAACTTTTACTTCACTTGGACACTACAGTGGCATCTAATGTGTTTTCTAAACCATCCTCTTTGAAAGGCTTTTAAAACTTACTTTATATTTGTTCTTTGACATAAAAGACTTTTTTTTCCACCTAGCTCATAATACATGAAAGGCAGAAAAAGCATAGGTACCATAATAATAGCCAACTGAGAAGTTTTGACAGGAGATGACAGGTTCTTTCCACTGAAAGAGCACAAAGGTCTTCATAGGGATTTATACTAATCTTGTTTAACAAGTTGATCTTATATTAAAGACTTCACAGCTTATACATGTGTGGTATCCGAAAACGCTCTCAGAGACTTTGAAAGATCCTCATCAAGTTATCATCAATTTATGAAAATGAATAAAGAAAACCTTTTTTTGTCTTTAAAAGTATTTCATAAAAATGTCCACCTTGATAAATATATAGAAAGTATATATATATATATAAAAATATATAGAGAAAGTATATAGTCGTATAAGATAATAGTGACTGACTTCTGTTACAGTCACTCCAAATGACAGACAAAAAGTGGAGAAATAGTTGGCAGTGCCCTGGCTAATACTCTCCAGAGATGATATTCCTTTTTTTCTTCTGTTATGTCTATTCTTGTTTTATATACGTTGTCTTATTTTCACAAGATCTCCTAAGGTGTCTTTATTCCAAACAGTGAAAATCCACACTTGTCCTTATTTTTGGGCCATCCAAAAATAGTCTTAATAATTTGCAATGTTGTCTTTCAAGCCTTTTCTGTATAATGAATTGATGTTGGTAGACCTCACTGTACCTTAATTTTATTGCTTCTTTTTGCAGTAGAGGAACTGAAGTAGATTATCAACATCTAACTTTAACAAAATATTTTGTATTTATCAATATCCATTCTTTTCAAAACAGTTGTAATAGTCGTCTTGAAAATAACAGTGCATCACTACCAGAATATGGTGCAGTAGTGGAGGTTTTGGTTTGTTTTTTTTTCATTTGCTGAGATTTTTCATGTGAAGTTATCCAGCCAGGGCAGTCCATATGTGCTTTTTTTGAATACTGTATTTTTACTGAAATTTGTCTACAGTATTTGAGCAGAGTAAATAATGTAGATATTTTTTCCATCTCTGCCAGAGAGGGGAATAAAAGACAACACCAAAGTTTTGTTAAAGTCAAGTAGTCCTGGAATATAGCAAGGAATAGATAACTGCAAGTCATAGAGTCTAAGTGCCTCCTACAGCCCACAGAACTTCTGAATTGTGTCTGCTCTAGTGCCTGGTTAACTTTGTCCAACTTAGGTGCTTGTTCACAGCTTTACTTTAAATCCTTGTTAATTTAGCTCCCTTAGCATCTAGTGTTCAAAGTGCTTAATTTTCAGGTGTTACAAGCTGCAGTGCAACTATTACACTTAGCCTCAAAGAACAATTTTTCCTTTACATTTGGGCCTGTTTCTTTAGCTGACCTCAGGCTGTCCATTGCTCTCTTACCTCCATATTGCAAAAAGTGAGGAGAAGGCCTCTCTTAACTGTTTTACTTCTGAAGTGCCTAAGCAGATACTTAGGGGTTGAGGGAAAACCAGGAATGCTTGTAGTGCAGGGTAGGTGGACAGGTGAGGATGTTGAAGGCAGTGCCAGATCCCTGGCTCTAAAGTTCCTGAGTGAAACTACTGAGATGTGTGATTTATTACAGCCCTTTTTTTGCCCAATTCAGACAATGCATATTGAATCTGTCAGTATGACTCAAAGTGCTTTATTTGTCTTACCTAAAAAAACAGTTATAGAAGGGAGTTGATAATATTTTTTTCTGAACTCAGCTCTGCTTCGTCTTCCAGTAAATACACTCATCAGTTAACCACTACTAAGAAAAAATGTCCAGTGTATTATACATAACAGAAAAGACTTATCAACTGTTTTGTGGTGAAAGACTTGCTCTCTCTCATCAGCATGATGCCATCTCTCCTGAGAAGATCTGACTACCACGCTTTTGTATTTTTTGCCATCTTTAAAACATTCTTTTAGACTTCCATCAACTCGAGAGTGCGTGTGATGGCAGCAGCCTGTTCTCCCGCTTCTCCTTTGAAGTCTGTTTAGTTACAGTCTTTACAGACATTGCATATTTTCACTGTTCTGGAAGGTTCTTTCCTTTTCAGCTCCTCAGCAAGGGAGGGATGGGGCATGCTTTGTGCCAGCATCTCCAGGTGAAAACCTAAACTTTTTTCCCCCCTCAAACAGTTACCTGTGTGCCATACCTTCGCATCCACTGACTGTCTCATTTTACACCTGGAGACTCCTTCTCTAAATACCGTTTTGATGGGTCTACCCGGACCATTTAGCTAGTTTTTTAAACTCTAAAGACATTTGACTCCAGCTCCCAGTGTGGGTGTGATAATTGCTTCCCCATTGCTGTACTGAAAACTTTCTGAGCATAAGATTTGTGGCAGTGTGTTTGCAGAAGTCAGGCTCAGAGAGGAACCTCTTCCATCATAACTCTTCCTGCCTACACGCCCTCCCTGTCTAGTGCATGCTCCAAGCTGTCTTGCTCTTTGTAAAAAGCCTTGGGCAAGTGGAATCCCAGGAGACTGAGCTGCCCAGATTAAGGTTATACTGATTGCCTAGTTTGCCAAGTTGTCTATAATAATTACGTTCTTAAACTGGTGCATTTTCATGGTTAATTTGGCTGGCAGAAAATGAAGAAGCTATTTTTGCAGCATATATGCACCATATGAATATAATTACTTGGAAGTACTGCAGACTCCAGGATTGGTTTTTACTTTTTTTTTTTTGTTAAATTCCTAATGAGCCTGAGCAGGCTGTGCTGTTGCTGTTGCCTGGGTAACAGATCAGACCTTTACCTGGCTCGTTCTGTTACACATGGAGGAATACATGCTATTTCTGATATTTGGCCTCTACCGTAACGTATTTTATGGAGATAGGAAAAGTCAGAGATTGTCTTTAAGCCTGACCCTACTGCATGCATCAGGCAAAGTGACCAAGCAATTGATTCCTTACACAGAAGAGCTGTGTTTCTCTTGCTCCTCCATCTAATTGCAAATTATGTCCTGTGATAACAAGCGTGAGTACAGCATCATGGGTGTCTACACTGAGTCTGACTGGACTTTCAGAAGCAGTTCTGAACCACAAGCATGGGAATTGCATATTCTTTCCATCCACACAGTCTAGAAGTCTGCAGGGACCTCACAGAGGTCAACCAAGGCATTTGTGGCCCCTGCCTGCCTTGCTGAATAGGGCTGACTCTGCAGAGCCCTCAGAAATTTCACTTAATGCAGACAATGTCTATCTGCTTTCAGTGTTGCTTCCTGCAGGCAACATATCTTCTCTGTGCAATTCAATGAGCTGCTTGAAATTTCTAAATTGCTTGTCCCAGTAACCTTGGAGACTACATTCCTCCTACTGCTACAACAAAATTGTTGGAACTAAAGTTTAGTGGCCTTTGGAGCAGCTGCAAGGCTGGTTTCTCTGAATGTTTGAAAAAGGGAGGAGATTTGAAGGTGAAAATGGCACGGTACATCAGTAGCTCCTAGGCATGGTAAATAGGAAGGGCAATCCAGTCCCCAGTGATGAATTATATTGCATATGGCTTGTACAAATACAGGAGAGAGGTACTAGACTATACAGAGGGGGGATTATTGGAAAACCCCACTTTTATCAGAAGGTAGAAAAGATGGATACCCATGTTAGGAAATGTTAATTTAAATTTTACTTTAGCTTGCTCCTAACTTACAAGTTTTGGCTGAAATAAAGGCTAGAATATTAACAAGTACTGTTGTTTTTTTTCCTGTGGAATAGTCAAAGAAAATCATTATGCAATAATTATGCCAGAATAGGTTATGCAGCTAGAGCCCTAATGGTAAATCTCCTTGTGTTGACAAGTTCACTGGCTGCCAAATAGACACAGAGACCTAAAGTTATTGCTGCCTCTTTTTGCTGCAGGATGTCTCACAGAGGGTTTTCATAGATGAGGACTGAGAATATGAAGTGGATTTTGAAATGCTTAATTTTTTAAACAGTGGGAGGTGTGATCAAAGAGCTGAAATTTTTCTTCCAATTCAATCCACAAGATTTCAATCTGCTACTTAAGGATAAAATCCCTTTCCTCTAAAAAAAAATTTAAAAATAATTTAAAAAAAATTAAGAGAACTGTAACTCTGAAACAGCTTTATCTGCAGCTTCTCCCAACTGCTTGATCTGTCATTTAACCTGGCATTTTTGTTAAGTGCTGTTTTCCAGCTGTACGTGTAAAACTGTGATTGTGTTTTTTAAGTTATTTCAGTCAGTGAGCTTGAGGACAATTGTATTAGATTACATGTACAAAAGATTTTTTCTTTTTCCCAGGAGGATGAACAAAGTGTCCACACATGACATAAATCCACTGAGACACAAAACTTCACGTCAGAATAACAAATGGGCATCCTTGCTGTCATCTTCCCTTTTACTCAGGGCTGTGCAATGAAATCTTTGTTTAAAGGGCCGTTACTGAGCCTTGTGTTAACATGTTTCAAAGCAAAAAAAAAAGTTCTGTGCAGCAGAGTACCACAGGTGAATATGTTGACAGATGCCCAGGGTAAATGAAGTGGCAGCAGCTCAGAAGATGAGTCTGCCTGCAAGTTTGCTTTCATCACTCAGCAGTGAGGCACCTTCTTCCTCTAGTCTTTGGGAGAGCTTGAGAACTAAAAGGACTGTTAGGGAGCAAAGGTTTCACAGAGAAAACAGGAAAAGGTCTAGAAAGCTGCTATTCTGTATCTTGGTTTCTCATATCTATTCAATTTTCTCAACTCTGGAGAAAACAGGAGGAGTGTATTTTGAATAATCCCTAACAGGTTTCTGCAACACATTACCTAGAAACATTGATGAAAACTCAGCGTCTTCCCTTTAAGTTTCTTCTAACCATATTTGCTCTGTCAGGTCACTTATGGTGACTGACTAATCTATGACAGATCTCTTCAGAAAATCTACCTTCCTGGGCAAGGTAGCAGATTGTCAGGAACATACTCAAGACTCCATTCTGGGCTCTGTTGCAGATCTGCCTAGGAGTTTCTCAGCAAGTGCCAAGAACACTTGGAAATAGGGCATATGGCTTCAGTGATAGTTTCATGATCTCCTGAAAGGCCTGGCAGTAAACTCTGCAGTATACTCTCACCACAACCTGTAGAGCAGCCAGACAGGCTTACAGATGTCCTGTGAGCTTCCCATGCAGCTTGGAGGCTGACCTGTAACATCTGCAGCTCATTGTTAGCACAGATTGCCAGCCATGCCAAAAGCTGCTGCCATTTTTAGGCAGAGGCTCCTATTCCCCTGGTACTTAAAGCAAAGCTCCTGTCCAGTCACGTTCCCTGGGCCACTTCTAGGTGGCAAGGTTTAATGTAGTGCTTTGTCTAGGAGTTTTCTCTTGCAGTGCCACTAGCAATCTTTTGTTCCTTTCCTTTTGAAAGCCCACATAAAATCTAAAATGTTTAAACTGACTTCTCTGGCTGTGTTGCCAGCTGAAAGAGTATCTTCCTTTGCAACCAGGAGCCGGAAAATGAAAATATCCTAGAATGTTTTGCTTCCTTGCCACTTAGCCTGTTCAAACCCTTATGCCATCCTTCAAATAAAATCTAATAATAAATCACAGCTGGAATAATTGTTGCAGAAAATCACACAATATAGTGTTCTGTATTTGTTGCTTGTATTTTAGTGGCATGGACACTGTTAGTTTTAGTGGACTTTATAGCAGTTCTTCCAAGTAACGATGATGGGTAGCATCCAGGCCCATTGACATTTATGGGTCAAGCTCCTGCAATAGTTGACACACCAACTTTTCCTTCACTGACAGTGGGTCAGTGACTGCATCAACCTGGACTTTTGTCCCTATGGCCCAGGATCCAACAGCACTGGTAAAGACAGAGTCATAGTCTTGATTTTTGCTGATAATTTTTTTGTCAGTTTTGTCACACTTTGTTTGAAGCCTGCTCCAAGCTGATGTGGATCATATCGTGACCTGAGTATACAATTTCAGATTGGTTCTGTCCCTTAACTGAGCTTTCAGTTAAACTTGTAATCAAAAATGTAGCAGTTTGCTTCATAAAAGGCTGGTTTTAGTTAAACATAATGAAAATGGTTTTGTCAAAGGAGTTGCATTAAAGACATTATTGCAGCTGATTTCTGAATGAAAACAAGTATCATACTTTGCTGGATGTTCAACTTTGAGTAAATCCTTGAATCCAACAAAACTGCACTGAATCATTCTCCCATAGATTAACTACTTTGTGTTGGAAAGAACATAGGTGTCCCACTTCTGATGCAGTACCTAATTAAAGACATTCTGTTGAGGTTAACAGTCCTAAAACATGTATTGCACTAATAATTAAAAATAAGGGCACCTTACCCATAATAAACTAGTGGCTTATTGCAATTCAGCTCTGGAAATATTTGCCTTTTAATCTGAAATTCTGCCTTGTCCAATTTCAGGTAGCTCTAATAAAAGAGTTAAGTTACTTGAGTAAAAAGATAGTAGCTCTCAGATCATGCCCACCTCGTCCAAATAATCTGTATTTTGCAGTTTATATTGTGTGTCACTGGCTTGGTTGTTTGAAGCATGGAGAGCAAGGTGAAATTGATGAGACTTCTAAATGTTTTAATCTGTGCCATCTCTGGACAACCATAGTGCTACAATAATAGTGGATGGTGCTGTTTTTTCTAGGTCTTCCTGATATTTAGGAAAGTGTTATTTATCCTTTGTTGGATACTTACACCTTCTAAATGTATATACTTAATTTTAAGTGTTGAGTTGATAGGCTTATTTCCCTAGACAATTTACATAATTAGAAGAGACAGGCCCTTTGTATAACCTCAGATTCTCTCAAATGAGCCCTTGCAGGACTCTCACCTTTTTTTTTTTTTTAGCTGAAGAAATATTAGAATTTGAATATAGATATTAGGCTGTATTTCCATAGAGCTATTACAATCACAGGCAAGAATTGCTATCCCTCTCAGACCCCTGGTCTGCATGTTTCTAAAGTTCTTAAGTAAGTATCTGTGGTGGTTCTGTCCTCGGAGATATGAAGAACTTGAGTGGACAAGGCCCTGAGCAAGCTGGTATAACTCTGAAGTTGATCCTCTTCTTGTGTGGGGGTTTGGATCTTTAGGGGTCTAATGTAAATTATTTTGTGATTCTAAACTCAACAGCTCACAGTACAATCTCACAACAGTTTCTTTTAAATCTCAGTTCAGAAATAGGTTCATCCCCTGAAGCAGGTAAATTAAGGAGAATCTCTAAATCTTGTCTGTTTATAAATGACATAATTATTCTGATCTTGATAGCAGGAAATGTGCTTTCAGTGTCTCATACATTTTCCTTTATGAATCTTTTTCACTACTGCTTTTCAATCTCTAACCATTCCTTGAGAGAGACAGAGCTGAGAAACCAGCAAAAATCACTTAAGCTCTGTCTAGTAAATCCATAGGGAAAAGAGTTCAGG
Source organism: Apus apus (assembly GCF_020740795.1). Classification (NCBI taxonomy): domain Eukaryota; kingdom Metazoa; phylum Chordata; class Aves; order Apodiformes; family Apodidae; genus Apus; species Apus apus. Next base: position 11,821,691 of record NC_067294.1, on the reverse strand, counting down.
AGCTGGGGAGAGGTTTACTTGCTCTACTATTTAGTATGCAGCTATATTGAAAAGGGCATCACAGACCACAGCACTAACTAGGAGATGTGTTCTGGATGAACTCAGGCCTTCTTTCCAACAACCAGTGCTGCTAACATGGGTAATATGCTTGTCTCCTCAAATGAGTAGCACAGTGTGGAGAATCCAGTAGTAACACGAAAACGGGAAGAGACCGTGTGCTTAGAGGGTTGCAGATGGCCTGTTAAGTGCAGAGAGCACACCTTTTGTGGGTCTTGGTGCAAAGATCCAGTTGGGTTGGTGCTTGTTACCAGTTTCAGCAGCATGTCTGGAAACAGAAAGTTACTATGAGCCAAAGCACAGATGTAGGCAGATAGGAACAGAGAGGGGAAGTACCCTTCTGCTGGAGCTGTCAGAGCTGTGTGAGGTTCCCCAGGGACTGTATAAGTAAAGGCGCTGGCTGGGTGGGAGGTTTGAAAGAAAGCCAGATGGCTGCAATTGCTTGCAAGAAGGTTGATATGGCAAATGACTTTTTGTATCTCTAATGTGTGAAAAAGGTTTTGCCCTTGACTTGAAAGTAGTAGAGATTTTGTCATGCTGCCCGATACTTTTCTGGCTCTTTTTCTGGCTTTTTTCTTCCCATACAGCAGGGTTTGCTGTAAGCATCATGCAGATAGCTCATGAGGTACCTAGAGCTTAATCTGTGATCTGCCTAGCAATCCTGCCACTGCAGATTGCAGGGATGTGGAGTTATTTAGATTGGCAGCAAATGCAGAGTTTAGAGAGTTGTGTCTATCTGGCTGAATTCCAAATGGATAATTACATTCTGCCTACCTAAGTTCCCCTTATGGCTTTTCAAAATCCCTTGCTTTAAGCTGTTAATATGGTGTTGCTATCTGCTCTTAATTGGTAACTACCTTCCCCTCTACAGGCAGCTGCATCTCAGTGACAAGTGAGGTGACCTGGTATGTATTGTGATGTCCCCATCATTAAATTCCAAGTCCATGTAGTTTTTCATGCACACCTGATCCCAGCTGCTCTCACCCCGATGACAGATTTCTGCAAAACATACTTGTGCAGTAGTCACCTCTGGTTTACCTAGAAATAGCCATTTTTTCAGAGTTCTTTTGTCATACATTTACTTTCTGCTGTTTTGGCAGTAAGTCATTGTTGCCTTTTTCTTCTTTTTATCATTTTTTACTATGTGCAAGGCATCGCTTGCTTGTGTCCCCTTTGGTTAAGGTGACCTGAAACTCAGCAACGAGAAGAGATTATTCAGGAGCTGGAGAAGCTTCCTCGCTTCCAGAGTCTGGCTGTAGTGATGAGCCATAACAAAATCAGGCACGGTCAAGTAGTACACAAGTAGGTAGATCAGTATCAGCACTGTCAGTATTGTAGGGAATTTTGTCCACCCAGTGGCTGGATCATCCACTTCATGCGTGAATCCCATTTCTAGGGTCATTTGAAACCTGATGCTCAGAGTACTTATCATACAAAGCTCTGAAGTGGTTCATGCCAGGTGCAGGTATTGAAGGCTGAAATTATACATGTTCTCCTATATTTAAGTGTATTTTGGCAGGAACCTGAGTATACATTCATGTGTTTTATGCTTTTTTAGGCTTGCCACCAGTCAGGAGACAGATTGTTCTTTATTCCTCACATAAGGTAATGCATGGAAGCGATGAAAAATGTTAACCTGTGCAAGGCAGACCACATTATTCTTGTGGAAAATGTGTTTTGAAGCCATTTGCATCCTGTCTCTCCCGTAGCTTCCCCTAAAAAAGAAGGAAAACATATCCAGTTTAGGAGAATGTGTTGCTCATTGGCAAAGAAAAGAAAGTGGAACAAAGCCTGTGGAGTACATGGGTGAGTTGCAGATTTGTTCTCACATTTTGAAAACAACACCATAATGAGCCTCCCACTTAAAGATCTGTAGTAAAAAAAAAATAGAATCTGTAACGTTTCTGCTAATAACACAACATTCCAGTCACCTTGATAATACCTTCATAATGTTTATGCTCTGCAGACTTCATGAAAAGAGGTAGTTGCTTGAGCAGCACAACTTCAAAAGCCTGGTTCAGGAGAGGAGTAAATCTGCTAGTTGTATCAGCCAGTGCACAACAGCATGACTGCACTTACACCACAGCCCCTCATTCGGGGGAGGATACCTCGGGTGTCTCTTCATAGTCTGGCTGCTTGTTTTCACAAAAGTTGTGGAGTGTAAACATTTCTGAATTGGAGCTAAGTTGATACAGAATTTCTTGTGAGGGAGGGAAAAAGAGGAACTATGTACAGTCTGATGCCATAACTGCACATTTCCCTTTGCATCCAGGCTAAAAAGAAATGTCTCCAATAGCCTAGTCTTGCAATGCTGAGCAGTAAAGCTGGTTTTGTTCGCTCCTAAACTTGTTAAGAGGTGAGTCCCTCTGCCTCTGGCCCCTTTAAAATGCAGTTTAGTTCACAAGCACACCTGACTTTCCTTTAACAGTGACAAATACTCAAAGTTCTGAAATTGTAGTGTCAGAAGAGATGAGAAATCACCACTGCACCTATATTTATTTTTGAAAAGCAGCTCTGTTATATTTAATGTATCCTAAACTATTTTTCGGACACTTAAGTCATGCACTTGGCTCATGAATTGGTTCAGCTTCAGTTTGAATTTTCTTTAGACAAGCTGCAAAAGACAACGGCAGTGCTGTTCCTAGCCCCTGACACAGCAGGTTGTGTCAGTCATTCCATATCTGCAAAGCACACATACTGATAACCACCCACAGGCCTTTGATCTGACTCTTTCAGCTCTGCCGTTAGGACAGTGGTACAGCTGCTAAGGGATTTATTGGTGTTTAAATGTGAAGGGTTCAGCTAATTTCCCCTAGTGATGAAACAGCTACATCGAAGCTAGTTCAGCTACAAGCAGATAACCACTGCTTTGATCTTCCTGTGGTTCTTGTAGTACTTAGAGCATCTGGTTGTTTTTATGTTGCTAGCATCAAAGCACTTTTATGGAATGGTAAATATTGTCACCATGCTACAGATAGGGAAAATTATCCATCAGGAAAGGAACAGTGTAAGTTATACCTCCCAGTAATATGTATTATTGAGATCTGTACTCTGGTCCAGTGCTACAACACTATTGTCATTATTGTCATTCTAGTTTTCAGTTTCAGGTTATGTTCACATTTCTTTTTCTCTTCCCCATTTGTTTATCCTACTGCCCTCCTCAGGACCATTGGAATTGTATTTGAGTGTGGGGAGAAGTGCTGGTGCTCAGCCTCCCATGTTACTTAACTTGTTCTCTGAGAGTGCCTTTCTGGCAGCAGGCAGTCCTCTAAACCTGATTACGTGATTGAATATTTTACAGGACCTTTAATAATGAGACCAGTAGAATTGGCCAAAACGGTGCATCTTCCATTTTGACTAGTGGGTGAAGCTAAGATTTATTGGATAGAAATACAGCCTTCCTGCCATTAATAAAACTAAAGGTTTATCAGTAGTGGTGCATGGCTGTTTCTCCGTGTGAATTTATGAGGGCATTTGGGAAGAGTTGTTTTTCTTCACCTGGTTCCTGTTTCGTCAGAGTGAATGATGGTCATGCTGCTGCTGGCTGCAAGGCAAGCAGAGAGCAAACAGTTCATCAATGTACTGCCTGCAGGAGAGCTCTTCATGTGCAGAGCCAAGAGCTCTAATAGAGGGAGCAGACAGGCAGGGTGGGCAGGCTGTAAAATAAATACATTGCTACTTAAACAGTTTTCTTCACTCTGTTTATACCTCAGTGGCTGTCTGGTACAGTCTGAGTGAAGATATTTTCAGCAGAGGTGTCTGAGCTTTTTCTTAGGCAGTTCTGCTCATCTTCAATGTGTCATGTCAGTCATCTGCAGCCTTGGCATCTGTTCTTCTGTTAACCTCTGCAGTGCTGCATAATGAGAAAAAAAAAATAAATCTGGGCTGTGAGCAACTAATCAACTTACACAACACATACCTAATTTTACTTCTACTCTTGCACACTGTATGAGAGGAAAGATTCTTACTATTTTTTTTCTTTGTTTCTTAACACCATATATGTCAGTCAGGAAACTAGTTTAGTTTCTCTAGTTCAGAAAAGGCCACTTCTAGTTCCATTAAAAAAATAGGGAAGAGTGTCATAAATTTACATTTGAACCCTGAGCAGTGATTTCTTCTTTCTATAAAAATCTGTAGGATTTTCCCCTAGGTACAAGACACGGGAATATCTCTTTGCATTAAAATATTAATTTATTTCTAAGAAATGGCATCAGTCTAATTTAGTGTTGTTACATGTGTAGCTGGAACAAAATAATTTAAGTCTTTCTTTAAAAATAGGAGTGGCCTTCAAAGTCAAAACATGTAAACACTGAAAAAAAAAATAGGAAACAGAGCTTTGAATCCACATTGTCTGCCTGATATATGGCTTTAAGTTATTGTGCCTGTTAGAAACATGGCTGTGAATTTGCCAGGCTCTATGGTTTATAAGTTAACCAGCTGATCTGGGTTAACCCACCATAGTCTGCACAATACTACAGTTATACAGGCAATTGCTTTGGATCTCTGTGTGGTGAAATCCTGTTGGGATGGACTGCCAGGATCAGAAAGTTGTTCCTGACCTGAATTTTTGTCCTTGCTGTGACACTTACAATGATTTTCCTGTTTACAAAATGGGTGGTTCATTTCGGTCGTCTAATCTTTACGACGGTTACTCCGTTAATGATTGCAAAACAGAGGGCTTTAAAATAGGTGGTAGACTAATTCTTATCCTGTTCTTATGCCCATCAAAGCCAGGATCCGTTGTTTAAAATTTGAATACTCTGCCTGTTCATTGTATCTGTCACTAGTTATCAGTTCAGCTGTGGACTTTTAGCTCTTCTGCAGTAACAGGGTCTCAGGGGCTTTGAACAGAGACAGCTGAAAGCACTTCCCAGCTGTGCAGGTGGAGGGCAAAGCAGACTTGACTGTATATTGTGGTTTCTGTTAGAAGGAAATCTAGTCAAGGGAGCGTGGATGGAGCCAAGATATACTTTGTTACATCCAGGGTCTGGGAAACTGAAGATCCACATCTGCAAAACCTCTCCCAGGTGTGACAAAGATCCTCAATGATCAGTTAGGGTTGTGCAAACCTCTTCCCATGCCTCTTCACTGATAAATCTCTAAAATACATTTATTTGCGTATTCTCATCATTAGTGCTGCTGTTCTGTGGGAAACATCTACATACAGCATAGTGTATGATAGATCTCTTAAGGAGGACTGCCTCGTGTTCCACCACTGATCCCAAGAACCAAAAGTTGGCAAAGCTCTTTGCTTGTTCTCTGCAAAAGGTGGAGCTTCTTTATACGATAGTCTTGGAATTTTCTTCCTTTCAAATAACTGTAAGAAATCACCCTAAAGGTGTCTGTATTTGCTTTATACCTGTATTTTATGAAATTAAGGAAAACATATTTTAAGAGAGACCCCTACTTTATCTCTTGGTGTCACCAAATCAATAATTCCATCAAGCACAAGCTTATACTCAATACAGAAACAGTTTAATAAAATAATTGGTCAGTGTTAATAGAAAATCAGCCTATGCAATCTGTGTCCCTGGCAGCTACAAAACTAGTAACCTCGACACTTCAGTTTTAAAAACAGCTCACTTTTCTCTTACCAATAGAAATACAGCTCCTTGGTAAAGACTGCAGCACCAGCTCCCATAGACAAGATTGCTAGGATGCATGTATTTCCTTTTTAAGAAATAGAAAAGGAGGATGAACGCAGTTTAAGGGTTTTTAATCTGGCTCTCTGAATTTAGAGGAAATTAAATTCCCCTGTTTTCAGCAGGTCAGCTAGGCTTACATAAGATAACTAATAAATGAGCAAAATTCCAGGAAGCTAGACTGACTGCTTCACAGGCTCATAGTGTTGCCTGTTCAAAACAAAGCTGTTAATTACACTTTCCATCTTCCACTTCAGGGTTAGAGCTAAACCTAGCTCAGCTAATAACTGGAGAAGGTGGCTGAGTCAAGTACCACATGTAACAGCAGGTTGTAATCAACTTCAGTGTGAAGATATAAATTACAATCAGGTGCGTTTAAAAACAAAACCCATCAGTTTGAATTCACTGCACAAGTGGATTGCTCTGACAAAAACACAACCCTTGGATGCAGTGGTAAAGAAGCTCTTTCACGTGCCCTGTGGGACCCATTGCAACACTTCAGGTTTTGGTAGGAGGGGTTGGCTGCAAGTCTTTTATGCCAACAGTATGAGCAAGAAGAGGATGATAAGAACTTTTTGTCCTTTGGCTCATGATCTAATGCAATTTCGCTGGAAACTATTGTGTGTTAAAAGTCAGTCTAGAAATATAGTAATTTAAACATCAGACTCAAAGAGCATTTATGCTTACTAACACTTTCTGTTGTGTTTAACTTCAAATGTCATCTCCTTTGAGTTATAATGAAATTGAGTACTTTGAATAACTAGTCTTTCAATTTGCCTCAGAAATCAGCCACCATCATGCTTTAAAGGCAAGGAAAAAAATAGTTGTCTTTTTTGTTGAAAACAAGCCTTGGCTACAAATCACCAGAGTGACTGTATGCTTCATGTTCTGCTTTTTAATTAGTTTCAACTTGATTTTGTGCCAGTCTTTATGGTAGTATTAAGTTCTCATATACCACAATCAAAAATAGCACTCAGGATGGGGGAGCAAATCAGATTTACATGTGTTAGAATTTAGGTTCTGAAACTGTTTCTTGGATATTTTAGAAATTAAGATCACACTATCAGAAACATTTTAATTTTTTCTCATTTCAGGCATTTCTTTAGAATGTTTTCACACTCTGTTACTTACCATCCTGCTTTAAAGGTACACTTCAGACCTAAGCAACCTCTATCAGAATTAAAAATTCCTTATTTCCATTTGTTAGGTAAAAATTAAGAGCCCAGGTTTTGATAATATTGATCTCAGATATTGCAACTAGTATTGAGTGAAGCTGAGGTTTAGAATTAGATTTCTTAAATTTCTTTTGGCTTCGTTTGCTGGTCTGATATAATTTGTATTTCATTCTGCCTCTCGTTTTTTTGGAGTCAGTCAAATGATTGCTCATTATTATGATGTTTTGCATTCACATAAATGACTGCACAAGATGCAAAGCAAAAAAAAAAAAAGCCCAGGGAATCTTCAGGAGGACAGATGTATATGTTGGCTTTTTACCTTAGGGTTTCATATGAGGTTTCAGACCAGTAAAAAGAATTTTCCAAATGTACTGTTCGTTACCTTATAACAGATTCTGTGTTAAATCTTGTAAAATGTGATATAGACAGAACAGAGAAAATGTGATATGGATAGAATAAGTTAGTTGGATACCTTTTTAGGAAGACTAGCCTTAACTTGGCGTATTGTACGTTTTGGTCTTTTAGATTTTATTAACACAATGTTGTGGAGAAACATCTTGTCAATAAGTCAGATTTTCTACTATATTTTTTTGTGGTCTTATAAAACAATTTCTGTTATATCATTCTTTTTTATCGATCTAGTTTAATCAAATACAAAAATGTGCTTCCCAGTTACATTTGCCTGGAGGAGAAAGACAGAGTACAGAAGGAAAATGAGATGGGATTGAAAGGAATCTTACTACTGCTTTTAAAAAGGAATAAATGCTTCCAAGGAGCATTTCACAGTATAGTGCTGTTAATGCATTTTTGTGTTCAAATTCTTATATGGAAATCTATGGTCACCAAGGAAAGGTGTGGTTGAGCAGGAAAGGGAGATTAGTTTCCTGTAACTTAACCTATCTCCATCCTCCACAAGCTGACATGGTCCTCTCGGCTCTGGTGCTCTCTGCCAGAAGGACCTGTCTGGACTGAAGGAATTTTCATGTCATTACTCCAAAAAGGTACCTGACCAAACCAGAACAGCTTTATGCTGTGTACATACCTGGTTCACCAGCCCAGATGTTACTGGACATTCCTTCAACAATACTGTGTGATTAGGTCCCAATTAAGCTTTCCCTTGATCTTTGATTGACATGGAGCTGTGCCCTACTGAATTGACAGTTATTTTAGCCTCTCTATTTTTTCATTCCATTTCTTATTAATAAGTAACTATTCTCTTTGAGGTACTTCAGTTTAATATTCAGAGAACTGAAATTAGAGCCAGCACATTCTGACAAAAAACTAGTTGCATAAAAGGTTTTTACATATAAAGGATCTTCTGGTCAGTTTCCAGATTATTTTCAAATTTTCTGCTTCCTTTTGGACTTTTTCAGCATTGCTGAGTTCCCACATGAACATCTGCAACATAATTTTGATCATAAGTGCTTTATAATCATACACTCTATAAATATTAGATTGTCTTTTAAAGGCCACTTCACTTTGATTTTGAATATTAAGTGGAAAACAAACAAACAAAAAAAATTATTATTCAGACAATTGCTCTAATTTTGGTGTCCTCATTTCTGGGCTAAAATTCAACTAAATTCTGCCATTGCTGGAGTTTTCAATACATGATCTTGTAATTAAGCAGTCTGGATTGAAACAGATACTAGTCTCCTTTGCAATAGCTGACTCAAAAGATTTCTGAGTAGCCAGATGAGAACACAAGGGAAAATTTCCCCAACCTGCAGTAATGAAAATGCTTCTCATGTGATATATTAAAAAAAAAAAAACTCCACACAAAAAAAACAACCAAGAGACAGCTCTGCAAAAAGTCATCCATCCTTCCCCCTCAGACTACAATACTGGGCTGGTGATGCATAACACCAGTTTACCAGGAAAACCTTTTCTGACTAAGTGCGCTTCCAATACAGTGGGTCTCCAATTTGCCTCAGTTTACCTAGCCTTATCCTTGACTTGCCTCCCTGACCTGGCCTACCTATCTCTCTCTGCTTGCTTTTTCTCCAGGATCTGGCTGGAGATGGCTTAGAGAATGCCTGTGCTGGTTGCCCCCTGGGCTGTGTGTGCTGGGGAAGTTACTTTCCTCAAGCAGGGTTGCTGAAGGTATATTTTATTTCTGTTTTGGAGGGCTTATTGCAGTCCATTACTCCACTTATGTTTTTAGACTGAATGGTTTAGGCCCAACCAGAAAATTAATTATTGGGCCTAAAATTCTTTAATATTTTTTAAATCCTTAAAGGTGGAGTTTTCTCCGCAGTGGAGAGATGTCAGTGTTGTAGCACCCTGGTGACATCAGTTGCTGCTGTTTGGCTGATTCCTCGTGTCTTAAGTGCTTTTATAGATAAACGAGGCAGAGTCCTCAGATGCAGAACTTGCTGTCTACCAATAATTAGAGGTGACATGTCAAAAGAATGAGTGAGAGGCAGTGTAGCATATGCATCTTTTAATTTTTTTTTTAATCTGGGTTTTATTTTCTGATAACCAGGTAAGGGAAAGAATGGAGATGTAGTTTTCTAGAGGTCAAGAAGGAGGTAGGTCTGCAACGGTTTTAATTTTACTTTATTTTTATTGTCTTTATCGATTGCCCTTTCTTTGGTGAACAAAAAAAGAATTAAATGTCTGCCTGTATGTAAGAACTTAAATGGAGGCTGTTTCCAAAGGCCAGTGATACCTACCTTGCTATTGTATATAGTTTCATTTAGGTCACTGTATGTTCATGTAACACAGAATTTATTTATTTTTTAAGTGAAGTGTAAATGTGAATAAGAGTTCCTATATTATGGCTCATATATTTTCCTGATTAAGAGGAATAAAGGCCTGGTTTCAGGAAATATCTGTATCCAGGAGAGTACCTTCATGTATAGCCTCAAACCTACACACATGCCTAGATGTGTAGTTCTAACTATTTCTTACAATGACCAGTCTTGCTTTGGCACTGCCCCATAGCCTGTAGGCTCATGTGTGGAGCTGTGCTTACTTGTTTGAAAAGACATATGCACATTAAACACTTTTAAGATACATAGTGGATTTCACGGCTCACATCTGGGCACTAAACTTGTAAAAGCAACCTGAAGAACATCTCAGTCAAAGTTATGAAAACCACAGATGTGGCTGCCATTTCAGGCTGATGTCTCCAAGTACCATCTTACATTTTGGACTTTGTAAAAGCTCTGTGCAAGTGTCTCTTCCCAGCATCTCTTCAGCTGAGGATGTGAGAGAAGATAATGCAATTACTGAGTTGGAAGATGGTAAAGATGTAGTAGCTATCTCTGCCTACACTTGTGAGAAGTGCAGTGGGCCCAAATGTAGTGAGAATAGATGACTGTAGTGTTTGGGCATGCTGACAGCAATGGCACTCACTGCAGCCAGCCAGGTAATTTTAGTTCAGCTCTTCCTTTAAATGAGTGTGTGGTATGGGAGACCAGAGCAAATTCCCTGTGCACAGGATGAAGCTAAACACAGCATCCAGATCTACTGTTTGCAAGTTGGCAACTTCCTTCTTGAATAACATCTGATAATCATCCTTGTCTGTATGACCTGTATGTCAGCATGTGCTGAGAGCACATCTATTTTGAAACCAGCCATAATAACACAGCTGCAGCTCTGCAGATGAGTGTGCTGCCTGAACATGCCTCTGCACTGCTCAAGCTAAAGGAAAGTTCTGCATCAGGCACTGAAATCTAGTCTGTCCTTGGAAAAAAGTCTTATAATTAACCTATTATTGCATTATTTTATTTATTCCCCAAGGAAAGAAAATCTAGTTGAGACATGAAAAATGTGTCAATCTAATATAATAATAGAATAGTGAAGCCCTGTGGTCTAATGACATATTAGGTTTATGAAAAGCTCTTTTCTGTTTATCCCACAGAAACACAAACTTGCACTCAAAAGATTATGTAATTGTTAATCCATAATACATTTCTCCTGTCAGTTCAATGACAACAGTCTGCAATGACCAGCCTATTTTGAATGAAGCAGTTCTTTGGAACACTTTTTTTTTTATTTCTAGCAACTTTTTTCATACTGCAAGTATTCTCTCTATAATATAGTTAGAGCATAATTTTAGGCTGTGGTTTGTATCCTGCTAATCAATGTAATTGCCTTCCTCCTTCTTACCAATCTTCTTTCCTTTTTCCACTAATCTTCGCTGCAAAGTATTTTCTCTGAACTGATGTTACTGAAGAGGAATTTCTGTACGGTATCATCAAAAAATGAAAGAGCTTCCAGGCAGATAATTGCAAAGCAGATAAAGAAGTTTGTGGCTGAAATTTCTATAATGCTCAACTCACTTAGTAATGTTTATCTCTCCTGCCAAAACCTCTGGAATGGCTCTTTTGAAGGGATGCCACATCATCCATACAGGACAACAAGAATAAAAATTGTTGCTTCTTTCAATTACAAAATACAAGAGTTTTGGATTAATAGAATTAAGTATTAGAGGGGACTTGAGTTATTTAATGCCTTCTTGCCTTAGAGGCTATGTAGAAATGAAAATATCAGGTGAAATCTTAGAAGGACGTTTTCTCAGTTGCAGTGTTTGATAATGCAAACATCCCTAAGTGCTACCACTGCGTTTTCTCACAGTACTGATTTTCAAAAATAAGTTCCACCCTGTCTGAAATTTAGCCCTGAAGTCAAATTTTCAAAAATAGCCAACCAACATTTGAAAACAAGATACAGACCTTGTCTTTCTTTGATATCTCTGAAAGTTGCTGCTTCTGAAGTTGCTTTTGCATATGCCTATGAGCAGGTTTTTTTTTTAGTGTAGATCTATCATCTTCTTTAATAAACAGCACAGGAGGCATGGTTGTGTAAAGGCTTTTTTGCATATACAGGAAAGGCAGGATTTCTCTTTCCAGCTTCTGAAGTCCGGGATGCAGAGATCTGCAGCTGAGCCTGTCATTTGGCAAGAATGAAGCAACCTCAAAAAAAGAACAAGTTGTTCTCTTGCCGACTTTCTGATGAGCTTTTTCTCTACAGTCAACAATACCTTTGTTGAACAGTAGAATCTTCAGAAAAGAGGTAGCATTTTAAAAGAATAGTTGTAAAGTACATGTTACAACTATTCCTTCATTGCTAAGAACTTTGGCATGGCTCTCGAATGCAGTCTGTTTTTATTATCATCTAAAGAGAAGTTTTCCTTTATTGTTGGATGAGATTAAGCAGCCAGGAGCATGCTAGTCTTATGGGCTACCTATGAAAAATGGAGAGGGGCTCTTCTCGTTGTCAATATAAGGCTGCAAGAGGAAAACACTCAGTGGGCTGTTGCAGACGACCTTTTCCCATAAAGGGAAATATTTCCCAGGTGCTTCTGCTGGCTTACAATGCAGTACTCACAAAAGAAGACAGGCTTAAAACATTTGAAGATAAAAATCCAAATTGTACTAGCTGCATGCTGGATTTTATAGTGCTATCATCCCTCTGGCTTGTTTCTTGTCCAAGATACGTCTTTTAACAAGAAAGTTCACCTCTTGATTACGAATGCCTACATATTCTCACTTCAGTATCATAGATATAAAATAATAATAATAAAAAAAGAAATATGGGGCCTTCCTGAGAGGGCTTGAGACAGGTAAGTGTACAGGAGTTCATCTCTTATCTGCTGAACCATCATAACGTGTTGAAATCCTCGCTGGGAAAGGACTCAGCATCATTCCTTCTGTCTCTGCTGACCCAGTGTGCCTTTCAGCTCTTCTCCCAACAAAAGGAATAAATAATTATCCTGTTTCTTTCTAGCTTCAAAATGTGTACACATCCCCTCAAAACCTAATGTTTTGGACACGGGCAAGGGTGCCTGTGACAGCTTATCAAAGCATGGGCTAAACCATGAGCACACTTTGACTTTGCAGGTGATGTTTAGCGCTGAAATGTAGCACTAATCTTAACTGTGGTTCATTCACTGGTGAAATGCAGCAATAAGAAAATAAATGAGGCTTTCAAAAGATATATGGTGGCCTTAGGGTTCATGAGATATAACTGCTGGTTTCTTACTGCAATAACTACATTCCTGTTGCATTTATTGCATATGCAAAACAGGGTTTCACAAACAGTGTCTTTTTCAGAGTACCATTGCAAAACTGGTAGGCAAAATGTGTATCTTTTCCAAAAATAACATAATGCACTTCTTTTAGTTAATAGAAGCTGGATATTTTAATCCATGTGCAAGTGGCAAAGAGAACATTCTTTAATGACATTGTCCCTCTGAATTGCCTGACAATAGAAGTTATTAAATTGCACCTCAGACTCTACAAAACGAGTGTGATGTCAGTCTTCCTTTTGTTGCAGATAGTTCTGATTTTTCAAGAGCTTCCTGATGATACTGTGAAGGATGCCATTTTAATTTACAGCATATTGTTCACTTCACTCTTCATCAAACATCAGAAATCTTGAAAACTTTCTTGGTCTTAGATTCTTCCATAATCTGTGGGAGAGGTGTGAAGGTTTTCACGATTTAGTTGTTGCCTCACATTTCAGACATTCTGATGCAGGATTGTGAAGTAGTGTGACAACGGCATCTAACCTCCTGTACTAACACCAGCTTACACATTTCTTCTCATCTCACATCTCAGTGTAAATGGATGTCTAGCTAACACATTCCTGTATGGTTAAGTTATTTTTGCTATAAATATGAGTTTAATTACTTAAGTTGCTTGTCTTGTTTTTTTCCAACAGCAGTAGTTTGGGAATTGAGATATCTCAATATGTTGTAGCTTTTTCCTGTCTCTGATCTTGCAGTGAAGATACTGTGGTCTCCTAGGACTGACAAAAATTTGGACTGTGGGAAGGAGTGCCTTTCCTAAAAGGAAGAATAAGATCAGTTATAATTTCATATAATTATGGTTTCATATAATGAATATACGTCTGCTCTTGAGAACCTTGAGGGGCATCTACACAAGGAGAACAAGGACTTGTCCTAGGCTAGATTGCCTGATGTTTTCTTCCTGGAAAACCATGTGGGAGTTCAGATGGGAAAAATGTGTCTAGCTTGTTGAGAGCTGCCCACAGGTACATCTATGAATAATGGAATAGAAAGAAAGAGGGGGAAATACTTTCTTAAAACTGGGGCTTTTTAGGCTATTGAGTGGTACTCCATGGGAATGCTAGTAAAAGCATTAATGACTGCAGCTTCAAAAAAGTCGGGGCAATAAGATACTAAAAGCTTATGTTGTCATGATTATATAGCAATAAAGGGAAATTGTCATCGATATGCCTCTGTATGACTTACCTGAATCATTTATCCAGACTCCCTCCCAATTACTAGATTTTGTGGTTTTAAAAACACATAGGAGTTTTTTTTGTCCCCTAGTTTCCAAGTCTTGACACTTGAGCTGAAGTGCAGCCACCTGCTTTCCTTCTGTTTCTCATCACCTTGTGCCTTGAGCAGTTACAGAGTAACTGAGAATAACTCAGCTTTCTACAGCCCTGGCTGGTGCTTCATGTCAAGTCTCAAAATTCCCACCAGAAGTAAAGGAGACCACTGGATCTTGCTGACTCCTGGTAATGGCAAGGGTTTCTGAAGTGGCTGTCAAAGGGGAGTTCAGACAAAACAACCACATCTCTTATGTACCAGCACTGGAATTAGCACTTGTAATCTCTATGCTGAAGTGGAATGGATGACAAATCCCAAACATAATGATGTTGGAAATGTCTGCATCACCTTGATTTTTCTCTTTCAGCATCTGTATTGCTGTACTGAAGCCTCACTAGCTAGATGGAAAGAAAACAGTCACTGAAGTACAAGTATGCTGAAAAAAATCAGCACTTCAACTGTTCTTCCAGTGACAGGTCAGTAGAAACATAAATGGCTGTGAACATGCAAAATGTTGTAGAATTGCAAGAAAGGGATTTTGTGAAGCTTTTTTGGAAAGAGTTGAGACAGACACGTTAGATATAGTGCCAGATATATAGTGCAGTATTTTAATGCATTTTCTAGCATACAGAAAGTAACTGGCACAACGCATCAAAGTGCCAGTAAATATGAAGTTTCTTGTAAGGAGTTGGCTGAATTGTAGAAAATTGTCATTTTTATAGAAGAATACATCTTTGAGTTTTCTTTTTTTCCTGCTTGTTTATCTCCTAATGTTGATGAGAAGTTTAGGCTCCTTTTTATTCTTACTGATACAAAATAATAATTATGTTTGCTTCTTCTATCTTTTAATTGCCAGCACTGAAATTCATGTCAAAGCCATTAGTTTGCTGCTTTGATTATTTATCCAGCTATATAATTTACCCCCATATAACAGTTACTAATTTTTGCACAGTTTATGTTAGGAAATCTCTGCATCTCCTGTGACTCACTTAATTGTATGGTGGCACCAACTGACCTTTTTCTTCATGGATGCTTATGACCACTGTCTTTTGAAGAAAGCTAGGAGGTAAAGAATTAATTTCCAAACTGATTAAAACTAAGTCATTCTTTCATTTATTTATATACTCAGTAAATAAAGATGAGGTCAGGAGGGCCCTGTCTTGATTGTGAAGCAGACTAGTGATTTGTGAACCTGCAGAAAAAGTTTCCCAGAGGAAATTGTGGAAGACACACTACTATTTACGTGTAAAATAACCTTAATCAATCTTGTCTCCTTTTATTTTTAGTAATATGTCTGAAACTCTAGGGTTTTGTCATTTTTAATATCTAAGGAATTTCAACCTATCTTGATGTATCTAGGGTACAGAAATAATTTGATGCTCTGGTAGGTTGTGTATAACTCATGCATGTAGCTCTGTAACATGCAACATTATGTGTATATATATATATATGTCATTGAAGACACATGTAGTACAGTGTGTATCTGAGCCACCAAAGGCTGTCACTCTTTCATCCACTGTTCATATCTTAATTTATGATGTAACTGAAATCAACCAGAGAGCTTGTTGCTCAGAACGAGGTGGCAAAATTATCTAGTCTTTAGCTAGCAAACATGACCTCAATTATTTAACTATAGCATGTTCACTGAGCAATCACTGTGCCTTTTTTTAGTAACTGCCAGTGATTGAATTGTTGCTTTTTCATTGCAAAATCTTTCAGCACCACAGAGTAAAAATTATAGTGCAGGGAAATGCAAGCTCTAAGGTAGTTCAGGTCGAACATCATTTTTACTTCTGTCAAAATACTCATTCATCTGGGCCCTGGCAATTTGATTAAAATGGATTGTAGGAGGTCCAGTCTACGGATTAACCAGCAAGTTTATTCAGTTCTGCATGAAGCCATTCAGACCTTAAGATTGTGTTTGTTAAGGTAACACCTTCAAATAATTGATTTTCCTCAGTAAACAACCACCAAGTCTGCTAGAATCCAGACACAAGAAAGTGTGTCATAATGTCTGTGTTTTGGGTCCTCTTATGTTAGTAGTTTAATTCTGGTATCTTATAGAGAAAAGGTTCCTGAGTTCCAAGTTTTTAAAAAACAAAGGCTTTCCATCAGTTCTCCAAGCCAGTACTCCATACTTCTCATTGTGCCTGCCTGTCTTTTTTTCATGGCTCACATGCAGTAAAACACAAAAACCCCTCTGTCATTACATACTGCGAAGAGACAGCTGCTTGTTGGCGTCTTGTCCTGAGGCTCTCTCTAGTCCTAAATGAAGCTTTCATTTTCTCTCCTGCCTACCAGCACAACTCTCCTATGGATTCTTTAGGACCACCCAGGAGCACAGCACAAAAACAGAGTGAAGGAGAGTCTGATGCTCAAGTTTAGGTTCAGCACATCTTCACGAAATCTTTCTCCCCCTCCCATGTAGACCATCTCTCTCTTGCGACATGTTGCCTAAGGTTCATCTGTGGCATGAGATCCTGCTGTTGTGCTGCTTTTCTTGACACTTGGCAAACACTGGAGATCAGTCTTGTTCATTGTCTGACTGTCCTTGTGGTCCTGCATGAACTTTCAGGGATCAAGCATAGTCCACGAGGGAATTTTTAATTTTTTTAAAGTACACATGAACCTGTTATCACAATGGCAGCTGCTTAGCTTGCATCTTTCAACAGGTGAATAAAGTGACTGCAAACACAGAGGAGGCATCTGAAACCAAGGGATTAATGATGGCATTCCAGTCTGTGGAGCATAGCACAAGTAATGGCAAGTGCTGTGAAAAACTTTCACTTGCTTGTTGGGATATTTGCTTTCCCCTGCAACTTGTAGTTTCAGTATAACATGACATGATATTGAATCTAGATTCATTATACTGGGTTTTTAGCTTGTATCAACTGAGACAGTATTTCCAAGTGCCTGGTAGGCAAGATAGCCATTCTCAACATTGCAGAGGCTCCTCAAGCAACCTGAACTCTGAACTAATGGTAGTGAATTATAGTGCATAGACAATACTTGCTGTTTGCTGATGAAACGTCGTACTTCAGATGTTTCGGTGAGACTCTTTACAGTATATTTTTCCCCTTTCAGTACTTAATCATGTACATATTCTAAAATTTGCTTAAGTTATTTTCAAAAAGAAATCACATATTGTGTACAGTAAAGGTAGGCTTTTTGGAAGAGAAAGCTGAAAAGCAAAGATAGACAAAGGACTCATTTGTAGTAAAGGTATCAACCATTTCAAAGGTTTAATATATTTGAAATGTGTTTATTTAAACTTGTACAAACATGTACAGGTATTCTCAGTCTGTTTCAAATAAGTCTGCTACTAAATAAGCATTAAACAAATTGTTCAATGAATAAATCTAAATTGCCATTGTCCAAGTTTAAATAGTGTTTTTCTGTTTCCCTCAATCACAGTGAGGTGGGTTCAGTTCAAGCATTTCATTCAGTGAAACTTTGAAGTTGCACACGGCCAGTTTTTTTTGTTCGCTTTTTCACATTGAGTGCCTCATTGTTGTAAGGCAGCTTCCAGTCCTCAAAGTCCTACTGTTGGATTGTGACTTTACTGTGCTTAAATTAAGTGTAATAGCACATTCACCTACCCTGCTGGAGCCTGAGCATCCTGCAGCCTGGATCCCAATCACAGCTGCAGATGTGTGAACAAACCAGAAGACAAGTGTTCAGTGACAACAGGATTAGTATTGGGAGATTTAATTCCTTTATCTCTCCAACCAATAAAACATTCATTGTTTTAGTGCTAACCGGCATTTTGCATCCAAATCAGATTTTCTGTGGAGACTCTGGAAAAGTGCTTCTGAGTGTAAATGAGATTAAGCTGATGCTGCAGCTCTTTATTATCTGAGCTATTGAGATTTAACTCCTGAACTTGTTTTTTTGTAAGTAAGTGTGAATAGAAAAGGTATTGTAAGAAAGTCTGAAACATTTGAAGAAAAATAACTTAATAGATTTGGTGGCAGTTTATGACTGAGGAAAATTACACAGAACTTGTAGAGGAAAAGCTATTGTTCATCTCAGTTAAATCGGTTCTATCTATGTTATTTTGCTGTTATAACACAGAGAAAATAGATTTGGGATTTTATTATTATTTTTTTTTCCCAGAGATAAAAATAGATGTTCATTCTTGAAGATTTTGTTGTATCTTTTATTCTGTGCATTCTCTGTAGAGAGTGCTGAACTCAAAGACCAAACATGTAATGCACTGAAGAGTGGTATTGTTTGCTGCTTTAGAAACCTCTGCTAGCAAGACATGAAGTGAATTTTCTACAAGAAAGGAATTGATTTTCATTCCTTGTCATGCATTTGTCTTTCAGGCTGACATCTCTGCTGTGAATGGCTGTGTCTGTAGACTCTGCTTTGTACCGTTGGCAGCGACTAGGAGCTGCAAGTCCTTCCCAGACTCTATCAGAATCGACACCGCTGCTGTTCCCTGTCAGAGACAAACCAAAACTCAACTTAAACAAATGGAGGATTGTATTTCCCAACAAAGGGAGGCAGCAGAAAGACTGGAAACAAGCTTCAACACTTTATTCTGGAAACAGGATACAGACCACGAAATACACGTGGTTGAATTTTTTGCCCCACAATCTTTTTGAGCAGTTTCACAGGTAAAATCATTCAGTGATACATCAGATTCAAGAAGTCTCTCTGAAACAGTGTTCATGGGTGATGGAGAAGGGCTGCTTTTGTAGTTGCCACATTGATAAAATTTATGTGATGATGATTTGTAATCAAATGTGACTCATTTCACTCTGAAATGGAGGTTTAAAGCAAGGAAATGCTAGGTGTGCTTAAGCTGGTGCTGAGGCCAGCTTTCTTGTTTGAATGCTGGAAGTTTTCTATCTAGAAATGTCAAGGTTTTCTTTAAAGATTCCTCTATTTTTGTGCTGAATAAACCTCTAATTTTTAAGAACATGAAAAGATGTTCATTGGCTGCGTTGAGACACCTATGAAATTCTGTAGATTTCAGAGACTTATAGATTAGTTTTAGTACATTTTTAATGGCAGGCACGTGACTTTGCTGACTTATTTTAGTGAAGATTTTATTAATAGACTAGTTGACAGCAAATGTTACCTCAGGTGACTTTCCAAGTGATGGATTGAAATTATGTAACCCCCAGCATAACAAATAATTTCAATAAGACACCCAGGGAAATATTGTTATAAAAAAAAATTAAAATTGTATAGCAATTTGTAGATTGGAAATTTTTATTCTGTGTATTAGATTTATACATTCATTATTTGACCTTCCAAGTGTGGAATCCTGCATGGGTTTCTGATGAGGACATTTCCATAATTCTGAATATGTGAGTTTTTACACCTATTCTGTTACGTTGGTTTGGTTATTTAAGAGGTTTTTTGCTTTTGTTTGATTTTGTGCTTATTTTCAAGACTGAGGTAGTGAGGGATCACTAAAGGAGCTTTAGCTCCTAGAGATAAATAGTTAAGTAACTGATAAATTCCTTCAGGGAAAGGAAGAGGAGGGTAGAGGTGTGAAATGGTTACTGTTCCTTTGACACAAAATGTGGGATGTTCATTCAGAAAAGCGCACATTCTAATTTCTGACAACTACATTTTTTTATACCTTTTCAGGCTGGGTAATCTTTATTTCTTCTTTCTGGTGGTTCTGAACTGGTTCCCACAAGTGGAAGTCTTCCACAGAGAGATTACTATGCTGCCTCTGATTGTGCTGCTACTTGCCAGTATGATTAAGGATGCTATTGAAGACTATAGGAAATACCAACTTGATAAGATGTTAAACTTCTCTAAAACCAGAGTATATGACAAGTAAGTGAACTATACCAATTATTTTTCTTTGTGTTTGATGTGGTGGAAACTGCTCATATGATTTTGCAGTAGTTCCCTCACTGAGCCTTTGGAGTATAGTAAGTTTGGAAATCTGTTATAAAGAGTTTTGTTCTGCCTTTTAAAATGCCTCATTTATCTCACTTAAGACATCCTGATATGACTGATGTTTTGTTAGATACCACAGCAGTGTATGCTGACATACAAGTTTTCGTTCCAAATTTCCAGCCAGCTTGCCAACACACTCAACAGCCTCTTCAGGTAGCAGAACGGTCTGGAAGAAAAATGAAACACATCCAAGCCTGAAAAGGATTAGTGGGGCTACTTAACAAATTGGAGCAATGTCTTTCAGATGTTGCATGCTAAAAACAATTAAAACAAAAATTAATAATAAACTACGTTCAAGGTGAAGTGTTACCAGGAACTAAAAAAATTATTATAGGACTTCTAGTAAACACAGTTGATCAGTACAGCTTGGTGTATGATGATACAACACTTGCAGTAAACTGAGACGTTTGCTCAATACTGACTCAGAGAGAAGAAATACTTTCATGTGCAATTCTTATTGCAACATTTTGATTTCATCAGAGTTTCTTGTCCAAGTCCTACCTTGACTTGAGACTACTTAGCTTGTCACTATGTAATAGACAGGAGTTTTCATTTAAAACAAGTTTAAATGTTTGTGTTTCTTCCTTTTTTACCTATCATTAATCACAGGCCATAGAAGAAAAATTACTATGGTTTGTACAAATCTCATTAGCTGTCTTGGCTGTTAACTCATGTATGCGACATAGTTACGTGTCAAAGGCACAAGGACCAATGGGGAAAAAGAAATGAGGGTGGAAGGAGTTACTGGATGAGTGAGGGGCACTTTGGGTGTCCAGAAGGAGGAGAACCATCAGAGGAGAAGGATCAGGCTGAGTGGCAATCTAGGTAAACTGCCCTTCAGGCATCTGTGTCTGTGTATCATACTTACATCTACCAAACCATGTGTTTGCTTGGTCTGGGAGGATAGGGGTTGTTTGGTTTTTTTTAATAATGCATATTATGGTCATGAAAATAAATAATTGGTAGAGGAAGTAAAGGGAGCAATACTGCCTGTACTGAAGCTTATAGCAGTTCTCTGTTGACTTCTGGGACACGGAGCTCTGCCCATTACCTTTGAACTTCCTGGCAACTCCCAGGCTTATAAAGTGATTCCGAAGCTCAAGCTGTGAACCATAAAAATGGTGTGACGTTCTTTGCTTTGCCTCTGCTCCGTGCTAGCTGAGAGACACTTCAGTGAGCGGGTAGTCCATGCCAGGGAAATGCTCTGAGCAAGGCCTCCAGGCGTATGCTAACAGGAAAAACAAAACGTTCTGGGTGCTTTTGTTACATGTGAGGTGCAGCCTCCACAGCAGGCTCCAGTACCTGGTGCGGCTGAGTCAGGATGATACCTGTGTCTGGGCAGGTGGAGGCTGGAATTGAATGAGAGGTGGCCCTGAGCTTCAGACATCTTGAATCTTCTCTCCAGCACTTGGGAGATTATCTGGATTATTGAACTCTTCTAGCTTTGTTGTTATCCAACTTCAGGCTAGTTTTTCAGAAGAAAGCAAGATGTCAAGGAAAAGTGTTCAAGGCTGCTTCTCTAGAATGATATGGAAAAGACATTTCTTTAAGGAAACTTGCTGTCGATGTGGTTCTCCAGACACTGAAATACAAAATGAAGAGCTGGAGAAGAGACAAAAAGTGAAGAAAAGAAAGAAGAAAAATGAAAATAAACGAGTGATAGTCTCCAATTTGCCCTTTGGAATTAAGAAGTGGAAGGAAAATCCAAACAGATACTATGACTCCAATAAAATTAAGACCACAAAATATACCATCTTGACTTTCCTTCCTAAAAATATCTACGAGCAGTTTCATCGCTTTGCCAATATTTATTTTGTGGTTATTGCATTGCTGAATTTTGTGCCAGTGGTGAATGCTTTCCAACCAGAAGTTTCTGTGATCCCAGTTTGTGTCATAATGGCCATTACAGCCATTAAAGATGCTTGGGAAGATTTTCGGCGGTATAAATTAGACAAAGAAATCAATCATATGGGATGCTACATTTACAGCAGGTTAGTTTCATATGATTATTTTTTTTTAACAAAAAAATGTTGGCTTGAGATCTTTTATGAATTGTGAGGTTTCTGTTTAAACAAAAATTAATAGATAAGTAAAAGAGGGGGAAATCACAGTGATTACATAACACTTGGTGTTTGTTCTGACATGAAAAGGGTTTTTTTAAACCTCATGTTCAGACTATGAAGGAAAGTTTGAGTTTAATGGTATTGGGGTGGCTATTGTCTGCTTAGACATAGAGTGCAATGAAAGTAGGTGCTTAAATAGCTACTGAGCACCTGGATTTCTAAGGAATTTTCAAGAAGGCTTAATTCTATCAATACAAGGTGGCACAGAACAAGATCCATCATAGGAGCTATTTGCATCCTTGAATGCCAAGAATGCCTTTTAAAATTGTAGCACTTTGAATTTTATACTATAAACTGTAGACCAGCTTTCAGTTGTATTTAGTTTACTAGGTTGTATCTAAAATAAATCTGAGTAAAAATGTAGTTTAAAAATGGGAGATAGTAATGTATACCTCTTCTGAGTAATCTCTAAATGAATTAACTACATGTGTCTGTGCTCACCTCTTCAAAATGTTTCCTGACCTCTTGCTATTAGGACTTTCAGAAGTTTGGAAATTGTGTTTTATTGTATCAAAACTGTTCTCTCAACAAGGCAGAAAACTACTTCTCCCTTTTAAAATATCACATCTGGGACTCGGAGGAGCAAAACTTTCCATCTTTCTGAATGTTGCTTGTCATCCCTTAAATTAATCAGCTGTGCTTTATATCGTGTTCTTTCACAAGCAAGATCTTGCAGAACTCTGGCTTTTATCACACAGTGCTGTCATTTCTGTTTTTTTTCTTTTGCATGTGTATGTCAGATTTTTATTTTTATATCCTGCTGGTTAAACAGGAAAACAATGGGTTTGCTTCTTTGGGGGCTGAATTTATCTCCACGTATAGATAACGACTTGTTAGAGACAAATTGGCACTGCTCTCCTTGCCGGCTTGTCCTAAAAAGCAATCATTTTACAAGTCTCTAAATATTGTTCATTTAAGATTTCATCTGTTTTCTACCATGAAGACTGGCAATAATTGCAGCTCTTTGGGTAGGCGGCAGTTACCTCTTCTACCTCTCTTTGAAATTGCAGCCTGGCTGGGTTTCTTAATCTTTTCAATGTTGCTTTAACGTACGAGGCAATGGATTATTTGTTAACACTGGTTAAATCCAATATGGAAGAGAATAGGTGGTACAGTAGGTATCAACTAATGCATCTGCATGGAAATCTTATTTCCTCTTTATGTAAAGGAAACTTGTTAATTTATCTCTAAAAGCCTTTTGCCATGGGAACATGAAAGCAACAAAACTTGTTTTGTGTAAGAGGAAAATGTCCTTCATGGAATTACAACATACACACAGATCCATGTTCGAGTTCTAGTCATGAGACTTGACACGAGCCTGTCTTCAAACTGGTTATCCTGTTCTATAAAAACAACTTTGATCTATGAATAAATCTTGTCTGTAATCTTGTCTTTCACCAAAGTTTTGTGATCCAAAAGGGGAAAGGAAAATGAGGACTTCAGACTAGAGCATTCATCCTGTCTGGAAAAATTGTGGGTAATTGCAATTGCCATCAGATCAGTAGCTACAGCTTATTGTGTCATGAATAATTTTAATCAGGCTTCTGTAGTACTTTGGGAAGCTGGTATTTCTTGTTCTTCTTGCTAGCTGCAACGTCATGGAACAGTGTGATGTCTTCTAATTTTCTTGCTTGTAAATCATCTCCTGTAGGAGGTGAAAGTCTTTTGCAATACACTGCAAATTTTGTTAATCTTGTGGCAGCGAAGCGTTCTTTTTAATAGAGCAACTGATCTGCTATCCTAAGATGAAAAATTGCTTACATTTAAGAGTCAATCTTGGAAAGTATAGTGTCTTCATTTCAGAGTCCAATAACGACAACTCTAGTACCTGTTCAAAAAGAAATACAAAGGCAGAAATATCTTTTCCAAGTGCTGAATGATCTTCAAAACTTTCTGAAAGACTGAGGGAAATGCAGTAACTTGTCTTATTTCAGCACAGAGCAAGGGAAATTGACTTTAAACAGGCTGCTCTGTAAACACATTTCTTCTAATTTTCTTTTCACTGAGATCAGCTGAAATGGATAATCTAGTCTGCTAGTAAAGTGAAGGAAAAGACACTAGAAGTAATGTATTTAACAGATGTTTAATTGAGAAAATGGGAGACAATTAATAAGCATTAAAGTGTCTTGGGAAGATGTAATAACTTAGCTCTGGTGTTTGATTGTGGAGATTTTAATTTCTGAACCAAACTTTAGAAATAGTAATAATTGTGTACAAACTGTTGTACTGTTAGAACAAATTACACAACACCAAAAGAAGAGAACAAAAAATTCAATTGAAGATGGTACAGACTTATAATTAGTTGCCTCCTTTCTCCTGGTATTCTTTAAAATACATTCTGTCTGCTTTTAAATTTTCCAAGAAAGGGGGTTTCCATTACTACAAAATGTGACTGTCAAAGCATTTTCTATTATATTCTGCTTTGTTTTGCCTTCTTGATTGCATTCAATTTCCGCAAGTCACCTGGTTTCATGCAACCCTAATTAGCTATTCTTCATTCATAACGTTTAATTATAATCTTCAAATATGTGTGATTTTCCTCATGCTTGTTTTGCCATGCCCAGACACCTTTTAGTCAAGATCTGTATATAGATCGCTCTTTTCATCTTTCTTGTCAGGCAGCCTCTCCACACCTACTGTGGTTACTTTTCTCTCAACAATCTCCAGTTTGTCATTAACCTACTAACAACAGGGGCTGGCACTGAATGTTGAACTTGTAAGTGAACATCAACCCAACAGTTGCTAAAAGTTGCTATTTAATTTTCTTGAACTTCTATAATGTTGAAGAAACTACTTGATATGTAATTAAAGCATGGCCTGGATTTGATATTTCCCTAGGATTAGGCTATAAAGGTTTCTAAATAATCTGTAGCA
The DNA here is from genome assembly GCF_020740795.1 of Apus apus. Classification (NCBI taxonomy): domain Eukaryota; kingdom Metazoa; phylum Chordata; class Aves; order Apodiformes; family Apodidae; genus Apus; species Apus apus. Next base: position 11,796,583 of record NC_067294.1, on the reverse strand, counting down.
CCCAGACAGGTTTTGACATCAATTTCACACTTTTGAAAGATTTAACCTAATTTTTTCTCTGTCTCAGTAGACACAGTGATACAAACACAAGGACTGTGCACAGTTTGAGATGGCACAGCAGCACATTTGCCTGAATGCACGTACATCAGGTAGCAGCAGCCATAAATGCATTCATATTATTTGAGCTATTAATATTGCTTAATTTAAGCACCTGAGCTCAGATATCTGAAATACTGACTCGGAGAAGCCTGGTTTATATGCTCTGACTCATCCTCACCTTTGGATAACTAGGGAAGTCAACAGGGATCCTAAATGAGAGCCTGATCACTCTTTCAACAGAAAGTTCTTCTGTAATGCTTTCAGGCCCTGTGTTTTTCAAGTAGTTCCTGCAAGCATCAGTCTCTTCTTCCTTTGTAGGTCCACTGTGATACAAAAAAAAGTCAGGTTGGCCTTTGCTGTGATTTTTATCTGCTTAGTGTAAGGTTTTAGAATATTTAAAGAGTTCTGTATCAGCACTAGCTCTGGGGTGGTCGGAGAGCAGTGCTGTAGAAATAAAGGAAAAAACAAATAACTCCTCTTCATGTTGCACAAAGTCAGAACTGCCAACAGCTAAAGAACTGGAAATGGCCTAAGCTAGACTCTCTAGTTTGAAAGAAAATTACTGTATTCCAGGTAATTAAAGTGTTGTAATTCAGTGTTGTAATTTCTGAGAGAAACGTAGATTAAGAAATCTCTATGACAGCAAAGGAGATCTGCTTGCCTACAGCTCACTGTACATATAATACATATTTTCTTAAAATCAGAGCTGTTTTTCTGTTTCAGTCTCCTTCATATGCTCTGATCATCTCAACCTTCTGAAGGAAGGAGACATTGCACCTTCCCTGAGGCTCCCATGTCTGGGAGAGCAGCTGGTGTTGGCCAGAGGCATAATGACTGGCAGAGGTGTCTGTGGCACCTGGAAATAGCAGAGAAGGGTAGGGAGCATGCTTGAGAACTTGAGTTGACCTACTGTTGAATTTCAGAAGCAAAGTCAAAAAGCTTTTCTCTGGACCCAGGAAGCGTACGCAATTCATTCATTCCAGGGTGAACCTGGCAGTTGGTGGAGTAGAAGTAGGATAAGAGGAAAATAATATCCTGCCACAGACATAATCAGCAAAAAGAGATCTGCCGTTGCTTCCATTTAAAGTCTTGTTCAGCAGCATTGAGTTTTAACTTGTTACAGAACCTTTTATTTTTATTTATTTTTTGTTTTGTTTCCTAACAAAGCGTAACTTCAAAGACAAGGAGTCTGCTGGATGCTCTAGTGGTTTAATCATTTACCCTCAAAAAAGAGAGGGTCTCAGTTCTGTTGCCTACTTCAAGTCCCACTGCATTCTCTCATGCAAAATGCTACATCACTTTTCTTGGGCATAGCAGTATCAAGGCTTCTACGTCTCAGTGGTACCTTCTCTGAATGTTGCATGAATTTCATCAGGAGGAGGCTGCAGTTCTCCAGCTCTTTGCATGGCTGAAGGTGCATCCCTGTGACACCCCAAATCACAAATTTTGCTCTGTTGAAACACGAATTATTTCTGATAAAAGTAGCAATATGGATAGGTTACAACCGCTACAGGATTATTGTATCCTATGATATCATTACAACTCACTGTCCATCAGGAAAGAGTCAATACCCATTCCTTGCTTAAAGTCAAACATGACTATATTGTTCTGTATGGGACTATCACTGGCAGGGGGCATTGTCTGTTCTTTTATACACACACACATATATATATATACATATATATATATATATATAGTCTGCTCTTTCAAGACAGCATTTAAAAAAAATAGATTCCCAAGCTGAATATAGGTTTATTTTATCATTGGGAAAATAACTTCCTTGGTAGGAAGTTGTAAAGACCTTCAGCACATGAAAAGATAGGATCTCTTTAATGGCATCAAAGAGGTATTTTCTTACATTTTAGAAAAAATTCATTCTCGTTATCTTTAAAAGATGTTAATTGCTGTCTTAAAGTGTTACTCAAATCCTCACAGAGTTTGGGGCTGCTGGGAAAAGCCATAGCTGCTTGTTAATGAGGGATGTGACAGGATCGACCACTGCTAACTGACATCATTCTTGGATGCTGCTGGGCTGATGTCCACGTCACAAAAAACCCTTCCCAGCTACTGTAATAGTAACATGGTAGAAGCTGGTTATTAATTAACACAGATGATACACTACTTCCTGAAGTTAAGGTAATATCTGTAGCTCAGGAATACTATCAGCCAAATTGTGCTGTACTCTGACCTACAGACAGGTTTCAGAATCAATTCCTTCCTCAAGTCCTAAATCTACTCCTTTGTTGCCAGTTTTCCTAAGTTTTATGGCAGTGGTGCATAACGCTGAGGTCATGGCCATAAAGTGGTCTTTGAAAACATTTTGTGAGGGTTTTCCATATAGAAGCTGGTGTAATCCTTGATCGCATTAAAAAGTGTGGGATTTCTGTTTGCAGAACTAGACTGTAAAGTGTAAGTAGCTGTGTGATTCTACCTGCTGTCTGTGTAGAACTGAGAATCGCAGAACAGGAGCATTTTCTATAAAGCAGCTGATGTTTAAGGAGTGCCATTTTCACATCTAATATTCTAGCACATTTACATACAATAACATACGAACATTTGGTTTTATCTGTTCGTGACACTGATATTATTTTTTTCTAAGTGTTATAACCTGGTGGCAATTTAGGGGATGAAAGGCAGAGCGAACAATGTCTCTGATTCAAGCTGCACAGGATCCTGAGATGGAACTTGCAGTAATTCAAGGAAATACAACTCACTGAACTCATTGCTTGATACAATACTTGTAGGTGATCAAAATTTCTGGACATCGTTCTCAAAGACAAGCTAGGACTCAAACATGCTGTGGACTGCCCATGAAAAGCTATTTTTATTTAATATTCTCTGGGGAGCAGAAAAACAATTTTTATTTGATCCCATTCACCACCCATTTTGACCCAGTTTTTGTTTGAAATTTATCTTTATTGAACCCAAGCATGTGAAATGAAGTTGTTGACACAAAGTCAATAATTTATTCATGTTTCCCCTCAATCTCCAATCACAGCAAGACTTTTTCATGATCCTTTCTTCCCAGAAATGACTTCATAAAGTCTATTTAGTTCAGGCCTTCTGGTCAGACATGATGAATACAATTGCCAATTCCGGCAGACTTCACTTCGACTGTTTAAAGATAACTGCCTCCTTTGTCTGCTCTGTCCTCTGATGGGTATTACTGTGCTACTCATCATCCCAGAACACCAAGGGAACAGTTTTTAAGTGTACTGTTGATAAATTGACTGGCAAGGGAGAAAAGGTACTGAGGAACTTTGATCTTAGATCATGCCTATGATGTGTCACAGCCCTTATGCCACGTGCTACAAGAATCAGATTTCCAGCTTTCCACCTATTGGAAATCACCACATCTTGTTTATTTTATTGTATAAATGTGTTTGCCCTTTTTATGTTTCTTGTCAGACCATCATAGACTTACAAAGCTCCTCTGTATATTTAGCAACCGGAGCTTGTGTTATGAACTTTAATCACTGAACAGAAAATGGGCAGTGTTCCCAGGTACAGGAATCTCTACAAGGAAACTGCTTAATTTGAAAAACCTCACTGGGCAGCTGCGCCAGGGCTGCTATGAGGTGGGCCAGGTTCCTTGTGAAGTCCTTTTCTTCCTTTCATCCACTGGTAATTTTCTACAAAGTTGTAGAAAACCTTTGTAGTGTAGGAAGTTGTTCATCTTACAGGTCCAGCTGAGTATTTCTTTCAGGAAAGGAATGTGGTTTTCTTTACCAAATTCATTGCTCTTTGGGAGACAGGAACAGCCTATTCACCTGATCACAGGTTTGGGATTCTAGCAATTCCTGAACTCTAGTCCCTGTGCTAAATAAGACTTTTCCTCTAACCTGAATGAAGTAATTTGGCTTTTCTGACTCACGATCTCCTCTGTAATAAGTCAATGAGCAGAACCTGAAGCTTTGTCTGTAATGTGTTTCATTGGGAATTCTTGAAAAAATCCTGCAAATCTATTATTTCTGTGGATTACTTTTGCTAACCTTGTTTATTAAGGCTGGTGTGGAAGGCAGCCAGCTGGACAAGGCCCTTCTATAGCATTTTATGAGAAGAAAAAAAATCAGAAGCGTGTTCTATAAACATCATTATTATGCAAGAGTTGACATAAAGAGGTAGGATTGTCCTGAACGAGTCATAGCAAACATCATATGCAAGGTATACACGGCATCCAAATGTCTAGGATAGCAAGACCAGCCATCTGCTTGCTCTAAAATGCTTCTTTACTCTCACTTTTATGTTTTAAGCAAACAAATTAATACGTTCTGCCCAGAAAACATTTGACATGGGAAGGATTCATAGTTACGTCGTTATTTTGCTGGATTAACATTAGTGTCTACTTTGTAGAGCAAGAAATATTCAACTTGCACCTGCTTAAATACTTTTCAAATATAAATTGTTCTGGAATTTTGTTTTTAAATGTGCAACAACATCAAATTAACTTACAAAAAGCCTGTGTTCTTCAGTGTGGTCTTTTATGTCTGTTGTTGAGCAAAAGAATAAAGGACATGCAGATAAGTAGAGTCAGACAAAAGAAAAAAAAAAAGAAATACAAATTCAGGAAGACAAAAATAATGCAATAAGAAACAATTATTGCCACAATACCAGTATTTATTAAGTACCTCACATCTACCATTAAAAGGATTTAAATAGTTAGGATTATTTTTTTTTAATAAAATGTAGATACCATTGGAAAATGCACAGGATTTAACTGTGTGTATAACCTTTGCAGGAAGCTGTTATTTCATGTTGCTTTGCAGATAAGGATATTGTCCAAGTGCAAGGGTTTGCCTGACAGCATCAGGCTGGGTCTCCCTTGCAGAAGTCCAGGAAAGCAGGTTTGCAGGAAGTGCCTTTGGCCTGACTAGGGAGCGATGCTTGGATGTGTGCTTTGAACTGTAGCAAAACACTTTATCTGCTGTATCGCTGCTCCCCTTCCCATGATACAGACACTTAAAGACAGCATTCTTCAGGCAATAGATGAGGACGATTAAAAACTTAAGTGAAAATGAGACTCTGAGTCATTACAAAAAGCCTTTTACTGTCTGTGAGCTAAAATATCATGAGCGTTTTCCCTCTTACAGAGCAAGACACAAGAGGATTCAATTATTCATTTTGAAAAAAAAAATCTCCTCTCAGAGAATTAGAATAACTGGGCCATTGTTGCCTGTGCAGTTTTCCCATTAACTAATTTTAAATCTTATTGTGTTGTTTTCAGTTGTCTAAGATAATTAAGAGCAGTTAAAGATCAATTGTTGAAAAGGTAATGTCAAAAAAAGTTCTCTATTTCCTGAACTGTTGAGCGTCGGTTTGTGATGGAATAGTGATTTATTTTCCTTGAAACCCAAGGCACTCTTTCCTTTCTTTTTTATATTTTTTTCTCCTGACATGTTTTTAATGTAACAGGGAAGAACATGCATATGTTGAGAAGTGCTGGAAAGATGTCCGAGTGGGGGACTTTGTGCAGCTGCAGTGTAACGAGACCATCCCAGCTGACATCCTACTGCTGTATTCCTCTGATCAGAATGGGATCTGTCACTTGGAAACTGCCAACCTTGATGGGGAGACCAATCTTAAACAACGACAAGTTGTGATGGGGTTCTCCAGCCAGGTAAGTCTACTGAAAATGCAGCCCATGAAGGGCACCAGTTCTGACAGGCTGGCTGTGCTGAGACACCTAATGTAAGTGTTTTGCTGTTGGAGATAATGCCCTGTACAGAAAGCAGCAGTCTGTCCCAGAAGATTTTCATTATTCAGGCACAGGGAAGGCTGTATAAAAAGGAAGATTATCTCAGACAGTCATTACTTGTAGCAAACTGCATCAACAAATGCTAACGAACAATGCACAGGACCACCATTGTGTCAGCAGCAAGTCCTTCCTATGTACAGGTCACCCAGGTCACAGCACATCACACTGCAAAGCTGCTGCTACCACTGAGTTAATTATTTCTGCATGAAAATTAGAAGGCAGTTCATGGCTGCCCTTCCAAACTGGCTGCAGGCTTCCCTATGGATTTTGCTTCTCTGCTGCAGCTGAAGGACCATGCTCATTTGCTAGGCAGGTAGAGCTATGGCACTCTAGGAACTGCTCTGAGGCACCCTAAGTAGTAATGATATAATGGAATCTTCTGTAGGAGTATAATATGCAATTGAACTCAAGGTAAATTAAACTGTGAATAGTTAAATAAAACTGCTGTGTTTGACATCAATTTGTTAGCAGAGATTCAGTTTGAATGCTTAAAGCCACCTTTTTTTTTTTCCTTAGGCTATATAATTTGCTTTTTACAATCACTTTAGTGATATATCCTCTTGTGTTTGATAAACCTGAAATAAACAACAAAATATGGCTTAGGGACATTTGTACTAGTTACATTTTTTAAAATATTCTCAGAGCAGGGCAGTTTTTCTAATAACACAGAACAAATTTGAGTTGTAGCATGTGAAGAGGAATATTTTGTTCCATTGGAATCACTCCAATAGACAGGAAATCCAAAAACCTGGCAGGTAAATCTAGGAATTACATTTATTTATTTAGCCATTAGCAGCAGAGCCATTAGGAAGATATTTTGGTGTTATTGGTGGGTGGGACACGACTGCCAGTGAGCAACCAAATTGATTAAATAGAAGTACACCATTTCCATGGCCAGTGTGACCAGGTACTGTACCCCAGTGTTACTGGCTCTTTGTTCAAATGGAAATCACTTTGCAAGCAGAATAAAGGCTTCCTCAGGCTGCAGATGCCTTAGCGTAATGAACCTTTACCAGTGCTTTCCAGTGATTATTAGGGAGAGATTTTTTTTTACTGAGAAACAATGAAAATTTGCAATATGTAGAGACTTAGAACAAATAACAAAACCAAACAAAAATAACACCCAACAATAAACTAGCTACTTCAATAGAAAAAAAATAAAATGCTGTTTTGTGTTATATCGTCAAAGTTTACAAATTAGGGTTTGTATTTTTTTTCTTTTAGAGGAAAACAGAGTGAGTGCCCTGCTAGCATACAAAATGCAAAATTTCCTTCAGTCATTTATAATATACGGAAGTCTGTCTCTAAATCAGAAAATCCCCACATGCTGAATTACACTTCAGACCTGCCTATTCATGGTGACCTTCTTTAGACTTTGTGTTGTTATTTAGATAAACTGGGTTCCCCTTACGAAAGCCAGTGCTCAGGAAGGTCAGTGCTTAAACAGGCAACTCTATTACCCTGTTATTTATTGCATTAGCGCAAACAGTGCATTGGTTAAAAGAAAACTCAGTGCACTAAATACTATACTTACAGGTTTTAGTGTGCCAGCTTCTTCCTTGTTCTTGGAGTTGTGTTTAGCCCTGTGATTTATGAGCTGCATAAAACTTACTCAGATTTAATTGTGCCTATAAAGTGTGACTCTTTAAAGAGGGAGAAAACAGTATCAACTAGGGTTAGTTATATGTTTTAAGATCTGCTTAGGATATTGAATTCACCTATCTGTGAAAGACTGAGAGGGAGGATTTATTTTTTTTTTTCATTTTATGCCATTTTTTAACTTCTTAGGGTTTAACATTTCAAGTACTCATTGGATGTGACACTGATTCTCAGTGTGTTTCCTCTTGCAGAACACATTGTTTGAACCTGAACTTTTCCAAAACACCATCGTCTGTGAAATGCCTAACAATGATCTCAACAAATTCAAAGGGTACATGTAAGTAATTTTTATCCATACATGTATTTTGTATCTGAACTTTAATATTTCTTGGAGGAACTGGATGAAAGAAAAATATTTTGAAGAAATTGATAGACATCACTATTGGATATTCCTGGACTCAGAAGCCAGTATAGAATGTGGGGCTGAATCTGCATTTTAAAGCAAGGCAGAACCAAGGCAAGATACTGAATTTGTGGTTGTTTCACACAAGCTGTTCTCCCAAGGCTTTAGCTCTTTTCAGAATTCAGACATAAGCCCATCTGCATTTGACCTAAAGGTTAGGCTAGGCTAGATTTTCAATCTAAAACCTTCCTGAAGTTTAAAGTTGTTCAACTGCATGGCTCTAGTTTCTTCATAATTCTGGCCACAGGATCTAACAAACAAATTTTCTTCTTACAGCTAGAAGCAAGCAAGCAAGACAAACCCTATTGAACCCATGTGTTAGACTAGTGTAAAAAAGTGCTTGCTTTTTTGTTTTTTCCTTAGTGTAAACCTATGTATGTGAGAAAAAAGCCACATCCTCTGTACCTTATGTTCCTTTTTCATGAAATAATTCTTGCACAGGCATAACAGGGAAATCTCTACTTGCAAAGTCAGCAGATTTAAGCCCATTCCCTGGCAATAAGGCAAATTTGTCTGGCATGGTTTATGTCCTAAAATTCTCTTATCCTCCAATATAGGGCAGCTGTTTCCCAAGGCCCTCTTCAGAGCAGCCGCTGCTCCGTGCTAATTCCTACACCACACCAGAGAATTGTTTGAAATATCAGCTACCCCAGGCCAAATGCATGCCCCATGTTACATAAATAATGTAATTGTATGAATGTGCCAGCCTTCCTATCTGTGCCTCAGCATTGTTAAATTCACTGGTTGCTACACTAGGAGCTAATGTCTCTGTGAAAAGGCAAAGTATTGCACCTGGAGTAGCTGCAAACGGCCAAATCCTCTGACATGAGTAAGCCAGAGGGTTCTTGCCCATACTAGCACTCTCTGTGAGAAGAATGATGCCTCTACTAGCAATGGCATTTCCCTTCTACCATGATATCATGAAGGGGAAAAGAGGTCAAGTTTGTATTGATCACTGGCTGTGGTTGCTGGCTTTGAGGACTATAATCCAAATGGAAGCAATCCTTCCCATTAGCCTGCTGGAAGATGGCACAAGAGCACTAAGATTATGGAAATGTAGGTGAATTGTCACAAGAAAACACACAGAAATACACACCCTCAGGACTGGCTTCAAAATCTCCAAATCTTTATTGAAAGCCTGTGACAGAAATCTCTTGGGGAAATGCTAATTATCTCACCTGCTTGGCGGAACATGAAATTAGTTGCTTTTCTTTTGCCACTCCGAGGGTAGAGGAAATACTTTGCAGTGGAAATTAACAGCTGACATTTCATGGAGTTTCTGTCTTTGGTCTGCTGTTGTTTGAGCTATTTTGTAAACACAAATTACTTGGATCAGTTACATTTTTCTTCAAGAACTCTTAATAAATTATTGAGTCTCTAGTAGCAATACTCCCTCTACCAAAAATGATAAGAAAGAACTTAGTGACATTCATCTGACATTCCTGATCACAGCAAATTCTGCTCAGGGGGATGCAAGAAGGTTTATATTAAGTGAGTTCACCAAGACTGAATCTAGATTCCCAGAAAAACTGCTTTTTGACACTGGTTTTTACAGCTGTACCAGTTGTATATTGTTGCCCTCCATTTAAGTGAGGCTGCAGTTTGCTTGTAAACGTAAAGTCTAATAGAAAGTAGTGAAAGATACATATTGTAAGGGGAAAAAAAAAGTATTTTCTCATGCTGATATTCACATAACCAAACCAGATGGAGTGACTTAAATGAAAAATCTCAGCTTTGGTAAAGATCTCAGGAGGGCCCTATGAAAGTGTATAATAAAAAACTGTGAGCAAAAGTAGTTTTATGCTTTGATTTTCAGAGGCAAGAAACAAATTGCCTGCCTGATAGACCACTGACCTTTTACTTTTCATTAAGTTTTCACCAGTCTGTTCTGCTAGCAGAGGATCTGTTGCATGTTGGGACATCTTCAGACAGAATGAAAAGTTTTCCATCTGGTGTAAAATTGAGGAAGAGACCCTCAAGCTAGAGACTGTCCAAGTGAACTCAGGTTCACAAAGATGAAAAGCTTTTGGAGGCTGACAGAGAGACAGATGCTCTTGCAGGTTGCAGATGGTTTGTAAGGAATTTTACATGACTGAAGTCACATAACCTATTTGGCTTCATTTATGAGATACTGAATCTGGCAGGTCAGGTACCAGGTAAAAGCCAAACTTGGTTCGTATTGACATCAGGGTGCACATACCATGCAAGTGGTCTTTAAAAGAGATACCTGGACTTCTCTGCCACTGTTTACTGGAGTCTTTATTGAAGCTGAGTGAACTACAGGCAAAGCAGGGCCTTCACAGTTCCTTGATTTCGACATAAAACAAAGATGCACAAAAAATTTGGTTAATGCTGTATTAGAAGAGAAGAACACTTTGCTTTATTTCAATTTCTTTCTTCTAGGGAGCAACCAAATCATGAACGGATTGGTTTTAACATTGAAAGTCTCTTGCTTCGTGGATGTACAATCAGAAATACTGAGGCTGCAATAGGAATTGTTATATATGCAGGTAAGATGTACTTTCTATCAAGCTAAACATAGAATTTCTCTGTAAATATCCTTAAGTAAATATGTGTAGTCTAATATTGCACAGCAACTTGACCTTTTGTTTTAAGAATCAGTAGGGCATGGGAAAATTACCAAAACTTTTTGAAGTCAAGGTATTACTCATCCATCTCCAAAGCCCAGAGTCCTTCACTGGATCCTGGCAAGTGACAATGTCCTTGTGTATGTCAAACATCTTGCTGTCTTAGCAATATCTTGCAAAAATATCCAGTCAAGTATTTAACTCTCAGCTCTGCAGCTCTGATTATAATGCTAATCGCATATGGCATCAAATCTACAAGGTGGCTCTAAGGGAGGTCTCACTGGCTCCTCAGGGCAGAAACTCAGGCAGCTGAAGATCTACCCAGTTAAAAAAAAAAAAAAAAAAAAAAGCCAAGGAAAATCATCACCAAGCCAAGCTGTGCCAGTGCCAGCCCTCAGGAGGCAGGGAACAGCATCTGGGTGTGACAGAAGAGGCAGCAGCAGCACAGGTTTGTGCTGACATAGACATAATGTGTCCATGCAACCATTAATTTCATGCAGTAGAGACATGAACCAAGCAAGTGTCAGTGCCCAGATAAATGCAGCAGTGCCAGGTTCAGCAGTGGGTCAGATCATCTTTCTCTCAACATCTCTTCCCTTTGGAGTGTTACCTCTGCTTTTATTCAGTGAGCATCATTTATCATTGGTTTTGCCAGCTGTGCCCTCTTCTGCTTCAGATAAAATGTATCAGATACCTTCTTTATTTGTAGATTAAATGAAAGTCAAATTAAACCTAATCAATTCCATTATTGGTTATTTTTATCTTTCCAGTACAATCACGTCACCTGTTTTATGTCTAATCAGCAGCAAGGGGTTCAAGGCTGAGCCAGCTAAGAGAAAATAGAAGTCACCATCTTTGCATGAGTTGTTTAGTTTAGATTAATCTCCACAATCCAGATTATTTTACCTGACAATTTGCCATTTTATTTCGCTACTGCAGAAGAGGAGTCCAAATTACTACAGTTCCCAGATGTTCCCAAAGTAGCCTCAACTTTGTGGGTTTTTCATTGCCTGTCTCTCTGAACATCACATGTAGGGATGTTGCCAGACAGAGGAGAAGAGCTAGAGCCAAACCCATCACCCATTTCTTTGGAAGTAACTGCTGTAGATCCTCTGTATAGATCATTCTCTATAGAACTGGAGTAACTCATCTTCCCTTCTCTTATTAGGATTCCTATTTTTCTTCTCTTTTTGTCAAGATTTCCCAGCATGATCCTTTGCTAACCAGCACAGATCCTAGTGTGGATCTCTGTTAATGTTGCTTAAGATGCTAGTAGCAAAGAATGGAGTTTTAAAGTAATTTTCAAGATAGAATCATAGAATGGTTTGAGTTGGAAGGGACCTTAAAGACCATTTCCAACCCCCTGCCATGGGCAGGGACACCTCCCACTAGACCAGGTTGCTTAAACCCCCATCCGACTTGGCCTTGAACACTTCCAGGGATAGAATATACACAATTTCCTTGGGCAATATGGGCCAGTGTCTCACCACCATCACAGTGAAGAGTTTATTCCTCGTGTCTAACTTAAATGTCTCCTCTTCCAGTTTAAGGCCATTATACCTTATCCTATTTCTACATGTCTTTGTAAAAGCCCCTCCCCAGCTTTCCTGTAGCCCCTTCAGGTACTGGAAGGCCACTATAAGGTCTCCTCAGAATCTTCTCTTCTCCAGACTGAACAGCTCCAACTCTCTTCATCCTGTCTATGTAGAAGAGGTGATCCAGCCCTCTTATTTCTTCACCATGAGGGTAGTAAGGTGCTGGAACAGGTTGCCTAGTGAAGTTGTAAATGCCCCCTCCCTGGAGGTGTGTAATGCCAGGTTGGATGAGACTTTGTGCATTCTGGTGTCTTCTCTAGTGTGAGGTGCCCCTGCTCATAGCAGGGAGGTTGGAACATGATGATCTTTAAGGTCCCTTCCAATCCTAACCATTCTATGATTCTGTATGATTATCATCTTCATGGCCCTCCTCTGGACTTTCTCCAAGATCTCCATGTCCTTCTTGTGTTGGGAACTCCAGAAGTGGATGTAAGACTTCAGATGGGGTCTCACAAGAAGGGAGCAGAGGGGCAGAATCATCTCTCTTGACCTGCTGGCCACCCTTCTTTTGATGCAGCCCAGGACACGGTGGCTTTCTGGGCTGCACATGCACATTGACGGCTCATGTTGAGCTTCTCATCAACCAATGCCACCAAGTCCATCTCTTCAGGGCTGTTCTCAGTCCATTCCCTGCCTAACCTCTATTTGTGCTTGTGATTGCCCCAGCCCAGGTGCAGGATCTGAGTAAGTTTTCAGTTTCAACTGACATATTACCGCAAATGTCAGTATAAAAATTTATTCCTTCTAAAATTAGACTCCTTTGAGCCAGAACCAGATTCATTTCTAGGGTTCTTTGACATTGATTATACTCTGGCTCTTAATCATGGTCTGTGACCTTTTCACAACAATCAGGATCAGTCATATTATAAGATGGCATATTCTCTATTTTTATAACCCTATTACTCCTCAAACCTATTTTCTGATGGAAGTCTCTGTGAAGAGTGGAGCTGTCAGGTAATGTCATTGTTTAGCCTCTGCGGTTTCCATCTGACCCAAGTATGGTTACACTTTTCATGGCTACCCAAATGGTTCTCCACAAAGCAATTAGACTAATGCACAAAAACCTCATCACAGAGTATCAGCCAACTTCATTTTCTCATTGTAATAGGGACAGCAGCAAGAATTACATGCTTTTCAAATAGTAAAGTACCAGAAATGAGTTTTAGGTAAGTCTGTCAGCACCCACAAGGTACTAGAAGGGTGGTAGGTGGGGTGCTGTGTTGCACAGAATATGAAATGGTGAAGATTAGGGGAGAACCAAGTTGTTTATTCCTCTTATTTCTGATATTCTGTCTCTTGCAAGGTGATATCTGTATTACAGATGTTTTCTTTTTCTTTTGGTCAGCTGAAGTAGAAGGAAATGATAGAGCTGATATTTGGAAAGAAATCTCTTTAACATTTTCTTACTGAAATAAATCCAGCATTTCCATGAGGGTTTTCTGAGAGAGATTAGAGGTTTTAGTCTTGTTTTGTTTTCACCACAAAACATTCCATTAAGCCTGACACAAAAGAAAAGTGAGGAACAAGATTCACACAGCTGCTGGAGGAAGAGAAGAGCAGGCAGCAGCACCCTCCTTTTCTGTGTCACTTGGTGGTTAGAGCATATGTTCACTGAGGGCAAGACTTGGGTTTTGTTCCCAGTTCTGCCTGTGTGGGAGTGAACATACATTTCCTGCTTCACAAGTTGTACCCTGAACACCTGCCTGTGTGGAACAAGTGGGTATGTACACAAACAGGAGTTGGAGAGGAAGGAGCGGTGATCGTATAAGCTGGTCCCACTGACGTAGCTCCGGGTTGTGTAAATAATTATATATTCATTGGAACGGGAAGCCAAGAGTCTCAGTTCTTGGGTGAATGTCCTGAACATAAGGCTGGAGAGTAATTTTCTCTCTTGCTTTCTGCCTCAATTAATAACATTTGATGTAAACCTGGAATGAATCCAGCAGGCATGATTGAATTGCACCTAACTTCCAGCTTTTGTTTCAAATCACCTCCCAGGAGAACACTGCAAGATAGCTCAGAAAACAGTCCCTCTCATGCACGTCATGCACATACAAATGAAAACTAAATACAAGTCTGCAGGGTCTGTGTTTTCAGGGAAAAGGACTGCAGAAATAAACATAAAAGTTTCCATTCAATATAGCAATAGATGGTACCCAGATATCCCAATTGTGGAACCACAGTTTAGGTAATATTAATAGTACAGAAAAAGCAATTTCTGCTTGTTGGCTTCTTGCAGTACTCCTCTTTTTCCATTACAAATATACCACCCTAATTCTAATTCAGTAAATTTTTAAGGATTGCAAGGTTTTTTTATGTCTTGTCTTGCTGTTTTGTTAGCACTTCATAACCACATATCAGAAAACTAAATAACATTAGTGTCTTTCACCTCTGGATCTGACATGTTGGATCTTATTTAAGTTAATACTTGAAATGTGTCTAGCTGCTTTTAAATATCTTCTGAAAAATATTCAAATGTAAGTTTCAGGAATCTGTAACACCTAATCAAGTTGTTTGTAAAATACAAAAATATAATATTATTAATGTTTTTCCTCTTATTCTCAACAAGATTTCCCTTTTGAATATTTATATATACCTTATGATCCTACTGAATCTGCTCTTTGGGAAAGTAGAATGTATATAACAGCTGAAATGTGTGAGGTAATGGAGGTGTCCTGTAAATCTCTAGATCTAGTCTCTAATATATTCTCCTATTAAGTCTAATGAGAAGACAAGCAATAAAATTACTGAATGAAAGTAGGGTCAAATTAACATTACTCGTGAGCATCCTGCTCTTTTATTGTAATAGAAATACTTAAAAAAAAAACAAACAAACAAAAAAAAAAACTCTACAAAATACTGCATAAACATGATGAGATCCATTTGTGTTTTGAAGGTCATGAAACCAAGGCCATGCTAAATAACAATGGTCCTCGCTACAAGCGCAGCAAGATAGAGCGACGGATGAATACGGATATATTCTTATGTGTGGGACTCCTATTCGTGATGTGTCTTGTTGGAGCTGTAGGTATGAAGCACTGACAAAAATCTTATGTTTCATTGCTTTTTTTTTCTAAATGGTGGCTAAAATTGATCTTAAAGGTATAAGCGAGATCAGATCTAGAGCTGAAAGCTCTAGGGGTCTTTAGGCTCTTCGGTCTTTTCAATCAACTGAGTCTAGTTCTGGGCTCCCCAGTTCAAGAGAGACAGGGAACTGCTGGAGAGAGTCCAGCAGAGGGCAAGAAAGATGACTGGGGGATTGGAGCATCTCTCTTATGAGGAAAGGCTGAGAGCTGGGACTCTTAAGCCTACAGACTTTTGAATGTGTCACTTCTCTAAGGAGGCAACAGAAGCTCTCATGAGTGCTCGGTGTTCAAAGCCCCTTTTCTTTTTAAATTATTCCACCTTGGTGGTAACTTGCATAGTGCTTCTGCTCTGAATAAGTTTTGTAGTCACAAAATTAAATCGTGGCCCTGTCAGGTTTTCCTGAACCTGCCCTGGAGGCATGTGATGTGACACACCAGCCAGTCACCAGTGTAATACCGTTAGAAGAAAGGGTCATCTAAAAAAGATGAACAATCGAACTGACTTAATCACTTTTTAAATTTTACTGCTTCATCTTGCAGTGGGCTTTTTTGGCACAGAAATGGGATTTCAGTCTGACAACTGAGCTCTGTGTGAGGGAGAGAGAGACTTTATTTGTGGTGGCTGTCATGTAGATTTAGAGACTTGTATTTGTCTGGTGTGTAGGGGCCCTTGAGTAATAAAGTCCTTTAATTTAAGGTTTAATGTGGTCTCAGATGAAAAAATCAGCATTTAAAAACAATTTATCTGCTCAGGTTTGAAATATATATATAAAATATTCATAGTCTAAGTGAAACATGTAAAACAGTAACAAGTCCATTAGTTTTCATCCATTCTAAACATCTCATAGCTCTACCATGATTTCTTGCTTTGCAACCTTGTCTGAATATGGGGTTCTAGGAAGAAATATCACTGGTGGCTCCATTATAAGGACCTTTCCTGCACACAGTGAAAAACTGGGTTAAGAAGTGGCTTGTAGAGCATAGTTGTCCTTGTTCAGATGTCACTGTGGTCTCTGGCAGCCAGAAAGTATTGCTGAAAAAATTTAATTCCTTTGGCAGCATTTTAGTGGGCAGATGCTGCAAAACAACTGCTTGCTTAACTGGTGCTAACAGAAGTTTTATCAGAGCTGGATATGGGAAGTGGACTAACAGAGGGTTTTGGTGTCTGGAGCAGTGATGCAGGAAAGGAAACCGAGTTGTTTGTCACACCTCTGTGTGAAGATTCTGATGCTGTGAATTTAGTAACATCCTTGAGCAAAGTTTATTTCAGTAAGGGGTGTATGAAAGGTGGTAAAGAAATGGGACGTTTTTAAGTCCGGAAATAGAGACTTTGTTGTAGTAGTGCAATGATATCGACTGATATTTAAGACACAGAAGAAGCAGCTTTTGGTAATGACTTAATTGAAGGGAATGTAAAAATGAACTACCCAAACTGAATTATAGTGTGTTTGTCAACTCTAACAAAGACAGATTGAAATCAAGAATGATCAGAAAGGAGAAGCAAGATTTTGGTTTGTCTAGAAAAAGGTTTTAAGTTTTCTTTTGATTAGAGGAATGACAGTCTTCTGCACTGAGGATTTTCAAAGATAGGTCATAGAAATGGAGTCATCCAGCAGCAAGACATAGAATGAGGAAAGATCTTTGCAGAGCAAAAAGCCTTGGGGGACACCAGCTGAAGGAGAGGTGAATAAAAATATCCATGACTTCTCATTTCTTACAAGCATATCATTTATATTCTTGTGCTGCAGAGCTCTGCAGATACTTTGCATTCTCCCATAGATTTACAGCATTGCTCAGGGACTGTTGGTTTACCATGGCAGTCCATATCTGCAAATTTCAGAAGCTTTGCCAGTTGTCTTACTGCTCAGTGTATTTCAATATTGTATGTGATTCCTACAGGGCATGGCATTTGGACTGGAAGCTTCTCTGAGCATCCACCTTATGAAGTCCCAGATGAGAATGGCAATTTTCTGTCTCCAGTTCTTGCCGGTGTCTACATGTTCTTGACAATGATAATCCTGTTGCAGGTAAAAGACAAAAACCTCTCTGTTACCTCCGAAGAAAAGCTACTCAAAACTGAGTATAATCACTAATGAACAATTAATATGAACTCATAACCATGCAGTACCCTCTTAATCCTATTTGAAAATATTGCTAGGAGTGTTTAAATTCATCCAAATGTGAAATAATGTAGCTTTTTTTTTTTTCTTTCTCACTGCAGAATTTCCTTTCTTGCTGTTGAAACCCCCCAAGGATGTAGATAGGAAGAATGTGCATCATATCTTTAAATAACTCTAGAATCTCTAGCATATGAGGGTGTTCACATCCTCAAATAAAGAGGATGTTCACATCCAAATGTCAGCTTTTCTTTTTTTTCTGCCTATGTCCAGAATTCCGTAATAAAAATGACACTTAATATCTCAGGAAAAAAGTGAAACAAAAATTGTCAGGTTTGCCAGTGGGGAATTGTAACTAGGTATGGATAAGCTGGTGTAGGAAGGAAGCTAAATTAGAAGTAGGTTGCTTGTGTATCTGAGTCTGATTAAGCCTAATTGGGAGAGAATATTTTATGGGATGGGAGAAAAAATTCACATTTACTTTTCAGATTTCTTGTTGTAGCTGCTGAGATTTAAGTGGATAGAATTGCTTTAATATGAATGAAATCTGAAGATAAATTCCTGAGCTGCTCAGAGATTCCTTGGGTGATTATTCTTCATTACTGAAACACAATATTTGTGTATCTTAAGAATTTGTTATTATTTCAGGGCAGGGAAGCTAGTGGGTAGGAAGTGTTGCTCACAAAGTAATTGGTTTTGAAACTTTTTTGCATTAAGAGTCAGTTTGTGCCAGTGGATCCATTCAGAGTTTCTGGAGGGGTGAGAGCAAGCATGGTCCTCTGTCCAGAAAATGTGCTTTGTAAGAGCTTCCTCTGAAAGACCCATCTTTGCATTTGGTGTTCTAGGAATTTTGTCTTAAATTTGTCACTTACTGCCTCTGTATATCCATTGCTGTTTTGTGCTAGATTTTTTTTTTCTCCCCCACACTATTATTATTCAATCACTAGGGAGAAACTTTACTCTGAAGATTGCTAGTGTATCTGTGCCAGGACATTGCTGACAGAAAGCGATAAGACTTGTCTCACCCCTCACTGAGAATTTAATCTGTTTCAGGTTTTAATCCCCGTTTCTCTTTATGTGTCCATTGAGTTTGTTAAGTTGGGCCAAGTCTTCTTAATTCACAATGACATTGACCTGTACGATGAAGAGGCAGATCTGCCCATACAGTGCCGCGCCCTGAATATTACTGAAGATCTTGGACAAATCCAGTATATCTTCTCAGACAAAACTGGGACACTAACAGAAAACAAAATGGTGTTTCGACGCTGTACTGTCGATGGAATTGAATTTTCACATCAGGAAAATGGTGAGTGATGCTTTTTTATACTAGCTTTTCTCTCCAAACAACTAAATGTTATTAATTTAAGTATTAATATTTAAACCTACTGAGCCCTTGACAACATAGAGCTTTGTGGATTTGTCTCCCTTTCGTGAGGGACTCCTGTTACAGAGAGTCATAAAAGTGAAGGTGTTTTAAATTATTCAGAAGTCAGATGGGAAAGGTTTGCCTGTTCCCTCTGCAGGCATCTCAGGCTTTGCCCTGCATTCAGTGCCCACTGGAGAGTGCAAAGAGAACATTTTCTCTTTCATTTCTAAATGAATGCCAGCCAACCTTTTAAAAGCTCAGAAAGTGAGATTAGTTTGTAATTAAACTCAGTGGGCCCAAAAGTAATTACCATAGTCTTCTGTGTTATAGGAAAGGTACAGCTGCGTGTTTTCTGGAGCCGACCCTCGCTCAGCCCGGATCTGCAGTCTCGTGGCATTTGGTGCTCTGGATCTGGGGGTTTGAGTCAGGCCCATTCTTGGGCTCTACTTTCTCCCTCTACATAGTTCAAAGGATGTTATTAAGTTGGCAAGCAGCTGCCAAAAATGTGTTTGTGCTCTGTGACTGAAAACATTAGCAAACTTGTGAATTACCATATTTTACTCTCCTGTGAACACTCCTGATTGTTCCAGTCAACTGCAAAGTGCAGCTAAAGAGACCAAGCACAAGCAGAGGTCCATAAAAGTGACTGATCATTTTGAAAACTCATTTTTCGTTTTCTTGCTATAATAAACACTGGAGAGTGGGAGTTGCCAGAAACTGAAGAGGATAGTGAAGTTTTTCTGCTGCTGGCTCTTGAGATGTTTTGGCTTTGATTTAGTTTGTTCCAATCTTTTTAACCAATCAAGGAATTCCTCCCTTGCAATGCAAAAATACAGAATTAGAGGTAAGGTTTGATTTTCTCCTTTTGCAGCCCGGCGCCTGGAAAACCACAAAGAGTTGGATTTAGATGTTGAGGACTTTGCAAAACTTCAGCACTTTACTCTTCCTCCCATGAATATTGAGAGACCAGCCACTTATAAGCAGAGGACCATAAGACCTTTGAGGAGGTGCCAGAGTGCTAGAGCTCGTTTTCAGGGACATACAAGGAACAGGTCTCTTGGTCGTCGTGACAGCAATCAGTCTCAAGTGGCATTCAGCAGTCCCATCGTGAGTAGAGCAGACTAAGCTAACACTTTTTGGTTACATTTTGTCCTGGGAAGTCAACAGGTGGACAGGAAAAAGCCAAGCCTGGTAGAGCTAAGAGACAGAAGGGGGAGACAATGCATTGGGGTCTTCATACGGAGTGTGTGGCAGCCTGGGTCCTTGTGTGAAAGTCTGCAGCAGAAGAATGGGGACACACGGGTGAGGATTGGTGATGTTTGCTTGATAGGAGGAGGAGACATGAATTTGGTGTTCAGAGATTGAGTCTGTGGTTCATAACAGCAAGAGGAACTTTGCATAGAGAAGAATGAGCTTTTTGTACTCTTCTAGTACATTAAAATGCCAGCAAAAATGAGGTGGAGATTCTGAGCTGGGATTGTGTAAGAGGAGCTAGGGATGTGAGTCTGGGGCCTGGCTTTGCAGAAATAGGAGGCATAGGTCCTCCTGGGAGATGGTGGTTGGGAAGACAGCATGGGTTTAAAGTCCCAGTCTGAGCATAGCTCAGGAAGCCACAAGCTACTTCTGCTACTAGCACTGAGATGGATCAACTCTGTTAAACAAAGTTCAGCCACCCCTGCAGTGTACATGCCAAATGCCTAAGCTGCACTTTCCAGAGCAGTTCTGGGAGTTTGTTAGTGTGTCAAAAGATAGATATTGCAATTTTCAAGGGAAAAAAAAAGCCTTAGCTGCAGATAGGCAACACTCTATCTGGATAAATTGTTTAACCTCTGTGACAAGTATGAAGATGTAGTAAAAATGGAAATAATTAGATGTTGCCCAGAGTCTGTCCTGTATGTTGATATTCTTCAAACGATGCATAGCAGTAGCAATTTGTAGCAGCCAAGCCAATTCCCTATTAATAAAATGGGGGTAGTAAAATTTTCAATGTGTTTCTGTGATTCCTGCCCTTCAGAACTTCTATCACCTTTTCTGATGCACTTGTCGTTTGCCACAAATCTTAAGCATTTTGTGTGCTCTGGTTTTACAGATAGCTCTGTGAGCTTGAATGTAACTCAGGAGTAAAAGCTCCTTTAGAAAAATCCATCTTTGAACAATGTGTGAGTGAAGACACAAAGACTGCTGTTTAGCTTGATTAATTTAAGGCTACAGGGTGCTTCTGGGTGAATAACTCTGCTAAAATGAAAACATCCATTAAAGCATTCAGTGGCAGTCAATGATTCTCAAGCACAGGTGAGACTCAGCTTCTTCAGATAAACAAAATGCAAGAGAAAAAAGAAATCTTGTTTTATATAATGAACAATGTGAAGTCCAATGGCCAGTAGCTGGCAGTGTACAATTTATTGTGGTTTTTTTTTTCTTAATAGATGACAGGTTTCCATGTGCCAGGCTTATGGAAAATACTCATCAAAACTGGTAGCTTTAGGTAACAGTAAAATCAAAGAACTTTGCACTGCTGAGAAGACACAGTGGTTTTTGGGTAAGGGTTAGCACAGCATCTGCTGTGAGCACCTGCATATCAGAACTGTTGCCAAGAGAAGCATTTTAAAGCAAGAGGGCCATTAACATCACAGTATCCCACAAAATATAAAGAGTTTAATTGGAAAGTAACTGTGCCAAACAAAATATAAAAATTTACAAATGCCAGATTTGTATGTGAACAGTTTTTAAAGTAAAATTATCTATTCATTGATCACAAAATTTACTTACTCTCAATCAGCCTTACATGAATCAGTGATAAGCAGGTTGCGTATGGTAATTTAAGTGCATTTGTAGAGTGGTAATTGATTGTGCCTGCAAATCAGCAGGTTTGAACTTTGTGTCAGTATTCTGAGCAGTTCTGCAATTAGGAAGCTCTGGAGCTACAGAACGTATTTCAGTCTGCCTGTTTGAAAGAGTGTTCTCTGCCTGACAAGTTTTGATGTTTTGCTGAAATCCATGAAGCTCTTATCAATTAATACGTTCAGTTTAGTGTGTCTCTGAGATAGAGTATTTCCATGTCATTTGATACAGTTAATTAAACTGGAGACTGCAGATCCTAGAAGAATAATGAAATAGTATTGCTTGTCTTTTTTGGAGTCAAAGTAACACAGGTGTGATGCAGAGCCTTAGGCCCCTATTTCTTCAGCCTGTTGAGGTCTCTCTGGAGGGCAGCATCACCCTGTGGTGTATCTGCCATTTCTCCTGTGTTGAACAGGACCAGACCCAGTGTTCATCCCTGGGATAGATCACTTGTCACTGGCCTCTAACGAGACTTTGCACTGCTGATCATCATCCCCTGGGCCCGGCCATTTAACCAGTTTAAAGTCCATCTCATTTGCATGCTTACCCAGCCCACACCTCAACAGCTTGTCTATCTGGATCTCACAGGGGACAGGGTCAAAGGCCTTACTGAAGTCCAGGTAGAAAATATCTACTACTCGTGGACATGTATATATCTGAAAAATCTAATGAAATTAGGAAAAGAACAAAGTTACCTGTTTTGTCACACCTTCTGTGAAAACAGAAATTGATGTTTCATACTGCCTGACTGGCCCTCTGGAGAAACAGGCTTCAGCCTAACTAGAGGACACCATCTCATTTTAGAACCTCCAAGGTGGCACTGGCCTACTTACTGGTTTCTCTGGGTACCTCAAAAGAAGACAATGCCAGTATACTTTATTAATTTGCTTCCTTGTGGCTGCTGCAACTTCCCAGAGGGGAAAGTCAAAAAATGTATTATAAAACAACAGAGCTGTGGTTGACAGAAGGACTTAAGGGAACTTTAAAAAGAGTAGGAAAAATATAAAATTGTAAGCAAATTTGGAACAGCATAGAGAATTAACGTTTTCTCTGTCTACCTTTAGGTGTTCTTGCGAATTATGATTGGGACAGCACATTTCTTCTAGATTTAATAATTCCAATAAATAGTGTCTTGCTATTAAAGGCATTTAGTGAAGATTTCAGTTGTCCCATTGCCATCAAGTTTTAGTGCCATCAGGTAGCAAAAATACTACCAAATTAATGAGGAAATCTTAGAAACTGAATGACACCAACCAGCCATTTTATAACATCAGCATTTTCACTAACAAAACCATTAACATTGAAAAGATGGCAAATTTATCTGCCATCATTGCTAGTGCTGTTTTAGTTCATTTTCTTTTTTTGTTTGCTTGGTTGGGTTTATATATGTTCAGGCTGGTCAATGAACATATTTGTTTTTCTGAACTTTTTTTTATGTCCTGAATTTCCATAAGGCTGGAAATTCCTGTCAGCTGTTTTCACTGAATGTGAAAAAGAAAAGGGGAAAAACTTTTTTTTAAAAAAATACAGATCTTTGTATTATTTTGTTTTTAAAACCTGAGGTCTGGGAAATTAATGGTGCTTGTATGGCATAAAGAGAAATGGCAGAAAAAGCTGAAGATTGCTAAAGAGAACCCTAATTTTCATGGATGGATACCTTCTCACCAAACTAATTTAAAAGATGAGGCTAGTAAGTGGAATAACTATGTTGATGAACTAACCAGAATCAATGTGAAGGAAATCCAATCAGTTATCACAGGAGGAGAAATTCAGGAGTGGGAAAGATTACTTGAATGGTTTCACTGTAAAAGAGGTCATTCAGGAATCTTTGACTTATACAAAGAGGCACAAGCCTGTGGGTGGCCTGTCACCCATGAGCAGTGCAAGACAGTCATTTCTTTATGTGATCTTTGCACCTGGTCTCTGAGGCCAAAACTGACCTGATGATTTTCTGTCTGCCAGAAAGGAAATGTTGAGTTCAGAAAGTTCCTGCTGAAGTCAAATATCCACCAGTGCATTGTTATTTCTGATGTGAACTAGAGGCAGATATTGAGGATATTGATGCAAAAAAAATTCTGGAGAATGATGTTGGATAGGAGAGGCTACAATCCATGTATGATAATTTGTGGTTCATGAGACTCATTCCAATTGTGGCAAAGCATGGGGAAATTATATAAATAGCTGGGCATACAGGCAGTGAGTTTTCATGTTTTGAATTTAAGATAATTCCCAACACTACTGTTTTGACAGTTGTGTCTGCTCAGATGTGTTCTTCATTGGAATTGCCCAGTTCAGCTTTTTGGGATTGCTGAGTGTACAAAGCACAGGACTGGCAACAGACACACCCACAGAAACTGCCTGCTGCAGTGCAATGCTGTGAAAGGGTTTCTAATGAATCACAGCTTTAACTTTTCAGCCTCTGGCTCCATTTAAAAGACCTGAGAAGATAACTACAAAACTGGGCTTATCCTCGGTGTGCATCGGTTTTCTAGAGAAAGGATGCATCTATGCTTAAAACCTGTCCCATATTTGAAACAAAAAATTGTGAACACACTGAGCCAGAGAAAGCAGAG
This sequence comes from Apus apus, assembly GCF_020740795.1. Lineage (NCBI taxonomy): Eukaryota > Metazoa > Chordata > Aves > Apodiformes > Apodidae > Apus > Apus apus. The sequence continues at coordinate 11,772,501 of NC_067294.1, read as the reverse complement.
CCTCCTGCAGCAGAGAAAGTGCAAAACCTCGTTACATCTTTGGATTTTAATTGAGCTCTGTGCTGCAAAATGAGCAGTAGATTTATTTGCAATTATTAGGATGTTTTAAGAACTGCTATTCACTTTATCAAGCAGGAGCTACAAAGCAACAAATTCAGCTCAGTGTAAAACAGCTGTGAGGGTGGTTGGTTGACTTCTGTTGCTTATTTAGGGAATTTAAGGAAACTGCCAGATTGGAGGAGGAGAAGGTAAGAGCTGAGGTCAACTAGAAAGCAGTTAAGTTACTTTGGCAGCTCCTTAAAGAACGCACCCAAAAGTGTTGGCCCCCAGTAAGGTGTCTTCTAAATTTGGAAGATCTTGTTAAATACGATCCTGAATTAAATACAATCCTGAATTAAATCCAATCCTGAATTAAATCCAAACCAGGCTCTGCTGACATGAAATTTCCATTAAAAGTAATACTCCCATAGCCCTACATCAGATTAAATTGTAGGTAAGTGACATTGTTAAGTGGTTTGGCTTGTAAATTAAGGTTTGATTAGAAAGATTATGGTAGTAAAATTACAGTAACATTTCAGGAACAAATAAAGTATGTATGTATGTGTTTATTTATTTATTTATTGTAAAAACTGAGGAAGAACAGTTTGAGAGAGCTTCTTTTTCTGGGTGCACAACGAAATAGTTATAGAAACAACCAGCAGTATTGCAGTTACCAAGCCATAGGCACAATACAGTCTCTGTTGAAATAACTATCAGCTCCCACATTGAAACGGGAGCTTCCGAGTCCACTTTATTCTGGTATGGCCTTTAAATCAGCAGTTAGCAGTTCCAAAGTTGAGGGATACAGTAGAGATTATTCTTGATTTCTAGTAAATATCAAAAGAAATAGAATTCTGAAATCACCTTTTTCAGGATGCATTTCCTTCTAATTATCTGCTTATGCAGCTTTTAGAAAGTATTTCTTTTCCCTAGATGTTGAGTACAAAAGGCACATTTACATAATTCTAGGTGTAAATTTGATAAGAGGCAAGAAGAAGCAAGCAACTTGATAGTTGTTTGGGTTTTTTTTCCTTGGGCACAAGGATAAATGGGAATAATTCTCATTTAGTGATTTCTCTTCCAGGAAAAGGATGTGACTCCCGATAGCAGGCTGTTGAGGCGAGTGAGAGAAGCTTCACTGCAGACTGAAAATCTTTCTCCTTTTATACATATGAAGACTTCCACATCTCTTACTGACTTTTTCCTTGCCCTTGCCATCTGTAATACAGTCCTGGTCTCCACAGCTACTGAGCCAAGACAAAGGGTAATTTGATTTTAAGTATATGAGGAAAATTGATTGTACTTCCGTTTAACAACATAGAGCAGTGTTCAGTGAAACCTGAAATGGTGAAAAATAGTTTGTCTGGGAGTTGTCCTCTAGTTCTTTTACCTTCTGTGTAATTTCTATTGCTTCCCTGCCTGGGTATATCTCTTCCCAATGTGGCTTTTAATGTTTGATGAATAGCTATGGCTAGCACAGTATCCACATTTTAGATTTTGTATTATATATACTCTAAGAAGTATATGGAATATGCTGGGTTTCCTCTGATCTCCCAGGTCATTGACAGAACTGCAAGGGGCTTGATCTCTGCTTTAGAGGTAGAGATAAAAATCACCATCATATTTGGATGCCAACTCACCTATGGGTCCTATACAGAATTCCCTCTCACAAGTAAATAGAAAAAAATTGCTTTTCCAATTATAATTTAGATACAGAAAAATATATTGAGGTTTTGAAAAGTGTCTTGTAGTTCGCATTCATTTATTTTTAACTATGGATTTTCTCCTATTTCTAGATCACAGTCCCACCACCAATCAAACCTTCAGGAATCACCCTGGAGAAGATTCATCAGATATTTCAGCGGCTAAAATTAGCAAGCCTTAGTCAGTCTTTCTCATCATGTCACTCTGGTTCAGACCTGGGTGCTAGTTTCAGTGCACAGAGCACCCAGGAGCACCTTGCTGCCTTGGGTTGCTGTGACAATGACAACTGCGGCGCCAGGGGCAGAGGTGATGGGCTCCAGGGCCAGAGCAGCACAGATATTGGTAGTGCTTCCTTGGATGAGGTTTTTAAATCCATGACTGACAGTTCCTTGCCAACAGACTTGTGTTATGAGGCTGAGAGCCCAGATGAGGCAGCGCTTGTCTATGCTGCCCAGGCATATAGCTTTACCTTAGTGTCCCGAACTCCTGAGCAGGTGACTGTACGGTTGCCACAAGGCACACTCCTGACTTTTGATATTCTCTACACTTTGGGCTTTGACTCAGTAAGGAAAAGGATGTCTGTAGTGGTGAGACACCCTCTAACCAATGAGATTGTTGTCTACACAAAAGGAGCTGACTCCGTTATAATGGACTTGCTGGAAGACTCTGCTGAAGGTAATCAGCCAATCAGCTCTTTCTGTTCTGTGTCCTATAAAGAAGAAGTTTGCAGCAATTTTTATCTACAAGAAATAGTCTATGTAGACATTAGAAGTATAAAAAAATAATAAGCTTTCTCAAGTGTTACCCTTGCAGATCAGAACTGAGGTATTTATTTAACCTGAGTAGTGCTCAGAATACGGAACTGGCTCATTAAAATTCACTGGCAGCGCTAACCCATGTGGATTGTGTACTCTGCATTAATACTGTCATAAGGGTCTGACCACTGTATTTTAGCTTGTCAGCAAGAGTGCTGCAACTCTAGCAAACAAACAAACCCACAAGTAATGTTATCTTAAAGGAAACAAGGATCTTCAGCAAGCTTTAACTTATGTAAAGCCAACACTTTGAAGCTTTTAAGGAATTGCTGTTATACTGAAATCCAATTTTCTGTAATGTCCACTCTTTTTGAATCTTAGGCCACTATGTTTTAAATTATCTGTGCTTAAAATACAGACTCTCTTCTTTGTATTTCACAGCTGACATGAGTGCAAAGAGAATGAGAAGAATAAAAGAAAAAACACAGAAGCATCTGGACTATTATGCCCATGATGGCCTACGAACTCTGTGCATAGCTAAGAAGGTAAGAGGACATTAGCTTAATATTGTTTACAGCTTTGCTCTGTACATATAAATAGATTTATTCATCAAATGTAAAGTTTATAATTCTTTCTGCTTCAGAAAACAAGCCAGATACAGCCCATCTTTCTGTCATTCTATTTGATTGCTCTGCAGTCTCTTTTTCTTCTGTATCCTTGGTCTGAGCAGATGATGGAATTTTGGTCAGTCTCAAAACACTCATTTGTGTGTCTCTTACGGTAACTCTGATTGACCTTCTCTACAGTGATTCCAAGCAAGAAACAAAAAGCCTGCAGAGGAGCCCAAGCTTTTTCTGTTTTCCTTGGCATTTAGCTTTTAAAAATCCTGACCTCAGCCTGGGTTAGTACATCTTAGCCTGGTGCTTTAATACAGAATTTGTCTATGTGCAACCAACAGGTCATATTCAAGCTCTGGAGAAATGTAGAGCAGCCTACAGGAACTGTGTGTTCCATTTCAGAGTCCCAACTCTAAAGGCTACCTGATCAAGACTTTCTCTGGGTCATGTTTTTAAGTTTTAGCTGTAGGCCACTATACAAGGAAGGTCTTCTTTTTCTTGTTACTGCTATTTCTAGTAGTTCTTGCTAATTCAAGTTTGTGTTATTTTAAAGGCAACACAGTAGTTTACCAGCTTGGATATGAGTTAAGTCTCTGTGATCCTGAATGTTGGCGTTCTTCTCTTATTTAAATTTCCAATGAGCTCTGTTTAAATTGTGTTATGCAGGTCTTGAATGAAGATGACTTTCAAAAATGGGCCAATTTTCGTCGGGAGGCAGAAACTGCAATTGACAACAGAGATGAGCTGTTAATGGAGACAGCACAGCATCTGGAGACCAAACTCACCTTGCTGGGTAGCTAAAAATAAGAATTGTCATTGCGTGAAGTATCACTTGCTCTCCTGTGATATTCTTGGCAATCAGACAGGCAACAGCTTATACTAATTTATATCAAAAAGCCTTCCTCTGAGATTTGGAAATCTCAGGGCTAGGGTATACAGTCCAATGACAGCGTCTAAACAAGTTCTTGTGCATTTTGAGCAGCAAAAAGTGTACGGAAACTATCATGTGCCAGGAGCAAAGAACATGAACATCAGCTGTTACTGTGGCTCAGATGACACAGTAAACAAGCAATTGTGTGTTTGTGTCCTTAGATAAACCTACAAAAATTGTAAATTAACTTCACTTTTGAGCACAAATTCAAGGCAATTTTGGTAATTAAACTATATTGTTAAAAAAGGTATCTTAAATTGCTCTCCACCTAAGCATTTCTCCAAGTTCCTGCTGTTGTTGCATTGTCATGTTTGCTTTCTGCACTTTGTAAAAGCATATTTCATGTTAAAACTTACATTCATTGGCACTTGTGTATCATCCATCACCATCTTATTTAACATTATTCTGTTAAATTGCAGAGCACTTCAGTGATTTCTCTTCTTGTTGTTTCCAAACATTTTGTTCTTTAAGACTTTGATTTTCAGTGTTGTCTCTGTCTCATCATTCTGTGAATACAATCTGTGCCCATATTTCATTATCCTGAATTTCTGTGATTGCAAGCTATTAGCATAATGGCTTCCCATAATCTCTGCAGTGATTTAAAAAATTAGAGTAATAACAGTAAATGCCATAAGCAGAACCACATGAGAAGTAATGTAGATCTTGTCAGAATCTGTTACCTTTGCCAACTCTTAGGGCTCTGTGTGCTTTCATACTTAATTTCACAAAAAGTGTTCTTTTAGCTCAAATCAATACCTATCTTTAACATATCACAGTTACAGCATCTTCAAACTGACCCCTAGTGGAAGAGATAAGAAAAGGAGCATTGTAACATTCAGATAGTGATTTACCATCAGGATGAGTGTTGGCATCTCTTCTAAATTTGTGCATTTTTAAAAAGAAAACTTACTGTACTGTTTTTCTCCCTTTGAAGGGTGAAGCATCTAACTTGACAGTAGTGATAACATTCATTTAAATAGTCAAAGTTCATCTTTTCTGGTTGCTTTGATGGGACTTAATGCAGTGTTTTGAATGTGCATATGTTGTAATTCCTCTGCCAGTACATTGTCATTTTGGATTATTACGAAGGAATGAAATGCATTGTTCTAGCAAAGAGTAAAATGAAGAGCTAGAACATGATTGCTGAGACATTCAGCTCTTAATCCAAATGCAGATCTTGTGCCTGGGTGTTTGTTTGCTGGACACTACCTTGGATCAGCTCTTGATAAATTCAGGATCACAGTTGGAAGTTAAAGACCTTTTCTTAAAAACGCAAGTAACAACATGATTTCTAAATGAAAGAAAACTAGATTGCTACTTCTTTTTCTGTTTGCTCAGGAGCAACAGGGATTGAAGATCGGCTGCAGGATGGAGTGCCTGACACTATTGCAGCTCTGCGAGAAGCTGGGATACAAATCTGGGTGTTGACAGGAGACAAACAGGAAACTGCAGTTAACATTGCCTATTCCTGTAAACTGCTGAAGCAGAGAGACACAGTTTTCACCATTAACACTGAAAATAAGGTGAGTACAGAGAGATCCACAGAATTTGCTCTTTCCTTTTCTTCGTGTCCTGCAGCTTGGCACTGTTTTGCTTTAAGCTACCTTCAACACAAGGAAACCAAAAACCCACATAGCAGCATCAGGCCAGAACCTCTCCAGACCACATGTAACAGGATGAATTGGAATGTGAGGCTGTTATGCAGAGTTCGAATCAATCAATGTACAATAATTTTTCCAAATGAAAATACATTTTTTTAAAAAGTTACCTGAATAGTAAGCTTTAGCAAGAAGGTAATGTACAGTTTAAGTGCCTGATTCCTTAATAATACTGATATCTGGCTTTTCGCCTTGCAATGGAAACTTCAACTGCAATGATATTTTAATCCCAGGTGACATCTCTAGGAAGACATTTGGAAAGTACGTATGATTTGGTGTATAAAAAGTATGCAGGTGTAGATTTCATTACATTCAGAGCTTTCTAGAAAGCCTAAGGCCTGACAGGATTAGGCTTCATCAGAAATTTATTAGTGAACACTTTCATCCAGTATCTTTTTGTGTAAGCAGCATTTCACCTTCTTGGAAATCTAAATACAGTTCTTGTGGACCAGTTAAGAAGACAGTCACTTTCTTGACATTTCCTGGTGGCACATGTAGCTGCTGATGTGCACAGATATTCCCTAAACTTCCACAGGCAATGAGAAGGTCAGGCAGTAGGCAGTGCAAACATACTCCAAAGCGAGGATAATCATTTCAAGGGCACGTCTGTCAGCTCCTGTGACTCACAAAAACACAGTGAACAGTCTGTGGTGCCATCTATGACTGTTCCTGAAACCGTCTGAATGGAAGTGAGAAAATAGAGTCCTAACATTTGGAGGTGATAGATGCCACTAAGGCATGAGAGGCTTTAGAACAGCAGCCTTGGTTTTTGCAGATTGTGAAGCAACGTAAGCATGAAAACCATGCCTTGCTCTCAGAAAGCAGGATGGCCACTGCCATGCACAGCCTGGTGTCCATCCCTTCAGGCATCCTGGTGGGACAGATGGCTTTGTGGATGGGTTTAGGGGAGAGTGAGTTCAGGCATTATGGCTAAACCAGACCCATTTGCTCAGGAGAAGTGAGCCCTGATCATTTCTAAAGCCCCAAAACAGGGTCCAAAATGTCAGCTGTGCCACGCTCCTTTATTTTGTTGCAAAGTACACGTGCCACTCTCTTCTTTTTTTTCCCTTTTGCACCTAGAGGTGCCCCAGGCAGCAGCCACTGCCCTTTTCCCAGTGTGCAGCTCTGTCCTTAGATGCAGTGAGCACCTTTGGCCCATGCTCAGCTGTAGCAGTAGTTACGAGAGAAACCTTTCCATTGGTAGACAGGATGCTGAGGAGGGAATGCAGGGCTTCTTTCTGCAACTAGGCAAGTCACTTGTTTTGGTTGCCTCAGTTCATCTCCCCACAGCAGAGCGGTTACCAGTACAAGCTTGCTTTTCTCTGTAAAGCTGTTGTGAGGATTAATTACATACAGTTAAAATACTGACTGGTTTTCTTGTGATAGGCAATTGTACAGAGCAGCTAGATGGCCTACTTTCTAACTGCTTTTGCCTGCAGTTAGTAGCTTTCCAAACAAGAATAAAATCCTATGCAAATGTCTCTCTCTTTTAGTGTCACAGAAATAGGGAAACATGTGAAAACGATACGGAATTTGGCACGGAATGCATTCCTTGCTTCAATGTGTAATTTCATTTGATACACATATCTGCTTTAACGGAAGGCAGAATGAGTATATTTAGGATGGAAATTAGAAGATGGTTTCTGTTAGAGGAGTGATGCTGCAGGCAGGACTGCTCTAGCTACATAGACATAGGCATGTGCATTTACCTGTAGCACCCTAGATGGCCCTTGACCTAGGCTCAGATGCGACTGCACACTTACAGATGCTTGTGTGAATACGGGTGGCCCAGTGGAAGCTGCTCCACAAAAGGATTTAGCTCCCTCCCTTTCAAATTGAGGCCGGAGGACCCAGGTTCTGAAAATGTCTCCCAGAGGCAGCAGAGGGGGAAAACAAACATTACATACAAAGTGCTTCTGCTTTCACAGTGACCTATTAACTTTGTCAAAGTTAGCCCTTAAACTGACTTCAGTGGGAAGGGACTCTCTTCCCACCCCTAAACCCAGCTGCTTATTCAAACACTGGAAATTAAATATCTTCCAGGGATTAAGCAACACAAGTAAGTTGTTTGGGAGATTTATTTAAAGAGCCAAGCCAAACCAGGAATTCCCACTACAATTTTTGGTTGGTTCTCAGAAAGGTGATGCTGCTTCAATATTTTTTAGAGGTTTTCGGTGTGCAGGCTGTATGCAGCTTTTTATTAGATGTCAGAGGTACATTTGATTGCAGAACCTCCCACTTAAGTGTAATTTAAATCTTGCAAACATCCTACACATGTACCTTATGCAACATAAAGTGAAAATAACATTTTGGAACTGAATCATTACTCAATAAAGCTGACAGAAAAGGGAGTGATTAGCTCTTCAGGTATTCAGTGCCATGCCACTGAAGGAGGACTTTTAGTGCTAAGAGGCAGCAAAATAACTTTCAGATCATGCTGGGTTTTCACTGTTAGTGGTGAACCAATTTAGATCTCTATGGAAAAGATACAAGTGCTCCTCTATAATCTGTTTGTATTTGATACTAAGTAAATTCCAGTTGCTTGCAACTGAAAGGGAACTTTGGTCCAAAAGGAGGTAAGTTTCATGAGGGAAAGACGTTGGTGTTTGAGGCACAGTGCTGGGCAATATGAAGCTTTATTTCTGTCCAGGTGACACACACCTGATTAGTGACCTAGAAAAGACCTAGAAAAAACTGTCAAAGTTACTATTTCTGAAAATCTGAACCTGTTGTTTCTCTGCTGCAGTTTATTTCTGAGGGAAGCACATGCTGCAACATCTCACATCATCCAGATAAAAAATAAATTATTTTTTTAATCTCCTTTAAAAAAAATATTTTTTTTTGTACTCTCAGAACTGCAAATACAAATATGTCTTCCTGATGTGAAGATTCTTTTCTTTTACAACAATCTCTTATTGCTATCAAGCAGCTGATAAGATGTGCAGTGTTTTCACTGAAGGATTTGATGACATCATTGAAATAATCTAGAGTCTGATGAATCAGTGCATTTCTCAGTCAGTTTCCCCTAATGTTTATCTGATAGGCTTAAACCTACTGGCATGATTATACAGACATAAGCTTTGTAAGGTGCTGTGCTGTAAAGGGAGATGGAGATAACTATTGCTAGAACCACTTCTGTTTTCTCACAGGAAACTTGTGAATCTCTCCTGAATTTAACCTTGGAAGAGGTGAGGAAGAATTCTGAGGTTGAACAACCACCTAGGAGACTTTTTGGCATCATCCCAACATGTTTCTCAGCCTCTGAGGCCCCCAGTTCTGAGTTCGGGCTGGTGATTGACGGACGGACACTGAACATCATCTTCCAGGGGGGCCTGGAGGAGAAGTTCCTGGCGCTGACCAAGCACTGCCGCTCCGTGCTCTGCTGCTGTTCCACCCCTCTCCAGAAGAGCATGGTGGTCAAGCTTGTCCGCAGGCAGCTTCAAGTGATGACCCTGTCAATAGGTACCTCCACTCTGAATCTCATCAGAGAAAGGGGGAAGCAGGTTCTTTCCTGATGAGCTATGGAAAAGTATGGAATGTGTTGTATGAACTGTTTCTTGTTTCTTTCGGATAGATACAGGGAGGAAATAGCACTGAATGGTCTTTCCTGATCAACATTCATACAAAAGTCCTTCTTCAGCTCTCAGAGAGCAAATCTGGCCCCCATTTACACAAGATGAAGGCACTACAAAGTCAGACTCTGCCAGCAGTCCCATCCATGCACAGCGACACAAACATTGTGTACACATTCCCTCAAGTAGGCCCTCTCTTTGGGCCCTCTCTTTTCCTACCACATTTTCCCAGCTTGTGGAAACAGTGTTATCCCCAGAATGAGATTAAGCACTGACTCCTTTGCTTTTTACATCCCAATAATGCTTTGAGTTTCCTGCTCTCCTTTTGATACGTTATCGCACTAAAAATCCTTGCAGAATTGATTTTTGTTACTTTAAAATTTAAAAATACATCTCTGTGGGCCAAACAGAAAAGAGTAAATCTGATGTATTTTAAAATTTCTTTCTTTGCCTTAAAGTTCAAAGCACAAGCTTTCAGCCCTCTGCTTCATTTAGTTTGCTTTACCAGCTAGCTTAATTTAAAATCTCCCTGTTGCAGGGAACAGCCATGGCTGTTGCTTCCACCTGATTATGTATTTAATGTATTGCTGCAAGTTGAACTTGCAGCAGAACAACTCCTGAAATTAGCTTGTTACATTGTCAAGTGCAATCAAATTTTTTCTTATAATTTGGAGAATTCAGTGTAGTGGGGTGCTGCAGAGCATGTTGCTGAGCATCTGGAGTTCACCAAGCAGAACCACACAAAACAATGTAAATAGATGTAGATGGTGTCAGGATGTCCATGCCACCACCCAGCCAGTCCAAATGTCAGACTTAGTCCTGAAGTATCCCTGTCTCTGGGCAAGGAGAATGTTCCAACCAACATCAGAGCCTAGAGGTCATGATTGCTTGATGCTGAATATCAGTTACCCTAATTAAGATGCATGATAGAGCAGAATAGCCTTTATCAGCACAGGTGAGTGCTGGGGTTTTTTTGTTCTGATATAGGCACTTTGTATTAAGCACCCTTTCTTGCACCCTTATTGTTCCATCCTGCCATTCCATTCTAGGTGATGGTGCAAACGATGTAAGTATGATTCAGGCAGCAGATGTTGGAATTGGAATATCTGGACAAGAAGGCATGCAGGTATCCCATTTATTTCATTTCTTCTTTTGTCACATAATCCCCTGCTGCTTAATAAGTTTCATAGCAACTCTGTACTCTTGAGTGTCATCTTAGAGATGCAAGTTGGCATCATCACTGTTGTTAATTAATATGCAGTTCATAAATAGGGTCCATCCAAAAAAAGAGTGTTTTGAGCCAACAATTAGCACGCCTGGAGAAATGTGTGTTTGCTCAGAAGACTGGAAAATTAGCAGATGCCCATCCAGTGTTAGGTTAGCATCTGGTTTCTGGACCATCTCTGCTATAACATTTTCAGATTTTATTGATTTTAGTTCAGTGGGTTTTGCCCCTAATTCTTTCCCATACACCCCTCTTCCTCATTCTCCTAGGATGGAGAGTTCTGAAGTGATAGAAAGTTCCAACTATCTCCTCAAGTGGGTTTTTTTTCTTACAATATCCAATAGAAGGAGATAATTTCAGTGTCCACCTTAAAAAGTCATCATATCGGGTGGGAAAAAGGTGAATTGTAAACTAACTTCTATTCTTTTTTCCAAAGGCTGTGATGGCAAGTGACTTCGCAATATCCCGATTTAAGCATCTCAAAAAACTGCTTCTTGTCCATGGACACTGGTGTTATGCTCGCCTGGCTAAGATGGTGATTTATTTTTTCTACAAAAATGTGGTAAGCTTGTTAAAATTCTGGAAGTTCTCATCCTAGGAAAGGTTAAGTCCATGGCTGGGGAGGGAATTGGATTTGGTTTTGTAGTTATACTCTTTTTATGAAGCTACAGTTCCTGTTTCTTCACTTTGCAGGCATGTAGTGTGCTGCCTCTTTCTTAATAATGGGCTGCATGAAGCCTTGGGGCTATAAGGGCTCTAAATTTATCTTGAAACAGCATTATTCCAGAAGGAAAAAGGATTCAAGGCTTTGTAACTTCTATATGGTGGTTCAAGAAACTTTATTAATAATACCCATGAGCCTCCCAGTAAAATTTATGTAAGCAAGAGCAGATGAGTAGTGCTGGAACGTATAAGATGACTCTTCACTAATAAGTGGCTGCCTGTGAAACTTCTGAATTTTTGCATTTAATTTGGTAGTACTTTGCAAGTAATGATGCAGTCATATCTGGCATTTTTATTAAAAATTTAATGTATATGCAAATGAGCTGTGCATTGAAGAATAATGTAGAGTGGAAAAAGCTGATAGTAATACAGTTTCTACAAGACTGTGCAAACAAGTTCATTTGACATGAAATACACTGTGAGCATGAAAGGATATTAGAATTCAAAGTATCTGGTGGTTTTTTTAAACATGATTTTGAATAACGATTACTTCTTGTCAGTGTTAAAATTTGTAGTGGAAATGGAAACTTTTTTTCCCTTGATTGGGCACCCTTTCAGAGTTCAAAGGCTATTTATTTGCAAGGTGAAATAGCTCTCCAGACTGGGATGTGGTTGTTCTATTATCTCCCCAGTTCCATTAGGGAGCGGGAGGCCTTTGATTCCACACGGATAACCAGTTTGTAAAAAAAAAAAAAATCTGGTGCTTAGAGCTGTGAACAGTTTACTTAATCATTCTCTAGTATTTTCTTAAAGAAATCTAAAGGCTTTTAAAGAGATGTATCACAGTAGATGGGTGTGAAGTAGTCCCTAAAGATATATTGCTTTATGGAATAAAGTGCAGAGCTGTCTACTGACAGTGCCTTGAACCAAAATAACGTCTTCTTGGGAGACTGCTGAAAAACACTGTAAAACCTTGTAGATGGACGTATGAGAGACACAGACCATCTAGGCATTGCAAACTAAAGGGTCCAGATCAGCTGTAAAAGAGAACAGTGAGAGGGAAGGAAGAGGATGTAAAGGAGAGGCCACAGGAAATCTGCAACTTCTTGACTCCCACCATGTAAAGAGAAATGAAATCACATCAGGATGAGTGATGTGCTTCTATACATCACGTGTAGGAATGCGGGGAGCCAAAGTTCAGCTTCTAACAAGATGTTGTGTTTGCATTTGCATCTTCACAGAGCTATGTCAACCTGCTCTTCTGGTACCAGTTCTTCTGTGGGTTCTCAGGCAGCACAATGATAGATTACTGGCAGATGATTTTTTTCAATCTCTTCTTCACCTCCGTACCCCCTCTTCTCTTTGGCATCCTGGATAGAGATGTTTCTGCAGAAACACTTCTAGGTTTACCTGAGTTGTACAAGAATGGACAAAATTCAGAGGTATGTCTTGATGGCTGAAATAAGTGCTTGATAAGCCAAAGGGCCACAGGGTTTTTTGGTTTGTGAGGAAGAAGATAAGAGTTTCTGGGTTACTTGGAGCCAAATGATCCATTTATAGTTTCAACTTTACTGATGTCCATTAAAGTAAGATGTACTTGTAGCTGTCAGAAAAACCAGTAAGGAATATATATTTCAATTTGCTTCCTGAAAGTGAGGCTGGGTGCTTGGTCATAGGTGAAAGATGTACATGGGAAGCTTTCTTCTGCCATTAAATATATGGAGTGATCCAGCTAGGTTCCAGCATGCTGCACTATAATCAGTAAAGTGATGGGCTAGCGAATCAGCCCTGTGTTTGGTGTTTCTGATCTGAAGAGCTGATGATGAACCAAATGTGTGTATGGACATGCCAAATATATAGAAAATTTCTCAGTTAAGCCATACAGAGATACAGATATAACAGGATGGCAAATGACTGAGGGTAAAATACTTTAACTGGTACATGATTAAACTCTGCTCAGATTTGGTGGTACAGTCTTAACCTACTGAAGAAGAAAATATTGTAAAGATGACAGCAAAAAGTGAATTCAAAAATGAAGGCAAAAAGAAAATGCAAACTCTTAAATCAATAAGCAACCTGACATTTTTTTCTGCTCTCAGGAATACACCTGTTCATACACACAGGATTTTGTCAGGGTTCAGTGTCTAGGCTGGTCCAGGCATACATTGTTTATTTACTTCTTTTAGTGACATTTTGAAAAATCTGGGTAAGGGAGTGCAGAATGTGAGGACTTTCTGTAGGCCCCTTTCATTAGGAGCTCTTTGACCTCATGTACATGCAAAATACACGTTCTTTACCATTTTGAAGAGGTCATTGTTGTTGCTTAGGAATTTTGTCTGCATTGAAAGAAACAACAGGAGTCCAGCCTTCTGTCACTCCAACAACGCATCCCACTTCATGGGAGCTGTGGCCCCACAGGTCACTAGATAAGTTCAAATGTGACAAGTAGTCAAATTAAAATGGCACAAGGTAGACGTTTCAATGGAAGGAACCATAACAGGAAGGATTTTCTACTAATTCCTTCACTCTTTGGAGGAGCTCTGTTTGAAAAAGTATTTGAGGAATGAGTCCTTTGGCGTGGGATGGGAGGCTCAGTTTTTAAGACCCTTGGTTGACTATCTAAACTTCCTAAAGTCTGTCTTTAGTTATAAAAGTGAAAAATGCCTGTTCAGAGATAAGCCTTTTGTCTAAATCAGCTGTTCAAGAGGCATTTGCTCATGAAGACATACCAGTTAGCTATAACCAGGAGACTGAATAGTAGGAAAACAGCAATTCTGTCTGCCGGACAGCCTAGGAATATATGTCCCATCATAATGACTGTTATCTATAAACTCCTGCAGATATACAAGCTGTCAACTTTTATTATTACAATGGTGGATGCCTTCTATCAAAGCTTAATTTGCTTCTTTGTCCCCTATTTGGTAAGTAGCATGGTCATTAATTCCCTCATTTTCTTACCCGCCTTAAAAAATAGAAAAAATCACTTCTGAATAGTCAAGATTCATCACAGTCTGTCTGCCTGTTTTCTAGACATACAAGGACTCTGACATAGATGTGTTTTCCTTTGGGAACCCCATCAATACCATCTCCCTCCTGACCATTCTCTTGCACCAGGCTCTGGAAATGAAAACTTGGGTATGTGTTTGACCTGTCCTAGTCTCATGACTATTTTTCTTTCCTGAACACAGCATACTGTGTACACATGGCATTGTCTTTCAGAGTCATTTCCCTTGATTCTGCATCACAGAAAGTGCGTAGCAGGGGCACTGAGATTTCACGATGTGCCAGAATTGATAATTAACTTCAGGAAAACACCTCAATGTGCACAATGACAGAATTTGCTTCTGTTGTGCCTTTGGACAGAACGATTTGTACTCATCATATGAGGACATGTTTCTTAAAAAATGGTATTCAGTGTCACTGTTGCTTTGTGAGTTGATTTCCAGGTATTTCTCCTGCTGCACTTTCCAGTAGCATGGCTGTATTGGACATGTTCTTTCTAACCCTTCTCTGTACCCCCTGCCTTACACCTCGAGTCAGAGTCTCACAAGCATCACTGTCATCTTGTGCAATTCTGCTTACAGACCCTGTTCCACTGGATCACAATGATTGGCAGTGTGGTGTTTTACCTCGTCTTCTCCTTGATCTACAATGCCACCTGTGTGGTCTGCAACCCTCCCACCAACCCCTACTGGGTCATGGAGAAGCAGCTGTCAGACCCCACCTTCTACTTACTCTGCCTCATTACCCCAGTCATCGCGCTCTTGCCAAGGTTGGAATGATGCACTGTTGTCCTCGCAGATTGCATTTTGTGGATTTGTAGGCATTTAAGTGGAATAAAAATAATGATGCATATAGAATCATAGGGGTGGGAAGGGACCTCTGAAGATCAAGTTCAACTACCTTGCTGCAGCAGGAACACCTAGGGCAGGTCACACAGGAATGTCCAAACAGGTCCTGAAAGTCTCCAGAGAAGGAGACTCCACAAGCTCTCTGGGCAGCCTGTTCCAGTGCTCTGTAACCCTCACAGTAAAGGTTTTCTTCATGTTGAGGTGGAACTTCCTGTGTTGTAGCTTGATGCCCTTTCCCCTCATCCTATTACAGGGCACCACTGGAAAGAGATTGGCCCCTCCTTCTTGACACCCACCTGTCAGATCTTTATATACATTAATAAGATCCCTTCTGAGTCTTCTCTTCTCTAGACTAAACAGCCCCAGGTCTCTCAGCCTTTCCTCATATGACAGGTGTTCCAGATACGAGACATGTCAGCCACGGTGTTGCACAGGGACAGGTGGTCAGTCTGGAAGTCAGATGCCTGGGTTCAACTTTTTGGTTTATGAAGCATTAATTTATTCAGATGTATAAGCCCTGATAAGTCACTATATCTCTACTGATTTTGTTTTCCCATTAGGAAAGCTGACCTTTCTGGAGTGCTTCAAAGATTACTGGTACAAATCTGCTACGTAATTGTTCACTATTATAAACACAATATTGTAGAGCTGGTCAAGACTAGAAAGCAAGTTTTTGAAATATCCCTGTATGCTTTGAGAGTTACAAAATACATTCTGTTTCCTTAGTTATTATATATATTATATATATTTCCTTCCATTATTAACCCAAATTTAAGAACATATTTCTATATAAATTATTTTTCTGCATCCAGAATCTTAGTTTTACCCTGTGCAACAAATCAGGTCTCTTAAAGATATCTTTAAATGAGGCTGAATAATATTTGGAGAGGGATCATTATTTTGATAGGTTGTTGATAAAATCTGGTTTGAAAAATAGGACAATTTTGTTCTCATTTCTGTATATGGGAACCTTACTACTTCTGATGCTTAATATCTTAATCTTTCTTTAAGCAGATATGCTTTGTCTGAGTTGCACCACAATATTTTTATTTCTGCTTGGACAATGAAAAATATTGGGATTTTTTACTATCCTGCTAGTAACCTCATCCTAATTGTCACGAGGCACTGCAGCACACTGATATTGCAAGAATCAGGAAAATATTTGTGTCTGATTTTGTAAATGCTTTAAGGCATTAGAATCTGAGCCCTAACTTTGTCTAAAAAGGAACCTTTAAGGCTACATAATATCCATCTTCAAAGTATTATTATTTCCCCATTTGAGTTGAGATGCTATTGTGATTTCATGTTACATTATATAACTTCAGGTCAGGATAAACAATGCACAGTTCAGTAAGGTCTCATGCCTTCTAGGCAGGGCATCCTTTTCCAGTCTCTTTTGCTCCTGTGTGATACTTGTTTTCCTATCAGCCCTCATTCACCATGTCATTTTTGACCCTGAGCTTTCTACTGAGAGCTGCACCAAACACCTGGTTAGAGAACTCGGATCTCCAGCTTGGGAATTCAGCAAGGTCAAGCTCATTGCTGCCTCAGCAGGATACTGAGCTTACAGATTTGATTCTTGCTACCTTCAGAGTTGGAGAATTGCTGTTTCTTCATGTAGGTACCCCAGATTCTTTTCTACAGAGCCCTCAGTTCACAGAATATCCAACCCACAGTTTCTGCCACGACTTAGCTGGGTCAGCAAACCACAGCAGTGGTGAAACCAACCTGCGCTAAAATGCACTTAATTTTAAGTTTCAGTTGGTTCATCTCACCACGCTGCCTGCTCCTTATCTCCTTCAGAAACCAGCTGGATCCTTGAGATTCTGGTTTCTTTCTAAGAGGTTTCTTGGAGGATTCCAGCATAGGAGCTGGATATACTTCTTCAGCTGTGGAAGGCAGGCTGAGGGCTGCCAGGAAACCCTGCAGAGACACCACAGTAATTGAGTCTTATACTCTGCAGGGCTGTGGGACTTGCAGGAGCAAGTGAAAGCAGTTCATGAGACAGAAGACACAGTTCATAGAATGCCAGGTTGGAAGTTCTCCCCTTTTCTGTCCTCATGTCTGGTCTGCCTGCAAGTTGCACAGAAGACACAAAGGCGTACCTGAGGGCAAAGACAGAGGACAGCTCTGTGAGTCAGACCCGGGCTTTCTGTAGTTGTGCTCTCAGCTGCCCAACCATAACTAGCAACTGTCTGGGTCCCAAACTGGAGATGCTGTAGGACTGAAGAGGCTGAGCACAGGCACACCAAATGTGTGCTCATCCACTCCTACTTCTGCAGATGAGCCTCGGAAATCCATTGCCTTTAAAGCCCTTTCTGTACTTGGTCTAGCCTGTTGGACTTTTGATCTTTTATTTATGCATACATTTAGCAGCAGGATGTGAAGACAGCAGCTTTATTAAGGCAATTTCAGAGTCCCCATGTTTGTTTTAAAATGCATATTGAGACCATGTATGTGAAAGTTGAATCCTACTAGAAAGAAGCTTTGAAAGAGATTCTTGTTTTCAGACAAAACTGATATGACATGCAGAGAGAGAGGATTGTGCTCTTTTACTGCATGTAACAGACAGCTGTACAAGTTCTCTGTCCTGCAAAGAGTGGGTAGGAGACTTTCCTGAGCAAATCCACAAGCTGAAGTTTTTTAATTTCTGGTTTTATGTTACATACCAAATTAAGATCCTTTCTTTGGCTTTTTTAGCATTATAAATATAATCTCAGTCTCCTCAAACACTGCATTTCTTGGTGAGCTTCTGTGTATCTGTCTTGCACTGTTCAGCTATCAAATGGTTCTATTATAATTTATTTAGTATTTATATACATGTAGTTGACTCTGTACAGGTCAAGGTAAGTTACATGCATTAAGATTCAGGAGTCAACTTTCATCTACCAGGTATAAAGTATCTACCAGCTACTTTTAGAACGATGGAAAATTATCCACTGGATTTTGTTATGTGATGCAGATTAAGGAAGGAACCCCCTGGTAAAACAGTCCATTCTCTTCCTCTTTCATCAGGTTCTTTATTTTTACTCTACGAGGAACCTTTGGAGCAACTCTGATTCTGAAAGCACAGCAACTAGATAAGCTTCCCAGAGGGCAACAGGATCTTGAAATCCAGAAATTGAGATCCAGAAAGCAAACTCCTTCTGGTGCTCCTGTAGCATCACCTGCATCTAATGATGACCTTGAGCAAAACATCAGCCACTTATGTGTGTCACCGTTTCTACATCCAGCAGCAGCAGTGTCTCATGGGGACACAGAAAGTCAGGGACTTTCTGCCTCTGAAGTGAATCCTCTCAGCAAACTGACACTTGAAGAGGGCTACTATTTCTTCAATAGGTGGGCAGAGGAAGACTCTACTGCTACAGACCCTTCAGCAGAACCTTTATCTGGCCATTACCCCAGCAGAGTAACAACTCCTGGGCAGGACAGTGGCAAAGTGACTAAAGACAATGCTGAGAGGTTGAACCACGGAAGCCATCGGCGATCTGTCAGTGCAGTGACACTGTGAAGAAACATCCAGAAACAGGATCCACTGCCCATCTGGAGGAGGATACCAGAGGAAAATAAAAAGTCTATTTATACTTGACCCTGCTGCTCACTACTAAAAGAGAAAGAGGCGTGTGCAGTTACAAGCCTGCTGGATTAGTGCAATAACATCTCTAACGTGCAACTTTTTCAAAGTGCATATATAGTTTGGGTTTGCCATTACATGACTTCTTGATCTTCCTGGGTTTGTCTCATGGCACAGGAGCATTACACAGTTGCTGAGAAATGTGCAATTACTTTCTTTCATCAAGGAATATTTTTATTTCAAAGTAATAAGGAATAATTGTACTAGTGTTATGATGCTATTGACGTAATAGACAGAGAAACCATCCTATATGAAGCCAAGTCTTAGAGCAACACGTCCCACTCTAGCTTTTATTATAAAAGTCTTAAAAACACCTTGCTAACTTAAAAATTACAGTTCTACTTGGAAAAAAAAAAGTTACCTCCTGATAATAAAAAGGTATTTTCAGAATAGCAGCCTCAGAAAGAGATTAGAGAATGTTCCAGTTTTTAATGTATGGATTTTATACATATCAAAATATCAGACCTGTAGTCTGTTTTCCCTGAGCAGTAAGCTCAGTATTTTTATGCAGGCAGTGGTTTGTCCTGATATTGTTAAGAGAAGGACAAACGAGTTTATGAAGTAGAAGAATGCAAATACTGAACTCCAAGAACTGACAGGCTAACTCAGGGATAAGTGGAGTCTACTTCTTCATACCTACAAAAGCAGATAGATATAACAAGTCACATTCAAGGATTTATGTTCTAGAGTGCTAAAGTGCTTTTTCATCTAGAAATTCAGTTTCTTCATTCCATTCCTTATAGTATTATATAGTGTTGCTGCATTCAATCAAGTATAAATCATTCTCCTTCCCACATGTAGTAGTTGATGGAGATCTCAGTAATGGAGATTCTGACAAGCAATGTATGAAGGTCACTAATCACATTGCAGTAAGTATACAGTGTAAAATGACCAAAATATGCATAATAGGTTCATCCTTTTCAGTATCTCAGAGCAAAAAGATGCAAGAAAAAAACCATAAAATGCCACTGTCATAACTACCTATTGCAATGCAATGAAAGGTGACTTTGCTATTTCTTATAGAAATGTTTGCTGGTTACACCATTTCCCAAGTTTTTCTTCACAATGAGGTTTGAAATCTTAATTGTGTTTTAAATTCAAGCCATCTGTGCTTTTGTACCACCAATTCTGATTGAAGTAGGGTTTTTTGCCTTTTTTATACATGTTATATTATTTTAGCTATTTGCTACCTATCACTGTGTGTTAAGTCTGTTTTATGACCTACGTAGCAAATACTAATTGAACTTCTGTATGTTATAATTACTGTAACTAGAGCCTTCAAGATATCACTTTAAAGCAACTCAAGGAAAACTGTCACTGGGATTTCTAGAGAAATTCACTGAATTTCTGGAGCAGGAACACACACAGAAGTGTAATTGTTAAAGTATTAATTGTCAGCTGTAAAATAATTCAGAAAGATTTTTAGCATGATGTATAAAATGAAGGAAATTAGGCATAGCTGAGATTCTTGTTAATGGAGTGTGAGATTGCTCAAATGTTTGCTCACTAGCTGGGAATGGACCTTGGGTGACAAGATTTTACAATTCACAGCCATGTTTTTACATTAAACAGTCCATTTCCTTTGAACTTAAAGAAGATGCCAATTTCTTATATATTTTATTAGAAAATGTGAAGTGTTTTTATAGCAATAAATGTAACATGGTCATGACTTGGTGTGTTGTTGAGAGGACAAAAACAAGCAGAGGAGTGGTTCTCCTTTTGTCATCCATGAGTGGCAAACTCATCTTTTCAGCAGCCACTCCTCTATCTAGTTGGCCGCTCTCTCGGAACACTTACCGTGAAATGTTTGTAGCAAATTTATCTGAATGTGCAAGAGGACTGAGCATATATGGGAAAGGGCTGGTTATGTTTAAGCAAATCTTGAAAACCTGTAGAGGTTCCTGAATTCAAAGCCCAAAATTAATTTCATGTTTTCTCATTGCAGCTTCTGCAAAATTGTTCAATCGTGCTTTTTGCCCCAGCAGCTGGGCTTTGGTTCAGAACTGGTACTCAGTCAAGGGAGGGTCCTCTGAAGAAGGGAATTAAGGAAGAACTGCTTATGATCCTTCTTTCAGGATCCTTCCTCCATAGCAAGAGTCCCTGCTATGTTAGGGGATGAAAGAAATGGAAGACAGTCCCTCTCTAGTAGCTTCTAGGCTGAAAACAGTTACTTCAGTTAAAGGAAGTAAAGAATCCAAATTTGCATGGCTGCCTTAAACAATTCTACAGCTAGACCTACAATCTGTTGGTTCTGTTGGTCAGCAGTTGATAACAAAATGGTCATTTTCCTGGAGAGTTTTCAGCATAGAGGAAAAGCATTGCTGGTCCTTGAGGAGAGAGAAAGCTGAAACAACCAGAACCAAAATGCAGCATCTGATGAGAAGTGGCCTCTGCATCCCAGCTGGCTTCACAGCTTTATAAAACTCTCCCCTGATACTTCTCCTCCTGGGTGACAATGCTCCCGTTTCTCCTCCAAAGCCATAGCAGTATTCACTGCTAAACAATGTGATCCTTTCTGTGCTCCTGGGTAAGCAGTGATTATCAACTATCTCATGTTAAAAAGATGGTGAACAGGCACTTGCTTTGATCATGAAGTAAATTAGCTGAGACTGTCAGTCCCTTTGGGAAGTAGGATCTAGAATTTTTTATTTTAAAAGCAAGCCTAGAGTAAGAAAGCAAACCCTCCAATTAATTTATTTGCAAGAGGGAAAGTATTATTTACTAAATGTGTTATTTAGACCTAACTGGATTACTAAGATAGCTTATTTTATAATACTGTCAAGATATGTTTAATTAGGTCTAATGTGACTGCTTCACAACAGAAGAGGTGTCTCACTTTTTAATGTATCTTCGGGTGATACATTAGCATTCAGCATTTCATAGACACAGGTTTCTGCAAAGTTACTGCCTACTTTTTTTTTGTCTATGATACAATGATGATAATGATACTGCATATGCAGCAACAGTGCTTTGATCTGTAGGGAACTATCCCTAGGTGACAAGCTGAAGGTGAGGTGTGGTACAAGGTGAGCAGGAGCTGACTCACCAGGTCGATCAGCTGAGTAGCAGATGCAGTCCCAGGCTGCTTGCAATGGTCCATGAAGGGCCATCTTCATGCTCTCAGCAGAGGCACGTTGTTCAGGTTTGACTAATACAAGGTGCAGGAACTGCACACGTGTCTACTCTTTGTTCATGTCTTTCTCTGCACAGCAAGTTGGAGATGTGGTCTTTGACAGCTCTGCGTGGTATCTGCTTAGTATCAGCATTAAGTGTTAAGTCTAAAATCATGAATCGTCATCCAGGGAGGAATTCAGATTATTCTCTTTTCATACATTTCTCAGAAATATAAAAAGAATTTTTAAACTATGTAGGTAAGTGTGCATTGTGCTCCAGCACAGAAACCACTTTTCCTGAGGATGAATTGTGTATATTCTGCCACTTTGTTGGCTGATGCTGCAGAGTTTAATTCATTTGTTCGATTGCAGTTTGTGGTGTGTAAGTACAGAGCTCTTTGCTTTAGGGGTAAGGTGACTGCAGGCAGGAGAGGGCATGATTAGGTACTTGTGAGAAGCACTGATGGGTAAAAATATAAACGCAAAGACAAGAGACTCTTGAAGATAATGATCACAGAAGGTGGGATTTAGAGAGCTGACCAAATAACACTGAAGATCTATAAAGCACTTTTGACATTGCCAGTGATTGGAACTTGCTGCAATTATCAGTACATGAGAGAACTGTGAACAGAACTTGCTGCCTGGCTCTTTAATATAACACCTGATTGTTCTCAGATACGTAAACAAGACTGAGATTGAATAGAGTCTGAATCATTTTTTTTCCAAAAATATCAGAGTGATAGAGAGCAAAACTGGGCTCTAAAGGTTAATGCATTGGTTTAATAGCTGCTGTGCTTACCTGGGCCACCATGGGCTGGGTCAGCAGGTACTTTGGTCTTCCTGGGAATCATTCTTTGCATGAGATGGTGAGCATCTAAAGAACCTGAAATGCAAATAATGTGTTATTCCTAAACAGTAAAAAATATTTAATATAACTTGCCAATACATTGGGAGATGAGCCAAACACAGCTGGGGCCTTACTTTTGTATGCTGGTATTCCTTCTTGTTGTACTGTGATCATTCCATTCAACCTCAAATAGATCTGTTAGGGAACAGTTGTTAATGGTTCTATTCAAAAAAGCACAGATGCAAATCAGAAGGCTGCAGGCAGGTCAATAGAGCTAATTTTAAAACAGCTGGATTCAACTTAAATTTCATTAGAGCCCATCTTGTTTTGTTAATACTTTAATTCTTAGGACTTTTGCCAGGAAGAACAAACATCTCTACATGCTCCATCTGGATGGTTCCTCTTCCACAATGTTTAGGCAGCTTGTGGCCAGTAACATCGTGGTGTAAACCAGGATTTGCAGAGGAGAGCAGAGTTTTCAGTCTGTTACTGTGTACATGAGATAGAGCACCAGGTACACTAATAAGTACCAAGACCAGAAGTGCACCAGGATGATAAATGAGAAACATGAACATGTCCAAGGCTTTCTGGAGATTTCCAAACAAAATTCTTCAACTACTTTCAAGTGTTATTCAGAGGTCACTCAATGCTTGAAGTGTCTGTCTCAGAGGTTTTCTGAGTAAAACGAGTCCAGAGTGCATCCATGTATGCTCTTGGTTAAGTGTGGAGGACTGTGAAGAACAGCCTCACACTTGTAATAGGCTAAAATTATTTTGCTTTTAATTTATTTTGAGAGGAGATAATGCTGTAAATATTTAAATGCGATTTCTCAGAAATTCTGAGCATATATAAATTATGGGTATCTGTTCTTAAGATCCTTTCCTCTTTCATAATCTTCAGTTTCACAGAAAGAAGAGAATATAGTCCAGAGACATCAAAGAGCCAGGATTTTGCTTGCAGCTATTAGTTCTCAGATGGAAAAAAAAACCAAAACAAACCCTAAAGCTAAAATTTACAGCCCAAAGGAATCAAACTCTCCAGTACCTTTCAATAAAGGAGTCCAAGCACACACCAAATATATACTCTAAATCCTAATACTGATTAGGGAGCCAATTTATTTAAAGGACATATTTGGGCACCATGTATGCATTTGACTTGCATTCATTTAAAATCTAGACTGATTTGCAGTTTCTTGAGATTATTCCATGTAACTGGTTATTTGTGATATATCATAATTTCACAGAAATATAGGCCAGTAGCACATCTCTAAAGAGAATCTGATGTCCTTGCAGTAAGGAGCTACAGACAATCCACCTGAGTTACTTGTCTACCTAACAAACTGTGAGAAATTAGCACTACGGTGGGGCTTGCTTGAAAGAAACCTGCTTACTGGATGCTTGAAGATTCATCCACCATCCATCATCAAAATACAGCTTTACTTCTGCTGTATAAAAATACATCACAATAATGACAGGGATCCAGAGCAAGCTCATACACTGTGATAAATGACAAGACTTCCATGGTGTTCAAAGCATTATCAGAATCCATTTCATACCTCATCTTTTATCATAAGCATAAAATGTGCAAATGTTCTCCACTGCTCTAAATGTCAGCATGCTGGGGGCAAAAGCTTTGATTTTCTATCAGCAAATAATGTTAAATTGTGTAGTGTTTAATCACACTTAGTGAGAGTGATAAACTTTAAAGAATGAGTTTCTTTTAAATCACTCCATCTTCAGTTCTCCTGGAAATGGACATCACCCTTTATAAAATCCTGAAGGTAACTTCTTCAGCCTGGAGGCTTCATGATGGCTCTAGCTGATGGTAGAACACTAAAGCACAAAACCATTCAGACATCAACATTATTTTCTTGAGGCAATCAGGTATCTAAGCTTAGAATTTTGAAGTTAACTTTGAAACTCAGAATCCTCATGCAAATAATCCTGGCTTTATTTTAGGACAGTGAAGTTATTTGCATTTATAGAAGAATCTACATTACCTGGTGTGACCCAACTTCAGAACTGTTAATTTCTAAATAAAGCAGTTGTATTTACCAGGCCAGATTGTAAGTGGTTGTAAGGTAGGAGTGCTCTGCTGGAGTAACTGGAGGTCTGTGGCTTTTGTCTGCTGAGAATCTCACCTACACTCTCCACTGGCTCTTTCTGAAAGAAAAACTGCAGGTAAAGGTGTGGATACAATATGTGGAGGAGACTTATACAGGGGGTGAGGGAACATAAATCTTCAAATCTCAAAGACACAGTGAAAGGTAATACTGCTAGTATCTTAGCAACCTGAGAAGCTAAAAGACAAGCTGTACAGGGAAATCACCTACAGCCCGTCTGTAAGAGCTCTCTCTGGTTTATGTTTATTATGTGGTTCTGAAACTGGATTTTTAACCACAGTATTTGAAAATACAGACTTTTTTCTTGGAAAGCTTCATCATTTTTAGTTTTTTTGCTGATGGGAGCTACATTTTTGTATTTGGATCAGTAACCACTAATTTGTTAGAGCAATTCCATTAGCATATACTAGGCTTGAATGGCAGATGGGAAGAGGCAGTGAAATTCTCCTGTGAAAGAAGTGGGTGCCCTGCCACCCCAGTATTCACTCCTCTGGGATCAGTGGCAGAGCCTCCACAGCACTCAGTGGCAAAGAGAGAGCCCCTGCATACACTGAGAAGCAAGAAAATCTGATATTTTCACATTTTTTTCTAATTAAATTGGTTCCTCATTTTCAGTACAGTTTAGATGAGTCTGGATTTCTGTATCACCTCCAGTATATAGACATTGATATTATTTTTCTGTATCAATCAAAATAGAAACATAGATTTCATAGCAATTATGTGGCTTATGGCAAAACCTTTCTGATGCAGGATTAGTGAGATCAGTCCATTTTCAAAACATCAGCTTTCTAGACACTGTTTTTGGTATAAAAATGCAGAAATCTTGAAGCAAGGCAGAATTTGCAGAGTTAGACAAATACTAGGATTATAGATGCATATAAAATGTTAGTACCTTAAAGCTTCATATCCACTTTGCTGCTCTTTTATTGCAAGAGTTCCAGCAACTTTTGCTTGCTATTCTTCTTGTCATCATTAACCTTCATGATAATGACCATGAACATCAAAAGTCTGAAAAATATTTCAGTGAAAGTGTGTCCTTAGATATGCTCTATTTGTTTTATATAATAATGCTTTTACTCTCATACTGGAAAGTTACAGTCACCTAAAATAAACCAAACCAAACCAAACAAAAAAATTGGTTAAAGTAGAAATAAGGTGTGTTTGATCAAAAAGCAGAGAGTCAAAGTCACTGGTTTACAGGCAAACCTCTGTTCTGCAATTTATTTAGCTATGCTGGTCAGTGATTAATTAAAATCCTTTTAAAGGTTGATAAGGGATAGAAAATTGTTCAGAATCCCCTAAATGCTCATATTCAAGAAATATTTTGTCTGCTTAATACTATTTATCTAGCTCTAATCATCTGTCAGCATTGGAAAGATTCTTTCATCTCACGTAAGGCAAAACAGAGTTTATTGTAAAAATACTGTTATTAGCTTATGTATAGTTCTTTCATTGCTAAGCCAGTAATAGTTCAACTCTGCTAAACAATTAGATATTTGGGAAGAAGAAAGTGAGCAATTTGCCTGTATTTCTAAAGAAGAAGCTGCACGTAAGTGATTTTAACAAGTTTCTGTAAGACTTAAGCTCTGAATATGGAAAGTCTGCTTGTCACCAATAGTAAGAACTTTGAGGTCTTGTTACTTACTGAACATCCATCCCTCTCTAGGCCTTTTGGGGCCTTTGTTTTGTTACCTGACTTGGAGCTGACTAAAGGGCATTTTTTAATTAGCATCTTGAGGTTAAGAAGTCACTTGCTGTCTACTCCAGCCAGCCCCTCAGGATGCTCTTCCCTCAGTGCAGCAGTCCCAGGGTCAGGAAGATGCAGGGGCCAGTAGCTAAATGGATAACATGCTACTAAAACAGAAAAGAAGCCAGCGTGTATTTTTCAAAACCTAACTGTGTAACAGATGGTTTAATAGACTCTCCTTCTGCAACAGTATTCTTAAACAAAACCAAAATACACAAATACCCTGAAATGGCCAGGGTGCTGCTGCCTTGGCAGATCCCAAGGGGGTCAGTCCCCAGGCAGCTCTCCCTTAGGAGTACAGACACGTTGCTTTGGGGTCGAGCAGTTGCAGGTGCTGCTCAGTAACTCAGCTGCCCCCAGGAAGTGGGCAGCAATCTCTGTAGTTGCACTCCCAGTGTGTACCTGGCACAAGCAGTATGAGAATAAGCCTGATTTAAGTTGTCAGTGGCTGGGATGCTGGCAGAAGTGGGGGAGTCCAAAGAGGGCAGGAAATGTTGGTGCCAAATGGAGAGTGAACCCAGGTAAGATTCATCAGTAAAAATCCCTGCTGTTGTCTGGTGGTTCCTTGCAACCTGTTGAGGACTAACAGAGATTATTTCAAAGGGAAATCTGAACAGATTCACAAAGTGCAAGTTTTAAACATTATTCATTTCAATAGTTAACACCTCAGAAAATAAGCTGGAATTAGCCTCTTGTGCAAGTACTAAGGTTTATCATCACTGCTTCATGTTCTGCCAGTCTAGCAGCTGACTCCATGACATTCAAATTCCTTTAAGTCCTGCCAGTCAATATTAATGAGACACTAAATACTCAGATTGCACCTGTCCATTAGAGTTAATTGACTAGTTTATTGTCTTCACAGTCTTTTGAAGTGTGATAAGCACCAGCTTTGAACAACTTCCTGGAGAAGATTTCTTGATTATGTCCTTTGAATCTGCTCTCGTGGCTTGACAGCTGTTCTTTCTGGTCTGGGACAATCAAATTAGACTGCTCAGAGAAAAAGCTCATGCAAGGCAATAGCAAGTGATGCCTCAGTCCCTTTTTTTGAACTGTAAGGCAAAGACTGGCAGGAGAAATTAGTAAGAGAGAGAAGTGTTGTGTTAATACCTGGAGACCCACTGATGGCAGAGAGTGAGCTGCTCAGTGTTACCTGAGATGTTCTTAATATAGAAGACAATTTTTTTCATTTTAAATAATTCTCCTGAGTTTCTACTCAGGGTAACAGGCAACTGAGCAAGGGGCGTAACTTGGCCCTCCTGCAGATCTCCTCCTTCCAGACTCCTTCCAGACCAGCTGTGAGGAGTTGCCTGTTCAGGTATTAAGGAGAGAGCATTTGGAGTGAGATTCTCCGTCCTGTCTCAAGGTACAAAAGGTCTTTTTCTTGGGAGATCAGCTAGGAAAGGAGAAGCCCATTAATTGAGGGTTTGACTTGCAAAAGAATGAGAAATATTCCCCATCTTTTTAGTAGTATTAAGGTCCATTTAAATTTTGACTTTCTGCAGAGTGCTGCACCCACAAACACAGATTTTTACCAGATCACTAACACTGGGAACAATCCCAAGCTTTCCAAAAAAATGAGGAATGGACAGGGAAAAAATGGCTACATCGGGAGGTTTGATACCCTTAGATAAATGTGAGATAAGCCAAGCTGAGCCCACATGATGGTTTCTCTGGGCTCACAATTCAGCGGTGACCTTGGTGAGCCCTGAGAACTGCTGCTTCCCGAGCCAGGATCCGCCTGATCTTTCCAGGGAGGGAAAACAAGGTAGAAACTTCAAAGACGATCCTGCAGTCTCCATAAACAAGGGATCCTTGTATGTGAACATAGGTGCAGCTCAGAGGGAAAGAGGCTACCTAGTTTTTGCACCTTGCTCTAAATTGTTACAGATTCTCTTTCTGGGTCACTGCTCCTTACACAGATGCAGCCTGGCTTTATATAAGCTTTGTGAAATGAGGTCTCTCCTCATTAATTTTTCACTTGCAATCCCCATCCTTTTCTTTGCCTTTGCCTTCTGATTCTTCTGCTTGGATGTTTTCCTTCTGCTGCTTATTTCTGAAGGAGATACCTAGACATGAAAAGCAAGAGCAGAGCAGAGCCGAGCTAATTAGCAGCTGCTTTAAGCTATTGTTTACCCTGCACAGGAACACTTCTCAAATCAATGCCAGTTTGGATCACAAAAATGTTGCTAGAGAAAGTCGGGCTGAACCGACTGCCCCTTTGCAAACTCACACATTTACTGCAGACGAGCCCCACTGAGAGACATTTCAGGGAAATTGTTAGAAAGGCATTTCTCACCAATTCCATGTAAGTGGAAACACCTTGTGAACACACCGAGTGAATGTAGTACCCTTAGTGTTTCAATACAGGGAGGAAAGAAATCAAGAAATATTTTTTTAAGGGAAAAAAAAAATAAAGGAAAATTATGTGAAAAAATGAAAGGGTGTTTGCTCTTTTGATTCTTTTCTCTGATATAAAGCTCTAATATTAGCTATTTTGGTTCCAGCTACTGAGAAGGAACCAGGAAACAAACATATGCTGCTTCTGATTAAGGATTCAGATCGTCAGAACCGACTTCTCCATCCTGGGTTCACAAGCAGATACCTACACACGTGTGTTTCTCTTTTGTATGCAGGACCTTGGCTTCTCAGTCCATGTGGGATTTTAACTGGTCTTCCTGACTGCAAAGGAGTGTTAGAAAGATGATCTACTCCTCAGATCAGCTGTCCTCTGTTTCAGTGCAGGCAGGAAAACAATGGTTTTAGCTACAGCTTCAATAAATGCACTTCAGGTTAGAAGTTATGAAATTCTTCTTTTTCTGGATCAGTCTGTGAATATTGTTGCTCGTGCAAATAGATGAATTTGCTCTGATTTCCATGAAGGCAACATGGAAAGACTTGCATTGACTTCCTGAACTGGTGAAAAGTGTAATTTGAGCTTGCTTTGCAGTTCATAACAAACCTACAGTGATTTGCAATAAAATAAAAATTTTTTAAAAAAAATAAGAGAAGAAAAAGCAAAGCCTCTATCAAAATGAAAGCCAGGGTGTTTGGTTGAAGTCACTGCATCAACATTACAAGCTCTCATTTGTTCATCAGACTGAGATATGACAGTGTCACCTAGCAACTTCTGAAGGGCATTCAGACTTGATGGTGCTGAACTCCACAGAAAAGCATGAAAATAAATTAATTTACGAATTAATACTTTTTTTGAATGTCAAAAGCACTGCATTTGGTGTGCAAACATTAACACTAACTAGGAAAGGAACAAAAGAATAATTTTCATCCTGGCAGTTATGTAGTGGGAGAATTTAAACTGAGTAATCATGAAAGAGTGTAACCCTGGGAGGTATTTCCAATATCCCTGCTTTGAAATGCATACCCATAAGATTTATGTACTTATAAGTATTCATGGATCAACATATATTATTTTAGATAAGTTCCATGTTTTTCCAGGTACTTTTGTTAACAAAGAAGAAAGATTAATCTGTTAAATTTTGCCCATAATATGTACAATTGTACATATGTACTGTGTACAATTCCTTATTCTTCAGGAAGTTAATAACCTCCCCTGCTCTTCCAGCCCACCTGAAGGTCAAGGCACGGAGCAGCACAGTGGTCTGTAATGTTGAAATCCAGTCATTTCCCATTGAATTATTGCTGCCAGAGCTGTCTGGATGAAGCAGGTAAGTCTTTGCATATGGAAGACCTCAGCAAAAATTAACAGACATGATGGTCAGCAAAACATAGGCTGATGTTGGCTGACGGATTGGCTGTGGTGAGGATCGGGTCAACCAGCCAGTCTCTTTGGTCTATGAATGAAAATTAGGAAAAAGCAGAATTTATAAAAGCTAATTTAGGCTTAATAATTTGTAAGGAGGAATCTTGAATAGTCCAATATCGGAGAGGCAGGTCTAGGCTCTCTGCTGCACAGCTGAGAAGACAAAGTGTCCCTTGTGGTGATTTTCTAGGTTGGATTTAAATTATTAAAAGCTTTCACAGAAGAAAAAAATAAAAAAATGACAGCATACTTTCCTAAGAATTATCAGACCTGTGCATTTGTTAAAAGTAAGGGAAATAGAAGTAGTAAATACTCTTTAAAAAGAGATGAGTGGGTACATATTGCATTGCCTTGTCTGGCTACTTGTATTTTTTCTTTGCCTCCACAGCCTCTGCGTGTGAATTAGTTGGTCCCTGCACCCGAGCTCACCACTGCAATCCCTGATTGTCTCTGAGTTTACACTTCCAGCTGCTCATTACTCTCCAGGTCACGAAAAGGGACTTCACCAAGGTGGAGGATAGAGTAGGTGCTAATGGGATCTGCCTGCAGGGTTGTCTGAACAAGCTAATCCAAAACAGAATTTTGAAGCCTAACAGCCCTTTAAATCAAATCTGAGCCTGGCAAAGAAGAATCAGTTTGAGCGTCTAAAAAAAAAATAATAGCAGTGAGAGTGGAAAAAGTGTTTTGCAGAGATTCGTTAATGGCTCTTCCTCAAGACCTTTCCTTCCTGCTTTCCTCCTGTCTCCTGTGACCCTCAAGCTTAACCTGGATTAAAGCTGAGACTCAGCAGGTTGGATACCTGGCTGCTGGGAAGCAGCTCTGCTCCTCTGGGCTCAGCAGGACCCATCAGTTCTACCCTGTGTGGGCACAAGTGATACTTTTGCTGCCTTTTTTTTTTTCTTTTCATGAGTGTATCCCCAGTTTGAAAAGGGGGCACACAACTCCGGCATGCTCCCTTCCCTGGCACGGTGCTGGTTGGTGAGCAGAGAGAGGGCTGGTGAGCTAAGCAGGCAGCCTGCTCCTCCCTACACACCAAAAGCCAGGCAAGTGTCAGAGCTTTATTTCTGTTTGATTTAATTTCTTGATCCTTGTGGATATCTTCTTTGTACAACTAAGGGCCAGGGCAGGTGTCACTGACTACTTTGGCTCCAACCAACTTCTCTAGATGCTAATAAACACAGGTCCCAGTTACACACGTTTCCTCCCTTTCCACCTGAGCATAAGAAGGAAAGGCTCCCAGTTTCCTGGACAAAGCTGCCAGTGGCAGCAGCCAGGAAGTCTGGCCAAGAAGGCCACAGCACAAACCCTAAAAAAATAACATGGTGAGGCCTTCTTCTACTTCTGGGAGGACTCTGGTTTCTTCAGCCTCCAAGAAACCTGATGGCAGCTGGATGACCTAGAAGCCTGGCTGGCAGTCAGGTCAGGCTGCTCAGATGGGCAGGAGTGGTTGCCTTAGGTGCCTCCTGAGCCAGGAGAAACAGACAGTTCGTTAAACATCATTGGCACAGCTAGTCCTCTTTCAGCAGCCCAAAATAAATTGCAGATTTTGTGAGTTCTGCTTCAGCATTCAGATGCTTGTGGCACTGGGCTCATTCTGCTCATGCAGGGATGAGAACATCTTGCCCATGCCCAGCTCTGCACAGCCCCACGGAGACTCAGGACAAGAAGACAAGGAGCAGGACAAAGCAAGGACAGACTGAGGAGCTGAATCCTCAGCAGGAGAACAATGTGCCTTGCTTTGCAGGGTAGTCAGTGAGACGTGCTACTGTCTGACTGATAGGTAAGCATGACTGTGCTGAATGCAGCTGGGAAAGTGAGCCCAAACTCACAGAAGCACTTTTCAGAGCAAGCTGCCTCTGGCAGCAGCTTGAGGAATCACCAAAAAAAGCCACTGGCTCCTAAACCCACCAAGCTGTCTAATCTGTGGGTCCTCCGTGACGCAGGAAGGGTTGACAGGATCGGACCTGTAAGGTAGCAGATTTTACTCCCAGAGTCATTAATAAATGTAATTGAGGATACTGATTGTTTCTTGAGTGTTGTATCATTTTCATCTCTATCTTTGTCAATCTTTCTCACAGCAGCTGAGCTATATGAGCAGAGCTGAGACACCACATTCAGCACGGAGCTGCAGACTTGCAGGGCACACCCCTGCATGCCAGGCCTGCAAAGCAGGGCACAGGTGGCAGTGCCTGGGGGTGTCCAGTACAAGATAAAAGCACTACTACTGCCACGGTGGTTAAATATTTTTTTTTTTCCCCTTAAGAACTTGTATTAAATGCCACAAGGTCTGACAGCAATATACATGCATGTATTTATGCTGCAAAGTTTCCACCGCTTCACAAAACAAAGATTTGATTGAGCAATTTTTCTCTTACACTGACAAAAACATAAAACATAAATAATCCCTGATGGCAATTAAAAGATATCTAATTCTGTACTTGCTGCAGCCTGTCAGAACATTTCCTACTCCACAGGCTAGGATGAAACCAAATCAGACGAGAGACGCAATTTGTGCTCGTCATGAGGCTTTCTCTCTCCCCCTTCTGTCCTCAGCTTCCTTCCAGACAGGGGATATTTTTAATGGGAGAGAATGAGCAGCTTGTTTTGTCCTTAAGTCACCAAGCAATGCAGATTGCTGTGCAGAGAACCAAACAGCAACAGCCTTGCTGCCTCAGAATTGAGTGCAACACAAGGAAACGTGATAGTCCCCCCAAGAATAACCTGTCTCCACAGGCACTGAGGTTTTTTTGTCATCTTTTCAAGCTCTCTGTAGACGGGAGCAGCCTGGAACTGAGGAGAGGGCACCAGAACAAAGTGGTTTGTGACAGACAGCAGCACAGGGCTTCCCTTGGGATTGCCAAGAGCATCACATGGGCTCCAACAAAAGAAACAGTGACAAACACAGTTTATTTGAATTACTTTTTTTCTGACAAACTAATTAATCACTGAGGGAATCTATCTGTATGGCATTTGATCTGGCTTTCCAGAGCTTTCGGTTCCACCTTCCATCTGTAATAGAAACTATCTTTGCCCCTTTTTTTTTCTTTTTTTTTTCTTTTTTAAGTTTTCCCTTTCTCACTTCAACTCTTCCTTCATTGACACAACAAAATACGATTTTCTTTTTTTTTTTTATCATTGTATTTCTCCATGGCTCCTAGAGAAAAGAGATGATGAAGCAAAGGTGTAACCCCAATGGAAGGTTACGCTCCTCATCATAGGGAGGTTCCCATTTAGGAAAGGGCTTCAATTAGGAGGAAGAGAGTTTGGTTTGTTGTATAAACACTTCCCAGACCATAGGCTGGTGAGGTGATGAACTTTAATATTTAATATTTTCTCTTGTGGTTATGCCATAGCACCACATACTTGTATTTCATCTCATCTACAGAAGGCAAGTGTGCAGAGAAAATACAGCCTTGATAAAATGATAGCTGGTGGGTGGGAAGCACGTGGGAACACCCTGAGCTGGGCACCCAGGGAGTCCCCTCTGGGAGCTGCTGTGCTGCAGCAGCATGGTGGGAAGGGAGCTGTGTGGAAGGCAAAGCCACTCACAGCTCTGCCTCCAGGCACCGTGTGAGCAATGGCAACAGAAAATCAGTCTCCATTCTAAATGGCTAAAACCCCCGTGTATTTATCAAATCAATGCAAATTATGTAATTTAGATGACTGGCAGCTGTAATGGGCTGTACGAAGATACTCTGCCAGCTTAAGTGGAACTGGGAATGCAATCAGCTCTCAAAGCTGGAAGAAAAGCTCCCAGCTGAGGTTGAAAGCACAGAGAGGAGAGGAACCCCCGTGTCCTACCTCTGCACTGACAGTGGCCACGAGGTTAATGGGTCTTTCCAAAAGACCCCTGCTATGGATGTGCCCCCACTTCTGCTCACCAACAGCAGGGCCGTACCTGTAGGCATCTGGGGGCTCAGATCAGCTCCCAGTCCGTGATAAACCTGGCTGCAATGGTGGAAGAGGAGACTCTCTGCTGCCCCAACTGATCCATCACCTGGGATTGAGCACACATGGCCTGAAGGGTCCTGCCTGCAAGCTCATTCCCAGCCACTGCTAACACTGCGTTTCCATCCCTAGTTACTGATGCCAGGCAGGAGCTACAGGCAGGTAACAGCAGCAGAGTGGCCTGTGGAATTCCCCAAAGGAGGAGCTTCTCCTCACAGCTATCCCTGCTCCTACACATGCTCCTGCTTCATTCCCTGCCCGGGGAAAGGCACACAGGGTGATTTATGCTGCCAATGATGACAATCCCACTCATCCTTTGACTTTGACTTGAAATGGGCTATGTAGTCCCTGAGCTATTTATAACCCACACAGAGGTTCCTCTGCCTAATCAGTCTCCTGAGGGACTGAGTCACAGCACGGATGGGTCAAACTCCTGCCACACACCAGAGGATGAGCAGCTACATCTGGCTTCTGTGTCTCACCACATTCCTGCCCTTGCACCTTGAGGCACAGGACTAAAGGTCTCCTAGAAGCACTGCACCTCCCAGAGGGGCTTAACACCAGGACAGATGGAAGTAGAGGGGACTGCTTAAGGCACTGGCTGAGGTGCAATCCTTTTCATCCTTGCAAAGAGGACTCCCACTGTGATCTGTGTTAGGTAACTTCTGGGAATGAAAAGCTGTGAGACAGTAGTATTTTATGTCAGAGAGGAATTAGTTCTTTAGCCACTTACCATGTCCCATGAGGTGCAGTGATGACCTCTGTTTCCTTGCCACTCAGGTCCATGACTGTGATCCCCTGAAATCTTGTTGATTCAAGGACCATCCACAGGACATTTCTCCAAACATTCCACTATTGTCTTCAACTGATGTGTCAGCCTGTGTTTTACAGACACTCCCCCAGCTCACCCCACAGCAGTTTTCCTGGGGTTCTGTAATGGAACAAGAAAAACACTTTAAAGTCAGGAAATGATATTGAGTTCTCTTGCTCCAAATTAGACTACCAGTTTATTGTTGCTTAATTAGTCAGTTGCTGGGGATTTTTTTAAACTAGTTTATAATGTTGGGAAAGTGTATTTTACAACACTGCACATACAAATAACAAATTGTGCAACACAGATGTTGCTGCTAATTGTAATATTTTAAATTCCAAGGAAAACACTCTGCTTAGATTTTAATTAGATTTATTTCAAGCAGATACAACAATAAAAATTTACTTCTGTTTTAAGTAAATACCATCTGCAATATATTTCCGCACCACAATGTAGTGCAAAGCACAACTGCAGCCTGCTCTGCTCCTGCCTTGTCTTCTTCATGGTGGGAAGTCTCTTGGCACAGTGAAGGTAGATGGCTGTTCTGCAGTGTGGCTCTGAATGAAACATGCCCCAGCCCCTCTCAATCAACCTCTCAGATGTGTTTCAGGCTTGAGGTGCTCTGAGCCTGTTAGAAGGGGTGCACAGCAAATGTCTGCCTGTAACCCCTTTCCATCAGTCAATTGGCACTGGGGTCAGATCCCAGGCCAGAGAGGGGACTATGTAATGGCTTGCTGAACCATCAAACCCGTGTTTTGTCACTAATTCAGTGGGGTGAAAGCTGTAAGCCCTGCAGGAAGCAATCCAGAAGCACCCATTGCCTCTTTATGGCTTGCACAAGCAGCCAGTTTTTTCCTTTTGTAAAAAACAACAACCCAACAACTAAGTCAAAGTGTCATAACCCCCAGTACTAGCTAATTTATTTTCCCAACCCATTTTACCTTTCCAAAGCAGAAAAGATACCTAATGCCTGAGGAGTCAGGCCACATTTGTCACCATTCACTGATGTACAATTTGCATATAGAAGTTCACTTCCAGCAGCATAGGTATGACACACGCAAAGTAAGGAGCTTAATTCCATGTCAGACTATTATAAGAGTTACTTCTGCCTTGGGAGCAGCAGCTGGCAGACAGGCACCCCAGGAGGGAGCAGGTGAGAGCCCCGGGCACTCCTGCCATCAGGCCTGCTCCTTCACCAGAAGCCTTTAAACTCAGCCTGAGAATGAAAAAGCAGGACAAGCTGATGGGACCTGCCCCCTTTTGCTGTGGCAGTTTAAGCCTCTCAGAAACATCAAGTCCAAAGGCTGTTGCTGCAGTACAACCTGTTGGCAGCTTTGCAGTCTGCATTTCTGCACCAGTTCCATTCCCCCTCACCTCCCCAGCTGATCAAACACACTGACACCCTCCTCTTTGGGTTAATGTCAGTTTTACTTGTCAAAAGTGAAACTGCCACAAAGGAGCCTCATCACAGGTAGGTTGTTTTCTTCTCTAGAAGTACACACAGACCCTGCAATGAAATAGGAGTGGAGGCAAAAAAAAACACAAATAAATAAATATAATTAGCCAGCACTGCTTTTTTTTAAATGGGGAATTCTATGTCTAAACCCTCACATCCACTATTCCTTCCAGACTGATTTTAAAACATGCCCAAAACCAAAAAGATTAATTCTATGGCTGAAGCCACTTTCAGCTGGTGACAGAATGACTGGCTCCATGTTCCTGCGTGTGAATGTCAGGCACCTGGGAAGGGAGGCACGTGGCCACCATCATCTCCCCTTGTTGCAGCTGTAGCATTGGTTCCTCTCTAAATCAAGCAGAACCGACATCTGGAAATACATTTCTTAAAATGTTTGTTTCATTTTTGTTGTCTCTTCTCCTGAGTTCTTGTTTTGAGGGAAGGAGAGGGGGATTGGGAGGACATTCTTAACTAAAGAGTTCGTTGTGCTCTCACACAGAGTAAATAATTTTAATCTACTTTAATCAGCTGCCTCTGAAATCTTGGGGGCAATTGTAATGTTTGGGAGCATTGAGCTTGCACTGAGGTGCAGGTTCCTCTGGTCCCCCCACCTCCAAGACTTGAGTGCCCGTGTGCCAATCCTGAGCACCCACGTGTGGAGCCACTGGCTCTGCCAGGGACCTCCAGCCTGGGCACCCGGGGGCCTGGCCTCTGGTGCCACTCACCCAGCAGCACCTTCTCCTGGGGCTCAGCCCTCCTTGACTGCCACGCAGCCTGCACACAAAATAATTAACTTGCAGACACTTTCTTTTTAAGAAAGCTCATAGTATTCCAGCAGCCCTATTTTTTTTTTCGTCTTATTAATTTTGCTCCAGTTAAACAAAAGCTGATAAAATAGAAACTGCTGTAAAGCCCAGAGAAAATTAGGTTTCGTAACCTCTTTTTTTTTTTTTTATTTAGCTTGATATCAAAGTTGTTTCTTATGATTCTTCAGGTACATTGTGTTCAGGAATAAATTAAACTGTCTATTCAACAAAGAGGAGCTGCTTTTTCCACTGCTAATTTTCTCTCTTTCTCAGTTCTCACTCTATTATTAGGGAAAAAAATAAAAAGCTTAGCTGAAGCCAGAGGAGCCTCCAGCCTGTGCAGTCACACGGCACCGTTACCTTGTGCAATCCAACTGGTCCACCTATCGGCCTCCAGCTGGTACAACAAGCATCAAAGTCAAAAGTACAATGATGTTTCCCTTTACATAATTAGTTGCTGATGTTGACAAATGGAGTGACAGCTGTGCCCTTTTTAGGGCAGGATTTGTGCAGAAACCAAAGTCACGTAAATCATTTCCCTGGATGTTTTTGCCCCCCCCCTTCCCTGCCCCTGCCTGCTGTGTGCCCGCAGCCCCGGCCATGTGCCCAGCTCCCAGGACCTGGGGGCACAGATGGGCCCTGCTTCCCGGGTGCCAAATCCTGCTCCCATCAGCTTGCACCCCACTGAATTAGTGATAAGACACGGGTTTGACGGTTCATAACTTGTTCCGAGAAGAGCCAGCAGAGACCTCTGCACCCCCAGAACTGTGAGGGCCCAGGGCAGGAGGAGAAGGGGCTGGAGAGAGCGCGACCTCCTGGGCAGCACAGCGGGGCTCGGCGCGTTACGGCCCCTTCTCGAATTGCCACTGGAAGCCCCCAGCTCAGCAGCACGGCTGGGGAGCAGCACCCAGCCACCTCCAGCTGTCATTGCAGCCAAAGCTCGTGCATCCAGCAAGGTAAAACAGGGACCCAGGCAGAGCAGAGTTTGGGGTACAGCAGAGAGGCCACCTCAGTGTCTTCCCAGCCCACAGCCAGCAGGGCCTGGGGGGAGAGAATGCTGCTGGTCCTTCAGCACAGGGGAAAAGCAGAAAAGTACAAAAAAGACCAACCCCTAAGAAAATCCACCACTGCTCCTGAAAGTGTTCACAGTCTGTGGAGCAGGTCTACCAGAATTCATGGTGTGTTTCTGGGGATAGCAGATACATAGCTAATCAGAATCTCACCCAGAGAATGGATGAGCAGCTCCTGAAAGGCACCAAGGTTCAGCTCCTGTGCCAACACTTTAACTATGTTAATCTCAATTAGGCAGAAAAGTCTACACTTATTAAAATTGGTCAGCTTTCTATTCTATGTGTGAAAGGGCAAGGAAAAAGTCAAGTAAATGTGTGGGTGACACTGCTGAGGGAAAGCACAAAGTCTAGTATGACATCAGGGCTCCAGAGTATGACATGATCCTGCCTGCCACTGCATGCTGTGCTGCCACGTCCCAGATGCCCCTGAGTCAGCAGAAGGTGCCATGAATGTCTCACCAACTTGCCACCTCCAGGACATCATACCAGCATTCAGCTGGAGGAGAGGTGCTGTCTAATGGTGAGAGCAGGAGAAAGGAGAGAAACTAAGTCAGAGGATGAGGTGGGAGGGGCTGGGGCACAAGGCAGGCAGCAAGCGCTCTAAAATATAAAACCAAATTGCTAAGGAAGGGAGAATGGGAGAAGCCCATTGGGCTTCTCAGTCCAAGATAAATTATACCAGGGAATTTTACCCAGTGTATAGCAATGAAACGCTATAGGACAGAAACACTTCCTGTGTGTGAATGTGGGTGTTCAGATGTGCTTTGGTGCATCAATGCAGCTAGAAGTGGCACTAACAGGTAGTGATGTTTTTCATCTTCTTTTTAGTGTGACTTTCTTGTCCTGTTCCTTCTGCTTCACACCTGCTGGCCTGAAAATGGCAGTTCACCAGTTCAGATTTCACCATCAGCTTTGGTTGTTATCACATTTGTGCCTACATAAAGGCCATCAAGAACTTCAGTTCTCCTGTTCAAATCAGAAATAAAATCAATCCTTTCTTTTCTTTCCTTTTTTTTTTTTCCTTTCTCCAATTGACAACAAAACTGTGAACACAGGTAGGAAAATAATTGATGCATTCTAAGAAACTGTCAGGTGTGAAAAATGTTGGAGGCTCAACAACCCTATTAATGCTACGAGAAGGTGTTAGACAGCAGATTTATGTAGCAGCACCAACATAGCGTAAGATATATATGACAGAAATTAAGACAACAATATTCTGTGCAACTGCTTCACATTCTTCTAGAAACTGCACTGTAACACATGCTCTGAAACCCAGCAGCTGACAGAGATGGGGCAGGTCCACCTAGTAGCAGACCCTCATCAGCAGTAAGTACCCCTGCGCGTTCTCACAGGGTTTTGGGGTGCACAGTTGCAGGCAGCAATAAAAGGGCAGTGCTGTGTTTTCTCCCTTCTTCCATGTTTGTGGTGCTGGCCCCTTCGTCCAGGAAGTAGATGAGATACAAGTTTAAATTGCTTCCCCATTTAAGGAGCTTCATCTCGCCTGCCTTAGACACTCTGTCCTGCCCATGAGCTAGTCTAGGTGCCCACACCAAAGGGACTGTCAGTGCCCTTCTCCCCCATTACCAGCCATGCACAGGGTTGCCCAGGTCCCTGTCCTCCCTTTGCATCATGCCAAAGACAGATGAATTCCTATGGCCATGCTGCTTTGGGAATCTGAACATAAATACCTCCAAAACCAGTCTGGTCCTATTTGCTTTCCAGTATTTGTAACCAGGCTTAAAGAGCTGAAGGCACTTTTCAAAAGCTGTGTGCTGACTTCAGCGCCCCTGGAGGAGCTGGTCTCAGTGATTCTCTCTTTCCCTCTCTCCATCCCTCGACACTGTGTTTTTTATTTTAAACTGCACAGTATCCTGCCCTGATCAGGTTCAAGAAAGAGCCTCCCTTTCCCCTCTGAGCTGGATAAGTCCACTGAAGAGCATCTGCTGTGCTTCTCTAAAGATAAAGCAGAATGACAGAAAAAAAAAGTTTTCTATAATAGTCTGAGGTTTGTTTGTTTTTTTCCCGTTAATCAAAAACAAAACAAAACCTCTAAAATGCATCAATTTCCCATTAAAACTGGAAATGTTCTGACACCCTACAATATTGCCTTTGCATTTCACTGTTCTGCTGGCATTTCAGAAGTTTAAAATGAAAAATTAGCTTTCAAAAAGTAGGATCTTCTTGATTAGAAAAACTTGTTGAAACTGTAATGGAAAGACCAGAACAACTTCATTAGTCTTCATTAAATAAAATAAATGTTATTTCTATGCCCTTCACATACAATCATATGTTACAACTACTAATATTGCAGATATTTCTTTTGTCTCAGGATTGAATGGATAAAGCTGCAAACCTCCTTGCATGAAAAACATCTTAGGATCACCAGAATGACATGCAGTTCATCATTTTTACGTTCATTAATTTTCTGTAAATGGAGCACAGTCACTTTGCATTGTTTGTACTAATGGAGAGCTCAGAGCAGTTTACCCTGCTACTATTCACCTCATCTATTTGGGTGATAATTTTAAAAAGCTTTTAAATTAAAATGATAAAGATGGTTAGGGGGAAAGATACAGCCTTTCAGAATGTTTCAAGTGTGATAGATTAGCTCAGTAAAAAAGATGGTTCTCATTTAAGAGACGTGCCAGGGCTGGCTGCACATCTCAAGCAGTTTTCCAAGCCCCCCCACATCATGTCAGGCACTTTGCCCAAAGCCATTTTGGATCCTAATGGCACCAACCTCCTGCTCTGCCCCCTGCCAGGGGCTCAGCACCCTCCAGCCAGCTCCTGGGGCACCTGCCAACACTCAGGGGTAGCTTTACCCCAGTGCCTGTGCCATAGCAAGCACCCACCCACAGCTCCGCTCTGTGGGGTGTCAGGCAAGGGGCTGCTGGTGCCTCTGACTGCTTCTCACTACTTCTCACTGCTTCTCACTGTCTCAACCCAACCCACCTTAGCCCAACCCACCTCATCCCAACACATTGCAGGTGGACCCACCTCATCCCAACACGTTGCAGCTGGACCCATCTCAGCTCAACACATTGCAGCTGGACCCATCTCAGCCCAACACGTTGCAGCTGGACCCATCTCAGCCCAACACATTGCAGCTGGACCCACCAAAGCCCTCAGCTGTGCCAGGTTCCCAGCCACCTCTCAGAGCAGCAGTCAGGGCAATGGGACCTGGCACAGGTTATGGCTCCTGGCATACTTGGTCCCATATGTGATGTCCGAAATGCACATTTGCATTTGTGAGAAGTACCTGTGTTTGTGACAGGGAATTGCAACCAAAGAGCTTGAGGAAAGGAGGGATCCCCAGTCCTTTGGCTGCCACCTTATGCATTGTTCAACCATACATAGTTAATTTTTTAATGTAATATTTTTCCCCCAGACTTAATAATTATGAAACAACAAATAATACTTTTGAATTCGAACTCCAGTCACATTCCCATTGCTCCTTGAAGCCCTCCAGCCCCTGAACCAACACAGCAGCACAGGACCCCTAGACTGCCCTGGGCACAGGACAGGACACTGCCAAGGGAGCTGTGGCCATGGGTGTCACCCAGAAATCTTGGGGTTTGCTCCAGGATGTTAAAAGGAGACAATTGGCTTCACAGCAAGCTGCCCTTCTGAGCAGTCAGCCTGGAGACAGTCCAGGACTGCCTCTGGAGCTGAATAAGGATGGGTCTAAGGTCAGTTACAGAACACGAGGTGTCCCCCACAGTATTCAGAGTGCTTGCTCTTCCTGCTGGGGAGCCAAGGTGGAGCTGAGGGAACTCACCTATTATACCTAAAATACACCCATTCCCACTGGCAGCCTTACGAGCTCTGCTTGCCAAGTCCTCCCTGCTCTGTGCACTGTTTGCATCAGGTGTCCCAATGCCTGCAGGGGGGTTCAGCCATGCAGTGCTATCAGCACAACAGTGACTGGCTGGGTGAGGGCTCCTCTGGGGAACTGATCCTCAGCTAAGGTTTATAGAAATTGAAAAAATAAAAATAAAAAATTACATACTTATGGCATTAATGGTTAATTTCTGTCACAATCTACATGTGCCCATATCAGCCCAGGCCCTTTTTGAAGAGGGGAGTTTGCTTAAAATCTGGAAGTGCAGATGACATGAGTCAGTTCAGCACACAGCAAGGCAGGTGAGCATGTTTTGCCATGGGCAGGAGCAAAGCTGTACAGGTTGATCTAACCTAAATTAGAAATGTTTGTTTGTTTGTAGCTATGTGTGACAGACAGCGCTGGGTTTGACGTGTTAGCTCTCTAACTAGCATCTCCCTCTGTTCCTACAGGCTTTGGTTGCCTGCCAGAGGGATTTGGGGTGGGTAGGAAAACCTGGCCAGCTCAGGGGAATGATTTAATTTTCTCTCGCTAATCTGGTTAGGGGCTCTGAGACAAGGAGGACAAGGAAAGGCAAGAGCAACTAGAACAGTTGCCCTAGAGGCAGCTTATCTGTTTCTGCTGACTATGGAGAGAGCCTCAAAGTCTAGTTGTCTGACTTAGACACAGAACTTGTGGGTCTAAAAAAACCCAAAATAAAAAGCAGCCAATACTCCCATTCTCCCCATTTGACCAGTCCCTCCAAGCCCTCCCCTTGTACTTTCATCAGAAAACAAGCTGCCTGCGTTAACACATCTTTGCTGCTAAAATCAAACCAGGTGCCTCCAGTCGAGACACAGAAACAAACACTTTAACCCTGCCAGTCATGTTCAGATTTGCAGCCTCCTCACCTGAGGCTGATGGCACAGGAGTTGATGGCCACCATGCAGAAAAAAGTAGGTCCAAAACATTAT
Source organism: Apus apus (assembly GCF_020740795.1). NCBI lineage: Eukaryota > Metazoa > Chordata > Aves > Apodiformes > Apodidae > Apus > Apus apus. The sequence goes on along the minus strand of NC_067294.1, from coordinate 11,729,360 downwards.
TGCTGTTAACTTCAAAAGCCTTTCCTGCCCATTAACTAGGACACTTTGCTCTTACAAGGCCAGCTGGATCACTCACCTAATTTTACATCAGCTATCCATAAGCATTCGTTAGCTTATTACCTTGCTTATATTATTATTGGAGCTTAGCCTGGCAATTACTTACTAACCAAAAAACCAATTCCAGCAGACAACCCAAACAAGTCTCATTTAACAAAATATCTTTCATTTTCTTTTTTTTTGCCAACTAATACATGCAAGAGTGCTGTAATTTCCTCTGGGTAATAGGCTTGCTTTGACTAAGCTTCTCAGCCCTTTATTTCCCTGCTTGCATTTGTGCAAAATCTAATAATAAACATTTTTTAAAAATTATTAATCCAGACAGCAGCATGTTTCCTTTTCATCTCTAGATGCTGGGAGAAGAGGTAGGCTCTCACTAATCTGAAACAAGCAACACCAAACACTATGCAGTCAGCAGGGGAAAATCCTTTATACTTATGCTAGCTTTCAAAGTCATGGGCCATTTCAGCATCCGGATGCTGAGAATCCCTCCATGCATTATGTAGCCAGTGAGGCACTGATGGAAAATACCCAATATAAAGTTAACGTACAGCCATTTTGCAAACAAATATGCTGCACATTGGGCAAAGAGCTTGGTTGCTGTTCCCCATTTTTTCAGAAAAAAACAAGACTACCCTCAGAATAAGAGCAGGTCAGTGTTTAGTATCCAACATTTCCAAATCCAACCTCTTCCATTCCTTGTTTCAGTAGATTTAATAATGTACTTCTATAGAAAAAAATGCAGATGATACTTCCCAGCAGTAAGACAGTAGGAAAGAATCAAATATTATTTGGTGTCGGTTGTAAATTGAGTTCATCACAAAGCACTTCAGAGTGGGTTTTGCTTGCAGTATTAGATTTGAGGAATGGCATATGGCACATCAAGTGATTAAGGCTCTAAACTGTACATTTAAGGCCTGATCATAATTAAGTTCTTGAGAATTTTGCAATTATTGGGAGAACTGGGCCTTTCATAACCTATTTAAGTAGAATATATCAAGCGCCGTGATGTGCTCCACAGCAAACAAGCTGCCCAGGCATTTGCATCCCCTCAGAGCCCAGAAGCCCTCTGAAACATGAAGGGCCCCTTCTCCTGCCCACGCAGGCAGAGCGGGGGGATGCTGTGGGACAGGCAGGTGGGGGTCTGCACAGATGGCCAAACACTGGCAGCTGGGCAGCGAGATGTCCCCAGTGCCCACCCTCTGCAGCCTCGCAGCCCCCAGCACAACTGCTTGCTTTCAGCAGAGAGCATTTGTCATTCTGGTTTTGTGTTCTTTTTAAAATTTAGTGCAAACGACTCCATCCTGGGAGCTCCGCTCTGGCACAGCCACATCCTGCTCTTTCTTTTCACAGGCATCTTAGAAATTCCTGAAAATAAGGAATTTTAATGGACGTGCTGATTCAGCCAGAACTTCGCTGTACCAGCACAGAATGCACTGAAAGGGTAAAATGAAAAGACTTTACAAACTCCAGCTCTGTGTGCCTGATGATTTTCTCTAGGGAACAACTGGGCAAGTTATCTGACAATACCCATCCAGAGAAGCTTCAGTTTGCCTGTGTGCTCTGCATGCCAATGATGGCTGGAATAAACAATCCATGCTGCAAAGTGGTGTATTATTTATGCATCGTCACATCTATCTATATAGAAAATTGGCCCTAAATTAAAGAAGCAGGTATCAATATTGCCTGTGTGCTGGCTCCCAGAGAGAAGCTTGAGGAAAGAAGGCAAAATTTCAGTAATAAGGGGGCTCTTTTCCTCCTATCCCTGTAAACAAACAGCCTATGCCACTGAAGCAATGTTTATGTTAGCAAATACCCTGAGGTGTTTCACTGAAATCAATCTGCACAGAAAAATTGCCTCAGATAATAAAAATTCAGCAACTGCACAGCTCAAGCCTAGGCCTTGCTGCATGTTTGGGGCTGGGGGTGAAGGGTGAGGAGAGCAACGGGTCAAGTCTTTTCATTTTTCAGAGCACAGCTCATGAAACCCTGTCCTCCAAGCCCTGAATACCACGCCAGTTACAGCTTGGTTCAATCAAATTCAAGGGCAGGAGAAATTGCAGGAGGGAAATAAGTGGAATTGGCTGCAAGCTGCAGAAATACGTGTTTAGAGAAAACTTCTGCAGCAGAGTGAACTGGGAGGGGACCACTCTTAGAGAAATCAAATGACTTGGCAGGTAATTTTCCATCCTCCTCCTGTGGTTGCTTATTCTCCTCGCAGCACAGCCAGGCCAGGCATGGCAGCCTGGGAGGAAGTGTCATCCCTGCCTCTGATACCTTGAGGAGCCTCGTGCCCTGCAGGCGCTGTGACATAGAGGAAGGAATTACAGTTTCAATGTAACACTAGGCATGGTAAAACTTTGCTTCTCTGTACAACCAGGCAGTGGATAAAGCAAGGGGTTGTCTGTGATGATGGTAATTTGTGCAGCTATTCTGTATCTTGGCCAGCAGGTCTAGTAAAAGCAAGCAAAGGAGTGAGCTAGCCTTATTTTGAACATGCAGCAAAATCCAAGCTTTGCTCTAGTTTTCACCTAACGCTCCCAGCATTCCCACAGCAGTGACATACTCTTCTTACTCCCTCCATCTCCTTTTCTGTCCCCTTCTTTCTGAGCACACAGGACTATTGGCACCCTGGCTCCTGGGGTATGGGACTGGGCTCTGATCACTCTGTATTTTCCTTTAGCTGCTCTTTAACTTTCCTCACTGCCTCAAAAATCACAGCAAAGTCAGCCCCCCACTGTGCAGAAACGTTGGGCGATTCATTGGTGGTTATGAATGTCCCTGAGACCACTCTGACCTGGAGGTGCTATAGGGTTCCCATGCTTCATGATGCTTGAGGTGCCAGAAAAGAGCCATGAAAATCCTAACAGTCCATCCTCCAAGTCCAAAATTCCCTGAAATCCCACAGACCCTTTAAACATCAATCATACCTCTAATGATGTCCATGATGTCCTGAGCAGGTGATCTACATATGGTATAAAGCTTGGGTATTCCCTGGGGTCTGATGTAACAAAGCCATGTGCCACTCCATACAACTGGAAAGATCTGGAAGAGAGCAGAGTGGTATGAAATAGAGCTGAAGAGACTAAGTCACCTCTGACCAAGAGGTATGTCTCTGGAGAGCAAGCTCAAATGACTGCTCCAGCTTTTGCTTGGTCATTCAACAACGCTTTCCAACTCTGTACATCTCAGAAAGTTTCTGATCACACACATCTTTATAAGGTTCAGTTATAACACAACAAAAGTTGTGACAGTATTCCAGCTGTGTTAGAAACCCCATGAGAATTCATGCCCAGCAGGACCCTCTTATTACCAAATCTGGTCAAAAACCAGATATATTTGGGGGAGTGGAAAGGTGTTGGCTTAAGAAGAATTCATCAAAAGTTTCTTTGCAAATATTAAACTTGGGTTTTGTACCAATTACAAATAAAGACTGAAGTTGGATTTTGTTCTATTGATTGCAAAAAGGAACCATGGGTGAAACTCATAGTAGAAAGGACGTGAGATTTTTACAGAGATGCTCAGATATGATTGATTCACATCACTGAGATTTAGAAGCCTAAAGAAAATCTCTACAAAGGATAGGGTGGGTTTTTCAGATCCCAGACACCCTCAAGACCAGAAAGGCACTACAGCTTTTTAAACATGAAAACCCCACACATTGTAAGAAGCCTTTGGACTCCAGCATTTTTATCTGGACTACTCTTAATATAGATTTTAGATTTTCTCTTGTAGTATTTGTCCCTCGTTTCATCATCCTTTTCACTATAACTTAAGAAAAGTAAAAAGCAGGAGACTTACAACCTACAGCCCTGACACTCACTGCTCTTTGTAAAATCTTTTGAGTATATTTCTTTATTTAGAAAGAAAAGGATACTTTTAATAGTTAGGAAAATGTAGAAAACACAGTCCTTACAGCTACACAGTACTGGTCCTCAGGCCAGGTTTGTGCCAAGGACTGACCAGTCCCTGGCAGCCTGTGAGCAATCAGATACAAATCCCAAACAGTTCCAGATCCAGATCGTGATCAGATCCAGTTTTAAATGCAAAAGTCCCATGGGCTTACAATTTTACTTGCACTTGTTTGAGTGCCTTTCACTTTTGATCTAGTATATATATTTAAAAAAACATTTTTTCTGAGTAGTGTTTCCCCAACACCCTCTTAGACCCTCATACACCAGGAACTGGCCCAGTAAAACTCACCCTGCAGCACTGCATCCCAGAGCAGGCAAAAGCAGACTCTAGCCCCCACTGCCTGAGGATCAGCTGCACCAGGGCTGTGCCACAACTGCCTTTGCTTTTGATAATTTTTGCAGCCAGACAAGTTTTAGGATCAATTTAATTTTCTGCAAGTCTGCTGTTTGGTTGGTCTTCCTGCCCTCAGCAAGGTATGTGCTAAAACCAGTCAACGTTTGAGAGAAAAAAAAAAAAGTGTTTAGTAATAAGATTCTCTAGGACTGGATTCACAAATTAGTTACAGAGGCAGTTCAAAAGCTATTTGTCCCTAAAATGCAGTAATTAAACCCACTTCACAGTATGGTGGCATTCTTGGGCAGGTGAGATCAGCTGCCCTAGCTATTGGGCTATAATCTGAAAACTGTTCTCTAGGTGAGCTTGAGTGCTGTGATCACAGGAGTAAACTCTAGTGGTGACCAGCTCACCTTGGCTGATCACACTGACTTCCCAGACATTTCAATGCCTTCACCATGGAGGATCCCAAAGCATTTCACTGGTTTTTGCTAAGGATGGCAATGGCAGAACCTGTGTGCCAAGAGGCAATGTCACAGGCATTCGCTCACTACTTTTGATCCTCTCCCCAAACCAATCCCCTTCAGATTATTTTTAACGTTCCTGCTGCTCACTTTCTTTAAACTACATCCCTCAACATCAATATAAAAGTGTTGACAAATGAGCATGATACAGCTAACTAGTCCAGAAAATGCCTGAGAAGATGCTGATTTCCTCAGTCTCTAATAATAAAACTAAAACCTATGAGGATTTAATCCTTTCCAGCACATTTACACTGTATTTCTTTTCCCATTACCTCAGCTAAGATACAAGGTGGATGATATTTAATTCAGGTAATAAGGAACCAAAAAAAGGAGGGGGGGAGGCGTCTTTCTGCTGCTGGCAACCTGGCAAGCACTGCATTCCCGTGGGGAGAGCTTTCCTTCTCCATCATCTCTGGAGATGTGCCCACATCACGGAGCCGCTGGCAGGCTCTGTTCTCCGGTTCCAACCCTGCGGCCCTGCAGGAGCCTTCAGGGGGCACAACCCCTTCACAGGTATGAAGCAGCCCCCTGATAAGCAATCAAAGCAACCCCCAAAATCTTCCAGAAGCTCTAGGGAGAGCCAACACCCACACAGGTGCCAGAGGGGCTGCTCCTCTCCCCGTGCCCCAGGGACGCCCATCAGCCTGCCCACACACTTGCAGCACTCGCCAGCCTCCCACAGCAGCTCAGAAGCTTTTACTCTAATACTTGCTTGCAATATTTACCAGCTCTCACTATTTAAAGTGATCAGAGATTTACATCAGGAAACCTTAAATATAGAAGTAATTTTGTAAACTTGTGCCTCTATTGCAGCTCAGAAAAGAGAAGGGAGGGAAAAACCTTTCTTTTTTTAGACTTGGCAGGAAACAAGCAGTTAAATAAGTGAATACTATAAAATGAAAATCTTAAAGTGATTACAAATATGAAAGGAGTGAATACCAAATTGAAACAGCCATTTAATCAAGATAAAGTACAGAAATCCAGCAATTGGCCTCCTTCCATGATCCTGTAGAGCTGTGCAGAGGAGGCAGCTTACTGTAGCATTACCAAGCTCAGTTGCTCACTGCTGACTGCTAATACCCCAAAGTCTTCCACCCTTTGCAGATTTTCACATGCAAAATGACTTCCTTTATGGATCACTCTTGATGTAAAGTGGCTTTAATTATTCAAGAACTGAAATAAAGATGAAAAAGTAATTGCATTTTAATTGCTCTAATAATGCAGGAAGCTGCACTGTGACTTAAATACTGAAAGGTGAAGATTAACACTGTTTGCTAAAATGCCTTTCCTTCAAACACAGCTTCTTTGTATTTTGTGCCAGTCTTCCCTCCCTCCCTAACCCCAGAAACAGACACACCAGTGGATGCCAGGTTTCTTCTTAAAGCCCTGAGATGGTTTGATCTGTTAGACAATGATATCTACAAACTGGAGCTTTTTAGCATAAGCAATTTTAAGGCTTAGGGATTTTCTTGTAATGTATCAAACTCTAGACTTCCCAGCTTGGGATATTTGCTTTCCCCAAGCATCTACAGGCTGGGCAACAACAGCCCTTCAGAGAGGTGTGACAGCAGTGGGAGGCAGCAGAAATGATGTTATATGGTGGGGAAATCACATTTTTTAAGGGGCAGCTGCTACTGCCTGACAGACTGTGAGGCTCTGGTGGCCCCTGCCACAGAGAACCTTGAGTTGGTTTTCCTTGCTATGGGCAATTGGCACACAAAATGCCCAGGATTTTGGGATGGGAGGTGAGGGCATGAAAGAGGATTTGTTTTCATCTCACTGTACTTTATGTGTCTGTTATGCTGAAGTGTAGGTGGGGAATAAAACTCCTGTCAACCAACCACAGTGGTGAGGAGCAACCTCACCAGGCAGCCTTTGGCAAGGAAGCTTCAGGACCTGACCCAGGCTGACACTAATATCACTTTGGAAATTAGTGTGAAACCATTGCTCAATACCTATGTATCACCTCTGAATGTCTCTGTTATCACAAGGACACTTTTTCTCTCTACATGAGGAAGTTCTCTGCTTTTGTTGCCATCTCTGCCACAACAGGAGCTTTCATTCCTCACACCACCCTCCTACCAGAAACCCAAGCACCTGCTCAGGCACACGGATCCTCCTGGGACTGCACCACCCAGCAGCATCAAGTCAGACAGAAAAGGCTCAAAAAGGGAAAGAGGCAGGGGGAATACAGAGTGAGGGTATTGACACGGTGTGCCAGACATGGGCTGGAGGCAACTCTAGTTGTGAGCTGAACAATAACAAAAACCTAATACTTTATCACCTTTTAGAGAGATGTTCAAACAATTTCTTTCAGTGAATGATTTCAGGCAGTCATTAGCCTCAAACAGAGAAAATAACACACACTAATACACAGACAATGTCTATTGTGAGAAAAAAAAAAAAGTTATCAAAGTAATTTTTAAGAAACAATCTAATTTATGGGGGGAAGTGAACTTCATTCTCTCTCTCTCTCTCTCTCTCTTCCTCTCCTTCTTGTTATGCCTCAGTAGACCTTGCTCTGTGTTAAACTGCTCCAGGTAGGACAGACCTACTTCCCACCAGAAATGAAACAAGAAGGGACCTGTAGGTCACAATATGTCCTTTCTGGTCCCCCACAGGTTGTTACCCAGACAGGCTGAGCCCATCCCTCGGTGCAAAACTGAAGGTGGAAAACAGCACAAAAGGCTGCTGAAGGATGAGATGAAGCCTGTTGAGAAAAAATTTTACTAAGTCAAAAGCAAGAGTAAAGTAAATATCATGGACATTTTTCAGCCCTGCATAATGGGAATACCACCATAGTTAAGGCTGAATTGCAATTTGCATTCAAAAGTAGGAAGAAATTACTCTAGTTCGCATTTCAATGAATGAAATTCATCTAGTGAATTAGCATATGTTGCTGTGAGACAATTTTCACTTCCAGAGGAAGCCAAATTTTGTGCACGTGGCTTTAAAAATAAAATATTTTCTGGTGGGTTTTTTTCAGAAAAATTCTCCAGTGCTCCTTCCTTACAATGTTGCATATCTTCCTTGCATGGCACTGGGGAGTCCTGCCCAGGGGAACACACAGATTCCTGTTACAGTATGGAAATTTTGTGCAGCCTCTTAACACTTCTCTGAGCAGGGGAAAGGCCATTTTGTGAGCATGTCAACAGGAACGTGCACTTGCCATAAGCAAAAAGTCTGGGGTGGGGCCAGGCCAGGAGAAGGGGAAGCAGACATGCAGATGGAGCTGAAGCCAACCATAAGCAGAGGGGCTGACTGCCACATCCAGAAATGCCACTGTGCTTCTCTCCAGGAGCTATGTCCCTGCAAAGAACTTATGCTTTATGCATAAATCACCCCTGAATGCAATTTGTCACTGGCTGTATCTCCAAACGCCTCAGTAAGGACCCAACCAGGACAGCACCTGGGCAGCACGGGATGCTGTGAGATGCTCCACACTGCAAGGACTCACAGCTGGTCCCTTCCCCCCTACCCTGCTGCAGCTTCACACTCTGCTCCTTGCAGGATAATTTTTGGACACTTGGTAGGGTTTCAATCCTGCTATCAGTTGGACACGTCAGACTTGAATATAGCACTAAACAGACCAAAAGAAAACAGGGGAGGTGGTGCCAATGGTGACAATCTTGAAACCCCAACCCATGCCTGTGCTCCTATGTCAAATTTAGCAGTCCAACAGGAAATGTCTCTGCTACTGATCTGAAGACACTTTGAGCACAGGTAAGACTTTTTCCACCCTGCATCCAGCTCAGGCTCTATGATGGGTCAGACCCCCTCTCCTGAGCTGTGAGGATAAAGGTGAAAATTGCACATTTGTTGCAAGACCTCCTGAAGTATTTTTCATAACACCCTTAAATAACAGATCCCCTGAAGTAACTGCAGCATTTCCAGGGTCACCTCAAAAAAGGGTGCTGGCATAATCCAGCACAGCTGCACAAATGGACTTAATCTCACAAAAACAAGCTCTCCCATGGTACTTGTGCTTTCTACTACTTCTTCAAATACAAATAAAACAAATACATTATTGTTATCATTAAAAATCCAGCACCTATGTTTAAGCCATCAAACCTATTACGAACAAAGTGCTAACATATTTTAAAGTAATGAACCAAGTAGAGTATCTAACAGCAAGGCCATTGCATTGTTCTTGGCAAATGCAGTGGAAGGATGAAATTATATTCGTGACAAGGGACATCACTCGATTTGAATATCAGCTCTATTAAACAGAAAATAGCAAATGCATCAGCTCTACACCACCTCTGATAGCATGCTGAGGAGAATACTTGGTAGGGTCAGTAGGTAAAAACTGAGGAGAATAATTCTCCTCATTGCTGCCTTCACGGGGAGCTCCAGAAGTAATATGCATTTATGGGGAAATTTAATTCAGTCTATGGAGATTTATTCCGTGAGAATTTTCCTTTCTTCCATGGTAGCTGTTTGGGTTTCCTTTTCATTTTCAGATTATGAAGATGATTATTCAGAGGGGAAAGCAGCATTGTACAGATGCCACTGTGCAAAAATTAACTTTCAAAGGAGTAAAGCATAATAAGAGAACATGGCAATTTGATTTACAAGTGAGCAGACAGGAAAATGTTGCAGCAAGAGAATAAAGACCAGCTCTTAAAGGGTGACACCACCTGTAGCACTGACATGGCTGATTGTGCAGCCCCCTGTAGAGCCTCCCCCTGTGCCCACCAGCCCTTGTGCAGTCCCTGCCATTTGCAGAGGTCATGGTGGTCTCTAGTAGGTTAACCACAACCAGTATTAAGTTAGCCCCATTTTTCTCATGGCTAAAGCTTCCCTGAGGGTATGCGAAGCCTACTCTGCTAACAGATAGTTCAACTGGCTGTATGTTACACCAATATTCCCTAAATTCAGCTCAACCATCTTAAGAGAAGTTTATATCTCTTAAGGTTTCCACTTCTAAGGCAGAGACCCCTCAAAACCCCATTCTAATCTGAGCCTCTGCTGGCAACCCTGCTCTACAGCTCACAACCTGGCCTGAGGCCATATTATAACCAGTCCACAGACAAATTCAGGAAAGGCACAGGGGAGAACACTTTTACAGAAAGCATCATCAAACTGTCAGAGGCCTCATTAAGCAGAGGGCACCTCAGTCCCCAGCAGCACAGGGAGCAACGTGTGGGCCATTAGCAAAACCAGAGCTGCTCTGGGACACAGCATAGGCTGCTGCAGGGCTTACAGAAGGATGAGCATCACTGCCCTGGCAGAGGAAGAGGCAGGGAGCAGGGAGGTTAATTAGTTCATCTTTTAATTAATTTGTCATTCCTAATGGATGCTACAGATATAGTCCTGAAGTCTTGCTTATCTGACAGGGTAAATCTATAAGACATCAAATGGGCAGTATATGCTTTCCCAACCACATGCCCACGTTTGCACAAACACAGTTCCCATGAGCTCTGTCTAACTGGGAGAAGGTATTTTGGTCTCCAAGGCTCATCCTGTCCTTTTCAGACTGACCATTAACCCTGTCTCAGGCTCCTCTACACTGGTCCATGATGTGCTCTGTGTGTTTGTGTGTGCCCACACTGCTGGGGTTTCCAATTTTTGCGGGAAGCAGTCATGTTTGAGTCTGCCACCTTTTCTTCCTCTCTGCTCCCTCTCTGGCAAGGAGGAAAGGAGTTTTTCACCACCTGCAGTGAGACCTGACCTCGGGCAGGGTGGCTGGTGAAAGGAGCTAATTCTGAGCTCATCTCCTGTGCTGTCAGCAGCCCTTCCCACACCTGGCAGCCAAGGCCAGGGCTGCTCCTGCCATGGTCAGACCACAGCTCCACAGTTTCTGCCCTGATTGCCCTTCCTCCCAAAGCACAGGTGCTTGCTTTGTCTAAAGGGTGAGAGACACCTCACTGAACATAAAGAGACACACCTGGATTTGAAATTAATCCTTCAGGCAAATGCCTGCAGGTCCAGGCTTCTGCTCCACAGACAGCACAGTCTGAGGAGGCAGACTCTGATACTCCTAACCTGTCACACCCCCCATCAGAGTTGTACCACAGAAGAGCAGAATTTATCCCCAGCAATTCACAGGTCACCCCACTGAAATGTCTGCCACATTTCCTGGCAGCTGAGATATTGCAGTTGCTCCCAGGTAAGCTAGTGGTACGTGGGATCTGCATTGTAGGACCAGGCAGCTGCCCCTTTCACATGTCTGAGAGAGGATAGAAATCCAATGTCAGCTGAAGAATGGTATTTCCGTTTCTTCCTTGTCACATGAGGGGAAAAGGGGGAGAAAGAAGAGGTGAGAGAATCAGACCTGAATGTTTCCAACAATAAATAATAGCAAATCTGGGCGGCACACACAGAGGGCTCCGTGGCATCCATGCAAAGGAGCTTGTTTGAGCCAGACAGCTGGCCTCTGAGACTGTTGAATCAGATGGGAATATTGATGTGAATAACAATGATTTTATTTGGAAATCAATGTGAAGGAGATTGTTTGCTTGCTTTGTCCAATTTAATCCATGAAATACTGGCTTCGATACAGGGAGAAATTCAGCCGGAGCAGGAAGGGGATTTTGAGAAGGGGTGGAGTGGGGTGTGTTTGTTATTTTATCAGACATCCGTCTGGATTCTAGCTGGTGAAAACTTGAGCATTCAATCAAATGTTTTATGTGTGTCTATAATAATCCGAACAAAGGAACAGCTGACAGCTCATGATCATTTAAAGATAGAGCAATTTCTATTTAGCAATCTTGTGACTGCATTTGCTGTATCTACGTGCAAGGCTTCCTAATCTTTATGTGGGTTTTGTTGCAGTTTGGCTGCAAATGGAACACTATGAATTTACAGGAAACCCAAAGTCTATAAGAGAAATATTAAGAAGCCCATTCTCCTGGGTCACAGAGTAAAGGGGCTGCATATGCACAGCTATTGAAGGTTGGCAGTTGTTGCTTATGTTCTAACCATAGGAGGAGTGATAATTCAACACAATTTGTATGAGAAAGGAGAGAAGCATTCTTTAACTTTAGTCATATTAAATTGCCTCTTCCACTTTAGCTCCAGTCAACTGCTTCTGTCAATAACTCCTGGGAGCACTGGAAGAACCCCTGGCTGAAATTTTTGTGGTATGGGCTGGGAAGCAAACTAGTAAGTAATGCATAAATGGTCTCTCCTAACATTAATATGTTTTTTGAAATATGTGAAAAGTTCAGTGATGAAATCCTAGACCCCATCTGAGGGTCTCATTCTGCCACATTAATTTTGTTGAGTAGCTCCACAGAAACCACAATAAAAGAATCAACACAAGGAAGAACAGTAAATGACACACAGACCTGAAAGCTTGTCAACTTAGTATTGCCCTTGGGAAATTTATCCTCCTTAAAAGCAGCAGCTTTGTCAGTTATGATGTAATTATTTCATCACTCACTGGGGGAAACTGATGTTTTGTCCCCTCCCAACATCAAACAGGTTACTCAGATTCCCATTACTTGGTCTCGCTACTTAGTTACTTTGGAACTGCAAGACTCTTCCTGGCTTAAATCAAGATTAGATGCTCTCCACTCAGTCAGCCATAAACAAGGAGAGCTGATGACACACAACGGTGAGACAACCCTGCCTTGGGTGCAGGTCCTTCCCACAGCTGCCATCTGCACAGGCTGAGAGCAGTGCAGGACACGGGCTGTGCCCAGCAGCTCTGCCTACAGCAGCCAGAGCTGGCTGCTGATTCCACTCCTCCGTCACAGCTTCCAATTCAGCACCTCTCTTTGGGTACCAACGGAGGTGCTGGGGGCTGTTTGCCCCCAAAAGCTGCAGAAAGGAGAAGGTCTGTCTATATGACTTATTGGAGTCACCAGCATCTCAGATACCCTGTGCTGAGACTACTCACAGACATCCCTGGTTAGAGGTTACTCTCTTGCACTTTTCATCCTTGGGAGCAGCTTCTCCATAGCAGCTGTTCTCCTTAAAGACTAAAATTTCAGAAAGTCCTCACCTTTCTGATCCAGTCTGTGACCTGCTAGGAACAAAGAACCTCCTTTTGACAGGGGAAAACACATCTGCAATGTTACCACCAAAATTTCGGCATGCCCATGTTGGCCTGGACTCCTTCAGTGGAAGAGTCCCACCAGCTGAAGATACCACAGCACCTTCAAGCAGCAGGATTGTTGCAGCTCTGCTTGCTGTGCCAGGACATATTTCCCCTTCAAACAGCTGGGAAAAGTTGAAATAGCTACAGACCAAAGGAGGTGCCAAAACACCAGCTTATAGAAGATGTTCTGCTGCTTGGAACAGATTAACTCATTTTAGATACAAAAGCACTGAATGGAAACATTGGGTTACTCTATATTTGGACATTGGGCAATACCAGCATAATCCAAATAAAAGTAGAAGAACAATCTTGCAATGGAAAATGCAATCAGCCATGAGGCTGAGCCCAGATTGCAGCACTTAGCAAGTTAAAATGACTACAGCAGTTTGGGCTGTGATAGCCTCAGACCTTAGAAGTTTTTCACTAACCTTTTTTCTGCAACTAAATCCTTCACACAGTAGACAATTTAAGTAGTGATTCAATTCACTGCAGTCTCCTCTGTGAGTCATTACTGAAGCACCTCTTAAACAAAGGTTAAGCATTTTAAACGAATGGCTCTAACTTTCCAGATGGGATGCAAACCCCAGTTGGTCACAACTAGACATTCAGACAAAAGGGACTTCAGTCCTCACAAGTGAGACCCCTTTACATCCTTTACATGTATTTTTATTTCAGAATTCAGTGCTATCCTTCAGCCTCTTTGTGCAGCTATTCAGTGAGGCTCTTTCTCTCTCTGTTGAATAATTGTAATATTTATTCACATAAAAAAGACCTTGATGATTTGGGACAGTGGCCATAGCTTTTCAGGTCAAAAAATACCCTTACCATTAAAATTATTAACTAATTGGAATAGTTCTGCAGTACTGGCAGTAGAGATTATTTTCTCTCCTGTCATGGAGAAGGAGCACTTCTTCTGCATTTGAAACATTTTGACATTGCCAGGTGAATTGTCTCTCTTTCTGTAATATGCTCTCCTAACAAAGCACCTGAAGAGCTGTCTCTTTTATTTCATCAGTGTGATGGAAAGTGTCAGACACACAGCACCAGTCCACACAGCACTTCATCCCTGCACAGCAACAGGGTCTTTCAGCCTCTGAGCCAGCTAAAAGCTTTCTTTTGCTGCAATACATCCCCCAAAGGTCTGCATCCACAAGGATGCTCCACACTGGGTCTGGGTTCAGACTACAGCCCCAGAGGCTATTGGCTCTGCAGCTCAGTTTAAGCTCAGTAGCTCAGTATTAAGCTTAGCAGTTATCTAGGCTTCTACACAGGCCCAGTTGTACTTAATTCCAACACCATTCAAAACTAATTCCACCACTGCTTGTAATGGAATAGCTGAGCCATGTCCAAACTTTGTGTGTGTGTGTGAGATAAACACTTCAGAGGTTCTCAGCTTGTCTATTAAGGTGTTTGCCCTGTTGTTCTTACCAACATCAGCTCTTCTGACAAAAAGCAAGTAATGCATTTTAATAAATCTGGAGAGCTGTATTTGGTTTCCCAAAGTAGCTCTGCAGTCTGCCTGACAAAAAGGAGCTGCACACTGCTGCAAACCTGGCTTCTTTGGGGAAGTGCAAAGGAGATGGAGCAAGTGTTGCTGAGGTTCCGTACAAACAGACAACCCTGAAGCAAAGGCAACTGCAGAGCTATTTTGATTAAACAAGCCTGGGATCACTGAATTTCATCTCCTGCAGAGTCCAGGAAAGTCATGGAACAAATTCCCAGTGCCAGTCAGGGGAAGTAACGGTTTTGAGAACACCCCCTTACTGACTTTACACCTTGTTCCAATGAAACCTGTAAATTCTTTGCTGAAACTAACATTCTTCAAGCAGAATACCTTTTCTACCTAAAGAATTAATTCACACATGTTCACTCTTTCAGCTCCCCCCTAAAATGCTTGACAGACACCTAGCAACCTATTTCAGTAGATGCCTGCATTCCAGTTTCCCTTCCTGAAATGAAGAGCCTTATTTTAAAATAAACAATTAAAAAAAAAAAAATAGGAGTGCATTAACACGGATCCCCCACCGCGCTCTGCAGATTCTTTGCTGTTACATTTCTGCCCTCTAATGGGTAAAAGGAGCTTTGCAACTTTTCTTGCTATTCTGCGGGAAAACCCCGAAATACTAAAGGCATGGAAGGGTTCCCAGGCAGGCTCTGCCCGCTCCCACCCGCACACGCAGGCGAGGGCCAGACACGCCGGGAAGGCTTCGGTGCCCCTGAGGCAGCAGCGCCAAACGGAAGGAGACACAGCTTGGAAGGCTCCTACAGGTATTTGTTCTGCTCAAACATGCAAGTTTTCAGGTTCCCAGCCAACTTTGAGGACTTTGCATTGGAGTTTTTGCCATAAGATTCCTTGAACCCTAAAAAGTGTTTACATGAGATGGTTTTATTTAACCAGAAGTTCAAAGCACTTTTTTTTCCTTTTTTTTTCCTGAGGATACAAGTTTCAAGAGTAAGGAGAAAAATCCCTGAAGGAAAGTAAAAGTAAAACCAAACAGTGGAAATATGAGGCCAGAGCTTGCCATGTGATTAGCAAGGATGGAGTAATGCAACTTTAAATGCTATTTAAGAAAATTACAGACCTTAAGTTACCAAACCCACCAGATTTAGCTGGAGAGCTCCTATGAAATGATGAAGAGTAGTGGGTCTTAAAACTCTGAATCTCTTAGAGAAGGACCAGATATGTTGAAAATACTGCACTACATCTGAAACAAGGAAGCCAGATGGATGATAGCCAAGTTTTTAAAGGGATCTTCAAATTTTTACAGTTGTTTCAATGGAAAATACGCTGCAAGAGCTTGTCCTGGCAGCTCCACCAGCCCCCCCATGCAACAGATCTGAGCAACACAAGCAACCACAAGCTGCTCCAGCACCAGCAACACAGCTTGGTGAGGAATGAGGAGGTGATGTGATTCCATGGTTCCTTCAAACAGTTTTTGAAAACAGCTTTCATAAGTTGTAGCTCATGTATTTACTTCACTAATCCCCTCCAGTTGTGAGCTGTTAGAATTTTTTTTCTGTGTTTTGAGTAGTGGGGTAAAAAGTCCCCTCCTTTTTTTTTAGTGGGAAAGTACAGAACAAAACAAACATCATTGGTTCCTTTCCAAATTGCATTTTTTATTCCATTATAGTTTTGCAGCTAAAAGCACTGAATTGCTGAAGAGAGATCTATCTACAACTTCTCATCAAATAATGCAACCGAGAAAATTAGCATTAAAATGAGATCTAATCAAAGGTGGATTGCCAGCTGCAAGTTAACTTCAACAGGGCACAAATCCTAATTACTCAAATAATCCCAGCATTATTCCCTGTCTTTGGCCTTCTAATTGTGTTCACTTTCTCCAACTGCTGAAAAAAGCCAATTTGACTTTAAAAGCAACAAACAAACCAGAAAAGCATAACAAGGTTCACTATAGCCTCTAGCATAGCTTCTTGACTGCCCCTAGGCAGACTGAAGGTAGTGGTTTGTTCTGAAGTCAGAAAGATTCAGCTCACAGTACTTCTGCCTCAGTACCATGTCCCAAAGCAGATGATGTTAATGCTATTTTAATCCCCAGTTTGGCACTGATCCTGCTGTACCCACAGCACAAGGGTGGCAGCACAGAAAGGCCCTGCTGTGTGTCTGCAGGCTGCATGTGGCACTTTCTGAAAAGGGCAGAAGAGGTTTAATCCTCAGGGCTGACCAAGTTATTCTCTGCATAAGATCTAATGGAAGAGAAGACAGACATGACTGGATGATGTCTCTGCAGCCCTGTGCCTCCAGCCTCTTTCATGCTATGCTGGTTTATAAAAGATCTCACTGGTACTCAGAGAACAAGCACACTCCAGCTGCCCTCATTCCTGTGCATTCACCTCCATGCTAAAGGCAAGCAAATCCTTTGAAAAGTGGTTGTGCTGTGATAGGGAAATATGACAACAAAAACCTTCTGACACCTAGATCCTGAACTCAAGCCCTCCATCTCCCTGGTGTCTGTCACTGCCTTGCAGCACATTACATGGTCTACACTAGAGGATTCCTTAAAATCCCACCCAACCTTATTTTCTTTGATCCTTCTAGTTTCTTCAGACATCAAACACTTCCCATTCCAATACAGATGTAATTCCAGCCCCTTTGGCAGCTATTCCAGTCTCCATTAGTGCTTCATAACCCTGAATAAAGTGTTGTTGGTTTAGCACAGTCAATGGACCACAAAGTTTAATAATTTCATTTTATCTCTTTTGAAGCAGTGCGATTCCCCTGTCTATCTAATAGGTACATATCCTTCTGTCTCCTGGTCCTGTCTTATCTGATCCCAGCAAGAAACATGGCAGATGGATTAGATGCTGGATGTCCATTGTGCTGGGAGGAGGGTGGAGACAATGGCAGTCAGCTGCAGGATAGCAGAACAAGAGGTCCAGAGCATGTTGGATGGTTCACATCCCTTGCATGTTTTCTCTTAGATGCATTGTGAGAAATGAGGTCAATTCAACTCTTTTTTCTACAGATTAGAATAAAGAAACAAAAATGCTCTTTGAATACCTTGATAACACCTCCTCCCCTGGCTCATTATAACCTATTGTGACATATTTCCAAAAAAAGAACATTTTCATTGTATGGGTCAGGAATAATCCTGTTGGTACAGACAGAAGGTGCCAATGCTCAATTATAATGACTTGTGGCAGCTGAAGAATGTGCCTCTCAAAAACTCAGGCATCTTCCAGTGAAAACCAGTAGCTCCAAAACTGCCCAGGCAAAAAAATATCCAAGAGTGATGGGGCAATCCCACAACTAGGGTGGCTGGAGGCCAAAAACCCCATCGCTAGGAGCAAACTTCCCTGCTGCAGCACTGGGAACTTCCTAGCAAAAACCCCTTGCTGTTTCAGCTGTAATTACATAAATCCCTTTGATGCATTTTTGTCAAAACCATTGATCAAGAAACAGCATTAATTAGACCTAATCCACACTTCGGAGGCACCAGAACATATCACCACAGCTCAAGGGGGTTTAGGGCAGCAGAGTGTACATCTCAGCAAGGCTTCCTTAATTTTATCCTCATGATTTTGAAGGTGTGAATGCACTGAGAAAAATAAGAGGGAAGAAAACAAAAGAAAAACAGCAGCTTTGCAAATTTAACCCTTCCAAGATGCAGCTAGCACACTGAGTTGCCTGTGAGGCTAAAACCTGCTGTGGTTGTACCCAGGCAAACCAAATATGCCCTGGGAGGTTGTGCCCTTGAGAAGAGACATTGAACTATCATTGAGACTGTAAATAATCCAACTGCAAGCACACCCATATATTTGCTGCTCCGAGAACAGGCAGACACCTGGCAACTGCATGGGCAAAGGCTAAATAATCCACCCAGGTTATTTACCATGAGAAAGCAACATCTGAGATGTCTGGCAATGCTCCAGTCCCACCAGCCTGATCCCAACACACCAGGTTGCCCTGTCCCACCACCATACCACTACAAAACAAGCCATTTGTGAGGAAGAGTGGGAGGCCAGGCACAGACAGGGGGAACAGACATTTGCTTAAAGCAACCAGAGCAATCTCAAACAGAAGAAACCCCAAAAAATCCACCAAAAAAAAAAAAGAGCTAAGCAGCAGTCCTCACAACCAAAATGTAGTTCCAAAATTAATGAGATTTTGATAACCCCCCTTTAAAAATTGAATATTCCCATTTTCAAATGTATAAAGACTAAAATCTTCATAAATATCCTATTAAGAAACTTCTGCTGCTGTTTTAGTTTCAATTGAAATACAGTGCATGAAGGTTGCCATAGCTACAAGCAAATTTTTAAATAACTGTTTTTCACCAGAGCAGCTGCAGTATCATGCAGAAATGAGGGTGAAGTGGGGAAAGCTGGAAGGAGTCCGACCGACTTCAAGCCCCTAATCAAATGCCTCTGAGATTTTCACAAACACAGAAACTTTTAATACCCTTTCTGCTTTTTAAAGAAAAGATTGCCCTTTGTTTTTTAGCAGCATCCCAGCAAATGCTGTCAGGGCTGCATGAGATCTCAGTCAAAAGAAGAGCTTGGTTTTCATGGTGGAAAAGAGGAAGTTTTTCACTGCTAAGCCCCTGCCATGGTGCAAGTGCCCAGGCACTGAGGATGTGCTGTGGCCTGGGGTCCACTCTGGAGGGCTTTCCGTGTGTAGCAGTTGACTGGCAAAAATGTGCCAAAAAATGCCACGAGAGTCACAGATTTCTGTATCCATTTAAAAATATTCCTTGTCTGAGCTTGCACAGGAAAACACAGAAAGGAGGAAAGGTGAAAAAGAAGGGAAACTGTAAAATGTTAGCAGGAGGCTTTTGAGGCAGGGCTGTGATTTAGGTGCTCCTGCCTCTGATGGTGTTGGGTGGGCACCAGCAGGCATTGTCCTCCCCTCTAAGATCTCTCCCTGGCAGTAACAGGCAGAGTAACTTTCTGAACAGCAGCACACACAGCAAATGGGCATTTCTGCTCTGTGGGCATCTGTTCAGAAAAGAGCTAGGCTATGGACAACACTGACAGCCTCTTTTATACTCAAGCCTTTCAACCAGTGATATTAACTATGGCAAAGTTCCCAGAAATTTTAAATAGATTAATTTTGTGTCCTCAGCCAAGTATGTCCCTGTGTCCCAGTCTATAAAATGAGAATAAATAAAGAATAAAATTTCTCACAGGAACACCAAGAGATTTAATGCCAGCACAATAATAATTGAATTGCCATCTATAGAAAGTGGAAATGCTTGGCTGGGTTCATTTTTTTTCCTAAACAACACATTAATGATCATTATTTAATACACTATTACGAATCAGAAAGAATTATTCCAGTGATTATTATTCTTACACAAATTGGTTCATTTATCTATGACCTGCTTCTAAGAGGTACCTCCACAGCACAGGGGCAGTGCTGCCTGGTACTTTGGCAGCACTGCAGGAAGGCTTGTGGTGCTCTGCCATCACCTGCACAGCATTAGAGTTCACAGGCAAGCACCAGATACTAATTCATGCATACAAATCTTTTGGGCAATGTATTTTTTATTCCAAATCCGATTTTAAAATTTCCTTCACATCTTGAAATGAAATAGCTTTCTTCCCCCCCATGACTGTATGGTTTTTTTGTTCTAAAATCAATAGCTTTTTCAACAGGTAGTAGACAACAAAAATTTGAGAGAGGAAAACAAATGGAAGGAAAGTCAGAGAAAACCTGCCCATGCAGGGGGGTTGGAACTAGATCATCTTTAAGGTCCCTTCCCACCCAAAGCGTTCTATGATCCTATGACCCATAAGTGCTGAGGCAGTGTGAGACCCATCTTTAGCACAGATAAAAAAAAAAAGATCAGTGGAAAACTCACTCATTTTTAAAAATTAGATACTTGATGGCAGCCAGAAACATCTCCATGCCTCAGTGAGATAATGGCACTGTCTGCTCCAGCTGGCTTTGCCCAACACTCCTCTCTCTGCAGGTCAGAAGAGAGCAGTCAGAAAATGGAACATAAGGATGACTACCATAAAGACAACCTAAAAAATATCTTTCATATTTACTTTAAATTAAAGTAAATTTTAAGAGAGTCTATTTGCTAATGCAAAAATAGGCTAGTACAGAAAAGTGAGGGAAGGATGCCAGTGCACAGAGATTTCTATACTTGAGTGCATGTATTCTGTCAAAGGGACAGACCTTCCAGGCTATCTTTAGGTATTAACTTTTCTGATGTAGAGTTTTTTAAAGGGAAGAAACTGAAGATAAAAAAAGCACAACCTGCTGTATGACTGGGCTGCCAGAAAATCAGATTGCAAGTCACTGAAAACTAGTGACCTTAGTCAGCATATTGTAACTCCATAGCTTATAAGCCCTGCTGTTCCCTTTCCAAGGCAGATGAGAGGCTTGTCAAAGCTGTAGTTTCCATATATACACAAGCACACTCATGCTCACATTCAAGTGGTATTTTTCTCAGCTGTGCAGACATCAGGATTACTGAACCTGACATAAACTCATCATTTTCCTGGAAGCAAAAAGGGATGCTAGCCAAAAAGAAGAGCCACAGTTGGCAATAGCTATCTTGTCTTGGGGTACCAAAGGGCAGCAAGTGCAGAGTCACCTCTAGAGGAGTGTGCAGTGCCCAGCCACTCACTGGAAAAGGCCTAACGTAATTTGCTGAGAACAAACCCTTATCTGCAGCCTGCAGCTATGCCTCTCATCAGCATTCACTGGACAAGGCACACACAGTATAAAGAAGAAATGCAGAGCCTTAAGAAGATGATAGGTGAAAGGAAGCAAGAGGGAGCAGTGCTTCATGCCACAGGGCACTTTTCTCACCTTACCTGCAATGCAAAATGTGCAAACACCAGACCAGTTACTGCTGCTGCAGATCCTCTTTCTCTGCCTCTCTCCACTCCCCTTTCCAAGTTGCTTCAGCATTTGTTTCCATTCTGCTTCTGAAGTAGTGCACAAGTCCCTCCAGCACTCAGGAGATTTGCTTTTTTCCACCAGATTCAAGCTTATCTTGAAGCAGGGAAAGAGGAAATTAAAAGAAGGAATAAATAAAAATCTAGGGAAAAAAAGGGGGAAAAAAAAGATACAATTCCAAAATACACAGGGGAGAAAGGCAAAAAAAACCCACCAAACACAAATACCCTGAGGGTTGCAGGGAGGGATCAAGGACCAAGAAGTGAGGACAATGTCAGCCACGGGAAGGGAGGCAGCAAACCACACAAACAGCAGCAGTGGTGACACTGAGGCACACTCATAGCAGAAGAGTGTGGGTGTTTGTCCTCATTTGTTTGTTGTGAGTAGTAAGCAGAAAGCCATAAGTGAAGGGCAAAAAGCATACAACAGAATTCAGGGCTGGTGCTCCATTTTCAGTGTTTGGACTCTAAATGTAGGTAGCCTTGCTGGTCTGCCAGGGGAATTCAGCCCACTTATTTATTCAGAACAGAATAAACAAAGAACTGTGAACATGCACCAGAAGGTGGCATAGGTCAGTTTGAAAAAGATGTATCTTCTAGCAAGTGCTTTACTTGCCCCAAAATCAAGTTTCACATCTATAGCAGCACTAACAAATGTCGCTGAATTCACCTGAATTATTCTGCCCAGAGGAAAAAAAAAATACAATTAAATTATCAGAAATTTCACTCTGAAATGAAACATTTAGAGGACCAGATTAAAGAGATCGGTTTTGTAAGCCAGAGAACAGATGAGAAAACCCTTCAGAAGAGATGCAGTCATCAGATCAGCATTGTGATGCTTTCACTTCTGGTGCTTGTGACCAAAGCTGGTGAATTCAGCAAGGACTTGTACCGATTAATACACATAACACGTCGTGCATCTGACAGAGTATCAGGAAATGAGTCACTGAGTCTCTTCCCCTTTGGCCCTGTGACAGTGCATTACTTCAGTGTGCTGAGAGGCACGTATCCCTCTGCAGGCTGCCTGGGGTGTGAGCTGCAGGCTGGGGCATCCTGATGACTGCCCTGGTTACAGTGAAGTAGAATAGACGTGCATACTGAGAGGCAGCATAACTAGACAGATAGAAGGTGCACTGGTTTGAAACTAAATGCTGAAAATACTTCCTGCTGGGAAGACAAGGCACTGTCAATAGGACAGCCTGGGACTTGAAAACTTAGCCTGGTTTAAAGATGCCAGGAATATTCAAACAGAAGCTGCGTTGCCATTCAGGGCAAGCAAGGTTCAAAAGTGACTACAGTAACCTGCAGCAGAGGAAGAGCACACTGAACGGTCGGTCACTGCAGGACTGAAAGGCAGGCTTGCTTCTGCTTTCAAAATAACTCTGCCACATTGTTTTGATCTGTTCTCTCTCAACCAGCAGCAATTGTAGAGCACAGAAAACACCAAGGCAGCTTGAGAGAAAAAAGGCTTAAGAATAAAAAACCTCCAGGAACAGCTCTTCCTTCACCATTTTTCACATGAACAGCAATCATCAGAACACATACTTGCTCAGGACACAAACACCAACTACTGTTTCATTAGATATGAGCTGTGCAAATGTTTTCCTACATGCAAGCTCAACATTCAGGGAGTGCTGGAGCTCAAAGAGCTAGACCAGAGCTTCATGACTTCCACCTAGAAACAGGCAGTCCATGGCACCTGGGGAGGTTCGGCAATGCTCAGGTGTGGCTAGCAATCATTTGGTAGTGATAACCCATTTGCAGCTCACCAAACGTGTGAATTTGTAGGGAGTGAGGAACTGCACCTTGGGGGTGCACACACACAGCTCTGGCCCACTACAAGAACTCCCTCACCCTTCCTGCAAGTAAAATTGCAAGCATGAGCAATGATCAGAGTAACAACAGCCCTGTGTCTGTTCCCTCACACACTAGTAACTTGTTCACCCCTCCATGTTTTAACTACTTCAGCTTAATTTGAGATAACATCAAAAGTGCTATTATTAGCTCATGACTGACTGTAGACTTCTGAGAAAAAAAAAAGCATTACTTACACCACATTTTGAGGACTGCCCTCAAAGAGATGAGGTTGAAAAGACTCCAGTACCAAAGACCATCTTAAGTTCATCAGTGGCCTTGTGTGGTTACCACTGTACACAAGTCATCTTCTCTGCTGTATCACTGCCTGGAGGGTGGACTTCACAATGCAGGAACTGGATGGAGCTTTGAGCCTTCAGCCATGTAGTAGCCACAGTACTGCCTGCAGGAATCAAACCATTCCATTGCTCTCCTCTTTTGCAGATTTTGCTAACTCTGACCTCAAATTTAATTTCCTCTGACAGGGATAATAGAGGAAATGTAAAAAAAATTAAACTTAAGTATCATCCTTTGCTTTGTGCATTTCCCTTCTTGTTTAATGGATATTCCCACAGCAGGAGCTGGTGGAACTGGAGAGCTCTTCCAAGAACTGTAATTTCTAGACTGGTGAGCACAAGACATTTCAGACAGCCACAAAGAAACTCTTCAACATCTAGAATAAAAATCTGTATGAAAATCACAGCAGTATGAAGGCACATCTGTATCCACAGGCAACAGTGATTATATCTGATTTTTCAGGGTAAATACATTTTCAGAATAAAAGGCACATGACAGTTTTAAGCTACTTAGCTGAACACACTGCTCCTGCACCTGTGGGATTTTAATATTTCTACACTTTGAAGAGCATTGCACCACAGGGATAAGATCAGTGAGTGATCCACATTACTGAGTTGGAAAAATGTAAGTTAGGAGGGTGTTATTATTGCAGGAAAGAGGTGCAAAGCTCATTGGTAATGATAACTCTTTACATGCTTAAAGACCATAAGTATTATTTTCCTGATTCCTCAATGAAAAATTTGAGCATAGATCCTTCAAGAAAATAAAAACCAGCCTGTAACTTGAATGAATCCCCTTACATGGGGATGCTTGCACTGCTGAGCCTTCAAACAGCACAAACATTGCCATCACTGATGGCACTTGGCAATATTTGTGACTGTCACTATCAGCCATATCTCAGTGATTTATATGTAACTTTCACAGAAGAGGAAAGAAAAGAATGAATTAAACAGTGAGCAGCAACACAGAGCTGATCAGCTAAGAAAAGATGCAGTCAATATATAGCTATTTAACATGATGGAGCTTGGCCTTTGCAATGAAACCTCCCTGTTAAAACGATTCAGTTATTCTTTCTCTCCCACTCACTGCTATCACCATCCAGAAGAGTCAGCGAATGATCAAGTGCTTCTTTGATCTCCTGTGTCTGTGAAGACAGAAATATCCAAGCTGAAGAACTGAGCCCCATGGGTCTGACAAAGGATTCAATTACAACCCATGGAATTCAGTTCTCAAAGCTGAGGATATACAACATCCACTTAAGGCTGTCGTGACACACCGTAGCATCTCCAACTCCAGCTCGCTCTCTCCCGTGCTTGGCCTTCTTCCAGGGGCTGTAAAACAGAGAAGTGAAACCTTCACTGCAGCCAAAGCAACTCTACCCAGACTGTGGGTCAGATGCAGAATAATGGCTCAAGGACATATATATTGAAAAATAGGCTATTTTGTATTTTCTTTTGGCAACAGAAGTGGCCACACACATAGACAGAATGCGCCTGAATACATAGCAGAATCCTTAATAATAAAAAATGAAATGTATAGCCAAGGCATATAACAGTGTAACATCTTGCACTTTTCTGGAAGCCTTTGAGAATTTCAAAGGGGTAAGTAATATATTTCCTTCGCTTTTTTTTAATACAATGATACACAGGTAAAACCCTCCAGAGTCATCCACTCAGAAGGTCAAAAGAAGGAAGTCTTACACTGGTGCAGCCCTTCAGAGTTGTCAGTCTGGGTGGCAAAAAGGCCAGCAGAAGCTTTCAGTATTACAGCTGCAGAGTTGTGCCCTGACACAACATTTTCTGGTGTGACAACCTCATCCCAGGGTGACAGTCTCACCCAAAGACAGGAGTTCTGGACTGCAGATAAATACTGTTCAAACACACTGAAGATCAAAGCTGACATCTCAGACAGGAAACATCTTGTTGCTTCTGACAAACTTGTCACACAAGTTTCATTAAACTTCATGCCTTGAACTTGGAATATCTGAGGAAAAACAGATGGCATAAGATGTTGGATGATGCATTCATCTGTAAATTAGATGTTGCGTCTGCATAGCACCCTATATAAACAGTGTTCTTTTAGCTATGAAAAAAATAATTTCAGATTTATTTAGAACATCTTAAATACATTTATGTTCCAGTGAGATGAGGCACCACCAAAAAAATCCCTTTGGGTCAAGTGAAGAGAAATTTGGTCTGTAATAAAATATTCAGAGGTCAAGGGGATTTCAGATTGAATCTTTTAGACTTAAAAACTAAATTTAAGTAAACTTATTTCATAGAATGGTTCAAACAGAATTATTTTGGTTGAGTATTGTTTTTCTTAAATTATAAATGAGCATATTGTAAAAAAAAATAAAATGTTGAACGAAATGTTAAAGCATCAAGGAGTTTCCAGCTTTTCCCTGAGACAGTAATTTGACAAAAAGCTGCAGAGTATTTCTCATTGTTTCACTAGAAAAAGCCCAACTTATTCCAATAAAAAATTTGCCAAGCCCTGACAGAAATTCAAATCTCCCCCAGTAAAACCCACTAGCCAAGCTGAAGTCAGGGGTACCAGTGACTGTGCAGCCAGGACTGTGTGGACATGAAAAACTTCTTTGTACAGCCTGTCCTAGAGCAACTACTATCTGGCTTTCTACTTTTAAATTTATCTCTAAAAACTTCATCTCAAATGAACAACAAATGCCTGAGAAAACAGCAATGAACAATTCTTGATAACACCCAGTGTCACTTTTTCAGCTAAATTAGCTACATATGCAGCCAAAGCAGCAGAGGTTCAGGGCTGAGCTGGTTGCCTGGCAGGGTGTCCAACAGCCCTGCTGCTGCAGCATCCAGCAGTGCATCCATGGCTTTATGGCTCTAATTGCTTCCTTGGGCTGTTGAACCAGTCAATGAAACAACAGAAATTAAAAATATGCTTCTTTAACTGTTTCTCTTGCTGGGAGAGAAACCTCTGAACAAATATTTCTGCAAAGTAACTGGTGGTACCCACAACCCAGTTCAATCCCACTGATCTGCAAGTGGATTCTGTGAGACTTCTACTACAGGAAAAAAACAAATTAACACAAGTCTTTTTAAGGCCTTTAAATAAGACACAATTTTATCTGTAACTTTCAAATAAGATATCATAGCAATAAATTTTGCTTATCTAATTTTTCTGATGGGTCACTGGAGTACTGCTTGCTGAGAAGGTTGTTGTTGATGTTAAGCAAGACATTTGCCAGCAGCCCAGCTCTTCTTTGGGAATCACTCTTCCAATCTCAACCAGGGAAAGAAAAAAAATCAAACTACCATCAATGGAAACATGATATGGTAAGACAGAGAAATAGTCAGGAAGAAAAAAGGATGAAAGTGCCCAGCCCTGGGACAGTCCCCCACCTGTGTTAAGTGCACAGCACTTCCACATAGTACCTTGGCACCAGCATGGTCAGTATGCATAGCAGGGGACACCTAACTGTGGCACTCATTTGCACTGCACCATCAGGCACACAAATGACAATGGAAAATATTAAATGCCTCTCCAGGAAGCATGGTGAGTGGACCTGCAGTAGCTCTAAGCTGGCTAGCTTGGGCACCACTGGTGGCCCTACTACAGCAGCCTCCACCCAGGCCAGAGGGCAGCTGAGCATCGAAGTCCAGCATGGGGGGCTCCCAGCCCTGTGCTCATGGGAAGCTAAACCCACTTCTCTGCTCTCCTAGGAGAACACCTGCAGAGTTGCCACCTTCCAGAGAGATGAGCATGGAAAGCAGACATCCCTGAGACAGGGATGCAAAGATGTTTGAAGATAATGATTTCAGACTTGGGAACCTGCAGCACCCACTGCAGCAGGCGGCTCCGCTCTCTCCAAAGCTCTGGGATGGACCCGTCCCAAAGGTCTCCCCAGCAAAGCTCTCTACCAGCACAGCCAGTGTTTTAGTGAAATTCCTAAAGGGGAATGATGCATCCTCATAATTCCACAATCATATTCAAGGTAAGTTGGCTTTAGAGGTTTTTTAACTAAGTGGGAGAAAAAGTCAAACTCTCTCAGTTTGCCTGCTGAGTTCAGTATCATCACAGTGCATTAGTTCTCTCTGGCCTTAAAAAAACACAATGCCAGCTTCAGACACATCCTGCTTTGCCCCTTTGTCAACTTCAT
Organism: Apus apus; assembly: GCF_020740795.1. Lineage (NCBI taxonomy): Eukaryota > Metazoa > Chordata > Aves > Apodiformes > Apodidae > Apus > Apus apus. Next base: position 11,701,822 of record NC_067294.1, on the reverse strand, counting down.
ATGTACCATCCTCTGTCCTTTCAGTGTCATTCCTGGAGTGTTCCCCTCCCTCTGAGATCTTATTTACTCAAGGATTAAATTCACATATTTGCAAACAAGAAGATAGCCCATAAAACTATATTGTTCAGCCTTTGCAAGAACAGTGAGGAGATAAGCCTCTTCAACAGCCCAGAAATCTACTTTTTGAAAAAAATATTTTTTCCTATTCCAGCAAGGTCACATAGTCCCTTATAGCTTGAAGATCTTATTACATCAGAATTAACTATTCCTAGAGAACAGATACTCAATAGGCAAGCATCAGATAAAGTTTTACTGCTACACTGAGAGGCAAACCTTTTTAGAGTGATTAAGTAGTGTGCCTGAAGACTATTTTACCATAAGTTTCCTTTTGAATTAAATATGTTTTCACAGGAAAGGAACATAAAGAACCTAAAGCCATCAACTTAATGGAATGTGTAAATTCTCTGCATTTTCCTTATCATTCCCTGCTTTTATTTTCTATGTTGCCATTACTGCCTTTCTTTTCAATACATCTACGTTTGCCTGAACGTACAACCAGTCAATGATCTACTGCAGCTTCACATGCAATCCAAATACTATTCAAATGAGCTCATCCTGGGTGGTAATTACTTAGCAGCAATGGGGAACTTGAAATAAAATATTAATAGGGTCACATTTCATTAGAATCATAATGTATCTTCTTCACTTTTATTTAGTTAAATAAATTTTTCCCACAGTTAGTGGAAAAATACATCTCTCACAGCTACACTGACATCTGGTTAGATGAAACAGGAGGACAAAACAGTTGATTACATTGCTCTAGAGATCTTGAGATTAAAAAGGAAAACTCACAGCCAGAAAAGAGCACAATGACACCAGAGGCAGCCACGCACTCAAGCTCAGCAGAAGTTTTCAGGTTAAACCCAGTCATTGTGCTGCAGGGCATGAGAGCAGAGGCTGTGGCAGCAGGGCTGTGGCTGCACGCTCTGCAGAGCAGCAGGTGCTTTGCTTGGTGGGCAGCTCTCACTGCCCCCTGGGACAGCACTGCCAGGTGCTCACCAGCCTCCCCTGCCTGCACATCTGCTGGTGGGGCACAAGTCAACGAGAAACTTCCTCTGGCCAGGCTGGCTGCTCACCCTGTCCTGGCTGGGGCACTCAGCATCCTTGCTTTTCTCAGTACCTCCAATTTCTTCCCTGACTCACTGCTCTGTAGGAGCTGCATGGTGTGCTGTGCCTGGGGGAGCCTGCCTTGTCCCCACACAGGGTTACACCACCCCACAACCAGCCCAACACTTTCTAGAGGTTCTTCCATCACTCCTAGCAACAGCAGAGCAGCTCTGCTCACAAATCAAGGATCAACAAGGAAGTCTTAACTCTCTTGGCTTAGATACAAGGCTGCCCATATCTTAACATACCTTAAATATATCTTATAATAGTACCTTTTAGTAAAGTTAATAATAGTACCTTTTAGTAAAGTTCATATGCATGTTTATCAGCAAAGACTGCTCACATGCAGAGAAGCTATTAGTCGTCCCTTGCTCCACAAAGATCAGGTTCACCACTGAAGAAAACAAGACTGAAGTTTTGGCGCAAGCATAAAAAAACAGCACATCCAAGTTTTGTTCTTGACCTAAACTCTGCCAGTCTCAAACAGTTCACATCTGACCTAGATACACTGGTGCTACACAGGCCCGGCTGCAAGATGACAGCCTGCCTTCTCACCACACCAGTGCAGACCACGGGCAACGCCAGATGAGGAGCTGCCTGTAGGTATTCCTGTAGGGAAAACCTTCACCAAGACAAAAGCAGCAGGTCCATAACACCTTCAGCCCAGCAAATACACAGACACTTTCATTGTCCCACCCGTGCCCCCCAAACAAAAAAGTTTCACAGTTCCTGATGAATCAGCACAAGCACATATTTGGGGCTTGGCAGAAGCAAGTGTATTTGTTCCCAATATGCTTTCTGAAACTCCCAGTTATTTCCTGGATGCATTTTTAATTTCAAGCCATAGTTGTATCTCTCTTGCCAATGTCTATGTCATGAATAAAAAACATTCAATTTCCTCTCCTGTAGAATTATTCCACTCTGCTTATCTAGAGGTTCAATTCTGTTGTCTCCATTTTAATCACATTTTCCAACAACACAGTACTTTGTGCAACAGACCATTTTCCTTCGTGAAAGACAAAAATGATTGCATATTCCATTTTATTTTTTGACCTAAAGCTTATTGATGTGTTTTTGAACTTTTTCACTAATTTAAAGAAAAAATGCATGGCAAAATCCACACTGGGGATAAATCACTAAGGACTACATATATTTACAGCTAGTCAGCCATTGATAGACATTGCAGCTGGTTAAAACAGTACTATGGAAAAGTACATTATGAAAATGATATTTCATATTTTAAAATCGTTCTAGCCATCAGCAATAGTAAGAAATACTTACTAAGCACTATTATTAGTAATCTCTATAGCAGATACTGACAGTATAGCTAAAGTATCATTTCAGTTATACCCACAGTAAGCCGTAATAGGTCACAGCCCTGAAGACAATTTCAGTAAGTTTCTTGTATTGAAAAACAAACATTTATGGGATCTATAGTTTTTAAAAATAAATACTCAGGTGTCAGGATGAATCCCAGTGTAGAGGAATGTAAACAATCTAAAAGCCATATTTTGCATATTGACACAATGGCAGTTAACAGCTGTATTAACAGTGCCCAGATGTTGTAAGAATCAGGAGGACTAGCTGGAAAGCCAGTTTTCAGTGTGCTAATAAGGGTAATGAGAAGGGAGAGGTCAACAGCCCTTGCAGCTCTGTGAAACTTCATCTCTGTATATTCCTTATAATTTCAGCAATACATTTTTACTCTAAACACAAAAGACTTTTCATACCAGCTGACTAATAATGAGAATGAAGGAAAAGACCTACCTCTTTGAACATGGAGCTGTCTCCAAACACAGCAACACTTCCTCCCTTGGTCAGGATCTCTGATCTACCCACGGCTGATGCTGGAGGTGACACACGTGCTGTCCCCCAGCCCGTGAAGAGAAGGGCAGGGTGGTAAGAGGAACTGCCCATCTGAACCAATTCCTGAAGAATGTAGTGGAACAGAGCAAGCTCAAAATGACTGGTCAATCCATATGTTTCAGATATGATCTGAACACCCAAAATATAGGAAAAAAAATGTAAATGTGAGAGGATTTCTGGCCACTTCTTGTTCCCATTCCAATTTCCACATTTTTATGAACTCCAAAGAACTGGCAATGTTTCAACTGCTGCAAGTACAGACATTTACAATATTTGTCACTGCATAGCTACTATACTATAGATTACTAAAAACAGACAAGCATCATTTAATCACCTTTTTGTAACCTTCCCATTATTTAAAAAGGGAATGAGACAATCACCTACCAAGGAGTTTATCTGGAACACACTGTAATGAATAACTGTAATGTTAGTAACCATTAGAAGAACGAGATTTGTTCTTCTTCAAACAGGTTCAATATATAAATACTTGAAAAATGCAAGATTACTGTATTTATATTTTATATTGTAAATATATTGTAGTTATTGAAAATAAAGGAGTTTATGAATACCGAACACATTTTCAATATATACCTGGTCTATTTCAATTTTAATTCACTGAAACAAAGCAGTGTAATATTCAAATAATGAAACAGCCCAAGTACTGTGGAAACTGGCCATAGTTAAGTCAGAATAAAGCACATGACAGTTAATAAAACTGTCTGAGATCAATGAATTGTGACCTGGTTAGGGGCACTCCAGCCCCTGCAAGCTCTTTAGCTGGCATTACTCAGCCTGTGGGCTGCAGATCACTGCCATCAGACAGCAGAAACTGCTCTGTGAGCACTCACATTTAGATGATGGAAACAAGCAGATCTATCCCCACACTGTTGGCAGCAATGCACGAGACAGACAGGACTGGAGAAGGGTTTTTTGGTGATTAAACTTCTGTGTAGTAGTGCTAGAATCTGAGACTAATAATGAGGAAAAACTATTTCTACTGAAAAAGTGTTATAACCAAGTGAATGATATTTTTTAAATTTCATCCTCATGTCTTATACTCTAGTGCAAGAATTGGTTAGAATTACCCACCTTTGTGGCTTCTGCGTCAAACAATGACCTATGATTATTGCTGTCTCTCCATTTGGTGAAAGAAAAGATGCTATTTGTTCTCCTTTTATCTTCTCCAAGGGCTCTTTGAAGAAATGGAATATTAAAGTGAATTGGGAGTCAGTTTCTGGAGGCTGCCAGGGACTGCCTGCAGGTGCAGAAGGCTCCTTCTTGGGCATATGTAATGGGCCAAGGGACTCCCCTAAAACAGGCTGAGAATGGCTGACACAGCCAGCCTGCAGGACCCTGTGCTGCCTTCCTCTGGGATACACTCACCTCCCACTCAGGATTTTAAATCTTATTCCCTTGAGCTCACCAGATCTGATTTTAAAGATCATTTTAGTTGCTTTTTAGATTCAACATAATCCCATCTAGAACATTTAGTCAAGTAGGCTGACTACAACTAATGATTACAGTGAAAAGTAAAGACATTCTTTGATGCACACACAGATTTTTAACCTAAGATCGTTGAGCTGCCAGCATGGACTTGGATATCCAGTATCCACTAAAGGATTAAATGAAGCTTTGAATCAATTTTTTTCCGGCTTCTTCTTAATGAATCCCCCCAAGAAGGTCACAGGTAGTCCGTGACATATTTGAAACCTCTGTCTTGCAAGAGCGCTCGTTGCAACCTCAGCCTTTCTCCTGTCATCACATCTTCAACCTCCCTCTCCCTCAGGATCTCCAGGCCCTTCCTATCCAACGACAAAACTGTTTTAAGCACCTGTAAAGCCTCACCCCTGCAGGAAGTTGAAAGGGAGTGAAGATATTTGAAAAGCTGCAGAACACAGAGTAGCTGAAGAATTGATCACAAAATTAGAGAACAGATGCAAAAAATGATACACAAAATCTATTTTGATAATGAAAACTGACCTGTCTCCTTTCTTTTTTAGTTCTTGGAAAAGAGGGATAATGTGTTTGACCAATAAAAAGACATAAAGACATATTTATCATTGAAATAATCCACATTTCTAACACAATTTCCCACAGAAAATAAAATCTCAACATCCTCCCAGCTGACTGTGAAATATAGATGGTCCCAATAATGGTCTGCACCAAAGCTAAGGCATTTAGCAATTTTTTTTACCCAATACTCAAATATAAGAAGATTAAGCAAAAGAAAAATGTAATTTGGCTGAACCCGGATTTTTTTATTATTATTTTCTGAGGAAAAAACAGTAGTTTTAGATACATTACAAGGTACTTTGTGGCTTAAACAAAAAAACCCCCACTCTTTATTGCTATTACTGTTATTGCATGAAAGCAATTAATAAAATGAAAGGAGTATTTTTTAAAAGAAAATTAAGGTTTGGTTGAGAAAATGCTGAAATATTTTTACTTTTTTATTATTGAACTGATACTGTATCCTGCACTCAGCTCAGCTTTCTAAACAATTTCAGCTCATTCTAAACTGCATTTTCAGCAAGCAAAGTATTCTGAAAAAGAGTAACTGCCTGCCTCTAATAAGGCTAATAAGTGGAGGGATGGGAACTACCTTACCCTGCAGACTCCAGAAACCCACCTCTGCACCTTTCCAACCCAACAGGGAATTTGTTGGAAATTCCATCACGGAAAACTCTTGTGTTTCCTCTGTACCTTTTTTTTCCATACTGCGAAACATACTTTTGGATGCCTAGATAAGCTCAGAGCACACAGGAGAAAAAAAGAAACCATCTTCAGGAAAGGAAGGATCAATGTGAAAGAAAACCAGGTATAGCCTGTAAAACCCCTCAGCTGCAATCAAACTTTGTGCTTTCAAAATCAGTGGCATTTGATGCAGAGAGAGAAAATACATCAGTTCACTCACATCCTCCCCTTGTTTAAACAGTTGGTATTTAAGTGGGTTAAATTACAGATTTTAAAGAGAAAAAAGAATACATTAATCAGAATTAAAGGAAATTATTAATGCACATAAAGCTACCACCACTCCTTGTTTCTGAATTGCCAATGGATTCAGAATAAAGTCATAACAATGCTGGACAGACAGCAAAAAAATCCTGCCCAGTGAAGAGAAATATTTGAAAATGCACAGACTCTGACACAACAGTGTTTAAATTCTAAATTTCTCATCACTTTAGCATAAATATAACTCAAAATTACTTAAAACACTTGACCTTGATCCTGCTGCTGTTTATAAAACATAAATCCATCGAAGCTGACAGAATTACTCTGGTTTAAAGCTGGAGGAGCTGAGGAAGAATTAGGCGTTTTGATTCAGTCTTTAATGTGCAATTTACTTTTCACATACACACGGGTACTGGCTTTGAGGCAGAAGATAAGCATGTAATAAATCAGCTTACAGTTTTTCCAGTTCTTACTCACATTGGAATCCCCAAAATTCACTTTATTTTATCTTTTTCCCACTCTTCAGCTTTTTCTTTTCCATTTTCCTTCCTCCTCTTCAATCACCACAGGTTTACATTTCTCATTTTCTATTTTACATCACTCCGCTTTGTTCTCTACAATGGAAAGACAGGCAGACAGACAGGGAGAGAGATACAGACAGACCAAGGTAACAATCTCTGACACCCACATTCTGGAGGATCTGTTTCTCTCTCAAAAACATTTTAACTTTATAAAGGGAAGGGAATCAAAACTCATTTGCATACAGGTTCATTCCATCTATTCAGCTCACATGTTTATAGTTCTGGAAAGTCCCTTTCTGATTCCCTGGCTGATAAAGAGTCAGGGAGGTAATGCAACAGCAGTTTTGCTGACCTTGCAAGCAGGGCTTAAATGAAGCACTCCATTCGCTTTGCATTCGCATTCGCTCGGAGGACCCAACTGGGAGATTTGGGTGCTTTTTATCCTTTAGATTTCAAGGCTCAGACCATGTATGTAGAGCTAAAGATTCAAGTCAGAGAAACCCCCACTCCTGCACAGGAGGAAGCTCTGGTCAGGCGCTCAATACTTCAGCTTCCTGTCTGTACACTCCGCGGTCTAATCTGGGGAAATCCTGAAAACATTATCAGATGCCTGATAAGCTCTTTAGCTTTCAAGTACATACTGATTCAGTTTCGGTCAAAACCTCATTTGAATAGAGTTTTAAAATCTAAATAAGAAGTAAGACCCTAATGGAGAAGAGATTAGACTTGAAGTCTAGCATTGCTGGTATTTAAAATAATGTGACTGATTTTTTAAACTGGCATAAATTCTTCCATATCTGCACCAAGATGCTCAGTGTGTGTAATTCAAGCTTATTAAAAAGGGGTGGGATTATATGTCTGGTTAATTAAATGCCTTTATTTATCCACAAATAGATAATGCAGCTGAAGCAGCAGCACAAATGCTTACTCTGTCCTGGTGCTGTTCAGTGTTGACTTGAGGCAGATTGTTTCTGAGAGAGAGGGATTGCTTGAAACTCTGGTGCCCACTCAGCCCCCGGGCTTCTTCAGCAACGCTGGCAATCCTTTTCTTCTTCAGTGCAGACACTTGTTTACCAGGCATCAGACAGATGTTTCCCAACTGATTTCACAGCCACTCATCACAGGTTAACAGCAGACTCTACTCTTTGATTTGTGAGTTTAGCCCTAGAAAAGTAAATTTCTACCACCACAGTCTGAACCCCCAACGTTTTCCAATTCAGATGGGTTCTGAATCAGGATTCACCCATAGGAAATGACTCCCACTCCACTGGTCTGCTTCATCTCAATCCAGCCAGGGAGCTATCCTGGGATACATTCTAGCAGGTAGATACATCCAGAGCACAAAGCTTATCAAATGCTTTTCTGCTGCACTCACCCTAAGGGTTGCCACAAAAACAAGCTCATGTATGGACCAGCTACTTTGGAGAAGAGGAAATTTGGAATAATATATATTGTTAATAAGCACATTCCTCTGAGTCAGTACAAAGGCTTGAGTTGTCCCTGCTCAGAGCAGAAATATGTACCATCTTCTGTTTCATCCCGAGATCTGGTTTACAGATCTTCAGCTAGGCTAATGCATTATACACTTCACAAGAACAAAGATTTCAGACACAAGACCACTCAATTTTAACACTCATGTTAAATATATATAAGAACAGTAATTAACACTGAAAATCAGATCCATTGACACCAAGATGGCAAAAAATCCCGAAGTTATGCATATATCTGAAAGTTGGATTTTGCTTTTCAGCAGCAGAAGAGACATGGTTGATAATAAAGTACCATGTTTGAGCTCTCAGATGCTGTCCTTGGTCAAGTTCGGGCACAGAGAAACAAACTTATCAATAAGGATGCTAAATGAATTTGCATGAATCACTGCACAGGAAGAGAGAAAGTCATATTTCATGCTGGGATCCAGCTGTATTTGAACTGCTCACTGGCACAACTTTTGAGATGCATCCTTGCTCCAGCAGCAGGTTTAATAACCTCTTTGTAAAAGACACTGCACTAAATTAGTCCATTCCCTGCTGACCCATACATCTTTGTTGGTTCTTTAAATAAAGATTATTTAAGTTCCATGGGTCTCAAAAGGGAGTTTCATTCTGTGCATGTGTCACAGCTGAATAACCCAGAGCAGAAAGTGGCTAAACTCAACCTTGGTCCCATGGTGAAAGAACCACATTCCTCAGTCTTTAGCACATCACCCAAGCAAAGCAGAAATGTGATCAGTTAAGCCTAAACATTTACACAGGCCTTTAGAAAGAAGACAGGACAGGTAGTCCACTTTGCTTTGTGAAACTAAAGTCTAAGGAGGAGTGTAGAGGGGTGGGAAACTTGTGCACAATGACTGATAAGGTGTGAGGCAAACAATATACTGTGCTCTGCTCTTGACAGCTGACATCAGTCAGGATGGTTATTATCATCTTAGCATCTCATCTGGAAAGTTTTGACTAACTGAATTTGGTTTTTTGACAGGAAGTCTATATCTTACCCTAATTCAGTGGCTGGAATTTCTTGAGGCAATATTTTGTTAGGTCAAACAATGTAACACTACAGCCCTGAGTACCGCACTATTAGAAACTGTGTGGTCATGCAGTGCTTCCTGAAGGCATTAAATCACACCTCAGATGCCAGTATCATCACCACCAGGTAGCTTCAGCTTCTCTGCTTTATTTATTGCTGTTCACTGTATTCTGTCTAAATAAAAAGGGCTGACTTTCTTCCTTCACTGGGGAGGAAAGCCCTCCCAGAAGGGAGAACCTCTCCCAAGCTAGTTAAAAATCCTTACAGCAATATAAAACATGCAGGCAGAGATAAATCAAGTCCTATATATAAAATATCTTCCACAAAAATATAGCCTTCAAAAAGCACAGTAAACAGTCAATTCTTGCATTATTTCATAAATCTTCCATCCCTGCTTATAGTATTTCTTTGTGACAGACAGTGAGATAATACTGTCAGTTATTAATTCCAAGAGGAGCTGGAGCTTGGTCCCACTGAAAACTACAGCAAAATCCACATTACTTTTGAAGAAACTGTCATTTCTCCCCTCAATACTGTTAAAAATAAACTTTCAGTTGGTTTCCCTGGAGAGGGGAGTTCTATAGGTAGTCTTCTATAATATAGCACCTTGTACAGATGTATGTATTACTTTTTACTATAGTGAATCTAGTTGTCAGGTTTCTTTAAGTTGAATTAAGATTTTATAAACTCTCCCACTGATTTCTGTCTCATTGTTCTAATACCCAATACAACTGACTCAAGAGATTGGGCTGACAAAGAAACCTAGGAAATACTTTAAAAATCCTGCACCTTCCATAGACCACTTTGCACACTTACAAAGGCTCTGCTCATACCACAAGCCAGGTAGAATTTGATCAGCTAATTCTTCCTTTGCTCTGTGATGGGCGTACAAATTGAGACACAGTGCTCCTACCTCTTGTGCAAGCAGCGAAGAGCTTCCTCAGGCATGCTTGGGTAGCAGAGTAGAGAGGGTTGGTAGAAACAGCCTTTCTGCATACCCCCGTGACCTGTGCAGCCTCCAGAGGCCAGAGAGCTCTGCTCACGGACAGGCCTTACAGAAGAGGGAGGAACATGTCAAGCCAGGAGAGCTGCAGCTGCCCTCCATGACACGTTTTTCTAAACTGGAAAGCATTCCCAGTAGGAAATGCCTACAGAGGCATCAACCTTCCCCCTCAGAGTCTGTTTGTTACACGAGTGCACATACATGCACACATTTCTTATCCTAAAGGAAGGATTTGGCTCCGCAGTTGCACAAAGGCCTCGGATGTCACCAGAACGGCCCACAGCCCCTACAGCTTTGCTCAGGGTCCCTCCCAACAGCCAGATGATCCGTCCTACTGTCTTAAAACCCTACCACAGTTGTTACCCTCCCGTTTATCACCCTCTTCGTTATTTTGCTGCGACAGGCTTTAACACCTGTGAAAGCAGGACAGAGAGAGCCAGGAAGCAGCAGCCAGGCCCCAGACCCCACAGCAGCGCCCGCGGGACACGCAGCGGCTCGGGGGTAAGAACCTGCCCCGTCAGCCAGCTCGAGGGAAAAGAAACGCTGCAAAGTAGTATCAGCGCAGCCCCATTTCTGTAACGAGCTTCGTAGGTGGCTTCACCAGATGGCTTGCAGTCAGAAGTGAGAGAGAACAGGAAGGTTTCACAGGAGTTAGCCAGGCAGGAAGTGAGTCAGCCCTGGGCAGGGGACAGCAAGCGGCAGCCCCTGCACCCGACACAGACATCCAGAGCCAGAGCGAGTGGGTCAGAGAGCACCAGCAGGGCAGGAACAGGGACTCTTCTCCACCAACCACCACCCCAAGGAGGGCAGATTTTACCCATGCAGAGGACTGTCTACTAACCAGCTCTCCTTCTCCTTGTAGAAGCATCGTAACCACCAACTTCAAAGCTCATCTTCCCCCTGCCCAGTCACACCAAAGCCTTCTGCACTGTTCTGCTCGGAAGAGGCAGCTCAGAAGAGTCTTATAGAGTAACTTGGCTAGGATTAGAATTTCTAGTCCTCCTCAAGTGTTTGAAATTCAAGCACTGGCCTCTCACACACTCAGATGAGTACACTGTGCTGTTGGAAATAGAAACACCAACACCTCCTCCTCGATTGCCCTCCTACTCTGCCCACGTCCCACATGAGAAGAAATTGCCCTGAAGAACATCACCTCAGCCTCCCCAGAACAAGGAGGCCAAGGAACACCTTAGCAGGGTTTAGGCATAAATGAGACTCTAGCTTCTTGCCTAGAAACAGATGCTTATCAGCGAATCCATCTGGAAAAAACAGAAGAGCCATAAGCCTTCAGTGCTACCACAGCTCAGCAGCATTGTGGCAGAAGTTCTGAGGATCTGTATTTTGGGGATAGGTACAAAAGAGGTCAGTCCTTTAGTAGGTGTACCTTCATGCACACAAATTACATATAAGAATAGAACGTGGTTTGTGAAGTCACACAGCTTTGAAAATTATACTCTAGATATTTGACAGTATTACTCATCATACAAAAATGTTGCATTCCCACTCATGGTACCAGGAAATAAGGCTCAGCCCTTAAGCCTGGAAAGTCACACAAGCACCAAACCCCAAGACTGGTAACAAATTCTCATCAGCTTTTGTAGGTTCCTAAATAGGGCAAAAGAGTTAAAGAATTAGCTGTTCCACAGTAGTGCATCAGTTCCTAAGATGCTAGCCTCTGTTTCAAGCATACTCTTGAAGTTATTAGGAGAACAAATTATTTTTTCCTCTCTGTATTAATCAGAAAAATAGGATGCTATTTCCACTTGAAAAAAAATAAAATCTAGAGGACAGACAGAACTGGCTGACTTCATGTGCTAAAAAAAGGCCCTTGTCTCTCTGCTTCTTCTGAAAATAATCTTCTGTACAGCAGCAAACCACCGTAGAAAGATTACAGTCACACCATGGTCACATGCACCAGGTTGGGGAACCAGGACACAACTGAAGTAGAATATGAGCTTCCTTGAGGCAACTAGATTTCAATGCAAAGCACTTCCAGAGCCTTCCTAGTTTCAAAAGACACTCAGAATAAGGCGTGGGAAGATGGGCACAGAAGAGCAAAACAATTCAGAGGAAGGTTTACTAACACTGAAAAAAGCTATTAAGAACTTCTTATCTAACAAAAAAGGCTGGGGCAAGACTGGGTAGAAGGTAAAAGGCAAAATCCAGTACTTGGTTGCAACTTGCAAGTTTTGAACATCTTCCAGTGGAATAATTATTCTTAGAAAAGTGCTGTGCTGTTTGAATCAATTTCCCAGAGGAATGTCTCCATTTCATTTTGATCCCCCCCATGCCCTTTGACAGGTCAGCACACTTCTGGAACCAGAGGACATTGCATTTACAAAACTTAAGTTTCATTCCTAAGTTTTGCAGAGTAAAATTTTGTAAGTCAGCCTTGAATTAGAACTCATGTCTTCATGAGAACAGGACACTGACAATTTAAAATAAAGTATTTATAAGCTCCTTCACAAAATCCAGGAGATGAAACAGTAGGCTCTACTCCAAGCAAAGAATCATGCAGCTGCTAGAAAGAGCTCTCAAGGGTTGTGTATTTTTTAGGGAGGAAGGTGGTGGGCAAGGACTAAGCAATACCTAAACAGCCTTAGAAGACAACTGCATGGACAAAGTTTTCAAGATGAAAAGAGGATCAGAACAAAGATAGTCACTCGCTCTTTGCTGCTGGATATGTTTAGATGAACAGAACTCTGTACATTCCCTGGAAATAAACAGAATCCATCAGAGAATCACAGCTTATTTCTCCTGCTTGGAGCTTCCACAAGCAGCTGGAACAGAGAACCCCAATTCTGGCTAATCAGAGTTTTAAAAGGAGTTTGCATTAAATGTAAAACCCTCAACTAATAAATTCCAGCAGCACCTTGTATTTGATTAAGAAACAAGATGATAGATCAGCTAAACATAGTTTGATTCCTAAAACTACAGCAGTTTTGCTCACCTGGTTTACAGAAAACTGAAGCCAAACAATAACCAAGTCAAGCTTTGTTTTGTTGTGGTTTGGTTTTTTTCCTTGTTCCAAAACTGAATCATGGAGGCTTTGTAGAACCTGTGCTGGACCAACAGCCAAAGAAAATACTCCTGTTGAGGAAACAGTTCCACTGGAATGTTATATCCCCCACTGGGGACATCCCAGCAGAGGGTGTTTGTGCCTGCTGAGATCTGCTGCATGCCACAGCCCATCCCTCTTGAGCTAGATGATTCACCAGCACATGGAACAGCTGTATTATCAGTGCCTCACAGAAATATTCAGTGCTGCTCTTCAGATCCCAGCAGGGACCTGCTCACCACACAGGCTTCTCATACTTGCCCAGCTGCTTCTAAAGTTGGCCATGTTATTCACCCCACAGGCTGGAAAACTGCACATTGCTCTGGAGAGCAGTAAGGTCCTGCAGGGCCCTGCCATTGGGATTTCCCTGCAACAGTCCCAGGGACATTCCTTGCTGCAGAGACATTTGTTTTGTGTTTCTGTGGATAGCTGGGAGTTTACCAGAGAAGGAAGAGCAGGATGACTTGTGCTTCATGTCCCCAGGAACTCAGCTCCCCTATGCCCCCACTAAGGAGCTCATCTGCCCTTCCTCTTTTGAGGTGCACACTCACACCAAAGCAGGGAAAAAAAAAACCAAACACCATGAAATACCATCCTGGCATTCTTCATAATCTGCCTGCAAGAAAATACACAGTAGGGCCATTTTGTAACTTTTCCCTCTAATTTTGTAGATCATTCCAACACAAGAGGCCCACCATGCTTTTAATTTCTCCCAAACTGCAGTTAGAAGCAAGTTTATCAAAGCTTTGCAAAGTTATATGCAAAAACACATACTTGCAGTCAGATTCTATCCAACTAGTTACTAAATGCATACCATGTGTATAAACTGTATATAAACCTTATTCTAAACATGTTGACCCACCCAGTGCCAGGTGTCTCCTGGAGTACAGGAAATGCCACTTTGGGGATAGAGGGACACTATAGAATTTCTATACAATACTTTGGCAACACTGATAAAGCTACAGTGAAACTGAAAGTTACTAGATCCATGGCTTTGCTAACCCTAGAGAGACCAATTGCCTCCAGGCTTCTCATTTCTGTTCTTTTTAAACAGAAGATAAAATACACTGGCCAATACACTGTTCCCTGCAGTTCCAGGGTAAAGGCCCACTGAATTCCTGAGTGCTGTTATCCTCCATTTCACAGTAATGAAGCAATGAAGCCCAGGACAGATGCCTGCACTGTGCATGATGTACCAAAAGCAAACATCACACCACAGCTGTCAGGTTGCAGGAATGAGAAGCCCTAATCCAGGCTGTTACCACGCTGCCACCCGCTGCCACCACGCTGCAAATAGGATGAATTACCTGATGGGCACTGAAGTAATTTTGCACAGCCTGCCAAGAGATTATTTTTATACAAATCTCCAGGTTCTCCTTACAGAAACTCAGGAAAGGACTTCAAGTGAGTCTCACAGCCAGAATACCATCAAGACACCTTTGCAGAGTGATAGCCAATTAAAACAGTACCTGCTCTGTGTGCTTGGATACAATCCAGATTTTCCAGTCATGGTACACAGCTACACTGCTCTGTTAAGGCTTGACAAGCCATCAAGCATCCATTTTCATCACACCTACACATTTAAAATCCCGGATAGATCTTTGCAGGAAGTGTAAACTGACCAAGTAGTAAATCAAAACATTACAAGCAGTTTTAAAAAGGACTTCTGCTGTGCAGGGTAGTGCTTAGACACCACGTTGAACTCAATGGCAACTACTCCTGACAAAACCCTAACAGAAAATAAAACGTTTTAAGTGCAAAAAGCTGTGTGTCTCAACACCAGTTAGGGAAGTAGATTTTTAAAGCCACCAGTAGAAGGCAGTGTTACTGCTTAACTGAGATGGCCCCAAGCAGTGCAAAATTCTCAGCCACCAGGCCCCATGTCATAGCACTCCATGGGCTGACCCCAGGTGGTTTTGCAGCTCTGAGGCCAAGAAAGTTGACATTTTCTAAATAGGAAAACGCTTTTGTGACTGGGACCTCCTCGAGTGCAGGCAGGAAGCTCAATCCACAGCTTTGGTCTCATGAAAGTCACAGGAATGTGCATTTCTCTTTAACCCCAGCCAGCTGAGTTGAAAAGTACATAAAATGGGGACAATAAAAGCCCGCTGAAACAAACAGATATTTCTGATTAATATTGACAAAATAAAGCCTTGTAAAAGCAAAAACATGCACCTGCATTAACCAGAAATCCCAATGAAAACAAAAAGGCCCAGATGAGGTACACTACTGTAGGAAAAAAATATTCCATCACCTAAAATTTGGTGCCAGGAATTAGCATCTAACCAAAATCAAAGTTAACTTCATCATCCATCTACCTCAGAGACATTCTCTCTGGGTTTTGTCATGGATGCATCTGAAATTGGGCATTAGCATTTATCTTTAATCTTTTAAACCAAAAGTATCATGGCCAGCATTTTAAAAGCTAACCAATCCTGAAACACTAGATATTATTAGTCATAGTAGTAACATAAAGAAAACTAATTTTTGCATTGTGTTGCTGCATAGATTTATATCCTCTACCCAAGATTCCTAGCAACACTATTATGGCCCAGATGAGCTACATGATGAAACATACCCTTTTTGATCTCAACTGTTTACAGAAAATCTTGAAAACCTTGCTTGCTTCTTACTCAGACCTCACTTTGACTTGTGTTGCTTGCCAGCAGCCATAAGAGACAGTATTTGTAGAGTAACAGATGAAACACCAAAAAAAGGATCCTACAGAAAATGCTCCTCTGCATGGCAAATGCTGACCACCTTCTATAACTGATTTGTCTTAGGTGATGAAGAACTGGAGTTGAGGCCATTACAATGCAAAATGAACAACTGTTGAGCCTGGGTGCTTATAACTTGAAGAATGAGGTTTCACCAGCCTTCCCTCAGAGCACAGACAGTACCAAGCAGCAAAAGCCACAGTGCTGTCCATGAAAACAAGAAGTCCACAGCTCCATAAGAATCCAACATACCACCTTAGACAAGCACCCTGAAGAGAAACAAGTTCAAGAAAAAAATTGCCAGAAGAGTACCAGGTCTAATACTTACACTAGATATTAGAATAGTTTTAAACCCTTGCATGTTTAGTGGATAAAGGATAAAGTTACATAAACAGCAAAGTCAGAAGAGAATCTTAACATGATCATGGTGTCTCATCAGCAGGTACTAACTCCTGGATATGGTTCACAACAGTGAACTATAGTCTTGCTTAGAAGCCTTACTTTAACTACTCTTTAGTAGGCTCTACTTTAACTGCTTGTCAAATAGCCTCCTTTTCAAAGTGTTACCTTACTATCTACATCTCAGGCCTACTGGAAATACACAAGTCCAGTATTATACAGTTGAGATTAGCCTTTATTAAAAAACAGAACTACATTAAATTTAAACTCAATGGAAGCTTCAGAATACACATTCAGGGTCATAATTGGGAGGTGGCATGTCAATGATCTCATCCAGGGTAGCAAGGAAGTCTGTTGATTGTAGCAAGTCTGCAAGTTAGAAATAGAGCAAATCAGTTTCTTATTAAATGCAGAATTTATACTCTAACATAAGCTAACTCCCTGGGGATTAGCATAAGCCTCATGAACAACTAAAGGAAATATTGTGTGATTGCATAAGTCAGATCCACCTAACTGATTAGTTAGCAACGCATTGCAAAAGATTGCTAAGCAACATGACCTAGAGCACCAGCTGAACTAGTAGGGTTGACCAGTTAAATTCAGCTTGACTAGACAGCAAAAGCTGTTTGATACTAGCATGCTATGCTGGCAGGTAGGAGAGCAGAGGCAGCTCCCTTCTGCAGCCAGCTAGCTCCCCTCCCAAACCACTGATGAGCACTGCAGGCACTGAAACTCATTATAAGTTTCCACTTACTAGACTCCCATGAAATCTCTTCAATCTTCATGGGTGAAGGAACCATGTTCACATATCTGTCATATGTCCTTCCTAATACCATGAGGGGAACACCACGCAGGTTGATATTGCTCACTTTGTCCTCTTCAGGAAGATCAAAACTCTCAAAGGCTGTTTGAGAAAGATAGTGTAGTTAATTATCAGTAGTCCGGGAAACTGCAAATTCTATTAGATAAAATGACATGGCAGCAGATCCAAAACAATACAATCCAACAGTCCCCTTTTAAGGGGTATTTATTGGCAGCTACACCTTAGCTGTCCATAAAACCCCTTACAAGGACACTTATCATAAGAGCAGAGTACATAACTGCTAATGTAAAGCAGAAGCTTTTTGTATAGTGATCAGGAAGAAGTTATCAAGTCAACTTGATCAAGCACAGCATTTATATTTCACCAACCCTGAAACAGTCCTTGGTACAGTAGTTTTTGCACACTCACTTCCACATTAACTGGATTGTTTACAGACACACCTTGAAGGACTGAGACAGCACAGCCATTGCAGAGATTCTAAAACAGCTTTAGAAGTTTTGTCTTCAACTCTTACATTCTACAGCAATAGGAGACTCTTCAGTTACGAATTACCACCTTGGCATACACTTAAGAGAAATCTACTCTAAGTACCACTAAAGTATTCTTTTGAATACTTGGCTACTAGTTACCATTTAATGAATTAAGAGGCTATAGGATGGTTATTTGGAACTAGTTTCCTGCCACCATGGTAATGGACTCAAAATGCTACATATCTGGAGCACAGCTACACCAGTTAGAAATACTTAAAGAAGAAGGAAATGGCATTTCAGAAGTAGCAAGCAGCCTTATGTTCTAGGTCAGGCTCCAGAGAAATGCAAGACTGGCTTGTCTGCCACCATATCTTGGCCTAAGTCTTACAATAAATTAACACTCATGAAAGCCTGATATTCATGACACCAATAGTTCTTACTTCGAGGATCATAAGAAAACATGTTTTCTATTTCTGGCCAGTCTTCTTCAGCCACTGCATCACAGCTTTCTAATCCAGCAGTCTTTTCAGTTATCTTAAAAAGAGAAAGGCACATTATTTGAGTTACTGTAGTAACTTTCCTGTGACAAAAGCCCTACAGACAAGAGCAGCTGTCATGCAGTTCTCAATTATACCTGAGTTCTAAATACCTTCAACACAAATCAGCTGGAGATGGGCAAACTCTTCAGTTGAGTGTATATAGTGCAATGCTGCATACAGTGGCAACAAATCACTGCACTAGAACATTCATGTTCATAACACTGAACTCCTGATACTAAACATGTGACCAAGGCATTAACTCAGGCTGTTTTCACTGAAGACACTCGTTTGCCATTAGGTTCCCCCAGGCTGTGACACTACCTGTGCCAATGTAGGAGCACTGGTTCTGGCCAGGGTAGAGTCACTTTTCTTTCCAGTAGCTCACATAATGCTACATTTTTATTCATTACTGAAACAGTACTGGTAACACAGCTGTTTCAGCTATTGCTGAGCAGTGGTTACACAGCATCAAGGCCTTTTCTCACAAACCCACCAGTGAGGAGGCTAGGAGTGCACCAGAACTTGTGAGAGGACACAGCTGGGACAGCTTACCCCAACTGACCAAAGGAATATTCCAGACCATGTGACAACATGCCAAGCAATGAAAACATGGGCAAGTTTGCCAGGGCTGCCATTGCTCAGACTGACAAGGCATCAGTCAGCTGGGGGCAAGCAATTGGTTTTCATTTTCTTTGAGATTTTTATTTATTCAGTTATCTTACTCTCAACCCATGAGTTCTCTTACTTTTACCCTTCCAGATTCCTCCCCCATCCCACCCAGGGGTTAGTGAGCTAGCAGCTGCATGGTACTTAACTGCCTGCCAGGGTTATGCCACAACAGCAGGTAAACTATGCCTGTGTCATACTCACTTTCTTTGCAGAGCAAGGCTGATTTTTCTCTCTTATCTTTTCCATCTTGCTTGTGACTCCTTCAGTTCTATTCACATTTCCAAGAGCCTTTCTGACAGAGCAAGGCATGGCTGAAGGTGTACTGATTGTCTTTTTAGGAAGAGGAGTGTTAACTTGCATTCTTTCAGATAAGGCTTTTGCTGGGGAGCAGGGAGAAGAAAAAAGCAAACTAGCACCATATGAAGCCTAAAGCTTGCTTCAATAAGTGCATGTTCTGAGAGACTGGATGTCAAAAATTATTTACAATTATAAGACCTTTCTATGACAAAAGCACAGATCTATGTTCTTTTTAATAAAAATTTATGAACTTAGCAGAATTGTTAAGTAGATATAATAAGACTATTACTGTTCAAAACAGTGAATAACAAAGTTTATGCACTTCACTTGAGCTCCTAATGCCTTCAGGCAGCATATACACACAGGATCCTGAAGGGAGTCTCATCTGATTCTTAGTAGCACCAACTTCACCATTCTCCTGATCAATAAAGACTAGTGTTGCCATCTTCAGGTTGAAGAGACCACTCTGGAAAGTCTATACAGAAAAAAAAGAAAACATTCTTGTCACCTCTTCCACCACAGCAGTTTTTAAACTAATCAACATTAAAGACAACACAGTGCCCCATGTACTGATCTCTAGAGGAGAGGGGACAAACCCCTACTTTACACCATTTCATAGTCGTTTATCTACAGACCCTGGTGTTTGAAAGCATAATTAGTACACATTAGGCTCATGGTCCCAAGGGAGCTCATGTGTGTTCAGGAAAGCAGCAAGATCTCACTAGCAAACTTACACAGAAGGATCTAACACCCTTGAATCGCTTTATCACTTATTTGTGGCGTTTAACTGTTTCCTCAGCACTAGAAAAGCACACCAGCTCCAAGCTTCGCAACCCAGCCCTCAGCTTGACCTGCAGCACTTGAACAGCCAGAGGTAACACAAACTGCTTTACCAGCAGCAGCTCTCACCAGACAAAGACACTGTCAGAGGACACGCACCGGGAGAGATCACCTCAGTTTTACAGCCCCACCCGAGACAACAGACCAGAGCCCTCCCTTGCGCTAAGAGGAGGCAGGCAGCTCCCAGCCGGAGCTGTCATACAGGCGGGAAAGTGATTCCTTACTCAGGAAAAGCTGCTTTTAATGGGTATGGCTGGAAGCCAAAAGCCTATGCACGAAGTCCAAGCGAGACTAAACACAACCGGCCCACGGCCGGGCCCTCCCCTCCCCGGCACCCTCACCCAGGACCTACCAGCAGCTCGCAGCGCTAAGGCACGACACCAGCACCCGAGGAGAAGGAGGAGGCCGGGCGGGCTGCGGGCCGCGCCAGAGCAGAGCGCCCCAGAGCTCCCGCCGAGCAGACCCCGGCCCCGCCGCCACCAGCTTTTAAACCGCCCCCGCGCCGCCCATTGGCTGCTTCGACCGACGCTCCGCAGCCGATTGGCCCAGCGCGCGTTACCACGGCGACGGCGTGCCCCGCCCCCCCGCCCCCACCGGAGCGTCACAGGGCGGAGCTCGAGCGGCCGCGGTGCATTGTGGGGCGGCGGTGCGGCCTGGCCGGTAAACAGGGCGGGGGGGCCGGGTTGGGGGGTCCGGGGGTGGCTGGTTCGGGGGGTCCGGAGGTGGCTGGTTCGGGGTCCGGGAGGGACGCCTGAGCAGCCGCTTTGGGCCCCGAAGGCCGCTCTGCACTCGGGTCCTGCCGGGCCGGGCCGGGCCCTGCGGCCCCGGGCCCAGGTTCGCGCCGTGCGGGCCCTTCCGGCTGCCCCGGCCTGTCCGGGGGCTCAGCCCCTCGCTGAGTCCCTGTCCCCCTCTTGGCGGCCTGGGGAGGCCCGACCGTGCGTTGCCGTGCGGAGCTGCTGCGGTTCGTCCCCATCCTGCTGCGTATCGGCTGGAGACACACACGTCAAGAACGCATAACCCGGCGTTTCTGATCTAGCTGAACGGTGCAAACCACGTAGAAGAGCTGCGCTGTCAAGTGGTGTTGACCTGTAATACTTTTTGTCTGTCGCAGGGGAAGAAACAAAATGGCCTCGGGGGCGGTGGTGAACGCCCCTCCTGCGGGGGGATCGAACGATGTGAGCCTGGAGGAACCCAAGAAGATGACAAGGGAAGACTGGAGGAAGAAGAAGGAATTAGAAGAACAAAGAAAACTAGGAAATGCACCTGCTGAAGTGGATGAAGAAGGAAAGTAAGTTTTATTAAAGCTGTGGTTATTCTAAAGCTACTGGCTAAAAATGCCTTTTTCCTGTTGTGACTACAGAAAAATCATGAGGGTGATTCATGATTTCGTTGTAGAAGTCAGTAGTTGAACTCTGTGAACTTGCTCTTAACATTCCAGTCATTCTTAGAAAATGGGTCTTTTCCAAAAAATTGCCAGTTCAGTGTTTTAAGCACCAGGATTAACTGATGGTGCTGCTAAAAGGTCCCATCTAGGTGACTACTTAGAAGTGGTATTTTAAAAGTGACCAAAACATAGTTCTGAGGAACTTGAGTGCTTACCTTAATTGTTCCCTCCCTCTTGCTCTTCTGCAAGTCTCATTGCTTCTGAGAAAATAAATGTTACTATTTTTTTTTGCCAAGTTGTTACTGTTCATGTTACTCAGTATTCCTGTTCTAGGCCAAGTGGTTTCGTGTTTTCCTGAGGGCCGTGTATTTATCACACATCCTCTTTTACAGAGATATCAATCCTCATATTCCTCAGTACATATCCTCAGTGCCATGGTACATAGATCCTTCTAAAAGACCAACACTAAAGCATCAGAGGCCTCAGCCAGAGAAGCAGAAGCAGTATAGCTCCTCTGGAGACTGGTACAAACGAGGAGTCCAAGAGGTATGCAAAGGGGCTTTGTCATCAGATAAAGGTAACATCTGGCCACGGGTCTGGGCAGGAGCTGGGAATTCTGTGGTTATATCAAAACAGGTGTTTTGGGGGTGGGTAGACCACACAGATGTTAGTTGTATTGAAGAGATGAATTAGTTCCTGGGGATGTGTGTGTGTGGATCTTGCCACGAGCTTGTTCAACAGTGTCTTTCTGTGCTGCTCAGCATGCGGTGGCAACCAGGTACCGCAAGGGAGCCTGCGAGAACTGTGGTGCCCTGACACACAAGAAGAAGGACTGCATGGAGGTAAACGTGGCTGCTCTTGATGTTTCAATGGCTTGAAAACAATGTGAATTCTCATCTCAGTGGAGAACAGCCAGCTAGAGAGAAAGTAAAAATGACCGGGTTTGGAAAAGCTATTTTGGAGAAGGGTTACTAGTGTTGAAAGGCGGCTTGGAAATTTCTTGGAAGACATTGTTATGTGGGGAAAATGAAGGGAAAAATGTTAGTGTTCAGGGCTTTGCTCATTAATTCAGTTTGTGAGAAGTGCTGCAGTGATAGATGAAAATGTTTAGCTCTTCATGTTAATTTGCTTTAACTGAAGTGCTGCTGTGCCTTTCTGTTTCATGTCAGCTAGAAGCCAGCCCTGGACACTGGGTTTTAGTTGTAGAAGAAAGAGTTAGAAATTAATGGGGTTTGATGTCAGTTGCACTACTTTAAAATACATAAATTAACTACTTGCATTTATTTACAACTCAGAGGCTTATGGTGCTGAATTTACTTGGCTTTACAGATTAGACTGATGCTGTTTTTGTAGAGATATCTGAGTGAATAATGTGTTTTAGTCTAATGGACAGATCCAACCATTTCTTTTCCTTTCAGAGACCTAGGAAAGTTGGAGCAAAATACACAGGCATGAATATTGCACCAGATGAACATGTGCAGCCTCAGCTGATGTTTGATTATGATGGAAAGAGGGATCGTTGGAATGGTTATAACCCAGAAGAGCATATGAAGATTGTAGAGGAGTATTCCAAAGTTGATTTGGTATGTAGATGCTTTGGTTTACTAGGAAAAGGTTTAGTGTTTGGCTTGGCTGGGAGGAGGATCTTTTGTTATGTGCACTGTTCATGTTAGACCTTGGGCTGGATTCATAATAGAGCAGACTTTGCTTAAACTGAAAATTCAGATCAGAACTGGCAGCTGGGTGTGGATCTGCTCAACAAATGAAGTGTCTCTCCAGTTTGCTCACTTTCTAGTAAACAAGCCTTAGAATTTATTACCCAAGTTGCAGATTGAATTACAGGTAAGACAGGAACTTATTATCTGGCTGTATCAGAGCAAATAAATCTCTTATTTTGTAACCTATTTCAAGTTATTTTACTTATTAATCCATTTTGTTACCATGATGGAGTAGGGGAATTTTTGTACCTGTGTGCAGATCAGCACCTTGCTGTTGCAGGTAGCTTTCTGTTTGGACATGTGGACACTATTAACTTTTCAGCAGAAAAATAACATAGTTCATTACCTTGGTTGGATGTTGGCTACCTGTTCCAAAAGGTAGTTTGCCTTTAGTTAGTTAGGTGCCCAACTAACTCTTGGTTGCCGAGTCCTCATTATTTTCCTATAGTGTGTTGGAAAGCTAATGCTAAATGTGATCTAATCAGTGTGTATAAATGTCTAACAGGACTGTTTATGGGCAGAGTCTTCTCGGTAGTATGTAGCGACAGGACAAGAAGCAGTGGGCACAAACTGAGACACAACAAATTCTGTTTAATCTTAAGAAAGAAGTGTTGTGCTGTAAGGGTGGACAGACAGTGGAGCAGCTTGCCCAATGGGTCTGGGCAGTGTCCATTATTGGAGGTAACCAAAACCTGCCTGGACACAGTCCTGAGCAACCTCTTGTAGGTGAGATGGCCTTGAGCAGGGGCATCGTCCCTGGCAGTCTCCAGAAGTACCTCCAGTATCAACTGTTCCATGATGTCAAACACATGAAAAAATCCCTACATGCTGCCTTAACATATCACTTTAGATGCTACTTTGTGCTTCCTGCATGAACCATAAATGCTTGCAGCATCTGTCATGAAGTACCCTAAGCTCTGAAGTTCCTAACTGGATTATGAGGACACAATAATAAAACATGTTCTTAAACACTATTGAACTAAGACAGGCTATTTCTTCCTTAAATTAGGCTGCACATAATAATGGTAGAGCTGCATAAGCTCTAGTAAACTTTTATTTAGCAGTAGAATATAAAATAGTAAAATGGTTAGTCTAGATACAGCTACCTTTCCTAGAGAATCAAAAAACCACTGCAGTAAAGCAAAGGAGTAGAGGAGAGCACCCCTAGACTGCTGATTTTTTCACAAGCACCCAGAGAATTAAAACCCCAATTTTTTTTGTAATAAGAAATGCATTTTAAATGACAGCAGTCAGATGAGATGCTTATGACTATTATTACTACACAGTTGCTCTTAAAAGGAAATACTAAACCAAATGCATTTTGCTGATGCACAGGCCAAACGTACACTGAAAGCCCAGAAGCTGCAGGAGGAGTTGGCATCAGGAAAGCTGGAGCAAGTGGTAAGTAAACTAAACCCTGATTTTTAGGCTGAATAAAATGCAGCAGGTTATTTCTGATATATGATGCTTTTATTCTCTATACCAGGTTTGCTATTGGGTTTTAGTCCCTTCAGTAATTTAAGATTTTCCAAGCCCCAGCATATTCTGTGTCACAGTCAAGAAATCTAAGCAGTTCCTTTCAAATGAAAATTGCTTTGTTTTCTTCCTATAGACAAAAAATCTGGGTAATTCTTGCTAAAATCAATTACATGGAATTTTGGGTCAGAAAAACTTTATTTCCATGTGGTAGTTTTGTTGATGTACTGAAGTGCTTTTCTGTGTTTAAAGATTGTTACATCTGACTCATGTTGAGATACTTCTTATGTGACTGGATTGTTCCAGTAATGCTTTGTGTAAATTGGAATAGGAAGGTATTTTCTTACCTTAGAACCAAACTGATTTCTTCAGTCATTGTTGTGACTGTTGCACTGTCTCTAGTTATTTGAAGGCTGATTGTATGTATTGTCCTCTGCCTTGCAACTCTGCAGTTTGTGTCTTTCCCTGACTTCTACAAGCTCCTCTTAGAACAGACAATGCTTTTGATAATCTTTGATATCAAATTTTAACCTTAAAGGCATTTCTGCTAATATTCAGAGTTTATAAAAGGGGTGAAAATAGAGACTGCTTCCAGTCAAAAGCAGGGGGTTTTTAATCAACATGGTAATTAAAAAAAAACCCACCAAGCAAACGACGACCAACAGTTGAGCCTCCATCTTCTAGAGGTTGTCACCTCGCCCTGTGGCACTAGGTGGCAGAGCGAACTTCAGCTCCAAACCAGCACAAACTGAAGTGTGCCGACCTTCGCGGCAGAAGACATTATTTCTCTACTTGATGCCTGTTTTCACAAGACAAAAATCGTTGGCTTCCTTACAGCTATTCCTTACAAAATGGAGCTGTAAGAAGAGAAGTGTAGTGGAAACCTAAGAGCTATCTCTGATGGAGAGGGCCAAGACTGATTTGCATAGTCAGTGCTGGCTGATTTGCTTGTCAGTCTTCATGCTATGAAATAGTCTAGTCTAAACCACTAGTGTACAAAGGCACAGCAAGCTCCAATAAACAGTGACAGTTCTAGAATTTGCTGTTCTTGCAGAGGCTTGGAAATGTAGTTGGGGATACAGCGAAAAGGTCTCCAACACATCTGTAATAGAGACACTTACAAGCTCTTTCCTAGAACATTACAAAGGAGTTTGTGCATTTTGTGCCACAAGTAAATTGTATTTTGCACCCAGTGTTGAGCTCTGCTTTAAATGCTTTTTATATCTCTGCCATCTCTCCTCTCTCTACTATCTTGTCTTCTCTGCTGATGTGCTCTTTGTTTGCTGCAGAACTCCCCAAGACACCAGTGGGGAGAAGAGGAACCAAATTCACAGACAGTAAGATGATTACCCACTGCATTACCATGGGCAAGAAAAAGGACCTGCAGTTAATGGAACAGCAAAACAAGGGTGGCATAGGGGTTTGAATGTTGGGTTTGTTCTTTCTGGCAGAGGTGGTATTTCATAGAGGGGGTTTTGGTTTTGTTTTAATTCCTGAGTATGGTCAGACCTTAGAGATGGAAGCAAATAAGTTTTTTATGTGGGATATATTTTGCCTAAGATA
The DNA here is from genome assembly GCF_020740795.1 of Apus apus. Classification (NCBI taxonomy): domain Eukaryota; kingdom Metazoa; phylum Chordata; class Aves; order Apodiformes; family Apodidae; genus Apus; species Apus apus. The sequence goes on along the minus strand of NC_067294.1, from coordinate 11,675,837 downwards.
ACTGTTCTCTTAATACCATTATAGTTATAGTTTTGTAACTATTTCCATATGAGGAAGTGGAAATGCTTTAACAAGAGTATTTCTGAAGATTGTTGACTGCTAGATTAGCAGGAGGGCACACTTCAGCTCAGTAAATGGTGCCAGCTTTTAGCTGCAGGGATTGCAGACTTTTTAATGAAACCACCAAAATGAGACTCTTGTACTTGTCTCTAGACCGAATGTTCTCTTTTATTGAGAAGTTTCCAATCTCTCCTCAGGAACGGGATCATAACAGTGAAGATGAAGATGAAGATAAATATGCAGATGACATTGATATGCCTGGGCAGAACTTTGACTCTAAAAGACGCATCACAGTTCGAAATTTACGTATTCGGGAAGATATCGCGAAAGTGAGTAAGGAATTCTTTAGAGATGGCTCTTCTGTGTTCAGGAGAGGGAATTTTTAAAAAATGTACACTTTGATAATTAATGAATTTGCTCAGGGGTCTTGGGGCTTGGAGGTTAAGGTCTGTTCTCAGTTCTGTTCCTGCTCACGTTATGACTTCATCAAGGTCATCCTTTTACACAGATAAAATTTTTAAAACTGCCTAGGCTGGGGATCGGATACAGGAGTAACTTCATTTCTTTGAAGTGTCATAAATGTTGTTTTCTTTCCCTAGTACTTGAGGAATCTAGATCCAAACTCTGCTTATTATGATCCCAAAACAAGAGCAATGAGAGAGAACCCATATGCCAACACAGGCAAGAATCCAGATGAGTAAGTTAAAACGTGGTTATGCTTGTGCATCCAATGAAGCTCTGCTAAAAATGAGATTATTAGTTTTGTATTTTCTCATATTTGTATGTCCTTTTACCAATTAATCCCTAGTCAGTTATGGATAGAAGCAGTAGTAAACACGGAAAAAAATGTTTAATTTAGCAGCAGTTTTTAATTTAGTATATAAAAGTGGTATTTTATTACTGCTGGCCTTTTAACTTTAGGGATATGTGGACCACCATTTAGTGTAATGAACTGTACAAAGATCAGAAAGCTGCTATATCTAAGAGGTGATACCTGTGAACAATAATTATGTTTATTTAAAGTATTTCAGTAACTAAATCTTAAACTTCATTGCTTGTTTGTTGGGAGGCATTCAGGACTGGAGACTAGCATGGAGCATCCGTGGTACCTAACTAGATCTTTCACTTAGGAGCAAGATTTCCCCATATATTAATGGAGTCTGCATAGAAAGGGTCTGAAAGCTTTGGCATTGTCTAGATTGACAACTTAATTAAAGAATGCCATGGGCTGGCTTTTTGGCTGTCTCACTTAAAACCCGAGTGAAGCACTTGAGCTGTGACCCTGCCTTGACCTGTGTGGTGCTGTGGACGTACAGGGTAGCCAGGCTGTGAGTGGAAGCATTTCTTCAGAGTACAGTAATTGGATTAGCTCACTGCTGGAATAGAATGGCAGTGGCTAAATGCTAACAAATAATGCTCTTTCCACCTCTCCTTGCCCCCAGCCAGAATAATGCCAGCAAATTCTTTTTTTTAGATGCAGTTACTTTCACTTGTCTCTAGAGCCATAATCTGACCTTTGGTGAATCTGTATTTCTGCCACAGCTTTGCAAACTGTAAATTTTTCAGAGTGGCTTTGGGGAAATGAGAAAAGTGGGAATTTGGTTGTCAACATAATTTGATTTTCAACCAGTGTTTCCTATAGTCATTGTGAATCTTTTCAAGGGGTATCCAAAAGGTAACTGAGAGCAGTAAAGCTATTACCAGACTTCAACTCAGTAAAATACACTGAGTTTGGGTGTGAGAAGATTCACAAATCCAAAAGCTGAGAATCTTAATGCTAGAATGTATCATCTACCATTCCTGCATATTTGTTGTGCAGTTAGATCCAATCTTGACTCGTGGTGCTTGGTATCCTAGAGTGAGCTCCAGGTCTGTGTTGTAAAATCTCTCCATGGAGACATAGGCATCAAGTGTTCTGAGTTCCTGTATCACACTTACGTGACTCTGGGAAGCCTGGACGTTTATTTCGTGTATTGAGTTGAATGCTCCTTCCTATCCCTCTTCTTAACTCTCAGGGAACAAAGGAGAATTTTTACTTTCCTGTTGATGTTCTATGGTTGTATTTAAAAGGAAATTACATTATTTGAATGGTAAGAATCACACTGTTCTCTTCTGCAGAGTTGGTTACGCAGGTGACAACTTTGTTCGCTACACTGGAGATACCATTTCAATGGCACAGACTCAATGTAAGTGGGTTTTTATTTGTTTGTTTTATTTTAAGGAAATGGACTTAGAGGACTTGACTATGCTTCTTTCTTGCAAAAGATAAATCTTTTTAGGTGGAGGCTGTCTTTCAAATTGCTAAAGCATTAAAGATGATAATTTGAATGTGGATGTCAGTTTTAGAATAAATACTGAGTGAAACCTCTTGTGTGCACAGTGTTTGCTTGGGAGGCTTATGACAAAGGCTCTGAAGTTCATCTTCAAGCAGATCCTACAAAGTTAGAGCTACTTTATAAATCCTTCAAAGTGAAAAAAGAAGATTTCAAGGCACAGCAGAAAGAAAGCATCCTAGAGAAGGTAACGGACATTTGGTTTTACTTAACAAGAATTCTGTTTAGTTTGGCAACTGGGGAACAAATAAGATTCCTAATGCTACATGAAAATGCATCAGCTGATCTCAGCAGCATAGATTTATAAAAAGATTTTTACATCTGTACACACTATCTCATTGCTTGGATTAATTACATTATTTAAAACAGGAACCTTTGAACATCTGCTGGTTCCCTGCTCATGGCAGGGGAGTTGGAACTTGATGATCTTTAAGGTCCCTTCCAACCTTAATGATTCTATGATTCTATTTCTTTGGGTTACTGGATTGTAGATAATTTTTTTAAATAATACAAGTGGTTGAAAAAATTATTCTACTGTTTAAAAGTGGTATCTTTTGTCAAATACCTAAGTAACTGTCTCCCATAACTATTTTTAAACTTTCTTCTTAAATGTGAAAAGCAGAATTTTCAGACTTAAATTTTGGGTGCAGTCTTCTAGAAAAATACTTCTTTTATATCTTGCAACTGGTTTCTTGGACAACTGAGAAAGAATGAAATAGCCCATTTAGGTTCTAACCTTGTCAACATTTAAGTTTGGAGTGGGACAGGAAGTACAGCTCTGGTTATACCTGAGCCTTTTGGTTTGGTGTGAAAAGTTTTCCTGCTTTGAGTGAGGAATATCACTGTTGTAATAATTAAAAATAAACACAACAAAAAAACACCACCATGGCTGTAGGAGGAAATGCATTTCTCTCAACTATTTACTAAAGATGAAACTGTCTCCGTGCACTTCTTTTGTGCCTTCTTCAGAAGGTTCTGACATTATTGAAATGCTCAACTACAAAGAAGGTGGGATTTTTTTTTTTCAAAACTAGTTTGTTGTTTCTATTTGTATTTTAGTATGGAGGTCAAGAACATTTGGATGCCCCACCAGCTGAACTGCTTTTAGCTCAAACAGAAGATTACGTCGAGTACTCTAGGCATGGAACAGTCATCAAAGGACAAGAGAAAGCTATTGCTTGCTCTAAATATGAAGAGGATGTAAAGATCAACAACCACACAGTGAGTCCTCGCTGTACCCATAAGGCTAATGCAAAATTACAAAAGTGTTTATCATCACTTTCCCTTCTGGATTGTTTGAATAATGTACTTACCAGGATATAACCTCAGGAATAACTTGCAGCCTGCCTTTTACAGAGTATGATTATGGACATAACTGCTGTGGTGTCCTCTCTTGCAGTGCATTTGGGGTTCCTACTGGAAAGAAGGCAGGTGGGGTTACAGGTGCTGCCACTCCTTTGTCAAGTACTCATACTGTACAGGAGAAGCTGGGAAAGAAATTGCTGTAAGTATTGTCTTTTGTAGACACTTGGAAAGAGGTAAAAAGCATTCATCTTCATACCGAAGTTTTAGAATGTTTTGCCCTTTTTTTTTTTTCTAGTTTATGGTGGAAGTTTTTTTGGGGGGGTTGTTTGGGTTTTTTTGTCCTTCCCCTTTCAAATGTGCTTGATAAATGGCTGCCCTTCCTCTTGTTTACTGTATAGAATACTGAAGCAAGCTTACTGGAAGAGCAACCCACAGAGGAAGAACTCATGACAAAACCCAAAACACTGATGGAGGTAGGTTGTTTCCCTTGCTCAGGAAGGCAGGTATTTCCCCTCAGCATTTTAAGAGATGGAAAGATCTGTATAACTAGAAAATTATGCAAGTCATAATAAGTATGAAAATTATTAAACATTATGAACTTCTCTATCAAAAACTAAACTCTCAAATAGAATTAATAGATGCTGGGGACTTAATGACCTGAACATTACTAATGTTTGCAAGTTGAATCTTAACAATAACTGGTTTTCCACCCTACAGATCCATCAAGAGAAACAGAAAGAAAAGAAAAAGAAGAAGCACAAGAAGAGCTCAAATTCGGATAGTGAGGGTGAAGAGAAAAAGAAGCAAGAAAAACTTAAAAAGGTGCAGTATAGTCTTCAGTGGTTTTGTGGCATAAAGAACTTGAAATATGTTTTACAACAATGTCAGTTTTAGTAAGCCTGTAATACAGTTCTTGTGGCATTCTTGGGGATGTTCTTTGATGCTAATTTTGAGCTAAAGCAAATTTAAAATGCTGTTAGGTGTTCTAAAGTACATTCCCTCTTTCTCAGGCAAACATGCAATAAATACTTAGTTTTGAAAGACTTAGTTTAGATGATTTAGAACACTTCCTGTCTATTACAGCCTATTACAGCTGTAGATCTATAAAAGACATTGCAGAACACGGTGATTGGGGTATTGAATTAAGATGGAGAGATCAAAGGCACTGTCAAAGCTTAACTTAGCACTTTTTCTCTCAGACTGGAACCCAGCCTCACAGTTGATACAGTAAATCCATCCACCAAACTATCTCCTGACTGCTGCTGAACAGCCCTTCCACAAGCACAGCAGCCTGGGTATTCAGAGTGTGAAATTTAGCTATGGTTAACCAAAGCACTGTACAAAGGCAACTTCTTCTCAAGAGCAAGAAGGAGCAACAGTAGCAGTTTGAGGAATGTGATAGCATGGATTTTAAAAAGCACATTTTAAAAATGCTCTCTGAGGGAGAGGAAAATACCCAAAAAACCAACCCAGACCCCAAAGATCACATACTTGCTTATCTGCTTCTGTACTTGCTGGATCAGAATTATATTTTAGGGAAAAGCAAGGAGTTTCTTACTTGTTTTTGGCAACAGCAAAGAGATTTAAGTATCTTCTTTGCTAAATACCATTTTACCCTCATTTTATGTTAAACACTAAAAAATGAACATGAAGTGAAGTGTGCCATAGGTGGGCCAGACAGACAGATGTGCATTGCTTATCCCACCATTCTGCCTGGTGCTTCTTCATTGCACTGGAATCTAATACACATTTTCATTGGGTTTTTTTGCTTAACATCCATTGTAGCTGGTTTGGGTTTTTTCTTTGCTTTCATTTCAGGCATTAAATGCTGAAGAGGCTCGTCTTCTCCATGTCCAAGAGATCATGCAGTTAGATGAGAGGAAGAGACCATACAACAGCCTGTATGAAACCAAAGAGCCAACAGAAGAGGAAATGGAAGCCTATAGGATGAAACGCCAGAGGCCCGATGATCCCATGGCCTCTTTTCTTGGACAGTAGCCGTGATGAAAATCATTCCAACACCCAAGACTTTTTTTTCATACTTGTTTACAACACTGTAGACACTTGCTTAACTTCCATGTGTCTTATTGAAGTTCCAGAAACAGGAGAGATCTTTTTTTGTACCAAAGAAGTTGGTGAAAACTTCTTTCAAAAGACATAAGCAGTCCAGTACTTTGAGCAAGTTTTTATGTGTGTGCATTTATACATATACAGTCACAAATATACACACATATATAAAATGGTATGTATGAAGTCCTTACACCTGCTCTGTAAATTCTTTCTTGGAAGATACAAGATCTGATGCTAACTGCAATTCTAGGTTCCTTTGGCCAACTACTAATATATGCATAAAGTCACGGTGCGTTCAGTAAAACTGACTACTCAGAAGAAATTGTCAGCAGGTGTCAATACAGAACAAAAATTATTGCAAAAAATTGAGCAGTTTCTTGATCACTTTGTATTACGGATTTTGGAAATGTAAAAATTGGTTGATTTTGTACAGTTTTGGTTAAATTGATATAAAGGTCTTAAATGCTGTCTAGTGTTTGATGAAGGAGAAGCTGACTGTAGAGCTTTTAAATGCTAATTTTGTTTCTGCAGATCTTAATGTATAAATTTCAGTTGCAAAGATCTGAGTTGTTTGGTTTTCTGTTTGATAACATCACTCAACTTTGTAACTTCTAGAAGCCTGTTACATGGTGCAATACCAAGAGTCAGACTCTAATACCTTGTGATAGTGTGAAGCAGCATTTGCTTTGTATTTGGCAACATTGGTCCTTACACTGGGAGTTTTCCTCTTTAAAAGTTGAAGAAATAGGTGAAAAACCTTACAGCATGACTTGAGTTGGGAGGCTTGAGAATTATTCCTGTTACAGCTTAAACTGACACCAAACATGGCTTTTATAACTGTATTTAATGTGGTTATATTAATAGTAGGACAAGGAAGACTCCATAATCCTGGCTTTTCTTAAAATTCAGAACCTGGTTACAGTTTCCCCTTTTGCAAACATTAAGGAATGTAAAAGTTGCTGGATGAATATTAAATAGTATTTATACCTGTACCATGTACCTGTCATTTCCACCTGTAAGGCTAGTTTGCTTTTTATATTAGACTTTTTCCCCAAGTCTGCTTCCCCTTTATTTTTGTTACAGAAATACTAATTCTAAATGCAGACTTTGTTAGATTTAAGCATGACTGTGACTTATTTTATAGAACTTGATTTTAAAATCATCCCAGCGCTTGCAAAAATATGACCAATATTTGATCTGGGGGTGGAATTGTTAATGTAACCAAGTACCAGGAAGGAAAAAATGTGTAAAGTAGAAATCAGCTTTTGCAGAAACTGCTTCTATGTTTTCACAATAAGGATTTAGAGAGGGAAAAATATTAGGGATGTGTTTTTCCTTCTGCTGTACCAGTGACTGATGTTTCAAGTTTCCACATCAGCTCCTGTCTTGACCTTTTTAGGTTGTGGATAATTTCAAGGAAAACCTGCTTTTTTTCCACAAGTCATTACATGCAATAAACATACATTAAATCACGTGTGTGATTTCACAGCCACTTTGAGGGCTGGGTATTTTAATTCAGCATATATAGCTAATAACAGGAATTCTGCATTACCCTGCAATGTAGCTCTGTATTAAAACAATCTGTGACACACTCAATGATGATAACAAATTTTAGGTTTACTGTGTTCCAGAGATCTTCTGCTATGACCTGAATGCAGACTGTCCTTGGATGATTTTTCTGAATTAGCTGACTTGGAATGGTGAGCTCATAGTTCTCAGGGCTGAAGCAGTTGAAGTTCTGGCCAGCATGCCTCCAGCTGCAGAGATACCAGCTGCTGTCACCATGGCCAGTGCCAAGTTCAGTTTGAGGGAAGATGAGGTGTCAGAAGGGTCCATGTTTCCAGTTCCTTGAGCTATTTAGATATACAGGCAATTAAAAAAAACAGCACTGAAAATGAATAACGAATAAATCACCAGTCTAGGCAGCCTGTAAAGTTCAGATTTAAACTCTGTTTAGTTAAAGGTTAAAAGTACATCAATTTTAGAAGACAATATAACGTGTTCAGTGCTATAGAGGGATCTGTTTATTACAAATAAGCTCTCTGAATTCCGCCTTAAGCATACTCACGTGGATGGATTTGGTTTTCCCTGCCTGAAGACAAGAGTGTAACTCCCCGGCAAGGCCTGTCTGCTCTGCTAAGAGCCTGTGGGGGCGACAGAGCAGTTTCCTCTGGTGAAGCAGAACAGCAGCTCCAAGGGAAAAAGCATTCAATAGTATTTGATTCAAAATACAGTTCCTTGAGCTTGTGAAGGATGCAGGGTAGATCTTGTCTGGATCAGTCTCAACAGTTAAAGGACAAATAAAGCTTAAAACATGTTGTCCTATTTATATCATAAAGGTTAAATGTTAAAGAACATTGTGGATCTAATCATGAGGATTAATTTTCCTCCATCTGCTTCCCCTTGGATTTGGCATGCAATATGACTGCATATCCAAAGACAGCTTCCTATTGCACAAGATTTTTTTTTCCTCTCCAAAATGAATTTGAAACACGTTTGTAGGCTAGCTTGGGCAGGAACAAACACAATGAAAACAAAGATACTCAAGCAGAAGCAGCTGAAGTCGGGAGCTGTTTTTCACATGCTAAAAGGTAGGAGCCAGGTGAGAGGCAATTCCTTAGCCTGATAACACAGATGAGTCAAATTTGCAAATCATAACACAAGGCAGACCCTCCCAGCACAGGCAGGGTAACTTTCTCTGAATCTTGCCCTTGATAAGGCTCATAAATTAATTTCTCAGCTTCCTTCTCAACAATTGTTTTCAATTGCCTCATTTTTCATCCCATTGAGTCCTGGTTGTCTGAGGCAGTGTCAGTCTGCAAAGTCAGCTAGCCAGCTGATCTGAAGACATTGGCACTTTTAAAATATGTAGATTAAAACCTTCTCCTTTGTTTTTGATGAAAAGTTTAGCACTCTTATCTTTCAAGGTGTGCCAGAAGGTAGTTTTCTTTTACTGTCTCTTCACATTTCTTTGTAATTGGATCTTTATGGCTTTCCTGAGCGGGTTAATGGAAGAGATGCACTGTTCTGCCAGAGCATAATTGTTTTAGGCTGTTGAGGGATCAGAAAAAAAGCAGGAAGAATAGCAATTAGTTAAGGAATAAATGGATTTCAACTAGAAAAAGAGACAGATTTTCTGCACCCCATAGTGCCTAGTGCAACCCAGTAAGTGCAGTTTTCCCAAACCCCTTTTGGTTTAACTAGTTTCTTCATTCAGGCCAACACACCTGAACTATGTGCAGGCAGCCCCAAATTGTTCTGTTAACCCTCCAGTTTGCATTTATTTTGCTGGATGCAAACAAATTAAAAAATCATACTCATTTAAACTACTTATTGCACATGAAACAAATTTGTTCACATCTCTTAGGTTACTCAACCAGAAGCCCCACCAGGGTAGCAGGTAACAATGATTTTTGCTCCTGCAAAATACCAGCACATTTCAGAGCTCAGTGGAACAGAAAAGAAAAAAAAAAAATCACTTTCCCTAAGAACACCTTGATCAGTGGACAGGCTAGCAAACCCAACATTTCCAACCCACAACATCTTAATATTGCCAAAGCATTTTCGAAACAGCCTCCATGCAGCCACTCATCTGCACAGCAGTTGGGGCTAAGCACAGCCCTTGGCCTGTTGCTCTGCTGTCATCTCCCACCACATCTCCTATGAGTGAGAATTTCTTTCAGATGCTTTTACAGCCATAACACATTTGCACATGCATTTGTCCTCAATTTTTAATATAAAGATAGGAACCACAAATTTTACTCCAGCACGGCCTCACAGCAGAGTTTTACCCCGTTGCTGCTGCAAGGGGTTTCATTTTTTAACCCATTCACAAGCTGCCTCCACATATGCTAACAGTGCACTGGGGAGGTGGGTGCTGGAGCACCCTGAGGTTCCAGGGGCCTCCTGCAGTGCCCCATTAGCAAAGCCACTGTCACAGCAGTGCAGTGAAGGAGAAGTTTCCTCATAGTAGCTCCTGGTTCTGCACATCCTGCTTGGGAAAGGGTTATGCCATCAGCCCCTGGGCTGCACCAGACCCAAGCCAGGGGAGGAAAATGGTGCCTTCAACTGGCTTTTGGGTTTGCTCAGCTGTCCCTTCTTGCTTCAACAAGTCTCATGCTGGGCATGTGCAAAAGCACTGGGCTGCAGGCTTAACACCCCTGAGGCAGCACAGCCCCACAGTATAACCTGCCAATGTACTAATATTTTCTCACTATTTTAGGAATAGCTGAAAGACCATATTTAGCAAAATATCAATTCTCAGAACAGAAAAGCCACCTCTAATGTAAAATTGTCTGTTTGGAAAGCAGCAGCAGGAGAGAGAATTTCATCTCTACCTTCACAGACTGTCACTGCTTGCATGCAATGTAGGTAATATTGCACTTGTTCCTGGGGAATGCTGTTTTGCCCTGAAGGACAAGCACTGTTCTGTCACATGAGAGATATTTCTTGCTGGCTTTTCTGGCTTGGACAAATGCTACCCAGCTACTGGGATTGATGATAATGCTACAGACTCCAGAAGTAGGGCTGGAGTTTTTTGTATTTTGGGAAATACAAGGCATTTTCAGAAGACTCTTTTCTTGTCTAACTATGGTATTAGATATATAGGCAGGAGCCAGACAGATTGCTGAATTTCACTTTGAATTAGAAGGTGCTTGAGACAAAAGAAAAAACCCCAACCTTAACACATCTGTACTGTGCTTGTGGTGGCTCACTGGTGCTTGGGCTGGTTCCCACTTCCCTCTTTCTAAAATAAGCTCTATTTATTTTTATCTTAATGGGTTAGGACTGCAGTTCCTGAGCAGAGCTAATGGTCTCAAGGGCATCCTTTAAGTTTAAACAGAGATTTGACTCATTTTTATGGGGGCTTTTGGAGAGGGACAATCACTCTCTGAAGACTGCTCACAGACTTGCAAACTCCTTTTAGGCAGGGCAATAAAAATTACTCAAATCACCATTCCACACTAAGCCAGGAGGCCTGTTGGGTAGAAAAATGCTTTTTCCCCTCACATTAATATCACCCTAAAATATCCCCAAAGCACCACCACTCATCTTTGAAGAGCAGTACACTTTCACTGCCATTGCCCAGAGCAATGGGAAGGCCTCTGGCTGAACTGCAGCTATTTTGGCATTTGCAGAGTCATTTTATTTAGTTACAAAGTCGTTGCTGCAAGGTTGGCATCTGCAACAGTGAAACATGCTAGTGCTCCAGAAGCAAACGAGGGAAAAACCTTCCTTGCTGCAAGGCAGTCCTGTCCTGCCAGTCACCACCCACCCTTTAGGCACTCACATTTCTCACCCAAAGCCAAAATTACACTTTTTACTCTGTAGGTGCTGGATGATGCACCTTTCCCTGCCACACAAGCCATGCATCCCCCCCAGTGAGCTTTATCTAAAGGATGTGAAGTCACAGCGTGTTGTGCTGGGGACACGTGCAGGGGACAGGAGCAGCACCCAGCCTGGGTGAGGAGCATCTTCCAGGCTGGTGTGGGGGCTATGAGGCATGGCACAGGCAGGACAGGTTTGTGGCCCAGGAGGAAGCACCACACCAGGCCTCAGCAGCCCATCCACGGTGGAAACCTACACCCTCAGCCCTACACATTTCTGTGGGGGTCTCCTGAGACAGACACCACCCCGAGCCAGCCCCCCATGCCGCAGCAACAAGCCACCTTCCTGTGGTGGATGGTGAAAGCCACATTAGCCACCGCAGGGAGGCTTTTGCTAAAAAGCTGCACGGAAGGGACATCATCTCATCTAACACACCCCTGCAATGTCTAGCTGAAACAAAATTAACTGAGAACTAAGTCTCAGGGCTTCTCTGTTTCACTCTGAAGGGGCAGTTTATTTATTTAACAAAGCATGCTGCCAAACATGTTCTTCAGCAGAGCTGCCTGGGACCCCGGGTGAGCTCGGCTCGGATTTGCAGCACAGACATATTTTCCATCTGCCTGGCAGGAGCTTCCCAGCACTGCCTCTCCCCAGGCTGCCAAACTAGGTCAGGCTCTTGCTGCCTTCAACTTGCTGTGGATCCAGGCAAAAAAGCACCAGTAACCACAAATCCCCAGTCACACCTGGACCTGCCTGGCAGGACAGCTGTATTTTCAAGCATCACTTCATCCCTGGCCCTTCTCTGGCCCATACCCCAGCACAGCTGCCATAGGGCAGGTTCAGCATAAACATAAATGCTTTTTCTTCTCAACATCATTAGTGTTTGGGGAAAGGGCTGTGGCTTCCCAGGCCAATCCAACTGCCACCCCTGGCAAAGCCCACGGGAAGTTTTCATCTGGCTTCATAGTTAACCTGTGGCAGAACCTGTGCACATGCAACACCTTGAGCCTTTTGGCTGCCTCCAGCCCTGCACCCAGGCCAGAGAGGCCCTCCAAGAGAACTGTGTTCCTATAAAATTTATGGTAACAGGCAAAAAGTGAGAATTCGTATTCAACTGATCTCAGAGCTCATGTCTGGGAGTGTCCCCACTTGAGCTCACCCCAATACCAGGGGGCAGTGGGGCTAGGGGCTGTATGGCAGCTTTTCTAAAACAGCCCTTAACCCAGCAAAATTTGTGATGACTGCACGGGTTTGGGGAGGGGAGCTGTTCTCCTGGGGGTTGTTCAGTGGCAGGGAACATTGCTGAGCCAGCTGGAGGTCAGGGCACCAACTCTGAAGGAGCTCTGTGGGACCATTAGCACAGCACAAAAAGTCCTGTGCTTCCTCAGCCAAACATTCCCACCCCTCCCAGGAGCTGCTGAACTGACTACAGCTCACAACGCAAACTGTATACACACTTCATTTATACTTTATATCTATTCCCAACATGTTCCAACAGCAGATGCAGAGGAAAGCTTAAAAACAAAACACACACACAACACAACAGCTCCGATAAGGGTGAATTCTGGCAAAGTAAGGAGTCATAATTCCAGAGTGCTCCAAATCAGCCAATAACCTGCACTGAACATAAGATTTACTGGCTGGAGAGCAGCAGGGAAGGATCTGGAACCTGTCACTGAGGACACACCTGTCCCAAGCTCCACATAAGATCCCAGCTGGAACAGAGCAGGAACCACACATCCACACCCAGGACCCACAGGCTGCAGCCAGGATCACCAGCAAGGCACCCTGTGCAGGCAATGACAGTCCCAGGGGCATCACTGCCCTCCTGGCAGGGTGATGGGTTCCCTGTATCCTCCCCCACTGCCAGCCCAAGCACCCGAGGGGCCAGGCTCTGTGTCTGGGTCACCCTGCAGTTGCTGTTCAAACTCTCCCCTCCGCTCCTTTAAAAAGACGAGTCTGGCCCATAAAACCCCAGCAGCATCACAAAGAATCCCACAAAATAGGGAGGGATGGAAGGGGAGGGCAGGAGGCAGTAGGGTCAGAAAACTCTTGAACCCCCATTCTCCTGTCTCTGCACTCCCCTGGAGGCCATCAGGGAAACACTACCTTTGGTCACATATTTTCAGTCACAACGCATTTGCAAATTCTGGGTTTAACAGGCTCGTTTAAGCCTGGACACCAAGACTGCTCAGAGCTATTGCACCAGAACTTGCTGCTGCAAAGTGAGGGGTCGGGGATTGACTGCAACTCAACACTTTGGTGCTGGCACAGCCAGCTTTTCATCCTGTGACTGCTCAACTCTGGCTTCACCCACCACTTCCAGGGTTGCTCCCCTACCTTAAACAATTTCCAGGGGGTTGTAAATACTTTGCAAGCTTAAAACAAAATCTCAACCCTTTCCAAAGACAGAAACATTCCTGCCCTACCATCTCTATGGCAAAGTCTGCATTTTGCCTCACACAACCACCTGAACCAGCACTGAGGTGGATGCAGCTTCCCCTCACAATCTGCATTTGCAAAGCTGCTGCTTCACAGCAATGTCTTTTATTTCAAGCCTAGAGTGATCTGCCATTCCTGTTTGTCTAAGCTGTTTTAGAAGCAAGTTTCCACCCTTTGGACAAGATTTGATTCCCTTGCTCCAGGACCAAGACTGAAAGTTGTTCCCCAGTCTGATCCGTGTTACCCATCCTCTTACAAGTTCTGCTTGTTTGCAGGCAGTGGCTACAGCAGAGAAACACAGAACCAGTCAGAAATTATCCAGGCAACTCCTGAGCGTCTCATATGAGGCTGCAAGGGAGACAGAAAGGGAAAAGCTCTCCAAGCATCAAGAGCTTTCCAGCCATATGTGCGTAAAGATGCCACGTGACAGGGGAAGAGGCGCAGACCCATTACACAATAATAAAAATATGCCTTTGGCAACCTTGAGCCAAAGCCTGGAGCTGCAGCAGGAAGCCAGCAATTGGAGCAAAAAGGAGTAAAATGTTAATAAAATAGAAAGGCTAGAGAAGTCAGTATTGCACACCCCTCAGAAGGACGCTGCTGTGGCAGGACGGGGCTGGGGCTCTGCGTGTGACATGATCTGCAGCAGAACATCTGCTCAGACTTGTGCAGGTTTCCAGCGCCTGTCAAGATCTCACTGAAGAGATTAGTCTTGGTGAGTAGATTCACTTTTCCTTTTTTTTCCTCCCTCCTCTTAACCTTAACTTTGAAAACTTACCAAATAAGGTCTAAAACACTGAGCACTCAGGTTTCCAATGCCTGTACAGGAATCTGCAAAGGCAACAGTCAACAGTTAAAATTAATCCTCCAGGAAGAAAACATTCCTCTGACTTTTGCTGGGAGCACCCATCTCGTACAGCAAAACCACAGCCTCTCCCTTTGTGCTGGTACCAATTACCAGGTTCTGTAACAGGGTTTTATCACAGAGCTGGGAAGGGTTTGCCACAGGCATCCCTAGCAGCCTAAAGCTGAGGCACAGAAGAGGCATCACTGTCACTCTCCTTCCTTTCCTTTGACCTCACTTTGTGCAATAGCAGATAACACGTTAAACTCAGCATCTGGTATCACTACTTCATTGGCTTTTATCATAAATTAAATGCATTCATTTCAGCTGCTGTCACCTGCAGCACACCTTATTTTATCTAAATCAGCCTCATGTGCCCGAGGGCTCCTTGTGCCTCCACCCTGGTGGTGCTACAGGGCAACCACCAGAGCCGACAATTATGCTCACAGCAACAATGGATGTTTTGAAGACTAATTAAGAGGCCTTGAGCTACAGTGGGAAATTGTGAAGCAGGACGATGTTTGGGGTTTTTTTTGTTTTAGAAAGCCCTGAGTATTGAAAGGATACATAGCAGAAAGTCTAAGTTAGTTGTTCACTGCTGGGTCCCCTCTCAGGGTAGTAGACCATCCTGCTCCTCCCTCCCCCCAAGCAGCAATTCCCCCCAGACTCCCTTCTCTTCTCCTCTGAGCTTTTCCTCCCTGCAGGCAGGGACACGCCACCACTGTGTAGCTCCAGCTACAAGGAGCATGGACAGAAAAACTATTAGAGAGCCTAGGTTTGCAGTTCCCCTCCACAAATGCTCCATGTGCTACAGAAGCTCAGGGGATGCTCAGATTTCACCAAGGAGGGGTCAGGTTCAAATCCTGCTGAGTGTACACGTGTCTGCTTCAGAACAGGCTGTTCAGGGCAGCTGGGGAGTCATGCAGCCCACCCACTCCTGGCATTTCTCCATCCTGAGGAAACCTACACCCCCATCTCCCCTCCCCAGCCCCTGCATCAGGGAGAGCCAGGGTGCAGGGCAGCCTCTGCAGGGCTGCAGAGAAGGACTCAAAGTCTCAAGAAATGACAACAAAATGTCCTAAAACAGAAAGAGAGTGTCTCATAAAGGCCATGGGACAGAGTCAGAACATCCCATATCAGAAACATTCTTGCTTTGAATCGTTCATTACATTTTATGACATAATTATAGTGAAGGCCTCTAAACTTGTGGCTTGTTAAGAAGTGAAAAGCCAGTAAACAGCTCTGCATGTTCCTCACTTGCAAATCAGAGACACTCTGTCTTTATTGCTTTACTTTATACTTTCTGTAACGTTGTGCTCCAGCTCTAAGATTCAGGAGTCAACATATTCCAAAAACACTAATTTCCTGGTTTACTTCCTAATAAGTATTCCCCAAAATTACCCAGTGGGGATCCACAGCACAGTTTTATGGAATACATAGATCCCAGGGGATACCCTGGACCCTCAGCAGCAATTTCCATTGATCTGGCTGCAGGACATGGTGCATGCTAGTGAACAACAGGGATCAGTCATGGCCAAAAAGTCTCCAAAACCCTGTTAACAAAGCCATTAATTAAAATGTCATGCAAAAAGTAAGACCTCAGCTGATACTATGATGCTTGGCCCCCAGTGCCAGGCCTGCTGCCCATACTGCAGAGAGGAAAGATGCTAATCTGTTTCCAATTTGCTTTTTGGAGTTCATCATACATTCTACATGGAGGAGCAATTTTCCTTTTAAGGTGGAACAGCATGAGGTTTGTTTTCTTTCAAACAGATTTCTTTAAGAGGTTATTTATAGATCCTCTTGTGAATGTGACTGTGCTTTGCATCCCACATCACAGAAGTGTGTGTGGGATGAAATGTTCTTGTGGAGCTGTTAATTAATACCGACTCAGGAGCTGCTCCAGTGCATGGCTCCAGGTAGTTGAATGTTCCTTGTCTACCCAAGTACCAATACCACTAACATCCCAGCCTCGGGGTATTTTGTTTGCCAGGTCAACTAGCTGGGTTGTCTGAAGGTAACAGAAGTACTCATGGTAAGAGACTAAAAGAAGGAGCTGTCTTTCTGCCCTGTGCTCCCTCTTGCCCATTTTCCCTCTACCTGAAGCAGTCCCAGCTTTTTTCCAGGTTATTCTCCACAATGACATTTTTTCTTGCCACAACTTACTAACATTATCTACCTCCAGGCACCTCTCTCTTCTCTTCTGCCCTATTTAATGTGGTTAGTGGAAAGCAGGGATGGAGCTTTCTTTAGGACCTCCCAACTCCACAGACATTTTAACATTTTGTTTCCCTTTCCATCAACCAAAAAGCCTTTATTCAACTGTCCACATTAATACTGGCTGGTGATTTCCATCTCATGAGGCCAATGAATTAACACTTTCCACCAGCAGCAAATCAACTTAGGTATAAGAAAAACAAAAGAGCTAAAGAACAAAATGGCTTAGCAGCCAAATCCAGCCCAGAGATCTGTTTTGCATTTCCCATTTCTCTGCATGTTCTTAATCACACGTGTTGCAGAACTGGGGAGCTCCCATTTGGCATTAATATGTAGCGTATTGCTCGCTGAATTTGGAGCATGTAATCTGCATTTCTGCTCCCTTCAGGAGCTGATACCAGGATGAGAGCACTAAGGCCAACATGAAATTTATACAATACTTTAAGCATCTTATTTCCAGTGCAGAAGTTAAGCAAAATGCTACTGCTAAAGCCTCACGGTATTTGGCTTAATGCCACACAGAACCTTGCCTGGCAAAAAAAGCCACCAACAGACTGAAAGGTCTGGGATATCCCAGCTCATCTTTTACTACATCTGTATTTAACTACAAATCTGCTCCAGAACTAAAGCTTGAAGAAATAGGTGAAAGGCAGTTTGCTTGCTTCTCAGTCCTTGCTTATATTCTGTATTTCATTAGAAGGACTTCAGGATGTGATATGAAAGCCCATGTAAATCAATGATTCTTAAAATATTTAACTCTCCACAGCCAGAGGTAGCTGTAATAAGGGAAAAGGCTAAATTTCACAAGCATGTTTTCCATCAAATAAGAGTGTGCACCTCTTAGCCTGAGGGTAGGAGTTGCATCAAAGTGATACATGGCTAATTCCTTTAGAAAAAAAAAATCCTTTAGTTTTACCTTGATCTCTCCTAATCAAAGGCCAACTGAGCAAACAGTGAACCAGCCAGATTTGTATGGGGGAGTTTTAGGCTTCATGGCTCATTTCTCCAAGGGCTACTTCAGCTACAGAAGCTGAAAGAAAGAAATCGGCCCAGGGGATGCCTTTCCTCCCCCATCAGCTTGTTTCCAAATTCATGCAATTGGAAAAGGGCCCAACTCCATCAGTCTCTCCCCTTGGCTGTGGTCAATGCCCATCAGGGATCACCCTCTGGGATGCTGGTGGCCATGTTCATAACCTCCCTCTCCAGAAGAGCAAAGGGAGGAAAATAATCCTCATCCTGGGCAGGGGGAGGCCTTCTGCTCTGGGGAAGGAATGGCAGGAGCACCTTTACCCATGGGTACTCAGCAACTGATGCTGTAGGGGACATTCTATTTTACTGTATCTGTAACTAAATTCTATTTTGAGTGCTTCTAATACACAGAGTCTTGGGGGGGTGATGCATGAAGACAGGCTCTCAATCAATCATCCTGATTTTGAGCATCCTCTCCAAGCTGCTGGTACATCTGAGCATTATTTCAAGATGCACTGGAGTTACTCAGGAGCTGCACGTGGAGCACAGCTATTTCCAAACAGCTCCATGTGCAGAGATCCAGAGGGATATTTTACTGTATAAAAACTACCCTGTATCATTAACTAGCTAAGAGGCTCGATTCACACTGTCAGGCAAAACACAGTAAGGACTGCCCTGGCCCAAAGTCTCCACAAGCCCATCTCCTAAATTCAGCCCTGCATCACACAATGGGTTTTGTGCTTGGTAAGGAGCCCCAGTGGCCCAGCCACAGGGCAGGTCTTACTGGGAAAGTTTACACCAAAAGCCTTTACCCTTCCTCCCCTCCGCTAGCCCCAAGCAGCTGCTTTCTGCACCCCTCTGCCACTGCTACTTGTGCTTTAGGAGAAAGGAGGCCCAGGAAACAACACAAAATGAGGGATGGTCACACTTACAGACCTAGAGAAGAACAAGTTTGAAAATAAAATAATTAAAAAAAATTGTTGAACCTAGAAAACTCCATGAGACAAATCCTTGAATTCGTGTCACACCAAAACGAACAGCTCTCCCAACCTTGCCAAAGAAAAAGCCCAACTATCTCAAATTTTCCTGGAAGTCTCTACAACACACTGTCCCAATGGAGTGGACACTGCCATACCCACATGTCCTGGCTACCACATGTTAACAGCCACATCCCATCTCCTCTTTACAGGCTGCACCATGATCTCTGCTGTCCTCCTCCTCTGGACTGTGCCCTGCGTGGCAAACCACATCCTCGAGGGCTTTGCCAAGGGAGGGCTGCAGGAAGGTCCTCAGTTGGCATGCAGCCTGCCAGGACCCCCCGGGCCACCCGGCCCCCCTGGTGCACCTGGGGCTCCAGGGACAGTGGGCAGGATGGGCTTCCCAGGCAAAGATGGCAAGGATGGCAAGGATGGGGATAAAGGCGAGCACGGCGATGAAGGTAAGAGAAAAGCACTTCTTAACACAACAAGGGTAAAACACAAAAGCAATAGTGCAACAGTCCAGTTAACAGTAACCTGTCACCCCAAATCTGAGCCCTGTGACAGACAACATCTCAGCCAGCTTCCAGATATCTCTACTCTCCCCTCTCCAACATCTCACACTTATCAGCTCCTGCCAGGAGGGGAGGGGGGCTCAGCCTCACGTTATTTGCTGATAGCATCTTCATGCTGTATGTGATTTCTGTTGGCTTCATTCTGTTATGAAGTGAGATTCTCCCTGTTCCAACGTATGCTCTCTAGATGAGAGAAAGTGGTGGTGTCTGACTCCTGCTCTCAAGTGAAACTAAGTCAGGGGAAAAAAAATTAGTACTTGCCCCGGAGCCCTCTGGCTGGGTGACAGGCACTGCTCTGACCACACAATCTAAATCGAAGCAAACAACAGCCTTTTTTTACTTACTAGAACTCTCCTCCACCTGCAGCCTTGCAGTCACCAGGCAGCAGAACCAGCTGTGGTGAGGAAGCAGCGATTTCCCGTGTCCGCACTAGAGTGCACTCCTGATTCAGCATAACCACATCGTGCCAGAGCTGCCTCTTCCTCTCTTCTCCCACCCCCGAAACATGGAATCTGGAAAGCAGATTTCCACCCACAGCTGCATTGAAATGTAGTCTTGCTACTGCATGTCAAGAGACAGGGCATAAATCCCCATGAATTTTTCTTGTATCAGACTCTACCACAATCAGCAGCTTCAGCATCACTGTGACAACCCAGCTCATCAACTCATTTCCCATCTCAGGACAGGCCCTGCACCAGGTTCATGACTGACTGGTTCATCCCACAGCCAGGCTGGACTTTTTATTACACCTAGAATTATTTTTAACATTAAATTGTTGTTTAAAAAAATGTGAAAAAAAAAAAAGATAAAAGAGGAGAGAGAGGAGATCAAAGTACCCCATCTGCTCAAAGCTAGGTTCCAAAAGCTTCACAAACCTGTTCCACTCTTGAAAAACCCAAACACCTAAAAGCTTGTTCATGGCTACTTTTAGAATTAATTACTCTTTTCTCAAGTGAGCCAGAAAATTGAACCAGCCTTTTGGTTTTTAAAAGGGACAGACTGTCCTGCTCCCGAGTCCCATTGTTAACGTGCCAGTTACCTACACCTAACATCACTTGTCAGTCCTAACAGATGTCCAGCCCCAAGTGGTATTTCATCAGGATTCCCACCAGCAAGTTTTTCCTCCCAAATGAAAATACACCCCTGCAATGATACAACCCCTTACCATTTACCATATCATCTCTTTCACTGAAAAATTTACAATATTATTTGTCTTCTAGGTCCACAAGGCAGAACAGGAAACCCTGGCAAGCCAGGACCAAAGGGGAAAGCTGGTGCTATTGGCAAGGCAGGGCCACGAGGGCCCAAGGGTTTAAAAGGTAATCCTGGAAAAAATGGAGCACCGGGAAAGAAAGGGCCCAAAGGAAACAAAGGTGAGGCTGGGATGCCAGGACCCTGCACCTGTAATGCAAACAAAGCCAAATCTGCCTTCTCTGTGGCTGTCTCGAAGAGCTACCCAAGGGAAAGGCTGCCCATCAAATTTGACAGGATCCTGATGAACGAGGGAGGACATTACAATGCTTCCAGTGGGAAATTTATATGCAGCATCCCAGGTATTTACTACTTCACTTACGATATCACTTTGGCCAACAAGCATTTGGCCATTGGCTTGGTCCACAACGGGCAGTACCGGATCAAGACTTTTGATGCCAACACTGGGAACCACGATGTTGCCTCTGGATCCACCATCCTTTCTCTGAAGCAGGAGGATGAGGTGTGGCTGCAGATCTTTTACTCAGAACAAAACGGGCTCTTTTATGATCCCTACTGGACAGACAGCTTATTTACTGGCTTTCTGATATATCCTGATCAAGATTATCTCAATGAAATATAGGATTAGAAGCCAGACTCTGGGAAAAAAATAGGAAATGCATGAGACCTCAGTCCAGCAAATTGTAGCCTGTACATGGATACAAGTGGGATTATCCTACAATTCCACATTTTTGGCACTAAAAGCCTGTATTGGCTATTTAGATATTGACTTGATGTCATCAACACAGGGTACCAGGAC
Organism: Apus apus; assembly: GCF_020740795.1. Classification (NCBI taxonomy): domain Eukaryota; kingdom Metazoa; phylum Chordata; class Aves; order Apodiformes; family Apodidae; genus Apus; species Apus apus. Next base: position 11,654,706 of record NC_067294.1, on the reverse strand, counting down.
CAGCAGGACTCACCTTTAAGCAGCCTCATGAATCTCTAAATCTCAAAGCCACCCATTTGTTTTCTGTAAGATTGCAACATGCATGGACATGTAACTCAAGTACTAGTGCAGGGTGCTTTGAGTATTATAGTACTACTAAAAAGCATGGACACCAACAGCCATTCCCTGGAAGCTTAGCTCAGAAGTGCCACTGATGCTAAAGGTAGTACCACTGCACTGCCTCCCCCTACACCCCTTAATGGTAATAATACTTGTTAGTACAGTTACATTTTACCAGCTACTTAGGAGGCAGGAAGTTGTCAGCTACAGTTGTAAAAGTAAGAGCAGCTCTCAGCCTCAAAGCAGTACTAATGAGCAAAGGCATCCAGTCTAAATAGGAAGTGACACAAAAGAGAGATCTCATTGCTAAGGTTCCAGGTAAGACACGAGCTGCTGCACTGAGCATCACTGGTGTTCCTCAGACTTCAGTCTTGATGTGCCAGTGCTGGAGCCCTGCACCTGTGACCAGAGCCTAACCTGGACAGTGCAAGCCAAATATCTGTGGGTCTTCCACCCATGGCACAGGGTGAACTTTGCAGGTAAGACTCAACTGTAAAAGACAGCGTGAACCTTCACACCAGAAACAGCCTCATTAATAACCCCCTTCCTCTATCCCCACCAGCCTTTGCTGGAACTCATGCTGCTGCCAAGATCCCCCTCGAGGGCTTACTGCTACAGATAGGGTCTGTCTTACTGATGCTTTGCTTTTTCATGTTGTATATCAAATATTACAGATGCTCCAAAAATCAATTGTATTGTTTTGGGAAAACAAACCAAAAAAAACCCACAAAAAACTACAACAACCACAGAAAAATCAAAAGCCAAACTTTTGCTCAACTGAGATTTTTGCTTTTGCTAAGCCAAGTTTAGCTTTTTTTTCCCTTCCTCCTCTGTATCAACAAATACAGGAAATGCTCCAAAATGTTTCACTATTACAAGAGCAAAGTTCTCCTGCTATAAAGCCACTCAGTCTGGCTGCCTTGCCCCAGTGTCCAACATTCTATAACAGGTTTCTGTCTCAGTAGCCAGACTGATGGATTCTCTTCCTCACTAAGAGATGTATCGCCTTGGTTTTCCAGTCATATTCTCACCTCCTTTATCACTTGATGAAAACTCATGATCTTCCAGTTCCTCTAATCCTCATATTTGGGCATTGAAGGAATATTCCATAAGAACAAAGATTTTTTTAGCCTTACTTTTACAAGTCAAAATATTTGCATGATTTTTGTGAACTACAGTAACTGTGTTATATCTTACCACAATATTTTCAAATACATTTCATAAAATAAAGCTGAACAAAAATGCTGCTGGAACACTCTTGATATTTATAAAAGGGGTATCCCAGAGGGTATTTCAAAACTGTGTTACAGATTCCACAGACATTGTTGGGTTTGGCTAGCGATGGATTTTGTAGGGGCTGGTGTAACAAAATTCTTTCCTCCCTCCTGGCCTAGCAAGCCAAGGAATGCAGTTTTCTGCTCCCTCTGCAAGAAAATGTACAAGGTGGAAGAATAAGATCTGGCCATTCCCCTGAAGCTGCTCAGACAGATGGCAGGTCCCTTCGCTGACTGTGAGTGCTCAGCTAGTGTATTTCTCTTTCCAAAACTCACTCATTTTGAGTGTCATGGGGTACATTTTTGCAGGCAGTTTCCCAGCAGCAGCAGCTGCTTGTCCCTCAACACCCAGCCTGGCAGCCCAGGAGCCAGTGGGGGAAATAGCTCAGTCAAAAAGCAGTTGAGTTGAGCACAGTGTCTGCCCCAACACAGGTCCCCAGAACCCGCACATGTTAGAGGAGGGTGCCTGAGGGCAGTGGTGGGACATAGGGGAGGATGTTGCCACTCAGCACCACCACCCAGCTGTACTGCACCGGTATGGGAAATCACATAGTACAGCTTTAATTAACCCAGTAGCACTCACAGCCCACTGCTACCCAGAGAGATCTTGCTTCCCTCCTCAGTCTTCCCCTCTAAATTCAATGCATTGCCAATCCCCAGAAGTGGGTATTTTTCAAGTGTTTTTTTATTTATTTCCTGTTTGTTTGGGGTTTATTTGTAGTCAGGTTAGTTATCCACTGATTTTATGAGCTAAACCCACTTGGCACAAGGCAGGTACCAGAGCTGGGAAGTCACCACAGGGAATATGCCTAAGAAGAGGAGGGTGGAGGGGAAGCAGCAGTGAGTAATTAGATCAGCTCAGCCACGGTTCTTCCTTGTTATCTCCAAAGAAGGCCCCAGCAGGGAGTGTTTCCTCCCAGCATCAGCCCTCTCAGGAGGACACAAGCTGGTTTCTCCAGATGAAAACCAAAGGAAGTTATTAACTGTCTGGAAAACCACCCTTTTTGTCCTAGTGAAAAGGAAAATATGCAAATTAGTCTAAAGTCCGGAATATAAAAATGCAAATTATAAAGAGAACCACTGAGTGCTCAGTTCAATAGCACTTGCTCTCAGTTTGGGGCCTCAAGGTTCATCCCACAGGAGCAAACACGACCACTGGTCCCAGCCTGCTCCTGTCCAGGGAGCTCAAACCCCAGCCCTGGGCATCTGCTGGCATCCAGGACTCTGAGCAACAGAAAACCCAGACTAATAAAATACAGCAGGCAAGAGGGAGAGAAAAATCTTCTCTAGATTGTTTAACCTCCCATTGGGCTGAAGTAATTTAATGATACCATGTATTGTATTTCTGTGAAAGAGGTACAAGCATTTGCAATGATACATGTGTGTTCCTCTGAAAAAGACTGATTTCCTCTTATGATGCCTTAAGAGCAACTTGCAAGCTAAACAAAATGTCTCTGCTCAGCCCAATCCTGCAATAAGAATCACCCCTAGCAGCTGTGGGCACACCTCCTCCTGCCTCCCCCAGGAGAAGAGGCAGGGAAGGGCAGCTGGCAAGGTAAAAGTGTCTGGATCACTACAAAGCCAACCACTGAAATACTAAAAGGGGGGGAAACCCACTCCCCCCCCAAAACAAACAAACAAACTCAAAATGAGCTCAGACTTTAGAGAATTCTAAAACTAACACATTCTGGTTTGTTCTTGCATCTTCAGGCTGCATTTGTGTTTGTGCTGCCTTTGTCCTCCAGCCAAACAGCTACTTACTGTGTTTTTAAAATGAAATTGAGATTTACTTAAAGCCTTTTCATACCAAAACCAAAAAGTTTCTGGAAAACCACCAAATAAAGAGCCCTGGTTTTCACAGGTAAGCTGTCTCAAGGGAGCACCACTCCCACACAGGCTGCTCACCCCAGTGCAGATGCCTGCACCTCAGGCATGGTGAGGGAAGAGCTGGGAATGGTGGTAGCTGGGCAGGCAGAGGCCATCAAGAAGGAAAGAGAAATGTCCTGGCTGAGCAGGATGCCATCCACCATCCTTGCACAAGACCTGTTATGTTGCAGCACTATCCTTCACTGCAAGTGTCAGAGCTGCCCTTTGCACCACACTCTGGCTCACAAGTCCCTCTGACACACCCAGTGTGCCAGGGCATGGAGGCAAGGAAAGCCAGGAGCACCCACCTTCAGTGATCAGTTAGCAACAGAGAAAAGGCTCAGCATGGACCTGGCTGTGAACACATGCTCCTGCCCAAGTCCCCTCCAAGGCAGAGGAGTGTTTCTATGCCACAGGAATTCATCTCTGCTCTCTCTCCCATGTCCATCCCCCTTGACATGCAGACCAGGCAAATCACTGCCTTCAAGACTTGGTCACATGTTCTTTCTCAGGGACTAAGGAAGATCCAGGTGCATTTATCAGTCACCCTGGTTTGCTCTGCTTCCCAGGTGAGCCAGCCCCCAGTTACACCAGTCAATGATAACACTGCAGAGCCCTGGGGGCCACGGGGCTGCTGGCAGCTCTGGGCACTGTCCCCACTGCCCTTCCATGGCCTGGCTCCCAACCCCTGCCCACTGCCAAGGTAATTTATGCACTTGAAACAAGTCCAACATTAGAAACCGCAGAGTTGCATCAGGACAACACAAGCCCATGAGGCACAGCTCCCCATGCCCCACTCCAGCCCTGCCATGGCCCTGCCATTCCTCCCTGTGTTTTTCAGCATCAGTGTGGAGGAGAGACCAGGTTCCCTGGGTGCTTGACAGGCAGGTCAGGAAGTGAAAGACCTTTACAAGGAAGGGCATGTTCATAGCGGTTCTAATTTCCACAGAAATCACTGACTGAGAGGAGGAATAAGGATGAGCACTCAGCCCAGGAAGGAGCAGGGACAAGGGGTGCTTGAAGGGGAAACACAGGGAGGCTGACTCATGCACAATTCCCCTTCTCAGGCATGAAGCTGAGATATTGCAGGCTGCTGGGCAACAACAGCTCTCAGTGCCCCACAGCAAGACACAAGCATCCTGACTCAACCCATTCAGCAACTCCAGAAAACAAGAATCTACAACCACTTAAAAGCCTTTGAATAAAACAGGTTCTCCAAGGTACACAAAAATGCAACACTATTTTCCTTAAACCCCATGATACTATCAATAACAGTATTTTTTCTTCTTTCCTTGCACTGTCTCAGGCTTAGCCTGGCATGGATACACATCCAACAGCAGCTCACTTGGCTTAAAGTGCTTCATACTAGCCAGGGTTCCTAATTACAGCTCCTGAGAACAGTCCAAACCCTATAATACTTTCTTTAAAATAATAACAATTTACAACTTGCTTTACTAACAACAGATAAAAACAGGTTGCAGCTCTCTGAACACATGAACCCCCCATGGAAAGGGGCAGCCCTGCTCTCACCCTGCCCTTACCTCTGCCATCTGGGAGGGCACAGAGCTCTTATACCTCTAATAAGTTATGTGTTAAATCTGATCAAGCCAAGTCAGTAAAGTGTAGACAAAGCTTCATACAGCTTATGGGATCTTCCCTGGAGCATATTTTGCTGGATCAGCAAAATCATTGCACAGTTCCACCAGTTTTGGCTCTTGGAAGAAATAGGACAAGGCAGAGTTAGGCACAACTCCCCAGACACATCATCCCAGGTTAATACTACTGAAAGAAGAGGCCTTGCTTACCTCTTGCTGCTCAGGGCTATCCCTCCTTGCTGCTTACTTTGTGCTGGCTTCCAATCTCTCTCTGACCAGTATCATTCTCCAAAATTGCAGAAAACTAACATAGTAAAGAATAAAATGTCAATGAAGTAGATCAGCTAACAAAAACACATGATAAATTACAGAGGGACTACATGGGGAGAGCAGCAGAAGGTACAGAGAGACATAGAGAACCAAGCTCATAAAGCTCTACCTCCTCACAAGCAGGAAAAAAAAAAAAAAAGCACCCAAACTGGCTTAAATTAGTGCTCAAGTTGCTGCTGAGCCAATCAAGCTCTGGAGACCTGGTGAAATAGGAGGCACCTGGGCACTAAAAAGCTGAACTGCTCACCTAGAGAAGGAGGAGTTCTGGGGTATGTTGGGCCCTGTGCAGGTATGAGGTGGTCTCTGTTTGCTCTAATCTGGTTAGTTATAAGAGAACTGCTTTTGCACCTTCAGTAGCAGGTGAGGTTCAGGGGCAGAAGAGTGAACAAGTGGCTTTTGGGTGTCTTCCTGACACACACAGTCTCTGAAGCAGGAGCAAAGGCAAGACCAGCTGGTGCTGCCTGTGTTATACCTGAGTCTTGACTAAAAAGCCCATTTTTTTTTCTACCCAGGCTTGACCAAGAGCAGCTTAGCTCTTTGCTGACATGGGTACAGACTCTCTCTGTACTTTGTGCTGTCCCCTTACCACAGTATTTCCACTGCTTTGCTTCCTTAGCTGAGCCCCTGCCTCTCCTGAGCCCTTCATGCTGCAGGTAAGATATGGGTTGCCTGAGCCACTTTTTGGTCACTTTGTGGTTGGTGTCCTTAGTTATTTTCAGATACCTTTGCTTTCTAAAAGCAATTTAATTGCCCCAGCACTCAGAATAGTAGTACTAGTGGTAAAGATGGTAACTTGATTAATTAAACTGATTTTGTAATGGGGAAAAAACCCTCAATATTAACAACTTAATTGACTTGACTTACAAACTCAACTTGTATCAGTAAATTTTACTGACTTTGCACCTTGCTTTACCCAGCCATGATTTACTAACAATGAAAGGGTAATGTAACACTTCTCAAAGCTAATAGAAACTCTATGCAAACCTACTTTGGGAAACTCAGTGGGATTTTACTTTTATCTGTCTATTTTCTCAAATGCTTGAAGATTAAATCAAAACACTTCTGTTCAGGCCAAAGCTTATATTTTAAGGCAAACTTTGTTACTTCAGAACCTGATGAGGATTTCAATGACCCTTTTGGATGGAAAAGATCCACTGCAGCTGTCAGTTTTTACAATACCAATGACCTGATGTCTGTATATTGTTCACTTGACTATCAGATGGAATAGTACTGGATTCCATGTTCATGTATGTGGCCTTGCTTTCTTCAAAATAAAGCAATTCCAAGGTTCAAGGCTATGTCTGAGCTCTTATCAGGTCCAGAATTACTGTTCTCTCTTCATTTGCTGCTGTGAATGTTTTATTATATCAAAGACACTGTTGGTTGGATTTATTTTTTTTAAATCAACAGGGCAGTTTATTTGAGCCCTGCTAACAGCCATGTTACAGAAAGGAGAACCTCAGTCATTATTTGTTTCCATTTATAATATCAGTGCAGTTTCTGAAGGAAACTTTTGATACATCATACTTAATTTATTTTCAAATTGAGTAAGTGAAACACATGGATGATATTCTGGTAAAATAAAATGTTTTGGCTGCAAACATGATATGGAGTAGTTTCATATTTCCTTTGGAATCTCTATTTTTTTAAAAAAAAATCATATATTAAAAATACAATAATTTTAAATCAATAGATGTTATGGACATGAGTTTGTGAGAATTCATGCCATGTTTCTATTATTGAAACCTTATTTCAAAGAACTGATACTCTTTCTTTTAAATAATACTATTGGTTTGATTTCCACTGGGGGGGGAGGGCAGGGGAAGAGAATTGCATAGATATTATACATGTATAAAAACTGTTAGGGAAAATGAACCACAAACAGAGTACCTGTAAAGAAATGCTCTGGCTGTTATTCAAGAAAACTGTTAAGCACCTGTTCAGTTTTAAGCAAAAAGACAAGATATTTTTTTTCTTTGCCTTAATTTAAGGCACATCAGCACTTGAAGGGATACCAGGATGCACTTAAAAGAAAACAGGGAAAATTATTTTCGATGGACACTTGGTGGCAGCTGTTATCTGTAGGCTTAACAGCTCTTGCCACTTCACTTTGCTGCTTCTCTTTTATAGCAGGGGACCGAGCCAGCAAACACAGACGATAAACAACTGGGGTGTATTTTCTCGGGAAGGTTTGGTCAACAACTTTCTTTGATCACAAGAATATTTTTCCAGAAACACTAAAATCAAAACAAATATTTACTTTGACTGAAGCAGGCAGATTTTTGTTGTTTCTTTCCTTTAGTAAAGCAGCTGAGGAAGTAATGTTTTGGGAGGTTCTTTTGCAAATTTGAGCGTAGAATGAATGGCAATTAAGAAAAAAAGTCTAAAAGTGGAACTTAGTTGTTTAAATGGGAAAGCTGTTGCTAGGCCTGGTAAACTTTCTAATGAAAATTCTTCATCCTTAATGGATCAACAATGAGATTTTGGTGAAGAACAGGTTGTGTGGTGATATTTTAGCTCCTGAAATTGCTGGAGTGCTAAGAAAGACTTGTTGAAAGGTTTCAGTTCAATCTGCTGAAATATCCACTCAACTATAAACATGGTCTTCAGGGGCCTGGGAATAAAGTTATGTGGTATCTGTCAGTTTCTGGGGCTCTTTGGGTATAAAACTTGGAGAGGATGATAGTCCTTGGGCTTGCAAGGCAAAGCAGTGACTGACATGGTGTCTTGCAGTTTTAGCCAGGCTGAGGTCTGGTGGGAAATTATCCATCTCCAAGTTGTGTGGCAGCACAGGATGGTCCTGCTTTAGCTGGTGTTGTGCACTGCTGTGACTGGGACAGAACCTGTTCCAGAGACACGAGATATGGGTTACGTGGAGAAGTGCATCCTCGGGTAAATCCCAGCTCAGTGCCTGCACAGGACAGGGTTGCTTTCTGCCACTGTGAGAGCGAAACCTTGACATACGGCCTGCAAGGGAGCTGTGCTCCTGCCAAACCTCACGTTCAGACACAAGCAAGCACTTCTATCTGCAGGTTTCTGGCAGCTTAAGATAAGGCATCTTGTACCGGGAGCCGTGAAGCAAGGAGAAGTCAATCTCTTCTGTTAATACTGAGGATATTTATTGAGTATTCAGGGCCTTCACTATTGGGAGAAGATTTATATTTCGTTTTCTTGGGCAGATTGTTCTAAGACAACTGAAGGCAGCAGCCCTCAGCCAGTGCGCGCGGCTGCTGCTGCTCTGCCCCAGGAGCCGCCGTGCCCGGAGCGCACAGGTGCTGCGGAGGGGGAGGAACTGCCCCTGCCCGGGGCACCCAGCTGCTAATTAGCGCTCATCAACCTCCGAGCCGCACGGACGGAGGGGGCGGGGAAGCGAGGTGTGCTGTCACCCCCTCCGGGACTCGGCGGGGCTCCCCCGCGGAGGTTCCGCGCTCCGGGCAGCGCTTCCGCCGGCGCCGGGCGGTGGCTGCGGCTGCTGCGGCCCCGCCGAGGGGCTGCTCCGGGCTGCTCCGGGCCCGGGGGGGCGGCCCGCGGTGGGGGAGGGTGTTTTGCAGCTCCTGGAAGGTAATAAATAAATCAATACAGCCTCGGCGGTTCTGAGCGGTGCTGGTGGGGCGCGGGGGCCGCGCGGGGGCTGGTGCCGCGGGGAGGGCCGGCGGAAACAGCCGCGGGGCTTGGGGCGACTTGTCCGGTTTGTTCTCCTTCCCAGCAGAGCGGCCCCGTCTCTCTTCCAGACCTTTGTCTGGATGGGAAGAAAAAGGATGGAGGAGCAGTGGTGGAAAGGGGAGCTGGCAGCAGACATCCACCAGAGCCTGAGGATGAAGGTTGGGTCCCGCTTTGTTCCTTACCCTCCTCTCTCCATCTCCCCTGTGCTCTTCCCTCCCCTGCAGAAGCGCCCGGGCACCGCCCTGGGGCTGTTTCACTGCCCGGACCGAGGCTTGGGGTTGGAAAAACTCGGCTGCAACAGACAGATCTCAAAGGTGCAGATTTGCACAGAACTCTTCCCTGTGCTGCGCTTTTTGATCAAGACTTGCTCAAAACTAAACCTGTAGAGACTGCTGCCTAAAAATACCTGCCTGCAACTTTTCGGTAGCTTTCACTTAGCTGGGCTATGGGTGACTCATCGCGTTAAATGCTAAAAGAGGCTGCTGATGCTGACCTGCAACAAATTAACGTATCATAGGACCTGGATAAATACCTTTGCTTCTTTTCTGACAGATTAGCAGACTGCAGAGGAGCAGAAAGATGTACAGGCATGGTGTGTGATGGCTTTTCTAGAGTATCATTTACTGCAGATGGGTTAGAAAACTTGTAAAATGTCCTGCAGTAATCAAAAGACTGGTCGCTGTTTGAGCTGATGTCCTGGAGCAGGGAGAACTACGGCTGTTCGTTTACTTTTCCCATTTCCTTAGTAGACTCCCAACTTTGGAGAAGCTCTAGATGCAGTTAGGTGGGTAACAGAGCCCTCTGCAAATATTGACTATCTGCACTTGGCACAGCTTTTAAGTTACTAGAGTTATGGCCAGCAAAGTTAACACCCAGGACATTCTGTTCCCTTTGTTTTCTTTACAGGCATCTAGCAATAAATTGTCAGGTGATTTAATTGTTATCAGGTCTACCGAGTGGGCTGGGCTGTTCTCATGTCCTCCAGCTGAGGCAGGTCTTCCTGGCTCTACAGCGGGGGAGGAGTAAGGGAGAGAATCCAACTGACAGGGAGATAGAAGGTGGGGAGAAAATTTGACTTTATTTTAAGTGTATCTGCTACCTTTTCTATTCGACTATTTAATTGTTCGGCCTGCTTTTTGGATGTTGTCTGGCGACTCTAGGTTGCTGAAACGTCTTCTTTGTATATAGATACTAACTTAGGCCAGCTGAAATGATCAGACTTATTTAAAGAACCTGCAAAGAGGGAGAAGGGTCTCTGGGCTGCTCTCCTTTTTCTGCTCTGACGAAGCTCTGTGACCCTTTCTGCTCGAACAATTCTTACACTAGTTCTGCTCACTTTGTAAGGATGCTTTTCCTTTTTGAAGGAAGTACTGTATGAGAATCCAGAGTGCATTGGGGAAATACCATCGCACCCCCTAGGGCTTTTTTTTGGTTCACTTTCTGTGGTGGTTTGTTTTTTTTTCCCCCCAAGTAATTCTACAGAAACAACTTTCTGAAACTTGCTGAAGTTTGCTTTTTCTGTCAGAAGTGTCAGAATTTTCTGTAGCGTGTTGTGGACTCCTCAAAAAGATCTTTCAACAGAGATTAGGAAGACAGGTATTTTTAAGGTTCTCAGGTCAGTTTTGTGAGCATGGACCAGTTTTAGAGATACCTGTACAGTGTAGAACAAACTAGGCTTCAGCAGTGGCATTCCCACTAGAGTGTTAGTGCATTATTAATGTGCTAGCATATTAGTGCTGGAATACAGAATATTCAGACAGTGCTGCCCTCAAGCCTAAATGCCCTGTTTGGTTTAAGATACTTGCTGGAGGGTTCTAGTGCAACAGTGTGTGTCTTTGATCTTGGGTGAGAATAAACAGGTTTTAGTGTGTGAATCTGACAGGAAGGTTACTTAAAGATGCTTGTCAAGGAGGTTGAGATGCATGCTGCAGGCTATCCCCCTTTTATCGAAGAACACAAAGTCTGGGTTTAAGGTGATGAATAAAATGTCCCTTTTAAATAACATAACTTTTCTGAAAACAACGGAAGGATCATTAAAAGTACTTTTTCATCAAAACGAACTAAACATGAATATGGGAGATGTATGGCTGCTATTAAACAGCCCAGGTTTTATGTTAACAGCAAAAAAATGCTATGCCATCCTTCCCATCCCCCCAGTTGCATTTGGGAGTTGTTAATCTCATTGGAAGTTGGTGTCTTTTGTGACAGATGTTGTGTGCTGTATCTGATGGGTATGTTCTGCATGAGAGCAGATACTGAATGTGTGTGGTATACCTGGCTTCTGATTCACAGAGGGCTGAAAGATGCTGTGAGGCTTTGTGACTTCCCAAAGGCTCTAGCTCAGTGTGGAGGAAATTAATAGCCCTTGAATTGTCTGGCCAGTAAAATATCTGTGCTGTGGTTATTGTGATGCAGTGTTCAGTATTGTGTTAGCTACTGAGTGTGCTGACCCAGTGGAGCAAAACACTTAAATTCAAAAAGTGCTACACACAGACTTTAAACGAGAGGTTCAGGTATTCCCCTGGATTAGGCCAGAACATTGAACCTGTTGCAGCACTGAGCCAGGAAGGAAAATAAAAACTATTGTGTATGTTTGTACTAGGAGAGCCAAGGAAGGTGCTGTGTGTATGTGCTGGTATTTTCTGGTGCTTCAACTGCTTCTACCATGGCCCTAAGTCAGTGATAATGGAAGGGTGCTGCCTGTGCCAGGGACCTGGCTTTTGTGTCAAGATCGGAGACAATGGAAGTTCAATGGAAGTGGAACTACTGCAACATGTGTGCAAAACTCTTTTGATTACCTCAGTAGCCCTGAATACTCCACAAGCGTGAAAAGTTGAGTAATAAGCGAGTGTTGGGTTGGTTGGTTTGTTTGTTAAAGTTGAGGAAATACTTTGCTCTAGAAAGCAGTCTGAGTCTCACAGAAATAAGTGATATTTGGTTGCTATTCCTCCCCCACTTTTGTGCTTATGTTGAGCTGTTTCCTTCCAGGATATGTCCATTTCCTGCAATTAATGAGAATTTCTAGATCTATTTGCATTTCCCTTTTTATTTATCTCTTGCCAAGCTTCTCAGAGCAGGGTCAAATTTTACAGGACTTGTTTAATTTAAAGGGTTAATAATTGTAACTTGATCTTTTAAAAGGCAGTCCAAATAACTGTCTGCAGTTACTTTCAGCCAGGTGAGGAGAGCTGATGCTCCTTCTGCTGAAAGCAAACAGTCCTTTGCTGTTAAGTAGTAAAAATGTCTGAGTGATTTCCTCGAGGTGAAAGCTCCTCCACACCTGTCTCCCACCTCCTCTTGAAGTTTAAAGAGCTTAGTGAGGAAATGCTATTTACTACTATGATGTTTCATCTGTTCTGACATGTAACATTTCCCTCAGCTTTGTCCATGGTGTCAGCTTGGACTGCAGTCCCTGGAGTCAAATATAATCCATACAGGGTTTGTTGTGAAGGGCCCTTTTCTAGGGCCCTGGTTCTGAGCACTGCTACGTAAGTGCATTTCTTGCAGTTTTAAATAATTCTGTTAGAAGTAGTGCAGGATCCTGTTATTAATTTTGTTCAATAAAAACTTGAGTATAAGACTTCTTGTATGCAGCATATGTCCCTGTATTTTCTGTAGTTTTGGCAAAGGATATGGTTTACTTGACCTGTTGATACCATGTACTGTCCTATCTTTTAGGGCTCTTTGCTTTTTTAGAAGGCTGGTCTTCCTTTCAATGCTTAATTAAATGGTAAGTTTGATATATTCAGAACTGCCTGACATAGCCTGAACTTGAGATTGGTGCAGACTAGACACACTGAAGAGTGGGAAGTTGTTAGGGCATTGCATAGGTGGGGCTTCTGATTTTTGTTTTTAAAACAATGTAGATGAGAACTGCAGGGCTCCCAGATCATGTGAACATGCAAAGAGTTTTGGGCTCTAGTAATTTACTAGAGAGGATAAGACATTAACCTTTAATCTGATTCATCTTTCCAGTTTCAATCAGCTGTAAAACAAAGTAGGTCAAACAGGCATTGAGGTGTATTAATATCGGATTTTATCCAAGACTGAAGGCCCAGCAACAAAAGCATAATCTCTTCACTTAAAATTACACAAAACCTCTAGCTTTTGAAAATCAGTAACAATAGTATTACTGGTTGCTAGCTGTAATTTGCTTATGTTATAGATGGCAGCATGTGCATGGAGCTGAAAGGAACAGGTGTCCTAATAAAGTACATGATTATTCACTATTTCCCTTCTTTTTTCCTTAAAGTTTGAATTTCAATTTTCACACTCCTTTCTCTGATACTTCTCAGATTAGCTGCTGAACTGCTGAATACTTTGAAGTGTGTAAGAAGGACTTAATTAAATGCTTGATAAAATACCACAGTGGAACATGTGAAGTAATGGATTTTCAAGCACAATATTAGTTCAATTTTCCTGCAAATTTTGAACGCCTGGGATTGTTGTGAGGATGCTGAAGGGTGGAGGGGATTCAAGCACTAAAAGCTTTTACATAAAGTTGAAATACTGTCTTGGTCTGCCACATGGGGTTTTTGTGTGACATCTCAGTAGTATGCTGGAAGTTTAATTTCTCTACACTAAGCTCAGATCTGAAGTGATGGAGTCTGCATTTATCTCTAGATATTTTGAAAGACAAAAAGGTGGGTGGGAGGGGAGATGCATGAAGACCACAGAATGTAGTCTGAGACGGCCTCTTATCTAGGTAAAGAGGGGAAAAAACACTGAAGGTGGTACAGTTCTTTGAAAGAGTAAGTCAAACAACCTCATGTAAACCAAAGTCACTGAGAAGGTTGGAGACCTGGCTGGAATTCTTGTCCTTTGTGGGAGATACATGTGAATTTGCTGCTCTTTTTGAGTGTGCAGGAACAGTGGTAACACAAAAATCTTAATTTATGGTTTTTCATTTGCATATCAGTGGATGTATCACAAATGGGTAAGGGCTGCTGCTGGCAGTGCTGATCTAGGCAGTAAAACAAGTTTGTTTAAGCAGTTCTTCTGTCTAACTGATTGGTCATTGTTGAATGAGGGGAGAAAATAAAGAATATATTGCCCTTCCTTATCAGAAAGTATTTGGATCTTAAATTTTCACTGGAGATAATGAGGAACTGTCTGACATCCCTTTTTGAGACATGATCGTGTGAGGTTTGACTCTATTCTAACATACTGAATCTAAATGCTGTGCAAGGCTGGAACTTCTCCAAGGGCCTGATTAAGACTTGTCTAACAGAACTGAAGGGTGCTTAAATAATGGGAAACTATAATTTTCAGGACTCAGAGAGATATGGTCACAGCAGGGCTAAAAAGAGGAGTAATAGATCATGCAGTGAATTCTAGACTGTTCCTTACTGCTGTATTTTCTAACAGTTATAATCATTGGTCTCTCCCTCAGTGTTGTAAGACCGTGTGGTTTGTGCTAGCACAGACAAAGCCAGTGGGGCTGTTTCAGAGACTTGCACCATTTGTTTCTGCTCTGCAAGGAAACACTGCTGGTTCTACCCTAAGAGCACTGTCTTGGCAGTTATCTTTGCCCTTCCCTTTGAGTCTGTGTGGCCATGTGGCCAATTTGAAGATTAGCAAAAGCCAAATGCATCAGCTGTATTCTACTATCAGACTGTTCACAAACACACTTAACCTTTCTGACCTATTAATTAACTGTAATCTGCTGCCTAAGCATAGGAACACTTACCAGCAAGTTTCAGAAGAGTGATTTTGTTACTGGAAGGCATAACACTGCAGTCTGTGCAGAAGGATTGTTACTGTAGGGGAGAGAACAGCATGACATTAGTAGCAGAATTAAATTGGTAGCATACTCCCCAGCCTACTGCAGAGAGGCACACAGAGTGCTCTGAATTTTCAAGTTCCTATTAAAAAATAGTATAGTCTAAATTCTTATTTGTATATCGTATTCTTGTCTGCATAAATAATGTGTCATAGAGGAGTTGGCTTTTAGTGGTTTCTCATGAGCAGTGCAATAATTTTATCTGAGAGATCAGTTTGGCACCTTTCTTCCACAGCTGAAAGACCGATAACACAAAACAGGAAGGAGTTGGTCTCTTTCAAAGAACTGTGAAAAGCCTCCTATAGATAAGCTTTCCCTTTATTTTTCATCTACAGGCATTTCTTTTTCCTGTTCTAATGGCAACAACGTTACAGTATTTGTTATTCTTCCAACAGGAATTCTTAAAGATTTGGTGCAGATCAGGTACATAAAGTTTTTCCAGAACATGCAACATACAGAGAGCTACATGATTGCCAGAGTTACTGTGGTTTTACTTTTCACTTTTTTGTCAATTGGTGTGACTTGTATCAACATCACACAAATAGTATCTTGGTTTTATATACTTTTCCCCTGGTTTAAGAAGAACCATGGACATCTCGTTGAAACTCTAGTTCTGTACCTTTAATGGGTATTTTTCTTCACCATTTGGAAGCTTATTTCAGGTTAGGATCAGTGGTTAAGATCTGTGAGCTGTGGTAGCAGGGGCAATATTCTTGATTCTGTTTATATAACCAGAAACAAAAGTAGAGAATAAGAAAAATAATAATAATTAAAAGTATGAAGTTCATAATAGTAAATGGAGCGGGCTTGACTGTTAGTCAGTAGTTCTGGTTTAGGCTCCTCATTTTGCTTCAGAAATGAGAAGGTAATGTGCTTGGCTCTCCACGGAGGGTGCAGCTCCCTGGAGATGCCTGTGTGCACTGGCTGGGTGTCTTGCAGCTGACATGGCTGGTGACAAGGAGGGTAGCAAGAAACACAGGAGAGAGTGTCAGGAGATGTTGTATGTTTGACCTGTGGGACAGAACAGATCTCGACTGAAGTTGAAGAGCTCTGACATGGTAGAAAACCATATTCAGTTAACATCTCCCTTAATTTCAGAACCTGAAGCATACTTACATCAGTGCTTCATTTTCATTGTCAAAAAGCTTTGTGAGTTGTTCTAAAGTACCTTGATGAATTCCACTTTTGTTCTGAGAACTGATTGTTATTAGTGTGACTTATTACCATGTCACTTCACTTGCTAACTTTTCTGCTGCTTTTTTCTCCTGACTGCTTGTCAGTTCATTACTGCCTTTGTATCAGTGGGAAAGCAGTTTTATTGAGGAGAAATTGGACAGAAAAAAACCCGTGTGCGTGGAATTTCATGCCATGTTGAACACCAATTTGATGTGCTATCGTGATGAAGATAAATGCTGGGCAGACTGGCCTGTGCCAGCTGCTGCTTCAAGGGAGCTGAAGGAAGTGATCCTTTAACGTTTTATTCCTCTCCAATCGCTGTTTGGCTGATTTAGTTCAAATGGCCAGTGAAAGCCAAACGTTCGTGCGGTTGCTTAAAAGCTTTAGTTTGGCTCTTGTTTGCCTAGCGTCTCCTTTAGGGATGGCATCTGAAGTGCCTTTGCTCAGCCCAGTTACAAAACCTTCCGAACCGCGTCTGAAATCTTGTCTCCGGAGCCCAGGTGACGAGCGGCGCCAGGTGAAGCGGCCAGGTCACTGGTGATGGGCTGTGTCTGCAGGGAATTAATGGCTGGTGTCTGGAGCCTGCCTGTCTTTCAGATTGTCGAGGAAGATTTGTCGTCTTTAACAGCACTTAAAATGTTTACACTGATTCTCTTTTGGTTTGTCAGGTCTTGACGCTGGTAGGGGGTGGAGGCTTAAAAATTGTCTCCACCCTTAAGACCGTGTCTCAGTCCAAGCCTCACTTTTCAGGTTTTGAGATGAAGTGGTGATCTCTTTAAATGCCGTGCTCTGCCTTTCTGGAGGCTCCTTTGTGGAGAGTCACTGATCAATATGTTGAGCAAAGCTTGTTAAGTAATTTCCGAGACACCTGTGAGCCTCTTGTGTGCTGCTGCCTTTAGCATTTCAATGCGGCGGTTGCTCTGTAGCCCGAAGCAGAGTTCTTGAAGTAGATACGGATGAACAGGCCGAAGATAAGCAGAAGCAGCATATGAAAGGGCAATTCCAGCAGACAGCAGGACTCCCAGTTTCATCGCTGTTGCTTTACTGGAGATGGGGGGGGGGGGGAATAATTGTGGAAATTATTTTATTTATTCTTGCTCCCCAAATATTCTTTCTTTTTTTTTTTTTTCTCCTATGGAGTTGTATTTGCTGATCCTGCATCACTATCCCCAAAGCAGCAAAGGCATTTCTTTTTAATTCAAAGGAATATTTTTTTCTTGATGAGCTCATGCTAAAGAACCCTATGGGGGTTGGTGGGAAGGGGGGCATATCCGCAGCCGTGTTGATGACACTAAGCCTTGCATTGTTAACTGTGTACCACTCGCTTTCCTTTAACAGGAAACTCATCGTGTGAGCCTGATCTGTCAGTGTAAAAGCAGTCACACTGAGCTGCTTATTAGCTCCCTCATGCTATGTGGTACAGGGCAAGGCTCTTGCTTGTACACAGATAACTACCCTGGATCAATTAATACCTAGGAACTTGAGCTTGTAAGACACCACGGCACGTGGCTCTGTGCCTCCTAACGTTAATCCTGAAGTTTAACCTTGTCTGTGCTGCCAAGTCTTGGTACACAGAAGCTCAGTGTGGGTTTTTTGGTGAACAAAATAAGAATGCCTTTCATTCATGCCCTTTGCTAGTAACCAATTTAAAAAATGTGTATATATAAGCAGGTGTCTTACAGGGCAGTAAATGTCTGCGTTAAACCAGTAGCAGAATAATTCAATTGGCTTAATTTCAGTGTTTTGAATTTTCTAGCACAGTGGGCTGAGTAGAGGTGGTTCTGGCTTCTGAGAATCTGAAGTGTGGATGCAAATCTCTGGATCTCTTCTTTCCTTCTGAGCCTCTGATCCTCACCCACTGAACTGTAACATTTAGACATGCCAGATTTTTTTTTGCTAAATGTATAACTGGAGTTACTGCTTATTTCTTGCATTTGTTGTTAAGGTCTAAAAAAGAAAATTTAATCTATAATATGTATGCTGACCTCAGAGTATATATTACAATTTTGCTCGGAGATTTAGCTGTTGAAACAGGAAGGACATTTCAAAATATAAAATTTGAAGCTCCTACCAGTCACCGAGAAAAAAGTATTTTGCAGACAGAATTGCCACCTGATCCTATGGTAGCTTGGGCTTTGTAAATACATTTTTTTAAATGCTGCTGTTTTAACTGATCTAAGCACTGAGCTTTAAACCATTTCAGCTCAAACATTCGGGTTATGAGTATGCTATGAATTCATGCTCTGAACCTGTGTATGTCAGTTGTACTGACAGAAATCTCTGTACATAAATCAAATTTATGGGAGTTTTCTGGGTACAAAACAATGGGGGGGAACATGTTCCATTGTCTCCCTGCTTTATAAATTGTTACTGGTGGGTGATTTCTTTATAATCCTCCAGTGAAGGCTGTCCCAGGTTTCAAAGGGCTGTTTGCCTGTCCACAGCGTGTGTCTGTTCAGTCTGGAATGTGTTTATTCATTGACTTTCTTTAGGAAGGCCTGGGAAGCAATCATCCGGAACAGTGCTCGACTTGCTGTCTTTGTGAGCTGCTGCTCGTTCGGGAGCCTCCCTGCCTTCCAGTTATGTGCACCCCTCTGAGCCTGATTGTGGAGCTATTTTTTCCTGATAAGTTGAACCTCCTCCCCCTTCCAGGGGATGAAAGGAGCATGGGCAGCCACCGCACTGCCTGTGCAGGGTGGTGCCTCTTCTGTAAACGGGGTAGCTAGTGCAGATACTTCCTCTGAACACCCTTTTATAAAAATTAAAATCCTGATTGATTTAGTAGAGTTAACTGCTATGTATTGCTTAGCATTCCACTATGCAACACATCTATCCTGGAGCACTGTACTACTACTGCTTTATTTTCAAATGTATGTAAAACAAAAATGATGTATTACCTTGGCAAATTACCTTGCTGAAATGGTATCTTTCTAATTTCTGCCTGTTGAAATATAGTCAGCCCATTTTAATTCCAGTCTGGCCATGGTAACTGCATTAGTGTATGACCATGTCTAAAGTGAGAAGGTAGCAATTTTTTAAGTGTCATTAGCTTGTAGATATTCCCAAGGATCTTCCCTTAACCTACTCCTTGCATAGCAGCTACAAACTCGTGTGTAAAAACCCTTGCAGGTAAAGATCTAGCATAGACCAAAAACTTGAATAATTCTGCCTTTAAAATGGAAATTCATATATTGCATGTGAAATACAGTCTGTCAGGGGTTTTGGGCTTTTATGATGCTGACATGGTTTACTACAGAAAATTCTGGAATTTGCTAATTTTCCTTTTTTCTTGTTAATGTCTACATTTTTTTCTTGCTGCAGCCATGCATGATGTGATTATTTTTTAAAAAAAATGTTTAGATAGATGTTATTTATTCTAAAGACCTACCCATTTTTTTTTGGCAAAGGATGTAGGAACTTGGGCAACTGAGGAAGGGGTAATATCAGAGAAATGTATCTTGCCCTTCTTGCCTATGAAACTCTGTTAAAACCTTATTTAACAGTCCAATTTGGGTGAACAAAATTAAAAAGAAGTCCTTCAGGAAAATTTTTCATGGCCAGGAAGTATATACTGTAGAAAGTAACAGCAAGTTGTTCCTGAGTTAAACTGTAATTTACCATGTTGGACTGTGTGTGTTTAATGCTTGTGAGGAAAGTGTGTGTATGACTGAAGTACTAGAAGTCAACTGACTGTCAAAGCATGCAGAAATCCAGCCCTGATTTGTGTCCCTCGCCGTGCTGGAGCTGCATGGCATTTCCCATAGCAGCTGGTGGGTGCTGAGTGGGGATTCCAGACACTGGCACAGTGTTTGTTGTAGTACCTCTCTTTTCTCTCTTCCCCTTTCCTGCAGGAGCTGAAGTTGCCAGTGTACCAGGCTCATTCCCCACAGATTGGGATGCGCCGCTACTTCATTGACCTCCTGAGTGTGCTCAGCACCCGCTGCAACCTCTGCCCCACGGCCCGGCACCTCGCCAGCTACTTGTTGGATCTCTTCATGGATCGCTATGATATCACTGTCAAGCAACTGCATGTGGTTTCATTTGCCTGTCTTCTCCTAGCAAGTAAGCTGGCTGCTGTCTATTTAGGCTTTTTTTTTTTTTTTTTTTTGCCTGAGCAGATGGTGGTTTTCCTTAGAGATCATGTGCTGTTTTCCCAGCTGAAGAAGTGTTTTCTTCATTGACCAGAGTGATTTTTCTGACGGGTCAGGAAAGCTTCAGGCTGGTGCAATAGAGGGGAGAGAGGCTAGGACTGATTTGTAAATGGTTATGAAACTGTACCCTTAATTTCAGACACATTAGACTGAATGAAATACCAGGTTCAAGTAGCCTGGAGACTGATGCTGCTCAGAGGGGTACTCCTTCAGCTTTCAGACAATCACTTTTTCTCTCTTTGGATAACTTCATAACTACGAGATGTCTTGCAGCATTGCTAGTTTTTTGGTGTGGGGGTTTTTTGTTTGTTTTTCTTGTGTTTTGTGTTGTGTTTTTTATTATTATTTTCCCAAGTGCATGGATGAATGTTACCTTCAGGAAAAGGTAATAGGATTTTCTTGAGATAAATCTGACACTTTCAAGTGTACTCCTCCTCCATTTTTCCCCAGCATAAAATTGATGCTTCAACAGTTCTTCTAATACCTTTTCATTTGGACTTAGAGGAAGAATTTATAGCTACGGTTTGTTTCCCCTGCTACTCCAGATAGGATGAAACCAGAACTGTCAAACATGTTATGAATTGGTATGAGTTAAATGAGTTGGTGTTCTGGTAAGATACTGCTTGGGCAGAGGTTCACTATATGAGATTGGGTGAGCTGGACTTTTGACTTCTGTAGCTTTTTGGATTTAAAAAGAAGCAAAAAAACCCTTCAGGACTTTCCTTACGTAAATGACTGAAGTAAAATGCAACTTTAAAGCCACCTCTATGCAACTGTGAAGCAAAAGGAAGTGTACAAATTGCCCTATGATAATGCTAGAGGGAAATGTTTTGCAAACTGCTGCCTGTTTAAAAAAACAAACAACCAATTTACTATATAGAGCAAACCATTACTGTAGGAAGTTGCATGGTTTATCAGCAGAGGATTGCAGCAGAAGTGCTCTTTGGGCTGTGCTGCAAGACACTTGCACTTCTAAAAATTATATACCTTTACCATAGAGAACTAAAAACTCATTTTTTAAAAAATAATTTTGGTGTTTATATCACATCAGGATGAATGGAGACTGTCTTTCAATTACTGTTATGAACACATTTTGAGAAACTCTTGAGTTTTCTTTCTGACTGCTTCCTTAAAAAAGAGCAAGAGATTAAGGGTAGTGTGCAGACCTCAAGCAAGATGAGGTGTAGTTAGAGGCAAGATTACTTATTCCTACTGATTACTGGAAGTAGGGAGGTTTTTGGGGTGAAAGGGGCAAAATAGGGAAACTTTTAAGCAGCCAGTTTTTTAAATGGAAGCAATAAACTTCCAAGGTAAATGCAAGCTGAAGACAATTTTTAAGATCAGAGAAGATTCTGTCAACTTGTGTTACGTTTTTGAAGTTTGTTGCTTCTATCTCGATTCTAAAGGATCTCAAAAACTTGTCTTTTTTCCTTTACCTACAAACTTTACCATGACCTTTTTGATAGCATAGAGCAGCAGTGCTCTCATGATGGAGAATACAGCATTTCACTGGCTGTCCCTTAGTTAGTTGCAGCTCATTTCTCTTGCTGTATTCTAGAAATGCATGTTGACTGGCTCATCAGTCTCCCCGGTGATGAATTGTGAAAGAGTTAAGGGAGTGAGAAGATAATGCTGTTCCAAAAAAACTGCACTCGCAGCCAAGTAATGTTCACATGAGATTTTCTGCAGTTTAGGAATGTGGGAGTGTGGGAATCATCCAGTTGTTCACCAGCTGGAAGATGGATGTTTCTTTGCAATCTATGCACAGGGTGATAATTGGAGAAGGCCTCTGGAAATACACCAAATAGGTGAGCACCTCAGAACAACTGTAAAAGCTTTGAAGTTTACTGATGTCATCAAGGGTTATTATTTTCTCTGAGACAGTTCAGAAAAAGAATGCTAAAAGTTGTTCACAGTAACTTAGAGGTGAACTGAAAGCTATTGATGGCGGGGAGGAAAAGTTGCTGGAAAAACTGATGTCAGTTACTGTAGGAATGCCTGTAGAATAGACTGTCTCTCTCACTTGCATTAAGAGAAGCTTTGTGATCTAAATCAGAATAGTAAACTAAACATGTTTTTGTAATACAGAAAGACCTGGTCCATGTGGATGTTTTGGCTAGGGACACAATTAGAAGACACAGGACTTCCTTCTGAGGTCCAGCTGTGGTAAGACAAGTAGTCATATGTTCCTGCTGTTACAAGATCGTTAGTGAAGTCCAGTGGTTTTAATTGCTCAAGACAATCCAGCTGTCCCTTGCTTAGAGCAGACTAGTGATTGCTCATGTTCACTGCTGTTGGGTATGGGAGATGCTGGCTTTTGGTGGGAAGTAATGCTAGGCAGCTGGGCCTGATGGTCTTCAGGCAAGCCAGCTGGATGTAGATACCAGTTACC
This sequence comes from Apus apus, assembly GCF_020740795.1. Classification (NCBI taxonomy): domain Eukaryota; kingdom Metazoa; phylum Chordata; class Aves; order Apodiformes; family Apodidae; genus Apus; species Apus apus. Next base: position 11,632,378 of record NC_067294.1, on the reverse strand, counting down.
AGTACACCTGCACAGAAGCCAGCATTGCTGTCTCTGCACCCGGCTATGGATGGATGCTTACTTTGCAAACAGAAGTGACAGAAAATGTCACTACTTTCCTTTTCCCCCAGAGCACCCCAGTGCTTTGAGTAAGCTCAGATTTTCCCCAGACAAAAATCAGATGGCTGATACTTCCAGTAAGTGGATTGATCTAGTTTTAACACTTTGCCTGAAGGGAACTGAATATCTTTCAGTTCACTCAGCCTGCAGCTGAGAAGGCAGCCCCTTGCAGAGGAGCACTGTTGAGCAGCAGTAGGTTGTAATGTTCTAAACTGCATCTTCTTTGGGTAATTTATTACAGAAAATTATTGTGATATTTTAAAGTGCTCTAGCCTTAAGTGCTCTTTTAGAAAAAGGGATTGTGTAAAGATATCCCATCTGCTGTAGTGCTACTTGGCTCAAATTGCCTGCTGAAAGCTGTGCAGACCAGCTGCCCCAAAGTAGATGAGATGCACTGACACAATCCACTCCAATGGTCCAGCTGGAGGAGCAGTAAACTCTGGGGGGAGAATAAGCACCTGGACAGTCAGTCTTAAACCACTGCAACTGTTTCTTCTGTGAGTTTTGTAACCGTGATACAGGGGGCTGTACTGTTACAGTGTGCCTGTCTAGGTAAAGCAGTGCAGCTTTTGCTTGTTGCTGTAAAATCCTAGCTAGGTCTTAAAAGCTGCTCGTTTCTTCCCTGAAGAGTTAAATCCTCTTCAGTAGCAGGTGCTTCAGTACCTGATAAAAGCAACATCTCTCACTCATTCAGTGGCATTGAATGTTCCAGCAATTCTAGTTCTTATGGCTCCTCTTCCTCAAGAGGGTTCTGCTGCTATGGAGATATGACAACAGTTTTTACATTTGAGTATTGTTTTAAGGAAAGCTAGCTTACTGTTCAGCAGTGCTGCAGTGCTGCACTGAGTACTTGGATACTTCTTGTAGTTTTCATGGCTTAATTTTGCCCAACTCCTTAATCTGCCATTATTATTATCATCATTTCCCTATTGCTTTAACGTGTACAGAATATTTTCTTAGGTAATTAACCTTTACTATAGTAAAGGCAGAGTTCAATTTTAAAATAGGTGAGAAGTGCTTGGTAAACTTGGAAGCAAATTGTTGGGTCTAGGTGGAACTGGGAAAGGAAATGTGTTTGACTTGTTTGTATGCTTTGCATGTTGCTTTGGAAAGTAGCACATATTAACATTTTACAGTTTAGTTGAAGTGTAAGTTATGAATTTATTTCTCTCCCCCTTTCTACTCCCCCCTCCTCACCCCCTGGCCTTCTCAACTCAGTTTGTGAGTCTTTCTTCTAATTACCTAGTACATTTATACTCAAAGTCTCAAATCTGCTGCAGTGGCCACTGTTATCTAACATTAAACCTAGAAACTAGAGTGATGAAAAGCAGAAGGGGGGAAATATTAAATAACAATCTGAATCACTAAATTTAGTTATTCTCAATTAATTTTAACTTTAAGAGAAAAATTATTTTGGTCAACTTTGCCTTATGTTGGTATGATAACTCCCCAACACTAGTGTGCTGGTACTCTGCTCTCCAGACTAGTCTGACTTTTTAAACTTCCAAGGTTGCGTGGGAAGAGAAGGAACTAGAACTTACAGAAGCCAGTGTGACAGATCACATCCTTACTTCCCTGGGCATGCAGTGGTTTCTCCTACTTCAGCTGGCATATTCCTTAAATTGCTGTATCTGGCTGTGACATCACTTTGTATGAAAAAACAGAAGGTTAACTTTTCTCTCAAATGTAATTTTGCTTAAAAAGTTCTAAATTCAGATGACAAGGAAATTCATCAAGGTGTGTACAGACTCCTGAATTTTAAGGGCTTTTTCACTAACAGTGTGCCCACAATCCTTTCCTGTCTTACTTTGTGTGATGGATGGATTTTCTTTTTCATTTTTATTGTTATCCTCTTTTATGGTGGGGTGGCTGCAATATTACACTTTGAATGCATTTCAAATCCATGATACCTGAACACACTCTAAGATGGAAAATCCATTTATAGATGTGTTAGAAAGACACTTAAGCTGCTAATAGTACAGAAAACTGTCAGGCTTTTAATACACTGGAGATGCTTTGGATGATGGAATTGCTATGCTAAATGGACAGGAAGATCTTACTTTTAAGATAATTTTCTAGTGCAATACTGGTTTTAATTGTTTCAGATTTGTCGAAAATGCTCTGAAACTGTATGACATGCTAGTATCTTGTCAGTGGTTTGAGTTGGTAAAGGAGGACTCTTGTAGAGGCAATGGAAGGATGTCTGAAGCAACATGAAATATATCAAACAGAGGAAGAATAACTATGGAGTACTTCTAAGTAGCTATGGGTTTGGATTTTGCAGCAGGGATGTTTTTTTAAGCTGTACTGGAAACGTTATTACTTGCGTTGCTCTTGAACAAGGAGTTGCTGGTAGGTCATTTTTGGCTTGGGAAACCAGCAGCGTGAATTTAAGAAGATTTAATTGCTTTCTTAAGCAATTTTCTGGTGAAAACAGAGTCATTCTAGAGAATACAGCTGTTTCAGTAGGCTGGTAAATACAATTTAGAAAAAGATGCAGCTTTTCTTAGCTATCTTGACTCTGAAAATGTGTGCTCCTTCCTAACCTGTAGAAATGATTTCTGTTAATCACTTGGTTACAGTGCACTTCTCCTAGCCTTCCAGTGACCTTAGCTAATGAGGCTGTCCAAGACAGGAAGGAACAAATGCAGAATTCTGAAGCAGAAAGGGCAAGGGTGATGTTGCCTGAGGGTTTTTAATGTCTTCCTTTTTGTAGCATGTGTATTTAGCTTCCATACCCAAAGAAGCATTTTTCCCTCAATATTAGATCTTTCCTAGCCATATTTTACCCCATACTGCTTGCTTTCTTCACACTTGACTGAATGTCCTTCAGCAAACTGCTTCCAGTTGTCAGAAAAGTTATCTGTAATCCTAAGGAGTTCATAGTCTTGGTTTTGGAAACAAACAAAACCATAATGAGGATATAGGAATATACTGGCCAGTCTGTTGGCTGCCTCTTTATGCCATGGTGCTTTTCTTTCCTTCTTTATAAAGCACCTTTTATCATTAGACTTCCTGGTTTTGGGGGTGCTATTTCAGACTTTTAGACACTCATTCATGAAGGTAAATCTTATCTGAGAACCATCTCTTCTGGCAGGTAAATTTGAAGAAAAAGAAGATAAAGTTCCAAAGCTGGAGCACTTAAATAACCTGGCGTGCATGTGTAATGTGAGCACGGAATTGAACAAGAAAGATTTGCTTAGAATGGAAATGCTGCTTTTGGAAAACTTCAACTGGAACCTCTGCCTACCAACACCAGCACACTACATTGACTACTACCTCTATGTGTCCATTGGCGAGAATGACCTTCACAATGGCTGGCCCATCACCTCACTGACCAAAATCAAAGCTTTTCTGGAGAAATACGCGTACTATTTCCTTGATTTCTCAGTGCAAGGTAAAGAGGCTTAGATCTGTGCTAATGATCTTCCATTTGGCAAAGGGCAGACATCTGAAAGAGAGAAGGGCTGTACAGCTTTTCACAAAATGGACTGCACAAAATGATCTGTGCAGAACAGTTTCTCTTTGCTGGTACTTCAGATGCCAAATGGTGTGGTGTCCTTGTCTCGTGCAGAAGCCTCATCTCTCTTCAGAAATCTCCAGCTGAGATGAATTTTTTTCAGCAGCTTAGAACACTAATTGGAGAGACTGTTTGAAATGGGGTTGAATTTTTGATCTGCCACAGAGTATGAACTATTGTCTACTGCAGATGTGTTCTTATGTAGTTCAATGTATGAATCTTTTTTAATGGTATTTTTTGAGAAGGTTGTGTTCTGCCAGACATGGCATATTTAGAATGATGGGGGTTTAAATAATTTGGTTTTCAGCATCACTTCCAATATCTGCTGACATGAGAGGCAGTAAACCGCAGCATCCTCACAAGCTGGTTTCAACGCTAATATAAATGTGTGTGATTGTCAGTACCTAACTGTGATTCAGTTAAGACCAGTCCCCAAATTTCAGCAGAGTGTATTCTGTGAGTTTTTCAGAAATGAAAGAAACTATAGTGAAACCTTGATAGTAGTTACAAACAAGTGGCACCTTCATCCAGGTTTGAGAGACTTTCTGGTCATGAGTTAATAGTCTGAGAAGCATGGAACAAAGTTGGGGATTTAATTTTGTCCTGTTTTGCCATGTATACACATAATAGGCTCACTGCAGAATTAGTAACTGTATAGTCCTCCATTTTTTCAATTTATTTTCTTCTTTTGTAGATCACACTTTCCTTCATTTCCGTCCATCTCTGACTGCTGCAGCCTGTGTGTGTGCCTCACGGATCTGTATGCAGATTTCTCCTGCCTGGACAGCACAGCTTGAATTGCTAACATGTTATTCCTGGGAACATCTTGCCCAATGCATTGAAATGATGCTCATGTAAGACCAGAAAAAAAAAAGTAACCTGTTTGTGCTCTTAGGAAGATGTTAATACTCTTAAATATATATAACTGTATATTATATATTATATAAAAATATATACATATATATTATATAAAATATATAAACATCTATACAAATGTTTAAGATAGGAAGCTACTACATTGGTAAAGTTCATTTTCAGTTTGGGGAGAAGACTAAAAGGGAATAAATCAGTTTGTGAATAGTGTTAAAATACAGTATTTATTAAAGCAATGTGCAGTGGAGTGCACAAGTTAGTGTTCATTATGCTTGCTTGTACTGGTTGTCTGTGTGATTGGATAGAAGCTTTTACAGATGCTTGGTAACAGCTTTTTTCCCTTTGTTTTCTCATTGTACTTACACTAGTGTCTCTGCAGCAAGGATATTTTATCTCAATGTTAGAGACTACAACAGGGAGATGTTTTAGAACTCTTCTTTGTTTTTTTCCAGTAAAGGACTTGACTGTCATGCCTCAATACTGCTCTGGTATGTGAGCACATACAGTCTTCACAGAACATGAGAAGTTTAATAGAATTATTTAGTTTGGGAGTGATGGTGGACCTTGGAGGTAGCTTCTGAATTGCTGCTTGAAACAGGGCCAACTGAACCTAAATCAGACTGCTTGAGGTGTTGTCTAGTAAAGTTTTGAGTGCTTCCAAGGACAGAGACTTCCTAAACTCTGAGAAACTTGTTCCAGTGCTTCATCATTTTCATGATGATCGAAAGTAAAATTAGTTTCTTCCTAATATCTAACAGGAATTTCCCTGTTGTAGCTGTGCGCTTTAATACTCTGCACAATACTTATTTTAAAATGTTTTTGTGCTGGGAATGTAAAGTTCTAAGATAATCAGTCCATCTGTTGGCATCACAAGTGTGTTTTTAAAGATCCATAAACCTGTTGTTAGTTTGTGAATATGACAGCAGGTTGATTAGAAATGAATTGTGAAAGAACCTGAGGATTACCATATTCAGCTAGGGCTGAAAAGCTGAGAAGGTAGCCTGACTGGTGAAATCTTTGGGATATATGCAAGCTCTGTGCACTTCTCAGTTTGATAAATCTTACTTGTTTCTTTCAGGTATTATGAGAATGACATCAAAGAAGCCAGTAACACAAAAAAGCATGTAACAATTCAACACCAAGAACAGGAAGTAGCGGGGAATCTGAGCCATCAAGCCACGACTCAAGTTCTCTTCCAGCAATCTAGTTATCACCCTTTAGCCCAGCATTCAGCCACACTTTCCCAGTTCCAGCCTCCAGTGCAAGATCTGTGCTCTGCTTATCGTGACTCTCTACAGGCCCCCAGGCCCAGCAGCCTGCTTGCTGGGAGTGCTGGCAGCTCACTGCTCTCCCACACAGCTCTCCAGACCAGCCTCTGGCCACCAGCCCAGACTCTGCCCATCCAAATGCCCATTGCTGTGCAGATGGCCTTAGGAGCAGAGCCCAGACACTGCATTTCCACGGCTTATGGCAGTAGTTACTTCAGTGGTCATCATTCATATGCAGCTGGGTGCTTTGATGGATAAATATTGACAGAGAAAAAGGTGATATGAATAGAAGTTGAAGAGGAGACCTTGTGTGTGATACGTGTATCTGAATGGAAACTATGAAGGAACTGAATCCTTATGACTTGCTCATTCAAAGAATGTTGATCTGGGTGCCTCTCTGGCAAGGATTGTACCTTTGGCTCTCACAGAGAGAGAAATAATAATATACCTTGGTTGATGTCACTTTAAGAGGCATCTGCGTATAAGCCCTGTGCAGATTACTTCCTTCTAGTCAGTTAGTGACTTGTCAGAGTTGGCTGAGAGCTTGTGTTGAAGAGTTATTTCAGGCTGGAATATTTGTTGAATTTTTTGCCAAGTAAGAACGTACCTAGAGGAAAACACGGGGTGCTTTCCTTCTCTCCCAGTAACAGGTCACTTGAGCAGTGGCAGCTTATACTGCTGAAAGCTTCTACTAAAATGTACTGAAATTTGTATCAGTTAAATGTGAACTTCATTTATGCAGAAATCTATGGGTAGAACACTTTCTGTTTTCTTTGAGCAGGAGTGATAGTTCAGGAGTAAGACTTCAGAATAAAAGGAAAAAGAAGCAGGCCAGAAGACTAAGACTATCAAATAATTTTTTACTTAAAATTCTCTTGGGATTTAAATGTGGTGCTGCTGAACAGAACTCTGCCTTAAAGTATTTTAGAAACAAATTCAAAACCTTGAATCATCTCTTAGGTCTTTAATGTTCTGCTGCTTTTGAGACTGGGGATTATTGTTAGTAAAATTGTTCATGAGCTTTATCAGGGATGTAATGTTACTTGAAGAAATCCTCTTGGAAAAACTCCTGAAAGGTTCACTGCCTTCTGTTACTTCATGTTTTGGGTTCAGTGACTTGTGGCAGTAGTTCAAGCTCAGGGCAGAGGAACTGGTGTTAATGGGTGCAAAGATAGAGAACTGGTTAATGTTACTGTGACATTAGTTTGATTGCAGCAGTAGACAATGCTGACTTAGCTTTTTTTAATACTGTCTGGGCATTCTCTCAAAGTGTAGCTGGTAAATTGAAGATCATTGCTTTAAAATGAGACACACCAACTGTCATATATCAAAAGGTTTCTTTTTCAACAGAAACCAGAGATAATGGTTCAAAAAACTGTACAGGCTTTTGTTATGTTAATGTAGATATTTACAAGAAATGAGCTTCTGCAAATGCAGAATTTTAGTTTTGACATGCAACCACTACTGTAAATGTGTTAGAAGGCAGTGAGTGCTCTTGGTTTGTCTTTTCTCTAAGGATCTCAGGACAGCAATACAAGTAATGTGCAATATGCTTTTACTGACTTGGGGCAGTTTTTTCAAGTCATGTGTCACAGTGCTGGTTTAAATTATATTTTTTAGAGGAGTGTTTTAAAGGGTGTTTTAGGGTGGAGGGGAAAAATAAGCCTGCATGCTAACATGTGTTAGTGTAACTGTCTTCCGAGACTGCAGCTTTTGGTATCAAGTTAATAATTTCTTCCATTATGCAAGTTAGAGCAGTCCTATTTTTTTAAAAAATGTAAACTGTAAATGAAGAGGCAGTACTCCTCAGAAATTAGTCTAGAATTTTAGATAACTTAGTTAATCTGTTACTCTGTATGCTTTGTATTTATATTAAACTTTATTTTTAGAAGACTTCAGTATATTTTTTTATGTCCTTCCACAGATGTAAGAACAACATATATATATGGCAGTACTGCTGTGTGGTTTTTCTTTGGTTTCTATCTTCCTTATAATTTGCATCATATGCAGTGTATGCTTTGGACCAACATTGTGCTTAGTTGTGAAAATACTTGCTAAGTTCCTAATAAACAAGCACACATCTTAAGTACTCATTTTGTTTAATGGTATCTCCTTAGCTTTCAGGAGCTAACAAAGAATATATGTCTATACCTTAAAAATACTCTGTCTGAGCACTCAATGTTTTACAGAAAAGTGGTGAGACAAATGTGATGGAATAGCCTTGCCAAATTCAGGAATTTGGTTAGTGCACAAGAATTAAGGTCCTACTCCAATAAAGTACTGGTGTATATGAGCAAGTACAAAGTAGGATGAGGAGATGGCCAAAGAAACAGAAAACGTGCAAAGACAAGGTAGGGACATAAAATAGTATCAGAATAGATTGTTCCAGCTCATATGGCCAGTGTCTTGCAGGTACCATCTTACCTGAGGAGGTCAAAAAGCTCAATAGGACAATACAGTTGTGTGTTCAGCCTTTCTTCTGGTGACTGCATCTTCTAATTGGGAATTTCCATTGAGTTCTAGGTTCTCTTTGTGCTGTTGTATCATGGATGGAGTTGGGGCAGGTTAAGTCCCACAGCAGACTCTGAAAGGGAAAATATTTATGAGAATTTGAGTTGACCTAATAGATTTTTTTGGTGTGACTTCTTGTTTTCTTTTGTGAAAACATACCTCCTCAGGAAGAGCTTATGTAGAAGAGAACCACCAAACTAAAGACACTTTTCTGAAGACTTTTTGCCACAATTCCTTTTGGAGGGGGCTGCAGAGGTGCCCACAAAGCTGAGTTAATTTTCATCAAATGGATGCAAAACTTCCCACTCTGTACTTGTGCTTTTTGGTGCAGCATAGTTGTAGATTAGAATTAACTCTTACTTCCCTGACAGACTTTCAAGTAAGAAAGGCTGCTGCAAAAGTGAATGCATACAAAATGGGGTATGGCAGTAGTTACCTTCTTAGCTGGAAGGATGTTGCAGATGTAACCAAGAAAATAAGAATGCTGACATTAAAATTAAAAAAAACCCTACTAGTAAGTCCTGATGAGCTGTAGCAGAGATACCAAGTGGAAAAAAGTCTTTGATTAGGCACCAGAGGTTAAAATGAACTTATTTTAACAAATCTTCACAGCTGTGGCTTAATGCTTTTTAAGAAAGGAAAGGGAAACTACTACCATCTCCCTGTTTGTGAGAAAGTCACAGTTTGGTCTTTGAAAAGTTGTCAAAACCAGTTTAATAATTTCTGTTTCAGCAAGTTTTACACTCTGCAGTGAACAACAAAGCTGATGTGATGCTCTTTGATCAGTATAATGAACTCATGAGTAAAGTGTACAGGTGTTGCTTAAGTTTTAGTTTAGTGCTATTTTTTACTGAGGTGTCTAGATACTAGCCAAGGTGGGCCAAACACTGCTGAGTTCTTAGGGATAATTCTGCATGAGTTTCTAATTATTTTTTTTTCTCCAAGGGGTGTTTATTTTTGCTCTTTGTACTGCCATTTCAAGACAAGCCTGAAGAATGTCCTCCAGCTGAAAAGACAGCACTGCTTTTTTTCCAGTAAGGGAGCACCCCTTTACATGCCTTCTGGAGAGCCTAGATAAAAATATCACTCTTCCTTTTAAAGAGTTGTCTGTATAATGGGTCACATGCAGATCACATGCGGAATGTAAGAACAAAATGTGCTAGTTGCACAACCCTAAACATAGTTGCTTCTATAACTGGAATTAGTGGTGGCTGCTTCAATTTTCAAAGCAGGGCATCACCAGGTATCAGCACCAACACCTTCAGAGCAGGTTTTTGTGGGTGTGAATGGTTCAGACAGAACACCACCATCCCTTAATTCTAGTATGAGCTTTAGTTTCATGTAACATTTGCCCAGTGTTTACCTGTGCCTAGCTCTACAGGTCATTCTATATAGTTCTATTTATTTTCTATTGTGTTCAAGAAAACAGGTTTTCACATGTAAATAACTGGATTGCACTGACAAAATAGGATGCTCCAAGTTTTTCTGCAGGAGTCTGTAAAATCTTGAAATGTCTTCTGAGAATTTGGGTTGAGTGGAGATACTGATGAGAACAAAAAAATCCATGATAGCAGTATGAAAGCATATCTATTACTGATTGATAAACTGAATTTCTCTTGTTTTCATGATCCTAAATTTGTCATCCAACCAGTAACAGGGCAAAAAACTTTGAACAGGTCTTGGATTTTGATGTATGTGTTGGGCAGAGTATTGGCCTATTCTCTAGACAGAAGCTTAATAGAGTGTCTACTAAGTGGGTGGTAGACAACATATGAACATGCCAGGTACATTTTGTATTCTGAAATACTGACTGCAGCAGCATCATTAAGTGCTTTGTTGCATTTTCTGAGTTTTGCATTCTGATTTTCTGAGTATTTCTTTGGGAATTGGGGTAAGCATTAATGTTGAGGATAACATTTCTCTGAAAAACAATTCTTCATGTTTGTAATACAAGAGGAAGGGAGTGAAAAGAATTCTGTAATAAAAGAAAGAGGGAGGGAAAGAAAATCAGCATTAGATTTTATTTGTATTATTTGTTTTTCCGCGCACTGGAAGAGACTGGCTTTACTGCCTCAAGCAATCCTTCTGCTCGTTCTTTTGTAGACTACACCAGAAGAAGTAGAAATCTGGAATGAAAGCAAAGCAAAGATTTGGTTGAACAGTGTAATTAGAACTTCAGTGTCACAAATGAAAAGATGTGTGGACTGACTCACAGAACCTGTCCTTGACTGAACCAAAATTTACCCTCTGGTAGAAGCAGCATTTAGGAAATAAACTGAATGTCCCCGTCAACTTGGAAACACACAGAGCAAATATTCTTACACAAAAGCACAGCTTCTTTAGGGATAGCTTCAATGTATCCCATGTAAAACATGGCTTCACCAACTCCAAGTTATCAGTGTTCTAGACAAGTGAGATAATTGTTCTCCAAAATAAAGAAATTATTAGCACTACAATTCTCAGAGAGTGAGTGTCCTTTTTTGATTCACAGTGTAACTTTCAGTTAGTCTCTGTTGGAGATGCACTTGGACATAAGTCAGTTCAGGGAAGTTTTTGAGAATCAAAAACCATGATGTTTGGGAATCCTATCTGCTTTACCAATTTTATTGGAAGTATTGTAGTTCCAGTAATCTTGCAAAGCTATGTTGCCTTTTTCTTGATAAAACAGGATACTACTTGAAATCCAACTTCTTTTGTTTTGTTGTGTGTTTTTTCCTGTGGTAAGACTAAGGAAATAGGGTTTTTACAGAAATGCTGTGAGGACTGACAGCTAGATAGTTTTCTAAGAATGAAAAATAAGTGAATAACTTTAAAGAACTATGTAAGTAGTAGGTAAAAAGTTTATTTTCTATTCTTGAGGCATAAGCACAGTGAACACAAAGACATGGAAACTGGGGAATATTTCAGACTGAACATTCCAGTCTTACAGCTATAAAACTGTGGCTAAACTGAGGATGCAAGATCTACATGTCAAATTTTTCAGCAATACAGGATTTAAAGTTTCTTCATTTATTTTTTTGCATTGAAGTGTAGACTATTACCCAGAGTGATGGCCGAAAGTTATTTAATAGTTTTCCTTTACTTTAAAAAACATTTTTCTAATCTCAAAATGTTAAGCCTGCTGCTCTAGAGGTTTTGGTTTTTTTGCATTTTTTTTTAATAAACTAATCTGGATATTTGAGAACATACCTCTACTAGCTTTCCTCCAGCAATCTCTGCAGTATGACGATAGTTGGGGAAATCAGCTACTATTTTCCCATCTTCCATTTTAACAGTTGCCTGTAATGGAGTACAGGTTAATGAGTAACAGAGGAAGGTTTCATGCTCCCTGGGATTACTGGCATTTATACTATTGTTTTCACAGTGAAGTAAAAGGCATGATTGAGTTAATTTTGAAATGGCATTCTCAGGTATTAATAATAACCTGCCTGCAAGCAGCACAGAAGTTGCTGTGGCCAAGCAATGTGAATCTTTACCCTAGGATCCTGCATGTCCTACCTCTCGACTACACTAGAAATCATCTCTCATTCAAGTTTAGGTGAACACAACTGCACAGTCTGTAGTCACACCCTTAGGCTGTAACATGTACCAGCTGCTCCTGTATGGAGGAGGTATGTCAGATGCTGCTGTGAAGATCAGAGATGTTACAGCAGCTCAGCTCACCGCCACAAGAAGATAAGTAGCTTGGTCACAAAATCAGTCATGTCTGTGTAACTAGTCAGTCTTGCCCCTGCTTTTACCAAGACAGACAGATGAGCCAGCCACATTTAGAGGAGAAAAAAGTAATTTGTAAAATGAAGAGTTGAGTGGCCATTTTTTTACCAGATATAAGGAAACAATCTTACTGGCTCATGTATTGTTCTGTGACACTGTTCTAAAAGGCAATGGTTTCTCTGCTGAGATTTGTTCCTTCTGCCTCCATCTTTGGCTGCTTAATAGGCTTTGGACTGCTACAGTGCCCAGGGCAAAAAGAAGAAAATGTTGTAGTATTTCAAAATTGTTAAGCTTGCAAAAAATTTACCAACTAGAATTATGTCTTAACTTATCTGTTAAATTTCACAAAAATTTACCAAAGCATGTTTTTTTTTTTTTTCCCTCTCATAATCAGAAAGATATGACTAAAAGAGCATTCTGGAAGTCATGCAGTGTTCTTCCTATTCTTATTTTGTCACAGCTTCCTGATGCAATCGCTGTTTTTCCTGTTTCTTCACTACATATAAAGCATTTGTCCAGTAATGTATTGCAGGGTTCTGGACACCTCACTAATGCAGAATTTAAATGTCCCAAACTGTGTTATTCCCTTAAATAGATGGAAAATAAGGTAAGTAAAGTAACCATTCAATAGTAGGTTTTTGGATCAAGATTTTGTCCATGACAGGAACAGATCAATACTGTGTAATCTTCCTAGAGGCTGCTTAGGTTGCAAGTTGCTCTGTACTTCCAACAAGGAGCAGGATACAAAGGTACTTTGGTTTCTTCTTCCCCCTTTACCTTACACAGTCTTTTGTCTGAGGCTCAGGTACAGGTGACTTTAAAAGGTCAGGGCAACTGACAGGCATAGACAGAGTCAGGGATCATAGCTCTCCCCTCAGAGTGTCCTGCTGTTCCTGTATGGTGCTAGACAACAACACAGCTGCCAACCAACTCTTTAGAGTTATAATGAGCATTATGTTTGCTTGAGCTGCAACACCAGTAGGTGCTTGACACTCTGTGTTCTTAATTAGTACATACAGTTCTCAAGCTCTAGCTCTTTTAAAAACATATCTAGGGGAAAACATTAATGTTTCTATGCTATGACAGATGAAAAAAATTATTTAAGGAAGATGTCCCTGAGACAGATTTGATTTTTACCTACAATTAAAACCAACTGAGACAGTGTAGAACTTAGGAGCTAAATTAATTTACCTTGAACTTTTTACCACCCATTGTCTCCATGTCTGCTTCCTTCCCAATTGTGAACGAGTTGGTTGTGGTGCGGCCTCCTGGGAAATGCTGTGTCCAGGTGAAGTCATTTCCATTCTGCACCACTTCAGTGACTATTTTGCAATTTCTTCCCATTTCAATCTTGTCACTGGGGAGACCTTAATCAACAGAAACATAGTTTATCAAATGGAATAGCCTACCAGCTGCATTTGAACTGAAGCTTGCTAATGGTATGTCTGTTCTCAGACACTGACATCTGAGCATCTGATTTGTTTGGATTTTTTTTAATAGCAGTACCAAAGATCTGAGTTGAAATAACCGATATAAAGGAAAATAAAGGTACATCAATTCATTTGCTAAAATAGCAAGTTTTAGTCTTGCATTCTTTTCCCTGAGAAATGATACACGGAATAAATTTATAGATACAAAAAATGTAAATATTCCCTTCTACTTAATCTGTACATCCAGATGTGTGGAATTTAATATGTATGAACTTGTGCCTTTGCTACATAGCTGCACATGTATCTGTTATTCGCTATTGCTTTTGAAATAAAGCACTGAAGCTATGTGCACAGATCATAGCATCCCTAAGAGCTTTTATGGGGTGATCTCTGAAGCAGTTTTGTACAGTCCTCTGAAAGCATTCACAGAAACATGTTCCTCTGTAAGATTTTGACAAGCATTTTCATAATAAATTTGTATGCCCATCAATGCATACCAAGGACAGAAAAAGTAAACTTCATTATCATATTGCAAATATCTTGGCCCTTAGTTCTGTTTCCACTGAAAAGGAATACTGCTTCTGTAGAGCAGGCTTACTTCCTGTGACTGACAGTGCTGATTCCAGGAATGAAAACTGAAACTGCTGAAGTGCAAAGCAGTCCTACCAGTCTTGGGCCCTGTTGATCTCAGCACTTTCCTGTAAAAAGCCCCATTTTTTTAGAAGTATTTTTGACAAATTTATAACCTGTGAGACTTACACCACAAGACATACTTACCAATCTTCTTCACAAATTCATCATAGTTCTCATCGCCTTCAAATTCGTATTTGCCTGCGAATGCCATGTTGCCCTGGTGATGTGGCTGGTGGGGCAGAACAGCAGCTGGAACAAAGAAGAATGGATAAGTGCAGATAACTTGAGGCCCTTGTTTTTATAAACCAGCCCAAGCTGTTCAGCCCACCTATACCCACACCCCTTGGAAATACACTTTTATGATCTGAGTCACTAGCATGGATGCCATTGACCTGTATGAAAATCAAGGTTGTGATTGAATTACACATGCCTGACAATAAACTTGAGATCAGCAGAAATCAAGGACAAAAGCTTGGTTTTAATTTTAATGCATTTTTAAACAAAGTGATACATTTTTATTTTCATGATTCCACTGGTTTTGCATTCAGAATGGAATATTGGTAAAATATGTTATAATGAAACAGGGGAAAATCAGCCTCAAAGCAATGTCCTGAGATCACAGCCTTGCTGTGTTTGGAATCATACTCTATATTAGTTAAAATATGAAATATAAAACAAGCTGCACAGATTCCTAAGTAATTCTGATAGGAGATGAACAATGACAAGACTCTGGGTAAATTAATACACTGGCATGTGTCCTTCCTTATCTTCACAGAGAAAAAAAGAATTATGAAACATTTTACACTACTTAGATGTAAGGTACAACAGATTAGTTGGTGGCACCATGTTCCCATACCTTATTTAATATAAAGAGACCAATAGTGCTTTGTATTGCTTAGCAAATGTTTCCACAAAGTTAAAAAAATCCAACACTTATTTTGGAAAAACAGAGCTCTGATTTACATAAGATAACCATATGTTAAAAGTCAGGGAAGTCTGCTGGGTAATTTAAAATGCATAGAGGAGATATGCCCTATGCCTAATGAATCCATTGCCACACACAGATAGCAGGGTAGGAAATCCCCAGCTGCTCTGTATTGGCATAGCTCCACTGGCTGAGGATACAGAGCAACAATTTTTAATCTGAAGAAAAAATTTCCTAGGATTTATATGAAAATTGTATCGTAGATTGGAATCCTGTTTTACTTAATTAAAGTAATAAATTTGAGAAGGAACTGAAAAATCCACTTTTCTCCAGTTTTATAAAAGTCTGGAGACATATATGAAAGTGTTCATCAAGTTTAGCTGTATGTAAAGTGGGTTCCATTTCTTAAATGAAATTAGTTTAATCCCACATGATAATGCAACATGATTTTAATGTCAAGAAACTGAACAGAAGAATAGAAACATGGAAAAAACATGGAAAACAAAGGTCCACTAAACTTCACCACTGCTCTCCTTAGTATACTTTCAAGTTGATGTATTCTATGTAACCATTCTATATTTCTAATTAATGGACTTATCCATACTCCACTGTGTCAGAGAACAAACTAAAGTTCAGTAATAGGATGAAACTTCAGGAAAATGTTAAATATCATACATCACAGTATATCATTACTGTAAAACTATACAAACCCAAAGCATTGCCACATCTAACAGTTTCGTCTTTGAGTTAACACAGTCAAGTTGTACACTCCCTCAGCCTGTGCTCTAAATCCTGCCCATTGTAGAGTGTTGTGTAGTGTGCAAAATGTTCTGCTTGGTTGGGACAGAACAGTGCCTCTCAGTGAACCCTGACTCCTATGGGTTCTCTCTTGCATGGTCACCAACTGGCTGTGTCTTGATGTAGCCTCACAGATTGGGGACTGGATGAAGACAATGTCATACCAGTGTGAAATGCAAGAGGAGCTAGAAATAGACAGCCCATACCCAACCACTTCATCATAGCATACCAGTGTGCACAATAACTCCTTAAATTAGTATCTGTTGAGGGGGGGTGTTAAGGTTTTATTAAATATATTTGCTATATATACATATATATTTAATAGCATATTAATGATCATGGCATGTTACAACTCAATTTTTAAAATCTTCTCTCTATATATATATTTTTTTTTTTTTTGTACTTACTAATCTGCTTAATTTTATGCAAAGCCTCTGCTGTGTGTGAGCCTTTAAATCAACTACAGAATACACAGGGCACACAAGGTCTGAACAGGAAAATATTTCCTGATTTAGGAAAATTTTTGCAATTTCAGAACTTTTTCTTAGAGGAGTAAAATGAGAGAGATTCCAGAATAACACACAGAGTGATGGCTGAAAAGTCTGAATCAGACAAGACGGGACTTCTAATGAAGAATCATTTTCTGACCAGGAAAATCGTCAGAAAATTCCAAGTCAGTTTTGTGAGAGATTACACCTGTGGACTGGAAAAGATCTTTCTTCATATGTATTAGTTGGGAATTTATATTATTTTTGGGTGGTTGTTTTTTTTTTACCTACTTCCTCTTCTGAAGTCTGAGAGAAAGTAACTTCAAAATCTTACATCTTATGAAAGAAAACATAAAACTTTCAAATGGAGATGTGACTTTTGAAGCTGACAACAATCCTTTTAAAACTATTTGTTTGGGTGTATGTTCCTGGCACCAAAGCAGTTTTCTGGAACAGATGCAGAAAGTAAACAGGAGTGAAGCATAACAAAATCATGGTGAATTTGTAAAATAAAAATAGAACAAATGTCCCAGGAATTACTGCCTTCCCACTCCTAACCTTTCACTCTCCCCATATTTACTCAGCTTTAAATTGTTCCATGCTGTGCAGTGCCTGACTACATTGTGCTGAAGTTCATGATGCCACAAAAGCCATACCATCTGCTGTCTGCAGGCAATTAAAAGGATGTCTCCATACTTGAAATAGAAGAGAGCCATACACCTTCCCTCTGAACATTTTCCACATCCTGTGATTAGAATTCAAAACAGCAGTGTGGGAGAAAAGTATGAAACTGGGGTTTCTGTATCAGTTATAAATTTGTAAGAATCAGGGAAGGAACAGAGAAACTTGTTTTGCTACCAGAGTTTCCTCTGCATTTTTGATTTAAGTGTCTGTAAAATTATTCTGACTGTCCTGCAGCCATATTTGACACTTAGTTTTTTTTAATTAGAACTCCTTCATCTTAATCCCAGGATTGCTGAACTCAATGACCAATTGTGCAGGAGGAGAAAACTAAAAACTTTCTTTATCAGCTGAACCCAGATGCTTAGGCCCTATTTGTACGAAGAAAACCAGCATTAGCTCAGAAAACAATGAAGTGGTTGCACATACTTAGAAACCTCAGTTCTTATTGCTATGGTAGAGCTAAGTAGATACCAGTTAAGCTAAAACAGAGACAAAACCTCTAGTAATTTCAATCATACACAGATTTGAAAATACCATTTAAAGGAAAGTTTCATCAAGAATATTTTGTATTTTAGAAAACTGAAACACTGAGAACAAGTGATCTACCAGATCTTATGATACAGTGAATTGATGATGCAGCCAGTAAGAAATTCTAAGTCCAGGTATTAAACAAGTGTCCGCAGGATAGCACATGAATTTAAATATTCTTATAATGACAAGTCCTTAGAAGCAAACAAGGAGACCTCTGAGCAACCAATTACTTTCAGTCACCTGAGGAATTTTACACTTGCTCCACTTCTGGGCTGTGAGAATCTTTACAGCTGCTTGGCACAACTGGCTGAGCAATGCCCTGGTTAAGGCTCTTGCTGTCTCCGTGTGGCCCCATGTACATACTGTATACATCTACTGAAAGGTACTCAGCATCCAGCCCCAAATGTGCTTTTGGAGAGTGGGTGACAGGCAAGACTGACCTCAGGTTAGCTGAGTCCTGAAGGCCTCTGTCTTGCACTAGGCTCTGAGTCCCAGCGAGGCATGCATAACCCTGTGACGAAGGTAAATGAACTCAAGCCATAAAATCTTCTGTTCACATAAAACTTATTGGGGAACAATGCCACTGGTGTAGTAACACCACATGGACCTTGAAAGATAGATCAAACTGGATAAGAAAAATGCCACGGTTCTGTGGAACAAGAAAAAGATTATCAGACTGTATGAACAGTACTTGAGTTTTTATGTTCTCTCCCTTTCTATAAAGATCAAAATCTATTGATAGATTTCTTGAGATATGATAACAAAATGCTGACATCAACACAACGATACAATTCTTAGAGCTTGCCAGCAGTGGGAAAGTGGTAGGCATAGAGCCAGTGTGTGGTACAGTAAATTACCAATGAATAACTATTTGACTGGGTGGGTCACTCTTGCCACAGACTAAGTATGAGTTCATCCACCGAGAGTTCCAGAGCAGGTTACAAACATCCATCCAAACAGTAAAGGTAAGGCTACACCGTGGTAACAAATGTTCTTGCTCTGCCTGGCTGCTCAGGATGAGAATCAGTTTAGAACAAGTTTTGAACAAACATGCCATCATCTGTTCCTGTTTGTGCAGAGGAGTTTTTAATGTGCATTGTGAATCTGCACCCATGTTTCTGCTCACTTTTTCTGAAATAAATCCTCATTTTCATTCTTGCCTTATTTTGGTTACAAAATGTAATGGAATTTAATAGTGCATTGGAGAATAAAGAATTTCATTAAGTAATATTCCACATACTGAATGAGGACAATGGTTATTTCAAGAATAAAGGAATGGAGGCCCTCTGACTTTACTGAAGTTACAGTCACTTGCACCATTCCTAAGGTTAGTCATCCAAGTCCCTATCTCTTCAGTTTCAGCTAAAACCTGTATCCATGTATTGACCTCACACTTTGCATTTACAGTATTTGTGATCTTCCTGCCTCTTCAGAACTGTGAGTGTGTAATATCTCTTTTGCCTACCTCTACTGCAGTGGCTCATCCTTAGTGGGCTGGGCATTGAACTAAATGGTGCAGAGAACTCCAGAACTATCCAGTAAAAAATGAGAATAAATTAGAATAAATGTATTTATGTCTTTGTATATATATATTTTTAAATACATATACTTAATACTTTCTAACTACTACAATGTAGAGCCTGCTGCAAACAACCTTGGTTATGTTGTACTTCTGCTTAACAGAACTCAGTTCAAACCGAACTAAATTAACAGCTATAACTGAGATGAGTGGAATAATGAAAGATATTTCCCTGGCACAAGGTGAGAATCCTAACAGAGAAAGGCAAACAAACAAAAAGCTCCTGATGTAAAAGCTGAAAACAGCTTTCAGGAAGTGGCCACTATCCTCAGTGTACTTGGCACTATCTATCATTTTCAATGGAGAAAGATGCAGCTGTTCTTAATGCAGGTCAAAGAAAATCCCATTATTCTATAGGAGATTGTGTCTGCCATCTGGTGGCCAACTGCCAGGGCCCGTTTTCCAGGCAGCATGTTCTACACTGGAACCCCACCTCAACCATGTAACCCCCTGATTGCAGTTACAGCACGCCAGGCTTTGCAACTAGCCCTGTGCCACAGCTCAATCTCGAAGATTAATCGCCAGTCCCCTCATTCTCCAACTGTAGAAAAAAAATAAATCCCCTGAAATCATTACAATTAGCCTGATGAGAGTCATGCAAAAATTGGTGTTGCTATCCTGTCAGCCAAAAAGGCACAGGGCTGCTTCATACAGATTTAATTAAACATTGTAGATCAAAGGCCAAATGCTGGCTCCCCTGAATCATCTAGAGCTGAACTATCTTCAACACAATGTAATGAATCTAACTTGATGTGCAAATGCTATTTGTGGCAGGCTGGCATTTGTGGAAACCATTGAGTAGATTCAGCTGCCACAGAGAAACACAAATAAGGGTGGGCATGCTTAGATGGAGCAGCACTGTTTGCAGACAGAATGCAAGGATTTAGCATAACCACTGAGTGGGGAAAAAAACCAAAAACAACCTCAACACTTGCATTCACAGTTATGCTTACCTGAGTCACTGACCTAACATCAGTACATAGCAAATCTCATATTTAAATTTATATAGTGAGGACTACTGGCAGGAATCAGACAACTAGCTACAAGGAGAAGTTATGCAGAAAGTCTCAACACTGTATTTGAATTTATCAGGATCATGTGAGTTGCAACCATGTGGCTGTTGCAGACAGTCAGTATGAATAAGTTGTCAAAGAAGCAAAACTCTTGTGGAAGCTTAGAACCAAAGGAAAAGTTCATCTAAATTGAGCAGTTGATTCCCTTTGTCTCCCAAGTCAGCTACCTCTGATATGCAAAACAGCTGAGTCTTCTAGTGCTAGTAGGAACAGAGGGAACTTTCAGGAATCAAATCAAAAGCCTTGGATATCTTTTCTTCCAGAATTTACTTGCCACAAAGTCATAAATATAATGCTTTTGCCTTCTTTTGTCATGTTGAAGTCACCCTGCCCTTGAATGTCTCCTAGCATGCCTTAAAGTTTATTAACCTTTCAGACGTGTTGTATAAAGCCAACTGAGTTAGATACACTCAAAAACAAAACGGAGATAAGGAAAGTAATTTCATTAGTGAATGAACTAGGCTGAGTGACTACCTTTGAAGTGCTTTTAGAACTGGAATGCAATTGAACAAGGAGTACAGATTCAGAATAGAAGTAGGAACTCTCCAGTGAAAAGAAAGTTACAGTTAATGATGCTTTTGGAATGAAACTTGATCAGGAAATTCTTAATACATCTGTATCTGGCAATTATTAGCAACCCTCTATAGTAAATGGCTAATGATTATTAATTCCTTTGGTATTCAGAGTAATCATTCATAATGAATTCAGAATGAACTCATTTGGTGTTAATGTAATGTGTAATTCCATGGGAGTCCTATGATAATGTTGCCTTATTAAGTATCCATTTAGTAGAGTACTAGGTGTTACTGTTCTAAACTCATACACAGTATAAAAGTAATTACCAACAAGATGTGGCCGAACTATTGAAAAGGTAGTGCTTGTACAGAGTCCAAATATTTAACAGAAATGCACCAGCCAGCTCTACAGGACTTCTACAGGTAACACAGTACAGACTCTGTCCTTGCCCCAGATGTGACATTCTGATGGGTAGGATCTGCCTAACAAAAACAGGGAAGAGAGGATCATAGCAGAAGCTGAGAGATAGAAACATTTTCAGGAGAGGAAGACAGGCCTTCCAAAAATCCAGTATTTTTGCCACTTGCCTAAAATGACATTTGATTCTTTCCTGCCAAAACACTCTATCAGGGAAACCTTTAGTCTCTTCGGATCTCCAGAAAGTAGTTTCCAGAGAGCAAGATAACCAAGTGATTCATTCCAGCTGTACAAGCTGACATAGATTCTGTAAGAAGTGTGTGGTTCTGCTGCCCCTGATTTGTGTTTCTGATCTCCTGTGTGCTACCTCAATGGGATGGCTGAGGTCTAGTTTGGGCAATTAAAAAGACAGAAACCTAAACAAACAAAGTGCTTAGTGTTCAGGTGCTTTAGTGTTCAGTTTTCAGCTGCTTTGGTTATCTGAACTGTATCGATTGCATGGTCACACCCTGCCAGTATCACAGGAGGCATGAGAGAGGAGGTGAAGAGGACCAGCATTATCATCAACACCAACACGCAGCCCTTCCATCAGCCCAGCAGTGACTGCAACCCCTCCAGTGATGGAGAGCAGCCTGAGGACCTGACAGTGCTGCCTAAATTGCTCCAGTGACTCCTTCCTAGCTGCTCCTGAGCCACCTCTTGCTTTGTGCTGGCACAACCATTTATGCAGTAGTGTAGCAAACGGAACCAGGGCCTGATTTGAATTAAAAATACCAAAGATAAAATAAAAAGGTATTTTCCAGCTGGATCAGTACTCTAATCCAGTTCTTTGCATGATCACATAAACAGCTGTAACAGCATAATGCAAGTATTGGCATGGAGAGGGGAACAAGCAGCTGGTGGAATATTGGTATGAGGTGGCTATGCCACTGAAAAATGCTCACTGTAATCATAGTTTGAGTTATAATGTATGATCTATATTAAAAGAATAAAGACATCCAACCTGATAATTGTAAGCCAGGTTCTGGAAAGGAAAAGCAGAAATATGCTCATGCTAATTGAGCAAGCGACCTGTGTCTATTCAGGTTCAATGAACAAATTATATGCAAGCTGAAGACTCAGTACAAATTCTCTGAACTCATCATCTACTATTGTTTCCTCAAAGTCCAATACCCAAGTAAATAAAGTCAGCAGTCCTGGACTCAGAAGCACCAAAACACAGAATGGGGGGGAAATCTGTCATTATTTCAGTCTCTTCTAGAACTGATAGCAATCCATACAATTTCTTGTGTTTGTTATTGTAGCATGCAGATTACTCCCTGGTACGCAAAAATACTCCTTTAATTTCTAGTTTACATTAATGCATGGTTATTCTAAGCCTGTTTATACTTTTGCCAGCACTGCCCCTTCTCTTAAGCAGAACGTCTTTCTGTGAGTTTACCCCAAAATGTTCTAGAAAGCAGTTGCATCCTCTTTTTTTCTAGGGTAAAGAAATTGGGCTAAGCCATGCCAGAGTGTCAGACCCTTCTGAAATGACAGACATTTTCTTCCTCTTATTAGCCAAGTATTCCTACTCACTTGCTCCAATTTCAGATAATTTTTTGGCATAGAGGTGACTGGGACCTGTAACAATTTCCAGCTCAACAACAAGTTTCACTGGTATACTCCCCAGCTTTTAAGCCAAGGTCATTAACAGACTAAAATGTTTTGGTTTTACAGTGAAACTGATACCAGCATCTTCTTGTGAAACTAATTGTTGTTTTACTTCTTTGAGATTTTTCCCTTTAATTAGTTACCTTATTAAAAATGATCAAGTGCATTCAATTCAAGGCAAATGGAGACTGATATCAGAAATAGGAAGGTATCTTGATATTTAAGTTTTAGTAACAACTGTAACAGAAGACTTGAAGATTTTTGTTATGCCAGTTTTGATTCATGTAATCTGAAAATACACAGTAAAACTAATGGTGGCCACTATCAGTTTGGCTTCCAATATAACTGTTAAGATTCCTTTGAAATATCATCTTTGGATTAAGAGCCACTATGGAACATTTTGAACCTGAATGGTTTTAGTCTAATGCAGACAATTTTTAAAAAGTTGCTGAAATGAAAGTTGTAGTTCAACCTTATCTGCAGAGACTTCTGGTAAAAGCAAACTGAGTCAAAGATACTACCTCTATGTACCTCTTTTTTCCATATATTTATACAAGAAGTCTTAATGGAAAGTAACAATAGTTCTGACAACTCTAAAGATAGGAATCATTGCAATTACTCTTTTGAATGTTCTTCTCTAATTAAAAACCAATAGTCATCCCCCCCTTTATCTACATAGTTCATGTGATGTGTTGTAGAGATTTTATAACTTGATGGTATCTAGATGATTGTGATTGCTGACACACCAGAATAACACAGCTCCAAATGGGAGCTTATCTTCAAGGTAATCTAGTCTAATTTGAAGACTTCCATCACATGGCTGAGGTCTTACAGGCAATCCTCAGTCATCACCAAAGGGTGAAAGAAGCTACATACCAATATAAAATAAATGTGCACTGTACCTACTTTAAATACTAATAGAAACTGATAGCACAGAGGGTAACTGAATACAACAGGCTGTCACCATCACACACCAGCACCACCACCAAGAAAAAAAATCAAATTCTTTCTTAGCTACAAGGTATTTGGAAGGTACCATGCCCTGAAAGCCCCCTTTCCACAGCTACAGTTAAGTCATTCCAATAAATTGAAATACATTTTTTACTTTGATACAGACTGTTTCTACTGAAAATGCCAACACCATATTTTCTTATTTCCAACATGGAAGACATTAGCCTTTTTTTTCACCTTAAGATACTGCAGTTTCACAACTTACTTATATTCATGCATCTTTACTCCTGTAATGTCATCTCTGTATCTGGATCATCAATGGTTACTGATGTAAAAAAGCTACGAAGCTGCAGAGCTAAAGAAAGGCCCAATTCACCACTTGGCCTGCCAGGGGAACTCTTTCTCCTGCAAGGGTTACTCAGAGTTCAGTATGCATGGAATAAACACAGCAGACTGCTTTCCAGACTGCTGCTCCACAGCCCTCCAACATTAAAGCAATAGTACTGTATTTTAAATACAGATTATGTAGTTTGCCCCAGGTCATATGACATGGGATTAATAGCCAGAAATCTTGATTCACTGCTGTCAGTTAAAACAATAGACAACACTTTATCTTTTAGATATAATGGTTTCTCCAGCACTTTGCCCTGTATCTCCACCAATTTCTTTGAACCTCTTAACTATTGCACTTTTAAAGCCTGCTGCTTTATGTGTGCACATAAACCCCATGCACAGATACATTCTGCTCTTTCAAAAGATTCCTTCAGCTGCAGCTTCTGTATCTTTGTTAAAGACAACATTAATTTAGATACTACTTTTTTTTTTTTTTTTAAAGCACATCTGTTTTGCAGTTGACTCTTTCTATTTTAAAATCATGTTTGCTAATTCCCTTCCATCTCTTTCACTCTCTCAAGCTTTTCCTCTATTGTCTTCTCCTGCAGCCCACTTGAAGTGTTAGGTGGAACAGGCAACTACCTGCTGATGGTGATAACCTATTTGCTACCTCCGTAAGCCAAGCAAGCAAGAATTTTGTCTTAAAGAGCCTCAAAGGCAGGCATAAGAAACTAGTATTTGAGTATTTTCCTTATGACAGTGCAGTGTTTATGATGTGCCACGCTGACAATACTGATGCAGGCTAATTGTGCAAAGACAGAAAGTTTGAAAATATGTGATGTAGAGAAGGATGAGTTTCTTTTCTTGAAATACCAGAAAAGCCAGTTTTCTTTGCATTGTTGGGCCTCAGCTATGCTTTGATGTGCATGACACACAGTCACATCTCACTGCATATTTTACAACAGTCTGAAATTGTATATTTCCTTAAATGTATTTAAGAGGAGAAATAAATGCTTGTTAATAACTGTTTTTAATACATCTAGCCTGTAGTGTCCATCTTCCAATGGTTTTATTTATTCTTGAGTAGGTCAGCAATAAATTTGCTGTTATTAACTAAACAACACTGATGTAAAACTGGGAAAATAAGACTGTGGTTAGCAGCTGTGATTTTATCTTAAACTATGGCATAAGCCATATTTCTCTTAAAGTTTCCTTCTGAAATCAGAAAGAAAAGCTGGAAAACACTTCAAAATCTGAACTTCCACTTTGATGTTTCTTTACTTCATAGTAACAAACAACAGCTGTTTTCCTCTTAAATTATGAGAGAGCAGTAGGAAAGAAAAAACCTAAATATCACTTATTTTCAGGATGCTTAAAAATCTGTATGCTTAGTTCAGTGACTGGATAGGGTGCCAATTTCCCAATATTCTGATTCCTCATATGGAAAATACTTTGATGAAATTTGCACAAAGTCTAAAACCAACTCGCACCACGATTCTAGTGCCCAGAATTATCCTTGTGACTCCCCTGGTGAGCATGCGGAGGTGGTTCTAAAACCAGCCTGATTTTCTCTGAATGTTTCTCCAGAGTAGGCATGGCCTTCCAGAGCAGTCTGAAAGCCAGGTGGGGACATTGTGTCATAAGCCATACTGCCACCTAGTGAAAAAGCTTTAATTTGCTTAGCTGAATATACCTTCAAGCATCGCACAGATGGACTTCTGTGCCAAAATCCGTGGCTTATAAGGGTAGTTGCAGTTTGTGTTCTAAAAGATGGGAGCTTAAAGAAACCAAAATACCTAAGCTCTTCCTGCATGATACTGCAATTTTTGTTGTATTTACAAAATTCGAGATATAGGCAGATTATTAAATGTATTGATTGAAAATGCTACACTGCACTTGTTTCCCAGCAAGTCTTCCACCCACTTTCAAAGATTTTCTGTTGCTAGAAGCACCTGCTGACATTCTGTAAACAAGCCACTCTCATCTCGGCTTGAGTTTACTCTCTGTTAACACAAGGGGCTCTGTTTGGCTTCAGGTTGCTGGGGACTGCCTTGCAACAAACCTCATGTTGCCTTGGTTCAAGGTGGGCTGACTTTTGTTTCCAATGTGCTTGTTTTTTTTTTTTTCCATTTTGATTCTTGCTAGAATGCAGGATTCTTCATGCAGAATAAGCCACAATAATGATTCCTGCATGGAAAGACACAATGGTGGCTAGATCAGGCTTTATCATAAAAACCCCTCTCAGCTTGCTAATGCAAAGAGAAGTGAAATGAGGACATTCTGATATTGATTTGATCTGCAAGGTCTGTCTCCAGGGATTGAAATACAAATTTCTTGAGCCCTTTGTGATTATTAATTCCTAATTCTTTCCCATTCTAGTACACTTTTGAAGCTGCCACTATCCTTTACAAATAATAAGTTGTGAATGCCAGAGGAATTGAGCTAGTACTTTCATCAAGGTCAGAGAGTGAGGTCTGTGGGCTCAGCACATCTGAAAATTAGCTCTCACCTTCTCTTATGATTGTTGAGTTTCTGTTACAATCTGCTGTGATTACGGGATATTATTTGAGGGTATGCTGGATATAAACCACTAATCTGCTGTATTCTGGAGCCTGGAAAACAGGCAGGCTGGCACAATTGTTTGAAAAGAACTATATATAAAAATTATCCTGCTCTGTTCACACCTTTGAAATGTTAGGCTTCTGTAAGAAAAAGTACTTTGCTCAGAAAAGATGTATGGACTCTGTAGGTCCCTGCATAAAGGAGTAATTCTTGCAGAGAAGCACAGAATCACTAGGGTGGCTATTGGCCACTGGATGATATTCACAAGGGTGGAAGCAGCAGCAGGTTTTTGTCCGGAACCTGTAATTGGGTCTGAAGGCAAGCAGAAATACAGACCAGTGCAGGGAGCAGAAGTGAGAGGTTTCACATCTTTTATACTGAGGGAGGATGATGAAGCTAGAATTTATTTATATGGGGTCATCACAGCACAAAAAGTCAGGAAGAGAAATGGCAGTATCATAGTATCTTGCTGCTGTGCACTGGATAAGCTTGTGAGCAGGAGACAGGCAAGCTGAGAACATGACTAGTGCAGGTCCCTCTGTGCTCAGTCACTGGTAACTGGAGTGACAACTAACTGAGACAGCAGTGAACAGTGAAATCCTGTCAGCACTAACATTTTCAGTCTTTTGTTTAAGAAAGCATCCTTCTCCTACAATGGTATTTTTTGAAAGGTTTGGGTTTTTTCTGGTTAGTGCCTTTTCTTTTAAGTCATTGTGACCTACATACAGACATGATCCAAATAAAAAATTAAAGAGAAAGAGAGCTTTATGTGACATTGCTTGGCTGAACCAGCTCTGGAGTTGCTGTGGCCTCTGTATTATTTTTTCACACAGGGTCAGATATTAGTTTACATAATTTTTATTTGGCTGGGTTTTTGCTTCACTGTCATAAATTAATGTTTAAATATCTCATAAAAAAAAAATAATCTGGAATTTACCCACTAAGGGTGGCATTGATGGAAACACCCATACTAGTGTAGTTATTCAGATATTAAAAAAAAGTCAAGAGTTATGGATCTATCTGAATAAAACACAGGACTAAGGAACACAATGAAGTTACTGTGAGTTAACAAGTTACCACTGAGCCATAGTAACTGCTACACAGGTTCCCTTAGCTGCTTGCCAACATGCAGTACAATGCGTTAGCTTAAATCATTTTTACCAGGACACTCTGATGAGGTTTAGATGGCACAATAAATTACTCTAGGGATATGGAATCCAACCCCTGCTATAACTTATATTTAAATCAAGATTGGTAGGACCATTACTACCTGATGACTGTTCATTAAGCCTGGGTGAGATAAATTTGGTAGTCAGTTCAACTCCCAGTGGCTGAAGACTTGCTGCAAACTGATTTCATAGCACAAAGGTCTATTCCATTTGGAATAATTCAAGCTGTGAACTGATCTCTGTCTGCCTGGATCACTGGCTGGAAGTAGAGTTGTACTGCCTTTCCAGAGCACGAAATTCACTACCATGGCTGGCACCATTTTGACAAACAGAAAAATATCTAAGGACTGAACTCCTCTGAAGGAGCCTCTGCTTTGTGATTTGTCTCTGCAGGTCAGGGCTGTATCTCACCAGTGTAGCAAGAGGCAGTGTCAGGACTGATGATACACCTGCACTCTGGATATAAATAAAAAAGTGCAGATCCCACTGCTGTTGGTCTGGCACGTTTCAGTAGCCCTGCATTACTCAGCAGTTAGCAGAGAGAAACAACAGGCATCTCAGCATAGTGAAGGAGAAGCAGCTGGCTAGAGGAGGAAGGAATAGAAAGAAGCAATTATACTTATTATAGCTACCAAACAAGCCCACATCACTCTTACTTGTGCTTGGGGGTGCAGGGCCAGCGCATATCCACCTTTGCTGCTGATTGTTTTTTTGACAGAAATTGCTCCCTAAACAGCCATGTTCAGTGATTATTTGTCTCCTTCCTTCTTCCTCTGATTATAAGCAGACTGGGATATCCCTGATCCGCATAGAAATGAATATTTTAAAAGTCAGTGCTGTCCTCAAAGGGGTTTGTGCACCATTAGGTCTCCAGATTTACTGCACTAGCAAAGAACACTGTCGTAATGTGGTACCAGCAATAGGCTACAAATGAGGAGAAAAGAGCTAAAAGAAAATGATTTTGTCTTAACACATACCTGACTGTAAATTAAAATTATCTTGAGGTCCTGCCTTTACATAAGGAATTTTCACCAAATTTTGTAGCCCCACTCAGAGTCAACTCTGTATTAGAGTAACTCTTCTTGATTCTTGACTCAGCACATGTACTGTATTTGCCTATGATCATGAACAGCCAGAAAGCACTACTATAAAAAAAATAAAGCATATTTAAACATTACGTTTGACACGTTACTGTGTTACATCAAGTTTTGCTGTTTTCTGGGTCTCTGTGTGACAAGTTTTCCCACAACTAACAGCAATTTGTGCAAAATAGTAACTATTCCCTGTGGTATATGACAGCAGCACAGATTTTCCCAGACCTATTGAGAAAGCACATTTATTAATTGCAATATGTGTACCCAGGCTGATACACTTGGCAACAAAAAAATGCTAATGAATACAAGGAATTGTGTTCTTACAGTGTAAGACATGTCACAGCCTCATCACCTGCCTTCAGAGCTTTAAGTTAATTGCCTATTTCCATGTTGTTAATTATCCTAGATTCCCCACAAAAGAATGTTCAAGTTCAAGGCACAGCTCAAAACAGTTCCCTTCTGGGTGTCTTGCTTCACATTAATCCAAAACCAATCATGTAACATAAGCATTGGTCCACCTTTCCTCCACACTCATAGCCCTTGTACCTCTCTTCTGGCCATTCATCAGCTCTGCTATTGGAAGAGCCCTGAAATCCAGTTGTACTAATCCCTGACTCATTGGGTGGACCTTCTCTTCCATGGAACCATATAAAGCTTTGTGGTTGCTTCATGCCTATAGTGGCTGTCTCTACTTGCTTCGTTCTCTAAATTGACTCATTTTTTCCCTCATTTGAGGATGATTCAAGAACTTATTCAGGCTTGACCAGATCTGACTCACCCTGGGTGACTTCAGAAATTAGGATAAAATGGAAATTGGTGTAGAAAAAGCAGCACTATAGTAAAATAGTAACTGCAGTCTCTCTACTCATGTGACAAAGAATCTGTGGCCTCCAATCTAAATGCAGAAGCAGGATTTATCACTGGTCCAATCTTGCATCAATCAGCCAATTTGATTTTATTCTAAGGGAAAAAAAATGAGCATCACTAATCCCTTTTATATTAAATTTATGCCATAGAGGAAAAAAAAGACAAACCACCTTACAATTACAAAAATGCCACTGTACCACAGAGATAAAAATTTTAAGAACACATTTGTACATATAGAGAACCTATAATGAAAAATCAGAGAAAAAGTACCAAATTTCCTTGATTACAAGATATTAAAATAGACATCAGTGTTTTGAACTATAAAATACTACTTTGTTTTAATAGAGTGGCATACATAGGCACTTAAAACATTCATATTTCATACGTGAGACACTTGCAAAGTCTGTTCTATGCCTACAAGTACAGGGTGGGCCACACTATGAAATATACATAAAGGGACACTGCCAGGTGAAAAACACTGGGCAAAATTCCAAGGGCTTTATTGTGTATTTGTTCAGGTCTTGGCTGGGCAAACTCCTGTTGAAATCAGTGGGAATTTTGCCTGAGTGGAGAACAAGGAATATAATAGTAAAAAACAAGGAAACAAACAAAAAAAATTACCAAAAAAAGTTGGATAATTAAAACTACAAAAAATGCTACAATATTGAAGTCTACTTATGATTAATCAGTTAGTGAGACTTATGCAATTCCTAGACATACGTTCTGAAAATAAGTGTTCAGGTTTTTTTCTGATTAGTTCCATTCTGTTCAACATTTGATAAGATGCCGCTATTGTATGTGAGCTATCAATGTTTCTTTATTAAAAAAAAAACAAACAAACCAAAATTTCTATTGGAAAGGACAAAATTTATGTTTGGAAAAACTTAGTATGCAAATCCTAGAGGAGCAGAATTTGACCTGTCTACAATGTGATCACAGCACCTTATCAGCTAAGGATGCCAGTGCCAAATGGTACTGTCTTCACTCATCTCAAGGATCTTCCCAACCTTTTGCATGAGGGCAAAAATTACTCAGAGTAATGCCAAAGTTTAGATAGGTAGATTTTCTTCTGGAGCCGTCAGTAGTTTGGACATCTAACCTGAAATAACAACTACTGTAATTGTCTTTTTTAGATAGAGTCAATAGAGACAATAGAATCTCAGTGAAAGTGATTTGATAGCATGAGGCAACTACATCAATCATGGTATAACAAAAATTTGATAAGTTACTCCAAAAATGTGTCTTCCTCAAAGGCATGGAGAGTGATTTGTGATGATTGACTATATTCCAATTACTGAATTACTAGTTTTTACATCTTTGACTCTGTACCTCAGAGAGGATAAGAGATTTTCTCCTTCTATTCCTTCATCTGCACTGCTAAGATACTTGGCTGCTTTAGCTTTTATGCAGAATCCTGACTGCACCCGCTCCATTATCATTAGGAGGCAGCATGATTTGATTCTCTTAATTCTTTCAGGACACAGATCCTTACCTTTTATTGTATGATTCACCTAACATCACCGTATCTTATTTTCTACAGAAATGTGTCACTTGACAGGATACATCATGAAACTCAAGCTTTGTTTCAGAACGTGTGTGTCATTCGAGTGGATGCCAAAGAACAAACTGACCACCCCCAGACATATGCTAGACTGCAGTACAAGAACTGGTAGTAGGACATTCAGTAAACATAACATCTAACCAACACAGGAATGACAAGGAGGTGAAAGTAATGCCAGCGGAGCTCCCACATTAATTATCTAGACTGTAGACCTCAAAAACACAAAGAATGATCACCTTGTATGAAGGCCAGATTGCTAGGAAGCAGTGTTGCAGTTTTAAATAACTCTCAGTCGTTCCCCCAGTAATAAATAGGATGACATGGTAGAGTTTGTTTTTCTAAGAGCTTTCCCTCTCTTTTTATTCCATTAGATAGGTTGAGCCTAAATATAGGAATCCTAGAATCTTGGGGAAAAAAAGCAGTCATTAATACTTCATTCTGAAAAGAAAGCACATGTCTATACTGTGATTTAATTTATCTGTTTTTGAAATTAATACCAACTACACTGAGAACATTTTCTACATCAGTTCTCAATGTTTTTGCAGCCTGGCTCTCTGTTTTCCTAGTAGAGTATGTATTATTCAGCATGGTGGTTTTTAGCTGGAGTGGGGAAGGAACTCAATCTGTTAAAAAAACCCTTGTGCTATACAGCTACATCAGCATATCCTTGGTACTGCAGACTTGGCCCTTATTCTGTGATAAACCTTCACATAGAAATTAGATTGGTTCTTCTCTATAGAAATGCAGGATAGCTGAACCAACAGATTTCCTCACAAGGATGGTGAAAAAGTTGTTTAAGGCTTGCTTTTTTTACTGTTATTTACTGTGGGGTGAGGGACAGTTTTCAGTTGGACAACTCTAGAAATAAGATGTGTTATAAAAGATACTAATACTGTATCATTCTTCATATGTATTTCAAGATCAGACATTACTGTTCCTACCCCAGTGAAATAACATTGTGTGTTTAAACATTCTGCACTATTTTCCTGCATTCTACTACCACTGAAAAACCTGCAGTACCTACTGAGCACCACTACTGAAGTTCCCTTCCCTATGGCAGGCATATTACCTTACTTCACTTATTCTCTAGCATTTAAATCAGCTGTTATCAAAACAGACAGAAAATGTGTGGTGACATTGAGCATTTGTGTAGAAAACACTATGTTATATGCTTTAATTACAGCATTGAAACTCCTGGCCTACAGATACCACAAGATACTTTGTAGAAAATATGTGGCCTTAGTAGATCCCACAATAAGAGCTGATATTAACCACAAAGAAAAAGACAGGACTCTGGTACATGACAACAAAGCAAGCCTTGCTGATAACCACAACAAAGACAAATTGGGCTTTTGCAGCTTTTGAAATCACTTGACCAATGGAAGAATTTAAAATATCTGAATAACCTCATTCCAGCTTTCTGACAGAAGCACATTCACAAAGTTCTGAATTCACCCTTCATTGTCAGACTCCATGGGCTGAGCATGCTCTGGAGAAATGCATGGCATGGGTAAAAACATTCTGTGAGACACCACAGCTTTCCTCCTCAGGTCCTTGTAACGGCAACCCCTTTAATGCAACAGTTCAAATTTCATTGAAATGCTCTGAAACCCTGCTCAATGCCCCAAAATTGCCTGTCAAAACCCTTGACAGATTCCTGCTAGCAGAACAACCCTCTCTGAATATAAACAAGAATCCAGTTCTGCAAATTATGCTTTGGCAAAACTTCCATTGACTTCAACACAGACAGTAATTGTGACAAACAACACAGGAGCTCAAATGCAAGACCCAGTCACTTATGGAATGCAGTTAAAAGGAACTAACCATGTTTTGCAAATTATCGAGATTAGCTCTAAAGACATTAATCTTCTGCCTTGAGAGCTGCCAATAGATAGATATGCAGAAGTCATGGCTAAATACAGGCTGAATGACATGATGGCAGAGAAGTTATTATACCTTGGTATTTGTAATTTGATGGATTTGTCTGTGACAGGACCAAGGAAAAGGATTTCTTAGTTTCCATTTTGACTGTGTCACTCTAACTCTACATTCCCAAAACTTTTGGACAGGCAAAATTTTCCATCTTGCAGATTTTTCCACTGATTCATCATGTATCCTTATCATTGACAGAGTAATCGAGTCTCTTATGTTAATAATTTCTTAAATAGTTTGGTGGATCAGCTGCCAATCGCTTACACCAATATAACAAACCTCAGTGGTTTATTGATCACAGTATCAGGCCAACAGCCTATTTTGTTCTGGAGATGATGTTTTTTTCTATGGCTATAACACTTGGAGACTGAGGGCAACATAATTTTCCAACTATTGACAATCAGGCACACCCTTAAAAGATAACAGAGCAAGATCTAAGCTTGAAGGATTCTTTCTCTTGATGTGTAAACCAACTGCAAATAGTGTTTTCTCAGAAGTTACATGATAACCTGGTAAGAGCAATTTAAAAGTGACCTGACTTTATCAAAAGAAAGAAACTGCCAAGGACCATTCTGGGTATTCCTGACGAGCTCTGGCAGGAAGACAGGCTGAGCCTAAATACTCCATAAATGAATCCTACCTGATACTAGATTAATGATAGAAAACATGCATATTAGACATGCATAAAATACAGGTGATACACTTTTCCTTGGTTTGAAATATACTTAGCACAACAGGTTCTAAAACTTAAAAGTCCATGAGAGAACAGAATATGAGACACTGACAAGAATAAAGATATTTAAGAGTCCAAAACATGATACATGCAAAAGAGCAAAATGGTGAGCGAGTGATCAGAAGTGCAGATATTTTAGTAATCAAGACCTAATGATCATGTTGTCATTTCACTGTGTTAACCATTGAACTTTGCAGTCTTGTGGCCACTGTGTCTTTTAAGTAGTCCTATTTCAGAGAGCACTGAAAGTCACTGCATGCCAAGCATATTTTCCTGTCAATGTGCAGGGGAATGTTTGCATCCTGAAAGCAGCACAGCATACTTGAAGCTCATAGGGTTTTAGCAAAGAAAGCCTCTGAAACTTTAGGCTAACCCAGCCTATCTAGACAGTGGCACTAATACAAAATTTGACAGAATTAAAGCTTGTGACAACAGTGTTACAGCATAGCTATCCTTTACTGGCTGAAAGAAGGTATTTCCCATCTGAAAATTCAAGTACCACAGGATTTTTGATCCAAATGAAAAACTGCTCAGCACATGACAGAGAAATGAAGAGATTTTGTAGAATAACTTCATAGTTAAAGCTGAGGTGGGATGAGAGCACTCAGCTCCAGCTGTTGCATGCTATATGCATACCCCTAGGCTACTGACAGGATAGCAACAACCTCAGCCAGTCCTCATCTTGGGTGAGCAGATTAAAGGGGAGATGGTCCTTAATTTGAATACCTAAGAGTTTGTTGTGTCTTCCAAAGAATGTAAGGACACAGGGACACAACAACTGTGGCCTTCTACCCCCCTCTCCAAAAGGAAGATTGAGAACAGTTTCCGTAGTTTATTTCCCTATACATTCTCCTTCAACACCTGCAGTATTTTAAAATTAATAATAAACTTGTCATTTTTATTAAACATTAGGGATCATTAATTATTTTGATTAAAAATGCAAAAATACACAGAGAAGACAGGGACACTTACAGTCTGAGATACATATGAGAAGAGCTGAAAATACTTCTCTGTGATGAGACTCTATAAACTGTGCACATCAGATGAGGCCTGAGGAAGTAAGAGGGTGGATAAAAGTGAACTCTGTGGCAAGACAGAAAGAAAAGAGAAATAGACAAAGAAGGAACGAGAACCAATCCTCTAACAAAATGTTACCAAAAAAACTCAAAAACTTATTGTTAGTTTGAAATTTGAAATTGAAATTAGTAATTTCAATTGAAAATTACTAACTGCAAGTTTTTATTCTAATTTTAGTCAGAGAAAGAGCATCTGATGAAGAGATGAAACGCGCATATCAGGCACAGAGAAATTAGCATACACAAATGGGCCATGACCTCTCCAACTGTTGTTAGTGCTTTTTTGTATCTGTGTGTGTTTGCAGACACTGTGAGAGACAAATTTATCTTCAGCATTATTAGCTTAAAAAGTCAATGAAATCATATCAGAAATGAGTATTACCCTGTATATCTTTATATGGATGTGATTACATTATCTAGGAAGCTTCCAGCTCAGAGCAGCTTTGGCTTCCCCGTCCTCCACATGAGAACTGCAGACCTCAGCACCAGCTGGGTGTTTTTTGTTTTTTTTGTTTGTTTTTTTTTTTTTTGAGTAGTTGTTTTTTGTTGAGTAGTTGTTTTTTGGTTTGTTTGGGGGGGGGGGTAATTGTTTTTGTTCTTTTGTTTGTTTGTTTGTTGTTTAACTAAGTGCTTAGGCTGGGCTAAGAAATATGCTACAGCTTTCAATACTTTTGTTTGGCCTTTTGAAGTAAAGGCAAAAGGCTTGGAAAACTTGGATACATTGACATTTATGCCACACCCCTCCCCTTTGAACAGTTTCAAAACTGTATCATAAGAAAGACTTAAATAATTAAGTATCTCCACTTTGAGTCTCCCCAGTGTCTCCGTTCTGTGACTTTCAAAACATC
Source organism: Apus apus (assembly GCF_020740795.1). Lineage (NCBI taxonomy): Eukaryota > Metazoa > Chordata > Aves > Apodiformes > Apodidae > Apus > Apus apus. The sequence continues at coordinate 11,596,540 of NC_067294.1, read as the reverse complement.
ACCCAGCAGATAGCAAACTCAAGAGAAGACCCAATTACCAAACCTAACAGTTATGATTGGCATGTGGACAATAAGACAAGGATATGAGACAAAAGTTACTCACTCCTATTCAGGTAAATCATGAAGTCAAAGAGAGATGCCAATTACAAGCACACTTTTGAAATCTACCCAGAAAATCCCAATACAAAATTGTTCTATTCTGTTGGCCACACTGCAGTGCTTATCTCTAATCTGTAGCAAACCCATATATCACTGCTGCGTGTAAGGGAATATATACTTGCCAGAGGATTTATTTATCTGTGGGCCTGTTCATTTATTGGATGGAGACGGATGCAGCTTCATGCTTGTCCTGCTTTCCTGAACTGAGCAATGGTTCAGCATAAAGCAATGACAATCCACAGCCTTTAACAAGTAAATGTACAACTGCTGCCTTTGCAGGGAAAGAGCTGACCATCTTCAAAGACCTTAATTAACGAGGCTTCATAGGCTAAGCTGCTGTGACATCACCTGAGTGTCTGTATAGACATGCCCTGTCAACTATCACCTACAGATTCTGTATCCTGAAGAAAAGGCATCTTTTCAGATGCAGACAGTTGCCTGAAAGGAAACAGATGGTGATCTTCAGCTTATTTTCTGTATTCATGCAATCTCCATGATCTTGGTGTATGACACACAGTTCTAGGCTGAATTCAGATCCATCAACAGACACATACTCCCACGTGAAATTTTTCTGCACTGATGCTACTGCAGCTACCTGATAATTTCAATTTGATCTTAGCTCTTAACTGAAGGCTAGTGGACAAGTTGATGTGGCAGACTAAATCAAGTATTAATTTAAAACAATCATCCTACTTTTCCCTCCTCCTTGCTCTCTTTTAAAGAATGTATATTAGATAAGTCAGTGCTCTGTAAAACACTTTAAGAGCCAGCTACTGTAACAAGCAATTTAAACACCAACTAAATACAATACTTAAAAGAGGAAAGATAATTAATAATAGCACTAAAAATTAAAAAATAACTGTATAAAATGACAGTGTTAGTAAACAGCTCAAGAATTAAGCAAGACAACTAAATATACTTGAGAGAATCTGGTCAAATTATTTTCATTTAGAAAAAATTATCCTGTTCCATGATTTTCCTATATATTATTCATAGATAGCTAAAAGAAATATTTATGACAAAGGGAACAAGACTGAACAAAAGCCCAGATGAAATAAGAACTATTAATGAGGAAGAGGTACAACTGCAGAAATAAAAGGATTCAATTCAATTGTCAGAAACTAACCGGATCTTTGATGCTCAGCAGACTCAAACTGAAGTAATCAATTTAAGAGAGCTTCTCTTTTCTTGAGCCTGCCAAGCAGCTGCCTCCAGCAGTTACAGGAACATGGGGGTGTTTACACCACTATCAATGATTTGCCATGTGACTCTGGAGGAAAAATGGTTCTAAATTTTCAAAATTACCATTTGCTTTGGACATTGAGGATTTTCACCAACTGATTTTAGGTCTGCTTTCAAAGGCCCTAAATGCTTATGAAGACATTCTAGTAAATGTTTTTAATTCCTACCCTGAAGGAAGGAGGAGTTTATGCATCACATTTTAGACTGTATTTTGTATGTTTGTACCAGTGCTTTAACAGAGGAACATCAAAATGTTTCTTCTCTGCTTTGCACCCAAAACACTAACATTTATGAAGGGAAAATAATCAGATAATTTATTAATTTGCTTTTTCAAATAAAAACAAAAAAAAAAAAATCGAAACCAAACCAACAGATATTTAAAGGAAGGTATATCCTGTTTCACTCAGCTAACAACTACATCGCACATAATTTAAAGGTAAACACACAGGTATTATACACTAGCTACATAATAATATACATAACAATGCATGTGATCAACATCTAAAATAATTTTGAGGAAAGGTTTAGGAATGGCACAGAAAATCCTGACAAACTTTCAAACAGTACTTTCTTGGTGCAATTTGGTCCCCTCCAAACAAAACTATTTGAAACCAGTTATGATCAAACACAACTTCCAGCAGCTTAACAGACTGCAACTAGTCAGCTGAACCGCCATGAGACATTGGATCTCAGTCCTCTGTCACAAAACTAATAATAACAGCTTACACAGCAGTAAATTACATCCACTTGTGAGGACTTTCAGAGGGACTTTCTCTTGTAGAAGAGAAACAATGTTTAAAGGTACTCTAACTCATCCTTGGAGTTTATTGGCATGGGCTGCTACAGTTACACTGGGCAATGTGTTAAACCAGTGTTACTTAATTACATTCCCATATAATTTACAAGTTAGTTTACAAGTCCCATATGAGTTAGGTAGTACATGGGCTTAATACAAGAAAGAAATGGCTATCAAAAGGGACAAGTAAAACTCCCAAATCTTCTTTCAACTTCCTTACCAAAGTGTTTTTTTGCCCATCTTAGTTCAATCATGAGACAACAGAAAACTTCTTCAATGCTCACTCTTACATCAGCTAAGAAAGAAAAACAGAGTGACAGTTATATACTTCTGAAAGTATTTTCTTTCCACTTCATATAAGCAATTGCCCTCCTCTCCTGGACACAGATGCAACAGTAACTAATTGACTAATAGCCTATTCTCTCAAAAAAATCAAACATAATCTAACTTGTAAGTAGCAGTTCTGGCTATTCTGTCCAAAATAGGACACTTTTTGCTCCTATTTTGCCACTTTGTTATTCATTAAACACTAACTTGAAGACAGATATATTCCACTTCAGATATCAGATAGACAGTGATCTCCCTAGATACTTTACCTGCAGTAGCATAGATTTCTTCAGCAACAATGGAAAGAATTACTTAACATCTAATCGACACTCTGCATACAACTAATACTAACCCAAAATACTCAGCAAAGAATCCTTAACATATATGAGGTCCAGTACTTTAAAACAAGAGTAATATAATAATGTGCAGAATCCTCTGTTAAATATTAAGATTTAGTCCTTGTAATTGGAAGTCTAGTGGTTCAGCCAAATACCAACTATTATTTAATTATTTTCTTTTCAGGTACCCTGACAGTCAATTCAATCTCTTTTCTCAAAACACAGATGACCATCAGAAATAGCAAATAAGATTTTCAGAGGTGCTGTCCAAATGCTTCCAGCTCCCATTTTCTGGGGCAAAATACAGTCGCTGTGCTCATCCCCTAAGAAAATCAAGTTGGATGTGATCTGATAGAGACATCCAAACCTATAGAAAGTTAACAATTGACAAGCTAAAAAGATTTGAAAGATTGAGTTTACTTGGAAATTTCCAGAAAATATTCATAGATGTATTCATAGATAAAATAACTGTATTTTGTAATTTGATTTTAAAACAAAACAAAAAGACAGTAACTGCATGGGTAAGAACAGAAGAGTCAGTGCCAAAACCAACTTTGCACACACATCGTCTGTGTCTTAATACGTATTTATTTTGATAGTGTTGCATTTTTCAGTACCCTATGATTATTTTTTCATACCTTTAGCCATACAGATTTTCAATTTCTGAGGAGATATTATGAAATTCACTTGCATACAAAATATTAGTAAGATATATTGCATTATTGGAAACATAAGTTGTGATAATTTAATCACACTGCAGTTTTATTTTGCCAACTGGAATGATTGCGACTTAGAGCTACAGGGTGTTTGGCTTTTGAGAAATTATCCATTCATTGATTTCCATTTATTCCCTTAACACTTTTCAGAAAGAAATCTAGAAATCTCTCCCATAAGTGTTCCAAAGTAATGAGAGAGAACCAGAGCTTAGAATGTAGAGTCTTATACAATCTTAGTTACAAACAGCCCCTTTCATCCTAAAGAATACCTAAATGTTCATGCATAACACACAGAATTCATTAAATTAGACATTCTTGACTGGAACTCAGGAGTTAAGGACATAGACCCTAAGAAGCTGATTTATATTGCCTGCCTGAGGTATAAAAGCAACATCAAAACTTGCAGAACCTGCCATTTTTACAAATGAATCTCTGGATGATTTGGAAGTATCAAAGTGATTCTAAAAAAATATCATTATCGTGGCTCGATGCAGTACCTGTCACAAGATAAAAGAGGACATGATAGCAGGGAATTAAAGTAAAAAAGAAGCTTCTAAACCTTTGTCTCAAATGGGAAAGTCACTAAACTCCAACCTATTTCAGAGCAGAATTTTACACATTTCAACTGTGCTTTATTACCCAAGACCACAACATTCAATTTAACTGGGGGTTGGAACTAAACAAACCACACAACAAAAAACAGCCACACAAACCACACCACTACAGAAAAGAAAATAACCATCATGAAGACTAATTATCCTAACTCTTAGGAAAAGTACCAGGAGAACTTCAGGTTGTTGTTTTACGTCTGAAGTCTGAGTAATTCCAGCAGCACTCCAAGGGCTGCTCCCCAATCCCTGTTCTGAAACAGCGTCCTTGAGGGAATTATTTTCTTTGTTCTTGGACAATTATCTTAAAAACACAGAGACAAAAGTGAGTTTATTCTTAAAGCAGATGTTCAGGTTCAAAGAGAGCCTTTCAAAGGATGAAACCCCAAGCTAAGGATACATAAAACCTGCGGGTATTAGCAATGACTGGCCCTTACCACAAATCCTGGGATTGCTTCATCTGCTGTGCAAAGTAAAAGAAATAACTCAGTTAGCAATTAGAACTGTCATTACTGCAGGGCTCTCAACACTGACAGCTGTGGCACTAAGTAGCATCAAGGACATTTTTCTACTGGTGCTAGGGCCGTTTGAAGAGATTACACCACAGTAGCAAGGTTATCTGCAAAGGATAGTCATGGTCAAAAATTGCACTATGAATATTACAAGTTGCGTGGTGAGGCCTCACTTTGCAAAGTCTTCTTCAATCAGAACAGAGTATTCATAAAGGGAATTTTTCTGTAATAGTTTCTGTGAGCAAACTCTTCTGCTACATGAGCTATTACTCATTGTAGGATGCTGATTTAGCACTGATTCAGTGCTCTTACTGACCCAATTAGTAAATCACTTGAGTATTCTGTAGGGATCTCCTCTTCCAATTTGGTTAAGGCCAGTCCTGCTTGCCAGGTCAGGACCATACTTCAGTGAGTAACTGACACATACTGTACCATAAAGTTCACTGCAAAACATATAAATAGGGAATGAAGAAACATACTCAGAAAGTTCTCTCTTCAGTCTACACTTGGGGGGTAAAGGTTTAGAGAATACAACAGGTATCTATCTATTAACTAATGTCAAAGGTGATGGTGTCATCACAGATCATTAAGGAGAAAAGGAGTTTCTGTGGAAATTCTGTGGAACTTCTTAAATTAACATGGGAGACTAAACTAAAGAACCTCTCTGTTAAATTAAGCTTTCAGCAACCCTATGGATTCTGAAAGCCCCGACTGTGTTTTAAAGCAGTAAGTAATACATAAAAAGAATCTGAAGAACTACAGCAGAATTGCACAACTAAATGTCTACATAACATACAACTACATGGATGGTAAGACACAGTTGCTTTTTGGTCCCTTGTCAAACCTAGGGAGCTTGATTAGAAATATGTAGACACTTTGAGAATCCACCTGATTTATCAGAGGAGGGGAATGGAAGAACTACTTCCCTGCCTGCCATGTTAGATGAGGAGGTGATCAGATGGGATGGCAGCCCCCTGTAAGGCTTGCAGCTCCAGCAGGAAGGAGCTGGAGGATTTCATGCCAGGCTCAGACACAAGGCAGTTCAAGTGCTGCCAGGGTGGTGCTCCAGCCCAACAGCCTCTTGTGCATGCATGGATACATCTCTGGCCCACAGCACCATGAAGGCTGAATTGTCCTGAAAACACTTTCCAAAAGAATACCCTCCAAACTCTGCTTTCTGATGTCTTGGTCACATTTTGGACTAATTTAGATTTACTGGGACTCCAAGACTCAAAATAATTGATCGATCTAGCTGGGCACTATGGAATTGTAACATAAAAATGAATGAATTCATTCCACACTCACAATTTTTAATACTAATAATAAGTAACTATGGCAGAGGACTAGCATGTATATGTGGGAAAAGGACTGGCAGTTGATACACCAAAAATCAGTTGTAATAAATAAATTCATAATTTAATAACAATGATAATGGTTTGAGAGGCACTACAGACCTAGTTTTTAATGCACGATTCATTTTTTAATTTAATTAACAAAATTTTATTGAAGAGATAATTCTGTTGCATGCATACAAAACTAGAAATAAGGTTTTATATGCCAAAAATATGAAGCAATAATAGCATTAGCAATTTTGCATCTTCAAATCTGTTTTAATTTATTTGAATGGAAAAATATGTGGAGATACTACGTGGATAGCACCAGCACCTAGAGATGCACAAGTTTCAGAAGACAGCAGAAATCAGTCGGGTTACAAGACAAGACAAGCAGAAGTTTCAGACTTACATTTCTTTAAAATTTTACACTAAGTGTGAACATGTCAGCAGTGAGCTAGCCCAGTGCTTTGCCCCAAGGGCTCACTTACAGTTGCAGATTCTTTTTAAGCAACCTTAAGTATGATAACTTATTTAAATCAATTCTCTGTACGGACATCAGGTCGTTGACTTCATCCCTTGTTCACAAGAAATTTAGCATATCATTAACTTGTCAAATTACAGGGTAGACTTCTGGGGTATATGTGCACGCAGAGAGATTTTACAAATCCTTTAACGGTCATTCATAAACCTAGCAAAATGAGCTCCACATTCATATGGCTACAAAAAACAGTTAGCAAGCATTACAGGAATGACTGATTATTTTCTCCTCCTATATCAATTTCCTGTAATAAACCAATAATGAAATTCTGACACAGCTTAAATGTAATTAAGAATTGTTTCAAGAGCATTATTTTCCTAATTTGTTACAGCAGCAGGACCAAATCTTTACTTTCTGTTTGCTTGCTTATATTCTGCCTTGCTCACATACATGGGCTTTCATTGGTTACACTCTTTCTTTTTAAATAGGAAAACCTCTAAAAATTCACAGCAACAGCAGCTCATGCCCTGCAAAACTGAGTGATGCTTTAAAAGATTCTTTAACACAGCATAAAGCTGTGGTCCCTACACCCTGACTTACGGAGGCTTTTATGAGACCCTCAGGGTCACAGGAAGTTCTTGTCACTATAGCAGTCACAGGAAGTTATTGCTACTATGATTCAGACTGACACAGGGAGAAAAATACAATGTTTCCTGTAGTGCACTGCTCCTCAGTGTTGCTGCTGAAGAGCCAGCAAAGACTGGAGCTATCGGATGCATATACAACACAATCCCTTTATACGTGTAGTCACAAAGTCTCTGCAAGTTTGTCAGAACTTCAAATTGTAAACCTCTAATCCAAAATTCTTACGTCCCAGTCTAGATACTGAGAAAAATACCTACTATCCTACCAAGACACTATAAACACTCCCTATAAATCCACACACTCACTTAGAGCTTTAATATGCCTAAATTCAGAAAGCTCAGCTGCAGCATAAACAGGCACAGTAAACCTGTACATATCCAACTAGCTTGGATACCACTTAGACCACAAATTCCAGCTACTAGGCAATTACCAGGGTGCAGCCCGTTCTGGAGACTGCTATTGCAGTGTCACTGTTACTGGTAGCTCACTTCACTTCAAGGAAGTGGAGCACTTGAAGATATACTGCAATCATGCACTTTGGCTTCACTGCAACGCTGATTATACTCTGGTTATGTATATTGTTCCATTACAGCCTTGCATTTTGTGTTGGCTCTTTCATGGTCGTGCACTTTTTAAGGAACTTGATGTCCAGAGAGCGATGTGACCACTTACACATCATCTTAAACTATACATACGCTAACCCAATGCCCTCAATTGACACAGGCATCTTGTGACTATTACCAGACTTCAAGATTTTCTGTTCATAGTCAGGTCAGTGCAATAACACATTTTGGTCATGACAGAACAAAGCAGTATCACTAACACTGAGCAGCACAGGCCTTTAAACAGTCGAGTTGCCCAGTCCCCATATCTTGTCCCAGCTTACACAGAGGGAGATTCTTTCACTCCTGTATACCATGCACACAGATACAATTGTATCTGCTCCTCACAGTCATCTTGCAACTGTTGTCACAAAAGACAACCACTTCTCATCTATTCACCCAATCAATCCAAACTTCATACAGTTTCTTCAGCTACCCAGCCCACCAATATGCTGTTAACACTTCTTCATAGAGCTTTGCATTTTTCCTGCCTTCAAATTCATAATTTTATTCCCTCCAATTGTATCAGTTCCTCTCTCAAATTAATATTTTTTTCTTTCTACTTCTGTCCTTTCTGACACTTGCTGAACACACAGCGACTTGTTTTACTTTACAGAAAGTGTGTGAGTGCAATTTGTTTCATTAACTTCATTAATTTTATTTTGGCAGCTTCTCACTTCAAGGAAGTGGAGCACTTGAAGATATACTGCAATCATGCACTTTGGCTTCACTGCAACGCTGATTATACTCTGGTTATGTATATTGTTCCATTACAGCCTTGCATTTTGTGTTGGCTCTTTCATGGTCGTGCACTTTTTAAGGAACTTGATGTCCAGAGAGCGATGTGACCACTTACACATCATCTTAAACTATACATACGCTAACCCAATGCCCTCAATTGACACAGGCATCTTGTGACTATTACCAGACTTCAAGATTTTCTGTTCATAGTCAGGTCAGTGCAATAACACATTTTGGTCATGACAGAACAAAGCAGTATCACTAACACTGAGCAGCACAGGCCTTTAAACAGTCGAGTTGCCCAGTCCCCATATCTTGTCCCAGCTTACACAGAGGGAGATTCTTTCACTCCTGTATACCATGCACACAGATACAATTGTATCTGCTCCTCACAGTCATCTTGCAACTGTTGTCACAAAAGACAACCACTTCTCATCTATTCACCCAATCAATCCAAACTTCATACAGTTTCTTCAGCTACCCAGCCCACCAATATGCTGTTAACACTTCTTCATAGAGCTTTGCATTTTTCCTGCCTTCAAATTCATAATTTTATTCCCTCCAATTGTATCAGTTCCTCTCTCAAATTAATATTTTTTTCTTTCTACTTCTGTCCTTTCTGACACTTGCTGAACACACAGCGACTTGTTTTACTTTACAGAAAGTGTGTGAGTGCAATTTGTTTCATTAACTTCATTAATTTTATTTTGGCAGCTTCTAAAGGTTCCAGGATAGAAACAAGGCCCCAGCTATGCTGAACACTATGCAAACCAGACACAGAAAGACAAATTATATCCTAAAGAGATCACAGGCCAGATTTAAAATAAACAGAAACTAAACGGTGATCAAAGGAATTTGAGATGGTAACAAATAAATAAATATTGAGGGTTTTTTTTGTTAAACTTACAAGATTCATCCTGCATCTACACAGCTACTGTTAGTATATTTTAATCTAAGGGTTACTTATAGTATTACATTTCTGTTGGTCATTAGAGTTGTGCATAATGTCCTTATTTACCTGTTTTTAAAAGCAACTATAGCACCTTTCAATATGCAAATGATACTGCAAAAGAGCTACTTACATTCTATTTTAAGACCCCCAGTAGTTTAAACTGCTTGGGTCAAGCAAATATTCTCCTCTGTTATTGCAATGAAACAATTCAGAGTGTTAATAAGCCATATACACAGATTTGTTTCCTATACTTAGCACAAGGACTTGTGGGGACTCCAGCAGATGTAAAAGATGATAGTTAGCATTTTAATAGCAACTGGCTGGCATAAGCAACACCTGCTGAAAAGCAAGGTGGATTTCAGCAGGCATTAACCTCGCCGAAATTTTGCAAGAGGAAATCTTCCATTTTACGCCCATCGTCTACATAAATCTGAACTTTACATAACAAAAGCCTGCTGGGCTGAGCTATTCGATCTTAATGTCCCATCAGCTCAAGGGCTGAGTAGCCTCTTTGTATTAGTTGGTAATTTCTTGTAGGCTCAGAATTTACTGCCATCCTTCTATGCCGTGGCACAGCAGCACCAGATAAACGAACTGTGGCTCACTGACCGGACCGGCTAGCACAATTCAATTCACCAGCCGTACAAAGCACCTACACAAGCCATGCTGCTTTATTGCAAGGACCATGACAGCTCTGGCCTCCCCTGCGTGAACAGTGTCTGGCACCTTTTGCAAACTTCTTTCTAACTGCAAGTGCTGGTAAGCTTTTGAAATACAGTGACACATCCCCTGGGGAAAAGAAAAAAAAAAAAAGAAAAAATAGAAAAAGACAATACATTTCCCAGTACCCTGCCTGCCCTGCTAGCTGATGTGATGTCCTTCCTTCACAATATTTGTAATCTATTTGTTCATCCCAAGGCTAATAGTGTAAGACAGTAATAAGGAAAGCAGCATTCTAAGAGATGATGATACCTCTAACGTGCGGAACAGTCCTGTGCATGCAGAGTATGGTTCAGCCTAGCTGAAATACAGCTGGAGAACCTCCAGTGAAATTCTTTGCATAGGAAAGCAACCTAGAAACAGTTCTGGTGTTACCTATGAACTATCTTCACTAATATGTTTCTTTAATCTGTCCTAGGACCCATCTGACTAAGGTAAAAAGTTTCTAGGAAACAAATTTGCATTTTCTATATAACATATGTTGTCATAACTGCATAGACCAAAAACAATGAGTGGAGAGTCCTCCTTCCACTCCTACAACCATTTCGTTTATACCAGGCTTCTTCTAGATGAGAACTCTAGGAACCATTTGCAACTTCTATTAACCTCTCAGAGCTACTATTGCATTCTCCTTGGCAGAACATACAGAAAAACCTGAAATCTCGAACCTGAATTAAAACTGAAACCCTTGCACAAGGATAGTTTTGAAACAAAGGTAACTCAGTAACAAGACAAATATTCTCATTATTATCCAGAATTCTGGCAAAGAACATATTCAGCCTTAGGGGAGCCTAGGTTGCCATCTTTCAAAGCATTATTGCCTCAGGATGTGGAATGCAGACCTTTTACAAATATGGTCTAACAAAATTGTTCCAAAATTATTTAGGAAGCAATATTAATGGTAGGTACTTTTGAAAAAGCTTACCAAATCTGATTTCTTTTAAGCCACAGATCAGACGCTGAATCCATCTGCTGTGATACAGACTGACAAAGCTGCAAACATGGCTGGAAGAAAAACAAATTTGTAATTCAGTATCTACTTCTTCCCCCAGTAAACACATTCTATTCTTCCCACCCACACTACCATTGATTTAACAGATATGGTGGTAAGCCATACAAAAATTAAGTAGTTTTATCTTTAGCAGAATCTTTTAACTATCTTTCTAGTGTATTTACCTCCAGAAATATGTCTAGCTGTTCCTTCCTGACGTTCCCTTATGTTCCTTACACACTTTACACCACCAGCAACGTAAACACTATGTTTACAATGCAAAATAAACCATTATCAGTTACAAGAGGAAGAGTCTTTGTGCCTGCTACCTTAGTCAAACCACTATGATCAGGACAAGAGCAGGTTAATCACGCCTTTGTTACTCACTAAAACCCTATAGCTAGCAACCGGCAAGGTCATGTTTTACTTGTATATATACACAGCTTTGTTGCTATTACAGAAGACTATTTATTCCATTCCTCATTTATTATTACTAAACCAAATTTATTTGCATTATTGTAGTCCTTTAACAACACATAACTAGTTTTTCTACAATGAAGAAAAAAAACCGGTGAGTGTAATAATTAATTCTGTTCAAGGATTTTTTTTTTTTTTCCTCTAGCAAAAACTTTGTTAGTTCTTCAAGCCTGTTATTTATACGTTTTCTACCTGACAACCCAGGGCGCAGCTGCTTCTATTGTACGCATATGGTTGGTGGCAACTTTGAAGTCTGCCAATAAAAGTCATTAACATGAAAGGAATGCTTAATTTTTAAAAGAAAATCTTTGAGATTTTACTTATCACGTTTCATAAAAACTCACTTCTTGCTGAAAAATTTATCTCTCACAATAGCACTAGGAAGAATAAAACCACTCATGCTTTTAAGATCACTTTTGTCTTTCTATCTCCAGTTGATCCTACTTTTCTTCCTCATCCTTCCTTCTAACAAACCTCTCTGCAAAGCAGTCAGCCTCCCGAAATGTAAAATCACGCGGTGACAGACTAAAACCTTTCCGTTTTCATCACTTTTTGTTGAGGAAATACAAGATTTCCTACCTAGGGGGGTGAGGGAGGTGCTGTGTTTGCCCACAGTAGCGACCACTGATCCCACAGGAAGAAAATTCACCCCTTCGGAACAGCTTCAGGGAAAACGCTAACGCCCCTTCCGACACGGCGCGCTTCACCTTTATTCAACTCGCGCCTCTTCGCCTTTTGAAGCGCTAATTGACTTCACAAGACACCAGGCCTTCCTGACATGCTCCCCGGCGCCGCGCCCGCTCACCACACGCTGCCCACACACTCGCTCGCTGCCCTCAGGGAGGGCCCCGCTCCCCCCCGGGCCAGCAGCAGCCCCGCTGGCAGGAGGGAACAGCCGCTCCGGCCGGGCTCGCGGCCCCAGGCCCACCAGGCCCGCGGACCTGCCCTTCCCCTCCCGCCATCTTCCCTCGCGCCCCCTCCCGGCCGCCCGCAGCGCGTGCCGGCCACCGCGCGGCTCCCGCCTCGCGCCCCGTGACGGACGCTGGGGGCCGCCAATCAGCGGCCTCCCTCGGGAGCTGCTGCTCCCTCCGCCAATCAGAAGGCGGAACAGCCCGTCAGGCCCCGCCCCTCTGGTCTGTAACGGCCCGCCGCGCGCGGGGCCCCGCCCCTTCTTCCTCTTCGCGACTCTGCATTGAATGAAGTCCCCGCGGGCCAACGAGAAGTTCCCGTCGGGCTTGACGGACGGCTCCGCTGCCCAGTAGAAGTAGAGAAGTGCGCGGCGCCCACCAATAGGCTGCCGGCTGCGAGCGCAGGGGGCGGGCTCTCCCTGCCAGGCGGGCGGGGAAGGCCGTGGCTATCGATCCCGCTGCTGGAGGGAGGCGGCGGTGAAGCAGCAGAGAAAATGGCGGCCATGGCTGCGGAGGCGGCAGCGACTGCAGCGGTGCCGGGCGATGGAGGGGCCGGCGAAGCTGAGCCCGAGATGGAGCCGATCCCGGGCAGCGAGGCCGGCGCGGACCCTCTCCCTGCCGTCAGCGAGGCCGTGGAGTCGGTGGTGCCTGATGGGGAGGAGGCCGACGGGGGGAAGGTTGCTCCCGGCGAGGCCGAGGAGCCGCCGCCTGTGCAGCTCGCCCGGAGCCCGGCCGGGACTCGAGAGCCGGAAGCTGAGAGGACGGAGAAACTGCCGGCCTCCACCCCGGAGGTGGGCTCGCCCCAGGCCGAGCACCGGGAAGCGCCGAGCCCGGAGTCCGAGGAGGAGCCGCAGCCCTGCCCGCCGCCTGCTGGGCACCCTGAACTTCCCGAGGAGGAGCCGCAGCCCTGCCCGCCGGCTACTGGGGGCTCCGCGGAGCCGGAGCCCGGGGAGGAGCCGTCCCGGCCGGAGGAGGAGGAGCCGGATGCTGCTGATGCCGCCGCTGCCGAGCCCAAGCCCCCGGTGTCCGTGGCTCCGGCCGGAGGGGAGGCGGAGGTTCCGCTGCTGCCTGGCTCCGAGGTGCGGGTCACCCTGGATCACATCATCGAGGACGCCCTGGTGGTTTCGTTCCGGCTGGGAGAGAAGCTTTTCTCTGGGGTCCTCATGGACCTCTCTAAAAGGTGAGATCTCACGGGGGAGCCGTCCCGAGCCCCCCACCCATCGGACGGGGGCAGCGAGCTCGCCCAGAGCCGCCTCTCCTGCCCTCGCTGTGTGCGGGGCGGCCCCCGCCCAGGCCCTCGTGGTCTTTTTCGGATGATTGGCCTGGGCAGGGCCCGGGGGGCGCGGCGGCACCAGCAGCAGCAGCCTCCATCCCTCCCTCCATCCCTCCCTCCATCCCTCCCTCCATCCCTTCCTCCCGCGCCCCGGGAGGCCGGAGCTGTGGGTCCGCCTGGGAGCGAGCGGCTCCTGCCCCCGCGCCCTCCCCGGGCACCGCCGGCAGCAGCTGACGGGCATCTCCTCCTCCTCGGCCCTCCTGGCAGGAGGCGGAGAGGGCAGGCAGGGCCCCCCTCCCGCCGGGACCGGGCCCCGCGCTCCCCGCCCACCCCCGGCCGGGACGTGCGGGAGCGGGCCCGGCCCTTCCCCGGGCGCGGCTGCCCGGCCGCCCGGGTGTAGAGCTGCCCTTGACACAAGCGGTCCCGAGCGGGAATGCGAAAATGCGGGAGCTGGGAACGGGGCAAGCACATGGGCACATCATCTTGACTTGGTCGGGATTCGGGTCGGGCCTCTAGCATCCCTGTCTGCCGGGGAAAAATCACCTGAGCTGCAGACACTGGCATTTATCCCGCTCTTTGTACAGGCGTACTGACCCAGAGATCTGTTCTTCCCCTTGGCTTGTCTTGCATTGCCTAGGTAACCTCATATTGCAGTACATATAATTTTTTATAATGGTTTTCCAGCTAGGCTGTTAAAGTCCTGAAGTACAGTTCTTGGTACTGATTGCTTCTTGTATGCGATGAGTGGGGTGAAGTTTAGTGGTTCTTAAACACTTTTTTTCTTTTCGGGGAGGGGAGCTGTTACGTATCTCAAAATAACTTAAAGCTTTATCAGACTACGAGGTTTGGGGTTTGATTTTTTTCTTTGCCTTCCTGTAGCCAAGGAGCTCTTGGGAGGCCAGAAGTCGTCAGGGATACTGTGTATCTTTTAAAGAATGTAACTACTGTTTACAGGTGAAAATGCCTCTTCCTCTTAGTGGTGGTTTTCTAGACAGATAGGGATTATACGAGTACATGAGAGAAAAGTGAACTTTGACCAGGGTTGTTAGTTAAAATAATTGGTATGCAAAAAATGCAGCATTCCCCACCCCCCAGTTCAAGCTGTATGTGTGGTCATATGTTGTATCACTCCCTTTTACTTTTCTAGTAGCTGTGTAATAACTTCCTGTATTATCAATTTTGTCAATGCTTTCAAAAAGGAAGGCTATGAGGGACCAGCACTTTTGTCCTGGGTCTACCTTCTTGGTTGGTTTTTGAAACGGAAGGCCTTTTCTGATACCCACGTTCTGGGTAATGACCAGTTTTAAATTTATCAGTTTGAAATGCTAAATTATCCATTTGTCTTTTGAAGCCAAGTACCAAAGTGTGATTTGAAAACTGTACTCACTTCAAGTGTGAAATATTAAATGTCTCAAATCAGGCCAGAAGATGTTACAATTTATGTTGAAATGCTAGCCAACATTGATTCTTGTGTGGGTCTGAAGTTTATATCAGCAAAATTATATTGTTGCCCTGGTTAGCAGAGTGACAGAGCACGTGCTTCTGTATTGTAGGGGTCTATATGTGTAAAGAAGGAAAGCATCAGCTTTTTCTGAAAGATACTGTATCTTACTATACAACTGTCCTCTTTATTTGCCTTAGGTTTTCTTGTGCATGGGCTCCTTCTCTCATGCAGCAGATCTACTGCAGCCCTTTGCAGTAAAGGTCATCTCTATAGCAGGGAAACTGCTTCTTTTGCATTGTGGTTTCAGTGGAAGCATGCATCTCAATTTCCCCTGTTCTTAAGCACAGGCCCTGAGGGAAGTCTTCACAGTAAGAACTGTGGAAAAGTGATCCATGAAGGCCTGTTCTGTTACTCCCAGATTCTCTTATGCAGTGGAACCACTTATTCCTTTCCATTCATATGATGTTGGACTTCCTTCAAAGGTACTTGTTAGATGGGAATCCAGAAAATGAAATTTAAATTCTAAAAACGAAATTCTTAGGAGTGCCTGGACAAGAAGAACAGAGTTTCTAGATACGAGATTTATAATACTTGGCTGGTGAGAAGTAAATATTTGTTCAAAGTGTTTCAGAGCAGGAAATGCAGTGGCAAGGGACCTCTAGAAAGTAGTTCAGGAACCTGCTATCTGAATGAATTTAAAGCATTATCAGAATACAGGTATTGCATGAATATCCAAGATTTAAATTTTATTCTAGACTATGACTTTGGTGGTAAGTGTCTGAATGATAGTTCTGTTTAGGTATCAGCTTTTTCTTAGGTCTTATTTCTATTTTGTGTAACTGCATGTGGACTTTTAGAACATTAACTTTTTTCATGAACTTTCCTTCTGTATCTGTGGCAGGCCATGGATTTCTTATAACAACTTTTTCCACTGGAACAAAAAAAAAAGAAAAAGGAAGGGTAGGGTTAAAGCAAACCCACCTCAAATGCCAGCATGCATTTACATGAAAACACTGGGATTTCTAGTATGGAAGATGAGTGGTTACTGAAAGCTCATTCAAGTGCATGGGAAAAATCTTGTAAGCTTTTCTAATGCAAAGGGGATCAATACCTTAAGACTACCAGTTCTTATTAAATACAAGTGAAATTTTGTGTTCTAACTTACATTCAGTAGCTTTAAAAAGTGGCTGATGTGTTCACTGCATGTGCTTAGTACTGTTTTCATCATATACTCTGAAGAAATTAATTCCTTGTCCTTTTTGAATCTTAATTTCTGCTTTCCCCTCCAGGATAATGAAGGTGCTACTTCTGCACAGTACTAAGAAGAGTAAGTTTTAATGATGATCTTAAAAACCTGTCCACTGGACTCTTTTAGACTTCTCAAGTCACATTCTGAATTACTTGCACTTCAAAGTGAAAGAAAAACAAAAATGTCCCCATATATTTCTGTTTTTAAAGGGTTTTTTGTTGTTTTTGGTTTTTTTAAAATTTATTATTATTTATTTATTTATTTATTTATTTATTTTTCTCCTAATTCTGTTTGCATTGTTAAAATGATCCACTGACTTTGCATTTTATTCTTGTAGACTCTAATATTAAGTCAGTGGTGTTTGTATTAAAGGTTTGATTTCCTCTTCCTCTCCTACCTCCTGTAAATAGGATGCCCATTTAGGAGTTTATAACACAAGAACACAAGCATCTCAGTGTTCAGTTGACTTTATTCCTACATTCATTTGAGGTAAGGAGGTGTTTTCTCTGCCTGTACTAATGGCAGTCTTGTGTACCTGTCAGCAGCTGCACAGGAAGAAAATAGGAACCCACATCTGAGTCCCAGATCAATTTCTTATGCAGTAGATAATAATTTAAAGAGAGACACATCTCCACTTTTGTTACTCTTGTGGCTTATTGCACAAATTCAAAATGTGATCATCCTACTATTAAACTTTATTACTACTGTTGCTATTACCTTTTAAGTGCCTTATTGCATGCTAGGTTTTGATGGAGCTGTGGTGATGAAAGGGAGAGGAAGTGCAGCCAGCCATCAGATAGGCAAGAGAAGACAATCCTGTCTTACTTTGTTAGAGCTGATAGTGGAATGCTTCAGTATGACTAGTTAATTTTCCATGCCATTGTATGAATTATCATTGAAAACTACTTGTTAGATATAGGGCTAGTAAGCTTGCCTGGATCCAGCATTTGATTTGAAGAGTGTTTGCTTAGGGTATATATGATGTTAATGCCACCTGCTGGCTCAGAATTACTGTAAATCTTGCTCTGCACCTGGAGGAAGTAGACAGTAAGGAACTACCTGATGAGTGTACAATTTGTTCATCTGAAAATGTAGGGTTAAAAAGCCCTGGGTTTGGTGTGCTTCTCTGGAGAGGATAATTATTTCTACAATGTTTTTCCCTCCTTTCCCAAAGATTAAGTGGGAGAGGGATTACATTTATTTTCTGTTTTGCTGACAGTCAGGACTTCTACTTCATTGTTTTATCTTTTGACTAAAATTTTGCTTCTAATCCCACATTTGTGATGAACAGAGATGTGTCTTCCTATTGTCTTTTTCTCTAAGCTGTTTTCCTTCTGACTTGTATGTTATCATAATAGTTCTTGAGGATGAAAGGAAGAGCAAAAACTTTTGTGATCTTGAAAGCCTTAGATAGCCAAAAGATGCCCACTCTACTGCTAGTAGACAGCTGTTTGAAATTATTTAATCTTAATTGAGGTCTGGTTGTGGAAGATAAGGAAAGGTTTCTTGCAGCAAGGTATGCATGAACTACATGATGAAAATAAACTTTTATAGACAGCTTCAGATACTTATACTCCTAGTAGCAGTTTTCAATTACAGCATTATTTCTTGGAGATTCTTGAATCCTACACCTTTCCCAGTTTTTTCATTGAAATTTGTAGGGCAAAAGAATAAGGATAAATAATGAAGTTGCATCCATTTCCTAGTGTGTGTTGTCTTAATCTGCAGAACATCTGTAAGATGTACAAATACGTAAAGGGTGAGTGTCAAGAAGATGGAGTTAAGCTTTTTTCAGTGATGACCAGTGATAGGACAAGGAGTAATGGATACAAATTGGAGCATAGGAGGTTTAAGGTGAATATCAGGATTTTTTTTTTTTTACTGTAAGAGTGACAGAGCACTGGAACAGGCTGCCCAGAGAGGTTGTGGAGTCTTCTTCACTGGAGACATTCAAGAACCCGCTTGGACGCGTTCCTGTGTGATGTGCTCTAGGTGACCCTGCTCTGGCAGGGGGGTTGGACTAGATGATCTTTCGAGGTCCCTTCCAACCCCTAGGATTCTATGATTCTAAGATTCTAAGATTTTTAAATCATTTACATGTAGCACTCCTTGAAACTTGCAGTCTATGTATGCTCGCTTGTTTTTGGGATAAGCTCTGTAGGGTGAATCTAGTGTGTTGTAAGGATGTACATCAAGAAAGTTGGAGGAGAAAAAGGTTCTTCCAAACTGATAAATTAAAAATCTGCTAATGCAAGAAGGAAGCAGCCGAAGTGTTACTTGAAAAAATGTGGCACATTTCTCCCACCTCTTAAGTTATTTTTTACTAATAACTTAATGTAATAAATAGGGTTAACATTTGGTTGTCCTTATCTGGAGAAGGTTTAAGTTCTATAGGAGTACTGTTCCTGCAATTCAACTTTTGCTGTTTCTCCCATGTGTGAAGGAGCTGGGTGAAATTCTAGCATTTAAGCAATAGCCATAACACTTCTTTTGATACTTGCTTTTAGCCCCAGAACACTGGAAGAATAGGAGTGATATGAGTGTGTGTGTGTGTGGTTAAGAGGGTAAATTAACATGTACCTTGCTTTTGACTGACAGAGGTTATGTTGAATGGCATAATGTCAAATTTAGCCTTGCTTGGAAGACAGGGTTGGATCAGAAGACCTTGGGATTTTGCTTTCAACCTACATTTTTCTGTGATTTTTGTAATATTTCAGCTTCTACATGAAAACAGTTTGTCTTGTGTCTCTTCCTACATCCAAAACTTTGAGTGTTACCTGTGATCACTTATCAATTGCTTTTTGAAAAGCTTACTCATTTCTAGGTTTCCACTTGGAGAGTGGAAATGGCTAAGAAAAGTGGACTGACTTTTAGGATTTTGCTAGTATAGGTATAAAGCATGTTAAGCTGCTGCCTGTACTGAAAATACTTGCAAATCTGCTTCTGATTTTGAGCCAGCACACAAGGGATGTGACTTTTCCCTTCCTTAAGCCAGTAAGCCCAAATCTTGTTGGTAAAGGGAGCATCTGTGGGTTATGCCTCAAACTTTCCTAAAGTAGCTGTAGTCTGTGACTGTTCTTTGTTGGACAGATGATGATTAAACTGTCCTTTCTCCTTATGTCTGCTTCTCTGTCTTTCAACAGCATGGGTTGCTGTTGCTTTCCAAGAGTAGCTGGACTTGACGTGTTGAGAGATAAGGTGGAGGTAAAATTTTCAGTATGCTTTAAATATTTTTTTACACTGTTATGGTACTGAGGAATCTTGTCCATCTTGACACTGAATAGACCTAAAGTTCACCCATTAATAAATGGCATCATTCACTTCCATGTGTTTTGGCTCTGACTGGGATGTGGATGATCTTGAAGTGAATATTCAATGTATTTTGCATTAATAATACAATTTTATAGTTGTGTCATGTTGCTAAATACATCAGCAAAGCATCTACTTTAAAATGCAAATGACACTTGAAAGTAATAATGCTAACATACATAAAAATGAAAAGATAGTTTTAGTTTAAACAGACCTTTAGCTTTATAAGAATGCCAGTAAAATTGTGGTAGTTAAGAGGAAGCCTGCACTTTAAGCATTTTACCTTTCAACATTTACTTCTATGTTACAGAAAACTAAAGAAAATTCTGTGAATTCTCTTGTAAAACCTTGCCAATGAGAAGGTAAAGGGTATCCCCCACGTTTCTGTATGAGAAAAGCAGTGATTAGAGGACCACCTGCCTACCACCATGCTTATCACCTTAGAGAGTGTTCTGTCTCTACAGTGGATAATTCTTCAAAGTCTGTGTCAGCATCCTGACTATGTGGACTTCTGTGATTCAGCTGGAAGCTGAAATCTTCCAAAGGGCTTCTAACTTGGTGGACAGATGTACTGTAAGATAATAGAACCTTTTAGTACATTTGCATATTGTTTGATATCTTCTAATTGGTTTCCACCAGGGTAGAGATGGCAGTAGGAGACCCCCATACAGTGGTTAGGAAATACTAAAATCAGCTACTGCCTTGGATACTTATAACCAGCTTTCTTTCAAACTCAGTTCTACACATACCCTGCTCTTGTCTTTCCTCTGCCTGGAGAATGTGCCATAAACAAGAGCTTAGATTTCAGGCAAGTGTACCTGCTTGAAAAATGCTAAGTTTAACAATGATTAGTAAAAGTCTTTGAATGTATAGACTTCCTACTAGTTTGCTTAGATGTGGATTGTCACATTACTTAATTTGAACCAAATCTTTAACCAAATTTTTATTGGTGCTGAGTTTATGAGATGTGAGGGAACATCTATTCTAGGTGTGTTACTTCCAAAGAGTCACTTACACTGCAGTCCTTTGCCAATTTTTAGAGTTCTAAGTGAAATATGTATTTTCTAGTCTATTTAGCCTAGTGTAACGTTGGTGAGGAGGTAAGCAATTAAGTTGATAGTTTGGCTTCTGTGTATGTTTTTTCCAGTAAGGTGCCTGCCATTTAAAGCATATGTGGGCCATATTGGGCTTTATCGCAGATTTACTTTGTCAAGTGAATAGTTTATTAAAAATAGATTATTGCAAAAATCTGTGATTTTAATACAGGTTTTTTTTGAGGAATTCTAAAATACTTTGTGTTCAAATAGCTGTAATATAATTGTGTGTTACACTAAATGTTATCGTCTAAAGACTCTGTTTAAATACATCCATGAAATGTATATACTCAGGCCTATGTTATTTCAGCACATTATTATACTCCCAGCATTCAGAGTCTGAGCTTTTTACCTGTGCAATGAAAATGGCTTCAGTTGTTGCTTGTCATGACTTTTGCAGAATGCTAAGGATTATACTGAGTACAAGAGCAGCACAAAAAAGGGTAATTGGCAATTCCTGTAGTCTGACTTAGTGGTGAAGTTGAGTTTTCATCATAGTCATTAGCAACAGACTTGAATTAACACTTACCACAACACTGGAAGTTGCTGTGCTTTGTTGATATCAATTCAGGGTGTTTGCAGCCAAATGTGAAATGTTTCTGAACCATTTCAATGGGTTCTCCCCTTTGGCTCTTGGCTTTTTCATTATTTCTTTTAATAGAGAAGTAGAAGTTAGGCATTGAAGTCTAATGATGAGAGCTTAAGACTTTACATAGTAGTGTAAAAACACATTGCTCCAGGGTATATTTTTTTAGATGTTTATATACATACATTTCTGGGTTTAAATGGAATTTGTTCCTTATCTCATGTTTATTTTTAAAGAATGCTCAAACTGTGCTGTGTTTGCATACAAATTGAATAGTAATATGGATTGGATTCCTTGCAGTAATTCTGCTATAGAATTTAGATTTGAAAAAAGTGTTTTGACTTTGCTTAATGTTCTTAAGTTTACATATCCATAATGCAAATCCATATGGCTTTAAGTGATGAGCTTTGTAGTTTGATACCTAAACTAGCTTTTACTTAATTACAAAAGATGCCATGGCTACCTATTCATTAACTTGCATTTGACAAATTCTGGAAATGAAAACCTGTTTTGTCATATTTCTGTCTCTGCATACCCTAGTCAATTGAAAGCTTTTTTCAGTGTAAAGATCACTGAACTGCTAGAATGAATCTTGTCTACTCCATATTAGTCTGTTGTTTAAATGTAGTTTCTGATAATCCTGTGGCCCTTATGTATTTAATACATATGTATATTGAAGTGTTATATATAGCAGAAATATTATTAGATCCTACTGATTACTCTGGTTAGGCTTCTTATGATGGGCCTCAACCATCTTCTCTTTCAGAGGTGCCTTTTCAAAGGAAAAAAGGGCCGGGACTCCTTTATAGGAGAGGAAGCTGGCAACATGGAAAACTGGTTCTAATTTTGAATAGGTATGAAGCAGCAGTGCCCTGCTTTCCAGAACTGCCTTAAATTAGGTTGAAATACCTATTTCTTACTTTGGTTTTCCTGAGAGTTCAATTTTAGATCCCCCATCAACAAATACTTCTATTCCTTCAAGTGCTAGTCTGCTGTAGAACTCTGGGTTATGCAAAAGTGAGCTGTACAGTGAACAGCTGGAACTTAGGCACAAATGTTTTGGGTTATTTTTAAGCAAATGGTAATTGGAGTATGTCTTTGCAAGAATAGTGTTTTTCTGGGGAAAGTAATAGAATAGTAGGGACAGGTGATTCTTGGGATCAATATATTTAAAAAACTTAGTTTGTTAAAATAGAGACCAGGCAACTCTTTATAGTATTTAAACCTGCAACATGTGACAAAGTAATTGTGTAGGTAGTCTCAGTAATGCAGCATAACTGAAATGGCTTCTCTTAAGAGGTGATCTTCTACTGCCCAGTCATTGGCTGACATGTGAATCAATAAATGTCATGATATAACTTGAGTTATGTTACTTGGATCTTTTAACCTTTTGTATATACTAGGCTTTTAGTCCATCTTCATCTCTGCAGTAGATGACCCAAGTGGCTCTTGCAGCTTTTATGTCTGACCTACATATATGTGGCTCTTCTAGCTATTTCAGATGTGTAGCTGGTGTAACAAAAGTTATCATTACAACTCTATGAGAAGTTTCAAGGTCCACCAACTAAATGTATGAAAATAGGCCTTGAAATTCTAGTATATGTAATAAACACTTGTGTTCACTGTTGAACTAATTGGATGCTGTGTCATGCCTTGTCTTGACTAAGTTTAAGATGACATCTTCCTTCTGCTTCTTCTCTTAAGAAAAATATGCCATTATTTGTTTTGCCTTTACTCTCTTACCTTTTTCTTTGTCTTCATTCCCTCCTGTGTAATTTACTGTTTCGTTGCTAAGTTTCTCTGCCATTGTTCTCTCTTCTTAACTTTAGTATCATTCTTCCAAGTTGGATAACTGGAGGAAACTAAAAACTGAATGTTTGTGGATGCAACTTGTTATTGGATGGGACCAAAGAGAAAACATCATACATTCAGTGGCTGGAAGTAATACTCAGTCTCTGGGCTTAACAACTAGTCAAGACAAAGTCCACCTGAACTACAAGATAAATTTTTGTCTTTATGTATTGACACACCATTTCACGGCACAGTGTCTTTGTTTGCTCTTACATAACTGATACTAGACAATATCCAGGAATGTTCTCTAATTGTATTATTTGTTCATTTAGGTACATGAGGCAGGAGATTCTAGCTCATTTGTTAAAACAGTACCTTTTGTGAGACAGATTCCAGCTTCAGAGATTCAGCGTGGATTGTTTTTTTGCCTTACTAGAGTAGGTTTGCATCTTAGATAAAAATTATATTTCGTCCGTCCTCTTCTTCAGCTGTTTGACCTGTGTATTATGCAGGTACTTGAATGAAAGGGTATCAAAAGGTGCACATATTAATCTTTGGTGCCATCATGGTATCAGTCACATGTATAGCAGATATCTTGCTTTGTCTATTTGTCTAGTTCTTTTTCTCAACTTTTTTCCAAGTCCTGTAGTCTTTATCAGGTGGTGAAAGGTGGGATCTGGATCATACTGCTTTGAAATAAGCTGAAGTTTTTGATTCTAGCAACACTGAAAAGATACTGCTAATTTAATTATTATCACCTGATAGTTTCTTTTAAAGATCTACTTAGAATTTAATAACTTCCTCATAATCGTTAAGTGGGAGGAAAAGTGTTTGTGGAAAAGCAGCTTCTTTACACTTGGTGGACTTCTGGGACTTGAGGCAACTTGAAACTTAGTTGTGAGTGAGCCCTTTGTGGTTTCATGCCAGTGTAGGCTGGAGAAAAGCCTCTATCAGCTGCTAAATGTTTATAGTTCACTGTAGCCTTCACTAGTGCAGTGAGCTGCATTTAGTTAGGCTGCTCATTTCTTGGAGGGACATGTGAAGTTCAACTGGAGTGGTCCCAAACCTCAGAAATGAACTTCTGTGGAGTGGCAGGATGTTTTGTGGTAAAGAGCACTCATCAACTTCTGGGTAAGGATAGAACTGCTCTAGCTGCCCAGCTGGGCTCTTGCCTCTGTCTCCAGAGTCCCAAGATGTCCCTAGGTGTAGGGTAACAACAGTGCCCATGTTGACAGTAAACTGTAAAATGCCACGTGTTCAACTTCTCTTTTGTATGATGACAAAATTAATTTCTTTCCCCTTTGCTTAGATTGTCTGCTATTTCTCTTCTCCTTTTGTAATGAAGTGTCAACTGGATGGGTAATTTAATCTTGGATGGGTTGTTTGCTTCAAGGGCAACTTCTAAGCTTAACAAGAGGCTTAACAGATAAGGAAGAGGGCAAACAAGTGATGGGTTTTGTTGGTGACAGTGTAAAGAACCTTCTAACACATGATGACATTTTTTCAAAACCAGTTTTGAAGAAAGAAAGCTGACGTGTAGGCAGCTGTATAAACTGCATGTTTCTTGCAGGAGTGTGAATGGAAAATAGATTGGTGTTCAGTATTTCTCTTCAGCTGAGAGGCAACTTAGGTTGTAAATAAACTTCAGTTCAATTGGCTAAGAGGATGTTGCAGTTGAGCAGCTGCAGTACAGCATGAACTAGTGTTAACCTGAGGACAAAACTTGGGTAATTACTTCATTCTCCTGTCAGGTGGGGTATGGGGTGGGATAAGCATAATGGTGTTTGTTTAGTGGTTCAAAAGGGATGATTTGCCATTTGATTTGCAACCTTATCTATCATGTTGTTACTGCATTAAGGTCAAACTATTAAAATACCATCTAACATAAGCCAAATGCTAGTGCATGTGTGGGAGCAGGAGCCAGGCACAGCTCAAGAGCAGCCTGGTGACAGCTCTGTGTATGGCTGGGACCTCAGCTGATAGGTTGTGGGGTGGAACAGAAGAAAGCTTTTATAATCCCTTCTGCCCTGTTCTGGGGATCGAAAGCTACATTGTTGTAAAATGAATGTGATTATCATATTATGTCCTCTCTGGAGAAGTCAAGCCTAGTGCCTTGCAAATTGAGAAAATGTTTCCCTTAGCACAAGGCTTTGCAGAAAGTATTGGTTACTTGTTAGGCGACATGCTACTTCTGTTACTACAGGAAAGTTGAGTTAATGTGTAATTCATACGGGGATTTTTAATTCTCATCTCTCAGAGCTGATTAGGGTGATGAGAAGTCTTGTGTGTATCAAATGGGGCAATGGAGATCTAGAGCTGTCTGGAGAAAAGTAGGCAAAGGTTTAAACTATTGTTTGCTCACAAAACATGGAGGAATGGTTTGTATTGTGTTGAAATAAGGGTAGTTTTGCTGGAAGAAACTTAGAACTAATAGGCCTGCAAGCTTTGGGTTGTAATGCATCAGATGATCTAGTGCTAATCTTTTGTGGCTAGAGAATGATGACACTCTTCAGTGCAGGTATTTGTGCAGTTCATATTTGCCTCAAGTAAATCTGAACCATATTTGGGCTTTTGTGCTATGCTAAAAATGGAAGAATTTGTTAAAAGTTACTGAAGGTGCCTTCTACAAATAAGTTAACTTAATATGGAAATTAATCTTGGGGGTAGATTTGGAGTTGATAGGATGAGTATCTAGTTTGTATGTTTATAAACATTTTCTAAAAGTGTGAAGTTAATTCTTTTACTGCTTTCTCTAGGTGATATTTTTTGTAACATTTTCAGGGCATCTTGTTGATGCAAGAGAAACTGATAAGTGGGGTTGATTATTTCATGTTCTTTACTGACTTGCTTTTGGTGTCCTGCTTTTTCAAAGCTTTCCGTAAGGCTGGACATGAAGCTTTAATTTTCCTGAATCTTGTGTCTTTCAAATGGTAGCTACATAATGTGGATGGGTTTTCAAATGATTTTTAGTAAATGCAGCAAAAGATCTCTGAAAACCTTTCATTTTTTTTATTTTTTTTTTCCTCTTTAAAGGTTTGGACCCCACGGAATCCCTGTGACCATATTTCCTAAAAGGGAATACAAGGATAAACCTGAAGCCATGCAGCTCCAAAGTAAACCATTCCAAGATGAGGAACAGGTGAAATGTGAATCTAATGCTGCAGTCCCTGATGACTCTTCTCTCACGCAGCCATCAGAACCTAGCATAGCTAAAAGCCTATGGACTTCTAAACCACCTCCTCTCTTTCACGAGGGAGCACCATATCCTCCTCCTTTGTTTATCAGGGACACGTATAACCAGTCAATACCTCAGCCCCCGCCCCGGAAAATCAAGCGGCCCAAGCGTAAAATGTACAGGGAGGAACCCACTTCTATCATGAATGCTATCAAACTACGACCCCGGCAGGTCTTATGTGACAAGTGCAAAAATAGTGTTGTTGCAGATAAAAAGGAAATAAAAAAAGGTGGCAATGCAAGTGACTCTTCAAAATATGAGGATAGTAAAAAACGAAGAAATGAGAGCGTGACTACTGTGAATAAAAAACTTAAGACTGACCATAAAGTGGATGGAAAAAGCCAAAATGAAAGCCAGAAAAGGAATGCTGTGGTCAAGGTTTCAAATATTGCCCACGGCAGAAGCAGAGTAGTTAAAGTTTCTGCACAAGCAAATACTTCAAAAACACAGTTAAATACAAAAAAAGTTCTCCAGAGCAAAAACATGGATCATGCAAAAGCTCGGGAAGTTTTGAAAATGGCCAAAGAAAAGGCACAAAAGAAGCAGAGTGCAACCTCCTCTTCCAAAAATGCACATTCAAAGGTCCACTTCACACGGCGTCTTCAGAACACCAGCTCAGGTTCCCTCCCACCCCGATTGCGTTTAAAGCCACAAAGGTATCGGAATGAAGAAAATGACTCTTCTCTCAAGACAGGACTTGAGAAAATACGGAGTGGCAAGATGGCAACTAAGCCCCAGTCTCGCTGCTCCTCCACCCGCTCAGCAGGTGAGGCCCCTTCAGAAAATCAGAGCCCCTCAAAAGGCCCTGAAGAGGCCAGCAGTGAGGTTCAGGACACAAGTGAAGTGCATGTAACTGTTGATCAGGATGAACACCAGACATTGGGCAAGAGAGGCAGCAAAAGCAATATAACGGTTTACATGACCCTTAATCAAAAGAAATCTGACTCTTCCAGTGCATCAGTTTGTAGTAGTGATAGCACAGATGATTTGAAATCTACCAACTCTGAGTGTAGCTCTACTGAAAGCTTTGATTTTCCTCCAGGCAGCATGCATGCACCTTCTTCCTCCTCCTCCTCTTCAAAGGAAGAGAAAAAGCTCAGTAATTCCTTGAAAACGGAAGTGTTTTCCAAAAACGTCTCTAAATGTGTCACACCAGATGGCAGGACCATATGTGTAGGGGACATTGTTTGGGCCAAGATTTATGGCTTCCCTTGGTGGCCAGCTCGTATCCTTACCATAACTGTGAGCCGGAAAGATAATGGCCTTTTAGTTCGACAGGAGGCTCGTATCTCATGGTTTGGCTCCACAACAACATCTTTCCTTGCTCTTGCACAACTATCCCCCTTTTTAGAAAGCTTCCAGTTGCGCTTTAATAAGAAGAGAAAGGGTCTTTACCGCAAGGCCGTCACAGAGGCAGCTAAGGCTGCTAAGCAGCTGACCCCTGAAGTTCGGGCCCTGCTGACGCAGTTTGAAACGTGAACATGGAAAGTAAGGTAGGCAAGACATCTGGAGGCTCCACAAAATTGATAGCCTAGTTAGAGAACTACCATGAAGGACTTGGCAAGTCAGAAGTTGCACTCGGTTGACTGCTCTTTTTATACTAAAGTTGTTCCATTTGTAGGGGTTTCTTGACAGTTACACAAATTGAACATGCAATCGAAATTAGCCTAAAGTGAGAACTTCAGTATTTTTCAAGTGAGAATTTTTTTAATGAAAAAAAAACCTCCTCAAACACCCAATGCATAGGAGCCATAGCCTCAGCTGAAAGGCAGCTTATTTGCAGGGAATTTTTTAGTAGTTTCTACCCAGTATATAACTAGTTGCTGTGTGGCAAAGGGTTAACACAAGGAATGAAAGTAGTAGCTGTGACTTCTTTTTTTTTTTTGTTGTTGTTGTTAGGTGGCCCATCAGGGAAGTGTAGAAATGTGAGCCTTGTCTAAATGGTCTTTGGAGATTATTTTAAACAGTCTCTAATGTTTTTAGTCTGGCCAGTGCAAAATGGTTCAAAGCATGCTTAAACATCTTAGGGAGACATGCCCCAATCCACACGGGCCAGTTGAAATGGCATTAGAAGACTTGCTGAAATTTTTAAGGAAGAAGAATTCACGTAACTTAAAAGACCAGATTAAATGGGGTTTTATCGTAGTGACCACTTAAACACTCAGCCTTTCTATGCACATGGGGGCAGAAATAGAACACTTCAGGGTCTGAGAAGCTGAGAGGGATGCCTGTAGCTCTAAGACAAAGCTGAGAAGTCACTCAGTTTTTGGGATCAAGGGCTGTTAATGCTGCATAGGTGTGAATCATAACTTCTGGTCTTTCTTCCTGAAAAAATCTTTCAGGCCGTTTGCCTGGAGGTTTAGATTAAGAGAGGCTTTGTTTTGAATGTGTAAATAATTGATTGCTGAAATTGGTCAGATTTTCTCCTGACTGGTTGTTCCTAAATTCTTAGGATACGTCCTGGTAAATTACACTTTGTGAATTGTCAGATGTGTAATTGTTGCATTTTGGATGTATCTAACTTCATTTTTATTTTTTTTTTTAATATTTCCGTTTAAGGTATCTGTTTGCAGGTCAGAAAATGAGAATATGTAATTGTGTAATGCTCTGAAATGTAAAAAAACAAACTGTAAATAAAATTGACTAAATCTGAATTATTTGTGTGTGTTTCTCAAAAAGCTTTGAAAAAAATCCAGGATGTTAGAGTACTTGATATGTATGCCGGATTTAGAGGACACCCTCTTAAAAAGTAAATTGTCCTTTTTCACACATTCTTAAAAATTACTGCTTGATTTAGAGTACTGTTGGTATACACTTCAGTCTTAAGCAATTATCTGTCCCTTTTGTTTCAAACCTAGCTCTGTAGAGGGCTTTTGGTAAAAGTTTTATAAAATTTATCCCTTAATTAGATTTTGTTCTGTATATTTGAATGAAGACTGTGGATAATGTCAGTTATACAGTGGGGAAATGTTTTCAGTTTTCTCCATCTATCAAACCCTAATCAGACCCATTCTCCACTGTTAATTTCAGCTTTTCTTGCATGTCTTTTGCTCAGTGTTGGGGCATTTTCATGCAATGACTTTATTAATTTTTTTTCCTTCTAGTTTTGGTCCTTATCTGACCATGTGAATTACTGTCTCTTCTCCAACCCACTCCTGTTTCAGCCTTGCAATGCCTTGTGAAGAGTCTCAGCGTTCATCCCAAAGCAGTTTTCATCCTGTTTTTTCCATAATTGCCCATGTAGGCAATCATGACAGATGGAAAAATTTAAGCTTAGACTGAAATTAGATTTTAAACAGACATCAAAATGGGGGTAAGGATTTAATCATCAAACCCTTCCAATCTTTTTAACTTCAGATAAAATTTCTTGCGTTCATAATACTGTCTGGTCTTTCCAAAGCATTCAGTTTCTTTTTACCTTTTTGAATTATTCTGTTGTGTCCACAGAACTATTGCAAGTCTAAAGTGTCAGATATGTGGCTCTTCAAATTTTACTCAGGTTTATGGTCATCTCTGTTAGGTGCTAATTAAGCTTCCAAATATACCAGCTTTACCTTGGCATTCTAACAGTTACCAAAAAAAACCCCACTGGTCAATGCTTTTTGAATGTGATAAACACACAATAAATTTTATAATGTGAAAAAAAAATTGGAAAAAAAAAATTCCTGTTTCACTTCTATGTATTCTTTCCTGCAAACAGAAACAGTTACTTTATTTAAGTAAATAAGCCATACTTTGTTATTAAAGCAGACTGCTTTTTGAAGTCAAGAACTCATACAGTGTGGTTTAGATGTCTACACTAGTTCCTTGAGCTTTAGAAGCTCAAGCAAACTGGTTAGAAGTTAGTTGTTCTGAGCCAAGTAGTGGTGAAATAAATATTTACATTGTTAATTTTTCTTTAAAAGACCTGGAAGCTTTGTACTCATATCTCTTAATTTATATGAAGTTAGAATAGTACTAAAGCATACATAGTTTGTTTGTTCAGGTGTTTGCTGGTAAGATGAGAGAGCAGCAAGTATGAGAGGGGTTTCTTTAGATTGTTTTATGCTCAAAGGAACTGTTTATGAAAGGCATTTAACAAATCTTAGTTTAATTTGTAGCTGATCAGTCTTTTAAGAAGTCTTTCCTAAGTTTTATAAGTGAATGTGCAGTGTCATTTTGGACATCAGGTTTCAAAACACAGACTTTTTTTTTTTTTTTTTTTTGCAACATGTTACATGAGGTTGAAAATACCCTCCCTGTTCATACTAGTCATGGTTTTCATTCCACTCTGAAGTAGCTGCCACTGTATATAACAGAGTTTACAGTGATGAAAATGTTGGCTATAAGGTAAAGTCTGGTTACAGTGAGTAACCTTGCTTATGGCAGTATGGATGCTGTGTGTAGATTAGCTTTGTAGATTTAGACAAAGCTTAGTGCTGTTTAGCTGTAAACTGCAAGAAAACCACACACTTCAGTAAGCCTCTTTGCTCCCAGCAATGCCTACACTTGGAGTGCAGACTGCTGCTCTTGGTGTTTGGTACACATCTCCCATCTCGGAGTGAGCTTGACAGTTTAAATGACTTTTATCAAATAGCTGATGACAGGAGCAGGCCTGTACAGTGCCAGGATAGTGCATCTGCGCAATTAAGCTGTGCAACTGTTGCAAGCAGCCTGTGTCTTGAGAAGGCAAACCAGTAGAAACAGTGACTGCTGGTTTTCTGTCAGTTTAATATAATAAATGGCAAATTGTGTCTTTTTGTACTAATGAAATTCCTCATTAGATGTTTAATAGGGATGGTCTTTCATTTTAGAGGGGAAAACATCATGGGTGGTAATGAGTTTCTGGTACAAGACTATTTTCCTTTGAAGATCTTTAGCTTCAGTTAAAACATTTTGGGAGAGAGTAGTTACTCCAAACTTAGCAACTGATTTCCTTTAGCAGGAGTGTTTGAAGGTGTGGTTGCTTCATGAGTAAAGCTAAAAGCAAATGTGAAATGCTTCTATCTCTCTGAATTGAAGTTCTCCAGAAAATTGAACAAACATTTGTTACTTTTCTAATCAGAGTTGTATTTTTATGTCAACACTTAAATGAGATGATAATCTCTGATTATATGGTATTTTCTCTATCTCTATCTTTAGTTTGAAACCTACATAGCTAACAGCTACCTCACCAGGAGGGAATGTGTTCAGTGGTGGTAATTTAGGTCAACTATGCAAGGCTGAGAAGATTTTTTTTCAGCATGTTGTAAAATATTATTTAAAAAGTAGTTTCTAAATATGATAAGTTTTAAGAACTAGCACATCACTGGAAGTGAGGAAGGAGTAAGAGTTGCTTTTTGCATTGCTAGCCTTGCATTTGCCTCTAGTTAACTCTTTAAAGTCCTGAAACTAATTTCCATTCATGTCTTGTATAAGCTCTTGCTTATAGAATAGGAACATGAATTTTGGGAAATAAATCTTAGTAGCTAATCCTTAGTAGAATTGTCATTTGTCCTCATGCATGTTCTGTAAAGTGCAGTGGAAAAATAGGGTTGCCTTCTTGGCAACTTCTTTCCAAGAATTCTGGAAAGGAGGAGGCTGACAATCAGAGGCAATCTTAGTTCATCTCTTTCAGTGGTATTCTAATAAATGCCTACAAGAATAAGCAAATTTAGTCAATGCAATGAGATCACTAGGCTGACATAGATAAAAAACTGGAAGTTAAGTAGAATGAGCTTATGGTGAAAGGGCAGTAAGATAGCAGTAGTTTTTGTCATAAGGCATTTGCTGAAAGTGTAGGAATACTATTTAAAAATACACTTAAAAGTGTCCTTAGAGTACAGAGTTTATAGTCGTTAAAGGCTGAGGTGCTTTATCTTCCTGTTCTTATTTTCAGTTTACTTTTTAAGGGTATAAATAGAAAGGTCATAGGGAACCTGAAGGAGAAGAGAGGAACTTGATGTATGGAGCTAGATTTGATATGGGAGGGAGAACTATGAGTTGGTTAATTGAGAATAATTGGTTACTCTGCAAGTTGAGTAGAACAGAGTAGTGCCTCTCCTATGTTAGCTTGTAGGAGACACTTGGTGAAACCTCCGTCATTGTCCCACAGTGAACTTCATCTAGAATCTGCTTCACACTTGGGGAAATGGAGTCACCTTCTACAGGTCTTTGTCAGTTTAAGTTGTGCTTACATTAAGGGTGTGTCTTTTAGTTATATTAGGAGAGGATATAGTAGCAACCTTTTAGAGATATAGACAGACTATACTTGCAATAATATAGTAAAATCCCTATAAATAAAAGAAAGTATCAATAACAACAGAGGTTTTGCACACCTGACTTCCTTAAAGTTTCTTCTAATGTGACTAGTGATGAGGCATCATCCATTTTTAACATCAGGACAGACAGAGAGGTCTGTAGCATTGAAAACTTTTGTAGTAGCTGTGAAGCTTCTAAAGATCCATTAAATCCAACCTTGTGAGATGTGGATGTAAGTATTCATCTCTAAAATATTATCAATCTGTAATGGGAATTACCTGATTTGCTACATGTCCTTAACAATCATGATGGCAACTTCCTATTCAGCATAGTTTCCTCCTATGGTGTCATCCTGTTAGTGTATTTGAGAGTGGGCATTTAACTAGGCAAAACAAAATTCCCTTGTAAGATGGCTTTTCATTCCCTGCTCAGGCTGGTTTTTCTTTGCACCTGTTCTGTTTTGAACTCCTCTTTCTCTAATGTTGGTGGCAAGGACTGTTTACAGTAATTTAAGTGGGGTTTTACAAAACACCTATGGAGTGGCAGTGATTCTTCCATCAAGCAGAAGTCTCTCTCTTGTTTTTTAATTGTTAGGTCCTAATAGCAGCTTATACTTTCCTATGGTTTACTCATACATTTTGGTCTTCATTCTGTAGCCCCTGGGATGTGCATACCAGTCCAGACTGCAATTTAGATTGATTTTTTTTCATTAATTTTGTGGGTTTTTTTTCTTAAACTGTGAAATAACTGCTCTTCTGTGAATACAAGGCAAAACAGCAGTTTCCAGGCATGGATGTGGAGAGAGAGATTTGGTGACTGGCTTGCTATTGAGCATTTTCCCTGCACATTGTTGCTACCAGATCAGACAGTTGGAGATAACTCCCTGGGGCAGCATGAGCAACTCAGTGCCAAGTACCAATTGTTGAAGGGAACTCAGATCCACAACTTCATTTTTTTTCCCCTGAGAAAAGCAATTTATATTCTTGGCATGAAGTAGGAAAAGCAGCAGTGCGGGAAATGCACATCATTGATAAGTCCAGGGCTTTAATACCTAAGAGGACCTGAGCCACCTTGCACATACAGTAGGGAGAAAAATGGGAGTGGGAGAAGGTCTTGTGTGCCTGCATAACCTTTCCAGATAATTCCTGGATGCACAGGGCTGAAAATTGATTTCCTGGGCTTGTGCCAATGGAGATGCAGAGTTTTTGTTCTTCCCTGCCCACCTAGGTCCTGGTCCAAAGGGATAATGTTACAGCATGCTGCAGGTAGAAGCTGGTGCAGGGAACAAGTCAGGATTCCCTGTTGCGAGTTTAAACTTGGGCTTTGCCTGTTCAGTGTGTAAAGACAAATGGATCTGTGGGATTTATTTGGACTATTTGCTTGAGAAGTTACTTTTAAAATCAGGACTGTGCATATATTGAAAAACTGTATTACAGTTTCTATGCCAATGATTTTGTTCCTCAGTCCAGAGAAGGAAGAAGGGGCTATCGAAACTGAGGATATTGAAGGTGTGAAAATACCTGCAGGATAGCTGCAGAGGCAAAGGGGAAACACACTACTGTTTAGTTGCACCTAAGACAAGAAATAATATTTAAAATTATGAAACGGGGAGTTAAAATTAGGCACTAGAGTATTTATTCCAGTTGTTAAAGTGAAACATTGGAAAGTTACTTAATTTTCATAATTACAGGCTTTCACGAACAGCAGATTAGGCTGTCCTCGTCAGGAATGGGTTGAACTCATCCTGTGCTTGGGAATGGGATAGGTGACTTACCCTGTCACAACTCTGTTTTCTGTAATTTTGTTATTAACCATTCTGAATTGGGAGAAACAGAATCTTTATAAAGATGTGCACATAGTGAAGGATTTTGCCTTGTGTCACATTCTCAGTCACGCAGGGATCCTGCTTGGTGTGATGGAAGTTTGGCTTTTGAACAATAGAGCCTTAGCTTCCTTGTGCAGTAGAACTGCTCTGCCTCTCCTGCCAAGGGTGCTTTCTGTGCAAAATCATGTTTGGATGACATCGCTTATATAGCATGTCAACTTTAAATTATTAATAAAAAAATAATCTAGGTCAGTTTTCAATCTTGCTTACAAGTGGTTTTGAAGTCAAATATGCAATATGAATAGGGAATATTCTTACATGGGCCAGCCACATGCTATGAATCTGATTTGGAAGGCAAGCTGTGTTCTCCCTCTTTTTTTACCATCACTAAAACATTCTGTAACAGAAACAGTGTAATTCTGGTGACAGAATTGTCCTTGCCTGTTTTTAACAGGTGCATAAAGGGGAAATGGGTAATTGCTTTATCATTAGAGTAAGCAGATGCAATTCCAAGCAAATATTTACTTAAATGCGAATTTTGTATCATTTTTTGTTTGCCTGTGGGGAAACACTAGTATTTCATTGTACTTCTGCACTGCTTCAGACTTTGAAAGCAGGTGGTGCAAGTTTTGGTAATTGGTAGCTCTGGTGAAAAGGAACTAAATCCGTAAAGACTGGATTTTCCAAAGAAGTGTAGTGAGGGTTAGAACCTCAAGCTGCCCTGTATGACCTGATTAAATGCTCCAGTCGACCCACAGGTATCTGTGTGAATGGTATTTAATAAATAATTGCAGTCTGTTTTATGTACTCAGGTTCTTTAATAATCTAAAACTGAAGTAATCTTGATGCTGATTTTTAGTATCGGCTTTTCTAACACGTCACCACTAAAATCAGCCCTAAAATCAGTTAGTGCTTCATAGAGAAATGCAGATGAATGTGGTTAGGAACATTTCTTTACATTTGCTAGTACTCAGAATGGTCTGTTTTTGCTCTCATGTTGGTGACTTGTGGAACCTCAATTAGAAGGTGACTGACAACAAAGTTGTGTTCCTTTGGCCATCTGTAGTCTTTGTTTAGTAGGCAGAGATTTTAACTTTGACACACAAGCTTCTGGTTTTGGTAAAATACCAAGAAATGTGTTTTCCAGGAGTTGTAATACCAAGTGGTTGAGGTCTGAGCAATAGAAGGAAATCATTATCAGGTTACTATTACTGGTTTCATGACCCTCAGTTGACTTGAACATCATGGAAGATGCTGGGGATGTGCTTGTGAAAGCTCCCAGATCAATCCCAATTCCCAGCAAGTCCATCAAGAAAAGTGAGAGAGAAGGCTTAGTACTAAAAATAGCTCCTCGTCTACTTTTGCCCCCCAAGAAAGAAAAACCAGAACTGTTCTCCTCTATTTCTGCTAGGGAAAAAAAAAAAAAATAAAAAAAATTATTTTTGCTCTGTAAAAGTTACTGTTAAAATCATACCTGAAGGGTTTGAGTGGTGGATAGTTTTTGGTTGGAATATCACATTAACAATGATCAATTATGCTAGGGTTGAAGGATTTGGGGACCTAATCTCTTCTAATACACTTACATAAAGAAGCTGGTTTTGGCCAGGTTTTAGGAAGTCTGGATTCTGTGTTATGTATTTCAGAGAATTAGGCATATAAACTGAACAATGTGTGTTAGTGCTCTTGGTTTTCCTTGCATTTGAGGCCCTGTGGTTGACAGTTGTTTTGGCCTGTAGAGAAATGCAACAGTTCTGCTTTCTTTTTAGTAATTCAGTAGCTGGAAGAGCTCTTCCTAACCAGTTAAGGTTTGAATTTGCAGCAGGAAAGTACCATGTGCTGCACTGCTTTTTCTGTTACATAGTTTTGTATATACAAATACAAAATATTAGCCCCTAAAGAAATTGCATATATGTTACTCTCACTGTTTATAAAACGGGGCTCTCTGAGAGCTATTTATCTTCCCCTTCACCCTATGTGATGGGAGATCCTGCTATTTTTAGATTCCTTATGCTTCTGGGCTGCCTTCTCTTCTTGATGGCTGCCTGCTTCTTTCTGCTTCTGATTTGAAGAGAAAAGTACTTTCAAGGCAGTGCATCTCCTTGTACGTTAGTGAATGCACAGAATTGTGAAAATTTTCACATTAAAAAGATCAGAATCCACATTACAGTGATGGCCCCTGGGAAAGTAGCTGTTTGAAATGCAGTGGAGTGGGGCTGACATTCACAGCATCTGCGGTGAAGGGCCTTGAGCCCTGTCAGGGCTTGTCCTAACAGCCATGCTTACGTTTACTGCTGGTGGTAATTTTTATGATGACTTTGTAGTCTCCAGCAGTTAAATGAAACTGCTCCCAGACAACATCCAGGCTACTGTGAGCACATTGTGCACCACTGGTGAGCTGTGCACTCAGCATTAGGCTTTGCCATCCCTGACCTGCAAACTGTGGATCCCCTGAGGAAGGGAATGAACTGGCTGGTGAACCAGACAACTCACTGCATTTGCCAGGGTCGGGGAATTGAATGACACAGATCTCATGCCAACACAGGAGGCTTGCAAGTGTAGAAGTGCTGCTTGTGAGGACCCAGGGACACCTCATCCTTTGTGGCAACTCTTCATTTGTATCTTTTGTTCTCTGGGTGGCCTGTCCCTGCATCGTGTGGTTCAAGCCAGGGAAATCCACAGGGTAAGAAACAGTCCTCCACAATACAAGGAGACTCTGAGGAGCCTAATCTTGTGTTCTCCTGCCTTAAACATTTCTATACAAAACCACTGCTATTGATCCAAATAAAACAAGGTAAAACCAATTGTATTTTAACTGGGCAGATCAGACATCCCCTAATCAATGATCATACCTACTACAGATCTCAACAAATGGCAGAATTTTTACATCAGACTTATGAACCCTGCTGCTCCCTTACAGTGTCTGACAGACCACTGTAGATTCAGACTGGGGGCACTGGAGTTGTCAGTGAAATTGGCAGGCCTGTCTGGTTTAAGCCCTGCCTTAATTGCAGGGTGCACTATGCGGTCAACTAATAATATGGAAAGCAGGTTAGCACAGAGGTAATGAGTTCCCTGTTATTTTATTTCCTTCTTCTATTTGAACACTTCAGATACAGCTGTTCTCCCTGACCTGATGTCAGGATTGCTCTATTATTTTATTGAAAAGATCCACACTAAGGTTCTCTGTAAGTTTTATTCTTGAAGTTTGTGTTACATGATCAGATTAAATAACTTCACAAGTATAATATAAAGGCAAAAAAAAAGGCAATTAAAAATAAAGCTTTTTGTCTTTGCAAACATTTTTGCTATGAGGATCACATGTTCATACAATCTAACTTGTGGGCAGTTCATCTGCTGCTTGTGATTGTAGCCACAGCTTCCTGCCTTTGAGATGTATACAAGTAAAATCAGGAAATACTTTAGTAACAATTTAGTCTTTTTAAAGAAGGTGGCATCTTGGATCTTCCCCCCCCCCAGAGCCCTGATCTGAGGGTTACCACTTAAGCAGGCTTAGCTTTCAGTGAGTACCTAAGTACATGAGGAATTTTAAAGCACATGCTTAAAGACAAGCAGATACTGAACACTATTGGAAACTCTAGCCCAAATACATATATACTGCTTGCATCTGTCATGGATGTAGGCATGTCTCTTCTATCTTTTTTTGATGTGGAGAGGAGGTAGGTCAGTGAGGAGAACATAGAGTTGCTGTAAAGATAGCTTGATTTATGTGAGGAAGTTATTATTTTTACTTTATTAATGTTAAAAATTTTGATACAATACTGTATCATTGCATTGGGTTTGGTTTTAGATATTTGATATGCATTGGTTTTGGTTTTGCTGCTGATAAAACAAAGACTATAAGACTTGTAAAGTTTCTGAAGTCACTAGTGATGGTGTGTGAATGTCAGTGGGAGAAGTGAAGCCCCTGGTGCCCTCTAAGGGTTTTCTGGAATCTCAACAGTAAAAGTTGAGAAAAAGAGAGCTGTAGGGACTGACTTGGGCAGGAACACAAGTGCCAGGTTTGTACTGAGCAAGCTTTGCCCAATATTGATTCTGAAAATCACTGCAATGGCATTGATTGTGAAGTTGGTAGATGGGGTGTGAGAGGTAGAACTGTCTGCCCTTAGAATGAGGGAGCACTGCTCATAAAGTGAACGGGACATTTCCTTAAGCCTCATAGTAGCTGTGTGCAAGCTCAGATAACTGATTAAGTTCTTGTCTTTATTCCTTTGTAGATCACGTAAGTTTGCTGGGTAGTAATAATGTCACTGAGGCTTGAATTTGGAAGTACAGGTGTTTGGACATACTGGCTAAACTGTCATCCAACCTTTTATGGGATCCTTGATATTTCTGAGTAGAGTTTGGTTTTCTGACTTACTATAAAAGCTTCTCTTTGCAAGACTTCATGCATACATGGTGCTGATTTAATATAATGTTAATCTTATTTTGGAGAATGTATTGTTAGTTGTATGCTTTAATACCCAATGTTGGTTGTTTTGCAGCCTGGAATACTGTGGTGTTTAGTTACCTGCACCAACAGTAAGTACTATTGAGTACAGTGGAACTTTGTCTAGCATTCGTCCCTTTGTAGAGGCTCTGCAGGTTAATCTCATCCATCTTTATTTAGCATCTCATGCTAAACTAGATTGAATTATGTATCAGTTGTGAGTATCATACCCAAATGAGAATCTTGCTTGTCTGCTGTCAGCAGAGAGCAGCTCATCTTTGCCTGGGTCTGTTAAATTTTGTAATTAGTCTTAATTTCTTCCGTTTCAACTTTCCCAAAATTTCTTTCCTATTTTAATTCTACTGCACCGTATAGAATACAGAATGAATTGTTTTTCTGTGGTTGATGTTGTCCTGTGGTGGCACAGAGAGCAACCGAGCAATTGAGAAACTCCATAGTTATCCCCATAGCTACCCCCTTTGTCTTCCTTGCCTCCTGTCGTGGTAAGACTGTTTTCACACATTCCTCTCTCCTACTTATATATATATATGTATATTTATATATTTGTCTTGGATATTATTCAGAAGAGTTGTCAGTTCAGAAAGAACTTCAGGATTTTCCTGTTCATACCACAAGTCTCTTCTTTAAAATTTGGTTGTGTTATCCACAGTGCTGTTGTCACCACTGAAAAATGTATACGTACCTCTCAAATAATACTAACAGCTGAAAGCTCAACAGAATGGTAAAAGGAACCAACAAGACTCGGCTGGTCCTGACAGAATGTTGGGTTTTTTGTTCTCTTATTTTGTTTTTTAGCAAAGGGGATGGAGCAGATGATCTCCAGAGGTCTCCTCCAACTCAGGCTGTTCCAGAACAATGTTTCTTTCACACTGTGCAGGAGGCAGATCAGTGCAGACAGCTCTGATTCTGCACTACCCTAAGTGGCTGCTGGCTGGTGGAGGTCTCATGCTGTGGTTATTAACTGGACTTCTTCTATCTACTTTATCATAATTTTGTTCCAGTTCTTTGGAGCTAATGAGAAAACGTAAGGCAAGATGGAATAGAAGCACAATTAGCAGCTTTATACCTCAATGCTCCCATGCACACTCACGTCTTGCATTTGGAATGGCATGGCAGTGTCAGACTTAGCTTTGTATTGTGAACTACACATCATCAAGTAGATTTTGTATCTCAGTCTCCCTCCTTCATTATCTATCTATTTGTCTTTAAACACTGAAATTCTCTCTGGTTGCTGAAATGGGGTGAGATATAACAGATTGGTACGGTAGCTTCTCTTGAAAATCCAGGCAACTGAGGACTTTGTTCACTTGTGTATGTCTTGTGATAATGTAAATTTTTTTTTGTCTTCTGCACACAGTGCACAAAGCAGGTGAACTGGTGACTTTTCTGGCCACCTCAGATTTTCTTACCTACTTTTGCAATATGTACTGGAAGACATTTAACCATTTTCCCTTTCTCTCCCCTTTTCAGCTCAGAGACACTAGTCAACTGCTGTTTTTATGGAACCTCACTACACTGCCACGAAGAGCACCAGCTCATCAGGACTGAAAGAATTCTGAGACTGAATTGTCCTATTTTTCCTCTGATATCTTCACCAAGTAGAAAACATTTTTTTGGAGGGAAAGGGGGTAAATATGTTAAAGGTCCCCCTTGCACCCTGTTAGGACATCTGTACCTAATATACATTTTCTTTAAAATTTAAAAAGATGTTAGGAAATATTTTATAAAACTTTTTTGCAATAAATGACGCATGAAACTATTGAAGACTATATGACACTTACATGCAAGGAACCACTTGAATTATTGGTATGAAGAATCACTGCAAATAACTGGGTTTTTTTGTAATGTGACAGTCATGTTTGTATGTTTTGATAGGTGCCAGTGATGGAGCCAATTGCCTGGGAAGTTGACTGTAACTTTTGAACTTTTATTTTAATTCTTAACTTTAGCATTGCAATTTTCCATTCTATGAGGCTTAGTTAGTATTTAGTGCAGGTGTTAGCAGAGCTGTGATCTGTGATCAAAAGCATGTCCAAAACCAATTGTATTGTAAAATATGAACAGT
This sequence comes from Apus apus, assembly GCF_020740795.1. Taxonomy (NCBI): domain Eukaryota; kingdom Metazoa; phylum Chordata; class Aves; order Apodiformes; family Apodidae; genus Apus; species Apus apus. The sequence continues at coordinate 11,555,436 of NC_067294.1, read as the reverse complement.
CCTGCTATACGAGACCAATATTTCCCATAGAGGTGATGGAAAGGACAGTGACCACAAACTCCATGTATCTCTGTATGAAGGGAAAGCTCCTTCTGTGTGAATATGGTTGCATTTTATTTATGCTATTGTAACACTTAGGGAATTGAGGATTGTGGAATGACATTAAGAAGGGCTGCAAAGCAGAGAGAAGCATTTTGCTTATCATACTATAACAAGATGGGATTTGTGAATGGAGAGTGATTAAATGTAATGGCATTTCTATTTCAAATCATGGGTTAATTTTTCCTTTTGACAAAAATTTTTTTCAGATAGGTAACTAGTAGAGCAAAGGTTTCAGAAGTGTTTCTGATGGTTGTTGATCTGAGTTGCATTGACTTCTTTGAATAGCTGTACATCAAAAAAAGAAACCCAGTGGGTTTTATCCATTTTATTCCCCTCCCCCAAAGGTGTTTGGTAAGATTTATTTCAGTGGAGCTTGTGAATGCTGGACACACTGCTGAAATGTTGAGTTACTAAATATTAATTTATTTGTCACTGATGTTTTGACATTGTGTGCACACTTTCTCAGCAGTATCGTTTCTTACAAAGTTCTTAGCAGGGGATTTATTCTATAACCTGGGAAAATATTTGTTTTGAAGAAATGAAACTGTGCACATAATCTACTAAAAGTTTTTTTTTGTTGTTTTTTTTTGTTGTTTTTTTCAAAGAAGCGCAAGACTTGTAGTAAACTCTTTTCCTCCTTACTAATAATATCCTGATTTGGTTGGAGAAAATAGAGTGTCCTTGTCTTGATCATTTAAAAACAGAGATTCCTTTCTGAGAGGCAGTTTCACAGCCTTCGTGTATAGAGCCTGAATTAATCACATAGAATTTGAAGTTAAGACAACTCTATCATTTGGCTTTGATATTGGCAGCAGGTTTATACTTGTTAAACAATTGGAGAGGGGGGAGTGAGAGGCTGGGCCAGGCATCCAAATCCAGAATGGGTGTATCAGCCACACAGCACATGCTGAGGCAGTTCATGCTTCATGGTGATACAGTTTCTGTTTTTTAGAGATAAAGTCTTTATAAGTAAAGCCAGAAATTGAAGACTTGCTGCCTCCTTCTTAAAATACAGCTGTATAATGCAGTACAGTAGGTTCAAATAGGACAATTTTTCATGAAAACCTACAAATATTTGTTGAGATTAATGTTTCTTCTACAATGCTTTTCCTTTTCACTGGTTGAAGAGGATCAGCAGTCTGGTCCTGTTTGTGGCCTGAGATTTAACTACAACTTCGAAAAACTTAAGACATTGAATTTGAGGAAAGGAGGTCATGTATGTGCTAGCCTTTCACCTCCAGAGACCAAACCCCAGTTGTATTGACAATGAGTGAGGGTCTTGGCCTAATCAATTACATTTTTATCCTCACACATGCTCAAAAAAAACCCCCAACAAAAACCAAACAAAGATAGAAGCCGCCAAACAACATGGCTCGTAACAGTTTCTGCTCAGGAAAAAGGCCCAAGACTGTAATAGCAGGGTTATTGCACATTGGATTGAAAACTGATTGATGCTGTAAGTAGAAGCCAGTAGTGCCTGCCTGTGTGACATCTGACTCTTAACCAGTGCTCTTATTTCCTCACCTTCATGAGCACGTGTGCACAGCAGCTGAAATACAAGAAATACACTTAAGAGAGATGCAGGTCTCTGCATTGGAGAATATGGGTATATAAGGAAATAGCATAAAAATAGACAAGGTAGCTAACTGTATTTGTGTTTGTTTTCACAGAAAGTATTGCAGCCATTTTGTTTGAAACCAGATTTTCATTTTGAAATGAAATTGTCAGGGATATTCTAATGATAGAGAATTACAGTAATGTATTGCTTTTCACTTTTTTGCTTTAGTTGCTTAATATTTAAGCTTTGCTCCGTGCTACCTTCTTGTCTGTATATTGAATGGTCACTATGCCTCTTTCATTTTGTAGACTTGAATGAGGAAAATATGATTCACCCTTTAAGGTTTGCTGAGAAGTAAATGATAAAGAATGTTGTGTAACATTTATTCAAATAAAGCCTTGATTTTTTTCAGTGCTCTTTTAAAGGGAAATAATGTTGAATAATGTTTTGACCCAAAAGCCTTTGATTTATATTTACTTTTTTTTCTTTTTTTCTGAATTAAACAAAAGATTAAACTGAGGTTACTAGTCCACTGCTGGAAGTCTATCACCTGGACAAGCCTCCTTACCTTTCACTGCAGTGGCTGAAAGTTACCAAGTCCTGCTCAACCAGCTGGATGCTTCTCCCAAGCGACAGGGAAAAACCTGGTTTTCTTTCTTGTGTAATTAAGAAGAGATTCTGTGTATGTTGTGGAGACTGATAGAAAGAAGCCCTGATGGCTCTGGTTCATGGCAACAGCTGAGACCCATCAAGTGCTGGTTAAAGGGGGAAAGTGGATGTTATGGGAAGAGGTTGTGCCCTTGGCAGGCAGGATTCCAGCGTAGTTGGTGAGTGCCAAGCGAGTTGCAGAGCTGGGGGTGAGCCCAGGGCTCCCCAGCTCTGCTGGACACAGTGAGCTCTGGGCTCCCCAGCTCTGGTGGGCACAGCCAGCCCCCTGCAGCAGACTGGCTCTGTGCTGTCGCAGCAGAGCAAGGCACAAAGCAGCTCTAAAACAGAAAAAGTGCTGGGCTGCTTGATACCTGCACTCTGCCTGGTTTTTCTTTTCTTTGGCTGGTTTTTACTTCCAATACTAACAGTTTCAGACAAGTCTGTCCATCGCAGGTAAGTGTAACTGGATATTTCTCCATTCAGTGACAAAATGCCTTGTACTGATTTGCATTATCTTGCCATGGTGCCCTGTAGGAGGGGGAACAAGTTGTGCTGTAACAGCTTCCTCCTGTCCTGGGGCTCTCCATCTCCAGCCCTGCTGTCAAAGGAGAGCAAATATTTTTTTCAAATGGCAGAATCTGCAGACTTGCACTCTTTCATTAATAGAAAGTAGCATTTACATAGATTTTTTTTTTCCACTTGCACTTTTACTACTGTAAAGAAAAGATCCTATTTAGTTGAGTTCCTGTGTTAAAAACTAAGCTGCTCAGGTAAACTTGAATTCTAGGAAGCATTAATTTTTTTATGGCACACACTGCCAGGAACTAGTGGGTTATACAGAGGTACTAACTATTGTAATTAAGGTGTTTTGTTGCAGAGACCTGTTGTCTATGGTCAGAAGTCTTTCCCCAAAATGGAACTGACTTCTGGAGTGAGGTTATCATGTACATGTACACTGTTTGTAGTGGATCTTGTCTTGGCCCTGGGACTGATGATGCTTTTGAAACCAGTTGGTGTCTCCTGTAACTGAGTGAACGTCCACATCTGTCTGCTGCTTGGAGCAGAGCTCCAGCATATGTTTTTTTCCTTCACGTGGTTGTTTCTTATGCTGTCCGGATTACAGGAACTCCCATCCTCTTTCTCTCATTATTCATTCATCCTTGCAGCAATTCCTCTTGAATTGGTTATCCTCATTAGGCTGTGGTGGAGAGGGGAAATCCTGCTGAAATGTAATTGCTCACTAATGGCTTTTCCTTTGTTACATTGTGTTGGTAGCGTCTCACTGTGGGAGTCTGCTGGATTTGCTGCGTGACTGTGAAGCCCAGAAGAGAGGTTAGCCAGACAGATTTCAGAGTTCTGCAATTACTCCATTGATTAATCTTCACTCCAGTGGTTCGGTGACAAAAGTATAAAAGTAACCCAACCTTCAGCGATGAAGCCAGCCCTACACAATGCCACTCAGTAATAGTGTTTACTGCTGCCCTGAGGCATCAAAAGGGTGATACTTAATGAGGGCAAAAGTGCACAGAGCAGCTGCTCAGTGCAGCTCCTGGCGCAGGAGGTTTGTAATAGCTTGCCAGCTAAAATGTGAGGAATTGGTACAGAGCAAGAAGATTTATTTTAGGGTGAGACCAATGAGCAGATTTCTTAAGGAAATCGAGCCGATTAGTAACAGAGAGATGATGTAGTAAATTCAGAAAGTGGCACATTATTTGGAAGCGTTATGTGGTGAGGAGCACAGCATGAGGGTGCAAGCAGACACCTGCCTGAAGCCTCACCTGTGGTGGAGGAAGTCCCGCCAGGGATACTCTGGCATTGCCTTGGCGCTCCCTGGGCTGATCTCCCCAGCTGACAGCGTCCTCCAAGGCAGCCGGGAGTGCCAGGGACTGCTGAGCTTTGCACGGTGAGGTGCTTCTCCTGCTTTTGCACTGCCGGGGAAGCTGGGAATGCCACCAGGCTGGAATAATTCTGTGAGGCGCGGTTGTGCGTTGCGAGGAGCGCCCGCAGCGCCGCCGGGAGCCCGGGCCGTGCGGCGGAGCAGCTCAGCCCTGCTCGGGGGAAGGCAAAGCTGGCTCGGGCTGCCGCTCGCTACCAGCAGGGCTCTCGGCAGCGGCCCCTGCGCTGGTGGCCTCGGGAGCAGCCGCCACTCACGGCCGCCCTGTTTTCTCTCTTTCTCACTTGCCCGTGCTCAAATCATCGTAGGTGGATTTGCCGTTCTCCCCCTTCGTGCAGGGAGGGCCAGTGGGGGCTGGGCTTTCCAAAGGCAGCGAGCTCCAGCTCCTGCTGGGTGGCAGTAGGAAAAGGTTCTCCTTGTTTGCTGGTTCCTACGGTGCTGGCAGCCGGTTTTTATTCGAGTTCTGTAGCCTGCTTTTATGGTTCTGCTCCTGCTTTTCCCTTGAGTGCTTCTGTGGTCTTTGTTTTTACTCCCCTGCTGGGTTTGGAGCACAAGCCGTGGGTGCTCCACGCTGGGCAGGCCAGACACCCCTGCAGGCGTTTTTGGATGTTCTGAATTCGGGGTAAATATTCAAAGCCCAGGAGGGGTAGTTCTAATTTTGAAATCTGGATTCTCAGCCAACTGCTCTGTGTTTTAACAGCTTAGGGACTGGAATTTCCAAATGTGGTTGTCTTGGTCATTAAATATTAAACTGAGGCTGTGCCTGCTGGAGGGCTCATTCACATGTTGAAGCACTCTGTGCATCAGAGAAGGGGCTGGGGGCTTCGGAATGTAAAAAGATGAATACTGGACTGACCTACATGTAAGATCCCAGAAATACTAATAATACTGTTCAGATGGATATGGATAATCCTTTTGTGATTTACTCAGTTTGCTCTGTTTGCCTTTAAAAAGGCAACATCGCCGATGAGCTGTGAGAACGGGCTGGCGTAGCTGTACTTCATACACCTTTTGATTAATGCTGCAAAATCATATCAGAAGCCATCAGTTGCATCTTGGCTTAGAAAACGTGCTGCTAGCTGCAAGTACTATGGCCTTGGCTGTATCTGAGTTTGGAGCAGGGATACAAAAGTGCACAGACGCACAGAGAGAACTGTTGCCTCAAGAGCAGGTCAGAGGCTGCAGCCACAGGCAGTAAATTCATCAGCTTCCAGCCTCCTCTTTTCCCAAAGTTTCCAATACTGCAATTCTTCCTTCCTCAGGTGGAAAAGTGTCCCATGATGGTGTGCCACAGCCAAATGAGCTAAAGGAAATGTGTCTGTCTTCACTGAGATAAAGAAAGATGCACTGGTGAGAATCTGTGCTCAAACGCAATTAGGCCAGCAGAGCCTATGGCCCTGCTGCCTCTCCAGGGACCCAGTTTATTGCTTGGCACTTGCCAGCACCACTCCAGGAATACATTTAGGAAGCTATTCCTGCAGCAACCACCTAGACTAGTAATACCATTTCCCCCCTCTTGCTGATGCCCCACTTCACTGGTGCGTCAGGCTGCAGGGAGGGTGTTGCTCAGGACTGCCTCCTGTACCACCCTGCTGGTGGCTGTGCCAGGGATGAGCTCCAGTTCACGTGCCAGAGTTAAAAACTGCACAGAAAAAACCTGCCCAAAATTGTGTGTTTATCCCAGAGAAATGGGCATGACTAATGTCTGTGTGCTTCATGTCTCACTGTCTGTGGCTGGTGGAGGGGCAGGTTCTTGGTCAGCAGCCACAAGGGACCTGCACTCCTGCACCCAGAGACCAGCACCCAGCCAGTCACTGCAAGGAGCTGATGGCTGTGGTGCTGGCAGTGCTGGGAGCCAGGGCCAGAGCTTCAGGCTCAGTGGAACTAGGGAAGGCAAACCTGCTTCTGCTGTGACCACCTAGGGAATACTGGCTCTGTTAATCATCTTGAGAACTGGCAGATGAGAAACGGGCAGGTCTGGGGACTCCAGGCTGCAGATGGTGAGGTTTCCAACTGGGGAGATTACCACTGAACCCACAGATGAGAAAAATGTGTTTTATTTTAGTTTTAAGTTGTTTTAGGACCTTTAATACATAAAGGACTTTGCTTTGTCAGGGTAGGCCGTGATGATTCTGGCTTAATGCCACAGCAGCCAAGAGTCTGACAATTTACGGAGCCTCAGCAGACAAATGGGTGAGCCAGAGCCTCTGCTGATGAAAGATCCTCCCCAGCAATTACATCCTTTTGAGTGGGAGGCTGCACAGGTTTTAAAAAAAATTGGATTGCTGAACAAGAAAATGCTGGGATTCTTCCAAACAGGGAAAGCTTGTGAATGAGCAATGTATTAATGCTGCCCATTAAATGTGCCCCTGCACATCTTTACCTACTGTTAAAAAGAGGTGGCACTTTGATATAATTGGTTCTTGGCTGCAGCAGCCGGCAACAGAGCTTGGCTGTTGCAATAATCCCTTGGGAATAACACAGCTAATTAAAGCCTAGCAACTGGTGACCAGCAGCTTCTCCTTTCTCTCTGACGCTGCCTGTGCTAATCAAAGGTAGGTAGATCTCAAGGAAGTTTTGTGCTGAAATGTGCTAATCAAGGAAGGAAGGATTCAGCTGTAAAGCTTTGTGCTTTATCAAATCCTAAACATTCCAGTGCAATGAGCTGAGAGAGATTTAAGGTCCATGCTTAATAGCTGGGTGGGAGGGGACTGGCAGTGCTGTGCCTATAGGGAGTCCTGGGCATGGGATATGTCAGTCCTGCGGCCTCACTCAGGGCTGGTGTTTTGAGAGACAGATCTTAGGATGTGAATGAGGAGCTGCTTCTTTTTGTTTGGTTTTCTTTTAAATCTTCCAAATCTTTGGTTGAGGCTGAGGGAACTACAGGTGTTCAGCTCCTCTGAAGGCCAGGCCTTGGCACTCTGTCAGTCAGAATCCAGGATTAGCTGGAAAAATCTGCTCTCTTCCAAGCAGCCTTTCTCAGAAGCACAACACTCCTGGGGGTGGGGTTGGCAGAGCCCCTGTGGGTTGGGGTTCTGATGTTTTATGCCCTTTGAGGGTTCTGTGCAAGATGAGCTCATCTTGTGGAACTGATTTTATTTTTTTTCCCAGGGGAAATTGATGGACCTTGCTGATTACTTCTAATTTGCAGGGGGTTGGGCTGTCCTGTGGCAGAGCTGGGCACTGGGTAGTGGCAGCTCAGGGCAGGCAGCTGCTGCTGAGGGCAGCAGCCAACGTCCCCTGGTCACAAGTGGTCTGTCACCGGTGGGCTAAAGTGGTAGTTGGTTGGTTGATGGAGCTGGGCTTGTTTGCTAGTGGAGGTGCTGGTCCTACGGGAGAGCTGGGAGAAGGGGAGGAGCAGCAAGAGGCAAGCTGGGACCTGCTGCCCCGGGATGGTGGTAGTGGTAGGACAGCAGTCAGTGTTCACCTGTGTGGGCTGGTGGCCACAGCGGGGGGACCCACCTCAGCCAGGAGAGGCAGGAGCCCGCAGGGGGGGTCAGCAGCACAGCTGTGCCATGTACGTGGGGAAAAGGGACAGATCCAGCACACTTCCTCATTGGGGAACCAAAAAGGCGGGAAGGAGTGAGGTGGTGGTAGGAAGAGGGGACAGGGCCTTGCATGATGCCAAGGGCAGCAAGAGCCAAAACCAAAAGGGTGTGCACTGTCTGGTAACAGAAACAGCCCGAGGTTTGTTCCTCTGCCAACCTGGTCATGATGCTCTGTGGCATTTGTTTGCCAGGGTATGTGGCAAGATGTGGCAGGGTGAGTGTTTGGGGGTGAGACCTTGTCAGGGCATCCCACCTGCTGCAGCAGGGTGATGTCAAGTAAAACAAACACGGTTTGACAAGGTTTGTGGAGCTGGGTGGATAGCTGTGCTTTGCTGAGATGGTAAGACAAGGTTTTTTCAGGGGGTGAGTGTCTGCCTTCCCAGGAACCACTGTACACACCTCACAGCTTTGTGAAATGTCCCTTTCAGAAGCCCTGCTTGTTGGGCACTGCTGAGCGTGGTGCTGCAAGGGCAGAAATGCAAGCTGGTGGGTTACAGTGACCCAGCCAGGATCTGCTGCTGGGGATAACCACAGGAAAGAGAACAGATGGAATTACTGAGTATGGGACACTACAGGGACTCTGTAAAGTTGTTTAGAACTCAGTGATTCTTCCAATCCCTTGAATAAATGAAGACAGATGCTGGAAATATCTGTTTCACTGCATGTCTTGGGTTCATGGCATGGAAAGGCTCTTTGTGGGGAAGGTCATCTTGAAGGGGTGAGTCCTGCGTGCAAACCCTACTGGGGCAGGTCAGCTGGTGGATTTTTAGTAATGTAGGTTTTGTGCTAACCCAAACACCCACTCTGAACTTTCTCTGTGTCCAGGTTTGATTCAGGAGGTGGAGCTGACTTAAGTGGTGGCAGAGAAGTGGAGGGTGAAGATGGCTCTCCTGGGTATCCCACTTCCATCATGCATGAAGAGATAGAGGTAACAAAACTGATATGAAATTTACTGTTGTAAATAACTTGTACTGACTTATCAGAGAGCACATGGAGGATTCTAGTTCCTCATTCTTACAATAAGAGCATTTGCACAGCCTCACAACTGAGAAAAAACATTTATATAAGCTTTAGAATCTAGTAATGTAGTGGAATGACTTAACTGACTGACTGGCAATTACTGGGTATTGCCTCTTCAGGAAGGCTAGACTAAGTAGAGGAAGAAGCAGCAGCAATTTTAAATACTGTGGACTAAAAAGGCTACTGAGAACGTATCAGTGAGTGTGATGATGAAGCTCAGGAAACAGGATTAATGGATCCACCGGAAAACAGATGAGCTGCTTAAAGTTGTTTCTTGAGGGTTTTCTAATAGGACATCCTGTATGTGTTACTTTGAGCCATGTTATGTCCTGGAGGATGGTGGTTACAGACCAACAGAGTCTGGATTTACCCACAAAATTATGCTTATCTACCCACTTATGAAAGTTTTTTCCATTTCTATCCCTGAGTTAAAAAAACCTAAAAGTAGACGGAAAAATACTGTAAACTTGTTAAGAAACAACAAAAAAGTACATTTCTAATACTCTACACAAAAGAAATGTAAAATATGTTTGAAATTACAAAATGAGGTAATTTTTGGCTATATGGCTAGGATCTTCAACAGTGATATGAAAGCAGCAATTAATAAATAAAAGCAATGTATATGGGAAGACAAAATAGGTAGTTGCTACAAACTTGATGTAAGAGAATACAGTCTTGATAATGGAAGCTTAAAAAGGCATGACTAACAAAGATAAGGATGATACAATAATAAATGTTAATCTATTAGGAACAAAGGCAGTGCTCACAATGTGGTGGGGGTCTGTTACTGACCAGAAAATACTGGTGTTGGGTATTTCTTAATTTAAAACAAGCAGGGTGATGTGTTTCCCATTCTGTTAGCACCAATGCAGAGCAGAAACAGGACTGAAAATAAGCCCAGATATTTAACCTGAAATGGCCAACTGGCTCAGCCAGTACTGGATGCAGAGACAGGTCAGTGGAGCAACAGAAGGCAAAGAGGACAACCCAGGTAAATACAGGGTGGTTAATCTCACATCAGGGATAGGAATCTGGTAACAGTGTAAGAAACCCATTAATAAAGAATTAAAGGCAAATATGCAATTAAAATCCACCAAAAATAGACCTTGTCATTCAACCAGGCTTAGTAGGTCTAATTATTAAGAGGCATCACCTGGCATGGCCTCTACGGTAGAGGCAACATTCACAGAGAACTACAATTCATAATGCACACAAGGAGCAAGATGGTCTCACTGCAGATCTCAGTTTGCCACTGTCCTTCAGTCAGGGGTGTTTCCTGTGAGATTCTGCTCCAAACACTGCTACACCATGTACTAGTTGATCAGTGAATGAGAAGGAAATCAGAAGTCACTCCTGAGGATGATAAGCAACAGCATGGTGGGAAAACACAGAACAATATATACTGCTCAGCAAGGCAGGCCTGCCAAGCAAAGTGGGACTGAATTTAGCCTTTATCTGCATCAACATTTCATCCACAGCTTCAGGAAATGGGAGTCTGTATCTCAGCTATTCCAGAAAAGGCTGAGGTGAGGTCTAATACTTGGCACATCTGTTGCCAAAAGGGTTAAGTCAGTCTTTTAAGGATATAAACAAGGAAGAAGTGAGTAAGACTGTCATGCCTTCTGTCTAGAGCAGAATGGAGATAAATTTCAGTGTCAGTTCTGATGTGAAAAAATAGAAGGTCTGAGACATGAATACAGAAATCCTGGGGAAAGTTCTTTGCAGGGAGAGATATAAAGCAGCCCTGTCTCTTCAGCTTATGGAGACAACCAACAGGCCCCTTCATTACTCTGCAAATGTTTTCAGGGAGAAAACGCCAGGTACTAAAAGGTTTTCCATTTGGCAGGCAGAGTAAGAAGGAACAAAGGCTGGGAGCTGAGGACAGACAACTCAGAGTGAAAAAAAGGCATAAGCTTGTTACAATAAGGGTAATTACTGGAACAAATTAGCAAGGAACTTGTTGGTTTACTTGTATTTAAAATACTATGTTTCATAACTCATTTTTTTTCCTGTTAAAGGTTGTAAGCCCAACATGTGTGACTCAAAACACCCTGACACTGCAGTGGAATTGTGGCCAATTATCCTTCTGGTGGTGGCTGGGATGACTAGTTTAGATACAAAAAAATATCCTTTAAAAATAAAAAACAAAACAAATGCAATTGTTCAGGATTTGGACAATGCAAAAGGACTTCTTTCAGACAATTGGAGTTGTACCTAGAGAAGGTTATAAGAGAATAACTTGCTGTAATGGCAGATAACACATTTCAGAGGTTTCTGGTTTAGCTTTGAGTAGGTATGGCCTATACATTTGAGTCCTCAGTAATGGTGTGCCCAGTTTCCTGCGACACTAGCCCCCCTCTTTCACACAATACAATGAAATTACAAACACAAGCATGGAAAGCAAATTAGCTGAAAACCTTCAGCTTCTTGTGTTCTTCCTTTCATTTTAAAATTACAGGTACACATTAGGCATCCAGGAGGGAAGCTGCACACTTCACTTGGTGCTACGCTTGCACAGCAGGTAGTAATTTCAAAAGTTTTGTTGTGCTTTTGTTGTCCAGAATAAGTTAACCAGCCTCCATCCAGGAAGGCATATTTGCAGCCCTCTGGCCCTTTAAAGATGTGAAGCCGGAACAGAACGGAAGGAAGAAAATCTGTCACTGACCTAATCTGTAAGACAAGCAGCAGGTTGGTAAAAACCACTGCTTGCAACTTTGCACAATAGCCATACAATGGTAAATAACAGATATGCACACGTGTAAATTCATTGGCCATAACAAAGATACACAGAAAAATTAAAGTATCCAGAGTAGCTTCAAAGTGGTTCCATTTATGCCTGCCCTAAGGATGTGCATTTATGTTGCAGTTGGGTGAAACCGAGGGCACAGACCTAATCTGCTTCACATTCGGGAATGCAGGACTCCTGCTGGGAAATGAGACAAAAGCCCAGCTGATCTCTTTCCCCCCCCTTCAGCCCCTGTAGAAAGTTAGCTACCCCAACTCCAGAGTCAGAGGACTGCCTGGCTGTGGCTGCAGATGGATGGTACTGCTTTCAGGGCCTGGCACTTGGTTCCACTGCTCCAGCATGGAGCCTGCAACAGCAAGGACTGACACCTCTGCCCCTCCCGTGCTGAGTGAGGACCTCTAGGGAAGTGTGATTCAGATGTCCCTGAGTGCCTCAGTGTGGGCACAAGCCAAGCTTAGGAGCTTCTGCCCAGCACTGCTTCTACCCAGGGCTTCTCTGAAGCAGCTTGGACACTGCTTCTCTGTAACCTTCCAGGTTTCAAGAAAGATTATTAGCATTTATACTAGTCCCAGCACTGCCCAACCCAGAAAGCCTCCCCTGAATCTGAAGAGCTCAGTTCAGATAGCAGAGTGATTTTTGCAGCTAATGATTTGATTGGACCCACGCAGCCTCTTGGGTGTGAGCAGCACAGTTCCAGAACATTCCCAGCTCCCCCCAGTGCCAGGGTGAGCTCAGCCCTCTGCCCAAAAATCTCTCTTCCAAACCTCCCAGCCCCACACCCACCCCTTTGCCCAGCCTTTATCAGTAAAGGAAATTCAGCCTTGTACATTAGAAACTTTACTCCAGTAAAGCATGGCACAGTTACAGTTTGAGCATGTGGAAATCCTAGAGGCTGTTTGCTTTTATTTACTGAAGTGACATTTTAATTATGCAGCAGATGTTAAAGGTTGCACAGGCCTAACTGTGAATTAGGGCTCTTCTCTTGACAATGACATTTAATTCCTATAGACCCAATAAACACTCACTGCAGGCTTGAGATAGTTTATCAACAAACAGGTAACCATGAAGACAAAACTAAAAATGCAGCAGGACAGAGTTAGACAACAATCAAAAAAACCCTTCACAACTGCAGAGACCAACATGAAAATAAAGCACCAAGAAGACTGTAGCTTGAGAGACTATTCCTTTCAGGCTTATTAGTGTAAAGACTGGAGCTCTGTAATTTCAGTCCTTAAGTACACACACACAGAGCCTCTCTGAAATAAATTCCAGATAACAACCAATAGCTGACAGACAGACACCACTAATGATTAAATTAAATAATGTACTGAAATCTGCATACAGACAACTGAAAAATCTGCCTCCAATGTAAACATTCCAGCATTGATAGAAAAACCAGTAAGTAGTAATTACAAAAGACACCCCTCCAAAATGAATGACCTGCTTCAACAGCCCCTGTATATATAGATATTTCAAAGTCTTCTATGAAGATCTTCTGTGATCAACTTTAACATCACTTATTTGTTTGCCAGTAGGGGATGTCTGTAATATGAATACATCTCAGACAAGCAAATTTAACTAATTTTATGGTACCATTACAAAGTGTATATATATAGGCATAAAGCTTCCTTGTGGCCTTCAGAAAAAATAACAAGTAAACAAGCTGTGGTGTAAGGGTGGCTCGAGGTTAATTTCCTGATCTTGCTATAAGCAAGACAAAACAATCAAATGCTTCAAATGAATGTCCTGTAAGTATGTTATTTGTGGGTGGCACTTTTAACAACAATACCACCATGGGAAGGACTCAAGTAAGGCAAAAAGTTCACAAACCAAACCAACAGAAATACCAAGCCTTTATTACAAAGAAAAATTATTCCACAGAAGAAGTTGGCTTGCTTCCATGCATGTCAGTCAGATCTACCTGCTGAGTGTGTGGAGAAGTTCTTCTGCTAGATTCATTAATTCCCCAAGACATCATTAGGCTTTGTTCTTGGCTACAGGTGCTTGAGCACTTTGATTCAACTGAATTCCTCTCTAGAATTTTGTTGCCAGCACTGAATGGGCCAAAATAATGAGCCTGACTGTTGGGTAAGCCAAACACCACAAGGGAAGAAAAATAAAAAAATAAAAAAAAAATAAAATCACACACTGGACACAGTTATCACTAAGAGAAGTCAAATGACTTGCTTCACATCCACATTGTAAATAATTTCACAGGCAGGGAAATAAATGTGCTTGAGTCTAATCTTCACCTGGGGAGTGTGAAGAATGTTTGCTGAATCCTTTTCTTGGTAGGTGCAAGCACATGGTCAGGAAGCCTGAAAGCCAGCAGAACTAGACTGAATTCATGTTATCTGTTGTTGTTTGGATTTTGAACAAAATTGATGGAGTATGAACCAGTTGATGAATCTTGTTTTATCTGGAAATTTTCTGTTGACAGGCCAAAGGGGCGGAGAACCAAATTGCCAAGATCCTTCAGTTTGCCTGCAATGAAAAGGAGACAGAACACATTGCCTGTGAGGCAGAGGAAAAGCTTCCATTGAATTGTGCCCAACTACGCAGTCCAGCTCTACTGATTTGTCTACTGATTTAAGGTAAGTGCTGTGGAAATCTGTGCAGTTTGTTGAATATTAAGGCTCTTAGCATAAATTTAAAAAATTTGAATTGTCATGTAGTTACTGTCAAGCTTTGGGGTTGGAAACAGATCACCATGCTGCTTCTGAAAGTTGGTCAGGCATCCCCAGGGAAGCCCAGTGGCTGCAGACACACATGGCTGTGTGCTTAGAGGTTTCAGTTCTGGTCATTTTTGATGCAGCTATAGCTCTATAAGCAATCAAGAATATTATAACCCTGTAGTTTCCGAGAGTACTGAAAAACACAATGAAAGCCAAACTGCTCATTTGTAATTATTAAAAATCCCTTTCTAAATCTGTATAGTGATATTAAAAAAAGCCTAACAAAAAATCCAATTCATCCTTGCAACTGTTTGCACCTGCAAACCAAGCAGCTCCACCTGAAGCACAGAACTGCAGTCATTTTGCCTGCAAAAAACCTCAGCATGATATCATGTGACATGACATCATTAATTCACTTTCAAAACTACAGTTCTCCAGGACTGACTGACCACTGCAAAGAGTTCTAAACAGCTATTATTTAAATACACATAGGGTATGACATTTAATAAAATCTAGAGGCTTCCATCAATAAATATGTATCATATATGCTTTCTGACTCTAGAAAATGAATCTGGCTATCACCTATAAAAGGAGAAGGCAAGAAAAGGACATCCTTTTAGAAAATGGTATCTATATAGAGATGTTAGAATAGATAAAATGCATAGTATTTAACAAGAAGCAGAAGTAACAACTTCATTGTTGGCTAAACACAAGCTGAGCCCCTGGCATGACAAGACAAAGGCAGAAGATGGTCAGTTTTCCAAGAAAAACAGTATCTTCCTCTTGCCTTCAATGCAGGATTGTAGTCTAATTTCCCAGAGAACAAACGGGAGAAGTTTGGACAAGTTGAAGCCTACCCTAGGTTTGTACCCACAGGCTAAACACAACTTTTCAAAAAGCCTTCTACCTTTACTAGATTCCCCTGGCAATGGATTTTGTTTTGCTGGGCGTTTTGCACGTGCACACGCTGGGGAGAAAGGGACAATAGCTGGCACACAGGAAATCCAGCGGAGCAACTGAGGTAGTCACAATCATGTAACTAAAATGTGCAAATGCCACCTGTTCCTCCTTGCATGTGTTTGCTTTCAGCAAGCCAGCTTAAGTAATGAGAAATATCTCTTATTCTAGTCATCTTGACCTGGATTTCTATTTCTGAACTAACATATTAGGATACAAGTGCAAAGTCAGATGAATGCTTGTCACTTATTTTCTTTGCTTTTCCCAAGCTCTTTTGTTTGAAAGCCCTGCTTCTGCCCAGCAGTGCAATCAGCACTGCTGCTGGTAAGTAAGTGTCCTCTCTACAATGCAGCAGTTCAGGCTTTGTTGCAAAGCCATCCTGAAGCAGCGACTTCACAGCAGTGATCAAGTAGTAAAGAAACATAAGGAGCAAATCCTTATGCAAATTCTTTACAGCAAGAGACAAACAGTGTTTATGTTGAACAAAAAGAGGAAGGGATTTGTCTTGTGTGACACTACAGCCTGGGACCGTGCTCAGAACAGCAATTGTATCCATCTGAACTCACCCCGTGGGAGCACACCCCTCATCTGGCAACAGCTCAAAGCAGGTTAAACACCAGCACCAGAAACCAAAATATGCTGTTTTTTCAATCACATTTCTAAAACTAAACTGGGGCAAGGGAAACTTTTCTGATCATATTAACAGAAAATACAAAAATAAGCAATAGGTGGGGAAAAATGTCAACAGTTTATTTTAAGAAACAAGTCAGTCCTGCATAAAGAAACTAACAACATTGCTATGCTGCTCCTAAACGTGCCCTGGTAATTAGACTTTGCATCAAAGTGCTGGTTCACAACTGGGTGTCTTGCAGAGATTTGTCTAATTATTTTAAAACAAGATGGGTCTTTGAGAGTCAACATGGAAATTTTGTGGTCTTACATAGGAAGAAAGACAATCTTAGATTACAGAAGCAGCTTAGCTGGTGAGGCACTTTTTTTCCCCCCCAATTTTCTGTTTGTTTTTTTTTTTTCCCCCTGTGTAGATTAACAGAGGAGGTGGTGAAGTGATCTGGCCAAAGCCAATCCAGCAAGTATCTCAGCTAGCATTAGCTACCCTGTTGAACTACTAAGTTCATCATGTTCTACTGCATCATAAAAGCCTTTTGGTTATAAATCTATAAAGTTGTTCATAGCAGCTCTATGACTGGGATGAACAGTTGCTATTGTACTTCCAGACAAACATTTGGTCATTGTTTAGCTTCAGGTTTGGGGTCAAAAGTGTCTTTGTCTACTGGTGGAAGAATCCTGGCATAGTCTGGCATTGCTAGAGTCAGTTGTAAACAGTTCACAAGCTCCCCAGGCTCTGCAGCTGGCTCAGGAGCAGGCAGACGAGTCTGCCTGTTCCAGGGAACTGTGAAAGGTCTTTTCTAATTGGAATTGGTAGGATGGCTCTTTTCCGGTCATACCAGAGCCCATAAACACAGAACAACTGCCTCCAGCCAGGGCAGCTCTGTGGGAGAAGCTAAAGACCATGTGGTGTATTTAATACTTCATTCTTCATCTCACTGTGATTGAATAATTAAAACAATAGAGTCACCTTCCTGTTCCATCACTTAAATCCACACACTGCCTCTTGGTGCAGCCTCATTTAATAAATTGTTAATGAAGCAGAAGAAACCCTTGTCTTTTCCGGGAACTGAAGCCCAAAGCACTGCTGCTGCTGTCTTGGAGCACATAAACCCACCATTGTAGAAAAGCACTATTTCCTCCTCCCCCACTCTTCTTTCAACCCTAAATTAAGATCTGTAGTTAAGCCCAACCTCCCCTTCCCCCCAAAGAAAAGCTCTCTTAAAACAGAGACTGTGCTTGAAGGAAGGAAAAAGGCATGTGGAGCTGTGACTCAGCTGCAAGTTCTCAGCAATCAAACACTCACTTGTCCCCAAGCAGGGTCACATCTCCTCTCTGAGACCATATTTTCATAGATCTTGTTCTTTATATTTTAGAGAGTCTGTGTCTACTTGTCACCTGGAACTCCAGTATGCTAAGTTTCTTCAGTAAAACAATATTCAGAGGTTAACAGGAAAACTAAATGGTAAAAATCATTTTAGGGCTCAGAAGTCTGCGATTCATTACTCACCTAAACTGCAATTTAACATCCTGTTGCAAAAGGCAGATGCATGAAAAGATTTCTCATGATTTACATTAAGACTTAACAGCCAAAAAAGTAATTGCTGTTCAGTCCTTCTGGCAAGAATTCTAGTATAGTTTCTAGTATTAATGTGGTGCTTGGAAGCTGAAAATTGTTTGTGCTAAGAATTTTTTTTGGATAAAAGACAAATCTCCTGATGAGTTCTCATATCTTTCTGTAACTTTCTGTATGAACAACAACATTTGTTCAGCAATTAAACGAGCAAGGGCAAATCCTTTTCCCTTCCCTAAACACTGGGTAAGTACTGAACCAAAAGTAACTGTGTATTAGTTCTGGTTTGAACTATTTAAAGTGACCTCCCTATAGACAGTATTGGAGTTTAGAACCTTAGCTGCAAATACAACATACCCTGTAGTTTAAAAAACAAACAAACAAAAACCCCCAAACCTAAACTAATTCTTTAGGCACTAAAGTCTAGTAAGTATCTTTGCTGATCTCAAGTAGCTGGAAAAATCTCTTATTGGCAGAAAGGCCCTGGTCATATGCTCTGGGAGGCCTTTCCATTCATCACATTGATAATCAAGTACATTTCACTATTTTCTGGAATGCACTTGTGTATAACTTATGCTGAAAATCCCAATAGTTTTCAGTTAGATTAAGATAGGTTACACAGGTTGGCATATATTCCATCCCATTTTTTGTATCCTATAGACTTGGCATCCCTGTAGCCATACAGAAAACTGTATTGTTGTCACAGCCCCCCCCCAGCTGCTAAACCTTGCTAAAACTATTTCAAACTTCTCATCTCACACCCTTTCCCCCAAAGGAGCTGTTCCCAGTTATCACAATAATAGTAGTTTCTCTAAGCAAGACTGGCTTGTTGTGCAATAGCTGGCAATCTTTGGCTTTGAGGCCAGAAGAACAATATAAAAAAGAACACAGAGAATGCTCAGGACATGTTCACGTGCTGGGCAATCACTGAGGCAGAGGACATTCAACATTCTGAAACCCTGCAGGGGAAGAGACCTGCATTTAAAAGCTACTTTCAAAGTGTGCTGTAAGTTAAGCTTTCTTTAATGTGTAACTCAGAGGTTAGTTTGTCCTGAGCAAAACTTGGGTGGCAAGCGGCAGCACCCAGCTGAGATGTCAGCTGTAGAAGTTAGACCCCTGCAGAACACACAGCAGAAATGCACTTGGTTCAGTAATAAAACATGGTTTTTCTAGTGACATCAATGTCATCAATCACATGCACTGCCACTTGCACACACGAGTTCATAGTGAGGTTTTTAAAAAAAAAAACAGCCAAGAATGTGTACTCTGATTTATTTACACACAATCACTTAAGACGTGGTTTCAGCTTCTGACAAACTATGTGGTAATGAGCTGTAGCACTGGAAAACAGGAAACTTGCTTGGGGAAGGAGGAAGATGCACTCCATTTATCTTGGTTTGTTTGTACACAGCTCTAGTTCTCATGACAGCATTAGTTAGTTGGGTAACCAGGCCTTAATTTTAGTTGAAGGAATAAAAGCCTAGAGAAACAACATTGCTGGCTGATTCACTAAATAAAATAAGAATTTAATTCAATATCCAAACTTCAAAAAGGAGTCAAAGCATGAACTGTGACACTCTTTCTGAAGATTCTCTTGGTGATTCATTTAGGTCTAGCATCAGTAGTCCTGGACCAGGCCTAGCCTGGAACTATTAGGATGCATTTGACTTGCTGTCCTGGAACCGAAAATCTGGGGTACAACCCAGACACCTAAGCTGACTCCCTATGAGAAGGCAAGAATGAATCCTTGCACACCTGGCACTGTTTAACCAGTAGTCAGACAATCTCCTCACACATCATCACAGACAATTGTCTGACACAGTACTTGGCTGGTAAACAGCATTCACAAAGTTATTGAAAAAGAAAAGTTGAAAAAGGTTAAAACAAATACATAGTACAACAAAAATTATTCAACTGCCACACTGTATTATGTTTGTCTTCCTTCACTCCTTCCAGAACTCTCATCCAAGTCCCCTCAACTGTAACAGCTTTTTCTTGACCTCAGACAGAACAGCAGCACTTTGTAAACCTTGGGAATTATTTCCTTTCCAGGCTTCCAGCATCAGATCCATGACACCATTGCCATCTCTCTACTCAACAAGATATGAGGAATTTTATAAACACTTAAAAAATTGAGCCTGGGTAATGCCCATATGACTAGCTTAATTTCAAGTGTTCTACTAAGATAATGTATTATAGAAAAAAATCTTCAATTTGCGTGACCCTAGTAAGCACAAGCAGTGCTAAGAATAAAATACCACCTGCCCAACTGACACCAGATAATTCTAACAATATATGTGACAATTTGTATGAATCCTGTCACATGCAAAGGTTGTGGATGAACATGGAGTTATGTGCTGTCCTACTCCCACTCCTAGTCTGTTTTTTCTGGCTGTTTATATCAGTAAACATCATGTCTCCTTGTGTGTAACATCACCGAGAAGGGATTCTCTCTTGAGAATCCCAATATATACAGCCTGACTGGTTCCTAAAAGAACAGTTCAGTTCTCAAATCTGAACTGCCAATGGATTCACCCTTTTTAAAAAGATCACATCTAGTCTGAAATCTTGGCAAAAATTAGCAGTATAGAAGTAGGTTTGTAAAGGCAGTTTATAAAAGCTGGATTTATTGTTTTGGTATAGTCCCTTGTGATTAGTGAGGCCCTTTAGACATCAGTAACAATGGAACAAATGGGAGTGTTCAAAAAAAGATCAGGAATTGTTTTCATATTACTTTGTATTGGAACACATCCCATGTCCTACAAATGAGCATGGTTATTCTAGAGATTTTCTGGATTTGTAATTTATTTATAGCACTATCACACTTAACCTTTATTTATTGTTCTAAGTACAATAGTGGAAACAGAATTTGATGATGTAAAGCTTTATAAAGCCTCACTGAAACTCTACTAGGTCAAAACAAGTACAAAGCAAGAGCAAATCAGACTCCCTACACAGCAAGTAAACAAATAAGAAAAATATCAGCTGTAGCATAAGCCCTTGAAACAGTCTCTTCTTCCCAAATATGTTAAGAATTGGTGTATCAGGATGCAAGACAGTCTGAGTTTATTTAATGTGATTCTCTGCAGAACAGCAAAACAGTCTTTCCCTTTCCCATCCCAGACTTTCAAAACCTACTCATCTTAAAATAGCATTTAACCTACTACTTGTCACACCTAGAGTGAATGAACAGATAACTGTTAAAAGCTATTTCTGACCCAGATTAGGTATAGCTGAGTTTCTCTTTATCTTACCCTGCCATTCGTCCTTGCTCTTTTGTGAGTATTTTCTTAATAGTAAAAATGAAAAGTTTATATACAAATAAAAACTAATTTTAAAAAGCACCAGATTGTCAGATCGGCTTAAGTAGTGTCTGAACCTGTAAGAATTAGCAAACCCTATTAACTAGGATATGGCAGACAAGTTTGACAGCAGTCATTTATGGGCAGGAGGTTCCTCCCAAAACTGCTAGTTTAACTGTAACACTGTGAGTGACGCAGGGAAGTGCTTTATACTTAGTAGTACACATGGAAACCAGTCTTGCTTGGGCATCTTATTTAAGTAGTTATCCTTCTGAAATACAACAATCCAGTTAAGAATATCACCCAATCAAGACTATACAAAGTGATGATGGGGCACATACATTAAAATGAGTTATATTAATACATTATCTTTTCTACAAACAAGTAGAGTCAACAGTATTCTTTGGTATGGAATTGTAAAAAGTCAAGCAGTGAGCTATGCAGTGAGGAAATCTAATTCCACTCCTAGCAAGACCAGATGCCTGTTTGTAACACTCGGGAGGTCTAATTCAGCCTCCACACAAACAGAACTGAAATACTATATAAACTAAGGTAAACATGAAGACTTGGAGGTCTATGGGTTAGAAGTGCTACAAAAGAACCAAGTCTTTTTTTTCAGACACAAGATCAAACCTGCTCAGTTATTACAGCTGGTTGACTTCTTTTATGTAAAGGTTTAGTGAAAGCCCTTTCATGGAAATGTTTCCTTTGAAGGATAACTTGCAGAGAGAAATGGAAGAGCAGCTGGTCTGTTTCAAACCATTTTCCCCTGCTTTTAAATGCATCAATATTAAATTTTTTTAGAATGTTTTGCATATTCTTTCTTTAAAGTTAACTAAGAGCTTTTTCCTCTATGGCAGAATTATTTGGCTGGAACTTACGGCAGGTGAAACCAAGCAATAGAGAACGGCAAGAAAATCAGCAGCTTTGTTTAACACAGAGCAAGTACTTTTAAGATTTACCTTTAAATTTTACTCAAGAGATTCTGCTCATGCATTTTTATTTTTCTAATAGACTGTGAAGGTTACTGTGCAAGTTATATGCACATGCTACTTACCTAACATTTCTTTCTTTAATTTTTCATTCCGCTCTTCAATTTGTCTCGGCAATCGCTGTGGAGAGAGAAAAATTGGCATCAGACCCCTGCTTTCAATAAGACTGTAGGTTAAACTGATGGAATTTTCATACACATACACAGGATACAATGTTTATGGCTTATGAGGAATCCTTATGTCAAACCACACTTACATCTTATTTTGGAAACCTGTATTTCATCCTGTGACTTCCCCTCCCATAAACTTTTAAGTGCAGGGTTGAGATAGACACACGTTTTCACTGCTGAAAAACAGATCAGATCTGTTTGCTTGGATTTTTAACTGAAAAGCTTATGGAATTTAAGAGACTTATAACTTGAGTATATTTTAGCCCTATTTCCTCTGCTGCATGCATTACATTTTGTCAGAGAGGCTAGAGGAACTAAGCAAGCACAGCACTTCCAAATATAAATACAAGTGTACTGAGGAAAACATCCACACATTTCTCAGTGGCATCACACTTCAGGGAAATCCACACTGTGAAAACATTAAGATCTTCTAAATACAAACATTTTAACAGAAAATCACTGAATTAATTGTCTATGAACTTCAGGACACAGTTTAATGAGCAGCCTCTCATTACACAATAGATGGCATAAGGAGGAGAGGGTATTACACACGAGGGCGTTGACTTGGCAGCTCATCATGGGGAGGGAACTCCAACAGTTCATCCTGAGCAAGGTACTGCTCCAAGTAACAGTTCTTCATGTGCTTTTTTCCTTCCCAGAACTGGCACCAGTGTTAAAATCTGTTGCACCATCACAGACAAACTTATCACATGTTTCTAATAAGCATTACATAACTGCATGGTCTGTGCATTCCTAACGATTTCAGATTCCCATGTATGCCTAGAACAGCTGTGACTCATATTCCAACCTTACACAGTTCTGGTGTTTTGCTGTATGGCTGTAATGATCACTTTTAATGAGAACTTTTATAATAGGTCACTACAATTAAATTTACCACTGTATCACTTAAATCTTGCATTTTCTATGTCAGTTAAATACAAGATATTACAACTGACAGTCACTCTTTATACATCTTTAAAGATATTTCTCAGAAGCACAATTTCAAGCTTTTATACTATGCTTATTACTGCAGAATTCTGGCAGTTCAGCATGCAAATATATGCATAACTCTGCTGTCTCTTCTTCTGTAGGTCATGGCAAATAAGACAGATCTGCTGTATTGGTGCTATCAGTAAATTAATTACAGTTGCAGACTATGGTAACAGGTGTGGAATTCACTTCTGAAACACTTCCCTTGTGATAATTGGCTTCTCAACCTAGTTAAAGAATTAATTTCCTAATCGTGCTCCTTCCTGTCATTTACAGCTCCAGTCGTCATGGATAGGTTTGTCATCCTGATACCATTGCCACAGTGAAATAAGATGTTCATCTCAAGGAAAAGCCTATTGAAAAGGCTGCTGCTGTTCCTCTCCAATGCAGGATACACTGGTGAGCAGAGGCAAATACAGTTCAGTTTCTATAGTGGTGGGGAAGTTAGATGGCATATCCCAGAAAAAAACCCCAACAGAAAAACAAGTACTAAGGAACAGAATGCAGATATGCTTGAAACCAGCCCAGGCCCAGCATCACTACTAGTGAACCAAATCTAATTAGCCCAGTCAGACTTAGATGGATCTGACTCCTGCTGACCCAGAGGGGCTTTTCTAGTCAGGTGCAGATCTGGACCTAGGCTGGCTGCATGAAAACATGTGTGGATAAGCCCTGGCTCTAAATTCAGTTTGCATTGTAGCTGTGAGGTCTGCTGAGTCTTGGACAAGTTTGGCTTATATTGCATGTGCCTCTCCCATTTGGATATTAGGCTTTAGCAGGAAATGAAGACACAAATCCTTGATCTGAAATACATACTCAATGTTCTGTCTGTCTGAATACTACTATTCCAAAGACTCAGCATTTCTTACTCCAGAATGTATCTGCAAGGTTAGTTATCAATAGAAAAATGTCCATAAGGACAGATGTTTATCAGGTGTCTATGATATTTATCTCCAAGTGCAGCTTCTTTTGGTAAATAACTTTATCTGGTTTGCCAGTACCTCAAAGCTGAGTTGAAGCTAAAATCCACACAACACTGTTACACATCTGCTAAAAAAAACCCCCAAAGATTGATACCATATAATTAAGCACTTTCTAGAAAAGCATCAGTAGGGATTATTTGACCACAAAACATTGTAATTTCAAACTGTTTAATTTGACATTGAAGATTTCAAAAGTAACTGCAGTGTGACAGTAGGATTGAAATCAAACACTAGTATGTTACTCCTGAAATATAAAAGTACTGAAATTTTAGAGCAGCTATCAAATGAAGAATCAAATCTAAGAACTACTGTATTTAATATTTTTAAGCTGTCATTTAACAAGATCATGACATTTCCTAAAGCAGTACATGAAGTATTTTCTGTGTAGAGGAAGGACAAAGATTTGCTCTAGCAGTGAATGGAGCTAATCTGCATATTCTCTTGATAGATCAATTTCATTGCCAGCGAGGGGGAAAAAATGCTGCAGTATTTCTGCAAAAAAAAATAATTTTACTTTACCTTACAATAAAGCAAAGCTTCTTAGTCTCCTACACATTCAATATGTTAAGCATATATGTGGAGTCAACTTTACAGCTGGAATTGTTTTTGTATTACAACATTTAGAGATTTATTATGAATATTTTTTAAAGTGTAGAACTAGCTGTCAGTACTTCCCTAACAATTTTTCAAGAGTTTTAGGTGTCAGTCTCAAAAGATTGCTTCTACCCTGAAACTTGACAAAGAACAGGACTAACTCAGGGCAGAATGTCCTAAATCCCACTGCAGTGTAAATTGAGGGTATTTTGTACAGAGCGTTCTGCACCACATGTGAGCCTAAAGCCTCTGCCTAGTAAAATGAGGTCAAGGAGCAGAAGGTATATGTAACAGTCAATGTCTGTACTTCCCAGCTACAAAAATCAAGAATAAATTACTGATTGTTCTAAATAATTCCTGAAAGATGGCCAGGAAGAACAGCAGCACTGTTTATGATTCTCTTCTAGCCCAAATTTCCAGTGGTTATTGAGCAAGGGCTCTTTTCTGAGATGATTAGAGGTATACTCATTGAAAGAAACCTGTGGTTTTGCCAGAGTTGTAAAGGTCCTTATCTATGCTTTCAGGGGGTTCCAATCAGCCAAAACACCCATTTTCAATTCCTTACACTTTGTACCAGCTACTGACAGTGTTCTCAAGTCTCAATCTGTGGAGTCCTGACTGGTGGTTCAAAACAATCTGTCTGCTCTTCACAGCTGTTGTTTGTATGATGAGCTGCTGGAAGGCAGTCCTTATACACTAACACAGTTTTACCAAGTAATGGGCTGGATTGCACCAGGCCTCACGCTGGAGCTAGTGTAGTGCTAAAAGACTACAGAAAATAAACACCCTCATTTCCTTTAGAAATGTCAGCAGAGTCCTTGGCTGAATTCCTGGATCAAATAAGCCATAGTCTCAGCTAGAAGACTATAAACAAGGCCAACACAAATACTCTTTTCTAGCCTGTGATGGACCCATCACATTCACTACCCATGCAGTAATGATGCTTGACAAGCCTGTCATTTATTAAGCATTGCCAAGAGCTAGGTGATAAAGTGCTCTCCTGCTCTCAACCAGATGCATGTAACCAGCATGAAGTGGCTGGTTCACAGTACAGTAAAACTGACCTTGTCAGTGGGTGCTGCCAAAAGGGGTGGCCCCAATTCCTGCACTGCCTTGACCACGTCTTCTTTCCTTCTCACTAGCATTTGCAGTAGGACTTGTCTGACTGCAAAAAGCCAAGGCAATATACAAGTATTTATTTTGGGGCTTTTTGATTCCTGGCTTTTTTTGCTTGCTTGTTACTGGTTTTCTCTTTAGCAGAGTTCTTTGTCTGCCAGACTCATACAGAGAACCAGCCATCCCCTAGGGCTGGACACGAGCTACTACCAGTGCTAGCACAAGAAAAGCAACTGGGCAGCTTCAGAAGCAGCAGACAGTTAGCAGATCAGTTTAGCTGTTTTGGGAAACCCTTACAGGAGTTACACAGTTAAGCAGAATATTTTTCTGCTGTCAGTGCAACTGATCCAGTCCCAAAGGAAGTAATTTCAGGCAAGGCTTCTTGTCTAATATGCTATAAAAGCAGCTTCTAGTCTGTCATTTACAACACCATAGTATGGGGAAAAGGCAGCAGGGGGAATCACTACTAATGATTCATTTTCCCAAATGGAGAGTTAAAACAATTAAACCTAAGCCTTTCAGAAATACTTCTGCATCAACATATTCAAAATGGTTTTAGAGATAATTTTGTACATGAAGCAATTGATTTTTTTTTCTTTATGGGGCAAAATATGTTGCATGTTCACTGATGTGAAGCTGAACTGAAATAATGATGCTCTGAAAATTTGACCAGGTATAGAAAAAGTCAAGGATTGGCATATAGATTTGGGTACCCAACTAAGAATTATGTTTTCAAATTGTATCCATTTACCTTAAAATGAAAGTAAAGAATAGTTCTATTGTTATTTTCCCTGCAGAAGGTGATCAGCTCTTTCCAGGCTCTCTGGTGCTTGCAAATGATTCCTGAATCTCCATGACCTGAAGCTCTCATTTTGATAAAAAGTGATTACTTTTTCTGATGGCTACCTTTCATTAGTACATGTTCCTTCAAAACCATAGGATGTCTGGTTACATATCTACCACACGTATCCCTTCAACACAGCCTTCATAACCTCTTTTTAAAAAGAACAGCAAGCAGCCTGTAAGAGGAGCTTTCTGTACAAAATACATTTCCCTTCTTGCTACCCATGTGAAAAGACCCTCTGAACTTGTCAAATCCACAGCTATTTTCCACACTGGGCATTAACACACTAAATATCTCTAGAAAAATCACTTCCTGCTAGTATTTTACACAAAGAGTTACTTAAAACACCAAATCAGCAGGCTGTGGCAGTGACTTTAAATCCCCATTAAGTAGGGATTATTTACATGTTAGATTGGGGTTTCAGGAAATGCTAGGGGTTTGCCTTTTTTCATCTAAGCTGACACATCCTAAAGGCCAAGGAAAGCATTTCCTTACACTTACAAGAGATATGGCAAAGATTCTGCAAATCATTTTTAATCCTGAAGTATTTGTAATTTGATTTAAAGTGGACACTGGAACACAGCACTAGTCTGCAAAAGCTTTTTTTTTTGTTGTTTAGAACAAAGAAAGTAACTGAGTTAGGAGAGGTTGCTGTTTACAACCACGAGGTGCCTTTTTCTTCAAGTGAAAAGCTAAGTTTTTGAAGATTAATAGCAGACTTCTGTCACTCTTAGTAAAATAACTCCACGTGGCCAATATGCACACAAGGTATAGCAAAGAACAGGAACAGAAAACTGCTAAATCAAGAAACAAAAATATCAACATTTTAAAGTAGATACAAATATAGATACAGACTGACAGAATCCTGTCTCTCTGCCTTTCTCAAAGTTATATGATCATGTGATCAAAAAAATAATTACAATTATGCCATAAAGGCATTTGACTGCAAATTTACCAATAGAAAAATAATTCTTCTAAAAGAAAATCAGAGACCCAGTGATGAAACAGCAAGCAAGAACTGTGTTATAGGGTGCTGCAATTCTGATCTCCAAATAGCAGATCTGTGTGGAAATGATGGCTACTAAACTGCAGCAGTAGTTCAGGCAACCTTTTCTAGCACGTGCAGAAATACAATTACAAGAGTGAAGTGTGTGCACTTTCACAGCTGAACATGTAATTAGATGCTTACAGCTCAGAACACACATTTACTTTCCTTCATTTTACAAAGGTAAAAAGAGGACTATGCCTTATGGACCTGAGGATTGTCATGCATTGTGGCAGTCTTCCTTTCTTGAAACCAGATGAGAAAACCACTTCACTTTCAGACTTGGAAAAAAGTTATCACCACTGCATATGAAGCTGCCTTCATAAACAGCATTAAATATTTAGAATAGGAGAGAAAATAACTTGATTTAAAGTTAGGCCAAAGTGTACTAAAAAGGCTTACCATGCAAGCTTCTCTGGCTTGATGAACTGATGGGTCTTTTTCTAGGATTGCCTTATAATCTTCCAGAGCTTCATCTAGTTTTTCTGTTTTTTCATATAATTCTGCTCTCCTCAGCAAAGCTCTAATATAGTTAGGATCCAATTCCACTGCTAGAAAACAAAAACAAATAACAGCATTTTACCTGAAACCCTTCTATACCCTTTCAAATGAATTCTTAAGTGTGTATTACATTTTTAATAGTTATCTTTATAATGTAGTTTAGAATCAAGAAGACTCACAGTTTAAAAGCTAAGTCATTATTCAGAAAGGCATACATCTGCCTGTGAAAGACTAATGCATATGATCACATTTCAGTTAATGCCTACGTTCTATCACAGGCAGAAGTGATTTATAAGGCACAAACATTTAATTTTGCAATACTATACATGCAGAGCTTCTAAGTGACACTTCAGAAATTTTAAGGACCTATAAGACATTAATTATACAAAAGATTAATAATAAGTGTACTTTATTAGATTACAGCTAAAGTTAAATATACCTAAACATAGCAGGGAAAAAGCATTTTCCTGCTTATCTCAGTTCAAGTTGAGACAAACTCCAGAACTACCTGTGTTCTTCTGAATTTAGTATCAGTCAAAATTGGGCTAGGAATCCACAGTAAGCTCTACAAGTTAGCAGAGGGACATATTGACTGAATTTAAGCTTGTCCTCTCCTTATGATGACCCTAACAACTTAGAGATGCAATTAATAGTAATCTGCCAATGGTAATTTCTTAATGATTTCTTCATCCATTTTTCATCATAGAAAGAGGGAGTATACAAAACTGCCCATTTTCTAATTATTAACCCATTAAAATGGTTCTTGGGACAATTAAATCTAGGATTATCCAGCTAAATATTCTAGTTTATTTCTTCTGGAAGGACAAAGACAATGCTACAGTCAGCAAGTTGCAGGTTAGTGTGAACTGCTCTGCTGTTCTCCAAGTGTTGCATTGCAGTTTGTAAGCCAAGTCCCTGGGGAGTGTCAAGTGATGGTAGGTTTGATTCTCACTGCAGCAAAGCAGAATGATTTCCTTTCAGGCACTACAAAATTAGCAGAAATGTTTTTCAAAATGCACCAGCACCAAAACAAGGCAAACCCCCAAAGTGACCGAGGCCAGCTAGAATTTGTTACCTTCAAAAATCCTTTTAGCATGTAGAAACTCACATTTAGCATACAAGCAGTACTGGCACAACAGCAGTTGGATTTGTTTTCTGACTGGCAATTTGGACTTTCTGCCTCAGCTGTCATGGGGAGTTTAACAAATATTGGAGCATGGGTGAGTGAGTGGAAGCAATAAAGCAGTGCACAGCTGAAATTATTTCACCAGAAGTTGCAGAGAGAACACTATGCAGGACAAGAGCAGGACCATAAGCCCTTGTGACAAAGCAAAAGCCTTGCATAAAAGGGACTTGATAATGCATTTAGTTCTACAAGGCCTCACAGTTCTTTGGAATCTGGGATTAAATCAAGATTTTTTTGGGGGGGAATGGCAGGTGGAAGTGGGTTTAAAAAGTAGGCATAAGGAGACTGCTTCCATAATAAAAAGATTTTCCTATTAAAAGGTACAAACAGCAGCCTTATTAGCACAAGAGAATAGAAAGTAAATTATTATAGACAGGTACAGTTTGATAGACATGTTACAAAATAAATAATATAAATAATTTTAGATTCAGGTGTCTCCATCACAGCTTTTCTTCAAATTCTTTAAAGACTTTTATGCCCAAAATTATAGCTCTGCAGTAAGCCACTAAATGACATAATTTATGCATGAAAGGCCTGGCACAAGAGCAGCACACAGAAAAAAAAGTCATACCTTTGCTGCAGTCACTGAGGGCAGCTTCTGTCTTGTCCTAGAACACAAAACAGTTTTGTTTTATTTTTGTTATATTTCTTGGGAATCAGATTATTTACAATTGCAAGCAAAAAGGTTTGTCTGGCATTCTGAGGAACTGGATGTTCATGTAATCAAGGCTTTTCATACCCCTACTTCTGATGTAAAGCTCTTTATCAGTGATTAGCTTCCCCTCAGTGGAGGCTGCCCTGCTCCTGGGCCTGCACCCAACCCCAGCAGCAGGCTGCCAACAGCTGACTCATCTGCAGGCCTTGGCTTAACCCACCTGCAACTTTGCTACAATTAAGGGGTTCAAATATACTGTTCCCAAGAGTCCCAGATAAATTTTTGTTTGTGGGAGCTAAGTCTTTTGGGAAGCAGATACTGCCTTTAGCACTAATAAGATTTCTCTACAAGGATAATGCATGAAACTTCCAGAAGGTGTAGGACAAGATTTTAGTGCATCCTGACAACCATCATTAGAAGATGGGATCCAGGGAATCTGCTTACACTGAAACCAGAAAAAAAGCAAGAGCTGAGACACAGATCCTATTTTCAGTCAAACTAAAAAGGCTTAAAAAAATAAATAAATTAAAAGAAATAAATCAATCAATCAGGCTGTTCAGTGCTTGTATTGTTGTTCCAAGTAGCAGTAATCTTTCTATACCCAAGGAATGATTCTCTCCTCCACAAAACAGACGCTGCCTCAGAGAAGAATGCCTCGCAAGCCTTTATTGTAGTGCAGAGCAAGTGAGGGCAGCAGGTATGGAAGAACAAACTGAGTGGGGAGGTCGTTAATAATACAAATCTATTTTCAGATTTATTTATATTTCAGACCAATCTATCAGTCTGTTAGGTTCCACTGATATACACTGGTGAGATACATTAGTTTGTGAACAGTTCTTTGATCATCTTGGGCTTCTTTGGGCACTATTGGATTAGTTTCCTGGTCATATGAATAGTTAACATCAGGATTACAAGGAGGTTTTTCAGTCCACAGTTTTCATATTTGAGAAGTTCCAGTATCTGTTATTTCATATTTTATTCCATTTTTTTCCTTGTCTGCTCAAACAATCCAGTATCCCAATGGCAAGTTAGTTAATTCTAGCTGAACAAGCATACTCTATGCTGAGTAAGAATGTATTTATTTATGTCTAAACATAGCTGCAAGGTACATTTCTAAACAGAGCTGCATTTGTTTCAATACTGGAGGAAAAATGCAGAGAAGTTTCCTTTGCAGGAGGGTAAACTGAAGATAGGAGTTACTGTGCTACTTTTCTGTAGTAATAAAGGCAAAAAAGTGAGTATTTTTTCTTGAATTTTTAGTATCTCCTCTTTCTAAGTAACTGAAAGTTTTTGTTCAGACAAGTTGTGTTCTGTGCCTTCCATACTACCCAAGTGCATTGCTGATTCTGGTAACATCTGGGCACTTGTCCCTGATCAAGGAATAGAAAACACAGGAAGAAAGCTGCAGCCATTCTATCCACACCATGCCTGACTATATAGGTCCATCCTACTTTATAGCAACAGTGAAGGGAGAGATTAACTGCAACAATAAAGCCACAGTTAGGGAAGACCTGCTTATGCTTAAGAGCATTTGAGCCAATTAAATGAAGACAAGTATATGGCAATCAAGGCTTTTTGAAAAAACACTAACTAGTTACAATTCTCAACAATCTAATACATGGTCTGCATGCACTAAACATTAAAATAGAGAGAATGAAAGAAAAATCAGTGTTTTAAACATGCAGCAGAGCAACTCTGAACAGCTGTTCCAATTGCAACGTTCAGGTTTGCATTCATCCTCAGGAAAACCAAGCACACCAGCATTTCTCCTGGGAGCAGGACAGACTGAACAAGCAACAAAACCTGCACACAGCTTTATTACTTTGCCCTCCTTTATGCAACCCTAGTGACTTCATTACTAAATTTTGTCATATAATCAATGCATGGTGTTTTGTAAAACAAAAAGAATATTCACCTGTTTCATTTTTGCAGCAGCTCTGTTTGAAAATAAAACAGCCCTATCTTTTTGGAAGCAAGCTGGACAGATCTGCAGAGCCTTCGTGTAAGAGTCTTCTGCTTCTCCATAGTCTGCAGATACAATAGCAAAAAAACAAAAACATATTTGTTTCAAATGCCAGTACAGTCAGTGAACACATGGCTAAGACTTCTTTAGAAACATTTCTCACTGTATGATGTAATGTTAAAGCAGAATCAGTAGCTGCTTCCAGACAAAGTCCATTACTAAATAGTACACAGATCAATTACTATTATTTTAAAATCAACACCCTTATAAAAGCAGAAATACAGTCCTAAGCATAATGTAACAAGTGCAGCATGACATGCATAAAATTCTCATCCCTGAAATTATTTTGTTCTATTTGAGCACCAGCCTTAGAGGCAGAATCTCTTTAGATTAAGAGTATCCTTGATCTGAAAGGAAGCATGTGCTGAAACACTGACCTGACACCTGTTCAAAGCAGCTACAGAGATATTTTATTTGCCACATCATCTCCAATGACTGACTTGAAGGGTCAGTCACCACAAACCCATTAGCACCCCCAAGGACATCTGTCATCAAGTCTGCTCTACAGCCAGGACCAGTGGTAAATGACATGGGATGATCAAGTTACTGATTCTCTAATAAAGGCAGAGTCAGGAGCGACAAGGCCCTGTGCTGACTGAACAATGCCCTGACACCTGACCAGTGCACTGTCTGTGGAACAGAGCAGCTCCTTCTGTGCACAACAGTTGATGACCATCCAGGTGCTTAAAAGGTTGTGCATTTCTTAATACTAAGCACTTTGGCAAGGACAGGCACACCAAAAAGATTTCCCAAAGAATTTGTCAAGAAGAGGCTACGGGTGAGAATTCACAAGACGATGAAGCCAACAATACAGGCTTGCTGCTTTCATGGTCTGAGCTGTTTCCTGCTGCCTGCTCTGATGCTTGCCTGAACTGGTACATCATTCTCCAGGAATTTTGCTCTCTCAGCAGACAATTGGAGACCTCCAACAGGATGGACACTGGTTATCAGAGTATACTTCTGGGAAGAGGAATTTACGTGTCTGTGTCCCTGCTGACTGAGGAAAGTACAAATCTGCATTTCCTGGTTTCTCTGTGAATCCTCTACCCACCAGAAGATTAAATGAAAGGTACATGTAAAAATAATTTCCCCCTTTATGTTTTTTAATTAAAAGCATTGGTACAGTTATTTATTACTGAACTCAACTCCATTGTTACATATTACCTATGATCAGAACATGTCCAGCTCTGGCATAAGCTAAAAATTTACATACCTCTAGATTTTTTTGCTCATATATGTACCTGTGTTTATGTGTGTGTAACATATATACACACGTGTCTATATAGGTACATACATGTACACATATGTATATAAATATACATGTAAGCACATATAGATGTACATAGTACGTGTATATATGAATATATAGATGTCTGTATATATACGCGCGCACACACACACAAAAATAAAATGTGTAACAGAGCCAGTGGATAAAAAGAAACATGCAAATACACAAAGGTATGAGAGCTACTGAGCCCTGCATCAATTCTAAGGACGTGAATTAGCAAAACTTGGAGCCTAGTGGAAGCCTTTTTTGATTAGTAAAAGAAACCTTGGCATTTGAAAAGCAGTCAGTTCTGTATCATGTTCTTGGATTCAAACACTAGCTTTCACAAGAATCCTGCTTTAGTAATCCAAGTCTTTGTGATTTAAACTTAACTCCTCAGGAGGCCTGCTATCCCCTTCTGTTCTCTAGAGCTGCATGAAAAATAATATGTGATCAATCCGAATGATGGTAAGTGTGAGATCTTCCTATGGGTTTTCTGCAACATCACCATAATGCCTAAGAATTTATGATTCTCTAACATCCATATAGTGTTAAAAGATTATCAGCCCACCTCCTTTCTTGAACTGCTCATTTCCTTTTTCCTTCAGCGTTGTGCTCTCCTTTCTTCTTTTCTACAAAAGAAAAGACAATGTCTCAAAGTATTTAATTGAAATGAACAAGTAGGTCAGCTGCAGTCCCAAATAAAGTATGAATGGAAATCAGAATAAAATATAACCTGAAGAATTTTAACTAGCACCAAGATCATGGCTTATATTTACTGTGACATGATATACTTTATATAACCCATGAAACACTGAAGTATAATAACAAGGCAATTAAAAAGCTCCAGTTCATGGGCAACAGTATGCAGAAAGTGCATTCATAGTGAATTACATCTGTTATCTTTTTAGCTGGTTATTTGCTTCTCCTTTCCAACTCAATTTAATTCAATCAGTGCAGGTCAACTATGTAGCATGTATTTTAGATGTAATGTCCCAAAAGTTCTGCTTAAAATAATTCCACCTCAGAAATTCACAGTTACTTTCAGAGAGGTAGAAAACATGTTGAGCTGACTGCATTAGAAACAAGTTTATGGACAATACTGCCCTGAAAGGTTTCTTCTGCAGAGAGTCACTAACCCATCAGACCCAGAGACAGGAAGATTATTCTGTTACACGGTGAAAATAGCACATGCTGAGAGGAGTTGTGTTTTCAACCATGAATATCTTAACAGTGCTCTTGGCACAAGTGAAGTTGACATGAATGCTCTTAGCCCTTGACACAGAAAACACAGGATGTCACCAAGCCATCTCTTCAACCTATTTACAGTGGAAGCCTTTCACAGGCAGACATACCTCACACAAGTAAAATCAAAGCAGTATAAGTGAGACAGTGCTCACGTTCATGAATCATTGCTATGGTAGAAAAAGGATCATTTGACCCCTGATTTGGCCGCCAACACACATGCATACACAAAGGACTTAAATCAAGGTGTCTATAAATTACAGATCATCGAGCAATTAAAAAGCCAACGCTAGAAAAAGGAGCAGTTTCCCTCCTTGCAGATTGTGTAAATCAAGGATTAATGCAATTATCAATATCGCACAGAACATCTCCTTGGAAACAGCTAAATATAGTACTCTTTGTGGAGCGCTGCACCATCTCACAGCTATGCCAAGTAGCTGACAAACAATACAAAATCAGAGGTTCTCTCCTCTTGCTTTTATTGGTTTTGAAAAATAATTCACCCAACCATTGTCACCATCTTAGTAATAAGAGATCACAATGCTCTGAAAACTAGGCCCAGGAGAATGGCATTCAGTTGTGACACACAAAATTATACAGTAAAAGATCATCTGACCTTTTCAGCACATCTAGATCACTCATTTTTTTTCCCTCTTGCCTATTAAATGTATTTTCTAATACTCATTGTTCCTCATGTTTAAAAATAAATAAGCATAGGTCAGACAAAACATGCACCATTATTTAGAAACTGGCTTTCCTCCAGGGTGGACTGACAAACCTACACATGCCCTTCCACAATGTCACTTGCACTCATGTACACAAGCCAGCTGGTGCTTTCTAAATTACCAACACAGCAGATATAACAAGCATACAAACAAATTTAAGCACTCAAGACACAAGCTGCTTTAAAAGCACAAATTCTTTGTATACACACAGGATTCTGCTGTTCAGCACAGGGAGTATGTAACTGCATTTGAAAGCTGTACTCAAAACTTTCTAAGAGCCACACAGAAGAGCTCCAGCAAGGTCAGTGCCACATGCACAGCTGGCCCTCCACAGAAAGAAATTTTTAAAGCCTCTTGGATGCATACAGTGAATGTTAGCACAACAGAAGTAATTTGCAAACCAGTGAACAAAGAAGCCAGATTTCACCACAGAACATGTTTGGAGATGATGATCCTACTGGAAAACATGAAAGATCTGCACAGACAACCCTCACTCAAGAAAACAAATGCTTGAAACACTAGCCCTACTGACTTCATTGCTCATGACCTATTTAGAACTGGGCTTTAAGTGCCATTAACTGATTCACTGTTGCATAAGGTAAAGTTACAACTCTACAATAATGAAATACCTTTTTTTTTCCTATAAAATGAGAACTACAACATGATCACAGTTGTTCTGATGCAGAACCCCTAGGATCAAGGAATACCAGATGAAAAGCTTTACCTGTATGATCATGATTTTGTTTAATTTTATTAAAAAGATTACAAAATGTTACATGTTTACCCCAGTTAAGTATTAAATATGAATATAAAAAGTGATTTGCAGCATGAAGGCTTCAGGAGACAGCTTTAACTGAAAAGAAAAGAAAAAAAAAAAAAGAGTAAAATAAAGAAAAAATATCCAGTTGTGGGATTCCTTCTCAGGCAGAGTCTCAACAGCACGGGACAAATACCAAGGTGGAGGTGGCTGTATGGCCACGTTTTCTGGGGAAACATGGACAGATGAAAGTTCTGAGCAACTGAGGAGTTTAAAGACTGTCACACTGGGAAACTGATGATTCACAGAACTCTCCTGAGCCTGTTCCTCGGTATGTCCTCTTGCCTGGGAATCAAATGGCACTAACTTGAAGGATAAGGGACTATTAGTCACATAACTGTTACAGACATAGGAATGTCAGTGACAGTCTTGCAGTCCCTTCTGCCTATTTGGCCATAAAAGGTGTTGCCTAAGCATGTTTCAGGAGCCAGCAGCACTGTTAAGAACACCGTATGTGGTTTGCAGCTTACTCAGCTCCCTGGAAAGCAGCAAGGCAAGTGATGCAATCCTGGTTCAAAACCAGTATTTCTGTTATTGCTTGAGCAGCATTTTCAAGATATCCCTGTATTAGTTTCAAGCTGTCCCTTAAGTTCCCGACTGTACCAGTTTTCACAGTATTTTCCAAAAATGTGAAGTCTACAGGGTACCTCATGCATCACTCTGCATTTGTATTTGAAGTACATAATAGCAGACTATCCCCAAAAGGAAATCTCTGTTTTTTCCACAAAATGAACATAGGTCTTAGCACATCATATCCTAAATGCACTGCCTTCTAAAGCACGTGTGTATTCGTGAAACAAACACATACTTTATTCTCCATATATACATTTCTTTAACAGAAAACCCTAACACAAAAGCAGTGGAAAGTCAACTATTTTGGATGAATTTACATTTAACCTGAAAGGACTGCTCCAATGGATGCTGTTAGAGTCTGTCTTCTATTCAAATCCAAGGTAAAACAAACTGAACAACCAAAAACTAAACTGCTTTTGGAAGACAAAACATCTTCACTCAGTATGCTAAATTTCCAGCTTCCAGGGACAAGTGGAAATTGACTGCTCATCATTTTACTGTGACTGTATCAGCCAAGGGTGAAAAAATTGCAAGTGACTTGTCCTTGGGACAAATTTTGCACAATGTCATTTCAGTGTCCCCCACCCACTCATTTTTCAGCAAAAGATGTAAGTAGCTGGAGGGCAGGCTACCCTTCCCTCATCCAGGGAAGTAGGTCAGACTGAACTCCTAGAATGCTCTGCCTGAGGAAAAGATATCTTGACCCACTGTGTTCCCTCAGGCTGCTCATATATGACACTGGGGTCAGGCATGACTTCCCCAACCTACACTCCATTATGATTTTCTGCTATTCAAATCCTGCAAAATCTTAAAGTTTGTTTTTTGCAAATTCTATTAACACAAAGATGACAAATTCCAAGTGGCAGGCACTAGTTTTTGATGTACAAAGTAAAAAAGAAAAAAAAAAAATTGTATTTTAAGGTCCAGAATAGATAAATACATTAAACTAGTAATATGATTTTTGAAGGATCTTATTAGAAATGTTTACAGATTTGGATACTGAATTATAATTGTCCTTATTCTGAATAAATTAGGATCTTAACATAAACCTGCCTGGCAAGCAAGAGGTGCTAAAGACTGAGGCCTGATCTGAAGAAATGAGAAAAGGCAGCTTGACCTTCTGACAATAAAGTACAACAATTCAAAAGAAAGCCATCAAATATAGACCCTGGACCTCAGTTCTGTCAAAAACACTCAGGGTTCAAAATGAAAGCATTAAAGCATTATTCTACTATTAAGAAAGCAACGTATACACACAGTTTGTTTTTAAAGTAACCAATATAAGTGCTGGAAGTGTAATCTTTAAATATAGCAGGTGAGAGCTGAAGGACAAACCTCCTCAGTCTGTAACACTTCCAACCATGCTGCCTCTGGCCTTTCTATGCATTTTATTTGATCAACTGGTTTAACTTTGCGAGGGAATTTTTCTTGGCTCCAGTTTTGTCAAGAGCAGCAAATGCCTGCCCTCTCTTCTGTGTAAGGCTATGTATACAGTGTGTCAATGTACATCTGCATCTCATATACCCTTCTGTAAGGTCACCAAGTAGCAGTCAATTTAAAACTACTGGAGTTCAAAGGGTGCACAGAAGCTAGGAATTTAAACAGATAAGGGATATATTTTTCAGCTTCAAAGACCAATTCTATATCTAAGTCATCCATTAGTAGTCATCTGCTTCCCCCTGCAGTTTTGTGAAGCTATTGCTGGATTATGCATTCAAGGATTTGAATTTCAGTTGTAGTCACCCAAAAAATTATTTTTCAAATCTTGCCAGAGTTGTCATTTGAAAACTGCCAAATCTGCCCTCTACACTCAAAAGGTAAAATAATAAGCATTGCTAGACTCTGGCCCATCTCTGCTCATTGTAACTCCATTGTAAAGACACTTTTGTCTTTCCACTGCCAAATCACTACCTCTTCCTGAAACTGTAAGCAGCACTTGCAGAGACAACAGGTCACATCCATCCTTGACAGTCAGTTTAACTTCATACGCCAGACTAACTGTGACTGTTCCTGAGTTACAATAGAATAATTGAATGGTTTGGGTTGGAAGGGACCTTAAAGATCATCTAGCTCCAACCCCCCTGCAGGGGCAGGGACACCTCCCACCAGCCCAGGTTGCTCCAAGCCCCATCCAACCTGCCCTTGGACACTTCCAGGGATGGGGCAGCCACAGCTTCTCGGGGCAGCCTGGGCCAGGGTCTCACCACCCTCACACTAAAGAATTTCCTCCTAATGTCTAACCTAAATCTCCACTCTTCAAGTTTTAATCCATTAACCCTTGTCCTATCACAAGCCCTTGTAAAAAGCCCCTCCCCAGCTTTCCTGTAGCCCCTTCAGATACTGGAAAGGCCACCGTGAGGTCTCACACAGAGCAGAGGAGCAGAATCACCTCCCTGGCCCTGCTGGCCACGTTTCTTTTGATGCAGCCCAGGACACTGTTGGCTTTCTGGGCTGCATGTGCACATTGCCGGCTCATGTTGAGCTTCTTGTCTACCACCCCAAGTTGTTCTCCAGACTGTTTTCAATCCATTATCCAGGTTCTTCTTGTCACCATCTGGACTCAAGTACTTTAGCAGATACAGGTAAACTTCTCAAATGTACTTCTCCAAGCTTTGATCAACTCAGAAAATATAACAGAATGTCTTGTTCTATTCTGCAGGCCGTAAGACAGGGCAGTTTTACTCTAGCAATCCATCTTTTTCTCCAGTTTGAACAAACCAATAACTTATTTAGTATTGGTGCTGTTCTGTTTACAGGATTCAGGTTATTAATGAATTTGAATATAGGGATCACCTTTTATTATACTTCACAAGACTGCACTGTGATGCCTTCAAAACCCAATTGTCTTGCAAGTTTTATTGCTACACAAAATATTTTTGAATGCTGATGAGAACTGTTAAAAAAATATATATTCCTTACTGGTATTTGTCAGTAATGCATGTAATAAGTTTTACTGCTGCATAGCCAGTTGGATTGTCTCACCTATTAATAACCTGGGTTATTTGGTCCAACCACATAACTCTTCCTGAAAGAGTTCTGAGACCATATCCAAGTGATCAGCACCTGAGGACTGCTCCAAAATATGACTTGTTTCACCATATCCCACCTTCCATTTTGTACCTTAGCCTTTATTTTGTAAACAGTATAGAAAAACCTGCAACTTTGACAGAGTCCAGGTTATACTATATTGGACAGATGGAACTAAGAAAACACCAAATGCTGAAATGAATGACTGTACCCGAGAAGCCATCTCAGAAGATATCCCAGATAAGTTTTTCAACCCCTGGAAAAGCAAATTCTATACAGAAACTTTAATTTATCGAAGAACAATGGGATCAACCAGAAGTATGGGGAAGAAAAGGTGAGTAGGAATGCAGTTTAACAGAAATGTCTTGATTAAGACAACGTTCTCCAAGACATCCTAGAGCTTCTGGAGAAAACAGAAAAAAAAAAAAAAAATAGAAGGAAGTTTTACTGTTTAGCCCAGAAATGAAAAAAAAATCTTCAGGTATAACTCAAAAATACTATTTCTTGAAGATCAATTTCACTTCATTCTTACAGAGTTGCTAACAAGACACTAATCAAGAATCTCCTCCCCTAGAGCTGTGTTCCTTGTGTTGCTGACACACTTCCTAGTGTTAAAATAGAAGCTGAGCATGGTTACAGCCAGCTGTAGCTCTCATGC
Organism: Apus apus; assembly: GCF_020740795.1. Classification (NCBI taxonomy): domain Eukaryota; kingdom Metazoa; phylum Chordata; class Aves; order Apodiformes; family Apodidae; genus Apus; species Apus apus. The sequence goes on along the minus strand of NC_067294.1, from coordinate 11,515,375 downwards.
ACAAGCAACAGCCCAAAGAAGGAAACTGCTTTTGAGCAATATTATATGTTCCAGCATCTTACAGCAGCTAGAAATGAGTGTTCTCTACCCAAAATAAGAGCTTACTAGGCCAAGTGCTTAAGTCTTTGCCAGACAAGGCCCAAAGAACAAGACAACATCTGTCATGATGGAAAAGCATGAAGGATTCAGAATCTTGCTGCTGGATAAATTAATAATTAATGGGTTTCCCTCCAGAAGAGGACCAGGTCAGACTGAAACAATTACCATGTAGCAGCTGTTGGGTGTCTTCTGATTAATTCTGCAGACTAGACCAACGTCAAAGCCATCACCGTCAATGACAACTAACCAGAAAAATCTGTTTGTAATGCATCAAAAGCAATTTACTGCTCAGTGCCTCTGCTGAGGCAGCAATCAGCATGCTTTTGAAACAACAACAAAATTTTATACAAGTGAATTTTGTCTCCGGCTGCTTCATTCTAAAAAAGCTCAGTGTTTCAAGTCCAGGCAAGTAATCAGGCTCTATGCTGCATCTGTTTTCAAGGACACTTCTTGCAGGTTTGTGTCTTCATAGCCCTTCAATGTCTCATTTTGCCTCATTATGCAGAGCAGACTTCTTACAGGATCAGTACTGTTTCCCTGGAAGCAATTCCTGTGGCTTAGAATTAGAAATCTCACTGTATGGGGCTCTCAAAATATAATTGAGAGAAAATACACAACCATTTGCTCCTTTACTTTGATCTCTGCAGCAGTTTCTGCATGGGGAAGAACTTTTACTCAGAGCTGCTACCTTCAAAAGCCTGCACATAGGATATGCATAAATACACAGAGTAAGGACTAGAATCTGTCTCTGCATCTCCAGAATAAATCAGAAACTTTCTATTCCACAGCCTAGTTATTGGAGAACATTGCTCAAAAGAACTAATTTATTAAAGCTGCTAAAATATAACATTTGGCTTAGTTAAAAAAAAAAAAAAAGAGTAATACTATTAAGGTGTAGCTTCATAAATTTAATTGGAGGAGATGCATCACCCAGCTCTCCTTTTGACTTCAGTTCATAGCTTATGGCCAGTGCTGCAACCACACTTCATAGGAAGTTTTTCTTCTTTAGGCAAGTAGTCTAATTGAATAAAATCCATCTACCCTGATGTGCGATCACGAGGCTGCCATTTGATGTCTACTTTACCAGCACTGCCCTTGATCTAAAAATACAGCATTATTTTTCATCTGAATCATTCCCTGTAACTGGTTCACTGCACATCCACACGGAGAGGTGTGCTGGCACAAGGAGGCAGCAGGGGGCTGAACTCATCAAGGACTCCCTCAGCAGCAACCCCAGCACTGCTGCTGTCTGCTCACAACCTGAACAGTCAAAGAAACAAGTTCTGAATATTTTGGCCTCATTTAGTCCAGCTACTAGCCAAAAATAAATAAGTAAATTTTAAAAATCATGTTGCCCTTCTTCTCAAAAATGACCTTTTGAGTAACTGCAAGGAGGTTTAAAGTGTTTGCAAACCTCTGAACAACGGATGTACAGGAGCTGCTTTGAGACCCTAACTACAGTATGTCTTCTTAAAAGCTACATCATGTAACAGATTATTTTCATATTCAAAATATACAGAATGTTTCACTTTAAAAAATAAAATGTGTAGCTGTCAATTCCAAGTACTATGAGGCAAGATGGAGTGGCAATTCAGGAAAGACCCATCCCCATGGTTTTACTACACAGAGAATGGAAGGTGAGATCATGCAAATGGATACTGTGATAGCTACAACTTCTGCTTCATCACTAGTTTCTGGATTTCTCAAGCTCTGCTTGTAATAGATACCAATAATACTTAATTAGAGAAATAACCAGTAGCTACATTGTAACCACTGCTTAGATAAGCCACTGAGAAAGCTCTCTATGGAACATACACAAAGTTCACAATGGAAACATTTTTGGCCAAACAGCTATGGTGATACTCAGAGATGGAGTCTCCCCATTTCATAACCAAGCTGAAAGCCACAATCAGTCAATATCACTGGAAATCAACCTATGAAAAGACCAGAACTGCAGCTCCCTCAATACTTTCCATCAGGAAATCTTTCCAGCTTTAAACAGTGATTATTTTGTACTGGGAAAGACACAAGGGCAACGCGATGCTGCTGCTTCTGTGTAGTGAGTAGGTCACGAGGAGTGATTAGTGCCCTCTGTTCAGCACCCAAGAGAATTCAGCATTTGATGAGTGCCCAGTTTTGGTGCCTCCTCCCCAGCACAAAAAAAGAGATACCAGCTTCCCAGAGGAACCCCAACAGAGGGTCCCCACGATGGTCAGGACACTGGGGACTTGTTCAGCCTGAGGAAAAGGTGGCTCTGAGGAGACCTCATTGCTAGAGAAAATGGACTCTTCCAAGAGGCATGCAGAAAAAAGATGGCCCTGTGGTCACAAGTTGCAACAAAAGAATTCTAAATAAAGTAAAAAGTTGCCATCATGAAGGTATTTAAACACTAGAACAGGGGCCCAGAGAGGCTGTGCAATCTCCAGGCTCTGAGATGTTCAAGTAGCTCTGGGCAGGCTTTGGATCTTAATCCCAATTAGCTGCATTACATAAACTAGCCTTTCAGAAATGAAAAGTATCCTGAGACCTGCTCTGAGGTTTGGAAAAGCATCTTGCAACTAATCAAATGAAAACAACGAATGCAAACTAAATAACATGAAACAAGGAGATTTTTGTTTCTTATAACCTCTCTCAGTAAGTTTACAAACTGGTTAAAGTAGACAAAAACGTGCAATGGAATGTGATGATTAAGTATAGCAAAGAAAGACAACAAAAATATTTGTTACGGCAAAGAAGAAATTAAGAACAGTTAAATTAGACACATAAGAGAGTTTTAAATGTCCATTTTCATGCCAGTCACAGGTAATTCAGAAATGTGACACTGGAAATATATCTTTTTATGTTCAACATTAGTACTTTAGATTACCTGTTTTTCTTCCTCTGGCATATCTTTTTCTAGTTCTAGCAAGTATTCTTCATCTAGTTCTGTCTGCTTCCTTGAGCTATTCTCATCATTCTGTAGATTCCCTTCATCATCCAGCAGAGGTTCTTTTGCCTCAAAGGAATCGTGACAGTCATGGAAACACTCATCTGCTGTTGTGGGGTCTTTGGCTGAAGACAGTGAATATCCACTCTCAATGTTTTTGGGATTCTGTGCATCTTTGGGGCCAGTCTCTGAAGACTTCTGATCAGAAAGCTTTAAGTGATCAAGTAACTCTTCAGGTGAACTTGCATCTTTAAACTCTTCCATGTTGGACTCCTTGGAGGGGTTAGATTTTTAGAAATGAGAAAAAAAAAAAAATAACCCCCAATATGCCCAGTGTAAATGCCCTGTCAGCAAAGTAATCTCTGGAGTACTTAAACGCACTGTTGACATCACCTGAGGGAAACTACCACCCCTCAGCGAGGGAACAATTTATACACGCGCTCTCAATGCACTGCACAGCGACACGGGGCCAGCCCCCCGCTCCCGTAAATAACTTAACTCCCGGGCTGACTCCCAGGGCCGGCAGGGCACAGCACTACGCCACGGCTTCGCCTTTGCGGCGGGACCGGAGTCACACACGGGTGCGCGCCCCGGCACCCCGGGCCCCGGCACCCCGGGCCCCGGCAGCCCTCGCCCGCCCCGGGCCCCTGCGGACTGCGCGCAGCGAGCCCCGCCGCCGCCGCCGCCCCCGGCCCCGCCTGCACCGCGCCCCCCGCCCGCCCCGGGCCGTGTCTCCCCCAGGCAGCCCCGGGCCATGTCCGCCCCGGGCCATGTCTCCCCCAGGCCGCCCGGGCCGTGTCCCCCCCGGGCCATGTCCCCCCCGGGCCCGCGCCCGCCCCAGGCCCGACCTGCGCCTCCCCGGCCGCGCCGCGCGCTCCTCACCCGTCACCCCGCCGGGCGCTTCCGGCCGGCGCCAGCCAATGGGAGGAGCCGGCGCGCGGGCTGCTGGGACTCGCAGTCTGGCCGGGGCGCCGGACGCCGCGGCGCGTGACGCGGCGCGCGGGGGCGGGGCGGGGCCGCCTCGCGCCGGGCTTGGGGGGGCGGGGCGGGGTGACACGTGCGGGGCTGCGGTGTCCGCGCGCCGGGCTGGGGGGGGGGGGGGGGGGCACCGCGCGGAGGTGTCCGCGCGCTGGGGGGGGGGGGGGGGTGCCTGAGGCGGGCGGCTCGCGCTGCCTCGCGCCGGGCGGGGCGGGGTGTCCGCGCGGCGCCGCCCCAGCCCGGCAGGTGCGCGCGGCGGGAGCTGCGGAGCCGCGTCCCTGCGCGGGCTTCGGGCGGGAGCTCTTGTGCCGGAGGGGCCCGGCCCCTCTGCAGCCGCCGCCGCCCGCAGCCCTGGTGCGCATCTGGGGCGTGGGGGGGAAGGGGGAAAGGGGGTTCCTGGTCTCCTGCGGCGTTTCGGTCCGGCCCCCCCCCGGGCGGGACGTTGCGCCTCGGCAGCGCGGCTGCGGCAGGTCAGGGCGCGGGGAGCCTGGGGCTGCCTCCCGGGGGTCTGAGGGGAGCGGGGCGGGTGAGGCTGCGGGGCAGCCCGGGCTGGCAGGGCCCCGCTGGGTGCTGCCTGAGGCACCGGCCCGGGAGCCGGGGAGGGAGCGGGAGGTAAATGCGGCAGCTGAGGGGGTGGGGAGGGAGAGGGGCGGCCTCGGGCCAAGCCGAGCCTGGGCAGGTGGGTCAGGGGGCCGGTCTGATCGGCGGACAGCACCGCGAACCAACCGAACCGGCGATGGAGGGGAAGGTCTTGGTAGGCGGGCAAAAAGAGGGACCGTACCTGCGGCGGCAGGTCGGCGCCGTCGTTCCAGGTCCTGTTGCCTGAAACGGCTTTAACGCGGGGGCTCATTGCCCCAGGGACCGGTTCGTGCGCTGCTGCGGCTCCGGGACTTGCTTGTCGCCAGCGCGGGCGGCGCGTTGGGTCTCGTGCTCCAGTGGCTTGTAACGATCGAGTTCTGTGTACTCAAGCACGGGAATAAAACTCCCTTTCGTCTTGCTTTGCACGCATTCCTTGTGTGCCCCACGGATGTTAACCCCCGGTTTTTGAAACGAAACTGAATTTCCACAAGTTGTGAAGTCAATGGCATGTGAGGCAATGCTTTTTATTTAAAAACACTATGCCAAGCCGTGAGGCAGTCAAGGCATATTCTTAGGTGTTTTTCCTTCCTCTAAAAAGCTTTGCAGTGAGCAAGGTCTGACAAAATACAAAATTTTAACACAATCCTCTGAATAGGTTCTTAAAAGCTTTAAAAAAAAAACCCCAACAAACATCACCCAGTGTCAAAAACTGATACCCAACAGGCTCCTGCACTATATAGGCTGTTTGGGTTAGGTAGAATCCATTCTGATCACTAGGACATGCTGAAGGATTATCTTCAGAGAACACAAGTGTTCTGTGTTAAAACAAGGTAATCAATCTTCTATTGAGAGGGTTATTCCCTTTCTTCTTTTCTCTCATGCATGTGCTGACTGGTGAAGCCAGGTCAGCTCTTTTGAAGCTCCCAACCACTGTTGTATTGCTGTGGACTGAAGTGTATCTATCCCATCTGAGGCTGTTGAGGAGGAGGTGTGTCTTTAGAAATATTTTTACATGTGTACTAACTGACATCATCACACTTTGTTTCAAGCCTGAAGGGCCTGTGGGATGTTTGGCATCTCAAAGTTGGGGTAGAAATTGAAGATTTAGATGCCAGATTCCTTTTTGGTCTTAATTTGTTTGGTCACTGCATCTAAATGAAGATTTCTGGTGACTGAGGGCCAGTGATGGGTGGGGGCGTTAATAAAAGTTTGGAACACTTGGCAGTAGGTTGGCAAGAGCATGGATAGATAAAATGAAAGCAAACAGGAGCTTTATGGCTTATTTTTCTCCCTCTCTGGACATAAAAATACCCCCAACAAACCAGATCGAGTAGTCTACAATGTTCCAGCTGCAATGATTTAGCTCACAAAAATGTGCCTTTCTGCTGTTCTGCTAGTACTGGATAATTTATTTTGATTTACAGAAAATATTTCTGAATCTTCACACTGTCATGTTAAATATGTAATTTGAAAAGGGAGAAGGAAATTACAGCTGTAGTAGAAAATCAATCCATGCAGTTTTGAATTTGCCAAAATGCTGTTTAAATCTCTGGCTGTACAAAGAGCACAGGCATTTAAGTAGGTTACACTGTTTCATCCCCAGAAGGAATTGAACTGGTACGAATAATAGTGGACATCAGGGGTCAGCAGTGCATCCAAGGTGGTGTGCTAGCCTTTATTTTAACTTTCCCCAAAATAGGTTAATTTGCCAGCCAAAACTCTACAGGAACTAGACCTGCTTAGAAATTTTTTTTGCAGTGGCTGATCAGTGGGAAGATACTACCTTGACTCCATGTGAGGCAGGGGTTTCTGGCTTCCACATGGCTCCCCCCTTTATGGGATCCAGGACCAGGAATGTTTGCATTTCAGGAAAGCTGTGGTTCCCAGCCCCAGTCCCTGGCCAGCCTTGTGCAATATCCAAAATATATCTGCTGCCTTTGGCTCTTATGCCATGGGGTTACTATTCCAAAATGACTGACATTTTTTCCTTACTATCACATTTTTAAAAGGAGTTCCTCAACTTTGATGAAACATGCCATCTTATTGACTTCATAGGAAGAAGTTTGAGAAAAATCAGCAAATTTTACCAAATAAGTTTTCTTCCTGCATCTCCTCTGATCTTGAGGCACTTTGGGACTCCCTGAACTTTGTAAGTGGAGTGTCTGTAGCATTTTGTTTCTCCCAACACAACACAGGGGAAAAGATGCAATCCCACTTCCCTGCTCTCGTTTAAGGGTGATTATTCCTAGATGTAGTGAGAAGGACAGGCTTTCCCATGGTCCTACATTATTAAAGATGGTGATGCCCTCAGGAGTCTTTTTAGCAGAGTGACCTTTGAGTGTCATGGCTGCTTTTCAGGGTTTGGTCCCCCTGAAGTTAGCCCTGAGCAAGCTGCACCCCAGTGAAAGTCTCTGAATTTGTCTCCTGTGGAACTGCTCCTCAGTGCTGCTATGAAGTAAATTCTCTGGCATTCAGGGGATAGACACCCTCCAGGAGAACCAGAGGCTCTCTGCTCACCATCAGGGCATCAGTCCTCCAGCTAGGAGGAGGCAAAGACTTTCTAACCCCTCCCTCATTAGGTATCAACATAGTATCTTTAAGGCTCCCAAGTGCTGATTTACTGTCTGTATGTTTCAATTTTTTACACTTTAACTTTCCTTACAGGCCTGTTGTGTTCATAAGATACTTTATGTTTGGAAAACGCAAGAACAAGTTGTCTTATAGAATTTTCAAACACACACATTTTAGTAAGAAGCACTTAACCCAGAGGTTATAGGGCAATTGCCAGTTTTTACCAATAAATCTTACTTGTTCGAACACAGAATATGTTACTCCTTTAATCAGACTTTTAGAACTTTTATTTCATTGCTGTAAGTGGAAATGTATTAATAGCTGAAGACTGTACATATACAAAGAATGAAAGCTCAGTATAATTTGTTTAATCTTCTTGGTGCAAAGGGATTTTTCAGAGCATTGGTGTTTAAGTGAACACCTGTTGAAAAAATCAAGAACATATAATCCTAAATAAGTAGATATGTTTGGATGTTCAGTGATGGAAGCTTTAGCTTGTGTTTTGAGATTCAGTCCCTATTTTGAATGGGTTTACCTCTCTGGGTTAGCCATGCAGCAGAATCCAGGGTCACAAAATACCTCAACTGGAACACATCATACGACACCACTTTTATTGAGCCAGACGTAAGCTGAAGAGCTACAGTCAGAAAAAGAGTCTGTATCTCAATACTTCCCTCCAGCAGGAACTTCCTTACCCTTCTGGATCTTTTCCTATTTCTTCCCAGACCCACAGTGTGATGATGGTGATGTTGTCTGACATGATCAATAGGCACAAGTACAATGTACTGTACAAGAAAATAATAATAATAATTAAAAAAAAAGCTGCAGGAAGTGAAGAATGTTGTATTGACTCTAGCTTTCTCAGTAGTGCTGAAAGAGATATAGAGAGGATCAGTGGTAGTCCCAAATTGCCTGAACAGTGTTGTCTGTTTTTTAAAATAAAACAGAAAAAACCTTCAAGATACATGAATTTCTATGGAAACCGAATTTCCAATTTACATACTTAAAGTTCAAAGAGGGGATTTTTAAAGGCATCTGCAGAATTTAGTTAAGTGACTTCTTTTTCTGTAATCCTGCCAATCAGCTTTACTTCATGGTTTTTACTGTAAAAAAATAAATGTTTTGACAAAACAAACTGAACTTTAGGAATTAATCACTTCTGGAAGAGACTTATTGGAAATTGAAGATAGTATGTCTATGTTCTCTTTTCTTGATTTGCTGTTGAAGAGGCTGAATTTGTGGTGTGTAAAATTCAGGAATCTCATAGCTGGATTAGAGGATTTCCGGATCTCACCCGGAATACAAATCCAGCAGATGGCGGTGTTGGATTTTCTAAGCCAGGTCCCTAGTCCTTTTCTTGTAAAACGGATCCAGTTCTTACTGAAATTGGGGCTGAAGATCTACTGTCTTACAACGTGTAGGACTGGATACTAAGCTAACTAGAAGGGGGATGAACTGTTCCATAATGACCTCAGGCTTCACAGCATACGATAAATTTAATTTTTGGGACAGTTTTTTTGATCTTCACAGTGAAGAAATGAAAGCTGAGCAGGTCAAGCAAAGAAAAAAAATAATTACAGTTTTCCAGAGGTTATATAAAGTTCAAGTTCTTTGCTGGAATTAAACATTTGCACACAAGTCTCAGTGGAATCAAATTATTGTGCTTCCCAAAGAACATTTTAAAGGAAATTGTAAAAATAGACAATTAAATGCTTTTTAATCACAGCTATAAATTAAAGTTTTACTACATCCGCTTTTTAGGTTGACCTATTACAGAAATTGTGAAGGATTCTTATTAATTTTGAACATCCATTCCGCTTTTTTCCATGTCTTGGCTGGGGTCCTATAAAGATTGTGGGAATTACTAGATAGGGAGCATGTTCTTCATTGGTCAAGCTAATGTATTTTGACATATGACATTTCCAGTAACGCCACCAGATTTCCTTTCTCCCTGTCACCTTCTACTTATCTGAATGACCTTGTCCCAGTATGTTTTCAAGCCTCCCATTGTTTTAATCAGTTTTACTCAAGATGACAGGGGACAAAATAAGGGTCCAACCTGTTAATTAAGACTATTCTTCGCCTTCATCAATGTTTACATGTTTTGTAGAGGCAGGTTATGCATCATTTAGCCAGTCACTTTTATTTGGGGCATGTTGCTTCTTACACTGGGTTCAGACTCACAGCCTCAATGATCCTAGTGGGAAAGTGAAGTGACTGAGTTATATTTGTAATGTCTATGGAGTTCACTGCTACAGGAATAATAACCAAAAAAAAGCATCTTTCACATTAAGCCAGTGTGTGATTGAAATCAGCTGTAAGCATATCATTGTGAATGACTAAAAACCAGAAAAAAATGTTTCAGATGAGTCTTATTAGACCTGTGTACTCAAATTTGAATGTGATATTCCTAAAACTGTGGCTATTCTAGGAAAAAGCTGAACTGCTTTGCTAGTCAGCATGTACAGCTTAGTAGCCAGGAGACTTCGAAATTGGCCCAGGGACAGACTTATAAAGATCTTCTCCTGAGAGGAGGTACTAATTTTGGTCCTTTCCCTCTGCTTATCTTCTTGTTCAGTTTGGTAGAAATCAGTGAAGAAGTTGAAAGGCAAATAAGAAGAGGGTGAGGAAGGAAGCTGGCAGATGGTTGGACATACAGAATGATAGTATGAGCCTCATTTGTTTAAAATAGCAGGGTAAAGATTCATGCAAGTTAGTGAGGAATATGTTATTTTCAAACTTTTATCTGTATTCATATATTCACCAGTAATGACAGGTGAAAGCGGGTTTGCATAATGTATTGGAATAAAGTTTCTGTTCCTGAGTCCAGAATTTTCTATGGGTAGGCTAAACCACATCTATTTTTATATCTAGATTTCATTCTCTGTTTCCCAGAAAATGTTATGCTCTAATATATATGTGAACTTTGTTGATGCCTTTCAAATGTCACGCTTGTTCTCAGCTGGCTGGCACAAATACTTCTGCACAGGCAGGAAAACGGAGCAAAAAAATTTTGTACACTTTATCACAGAAAGCATGGCTAATGATGCTTTGATTACTGTGTGTTCAGAGAGAAATTTCTCTTCCATTTCATAGACAAACCAATAATTACACATCCCAAGAGAATAATGAGAGAGTTTAGAGTTGTTTGCATGTGTAAGTATACAAACCTAAAATAGTAAGTAATGGATAGAGAGAGCTTAAGAAGATATATAATTTCTGTCTGCTTGTAATGTCAGCTGAGCAGATGGCTCCAGTGAGCCACTTATATGTAAAATATCTGTTCCCCTTTTGTGAGCCTTAGGAGGTTTTCTTTCATACTTAACGTATTTGCTGAATGCTATGCATAAGTCTGCCAGAAAGTATTACACTCTTGTGAGACAAGTATGTGGAAAAATATTTGATTAAAAGAATAAATATGCCTGCATAAATAAGGGTTGTTAAGGATGATAACAAAAGACAACAAACTACTGTTGTCTAGGAAATGTATGCAATGCATGGAGAGAGTTAGGTGTTTGACAGTGGGTTCTAATACAGACTACTGGAAGAACCTAAGCTGAAAGCTGCCTGCTGGCGTGTATGAAGACATTGCTGGGAGGACAGAAGGCATCCTGAAACCCTGCCTTGTCCAAAGACCTTGCTGTATGCTGCAGAAAGATATCTCTAAACCCTTGAGATCCACATTCTAGATATAGCTGCTGAGAGTAGGCACTTTCTACTGTTCCTTGGAGGGTAAAGCTCAGACTTTTTAAAAAAAATCTGCTAGAGGAGGCCCAACAGAATAGCAGTCATTCTGTAAGAGGGACTTGTGAGTTCAATTTTCTACTCACTCAAGGGATTGCCTTAAACCCTGGAGAAAAAGTTTTGCTGGATGTTTCCTGTAGAAGCCCTGTTACTGTGTAGCTGGGACCTTAAGATGCGTTGTGCAAAGGGGAGGGAACATCATGCCACAGCACTTTGCACAGTTGTGTGACAGGGAAAGTACTGTTCTGTGTTTCTTACACTGTTTGTGCAGGTTATTACACAGCTAGAAGGTGAAACATAAAAATAGTAATTAAGACAGAGGCTGGAATTTTCCTAGGTTAGTGCCCTGACCACCACTTCAGAGGTTTTTACTGATTTTGAGAATCATGGCTTACCTTTTGCACAAATAACATGCTTCACAAGGAAGGTAACTAGTACCACTTAAAGTCCCAAAAAAGTCATAGTGGGTGGAAACATTTTTTTGTTCCATTAAAGTGACTTAAACTAGCTTGACATGTCTTCATATTCTGAAATATTTCTTTCAGAACCACTTCAGGAGTGCTGTTTCTTTGTCTGATGCAACATCCCTGTGATACCATGTTCTGCCCTATGAAATGAGGCATAACTTTGCCAGCACGGTTTGGAAAAAAGGTAAGCATGTGTGTTGTTGAGTGTATCAAAACAAAATCCAGTTTATTCTCTCAGGAATGAGCTGGTTAGTTTATGGCCACTAACAGGAATAAGCAGTTGTTAGTATACCAGTGTTTTCATACCATGGCTGCTGCAGATTGTCATCTCCTCTATTGTGCAGTTTTATGCTCATTTGTATCAGGTGAAAGTCAAGCACAGAAACTGAGAGCAGAGAGCACATCTGTTGAACAGAAAGTTGCTATTTTTACATTTTCCAAACAGGAACTGCACTTTATAAAATTAATGTCCCCTCTTCTCTCTCTGTCACATTTGGAAAGATAATAGAAAACTGTATTTCCAAAGAGTAAAGAATGTACAATGCTGCAGAGTTTCAGTCTCGTTCAGTTGGATTGATTTTACCATAACTCTTTTCAAAAATAAGAAGCACTTGTGATAGCTGGGTGTATTGAAAACTAATGGGTTTAATTTATGTGCAGCTGAGCTGTAACAATACTCTGTGAGCCATTACAGCTGTGCTTCTCAACTGAATGGCTTTGTACAAGCCCATAGTTAGTGATTAAGCTCCAAGCAGTAGCTTAACCTGGAGAATTTCACAGTGTTTTATGAACACCTTTTGAACTAAATGGCAGTAACTCCTCTTTGGATGCAAGTCTATTTGCCCATAAAATGGATTCATCAGAAGGTCTGTTAATATGCATTAAAAATAGGTGTGATGGTTGTATCTGATAGACCACCATTGTGTGCCAGTTGCCATTTCACTAGATTGTGGATGTTCTGCTTGTCAAATTAATGTTGGCTCTACTAAGAAAATGGGCTAATACAGGCTTGTCCCACAAGGTTTGATGATGAGGCCTCAACCCAAATAGTTTTTCCTTTAAAGGAAACATTACAACAAATGAAGGACTAACAAAGGGATAGGGGTGATTTTAGGGCCTTGTTTGGGTTTGCTTTGCCTGGTAGAGGTCATAGAAGATTCCAGCGGTAAAAATGAAGACATTTAGACAAGATTTCTTCTAGAGGTCGGCTAACCTTGCAAGGGTTTCATATTTAAAGGCAACATATCAGACTTTCTCCACTGTAATCTTTGTGGTCCCTGCTTCAGATCCATGCTTGGTTTTTGGTTTTATTTTGTTTTGGGTTTTTATTTGCATTTTTTGTTTGGGTTTTCTTTCTTTGTTTGTTTGTTGATTTGGGGTTTTTTGTGTATTTTTTTGCATTTTTGCCAGCTTATAAGCAGATGTGACATGACTCTCTTGAAATCTTGTATAGTTTAGCATGTTTTCATGAATGGGACCCATTGGTACAGTGTTGATGAGTGTAAGAACAGGCTGTATGGGACACTGCAAAAATGGGAATTCATGACATGAAAAATAAAGAGCTTAACAGAAGAGCAGTCATCTCTTTTTGGGAGGTCATGTAATATACATGGCTATGGAGAGCCTGGCATGACCCAGAGAAAAACGGAGAGAAATGTATATTGGAGAAATATTAGGAATCCTTCCATCTTATATGTGTTGCAGCTACATGTTGTAGGCTCCTCAGTCTTAAAATTTAATTGGATAGTGATTAAGAATGAGACACGGTTTGTTGAAATTAGATCTGAAAATTACATCAGCTATTGCCTGAACTTGTTCTCACTTCTTTCTGTTATCACTATTTGCTTGCTAGAGCCTGCTGTTTGCCATTCTTTCATCTGTCTGATGCTAGAGGTTGTATGAGATGACCCCTTAGGAAGTGGCTTACTGAATATTCTAAGCAAAATGGGCCTGACATAAAAATCTGTCTTAGAAATAACAGAATGTATTTGTTTTCATAGCCTTTGATTGTTTCCACTTCTTGGTTTTCAACTTCAACATGGTGAATAAACATTTTCCCAATTTTGTTTTCCCTAGTATCAGAAATCCCGAAGCAGAGCTTCTCTTAATTTCCTTTTTTTTTGGCAAGGCAGCATAGCCTAGTCATGTCCCCAGGGAGGCTGCCCTTAATGTACTTGCAGGATTTGGGCTTGAATAAGGAAAGAACTGCAGGGTAGAAATCCTGTGGTTCTTGAGCCACATAGGTTTAACATGCTGTTCAAATGTTCTTCCCACACTTGGTAGGACATGGGAAGAGCAGCAGTGCTGTGGTTGGCTGTGAGAGAAATCAAGCTAGCAGAAGTAGATGAGTCCATGTTGCTGTCTCTGCATGGACTAAATTGCATGGACTTGCATGATGTTAATCCATATCTTCTACTCCTGATCAATTAGTGTTTAGACAAAGCTATTTTTTCAGTACTAATATGGCTGAATTGGTCTTTTTATAGATTTAAAAAAAGCAGTGAGGGAGCTTTCCTTGCAGTTTTTGTAGCATTACATGTAGAAAAGTACAAAGATGATAAGTACTCATAGGTCACTTCAATATGGGATAAAAGCCTGTCTGATTTTGTAGGTAATTAGAGAATTATGTCACTGTTTAAGGAGCTTAAATGATAATCAGAGATCACGCAGCCTTTGTTAGGACTAGAAACTAATTAAGTGAATGATCAATCTCTGAGAGCTACGTAGTTAAAGGCTTTAGAGTAATAAAATGCTATTTATTCTGAAACCTCACAGTATCACTTAGAAATTCTCAAATATGCATAACCTTACCTGGATTTAGTTTATACTATACAAGTCATGCATGTCTCAAACCTTAGCTGAAGTATGGTGTCAGCTGGTTAGTTTAAACAAATTTATTTCCAATTAACAGTAATTTTAAAGAAACTTTACAAAATCAAAAAATGTTTGACAGACTACTGTGGGTTCCCTCCAAAAATTATAACACTGGCATTTAGAGGCCCAAAGAAGATAGCTTCATTCTGTCTATCACAGATAGATGGAATATTCTTTATGGCAACCTCAATATATGAGCAACAAGAGTTTGTTCTTTTGTTTTGTAATACTTTAAAATTTATAAACATTGTCCTTTTAAGTGGAGATTATGGTCTTCCCTGCAATCAAAATAGAATTATTAAAATAGGAGATTGGCCATGACTTTAATCAGGATAAGACTTAAAATACATTTACGTAGTTCTTACTATAACATAGAACCATGGGAAGACCTTGGAACATGACTTCCCTATAGTTGCTCAGTGAGCTGGGGAATATTTCATGTAACCACAAGCCATATCCATCCCTGTCAACTTAATGAGAGAATATACATTTAAGGAAACAAAAACAAATAGCTCTCCCTTGGGACCTGGCATTGTTAAATTGCCCCTGAGTGTTTTCAGTACATCTGTTTATGGCTTATTCTCTGTTTCATGCTTAAAATAAAAGTCACTAAAATCCCTAATAAGGAAAGTCTCAGTTGGAGGAAGGAGTAAATACCAATTTTTATGGTTTGTACAATTCAATGTAAAAAAGTCAGTCACTAATTTCATGACTTACACTTAATTGCAAGAGTTGAAAATAACTTCCAGACATGACCTAGAATGTCCTCAAAGATATTCTCAGGAACTCTGTTACAGTACCATATTATTGAGCTGAAAAATATTAATGACAGTGAAACGTACACTACTCCATTGTTTTGACTCTTTTTCTTAGTATCTGAGTGGCAAAGTAAAAGCCTCTAAGTGTGCAATTCTCTTCTCCAATTGTGCTAAAAGAACCAAGGGTTCAGTGTATGTGTCCTAAGGCTGGGTTTTGGGCTGCCAGCAGTCAGTGCCCTTTTGTGCTGTGTCCACAACACTATTTGTGAGGTAATTGGAGTAATTTATGAGTGTTACTTTTAGAAATCAGATCCTCTGATAGCCTGCATGTTTACATGACACTTACTAATGTGCTGAAATGGAGACTAGGAGCTCTGAATGTTTCTAGTATCTTCAAACTTTCAAAAAAGAACATGGCAAAGGATAGAGAAGTTATGTATGTTTGTGATAAGGGAATCATGGAAGGTAAGTAACTGCAGAGAGATTCAAGAGCATCATAGGAGCTACAATGGCAAACTTAACTGCTATGAGTGTTTTATTTTGAAGTGAAAAGTGTGATAAGGGAACTTGGCTAAATTCCAGTCCTACAGTAAGAGGTGCAAGTGTTTAAATTGTTGTGAAATTACTTTAATCTTTGACAGAGTTTTCAATTTCTAAAGTGCTAATGTACAGTGAAGTACAACAACAATCAGAATTTACAGGCAAAATCAGCAGCAGCTGGTACCCCAGGGGAGGGAGGGGGGTACAAAGGGCACTGCAATGCTCAACTTCCACTCTCAGGCACCCATACATGCGGCTAGCACACATGTACACACATTCATATACATTTCCCCTGCCCACCCCCATATTTATACATTCTTTCTATATACAGATGTGTTTGGCTGTTCCACAGCACTTCCATGACAGCTAAATAATTGGATGTGCACTTCCCTGGGTTTACATGGCACCTTCCCTGCATTCTGCTTTTGCTTCAGTAGCCTCTCTGGCAATTGCCTGGAATATGGTTACACTTTCCTGCTCTTATGACATAAATCTGCCTGTCTCTCAACGGCTTCCTTCTAGTGTTAGTACTGAGAAACTCTGCAAAGGTCCACTTCTTCACCTGGGCTAAATGTCAAACAGGGTAGTGAACAGGCCCTTGAGAATCTGTTCATTCCAGCGTTATGTTTGCTCCACAGTCTGTTTTGCCGTTCGGTGTGTCACAGATGGCCTCATGGTCCCCACTGCTGGAAGCCTGGCTGCCAGCAGGAACGTGTCCATTGCGTTCTGTTAATAGATTGAAGGTAAAGAACTGGCATGGATCCTTTTGTCTGCTGCCTTCCTGTAAGGGGCTCAGAAAAGAGCTGGAGTTTTTCCATTCCTGGAATGTGCACATCTCCATATGTGGATGAGTGATTTTGCTCAGGTAGCCAGGGCTGGGAGATGCTGAAGATAGTGTCCTCTGACTGCCACTTAGGAAGCTCCCACTGTCTTCCAGAGAGTCCTTCCTGGGGTGTTCAAAGGAGCACCGATTCCAGTTTCTGTAGCTGTAGGCCCACCACCCCAGCTGCTTTCGACGGTGGCACTGGCATTTCAGGATCTGTATGAAAGCCCTCTTGAACTCTTTGCTTGAGCAAGGATAGATGATTGGGTTCAAGCAGCTGTTAAAGTAGCCAAGCCAAAAAATCACCTTGAAGATTGTTTCAGGGGGCTTCAGAGATGAAAACAGAGATCCTGTCCAGAAGAAACAAGCAGAGACAATATCTGAGAGAGTTGTTTTGGTAAATGTGCCATCACATCACTGTTAGAATCTGTTTATAAAAAATCTTTAAAGCATATTGCTTTCATTTTTGTTTTTTTGGTAATAAAATGGTATTTTTGTTATTTTTAAAGCTAATGAAGAAATGCTTTCCACTATTTGAAAGTTAAAGGAGCACATAATTAATGTAGAAGTAAAAAATAAAAAGCAGTCCTTGTGTTTCTATTTACACATCTGTTGCACTAACATCTATCGATCTCAATGAAAGATCAAACCTCCATTGTCCAAGCAGTTGTACAATGCAAACACAGAATAAGGTTGTGCTGTCTCCAATGAGTTTTTGAAAGTAATTTTTGAAGAAAAAAATCTAACTTTTCCCACACTTCGAGGAAGGAATGTGTTCAGACATACCTGGTAACTCGTAATACACTCTCTGGCAGCTTCTAAACATCACCCCATTTACCTAGGTTATCATGACAGTACAAATCTCTTGAAACCTGAAGTTGTGTACTTCCCACATCTCAGGCATTCATAAAAATACTGTAACCCAAACAAGGAGATTATTTTATGAATGCTTTCTCCTCCATTCGGAACCAAATAATTTCCCTAATGAGGCTGTCCAAATGAAAAATGCATTCTAGGAAATCAATTTAATGTACTTCTAGTATTAAAATATGCAGTTTATCAGCTAAATGTAGCAAATAGGGCTTTATAAAAGAATGTGCAACATTTTAAAAATGAAACAGGTATTAAACAGTTATCCAGCTGGAAAAACACCTTTGTGTCTGGCTAAAATAATCAAAGAACAGAGATTCAGGAGTGAATTCATACTTCAAGAAATATAGATTTGAAGAGTTCTTCAAATGGAAAGTTACACTCCAGCCTTAATGTCACATCTCTGAGAAGAGCAACCTTTTACACTAGAGTGGTTTTGGATTCCTTGGGCTGTGAAAGCAACTGAGTCAGTTGTGATTGTCGGGATGACTTACTGGGGAGGGATGTGATTCTAGACATATTTCCCATCTCATAGCAATGTAGAGGTCATGGCTTGGACCTCAAAACTATGCAAAAGCACTTTCTAGCTTCTTGGGTAAATAGCTCATCTGTGCCACAGCAGATACTGCTGTTTATCTAGATGACTGTGCTGGCCTGATGCTGACTGTAGGGGTCCGAGTCTCCTCAGCTCACAAGAAAGCCAAAGGGAGGTAAGTATGTGTCATTCCTCACACATTCACTGCCCTCCTTTGTGTTCAACTAGTCCCTGAGCTGGCTCAGAAGAGAAAATAAGATGCTGAGATGGCATCAGCTAGGTGGAGGGACTCTTCCTTTCCCTCATTTGGGCAACAAGAGTCAGGAAAGATCCTGTGAAACCAGGAAAAATTTTTTTTCCTTGTCAGTGTTTTGGAATGGTCCCAACTAGGACTAGCACTACTTACTGCCTTGGAGTTAAGCAGCATGCTCCCCCTTAAGGTTAAAAGAGACATTTTAAATTACAAGATTCATAGCCTTTTCTTTCATGACTTTGCACTTTACTGACTTTTATTCCATGTGCAAGACTCTTGTAAGTCCCTTATTGCTTTGTTGCTGATGGTGATTTGCAGAGTTTGACAAATATCTCTTCTGTCCATCTGATAGAGATCCTGCATCTGCCCTGACTGATACTGCAGAAAGTATAGACATGTTCAGCACCAGAGAAAATATTTATTGTATTTGATACATTTCCAAAAGACAAATCAAATCAATGCAAGGACTTAAACTATGTCTTGTAAGTGTTACATACTCTGATGAAAGATTCAGCAGCAATTTGGGTGGTTCTGTGAAGTAAGCCATACAATTCTAAAGCTTTAGGAAAAGTTGATCTAAGTTTATAACTGCAGCCAAGATGAGAAAGATGCTCCAAAACCTCCTACATGCACAGCTGAAAACCTTTTCCAGATTAATTTTGTAAATAAGAGTTGCTAATATTTTCCCTTAAGGATAGGGGAAAGAGAAGCTTTGTGACTTTACTAA
This sequence comes from Apus apus, assembly GCF_020740795.1. Classification (NCBI taxonomy): domain Eukaryota; kingdom Metazoa; phylum Chordata; class Aves; order Apodiformes; family Apodidae; genus Apus; species Apus apus. The sequence goes on along the minus strand of NC_067294.1, from coordinate 11,496,631 downwards.
ACAAGTACAAAGCGTGACTATGTACAACAAAGAACCTTTCGGAGCTCATACTGATACATTTTTTCAATTGTTTTCTGGAACTCCTTTAACATAACATTATTTTTTGCTCTTAAAACCCAATAAACCTCATGAAGTGGCTAAAGATCTCCCATGTTTTCTTATGTATCAATGTTAAATCAGCAGTGGTGAGTTTTTCCAGATCAGTTGATTTGCTTTTCTTGCCTACTGTAGCAACTGAAAATCTATAGGTTATTCTAGATTTAAGTATTTTTAGGCAGGTTAAATACAGAGTAAATGCTATGGTAGAGTTTTCAGTAAAAGAAAACAAAAAAAATATTGAGAAAGTTTACTGACAAATTTTGTAAAATTCCCTAAGGACAAATAAAATGAGCCAAGTTATAGAGAAGAAAACTGAGGATCAATGCAGATTAATGAGTTGTGCTTGTATAATCTATATTGCACACGAACTTAGCATTGCCATATGCAGTATAGAGACCAAATAGGGAAAAAGGTAAAAAGCTGGGTTCTGAAAAATGGCTAATCTTTGTAAATTGCTTCAAATAGTGTGTTCCTTAAGAAAAAAGGTAAGGAGCTTATGCCTATCTGTCATGATAATCTATTTTTCAAATGCCATTTGAAAAAAAGATGACAGCAGGCCATTTTAAGCAGCTGCAGCAAACATTTTTGAAGCTCTTTCATATTAAAGGGCAGCAACACAAAAGGGCAGAGAATTTCCTCATAGCAGCCCTGACTGACGTAGGCACCTTCTGTTCAGGCCTGGTTCTGGAAAAATGTCTGAGCCCAAATCAATCATTTGAAAGCTATATGACCCTAGCTGAGTCATTAACAGAAAATCTGGAAATAGATCAGTTTGGAAAGCTGTGTGGTGAGATGATTTAAAAACAAAGATCAGCATTTAGCTACAACAGTAGAAAAGTTTTGAAACTACAAAATTCAGGAATGAAGGTCAAGGAGTTAATGAAAGCACTGGTCATTGAACACTACTTCATTCTCTGCTTTTGTCTGGTTCTGCAAACAGCACAATGCAAATGTGTTTTGACTCAAATTATACACAAACTTGTAGATAAAATTTTTACAAGAAAGAGAGAAAGCATGTTTTTCTCAACAAGAAATATTAATTTGATAAGTAAACCCCAGATTATGTTGTGACTGGTGTGTTAATTGCTCTTATTGGTGAGCTTCTTGACAAGAGTGTAATACACAGGACATGTTTTGAGTTTCCACTTTCTTCCACTTTATGGCAGAAAGAATTTAGCATCAAAATTAGACCTGCCAATGCAACCAACCAACCAGAAAAAAACCCCAGACTACTTCCCAGGAGAAGGGAGAGAGCTTGCCACTCCAGTTGTGTGCTTATGCTGTAGTAATTACCTGGGGTTTAAATCTGAAAAATACCATGTAAGATAATGTTTACGAACTACAACTTTTACAACTGCCTTTTGTATCTCTATGTCATTCTGCTCTGTGTGCTACGTCCAGCCACACAGAGGAAATAAACAAGTAAGCAACAGTTGTTTGTGATGACAGCCATTTGTGAAATACCACTGAGTTCCTTTGTGTGGCTATAATTCTTCCCTTCATCATTCATGCAAGAAATATATATATATGTGTGGGTCTGTATATATATTTATATGTGATGGGACTGAAATCTTTGAATTTAACAGAATTACAGAATTATTGCAGTGGGAAGGGATGTTACGGGGTGTCTTGTCCAGTCCCCTGCTTAAAGCAGGGTCAACACTACGTGAGATCCCCTGAAGCCTTCCCTTCATCAGACTGAAGAAGGCCTGTCCCTTCACCCTCTCCTCACACAATGTGATCCATCCTTGTGATCATTTTGGCTGTCTCCACTGCACTCACTCCAGTTTATTGTCTTTTCCCTGCATGGATGCAGTACTCCAGACACAGTCTAATGAGTGTTGAGTAAAAGAGAATAATCACTTCACTTCATCTGCTGGCTCTGTTCCTCATATACAGCCCAACATGCTGGAGCTTGCATCTGACAGGGGTATTTGGATAGTTTTACAAGTCACGTTAATGTTTGTGTGAGTCATCCTCACGACAGAGGATATTCTCTGTGTGTGTATTTTCAAGAATGCCATTTATTTATTATTTGTACCCAGTGGGAGGAAAAATTTAAACTATTAATTATTTTTATTCTAAAATTAACCACCTTTGCCTTTACTGTCTCTTTAATATCTCTGCTCTTTCTCTTTCCATCCAGGCGTGTTCACTTTCCAGTTACTTACTTCCTTTCTTCCTCTTCAGTTTTAAATATTTATTTCTACCCTCCTTGGATCTTATTTAGTTCTTCTAATCTCATTTCTAATCACTTTTTGTTGTGATAATTGACTTTCTAGTAATTAATAGGTTATATATTTGATATCAATTTAGTATCTAAATTACTCATAGAATCATCAGTGCTGCTCAGAATCAAGTGTTTGATACCTATATTAGATAATAGTTCGGCAGGAATACTGTGAACTTCTTTGGTTTAAGGAGAAGTCTCTGTGGATGAGTTTTGGGTTATTAGGTGCTGTTTTTCACCCATTCCAAAAATGATATTTCAGAATCTTCTAAATCCAGTTTTGCTTAGATGAGAGCCAACCTAGGGTGAATGTATGTTCCTGTTTACTGGAACAAATACAACATTTATTTTTGTTGAAACAAGGTGGTCTGGAGTTATTTAAGTACTTCAGTGTGTGTCAGTTGTTATTCTAGTAATAGCAAACTAGCTACAATAAAATGTCATGAAAGAATAACGGGGTAGAAGGAGAATTTCACTGCACATGTTTTTTGTCACTCTCTTAAGATTAAAGAAAAGCCATAACATTTGAACTACTTGTCTTTGTTCATAACAAACAGAAAACGAAGTTTTTGAAAACTTGTAACACTGAATGGGGGTATTATAGGGAGAAAACCACCTTATTGTTTGAATGCCATATGGCAGAAATAGTCAAATATTTGGAATTTTGCTATAGAGTCTGGTCAGATTTAAATAGTTAAGGTAGCCTTGGAAGGCAAACATATCATCCTTCATTCAGAGAAGAGAATTACTCCATTTTGGTGCACATTCGAGTCATTCTGCCTGGAGCTAAATCTGAACTTTTCAACATTCCACACAAGAGAAAATTCCAACATTTTAAAAATCTCTGCAGTGATGAAAAGCATTGCAAAATACAAAATGATAACAAGTTCTGAAACTTGAAAAAAGGGAAAGCTTCAACAATATCAAGTCCTCTCTTTCAGTCTGTTCTTGAGAAAACAACTTTTGCAAAAATTAGTGTTGCTTTGCAAGAAATATTTCTTAGGATGGAACTCAGCCTTCCTATGAAAACTGTTTTGATCCAATTTGTAATGTGATCAGTGAGCGACTTTGCCAGTGGTGGGCAGGAGGTGGCTGCTGGTGGCCTGGCTGGGAACCTCTGCTTTTCCCCTGCAGGTCACACTGTGATTCCTGCTGCAGCCATAACTGCTAGTAGCTGCTAATGGCTGACTGACAGCCACTGCTTAATGAACAGGGAAGGCTCAAATGCTACGTGTGCATAGCTAGTAAAATTCTCTCCGTAAAAGTAATAAGCTGCCTCTGAGCAGAGCTGTTATGAGTAGGAGTTTAGAGAATGCGGAAAGGATGTGTTCGTCTTTTATTTAAGCTTTCTGCGGTCATTTTTACCACATGCTTAGCCAAGTCAGCATGCCAAAGTTTTAAATCTAATTGGCTTTCTACAGCTCCTGATTTCTTCCCTTCCAGCTTTCTGTGTTTGTTTACATTCTCCTGGACTTATTTAATATAGGAAAAAACCTCACAGTTTACAAACAGTAAGGAAGATGAAATAGAGAGTATGATTATAAAATTAAGAGTTGATCAAGCTGGGAGACACTGCAGGTCTTCTGGAGAAGAGGGTTAGGATAACAGTAAAAACTGTTCTAGAGAAATAGGAAGACCATCCAAAATCAACAGAATACAATTCAATAAAGAAAATGGAAGGAAAGATAGTTAAATTATAACTACTGCAAACAAGTAAGGATGGCTAGCATTTGGTTATTGTTTTTGAGCATGTTGGTGTCACTGTGGGATGCCTTGGGATGCATATCCCAGCTGTGCTGGGAGACACCATTGGAATCACAGTAACTTTGCAGTCACCAACATGGTGCAGAATTGCTCTCCCTCATTTGTGAGTAACTTGTGTGTGTGCTGGGGGAGAGCACTTTGCTGTTGAGGAAGGATAAATGTCAAATAAGGAATAACTGACTAGACAATGCAGGAGGTAATGTGGGAGAAATAGAAATACAAATACAATGCTGTTGCAAGTACAGCAGTTCTCATTCTTCATTGTATTAATAGGTATGTTATGTATTTGTCCAAGGATCTAGACCAGCTATTAAGAAAAATGTCCATGTGGTAAGGAATCAGAGGATCACAGTTTGAAGTCATGTTTAACCAACCTGTTAGCCTTTTATGAGGATATAACCAGGTGAATAGATGATGGTAGAGCAGTGAATGTGGTTTATCTTGACTTCAGTAAGGCATGTGACACTGTCTCCCACAGCATCCTCGCAGCTAAACTGAGGAAGCGTGGTCTGGATGATTGGGTAGTGAGGTGGATTGTGAACTGGCTGAAGGAAAGAAAACAGAGTGTTGTGGTCAATGGCACAGAGTCTAGTTGGAGGTCTGTATCTAGCGGAATCCCTCAGGGGTCAGTACTGGGACCAGTCCTGTTCAATATCTTCATCAGCGAGATGGATGAGGGAACAGAGTGCACTGGCAGCAAGTTTGCTGATGACACTGAACTGGGAGGAGTGGCTGACATTCCAGAAGGAGTGGCTGACATATCAGAAGGATGTGCTGCCATTCAGTGAGACCTAGAGGGTGGAGAGTTGGGTGGGGAGAAATTTAAGGAAGAACAACAAGGGCAAGCATATAGTCTTTCACCTGGGAAAGAAAAATCCCATGTACCAATATAGGCTGGGGTCTGACCTGTTGCAGAGCAGCCTAGGGGAAAGGGACCTGAGGTTCCTGATAGACAGAAGGATGACCATGAGCCAGGAATGTGCCCTTGTGGCCAAGAAGGCCAATGGCATCCTGGGATGTATTAGAAGGGGTGTGGTTAGTAGGTCAAGAGAGAGACTCCTCACCCTCTACTCTGCCCTGGTGAGGCCACATATGGAATATTTTGTCCAGTTCTGAGCCCCTCAGTTCAAGAATGACTCCTCCTTTATGATGGGGAGACCCAGCTGAGGGAACTGGGTCTCTTTAGCTTGGAGGAGAGTGAAGGGCGAAAACCTTTCACTGTGAGGGTGACAGAACAGGCTGCCCAGAGATTTTGTGGAGTCTCCTTCTCTGGAGACATTCAAAACCCACCTGGACACTTTCCTGTGTAACCTACTCGAGGGGATCCTGCTCTGGCAGGGGGTTTGGACTAGATGATCTTTTGAGGTCCCTTCCAACCTCTAACGTTCTGTGATTCTGTGTGATTCAGTTGAATCAAGGAAGTCATACAGAGAAACCTTCCCTGACTGTTCTGACAGGGTAAAATACTAATACTTTTAACCCATTCAGACAGCAAAATAAATGTCTGCCACCCAACACATTACTGGTATTAACTAAACTCAGTAAATCCCACCAATCTAAGGCCTGATCACATGTAAAGAAGTTCTTAAGTAGGCAAACCGAAGTGGTATACATATACAAAGGCAGAATCTGACCATAAGGAGTACATACCCGTGTGGACATGTTCACAAGTAAGAGCAAAGCCTAAGGAAAACATTTTCCTTGCTGTTTTGTCAGCTAGGAAAGATTATTGTTTTATTTTCTTATCCTAATTAAAATTCAATTCAATTCAATTTATTTTCATCCACCATATCTCCGGTAAAGGTGTCTTGTATTTCACATTAACAAATCTGTTCTATGAGACTTGCATGAACTTAATTTACAATGTCTCAGTCTGAGAGCTTTTTAAAAGACTTGTCTAGAATGGCCAGAATAAAACCAGGGCTTTACCTCCCTTGAAACTTTCCTGATGGAACTTGTAGTACAGATAGGGATCAGATCTCTTTACTAAAACCCAGAGTTCCTACACTTTCTAATAATATAAGCAGCTGCAAAGGAGAGTAGCTATATTTGCCTTTTTAAAGGGAAGTGCCTATGTATTTAAACCACAGGGCTACTAACATTGTCACTCGTGGCATGATACTCTCTGATAGGTGGAAGTTAAGACATAATCGAAAATTTCTGAAGATCCTGCTCTGCAGTCCATGGTTTTCATTCCTACAGCATCATGCCAAAGTGGTGTTGATTCTTAAAGCATCATGAGTTGAAAATAATTAAATAATTTTAAAAACCTGTGGTACAAGAGACCATTTGCAAGTTGGCATTTAGAGGAGCAATAGAAATGACAAATAGGAACTGTGCTTGTCCCAGAAAGAAAAAAAAGGAAAGCTGTAGTTTAAACAAAACAAAACAAAACAAAACCCAAAAAAACCAAACCCAATGGGTTAAGGTTTTTCATGCCTCGTCCATAGTTATCATATTAATAAAATTCTTGAATAACACAATATGGAGAGAAAAGGTACAGTGAATACATGAAATGTGGAAAAATTCCATCAAGCACTTGCATTTTTGTCACAAGCCCTGTATATCCTTGTGTTGTAGACCAGCCTACCATTTCTCAGTCCAAAATAGCTATGATGACTTACACTATCGGCAGAATTAATTTGTGTTTAAATTGTGTTGCCCTCACATAAATGTGATCAAATCAAGATCAATTTTAGTAAAAATCTCATTTGTTAGTCTGAAACTGACAGGAGAAAGGGACAAAAATATGATATTATTATTATTATTTTGTCCAAAAGAATCACAGACTTTTGCAGCTTGCTAATTAGAAAGAATATTGGCTAAGCATGTGTTTGTTTTGCTAAGGATTAGCTGATTAAGGGAACCTAGAAAAGCTAATCTAAGTCTGCTGATATTTCATTTATTATACTTAAATATCTTCAGTTACTAGGCATGCTTTGGTGTCTTTTTCTCCCCCTCTTGGTTCTGATTTATAACTGAGGCAATTTGTCTTGGACATTGTTGGTAAATAATAGGACTCTAGCATGGAATTGAATAGCACAAGTACAAAGATATTGTATGATCTTCCATTATGTTTTTCTCTTTTGTTACTTAGAGAGTATTGGCTTTTACTTTTCATTTTCTGGGTATCACTTGAATCCCCATCACAATAGCTCAAAATCTTGCAATGGGCTATGGAGAGCACTTCAGTGAAGATACTAAAAAAACTCATCACTTTTTGTTCACGTCTGTTATTCACAGATAGGTACACTGAAGAACATGCAGCTGAGATCCTGAGGTATGGGCTGGATGCTTTAGGACCATATGCACACATCTAACTTCACTCTGAGCAATAACACGTGTTCCCAAATGCTTTTGGCAAAAGGACTTTGCATGCACTGCATTGTGGATGCTGGATGCTGAAAGCAATGTTTCCTCAGAGATGTTCACTTCTCTCCTGTCTTTGATTTCAGCACTTGTGAGATTTCCTATTGTTGCCCAGTGGCTCAGACATGATATATTTTATTTTTTTTTTCCCTTGGATCTCTCTGATCTCCTGAGATAGGATTTGCTGCTATCCCTGAGATTCAATAGTCAACATGAGCTGGTTGCTTTGTATTTTTCCTGTGCAGCTTTGGATATTTGTTTTTTGTAAGGCTGTATGCTTTAAGATTTTCCTTTGTTCCTCTGACCTGCAAATCAAAACCCTACATAGGAAGTACCCCAGAATTTGTGCAGTTTCATCTGCTTTGATAACAGACAGCTTTGCTTAAAATAAAAAGAATTCTGTAAGTATCTGATAATTGGCATCCTTTGCAGACCAAAGGCTTAAACAGGGGCTTAAGGAAGGCTGTTTTCCTAATAAAATGAATAATCTTGAAATAATCTAGTCCTTCACATGTGACAAAACATGCTGTACTGGTCAAGAAATGCCCTTACGATGTTTAGTTTTACAGGAATGGCTAGAAAATCTGAGGAGCAGGTTCGTGCTATCATCTGTGCAACTGAACATTGTACCAAAGGTTGGCTTGCAAGTGGGCAGAAGTTCAGATTGCCTCATGTTATAATGAATATGTCCAAATTCTTTATAATTATTAACTTGAGGGCAACTAATCTAGAGAGCTAGGCTAGTCAGAGAAGTGAAGTGGGTGCAAATCCAAAATGAGATGGAAGACAAACCAGGCCTAAAGCAGAACCCAGCAGCATTAACAGCACTGGACCTAATGCCTAGAAGTGTTTCCCATGGGAAACTAAGTGGCTTAATTTGATATTCTTGGTGCAGAGATGCAGAGGTTGGCCTGATGTAACATAAATCTACATACTCTACTTGAATAACATTTTATTTTAAGAATAATTTTGTATTGGCTGACCTGTAGCATGCAGAATATTTTATGTTCTTTTCTTATTATTTTATAGAGAGGTTTCAAAAGCTTAATATAAAAGGATAGTCAAAACAGTTGTATCTTCATTATGAGGCTTTTGGGACCTTGTCCCAGTGTCAGTGAAGTTACAAGAATTTTGTTTCTGACTTCAGTGGGTAAGATTAGAGGTTTTGTACGAGCAGGAGGACTTAAGCTCTGAACTAGGAAGTGAATAATGCTCTTCTGATTTACACCAGAATTAAGGAATAGGCTGGAGAATGTACTATGCTTTGGTTATAGAGGTGGTGAGTTTTCAATTTGCAGGGTACTTGTGTCTCTGGGAAAGACTGGCAAGCCCACTCTGGTATCTCAATTAGCAGCAATGAAACTAAACTTTGACCTAATAGCCAGGGGGAATCATATCATCCTTCATTTTGGATTAATTTTTTAAATTACTGGCATAAAATATATTCCTTTGCTTAAATGACGGAGTTTTAATGAGTGGTAACTTATTTCTGCAGGGCTCTAGTCTTTTGATAAAAATATGTTACTCAGTATTTTTCAGCAATGCATATTTGATGTAGTTCTGATGTCTAAGAGAGGATTTGTGTGAGGGTGAAGAAAATAAGCATTTATTTTAAAATAGTAAGATATTTACTCTTTTAAGCTGAGTCACTGGATTTGTGGCACAAGAAATGGTCTCAAAGACATATAGGTTTTAATTTTTTTTTATGCTGTACTACAAATAATTCTGAGTGGCAGAAGAACTATTTATGAATGTGCATTATAAGGATATTCTATAGGTATATTGCTATCTGGAAAGAATATCTGGTAGCTACTGGAAAAGAAACTGATTTCTCACATGAATCTCCTTAATATCAGTTTTGCTGCACCAACAGGTGGTAACACTAGGCAGCATGGTTCAGTTCTGCAAAAAGAGATTGTGGGTCAGTCTGTGGGCTGACTTTTTCATGGTGCTCAGTACATCGTAGTGGCAGTGCTGTAATTCCTTTCTGTAGCTGTACACGGAGCTCTGTCAGAGAACTTTCCTTGCAAAGCCTTTTGATTCCTGCTTGAGAAGCACTCTGTGTTAATATTATTTCTTTTCCTTTTTCATGGATTATTTATTCAAGCAATATTCCTGCTTTCAGCACTGCATCGTTTCCCAGTATGTATCTGCCACCTGATGCAATAATCCTTTGTCTGATATATCAAAATGGATAGCTACAGAATATATTTAAATGCCAGAGGGGAAGAATTATATTTTTGTCTGCAAAGCTAGTAGAAGAACTGAGAACACTTAATATGAAGGAAGCTCCTCTACATTTAAGACATGATTTTGGGGTCTTGCAGAAATAACATTTACCAGCTTATCAAATGTTTTGTGGTTGGATCCTCAGAAATTCAGAGCTGCTGAGCTAATGCCATTCTACAGAGTCATGGCACTACTGAGTCAAAAAGAAAAAAAAAAAAAAAAAAGTAAAAATGTGGATGTGAGAGTATGATTAGGGTCAATGGTGCAAATTTAAGGGCTGAAACACAGGCTAAGGAAGAAGCCTGTCCCTCCAGTATAGTGAAGGTAAGTGTAGAGTCTGGACCCAGCAGCAGAAAAAGGTATTACAGTTTGGAGTCCTGCACAGATCAGCAAGTCAGTTGGCATTAAAGCAGCCCAAGGGACCTATGGAGAGTTTTGTAAATCATCAGTAAGATGATTTCTAGGCAGAGGACAAGAGAGCCAGCAGTCCATACTGCAGTGCCAAGGAGCTAATTTTTTCCCTCTTCTAACTGACACAATGGCAACTCTTCCTGAATTTCAGTTCTGTGGTGCTCACAGTGCTGATGTGAGCATGTTGGGGATTACAGACACTCAGTCTCTGTTGGGTCAGAGCCCACAGCAGTGGGTTTAGCCCTTCAGCCCACCCAGCACCTCTGTCAGCACACAGTGTGCTGTGGGGGAGGCTCTCAGCCTGTCACTTCACTGATGCTTTGGACACAATTTGTATGAGAGACAGAATCATAGTGTGACAAGCAGTAAATTATCCACTCAGATGTCCTAAACAATGACTCATTAACCCTCCTGGAAAAGACCAGGAATTTGGAAATAACTTCTCTAAGGGAAAACTGACACTCTTACAAGAAACTTAATTGTTTCTCCTGTTGCTTCTGCTCTGTGACCATCATGTTTTTAATGGACTGGTCTGCACCTGTGTTCATTGAACAGTGTCACTAGCTATACTGGTTTCTGCTAGCTGCAGATAGGCTTTACTGCATTCACGTCTGCTTTTTTTTTCTCCCAAGTTCCTTCCATAATTCAAAATCAAAGATCCCCTTTATCGGGGGATCGTGACCTGCTAGATACATACCTAACACTACTACTGAGACCATATGGTGAAATTATATTTCTACCTACAGGTATTTTTTCAATAGTTGGAAATTTGCTGTATGTTATAAACTTTCTTTAAAAGTCAGCACAAGAACTTAAATTTCAGGGGCCAAAGAGAACTTTGCTTACAATTTTCCTTCTGTTTGAAATTTTTCATGTCCTTAACATTAGCTTTATGCAGATCTTGAATTGTAGATTTTTAAGTTTATGGTAGAATAAGCTAGAGATTATAAAGCTGCCTTGCAATAGATTAAGTAATTGTCTTGCAGTAAAGATTCTAATCTAAATTATATTGCACGCTCACTGAAATTTAGTTTTATAACACTTCTCCAGGACCAGGTTGCTGAACTCAGTTTCGTTTTCTAAGTATCTAAAAATACTTGCTTAGCACTCAATTAGAAATGTTTTGGTAGGGTAACTAAGTAAACATGAATACAGAACATTAGTAAAGGCTTTTTCTCAGTTTTCTTTTTCCACCTCTTTCCATATTTAGGCTGACAGATTGTCTGTGTGTCAGAGAAAAGGATTTTGAACAGATATTTTTGAGAGCTTAGTACTTAAATGTTTTGAGATATTCCACTTCAGAGATAGTACTAGTATTAAAGACAATACAAGCAAATTTCATAAGGACTTGGGAACACAGAACAATGTGTTAAGGCTACATCAAATGCTTCAATAATTTTTAAAGTTGAAAGTGAACACAGTGGCTGCCAAAAGCTCACACGGCAACCTTCTGAAAAGCCTGAGCTATGATCTATTGAAACTAATGAGAACCTTTCTGGGGGGATCAGTGAGATTTGTGTGTTTGCTGCTGGGATTTGATCAGTGACATTTGAACTGAGAACTAAAACTTTTTCAGCTTCTAGTCCCAGGGAATTTTGCATCTCATTGTTAGACTGAGTTCATTTATATTTAAGATACCTAATACAGACTGGGCATCTAACAGTAAACTAAACCAAGAATATTGCAGTGCTGAAAGTCTTTTTGTTCTCTAGGATTTTTGTTAAAGCATCCTATAAAAACGTTTCTGAAACCTAATTCAATTCAAACAAAGACTGAGGGAGATTTAATATATAAACTCTGAAGATGTTGTCCCCTGATTTGACATCTGCCCCATCTCTGAGAATGACTATCAAATGAGCAGACTTCCTGCAGGCTGCCCATTTTACAAAGTTTCAGCATGACTCTTGGAAAAAGCCAACATCAGAAGTAAATGATTTTCTAATTCCTTCCAGTAAATGATTTTCTAATTCTTTCCTTTCATCTGTTCAATGCAGTTCTCAAAATTATATTTGCTTACCATTAATCTGATTTTTTTCCATGATACATTTTTAGTAAACAACTAACCCTCTTCATCCCCCTCCCCTCGCAATCCCTTGATTACCAACTTACCCAGTGGCAGAACAATGAAGAAAGGTAGCCAGCACAAGATAAACATCCCAACCACAATTCCCAACGTCTTGGCTGCCTTCTTTTCTCTAGAGAATTTAAAAAGTTTGAAAGCTAAAGAGTTCCTGGGATGGTGACCCTTGGGTTTGGTGCTGTTTAATGTGTCCTCATGAATGTTTCTGTAATGAATCCGTAAAGTCAGCTCCTTGGAGTTGGACATTTCTTTCATAACCCCAGCTTCCAGGTTTTTGGTTGTCCTTTTTGCCACGATGTAGACCCGACAGTACATCACGAGGATGACAATTAAAGGAATGTAAAATGACCCCAAGGAAGAAAACAAAGCATAGAATGGTTCTTCAGTGATACGGCACTCTTTATCGTCCTTGGGTGCTGGTTCTTTCCAGCCCAAAAGAGGTCCAATAGATATCACTATAGAAAGGACCCAGACACCGAGGAGAGCTAAAATTGCCCTTTTTCTTGTTACTAAAGTTGGATACTGAAGTGAATAACGTACCCCTATATATCTATCTATAGAAATTGCACATAGACTTAAAATAGAAGCTGTACAGCACAGCACATCAACTGCTGCCCAGATATCACAAAATATCCTCCCCAGAACCCAGAAGCCAAGGATTTCCAGTGTAGCAGAGAATGGAAGGACAGTAGAACTCAGCAACAAATCTGCTATTGCGAGGTTAATGATGAAATAGTTTGTAGGAATTCTTAAATGTCTATTGCAAGCAACAGAGAGAATTACCAAGATATTGCCTATAATAGCAAAGAGTATAAAGGCACCTAGGATAACCCCCACAATTATTGCCCTACTGATATCCAAGGAAGGTGAATCCAGATTGCTTGCTGTCTCATTGGAGTCGTTTGCAGAATGATCACCATCATTTAGTGCAGACACTTTCAAATATCCAGGTACTGATGAATTGGATTTATCGCCAGGGTAGGTATACATCTTAAAAATCATCCTCCATAGCAAGTAATGATTGGATCCCTTCCCCAACACACAGATGGTTTGAGTTCAGTTGAAAGTTATCTCTCTACCCAAGAAGTTGCTGCAAAGCTCCGGTCACTTTTAGATTGAGAATTCATCTCCCCAGCAAGCTGTCAGCTATAAGCACATAAAACTTGCACAGCGTGAAGTCCTCTGAAGGCTGTCAGACATAATAGGCTGTTCAAACTTGGTTAATTCCTCATACAAACTCATTTAAACAGAAATTAGCAGGCAGAATTCTTGGCTGGAGCTTGAAAGTAGCTGTGCCGATCATGACGTCCCTGAAATAAAAGACAGGTTTACTCTTTTCCCTTGTGCATTTGTGGTTCTGTTGGAAGGATGCCCCTGTCTAGCTGCTGTGACATGCGCCTCCAAGAAGGGTTTGTCAGCATTTAGGCAGCTCTGCGTGCACCGGCTGCCTGTGCTCACACTGCATGTGCCACTGACATCACCGCGGCCGGCCCCCTCACAGCGCTAGAGGGCAATACAGTTCAAGTTAAAACTTCAGTCTCCAAGTCTGAAAGCTAAACAAATGGAATATATTAATCTTTATTAAAGCATTTGCTACATAAATCTGGATTGGAAACCTTAAAAAAGCCAGTTTCATTATCTGAGAAAGAGTATACTCGGTGAGATATGATGAAAAAAACCCAATAGCAGCACAAAGTGATCTGGTGTACTTTGCCTTTTGTTCACCGAGGAAATATATTTGAGTTTATTTTGTAATAAAAGTGAATCACATGCCATTTTAGAGAGCTAATAATCTCCCACCTTCTAAGGACAAATGGATAAGTTCCAAAAATCCCTAGATTATTAATAGATTTTAATGTTGAAAACAGTGGTTTCTTGGTTTCTTCATTTTCTATAGCTTTGGGTCACCAGGTGAAGAGAAATCTCTAATCTTTATAACTGTGCCATTAAAAACAAAAAGTGAAAGCTTAGCTGAACATATAACTGCCAGAATACTGTTCTTAACTTTATGTTATCAGATTATACCTTACAGCTGTTTTCTGCAGTACTCTGAGTTACTGTATATTGATTTTCCTGTTACAAAATGTACTGTGTTTAAAATAAAAGGTTCATTTTTAATAAGGCAGCTATCGCTGCAAGTTGCAGCTGAGTGCTGGTTTTAAGGACAAACCATGTAAACAAAAGCTCTGGTTGAATTTTAATTGAGGAGTATATGGCAGATGTTTGTATAGCCCTTCCTAACAGCAGGAAATATAGCAAACTACTATCGTTCAAAAACTTTTATTTGAAACATTTACAGGAATGACATGATAACACATCATGGAGTCACTGAAGGGAAAAGGAGCAAGGACCAAATTTATGAGTGTAGCCTCAGCTTTTCTGCCTCCTCTCTCTCAACGGCAGAGCTTTCATTTCTAATAAAAGCAGTTGACAGCCTTTGATTTCAGACATACATCCTTCACACTTACCATTCTTGCTGGACTCCACATAACCACTCTTAATTTTGTTTGTGATTTCTGATTTTGTTTCTCTCCTTTGCCTGTTTAAACTGAATTCCTCAGGCTAGGGTCCCTCTCCTGTTGTGAAGGTGCAGACACAGCTGTCAGGAGGTGTGGTGACAGCTGGATACAGCCAGGGCTGCTGACTCAGTACCAGTCTCGGTGGAGCTGTGGTAGTGCAGAGGGCAGCAGGAATCGCTGCTTGTCTGGGTGTCCTGGTGAGACAGCATAGCCTACAGTGAAGCCTGCATCTTCCCACTCTTGGTGCTTGAGCTAAATTGATTAAAGCTAGTTTGATTAGATAATTGGGTCCAGACATAATGCTGTTGCAGCCTTTGGCATGTAAGATAACATGATCACTGCAAAACATGGGGAGGTTGGATAAGAAAAGATCAGTGAGGGAGTAAACTGGTCTACATGGCTGGCAACATGTGGGACATGCCCAGCCTACAAAGAATAACAGAGTGGCCTGTAACTCCTCCCTGGCTTCAGCCACACCACATTAGGAATCTGTAGCCTGGAAGAACCAGATATTTCAATAGCCTTTCAACAGCCACTTCCAGGAGGCAGCTGGTTCCAGCTTGCTGGCAAGGTCCAGGACGCGGTGCCAACAGCACTGGCAGGAAAGGGCAGAAGGGAAAGGAATAGAGATTCTAATTGGTTGTAGCTGGAATAAAACACATTTCTTTATTTAGTATTTTTTACTTCCAGGAGTACTGGGACCATTCTGCTTCCCTTAGTAGTGATGCTTTCTGTGCTTCTCTAGATGAAACAACAAGAATCCTATTGAGGGGGACAGAGGGAAAGACAAAACTACTGCTCATCTCTTACAGCCCTACTGAGAAGTCTGATGTTTTTTTCACATCTCTGTTTACCTGTCTGTGTAATAACATACTGGCTGAATACTCATGAGGCTCAGTTGATTGCTGTTCACAAATTACTTGGAGATCTTCGGTGACAGGTGCTATAATAAAGCAAAGTGTATTGAAACCCAGACATGAGCATTAACTATTTATATACCTTTGGATGATAGAATAGGTACATTGAAAAAGATCTACTGTTCTGAAGTTCAAGGTAACACTTCAAGCTAGTACAATCGAAAACATGATTAGAGAAGTGCAGATTGTATTAATTGAGTTAGAGAAATATCAGAAAAATATCACTAGAGGATGAGGAAAAAGGTGAGAACTCATGATGTCCTGACTTTTTTATGGTTTGCTGGCATGCTGGTGTCCAGGATACAATTTTCTTGTTATTTCTGATCCTCTTATAACTACATGCAGAAAAATTACATTCTGCTTGTGGTTGCATTGTGACTATCAATGAAACAAAACACATGGTTCTGTCCTGTATCATCCCTTATTAAAAATAAAAATAAAAATAAAAAATTTCTACAGGAGCAATCATTTGTGCTGTTCTTATATAAATTGCATGTCTCTTCTTGAGTGTTTCCACTAATGTGCATTGAACAATAGAACATTTCTGGGAGCATAGAAGTAAATTCTTGTGGTGGAAGAAAATTTCATTTTATTGAGTTTCTTTTGACTTTTTCTAGGAAGTCATGCTTGGAGCTGATTGCTAACTGTGGGGAGATCACAGAGCTATTGGAAGATGATACTAGCTGACAAGATGTTCTGACAAACAAAAATGCAGTAGAAAAAAAATCTTACTAAGTTACTCATATAAAGTGTGGGGTATCTTGAGTAAAAATATTTCATCCTCTTCTCATCTTTCATCCTTCCTTAATAGTCAGATTTTTCTCTGGTCCCAGCCATGACCTTTTAAAGTATGTTTAGGTTCTTTCATAAACCTATGGATTAGTAAACTAAGAATGAATCTAAACACCAGAAGTCTATCTAATACAAAATTTGGCATGGCTCAGATGCCTGAAAGAAAACCTGGTTGTAAGTCAGTTGCCCATTCATGACAGAGAATGCTTGGCATGAAAGTGAATGAAAAGCCTGGACCTTTTGAAGGACTTGCATGTTAAATAGAACACAGAATACATGTTCTGTGAGAAAGTTACTACAATAAGAATGATTTTGTCTTTGGTGAGTATAATAAAATAGACCTGTAGCAAAACTGTGCTGGTTGGTCATGGCTGGCCTATATCCCATTGGCAGTGATAACCTGATGAGAAGCTGTCCAAAAGAAAGTGTAAATCCCTTAAAATTCTGTGCTAAACTGCACTGAGGAAAGTGGATTTCTTCCTGATCCTAACTGGAGATGAGTTCCAAACCCTGGTGAAATCTTTGCAATGTGCAATTTTTCAGAATTTTAATCCAATAAGGAGACATTTATGGGAATAAGATGAGTTTCAGTGCATGTTTTGCCTGGGCTGATTGTTAGCCTGCTCAGTCCAGCTGTGGAACAGCTGTTATAGCTGAGCTAAGCCCCTGCTTCTCCCAGAAAGGCTATTGAGCCTCAACACTGACTGCTGGGAGACAGCTGCATGGCTTCTTGGCCACAGGTAGCTAAACCCTGGCCAAAGTGAGGTGTGAGTGGAGACAGGTCTGTCCATGCCTGCCTAGAAATCACCATGTTAAATGCCATCATGATTTATGTAGAAAGTTGCCACACTTTATTTAAATGTTCTGCAGGGCTCTGAGCACCTTCACCTCTCGTTAAGTCTGACTGGTGAACAACAGGACTTGGCAAGTGCTGGCCTGGCTTCTTGGGTAGAGCAGTTGAATTGTGGTGGTGAGGCAGGAGGGGGATACCAGGCTCTCCTGAAATAATCCTTTTCTTTTCTATACCTTTAAGCTATTCCATAAAGCAGCTCTTTTACTATAGATTTATAACAGAATGAACTTGGGGTTTTAATCTCCATGTGATAGTCTGTTCTAGATAATAAAAAATAAAATTAATACAGATTACACACTCTTTTTTTTTAATAAGACACATGCCTGGATATATTTATTTGCATTACATAAACTAGTCTTCATTTGAAATATTTAACATGACATTAAAAGGACAGTAATTAAATGCTGGAAAAAGAAAAACATTTTAAACAAACACATAATTCATGTAACTCACTGTCATAAAATAACATTGTGCCAAGAACTGTGCAAGAATTAGAAGTAAATGAGCCATTTGTGTGGCTAACGGGACAATCACTGATGAACTAGCTAAGATGACCACAGTGTTATAAATCTCCATGGCTCAAGAAATAAATGTGAAGGTAAATTCAGACCAGATAGAAGCTTCTCATACTGGCAGATTATGTCATAAGGAATTAGTCTCATTTCTGTGCCTTCTTCTGAACCATTTCTTCATTCTAATGATTAGATGCTGAGCCCAGAGTAATATTTTCAACAGGACAGAAATGTGGCTGGGAAAGAGATTTTTCCAAGATGTCTAGGCTGGCTCAATGCCATAGCTGCTCTGAATGGGAATTGCACTGTCTTGATATATTTGACCTTCATCTTTAAGCACCAGAATACCTTACTGGCCCTTAGAAACCTCTGAAAACGTCCCTCCTGATCTGTGCACAAGAGCCAAGATTACTTCTGAGCTCTCTGTTTGTTTTTTAAATATCCAGATGTTTTATTCTGCCTCTAGCAGTTCATAGCAATTTGGGTCCCAAAGTCCAGGGTAATTTGAAATCTAAACTAGAATTTTATAGGTTGGGACATTTGCTGTGAAAGATCAGTATTTCCTTTTTTTAAAAAAAAAAAAAAAACACAAAATTTTTTTTCATCTCTGTCCATTTCATTAAATTCTGATCTTGGCATGCTGATAAACACTGAAATTCATCTTGCTGTGGTGATTTACCAAACCCATTTTGATGTTTTGCCTTGATGAAAATGCCTGGGAGAGTCAGTGACTGAGTTTTATGTGTCCAATAATACAGGCCTTGGAATATGGACCTTATTCAAAATAATTGACATCAGTTTATCAGTTAATTTGATAAATTATTATTGAGATATATTGAAAGAGATCAAGACTTTTTTAAACTCTTTAATGTCTTCTGATATCTTGTTTTGTTAAAATATGGATATCTCTGAGAAAAAGAAAGAAGCAAATCCGGACTACCTGTCTTACTGATTTCCTACTCCAGCTAAAAATCCTAGAGCATCTGGAAGCTTGTATTTCTCCATATCTCAATAATTTTCCAGTCCCTCCTTTGCCTGAACTCATTGCAGTAAAAATGATAATGTTGAAAGGCAGAATCATTTGGAGGAGGATTGCAAATGGATAGAAAGCTCATTTGGTCCAGTGTTGAAAATGTTAAGGTAATAAACAAGTAAAGGACAAAGATCACCTCTTATTATACAAGGAGGGAAATGGAAAAAAGAACTTTTGGTCAAACATAGCAAAAAGAACTTGAACAATGACTACTTTCATGTCTTCAAGTGTGCCACTCCTGTGCCAGCAGGAGAAAGAAAATTTTACACCACTGTAGTCTGGAACTTGCTGAGAGAAATTGTATCTTTTGTGTCTTTTCTTATAAGGTCAATTACAGACTCCTGTTTAAGCAGTGAATCGAGCTATTCTCTCTTCTATACTACTTTATTAAGACTCAGCTTGTGTGGCAGGTATTTAAGTGTTATAGATTCTCGTCCTTTACAATGGTATTTGAATGCATATAAACATAACACATAAAATATGCACTAGTTGTTTCCCACTACTCAGCATAAAGAAAAGAAGTGCATGCTGCTCCATCTTTTAGTGTAAGTGTCATGAGTGTAAGAGGAGAAATAAAGGATTTTTTCATTATATTCATTATTACCCAGTGTATCAGTGACAGTTGAACACTCAGTAGCTAGAACACATACTTACAAGGGGAACTGTGAGAACTGAAAAGAAAAGAGCTAGAGTTTGGCTTGTATTTTCTGTTAAAATGAACACTGAAATCTTCTTTCAATTATGTTAAATATTTATGAATCTGCTGCTTTTTCCATATTTTGTTCTTGTTAGAAGCCATAAAAATCTTTAACCACTCTATTTCTCCAGAGAAAAATTAAGTGAAAGGAAGCATCCTTTTCTTGTCTTTTTCCTGTCAAGATTTGGAATAATTATATCTACTATTAAAGCAACTAGGAAAGACCTATTTAATTAGACCTATAATTAAAAGTGCATCAAATATAAAAGTGAACTGCATTGTGTACTGTCTAATAGTTGATGGTATTGTAAGAGAACAATGAGAACAGCTTTATTTTGTAGAACTAAAATAATTTCTGCCACTTTCATATTTCTGTGGTTTAACAGAGGGACATGTGAGATTTGGCTGCTGCTTATCCACACATGTCCTGTGGCAGTGCAAATCAGGAGAGTGCAGATGGCTTAGAATCATTGCATAAATGGGTTCAAGCTAGGGAGATCACCTGATCTCTCAATATTTCGAAGGAGAGAAAGAAGAAAATCCATGAACCACCTTTTCAGGTCTCACTTTGATTATTTAACTACTTCAACAGGTCCCTAAGCCGTCTAAATGTTTATCATGGATTGCATAGGTATGTTGTGCCCACTAATGCAGTGTCTGGATTTTTTTATACATAATTTGGAGTCAGCAACATTCACCATTACACAAAGTTTATGCTCTACAATCCTTTTTAGCATCAGCAACTAAAACTAGGCAGTGACAATAAACAGTCTCCAATAGGAGAAAAAATATCTGAAAATTATCAAGAAGCATAAACAATGCTCCGAGTGCCAACTCAGGCTGACACCACCAGGTAGGAGTATTGGCTCCTGTGAGCAGCTTGACCCTATGTTCCAGACCCTCTGCAGTCTTGTCACTGGGGCAGTTGCCTGAAGCACTCTAGTGCTAAATGCAGATTGTGCATCAGGACATGGAAGGAAAGCTGATGAAATTTAAGCTATTAAGAACTTTATAGTCTGTTACCAGCACCTTGACTATAACCTGGAGGTTTACTGGCAGCAGTGTGGAGCAGACATTGCATAGTTCAGTAGCACTCTACTTCAGATCCCTCACAGGGCTATCAATAATTTATTAAAGGTAAACACAGTTATTGATTCGTAATTTTCTTGCATAAACAATATAGCTGTGACACCACCAGGCATACAAGATAAGGGCCTTTTCCTGAAAAGGCCTTTAGCTGTGCAAATTTCTACTCTTGGATTCAATCACCAAAAGCAGAGCAGTGTGGTGCTGCAGAATGCAGCTGCTCCAAGCTATTGCTTAACTGAGATATTAAGTGGGATTTTGATGGAATCCGCATTTTTGCACTCTCATTGCAAGAGATATTCTTGAAAGTGTCAGAAGTCACTGTGAGTCAGAAGTAAAAGAAAGCTTAAAACAGCAGGTTTTACACATCAGAAATAGTTTCCCTTTCAGATAGTTTTCACAAGCTCATTCTACAAACTGTCCCCCACCATCATCGAGCAATGCATGATCCACAGCCAGTCACAGCCACCTGTCCTGGAGGATGTCTCATTATCTTTTTGCTATTTGGTGTAAAGAACTAAATGACAAAGGAGGACTATGAGTAACTGTGGCCAGGGAAAGATCAGAGAAATACCTGAGAGCTCTGGGGGTCAAACTGCATTAATATGTCAGAAGTATGCAGAGGGACATGCAATGAGAGTCTTTTGGAAAAGCTGAATGCACCAATGGGTACAGTACATTGTAATGTATGAAAAAGGACTAGGCACTTGACAGCATCCTCAGAAAGTTGTGTTTTGAGATATTGCCAAGAATTTCTGATCCCCGAGTTTTTTAATTGTACAAAGTACACTTTTCAAACAAATAGGAAATTATACTTTAGAAATGATTTGTTGATGAGCTGATATATACGATGTCACTTTGATAATTTTTGTCCCTGCCAGGCAGTGTTTCTGCAGACTTTGTCCATTCCAAGGCTGTTACTCAGGACAATATTTGTTGTAATTAAGAATGACTTTCTTGACTCCAGAACCATACATATCCAGTAGAAAAATTCAATAGGGCGTCGACTAGCTTCCAAGTTAGTGATGCCAAATGAAGTCATTAGACTTGTCAGTCAGTCTGGCACCACTCTTCTGATTAGCAACTTTCCTTTTTTGGGTAGGAATCACCCTAATATCTCTGTGGCTTCAGGAAATCTAGTTGTAACCAGAAATACTTGAACAGTAATTGGTTAAAAAAATTACTCGCCTTTGTTTAAGGACATCTAAGGAAAGGGCATTCTGACCTGCTTCTGACATGAAGCTAGTCACAGCTTCATTCTTTTTGACCTTTTAGAATGAGCATGAACATTTGCCTGTGATGAAGATAATGGAAGAAAATATGTATGAGAATGAGTCACTGAAATTTTTGTTCAGAAGCACGATCCAGGATCCCAAGAGATCTTTATTTATAGCCTAAGCAAACTCAATGGAGACTTGAGGACAAATGAAACTGTAGAAGAAGCTGAAGTAATGAATAATGATAACTCAAACATAGTATTTCCATCACAAATTAAATGAGCACATTATGGTAGTAAAACTGCAAAAGAGCTAATATGGTTTTAATTCTGTGGAGCCCTGAAAGACTTTTTGCAATACATATTGGAGAAAAGGTTGCTTTTGACTTGTTGACTTTATATCCATCTAAGCAGTGCCATAGATTTCTAGGATAAAAGTAGCACATGTCTAGAATAAAATCTGGAGTATATTCAGAATAATGCTATGGTCTACATTTCATCCTTGTGTCTGCCTTCAGTCCTATCACCTCAGAGTGTGGTATTACCAGAAATGTATTGAAATTTATTCAGGGCCAAAAAAGTACTTACAATTGCAAGGCTGCCTCGAGGTAACCTGTCTATCACTCTCATCTTGACTGTGATCATAAAGCAGCTGCAACCAGAAAATAGATCCTGGACTTCTCCAGAGCTGATGGAGGAAAGAAAATTTCTGTCATACATGTTATTTAATGAAAACAAATACTCACACAATTTTACATGAATGACTTGCCTGTGTAATGTATATAACAGAAAGGCACTATCAAGTTAACAGCAGTACAACGTACGTTAAGGGTATCACAAATCTTACAACACTGTTCCTCAGTCCATGGGCTGCAATATCTTCCCAATCAGACTAATTCTCTTATACACTCCACCTCTGGGGTCTGGTGTGGTGAAGCAGTATTACTACTAGGTAGGGCACTGGCCTGAGCAGGAGTAGATGGGAACTGTAGTCAGAGCTCTTCTAATGGGTTGCAGGGTGAATTTAGACAACTCATGCACTCTCCCAGTGCCTCAGTTTCTCTGTCTTTCACAAGGAAATTATGATGTCTGACTTTTAAGTAAAATACTTTCAGACATTAAG
This sequence comes from Apus apus, assembly GCF_020740795.1. NCBI lineage: Eukaryota > Metazoa > Chordata > Aves > Apodiformes > Apodidae > Apus > Apus apus. The sequence continues at coordinate 11,473,701 of NC_067294.1, read as the reverse complement.
CTGAAAAGTGACATAGCAGAAAGATACTGTTCCTAGCTGGGAGGAAAATCAATTCTGTGGACACCCAAGATTTACCCCTTCCCATATGCGAATATATATATGAATATAAATGATACAGATGTAGATATATTTTCAGACCCACTTTAGTACATGTGATTTTTTCTGTTTATACTTACAGTTGTGATTCCATGTGCCTCTGCTTCTGCTAGAGTAAATCTTTCACAGAGCCTCTGTAGCCTTTTATGCATGCTAACGGTGAGTGCCTGTTCATCTGCTGTGTGACTCTGAGGCTATTACAGAGAGAAATAACATCAGTGGTGGTTTTTTTTGGTTTTTTTTCTTTTTTTTTTTAAAAAAAAAAAAAAAAAGAGCAACTGAGAACTTCCGCAATGTACCTGTCACTGTGACGTCCTTCAGTCTTGGGAAAATGGAGTGGGTGGAAATATAACTTGGGTCTCTTTGGTGGTGGCTGGATCGGCTGCAGTGTGTGCTGTAGCAGGAGTGGGTTTGGAAGGGATAAGGGGCGATTCTGTTGCCTTGCTTTGCACGTCACTGTGATCTCAGTGCTGCCGAATATATGATGCAGCTCAAACTGCAAGTCTGGCTTGCAGCAGCTGCATGATAAATATAGACTGCTACTAGAAGAAATGAAGGTAGCTCCCAAGGAGGGGATAATAGCTGGTTTTCTTCACCGTTAATTGCTGGATTGTGCCATTAGAGGTTTCCATGTGGCTGAAACTTACACTGCATCTCTGGTAAGCAAACATTTTAGAGATGCTGATCAGATTTTCCAGTGAAACAGATTTTTATCACCAATTCTATCTAGATGATCTTTCGAGGTCCCTTCCAACCGCTATGATTCTATGATTCTATGATTCTTTGAAATTTTTACAATCTCTTAAAAAATTCTCTGTGATCCAAACTTTTCATAGGAACATGGAGATTCTGCTAAACTTTCACTTATGGTTATGTGGCAGAGTGGAAGTTCTGATCAGTATCAGAGAGGTGAAGGCCGATCCTGAGATAGCTCTGTGACGAAGTTATTAATCTAAATTATGGGTAAGCCAGCAATCAAATTCCTCTTGTACCTGTCTCAAAGTGGGGCATCCAGCTGATCACCCACATGTCTCTCATATTTCACGTCTTTCCCATGGCTGTCACAAGATTTTCCTTTAATCAGTTTTCTCCTTTTTGCCTGCCTGTTCCTGGCTGGCACTGTTCTTTGAATGCTTTTAGTTGAATACCTGGCTAGTAGATGAATCCCCAAGCATGCTTGCAGAAGGATTGGATAAGTATTGGAGTGGCAAGTAGATACAGGATAGCTCACCATTTAGCTGTACCTGGAACAGGGTAAAAAATAGGGCATTTTTTTTCATCTTAGACTGAAGAAGTTGTAGACCTTGCCTAATAGCTAGATGTCTTCAGGAATATGGGAAGGTGTGTACTGGAAGGGAGGTCTTGGAGACTTCCAGAGATGGTGTAGGCTGCTAATCTGTGATCATGGCAAGGGCTGGAGTGGAGGTTGCTGCTGGTACATTTGCCATAAGGTTGCCAGGATTGTCCTGATATGTCTGCTGTATTTTGAGAAGGAGCTGCTGCCTACAAGTGAGGCAGAGACATGGAGGGCATTGAAGGGAAGCTCTGGGATAGTGGGAACTGTAATGGGCAAAGCTTAGTGGAAGGGAGGCTTAGAAACTCCAACTGCAGGCTGATGTTTGACAACAGTCCTTATTCCTCTGGTGGGAAAAGTCAGATGGGCAGCTAATGTATTTTCCTGTGGCCAGAAGTCTAACAGTTCTGCTTCCAGTGTGATCTTCCATCACCCATTAAGTGATGCCTCAGACACCATTCCTGCAGTAACAAGGGAAGCCCCAGAGGAATCAACTGTGATCATGTGTTCAGCAAAGTAGGAGCAGCAGATTATTTATCTAAAAAGTTCCTTATTATAAATGGAGAAGTAGAAAGCAGAAATAGTATATAATTTCTGGTGCTTTGCTTTGCAGGTCCATGCCTGAACTTATATGAAAAAACAGTAACGTGACAGATCATTAAACATTGTGCAATGAATGTGATTGATTTTGAGATTTTTTTTTTTGTTAAGTGTAATAAGGAACAAGTAATAAGTAACCTCATTAAATTTTCATGACTTAAGTCATATTCCAACTTTCTGAAGCTTTGCATCTCCCAGGTTCTTATTTGCCATGATTAGTCAAGAGTTTGAAAGCATTTTTCAAACATTAATAGGAATATGTGCACAAAATGTCTTTAATAAATATATTTGAGAGTGGGGTTTTTTATTCACACAACTGAAAAACAAAATTAAACATATTCTGAATACATAGAACTGCATTAGCCTGAAGTTACTACAAGTTTAGAAAGGGAGTAATATACAGGGACATAGACAGGACCAGAAGCTCATGGGATAGCATTATGGATTTTTTGATTGGCTTGTTATTTATTCTATTCAGGTGAAACAAAAAATAGCTTTGGTAAAATTTCCCTTGTTGGCATTTATTCAGAGACTGATTAAACTGCTTAGATGAGTGCTGAAGTTCTCAGTCTGGTTACAATTTACTGCTCTTCCATGTGTGGTGAGTGAGTGAAAGTTTGGCTGAAAGGCTGCAGCTGTTTCCTTAGCTGCTGTCTGTGGAGATCCAGAGCTATGGCAGTAATGATCTGAAGCAGGCTGACCCAAAATGATCTTCCAAAAATGACAAGATGTGGCTTCAGTTCCTGACTTTCTCACAAATAGCAGTACAAATCCATTGTGTTAGTTTTGGTTTGAGATGTAGAGCTCTGTTTAGACACTTTGTGTCAGAGCCTGCATATTCCTTAATCTTGGGGTTATGGACACTCATCATAAAATATAATCTTTGTGTTTCTTAGTGCTTTTGTAACTGCCTAATCTACTTCCAGTTTTCCAGGTAAAATGTTGGCCCTGTAAATACATGGAAATTAATTGAATTAATGTTTTAATTTATGGAACAAAAAGAACTAAAAGAGTCAGAAATAAAATGTTTCACTGCAGAACTTTTTAATCAGCTGCATCATTTTTGCTGTGATGCTGTCATTACACTCATTTCAGTGTTTTTTTCTCCTTTTATATTAGCCACTCTCTCCATAAATCAGACACAACCTTCATTTCAGAAGATACAAGGCTTTATTATGCATATTTGATATTTGTATGTTAGCTGAAAACACTTTCATAGGAAAAATGAATCTTATTAGTTTCCTTGCATGTCTTAGAAAGAAAATAGTTTTCTATAGTAAATGGGTTTTGCCTATTTATTGAAAATAATAATCCTGTATGTACACATTAGTTTATTATACACACTATCTTAATCTAAATAATCGATCTGCATTTGTTACTGTTCTGCTTATAAATGTTATAAAAAACTTACATGTAAAATGTATTTTAAGATAAAAGGTGTGGTTGTTTGTTAACTGCTTTTCTTGTTTCTTTTTTTTAGAAAAAACAAATTTAGTTAGTAGAATAAGGATGAGCTTCATGAAGTTATTAGTCATAAATGACAGAATCCTTTAACAAGCTATTTTCTTATGCTTGACATTCATGACATGCATCATGAATAGTCTGCTTTATTCCTTTATTCTTTATTGCTACCTCTGTGAGTGCAATTGACTATCTGGAAGAGTGTTTATTAAGTGTAGCAGGTACAGTTCCTACCAATAAAACATTATAAAAAACTGGTATTAATCTAATAGAATGTGATGGCATCATTTTAATCATAAGCAAACCCAGTATTCTGACTAGAGTCACCTTCTCTACAGCTTCCTAAATAGGAAGCATCTTTAATCAGAGAATGGTTTGGAACCTGGGTTCTTCATCTCTCTGAGCCCATCAGTAAGCAGGTGCAGTGTTTCATTTGTATGTGATGGTTTCAGTATTGCTTCTAAATACTGCATAGAGAGGTTACAAGAAAAAAAGACTCCATGAATAAAACACCAGTGCTCCTCTGTGCTGTGGGTCTTATAGATGTAACAGAAATATGATTGCTGTAGGTATAAGTGGATATGATAGTAAGTGTAAAGAACTGCAAGCAACATTCAAATGTAACATCATACTACACCATATACAGGGTAGCTTTTTTTCTGTATCTCAAAATGCTTTCAGTTTAATTTTGCAATACAGTGTTTAAGGAATACTGAAATTCTTTTCCCTAAACTGTTAGTCTGCTCCATCATACTTGTGAAGTTTTTGTTACCAAGTTTATTCTTTCATCCTCTGACAGACATATTTCCTGCCTCCTAGACTTGGATGAATATATGCAAAGCATTATTAATGCTCTTAGATAAGGAGCAACGTTAGCATTTAATGTCATAATATTTATTTTTGTGAAGTATTATGCCAGCTGTCTCATGTTTTATGGAGGTTTAAGCAATGATAACATGCTGTGTCATCTGTAGACATGCTGTTGACCTACTGTGTTTGACAGAAACAGAAATTATACTAGGCTGGATATCTCCAAAATGTTCTGCTTCATTTGTATTCATCCAAAGGATGTGCTGCAGACTGCTTTTTCTTGTTTTGTTTATAAGCCTGCCCAAATTTCAGAGAGTTTTGCTAAGCACGCTACTAGAATATAGCAGGGGATTTCAGCTGATTGACCCTTAAAGCTGGTGAGAAAGTCCAGCCAAAAATGGGAAGTATTTTCAAGTGCTTTGCCAGTGCTGCTGGGAGAGGGGCCATGCAAAGGCATTCAGGCTTCTGATTCACGGGCTTGCAGGACATAAATGTAACCCTTCTGATACAGCACAACTGGATGGAGAAAAGCTCGACATCTGCATAAGTCAGTGCCCTGAAAGACATGATAGTCTGAAAATGTCACCTTTGTCTTCTCCTGAGTAGTACCCATTCTCATGACCTGCCTGTATCTGTGTAGACCAGATCAGGATGTGCCAAACTCCACAGCTACTGAGGAAAAAATATGAGTCCTGGGCTTCTCAATCTGAGCCTGTGAGCACAATGATGTTGTGGCAGCCAACCAAATCAAATACACTTTGAATTAAATTATCAAGGAGACTTAACATATTCTAGAACTAGGAGAGAGAGGTGTGCCGGTGGTAGAGTATGGAGTCATGAGGCAAGGACAGCTTTCTGAGCCCATGTGGAAAGGCTGGCAGAAACTGATGTTATTCAAGAACTGGTGCCAGAAAAAAACAAGTGTCATTTCAACCCTCAGTTCTTGTAACTTATAAACTGTCTTTTGCTTCCTTTCCTAAAGTTTCAAACTCTGTTTAATGAAATTAGTACAAGTTTATTAACCCCCTGAGGTTGAACTTCTCCAGACATTGTTTCATTTGTGTGTTTTACCCATTCTGCACTGTAATGACTACTGTTTCTTTCCTATTACTTCATTCAAGTCATGGCTACATCAAGCTAGTTTAACACAGCAGTGATTTACATTTGATGAGTAGACTGCTGCTGCAACTCACAGCTTGAGCACTGCTGTTTGTACAGACTTCTGTGTCTGATTTGGTATTCTCCTTCACTTTTTATTTGGACATTTATGGGTTGAATAACAAGTATGATGAGTTTTTAATTAAATGAGTCTTCAGCAAACTATGACAGGTATTTTGACAGAGGTATGGATGTTCTGGGTTATATCTAATAGCAATTTAATGAACGTTTTATTAAAGTAAACCTAGTTAACGTTTTGTGGTTGCATGGTGCAGTAACCATCTGCAGATTTGTGGTCAGGAGAGCTTAAAGCTCATTGCAAATTTCCTCTTTCTAGAAGAGGATCTTCTGTCTCAGCATCATGACATAAGGTCAGAAGGATACAAATGCAGCTTCATACTTGTTTTATGAGTGAGAATACAGTGCAGAATTTTAGGCAATTGTGAGGAATAACATTTGGTATCTACTGTTGATCAGTTGAGAACGATAAAAGAAATTTCAGCACACTGAAATCATGTGCTGATGCCAAGGCAATATCTGGGAAAAGGAAAAAGATTCCACGGTTTTGGAACTTTGAAAAATGACATGAGTAAGAGTCTGTTACAGGCGGACAGTATATTGGTGATGTAGGACTACAAGGTATATTTTTCTCTCTCTAAACTGGGGTGCCTGGGCTATACTCAGAGTCTGTGCAGTGTCTGAGCTGGACTAGGTGTCCCAAAGCAACTGAGCCAAGTGACAGCTATGCTGGTGGCTGCCCTTCATCTTGAGATCTGTCCAGAGCAAGCCTGTGATGGAGGCATGGGAAAGAATAACCCATGGAAACTCCTTTCGTGTCATACAATTTTTTCAGTGCTAGCTTCTTCACTCTAGCACAGAACTAGATCTGTGTCTGTCAGCAGAGTGGATTACTCTGTTGCATGTGTTCATGTGCATCCCCAGGTACCTTCAGGATAGGCTGAGTGACTGATCCTTGCTGTGCAGTTACTCCAGCCATCTTCTCGAGGCAGTGCTGCAGCATGCTCTCAGCATCTAAGTGCCTGACAGTCCTGACTATAGACATGTTCTTAGAAACTTATTGATTTTAAAGGTTTCTTTTGTCTCTGTTGTTTGCAGATGGGACTCGATATTCAGCAGTGTGAAAAGCCCTTGCATTTTCCACTTTCTAGGCAGCTCTGTTTTGGCTGTAAAAACCTGTAAAAACAGTAAAAACCCTACAAATTCCCTTCTCTCACTTAAGATTTCCAGGGCAATATTGGCAGTCTGATAACTACAGACACTGAAACTAGGCACAATACTTGGGTTCCCCTCATCTGAGGTCAGCACAGTACAAACTGCAGTGAGTGGTACAGGGACAGAGAAAGCTCAGGCCTGATTTAGAGGATCTTACCAGCAGTAAACACCTTCTATATTTCCAGCCTCCCACTTAGTACAATAGCTGGAGTAGGGGTTCCTAGGAAGAAGTTGTTAAGGAGGGTGAGGTGGGATGATCTTTCCCTGTTAGACATTTGTATAAAATGCACAGTTCCAGCAGTCAGAGTAGGAGTTATCAGTCATAATAGTGTAGCAGCAACTAAATTTACCCTTCTCTCTTTCAATTTTCAAAGTACAGGAACAAATAAAGAAAAAGCTCCAGCTTCAATGCATGTAGCAATTTTAACCTTTAAAAGTTTCACTTTCCAATTGAAATAAATTTAATTTAAATTTTATTTTCAGTATATATATATGATAAGATGAGGAAAAGTAGGCTATGAATCATCATGAAGGACTTGGAGTCAGGTGTGGGATCAAACCAAGACAACTATGAAGCTGTCTGCAGCTGTGAGGAAGGTCACCACATTTCTCTGTAATTCAGTTCAGTAGATGTTAACTTTTCATAGTGGCACAATAGCATTGGTGTCAAAGGATATGAAGTTAAGCTCTCAGAGTGTGAGAACATCCCCATGTTTTGTGCTGACACTGCTGGCAAGCAAAAGAAGGGGCTGAGAGTGACAGCAAGAAAGGGGATTCTTTTCTACATGTAACAGGAAATTGAGGAGAGGGCTAAGAGCAGGCACTCACTGCTCTTCCCACATGCAGTTTTCACATCTTCAAAATGCGTAAGATGAGACTTTAGTCAATGTTTGTAAATGGAGTTTAATGAAAATAGAAAATGAGAAAATGATAGCGAATTGAAAGGCTACAAATCCTCCTGGCTCACACTGCAGCCCAGTGATTGGGGATTAGGAAAGATTTACCTCAAATTCAGTCCACCTGAAGAGTCAATTTATAATCTGGCACCTGAGATGGTGGTAGCTGTTTTGGGCTGAATCTGAGGTTCTGTGGATGTGCTCTTTCATGAGGGGGGGTAAGTCTTGTCTCTTTTGATATTCTGATTGGAGAGCACTGTATATATTCAAAGTATTTCATATGTTGCAGATGCAGGTTTTACAAAACTAGTCTCACTTTATGTAGGTGTTGTGTTCAGAAAGATGCTTCCCTGGGATAAAAGACATGATGATTAGGGTCTACTGTAATGTTTACTGCTGGCAGCAGAGACACTTACTGCCTTTGGTGGGCTTTAGCTATCATGGATAAGTTTGCTGTAGGAAACTTGCTAATTTTCAAAGCATGTAACTAGAGTGTTGTTTTTTGGTGTTTGTTTTTTCTGCCCCCCCCCCCCCCCCCCCCACTAGTTAGTTCTTACTCTGCTAGCACCTCTTATGTAGTATGTCTTTCCACTGTGTGTCTGCCATGAGTCTCAAAAACTGTACCTAAAATGACAGAATACAAAGGACCAGCAGTGCCTAGATTTTTAAAACACATCTAAGTGGAGTAAAGCAAAACTCCAAGCTCTCCGTTTGTGGCTAAGGGTTACTGGATGTTTCTTCCTTATCCAGCAGAGCTGTCTGCCCTCAGCCTGGCTTTATTTGAATGAATGAAATCCTTAGAGATTATAAATACTATAAAAACTCTGTGTAAAACTGGGAGACTATGTGGGAGAAAGGATACAAATAGAGGTGGATTAATAGTACAAGTAAATAGCTATGGGCAACACATGTCAGTCATTTCCTCTGGGATCTGCTTGACCCTTGCTGACTAGGAAGAGAAGCTGGCTTTGGCCTGTGAACCCACAGATATCTCATGACCTTTGTGGAAGTTCATTGCCTAGATGCTATTTCATAGACTCAGTGGCATCAAGGGACCCACAGAAGCTTTGCTGATGATGTGTTTCTATGGTCTGCTGCTTCCAAATCCTCACCCCTTGGCAGAGAAGAGGGCTCACTGCTTATGATAGGGACCATAATTTAATTTTATATTTCACACTACTGTACTTCTGACAGAGCTGAACAGAAAAATCATCTGTTAGCTTGGTTAAACAATCAGATTGAATGTAAATATTTCTAAGAGAGAAACTTAGCAGTTTTACTACATGGAAAGTACATTTGGTCTAACAAATAACCCAAAGAGTAAAAGATGTGCTTTTAAGGCTTCACTATATGTAAAACACTTCTGGTTGTTACAAGAAAATATTGAGTAATCTTAGCTTTTTCTTTACCCAAACTTGAATAAGATAGCAGAGTGTTAGCTTCCAGAAATAATTCTAGGAACATGAGGGAGTCACTTGAAGAGACAAAAGCTTATTTTATACATAATTTCATTTGTTTTTTCCCTATTGGTATATCTGCTGCTACAATTAACCTAAGCTATGAGTTTGCATTTGTTATTTCAACAGCTGAATGTAGCTAGAATGTCTTTGTTTTAGTTGATCAGTTCAAGCCCCTGTTGGAGCACGTCTCTAAAGTGAGGTGTAGCCATTGAAATGGTTTCAATTTGAAAACATTTATTTTTGTGTCCCCTGACCTTTGGGAAAACATTATTTTGAATATCAGGATGAGTTCATGGGACTGGATGGGGGAACACATCACTGCAAGAATAAGTTTGGTTTTCAAACTTAAAAGTTATATTATTCAATATTGTGAGTAAGTTGTATTATGACTATGCTAGATTTTCTAAATAAGCTACTTACAGAAATATAAAATCTACTAGAGAAGATTTTATGATGATTTTTCATCAGCTTTAGGGTCCTTAGTCTTTGGCAAGAGTATATTATCACTTGGACATGTCCTCCTTCGAACAAGGATGCTTCTACAGCTATAGGAGTTTCACTAAAGATCTTTTCCATAAGTTGAGTTACACATTTTTTTGGAAGGGAAGAATATAAGGTAATCAGCAACACAGCTGATAAAATCTCTCTTCTCCTGGGAGAGAAAGGATCCCACAAAATTTTTGTAATAGTCCTAGAAATCATTGGGTTCCCATAGCTAGGCTGGTTTCCATAACAGACAATAGGAAATCTATCTTTTACGATGATGAAACAGTTTTCTGTAATAGTTGAGCATTAAGGATGGCACAGTCATCTGACACTAAAATGAAACACGTTTTACTGACTTTCAAGCAAAAATCAGTGGAGTTGCAACATGTGCCAGTCACAGTAAAAGATTTTCTGAAGTCTGCTATGTGCATTTAGCTGTCCAAAAAAATCAATGGTTCTTCACAGCCTAACATTTAGCAGAGTACACTGCAAAGTGGTCAGAATCCAGTTTCAGTAATGGGTATGAGAGCCATCTATCCCTCTTCTAAAACAGTAAGATGACAGCTGAGCTTCCAAAGGACTTGGATTAGCATCCAGAAGCCAAGAAGATCTCTCAGTTTTGATCCAGGGAAAGAAAACTAACAACTACCTTTAATATTTGAATGTCTTTTCATTGGCTACAAGGTTAACAGTGGGTACTGTGAGGAAGCGACATACTTTCAGACACATAATTTCAGGCTTGTGTCAGGCTGATTTGCTGGTGAAGAACTGTAAACATGGAACTGCAAACATGGACATGGAAGCTCAATAAGTATAGCAGTCTTGGCTGGAAAAGTGGTAGGGATTTTTTTTGTTTCAAAAGGAGCAATTTTTGCCTCCTTCGACATAAAGTTTCATGTATAATCTATACAACATGAGCGCTGGGTTTCCTTCCTGATTTTTTTACTGAAATTACAGCATTGCTAAGAAGAGAGAGTTGGCCTTGGGAATATATTCAAATCTAGCTGAAGTAAGAAATTTTAAGAGACATTTTTTTAAAATATTGTTTTTTGTTTTTTGTTTTATTTTGTTGTTGTGGGTGGGGGACCAAGGGATGATGAAGGACAAAGACCTGGGAGATCAGGAGTGGTGGGAAGATCAGAGCAAAATATAAAGCTCAAATGAGGTGACAAGTTGGACATAAGGAACAGAGTACAGGATAAAGCTGTTCTGGGAAGTTCTCCATAGCTGCCTGAACCTGCTAGTTGGCTCTCATCAGCCCAGCCTCTCTCTTACTGCTTTTGCCTCCACATTCACCGATCAGACTGAGAAACAAAATCTGAGATACTGCACCCTTAATTACAAAGGCCAGCTGCCCATGGAGGGCTCCTGTTAATATCTTTGGCTCTTCAAAAAGCTAGGTTCTGCCTTAGCTGGCTGGACTTCTGCACGAGTAGAACAGTGACACACATAGTACCAAAGCAGGGCAATACTTTCCAGTCACTACCGGTAGCTTTTGAACTACATAGTATGCTTTGTGTTCTCATTGGTGAAGAAATTAAAGGTACTGACATGCAATGTTCCCCTTAAAATATTTATTGATTCAATGAGGACTTTGGACAAGTTTGTATCAGTTTATTCTAAAAATTTTATCACTCAAGAGTCTTATTCCTCAAGAAATTGCAAGAAAAATCTTCAAAACAGACCTGTGCTAATTTCTTCATGAATGCCTGTTTGTTTCTTGTCTCTTTGGTGTATTTGCTACTTCCTGCATTGTCCATAGCACAGACCAGATATTCTACTGTATTGATACAGGAGCTGAATAGAAGCCCTAAGCTTTGTTGTGCAGCATGGTTAAGCATGTATTATTTATTGTAATTTTCTTTTATTCATGGCTGAGAAACAGTTTGGTGGGGAAAGCTTTTTTCTCCTCTGAACATGGATTGGTCTTCAATGTAATTTTAACAATGGATAGTGAATCAATACATCCATCAGCAGTCACAAGAGTAACAAAGTGATTTATTACTCATGAGGATACAGTTTAGTCTATTGTGGCCCTGCAGCATAATGAGTTTCACTTTTTTGTTTTTATATTACAGGTAGTTAACATTAATGTGAAAAGTCTTAGTTCCTGTTTTTATATGAAATTTACCATTTTTAATCTATGCAGCTATGAGATGCCTTTTCTTGAAAAATGACTTTGTTATAACCAGGAAAATATTTTGCTTAGCTTCTATATTTACATGTCTTTCTCCTCAGAGGTTCAGATTGGAGCACTGAGTTTTCTGATAACTAGGATTAATTGGAAACATGAACAAGGATGTACTCATGTTTTATAAAAATAACCATCTAAAGTTCCTTCCCATATACATATGGGATTGAATCTTGCATTGAGCAGATTAAATTCAAAAATGCAACTGCTTGTTGGAGAAACAATCAGGAGAGAAACAGTGCCTGCTGTGGAGGAGAACATGAGAGATCTACTTCAGTTGACTGAGTTTATTCACCAAGAGCCAGCAGTTATACCTTGTTTTCTCAGCAAAGCAGAGAAATTTAGCTCCACTTGCTCTTGTGCGTGGGAGCTGCCCCTGGACTTCCTCACATGAATATTGCCAGTCCTTCCATCCCTGGAGTGAGGAAAAGCTCTTGGTCCACTGCTGCAGCCTGGGCTTTTGTGTGCCTCAAGAAAATTTATTTACTGAGCCAGAGGCAAAGATAGCCCATTAATGAGTAAACATCTTTCCCCAGTAAACATCCCTTATTACTGGGGATGTTTACTGGGGAAATAAAAACAGATATTTGCTGCAGTAAATCTGAGGAGCTGAAGATAAAGGAGAGTATTAGTCCTTGCCACTTAAATTTGAAAAAAAAAAAATGAGAGTAGTTAGCTGAGAAATTGCTTTGCTTTCAGCATTGACTCTACCACTGTATTGTTATTTTTGCAGCCAGTGGTGAGACCATGAAGTTTTATCAGACCTTTTAATGCAGTGGTCTCTCTTGTAAAGGAAAGACTTGAACAACATGAGTTTCACAGAAAAAGTAGCAGGATAGTAATCTTGGAAAAATTGTGTTGGGTAAGAAATTTTATTCAAGTGTTTTTATTGAAGAAAAAAATCCTGACATAAAAACTAGCTTAATTTTTGAATAACTATAAGGAAAGAAATGTTACCAACGTTCCCCTTACTGGAGGAGCCATCTGTATTATTTAATTTCAGAGCAGTTTTACATTCCAGCAACTGGGATTTAATTACTATCTCCTTTTCTAATTCATTTTGATAACTTTAATTATAATTTCCTTCAATGGTCAATGCTTTGGGCACTTCATATAATTATAAGGAATTGCTATGTGATTTTGCATTAATGAATATTCACTGATTATAAGAATTTCAATATCTTTTATTATTAAAATGTTCCAACCAGAATAAAATTTGATGATAGCTTAAAGACAGAGTGCAGGGCCATCATTGTTTAGGTGATTGAATAAATGAGGCGATCATGTTGGTTTTCAGCTTCATATCTGTTTCAGGAAGAAGGACAGATCAATGGTCTGTTTTGCCCAGTGAAATGGAAAACATGAAAACAGTAAAGCAGATATTAATTAGAAATGGGCTGAGAGACAAGAATGAGACTTGAATTCTAAACATCAAATTTTAGGGAAATGAATAGTTTTTATTCATCTTCTAGATGCAGATAAAGAGGGGGAGGAAAAATGAGAGTGAGGAATTCAAGTCTGAGCATGGATCAGCAGTACTTGGCAATGAGAACTTGGCTCAGACCCCCTGTGTTTATTTCTGAATAGAAAAAATAATTGATGATTCTCCAGTTGCACAACTGTTCTGAATCACCATGCCATGTGAATGAGGGTAGCATAACACAGCTATACGTACTTAAGTACACTTAAGGTAAACCTGGAGGTACATTAATTGCTGCTTTTGCTTTTATGAAGTAATCTAAAAACTATATTTGGAAAGAATCTGAAATGGCAAAGTAAGCCTCTGTTAAAGTCACTGAAAGTTGCTGGGGTTTATTTTGTGGTTGTTTGGTTTTGCTTGTTTTTTATGCTGTTGTTTTTTTTTTAATGTATAGGAGGTCAGGACTGATTTATTTATTGGGTTCACTTATCTTAATCACTGGCCTCAATCTCTCATGGGTATTGCATATTGGATGGGTGAAATTTTGCTTGTTTAAAACCCATAAATAAGTATAAAGTCTGGATTTGTCAGACTGGAAAGAGTAGGACCACAACACTGGGAAGAGTTGTTTAGGTTCTCAGAGTTTCCTTCTCAGTTTTTGGCCTTGGGAGTGTTGAAAATGGTGCTCTTCTTGCTAACATATAGAACCCAGGTTTTGTGAATCAGAGCTGATTTTTTTTTTTTTAATAATCAGCTGGGTTTCAACTCTTTCTCTCCTAAAGAATACAGTCTTCTTAATGGTGGTTCCATGAAAGAATAACTGTTCAAATTGGCATGAATTGTGAATACAAATATATCTAAGTTACAAGCATGAGTTTACCTGGTTATTGGATTATGTAGAAATGGAAGACCTGCACTGTGGGAAAAGGTTTATAAATCTGAGGTTGGTTCCCTGTCTAAATATTGAAGATTTTTGGATAACAGTAAGTGTATGCTGTGCATGTGTTAGAGTTTCATCAGTGGTTGTTTTTTAAGTTGTCAGAAGCTCAGCTAACTTTGTAACAGATCCTGTAGATAACTTGTTGGCATTGAGATCATCTTGTGCTAAGGTTTATGGCTCCCTCGGTAACTACTTAATTTGGTAACTACTTTTCCAAGTTGTAGTGGAATACCAACAACACTAAATATGTTAGAAACAAAGTTTGGCATGTACTGTGAAAGGGTGTGAGAAGGAATTTCTGTTTTCATGAGAACAAGTGTTCTGTTATGAAATAAAGATAAATAATGGGAACAAACTTTGCATTTAAAAAAAAAAAAAACAAAAAACAACAAAGGCATTTTATGGTCAGTCCCAGGGAAAGCTTTCTTTCTCCCCAGCTTTTTATATTCTATTCATTGCTAGTAGATGACTATTTAAAAACATTTCCCAAGTTTGTATCTGACTTCTTGCATGTACTGAATTGACATTTGTTAGATCACATACTGCACTTTACTTAAAATAGATTTCAGGTTTGTGTGGAAATTTAAGGCTAATTTCCAGCCAGAATGGTAGTTCTTTTTTTATAAAGCATTATAGCTACAGACATGTATTTATAAAGTCGTGATCCACATTCTTGCTGATGAACAAGAAGGCTAACATTCCATTAACAGAAACTCTATGATATCAACTTTTCCCATTCCATTCTCAAGTGTGTACCAGTTTGCTCTCAAGAGTTTTCAGGAAGACCACCATTCCTGCTTGCACCCTGCTTTCTGGGACAGGGACTATCAGACTTTAATGAGGAAGGCTCATTTTGTAATGCTTCTGGGCCCCTGCTGACCTAGGAGCATCCACCATTTAGGATAAATTACTGCCATGAACTGGTGAACCTTGTTGCAGTTTGGTTTTTATTAATGGCAAATGCTGTTCTTATGCTCTGGTTTAAAACAAAACCAGAGAAAATTAGAATCCAGTTGTCATCTCTGAAATGTGGAGGAGATTAGCTTCAGATGAGCCAGCTCTGGGCTCTTCACCTCCGGAGGTGTTTGGGATGCAGCATAAAATGTGGTCTCTTGTCTCTTCTGTTTGTTTGGTCACTTCAGAGTGACAGGAGGAGAGTTCTTTACAGCCAATCTCAGCCAGCAGCTGTTTAGCTCGATGTCCTAGAAAAACATCTTGTATTTCACAGAATCATACGTTTAATAGGCAGAAGGACAATTAGATTGAGTCCAACCTCCAGCCTAACACTGGCCATGGAACTTCATCCGGTTTCAGATCATCAGTCCTCTAAACAATAAAATGTTTGTTTTACAACTTGGAGAAGGAAACAAAACATACTTTGCTTTAGTGAAAGCATCTGTGTGTGACTGGTTTATTTGTGAGACTAGTTTATGGAGCCTATTTGCACTTACTGTCATCTCCCAGACACCAGCCTCCTTCTAGCTCATGATACCATGGAGAGGCAGAAACTTGGCGTAACTCATCCTGGTCCACTCAAAAACCTCCACTTTGGGCAGGAAGCTTTCTTTTATCTCAGCTGGTGAGAATGTTTTTGGCTGTTCCACAAAAACCCCTCAGGAATAAGTTTCAGCTCTGAGTGCCTCAGCTGGGGCTGCAGCAAGTGAGGTCCAAGCCCAGCTCTGCAAGCAGAGAGCTCTGCTTTCCTCAGCTTGGGCACCCAGGCGCAGAAGCTGCAGGGCAGGCTGGCAACCGCAGAGCCTTTAGCACCCAGCTTTCCCTGCAGGGAGGATATTAACAGTTGTTCACAAGTTGAAGCAAGAGAAAACATGCATGCAAAGTCTGGAAATCTAACACTAGAAGAAAAACTTTTAGCTGTTAAGGAAGAAAATCTGCTTCAGCCAAACTGAAATCATTTGTTGAACTAACACTGTCTGCTACAAATTAGACCCCTAGCACAGTGAGAGAATGTTGGTATAATTGCATACCACGAGTCACTGAAACACTATCTCAGCATTGAAGCAAGCTGATAATTTTCTTTTTCAGAGAAATAAAAATATTTCTGCCAAAGTAAGACTTTTACTCATCATTAATGAATTTACAGTATCTTAGCAAAGGGACAGAATGTACTGCAGTGGCTGACAAGCAAATAGTTTCATAAATAACCCTCTTGACACGTGTAAGTTGTTAACATTTTTTGAGGTTTAGGCAGGGTTTGGGGCAGCAGAGAACTTATTTGTTTGTTTCAAGGCAACTGAGTCTTGTATTTTACCACTCGCCAATGGGTAGAATATTTCTGTTGTCTTCTCTTTTTCTTCTCCCTTTCCAAGCAGTCATTCCACAGTGACAGACATTTGGCTATAGGTGAGAGTTTCCAAAAACATGTCTTATTTAAGTTCAGTAAGACAGATATTATTTGATTGTTAATGCAATATGATTATAAAATGAGAATCATACCATGAGTTGTAAATAAGATTGATAGTTAAGGAACTTTGTGCCATAAATTATGTAGACAATACACACATAGAAACCTACAATGGCTGAAGTATAGTAAGTGTTCTTTAACAGAAAAAAAAAAATAGTCCCTACACTAAAGAATTTGCTATCTAAGAGGCATGAATACAAAACTGGTATTTGTAGAAGACCTGGAGTGAACTGGCAAGAAAATTCCTGTAGCAAAAGACTAATAAAACAAGGTATTTGGAACTGGAGCAGCATCCTCCGTCAGACAAGCTGAAGGATATTTCAAGGGATATATATATATAGATATATATAATTAAAAAAAAAAAAAGGCTTGAGGAAAGTGCTGAAAGGATAGGATGACAAAGTGGCTAGGAATACACACATGTATGGTGCAAAAGGAAGATACTAGTCTCTGGTGACCCCTGGCATTAAAAAACTATTTACTTTTGGCTGGTCATCTGACCTGCAGGCAGCTGGGTAGGTTGGAAGCTAGAGATGCTATCCAAATTATATTGCAGAAATGCAGTCTGAGGATCATCCTGTGGCAGTGTGCTACCCAAGCTGGGATCCTGGGTTAGAGGAGGTGTGGTGGGATTTACTGCTTTCCAAACATCCAGGAGGAAAGTTCACATCTGCAAGGAGTGATGAATAATATGCAACTTCAGTGTGATGCTGGTGATGAACCTTAGTGAAGATTATTGACTTTTCTTGGACAAAACTACTTCCAGGATAAAATTATTTGCTTTTCAGGCAGTTTTTCAATGGCAATAAGTAAGCCACTTTTTTTTTTTTTTTCAGACACAATAATGTTATTGGAGAATAATTCTTTGGTGTGAGAATATCCAAGAACATCACCTCACTCAAGAGCCAGTTTTTAAATTGTCTCTGCTAAAGCTTCAACAGACTTTCAAAGGCTTGCCTTTCTCCTTTTTCATTTAACAATCAGATGAAACTTAATGCTCCTTCTAATAATTATTTATTACACAGGAGTGCCTATCAATCTGTTGTTTTGTTTTGGTGTTGTTTTTTTTTCATCAGGCCAGGGACTATTTCTTTCATTGAAGAAATATATAATGAATACAACTCAGTGAAGCAGGAGTGATGTCCAACAATGCCAGGGAAAATCTTACCTATTTGATAGTTTTTAAAAAAATCTGGACATGCAGTAGCCACAAGGTTTAGAAAATACAGCAAAGAAATTGAGAGAGTTGGCTTTAAGTGGTGCCTCTGAACCCACAGTGGATACACATAGATGCTTGGTCTCCCCAGCCAGATTCCCCTTTCCACACCAGAAACTCAAGCAGACAGAGGAAGACATTACGTTGTTCAAGTTGTTGTTAATTTCTGACTTCACCATCCCCTGTGACTGTCTGTGGTGACACTTGATAACTCTTTTTTTTCCACTCTTTGCTTGCAGTTTTTATTGTTTTGGGGGTTTTTTTGAATTTATTTTTTTTTGCTTGTGTTGGTTTTGCTTCTTGGCCAGGTTTATCTATTGTTTACTTTACTTTTTTGGCTTTTAAGAAGCTGTTGTTTTCCCCTTGGCTATTTTTAGAATGTCTGTTGTAGTCTGATTCAAAAGAAATACTCCATGTCTCTGTATTAGGAGCTTTCTCAGATCCTTTTAATGACAGAATAGTGCATATCAACAATTTTTGAATGACCATGTGATCATCCCAGGAGAACTGGAATAGAACAAAATGTCTTAGTGAAATAAATTCTTTTGAATATAATCACCAGCTGTATACTGCAGATCAGTGAGGGTGCATGTTCTTCTAAGCTACAGAAGTTAATTGCACTAATAAGAGTGGCTCTGCTTCTGACTACAGGAATTAGTTCAGTTGATAGTAGCTGTTTGGACTGTTGTGCTGCTGTTCTCACCAGAGGGAATGTTCATCAAAAAGCAAAGCGTAGTTCAGGCACCGTGTACTAAACAACATAAGCAAGAAATGGGAAATGAAATTCTAAGTTCAGAAATATAAGACCACAATCCAGGAACCAAAGAGACAAAGCTATTTAAAAAAAATAAATTAAAAAAAAAGGTGCCTGTGTACATATTGTCTACAAATAGTGATTTTTTTAATTTTTTTTTTTAAAGAACGTGTTGTAGTTATTAAACAGCTGCAAGATTCCAGAGTGGAAAAAAGAGAATAGTTCAGTTAGGAAACACATGAAGCTGTGAACAATTTAAAGCTAAAGACACACTGTGGTTACTAGAAAGAGCAGGAAAACCTTTGTCTTGATGTGTTATGTGTACAGTAGGGTCTGTGTGGGCACAGTGACAAGAGGTATTTATTACATCCAGTGTTGATGAGACGAGAAAGCATCCTCCAGCTCAATTGAAATAAAAGTAGTGTGAAATCTGCTCCCCTTCCTATCCATGTATGCTGACGCAAGGAGTAACAGCCTTCCTTGGGGCTACAGTCAGGCACCAGATACAGCCCAACTGGGAGCGCTTGGAGCTTTTACACTAAACTCTGCCATTCCCAGTGCAGTCAGTGCAGTGATCTATAACAGGTGATTTTGCCTATTGCTTGCTCTGTATGCAGGTGACCAGGGAAGTGTGTGCAAGAGGAGGCCTTGTTCAGTGCCTGCTCACTTGCTGCTTTTCTTCTCGGGAGGGTGTGCACAGAGCTCTTCTGCTGTGTGTGTGACAGCAGCTCCTTTTTCAAAGAGCTTGTGCAGAAGAGAAGTGACAGACTTCTGTCCTGGCTCATATTCTCAAAAAAATACACATTATTATTTCATTGGAACCTGTTTATGTATCTGTGAATATCTTGAGATTGGTAACTAAATAGGACTTTGAACATGGTAGCAATTTTTAGTAGTTATTTTATGAAGCAATTTTTAGTAGACCACAACGTTCATGATGTAATAGAAAGCCATGCTGTCAAAATTTGTTTCTGTTGCAAATTTTATTAAGAATATCTGGAAATAAGGGTATATAGCTACACACAAGCTAAAGGCATACTGATAGTGCTCCTGGACTAGAAATAGTCTTCCTCTGCCCATTCTGCTCCTAATAGTCCTTTTCTAAGCATCTGCTACATGCTGTTGTTGGGACATGCTGATTGCAATGGACCTTGGTCTTTCTTATCAGGGCAGTCTTTCTGGAAAAGTAATTTTTGTGGTTCTGAGCAAGCATAGCAATAGCAGAGTGAAGGACAAGGCCTAAAAAGGACAAGTAGAAGAGGAGAGGGATGAAGTTAGGAGCTGCAGGTGGAGATTGAGGCATATTGACAGAGCTGCTTGGAGGCAGGGCTGGATAGCACAGGGGTCCAGGTCAGAGTCCCAGGAAAGCATGTGGATGCTTGCCCACTACCTTCAGCTCTGGCCAGTGCTGTCAACTACTAAGAAGTAAACTCAAAGAAATAAGGAACAAACCAAGGTATCTCCTTTAGTCTAAAAGAAAGAGTGTATGAAATCTTGCTATTTCTTCAGATAAAGTCTTAGGTTTCAGAGTTTATATTTAAAGTCATGAGGTCACCTATTATATGTTCCAAGAACACACAAAATATTTTCCAAACTTAGTACCTTTCTTGGTATTTCTCTTCTAAAACCTTGACAACAAGAATAATAACAATGTCATTTGAATTGAGTGACAGCTGAACATAGGGAAGAGGGGAGGGTGCATTAAAGTGGAGGATTCTTAGAAATTAGTGGAATATTTTGCTGTCATTGGCATACAGCAGAGAGATGATGTACTTTGGCAAATTAAAAAAAACTCCAGAGAAATGGTTTTGAGCTTATCAGCTTGTATGTGCCACCTCCTGTAAAGCAGGAAAAAACCTCTGTTTACAACACCATAAACTGGCTTATTTAAGTGATGCAAATTGCTTTGAAACTCCTGAGTGCTGTTATGGCATACTGTGCAGAAGACCTTCAACTCTTCCTGACAGCTTATTGTTTTATGCTTCAGCAAACATGTCTTGCAATTAATTATGCCTTGTAAATACCTTTAGTATACACAGGGTCACATTTCGCTCTTGGATTATGGTCAGAGTCACAATTTCATTAAGAAGCAGAGGACAGTAAGAAGTGTGCTTTTGTGCATTAGGTGGGTGCACATTTTCCTTTCTATAAATTATAGAGAGGCAGGCAAGAAGTTGCCAGCAATAAAGGTCAGGAACTGAAGCCCTACTGTTCATATATACATACCAAAACCAGTAATAGATTTATTCCATAAGTTCTTAGAATAGCTTCCATGGGCTGTCTTGTAATGACAGGATAAAAGATAATCCTCTTGGCACGTTGCCTACCCACATGTGAGTTCGGTATGCCCAGGGAAACTTACTTCTGTGTATTCCCACATTCTGCAATGAACTTAATTCTATCGTGGTGGCTACGTCTGTACTGGCGTGTTGAAATGTCCCAGGAGAGACACTAGTGCCTTTGTCTGAGACAGTTTGTCCTTCCATTTTGTTGTCCTGCCCAGGCCTCCATCTGGACTCTGCTGGCTGGTGTGTGTTAGTGAGAGACACCTGAAGGAGGGGCATGGCAGGTGACATGTAATAGGATGTAAGCGGCTGAATGTTATCACTCCTGTGAATGTAAAGGATTCTTTTCATCAACTTTCAGCTGCAGCTCATAATTCAACTTGGTATCTATGGAAACAGTGATTTCAATTTCAGGGACCAGGTGCTGGGTTGAGACTCGCCCTGCTCCAACCTGCAGGAGTAGAAGTGTCCTTCACAGTGTGTTTCCCCATTGCATGTAGAAAGTGCCTAGTAAATGAGCTAATTGTATTAACTTGACATAACTAATGTTAAATGGATAAATCTGACTTCCAAGGAATACAGCTGTAGGCTCACTTTTAACCATGCCTGTTTTCTGTTGTTGGTCAGTCATGCTGTAGGAACCACCCCTAAATTTCAACATAGCAATAGATTTTATGGGAAGGCCTGTATTACAGTGATAATTAGCTCTATATTAGGGGAGAAATCAATAATTAGTTAAGACAGTTTAATATGGGCAGTAGCTGCTAAAATCTGTTATTGTTATGTGTGTAACTTGATGAATGTATCCTGGGCATGACCAGGATGTGCTGTATGTAGCAAGGTGATGTTTGTCTTTTGTGCTATGAGGAAATTCCTAGGGACAAATGAATTCAGCCAGCATCTTCAGTGTGCTCCCATGTGTCACATCATGCTGTTTTGTTGTAGCAACTTGAAAGCTGCATTTAACCTCCTTGTTCTTCTACAGTTTCAGGAACATGTTAACATTCAAGCTGAGCAGAGCATTAATTCTGTATGTCATGAAGATGTGTGTTAGCACGATCTGACTTGCTATTATGGCTTCTGGTTCAGAGTCCCTGGTCAGAAAGGCAAGACAGTACTCAGTGTGCTGCCAGTGCTCGTTGTGCTTCCATCCCTAGCTATGCTTACACACCAAGTTCGATGGCACAGGGAAGGTGCTGAGGTACAAAGGAATTTATATGATTAAATGCAACAAAATCAATTCAGTTTTGGAAACTGCTAGATTCCCAGACAGTGTAGGGTCCACTTGCTGGAGGAAAACTTCTAGACACAAAAATGAACATAGGGGTGAAATTTTGCTAAAATACATACACAAAATAATGTACCCAGCACAAAGAGCGAGCCTCAGAATTTTGATGTGAATTATTATGCATTTTTCAGGATAGTTCCATAAAGAATGACATTGGTAGATGTAAGATAACTTGGAGTTTAAACTGAGAGGAGAAGTTTCTAAGGCTTCACTTGTATGATATCAGTTAGCAGACAGAAGAGGAGAGATTTATTAAAAAGCTGTGTTTTGCTGTATAACTACAAAAGTATCCATCCTACCATGCAGAGGAGATGAAGTAGAAAAACATCTTTTTCAGCTTGAAAAATACTGTCATAAGTTGAATCAGTTAAATTATTTCAGCTCTGCCTACAATAGAAAGTAGCTCACATCTTTGAATTACAATTGCATGGTAATGTGAACTGCAGTTTGTCTCCTTATTAATGCAATATAATGAACAAAATATGGAAAACAATGATACATTAGTGTTTGCTACTAGTTTCTAGGAATTCAAAAAATCATTGGCCACAATGGATCTTTGAGCAACATCTGGCTTGACTTTGTTATTAAAATATAGTGCCTTAAACTGAAAACTTATAAGATTGATCTTGTTATTTGAGAGCCCGCAATACTGTTATAGCATCTAGTGAAGGAGTCTTCATGTATTATAGCACATTGGGAAATACTTCTCATAACTAAATGACTTACTGGATCCCAAAATAAAGGGACGCTTTGTGCTAATTACTGAGTGTTTACATTAGCAATGCCAAACCCATGTGCTGAAAAGTGAGTTCAGAGCCCAGAAAATTCATGAAATGAACTTCTAAGTCATGAAGAAAAAAAGAAAACAATGTAGGTTGTTTTTTTGCTTTGCCTTTTTTGGAGAAAGGATATAAGGCTCCTTGTGTCTTCAAACCTTTCACCACAAACACATAGCCTAGAAACTTTCTTCTCAACTGCTGCTGGCTTGCTTGTGTAATTACACAACACATAGGACCTTAAGGAGGTACTATGCAACTTGCAAGAAAATCATTAGATTTGGCACCATAGTCCAGGCAGACACATACACTGTTAATCCAAGGAAGCTGAGAGCTGGTTGTGTCAATAACATCCAGAGCCCAACTATATTATTTTTAGTTGCCTTTTAAATATCATGAGGCCACACGAGAAAGGAGGTGGGATAAGGAGACAAGGCAGCTGCAAAATCAGCTTTTGAGGTGATAGCCTGCTGCCAAGCTGGGAGACAGCCCAGCCCACAGTGTTAGCCAAGCAGGTGCAGGCAGGGTCTGAGTACAGATTGGAGGTTGTCTGGGCATGGCAGAGGGGGAGGTTGGAGAAAGCATGAACATGAATCTAAGGATGATGAAAAACAACCCATGAAGTACTTGGACAGGTGCTTTGAATGTCAGTTTGGCCTATGGATATTGTGAAGAACAGCTTTGTGTGCCATCAGTCCACACACCCTTCTGATCAACCTGTAATGCTTTCCCACCCAGTTAAATCAGACTTGCCTGACAGCCACCCTAGAATTTAATTTTCATTCACCCAATTTATGGCAATGTTTGTGTGACTCATAGAATAGATACAATAATTATCTTTAAGTGGCCTTTTTGAAACAATAATTTCTTCCCTTCCCTTGCTGTGTTTTCCTATTTGCACTTCTAAAGTACTGGCTTTTCTCAGGACATGAAACAAAAAATTCTTGTGTTAGTCTGAGCCTGCCTGGAAGGGGGAACAGAAACCCACCAAAACATTAGGACTGCAAGTTCAAGGGCCGGGAGAGCAAAGAGACACTTGGACTACAAGGCACTTGAGACAAAACCTGGCAGATACCAGGTTTAATGCTAGGTGAACTTGAGTCTGAACTTAGATACAAAAATGGAAGAAGATTTTCTGTCTTTTGTGTTCTTTCAGGAGAAAACAAATATCCCCAAAACACAAGAGAAAATGTGCATTTTCCACGAGATTAGAGTATGTAAACAGACATGTCATTAAAATTTCATATTGAGCAAGTGTTACATCTGGGGCATATGAAGTGTGACTCTGTAACATAGCAGAAGTTTATCAGGAAATAGAACTACTAAGATTTCTGTAGTTCTATCATTATTTAGTTATCTTTGCTAGTAATGGGTCATGGATAAACAATTTAATATTGTCTGCTATTTTTATGTACTGTGTACATGGCTAGAAAGAACCATTAAGCATAAATTCTGCAGTCAATAAAATGATTTGTAACCAACTCTCAACCACCAGCACATTTAGTCAAAAAGCAGTGTGCTTCTGTTAATTTTATTACAGTCCCACTGCTTTAGAGACAAAAACTAAAAAATATCCCCAAATGAAAGCAATTGGTTTGTGATTGCATTTGCTTTTCCTGTCGATCACCACTGCTTTGCAAGTTTATCTCAATTAGATGGGTTTTTAGGCTGATTTCCTTTTGTTCTTTCCTACACTTTGAGTACCTTTTGAGAAGAATGCTGGTAGTGTGCTGCTGGCTTGCTTGTCCTCAGGTCTGGTAGGCACAGCTCAGGAGCAAGGAGCCAGCCCCTTGCAAGGCCAGTAGGGCTTCTGGAATCAGCACCAATCCACAGAACTCTGTGTTCAAAATGAGCTGTCAGAAGCACTTCTGCAGTTTGTTTAACGTTATTTTAGAAGATATTCCTTTTGCTAAGCGAGTTTGTCTCAGCTATGACAGACTGAACATGCATTTTGAATGTATTTGATTTATCCTTTCAATCTACTTAATTTCTGAATTAAGGTTGTAACCTTAATTGTATTTGTGCACATGCACAGCAGGGTGTACAGAATGGGGACACTTATCAAGTTAACTCACTCCAGAAAATGATATTTTATGAACTGGAGTTTTGAAAACCTACAAACATAAATGTAGGGAAATAAGTAAATTATGTTGAATAATGAAAATAATTTGATGGCCCATTAGAATATTTTCTATTAGAATAGGAAATCCTACTTTAATTGCATTCTAGTACATACCCAGGTTCCCTTCAATTTAAATACCACACAGGACTCTGCTAGGAAGTTTGACATTATGTGGTTTTGGCACATGGTTGAGAGAGTTGTCTATGAACATCAGACCTTTTTCAAGAGCAGAATTTTAAGTACATTGGCCTTTTCCAGAGAAGAATTAATGACTTCTGGTCATTACAGCATAGCAGCTTATTTCAAGCACATGAGCTATTGAACATTTGCAGAGAATCCAGAAATTGGTTCTATCATCAGTATTAAATAGATCTTTGGAAAGAAGAGCTCATCAGCTGGGTGCACTGCTGCTCTCCTGAGTGATAGTTATAGGTGGCTCTTCAGTATGAGTTAGCATGATGTGAGTTTCCTCAAGTAGTTTTTACAGTACAATCTCATTATTGAATGTTATCTATTAAATACCCAGTACAAGCAAACAGGAATGCTGCTTAGTCACAAAAATATTGAAAAGGAATGATGTCTGCTCATTTTCCCTTTTGTGACTGCTGGCTAAAAATATTCCCAATAGCAAAATTTCTTCTTTCAAGTAGATAAGTTTATATACCAAGGCAATGAACTGTGTCAACCAAGTTTAATAGAAATATTCAACAAAGTAATATGGACAGTGGCTTGATTTTGTTTTGTGTTGTTGTTTTTTTTTTTTCAGTTCAAGTGGCACAACATTCCTTTGCAGTCTTATTGGCTTCAAGTTTTTTCCAGGAACTCTTTGGTTAGGCAGTGTTTTGGAAAACAGCACTGTTTCTTGTCTGCTGAAAGGAAAAAGGTTGCAACATCGAGTGGCAGATAGTTCATGACCCATGAAAACAGTCAGTACAAAGAAATAATATCAGCAAACCCACTTTTGCTACTTTCAATATTTACTTTTTAGTGAGTATCAAGAAACTTGCTGGTAGTACTACCCTATGGTTACAGAAGAAAGAAAGGATCTTAAAATGCTTTACTAGGAATTACACAGTGATTGTGTCCTGCTGCATCCCTTGTGTCTCAGCCTGCTCCTCAGAGAAGTGTTTGCTGGGTTTGCTGCACTGCAGAGCACAAACTGGCCTCAACTTCCGTCCAGTTATTCAGAAAAGAAATGTGGCCTTTGTAAGTGTCCCAGAAGTTATTTCAAATACAGAGAAGCTTCCTCACTTGCTACTGTTTTTATCTTGTGCTGCTCTCACTAATATGAGCACAGGGCATGACCTAGAGCTTAGATTACACATGAATGTTCTTGGGTCACTCTCCAGTCAGGCAGTAGTCAACTATGTTGTGTATTTTTTATCAAAGGTATTTATTAGCAAAGTTTCTTCATTCCCTGCCCACCACAGATTGTGCTCAGTCTACATTTCACAGTCCTTTGGGAAGTCTCCCTGATGAGGGTGGTGATGACAGTTTTTAAACCTGGGTAGTGTCTCCCTCTATAACTGCAAATATTGGCAAGTGCTTTGACTCTTCTGTCTGGGCCTGATGGTACCATAGAAGCTAGAGACTCCAATATGACAAAGAACTTTCTTGCTTCAGGAAGGCATCAGTTCAGTTATTGAAGTCAGCAGCTCTTTGAAATAAATGCAATCAAGAACTGAAATGGATCAGAAAGAAATGAAATCAAGATTCATCTTCTAAATATATTTGATAGTGAATCACATTTTCTTAGGCTTACAAAGGTTGTCAAGTAAAGCCATAGCTATTATTTGCTACATGTGGTTTCTATAATGCAAATGGAATACAATCTACTGATAATGTATGAAATCTCTTTTCCTGTTTGTTGGGTTTTGATTTCATCTCCACTTACAATTCCTGACTTTTGACTTATTTAAACACATCTCCTCTGCCTGCCAAATCTGCCTGTGCCTCTTTCTCTCAGGGAGCATTTCAGCACTTCAAAGCCCTTTCTCTGTAGCCAGTGTTTCCTCATGTGGGTTCTTGTGGTATTATTTTCTGTTCTGTCTGTCTGGGCATCTGAGCAAACAGGGTAGGTTTTTGTCCAGAGGAGGGTTAGTTTGGATTCTTGGAAAAAAACTTGATTTCTTTAATCCTAAATTTTCTAAAGAGAAAGGATGTGTCCAATTTCCTGTGCACTTCTGCAGCCACCTGTCTTGGCCCTGGCACTGGTTTTAGCTTTCATTGGAGGGCATGTAAACTGCTGATGTAAAAGCTGCATATGCAAAACTAAGATAAAGGGTGAAGATTAGATCTAATTTTACTTAGGGATCACTCATGAGGAAAAGAAGTGTGGAAAGTAACAGACATTACATTCCCAGCTGATGTGAGTATTTAATGAATTTTCTCCCTGCTTTTCAATTATACTTCAACCTATACAAACTTCTGGCATCTGCAACATTCCATGGCAAGGAATCCAAGCTCATAATATGAATAGTATAATCATTTTGAATCTGCTATTTGCTAGTTTTGCTATATGTTCCCTTATTCCTGTTTTGGAAGATCCAGTGTGTAATCAATCATTCCTGCTTTACTCCTTCTATGCCATTGATGGTGAACAGCTCTTTGTAGCATGTTTCTTAAGCTTTTCCAGGCTGAGGCGTCCTAGTCTATATAAATATTCCTCTACAGAGGCAGACCTGTAACTTTCAGCAGCAGCTGTCTTGCCAAAGGGGCAAGAAGGTGATTGCTCAAGATTTAGTTAATAACAAAATCCCAGCCAAGGATTGGGGTTTGAGTTTCTATGCACAAATCTTTATGCTTAATTCTTCAATACACACACTGACCAAACCTTCAGTTTAAAGCTGTCCTGCTGCTGGTCAATTGTTATTTAATTTTCATGCTTGAGAAATAACTGGCAAAAGTGACATAGTCTATCAGAAAATTCTCAGTCCTCAAAATGATTTTAAAAAATTGATTTGGTGGAAAATTGGCAGGAAAGAAAATCAATCAAAATGTCATGACTTCATAAAGTTGAATACCCTGAGGATTTTGTATGCTAGAGCCACCTGAGCATTACCTGCAGGTATGCACTGGTACTGTTAACAAAAATAATTGAGGATAAAAATATTGCTGCAACTTGTTAACATTTCCATTAAGTTGCATTAATTTAACAATATGTACAATTTCACAGTCTAATTTTGCAAGGTAAAGATGTAAGGTTGGAAACTTTTTTTTGTTCCATTAAAATTAGTGCCACTAGTCATCTCAGCTATTGAGGTAGCTTGGGAAATTTTAGATATCTTTTTCTAATAATAAAATATTAAGAAAATTGACTTTAAAATGTTCCCAGTCTAAAAAGTGGCTACACTAGCACAAATGAATGATATTTAAACAGACGAAAAAGATAAAATCTTAAAAATAACTCCACTGCTAGACATTACATTTCTTGGTTCCATGGCAAATTCATAGTTCTTTTAATTCCCATTTTTATGTTAATAAGTGCTTTATTTACTGTTTTCAGTGTATTGGGTATTTAAATTTATAGCATGAATAGTGTATTTTTAAACTAGTTTGCTACAGTATTAATAGTTCAGCTCTGTTTTCATCCTGCCTTGGTCCAATCCCAGCATGTTTTCTAGTGCTAAAATTCTTACTGATAATCAAGTTCTTGCTTTTCAAACCAGGTCATTTGCAATTAAATGCTAAAGTAAAAGAGGGTTAAATATTTCTGGATCATGTTTTGTTTGGTTTTTTTTTTTCACTGGTGTTTTCAGACAAATCTTCCTTAATATAATAAGCAGTAATACCAGGAACTTGAGAAATCCTGTACTGCAGAACAGCTGGGACCATATGCTGCCCTACATCTTGGACAAGCCCTTGTGCTAATACAGCAGCTCCCTGACAACTTGTGAACATGCAGAACGAAATGCTACTATTTGCTTCTTAATCAGTTTGTTTCAACACCTCTTTAGTGAGTCTTGTATCTCTAGAGAACACAGACTGCCTGGAAAATCGTGTTGTTCAATGCTTAACTAACATGCTCCAAACACAATTCAGTGGTTTATGAAACAATCCTATTTAAAGTTGAGTGAGTGACCAAAATATGAAACGGGAAGCATCTCAGTGATGCAAGCAGTTGACGTGGAAACTTACTCAGGCCAACAACTATTACTTTCCACCAAACCTGTCAAAAATCATAAATATTTAGTGTCATGAGCAGCAAATACTTGAGTGCTGCACTTAAGAAACCATCTGGCACTTTTCTTTCCTATGTGAAGAGGTTTTTGAGTATTCAGAGTTCAGTCCTCTGTTGGTGACAAGGGAGGGATTTTTTCCTGTAAAAGTCAACTTGATCTTTGAAGATCTGACACTGCTTTGTTGAACACATCTGCTGCTATTGTCACAGAAATACATAAAACTTGCAAATTGCAGTCTACAATATGTTTTTGAAGGAAAACTAGAAGTACCATTTTTTGTGGTGTTTACAGCAAGCTAAACATTCTCTGTGCACTTCAAATCAGCTGAAAGAGAAAACAGTGTTGTGACAGTATCTGTATCCATGCATCAGTTTTTACTGTGAAACTAAGTGTCAGAGTCAGGCATATGGTCTGATAGGAACTGCTTGTCCTAAACATGCCTCTCTATGCAGGAAGGACCTGTTGTTTACTGGCTGTTCACAAGGGTGCTCATAAATACAGTTTTCCCAATTCTGTGCCTGAATAAACCCAATGAATTTTCCCCCATACTGTAAGTGGTGACTTCCAGCACATTTTGCCACATTTTAAATCAGTTTTGGAGTGCAATTTCTTAATGTCAGCTGAAGCACAGAATATCCCATGACCTTGGATGGGACATTTGGTGTACTGAGTTACACTTTCTGCTCACTAGTAGGAAGGGGCAGTAGGATGTATTCATGCACCCTCTGTTTTTGAAGCTGTCTTCCATCCTCCCTGCAGTGTCACATCTGTTTCTGTTAGGCCCAATGCAGACACTAGACAAGAGTAAGTTTGTCTTGTGAAATACCAGCCTCACCTGAGCTCACGTTTGATCTGTTGGAAATATTCTGTATTTAAGTATTGGATTCTGGCACTAATTAAATCCGAGTATAAATATTCACATTTTCACTTATGTGTGTGCTTGGGAAATGAAATAAGATGATATTGACCAAAACACCCTTCAAATATGCTGCTTTGCTCAGCCTGATTGCCAGGATCTGCACTGGCCTAGTTTCATTGTTCCACCTCTCACTAGATACAAACAAGTAGCTTTCCTAATGGGAGTACAGAACCCTAGAATCCCAGAATGGTTTGGTTTGGAAAGGACCTGAAAGATCATCTAGTTTCAACCCCCCTGCATGGTCAGGGACACTTCCCACTAGTCCAGGTTGCTCAAAGCCCACAAAGAAAGAAACATGACCTACAAAAGTAGATCAGCAGTGGGAGAATAAATCAACTTTTAGAAAAACTTGTGCTTCCTGGAAAAGACAGAATCTGAGGATGTTCTAGATTACTGCCCTAAAAAAATCAATGAGAAAGAACACACATTTTGAAGGCAAAAAATGTTGCTGTGCGAGCACAAACTGACACATCAAGTTAATCTGATCGTACCTTGAACTGTTGACAAAATTGCAGGGCAAGATACTCAAATATGACTGCTTTCCAAGAAAATGCCTTTGTAAATTAAGTATTATGAAATATTTAATATGGTTTCTGTCAACATTTAAAGATACTAAGTGGTAATAGCAGATGTCATAGAAACCTCTGTCTCATCATCATAGCTGTTTCTAATAAAAATATTTCAAAGACAAGCTCCAACTCGTCCCTCTTCTAACTCCCCCACTCCCTCAGGACTGAGGATCACTGTGCTGTGTTATTTTTTGTTGGGTGTCACACAGAAAATATGTCAGGCACAGGTTGAGAGAAATGGGTTTATCTCATTGCTGAGGGGTATAGATCACAAGCATATTTCTGACATATCTTGCTGCTTAAGTTGCATGGCAGAGAGTTGAGATATAACTTTGTAGTGATTCCAGAACAGCTTGTGTAACCTTTGGATCACATAAAATGTTGTTTTCACCCTTCTCAGTTGTGTAATAAATAAAGGAACAAGAAGTGAGGAAATGCAAATAATGTTATCAGTGAGAGTAATGAGACCCTGAAAGTGCTTCTGAGAGATCTGGTAGTTTCTTTGTCTTAAAGGACTATATATTATAAATAGATGTCTGTCCATAGGCTTAAATTTGGCTCTAGTTTGTTGAGCTTTGTGCAGGAATTACTGTAGGAAACACAATTAACTTGACTGCACTGGAATATGAGTGTATGATCTGAATAGTATTTCCTATTTTTAACATTTGAGACAATGTGTACCCAAAGGAGGTTTATATATTAACAAAATCACCACTGGAGGTGTTTCATAACCAGTGAGAGGTAACCCTCAAAGGACTGAATAAAAAGTAATTGACACAGGAAGAAGGAGTCACTATAAAGTGTGTTTTGCTCTAAAGCAGAAAAAAAGCTCACGTTCCATCCTGCCTCCACCTGTCACAAGGTTAACTATTTCCTGTTAACCGCTAAATTAAAGCACAAAAATAAATGCTGCAGCTTTATCATTTTTATCAGTCACACTTGAGCTTATTCTTTCTCATTTATATTAAGTATTAGATCACCTGAAAACTTGACATTGAAGAAGTTCAGTTAACAGAAGAAATACACAAATACTGTCTTAGAGGAAAGGCCCCAGGAAAATAACTGGGATGGAAGCCAAAATCTCTGCATTCTTCCTGGTGTATTTGTCCACAGTCTTAATTTAATTAAGCCTAATGGGATTCATGAATGATCCCAAAGATTTTGTCTCCACTATCTCAATCAGATAAGCCTCCACATACCTGTAGCCCCATTTCCAAGTGGTTTTTGTAATTAATTTTCTTAAATAAGTGTACTTAATTCACACCATTTATTTTACTTTCCTATTGCCCAATGAAGTAAAAAATGCAACTTGAGTTGAAATTATCTTGGCAGTCATTGTAACTATTTCTTTACTTGCTCTTCTGATTAAAGTTTTTTATTGGGCTTGTCTTCATAAATCTTTCTATTTGCTCTTTACATTAACCTTGCTGGTTTTCAGCACAGGTGGAGCAAAAAATACCAACTAGTCTGCTGTACCTTGTACTGGAAGTACCTGTCATTTTAGAGATACTGCAGAGAGCTCTTTCTTTGTTTAACAGTAGCCTTCAAGGACTGAGTAGACCGTATGATATGAAATTATTTATATGCACAAAGTGATTTGGATTTTTGTCTGTTGAGCAGTTTGCTAATTTGCATATTAATATTACATTAAAATAAGATTTCTGGCCACCAAACCCCTCATTAAATGCTAACTTTGCTCATCTGATACTGATGTATCAGATGATGACACAGATACTCATCTGATGTCTATTTTTCCAACCTCTCCTAACACAGATACATGTGGAACATGCAGCTCTCTGAGGAAAGGCAAAAGTCTGAATAAAGCTCAAGACTTCATCACCAAGGTAAGCCATAGCTGGCAATCCAGCTTCCTGCAGTTGCCTGCCAAGACATCCCAGCACCTGAGCTTCTCTCTCTTTATAGTTATAGCTGTGGTACTGCTCTGCTCTCCTAGAAGCATTTTTCTTCCTCTTTTACTGGGATGTGCACATAAATACAAGTGCACATAACTGACATTTAAATTAGAACTGCTTGTGCAGAGAGGAAGGAGAACTTGGAGACATTCACCCCTGAAGCAGGCATGGCCCTGAGAAAGATGTTCTGACTGTGAAGCCAGATGTAACATGAAGGCAGGTCCTGCTTTGGTTGGACCAGAAATATCCAGAGCTTTTTTCCAACTGATACATGCAGAGGTTCTTTTATCAGTGGCACTTCTGTATTTGTTCTGGGTGGACAGATCTAACTTCTATTATTTGAAATGCTGTGGCTTTAAATAATGTGTTTTCTTCTGGGTAGTCTCATCTCTTTGAAATACCCTGTGTTCTGGAAAAAATGCCTTGTGTAGGTTTTGAGGAGCCTGGATTTGCTGCAAGAAATGCCATATGCTACACTTTAGAAACTACAACACTAGCACAAAATTCATGGTTGACTGTGTTGGCCAAATATCAGATGAACTCTGTATCTGAATACTGGAGATTTTCCCACTGTTTCCAACTTCGCAATTTCTGTGTTTTTAGTTATTTATTAGTAGACACAGGTTGTTTATAGATGCTATTTTCTAGGAAATGTTCAACAACAAACAGCCCTCTGCTCTCCCCTGCCCTTGTCCTCAGATGCCTTAGTTCTTATTAGAACTATTTCCTTTTCCCTGGTGAACATACGTTTTTCATCCACCATTACAGTCAGTGAAAGAATTTCCCCCTCCCACTCTCAAAATGATTTTGAGTACATATAAATGAAAGTTATATTATGTTTTGGATGAAACAAATTATGTCCTGCTATTCTTGAGATGTTTCAAATATTTCTGCAGAAATTATGTATTAATCTGTATACAGAGAGATGTTTGAAATTATTTGTATGTTGGAATGAGTTGCCTGTGTGTATATGTGCATTCACTTAACCTGCTATGACAGAACCACCCTGCTTTAAAGTTGATGAAGGCAATCTGTGGTAATTAAGGAAGCACATTTTTTTTTAATAGCCAAAATTCTTTTCAGAACTTCTTAAAGATGTTGCATTTTTCTTAGTTTATGTTGTTAATGCTGAAATACGCTACAATAATTCAGCTTATTCTTTTAAC
Organism: Apus apus; assembly: GCF_020740795.1. NCBI lineage: Eukaryota > Metazoa > Chordata > Aves > Apodiformes > Apodidae > Apus > Apus apus. The sequence goes on along the minus strand of NC_067294.1, from coordinate 11,440,045 downwards.
ATAATACTTAAACCATCAAAAACATTAGGGATGACTTTTAAACATAAACTATTACATTGTAAAAATATGCAAACATATATTCTCTAGGTATTTTGAGACACTAGTTAAGTAGTCAGAGATTAAGAAAAAAAACAATCCCATTAATATTACAGGGATCTAACTGTACTTTTCTGTCTCTGGCAACAGCAGTTGCTATGAAAAATGCTTTGGCCACTCTCCTGTCATAAGGGGATGAATATTATAAATATATATATCGTTTCAGAAAGTGTCAATTTTCTTTCCCTATTATTTTTGCTGGTGAAATCTGACTGATATTCTGAATTGAATTTTGTATCTCAAAACTTTCTGTAATTTTATGATAGGCAGTGCTGCTCCAGACTTGATTCTGGAAAAATGTCACCGTTCAAAGATTTGTTAACAGAAAACTTACTGTCGTCTTCCAAACAATGATATGACATACAATGTAAATAGAACATGTCTTTTGCATAACGATGTGGAATATCTCATCCAACCGAGAGATTGTGGTGTTAGCTCCACATATAAACAGTTCCTTGGAGCATGACTTGTGCAGCCTCTGGAGGGAAAACTCCTATGCATTCAGGGAGGAAAGTCCTGCTGCTCCTCACAGATATGCTACCTCTGTTGTGTGGAGATCATGGTCAGCACAGAGATGTTAGAGTCATGGCTTTTGGCTTCTTCTGTCATCTCTCACAGGTTTCTGGGTGGTCCAGCTCATGAATTGTATCCATCTGTAATATAACCATTCTGGTAGAAACAAATTGCAACACAGTTGTCCTTTTCCATAGAGACTTTTTAAAAATCAAGATTTAGAATTTTCTATTATTTTTTTTTTTAATTTTTTTTTTTCCCCGTACTGGAAGAGTGTGTTGCAAAGATAAGGACTATAACAGAGGGCTTGTGCTTATACTCATCCTTGTGGAATTTTATGAAGATCCCAAGTCTTCAGCAGTGTTCACAAAGCAGGGTTTTACTGGGGAAAAGCTAAGGGAACATCCATTATTGTATTAGCACTTCCCAGAGCATCATGAGCTCCCTCCTCACAGTGTAGGAAGCTGGCTACATGAATGCAGTGGTGCTTTATATTCAGTTTAGTGCTGCCTATATCCTATATTTACACACAAGAAAAGCACTGGCTGATGCCAGCTTTGTGAAGGGCTTTCTGAGGCAAAGTTGAAGCTGCAACATGGGACCTCCCTTTTCTCCAGCCTGATTTCTCAGTCACCCTTATTCTGCATTTAAGGTATGGGTTTACAGGATGCAAAAGGAAAAATCAGAAATACTGGCAGTTAAATTCAGCAGCAGAACATCTCATGTCTATTTTTAGTTTGAAAAAGTGGATTTTCTTTTCTGTATGCTGAAGTTGTGCTGTCGAAGCCCTGCTGGTCATGTACATGTTTTCAAAAACTTTGTGAACAAGTAAATGTTAGCCGTGCTTAGATAGACCTTTGGCTTAGCTTCTGACCTTTTTGTGGTTATTTTTGGCAAGAAAGTTCCATAGAATAATAAGCAGTGGGACTGAAACTTAGTAAAACTGCAGATGGGATAAAGAATAGCTATGCTCTGGGTTGATGAAAGCTCTCTCAGAGGACTTTTCCCAAAGGAGGTCTTTCTCTTCTTTGGGCTGCACTTCACTGCCTGTCACCTCCTATAAGCTGAACCCAAGAGGCAGCTCTACTGCACCTGTGAACCTCAGCCTGGGAAAGCCAGCAGGCTCTCAGCATTTCTTTTAGCTTCCTCCATGAGTGTCACCTGCCAGATTCAGAAGGTGATGACGTGCTGCTTTACAGCATCCCAGAACTCTGCTCTGTGCCTCTGAGCCAAAGCATATATTTGCTCAGAACTGCAGATGCCTCCTATCTTTATTGAGCAGCTATTTCAGCCCAAAATGAAGACTGCAGTCCCAGAAGACCTTAAAAGAAGTTTTGTGAAATGTTAGATAAGAATAGCCCAGTACAGCGAAATGTGTGATGCACACAATTGATCTTTGGCCTGCTTACATTTCTTTCTGGGAGAGTATCTGTACATAAACACTGTGTGTTGGACTCCTTGCCAGCTGCGTATATTGCCCTTAAGAATTAATCATCAGCCTCCTGTACACAGAGGTTTATGGTGGAATTCATTTCCTCTGACTGGAGATATCTGTCATGTAGACATCAGCTCTGAGCGCTTTGCCTGGGTTACACTTACTAGCAAACCAGACCTTTTTGGAATGATTCCTCACCTCCTAAATTAGAAGTCTAAAATATGGAACAAATTGCTCTTTAGGAATGGCAGTTTCTCCCCTCTGGTACTGAAGGGAGTCTAGATAACTAACTCAGATGCTGACATCTGTTTCTTGGCTTCTAAATGTGGGCCAGATGAATGGGCTTTCAGTGTGGAGCTACACCAACTCCACACTGGCAGAACTAAAGACACCCAAGAATTTAACCTGTGTGAAGGACAGATATTTTGGGACTGATGCAGTGGAGCAGCGCAGACTTGTGCTCTTCTTTTCTTTGACACTGAATAGGAGAGCTTTCCAAGGAGAGCATTTGTTTTGTCTTTCTCATCCCACGCATCCCACACCTGTGATGACCAGCACCTAACCCGCAGCACACCACAGAGGATTTGGTGGTTTTCTCTCAGCATCAGTTTCAGCACATTATTTCCCATGGCATCCTGAAGGGTCTCCCAGGATGCTCTCTGCAAACAACATGCTATTAATTACTGCTGTGAGGGGTCTGAGGGTGACCCAACCAGCCGAGGATTGGGCTACGTGCAGCTGGACTCCAACCAGAAATGCTCATCTGTCCCAAGGGTATTGCTTGTGATAGGGGACGTGGTTTTATCATCTGGCTTGCAGCTGTTGGCTTACTGTCTAACTAGGGATTTAGAGTGAATAATCCTCTCTACTTGCATAGTGCCAAATCACACTGGTGTGAGAGCTGGGGAACAAGAGAAATGCTGGACCTGTATATAATTATGTTCCTGCTCTTATCTGCTTTTCATCCATTGATCTCCAAGTGATTAGTGAAATAGGCCAGTAATGCTACCTCAATTCCATGTGTCCCAGTGGCAAAATGGTGGTATGAGTAGATGCAAAACACAATATCTCTGAGTCCCAGGCAACTACCCTATCTGTGACAGTATTTTGAGAAGGTCTTATTAGTCAACATTTTTTTTCTGTTTTCTCAGTGTTTGGTAGTACATTAAGATTATTTTTTTGCTTGTTTGTTTTAAATACAGATGTCACTTTAAATTAGAGTAAGGGTAAGTAAGAGCAAGGCAGTGGAATTCCCATATAAAAGAAAAAATAAACAAAAGGGCACTGTTTTATCTTTAAAACTATTTGTTTCTCCTCTCCTGAGCTTAAAATATCTGGCTATAATTAAATATCCTCCTTTTAAAGTAGGGAGCTGTATTCACAGGTTTGGAGAGGCCAAGAGGCAAAGCCAGGATGGGTGAGCATAGTTTCTCCAAGCCCTCTGGTGAGAACCATGATATTGCCTTTGCTTCAGTCTGCAGACAGTTTCCCAACAGGATACTGAGCTATTTGTACACATGCTGATGCACAACTAGAGTCTATATGCTAAACTATTTTTAATATATTCTGTAAACTTTATTTAAAGGCACATATACACAATTAAAGAAGTCTTCACCATTTTGGAACTTCTTTTATGATCCATATTCACTCTCTGCTTCTGTCCAAGTCTCAGTGCTCTTTTCTCTTGCTGCTGTTTTATAAAGAGGAAGGGTTAAATGAGTGTCTCCTGTGACAGGGGAGGTAAAGTGCAGTCCTCATGAGCAGGTATTCACCATTTGATTTGGTGAAGGGTGAAGGCTCTTGCTTGAGCCAGGCTAGTGCTTCAGGTTTGTCACGTGTCTATCAGTCTCTCAAGAACTTGACAAGCATCCTGATGAGAAGCAGATGACCTGTCAGAAATGTGTAGGTTAGATACCACTCTGTTTTCTCTCCTAGGACTCTCTGGGACTGTTCTCATTATTGTAGTTGCACCTAAATTAAGTGGGAGTCATAAGAGGTCTAACTGCAGCTCATAACCTCTTTCTCCTCCTAGCTTGAGGTTGTCAGATTCTGGGAGAGCAAGGAAGGCCTGGGTGGATCCATGATTATAGCATCCCAGCAAAATCTCTTCCTGTTCAGCACTAGATACCCAAACAGATGGAAGGCAGAGTGGGCACCTGTCCGTGTTGCATCCTGTTTGGGGCAGGAATGTTGGCCTGCCATCCAGGGCAAATACTCCTCCAGAGTGAGTGGTGGCAAGAGCAGGCAGGTCAATCTGCTGGGCTCATCCTGCCAAGTCACAGCCTTATCTTCTGGCTATCTCAAGGACAGGAAACTAAGCAGGACTACCAGCATATGGTAGGATCCAGAAACACCTCTGATGTGTTAAAAGAAGCAGCAGCTGCCTTCTATTCCCCTTGCTCCCCTCCTAAATATGTACAAAAAAGTCTGTGAAACATTTCCAAATGTACAACTCCAAATACATCCACACATTCCTATGCATGCAACCAGCAAGTAAACAGTGTGTAAAAATAAACCTAATAAACCAGAAAACTTTGATTTGCTTATAGATGAGAACCAAGATGCTGATGCTACACAAGACAAGTAATAGTTGTGTTCATTTTATTTTTTTTTTTAATTCAGAGATGTTTTTTTATAGGAAGATGTTGAGAAACATTCCTTTTTCCAGGCTTTAAGAAATTGTAGCTCCAGGTTCTGAGGCAGACCCAAGGGTCCTGTTAACACTTGGTTGTATAGCCTTTGTTTGAGAAACTATCCTAATTTCAGGAAGACAATGTAGCCATTAATAAAATAAATAAGTGCATACATTCTTGGGGCACTCAGCCAGTATAGTACAGCTGTCCTAAAAGGATACAAACACAGTCTGAAAATGAAACCTGCTGCTATTTTTTATTAGTGCTGCATCTTCTGTATTTTCCTTTTTTATTTGTCTACAAAATACTGTTAATTTGAGGGTAGAAACACCAATTACCATTTAAATTAGAACTGAAAAGATTGTCTAATTGGAAAAGATATAGTCTAATGATATGCAAATTAACAAGTTCAATTTCAAATGAATTCCATCCTGCAGAAAGTTGTGTGGAAGTTTTATTATTCAATGTGACAAAATCTCTAAATACAAAATGTATACCATTGTACCAAGCTGTTTGATGAAATTTGGAGTGAGTTGAAGCGGTAGCTGAAAAAACATGTAGTATGGAAACAACATAAAATTAAAGCAGCAAGAATTTATATATAGAGAGATACCTCTTTCCATGGAGATTTCTGTGGGTGCTGTATAAAATCTTAACACTTTGAAAATAAATCCTGACACTTTCACCTAGAGAAAGAAAGAGGCTTCATGTTCCTTGAGACAAAATAATTCTTCAGATTTGAACAGAATGAACTGGATTGTTTTCCTCTGGTCAACATACTTCATGTGTCCAGGTGCTAGTTGATATTCCACATTCATTATTATTTAATTGTCATTGTGCTTATTTTCTAGGCATCCAAATTTTTTAATATGAACTAGTGTGGAATGCTAAAGTTGTCTGCTCTAGGTTGAACATCCATTCATCATTTTACTACTCTGTGAAAGTCAATGAATCTCAATATAAGCCTTATGAGCTTTAAGTGGTCCAAAATTAGTATGTCTGGTGGACATAAGCCAATCAAGCAATTGACAAAAAGTGTCTTGTAAAGAGTGGCCTGCAGAACAGTTTCTTGTGAGCTGGGCCATATTATTGACTGAGCTGTGGGAACAGATGATGGACACGAAAGTTCTGTAAATGAAATTATTTCAATTAGTACTACGAATATTATATCAATGGTAGGCAGAACAAGAGGTAATGTGTCCTACTGTTTATCCTGAAATTAAATCTGGACAGCTGTTGAACAGTGCAATTTTGATAGTTTTATAGTTTTCTGGGCCAGCATTCTGTCCTGTTTCAGTCCTTGTATATTTATTTTTTTGTTCACTAAAATTTGGAACCAAATTATAATCAGTGTGATTATGGATAGCTGACTTCAAGGGTTTTTCTATAGATGGCAGAGAAAGAAGAGGTGATATCAGTTCCATAATTCAGTCCCTGAAAAATGACCAAAGTTAGCAGCTCATTTGGGAGTACCAGCAGAGCAGCACTCAGGGATCCCAAAGGAGTCTTTATTAGCATAAGTTCACAGGTCAGGGTTGAAATGTTTCATTCATTCAGGTGCTTGTATGGCTTTGAGTACTGATGCTACATGTGCTGTGTAGCTTTTGGGAGACACACAAGGATGTGGTTTCCACTGTGATTGATCTAAATCCTTAAATTTATTCTAAAAAGGGAGCAAGGTGGGGAAGGTAGTACAGTAATAGTGATATCTTCCAGCTTTGGTAATTTTCCAGGTACAAACCAGCATTTTCAATATATGGAAGTAATAATTAGAACAACAATTAAAAACATGTTGCATTACATGACTCTCCTTTGTGGCTGTAAGGCTATCACCAAATGCATCTGCTTTCTTACCTAATGTCATATTTCTCTTTGTGTTTCCTACAAAATAATCCAGCTGATGAAAAATACTGTTTTCTGGGCTGAGAAACATTCATACTCCAACAGAGGCTTGATCTGGGCTTATGGCTGATGATGTTGAGTATTCAGATTGCTCTTAATGTAGTTACTGTTTCATAAGAGTATTTGTGACTTTCCTCCCCTTTTTCTGCACCAACTGTTGCTCTTGCATCTAAAGTAATACAACAAGTAACAGCTGGAAAGCAATGTCTGGAGAGTCATGGTCAGGCAGGGAGCAGCAGAGCTGATTCAGAGAGGCACTGTGTGGGGGAGCATTTCAGACAGCCTCTGGGTCCATGGTGAGGGCTTGAGGTCCTTCAGTTCTCAGTGGGCACTATGATTTCTGTTGCATATGGTATTCATAGCCCTCAATAAAACAGAAGGAAGTAAAACAACCTTGTTGAATACCAAAGTACTGCAAGGAATATTGGCGAGTGGAGACTCTTAGTCTCCTCTTTCATGTTTTTCTCTGAGGCACCAAGTTCTGGGCTGGGTGGGTTTCTGATTTCACCCTGTGCCCTGGTTCCTAATTGCTCACTAGGATCTTATGAAACCATGTGAAAAGATGAGAGAGAAAAAAGCCTTGGGCAAAACAATAAATATATTTTCACCCATTCTTTTCTCTCTAAAATAAGTGTTCCTTTTCCCCAGTAGCTCTAAGTTGACTATCTCCTTGAAAGACCCACACTTAATTTAGCAGAGAACACTGCATTTTTTTCAGCTGCAAAGACGTTTTCTAGAGGTAACGTGGAGATATGATACTGTTTTATCTCTTCTATCTGTTTTCTTAAGAGAGTGCAAAGTAGCTCAGTTGAAGAGTGGCAATTTAAAAAGCAGAAGTTGTTGTCTATGCATTTGTATGTATGTGTATATATGCACTACGACTCACCTTGATTTAGATATGCAGATACACTATGATCATTTCCTGGCTCTAGCCATAGATGCTGAAGTGATTTTGGGTGAAACTCTTTGCTGAGTCTTGCAATTGCCATTATAACACTAACTTAGAACCACGTGGAATCTTTGAAGATCAATTAAAAATTCCAGACTCTCTCTTCAAAGCAAGGTATTGTATTTACAGCTGCAACACTGTAGCCATTGCTGTACTTCAGGTAATACATTTTCAAGTGTTATTGAAAAACACATGCAATTTGATGACATTTAATTTCAGGGCATTAATGGATATACAAATATATTGGCAAGCAAGGACAATTAGCCCAGCAGGAGCAGCTAGGTGAGCAAAGCTATGGACCGAGAGCATAAAGAGCCGTTATGTTTATTACAATGCCCAATAGATCATTTACAGCCAGAACCCATTAACTGATTATTTCCAGTGTCTGCTCTTCAATTAATAGTGAATGTGCATCTTTAATAATAATAAAAGTAATTTCTCTTGATGCATTATGTTTTTCTTTCAGCCTGGAGATGAGTATGTACAATGGAATACATATGAGAGAATATGTCATGACACTGAAGTTCATTGCTGAGAGCTCAGGTAGCTCTGGGGTCTTTCATGCTGCTTTAGTGGTTGTTGGGACTACCGGTTCACTGCAACCAGTGACATTTTGTAACATATTTAATATATCATTAAAGCTTTAAAATGTGAGATGGAAGATATCATGGGAGCAGAATGGGATAATACTCCTTCTGTGGAGCTGCTCTAGAAGTCTATGAAGAAAATTACTGATAGGGTGACAGTAAACTGTGTCACTGTAAAGGAAGCTTGGTCACTCAATCCAATGCACTGGGTCCATACAACAAAAATAATCTGATTTAGCTCCTTTTATTGGTTGTTCCTATTTCTTTTCATTGTTAGTAAGCTTCTTATTTGTATTAATGCTCACAAAAAGCAATCCTGACACTAGTATTATTCAAGCTATGAGTCGTAAGAGCACAGGCACCCAGGTGATCTCTTTCAGTTTCATGTGCAGTATATTTATGTATAAACTATGCAGGGAAAGTAAAAAAGATTCACATTCATAATACTTGGGCAGGCAGGCAGGCAATACAGACAGTACTGGGGGACATAGCTGCCTAGTGTGAGGTCTTGTTTAAGGGCACTGCAGACCTGACAAGCAGTGTGCTGGGCATGCCAGTTTTGGGGCTCACCTCCTGATGCTGAGACAGAAACTGTTTAGCACTGGGCAGCGTGTGCTCCAAGGGAAGCCTCTGAACCAGGCATCTTGGATAGTGATAAGATGCAGTGAATCATGAGGAGACTTGGATTGAGAAAATGGATACAGATCAGTTGCTCAGCTTTGTGTTGCTCTGCAGACAGGAATTGCTATGCAATTGCTAAGAACAGCTGTATGGACTATAAAAGCTTCTTGCCTTGCAGTCAAAACAAGGTTTTTTCTGGAGGATTCCTAGGTAACATATTGCTCATGCACTGAGTCCATTAATTTCCTAAAGCTGTGCAATTACAAAGATGGATGAACTGTTGTGGAGCCACCATGTCAGGACTTCTCATCCTGAGCTTCAAGGTCTAATATATAACAATTGAGGAACCCAAGACAGTGTATGTTCCTCACAAAAATGTGCAAAATAAATAACTGTTTTGCATTTATTTCAACAAGTATATTATTCAGGCATCTTTTTTATGTCATTCCTTTTAAGCATATAGGATGCCTGTGCTTCCACATCTATTTTATACTAAACAAAGATAACAACTGTACAACAACTTTTAACTAGTTTTAAACTATTTACGATGCTTAATTTAAATTAGTTTTTATTTGGTGTAATATTAATGATAAAAATAAAATTAAAAAAAAATAAAGCTGGAGTGATCTAAAAGCTAAATCTCCAGTTTTAGTGATATTTTTCTGCCTGGAGCACTACGGAAAAGAATATATGAAATGTGAATTTCAAAAGATCCTTCCTAGTATCAGTACTGAGCCCAGAATTTAAACAAGTTGACAGTGCAAGGGTTCATCAGGTATTTGATGCCAATCAATGTTAGTTGTGCTTTAGCAGTCAAGATTGTAACTGATCAAATTTAAAATTTTGATTCTTTTATTGGTGAAAAGAAAGGATATTATCTACCTTGAAAAATCAGTCAATAAATGAGTTTTACTAACTAGAGAGGTGGTTTAGATTTCCTAGCTTTGAAATAATCCTGGGTTCATGAGCACTAATAATGACTAATCTCTCTGAGTACAAAAGAGCAAGTGCTTTTCAGAATTTTTGCCTTATTTTTTGTTATTCTTAAATGTGTAAATATTCCAAGATTTAACATGTGGGAAGACCCTGTATATGAAACCTGAATAGAGATAATATGTATGGTAAATCTCATATTCATATATTAATCCTCAGAAAAATAACGTTAACAAGAATTTACATTAACTAACTGCATTTCAGAGCATTACCCGGAGCTATTGCAGTGAAACATCATTATTGTTCTGTAGCACAGTGTGGGTGAAGAGCTACCAGCTGAAAGCACCTGTTGGTTATTGATTAATGCATTTCACTCAAACATAGAAATCTGCTTTTTTCCAGAGTGATGTAATTACTCATTATGTGTTGTACTGAGCCTTGTCCTTTAGAGTTACATTTCCACAGGCCTCTCTTCAGTGCTGAGGTTGTTGTTTCCTGCTTCAGTGAGATGAAACCAAACTGAACTAAAAGATGTAAACAATATCCATCACAAAGTCCCCTTTCCATCCCCAGCTTTCTGTCCCCACCCTCTGTCTGATAAGTCTCCTTTGTTACTTCAATGGCAAGAGGTAAAGCTTAAAGTTTTAGCAGTATGGTAAAGACTAAAACTAGCCCAAATGTGTAAGGTTTGGGTGCAGATGCGACAAGGAATCTTCTCTGTTCAAATGGGTAAGGTTTAATGTTGTTCTGATCCAACAGAAATATAGAGCTGTGTAGTTCAGGTTGTGTACAATCTTCTGAAGTGAATGTAGGTGAAGGGCAGGAAACAGCAGTATGTTCCAGTGGATTGACTTCAGACAGCGAGAAAGCTGAAATCCTGGGCAGGTGATATCCCAGTCCCATGGAGCTGGTAGTCAGAGTCCCACTGCTGCCTTTTGGTCTGATATTTTCTTTCTGTGTTCTCTTTCAAGCTGTGCTGTTACCCTGCTTTGCTACTGCAGGTGGTCCTCACTGAGCTCACTCAGCAGCCGAGTTACCATGCACATGTGCAGATCTGTCTGGTGGTATGGTCTGAGTATTACAGTCAGTTTTCTCACTGCCACCTTTTATTTGCCATCTGTCTTCCTGCAGGATCCTATAGGTGGCACCTGGTTCACTGAATCCTGCATCTTAGTGTGGTTGTGTAAGCACTGTGGCCCTTAACCCATCTTACCTAGTGACATGCTGAGGAATGCCCAGCATTCCATCCCAAACGCTGGTGTCTCTCCAGCACATGGCCCTGCTCCTATGTTCAGGATGCCAGTGCTGTAAATGCTCTGTAGGTGCATCTGTAACGTGAAGATGATAATGAACCTCAGCAAAGCAGAAAAGATCATGCAACCTGAAAAGCCAGCTATCCTGGGACTCAGTAAGCTCTTTACTAAGAGAGACAGCTTTCACATGTGTCTTAGAGCTATTGATTAGGAGCACTGTGATCCATAATGACCCCCAAGTGATTAGGGAAGAATCAGTGTCTGTACAATTTCCATTCATTGGCACTATAAACAGAAATAGTGAAAGAAGAAAAAAACCTTGCTTGTTATGTTCCTATTTCTGGTATTTGCTATTTTGATTAATGATTAATAACACAGACATTTTGGCTGAGTATCTGTGAAAAGCTTCCCGACAGTAGGAGACTTCAGGAATTAAGCACCAGTCTCAGTGCTAGAACTTTGTGATTTATGATAACTTAATCTCATTTTGGATAAAATGGTAGTAAATATAATGTAGAGAAAATCTTGCAAGGACAAGAGTCTAGATTAATTCACATAAAGGACAGAAATTAGTTGGCTTGAAAGTTCTTTCCAACTCCAATTTCTATGCACTGAGGAGGGTAACAGATAACACTTCATGAAAACTGCTTTTATTTTCTTTAGTGATTAAATGTTTCTGTTGTTCAAAGTAATCCTTATATTCAGTGGCTAGATTTAGCTGTATAGTAGCAAACCATTAATAAGGAATAGAAAATGTATGACTACTCTGACTTCTGTGCTGAATGAAAAACAGAGGGTAAATTCTTCAAGTTGCGGTCATTTAACTTGTAAAAGAAGATAAGCATCATAAGGATGAGCCAACATGGGTAATATGTTAATAATTCTGCCTTTGGCAGACCTTAGTGCCTTTATGTAATATATTCTGTTCAATAACTTTAATCAATCTTTTTCACTGCTGATCAGAAGAAGAATACAATGAATTAGAAAACAAACTTTTTTTTTGACAAATTAATGTGAAATTCTCTGAATATTTAGGATGTGTTTACACTGATAGATGAGCAGCCATATATATTGCTAAGGCTGGACGTGTGAGCTGGGTCATGTGCTTAACCTGTCCAAATGGCTTTTCTGTGAGAGGTTGAAGACTATGAGCACCTACGTTCACCTCATGCCTCTTTAACATTGTGTGATGCTCATCATTCAGAGTTTCTGCCATTGACTTTTATGAGCTGTTTTCTGATGCATTTTGGGGCAGCCTGCTTGTTGTCTTTTAATTTTCTCAGCCCACAATACTGACAGCTGTTATCAGCAGCATGATGAGAAAGTTGTAAGGTAGCCAAGAGGGATGGAGATGGAAAGGTCTGCTAGAGGTGGTCAAGTTGAGGGGTCAGCATGATTTGGCTTTGGAGACATACTTGACTCATGACAGAGTGGAAAGGATGTGTCACGTGCTGCTAGAATCTCAATGTGATTCAGCCTTCTCCAGCCATGGCCTGAGCACTCCTGGCTCCATTAACTGTCTTGCATGGACCTGTGCCAGAAGCTTGTATTCACCTTTTGTTACCATGTACTACAATTCCAGCATAGAAGTAGCTTTCTATTTCATGACCGTGTCTCAGGTCTGGTACACATCTGGAAAGTTATTCATAAGTGCTTGTAATTTTAATAGAGATTAAGAACTCTGCTCAACCAAACTGATGCCAAGACTGCAGAGGAAGAATAAGAGAATACTGGACTTTGCTAGGGTGCACTTTGCAGTTTTACTGCTGTTGAAACTGCAATCTGCCACTGCAAATTCTGCCAAAAGAACCTCTTGAACAAAAGAACAGGTTCTGTAGCAGAGATCAGCACAGACAGCACAGGATCCTGATGACCTTCCAGTTCACCAAATGTTGCTCAACTCCAAGTAACTCATAAGTAATTAATCACCATATTCAGAACTTATTAATTAGACTTTAATCCGTTAACACAATGTTTATGTGGAAAATAAAAGACTGTTAGGAAGAAAAATATTTTAATTCTAAATGTCCTGGGAGTTGTGTCACTGTATAATGTTAGTAAGAATTGGTAAGGCAATAAGCAAAACAGATGTTTACTACTTGGCTAAGGCAAATGTTTTCCCTTCTTTCTGCCTTTCATTAAGACACAAGTGAGTGGGTTCCTAAGATTATAGACATAGGACCAAGGGGAAACAACTGGATGAGTGACTCTCTGATATGATGTCTGTCCATAAACAAAGCTGGCAGGGCTCTCTGCTTTTTCATTGAACGAGGTCTGAAATGGTCTTTTAAATCCATACTTAAACATGCAAATATAGATTTGGCAGCCTAACTTTACAAAACTTTTTAGATTTTACTGACAAAATATATAGGTCAGACTTTTCAATGATAGGAGCCTGTATATAAATTGTTTTTAAAAAGTAAATAAATACAGATTTGTTCTTCAGTACAATAGATGGAGCAAAATATTTTGGCTTTTAACCAGATCAGTGTTTGCAAAAGATTTTGCCAGATTCATCCAGATGGTACTGGAATTACCTCTCCCACCACCAAAATCTAAGAAAAAACATCTGTCGGTTGTGGAAAAAAAAATCAGCAACACTATGCCAGAGTTGGTTAGGAACCTAAAAAATTTGATTTGAGTGTGCTAATTTGTTAAATTTCTGTAGTGGTAACAGTGACTAGGATTGGGTGGGACAGCAGGGACATGAGTGGCACAGTAATTTTGATAATGCAACATTAATATCACTCCTTGTTGCAAAAAGAAAATCTCAGGTTTGTTTCCACTGTAGTTAACAGCAAAAGTGATCCTGTGGTTTGTCCTTTGGCTGGAACAGACCTTTTTCATTTTAACTCCAGATTCTTACTCATCAAGGATCTGCCTTGAATTAGGCGAGCTCAGATTGGAGCCGTTCTGCATAACTTCACACGCATTGTTGTGTTCCTGGCAGTTTTTCCATCCTCTAATTAGCTGTAATCAATGGCTCCAATTCCACTTGTGGTTATCTGCATATCACAACTGAACGCAAAAATCAATTGCTGCAGTGGGGCCAAGAAAGGGAACAGGAGTACTGTAGTCAGCTGTCCCCTTTCATCTATTCTGTAGTGCTCAAGTTGTGCAGAGGGTGAAGCTGTGTTTATTTGCCGGCACAATTTCCATGGTGATGCCATTGCTTGGTTTCCATGTTGACATGCAGTAAATAGTTTGCATCAGATACAGCAGGACTGAAAAAGCTGTACACAATTTGTCAGTCCTACCATGGCAGGTTGGTCATTTTGGGCAAGAAGTTTTGCGGTTTCGTTGGTAAAATGTAACCCAGGCATGTTAAGTTTGCTGGAAAGTATGTTAATAACATCCTTGATAAGGGGCGAGTGAAAAGCAGAGTGAGTGGTGAGGATTTCAGACAGATTTTTAAATGAGGCAAGATCAGAGAGTACAAAGCAGCATAACCAATTCACTCTAGGCAAGTAGTCTTCAATTTTTCTCTTCAGTCATTAAGATTATTTTATTTGTATCTGTTAAAGATAGCTTGAAAGAATGAAATGAAACAGAAGATAAGATGCACCACACCTGGCATTGACAGTTTGCACAATCAGAACCAAGCATGGAAAAGTACTGCTGTTTCTTTCCAATTGTAACTCTTCTTACTCCATAGGCTGTACATAGAAACATGTACACAGAACCAACCACATGCTGGAGCAGTTGCTGTGCATTACAGTTCTTGTGATGCTTATGAAACACAATAGGACTGACTGTAGAAATTAATTTTTAATAGAAGGTAATTTTTAAATTTCATAAAGCACAACATTTCTCAAACAGGCATTCCTACTGCATTTGTAGTTTGTGTTTTATTTTGGAATTTTTTAGGATTTTGGGTCTAGGAAAGAAGAATATTGGGGCATCAGTACTTTTGTAATGTTGTCAGAACTCAAAATACCAATGAAGATGATCAGAACTGTCAAATAAAATTTACAGAAATACTGTTCCCCCTCTGTAGACCTCATCAAGTCTTACCTGGGGACTACATTGTAGGGGCAAAATATTTTACTGGCATTAAGTTCATCCTCACTACATCCTCTGAAGAGACATCCCTACATCATCCATCTTTAGAAGAGATGATCACAGAGACCTTTAGCTTTTCTTCTTTCTGCCGTGTGGTAGATCACCTTAAGGGCTACCCATTAGCAAAGACATTTGACTCAAACATGATAAATTGTTTATGCAGCAGGCAAGTTCATAAACATATGTTCTAAGGCAAATTGCAAAACAGCCCTACAGGAAGAGGAACAATCAGCAAAATCAAAGTTCAAGATCCATGCAAAAAATTACAAGGCCTGAAAAAATATCCCTTGTAATTCTGAAAAGAGTAAATAAACACCCAGCCTTCTTTATTAATTAACATGTCAAAATGTGACTTGATTACATGCTGCAAACAGCAATTTCAGCAAAAAAACTATCAACCACAGACAGGAACAACTTTGATATTTTCTGTAGGAAGACAGAGGTATTCCCTGATCTATTCCCTAGAAGCTGAAGCTTGATATATTCCACATGAAAGTAATGAAAATCTCTGATAAATGAGGAAAACATTTACTGATGACTATAGCAGATTCTATATTCTTAGCAATTATCAGATCAATACGGATCTATTTTTCTAAAGAAATATGTTCAGAGAAACAAATTCACTCTCATTTGTGATACAAATTTGTATTGAGGCTCCACAGTGCTGCTTCAGGCTTTGTAATGTGTGAATACAGGTCACTACATGAAGAATGAAAATGCAAATCCTTACCTTACAGATCTTCCTGTGCAAGGGCTGGACTTAGCTTGGATCAAAATATGTTGGCTTTAATACTTTTTTTTAGTACATTGAAGAGATGAATGGCACATATCTTTTCTGAGTGGCTGCAGTGCACAAGAAGCAAAACCAAGGCAAAATCTAACATCTGGTTTATCGTGTTTATCCACCCACTACTTATTGTTTCAGGGTAGTGAATTTTCTTCATATGCCATTTTTCTCAGGAAGTGGGAAAACAACATTGTCTCAGCTAAATGCAGCCTCATCTGCTTGGATTTTTTTAGCTTGTAATGCCCACCTTCTCCCCAAGCTCCACCCACCGCCTGGTGACTGCAATTTAAGAAGATCCAAACACCAAAGGTACTTCACTTGGTGAAAATTTGTTGCCAGGAATGTCTTTAAATGTGCCTAATTAGGATCTTCACCATAATTTGGCTGCTATGCATTATATTTTTTGATAAGACTGGTTTGATTTGTTCTGAGGACAGATGCTGCTGCCAGACTAAGACACATTAGATCTTAATTGTGCAGCAGAGCTTCAGCAGTGTTGATCTTCGTAGTCAGAAGCTGTGAATTTTCTCACCCTAGAAAGTACACTCTGCAAGGAAAACTGTTGGACTAGCTAAGCAGATTTTTAAGTTCACTGAGTCAGAGTGAAAGAGTGAAAATCGTATCTTGTAATATTTCCCAAGAGATACATTCTTTGCTAGAGGTCATAGAAGCTTTATATTTAATGAAAATATAAGCCTGTTTTGAATCAATGACTTGAAGAGGAGTTGAAGTGTTGTCTTCCCAGGGGTTAGACACTGCTTATTCTACCCTGCCTGTTTAGAGAGTGCTTTGAGAACCCTAGAAGAAGGTGATCTGGAAAGCAAACTGCTGATTTTAAAATTTTTAGGTATCGTGGATGTTGAAAGACCTAAACCATGAGTGTAAGGTGTCCAGTCATGTTTGATATCACAGGGCTTTCCAGGCAGGCAAAATCTTTGTGAAATCATCCCAAAAATCTTCAGCATCTTCATAGCTCACCTTTGCTTTTGTTTGGTTTCAATCTGCTGCTTTCCAGCTACTAAAGCTACAGTGAATTCAAACCTCATCTACCCTGATCAGTTACCCTGTGTTTTGTATCAGCTCCACCATGAAGAACGTGGAAAGGAGAGTATGTATTTTGAGAGTCTATAATTTTAATGTAAATACTATTTAACATTCGCAAGACTGACTAAACATGGGGAGGAATATTTGCCCTTTAAAGGTGTAATGTTGAATTAATGGCATGAAGCTGTATTGAGCAGGTTTGACATGGCTCTACTCTTTCTAGGTATCATTGCTGCTTTCACACTGCAAGTACCACCCACACGTGCCTAGGGGCAGATTTCTGCGCCTTGCCCTGATGACAGGAAATATCAGTGTGAGAAAGACACATGATAAAACCACAGTAGGCAATTTCTCACACATCAACACCATTGCTAATTAAGACAACTTGCAATGGGAGTTGTCTGGGGGTTTTGGCTATACTCTGAATAAAAGGGAAAAAAAAAAAGGCACCTGGGGATTTCTGTTTTCCTAAAAGAACAAGAGTTTATCTGACTGCAGATGCACAACTTTTGAACTGAGAATTGCAGTGGTGGAGCAGGGGAGTCTGCCAGTTTGAGTGATCAACTACTGGGAGGGTTTTTTTCTCTCATTCATCTTGAAGTAGAAGTATTTCTCAGATTCTCCAGTTCTGAGGCATGCTGCTGTCTTCCAGACCCAGGCTGACTGGTGTGTGCTGTTAAATCTAAGTACATGCTGCTTGAATACTGGCCAAGTTCATTTCCAAAGGACTGACTTTTCAATCTTGATCAAATTATGACTCAGTGAACTTTCAAGCTGTAGCAAATCTGTTTCCTACCTCAGGACAACAGAAGGACAGCTTGTGTTCAGCTGATCTTATTTGAACCCCACGCTACACGAACAACCTTCAGGGTGATATGTGCTCTGGATATAGGCTGTGGGGTATAAAAAATGGTCTTTCTCACTCGGTTCTATAGTGCCAAGAGAGCTCGCAATCTGCTTGCTTCCCTTTGCTCACTGACTGATGAACATGATTGCAAGATTAGTATCACATACAAGAAAGATAAAAGGAACAAACAAGGCAGATAATGTAATTCATTTCATTCAGGAAGTAAAATAAAATGAAACTGCATCCACAGTGTTGGTGTGAAGGAATATTGGAAGGAGTCCTAGGAAGTGTTAGTTAAACAACGACACAGTTTGCAGAGAGATTTATTAGATGGAGAATAAATTGTGTGTGAAACCTTTCAAAGAAAGAAGTTTGAATATATGATGCTTGGAAAAGGCAAAATTTTAAAGTTTTAAAAACAGAGCATCAATTTCTAAACCTAATTGAAGATGTAACAGGACACATATAGTTGAACACTGGGAATAAAATTGCCCTCTATAATTGGAGAAACAGAAAGCCAGAAGCACTGTTCCCCTGGAACAGCCCCAGTGAAAGCTAGTGCTCCAGGTTAGCTGGGGTAGTTCAGGGAAGATCAAAGCCTGGACTGAGTGAGCAGGAAGACATTGGCACAAAAGGCTACTCTGACACAGATCAGTAGTCACAAACCCCCTTACATTTTATGTTGGTCTGATAGCTTCATATTTTGTTATTGATTACTTCATTGCAGTTCTTTTCTTTGTCCTGCCTACTCCTCCCTTTTCATTTTGCTTTTCCTGTGAGAGCCTGATAGTTTATGAGGAAGAAGCAGCTATTTACTCCTGGAAGAAAATTCCTGCAAAACCTTCAATATTCTTTGCACTTAGAGTGTTTCAAATGTCAATTTATGAATATTCAGCCTTCTGAGTTGGCATTGACCCTGGATAGATAAAAGAAAATAAGAAATGTATCACTCATGTGAAGACACCTTGTTTATGCCTTGAACCCCCCTCCCCCAGGATCTCTGGCCTGTACCTGAAGTCTTAGAGTTTTAGGACAGCAACTTGTGTGCAAAATCCCAAATGAGTACAAAATGGGGCTTACAATTTTAATTTTCTTCCAACTTCTCTTCCATTTTTTTTTGTCTCTAGTATAAACTGAATGGAGATAGATACAAAGTATAAGATAATAGTAAATGCTGGTTGTGAAACAATTTTTGAATACGGGTAATACCAATACTTCCACAGCTGAGCACAAAAAGTGTGAAGGGAAATGTGGTTTGAATGCAGGCAGCTGGATGGAAATTTCCAGTCCCCATATCTGCAGTTAAAATTAATATAATTACTGGATTTTCTCTGCTTTTTATTTAATGCAAATAAATGGTGACTTTTTTTTTGTTTGTTTGGCACAGTAATGAACATAAAACCAGGAGAGACCTAAATTCAAAAAGATTTGAAACAAAGGAAAATGAGGAAGAAATGTCAAAGACAAAGGAGCAAGGCAGCTTCCTCCATGGAGCCAATGCCTGGTTCAAACTCTGCTGAAGGCTTAGTGTGCAAATACTTATGACTTATTTAATTTTTATTTTTTATTTAGTGTTCTTTTGTATCAAGTGGGATGAGAAACAAACATAAAAAAGATTCTGAGGGACACTGGAAGAAAACTTGCTCAAGAAAATCCACTTTCAGGAAAAGTTTATCTCTAGATTGTCATTTGTCTGTCAATTGCAGGCTTGAGGGCATGATTTACAAAGACTACATCATTCTAGAGAAACTTTAGAAATTAAAATCAATTTAGCACTGCTTGAATTTTTTTTCTTAATAGCACTGCAAGGAAATATAAATTCCAATTTATGGAACAATTTAAATTATTTCTATATTGTCTGCTGGGCTGCTTAGAAGAAATGCTTTCCCCTTTAAATTGCTTCTTATTTTCCTTCCTTCTCTCCTTCTTGCAGTAGGTACTGCTGCAAAATCATCAATTTGAATAACTGCTTAACAGTCTATTCTCTGACAAGTGAACTGATTGATGTTTCAAGGTACTATATATTCTAATTTCAATCTAACATACTCTATACTTTAATTGTGATCCAGGAAAAGAACCCCAATCAATCAAAATAAAACAGGCAGATTACTTCTGGCTAGAATAAGTGGATATTTGTGTCTATATTGTCTCTAAAATTCCTTGTCTATGACTTGTTTCATTAACCTGTATTTAATTTTTATCTGTTGAGACATTTTTACTGAGTTAGAACTGAAGAAAATAAGTACATTTTAAGAATGTTTTGAGCTTATTTTAGTCTGTTTTCATAGTAGTCTAAATCAGCTAGAAAAGTTTTATATTATTTTTTTCTCTTTATGCTGAACATTTCTTGTTCTTAGAATTACTGCATTCTGCCTCACACAGGGCACTAAGGGTGCTCCATCCTAGAGTGGAGAGCAATGCTGATGGTGCAGCACATTGTAGGCTGGAGATCCCAGCTGACCAGGGAAGCAGATAAGTGTGGGTATGGAGTTAAAAAGCACAAGCAGCAGGGAAGAAGGGAGAGGTGAAAAATTAATTAGACATCTGGTTTTCCATCCTGGCCAAAGTGGCCTTCAAAAAGCTATGTTTGTACCTAATCAGTCTTTCATAACCTCCATTAGCTTATTCATAGAATCACAGAATGGTTGGTGTTGGAAGGGACGTTAAAGACCATCTAGTTCCAACTCCCTGCATGGGCAGAGACACCACCCAGTAGAGCAGGTTGCTCAGAGCCCCATCCAACCTGGCCTTGAACACTTCCAGGGAGGGAGCATTCTACAACTTCCATGGGCAACCTATTCCAGTGTCTCTCCACCCTCATAGTGAAGAATTTCTTCCTGCAAAGGGGACTCCTGCAGATGTCTGCTTTAAAATGAGATTCTGTCTTGAGTTACAGAACAAGCTTTGCTGCCTTTGGCTTCTGCTGAGCATTACCATCATCTTGGCAACTTGACTGCAACTTGACTGCAGAGGGCCGTGACTTTCAGCCTGCTTTTATAGGATGGAAGAACAGCTCTTCTGTGTGAGGTTTCGCTTTCTCTCAATCATCACATTTTTAAAGCACTGTTTCCCAACTAATTTATAGGACAGATAATTTAATCTGAGAGCTGAGTAAATGTGCTGAAACATATCCTGCACTGTGCTTTTATGAAAACTTATATTGTTTTGTTTTCTTTTGTTCTGTCCCCTTGAAAGAAAATAGTCATTCTCACTAAAACTACATGAGGAGATTTCTATACAGAGAGAGATAATACTTAATGTGTTTGTTGTGTTTTTTTTAGAAAAATGGAGATGAAAAATTCTTTTAGCACTTTTAGGAAATGGCTCTATTTTAATCTGTCATGTGGTTTCAAACTGTGGAAAAGTCTTACAGTCAAATACCTTTTTTTGTTTCAGTGTGGTCTGCTAGAAAAAAAAGACAATATTAGAAGGGCAGAAAACAGTAAACAGTCGGCATAATTGACAGAAAATGGTATCGTTCTCTGCAGAGATAATTTATAGTTTATAGTGGATACAAGAGATGGAGGAATATAAAGGTATTCACTTGAATGTACTTACAGTGTGGCTCCGATGTTTAATGTCTGGATCCTTACAGCACCCCTCTGAGGCAGGGAAGTGCTGCTGTGTTCTCCTTCCAAATGGGAACAAAGAAATCTAGGGTTGCTTGCTGAAGGTCAGAGGAGGAGTCTTTCACAGCAAGAAATTATATCTCTAATTAGAGCTTAACGATCACACTGTAATCAATAGCCTTCTCTTACCGGATTATTTCAGTGTGGTAATAATTGTCTGTTGAAAAGGATCTTGAACCACACCTGAGGGAAACAGATTATCTGCAAATTATATTCATTATTTAGTAATTAACACTGTAACAATCCAGACAGTTGGTCCTATCCCTAAAGGGCAGACACTGCAGTGAGTAAACTTTCAAAAGTTTTCTGTGGTATTTTCATG
Source organism: Apus apus (assembly GCF_020740795.1). Taxonomy (NCBI): domain Eukaryota; kingdom Metazoa; phylum Chordata; class Aves; order Apodiformes; family Apodidae; genus Apus; species Apus apus. The sequence goes on along the minus strand of NC_067294.1, from coordinate 11,418,432 downwards.
CCCATATATCTCACCTAAAAATAATCTCACCTTTTTAATTATTAGGGCATGTGGTTGGGAAGGCAAGAGATAAGAGGGACTGCAAAGATGTCACAGTGTTACCTGATTTAATAATCTCCTACAACTGAAAAATGACAGATGAGAAATAGGGAAAAAAATCTGACTAATTTCTCAGTCATTACTTAGCAACTTCTGAGTCAGGGTGATGTTTATCAAGTGCCACTGGTGCTCCCTTTATTCTGTGATCTTTGCTGGTGCTGGCTGCTGTTGCATACCAAAAGTATTGAATGGTTTTCCTCCTGTCTCTTGCTCATACCCTGGCTTATGGTGCCACAAAAGACTTCTGCATCTGATGCTCAATTTTTCTTGATCTCTTGACATCTGACACTCATGTTTCTTTCTTCTGTGATTTTTTCTTTTATTTTTTTTTCTTCACTAATGTCCCCATGAGTTCTCTTGAGTAAATATTTGATGTGTAGATTAATTAGCCATTTCACTGAGAAGTTGGTTCCTTCTTAAAATCTGTCAGAAATTCCTGTCTTTTAACTGCTTTCTGCATCTCCAGCCTGATGTCTCACATGTTTTAGCTGGAACTGTAGCAGGGTTATATCCATGGCCAGTGGACTAAGCAGAGACACTGCCCACTTTGGGTTAGCTGCTCTGTAGACAGCTCATGTCAAAGGTGGGATGGGATGTCACCACCCTGTGGTCATAAGAACCAGCTGCCACAGACTTCAGGCTATAAATAAGGTGAGAGGGTTCGCAAAAGCAGATGAAACATTTGAAGTGAAAGTCAAATGAGGATAATTGGCTGCATCAACCAGATCTACTGTCCTGGAAGTGATTGGCTTATAGGTTATTGACTGTCATGCCTTAAACTGTCACTAATCCTAAAAAAAATTAAAAAAAATTGGAGCTAAATGGTTAGATTTACCAGGTTTTAAAGATCTGCTAGAACTGTCATCCAACAAAAACTTGTTGGAAGGGTGTGGCTGAAAACAAATCTCTGCTGATATGTCTGTGGTTTGTGGGCATGATTCTTCTGCTTATGGTTTCACTCATACAAATAGCTTTACATGGATTAAAATTATTTAATGACTTCCTAACTGACCTATGCAAATTTTCTGCTCCTGTGATGTGACTCCAGGCATCCCAGCCCTGCAGTGATGCCAACTCGAGCAGCTCAGCCAGAGAACAAAACTTAGCCTCTTCTGAACAAGGTCTGGTTCATGTAGCTACCTTAAGACAGCCATGGAGGGGTCAAGGAGGAATGCATGCTATTCATAAGCCTATGGCCACACATGTATGTATTTTAAATTGATGTTCCTTGTGATGAACACAGTATAAAAGACAGTTCTCCTGAATAAAATAAAAACTAACTATTTGTGGGATTTAGCAGCACAGTATCAGTAGAGAAAACACTTACACAGAAGAACAGGAATGAAGACAGAGTCAAGGGCACTGCTCGGCTCCCCAGCACGACTGCACTTGAATTCTGCTTTGCAGTGACCTCTAGGGACAGAGAAGCAGATCAGTCTCTGATGAGAACATTAACAGGGAGAGTGCTGGCACACTTTGAATGGAAACTCTATTCACTGTGCTGAAGCTGCCATTTCTTACCAGGCTCCCTTGGCTTCCCTGGTGGAAAAGGTAGGGGTTTGTGAAAGCAGATCAAGCTTTGTAGTCAGGGTGGGCAGCTAAGACAAGTGTTTTTCTTCTGTTAACTGCATGAAAGAAGTAACTGCTAAGTCTCAGGACAGAGATTGTTCATCTGAATGACAACAACAAACTTGATTTTTCTAAAAAAGTTTTCTTGGTTTGAAACTGCCCAGAGCTCTGAATGGGTTGAGGTCATTTTCCTCCTAGGACTTTCGTCTATGGTTAGGAGCAAGGCAGTGTAGCCACGTTATAAATACACTCTTTGCTCCAGAGTTTGTGACAGCTGCCATGTCATTCACAGACTTTCATTTCTTATTCAGCCAAAGTTTCTGCTCACTTTACAGAATCAAGAGACCCATGGCAGCTAGAACTGAGGTCATGCTGAGTGGGTCACACTGAGTTTGTGATCAAACACCCTAGAATACTCTTGGTGCTAAGATTCAGTTTTCCACTAATAGCATTGAACTAAAGACTAATGAATGAAGCTCAGGGATCTGCAGGATTTCCTTGTGAATGCTCATTCTCTGTTTTGTATTTCTGCTCCCTGCATCCCCCTCAAGGCTCCAGGCCTGGAGTAATGTGCAGACACAGTGACAAAAGAAAGGGCAGTAATGATGTAGCTGTACTGGCATGGGAAACCCTTCCTATTATGTTTCCTGAAGGCCAGGTACTCGGGATCCAAATTTCTCTGCAATCTCTGAGCATCCAAGTGGGCCTCTTGCTTCATGTGCCAGCAAACACCTTCCCAGTCCAAGAGAACACTATTCTTGTCTCTACTGCTTGCAAGTGCCTGGGCTATGATATTTTGCACAGAAGTACATGAACAAAGCCATATTATTTTCCCCTCTCTCTGTATGCCTGATGTACAGGTTTACCCTACCAAAATACTTCAGTTCAAAAATATAAAAGTATCACTGTAATTTAGATAATTCCACTTTGAGTTTATTGATGCCTTATTAGGAATACGCCGTTGGATTTGATTAAATCTTTGCATATCAGACAGAAATCTACAAAATAAATGAATTCGTATTTGGGAGCAATATTTCTGCAGTGCATTTTATGCATACAATCCAATTTTTATTATGTCTTCTTTACTGGTATGTAGGATGACCACAGTTTACTAGAGGTGATGGTAATAATTAAGTATTCATTACCAATCCAATATTCCCTAATTTGCTGGGATGCGCTGACACACAAGAGTGTTTTTCAGCAGTTTGAGCTGATGATAATGATAAATCAACCAGTAGAACTAACTCAAAGTTAAACCTGAGAGCCTGCACATAGAAAGCCCAACCAAATGTCACAGCTTTGTGGTGTCTCTTTAACCTGCCTTGTGCCAGAGCTGGTTCTTTTACTCCGAGGTTTGGGTTACTCCCCTTTCACACAAGGTAGAAAACATCACTAGGATGCTTGTTGAAAGAACTTTCAGTGAGGTTGTTCAAACTACACTATTCCTACGTTTAAAGTCTATAATCCAGAAACATTTTTCAGTTGCAATGGTTTTGCCATTTTAGGATTATAGTTCAATTTTTGTCCAGCTCTTCTGTTGCAAGGGTAAGGAATCATGTTTGCAGATTTGTTAAAAATAGCATTTCTATAATCCTGATAATTTATGGTTATCTGCTAACCTAATATTTTTTTTGTCTGGCTGCCAGTTTAGATCTCCGTTTCTGAACTTTCCTTTAAATTGCTCACATTTCTTTCTTTATTTTATGTCACAAAATTTCAGAATGTCTTAATTTCTTCCCCTCCGGTCCTGTGAAGATTTATGATGTAACTGTGAAGATGGACTCAGTCCAGGGATTTATAACTGGTTCAAACATCCTCAAAGTTTGGCTGTAATCAGAAAATTTTGCTCCATCTCTTAAATTCCCTGTTAATTTTATTTAATTGGGGTCTTTTCCCTAGTTTAGATATATTCAGGTAAAAGTTTTCTGACTCACTCAGGCTGCTGTCTCTGTCTGAATTATCACTGCTTAAAAGATAATACATATTGCTGTCAGCCACATGGTGACATGTTTTTCCATCTTTCTGTTCCTTGTTTTTCACGCCTGGCATTTTTCTTCAGCTGCAGTCATGGGGGAGGGCTATTTTAATTTTGTGTAAAAGCAGTTTAATCTACTGCTTTTTTAAAAGGCAACTTTTTTGTCTGAATCTTACATGTTCTTTCAGTTTCCAGATCCGTTTGTGTTAACAATACTAACACTGGAACAGCCATCTAACAGTGGAAGTAGGGGACTATAAAATGTCACTGAAGTATTGATTGTTATTTGTTTCATAGTAAAGGAAAAGAAAAAATCCTGGTGAAAATGAACATAGGAAATGAAAATTAGGCTTTTTACACAGAACAATCAAGTCAGTCTTTATTCTACATTATCAGTGCCAGTTAATTCAGTACAATTGTTTCCACTGTGGCAACAGAAAGACTATTCCAGACAAGGGCTATTTCTTTGCAAATACAGGGGATATTTTGGCTGAGGTTTATGACTGAACTCTTAGGTGAGACTTAGACATAGTTGTAAAAAATACTTAATTCCTACTTCTAAAGAGGTGTTACTCAGCTGTGCCTGGGACACATCTGGACCAGTAATAAATTTTCATTCTGATAAGGCTGTGGTTCAAGTCTCAGGCTGTGTTATGAGACAGCAAGTAAATCTATTTTGGAGACAAAGATGCTGTTCCAGATGTGTTTGCATCAATTCTTAGTGACACGGGCATTGCTTCAAAACTTCAGGGCATCAAGAAAACACATGTAAAAGGAAGATTTTCAACAAGACCATGGGTTTTTGGACCATAAGGCAAATGGGCTTTATATTTCTCTTTTTTCAGGAAGGTTGTTTAAGCACCGGAAAATACCTTAAATGGCTTCTTATTTCAGTTGTCCCTGCTTCTCATGCAGTGAAAAACCTCACACTGGGACTTGTGCTGTTTTTCTCTTTTACATTCCTTTTTTTCTGATCTCAGGGGTACTACTCAACTATCTTTTAAATTGGAGAGGCCTATGCCTGTCTTGTTAAATCCCTTCCAGAAGCAGCAGTGTTATATATGGCTGGGAGCCTCGGGCAGAGGGATGGGAGTCTGAGGCCTGGGCCAGGCAGCTGGCAGGATTGCACTCTGCAGAGGATGGATCCTGCCACAGCCCCTTCAGGCGGGACCTCTGCTTCAAGGGTGCAACAAAAAAACCTGGAGTGGTTGCCTCTGCTCATCTGGCAATTGGCCAGGATGTTGGAGAAGCCTGGTGCAAAGAGTGTCAGGGGCCTGGACCAAGCATTTCTCTGAGCCTGGAGGTGACCTGGTGCTCTCAGTGTCCCTGCTTTCTTCCCCATCCTCTCATCCCTGCATGTGTCCTTTTATTGCTTTTGGAAATATAGTAGTTGTTTCTCCTAGTTGTATGTATGTCAAGTATTTAACAGGGCTGTCTAGCCCTCAGCAGGGTGCTATAAAGAGGAAAAGAAAAAGCAAGCTGAGGACATTTAGTAGGTTTCCTGGGGAGTGGGTGAGAAAACGCGGGCTGTGTGCAATGGCAGAGATCCAGCAGCAGCATAAGGTATTCAGCCCTCCCTAAAGAGCTACAGCTGGAGGTCACTAATAGCTCTGACATGTACAATGTGTGGCAAGTGATGTGAAGCTTCTCCGTTTGGAAACGCCTGAGAGAAATAAATCTATGCTCAGTGTTCATTTGTCTCTATTAGGTCTATGCAGACTTCCTCTCCTGTCAGATGTCAGCAAACCAACACAGACACCAGCTGGACCTTCTTATTGAAAGCAACCTTCTTTCAGATGGACTCAGTTCAGCTCCTTCTCCTCATGTTCAAATGATTTTGATTTGAAAGCAGCTTTCTTGACGGCAATAGACATAAATGCAACTGTTATCAGCTCTAGGCAAAAAGTCCTTGAGAATTTGATATAAACCTTTCTGAAAGCTTTTTTTTGTACACAAATACGTGGGCTTTTGCTGAAATACCTCTTGGCTTTGCACTAGGAAACTCAGGGTTACACAGGATATGAAACTATCCCCTAATTTTCCCTGTACATAATTACTTTGTTTCATCAGCTGTTAAATGATTGCTGCTACAAAAAATGGCTGGATGGATCCTTCCAGAAATGTGCGTTTTTGTTCAAAGCTAAATTTATTACTTGTTCATTGCCATTACACTGAAGTATTTACAATTAACATCATTCATGGCCTTTATAAACACTACACAGTTTTGATGAAATTACCTGAAACCTCATTTACTGATTATCTCTGCTCAAACAGGTTCTGCATATCTTGCAAGTTCGTAATGAATATTGAATTTAATACAATTTTACAATTGATCTAGGCTTTTGAAATTGTTGTTGTTTTTTTTTCACTTTCCAAAAAGCTAAGTGGTACTCCAAGAAGTGAAATTAATCTGAGTTTCAAATTAAGTCTTGTATTTCTATACTAGCCTGTTGTCAGTTTTCCTCTCAGCCATCAACATAGTAAGGAGTCTTGGAAATTTGGTAGCAATGCTGTCAGATTCTAGACTGGAGAGGGGAAGATGATCCAATGGTAGAGAAGTTCACTTGGAATAGAGTTTTGCAAGGTATGGGGGAAAATACAAAAAGTCAGTGGGTGTAGCAGCTACAGTAGCTGGCACTGCCATGGCCTCAGTCTTTACCACCCAGGTCACATCTGGGCTGTGTCGGAAATAAATTGGGAGAAGGAGCTTTGGAGGAGCTCAACTCTGCCACAACCAGATCTGCCCTGGCAAGGCAGACTTTCCTGCAGTGAAACTGGCATCCCTGGAGCAGCAACCCTCCTGATGTCTCTTGAGCTCATCTGAGAGCTTATTTGAACAAGCAGAGCTTCTTCCACTACTAACAACAGTAAAGACATACCTAATAACTTCCCAAATTAGAAAAGAGGGATCCTTTTGCCTTTGAGCTTTTAAAGTCTCAGTCCATCTCAGGAGGTCTAAATGAGGGTCAAGCAGCTCTGCAGGACAGCAGCAGTGGCAGCTGCATTTGTGAGCCTTACAGGCACCAAAGGTATCTGGGACTGATAATTTTTAGGGGGCTTTCAGTGTAAGGCAAAACAAGGCACTAGGTGATGCTGGTTTGAAAGTATGTAGCTGGATCCACAAGCTGAGAAATAAGGAACTTTAAAAGGAGAAAACTCACTGAACCCAATATTTCTGTGTATGATTACTTTTATATTCTCCCTTCCTGAATTACTCTCTTAATATCTGGCCACATGCTGCTAAGGGCTTCAGGGAGAGATTAGAGAGCATAATTACTCTCACTTCTCCAAAGTCCACACAGCACATTTCCAGGATTGATTACTCTCTTAATCCTTTAAGGTTTTGTCCCTGCCAGCTTTGAAGCAAAGAAAGACAACTTTTTAATTCCCAGTCTGGATCCTGTCTCCTGATAACTGCTCAGGGCTGCACCTACCTGACATTGATGATGAACACCAGGTAGTTCCCTAATGGGAAAAACACCAGTGGCTTTAATTTCTCATATGAGAAATTCAGGCTCTCCAGACACTGACATTTGGGAAACCCTGACAGTAGCTTCTGCCTGCTAGTTGAGGAAAGAAAAACAGCACTGATATGGCTCTAGATCATCTGTGCACACACAGAACAAGCCATCCCAAAACAACTGGTTAAACTGATAATGTACTGGATTGTATTTGAAATCATGGCATTCACCTGACTAGGGTTAAAAGAAAATGTCACATTCTTTGTAATGAGGAAGAAAATTCCAAGTATGACTACTTTTCATGAATTTTCAATCCAAAGAGCATCTCTTTTTTTACACCAATGTGTTTACTGCACTGAAGCTCAACAACCCAGATTTTAAGATGTCTTGTATGTACTTAATACTTGGGCACCAAAGGTGGCAACCTGGCTCCATTGGAGTCAATGGGAAAATGAAAACAGATGGAGGCAAGGTCTTGTCTACCCTGTTTTTAGTAGTTCTACTATTTCTGAGTTTCCAGAGAATCCTCACTGAGCCATTAAAATACAAATTACAAAGGTGGGCATTAAACATTTAGTCATAGAAATAGTATTAAAATAAAGAGCACACTTGGAACAGTGATGTGAGAGAGTAGTTTGGTGGCAATGACAGCATGGCAGGCTGAGGCAGCTGAAAATGGGAAAATAGGATGGTGGCAATTTAACCTGCCTGAGAGGTGGGCTCCAGTTGGTTTTACAGTCAGTTCATGGGGCAACTCCTTGTGGTCATAAAAGAAACATGGGGAAACTGGTTGCCGTTTTGTGGGTTGTGCCTCTGTGGTTGAATGTGGTTTTGTTCCTGTAAACATGCTTGTGATATCTACAATCTTGGGGAACAGAATTAGTGTCCCCAGGTCTGGGAGGGACACTGGTCCTGAGCCACTGGCTCTGGACTCCTGAGAAACACTCTGCCAGATGCACTGAAGTCTTTAATTGCATACGAAAAAAAGAGTGGTCTTGTCAGGAACCTCGAGACATTAAATACAGGGAGGGGACAGATGTGGCAGTGGCCTCTTGCCCTCATGTACAATCAACCACTGTGTTGTATGCCACAGGGCAGGATGGAGGGGATTTTGTGGAGCTTTGCTATCACTCACTTTCATCAGAGTAACCAAGATGGTCCTGGAAGACTCAGAAGATGAATGAGATACAAATTCCAACCAGTCTGTATTCCCTTTTCTCACCCAGCTAACTGATGAGTGGAGAGTGGTGATTCTTGAGTATTTGTGAGTGTCTTTGAAATCTGGATTCTGCTTTTAGAATAAAAAATTAATCAAGGGCTGATTTATAGTCTTGAATGTTCTCAGACCCCTTATTATCTAAAAGGCAAATCTCTGAAGCAATGGACTGTACACTGCTGCAGGTTTTCTTACTAGCAAGTGGCAGTTTCAGTGATGCTGCTTTGCAACCATCTTAGCCTGATTACACAAACAGTTTTGTGGAAACATCCAGTGATCTCAGACTTTGTTTATGAAGCACTCCTCAAGACTGGGAAGACTTAGACCCTTAACGGGAGCCAAAAGAACAGATGTTCCTTTTCCTTCCTCAAGGCAAGAGTCTATGGGGACAAAAAAAAACCCTTAAATGGGTTCATGATAGGATATCCTCACTGTTTTGCTTTCTTGTAGGTAAAATGTCAAAACTGTTGAATACAAATTTTAAGAACTATATTAAGATACTCTAAATCCTCAGTGGAGGAGTTACCCCTTTTCTGTAGCTTTATTTTTAAACACAAATATAAACAACAAAGATTGTTAATACTGGGTAGCATTAGAGGATCGCTGTGGTGGGAAGGGATCACATAAGGTCTCAGGTCCAGCTTCCTGCTCATGGTGGGATTGATATTGACTTCAGGTTGCTCAGGGTTTTGTCCAGACAAAACAAAGCAACCTCCAAGGACAGAGACTCTACAGACTCTCCGGGCAATATGATCTAGTGCTTAATTGTGCTAATAATTTTTCTCCCCTTAGATTCAGTCACAATGCCCTGTGTTTCAATTTATGGCCATATTCAAAAGACAAAATTGCTTTTCTGATTATTTGTGTCGTATCTTGAGTGCCAGGCAGGACTTTTCAGCTCCACAGCACTCATTCAGGAACAGCTCTTCTGGTAGATTTAAGAAAATGGCTGCTGCCTCCATTATGTGTTTCAGCTGCATTTTTATCTCAGCTATTCCACATTTACTATGAATAAACAAGCACAGTGGGAATGAAAGGATAAAAAATGCAGCCATGAATCTGGCTGAATCTGCAACCATGAACCACATTCTGCTGTGGCATCCATCAGTGTCAAGATATGGCCCTGTATTTTTTTGCCTTAAGATTAAAATGATCAGAATTATGTGGCTCATCACATGTAATTTCTGTCTCTTTAAATGTATGCCTTCTAAACAGAGTATTTTTTAAGAAAAGCTCAAGACACTGGTCTTTATACTTTTTCAGAGTGATAACAAGGGGATTTCTACTGGATTATTTATTATTAAAAACTATTTTGTCACCTAATTAAAAATAATTTGAGTTTATAAAGCAGCTTCTATCTAGGAATAGAAAAGCATTTCAAGCAGTCAATCTGCTTAGCGACCATGTCAATAAGTAACTTATACTAATTTTATTGGCAGGGAGTACTGAGAAAGATTCATGCTTTTATCCTTCAAAGAGATGTTACTGCACTGGTCCATGTGTGGGATTTACCAGTAAACAAGCGTGTTCTGATCTGCAGTCCAGCCTTCTCCCTTGCACAAAGTTTGTCCATTTGGACAAGCTCTAGATAGATTTGGAAAAATAAAACCTGCAGGAATGTTTCTCTGAAACGATCATTTTTAAGCAAATGTCCAGATGGCTGAATCACACAGTGGGTTTTCACAGCTACTGCATGAAACATTCAACAGTTATGAGGAAAAAAACCCTAGTACATTACTTATTTTATCTAACTTAACAATTGCTCTGCTTGGAAGGAACCTGAATGCCAACAGGACAAAAATTTCCTTATTAATATACAGAGATCAGTAGTTGGGACCATGCTCTCTTCTCATTCTGAAAATTAGCATATTGTTTTTTCCTTAATAAGTGGTGCTCTTTGGACTCAGTGGAGCTGGTACTAGGTGACTAGTTTCTTGATCAGCCCATCTTATAGGAAAGCAGAATGGCTTCATGAGAGGGAAAGTATGTATGTAGTCAGTACAGTATGACTAAAATGAAAAGAGATTGTTTTAATGGACAGTTAGTGATAACTTTGCAGCTCTGCATAAGGATTCTGCATGACGGATAACTCAGAATGTGCCTGCTCAAATACTTTGGCCCATAACTCTAAAATTCAGGTCAGCAATCAGAGTAGTTGCTACTTAGGTCAAACCAAAGAGCAAACAAGTATATTTTCCCTTGGAGGACCAAGAGGCCAGAATCTTAGCTGGTGTAAATTGGTGTTTACAGGAGCAAAGGATGTGGCCTGAATCATTGGCTTTTCTTCTTCCCATCACAGTTGCTAATTAGCAAATGAAAGTGCAATGAATTAGCAACTGCATTAACTAGGGCTTTCTCTCACAGCTTTTGTGAGTCCTTCCTTGCTCCTGCTGGGATTGGACTGACTTCATTCCAGTCACAGGTATTTTCATAAGAACAGACTGTTTCTGTCATAGGCCACAGCTGTGCCTCTGAGAAGATGAGATTAAAAACTTCTTTAGTCACAGCACAAGAGTAGCAGAGGAAACAAAGAAACCACACTCTTAAAAACTGCCTTTAAAAATTATTTTTAGTTCTTCCATAAATTGAAAACCCTTTCAAGAGCTTGTTGACTCAGGCTTTGGTCTCTGTCTCTTTTTAGTCCTACCTGCTCAATTCTTCTCCAAAATATTTGTAAAACTTCTGTTACCTGCTTCCCCCACACCCTTATGAACTTCCACTGATCTGATTGCTTTTCTTCCTAATTTTTTCTTTATATACTTGCCCAGCTTCCAAACACTGTGCTTATGTGCAGCTCTAAAAACAAGTGAACATCAAGGTGTTTAAGTGAATTGAGTGCACAAATTGGGCTCTGAAGTGTCCTCAGCAGCAGTGTTTTGTTCCTATGGCTGCCCTGGATCCAGCAGTTTAGAAAATTTTTACATTTAATTACCAGGAAATTGAAGCTGCTGCATAATGTTTTATTTATGCTGAACACAAGGTTGTCTGGGAAATATATGATGCCATTTTTGCTAGTCTCAGAGAAGGACTTGAAGCACCACAGGAAATTAAATACAGGCGTAAACATTCATAAATAGCATTAACTACCAAAGCTGGGAAATTCACAGTGTAGATTAGTGTGGTGTTTTGAAGTCAGTAATTTTGAGCTTTAGTGCTGTACTAGGAGGGTCAATGCTATTATTCCCATAGCACAGATAGAAGAACTGTGGTTATGGACATGCCAGTGATTTCTGGTGCATAAACAAAGGTATCCCCACAGAGCAGCTCTAAGGAATTGCCCAAACTCAGGATCATGTCCTATACTATCCCACAATAAGCATAAGATAACTAAAACCTTTACCATTTGCCATGACTAAGAGTCTACCATTGGCAGCTCTACTTCCATGTCTTACCCTACTTCATTCATAGCAAATAATTTTGTCTGCGTTGTGGTGAGCAGGGAGGTGAATTATTGTGCTTTTGGGAGAAGTACAAATTCTCTGAGTGGGCCTGTAAGGGATGGTAAAAAGCTTCAGAAATGTGGGATGTGGGGGGCAGGGGGGAGGAAACACAGTCCTAGATAATGGGAAAGGTAGTTGAAAGATAGAGATGATCTCTATAAGAAAACTGGATTAAGGTTTTAAGTAACATGATGAAAAGCCAGGATCTTACTGATGATTCCCTAAATGAGGCTTATACAGCTGATTAAATTATATAAAAATGCTGTTAAGTCCTGGGGGCATTGCTTCCACATTCCTCACTAAAATTTCACAGTAACCAAAGACTGTCCACAGCCAGTTTGTCTTACAGCAAAGCCAGGAACAAAGTGTCACTAGAGATGATCCAGTGAAGAGAACATACCCATGGTGCAGTAATACAGCATGGAATGACACACACAGATTTTCCCTGCCAAATGCCCAGGGCCTTGTGCTCTGTAGAGGTTCCTCTCCATCTTTGTGGAAGTGCGTGATCTCTGTTAACACTGGGGTTGATGTGCTAGTCTCATCCTGCAAAGTGGGCTTTGTATTTTCCTGAGTATTTCACAGCCTCATTGCTGTGAAATAACTCATTGCCTCATTGTGGTAAAAACCACAGAATGGACATCTGGCTGGGCTTTATGAGAGCTGCTGCAACATCCTTTGCCATATGAGAAGCTTTCCCTGTTTCATGGCTCGGATAGAAAAGAAATAAGAAATGTTTCTCTTTGGACTTAATGCAGAGGCATTTGAGGATAATGAGGAGCCTGAATTTCCAGCATTCATCCTCTAACAGTGATCAATTTTAAGGTAATATATGATGGCAGCAATCATTTGGCTAAAGCGGGAAGACACGGCTTACTAACTGCGATAATGACTCAGGCTGCGTTGGAAAAAATACGAGGTTGATCAACTTGTCTCATTTTCCTTTTGACTTTTTTAGTCATTATCTTGCTTCTGGAGATGCCAGGCCGTGCAGCAAGCTCTGAGTCCAGCAGGTAGTGGAACTAGGAGTGACAGCTAAGCCTTGTCCTGCACCCTGTGCAACTGCTGGTGGCTGTGCCAAGGGAGGCTCTCTCTGCCGCACTGCAGAGGGGGCCATTGTGTTGAGGTCAGCTCTTCTGCTGTTTTGCCTAACAATTTGCTGAAAATCCATGACTTTTTAAGGCCTTTTTTTGCAGCTTTTGCTAAGGCCAAGAACTAAGTCAAGGCCAACACAAGAGTATGTCCCAATGGGAGTAAGCAAGTATTCTTCACGAATAACAATAGAACAATCAGGCCACAAATGATGTATTTATCAACCTTTCTCATTTGTCTTTTGTAAATCACCTTCTCTGTTTTGGCATCTCTTCTCCCTAGAGAAAAGGACTGACTTACAGCATTTTTATTACAGTGAGCAGAAGACAACCGTGGGACTAAAGAGTCAGGCTGCCTTAATATTATACTTCAGACGTATTAAGAATGGTCTTTAATAGCCCTGTTTTGTACATCAGAGCAGGGAGTCAGGAAGCAACCTTCAAACAGGGCTAAATACAGACAGTCCCTAAGGTGAAGAGGAGTGATTAAGCATCTCACAGCTCCAAATGAAGTTCTTGCTTTCAAAGAGTAATCAGCAGCACCCATGCAAATGCCAAATGCGAACGATGAGGTGCCAGATTGCTTGTATTCTCTAGAAATTTGGTTTTGTCCCTTGCTGAGGCAAGACTTTGAGCTGGTGGATGGACACAGCTGCTCTTTTGCTCCTGTAAGATTATCACAGAGCTGCTGCACTGTCATGTGCCTTCCTCTGTGCTGGATGTGTCAGTGACACAGACTGAGGGCAAGCAGCTGGGAGCCTACATGATAGCCTTGGGAGGACACCACAGAAGGACTGAATAGCATCACAACCCTTATCTTCTAGATAATGATGTTTTTTCTCTTTAATAATGATTTTTTTCTTTTTGAGATGCCTCAGTTCAGTTTCCTCGTGTGCCGTTGTAGGTGAGCTACTCAGTAACCTCTACATTCCAATGCTCAGATTTTTCTCGACCTAATCTGTTTTCCTGTATTAGTGAAGACTTCAGAAGTTTGGTATTAACACTATCTCCTGGTTACTTCTCCAAAGCTAGCAAAGAAATTCTGCACTTCCTATAGCTATCCATTAGACACAAGTTCTTCTCCAATGTTCTCTTCCACCTAAGCACATTTTTTTCCGTGCTAGAGCAATGGGACTGAAGTATTCTCTGGAGACTGACCCTCTGACAAAATTGCTGCCTGCAAATAGGCAAAGGGAAGGGAAGGGGCAATGCCACCAAATAAAACTTGAACTTACAGCATGAAGAGCAGGCAGAGTAGAATTCACCTGGCATTTTCTCAAGACCCACAGCTTCTAATGATCCAGTGTTCCCTACTTTATGTTGCAAGAACTTCAGACTTATTTCTTATTTCCAGTCCACTGCATAAGCCATTTCAAAGATCTTCAGATGTAATCTTATTTGTAGCCAGACCTCTGTGAAATTACCATCTATTTTAAAATGTTTTAAATAAATGTTTTCTTTGCAGAAATTATGAATGCTGTCAATCAAGAAAAAAAAGGAGATGAAGCAGAGATTTATTTTATTTTTATATGTGTGAAAATATATTTCATCTGTAATGAGAACATTCCCTTGTGGTTTTACATGTTGTCATATACTTTTATTTTTAGTTGATTTGGCATAACAAAGCTTCACTTACAATTTGCTGGCACTTGTTCAATAGCAATATTAATTAGGTCCAGGACTGGAAGTGGCAGAGCTGTGGCAGATGAGCTCTCTAGATATGGCATTGGCTGTGCTCTCAGATTTTTATCTCAGCTGTAACATCATGTGGTGACACTGGTTTTGGGACTCACGCTGGGGCTGGTGTGCTGTAATGTGTACCGTCAGCTAACCAAAATGCTTAGTGGATGGACCCAGATCTTTTAAGTCTTGTTTTTTTTACTCAAGACAAATCTGTAAAGATACATCTGATGTTTGCTCATTCTTTTCATAATAGATTTTTTTTTGTTATCAAGTATGCTGAGAACAGACTCCTTGGGAAAGGACAGGTTGTATTTTCAGAAACGTTGTTGAAAAGTCAAGTCCCTCACAGAAGTGATCTCTGTCAGAGCAGTCAGGCACATGCCTCATGCTGGCACAAAAAGCAGCTTGCTGGCAAATTGTCACTGCACACTTTTCACTGTCTGGCAAAACCCTTGTGAGGATAAAGTTTAGTGTTGCAACCCTCTTGGGCTGTTTGAGTGGATGGATTCCAGAATCCAAAATGCCTCCAATGAGCATGATTTCATCTCACTTTTCAGATGTTTAGAATTCTGGTAACTAACTAGTCAACTGTCCCCACACTGCTGTTTACTTAGGGAAGGGTGTTAGAGAAGACAGAGCAAGACTCTCTTCCACAAGTCACAGTAAGTTATAATCCACATAGATATACAGACAACATTCTTTACAGGATGGTTAAACATTGGAACAGGTTCCCTGGAGAGACTGTATAATCTCTGTCCTTGAAGATATTCAGAACTCAACTGAATGAATCCATAATCATCCTGATCTATGGAATTTGTCTTTCTGTCAGTAGAGGTTGAACCACACAACCTCCATGAGTAGTGTCCCTTCAGTCTAAATTGTTTCATGATTATATGATTCTAAATGAACCACATGCATTGAGGAGGACAGCCACAGTTACCACGTGGATGGGAATGGACACTGGAGGAGAGCCTCTGCCTATGTGCAAGGCTGCTCCAAGTGAGAATGGCAAGATTTGTAAGCTTGTCCATTTTGTAGTTATGCTGGTGATACTGAGATCCCCAGCTCCATCAGCCAACAACACTCTCCTTTAATATATTCACACCTCCAAAAAATTCAATTTTTATGAAAAGTAAGCTGTAGACTCCTGGATGAATGCCCCAACATAGGCACAGCAATAGAGCTTTTCCTCCTAAGTTAGCATTTTGCACTTCTCACTTTAGTAGGGAAAGGTTACAATCCTCCTAGCTGCAATGCAGTCCTTATCTGTATTTAAGGGCCATACATCATTGCCACAGGAGCCATGTGCCTTTGCTTATTGATTTTTCTTTCTTTTTCTGACCATTATTTTTAGCTGTAGCAAACCATTGCCAAACTGTGAGAAAAGGAATGTGTCAGAGAGGCCATTGATTTTGTAAGAAAAAATGTTTTGCTCTTGACCCTTCTCTGACAGTGTTATTTAGCAGTGAACCTCAGGCACTGACCTGAGTGGTGAGACTGGAGAGTAGCTGCCCTTTCTTATCTTGCTTACTCTGGATTACAGAAGCATGACTCTGAGCATGTGCAGGACTAAGAAAGTGGTTTTCCAAGCTGACAGTAAGAAAAGATGAAGGGAAATCAGGTATTCCTATCAACAGGCATGAATTTGATTGCCTAGGGCTACATGCACTGTGTGAATCACTGTCCTGTGCATTCTGCAGGTGCTCTTCAGCTCAAAGTCCTACTGGCAATGAGTAAACAGCCCTTAGGGACAGTCCAGTGGGTAAAGATGAAGGAATACCATCCTGATTTAACCACACACAGAGCCACATGTTATTTGAAAGTTGTTTGTAACACTCTCTGATTTTGATATTCTGTTTTTTCTATGCAGAATAATGCCCTGATATGAGTAATTATTAAATTATATTTAAAGGCTAATTAAAAGAAAAGTGGGCTTTGTAAATGAGAAGAAACAGTAGGTGAAGGCTGAAGTTTCAGTGAATGATGTGAGCTTTGGGAGGGATTATCAGTATGAGTTCCAGTGAGTGCAACTGAGTCAACTAGTTTAACCACAAGGTTAAATACTCTCCTGAGATACAACATGATCTAGCAAAGCCTTTAAGCACAGGTTTAATCTAAACACTGTTGAGCTTGATGTACAAATAAATTGAATTTTGGTACTCCTGCTTGCATGGTTAAGGATGACTAAAATTGGTTGAAATTGGAAATTTCCATTCTGCTGGTAATTATATGTTTTAAACCTTTTTTGTTTATTTCTGAATTGAAATTACTGTTAGAAGAAACAAATGGAAGATAAGTGTGCTTAATATTCAGGGCATCTTCTTTTTCTATTAATTCCATTGGAATTCAGCAGATTTTAAGAAAAGGCTCAAAGTTCTTAGCATCTTTCAGTTTTTAAAGCATTTTCAATCTCCACATTTTGTGGTTAAGTGAATATTTCTTGAGACATGGGAAAACAGAAGAAGAAAAAAAGGGGCAAGTGCCACTTCCACTCTAGGAAGTTCCATCCCATAAAGATACGATTGGATTTGACAAGACACATTCTCTAGTTTTTATTGTTAAACTCAAGCCCTGCGGTGGAACACTTGTATAAATTTCAGTCAGAGTGAAAATTTAATATCCACCATTAGGCAGAGAGAACAAGTAACAGCACTGAAAATAATTTGTTAGTCAATTTGTAAGAAAAGTTCAATTTGCGTTTTCTTACCTTGCTGTCTGTCACTGAGAAGGAAGGGCTGCAGTATTTGGAGCTACAGAAACACATGCATTATCGGAGCATTTGCTTCTGAACTGTGTGGCTTGCACCTAAATGTGCAAAGAAACACACTGTAAGAGGCAGTCTTGTCGGGTCCCAGTGGAGATGCTGGTTTAGTTGGCTGCTGAATGAGGAATACAGGACTTGCCAGACTGCCCCAGATTGCTCAGCCAGTACTTTTAATCATGTCCTTCAGCCTTTGCCAACACTGCACCCATGGAGGATGGAGCAATGAGGTGTGAGATTATTCCCCACGCAGTGTAACACCAGCTGACAGCAGCAGGACGTTATTCACTGCCTTGAACCTTCAGACCAGCAGAGAGCAGAGACAGCAGAGCTCCAGCTTGTGTGTCAGTGCAGACAGCTTCTACACATGAGTAAAACAACCTGTGGCATCGAACCTGTCTCCTAACCTCTGTGTGTTTTCCAAGATCTAGGCAGTGCTTTCATGGTGGTCACAGCATTCAGAGAGCATGTGCAGAAGGTTAATTCCTGCTATTTTACATGTGTATGTATTTAATTGTGTATTTACTTGAATGTTTCTTTTAGTTCTAGTTTGAGGAAAAAAACAAAATAGGCTTTAATGGTGAAGGGTGACAGTCCCTGTGATGGAGAGTAGTTATTTCTGGTGTGGAAAGTTAGGCTAGATAGAGTGTAATTAGGCACTCTGAGATAGGGCTGTCCCTCCTTCCTTCTGGAGGTAGTTGTGCTGAGCCAAAGTGGGTGATCCACTTCTCTGCAAGCTGATCTCTGCAGCAGTGTAGGAGTGTGCTACATTGGGTACCTCCTCAACAACATTTCTGGCAGCAGAACAAACACTGTGGGTTTTGATGTTCCATTATTTTTTAATTCCTGTAGAGAAATCAGTCTTTTTGGTCAGTAAAAACTTTGAGTGTGATGATTACTCCTCATATTCTGAGTGGCTCTGAAAATGACTCATAGCCCACAACAGTCATCCAATTAGGAGAAGCTGCTAAGCAGGCCTAATCATGACCCTCCAACGTAGGTAGATGATCTGTACTTATACTGAACCGTGGTCTCTGTCCCAGTTGGTGCCATCCCAGACATTCCAGTCTGATGGCAGGAGGAACTGTAATAACACTAGCAGAGCCATGTCAATTTGGCCATCTCTTTTTATTCATAGTACGTTACTGATGAACTCAAATTATTCTAATATCACTTGTACACAATTTTAAAATTATGTTTTTGTTCTGAGTAAGCCCAGAAAAACTGCGGTTCTGTCTCATTTCTTGACAGAAAATCACCGAGTCCTGCCAAACTGTGGTCCTTTGTGTGTGGAGGTGATGACACAAGAAAGCTGCATGGAACTGAGATTCCACCAAGTAGAAAGTTCCCTGAATATGAAGCATTTAATAACCAGTGGCTGATTAGTGAGTCAACAGATACCTTGAAAAAGTATCTCTTGTAGAGAGGCAAGCACCACATCTGTTTGGTGCCAATGGCATTCACAAATAAATCATATTGTCAGACCAAAGTAACATTTGCTTCATAAAACTTCACAGCAAAATGTTAATCAACAGCAAGAGAGGAGAGGTTCTGGGGGAGGGGAAGAGTTATTAATGGACACATGCAATGTGACTGCAAGATCTTGTTGAAGCTATGAAAAAGTCAATGTTCAAAAGCATGGCTGCATCTGTCTGTATCTGTTCAAAAGACATCTAGCTGCGTGCCCTGACTGTGCTGCAAAGGGTGGCAGCTGATGCTCTGTGAAAGCTCCCAGTACTGATGGTTGCTGGCAGGTATGATCAATGGATGATACCTCCTGTCACCATCCTCCTTGCATACCTTTCCCATCAGTTCACACTGGTGTAGCCAAATTCTGCTAGTTCCCTCTCCACCTTCAGCCACTGTTTTGAGTATTTTTCTATCTCTGCCTTCCCTTGGTGCTTCTGTCCAGCCCTGCTGAGCACGGCCCTGGATCTCAGGACTTTACATTTTTTAAAACATCATATCTACTGCTTTGACAAAACTTGTTTTCCTTGCACAATGACATTTCTGGACAGTTGTAGTTAGTAAGGGGCTTATGTTGAAGAAATGAAACAAAGAGAGAATGAGGCTGCATAGAAAGATGTAAGAATTTGTATGTGTTGACATTTTCTCTGCTAGAACTGTTTCACTGGGTCTGGTATGGAAGTAGCCTTTCTAGATTAAAGTCACAAAGATAGATAAAATCCCACTTATGGCCCCAAGCCTTTATCTGAGCCACTTCTTGGCCATGGCAAGGCACATTTTCCTCTCCTGTATGGTACACAAAAGCTCAAGAGGCTTCAGTTTAATAATCCTCCTTATGCAACGTGTAAAACTTTCTGGCACTCAGCCATGACAGCACAAAGGTTTTAAGGGGAAGATCTACACAAATATCACTGGGGCTATGACAGACCAGCTCCAGACCTGCTGCCGGGGAAGTATCGTGCATTAGTTACCCTTTCTGAGTAGTAACAGCAGCCTCCACTGGAACAGCAATTTCAGACTGCCCCAAAAACAGCAAAGGAAGAAAGGGCAGAGCCAGCAATCCTGGTATGACCCTGAAATGAGGGTATGGGTTAATGAAGAGTTGGAAAATGTAGATCACTTTTTACTCCAATGCCCAAAATACACAGACAACTATTTTCTCAAGTGACTAGGAATAGTATAAAAACTTTCCAATAAAATAGGGTGAAAAAAAATAGTCTGCTGGAGATTGTGAAGAACAAGGGAACTATTAGGGAGAATGTTACAGCATGTGATAACCACTCCTTATCAGAAACAGGTCACCAAAGAGATGGTAGAAAAGCAGAACCCCACAATATGTTGGGGCTCTGCCCAGCCACCCTAGCTGCATCCAAGCAGAAATCCAGTTTCTGCCATTTTAAGTTCATTGTAATTTCTGTCACTTAAATCCAAGTTGCTTTTTCTTGTTTTGGAAGAGGAATGTGAGTCTGTGTGCCTGTGTATACATGTGAGGAAATTAAAAAAATGGCAATACATTTGCTCTTTTTGAGCCTGACACAAGCTAAGGGAGATAAAAATAAGCAAGTGAAAGGAGCACAAGGAGGAGTGCAGAGGAGTTGCTTATCACCACCTCCAATTCCTGCAATGTTGTCTTAAAGTAAAATGCAGCTTTTGAGGAAAAAACAAGAACCAAATCAACTGGAATAAGCAGAAACAGCTTTTATCCATGGGGAGGATTCAATAGCTCCAAGTGGGTTTTAGATCTTGTGACATCCTTCATCTTTGGACTTTTCTCACTCCCCACTATCAGTTTTGTTCAACTGCACTGCAGGAAAAGTCTTTTCCTTCTTTGGCATGGGACCAGCAAGTGAGAGACATATCAGCAGTTCTGTCCTGCTGGATTTTACAAATCCATCTGAGATTATTGCTCTAGTTCAGATAATGGAAACTACTTCTTTCCTACTATAGATGCCTCCCTTTCCTACAGAACTAGCTACCAGTTCTGAACTAGTTCTGTCTTTATTTTCAAGGAAAGAGAAGAGAGTACCTGAGTCATGGGGAGCTATTTAACCAGATAAGGACTTTCTCATAGGGGCTTGTAATGCTTCCTAGGGAAATGGACCACTGTTTCTTTCTGTCTGAGGAATTAATCACTGAGCACTCTTAACAACTGAGAAAACACACACACTTTCAGATGTCTTCATAGCTTTGTTTATTGAAAGATTAATTAGGAAACATAATAGAACTCTAACTCCCTTCTACCACTTAATTTGCATGGAAAAGACATCTAACCTGGTAGAAATTACTCCCAGGGAATGCCCTCTGCAGAGCACAAAGGAAGGCAGTGCAGGGGACAGCCATGGTGTGGCTCTGCTGAAGTTGTAGTTCTTTCGCACATTGAGAAACAAGGCGAAGTTTCTCTCCAGAACATATTTAGCCAAACATTTTGACCCTATGGATCTACAGCCCTGTGACATAAAGTGCTAAGGATGAGCTTGAAGGATCTTGAGGTTGGTGCAGAAACTTCTTTCTTCTCACCTCAGTCGAGAAAGTACTCTCAGGATTTATACTTTACTCCCTTGCAACAATGGAGACAAATTCTTCCAGAGGTTCATGTTATTCTGGCCTTCTAAGAAGCAGATGCAAAAGCTTTAAATCTTTCTTCAGCCAAAAAGAGTTTTTGAGCATCAGCTAAAGGTACCATACCTGTAGTAAAAATGGTACAGAGCTGTCACAGTCAAAAGGAAGGACCTGTCCCTTCAGAGGAAGAACAGGTCTTCAGGAACATGTTCTTTAGGTTAAGCAATCAGGAGCTCAGGGAAAGTCCAGTGAAAACACAGTAGCAATGTATCACCTATGGAGGAAGGATGAAGGTACAAACTTCAGTGTGGAAATGTACCTGGCTCTTCAATAATGTGACACTCTTTACTGCTTGGTGACATGGCCCAAAATGTATGAACAGAGTATTGTGATTCCTCCAATTCTGCACCCAACATGTCTGCATTCACCGACAAGCTTGTCTTTCCTCTTCTGAGAATTATTTAACATCCTAACCCAACTCCCAGCCTTCCAACAGATTATTTTGAAGATTTCGGGGGAAAAAATGGCTAGTGGGATGATGTTTTCAAAACAAAAGATCCAAATTTATCCCCAGTTGACTGGTTCCCTTCTAGTGGTTATTACATTTTAGAAGTTTACTGTATAAAGCACAAACTGTTAACAGTCTGGCTCACTAAGCTGTGGGATGGGAACCAGTCTGTGGAGTTTGAGGGGCTTGTTTTCACTTTGCCAGTTGCAGCCATTTGGGCTGGAACAGTCTTGGCTGTTAGTCAGGAAGGTAATTGCTGGGACATGAAACTGAGGCAGCATGTCTTATTGCAGCTCTCCTCTGAGATTGCTGAGAAACAGCTGAGCGGAAGGGAGTCTTAATAGCAATCCAGTATGGATCATTTCCTCAGACCTTCAATTTCTTGCTGAAGATTTATATTTTTAATTCTTTTAATGAAGGATGTCCCAGAGGTCAAGACATTCCTATTTGACACTGGCAAGCAGGATTATCCATTAAACAGTGTTCCCAGCTATGTGCAGGCAGAGAGGCTTTTGGGACAGAAGTTCTGGAGGATCTCACTCACTGCAATGCAGTATGTAATTTCTAACATGTGAATAAACTATTACTTACAGACAGCTATGGTCTTGTCAGTCAGAACAGAAATATTTGCCCAACAGTTGCTGAAGGCAGAGTAAATTACAAGAAGGCCTGAAGATAGGATACACAAAAGTTGACTCACTCAAGGAGTAGAACGGTTTTAGACAGCAAGGATTTCATTGTTTCAATTACTCACCAAGTAACTCACCAGCAGAGTTCTGAGAATGAGGTGATACAGATGGTGGCATTTGTGTGTTTGGGAAGAGTCTCTGCCTTGGCAGAGCTGGCTAGCCTGGGTATGGTGTGCAGGAAACTCCTAGTCTATGGAAGTTGGTGGGAATCCCATAAGTATTTTTCTGCCCTTTGGCAAGGGTTGTCCTGTGTCGTTGGACAGCTGGTCTTGTGAGAAAAGACTGTGTGAACTTCAGTGGAAGACCCTGTGGAAAGCTTTCACAGCTTGAACTACATTGACACACATTGCTTCTAGGATTTATTTTTGTGTTGAAAAGTGGTTCTATTTTTTAAGCTAGTCTTCAAAGCAAATACTCTTGCAGTGCTTTGAGGCCTGGTGTTGTAGAAAGGGGCAAGAAGCTCATAACTGCCCTCTTAAAGTAAGCTAAGTCATCAGTTGCAGTCCCCAATTTTGTCTTCTGATTGAACTTGTTTGAGGAAAGTAATCACATTTTTAGGCTTATTAAGTTAAGTTTTCTGCCAGCAGCACTCTATGACTGGATTGCACACATATGGAAATGAGCTCTTATCTGTCCCAACACACTCCTGATGGAGTTAGCTCTTAAGGACCCAGTGGTGGCAGGGCTGATGTCTGGACAATTTTCTTAGCTGCTTAAAGTTATATTTGTTAAATGTGTGTGGTATGTCTAGAGAAGATAGGTGCAATACTGCTCCCAACAAACACATCTCAGCCTAGCCCAGGCCCACAGGAGGATAATTTCCTTGATGTATCAATGTATGAAGGGTCACCTGCCTTCATTCCCACCTCACTACTATTCCAAGAGGGAAGGAGGCTGGGGCAGGGAAAGTCTGTATTCCACACAAATGAGAGACCTCCATTTTCCACACAGGTCCTGAAGTCTCTTCCCCCACCGTTAAGTATGTGGTAGTGAAAAGAGACTCCTAAGAAGGCACCTGATCTCCAGCACTGTCTTCATCCTGCTCCAGCAGTCACTGCCACCCGAGATGCTTCCCCCATCCCAGGGCCACAAACCTCAGAGAGGAAATGAAGCATTTTGTGTAAAAGCTCTGGCTCTGGTTTAAGTGGCTGGAGCTAATGAAGGAATTCTTCTCACCCACTGGGGCTGCTGCAGCGGGGCCATGGAGGTAGCGGTGGCAACCCCTGCCCTGAGCTACCAGAGAAGCCGTTTCCATGAGGTGAAACTTCATGACTCATTCACAGCTTTAGAGCCATTTCTCTGTTTATTTTTGGAGGGGTTTGTTTGTTTGTTTGTTTGTTTTTCTTCTGAAATGATTAAATGATCCTGGAAGCAGAGTACTGTTTGAAGCCTTTTCTGAACATTTAATTTGTCCGGACTTCTGTGCCTCAGGGGATTGTTTTGTTTGAATAAACAGAGTCTGGCTGCCAGAGAACCTGGCTGGTAGGGATTTTTTAAGAGCAGGAATAAAGCACAGAGCATCTCTAGACAGTGGGATAGATTTTATTAAGTGTGAGTATGTGCAGAGAACTCTCAACTTACTTAGTTTTATCTGCTGAGGACTAAACTGCACAGAGTGTGCATTGGTGAGAATACTGAAACTTATTGACTGGAAAGTGGACATCTGGGGAAATACTGACCTTAAGCAGATGTCCACAGGGATGTTCAGAGCTTTTAAAGAATCACTTCTTTACTACCTTAGTAGCAGTGTCTATTTTTGTCCAGAGAGATGAATGCAGTCTGGAGAGAACCACTCTCCTCAGTATCATGCGATCCACTCACTGCCTGAGAGAGACTCACTTTTGTAAAAGGGCACCACGTGTTTCCTGGCACATGTTGAATCCTTGATCATTTCAATGTCTGTAAAACTTTCAATTATTCTGAGCAAGTGGCAATTGTTTATGTCAGTTTAAAGGTCTAAAAATACCAGCTTCCTTCCCCTTTTGGTTGTTAGCAGTGGTGTAAGCTGCAGCAGCTGGAGTCTGGGAAGGCTGTGATCTGATCTGACAGGGTCTGAAGTGCTGCTGTGCCTCAGTGTAGTGCTGAGCAGCATCCACAGGACCAAGATCAGAGCGTCCATCAATATTTTCATCCTCGCTGAGAACAAGGGAGAGCTGAAATTGTGGGTTTCCCATTCTGGAATATTATACGGGAAGGTTGAGGGCTGAGCCAGCTTAGCAAGAGTGTGTCTGTTCTGGGTTTTAATACATACAGTATGAAAGGTGGGTTTTCATTTGGTTTGGGTGCACACACTACTGAAATAAATAGAAATTCTGTGATTTGCTGTAGGGATTTTTTTGGTGCTTGTTTTAGGGATGGTATATTCAGAGGATTCTTCCTGAGGAGATCTTGTGAGCCCCCATATTGCCATCTGGGGAATCCTGGCATCACACTTTCTTCAGCAAACACTCTCTGGGGAAGAGCTTGCCCCTCATTTCTCTTTTGCAACCCTCCAGGAGATGAGTAAATTTGATTGACGATACAGTTCAATCCTGAGTGGAAATTTTATCCTAAAAATAAGAACAGCTGAAAACATGATCCCACTCAGTAGAAACTTTGCTATATTGATTTTATGTGGAAGGTACTTTAGGGAGTTAAATGCTTTAAAATGGCCGAGTTATGGTGACTAGCTTCCATGTTGCCTTCCACAGACTGTGCTAGAAGAAAGATCCTCTGAAAGGCAACTTGGAGAGCCTGAGCTGGCCTCTTGCTCTCCATATTACACACTCACAACTTCTTTTTTCGGAGGGAGAGCAATCCTGGTGGTGCTGTGGCTGAAAAAGCTACCTCAGAGCTCACCCTGAACCCAAAGAGTTCTTGGCCCCTGTGACTGCTGCAGCAACTGGGAACACCAGCTCTGCCCTCCCTTGCTGAGTGCAGAACCGATCACAACTGCAGGGATCCTTTTTCTAACAAGGCTTGGAAAGACAGCAGTGCAGGAAGCAGGCACTTCAGAAGTGAGCAGTATTATTGGTAATTACAATAAGCCACCAACCTCTGAGAACACCTCCCAGTCAAATTATTCTATTGCACTGATGATATTGTTGTTAACTTAGCAGTATATTGCTTTTTCTAAATGATGTGAAGTGCAAATGAAAGTTGTAGACCAAAGTAAGCATGTGTTGACTGGGTGGACATACTGTGTTTCAATTACATCTTTGTTAATCATAGTTAGATTAGTTACCTAAACAAAGTGGCATTATCTCCTCAACCAAATAGCTGGCACATACATTGATCAGTAGAAAATTGAAGCAAAATGAGAGCAAGGATAATTCCCATTGAACTTTCTAACCTCATGACAGGCTTTTGTCTCCTCTTTTCTTTAAAATTTGTTGAACAGAGGAACAAGCAGGAAAACTTCAGGAGCTGAAGGTGCCTCTGGAATGAGTTAAGCAATTTCTGTTTGATAAAATTTCATACAAATATTCAAAGAGACTACCACAAAGTAAAACCATGGAGACAGTGATCTGTCTTCAGATCACACTGATTTATTTCATCCCACTGAAGCCTCTGCAAGCCTTCCTTCCCACGCCCGTCAGTGTCAGGCCAGACCCACCACAAGTAACAGCTGAGAAGACTAAAACAGAGCACTGAAAAAGTAATATTTCAGGTTGTAATTTGATGGCAAGGTTGTTATTGCTCATAAACGCCTACAAGAATAACTCTTGATGCATACTTATCCAGGCTGTTCAGGTCTGAGGGACACTGCCAGGCCATCTTCTGAGGTACAGGAAGGTAACTACCATGCTTTTTAGACAAGGAGGGAAAGGCTGAAGGATAGTAGGGGTCAGGCAGAAATCTAGGCTGAATGTAATCACTGCTTATGATTAAATGAGTTGGGTTGGCAATATGGGCTCCTGGCAGGAGAATATATCTAGTTCAACAAATGGATGGTACCATTTGATGAACATTTTCTGCTTTCTTTCTCAGTCTTTAGGTAGTGATACCACTTTGCTAATTGCCATGAAAAAAAACTAAGAAGGTAGCAACTACAAGAAGTGAGACTGCTGGTCCATCTGCTAGGCAAAGGCCTTTGAGAGTAACTGTTCTCTTTACATCAAAAGGACATTGCAGACTCATGAGGGAATTTCTCCCCTTGCACCAAGACATTCTGTCTTGTCCAGTCAGGAATGAGGAGCTGGAGTTGCTCCTGTCCCATGAAGAAGACAAACATAGTTAAGGGGAAGCAGTAGGGGAGAAATGAGATCACAGGAGAGGAGTGATGGTTTGGGGAAAATACAACTTTACGGGGAAAACTAGGCAGTAAGATTTCACTTCTCATGAGTGGATGAGAACCTGTAAACTGCATTTGCTTACAAACCCTTCACTTCCAGAAGCAGCTTGCTATGGTAAGAGACTGAATCCCTGCTGTTGCTGGCACAGAAAGAAGCAGCTCCCCATATGCTCAGTTTATATTATTAGCTCCAAGATATGAATGTGACAGGTCTAGGAGGGAATAGAGAAAACACAATGAACTTCAAAGGTCCTGGCATGGTGACATTTAGGTACTACAGTGGCCAGCATAAAACTGATGTTTCTCTGTTACTGATGCCATCTGGAATCCAAATTAGACCCAAACAAGTTCTCCAGTTCTCTTATGGCTTTAACTTTTGTTGAGCCCTAACTTGGTCAGGCAGTTGGACTAGATATCATTGTAGGTCCCTTACAACTGAAAATATTCTACTCTGTTCTGTTCTAACCTAAAGTTCTTTGATTTTCAAATGCAGTAGAAATGTTTTGGTATGTCAGCTCTCTTATGACTAACTCGTTTTCAAAATATTTAATATTCAAGCATGCTTAAGGGTCTGTAATTCTGGCTCACAAGAGCACGTTGTGTGTTTGATTTCCTTTTTATTATGGTTTTCCCTAACAGTACAGTTGCAAGTACAGCTGCAAGAGGGGTCTACTACATTTGTGAAATAAATTGAAAGATCATCCCTTTGATTTGCAGGTAGTAGAAAAACAAAGACAAGACAGACTTGGAATAGCCTATCCAAAAAGGGAAGAAAGGAAAAGCTAGAGGGAAAGAGGTAGTATAGTCAGAGCAATTTATCTATAAATGGAGATTTTTTAATGAAGAAATAACTTGTATTATGTTAATCTCGCCAAATCCTGGTAAGACTTAAAATAGTTGCTGAAATGGTTTTACTGGTAAAACCAAAACCCTTTAGAGGATCTAAGAAGTTAATTTTCTTTGCAGAATTAGGAAATAATCTGAAGAGAATCAGTGGAGACAGACAATCACAAAAGAGGAGGAAAAATCTGTTCAGTGACTTATCTGGCTTTTAAGTTAGGAAATAATCAAAAGGAACAAGTAATGTAATTTCCTGGGTCTCAGTTTAACAAGGTACTTAAGTCTATGCTTAAATTTAGGTATGTAACCTAACTCAATAATTTAGTAGGTGACCTCAGCAGAGCCTTTCTAAGTTATTGTGTGATTAGTCTCAGCAATATTAACTTGATGATGTTTAAGGACACATTTATGCCAAGTATGTAACTAAATTTGGATTCTAAGATCCACAGCAGCAGACAAGTATTTAATTTTCATTGTTTATGAAGGAGAAATAGCTGGACCCTGAAGAGTTAATACATCTATTTTGCTTCTTGCTTGCACTGAAGTGAGATCAGCAGTATGTTTATTACATTCCCTAAATCACCCCAGACAAACAAAAACATTTTGCAAGTAGTTTTCTAGCTGGCTGGTTGAGGACAAGTTAACTCCTACTTCAACCCCTTTACCTTTGAGGATGTTTTTCCCACAATGACTTCAATATTTAGTAGACAAGGGAGAGTGGAATCAGGAAAAAAAAATAAAAAAATCATAGAATCATAGAATGGTTAAGGCTGGAGGGAACCTTGAAGATCATCAGGTTCCAACCTCCCTGCCATGAACAGGGACACCTCCCTCCAGACCAGGCTGCACAAGCCTCATCCAACCTGCCCTTGAACACCTCCAGGGAGGGGACATCAACAACCTCCCTAGGCAACCTATTCCAGCACCTACTTACCCTTATGGTGAAGAATTTCTTTCTGATGACTAACCTAAATCTCCCCTCTTTCATTTTAAAACCATTACCCCTTTTCCTATCACTGCCTTCTCTGGTGAAAAACCCCTCCCCAGCTTTCCTGGAGCCCCTTCAGGCACTGGAAGGTGCTGTAAGGTCTCCCTGGAGCCTTCTCCTCTCCAGGCTGAACAGCCCCAACTCTCTCAGCCTGTCTTCATAGCAGAGGTGCTCCAGCCCTTGGATCATCTTTGTGGCCCTTCTCTGGACCCTGTCCAACATCTCCATGTCTTTCCTGTGCTGAGGGCACCAGAGCTGTACACAGCACTCCAGGTGGGGTCTGACCAGAGCAGAGCAGAGGGGCAGAACCCCCTCCCTGGCCCTGCTGGCCACACTTCTTTTGATGCAGAACAGGATGCAGTTGCTCTCTGGGCTCCAGCACACACTGGCAGCTCATGTCGAGCTACTCATCAACTACCACCCCCAAGTCCTTCTCCTCAGGACTGCTCTCCAGCCGTTCTTCTCCCAGCCTGTATTTGTGCTTGGGGTTGTGCTGACCCAGGTGCAGGACCCTGCACTTGGCCTTGTTGAACTTTGTGAGGTTGGCACTGGCCCACCTCTCCAGCCTGTTAAGGTTATGGCATCTCTTCCCTCTAGGGTGTCAACTACTCCACCCAGCTTAGTTGTCAGCAAACCTGCTGAGGATACAGTCAGTCCCACTGGTCCCAAATATTACAAAGCATCCATTTGACCTGCTCTGCTTGATGCTGCTGTGATAAAATGTAGCTTATTTTTTTCACAGGTATTTTGGGAAGATCCATCCAATCTAACTTGAGTCTAAAGCTACAAAGTTACCTCAGCTTCCCTGTAGCAAGTGACAAGTGACAGGATATTCAGCCTATCCCAGAAAAGACCCATAATGTATGATGAATTTCTGTTCCCCTCTACTGACCCAATGACTGTCTACTTTCTTACTAAGTAACATCAGAGGATATGGAGTTGACTTTCTGACAAGGGAGGGCTTTTTCTTTTGCTAGTTTGTTATAATAATCTTCTATTAAAAAAAAAAAAAAAAGCTCCAAAGCTTTCAGATTGTTTCACTTTATTAAAGTTTAGCCATTAAGTTGCAATTTTCTTTGATATTGCTTCAGGTCATTGTTTTTAAGGAATAATGGTTTAAGTGAAGAGTATCTTTGAGATATTCTACAGAAACCCATTTTCTGTAGTAACATAACTTTCAGCAGCATATACCATGAGGGAGACATGCTGGTTCTCCTGGTGAAACAAAGCTGTTGCCGGGTTCTACACTTCTGCTAAGGTATCATGGCAGGGGGTTGCTCCAGTGCTGCCCACTTAATAAACATGGTATCTAAGAGAGACTTTGATGGGAGTTAGACAAGGCATTGAAAGATTGACTCCTTTGCCAGCCTCTGGGTTTGGTGGCTCTCTGGAACAGAACACATGTTTCATAATTCACAAGCCTCTTTAAGCACAAGAAGTTTTTTCCTCAACCTTAGAAAACTGGGGAGAGGCAGGATTGTGTTGCCTGGTTTTTTGAATTGAGTTTTTTGATTTAGAAATATCTTGCTTTTTTTGAAAACTTTGTGGACAAGGAGGCTGACATGAGTTAAAACGAGTATTTACAAGAGCTCGATACAGTAGCCACCTTGCCCCTTCTTATTCCCCTCCATCCCTCACAAGGACTACAGCCCCTTGGCCCTATGGCCCTACAGTGTTTTCAGATCTTTGGAGCCCTCCCCCTGTCCCTGACTAGTTTATCAGGATTTTTAAGATTTGGCATTTCCAAAAGGCAGGGTGCAAAGTTCCTTGTTCAATACTAAAAGGGTTCACACTTCCCACAAGAGAACATAACAAACCTGCTCCGCTTTATTTATGGAGAAAAACTGTTTGAATAGTCAGGACATGCCTCCTTCCTCTGTGAACACGTTCACAAATCCTAGGGGCTATTCAAATACAAGTATAAATATAAAAATACCTGCACCAGGTGGTCCTTATTCATGGCATGTCATTTGTCATTCTTGACTTTGAAAGCTTTAGCTGGCATTTCAGTGAGCAGCATTTATCCTGTGTGACTCCAGAATAATGAACAGCTGGTTCTGAAAAACCCAACAACAGGAAATTGTTCTCCAAAACAACTCAGTTGAAAATAAAAACATTCTCTTTTTACTTGAAACACCCCAAAATAAGATTAAATAAAAAACTACATTGAAAAATATAATTATTAATATAAACCATAGACTATTATAATAAAATAATTCTAAATAGTAGTTGATCAAAGGCTTTAAAAGGCTTTATCCTTCTGCTTGTACAGAATGTATTTTTCTTAGCTTGAATGATAAAAAAAAGTTTTCCTTTCAAATTATAAAGAGACTTTCAGTAGTAATTGGAGGGGTATAGAGACAGATGATGTGGACAAGGGGGAGTTTTACAGTTAAGTGCCTTTGAAAATCCCAATAGATGTTGATCTTCTGGTATCTTTCAAATTCTCTCTTTTCTTAAGTAGTTTTATTGACGGGTTCATATGTGGTGGAACAATGCTGAAGTGAGTGAGCTGTGACTACCTCAGAAGAGTGTATACCTGTTAAACTTACAAGCACTGAGTACACTTCTAGGCATGTTTTAATATGATGAAGGCATCTCTTGGTCTTACATGCTGAAGTCTACACTTGGGAGTGATTTCTCTTGACCAAACTTACTTGCTCAAGTGTAGCAGATCAGAATCTACAGGCTTTAAGCATGCATCTCTCACCAAAGTGTGATTTCACACTCTTTCAGAGTGTCTCTCACATATGATCTATCAGCCCATAATTCTCTCAAAAGAGGAACAGCTTATTATTAATTTGTGTGCTTTTCCTCCCAGGAAATCTTTTAGGATTTTACTGCGGAAAGAGCCATATGATCGATGGAGGAAAGTGTCAGGAGCTATTAGACAAAATAGCAGCTTTGCTGCAAAATCTTGGACACATTTCATGTACCAGACTCCAGAGACCAAAACTGTGGAATTTTCCTTGGATCTCAGGAGATGACAAGGTAAGGCAGCATGTGCACAGCTTGGGGCTTGGAGGCCATTGGTGGGATCTGGTGGGTGACTTCCAGTCTGAAATAAAAAAAACTGTGTGTCAAACTTCAGAGTACAAATGGAGCCAGGATACAAGGGAAGGTTTGAAGCCATCAGGAGGTGGTGCTGCACCTGGAGCAGACTCTCTCCCACTCTAACTACATTGCTGGTATAGACCCCAAAGATGAAGCTATTAGGGTCCTAGAGACAGGCAGTATGAAAGACTGTCTTCTTTTCTCTGTGCCCACACCTCTTCCCCTCCTCACCACAGAACCCAATAGTCCACAGAGCTTTCTTAAGCATGAGAAGGAGCTCATGGAGTCACAAGGATGAAAAGAAAATTTACTGATGAGAAGCTTAATTTTGTTAATGGGGATACAGGTCTGCTTACCCCAGACCCAAGCCTACCTATACACACAGGCAAAGTTCACTGGATTTGCTGTCTTCTTTCTGAGAAATATAAAAGGTAACTTCCCTTTAATTGTGATCACAGCATTTATTTTCTTAATGTTTTAAAGTATTGCTATGATACCCACATGTCTTGTCTTGCCAATGTCTTTGATCTGAATCCAGTACAGGTCAGTCAGATGTTGCATTTATAGAAACATTTACCAGCTCACAGCTTTCAGTACTGACCCTGTTGACATCAGCCATATCTGTAAATCCATTTGCACTGAATAAATGAAAATAAGGAAAACTAGGGGAAATTAAATTCCAGCAAAATTAAACAGCTTGCACAGTACAGAGCCCAGAACATTTTGTATTTGCCTTGTGTATAAAGATCTGAGAATGTAACAGCTATTTTATGTTGTTCAGCAATTTCCTGCATGAGTCAGTGCAGAGGTATTTAACCCCAAGGAACCTGCAGAGACTTTCATTCTTAAATCACTTAAAAGTGGAGAGGATGATGAGCTTCACATTATTAACTCTGGAAGTAACCTCTGTAGTGTGGTCTGTAGCTCTGACTTTGGTGTCTGGGAAGCATTCAGTGGCCCTTCCATCCAGCCTGTAAAAGTCACTGAAAAGTTCCCAGGGCTTTTGGTTGCATTTGTTAGGCCCAAATAAGATATTTTTTTCTAACTCTACTTTCTGTGATACCGTTAGAAAACTGAATTTCTCATTCATGAAGACAAATTTCCACCAAGCCACATTTCATTTTGACTTTGAAAAAACAGCAGCTTCAGGGGGATTTTGGGTTACCTGCCTGAGAACAACACTGAAATTAGCTGTCAGCAGTTGTCCTCAAGGCCTTTACATGCATTAGAATTTACAAAGCATTTCCTTTGTCAATGTAGTTTTCCAGTAGAGAAACTGCCAGATCCTGCTGCTCCTGCCAAGTGCACCTCCCTGTGTACAAGTGTGTCTTTGTCCTTAGCTGTGGCTCCTCATGTCACCTTAGTGCAGGCAGCAACAGCTCTGTGCTGTGACCAAGCCGCCTTGGAAAATAATCACTAAGATCTGAGCTTTCTCCAAGTTGTGGAAACAAGCCAGAGCTCAAGTTGGAGGGCACTGAGTTCCCTTTTTCCTTATCTTGTATTACCCTCTAGTGGCAGAGTCCTTGAGCATCAGCATCTGAAGTAAAGTTAATACTGAAGGCTTTCATGTATTGCTCTTTAACTGACCATACAAAGCCTCTATATATCCAATGTTTTACCTTTTTTTTTTAAAAAAATAATTCTTCAAAACAATAGAAACCTTGCAAAACCAATCCCAAATCAGTTAGAAGGAAATGAATCTGAGAAACAGTATCTTCTTGACAAAGAGAAAAAATGGTCTTCAACACTGAACAACGGAGAACCACAGTAGGAAGATAAAAATACAACCTAATAATGGATAAAGGTCTATTTTTATCTTCCCTGACATCTTTCTGGCCTAGGTAAGGAATGGAAAAGGCCAAAAGGCAAATTGTTTAAATATTAAATACTTAGAAAAGGAGAAGTATATTAAAAACTTCCATTTTTACTTGTAGTTGTCATGAAGGAACGATAATTCAGGGCTCCTAGGGAATAAAACTGTTTTAAATTTAAGCTTCTATTTATAATTTCAAATTACTTTAAGGAGTTGGAGGGATTTATATAACATAAATTGAGCAATATATTTAGCTTAAAGGATTAGCCGATGTGATCACTAAAATATCTTCTTCAGTTTGTTCATTCTCAATTATCATTCTCAATTTATCAGTCAGAAGAGTATGTCTGTGATTATTAACAAATTAACAGACTCTCATTAGTGTAATTCCAGTTAAAGCAAAAAAATAAATCTCAGGGCAATCAGGTAACTTTTCACAGTTCTATTATTTACAAAGCAATAGAGATATTCAGATGTATATTTCCTTTTGAACAATTACATTAAATGTTGTATTTCCCTGACTTTGGTTACATGAGAGCTGTTCAGAATGCTGACGTGCTGTTTGCACTGTCAGGGTAATGAGTTATGGGATATTAGCTCTGTTCTGGCAGAATGATTTAGGTAAACAACAAACAAGATTCTAGCTATGAATGTAAGAAGAGAACATTCCATTTAAAATGACATTGTTTCAGTGTGATTCCATTGTTTATTGTAACTAAAAAAGTCAGATGAATTTGCATTACTGCCCAACAGACATTTCACAGGATATATTTAATAGTACTATTTGTTCTTGAAAGCCTTTCCATAAGAATTACATAGCAAAGCAAACTCAGCAGGCATTCTTGATGATTAATAATAATATTATTAGAAATTCATTCAAGATATATTGGAGCTTGGAACTCCAAGCATACAAATATTTATGAATCACAAAACAGTCCCCAAAATATGACCAGGTAAACTTTTTTTCTGACTTCAAGAAAATGTACAGCATATTCCCCCCCACCATTCAGGCCTAGCATGTGCAACAGTCCTAAAAACCAAGTGGTTGGATTATTTCTATTGTCACTGTCAAAATGTGGGCAGGTGTCCAAATAACATCCTCTCTGTCCTTGGAACCTCACTATAGTAAAGCTCCAGTATTGCTGGGGATGCCACATAGTCATGAAATGCTCCCTGTCTGTATCCTCCTCTCCTTCCTCATGCCTAACCAAATGAGGTACACAATTCTAGTAACAGAGCTTCTCACACACCTCTTCATCTCACATCTTAGCTTTCCCAGTATGGCATGAGAAATTAATTAATTCTCCCAAATAAGAATAAAGTCACATCCTCACTAGGAAATTAAGTCAAGGTTTTCTGTGGTGTTTAGCTCCAGCTGAGAGCTGGTATGAAAACAAAGTGTCTCAATTTCTCACTGCAAAGAATAACCACATCACATTTTGAACACAGGAATATGAAGCACTTTTACATGTTAAAGGCAGCAAAGTCCTGGGGCCACTGAGAATGTGAAACTGCTGAGAAAATCACCATAAGGCTCAAACACTTCCACCTGTTACAAGGCCACCCAGTGCCAGGACAGAGGAGGCCTGAACTCAGTTTTTACTATCCCTTTTGATTTCAGCCTTAGAGACAGTGAGGGAATATTCTGATATGAAATCTAAAACTCATTAAAGGGTAGGCATGTAATGGTGGAACTTGATAGTATTTCTCACCTGAAAGAGCTGGAGACTTTACCTGACAGAATGTGAATTATTTTCTTGTTTCTTAGTAGTTTCAGAAGCAACAACAATGTCTGAAGAGAATCAGAAAGTCAGATTCAAGCATCCATGCCTGCCTGACACCTTGATCAAAATTCAGCGCTTGTAGGAGCTGCAGAGTTTCTTCTGTGCCAGCTGCTGCATCTGAGTGCCTAATGAAATTTAACCATGGTAGAAATCCTTCTTAGGGCTGAGTTAATAACTACATTCTAGCAAGTTAGAAGAAATTTAAAACCTTCTAGCTTAGTTGGTGTTTAGGCAGGTTTAGAGTTACATGTACATGCTACTCTGATTTCTGCATAAGACAATCCTGGACTAAGGTGTTAGAGCTACTGTGAAAAATAAAGGAAAGCAAGGTATTGCCTAGAGATGGGGTATCCCTCAACTGCTTAAGAATTCCTTAGGAAACTGAGACAATAAAAGGGCTTGTTTCTTTCATGGTTTGTTCAGCCCTTGGAAAGTGTGCCAGTTTGATTTGGCTGTACTTCCAAGTTGGGTGTGTGCAAACAGGTGAGCCTGGCTGGATTTAAACAAGAAGCAAGAAAAATATTGGGGGGTGAGGGTGGGGGGTGCAGATTTACATATGGACAACACTCTCTTGCCTCCCTTATCTGCTTCATGCAAAGACAGTCATGCCAACAATGTGAAGTAAATTTGACTTGAACAAGATACCCTTTTAAAGCTATTTTGGATCATTATACCTGCTATACCTACAAATCAAAGGATGCTGAGGCAGGGAGGATTCATAATGCCAATGTCTGGACTCTGTGGGATCCATAGAAAAAGCAACATTAAGACTGAAGTCTGTGGTTCAAGACACACTGTGCACTGGGGAGTCTCCTCTAAGGTGGGAAATTTTATGGCACAAAATCTGACTTCTGAGAACTAAGAAACAGAGACCTTACTTCACTATTGGTATTTGAAACAAGTCTCCACAAAAATGAAGAAGGCTTTTTCAATGAAAAGGATACCTTTCTCATAATACTTCAGGAAATGTGGAAATTTTTTTCACCTCAAGAAGGTGATACCATTCCTCAATTCTAAATATGGGTTGCATGATTGTGTGTCAGTTGTTGTTTTTTTCCCAGCCCCCTCCAACCACACTGCTGTTGTCAAAACTGCCTAAGTCTCAAAGAGTATGGAGAAAAATATTGCAGAACTGAGAATCTGATCTGGGAGTACTATGTCAGTGGTGTTCTGACAGTGTTTTAACAAGGGGATCCACAAAACAGCTATTTTCTAGCAGCTGTGAAACCTCTAGGGAAACTTGTGGGTGTGTGTTTGCCAAGATGAGAGAGAAAGGTTGAGATTCATGGTAAGAAGATTGCAGTGCTTGTCATATGCTTGTGGTGTGTTTGTGATATGCTGCTAGTGTTGCTTGTGTGATTAAAAAAAACCCAAAGTACTTGTAGCACGGTGCAATACCATGGTTTGGGAAGCAAGTAAGGGCAGATTTTTCTTTTTTGTTCACTTTTTTTGTTTGTTTGTTTAGCTAAAAGGATAAATTGTCAGTGAACTGGTAGAAGAAATGTAGGGAGACTCCTACTGGAGCATTTTCAGACCAAAATGCAAAACATAACAGATAAAAAATAACAACTAAAACCTTTTCCTGACAGCAAGAGGTGTGGTCCTTTTCTCAGGCATTTTGTCTCAGAAATTCCCCGGAAGTGGAGGGACTCATTATGCTGATGATACTTAATGTTGTGTCCTTGGTCTTTCCTGCTGTGTTACTGTGAGACACTGGGTTTGTAATCTTCAGTTTTAAAGATATTTAGAAGGGTAATTCATGACATGGGAAGGGGCTGTTCAGGAGATGCCTTGGAGTAACCATATTTGTGAAGCTGTGATGATGGAAAATTTATCTTGTTGATCCAGGTGTCTCTTACAATTTCTTGTTAATAGGCATTTATTTTTAAAGAAAATATGTCTCATAAAGAGATGTCTCAAAGAGGATAAATTTATTTGATTTTTTTTTTCCCCACCCTTCCTCAGGGCAAAAAGAATGGACTTTTTTTCTTTTAAAACTTGAATCTGCCAATCAGGGGCATTATATTCCACACACGTGGAAATTAAAAGAGAAGGAAAAGAAAATTGCCCCATGAGTTTCCCCATTTCATACCCATATTATTCTTGTAAGAGATCTCTTGATGTCATGCGAATGAAGCTACTGGGGCCATTTTCCACCCACCCATGAGGCAGGAGTCCAGTTTATAAGGATTACATTGCTGTCTTAAATACTCCATTCTTGGATTCCTTTATTATTCTGTTCTTATTGAAGCAAAAGGTTTGGCTGCTTATGAAGACAGGCAATCGGCACAGAACAAATGGTCATGGACACTGAGGAAGCCCTGGCACTTCACAGTGCTGTGTGCCCCTGAGTGCTGTGCTTTCCCCAGGCCTATGAGGAAGGGAGCTCGTGTCCATACTTATCATGACATCAGCTTCATCCCTGCACATTCTGTTTGCCAAGGCACAGTAATTGTTTGAAGAGGACTAGAGAGGCCTTCAGATGTGGAGAGTCTCCCCTGTGGAGTGGGAGCTGCCTCTGTAGCAGAATGCCTGTGAGGAATTTGGGTGGCTATGAGCTGTTTCTAGCCCAGGCTCTGCTGGAGACCCATGTTGCCTCCTCCTTAGAGTTAATTACCTTAGGGTAAAATAATGAGATTGCTTCAGCTCACCTAGCAGCACGCTGCTACAAAATGGAGCAGTCCTGCTTGTCTCCATGTTTGCCACTGGTTCCCAACCATGAATCTTGGTGCTGGGCTGTGAGCTCATTGGTCTCAGCTGAGCAAAGAGAAGCAATATTTCCGGCAGGAAATTCTGTACTTCTAAGTACACCTGGAGAAAAGCAAAGTCTTTCTCAAGTTTTGTCTCTGGATCCTTCCAAGACCTTTGAATACGGGCAATTGTCTGGGCTGTGGAGGAGCCCCAGGGTTGTAGCACAGCACTGCCTTGGGTACGTGTGCCTTGGCAGTGGGCACAGCTGAGCAGAGGAGTCTGATTCAGCCAAAAACATGAACTGAGTACAGGGAGAAATAACAAAAGGGAA
This sequence comes from Apus apus, assembly GCF_020740795.1. Taxonomy (NCBI): domain Eukaryota; kingdom Metazoa; phylum Chordata; class Aves; order Apodiformes; family Apodidae; genus Apus; species Apus apus. The sequence goes on along the minus strand of NC_067294.1, from coordinate 11,380,140 downwards.
GTAGACTGAAGAAATGAATTGACTGTATGTTATTTAGGAATCTTTATGGAGCTCATTAATTCTGAGATGAATTGTAAGCTTTAGTCTTACAAGTGAGATCACCCTTGATATGAGTCTTTAATGGGAATTTATCTGTCAGAAAGTGGGCTGAAACTACTCAAACTTTCAATGAAGTTACTCATTTAAGATCCGTGGCTTTCAGTCACTGTAGATGAAGGTTGGAATTGAATTTCTGATTCATAGGTAATTTTACCTATGAGTATGTACCCATTGTCATGCTCTCTGTTGGAAATTCTTTATACAATTTCTTTCCCGTTTTTAAGTCATTCACCTAAACATCAAAGAGGTCTGAACTTGTACTGCAAGCCCATGGCAGAAGCAAATAATGGGTGTTTGTGTTACTTTAGTCAGATTCCTTAATCTTTCACTGTGTGAATTTCTCAATATCAAATGCCATGGTAACCCACACTGAGACCTTGTCAGTTCCATAGGAACTGTCCAGACTATCAATGTGAAGTTACTGGAGGGAAGATGCAAATTCTTAAATAATAATATCATTACATTAATGAAGCCTATTGCAAAAGCCCAAGTTGAAAGGGGAAGTTGTGTCAGGTAACATTTTCTGCCATTAACTAGTTCTTGGTGCATTGAACTTCTTTAGCAGTCCAGTTGCTTTGGGCATACCTGAATGGCATACTCCATTTTTAAAGGATGTGGATTACAGCACTATATTTCACTTCAGAAAACGCTTTCATACTGTCATTTGCTTTCACACGACCTAATACAGCTCAAAATCCCATTACCCTGTATTTTTTCTACTTAAAATACCTTCCATATGGTTCTTTTCCTTTGCTTTGCTTTCTCTCCTTTCCCGTCTCCTCTCCATTCCTCTCATCACTTTTGCCTTTTATTTCACTGTTGGAAGAACTGTGTTTTTACAATGTGGTTGTTGTTTCCAGGAAAATAATATTCACTAATAATAGACTCTGTTCTTCACAATTAATTTGCCTATCTGCAGTGGGTTGACCCTGGCTGGATGCCTGTTACTCACCAGGGCTGCTCAGTCACCCACCCCTCCTCCTCAGCTGGACTCAGGAGGGAGAATATAACAAAAGGTTCATAGGGTGAGATAAGGACAGGGAGGGATCACTCACCAGTTACTGGCATGGGCAAAACAGACTTGACTTGAGAAAATTAATTGATCTTATTACCAGTCAAATCAGAGTAGGGTAATGAGAAATAAAACCTAATTCTTAAAGCATCTTCTTCGCATCCCTCCCTTCTTCCTGGGCCCAACTTGACTCTTGAGTCCTCTACTTCTTCCCCTTCAGCCGTGCAGGGGGGTTGGGAATGGGGGTTGTGGTCAGTTCATCACATGTTACCTCTACTGCTTCCTCCTCCTCACTGGGAGGACTCCTCACACTCTTCCCGTGCTCCAGCATGGGCTCCCTGCCACAGGAGTCAGTCTCTCATGGACTTCTCCAACATGGGTCCTTCCCACAGCTTGTAGTTCTTAACGAACTGCTCCAGCTGGGTGCAGTCCTTCAGGAACACACTGCTCCAGAGCAAGTCTCCAACAAGGTCACAAATCCTGCCAGCAGACCTGTTCCAATGTGGGTTCCTCTATCCATGGGGCCACAGGTCCTACCAAGAACCTGCTCCAGTGTGGGCTTCCCACAAGGTCATACCCTCCTTCAGGCATTCACCTGCTCCAGCTTGGGGTACTCCACATGCTGCAGGTAGAAATCTGCTCCACCATTAACCTCCATGGGCTGCAGGGGCACAGCCTGCCTCATCATAGTTTTCACCACGGGCTGCAGGGGAATCTCTGCTCAGGTGCCTGGAGCACCTCCTCCCCCTCCTTCACTCACCTTAGGGTCTGCAGAGTTGTTTTTCACATATTCTCAGTCCTCTCTTTGGCTGCTGTTCCACAGCAGGTTTGTTTTTTTCCCCTCTCTTCTGTATGTTATGACAGGGGCACTCTGGCCAGTGCCAGGTCTGGTTGGGATCTGGTTGGCACTGGCTCTGTTTGCCATGGGGAAAGCTTCTGGCAGTTTCTCCCAGCAGCCACTGCTGGAGCCCTCCGGCTGCCAAAACCTTGCCATGCAAACAGCATCATGTCCCTGAGTAGTAGGAGAAGCAGCATTGTGATGTGGAGACCAAGACAACTGGTCTACACAAGAGTGTAGACCTCTGAGTCCTTTGCTGAACTGTCTAAAGCAAATTCACTTGTTCAGGACAGGCTCCTGATTCTGTTATGCCAGTTCAGTTTGCATTAGTTCTTGTCTTTTGAAGCTGGTTGAGCTTTCAGCTTGAACAATTCTTCATTTCCCATAATGAGATCTCTTTGTAAAAAACACTGGCAAGATTTGGTTTTGATATCATCTGAGGTCATACGGACTTAGTTGGCTCACCAGAAGTGAGACTTGTAGTCACACTGGAAAATACATTAGTTGCCCAATTTGAATGTCACAAATGCATTTGAAGTTTCTGGTGCCAGCAGTCTGATGCCAACAGCTGTCTGAAAAATGTTAGTGAGGTTTGGGGTTAGTGAATCTGTTCACTAAATCTTGGACATTTTTTAAAAACACTGAGCTTTGAGAATTCAGGATTTGGTATAAACATGGCAGATGACTCCTTCATAAAAAAGGGCTTGAAACAAAGCCTAGAATTAAACACAAGGAAAGGTTCAAGTTGAGTATAAAATACTAACTGGAATATATAACCTCTAGTCAACATACATGATTCAAGTCAAGCATTTGATGTAACTTCATTTTTATTCCCTTCAAAGGAGAAGAGAGGGAAGTGAGTATGAAATGAATGAAAAGGGAGAAGAGCCTTGGTATAGTTGGGAATTCCAGAAATTCCTCAAGAAGTTTGGAGAATGAAATTCAGCTTGTCTGATGGGAAGGATGTGGAGGAGAGTGAGTAACAGGAACCAGCAGGTAAGGAAGGCAGCTGGGACACTTTGGAGGAGAGAGGATGGGGATAGGGTGGGGCAGAAAGCCAAGAGGGAACGATGCCAACCACAGTTCACAGTTGTTAGAGCAGGTTCTTGGCAGAAATAAAGGAGGGACTTGGGGCTTCTGGCAGTCAGTGTGACTTCCCTGACAGCAAACAGGGGCAAAGCCTGTTATTCAGATGATGTGTCACATTTCATCCTACTTGCACAGGTGATGGCCCTTCCCAGCTCTCACCACATCTGTACCTCATTTGTAGGTGTCCAAAGGCTTCTGATGGCCTGTAGGGTAGCAATGTGACAGGACACAGTGGGACATCTCTGTTTCCAGTTTGGTTTTGTTGTGGTTTTTTTTTTTTAAATATTGAAAAGTACTGATAGAATAGCCACAAAAACATTCACGGCAATCACGAGTCTATTACTAAAATAGGTGTAAAAGCCTAAAAGAATAACTTTGGTTAGAAAGGTGATGATGTGGATATGGGAGGGGATGAAAGTCAAACACCTCTACAGCTGATCTAAGGGCTGCACAAGAAACTTGTATCAGAGCATCTGTACTCTTCTGTAAAATCAGAAATTTTTTTTAAAAAAGAATCATAATTTATTCTGATGTTTTATTTTGCCAGCAACTAAGCCCTGACTAGTATATCTGAGATGTGTCCATTTAGCTTTTCTTCTTATTTGGCAGCACCTGGAGTATGAAATTAAAATCCTCCTTGTTTGTATTTAATCTCCACTGAGCAATCAATAATGCTTTGGCTCCTGCTGTCACATCTGAAAATACCAGTAATGAAATCCTGACCCAGTGAAATGAACACATGGTTGTTTGTGTTTGTTTTTGTTTTTTCCCATTCTGAATTAAATGTTGTTATTTAAATGTATCAGAGATATAACTTCAGCTCTTAGAAACCATCACCCAGATCCTGGTTCCAAAAAAGTCAGAGTGAAGTCATCGTTCATAGCTATAGGATTGTGTGTTGATGTGAAAAATATGTGACACAAGAATGTATTGGTTGATGTCCAATATAACATGGTAGGATTTTAAGTCAAAGGAAAGTATTAGAAATTGATATTTGAAAAGTTGTCTTAGAAAATGAAGAAAGTCAGTTTCTTTATCATTCTGTGAGTATGGTCTCATTCTCAGAGTATGGCAATGAAAACTCTGAAGAGCAACCGGTCAGCAGAAAATGTATACAAATTATTAGTAAAGTTAGAGAATTAACAAGTTTTTCGTGCTTTAAGGATCTCTTTAAATCTATTTACATTGTCAGGAGGTGCTTTTGTTTCAGTGTTTTCTTGTGCCAGCTTTTTTTTCTCCAGTAATATTTAGTTTTTCCACTGAGTTTTGCCTTGAGACCCACTAGAGAGATACAAATCAGACACCACACAGCCCTGTTCCACTGGCAGGAGATAGTGACAACATGGCAGCACTGTTGAGTTTCAGCACATGAGTTTGCATCAGAGTTTACAGGTCCTTTCCCTGATGTACAGCAAAATCAAGTTGTCATCACTCTGCATACAGAGACAGGTAAAACCCTTCACCAAGGTGCAGGCAGGCACACCTCCCCTGACAAGTGACCTTTGAAGGTACTAATCACATTCCACACGATTGATTCATACAATCAGTAATCACAGGTTTTCTGGTTTATGTTTCCCTGCATTAAATTACCCTCCTGTCCCCAGCAAATGTTTTCTTCCCTTTACTCCCTCCATCACCTGGGCCACTGTGGCAGCAGTGTCCATGGCTCAGTTTTCATGCTCTTGGGGTATGATCTTCTACAGACCTGTTAGGTGTGGGTCTGGAAATTATTTGAAAGTAGAAACAGTGTTGACTCAAGTAAGAAAACCTGGCAAATTTCTCATACTTTTCCCATACAACAAAGTTTCTGCCTGTCTGTGAGAGAGAGGTGGTAGGTATATCAGAGGGGGAACACTTCAGGATGAGAATTTCCAAGTTTCTTTGAGCTATTCCTTTCATTTGGGAGTTTGCATTGCTTGAACTTCCTCAGAGATACTGGGGAGGGGAAACCTGTGTGTGCACAGGTCTGTGTCTGTGTGAACCCACTGCTTTGCTGATAAGTGTAATAACTGTGCCTGTGTTGTATCCACCTGACTGCTACTACAGCTCACTTTCCTGTGGCAGCAGGGAGCCAGTTTCAGGCTTTTGGGTTTTGAGGTCAAGTTAGGTCTTACAGACAGTTCAGGGGGAAGTGCTACAGCAAATACAGACTTACATCTTCTTTGAAAGGCTTACTATCTTATTACATCATAAAGAGAGCTCCACTTCTGAGTCATCGTATTGTTTTATTTCCCCTAATTTGCAAATGAAACCACAGAGTTGTTTTGACTGGAGCTGGTTATTACAACCCTAGATAACCACCCAGCCACTGGGAGCTCTGCTAAGGCTGAGAGGCTATGCAAATTAGTGGCTGTGTACTCCACCTCTGGCTGCTCTCAGAAGGAAGCAGCAAAGTGTTTAACATAACAAAACTGTTTTAGAATTTCAAAACTGAAAATTAGAACTGTTGAGGAAGAGAAATGGTGAATGCATGAGGAAGAGTCACTGTTCTGATGTAACGTTCAGTGCATTGCAATGACTTCAAATACCACACAGGTACTCCTGAATGGCTGGCTTTAATCTGAAGCTCTTTTATCTTAGAATCATAGAATTGTTTGGGTTGGAAGGGACATTTAAAGGTCATCTAGTCCAGCCCCCCTGCAGTGAGTAGGGACATCTTCAACTAGATGAGGTTGCTCAGAGCCCCAGCCAACCTGACCTTGAATGTTTCCAGGGATGGGGCATCTACCACCTCTCTGGGCAACCTATGCCAGTGTTTCAACATCCTCATTGTAAAAAATTTCTTCCTTGTATCTAGTCTATAACTACCTTCTTTTAGTTTAAAACCATTGCCCCTTGTCCTGTCACAACAGGCTCTGCTAAAGTTTGTCCCTGACTTTCTTTGAGTATTGAAAGGCTGCAATAAGGTCTCCAAGGAGCTTTCTCTTCTCCAGGCTGAACAACCCCAACTCTCTCAGCTTTTCTTCACAGAGGAAAATTTCATTCTTCATTTTCACTTGAAAAAAACAGTTATTTTAAGAGGAGAGGCTTTAAATTTTCCTTCTCAAATTCAGATATGCTAGGGTTGTTTGTGAAGAATATGAAACTTTTGCACTCTGCTGAAGTTCAACACTTATAATGCCTTTTCATATAAAATGAGAAATGGAGGTAAAGAGTCTGTAGGACAAACCCACATGGCTAAGTATTTGCACAATGCATATTGGTAACAGACAGACACTGGATGTATCTACAGAGAGGTTATCTGCTGATCCTTGTCACAGAATCACAGAATCCTACGGGTTGGAAGGGACCTTGAAAGATCATCTAGTCCAACCCTCCTGCCAGAGCAGGGAATGTCATATGGTTTTTACACGTGCTGTTAATGGAAATGTACCTGTGTCTTTTTTACCACATTTCTGCCTTGCCTGCTAGGAATTCTGATTCAAATAACAGCAAAAACCTGAGCACTATCAAACATGTCAAATGGGACTTTTCTCAACAAAGATTTCTCCAGCTAACCTATGAATGCAGACACAATGTACAACAGCAGAGCTGAGTGAGATAATGTAACCCTCATTGTCAAAAATCAAGGCTGTTTAGCAGAATCTGGGTTTGTCTCCATATCTTCCCTTTTCCATAGTTTTATTACATGTAACTAAAGCTGCAGGACAAGTGAATGAAGTTCCATCTCGTGTGCTGTCCTGGTTTTGCTGGCATAGAATTATAAAATTATTTTTCTCTTCAGAGAAACTGTAGTTTTGAGAAGTTGCAGAGTCCAATTCTGTGAGAAAAAAAGAGATAAAATGTGTTGGTTTTGTTTATATCCAGATCTGGTTTGTAGGTTTCCATAGTGACCAAGATCAAGGGCAGTTTTAAGCTGTACAGGTGCAGTGGGTTGGGGCAGTCAAAGCCCCAGCAGCTGGACAACCGAAGTATTCCACATCATTAGCATCACCCTCACTATACATTGGGAAGTTTGAGGGGATAGGTTTTTTTCTTCTACATGGCTGCCTTCCCAAGAGGGTCTCATCTGTTTCATCCATGTCCTACACGAAACCCTCTTCTCTCCTTGCTGTGAGTGTCCTGGCTGGAGCTGTAGTGCAGGCAGGGCTGGCATCCAGCATTCACTGCTGGGAGTGCAGAGCTCCCCACTGCTGTGTGGAGCAGAGTACAGCTTTCTGTCTCATATTAGCATTTGGGTTAATATTTGTTCATTATTGTCATTCTGTTAAATGTGTGTTCATTTCAACCCACAGGTCTCTCTTCCTTTTCCTAGTTCCCCTTCTTGGATGGGGTTGGGCAATAAAACAACTGTCCAAACTATGAGCCCTGCTCAGTCACAGGAGTTCAAAAGAGACACCTGGGTGTAAGATAGCATCATGTTTCTGGGGTTCTTCTCTCCTCATTTCTGTTTCTTCCTTTTCATGAACAATTAACTGTAAGGGAAGGACAATACAAATGTAGTCCCTTATAGTGTAATGGTAGTTACAGTATTGTCACAATGGAAATTTATGACTGGTAGGGACTTCAGCTCTGATGACTCTATTCTCAAACCCATGGCTGTGCCCAGTCCCCGTCCAGCAGTTGTGGATAAACTATGCCCTCAGTTATTTATAACTCTACTGCAGATTGGAGAGTTCCTGTTTTCTTGAAACCACACACTTTGTTGCAGAGTTGGCTTATGTGGAAAGCTGTGTGGTGACTGCAGAAGTGTGGCTGTCTTCATTTCACACCCTGTGCCTGTGGGGGTTCTGCCAGCTGGTGGAGTGGTGCCATGCTCATGATGCTGACCACACCTGCAACATGACAGGCCTTTCCAGCCAGTGTGAAGTTCCCTGCAGATACAGAAGGAAGTGTCTTTCCATGAGGATGCTTCACAGTATTTAAGTAGTATGTTTATTAAATTCAGCTGGTTGAGAAAAACAACAACAACAAAACAAAAAAGAACAGAAAATAGAAAGTTCATGTAGGAAGAACATTATGTGATATTGTTCTGCTGCAAAATTTCTATTCCATCCAATCTATCTAAAATGTAAAGCTACCTATAGTGGAGCGCATTCTCTGATGGAAGTGATTTTCTGCTGAACTCTAAATATGATTGGTATCTTGTTAGCTTTGGACAAACAACAGTTCCTTTGACAAAAGGATTTATTGTTACGATTGTCAGACTAAGCTGTCTAAGTTACTCTTGCTCTCAGATGTTATTTATAGGTGGAGTGAATTGGAACAGAATATCAAAAACTGGTTTTGTTATTACCTGTACAAACAGGCATTGCAGAGGAATATCAGTGTTTAACTTGTGAGGTAATCAGGCGTGTGCTTATGGAAGAGGTTCCGCAATGCAGGGCTTTCTCCTGCTCCTTCTCACTTGTCTTAGAAATTCCATAACGAATTGGAAGATAATACAGCTTCATCTTGCAATGTCAGTGGAATTTTCATTGTGTGAAGTCACAAACAGAAGCAAACCCTTCACTGCCAACAGCAGGCAGAGAAATAAGCAGTGACTGTTATATGTGCTGTTTTGCTGTGGTGCTCCTCACAGCAGCTCTTACCGCGGAAAGGAAGTAATGTCATTTGTGGCTGGAACCCACATTTGATTGACTTTCTAGTGCCAGGGAAAGGTTTGGTGGAGATAGGAAGAAACTCCATGGGGCCTTCATTACGTCAATACCTATTGTGCAATTTCATTTAGTTTAGCACAGAGGAATTGGATTTTTGTTTTGAGTCCTCTGAGGGGTGTCCTAGGGGATTTTGCCTATAGAAAGATGCAGCAGAACAAGCCAATTAAAGGTGTAAAATTAAAAAGAGAGTGATGCACTTTTGGCTCAAATAGTTTATAAAGTTTAAAATCTACAAGGTCCTGGTTTCATTACCTTTATACTTTCTGCCTCTAATGGGAGCAGAATCCAATAAAGACTTTCCTCTTCTGGCAGAGGAAAAAATGAACTCTCATGTGCAAAAAGCATTCAACTTTAACTTGAACTGAGTATTATTGTCTCACAACTCTGAAGAGCCCTGTGTATAGAATCACCAAAAAAAACCCCAAAACACACTGGGTTACATATTTGGCAAAAACCAACCCTAAGTACATATCCATAAACATTTAAAATGTGAAACGTTTCGTTTTCTTTATTTTTTCTATGTCTCCCCAAACAAATTTAAGAGAGCTCTCAGTTCTGTTCAAGTCCGAGTTTACTGACATTGGTCAATGATTTCATGAGTGTGACACTTTTTCTCTGGCCCTGTTTTGGTGCCTTTACTCAGGATGATGTGAGTCAAGGGAGGAGCAAGAGAGCACAGTTCCCAATATGAGCAACTCTAGGCACATCCTCATACTTCATGGCAAGATGGTATGGAGAAACACATGTATTTACTCCATGCAAGCAGTAGTTTCATCACTCTTTTGGGAAAGTACTTAGTGGAAGTTCCCTCATGTAAGGCCTTCTCCTCACTTTGGCACTTAAATTGTTTGCTGAATGACAGTCATTGACCAACCAGTAATCTCCCCTGAATAAGGAACAGTAGGTAAGTTCACACCCAAAATCTCAAACCATCCCAAAATGACATGAAAATCTATATATCTGCTTTTGCTTTGCTCCAAAAGAAATGGAAGCAGTCACCTCCTTTCCTGTTCTGCTCCCTCTGTGCCCCAGTCCCCTCATGTTGCTCAGGCACAGTAAGAACAGAAGCACAGAGCTCACTGTCCCTGCTCCTCATCCTCACCTCTCTGTCTCTGTGCTGTTCAGGCAGTAGCGACTCGGTCTGTGGATGAAGCAGCTTGATCTTATGTCTTCGCTCTCCTACTCTCTTCCTTGCATGTGGACAGATGGGCAGTCCCAGCTGGCTTGGTGTTCACCTCCTTAGCTGCTGAAAAGAGCTTCCTTAAGAAACGGCAGAACAATAGCAACAACACTGAATATGTGGCCATGTCTGTTAGCCCAGCTACTGGCAAGGCACGGCAATGTGCTCTGATGTGTCTTGTGCCATAACTGGTCACAACAAGACAGGACACTGCAGTGGAACTATCCTCTTTTGTTCTTTATTTCCAGTCACATTTCCATCACCTGTGTATGTAACACTGTTGAGTACGACTCTGGCCAGCACATGGATCAGTCAGCAGCTGAAAAATCCTCTTTAGTTACTAGAGTGTGCTTGGTCTTAACTAATCTAAAAGTCTTCCCTGTGTTCTCTGCTACTGTTTAAAATGGGAAGCTCAACTGGCCTTTGGCCCGTGCTGGGCCATACATTCTAGTTATTTGCTTCCTATTTTACTCTTCCCCCCCCTTAATTAAAAATTTAAGGGAAGATGAGAATTGTTAAACCATGAAATAGTTATAAAAACATTGTGTGATACAACAAAATCTACCAGCAAAAGAGAAACACCTGCAGGAACCAAAACTGAGCCAGAGATGAAGACTCTGTGTGTCCTTAAGGGCTCAGAAGCTCAGAAACCTGTCATTGCTGGATTCTCCTGATCACAAAGGCTGTGCACATGCCTGTCCTCTGCAGTTTGTGTTACCTGTCTGCAAATGAGATAGTGAATTCCCAGGGCACAAAAAGAAAAGCCACAGCCCATCCAGCATGCAACAGGGAAAAGCAGCAGAGCAGGAGGCTGGAACCAGAAACTGAGTCACTTGCAGTGAGCACAGAACAGGGATGCACTTGGCATGAATGAGAAGCAATGTCCTCCTGGTGTGGGATGGTGGTGGCAAACACTGGGCAAGCTCAGAGCAGAGACCATTCGGAGATGCAACTTCAGACTGGCATTAGTATTCCATTCTTGCAGCTGGCATATCAACATCCACACCTGCCCCTGTGTCTTGAACAAGAAACCTTCTGCAAAGACTGATTCAGAAATATGTGGTGGTGAGAAACAGAGTTGCTGTGGTTAACTATGAAACAGTCTAATTCCCAATGATTGTAACAGGCTGTATATCAAAGCAACAGAAGGAGACAGACAAAATACGGTTAACTACAGTTCTCTTATGTCTCATTTCCTCAGCCTGTTAATTTAGTTTATGCTGCAGAGACATTGTATTAGTGTTAAAAGAAAGTTTTAAGACTTCCCACTTTCAAATAAAACCAAAATAAATTCTGTTGACTGATTCGTATCATAAACATGGTAACATGCTCAGCTGTTTAAAAACTGAGGAAGAAAGCACATACTGTTGAAAAAAACAACAAAAACCCAACAAAAGACAACAAACAACCCCCCACCCAACCATGGATTTCCTTGTTTATGGCTACAATTAATACCTCTGCAAAAAAAAAAAGAGGACAGTTTTTCAGGGGCAATAGTTTTAAAAAGTACAAAAAATACAAAATTACAGCACAATGCAGCACTGCAGAAACTGTGTTTCTGCACTGAAAGAAGTGACACTAAAAATAACTTTTTGGGCTTCCATTTTTTGAATTTGCAAAGAAATGTGTTGAGAAATCATAAAAATATTTGTAAGTTCCCAATTAGTTCAGATCCACTCTGAACACCTTCTTAATGAGCATAGTTAAGGAACACAAATTCTATTGCACACATCCCACTTAAATTCATGTGTTGCACATCTCCCTTTGGTGCATGATTAATTACACGAAACTAACTAGACATAGAGAACAGAGTATTTTAGCTGTCTGTCCTTGAAATTCCACGATATATGACTCAAGTGGATATTAAAAACCTGGGTTTCATATTTATTAAAATTTTCCAGTGGACTTTCAAATGTCTGTTGAGAATTCTAGACTACTGTGGTGACCTTATTCTTTTAAAAGCTGATTTATAAGCATCTTAGAAGGGGCTGTGGGCCAGTTTGCAAACCTCTGATTCACAGAGCCCAAAATGTGCATTGACTCCCTAAATAAGCCAGAGGATGGACCTAGATCACCTGATCCACCCTCTGAGAAGGCAGACAGCTTCAGGTGTGACCATGATCCATTTACAAACCATGGAAGTCTTTCCTGTCCTCAAGTCCAGTGGTTCCAGGTTGTTTCAGCCACAGCCTTCACACATGGGGCAAGCTTCCTGCAGGCACCGTGCTCAGATTCAGAGAAGTCTGCAGTTAGTTTTCCAATCCAAGCTTTGTAGCAAGAGGCTTTCTGTGAAGACTGGTGCAAAAAGCTGTTTCCACTGCCATCTGTTATGTTAGAGAGAGACCTATAACTAAGCCTTTACTGTTTTCTCTTCAAACATGGAAAATTCCTTTCTCTACTGTACAAACTCAGTATAAATTCACATTAATCTGAATTTGTCTTCTATCAGGAACAGAAAATAAAAGCCAAACAAACAAACAAAAAGCTTCTCTTTCAGCTTTCTTTTAAGAATGATGCAGGGTTCCAGAAACCACTCACAGATTGTCTTACCTTTTGCATTTTATTAATATAAGAACTATATAAAATTTTGAATGATGTAGTTCTAATTAGTCCTAGACTATGACTGACCAACATTATTATTCCTCTAATGATAGTGTAGTAACTCTAAGGATTTTACAGGGACTAATCTTCTCTTAACATGACAATTAACCTTAATCCATAGATTGACATGACAGCACAAGAGACTGATTTTCAGCTTACATTTTTTACTAAAATCAGCTTCTAGCTATTGTGTCTGCAAAGAACAGCTGATGAGTGTAACTTGCCTCCACCATGAATCCTAAAGACAGCACCAGCAGAAAATAAAAAATACTGTTTAAAAATAACTCCCTGGAGTGGATAATTTTGGGGGACTGCAGAAGTCTAGCAGGGCTGTAGCACACATCTTCCCGATGTTATCTGGTACATAACAGCAGGGAGGATCTGCCCATCCACAGCCCCTCTCTTTTCCTCTTTCTGCTGTGGTTGCCAGAAACCACCACATGTCAAAGCTCCTGCATGTCTAGCACGCAGGGTCAGAAATGCTGTAGTCCCACTTATTACAACATGTCTTCAGCAAAGTTAATTTTCACAGAAGTTACAGAAGTGAATGTCGTATCACAGAGCAACCACTGGAGTAATTTCAGAAATTTCCTTTAACTCTCAGAAGTTGAGGGATGCTTCAGTGGTTCGTTTGTGAAACATCTTTGCTTTCCAAGTTGACGTTGTATGACCTCATTCATTAATAGTCATGATAAAACTCTTATTACATAATTTAAGATGACTTTTCATCACCTTCAGGAGCCTGGAATTTTCTGACAGATGAAAAATGATGCAATGAGATGCCTAGACCGTGACAGAGCACTGAGTCTTACTATGAATTCCTGGTATCCCTTTCAAGATGGAATCCCATTCTCAGCTTGTGTGTCTAGACTTTAGCATAAAAGAAACATACACATATTAATAATTACATAACAAAACGGTGAGTTGTCATGACTTCCCTTCTCTTCCAGGTGTATCCCTGAGTACTTCAATGTATGTCCACCTTCCCCTTCAAAACCACAACAAAAGCAGATAAGAAGTGTTTATCATAATGATCACACCTTGCACTGCCAGACATGCACTAAGAGTACAACTGAAATTCTGCCAACACAGTGTTTCACACACAGACCTCAGCTGGCTCTCCTAGGATCCTCAACCTGGTGGGAAGTTGCCTGGCAGGAGTTAGCACAGTGCCCAGCCTCAGCTATGTGGTCTTTTAAGGCTCAAATCTGCTTCTGAAACACCATGGAAAGGCAGACTTTGTCAATGGAACAAGTAGCAAGAATATCTCCTCTGCTCTGCTCTGCTCTGCTCTGCTCTGCTCTGCTCTACTCTCTGCTCATGAATGTCAAGTGAGAGCCTGATACCTGAGAAATGCACATGGATATGGCCCAGATAGTTTGTTTTCCCCAGAGGAGGAAGTCTGTGCAGATAAGAAGGGCAAGAAAGAGGGTTTGTTTGTTCTTTATAGGCCTATAGTGTGTAGGGTAAAAAAAAATAATTAAAAAAATAAATAAAACGGTGCATTTGGAGCAGAAGGCAACAATGTTTCCTGGAGCATTTAATTAGGAAGTTTTTCTCCCTAACTAACTAAGAAAAGTATTTGGTTAATTTTAGACAATTACGACAATTAATACAAGAGAGTAATTTCTCAATAATTTATTCTCCAACTGAACATTAGTGTAGATGTTTTTTCTCCTCTTCAGTGTCATGCTACACTTCTCCACTTTATTTTTCTCCTGCATTGGTCTTTCTTCAGCTGAGGCGAATGAATAATTAAAGAGCAGTAGGAGAGCTTAAAAGCTTTTTCCAAACCTCACAATAGGTGCTCTCTAATAATCACAGAATCATTCTAATTGGAAAAGACCTTTAAGACCATCAAGTCCAACCAGAGCCTAACTCTACCAAGTCCAATGCTTAAACCACGTTCCTAAGCACCACATCTATGTCTTTTAAACACCCCAGGGATGGTGATCCAACCACCTCACTGGGCAGCCTATTCCAGTGTTTAATTACCCTTTCTGTGATTAAATTTCTTCTAATATTTAATCTGACCTCCCCTGGTGCAACTTGAGCCTATTTCCTCTTGTCCCATCTCTTGTCACTTGGGAGAAGAGACAAACCCCCACCTCGCTACAACCTCCTTTTGTAGAGAGCAATAAAGTCTCCTTCACACCTTCTTTTCTCCAGCCTAAACAATCCCAGTTCCTTCAGATGCTCCTCACAGGCCTTGCTGTCCACACCCTTCACCAGCTTTGTCACCCTACTCTGAACTCATTCTAGCACCTCAGTGTCTTTCGTGAGGTGCCCAGAACTGACTGCAGTACTCGAGGTGTGGCCTCACCAGTGCCAAGAACAGGGGGACAATCACCTTCTTAGTCCTGCTGGCCACACTATTGCTCATACAAGCCAGGATGCCTCTGGCCTTCTCGGCCATCTTGGCACATTGCTGTCCTCAATGGAATTCATTTCCTGCATTGTCTGATCCTAACACCAACATAGAAGTCTTATGTATTAACTGGCTTTTGGTAAGTAAATACAGACCTTTCCAGGGATGGCTTAAGTATTGTGATGGACAACACTGGTTGCTACCTCCTTTGTCACCTTCAGGTTTCTGTAGAAAGGCTGCCATTGTTTCCTGTAGTCTTGTTGATCCCAGTCCAATAGTGTGACTCTGATGATAAGCCTATCCCACATCCATTGCCAACAATCACTGCTCTAAAATCTGTGACTCTTCTTTCTACCTACCTACCTACCTGCCTACCTACCTACCTACCTACAAAACTTTCCCTGTCGTGTCTTAAATCTGCTGAAATTCCAGTTGGTGCAGTATATGTGACAGGTGTGCCAGCAGTTTCCCTGCACAGCTGGAAACTCAGTTGCTGATTTAGATGCCCATGATTTTCTTCTTGCCTATTACTAACTGATTTGAAATATTTGAAAAAATGTTCTATGTTTTAGAATTGCAAAGAAATCAAGTGTCTGGCCTCCTTTGTGTAGAAGCTGCTTGACAAAAAAAAAAAAAAAAAAAAAGAAGAAAGAGAATGCTGCTTGAATTGAAGTCAATGAGTTACTACTGGTTTTTTCCCTTTACTTTCAGTTTGATATGTTATTTCCCCCACCCCCAGCACAATGTTCTGGCCTAACTAATGGTGACAGTGGATTTCAAAAAATTGCAACATCACACTCAAGAAATGAGTGAACTTCACATAAAGTGAGCAACTTGCATCTAGATCCTACAGCTGAGAAGAGCATATTTTTACTTCTGTTTGAAATACAAGCAGTATGTATTGTGGAGTCTGTGTAGAGACACCCAATGTGTTATGAATTATAAGCTGACTGGGCAGATATGGATGTACTGGGGGAGCAGGGAGTAGGACTGAGAGATAAATATCCCTTCTTTCCACTTCTCCAATTTAGCACCAATTAGTGCTCTGTGTCTACACATATTTTAAATCCACATTCAGCCCTACATAGAATCATAGAAGGGATCTTTAAATGTCATCTGAACAA
Source organism: Apus apus (assembly GCF_020740795.1). Classification (NCBI taxonomy): domain Eukaryota; kingdom Metazoa; phylum Chordata; class Aves; order Apodiformes; family Apodidae; genus Apus; species Apus apus. The sequence goes on along the minus strand of NC_067294.1, from coordinate 11,364,229 downwards.
CAGTTATCTCTGATCTGACAGTTACATGCTGTATTGGCATAACTGGCCAATTAATTAGGTCTGGCCACAGTAATACTATTGTGCAATTTCTGCTCTGGAGGCAGTGAGTGGCCTACCAGCTTGGAGCACAAATGAGGTAAATATTTTATTGTCCTCCCCACCTAAGGAAAGATCCCTGAAGTCCCCATCTTGGGTGGCTGTTCTCATTGTATCATTGTGCAATGAAACATGGTGGTATAAAGCTTAATTTTTAATTTTTTCATAGAAGTGGGATGTATTTTTCCCCTCTTTTGTTATGTATTTTTGTAAAGGTTTGATCTTGGTTCAGTGATTACAAATTGTAGCTTGAGACTGGAATTTTTTTTGAAAGTTCATTGATATGCTCATACTATACAGTATCTGATGAAGTCAGATAAATCACTATTTATATATAAAGAATATATGAATTACATATAAAGAACAGAGTTCCCTTCTCACTGCTACTACTTTGATAATAATGGTAATGAAACTTAATCTTTGACATCAATCTCCAAATCAACATTCATTCAAAACTAGCCAGATGCTGAAGGAAATTCCATATAGAGGAATCATACTGATCATACAGTTCAAAGAAATCTTCCTTTTCCTAATGTTGTGCATGTTTTTTCCTGGATTGTGATGAGATAACTGTCATCCCACAAAGCAAAAATAATGTGTCCTTCAAAAGTAAGGAAAACAATTTTCAAACAGGCCATTTCTGCCAAAAAAGGAGTGTTTCTATGGCATTTGAGGAAAGCAAAACATGGACTTAGTTTCCACCATTCTCTTTCAGTGTCATAGGGGAAGTAGGATAAAATGATGGGAGAGAAGCTGCTCTCCTCCAAATTTCCCCTTAAGAATCTATGAGCTCATAATGGAAAACCAGACTGTCATCCAAAGATATTTTCACAATCTCTGTGTTTTAATATTTAAAAAATTCCTCTGATGGATCACAGCAAACTATCCCATCATGGAAGTTCCACACAGATGTGTCTGTGCTCCATAACTGGCATCTAGGATTCTTGACATAAAGCTTGGTTGGGTACCATATTAGTCTGTTTGTCCTGTAACAATAACTGAGCTATGGCAATCATGTTTGTGTGTGCAAACATACACCATGAAAACGTGTGTTTATTTATATTAATCATCAGCTATTCATGTTTCAGATCTGAGCAGGCATTTAAAGACTCGCACATGGTTGGGCAGGTGTTTATGCATTAGTGCCATTACAGTAAAAGAAAAAGGTCTTAATACGTGGTTGATATAAGCAAATAGACAAGTTAAGATGGGTTGTACAACAGGGTGTACATAAGGTGACTTGTGCCCATATTTATCTGCTCAGTGACTGAACACAGCTCTCCAGTTTTCCTGGTCATTGCTGGCTTGCTGTTGAACTTGTGTGTTATCACTCAAGTGAGTTTTGAAAATGGTATTAAATGCAAACAAAGTGTTGCCTAAGCTTGATTCAGCCTGGGCTCATTCTCATTTGTGAAAGGGGAGCTGCCCTGAGTGCTTTCCAGAGGGTGCAATTAGAACTGGCTGAGACTGCAAGTGGAAAGAGGTGTCACTGTTCTGTGAGGCTTCCTCCCTCCTCTCGTTACAAGGTTTCCTGTGGGAGAAGCAGATGAACAGCAATATGGTGCACAGCCTCCTTTTGACATGTACTTCAGAGCTAGTCAGGGACCAGGATCAGAAGGAGAAAATTTTGTCACCTGGAAATGTTTGGTTTGAGTATCTTTCACTTGCCTGTGCCCAGCTGCTTCTGCCACATGTTTCTCAGCAGGCTTCCTCAGCCATTTTCTCCTTCTGAACAGTGAAACAGCAGCAGAAGTGTTGGTGTCTGCATGGCCCACCTTTGGCAAACAGCCTGGGGAACAGCTGTTCAGACAGAAGTGGGAATATAAACAGTGTGTGTGTATGGAGGACCCAAAACTGCCTGAGATGTTCGTCCCAAATCGTCCTTTAAGAGGGGAAGAAAAGCATCAGCCAGAAGCAAAGATGATATAAGTGCTTGTAACCCGCACGTCCTTTCAATGCATGTGTGTGAGGCTGTGGCAGGGAAGGGTATTAGAGTTTTTTGGGATAAGTGGAGGGTGGAGATGTATAGGTATTAATTAACATTTCGGAAGTGTCTAGTACAATGACTTATCTGTTATATTATTAATATTGATTTCAAATGAATAGTTCTCTGGTTGCTGGTCAATTCTTTGTCATGAATAAGTCAATAGACCACTGTGATCCTGATGTGGTATCCGGTATGTGAAGGGAGCAGCTTTTCTGTGACAGAGCTGCCATTTCAAAGCTGCTTCAGAAACCCATGCTCAGAGCCTGCAGCCAGAGGCTGGCTCTGCTCTTGCCCACCTCTGGCCATGAGCTCTAGCAAAGAGAAGTCTGGGGCTGCTGTGTGCGGCAGAGCTGGGGGCACCAGACCAGGCAGGGAAGTTGTTAGGCTGGACTGAGATTGCACTGCTCTGGTTTGTATTTTGTCAGATGGGAGAGAGTTAAAGTTCAGCTGCCAAAGGCAGATGTGATCCTACTCAAGCAGTGTTTGTTTGAAGTGAATGGCTAGGAGAGAAGACTCCACTGGCAACACTGTACATTTGTGTAAAGCTTTCATCACACCTTATCTAGAGCCCTGAAAAAACCCTCCTTCAGATGACAGCATGTCACCTCTGTGCTGTTCATGTCATCTCTGTACTGTTCTGCCTCCCAGGTATGTGACAACAAACATTATGAACCCCCTGCACTGGGAAGTGCTGGGGTTCATAATGTTTGTCTCACTGCTAATTTGGGTTATACCTCCTTTTATGTTCTTGCCCTATTTGGGGGCACCAAGTATGCAACATACTGCAGATGCTGATGTGGTTTCATCCATGTGAAAGACTTCTGAAAGACCATTGACTGTAGCAGAAGGGACAGGCAGTAACTTTTCATTGCTGGGTTACTACATTATAGCTTTGATCCCTGGGAACACTCCAATCACTAGAAAGCACACAGGACAGGACTGTGTCTCCTGATGAAGCCCTAAAGCCTATCACATCGAATTTCAAACCTTTTTTTTTTTTTTTTTTTTTTTTTTTTTTATAAGCAATGTCTTTCTTCTCGTTTATAACTTTTCAGTCATCTTATTCCAGTTTGGAACTGGGCTAGAATAGCAATTCAATTTTGGTTTGTCTGACAAATGAAGTGAATTGTTTTCTATTTCACAAATAATTAAAAAATCAAAATTAATTTTTCCTCATTTTCAAAGTATGTGTTATGTATGGGGCTTTTCTCATGCTTGAGTACAGCTCTAAAAGGATCATAAGTTTATAAAGAAAATAAAATAGATCATATTTTAAATCTGCAACATAACATAATGGGACAATCTCAGGGTTCTATCTCTGAGCCAGAACTAATTGTTTAAATTTTTTTGGTTGACTGAAGTCTCAATTTTTAGCATAAATACAATTCTAAAACAACAATTTAAAATTATTTCTCTTTTAGTTCTACATCTGATTGATGTGGTAGCTGGGATTTTATTTTATGTAATTATGTCTTTTGTGCTTACCAGGTAGAACTAGATTGAATTTATTTAACTTTCTCTTTCTGTCTTCATAATTTATTTCCCATCAAACCATTTTGGAAGTTTATTTGGTCTGTATTTGCTCTTCCTCAGATGATGAGTAGGCAAGACAAGAGAGACAGAAAATCAGGCAGGAAAGGAAATGCCTCTGGTATATCATAAAGGTCATTGTAACAATCTCATAATCTCATTTCCTCTTTAAAGTTTACCTGGGAGTCCCAAACTTTTTTTTTTCTGCTTTAGCTCTGCCACTATGTAAAAAAGGAACTCAAGCCACGTGTTGCAATTCTGTGGTATTGCAGTGAAACAGAGCATCCCTTTCCTCTCGGTGTTTAGAACTATTTATAAGGCAGCTGGTGCTTTGCTTCCTTCAGATCACAAACCCAACCTGCCCAGCAACTTCAGCTACCAAGCATCAGAGGAAAAGGTGAGAATTCTTTTCTTCTCTAGCACTGGGGCAACACAAATCTGATACCAGCTGCTTTAAGTGAACCTAATAAAAACTTAGAATTATTTAGTTAAAAATGTACTTAAACAGCTGTCATAACATTTTTCTCAGGACAGTAGTTATATGCTTATGTGCCTGAAGTTAAGCACATAGTCTATATATTTCTGTCTATCTCATAGAATTGTTACCTAGCTAACAAAACAGCTAATGTTATGTCTTTTGCATCTTAACCAATATTCATGTTGCTGGGGTGTGTGCATGGACAAATATGAATTTATGGTCAGGCAGTTCTCTATTTAAAAAAGAATGCAACACCCTCAACTTGGCTGTGTCTTGGGCTGGGCCTGGTCCAGATGATGTCCAGAGGTCCTTTCTGACATATCTTATTCTGTAATTCTCAGCAAAGGAGTCTGTGCTGATTTACAGCAGCTCATGCTCCAGATTACAGGGAACATATGATGTTGGGACATTCTCCTCATCTATTAACTGCTTGGGCAGCTGCACTGATTAGTGATGTTCAGAAGTGGAGTTTATTTCTGATTAATTATTCAGTAAGATTTTGAGACTGGGGGGGTGGGGGATGTTCTCCACCCATCTCAAAAATTGTGTAGTTTTACATGGAAATGGTTAACTTTTTAAATAAAAAAACCTGAATTGTGAAGCTTCTTCCTAAAACCAGGAGAAACTTATCTGTTTTCAAGGTTTCAGTTTTGATGAAAGGTTGGTAAGGAGAAGAAGGCTTGCTTTACATCCTTCTCTTCCTCCAAGTCTTAATTGATATTTCAGATACTGATTTCCTGAAGGTCCTGCCTCTCTCAGAGTACAGACACAAAACGAGCTGATTCCTCTCCTAGATCCTCTCTCTGGAGACTATACTTGTAGCTTCTGGTCCCATTAATAGCTGTGCTGTGTGGTGTACAAAGTCAGTGGCAGACTTCCTTGGCACTGGCCCAGAGACAGCTGACTTCAGATCAAGATTAAGAACTGCTAATAACAGCAGGAACTGCCAATAAGAGATGTAGTGCACACAGAAATACACACACACTGTTCCTCCATGAAATGAAAACTTTTCATACCATATGAGAATAGATCAGCAGGACTACTCCCCTTTCACCAAGAAAGACTGGTTTGGGAAGAAAAACACCCCAAACCACTTAATTTTGTGTTTTCCACATCCATTTAGACTCCTACTGTAGTCAGAATAGACTTTGAAAGATATAATCACGGATTTCTTTTTCTAAGTCATACTCCTATTCACTCAGCTTAATCTCCAGTTGAAAAACGTCTGACTGTGTATCTAAATCACTATTGTTAGAGTCTTTTATGCACCTGGTGGTTACTACAGTGTTTGGCAAATATGGTTTGTATTTTATGAAGTGCTGCATCTGTATTTTGAATCCAGGACAATTATACATTTATACAGTGTATATAGAGTTATATATTCTCAAGTGGGGTCTATGTATGTGTCTCAAGTGAACATAATGATTCCCAATATCCAGTGATTTTGGCAAATACAGCTGTGGCACTGCATACAGTAGGAATTTTGCCTGGAATTGCTTGCAAAATTAATTAGACTATGTAACCTCAGGTAGATACTAGTGATACTAGTCCTGGTTAGACAAGCATCAGTACTGACACCAGCTCTACACTACATTTTTGGCACTGCTGCCACTTGTTCTCACAGAGATGGTGATTCTACAGCCCAGTAGGACACTGGAGCAGGTCCTCCATTTTGTTTGCAGTCCTTTGCTTTAATAGAACTATTAATGTGCTTAAACCAAGGAATATATTTATAAGCTTTGTATGTCTGGAATTTAATAACCATTGATCCTTCAGTTCAGTGCCTTGTTCATGCAACTAGCTTCACTGGCATCAGCAGGACTTTCCTTGCATGAGGAATATTTAAGTGCGGGACCTGGGGATGCTTCTGAGCTCCTTACCATGTAAGACCTATGCACACAACAAATCCCCTTGGGTTCTATGATTTCTTCTCTAGTCTGTTTTGCAGTGTGATTAACAACTGGATCAAAATCTTGCCTCAAGCTCCAGTACAAACCTGATATTTAATTTTTCTGTAGTCTAAGAGTTCTTAGAAAAGGAGAATGTTTCTTAGTTCACTGGTACTGACTCTGTCTTCTTACCCTGTCCAGCACTGAGCTCTATTTCAGTACACACCTGTTGAAGAATGTCTTGAGCAGCAAGGCCATGGGTCCTTGCTATCTCCTTGAGAGGCCTTGAGAGTTTAACACAAATAGCAGCTGTACAAGCAATCTCTTTTTTAGCCTAACACAAGTATAAACAATCTCTCTGTTAGCTTAAACTAACTCAAGGACAAGATAGAGAAGTAGAATAATAGAGAATAAGGAAGAACCCTGGAACTCAGTGTGTATGTTACCATATAAAAGGTGAAGCATGTAAGTAGTTACTATCCAGTGAAATCACTACAAGTAGTTACTATCCAATGAATTCACTACAAGTAGTTTTGGAAAAGGGTATAAAAGTAACACTGTGTATTCAATAAATTGAAGCTTGCTTTATCAATCACATTGATTCTGGACTGCTTGCTTCCCTCGCCGCCGGCACACACCTAACAATCCTCAGTTAAGTTAAATAATTTATTTTTTTCTTTACAGATGTATCACCTACTATTTTCCTTACTTTCATTATTTTCCTTTGCTGCCTTTCTGGATGCACAGTGGAAACTGAGGGAAAACGGTAAGCAGTCTTTACTTACTGAGACCTACAGTTGACCGTAGGACACAAGGACATTTTAGAATTATACTTGTGTCTGCAAGCACAGAATTATTTAACTATAGTATCTTAATTCTTCCTATTTGTTTGTGAATAACCAACTAATTGTCTTACAACAGCTATTCTGAATATTTGCATCAGAAACTCTCTTATTTCCTATTCTCTGTTCTCGTCTTTCAAAAGTTTCAGTCATGCAGTCAGAAAGAAGAAACAATATCTTGTGACTTTAGAATGAATTGCTAGAAAGAATATTTCACACTAAAACCTAGAAACAGTTTATCCAACTTTTCTGGTAAGTGACTTAAATATTAAAATACAGAGTCAGTAATAAACAATCAGATCTTTTTAATAAGTTATCAGAAAATTAGGCTAAGTTCAGATAATCAAATTTGATGTTCTTACCCACCCATTGTAGCTCCATAATCTAGGCTGTCTTCATTGTGATTATCCAAAAAGCAGGACCCTCATCAAGAGGAGAAAAATATTCTCTTTCTGATTGTGTTTTATTTGTAAAAAGTAATTAAATTACTTTTCCATGAATCTTTACATTAAAAAATTATTCATCCTGTAGTAGCTGAGGACCCTGTGACAGCAGTAGTGTATCTGAGCAATAATAGATAGTGTCTGAGAATTATTGCCACACAGAAGTGTAGATTAAATTCTTCAGTGAACCAGAGAAAAGAGATAAGAAAAGATAATATTTCTTTAATGGAATTGTTCCACATTATTTTGTTTTGTGGTGTGCATTCTAATTTGGAAAGACTATCAAGGCACTTCAGAGGTACAAGGTGGCATTTAGAAGACCTCATCTCCCTGTTGCAGTCTCCTTACCTCTGCTGTAGCTCATAGATTCCCTGACTCTGAGTAATTGCTCCACTGGACTATAGTCATAGGGATATGGATTGTTCCCAGTAGAAAATGTCAGCTAAATACAAATACAAACCACTGATGCAGAGCTCCCCTCCTTCCCATTGCTTACTCACAGACCTCTGGTGCTGAAGAAGGCGAAGTGTCATAGTTCTGCACTGTAGCAAAGCACCACAGCATGGAGGGGCTAACATATCGTTCTGTGAGCAAAGGCCATGGGCCACATGCAGCAGGAATAGCTGGGCTCAGTGTGACCTGGAATCCTTGCTTTTAAAACAAAGGTACCTGCCCACTTCCCATGGTTATGAACCACTGCAAGATTCTGTGGGAGCATGGAAAAAAAATTCCCTTCTTCTATTAAAATATAATTGCTATTGATTAGCTGGTTCTAGATACCCTGTAAAGTGTAAGTTGAATCTCTTCTTGTAGTAAAGGTTTCCAGGTGATCATAGAATTATAAAATGGTCGGGGTTGGGAGGGACTTCATCGACTCCAACCTTCCTGCCAGAGCAGGATCACCTAGGGCAGGAAACCCAGAGTTCTGTTTGTGGTTTTCATGGAGAGTAAAGCTGAGAAAAGGGGTCCATTAAATCTTCATGCTGTTAAGTATGAGTAGCTGCTAACATGTCTTTCTCTGCAATGTCCAGTGTATGTCATAGAATCAGAGTGGAATGATGAGACACAAGGCAAAAGAGTGGAGCTCACCTGTGATACACCTGATGAAGTTTACTGGAAAAAGGGCACCGAAGTGAAAGGAACTGGAAAGACTCTAATTGCTGAAGTGAAAGAGTTCCCAGATGCTGGCAACTACACCTGTCTGACAACTAAAAATGATGAAATTGTCACCTATAATTTTTTCCTCATAACTAAAATCGACTCCAATGGGCAAATGATAAGGTCAATTCTGAAAAGCTTTAAAGGTATGGTCATAAGATGGTGTGATGTATCCTGCTCAGCTTTGTGCATCGGAGATGTGTGAGGAGAAGAGAGGGAGCTCTCTGGAGAAATGCATGAGAAAATGGGTCCTCTGCAAGTGCTGTACTGACAGTGAAAGGCAAACAAGGACCTTTGTGGGGGTGTGTGTGATGCAGCTGATGAACAGCATAGGAATTGGTTTCTGTGGAATTCTTTTATGACTCTCTAGACCCATACGATGGAGTCATGGCAGGAAAGATTAGGTCCAGGATAACAGCAATTTTACATGACTGCTTTTCTGGTGGGGGAGCAATTGACTTGCTTAGACTCCATCTCACAGACACAGCACTTGGGAGAGAATTTGCAAAACCAGGGCTGCATGATTTGACAGAACCAGGGACTGAGCAAGATTTTTAAGTGCTGTCATTAGGGCTTCTCCACTCACAACTCACTGGGCCAAGCTTGTGATGTTTTGCATTTTCTGCATGAACCTCACTCATCTATGTCTCATATTGCAGTCTCTTGCTGTACTGCCAGGAAATTATTAATTTCCAAGGCTTTTCTCCTGGCTCCTGGAGCACACATATCAGATGCAGCAGGCTGGTCTGTCAATCAGCTCCAGACAGGGTACACTATAGGATTGTTGAGAATCAGCAGTGCTGGGCACCAGAAATCCCTGTAACTGAGGCCTCATTCACTTCTCACGCTGGAAACGTTCCCCACCAAGTGCCCCAGCGTGTGAAGGTGTGAGATTATCCACAGCTGCACACTCACTGGATGGGCAACAAATACAGAAGAGGTTTGTTAACTGAATAGCAACAATGTTTCCTTGTGAAAGGAAGGGTGGATTTGTCTCTGGAAATTTCTCACAGCTATCTGCAACAGCTTCAGTGTGCTCTGCCTCCTGCCATTGGCTACCTAGATGTGGTTAATGTGGTGCCATGTAAAGCAGCCTTCAGCCACTCACTGTGGCTATCTGGCTTCTTAACTGCAGGTGCCTGCCCAAGGAGAAGGGTCAGACTGTGTCTGCCTCTGTACCCACCACCTGCCAAAGAAGAGGGGAGTCTACTGAATTAACTGTTTTCTCTCTGCTTTGGCCGTTTAGGCAAAAAGAGTAAATAAACTATGCTTTCTTTCTTTTTCCATCTAGAGCCAAACAGGACATTTCTAAAATGTGAGGCAAAGAACTACTCTGGAATTTTCATGTGTTCGTGGATGACAGAAAATGAGAGTCCAAATGTGAAGTTTACAATCAGAAGTCTACAAGGGTAAAAGCTTGTACTTTCCTTAACAACCTCATAGCAAGGCTGGAACAGCCCATTGTGTTGTTCTGTGTAGGAGATCCTGGACTTTAGGGTGCTGAGGACATGCAGAAGGCAAGGAATCCCACTTCCACAGCCTGAACATCTGCAAAATGTTTTGAGCCATCACTGGGACTAACTTAACTACTAAGGGCATGGAAGCTGCTTAGAAATTAATAAAATCCTGAAAATGGAACAGCCCCCACCAGACTGTTACAGCTGCTGCAGTACAGCACAGAATAGCTTAAGCAATAGCAAAAACAGTTAATTCAGGGGAGAGAGATGAAGTTGAGCCAAAACCAGGAACAATCATAGCACTGGGTCCCTTTGCCGCAGATCCAGTGGAATCAAGGGGGCAGGAGGCTGTACCCACTGCAAAAGCCACATGCCCACTGACAAGTCTCTGTTGAGGAACACTGCAGAAACCTGCAAGGGAAATACGTGATGGGAACCCTGTGGGGAATTCCTACCTCCCACTACTCTGGGGAGTTTCTCCACAACATTGAGTGCTTGAGCAAAGGTCACTTCAGTTTGTCAAAGAAGAAACAACTGCAAAGTGCTTTATTTTGCTAAATGCAAAAATAGAAACAGATTCAGGTAGTACTTTCTAGATGGCTTTTATTTTCCAATGGATACATTTTGATCTTCCTGTATTTCTTCCAGCAAGCTTTTGGAAGGGGCTAAGGACCAAAGTAAGGTACCGGAACTAGTCATGAGACAGTGACATAGTAAGAAATGAGATATGCTGGTTTAAGTTTAAATGCTAATTCCTTTTGCTAAGTCAGGGGGGCTTTTTTGATTTTATATCAATATGTAATACAGCCCTGAAAATATAAGAGCTCCCACTAAAGTGTTTCTAAAGAACAGCCATTAAAAGATACAGGCAACAGCAAAAATTTACCTTACCAACTACGTGTTATCATTGTGGCAACAAATTCTCAGAACAAACCAGGCTTTTCATTACTTTCCTTTGTTCTCTATTCAGCTCTCAAGGAGACATAAGCTGTGGCACCCCTGTAGCTCACACTGGTAAATCAGTAACTGAATACACAGCTCAGTGCCAGAAAGAAAACTACTGTTCATTTGCTGAAGAGCACCAGCCAATTGAGATGTTTCTGGAGGCCATTGATGAAGTGGAATATGAAAACTACACTACCAGCTTCTTCATCAGAGATATCAGTGAGTAGACCAAGGGTCATGATTGATTCTTAGTTTTAATCTTGCTGCTAATTGTGGAACTAACAAGGATAGCTGATCAAACCAAGCTTGGGAATCCCTGCCCTATTCTACTCTAAATCTGTATCAAGCCCCCAGTTACAGGAACAGGGGAAAACAAATCATAGCAGCAGTCCAGAAGAGGATGAGGAAGTGAAGAAGCAACATCTCTCTAGCTTGTGACTTCCAACCCACTCACCCCCACATGTCCCAGAAGTTTAGCCTACTTTCTTAGATGGACTTGTATTGGAAGGGTTATGTGGGAGAAGTCAGAGAATAACCAGTAACCCAGAAGGTCTTCTCCAAGAACTGCAGATTTTCTCAGGCTGTGGTTAAGGCTATGGATGCTTCCCTCCTGATCCATTCTTACAGTCAGGCATCCAGGGCAGGTTTGTAGAAACTGACAGGAAATAAGAGGACCTGTTTTGACCATGATGCCACAGGGCATGAGGAAATGAAGCAGCATCTTAAATAAATGGATGTTTGCTGAAAGCCCTAATGGTCAGCGGAGTTGAAGATATTCCTTCATGTCCAACAGATCACTCTGCAACCCTCCAGGGGGAAAAAAACACAACAAAACCCCAAACAAACAAAAATAAAAACTAACTAACAAAAAACACCTCAAAACAAAAACAAAAACAAAACAAAACAAACAAACAAACAAAAACAACAACAAAAAAAAGAGAGGATCTTACCCAGAGAGATTTTAGGATCGTGGTTAATTTTCTGTAAGAAGAACACAAGTCAGTTCTTGTCTTGCACATCACATCTACTCCTCTCTTAAATCTCGTGTGAATTCCCAAAGCTGATTCCTATAAAACTACCTACAGTAGTACACTAACATCTGATATTATGCTGCTAATGTGAATTAATTCCTTCTGTGTTTTCTCTGACAGTAAAACCTGACCCACCCCAATGTCAGTATGTGGCCACAAATGGAACAGTGACATGGATGTATCCCAGAACATGGAGCACCCCAAAGTCCTACTTCCCTTTGACTTTCAGGGTCAAAGTTGAAAGTACAAAGAAACGCAAAATCCAGATAGAGGTACAACACATGAAACATTAGTTTCTTGCTTGAACAGACAATATAAATAAGTATAAATAATATAAGCCTAGTAAGCATAAAAAATGGACTAGAATTTAAAATAAATAAATAAATAAATAAATAAAAGGTGCTGAGACACACCTGTGACAAGATTCTGCCTGGGCAGAAAAAGACCTTCCCAGTTCTATGGGCAATGAGATCCAAACAACACAGTCTGGGGTTCTGGGGTGGATGCAACCCTGATGTAACTGGAGAGATAAAACTGTGCCCAGTATTGCGCAGCTGTGCTAGAATGAGAAAATTATTTACTAATTCATTAGTAGGCTGTGTGGGTTCTATTAAGGGAAAATCCCAGTTTCCAAATCAAGAAGTCTAGAATCTGTTGCGCTGATTTCCTTGTGTGTTGTTTGTACCTGGGTAGCTCAGACTTTCTTTATAGATAAATTGGCAAATAAGGAATCAATGACTCATTTGGTAGCATTTCTGTGGAGACTGGCAAAGTCTTTGCCACTCACTTTCCAAGTATGAGTTAATTGTTAACTAAACATTACTATTCTGTATTAGCTTTAAATCACAAAATGGTTTTGCTTCCTTTGAACATGGATACACTCAAGGGTACACAGCAGCAGGGTGGCTATTTGCCTAGGCTGGCAAAGAAATCAATAGCAGAACTGGAAAACAAACCAGTTCAACTCACTGCAGGTCCGTAACCGCAGTGCTGCTCTTCTGCGGCAATTAGAAGAGTAAACAAATGTCATGATGGTTCCAGTTTATCAACTGATTAAAGCAAAGACGCTAGAGGACGTCTTTTCCGATGTGTAAAAAACAAGCGAGCTTCTACCAGCAGATGGGGCCATTCTCCTAGTGCTGCCTCCTTGGTTTTAATAGAACTGTCTTGTACAGTCCCTTTGGCGAGTCTAGCGAGGGCTTCTCGTGCCAGCCATGGGTGCTCAGTGGAAACGTTAACAAAACTGCAAAGCAGCAACTTCTGTCTTTTATGGCTCCCACTCTGGGAAAAGAAGCAAAAAGCAAAAAATCCAGATAAACAAATAAACCCTTTGTTTTAATGAGTGTTTCAGTTTGGGGGTAGGATCACTCTACAACACTAACCTCAGTGGAAAGTGGGCTTTTTAGACTGTTTATACTGAGGTCTCAGTTCTCACAAGTCCTCAAGACTTTGGTATCTGTAGGTGAAGATTGTTGCCTTTGAAACAACAGATTACCAGTGGGTTTTTTGAGTTACATGTGCTTGTTAAAATCTGTCTGGCTCTTCATTGTATATTCTGCTTTACCTCTGCAATTTGCTGATGGAGCTGTGCCCTTTTCACAGTTCTATGATACTGATGAGCAGTCTCTTCAGATTCCAAATACTGGGCCAAAAGACAAGATCAGGATCTCTGTGCAGGCCAGGGATCGCTATTACAGCTCGTCCTGGAGTGAGTGGTCTTCATTTTGCAGGTAAGACCTAGAGAGCTTTCTATTGGAGAAGCAGGGATGCTTCCTTACCTGGGAGAGGAAGGAGTCTATGAACTTCTGGTACTTAAATACTAATTTATTTCACACTTCCTCATAACCATTTTTGTCTCCTGAATATTTTTTCATTATAAACATGTAACTAAATGTATCAGGCTGTCAGAAGGATTATTCTCTTAAAAAATATTTGAGGAAACAATTAGAATACATTTAAATCGGAGAGGAAGCAGGAGATGTAGGCTCATGGACATGGGTAGGGTTCTGCCTAACTAGGCAATAAAAAAATAATCTTCAAGAAATATATGAGCACTTGGCTGTTGCTAGAGTAACCCATGCTGATTTTTATACTTTCTGTTCATTGATAGTTTATGAATCAATGTTGAACATCCAAACACAGCAGACAATCCATATACAGGCAAGTTTTTCTAGTAAAATGAGAAAGGGAGTGAGAAAGATGAAATACTTGCTTTTAGAAAGAAAAGCTGTTTGCAGCCTCCCTGAGCCTTAGGACTGGCTGTTTTCTTATTCTGGGAATTGAGTAGCATTCTCTAACAGCTCTGAATTACTCACCCCAGCTTTCCAAGTCAAAACATATTTTTAAACATGGAAATAACCTCCCACAGATGAACACCAAAAAGAATTATGCAGACTTTTAAATCTTCTTCCTCTCTTCTTTTTTGTAATTTTGTGGTTGATTTAAAGGTGTTTTTTTCCCTAGTTAGATGTAGGTGCAAGTCTCTCTGACCTCCAAGTTTCCTGAGTCACACCATTGAAAAGTTGTAAACTTGTAGCCCTATTGAAACACTTGAAACGAGAGCACACTGCTCTGTGACTCCAGTCTTCGTTGGTGCAGAGGAATTTGTAGATACCAGTGGGAACTGAAGGAAATTTCAAAAGGGCTGTAGCTGCCCAGGTGCCTCACTCTCATCAGTTGAAGGTGAATCCCTGTTACTTAGCAAACACGGGAACTTCTGAGCCTTGTGTTCTGTGGTCCTGAGTCCCTTAGAGAAATTGAGAGGTGGCATTTCACTAGATGGCTGAGACCAGCAAATCCTTATTGAGAAATGAACTAAAAATCTAGGTCTGAGAAAAAGAGATAATCCTTATGTAAATTTCCTTGATCTTATTTTACAGATAAGCAGTGAAAGATTCTAGGAGAATGGCACAACACTCCTAAAGAAAGCAAAGAATCAATTACCACAAGAACGTAAGCACAATTGGAAGAAAAATCTGCATTTGAAATTATTAAGAAGCCACATCATCTCTTTTGTCATAGATTCATACGGTCCTGACTTTGGCAGCTCTTTTAAGTTCCCAAAATTTGAGTAACACCTTTGGCATACGTCATGTTATATTAACATGCATAGTACTTTGGTACATTTCTGTCAGCTGTTATTGTAGGTTCTGCATATTATTGTACTGCCTGTATTTATTTATTTATTTATTTATTATTTATTTATTATTTATTTACTTGATATGAATTGCAATGACACATAATGGCCGTTGCTATTTGGATTATTTAATGTGTTAATTTATTGAGGAAGTAACTTACTGAAAGAACTGGGTTAGTATTCCATTATTTAATTGAATAATCATTTAATTATTTAATTATTTATTTTTATTTATTTTGTTGAAATGCACCAGCATAGAAAGCCTTGGCTGCATGAGGCAGCCATTTATCCTGTATCACAGCCATCCTCATCTTCCAGTCTGATGGCAGATGTTTTAGGAAAAGAAGGAACTGCAAGTTCAGAGTCCTAGAAATGCTGCATTTTGTCAGCTCTCTGTGCTTACATCATGTTGATGCACAACTGATGATCACTGCAAATGGTTGTTGCATGAGAGACCAACCACTCCCAAAGCCCTGCACTTGGAGCTGAACCCAGGCTGCAGTGGAAGCAATGGGACTGCTGGCGTGGAGGCAGCTTTGAGGTGCTGTGGTCCAAAGAGTCCAGTTGCCACCTCTCATGAACATGAAAGGAAATGGGAGCCAGTAGCTGAATATAGCACCTCCTAAAAAAACCTTTTCTTTCATGCTTGTGATGACTAGAGGCTCTCTATTCAGTGACCCATGTATGCCCAGTGCAGCTCTTGCATTGGAGCTTTTTGAAAATAAAATTAATTCAGACCTGCTGTGCCCCAGGGAAACCCACAAGGCACTAGTACTTAGGAATGTTTAACTGAAAGGAGGCCACTTAAATTATTTAGAAGTTTAACAGCAGTGTATCTGATATTTCAGAGAGCAATTAGTAACTGGTTTTATATCTGGATGTTAAGCATCTAAATAGAGTTTTAGAATACATCTTTTTATAGTTCACTTTGAAAGTATTTTCCTAGTACTGCAAGATGTGCTAGGTGTCTTCACAGAACCTAAGGAAAAAATTCTCAAATCCTAGTTCTGAACTGCTTACAGTGTAAGTCCCCAGATCTGGAAAGAAGCAGAAGCATGGGTGGAAGCCTGTACATTTTTGTCAAGCCACCTAAGTCCTGACTTTCAGGAGAGCAAAATTTAAATACCTCTGAAGATTTAGGCCTTACTACCTGGTACAGGATCACTGAAATTAAAGAATTCCATTATGACCATGCTTCCTTTTTTTCAGTCTTAGAAATGGGTAGTAATTTAAGATATTTAAATATTGAAATGTGGGAAGTATCTGATATTTCAGAAAATTATAGATAATTTAGCTACAAGTGCTGTTAGTATTTAATAAGTGTAGGCATCTTATTTCTGCTATAAATGCAACTTACTGTGCTTGTCTTACAAAGGAGCTAACAATAAATACATCTGAAAACAAGAAAATTTTGTTTACTTGTGTTCTTTCAAAAGAGGTTAATTTCACTCTTCACGTTCTTACCAGAATATTATCCACTATTTCTGAGGCACTGTCTGCAAGGAGAAGTAATATTACTGGTTAATGATACCAAATTCATAGCCTCTAAAAGTGTGCAAGCCAATACAGAAAAGCAATAGCTGTTTATCAGCAGTCTTTTCTCAACCCCCAAGAAGTGATTGTTTCTTTTGCAGTCTAAGGGTGCATTGATGAAGTTCCCTGGCCTTTGTGGTCAGGAGGTTTGCAACTGAAACCAGGCTGACATATATCTTGAGGTCTTTGAGGTTTCTCTCTAGTACTGTTGGTACAGTGCTCAGAATCAGTAGGACTTTTCTGTTCTTCAGGGTTGAAACCCTGGCACCATTGAAACCAGTCATTGAAACCTCTCTTTAAATTTGATTCAGCCTAGTTTTCTCTCAGAAATACTCAGGCTAAATTTACAAGCATCTTGACAAAGACTATATTGACCTATTATCTTTAGATGGAGTATGCATCCACCTTTCTGTGAAGGTGAGGTAAACCTAAGCTTTTCTGGCATAGATCATGAGGTAATGTGGAGCTGAGACTTAGGAAAGGAATTGTCTAAGATTCTTCAGAAAAACAGCAACGAACATATTGAAACTGCCCCTTTTTCTGCAGAAATCAGGTTAAATGTAAAAGGGCTGCTCTCAAAAACAAAAAGTTGCTTTCAGTCCTTGATTGTAAATTTCTTTGGCCTTGTATGGATCCCAGTGCCTCTGAAAATCTGCTCTAGAAATGGTTGGTCTCCTGTCTCTGAGGAATATATAGATTATATCTTTTTTAAAAGTGTTAATATCATAGCACAAATATTCACTAGGGTGGCTTCATACACTGGACATCGTTTCCTAACATACTTAGGAAAGAAGTCAAGAGAAAATACTAGTTGATATGTCAGTTAATCCTCTTTCTTAATTCCTCTCCTTATTGCAGTGCAAATAATCTGGAAACCTCATAAATGTCACAAAGCCAAGTCTCAATCAGGCTGCACAATGTACAGAATTGCCCCCTCCCCCCCCCACCTCAACTTTAGATTGCAAAATCAAAGTTTCTGAAATAACATAATAAAAAAACACAACTGTTTATTCTTGAGGCCCTTATTTTATGAGAGTTGTTAATCTTCTAGACACATCATACTGGACCCTCATCTTATTGGTGGCCCACAATTTTCTGAGAAGGGGCAGCTCCTCCCACTTTCTCTTCATACTCATCGCTCAACATGTGGCTTTAGGTTTTCCCTGCCACACCTCCCTAAAGCTGCAATGAACAGAGACTGACTAATTCCCTCCAGGGCTTTTTGTGGGTGCTGCTCATTTTAAAGAATGCTTTACAAATAGTTGGTGTACTTAATGAGGCACTAATAGGTTGCAGTAGGCCTTGCAATCCTCTAAGCCTTCAGCCATTACAGCTGCTTGCTGACAACAAAAATTTAAAAAAGGCTTATGTCTAGTTAGAGGTTCTGTGAGAGAACACATTAAATTTCAGGTTCATATCGATCCCTCCTTCCACGTTGACCTTCATCCTTTCCCTTTTCTTCATAAGTTGTATCTTCTCTTTTATAAAAGTTATAATATCTTTAATAGAGGTAGAACCAATGTATGTCCTCTAACCTTGTTCTGAGACACCAAAAAACCTTAAAAAACTAATTCCTTAAATATTTCAGTTTGACTAGCTTCAGTGTAACAGGACTTCAAAGTACCAAACACCTGGAAATTACATCTTAAAATACAAAATAGAAAGTGATTTAAAATAAGTCCTATTTGATGCTCACTGTCAAGTTCATTCAGTGCTAAGTACTAAGCTTGTTAATGCTTGTTTTGCACATATCTGTGAAGAAATAAGCAATTCAGAAGCATCAATGGTATGACACTAAGTAGCTCAAAGGATTCACAACTAGTTGCACAATAGTAGGTATCACAGCCTTGTAATTTATCTTAAAGAGATCAGAAGACACAGAGAAAAAGAATAAAGATCAACTCCAGCCTTGGTAGGGTCAGGGTTTTGTAGTTTTTTGTTTGGTTGTTGTTGTTTTTTAAAAAATTTTTAAACACTTCAGCTGGGGTATGTCCCAGAAAGAAAGAAAGGCTCCTGTGATCTTTCATAAGGTGTGAAAAATGGGAAACTCAGCTTCCTTCAGGCAAATACCCAGATGTTTTGGCACAGTTTGATGTTTTAATAAATACTTCACTTGGATCTTAAATTTTCCATTGAGCAAGACCTTAAGTCTGATACAGTAATTGCACATGGGTGGACAACCATAACCACCCACACGCACTAACATTCAAGCAGCCTGTGTACTGGGTTGGGTATAAACATGCACTGGAGTCACTAAGAGGTCTGAATTCCTACTTTTGACCATATCAGTGCCTACCTTGGCTTTGCCTACCTTGGCTTGTACATTCTTCCCAGGTATACACATTGTGTCAGAATGATTTTAAGCTATTCCATGTGTCATTTTTTCATCACGGTTGATGTCCTCAGGATGAGGAACTCCATCATGTGAATGGGAACAAGCTACTGCACATCAATGCTTTCTGGAAAGCAGCCAGATAACATCCCCCCCAGCAGAATAAAGCAGGCACTTCACCAATGAGATGCTACAGCAACATAGTTGGCATCACATTTTTACTCCATTTGGGGCTCCAAAAGCAATATATCAATAATTGTGATCAATGTTCCCAGTCTCAGAAAAATATGCACTAATATTCTATCAGATACAACAGACCCATTAAAGTGAATAAACGTTTGTTCACCAAGTAATTGCTTTTTCTTCTTCAATATAACAACTCGGAGAGGTAAGAAGCTGGGAAAAGACAACATGCAATGATAGAAGTAGAAAACTATCAGAGGCCCACAGCATCAATGTGTTCAAAAAGTACCTCCCAGCTCACTGGAAACCAGTACAAGCTTGCTGATTAAGCCAAAATTCCACTTATAATTTTTTCAATCCAAAGAGAATATTTACCATGAATTTCAGGAGTAGTTTTACTTATCCAGCTCTGGGAAGCAGCTATTACTAAACAGACCTGAACACTCATTTTCCAACAAACAATGCTTTTGTTAGTAACTAAAATCAATCCATCTACTCTATTGTCCATGTCTGCTTTGTTGAATCTAGAAATACTAACTCAAAAGGACAAATACAACATGCCATAATGTCCCAAGGCAGCTGATTGCCAGCAACAATTAGCATTCACCTGTGAGAATCACAGAATCAGTTCACATTGGAATGGACCAAGGACCAAGGTCACCTGGTCCCCACACCCCTCCCCCAGCACCACATCATGGACAGTTTAAAATACATTGATTTTTTAATATCTCCAAGGATGAAGTTTCCATAATCTCTCTGGGCCACCTGTTCCAAAGCTTGACTACTCTCATTGTGAAATTTGTTTTCCTCATATCTAATTGGAACTTCTCTTGCTGTAATTTGCACTATTGTCACTCTTCCTTTCACTGTGCACCTCCAAGAAAAGTCTGGCTCTTGTCTTCTCTGTATGGCCCTATAGAGTAGCTGAAGACTATGATGGTACTTTGCCTTGTTTCTTCAAACAGAACAAACCACTTTTCTTAGTCTTTCCTAGCATGATGTGTGCTTCATCCCTCTAAACATTTTGATGGTCCTTTACTGAATTTGATTCAGTATTTCAGTGTCTTTCTTATGCTCAGGAGCCCAGAACTGTACACTGAACTCCAGATGCAGCATCACAAATGCTGAACAGAGGGAAACAATTATTTTTTTAATCTCACAATTACATTCTTACTAATACAGTCCAGTAGACAGAGCTGGACTTGTTCACAATAGGGGGAAGCCATTGACTCATGTTCAACTTGTCCACCAGGAGAACTGCTCTACTCTCCTCTCAATCTGCCAGGGAATGTTCTTGAAGACAACGCTCTGACCTAGATGAACCTTTGGCCTATCAGAGGATGACAGGTCTCAGGTTGTCAGACCAGCTCTGTATGAAGACTACCAGGGCAAACAACAAGTCTCTGCAAGTTTGGACAGAAAGATGCCTCAGATTAACCAGTTTTTCAGTCAGATAGTGAACATTTTCTCCAGCTGGCTAATGTGAATTCTGCCCATTCTTACAGCTAGGCATACAGATACTGAGATACTTTGGTATCCTGTCAAACTGGAGTTTAATCCTTTGTGGCATTACTTTTTACCCAATTTCATTTTGAAATTTTGCATATGAGTGTTACCTTACTGCAGAAAGTGAAACAGATTGATGTTTTCTGTGTATGGCATTTTTCTTCTCAAATCTTCAAGACAGCCTTGAGATTTCAAAATGCAAAAATCTCCAGAATCTCAGCTGACCTGCTGCACCCTGCTTGTAATGAGCTGCTATTTGCACACCCTGGAATATGTCACAGCTCATCAGAAATGTATTTCTCCTATCTGAGTCGTCTGGGCAAGCCCTACAAAGCTTAAGGTCCAGTGCTCAGAAAATTAATCTTAATTTGATTCAAAAGTCCTAATCAAACCACCTCAACATTACCAGAAAGAACATATTCACACCATGGCTGTCCTGCTATGAGGCAGAGAATAAGCATCAGGAATCCTTTCAACAGCAAAGCAATTTTCAAATGCTAAGAAAATCTGGCCCAAAAACTGCTTCCCTCATTAGCACCCTCACACCTACAAAAATCCTCTCTTCCTTTCTGCACTAGTCCTCAGAAAATCTTCCCACATCAGCTCAGCAGACTGCAAACAGAGGTTTATATTCTTCCGCTAGAGGGATAGGATGGATATTGAGGTTGCATCAGAGCACACTCTGTAGCATCATCTTAGGCAAGAGACTGCAACTCTCATACCAGGTTTCCTCATACCAGTGTCAAGGAACCTGCATGTT
This sequence comes from Apus apus, assembly GCF_020740795.1. NCBI lineage: Eukaryota > Metazoa > Chordata > Aves > Apodiformes > Apodidae > Apus > Apus apus. The sequence continues at coordinate 11,342,923 of NC_067294.1, read as the reverse complement.
CTGTCAAGCTGCAGTTTTATAGTTTCAAGATATCCTCAAGAGCCTTGTTTGCTCAAAACTATTCAGACTAGGAGCATCTTCTGGGTTGTTTTGGATTTTGCCCTTGTTGCCTAATGTTGGTAATTGTCCATCAGCCAACAAACGTCCTGGATATTCTCCCCGAGTTTATCCAAAGTTTTGGGCTTTCCAGAGTAAAAATTTCACTGACATCCCAATGCAGTAATATCCAGACCAATCCAAACTTAAACCACAGATTCTCTTTTGTGATCTCCACCTCACAGGAATAGGCACAGATGTCCCATTTAAGAACAAAGACAAATTTTAAATGAAATCACGGAAGTAAGGGCTTTTTTTTTAAAAAAAAAAAAATCTACAGGAGGTTTTTTGTTGTTGTTTTTTGTTGTTGTTGTTGTTGTTGTTTGTTCTTTGGGATTTTTTTTGGTCCCATTAAGTGATCAGAAATTAAACATCTATTCATATCTACATTCTTTAAAGACCCTCATGATTTCAATTTGAGTTAGTGGGGACCAAGGTCTACTTGACATATGACAAAATTTTCTGTAAGAATGTTCAGTTCCTCTGTCTTAGTGAAATCAGCCTATATGACCTAACTCCTGGATGGGGAAAAAGCCCCAGGCTACCTTGAAATGTAGGGAAGGTGATCACTGAAATACTGTGAATTGTAATGGTGTGCAGGGATCTTTCATATTGAGACACAATTCTGGAAGGATGGATTCAAACAAAGCTATAGGCTCAAAACTCCACATTACTTTGAACTTTATGAAAAATAAGATTCAGATCTGAGTTTCCCTTTGTGACTCTGGCCTTGGTCTGTATTATAAAAGCCAGAAAATGATGCCTGACACATGGTATGTTGGATTTGTGTAAAGAATCCCACATGATATGACACCTATTGTGCTCAAAATAACAATAAAGGAGAAGATAGGCGGGCAGAGGGATCTTCTCCATATCTCCATGACAGCGAACTCGGCAGTAACTCAGCAGGGTATACACTGGTTGTGAACTCATCACTTTTCTTTGCTAGACAGTTCAATGTGGTATATTTGCTCCTGGTGGAATTTTAAAGGCAAAAGAACACTGAAAGACTGGGGAATCTTCTGGGCTGTGTGTGAAGGTGAGGGTGGTATTCACATGAAACACAGACTTTTCTGAGCAGCAGCTCCTCCCACAGAGCAGTCTGAAAAGGCTCAGTGGTGGCCATACTAACCAGCACTGCCTCTATTCAGAGCTAGTGACAAAGGTCTCCATAATTTCAAGACAAAATGAACTAAGCGTTTCAGCTCTACTGGTATGAACCTTTTGGAACACACCCAGTTAGAATTATTTTTTCCCCTGGGAATTATGTTCAGCTTTAAGGGCTGATATGGCAATAACAGAACAGCAACAAGTAACCACCTTACTGAGTCACTCCTTAAGCTTGCTAATGGAGATGGAACAGTTAATTAGGCAATGGGATTAGACAAAGTACAATACATCTCCTTTATCAACACAATCCATGCTGTGACACTCATCTTTGCCCTTACTTACGACCTTCATGTTGTACAGAAGCCATTCTTATTGACACTACCCATGGGCAACACCTTTTTCTAATTAACTTCTCCACAAGGGGGATTTCCTCATCAGAGTTCCTGCTCTTTGTGTATGTGTGTATATATATATCTGCTCTCACAGATAATTGACACTGTGTTCGGGAATACTTAGAGCACAGATTGGCTCTGGAACAGGTCAAGAATCCATGTCTGCCATGAAGATAACAGGTGCCTTTGTGCTCCTCGCCCTAGCAGTTCTCTGCTTAGCAAGTGAGTAACCTTGTTTAATTCCTGTTACATTGTAATTCTAATGTTCAAACAATGGAAGCTTCTCCGTCTAGTGGCACAGTAAGCAAGGTTGCAGGACTTGGGTGGCAGAAAGCAAGTGCAATTGTATGCTTGTGCACTATTTAGCAAGCAATATTCCACCAGCTTTACAGTTGCCAACTTGAGCAGATGAAACCTATTCCTTGATGGTGGCATGAATCAGAGCTGCATTCTGTACTGTAACTAAAAAGTGAACTGTAAAACCTCAGAACTACAAACTGACCAAGCAGGAGAGAGCTGATTATGCAAAGGCCACATTATATGGCTGTGAAAAACCTCTTTATGCTGTTATTTAGCCAGCCTGGGGAAACTTTTGAGGCACAAGATCCTCTACGGCAAATTAGGGAGGGATAAGGAATTTCTTGAACCTTCACTCAGTATTTTTGTTTTTAACAAAAACTTGCTCTAATGAAAAACAAATTTATAGAAAAACAAGTACATTTAGAATAACTGAAACAGGAGATTCCAAATCTTCTCTGCAGACAGCAGTATAGCAGTGCAATAGTTTTATGATTGTTAGAGGAATGGAAATTGTGACTTGCAATGAAATGGCATGTTTGTGATGGAAACAGTTCTTTCAAACACTGTGTCATAAACTGCAGAAAAATAAATATTGCTTTCATAAGAATTTCAGCAAATTCCTTCCTTGTGCTTCCTAGTTTATCTTCTCTGCATTAAAACTATATGGATTAATGCTTTTTGAGCCACATCTTTTTTGCAGTCGCTCCCAAACACAAAGTGGATACCAAAAGGTTACCAGATGAAAAATAAATAAATAAATAAATCTTAGTTTTATGTGGAAGAAGGTTAAATTTTATCAAATTCTAGAATAATGAAAACTCAGACTTCTTGTGAGAGAGACTGAAACCTGGCATGGAACATTGTTTATACTCATTTTCTTTACCTTGGACAACTTTATTTGATGAAAAGGTGTAAGCAGCTACATGCAAGAAGTTTCAGTGGAAAGCTTAATTGCTTTAAAGATTAAAAAAAGAAAAGCTACTTTTAGTCAGAAAGACAAGTGCGAGAGCTGTATTGCCTTCAACATCATAATGCATTTTCTTCCTGCTCCTCCTGTACAGAAGCCTCAGCCTGATAACTTTTATCCCTTGGAAGCCACAGAATGATGATCACAGGACAGAAGAACAAAACACATTCCTAAAGAAAGCAACAAATGTGTCACCATACTGGAGACATGCCAATGTTACTTGATTACCTTCTGGGAGGTGTAATTATCATTGTTTTGAAGGAGCTTTTCAAAGCCCCACCTGAGAACAGGGTTCTATTATATTAGATACCATGTGTATACACAACTGGAGCTGATCCTTCTGCCAAATAGTTTGGAATCCATTTTGACTGGCAAGGGAAAACACTTTTAAAAATGTCATTATGATCCAACTTGCATTATTGTTGTTATATTTATTTACTGTTACATTTTAATGAAGATACTCTCCTCACTTCTGACAGAAAATCAAAGTATAAAAGGACCATGTGATCTGCTTACAGCTACATACAATTTGGTTTTTTATAAGCTTGGGAATTAGAACCCAGTCATGCTCAACAGCTAGTTCATCTTAAACACACTGGCCATTGACTGTAGTATTGACTCCTGGGTCTTCAATCTTTCTCTGGTGAAAGGGCAACAAAAGCCTTCATTTCCTGCAACAACAAAGGCTCCTGACAGAGATTTCTAAGTTAAATGATCCAATAAGGTCCACTTGTTTAACAGGTCCTGACACCTGTATCTTGTTAAACACTGAAAAATGATATCAGTATTTACTTTCCAGGAGGTAAGAGACTTGGTGTTGGTGGAAGGGCTGTTACTAATGAAACCATCCCAGTTGAAAACTGATGATTATCAAGTTTTTTATTTTATATTTTGTGATTCTGTTTGTATTGCAGATGCTGCTAGAGAGAATGTGGTGAGTAATTTTCTCCTTTACTTCTGGATAAAAAGATGTAGCTTGAAACAACATGAGGTACATGAAGTCAGAAAAAATATATTAAGAGTAATTAAATGTTGCCAAAGTATTGAGGTTTCAGTGAGAAATCCTTGTATTTGAGATATGTGGTTTCTATATAGCTGCATTGAGAAATTTTAGATTTTTTTTTAGCTGTAATGCATTCTGGGCAAGAAATAAGGCAAGGCCAAATTTGAAGTCAGAGAAATCAAGATTTAAAAAAATATCTGGTGATAATATTATAAAGCTTTCTTGGTGACGTTCAGATTCTAAATCACGTGTTTCTAATTTCTCTCTGACTATGCTGGAGTGTCCATCCTCCATAAAAAGCATAAAACCAGTAACAAACTCTGTAATAGATTCCAGGGTTTGGCTGAAGTAAATCTGCTGTCCTTCACTAAGAATTGAAGTGAAGGTTGGGAAAAATCAGGCCATAACGAGCAAACAGTAAGGCTGGACTCTGTTTTAAACAGATGTATTTATAAAACATATTTTGACTGAGACTTCAGAAAGGAAAAGCTGCAGTCATAGTGTCCCTCTGAAGACTAATATGCTTCAAATGGTCACTAGACGAGCAGTAAGAAGTGCTGAACCAATTTTAGTTACAACAGCACCTATAAGGACAGGCAAGCAAAAACGAGGCTTTTGACAATTGTAGTCAGAAAAAAACAACAACTAAGCCTCAAGTTTTCTGGTGATGGAAAAAGGATTATAGTTCTTGCAGTGACTGCATTCTTGTTTAGACAGACAGTGGAGTCCCTGAGAGTGCACAGTACCTGACAGGGCTAGTAGCACCACACACATTTCTGTCAGATGGTGGAGCCTCCTTGATTGTGCTGCTCTAGAGCAGCTGACAAGCTTGTCCAAGAATGTCATATATTAATTATTTCTGTAGGTGAATGGAGAATGAGAGAGATGGATTCAAAGAAAATTACTGTATTTGCAGGTTGACTGCAGTGAATACAGGAGGTTGGAGAGAGGAAGACCTATTTACTGCGAAAGACTCTATCAACCTTTTTGTGGCTCTGATGGGAAAACATATAACAACAAATGTTCTTTCTGCAAAGCAGTCCTGTAAGTACAACACCACGTAATTACTCCTGGCTAAGCTAAAATCTGAGTTTAGCTGAGTTTCCACCTATTTCCATTCCACTTCAGTGCTACAATTTTTTTTCAGGGTTGCTATTCCTCTGCTTCTAAATCTTTATAGACTAATTGCTTCTCCCACCAATAAGACTCAATTGACTTAAACAAATTATATAGTGTGAGAATTTACTATTCTAGTAGAAACTGTAGAAGTTGGGCAGTAAAGAGAAGAGCCTAATGTGCAATACAGGACTACCAAGGCAGCTAGACCCAAATCAGTTAACAGAAAAATTCGAAAGTGATACCGGGAATACCTTGATTTTTTTTTAAATTAATAAAATATATCATTTTTAAGAGAAAACAGTTGACAGGTCAGTGCCTTCTTGTCTGCTAGAAATGTTTAATAGTGTCTTCTTCTCTGTTACCAAGCTGTTGGCTGAGGACTTCAGAGAGATTTTTGTTCCTAACAATAAGTTCACTGTCAGCAATGTCTATGTCCTTCCTTTCCTTTGCAGGAGAAGCAGAGGTGCCTTACACATGAAGCAAGCAGGGGCATGCTGAATGAATTCTGCATGACAGAGAAGAGTGCTGAGAACAGCTTCATGCTGCCTTATCATAATCTCTTAACTTCATTCCTCCTGCCTGTTCTGATGATGGTAAACAAAGCACAGAGTAGGCTTTGCAACTGTGCTGTCATTTGCTGCTTCTGTCTGCTCCTGAGTGTTCGGATTGACACTTGGGGTCCTCAGGACCATTCCTGTTTCTGTAGCAAGTTGGTTGACACATGAGCCCTTCATTATATATTTGTCTTGACAATTAATGTTCAGGTCTTCTGATAAAGCCACCTGACACAAGTCAGCGCAATTATTGCCTCTGCTTTCCTTGTTGGTGAAACATTTTCTTTCATTTGTCCAGAAACTTTTGCAGATACTTCTTTTCAAAGGCTTCAGCTTTCCTAAGCATTGCTTTGACTGTTCCAGTTTTGTAGCTAAATTTTAGATTCTCACTTTTTTCTAACTCTGTATAATTCTGATTCGTATATGTTGTTCAGTTACTTAGTGTGCATGTTTATTAAAATATTGACCCTTTTTTGTCCACGGTGGCCTTTCTAGACTTTATGGCATCCATTATTCACAATTAAGATATTTCTAAAGGTACAGAAAATAATCATAGAGCAGGGGCTAGGGCCAGAAGTAAAAACAAAACAAACAAACAAAAACAACAAAAAACCAGCACACACACAAAACCCACAAACCAACAAAAAACAGTAAAAAAGAAAGCAAACAAAACAAACAACCAAAAAAAAACCCCAAACAACCAACAAAGCCTGGAAGACAAAATTTGTAAGACTGATAATATACACTAGATGGTCTCATGTTACTGGAATTTTATTCTACTACCTGGCTCTGTTTCTCCTTCAAATGAAACAAATCTGGTAACCTGTGAGACAGTACAAGCTTTGCAGCAGTGTCTTTGTTAAATTTTGAAGTGATCATTGATGATTCTATTCACATCTGGTAAACTGGCTGCTTTCAGACCTGAAGAACATTCTGTTCTGCTTTTATATCTTTATTATCTTTGTTATTAAGCTAGTTTATGTCTCTTAGACTTGAATAGTCAGTAAAGGGAATACATTTTACAAGAATTAAAGTTTATTAATTACTAGCTTTACTGGGCTTACACACAAAGAAAATTTTGGAACTGGACTGTGAGTATCATTTTTTATCATTTCTGCCTGGTGCTCTGGTTGGGCTGGAGAAAGACTCATACTTCAAAGGAATGGAAAATGAGGAAAGCCTTTGAAGACAAGACACCAAAAGCTTAGCCATTCCACTGCTGGCTGAATGTTGCTGTAGCATCAGGCAGGCTGCGTTCTCTAATGGAGGGATCAAGAGGCTTTGTTGGTCCTTGATGTTAGTACGTGCTCTTTCTTTCAGCAGAGCTGAGAACATAACCCTCATTCCCTGTAGAGGAAAAAAGGCTGTTGGACTTTATGAGATGCTGGCTGACAACCAAAGAGAGAGTCTTTCACAGGCCACTTCTTTAGCAAGGAATTAAACAGAATACAGCTGTGAGCACTGGAACTTCAGCATCTTTACTTTAAAACTGTTAGGGTGGCCTTGGCAGGATCCTGTCTAGAATCAAAATTCTTCCTGCCAATTCTCAGGCACAGCTTGAGAGGCTAGGGAGCATTCCCAAATAGGAAACTGGATGAAGGCACACTGCTCTGGAAGCTAAAAAAATTTCGTAGCAAAGTTGTGACTAGACTCATCTAGCTGGCCTCTGGATGAAAAAGGCTCTGCATAATGTGCTGGTACACAGTGATGTAACCCTCATCTCTAGTGTGATTTACAACATGAAGTGGCCAAACTATTTTTACACTAATTATCTATTACACCCAGTACATCTGGAACATCTGGAAGAATCAGAAAGCTGAAAAGAACAAAAATGGAAAGGAAAAAAACAGGATTAATTAAATGCTCAATTAAGCATGTAAATGGAGCACTATTTTCCAGCAGAAGACACTATAAAAACTACTGTGCATTTCTTTGTCAAATAATAATAATAAATAAGTGTGTTCAACAAGGGGCTTCTTTTTTTGTGACTGTACAGTTCCCTAATGCATTGCTTTTCAGGCAAAATAGCAGTAGCTACAAAATGTTACATAAATCTTGGCCAGATGAGTTTCTTAACATTATTATGTGCTGTTCCCTGTCACTGATGTGTTCAGTGAAACCACAAGTAGGAGAACCAGAGCCTAGGGACTCTCTTTGGGATGGAGTGGGGTTTATTCCTGACTGTGGGAGGTTTCAGACTCCTTTCTAAGGGACAGTGGTGCTCTTAGTACAGTAAAAACCTACTCAAGACTCCAGATCATTCAAAGCCCACTGAAAATGATGGGAGGCTACCTGTGACCTTGGCTTTAACTCTCATCTTTCAGAAAGGAGAAAATGGCTATGTCATTTTCTAGGTGATGCATAAGCAGAAGATACTCACTTTGATGTTCTATTGAGGTTATCAGTCTAGAACAATAGTCTTAGCAAAGTGCCAGGATAAAATTGAAAACTTAACCATTGAGATTAATGAAGATGGATGAAGAATTTCTGCATAGTCCACAGCCCCCTTTTGTAACTGAAGTCAGGATTAACTAGCATCTTCATGTGTCAAAGAACGGACTACTGCTCGGAATGCCAGATCACACAACTATGTGAGGAACATAGAGCTCCTAGAGCAAGGAGCGTGGTCACCCTCTTCATGGTACCTCCCAGGCTGTGTTTCTGCTCAGTGTACTTCTATCTATAAAATCAGACTTCATGTGTGGTGTGGGTGGCAAGAAATGTTGGGGGGGGCTCATTTTCAGGGGTCATGTTCTTCATGAAACAAAAAGCACAGTTCATTAAGAGCAATGCCAACTTATCCATGTTATTCCAGAAAAGCTACCAGAACAAATCACATTTGCATTCTTCATCTTTCCACTTTTTTAACAAAGTCTTAGTTAATAAAGGCCACTTCCATGAAACCAAATGTTCATTTCATAGTTAAAAAGGGGAGCCTCAATGTATAACAGGTTTCTATCACATATATTTAATCCTTCAATCATTAATATTTTTTGACTGTGGAAAGTTTATGTTGCTATGATCTACATTCTGATGTTTAAAACAATTGCTTTCATTAGGCTGCCCTGAATATCAAGCAGAACCAATGGACAATGTTTTGATGTGAAAGAAGAATCTACCAAACAGAGATCAACTCATATAGACTAAAGTTTCACATCCCATAAGATCTCTTGAATTTTGTTCATCACTTCCTCTTCATGAGCCCCCACCTTGATGCGTAAAAGAGAAACGGAAGACAGAAGGTAGATAGATGATACTGAGGATTAATATATCAAATGCTGAGGAGCAATGGAATTCAAGTCAAAGGGGATTTTTTTTTTGTGGAAGGTAAAAAACATTATCACAGCAAGGGAAGTTAGAAGTGAAATTTAACAAATACTGCAAAACCTAGGAAAAATGAGAGGAAACTTTCCAGTGAATAAAGCTCAAGGAAGATTTTAAACAAATAAGCTGGAGAGCATTTTCCTATTCTTTCTCCGTGTTCTCTCCTTGCATTACTTTAGAGCACAAACTAGTGCAATGTAATCTTTGCATATTCCTAAGGATGTATCTGTTAGATGGAAAAATCTGTAGTGAAACACACATTGACCATACTGCCTACTTTCTTTTCTCATCATTGCTTGGTGGAGAAGACTTCATGTGTTCAGCTAAGCCATGTACTCAAGAATCCTGCAGGGTGACTGAAACACTAATAGAGGGTTAGGTGCAGATGGCTTATTTTTATCTTCTCTATAAATAAAGAGGCTGGAAATCCTTGTAATTCTAATGAAGAAAGTCATGTGGGTTTTTTTAGTGGTTTATGTGGTTAACTCCACACCCCGTTTCAACCCAGTGTAAACTTCTGTGAATAAACGATGGAGAACACTAGAATGGTGGCATATATTAATGACCATACTGATGTAAACTGACATCAGAAATTTCTTCAGATTTTTCTCTAGCCAAAGATGGGGTCATTACACACCATTTGAATATTTACTAAAAATCTTTGAGAGTCTAGTGAGGTTTTCATGTATTGAAGCTGCACGTAAGGTATCTGATTAGAAAAGCATTGCAATAAAATTTCTCCATTGGGTCACCAGACTATTTGAGTACTTTCAATGCATTTTTTCTTTCTTCTTTAGCTAGACCGCTCACATTACTACCTCTAGCATTAATTAGATCTGTTGCTGGTAAAGAGATAAATTGTAAATCAGTACTAAGAAACTGTTGGTTAGAGCCACAAGTGCTCATGATCTCTGACACAAAAACTGCAAGACTTAAGGGCTGTATGTTTAGACAGGTGAAAGAGGCTGGTTGGATGGCTTTGACTATTATCTTTTGGATTAGGCTACATGTAAAGCATGAAGATATAGGCTGGTACTGAAACTAAAGATAAATCAGTGTCAGAAAATATCTGCCAGTGTGAAATATTACTGTTCATCAGCTAAAGTTGTTTCCTGTTAAAAGAGATAAGCTGAGCCAGGTAAAGAACATACTTTCTTAGTACTGAATCAGAGGAATCAATGGAGGATGTTGGCAGAAAATTCTTCTGTTTATCCTAGGACACAGACTAAAGCCACTGCTATAATGAATTCTGTTTATCTGGAAAGCAGGTCCCAGCAGTTAGGCAGTAGGAATGAAAATAAGCAAGGTAATATTGTAAAAGTTTATCATAGTTCAAAGGCTTGTGGCTCTAGATAGTCAACCTAAAAAGATTCTCACAACAGGTCATCTTGCCTTGAATGCGTCTTGACTGAAAGTGATTAAGACTAGAAAATGAAGATCAACTTGAGAAAACAAAGCCAAACTCTGATGTTTCACCTTGGTGTCAGAAAATCCTGCAGGCAATTTGGGGATATTTCCTGCCTTCTAGCTTGATTGTTAGAACGTCAGTGGATATTCACACCACCTGCTCTAGTATACTGAGATATTTAATTGACTCTGTTTGTGGACCAAACCTAAGAGACTAATTTTCTTATGCAGCCAATGCACATCCACAGGGCTGATTCAGAGCCCTGCAAGTTTGAAATCTAAGACTGTCCACCACAGACTCCTGTGCCTACCACAAATGTATAGGACTTTAATTTGTTTCTGATAATCTCTGACATGAAACAGTAGACAAGAGCAGATGGAGAGAATACTTTCCAGCTTGGAGTGCTTGTACTTTTTATCAGCTCCTGCCAGCATCATGTACTGGCCTACAGCTGCAGGTAACACTGAGAAGCATACCAGCTTCTGACACATACCAAAGCAAAGAACATTATTTGCAAATTGCTGTAAATGACATCTGAAGAAAATGCTGAAGCGGCCAGACAATCTGGATGGTCAAGTTTGCATGATGGAGCAATCACATAGAAATATGGGGAAGGAAAAATGTACGTAGCTTGACTGAGCTGATGAAATATGCTCAGATTCTGTTTGCTAGAAAATAAAATAGAGGTAGTCAGATAATGGTATTGAATGGAAAAACAGAACAGATCTCCTTCCACTCACTGAGTAATAGTTTTCAAAACTCTGCACTGAAAAGGTACTCAGTATTATTGATATATCTATTTATATGTGAAGAAGGAGGAAGGGCTTTCACAGTAAGGTCTTATAACTTTTTTTTTCCACTTCTATGACAAGAGGTAATGAAATACAGACCTAAAAATCAGATGGGCTGGATTCCAGAAAAAGAAAATGCCATTGTTATAATAAAGTTGCTTCACTTGTCCATTAAGCCAACAATGTCTTTTCTGATACTGTTGTTGTTATTTTCTGATACTGTTGTTACTGTGATTGTTCCAGCATGGAAGAACAGCAGATGAAGAGCACTGGTGCTCCGCATGCACAACATAAGAGATGGACCCTGCCCCTAAGATCTCAGAGGTTGATTTGGAAAAGAAACAGTCTAGGGGGAGTGTAGCCACTTTGATCAAAGCCTCTTATATATCAGCGATGCATGGGTGAGCCGGAACCAATATCCAGGTCTCTTGACTCCTACACTAGCAATTATCTTCTTAAAGATACCAAAGGCAAGATGAAAAATAGACAGCTATGCTCTGTAGTTGCTATTGCATAAATCATTCTTTAGATCAGACCAGAATCCCATGTGTCTGGATTGAAGATAATACCAGGTAGCTGACTGGTGAAATACATATAATTCACATTCAACTGGCTTTATTGTGGTGTAGCAGTGTGTCTGGCCAGCCTGGAGAGCTGCATTCTAACCCTGCTCTAAAACCAGTGCAATACTGCTCCAGGTGTTTACATTAAATAGCTCAAAGGTTATCTCATATTTCTTATCTCATGTTTGCTGAGTGTTTCTAGTTACTATAGTTATTCAATGTTTTTGAATATTTTACTAAGTATTTGGTAAAAAAATTAAAACAACAAAACAGGCCCTTAGTATCACACCTTAGAGGATGTAAGCAGAAGACTGTGGCTGCAAAGAGCACTTTATTTCAGTCAAGTGTCAAGAAGGAGACATCTTAAAAGCTGAAGTTTTTACTGAATTTGCATTTTCATGGCAATCTCTTGCTTTGGAATATTCTTCAGCTGGCTCCAATATAAAAAATAGATGGGAGAGAATTAAAAGCAAGTCTTGAGCAAACAACCAGGATAAGGTGCTAAATTAACTCTAATCACATTAAGCTTAGAAAAAGATAGAAAAAATATTTTTCCTAGCAAATTTGACACATTTAGCAGTAAAGGAGACTGGAATGTCATTCTCTTACTTTTGCAGAAAACATGCAGACTGCCACATGATCTAAGAGATATGTTGCCCTCTCTCCCCACAGCTTAAAAAACTACAGTGCAGAACATTAGAGTACCACAGCTATGCATTCCAGTAATAAGCAATAATCAACACATACAGAGTGTATTATCCAAGAAGAAAAAGAGACACTGGTGACTGAGGAAAAACAGAATATTTTTTTAAGAAGAAATCATTATAGGATTTTTCATATTCACTTACAAGAAGAGGGTCCTCTTCGGAGTTTAACAAGCCAATGGAGAAAAATATGTATCTGTCATGAAAAAAAAACAAAACAAAACAAAAAAAATAGTCATGATAACGTCAAGAAATATGGGACAAACAGATATTTCTAGGAATCTTCCCCAAAAATCCTATTTCAACCATTCTCTGTGGCATGGACCTCATTATCTCAAGTTTTCTTCTGTTCTGTTTAGGCTTTCACACTTCATCTATCACTATGACAATTTTAAATATTGTCTCACTTTTTTTCTCCAATTCAACTGAGGCAACCACCAATGTAAAACAAAACAGACTAATATCAAAGTGAACTGAAATGAAATTTACTCTTAATATTATTCAGAGTACATTATTCAAACTTACTATCCCTACTTGTGTTAATGTAGCTGAGGACTTTTGGGGTTTTGGGGCTAATGCCTGAACAAATTCCATACATTTTGGCTGTTTTTTTCCCTCTTTCCTCAGTTTCAAATATTACAGAATTCCTGGCAAAAAAAAAAAAAAAAAATCATTAAAGAAGCAAAATTCCCTCTCTGTTTTGCAGGAGATAAATAGACCATAACCAAAGCAACTCATGACTGATAAGAGTTGGGCTCTGGAATTCAGTTCCTTGAGGAACTGGGAAACTGAGGCAGTAACAATCTTCCTCAGAAATACTCAGAAGGAGGCATGATCAAATTTAGATAGTAATTCAAACTGTGCATCTATCTGCCCTTGGAGAACTCACAAGCACGTAACAAGTTTTTCAGTATTTTATATCACATATATTATTATATGTAAAAGATGTAGCAGTTTGGACAATTTCTAGTAGTGCAAAGTGTTTGTGTGCAAGTTATATACATCATGAGTTACATGAATTAGCTTATCAACTGTCCAAAAAGGGATGTTTTTCCAATTCTGGGGGACGTGAGATGTGTTGAACTATTGAGACACAAGGAAACACATAGTCATTTAAAGTCTGAAAATCTGAAAAGATCTAAAAAATGTTCTTTTCCTTCTTAACTGGACTTTAAAATTCCAGTACAAGATGGTCACAGGAATCACAAATTATGAAGCTTTCCCACAGTTAGGCCTAGATATTCACAGATAAAGCAGGAAATCAGAATGCATGATCTACAAGCACGACAGCTCTAGAATCTCATTCCCAAAGCTTCATGATTCCTCAAAACAAAACAGCCCTCCTTAACAGAGGACTATGTCACATAAAGCTTATGCGAGTTTGGCCAAGCTATGACTATGAAATTTAAGACCTTCCAGAAGGAGCACCTGAAGGCAGAGGAACGTGAACATGTAAGGCACCTTTTCCCATTCATGCCACTCAGGTGCCACCTCCTGGGAGAAGCACAGCACATCTTCAGCTGCTGGCCTCCTGCAAGCACACTGCTACCGTTTCTGAGCAAAGCTGGAAGGAAGATGATTTAATGAGATACAGAGCGTAACAACAGAAGAACAGGTTTGTTTCTGCTGCTACATCCAGTCTCATGGCTGGTTTCTACTCCTGCAGTGATCAAGACCATCTCTTTCTTGCTGGAGGAAATGACAACAGGTTTTATCAGCCATCATAATAGAAGAGAGCCCTGGCTGGCTTATATTCAGGGAAGATGAGACAGTTCCACCCTGTGCAACCAAAACACCCGGGCAGCAGATGAACTTCCCCTTTATGAAACTAAATATAATTCAGAAGCCTCCAAGTGCCACTAGAGAGGTACTTTCCCCTGTGAATGAACTTCCTTCAAGTTCACAGCATCAAATCTGTTTTACAAATGTGTGCACTTTAATATTTTTTCTATAAATCCTCCCATATTAAAAGAATTAGTGAAAAGTGATCTCATGGCTTTGTAAAGCTCCATGATTGCCAAGAGCACTAAAGATCTGGTAACTTTATACTATTGCAAACAGGCATGTGATTTTCCAAGCTGAGAACCTCTTTCCTAAAGGGAAAAGACACGTAGTCCCAGAATCCTCTATGTTTAAATTATGTCTCATGGCCAAACACATGGCCAGTGCAGGAATGAGTTGTAACATCCAGGTACAGATTCAGATATTATTGTGGTATTTCAGTGAGACATGCAGACAACAGCAAATATTAGCAATAAGAAGTAAGTATTTTACAGTATCAGTGCTACGCCGGCTCCAAAGGTTTTATAACATGTTCTTGAGCTTTTTCAGGGTCAGGAGGGCATGTGCATATCAGAAAAATAAAGTGAAATCTTCCAAGTTTAACCTAGTTAAAAGAGAATATTTCTATGTGAAGAAGACACAGAAATGTGAGGCTAGATATTGGTGAAAATACTACTGACGTGTAAAAGGGACCCTGTATGTCAGAATACCTTTGATTCACTTTTATCAGCTATCAGCTGTGGAGAGAGGAAGAAAATACTAACTACTGACTCAGAGATGCAGGTGAAACACATTAGGTGCCTATTTCTTATAAATATGGAGAGAAAACCTCTTCCTGGAAAAAAATAATGGTAAGTTGGGGTTTTGAGTATGTTAAGAAATTTTCTAAGTCTTGTGTTGATGGAGTAGATGCAGATACAAGAAAAGTGATACATAAATTATTAGTAAGGATCTATAGATATAGGAAATTAATTTTAAAAATTTTTAGAAGATTTTCTCAGCTTGAAGTTTGTTTGGTGTGACAGGTTGTTCCTTTAGAAGCTTTAAGCTTTGAAATGCTAATGAGTTTTTGATAGTCACTTCATATATGGTTAGTGCTCAATTTTGTGATCAGTTGAGATGGAGAGCATTCATTGTCTAGGAAGAGTAAATCTTAGAAGCATCTCTTTTGGAGGCTGGTAAGTATTGAGAGTCTGTGGGTTGTAGACCTTTCTTCTTAAAGCATAAAGCAGTTGATTAATTCCCTCAGGTCTTTTATTTCTTATTCAATAATACTTATGTTAGAACTAAGATTATGAAACCTCACTAAATATAAACTTGTAGTATGCATGTCCAAATAGCTTCTATCAGATCTAAATGAGAGTTCTCAATACCATGGATAAAAGTATGTTGGTTTAAGAAACAATAGCTTCTTAACTTTATAAACTTCTCAGTTGTGCACTGTGTGTAATGCATGGTGCTATTTCATTTCAGGTTTGATCAAGACCAGAACAGTATTGATGGCTGTTCAGTATCTCTAGTCTCTAATTGTTTTCTTTTCTAATTCGGTTTTAGTTTATATCTTCTTAAGTGCCTCAATCTCTCTATTTCTCTTATGAAGCAGTGGAGAGAGAAAGAAAAATAACCAACAAACTGTTTTCAAAGATCTATGTATAACTGAAAGTATGTAGCAAGTTACTGGAGAGTGTTTGTTGTTTCTGCTGTCTACCTTGTAACCACCTAACCACTGATACACCGTGACTGTTTATACAGATGTTTAAATGACAGTTAAACCAAACAGCTCCGCCCATTTTTTTCATGTATTTAGTTTAGTCTCGTGTCCTTCTTGCAACCTTATTGCCATGAATTGTGTGCCCTCCACCTTTGCGAGAGGGGTGGCAGGAAAAAGCAGTACTGGACTTGAATCCTGTCAATGAATGAACTACTGATTCCCTTTTCCTGTTTTGTTTTGTTTTGTTTTTTCAGAGGAGGCCTCATGTGCCTACTTTCTCCATATTTTGGGGTCTATATTTTTTGGATGCTGCTGTTGAGACATCCAAAACCTGCAGTGATTGCCAGGTAGAGGGTCTGTTCTTGTTTTGCACAGCTATTACCAACTGTCTTATGTTCAGCGTTAGCATCAGTGGCACCAGTTCCTCTCCCTCAGCAACCCATCTTAAATTCAGTTTATCCTGCATGTGTTTCTGTCACTGGGTTGTAGCTGTATGCTACCTTCTGCTTTTCTTTTATTTCCTGTACTGAAAGAATCCTACAGTAATGCAATATGCCAGGCTGTAGGTAGGTTGTATGCAGTGTTAGCCAATAGATGTTCCTGGTATAGGTAGCAGCAACGATGTCAGAAGTTAGCTGAGGGATGAAGAGTAACAAGCCCTGCACAGAACAGTTATTTGATTTTGTAATCATGAGAATTGTTTCTAATATGCAAGAAGAGAAGCTAAACAGCAGCATTTCCTGCAGCCACGTCACAGTTGGGGTAATTGAGTAAGTAACATCTAACTAAATGCAAATGCTACTGTGTGCATCTGCGGTATGATCCTTCAAGAGAGATGGTCTGCTTCCTTGTACGTGTGGGTTTTTCTAATAGCTTCTCTGCGACTCACTCTGCAAAGACAAACTAAAAAATGTTTGTTTCTTCATATTTCACCACTGAATGTTGTGGATTGTACAGAGATGATTGTTAAACCAGTAACTGACTCTTTGCATGTTAGCCTTCACCAAACAAAATAAACCACAAACACTGAGCTTGGTAATAAATAGGTTTTGTTAATCAGTTCCTTGGTCTGCAAGAAGTGTTTCTGAGATGTTTAGGAAATTGTGATTTATGCTGGGATCAGTTTAAATGCACTAATTAAAAGATGGCCTAAAGTTAGACCCACAAAATGATGCAAATACACTCTGGTAAAGACAAACTAGCAGGACAACTGGAGCTGCTAAAACCTGTGCAGGTATCATATCCCCTGTCAGTCCATACGAAGCTGTGGGTTGGGGTGTAATTTCTATAAATTCTATTCGTCTCCCTCTGTGTACAAAGGGGCCTCAGGATGTCACCGCGGCCCGTGAGCTGCTTCAAGCCGCAGCAGCCCGGGGGGCACCGTCCCCGCGGCGGGTGCTGCTGTTGCGTCAGATGGCGGCTTGCTCAGGGCCTCCTTCTCTTTCACAGTGCCTCATTTCACAGTACCTCAGCTAGCACTTGATGGTCTCCAGCGCCTGACCTGGGTTCCTCTGCCGTGCCCCGGGGCCAGCGCGGTAGCCCGGGCGGCGGGAGGGGCAGCGCCCCGCACGGCTGCGGGGGAGGCCGCGGCCGCTGCAGCCACCACCGCCATGGCGGCCGCGGGGCAGACGCGCTCAAGATGGCGGCCGAGGCGCCGCACTCAAGATGGCGGCGGCACAAGATGGCGGCGGGACGGGGCAGCCGGGCTCCCGCCCTCCCCGGGCGCCGGAAGGGAAGCGCGGCAGCGCTGGCGGAAGGGGCCGCGCAGGAAGCGGCGGCCGGGGTCAGCCCTGCCCTCGGCCACAACAACAGGGCGGCGCTGAGGGGCAGGTAAGGAGCCGGGGCTGGGCCGGGGAGGGGGGGGCTCTGCGGGAGCCCAGGGCTGCTGACACCCGTCCTCTCGCGGCGGCCGGGCCTGGTGCCGCCGAGCCGTGCCGCTGTCCCCCTTTCGCCGGGCTGGGGCTGCCGCGCTCCTGCCTCCTCGGGACAGGCGGGCCGGGGCCGGGGAGGCCCGTTCCGCCCCGCGCCGGGCCCGAGGGGAGCGGCCTGGCCTCCCTGGGGAGCGGGGGGGCCCGGGGCGGCCGCCGTGTCCCCCCGGCCCCGCCTCGGGGCTGGCTGCAGGTGAGAGGGCTGTGGGGAAACCTGCTTCTGTATCGCTTGGCTAAGCACAAAATAAACTTGTTCCTTTTTTTTTTTTTTAGTCGCCCCGTAAGGAAACGCTTCTCTGACATTAGCGCTTGCCAGGCCGTCCCTCTCTGCGTTTTTTCTCTCAAGCGGCCGTTTCTGCGGGGCTTTTCGA
The DNA here is from genome assembly GCF_020740795.1 of Apus apus. Classification (NCBI taxonomy): domain Eukaryota; kingdom Metazoa; phylum Chordata; class Aves; order Apodiformes; family Apodidae; genus Apus; species Apus apus. The sequence continues at coordinate 11,324,800 of NC_067294.1, read as the reverse complement.
GCTTGTTAAGCTCCGTGACACAGCGAGCTGTTGTTTCATACAGAGACTCGTAAATTAATTGAGTTGGGAGAGGAAAACTTTTTATCAGCTTTAAAAAAAATATCTGAAGGGGTTTTGTTGTTTTGTTTTTTTTTTTTAAAACGGGGTCAGCGTCCTCATGTAGAATGAGATATTAAAGCTGCACACATTAGCTTAAAAATAGCATCAAGAGGAGCATGTATTTTGCAGAAACTGCTGCCTCGTAAGAGTCTAGGTCATTCTTTTCCTCCTTTGCTTCATGGCAGGAGGCCAAACTCAGAGGGCAGGTTGTGGTTATTGCATTTAAATATTACAGGATTCTTTCAGACTGTTTCCCTACATGTCAGTTTGTTTCTTAGTATCGTTCTTCTTATCTGGCCTTATACCAGGGCAGTTTTAATGCTGGCCTTGCTGCTCTATTTGACTGATGTGTCTGCATCATTCTAAGAGTTTTTTTACATTGTACCCTGCCCCCTGTTCCAACTCAGCAATCAGGTAACACTCACTGGGAATCCATGTCATACTTGTTTTCATCAGAATCCAATCTCGTAAGTAGCCTGAAATAATTTTGGGGCTTCATGAAGTTGAGCTATGTTACAACGCAGTATTACAGACTTACTAAACCTTGCCACTGTGCACCAAAAAGGATAGTATGTGTACAGACAACAAACACAGCTTTGGCCAGAGAAATTCTAGAAAATCCAAAAGAGTAGAGATGTTTCGTGCTGTTCACTGGCAGAAGGTGCTCATTTACTTATTTTAAAAATCACAATTTAAAATAAAACTAATTATTATAATATACAGTTAATCTAAAATTAATTTTAAAAATATCTGAAAGCACATGTTTTTCAATTATTGAATCACAGTGAAGCTATCAATACTTCACATTTTGTCCCAGCATATAAATAATTTGTGTTGGGGAAAGCAAAATTTTTCTCTGATTTCCATGAGATTCTTTGTTTTTTCTTCTCAGTTGTCACTTCCACATAATGCAAAGTGAACACTGTGGTATGTTCCCATCACAGTGAGTTCTGTAACAGACACATCTCTGAAAAGTTTTTCAAAATATGTTTTTTGTTGGTTTTTTTTTTAAGTTGTTTCTCCTCATCCCCTGAATTTTGGTTTTCAACCTGTTTAACAGGTTTACTGAGTTAATGATGCTTTACCCTACTTACCAGAAAGCATTCCTCAGCTAAATAGCACTAGTCAAGACATTTCTCATGCCCTTCATCTGCATGAGGTGTTAATGCAGTTACTCTGTTGTTAACGTTCATATTTATTTTAGTTACTTATTTGTTACTTCTTGTGATCCATTTGTATGTTTCTGAATGAAACATTGTTATTTCAGCCCTTCTGTGCCTGTGAGTGTGCTGCAGGAGTAATGTAGACACCAACACATTATTTCCGTAAAGAGAGGATATCCTGCACGTTGCTGCTCAGGAAAGGTCTTCCAGTGTTTCTGGAGTTTTGGTCTTGAAGCAACTTGAATATTTGGTATTTCAAAATCTAAGAAGAGCTAGTTTGAGGACCTTTAATAGGGCATTTTTGGGAATGATCAGTAGGATCCTATTTTCTTCTAAAGGGAAAATTACTTTTATTTCTGCTGAGCGGAGGCTTTGGGCTTTGTGTTTCACTGGAATTAAGCTAATTGGTATTTGCTTGGTAACTTCTGTAGTCCCTGCAGAGCTTTCCTGTGATTTATCTTGGTCAAACAGTGTGTGGATGGTATCTCTGAAAATATTTTCTTCACACAGAAGAACTGATCTCTTACTAAACCTCTAGTGGTTTTGCTCTTTGTCAGTTCCCCTTAGACCAAAGGGATTTTTTAGTTTATCTAATAATCATCAGGTTATGTCTGAGACCTCATGTTTGAGGTAAACTTTCACTTCTTGGAAGATTTTTTTCTATTTCTTAGTTAATTCAGTTGTACTGGAGCTTATCTTTATTGGCAGACTTTGCTGAGTTTTTTGGTAAACAAAGCTTCACTGATGTGTCCTCTCTACTCTCTGTCCCTTTTTTTCTTTCAGTTGCATAACATTGTCAACATTTCCTTTCATTAGAAATCACTGCAAATATGGGTCCCCGGCGGAAAAATGTGAAGCCATGCTCAGTGAACAGGGAAGGCTCTGAGTCTACCAAAGCTGATGAGCCAAAAGATTATATGAACCAACTCTCTCATGAAGTGCTTTGCCACATCTTTAGGTGAGCAGCTTGTCAGAAGTCAGTTCCTTGTTTGCTGTTGTATTGTTTGCTATTTTTTCCCCCAATCCCTGCATTGAGGTTTGTGTCACATAGTATTCAGAAAATGTAGATGTACCACGGGTGAACAGGTGGATAAAAAGGGCTGAGAAATGTTTTTTTTCAGTCCCAGATTTAATTTAGATACTTTGAAAATTAGTTTATGTGAATGTTATGAATGGTGGGACAAAGAAGAAAGAAGTGATTTAATTCTGTTCACTAGTGTGTGAATAAAGATTTCAGTGCAGAAGTGTACCTCAGGTATTATATAATTAAGGTGCATGTTTTGAAATGGTTGTGTCTGATTCCTAGTGTATGGGAGGGAACTTGGATGAGTATATATCTTTGCTACAGCACAGTCCTTCTCCAAGTTGTTTACTCAATTATACTCCAAACATAATGTCTTACAGACAAGTTCTTTAAAAACAGTAGCTCTCCAAAACATTTACAAATTGAGTGTACTAGTATGTACTAGAAATTTAAAGTACTACTGTGGTAAATGGTTTGGTCAGCAGTATTTAACAGAGAGCTAAAGTGACTCTCCATTTTAATATTGTATTTATACCTTAAATGTTCTATATTCAGTTTAAAAAAATATGAGTTACTCTGCTGAGCAAAATTTTACACTTGATTAGAGTACGGTCTGAAAGTTCTCTTAATTAATGTCATTAGGTGTTAGAAATACATGAATTTGTGTAGTCATGCCTGGGATGTTCTTTAGTTTGGAAAAAAGTCAAAAAGGATCCACCTTTGATAAAACAGAGGAGTGTTTTTTCCTTTCCCAAAGGTACCTTCCCTTACAGGATATCATGTGCATGGAATGCCTGTCCCGGAAGCTGAAGGAAGCAGTCACGCTGTATCTGCGGGTGGTGAAGGTTGTGGATCTGTGTGCAGGCCGTTGGTGGGAGTACATGCCCACTGGTGAGTACTGCACCACTCACTCCAGAGGTGCCTTTAAAGTACTGTATTGGGCAGAAGTTTCTCTGCTATCCTCGTATTTTGTTGTGGCACAGACAGGGAAATTTTCAAAAGCCGTGAAAGGAGTTAGATATCTAATTCCTTTTGACTTTTGTGATATTTGAGTATGTGGTTTGGAAAATTTATCTGTGTGTATATATATTGGGTATTAGTGCAGCAGAAATAGGGATTCTCTGTAGCAATCTGTAAATACAACCTGTGTTTGTCTGATTATTGTAAGGAAGGGTTAATCCAAGAAGAGGCTGTTTGCATGCAGGCAGGAAAAAAAACCCACAGTGGAATGAGAGAGCAACTCATCTGCCAACACTTAACAATGTAAGAATAAATAAGTTTTGATGTCTTACTTCAAGCCATCTTCAGATCAATAGATAAATTTGGCAGCATAGGTCAAACCTGTGAGTATTAGGATTTCTGTTGGATTTAAATTACATTGCTGGGATTTGTTGTGGGAGAGAGCTAAAATTAGGGAATTATAAAACTTAGAGGATCTGCAAAGTTAGATTGTTAGGGCTGATATCAGGTAGATGGCTAGATAATGTAAAGCAGATGTAAATACAGGTAGCTTATTGGTTTTAAATCCTTTTTATCTGTTGTCTTATGTTAGAATAAAATAATCCTTTGCTTTAAAAGACTTATTTCTTTGAGAATTGTGAGCTGTGGTGAATAGTGATGAGCTGCAGAAAACTGATCCAGCTGCGTATTTTTGAGCCATGTAGTTGATAAATGGATTTCCAGGGAGGATATAGACACAGAGCCTGACAATCTGCAGAGGTGCTTCATCTGTGACAGGAGAAGGTATATTTAACCCTGTAGCCATGCAACTCCGCTGAAGGAAACCTATAGCAAATCTGCAAAATTCAAAGCAGAAGACTATGTAGGTCATGATGTCTAAAATCTGGAAGTAGAGGACAAGCTATTCACTGAGGAAATCTTTTGACATTGTAGAATTTATACTACCATATAAAGAGAGCAATGTATTTGGCTTTCCCTTTGCAGCTAGGTGTCTGCTGTCACACATACCAAATCTGTTGTTGTCATCTTAGGTTTCACTGATTCCAGTTTCCTAACGCTGCTGAGGAAGATGCCAGACATTGAACAACTTTATGGTCTTCATCCCAGGTATCTTGAAAGACGCAGAGTCCGTGGCCATGAAGCTTTCAGCATTCCTGGAGTTTTAGAGGCTTTGCAGGCCTGTCCAAATCTGTTGGTGAGTGGTTAGACGAGAGAGAGAGAGAGAGAGCAGCTGAGGTGATGCATGTTAACAGCAGAAATGTGGCAGGGTTTTGATGTGGGCTTTTTATTCAGATCTGGCTGTACAGAGTAGCAGTTTATTATGACCATATTTGCAAATAATTTTCAATTAGTACTACTTCTGCTTGCACCAGTGGGAATCACAGGTCCTCTTAAGTCCAGAAATTACTTCAGACTCTCATCCCTCTGCTTTTAAAAGGACAAGTCTTGCTACAAATGTAAAGTTAAGTAAGAGATTGTGTTAAGTATAGTGTGTTATTGAGAAGTTCAGAAGTTTAAGACACTTTGTGACATTGATGCTCAAGGCATTGACACTTAAACTGGTGTTAAAACATTTGCTTTGCTTCCTTTTATCCAGGGTGTTGAGACCTCTCATTTGGAACTGGTGGAAGCTATTTGGACATACATGCCACAAGTTCATATTTTAGGGAAGTTTCGTAATCGTAATGGTGCTTTTCCAATTCCTCCTGAGAACAAGCTGAAAATTCCTATAGGAGCTAAAATTCAGACTTTGCACTTAGTAGGTAAGTGTTTAATGATGAAGTAGTTGGCTTCAACATGGATGAATTTGAAGGCTTTGATAATCTGCAAGGTTGTAATTCCTTTTAAGAGAGGGAATTTGTCATGTGGCATTTTTTAAATACTAGTTGTTATATTTCTGATAGTTGGTCCAAAGGGCAAATTCTAAAAGACTGTTGAAAAACTGAGTCGAAGAACTTGTGTTTAAAATATTGGCAGCTTTTCTTACATGCCACATAGCATAGAAAATACTTCTTTTGTAAAGCCAGAATGTTAACGCGAAGACATTTTTCCTAGAGGTTATAATTTAAATCTTGTTTAAAGTGTTTGTTTTGCTTATGTATTACTAGGGGTGAATGTCCCTGAGATTCCTTGTATCCCAATGCTGAGGCACCTTTATTTGAAGTGGGTGAGACTCACCAAACCACAGCCTTTTAAAGATTTCCTTTGTATCAGCTTACGCACTTTTGTCATGAGGAACTGTGCTGGTAAGAGGGATTTGTATATGGAGGGGATGTTTTAGCATGTAGGAAATCTACCAAATCTGTTAAAGCTGCATAGGCCCCAAGTGTAAATGGAAACCTTAAAATACAAGATGCTGAAAACAGTCATTGTTTTATTCATGGTGTTGGATAGAAGTGTATCCCTCCCCTGTACATTATTTGCTGCTACATAGTTCTGTTACATTCCTGACCTAGATGATATATGTGGACATTTTCTTACTCTTTAATATGAAATGTTCAATGTTGTTAAGTGAACAACCTAATTTGCCTATATTGGTTTGTTCTATGTAGGACCCACAAATTCTTTGAAGTATGTTCCCCTGGTGACAGGCCTGGCTTCTGCTCGAAATTTGGAGCATTTAGAACTGGTTCGTGTTCCATTTCTTGGAGGACTTATCCAGCATGTGGTAGAAGACAGCTGGAGATCAGGTATGAAACTTCTTATCCCTCCTGCTTAAACAAATACAAAAACTCATAGCAAATACTGGAGGCATGTGAAGCTTAGATTTTTAGTCCATAGCATATCCTTTAATGATTATTATTTTAATGATATCAAGCTTGGAATTATGGTTACGTTGCTAAATACAGCTCTGTATTGAGTATTGTTTTGGTCTTTTAACTACAATTAACTCTTGACTGATAAGCTAACTCCAGTTGCATTTGTTTGTGAGTAGAATCACCAGGATTTTAGAGGAGTTGGGTGCAAGTATGTACTTTTTTTATTTGCTGAAAAAGGTGTATTTTGTTAATTCACTTATCAAGACAACACTGATCAATATCTAAGGCTTAAAGTTGTGATCTGTGAGTGAAGGAATATTCTTTTATTTGTCAGGTGGCTTTAGGAATTTGCACACTATAGTTTTGGGAGCTTGTAAGAATGCACTTGAAGTGGATCTTGGCTACCTCATCATAACTGCTGCACGAAGGTAGGGTCCTTTGGAGCTTTCTTTCCCCCTTCTCCTTTTTCAAAATAAGTATTTTAGTAATGAAGTATGAGAATGTGAGGAAGCAGAACCTTAAATTTAAGGAATAAACATTTAATCTTTATGTGACAGGACTCTTCTGTGTTTAAAATATCTGGAGTTATGTCTGCTTCTGCATCACTTTGTATCATAAGCCTTCTTCTTAGATCTTGTATCTGAAAAGCTGTTAGTCTCTCACATCCCGTATTGCCATTTAACTGCCAAATACTGCTATAAAGATACAACAAATATCCTCTTTTTCTTGCCATTGTTGAAACAATAGTTTAATTTTATTACCAGAGGTCATCTTCTAGAGTGGTTTCTATGGCAATTGTGTTTTGGCATGTCTTTTAATAGGAACAATTCTTGATTGCATTCAGGTTGCATGAAGTGCGGATCCAGCCTTCCTTGACCAAAGATGGTGTTTTTTCTGCTTTGAAGATGGCTGAACTGGAATTTCCACAGTTTGAAACTCTTCATCTAGGATATGTTGATGAGTTTTTACTACAATGTATGACATTTCCTATATGCATTAACTATTTGACAAATATAAGGGTTAAATAAGTTGATGTGTTTCCAAATAATTTTCTAAGAGAGATTCAAAAATATATTCATGTACCCATGTTGAGGCTGTTGATCTCATGCAGCCAAATATGTTTTTCTTCACTTCCCAAAAACTTACTGAAATTGAGAGTCTCAGCTTTATTGGACTGAAGTAATAATCTCATCCATTTTGCAAAACTGGATGAAAATAAGGAGTTAGAAAACCATGCTATAGAAGTTAAATTTCTGAAACTTATTGCTGTGTTTGCTGTTATCTTTTTCGTAGGTAAAATGACAAATGGAGACTTGGTGAAGTATGGCTTGGCTGATGTGGTTGAAAATCCAGGAATTATTACAGATATTGGTATGAAAGCTGTAAATGAAGTTTTTTCTTGCATCAAGTATCTTGTCATTTACAACTGCCCACATCTGCATAACCCAAGTAATTGGATCACAGGTACTGCACTCCTTTGAAATGAATAGCTGTGATACTAACTAATAATTTTACTACTGTTCTGTTTCTTAGTAAGTGCAGTAGATGAGGTTTGGTTTGGAACTTCAGTGATGCTGGTAACATTCAGAATGGAGATGCAGAAGATGCATACTCGAATCTGAGAAGTATATAATGTAAAATGAGATAGGAGTCCTTCAGGAAATTCATCTCTTCTCTTCTGCAGATCACTCAAGGTGGACCCGGCTGGTCGACCTCACCCTGGTGCGATGCCACGCGATAAAGCTGGATTCCTTCAGCCAGTTCATTGAGTTACTGCCAAGCCTGGAATTTATTTCTTTGGACCAGATGTTCCGTGAACCTCCAAAGGTGAGTCTTTCAGGGAATGACTTTGGTTTTTATTTTTGCCAGCTCACTGGAAATATGGTGAGCTCCAGCTGCTCTGCATTCTTGGAAAAGTTGTAATGAATTAAAGAGCTTGGTAAATAAACTACTTTGGTTTGCAGTTGCTATAGTCATTAAATGTTAGTGTGAATCGTGATTCTTCTGCAGATGGCACAAGGTATAATCTTGTATGAGTATGTGACCAGGAAACAGGACCCACACTGCTTCTGTGTTTCTGTTGAGGTCTCTGCTGCTGCTGCTTCATTTTGCTGCTGCTTTTTGTATTATTTTGTTCATGCTTGGAGATCTGTTTACAATGCGAAGGGGTTTTTATGATTTTGTAATGGGTGAAATAGGGCTACTGTTCCCCTGTGGGAGTGCTTTCAAAGCTTAGGAATTTTATTTCTTCATGTTTTCCTCTCTCCCATACAGGCACACTACACAAATCTTTGTAACAGCTGTTCTAACATGATTAAAACTGCCTATGTAAAAAAACTGCTTTCTTTGATCATTAATTCTGTCTTCAGGCTACTGTGTTCTCAGAAGACTAATCTGCTATTTGTATTGATGTCATATGATCTTATAGCAAATAAAATACAATTTAACAAAGCGTTATGTGTTTCATAGAGTTCCCTTTCATTAGAGTTTAACAGAAAAGTGTAAGTTTTGAGTTTCCAAGCTAAGATGGACCTCAGCAATGTGTAGCTTAAGGAAGGGTTTAGGAACCATTTCCCTGTTCTTCAGGTGCATATTTTCCTGCTATCCTGGATGCTACTGACAGAATGCTTTTTCTGTTGGCATTAGGTTAGGTTGTCAAGATAATGTGCCTGTGTTTTCAAATCTTAATAGTTCTCTATTTTCAGGGTTGTGCTCGTGTGGGCCTAAGTGCAGGCACAGGAATTGGTGTCTCATCTGCCCTAGTCAGCAATCAGAACTCTAACAATGACAATGACAACAACAACAACCACCAGAATAACAATAATCCAAACATTCACCACAACAACCACCCACATCCAAATGACCAGAATGAGGAGAATGAGCTGCGGCAAGATGGTCAAGCTGAGGAGCAGCAGATTGCTGCTGAAGGTAATCTCTGATCTTCCTGAATGTTTGTAGGGAGTGATTTTAGTTGCATTACCAGTTACATAGGATCCTAGAGAAGATAATCATATACATTGAAAGCTTGTCTCTCTTTCAGTTCCTGTTATGTAACTTTAATCTCTTCTGAGGGCTGTGTGCACATCTCTGACACCTGTGTGATAAAAGCTATCTTTGTATTGTATCTGATGGCTGTTACAGGCACATTACAGTTCAGTTATTGATGTCAGTACAGATGTTGGCAATGCAGACTGTCTGTGTGATACTTGTCTGTGTAAGTGTGAAGCATTTTCTGGGCTCCTGTGGTCAGAGCTGGGAGTACATCACAGTGTCAGATTATGTATTTTTAGACTTTCCCAGCAAAGGCAGAAGTCAATGGAGGGAAAGAATGTGTAAATCTTGGTTATACTGCACACTGCAGTAGAACAAGACTCTAGAGGAGGGGTGGAAAATCTGGGAGAAGTAAATCCCAAAAGTTGGGTTGGGGTCTTGGCTAGAAACATGTAGAAAAACATCTGAGAGACTTTGTGCAACTTTGAGACTCACTGAAGGCATCAAGGCAGCTGTTACTCATTTCTTGATGATTCTCTGACTCTGTGGTTGCTAGTTGAATTCCTTGTTTCCTCTTCTTGATATAATATTAATATTTTCAGCACTGAATGAGATGGAGGAGGTGGCACAGGAAGAAGCTGCTGGGCACGGCCAGAATGAGGTCCCAGCCCACAGCCAGGCTGTAGTTCCTATGGAGGTCGATGAAGAACAAGCAGGTAACTGGTTTTGGAAATAAATTACTTTTTGCTGTCCCCTTCTTGGGGGATTTTATTTTTCAGTGTAAGTCTGGTTTTGGATTATTTTCTTCAGCTGGGTTGTCTGGTGTGTTTGGAATAACGATGCTAGGGCAGCTTCCTGCTGTGAGAAAATTTATTCTGTTTTACAGTCCCCAGTTTTCTGTTGAATATGGAGTAAAATATCTTGATCTAAAGCCTTATTTTTGTGCCAAATATAACAAAAGACTCAAGACCTGAATGAACTTTTCATGTTCTGATGTTGATATTAATAACCTCTACCTTTTTCACTGCAGTATGCAGGATTCTTTTTTGCTTTTCTTCAAGGCAGAACAAATTGTTCCAGTGTTAATTTACTTTGTAGTGACATAATTAGTGACACACATTAGTGACATAAAACAGTCTTGATTTCTCTTATAGCCACTGTTTGTAATTTTCTACTAAATATGCCAACAACATAAAATAACATATACATGTGCTGGATCTGTTCACTTTTTCAAGATCTGTTCACTTTTTTCCTGAAAAGGTTATTTGGTTATTTAATTTAATGTTTGTTTCTTGTGTTATTCACAGGCAGATGTCATTGTGATTGGCTAATGCCTTCAGTTAGTAGCCAAGAGAGGTAACTAGCAAAGCACATTTATACTGGAGCTTGGTAATTTGTGCTTCTCCCCCCTGCTTCTGCTGATGGGATTTAGGAGGATAATTGCAGATGTTCTGACCGACATTTCTGTCCTTGTGGTGGATGTTTCAGGGACTGCTTATAATACGTAGTTCTGCAGTTACTCATATTGCTGTGGAAGAGCCTTTAAGGTGGTCTGAAGCAGAGAAGCATTACAGAAAACCTGTGTTTTGTCTTGCATTGGGACACTCTTCCCTTTCCAAAATAGAGTGCTTTAATGCTGAAATGCAGTGTTTTGCTCTTCTTGTATTTGGATTTTAATTGAGGGAGTCACAGAATGGGTAGCTAAATTGAACCAAATTAATCTCTTGTCCTTTTTTTCAAGGGTTCTAAAAAGTCTTCAGTCCTTTAATCCATGCTTGGCTTATTTTTAAATAAACTGCTGGCATTCTTCTACTTTTTTTAGGACCAAGTGGCATTCAGCCTGTTGTAAAAGCAGCACCTATTACTGTCCATGATTCAGACAGTGAGGATGAGGAAGAAAACATGGGGACTTCAAGAGCCTGCATCTCTAACAACATTGCACAGAATTACTCAGATGGAGAAGAGAAAAGCAGAGATCCAGTGGAAACTAGAGAACCCTCAGGTGTGGAACAGATGGGTTCCTGGGCGCTGTTAAGCAAAATCTATTCTTAAACCTCCAGTCTTTCAATCTTGTTCATTGTTATTCCTAGCTTTGTAACAAGCATGCTTGTTTGCTTGCCCCTGTTACAAATCTAGAATTGAAATGTAAGGACACATTTCTCTCAGTTGCAATCACATAGTTGCTGTACAGAAACACAGAATAGTGGTGCTGCACTGCTTTGCACACACCAACCTGCAGCTGCTCTTTTGGATTTCCAAGTGCACAGAATTTATCATGTCTGTGAAGCCAGATTTTCAGCTGTGTTGTCTGTAGGATTCATCTGTCAAAGCATCGCTGCTGAAATGAAACGTGACCTTTGGGCCAAAAGCATGAGATTTGTAGCCATCTTTTGATTCTTGAGGGCTCTGTGGGAGTGTCCCGAGGGGGATGCTTCAAGATTAACTCTACTTTGAGAGCTTTGGAGTTTAGAGTTCTCAGGGTGATGTTCAGTACTGTCATCTTCACTTCTGAACAATGCTTACTATTACAGTATGTGTGTGTACATGCTACTACTACTACTAGTACTATACACATTATGACTCACTCAGAGTCAGAGGCCTGGAACTTCATGGTAGTATGACAGTTATAGAGAGACATAGAGAGGATGCTCCCTGTCTTTTGAATTTACTGCTATAACTGCACATTTATAGCACCAAGTCCTGAGTCTGATGCCATCTGTTGTGCAGCAGGGATGACAAGCTTTTTCCTGTAGTTTGTATTCTAAGTGAAATAGTTTCATATGCATGCAAGAAGGGAGGAAGTTGAGTTGTAATCTGAATGTAATTGACAGATGAAGTAGACACAGTATTAAGCCTTAATGAATGTTTAGCTAAGTAGTTAACATTAAAATCCTGCATTGTGAAGGACTGAGAAATATACTGGTCTAGTACTGGTTTAAATTTCTGCAAAGCATAGGACATATCAAAGCTGTAATGGATCAAGTCTCTTCCTGTTGTAACAAGCATACTCCCTGCACATCAATGCCCTGTCACTTTAGTGCATTTCAACAAGACTGGTAGTTTCAACTTGAAAATCTGTAGAGTGCTGCACTTTCAGCATAGCTGTCAGTTCTGGTTTGAGGGTTGAAATAGCTTTTGGAGACAATTTGCATAAACTTTTGCAGTGCCAATAATGTAGGTTTTTTCAGGCTTGGTTTAGTGTAATTATCTGAGAGGCTTAAGACCAGTAAGATCCAATTGTGATTTGTACACTATTCTCTATGCTTTTTTATTCATCTGTAAACCGAGACTGATGTTACTGACACCGCTGTCTGTACCCAGGAGGGGGAGCTAAGGGCTGCCTTCGAAAGCATAAACTTTAGTTCTATCTCTATTGCTATTTAATTCCTTAGACTTATTTGTCGTATTTCAGAAAACAGAAGCCTATTAGCAGTTTGTCTTTCATATTTTTGTGCTTTGGCTTTTTTTAACCAGTTAGCTGCTCTGTGGAAATACTAGACTCTGGCAAATACATATCTCATGTATTGATAAATGCCCCAGCACATCCCTACAAAAATAGCTGCAAGATGTGAGAGATTCATGAATTGCGAGGAATTCCAGTAAGATGTGAATAGCGGCTTGGTCCTGACAAGATCTGTTGTTGGCCTCTAAGCTGCCTTCTGTTTTAAGTAGCCTTTAACAGAGTAGCACTCAGCATTTATTTAAACCGTGTATGAGGTTGTCTCATTGTTCTCTCTCACTTATTGACCCTTGCAGTGAGCGGGAAAGGCAAGACGCCGCTGCGGAAAAGATGTGGTGCCAGCCAAGGAGGCCAGGCAAAGCAGTTCCATACCGAGGAAAGCAGCTGTGAGAAAGGTTGTCAAGTAACAAGTGAGCAGATTAAAGCAGACATGAAAGCAGCAAGTGACGTGCCTGAGAGGAACAAAAGCAAAGATTCTTACCCAGGTTGCAGTAATGCTACAGGATCAACGAGAACATCCAGCTCCTGCAGCGCTGTTTCTCCTAATCCTGACTGTGCACAGACAGCTAATAGCCACTCTGCTGGCACCAGTCCAGCAATTGGAGATGAATCCAGGCAATGTGTCTGCTCACCTTGTAAAAGTGAAGGTTCCAGTGAGAGAGAAACTGAGGAGAGCTCTGTTTGTTCCAGGTGTTCCTGCTACAAGCCACAGGACGCACAACAGAGGACTAGTGAGTGTTGCGATGGGGAATGCCCATCCACGAGTGGAGCCTGCAGGAATGGACCAAACAGCACTGGGTCAGATTTTGCACTTAGGACTCTGCCAAACTGTGGGCCTCCAGGAGAGGCAAGTGATGAGAGGACTAGTGGGAGTGTCTGTGGGCCTGCCAGTGAGGAGCAGAACACGGCCTCCCAGCGAAGAAGCTGTGAAATGGAGTATAAAGAAGAGTATCCTCGCCGGCCACTAACAAGAGCTAGAAGCAAGCTGTCCCATGTTCCACTGGTGTCAGAATCAGGTATGACTTACAGGCATATATCAATTTCTCAGTAAGATACTGTGCTGGCACAAGACAGTACTGAACAACTACAACACCCACAGATAATACTGAAGTTAAAAATGAAGTCTGTTGGTTAGTAATTTAAAACTAATTTGGTCAGAATATTGATGGAACAGCAATGGCTGACTTTGCTGCCCTAGCTAGGTAAAATAACAGATCTCTCTGAAGGACTGCTACTGCCTTTTTTCTCCATGCAAGTATTTCTGTCTGTGTTACCCATACATGCTAAACGGTGTTTGATTTGCTCATTTGAAAACCAAATGCAACTTCTCTTGACAGCTTCTCTCTTCCTGTGAAGGCTGTTATTCATTGAAACATAAGACTGTCTCCCCCATTAAAATTCTCCCTTTAAAAGGAAGAAGACAGCAGGTACGCTCAGATCTTAGCAAGAAGGCAAAAGTTAGTAACTGATACTTTATCAACTAATAAAGCAAGCCATAATTAAAATAGAGCCAAGCTTGTGCACCTGCATTTTGGACTCTACTTCCAAGCGTACAAGGTGTGATCAAATTTGTTGAAAAAATTATGTTAAGTAGGTTCATGCTTTACATCATGTAAAACAAACAAGGCAATAAAATAGTCCTGAAGGGCTGGAATGAAGACAGGAATGTTGGGAGGAAAGAATAGGTAGGAGAGGGGAACTTGCTGTTTCTTCCAAATATGCTTGCTTTCTAAAACAATAATCTTAGTGTGACATAGCACACTTTATAATTACCTCATCTGGGATTCTTTGCTGTAAATGAAGTAAAAAACGTGCTAGTTACAGAACTGTACATGTTGGAGGTAGTAGAGATTGATAGCAAATTTGTATCTCTGTTAACATGGAATCATTCAAACACGTCCTAATCTTTCCAGTTTATCTTAATGTTTCAAAATGTTAATGAAATCTAAATGACCCAGGATATTGTTCTGTAGCTAGGTGCATCTCAGATTGAAGAAATGATCTTCCTATTAAATTTGAAATGTCTGTTTGCTGCCTTGCCCCATTATGACCAGTAACTGTTGTACGAAAATCGGAAGAAAATATTTCTTCTCTATTCTTATCCATTACCAAAACATGAAATAAAGTCAGATCTAAGTATTAAATTAGGGTATCTTTCTGAAAGAATCTGTTTTCGTGTTTCAGGAAAAAGGTACTTAAGTATTTCCTATATTTAGCCTATTCAAGTCATAACTGTTTTTCCAGCTCCATACAATTATGTGTATTTCTTTATGGACTTGTCTTCCTCTTTGAAACATCAGATATCAACTGATGCTGGAGGCAGAAAATGAGACTTGATGGGTTGTTTTTATCTTTTAAATTTGTGTTTAATGCATAGGACAGCAAGGCTGCTTCTGCCTGGCTGTTAAAAAGCTTTTCTTCATTTAGGGTGGGATATCCCAGTCATTAAATTTTAACCTGAAAATGCTTTGTTACAGAGTTGGAAATATTTTTCCATAAATATTCTTAAAAATGTGCCTCAAATGTGACTTGAATATTCTAGCATAACTGACGTTGTTGGTTTTGATCTTTGTAACAGACCCATTTGGTAGTAGACTTCGAGGTGTTTTAATTCTCTGAAATTATTTACTCATATTAAACAGTGCAACAAGCTGAATATTAAAGACTGTGAAATTTTCAAAGGATTATAACCAGACTACCTGGTTAAAGGATGGCTCAACTGTGTACATCTTGATTTTTACTTTAGTAGAAACATAAACTACACTTTAAGAAAAAGTTTTTTAAAAACTTGTTTAAATTTTGATTTGTAGTGAAGCGAGTTTTTTGGCATTTTAAAATGCATGTTATGTTAGACTTGCTGTAAGGATTTCATGGCCTTGGGCTGCACCTTGAAAAATTCAATACAAAATTGGACAGTTTTTCCTATATTATGTATGAGGTGTTTCACTATCTGTAGCTGCTCTAGGAACTGTCAAAAACATTCCCTGAGGATGATGATTCATGGGTGCCACAAGTTGAGTACTTGACTTTCTTCCAACCTGTGGGTTACCCCTACAGCAGTAACCTGGATTGTGGACCTCATGGGCCCACTGAATGTCACATGTTAATTGTTTCTGTGTATTGTTGGAATTTTATGATGTGAAGTAGGAAAAGAAGTATTAATGTTAATGGCAGTATATCATAGAGAAGTTCATATCCAGTCTCTTAATATTTTGCACTTCTATCTTGATTGAGAATCTTTATGAACATGCCATTTATGCTTTAAACAAAAAAGTCAAAGAATGCTTAATTTTAGTAAAATAATTTCTCATTTTGATCTGTTAATTACAGAAAATTAAAAGGCACTTATTCTCTTGCTGTAGGAAGTAAGGGTGGTCATCTATTGTAATTTCTTCTCAAAACCCTAATCTTTTAAATCAAGCAGGAATTTGGTGTCACTAGTGCATGAAATGGAGTAAGAAGCAGCTTGGGAACATCAAAGTATTTTATACCCAGGCATCCTTTGCAGTATTAGAAGAACTTAATGACAGTTACAAAGAGCAAACTTTCAAGCAGGTTGAGATTATTTCTACTATTTAAAACATTAAAGTCATTTGGTTCTTGTATTTGTCAGAAATGTTCTGTTTGCTGCAGAGAACCAAGTGTAATCTAACAATTCATCTTCTACTCTTTTCTTGGCTCTGCACTTTTCTATGGTGTTGAACCTGTAGGTTCAACATTCCTGTGTTTTCACCTTTAAACAGCCCTGCCCCAAGTTACTTACTGTGAATGATTCTAAGCAACAAACCTGAAAGTGTTTTTTGTGCAAGGAAAAGAGATATAATTGTTTTCAAGCCAGACAGGTATTTTAAGCTGATTATGTAAGAAATGAATGTTCTTACTGAACGTTTTCAGATAGGGAATGCCTCTATTGTTACCCTGAAATGCAAGCAGAGGAAAGATTTCTCCTTTTTCTTTTTCCAGAGGTGGCTAAGCCAAAGCCACGGCAAACCACAAAGAGGAAAAGGACAGCTGACAAGTCCACAAGCACAAGTGACCCGGTTATTGAAGATGATCATGTTCAAGTAAGGTCTTTTTCTTCACTTGCTACAAGTTTATTAGCTGGGGATGCTAATGAATAATAATGTAATTGTACAAGCTTGTCTTCCTGCTAGAGCCAGATGAGTTGTTACTGGTGTTGCTGCTCACTTTGGTCTTAGCCAGATACAGGAAATTTCTGTTAGGTGCACTGATAGCCTGACTAGTCTGAGAAGAGCAAACTATGAGCTAAAGCTAAACTTGAAGTCTGTCAGATACTCATGACTGCAGTGGTGCAAAAAGCCCTTCCTTCCCACAGTGTCCTTGATTTGCAGGGAAAAAAATTGTCTGGCATTTATTTTTTAAATGAAAGCATAGACTACTGCTGCTAACAGAAACATAGGGTATGTATTCAGCTCTTGACACAGCAATTCAGCTGTTACTTTGCAGACTGGAGGTTCCCTTAGTGTATAAGTAATGTGAGTTAATTCTTCTGCAGTGAAGATCAGTCATAGGAGGAGAAACTGCAAGGTCTGGCTACAGTATTGAGTAGTGAGGCAATTTACTAAAGGCTCATATTCTAGCCAAGAAGGAAATTGTTTCAGGGGATGATTCTGAACATCTAACTTAAGTTCTCTTCTGAGTTCTGCTGTAGAGAAGCCTGCCTACATTTATTTTCTCCTCTCTGTCCAGTGGAGAACTTAGCCTCACTGATTTAAGATAACTTTTGTGAATGTGTCCCATAATATTTTTCTGGTTGCTAGGATGCATTGCAGCTTTTGTAATTAACTTAAAATATACTTTTGAGTACATGCTTTTTCTTCTTAAAATACGCCATTTTGAAAGAACAGTGTTGTAAATTTCTGGGTTTTTTAACTATGTGTGGTTACAAGCAACAGCTTAAATGGCTGGGAGTGAAGGAACCCATAGCAGAATGATGCTTTTTTCTCTTTACATGTCTTTACTTTGTTTTACTAGAACTCTATTTAGTTTCCTTTGATTAATTGGTCAGCTTCCTCCTTGGGCTGCTGTCACTTTCAGTGATAAAACTGAAAAATTAAAAAAAAAATCCAGAAAGTTTTTATTACTACATTCTCCCTGTGCTCATGGTATTGGAAATTATTCTACTTGTGTGTTCCTTGAGCTTGATGTGTGCTTCATTTTTCAAACACTGATAGTGGACATAGAGGATTAACCAATTTAGTATATAATTTTCCACCTTCCATGTGAGATTTTCCTCTGAGATGGTGCTGTTAAAAAATATATTGGTATGGGGAGTGCAAACCATGATTCTCTGCCAGACCTTTATGTTTAAACAAGTGTTACTGTCTAGAATTGCCATTTTTGTAATTGTGGTTGAAAAATAGAGAAAGTTTGAAGTTTTTCACAGATGTTACTTGGGTTTTCTGATAGAAATTGTGTTTTGTAATATAACTCCTCTTTTAATCTTGTGAAATTTTTCTTCTGTGTTTTGTAATGTTGCTGATCAGCAGAAAGTCTGGGGTTTTTTGCATTGCCCTCAGTAACCTGGTCATCTCAAATAATTGTTGCCATCAGAAGCTGTATTACGGTGACTAGTATCCAATTAATATCATTCTCTATCTGTCAGTATGTTCTAAAATTCAGTTTATGTTAGTTTTTTCATTTGTTTCTATCCTGCCATGGATTATTTAAGTTTTTTTACATTTTTAACAGGTGCTGACTTTGAAATCAAAAAACCTTGTTGGAATCACCTTGACCAATTGTGGAATAACAGATTTGGTACTGAAAGACTGCCCCAAAATGATGTTCATCCATGGTATGTAACTAATGTCTCCTCTATCTGGCATTATCAGAAATTTCTGAAAGAATTAAAGTCAGTCCACTGCTTATTTTGTATTCATCAGCAGTTTTGCTGTATGTCAGCTGGATGCTTAGAGCACCAAATATTACTGCTGCTCAATTTGAATGCCTCTTTCCTTGTAACAGGTTTAATAAAATTTAATATCTGAAAAACAATAGGTGAAATTATATAACAGTTAGGAGGCTGAGATGTTTATTCAAGAGTGATAGTACAATAATTGGAAGCTGATAAAATGAGTTTCAGAGTACCTTGTGTTTTCTCTCATTTCTTCCTGCTTCCTTAGATTGATTAGCTGACATGATTATACTTTCCTCCTTGACATGATAAAAATCTATTTTAAATTATGGTGCTTAAGCTGCATTAGATTCACATGCCAGGGTGTGTGACTAGTCCTATATCGAAGCATGTCATTTATTGTTTTCTGCAACACCTACACCACAAACCACTTGCTTCTGAAATGAGGTATCTCTGCTTAGCAGTGAATGAAGAAATTATTTCTTTATTCCTCAATACTTCTAGGAACGTGCATTAATTTTGAACTAAGTTTTGGTTACATGAGCATCATTACTAGAAAAAAAAACAACTTTATTTTTTATTGTGTGGCTTCACAATACTCTATATTTGATCTGACTTGGAAGTCAGTGGTGTTTAATTGTGGCAGTCCACAGACCATTTCAGGGGGCTTTGTGAAAGGAAACAAAGGGAGAAAAAGGTTATTGTTAGATTAAATTTAACATGGCCTTTTAAAAGGACTCTTCTTACAAGTTTGCAATGTAAAAGTTTGATCATAGTGTGGAAGAAACAAATAGCTAGTCTATTTCTTCAATGTACTGAAGTTGCCAACTAACCAAACTACTTCAGTAATTGTCTGTTACTTACATTGCTTGTTTGCCACCTTTTGAAGCAATTGGCTTTGAAAATCTCTGACAGGTGACCCCTCAGGTATTCTCAATAGAATATTTATTCTCTTTTAATAAGTTTGTTTATTGATTTATAGCTACAAGGTGCCGTGTATTGAAACATTTAAAAGTAGAAAATGCACCAGTTGTCAATCGGTTTGACTATGCCCAGTGCAAGAAGTTAAACATGGATCAGGTTCTGGATCAGATTCTCAGGATGCCACCAGAAAGAAACCGGATCATTTATCTGCGTCCAATGCAGCAGGTACACAACCAACTTTGAAACAACAGATCTGAAGTTCTCTCTCTATTCTTTCACCACTCTTGGCTTCTTAGGATTTTCATTTAATGCAAGAAATATGTGTTACAATACCACAAATCTGAGAAATTTGTTTATTAAAACTTTACCCCATAAAGACTTTTATTGCAGAACATGGAACTTGAATGATACTGAATTTGAAGACTTAATATTAACATCTCCCAATATTCATTGTGTTAGAAGATGCTGTTAGAATCATGATACATTGAATAAATTCCAAACTGAATAGCTGAAATTAACTGTAAGAACCTAGATGCTGCAAGTGAGCTTGTAGTTATGTATGAACAAAAGCATGACATAGGCACAGATATCCAAAATCTTTAATCCATGTCCTGTTAGATTAAGTAGCAGCAGTTAGAGTTTTGAGTACTGCTTTGTTGAAAGCTTCATCCTCTTTTGTTGCTAAACCATGTTGCAAGATAGTTGTGGTACTGGAGCCACCGTTTCCTGCCACAGGTTGAGTGTAGGAGATGTAAGCACTGACACTTAGTGAGTTGTTGAGATCATTTAACAAGTAATTAAGAGGGCTTAATTTAAGATCAGGAATGTGTTTGTTGTTTAACTTCATCACTCTAACCAGAGCACTCTGTGTTATACTGTGATGCTGCTTCTCTCATACAAAGTAATGCTTTCTCTGGCTTGATTTCCTGGACCAACAAGGAAGGGCTGGTTTGATATAAAAGGCAGCTTTTCTTTGAAACGTGATGTCTTGCTTTAGCAAGAGAAAAGTGGTAAGACTATTAAAACTAAAACAACCCCTCCCTCTAAGCCACAGACGAATTCTGAGAAAGTTAATGTAGTTTAGACCACTATGTAATTCAATTAAAGTTTACTTACAGGAGTTGTGAAACACATCAGAAAACAGTCACATCCCATCAAATTTCACTACTTGAGAAGGTTCATTTGCCAATCTGTACTAGGAAGCTTTTACTCTGCTTAATAATGGATTTGATTGTGTGCTGTTAAACTTTCTTTTCACTTGGCGTGTTCCCCCACAATCTGGGGGTATTTGGTAGGTACCTGCTCTTGACTTTAAAATCATGTGTCTCCATTTCTTTTGGTTACAAGTCTTTGCTGTCTTTCACAGGTTGATACGTTGACTCTTGAGCAAAAGATCTTTAGTGGCCCTTATCCATACCACATCTGCATAATTCATGAGTTCAGTAACCCACCTAACGTCCGCAATAAGGTGCGCATTCGGAGCTGGATGGACACAATAGCAAATATCAACCAGTGAGTACTTGCCCTTCAGTAACTTCCCAGAAAAGGTATTAAACAATCCTGATTCAGCAGCTACAGCTTCAGTCAAGCTGTGGACTTTTGTTTTCTGTTAGTCAAATGAAAAATAAAAGTTTGAACTCTAGATGGTGCAACGTAAAATTTCAAAGTCAAGATGTATCTAATACAAAATGTAGATTAAATAAACATAACAGTATGAAAAATGCTGTAGAACTCCACAGTTCTATTTCATCCTGCAGTAATTCAGTTGAACGTTGAAGTTGTCAGGATGGCTGAAGAGTATCCTCAAATCTGAAAACTAGTGTCCTTTACTTAAAAAGAGACTGTTTTACTCCGAGAAATGATGTTAGTTTCTGGGGAAGGTGGATGTGCAATTAAGCTTCTTACTGAGGAGCACAAATTCCCAACAGCAGGAAATTATGTACAGTGACTCTCATCCAACTGCTTTAAACCACTGTTTTTGTTGTCCTGGTTTTTCACTAAAATGACTAAGAGAACAGCTTTGCTTTTGAAGTATTGTTTCATTGTAGTTACATTGGATTGTTCCTTACAGACAGAAGGCTATGCTTAAAAGGTAGCTTCATTGGTTCCTCATCTAAACCGTATATATTCTCTGTGGTTACTCTCAAAAGTGAAGGGATTGCAGACTTAGTTTATGTCACCGGAGCTTAGAGGGTCTTAGAGGACTGTTTCTATGGACTCAGACTCATTAAAGGAAAGGTTGTGCAACAGGATTTCTCATTTGGTTTATTACCCTCCTGCCTTCTCATTTCCTATCACTACTGGCTGTAATGTCTTCCTCCTCTCTAGAGAGCTTATTAAATATGAGTTCTTCCCTGAAGCTACACGAACTGATGAAGACCTGAAGAAATACACTAAATACCCTTGGGGTCGAGATATTTACACTCTAGAAGGTGGGTGTTTATAGAGAGCTGAAGCTGATACCAGTCTAAGATAAGTAACTGTATAATTACAAAAGATGTGAATAGTAATTCTTCTGAGGAAAGTGGAGAACCTTTGTCACAGGGTGGGAGAATTGAAGTGAGGATGTGCTTTCCCTGCATTAAAGTGATTAATCTGTGTGATTCAGTGGAGTTTACTTGAAGAGTACTGCTGCTGCAGTAGAGGAGACATTGTCATCTTCATATCCTCATCCTGTCTGTCTTCTAGGCATTGTGGATGGTGCCCCTTACTCCATGATTACTGACTTCCCATGGTTGAGATCCCTGCGAACAGCAGAGCCAAACAGCTACGCTAGATATGACTTTGAGGATGATGAGAGAAGTGAGTAATCTTCTTTGGTGTGGTCAGAGAACTTGTTGCTTCATCCCAGGCTGACAATGTCTTCCTTTACTTTTCAGTTTTCTAATTCTAATGCTAGTTTTTGGTAGACTATAAATACCTATTTGTAGCGGTGCTGGGAGATGGATGATGAGGGCATCCAGCGGAGGAGAGGACCACAGTACTGCAGCAGTTTATTGACCAGCTATTACTGACAAAATCAGAGAGCCAATCTGGTGTTTAGCCTAAAAATCTGATGAGTTTGGCATATGAGTGCTTTTATAATACAAGCAAAACTTATGTTGTAATGTGTAGTCCCAGCAGTTCGTGTTCTGTGGAGTGTACTGGTATTGCTGCTGAAAGCTCAGCTGGACTCATGCCTCTGGCTTTGCTTTGTGAAGGTAGGCTGAAGAGAGTCCAGCAAAGTGAAGTGTGATTCACAGAAACTTGGGAGAAAAGTGGGAAGAACTGATCTTAAACTCTGGAACAGAGATGATATGGGTTAGTTTAGGATGGATACACCTCCTTCTATTTAGGAGCTTGTCTTATATTATAGTGGCTGTTCCTAGGGCTCAATTAAGAACCTTGCTTGGTAGCAGGGGTAAATATGTTCTTCACCACTTAACTAGGAAAATCTTGGAATCTCCTTCATTAGAAGTATTTTTAGTTGACATTGTTTTGGATATTCTTATCTTGTTCCAGTTCAAGGGGGCAAAAAGAGAAATATTTTTGGCTATACCTTTCTGTGATTTTTTTAAATTATTTTTTTAATTGAAACTGATTCGTAGACTTAATGCTTGTGGTTCACTATGTAGTCTGAATTATTGAAAAAAATGTATTTGATTTAAAAGAGTAATTAGATTAATTGTGATGTTACAGCCGTGAAAAATAACAAGTCTGCTGCTTTATCCTTAATTGCTCTGTTTATAAAACACTTAAGTGATTACTGGAATGGGTAACCTGAAAGTGTATTGGATAAATCTCAGGGGGAAGGCTTTGTTATGCACTGGAATTCCCTTCACTCACAGACATATGGACTTTGCATTCAAGGAGTGTTGGAGCTATCAAAAGGTTGAAATATGGTGAAGGCAGAACACCTTTCCTGCTTGAATAATAGTCCTTAAAGGTGGCTGCTCCATGGAAGATTTTTGTTTGTTTCCAAGACTATCTCATGTACTGCAAGACAGATTCACGTGTGAATTTCTTTCTAGGAAAGATTTTAATTTTTAACCCTATGTGCCTTCCACAGCTACAATTTATGCACCCCGAAGGAAAGGACAATTGTCTGCAGACATTTGTATGGAAACAATAGGAGAGGAGATCTCGGAACTGCGGCAGATGAAGAAAGGTGTGTTCCAGCGTGTGGTGGCCATCTTCATCCATTACTGTGATGTCAATGGAGAACCAGTGGAGGATGATTACATTTGAGTGGATGCTCTCCCTGACCCACCATCTCTTCCTAAATTCTGATTGGCACTGCTGGCCAAAAAAGCAGGTGGATTCTTTCTGAATGCGAAGCATTTTCTCAAAACACATATAGTTGCAGTCGCTCTCACACAGTTTGGAATAAGAGTATGTAGTAAATGTATAATGAAAAGTAAAAATTGTATACTAAGATTTGTACATAGAGGAAACAAAAGAGAAACTTCCTAATACCAAGACTTTATTTCATATGTTTATACAATTTAATTTAAATTTCATTTTAATGAAGGCAAATAATTAGGAACAGGGAAGAATGTTTGAATTTTTCAGCCCATACAATTCATAGCAGTATTTTTTTTCCTTATAAACAAAATCTCATTTGCTGTGTTCAAAAGAGTCATCCGAGTCTCTTTTAATCTGTGCCTTTTTCTTGAGCATTTAAGAGTCCAGTCTGAGTAAACCTGTTGAGCACAATCTGTGTCTTGTGTGTGTTTTTCAATGGGAGAGAATTATTCTACAGCTGTTGCAAAGAAGGCCAAAAGCAGGAAAAAGTAACAAAATTGATCTGTGGTAGTTTCTGCAATTTTGGGGAGAGAAAAAACCCCACATTGAGCACCTTGGAAACAGAAGATAGGTTCTAAAGCATTTTGTACCTTTAGATTTAATTTTGGTAGTGTATTTGACTCTGTAACATGCAAAATAAATTACCGATTGTTGGTTCCATTCTCTTTAACCTAGATCTGCACAGAACAAACTGGCTGAAAGCTGACTTTGCTTTTAAGACAGGCAGGAAAAGAGATGTCTAATTGCTTAGTTGTATCTGTGTCAGTACAGAATTCATCTGACTCAACCAGTCAGCTTTCACGTTGATTGATTCACTCATGAATGCAGATTTTCCATAAAATCAGTAAACACTGCTGCTCTTTGCCCCTTGATACTTATTTTTTTGTGTATAGAAAATGCCTACACTGGTGGTTTGTGTATATGTCCAGAATTTTTTGCAAGTCCAGTATAGGGGTATAAAAATGCTCAAGTTAGTATTAAACCAGCTGGCTTGGATGCTGTTAGTAGTGTGCCCTGTGGAGGTGGGAGATGTGTTAGAGGGTGATTTGCTGTGCTGGGGCACAGCCTCTGTGTGCACACCCAGCTGTGACTGTACAAGTGCACCTCTACATGTGCCCTCTGATCAATTATGGCCTGATCTGTCATTCTGCTTTTTTTTAAGGTGCAGTTACCAGCCAAACAAATGACAGCTAAGTAGCTTACTGTGGTAAAAGCCCTAGAACAGATTAGTTTATACCGTTATACAATTTTAAACATTATTGCTACTGATTTTAATTTTTTGAACTTTGTTATAAATGTGACTAATAGGAGATTGCTGTGATATTTAGCTCAGTAGAGTTGAAGAGGTGAAAGTGTTCAACACAGCAAAGCCTGTGTTAGTTTTCTCTGCATCTGTCCTGTGGAAATTATTGAGGTAATATGGAACTAGAAATGTGTTAGAGGACAAGAATGGTGCCTGATGGAAGCAGCAAGAGATTTGGTACAGTAGCATTTTCTCACATGTGCTCTCTCTAGTCTTAACTGGAGGTGGAGTTGCTAAATACCAGGTAATTATGTGAATGCTGTTAAATTTGCTTTAATGCAGGATCAAAGTTAATGGTTTCGTTGTAACAAATATATCTAATGATAGATAATATATTCAGACAAAGCATAATTGTGACCGTTCCTTGTAAGTGTTTCAAGTAATCTGAGTCATCAATTCAGTCATGTTTACCATTTTAATATGGCACATACAGGAAAATGTTACTGGGTTTCTAAAGCATTCACCAGATCTCCATCTGGCATTTCTAACTTTAGCTTTTTGAAGAAGTATTTATACAAATAATGTACTTATTTATATTCAATATTTCTTTCTGTAAGCAGTTGATCCTTGCAGAAGTTTTAACCTCTGAAATGTTGCACCCATTTTACACAAAGTGGTAGTGCAGTGACTAAATTAATTGTCTCCAACTTCCTGAGAGCTCTGGGTGATGGAGACTGTATTGAGCTTGTATCTGGGATCTGGCCAGGGAAGCTGCTCTCTCACACTATGTTCAGTTTCTGAAATTGAGGAAAGGAGCAAAGCAGATTAAAAGAACTATTTTCCTCCTCAGCCTTCATTGGTTAAAAAAATAAAAACTACTACTAGTACACGAAGGGGTGTGAACAGTTCATGTCAGTAGAAGCAAGCTGCTGTACAAACAATAATTTGCCTGCCAGTCTTTGGTGTCAGTGGTGTTCTGCTTGTGGCAGGAAAACATGCTCAGTACTGCATCAGCTCCCAGCTGAAAAGCTGCCACAGTTGCAAGGGTGGAAAATATCGGGATTTGTTTTCCAGTTGTCATTTGAGTTTCTGGTTTCTTCTTTCATGGATCGTTGAGTCACTGCACTGGGGCATGTGTTATTATTATAAAGGTTGCTCTGACATCAGCCCAAATTTTCTGTTGGGGGTGTCATAGTCATGTTTTCTTTTGCAAGTTGTTCTTCATTTTGTGAATTGCAGAAGGTTAACTAGATCAAGCAACTTTCTGCAAGAGCAAGGGGACTGAAACCTGGTAATGATCATGAACTTGAATTGTACACCCTTTGTTCCTGTGCTAGGCAATCTCAAAGTGTTTTACTCTGAATATTGTCCCATGAAGGTTACTTCTCTCCAGGACTTGAAGAGTCCATTGTCCGTGGTTGATTTCTTCAATTTTTAAGATTGCTTGCCCATCTAATGCACCTGACAGAGGTAAACAAAGGAGAAATCAATCACTTTCTTTCCTCTTTTTGGTGCTTAAGAAACTTGGTCCTGGGAGGTCACAAAAGGTGTAACAGTCTGTTCAGAGATTTAGAAGTACTATGTGTTGCACCATGCCCAATCTCCTGCATATCACAGAATGTTTTAACAATCTCTTTTAAGAGAGCTGGATGTAGTATCTAGAGAAGGTGATACTTTTTATGTCCATTTAATTTTAAGTCCTATATGTATCTCCAAACATTCTATACAGAATTTGGAAAACTGTCGCCACATTTATATAAGCAGGTGTAAAGACACTAGGCTTGAGGAATTCTGCTTTTGCAGCTTCCAGATTGTAAAGGGATATGATCCTTTGCCCCCACCTCTTAATTTTGTTTTATTTTTCAGCAGTCTGTTATCCAATTGCTATGTCAAGCCCTAGAGGCCAAGAAAGGGTCCCCATGTGTCCTGCCTAGTTGTCCTGCCTCAGGAAGCAGCCCAAATGCCTTCTGTCTGTGACTGGCTTCTCTCTTCACACTGAAGTCTAGTCTGACACTTCTTCTGGTGTGTGGCAGGAGCAGGCTGCTGTTGCTGGTAATAAGATGGCTGACTGATTCTGCTCTGTACATCTTTCTACAACAGAGAAAACTGCAGCTGGGGCTTTTAGCTTTACTGTCCTCATGTGTGGCAGCTTTGGAATGAATGTTGAAATCCATTTACAGCCCACTTAACAAACAGTGATATTTGCATCTGGATATCAAAGCAAGCCATTTGCTAGAGTTCAAAGGCAGCTTTGCAAACATTGAATCTGATAGGTAAGAAAAACGAGAAAGGAAACCCTGATATGATCGTGTAATTTCTGTCCCGTGCTTCCTTCATGTGCTTTGCATCCATGTGGCTTCTGGGAAATATTCCTTTAGTAACAGAAAGGACTGTCTTCCCTAGGGTAGCTCTGACTTAGCAGTCACCTGCTCATCAATACACTTCCTGGGTGGGTTATACCTTTGTTACACTTACATGGCTATAGTGCAGGTGCATTAGTCAGAGGAGTCTCCTCTCACAGTCATTGAAGAGAAATAAGTGCTTCCAGGGCCTAATTCAGCTGACCAAGGCAGATATTGTCCAACTCTCCACTAACTGGAAAGTGAGTCTGAGATGACTCCTCTTGCCACTGCAGGTAAGTACCTGAACTGCTTTTTCAAGGAGGAATAACAGCTTTTCCTGAAAGAGGCTGCAATGATCATGGCTGGGAGATGCTCAAGTGCCCGAGCAGTGTCATCTAAACGTCCGTAAGGTAAATAGATAAAGCAGAAAGCATGTTTGGGGGGTGAGCACTGTGGGAAGAGAAATACAAAACATTGTGCCTCAGAGATAGGCAGCATGCCAGTTCTTGCTTTTTTCTTTGACTTACGAGAAAGACAAATTTAACTGTTTGGGTTTTGAAAATAATAGGATTGTGAAGGTATGTTTTTATGCTAAGAAAATCTCTAAGGAGCTGATGGAGTTAAGAATTTCATCTCTACCCTCACTTTAGTCTCTAAGGTCTTCAGTGGTTTAGAAGCAGCTGCAGACTCCTGCCCTTGCCCATGATTTCTGCTCTGAGTTACTAGTTCAAGCAATTCAAGCTTAATCCCTTGTTAGGAAGAAGCATTTGTATGTACACATGTACCAAAACCAGTGGCCCATCAACTGGAGAATTTTCATTAGCTCATTAGTTGAGATGAAATAAGCTTTCTCCATTGCAGACTTGTTACAGATCAAAACCACCAGCTTTGTCTTTGTAAGGGAGAATTTCTACTTCCTCTGGTATGGTGTCTCCAAAGAGGCACACCATTTAGCGTGAGAGCATGAGATATGCAGGAATGCATAGGTGTCCCTTCTTTGGGACATGAAGTAAAGGGAACATTTCAATGTTGGGAGCTACCCAAGCTGAACTGTGGATGCTGCCCTTGGTTTAGCCAGCCCAGCTGTATCCCATGCTTCCAAAGAAAGGTGAGGCAGGAAGATGAAACATGTTGGCAAAGCAGCTGGAAGTCCTTATTTCGGACCTCCTTAATCTTGACTTGGAAGAAAGCTCCAAGTGTGCAGCTTAGCAAGGAAATAAATGTTCCTGTTGTCCTGGGGTACTGAGGAGCCCCCTTCACAGTACTGTGTGTACTCCTAGGGGTACAGACCTTGGCACTACAGCTGTTGTGTAAGGAACATCAGCTCACATTACATTCCCATTTTCTTGTGGTCCAGAAAAGATATTTAGGGTTTCCCTGGGTTTTTTAAACATTTGATTTCAAGAA
Organism: Apus apus; assembly: GCF_020740795.1. Taxonomy (NCBI): domain Eukaryota; kingdom Metazoa; phylum Chordata; class Aves; order Apodiformes; family Apodidae; genus Apus; species Apus apus. The sequence continues at coordinate 11,296,269 of NC_067294.1, read as the reverse complement.
CTTCAGAAGATCAATGAAAATCATAAAAAAAATAGAATTCTGTAAATTGTCAAATAATTATGCTAAAGTGGTGTTAAGATCTTCTGACAAATCTTTGAAATCCTTTAAGTAATAAGCATATATTTGACAGGAAATCTAGATTTCTTAATAGCACAGGCAATTTCAGTTCAGTTGAACAGGAAGTAGTAGGACTCAGATCTGTTTAAAATTTTAATTGGGTAAATTCTAATTAAATGTATTTTTTTAAGTAGGTGAGGATGTTCCTATGTTAAGGTAAGTCTGTGTAAGGTGCTGAGTGAGTATTTGCCTATTTTGGATTCAGAAAGATTTAAGCTATACAAAAATTGAAAGAATCAAAGGCTTTTGTATATTTTTGAGTGCATATTAGTAGAAAAAAACCAACAGATTTATTGCATTTTGGCATAATTGTACACAGATGGCTCTGGAAATCTAATGCAAAGAAAAATATTGGATCCTAAACTACTGAAGGATTTACTATTGACAGTCACAGAACGAAAATGCTCTCCTTGGCTTTAGCATTTATGAAGATGGGTGAGGAAGACTCTTTAGAATGACTCAGTCTGCCATGTGCAGGCTGCCTGGTCCAAGAAACCATCGTGTTACTGGCATTGTTATTTATTTTTCATCTGTGCTAGGAATTAAATGGACAGGATTTGCATGCAATTGGCTAGTTCTGTTGCACACTGTTAAGTCAGACTGGTGCCAGTAAATACCTTAAATAGCTTTTGATTTTTCCTCATCTTTGCTAAGCAGAGCCATTTTTGGGTGTATTCCATTCTAAAAGCAACAATCCTTTGGTTGGGTGATCCTTAGGTTGAAGGTATTTGTTAATAATACCTAAATTGAAAGGTGTTTTGAGATGCAGAAAAGCATTTAAATACAACCAATACACTCTTGCTGATTATTCACACAGCTCTAGATCACGTTTAGGGGACAGTAGGAGAAGAGGGTAAAATAAAAGCCATTTTGAAGTGTGCTGAAATCAAAGGCCAGATGAGTATCGTTTAGCCGTCTCAGCTCTGACGCATGGTCAAATTTTCAGTTGTTACCTAATGCATTTCTAATGTACATTCTCCCTGAAGTGTCCTTTGTTGTTGTAACAGAGACTCGTGAAGGACCAGAGTTTCCAAAAAGAAAAACAGATGCACTGGAGCCAGGTATTCATACTGCTCAAAATCAAGGTGACCCTAATAATAGCTTTCATTGTTCATGTGAGTCCATTTTGATTGCACTCATTCTGCAAGCTAGGTCAGCATGACAATCACCCTTGATCCTGGAGCTCCTTCAGGTAGCTTTGTTAGGCCAAGGTGTGGGCTCCTATGATGGCAAGTAAATAATAACCAGTAATGAATTAAGTGTACTAATATCCCAGTATCTCTGGAAAAAAAAAAAGTGATTGTATGTGCTTTGTTATCTGCTTGTGACTAGAAATGTTCAGAGCAGAGCATTGAGAAAGTGGCTTTCTCTGTGCCTACTTTGTTTGTTCTGCTCGAGTCCTCCTGATGTGCACATTATGGACACAGCCCTCTTTGAAGTGTACACTTTTATATTGAGACTGAGAGCCTGGTTTAGCCTTCAGACAAGTTGAGTGTTCAAAATGTAGATTGGAGCCAGGTATTATGTGGGAGAGAAGTGAATAAGGGCTTTCCATGCATCTCTACACATACCCCTCAGCTCCACCACCATCAGTCCCACCAAGAGCCCCTTCTCAGCTCTGCTAACACACCACAGCTGGAGGGTAGGCACAAAGGCAATGTGCTAAGGTATAATGCAAATGGAAGCTATTGTCTTAATTTTTAAATCACTGTGGTAAATGTGTTCATTTCTTGTGCTTAGTCAGGTGTCAGATCCTGCAATTAGGAGCAGGTCAATTATTAGATTTGTGAACTACAAGAAATGCATTTTGAGAGTTATTGAAAGCATTTTTCCAGTTCTGCTGAGATACTGTTTCTCCTTCACTTTCATTGCTTTTTCCAAGCCTAAAACCTGAAAATATATTCAGGGTTTGAAAGGACCATGAAGGATAAATGTGGAAGTATTTTTCTCCATGAGAGCTCATCTGTCTGCATCGTGTTTATGAGCATGACACTTGGGCTGCAGCTGAATCTCCATACATCTCACTAAGCAAAACAGCTACTGACTGCCTCAAGCACTGACATTTACAGAGTGTGTATCATCCAGTTATTGCTTCACACCCCTCCAGACGGTCTTGATCATCAGCTAATTAAAGTGTATGGCCTCTTTCGTGCACTCTTTCTTGGAGCTTCTGTTTTGTGAACACAGCTTCCCATTGTTGACGTGTTTATTACGTCTGGATTTTTTTCACTTTGCAGCATGACTGTGACTTGGTTTCTATCTCAGTAAACTTGAGTATCAGGGACATGGAAAGCTGTTCAGTGGAAAGGATGGGTTTTGCGCCCTGAAACTGTCTAGACCCCACTTAAACTCAGGTGGCCCACAGTTTTAGTGTTAGATGGGGTTTTCAAGCTGGAGGTAGTACCCTCTTTCAGCACAAGTAACCTCAACACAGCTTTAGGTTTGCTTGTCTGGACATATAATCTGCTAACAAATGTTACGCAAAATCTCAAAAGTGCTTCTGGAGCCTAGAAAAATAAAAAGCTATGGAAATGCAACTGTGTTGACAGAGCAGCCTCCTGATGACAATTTAGCAAAGACCCAGCCAGCCAATTTATTAACTGGCTGTGTTGCTAGCTCATTACTTCTGGCTTGGAAAAGTGTAATCGGTTGTAATCCAAGAAAACAGCTAGAGCAGCATCAGGTTTAACACTTCTAAGGCTTACTGCAATAAAAAATAACCAGGAAAATGTTCCCAGGACATAAATGGTGGTGTAATAATTTGCTGAAGAGTACTGGTATATTTATGTGAAGAAATAAATACATGGTTATTAAAGAGAATCTGTGAGAAATTGTGGGAAAGAGATGGAAAGAGTGGAAGAAAGGTGTATCCTTTTTCAGTCAAATTCACTGGGAAACTCAGAGGACCAGAGTCATAAGATTTTATCTGACTCCCTATTTGCAAATGCCTGTAGTGGTGACATCTCTCAGTGCAGATAGTGAGAGGTGAGGTGGACACAGCCCAGGCAAGGGAGAAAGAGGGCTCAGTAACTGAGCAAAACTGTGGGAAGAAAGACAGATGGTGCAGGAGGCAGGATTGTTCTGGTAGATAAACATTAGGAGCTTCTATCATAAGCCAAGAACTCATCAGTATTTTCAGAGCAATGAGGCCAGAATCTCCCTTGCTGTTAGAGCTGTTTGAGTATATGCAAGGCAGGTGCTTTGTATATATGCAAGTATATATGTTTGAGTATATGCAAGGTATTGCTTGGTAGCATCCTGCATTTTGAGTGAAAACAGTACAAGAAATTAGCATGAGTTGGAGTTTACTGCAATATACATAGAGGATTTTTTTATTCTTAGAAACAGCCAATGTGTTACACATTATTCAGCACAGGCAAAGTCTCTGACACTGCTAGCCAAAATGGTCAGTGGGAAGATGAACTCAGAGGCTACAGGAGCAGCTACCTTTAGCAAAGGAAATCAAGCACAGGTCCTTTCCATGAGACAGCTTCTTTTCCACAGAAATACTAACATTATTGATGATGGACACTGTCATTTGCTGGGTTCACAGAAACATTGCTGAGGTTATTGAGTTATTAAGCAGGAGCTGCCAGGTGGTTCATGACAGGCTTAGTGGGTCCAATGAGCAATTAGCCAGACATGAGACAGAACATGGACATTTCATGTTTGGTATTTCATTCAAATATGTTGTTTGGAAGTGGAACCTTTTTTCCAATCGGAGCTGTTAATCATTTTGGCTAGTGTGCTACTGATCCCACTGAAAGAGCCTTTTGAACATTGTTCATGAGTAAAATTCCAGGTTGAGAAGTTAATTTTAAATTGAGACATATTACTAAAGCACATAAAAATATAGGATAAAGCAACACTTCAAGGACAACAGTGGAATCAAAGAACACCATCACTATTGCATCCCCATGCTGCCGGTTCCACATCACTCTGAGAAAATTCAAACCAATATTTTGATGCCTTTTAATAGGGACATTTTATAGGATTTCTTTGGTACTTGAGGTAAAACTAAGACAACCTGTTCTGCAGTCTTGCATACCCAAATCCAGGCAAAACCCCATGTGAGCAGTTCCACAGAGGTGTACTGAAGTGGTCCTGGATGGACTTTTTTCCAAAACTTTCGATACTGGCCTGTTTTTTTCACTTACTGCTCTGGTAACAACAGAGCTGAACTGATAGCAAGTTCTTTTGGGAACACAGCCCTGTAAAAATGGATCATTGCTGAACTGCTCCTGATGATGAACCAGGAATTAGCTCAAACTGCCTCACCATCTCTTTTCAAATAGCTCATGTTCTTCCCATCAGCACCTATCGCCACAAACACCAATAGTTTGTCTCTTTCTAACTGCCAGCAATTTTCTACATTGGTGTCTGTTTCTGCCCTGTGTCCTTTTATATCATAAAGGAAAATGATGGAAAGCTTTATTAGTGACTTTTTAATGTGGAAGAAGGTATGTGAAGAAGTCAGACACCAAGGCAAGGAAGCTGGTTGTTCTCATCATGCACTTTTTTTTTTCCTACTGAGCAACATTTTTGTTTGTTCAAAGCAGGATTTGTTTGTTTGTTTACAGTAAATACCTGTCACATAGCAACAGAAACATTACTAAATCATAATACAGATAATGTTAAGCTCCTGGGTATAGAAGCCTTTAATGAAAAAAAACACATGTTCCTGATAAAAAATAATAAATAATGTCACCTTTTCTTTTTACATTAAAAATATCTGTACATGATTACACAATATAACAAAGTACAATTTTATTTTCTAGGCTTGGAGTGGCATTTCTGGGTTAGATCTTCATCTGAAAAGGCAGAGGCTTGTAGTCTTGATCCTGCATATTTCCCCCTGCATGAAAATAATTTTCCCAGTGTTCTGAAGTCTACGGCCTTGCCTGCCCTTTCCATGCAAGGGTGGAAGCAGCTCACAAGGAACACAGCAACATCTACATGCAGGAAGCAGCTAAGGACTGAGATCTTTGCAGAGAGGTGCATATGGTGATATTTGAAAGTCTTGAAACTTCATGCCTCAACTGGAAGAGAACAGAACCAATAGAAAAATAAAGATGGAAACCGTAAGTAGAAGTCTGTCTTCCTCATGTAGCTAAAAAACTTTTTTAGATGGTATGTTTTCCAAGATGGCACTTAGTGATCTATTACAGACTGACTCTGTCTCTTGACCAACCTTTGTTTTTGGTAAGAATGGCCACAGTTTGCTCAGGTGAGGACAGAGCTGGCAGCTGGCCTGGGCTTGGGGGCCACATCCCATCCATTGGCCTCCGAGTGGCAGAGGTTGGCCACTGGCTGCCAGCAGTGGGGCTGGACTGCAGCAATGCTGGCAGGGAAACAGCTCTGCAGGTCCTGCTCCAGCTTGTCAGGCACCGGGTACACCCTGTGAGCCTTCTGCCAATGAACTTGGCCAGGAAACACAATAACAGCATTTACAAAGAAAGCTCTGCAGGGCAGGGTGAATCAGCAGCTGATGCTGACCTTTCATCAGGAACTATAATCAAAAGGCAAATACTTGATTTGGCTGAAGACAACGTGGGGCTGGTTCTCTGCCAGCAGCACCTGCTCACCGGCGGGATCTGGTGCAGATGTTTAGTCTGACAGCGTGACAGACCTTAGCCAGAACTTATAATCTTTAAGATGGTGGTGTTACAGGACAGAGAGGTGGCTTTTACACAGATGGCAGCTGGAAAGGATTAACAGGAGTCCCTGCACTGGGTGGTTTGTATGTGCTGTTTCCTTACATTGACAGTAATCAGCACTCTCCTGGAGGAAGGCTCTGACACGGTCATATAGCCCAGCTGTCCTTGGAGAAACAGGAGAGTCTCCTCAGCCATTCTGCTCGTGTATGTTTCTGTGCCCCCATCGACCTGGAGATTCATAGGCAGTCAGTGTAGGAAGCACCATGACAGTGCTGATGCATGAGTTTTCATAAAGTCCTGTTGTCCATTAATCCTTTGGGTACCTTAAAAGGAATTAATTCCTTCAGCTGAGACATTCCTAGGACCATGACTAAAAACAGGACTCTTGGGATTCAGGGTCATTGTGGATGGGAAGCTTCTCATGTTCCTGATGATGCCCGTTACGTAAAACAGTGTACCTGGGAGTGGAAAAACATACGGAAAGATTAGTTAGTGCTAGTTAAGAGGAGAGGCTTATGTAAAGTGAGTTCTTGCAAACCCAGAAGTACATCTTAAGACAATATATCTTCCAAATATCCTGATCCCATGTTAAGCAAATGTGAATTCCTAGTCTGCTCTACAACAGGAAACCAAATCTTCCATTTGATGCAGTCAAGGAAATCACTGAAAGCCAAGAGCCTGTTGGTTTTCTTGTATCTAAGGTGCAGCTGGCAATGAAAGGAAAAGAAACCAAATACTAAGAAACCATAATTAAGGTGCTTAGAATACCACTGAAATGTCTGAAGTACATGGTCTGAATACCCTACAAATGAGGTATCCATTTGTTTCAGTAGGTCAGCCATGGACTCAAAATGAAAGCCAGGGTATAAACTGCCTGTGTGATTTAACCCTGGTGAATATTCCTGGAGAAATTTACCCTCTAAAGTACTAGATGCTGTTTTTCAACATGGTCAGACTTGGTTGCCTTAATACAGGTGACTGTATGTGCAGATATATCTATTAAACATACCCCTTTAGTACTCCATTCCTTTAAATAATGATCATAAATTTAAAGACTGCTAGTTCTACCAACCAGATACAGACTTGATGTAAGAAATGAGAAAAGACTTTTTGCATCTAACACTGAACAGACACTTTGATTAGACAACCATGAAGCATACAAGTCATAACATTTATAATTTTATATATCAAGTCAGACATGGCACATTGTGTGAGGTAATCCAGCCCAGAGACCCCTCACATGGCAAAGTCTCTGCTACAAATCGTGACACAGAGGATGAGAGCCTGGAGACCGCCCTGCTCTCTGAACAAAACAGACATGGTTCAGAGCAACTCAGGACTTGCTCAGAAGCACAACAGACAGGCACTGAAAGCTGACTTCAAACAGGATATCCAAAGAGCCAAACCTTTCTTCTTCTGCAGTAGTCAAAAAACAGTTGTGCAAGATCAGCAATTTAGCAGGAGATGCCGTTTGTTACAAAGATGCTTTAAGCTAAAAGAAGTCATTAAGGTGTCCCAGGATCTCTTGTGGCACAAAGTGTCTGTCTGAAGCCTCTGGCAGTTAGCTCAACACTTCCAGCTGTTTACCCTGTGGGGAAAGAGGATGGGTAGGAGAGGAGGAAAGAGCGTTTGTATGCAGGGTGTGAAAGCTGCACTACAGGGGTGATGGTTGGCTCGGGCACTGGCACATTGTTCCTAAAATTCTTACCAATATTTCCAGGAAACTGCTAAAGAAAGGAGTCCTCAGCTGGCTGGCTTTTGTGTTACCATGACTGTTTTCACATGCTGTAGTTTTTCCCTTCAAATGAAAGTTCAAAGCTACCTGCCAGTTACAGGGCACCAGTTTAGCATCAGAGAAAAGACAGGATTATACCAGCCCTGGGTTTTTTCACACCACCAAGTCTTAACTGATGCGCTCTCTGAAAATACAATTTATTTTTCAGACATCAGTATCTATGGGAAGCAAGTTTCAGAGAGAAAGCACAGCTGCACCCACAACTCATTTTTGCCTCCCCTGCAGGAATGCACACCTCCTGTGCCTCAGGAAGCCAAGCACCACGGGATTTATCCCACCGACCGCAAGTAGAAAACAACACTTGGACCTGCCCCCGTGGGCTGAATTCCAAGAGAAATTTGTCAGGTAGATTTGAGTAATGAATACATCTGAGGAAGCCGTAATATATAAGCAGGAAAAGAATTTGTAAAGTTTTAAATGTATTAAATTATCTGCAGCAGATTAGTCGCTCAGCTTTCCTGCCTGTAGCGAGCTCCTTCCATGGGATTTGTATCTGCTGGCACCTTAAGCCACCAAGCTCAATTACAAACGGCATCCTAGGCTGACCCTGCCCTCTCCACCTGAACCCTCCCAGAACTGGTGGTGAGTGTTACTCTCATTTCACCAGGCAGCTTTACTCAGATCATGAACACTGACACCCAGCACTAACGCCCAATACTGAAAAGGCATTACCACATATAAAGAGACCCCACTGGGGGCTATTCACATTCTTGCCAAATGGCACTTTAATTGTGATGATGACCAATTTGGAGACAATTGCTTCTGCATCTCCTGCTGTTTCTGACAGTCCAATGGACTCTTTAATTAACTGGTTGGATTAGCTCTCAGCAGTGGAGGGGATCTGTGGTTTTACTCTCTGTAGGCCATGACGAGAACAAGCAGCTCCAGCAGTATTCTAGGAACTCGGCAAGAGCCAGGGAGAAAACACCAAAAAGAGGCAGTGGCTGTTTCAATGTTCCCCCTTAGGTTCCCTGCAGAGCTATCCCCCGCACCAACTTGTACAATGCCTTAAGAAAGCAAAGCCAAAGACTCACTGGTCTTTGGTTTCCCCCAACTCTAATGAAAAACCATCACCATCTCCAGGGAGCTTGAGGAACCTACTTAGTCCTCTCCTCCCAATGAGCAAAGCCCCAGCATCCAGCTCTGTCCCCCAGGATCACCTGTCTTGCTGTGTCCAAAGCCTCAGAACAAACACGGGGCTTGATGTTCCCTCAGCAGCCTTTCCCCTTTAAACTTGGCAGGAGAAATAATTTTACCTAGAGGACTCTAGTGATAGCAAAGAAATAATAATACAATAAATGCCCACAACTGCCCAAGGACAGGAAAGTTTTCAGCTGGGCTGAAGGCAGATTAATGGAGGGAAGTGCAGCTGTGATAAACCCACTGTAGGTGCACAGCTGCACCTGCATCAGGAATCTGTCCTGCTGAGCTCTGGTTAGCTCCTTTTGAAGACAATGCATGCCCCGAAAAATGTACGGACTAATTTAATTTACAACTAGATTTAACAAGTTGGGGTGGATGTTTAAGGGAGGGCAGAGGATCTGAGAAATGTGCAATTATAAAGATTTACTTGCTAGGTCAAAAATAATGAGTTTCAACCTGAAATCAGAGTGGTACAGGAAACGCTTAAAAAGTTTTCACGGTTTCCGATATTTTCCCTATTTTTGATCTGGTGCAAGTCTGCAACTTCTCACAAGACAGAAAAGAAAAAAGAGACAAGAGCCAACTCAAATTCATGTTCAAGTGATTATTCGGAGTTACACCATGAAACCTCTTATTTGCAGAAGCAACAGCAGAAGTAAACACTTGTTGGGACCCAAGGAAGACACAATTTTACTGAGTAAGTTGTGATCAATTGTGAACAGAGATTCCCATTTTTAGTGATGAAACTACTGCTATTGAACCCAGCTACTCAAGGCAACAGATCATAGGAAAAGTCTGCACATAGGTAGAAGCTGGCTGGAGCCACATTTTAAGTGGCATTGAGCTTCAAATTGAATAAAGAATTGAAACATTTCTTAGATTAGAAAATTGTGTTGGTCCACAATTTACCTTTCCCTGCGTTTCTCTTTCTGTCACAGCTGCACAACTCTTCAGTGCTTTCCCATCTGGAACATAAGCAGCACTATTGTTGTAGCTTCTCACTCAATATAGTGTCCATTTCTCAAAGCTCTGTTTCTTTCAGATGGACTTGAAGAGAAATAATAAATATCTCTCTTCAATATCCAATTGGGTTCACAGTTAACAATCACTTGGCAGACCAGAGTAGGTTATTTTAATGAACACATCATTCTGAAATAAGCCTTCCACCATCTGTTCCATCCCATAATTGTAAGTGCAAACTGTATAGTTCATAAATGTACTATAAAAGAGACAACAGTTTAAGATGACTGATAACTGAATTGTTAATTATTGCAGACAGTGATGCAACTTCTTTATTTCCTTTTCAGAAACAGGTAGAAAACAGTATTTTAATTCTGTATTTTATGGTAGTCACTAACCCAGAGTAAATTATTGCCTGTAGATTATAGAGATGTTGTTAAATGCAAAATCATTGGTTTCATTATCTTGCCATGTCTATGACAGAAGTGCCCAAGAAAGATCACAAAGACCATTCTAAACCCCAGTTTAGAATGTTTAGAATGTTTAGAATGTTTAGAATGTTTAGAATGTTTAGAATGTTTTTCAGAACAGCAGGAAAGAACCTGTGGCATCGGAGCATCCTCCAGGGTTACAGGAGTTAAAGGTAAAGATGACAATGCTATTTGCTCCCTAAAAAGATGCTTTTTGACATTTTGGAAAACTGGGGAATCTTGGGAAACAGTCAGAAAGTTGAGGGGAGTGTCAACATAAAATCCAAGCACCTCTGGAATCTGCTATTTTCATTTGTGACATTTTGAGAGATGCAAAAAAAACATACACAAAAGGTCAAAATGAAATGTTTTTCATTCCCATTTTCCATTGAAAAAAAATGAATATACATAAATTAAATGTGTTTTCATGAAACACTTTGATTTTAGTACAGCTGCATATTTAATTTGCAAAAGGTCAGTGCAGAACTGTCCCTCTCTCACAATTGCCAGGTTCATAAACTCCATGAAATGAAAAGCCTTCTAGTAACTGTAATGTAACTGGGCTGAATGACTCATGCTTCCAGCCACTAAAGTGAACTTCCACATTTGGCCATTGGTAGAAAAAATTTCTATCAGGCTAAGAACAATGCCCCCCACCTACTTTGCTCCCTGGGGCAAAGGGGAGCCAGAAATTACAGTCATTCTGACTTTGTTTATATGCATCAACATTGCAGAACATCCTAAATTGGTATCACGTGCAAGGCTGCAAAACTAGCAATATATCTCATGGTCCCAGGATTAATAGACCCTGTCATTTCTCTCTGGGTTTCTAATGTCTTCCTGGTTTTGAGATGACCAAGATACTTAGATTATTTCCTAGCAATTAGGTTTAAGCTTATTGTATATCATCCTTCTGCTGCACCTGATTGACCTGCAACCCAGAGGAGAGCAAGACATTATCAGAGGTGAGTTTACTAAAGGTAAAGGTCTGTCTCTGCACCTGTACATGGCTCCCTATGATCTCTTTTGTCCAACAGAAGCCAATTCAGAGATAATTTGTCTTCTAAATGTGTGAACAACCAATTCATATGAAGAGTGTGTGAACTTAAAAAACACAATGAGAACTGCTCCAAGAAAAGTCCCTCAGATATCAGATCTATTCCTGGGACACTGTCGAGATACACTTCATGTTCATCTCCTGGTTCATTACTTTAGCCAAATTTGAAGTCTGTCCTAGTCTTGCTATTTAATTGTTTGGTTTTGGTTGTGGTTTTGTTGTTTGTTTTGTTTTGTTTTAAATAAAGAGGAGCAAATCTAAGTGGACCATTCCCCCTTAGAGATGATGCAATCCTTTGGGAAAACACAGGTAAAATCCATGGAACTATCAAAAGCTCAATTGTCCCATTGCAGCTGAACAGGAAAAAGCTGGAATTCAGGAAAATTTTTAGATTGCTAAATTATTTACACAGATATGGCAGCAATGTTGATTGTAAAGTCCTTTGTAGTCAAATGTAAATACAAATTAGTCTCTATCTCATGATAAGTGTTTATTTCTTTCCACTGGAGCAGTTATGCCAAATATCTTAATTATCTTTAAATCAAATAATGCAGTTCAGACATTGTGAGCTGGAATTAAGCACTCATCATTCTTTACTAAATTTCAATTAGAGGTTTTAAAAACAGCTGTCTCCAGCCCACATAATCCAGCCTCCGGTACATTTTGTAAGACTGCTACATGCCTCCTCAGATTTAAAATTAGCAGGCAGTTCTCCAAGTAAGCAAAGCCTTCCAGTGAGAGAAACATACTGGAAAAAAATTTATTTTAGTTTTGTTTTTTTTTTTTTCCTATCTGACAAGTCATAGAAAGCAAAGAAAGCATCTATCAATATGTTTGTTCAGCTCCTTTCTTTTTCCTTTGTTCCATCATTCCTGAAGGATGTTTTCCTTAGCTGGAGCTCCCCTGTTCCCTCACTCTTACATGCCAGCTCTGACTGCTGCTGGCTCTATTGACCTGCAGCTCCAGGACATATTTCCAGACCATCTCAGCCAGCCATAGGTCAAGGCACTCTCATACAGTACCAGGAAAGTCACTGAAGCTACCTGAGGAGTGTCCTCATCCCCAAAAGCACAGGTGTGGAAATCATTCCCGCTGCTTTGGGCTGATGTAGAATAGAAATGGGCTTGGTGTTCGTTTTTTGTTTGTTGGGTTTGGTTTTTTTTGCTGGCAAAATAAGAACAAATCCTTTCCAGTTCTTTTATTTTTGTGTTTACAGTAAAAGCATTTATTTTTAAAGGAGAATGTTTAACTCCTCTTTAAAGTGCAGGCAAATAATAACCTGAAATATGAATTTGAAATGAAATGTCAAAACACTTCAGCATCTTTCTTCTTCAGTTTCTCCTGCTGAAAACTTTTGCTGAATTGGACCAAATTAGTTTGCTTCCCTGTAACTGCTTGTTACACCTTCCTTTTTTTTTTTTTTTTTTTTTTTTTAAATTCTTTTTATTGCCAGGCTCTGTTAATGAATCTGGTCTAAGAAAAATCATAGGAATCCATTTAAGCTGCTTCACCTTCAACAGCTAATCCCAGAACACTGCTCCTTCACTCAAAAGACTTGTTCCATGAATGGAAGAAAATCATGCTGGTCTCTCTGGTAAAGTGCTGAAAACAACCCTCACTTGGCATGGGAAATAGATGGGATAGAGATTGGTTAATGAAGGTAACTAATTAGAGCCTGGCCTGAGTCAGCTGAAGCATTTCACATAGATCAGCAAAGAAACAGAGTCATATTAAAGAAAAAATAAGGCTGAAGGGAAACATTTTTGTATGTCATTATCTTTGGGTACTGGCTAAAAGCTTTTATAGGATGTTATAAATTCTCAGTGCTGTACTGAATAATAACCTCTTAAGATGATAATTACATTCTTGATAGACATAAAAAGTTAAAGAATAGTAGTATGACTACAGATACCTTAATGCTAAGCAAATCAAAAAATGCTAAACATATGCTAATAAGAACAGACATCAGCTAAGTTCTTCAGTGATGTATTTTAATAAATTGTTTCCAGAAGATTACCAGAGACTCAGGACACCTCAAGACTGCAGAGGGGCCTTTTCCAACAATCCCTGTTCAGCTGTGGACAAACCATGCCATTGCTCTGAGCCTTCTTTCATTGTGGATAAAATAGAGGCAGTAATATTTCCTTTGTATGCCTTGTCTTTAGATTTTATCCTCTTTGGAACAAACACTGTGTCATTTCAGTTGTGCATAGTGTCTGGTATAACTAAATCATAGTTTGGTTCAGGGCAGGGGTGCTCCAGCAGCAATATTTAATCACCTACATAAAAATAGTTTTTTTCAATTTTAAAATGTCAGAACTGCTTTCCAGGACAGAACAACCTACAGCTGTAGGCAAGATGTTTTATTTATTGAAGAGCTTTCCTCCAAAAAAATCCATCATAGCCTCTGAGGCTGGCAATATCCTGCCTCAGGGTCACTCACCCTAATGATGCTCTCAGGCTGGTGAAATAAAAACAGGTAGATGACTGAGTTTGGATTGGATCTCCTTCTTCTCATTGCACAGTCACAGTAATTAGATTCCTCCTTTCATTTGGTTTTTTTAGCAATGGTTACCAAAAGGCCGAAGCCTCCCTGTGCTGGAAGGTCATGCTGCAGTGCTGTGGTTGTGATGCTGAACTGGAGTTGGGACCAGACACTCTCCTTGCCCAGAGCAGCTCCCACCAGCAGCTGTCATCTCTTCTGCTGACCAGGTAACATTGTTTTCCTGTTTTAAACTTCAGCGTCTTGGTTTTACTTGACTTAATTTCAGGCAAGGAAAACTGTTGAGCCTGGCCAGGCACCATGCCCAGTGGCCTGACCCACTCTGAACAGGTTTATTTTCAAATGTCTCCAGTGGAGGCTGTTCTGAACATCCATCTGATGTTAGTCCCTGTCGGCCAGTTATTAATTGGAACCTGGATGTTTCTAAAACATGCCTGAGATTTTGATAACTTTTTAAGTAAGAACAGCAATCAAACTTAAAGTGGGGCCTGCAAGAGGTGAGAAATACAGGACATGATCCCTTGAGTATATACATTTGTGACTGTTTGTATAGCTTGTGTATCTTCTCACTTGCCCATTTCCTAGCTCTTGTCTTATGAAACCAAGCCTTCTGGAGCATGCAGCTGAACAGGTTAAATTTCTCAGCATAAAGCAGTGTCATCATGGGAAAAGTTAATACTTTGGGAGGTAGTTACCAGATCTCTGTGAGTCAGAATCACTGCACTGCTGATGGCATTGGTGGCTTTTCTGACGTGAGCCAACGGGGCTCAGGTGGGCCTTAAATAAACCAAATAATCCACATACCCAAAACACACCATCAGAGTTGTTCTCTGCAGTCAGCCTGACCCAAAAACCAATGCTCAACTGAGAATGAAGTTTCTGTGTCCAGGGTAGCTGAAAAACTCTCGTTGCTGTTGGCCCTGTGCTCCCATGGCCTGATTGTATTTTCTCTTTCTTGCTCAAGCAGGTGCCTGTGCCTTCCAGAGCTGTCAAACGTGCCAGCTTTCAAAGAACAAAACTCACTTTAAAAATAATCAGCCTCATTATATCATTAGCAGTTTTGATCCTGTCAGAACAATAGCACATCCCAAATGCATCTCACACTCCTCTCACTGGAAAGATGAGCAGTTTGTGTCCCACCTCTTCCTGCATGTCAGGAGGAGAAATGCAGGCACCCTGTGTAGAAAAACTCCTGACTTGGGACGTGCTTGGGAGTGCTGCCTTTCTGCTCCCCTCTGCCCTGTTCACGGAGACCTGCTGGGGCTCTGGCACCCCCAGCTCTCCCCCAACTGCTCCAGGTGCTGAGCAGCACTGTGGATCTTCAACAGAAAAATGATGCTAGCTAATGCCCCTCCTAGCTCTGCTACAGGGGCTGAAGACCCCACCTCACCTTGGTTGCTGAACTTGACTATTGCAAAATATTAGCATATGGTGCAATACTTAAAAAATAAGCCTGCTTTGTCTTTTGTTTAGAGCTCCTGAGGCAATCTCTGGAGAAGCAGCCTTGGATCTCCTGTCTGAGTGAACCAGGAGATGAAGAGGCATCACCAGGAAGGACCCCCAGGCATCTGAGCTGCAAGGTACTTTTTCCTCATTCTAAGAAATCCAGTGGAGGCACTAGAGATATGACAAAGGTGATCAGTTACCCCATGCCACTTCTCTGCTGATACAGGGCTGTTCCACTTGCCATTACTTTATTCAGCCTAATTTTGGTCATCCAAAAGGTGTTTCTACAGTGGTTCCAAGAGACTACTTCATGTGCTAATAGATGTCATAATTGACTGCCCTTGCTGACAGTCATCTTGTTTATGCCTGTGACATCTCCCAGCTTGAAGTTCTTTTTTCTCAGCCTCTTCATGCTTCCATCTTTCAGCTGCTTGAGCTGAATGATGTGTATCAGTTTCCCTGCTCTCCACTGCAGGACCGTCTGCTCAAATTCAGCAAAAGACCTTGGGCTTCAGTTATTTTGATCTTAAATATGACAGTTACTGGTAATGAAAAACATGTGATCCACCCAGCAACCAAGATGATGGAATCAGTCCAAAGATGCTGACTTTTTCCATCACACATTTGCAAATTGTTAATGTTGTAATAGTTGACATTTCCAGAAGAGAAACGGAAACTTTAGCACTGAAAGACAGAAACTAAGCTAACTTTAAAATCAACAAAAGAGCTATTTGTTTTGAGTGATCTAAAATCATTTGCTAATCATAAACTCCAGGGTAAAAGGCCATTCAATGCCATGCTGCAGAAACAAGCACTTTTCCCTTTTTCTCACATTAACTCTGTATTTCCATTTATCTTATTAATGTTAAGTTTGGCACTATATTATATGCTCTAATTAGCTACAGATTTTGGCCTATGGTTCATTTTTACACCATAATTAATGCAGCTTTCATAAAAAGCCCAAACCTGATAATTAGGAAAGTACTTTGAAGTGCTCACTTACATTAGAAATACACAGCATCACATTAAGAGCACTTTATAACTACCCACAGATGGAATAGCTCATAATATGCTTCTGGTTTTTAAGTAAAGGTGTTTCAATTACTGAAGTACAAGCAGGATCAATTAAGAATTTTCAAATGGAAGATAATGAATGTTTTTTTTTTAATAAATTGAGATCTCACAACTGGCATAATGAGACCTTTTATCTGCTAGGAAGAAAAAACAAACCACAAGTCATTAATCAAAGCTGTGGAATGAAATAGTGGCAAAACCACTTGGGACTATTTCCCTGTGCTATGGAGACATCATGGTTTCCAAACATATTGCAGACCAGCAGCCAGTTTGTCAGGATTCTAACGTGTGCCACAGTGCTGGAATTGCAGCTGTCTGGGAAATGGGTGGCTTTTCTACAGTGAAATACCCAATGAGAAATTATAAGTGCAGTTTGTTGAAATCTAGTGGCGAAAAAATTCTTCATCATTTCATGCGTCTGCTTTGTGTGTGCAATAGCAGAATTTTTTGTGCCAAAAAAAGACTTTCCATAAAGAATTATGTGTTTTATAACAAAAGTCTGGCATATGCACATTGTTAATGTCAGCCACTAGCCTAAGTTCTCCTCTGCATAGCAAACTATCACAAACTCCCTCACAGCGTCTGGGGCTCATGCATGTTCCCTCCTACTCTACAGCCTGCTGATAAGTTTTCTGGTCACCAGGGTACATATCATCCTTCCCTGCCTTTTGTAAGGCCAGTTCACCCGTGTGGCCATGCAATGTCTATGGGTTTGTATCCTGGTAACTTCTGGATATCCTGAAAGTGGTGGTGTGAAGCTGGCCAAGTCTTAGGGCACCAAATGGGAAGACCCGAACATTATATTTTCTGGTAATGGAACAGTGGCACAAAAATTAAACAAAACACATCATTAAGATCAGAATTAACAATTAAAATCCTTGTTTGTGCTTTTAACATCTCAACTAGTATCTACTTTGCTTTAGGTTAAGTTTTAGTAAGTCTTACTAACTTAAGGTAAAGTTTCTTTGGCAACAGTAGCTGCTGCCTTGTCTCAGGTATCTGTCCTGCCCTCAGAGAAGGACAGGTCAGGTAGCAAACACCATGTTTCACCATGTGTGGAATGGGAGTTGCCACTCCTCTTTCCTTCTTTCTTCAGGTCTTTCAATTAATGTGTCTATGACATGCATTAGCTAGCACTTTCCTGACTTTGGACCACTTCTCTCTTGCAGCTGCTGGGTGTGCATTCACAAAACTTTATACGTTGAGTTGTGACAAATACTAGCATGGCAAACTTTTGAGTTGTGCTCATAACTAGTCTTATTTTGTAAGCATTTTATTAGGATTAAATGTCATACCACAGATGGTGACATTGGAAGTGGGTTCTTAATTGGAGTAAAATCTCCATATTCTCCTCGTCGAGCCTTGGTTTGACAAGTGCACACGGTGTTTTCCCTCCATGCTCCAAGGGCAGCAGCAGACACTCCATGGTCCCATCCTGCTGAGTCCCTCCCGTATAC
Source organism: Apus apus (assembly GCF_020740795.1). Taxonomy (NCBI): domain Eukaryota; kingdom Metazoa; phylum Chordata; class Aves; order Apodiformes; family Apodidae; genus Apus; species Apus apus. The sequence goes on along the minus strand of NC_067294.1, from coordinate 11,278,590 downwards.
ACCCCACTTACAAAATGTTAATTCCCTGTATCTCTTTCATAGACAGTTGCTCCTCATTTTTAGCTTGCTTAAAACTGATGCCAAAATAAGGCAGTAAGCACATCTTGCTCAGTGGCTGTTTTCAGTCCCCTCTTGTTCTTCAGGAAGGATGATGCTCCGTTTGCTCATCTGCCTTCCCTGCCAAGAGCTGCTTCACAGCTAGGTTAGATTGTCTTCAGGAGAGTGCTGGGGAGGACAGGAGGTGCCTTTGACAGCTTCTTCATTTCAATATGATTCAGAAGTAGCTAAGTCCCAATTTTCTGTTAGCTAGATCCCCAAACATCCTGTGGTGATAGCCTGTTATCTGACTTCAGCCTTTCCGATCTCAGCAGGAGTGTTCCTGGACATCTGCTGGTGAGGATCTCATAATCTTAGGCAGAGATGTTTTTTTCCTAAACCAGGCTAACCACAGAAGAGATTTCTTTCTCCTCTTACATAATGAGTCTCTCACTGGTGGCTCCAGCCCTTCAACATATGGACCTGATGTGCAGAACACCATGGTCCTCAGCTGTAGAATAATTCAGATATATCACTGAACCCACCACACTGCAGCTTCCCTGAGCCCTGGCAGAAGCTGGTGGAATGTTCCCCTCTGTCTGTGCCTCTTCATGTATGTATTGTATATATGTGTGCAAGTGCCTCATTTGCATCACCTGCTGCTAGCACTAGGCTACTTGATTTCTTTTGGTCCTCCTGCAGATGTGTGTTGCTTCTGGGCTCGCAAAACCAGCAGCCCCTGCCTGTCCATTGCATTTCTTATTGCCTTCAAATTTAAAGTGCAGAAGCAAACAAGTAAGTTCAAACTTCTGAAGGTTATGATATCCCCTTCCTTGGTTGCTTCTGAGCCTCTGAATTTTCTGCTTCAGAGGAGATGACATAGTCTATAAATCTCTGCCTTAGCCTCTGCGTTGGTAAATAAATGTTGCTCAGATTTATGTTTGTTTCCATTATTGAGGAAAAGCAATGATACATGTAGCAAATGGGTCAGGAAACTGCATGTTAGCCAGCAGGTTTCAAGTTTTGGAAACTACAACAACCACTAATCCCTCCTCTTAAGAAACAAACCAAATTTTGTAGTTATAATTTTTTGTTACATTGAAGCAATCCTAGATACACTTTGCTCAATAATGTAGCAGATCACAGACCTGCGTGATTAGCATGCTACTTGCTACATGTATAAAATACAACAACGTTTCCCCCCTTTTTATGTAAATTCATTTCTATAAAAACACAAAGGAATATTAGTCCTTACAAGAGAAATATCAAGAGGTGTGCTGGACTTTGCAGACATTTGTTCTTTGTTATTTTATCAATACTCATGCTAAGCCCTTTCCTTGCACGTCTGTTGCTTCTTAGAACTGTCAGAATACTATTTAAAAAAAAAAAAAAAGAAATTATTTATTCTAGAGCAGGGATCTCTGATTTGGCCAGAGCCTGTTTTTCACACACTGTGCTGCTAAGCCCTTTGCCTGTGCTTGTAGTCACTTGTTATTTATAAGTGAGCAAACCCAATGTTTACCTTTGGGTGTCTAAATTGTGGCATTGGTTTCCATCCAGAACTGTGTCTTAAAACTAACACCTGAGAACAGTATTATCTGGGGAGGACATTGTCACACCCTGGACTAATGAACACATTCCAGAAGTGTGGTTTCAACCCTTCCTAGGAATGAAATTACGAGTTTCCAAACATCCTCTGTCATATTGAGAATATCAACATTGAATCCAGTTCAATTATACTGACCCTTTGTTCCTATTGCAGTTAGGAAATTAGTTTCAAGCAGGACCACAAGATCTAGTGTCTCCAGATAGACTTGGCACCTCATATACCATCCAAAAAGCAATGCAGTTACTGGCATGGAAGTAATTTCAGCTGACTATATTGGTGCAGGGAGTTTTTTTCTTGCTGAGGCTTATGGCTTTTGGGTGATGGAAAAGCACTAAGCAAGATCTCACAGTGCTTCACAGCAGTCTGTAAAACATGGTTTTGGCTACAAAATTTGGTAATATACTGTCACTGACTTTGGTGGGAATTCCCAGACTGGCTGTGAACATGCTGTGAGGACACAAAACCAGGACATTGTGGTACTGAGACCTTAGATGCATTAGGAGAATGCATGGCATAAGGAAACAGCTATTTTGAAAAAAATGAGGGTATCGTGGCCAAGAAATGAAATATGGAGAGAAGCTATCTATTGAGATCATCTAGTATGTAGGCATTAGGTTTGTGAAACCAGAAACTGAGAAAAAAAAATTTACTGGGAGAACCAAGAATAGCTGCAGGTTCCTGCCTGGGACACAGGCATACCCTGAGCAGGTGTATAGAAAGAGAACATGTCAGCTGAGGCACAAAAGTTGTGACACACTAATAGGGCAAATGGGGATTTATGGGCAGGGGTTACCCAGGTTTTCTGAAAAAAATACAATTAAATAAATTCTTGCTTACCTAGAATTATCCTTTCTCTCTGAATAGGCCAAGAAATGCTAATTTCTTCCAACCATATCATGCAGCTGGTGTGCCTGGAGTGTGATAATTCTGCTACACAGATAAACCGTGTTCTATTAGAGTAAAAGATCAGAGAAATTAAGAACACACCAATCCAGCTGCTGCCTCTGGGAGGGCTTGTAAAGGAAATCTCATGTTTATTTTGGCAGTGCTTTATCTGTGCTACCAAGCCTCCAGCTACCAAGGCCTTAACTCCTATCTGTTTAAGAGGCATGCCTGGTTTTGGCCAAAAGATGGGTGTGTTCCAAGGCCTAAACCTCATTTAATTAACTTGGCTGGTGAGGCTGCCATAGCAGTGTTCCTGAACAACATGTTCCCAGTATGTGCCTGCAGGAATTGAGCATGTTGCAGCCATTTTGTCTAGCCAGTTCTGAATTGCTCAATTTTATCTTCTCCAGCTGTAAATCATATTGCTTAATTAATCTTAATTAAGTGTTGCGGGCATCTCTTGAGCTCAGTTATCTCTTTAATTACAGTAACGTGCCATACAATGTTCTCTGTTTGATGGGATGCTTTGCACAACAGTTCAATCCAAAAACTGAAATAATTAATTAGTTCTTAGAATATGTCTCTAAACGGGTGGCCAAGCAAACGGAATGTTTGTCACAAATGCCTGGACTCATTAGTCATTGTAATCTGATGCTGATGTTACATACAATGAATCAGAAACATGTTGTCCAGTTCCTTGGCTCTCAAAGCTCTGTAGGCTCCTCTGGAGGGGGAATCAGCCTAATATTAAGCAGAGGTATCTGGTGTTTGTCAGCTGGAAGGCTTGGCCACAGTTCAGGAGAGGTTAGTTTCACTCCAGTTCCATAAGGGTTTACTGCCTGTAAACTGGCCCCTCTGCATCCCCAGAGGCACAGGCTGAGCCATCTCTCTGATGGCTCATGGTCTGACTGCCCAAGGAGAGGTGGGACACCAGTGCCTACTCCAGCCAAGAGCCGAGCAGGACCACTGCTCCTGGAAGCACAGCTCAGTGTTTGTGACGGCTTCATGGCAAACAGGACATTTCCTGCCTGCCTGTCTATCTTTACAGGGCCACATGAGTTCCCTTTCTCAACAAAGTCCAGAGCCACTGGCTTCCCTCTTTGCCAAAAACAATCTGAGTCAGCAAAAAACTGAGCATCACAGCGAAACTCTCACAGCACAGACAAAGCTGAGCAAAGGCAGGGAACTGCCCCCAGAAGACCACATCTCCAGAGCTCCTGGGTCACCATGGCCCTGATCCTTCACTAAGGGCACAAGTGATATATTTCCTGCCTGATTTTTTTTCGTTTTTTGAAAAATTTCCATCATTCCTGCCTGACTAATTTGGTGGCCTTCTACAGTGGGGTCACAGCATCGGTGGACAAAGGAAGAGCAGCCAACATCATCTACTTGGACCTGTGCAAAGCCCCTGACTCCTGTCCCACATGACATCCTGATATCAAAACTGGAACAGTGGATGGACCACTCATTGGGTACGGAACTGGCTGGATGGTCACACTCAAAGAGTGGTGATCAATGGCTTGATGTCCAGATGGAGACCAGTGACAAGTGGTGTTCCCCAGGGGCTGGTACCAGGACCAGTGATGCTCAACATCTTTGCAACATGGACAGTGGCATTGTTAGCAATGTCAGCAAGTTTGCTGAAGACACCAAAGTGTGTGGTGAGGTTGACACACTGGAGAGAAGGGAGGTCATCCAGAGGGAACTTGGCAGGCTTGGGAAGTGGGCTCATGCAAACTGCATGAAGTTCAACCAGTGCAAGGTCCTGCACCTAGGTCAGGGCGATCCCAAGCATGAATACAGACTGGGTGGAGCATGGATCAAAAAAGTCCGGAGGAGAAGGACTTGGGAGTGATGGTGAACTAGAAGCTCAACATGAGTTGGCAATGTGTGCTTGCAGCCCAGAAAGCCAGCTGTGTCCTGGGCTGCATCAAAAGAAGCATGGCCAGAGGGCCAGGGAGATGATTCTCCCCTTGTACTCAGCTCTTGTGAGACCCCATTTGGAATACTGTGTCCAGTTCTGGAGCCCCCAACATAAGAAGGACATGCAGCTCATGGAGAAAGTCCAGAGAAGGGCCACAAAGATGATCAGAAGGTTGGAGAACCTCTCCTATGAGGACAGGCCTAGAGAGCTGGGATTGTTCAGCCTGAAGAGGAGAAGGCTCTGGGGGCACCTTACAGCACTCTTCCAGTGCCTGAAGAGGGCCTACAGGTAAGCTAGGAGGGGCTTTTTACATGGACTTGTAGTGAGAGGACAAGGGTAATGGATCAAAACTGTTTAAAACAGTTTAAAACAAGTGCTTTCTCTCCACCTACCCACCCACCTATATATGCACTAGGTCCAATATACTTCACTACAAAACAACAGTACTTGCTAAAGAAAAACATGCAAAGCCTGACCGGTTTGCCATGAAAATTTCCATCAATTTCCTGCTTCTCCTTGAACCAAGCAGAGAGGTTTGGATGCATCAGCCATCTCTCCATGGGCAGGACACTTGTTTTTTGTAGGTTAGGAGACTGATGAGAACATGATGATCCTCAGAGATTCAAAAATAAGTTCTGAGGGGCAATTACTCCAAAGCAGCATGCAGCTTTCATTCATACTTCAGAAACAAGCTTCATCCAAACAGGGAGAAAATCCAGCTGGCCCAAAGCCCTTACAGGCTTCAATGCTGGCTTTCCGGTACATATGGCAGTACCATTCAAAGAGCTATGACAATGATACTGTTTATAGCTCTGAAAATGGCGCTGCCATCTGCACCATGGTCTGGTGTCTCTCCTCCCCAGGACGTGGCTCTGCAGCAGGACCCGGCCCTGGCCCTGCTCTTCTACGTGCTCAAGTGTCCTGCTCAAACACAGGGTCCTTAGTTGAAATAATTTAGAATGGAGGCACCTTTTTGGTTAAGAACTCCGGGCCGTCTTAAGGAAAAGCACCATTGAAGTTTCCGTTGTGGCTGTCTGGAGGAAAGGACAAGGAGGAGCTGGCTGTGTGGTCTTCTGCTGTTGTCACAACCAGTGGCAGTTGGAAGCACCACCCCCTGCTTGCTATTCCCTGCCAGTGCTAAGGAAGCTGTTTCAGAGGTGCAAGTGGAATATGATGAGATGAGAAGCTCAACATGAGCCGCCAGTGTGTGCTTGCAGCCCAGAGAGCAACTGCATCCTGTTCTGCATCAAAAGAAGTATGGCTAGCAGGGCCAGGGAGGTGATTCTGCCCCTCTACTCTGCTCTGGTCAGACCCCACCTGGAATCCTGTGTACAGCTCTGGTGCCCTCATCACAGGAAAATATGAAGCTGTTGGACAGGGTCCAGAAAAGGGCCATGAAGATGATCAGAGGGCTGGAGCACCTCTCCTGTGAGGACAGGCTGAGAGAGTTGGGGCTGTTCAGCCTGGAGAAGCGAAGGCTCCAGGGAGACCTTTTAGTGACCTTCCAGTACCTGAAAAGGACCTGCAGGAAAGCTTTCCTCTTTCCAGATTCCTCCCACAAACTGGTACATTTTCCTTCCTTCCCTTTTGACTCAAGTCATGATGCTGCAGTGGCAGTGAACTGCACTCCCCTGCTGAACTGCTTAGTAAATGCTGCACAACACTGGACTTTGATTTTGTTAAATTTAAAGGCATGTGGCAGTCAGAGGGCACGATGCACAAGCAGCAAATGCGAATGTCACACATCCATTTTCCAGTTAATCCCAGTGTGCTGCTCACAGTGAAGCACAGTTCATTATTATTACCATTTCCAGCTGGAAGCCAGTTCTACACTTGGTACTTCCAGTTGCTCTTGGAGAGCAATCTTCAAAATTGAAAGATTTATGCTTTGGGACATTGTGCAGCCACTGATTTGTGTTGCTGAAACATCTTTCCAAGACAACTGTTGTATGACTACAGAGAGATTATCCTTATCACACTAAGGCTTTGCTAAAGTAGGAAGAAAGACAAAAAGGACATCTTGCTTTTCCTTGGCAGTGGCATCCTACCTGCAGTCTCCAAGGATGATTGTGGGAAAAGGCTTGTGTTACAAGTTGAAAATACAAGTTGAAAATGTCTGAAGCATTTGAATCAGTTGTGTTCCTATGACAGGCACTAACAGCTTTCCTCTCAGTGCTTTTAAGCCTCAAAAAAAAACCCCAGCAGGATCTCAAATAACTTTTCTGCAACCTCACTGTGTATCTCATCAATAACAACTGTGACGGAATCAAGTGGGGGACACAAGCAAGGACAAAAAGAGGAGTAGAAGAACAAGATGAAGTTTTAGCATCCCAGTTCTGTCTCTAGCCCATGTTAAAGATGCCCAGAGCTGATGCAACCTATGGGGATGACAGTAGCTCAGGGGGCTGGCCAGAAGGCTACTGCCATGCTCTGGCAGAGCTGCCTGCACCATGGCCATGAGAAGGAAGGAAGCACAGATGCTTGCTGGTTGGGACAGTCTTCTGGGTATTGACTTCGGCTTTCAGGCCATCTGGGATGGACACGAGATCTCCAGTACAGCTCTGAGGCACATTCTACATCAACCAAGGGGATTGACTGGAGGACCCCACTGCCTCTCATCCATTTCATCAGCAGTAGCTGCTTGTCCTGCCCAAGTTCTGCATCCTTGCCTACACAGAGCATCCCTACCACATACATTTTTTTATCTTCAGCTTAACAATTCAGGATGGCATCACCAGTGTCCCAGGTTTTGAGAACAAGGTTAATACAAGGGCTAAAACAACACTGAGGGTGTCCATTTATCTTATAGAAATATAAACAACTTCATTTTCTATTGACAGTATAATTCAAAGGGCTCTAAAGGACAACACTATCTCAGAGAAAACATCTGCATAGGTTTGAGCTTGGATTTTCTAAATAGCAATTTAATTTTAAAGACTTGGCAATACTGTGAATTTACTTGCCCCATGAGGGCAATATATTTAAGCAAGGTGTTGTATTGTTTTATGAAATTCTTGTTCAGAAGTCAATCCTCCTTTTTGACTATAAATAATTTTGGGCTATGGATTTGCTTTCTTTAGTATTCCAGGAAACTGATGCTGTCAAAAGTTGGTAAAGAATTGTTTAAGGGACCAGGAGTGTATGAGAATGTTTGCATTGCTCTGGCTCTGTAGGTAACCATCAAAGCTCAGCAATGGCTTAATGAATCTGTTGGAAAACTTCTCCCTTTGAACATCCCTCTGAAATTCCATTTGGGGACCCCATAAACTGTAGCTTCTTGGCCAAAGGAGCTAGCAAGTTTTTTTTTAACAGCTCTTATTTGTACCAACATATTGCATTGCAGCTTCATTCTGCCCCAATGCTCCAGATCTCTGCTCTGATTCACAAAGTGAACCTCTCATTATCCTTCACCAGTGACACTGAGGCAGAGTCACCCACTTTCTTAACAAAAGAAATGGAGCAATATACATTAAACAGGGAGGCAGCCCCAAACCAAAGTACTGTTCTTAGCTAATGCCATCATTGCTGCCTGCCAGGGCTTCTCATCTCATCACAGTTCCATGTTTTGGAACAGCTAAATTAACTTCTGAATGAATCATGAGGTTCAGTGACTGCCTTGGCAGCCTGCATGTTTTGGTGGTTTGTTTTTTGCAGACCCTAATCAAAGTAGCGATGACTTTAAAGACTGGGATAGATAAAAGCTGGTTTTATCAATGTCAGATTGTGAAATACAGCTCTGTACATCTCACAGGGAGGACAGCAGAGTCTGTCCCCTGAAGGAGCCTGCCAAGCCATGGGGCTGGATCCCTGATTGCTGCTGGTTAGGTTGAGCAGTGCAAGAGGCAATGGGCTCATTTACAGAAGCTTCAACTGCCTCGTGCCAGTGGAGTTTTGCTTTTTTTGTCCTTGCTCTTTGTTGCTTCCTGAAACTGAGCTACTTCCACTGCTCTCCTGGTCTCTAGGGAGGTATTTTTCACTTTGAAAAGGAAAGTGTAACATCCTCCCAGACCAGATTGGTAAGGTTTTGTAACTATATAGGGATAAGGGCATGTGGCCATATGATGGAAAATGACAGTGGAGAAATTGCTGGAGGAAGGAAATCAGACACAAAAACCTCACATGAGGACATTTCAGAGACACCTGACACAGGGAACTGAATGAACAAGAGAGATATTAGAGATTTATGTTTCAAATTTAGACTTTAAGACCTTTGAACTCTGTGCTCAACCCCCATCTGAGTGCCCAATAGAGGCCCTTAGATACCTAAATTCTGATTGACAGACATGCCAAACGAGTTGAAGAAGACAGCCAGGTGGTCCTAGGCAGTGGCTCAGGGAAAGGAAGAAAACAAAAACTATAATCCTCAGTGATGGAGCTATCCCTGAACTTAGATATTGCCTGTTTAGGGTGTCCTTCAGTGCTGTAGAAGAGACACTTCTTCACAGCTGAAATGTGGCTTGCAGGGTGCTTGTGTATGGAGCCTGACCAGGAGAGGTTTACCGGAGGCAGCTGCCCCAGCAGAGCAGGGAGGTGGGGAGAGCATCGAGAAGCCCAATGAGCCTCAATTAGCACCAAGTACTTTAGGAAATAAAAGGGCAAGAGTGGGATAGCAGCACCTCTGGGTGCTGGATTGGGTGTGGTGGTTGGAGAAGCTCTGTTAGTGCTTGGTTATCTTGAGAAGCATTGAAAAGGTGAGGGAAAGATATTATAAAATATAGCTATGAGAGAGAGTGTTCTCGCTGACAGCTGTTTCAGCTGAGGAAAACTTTCTGGGCTGGGAGTTATGGGGTTTGTATCTGGGCTCTTTCTAGCACTTCTCTTTAGTCTTTTCTTTCTCCCAAGTAAGACCTGGTGCCCTCTCTTCTTTCTGCCTGTAAATGGCTATGGAGCTGGGGAAGGATCTGAACATTGCTGGAAACCAGAACTGTTTGTTGTGGTCTCTGAGGCACAGGAACCAGGGACGAAATGGTGTGGGGTGGTGCTGGCAGTCATTGCTGGGAGACTGCTCCCTGCCCTGCACACTGCAAAGGGCAAGAGCTCTCCCTTGAGGTGCTCTGTTTCATGGGTGCTTTTGAGCCTGCAACTGTAGCCAGGGGATAGTCCAACTGAAACATCCTGGAGTCTCTTCCTACTACTCCAGGTTTCAATGATGGTCAGGAACTTGGGGATGCTGCGAGTTACTGAGATTTTCCTTCTCTTCTAGTAATGTGCTCCCTGAGAAGTGTTCCCTTCCTGTTTAGCCAGCAATGCTCTCTCTGTGCCTGGGGTCCTTACTTCACGTTATTCCACTTTAAATTAGCAGCTTATGCAGCTTCCACTGGCTGCTTTCAGAAAAGTATTTTGGCAGCCCCTTTTTGCTGAGGAACAGCCTTTATTTCTTATAGCCTTAACAGGGATGGTGCCCATTCCATCAGTGGTTGGGAGTTCTGTGGTGCAAAACTTCAAAAGCCAGTTGAGCACCAATACAGGGAGCAGATTGCAGCCTGATCACAGCTCTGACTCCACATATGCTGCCTCCTATCCAGAGAACCTTGCTGTGGGAAGTTACAGATGGCAGAAACAGAAACTGTGTTCTCTGCTTTGAACTCCGCTGTCGTAAATCAACTGTTGCAATCTGCTGCCTCTCCTCACTATCTGAGTGTCCTAATGAGGAGTAAACAAAAGCACTGAAAGCAATAAGGACAGAAACCCGCTGCCTGCCACAAATCTGTTGGGATAATTGTATGTTCTGTGTGTCTTAGGAGGCGCAGTCTCACAGATGAAGTCTGTGGCTTCATCACCTGGATGCAAAGGGTGAGCAGGTGGGGGGATCAGTAGCACTGAGATACTGGAGCAGTTTGTGGGTGTGTGACACTGAAGGGGAGGTGCATTCTGTGAGCCTCCTGATGGATGATACAAAAGGCTGGTCAAGCATAAGCTCTTGTGACTTGTCATCTCAGTTTCAAGGTAGGGAGACTGTCAGTGTAACCACCTGGATTTTCTTGGTCCTAAAATGAGCTCTGCTCCTCTTCCCTGTCATCTTTCTAGAAACATCTTGAGCAATAAGCCAATTTCACACTTACTCCCTTTTTCTTTTTAATGTTGAGCTAATTGGAGCTGCATGTCTGAAAGTGCCCAGTCCCTGGAGCATCCCCATGATGACTGTCCCACTGTGGCAAGAACCAAGCTGGAACCTGATATGTCATCTGAGGGAAGAGGAAGCCTCAGAGCTGTCAGAAGGCACAACTGACTTATGACAGGTACTGGAGTTTCCCATATTCCTATGAGAACCTCTCATGGCTGTATCTAAGTTAGAGGAATAATTAAAAGTCCCGTATGTTTCATGATTGGGTCAGGCTTGGTCCAGCCAAGCGAACACAGAGAGCTCTTCTGTCCTGAGCACAGCCTGTGATATAAGGTGTTGTGCAGTTCTAATGTGAAATTAATCTCAGCTTGTCACTTTCCTCTGTATCATGCTCTTCTCTGTCTGGTACCTACTGCTGAGACCCTGTACTATCATAGCACAGTTCTGTGAGTGAGGACCAAAAGACAGCCAGGAGCCCAATCTCAGTGTCTTCGGGTGAAACATCCCCATTCAGCTGCAGTTTCTGCCTCTACCTCAATCTTAAACTGTTCAGCAAATGAGGATTTAAATTGTGTTATAATAAATACTGAACACACACACACACAGAGCTGCAGAAATAAAAGAAAGGACTTACAGAGCATGTTAGTGGTTAGACAGGAGCTTGTCTACTGCAGAAGAGCAGGAGGAGCTTGGAAACAGGAACAGCTGCTTTTTGTGCAAAAAGGAGGAAAGACAGACACAGTGAGACAGTAAGAGGAGAAAAGGAAGAAGCACAGAGATAGTTAATAGTAAAATGCTCTCCAGCTAGCCTGACAGTGAACACCAAGAGTTATATTCCAATAGTGCTGAAGTTAGAGCTACACCCCCAAACCTTCCACTAAAGGGGAAACCTAATTTTTACAGTAGTGGTGGTAACTGGGTTAGAACCATTTTGGGAACCCAAAATAACTTTTATTCCAAAATAACCTTTTCCTGTCTCACTGATAAGATTTCAGGCAGGAACACTTGGCCAAGCCCATTTTCCATAAGCTCTTTAACATGGCTCTAGGAGGTGATTTGGTAGCTACTTATGGTCTTCCTTCTGCTAATTCCATGAGCACCACCAGCCCGTGTTATCTGACCGAGGAAGTCACTTGTATCCTTAAACTGAAGTCTAGAGAGTGGTAACTGGGTCACTTAACTTCTACCCATTATAACTGACATGTTTGCTGCTCAGAAATTTGATTTATGGAAGCAATGTGGATCTACCATAGATCCCTGGCTGGTGATCCTTGAGCCTTTTGACAGCTCTAGTATGCTGGAAATGTCAGTCTGCTTTTCTGAGTACAGACAGGGGAGTAATAGTTGAGCTTCTTGATTCTGTCAGACTGCAGTGCAGGAATATGGAAGTTACTATTTAATTTTTAGTGAAGTTGTAACCATACTTGGCTGCTAGCCAGCACCCAGTACTAGCTTTAAAAATATACTGCTGTTGGCTGTGAACAAGATACTGCTGGTCTCTTACCAATCCTCTTAAGTGCATCAGAGAATTTCCAGTGCCTATTAATGCACTTATGGCTGTAACTCCCCTTCCTAGTCTTGCATTTTTCTCCCAAACAGCCAACAGGAGCCCGATAAAGTGTAAATGGAGAAGAAATATTTCCTCTTTAAACAGCAGTAGTTCTGACATACAGAAGTTGAGGGCTTCTGAGATCTTTACATAAATGGGGATTTCCTTGGATTTGATGGATTTGTTTGAGTTTTTTTACCCCATTGGCAAGGTGCCTGGTGATTTTGGTCCCTGTTGTAGATTTTGATGTCACTGGTCCCTTCGTCGGGGTTGCCCTAGTAATTAAAAACACCCTATTGCCTGTGTATAACACAGGACCTTGCTAGATGTTTCAACCAGTTGTATCCTTGGGGAACGTCTATAATTTCTTATGGTAAAGTAAAAGAAAAGCCATCCTGCAGTTGATAATTTTCTCAAACTACCCTTGCTGTTAGAGATTTCTGCCTTACTGTCAGCACAAATGTTCCAGTTCCAGCTTTCAGTCACAGGATCTTCTTTTCTCTGCTTCTTATACTAAAGATTGTCCTTGATCATCTTCTGGAAGTTTTGATTACAGACCTGCTTCCCCTTTAGACACCAAATAAGAGCCCATCCATGAATTTCTCACTGTAAGGTAGGCTTTCAAATATTTTGGTTACTTTGTGCCTTGATCCCTGTGAATGGTCTGACTTTTCTCACGTTCTTGATCTGGGCACATCAGAACAGGCTACAGAACACATGTGAGCGCACCATGTGAAACAAAGAGGTCACTTCTTTATTTCTACTTGGTATTCCTTTTATTTCTTCATTCATGGACAGGAAAGAACCTTTTGTGCTCTCCTGATCCATGGGTGTGCTGAGCTGCCAGATTTGTGTTCAGCTCCCTCACCCTCTTCAGACCTGTCCCTTCCCTTGATGGACCCTCACTTACAAACAACTCAGGGGGATCAGAAAGGGGACTCTAATCCTCTAACAACTGCCCAAAAGGAGTGTTCTGGGGAATTAAGAGAAGCAGATAGTTGGAATCTAGCTGTAGTGTAATGAAGACTGACTTTTCAGCCTTGGGGGGATTATCTCCACCCATACATTCAGGTTGCTATAGGTACACTTCCTGGAACCTGAGTAGGAGGTCATAAGATGAGCAGGAGATGTTTTTGTCCCATACTTCATAAAAAATGTCAGCATCAGCTGTAGCCCTTATTTCTCTGAGGTGTAGCAGATCTAGACCTTATTCAGCAACAATTATAAAAAATAAAACCCAATGATAAATACAAAGACACAAATAAAGCAAAGTGGGGGTTGGAGGGAAAGCTTTGCAATACACCTGTGTGATACACTGGGTTGCAGAGCCCAGCTTCAGGCAGTTTGGTACCATGGAGTTCTGGAGGAGCTTGTCTTCACTGATTTTTCTGGGACTACCTGCCCAGATAACTGCAGGCTCCTGGGTACCTCAGGCCTTTGCCTGTCTCTACAGAACGATGTGTTTCTGACACCCAACACTTGGATTTGCTTGATCAGCTGGTTTTTCCTCCCCTAGAAACCACTAAATTGGCTTAAGAGGCTGCAATTGTGGTTTAAGTAGCATCAGTGGCTGTGACAACATAATTAACAGCTGAAAATTATCCTGCTTGGGAATGAAAGCTTTGTAAGGCTAATTTAACCACAGGCATGTCTCTCTCTGAGCTTGTGTCATCTGTGTCATAGTTTGATGAAAACTGTGGCAAAAGCAGCTGAGAATTTGGATTGGTGAAGATATCAAATTTCAGGCATCTGAAAATTCATCTGAATTCGACAACTTTCCTTATGTCATGAGAATATAATTTAGAGTTGTTCCTTAATATGTGTCCATTTCTGAGTGATATTCTGAAGACCAGTTCCTGCTCCCATCTTCTGTGCTGACAGCACTGGGTGCTGTGCTGTCTGTGGTATGAAATTGGGCTCTTTGCAGATCTCTGGGTAACACTTCTTGAAATCTCACTCGTTACTGCTTTCTTGCCTAAGTAGTTGCTTTGTGCAGTTCTTGTCTTAAATATTGTATCAAAATGTTACAAGGTGCTTTCACTGCTAATAAATATGAGCTACAGTGCTACAAAAACTTGTCAAAAAAGCACCATAGAGCATGAATCTCACTGAATAAATTATATGTGGCTGTAATACCTTAATGTAAACTGTTACTGTTTCTGTGCACTACCAGGCACATTACAGATCAATCAGTGGTGAAATTATTCATATCATAAGCTACAACTGGCTTCTTGATTTTTCATCTTTTTTTTTATTACTAATACTCAAGTTTGCCTTTTTGGTTATGCTCCATTTTGTGTAGCAACACTGCATCCTTCCAGTGCTTCCCATGTGACAAATCCGTGTTGTGTTTCCTACACTTGTTTTTTTACTTTTACTATTATTTTTTTTTTAAATAGCCTATTACTGTGATTTGCACTTCAACAGTTGTTCTGTGTCTTTCCAGAGGTGGCTTCACTTCAGTGGTGGAAAAAGCACTGCCAGGACTCAGACGTTTGGAGAATTGGAGGCTAAAGGAATTTCTATACTTCATGTTGAGAGAGGTAAGGATTTCAGAGCAGTTTAATGCTCCTATGAGGATGTCACATTATATGATATGTGATATAATATTCCAAGGCAAAGCACAAAAATGGAGAAAAAACTATGATGGGATGTAAGGGTATGTGAACTATCTTTTGGCTTTTCCCTTCCTATAAGAGTGCACATGTGAAGATAAGCTAAATCCAGTCTAATATTCACATAATTGTGTTGGATGTTTGGAAAGCAGTCCAGGAAAGGCTATTCTTTACAGCAGTGTTCCCCAAGCTATTTTGACTTGTCTTCTTCCAGGAGAGGGCAAAATGCAGGCTGATGCTCTTGCAAATGCCATGCCAATGCTTGGCTGATGCTGTGGGCCATGTGAGCACCTGCCTGGTTTTAGGTCTAGGCAAGCTACTGCTTGGTTAGTGACTGATGGGTCAGTGGTCTTTTGCAACACAGAATCCTCCTGGGGTTGAATGAGCTCACCAACAAAACCTCTTATTAGCTTCAAAAGGATCAACAACTGGAAGAGCATCTTTTAATTTATGAGCATCATTAATTAATGATATTGAATGCAAATGCATCCAGCTGCACTTGCTTCACAGTAGAGGTAGTGGCATTTGCAGGTGATTCAGCTGCCTGCATGAGTCTCAGAGGGCATTCCCACTGTGCTGCTGCATTTCATGCTGTTATTTAAGGAGGCTGCTGCAACACCATCTATCAAATATTGGCTTATACCTGGCATTCTTCCCAGGTAATAAAAAAGCACTTTATACATAAAACAAAAATGCTCTTTAGTACCGTGTGCCTCTTTAGTTACTGAAGTGCTGCACTGTGTTTGATGGGCCTATGGAATAACACAAATCAACAGCCTAATTAACATCCCTTCTGTTAAGTCTGCAAGAACTTCTCTTCAAAGACTGTTCACGACAGTGACACTTAAAAAGTGTCAGACAGAATCAACACATTTCCTTGAGGGACAAAATTGCCTTTGAAACTACTGTCTCATTCACTGCCAAGAAAGGTTTAACAACACAACATGGTTATTTTGGCTTCTGTGAGGAAAAGCAGCACCAGAGCAAAGACAGAGTGCAGGATGTTCCACAGCAATGTCCCTCCCTTCCAGCACAGTACTGTTCAAGCAAGGAAAAGTTACACAGCTTGCCTCTACCCTACGGGTTGCTCTGTTGTGCAAAACTAATTTCAAAACCTGTGCCTGTAATGTGTTTGTTCTCTGAAAGTGAAGTCCAGCTGAAGACTCCATGGTAGGAGTCCCTGACTACTCTATACATGGAAGCACACAGAGCTAAGCTAGCTTCTGCTACAGCTGAAGTGTCTCTTCTCCTGATGAAAGAAAAAGAGGAAAAATATCAGTGAGTCTATCTGCTAGTTAACTCCTCTGTTAATAGGATAAACTTCCATTCTGCAAGAAGAAGGGAAATCTGTTGGATTTGTCCTCTAAAAAATCCCCACATTTTCTTCAGTGAAAGTATGAGATTGAGGCAATTTCAGCCTGCCTTGCATCTGACAGTGCTTATGCCATTTCTCCTCAAGGGTCAGAATGCCTCTATACTTGAGAGTTTATAAACATTTTACATTGAAAATGCTAAAGCTCATTTTGATCCAAGTATATAACATCTGAGGAGAAAGTCACCAGCCTCTTTATGACCAGATGTTTACATGTTATCAATCCCTCAGAATGATCTTTTTCTGAAAGGAAATACACATTTCTCCAAGGATAGAGATGGGTGAGTCCCACTGTGAATTTGTCACTTACCATTGACATCAGAGACATCAGCAAAGACCTCTTAAGCTTCCAGAAGATATAATTTCATCTAATCCAAACAAATCAGTCCAACCTCAAACTTCCTTGCTGGTGGTCTGGACCCCTGCCACCAATTCCTGCCAGAGCACAGCTACAGCCTCCCAGCAAAGCTCTGAGGTTTTCATGTAGATCAGCACCTCATCATACCCTTCAAATACCCTTCATGCTCGGATCTGTTATTGGCTGCTCCTGCTCATCTATTGTCTCTGGTCTGTACAAATTTAAATTAATACAAAATAGCAGACATTACTAGTAAAGTTCACTCTGGCTGCAGAGAGATTACAGCTTATCTTTACTTCTTCTGGTGTCTCACAGTGCAGTTAATTTCAAGCAATGTGGAGTGTGCTAGTAACACTTTGTGAGCTCAGTGGCCTCTTGGGAAGGTCACAGCTTATGAATTTGAAGTAGTGTTAAATTCAAATATGAATTTGTAAAATAGAGGGTGGTTAACTTGTGTTGTACTAACTGCTTGTATAGACTTCAGGTATAAGATGCCAAGGATATGGACATCAAGAGAGATATTAAATGAAAACTTAGAGTCAAAGGGAGAACCCAGAAAAATCCCCCATTGATAAGCTTGTGATCATTGAAGGCATCATATGCCAGGTATAAATCTCATTGATAAAGATCCAACCATACAGCAAAACACAGTAAGAAGAACAAAGGTGAGTTCCATAGCTGCTTCCTAAAGGTAGGTACCTGAATTTTGAAAATTCTGTTTTCTGTGATGGCTGATAGTAATGCTGGAGTAGCCTGTGAAAGTAGCCAAAAAATAAAGAGTAATGCCTGGAAACCATCAGCCCATACAGGAATAGCCTTACTCAGCTGTATGAAATGGTATATAGTATTGGCAACGTAGTATTTGCAAGATATTATGTCCTCTTGATGGCACAGATAAAGAAATGTTGCATCTTTACTGGTGACAAAGCCAAAACACCATCAGTTCTGTATTGATTCACAGGACAGGTCATCTATTCCAGATGCAAGTGCATATTGAGCAGCAGATGTTGTAGCAATGACAATCCCTGCTATGCCGAATCAAAAACCTCAAAATGGCAAATTTGTTGTTTTGAAATGTGTAGTTTAGGATAGAAAGATGCTTAGATACTAAGAACTGAAATCATAAGCGGATGAGCACTGCAGATGGGCTCGTGGCAGCTTAAGCTGACTCTGAAGCACATGAACCTGGCAGGCTGGCACTTAAACAATTAGCCCTGAGTTTGAGAGATGCCTGCTGCCACAATGAATAATAGAATATAACAATAATTTATTAGATTTATACAGCATTTCTAGCTCTAAGGCATGTGGAGCTCTTTGCAAATGCTGATATGCATTCTCTAAAAACCCTTTGATAAAAGGTTAATCTCTGGATGGGAAGGGAACAGCCCAACAGATCCAGCACAGCTGTGCAAAGGTCTGGGTTGGGAGCTATGCAGCTGAAACAGAAGGGAAGTAGGTGGAGAGGAAATCACTAACCATAGTAGAAATTATTCGGGTAGCAACATTATTTTTAAACCCTGTTTTGGCCCTCTGGGTTTTGGGTCCCAGCTCCTGGGACAATGTACTCCTAATTACAGTTGGAACGCAGATAACCTGTGCACATCTTGGTCCCCTTCATCATACCATTCCCAGCACCAGCTATTCAGCCTGTCCTGTATTCCCAACACAGGACATTGAGGTTGAGAAGCTCAGCTAAATATCATTACATGAGAGAAAATGCATTTTCCAGCAGAAGCTTTGCACTTCAGGTGTCTAAACCTGAATACCTACCTAGCATTGTACTGTTGATCTGGGAAGCAGGGCTGGGATTAAATTAGCCAGTCCAATAATGGTGCTCAGTATCGACAAGGACTCAAGTGAAACCAGATTAGATCTTTTCCCAACAGATAATGTCCTGCTTTTTCATCAAGGCCTCCAAACCAATTAAAATTACCATTGAAATCACTTTGTGCAGAACAGCAGCTGCTTGCTTTTACTGTCAGGGGACCTAGAAGGATGACAAAGTGAAGGTGTGGAAATCTAGCTCATCTATACTGAGTGAGTCCCACCGGACTGATGACTTTCCTTTTTTTGTCACGCCCTCCCTTGCTGTTTCCTTGCACTATCTGTTGCAGGAGAGAGGAAAAGAAACTTGGAGGAAAGCTGCAGATGCTGGACAGGAGGGAAGCAGATGGATGCCAAGGCTTTGCAGCAAGGGAGGTATTTCTGAAGCCCTTGGGAGAGGTTGTCAGAGCTCTCCAGGGCTCTGTGTGGAAACCGTTGCTGTTTCAAGCCAGTGATTGCAAAATGCTGGGGACCCGTTGTTCATTAGGGAAACTGGCTACACAATGTGGAGAGAAATAAGAAACAGTCATGAATGTCAAAGACCAGAGAGGTTTAATTGGAAAAGACAACAAATAAGGTAAGTTAAAATTGCCATTTGAATCAGAGAGACAGTGAGTGAAACCCAACAATAACTGCACAGAGAAGACACGTTGACCTGCAGCAGGACTAGCCAGCCCTGTGGCTTCTTCCCCTCTTCTGCTTTTCCTAATGGCATCCTTCCTTCCAGCACTGTCCTCTGACAGCACCGGAGGGGATATCATCAGCTGGGTCACTACAAACCTTTGTGAACCTGAAAATGCTTTCCATATTTCATAAATCAACAGACTGAGATGCTTTGCAGAGAGAAACAGGGCTGAGCGAGAGGGTTTGGTTACGCAAGTTTTGCTGGTGTTATATAGGGAGATGGAGCAGGAGGCAGGGTGGTGGGGACAGGCAGCTCCTGGACCTAGTGGGATGAGCCCAGCTTCCCTGCATGGCCCATGGAGTACAAAAACACCAAAGTGTCCTGCAGAAAGGGCTCTCCCAGAAACCCAAATTACATGGTCATACCACAAATGAGGAGTTACTGAATCAGGGGTTAGACATTCCCTAGGGAGATAGAAACCAGGACAATGAACAGCAAATCTCAGATTAGAAGGAAAGCCTTAACTGGGATCTTGCCCCTCCAGAGTACATCAATTGTTTTGTTACCCAAAGCACAAGTCATGCAATTAAAAATAGACAAAAATTAGTTGATATTTCAGTTGCTTCCAAGCTCAGGGTGCCCTTCAGTGCCTTGACTTCTCTACCAAAAACAAACTAATGCAGAAAAGTTCTGGTCTTGAATCTTGTATTAGGCCAAATAACAAAAAGGGATTTATTTTAGCTCTAATCTCTTTTTCCAATATCCAGAGATTACCTTACTAAAATGGAAGGAAACTGGTATTTTAAAACCCTAATCCCCTCTTTCCTCTGTAGGAAAAAAGATAAGTATCTTGATTTTGCCCAGTACAATTACAAGGAGCTTTTCTCTTATCAGAAGTTCTGTGTTTCCTCTGGTGAGGCATATTTTGAGCTTCAGCAGTGTCCTGATTATTGCCAGGATAGGTGGGTTTGGGGTGAAGGGAAGTACCAGCTTCCTCTGACACAGGGTGCAGCAGTGTCCCTGAGGCACGAGTTCCTGTGGGAGTTGGTTTGTGCTGAGACTGGCAGTTCCCTTTGGTGGTGGGTACCAGGGGCTCAGCTGGCAGGTGGGATACCAGGGAAGGGGTGATACACACACACTGCCCAACGGGATGCTGGCAGCACTTTGTTGTCCCTGGGAGCTGGTGTGATGCTGAGCAGGGGAGCCCAGGCCACCCCAGGCCCTTTCCCTAGACTTTACCTTTTTTTGCAGAGGAATTCTGAACTGTCAAAAGGAAAAAAAAAAAAAAAAAAAAAAAGTCTTAGTACTGTTCAGCTTTTGAATTTAGCACAGAGCCCTAGGAAAGAAAAAGCAGGGAAGGGGTGGGAGGAGGAACCTTACACCAGACTTCACAGATGACAGCTGAGAGAAGAGAAATTAGTGTCTCGACTTCCTACCCTGGGGATAACCCAATCTCACTAAAATGCCTGTTGCACTTACAAATACAAAGAAAAGGCTTCAGCAACAACTTCACAAAAACACCCACGATGAAAAACAACTCCACCACCACCCAAGCTGGGGGTAGACTGAGGTGGTGCTGGTGGCACCAGCTCCTGTCTGTGCCCAGCTGCAAAGTGCCTGTGCATTTTCCACCAGCTGAAGGAATCAGCTGGGCTGTAGCCCTGGCCTTGGCTCCCTGCCCTTTCTCCCCAGTTTTCCTTTTTAACCCTTAAAGCACTGAGAAGAAACCTGCTGGAGGAGAGCTGAGAGGGCTGAGTGCTCCAGGACTCAGAGTTGGGAGCATCAGTGGAAGGTGGGTGCAAGGAAGGGAAGTGGAAGGAGAGGGGGAAGGGTCCTCAATGCAGCTCTGAGCTGCAGCTGCTTTGCCCTCCACATGTCCCATGTGAGCTGCCATGCTGGGTGGATGTCCTGGCCATTGCAAATGCTTTTTACTGGGGAGGATTCAGCCTCTATGGGCAGCACATCAGCACATCTCACCCTGCACTCAGCCCACATCTCCTGTTTGAAATATCATGTACCTCCTGGTATTTGTAGCTCTCTGTGTCCTGCTCATCATCCTTCACAACTCCCAGTCACAGTAAATGCAAATGTTACACTAGAAGGCTGTTACTGTGGAGAAGACTGATGCCAAGTTGTAAAATCATGCCAGGGAAGTTGAAACATAAGTTTGGTTGTAAATATTGGCAAAGCTTCACAAAAAAATTACAAGAAAGCTCCTCCAAGAAATTACAAATTGAGGCTAATGATCTATATTTTTACAGAATACCTTTTCAGACTCACAGCGAATGAAATTTCAGTGAAAACCAAATTACCTCTTGACTAAAATTAACAACATTAGCAAAGGAGAATACCTAATAAGTGCTATACTCCAATTCCTCAGACTGAGCCTTTTCCCTGGTACAAGGCTGTCCTCCTGTACTATTTTTATCTAGTCTCTCCAGCCTAGCTTTAAATGGCAGAATAAGCTGAGACATCTGTATATACTGCACATGCCATCACATACCCACTCTGAAGAAGAAACTGGGAAATGAGAGCAAAGGCACAAAAGGAACGTATTTAGAGCAGTAACAGAGGTTATTCCAAGGTGACTGAGAGCCCTTGTGCTGAGCCAAATGCAGACCAAGACACTTGTGCTGCCTCTGCTAACACCCCAGGGACAGAGGTGGAAGTTGTTTTCTCCTTTCTGACACTCATCACCCTGCACTGGGCTGCAAGCAAGCACTCTGGCTACTTACAGAGCCCCAGACTGCTAAGAGCTGATCAACTCACCCCATGGTCCAGCTGCCATGTCCCTCTGCTCCCCAGTTGCCACCACCTGTCCTAGGCAGGGCTGCCACTCCTTCGTGCTGTCCTTCCCCTCTGGAATTGTGCAGCACCCACAAAACGGTGAACTTGCTCCTGGCTGGGTGCCCTCAGTGCTAGCACCACAAAGCAATGGATTGAAAGCAAAAGGGCTGAGGGCATCTCTGTCCTGGAGACCAGGCATTCCACCAGCACAGACCCTCTCCATCACCCAGGATGTCCTGAACAAAACAGGCTGCAAAGAAAACCAATCTTTAATCTGAAATGTCTAGTGCTGGAAAACTGCATATGGTAATCTTTTGTCATGGCTTACAATTTTTGCTGTTAAAAATGAACTCTGTGTTTCTAAAGCAAGTTTGTGCACTTTAAACTTCCAGGTCTTTCCCTTGCTACACTTACGAGGATCTGTATTCAAACAGACACTGATTTTGCTACCTTCTCTAGTACAGACATAAAGACCATGTTTCTGTAACTCAGTGAAAACATTTTCCTTGTGCTCAGTTAACAAAGAAATTCAGAGACCAAGTAGCCATGTGATGCTTCCTCTTATTTTATAGGCCTCTAATCTTGTACTATCTGCATACATTAGCAGCAATTATTTGTTTTTCTCTAGAGAGAAGATTAAAAGTAAACAGTTTGTGGCCAAGACTTGTTCCTTAAGGATCCTGACTACAAACAAACCTACCAGAAGGTGGTGATTTTGTTATGATATACAAAATATGGGGGCGATCTAGTTAGTATGTGTCATGCTGAGGTAGGTAGCAAGTCAAACATGACACATCTTGCAAATTGCAACCTCATAAAATAAAATTGGTTCAGAGAATTCACCTCTACTGTTCATAATCTCATAACGACCAGTGGTACAGATGTTACCCTGACTTTTCAGATTTTTTTAAAGCAATCCAAACTGTGTCACTTAAGAACCATGGCCTTCCTTCCCACTTATTTTTGGGTGCTATTTTGTGCTAAATTCAGATCCTGGGAATGAGACAGAGGAAGCCTCAGGATACCAGACTACTGAGCCACAGGATTCTGATCTCAAAAAGCCCACTTGCCAGTCAGGCAGAGGGTGATACTGCATTGCAGCTGCTGCCTGGAGAGGGATTATGAGGAAGGAAATGTGGAAACCCAGTCTGGTTTGGGAAATGGGGACAATTTATGTTTCTCTCAATGTTCCCTGGCAGATACAAAATGAGCAGAATGGGGGCAAAAGCCACATTTTATGTAGGTAATGTGGTTAGCTATTGACAGACTCGAAGCAGTTAATATCTGCTTCTGGTTTCCATAAGGGTCACAATTAAGGCCAAAGTAGGGCTTTGTGGGGTCCTGAGAGAATTTCCTGCTATCACAGTCATGCCATACCATGAGATTATTTTTGTAAGTTCCTCAAGCTGCAGCTTATTTTAAAAAAATAGGCTTTTTTTCCCCTACTAGCTTTACTACGAAGTTGTTTCAACCCATTGCTACCATGATGGCTGAAAACTTTCATCTACTTCCATGCTCAAATGTATTCCTGGCCACTTTAAATCCAATTGTTCATGTCACAGCATTATTCCTCAGCTTAAATAACTCTCCTTCCCTCCAAGTCTTTACCCCCCGTGGTACTCACAAACAGCAAGCGGGTCCCCTCTCAGCCTCCATATCCCTGTCTGAAACCAGCAGCCACGCTCAGGCAGGTTCGGACCCGCACGGGAACTGATACTTGAACTGAAACTATGGGGGTGTAAAACACACCTTGAACAATCTCTGGTTGTTTTGTCCAGAAGGCTCAGCCCTGGGGCTGTGCCAAAATGAAAGTAATACCCCTTTTCACCCCCGAAGTCATCATTTTTAAATTGCTTTCTAATATTTCATACCTTGGGATGGAGAGCTCTCACAAGGTTTCTCACCTCAGCTTGGACCATGGTGGGAAGAGCAGGCTCCACAGGACCACAGGCTCAAGACCCTTCCAGCAGTGCTCTTGCTGCATGGGGGATGATTTTGGCCATGCCTAATGCTGGGCCTGCAGACTGGCAACAGGGCAAGTGTACAAGACTAGTGAAAAGGGCTGCAGGGCAGCACCCAAGGATGTCAGCACAGCTTATCCAGGCACCTGGAGCTGATGGAAAATGACACTACTGCAGTTAAAGTCCACCCACAGATTCATGACTATATAAATGAAAAATTTCATTAGCTTCTCCTGTGCCTCTTGCTGAGCACTGGAGGGTCCCTAAGGACAGAGCCCTCCCAGGTGCAGAAGAGGACATTCCTTTAGGTCCTCTGGCTGCCAAAGAGCAATGTGATAACGTGCCTGCAGGGTCCAGTCAGTTGGGGGGAAGTGCTGCCCACAGGCCTGCTAATCAGAGTAATTTAATCACAGGAACATGATGGCTTGCATGCAAACATAATGTTTGCAGCTATTTGCCAAGATGAAGCAAAATAAATCCCTGCCATCAAGGACAAATAATCAAAATCCCAGCCTAAACCTGTACAAAGGTATTAGCTGTGCCCAACCACTATCTCACCAGCTTCTCTGAAAGCAAAAATTATTTGTCCCTTTCAATGGGAAGTTTCTGCTAAACTCCTGTCAAAAAGAGGAATTGCACTAAAAAAGCAAAAATGGCAGGGGATGGAGATGTTAGTGGAGTGTCATCATTTGTTGTGTTTCTCAAGCTTTTGCTCAGAAACTTCCTAATAAGAACTTGGTGAGGATGTGCTTTATCAGCACATTCACAAAGGGGTGACATTCTGGCCTATTGGCCCCATTAATAAGGTGCCTGCTGGAAAAATTACAGCACACTTCCTAAGGCTTAGCAGCCTCTAATTACTCCAAGTCTCACAAGCACAGCAAAATATACACTGCTTACATTGTGCTTCCAAAATGACCCACGGAAATCCAGCGTGAAACAGGAAGCAACGAGGCAATGAAGGAAAGAGCAGATCAAGTCCAAATGATGTGTCTTTGAGCTAATGAACTTGTAGTTAAAAAGATGATAACTTATGTAAAAGCTCTGATCCATTTTGCAGGATCATTGAAATTCCCAGGCAGTTCCTGCTAGTCAGAAATTTGAATCCTAATGGCCTGATTTTGTCCTAAATAACTGTATAGCTTTGGGCAATAGTATCCTGCCACTGGAATTCTTTGCCAAATAATAATTTAATGATCAGAATAAAACACCTACAGAAAATTCTGTTCAGTTTGTGAAAGGGGAAAAAGCCTTTCAGAAGGGTATTCATGTTGTAGTTAGTGATAAAATAAATTTTAAAAAATTAATTTTGAATTGAAGATGTGCATCCTTTGTGTTTTAAACTGAGTCAGTGTGAAGCTTCACTTCCACATCAGTTTCCAATTTGGTCAAACCAAGCTAAAATAGCATGTTTGTTAGTGATGATTTTTGTTCCCTTGCTGGGTCTGTTTGTGAGGTTTTTGCACCCAGGTGCCTACCTGCTGCTTGCCTATTTCTCCTTAAGAGCAAAAAAACCCAAAACCCCTTTCTGAAACACTGGAAGAACCAATAAACATTGGATTTTACCCTTTCAAAAAATCTGTTGGAGCCTCCAGGCAGCCTAGCAGGGTGAACAAGGAATGCAAATAGTTGGCACTGAAGCTGAGGGCAGTCAGAACAGCCTGAGTTTGAACCCACACACCTTCATCTTACACCTCTGGGCCCGCTGAAGATCAGAGCCTTTTGCAAGTTTGTCCAAGAAAAGTTGTATATGTACTGAAATACCTCAACTTTCATTTGTTGTTCTTTTTTAAAGCAGCACTGAAACCCTTCCTTGCCCAGCCTGGGGCTGAATTCCAGGTTCTCACTGCAGCACACTAGCACCAAACTCTTCACAACATCTCCAGCAGAGCAGGGTGTAACATCTCCTTGTAAACATCTCCATTCCAGAAATAAATTCCCTCTGGTTTACATAATTAGTCATTTCTGCAAATGCATGCACGTGTGGGAGAGAGAAAGAGAGAAAACAGAAGGGAGACACACACACATTTCGCATCATGTAGCAGCAGCAAACCTGGGCTCAGATTCCTCTCTCTCTGCTCCAGAGATGGTTTGTAGGGATTTCATCAGGGAGGGCTGACCTAGTGTCCTGGCTGTGCCCAACCTCTTCCCCTGTGCTCCCTGCCATGGTCCTTCCTTCCTCCAAAAGACCTCTGCAGGTGCTGGCAGCCACCACTCTGTCCCATGGGGAAATGTGACAATGAAGATGCGTGTCCCTCCCCTCTGAGGCTAAATGCACCTTTGCTGATGAGGTGCCCACCCTGGGGGAGCTTTCAGCTTTCCAAACACCACAGATGGTTCTGCCTGGTAGGCTGGAGAGGAGGCACTGAGTAGGCTGTTGGCTGGAGGCTCAGCTGGGGTGGGAAAGCCCAGACTGGAAGCAGAGAGGAGTTAGAAATCCCAGTCCAACAGTCAACCACTCCTGAATCCCTCTCAGGCTAGATGATCTACCTCAGCTTAATACAGCATTGCAAATCTCTGCAGTTTTGGGGGGAGCAACTCTGGCCTAGATTCAGCACAAGGTCTGTCCTGCTCTTCACTGCTCTCCCTGCTAGGATACATAAAGCAGCTGTAAAATCCCACTTGCACAACTTTCCCATTCTCAGAAGCTCTTGGTCAGGAAGAAACAATTCTGAGGTTGGCAAAGAAGCATGTGAACCAGGTCCAGCCCCTACACAGCTTCTCATTTGGGTTGGTACAAAGCCAGTCCTTATGGGAAGGTTCCAATATTTCAGGTCCTGGGCACAAACCTCACGTGTTCCCATGCCAGTAAAACAAATGTATGTTATACCTTGAGAGAACCTGCCCCACTGAATTTCTGTTCCATTCATGCTGAGTCCAACCTTTTTCATGTTGAAGAAAGAACCACTGAAGAAATACAAATTCCACCAATGAGCTTAACTGTTCAAAGACTACAGTTAGTTGGCTTTCCTTTAATCCCTACAGTTCTATCATCACCAGTGCATAATCTGCACCAGGGAAAGAATTCATGCTTTTCTCATCAGTTACAAAGCTGAGGAAAACAGAAAATAGCTCCTCTCTGAAGTGCTGGTGTGCAGAGCCACATGCCTCTGGCATGCAGAGGGAGGAGGAGATGCAGCAGCAGGAAGCAAATACCTCCTGCAAAACCAGTGTGGTATGGAAAGGCAGGAGATAATCTCACTTGCACTTGTAGCATGTTGAAGAGAGGGAACGTGCTCTTATCCATGCAAGTATTCCTGAGGAGCATAGCTCCAACAGAAACACAGCCTGAGTCTGGCATCAAGCCACACATCCATCACAGACAGAGGGCTCCTGGACCATAGCCTCCAAACAGTTTTTAATCAGCAGAAGATAAACATGTTGCAATGTCCTTCATGACTTAAAAAGCTTGAGAGCCCTGTCTCAAGGTTCTGACAAGCCATGCCCTGTCTCCCATCCATTATACAGCTGAGGACTCTTTCCAAAACTTCAGAAATCACTGCAGAAGGGAGCTTGGGGCAAACCAGTACATCAGACTCAACTTGGAAGTACCTAGTGTCTGATTTAGTCTCCAGACAGGTTCAGCTCTGGACACAAATGCCATTTCCAAGTTCTTATTTGCATGTGAAGAGCCACAAATCCACCTACCAAAAGAACCAAATGTCCTCTAGACAATTGTGTAGAAACATCCATGGGTTATTTCAGAGATTGCAGTTTGTTCTGACAATACAGGAGACAGTTCTTCCCTGCCTTCCTCCCATGCTCTGCCTCCCACCTCTCCACTTGGTGAGAAGACAGCAGAGGGTGTCTCATACCACAGCCCCCTCCAAACCCCTCTGCACCCAGCAGAGCACAGCCCACACCACCTCCTCTTGCAATGAATGCTATGGTACAAAGAGAAGCAGGTGGGAGGTGAGGGGTGGGGTTCAAATGCACCAGGACCCCAAAATGCCAACCAACAGGACTATGCCCTGAAGCTCACATGAGGCATGCTCAGTTCCCAGGGGTCCTGCAGAGCTGGGTGCCGCTGCCTGCAGAGGGGCAGGCTTTGACTGGGTGACAGTAAAAGGCAGACACTTCAGCCTTTGCAAGCTGCTAAACCAAAATGGCAAGCACCCCTCCTTCCAGAGAGCCACTGAAGTCCCCCACTAGGGTCAGGGCATTTGGGGAAGTTCATCATTTGCCTTTCATTACTTCAGAAGACGCAACAGCAGCACGTGGTGCCACAAGGCAGAACCTGAAAAGGAGCAGTGGAGGGTGTCACGATCCCTTCGCTGGAGAAGAGAAAGAAGCCTCCCTCAGGGTGCTCCCTGCGGGGCCAAGGTGTTCCTGCCAGACAAGGAAACAGGGCTGCACACTTGACTTCAGCATTCTCCCAACTCCTGCCTGAACCCACCTCAGGAGAAACCACACATGCCAACACTTATCTGTCATCTACAAACCCAGGCAGTCTGCGCACCCTAAGGATTTCTGGGCGCTCCTGTTTCTCCCTCCCTTTTTAAACAGTTAATCCATCAGACATTTCAAACGCAAAGTGAAAACAATCCCCTACAACAACTCAAGAGCAGCATCCCTGTTAGCGACTCCGGGCATTTTGCAGCGTCTGAGAAACGCTCACCTTAGTACGTGAGTCGATCCGTTTATTGTGGTGGTGGAACAGGGCACGGTCTGCCCCAGGATGGAAGGCCTTCGGTATCGCTCATCACCGCAGCACAGGATGATGAGGAAGGCACGTCTGAAGGACTTGTTCAGGAAGGCGTAGAGGAAAGGGTTCAACCCTGAATTGATGTAGCCCAGCCACAGGAAAGCCGTCCACAGCTTCCCCGGCACCGTGTAGTTTATGAAAGGGTCCACTATGTTTGTGACAAAGAAGGGGGCCCAGCACAGGCAGAAGCACCCCATGATGATGCACAGGGTCTTGGCAGCTTTGGTCTCGGCCTTCATGCGGTGGGTGCTGTGCTGGTCTGGGGGCTGCTGCCTGCCCTCGGCCGGGGCCCCCGCGCGCTGCAGCACCCGGATCTGGCGGGCGTGCTCCCTGGCCGTCACGTAGATGCGGTAGTAGGCCAGCACCATCAGGAGGAAGGGCATGTAGAAGGCCACCACGGAGCAGGTAATGGCGTATGGCTTGTTGACCATGAATATGCAGTAAGTGGAGTTGGAAGCCTTGTTGAACTGCCTTTGCTGAATCTAGGGCAGCGGGAGGAAGGACAAGGATGAAGAAGAAAAGAAGTTAATGCTTTCTCCTCCAATAGCAGCAGTCTTTTTGCCAGGACAGTCCACCACCACTTTCTGATTCTCTCTTCTCCTTCCTCTGTCCCACCCATGGCACCTGCCTTACCCATCGCTGCCTCTCCTGCCTGTGCTCACATCCTGAGCTCCTCACATCTGCTGAGGGGATCCTGGAAGTGAAGCCAGACTGCAGAGGGGAAAACTGACTCCTGCTGAAATGACTTGCAGGAGGATCTTTACATTCTCTCCCTCTTCAAGATTCACACCAAGACAGGGGATATTGATGGGAAGGACCATCCCTCCTGGGCAAGTCTGGGTTTCCTGGCTCTCCAAACATTGCTAGCACAGCAAAGAGGGACCCTTGGGCTAAGTGGGGGGTGGCCCCAAGAGCTGCAGAGGCTGGGGGGAGCTGAGGACTCCTGAGGTGCCCATCAGAAGCTGGCTGGGCCTTGGCTTGTTTTCAAAGGACTACTCACTGAACTTATTAGCAGACACAGGGAAAATCCTTTCCCAAGCCACCACTCTCTTTGTGACAGTCCGTCCAGGTCATTTCAAACCCCCTTAAAGACACCTCCATAAACCCAGCAGCCCTTCTGCACCAAGAACAAGAAGTTTCTCCTTCAGCCTCTCTTGCCTTCTTTTCCTTGTGCATTGCTTAAAAAAAAAATAATAGAGAGCACTGAAGGTATTTGATACTAGGTTGGCAGACCTCCTCAGCTACTCACCAGATCAATGATGCCAATGCTATTCCAGCCTTGCATGATAGGGAGGAAAGAAATAAATGTTGGGATTACCCAGCACCCTCCAAGCATTACAGCGATGCGCAAAGGAGTCATCTTGTTCCTGTAAACCAGAGGCTGGCAGCAAATAGCATAGTACCTGCAAGGAGAAAGTGAGAGGACAACCATCATCAAAGGAGACTTCCAGGGCTTCTAAAAATAAAGCAGGAAAGCATTTTCTTCAGCTTGTGACTCCTGCCTTTGAAAACAGAGGGGAAAATAGAGTCTATAGCCTATTTCCATTGATTGTCTCTCACACCAGGAGCTCAGAATATTTTTACAGCATGAGTAAATAAGGTTTCATAGTGTTTGCAAGGGAATGCAAGTATTTTCTGTTTTCCAGATAGGAAAAATGAGGCACAGACTACTGCTGTGGTTTGTCTGAGGTCCCAGAGCAAGGGAGTGAGTTCAGCCCTACCCTCCCTCCACTCTGAATCACCAAGCTGTCTGCACCCTCCTTACCACCATGAAGGAGCCCACCTTCCTTCCATCCAGCCATAACTGAGTGGATGTTGAGGTTTTCCTAACTGCAATGGACATTTATTTTGACAAGACTGCAAAAGCTGTTACTGCAAATTAATGAAGTGTTTCAAAGCTGTGAAAATGTTAGCAAAATGAAGTGTTTCTTTCTGTAACCAAGCTCCCTTTCTACCTCCCAGGAATCAGCTTCTCTCCTGGCTGGGCTTCAGCCTCTCCCAGAAGGACAGAGGAAATATCTGCATGTGACTTCTACTCTTTTCACTTTCAAGGGGACATGCCCTGTGCTCTTCCTTCTCCTCCCAGTCCTTCCAACATATTCATAGTACGACAGACCCCTGCCTTTAAAATAACAGCTGGCTGTGAAATTAAAATGTTAACTCAAAGACATATGAAACCAACTCTTCTGTCTATTTCGTCCCTGTGCTACTCACCTGCCATCAGATTTCTACATCAGGAAGGTCTATCAAACCTAAAACTGGAAATCTTTTTGCTCTGAAAGTAATATATGCTCATAAGCATAGCAAACCAGCAACCCTACCATCCTAGTGCAGATCTTTGGTGGTTGTGACCTGAGAGTCTGCCTCAGGTTCCCCATGAAATGTTTTTGACCTTTAGAATTTGGATTTCAGCCCATGTTGTAAAGAGGCCAGTACTGATGTTCCCACCACCACAGCAGAGCAGGGAACTGGGGTCCAGAGGCACAAGAAGTGCCCATCAATTCTCAGCTCTTCTAAATAACAAAATCTGTAACTCACCATATGCCTGATGTATGTATTTTCCTAGTGAATTATTAATGATCATCTGGTAGATGTAGTTTCCAGGTTTGGTGAAATTCTGCAATATGGTGCCCCTCAGGATATGAGCACTGCATTGAAGAACTGGCTACAGTTTCAAACACTATTTATGAAGGGAAGGAATGGTCTCCATCTGAGGTTTTTTTGAGTAGAGTCTCACATCAAGGCATAATGTGCACAGAGAGAGAGCCTCACTGCTGAATGCCTATAAAAATCAATTTTACAAAGTCAGCAGAATCGTGCATTGGAGACATGAAATTAGCAAACACACAATAAAGCTGGACCACTAACCTAAGATGCAGCACATTAAAATAAGCCCTGTGTGAATGCACACATACACAGAGTTTATGTATTAGAAAGATGTTCTTGAGATATACAATTTATTTCACCAAGATCTGAGTGGGAAGCAAAACTTTTGTGCTAAACAGGCACAAAAATCTAAGATTTTCCGAATTTTCTCAAGACATTCTTTTGAAAGTCATGTGGAGTCTGAATAAAGCAACTTAATTGCTTTGTTTTGATAAAATCAGATTATATATTCACACAAAGGGTTGAAGTAATATCAAAGTGTCAAAAGAAAACATTTTTCAAAAGTCTCTTTGAAACAAGATTCAAAACGTCACAGGGGAAAAATGTTGAAACAAGCATTCAACTATTTCAGTTTGATCATTTCTACATTCTCTTCTGTTTCCTGTGTGCATGAAAATGAACCTGTTCCTCTGAAATGTTTCACTTTCAAAGAAATGGTATATTTGACAGTAACTGTTATTCTAGAGCATTGGGTGAAGTGTCCCTCTCCTGGAGCTCATGCTCACAGCCAGTGGCTGTGATTCCTGTCCCCACTAACACAGCCCTCACATCCACAAGAAGAGAAGGAGAGGCTGGATTCTTTACAGGAACAGGATTCACCTAGTTTTGGAACTTGCCCTCACTGGATCACAAGTCAAACAAGCAAAGGTATCCAGTCTCAAAGGTCTGCAAAACCCAGCTGGGTGAGACCCTGAGATACCCAATTAAGATAGATTGAAGTTTGAGTTTGGCCACGTTTCAAGGGGAAGGCTGGATCAGAGACCTCCAGAGGTTCTTTCCAACCTAAATTTTCCTGAGTTTATCAGACAATGCAGACCAACCATTATGGTCAGACTTCAATATCCTGATTATTTCAGAGGATAGAATAAATAATCCCTTTGTTCCTATCATAACTACCCTCCTCATGGCAGCCACAATGTGCCTGTGTAGCCTCACCTTGTGTTGCCAGAACTTACTGAGTCAGGATTTCCCCTGCTTTCCAGATTTCCTTCCCCCAGGAAATAAACTGACCTTTAGATTGAAACAGGTATTTCCAGTAAAGTTTTG
Source organism: Apus apus (assembly GCF_020740795.1). NCBI lineage: Eukaryota > Metazoa > Chordata > Aves > Apodiformes > Apodidae > Apus > Apus apus. The sequence continues at coordinate 11,246,343 of NC_067294.1, read as the reverse complement.
ACTGCCTATTAGGACAGATGGTGCTTCTCTTGGCATTATGTGTGACTGTTGTTCTGATGCTAAACACAAGGCAGATATATCTGGCATATTTAAATGTTTACTACCTGAGAGATACCTACTGGGAAGTGCTACCCAGTGCTAGACATCAAAGGAGTACTGTGAGATGCCTGATGGCAAGTTACTGCAAGAGCCCACCTTCATTTGCAGAAAAGGAAAAAAAAAATATTAAATCAATAAAAGGGAAAGAAAAGCCAAGACACCAGCTACAATTTTACAAGTTGCATAAGCAATCAGAAAAGGAAACCCACAATGCATTGCTAATTAACTACAGCAGGAAAACAGTTCTTCCAAGCAGTGTGGGTTATTACATGTCTATACTTCTACCTCTGCTGCAGTTGACAGCATTACACTGACTTGTACATGCTATTAAAGGCCATTAGAGTAAAAATTATGCCTGTAAAAACGACATCTTAAGCTCTCCTATCTTCCCTCCCAGTGATTCAGCAGCAATTTTCCTCCATTTACGTGTCAAAAGATCATTTAAATATATAAATATATATTTATTTATATATATTTCACTGACTGCTGCTACTGTAACTTCCCTTGTGTTCCAAAAGTCAAGCTGGGTTCCTCCTGCCCTACACTGGTTTTGGTAACAAGGTTCCACAATCAGAGTGTGGGTGACAATTTTGCTGATGGTGAGGGAGGCAGAGAAGCACACCATCCACTATTCCATAGCTCAGCAGGATTTCCATTCAGTGGCCCAGAGAGTCAGATAATAGAAATCTGTGTATCTTAATATAAATTGATATAAATGTAAACATAAAATACATTGAAGTCACACCCATTTTTGCAGTACCTGGTGATTTGATGCATGTGAAGGTTTGGGCATTTAAGCAGCTATTTATTCACTGAGAGAAAAGTAATTATATCTCTAAGATTATCAATAGCTTTAGTCAAAAGCTGAAATTAAGACATTTTCTTATTCTATATTTCTGCTTCCTTTAAAGCTAGAGCTGTTTTCCTGTGCTCATAAAGAATATCTATAATGCACTGCTATGGCAGTGTGATGGATGAATATAAAATGTAATATATACACACTATAAATAACATGTCCAACTTTCATTAAATATTAATTCTTCCTATTATCAGCTCAGACCCATGTTTCTGCAGTTCCTTGAAAATGTGAACTTCCCTGTTTCCTACTACTGCAGAGCAGATGAAGCACATCCTCTCCTCTGCCACTGCTAGGACATTCTTTGCTGAAGGGGAAACACAAGAATCCCTTCCCAGAGCTCTAGATCTTCCAAACAGCTCCATAAAGCAAAGGTTATTATAATACTTTTCCTTTCCCATCTCAGGTATTTGGCACATTAACCAATCCAGTGTTAACATTTTACAGAAGGCTCAAAAGAAATCCATAGCTCTTATGGCCTTACTTATGGCTCTTAAGGCTCTCACAGATATGTCTGGCTATCAAGGACCTGTGACCTGCCCAGCATCCCTTGGTGGCTCTGTGAAGCAGTGCAGTGGCCAGGCTCCCTCTCCAGGAAGATGAATGTGGTGCTTCCTGGTCTTCCAGTGAAATTTCCAGTGATAAGGATGGCAGGGGGACAAGACTGATGAGTGCCAAATGGATCAGATCCCAAAAGTGAACCACATGTGTTAAAAACTCTCTCAGCCACTCCATCTCTGCTACGTTCTACAAAAGCCATAAAAAAAGCTCAAGGTTCAGTGGCTCAGTGCCCCCATTTCCTCTATATTCCTTCATGCAGGAGCTCCCACAGTCACATGGAGGAGCCTCATATACAGACTGTCCAAGAGCTGCAAAATCAAAATGTTTTATCCTTCCCTGACAGCCCTTGGGCTTTGCCTGCTGGTGAGCTCCTCCTTACAGCCAGTGCTACACATAGAACCAGAAAACAGATATAAATGCCTGGTGAACTGTATATCAGCAACACATTTGTACCTAACAGTCTTCAGCACTTTGGGTAAAGAAGACATAATATCTCATTCCTCAGCAGCAGGATCATCGACAGCTTGCCTAATGTTGAATTGTGTACATGTGAAGACAGGAGATGGCAGATAAGAGGGAAGCTGTGAAGCCAAAGAGAAAATAGACAGAAAATGAACCTCAGTTACATTCTTGCCTTGTACAACTGAATGCAGAATCTGCTGTGCTGGTCCAAGGCTTTGATGAAAATCTAAGTGCTGTAAATCAAAGCTGTTTGCTGTTGCCATTTTGCCTGTTTGAAAAATCCTGCACGTACATACACACACGTATGCACATTCCTTGTATCATACCCTGCCTTTCCCCTGGAAAGAAAAATAGAAGAAACCCCTCAATTGTTGAAAAGCACATCAACTTTTAAGTGATGGACACCTGTCGTTATTACTAGCTTATAGCTTCTAGTTCTTGGAGGTAGGAAAGAGGAGGGACTGAGAAGCAGCAGTACATTGCAACACACTGGTGACCTAGATATGCCAGCAACATAATCTAGCTCTTGGAGGTCATAAATATCTGCATACTCATCATGTATCAACACAGTGAGACTGCAGTTGTGGCCAGGATCTGTGCTCAAGACTGACACCAAAGGTCCAAGAATCTCAATGAGCAGCTGGGCCCGTGACATTAACATATATCAGTTTCTGTGGCTAAAATGATGTAAGCAGTGATACAGTAGCCAGAACATCTGGCCATCCATCAGCCTGGACATCCAAGTGCCTCCCAAGCCCATGGTGGTGTAAAAAGCTGCCCTGGACACATCCCCAGAGAGCACCCCTGGAGTGTGCAGATGCTGCCTCAGGATCAGTGGCTCTATGACTGCCATCTGGGCATTACAGAAACAGAACTACTCAGCTGCATCAGGTAATTCCTTGCCCTTGGAGAAAAATTACAGTGTTCCCCTGGTTTGCAATACAATGTAATTTCAGCTACAGGAATGTAGATACTACCTTGAAAGAAGCTCCTTGATATCACAGACAAATACACACCCACCTTTACTAAACAGACTGGTTCTGTGGGTGGCCCACATTTAAGACCATTTGGTGTCATGTGCATGTATAAAATCATATACATACCATATGTTTTATCATCACTAGGGCTGAAATTGGCCAAGGAAAATTTACTGAATACTTATATGAAATATTTTTTTTTTAACCCCCCTTAAAGAAACTAGAAAAAAAGAAGACAAGATGGTGGGAAAACTGTGGGTGCTATTAGCTCTCTCCCAAAGTCAGGGTGCAACAACCATGACCACACAAGCTCTGTGCCTGCATGTGATCCATGCCTTAAGCACCCAAGTGGGAATGATTTGTTAGTGAGTTTCTACGGAAGGAGAGGCCAAAGAAATGCAGCAGCAGATAGACTGACTCCATGAGCTGCCACCCCAGGGGATCTGGCTCAGAATCCAGCACCCAGGAGGGACGGGGTGTCCCGGGGGCTGCCCCCAGGCAGTCAGCTAAGATGCTGAACATACTGACCAGTACTGATAGAAAAATCTTGCAGGCAACAGGGGTTGCCTGTTTCAGAACACCTATTTCAGAAGCTGCTTCTCCTCACAAGACACAAGTTATATGTAAGGATTTGGCTAGTTTGGAAAAATCCCCTTTTTTGTCTTTTTGGAGCTCTACTCTGGTGCACTCTGGAAAACCCAAATCTGAGTGTGGTTTGGCACACTCCTCCCTCAGTGAGCCAGGCTGGGGCAGAGCCTTCAGCTGAACTCTCACCAAGCAACAAAGGCCAAGGAGAAAGGATCTCAATTTATTTGTGCCTGTATGAAACTGAAACAGCACTACTGGCTTTGCTGATATTTCACTGAAACCAGATTCTGGCCTCTGCATAACCAGATTTTTACTCTCTTTTTTTTTCTTTTCCTTTTTCCCACCAAACAAATAAGCTATGGTCTCTGACTGTGCCAAATAAAACAAAATTATGCATTGCTGGTCCAGAAAAAAAAAAGTTTAAAGATGTCTTAAAATGATTATAGCTAACAAAATTAAATTCTTATTAGAGAAACAACAGCCTGTTGGTGTTGTGATAATTACACTGAGAAAAATGTGAAAGAGAGCAGTTAATTGGAACTGGATAAATTTAGCTAGTAATACAAACAAATGTATGTTGCCAAACAGAGACAGAGGACTCCTTCATGGTCCCTCTGTGGGTCGGTGTGTCTGCAGGGTTATTAGCACTGTATTTCTAGAGGGTTTGTAAAGATTAATAAGGGACAGTGCATCCCTAGGCCGTGCCATGGCCATTTGCTCTGTTACTCTTCTTACAGCTCTTGGACCTGAATTCTGCCAATCCTGTGCTAGTTTCCTTGCTGAGCTGAGTGCCAGCAGGGATAACTCTGCAGTGACGTGGTGTGTCTCTCAGTCCTTGTGGACAGTTTCCATTTGCCCTTGCTCAGCCCTGCTCTGTACTGGTTCTCTGTTCCTCCACCCCAGCACCTGGGAGTGGTACCAGACCAGGCACCTTTCCAGCTGAAAAGGGCACAGGGGATTTATGGTCTGGTTCAAAACTATAGCTAGAATTTGTGTCATATAATCAGATTGGTGGCTGCCTAATCATTACTTACTGATAGCTATTTAAAACCTAGTCAGTCTCCCCACTAATAACTTCCTCCTGCCCCTGGCCAGCTGGCAGGTGCTTTGCAGAGCACAGCTGGGCACAGCTGCTTTCTCCCCGTCCTTTAGACAGACACCCTGCTCCATCCTGACCTTGAGTCCCACTATGGGCCAAGCACCCTTTGGTGAGCCAGTTGACCTCCCTGTGCCTTGGCTATGTTGACTGCAACACCATGCAAAAGAGATGAGTGATGGGACACAGTCCTGGGAACAGGAGGCAGCCAGGTTCTTCTGCAGAAGGACTTGCATTGCAGAGCACCAGGGGTTTGGGTGTTTAGGAATTGCTAAAGCATCATCTCTCTCAAGGGATTGTGCTAACTGGTGTCTGAACAGTACATTAATGTTAATTAATGTTTGTAAATGCTGCAATGAGCATCTGTCACTCTGGTGCTCCAAAACTCTTTGGATACATCTGCTTTGCTTTAGCTGTTATTTAGCAGTGATTATGTGGCATGTTTGAATTCCAGAAAGATTAGTGTGGAATATACAAACACACAGTTAGGTCTGTTACACAGCAGATCTGCAAATGCCTTGAATGCCCCAGGCAAACCCTGTACCTAGAGCACAGCTGAGATATAGACTTGGAGCAGAGCTTCTCAAGCTGAGGTGCAGCCCAGAGACCTGGAGGAAGGAGAGAGGGTTGCAGGATGCTGTGGTCACATGAAGGTGCCAGATGTGCATTTAAGGCAAGAATACAGACATCTAGGACCTGGTTGTTTCTCTGCTGATTTGTTGTTTGGGTTGGGTTTTTTCCCCCAAGACTCTGAGAAGTAACTGTATTGCAAATTGTATTGCAAATATTGGAGAAGAAAATTGCCTCTTCTGACAGGTTAACTGTATTTGGAGACTCTATCGTAGCTTCTTGGCCTATTTATATGCAGTGCAATTATTTTTATTGCATAGGCTCAAAGAATAGATATGTAAACATAAAACATGCAACAAATAAATAATTGAAGGCTAAATCTTTCTTTTGTATTAGAAAAACAAAGAGATGATGAAAAAGTACAACCCAGTGACAGCAAATTTGGCTTCAGTGAGCCTTGAAATAACTCTGATACCATGGAAAAATCCTTTTTCAGATGAGACTGAGTGTCCCTAAGTCTCTGCATCACTTTGCTCCCTGTGTCTGACCAGTAAGATCATTTTATCCTGTGGTGGTTTCTCCAGATTTTCTCAAATGCCTTTGAGAATTAAAGCCTTAATGTTTTTGTTTCTTTTCTTTTTTTTTCCCCAGAGGCAGCAATGGAAATAGATATAAGATGATATCAGATAAAAGTCTTTTCAAACAACACTTTCTGAGAATGTTAAACAGAATGACTTTACAAACTGAGTCCTGAGGATTAGATAAACCACCCAGTCTCTTTACAAAAAAACCCAGTTGTATGCCCTGAAATAAAACAGAAGGCAGGAAATAAATGAATCACAGGAAAAACTGTAGCTAGGAAAAGCATATTCCCATAAAGTCTGAATGAACAGAAGGGCAACAGCTAGAAAAAAAAATCAAATAAAGCAGTGTGAAGGAAGCAGTGCCTCCAGCCCAGCTGCCAGGGTGGATGACACAGTGGTGATGGAGAACAGCTTAACCATGGGCTGAGCCATCCTTCCCTGCACAGAAACCCAGACAACCTCCTCACCTATTCTGTCCTCTTAGCACTGTTTGGGACTCAGTTCTCACTGTAGAAAAAAACCCACACCCCAAACCAACAAAAATTGTCACTGAAGGGGAGAGGGGAAAACAACATTTTCCCTTCTCTACATGACCCCTGCATTTAATTAAGTGCCTGGAGAATCAAATTCCAACATTTTATGTAACAAGGCCACATCCAGAGCGCGATGCCTAACATCTGCTTTACTGGTAATTGGCTCAAAGTGGCAATTTGTCACCATTTTTAAGATAATGAGCTTCCTATTTGTGTTCCAGCCATCTACATTTCCTGATAAGGAAATGTGCTTTAGCTATTACACATCAGCTTCTCTTGGGATACTCTAGTGCATGTGCCCTTGCCCCTCTCTCCCACAGCCCAGGAGTGCTGCCCATCACTGCAGAAGTTAATCAAGTTTCTTTGGAAGTCTGGCTGGGTACAGACTCTTTGGATGAAAGATGCTATTTAAATATTAATTGTCATGATGACAAGAATTATTATGGTTGTTTTGACCATATTAGTAATATTAAATAAGAGCATTTTTAAGGGTATTGACAGTTAAATTCATTGAAGGTATTAAAGGTATTGAAATCTCTGCACAGAACTCAAATGAAAGCTCAAAATATTGCTTATTAGAGTAGCTGGTCACATAATTTTCTTGTAAGTATTTATCCTGTGAAAAATTCTTGCTACTCTGTGTGGAAAGTTCTGCTGTTTACCCTGAAAAGCTGCAGGCAACAGTAAAACAGAACTGTTTGCCATAAACTATTTAGGATTTTTGGCTTCATTTAAGTTTGGTGAGAAAAGTTTAAAAGATAATCAAGTTTTTTTGATCTCCCACAAGGCCTACACATCCTTTTCACCATCTTTCTTTACCTCCCTGCTAGCCTTCACTAGTGGAGATGTGCAAATGGATGCCTTAGATAAACAGCCTGGAAAACTTGGGGGGGGAGAGGTTGCTCTTTATATTTTGCTCCCTGAAATGCCACACATGCCACCATGTGCCATTCAGTCATCTCAGTTTTCATCTGCCTGTATGGCTGCTGGCAGCAGGAAGGACAGTTCAGCACTTGAAAGAGATGTCCAGTATGTTTTTGGCTCAAGAGAGAAAGCCAAAGAACTGAGTGTTTGGGTGCCTGGGGAGGCAGGGCTCAGCACAGCACACCCAGCCCTGCACCCAACATCGCCACGGAGAGAAATGTCCCTGCCAATCTCTCTTTTGATGCACCTTACGGGCATCTTCTCCTTCCTTTGAGGAAGAGAGACTGTGCCACCTCTGATCAGTAATGCCAACAGAGCTGTGCTGCAAAGTGGCCAAGAAGCTGGCTTGCTTTGTCCATATAAACCTCCTTCCTTTCAAAGTTCTCCTGCACTGCTGAGGATTCAGAGAGCTCTCTCCAAAACCAGCTACCGGGTGAGATTTATTGCTCTGCTGTTCCCAGGGGGGTCACATCTGCCCTTTGGCAACCACTGACAAGCAACAACACTGAAAAAACTTAAAACAACTATAGTTGTTCTCCATGCTCCTCTGCTCATACCTGTCCAGCGAGATACAGCAGAGGTGCAGGATGGACGCCGTGGTGAGCAGGACATCGAGGGACGTTCGGACCAGGCAGAACATCTCCCCATAGATCCAGTTGTCCTGAACCAACTCAATGGCTCCAAATGGCATCACCAGCACCGACACCAGCAGGTCCGCAAAGGCAAGGGAAACAATGAAATAATTGGTCTTGATTTTCCTGCAAGACAGATCACAGAATTAGGTAGGAAAAGTTTCAGTGCAGCATCCTCTGTATGTGGACAGAGATTTCAGCTTGTGTTCAGGTCTACTTTGCTCCATCACACTAAAAGGTCTTCTCTAAGGTACTCCTCACTTTATATGGTCACTCCTAGCTTGTTCCTGGTTCTTACAGCTAAATACCCACCATGTTCCCTGCCTGAACACAATTTTCTGCTCACACAGAACAGGCAAATAAATGCCCACAGGTCCCTGCATGGGGCTCAGCCTCACAGTTTGCATTGGAGACTTTGGGGTGGAGGAGGATGATTTTATTTTAACTTGTAAATTGGCAAAACCATTCCAGAAAGCAGAGATGAATCTAGGCTGAAGCTGTAATTTGAACTTGAAGAGTACCTTTTAAATCATAATAATAAAATAGAATTAAATCCATTAAAAATCCCACGCAGAATATGAATAGAGGCTGTTGAATATCTCACTCTGCTTCTGAAGCTGGTCTGACAGCTTCTCAGGGTAGCAGCAAGCCTGGAGACAGGAGGTTTGCCATGACCCCCCCAAATCACTGGCAGCATTCACCAAGCTGCAGCAGTGCAGCACAACAGCACCACGGGGCCTTCTGGTGGGCTTCCTAGGAAATCTGAGATGGAAAAGGGGCAGAGGCCAACCCACTTCTCCAAGGAACTGCTGCTTAGCTTTGTTTTAAACTCATTTATCTGCTTTTTTACACTGAAAGTCCTAAAATTGTAGAGGATGGGTACTGAAAGGATCCCCCTGCCAGGCTGTAAACCCGGGTGGGGCTGCCCTGGGTGGGTGTGGGAGCCTGTCACTGCCATGGTGTCAGCATGGCCACAGACACCCTGCCCCATGGCCATCTGTGCCCTCAGCTGTGGGAATGGGGCTTTTTAGGGAAGGATTGTCATCTGTGGGTGCCCAGGGCAGGGCAGGGGGTGGCTGGCTGGGTGGGCTCACCTGAGCTGCCTGTCCCGGCACACGGCCACCATCACCAGCAGGTTCCCCAGGATGGCCATCAGTATGACTGCAGAGATGAAGGTGAGCAGCACGATCTTCTCCGCTACGCCAAAGCCCTCACTGGAACTGGGGAGCACACAGGACAAAAGAAGAAAAAAAAAGAAGACAAAATTAAAGATGACAAGCCACAGAGGCACAGGGAGGGGATCACCTGGTGTAGCAGGACACTCCATCTCTCAATATGTCTGCCCAGCCACAACGAGGCCCAAAATGGAGATAAAGAAAGAACAAACAGATAAACTGTCTTCTTTCCTTTCACTTTTCCATATTTTTTTTTTTTTCCAAGGTTTTCCTCAGGATGAGCATTTTACATCTTGAATTTCAAAATTCACATAATATTTTCACTTGTTCTCTTTTCACTCTCTGCCACAGAACAAGAGGCAGCCTGATTTGTTGTTGTTGTTGTTGTTTTTTTTCCTTTTCACTTAATAACTTTTCCAGAATTAGGGAATATATCAAAAAAGTAAAACGGGGTGCCCAATTTCCCCCTACCTTGACATTAATAATTTATTTCAGTTAATGAAGAGAAAGAAGAGAAAAAGGAATGATACCACGAAAACACAATGCTGGACATAATTTAAGTCTGCATTTCTACAAATACCTTGTTAAATGTTCAAAATAAAGTTGCTGGGGTTTTTTTTTTTTGAAGCCTGAAAAGCTGGAAGTAAATACACAGCATGCAATACACAGTGTTCAATTCCTCATAAAACAGTTTCATTACAAAATTTTGAGCCACTTCTCCTTTAGAGCTATTTCTAACCACACATCCAAAACAAAACACATCCTAAACCTTTGCCTGCTTGTGTAACATTCCCTATTACATTCCCTGGGTGAGAAGGGGTGTTTGTTCACATCATCAAGTGCAGCTAGAAATAAACTGGCATTAAGAGCAGGACTTGACACTAATTCAGCAGGGAAATATCTTCACAGAGCACAGAGTTGGTATTCAGCACCCAGGATTAATGTTGTGAGATTGTTCAGGTAATTGAAAAACTGAACCACTATTCTGTTTTACTTTATCGTCCTTTGGGATTACTTTTAATTTACTAAATACATTCCAGACTTTTATACTTTATCTCACAGAATTCTCCTCATTTTAGCAAAGCTAAAAAAGATTAGAGACTGCTGAAGTCCTGCCTCCACTACCTGTGCCCTGCTAATAAGCTTCTAGTGATTGACTTCACCCTGAGCCTGCATTGCAGAACATCTGCTTAATCACACTCTGTTTTTACCCCTAAAAGTGATGCCACTTTGAGCATGACTTTTTTACCCACTGCCTGCCAGTTGCACCAGTGGGTCAGATCACTGCCTGCTGAACTCAGACTCTTCATATTGAGCATGAACAGCATCCTGGGAAAGCCTTGATTTTCAATTTTTTACAAGGAAATACATGACTGGGTAGAGGTTCATCCAGATGGGCCAGGATGTTAAGGTGCAAATAAAGAAGAGGAAAGGAGATGCCCTGAACTCACAAAAAAACAGAGCACTAGGCAGATATATGCAGGCTCAAAAACTATATGGCTATAATAAGAAAGAGGTCCAAGCTGACTGCAAATCCTAGTTCCATAAATGTATGTCCATATGCCCAGTACTGCCTTCTCATCTGTGAGAACTCAGGCAGCTTTTAATTCCAGATGATCTCCTGTGTTTAAACTAAGAGATTAATAAACACCATGTGGAACAGACAATTAAGTGTGTCTCACCTAACAGATTTTTCAGGCAAAAAGTCCCTGAGCACTGCCAGACACGTGTCCTTCCAAATGTGGGCTGTTGAGGCACCAGGAGAGGGGTTACGGGTGGCTCAGGGCGCATGGTACCCAGTAAGGAAGAGGGTTTTGTCCTGTGTTGGAATGAATGATCCCAGCCCAAAGGCATGACTGGTTCTTTTGCCCTGCCAGTTTTCAGTGCTAATGCCAGTAAATCCACTCTTGCCAAATGCAGGAAGATCTCTGGGGTTATGCTGAAGGGGTCAGACATAGCCATGGGTTTGCATCCAGCAAGACGCTTATTTTCATGCAAGCCAATTATAGATGCTAAGATAGGAGAAAGACAAAGTCAAGATGTGCTTTAATTTAGAACCTGAAAGAGTTTGCACCTAATGAGAATGAGTTTTCTACTGAATTTAGCACAACTTTGGTGAGAGCAATTAAGGCTTCAAGCTGGTAGCTCTGGACAAATCCTTTGGTGCTTTCAGAGACGTTGACAAGGCTCTGTCTGAAGTCAGTGTAGCTTTCCCCGCTTCGACTGGAGAGCATCACTTCCTGCCACCTGGGGTCATTAGTTCTGGGACACCTCTTGCAATGAGTGGATTTTGTGACTGCAGTTCTTGCAATTATACTGCAACTGCTGCCAGCAATTTGCCTACACCAGTCCAGTCACAATTCCTCCCTCCTGACACAAGAAAATCCCTATTGATCAGCAGGATCTGCCTCATCCGTCACTGTCTGACAGAGGCCTTAGGAGATGAAATGCCCACACGCACAGGGCAGTGCCTCCCTCACATGCTCTCTTGTGACACAAAGATCTGTGTCACAGTGAGCTTGTGTTTAACAGCTCTTGATAGATTCCTTTGCCTTCGTCTGTCCAGTCTGTCTTTCAAACTTCCAGTACGTGGTGAACACTCTCTCCGGGCAGCTTTCCTCCTTGGCCTCATAGTAACATGCTCCATGCAGAACCAGGCAAATGGCATCAGTTTCTGTGCTTCTCTATCACCAGCAACCACCCCCAATTGCATTCAGAGATTCCTTCCTCAAAACTAAAGGTAATTGGCATCTAAATACTAAAATCCCAAGCCATTCCACAGAACTGGTCACTGGCCACACAGCTGCTCCTACAATAGGATATCACTCCTTCCTCCACTAGAAATCACTCTCCTTCCCTCCCAACCATCTCCACACACATCCAACCTGAAAGACCTGGTTTTCCTCAGAGGCAAAGTCCTGTGTTGGAGACTTTGGGAGGCAGGAAGCTGGGACCTGCTGACACACAAACCTGCACTGCAGCGAAGTCCTTTGGAAAAGGATGAGAAGCCAGGAGCAAGTCCTTCCCCATGGGCACAGTGCAGAGTGGGATGCACAAGGTGATTCTCCTGCACAGACTGCCCTGGCCCCACCACTTTTCCTCCTCCTGTCCACAGCTGCTGCACAGCTGGGAGAGGTCAGACACTTGCCAAGCATCACTATCTTGAGCACAATCAAGTGCCAGAGCCCTCACTAATAATATTCACCAGCAGAAAAAGACACCATGAATATTAAAGAGAAATGGATAAGAAAAAACTTCAAAGGCAGGTCTAAGCCACAGGCCTTCTAGCTGGTTATGGGGGGGATGAAAAGCCTCAGGAACAATGGGGATGCCGGAATCAAAGGCACCTTCAGTGCCAAGCTGTAATTGTACCTGTCTAAATAAGCCTTCACAATAGGCTGACACTGCTCCATGGCTGCATCTGTGAGACAAAATGTCAAAGCACACTGAATAGCACCATACAAAGATGTTCCTTTTCCTCCCGAGTGAGCCCAGCAGCACATACGTTATGGCACAGTGGAAAATGGGATGATGATGGTTTAGTTCATACAGAGCCAGGCTGAGCTAGATATACATTTTGTCTTATCTAGCTTTGCTAATCCTTCTGCTGTTCCTAACAATTCTCATCACTGAATTATTTGAGCACCTTGCACCTGCACTCTCCAGAGGGGTGTGCAGTGTACAGAGGGGGAGTGTCACCTCCCTTGTGCCCAAGCCCTGCTGGGGGGTGAGCTGGCCATCGACCATGGAGGGGGTTTTTTACTCCACCGTTCGGTGCCTCAGGAGGGGGGGATGGCAACTGAGCCTGCTGCCTCTTTTTTAGGGGAAGCCCTGGGGCTTTGAGACTGTCACCTCCCTGCAGCGGGGGATTCTGGCTCTCAGTTGGTTGCTGTGGAGGCAAGGGAAAGGCACTTGGTGTCAGGATGTCCCGGGGTCTCATCCCATGGGGGGAGACAGAGAGGAAGAGTAAAGCATTTTGATGTGACCTGCTCCTTGAATGAGCTGCTCTGATTCTAAAGGCAATGGATTAGCACTTGGACACAAACATTTCACAGTGATCAGTCAGCATGTGGGTGAGCTGAACTGCCTCCTTATCTCCCACAGAAAGCAGCCATGCCTATACAGGAAACCCTGACAAAAGTCACAGCAACCACCTACTATTGCCACTGAAAGGATGGCCCTGTCCCCAGGCACAAGCTCCCTGGGAGCACTACACCCTTTCCATTGAGGGGTGTCCTCCACTGCTGCCCCCTCAGTGGTGACAGCACCCACCTGCTGCCAGCTGCTCCCCTCGTGATGGGCACAGGTGGTTCTGTGGGAATGGGGGAGGAGGGAGCTTGAGAGACACCAGAGAAAAGGGCTCTGGAGGTGGAGAGAAATGATGACTTTCACTGTGCAGCTAGGACAGAAATAGCTGCAGACACCTCTCTGCTCTTCCTTAGCAGCTGCATTTTCTTTACTGAAGAGAAAACTCCTACAGCTGCAAGAAAGTTGTAACTCTGCAGTTATAACTGGCCAAGTTTGGTGCTTTGGGGTGGAAGACTGACATTAAATTTCAGCCAGGTTTTGCTAAGCAATGACAGTCAGAGTGCAGGGATGAGGCTTTGGGTGGAGAGATTAGTCCTTGCAAGGCAGATATTGTAAGAATCCCAGGTGATTTCCTTTCATTTGGACTCATGAAGAAGGACATCACCATAATAGCAGATGAAGGCATAGATCTGCTCTGTGGTCCCAGACCTCTCTCTCAGTGAAGAAGCTTATTGGCTGGTACAGAAACCTCCATCTCTTCCAGCTGCAAAGAGCTGTGCAAGTGAACAAACCCTGAAGAGAATTACCCAGCTCAGGTCTTCTTTGGTGCACTGAGATTGGGTTTTAATCACCAAAACAACCTCTAGAAATGCTAAGAGAGGTTGGTACTGAGCCACACACTTCACCAGATGTTGCCCTGCTTGAAGACTGAGGGGTGCTTCAACTAGGAAGCAGGACAATATTTAAGCCCACATTTCCCATCCAATGTGCACAGGCAGCCCTGGCCTGGAAGTGGTGGCATCCTGGTCTGCATCATTTGACTTGGCTGGTCACAGCCCAGGGCTCTGAACAGAGACCAGCAGGACAGAAACACACACTGGCACACTTGTCTATGGAGCATTTGCTGCACTAACAGTTTTGGGAGATCTCTCCAAAGAATATTCCTTGGTGCCATGTTGCATTTTCCCCTGGGGAACATAAAATAGACATATGCATCACTGGGGGGGGCAGGAAGGATGTTCACCTGGGCTATGTTTCTGTCCATCTGCCTTTTGAATAATCTAACATCAATAAGGAATATTTGTTAATTATTCAGTCTCAGTAATTCAAAGCTGTTAATAATGGAAGAAGTGGATATTGCTGTAAATTAAAATCAATGGTTTGCATAACATCTTTGATCAAATCTGAGTGCTGTGGCTTCCAAGCATGCCTCCCTGTTTAATAAAGCAGAGATTGATGGGTTTGCTATTACAAGGAAATGAGATTCAGACAAAATGATTGTTGGTTAGTAGGAATATAGAAATCACTTAAGGAAAAAGGTGAAATACTGATGTGGAATGGATGCTTAAGACCCATATATGGACACATTTAAAAGGCTCCTCTATGTAGTCATTAATGTGAAGGAAGAAGAAGTGTAATTATTTTTTCAAGCTCAATTTCTACTTTCCTGTAAATACCCCAACTTTTCTAAATGACCTCCAGTGCTTTGCATATTTTATGCAGCAATTAAGCTGCATAGATCAGTCATGTTGGTAAGACCTTGCACATTGCCCCTCTGGTTTTTGTTACATGTCACCCCCTGACCTCCCTGCCACTGCAGTGGGAAAAACTGCTAATAAACAGCTCAGTGCTGATAGCACCTTGGGCACTGTCCAGACACTCCTGTGGGAGTGGCAGAAGATGGAAAAGAGAGTGAGGGGTAAATAAATAAGACATTGCTTTGGGGGGCAGAGAAGTGCAAGAGATAAAGAGGCTGGACGGCCCATTTCCAAACTGGAGAGGTGGAACTTTGCCTGTCAAGGTATCCTGGAGCATCTCCCGGAGGCAGCCAAGGACCACAGTGAACACGTCATACCAAGGGACGTGTGTCATTCTCACTGAAGAAGAGTAAAAGCTCAGAGCAGTGGCAGCCTAGAAAAGAGCTTTCCTCTTGATTTCACTGTGGCCTCAGTGGAATACATCAAAGAGTATCTCCACTTTGCTTCAATCAAGTCATGGCTTTTCCCTCTAAAACTCCAGCCTGACATCATATGTCATGTAGGTCTTTAACTACAAATAACCTGTCATTTGGCTTTCCTCCTTTCTACTCCCCTGATTATCCCTGGCCATAAAATCAGAGGTAAAACAGGTAAAATCAAGATATGTTCTTCCATGAGTAAACCTAACAACACGTGTCTCAGTATAGAAACATGACAATGGAGAAGATATTTGATCTATAGCTTTCCAGCTGTGACATATTCTTTTCTACTGCCACCTAAAAATACCAATCAGAAGTCAGCATTAATCCAGAATAATTTCTTTTAATGTCTTCAAACACTACACTGCCTGTGCCACTTGGCTTCAGACTGTGCAGATGGCAGGACAACTTCCAACATATTCAAATCCCTTGTGTACTTCACTTCTGTTTTAGAAACAGATTGAAAATAATTAAACTATTGACAAGCCAGAAATAAACAGCATGCCACATATCAAAATAACTCAGTCATATGATCAGTTTGAGTGCTTTTTTTTTTTTAACCAAATAAATTGCAGTGGTTGGGTGGGTGGGAAGGGATGAGTTTTTCTCCTTTTGTTCTGGCTTGAACCTCAAAAATGTTCTGCAATCCAAATTGCTTCCCCAGATGGTGTAGTGCTGAAAACATGCCAAGTTACTGCAAACAGCAGCAGCCCAAGTAGGATCATGAACCATGAAATGAGGACTTCACCTTCTCCCAGACAAAACTACTCATAGAATCATTAAGGTTGGAAAAGACCTCTAAGATCATCAAGTCCAACTGTCAGCCCAACACCACCATGCCCTGAAGTGCTATGTCTACACATTGTTTTAACACCTCCATGGATAGTGACTCCACCACTTCCCTGGGCAGCCTGTTCCAATGTTTCACCACTCTTGCAGTAAAGAAAATTTTCCTAATATCCAATCATAACATCACTGATCCCACACCTCCACTCCTCTTACTTCCTGGAGGCTGAATGCTGTAGTGCTTCAGAGAATGAAGTGCTTTAAGCAGCTGACAATACTGATTAAAATCAATTGTCAAGATGAAGCAAAGAAGACAGGCTATTTAAACAGTGGTGTGGGCTGTGCAGTCAGCCAGCAGTGGCAGCATCACTCTGGGGAGTGCTGGAGCTGCCAGAGGTAGTGGGACCTCAGGAGCTGTTGGGGTTCCAGCTCTGCACCTCAGGCTTGGAGACTGCCTGGATTCAGGTTGACAGGCAAAGCATGAGGGGCTCCAAGTAACAAACCAGGAAAAACCTGAGCTTTTTGCTGCTCCAGGCAATTTCCTTAGCTTACACCAGCAGAAGTTCTTGGCTTTTCTGGATTGAAAATTGATCCAGAAGAATGCAATGCTTTATCATGATCTTCACACAGATAAAGGTCTGAGACAGAGAGAGAGAGAGAGGCTGCAGTTTGCACAGGTATATGGGAAATGTGCAATAGAGGTAGGAAACAAACCCAGATCCAGCAAATCTCTGGACACTGCCCAAATTTTGGAGCTCTTCTTTGTAGGAGAAGTTTAACAGGAGTCCAGCAGCTACCTCTGTCTCTACTGTCCATACAATGAAGGATGAAATCCCAGCTCTGCTTGTTCCCAAGCAGCAGATCAAGTGTTGCATAATTTACACCCACATATGAAAGGATATTGCTGCCAGGCTGATGCATGGAAGCACAGTGCTTAAAAACCATTAGATTGTCACCTAAAATATAAGCTAAAATTACTTTATGAAATTAACATCAGATTAAAATAACTGTATTTACAGAGAGGAAAGGCAGCTGCTGCAATGCTCTGCCTGGGATCTGTAACTACCACAGGAGAGCTCGTATGAAGCCTGGTGCAACCACAAGTTGCAGCCTTACACATCTGCCTGGAGTTTGCAGGATCTTGGCACTATGTTTTGTTCCTTACATTATACATTCAGGTTTTAAAATTTTACTCCCTGTGATCCCTTCACATGCTGAATATTCCCCTTTTATTTTCACATAAATGTAACTTTTTTTGTTTTGTTTTTTGATATTCAGGGTCTACTTTTTTAAGGAGGTTACTAAATATAACTATGAAAAAAAATAGAATCTCTGTCTTGAGCACAGGCAGGAATTTAGGCAGCAGAGACGTAACAATCATTTCTCCTTTGTAAATGCTGAATAAAATAAAATATCAAACATGTCTTAAATCAGAAAAGTCTTGACCAGTTCCTAATTAGAATTGCTCTTCAGAAGTAAGTTCACCTCATCCACCAGACTACATGCCAGTTTAATGAAGAACAGAAGATGATGAAAGAAGCACAAAAGCAAACCTGACTTTTTGGTGTATGTGCCATCTTAATAATGTGATTATCCTCTGTTTTCCAGATAAGTGGCTCTTGCCTATCTCATGTCATAAAGAAGCCTTAAACAGAGCAGGCTGTGTGTTCCAATGACAAATCCCACATAGCTGTGCTCAGGAGATCTGATTTAACAAAGCACCTTGTTTCCCAGCAGCATTCCCATTAGCTGTCCTTCATTACACTTCCATATTCTATAAACAGTGAAGACAGAGTCTAGTATGTACTTTTTAACAAGAGTGTAATTCAGTTATTGTATAAAATTATTTTACTTTACAGGGACATAAGCAGTATCACCATTACACATACAACTATCTCAAGTTCATCTCAGTAGTTTAGGAATGGGGAGTAATTTGATGCAGAACTGTGACATAACCTACTCTGGCCAGGGAGTGAGCTGGAAAAATCAAGATTTAGACTTACACTAAACATTCTCCAAATGCCCAGATTCCTCAAAAGTCTGTGTGATGACTCCTGTGACAACCAGGTGCAAAACTAGGATGCACTGAGACTGATCATGCACAGCCTGCTGTTCTTCAAGAATGAACTGCTACTCCTGGGCTAAAAGCATTTGCTTCCCTGTCTTGCTATAATTTTCCCCACAAAAATGAAAATTGAGTCCTGCAATATCCATACATACTTGCTTCCCCAAAGATAACTCTTTACTGACATGCCACAGTGGCAGTACTTAGTCTTTACTGGTTGTTCCTGTACTGATTTCTCATTTTCAAAACTTTGTTCCCATCTTTGCCAAAAGCCTAGAGTTGCAAGACTTTCAAAACAAAAAGCATAAAGGTCTTGCTCTGCTCTTGCAACCAAGATTTGCAGTCAAGGAAATACTGTTAAATGAGAGGCATTCAGTCAAGACCAGTAGAAGAGTCCTGGCATCAAACTGGATATTGAAGTATCCAGGCTGTGTACTTTTCCCACTGCTTGTCTACACCTTGGACAATAAAGGACAAACACAGGTATTGGCTGTCTAACTTCTAGTAGTTTCTGGATAGTTTCCCAGTTTAAAGAATCTAGAGGAATGAAAGAGTTTCTTGTTGTTACCCCTGTTAATGGAAGACTTGGCACAGACTAGATAATACACTGATTCTGGAATATATTTTGAGACACCCCCCAGACACCCCGACTGGCTCTGAGCCACATGAATCCAGTTCCCAGCTCATTCATTAGCAGACAATAGCAGGAGGCACTTTTACTACTTTTTTTTGAAGGCATCATAGGACTGTACAACCTAATAAGTTTTTCTAAGGCACAGGGAGGTGGAATTCATCTGTTCAGCTCCCGGGGTGTGTGCCCCTTCAATATTGGGCTGAGTGATTGCCTTCTATCCCCAGGAAATGGTGTCTCCTTAGTCCCTCTCCAGTGCCACAGTTTCTGACCTGCTCAGCCAGTTCACCATCCTCTGACACAGAACACATCAGTCTTCTGGATAAAAGTCATCTTTGACATGTAATGAATTTCCAACTTCACTATCTCCATTTGAGCTTTTCCATAAAGACCAGAGTTTGGTAAAGCTAATTCCAGAGATGGCAGCCAGAAACTTCCACTCCCAGAGCAAGTGTTCATCAACTCACCTTGTATGAACCTCACTCCTGCATTTGGGCCCCAGGCAGGTGTCCTTTCTAAGCAGGGACATGGAAAGTCCTTGAATCAAGAACAGAGCACTTAAATTTCTTGTTTTATTTAAACCTCCTTCTATGTCCCCCTCTAAGTACATACTCTGAATACTCTTCACAAACCCCTCATCATATTTCTCACTTCAAATAAACAAGAGAGGATGTCAACCTGGGCAAGCAGCACGACAGAGGAAGAGCAAAGAGTTGGGACTGCCTTGTAGGTGGTGAGTGCAACCATTCAGCTCAGATGCAACCCAGATCCCATTCAGGACTCATCTCCAGCACAGATTCTCTAAGGTCAGGCTGAGAAGCTCTGGAAGTGTTTGTTCTGTTGTGTTTTCCTTTGGCTAACAAATGAAAAAAACTTCCAGGAGGAATGTCTCACTGTGCTCATCTACAGAAGCCCTCGACAAAAATTCCTAGAAACAACCATTTCTGGAGATGAGAGTAATGCAAATGGAGAGACCTTGTTCCTCTAAAGGGAGTGAGATGACCTAGAAGTTACTCCACGGCATTAAGTACAGGCTTTTCACTCACAGGTTCTATGAACTTCAGGTTTGATCTGTTCCCCCACTGCAGGCTGATTATAAAAGTCTGTTTCAGTCTGATAACTGGCCACTTGCAAATATGTTACATCCTGATAAGCTGGGTACTACATGTCTCTACTATTCTCTGCCACTGTCTGAGGAAACTGGTTCAAGAACTGGGGGTGAGAGGGGTAGGCAGAAAAAAAAAATAAAGAAGAGAAAAAGAAAAGCTAAAAGCACCACGGAGAGAAAATACCAGCAGCACTGCAATGACACTGTTTACTGTGTCCCTGTTCCAGGGTCAGCATCATCAGATGACAAGTCCTGCAGACTAGCAAACAAGTGATGAAGCTGCATACCCAACTGGAGGACAGGCTAAGAGCCCAATTGGAAATGAAAACTCACTGCTCACTTGGAAACAAGCAAAGACCTGGAGAGCTGAAATTTGACAAAACAGAGCAGAAACAGGATCAGTTTCAGAGTTTAAAAGCCTATGGAGGAAGAAAGATTGGACATGTCAGCTGCATCATGTGGGCCTGTTTGTAATGTTTTGGGAGAAGCAAAGAAGAGGTAAGATGTCTGCCCCCAGCATCTTAGGTACATCTAGGAAATGGCACTGCAAACATGATGCTCTTTTCAAGTATCAGAGGAGGGGCAAACCAAACATAGAGGCACAAAGCTCAAAAAAAGACAAGTGACTATAGCAGTTTTCTGGGTAATTTGCCCCACATCAGAGCAGGGAAACTGGCTCCCAAGCCAGGGTCAGCAGATCCTGGCAGTGCTCATTTGGGGGTAACCAAGGAAGCCTGTTCCCATTGGGCTTAAGTTCTCTGCTTAGGGGTCTGAAAAGCTGTTGGAAACTTAACAGCATCTGCCAGGCAGAAAGCACTGAAATCCTTAATTAGGCACATTTCTGAAAGCTGGTGCAGTATATTTTAACTGAGGATGAGCAGAGAAAGTTGCCTTTGTGATTAACTTCCATTTAAACTTTGTTACCAACTTTGATGGGTATTCCAGGTGAGAGACACTTTAGCTGAATCAATTTACAGCTTCAAGCCTCAATGAAAACTTCTTCTGTTTTACAGTGTGTCATCAAGAGTAATTCTAAGCAGATCCTCGTGTTGCAGCAAGAAGACAGCAGCAAGGAGGGCTCAGATCATGGCTTACAGGGCTTAGTATAAGCAATACAAAAATACTGGGTGCCTGTGTTGGACTAGACACAGATCTGCTGGGCTCAGGAGCACATACTGAGCAGTAGCTGAATTGCAAGAAATAAACCCCCCATGTTTCATTGTAGCTGCCAGCTCTGCCTGAGATTCACATCCCCATTACGGCCCATAAAAATGGAAATTGCAAATAATGACAGTAACGGGACCAAATCTGTTCCAGTTACTTGGGAATGGAGGAAAAACATGTGCATTCTTCCACTCCAGCATGGCATAAAATACCACAAAAGCAGTTTAATTGCCAAAGAAATAAGGAAGTCTATTCATTTCCCAGGAATGTCTACCAGCGAAGAGGAGGTTCATATCTTGATGTACAAGCCCCAAAGAAGCTTCCCTGGAGGAGGCTGGAAAGGGAATGGCCCATGTCCCCCATTCTCCTTTCTACAGATCAGCTCAAAACTGTCTGGACTCCTGTGACATCCTCTACTTGACCAAACACTCATGACCCTGCTTGAGTCTGCTCAGAAACATGTCACAGCTCCTGGGCAGTTGCCTCACCACTCAGCTCTCAGTCTTCAGAACATCTTGACTAGATCAATATGAACAAGGTCCTTCCTGCCTATCTTCTTTTGCTGTATTTGTTTATTCCCGTTACACTCCTCGTTGAGCAGACAACAGCCTGTTTTCAGATTAGTCCTCAGAGCTCTCAGGAAGTTCACAAGAAGACCAAGCCATGGAAAGGTTTTCAGAAGCTCTACTGACAGTGAGAGATGAGCTGGCCCAACACCATAGCCCGTTGGTCTCACTGTGGAAAGGAGGCTTCAGAAACAAGCAGACTTTGTGTTTTCAAGTCGTGGCCTTTAAGGGATAGTGAACAGAACCTAAATGCCACCAGATACAAGTCTGGAGGTAAGGAATTGGAAAAATCACCATCTGAGCTCTAGGAGCCAAATGGGAGCTTGGGTGATTTTCCAGATTAGGGTAAGGAACTGGGGTCTAAGTGAAGTGATCTGTTTACACAGATCTGACTTCTGGAACTCACTTTTAAAAGAACTCCAAGTTATCAGGACACATTCTTGGGCTGCACTGTAACCACAGGAGTCTGCTCTTGCATCAGCACTACCATGCTGGAGCGTGACCCAGGCTTCCCACAGGGAGGGAGTTTGGGCTGTGGAAGTCACAGAGTGAATGAACAAGCTGACAGTGGGTCTATTAAAGCTTTTTGGGTGTTGGAAAAGCAAAGAAAATGTCTGTGCCTACTGTTAGGCAGAAATGCTCTATGCCTATGCACAGAGCCACAGTTAGAGACAAGCTATGAGGTAAGTGCCCAGCATAGGGAGGGGTGACAGGAGACAGATCTGACCCCAAAACAGCCATGACATGTTTCCTTGGCTCTCATGCAGCCATGAGCTCATGTGCCCAGGGAAAGGAAAGGTCCTGCCCAATTCCCTCTCTTCTTGCCTCTGACCCAAGAACAGAAGGGTAGCCAGACACTTAACAGTATCCTGCTCACCCCATCCATCCTTCACAAGCAGCAAGCAAAGCCCTTTTCTTTTTTCCTTTCCTGCTCTCTGAGCTTACAGCAATGCCAAAGTGCAGTTGAAATATCAGCTGCTGATCCATTTATAGCAGGTATAGCAGCACAGAGCCAGAAACCCAGCTCCTGTTCCCTGCAGCCTTCTCCAATCCTGAGATTCTGTTTCTGATGTATTTTCTGCAAGGATGTTTCGGTTTGCTTGTTTGTTCGGGTTTTTTGTTAAACTTTCCAGATTTTTCTGCCTCAAATGTGAGAAACAGAAGAGCATCTGGCAAGCATGAGATCAAATCTTTCCTGCAATCCAGGCATCATATCCTGGGAAGGACTTGAGTTGCATAACACGATAGTAAACTTTCACCAACTGAAGAGAGAGCAAAAACTGCATCAATGACAAAGCACCCCCTGCAACAGGCAGACCCTTCACCTCTTCACCTCCTGTTCATGTGCTTACAGGTAGAGCAGTTTTGCCTTCAGTTACTTGGTTTGTGTTGAGGGTTACAGGCACAAAAGCTGAACATTCCTCTCTGCAGCTCCTTTTGCAAAACTAACCTCTGTCTTGCTACATTTTTTAACTAACGTGTCCTACACAGCATTCACCTTCAAACAGCCAGAGACTCCCTGAAAGCCTCAGCTCTCCAGGGTTCCTGCCCATCAGATGGCAAAGCTTGTGTTCAGACAACAGCAGCTTTTACTTAATGTTCTGTCCTCAGGGAGGTAGAAGCTGCTGTTCAGGGGACACATGATGGCAAGTCCTCAGTTAACAGATGGGGCAAGACACTAAGTTCAGCCAGCAGCTGAAACTCAGACCTCTGACTGTTTGCCAAAGCAGGCAGTCATTGATAATCCATTGCCACAGCACAGTAAGGGCAAAATAATAGTGGAAAGTCTGGACTAGGTAAGAAGAGGAACACATTTCTCATCTGCATTGTAGATGGACTCTGCTCCAAGGCAATAGCCTATCAACAGTCATTTAGACTCCCCAGTAGCAGGTCCTAGACACACAGCCAACCAAAGAGCACAAAATGCTTTGCTGTGGCATCTTTCATATCTGAGCTAGTAGAAATGCTCTTTCCTGACCAGCAAATGGCTTGTTCTGCAGCTGCTTTGGACTGTTTTAACAGCCTTCCACAGCCTCTTCCAGATATTCACTATCTACCACTCTGTGCAGAGACACTGAAGCTAAAGAAAGGCTGTGTTGAAACACAACAAAAAGTTAATTTTTACAGCCCAGCTCTTTGCCAAGGGCATTTTCATCCGTGCAGATCCCTCAGGGCACACTAACAAAAGCCAAATGAAACATCAGCAAAGCGCCTGCCGGCCTTACCTCCCGGGGGATGCTCACACAGACAAATGGTGGAGCTGCTCCTCTGCCTCTGCACCCTCTAAGGTATTGTGGAGAGCAGATATGTCTCACTTGCCCCCCAGCTGCTGTAAGGGAGCATGCTATTAATTTGCAGAAGCTGGAGCCAAGCTTAAAAATCCCATTAATTAAGTGTTGGTGGAGGTGTTTGGAAAGACATTCCGATAAATACAGTGCTAGGAAGTGTTTCCCTAGAAACTGAGAAATAAGTTGAATGATATGAAAAGTACCCAGACTGATAAGAGCTACAGCTCCTGCTGAGCAGTGCCTGGGCTGGGAAGATACAGCAGAGAGAAGATATTTTGCAGCACTTATTTGGCTACCAAGGATTTTTGGTTGGAAGCACAAATACATGAAAATGAACCTCTACACCATGCCCTGCTCCCTTGTGCCTTCCTGCTCTGCCCCTCTTGCATCCAGTGTTGGCAGATGGTAAATGTTCTTGGAGTCTGTGGCTGCAGGTTCAGGAACATCCTGTGCATTCCAGTGCTCCCAGCTTGTGGAACATGGCAGCTAAACCCTAAGACCCAGCACCTGGCCAGCCACCAAATAGCTCCTCGTAAAATGGTTCATTTTGCTCAACAGGACAGCTTATATATATGGCCATATCTACAACTGTTGTAAATCAATACTGTTAACTTTGACTCCATAGGAGATCTGTAAGATTTTCCTTCACTCTTTTTGGCACTGCATGTCCTGCCTGTCATTATCCTCAGGAGAAAGTGAACTCATCCACGTCAGCTCAGCAAGGGGAACAGGACATTATATCACCCATATAGCAAGGGATGAAAACACCCAGCTCTCATCTACACATTCCTCTGAGCACTGCACCTTTCCTGGCTGGGGACACAGTGGAGAAGACAAGGTTCTGTAGAAAATCTTCTCAATCAGTATGTCTGTCTCCACTGAAACGCATGAGCAAATGCCTTTCTGGATGGATGCTGCAAGTATTACAGGAGGATTAGAGCTGATCTTCCCTTGGAAAGGGGCTGGGAAAAGAAGGGTGCTCTAGGCTAACTCTGGCCTGTTATATGGCATTTTATCCTGGTATTTCTCACCTAAACAGAAATGTGGTCAAAGAAGTAGAGATAAACAATGATTTAATGACTCAAAGCATAGAAGCTGGAAAGGTTTTGAAGAGAGCTTGAGTATATATAAGAATAAACACCTGTGTTGCAGCCTGCTGGAGGGATCTTAAGCTGTTTGCTTTCCATGAATCCCCACTGTCAGAATGCTCAGAGAGCACACAGGCTCCCTTCTAAAACCCTTTCATTTTCTGCACTTTGAATCATTAAATCGGGCACTATTTTTGTCCCACGTGCTCAGCACAGCCTCCCCCTCACCCCAACAGTCACCTCTGCTTCCATCCCAGTTTTCTGCCTGTTCTGCCTCGCAGCTCAGTTCTTGCCCCTCAGTCCTCACTGCTGGCTGCCAGTGCCCTAAGTCAGGGGAGATGAGGGACCAAGGCCACACAACAGTTCCTCTCCTAGGACATCCCTTAGCTCCTGACAGGGCTTCAGGGATGGAGTTAATTGTGTTCCTCTCTCTCCCATTACTGACCACTGCTCCTGCCTCCCACCAGGTTTGGATGGGGAGAGGAGACTCAAGACCTTCTCTGCCTCTTTCTGCAGGCATCCATCCTGCTGATGTACCAGCTTTGGGTAACAAACCCATGTTAGAACCAACCATCAACTGCACCACTTCTTGTGGTCCATGGAGGAAGCAGCCTCATGGGCCAACACAGCAAAGCTCCAGCAGTGGGACTCACTCAGACACACAACCTGACTCAAGAGGACACATTATTGAGAAGCTCTGCTGTCAGAAATAACATTCACTATAAAATATATTTTTGGTTGGTAAAGACCTTTAAGATCATCAAGTCCAACCATCCACGTTTTGTCTCTGTATGAGGACTCTGGGAATAGCAGCCAGGTTAAATAATGGAATATTTTCTTTGCTTCCGAACACAACTAATTCAACCAATTTGATTCCTTGTTCCCTCAACTTGCTTCTCATTTCTCAAAGTCAAGACAAGATTAATGAACCCCACACAGTACTGCTGGAGGGCTCTGCATTTTTCAATACTTTTAGCAACAAAAATACCTTCAGCAACAAAATGAGAAAACTAAAGCTGATAAAGCCAAGTTGGGAAGCAATTAACATCAATCTAAAATTCTGCTGTTTTGGGGGCTTAGGTTAAAAATAAAAAAGCAATTACTGTTGTGACAAACAAATAATACATTGTTTCTCCATAGTTGATTTAGCAAAGGGAGTCTGCTATCACCAACAGCTACAATAAAAAGGCTCCATAAAAGCTATTTACTTGCACTGACATCCTTATGGTCCTTTCTTTTTTTTTTTCCAAAAGCTGATTTCTCAAGAGCATAAGAGCCTCTCCCCAGCACCTGAGGAAGCAGGAAACCTCAATACAGAGCAAAGTTCACAGAACAGCCCTGACCACTCTCAGCAATACCCAGCCAAGTTGCAGAGGTTTCTCCTTGTTGCCCAAGGGTGTGCAATGAACCCTGGCTCACCCAGTCCTACCAGTAAATGCCAAGCAGCTGCTCTTCCAGTTCTCCCCTCCCAGCTATGGACTTGAAGAGCTGCTAGTGCTGTAGTTTGTATGGGAATCCAGGTGTCACAATCAGTCTTGAAAATTTGCCCAAGGTCCTACAGAGAATTTGGTGTGAGGACCAGAAACGGACCTGGCCCTCAAATCCCAGAGTACAGCCTCTTGGCTTAAAATGCTAATAGAAGTGTTTAAAAAGCTGCTTGAAATGCAACTGTGCAGTCAATATTTAACACGCAATAATAGGTGCTTGTCCAATGGAAACATCAGCCAGCAAATTAATCTAATTCTGTGGCTTTTGAGAAGTGTTCAGATTGCCTCACTAGGAACTGCAGCTCCCCAACCTGTTGCACTCCAGTGAGTGCTGGGCTCAAAGAAGGGAAAAGGCACCGGAATGGCCAACCACACCGTTTAGAACTGAGGCAGATTTGAATCATCTGTGCTCCCAGCATTGTAAAGGGGTCAGATTTAGCTGCTTCAAGATAAGGAGGGACTGGCCTGCCAACGGGAAGCTTTATTTCATTCCTGGCTACAGGGAATGCTCTGCAGTGAGATGACTGGAGTGCTACCAAAGGTCTAGGAAGGATTTCATAGTCTTTAATAAGGCTGTTACTCACTGCCTGTGCATGGCATGTTTGCAGCCTACACTGGCAAGTGCCCAAGCAGAGCAGAGTCCTCCCAGTTCAAACTGTATTTCTCAGCAAGGTCTGCAAGTGCCATCCTTGGTACACAGAAGTTCCTCTCACAGTTTTCATGGGCAGAGTTACCATGCATCTACACACTCACTGCCTGGTTTGTACACAGGAAAACAAGAGTCCATGAACTCCCAGGTGACTTCTGTACACACAAACTATGTCTGCTTTAGCTGGCAATTTGGCACAGAGGGAGCAGATCAAAGCAGCTGACACTGAGAACCCTACATCTCCATGCTATGAAGGATATAGAGTGTCCAAAACATCATCATGGCAGGATGTTTTGGAATAGATTTAGCCATGCCTGAGTGTCCCCACCACACCTGAGTATGGAAGCTGCATGGTTTGAATCCTCATTGTGGACTGCAGAGCTCATGGCCCAGAGCTGCTGGATTAATGTTTTCCAAGAGGAATGCAGCCCCCAAGTCCCCTTGCTAAGTGCTGTGTGATCTGAACTGATACACCATGTGTTGGTCTGAGCAGGGGATTCACCTGACTGCTGCTCTGCACTGAAATGCAAATGTAGGCACAGAAACACAGACAGCACCAAAGGCAGCTCTGAGCACACCTCCCTTCTGTGCCCAAAGAGATTCAACCTTTTCCCACTTTGTCCGAGACTGTCAAAATCATTTTGTATGAAAGTGAAATTGTCTAATGCACAAAAAAGAAACCCAGAAAAAACTGAAAGAGAGAAGTTCAAAAATGTTTCAGAGTTTTGTACAAATCTACCAGAACCCTGGGCAAGCACCTTGTCACCACCAGGCAGGACACCCTGTGCCAGCTCTGGCATGTGACACACACTCAGTATTCCACATCTCAGCCAAAACCAAACAAACAAGCAAACAAACAAACAAAACCAAAAAAGCTGAAATCAGGGCAGATAAAGGAGAAATGAGCTACTTATTGGCAGCTGACAAGTAAAGATCTCAACCCAAAAATTCATAGTTTGGAAAACGAGGGAGTCAAAATAAAATCATGCACCTGCCCCGAAGTCTGTATATGCAGTCACACCAAGCCAAGGACTGTGTTAGCCCAGCTTGGAAAGAGTCCCTAGGAGCAAAGGAATAACATAATTCCTGCAGTGTAACAAAGTGAGATTTGACCACAGTGTTTGATCAAAACAGCTGGGGAATGATGAATCAATATTGATTCAGGAGAGCTTTCAAATTCCCATGGATTTTCATTCATCAGATCCCCAGGATAGCTTCTGTTGCCTTCTAACTTCTAAACAGAAAGTCAGATGAAATAGTTCACCAAGAGAGAATTTCCTCCTCAGAGATGCCTCCCACTGCCCTGCCAGGGTCAGAGCACACCAGCTGGTCTCTAGGAGAAAGCTGTTTTTTCAAAAAAAATTTTTTCCTAGGCCTGTGCAAGGGGTGATTTCCAGAGGAAGATGATCCCCAGCTCTGCCCGTGCTCTGGCACCACAGAGCACCCAAACCTCCTTCCTCTCAAGCCCTCTCCTTGACTTCAGGTACCTCACATGTTGAAAAATACCACAAGTAGAAAGAGGAAGCCTAATTCTGACAGGAAACTGTTTCATCTGAGTTTGGGTTTTGGGTTGAGGGGAGGGTGTTGCTGGATATTTCTTCGGACCACAATTAGGGCCAATACAGTAAAAACCAAAATAGGAAGAAACAAATAATGATATGTAGGTTCCTACAAATAAGGAATTACAAAACTCTGATAGATCACTCAGAAACATATGCTGGGTCAGATCTACTCATTGTCTGCCTCCACTGGCAGCAAATAGCACATTACTGAAGAAATACATAGGTAAATATAATGTCACACTTCCCTCCCAGGTACAGTATCCCTGTGCCCAGGCACCACCTGAGCCAGTTTCTCTGTGCCCCTTGGTGTTTATGAACTGACACATTTTCCTTCTATGAATGATGGAATGTATAATGGGGATTTTTTTTTCACCACTGTGAGAAATAATTTTTTTCCTAGTGTCTATAGAGGAAGGCAGAGATTGTAGGGAAAATTGCCCAGTGTCAGCACCTTAATTCCCTTTGCTGAGAACCAGCAGTAGCCCACGCATTTAACTACACCTCTGGTATTGAAAAGACAAGACAAATTTAATTAGCAAAACACATTAGCTCTCAACATTGATTA
This sequence comes from Apus apus, assembly GCF_020740795.1. Classification (NCBI taxonomy): domain Eukaryota; kingdom Metazoa; phylum Chordata; class Aves; order Apodiformes; family Apodidae; genus Apus; species Apus apus. The sequence continues at coordinate 11,217,122 of NC_067294.1, read as the reverse complement.
CTGGGTTACAAATGTGACCTGCTAAGTGTGCATTAAAGCAGCAACCTGGAGCTGCTGGTGACTTTCCTGGCACTTGAGTAGGTGAATGGACACCAGAGGTGTGCTCTCTGCTAGTGCAGTGCTTTGAGTGGGCTTGTGTAGAACAGAAATTGTCTCTGAGACAGCAGAGGTGAAGTTGTAAGATTTTAGACCATTGAACAAAAAAACCACCTTGGATCAGACTTTCAGCAAGCACAGATGGGCTCGTGCCTGGTCACTGATTCTACTGCAAGGGAGTCATTGTCTTGGCAATGCCACATCTGACATTTACACCAACAGCAAGATCACACTACATCCTCACAGAAGCTCCAGGAAACCCCAAACCAGGCATTGCTGCATGACCTGAGACCTTCATCTACAGGCAAACAGAAAACAAAATCCTGCAGCTTTGCTAACACACTGCATGGCTGCTGCCCCCCTGCAGCTCACCGGCTGGATGAGACATGGTACAGGAGGAGCCCTGTAATTTATCCTACCTCACATTAACATCAAGTTCTTCCATCCCAGGCAACAGGCATAGGTAGCTGGAAGTTCAATGTCCATAGAAGAGACCTCATCCTGCAGTGAAGAGAGTTAGAAAGGACAGTTATAAACTAAAGGGTGCACAGTTACCCCAGCAAAGACACCCACATGCTGTGTTTTACCCCTCTGGCCTGGCTTGTCTTGAAAACAGAAGTCATGTGGACATGTCAAAATGAAGTCATACAGGATAGAGCTGTCATAACACAATTTTCTGTTACCAACCCAGGCATATTTGTATCTCTCAACTCTAAGGTGCATGCCTGGAAGCACAAAACCAAGCTGAAGTGACAGACACCCCTCCCTGGCTGTACACACAGCACCCACTCACCCATAACCCAGGGCCAACAGTGCTTCAAGATCCCAGTGGGATGCTGGCTATAACAAAAATAACAACTAAAAAATAATCCCCTTTTATGAGCTTCCAGTTCTTCACCTGGAACCCAAAATCAAACCTCAATCAGTCCATGATCCTTACTTCTCCTGGGAATTTCTGGGATTTAGATTCCCAGAGGACTGTTTCAAATGCAGCAAGGTAGTAAAATACTGCAAGGACTGTTACATTGGTACAGGGAAAAGGCTCCTCTGGACAAACACTCAGTTTCCATAGGGGTCAGGAGCAGCAGCTTAGGCAGAAGTCATAAGAAACAGCACACAGAATGCAGAGCACATCTAAGACTGTGGCTATCAGAGTCCTCTGCACACATGTCACTTGTTGAGAAATCCCATTCTGCGTATTGCCTCCTCAAAATGGTAACAGCTCCTTCCCTCTAATTGCCACAAATGAGTTAAGTAGGGAAATCATTTTAAAAGACACACACCAAAACATTATACCAGCACACACTGCATCCCATGCTGCACCCAGTGAGCTCAGGGTGTGGGTGTGGAAAGGGGCACACACAAAAATCCTGCCCTTCTGGGAGTGAAGCCCCCAGTGACCTCAGAGGAATCCAACTATATATGTTTTCAAAAATCTCACAGCTGAAATAGTCTCATTTCTAGACATAAATGTAAGCAACATGATTACTAATTCTTGAAACTTGTTATCCAAGTCTGAGTTTAAGAAAACACATCATGTTGTGATTCTGGTGGCATGGAGGAGCTGAGCACTGTGATTTAAGTGACCTCTTCCAGTCTGTGCTTACATTCAAAATCCCACGTTACACCACACACACACAAAAGCTACACTGGATCTCAGAGTTTTCATGGTAACTTCCAAACTTTCACAGCTACAAGAAGTAGATTAAATACAATCAACTGAAACAAGCTTGCCAAACCTGGCTGGGAAAATAAAAGCAAGAATGCTCAGTAAATTAGTTTCTGTTTTTACACAAAATTAAAACATTGACTTACCACTAAATTAAAATAGGTTTCCTGTGGACCTATATTGTACAGCTTTATGAATACTTAATAGCAGTGCTGTAATTACAAAGAACTAAATTATTTGCAGCTCAAGTTAAAATGGATGTACTTACTCCTGGTAACATTAGTGATATAAATATTAATGGGATTTTTAACTCTATGAAAATTTCATCATGTCCAAAGAAATGAATGCATCGTCTTAATCAAGGGTTCATGTGTTTGCTGCTGGTAATCCAGTAAAAGAAGAAAAGGGGTAAGTTTCTGAGCTCTTCAGACAGTTGGTTGCCCCATGTGATGTGTCTCCAGAGAGCCAAGGAAAAAGCCATGTCCATGGTGCTGTTATTAATAATAACTCAAATGCAATAACGTCATTGTGGTTACTTGGATTCAAAGGAAAGGTTGTAATAATACTGACTCAGACTTCCTAGATGCTATGCCAAATCTGCACTGCAAATGAACACCCACCATTCTGGCCTGGTTCAGTGTTTACCAGAATTAGTACTTCAGTAGGCAGAGACTAGACACAGTTCTGCAAGACTCAAGACAAAAGGGTGTTTTTATCTAAGGGTGGAAGCTTTCAGAATTTGGCCACTATTTACAGCCTAAGCCTTCAACTGTGTTTCTAAGAACACTGAAATCTGGTGAGTTGGAGGCTACCACTGCATCTCGCGAAAACACAAGTCTATAGAGTTTCTGATCAAGTCCATTCTGCCCAAGAACTGACCTCCAACTTTAATTTAGGGAGAAAAAATTCCAAACCACCTCTCCTGTGCTCCCGCAGTTCTTCCATAGGACAAAACACCTCACAGCCTGCTGGGACTGCTGCCTGCCCAAGATGCAGAAAGAATACCCTGGAAGATGGGATTTAAGGATGTAAAAATATAATCAATAGACTCTGAGCTCAAACAAATATACAAAAAGAAACCAAATTATTTCATCTCCAAAAAGGTTTTAAATGACCACTTGATTCCAATCATTCATTTGGCATATAGGTTGAATTAATTTCTATTTATTCTGAAGGAAATATATCAGAATAGGTCGGATACAGTGCTTTGTTTCAGATGGGGATAGGAACATGTTCTTCCTTGGCCTGCCATTTCAAAAAGGATAAATATGAAACAAACAGAATCTTGATAAACCACAGTCAAAACACATGAGATCTTGAGTCACCTCCTCTGCCTTCAGCACAGTCTGTGAGCACTGGTTACCTCTGTCTCACAGCATCCTTCAAAAGCAAGTAGTCATCTCTCTTTACAGTGGAGGCACAAAGAGGTTGACTGAACCCCACCACGAGGATTCAGAGCAGGGCAGAGGCAGCCCCTGGATGTAAGATACAGGTATGAAACTATCTTAGTGTTGACATAGCACAGATATGGCAGGACGAAAATCAAATTCAGTTGACACTGATTGAGGGGAAAATGTTCCCTTGCTATGCAGAGGAAGAGAGGCTTCAGTACTTACAGTGGGAAGTTGTGAAACTGTTTTGCTGCAGTTCGTGTCTGTTGTGGGTCTGAATTACAAGGGAAATGTGTGTATGTGGGGAAGCCAACAAGAGGACAGGGTAGGAATAAGAGAAGACAGAAAAAATGTCACCAATCTGCACTATCCCAGTCCTCCGTGCTCCCTTCATTATCAGGGTTTCAGAGGTGTCTTGGGAAGGTTTCTGAAACAAGCAAAACTGACAATTTCAGTACAGAACTGTTGTCTTCTCTATTCATCAAAATGCAATTTTCTGTGTAGGCACCAGCAGCTCTGGTCCTTCAGTCACAGCAAGTATGACACTTAAAAACATGGGAAGACTTCTTTTACTTCCATTAGTATTTTCTTCTTTTTTTTTCTTTTTTTTTTTTTTTGTTTGTTTATACAGTAGAAATAACACTTTTGGTACAAAGTAGGAAAAAATGAAGGTCTTTTGATAAAACTAGGAATTTTGAATACAAACCCCCCAGGCTCACTGTGGTCTTAGGTGTGTTTCTGGCAGCCACCCCATACACTGTGTGACAGCCAGCAACCACATTTCTTATACTATATTTCACATATTATTTATATTTTCCTATAATTCTTTATATATTCCCAATCTCTGCAACCTTGAGGAAACTTTTAAAATAATTTGTAACATTTTTGTCCCACACAAGCATGTTTACCTTCTTTTTCCCCACAAATACAGCAACAAGCAATGTTTGAGTCTGAATAGGCTATGCATTCACAGCATTCCACTCCACAGCCCTCTGGGATCAGGAACATCCCACCACTGAACAGGAGACCTGTGGTATTTGAGGGGCTGTAATTTCTTTCATCTTTCCCCATATGATAAAGCACATAAACAACAAATAATTAAAGGACAGTAAACGAAAGACATTTAGCTTTTGTCAGCTTTTTGGTAATGGACTTTAAAATTGGATCTTCCTTCCCTTTTGCCTCTCCCCATGACACTGCAGGGGTTAGACTTGCAGTCATTGGAATCTCAAACCAGAAGGAAAAGTGATGTCAGTACCATGTAATAAAAGCCTCCACAAGTTATTCTGTAAATGTATCTGGCTCACTTAGAGGGCCTGGTGCTGTCCTTTGTTATGAAAGTGATTACTCATACTCAATTACGAAGCTGTTCTCTGCCTAGGAAAGATAACAGTGACCTAACACAGCCCTTCCACCATCCAGCCCATCACACACACATTCTCTTCAGCAGAAAGGAGCTTCTCTGCTGTTATGCATGATGGTGATGGCAGGCACAGGGAGCCAGGCACATCACTGCAGCCAGGTCCTTGTTTTCCTAAACATAAACATCCAGCAACCAACAAACAGCTCATGAGCAGTCCCTGCTCTATAGCATGGGCTGAAGGCAACAGTCCTGCAAACCCATGGTCTTCCTCTCCCAAGCTCCAGAGCAGCTAAGAGCAGCCCCATTCACCACCTGCCAAGGAACTCAAGTGGGGCTCCCAGTCTCACAGGTTTCTCATATGAGGTTTCTCATACAGATCTGGTTCTGGCTTCTGCTCAGACTGGGTCCACTCCACTGGTCAGAAAGGAGAGTCTGGCTGAGCCTCCACATTCCAGATAACATCTCAAAATTAGTCTTCTCATATGTGTTCTCTTTGGCTTTGGTATCAGGGACTGGAATGAAAAACCCACCACTTGGGTTATCATGAGGGGCTGAATCCAGTCAGTGAAGTAAAATGGTTTCACTCTTTCAGGTGTCAGAACAAAATTAATTTTGGTAATACCTGTAAAATGGAAGAAAAACTTTTTGGTGATATGTCAGTGCACATCATGCTATGATGGAGACATCTACAATAACTGAAACTTTCTATTTTATAATTTAAAAACAAAACAAACAAACAAAAAACCCCTAACAAACTTGGAACCCTTAAACTAAAAAAACCAAAACCAAAAACATAAAAACCAACAACAAACCAACCAAAGGACCCCAATAAAAAATAAAAAAAAGGTATTCACAAAGAACTGTTCTCCCAGAGAAATGTAACTGAACTCAGTATTCTTGGCAGTATTTTCACTTCAGCAGAGCACAACATTTTCAAATGGAAAAAAAAAAAATACAGGCACAGCATCTCCAGCAGGCTTGACATGGCAGCTCCACAGACTTCCCTTGTGAGGCAAGAGATCCTCTTGTTTTATCTTCCAGTAATCACTGCCACCAAAAAAGAGCAAAACAGATTTTACCCTGTGTGTATGACTAGTTCTAGTCACCACTGCACAGAAGTCTGGCTCTGACTTGGGAAAGGCAACCCAGCAATAAGCCTCAGGACGGCTGCATTGATGGCATTCAGGGAAACCAGAAGCCATCCACCTCTCAAGATGAGATCAGCTGCATGCTTATGTCTCACTCCTCTGCCTGACACACCACCAAGTCACCTCAGCAGATGCTTCCCTACCTCTTCTCCTCCTGTACCTCTCCTCTTCACCTCTGCAGTGGGGAGGGGGTAGGAAGGGAAAAAACCAGGACATGAATACACCAATGTATCTTCCCAACCAAGCTCTAGAGACTCTTGGGGAAACTTTACTCACTGGCTTTAAGGTATTAACAAATCATTCATTTCTCAGAAATCATAAGGAGCTAGCTGGTGGCCAACAGCTAATCCTGTCTCTTAAGTGACCACAAACTCACCTGCTCTATGTGGTGGCCTCAGACTGGAGATGAAAATGTCCCACTAGGTAACAGCAATAGCCACACCAGACTTACAAGGCATTGCCTTTGCAAGGCAGTGGTTAACTGAAACACTGACACATTCTTCATCCAATGTATTCCCATCCCACTCAAGCCCAATCTAATTCCACTTTCTGTTACTGCTGAGCTGATGACAACAGAACAGTTGAGTCATTCTCCTGAAAAACCTACACCCCCATTTCCTGCAGCACTAGATTGTGCTGCTTCATCATTTGTGACACCTTAAGTAAAGTCACAACTAGGGTGGACAGAGCAATCTGAAAAGTCCATTTCTTTTTACCTACAGATGAATCTCACACTGTTTCTTCTGCTCTACTGCACCACAGAGGAGAGAGATGGTAATAAAACCCCCCTATATTCGCTCTCTGAGTGTCTCACGCCCTCTGCAAAGAATTGGACTTATCACTGTACTTCTTCACCTTCACTCATCTCCTTATAAATGTAAGGTTTTAGCTTAAGCCTTTCCCTGTCCTTTGCCAGCTTTGTCTTTTTAGAGCTGAGTGTGACATGCAGTGATGGTGATTTGATACGGTCTCTGCCTTCAGTGTAAATGTCCTGAAGAGACCTGTTGTTACTGGGTAACACGGAGCAGTCGACTGATAAAAAAATATGTCGTTGATTTCTGGAAAGCCTGATTAGCCTTCCTGTAGAAATTGCTGTTCCCATATATCAGACTATAAGTTCTTCGAAGTACAGGGAGTCATTTAGCTTTCATCCTGTATTTGTGATTCCTGATTAAGGCCAGAGGAATAATTCTAACATAAATAAAGACACTACTACTGTCTGAATCTGTGATTTCAAGAGGCTCCTTGCTTTCTGCAGTGAACATCTGCCAAATTAAAGCTGCGATTGAATCAAAAAAAGCTGTTGTTCAATTCCTACCACATTTCACATTTGAGGTTGTGATTTTTATCATTGCTCCATCTTCATCTTTTTCAGAGAAGGAGAAGTTGTTAGTAGAGGCCAGCTGGACAAGATCTTCCCGGGCCATATTAAAATGATTCTGTGGAGTGACAGTCACCTCAATCCAAAGATAATTTCCTGCTCATCACAGCAGAGCAGTCCAAAACCAAAAAGAGTTGTAAGAAAACATCCTTGATAACACTTGAGGAGTAGGAAATACCAAGAGTGATCCAATTTGTTCACTCCATTTCCACCACCTGTTTGTGATAGCGGCACTGCCAAGATCTTCCACAGCACTTGCCTTCTCTCTCACTGCTCTCTCTTTCTTCCCCACGAAGGACAAAGCTGATAGGAAGTCTCTCAGTTGTCTGCAGAGACAGATTTCTGGATTGATTTTAGTCAAATGTCACTCCAGCAGGTTAAAATACAGCATTTTGTTTAAATGGAGAAAAATAAAAATATATACATGACATGTCACCTGCAAAAGAAAATTAAGTCCAGCCTTAAATAGAAGAGAGAAGAAATGTCCTTTAACAGAAGGTTTATTTTACAAAACTGTTCTTTAAATTCATGGAGAGAGACTCTGGCCTGACAAACCAACCCACAGGTTCATGTTCTTGAGGGACATGGCCTTGCAGGTGGCACATGGGGCATGGCTGAAGCCAGCACCTTATGCTCACCTGTTTGCAGACAGATGGACTTTTCCTCATTGTCAGCCTGGCCCTCACGGCCTCTCAGCTGCCCCCCTATGCCTTTCCAAACTTACACCAGGCTTTTCTGAACTTTCAAAAATGAAATTTTAAATTCCATGTTTGAGTGCTGAAAAAATACTATCAGACACCCAAATAACAGGGCTGTTCCCTTGGAAAGGGCATATGGAAGCAATTTTGCCTACCTATTCTCTTGGGCCAAATATTTACAGCAGTAAAGTTTCCAAGATCTGTTCCAGGGTGACTTTGTTCCAGTGCAGAGACATCTGTACAAGATCCTTATGTACATCACGCTACATTTGCATAAGAGGTCTAAGAGAAGAAAGCAGCTATAAAACCTGCAGGGTTATTTACTGTGACAGTAGCATTATGAAATTTCACAACTTGCTGCTCTCATCTTTAACAATTACCATCAATTGGAACCAAAATGCTCCAGGTCTTTCACTGCAATATCAAGCCCTCAGCACAGGAAGCCAAGAGAAACCTCCAACATGAGGCTTTGGGTCTCTCAAAAAGACAGAAAGATACAGAAAGAGGCACCAATCAACAAATGAAGGCAAGAAGGGTGGTTGGGTTCAAGAAGCACACCAGGTGAAACAGAGCTTTCCATGACACTGTCACAACTGGCTTTGTGTTTGTAAGGACAAGCCACAATGTTAGTGCTCCTCATCACCACGAAGGACTAAAAACAGTGTATACGTGTTTGACAGGACTCACACAGGGCTAAAACGTTTCCTTCTTGCTCACTTGTCATGCAGCATCCCCTTCATTCACTGTAGATGTTCCCTTCCTAGAAAATACACTTTGCAGCCGCTCTGGTTTCAGGCCGGCACAGGCAGGTCAGGGGGCACCCTGCCCCGCGCCTGCTGTCAGACCAGCTTTCCTCCTTTTGCCCTGATAAGGGGAATAGGCAGCAGAAAACGCACTATAAATATTAGGAACCATAGAAACCCTTCGGCTCTGACACGGTGTGATGGCAGCGAAGGTGACACACAGCTTGCCGGGTGAGCTGCACAACACTCGGCGCTGTCAGCAGCTCAGCGCTGCCTCCGCTGCTGCCCTCACACGGCGACCCGGAGCTCCCCACAGCTGCGAGCAGCTCTACACTGTGCCCGAGACCCTTGCTTTTACCAGTCCTCTAATGAAGGACCAGCCGCTGAAGTGCCCTCCTACTGAAAACCACCTTTAGGGCCGCGCGCTGGTGGCCTCGGGGCAGTGACCAGGTCACCCCAAGGCAACCCTCTGCTTCACAGCAGCTGAAGCCTCCAGCTTAAAAACTTGCCCTGCTCCGATGCAAGCAGAGAATGACCCTCGGGAAACACACACAAGCCCGGGCACTGATGCCGCGGGGCGGGCAGGGCACGTTCCTCCGGGACAGCGCGGGGAAGCGGCAGCGACAGGCACCGTCTCCCTCCTGCCACCCGGTGCTGGAACGGCACAGAAGCTCCCGGAGCCGCTCCCAGCTCCTGCGAAGCTTCCTATACGCGGCCCGGCTCTTTGCTTTGACAATCGTGCAGGCAAACGTTTTTCGCCGATAGAAACAGGACCAATGTTTGCATTCCCGTCCTGCCTGCAACCCCGCTGGGGCAGCGCTGCGTGACGGGGCCGAGGGGGGAACTGTGAGTCAAAGCAGATGAGCAAGCCAGGATTCCTCAGCGTGCTCTGCAGAGGAGCCCTCGGAGGCTGCCGCCGCACTGCGGGCACCGCGAGTCACTCGCAGCACAGCGAGAGGGACTCGACTGTCACTCACCTTTGGCGCTGCCTTCAACCCCTGCCCGACTTCCTAGACAGGGCATCGTGCGGTGGACGTGTTCCACTCCCCGTCTGGAGGTCACACATCACTATAAACTTATCATGTTGGGAAAAAAAAATTCCTCTGCTTTATTTGTATTGCTGCCATAAGGAGGTTTTGTAGCCCGTGAAATGCAAGCAGGAAATATCCTCCTGCTTTGAAGCCCAGCGCTGAGACACATCAGTGATTGCCTTTATGGTCCTGCAATCCCCGGACTTCAACAGAAACAGGAGTGTTCCTGGCCTAGGAACTTTTGTTTGTTGTAATTACTTCTGTGTAACTATGACTAAAAAATCAGTAGGGTTGTGCTGAACTGCATCTTCTGTGATTTCAGCTGCCCAAAGTGTTTAAGTGAAGCTTCATATCTCAGGCATTAAAGATTCCCTGTAACTTCTGCCTGACCAAAGTGACTATTGATGGGAAGTTTTAGGGTGCATCTGTCTGAATAACTTTGCAGCAGGGGGCATCTCACAGAGGCTTGGCTGGAAATTTATAACCCACAGGGTGAAAGCCTACAAGCCCAGACCTTAACCCCTCCTGCCCAAGAGGGCCAACAGACCTGCTCTGACATGAGCACTGCCCTGGAAAAAAAATAAACCAACAACAATAAAAACAAAAAATCCAAAACAAACAAAACAACCAAAAAGACTCACAACAGTCTCTGCAAATAGGAAGTAACACACATAAACTAATACAGGTGTGAAGCTGTTGCCAACAGACACATCTCTCTGAGCCAGGGCACTGATCCACACTGCTCAGCTCATTGCATCACATTCACACTTTCTCATCAACTTTCTTGGTTGCCACAGTCAGACCTGAGCCCAGGAGGTTTCTGCTGCCCCTGCACTGGGGTGGGAACACCATGACTTCATGGGACATTTTAGAAAATGAAGCAGAGACAAAACCCCCAGAGCTCAGAGCTGCAGATACATGTAACCAACCCAACTGATGCATGTCTCTCCTGCCATTTCTTCACACTCCGTTAAAGGATGACAGCTTCTGGATAGAAAACAGCTGAGTATGTTCATCTTAAACCTGATGTGCCTCTGGCTCACTTCAAAAAATTAGTTAGTTAAGCAGCAAGCTAAAATAACCACTGTTCCCAGGAGACCCTGTGATTCTCCAGATCTGCACAACACACATAAAGAGCTATAACCATATAAAACAGCTATTAGTTTTTCTGGTTAAGAAGCTGAAACCATCAAGGAAAGTCAAAAGGTTAATTAATTAATTACTTTTTTAAAAGGTAGAGATGATCAAGAGGGAATATGCTGTAATACATGCTCACCACACAGGTTCTAGTGTTACCTACAGAAGAGTTTGCTCCAAATATTTCATAGCAGTGACAGAACCACTTTGAGATGATGGTAGGCACTTACATATTGCAGCAATAAAGTAGTGACCTTCTCTGGTGGTGGTCAGAGGGTAAGAGCCAAAGTATGCATTTTTTCTTGAGAGAAAGCAGTTAGAATGATCCTCGTGGGTTCAGTGTCTAACTAGGCTGTGCCAGCAGCCATGCTCCTGCCCTCACACTGCAGCAGTCCAAGGCAAGGGGACTCAAACAGGCTCCACCAGCTCATCACCCCAGCTGGAAGCAATGGATGATCCCACCACGGAGCAAGTATTTGTAAGCCAGGCTCAGCCCTGCTGGCCTGTGAAGGAAGCCTGGGGCCAAGAGCTGCATTGGCAGGGGTTGAGCAGAAGCTTGGGCTGGTGTGTCCCTGTTTAGGAAGCATTATTCCCTGCCAAACTGTGCTGAGCCAGCACCTTCTGAGATGCTGCTGATCTTTTGCATTTATTTTGAATTACATTACCAAATTATTCAATCTTTTCCAGGCCATTAAAAGTAAAGAAAACAAAAAAAAACCCCACCAAACTTGGAGCTATGAGACCTTGAGGGTTGACCCTGGAGGTCATTCTTTGGTGGGCTAACACTGTCAGCCTTATGCCACTCCTGATGGGAAGAGGGAAAAGTATAAATGAGCTCATGGGGGAAGCTGCTTCCAAATGGTTATTTCCAAAGTAAGAATGACAGGACTGTGAGTTCTCATTAGCCAGATTTCCCAGGTAAAACAAGCTGTCCAGACACTAATTGTGCTGGCACCAGACACCTGGCAGCTGTAAGATGTCATGTGGCTCATTTTCAGCAGTTCCACAGAGTGGTTGTTTCTACCAGCACACATACTTTGAACAAGTGCATTTTTCAAATTCTGCTGATTTCAGACTGCTACTACCTGAAAACATCCTCAGGCTGGTTTCTCTCTATGATTTACCCTGTGCCACTGCTTCCCTCAGAGCAGGGGAAATGTGGTAACTGTGTCCCCACTCTGCACTGCTAGTGAAGTGCCAGCTGCCTAACTGCCCCCTCTTATTTTAGTTCTGTAGAGTACCAGGAGATCCCCAGAGGAAGGAAGGAAATAACGAGGCAGGACTTGAAGGTAGAAGGCTTCAGTCCCCTTTCTGGTGATGCTGGAGGGACTCTTGGATGTGCATCCCACCAAGGATGAGACGTGTCAAAGCAGCAGTTACCCTGGACCAGGCATCAGCTGGTTGGTGGGTTATTCCCTCATCCTGCAACACCCTGTAGAAGAAGTGATAAGCATGACCGCATTTGGCCACAGCTTCTACATGAGACATCACGGTGCTGCTACACTAAGAGGAAACCTGCACTGGAGCAGGAAATTGTGAGCATGGCAGCTCTCTGTGTTTCAGAGAAGCAAACAGAAAAAAAGCCAAAGCAGGAATTTATGAAGAGACAGATATGTGCATTAAAGAGTTCAGACAATACTTAATTAGTGCCTAAACAAAATGAAGGATGTAAACAGGACAGAGTGATAGCCACTGGGTCACAGTCCTGCAGCATGGAGAAGCCTCCATGCCATCAACCCCACAGGGAGGTACAGGTCAGAAGGCAGAGCTGGGTACTATTTAAGAAAACAAATGGTAAAGAGAAGTACAGGGAAGCTGGTAGCTGTGGGTATATGGTAAAAGCTTGGAAATTGTTGTAAGTAGGAACCAGTGTAAACAAATTTGTAGGCTGCAGAAGAAGTTGACTTTGAGCATATTGGGAAAGACATATTAAAAGTTAAGCTGATCAGCTAGAAAATGGCAGTTGTTGAAAGTGATTCAGGAAAAGCAGACAGGACCAATGAATATTTTTTGGAGCCATACCATGTGTTGATGAACTCTCTCATCCCCACAGATATTAAAGAAATGTTAAACAGCAGTTACTAATAATAGACACTTCAAAATCAGCAAGTCCAGATGTCACAGTTTTAGCCAATAACCAGGTGACAGATGCTCTCTGTTATTCCCCCACTACATTCTCAAGGGAAGATAAAAAGAGAATATGGGAAAGACTTTAAGGTTGGAGGATAAAAAACAAAGCAAAAACAACCTAGAAAAGGTTTAATGAAGTAATATTAATGATGGTGAAATACAAATATCTACCAATATGTAAACATGGAACCCCCACTCCTCAGTTGGCAGCTCCTTCCTGACCAGAAAAGTCCCAAACCAGACTCAGCAGCAGAAGGAAGTCCAGTGTCCCAATGACAGTCCTCAACTGCCTTAGAGTGACTGAGCTGGTCCTAACCAGGGAGGCAGGAGAAGATGACTTGTCTTGGTGTACAATGTTCTTCTCCAACAAGAAAACACGATGAGGGAGCAGCAGAGGGAGTGATGACAAACAAACAGCCCTCACCTCACCCCAGCCAGCACAACAGCCAGAGAGGAATGATAATTTCAAGAGGGCAATGTGCTGATACAGAGCTGTCTGGATTGTCTGCACACAATAGCCAAGGTGAGATGACATATTTGGAAGCCCAGATAAAGGCAGCATTTACAGGATTGAGGCAATTTGGCCTTGGAAAGAGATTATTCTGAAAAGGACGGGGGTCTCTGTTTATCATCAGCTAGATGCAAGTGCCTACTGCCATTTGTTGTGGCTAATATAATTCTCAGGGAGATCTTGACATGAGCAAGCAGCAATGGGGCTGCTGTAGTACCTTACTCTGTGCTGTTGTTGACCTGCAAGAAAGATGTTGGGCAACTGGAAATGCATAGGAGAAAAGCCATTAGCCTTACGACAGAACTGGAAGAAATGTTTTTACCATACATAGGGTATTTCTGGAGAGTAATCTATTTAATTTACCCCAGGAGAGGCTGAAGAATGGCTTGAGTATGGTCTGCAAGGAGGTACTCAAGAAACAGGACACTGGTGATGGGACAGTCTTGATGGCAGAAGATGTTCTGGGGGGTTAAAGTTGAAACTAGGTAAAATCAGACAAGTAAGAAGATGCACGTATTTGACTTGTCCTGATTACAATCAAGCAGTGTAGCACGACCAAAAACACTCTTATAGAGAGGCAAATCTCTGCAGATAATGGCAAGGCAAAATCTGGGAGTGGATCTGATGAACAGAGAGCAGAGCTGGGAGCCTCTCCGGGCAGTCTGGCTAATGGAGTGGGAAGCTATGACTGAAAAGATGAAATTACAATGCAAAGGCATTGCAGGAGTATCCAAGGGTGTCAAGATTGAGTAATGCATCCAGACTGATGTGTGTGACATTTACCTAGCAGTAATTTGCCATCTCTAGTCACTGATTTCAGTCCTTCATTCTTTAAACACAGTTAATGATTCAGTGGAAGGAAGATTCAGCAAAAGCCCATGAATGCAGCCAACTGATTCTTTCCTTTCACATGTGATCTGCCAAAATCTCTGCCTAAGCAAGAGAAACTTCTGATGTTCAGACAATAGAACTGCAGAAATTTAATTCCTAAAATGGAAAGAAGGAAGAAAAAAACCCCAAAAAACCCCACATGTAAAATAGAAACCTGTGCTTGAGGAGAATTTTCCTTTCCCCTCTTTTGCAAGTAGAGAAAAAAGATTAAGTCCTTTTGTACCCTTGAGACTTCAAGCTCTTTCAGATGAGATTTAATCCCTCAAGAGAGCTGTTGGAAGCTTTTATTCAAGATTTCACAAAACTGAGAGAGAAGCAAGTGCCACTTCAGAGCTCTGTGTTAAGGTAATTGACAGGATAAAGGGAACCAGAGAAAAAGATCCGCATGCTCCCAAACAGACCTAACTGTGCCTGAAAGCACTTGCTTTCCAAACTCATCCCCCAGGCATCCCGGATCCTTGATGTCTTACAGGTGGCACTCAGTAAGAGGCAGCCAGCTACTGCAGACTCTAATTATAGCATGACCTGTTGCTAATTGCTATTTGACTAACCCACTGCTGTTGCATTATCGCACTAAATAAGTAATACCCACTCTCCTCTGGCAGTGCTTACGGAGCTGATTGCCCGTTCAGCCTTGACTCAAAGCTGGAAGCAGCCCTGGTGACACCAGCTGCTCCTGCGGGTGGGATCCCGGAGTGCTGAGGGCAGGAGACAGCCACCACCTTGGCCTACAAGCCAGGACACCATCTCAGCCCAGGTCCTCAGACCTGGAACTGTGAACGGGAGGTGCTGAGGACCCCACAATCATTATTTCATTATTCTAAGTTGCCCCTAAGAAGACACCGAGGGGAATTCACCTCCTTGCCCACCACATCTGTAGGATGCTCCAGCCTATTCAATCCCCTCCTGGTTGCTTCCAGGCACATCCATGGCAGTACAGCAAGTTTAGCAATGCAGAGGACAGTGCAGCACTGCTCTGCAAATTGGGTAGCTATTTATAAAAACACAAAAAAAGTGGCTTTAAAAGTTGCTATTGTGATTTCCTGACACTTTGTACTCCTTTCATGGCATCCAGGGATGCAGGGTGGTGGAGAAGGAGAAGCTGCAGCCTACAGATACAGTTTAGTATTTTGAGACTGCTTTTAAAAACTTCTCTGTGGGTGTTTGCCATAGGATCTTTTTTTACATTTTCTTCACTGCTGCTGAAACATCCAGCTTTTACTCATACTGACACAGTCCATCATAAAGTAAATAAAAAAGCCTACTTGTCCTAAGAACCTGCAAAGTACTAAATTAGCCAAAAATAAATGTTCTTGTTGGGAAACAAGTTCCAGGTGTGTCTGCCAGACTCCTTCCACCCAAAGCTGCAGTATTTAATGGTCCACAACACAGCCTGGATACAAGGAAAGAATTTCACTGTTGTTGAAACAAAGACAGATAATGGCTCAAGAGGCATCCTCATCCACACTTCTAGGACATGTTTCCCAAGGCTGGAAGAGAAAGTCAGCAGGGGCTTGGTTGACATGATGCTAATGGGAAATCTTCAGTCCCTGCCAGAACTTCCTCAGGACATGGGTGTGAGCAGAGTTGGAACACTATAGGAAGAGCCACAAGGAAAGTACAAATATAGAGGCTTTGCATGTGCATCTTCCTTATGCACAGCCAATAAATGTTGCTGGCAAAAGATGGCTGAGTCACTTTTCTTAAGAAGTTTTCATCCTCCCTCCATCATCTGCTATTACTTGGACAGGTACATCATACTATTTTGTGGGTCTCCTGCACCCCTGGGAAAGCAATTTATGCATCCAGTACCTATTTCCCCTTCCATCTTTTTTATCCATTTAAATAGAAACTTATTGGGGATGGGACAGTGTTAATGCAGCTTTGGCATTCTTGAAGCACCAGAAAACAAACAGGCCAGACAGTGAACCCATCAGGCCTGAGAAGGGCTCTTAGGGCAAGTCCTCCATGAAAGTGGCCCAGGCAGGAACCTTAATCTTAGAGTTGCCCTGACAGCTACTGCTCCTTAATCACGCTACGCTGCCTCTGTGGGGCAGAACTGAGGGCTCCCTGAGTTTCTCTTGTGGGAAGAGTCAACAGGATCTATACAGAGAACACTGTGGGGACTTGAGCTAAACTCAGAGAATATATCTCTCCCAGGGGGGTCTAAGTCTTGCTAGCCCCCAGAAGGGATCTGGCAGCAAATACAAATCTTTCCCACCCTTGGTTCTGACTTGAGACTTGGCAGTACCCACCCACGTGTTCTTGCCAGCTCCAATGTCCTGACAGACCGAGTTCCCATCTCACAGTTGTGTCATGTGTCTGGATAAATTATCTGAGAGGAAAGGGCAGTGTTTAACTGAAATGAAGAAATGTAAGAACAGCTTCAAAAGTATAAACACAAGCTCTCCCGAAGAGCTGTAGAGGCAAACCAGGTACAGCTCCTCTCCAGCCTGTTCTCCCCAGCCTTCCTGTCTCACAACTAGGTTTTCTAGTCTAAGTGGGAAGAAAGGGTTGCACCCTCTCCCATCTCCAGCAATATTACACTTTCTCAATGGGCCCTAACTTGCCTTTTCAAGAAATTATTCCTTTGGGGGAAAAAATTTAAATCCTTAAATATAGAGTTGATTCTCCCACTACATCAATCAATTTTATTTCCTTCACTAAAACCCAATGTGATTTCCACCAGCACAAGAGGTCCAGCCAACAGTAGTATGACCATAACCTCTCTGTAAATCTCTTAGAAATTAATTGTAGCTCACAGATCTCTGAGTGCTGGTATAAATTTATTGATTTTTATCACAGCTATGGATGTTAGTATTATGTATTCATCACAAAGTTTATGTGAACAGAAACCCCTACATACTCACTTTAACATCAATATTCATCATTTCTCATTCTCAGAACTACATCATTCTCAGTTTCTTAGGTTGGGTTGTGCCTGTTCTCTGTGCTCAGCAGCATGGAAGGAGTAAAGACAAAAGAACCCATGAATTTAAGGTTTTCAGCAACACAAACATCTTCCTCCCATCCTCTCTTTCTTTCCTGAAAGCAGGGGAAGGTGCTCCCTCAGGTGTGACTCCGTGAGAGCACAGACCTGCGAACTGTTTGTTGGACTGTGCAGAGCATCAAAAGGAAATGTCAGAGAGATCTCCAAGATCCCTTTTCAGTGAGGCCAGGTTTTGATGTCTGTGCTCAGAGCAGAGAGTACTTTATCTCTGAAGCAGTGATGTTCAAAGCTGTGTTAAAGAGGGAGATACTGGTCGATCACCAGCTCACTCCCCCCTGTCCCAGCCAGTGCCTCTGCTGCTCCACCATATCCCCTCCCCATTGCTAAAAACCTTCTTCATTAAAAGCAATAGATTGGGAATTCAATTTTCTCTTTGCGTGGCAGGAAATTACACCAGATCCTGCTACGAATGATCCAGAAGAGAAGTTTCAGCTCACTGAGTGCAAGTCACTGTCTGCCGCAGGAGGGACGCGCTGGCAGCTCCAAGTGCTGAATGAGAATAGCTCGGCCTTTGTCATGCTCCTTACCTCTGTTCACTCGAGGAATTCATAGGCAGCAATCAGAGGCTTTCCTGCCTGTTTTTCAACACAGCTCATCAGAAATTGGGATATAGTTGGGGAAAGGGCAGGGAAGAGAGAGTCTGAGATGTGATGAGAGAACTAATCCATCCTCAGAAGAGGAACTGATTTTGCTTTTTTTTTTTTTTCCCCTGCTTATTTTACAGTAAATAAAAAAATAAGGAAGATTGCTGAAAATGTGTCCATTCAGGCAGCAGCTGAATTCCCTGCTAATTGCTTTGGGATGGTAAGGGAGGAGAGAAAGTGTTGGGACATTACAATAAGCAGTAAGTGGTGTGACTGGTGACTACCCAAAACCTTGCGGCTGCACGTACATCACTAATGATAGAAATCAGAGAAGCGTTCTTATAAGAGCCCCTTATTTAGTGAGTGATGGTCAACACTTAGAAAAAAATAAAATTCCATGTTAGAGAGAAGTGGCAAGTCATTTATCATGGCATTTATCTTGGCTGAACAAACAGTGCCTGCACTCTGCTCCCCAGCTTGTCCCTGCAGCAGGCTCCTGGGCAATGCTGCTCCTGCAGCCCAGCACCTCCCCAGCCACCTGCTCACCCAGGGGGTGACTGTCCCACCTGGCTGGGGACAGGAGCCAGCTAAGGATAGTGTCAAAAACAGCATTGCCAAAGCCCACCATGAGAAGGAGCAGCACAAGTAAGATAAACCCTTGTCATGCACTAAGTCTGTCTTTGTTCCTCTGCCTCCCGGATAGTCTGGATTTACAGGGAGAGGAAAGCTGCTAGGAAACACATGCTGAAGAAGCACCAGGAGATATTTGGATAGGCACCCTGGATGCACTCAGGAAGGAGGCAGAAGTACCTAGGGTTACAATGCACCCTTTGAAAAACAGCTGTGGCAACAAACACAAAGTGCGCCTGTATAGGAAAGCACGAAACTCTGAACTGGGACAACCTCCTCCCCTGTTATCTGTATCTTTGGTTTATTATCATTAACTAAGCTTTTGATTCAAAGGAAGAATATCCTAATGGGAAACAGCACCAAAATCTTTTGTCATCACCAACTTGCCAGATCCAATAAAACCTTTGATCACCATCAAGTCTGCAGATCCAGTAAGCAAAAAGGTTTTTCCCATGGGTTTTCTTTGTGATTTTGGCTTATACTGAAAACAGACTTTTCCCAAAGGAAGTTTCCATTTGTCACTTAAAAAAATCCCCATTATCAAGAAAATCCACTTGGTCTGTCATTTAGTTGTTTCAGCTCCACAATTCTCTTCAGACAGACTGTAAAACAGATTCTCAGGGCATGGAGAGAAATATCAGATGGAGAAGAGGGCTGGGAGAGCCCCGGGGAGCTGTTCAATCAGAACCAACCGTATTTTAACCTGCTGTAGATGCCATCTGAGGATGGAGATACCATGTTCCCTTATGCAGTCGTCCAGGGGGAGTACATGTAGGGATTATTCTAAATCCTTCTTGCTGCATTTTATTGCTATGACTTCTTTTCTTACCCCCAAGAGGCACCAAGAGCTGTTTATTACCCCCTTTCTGCAGACACTCCTGCATCTGAAGAGCAGCACCATAAAGCTGCCCCTGGCTGTGCTGACACCAACCCTGAGCCCAGCCTTCCCCAGCTCTACTCCTCTCTCCTGCTGTCTGAAATCTCTCCCTCATCCCCCCTGCACCTTGCCTGAAGTGCCATTTCCAAATCTGAAACGAGTGCTGAGAGGAAGGACTGAGAGGAAGGGCTGAGAGGAAGGACTCCTCCCCCTGCTTCACACATCACATTCTCATTCTCCTTCATCAGTGCTGCTTTGGGGTTTTTCAGCATTAGTTGGCATGGTTTGTTGATTCCCTGTTTTCTGTGTATCACTTCCATGTCCCTTCCCATGCAATACCTTTCCAAACTATCATTCTCCATCCACTTCTCATGCAGTCAGTGCTTCCTGCCTCAGCACAGCTCATCATCACCGCATCCATCAATCTTCATGTGAAGATGCTTCCCTGACAGAGCTACCCTGTGCTGAATACAGCGTGAGTTCCAGAGGAAGCCTCAGGAGAGAGATTTCTGAGTTTTGTACATGATCCATCTTCATAACCTCTCAGTCAGGAGGTGTGGGCACGCAGGGGTGCTAAGCTTGGCCCACACTGTGGGCTGATAGCAAGCAGACTCTGCACCCAGTTCCTGACATGAGACATGTGCACCTCCTCCACCTGGGGTATGAAAACATGTCACCAAGAGCTCATGCTCATAATGACTTCCTGCAAATTTTCATGGTTCAGGACTGAATTCAAGTGGAGTGGGCCACCCTGCAGAGGCCATCACATGGCCAACATGCCAGGGGAAGTGGCAGATTTCTGCAGACACCCTTGGTTCCCCAGAGGGAAGCCTGCCACATACTAGGAAAAGCTCAGCAGAAACCCTCACACAGTGAGATCTTCAAATCTGTTTAGGAAAACTGTCTGTGTTTATAATCAAGGCTGGATGTATGACTGTGGCTTCATGTTCATTCATACAAGATGTGCACACTCCTGGCAGTGAAAATGGCATCTTGGTTTTGACATTGAGCCCAAGATCTCATTCTCCTTACATGGCCAAGCAAATGACACCACATTCATCCAGCCTTTTACTCCATCCCAGAACTGTGCTGGCTGAAGGACACACAACATCTGATCCAGCACACAGCCTGCCTGGACAAAATCCAACCCATTTAAGAGTGTTTTGACAAACTTAGATGACAGAGAGGACATGCAACAACTTGGTGCTCTGTGTTTCTGACAAGGCGCTTGGTGTCATCAGCCTGAATTTGTCCACATGTGGGAGCACAGCTTCACCAGACCTGAAGACCTAACTTCACACACAGCCCTTTGCTGTAGAATTTGGAGGACAATGTTTCCCAGACCTCCCAGCCACCCTGAGCACTGTTAGTTATGGCTTAGCATTGCTTGCAAAGGCCAGATAGATGAGGAGACAAGTTTCTAAGAGAAGAGGCTCCAGATAGTCTGGCAGTGCCTCCCAACAGCAGAGCAGTGGAGCAGATAAAGAGCCCGTGCCTTCCTGAAGCCAAGCAGAACAGAAATCCTAATTCACTTGTTGTTTAAAAAAAAAAAAAAAGGGGGGGGGGAGGGTGGAGGGAGAGGACGGGGAAATGAATTTAAGCTTTAGCTAGGTTTTTAGTGCCCAAATAAAGCTCCTGTAGAAGGATGGCCAAAGTAGAGCTGAATGGATGAAGACCTTTTCCCATGAAGCCTCCACAAGCAGTGTGAACAACCCATCTCACTGCCATAAAAGGAGGGAATCAGCTTTGTTCTGTACTCCATAGCAAGCCCAACAAATGCTCTGGAATTTAAATGAGAAATCCTTTTTGGTGTTGCCCACCCATCTCTTGCTTCCCTATACAACGGGAAGAAGGAAATTTATGTTAAAAGCAGGTTCCTCCATGAGTTTTACAACCACACAGAGCACACCTTTCTCCCTTTGCTGAGCTTGGGAGGTCTCACAGGACACAGAGGTTGGTGGGTGCTTCATGGGAGCAAAAAGGTCCACCTGAAATGGGCTGGACACAAACTCCTGGAGGAAGACAACCTTTGGGGCCATAAGGACGGTGGGCAGATCTTTGTACATGGAGGCTGTGACAAGGGGAGCAGCAGAAAGCCTCCTGTGTGCCTCCTCCTGTGCCACAGCTCTCTGGGGAGATGAAAAGCATCTTCTCACCTTCCCTCTCTGCATCCTTGCTCCACCACACTGCAGCATCTGCCATCAGTGCCAGGAACCCCCGTGCCTGGCCCTGCCTGTCACTGAGCCTTACTTTAGCCTGGGCTTCAGCTTCAGTGAAGTATGCACTGTGTTTGCCATTTTTCTTTTGCAGATGTCTTTGGGGCCCTTTTCTTGCTCTTGTTGCCTTTTAGCTGGCCTTTTTTTAATCTTCATCTCCTAAAAATATCCTCATGTGCAAAGATCAGAGCTTTCAGTCTCTCTTGGGTTGTCTAATTCTGGATCTTTGATCTGTACTGTCATTACAATTTATTTAATTAATTTTGTGGGTTTGTTTTTAAATAAACAAAAACTGTAATAATTAATATGTTAATGTGTGGGGACCCAAAGAGCAGGATCAGGTGTTTGCTAAAGAAGAGGGATGTGGCTGTGGAAGGGAGAGTAATTGGCTGGGAAATGCTATGGAGCTAAACATCCCAGAGTACATCCCAGCTCATCTGTCAGGCAGTGAGGCCAAGCGGGGAGGCAGGGAGCTCTCAGGATGAGGATAAACATGGATGAGCCAAAGATGCAGTCAATCTGCTGTCACCATTATCATTCTTGCTGACAATAAATAACAGGGTGTGCTGGCAGATCACAGCCCCACGCACCATCGCAGTGCCCCACAGCAGGAACCTTTGGCTCCCACTTACACTTCATCTGCTTCCATGCTTTTCCCTTGCAGCTCTGCCTGGGCAAGAGAATCCTCGTGCAGGGCTCTGGCAGTGGAGGGCAGCACAGGGATTAACAAAACAGGACAGGAGGACACAAGATGTGCCCCCTCATCCTGCACAGCAACCACCCACCAAGGCAAGGTGGGTGTCCCCCAAGTATAGGTAGAAGAGGGGAAAGGTCTGGGACTATGTTACATCACACTTGAAACATACGATTATCCAATTTATCCAAGAAATACAAAGTAACCTGAAACATAAATTAGATTTCAAAGCCTGTTTCCTTCCTCACCCAGCAAGTGTCAGCATCCCCAGCAGAGATGACTGATCACTTGGCAAATGTGCTTGCATGGTGAATGTCATGGAACAAAGCTCAAGGAAAGGGGAATCTCCCTTTAACTGAGAGGCAAGGGGTGAAAATGGTGCTCAAGTGCTCTGCTCTTTCCCTCTCCACCTAAGTAGGGCAGGTTGGACTAACATATTTTGCAGCCAAGTTCTACTGCAGCAAGCAGGACTGCAGGATTCCAGCTGCCAGGAAGCACTGACCCATTTCAAATACAAACACTCTCAGGTCTTCATTCTTTTGACAGTTCTACCTTCATGAGTACACTGAAAAAAAGGCCCCACTCTAAATCCTTCTTTCTAAAAAAATAGTTAATTTGAAGAAGCTGGACTTAAAGTTAGATGTAATTCCCTTTGAAGTCTCACATGGAATCCATTGGAAGCACAATTTGCTGAGTAGGTTTTTTTCATGCAACTTGTAGGATGTGTAGTCCAGCAGCTGCCCAGGGAAGGGCCCTGCAAAATGGGGAGCAATCACAGCTATGGCCATGGGAGAGCCTCAGGGGTTAATGACTTGGTTTAGTGAGGGAAAGACAGAACTGGAGTCTCTGTGCTGCCCTTGGTAACCTTGGCTGTCCTGGGTAAACTGTTCCACTTGGTTTCTTCCACAGGACAACACCCTGCCCCTATTTCAAGGGCTTGCTGGGAGTATGAAGGGGAATTTAGTCAGGGCTCTGTGATGCTCATGATGACAAGAAAGGAAGGAGCCAAAGCTCAGCACTGGCTGCCTGACTTGTTTTTCTTCTGTGAGCTAATAATTTACCTTGGACATAGGTCTTCAGAGGAGAACAACAGACTGTCACTCGCAGGTCTCACACACGGTCATATCTCATGAAGAGCCCATTTTTCTCCTCTCTTTTAGCAGTTTTTTCCTTCAGTGGTAATGACCACCCAATGGACCAGGGAAATCCAAAACTGAATGGGCAGAAGAAAGGAAATTTCCTTCCTCAGATTTCCTACTTTCCTGGTTATTTCTTAATCATCATTGTCCAAGAAATGCTTGCTTCATTTCATTAAATGTAAACAGAAGTCAGATGGGGCTGGTTGATTAATGAGTTATAATAGAGGGGATCCAATCAATAGGATCATGCAGCATGAAAAAAAATCATCCACTCATACAAGGCCTCATTGCAATTAGTTTTTAAACAGCTCCTGTGATTTCCCCCTGATGAGCAACACTCATAAACTCATACCAGCAGCAAGATGCTTACTTTGCACTTCTGACATGCATCTATTCCTGGCTCCCATTGGAAGAGTTGGGAAGTTACAGATGCTGAATTACCTGTGTCTCTGAGAGCAAGTCCATGTGTGACGTGACCTGAACATCAGATCCAAGGACGTGGGTAACTCCAGAATGGAAAGTAGATGAAAGCAAAGAATAGGAAGGAAAGGGAGAGTCATCTACCACCAACAGCAACAGGCTTCAACAACTGCCTCATACTGCTTGCACAGTCAGGCTCTCTGCCACAGGTCCTGTTTTATTTTCACCAAACTCTCACCCAGCCTCCTCAGAGGGAGGGCAGAGGGGCGAAGTCCAGGGACATTTGCACACCACAAACAAATCCAACCCAGAAGAGTCTCTTGTGCCACACAACAGGTGTCTCACAGCATGCTGACTGCATTCTCCCTTCTCAGATAAAAAAAGTCTTCTTTTTCTAAAAGCCATTTATTTTTTTAGAACCCTCCTAGAATTAAGCAGGGCACTGCAAGGCCCAAATATTCAGTCACCTGCTACCTGCCCTGTCCAGCCACTTCCTCCTTCTCTGCCCCTCCAGGCACAAAGGGCTGTGCACATCAAAGCATTTACTGACTTAGGCAGCCTGTGGAAGTCAAGAAAAATTTCCATTTCACTGCATGTTCTGGGGCTTTATGGCATACCCTAAAGCTCTGAAGTGAACCTGGCTGCTCCACCTCACTGGCTGTGGAGAGGTGTCCTAGAGGCTGCTGTGCTCTGGCCACATTGCAAGCAAGAAGCTGAAGCATCAAAATTCTCCTATTTCATCTTGCTGGCAGTAGCAGGATACCAGTAATTTGCCTAAGGTTACACAGGACAGACCTGCAAGATGCTCCTAAACATTAATCAGGCAGCAGACACCATCCCTATGGCAATGAATTAACTCTCTCAGCTTCATCCCAGAAAATACAGGCTTTGGAGTAAATCCTGGAAGGTCTCCCAGGACCTTGTGATTTCTAACACTTAGCATGTGCCCATTTCTACTAAATTTGGTCAGCTCAGCTCCTGGTGAAGGAGGGCACAAACTGCACTGGGGATGGGGAAGGCAGAGGAGAGGAGCTGCCTGGCAGGGAGGACAGCACCACCACTCAGGAGGGGGGCTCTGAAGTCTGGCTCTTCTCTGGTAGCTCACCCACACTCAGGTTCCAGTGACCTGGCCATCCCCAGGAGGACACCACAGTGCCAGTGTCATCTTTTCATCATCCCACACATCCCTGTTCACCTTCTGCCCAGTAAACAGGACCTCAGTTCGCAAGGTGCCCTGCTAATTCCAACAGCCACGCTCACAAAGTGAGGCACAACACAGCATGCCAGGTCTGGTGTCCGGCAGGAAGCCCTGAGTCTCTTCTCTCCCCATACGTGCTCTACCTGGCACTGCACCAACCTGAAGAAGACTATGTGTCTTTTCATAGAACAAAACTCGCAAGTACAACCTGGAGTTTGCCCTAAGAAGGCAAAGAAGGGGTCAGACCACTGCCTGAAATAATTTCCTTTCATTCTGTCCTTCCAGACACTGTTATATGGGTTGTTTGGAAATCCTCACAGTCAAGTGAGGATTTAAACAGGGTTTGGGTTTTTTTGTCTTCTATTATTATTATTAAAGAAAACAACTGGTTTATTTCTCTTCTGTTATTCCCCATCTGATATTTTGGAATTAATCACAAAGACATTTCCTTAGCTACATTTTTTCTTTTGTTTGTGTCTTTCTTTTGTAGGTAGGAGAGCTGACAAGACGATCAGATAAATCCTTCTCTGGCTTTAAAAATCTGTAAATTAAATTAGTGATAATATTACTGTCAGGGTGGGCAAGATATTTGACCCTAGAATCTCTTTTTCCATGGACAAGCATCCTTTCACTGGCATGAATCAGTGCAGTGTCACCCTAACACAGAGTATCTCACCTGTGCCACGGACAGTGCTAGACCACAGGCAAGCAGCTGAGGTTCTGCAGAACAGGGGTTTATACAAGGTCCTGCTGCTAACCACCACCAAGGGTTTAGAGAAGTCTGCTTTTCTCTCAGAATTCTTTCTAAAAGAATGAAGTAACAGCACTGCTGTCTTCAGTAAAGCGTACAAAGTAAAACATGCACTAGGTTGAGACCAAAGAATTATCATAAATGACACTTTATGCTACTTGACTACTTGGCCAATACTTTTTCTCACCTGAAGTCTAGTGATAGCAACAGCAGACAGTACTTCTTGCCAGGGAGAAGGGTGACTTGAAGAATAACCCAATGCTGGAGTTTAATCTAACACTCTCTTTTCCTTTTATGATGCTACCATTTGAAACCAGCACAGGAGTTACCCTGGACATAGATTCTGTTGATTCCCAACGTGCTTGGAAGATGCCTTCTCTTAATCTTTAACCCTCCTTCCCATTACTACCTCACTGATTCCTTTAGCTTCCCTTATCAGACACCTACATGTTCCAACTTCTGATTTATATTCATTGCTATTACCTTCCCTTATTTTTCTGGTGATAATGTTGATGGGTTGGGTTCAATTTTATTTCCTTTTTCCTTCTCTGCTGAATGATAAAAATTTTGCTTGGTAGTTTTTCCTGTTAGGGAAAACATGTTTTATAACATGCTCATGGAGGGCCCATAAAACAGAAGTACATTCTGCTGCTTTGACTCATCTAAAAATCAGCTGCATCCTTCAAGTCCCCTCAGGGAGACCTATGAAAAAAGCTTTAATGGTGGCATCTGTGACCTTTCTAATGTTAAATCAGCCATGGTACACCATAAAATAGATGGATTCATTTGTTGCCATCCTTCAGTCCAAACTAACCCTTCTGCATTTGAAGACAGTAATTGTGATGCTTTCCACAGATGCTATGAGAGTAGCTGCTCAGGTGCTGAAAGGGATAATGTCAGAGTTTACACATTTCAAGGACTTTAAAGCATAAAGGTGGAAACCTTCAGGCAGGTCTAGCCACAGCATGGGTGTCTGCAGGGCTGCCAGAGCCCAATGGCAGCAAGAGTCAGACACTGGTGCTGTGCCCCAAGCGCTGAGAATAAGAGAGGAGGACACAGTTAAGAGGTTTGTTTCTGAAGACAAAGAACCTGACAAGGATCCTGAGCCTGGGTTTCCACTGGGAGAGATGCCCTGCAGAAGAACATGGGGAACTTCTGGCCCAAGCAAGAGCTGACTGTGCCTCACCTCCCTTTAATGTATGGCATCAAATCTGTCTCCATGGGAACTATAATAAGGGCAGAACTTCTCTGTGCCATCTCCAACTGAAAGGACGGGGGGGGTGTGGAAATCAAAGAAAATAACAAGCCTCACAGCAACGTGATTGTGAGCAAAGAGAGCCTGGGCAGGTCACGTGCCCCCCATCACCCCATGCCAGCCCTTCATTTTGCTGGCTCTAAGCTGGGCCCAGGCCCCTGCCCCATTGCTCTGCCTCAGCCCCCAGCAGCCCTGGTGCCCTGGTGCCCATGGCTGTGCTGCTGCTGTGCATGACTCTGTCCCCACCAGAGATCAGGAGACATGCACCGAGTTAGGGAGGGAGGCAAAGGAAGCAGGGGGATGCAGCTGGAATGGGTGCATGTGGGTGTGGGACAACGCAGGCTTGATTTTTGGAGGTGTTGAGCCCACGCAGAGCTCACTGACTTTAAACAATGCTGTGGGTGCAAGTACTTTTACAGGAGGAGGAGATGAGGGAAGGGTGGAGTAGGTGGCGATGAGATATGGAAGGCAGGGCACTGGAACAGGCTGCCCAGAGAGGTTGTGGAGTCTCCTTCGCTGGAGACATTCAAAACCTGCCTGGACACATTCCTGTGTGATGTGCTCTGGGTGACCCTGCTCTGGCAGGGGGGTTGGACCAGATGATCTTTTGAGGTCCCTTCCAACCCCTAAGATTCTGTGATTCTGTGAACTCCTGCCTCGGCTCTGTGAAATACACATGCAGAGATCTTGCGAGCAAAGGGGAGAACCCAGAAGAAAATGCTCTCCTCCCTGCTTGACTTTGTGCAACAGGTTCAGATCCAACCCCCACTGCACCAGACAAAACCAAGCCATGGCTCTGTAAAACCCAGATCAACTGTGAACAAGCAAACCCTCCTGTCTCATATCCATGCATTAGGACATGGGAAAAACACCCAAGCATCACCAGCATGGGTCAGCAAGCAGCTTTTCACCATTATCTTCCCATCCCAGCCTGGAGACAGGACTCAGCTGGGCTGTCACTGCACCCCAGCACCACCATACCCTGGGCTGAGGGGTGAGCCTGAGAGAACACCTGCCACCCTACCACTCATTTCCACCAGCCCACAAACCACTGGGTGAATGCACCTCCCACTATTTTCTCTAATTGTTCCCCTAATCTCATAAAATTGTCAAAGTTCAATTTATCTTCTTACAGAGTAATTTGCTTTCCACCATGCATTGCTGGCTGTGTCTCTCACCATAATGCACGTGTCTGCAGCCACTCAAATGCATTAGGGTTGAGGAGGGGCCCGAATTAGATTATTTGTTCTAATAAAAATAAGTCTAATGGAATTACACAACAAGACCAGATGAAAGTCAGCTGCTTCGAAAATACTGGTTTCAGTTTCATGTTAGCTGAGAAAACAAGCCTACAGGTCATCCCACTCCCATCTCCTGACCCACGCATTAAGGCTCCTGTGGAAGGTTAAACCACTGCACCAGCTGAGGCAAAAGTTAGATCACACTGACAACCACCAGCTTTTTCAGAAAAAAAGGCAGTCCCACAAGAAAATGAAGCAGGGAGAACAGAGAACCCCAGGGAACAGAAATGCCAGGAACAAAAAGTGAAAGCCACAAAGCTCTTTCCCCCTCTTCCCCATAAACTGCATCAGAACGAGCTTCTTCACACCTCAATGCAGCCCACCCAGCAAAACACCTGCAGTCACAAGTGCCCACAGAGCAGCAAGGTCACAGCTGCAGCTGGCCCTAAGCTCAGTGTGGTTTTTAGCTTTCCTATGGCTTCACTCCTACACACACACAGGAGGCAGGAGCAGAAGATACACCAGCATTCAGTCTTCTGGAGATCTAAAGGAACTGCCCTGCTTTCCAACCCCAGAAAGAATTCATGCATGGTGAGAACTGGTGTCACATTTTTTTTTCCTGCATCAGCACAGAGGAAGAATCAGATGATACAACAGCTGAGGGCAAGAGTGTAGACTTCCAGTGCATGCCTGAAGGTAGAATTTGCCATCACCAGTTGAGCCCAGTAGGGTGAAAATTTTGGGAGTCAGTGGAGGGTAAGCAGAAGTGGGTTCCCTGCTCCTCAGCATCCTCACAGTCAGTGTTCAGAGTGAAAACCAAGTTGCCAAAGAAATGTCTATACCACTTAAATTGGTGTATTGGTCTCCTTAAACTTGGAGATTTTTTTAAGAGGCTACCTGAGGAATCAAGCACAGGGAACTTCACATCAGAACAGAGAACTGTCTCTAACACAGCACACCACAACATCTTTTTCAGCAACTGGGCCAGGGAAGCCATAAGTGGATAATTGATTAGTAGTTTTCCCATGAGGGAAGATCTTCTTTAACCCTCAGGTGCTTAGTGATCATCATGCTCTGACACATGAGGCTGTATTGACTTAGCACACTCTCATCCCAGATGTTTAGCTGCAGAATTCTCTGTATCTATACTCACATTCACTGCAGTTCTCGTGCCAGCCCAGGCAGCTAAAATCAGCCTGGCTCCTCAAAGAAATTACTGAGATTACTTCCATTTACCCAAGCTTGGCATCTGTATCTCTGAGCCAACCCAGACACGAGGCCTTTACTCAGCCCACTTCTCTGCTCCTCTACATTAGCAAGTGGTGGAAGGACAGACTCCCCTGCTTTTCACTCAAATGACAGCTTTGGTTTCAAACACAAGCCCACGAGGAAGATTTCCATATTGTGTAGTATGACAGTTGGATTTAAAAGGCAATATGTTGCCTCCTCACACCTTCTCAGCATATATTTCACACCCTTCATTTGCTCCTTCTACAGTGAGGGAGGTGGTAGGAAGCATGGTCAGTCCACACAGAGGACACCGGCATCCTCACCTCAAGGCACTCAGCTCTTTCCTCCATCCTGGTGTACCAGAGCACCAGGATCTGGATTCCCCCAAGCCTTCCACATCCCCACAGGCACTGCCTCCTGCTGTCCCCAGCCCAGGAGCAGAGGAGGGCAGGAAAGCATGAGACCCAAGGTGTCCACAAAGGAGAGGTGGGGAATTCCCGTCTCCTCTTCAACGCCCCTCTCACCACACCCTGCCTGCAGCCCCACATCAAACCACGTCTCCCTTGCATTCATCTGGCAACCCCTTTCTCCAGGTCCAAGCAGACAGTTCTAACCCAAAGGACTCAGACCCATGCTGGCAGGCACCCTTAAAGCAGAGGAGGACCTTGCTCTTCAACCTGCCTCAGGTTTCCCAGACATAGGGACTACTTGGAAAAGGGGAGCAAATGTGGAAAACTTGAGGCATGCCAACTGGCTCCAGAGGGTGGATAGGAGGAGGTGGGGGAAAACCACTGATGGCACTCACAGGAACACAGTTGGTGCAGAGGAGCTGCATGTACAATTGGAGACTTCCTAGAGGGCTTTAATGAGCCAACAAGCTCAGTCAGCACACTTGTTCCTCGTACTTTTCAATCACTGTTTACAAAGTCCTGTGGAAATTAAACTATTTATGTCTATCCCCAGTGGGGGACCGTTTAAGGAAATAATAACATAAACATACCTTGGTCTGAAAGTACTTATTTAGGCAAACACACACATTCACTCCTATGTTTGTTTTTCAACGGCAATACTGGACAGTATTGACAGTGTCGAGGTCAGGCTGGGAGAGGAGAAAGGAAGCCGTGAAGACCTTTTCCGAGGAGAGGAAGGCTGCTGCTGCTCCTTGCACATCGCACCAGTTCCCTCTCCTGGCTAGAACACTGCGGTGAGCTGGGTCCCCCTGCCTGGGAGCAGGAGTGGGTACACTGGCAGCTCCCCCATTTCTGGTCTCCCCCCAAAAAGTGGTACTGCACAGACCACTGCAACCTCCTGAGATGTCCAGCTTTCCCTGGAGAGTAACCTCAGCCACGCTACCCATCATCTGCTATTACAATGATAAACTCCAAGTCATCTCCTAAAAATACTCTACCTTACCGTTGCTATCCCGAGCTAAAACTGCTGTAACACAGGAGGCAAAAAACCACATTGTCCTTCAAGAAAACCTAGGCAGCATCCCCATCAAAAGTATTTTCTTTTAAAAAAGAAATGAAGCCATAATGACATCAGACACTTCAAAGCAGTGTCCAGGCATGGCTGTCTGGGAGCTTAGCCCTGGCAAACCAGGACCTAGCTGCTTCCTCGCTGCCCTGAAGCAGCAGAAACTTGCAGCTGTGTAATGTTTTAATTACTCACCCCTTCTATGAAGTCTCCAGGAGGGAAGTTTGTTTTGGAGTTAGGAAAGATGCCTCGAGGGTTTGAGGAAATGACATCAGTTTTTCATTCACAGAACCAGCTCTGTCTCCTGGCGTCAGACCCACAAACTGGCTTTACTCACAGTACCTGAACCCAAGCCTTCCCCAGGAGCAGGACTCCCGCTAAGTTTCCTCGGCTCCGGAGTGAGTCTGAGCAAGGCTGGTGTTCAAGCAGCAACGAAACGCTCAGCCTCAGCGACACGATCTTGAATGGGATACAGAGCTTGAATAGCTCGGATGTGATAGGGAAAGCTTTGCACCACGATTCCGGGACACGACTGTCAGAGCACAGAGCTGTCCGAACCCCACATAGTTCCATCCCTGGAAAATACCTTCCTTCAGCGCCTTCGCTCCAGGGAAGTTTCCTACCCCTGCAGAGCCCGACGAGCCTCTCTGCCCGGCGGCTTCCTCTGTGGCACAGGGCTCCTGCTCTGCCCCAGCCACAAGAACGTGTTTTGCTTTCCTGCCATGGCTACTGATAATTCCAGCAGTTTGCTGAATCCCAGGAGTTGAACAGACGCGGTGGCAGCAAAGCTGCCCGGCACACAGGCTGGTAACAGGCACCGGTACCAAACCCCCGCACCCAGCCGGCCGCCTGTGCGATCACACACACCCCGACCTCCCCGCAGCTACACCAGCAACCGCACCAGCCCGTGCCGAAGCCGTGGGCACTCACGGGTACCCACACCCCCGCGCACGCCGCGGAGCGGGGCTCCTCTCCTCCGGGATGCCCGCTGCTGCTCCAGCCACTCACACCGACCCGGGCACGCCTGCTCCCGCAGCCCCGCAGCAGGGCACGGCGTGAGCCAAGCCCGCCACACGCCCGCCTCACGCAGCCTGCTCGGGGCAGCTCCGTGGGGCCCGGCGCGGGCAGGGGGGCTGCGGGGCGGCCAGCAGCGAACCCCTGCCCCGCCGGAGCCCCGCTCCGCCCGCCCGCAGCCAGGTGCGCTCCGCCTCCCACCGCCCCCCGGCCCGCCCCGGGGGGGCAATCCCTTACCATGGCTGTGCCGGGGGGCTCCGGCTCCCCGGGAGCGCCTCCTCATGGCGGCGGGGCAGGACGGGGCAGGTCGGGGCAGGTCGGACCTCCCGGGCCGCTCTCCGCCGCGCTGCGGGGCGGGGGGACCGCGCTCTCCGCCCGCGGGGATGCGGCGCTGCCTGCCCAGGCGCGGCGGCTGCTCCCGCCCCGCTCCGCGGGAGCGCCCGCCCCGCACGCCCCGCCCCGGCAGCCGAGGGGCCGCTCCCCGCTCCCCCTGCCCCCCCGAGCCCCCCGGCCCAGCCCGCGCACGGACTAGGTGGGTCCGTCCCGTCGCGAGGTGGCCGGGCCGAGGGGCTGCGTGTCTGCCCTCCCGGAGCGCTCTCCGACACGCGGTCCTCAAGTCTCCATCCGAGCTTTGGGCAGGGCGAGTCTCCCTTCATCCTGGCGAAGACTTTCAGATGCTTTTCTCTCTCTCCCGGCTTTTAAAGCGAGCTTCAGGGGTTTGTTTGTTTACGAGTGTGTGACAAGAGCAGAAGGGCAGTGGAGTCCCGTTAAGCGCTGGGAGCGCATTTTTCACCTGCAGATCCAGCCTGGTTCCTTTTATATTACTGGAGCTTCGGCGGCTGAAAATCTGGTCCTGTGACCCTGACAAACCTCAGGCTTGGCAGAGGTGGACATGATCATCAGCTCATCATCTGAATTTTTAAAAACCCATTGCAATATTGTATTGAACATAAAAGCAGGATCTGAGCAGCTCTGTTTTCAGAGATATTCATCTTCCACATCTGGACCTGCCTGTGTTTTGAGGGTTTCAAGCTACAGTTCCTTCGTGCAGTTTCTCCTTTGGAAAGTGCCTGCAAACATCTCATAAACAGGAGGCTTGGTACTGACAGACACGGGGAGGCTTTCTGGCCAGACCTGTGTTTGGAAATGAAGTTATATTTTTTCAAATGTCAGCACTCAGCCTCACCCTCAGCTCCAGAGTCTAGCAGGATTCCCTCCACCACCGGTAACCCAAGGTCTGCATGAGAGTAGGGTCCTCCTTTCCTTCTGTGTGGCTCCATGCTGTGAGCTGAGAAACACACACAACAGCCACTGATGATGCAGATAACTCACAAATTGAAACCAAATCCATAGGTCAGGCCCTTCTCCTCTGCCTCTCCAGCTTGACAAAACTTCTGGCTACAAACATCAGCAGATCTGACTCCAAAAGATTGAGCCTGTTGAGCAAGATCCATGGCATGGATTTAGGCACTCACACAACACCTCTCAAGTTTTGTGGGACTTCAATGTGAGCTCTTCAGGCTGTCCTTTCTCAGAGCAGAACTTTGCTGGAACAGGGTGATCCAGAGTACACACAAGTTCAGAGAAGTATTAGAACCTTAGAGTTGTTTGGCTTGGAAAAGACCTTTCAGATCATCAGCTCTTTCAGTAAAGAAAGTTTTCCAATAGTCAGTCTAGGACACCTATCTTCTCATGCCTTTTAATCACAATTTAGGTCCTTGCATGCAGAAAAAGGACATCCTTGATGGTGTGTAGATGCAGGAGAAACCAGAGCACCCAATAAATTGCAATATATGTTGCATCCTGACAAGATAGAGAAGGTTTCAAAAAAACAAGTGTGTATTAACCACAGCTTATTATCAACGTGCTTGATAGGATGAGGAGTTTTTTTAAGGTCTGAGGGGTTTGGGCAGAGATCTTTCAACTGTTTTCTCAAAAGATTTGGCGGTATTTTCAGCCACCACAGGCACACACGACTTCCCAGGCTGTCAGGCTGCCTGTTTGTTGCATGCATTTGTTCATCACTATAGTAACTGAAAGACAGATAAAGAATAACGTGAAGAAAAGTAAAACTAGGATCAAGTCCATGAAGAAATACCTGGTTATAGTCTGGGTTTCCTCAGACTTGCACCACCAAGGGCAAGGCAGGTGAGGCTGGTCTGGTGGAGCAAAAAGGGGTAATTTTAAAACTGGAAGTTGAAGCATTCCTGAAAAAAATTTGGTTTGCCTTCATTTTTTTTTCTCCATAGTACTAACATGAGGTTTCTGGAAAACTCTTGTAATCTATATTTACGTGGCTTGATCTCTGTTCATGGAGCAAGCAGCTGTAGCTCTTCCTGACAAGACTGGAGTCCTCAGAGCAGCTGCTCACTTGTCTTCGCTGTTGTTGAGTCAGGATCTCCAGCAGCAGCTACTGATGAGCCTGACAGCATAAAAGGGAAAACACCAGAGCCCTAAGCCAAGCACATGCTGCAGTTTGCACGTGAGCAGGCAAACTGAAGTCAAACAGGTTGATGTGCTTTCCCAGCAGGTGTTTAAATGCTTTGCTGGATCGAAAGCAGCAGCACCATGGGTCAGGACTAAAGCTGCTCACCTGCATCTGTCAAGTTGGGGAGTGGTGGAAAAAAGAATTGAGTAGTCCCCTTCCTGGTGGCACCACAGCAACCTCCTGTCCCACACTGCTGTGCTCGCAGCAGGCTTAGAGAAATGCACTTTGAAAACCTGAATGCTAGAAGGCAGTGAGAAAAAGGGTCTTGACACCTCAGGGCCCATCTCCCCAGCCCCAGTCGTTAGAGCCACACTGTGCCTGCAGGAGTTTGGTTATGTCCTGCTGTAGGACAGGGAAGCAATCCCAGCCTGAGCCCACCCAGTGCATGAGCACTGGCTCCTTGTTGTGCTGCCTCTGCCACTCAGTTGCTTACATGCTGACCCTTTGGTGTGCCCATATTGCCAACACTTGGAGGACAGCAATATGGTACACCATGAGTACCAGGTGTATATGGAACCATCTCTCCATCCAGGCAAAGCCAGCAGCCACAAAGCGTTTTGCTGTCTGCAGAGTGGGCCAGGCAGATCCAGAGCCAAGAGCACCACTCACAGAAGCTTGACCAAAACAGAGACCCTTGCATAAAAACACCTGAATGTGAGCAGTGCCTGAGCAGAGAGGGGTTACCTGCCACTGCTCTTCTCTGCAGTCCTCATCTTAGGATCCTGGCTCTCTCTTTGCTTTACCAGGTGGTGAATGGATTTTGATACATGGAGAAGGTGGAGTGCAAGACCCTTCCATTGCTGGGTGTATCTGAACCCTAAGAACAGGTCATGCTGAACCCCAATGCTGTCATCAGTTTTGGGCATATTACATCATACCACCTTGTAATGCAGATTCTCCTCCAGGATTATCAAAGGGTTTATTCAGCCTGAATGAAATGCCTGCAGAAGTCTAATTACATTTTTAAAAAGAAAAATTGGAAAGAATTAGAGAGGGAGATAAGGCAGTGGCTTTTTCTTCTCCTTTTTTTTTTTTTTCTTCCCCCCCCCCCCTTCTTTTTTTCCTCTCCTTTTTTCCTTCTGGAACAATAATAAAGCCAAAGATCTAGTTGAGAAAAAAAAAATTGTCTGGGTGATTCATCAGGACTGAATCACAGTCACTATGCAGTGGAATTTGCTGCCTTCACTTCTGCAGCAGTAACTCCATTGCTGCTTTAGATCACTGGCTGTGCTTTCAGGCACAGATATATAGACAGAGAGAGGGAGATAAAACCAACTTAACAAAGAGGCTTTTTGGTGTGCATGGCATGTTCCCTTTGAACACAGCAGGATCTCCTTTGCCCAGTTCTGTGGGTTGGATTTTATTAAAAAGGGAGCCTGAATAAATTAAGTTTCTTAGGTTTATACCTGCATGCTGCAAGCCCTCCCACTCTGCTGGGGAAGAACTACTTTTTTTCTATTCCATTTTAAATGCAGGCTTCCCTGGTCTCACTGGCAGGTTACCTGTGAAGGAAGGACTCTGCCTGGGCCACAGCATCTATCAGTACCCAGATCCAAGGTTAAAAAACTGGACAGTAGCTGAACACCTCAAATTTCTCAGTGGTTTGGATCCGCAAACCATTGTGAAGAGGTGAGGCAGGAGGAAAATTCTGGTCTACATTTGATTCACAGCACCATCTGATTTGGTGGTCCTCCTTACTTAGAATTATGTCTCACTGTTGTCACCACCTCCACTCTTTGCATTATTCATTATTTGGTCCAGGGAGTGCTCTGGGTGTTACAGCATTGCCATGCAGCCAGGTTCCTGGACTCAAGATAAAAGCACTCAGTCTGAGATAAGGTGGGAAGCAGTTCAAAACTGAAATGATCAAAAAGAGGGTCACACTAGTGATACCTATACAGACCTTTAAATAATCAAACTTTGACACCTATGGTAGGAAATCCCACTGTTTGCAGAGCACTTTGATTTATCCACTATACTTTATTTATAACACAACCTGGATATATGAATCTAAAATCCAACTTAAGGCAGGTCCGACTTTCAGCTTTAAAGGGGAACATTTGTGGTCATTTTTAACAGTGTGAGTAGCACCATCCATAATACAGACAACATTAATTCAGCTTTCATCTGAGGGTTGAAAAGTAATTTTGCAAGCACTGAAATGCCCTCTAAGACCAACCCTTTGAGGTATCTATTGTCTCAGGGCAAAAGAAGAAACCAAAGCAAGGGGCAATTACGTGAGCACCAGTAGAGAGTTGGAGCTGGAGCAGGGCCAGGCAGCTGCCTGGGGGACAGAGGCTTGGCTTCAGAGAGCAGGGCAGTCCCTCCATGATGGGTGGCTCAAGCTGTCCTTTGCAAAAACCTCTTTCTCCATCAACTACACAAATTTTATATGGCCAGAGATATGTAAGACCACCTACCGCTTTCCTGGTTCCAGTCATGCAAGATGGAATAAATAACTCTGATGCCAGGGGACAAGTTTGTCTTTTTTATGGGAGACAAATTATTTTGAGACAAATTTTTTTTTTCTCATATTTAAGTGGAACTTCCTTGTGCCTGTTGCCCCTCGTCCTGCCACTGGGAATTACTGAAAAGAGTCTGGCTCCATCCTCCTTGCACCCTTTAGATACTTGTCGGCATTAATAAGGTTCCCCCCTCAGCCTTCTGTTCTCCAGGCTAGAGAGCCCCAGCTCTCTCAGCCTTTCCTCATACAGAAGATGCTCCAATCCCCCAGTCATCTTTGTTGCCCTCCGCTGGAATGTCTCTAGTAATTCTTTGTCTCTCTTGAACTGGGGAGCCCAGAACTGGATGCAGTGTTCCAGATGTAGCCTCACCAGGGCAGAGTAGAGGGGCAGAATGACCTCCCTCAACCTACTGGCCACACTCTTCCTTACACACCCCAGGATTCTATTGGCCTTCTTGGCAAAAAGGCCACATTGCTGGCTCATGGATAATCTACTGTCTACCAGGACCCCCAGATCCTTCTCCTCAGAACTGCTTTCCAGCAGGTCCACCCCTAACCTATATTGGTGCATGGGGTTCTTCCTCCCAAGGTGCAGGACCCTACGCTTGTCCTTGTTGAACCTCATGAGATTCTTCTCTGCCCAATTCTCCAGCCTGTCCAGGTCATGCTGGATGGCAGCACAGCCCTCTGGAGTGTCAGCCACCCCTCCCAGTTTGGTATCATCTGTTAACTTGCTGTCTGTGAACTAGAAGCTGCTAAACAACCCATCAGAAACTTCAGGTTGAAATGACAGGTGATACTAAATCACCCTCGGCCTGAGCAGGGATGGGTACCCGGTGAAGCACTGGGGCTGCTGTAGCTCCACTGGGGAGGACATGAGGCAGTGCCTGTGCTGGGACCAGGTCTTCCTCAGCTGCCTCTTCTCCCTCCAGTAAAGCCATATCTGTACCTGCAGGCTCATCCTCACAGGCTGGCACTGCTGCTGACTCTGTGTACATTCTGGGTTTTCCTTTTGAGGGCACGTATCCATGGTGCTCCCCAAGCTGGAGCTTGATGTGATGGTGTGGTGTCATCTGCTCTTCAACATCATCTGGTGTTTCCTCTGACTCCTCCTAGTAGATGCTCTGGGAGTCCTGAACTATCTCAATCCTCTCTCTGCAGGCCACAGAAGTGTGACAGAACTTTTCATACTTTTCTTTTAAAAATCCAATTCTAATGAAAATTTTCCACTTGATTCTTTTCACCTGAAAAAAAAAGAAAAAAAAAAGAAAAAAAGAGTTTTAGAAGAAAAAGACCTACCTAGGAGGCAGAAACAAACCTCCTGCCTCTTGCCAGGCTTCCAGTGCTGAGAGGAGCCAGCTTCCCAGCTCACAGCACGGTGGGGTGGTCGGGTGTCTGTCTTTCTGCACTGCAGGAGACCCTGGCTGCTGCTGAGAGGCTGGGGCCACTCTGCTGAAATCAGAGACAAGATTCTGGCATAAACTGGCAAAAGAGAGGAAAAACCCCAGGGCAAGGGAGCTGCGTGGAGGCAGCTGAGGGCTGGGAACACAGACATCACCTCTCCAAGCAGGCAGCATGGAGCATGCAGGACACTGGGTGTGCTGGCTTTACAGCCCTTCTTCCTAGAAATCCCCAATTCTGGGAAGGAGGTGGCACAGATCCCTTCCTCACCCCTGCTAGAGCAGGGGGATGAACTTGCTGTGCAAGCACCAGCAGCCAAGCCCCAGCACGTGTCTCTGCAGAGCCCTGGTGAAGCCCCCAGAGCCCAGCAGGACCGAGGGCCCCACAGCCCAGTAGCACAGTGAGTGGTGCTGAGCTGCAGCCCCGCTGCGTGGGAGCCCTTGCTGGGTGTCACCATTGATATGCAGATGAGCCTGTGTATATTTCCATGAGTACTGCATCTCTGAGTGAATAAGGATAACTATATGCAACTGTGAATAAAGGAACTGAGTGAATCATTCATCATGGATTATTGATAGGATTAATCTTACCTCTTTTTCTGTTCTCACAATGCCCACAAGCCCCCTGAATTTATTATCCCTCTTTTATTAAATATTTATGAAGATGAAGTAGATTAAAACCACATAATTTTTCCAAGTAATTTTTCCCATCTCCAATGACATGTTTGCAGTCAGATTAACCACTGCAACTTATTCCAGAAAGAGTGTCTTCTCTTCTGGCATCTGAGCTGAGAAGCTTCAAAAGTTTCCCCCTGAACATTCACACATGTGATGTGCAGTCATGGGGATCTAAGAGGAAAATGAGCTCAAAAAAAAGAAGGACAAGCAGAATTGAAGGGGTTTCGCAAGACACCTAGATTGGAGGACTGCCCACTGTGCCAGGCAGGGCTTGGGCAGGGCTGTGCTCCACTGCAGGGGTGCAGAGGTGCAAGCCCAGCTCAGCAGGTTCAATGCAAGGAGGAGGCTGGTGTGGATCAGGTGATTCTCTGCCAGTTCTCCCACATTTCTTTTTCACATGCATCTCTTCTTCAGGTAGGGCAGCTGCCTGGGAACAGAACCTGCTCTTCACAGATTTGAAGCTCAGTGCACAGCTGAGCAAAGCCAGGACCTGGTTCCCCAGCAGCTGTAGCAGAGTCTGGCCAGTGTTCTGTCTTCTGCATGTACTTTATGCCAAGAGCTTTGCAAGCCCAGTGCATTCAGTCAAACTGCTCATATGCAGAAAGTTAACCCTGCTCTATTTCCAGCCTGGCACTGCCAGAGCAATCAAAATTCAGCTGCACAGGAGCCCACAAGGTGCTGCCATGCTGTTGCCTCTCGGAAGGCTTCTCCCTGCACACACAGACCTCTGCTTGCACAGAGATCCCAGCGTTCACACAAACAGAAACACTAGCAGTGTAGATGCCCGTGAGCATCTCATGGGAAGTGCGGCTGCCCATGGGAAATAAATGCCCATTGAAACCAATCTGATTCACGTTGGTTTTGCACATTAGCTCTTCTCCAGGCAGGACGTTGCTGGTCCTGCCTGCTGGCATTTGTACACCCCATGATTCAGTGTGACAAGCACATCCTGTTGTGTCTCAGGGAGGCTTCCCCTTGGCTAGCCACACGCTGCCCAGCATCACCCCGGATGATTCTACACAAACAGGCCAACTATTGTTCCCTTGCAGATGCCTGCAAACTGTGCTGGGGACCCAGGCTGCTGTTTCCATGACAGCACGTAGATGATTCCACTTTTTAGCAGCCCTACTATTAAAATACAAACAAAAATAAACTCAAAGAGATACTTTTTCATTCCCCCTCTTTGACCTTTGAGGGGCCTTCCCCCTGTGCTGCAAACTCCAGGCTGCCACTGTGGCTCTTCCCACCAAGTCTTCCCAGGGTTGCTAGAGTTGTGTGAACAGTGGCAGTGGTGTCTGGGGCATCACACACCAGGGCCATGCTGCACAGCCTCAGAAACACAACGGGGTCAGCTCAGGTCAGCACTGAGATGGGAGCCCACTGGAGGCACAGTATTGAGCAAGCTGGAGGTTGGTCCCAGCAAAGAGGAGAGTCAGAGCCTGGTGTTGTTCTGGGATGCCCTCAGGAATAAAAAATTGAGGCCCCTCTTGGAGATGGAAAACCTATTTCCTAAGTCCTTTACTTGCTTAGTGGAGCAACATTGTTTCTGATCATCAAAAATCTTCAAAAACAAAAGGAAAAAATGAAAAAAAAAAAAAAAGGAAAAAATAAAGGAGACTATGCAGAGCTGTTAAAAGGGAGGAGAACAGATTGGAGCATGTTGGTGGTTTGCAAACCCTTTCTGGCATTTGCATGCTGGATTAGCACAGTGACAGCCAGTGTTTGCCCAAGGGCAGTAAGTAGCTCCAGTGGCTGGCACGTCCCAGAACAGCTTTTGCAAATATGGTGGTGACTATTTTTGCAGCAGCTCAGCAAAACAAAAGTGACACTAGAGCTGCCCATCTCAGAGCTGTGATACCCATTTGTTCCTGTTGGGCTTTGACAAGATGGACACGTGGCCAGTCCAAAGCCATGGCTGGGATTTGCAGAACTGTCCCGGGCTCTAATAAACACAGAATACAATGAAGTATTTTTGCTTCCAAGAAACTAATGCCAGAAATTTCCCACCCAAATTTAACTCACCTGTTGTGCTACATATGTCCTTTAGCCATTTCTACTTCTCCTTTCCACAGTTTCCACACTGGTGTTGGCAAAATACACTGCAATGTTCACACAGCCTGGAAGATATTTTAAGCTACATTTCAGGCATGGTAGGCCAGGCCAGGCATAGGGGTGCAAGGGTTCAGCAAGAGAAAATCACTTTTTACCAGCAGCAGCTGCTGTGCTACTTCTTCCAGGTCACAAACA
Source organism: Apus apus (assembly GCF_020740795.1). Taxonomy (NCBI): domain Eukaryota; kingdom Metazoa; phylum Chordata; class Aves; order Apodiformes; family Apodidae; genus Apus; species Apus apus. The sequence continues at coordinate 11,175,921 of NC_067294.1, read as the reverse complement.
GTGAGTTATTTGCATGAAGACAGTTTCTAGGATGAAAAAAAAATAATAAAAATAAATAATAGAAAAACGGGAATAAAGTGTTTCATCTAACCCCATACCTATCTCTATAGTGGCTACCAGTGAATACCTAAGGAAGAGGTTAAGAGTAAGTTGGACATGTAGGCTCAGGCAATCACACTCTGTCCCTGGGGTATTCTCCAAGCCTCCAGTTGTTTGTGGTTAAACAAGTCCCTCAGCCAGAGAAGACACTGCTACCTTAATTAATTACTCTTCCATTAATTCCTCCTGTAGCATTACAAACACATTTTTGGCATCTGGCAGCAAGGGGTTCCTGCATTAATTACCCCTCGTGTGAAGAGCTCTTTTGTGTATCTGCAATGTACCCCATGCCTGCTTCTGCTGGTGCTTTCTGCTCCTTGTAGAGTAGAACAGGGAGCAGTCCTTCCCTACTCACATACATGCACGGGCACTCCCAGGGGCTTCTCCTGAAGCTAATGCTTTAATACACACTAGTGTCCCTGTTTCCTTCAGCAGTGCTTCCACTAGATGTGGAGATCTTGACAGCTCTAAGAGTCTATAAACAGGTGTCTTAGAGAGGCAGGAGCTGCTTCTGCAGGTAGTTAAGCAGTATTAGTAGCAGGCTACCTACATGCTCCAAGGAAGTGCTCTGAGGAGCTCACCCCACCAACAAAGCATCAAGCTCTACAGTCTAACATTTTCTTTGCGATCTGCATGTGAAGGTATGAAAGCACCAAGTCTTCTTTCCCTCAAATGTTGTCTCTCAGCATAACCTGCTCCAACTGCTGCTGCAGGGACCTTCCCACCCACTGGGCTCTTCCTTCTGCTTGGCTGAGCTGCCCTCTCCCCCCAGCAAAGGACATGTTCCCATGAGCAGACCACAGGGAGGAATGGCCCCGTTGCTTTCAAGGAACAGTGACCTGGAGAGGGTGGGAAGAAGGCTGGCAGGAGGTGAGCACAGAACCTGGGTAAACAAGGGCTCCAGCATGTCTGTAGCACTTCGTGTGAATGCCACCAGCCCCTACCCTTTGATTGACCTAAGCCATGGCTGCTCACCTGCTAGAGCCCAAGTCCTCCCTCTTCCCACATGCATCCCACTGAGTGTAGTTCTGTGGCATCTGCCCCTTTTGGCCTGCACCAGGATGATGAAGGGCACGCAGAAGCCTGCACCCTCTGTCACCCTTGGCTGCCCCACTGAAGGGCATCCCCGGGCAGTGCCCCAGGCTGTGCTCAGGCTCCAGCCGGTCTCTGCGGGCAGGGAGCTGCAGCATCCATGGGAACAGCCGGGCAGGACACAGATCTGTCCCCCAACACCCTCTGCCCTGCGCTGGCAGACCCGGCACCGCGCGGCGCCGCTCGGGCCGTGACCAGCTTCACGTCCCGGTTAGAGGAACCACAGAGTCTCCCGAAAAGCGGTGCCCAGGCTCCCGCAGCGGCTGCAGGGCACGGGCTGGGGCAGCCTCGCCAGCCTCCATCCGTGTGAAGCAAGGATGCCATCCAGTGGCTGCCGCGCCATCCCGCGCTGCCCCCGCACATCACCGCAGCCCGGGCGGCATTTACCGGCCTGCGTTTCGGGGTTGGGTTGGGTTTTCTTCCCCTCCTTTCTTTTTGGGGTACTACCTCGTCTCAAAAGAAGTACTTAAATCCCCCAGTAGATCTCCTGCGGTGCCCAGGCGCTCTCCCGGCAGCACCCACCGAGCACGGCAGCCCCGCCTCACCCTGTCCCCGCACGCTGCCCGCTCCCTGGCAGAGCAGAGCCCTTGGCATCCCCTCCCGGTGGCCGGGAACACTTGGTACTGCCAACTGTTGCACTTACAGTAAATATCGATTTGGAAAAGAGGCTCAGCATTTGTTAGAAGCTCAGAGATTCAATGTTCTTTTTGTTTAAAAAAATAGATATCATAAAATAGTGTAACATAGAAAAGTACTGAAAGGATCCCCCAGCAGAAGTGGTTGGAAATGGAAACAACTCAGAGATGTCAGCATTCACTGTTATTTCTCCTTCACTTGGCTGAACTTTGGTATCTATCATCTACTACCTGTTTTGTGAGTCTCAGCTGCTGTCTGGCTTGGAACATATTTTACAATACTTTTAATCTTGTCTCTATAAAGAAACCACAATTGTACCTGCTGAAACACACCTCTCAGTCACTAAAGAAAGAAAATAAAGATTTTCTTATTGTTTGACTCCCTTTTCTTCACCTTTTCTATGCTTCTTTTCCATAACTATGAGGGCTACATACCTTTTTATTAAAGATGCAACAGCTATCTTCACAGAGTTCCCAGGAGCTGGAACTGCTCAGACACCCACCAAAGAGCTCCAAAACTGAAAGACCTGACAAAACTGCAGAATTTTGCTGTAGAGACCAAGGGCAGCAGATGACTGGAACTGCTCTGGTACAGCTGGAACCAGAGTCCAGCTTAACAGTCATGATCCAAGTTCACCTCCTCCATGTCTCAGGTTTTTTTAGACCAAGCAAATTAAGCACATTTCAGCTCCTCTCCCTGCCTTGCCAGCTTTCTCTCTTTGCCATCTTCCAGCCCTGCTTTGAGCCTTTTCTTGCTTTCCCAAAAGCCAAGAATCTCAGAGGTTTTCTTTGCTGGCAGGCAAGTGGACACAAAGCTCCCTCTGCTCTCGTGTTGGCCACCATGACAAGACTGTGCCACCTCCTGCCCACCTGAGCTGAGACCCTGCCCTCACCATTCCCTCATCACATGTCTGACAGCTGCTAGAAACTGGGGTTACAGCCTGTTAGGGATGCATTGAAAAACAACTTAAACTCCTCACTTTTTCCAGTGCTGACAGCACCAAGGAAAAATTTCCCTTCAAGTTTCTGAGATCAGTATTGTTGTTAGTAAAAAAAAATCCAGAAACCTCATCATTAAGCCATGCTCACAACACCAACATCTGCCTTAAGCCCTCTGTGGAACACCGTTTGATTTTATACCAGCTGCAGATTATTTGGGCCATCACTCACTTCTTCCAATATCCCCTACTGTGTTCCAGAGTGACAGGTCTGCCCCCCACAGATGATGGGAAGCTGTCACTGGTTGCCACAGTCATCACAAGCAGACCTACCAGCAATGAGGTGCTTGATGGTTTCTCCAGCCACAGTAATAAGGTCCCCATGGTCAGGAGTCTGCTCGTCAACTCTCCTCTGCTGTCTTTTTATTGAAATCGAGGTATTCTTGGGCAAACAGCCTGCAAAGGAGGAGACAATAACAATATATCAGAGGTAGAAGGTTTAGTGGTGCTTCTGAAATCTCTCCAAATCCTTATTCTGCTCAGGTGGACCATGACCATCACCTTGTAACATCAGCCTTGTCCCCAGGGAAAGACCCTAGGAGAGTCCCCTCAGTTATACATGCAGTTGAGCATCCAGCCTCCTCTATGGTTTGCTTCCTTAATTATTTTTATTCTTGCCTATTATCATGATTGTTATTATTATTACTAACAAGTACTTCAAACTCTCAAAGGACATTATAATGTGCATTAATTAACCAGGCAGATGGCAGCTGCCAAGAAGGCAGCACAGAGCCTGGATTCCCCAGGCTGCAGCACGTGTCTGTGCCCATGCCCACCCCTCTCCTTGCTCTCCCACTGCACAGGCTCCGCTTGGACTGTTCAAATCATAATTGCCAGCAGTGGAGCCAGCCCGTTAGCTAATTGCTGGGGTGTTCCCTCCTCAAGAGCTGCCCAGGCTGCCCAAGACCAGCAGAGTTCGGCTCTTCCCTCATTCTTCCTGTCCTTTGCATTTCCAGCCTCCCATCACCCCGATGGCTTTCCTGGGTGGGTTACTCTGCCCCTAACACACCATCTCTAACCAGGACTGGCCCGAGGCTGCTGTGACAAACCCACACCAGCCTCTGGCAACTCCACTTTCTTCTTTACTAAACAGCCCCCAAGTAAACAGCAATGTTTGACCCTTCAAGCCAGGACAAGGGAACCCACAGAAGTGGAATGGACTCCATACATGCACTAGGACATACTGCTGCTCCCTCGCCTCCAAAAAGCTCCTGCAAGGAGTTTGCTGTGCCAGCGTTGGGTGGACCTGCACCATGCACCTCCCTTACCTACCCGGGCCCTCAGGAGGCTCTTGTTGCCAAGCTGCAATGGCTCCCAAGGCCAGGCCAGCCCCAGCACACTGGAACAGGGTTGAAGTATCCCCAGCTGAGGTCTTCAGCAGGGCAGTGTCTGCAGCTCAGCCTGCCAGGGCAGTGAGTGCACTCATCTCAGCAGTCCTCACAGGTCAGGCTGCAGCCCAGGGAACTGCTGTCTTTAAAAGGAGCTGAGAGATCTTTTTTAGCTGGAGTCATCATTTCTGCATGGAGCTGGGAGAACTATGGAGCTGTTTTCCCCAGTGGGGTCTCCTAAAAGCCAGTGAGATGTGAAGCTCTAGGTGACCAACACCACATGGAGAAGCAGAGCACCTACTTGTAATTAGGAGGGAGCATCACCAGGCAAGTGGGGTGGATTGTCATTTCCTGGGCAGTGACCAGGGCCAGCATTATTTGTCACCAAAAAGCCTTGGCTGGGCAGCACAGGGCCCTGGGCTTGCAGTGAGGAATAAAACAAAGGTGCTTTGATCTGCTTTCCCTCCCTGATGGTCTGATTAAAAGGCAGAAAATGATCAGACACAAAGTGAAGCAAATTGACTCCATCCAATTCCTCTCCAGACAAGCATGAACAAAGGCCAAAGAGTAGAGCTAGTTAGACAGCAAAACAGCAATACAGAAAGATTTCCCCATCATCAGGCTGACTTCACTATTTTGTGGGAGATCAGAGAAAACAGCTACTGCTACTTCTGAGTATCCTGGACACTGCAAGAATTTAGTCCTGAGTAATTTTCCTGTTCAGCTCATTCCATCTCTGTCCTTCCTCCTGTTTCTTCCTTCCACAATAGCTGGCAGCTTCTTTCTTTGAAGTGGCATTGCTCCCTATGGGAACCAGGATGTGACCATTCCCAGTGGAGTAGTGCAGGTGGGGGGCTGATGGCACAGCTTTCTCATTCAGGGATGTACAAAGACACCTCCTCCCTACCTGCATCCAGCCTGGGCTGTGCAATGAGCTGGGATCCTCCTGTCCAGCCATGAGTTAACCTCCGCTTTTGGCACCTGCCTCAGGTAGGATGAAGCTCCCATCCTCTCTCTTCATCAGTGCCACAGGATCCTGCCATTCTTATACACTTCTGCATAGCCTCAGTGAGCTGAGACATTATCCCCATATCTGTCTTCAACAAGTGGCCATGTCCTAGTTTGTAGCTACACTTACCTGCATGGGTCAGCTGCTAATTTGTCCAGGCAAATGGTTGTTGAGTCCTCAGGAAAGCATCAAGCCTGGGATGTGTAGCATAAAGGCTTTTATTTTGCCTGCAGGAGAGAGGGCAGGATCCTTGTACCATTTACTCCCTAGACACCTGCTGGGGATGCCTACATTAGAATTGTCCCCTGGGCCTGCTCTGTAGCCATGGGAAAAGACAGGCTCCCTCCAAGGGCTCTGAACTCCTCTCTAGAGAAGCAACTCCATGCCTGGGGAAATATCTCTTCTTGACCAACAGGGTTTGAGAAGATGAATTTCTGTTGTGTGTCTAAAATTGGAGTATGTGGCTGTACCCCAGATATTGTCACAGCCTCAGGGCTGCTGCCCAGCCTGATGCTGCCAGGACATGGGAAGAAGGAATCTGCTGCCAGTGCCTACTCCCCAGGTAGACAAGAGGAAGCGTTTCTCAGCCTCTCCAGGAAGCTGCTCTGCTTCTTCAGACATCAATGTTAATCACTCATGCAATTGCCCTTATCTTTCCAGGTGCTGCTGAGATAAGAGGTGCCACTCATGCTGCTAATGCTAATTTGCTCTCCTTTGGTGGAGAGGCAGTTTGTAAGCAGAGGAGACAGGATTGCTGGGAGCCTAGTGGCTGCTGACAGACACCTGCCACCTGTTTCCAGCACTCCAGTGGCTTAGCAAGGGTTTCTAATGTGGCTATAACACGACTTGGAATGTTTTAGACCTGAATTTAAGCTGAGGGGTGCAGGCACCTCACTCAGTGGGAGAATTTGGAAGCTGACATGAATGTGTCAGAACAAAGCCTTTTTCTGATTAAAAAAAAAAAAGTAGAAATACAGCACAGCAAACCCAGAAAGCAATCCTGAGCAGCAAGCTTGTAGATGAAGACACAGACACCCACACAGCTCAGCTTGGCAAGCTCCTGGAGAGCCAAGGGAGAAGGAGGCCCAGCAGAGTCCCTTGGGAGCCTTTCACCCACACCTTGACCATGTCAATCCAAGCCATTGTCCAGCAAAACCTTCATTACCAGGCTATTCCCAGTGAGGTGTGCATGCTGGTCCTAAACTTCATTTTTTCCCCAGGAAATCCAGACCCAAGGCCTGCAGCCCAGGGCTTTCTCTTTCCAATTCAGCTTTGACTGCTAGGGAGAGCTTGCATGGGTAAACTCTCTGGACATGCTGGCAGCAGGTTAGCTGCTCTAGGGCACCTAGAGACCTGCAGAAGCAACTTCTTGCCATGGTACAGAGCATGTGTTCCCAGGAACAGGCACTGGGAATGAGGACAGCCCTCCGTGCAGCAATCAGTGTCTTGTACACTTTCCAGAGGCAGAAGCAAACACCCATCAGCCATGACAACCTTTATTCCTTAAACTTTCCCAGAGGGAGCATTTCAAAGCATCAAAAGGATTTAAACCTGTCCAGCTGCTGCTGAGGCATAATTAACAGTTGCACAGTCAGCTCCAACTGCAGCTGACGGAGCCTTAGCAGCAACCCTCTATTTATCACACTCCTGGGGTATTTATAGATCCACAGCAAGGCAGGGGGGAAGAGAGAGAAGGGGAATAAGAGGTGAGCTGCTTACGAGGAGGGATAACATTTGCTTTCAGCTGCATGACATTTCCTCAGTCCCTGGTGAAGCTTTAAGAAAAAAGCTAGGAGGAGACACGCTGGGGTGCAGCTTGTCAGTAGCAGGACACAGCAGCTTGGGTGTGAGATGCAGTGGGTCAGACCCCCTGTGGGAAGCTGAGGTCTTTTGGCTGTCTCTGGCTGTTCCAGTTTAGTGCCCTGTGCCCTCACCAGGAGTCGTTCATCACTGGGAACTGGGCCTCAGCTGGGGTCCCTTCCTGCTCACATCTGCCCCCTCCAGTGGCTGTAGGTGGTGAGAGGCCACCCTGATCTCTCATGACACTGATCAAAAGCTGACCTTGGACTGTGTCATTTGTCCTTCCTCATCTCTTCTCTGTCGTTTACAACCCAGGGCCCCTTTATAGGAACAGATATAAAAACAGCAATTATCCTTGAGCTACCCTGGCAATTTGTGGGGTACAGAGAAATGGTGGGTCACTGGGACATCAGACCTGTGGGCTGAAAGGGAGTGCTGGAGCTGATGGGCTGGCGGATCTGGACAAGCTGCCTGTGCAACAGCCAGCCAGTTTCCACCTGCTCTGGGCTAGAAAGGAGAGGGAAGGAGATTGCTACATCAGTTCTCCTTTCCAAGGGAAGACATCCCATAAAAACTTCTAGGTATCTGTTTGGCATTTTCACAGGTCTCCCAGCTCTGAGCAGAATCTGCTCACATAAACAGCCACTTTCCATCACAGAGAGCAATGAGAACCGTTGTTCTGACAGTAAACTCCTCTGTGATATCTTGCACCAGGCTGTGCCCAGGAATTATCAGCACTGGTTTTATTTCCTGCTGTGGCTTTATGACCCCACTGAAATCATAAATGTATCTAAAGTCTAACTAAAACAATTTAATTTTCCCCATAAACAGTCTTGTAAGGGAAATTATGGCAATGCTATTCCAAAGGGGAAGGAAGGTCATCATCCTTGCGGATAACAAGGCCTTTATTCTTTACTGCATTGCTGAGCTGTTTTTGTTCAGAGACAAAGCTGCCCCATTACCCATCGCTCCATGGCTGATGCAACCTCCCTGGGGAGTTGCCTCATGATGTGATGGTGTGAGAGCACTCTTGGAAAGAGGTGCTGCAGCTCCTGAGAGCTGCACCCCACTCACGCCTGCACCCAGGGCACGCTGAGCATGCCTGTCCACCCAGCCAATTTAGCTTCGTCTGACAGTTACAACCTTGCTCCAAGGACCTGCAAGCAGCTGGGCATACTATGTTCTTCAATCCATTTGAATTGGTCTCTTGACAACAAGAAGCCATTTACCCAAGCAGAGCCAGCAGGTTTCCTTTTCCATGCATTTTATTTACAATAATCTCCTGTCTCTGGGCCCCCAAGGGGGTGCCAAAAGCCCAGTTGCCTTCAGCACAGCATCTTTGGTGCTGGGTTTCTTGGCTGAGGCCAGGGAAATAACCATGTATTAAATATGCAACAGAGAAAGTGTTTTTACAGATGGAGTTCACAGAAGAAAAGCTGCTCTGGTACTTAGCAATGCTATGCAGCCTCATAGTTCAGAGCAAGGACTCACCCCAGGATGCAGAAGCAGAGCCAGCAGGATGCTGCCCGTCCCAGCCCAGCAGAAAGGACAGGTCCCCGTGTCCGTTTCAGAGCAGAGGTCCCTCCACGGGCAGACCCTGGTAGTGCTGCAGGCACAAGGCACCCCTGCCCCACAGCAGCACCGTGTCTCCAGCTGCCCTCAGCACCCGACTACACCTTTGAAAGGCAGCACAGGTTCTGAGGAACACCGGGAGAACCGTGGCTTTTGGAAGCTATGGCCCAGGTGTTCCAGATTTACAGTTCATGAAGAGCAGCTGGTGATCTCAGATACCTTTTTTGGGGAGGAAATCTGTAGTATCAGCTATAGAAGTCACGAGAACCTTGGTCGGCAAGTAATGGCAGGGGAACACACCTCTCCTCCTCTGGAGCAGACTGTCCTGAGCCACAAACGGGGCCTGAGAGAGAACTGTCAGCTGGACAAACTCCCAGCGGTTTCCTCAGCCTTTTTAGTTTGTTTTTAAGGAAAGTGCTTTGCTGTTGCCGGTTTGTTGCTGTTGTTTTGAGGCCATGGAGGGGCTGTTAAACTCCTTGCCGGAGGGTGTTTGGAAAACAAACAAGCCTCTGCAATCCATTTCCCACATTAACTCAGAGTGGTTGTGGGAGAGAGAAGGGCAGGCCAGAATAAAGGGGGGAAAAGACTAGTATCTATTAGTGAGTGAAGGAGTGAGTGGGACTGGTGGTTCTTGCCCCTGCTGCAATCAGACCATAACCCCCACTGCAGCACATCTCAGGAGGTGGGTGAGTGGCCTCACAGTATAACACCCAAAGATGCCTCAGGATGTGCATTTCTCCACAATTTTCAGGAGATTGTACCACAAGAAAGGATGCTGCGACCCTCTCTTTCCCTATCTATTGGAACAGTCTACAGACAGTGGAGCTGCATGGAGAAGGAAAAACCATGTAACAAGCTTCAGTTGCGTTTGTGAACCTTGCAGGTGGGTCCAAACTGGCTGCAGCCCCTTTCCTGTCTGGGGTGCACTCCTTGAGATGCAGAGCCCAGAGGCAGGGCACAGGGGAGCAGCTTCACACCTGGAGCCTGGGGCTGCACCTCCCTCTGGGGAGGAGGGAATAATCTCCAAGGCTTCTCGGAAAAGCAGATGACAGACCTTGCCTTCGGCTCTTCTTTCCTTTTTAGTGCCCTGTCTCAACCCTCCCCCCAAAAGCAATCAGATGGTGGCTAATGCCAGGGAATGAGTTTTTCAGGCATAAAGCTTGGGTTGCTCCCCGACCTCTGGTGACAAACCCCTTGCGACGGCCACCGGCGCAGAGTGACTGATGCCTGTTCCTGCCCCGAGGACTGTGGCAACACCCGTAACACAGAAAGACCGGCTTGTCCCATGCTGCTGGCCCTTACGGCCAGCGTCGGGCCCAGGGCACTCCCGAACGCCACCGGCTCAGCGAGGGACAGCGCTCCAGCCCGCAGGTGGCCCCGCCGCACCTCCCGGCTCTGCAGACGCGGGCAGGAGCGCTCTCCTGCCGGCGGGGCCGCTCCCGGGGGCTCCCGAGCCTCAGCCAAGGGTGCCCCGATCGGTACCCCCTGCTCCCCCGCCATCCCTGCCCAGGGCTGGGGTCCCCAGCACCCCCAGCCCTCTCCCCCGAGCGCAGCGCGGATCGCCCGCGCCCTCCAGCGGAGCCGGGCGCGGAGCCGGGCGCGGGGCCGGGCCGGTCCGTGCCACGGAGGGAGAGGCAGGCTCTGGAGGGAGGCTGTTCAAGGGAGCTGCTAGTGGGAGCCCCGTGTCCCACCTCCCTGCGCGGCCTCTCCTGCCATCACAGCCCTTTCCAACAGGAAAAGGCTCTTTGCCGGCAAGACAGACCTTGAAATGCCTCTCGAATTATTTACCTGTCTCCAGTCTCTCCTGAAATCCACGCCTCCCCCAATCCTTTTGTCCCATGCCTGCTGCTGACAGTTCATTAAATTATTTTTTGCATGCTCTGACTGCACAAGGATTAAAACTGCTCTCAAGAACACACCGACCCCACCCCCTTTAGAAACCACGTCTCACACACAGGTCTACAAAGACACCTGGAAGCTCAGGTCTTTGGAGTCCAGGATAGCATCTTTTTTCTCCTTGCTCTCCTCCTGCTGCACATGGTCCCACCGTTGGGCAAACTGCACTGCATCATGGACACTGTGGAAAGCCAGCTGACCACCACTGTCTGTCTCACCAGCCCAGCCTCCCTCCCGGAGCCGGTGACGGATGGATGGGTTGCAGTTGGCCAGGAGCACCTGGACACCAACCTCCCTGTAGTCATGATGTGTCTCTTTTAGTGCAGAGAGACCCACAGTATCAATGAACTGCATTGCCCCGCAGTCAAGAATTAAGGTGTGCATATCTATGGAGGGAGGACAGGTATCTGCTGGAGGCTTCTCAGCCCTTTTCTTGCCATGTTTCAGGCAGTCAAACCTGGTGCCAAAAAAGCCCTTCCTGTTGGCTGTGTCTGCATTTGCCCGGGCCTCCATCCTTTGGTGCTTAGCAGCCAGCAGGAGAGGATTTACCCCAGTTTTCTGGTAGAGAACAGTCTTGAAATAGTCCTTGTTGACATAGTAGAGGGATGACTCGAAGCGAAAGATTTTGATGCTGGCGATACTGCTGAGCTGCTTGTAAGTGGACTGGTCCTCATAGATTTCTGTGTTGCTGACCTTGCCCAGGAGCGTGGCCCTGGGTCTCTGCGTGCGGAAGATGATGCAGAGCAGAGCGAAGCAGACGCCCACGAGGAGCCCAATCTCCGTGGTGATCAGTGTGGAGGACAGCATGGTTGTCCACCACACCACCGTGTCCAGCTTGCTGAGCTGCCACATACGGGGGGTGTCACGGAACTTCCTCAGCCCCCCCCGCAGGTTGACAATGGTGACCACCCCCAGGATGGAGGTCTGCAGGGAGTAGAAGAGTGGGGCAATCCACAGCAGCACCAGCAGCAGCACCAGGGAGGTGACCAGGCTAGAGACCTGGGTCTGGGTCCCCGTGGACTCCTTGAGCAGAGTCTTGGTCAGGGCTGCAGAGCTGGCAAAGCAGTAGAAGAAAGAAGGGATCAGGTTGCACATGCCAATGGCAATCATCTCTTGGTTGGCACGGACAGTGTAGCTGTGCTTTTTGCCAAAGATTTCTGCCAGGGAGACCGTCATGGCAAAGCCAATAACAGCAATGGGCAGAGCATCAACTGCCAGGCTGGAAAACAGGTTTATATCTGGTAAAGTGGGTTTTCTGAAACCAGTGGGGATTTCCCCACACACAGCAGACTTGTATCGCTCTTCAAAATTGAAGTAGTAAGATATTACTGTGGCTAAAATGACCAGCAGCAGCTCTATGGGGAATGGGGCCTTCATCTTATCTTTGTACCAGTCATTGATCTCTTTGACAGGCACTATGATGGCCAAAGCAACTAGGCTGGTGACCAGGTCACAGATGTTGGAATTCTGGATGTATCTGAAAAGGTCAACCCATGTCAGGATGAAGGATCCCACCCCTTCATGACGAGGGATTTTCAGTCCCAGAAGGTACTTCATCTGGGAGGTGATAATGGTGAGGCTGGAGCCAGTCACAAAGCCACTGAGGAGAGGTTCTGACAGGTAGACAGCCACAAAGCCCAGCTGTAAAACTCCCAGCAGGATCTGAAAAGCAAGACAGCCATACCTTTAGCATTGATGAGAAGAGCTGGGAAGAGGTGGCTGGGAGTTCATGTCAGTTTGCTTCCCCTCTAGCAGCTCTGGCTATTCTGTCTGCTGAGCATTCAGTGTGAGGCACAGGGCTTTGTCTTCAGTAGTTAATCTGGGGTATGAAAAACTAAAGAGAGCTACCTATAGCATTGGTTTGTGGCTAGAGATGCCATGTAAAGAAGCCTACAAGGTCTCTGCCACTGTCTCCTTACAAGCAATAAGGGCACAGTTACTATGGGAAGCCCCAAGAGCAGCCACATCATAGCAGCTGTGAGAGCCCCTCAGAGCCATGAAACCTGTGTGATGCACTGCACCTGAATTGTCCTGGGGAAAGGGCCTGAAGCTGTTCAGTGACAGACCCAGGCAGTGGGGACGTTGCCAGGGAACATGGCCTTTGAAGGTGCCCCTACTGATGGCAGGGTTCTTGAGGGCTGTTCTTGCCAAAACCTGCACTAACCCACACCAGAGGTCAGCCCAGCTCCAGGACTGGGTGGTGGGAAGGTTGTTAACAGTTCCTTCTCCTACTTTGCTGTGTCTGATCCTAAGCATGTTTCATTCACATCCAAGGACCTGGTTTGTCACGTGAGGAGAAACAACCCCCTGCATTCAGCTGTGTTTGGAGGTTCCTAAATCACTACTATTGATTCAAGGATGTCAGGGTCTAATCACATCAGGAAAAAATTTCTCATGACATGTAAGTCTGAACCAAGACTGGTGCTTAGAGATCTTCAGCTCAGAGTTCCTAGCAAGGAAAGGACAGAGAGGAAACAGCAAAGCAGTGAACATTTGTACCTGGTAAAGACCGACCAGAAAGCTTAAGGAAAGAGCCACAGTGATGGCATAGCAGCTCCTGTCACAGGCATCCGTCCCGTTACTGGAGGAGGTGAAGTTGCCCACCAGAGAAGAGTCCATGTTGTCATCACTGTACCCTGCGAGCTGGAGGTGCCGGTTCACAGACTGACCAATCATCAGGCACAGGACACCGAAGGAGCCCACGGAGTTATGGCGCGAAGTGGCCATGGTCATGTAGATGATATTGCAGAAGAAGTTGGTGTAGATTCCATAGATGGGATCCTGGTTGGCTAAGAGGGAGTAGGAGATGGACTGAGGGATAGCAACTATCCCCACCAGGAGCCCAGATATGACATCCCCAAGCAACTGTGTCTTGACATTGTAACGGGGAAGCCAGTCCAACACTGGGAACAGCTGACAGAAGAAGGTGATGATGGTTTGATGACTGCATGTGCACACCTCTCTGGCTTTCTTTAGGATGAGATCCTTCATGCTGAAGTCTGAGGGCTCATACTCCTCCAGTCTGACATGTATAAAATTGGCAGGACTCTCTTCTGATGTTGGGGAGTTCATTATATCTTTTCCCTGTCCTGAATTCTGACTTGACATGTCCTCCATTGCACCAGGATTGCTAAGGTGGAAGAACAGGCAGCCATGAGGTGTTGCAGTCACATACATCATGTGCTTTACTTAACTGCAGGGCTCATGCCGTTTGCATGGATATATTGAAAAAATAAAGCAGAAAAGCACCTTCCTGTGGTACTGGTTGATTTCTTTTCACTTCTGAACCCAATTAACCACAACCCTGAGACCATGGTTTAAACTGCACTCACACTGGCACAGCTGCCCACATCAGGGACAGAGCTACAGAGACCCCTCTGCTCCTTCCTAACACACCTCTTGTTCTGAAGCAGAGCAGCAGGATGGCGTGAGATGAGACAGAATTATTTCACTGAAACTTCCTCAGGAAGTTTCATCATTTCTTGATGACACTTCCACTTAAGTGGAAAATATTTTGAAAATGTTGAGCTATTCTAAGTGATGCTTCAGGAATGTAACGTGGGTACAGGAGGTAATTGGTAACATAACTTTTCCTTTAACATTTAAAAAATTGAAAGGACATTGCTGGCTTGCAGCAAACAGGCCCATCACAGGGGCTCCTCTCTGCAGAATGAAAAGCATCCTGCCTTTTCAGACTGGTTAAGGAACATATACACTTTCCAGAGCTACTCCAAGTTTTTCAGTCAAAAGCAGCTGCAATAAAACGTACCTTTTTGTCAAAACTGAGCAATACACAGAGAAAAAATTCTCCTGAGAGGAGACCTACAGTGGCTGCAGCTCAGAAATTGAACTGGGATCATGAGAAATCCCATTCCCTGACCTGTTGGTCTATTTCACATCAACTATCCCAACCCAAATCTCTTACCTCTCGCTGCAGAGGGACACACTGGGTGTTCTCACTACCTGGAGCTTCTTCCCTGTGGACAGACTTGTCTCCTCACCTCACAGTGCACAAAGAAAGGACAAGGCTAACAACTGCAAACCTCTTCCCTTTGCCTTCCTCCTGGACCATGTGCAGCTTCCCTTGGGAAGAGATGTGAGTTACTCAGCCAAGCGATCGGTCCTTTTATCTTGCTACAGCCATGAGAATGGTGCCCCCGCCAAACAGAGCTGTGTTTTGAAAACAAACATCTTTCTGGGAGAGTATTATTGATGAAAACTTGTTCTGGCCATTAAGAATGATTGAAGGGGTTTAAAGAATTGCTTCTGCCAGGCAATAGTATTGTTGGTATCTGGAGATGTGTTTGCTAAGCAAGAAGGATGCAAAGAAATCTTCCTGAGTGTGCCTCCCTGGAGGAGAGAGCATCATCACCTGAGTCCTGCTGGGCTTCTCTGCTCAGGTTTCCATCTGCACAGACAGCAAAGGTGTGATGACACAGGTTATTTCCAGGCAGACACAAGAACTCAATACGTGTCAAATCTGCCCAATCCACATTTTGCACATACCATTTAGAGACCACAGCACAAATAACTTCTGCTTTGCTGAAGCAAGCACAAGTCGATAAAGTGCAGCACTGCATTTCTTTTGTAGGTAAAGGTGAACAATTGCATTAGTAGCCAGGAAAAAAGGTAATGCCTCATCATCCTGAATTGAAGTAGCAGCCTCATAGACACCAGCTGTAACAGCTCTGCCCTTGTGATCCATGCCAACAACCTATATCAGACCTCTCAGCACACACTCCAGCTCACATCATTCTCCATCCACTCTTTCTTTTCCAGCTCTTTTCCACTGACCTCATCTCCAAGATTTTGCTGGATGTGTCACTGCCCCATAGAGCAGGGCCAATGCCTGCCAGTCAGGCAGCTTTGTCCCTGCTTCTGCTCCTGACACTGCCTGTGTTACAGGCTTGGGGAGGGTGCTGAGAGTCCACAACAGTAGCAGAGATGATGTGGGGTATGGAGGGATGACATTTTCATGAAGCTTTGATTTAGATGTTGGGGAGACAGCCTGAGGTAAGCGGAGGGGAAGATCAGCATCCTAAGTTACATTTATCTCATCAGTGAAAGTCGGCATCTTGGTAATTAGAAGTAAATAAATAAGAAACATCAGTGCTCTGGGGCAGCAGGAAAAAATGAGAGCACATGGTAGAAGAGACAGCTGCTTAATATATTTATCTATTTATATGAACTCTTTTTTCTCTGTCATTCCTCCACAGCTCATGTATTTTCATCTGGTCCTAGCTCCCCCTTCCCTCTTCCTTCTTTCAGTGAGACTGTATCTTTCCTTAGCCTTGTCATTGCTCTTGTCCTTAAAAGATGATCCCTTCATACATTTTATAATCCTTCCTAGCTATAGCTCATTTTGTGTCTTGGTCTGTCTGATATTGTCTCCACTTACTCATTTTCCTTTTCCATCTTCTTTCTTAGCAAATTACCCGAATTTCCATTTTCTGTATGACTTTTTTCATCTTGAAATTCAGTCACTGAAGAGCTGGCCAAGCTGGTCTTTTCAGTCAGCTTGTTGACTGGGATAAAACACATCTGAGCACAGCTCATCTTTGGGTTTTTATCTTATTTAGAAAGCATTCATTTCCAGGTCTGGATCTCTGATTTGTCCACTATGAAAATGGGACAAGGCTCTTTTTCTGTTTGTGACAGTATCTATGTACCTTTAACCTCCACCCTGCCTTCCCTGTCTCCTGCTGCTTTCCTTCCAACTTCCATCTTCACTTACATATACTGGAACTCTTTTGTTTGTTATGATTTCCTTTACCACCTGACATAGCTTGGTAAGTCTTGATAAAGCCACGCTCTTTCATCTCTCACGGGCATCTGTGAGCAATTCAGTTTTCCATTCCTCCTTTCTCCATGCCTCCCCTGCCACCCTTTGCAAATGTGATTATCCTTTCAATTAAGTCTGAGGCCTCACCTACAATATTTTTCCCCTGTGTACAAATTCCCAGCTGCTTTGGTATACTTTACAATATTCCATATTTTCCCTGCAACTACATTCTTGAGCTCCTGGTCCCAGCTGGCTTCCCACGTGTTTGGTTCTCTGTGCTACCCTCCTTTAAAGGGCAGCTTCTGCCTGGTCCTCTCTGTGCTGGAAATTCAGGCTATGGGCACTGAGGAGAGGCCATTTTACATTCTCCATCCTGGCAGTCCTGGTAGAGAGGATACAAGAACATACTTGCTGAAACTGAACACTGTACATCTCTGAAATCACTTTTCCTGTTTGAGGTGAGGCCAGGGTGGACACTACAAACATTTCCCATTTGATCTAGAAAATTCACAGCAGTGAGTTTAAAAAAAGAAACCCACAACAGAACTTGATGTGACCTTGAGTTGGATAAGGCTGTGCTGCCTTCCAAATGCAAGGTCACTACAAGTTAACTGCTGAAACTGTTTGTTTCTAAATGCATCTTCAAGGGTTTTTCTTTATTGCCACTAACAACTCACTTCACTGTTTAGCTCCATTCTGGGCAGGGCTGAGTTGGACAGACAGTATCAGCTTTAACAATGCCAGCACAGACAGGTCCTTGCCTGCCAGTTACATGGCACCCTCTGTTTTTAATAGAAGCAGAAAGCATGAAATCAAAATTTTTCATTTATGACATGGTATGTGAGCAAGGTAACAACCATCCATGCAACAGCCATTGCAGGCAGCTAGAAACAGAGCAGTGGAAACCCAAGCTCCAGGTACAAGGGACACCCAGTGGTGGGGCTAGTTCAGTTTCCTGTCATAAAGCAGAAAGTGCCTAGATCTGTGATTGTTACCCAGACATTTTGCAAGGGGTAAGTGCAGTTAATTCCAGTCTCTGCTGCTGTGTCAATACATCACTTGTGTTCAACAGAACAATCTGGCATCTCCGGTTTTCTTTGGAACAGAGCTAACTGCACAGCACAAGAATTTCTGATGTGCTTTACGGCTTGTAAATACACTCATAACTATTTGGCTTCTGGAAGCCTCTTGGGTAACATCCCATACATCTTGGTTCCATAGATGGGCCAGCCTGGCTTACCACACAGCTGCACCCCACTGCTCCACAGTTACACCCCACTGCTCCACAGTTACCTGCATCACATGCCACTTGAAGAAAAAATTAAAAGGCAAATGAGCCAGGTAATGATGCTAGGTATGTAAGAGAGATGCTTTTCCTTCCCTTCAGATCTGGGACTTGACTGTTTTTGGGTGGCTGCTGGTTCAGTTCCACTTGGAAATTTTCAATATGTAGACATCTGAAAAACTTTTCTTTTTTCTAAGAGAAAAACAAGGAAAAGGAGACAAGCCCAGAACCAGTCCCACTGCTGAGTTATGGCAAAATGCAACAAAAACATCTGAGGACAAAAAAGCTGAACAGAACCTCTCCTGTGGTTTCTTGGAAAAGCAATTATTCACGTTTCTGAAAGAGGTAACACCAGGAAACATGGAAGCAGTACACTAGGTCATCCCAGAAAACAGAAGAGTTTTTGCAGCCTCCTGTTAGTTTTGCAGGGCAGTTTGTGCTAACATGCAGGAGTCACAGCAGAGCACCCGAGGCAAAGATTAAGGTCTCTCCAGACATAAACACTGTGAGGCCACAAATGTCACTCACTCCATGACTGCACATGGCAATGTGGTCACACCACTCTGAAGTTTGAGAGGGACCAAGGGACCTACAAGTAAATAATGAAAAAGAGCAAGTATTTAAGCTACTGCACACTCCCAGCAATTATCCATGCCGGCAGACATGCCAGGAATGTTTCCCAGTGTATTTTGAAAGACATTAAGATGGAGCAGTTGGAAAGAGACTCAGTGGAGGGGCAGCAGATCTAAAAGGATGTGGAAGAGCATCTTTGGCTGCAGAGGCCATACACAGCATAGCTATAGAGGACAGGACTGATGCCCTGCTACAAGTCCTTCCCCCAGCACTCCTGGGAAACAGGAAAAATAAAGCATCTCCAAGTACATCAGTTAGAGGATTTGTGCAACATGCCCAATTTATATAAGGATGGTAAAAATATTTCCTTGCCAAATTTTGCAGCACTTTGTTGCTGTTTTTCATGGTTTTCCCTCAATGAGAAATGCCCACTGCTTGTGACCCTTTTTCCAAGTTATCAAGCTAATAACTAAAAATGCCATAATGGCTCTGTCAACAGATTATATTGATTACAGATTAATACAGTGGAATCAATACAGGGAGACACATTTCTATTTCATACTGAACTAGCATTCAGCCCAGGCTGACCTGCATGTGTTGCCTACAAGCCCTTCAGGGCACTGAGGCCACACTGGTGGGATGCTGGTTCCCCCATAGCTGTTGGCTGGCTCCTGGGGTCACACTATTTGCAGTTAACACAACCTGTCCCCCACCACTGCACAGCAGGCACAGTTTAGGGTAGAGTTCTCTGACTGATTCCCAAGCTCTCCCAGAAACCATCCCACACCAGCTCATTGTGCAGTGGAGAAGGGATTCTACAGAGGTCACATCTCAACATTACAGAACAGAAAAGATGCTCCAGCAGATGAGTAAGAAGCCCAGAAACCACAGCTCATCACCAGCTACCTGGCCCATACGACAAGGCTGGATCTGCTATTAGATTTTAAACAGAAGGAAAAAGCTTTTTCACACAACCTAAATGTTGGGAACAGACTGTCATGGGGTGTGGTGGAAGCCAAAGGGTTCTGGCAAAGGGAGGAGGAAGCTTCATGGTGAAGTGATGCAAAAGTTGCAACAAAGCTTAAGTGCTCAGGAAGCTTCTAGCTTGCTGCTTACCAGGTGCTGGGAGGGCTCTGAGTGGGCTGGAGCCTTGGTATCAACCTTCCCAAGCAGCCTCCACCAAGCTCTGACCCGGGAGATGGGGCTGGGGGGGCCTCATCTAGTGCACGGGCACATATGGTGGGAATTACAGCTGCCCACAGGTAAAGCAGAACCTGGAGTAGCAGCAGTACAGGGTGCTGCTGATTGAAGCCATTATCTCAGCAAGAATCAGAGTTACTCAGCTGAAGGCAATGGCTGTCCTATGCTTTTCAAGGGAGCAGAAAGCTCCTGCTGGCATTCTCCATAATTAAGTACAATCTGTTGGCAGCAATACAAAAATTACAGCATGTGCCTGAGGTCTCCTAAGGTAAAAGGCCTCCTCAGGTAAAAGCTGAGCCGTGCTGGATCAAGAAACCTTTTGCATAATTCAAGGACACGCATGCAGAGTTAATGCTCA
Organism: Apus apus; assembly: GCF_020740795.1. Lineage (NCBI taxonomy): Eukaryota > Metazoa > Chordata > Aves > Apodiformes > Apodidae > Apus > Apus apus. The sequence goes on along the minus strand of NC_067294.1, from coordinate 11,156,294 downwards.
CCGTAACTGCCTGGAACTGTACCAAGCTGCTCCAATTTTTGCTCTGGCTCTTACTGGCCATAACCTGACCAAGTCATACAACCTGGTCTGCCAAGTAACACTGAACACGGCAGCAGTTTCGTAAGGCTGAGCAGGTAATACCATGTGCTACAACTACACATCCTGTAAAGTGCAAGGAGCACCAAATCTGACCAAATCTGTCATGTCTTGCATGTTGAGCATTCGGAGCTGGCCCACAGGAGGGTGCTGCTCACCAGCAGCCCGCGTGTCACCTCCCGGCATCGCTGATGACTTGGCACTAATCACCAGCCAAGCCACAGCCTGCTGCTGGAGAGCACCGCAACCGGCAGGAGGCGAGAGCCCAGGTCAATGCCCTGGGTGACAGCAGCAGGATCTTTCCTGGGAGCCTCCGTGAGTGCCACACGGTGCCAGAGAGGAGTGCTCGGGGTTCAGGGCACACTGCAGGGCCTGGGGACTCACTGCTCAAAGGTGGGTGGCTTTTCTTCTTGGCATGTATACCTAAGATATCAAGCATGTGTCTGACAACAGAAAAAACCCACATAAATATCATTTAATTGTAATAAAGAAATCACAGAGATGTTACCATATTTGATAAGAAAATTCTTGTGCTAACAAATCATCTACAGTGACAATAAGGCACTTTAGCATTTAAAAACGACAAACAGAGACAGTGTAAAGGAGAGACAACACACAGAGGCTACATCCCATGGCTGATCACAGGACATCAGATGACTGACAAAACACAACCCCCATCACAAAGGTTTGGTTGGGGAGCTCAGCACTCAGGGAGCTGATGGCAACACATCCTCCCCAGGCTGGGCACAAGGCAAGATCCATGTCAGCAAACACCCACCCAGCATGGACTGACACCATGGATCTAGTCATCCCACAGCACCTTTGGGTTCCACCATTGAACTGGAGGAAATGTTACACCTAATTTTTACTGCACAGGTAAGTCCCAGTAAGAAGTAAGGCAATTTTTACACACACTATGCAACTTTTCCACATTTTATTCAAACTGTTTTGTAAACTGTTTAGGTCAGCTGACTGATGGGATCTATCCCATTCCTGAGGTCCTGTTTGGTTAAACTGATTCTCCAACTTAAAAAAAGACACTCCAGGCAAAATTTGCCATTTTGTTTATTCTGCAAAATATTATTTCACAAATATCTAAAATTATTCTGAATTTAAAATAATTAAAAAATTATACCCCACAACATACCAAGGTACCAGAGATGACTGCCAGGGACTCAAGAGTCTGATGAACTCAAAGCATCATGTGCTTACCAGAAAAAAGTGAGGCTTTCCCTCTCTTCAACCATGTTTCAAGTACATTTCAAATATGTAACAAATTTATTCCTTAAGTAAAAAATCAGACATAAAGAACTTGGACCCAAGTTGAGCAAAATGTTTCACTTCCTGACTCCAGTGGATTCCTGAGATCATCAGGGAAATGGACTGAGAGCTCTGTGACTTCAGTGCTGGGGAGAGCTAGAACTGAGATATTTTGGCCAGCAAAGTCACTCAGTGGAGATTTGAATCTCCACCCAATGCTATAACATTTTGTGTATTTGCACATTACAGAACAGCAATATGCTTCAGCTTATAAAATCTCTGGAAAATAAAACTAAGATACTAATTATACTATGAAATGTATTGAAGATTTGTCATTTTACCTAAACCAGAGGCCTCACTTTTAGCATTGTAATGATTGCAAAAGAAAAAGCAAGACTTGGAATTATTTCCAGTTTGGACGGAATTTGACTGAAACAGTTTTTCACATGAGCTGCTGATCTGACAAAGGCTTATAAACATGATAGCCAAGCACAAGTAACTCTTGGGACTTAACAAGGTCATTCACAGTGCAAAGTCTGCACTAAGAGGTTGCTCCTTTTACCTATGCCAGCATAGAAGAGGTGCAAAGACCTTCTAGTGTGGACAGTCACGTCAATATTGGAGTCCCATAATAGCATCCTACATTGAGACCCAGCAAAGCAAAATAAGCTAAAGATACAAAGCACCCTTTATGGTAGAAGCAAGTGATGACTGCCACCTGCCCCCACAGCTTCATTAGCGTAGCCATGTTTATAAAACAAAACTAAAATGTCAATCACCTCTATCATTTAATCACATTTCCAAAGCATTAAAAAAAAAAAAAAAAAAAAAAAAAAGCACAACAGAAGATAATGCCCTGGGACAAACAATTTGCCTGAAGAGTTTCACCCTCAACTCAAAGGATTTCCCCTTCTTCCAGTTTCTTTGACCTTCTAGACCAGAAGCCCAGCCCTACTCATCACTATTATGGGAGCACAAGGAGGTTAAGGTCAATGGCAAGCCCAGGTGAGCTCTGTGCCAGCCCGTGAGCCCACTGGAGGACCAGCATGGGTGTTCCTGCACCATTTCTGGAACAGAGACACATGGGTGGCCTGACTTCAACCTGCTCAAGAGCTCCTAGCACCAGCAGCAGTGGAGATGATAGCAGGTAGCTAACCGTGGTGGGGAAGAGCAAGTCAGCACAGCCTGTGGGTGAAAAATTCAAGGAACTGGACCCAAGATAATGTGCATTTTGCTGCTCTTCTCAAGGAAAGACTGACCAAAGAAAGACTGGACCACACCAGGTGAGACCTAGATATAGCACTTGACTCAGGGAGAGTTCACAGCTGACCTGAGCACAAGGTAGTTGGATGTCAACCACCTAAAACCCTGGTGCAGCAGCCAGGATGGTTTCCTGCCTGCTGTACCTCACCTCTGCACATCAGACTCACCAGCAGAGGATTTAATGTCTCCTGGCACACGCCAGCAGAAGCAAGTAGAGATGAAGGAACAGCTGTTTTTTTTTCCCCAAGGAGAGAGAATCATTCCATTCATCACTGCAGCCTGACAGGGAAGGAGCCCAGCAGCCATGGAAGCTCTGCTGCCCTGGCTGGGACAGCCATGTGCAGGCTTAGATTAAAGTTAGATAAAAATAAATAAGCATGAAAATGGAAATCCCTGATACATACACAGCTTGGGACAGCAGTTCCTGCAGCAGCACCAGGCAGGAGTTAGGCCCTGTGTTATTATTACACTCATTATAGAGAAAGGCACATGGCTGTGCAACAGTGTCACAGCAGCCTTGTAATAAAGACACTTCCAGGTTAATCCATCGTTCCTGGGAGGCACCATCACTCCTGCAGCTACACAGACCCTCACTCAGTCCCACACCAGGCCAAGGCTCCAGCACGTTCCTGCGGGGACATGCACAGTGGTGCTCCCCCGCCAGCTGCTCACAGTCCCCTTCCAGCTCCAGGTGGGGCTTTAGGGTTGTTTGACACTTCCTGTTCAGGAGCCTTATCCAAAGATCTGGCATGAAAATAGAGTAGCAGGTCACACATAACAGCAACATACACAAAAAGCATATTTACAGTCAATCATATGCAATGTCATACAGCAAAACACAGAAAAAAGTACAGAGGGTGGAGAGGTGAATCTCACAGGGAATTAGAGAGGAGCAACTGGAGCTGCAATGGTTTACAAGGAAATCAGGATCACTAAAACACACAAGAGTAAGGTTGGCAATGTCATAAATCAAAAAATTAGTACCGTGTACCCTAGTGCAGAACCTTGTTCTGTTTTATGGAGTGGAATGAAAATTGTTTCCATGCCAAATCACACACAGAAGTGAAACTATTACTTGTGCAACTGCCACTTTATGAGAACTGTAACTACGATCTGCAGCAGCAATGATTATAAGAAGAGCCTGACATTTAGCAGGGGACTACTGAAGACATTTCCAGGAGTCTTTACTATAGCTGAGACAGTGTTAATTTCCATAATGCCATGTTGTTGTCATTAATACATGTGCTAATGATCTCTTAATTCTTCATTTAGACTGATAATTGCTGATTAGTACATTTGGAAACAGAGATCAACTGACTGATACCACCTTCCAGTCTGGCGTGAGGTACTGAAGGTTGCACCTGGGATGAACATCCCTGTTTTGCAGAGAGGCATAAACCCAAATCCAACCATTCTGATATTCCTTCTTCCTACAGATTACAAATTAATCTGTGAGACAAGGATAAGAGAGAGCTAGAAGGCAGTGGGTGCAGCAGACGTCCCCTTACCAAATCTTGTACATGTATATTCCACTGTTCATCTAAAATAGTAGAAGGCAGAAGAGCCCTGTCCAGGACAGAAACAGGAGTATCACAAGAGTGTAACTGGGTATATATAAAAATAGCTGCTGCATCCATCATACAGCAGGAAAAGGTATATAAATATGTACATACACATATATACATACATATATGTATATTCATGAAATTTCTTTATAAAACAAATTTAGGGAAATAATTTTCAATCGGCATTCTCTGGTTCCTAAAGGTGAAATCAGACTACTTCAAAAGGGTCTGTAAGCATTCCAGCAAAGCATGCTTCTTGCTAGTAGGCTTAAATCATATTCATGTCTCTGTGAAGAAAACTATTCTAGGCCTAAAAAGAAAACAGCTGTGAAAACCTACTGTCCTAAGAAATTCCAGCTACAATAAGCTCTAATCTTTGGTTAATTTCAAAGGACTTTCTATTATATTGGACTCTCTGGCAAATGGCAATTGTTTCTATTCCCTTTTAACCAGGGCTGCATGCATTAAAACAGTTATTAACACTATGACCCCCAAACTGCCTCTTAAATAAGAATATAAAAAGTTGTTCTGTTGGTTGGCTGGCTGCTTTAGCTGTTGCATTTTAATACAGTTCCTTGTGTTTTGCTTGAAATGGAATTTGCAGGTTATATTGCCAGTCATAGCTGCACAAACAGCACTGAGGCCAAATACAATGTGCTTTAGCTGAACATAAATCACTATCCCTTTTAGCTGTAATCTAAATTCATTACTTGAAAATCAATTTATGGCTGTTTTATCATGCTTTTATGTAAACAAATGCCCAGGAGCTACAAATATGCATCATGCTACCTGTGGGAAGTATGATCTCCTTGGAAGTAACATTGCTATTATTCTCTTCCTGGCAGAGGTACAATGGATGTGAAAAAAAAAAATAAATACATTATTGCTGTTCTCCCCTCCTAGTTACACTCTGGCTACACAAACCTGTGTATGGTCACAGGTCAAAAAAATCTCCACCTGAGCAGCAATGGAAAGACTACAGGAGAGAGGAGCTGCGAGTGTAAAGAAGAAAAACTCACCCAGCATAATTCTTTCTTTACTTCTATCCCACCCATGGCTGATGTGACTCAGAGGAAATCCCCTGCCTGGCTGCTCATTCCTCCTCTCCCTTTCAGCTGAGGGGCAAAGGGGTCAGAACAAGTCAGCTGTGGGTAGGCAGGAACATTTGCAATGACAACATTCAATGCTAATTGTTTGCTGTGGTGTGATTTTTCATAAGGGCTTTGAGAAGAAGCCACTGCTTCTAGCACTGTCCTGCTCTCTTGAAAAATATTCGTTAAAATCAGCACTTTATAGCAGTATTGAGGCTTTTGTTCAGAGTTCTAGAGATGCTTTCTGTTAACATTAACAAATGGTGCTGAAAAGGGACTCACCCAAGCCCTGGCACTGCCACCGAGCGCACCTGCGTAGGTCTGCTCCACTCCCTGCCAGCAGCCAGCCCCTTGCTGGCCAGGCACAAGCCTCTGCAGTGACAAATCAGGCACAATCCAAGGTGACAAGCCTTCCCAAGCTGGCACTCAGCTGTGGGAGCTGCCACAGGTGTGCCAACTGTCTCAACACCAACCCAAGGGCTCTGAATGGGTTGCAAAAACAGTGCAAAACAGGTAAGGTGAGGAATTAAAACATCATTTCCATCCTGCACTCACTCCCTGTGCAGGTGTGAATCCCACTCACTGCTTTTATACAGCTTAGGCTAATTCACCCTGGTAATACAAATTCAGTAATTATCATTATCCAAATTGCAGAAAGGATTCTTAGCCCAGAATACAAAAGTTCATGCAGGAAGTTACTGCAGAGAGGAAAAAAACAGTCAGCAGTAGCTATCTGGGATTCAAATCCTTGTATAAGCATGCCTTAAGGCTGAGAAAGAAAACTAAATATGTTTTTTGAATAATTTAGCATTTTCCCTGCTACTTGGAGTCTTGTTACAATGCCAATTCTAGAACACATAACACATGTAATAACTTATGTGCTCCTTTTCAACACAGGCTACAGCCACACTCTTCCTCTCCCTGTTTTTCTACACACTGCTATAATTACCTAAAAATGTAAGTTCAGTTAACGTATAAAGGTTGCCAGATCCTAGAACTCATCTTTCTGCTATCTAGTTCTTCTCTTGAGGTCCCAGCTCCTAGAGTGACATGATACATGATGTTTCAGCTTTCATAGTAAAAAGGGAATAGCTACTGGTCCTAGCTCAGGAAAAAGAAAAAGAGAAAACAATCCTAAACTCAAAATACATTTCTACTTAGAAAACACCTCATAATTCATATTGCATTGTATTCCTTTTTTTTTTTTGTACTCCTGATTGTTTTCTGAATTATTAAGGATGAGAATATTAACTGTACAGAACACCTCTTCCCTTTTAAAAGCTGTGAAAAGCAGACAATCCAGACTGTAAACTCCCCTGGGAGAAACTACCAACTTCCAAGGATGTACTGTGTGCTACGTAGAGCTGGTACTCAGCAAAAAATGTTCACCTCTCAATTCTACCTTCATAATTGTATTGGTGTAAGAGAAGAGAATCTCTTCCTACCTGGTGCCTGTATTTTAGCATGAAGAACAGGCACTCTCCACTGCTCTCCATAATTTAAAATCAAAGTACAAAGCTTTATCTACACTAAGCTAGAAAAAGTAACATTCAGCAAAGAATGATCTGGCTCCTTTTCTAATGGTTGTATTTCTTGGTCTGTGTCCATCCCCACTACATATAGTCCACAACAGAGCATGTGTAAAGGGTCTCTGGTCAATGAAACCTGCATTCACACATGAAGTCTGTGTGACATGGACAAATTTGGACAGATGTCAGATAATCTATTTGGCACTTTTCATCTTGGTCCGTGTGATTCCGTCTGCTTGGCATATCAAACTGGCTGTAAGGGACTGTTTTCTGTTGAAACTCAGCAATTAGAGATTTTGCATATCTAATGTCCATAATTCTAAAGAGCTCCTAAATATTCGGAAAGCAAAAGAGTGACCATAAGACTTCTAAATGGTCTGATAAAAAAATAATTCTAAAAAAATATCAAGCTAAGACACAAACTTTCATGGCACAAAGGCCTGTGCACAAATGCGAGCACCATGTCCCTGTTGTCTGGCTGTATTAGGTTCTCAGGAGACAACGAAAAAGTCTCTGGAGGTGATCTGTGGTTAGAAGCTATTCATTAAGACCTTCTCATGCATGTTTGGATTTTATTTATCTGTCTCAAATTGAGGGAGGTTACAAAGTCACCAACCAATCACTCCACAGTAAGGACCAGACTAACAGTCCCTGTCAGTCACTCCTCAGAAAATATAAGGGCATGGTGAGATGGAAAAGCAATGTCAGAACAAGAGATGAGAAGTGAGCTGCCTCGCATTATCTGGTTGGACAGGAGGCCCAGACTACTTCCAAATCCCATCCTATCCATGAAGACAGGGTTGCAAGAAGGAGTTCAGTGCTGACGACCAACTCTTCAAGGGGAACTGAGAAATGGGAAGTTCAAGAGCGAAGAGAAATGAGATGAACAACCATATTAAAACTCTTAGATTCACAGATTGGCCATAATCAAGTTAAGAAATGCCTTCATTCAGTACCACCTATTGCATCATTATACCGAGTAGGCAAATGTAAAAGCATTAAACAGACTGCACCAGTGTGTTAACAACCACTCTGCTTCTTTTTATCAGAGTACATATACATTGCATAGATGTACAAACCCACAGCCATTTTTTTCCCAGGCTTTTTTCCAACTTGCTGCCTTTCTACTGTTAGTTCCTAGAAACGCTGCTCCCACTGTGCCTCTGTGCACCCAACGCAAAGTCCACAGCCTGGTGCACGCTGTGGAAGAGAAGGTGTTCCTCCCCCTCTTTGAAGAATTCTCCTCGGATCAGGGAACTCCTCACCGAAGGATTGCACTGGGCAAGTAGCACCTGGACATCTATCTCCTTGTAGTCCTTGCAGACCTCCTTGACCGTGCGTATTCCTGCTGTGTCCAGAAACTGTACTGCACAACAGTCAATCACTATTGTGTGAAACCCCAGAGGTTCAGAGGCAAAATCCATGGAGATGCTGCTCTGGTTGCCACCAGAATCCACTTCTTTCTCTTTAAGCATTCTTTTTGCTGCCTTTTCCTTTGCTGCCTTCACCCAGACTGGGTTGACCCCAGTTTGCTTGTACAGGGTGGATTTAAAGCACTCTTTGTTGATGTAGTAGAGGGGTGCCTCAAAACGGAACACCACCACTCCTGGCTTGGTTTGCAAGTTCTTGTAAGCAGCCAGTGATTCGTACGTCTCAGACTCTGCCACCCAGCCCAGCAGTGGTGCCTCTGGTCTCTGAGTTCGGAAAATGACGCAGAGCATAGAGAAGCAAACACCAACCAACAGCCCAATCTCAGTACTGATGAGTGCTGAGGCTACCATAGTAACTACCCAGATCACAGTGTCCACCCTGCTCAAATGCCACATTTTTGGCAGGTCCTTGAACTTCCGCAGAGCTCCTCTGAGGTTCACAATGGTTATGACAGCAAGGACACACTTCTGAAGGGAATAAAATAAAGGTGCAATCACAAGGAGGACTAACAGGATTACCAAACTAGTCACCATGCCAGACATTTGTGTCCTACAGCCTGTGGACTCTTTGACAAGAGTCTTGGCAAGAGCTGCGCTTGTTGTGAAGCAATGGAAGAAAGAGGGAATGATGTTGCAGAAGCCAATGGCATACATTTCCTGGTTGGCCTTCACAGAGTAACCATGCTTCTTGGCAAACATCTCTGAGAGGGAGACGGTGATGGCAAAGCCGATAATAGCTATGGGGATAGCATCCAAAGCCACATTAGGAATCAGGTTCCAGTCTGGAGGACGAGGTGGCAGAAATCCAGTTGGGATGTGTCCAGCAATGCTGGAGCCATAAGTCTCTTTCAGCTTCCCAAAGTGAGATGCCAGAGTAGCTGCCACAACCACAATTAGTTCAACTGGTATTGGAGCCTTGAGTCTGGATTTAAAGTGGTCATTAAGCTCTTTGGTTGGGATAAGTACAAGAAAACACAAGAAGCTGGTGATAAGATCACAGACGTTAGTATTGTGTATGTTTCTGAAGATGTTTATCCATGTGGTTATGAGGGAGCCAATGCCACTGCTCCGTGGAATGTCTAAGCCCAGGAGATACTTGGCTTGTGAGGTCAGGACAGTGAAGGAGGCACCTGTGACAAATCCACTCAGCAATGAATCAGAGAGGTACACCGAGACAAAGCCCACTTGAAAGAAACCCATGGCCACCTGGAAGAAATCAAGCACACAGAACAGATTAGAATGCAAATCTTGCAGATATCATCCCTGCGGGGCTCTGAAGGGAGGCTGAATAAAAAAAATTTTAAAAATCACTGTGACAGCCCTGGTGGACAAGACATGGCCTGAGCATGGAGAAAAAGAGACTCAAGCATTCAGCTGCTCCTGCTACACTGCACTTAAACAAAATGCATTTCTAACATAGAGGAGGCTTTTTTTGGTATCTTCATACTCCAAGCCTACATTTATTGATTGCTTATTGGTTCAGCTGTAACTTCTAGTTACCCCAGCAGGCATAGAAAGCCTGGGGCAAAAAGGATTTGAAGTACTAGTTACTTTTGCCATTTCTCTCTCAAGGTTTTTAAAAGCTCTGCGAACTTTGCAGGGATCCAAAACTTTGTTGTCTTTGTCTTACACTAGAGCTCACAACCTGCAAGGAAAATACAGCTTATAACACAACAGCCACCCTTTGCCCTGCATGAAGTTTGGTTCATCTGACTCAGAAAGTACACGAGCTGCAAACTCTTGTGAGGCAGGATTATCCAGAGATTAATTTTTTAAGTGTCTTGTCATTAATTTTTATTAATGCTGGTTGAGTGGACAAATCCTTGGTGCTCTCTCATGGGAGTCACTGGTTTCATGGATACCTGCTCTACACATACTTCTTTGCACCTGGTAAATGTTCCTTTCTCCCCATCAACCTTCACACCTAATGGAGCATGGGCCTTCTCACAGCAGTTTGCTAGAAACCTTTTAATTCCCCTGCACTGGCCAACAGGGATGTGCCCACTGTTATCTGAAGACTGCAGGCCAGAACATACAGGTATCAAACTTTGAGTTTGGTATTTTGATATTACGTAGTTAAGGGAAAACAAAGAAGACCAGGATCATAGCTAGAAACCTCGTAAGAGCTGCAAAGCATTATTGAAGAGAAGGCATGTTTGGGGACCTGGACTGACTGGACATCAGCTCAGAACCAAGCCTTAAAAAAAGCCTCCCTCGGTAATTAAGTGAATGGAAGGGTGTTCTCACTGTAAAACATTAGCAATAACTGTCTTGCCTAGTTAAGCTGTAGGCAACTGATGTGAGCAGGCTCGTTTTCTGCAAAGTTTCTGATACAAAGAATTTGTCATTTTGGTTGGAGCTTCCAGTTAAAAAAATCCTTCAGTATGTCAAGGCTTATTGATTAGCAGGTAGAGACACAAGAGAATATGTCCAACATTCAGAGGGACTTAACATAAAGTAATCTGACTTCTTCACATAACAAACTTAATTGTACTTGTACTTGCAAACAACATTAAGTGCAATTCACAACCCCAATACTGCATCCATCCTAGAGTGAAGAAACACAAAACACAGTGTACCTTAGGAGTCCCAGAATGTTTCTGAAATGACTTCACATTAGCTAGCAGCTCAAGAAAAAGTCTCAGGTTGAATCTAAAAATCAGTGTTTTACCATATCAGTGGTATGTATGTTTCCTTTTCTGCTCCTCTACATTTGATTAGCTATCACCCTGGAGGCTGCTGTAAGAACAAATGAATGTGAACTCAGACTGAAATACCACAGCTCTGCAGTACCATTAAAATTAAATCCATTCTGGTTAATGCAGAACATTAAATTATTATTTTTTTAATTTTTTTTAAAAGTGCTTTAATTTCCAGAAGCAGTAAATTCTAGGAATTAAGTAGAGATGGAGTAGTAAAATCTGGCTGAGTAATGTATTTTAATATAGCAATAATCAGAAGTTTTATTTCAAATATATTTCATCATCTCAGTAATATCCTTTTCATACAATGACATTGTTTTGGCTTTGAATGGGCAAAGAGCAAAGTTTTACAAGCACAGTGACAAATAAAAAGAAGCTGGAGATACTTTTACTGTCCAGATTATTTTTTGATAAAAGAAAAGGCAGATGACTGAAGTCTGGGGCTATAAGCTGACACATCATATTGAGGCCCAATGAAATGGAGGCCTAAGCTATAAGGCAGAAGAAAAAAAAACAATTTCAGGCCATAGCAAGGAAGGTGGTAAGCAAATTGTATGGGAGCAGCAGGTGGTTACACGCTACTCCCCAGAGTAGCAATATAAGCACAAAATGCTAATTAAAGAAAAAAAATAAAAGGGAGAGGACACAGAGGAGCTTATTGCACCGCAGTAACTGGAGATCTCCAACCCTTCCTGTGTCCACTCCCTGTGCTGCAGATTGAAGACAAGAGCAAGCCCAGCAGGCTGTTCACGTGGCCAATCACTTAAAGAAGAATTAAAACTATTTTCACATAATACCTGTTTGTCCACTTCTTACCTGATAGACTCCAGCTATGAAGGTCATGGTGGCTGCCACTGTAATTGCATAGCAGCTTTTGTCACAGGCCAGGTTCTGTGATGTCTGGTTCATAGGTGGAAGGGTGGTGTTCACCTGCACTGCTGTGCCTGTCAGGACACCGAGCACAGCTGGCTCCAGGTCATACCCAGCTCGCTCTACTTCACGATCCACCACCTGTCCCACCATCAGGCAAATCACACCAAAGATGCCAACTGAGATGTGGCGGGAAGTTCCAAATATGAAATAAATAATGCAAGCAAAAAAGGATGTATAGAGGCCATAGATGGGCTCCACTCCAGCCAAGAGAGAATAGGCGATTGACTGTGGGACTAGTAAGACCCCCACAATCACTCCAGACATTATGTCTCCCAGCAGGCATTCTCTTAGTTTGTATTTAGGAAGCCACTGCAAGACGGGAAAGAAACTGAAAACACAGTCTTTAATTTTGGCTGGAGTACAGCTGCAAGTTTTCTTTGCTTGCTTAACCACCAGAGCCTTCATGCTCCTCTTCTTCTCTTGGGGTTCCAAGAACATTCTGTGATGGAAACTGTATTTATCATCATCTCCTGGAATTTCAGTCACTGAATGGATGTTGTTTAATTCCACCATTGCTGCCATCTTAAGGACTCCCTAAAAACATAAAGGACCGTTTGCATTAAAACATAAATGCATGTGCTACGCGAATACAGTATTTATGAAAAGCAGGGGCTGAAAGTCTTAGTTCAGCACAAAGCAAGCAATTTCCATGCAAACTTGAAAAGAGCCTTCCCATTACACCCCTGTTACCTAGGAGGGAAGCTGATATCCTCTAGAATAAATCTGCTGCTGACAATGTTGTGAAACAGAAAACAATGCAGCAGCACAGCCTCTCTGGGAGGCTTCCTTGATAAAATCACTATCTGCAGCCTGTTCCACCATGCAAAGATAGAAACAGGGTTTACTGAGTCCAACAGGCACGTCAATTCAGTTGCCTAAACTCAACTACAAGTGTAGTATTGCACAGCTTGGTCTAAATCTAATTACCTGTCTTTTTTAATGCACTGATTACACCTGCCAGATATTATCAAGATTTGTTACCAAAGAAGATGCAACCTTTAGACAGTGGCTTTATTTCCACCAATGACAGACTGCAAAGAATGCTCTACATGCTTTTAAAAAGCTGGTTTTCAAGTAAATGATATCTGACCAAAACAATACACACATATTAACAGGCACAACATGTGCTCTAATAAAAGCTGCCTAAAAACAGTGAAACAAGGTGATTATATCAAAGCACATTTAATACTGGAAACATATTGCCTGAATGTGAAAGAGCAAAGTCTTAACGAGACAAGCCCTAATGGAACTTGACCATTCCAACAGTGATTGCCAACGTTCATAAAGCACTCCCAGTTTCCAGAAAATATTCAGAACTCTCCAGAAAACTCTTTCAGCCACAATACCTGCTACTACTAGCATGCTGAACCTGGTAAATTTCAGTCAGAAACCCATTTGCCTGGTGCTACAGTGGATGGAGTCAAGGCCAGAGACAGCAGCAGAACACTGGGAAGTCTTAACTCCCAGGCTTCTCTTTCAAACACTACCTTGCAGTCCTGAAGGGCTAATAACAACATACCCCTTGTGTGCTAATTACATCTTCTCTGTGCAGTGCAAAAACCCACCGAACTAACATTCTATGCAACACTTACAATTGAATGAACAACCGAATCAGTACCTGAACAAGCACTGCTGAGGATGCCACTGCAGAGACCGTCTCAAAATTCATTCACTTAATCAGCGTTTCACCAAGTAGCTTTAAACATTCACTGCTACTATCACTTCAGTGTGAGTCCTCAGTATGTACCATCACACACAGTGTGACAGGGGAAAATGAGTGGAGTTGGGGTGCTTAAAGTACCTACTTCTCCTGCAGTCAGCCCAGTGCAAGGCACTGATCCTAGAGCTGCAGAGAGGAAATGCCTCTCTTAGACCTCAGTCTAGCTGGCTGGAGAGTATGATTTCCACTGCTCCGTTCCAGGTTTGATGCTGTCATACAGAGGTATCTAAAGTGCCACATACCAGCCCTGTGTAACAGCTCACACACAGCCTTGCCTCCAGCAGTCTGCTAGCTCAGAGCACTGAGACTAATAGATGCAAAGATGAGTCCACCTAGAGCTCCAACACAGACATTTTTAGTGGTAAATTTCCAAATGTATTTGTCTCCATATTCGCTCTTGCTATACAAGTTCAATAGAAGGAAAGAGAAGACAGATTCAGTTTTGCCTTCTTGACTATTCAAAATTTTTATCTTTCAGCCTTCTGGCCATACAGAACTACTGTATCACATACCTAATGACAAAATTCCCTCGGCTAATGCCTTCCAGTTCAGTATCTTGGATGTGGTTTAGAACAATTATAGCTCAGAAAAGAGCCATATGTAGAATTGGGATCTTTACAATAAGGAAACATGCACTGTGAGAAGTGACATACTCAAGATCACACAGTGATCATGCCTGGAGAACCCATCCCTACCTTCCAGGTATCTAATCTTACCCACCCATACAGTTTTGCAAAGTCCTCTCAGGGATTATTTATAGCACTCACCCCAAAAAAAGCAAATACCACACAGTCTGTAGTTGTATTTGCTCAAGCATTTTTGTTCATTTTACAAATTACAAACCAAAAAGCTTTTCACTCAAAGTTCAGCTGTAAAAGCTGAGGAAAAATTTAACTCCAGGCAACTTCAGATGTGTAGCAAACCATTCAAATTTGTTTTCTGATATTTTAATAACAACTTTTGTAAAGAAAATCCTTCTTGTTCCCCTCTCCCTCATCCATGTCTTGTAGACAGGTCACTCAAACTTGGGAGTTTCTCTTAACATGCCAGAGAACTTCAACACAAAACCCAGATAGTTCACTTCAGTTCCATGCAGTGCTGTAAAGCATCTGCACAGCAGATACCTGGGTTTTTTTGGTTGTGTCTAGACAGTAGAGGAATGTTCTATGCAAAAAAAATGCTGGCTACTAAACTCTGAGCATATACTGGATCTTTGTGTTGACCTGCTGGGCAGCTTTCTCTAGGTGGCATGAAAAGAGCCTTTCTTCACGCAGTCCATGTCAGGACACTAGGAAATGACACCATTTCCAACACCCATTTCACCCTTTTCTCCCTGAAAGGGCTGCTCTGTGTTATTTTTGTAACCGTTTAGCCCTAAGCTTACCTAGTAAAACTGGACTATGATTTAAAAAAAAAAAAAAAAGACACCACCACCCTTTGGTTCAGTATGCTGAAGGATATTCTGCATACTAACTTGGGAAAGGAGCTACTGTGGTCTTTATTTTGAAAGCTCCTATTTATGCACAACTAATTTGTATGCCTAGAATTCACTTTTATTAGCTCTTTTTCGCCTGAGTAAGATCTTCAGGGGGTGTCTGATTGCCACAAAGCTTTGCTTAAGACATAAAGACTACAACACAGAACTGAGGAAATTTCCAGTATCTGTCTGTTATCAGGTGACTGCAATAAAATAAAGATAAGGAGACTGCATTCTTGACATCTGATTACTTTTACAGACTATTTCTGGACCCATACAGGCCTTCATTACTGATCCCGTGACATGGCAGAGGTGAACGAGCATCTGCCTAGTGTCTGTCTTTGAGGAAAGACTACCTGCAGCACAGGGACTCGCTGGCTCAAACTTCATTTCTCTGGAGCAGACCAGTGTCACCTTGACAGTAAGAGAATAATGGATTGTGAAGCTCACTCGCCTGCTGAAATAATCTATTACAAGCTTAAACTTAAGACACGAGTAGAGGAAATATTTAAGAGTAGATACTGCTCTTAAACTACACTTAAGAGGAGAAACTAAACCAAAGTACTCTTTTGACCACATCTATCTCAGTTTTCTAGATTATTTTTTCTGAATTTCATGTGCATGGGTCATCACCACCCACTCCCATGTACCCACGTGCTACACATGATAAGTTGTATGCAATTGAATACTCATGCAGAAACACACAATCTGAAGATATATGAACATTTTTTTGAGAGATGTAAAGGAGAAGCACGTGAATCGGAAATCCAGCTTCCACAAGAACTGAACTGGAATTGGGGCCTACTACTTCTGGGTCCTTGGAAAAATCTCACCTTAAGAGTATAAAATGAAAGCACGTCACAATGTTTTTATAACTAAATCTTTCTCCTTACTCTTGTTGGACAACAGCCTTTTCCAAATAATCTCTTAACTATTGTGGAACAACAAGGAAATTCAGCGCTGCCACAATAATGCTGAGATAGGCACTGGAACAGCACTGCATGTACCTTGGAAGAAAACTCACTTTTTTGACAAAACCCTTAACATCCTCCAGCAAAACAAACTACAAACATTCACTCCAATGAAAGACATAGATTGTATGAATATTGAAATCTGAACCATCACACGTTTACCAACACATTTGGGAACGGAACGACCTGCCTGTCAGCACAATAACCACCAGTCATCAACTCAAGTGGGAAAACCTGTAAATCCAGCCAATAAAACCTTGCTCGCGTGAATTATTCGATCTCCTCTTCCTTCAAATGTCAGTTCTCCCGAGCTGCAGCAGCACTGAAGCTGCCCACTGACCTGCTGCAGCCCCCAGCCCCTTTGGGGAAGCTCCCATGGGATCCGGCAGCCCCGCTCCAGCCAGCCCTTCCAGGAAAGCTGTCTCACCTCGGAGAAAGCAGCTCCAGCGTGACGGTTACACTGCCCTGTCTGAAGCAGATTCCCGGGGAAGATAGCCGGTCTGAGCCTCACACGCTGCTCCAGCGGCCTCCATCCCACCCGGGGTTTGTCCCTGAGAGGTTCTTTGAGCACGGCGTTCCCACAGGAGGAGCCTCCTCCCGTCCTTACCGTTAGCTGGCGAAGGTGCAACGCTCAACAGCTGTGTTGGGGCGGAGGAAGTGCTGCCCCACAGGCATTTCCTCGGGCAGGGCTGCCAGCCCACGCCACGCTGCCAGTCCCGGGGAGGGGACCCGCGTGTGCGGGGCAGAGGGGGGTGGAAGAGACCCCCCGGCCCTGAGCAGAAAGGCACAGGCAGGGGTTTGCACTGCGGAAAGGAGTGCTTAAAAAGAAAATCGTCATTAAAAAAAAAAAAAAATAAATTTATATATATATATATATCTGGAAGCACATACAGCAAGAAGTAATCCCGCGCAGGTTTTGTATTTCAGAAGCGGCGGGGCTTTGCCGAGAGCTGTGTCTGGCTCGGGAAGCCCAGCACGGCTGGGTTTCCAGGCTGGTGTCAGGGAAGTTACAAGGCTTCGAACACAAACGCTCAAGTTCCACCCTCTCCATCTCGGCACCCCTGCATTCCCAGCCAGCCCCGCCGCGGGCAGACACCCTCCTCCCGCCCCACGGCGTTCACCTTCTATTTCCCTCCTCTTCCTGCGAGAGAACGTCGTGAGACCCACTCGTGCGGCAGCCGCCCCCCGGGGAGCCGGGCCCGAAGCCAGACCCCGCGGCCCCTCGCCCGTCCCGCTCCCCGGCCCTCCCGCTGCCCCCGCCGGCCTTCCCCGCCGCTCAGCCGCCCCCTCACCGCGGGGCCGCCGGCTCCGGGCAAACCTGGGCCGGACGGGACGCACTGACCCACCGACCGGCAGCGGCGGCTCCCGGGGCCCGGCCCGGCCCCTCGCCGCCTCCTCCCGCCTCTTCCCGCCTCCCCGCCCCGCAGCCCGCGGGGAGCAAGGCGCTTTTCAACTCCTGAGGCGTCAGTTTTGACTTTCTCATTAATTCCACGCGTGATCTGAATGACGAGCAGCCTGAAAACAAAACAAAACAAAACAAAACAAAACAAAACAAAACAAAAGCTGGCGGGGAGCGTGCCCCGCCGCCGCTGCTCCTTACCCCGGAAAAACAACCCCCCCCCCCCGAAGTGAAAACAGCTCCAGGGGAGAATCCACGTTCCTGTTGTGATCGACACGCGCGCTCTGAAGCTGTGAAAGATCAGTTGTGTGTTGGTAACTTCAGGTAAAGAGACCTTAAACCTTTCACAGATAAGGAAACCGCAGCAACTTCTGTCAGAGAAAATAGGCTCATTTTTGCTTTGGGGTGCCGCCACTATTGATACTTTATTGATACATTGCAGGACCAGCAGTATTGATTAAAAAGCAGCCTTTTAAAAACCCTCCGTATCGTTTGCTCTGCTGTCTAGATCTGCCTGGGAGGTGCTTCCAAATGGGAAGGAGAGAGGATCTTTGATAGTGTCAGTACTGAAAAATCCCAGGTTTTTGTTCAGTACTCTGTTTTTATCTCTGGACTGGAGGTTCAGGGGCGGAGGGGCTGTACCCAGCCTTGTCGGTCTTTACTTTGGCATTTGCACAGAAAAGCAGACATTCCCTGCAATCAAGCATTGCCTAATATTTACATTTCAGGTGGAACCTCAGGTGGCCAAAAAGCCCATCAATATATGGTCAGAGAAAGGGAGGCCACTTTGAGCCTGCAGAATCCGTGCTCGTGTCTTTTGGTGTTAGGCAAATGCTATAGATCTTGCTGTAGAAATGCAGAGTATTTCCAACAGTCGATGTTTACCCTCTCCACGAGGGTTTAAGTAGATGTCATGGTAAGCTGAACAGGCAAGTTGCAAAAAAAGTTAAAAGAGCTCCTTCCCTCTCCCCTGGCTACCCACAGTCGAAACACCAGTGGATCTGACTTCACATTCCTCTTAGGGACTTCCACAGGAGTTTTAATTTAGTTTGAAGTGTATGGTGACTCCAAGAATACCAGAGTGAATCCTTGTGAGGAGCGATGTCTATGACAAAAGCATTAAGAGGAGTGTTTTGTGTGGACATTCTGCAGAAACCTAATAAGAAACCTCAGAACTAAGTAACAGTCATTACAGCATTTTCATTGCTCTTCTAGAGGCTTTGGCTGTGGAACAATTGGAACATCAAGTACCTCATGTCTTCATGGAAGAAACAGGGAAACAAAATCTTCTTTCACTGTGGATAAAGAATGTGTATTGGGTTGTTGTTTTTTTTCTTTTCACCCTACACAGATTTTCTAAAAAGTGTGTGTGTAGTGGGAAATGCAATTAAATATTTAAGGAAATCATTTAACTTCCACCTGCTTTACTCTTCTCGAGGTATATAAAGTTTTATTGCTAATGTATTTCTGTGCTAAGGAAACCTGTGGCCTTGAAGAAATGTGCCTCTGGGCTCCTCATGCTCCAGCATCTCCTGCCAAGGAGCAATAAGCTGGGGTTTGCTGACACACAAACACTAGCATGTGCCATCTGCCCATCCCACTCACTGCCTCTGGTTATCCAGATTGTCCCATCATCTTTAAAACATCAAATCTACAGAGAGCAGTTTCTCGAACTACAAAATAATCTTGAAAAACACTCCGTTCTGTTCCACTGGGCACACCCTCCTAGGCAGCCCAGCATGTGGCTGCCAAGGAAGCCCTTTTGCTTTGCCTCTTGCCCAGCAGCTCTTGTTCAGTCCCCTGGTCCCCCAGCAAAGAGCTCTACAGGTTGCACAGGACAGTCTTACCATCCCTCTCTGCCTCACCAATAAAACCTCTCTGCAGTGGCTCTCCCTGGTTCTTCTCTCCAGGCTTCTAGCTCTGCTTTATCAGTCAGCAGATAAAGGCATCCTCTGATCTCCATGTGGGCAGCTTGTCTGGTCACACAGGTAAATGTTAATAGGAAGTGGAGACACAACCAAAGTAACGTTGAGCTTCTTGAACTTGAGCCTCTGGGGGCAGCAATCAGGGACCTTAGGACAACCTTCCTGAAGAACTTCCTCCAGTTTCCAGCATGCAAAATCAAAGCCCATGGATTTTGGTGTCTAACCTTAGAAAGCCCTGGTATCAGACAGAGGTTTAGCATGTCTGACTTACTTAGAAAACCCATCAGACTAAGTAACAAAGAGGCCTGTCCTAGGTTTTGAAATTTTATGTATGCACTTGATTATAAATTCAGACACATCATGCAATGCTTGGCAAAAGAAAAAAAGAAAGAAAAAAAAAGAACAAACAAAAAAACCCCACCAAACACATAAAATCAACTACTTCACTCTGCTCCCCTCTAGAGGTTTCCACCAAGGATGAGACAAATACCAAGTAAAAACAAAGTGGGTGGAGGGAAGAGAGCACAATAAATGAAAGATGCAATGGATCAGAGTCCTCAGGTAATCAAAATACTTAAAGCCATAAATATATATATATAAAAGAAATAATCTCTGTCCATACCTCAGGACTAGGTGTCACAGGATTATATTGCTATCAATAAAATGTTCTGTACAAATAGCTGTGAAGAATTGCTACACTTTCAGTTTATGCCATGGTCCAATATTATCTCCTAGAGTCAAAAACTAATTAGGTATTAAACTTTTCAGAGTGTCGTTGTGGATTAGAAGGCTTAGTTAAATAATTGCTGGACTCTAGTGTGTTCTCTTACATTGCTTTCATCTAGTCTTCCACCTCTCTGCTTCCTCAAGGCCAATGCATGGAGTATTAAAAAGATGACAAGTTTCAAATTCAGAACAGTCTATCTTTGCCAGCACTACAGCAGGCAAAAGTGTGGGGGAAATGAACTGCACCACCATTTTAGGATCTAACTCAGGAAACCTACCCTCCTAGGTACTGATTTTCATCCAAAAGCTTTGTGAACTTGCAGCAGTATTAAAAAATGTGGTTTTTTTCCAATCTACTTGAAATGAAATAATTTGCTTTTTCCATATAGCAGCAATTAGAAAGCCCTTACCTCCTGGATCACATTAATTTTGTCTACAATAGAGTTATCTTCTTTTGCTCCATTTTGGCGAGTGCTTACGTCAGCCCCAAATTTGAGTTTGATAAGCCCAGAGTGAAGAACTACATGCACTTTTCCCTCCAAATTACATGCTAGGCAAGTTCCATCCACACAATTACCGACTTTGGTTTGGTCTGTAAGTCCCACAGGTCCTGAGTGTTAGTTATGCAAAGTACTTCAATCTCAGAACCATACTGTACTATCAGGGATTGATACTCCAAAGGCAGTGGTACAACTGTCTAGTGAGGGCTGCAGAGCTCTTCCTTAAAGCCCAAACACCCTTTTCCCAGCCTGTTCAGACATATTCCCTTCTCAGCTGCTCCCAGCCCTTCTGAAAACCTCTTGGGAATGTGATTCTGTTCACGAGAACTGGATGGTCACCTGTGGTGAAGGTTTCTGGGAGGACCCTTCTCTAAACAGGTCACATGCATTTCTGGCAGAGGCTCAGGCATTCAGGAAGCTGATGGCTGGCACGGAGGAATGGGGAAGTCAGTACCTCATCCTTCCTGACGAAAGAAAATGCCATCATGGCTTCCCCAAGACTGTCAGAAATGGTGCTAAAAAAACTGAGCACTGCTTGCAGGCCAGGGAGTAGCCACACATCCAGAAACGTGCTGGTGAGGGCAGGGCAGGACTTGCTCAGCACCCTGCAGAGCCCTTTCCCTCTGCTGGCAAGGGGCAGAGCTGTGCTCTGTTCTCCCATGGCTACCTGTGGCTGGAGGCACAGGAGTATGTGTCAGTAACACAGATTTCACTGTGGAAACGCTAAACTCACCCTCTGCAGTCATGTGCAGCAGTGCAGGAACTTGCTGGCTGCAGCAGCAGCACCCAACTGCGTTAGCTGGTCATGGCTTCTTCACCCCGGCTGAAAGCAGTAACTAGTTGGCAGCCAGGGAAGCCCAGGTAATAAAAGTGCCAAAGGACAGGCTCATTTCTTTTGCCTCATCTGAGTGGCTGAGAGCAGCTGTCCTTCACATCTCACTGGCTTTGAGCAGTAGAGAATATTTGCAGTCACCTTGAACTACTGCTGAGCTCCCAAAATCTGGCCATGCACTTTTGGTTATGCTGACAACTGATGAGTGCATCAAGGGCTGTGGATCCATTACAGCTTGGCGAGCCCATTTAAACCATGAAAGGAAATGTTACTCTCAGTCTGAGATGGATTTTGCTGAATTTACTGGTTTAAAACTCTGCAATTAGGTATATGCCAATTATCACAAGTGACAGAATAGAGTTGTAGCCAGGAATCATAATTTGTACAGAAGCACCCAGAACTATAGCCTTTATTTCTTAAAAATGTTTATGTTAGCAACCCTGGTTTGCAGTAGAATATTTTTAGGATTTGGAGAAGCAACACCCAGGCTGTGAATCTGTGTGTTGCATCTGAACTACAGCTAGGCACAGAGCAGCCTGCACCAACAAAGAGTAAGCCTATCTGCCCAGCAGTGTCCACAAAACCCCTCTGTGAAGCTGATGTGTGCACTAATGGCTACATCTGGAAAGCACAGCGTGTGCTTGATAAGAAAGAGTATCTGTACACGTGGAGATGTGGCCAGTAAAGCATCTTCATATGCTGCTGACCGTGGTATTTTGCATGGCTCTTTGAATACTCTCTAGGAGAAGTGTTCAAATGTGGCCCAGAGGCTGACTAAACTGATTCCATACAATGTTAATTCTTTGCTACAAAGATCACCTGTGTTACATGTGATAATCCCAATCTGTGGCATGGTCTTGAACAGCTTTGTACTTCAGCCAACCACTAAAAATGCTCTCAACAATTAATTCCTGATGATGACATGAAATCAGACAGCTTTGTTTATCTGTACCTATAGCCATTTATTTGGTTACCCAACTACATAATGGACAACATAGTCACCACAAGTAATAGTACATAAGTATCACTAGTACCATGAAATGACGTAGTTCACAGTTTGGAAGCAAGCAGCAGGTAAAATTTTTCTTATGTTTGTGTTGATTCTTAGCACTTCTTTCCTAAATTTGCATATGGTACAGAATTGCTCTTAATAGCAGGTATGCAGGGGAGCTCAAGAAACTTAGCAGGTCCCCATTATTAGAGGACATTTTGGACACTATTTAACTTTTTCTTTCCATCTCAGTTCTGACTTTTTTTTGTCTCTCTCTTTCTCTCTCTCTCTCTCTCTCTCTCTCTTACTTCTAGGCATACATGGACCATGCATTTTGGTCACATTATAGAATCTTAGAATCATGGAATACCAGGTTAGAAGGGACTCGAAGGAGAGAAGGGACTTGAAGGAAAGAAGGGACTTGAAGGAATATCTCGTCCACCCCTTCCAAACGAAAACGACTGGTCGAAGTGCACTGATCCTTTTGGTAGGTTTTGTGCTGTAGGAATACACAAGATGGAAAACCTTCACTTACTGTAATATAAAAACAATATCTGATTGCTACACTATTGTCATATTTGACAAGTTGCTTCCAAGTAGAGCTTTGTATTGCCTCAGAAAAAATATTTCTTCTTCCTCCTCTTTTAAGGAACTGTCTGGTTCTGTACAGAACATAGACATTATTATGTCTATAGAAGACTGAGCTCACAAGACAAATAAACAGACATCTATGCTGATTTAAATCGGTTTTCTTCAAAAAAGCTTATATAAAAATGCATCACTGTACCCCACAGAAGCTGGTTTGTGCATTGGACTAGTGCTACCTGTAGAAATACTTTATACAGATTTAATATCTCTTCCAGCATTTGGATTTGTCTGGGAATCCTTTCAGGCACTGGATTTGCTCCTGCTCAGCTGGTGGCAACCCCTCCATGGTCTTTCCTAGAGTAGGCTCAGACTTTTACTGAGCACTGATGCAAACTCAGTCCCTCCCTCAGGCTGAAGAGAAGTTATTTCTCTGGTGAGTTCCCAGAGGTGTGTGCCCACCATTGATTTTAAGAACCATGCCCTGAGGCTGCACTCCTGCTAGTCTCACCTCTGGCAAGGAGAGGAGATGCAGGCAACAAAATGCCATTCACGATTTTAGGGGAGAGATTTTCTCTGTAAGACTCATAGTCCCAGGCCAGAGTCCTGAAGAACAACTTGTATTTTTGAATACTTACAGTTTGAAGAGGTACCGGTATCTGAAGCCCCACTGGAAAGAAATGGTGTTGAATGTTAGTGCCTTGTAAAGCACAAATCAAATCACATCTTGTTAATAAGGAAATAAGAGACGTCAATAGACCTGACCCCCTTCTTTTGAGATGAAGGACAGACTTCTAAGACTGCCTGGCTCTCCTTGAGACCGAAGCAGAGGAGCACATGACACGTGGTCCTCAAATGAACAACTGATGGAGAAAATTGAGGGGAACATTTTGTAACTATAGAAAAGGATTTACCTGTTCCATTTAATTTGGTTGGTGAGTTCACCTAAGAAAGATGAAAAAGGATGTTACACAAAGGTGGCAATGCATTCAAGTTTAGGACTTGGTACTGTGCCCCTGCATCTCATGGTCAGAGATAAGTGGGGATGGAGGTGGACAAATGAAGAGGACATTTCTTGAAAGCAGACTTGGGAGTTAAGTGGGTGGGAGCAAGAAACCACATCAGCCAGTGGAGAAGCTGGCCTTCTGCTGGTTAGGAGCAGACCTCTTCCTTGTTATACCCAGGAACAGTCTTTCTGCCCCCTTCGCCCTCCCTTCTCAACACCCACAGGAGCCCAGCCCCATCAGCCCCTGGAGGCCACACACAGGCCCCTGTGAAGGAGCCAGCGCTGGGTGCCCAGCAGCCCCGCTGAGCCCCGTGCCCACAGTGCTGGGGGGCAGAGGGTTGGGGTGGGTCACTCACTCTGCAGCTTTTGCAGCAGCAAGTCCAGGCCACTTGTGACGTCACTGGTCAGGCACAGGAAGTGGTTGATCCTGGTCTGATCCAGCTGCACTACCAGCACGTCCTTCCCACGGATACTGAAATCCTGACTCGCAATCCTAGGGCACAGCCGGTCATTTCACCAAGGAAAACACTTTAGCATTAGAAAGTTAACCAACTCCTTTGTTTGGAAGGACTCTACAAAGAGGAGGGTGCTTTGGCCATATGAAGTGTCAGGTGAACAGCTCTCTGATAAGGTTGTGATTGTTAGATACTGTTATTTCTTTGGCGATGCCTTTTGCTTACCAAACCAGGACAGGAACTTTCATATGCTGCAAATGAGACAGGGTTTTGCTAACACCCTTGTGAGAATAGTGCTTTGACCTGCTGCAGGCAGGCTCCTACTATTCTAGCACAGCCACCATGGTGATAGAAAGAAAATGCCAAACATATTAAATGGTGTCCAGGCTTCTGGAAAATTACTTTGATCCCACAGGCTAGATTTTGACTTGCAGTACAGCTTCAATGGATTGTGCTGCTGCCAGCACAGCCCCTAGACGCATGGTGACTCAAAGTTATCCATACAATCCAAGTTCAAACTCAGCTTTAACTTGTTCAAGTTATAGAGATGACATTTTACAATCCAACTAGATGTTTGAGCTAGCCCTTCAAGTGGCTGGAGAGTTTAGTGCTGCAGCAAAATCTCTTGTGGATCTGTAACTTACTGTTGGCCTGGTTTTGCACCATTGAATAACAGCTGGCACCCAAGTGACAATTAGGAAGTGATAAGTTATAAATTAAATTTATCACTTGCAAGAGGAGGGATAATAAATCTGTCTAGCTATTTAAGCTTGTCCACAAAAAGAAGCAAAAAACTGGTGGGAAGTGAGCCAGTTACCTCTGCAGCCAAAGGCTGTTCACTGGGACTTACATGCAGGAGTGTCACTAATATGCATCCACGAGAGTGTTGCTGTAAACTGAACCCTATAGGCTTCATCTCTGACAAAAATATTTTTTCTGGTAATAAAAGACAGTGGTTTTCATCAGAATCCACCAACCATGTAGCTGCCAAACCTGAAGGAACCACTGGCATGGCAGGCAGGTACCTCTCCCTCCTCATTATAATTGTGTGGACGTGGTGCCCTCTGGCTCAGCTGGAAAAGGGAGCAGATTCCCAGCATAGTGTGCTGGGACAGGCAGTGGGGTTTCATCCCAGCATTCAATATCATATTTTTTCAAAGAAAAAAACAAGTGTTTTCAGGTGAAACATACCTGTCCTTGGCCAGTTTAAATTCCTACAAATAGGATTACCAAAAAAAAAAAAAAAATTAGTGTGATTTCAAGAAAGGGCAGCTGGCTGAGAAATAGACATATTCATGAAGAAAAGTGGAATACTGCTACTTGCTTTGAGGAAGAGGAAACTATCTGGTTGCTCTCTCATCTTCTGCAAAGCCTGAAGATGCTGCATAGCCTCATCTCTCCTCTGTTCCATTTCCTTCCTTGCTTTGGCAACATCTGCCAGTTGTTTTTCCTCATTGGATTGGATGTCACTCAGGATCTTCTTTTCTTTCTGAATTATCTCCGTCTTCATCTTTTCAAACAGCTTTTGCAGCTGAGAAGTCACTCTTTTAGTATTGGTCTAAATGAACAGATAATAAAATGGTGCACTGGCTCAGGAACTCAAAACTTCAGCTTAGTGTTTAATGAATATTTCTTAATTAGGGTTGTGTCTATCCTGTGCATTGGCTTTAGGAAGGATATGGACTATAAGAATTTGCTTAGATATCTGATAAAACAGAAGGTTACAAAAATTAATCCTGATATAGTAGATACTGTATCAGATGATATCCAGCTAGCAATGTGAGAACTGTATTGGTACACACTGAAAATCCCACTTGTAGAATGTAATTTTTTTTCTTTCATTTAACAGATGGAAAACTTTAAAAATACATAATAATATATATAATGTATATAACCATAATCTGTGGTGTGCCAGTCCTGCAACCTAGTTTATGCAACCACAATAAATAGTGGAGCCTCCCAGCTGATTACTCTTATGGAGCTGTGCTGTGAGAAAGCCTGGCTTCTGGCTGTTTCTTAAAGCAATGTTTTTGGACTACATCTGTCTGTTAATCTGCTTTTATCAGTATAATTGCCATCACTTACTACAGGGAATTTGTGGAGGACAGATATTCTGAATTAGTGATGATCTGGGTACCAACCTTGAGCTGAATCTCACTTTCCTGAAGCTCTTGTAGGGCAGTAGCTAAAGCGCCTTTACATTCCTGCAGCCACGTCACGGTGTCTGAGAGTTTATCCTAGCAGAAGGAAAGACAGCACTGAACTTCACAGCAGGGCAGCAGCACGGGCAGCTTTAAACCAGACTGGCAGCTTGTGGAGCTGGTAAAGTGACATGGGTGCCTTCTGCCCACTTTCACCAGTGAATCCTGTCATAAACTGTGTTCGCTTGCCTCCTCATAAAGATAGGCCATAATGGGAAAACTAGTATGATCTTGAGATCTTTCAAGTCAATGTTTAATTTTTATACCTGTGCTCCTGCCTCCAGTAGTGTTTTCACACCTTGAGCACCCATGAATGACCATGGCAGACACAGCAGCCAGATTCCTGTTTCTTTAATAAAGATTATGCCAAAAAGCTTAAGTTTTCCATGAGATAGTTGTCACAGCTGAAAACTTTTAACTTTTTAAAAATTAAAAGACAAATTATCAAGTTTGACCAAAGTTCCTTGCACCAAAACCCTTTTATAATTCCTCCTGAAGAGCTGCATTCCTGATTTCCTTGCCTGTCCTGGGGAGTTTAAAAAAATATGTCAAGAGGAATATGCAGCTGAGATCTCAGTTTACCCTGCACCACAGACAAAGCAGTGTTGTTCCTTTACCATCTTCAGGGATGAAGGAAATGGCAACTACACAGCCCACTTCTGTTTGGCAGCCCTGAATTTTTCATATGTAACTTTGGGGAGAAAGTCGATTTGTGATACATCTACACTGCAAAGGATGCTTACTGCTAACTCCCCAGGAGGCTGTGACCTGTCCTGAGGTCCAGAGCGAGCCAGGCCCTTCCTGCCCACACACTGGGCTCCTGCTCGGGCTCTAAATTGAGCCCAGAAATTTCAAATGCAAGGCAATGACTGAGCACAGCAGATGCATTTTATCCCTTATTCTCAGCTGATTCTGGAGCATTGCAAGGACAGCAGCAGGACTCAAAGGCAGGGACATGGAGGCCCCGTGTCTCAGTGCCCGCAGGGATGCTGGCTTGGCAAAACCTAGGGCAGAAGGAAGAGCCTTGAGTGGGAAAACGTGTCTCCCAACCCAGAGTTCAGCAGTGGTGGGGTCCCACCTCCTCCTGTGGAGGAGGAGATTTCTTAATCCTTGCAGGAATGTGTCTTAATCCCGGCCAGGAACACACTTGTCAGCGGCAGTTCGCAGTTGCCTGCGGCAGCACAGGACGGGCACGTTGCTCCAGCGGCGAGGGACAGCCGTGCCCTGCGCCGGCCTCTGCCTCGCTCTCCCACACACACATCCACATCAACACAACTGCAAGAAACACTTTGCTCTGCTCTCCTCCCTCTGCTCAGCCTGCCAGGCTGCTTTGGCAATACAAAGAAGGAAATGAAAAGCAACTTCCAGCAGAATACACCAGTCCCCGCTGGGGTGCACAGGAAATCCCTGGGGCTCCTGCCTGCCTATCTCTCGTTCCCAGCCCTGTTGTTCCCCAGTAAAGCCTTACTCCACCTCCTGTGGCTTCCCCCCTTCCTCCATGTAAGAGTTTGGAACAAATCCCAGAGGGACTGTGGGGAGAGGAGAGCCCCTTACCAGCTGTTTGTCATGTGCCTCCTTCAGGGTGATGATGCTGTGGCCCCTGTGACATCCCGTGATGGAACAGAGCGTACAGATGTACTGCTCCTCGTCCTGGCAGTAGCACTCCAGCAGCCTGCCATGCTCCAGGCATCTTCTCTCCTCGGCTACACCTGCACCCACCTCCACCAGGACATGGGAAGCTTTGGTGTTGTGTTTGTCCAGATGGCCCTGGCACAAAGACGCATCACATATCAGGCAGGTTTTCACTGCTGGCTGGGGCAAATCCAGGCAGAAGTCACAGAGAACCACGTCCTTCTTCTCCTCTGCAGAGCCCTTGCCCTGTTGTTCTTTGGAAGTCGTGGCCTGAAATGCCTCCACAATGCTACAAAGCTGAAAATTCTTCTGCAGCTCCAGGACAGGCCCCAGATACAGCTTGCACAGCGGGCAGGAGTAAGGGATCTTGGATTGCTGCTGGACACCGAGTGCCTCCTGGATGCACTTCTTGCAGAAGCTGTGACCACAGCTCAGGGACACAGGGTTGCTGTAAATGCCCAGGCAGATGGGACAGGTCAGCTCCTCCTCCAGGCTAGCACCCCCTCCATATTCTTCCTTAGCTTTTGCCATGAGTGCAGAAACGGGGCGCTAGCCAGTCTGCGAGAATCGAAACTAAAAGGACGTCCTTGGCACTGTGCCCTGGTTGGACACACAGCCCAGAGGCTGCAAGTACTTCCTTCCTGCCCTGTGGCCGGCCTGCAGAGATCCACTCCCTGTGCTGGGCTCCACCCACAAACAGCTCATGTCAGCCATGGCAGCTGCTTCGAGATGTTTGCCCTCAGTCACTGTGTGGTCTCAGGAAGCATCACCCCAGGTGTGAGCCCCAGCGTGCTGGTGGGAGCAAGGGAGAGAACGAGTTGCACAAGCCTCCTGCAGCCCTCTGCCCTCCTGGAAAAATCCTCCATCCCATGGCAGGGACAGCCACAGGAAAGAGAAACCCTGCATGAGAAGAGTACAGGCCTGGCAGGGGTAATTCCCAGGAATTCCCGCTGCTTTGTCTGATTCTTCTCCACAACAACTACAGCTGCTCCGCTAAAGGAACAACAGTGAGAACCCAGGGGAAAGTCTGACTGGGACTTCCTGAGGCAGGTCTCCTACCTGCAGCCGGCTGAGAAGGGAGTGGGGGCTGGTGAGGGCTCCCAGAAAGGCACTCCAGGACAGGAATACCCCTGTACCCTGTCACCAGCCTTGCTTACCGCACTTTGTGCCCCCAGCACCCAAGGCCAGGCAGACCAGCAGCCCCTGCAGGTGCGTTTGGGAGACCCAACTCCACCCACATGGTTTTCCCTATCATTTTGGTCTATAAAATGCAAAAGACAGCACACAGCCACTTTCTTCCAAGACTGAACAAGGATTTCTTCTAGCATATGCAAAGCTGTAGTGTCCCTCAAGGTGCCTCGCTGTCCCTGCTGGGGTAGAGAGCTCTGGCCAGGACCCCTTGGCGCAAACACCCTGGCTGTGTCAGAAGGCACCAGAATTGCCATGGAGTTTTGCAAACTGGGTTACTTTAATACATGCAGCCAGTAAAGCTTTTGATACATCCAAGCAGAAAAGCACAACAGTATTTCCATTGTGACTGACAGAAGAATGAGAGAGGACCTCTTGCAGCAAGCAGCAGTGAGCTGTGATATACCCCACAGCAGCCTCTGCCCTCACACAGGTGAGCCATCACAGCAGCCCAAATTCCAATTTCCAACAGGCCAGCTTGGCACAGCCTCCACACAGTTCCAATCCCAATGCCTAGGCCTGGAAATGCAAAACAGCACCTTGTCTCTAGGTCCCTACAGGATCTCCAAAGAGCCACAGAACGCACCAAAGATAGCATGGGCAGGATAGCTAGGAGGGATGCTTAGTGTCTCTATAAGCCACAGGCTTCCAGTAGGATCTCCATCCTTGGAAGTTGCATTATAAAATGATAGTTGATTTGTTCTGCAGTCTAGCTCTACCCTGACCACTTCAAGGCCTTCAGGAATGTTCTGTCGTGTGATCATACGTGTACCTATAAACACAGAAAGGTAACCACCAGACATTTCCAGGTAGCTTTCAAGGTTCTCTTGAATGATGCCAACCTTCCAGCGCTGGGATTGGCTGACTTGCACCTCCCAGAAGTGACTGCCCTCTGAGAAGCTCTGGTTGCTCTCCACATATGGGTAGGAAGTGTATGTTTTGCGTGCACCAAAGTGCGGAGAATAGAGTCTGGGTGCAGAGACAATGGAACTAGAACGTCCAAAATCTTGATTGTGTGAATGAGACAAATGTTCATGAACTATAAAAAAAAAAAACAAAACACATTATGTTTAACAGATAATTGTGCAGATTTAAATACATCCCCATTATTGAAAGCCAGATTGCCCAATCCAATCATTTAACCTAAGCCATCCAATTCAAGTCTAACGCACTGAAGTCAATAAAGGCGCACGTTAACTGAACCACCTTCCGTACCTCTCTTAGCTGCTCCTTTGTAATTCTAAACCAGGTTAGTATTGACTTGGGTTTTTTTTAAGTGCTTTCTTGCTTTGTCTTTCTGGTTTTCACTGGGATGGAATTAATACAGATTGGGTGGAGAATGGTTTTGGAATAGCCTTGAGGAGAAGGACCTGGGGTGCTGGTCAGTGGCCCACGAACTGTGCATGTCGCATGCCGGTGCAGACACTCTGGACAGAGCCTGTCCCTCCACATCTTGGCCCTAGGCTCACTGTCAGCAAGGGCTCAGGCCCCACCAAGAAACCAAGGACAAGGCAGCCCTCATTTTTTTTGATTCACTTGGGCAAGCCTCCCACTCAGCACAGCACCAGGACTGTAGGTTGATCGTACAAAACATTACAAAACACTAGAGGTATTTTCATGGGAAGACTGGATTGTTTCTCTCATAAGACAAACTCCACCTGCCTCATCACTGCTGTGATGAGTTCTCAGCTTTCCCTGGGCTTTGCATCAAAGAAATGCTACAGACAGAAGAGGTGTTGCTATTCTCTTAATCCTCCCACAAGATTTCTCCTTCAACATCCACACCTCTTTATCCAGAGCCCATTTTAACAGGCTGGACATCCCAAAGCCCTGAAACCTGGAACAAGCATCCTTTTATGTACAGAGATGTGGAAATAATCATACAGTGTCAGGGATCAGTTCTTCCAAGAGGGATCTGGTTGCTTGGTGTCTTATTACAAACCTTTCTGGAATTTCTTGGGTTAGCTTCTCCATCTTGCTTGTCACCTAGCACAATGAGCACTTACCAGGTGGTGTTGCAAATGAGGACTCCACATCTAAGAGGAATTTCTTGTAGAGCCTTTGAACACTGACTGCTGTGGATTCATTCAAAATAAAAGGTGGCTTTGGCAGTTTTACATGAACTTTCTTAGGAACTGGCTTGTGTTTCCTAAAACATGCAGAAAAGCAGCAAGTCATTGGGAAAACCATCATCGAGCCCATCCCTCAGCCAACAACATCCCCTGCTCCACACCCAGCCATGATGGGAGATACAGGAAGCAGCTTCTGTCCTCCCCTCCCTCTGCACCTTGACCAGGGACTCCCCCTCTGACCAGTCTTTGCCCAGAACCTCAAATCTCTTCAACATGGTTAGGATGAAGTTCCCTCCACGGACAACACTGGTCCCCAGAGGGCCTTGCCTCAGACACCTCAGCCCCAGCCTCTGCCAGGACAGCCCCTACACCACCACCTTTGTGGTTCCTGGCCTCAATTCCCCACCGCAGGAGCCATCAACTTTGGAGCCTCCTGACTGCACTGCATGTTTCAGCTCCTGCCCCATTTGCTTCTCACAAGCAGAAGGCAATGCAAACTGGAGGACAGCTCAGGATATCAAAGCTCATGTATCCTTTTCTTGCCCACCCAGGGACCCAAACATTCAGAATGGGCCTCCAGAACACACGCAGAGGCTACAGAACAAGAAGCCGTGTTGTACGTGTCCCGCATGTCCTCTGTTGGTATTTTGGGGCTTCTCCAGGACTCTGACAAAGCCAGGCTCAGCCTGCGCAGGCAGCGTGCCCAGGGGGCAGCCAGGTGAGCACAGGGAGCCATGGGCCTGCAGTGCACGCAGCCTGGGCTAGCAGCCCCCCACCACTGGGCTATCACTCATCTGGAGCAACGTGCAATGCAGCAGTAGATCACCCTGGGAAGAGCTTACCTGGCTTGAATTGCTGCAAAAGTCTGTAAAAGACATTTTAAGGCAGAGTCAGCACAGCACAGGCAAAGGCCAGCCCAAGAGCTCAGCGCCTCAGGGAAGGGAGATGCTCTTAGGTACCTTGGTGAAAAGAAGAGGGTCTTTCTGATCTCTCAGAGCCTCCAGCTCCTGTACATCATGGCTGGCTGCATCTTCCTCCTCTTTGTAGTTTTGTATCTTTCTCTGAATCTGAGAAAGCTGCTGCTCTTCGTTGTGCCGGAGAGCTCTCAGGACTTCTTCTTTCTTGTTGACTAGCTGCAGACCCATCTCTTCAAAGAGGCTCTCCAGCTGATTCCTCCGCTGGCTCTCCGTAGTCTATTAAGAAAACACTCTCAAAGCTGTCAGGGACTGAATCTTGTATTTTCCACACTCACCCTCACTCAAAAAGAGCCTGGTACTTCAGGCTGAGAGAAGCAGCTACTCAATGAGAGCCTCTCCTTATGACAAGAAACCAAGATGTCCCACTACCGCAGAAAGGCCAAGTGACAGAGGGGGCCTTCCCCAGCATCTGGCACCTGACCAGACAAAGATGAAAAAGTACTGCTGAAGTCTTTCCTCTGGGCATCTCTTGACTTATTCTGCACTGCTATTTTCTACAGATACCACAGGCCTTTGGTCCTTCGGAGGACGGGTGAGGAGCAAGTTTCTCAGCTTCTTGCTTCCACCAAGCTTCCTTCAGTGCCCAAATGCAGCTCGGCTGCTACACAGGACACTGCCAACAGGTACAGTTTTGTCTGCTCACTGGAAAGGAGGGTTTCCTTTGCCCAGTGCCAGGACGTCCAGTCCCACCACTTTTACTGGTGGAGGGAGTCAAGTGCCAGTTCTGCCTAAGCAGCATGAACTAGGGTTTGTAGACCTGCCTTAAATTCCCTGCCCTTTCAGGGCTTTTAGATAGCTATTTGCATGCTGGGAGCCAAACCCAGACACTTTGGGGCAAATCTTTTAACCTTGTTGCCGCCAACTTCTTAGGCCAACAGGCTAATCTAAAGGGATTTCTAGCTGTAAGGAGGCCTCAAGTCATTATAACATGGCCTGTATTTATTCCACACATATTGTGAGTCTGCAAATTGACTAAGTTTGGGGCAGAAAGCCAGCTGGTACCCACCCACCAATCCAGAGGCATGGACTTAACAGCAACTTCCACACTCCTAGGTCCTTCAGAGCGTAAGAATGGACTACCCAGAGTGATAAGAAAGTTGTTGATTATCCCACCTCAAAGAACAAACCTAGAAAATATCGGAGAAACCACCCAGGAACCAGAAAAGCTCCAGAATCCATGATCTGGGGAAGGGCAAAGGAAAACCTTATCTCATCAGCTACCAGCATGCAACCACCCCAAAGTGATCCCTGAACCTGGAACAAACCTCTACTTCGTCTTCTTGTGTCAGCAGGTTTGATATGATTCCACGCAGTGCAGCTTTGCGTGTTTTCACTGTTTCCAGAGCCCCACAAAAAGCACTCTACAGAAAAACCAAGGGAGACATCAGGACACCACTGGCATACGTGCACGAGGTCAGAAATTTGGAAGAAAAGAAGTTAAGCAGAACTTGCAAAGAGTCTGTTCACTGCATGCTGTCAGGACTAATCAATACATTAAGGTTTACTGGAAGATGTTATCCCTGAAAAATAAAACAATCACAAGCAGAAGAAGGACTACTGGAAACAGAAAACTATCTGTGTGCAACAGCCACACATAAAGCCACTTAGAGGGCAGACAGCTTCCTTTCTGTTCCTCTATGATTCATTTTCTCTGCATAAAGGCAGCTCAGGCTGATCTCCTGGCTGGAAGGTGCACTGAGGAGTAAAAGCAAAAACCCATGCACCAGGTCCCACCCCTCCAGCTCCTCCTGATGGCAAGAAAGAGTTTGTAACATCTTTGTTCATATCCTGAGGGGCAGGCCCAGAGGCAACCTGGGGCAAAAGCTATGAATAAAAGCCCAATATGCCATGATGGAGATTTAGCCCCATCCTGAGCTTGCAGACCAGGAGAGGTTCCATCCCTGTGCTGTGGGCAGCTCTCCGTGCTGCACAGCCTCATGGCTTTCCTAGAGTGACCCGTGCCAAAGCCACTGCCCCAGCAGCCTCTTACCTGTGCTTGGCCAAAAGCCTCCTCCAAAGCCGTGATCTCGTGGTTCTTGTGGGAGCTGGTGACAGAGCAAAGCACACAGATGCAGACCGAGTCAGTCTGGCAGTAGCACTCCAGCAGTTTGCCGTGCTGGGGACATCTCCTCTCAGCCAAGAGCTGGGCATCGCAGGGCTCGACCAGCACGTGGTCTTTCAGGGGGCTCCTCGTGTTGTGCTTGGTCAGGTGGGCCTGGCACAGGGAGGCCTCACAGTTCAGGCAGGTCTTCACAGCTGGCTGGGGCTCCTCAAGGCAGGAGTCACACAGGATCGCCTCGTTCTGCTGGCCTGAACCTTCACCCTTCTCTTGCGCTCCACCTTTTTCCTCCTCTTGGTGAGCAGGAGCATCCAAAAACTTCTGTGCTATGCTGCGGAGCTGGATGTTGGTCTGGAGCTCCATGGTGGGGTCTGCCAGGGCCTGGCACAGCGGGCAGCTGAAAGGGCCCTGCTGGTGTCTGCGCACCTCCTGGATGCACTTCTTGCAGAAGCTGTGACCACAGCTCAGGGACACAGGGTTGCTGTAAATGCCCAGGCAGACGGGACAGGTCAGCTCCTCCTTCAGCCCAGCCACAGGTCCCAGTTCAGCCATGGACTGGCCACGCAGGGCTGCGGGTAAGAGAGAGGAGAGCTCTAGCAGAAAGTGAAACTGGAAGGGGTAGCAGAGGAGCCTCTGCAGCTCTGCAGGCAGGGAGCTTCTCCCTCTTGCAAGAAACATCATCCCTGTCCCATCAGTCTGAGAAGCTATAGAGACATTTCTGAGCAGCTGTTGGCACAAAGCACACAGTCAGTAAGTGACTCGTAGCAAAAAAAATGGTCCCCATGAGCCCCCGTTGAAGAAACCTTGCTGCCTGGGGTGTTTGCAAAGGCTGGTGGTATTTGACTGCTTTGCTTGCTCCTGTGCTCCAGAAGACTTGTTAAACGTGTCACTTGAACCAAGAGAAACTCCTGATTCACTGTCCAGGCAAGAACTCTGTACTTGGCTAAATGCCCACAGGAACGTGGGCCACCTGCAGGCAGCCTGCACAGCAGAATGCTGCACAGCCACAGCCAAACAGGCTTTTCATCTCTTCCCTTTGGCCTCACAGCTGCACTGATGTTGGGGTTCCCCTCACCAGCAGCACCAAAGGGAGGATAAATTCAGTAGCAGGGACAGAGCAGAAGCATCACGGAGAGAGCAATACCTAATTGCCAGATGCGTTTGTTTTTCTGTGTAATTTTAAAACACAAGAATATTTCAGTGCTCCTTGCATTGAATGGGTGCAAAAACCCAGCTGAGCAAACCTGAACTGATGTTTTCTGGACATAAACTTGAAGGTGAGCTGGACCCCAGGAACAAGGATGCTCAGAGCAGTGTCTCTCCCTCTGCTGCTGAAGTGTGCCAGGGAGAGCCCGAGGTCCGAGGGGGATTGCACAACTTGACTCCTTGGACTGCTGAGTCACTGCCTGGAGCTGCCTTTCAGTAGCTAGCAGTGATGAATGGAGATGGTGGTGACGACAAAAGTCAGGGCTTTCACCCAAGTGTTTGCCCATTTAGCAGTGCTGAGCAGAACCCTTCCCCTGCCTCTCTCCAGACCGACATGCTATTTTGCTGTTTCACTGCAATCAAGACTCTGAGTGATCTGAAACCAGCAAGTATGGATACAGATGATAGTGTATGCCAGGCTCCAGAGCAATCTAACACCCTCTCTGTGTCCTTCTCTAGCAGGTTCTGCATGGGTAGTCAGCCTTCAGTGGTCTGGGAGCTATTGAGAGCCTGGGGCAACATGTGCAAGTGTGCACTATGGCAGTGGGTGCAGTTTTCCTCAAGAACCATGGCTTTTGCAAAGGTGGTGAGGAGGTGCCTTCCCTCTGCCCTGCCATCTGCTGACCGGCAGGCAGGAGAGGGCAGCTCAGCTCTGCTGGGTGCTGCCCTACTCTCCCCAGCAGTCTGCTATTCCTCTGGTGCTCAGCCTCTCTCCAGGCAGTCACTTGCTCGTGGTGAGCAAAGCACAACTGCAGGAGCAAGGAGGGGTCCTTGTGGACATCAAGCTGTAAGGGAAGCTGAGACACTTAGAAAAGGAGAGAGGTGGCAGCCCTGGTGGGCCACTGCTGAGTGTGGCCTCCTGTGCTTCCGAGGCAGCAGGAGCCTGCAGACATAGGGAGCCGGAAACAATCTCTCAGAGTCAGCAGGGTGGTGGGGGTTTGTTGGATGGTTGGTGCTAGAAAAGCCAGTGGGGGAAGAATGGTGCCTTCTTACCTGCAGGAGGCTGATGAGAAACACGAGAGGTCCAAGTCTGCGTTTGAAAGGACTGAAGAGGAGAGGAAGAGGGAACAGGGATTACAGGACCCAAAACCAGCGGCACCTGAGGAAAGCTCTCCACCAGCTTTTAAAGACACACAGCAAGCACAGGAGGCACGAGTTGGGACTAACGAGCTGCTGAACTGATGCTGCAGCCACAGCCCCCTTCAGGCTCTAGGTCTGCTTGCAGGGTAATACTCCAGGAAGCTGCCTGGGAATGCAGTGCCAGGATGCACCACGGGTCAGGCTAGGAGGAAAAACCTCAGCTGTGGGTCTGTTACTGCATCCTGGAGCTGGCCATGAACCCCGTGCTCCGGTGCCTCTGCTCCTGTTGGCACCCACCCCAGGCACCCCCACACCAGCTGCCCCAGCTGCATCCCCGTATTTCCTCCTTGCAATCTCATGTTTTCATCTGTCCTGGCACTGGCAGAATCACTGTGCCCTGGTATATCTTGGAAAAATATTCACGTTTGGTGGCCCAGAATCCCCTCTTTTTTGGAAAGCAGCAGAGAAATTGGTCTTCCTGACAGATCTCTGTTCAGGTGCAGCAGAGGGCTGAGGGGCTGGGCTTGGGGTGGGAGGCTGGTTCTGACTCTGTGGCTGGGTAGGGGGACCCTCACTGGGCTCCCCGGCTGTACTGTGCAGGAGTGGGCAATTACCTAAATCAGTGCAAATTGGCAGAAAAAAATCCACCAGGAGAGCTAAGCACCTTGCAGACCTCCTAGTTTTGGACCAACCACCAGGAAGCACCACCACTTTGTGCTCCAGGTACATTCAGAGTGACACCTCCGACCTGGCCAGCCCTCCCCGGGGCGGGGGCCGGTGTGGGGCTCCGCTGTGCCGGGGCTGCCCAGGGGCTGCCACCAGCTGCCTGGCCCTTCCATCCCGTCCTTTCCATCCTGGCCCTTCCATCCCATTCTTTCCATCCCAGCCCTTCCATCCCATCCTTTCCATCCCGGCCCTTCCATCCCATCCTTTCTGCAGCCTGGGTTCCCATGATGACCAGGACACCAGGACAGCCTGTGCTGGGAATCAGCAGCTCGGCCACCTCACTTGTGCCTCTGAGAGAGCAGACTGGCTCCTGGGGAACAGCTCTCCTGCTACTGAGGGTCTATCCAGGTGCCATCCTGAGCCATGTGGTTGCTGCTGTCCCACCATCTGGAGTCTTTTCCACACTTCTTGAAGCCAGCCATTTGCTCTCTTCCTCCCACTCCAGCAAATCTGAGGTGCATGCCCCACTCCATTTTTAACCCCCCTGGTGCAGGTGATTTTTTTCTATGATAGGTCTTGCAGCAGTGGCATCATTCCCAAAGCCTGGAGTACAGAGCCCAGGCTTTTCCTGCACGAGTTAAACTGGACGAGTCACACTTAATAGACGAGGATATTCCTCCATGGGAGCCTCATCCCTGGCAGTGAACCAGGGGGCTCCACCCCCCCACCCCCCTGGCCATGCCCCCACTGTCCCACTGCCAGCCTGGTAGACACAGGAGAGCACCTTCTGCAAAGCAAAACACCTCCTGCCACAGCAGGCTGGCACTAATAATTTACAGTATTAGCAGCACAGACTTGCTTCTTTTTTTCTCTTTCCACTTTATAGTATATATGTTATCATTTATTTATAAGCAGATCACTTCACTATTTACAGTACATGAGCATAGAGATTCTACAGTCTTTTTGATGTAAACAAGTAACTCCACGGCAGGGGAGTCTGGAAAAAGAAGCCAGTTCTGAAGTATTTACACAATTTAAAATAGAACTTTTATACCCACCAGATAGATAGAGATAATACATTGAGCGATTTGGTTAAATTATCTATGAAACTATAGAATCTGACAATGTAAAAATACAAGAAAACATTCTCTCGTTTTAGAAGGTAGACAGTTAAATCACACTAGAAATAAATCTCTTTTTAAAAAAAAAAAAAATAACAATAATAATAAAGGAAAGGCATAAGAATCCATGCCATCTTTTAAGGTTAAAGTATATTACATAAATAAGGACACAACGGAACAGAACTGGGGAAAAAATTAAGTGAAATATAAAAAACCACTACCAATTAAAAAAAAAAACAAACCAACAACAGATTAAAAACTTGATTCTTAATCACAGAGGGATCAATTCTGCCACTTTTACTTACTCTGCAAGTAGAAAATTGCAGAGTTAAGTAGTACTTACTCGGCATGAGGAAGGAAGGCAGAATTGGCCCCTAATAATTATCAGCAGTGTCCTTTTACTTAAAAAAAAAAAAAAAGACAGAATTTAGCTTTTTTTAATATATAAATAACAAAGCAGATGTGCCCCTTATAGGTGAAATTCTTACACCTTTCTCAATAAATGCATCAGTTTAATCTTTGTCTTTCTCACATGCATACACACACTCCCTCCCCAACTCAGTATTTACCACAGCACGGCTCCCAGCTGGGTGCTGTGGATGTGGGCACCGTGGCCAGGCTGCCACCACCACCCCTGACCCCAAGGTGGGTGAGGGAAGAGGAATAAAACCCAAGGCTGCATTTGGCTCTATATTGCTTGAGATTGTTGGGGGTAGTCTGCGAGGCTAGAACAGAAAGGCTGTCAGGGCTCAGTTATGAACAACGATGTATCTCATGTATCTCAGTATTCAGCACACCTCCAAAAAGAAAGTAAAACGAACAAAACCCACAAAAAAAAGCAAAAGGAAAAAAAGAAAAGAAAAAAAAAAAGTGCTGGTCTGCAATTGCAACACTCCTTTGCAGGGACCAGTGCTGAAATCACACACTCAAGACTGCAACATGGTGACTGAGCTGCTGCTTCCTTAAAGATGTGCAGCCCAGCCAGCTGCGCTGAGTAGGAGTCAGGGTAGAACTTTTCTTTGGGGCAACATTGAATGTAAAACCTGGGATTGTCCTCTGCATTCAACCCAGACACTCAGAAACATTTGCTCCTTCCCATGCAGCCCCAGGGACCTGCTGGATTCCAGCCAGAAACCCTGTACCCCACCCTGAACAAGGAGTTTTTCTGGGATGAATCTGTGCAAAAAAAGTTAAGGGGCTTTTTATCATGACACTCTTCACATTCAGCTTTCCCCACTCTACCACTGAGAAACTACTAGGGGACATTCTATAGTTACATATTTTTAAAAAAATAAATCTCCTCCTTACTTATTGCCTACCATACTACACCCTTTTGCTCCCAGTTGCTCTTTGAAGTAGCGCTCCCACCCGCCTGCAGCCGCCTGTGAGGAGGGCAGCTTCCCCAGGGTGTGAGGGTTCCCTTTTTGGGATGCCCAGCTTGAGCTGCACTCATGCCAGGGCATCAGCAGCGATACCATGGGCTGAGTGGGACATAAAGCTAATCCTTGGAGGGGGCAACCCCCACTCCTTGGGCCTGGAAGCTCCTGCAAGGTGCTGGGTGCCTCTGGCTTCCCCAGCAGCGTGGCTGCCTGTCCCGGGCATCACTTTGCTCCTGCCCCACTTCCCTGTTAGCATCCGAAACAATCACAGGCCTTAAGGCAGCAAGCTCTCACCTGCCCCTTGTGCCTGAGCCCTCCTTCCTGCCCTTTTGCAGACTCGAGCACTGTGAGCTAAAGACACCTTTATATTAAAAAAAAATATATATATAAAAAAATAAAATCAAGTGGAAACTTGTTTTTCACTACAAAACCTACGTGAGGGTTTCTAAACCCAGCAGACCTGTGCTCCTTGAGCTGAACACCCTCCACTGTCACCTAGTCCTAAAAAACAGGGGGGAAGCCTGCAGGACAGGCAGCACACAGCCCCTGGGACAGGAAGCACACAGCAGAGCTGCCCCAGCCACAGTTGTGCCTCCTGCATCTTGCACACCTCTTGCTCACAGTGCGTAAGTCCTGGAGAAATTTATCAGTGTGGGAAGGAAAACAAACTATTCCAATTTAACAGATTAAAAAACCCACAAAACAAAACACACCCAAGCAAACAAAAAACTCAAACAAACAAACAAACAAAACCACAACGAAAACCAAACCAAAAACCCCAACCCCACTTAGAGGCTTCAGGCACCACGAAGACCACTTATTGCATCTCTTTCTACCCTACAGGTGCAGTACTGATCGGCTGTGTGCAGGACAAGCCCTCCCCTTCTCGAGCACTGACCTTGACATTCAGAGGCTGGGGCAGGAGCTGTGGGCTGACCTGGGGCACCCAGCCACAGGAAAACAATGCAAAATTTGTATCTGGGTACTCCAAAATGAATGCTTGGGAAGTGACTGAATGATGCCCCAGGAGAGGGTTCCCCTGGCCCTGGAGCCCCCAGCTCTGCACTAACACTTCCCCTCCACCATGCTTGATGCATCCCCAGCAGGGGCCTGCCGTGGGGGCTCGGTGCCCCTGGCTGAGCAGGAAATGGCAGAATTCCACTTACTTTTCTTTTCTTTCTTTTTTTTTTTTTTTTGTAGGTTTTTTTTTTTTGTCATTTTTTTTGATTGATTGTTTTCTGAAAAACATCAGCACAGCACAGGACAGTACTACCCACCCTAAATGTGTCGCTATATACATTCTACATAAGCTCTATAGCAATCACATGTAAACATCATCGTTGTGAGGAAATACTAGGACAGAAAAAGGCAAAGCTACAATGAGGCAATTGCCAATAGCAGATGCTCAGTCTCGGCCAGAGCTACTGGTGCTTGCTAAGGTGGGATTAAGAAGTGGGGGGAGCTTGTGGCAGGAGAGTTGCCGAACCTTGCTGCTGAGACTGAAATGGCACAAGGGCTGCTCCCTGACAGTGATCCTCACTGGCGGCAGGTTGGGTACCCGCAGTTCAAACCCCCCAGTGGCCTGTGGGCCCTCGCAGCACTGGGCTGGTTGTCATCAGAACCACAGCTTCCCCAAAAGTGGGCAGAAGCAGCCAGGTAACTGTGCTGGTATCGGCGCTGCCGGCATTCCTGCTCCCACCTGAGACCAGCTGCAAACAGCCCCGCAGCCAAGGGCCACCTCGGCAGCACTTGGGCTCTTGGCATCACCTCTCATGCAATTTTGGAGGCATTGGTCATACACCCTGCAAGACAAAATAGTACCCACACCAGGGAAATGAGAAGAAAACCCTTAAGTCATGCTGAGGGGAGAACCCAGGAGACTCTATCTATTGGCAGAGTTAAGGCTATAATATTCTATCTACATAGGATGGCTGAATCCCTAGTGATCTCTGGGTCTGAAATACAAATGGAGACGATGGCGATGGCTTGAGGAGCAGCAAGATTCCTACTCCCTTGGGAAAACAGTGCCTCTGGCTAGCTCACGGTGGGGTTTGCTCCAGCTGGTGGTGGGCTGCCTCCCCATTCCACCTTACCTGGAGATGGAGGGCAAGTTTGCAAGTTGCAGGGGGGAGCGCTGCTTGAGCATGCCTTCAACCCAGCGCTGCCCTTGGGGCCCTTGTCCAGTGGCAGAGCATGCAAGCATGCCGTGGGGTGCCAGCAGGCATGGGGGACATGTCCTGGGTACCAACGGGTGCTGGGGAAGCGTATGGCTTATCAGGCACTGGGCAGAGCACGGGCAGCATGTTGGGTGAGGCAGATGTTCAGCTCGGCTGCCGTGCCCCCTCCCACCTCACTGCCTCTCTGGATTTTGGGCTGGCTGACAGGCAGGGATCTCAGATGGATCTTCTTGCCCCACTTGCTTTGCAGGGGGTGGAAGCGAGCAGGGAGCAAGCTGCTCAATCCCGGCTGGCCTCCCAGCACCCAGGGACCTGGAGATGCCCATCCCCTAAAGGGTGCCAACAGGACCCAGTGGATCAAGCCTGGCTGGCTCAGGCCCCCAGCCCCTCTCTGCAGGCTCCAAAGGCAGCAGAGGGTTGCAGCAGTGCTGGCTGCCAAGCATCAGTCCTGCTGCCCCCTACCACCACTCTCCTTCACACTTGCAAAGCTGCCTGGCCCCACAGCGAGAACAGTGTGGGGCTTGTGTGCCCCATGGCCTGCCAGCTCCCTACACCAGGACCAAGCTCAGCATCTGGGTGCAGTGACCCAGCCAGGCTCAGTGCCGGGGGGCTCAGGGGGTTCAGACCATGTGAGAAAGAAGAATGGCTTTGACAGCAAAGTGGGTGACCCTGTCGTGACTGCTGAGCACCCCGGGTTGCCGGAGGGGGAGGCAGGTGCCTCCGAGGCTGACAGGTGAACACCAGCTCCGTGACTCCTCTGACCCCCATTTGCTGAGTGGCAAATGCCTCATTACAGTGCATAGTTAAAAATCAAGGAAGCGGTACAATAAATCTGAATTACAGTACATCTGAGCCATAAATACATTTTTTTTTTAAGTATATACTTTTTTTTTTCTCTCTCTTCTATTAAAAATTAGTTTATAATCCTGATTCTATTCACAATTAACAATTTCATCATCACACACTACAGACAAAAAAATGTTATGGTGAACACAGCTGCAACTCCACGGTGGGAGCACGGGGCTGGGGGGGGGCAGGACTGGGGAGAGGGGCCGAGGGGCTCCTAGGCTCACCCTAAAACAATCAGTCAGAAGCGGGGGGACTAACGTGTGGCAGTGAGACATCAACACCATGGGGACTCACAGACAGAAGCAGCTTTGTTCAATGTAAACATCGATTGGAAGGGACAGCAGTCTCTCTCTCGCGCGTGCGTGCTCTCGCTCTCTCGCTCTCTCTCGCTTTCCATAGACTGAATAATTTCTTTGAAAACGTAAACATTTTGGAAGTGCCTTGACTGAGGTATTGAGGTATTCCTCCAAGGTTAAGGCTGTTACCGATGCAGGCTTAGCTGGGCCTCCTGCAGCAAGCTGTCGAAATCCATGGTCTCATACTTGCTTTTCACTGGAGCTGGGGAGGACTCCTCTGAGCTGCAATCTGGGAACGGCAGCGACACAAGGCATTTAGGGGGCAGGGCACAAGCATGCTCGCTGCCTGGCGGGGAGGGAAACTGAGGCACAGCAGGGCACTGCTCATTCCCTCGCCACCGCCGTGCTGCAACCCGCTGCTGCGCAGCCAGCCTGGGCGAGGCGGTGGTGGCGAAAGGGAGCAGGGACAGTGCTTTCTGTCCCCCTGTGACAAGGAGCTGTTGGGCAGAGGAGCTGTGGCAGGGCCCAGCCTGGCAGGTCACACAGTACAGGCATCTGTTTCCAAATCTGCAGATTCAGCTGACTTGGAGGCACAGATACAG
Organism: Apus apus; assembly: GCF_020740795.1. Classification (NCBI taxonomy): domain Eukaryota; kingdom Metazoa; phylum Chordata; class Aves; order Apodiformes; family Apodidae; genus Apus; species Apus apus. The sequence goes on along the minus strand of NC_067294.1, from coordinate 11,112,333 downwards.
GGCTGCCCCTCGGGGAGGGACGTGCCCACCAGCTGTGCTCCCCAGCCCTCCGAACAGAGCCCCAGCAAAGCCTGGTGAGTTCAGCAAATGCCAGAAACAAGGCTGCCAAATTTAACAGCAGCTCAGCCCCTTTGGGTCTGTAGCTGTGAATGAGGCATGACTGGCAGAGTTGCATTTCACCTCTGCCTGTGGGCTCCCCATCTCATCCTGTATTAGGGTGAACTGGATTTTAGGGAACAAACCAGGCTGTGCAGTAAGGGGGTGAGTGCTGACCTTGCAGCAGTCTGCAGGTGAGGAGCACTTGGGGGGATTCTCCTGTGCAGAGGGGCAACTCTGGGCCCCCTCCCCACAGCCCTGCACAGCCACATGCCAACACCTTCACAGGGTGTCACCTGTTTCCTATCTTCTCCATGCCCAAAATGAAAAACCCTGGAATTTATTTAGATGAACAACAGGCATTTGTGCTCACAACCAAAGTCAGAGAGATTGCTGCTCTGAGCAGACTAGATATTAAAGAGTGCTAAAAGATTGGGCAGTACTTGTGTCAGACTAGGCATCTAGAAATAAATTAAGATGTAGGGCTTTGTTTTCTGGGCCTCTAGTACCCTTCATGAAGTGGGACACTAGAACCTCTTCATCCCATGCAGAGGGTATGGAAATAAATGCCTGGTGTTCATGAAACACCTGGAGATCACAGGAATGAGGGCTGAGTGAAGCCTGGGTCCCATTTCTCTTGCAGGACTAGCACAGTTTCACTCCTGCCCCTCAGCTCAGGCTGCAGCCCTGCTGCCATGGAGGGACAGGGTCGCCAAGTGAGGCAGGAGGTCTTGCAGAAACCCACACAGAACAGGAAGGGGTGGTGGCACCACAGCACATTTCACTGCTGTCGTTTTGGCTCAAAAGTGCACGTGCAGCATGGTGAGTCCGGCTGCAGAGCAGCAAACCACCCAGATCACCTCTCAGTGAGATGTTGCTGACTGCTTTCTCTAACAACTGAGAAATGACTTCTCTGCTAGAAAGGGTCCAGCACTGTGTAGAAATGCAGCAGAGCCAGGATGGGTTGTGGTCAGTTGAGACCCAGCAGCCCCAAGTTATGATGCGACATTTTGCAGCTAACACACTCTGGGTCCTCATGACAGTTACTTTTCTGCTCTCCTCCCAGTTTCCCAAGCCATCTGACTGAGCTCAGAGCAGCTACACGAGCCACAGCAGAGCCAGGGGGCTTTTCCTGCAGGCTCTAAAGAGGTTTAGGATCCTTGTGTGACTAGGATTCAGCAGTGCAATGTGCCATTACAGCTGTGTGCTGATATGCAGGATGCTTCAGCAAGCAGCTCCTGCTCTCTTACCCAAGTCAGCATATCTGGTCCAGAAGAAGTGCCCGAGGCCACCAGAGCTGAGCTGGAACGAAGGCTCATTCCTCTTCCTTAGCGAGGTGCCATTCTTCAGCGATAAGGCGGCGTGCTCCGAATACCGGTAGGTGATGAAGCCGTATTTATCCCCCCTGAGCGACCAGAGAAAGAATTCAAGGTGTGATGAGCCCCGCAGCCCTGATGTGGCTCTGCCCAGCACTGCACCTCTGTCTGTGCATCCTGACAGCCCTCCATCCCACCAGCCCTCCATCCCAACGGCTGGACACCAGGGTGACCCTGCACCTCCTGGCAGCACTGATGCCTCCACAGGGTTGCCGGGAGCTGATGAAGCCCAGACCACGGCTCTCTCCTCACCCACCTGTTAGTCCTGGACAGGACCTGACACTCCACGATTTCACCAAACACTTCAAAGCGTTTCTTTAGTTCACTGGAGCTCATGCTGCTGGAGAGGTTTCTGATATACACCACCCGACCTTCTCCCTGGCAAAGCAAATGAAAGGTTTCAGTCTCCAGCAATCCCATGTCTCTGTGCTGCCGACAGGCGCTGGAAAAGCAGGGCTGCCGAGAGGTCCTGAGGAGCCAGTGCCAGGAATCAGGCTGCAGCAGGGCAATGCTGCTGCAGGCACAGCCTAGCACCTCCAGGGTCTGCCTGTCTCTGCTCCAGCTGGCTCATGGGTGTCAGTTCCAGGACACCACTGCTGCAGAGTCCCTTAGGATGGTGTTACAGCCAGGCTGAAGCAGCCACCCCTGCCTTCTTCTAGTTTAAATTTCTCCTGCACTAGTGCAGCTTTTTCAGGTTCTCCTAGTGAAGATGGCAGGAAATAGTCCCAAGAATTGTTAGGGGTGAAATTCAGTTGCATTGCAGAAAAAAGTAAATAAATAAATGCTAGAGTCATGTGTGAGCATGTGTGTGTGTGTGTGCACAACAGTAGAGTGGACCAAGTTTTTGCCCCCATGCCCAGCAGCCCACCCAGCTCCCAGCCATGGGCACAGGCAGTGTAACTGATGCATGAGGCTGCCTCTGCAGCAAGAACACATCTGTAATGGCTGAACAGCTAGAGGGACCCCTCAGCTTACCTGACTAATTGCCAGTGCCACGTGCTCTGAAGCACCGTCGTAGGATGCTCTGAGCTTTTCTGTGCCAAGAACTCTGTGTGTTGCCAGTCACTGGTGCCTTCCACTCCACATTTGGTTTTTCTCTTCCCCCTCCACCCTCATGTCCTTGTTTAACACTGGCCTCACACCAAGAGATGCTGAAGCCAGGGCTAATGGGCTCCACCACTGCTTTACCAGAGTGGGAGATGAACTGAGGGCTGCTTTGCCCCAGTGCAGGGTTCCTGCTCACTTACGATGGCCTTTTCCCGTCTCTTCTCCATCTGGCCCCGGTGCCCGCTCCTGCCCTGACACTGCTCGCCACTCTCACACCTGGGAAGCGAGGGAGAGGAGGTCAGATGGAGGGATGGGGGGGATCCAGCAGGGAAAGCTTCAAACGTCAAAGAGATGCTTCAAACTTCAGAGAGACACTGAGGCACACAGCTTCTGCAGCAGTAGGCAGTTGGGCACCCAGAAGCTCTGGTAGCCAAGGAGAGATAGGGGCCTGGAAACACTGGAAAGGACACTGGAAAGTCTTTTTCCAATATGTTGGGGCATCCCAGCCAGTGCTTGCACCTTCCCAGGCACAGCTCCAGCTCTCCCAGTGTGACGGAAATCCCTGCCTGCTTCCCCCTGGTGTTGCTTTCTCTGGTTGTGGCTGATGTTTTCAGCAGCTGCTGATGTAGTAACAATTATTTAAACTTTTTTCCTTTCATTAATTAATGTCTTTATTATTTGGGCTAGCAGACTGGATGGGGCTGCCACACACCAGAGCAAAAACACAGGGTGCCAGAACAGCCCCAAGTGTCCCCCCACCACTGCCCCCTGTACCTGAAGGTCCGCCTGCTTGCAGGTGATCGGGACCGGCAGCACGAAGACCCCGAGCTGGACCTGCTCCGGGAACAGTAATGCAAACTGGTCCTGGAAAGGGGGTTTCTCCGCAGGCACAGCTTGGCATCACTGTGCTCCTCCTCCTCCTCTTCCTCCTCCTCCTCCACAGGGGAGCCACTCTCACTGCAGCTGTCTTCAAAGACAGTGTCGTATTCGGGGCTCTTGCAGAAGACCATGTCCTCATCATCGAGAGCACTGTCCAGAAAGCCGAAGTGCTTTGTTAAGCTGGCTCTGATCTCCTGGTCCCTCAGCTGCTTGACACCATCCTTCCACAACATCTGGCCTCCTGCCTCCTTGCTGCCGAGGTCCAGCCTCTGGTAGTGGGCAGCCGGGACCCTCCTCTTGTGCTCCATCTCCACCTGGCCCGGGGGCTCCCAGGACCTGAGCACCTTCCTCTGCAGGGCAGCCTCGGGCTTCAGCACCTGGCAGTAGTCGTGGTCCCCAAAGGAGCGGGAGAAGGGCCGCTTGAGCACACCCTGCTGCTCAGGGAGTGCAGGGCGCCCGGCGGCTCGGCTCAGATGGGCGAAGAGCTCTGTCCTCTCAGGGTGCTTCTTGGGGACCTTCCGGGAGGCTGCTATGTCCCCTGCACCCCCGGGGCTGGGGGCTGTCCCCTCCTCCTTCCCTGGCTCCTGGGGGATGTCTGGCTTGTACAGGTCCTCCTCAGCAGGCTTGTAAGGCGGAGTAGTGGGCGGCGTGAGACCTGAACCCCCCAAACAAAGGGCAGGAGTCAGCTCTGCCCCCGACATCCTTGTCTGTCCCACCCTGATGCCTGAGCTGCACCAGGTGTTGCAAGGGAGGAAGACTGCTCAGCCCCCAAATCCTCATCGATCCAATGGCACTTGAGAAAAAAGGATGCCTGATCCCAAAAGAGACGAGAGGACTCTCCCTTCCCTCCTGGCTCACGAAGTGGCCTCCTGAACTGCCTTCCCCCCCCCTCCAAATACATCCCCCCAGCACTGGCTTCTCTGAAGGATGCAGCTTGCAAGCTGCTTGCAGTGGCCAGGTTCAGAAGCAGTACACAGGAAGTTCCCCACATTTGTGGAGCAAAGTGGGGCTCCAGGGGATGAACATGGCCACTTTGCTGGAGCCAAAAGTCCAGGCTGAATTTAGAGTACATTTGCCCCCTACCAGGGAGGATTTTTGCAAAATTAAAAATTAAGAGCCTGTCCTACCTGCCGTCCCACACAACTCCACAGTCAGCATTGGCTCAAAGTTTCTCTTCCCAAAGGTCGGGTCACTGCAGAAAAGGAGCAAATAAGGAGAGAGGAGATGTTTAGGTGAACCATAGCCTTCAAAAAAACAAAAGAAAGCTGAGAAAATACTGTCTACAACCGAGCCCTCCCACCATGGCTGGTGCCTGGCCCTGCAGAGCGAGCAGCATGCCCTCCCCGTGCCAGCCAGAGCTCTGGGACATGTTGCCCCCAGCACACAGAAATGCTCTGCCCTTGGCCTGGGGCTCTCTGAGCTCCTTGCACCCGAGCAAGGGTCACAGCTCCCACCGCCCTGTACCCAGCTGCACAGCTCAGTCTGCTCCACAAAGGCAGCTTCGCTCGGTCATTACAGCTGCAGCCCAGCCAGAGAAACCAAAGTGGCTTTTTAGCCCCAGTGTGGCTCATTTAGCCCCATGTGGACTTACGTTTGTGCCAAGGACAGCGTGAGACACCTGGGTGTTTCTGAAAGGCAGGGAGAGAAGCAGGGTTACCAGTGGAGCTGTGCTCCCTCCAGTGCCTGTGGTGCTCACAGTGACAGCCGGGGTCCCTCTGCCCGCCCGGGCCTGGGGACCAGGGGCTTTGCCTGCCTGCGAGGCAGCAGGGTCTGTGGGAGGGCTAACAGTGCCAGGGCTGAGCCACCCATGCCCACCAACCACCTGTGGATAGCTGCCAGGTTGGGGCACCAGTGGAGCTGAACCCTAGTGCCCAGGCACGGGGTGAGCCCATAGGGAAAAGGAACCTGCAGTGATGGGGCAGCCCAGTCCCGGCTGGGTTAGAGCTACAGCAACTCCTTGATCTTGTTATAAGGTTGGGGACACTGAGGCAGAAGGTGGCCATCACCCCTGGATTGAAACAGCATCCCAAAACCAGAACAGGGCCCCAACTCCCCATGCATGGGACCCCACAGCCAGCCAGCAGATGGGTCAGGGCTTGGCTGTGCTGGGGCTGCTCACAGCTTCACTGCAAGCTGAGTGCCAGGCACCTGTCCTGCAGTGCTTGTCCACGGCAGGGATGGCACAGGCAGTGTAGGCACATCGAGCAGGGCGAGCAGAGTGACAGCCCCCAAACCCCCTCACCTGCTTGCTCCAGGAGGGCACAGCCCCGGGTCTCAGCCCGGTTGCCCACCTCGCCATTCCCCGGGGAGCTCAGGGAGAGCTGCTGGAGCTCTGCTGGCAGTGCTGTGCTCCCACCGTCTCCCTCCTCCGTGCCCCCCACCTCCACTTCAGCTGCGGGCTCTTCGGCAGAGAAGCCGACCAGTGCTGGGCAGGCCAGGGCATCCTGGGGATGATGGCTGTCTCCTGCCTCCTGGGGGATGGAGGACTCGGGGGGTGGCTCGTCTAGGAAGGAGAGCCAGTGACCGAGCTCAGGGTTGAGTCTCTTGGAGCGGCGGACGGCGTAAATGGTGCTCTCCTGTTTACGGGCCACCTTCCCCACAGCTGTGCCCGGGGTGCCCACACACTTCCCACCATCGTCCTCGAGGCCACTGAGCTCCCGCGGTGTGTCTGCCTCGGCCCTGGGGCTCTGCCATGGCTCACCCTTCTCCGGTGCCATTTTGGCTCTGGATGTGCAGGTCCCAGCAGTGTCCTCCCTGTCCTGGGCCAGTGGCACAGAGGAGCAGGAGCTGGGTGGCAGGGCCAGGGCGGCATACACAGGCTTGCCCAGGCGGTATGGCTTGCTCACATCGCAGAGCAGATCCCGTGCCAGCAACTCCTTCAGGATGGAGAAGGATGCTCCGGGCTTCTTGTAGCCCCCTGCCGCTTGCCAAGCGCAGCCCAGCCGGCTCGGGGCACTGCTGGGACAGTCTGGTTTGGCTCTCTTGAAGGGGCTGCTGCAGGGCTGGGGCTTGGCATCGGCGGCATCGCGGGCAGGCAGCTTCCGCGGCGGCAGGCAGTAGGTGTGCATGTAGCGGATGAGCTCCACCACTGAGTGCATTTCCCCCTCACAGGAGAACTGGCTGCTGGAGATATTCTCTGCCAAGCAGGGGGGGGTCACTGAGTCACCAGAGCTCAGTGAGTCCTCGCTGGAGTCACTGTCATCCTCGTGGTGGGCAGAGTCACTTGGGGGCAGGTGGTGGGGGCTGCTGGAGCACTCCTCGGGTGCCCGGGAAGCTTTGGTCTGGGAGCAGGGGGTGGTGGAGGTGAGGTGCCGGTGCAGCTCGGTGCAGCTGCGGCTCTGTGCCTGCGGGATGCTTGCCCTCCTGTCCCGGGAACCCTCCACCTTTGGAGAGGAGAGAGGAGAAAGTTAGCCCAGAGCCCTGCAGCCACAACCTCATACAAGTACCAGGCATGGGGGTAGCAGACCTCCAGGCTAACAAAGCTGCCTCACATCCTTGAATTCCTGCCCCCCCTGGCATCCAACCTGCCTGGGGGTCAGCCTCACACCCAAGGGGGTTTCCACATAAGGCTGGCAGCCCAAAGGCTGCCCCTCTAGCAACCAGCACATGATGATGCTCCCTCTGAGAGCCTGGGAGGGATTTGCTGATCTTCTCAGGCAATCTAATTTGCTGGGCCTAATGCACTGCACAATTACCATCAGCCAAGTAGAAAAATCTTTGATGGCAACTTCTGCTTGGTTTCAGGAGATTAGCTTAAGTGATGGGGTGGGCTCTGTAGCACTGCACACAGCTCTCCCCAGCCCACGGCTCCCAGCTTGTCTGTGAGTCAGCGGAGAGGGGGGTGAGGGGTTGGCCAGGAGGACGTGGGGCTTTACCAAAGCAGCACTCAGGAGAGCTGGGTCCAGATGGGATTGACACTTTTCTCAACCCAGCACAAAGCAAAGCCCAAGGGGTTTTGCTGAGCCCCAACTGCAACCCCTGCACAGACAGGGATGGGAACACCATGCACTGCTCTGCCAGCAGTGACGGTCCCCACTTGTCCCCAGCCCCTGGCCCAGCTCAGAGCCTGCCCATGATCCCCAACACCAGCCTTCGGTGCCCTCCTTTAGGAGACCACTTAAGTTCCCAAGGGGTCTGTGCTGGGATGGGCGCAAGCTCTGCCTGCCGAGTAAGTACCTTCACACAGGGCCGTGCGGGTCGGGACTTAGGGGTCCCCGGGCGCCGGGCACTCCCATCCCGCTGAGCCTCACAGCTTGGAGGCACGTGCGATGGAGAGAGGAGCAACTTCTTCAGCTGCAAAGAGAAGTGGCAAGAAAAGGGGTCGGCATCACAGCGAGGGCAGGAGAAAGTGCCAGCAGGGCCACAGCCCCTTGGCTTGTTCCTGTGCTGGGCATGTCCATTGCTGAACACTTGACCCAAAAATGGGGGAGGAAAAATAAAAAGGCAGGAAAGCATTTCCCACCTCCCTATGGCTGGGATAGGGGGGCAGGCACCTGGTCATGCACAGCCCTGAGAGGCTCAGGGCTGGCTCTGCAGCATTCTCCTGCATCCCCAAGAACCTCCAAGGCGGTTGAGGATGTGGGGACATGAGAGAATTTACTTCCCAGGCCCATTCCCACTCCCATCAGACACACAGGAGCTGTGGTGGCATCCAAACTTCTCAAGTCATCAGTTCATCACATGAGTGATGGGTTTATACAGCTTGCTGGTTCCCTGTGCAAGGTTCATTTAGCCAAAACATCTAGAGAGGCCTTGACTCATTAATGAGCTTTAAAGGCATTTTGCAGATGCAAGCCCCTGTGGGACTTTCTCCAACATGCTCTGTCAAGCCCACGGGTGGTGGGAGTGGGGTTTTCCCTGGGTAACCCAGAGTGCCACCATTTCTGATGGCCAGGTCAGCATAACGTTTTCTTCTACTCAACACCATTTTTTGTTTAGGGCATGAAAAAAAACAAACCCCACACCCAGCATCAGCATTTCATATTCCACCCGTGTCGCACTAACAACTGAAGGCGACAACAACTCAACAGCAAGACGACTGCGTAGGCACCGGGGGCTGCACGGAGGAGACAGATCTGGGGCTCCCGTGCTGGCCAGCAGGCACAGAGTCCTGGGGCAGGCACAGGGAATGGGGGGATAGAAGTATGGGATGCCTGGGTCAGGGTCTGCTGGGAAACATGAACCAGGACACCCACAGCTTTAGGCGTGCAGCTCCTGTTGGTGGAAGCAACCAGCACTTTCCCCCCCCGCCCCTGCAACGTATACATCCTATATATACACATACATATTGTGTGTGATATATACCCCCCCCCGCGCAGGGCGTGGGCGGTGGAAATGCGCGCTCTCACCACTGGATGTCACTCCTCCCCGCCACAGCCCCAGCTTCTGGGGACACCCTGGGGTCAGGCTGGGGGCCCTGGTGGGGACCCTGAGCCCCAGGAGGGAGCAGGCTGGTAGTGCCCCTGTCCCAGGGGACCTCCTGGGGATGGCGGTGGTTTGCAGCAAATGCTGCCAAGAGGGGCAGCAGGGCTGGAGCCCCCGTATTGCAGGGATGCTCCAAATCTGTAGGAACACACAGCCCCTGAGGGGGTTGTGGTGGAAGGCAAGGGTGGGTCAAACTCTCCCACCGAAACCTGAGGGCATGGGCTGTCTGACACTCTGGCCAAGTCCCCTCTGCCCCTCCTGTGAGAGCAGCGAGGAGCTCAGCCCCGAGGCAGAGCTGGGTGGGAGCAGCCACCATTGCCCATGGGCATGAGGCTGGCATGAGATAGGGAGACCCCCGGGCAGCCCCACATCCGTGCGTTAGATTAAAAGCAGGTGTGGGTCTTGCCAAAGCAGCCACCACCCCTTTGACACCCACCCCCACCCCCTTCATTGATATATATTTGTATACACACAGCTTGTTCCCGTGAAGATGGTGATGGAGGTGACAGCAATGATGCAGAACATGTATACGTATACAATACAAGTATATGCTTTGGTATTGACGGTTAAAGAGATTTTTAAGCCTAGAATGAAAAAATTCAGACCTTTGCTTCCTATCATACCCATGCAGCCGGCTTATCAGGGGCTCATCCAAATCCACCTTAAACACAGTAGGAAGTGGGTTCTTACTAGAGACAGCTCATCAAACTCGGGGGCCGGGGACGGCCCCCCCGTGACCGGGGCGGTGGTTTTGGGGGAGGGGGCAGGCGAGGTGTAGGCATGGTGGAGCGTGTCCCCCTCTTCCATAGTGCGGAAGGCAGCCAGGCCCATGTCATCTCCCTGTATATCATCCAAAGTCTCGGTGAGGGCTGCCAGCAGCGCTTCATTCTCGCTGTCTATTATCTGAAAGGAGCAGGCAGAGAAGAGAGGGAGTTAGGCTGGGCAGGGGGAGCTGGGGATGCTGGGCAGGGAAGAAGGGTTGGCAGTGCCACACCAGCACTCAACACTTCCCAGTGACTCCACAGGGAGCCTGGGAGAGCTTTTCCCCAGCACTGCACTAAGATGGGATCAGGAGGAGAGAGACCCAACTGAAAAAGGAACATCAGTCTGTCCCCCTGTGGCCCCAAAGGGAAAATAATGGATCAGAGCATCTTCTCTACCCATAGTTGCCTCCACCCCACTATAAACCAAAGAGCAGCAGATAAAGGATCTGTGATTGAAAGGCTCCTTATCCAAATCCTCCCGAGCATGGGCTGCAAGCTGCCCCCCAGCACAGGCTATCCCAGCACTGTGGAGTGGGGCTGGGAGCAGCATCCAACCAGGACAGGAGGCCAGGGAGGGGGCAGGCACAGCCCCCTGCCCTCTGTGAGGCTGGGGAGATCTGAGAGGGCATGACCAGTTATTCACAGCTCTCCTGATGGGGAAGGCAAAGAAAATGTGGAAAGTCCTAAGCTCAGCCCAGGGCTGCCCAGTGGACAAGAGGACGCGGCTCCCTTGGGAGGGCACAGGGGAAGCTCAGCCCAGGCTGCACCACTGGCCAGATGCCACAGATTGCAACAAGCAGCATGGGCTTTGTTTTCACTAAAAGCCCCAAAGGCAGGCACCTCCAGCTCGACACCCAGCACCTCTGAGCCCTCACACTTGAAGCTGGCTGCACACAGTGCTCTGCAAGGATCAAAGCCCCGGAATGAGATGAGCCTTCTATTACAGCTCCCCTGCGTTATTTTTTTCAGCAACCAGCATGATCTGGGGATGATGATGGGAGATTTGTGAGTGTCTGGGACTGTGTTGGGCCATGATAAGCCACAGGCTGCTCCTGCCTCACCCCACCCACTGCCCCGACCTGCCCCCTGGGGCCCCGCTGCCCATCTAGACTTGGCCTTGGCTGATGCACCTCCAGCCCTCCCAGTGCCCTCCCAGTCCCACACAGCCCCACACATCCCCTTCAACTCCAGAAATATGGTGCAAAAGCCCAGAAGGGGATGCAGGAGCTGAGGAATGGCTTAAGTGAACCAGGAGTTCCTTCTTTTTGGTCCTCCTCCATAATATTCTGAATGTAAACCATGTCCAACAAGAAGCAGGCTACCATCAGCCATAAAATTAGCACTGGGGTAAATTCAGGGTCACAAGGAGGACTGCAAACTCCACACAGCCTCCCATGTTTCTTTCATCTCGTTTGAAAATTAAATATCTTTTGTTCCATACCCTAACCTTGCTTGCAGTTACTAGAACAGGCTCCAGGAAAAGGCAGCAGGATGCTCCATTTTTGGCTCTGTTTCTTTTCCTCCTGTTATTGGCACGAGACTGCTGTGCATACAAGTTCAGTGGGATACATTTAATCATACTCCACTGCTCCTAATGGGCCTGCCTTTTGCATTTCTTCTCTGTTTATCTTTTCCCCAGGAAGTTCAGCGGAAAATATGCATCTCGTGATGAAGGTCCCTCAGCTGGACTGGACCATTTTCAAGCACAGCATCATCATAGCATAAAAGCCAGAGGGTTGTTATTATGGCCAGGTTAGAAAATATTGGGGCTTTTCATTTTTTTTCTGCTTGTTTAAGTACAAAACCTCCTCCCTCCCAAAATGTAACCCAGAGTTGGTGAGTAGAAGGCACCAGTGGTTCGCAGCCTCCTTGACGGAGGGGTTAAGGGCCTGGGTGCTGCTCAGAAGAGCAGAGAGACCCCAGCCTCCGAGGACAGGGCACATCCAGGGCATGGTATGAGCTTTGTGAAAGGTGAGTAGGCTGCCCAGCCTGCTCTGCCCCTGGTTCCCAAGCAGCCTCCACAGCTCCCTGCCTCAAATCTGCTGTGCGGTGCTCACAGCGCTGCCCCGGTGCCACAGCTCCGTGAGATGCTCAGCTCTTCTGCTAGGAGAGGGAAAAATGTACCAAGGGACAAGGACCAGCCCTGCTAGTGCCCAGGAGCATCCTCTGCCCCGGCATCACTTTGTAGCGCGTAGTCCCATGTGCCAGCACCATGATGGGGTCATCCCAGAACAAAGGCAAGGAGAGAAACCAGCCACCCTGTGCCAGAGGGACCCCAACCCAAAACATGGGGATGATGCTGAGCTGGAGAGCTGGGGGAGGGGGCTGCTCTCTGGTCCTGGGAAAGGAATATACCTGCCCCCTGCCACATCCCCCATGCTGCCAGCCCTGGCACACCTTGCCAGCCCAGGAATCGAACGGGACATGCTGTGCACCAGCTGCAATTCCCTTTTACTAATACATCAGAGGAGGGCTGGCTCAGCAGCCACAGACCCGTACATCTCCTCATTAGCCTTACTCTGCTTGCCCCATTTAGAACCCGTGCACAAATTAATGGAGCACTAATCCGCTGGGGAGGAGCTATTAATAGTTGTGTGGGTCCCCTCCAGCCTCCCTCCTTCTCCCTCTCTCCTGCTCTCCCCTCGCCTCCCTCCTTGGGTCCCCTGTGCCAGGAGGATGGGGGTACCTGGAAGAGCTCGGAGTCGTCAGTGCTGTACTGGCTGGAGTCGGTCTCCGAGTGCTCCCCGCACCACTGCAGCTCGCTGAAGCAGCTGGCTGAGTCAAAGTCGCTGGCATCCAGCTGGGACAAATCAATCTCAGGGAAGTCAGAATAGAGGTGTTCCTCACCAGACACCTCGTACTGGGGAGAGAAGAGAAGAGAAAGAGGGTAAGCCCATGCCAGAGGGGCAGGCAGCAACAGGCAGCAGGAGACTGCTGGTGCCCCCGTGCGCTGTCACCTCCACTTGAGCCCATTACTCACACCCTTCTTTGAATTAGTTTTGGCAGGTGGCTCCAGGAGCAATTACATGGCAGTGGAGAGCCCAGAGACCACCTCTTTACTGCCTTTCTTGCAAATCTGTTTGCACAGCCTGCCACTGGCACTGCTGGTTACTGGAAGCACGGAAAGAGCCTTGTCCACTCCTGAGAGCAGCTCAGGGCACAGCATGGCCACCCAGACTGCAGTAAAGCAGCTGCTGGGGATCTTAGGGGAAACTGAAACTATTTCTGTCTCTGGTGCCCTAAGGGTGACACCCAGGGTTATCCAGCTGCCCCAGGGATCAGTGATGGCAAGAGCAAGAAGAGACTTGGGCGCACACGAGACAGCAATGCATGGGGCCAGGCTCCAGTGGGCGGCCTCACGCTGGTCAGCATGGCTGCTCTTGTACCCTGTCCCCTTCCCTGCCACACAGCACTGAACTGTCCAGGGACAATCCTTCTGGAGAAGCTGCACATCCTGCCCATCCCAGGGCACACCAAGGCAATCCAGGGCACGGATTCCGGGCCCCACATCGCATGCACAGGGTGAGAAAAACAGCGTGGAAACAAATGGATGTTCAGGTGCACGTGAGGTGATTTGAGCTCTAGTAAATGAGATAAAAATCTCCATTTAACCACAGAAAGAAGCTGGGACCTCTCCTGCTTCTGCCTGGTTCCCAGCCACTGCCCAGCCACAAAGCCCCTCACCTGCATCCAGCACCAGTGGGAGCCACACTGCCTGCACTGAGGCCTTGGGTCATGCTTGGTTTTGCCCCTGATGTTCAGGTTCAAATGTGGAGGGGAAAGGTCTGGTGTGACTCCCCCTGGTATTGGCTGCCCAGGGGGAGTTTTCTGGCAATGAGAGAAGCAAGTTTATTTACAGAGCAAATGGATTTTGGAGCATGCAAACATCGGAGCACGTGAGAGAGGCTGCAAGGGCAGGAGAACATGGGGACCTCCCCTCCTGAAGTACCCTGGAAGGGTGTCCTCTGACACCCAACAGGAAGGAAAAGGGTTTTCAAACCAAGCTGCAGCAATGGGAAAGACAGTGTTTCTCTCTTTTTTTGTTTTTTTGTAATTGGGATAATCTGGGATTATTGATTGTGTTCCCACAGGCTGAGGAGCCTGTGTGCCAGTGCTCCCCGCTGGGTTTAGGACACCCTGTGCCACACCAAAGGACACTCCTGTGCACACACACAGCCCCACATTTTGCACTTCTCACTTGCCTTCCACCCTGTCCCATCGAAGGGGCAGCATGGAAAGGGTGAGTGGTTTGGGGTAGGGGAGAGTGGCTTCATGTGCCAATAGTGAGCTAGTGCCACGTGGACACAGATGTTACCTTTCCCCAGCTCTCCTGTCCCCTCTACTCAGGAGCATCCTGGGCTGCTCTGGCATCAGATGTCCTTTGGCCTTTCAGATGTGTTGCTTACCTGCTGTGGCTTGTCCCTGCTTCCCTGCCACAGCTCTTGTGCATGCTCCAGAAAAAGTCTTGTAATAACTTTGGCTCCCCCTCCTCCCCAAATCTTCCCATGGGAACACAGGCAAAGGCTTTTATTTTTAGAAAAGCTGTACATACATATATATATGTGTGTGTGTCTGTGTGTGTGCGTTCAATTAAAAATAGCAAAGCAGTCAAATTCTCCTGCTCCTTTTGATATGCCACAAGGAAAAAGATCCTGGTGCTGAGATCACAAGGAGCAGCTGACACCAGTGCTTGGGACATCTTTTGATCAACTCCACAGATGTGACATGTCCCCATTGGCAACAGGGCTGGGTAAAAATAAACTCCTGCAATCCAATGCTGCTGAGCTGCTCCCTCTGGGCATCCCAGAGGCAGGAGTGCCCCAGCATTGCCATGCATGCTGCATGCAGCCATCCTGATGCTGTGGTTGGAAGTGGATGCTCCCAGGTTCCTTGCTAGAGCAGGTCAGGAGTGCCTGAAAATTCAGCTCTGCCAGCATCAGTTCTCAGAAAAAGTGGGGAGAGCCTTTGCTCAGTGTGGCCACCTGCACAAGCACCCAGCAGGGCATCCCAGCATCGAGCTGTGTCTCCAACCAGCCCCTGCTGTTAGAAAACTGGCCGAACCACAGAAGACTTGAGTCTCTGGAGGGAATCCATCACTCTGAGCACCACTATCATGGCACTGAGTGCTGAGAGCAGAGCCCCTCTGGTAGGGGAGGACCCAACTCCCCACCAGGGTAGGGGGTGGCAGTGATGGAGAGGCTGCCTGTGGGCACTGGACCTCATCTGCTCTGACTTTCCTTTTTCCCACCCTTTGCATTTCCTGCTGCCTTGGGAGAGGAGTGAACTTTTGTTCTAATTTTACTTGGGAGTTCGTAGGAATATCAGCCATGGGTTCTTGGTGTGCAGCCAGCAAACACCCATGGAGACATGCTCAAAAATTCAGAGGCATCCTCCAGCCCAGACACCTGGCCCGTGCACGCTGCAGCACGGTCGCAACCAGAAAGCTGCTGGCAGTGACTTGTCTGATGAATCCCTGCTCCAGGGAAGAGGGATGACCAGGCAGCTACGTGGGTGCCCCCATACCCTGCACCCCTGGGGGGAGCAGGAGCCCCAGCCTGGGCATCCCCTCCGGCGGCAGCACTGAGCAGGCAGCTGCACCTGAAAGCCAAGGCTGAAAGGTGGAGGGCAGTGAGGGAACTGGCTCCATTCAGAGACATCCTCCTCGGCTTTCTTTAAAGCATGAACCAACCCTGACCTCAGCCCCAGCAGAAACGCAATCACAACTAGGGGACAAAGAGGCAGCTGATACTCGCTTGCGTGTTCCAAGGAGCTTTGCCTCTGCAGAGGCTTTGCTCACTGGCAGGACAGAGCATTAACGTTTTTATTAATTTACTGCTTAGCTCAGACGGCCCTTCCCTGCTGTGAGGGGTTTATAACTTATATTGTAGGAGCAGGGGTTGCCCCAGGAAGTCAGCGGGGACCCTCGCACCAAGGCTTTGTGTCCCTTTTTTTTGCCCCTGCTGAGGCTGGCCAGATCTAGCAGCAGCCTGGAGAGCAGGAGGGCTCTGTGCCCAGCACGCTGCACTGCCCACTGCCAGCCCCACCATCCGCATCCACCATGGTGGAGCTGGCAGTGGAGAGGAAGCACGAGAGACAAGTCTCCAAACCAGCAGTCAAGGACATCCAGAGGCCACCTCAACAACTCTGTTGTCCCAGGGAAACTCGGCTGCACTTAAACTTTTCCAGACAAGCACCAGTGGGGCCTGTCCAACAAGAGCAGACCTGGGCTCCATGTGTGTGCAGTCAGCTTGCCTGGGGAGCAGGCAGCACACGGCCTTCCTGCCTGCCAGCCTGAAAAGAGGCACCTGGGATTCAGCAGCCTTCAGGCAAATGCTGATGTTTTGGGGTTTTGCCTTCCCTGTGGCAAGCCTGGGGTAATGCAGCCTCCAGGCACTGTCTTGGAAGAACAGCAGCCCTAGTGCCAGGCAATAGCAACCTAAACCAGAAGCTAGGGAGATCAGATGGCCATTGCCTGTGGTGCCCAACTGGCTCAGAGGGGCTTAGAACAGGGCAGTGACCGTGACCAAGGGAGCTACAGGTCCTCTCCTCTGTCACATCCCCAACAACAGTACTGGTAGAAATCTCCTTTATCTGCAAAATCCCCAGGTCCAGCCCCTTGAAGTTGTGGCCAAGCATTTTGCAGCGATGCCCCAAGCACACCAGGCCCTGGCACACACATTGTGCTCCTGCTTAGTGAGGCTGAAAAAGTTTCAGCCTCTGAAGTCTGCCGGCGCGAAAGCGCTGCTGGACGGGCACAGCATCTTCCCAGCAACTTAATCCTGTTTAAGCCAGAGAGGCCAGATTTGCATTGCTGCCTGCATACGGGAGCCCAGGATGCTTTGCAATTGCCTTGTCACTCACATGCCACTTCTCTGTACAGAAAAAAGGAAGGAAAGACACAGCTCCTCAGAGGGGCTGAAGGAACCAGCCAGAAGCAGGCAGCCCATCTCCTCGCCAAGGAGCCAAAGCAGTGACTCAGCTCCACACGGAGCCTCCTCCCCTTCCCACAGCCTACCAAAGCATTAAGGGATAAATATACATCCACACACGCTGGAGACAGAGCCCCAAATTAGCCAGTAGCATTTAGGCTGGGACCCAAACCAGCAGAAGGTGAGAAATGCCGAGAACACAAAGTGCTGGCTCCTGCCAGCCCTCCCTGGGCAGCACGGGCAGCGCCGCCTCCCAGTGCCCGCATTCGAAGCCGAGCAAGGGAGTTTCCCCCTCCTCATCCCAGGCTTGTCTCTAAAAAGGAAAGAAAATCCTTGGGCAGGGGTTTTGGTGAGAGCTGTCCAGGCTTATCAAGGAAATCCGTAATTACTGACTGCATGAAACAGGGATTACTGCCACACAGGGAGACGGGCACCATGCAGCTTGTTTCACCGGGATGAACTCTTCCCCGGGCAGGCAGCCGTGGGCTGGCTGGTGCAGTGGTGGGCACGCTGCCTGCCCCGGGAGCTGCTTCAGGCAGCTGAGAGCCCCACTCAGGCAGGCAGAGATGGGCACCAGCAAACCCTCAGCACCCTCCTGGGCCACCCCAAAACCAGAGATGGGAGGCAATGGGGACAGGTACCCACTGAGAGCCAGGCCAGGGCTAAACCCAGCCCCATCTGCCCCCAGGGTGCACCTTGCTGTCCCCTCAGCTCCCACCCAGGGGATGTGGTCCCCATGCAGTCAGGCCACCAGCACCCTGGGGGAACGAAGCCGAGGGCTGCCAGCCCCAAGGACACGCCAAATCCCTCCTAGCTCTTCCAGCCCAGAGGGACCCGCATGGGGAGGGCAGCCCTCTCCAGTACCAGGAAGGAGGGCAGAGGTGGGGATGGAGAAAGGAGCTATAAATAAGTGTAAATACAGCAAGGAGGCACCTGGCCAGAGCTGTGAAGGTCACCGGAGTGTGTGCCAGCAGATAAGCAACCCCCCTTCCCACTGGCATTTGAGAAAATGTCACTGTGAATGAGGGAAAGGTAGTGTCAGGTTGTGCCTTGGCCCGCCTGCCCCTTGCCACCCCCTGATATTTATAGCCTGAGAGCCCCAAAGCGAAGGGCAAGTGGTCCCTCCTCGGGAGGCAGCAAAGGCAGAGGGTACCCAGCCTGCAAACACACCGATGTGACACAGCACAAGGAGGAACGAGGCAGGGCTGTGCAGCAGCAGGCTGCCAATCCCTCATCCAGCTCCCCAGTTTTTGGGGAAAAGGAGCACAGGACTCTCCCAGGCTCCTGCGTCTGCACAGCACCATGCAACACCTCCCTGTCCTGCCAGGAGCAGGGCGCTTCCTCCTCTGCAGTCTGTCGATTTTTTTCTATTCTTTCTCTAATTTCCACTAATCTGTTTTAACAATTCAGCCCCAGCCAGCGAGAGGAACAACCAGCAGTAGCATTTAAAGCCTGGACAAAGTAAATAGCAGGTTGATCCTTTCTTCCCCTGGAGCTGCTCAAGAACAACTTCTGCTTGCCTGCACATGGCAGCCACGGCAGCGGTGCTGGGCTCCACGCCGGCCGCCCTGCACCGACACGCCTGGAGCAGCCCCTGGGGTGCAGGGCAGGCAAGGGCAGGGGGTGCAGGCAGCACCAGGGCCCTGGACCCCAGCAGAACAAGGGGTGCTCAGTGCCAGGTTCTGAGCCACAGCCCGAGCGTGAATGCGGTCTCGCTCTCTGACTTTTGTCTTACATTAAAAGGGTGTAATTAAGATCAACCATGAGATGCAAGTAATAGGAAATATTAAACATTAACTGCAAACAATAAACATGAACTTGCCAGGATATCTCTGATATGGAGGAAAGATGGAAGAAATTGCACTAAACTATCCCTGAGTCACAGGGATAGAAAAAAGGAGCCTGAGATACTGGTAATAATGCCCTGAATAAACAACACTCTGCTGCAACACTTTAAACAAAGGTGGGTCAGGTTTAGGAAGAAGGGCAACAGCAAAGTACATCACAGATTACAGAGCTGTATGTTCGCACTACACTCAGCAGCCATTTATTTGAGCTCCAAGTTGCAGAGTCCACTTTATTTCTGCCTGAGCTCTGGAATGGGCCAGCCCAGGGCTGCAGGACCTGCCAGGGTGGCAGCAGAGCCAGGGAGACCCCACAGCACAGCCCCAGCCACCCCGCACAGAGCCCAAAGCACCTCCCCACTGCCAGCACCCTCCGGCACCGCTGCTGCCAGGACAGCACCACCAAGCACCAGGCAAGGGCAGAAAAGGAGAACTGCTGGTTGCTTTGCTCCATGCAAGAGGGGGCAGCAGGTAGAGGCAGTGGGGAATGGGCCGTTCCCAAAGAGGGACGCTCATCTCTCAGCACTGGTTAATGGAAACAGCACCGGCTGACTGCGGCTGCTGCCAAGCGCCGTGCCGTGCTGGCTGCTGCTGCTGCCACGTCTCCGGGACACGTCCTGCCAGGCAGAGAGGGCTGTCCAGGCAGTGCCAATGTGCTTGGGCACACACAGCACACTGATAACAGTGATTCCCATCACAAGAGACATGTGACAGCTCTATCCTGCACCTCTCAAGTCTTAACAGCAGCACCCGTGCCAACCCTGCCAGCAGCCAGCCTGGCAAACACCTCCCACTACCCGCTGACCCTGGCATAGCAGGGAGCAGCACCCTCAAAAAATGCACATGCCAGGGGCTGCTGCCAGCCCTGGGTGCTGCTGCAAGCAGCGGGGCTGGCACTGCTTGATGGCATCAGCCAGGCAGGGCCCAGGCCCGGTCCTGAACCCTGGTGGTGTTTGCTAAGAAATTCTTATCTGCTCCAAAACCAAAGGCAGGACCAACAGACATCAACCGGCATGTGCTGAGCTGGGTACAAAACCACAGTGGGAATCAAAATGTCCCATCAGCTCAGGAGGTCTCTAACCCTGCTATGTGATCCCCTGGCAGTGGGAAAAGAAACACAGGCAGCAGCAGGAAGGTTTTATGCTCCAGTGTGACACATTTCTCCAGTAAGGCAGCACAGCCTGTGCTGGGCAAGGACGGAGCAAGAGGCAGCACAAGCCCTACAACCTCGAGGTGCTCCACACAGAGGATGCCCAGAGGGACAGCAAGCAGTGGGAGCCATGGCCCAGGCCAGCAGGGGCCTGGAGACCCTGAAACTCCTGGCACTGCTTCCACTCACAGCCACACAGCTGAAGGTGGCAGGAAAGGCTGTGGCCCCATGAGACATGCTGGGGAGCCCCAGGAGCAGGGTGCCCCCAAGCTCCAGCCAGGCTGGCAGCACAGGGGGACAGACTGTGCCATGAGAGGAGGCAAGATCCTGACTCACTCAGGAGCTGACTATTAGCCAGCTTTGTTGGTCACAAAAATTCCCCATGATGGCAACTCCTTCCTTTTTGAAGGAAAACATGAGGGGGTGATTATTTTCAGACCTTCCTCTTCTGATGTCCTAGCAGCCAGCAGCCACATGATGGCTGTGAGCAGAGGGACGCCAGCAAGGAGGCTCCCACAGGGTCTGAGGGGTTGCAGGGACCAGAGGAGGAGCAGCCCTCCCTGGCCACTGGTCCCTTTGGAGGCTGGGTCACTACCTTGTAGGTTGACAGGGCTCCATGAGGCCCTTTTTGTTCAGAGGATATTGCAAACATCCTCCCATGGTGCAGTCCCTCCCAGCTAACAACAGGTCAGCTCCATGGGCACTGTTCACCCTGGCACCAGCAGCTCTTCATCCCTCTAAGCCAGCACAACAAGAGCAAATTCCTGCCAGGAGGCAACAAACAACTGTCCCTCCAGCTCCCCAGGCTATGAGTGAGTTGAACCTGCAGTGGCACAAGGAAGAAAGCAGAGCCACTGCCCACAGGGACAGAGGTAGACATCACTGTCTCATCCTACATCGGGTTCCCACTCCAGCTGCAAAGCTGCCCAGGGGAGCCCAGATTCAGCCATGCTCCCTACCCGCAGCCTCAGGATCTTCCACAGTGTTGTGCTTGGAAAGCTCCCCTCAGCCCTGTCAGCAGCCACAGCCACAGCCACAGCCTGTGGTCCTGGGAATTCCTGAACTGCTCCTGGGGGCTGGCAAAGGCAACATGGGGAAGTTGGGGAAGTTGGGAAGCTTTCAGGGCCCATGGGCAAGCAGCAGGGAGCAAATGTGCTGGCAGGGCAAGCTCTTAGTTGCACCAGAGCCGCTCACTCTGCCTGAGAGTTGCTGCCTTGAGGCTCTGAAATGACAGACCAGCCCAGGGTGAACTATCATTACTGAAATATCCTCCTCCCTGGCTCAGGACACCTAACACAGAGCTTTGTGGGTGGCAGCTAGCAGGAGGCAGACACTTGGCATGCAGCCTGGGTCTGCCAGGGGGTCTGTAATACCTGGCGCTTTCTGGCACTCTGTCTCAGCAGATCAGTGGCCATGAAACCGGAGCCAAGGTTAAAGCTGTCCCAAATCCTGCCCTTTCACACGCACAACTGACAAGCAGGTGGAGAGAACCTGCTGACTGCTGGACACCACAGCCCAGTGTTATCCCTCTGACAGGTCTGTGGCCATCATCTGCAGGATGCTCTTCACTGCCCCGAACCATAGACACTTTTTTGGTGCTCCCAGTGCAGAGCAAGGACTGTTTTGGGAAGCCTGCACCCTGCCAGGAGCACTCCCAGCCCCTTTTGCCAGGGAGGTAGAAGGCAAGGGAGGGAGGAGAGTATGTCTCCTGACTGCCTGCCTGCAGGCTTTGTACCAAAGCTCAGGGAGGTGTTGAGGTCTTCCCTGCCATGGAAGACAGCACAGTGCCCTGCACTGCTCGGTGCTGCCCGTGCTGCCGGCAGCAAAGCACCCTCTTAAAGCTGATCAGGACGAGGCAGGAGACGGAGAAGGTTCATGCTGGGGTTAAGAAGGCGCAAGGAGGATCTTCCCGCATTAGTCTGACCTCCCAGCGGGTCCAGCCCCGCCACTCTGCTGCCACTGCCACGCTCCAGTGACACGCTGTGCCCTGCCAGGGCTCAGGGCACCATCACCAAACCCGACCCACCATGACCCTCAGTCAACCCTTTCTCCTGCCAGACCCCAGCTGTGCTGGCCTTCCTGCCAGGGGTCTTTGGGGGAGCCCCTGTTGTGCACAGCTCCCACGTGGAAAACAAAGTTTTCCATTGGAGGTGCAAGACATTGAAGGACTAAAACCACTGTGGAAAGGGTAAAACTGCTCAGACCTGTCCACACCCTCCCACCAGGCCTGTCCATGCATGCTCAGGCCCATATCCTGGTTTGGGTGGAAGCATCAGTCCTACCCCGCCCTCCCTGCCAGGGAGGTGGGTGCTGCCGACCACCCTCACTGCATCCTCTGCTGAAGGAACAGGCAGTGCTGCCCACACCAGCTCCTGCCTGCTGCCCTGCACAAGGCCCTTGCACCCCACATGCTGCCATGCTGCCTGCACCTCACTGCTGCCCATCACCAAGGGGCCCCTGTGAAAGCAAGGACAGGGGTTCTCCCCACCCCTTCTCCTGAATTGGGGGCTCCCTCCTCTCTGGCTGGACCTATCAGCCAGGCACTGCAGTCTTTCTGATTCAACTGCTGCTCATTTTCTGCACAGCGCCTGGAGGTGTCCTGGCCAGAGGTGATGTCTCACCACCCAGCATGGTCACTGCTTGGCTCTGCTCCAGCAGGGCTCTGCCCACATCCTCCAGGAAAGCTGGCAAGGGGGGAGCAGGTGAGCCTGGGCACTGGTGGACAGGCAGGCGTGGGCTCTGCCACCTCCTGGGCTTGCCCAGGGAGGGCTGTGCCAGCCCCAGTACCCCAGAGCGGCAGTGAGCTGCCACAGCTGCATTACCCTTTCAGTGACTCAAACCACCAAAAGAAGTGGTGGGACAGGGGGACGCTGAACAACTGCGTATTTTCCATGTAGGCATCATCAGTGCTAGGAAATCACCAGTATTAACAGATTAATGGTATTGATACAATTCCAACTATTACAGTGGAGAAACGGAGGCACAGGAAGGTGAACTGAGAGCAGGTTACAGTGGCTCCCGTGACCATGGGCTCTGTACAGGGCTCAGGAAGGTGGGTGGTGGAGATGTGCTCCTTGAGCAGCACCTCTGGAGCGGCCATGCAGGCACCTTCCCTAGCACAACCTGTTTGGCCTGGGGATTTCCCAGGGCTGCACCAGCCCTCACCAGGCTTTGCTGTCCCGGAAGTGGTAACTGTCCCAGGCAGGTCACCTGCCCTGGGGACCTGAGGCTGGGGCTCTGTCCCTCCCTTTTGGCTCTGCAGGGAGCATTTCTAGGAGGCACAGCCGGGAGCCAGAGCTGCCAGCCTGGCTGCTCCTCCAAGCTTTTCCTGGCTTCAGGATTGGGCGTTTCCATCTCCCCCTACCCCAAAACCAACTGAATCACCTAAGAAAGAAACTGCTCCAAGATCTCCAGATAGAAAAATCCCTCTGAGGGAAAAATGTTCCTTGAGGAGCCCATGCAAACCTGGGCAATCGCCCACATACACAAAGCTTTGCCACTAGTCCAAATTCCCGCCTGCAAGGGACCACACCTCTCCCCTCCCCAGAATCCCAGCCCAACAGGCTCCAGCAGGAAGTGTGGGAGCTCCACGTTCAGGTGGGGTCTGGCCACTCCCCATTGCAGCAGCTGAACACGAGCACCTCTCTTCCCCCTGCCCAAACCAGGGGGGGAGAAGCCCACAAACATGACTTCCTATGCTTAAATCAGACCCTTTTACCTGCTCCATGTCCTGTAACAAGTCCCTCACAACCCTGCCCTGAGCTTGCCTGCTCCCAAGCCTTGCCCCCCACCCCTGTTTTGGACTCCAGGGACCAACATAAAGCCAGAGACTCTGAGGCAGGCATCCACACCTGAAATACGGATCCAACAGCCTGGTGCCCAGGAACTGGTCTGGCCCAGCATCCACCTCCGGGTCAGAATCATAAGGAGCCAACAGCCCCCTCCAGCACATGGCAGGCAACCTCTGCCCTGGCAGTGCCATGTCCAACACAGCTCGAATCCCCATGCAGGGCTCTCAGAGGCTAAGGCACCTGCTTGGTGAGCCACCTTCATACACTTTGAATGGTTGTAGTGCCTGGCAGCAGGTTCCCAGTCTGAGAACTGGGCAGCTCCAGCTACCAGTCTGCGTTGCTTTTATCCATCCATCCATCTCTCCCAGCTGCCTCTGCTCCCCATGTCAGGGGCTGCCACATGGGAGCGCAGCCAAATGTCCTTGGGCAGAGCCTCCAATGTCACCCTGGAGGGAAGTGTGGCGGGTCAGGCAGGAAGGCACGGCAACCATGCCCATGGCAGCAATGTCCATGGCCATGCTTAGCATGGCACCAGTGAGGGAGCCTGGCAGGGACACTGACTGGTCCAGCAGGTGAAGCTGGCTTCCTGCTGCTGGAGATGAACGAGCCACCCCTGTGCCTCTGAGCCCCCAGAAGTAGGGGCACGGTGGCACAGCACCTCAGCAAGACAACCCCTGGGTCTCTCCACTCCACTCCTCTGCCAGTGTGGGTTCCAACCGTGGGCGACTGGGTGGAGCCGCGTGTCCCCAGACCCGGCCAAGCCATGCTTGGTTATGCAAACGGCAATGGGAGCTGTTTCAACTAGTTGGACTGCTGCCTGGCAGTCAGGTGCCTTCCTCCTCCTCCCAAAACGGCTGCCAGTCCCCTGTGGGCAGCTGCCCAGGCTCCCACGGGTGCCTCTGTCCCCATGCTGAACACGCCGTGCCTGCTGTGAGCAAGGGGCTCCCCCTCCCTGCAGTGCCCCAGGAGGGGGGGGCAGGCGCAGGGGCTCGCTAGCCCCAGCACAATGCGCTGTTATCCCCCAGCACAGCTGTGAACCAGCCCCGTCAGCAGGTTTCACAGTCCTTGAGGTGTCCTCAAGTGTCCCGGTACTGCCGATGCACAGTGAGCACCACGGGCAATCAGAGGAAAGGTCGGCCATGCGCAGCTCACACCCACACAACACTCATTGTGCTGAGCTGGGAGCAGGGACCTGGGGCCGTGCAAGCCCCAGGGTGCAGCAGAGGTGGGGAAGGGACCGCTTGCCCCATTGCTGGTGAGTTTTGCAAAAGCACTGTGGCTGTGCTGGCATCTCCCACCCTGTCTACATCCATGGTAGATGGATGAGGGATGCATGAACCCAAGTACGCTGCCCTCTGCGACCTGCTGTGATCAAAATTTGGAAAGCTGCTGTAAGCCACAAAAGAGAAGTCTAGCAGAGCTGGCCACCACGTCTGTCACCAGCTGGCTCAGCCACACTCAGGTCTCATGGCAAAGGCTCAGTGTTTGCCTTTCCCTGGAGAAATTCTCCTCAGGCTAGGAGCGGAGAGGAGCCAACACATGGAGAGCATCTGCTTCAATCAGCCTCCAACATGCTGCAAAACAAGGGGAAAAACCCAGATCCGAGCAACAAGCATCTTCATACAAATCTCATCCTTCCCAAACCGGTACCAACCTCACACTCCAGGAAACCAGCAGCACAGCTCTGCACAGGGCTTCTCGTTCTTTGCACAATGCTTCAGCCTCTCCTTAAATTTCAACACAGATTGCAGGGAAATTCATATGGTGCTGACTGAGTCAGCAGAGGCCCAGCAACCCTGGCTCTGGCCAGGAAATGTACCCTAACCAACTCCAGCTGCTCCCAGCAGCTCCAGCAGCACAGCCAGGGTTGCCGGGTTGCTGCTGGAGGTTTTGGCACCGTATGGATTAGCAGCTCCACAGGGTGATAGCTGACACTGTGCTGAAATGCAGGATGAAGTGGGATGAAGCCAGCTGCCTGCTTGCATCAGGGCTGCAGGGCTCCTGCCATGGACAGTGTCTGACCCAGGGAACTCAGGTGGGAAGGCAGAGAGGGAAAAGTGCTGCAGAGCCATTCTCCATACTGCTTGTTGGAAAAGGGACAGGAATCATCCAGCCCAGCACACAGAGAAGAGACAGTCTGGCCTGGCTGCTCCAGCAGCAGGGCCAGGAGAAGGAGCTGACGCCGGCTGGGGAGGCACAGAGGATGGCTCCCTCCCTGCAACATGTTTCTTTACTACAAACTTCTCTGCCTTATTTTAAGGCCTTTGCCAAACTAAATGGGCCCCTGGCCAGAGCCTTCCAAGGCTCCCTGGGATGCTCTGTTCTACCCATCCCTCAGCAGGTGCTAAGATATTATCACAGGTGTCATTTTTTCTGCTTGGGGTGTTTTTCCAGCTGGTGCCAGATGTCCTTGACAAGTCTTTTCACAAAGGTGGTACCAAGCTGGAGGAGCGGGGAACCCTGCCTGTGCTAAATAGTAAAAGCTGCTGGCAACACCGTGACGCTTCTTCAGATGCTGCAACTAAATATAGACTCCTCATTTATAACCTGCCGGCTGCTGGATTTGGTGTGAGAGGAGCCGGGGGGCTGCACTGATGTTCCCCCTCACTGGGGTCCGCCTGTACACATCCAGTGAAGAAGCTCACATTGGCTTAACTAGGGTGAAAAGCCTAAAATAAACCAGAAGGCTTCCCCCTGGGTGTCTCAAGAAATGGGGCTGGTTTGCTGGTAAAACGCTGTGGGTCCAAACCCCCCACTCTGCATGCCAGAGGGTTTTAGAGATGCACTGGCAAGAGCAGGTCCTGCCTGGGTGGGGATTCCCCTTGCTCCTGGGGAGAGCAGCGGGGTATGCAGGCCTCCTGGGGAAGGATGCACAGCTTTCCTGTGGCTTCCCTGCCAAGGAAAGGCAGGCAGGCTTCCTCACCCAAACCAGCCACGGATCCCAACACGTGACCCAGCTGCACGTACTGTCTCCCTGGGACTACGGGTGAGGGATTGTTTCTGCCAAGCACTCGGGTCACACCAGGATTTGTCCCTCTGTTGCACATCCTGGAGGGAAGGAGACATGCCCCAAAATTTGCTGGGGACCTGCAGCCTCTGTGATGCCTCGCCAAGGTTTTCCTGAGAGACTCTGCTCACTGATGGGAAATGTGATGCTGGAGGTGAAGGAGTTGATGCTCAGGGCAGGGGAGGATGAAGACCATATCCTCCATGCCTAGGAGAGCATAAAATCCTGCCAGGCTCAGTTCTGGGACATACCGTGAAGGCAGCTGCCACAGGGCTGAGACACAGGCAGGATGAAGAGGGATGAAGCCCGGGATACCATAAAACACTGCTGCCTGCACTCAGAGACAGCTGCGAGCTGCTGTGACACAGCAACATCCCCTGACAGCTGCCCCATGCTGCCCTGTGCAGCTTCCCCGCCCCTGGCCAAGCTGCATGGCTCCTTTGCACAGCTCTGGAGGGGAGCACTTGAGGGGGTGGGACTGGGCAGGACCCCAAAGATGCTCCTGCTAAAAGCCCAGCACTGACCCCAGCCCGCAGCCCCATCAGAGTCATCAGGAGATGCAGGGCTGGTGTGAGCTGCCTTCATGCCTCCTGCCTGGGCAGAGCAAAACCTCTCCTGCTGCTGTCTGGTGGGGACATGAGAGCAGAGACCCCAAGCAAGAGGCAGAAGAGGCAGGGAGCTGCACTCTGGCGGGTGCCATCAAGCCCCAGGCTGTGTGGTTGCTGCCTCCATCACCACATCTGGGAAAAATAAGTAAAAAAGGGGGATGCACTGCAAGGCAGCCCCTGCCCCTGCATGGCCAGAAGGCCAGGCTGCGCCAAGGCACTGCTGGCTGCTCGCAGCAGCCGTCCCCCTGCTCTTGGCGCCGAGTCCCATTGAGACGGGGCCAAGCAGGACGGGAACTCCAGGCATCCTGCCTCCTGCTGCCGGCGCTCCCGGCCGGCCGGTTCACGCTGGGACACCTGCTCCCCGGGTGGCCAGGGCACCTCACTGCCAGCATCACCAGCCTCAGCCACGGCTCCTGCCCCATGACCACAGCACTAGCCAAAAGAAACAGCCCTCCAGCTCCCAGCCCACCCGGCCTTTCCCCCACAACCACCTGACCAGCCAAATGGGAGGCTGGGAAGCAGTAGGAAGGATGGGTTAAGCTCTTCATCATCCTTGCTGGAGAGTAGCTGGACCCAGGGCTCACTGGACCCACAGGAGCACCAGCCCTGCACCTCACACATCCCAGTTTTGGGACCATCCAAGTATCTCATGGACTGGTGGAGGTCTAATGAGGGATGTCTTGTCCCATTGGCAGCCAGGCCAGCAGCATGTGCTCCTCTGGGTGCATCACATCATGTGGGGTAGCAGCAAAGGCAGCTGGTGCCCAATGTGACTGTGCCACCACTCATGAGGTGACTGGGATGCTTGTGCTGCAGCCCCTGCCACCCATCACACTCCCACCCATCACTGGCACAGGGAGGGTGCAAGGTAGGCATTCCAAGCATCCCACAGGTAGGGGCAGAGGTGATTCTTCCCTCTCCTGACCATCTCAGCCCCTCTTCCCCTGCTCAGGGATCATCCTATGCACAAAGATTTACAGCAACCCCAAAAAAAACCCCAAACATGATCTCTGGATGACCTCCTCCTCCCTGTGCTGACACTTGCTGAAGCAGCAGACAAGGGACGCCCAGACACCCGGCTTCTGCCTCCCCCCTCAGCTCCAGAGGCCTTTCCCCTACTTTTCCCAGGCTCATGCCCCCCATGAGCAGTAGCTGGTATATTGGGTAACAGGCCACGGAGCACTGGAGATGCAGAGCCAGGAGCACGCATTGCTGCGGTCCTGATGGATGGACAGCCCTGGCTGTGGCCATCTGTCCATCAGGACTGCAGCAGCACGTGCTCCAGCAACTCTCCCACGGCTGCCAGCAAACCCCCTCAGGACTCCTACTCCAGATGTGAGGGGTGGCAGATGGGGGAAGAGCTCAGAGGGGAGCAGAGCCTGCCTGCCTGCAGCTCTCAGGGCCGGGGGAGGGTCCTCCCGTGGCATCATTACTTTGACCCCCGAGGACCACAGCTTATTTTGGATGGTGACATGTTGGGTTAGGCTTGATGCTTTCCTGCTGGAAGGAGTCCTGTTCCTATTCCTGATGGGATGCTCTGCAGCAGGCTCCTTCACCCAGAACAGCTCACATCCTCACCCTCCTCTGGCTAACAACAGTGACCCTCTCCCAGCTTTCCCTGCAGAATTTTGCTAACACCTGCTAAGGGATTTGCACGTAGAAAGGGCTTGCTAAGTGCTAACCATGCCCAGGAACCAGCTGGCAAGCACCTTGGCAGACACCCAGTGCTCTCCTGGAGAAACCTCTGCAAAAAAACACACCCCGCGCCTGCCACCCCCAGCCCCAGGCAGCCCCTCGCCCCGGCCATCAGCCCTTGCCAGCAGCTCGGGTCCTGTGGGAGGAGGCAGCGCCTGGGCAGCCAGTGCAGGGGACATCCAAAGAAGGAAAGGAGCTGGATGGATGAAGAGCCGGCTGGGCTCCCTGGCTCACCAGCCAGCCCATACTGTAAAAGGAGTGGGAACAGGGACTGCACAGCTCCGGCTCCAGCGGTTTTAAGATGGCTGTGAAGATGAGAGGAGGACATTAACCCTCCCGGCACTGTGCTGCAGCCAGCAGCACTGCAGTGAGGATGATGGGCAGGTTTCCAAGGCTCTGCTCAACAGAAGATGGACCAATGACCCTCTGACTCCCACCTGATAAAATGCAGCTAGTGATGCTTTCAGGCCTGGCAGCACTGAGATGCTGCCCTCAGACAGGCCGTGGGAAGGAGGAGAAAGAAGAGGCAGGACACGGGTGGCTGTGGGAGTGAAGTGCCCCTCCGTGGGTGCAGGGTGCTCAGCAGGGCCTCGAAAACCCCTTGAACATGGACTCCCTGGAAAGGTGCCCTCCCCCTCGTGCTGCCCCCAGGAAGCCACCCCACCGGAAGCTCTGCAATACCAGAGGGGCCAGAAAGAGGCACCCATGGATGTCACCCCTCAGGTGCCTGCCTGTCGGCTTTGCCATTCCTTGCTAGCTGCTCAAGGGGAGCAGCAAGGCTGAGCAGTCCCTGTGGACACGCACATGAATAATCACTTTTTTCCTGCTTAATGTTTTCCTTTAAAAACATTGGGCTTGGCCTTCCCTGCACTTTTCCATGGGATTCATCAGAGCTGCAGGAACCCAGGCACAGTGACTGGAGAAGCAAAGGTATCAGGCACTTAACAGCAGCTTCCCTTCTCCATAATGTTTATTGGTCATTGACGTCAAATAATTATTAAGAATTATTAATTAAGAAAGCATTTAAGAACGTTGCTTTTGTTGAGGTTTTGTCATTACAATTAGTTTATCAGCCAACAGGAGAAACATCAGTCTTTGCAGTTGCTTGGAGAGCAGCAAAGCACCTATAATTAATTTCCCTTTCCGCAGCATTTTGCTTTGACCTGCCTTGGGGACTTGCCTTTCTCCAGGTGTGCCAACCACCACAGCTCTGGAAACACTCAGCCAAATGGACCTCAAGAGGCCTCTGGATGGGAACACCATGTCCCCTCTAGCCTGTCAGAGGCAAATATGCGTGGATAGTGGCCCTTTTGGGGAAATCACCCTGGCCAGATGCCCTGATCGTGAGGAGGAAGTCACAAGGTTAAAGGGGTTGAGTCCCGTGGTCTCTCCAGAGTCACCCTGCAACGCTCCCACTGCTGTGTCCCTGGCTCTTATGGCACCTGCCTCCCTATGCCAGCACCAGTGTCCTGCCATGGAGCAGCTCACTGCTGATGAGAGCTCAGACATGCTGTCATCTGCAGCCTCATCTAACAGTGCCTGTCATCTGCAGCACTGAACCCTGTCCCTACACCTGCCAGCCCCCCTGTGATGCTCTGCCCTGACAGCTGAGCTCAGGGGGGGCAGAACACCGATGGGGCAGCATCCACCCCAAGCAGCAGCAGGCAGCTGGAGGGGTAAGCTGGGGCTGCAGGGTGCCTGGAGATCAGGACAGTCTTACCAGTACCAAGAAGGGGATGCAAGATTTGCGCTCGGAGTGGTTCAGGGCATGAATTTTGGTGGGTTATTGCCCCTTTATTTCCTGGGTCCTCTGGCCGAAGGGAATTTAAGCCCATAGCCAGGCTACGTCCTTGCCTTTTACAGCCCACTCTCCTTTTGCCACATACTTTGCTTGCCCCTGTCCTTGTACCCCTCCCACATGGGAACTTGAGCCTGGGAAGCTGCCGAGCTGCACCAGGCTGTGCCTTTGAGATGATGCGAGCCCTGGGGAGCAGCACAGCTCCCCAGTGACCGGGGCACACGGACAAGGTACCTGCACCTCTACCACCTGTCCACTGGCAGGGCAAGCAGGGTGGGATGGGACAGGCAGTGGGACATGGCACTCTCCAGCAGCTCTGTGTAGGGCACGCTCAGCTACAATGGAGGCCAGCACGTGTCGGGGAGCCAGCCTGGGCAGGCGAGCTGCAGGTCCTGCCTCACCAGTGCATGCACATGCATGCCTGTGCACACCCACGCACGCCTGTGCACACCCACAGACCTGAGGCTGACAGCAACATGGCTGCTCTAGCACCCAGACCCCCAGCCTGCGGAGCACCCAACACCCAGGAGTGGCTGGAGCAGAGAAGATGGTCAGAAAGCAGGCTAACCCCACGGGATGTGGGGCTGCTCTTGGGATGGGGGGTTGAGCACTGCCCGGGACTGGGATCCTATCTCAGCCCAGGCACAGCCGGGAAAGCCTCCAGCTGGTCCCTCCAACAGCAAGTCCTGCCTTCTCCCATCTCTGCTGCAGCCCTGGCACCCACATCCCTATGTTCCCAGGCTGATGTGGTGCAGCCCCTGGGCACCTCCAATGCAGCATCAGGAGGGCCAGCAGCCCCTGCTCAGCAAGTGGGTCAGCTAAATATAAATGGAGCAAGCCCAGAAGTGCCAGTACCAGGCACCTTCCTGCCTTGCATCATTGCCACCCTAAAAACCATGGCTTGGAGACAGGGGCTGGCTCTGCCAGGGCTGTGGCAGCCGTGAAATGCTGCCACATCACCAGAGGCACTGCTGAACCTGCTCTTTTGTAGCCATCGCCCCAAGGGCTACCAGCCCTGCACCTCGCTCAGCCAGGGCAGCCACCACGGACATGGGGGGACCAGGTGGGAGCCACATCCACTGGATGGATGCTCCCAGGAGGCAACAGTTGCTAGCTGTGTGTGTACTCCTCCACACAGAGCAGGCCCCCAGGGGGAAGATTTCCACTGCCATTCATTGAAACCAGCCACCCCAACTCCCAGGCACCAAGGCAAGAAGCTCAAAACCCTGAGGGGTTAAGGCAGGGCAGACACCTCCTGGGCCTCAGGTGCACAGGCACACCCACCCAGCACCGTGCACGCATGGGTTTGGCTCACAGGGTGACATGGAGCAGCCCCAGTGCAGCACTTCACTGGGTAAGGACATTGTGCAGGAAGACTGTGCAGCAGAGCAGGTTAGTCCCAGTATCCCAGTTTGCCGCACCCCAAGGGCAGATACCTTTCCCAGGGGAATCTGCTCCCCTCAGCTGCACTGGTTGCAGTTTGTGGGTCCAGTAAATCTGGTGCGGGAGCCCAGGAGATGCACGACGCAGGGTTTGGGGTGCTTTGGGCTGCTGCCCACTTCACAGCCTTGCTGGCACCAGGCAGGAGGACAGGGCTGGTGTTCATCCTGCACCCCTGCAAGCAGCTGGAAAAGCCCTTTGCAGCCTGCGTGTCTCCAGTTGTCTACAGTCTAACATCACAAGCCTCTCACCCAGCCTGGAGGGTTGGTTATTAGGGAAAAACACTTTAATGAGGCAGCTTGTTAAAGGCAGGAACAGATTAACCCAGGAACCTGAAGAACTCTGTGGCTGCTGAGTTCAAGAACAGGAGAAATAGGCCTTTCCCTGGCAGTGGTAGGAGATGCTGCCTCAAAGCAGTGGGCTGAACCCATGAATCCTCAAAGCCCTTTCAAAGCCCTGCACCTGCCCAGGAGTCTCTGTGAGCTCTAAAGACAGAAGATGCTGAGAAAGGAGGACCATAGCTTGAAACCTATGAAAACACCCACTGAAATACAAGTGGAAAATACTCCATCCCTGACAGTCAAGTTCAGGCACTGCCTCCTCCACTGATCAAGCAAAATCCCAGCATCAGTGTGGACTTCCAGCAGGGATGCTCCAGGGAGAAAGCCTTTGGCACAAGACAGCCCCACTGGACAGGAGCAACGTGGGAGGAGAGGCAGAGGCAAGCAGAGTTCAGAGCTATAGTCACCAGAGAAAAATCCCCGGAAAAAAAAAAATCCCACTCCATCTCTCACGACAGGAAAAGGTTTGCAGACTGTCTCCTTCCATAGCCAAATGAAATGCTGGCAAGCAGTGGAAGCATGGGGTGAGTGGGGCACCCTGGGAGGTCGGGGTTACTTCAAAGCCATCTGGGCAACAGGGAGAAGAACCAGGCCCATGCAATGGCTGTTATGAATGAAGATGGGAACGGTGCTGCTAAAGATAATGTTGTGAACAGATACTATTATTAGCAATACTATAGGGCTCTTTTCTTGTGCTTTCTGCAAGGCTCTCTCTGGAATTGGTGAACACTAATGGATTGGGCCCTGCTACAAGCCAGGGAAGCGATGGTGTGTGTGCATCACTGGAGTCCAGCAGCAGACTGATGCCCTCGAGGAATAAGGACCAGCAGCAAGTGGCCAGCTGAGCCAGCCACCCCCAGAGCAGACCAGCACCAGCCGGGCACTCAGACCGAGCATCCCGCGTGGAGCTGCTGGCGAGGCTGCCGCCGTGCTGGTTTCCATGACAACTTCAGCACTTGGCGTGAGATGGAGATGACAGGATCAGCCAGGAAAGTAACTGAGCGGAGCTGGCATCCTCCGTCTGCCATGGCCGGCAGCACAGCCCTGCCAGTCCTGCTCTGCTGGCTGGCACAGGGTGAAGCCCTGGGAGCCTCTGGGCATCTGGGTCCCCCTTGCCTTACAAGGCGTGTGCTGGCTGCCAGCTGTCCCCAGGAAGTGGGGCCTGCCCATCCCATCAGTCCCTCCCCAAGACCTCCAGAAAAGCACAGTCCAGGTCCTGACCCCTAGCCCCATGCTGGCCAGACACACACCAGCACCAGAGCACCTGACCAGGCTTGTGCCCCACGCTCTCAGCCCAGCTCTGCATTTCCACTCCTGGTGGGATTGTCTCCCCGGCAACACCAGCTCCAAGCACACACATCCCGTCATGCCCCAGCCTGTGGTGCCGGAGCCAGCCGGCACAGCCTGCCAGGGCAGTACCAGCTCCCCTCTGCAGCTCAAGGGGATGCTGTGGGCTGGAGCCAAGCTGGAACTGGGGCCAGTCAAGCCCAGCAGTACCAGCCTGCACTGGGACAGCCTCACTGGCCCTTGGTCCCCATGGATGCTTTCCCTGACTTCCAGGTAATCCAAGACCAAACACTCCAACCAGACATTCTCAGGGACACCACAGAGAAGTGGGGAACCAAACACCTGCAGCACGTGACTCCCCACCTGGCACAGTTCCCCTTGCCCCAAAAGCCACCAGCGCCCAGCCAAGGAGCACTCCCTGGGGACCTCATCCCTTGCCAAGCCACCACACGTGGCCGCTGCTTTCCCAGGCTGCTGGCAGGGAGCACACAGGGCCAGGGCAGCAGGGAGGGTGGCTGGGACCCCTGACACCCCTCCTGCCCACCTGTAGGATCCTGCTGTGCCCCCTTTTATTCCAGCAGTGCAATTAGCCTTGCTGACCCTGAAATCCTCAGCCTCTCTAAGCAGCCATGCATTAAATCCCGGATCCAAGAGTGGAAATAGACTTCGTAAAAGGCTTATGGCCCTATTTATTACATTTTACGCATGACGGAGTCCGACAGCACGGCAACGGCGCTGCAGTGGGTGCTGGCTCTGCCTCCGCACCGAGGCAGATGGACAGACGGACAGGCAGGCTCTGGAGCAGGCAGCAGAACCTTGGCAGATGCCTCCTCCTGGCCCGGCTTGGGTTGCCAGCCGAGCGCTCGCTCAGACAGAGGCAGGCGGGGATATCGATCTAGATGAAAGCTAACACCGCTCTCGGGGCTGGGTAACCGTATCCACACATTTGTATTCCTCAGAGCAGGGCAGGAGGGCTGCAGACATCTGCCTGCGAGGCTCGGGGATCCTGGAGACACTGAGAGCCCTCCGGCCGGGTCTCCACCACACTGCCTCCTCCCATTGCAATGTGCAGCCTCTCTCTTCTCTATTCCACTGCCACCTTCCTAAGGCCATGTGACACAGACCTGAGCAGGGCATCACCAAAACAGCAGCATCCTTCCTTCACACCCAAGCCACCACCACCCAGCAGGGCTGAGGGGGCATCACACCAGTGTTTGCCAGGTTGTACCAGGGCACCGCGTGAAGCCAGCCACACCTCCCCAGGTGGCTCCTGCCACGGGGATGGCAGAGGACCCTGCACACTGGGGGGAGTGCTGGCATGAGACTGCACCGCTCTGAGCTGGGCCGAGGGCACGGTGAGGGGCAGGGGTGGGCAGCTGGGAGATGTAGGGGCACACAGGGAGGCAGAGCTGCCACACGCAGAGGAGCAAACAAGAAAAGCACAGAGATGAAGGCTCAAATAGCTGAAGGACCATCCACTTTCCCACAGAAAACATAAGGCAGCTCCTGCACATCTCCATCAGGGCCCAAACCAAAAGACAGATCAGGGAGTCCCTGCAGAAGCGCCAGAGCAGGGAGCCAGGCTCTTGCTGTCAGCATTACAAAGCAGGGAGGAGCAGAGGGGCACACATGGCTGCTCCCTCCATGTGCTTATAAATAGCCAGCTGCAGAGACTCAAGCACCATGTGTCCCATGCCCCAGGTTCCTGGGACACCAGCACACACAGACACAAATGGCTGCTTCCTTGCAAAGGGATCCCTGCATTGCAGGGAAGTCAGAGACGTTAAGAGTCAAAAGCAAGGGCCATCCTTTTTCCCTCTGAGAAACTCCGTTTCCATCTATACTTGGTGCAATGTGTCAGCCTTGTTGATCCCAGGTGGTACAAGAGAGCCCCACCATGCCACATGGGCAAGTCAGGGAAGTGGTCAGACCACTCAGGCAAACACATCTCGTGTGTCTGCATTCCACAGGGGTCTTTGTGTGTCTGAAGAAGCAGAAGTGAGTCCACGGGATGCGCACAGTGCCTGAGTCCTGATGCCACCTGCACATGGGCCAAGCGTATGGGCCCCCGTGCCCATGAGGGTGGGGAGCACTCACCCCTGGCAAGGGGAAATGGCACCTGTGGGGCATCCTTCAACTTGGCATTTCAAAGGGTCAGTTCTGCATCTTTCACTAAAGGAGTTCAAGGGACTTTGATGTCTGCAGTGCCCTGTACACCAAAGGGTAGAAGGATGTTCACCCTCCTTGCCTTGCCACCCAACCCCAAGCCACAGAAGTGACCCTGCTCCAGCAACCCTGAATTATCACCCTGAGGTGCTGCAGCTCCACAGGGCCCTTTGGCAGGGCAGAACATGGAGGATTTATCCCATAGCTCAGCTCTGCTTCTGTGCTTTGGAATACTGTTCCATTCTCCAACAGGAGGCAACAGCATGTTAGCAAAGCGCATGTTTGGGCATAGATGGGGGCTGGCCTCAAAAGGCATTGAGACATTTATAAAAAACCCTGCAGTACACATCTCCACAGGCTCCTGCCTCCCTGCCAGCCTGTGCATCCCCAGTCACTGCCATGAGCCTTCCCCCCGGGACAGCTGCAAACCTACCCTGCTAATGGCAGAGGAATAACCCTCCCAGGCCTGATTGAACAAGGTTTAAACTCTCCCTAACACCCATCCACAAAGGTCCTGTACCCGCCAGGAGACTCACAGGCTAATCCTTCCTCCAGAGCGGCGGCTATATTTAGGTATCTAAATGAGACGGAGTGGCTCTTTCCAAAAAAGAGTTAGTTTGGGTTACATAAATACAGAGAGATACTTGAAAGCTGTGTTTCTGTGTCCTTGCACTGCCATAAGTGAGCAGCAGAGACAGGGACAGTCTCCCAGCCAATAATCTGCCTTTCATTTCTTTTCAACTGGATGTGTGGATAGGTTTCCAGCTCTTCTGGGTAGACAGGCATCAGGCAAGTGGTGCAAGCTGAGACAGGGAGCCCGGGCAAGCAGACCCTCATGAGCAGCCCCTGGCCACTGCAGAGCAGTAGGAGCCCAAGGGCTGCCAATGCAATGCTTTGTGGCTGCTCTAACACAGGAACAGAGAAGCCATCACTGCCAGCAGGCCAGGCAGCACGATCAAAAGCACAACAGAGGAGTCAGCAGAAGTAAATAAACCAAGCAGCTCCAGCCCTCCCTATCCATGTCTGTCCTAACAGTCCCCCTGCGACATCCCTCCATGCTCAGCTGACTGCTTCCTTCCCCCTGCAGCCACTTCCACATCCTGAAGCCTCTGGTCCCACGGGGAGAGGAGAGGCATGTGCACAAGTGCGTCCCACACACCTGCTGCTGCTCACCCCGAGCCGCGGGGCTGCAGAGCAGGGGCTGCCCCTGCTCCCCAGCTCAGCTGCTGGTGCGAGCTGCTGGTCATCACCCAAGCAGTGTCCCCAGCAGAGCTGGGTGACAATACGCACCACAGAGGTTTCTGGAGACATGTACCACGTAGTTTCATTTTCAAAACATAAATAAATAGACATTCCTTCCTAAAAGGATGTGGCCAGAAGAAAAAGAAAAAAAAAAAGGCAGCTCAAATACCATCCAACATTTCAGTCTGAGAAAAATCACACAGTTCTCATAGGCTTGAATTCTGTTACCTGGGAAATGGGTTTCAGCACCCAAAACCCACATGCACCAGTCTCCTGGTGGGGCCCACACAGAGACAGAAACTTCCTTTTAAAGAAGAACATTTGCAATTGTTTTCTTTTCATTATTAGCACAGTTAGGTCGTGACTATCTCTGTGCAAGCTTGCAAGGAGAAAAGATGCTGGTTGGTTTAAATCCCCAGCTCCAGTAGGCAGCTGTGGGGTTTATGCCGTTCAAGGGAAGGTTTAAAAACCCTCCCATCTTTAAGACGCTGGAAGGTAGCTCTGAGCTGCACACACCTCGTGCATGCAGGGCCTCAGGCCCCAGAGCAGAGGCAGAAAGGAAAGCAGCTACGAAGCCACGGTTTAAAGCAAGCCGCCCAGAATGCAAAGTTCAATTAGCTGGAAGCCAAGGGCTATGGAAGTTGCACTGAGGCTGTGCAAGTCCCGGGAAAACAGGAGAGAGAGACTTGAGCTGGAACAAAGTTCAGGCATGCCGTGCTGGGCGCCAAGCGAGCAACCTCTGCGTGGCAGGAAAGGGCACCGCCGGCTCGCCTGGCACAAGCAGCCCCAGTGTCCTGCCCCCTGGCCTCCAGTGCTGCCCCAGTCCTCCGGCACACAGGCAGTGGCTCTCCCCTCTGCCCGAGCCCAGCGAGCACACGGTCTGCCTGGGCAACATGCAAGTAGCCAGAGGACAGTGGCCACCCCAGCCCTGTGCCCACTGGCCTCAACACGCGATGCTGGCAGAGGGACTGTCCTTTGTGGGGAAAGAGAAGACAGAGCCTGCCCCTGCTCTGGCCTTCAAGGGGAGCTGCAGAGTGCCATGTTTTACACCTCCAGCTCCTTGCTGTTATCCAAGCACCTGTATAACCATCGCCCCTGGCTGCAATCAGCGCTGCTCTTTGCTCTAACCCAGCCCTGCTGCCACGGGGCTGGCTGGAGTTCAGCCCCGTCAGTCTCGGTCGTGGCAACGTCCCGCTGGGATGTTCCTGAAACACCCCACGGCTACATCTGCACTTCCTTCATTTAAAAAACAGAACAAAACAAACAAGCAAACAACAAAAAAACCCAACAAACAAAAGACATAACTTGCTCCTACCAAGTAACTTTGGCTAAAAACAAAGCAAGAAGGGATCAGCAAGAAGGCTGCTGAGGCTGAAGCAAAAGGACCTCGCTGCCTGCTCCTGGCAGCAGCCCCTCTGCACCCCAGCTCCATGCACCGAGGGACAGCTGGGCCTGCTCTAGTCTCAGGTCCCCTCACGGCAGGTCACCAGCTGTCACTTGCAGGCGGCGAAACCTGCAGTTCCCCCCCATCATCAGGGCAGGAGGGAGGAAAAGGAACACGGCTGGAGGCAGCTGGGCTTCCTGCCGTCCGCAAGGCACAGCCGGCGGCCCCAGCTCAGCCTGCGCAGGGATGCTCTGCCCTCTCCCCTCCGTCTCCCCCCGCCACAGGATTTCCTTGCTCTTGATACGCATGAAAATTAGGAAATGAGGGTTCCTCGGGGACTAGGTGGGGAAGGCAGCTTTTTGCGGGGGAGATGGACAACACCTCCCACACCCCTCACCCACTGCTTCCTATGCCAGCGTCCAACGGGGTCCTGCAGCCTCCCCAGACGCCGGCCGGGGAAGCAGAGGTGACAGCAGCGATGAGCTTTGCTGCAGACTGAAACAGGAACCGAGGGGCCCGAGCAGCGGCGCTGGCTCAGCAGAAGGGGCTGTTTCGGCCAGCCTGCTCCCGGCCGCTGCAGGCAGCAACCGCAGGGCACAGAGGAAGAATTTAGAAAATGCATCTCAGGGAAGATACGCTGCTGCCCTGCAACCGTGGTCGCTGCAAGAGCTCGAGACACTCGTTTTATCCTCCGCCGCCTCAGCACAAAAACATCCATATAAAGCATGCAAAGCTTATCCCAGGGGAGGGGAGAAGTGTCGTATCAGCTCTCCCGGCACACCGGGGTCTCTCCCGCTCCAGCCCCCATCACACAGGCTCCCCCTCAAGCTCCCAGCTGCTGTGAGGGCAAATGCCTGCCTGTTTGCTGCCCTGGGTGGGCAGGGTGCTGTGGGAAGGGGAGGGACGCACAGGCAGGTATAAAAAGCTTCAGTGATCCTTCAGCAGGATCCTCATCGTGCTCCCATGATGGAGCTCCTGGTACGGGGTGGGGGGGCGCTGGGGAGGCACCCAGCACCCACTGTCTGCCAGCTTTGCCTCGGGACAGCAGGGATGTAAGATAAGCAAAGTATTTTCCTTAAGACCCACATTGCTGCCTGGGAGCCAGCAGTGATCAAAGGTTAGTCTGGCTACTGGATGGGGCCATCCCAAAGAGCCTGCAGGGCTGCCACAGCCTCCACACCCCCACCAGCATACACCAGACTTGCCACATGGGGAACCCCTCCTCAGGGGGTTTCCAGCTCTTACAGGGCCAAATGAGATTTCCAGGGTTTATTTTTTCCTTTCTTCATTCTGAAACAAACTGGTTTAACATAGTAATTTGGAGCAGCTCAACCATAGCTGTTGCCTCTGCCCAGGGAGCACAGCAAGACAGGGTAGGGTAAGGACAGGGTTGATGAGACCCTGAGAACAGCCAGATCTGTGCAAAGTCCTTTGGCATTTCTTGGAAGCGCCCATTATGAAAAGCAATAAATAAATAAATAACAATTAGTGAGCCAGAGCTCAGGAAAAGTGCTGAAAAGCAGAACAGCCGAGTGATAAGGGAAGGGAAACACACTGGTTGCACCATCACCTGGTGCCTACAGCACAGCTGCCCCTAGAAGTGGGTCACTACCTCACCTGACCACCCGGCCCATTAACTTCAACCTTTAGTCTCTGGATCATTACTACAAGCAGAGGCAGCTAAAAACATCCTCTCCCAGGCATTCAGTGGGAGGGTAGCTTGCCAGGCAGCAGGCAAGTGGTGGGAACCTACCCTTCCCAGCATGGCAGGGAGGCAGAGGAGCCAGCTGCCCACTCCTGGGGTGTGGACAAGGGGCTGCCCCAGCCCAAGTCCCCCATGGAGGAGGGCATGGCCAGCACCGCTGCAGTCAGCATGGCTGTGCTAGCAGTGGCGGCTCCAGCGCGTACAAAGTTCCCCCTCTGTTAAATCACTTCAGGCTGCCAAGCAGTCACGAGAAATATAAGCCCGCGCAGGGTTGCCATGGAGTGGGGCTCAGCCACCGGAGCCCGAAACCGATTCCTCCGGCAAACACATTTGCCGACAGGCCCTGCTGGCACCTCGTGTCACTGGCACCTTGTGTCGCTGGCTCCCGTGCGGTGCCAAGGGGACACAACATGCATGATCCCAGCAGAGCTATCTCTGGGGACAGCCCTTCCCGGGCACAGCCTGGGCCCCCTCCATGCTGGAGAGCACCACAGGACACTTGAGCTCCAAGCGCCCTGCAGGAACAACGCCCCTCAACCTGGTGACAATGTCTTCCCAAGGCTGATGAAGCACTGGCTTTGGTGGAATTGCCAGACTGTCCCTGCACAACACCTATGCCCCAGCCAAATGGGTGATGTCCATGAGCTCCCAACGGGTGCTGGCACATCCCAGCTGGTGGAAGCACACCCTTGCCAGTGCTCTGCCCGCTGGCAGTGCAGATGTGGGGCTCCTACACTCTGCCACAAAGCCAGCCCCCAGCCCCACCAAAGGGGATTTCAGGGCCTGGTGAGCTCCTGCACCGTGGGAACAGCAGAAGCCATGGCCAGTGGCACCGCAAACTGCCTGCCAAGAGCCAGCCTGCAGCATTCCTGTACCCTGTGCTGGGGACAATGAGATCCATTCCTCAAAGCCTGGAAGGGGTTTGGGGCAGGAAGGGCATTCCCCAGGCATTTTTAATTGGACAACCAACAGTGCTGAAGCACTGGAGCAAGTGAAGTTTCTAACTACAAAGAGGCTTTTGACATTGGAAAGGTTAATGTGGGAGAGAGATCTGTCTCACTCACAAAGCTCCCTTTGCTAGAGGCACTAGGTTGAGACCTTAACTATTCACCTGTTGGAGAGGTGCCTTTCCAATATGGCATGAGACTGGGACAGGGATGTGCAGGCAGGAGGGAGGAAAGCCCACAGGATGAGGGGGCCAAGGTGGGGAGCACCAAGAGATGTGGTCAAAAGTAGGGGGTGATGGTAGGCAGGTATGCAGGCAGGCTCTCCAGGGGGCCAGATTTCAGGCCAGCCCTCCTTTCTCCAACCGTTGCTCCCCCCCCCACTCCCAGCAGCTGCCCTCTCCCGGCTCGGAGCGGCAGGCTCAGCAGTTCCCAGCACTCCCCATCTCCCGCAGCCACCGCTGCGGCGCGGGCAGCTCACGGCACCCCCGGCTTCCACCACCCCCGCTTTGCACAACGTGGCCTCTGCTGATTGCCACCCTCCGTGACAGCCACCCTGCCACGGCCACCTTGCAGTGCTTTCCCCGGAGAGCACAGGGGACTCCAGCCCCAGCAGTGCAGCGGCCCTTCAACCCAAGCTGCAGCAACGCAGCCAGCCTGGAGACTTTGCACAGGCCCTTTTGGGCTGTCTCAGCCATCCAGGCTTCCTCCAAAAATCTTGGGAGAGAATAGCCAGAGAAAAAGCAGAACATTGGCATGCTCGGTGAGGACTGTAAGAAATTAGGGATGCATCCCCACTTAATATTTAGCAGTAACAATCCACCTGGTGGACTGCATTTCCACCGAGGGCTTCACTGTGCTCCTGCACTCATCAATACGTTAAGCTGTTAGCAGGAGGCTGAGAAGTTAAAGAGGGAATATTGTATTTCAGTTCATGTGGTCTTTAAGCACCTCTCTGAGAAGCAACCTAGTTGTGGGGTTTTTTTTGTTTTGTTTGGTGGTGTTTCTTTTTCCCCCTGCTGCACTTTGTTTGGGCTTTTTAAAACGAATCAAAGCCATAAGAGTCAAACTGCTCCTGCCTCTCGCAGGGATGCCGAGAGCCGCTGGCTGCTCCTCAGCAGAGCTGCCTGGCTGGCACTTCCCAGCCCCTGGTGCCAGCAGAGAAACCAGCTACAACCAGCTTCCTACCTCTGAGCACTGAAGACTTGCACAAAATGGATTAAGCGGGCCCAGAAATGACACGTTTTGAGTCGCAGCAAAACAAAAGCACTGTCTTTGTTGTTAAGTAGGGGAAAAAGGAGTTGGCAGGGGAAAGGCAGATACCAAGTGAAAAAACCTGATTTTCTTTCTGTAGCAATGCAGGTACCACGTGAATCATTGCTGTCCTCGATATGTAAATAGAGGTTAGCAGGCATCACCAGCACATATAATTAAGGGACTGATATAAATATCCATGCCAAATCTTCACTGTGCATCTTCCCAAGAGCCCTCCTGAGGATTCCTCCCCTAGAGAGGTAAGGACCACCTGGCACTTGCCTGCAACCAGCTACGCATTTCTTGAAAGCTACTGCGAGAGCAAGGACTGGGGAGGAGCATGGGGGAGAGAGGAGGAGAGTAAAGAGTTCCTCAAGATTTCCATGAAGTGAACGGCTAATATTCATTATCTCATGGCCTCCTGACATTGTCATCTCTCAGGATAATCTGATCTTGTGCTGGAGCAGTGGGGACTTTGCGGAAGCAGCTTTCGGGCTTCATTGAGAAGTCAGTAACCCAGTTGTAAGCAAAGGCTCGTACAGTAGTAGTGGGAGAGACGTCAGCGGCCAGCCCGGGACCGCCTCCGCTCCCAGTTATGGAGCAGGCATGTGACAGCAGCCCGGGCTGGAGCCCTCCCTGCAGTTTCATCAGAGGTTAAGGTACAAGCACAACACATGCTTACAACTTCAGGCACTTCTTAAGCAAATA
Source organism: Apus apus (assembly GCF_020740795.1). Taxonomy (NCBI): domain Eukaryota; kingdom Metazoa; phylum Chordata; class Aves; order Apodiformes; family Apodidae; genus Apus; species Apus apus. Next base: position 11,069,454 of record NC_067294.1, on the reverse strand, counting down.
CATGCAAATCATAGCTGGAGGGGGGCTTTTTTTTTTTTTTCCCCTCCCTCTCTCTTTTTTTAATTTTCTTTTGACCCCAGCCTTTAACCCCTCCGCGCACGTGGGGACAAAGAGGAAATGCAATGATCGAAAGCAGGCGCCGGGTGGGAGAGCCAAGGCAGGCTGCACACGCACCACTGTGAAGGAACCTGCAAATCTGCAGATCCCTTTGCTGCTCTTCACATTACACACCCCACAGACACCGGACTGGCACTAACTCTGAGCACATACCTACACTGCTCCCTCCGATTTAGTGCACAGATGGGAGAGGGAGAGAAGAGAGTTCAAGTACAGCAAACCATATTTCGAGAGACACCATAGAGATCATTTTATTTCATCACAGGCCATTTTGCAGTCCCAAATTTTACCGGGGATGTTCACAACATGGTGGTTTTGCACCAGGGAAGGATGAAAATTCTCAGGATTATTTTTTTTCTCCTTAGCAGTCCCTTTTTGGAATAACATTCCTAAATAGGCATGTCAAACACTGACCAAAAAAGCAAAATGAAACAAGATGCGTGCTGCAATCACATGAGCTTTCCTTTTCATGTAAAGCATGTGGAGACCAGGCAGGTTATTGCAGAGAAGTGGAACCTGGAACTTTCACCTGCCCAGGGAGCAAGAGAGCTGGTGGGAGCTGCAGCCATTCTGCAATACTTCCTAGGGATATCACCCCACACAACCAGCCTCCTCTTCTCTAGCCGACCGTTTCCTCGCAATAATAAATCCGTCCGAATCAGAAAAAGCAAACCGATTACCAGATCTTCTCAGCCCACTTCTCACCCTTCCTGACCCTGCTGCTGTAATCAACCTGTCAGCAGCTCTTCGCTAGCAACCAATGCTACACCTCCTCCCCTGCTCTGCCCCCAGCACACTGCCCAGGTCCCATGCCAAGCCGGAGCGCTGTGGAGCTGGTGCATGTGAGGAGAGACGCCGGGACTACATCAATCTAGCTGGTGGCAAGACCTGCCTGGTTCTGTCTGGCACACGCACCAGGGGCAAATCTGATTTACCAAGTCTTGAGACCTTATTTGTTTTGAACCCAAACAGCAGGATTAGTCCCCGTCCTGCTCCTCACACACACGCTCCTGCTGTTTGCGATCCCGGAGCTAAAGTGGTGAAAGAGAGCAAGGGTTGGGATGAATGTGCTAGCTTCACAATCGAAGCTATTTTGTAATCTCTGGTTATGAAAGTGAAGGGATGATATATAGCTATAGAAAACTCTTCCCACTTGCACCAGCCTCTTCAATCTGACTGCGAAATGCGCGGTTGTGCTACAGATCAGTCACGGCTCTCGCTACTGCCCGGCTTATTGTATAGCGCCTCTCTTCCACCCCCCAAAATGGAAAAGCATGCAAGCCCTATAGCCAGCACGGCTCGCTCTCGTGATCCTGCGGGAGCTGCCAAGGAGCCTTAATCTGATTTTAATACCCAGCTCCATCCAAACGGGAGCCCATCCAGATTTTGGAGACGCTGACTCGCAGCAGCGAGACCCCTTTCCCTGCCAACCCCCCCGTCGCCCCCCCAGCCTCCATCCCCCAAGATCCCAGCCCGAATGCGTGTAACTGACGCTCGGCATGACTCATCCCACAGCCCGGCTCTTATCAGCCCCCACCGCGCAGCCCCCTGCAGAGCCCCCCAACCCCCCCTTCCCCGCTGCAAAGTACCGCGGCGTCCCCCTCCCCACCTTTGCAGCGCGGGGGTGCGGGGAACTGTTGCAATAGAAGGGGGGGCGGAGGGTGTGTGTGTGCCAAAGCCCATAAACTTCTCCCCCTCCCCAAATTCGCTGCAGAAGTGTGGGGGGGGGGCACGACACCGGAGTCCACGTGCGAATGGTGCTGAAAGCCCCGGCGGAGCTGCGGGGCTGCTGCCGCGCCGGGGCCGCCCCGAAGCCACGGGGACGGGCGCGGAGAGAGCCGCGGGGGGCGCAGCCTTCCGCGCGCGCGTGTGTGTGTGTGTGCGTGTGTGTATTCCCTGCGGGCATCCAGGCTGCAAACGGGACCCCCGCAGATCCTCCGGGCACCTGGAGGAAAAGCAGGGTCCCCGCACCTCCGCCGGGGGTAAAAGGGGTGCGTGGACCTGCTGTTCCCCCAGGTGCCCCGGGAAGGATGGCGGGTCTGCCGGCTCCGCACACATCCCCCCCCCCCCCACGCACCCCCCGAGTCGCACCGCGCTGGGGAGCCGGACAGCAGAGCTGCTCCACCGCCCTCCCTACCTGGCTGTCAGCGAGGTAACTGAAGACGAAGGAGGAAAGATCCTCGTCAAGCAGAGAGCTGCAATCCGGCCCCGGCTCCGCCATCTTCCACCTCCGGGCTGGGGCTGAGGCGGCACCGAGCATGCAGCAAAGCTCGGCGGCGGGGAGCCGGGCCGGCGGGGCGGAGCCGCCTGCAGCCCCCGCCCGCCGGCTGCGGGTGCCGGGGAGGGAGCGGGGCAGGGGGGGACACCCGCGGTGGCAGCGCCCCGTGGGGCTTGCGGCCACGCCTGGGGCACAAGCAGCTTCCCGCGGGCCGCGCACCCGCTGCGCGTATCTTAAGAAGTGCCCGCCCTTACAAGTGGGGGCACCTGGGGTGCTGCCAGCACCGCTCAGTGCCGCCGGGCAGTCCTTAGATCAGCCCAAGTTGAGATTTATAAACTCTTTGAGTGCGGCGTCTGGGGCTGAGGGCCACGTCCAGGCACACGCATGCAGAGTGCTCCTTTGCTACAGGACACGCACCCACACAGGGCACCCATTTTAACCGCCAACAGGCACACCTTGAAACTGTCAGCCCTTAAAGGCAGAAGCACTCCAGATCACCAGAAGCTGCTCTAATGATCCCTAAATCACTGTGAGCTGAGATATATAAACCCTAAGTGCAGCATGGTGGGCTGAGGGTCACATCCCGGCTGGGTGGGTCTGCACTGGAGTGGGGCCAGGTGGCTCGGAGCTAAGAGTAACAAGGAGTGAAAGATCCTCAGGTTTCCCTCTTTTTCAGCTCTGTTCATCCCTCTGTTGCTGTGAGCATCTTGATGTCACACGTGTCATTTTTCTGTCTGGGGTTTTGAAGCGTACGTTAAAAGCTCTTTCAGAAATAATTAATGACAGGCCCAAAAATCTCATGAATGTTCTATTTACCTACCCGTAGCAATTACATAGGAAAGAGCAGGGCTTGGCACAGCAGCCTGAATTAGCTGATACACAACAAACTGAGTGGGAACACCTGCAGCCTAATGGCTCCAGATCCTCAAATCCCCTCAGATGGCTCAGACTGGCCTGCAGGATCAGTGGAAATGGCTGATGAAGCAACGGGATGTGGAGTGATGGAGGTAGAGAACTCTCTGTCAGGCTCTGATGGGTGAACAGACAATGCTGCTTCTGCTGGTAGGAAAAGCTTGCTGCCTGTCTGTATTCCCACCTTGCTTTTGTTTCAAAGAGAGAGCTGTTTTCCAGCCTCTCTGTGATACCCTCTGACCTCTCCTTGGTTCAGGACATGCTGTAAACACCATGCAAAGCAGCAATCTTGGATTTTCCCTGATGTTCCCCAGCCTTGCACCAACAGATGTTAGTGGGCCGCATGTGTTACATCACATGGCTGAGGAGAGCTGGAGCAGGAGTGGCTCAGCTGCTGTGATGGGGCAAAGTAAGCGAGAAGCTGTCACCAACTCCTCCTCATTGCTGTGGCACTTAATTACTAATTACTGTTATGAAGTGCTGAAACAGTTACCCAAGGTGCTGTTCAAGCTGCTCTGCCAGAAATGAATGTTCTCTTCCTGTGGGTCTAGAAACACGGCTGCTGGGACACGCAGGCACAACACAGAGCATGGCACTGCCAGGCTGCATCAGAAGGGCCCAGGGAAGGAAATTGCCTTGTTCTGGGGCACGTGCAATTCCTGGCAGACCAAGACTCGAATTCCCAGTTGATGCTGCTGGCCGGTGATCTGGAGTGCCTTACCCCCCCAGTCCTTCCTTTGCAGAAGATGCAAGCTCTGAATGCTACTAGGAGAGGAGATGAGCTGAGAACAGGAAGGACGTTTGCCCCATCAGGGGAAAAAGCAGGACTGGAAGGCCTCGCCATAAAAGTAGTCTTTTGGGAGGAATTTGTTGCACAAAAGCCGAGGTTCTCACTCAAGTATCTCGTGATTTCCTTTACACCAGTTGTACTCAAATAGGAAGTAACCATTCACGGGAATACTTGTGACCAGTTGTTTTAAAATCAAGTTATGCATAGCCATGTGTTTCAGAAATGCCTTTTCCCTTCTGGTGTGTGTGCAAACACGGTTCCTCCCTCCTTCCTTTCTCACCTAAGATAAGCCCTTTCCAGCTGCTGGCAGCTGGGGCAGCAGGGTATCCACCCCTGCAGCAGTCACGGCATGGTGTGGCTCAGCTAGGCAGCCCAGAGGCCCCCAGGAGCTGGAGGGAAGCAAAGCCCAGCCTGTGCTGCATCTTTTGTCCTCTGGACAGAGATGGGCTAGGGTTTCTTTCAGCCAAGCTGGCAATACTGGTTGGGATGTTTGGGTCAGACTGCCCTTGTGCTGAGAGGGGGCCAGAGAACAAAAGAAACAGGGCAAAATGGGGACATCTCAGAGGGGTGGACTTGCTGCTACTTCTGCGTTTCAGTGAGATCCCAGAGTTCGAAGTACAGTTGCTCACGTGGCCGCAAGTTGGTGTTAACATTCACCAACTTTTGCTCTTGACTGCTCTGGACTTTTGCACACCCAGTCCAAGTGTTTTTTTCTGGCTTTTGTGTTTTTTCACCCATAGAATGGAGATCACACCACTTCCCTGTGCCCTGGAGCTTCTGGTGGGATTGGCTGAATAATACTCATAAAAGGGCTTCAAAAGCACTAGGAGAGAGGCAGAGGAGGACAAGATAATATAGGTGTTATTCTCTCCACCTCCTTAGAGATCAGTTGTGTGGCAGCCGCAGAAATGCCCATGGTGGGTAGAGAGGCTGTCCAACTCGTGGTACTTCAGTGCAATGGTGTGAACAGGAATTTACATTCCCCATGTGCACACCCCTGTCTCTGAACACACAGAGGGTGGCCATGCCATTTTGCTATGTTCTCATGGCTTTCCTCCTTAGCCAGAACCTGTGTTGTGAGCAGGAGGGGCTGCCAGAGGTCCAGCTTCTGCTACTCTGTGTTTATGTACCCAAAGAGGCGTCAGCCACAATTGGGCAGAAATAAGCCCCCCTCTCCTGCTGGCCCTGGCTGAGCACTCCGTGGCCCTGCAGCAGCGCTGCAGCCAGCCGCAGCAACACGATGCTGAGCCCGGAGGGGCTGGGGATAGTATTACCAAGGTAAAACATAACAGGAAAAGTCTGCAAATGCCCTTTCAAAACAGCAGGGAACGAGTAATGTCATTAGGCCAGTGGTCAGGAGGGGACAGGGTTTGAAGGTACCCTTAGCCTACCAAAGGCCAACGTGGGACAGGGGCAGGAGCCAATGAGCAGCGGCTGGACAGGAGACACCCCATGCTGTGCAAACTCCTGCCGGTGGTTTCATGTTGCAGCTGCCCCTGTTTGTGGATGGGAGAATGTTGTAAGGACTGGGCAGTGAGAGGCAGCGGCAAGTGGGGCTCCTCCAAGTTACAACCCAGCCTCCAGCGGGTCCTCAGTAGCCCCCCACGTTGTGACAGTCTCTCCTTGGCGCTAAAATTAAATGCAGCCTCAGGGGGAATTTGTATGGCAGTCAGGACAGCCACCCCCGGGAACGCTCTCACTGGGGATGCAGGGGAGGTTACTCTGTGCTGGCTGGGTTTGTATGAGCTGGGTTTGGGTAGGGGAAGGACCCCCCCAAGGCTCTCTCAAAGTCCTTCCCCAAAGCAATCTTCATTCCTGTGGGTTACTAATTGGAGGCTCCGCTTGCCACGGAGCAGCGGCTGTTCGCAGGGCCATGCCCTGGGGTTTCACTGAGTTTCTCTGCTTGGCATCTTTCTGGGAGGTCTGTTTTCTTTTCCCTCATCCCTGCTCGGTACTCAGATCAGCCTTGTCCTTCACCTGCAGTCGCTGACTGCGAGGGCCTAGTGTTGCTTTTCCTCCATGCTTTCCGTGTCTGGTGGTTCCTGGTCACCCGTGTTCACCTGGAAGCTCCTGCTTCCTCCTTCTCCTTGGCTTATGACATGAGGGCTCTGTGACACTTAGTGGTCAGCAAGGAGTGAAGCTCTGGAAATGCACAACTGGGTTATGTGGCCCCTTGTTTCTGACAGACCTAGGTGGAAAATGCTCTTCTGCTCTCAGCCTGATGTTCTCTTTGCCATAAGGGCTGAGGATGTGGCCTCTTGGGCTGGAGGGGATCTGGGAAAAAAAAGAGTGGATTCAGATTACAAGTGGGTGCTGGCTGGGCTCCTGGCTCTGAGCTCCAGCCTGCCCAGGGTGCAGGGCTATGGCTGTGCTTACTCAGGGTTGCCGTTCCCTCTCCAGCATCCCCAGGCATCAAGAGGAATGATGCTTCACTATGCTGGCAAAGCCCCTTGTGCAGGCAGACACAGGCACCATATCTATCTGTTCTGTGGCAGAGAATGCCCACTCCCCTCTTTGGAGTGCAGCTGGCAGAGGGTCCCTCCCCACCTTCTGCCACCAAACTCAGCTTGCTGTAGTTCTCTTTCCCTGAAGCAGAGATAGGTGCTTGGGCTGTGGAGCTAAAGCCACACAGCTATTGCAGAGGAAACCAATGGAGGGAGAAATGTGATAGCGAAGGACTAAGAAGGGCGTTGTGGATGAGCTATTAAAACAGAAGGGAATTTCCCAGAGCAAGTGGCAGAGCCCAGGCAGCACAGCAGAAGGTAGGGAAGGCTCCTGCATGATGGCTCATGCTGCCCACCAGCTGTGTGAGCTGAGCAAGGAGACCAGGATGTCCACTGACTCCTTATGGTGTTTTCAGTGACTCATTTGTCCACGGGAAGCAGCACACCCGTAGCAGCTGAAGCAGCCTGTCCTCCTCCCCAGCTGCTCCGGTTCAGTTGGGCCAGCCCAGCCCCTTCTGCATGGGGACAAAATTCTGGCAGCAGCCCCGGGCACTTGTCTCACCATATACTTCACTTCATCTGGAGGTAGAAACCTCCTGTTAGAGACCCTTCACTGCTCTTTCTTCACTGCCTGACATCCTGCCATGGAGGCCCAAGCCTTCCCCTTGCTGTTTTGCTGGTGTCCCCATGTGCTGCCTCTCAGACAGGCTGGTGTGCTGGCACTGTCTGGCCATTGGCATGCAGGGATCAAAGGGAACTGCACCGGGTGGCACAGGTCTCTCATACTTACTTTCTCACTCTGGCTGAGCTCAGCTTCCCTGCCACACTGTGCCACTTGTGGTTCTCATACTGCACTGCTAGTGTCTGTCACATCCCGTGGATGTCACCGCGGTGTCTCCTTGCTGACCCGCTTGACTTGTCCCTGCCTGCTGGGCTGCCTCTGGTCCTGCAGGTGCTGCTTGGCCTCCCTTGCCTGCCTATTCCCACCTGGCAGGACAGCTGGGGTGTCTCCTCATGCTGCTGTTGGCCATTCCTCTGCTCCCTGGGAGGAATGAGGGGGTGGCTGGCCAACACCCAGACTGACTTCATCCTCCTCTTCTTACCAGCCCCAAGCAGAACAAGACCTCCTGCCTCTTCCCATGGGCTTCTCAGAGTCTGGGTGCTGCCATCACTGTTTTCTCTTCCTCTTTCCATTTAACTGCCTCCTCTCAGGGACATGCTGTGATCACCTGAGCAGGTCCCAATCCCTTGCACCAGCAGAGCTGGCCAAGAGAATGAGCAGTGAAGGGGGCTGTGTTGGATCCCCAGTGCTGCTGATGAGGACTCGCTGTTCCTCAAGCAGCCATTGCTGGCAGGCATATCTGTGAGCATTTCCCTACCTCGTGGCTCCCAGCCCAGGGCAACCACCAGCCAGGCTCCTCCCATGTTTCTGAGCCCTCAAGCATCCCCCATGGCAACTAGCTGTCACTGTCTCCAGTTACTTTACCTCCAGCCTGGACACCTGCAGTGAGAAGGGGCTGGTTGTCAGGTCCCAATTCCCCCTGACCACACACACAAGGCACACAGAAATCCCTCCACGAGCTTCTCCTTCTGGTCCCCTCTACAGCCCAGCAGCCAGGACTGCCAGCAGCACTTTGGGGACTGGCACGAACTGGGCAGTGTGCTCAGTGGGGCTGGGGCCTGGGTGCTGGGGCAGCAGTCACTGGTGCATCTCCCAGACTTGTGCAGACAGAGCTCTGCTCTTCCTCAGCACCGTGTTCCTGGGCAAGACACACTTCAGCTTCAGCCAGTGCTATAAATAAAACCACGCTCTTTTATCCCACCAAGTAGGTTCTCATTGATTTTACCCATTCCTTCTCCTCCCTCCTGCATCCCTTTGATGCGTGAAGTCAGCTTGGGGAGCCACCAGCCTGGTGGGAAAATGTCACTTCCTCCAGCCCCTGACCCTGGAGAGAGCCTTTCTCCCATGGTTTTTGCTCTCTGAACAGGCAGCACAACTGGAGGAGAAGAAACAAAGCGCCCCAGTAGAAGTTTACCAACTAATTATTTATTAATTTCCTCTTGACACTGCAATTTCCAGCAGGGAGGGAGCCCCCAAGTCCCTGTCATGGTGAAGAGAATGGAGAGCTCTGCTGGAGGGGCCTTCTTGCCCTGTTCAAGGGGCTCTGTGTGAGCTGATGCATCACTTCCTCCTCCTACGGCTGCTTTTGTTACGGTTGTACTGGTGACTCAGATAAGGGGGGCCCATGTCAGAAACCCTGGGTCCCCATCCTGGGAAGTGTTGAGGGCTGGTCCCTGGTGATGCCAGCTGGAGGGCTTACCAACCCCTAGGCCAGGCAATGTGTGAATGCCTGCTTGCTGCAAGCCATCCCTCTGCATACGGGAGCTCCCCGTGCAGACATGGCTAGCAACAGAAATAATGCAGCAAAATCATAGCTCACACAGCCTTCCTGGCACTTGAAAGCATCTTGAGAGCTTAAAAAGCTGCAAGATGCTCTCATTCCCATCCCTCCCCTCCTACCCTTGCCACCGACTGCCTGTGTTTCAGGCCCCATTCCGGGGAGGTGTGCAGCACTTCCCCAGCCAAAGGGTACCAAGCTGAGCGTGATGAGTCCTGCCCATGCCGAGCAGCGGGAGCAGGCAGAGCAGGGAACAGGCAGAGCAGGGAGCAGGCAGAGCAGCGGGAGCAGGCAGAGCAGGGAACAGGCAGAGCAGGGAGCAGGCAGAGCAGGGAACAGGCAGAGCAGGAAACAGGCAGAGCAGCAGGAGCAAGCAGAGCAGGGAACAGGCAGAGCAGGGAACAGGCAGAGCAGGGAACAGGCAGAGCAGCGGGAGCAGGCAGAGCAGGGAACAGGCAGAGCAGTGGGAGCAGGCAGAGCAGGGAGCAGGGAGACCATGTGCTGTGACTCATCTCCATGGAGTGTGCAATTACCGAGGCAAGTGCTGGCCCCTGCTATTTTGCACAGGTATCTGTGTCAGCCAGGGCTATTTCCAGCTCTCTCTGCACTCCCAGCTCCTTCGAGAGGTAAGGAATCCAGCCACCTAGCTACTCTGCCCACCACAGGAATGGGCATGATATTCCCATGAGCAAAGAGCCAGGAGGTTGGATGTTGCATCCTGAATTGCAAAACTGGGGGAGGAGGGAATGGTGTGCAATTGTCCACACGTTCTATGCATTTAAGGGCACATGCACCAGCCACAGGCCAAATGGAGGCACAGAGAGATGCAATGAGGCTGCACAGTGCCCGGTGCCACCGACTAAGCACCACACAAGGAGGCTTTAGAGCTGTTATTATCAGGGTTGGTATTGCTGGGAAGGAAGCGGCCGAGATAGGATGAAGCAGAGTTTGGAAAATGTTGTTGAGTTGCCATTCCTGGAGGTATTTAAAAAACGTGGTGCTTAGGGATATGGTTTAGTGGTGAACTTGGTAGTGTTTGCAGTTGGACTTGATGATCTTAAAGGTCTTTTCCAACCTAAATTATTCTATGATTCTGTGAAATGTTCTGGCCTGGAAAGGTAGGGGAGGGAATGAGGATAAAAGCAGCAAAGCAATGTGAGGCAGCACCTTCTCCCCTCCCTGCCAGAGCAGATAACTGCAAGCTCCATGGGACAGCCTCTCTGTCTCCTGAACTGTACACGGAGTGTGTGCCATCCCCCATTAAGCTGTTAAGCCAAACCGCGCTCAGAGAGTGAAATTTTTTGATTCCCAAAATGTTTGCCTAAGACTTTGCTCATTACTTTTCCCTCCGGTCACTGCGAGCAGGAAGCGGGTGAAAGCTTAAGCGTTGAGCACTCCTTGGACAAGCTCCAAGCAAGGGCTACAGCCCTCCAGCTGCAAGCCTCGTTTGCTATGGGGGGTTTTGTAACTGGGGTTGTCACAACAGGGCAGCAGCTGCAGTCCTGTCCCTATGGCCATACGTGGAGGCAGCTATGTCCTTGCATCTGTGCTCTGAGCAGCAAATCGCATCTGTGCTGGGGTGGGTGGTGGTCACCCTCCTGGGAAGCCTGAGCAGGTTGAGTCTGCCTGGAGGAAATGAGCTTGTCCTTGCACAACCTTTGGGAATTTTTCTGGGGTGCTGGAGGTTTGCTCAGCTTCACCTGGAGGCTGCAACGTGGCAATGCAGATGTGCCTGGCGTGGGCCACTCTGTGTCTACACAGCATGGTGAAGCAATGGATGCAGGAATTTAGCGAAGTGCAGAGGACCCTGTGCACCACTTGTCACTGCATGTTGTGTGTCCCAACTGGGCTTGGGAATGGAGGTCTGCTGGAGGCAGGCATGGGGGTAACAGTGGAAGGAGGGATGGATACAGAGCTGGGACCTGTGAAGAGGCTGGGAAAGCTCCAGGCCACAACCTCCCACCTTTGCCTGACACATGCCCACCAAATCCTGGCCTTGGAGGGCGTGAGGCCACAGTCAGATCTTGCATGAGTGTGGGCTGTGCCCGCTGTGGACAAGTCACTGCTCTGCAAGCACCAGGCATCAAACACCTTCATCCTTCCCACACCCCCCAGCAGAGCCCTTGAGATGGGAGAACTACAGTGTTTTGCTGGAAAAATCACAGTCATCATCCTCAGCACCGCCTCCCTGGCCTTTGTCACAGTTTGGTGCCCCAGTGCCAGCTTCGTTTTAAAAACATTCTTTATTTTTAATAAAAACTGTTCTAAACGGCAACATTGTCAGGATGATAAAAATAAAATGTTGTCACAACTGTCAGCATCCTCGGGAACCAGGGTCTGGCAGCGCTTGGCTGAGCTCCCTGTGCAGTCTGAGCTGCCACATGGCCAGAGGAGGAAACGTCCAGCAGCACGTGCCTGCAGGCAGCCCCTGCCAGAAAATGCAGGGCCTGTTTTTTTTTAATATACAGGTGCACGTCTTACATACACTTGTTATTTTCTAAAAATCGTTCAGAATCTTTCATTTATTGCATGAATAAATGAGCAAATATGACATATACAAACGTTGGAAAGTAAATTAGTTTATTAAGCCCCTTCACTAAAAGGATGTATTATTGAAGTATCTCTGTTGCAATGAGCTGGTATCACACTAGCAAGAGTAAGAAATAATAAGAAATTGTCTTTATCCATATGAAACTAGATTTTCAGGGCACAAATCTGGCAGCGTGGCATGATTGTTGCATGGCTGAGACCATAAGCCACGCAGGCCACCAGCATCTCCATTTGCCCAGAGAGCAGAGGTGGGTCACAGGGAAGTGTTTCATGTCCTGGGCTGATGGCCTAACCAAGAGCTGCACCCCAAGGTTGTCCCAGGAAAAGTCTGCTTCTGTTCCCCAGCCCCACGGTGGTGTCACATCAGGTGGGGTGAATAGGAGGGGAGCAGGAAGCATGCCTTGCTCACTCCATGAGCACCTCTGCTCCTTCCATCGCTCTTCCTTCAGGTAGATGGGAATAAAGCTTCACCAGAGGCTCCTGCACCAGAGCCACTGTGACTTTGCTGGCTCTGCTGGTTTCTCCCACAGGGCCATGGCTTTGGCAGGGCCAGACAGGGGCAGGGTGTGCTTCAGGGCTCCTCTCAAGCTCAGTTTCTCCCCGTGTTTTCCAGCCTGGCTGTATTTTCAGGCCCAAGCCCCGTGAGTGGCTGTATTTGAATACTGCCCGGCCGGAGCAGAGCACAGCCATGTCTGGGACAAAACAAAACCAGCATTCAAGGGCAGTCATTTAAATTCCCAGCAGCTGTTCCCTCCCAGCACACTCACACCCACCCTCCTTTGCTGCCCACAGGCACTTTGGGGGCTTTTTCCCCGTGACCCTGAGCAGGAGCTGAGCTGGGCCTTTTGCCCCCAGCTCACTCACATGAGAAAGAAATTGCTCTTTTGTGGTTTGGTCTAGTTGGGTTTAACCCCAGCTCTGCTTTCTCGTGTGGGCTGCCAGCACAAGGGCCTGGCAGCCAGCAGGCAGTGGCACGCCAGGCACCGGCAGCAGGAGCCGGCGTGCTGTGGTTTTCCAGCCAGGGAAAGGCAGCTGCTGGGAAGAGCTGGTGGGGAAACGATGCCTGCAATCCCACTACGGCTGCGAGCACGAATGAGTTTAGTGGCCTCAACTGTTTGTAGATGGTAAAAAAAATAATAAAAATAACTAGAAAGAGGAAGAAGAGTGAAATCAGGGATCAGCTGGGATGGGGAGGTGCGAGGTGCAGAGAGTGTGCCCAGAGTGTGCCCTGGGCAGAGGATGCTGTGCTGGCAGCAGGGAAGGGGCTGAAGGGGGTTGAGAGGGACATATTGGTCCCAATGTGTGTGCCCAGCACACCTCAGCCTGGGCTGGGAGAGTGACCACAGCTTTGGGTAGCTGGAGCCCATTGGCAAGGGAGCACAGTGGGCACAGGGCTCCCCATCCCAGCTGGAAAGCCACACGGATGGCACAGGCTGCTGCCAGCCAAGCAGAGCCCCACAGGGCAGGACCCTTGTCTCCCTCCCTTCCTCATCCTTGGAACACATGGTTGTGGGACAGTCCTGGCTGTGGGAAGGACAGAGAAGGGAAGACACTGCTTGAAGCCCCAAGGAGCAGGGGCTCCAATTTCAAAAAATAAAGTGAGGATTTTAATCTATATTTGCTTAGTGAGATAATGACTTCTGATGTGATGCTCTTGTCTCTGATGACTCAGGCACAAAAAGGGAGAGCAGATAAGAGCGAAGAGGCCCAGCTGGAGGGATGCTGGTGGCTGCTCAGTGCCCAATGTCCCTCAGTCTGGATCCCTTCCAAAGGATTCCAGAAATGGCACTGGCACCAGGAGCAGGCCCATGGGCACCGAGGCAGGCAGCAGCTCGGGGAGGTGAAAGCAGAAGCAGCCATCCCTGATAAGGGATGGTCTCTGCCCCATTATGGCTATAGCAACCACACGAACAAGAGCACAAGGTATTTTATACTTGGCATGACCTGCCCGAATCACACTGTACCACCAGCCCTCTGACCTTGTCCTCTTCTGGGAGGAATAAACCTCTTGAACAGGGAGCAGAGGAACACATCTTCTCTCCCTGACACCACCAGCTGGAACAGAGAGCTCCTCTCCCCCATTTCTTGTTTCCAAGTTCCACAAGCCCCACAGAGACGTGAGCAGAGCTATTTGCAGCTGGAGGGCTAACATCTCAGCTCTTCCAAATATATGGAAAATTACCCAGTTTATTTATTTACCTCTTTTCCCAAAGTCCAAGAACCCAAAAAATGACACAGCAAGTGGAAGCCACAAATAGACTTCATGTGTCCTGACAAATCTGGGAGATGAAAGCAAGGGAAATGGCTCCTGCCTTCCCTGATCCAACCCAGGTATGATGGCAGCATATCCTACCTGAGTTATCTTTCCCAGGAGAGGCTTTGGGGCTGACCCCAGCTTGAGATTCACACTGCCTATGAACTGCTTAGGAAAGCCTTCCACCCCAAGGGCTCTGGTGCTCTTTGCCCCTAGGCCCAGGGGGCTTTTGACCACACCAGGTCCCAGGCTGGAATGCTGGGTTGCTGGCCTGGTGCTCCAAGGAATATCTCACTGCTGTGGTTCAGTTTCACAGCCCCAGGCTCTGCCAGCAGTGCAGCTGGATGTGCCTCCACATCCACCTGGGAATGGCTCAGGATACAGGAACCCCTCTTTCCTTAGGTTTTTTGCCTCTGTCCTTTTTTTTGAGTGATGCCAATGGGGCTACAGCCCTCAGGGACCAGGTTCTTCCAAGGCAGGATGGGAACCTCCCCGGAACTGCTCCCATCAGCCATGTTCCAACTATTAAGGTAAGTGGCAGAACGTGCCCAGCCTTCAATTATTCCTATCACGTCCCATCTGGAGACAGAAATCTGCCTGCTGGCTTAACAATTAAAATTAAAATGATTTGATTATGGGGCTTCATTAGTAAAAACAAACACCAGGCAGCCTTCCTCCCTCTCCCTGCCTCCCACCCAGCCTTTCCTCCCTGGGTCTGCTTCAGGTAAACCCCAGCCAGGCTGTGGGCTGGGCACACAGAGGGGGTTCTTGTCAGCAGCCTGTGGCTATAGTTGGGTGCAGCCCAGAGGAGGCAAATTTTACACCCACAAATCACCTCCTTCAGATGGGGATGCAGCAGCAGCCTCGGGTTGACAGATTGTCACCCAACAGGAGCAGCGACACCCTTAACAGCAGCAGGACATTTCCCAGCTGGCAAACCTGGGGGGCTTCCAAAGCCCTCGGGGCTTCTGATTTACACTGTGACTCCATGCCCTTTGTTCTGCAATGGGGCCGTTTGCACCTTCACACCAACCTGGACTTGCCATTCCCGGGGCCGTTTTCCTTCCCGGCATCTGGCCCATCCTGGAGGGAAGGCAGGGAGCATGAGGAGGGCTGAGCCGGCGCAGCACGAGATGCCCTCGATCTCTGCAGATTTTCGAGTCCCCGAAGCTGCGACAATTCTGGGGAGAGTAATTCAGTTAACACTGGGGCGTTGGGAACAGGCTGTGCAGGCTGGGAGAGGAGGAATGCTAATGAAAGAGGGCTTGGGAATGCTGCTGGGTTAGAGTGCCCACTCACTCCCTCCCTCCCAGAGCCTGATTTTCTCTAGCAGATGGGATGGCTCCGGGCAGTGAGGTGGGAATTAGGCAACCTTTCTGCCTCTGGTGCCTGAGGAAAGGAGAGGGCTTTGAATCGGCTCTTGACACCGGATTGGTCCCTTTGAAAGGGCTTGTTGCAGAAGGAGTGTGCTAGCCCCCAGCAGCATGCTGGCTGGCACCCTGCCACAGCTCCCATGCCTGCAGAAGGCAGGATGACCCCCTTGCCCTCTCCCTGCCTGTGGACAGGATCACTTGCCTTCTATGCTCACCTGAGCTTCTCTATCCCCACCTCCCACCTGCACTGTCTGAATTTGCTCCAGCAAAAAGCTGCCTTTGGGGTCTGCACAGGCACCAGCAGGGCTGTGCCTCGGGTGAGCAGCCAGCTGAGCTGAGAGAGCAGCCAGCTCCCTCAGAGAAGAGAGAGAGCCGGGGTCCAGAGTCCCCAAGCCCAAAGTGACTCAAGGCCGGGCTGCCTTCACAGCCTGGAGGGCACCAGCACCCCAAAGACAGACCGAGGGTTTTATCTGGGATGACTCTGCAGGCATGTGTTTGGGAAGCCTATGCAGTCTCAAGTACTGCTGTGGCAACCGGGTGCAGTCATCCAGAGGATGCAGGCTCAGGGCCATGGGAGAAGAGCTGGGTCTGTCACCTTTGCCAGGCTGGGCAGTGGGAAAAGGCATCTGTCACTGGAGCCAGTGGGAAGGCAGGAGGGTGTTGTGCACCTCCTCCCTGCCACACTTGCTCCTTAGCTCCTGCAGCCTCTGGGAAGCCCAGGAATGCTTTCTGTCCAGTGGAGTGACCTTGGGGACAAGATGAGACTGCAGAGATCTGCCTTTTGCTGCAGGGTGGATGAAAGCCCTTGTGCCACGAAGCCAAGGAAGCCCCAAGGGAAAGGGTACATCCCCTGGGACTGCCAGCTTGGGGGATCCCTACCTGAGGACCCCTGGGACATGGCAGGGCAGGGACACCCAGTGCAGGGGCTGGCAGAGCTACTGGTGGTGGGTAGCACTGCCCGGCCGCTCCAGCTGACTCATGTCACGTCAGGGCCAGGATGGCATCCCAGTGGCATGAAGCCTCCCCCCAGCTGGTGGCACTGGGCCGAGCTGCAGCCAGGGCAGGTGGTGGGGGGTGTGGGTTATAGGGTTACACTGAATAAAGAGCAGCTCCCGGCGGAGGCTCCCCTCCCCTGCTGTGTGACAACTGCCTGCAGATGCTCCAGCTCCATCCCCCATGCAGGGGCCTGGATGCAGCCAGGGAAGTCGGCAGCATTAGCAGTGTTGTTGTCCTACCCAGGCTTGCTTTGTGGGTGAAATCTTTAACCAGATCAAGGGTTTAACGTTATCAGTGGCTGGAAAACTGTGGCACTGTTGCCCTGGGGCAAAGTATCTTGATTGCTGCAGAAATCCCAGATATGGCTCCTTTTCCAGGGCCCCACTGAGCAGCTCCCCAGCTCGTGTCTGGCTGTTCAGCCCAGGGACTTGTGGGACCCTCCAGGGCAGGGAGCACCCCACACCCTCTGTACAGCCTGGGGCTTCCAGCTGGTCCATCTTCCCTCCAAAATCATGGTTTGCACAGACTCAGGCAGCAAAGTGCCAGCATGGAGGAGCTGGCACTTCCCCTTGGAGGGTGTACCTGAGCACCGATCACTGGGCACGAGAGGAAAGCCACCTCTGGAGCAGAGGCTTCCGTGTCCCCTGAAAGGGAGCCCCCCTTTTAGCACCACAGTCCCCCCACCAGCTCCCCAGCCCTGGAAAGTTCTTCCACAACCCCTGTGTAAAGCAAGATCAGGGCACAGAATCACGGCCCATTAGGGGTTCGAAAGGACCTCCAAAGATCATTGAGCCCAACTCTCCTGCCAGAGCAGGACCAAAAACTAGATGATTGATTATTGTTATTAAGGCTGGAGAACAGTTTCTGTGCACATCCAGGTAGTTCAGGAGCAATTAATCACTCTCTGGAGAGGGAAGGCCTGGCTGCCCCTCTGTCCCTGCTGAGCTGGAAGCCCTCTGCCTCCCAAGCAAGGGTCCAAGGTGGCTCCTGGCACTCCTGGCACAGCCGGAGGGAGCCCTCTGGACTTTACCTGATGGGCACAGCAGGCAGTTCCTTCCTGGGAACTGGCAGAGCTTTGGCAGCAGTGCAGCCCTAAGGGTAGGGCTCAGTCCTGAGCTGACCACCGCACCTCAGGGCATCCGATGGGGGGGGAGAAACAGGGTCTGCAGCCCCCAGCCAGACCAGCCCTGCGGCAGGGATTCACCCCCCGCCAGGCTGATACACTCACAGCAGCTTGTGCTTTTACATGGGGTGGGTGTAATAGAAGGGCTGAGGAGGAGAGGAGAGGTGCTCATCCCTGGCATGGTGGGTGCCACCCAGCAGCCCCCAGCACAGCCATCCTGCAGGGCCAGGCACAGCTCCAGCCTGGGGCTCATCTGGCAGCACTGCGACAGCAGGGACATTGGCAGCAGCCAGCTGCCAGCTGGGGGGGGTATAATGATGGTCCTTCTCGGCAAAGGTAGCAGAGCATGAAAGCAATTTCACACTTTATTAGACAATTCAGGTGCTGGCTGCGCAAGCCTGGAGCGAGCACTGCTGCTCACAGCTCAGCTCCTCTCCAGCATCCCCAGAGCCATTCTCCATGGGACTCAGCCCTCCCTTGGTCACACAGCACCATGCTGATCAGGGCTGGTGGCCTCTCGAGCAGGGCCAGCACAGGCTGTTGGGGGCCAGGGTGCTAGGGTGCCAGGGCTTTGGGCTGCTTCACGTGGGCCACCCTGCTCCCGCACACGTGCAGACGTCTGGGGACAGCACAGCCACAGGCTGGCTCTGCTCAGAGCCAGCTCAGCCTGGCAGAGGTGGTGAACTTGAGCACCATGCCTGCAAATAGAGCTCCACTCGAGCTGGCTGTGCCCTTCAACTTGGAGCTGCCACTCTGCTCCTTCTGGGTCACTCTCGCTGCTCTCCTGCCCTTCCCACTGCAGCCCTGCTGCACCCCTCCTCCGTCCTGGCACCCTGCCTGAGAGGATGGGCAGGATTCAGGGCTTGGGGCTTCCCTCCTGGCTGCTTTCCTCTCACTCCTGCCTGCCTCCTGGGTGCCCCACCCAAGTCAGTGGGTACATGGACACCTGGACACGCAGCCATCCTCCCTGCAATCCAAGTTCCCCATCTGGAGATGTACCTTGCAGCTCCCCACCTTGCCCAGGGCCACAGCCACATCCCTGGGGACAGGAGTGTCATGCAAGGCAGGGGAGAGCAGAGACGGAACTGTCACTGTCCTGCTTCCCAGCATGTGCTGGGCTGGTGCCCTGCACCCCAGGGACATGGCCCTCTGCTCTCCCACCCCACGGATGGATGCTATCCAAATGCCTGCACGTCCAGGATATGAATCAGCCTGGACAGGAGTGCAGGAGCCGCTCCTGGACAAACTGAACTGCCCAGCAGGCTGTTCCGGCGGGCGGGCTGTGCCAGTGCCAAACCCCTCAGCAGGCAGGTTGCAGGCAGCAATGCCTGCTTGGCTCTGCCACCTTTCTGACCAGCCCTGGGCACGGAAAGACCCTGGCCTGTCATGCATGTCCCTCCCCCTTGCATGGCCCTGCTCCTGCGGCGCTGAGACACGGCACAGCAGCGCCAGCCAAGGACAAGCCTCACCTTGACCTGACCTCCTGGCCAGGAGCCGCCATCCCGGCTGTCCCCCCTCGCCCCCGGCCACGAACATGTTCCACCAGGCCAGCCAGAGCATTCCTCCCGGGAGAGCCTGTCCTGACCAGGCTATTTAAAGGCACACTTGTGCCCTTTATTCCCCCTTGTGTTTAGGCTGGGAGAGCCCTGTACCCTCCAGTGACTTCAAGAGGGCACTTTCAGGCTTGAGGCAGCAGTGGGTGCAACAAGTTTGGGTGAAATCATGGAAGAAGTGAGGGATATCAGTGTTCCATGTCCTCCAGCCAAGTATTACGGTATGTCCTGGGATAGACCCTGTGGGGAAGGATCCACCACCACAGTTGGTAGCAGGACTGGTGGGTATTGCAGAGCCCAGCTCACCCTGTCAGATCCAGAGACCAAAGGAATCACATGAGCTAATTCCCCTCTTCCTAGCAGGGATATCCACAGCATACTGGGGTGCTGCCACTGGGACCTCAGGGTAGGCAGGACACTGGTGCCACTGCTGCTGGGCAGGATGCTGGTACTGGCTGGCTCAGCACCATATGAAGGAGCCTCTTGGTGCCTCAACTGCAGCCAGCTTGGGGCACAACCACGTTATCTGGCAGGGCAGGCAGCCAGTGCCTGATACAAACAGCATGTCCCCAGAGTGCTGCCACCTCCTGCACTGGTGTGTGGCTCACGTAGATCTCCTGGTGGAATGTGCATGGACAGTTTCTACCTTGTCCTTCATGCCTGTCAGCCCTGGCAAGCACTGATAGATGGACAATTAATGGGTAGAAGGGGCCCAGGAAAGGCAGCAGGGGTCTAGGACACCTTGCAACAGCCTGCACCCCCTGTGTCAGCTGCAGGCAGGGCAACAAGCTCCTTCTGGCCAGCACTAACATTCAGGCAGCCACAGCAGTGGAGGGAGAGAGGGAAAGAGGAGCTGTTGTTTCAGAGCACATGAAATCCAAATTCCTGATGAGTCGGATGGAGAAAACCCAACCGGTTTTATAAGCTGCCTATTAAGACCTGCCCACCCCAGGTCTCCTTCCAGCAGGCAGATCAGGGCACAGGCAGCAACAGTTTCTCAGTGCTTCTTGTCCCACTGTCACCTTTAACCCTCCAAAGGGTCCCAGGCACCCATGGGCTGCAGAGCAGGACCTGTCCAAGCCACTGACTCCTGCCATTGCCATGCTGGTGGGGCTGATTGCATCTGCACCCTGCTGAGCTGGCAGGAAGGCAGCTTGGGAGGGAAATCCGACCTGATGTGATTTGATTAGGAACAGAAAAATCCGGAGGAGCCATCAGCAGCGAGCTGGAAGTGTTGGCCCTGCTGCTGCAGGGCCAGGGCTGGGTGGGTGAGCCTCAGAAACACAGCACTGGTGCCCCCAGCCTGCCCTCTGTCCCAGTCCCATGGAGCCCATCGGCTTCCCACAGGTGCAGCATCCTCAGGCAACATCCCCAACTTTGGCACTGCCATCCCCTCCCAGGCTTCATGTGGGTGAACATTTGGTCTGGGCTTGCAATGGCACCTGGGCAGAGGCAGCAAGCCCCAGGACCCTGAAGGTACACGGGTGAGCCCCACAGGCAGCTCTGCTCCAAACCAGGCAGCTGGACCCAAGTGTGGGGTGTAGAGCGAACACAGAGCAGTGTCTGGGGCATGTCTCTACCTGCCTGACACCCACCCCACCCCTCCCAACATGGTGCAAGCTTGGGTGAGGACATACCCCTTCTGCCCCTCTGCCCATCCCACAGCTGGGCTGCAGGGCAGCACCACAGGAACCTGCACCCAGCCACGTGTGTCCTGAGCCCGTGGGAGGCTGAGCATGCTGCCTCCCTGCCTGGCAGGGCCAGCACTCACCAGCTGGGTCATCCCACCTTTGATGTGGGAAGCAGCCGGTGCCACAGGCAGCCAGGATGACGCCAGGCTGCTGCACCACAGGTGCCTCCATGCTCCACTGCCTGCAGCAGGCAAGGGGTGGGCAGCGTGGCACTGTGGGCTGAGCTCTCCCATGGAGGGAGCACAGTGACGGAGGGTTGCAGCTGCGAGCTCCTGAACTCCCCTTTGGCACCGTGCCAGTGCTGCTGTGGGCACAACTCCCTGCTCTGAGCCCCATAACAACCACCTAGGAGCACAGCATCAGAACAAGCCATGGGGAAACTGAGGCACAGAGCTGTGACACCTCAGGCAGAGGTGGGAGGGTGTGCTGCCTCCATCCCCAGACCAAGCCATAGGTCAGGGACTGACCGACACAGGTTGGTTCTTCCAAAAAGCTCTTTCCACAGGGCCTGTGCTTCCGGAGGGCATTCATGTATCAAACCACTGCAGATCTGCATGAGTCGGCAAGGGGCACAGGTTGTTCTGAGAGCCCCAGGAGCTGTGGTCTTTTCCCCAGCCCTGAGCAGCACCAGCTGGGAGAGAAGTGGTGCCTTTAGCTGCTGCCCTGGCATAAGTGTGCTCACACTGGCTCTGCCAGCCCTGCTGCCTGGCTGTCCCCACGCTGGCCAAGGACATGCATGCTCCACTGCAGCAGTGAAACCCCCCTGCAACTGGCCCCCAAACCAGTGCTCCCAGTGCCCTGCCAAGGCATGCTGGGAGGTGCCACAGGCACTGCACAGCCCCATGGCACAGCTGGGGCAGAGAGACAGCACAATGTGTTTTAATGTCAGTGCATCAGTCACACAAAATAGCAGCAGTAGCTCACAGGGCGCCTCTCATCACCAGAGACTCTCAACGGGGTCATTAGCATCAGCCTCACTGCACAGGGGAAAACTGAGGCCAGGAGCAGTGCTTGGTGGCCAGGAGGGCTGGGAACAGCCTGGCACCCTCCCGTGGTTGATGGTGTGGCTGGGCACATGCTGGTCTTGCCATGCCCTTTAGCAGGACATGAAGGCTGTGCTGCCAAAGGGACCACAACAGCACGCTGGGGTGGGCACCCAGGCAGACATGGTGCCCAGTGAGGAGCCGTGTCTCCAGGGCTGCTCCACCTCAGTCTCTGTGCTCACACCAGCACTGCCCCAACAGCCCCTTTCCAAGAGTCCCAGATGCTCCATGCCAGGCTGAAGACCCCTTTTGCAATGCTGCACCCTTTTGCAGCTTGGTCCTGATCTCACTGGGGACAATGCTGTCTCATTGGCCCTAGGAACTGTTTTGTCACCAACATGAATATCAGCAAATCCCTGAAAAACTGCAGCCACCTGCCCTTACTCCCTCATACTGCTCTTCTTTGTGCAAACATCTACGGGACGTGACACTCTCACACCCGCCCATCGTAAAGTGCCTCCCAATCGCCATCCCTTGCACCCATGTCCCTCAGGATGTGATCTGCTTCCCACCTCCTTCCCAGCCCAAGGCCACCTTCTTCCAGCATCTCCCATCACGAGCCCTCTGGTGTCAAGCAGATGGTTCTCATCTGACGCAGCCTTTGCCCTGGGGCACGGGCTGGCCATGCTCACACAGGCAAGCTCCAGCCCAAGGGCTCCTGCACGGGGATGGTCACCAGGTAGCTGGAGGGCACGTAGCCCCTCTGGCTGTTCACCTCCACCAGGCTCCACTCCTTGCTCCCCTTCTTGTCGTGCGGCTCCAGCACCACCACGGGCTGCCCGGCCTGGAGGCTCACCTCCTGAGGACTCCTGGCTGTGAAGGAGAAGCCGGCAACCACCTGCGAAAGGCAGGGGAAGGAGGGAGGAAGCCCTTGCTGGACATGAGAGTCAAAGAGGGAAAGGACATACATGGCAGGGCAGGAGGCCATGTCTGAAAGGGCAATGCAGCAGGGCCATCAATGGAGGGACACTGGGAACCCCACCAACCACAGGTCTCTTGCTCCATCTACCCCAGGTCCCAGCAAGGCAGACATCAGCTTTGTGGGGGCACTTGGCCAGGGGGTGTGACAGTCCCCTGCTAGGCACATGGCTGCAGATGTATGACCATGTGTGTGCTGGAAAAGCAGGTCCACCTTCCCACCCACACGTTGCACACACAAGGACCATGGTGGGGTTGGCCTGGAATGGCCCTGGGGGGTGTCCCCCACTCTCACCTGGAAAGCTGGGGTGAAGGTGGCCACCTGGGGCCTGGGAGCTTCAGGAAATGCGTATGAATGTCGCCTTCTCTCTGTGCTGGTCTCCAGGGCTGGCATCTGCATCCCGGGCTGCTGGCTTTGTACCGGGCAATAGGGCTGGAGTTTTCCAGCAGGCACAAACCCTCGGGGACCTGGAGGACATGCACACACAGAG
The DNA here is from genome assembly GCF_020740795.1 of Apus apus. Taxonomy (NCBI): domain Eukaryota; kingdom Metazoa; phylum Chordata; class Aves; order Apodiformes; family Apodidae; genus Apus; species Apus apus. The sequence continues at coordinate 11,046,582 of NC_067294.1, read as the reverse complement.
GTCATGGGGCCCCACTGCCTGCCACATGTTGGAGGAGAGAGGAGTGACAACTTGGCTGTTGCCTGGCATGGCACAGCAGCCCTCTTCAAACTGGTCCATTGCTAGGGGACATCCAGCAGCAAAACCCCCCAAAAAGCGGTTTTGAGACATTTCTGTGTGGACTGGGATCTCCTTTCCTAGCCATGACAATTCACAAGTGCTCCCTTGGGGAATGAACAGGGAAACCTGAACTTCACAGCTAGTGGCAAAGCAGAGGTGGGTTTGCACTGAGCAAACCCTGGAGGGGAAGACCCAGGAGAAAATCCAAGATGAGGAAGTTGTTCGAGTTTGGTTTCTGACCCTGGTGCTGAGGCAGGAAGAGGCTCCCCATAGTGCTCACAGTACCTCCAGCATCCACCAGCCATCTGTTTGTGTTGCCCTTTGTGTCCACACTTTGCAGCAGAGCTACAATTTGTCCCCTTTGCAAGGTCAGGTCCAAGTCTTTGCTGCCACTGATGTTGCTTGTCACTTGATAAAGCTTGTCTGGGCCATGCTTGCTCACAAGGGAAAGGACCTTTCGCTCCTCAGCAGGGTTCAGAGGCTGGTGGGGAACAAGAGACACAGGAGGACTTGATGAGACACACAGGAGATTGAGGCCTTCCATGTACATGTGCTCTCCTTTCTGAAGGATCACACCCCAGGGAGAGGTTAGAAAAACTCCTTCAGACTAATTATCTTCTCTATCTCATGGTTTGGAGAGGAGTGTCCAGAACCAGAAGAACTGAGACTGTTTCAGACAGAGTTGTTTTTCCCAGACTGCTGCTGTCAGGTCTTGGGGAAAATACTGTGGCAATCCCCCATGCCTCTTTCGAAGCCAGTCTCCCCCCCAAGGAGATATTCTGCACCAGGAAGCCACAGTCCTGCCTCTTAATCTAGCTGTCCTGAGACAACCCCTTCCCAGCTCCTACCTGTGTTGCAGGGCTTGGCATGACTGTCTCAAATGTCTGGCAGAAGGCATGGAGCTGAGTGCCAGACTGCTGCAAGGTGTCTTCCACCATCTTCCAGAAACTGGGCAGAGGCATGTGGCCATGGGGCATCTGTGAAGATGGATCCCAAGATCAGAGAAGGCTTTAAGGAGGGGAAAAGCTGTGGGTAGGGCCAAAAGGGGAGGAGCAGGAAGACTAGGCCTGCCAAAGCAAGAAAACAGATGTTGCCACTGAAGATACACCTTGTGTCTAGGATCAAAGCTGCTGCTCTCTGGTTTTGAGCCATCTTCCCTGACAGGGCCATCACACATGAGGCTCTTGGGCTGCAGCCAGCCCACTGCAACAGTCTTTGGGTCCTGCTATCCTGACCCAAGCAGAGAGCCTGTCCCACCTCACTATAAAAGGAGACGGGTGGATATAGCTCTGGGGTAGGTATCTGCAGCATAAATATCCCAGACTGAGCAGGAGGAATCCACCCTCATGGCTAGGTACATATGAGCAGTGCCTGAGAGGAACCTCCCCATGGCTGCATCTTGTTCTCATCTTGGCCATGGGTCAGGCCAGGGCCATGCTCTACCCCAGGGCTGTGGACTGGCCTGACCTACCATGTCTGCAAACGTCAGGCTCAGAAAATGCCTGTGCAGTGAGGAGTTCTGGGATATATCTCCCAGGGGACAGGGATTCAAGGGATGCTTGTTCCTCAGGCCAGGAACTGTCTTCTTCCTCCTTGCCTTCCTGGCACAGAGCTCTCAGGAGCTTGGAGTTAACATTGAGCTCTCAGGCACTACATCAATAAATTAACAGCGATGCCCTCAAAGAGAGGGCAGGACAGTTCCTGGCAGTGAAGAAGACAAAATGTGGCTTTCCCCAGCCAAAGGGGAGGAGAGATCACTTACAAATGCTAGACAGGGAGCTGTGTGTCTGCAAGGGCAGGTTTGGCTACAGCAAACTTTCAGTGCCCAGATGTCTGAGTGATGTCCCAAGCCTGAGGAAGGCAGGTCTGGCCCAGCACACGAACCAGTTTGGGCACACACACCAAGGGGTCCCTCTCACCTGTTCTAGCTCCTTTTCTGCCTGCTGCAAGACCTGGGCAGCCAAGTCCCGTTGCAGGGCACTGAGGGAGCACAGGATCTGCCCCAGGAGCTGCAGAGCCACCTGATTGAACCGCGGTAGCTCGGCCACAAGCAAGGCATTGATGGCAAGGTAGGTGTTCATGGCTGCCTCCTCATCGTATGTCACGCTGCCCATCTCACTCTTACGGTCCTGGATCTCCTCATAGTCCAGCAGCTTGTCCAGGCGCTTCTTGACCAGCTGCTGTGGACCCACCAGCATGTCTGAGAGGCTGCAGAGGGGTTGGCAGACCAGCCTGTCCAGCCGTTTCTTCTGCAGGGTGAGAGAACACAAACCTCCATGTGAGCCCCCCAGACAGGCCCAGATGTCTGCATGGGGCACTGTCTTACACAGGAGAAAATGCTCATGGACCTGCTGAAGGGCTTGTGTGGAGTGAGGAGCATCTGAGGCATCTTCTTCCCTGAAGGCACAGAGGATGCCAGCCAAAGCAAAGCCCTGGTAGAGGGCAGTCATGTGTGCCACGAATCAAAACTCATGCTCCATGCAGATGATCAGATAGGACCCTCACACACAAGGTCCCATGGGCTGAGGGGAGTGCTGCAGTGACTGTCTCAGGCAGGTCATAGTGTCCTGGTTTAATTGAGACCCTCAGCCCAGAGTCCGTATAGTTATCCCACATATCTACCCTCCCTCCCCATGCTGCCATTCCCAGGTGTGGGGTTTGGGCTTCCTGCCACGCTTCCTGCCACACTTCACTGCTCAGAAAACCTCCCTGACTGCCTTCAGGGTGGCAGCCAGCACCCAAGAGGGAGTCCTGGAGTACCAAGCAGGGGTGGTGGAAGGACTCAGATGGGAGACTCTTGGGCTCCCAAAGGTGAGAACCAATGCCCACAGGGTGTGGGCAGGTTGGACTGAGGTTTGGTGAGTCAAATAAACAGTACTCCTGGTTTCCCACCACCCTGTGCTCCACTGCAGCTCTGCCTGCACAGCTGGCCATTAACATGTCACAGCCCTGAAGGCACAAATAGACTTTAATGGCCCAGACCAGTCTCACCTGGGGCCTCCAACCACACCCCTACCCACAGCCCACTTAAGGGCCTTCAGCTGCTACTTACATGCTGCTGTAAGCTGGTTTCTGCTTCCTGGTTAGAACCTTGAAGCTCTGCTTTGGGTGGTTCAGCTTCTGCTTAGACCCACTCAGATAGACACTGCAGCTTATCTCCAGTCCTGAATGGACCTTAGAGCTGTGTTGCTGGCCACGTCTCCTCTTTTCTTGGATGGACCCTGGAGCTTTATGAGTCTGGGATGGCTGATGGACCTGCTAACTCCTTCAAGTTCAAGTCCCAGGGGACTGTGCATGCCGGTAAGGAACCTTCCTCCTCTGGGGTCACCCTCAGCTCTTGTCTACCCTGCCCTGGGGAAGCAGCCTGCTGTGCCCTGGCATAAGGTGTGAGAGCCATGCTTAGCTGTGACCCTGGAGGAGATGTACAGGGAAGGAACACTCACAAACTCTGGGAAAACAGCGCAGTGGAGGCGCTCGGCGAAGCAGCGGTACTGCCGGGCAGGTCCCTCGTCGATCTGCAGCTCACACTTGTGTGGGGTGGGAAGCAGGAATGCCTGAAAGGGAGAAAGCCATCAGACCTGACCTGCAGAAGCTGCACAACAACAGCTAACCCATCTGTAACCTAGCCTTGTGTTCCCAAAGATGTGCCCATGTCCCAGCCTGGGTGCTCTGTGCTAGCAGCCCGGCGGGACTGATGCTATGGGCATCTCTTGTCTGCTAAGCCAGGGAGCTCACTTAGGTGTCAACAAATCTGTCTCCTTGAGCCAGGGTCATGCTTGCAAAAGCACACTGACCCAGCAGAGTGGTCAAGGCTGCCCTGTGGCCCCAGGAGTTCTGCCACAGCTTGACATTGCCTGGTGATTTGATGTTTGGGTTTGGTGCTCTGCAATCTCCTGTATTTCTGTACAAAACCCTCTCCCTGCCTCTGCATGGAGAGTGAGACTGGGGGAAAGCAAAGTGATTAGGGAAGAGGGGAGACCTTCCTCTTCTGCTTTGAGAGGCTTTGCTCGAATATTAGTCATGTGGGCAGCAGCCTCTTTCCTTCCTGGAGGCAGATTTTGACCCACAACATCCAGACCCAGAGAAGGGGGCACTGAGCTCCCAGACCCCAGCCTGCTGCCAATGCCAAGGGGAACCTTGGCCTTCCCACTCCTTAGGGCACTTCTCTTCCAGTTGGTCCTGGAGCAGCAGGAGCCATTTCTGTTTGATTCCCATCAGCCACAACTGCCATGTGCCTCTTTCAAAGAGTATGCTGATCTTTGTCCTAAATTCTGTATTCTTTCTGCCTGAGAGAAATGGGGCATGCATGCAGCCCCACCTTCCCCCACAAGCAGCTCCTCTGAAGCTGAATCCAAGCCCCAGCATGACTTCTAACCACAGCTTATTATCTAGGCTGCCCAGCCTATTTGCAGACACTAGATGTCCTAGCCGAAGCCAAGGAGCCAGCTTAGAGATGGACCTCACTGAGGGGCAGTGTCAGGCAGGTCCCCAGGATAACCTGATGTCCCAGATCTCACTGGCATACAGATTGCCATCCTCATGTTTTCAATGGTAATCCCATTTTACCTAGCCTTTGGGCTACAGCGAGTCTTTCAATCCCCATTTTCTCCTCCCCAATCCTACATGGGGAGTCCTTGTGAATATTTTCCTTACAAGGCCTTTCCAGCCCCTGCACTGCTGCCTTCTGAACCTTCTGCCATTTCCCAAGGCTTCCCTGGTAATAGGTTTGGGGGATTTCAAGTTTTGTCATCATTCATACTTTTATTTCCTTCAGATGCCCCAGGAGATTTCCATGAAAAAATCATAACAGCTACTGACCTAGTTGACCTCATAAGGGATGTTTGTCAGGGCTGATCCAGGGACACATCTGCCTTATACCTGTTATTAGCATAACATTCCCAGACTAAATAATGTGTATCCTTTTCAGCTATTTAATGCCTTCAAATAATCACTAGTTTAAGGACTGATTAGTCTCAAATGACACCCAGCTCAGACTGTGTCAGCAAAGCCTCAACTTTGCTTTAAGCTCCCCTGAACCTCAGATGTTGTGCAAGCCCCATAAACAATAGTATACTTTAGCTGAGAGATTCATATCCCTGAACATCCCCAACTGCTGTTCATTTCCACAGAGCTCAAAAGTGCTCTGCAACCCCAAGAAACAGGTCCTGAGGCCTGGATGGGGCCAACCCCCTGCAGGGGGTTTACCTCTAAATGGCCCAGGTAGGATGCCACATTCTCCTTCAGCATGGCCACGCTGGACACCAAACACTGGAACTTCTCCTCCAGATCATTGTACTCCTTGTCCTCTGTCTGCAAGAGAAGGGGCAGGTTGTCCCAGGGTGGGCAGGCAGGGCAATGCCTCAAGTAGTGCTGATGCCTTGCTGGCTGCTAACACAGAAAGCAGCCAGGCAGCTGTCTGCAGCTCACAGTGCTGGGCACAGGCAGGGGAGTCCCTGAGAAGGTCCAGGAATCTGCAAAGAGCCAAGATCTAGGGTGTTTGGGAAGCAGGTTGAAACAGGGCTTTTGGTGTGGTTGCCATGCTGGGGACCACTGGGGTGCCCGAGGCTCCTGTAAGTCTTTTGGGGGCCAAAGAGCTCCCCTGCAATGCCCCGAGGCAGGCGGCCAGGTGTGTACCTGCATCCCTCCTACCCTGCTGATCCCTGGGGTGAAGGGACCAGGAGCCAGCCTTCGGCTGCTTGAAAACGGGACTGCGGCTCCTAGGACAGCGTGGGCCACTGGGTGTCAGCATCGGCCAAGCCAGCTCGGCTCTGCTGCCCTGCTGGAGGCACCGCGGGAGCGACCCGAGGAGGGGCGGTGGGGTGCGGGCTGCCCACCTTGGCCACGATGCCAGCCTCGTGCATGAGGAGCCGGCTGAGCCGCGTGGTCTTCTTGGCGATGGAGTGCGCGGTGAGGCGCGCCAGGCGCTCCCGCAGCGTCAGGTGCTCGGCCTTGGTGTATCTGGTTGCTGCCTCCGGGGGGGGGCACACGAGGTGGGAGGAGAAAAACGTCAGAAGAGGGAACTTCAGGGCAGCATCCTCAGCAGCCCGAGTGGGCAATGAGCAGCACCGAGGCTGACGTGTCCGTGATCAACGGGAGAAGTAAACATAACCCACATCACAGAAGGGCAGCCCCGAGGAAAGGGCTATGAAAACCCAAGAGAAGAGCTTCTGTTTGTGGGGAGCCTGATTTCTCCTATCCCAAGGGCAAGACTGTTCCTCCCCAGCCCTGGGAATGCAGACAGACTGGTTTTGTGCTCAGCCCCCCCCATGCCACCCTGCTCCTGCAACCTTCAGGTCTTGCCTGGAGAGGCATCAGCAGGAGCTGGGCAGGGCTGCAAGCTGCCCGCACGAGTCTGCGGCTCCACGGAGGGCAGGAGGGCTTTGAACTGATTCAAGTAGGAACCAGTGCAACACCAAGAGGAGACACATGACTGGAGCTGGGCTGGGGGGTCCCAGATGCTGTGCCCCCTGCCCCCTCACCTACTTCTCTGCGACGTTTGTACTCGTTGATGTTGGTGTTGACCTGGGCCATGGCGTGGACAGCCGCCTGCAGGGCCGAGTAGGCGCTGGAGCTGGTGGGAGTGTTCTCCAGGATTTTCCCCAGCAGCAGTGGGTATTTGGTGACCCTCTGCACCGGCATCACCAGGAAGAAGCTGAGGTCTGATGCACCTGTGTGAGGCCTGATAGAAAGCAGAATGGCTGGGGGTTGGTGTTGGGGGCTGCCCTCCTGCCCTGCTGCTCCCTTCAGCTTCTCTGCCAGAATTCTGGGGGAGAAAGCAGCCCCTCTCCAGCTGTAGGGATGCTTTGCTGCCTTGGACCCACAGGCAAGCTGTGCCCAGCAGCAGTGGGGAGGTTTCTGGCTGTGAAACCCTGCTCCCTGCCAGCTGTGGGACCATTCCCCTGGGACTGCAGGGGGATGCCATCCCTGCCAGCCCCGCAGGCCGTGCCAGCCCCAGCTGAGCGCCCGGCCTCCCTGAACAGTGCTGTGCTTGTCTAGCTAGGAGGCACGGGATCAGCTCCCCTTCCACCCACACGCACTTGTTAGGGAGTTTAGTGCCCAGAAATATGGAGAAGAAAATCCCAGCAGCTCCTCTCCTGCTTCTTTTGGCTCTGATAATGTTTGTGACCCTCCTGATAGTGCCAGCCTGTCCCCCTGGGCCAGCTTGTCTCTCTGCTCAAGCTATGGAACATGTGCCTTCTTTGGACACAGCTTCTTTGGCTTGTGAGGATGTGGAGTGGGCAGGACCTGTAGATTCCACTCCATCTCCATCCCACTCCACAAAAAACACCAACCTGTATCACCCCTTTGGCAGGTGACCCTAGGGATGCAGGGAAAGCTGTCAGGGACTATATCAGGCAATGCCTCAAAGGTGATGGCCATAATATTACACTCTGCCTGGTGGCACATGCCTGTGCAGGCAGCTTGGCCTGAGAAAAGGGCAAGGCCCGTAGGTAAAACATGGAGAGGGAGATGGTGGCCTGAGCCACAGGTACCTACACTGTTGCATTCAGGGTCTCCAAGATCTCCTCCTGCAGCTTGGGGTCCTTGTGGTAGCTCTCCACCAGCAGGAGGGCTTGCTCATAGCTGGCACAGTAGATCTTGTAGACAGTCTCCATCTCCTCCTTGAACTCCTGGAACAGGGTACCTGGGGAAGGAGGGCAAGGCTGGGAAAAATGGTCCTTTCCTATGGCCTCAGAGAAAGGTGGAGTTTTCTCCCCAGCCTGCTGGAAGGATGAAGCTGGCAGAGCAGTGCCAGCCCAATGTGTTAGGGCAGTGCTCTGCATCCCCAAGCACCTCTGCTATGCCAGGCCTGTTGCTGCCCCCACCTCTCCTGCTGCTGGCTGGGCAGGTCTGCCTTGCCCCTGTGGGGTGAGCATGGGTGCCTACCCTCAGAGGGTGGTGTGCAGGCAGCAGCACTTCCTGAAGCCCAGGGAGGTGCAGGAGGCACTGGAACAGGTGGGCTGGGGGCTGCAGCCAGACACCTGCACTGCCAGCATCAGCACACGTGTGGGTGGGCGTGAGTCTCCTCTCCGTGCTGCACCACTTACTGATGCAGAGCAGCTGCTCATGTTTCTGGGTGGCTGTGGCCTCAAGAGCCTTCAGGAATCGTCTGGAGACATGGAGGATGTCATCAGTGTTAGAGAAGAGTCCTTCCAGGTCAAGATCAGGCAGCTGAAGGGAACAAAAGGTGAGCCAAATACATCAGACAGAGATGGATTGTGTTCTGGAGACACTCTCTCCTGAGCACTCATGTCTTTCCAGTGGCCCCATGTGACACCCAAGGAGTTGAAGCAATGCTCTGTTTCAGGAGGCATTTGGGATGCTGAGACATGACTGGGGTCTAAAGCAGGGTAATGAGGCTTTTTCTTGTTACGGATGCAGGGTTAAAGCCATCAGACACCTGTACTGTGTCAGACCCAATGTCCACCTGACCCGCAACCTCAGCTGATATGGGGGAGCCCAGGAAAGTGGGACGTGAGCATGAGGTGACCTCCCTACAGTGACTTGGGTGTCTTGCAGCTCTCAACATGTTTACCTTACAGTCCCCAGCCTCTGGGCAGGGGAGCGTACCCCCTCTCACCTGCTTCTTCTGGAGGTGTGCCCGGATGTCCAACACACAGAGCTGGAGGTTGTGGACATAGCTGGCCTCAGTGGTGATAAGCTCCTCCACAGCCAGCTGCTGGCTCAGCTCCATCTTCTCGCAGGTCACCACCTCGTCATAGACGGACTCTTCAGGCTCATCTGTGTCCTCAGCATCAGGTGCTGCCCCACGGGCACTCGCCATCTCAGCAGGAAACCCTGCAGGAGGTAGCAGGGGATCAGGGGCAGGCTGTGGCAAGGGCAGCCCTGGGACCAGTGCTCTGGTGCCAACAGTGCATCCCTGGGGACACTCAATCCATCTGTATTTACAAGCAAGGCACAAATGATACTCCAAAACCATTACACCATAAAGCACTGCATGCCAGGAGTGGGCTGCTGCAGAGGGCAGAGAACCACATGTGGCAGGCAGGGACTTGCCACACACACATGCTCAAACTGACCAGGGGCATGGTCTGGGTGCAGGCAGGGGAGCCCCAGCTGCAGGCAAGGGGCCTCGCTCAGCACTGCATCTGTGCAAGGGGTGATTTCCCAAAAGCAGAGTGGGGTTTGCATGCCAAGGCTAGCTGTTCTCTCCCTGCCTTGGCTGCTGGCACCTGGCACTTTGCCGTGCCTTCAAGAGTCCTATTCAAAGTACAAAGAGTGTTTTTGCAGTGCTTGAACAAGAGGCATTTCTGTGGCAGGGAGAGTGACGAGGATGGGGGAGGAAGTGGGCAAAGTTGTGGGTGTCTCTGCCAGAGACACTGGTAGCAGCCCCTGGTGTGCAACACTGGTACCCTGCCCAGCACAGCCTGCTCCCCTCTCTGCCTGTGGAAGGTGTGAAAAATCAGAGCCGATTCATGCCGTTTCTTTCTCAGGGAACATCCTCTGCTCTAACTGATGCCAAAAAGGATGGAGCAGATCCTAAAGCATCACAGATAGTGCTTGGTCCCAGGCAGGAGGCCTTGAGAGAGAGACACGGCACAGCCCACGCCAGCCCAGTGCACAGCTCAGCAGGATTCAGACCCCAGCTGGGGGGAGGGATGCTGCCAGGCAGGCTGCCTGCGGAGGAGGTGAAGAGTGAAGGCAGGGCGGAGGTGGCTTGGCAGGATAAAAGCAAGACAGCACAAGCTGCAGCACAGGGAGGGCAGCTCTGCATCTGCCCGCCCCCACCTGCCCAGCAAGTGCCATCCTCCGTGCCTGACTGTCACCCAGACTGCGTCAGGCCAGGCACCTGCTTTGGACAATGCAGCACCAGGCACTGCAAGTGGGAGCAGGGAGAAGGGCTGGCAGGACAGCTGAGCTTCTGCTGGGGGAGGGTCCAGCCAAGAAGTGGGTGATGCAGTTGCGAGCACCAGGCAGGGTGAATGTCCCCTCCTGGTACGTGCCCACAGCTGTGATGGAGGAGAGCTGGGCTTGGCACAGCAAGCGAAGGCCAGTGAGAAGGTATGGGACCTCTGCCTGCCCTACAGGGGCACATTACTCTGCCAGCTGTCATCCCTGCTCTCTGTTGACTTGGCTGTCACCCCTGTCTGTGACATGGCATTGGCTGCTACAGGACATGGGGAGTGGGAAACACTTCACTGAGCCACTTGGGGTGGTTTCCAGGTGCCCAGACAGGATGCCCATCAAGGGCTGTTGGACAAGCCCAGTGTCCTCTGCCTGGGGGTGACAGCAAAATCCTTGTTCAGAGGACGGGCTGCAGTGAAGGCAGGTGGAAAGCCGTGATCTGAAACACGTCCTAAGCCCTGGAGACATGCCCTGCAGCTCATGGACATGCAGGTGCTGGGGTGTCACTAACCCCTGCACCAGCATCTCCTAGAGCACGCAGCTGTTTTGAGGGGTTGTCCCCAAATCGAGGAAAATTCTTTGCCTCCCCTCACTTTGGCTGAAGCATCAGAGGAAAAGGGAATTTTGCAATCCTGAAATGAAGCATTTCTGAGCAGCGCTGGACCAGGCAGAAAGCGCAGGAGCAGGTTCCATTCCCGTGCCCTCCTCCCAGGCAGCCGCCTGCCTGCGACATTCCTCTGCCGCCTCGGGGGCTCCGAGCATCCCTGCCCGTAACGCGGGGACCAGGCAGGATCCCCAGCCAGCACCTCCAGACCCACAGGCAAGGGATTCCACGGGCCGGCAGCTCCCACCCTGCACCCCCAGCGACGGACTCCGTGTGCCCCCCGGCCCCACTCTCCCCCACCTCCTGCCCCCCACACAGCCCCCCGAAACCCGCGGGCCCGGCTTTTACCTGCGGCGGAGGCCGGGGCTGGCGCCGGGGAGCTGTGCGGGGCTGCGGCCGCTCTCCTGCTGCCTGCGGGAGGTTAATGATAAACCCGCAGCGCCGCAGCCGCCGTAGGCAGGAGGGGCGAGACCGCGGCGAGGGGCGGTGGCACCGGAGACCGGGCCCCGCCGGCTTCCCGCCCGGCTGCCGCCGCTGCTCCCGGTCTGCGGCAGCCGGGCCCGGTGCTGGGGCGCAGACCGGCCCCGGTGTTGGGGCGCAGGCCGGGCCCGGGGAGCAGCGCGGCGGTCCCTGCGCACGGCCGGTGGCAGCGGGGCAGCCGGTGTTCGCCGCCCCCGCCGGCAGCCAAACCCGGCAGGGAGAAGGGCTGGGGAGAGCGACCGGGGAAGGGCAGGGGACACACCGGCTCCCTCGGGCCGTAAACAAAGACGGACAGATCCTGGATGTCTTTTTATGGCTGTGCCTGCAGTGTGTTGCGGGCTGGGCGCTGGCTGGGGGACCTGGGTTGGTGGCCCCGGTGCTTCCGCAGCTCTTCCATGAAGACGGGGGCTCCCCAGCTGCTCGGCGACGGAAAACGGTTCAAGGCAAACAGAAAGGAGAATAGATAGCTGAGGAAGTGGTTGGACAGAGTGGACCATTAGGAGCAAGCAGCTATTTGGCATGAAATTGTTTTTTCACTCGTGAAGTGTTTGCGTCCTTATGAACAAGCTATTGAGAAGGGAGAGGCTGACCTGCAGCCAGCTCCTGCGGCTGGCAGTGTGTCCCCAGCCCGGCCGCGGGGAGGGGACAGCAGCACCTGTGTTTTTCTGGGCTGACCCACAGTTTCCAAAGAGTGTCACAGTAAACAAGACTGACTCCTTCAGTGACTCACGCAGGTCACAGGTAGAAATTATGTCTGGAGTCAAACCTCCTCATGGGCCAGGATAAGCCCTATAATGCAGTCCTTCCCTCTGGCTCTGTTTCTGGGGGTGCAAGCCAGCCCCTCTCCCTGCTCCACCCGGCTAAGGAACAGGAACTGATGTGGGCTGGGCAGAGCCTGCACACAGCTGGCCATCGAGCTGCCACCTGGGAGGACCAGCCTGCCCAAAGACATGCTCTGCTGCCTTCCCTGCCTGCATCCCATCCTGCTCATGGAGGGGCTCAGTGCATCTGGTGGGGGCCAAGAGTATAAAACTGCCCCCCTGGTCTCTGTGGCAGAGGGATGCTGCAGCACGCAGGAGCGGTTGTGGAGGGCTGAGCAGGGCAGAGGAGCAGAGGAGCCTTCTTTTAGGGGTGTGAAAAAATGTATGCACAGTCATGTCCCCTGGCTGGGCAGGTGACTGAGGTAAAGCTACCATGTGAGAATGGTTCCCATGCTGGCCCACGCTGTATGGGCTTTGGGAGAGACGTGTCCAGCGAGGACTTTACCCTGCCTTTGGCTCTGGGACACAGATGTTGTCCTTCCTCACTTGCAGATGGCTGCAGGGATTCATTCTTCACCCGGGTGCTTTCTGAAGCAGTGAAATGCCTGGCCGGGTGGCCTTTGGGCTGGCGTCCTAGTGATGTCAGGAGCCTCCCAGCTCCATCCTTGGGCAGACGCTCTTACCGAGGCATCCAGTGAAGCCATCACCCTCCTGGCTATGTTGCCGGCACTTTGCTCCCATCAGCACCTTGTGGCTGATCACACCCCGGTACCAGCCACACTCCCACTGCCGAGGGAGTCCCGGCAGGGCAGCGCTCCCACTTCGGGCAGGGTCCTGGCACGGCCGGGGCTGGCACAGGAGGGCAGCAACCCCGCCCTGCCCGCCTCACGCCTCAGGCATGTTTCCCACTCCAGCCTGGTTTTTCAGGCGGTGTGTAACCTGGTTGCGGTGAGATCCTTGCAGGATGGCCTCGCAGGGGAGCCCTGTGGGGAGCGGCTGGACCCTCCTTGCCCCCAGTGCAAGCTGTTCCCTTCCTGCCGCGCCGCTGGCCCCACGCTCCTCCTGCCCACCCCGGGGCTGGGGCTGCTGCGGCTCTGCTTGGCTCACCCAGGTGGCTTGGGGACCGGGAGCAGTGTCACAGCGCTGTCACCACTCCAGGGCTCCCCTGGGACGTGTGAGAGCAGGCTGGCTGCCCTGGCCTGGCTCTCCTTACATGGGAAAAGCAAATAGGCGCCGGCTGGCCGAGCACCATTTGTTTGTGTCCCAGGGCGAGGTGTTGTGCTCAGGTTAAGTCAAGCTAAAGGGTCCCAGGTGGGGTGACTGCCACTGGCACTCTTGGCATTGCCCCACTTGTGGGCAGTCCCCGCGCCCACACTGCCAACATGAAACCTGGCAAGCTGTGGCAGGGAGTGGGACTGTGCATGGGACCTTGCAACCACTGCTGAGGGTGGCAGGGCGGCAGAACTGCCTTCTCCAGTGGCAAAGCCAGGTTTGCATAACCTCCTTGCAAAGCTGTTTTTCTGGGGTGCTTCTTGCAGAGCAAGGATGAGCCACCTCCACGGCACTGCCTGGCGCTCTTCATACCCATTGCCACAGCAGGAGTGCTCTGCCAGCTCTTTTCTGGCAGTATTTAAGAAAAAAAACAACCCCAAGCTGCTGGTGGGATGAAGTTGCTCTATGATAGTCCTTGTGTGATGACTACATGCCCAGTCCAGAGGCTGGAGAAGCACCTGCTTGATGGTGCTGGGCTCCTGCTAAAAACAGGCATCACAGTAAAAGCATCAGCAAGAGGGAGGCAAGTTTGAGGTTGGGAGGCTGCCTGCTGCTCAGGCTCAGGCAGGAACATTCTGTTGCCCAGAATGTATGCAGCCATCTGGGAAGAAGCCAAGAAGGTGGTTATTGCCCACCTACATCTCATCCCAAACTTCTGCTGGCTTCTGGAAAGCCTTTTGCTCTTGACAGGGATTTTCCCAGCTACTCAAAACGTAGAACAGAGAGTACTCAGATACAAGCTCAAGCCATCAGGGGGCTCTGTGGGAACATGCCAGATAAGCTTTGAGTTAGACAGGGCTTGCTCAGAAAATAAACACAACTTCCAGCCATCCCAAGCCCGACAGTTCAGGCTATTCCTAATCACAAAAGGCGGGGGTTCCTCTCCGAGCAGCAGGTTTGCACAGGAAAGTTACATTTCCTCTTTTTAATCTTTTCCATTATTACTGTTCTTTGGGTTTCTTTCCCGTCTTGAAAACACTTTGTGACCACATGCCACTATCAGCCATTCATGGTGGAAAAGAAAACATGGGGGAAAAAATAGCAGCTCAAGAACGTGCTTGCAGGTGCATCCTAATCACAAAACTTCCTCCCACACTGAAGATCTAGGAAGTGGACTTTCCCCCCAACACCAAAGCTTGTGCATGTTGTGCAAAGCAGGAGGATTCAAGCCAAGGTGTTAGGGAACAGAGGAACAAGCCCATGAAATGGGAGAGCTTCATTCTGCTGAGCTGGCCATCGGCATGAGCAACTTCAGAAAAATGACATAGATGTCACTCCTTTCTCTTCCTTCTTCCCTTCCCAGCTAGCATAACCTGTGCTTAGAACCTCCTTGGGAGGGGAAGGAGGCCGTGTGTACCTGCTCAGGATAATCTAATCCATGCATTTGTTCAGGGTTGTGCCAAGGGCTTGCTCCTAAGAAGGTAGAAATTGTGTCAGCTCCATGGTCTGGAAGGAGCCTCAGGCTCCAGCCTCATGGCTGGGGGGACACTGCCTGCACCATAAGGCAGTGCACAGCCCAAAAATAACCCAATAGCATTTGATCCAACTGGAGTAAATGAAGAGTTGGCTCTTTTTTTCTGAGAGGGCTATTTACAGGCCTCAGGCAGACCTCCTTCACGGAGGAGGCTTCAGCCCATCTCAGACCATCTGAAGCTGCAGCAGCCCTCCTTTATTTACATTTTACTGCTTGAAGCTTCATGTCCACCAGCTTTTGTGATCCCTTCCTCTCTCCCCTGAATCTCTGCTGCCTTGTATTGCTTTTGCTAGCCCAAGATCTCCATCTATCTCCCAGGGCTGGTGACTCGGCCTTTCAGGTATCTGGCCTATGTCCTCAATATCAACAGAACCAGCTGATGGTGAGGACAGCTTGAAAAGAAAGCCATATGCTGGTTTGAGGGCACTGAATGCTGAGGTATCTGTCTTTCTGCCCAGACAGTGGTGCCTACCCTCCTGGGACCAGTGTGGAGCAGTGCTCTGCTGGGAGCCCTTTCCAATCTCCTGCTCAGTGAACCAAGAAGTACTGACATTTTTTTTCTTTTTTTTTTTTTCTTTCCCCTCCCATTAATGCAGCTGGTGGCTTCTTTTCTTGATGGTATCTCTGCTGGCAAGGGATAACAGGTTGTTGGAGAGCACAATAACCCAGTTAGTGAACAGGTCATTTCTTAAGAGCTATGGTCTGCAAGGTCTCCTATCCCTGCCCGTCCAGGATGAGCACACCAGGTCTGTGGGACAGGGGTACCAGGGAGGACTGTGCAGATCCCCCAGAGACAAAGGGACAGGGGGGTCTGGGGCACCTTGCAGCTCTGGGAGGAAGGATGAATGTCTCCAGGCCAGACCAGCCCCAGGTGGGGCCACTGACACCCCATCACAGGCCAGTGCCAGAGACAGCACTCCTTGCCCAAAGCATCCCACAGGGCAGACACACCATCCCACCAAGCACCTTCTGCCTGGAGTCAGGAAGGAACAACAAATGAGAGAGGTAAGAAGAGGTTAGAAAATTGTGGTGGTTGATGCTGATCAGTCATTTCCACTGATCCAACAAACATCTTCTCCCTGCCTGACTTTGTACAGTGTCTGCTCATGCCAAGTCATTACAACTGCCCACCCTGTGACCACCATCTCCCCCCTGGGCCGCCCACACGCCCGGGCACCCCAAGACGGGTGCAGTTGCTTTCCTGCACAAGGTGAGGGCGCAAGAAGATAAGCTGAGGTACGTCCCCTCGAGATTCACCACCTCTGGGATCAGGTACCTCTGGAGTCCCACCATCAACCACTCCTCCAGGCAAGTTCCTGCAAGAGTGGTTGTTCTGGAATCACCACAGTAGCTGGCGCCTGCGCAGGAGATGTTGCAGGAGCTGATTTCTGTGGCTCAAGAAGGTGGGAGGGAGGCAAAAGCAGCATTTTGAAGCTGCCAAGCCAGTCCGTGTGCAAGCTTCCCATCCCTTGTTCCACTGATGCAACTGGGAGTGCCTCTGCCTTGACAGGGCTTGTGTCTCTGCCACAGGCAAGAGTAACAGCTGCCCCTCGAGGGGGATCATCGTGGGCTCATCTCACTGCTGACAGCAGAAACCCAGCCCAGGGATCTTAGCTGTGTCCCACAGCATAGTAAGGGTGTCTGAAGCAAAGACCTTGCAGTAGGCCATGGGCTCTGTGCACTGCCAGGAAGGAGGCTGGGTGGGGCAGCCCCCAGGCTTTGTGCAGAGAGCTGGGGAAGCCCAAGGCCATGAGCCTTTTCAGGGAAGCAGCCTAATGCCTGGGCTTCTCCTTCATTTCAGGAGCAGATAAACACCGAGCATGGAGAACCTCACATCTCCACTGGAGGCTGAGGAGAGCTGGAGGGGGGCAGCTGCCTAGCAGTAATGCAGGTCTGACTGCAGATCTCTGATGGATCAGTGCTGGTGGGGCTGCTAGGGATGAGAAGACAGATGTGGCCAAACACACCCAGAAGGGGTGAAAAGAGGCTGAGGTGGAAGGAGAGGTCCAGGGGTCTCTGGAGCCAGCAGCAGCTGTGAGGCTCCAGAATCAGCTCACAGTGTTACCCACGTGTACTTTACCCAGCTCCTCACATCTTAGCAAGGAGGATGTTTTACTGGGGAGGCATTTGCTGTGGAAAAAACCCAGCAGCTAACACCATGGACTACAAAACAATGGCCAGGAGTTGGATGCGCTGGTGGCACTGAGATCTGGCAGCTGAGAGGAGAGTCCCTTGGTCAGCCCAGGCACCACCTGCCTAGGTTCAGGGGCCCTGTACAGCTCAGCCCCTCCTGTACCTATTGAGTTATCCCAGCTCCAGCAACGTGGGGCTTCCCAGGGGTGCTCTGCCCTTCAATTGCTTCAACTGAAAGCAGAGCTCCCCTGTGCATCAGCAGCCATTGCTTCACCTCCTTCCCTCCAGCCACAAGATGACTGCAGCATCAGAGGGATGTCTCCATTATTAATGTGTGTAGAGGAGATGTCAGCTCCAGCTCTTCCACCCACCTTGACTCACCAGCCCATGCCCCAGCTGCAGGCCTCCTCCACAGGACATGATGATGGTGAAGAGCCACCAGCCTTGACATCTTCCAGTCAGAGACCTCTCTGCCAAGCCTTGGGTCCTGCTGTTAGCCAAGGGAGATCATGGGGCCCTCCAGGATGCAGGGAAGGAAACCTGGTTCATGTGGTCTGCTGGGGTGTCCAACGAGATGTCTGGCCACGTGTCCCACCACAGACCCGCAGGGACATAATGCTGTACAGGAGAGAGATGGGAAAGACCTGCTAGGCAGATCAGTCATTACAGGCAGGAAAGGAAGGACTGAGTAAAGCGTTTGTTTTCACAGTGAACAGAGATTATCCATGGAGAACCACTGAGCATGTCCAGAAATAATCTGAAACAGGGCAGGGGCAGCAAAGGAGCCACGTTTGCCAGCAGCATCGAGCTCTTCAGAGCAGAGCAGAAATGGGCAGGCTGCGAGGAGCTGCTGGGTTTCTCTCACCGAGCAGTGGGATGGTAAAGGTGGCCAAGGAAACTCCAGGCAGGCACAGGCAGAGTGAACACAAAGAAACCAGCCCCAACCTTCGTAGCCCAGTGATGGACTCTGACTGGCACGTCTCCTCCTAGGAATGAGATCTTGGGAGTAGAACTAAATGATGTTTCCAAAATGTCTGGAGCAGAGAAAGCAGAAAATTGAATGTTGGAAATAAGCACAAAAGAAACAGAGGACAGGAAAAGAAACACTGCTGCAGCATAAGCTGGTGATGTGCCCATGCTCAGGAGGCTGCATGTGGGTCTGGGTGTCCCTGTTGCCTCTTTCTCTTAAAAGGATATGGAAGAGGCTTGGGGAGGGGACACAAGAATGACCCAAGCTCTGGAACAGTCTCTGTGTGAGGAATGTCTCCATGAGCAGGAAAAGGGATGACAGAGAGGGGTGTGGTACAGGTCTGCATGGTCTTGGGAAGCACATGAGGGTATGGAGGGGTGATTACTCACCATCTCTTCCAGTAAAACAGCACAAGCTCTGAACGAAACTACCTGGAGGGAAGTTGGAAACAAGGAAAAGGAAGTGGTTCTTGGTGCAACATATAGTTAAATTGTGGAGCTCCTTGCCACAGGATGTGACAGATGCAAAGCATTTAAACAGGAACTGGAAGAATTCATGGAAGAAAAATCCTTAGGGTTATTAAATACAAAGAACCACCATCTCTTCCTAAGGCTGGAGGACTGGTGGGAGCTCAGGGACTATTCTTGCGAAACCTTGCTGTCCCCTTACTCCATGTCTCAGTAAAAATATGCTGTGGGCCACTGCTGGGGTCAGGATACTGGTCAGATGAGCTGTCACATGGCTCTTACGTTTTGTCAAACTGCTGCCCTGAGATGAAGCCACAGACCAGGCAGCTCCGCAGGAGCATGGCACACTGGTTCTTCACCCAAGGGCAGCCTAGGCTGCTCCAGTCACAGGCTCAGCAGGGAGGCTGCCCCATGCAAGGGGCTCAGCCTGACCTGGGCCACATGCCCAGCCAGCCAGGCCACCATGAGCTGGTCCATTCCCTTTGTCCTTCCCCAGACACTCAGGGGACTGGCCCAGTGCCTCTGAGCAGCAGGCAGCAATTCCATCTACTGCCAGAAAACACTGTGGCCAAAAGCTGCCTCCCTGTGTAGCAGAGCCGAGGGTGAGCTGTCCCCCCAGGGACACTGCCACCCAGCTCTGGGACTGCAGCTGGCGTGTCCCCAGCTGGTTTGGAGCGTGGACACAGCAACTCAGGGCTGCTTGCAAGGTCCCACAGAAACACTTCTGTGGCTGCCTACACGTTGGCTGGAGCATCTAGCGTGGACACCTGCTTTTGTAAACCATGGCCACTGCTCCCCTGAGCTGTGCTGAGCTGCTGTTCATCCGTGCTAAAATTAGCCAAAGGCCCATCAGTAAACCAGCCCTTGAGAGAGCTTGCTCTTGAGACCATCAAAGCAGGCCAGCCTGCACTCTTTTTATCTGCTCGCTCAGCCCCTCAGATGGTAAAGTGGGATCCACATGGGGTGGCTGCTGCTCCAGAGGAGATGTGAAGCAAGGCCTCGTGCATCAAGGGGCTGATTGATTTGTTAGTGATATTTCCAGTACCGTGATGACAATAACATGTGATGAGCCTTTCCCCTTATCTGGCATTTTCCATTCTGCACTATTCACAAACGCTAATGAACCAGAGCTTGTGATGGTCTTTGGAGGAGGGGAGAAAAAAAAATTCAGGCATAATCAAAAAACATCTCTCAGCCCATGTTTTTTGGTTTTTGTTTTTTTTAGGTTTTGTTTTTTTTTTTTGGGGGGGGCTGTTTGGTTTGGTGTTGTTGTTGTTGGGGTTTTTTTGTTTATTTTTTTTGTCTCAACAGGAATCAACTTTTGAATGACATGAAAAACTGCTCCATTGAGTAGAAAAGATGTTCAGGCCTGCAGGTGGATTGTTAGAAGGGACAAGATTCAGGTGCATCCTACCCCTGGGAGGATGCTCACAAAGGGGCTGGAGCTCCACGTTTCTACCTACAATTTGTCTGGAATTAGGCACTCTGGCCTGAGACCAAATCCTGGGATACTTCCTTCAGTAGCATCCCAGTACCATACCCTTGTGCATGGCATCCAGGAGATCCAGGAGATGGGCCAGGATTCAGCATCCCTCAGAGTTATTGTCCTGTGAGTCTCCCACAGGATTCAGAATTCCAGAGGATGGCCTAGGAAATGTCGTATTTAAAAATCACAGGGACATTTACAAACCAGCCCCTGGAGGGATGAGGCTCCTTTCTGCTGTGCTGTGTTCTTCAGGCTCTCTGGGGTGCTCCTGAACATGTTTTTCTTTCCAATCCTGGGAGGAAGCAACTTGCTTTAAAAAGCAGTGGAAGGAGCTGTCATGCCCTGACTCCGCAGGACCAGCTCCATGACCCCTGAGGAGGTGCTGGTGAAAGCCACTGCATGATGTGCTGTTAGTGATAAAATCACCAGACTCTGCAGCCCTTGATTGTGTCCCTCATCTGCAATCTGCTCGAGTGCTGATCCTCATCCAGAGGCAGCCTCTAAGCATTCCAAGATTCAGGAGGTGGGAGGCAGAGGGAGCGTTCCTGCTGCTGAAGGGCGTGGGGGACAGCAGGGACACAGCCTTTGCTCACCACTCTGTGTCATTTGTCCTCCAAGAAGAGGGTGATGGAGAGCCTGTTGGGACAGCCTGTGTGCTCAGCTGGCTCCTGCCACTGGAGAGCAGCAGTGTCCACCCAGCACAGCCAAAGCCTGTGCTGGGCAGACAGGACCAAGCTGGTCACATCCTGCACTCCGGGCTCTTGCTCTGCTGCTGCAGCAGCCATCCTGCACCTCTTGCTTTTGTTCCTCTCATCCTCCCTGGCCTCCTAAACCACAGCACATGGCATGTATAAAAATCCATGTTCCCTAAAATGGTTCAAGAAATTATACCCGGGGAAAGATTTCCTCCCAGGTGTATCAGCAGTCATCCACAAGCTGAACCATTTTGTGTTAGAGCAGACTCACCTCAGTGATTTGAACCTGGCTACTTTAAGCAGTCTCACAGAGGAAATGTGCCTTGGGTGCCAAATGCCAGTACTCTGCACTAGCAGGGTAATTAATTCAAAAGCACTGGAGAAACTGCTGCTGAGGACTTATCCATAGCGCTTGACATGCAGTGAATCAGCTGTGCTGCCATTTACATCTTTCTGGCCCATGACTTCTTTGGAGTCTCAGCCTCACCCATCCGCTCCAGTACTCAAAGCAATTTCAAGTCTGACATCACTGGAAAGTTTGGACCTCAGCTTCACCCCCATTCAGCAAATTGTTCCCAGTGGTTGTGCCAAAGGAAAGGAGCTGCACTTCCTCCATCTACCTACAAACAATTCTGGAGCTGCACAGCCTCTTGTCGCTGGATTAGGGAAGGAATTTGCCTTTCAGAGAGTTAAGGCAAGGTAAAAAAAGGCATCTCAAGGGAAACCAGACAAGCTCCACGAAGAAAGAAACTCTTAGGGATCTTGTGTCTCTCAACCTTTTTGCCTGGGTGGAGAGTCTGAGCTCTGCAGCAGAGCCAGGGCAATCCAAGCAGCCTGCAGGCACAGCTGCTTGGCTCTAATACGTCCACTGGAGAAACTCTGCAGGAAAGAGTCTTCCAGGGAACAAGTTCATTGGTAGAGCTCCAGACGTGCACTAACGGCATTTCCTAAGAATCACCAAAATTACTTGAAAATCCCCCTTTTCCTGCAGTACTTAAAAAACCCCTTTTCCCAAAAAGCCAAGAATGTCCCAGACTGCAGAATTCCCCTCTAACTTCTTGAAAGATTTGGAAATGGTGCTGTTAGCTCACAGACACCTTCTCCCTGGACCCAGATATCTTTAGTTCAATTACAGTGCTGGAAAAATGAGGTTTCTCCCACTGTCCCAGCCCTGCTCCAGGCTCTGCCCAGCCAGCCAGATCCGTGACCCAGCTCCAGGGCTCCCCATGTCCTTTCACTGCTGGAAAGGAATGCTATAGGCACAATGCTATATCCATGCTGCCAGGGCTGCAGATGATGAGGTCTGTCTGGAGACATGATGTGGTCAAATGCAAGGGTTTGGCAGAGCTGTTCTGCTACAGCAGTGCCAGAGACTAAATCCCAGGCTCCAGGTCAGACATGGCATGGCTGTGCATATCTTTTCTGAAGGAATAAAGCATCGCCTGTGTTGGCTGTATCCCCAGACTAGAAGACATGACAACTTTCTGAGGGTGATGTGCAAACACTTAAAGCAGGAACCCTTGCCAAAAATAATGGTGCCTCTTGCCTTGTGCCAGCACTGGCACTGAAGCTTTGCACTGGGAGCCAGCCTGGCAAACGCAGCCAGTGTCAGACTGCTCCGGAAAATGTTATTTCCAACCTGGAGCTGTTCCCTGGGCTGGCTCCCCACAGCACCATGACAGCCCTGCCAGCACAAGGGAGGGAGCAGCAGGAGAGTAGGGACAAGTGGGCCTGGCAGGGGTGGCAAGCAGCACATCTTTGATGTCTGTGGATGCCTTTGGCATGGGTGGGTGTCAGGCAGGACACTGACCAAGGAATGCAGAGGGACTGGATCCCTCCCACCCCACTGCAACGCCCTGGTGAGCCCCACATCACCCTGCTCTGCCAGAGGCACCTGCAGGGGAGCAGGGTTTGGGCAGATGGGGGGAAAAGCCACCCTGTGAGATGTCCTCAGAGGGTACCCAGACAGGACTGTCTGAAGGTGAGCTACCTCACCTGGGGCAGGTGAGCACACAAGCCTGGTTTGGTTCCTGCTGACACAAGCTGCTTCTCTCCAGCCACTTTCCCAAACACCATAAACTGCTAAAAATAGCTGGCTGGAAAGTCAGCTTTGGTCAGCTCACAGCCAGAGCCCAGGGGCTTGGGGTCTTGGGCAAAAACCCTGCATGAAGGGCACACTGCTGGTGTGACAGTACGGGCAGGGGGAGCACGAGGAGATGCTGGAGCAGAACAGGTGTCCTTAGACAAGCAACCTGCTCTGTCTACAAACCTGCAACCCAGATCTAATTTAAAACACAAAGCCCCCAGCATTTCCAAAAGCTCGTTTGCCCTTCTTGCCAAAGAGCAAAGAAATACTGAGATGATTTTGGCTGCCCAGGACTCTGTGAAACCCACTGGTGGTGTCTCAGCTTGTTCATCTGCACCCAGATTTTGCCCATTTACAGGGAAAACTGGGGACAAAACTGCCTTGAATTCACCATTTCTCTGAGACAATAAGACTTCAGAGAGGACACTGGACCATGCATTGAAGATATGGACCTTGCTTTCTCTTGGCTACACAGTGTACACAGGGTGAATGTGCTCATCTGGAGAGGGGGTGATGCTAGGTACCTGGAGGGACAACCTGAAGATGGAAGATTCCTGTTTTATTTCTGAAGATTTTGGGCTTCTGGTGACCCCCTTCCTCTTTTTCCTTTGCATCAGGTCCAGCTTTATCAGATCCTGCCATGACACTATTTGATTCCCAAAACCACCAGAAAACTAGCTCGGTAAAACAAGGGAATCATCTCCTGCCAGGTTAGGAGGGGCATCCACTGGCTGAGGGGCTAGTCTGGCAGAGGGGCTGGCAGGGAATGAGCAGTGCACAGGGATGGGACCTGCCAGTGCATGTAACTTTGCTCTTTGCAGTCTGCCTGGCAGAAGCACTTGGGATGAGCATCCCTGGTGCTCATAGGTCCTACCTGCAGCAGCAGGAGGAAAGCCCTGGGAGATGGCAGGACTCTGGAGAGGCTCTGAAATTAAAACTTGACCTGAAATGTGAGCTGACTGCTCTGGAGCAGAGGCACTGCGTGGCCTTTGACTTTTTCAATCATGACTTTGCTTAGCTTGTCATTTCAGTGTTCCTCCCTCCCCAGCAGCCTTTAGACAGGAACCCAGGATATCCCTGCTGCCCAGGATTATGAACTGTTGCCTCCTGCTCCCAACTTCACAGCAGCACGTATTTGCTGACACGGTCACAAGCATGCAAACAGGATGCTGCTTCATCAGTGCTGCATCAAACAGCTGCTTTATTACACCAAAAACACTCCTTTCCTTCTCTGGGATCAAATTAAGAGGTTTGTGGATGCTCAGTTGCAAAGCAGGCACAAGTAAAGGATGAACAATGCTGGGATCAAGGAGGGCTGGTCACACTGGACCAGGCTTTGCACTGCAGCAGGAATTCTGGCCTCCTCTGGAAGGAGAAGATAGGGGAGTTATTCCTTTCACTTTATCAAGTGATGCAGCTATAAAGTGTTTTAATTGTCTCACTATCTATGAAAAACGTGAAAAATAGTAATGAACAGGAGCTAAAGAACAGCTTGTGGATCCTCTAGCAGTCCAGTTCACCCCATCCTCTTTGGTGGTGGTGCTGAGGCTGGTGGTGTTCTCCCTGTTAGCAGTGAATCCAGTGATTCTTGTGGTCTCTCCTGGGTGTCTGCTGAGTATCTTTCCGGGCAGCAGGGGATGTTTCTTCAATTTTCCCATCTGACTGCTCCCATCTCTTGTTTTGGCTGACAGTATGTCATTGCCAACAAGTGACAACCCTTGCACTGTCCCCTGGGCTCCCTGGCGCTCCTTGAGCCAGTCGAGCCACTACTCTGGCAGAACATTAACCCAGAGAAAACACCCAGAGAAACTAGTTGGGTAATTTTCTATAGGCTTGGAGAGACAAACCAACCCACACAGGGTGTGATGAGCCAGCAGAGCTGGGCATTGGGGACAGGGTGAGTAGAGATGAGAAGGACAGAGAAGTGAGACCACCCTGTATGAGCAGCACTGAGTCATTAGATCAGGCCAGCTGCTATGAAACTGCAGCCTAAAATTCCCCTCTCAGCTTACATTTGCAGTGTTTTAAATTGATATAATTTTAAATCCAATCGGTATCTCCATGGCTTTTATGTTTTTGTGGATCTTGTTATTGTTTGTGTTTGTCTTCACCGACTTCCCAGAAACAGACTTCCCAGAAACAGACGTGCACCTTTCCTCTTCTCTGAAGCTGAACCTCTCCTTGCTACTGTGGAGACATAAACAGAGCCCTGGAGATGTGTATCTGAAAGGGAGGACACAACACTTTGTCCCCTGCCCACAAACAGGTGTGTTTTGTGACCACAGGAGTGAGGAAACAGGAAGAGGTTGAGGTCATCTCAGCGTGGCACATGGTGGCACACGAGGCTCTTCCTAACCAATAAACATCAGGATGCCTGGAGTCACCAGAGCTGGAGGTGGGGTGGAGGTGTTCCCCACACTCGTGGTCCCAGTGCAGAAGGGTGTTCACAAGTATCTTCGCTGCTCCTGGCCAGGAGTGATGGAGCTGCAGCCGTGCAGGCCATCTTCCATCTCTCCTGTGCCTGGTTCTAGCCTGGTTCACACTCGCTCACTTCTGCCATCTCTGTTTTCCTCCAACCTGTCCCACAGCCCTTCCCACACCGCCTAGACTGATCCTCCTTTGAATCCCCCTCATCCCCATCCCTGCTGCAGAACCCATTATTCAATGTGTGCGAAAAAAACAACCAAGACACAAAGCACCAAACGCTGGCGGCTGGTCGCTGTTGCACAACACCCGCCCGGACTGCAGGCGTTTCGGGCAAGGTGTGTGCTGAGTGCGTGTGCACCAGGCTTGGCTGGGCCAGTCCCTGCCCGGTGTGATGTCCCCTGTCCCCAGGCACCGGCAGCGCTCCCTGGACACAGGGATGTCCCCGGCAGGCAGGAGGTGGCAGCATTGCATAGCCCAGGAGATCCTCCTGCCTACCCTCCCGGGATCTACTTCCTGGCCAGGAGCTGCAGACCTGTTTTTCCAGCTCCTCCAAGGATACGTGACCCAAACCAAAACGCTTCCAAACGGCTCAAATCCCATTCAGAGCAACCATCAAAAACAACTGAACCCCGAAGGCCGCTAAATGCCCGGCAGTCCTGAGCTGTCTGCAAAGCCCCACCAGCAGCAAGGCGAGGGCAGCTGAGGACGCCGGGCCTCGGCGTTTAGAGATGAGTGTGATGTTCAGAGATACCTCATTTGCCCTTGAAACTCCAGCCCCCTTCTCTAGTGTGTGATGTCTCCTCCGCACAAGATCCACACTCCCTCGGGATGACAGGAGTGCAGATATTCTCGCTAGTGCAAATGCTCCTTGACAGAACTGAGGTGGGAACGAGCTGGAGCTTGCTTTGGGAGCATAGTTTTCATTCTGGTGCATCTGGCACAGTTCAGGCTGAGCTTGAATCCTTCATGTTTTATTTTTTATTAGAGGTGCAGAGAGACCTGTAGTAAAAACTTGGATCCAAGCTCCCTGAAACACAAGGGGAACGTGGAGCTGGTATCCACAGCTCAGGGAATTGCTGGCTGCCAATCTTCCCTCTCCACTCCTCCTGATCTCTCACTGTGGAGTCATCCTGTAGCTGACTGAGTCCACCACAGGAAGAAAGACAGGCAAATCACTGTCTGACAGCCAGGTGGACACAAGCCAGGACTCTGGCACTTGTACAGACAGAAAGTGCTTGAATCTCAGTGTCTTTACCAAACTAGAAAGCAATGTGGTGAGTGCCATAAAAGCTTCTGTCACCATGTGGATTTTCTCTCTTAAAAGCAGACACCCTGAGTAGACTTTCCTTCTACATATGTGAGCTACATTACTGGAGGAGCTTTCTTTCTCTTGCAGACTGAATCATTTCCCAAATGTAGGCTGGCTCTGCTGCTCTGACAGGGAGTGATGATGAGTCACCGGGAATTCACAGTTTTGTGTTCCTGCAAAGGAAAAACTCACAGCACCAAGCAAGGGGGCAATGGAGGAAATCTTGGGTTTGACAGAAAGCGAGAAACAGCTCCTGAAGCAAGAGCTGCTGGGTCAAAGGAATCTGGGAAAGGAGAGGAGCCAGGTGTAACAGCCACGTGAAGGCAGGGGCTGCAAGGCCAGGAGATGCGGTATGGCCCTCACGGTGGGGCCACAGCCTCCTAAGGCTCCTCCTTAACCCGCATTAATCCGTTTCCCCGGTGGAGGAAGGCCGGGCAGAAGCGAGCGTGGCTCCCTCAGGATCCGCAGGGCTGTGCTCCGCAGCCCCGGCAGGCTGAGGCTGGAGGACAAACCCAACCCCGCCGGCAGAGCCGGGACGGAGCCGAGGCAGAGGGATGCTGCGTGTGCGGCGGAGCGGGGCAGGTGCTGCCAGGCCCCCAGCTCAGCCCGCAGACCCGGGGTGTTCCACTCGTACCCCAGCCCAGCCCGTGACGGAGCGCACGGAGCGGGGCGGGACACGGCACGTGTCCCAGCCGGCTGCCCTCGCCCCGCAGCCACACGCCCGGCTCACAGGCCCCCCTGAGCGGGCAGAGCAGAGTTCCGGGGGGGACCCCGCAGGAGCCTGGAGGCGTCGAAGCCCCCCTCCCCCCAGCGACCGCGAGACGCCGCGCTGGGGGCACCTGTCCCTTTAAGAAGCCGGTGTGGGCACGTCCCCCGCGCTCCTTCCTCTTCCGCCCGGACTCGGCTTCCAGCACTGCGCATGCGCACCGCCTGCGGACGCCAGGAGGGGGGGGCACGGCAGCCGTGCGGCGGTGTCTGCGCATGCGCCTCATCGCCCCCGCCCGCCCCGCCCCGCGCAGGCGCAGTGCGGCAGGGCCGCCCCGCTCCCAGGCTGCCCCGCGCGGTGAAGAAGCGGCGGCCGGGCCGGGGGCATTTTGTGTCCGCGGAGCCGCGCGGCCAGACAAGATGGCGGCGGCGGCCGAGTGAGGGCCCGGCGGCGGCCGGCACCCGGCGGAGCCAGCCGGCTTCGCGGTTCCCTTCCCTCCTCTCTTCCCTTCCCTGCCTTCACGGTGCCTCGTTGTGGCCGCCTCTCGTCTCTCCGGAGGGCGCCGAGAGCCGAGTGCCGCCCGGTCGGGGAGTGGGGCCGGGCCGCGGAGAGGGGCGCCCGCCGGAGGGCCCTGGCTGGAGCTGACTAGCGGGAGCCAGCCCTCCTCCTGCTGCCCCGCTCTCCCCTCTTTTCCCTCCTCTGCCCCTTTCCCCTCGCCCGGGGCGGGATAGAATCCTCTTTCTTCCCGCGAGGCTCCCAGCGCCGGGAGGGGCCCTCAGCCGCCCCTCGCCATGGCGAGCAGCAGCGGCTCCAAGGCCGAGTTCATCGTCGGAGGCAAGTACAAGCTGGTGCGGAAGATCGGCTCGGGCTCCTTCGGCGACATCTATTTGGCGATCAACATCACCAACGGGGAGGTAAGGGCGGCTCTCACTCCTTCGCCTTCCCGGGCTCGTGCGGCCCCTCCGCACCTCGGGGGGGTCCGGAGACCAGCGTTACCCTTCCCGAGGCCGGCCTGAAGCCGGGTTTTACCCCCTTTTGCTCCCGGTGCCGCTGCCTGTGAGGCACCGGGCGGCCCCGTGGCGAAGCCGCCCTCGGCGGGGTTGGGGGTTGAAGGCGCATCCCCCGGGGTTGAGGAGCTTTCCCCCCCTGAGGGCCCTCATCGCCGGGGGGTGGCCCTGCTCCTTCCCACAGCACAGCCCTGCCGCCCTGCTTGCAGAGCTGGCTTGGAGCGGTAGGCAGAGGGGACCCCCATTTGTGGAAGAACATTGTGTCTTTAACGGATGGCCAAAGTCGCCCCTCTCCCACCAATCATCTGTTCCCCTCTCTCTCTTAGCTGGGGAATGCTTTATCTCATTTTCACCGACAGTAATAGAAACAAAGAAGATTCCCTGGTTCTTCAGCCTTCTTTTTTTCTTGGTATGGCTTTTTTTTTTTTTTTCTCTTCCTCCCCCTCACGGCTCTGAGCTGTAAAGAAGAAACACCCACGTATGTTCTTCCTCGCTTTTGTGGATTTGAAGACTTTATATCTCCAGCTCAGTTTCATGACCTGGGATGGATGTTTATGTACGAATCATCAGTTACGGATTTTATTTGAAGATGCAACAGAATGCAGGACGTTGAGCACTGAGAGCTTAAAAAAAATTGTGCCTCAAAGCATTTTCATCAGGGGTGTGTGGGGGATAATGAAGTGCTGTGCCCCTTAAGACTCAGTGGCAAGGCTGTGCTTGGTGGACACTCTGCCCTGATTCCTTGTTCCCTCTAACTGTAGGAAGTTGCTGTAAAGTTGGAGTCTCAGAAGGCTAGACATCCCCAGCTGCTGTATGAAAGCAAACTATACAAGATTCTGCAGGGAGGAGTTGGCATCCCACATATACGGTAGGAATCATTTATATATGCCAGTACAGCGACTTTTTTTTTTTTTTTTACATTAGCGTGATGAACGTCTTTAAAAAGAGATTTATCTGGGAGGGATTGGGCTGTCGGGGGGGAAAAATGCTCCATTGCCAAGATATCCAACTAATTGGGTATCTTCCCTTACCGACCTACTGTCTTCTTACCCGTACCTGCTGTGCTTTGAAAGTGAGATCTCCAGCAGTTCCTGAGCTGTAATAAATTCTTGTCGTGAGTAGCAGAAATTGTGAGACTGTTTGCCGATGTTCTTGGTGAGGTTGAGAGTTTGGAGCCGGTACTGGAAATGGCTGCTTTCTTTTGTTGCTGCTTTTTTTTTTTTTTGCCCCCTTTTTTTTTTTTTTTTTTTTTTTTGTTCCAACATGTCTTCCTCCTCCGCTCAGAAAATGGCGGATGGACGTGGTTAACCCTCCCCCTTCTCGTGTTGGGACGAGGGACGTGCTCAGGCATGTATCTTTTCCTTTCATAGTTATGTGCTTGCAAGGCTCGAGGCTGCAGAGAACCTCAACCAGGAATGAAATGGCAGCCCCTGTTTCCCGCAACAGATGCGTCACTAGGATTGCCATACAGTTTTAAGTGCTAGGATTAATCCCTACCAATTCCTTGTTGTATGGCTTCCTTGTTTCATATTCTGCCTGAAACTTTCAGTAGTGTTAAAGAATGTCCTGATGTGGAAGAAAATCACTGGTGCAGCAGATTCTAGGAGGAGTTCTTTTCAGATTACTGAGGTGTTTTACTGGGTTAGTTCCCAACGACTGAATCTCTGAATCAGAATTTATTAAAAGAAACTCGAGTTTTCTTCAGAATGACTTTGTAAAAGAAGGTGTTGGTTTTTTTAAACTTTGTTAGTATTTGTTTTGAAGGTAGTATTTTGTATGTTATGCACTATGGCATAAAGGAATTATGTTGATTGAGCTGTAGAAACTATTTCAGTTTAGATATTGGGTCAAACTGCAGATTCCATTTAATCTGTTAACCCTACCCTAACTTTGTTGTACGTGTACCTGTATCAATAGTGGCCTGTAGGCTCTGTTGTATTATCATAAAGATGACATATTCTAGATCATGTGTTAATTTTAACAAAACCCAACGACTACATTTCTGAGGTTAGATTTCTCCTTCTCCCCATTCTTCCCCCAGACACAACTGGCTGTAGTCCTGAATGTAAGCTGGAGCTGTGTAGTGGAAGAGACAGTGTTGCCTTGGCCATCTGTCCTTATTCACTACAGCCTTTTACAGGAACAGAGTAAACACACCTGAATTAAGCACAATACTTGCAGCTTAAACAAAGTTACTTAATTGAAAACAAAATTCATCTTTATTTTAGACTACAGTTTCTTAAATGGGTGCCTTTGTTTTACAGTTGAAAGAACAGAAATTGCATTTTGGAAAGCTGACACAGTATAATATGTGTTAAAACAAGGATAACTGGGAAAACAGCCAAAACAAGCAGATATCAGGTGTTTCATCACAAAACTCAAAAAGCAGGCATTCTTCAACTTTTTTTAAAGTGTAAATGAATGTTTGGTTTTATAATGAGGCCTAAGTTGCAAATTTTTCAAGTTGTAAAAGAAGTGAACTACTCTTTAGTTCTTGGATTTGATTAAAATGCCCTGTGAGAGTGCTTCATTTAAAGCTGAAATACTGGAAGTAATCTTGCATGGTGAGAAACTTGCTTCTAGCTTCAATTATAGCAGTCATCTTGAAGTTGTTTTTTCCTCTGTATTTGACATTCTTGTGTCTGACTTTGTTTTCTGTATAACCAGTGACTGTGGTTTAGAAGTTTCACCACCACAGAGGATCAACAACCTTTCTGTAACACACACTTCCTTCCTTCTCCCTCCACCTCCTGCCATCCCCCCAACAATGGTCAACTGAGGCAATACTTAAAACTCTAATTGATTAATAGGCTTATAGTGCTAAAGGTGTGTGCTCTATTTGATAATGTCAACGAGTCTGAAAAGTTTTTCAGGTTCTCATGGTTAATCTTTGTGGCATTTTTCTAGAAAAAAAAATTTCATCATTTTTTAAAATTAGGGGTTTTTTTATTCAGAAGCAGCATTGATTTTAAACCTATTTGTATGTACCAAATACTGCTTAATGGCTTCTTTGACTAGGCTTCTGTTACTACTTATCTTGCTGTATGACATCTGGTGATGCTTGAAGAAATCTAAAATAGTATTTTTATGCTTTTTTATCTTCTTTAGAGGAAGCTGAGCAGGGTACCCAGCACCGTTTTTGTGACATGTTAAATTACGTGTTTAGTAGAAGTAGAATCTTACACTGAATATAAGGGAGAGAACTTGACCTACCAAATGATATGTCTCTGAGATGATTAACAAGGCTATGTCTTTGAATAGGTCATTTTAAAGGCAAGGACCAAAGTGAAATTACTGTGCATACTGCTTCAGACAATTCAGGCTTTTCTGACATGGTTTTGGCAGCAGCTAAGCTGGGAGAATGTATGAGAGTACTTAGGTCACTTTGCATGTGTAATTGATAATTTAGGTTCCACCATTGTTTTATAATGCTAATAGTGTCAAGTTGGAATAAGCTGTTCTTGGCTCAGTATATTTAGGATGAAGCAAGCTGAAGGAAAATCTTTCAGTACATTCATTTAGTGTACTGTTTAGTACATTTCTGTAGTGTGCCACCTTGAAACAGAGCATCACAAACAGCATTTGATAGAAAATAAAGGAATTATTCTCAGCTTTTCCCATTGCCATGCTGAATAAGTTTGGCTCAGCAGCATTTTTATTTCAGTGCTAGGCACCTGGGAAACACAGGCATGTTATCTTGCATTCCTCATTTAAGAATGAAGGACTTGTTCCCTCCTTTCATCTACTTAAGTAATTCAGTGACCAAGATCAACTTACTAGAAGTTGCATTATGTGTCTTTGGCTTTGCCATACTAAACTGGTCTGCTGTGGTTCTTTGACTTCCAAAGCTGAAATAATAGGTGAGGTGTAAATTGCTCATTCATTTTGGGCACCTGTTCTTAAAACTGAGTTCAGCCCTCAAAATGTGATTTCAAACTCAGTAATAAGATATCATATAATAGAATCATAGAAGGGTTTCAGTTGGAAGGGACTTTAAAGATCATCTAGTTCCAACCCCCACTGCATGGGCAGGGACACCTCCCACTAGACCAAGTTGCTCCAAGCCCCATCCAACCCACCCTTGAACACTTCCAGGGAAGGGGCAGCCACAGCTTTCCTGGGCAGCCTGGGCCAGTGTCTCACTGCCCATATCTGGAGTTTCACTTAAATTATCTAGAGCCAAACAAAAATTTATGTAGCCTTTAAGGTTGATTTGATGGCCTTTTCTGGATTATTGCAAGAAAGCTGATTAACAGAATCTTAGTTTTGGTGTTACATGTTTTTTAATATTGCTTTTATGGAATCTTCTGTGAATCTTATTTGTCACAGAGGATGAACAGGGCACCTTGGTGCTCCTACTGTAACTGAACACGTTTGCACAAAATAGCAACAATTGAGATTGGAATGTCTTTATTCTTAATATTCTAAACCCTCTTAGACTTGCAAATCTTTGACTTTGCTGTTCATTGTTGTTTCCTAGAGGAGTAACAAAGTTCCTAAACTCATCTTGAAGTTTCATAAAACATTATATAAATGCTGTTCAGATTTTTGATCTGTGGTGTGTTCTCGATACACAAATTTTGGTCGATCATTACCTTCATTTTTCACAAAAGGCTCTTGAACCAAGCTTAACATTTTAACAATCTGATCTGCCTTTAGGACACAATGCAAAGTCTGCAGTATTCTGCTGGGCTTATTCTCATTGTTCTCAGCCATCAGCTGTCTTTTTCTTTTTTGCTCTCTTTTCCACTGGCAAAGCGTTTTTAGCTGTAATCTTGTTAACTGGGCACTGATCCTATTAGTTTGGACTATCTACCTTTACTCCCAAACTCCTGGTTCTGGCTTGGAGGAATGAAGCAAAGTGTGCTTGGTGATGGTTTTGTATGTTTTGTTCACAGCGTAACTATTAAAGCACTCTTGGTAAAAACAATTGTTCAAATTATCTGTGACAGCCACTTTTGATTTTTGCTATTTATGGTGTTTATCAAGTATTGTTTGTATCCTTTGGAAAAGTTACTGTTCAGTACTTTTGCAGACACTTTTGAAAAAAAGTGAGCTTCAGATTTTAACCCTGATAGTACCATTGGGATATTTTGTTTTTGTTGTAATCAGCTTCAAATGGCAAATAACTATAATAATAATGGCAAATGCTGGAACTGGCTGTAGCTATTATTGATGTGTTAGAAATGTTGCACTTAAGAGCAGGAACAAGATCCTGGTGAATGTGTACAAGTACATCCTTATCTATCTGTACTTTTCAATTCAGTAAGTCCTTGCAACATATTTTCATGTTGAGAAAATCATTATTGCCTGCAGTCTGGTAAAACATGAACCATATTTTAAAGATTCTGGAAAAAAATAAGGTGTAAAAGCATCTACAATTTTTGTTCTTCTGTTCACTTACTGCCGTGTTGTTGGTTAGTTTGTTAATAGCAGACTCTGCACATATTCATTTTCCCTAAGTAATACTTGCAGTGGAAAAACATGGTCAAGTTTTGGTAATTTTAGGGTTGTTGCCACAATGGATTTTTTTTAAACACTTTTAATTTTTAACTCCTTAAGCACTGCTTAAAAAAAAATCTGTAAATATAACTCTTTTAAACACCTTCACTTTAAAGTATGCTCCAATAACTTTCTGCAGCATTAAAAAAAAAACACACCATAAAAATACCCACCAAAGCCACAAACAAAAAACCCCCAAAACAACCCCCAGCCAAAAAACCCAAAATCCAGACCCAAAGCTCATAGTCAGAAAAAGTCTGAAAAGTTTTCTGTTGTCTTTCATTGGTAAGACTGATACTTTCAGCTAGGTCTGTGAGTAATAAGGAAGAAAGTTCTAGCAATAGAGCCTCCAATTAATTAATCTCATGTTATTACTTAAGGCTGCATGCTGAAGGGCAGAACACTCTACTAGATAAGAGGAAGCCTCTTGTTCTGGTAGTTCAAAGTAAAATTGAAAGCTTGTCTTTTAAATTAATGCCTATATTTTTTCTACTGAGAGAATGAAAGTATTTAACTTTGTAACAAACTAAACTTTGGTCTTAATTGGCCTTTGTGGACTCCTTAGAAGTGTCCAAGGGAGAACACAGTTTGAAAACAGAGGATGCTGTCCCCCTTTTTTTTTTTTCTTTTTTCTCCTTGCCTTAGGTCAGCCTTTGCAGAAACAGGTGCAAAACTACAGTTTCAGTTCAGTGTTACTCTTATTTGGTACAATTGAAACTCTTTTCCTCAGCAGTGTTTCCTGTAGGTGGTGGAGATTAATGGCTTAGCTCTCTCAGCTGAACTGAACCTTCTGACTTTATGGAAGAAAGTTGACTTAAGTTCTAACTTCCTGCCAGGTGTTAATGTACCTCACTAAACAGCTAGTGAAACAGCTAGTCAGCTACATGGAAGAAGTCTGTATGCAACATAGCACTAGACAAGAGAAATGACTGTATTGCTTGGGAGATGAGTTGCACTGACAGACTTCATGTATTCATATTTTTCTCATAACTGCACAAAAAATGATACGGAATCTTATTTATAGAGTCTATCTAACTTCATAGCGTAGGGTGTTCATTGCTGTTTCTTTATTTAGTACTTGGGTGGCCTAATTCATACTCACCATGGCAACTAACGTTAGGTGACATCTGCTAAATATTCCTCTTCAGTATTTCAGTCATGCCATATTATGTTAAGTTCATTTATATTACTCCTAGCTGGCTAACAGGAAGTGTTTTTCCAGCTTAAGGAGAGTTAAACTAGAAGTATAAAATGTTTGGCAATTTAGATATTAATCTTGTAAGGGTATGTTACCTTACTTATATGTGTTACTTTGCTATCTGTGAAGACTCAAATTAGTATATTTTTACAGATTGAGTATACTTCCCAGTTTGTCTGAAGCATTATTTTTTGCAAGATGTCCATCCTGAGAAATCTAGAACATGAGACCAAAAGGGACCAGTTTAGTCCCGATCCAGCATCTGTTTTAGACAACACGCTGTTCTTTCTGTGAATGGGTCAGGTGCAATGTTAAAACTTTCTAGGTTAGCATGACAGTGCTTATGACGCTTTCATTGGAGAGCGAGATCTTCTGTTCCTAAAGATAAATATTTGTACCCATAGGCAGTCAGTTCCCATTTATTTCTTCCTTGTTTTTTTTATTAATAACCTTCTACCTGTTGCAGTCCTCCTGTATCTATAAAGAATAGTTGTGTAACTCCATAGCTGACTTGCTGAGCTGTTTGAATACATCATTAGGAGACAACACCTTCCCATATATTTCTTGAAGTCTGTTTTCTGACCCTGTTCTGAATATTGATGGTGGGACTTATGTGTCAGTGCCTTAAACATCAATACTGATTGCTTCACAGTTTCTGTTGTAGAATGCCTGCACTTCTACTCATTGGGATTACTTACTATTTTTCAGTGATGCCTGATATTAGAGCTGTATGATTATAGGGAGGTCTGTGTTTATTTTTTTCACGTCAGCTGACTAATGCCTAGTTCAGAGATGTTAGTATGAGCGACTTAATGCTTTCAGAAATGCAGTACAGTTCCAGAGTGTTCATCAGTTCAGTGTCATTTGGTTTTCTGAAGGATGTCTGAATCCTTTGTGTTCATGAGGCCTTCCAGACTTGGATATTCACCCTTGTGTGCCTGCTGACACGTCAAACGTACTAACAAGGTGATCTTGGGTAATTCCAATAATAAGTTGTTTCCAACTTGCCTTTCACTGTACGCTTTTTGTTTTAATAGCTTTTTTTAACCGCCTTACTTCTTCTGACAGTCTCCAATTTTTGTCATGTCTACTATTCCACTTGGTGTTTGAAAGCCAAAATGGTGGGAAACTACTTGCATAGGACTACACAATAGGGTCACATACCATGAATTACAACAGTGGCAAAAGTTTAGGTAATGTCAGAGAAGTCTGAATTGATTTTCTTTTTTTATTATTTTTGAATGTGACTATAGAGGTTTCTGGAAGGCTAAAGCTTTAACTAGTCTAATCTTGTAAGGGAAGCATTGTTTCTCCTTGCAGTGAGGCACCAGGAGATACTTTTTTTTTGTCTCACAAAAGCATGACCTTCTGCAGTCCTGTTTGTAATTCCAGATTGCCACAGCCTCCACTGGAATAGTCGGTGATCGAATTGAGAGAAGCCTTTAGTGGAGGATAGATCACCTGGCAAAGCAGGTGTTGATTGAGGAGAGCTTTTACTAGGCTGGAACAAAATAGTCTTGTTACAGTTGCTGTGGTAGTAGGAACACTTTGTTGTGACACAGAGCTGATGTCCTGGTTTTCTATATAAAAAGCCATAGACAAAATTAGGTATCGTTATGCTAATGGTGACAATGCCTTTGCCTTCATGGGTTCAGAATGCACGAGATTGGGGGTTTCTTTACCAGTTTTTAGCAGCTGTACAGTTTTTCAGTAATTTAGTTAATCTTGACCTGAATTTGAGATTTTTTTTTCATGGAAATTTTCTGAATCTTTTTATTCAACATGTGACCAGCTGAATTGTTGTGCTGGTTTTGTTACCTTGTTTTAGTTACAAGTGCCAAGGTAATGGATGAAACTGCTGGTTATCCACTAAAATTGTGTAAATGGTACAGTAGTCTGAAACGAATTTAATGGGCTGTGTCTAAATTCTGTTAGCCCTTCACTCACCTCTCTTTGCTAACTGGACTTATTCTGACTATTTCAAAGGAAGATACTCTAGATGAGGAGAATATTCTAGTAACCAAAGGAAATAATTTCTCAGTTTAAAATAAAAAAAACTATTAACAAACATTTATCAAACATTTCTTTTGATATTGACATTATTTACAAAATATGCAGATGCTGAAATAGACATAATATGATTTTTGAAAGATGCATCTGTGAAAACAAAAGGATTTTAAGTTTGGGTAGGCCTGGCTACAGTAATTGTCAAGTGTTAGATGTGTATCAGTACTAGTTTGGTGCAGAGTTAGTCAAGGGAATTAAAAAAAAAAACAACACCCCACATGAGTTTAAGAAAACATTTACTTGTCATGTTATTTGGCATCATACCTGCTTTACTGTATGGGATTTGGAAGCCAAATACTTGCAAAGTACTGTCATGTGACACTTGTTTAGCATAGAGCTGCAAATACTGAAATTGAGGATGTTATAGAAGGTTTGGGCTGTGTGCGTATACTGGGGCAATATATCGGGCTGCTAAACCACATGATTTGGAAACTTGTTGACGTGGTAGGTCTCGGTCAGATAAGTCACTGAAGTCAATTTAAGGTCACTGTTCAATCTTTAACCATGCATTGAAGGAAAGCTTTATAAAGGATATTTGCTGTATTCCAACTAATCTGTAGTAATTTGATCTGTAGCTTTAAACAGATGGGGCAAGGGAGAGTGACAAAGCATTTTCATGCATCACGTGAGCTGGGGCATGCCTTACAGCTTGAATATGGACTAGGGCTCTGAACAGTGCTATCAGATGCTAGTGTTACACTGTACAAGGGTATCTCTTAGCTCTTCATAATAATATTGTCCTGTTAATGTTTTGTAAAGCATTCAGTACGGTCATCTAGTGCTGTTCTTCAAGGAAGTTGATAATAATCCATACTTTGTGTGTATTTTGGCATAAGTAGAGATAAATGGACCTGTACTACAGAATCAAAATTCTGTGTTTAGGAAATGTGTCCTAGTGGGTTGTACAACACTGGGAATAAATTAGAGAAATAATGAGTTTTCTTAGTCTGGTAGTTTAACTTTTCTTTTTGAAATAATACGTTATGTGTAACTACCTGTAGAGTCATTACGCACCCCAAGTAAACTGTCAAGTAGGTAAATCTCTTGCTCCCACTTTCTATTCCCCTCCAAAAACTCTTCTGGCTTAAAATGTATTGCTGCTGTTGCTTCCTCGACTTCAATATGAGATGGAGTACTTCCAGGTGTGCTGAAGAAAAAAAGGTCCATAAATCTCTGACATGTGGGACACTTGTGTTCTGCGATGCTTAGTATCATCTAACACTTGCCAAGGGCTTTTATGGATCATTCCTTAGTGAGCTACTAATATTCTGTCTTTTATCGCTGACACAGTATTAGAAGTTTTGAAGATTTTTGAGACACCAGATTTTAAAAATTTTGTTCAGTTTGTTGCCAAAACAATTCAAAATTGTTTTGCATTTTAGCCCAGTGGTGGTAAAACTTGCATGCCAAAGTGCTCTGAATTGGTGCTTATCCAAAAGGTGTGCTTATATGCTTCTTACACTGAATATGGGAGTAAGGAGGACTTGTCAAGCTCTTACATATCATATCCAAGGTGTCCTGAGAAGAGCCAAGTCTTCAAACATTTTCACTCAGAGATGCCAGGAGTAGCAGCTACTAGACTTTGAACGGACGTGATGTAGCCTTACTTTTTAATCCCATTTTCCCTGGAAATGTTCCAAGGGAAATGAAAACTTGGGTGCAGTGTTAGCAAAATAAATAAAGCACAGGTTACTCCACTACCCTAGCAGATGTTTTAGTTGCCAGTAGTGAAATTAATAGATGGTTCAGTCTTCTGTGAGAATTTACAGGCAGGTGAACATAAAAATGAAATACTAGGAGTTCATGTCTTAAAACTTTGTCTTGCAGAGTTGATTCTGCTTCCCACCAGTGCAAAATGATCAGGAGATGAAAATTTTCTTGTGCATATGCAGAAGTAGGCCAAGTGGAGGTTGTGCAATCAGCCTGAATTATTGCACTTACTAAGCAGAGAGGTCCCTGCAGAGGAACCAAATGCTTTTTAAAATATAGCTCCCAGGGTAGGCTTACTTTTCATCAGCTTCACTTTTTCTGTGATGCTGTAACTAAATTTTCTTAGCTCAGTTGAAGACTGATCTTTGATCCTTTTCTTTTATACTGCAGTCTCTTGGGCACTGAACCATTACTGTGCTGAACAATTACACTCAGCATCTGAATTGAACTTCCATTTCTTGAAGAAAGTGATACTTTATCTAGATCTTGGCTTACTCCTTAGAATGCTTGATTAAATTATTTTTTAAGACTTTTTCACAGCAAACTTATATTTCATGTGACAGAATAACTAGGTAGGTCACTGGTCCAGTTTTTATTAATCTGAATGACCATGATGTTTCGTTTTCAACTGTGACCTATCAAGTTGTTTATAGAGCTTTGTCAAAACTACTTGGCTGTTTGCATAGGTGACTTTGGTAGGAACCAAGAAGTAGATATACAGGCATAGTCAGTAATTCTTCAACTGAAACTGGTTTGTATTTAGTTAAGAACTTTTCTCAATAGCATCTTATTTTGACTCTCCGTCTCCACATTGCATTTTTTAAATACTATTCTTGGTTTCTCCAGCAGTTGAAACTAGCTTCTGATCACTCCTTAAAAGGGCCTAGCCAGGCAAGTCTTTTCAGCATGCATACGTTTCACAGCTTGGCGTCAGGTTGCAGTGTGAATATTAACCTCTTCATAAATTACAGACTTCATTCAATAATACTGGCAACGTGCTTTCCCAGTTGAGTCACTTGTAATTTGGTTTGGTGTTTGGGGGTTTTTTGGTACATCGTAATACAGTCAATGAATTTTTAGAAGGCAAAACTGATAAATATTAGTTAACATAAGAATGTTGGAGAAAAACTGTTTTTGACATTTCATTTGAATGACTGCTTTCAAAATACATACTCTGCATCGCCTTTTGTTGTAGGGAATGAATAAAGGTCCTAGGCTGACCTGTAAAATGATGAGTATGATCCATAGTCTGTATAAAACTTGGTAATGCATCGTTAAAAATTTCATAAAAGTGCATGGTTTATACTAGAATCCCAACAGTGGGAAGGTATGGGCCAGTAGTTCTGAAACAAATACAAATATAGAATCTTGTCTGCTTCTTTGTAAGCATTTTACTTTACTACCCTGGCTAAGCTTGGAATCCTGTGAGTACCAAGGAATTCGTTGGCTTTTTCAGTGGTAACTATTTTCCAGACAACTATGCATTACTCTCTGGGAGTCATTGCCTAAAGTGGAAATAAAATGTCTTTACAGGTCTTTAAGCCCCAGCTACTACTGTGTTTGAGCTGAATCTTGATTTTTATTTTTTTTATCTACGTGCTCTTATTATGGGATATTTTCTTAGTGTCTTGTCTGCACCGCAGTTGTTGGAAACTTGAAGCCTCTTCCAGGAGAGAGCTGGTCAGTGGCATTGACTCCTAGTACTAGGACCTTATCATAAGGACTAGGGGCATAGCAAAGGCCTTCTGATCAATAAGGTGTTGAATCTTTACAGTGATGTACTAGTACCCAGCACAGCTTCATAGTTTTTCACACACCTCTCACTTAACTGCAGGTATTGGAAATGTGTAGAGAAGAATGTTCAGG
This sequence comes from Apus apus, assembly GCF_020740795.1. NCBI lineage: Eukaryota > Metazoa > Chordata > Aves > Apodiformes > Apodidae > Apus > Apus apus. The sequence continues at coordinate 11,006,396 of NC_067294.1, read as the reverse complement.
TCTTTTAGTGCTTATCACAGCTGAGATTTGCAGAAGTGAAAGGTGTGACTCCAGGTCTTCACAGGCAGCTTAGGTGGTGAAATATTCTTCCCCCAGTTGCAGATAATGTAAAGCAACACTAAGATGGAAATGCTAGATATAGATTGGAAGGAAAAACATGCATGGGAGGCCTTCTGTTTGGCCTCAAAGCTTTGGGTAACATTTAATTTTTTGCCCCAAATTGATATATCAGACATTTAAGGGTGTATAGCACAGTCTGTTCGGCTGCTACGGATATATTGCTACATCTGTATATTTACTTTTATGGCACTGAGTGTTTTTCCCTTTCTGATGTTGAAAACCTGTGAAAGAGCATTTATCTTCTACCTAATAGGACAGTAGAACTCGATTGCCATTTGTTAGATTTGAATGCATGAAGAGGTAGTATATGAGTTAACTGCATGAGCTGTTTTGGTCTATTGCAGAGGATTTGTACCTGAAAACAGCCTAAACCATTTAAAGATGTTTCTGTGAAGTTTCATGTAGGAAGCAATGATTGGAGTGTAAGGTGTCCTGCAGATGAGTTTCAGTTCAGACTTTGTACACACACCTCAGTTTATTGACATGTAATGGTTTCTGCTTTGATTACTTTTTGTGTGTTTGATATTTCCGTTGTTACTTAAGTGTAATAGTTTCTTCATAAGGACAGATTAAATGTGTGCACACACCCTTGCCAACTTGTGTATTCTGCCTTGTCCTCAAACTTTGTTACCAGGAAAGATAAGGCACTACTAGTCCTAGTTTTTAGATAGCTTTCAAGATTGAACACTAGGCAGTAAAGTGCCCTTGCAACCAAGATGGCTAATGGTATCCTGGGTTCCATTAGGGTTCCTGCTAACACTGGATTATTTTCTTTGTTCCAGGTGGTATGGTCAAGAAAAAGACTACAATGTTCTAGTTATGGATCTTCTTGGTCCCAGCCTTGAAGACCTCTTCAACTTCTGTTCTCGCAGGTTTACCATGAAAACAGTACTTATGTTAGCAGACCAGGTATGTATACATCTTCCTGGGAGGAAGTTGGAAAACCCCGAAATATTTTGTGCAGAGTGGTTCTCTTAAGTGGATTAAATCATGTGTTGTGCAGTATTTTCTACAGCTGAGTGAACACTTGACCTATACAGGAATGAAGTAATGGTGGCTTCTGTGTGCTGTGGCATACAAAGTGACTGTAGGCCTGTGATAGGAGGGCAGTGAAGACACCAGCTCCTTGTAGCTCTACAAGGACAACCTCATTAATCTATGGAGACTAATATGGGTGGATTAACTCCCCAATATCAGTGATGGGGGTGGTGTTAGAAGGGCTAGAGCTGTCTCCAATTACTGTTGATCTGATTCAGTGGAGACCTGTTCTGTGTTGGCCAGCTGTGGTGACAGGTAGGCAACACACAAGTGTATGGGTCTGTTCCTGCTGAATGTCACTATGCATTCACCACCACCTGGAACTTCTAGTACCAGACCATGAGCTAATAAATACAGTTTGAGATGTTGTGGTGCTTAAAGCTAGTTCTTAAAGCTGTTACTGGCTATGCCAGTCTACATCAAACTTAATCAAGACCTCTAGAACTGAGGTCCATTACTTAAGGCCTCAGCAGTACCTACTACCTGTTAGTCTTTTTCTGGCAATTGATATTTTTTTAAAACAGCATTTGAAATGGCCAGCCATACTTTTTTATTGCTATTTAAGTTTATTGTACTATTTTCAGGTACTAGAAATGCTGTAAGGGTTTCTTGAGTTGAATATTCAGTGGTAGTTTAGATTTCATCTAATATTATGTAATTGATGTTAGTACCAAGTTGTCAACTTAGCCAGATGCTCATAGAATCCCAGGCTCTTGGCCAAGGAAGCTCACAGCATTTGTATGGAGACAAGGTCAGCTATTCCTATTCTCAGCTGCCTTCAGTGAGTGGTATGGTTGCTTTAGAGAGCCATTTGCCTGCTCAGTTAGCTGGAGTCTGGGTGTTTCAGCATCTCCAGGGAATCTGTATGGTTTTTGTGCAGTGTTCCTTTAGATGATTAACACTAATTAGTTGTCCTCTGGGAAGCATAGAGCAGGATGTGTCATATCAGTGCATGGAACTGGCTTTTACGTCAGAGTCCAGTAGAACAGCTGTCAAGGGTATGATTTTGTCAATTCAGCTCACTAAAGACTGCGTGGAGAGGGTTTTAGCTGGAAATCTGAACCACATAGAAGCATGTGCTGTGATCTCATGCACAGGAAATTGTATGAGCATGTATGATGATACAGATGTGCCAGAGTTTCTCTGCATCTTCGTTGCTGACTCTTATTCCTGAGTCACAGTAGCCTAGATATGACAGTATGGGCCAGAATCAAGTTGTTACTTGCTCCGTGCAAACTGCTACCTGTCAAAATGATTCTTGATGGTGAATGAATAACCAGATGAATGAACAACTGGGGCAGTGGGAGGGAGTAAGCTTTAAAATTGTTTTGTGGTATATGTAGAAAACCTCTGTTTGAAGTAAGAAAAATAAATTGCTCTTTAATGGAACAGTATACTGAGAACATGAATTTGAGTGTCTCAAATAGTTCCAAGTATTTAATCTGCCATTTCCTGCCCAAGATCATGGAATTTTAACATGTGAGAGAGAAATGTGCTTGAACAGCATAAAAAGACTTGTTTTTAATTAATCGAATATATAAACTTAAGTTGCAGAGTGGAACACTAGAAGTTCATGCTTTCATTGAAGGCTTAAGAGAATTGTATTGCTCTCGTTGAAATAGTATGTTTTATTGTTGCTGTTGTTTTGTGTTTTTTTTTTGCAGATGATCAGTAGAATTGAATATGTGCACACAAAGAATTTTATACACAGAGACATTAAACCAGATAACTTCCTAATGGGTATTGGGCGTCACTGTAATAAGGTTAGTCTAATGCTCTTTGTTTAAAGGATCCAAAGGGAGTGGCTATGTTACTTGAGTCAAGCTGCACAACATTTTTAAAACTCATTGCTGTAACATGTTTTGGATGGTAAACCATGATGCTTTGATGTGAGAACTTTGATTTCTCAGTATCTGCTTCTAAATACAGTGGCATACACATGGGCCTCTGATCCACCCTGTACCCATGCACTTGATTGCAAGATGATTTCTAGGTTTGCAACAAGATCATAAACTAACCCTAGAGAATACTTAGCTACTTTTCTCATGTGATGGAGTTTAATTATCGAGAGGACTGTTGTAATAGCATTTTTTTTTTTTCCTCAATGATAAAGTCAAATCTTATCTTTGGCTTTGGGGCTGACTGGGATGAAAAGAATTTGTGCCAGTGTGGGAGCTCCTGACCTACCAGTCATCGGGGCATTAAATCTTGCAGTGAGGGGTTGGTAAAGAGAAAACTTCAGACATCAGAATTGCAGATACAGCTAATAGCCAATGCCTATTTATAAATAAATGAATTAATGAAAATACGTTGATGGAAAATTTAAGTTCTAGAGTATCTGAATATGTTATACAACAAAAAACTGCTCTCAGCTTGCTGTGTGGAAAAAAAAAAATGGGGTGGGGGGACGGGCTAAGGTGGTTGCACTTGTTTGGATGGGTAAACGTAGTCAGAAGTGCATGTTTCAATTGAAAACCTTATATAGAAGAAAACTGTTTTTAATTTTATTTTTAGTTCTCTGGAGTGAAATATGCTTAATCCTGCAATTTGTATGTCGAGCTCGGGCAGACAGGCAGCATTGGCAATGCATTAAGCATGCTACTTAATAGAAATTAACCAGGACAAATGTATGAGATCGAGTGGTTTATTGGAAGCAAGATTCCCACTTATCTTCTCTATATGCCATCAGAGAATGTCTAATCTCTTTAGGCACTACTAGTGTTTAAAATGTTTACCTTTGTTTGCCTGTATGAATGCCAACTTCAGGGCCGTGAACATTAGAGGGGGAAAAGCTTGATTAACATGAAATAACAGCTCTTGTCTGAAGAGGTGCAGTGCACTGAATGTTTAGATACAACCATTGTTGGAAAAGTTTTTAAGTCCAGCTGAAAGGCAGTCTTTTTATGTAATCCTGTTGCTGTTAAACTTTGCTTGTTCCCAAGTTTCATACTTTTCACTCTGTACAGCTCTATTTTTCTCTGCTGTGTCAAGCAGTTAGGCTCCTTAATTTTCTGGCATGACTTAGAATATAACTTAAACTTTATTTTTTTTTTCTTAGTTTTAGTTTCTGATTTCCAGTTGTTCTTTTTGGGCCATTTTTCTGTACTTTTGCACAGTCATGCTGGGTTGGCATTGCTGCATTCTGTTTCATCTTGATGTGGATTAATGGCCTAGAACATGCTGCTGTGCTTACTTTAGCGGGGGAACATGTTAGATTTGCATCAGCTGAAATGAAAAACAAAATTGCCTGTAAACCATTCTATTTTTTCCCCCATTAGTGGATTAGTTAAGGAGCCACATAGTGATATGGTGGTAAACACTATGGGCGTGGGCTTTATTACTGTTGTAGGGTTTTAGAGATTAGGAAGGGAGGTCTTGACGGAAGTACAAATCAATAGGTTTACATGAGCAAAACAAGGAATGGGTTGTTTTCAGTTTGGAACCAAGTGCTTTATCTAGGGAACCTTTGCCACCATACAGTATTTACTTTGTTTATTTTTTGTAACTAGGGATAGTTTTGCATATTGTAGAGATTACTCTACACACTTGAAAGAGAATGTGGCCACAAAGACTAGAATAGCATGGTAATCTTGTTCCAGTAGCTTCCTGTCAGTTATATTAAAAAAAAATATTTTTTTCAAAATTTAATTTGGTGTTTGGGAGAAATTTTGCTCCCACTTCAAAAGACAAATTTTCAGCTCTTCTAGAAATAAGCCCTGCATGCTTATGAAAGTAAACTTTAAGGTGACTAAATGCCTTCTACCTCTTCCTTACTGAAGATTTACTTTTTCTAAATGTCTTTTGGGGGAAGGGCAGTTTGTGGATCCAAAAGATGCTCTTGCAAGCAAAGCCTCAATTTCCTTTTTTAATAGAGCCAAATGTCACCATTGCTACCCCTGGTCAAGGCAGTGCCATTTTGAAGCGGCTCATAGTTGAAATTACCTTGTCACATCTTCCAAATTTTCTCCTTGGAAAAAAAAATTAAAAAAAATTACAAACTTACATAGCTTTTTGAAAACTACAGTGCTTGGTGGAAGAAGGATGGCATTTGGCTACCCTGTTCTTTCTCAAACGCCTCGGTGTTGCCTGTCTGCGCCGGCCATTGTTGCAATGTAAGCAATACTGTTTGATGCACTGCCACCCTCTATTGTTTGTTCAGTGTTTAGAATCTCCAGTGGGGAAGAGGAAAAGAAGCATGACTGTTAGTACTTCTCAGGACCCATCTTTCTCAGGATTAAACCAGGTCTGAACTGTCTCCTATTCCAACCTCAACCCCAAATTCATGTGCTTTATTTTTGTTTTGGTTTGTTTTTGGTTTTTCTGTTGTTTTGGTTTGGTTTTTTTTCTTGGAGAATGTAGACCTTGCAAAAGCACCTCTTATGTTGGCATTATTCAGACATACTTGGCAAACATATAACATTACTAAGATGTTTCCCTGTGGCGCTTGTTTAAATTGTGGAGTTATTTCCTAAACTTGATATTAAAAAGGGTTAAATGTACATGCTTGATTTCAGATGCAGAAGCAGGTTTTACTTTTGCCCTTTAAAACTTGCAGTCTGTTCAATGTGTTGAAGAATGGACGTGTCACCCTAATGAAACAACAGGACTTCTGTGTAGGGTTGTCTGCTTGCCTTCCAGTAGCCTTCCTGCAGTGTCTTTGAATGCACGTGGAGAAGTTCAATTATTGCTTCAGCCAGACTCTTTCCCTTGCTGTTTTTGTTTAAAATGTCTCCAAATGTGTGATGAGAACTCTAATATTTTCATCCATTGTGCTTATACAATTATATTTCTTTAATAAACTGTATCTTGGAGAAGCATGGTCTTGTAGCATTAAATGTTGTACTCCTGACTCTTTAAGAGAAGATGAATTGGAGAGAAATGAAGACATATGCCAGTTTGTAGCAGGACAGCTGGAAATTGCTAAATATGAATCATAGCTCAGGAGTTTGGCCATAGGATCAGTCCGTAACTTTCCACAATAATAGTCTTCATGTATGAAATCCCAGGCAGCTAGCTGCTGTGTGTGAGCTGACAGGCTTCTGTTGTCTGCTTCTGAAAGTCTCTTATCAGTTGAGGCAAAGACTTTGATCTGCTTCGCTCATTGCTCTTGGCAAAAATCTTGCCCTACTTCTCCAATTTCCTGCTGATGGTGCAACAAACAGAATTAAGGTGGTATGAGGTTATCTGTGGGAATACTTTTCTGTTCCTGCTGGCCAGTGTTCCTGCTGGCTGGCATTGATACTTTGGATGTCCATCCAAATCAGGCTGTACCTCCTAATTTAACTCTTTGCAAGACAAATGATGGACTTAACTCCCATCTTACACCCATCTGCAGTTGGAAATTCAGAATGAGTCTTAACTTCCTGAGAGAAGTCAGTGCCATAATATAGTATCCAGTTACTTGACTAGTGAAAAACAAGCCTGTGTTGCTGAACTGATTGCTTTGTTTTTTCTGAGGTTCTATATATACCTCTTGAGAATGCAGCATCACCTTGTTCAGTTGTAATACAGAACGCTCATAGCAGCTGTGGAAGAGGCAGAACATTTATTTTCTAACTTCTAAGGAAAACATTCTTACCAAGTCAGTGTTAAACAGGGCTAGACATCAGTTGTGTATGTATTAGAAGCACTCTTCTACTGTTAACAATTTTGATTCATGAACTGTGACTTCGTCCTTTTATACCATTAATTGTCAGCAAGATCCCCAAGATTAGAGACAGCACGTGAAGGCTTTACGTTGTTTAAAGTGTTAGTAACTAATGTGCAGCAAAAATTTTCTGACTGGTGTATATAGTGTTTGGTTTACCCTCCTTCTCAAGGAATAGTCTGCTTAAACTAATGGGCAAAGTGCCTGCAAAAGTAGCTGTTGCAAACCATACATCAGAGGCTGTCATCAGATCAGAAAGCTTTAATCAGAAAATAAGGGATTGCATTTGAGCTCAAGCTTTGCTTCTAGGAAAGCTGCATTTGCAGTATAGCAATAACAGAAGCTTTGTACTGTCTGCTTGAGAAGTTCCAAAATCACTAATTTCCTGGTAGCAGGAGAACATGTCCATGCTCACTAAGTGAGTAACTACCTCTAGTGGTAGCTGTGGTGGGTGCAGCAAAGACAAGACCCCCACTTCTCTGAACTGTCTGCCCAGTGTAGTTGATGTGAAAACTCGGGCTTACCGCCTCTTGCTCAAAGCGTTCTGCACTTTCAGGGTCACTTTGTCTGTAACAGTAAATGTACAACTGCTTTGTGGTGGCATATAGATCATGGCAAGACTTCACCTTTTCTGCTCCGACATCAGTGGCTTAAGAGGCTTTTAGCTTTGTTTTTTTGCTGTCTAGACTATAGTTAGAAAATCTTCAACCAGAATTCTATAACATACCTTCCATGCAATTCAGAAACCTTTCAGTATCTTTGATACTTTTGTGTTGAGTGTCACTTTTTAATTCACAGCACTTCCAGTGTGCCAGAGTGACCCTTGATTTCAGTCTTGGGTGCAGGGATACCTGCATATCAGTCTCCAGTACTTGCTTTTATTTAAAGCTGCATCTTCTGTTCTGGAATCACCTTTTAAAGTGATACTGAATAGGCTTTTACTTATAATTTCTTGAACCTTGTGTCTTCTTTCCGTCATCCCCTTCCCAAGTTACTTTTGCAGTATTTATTAATCTGTAGGGGTTGTAGTACCTGATCCTGTACATTAATCCACCATTGGAATTACAAGCTCAGTGTGATGACTTGTAGCTTCAAGGCTGATTGCTAGAATTTGAAATTTTCCTTAGGTATTTTTGCCTGAGCTTTTGTGTCTAGTCCTGAAAACTTGTTGCAAGAAGGTACAGTTTATATATAAACCTTTGTAGATAGACTGGCTGTTAGCACGCTAATTAGCATGCTAGACACCAAAATCCTTGGGCAAGCTTGGTTATTAGAAACCTGACTTGGATTCCATGTCCTAGACTCTTGCTTCCTGGCTGTATTGATACTATCAGCGAGTGTGTCATGCTGCTGCAGTAGTGTTCTGGTAGTTTTAAACTGAGCATATGATTGAAAGCAAGATGTCTTGTTTGCTGTTGAAGGTTTTGGCCTTACACTCTGCAGAATGGCCAGTGTTCTTTGACCCCTAGAGAAGAATACAGGATGTGCATTGTTTGCGTTAAGCTGCTGAGCTACCATTAACTATCTTTATGTGTAAACTGCTCTAGTTTGAGCGGGTTTTTGTGAAGTGTGCTTTTGCACATACTAGTTCCCTTCCTAAATTGTGCACTGTGGTTATTGATCTATAATTGTAACTTAAAGTTGTAGAACTAAGCTACAGATGTTGAGTAGCATGATCTAGTCTATTCCACTGGACTGAGAAAAGGCTTGAACTAATTCACTGTGAAGTTTTTTACCTGACTAGTTAAAGCTCATTGTGACTCTGCACTGTTACTTTGCTTCCTTTTAACTGCAGGCTGTTACATTGTGTGGATGTCTTAAAATTTAGCTAATGCCTAGTGAAAGAGGTTGGGGATTCCTTGCATTGAATAGAAGTATAATCTGTTTTCATTTTTCTTTAAGTTATTCCTTATTGACTTTGGTTTGGCCAAAAAGTACCGGGACAACAGGACAAGGCAACACATACCATACAGAGAAGACAAAAATCTTACTGGCACAGCTCGATATGCCAGTATCAATGCACATCTTGGCATTGAGCAGAGGTGAGTTCAAGGAGATGACTGCTGTGCTTATGGAGGCTGCAAGATGATCTTATTTGTAAGCTTCTGAAATAATTTTCTATGAGTATGTGTGCGTATATCCCTTTGCAAGTGCTTTTCTTTTTGGCTGTGTGGCAAAAAAAAATTCTAACATCTAATTTGCTTCATGAGAGTCCAGTTCTTGCAGGCATAAGGTGGGTGTTCAGCGTACTGTTTTGATTTTTTTAAAAGATAAGCAATATTTCCATGTGCATATGTCATGGGGCTTTCACAAATAAAATGGTGCACTTTCCCAATTGTGTTGGTACCTGCTGATGCCGCTGCTAAATGGCTTGAGTTGCAATTCCATAGCCAGGAAAGGTTTTCTAAATATGGTGTTGCTCTCCATTCAAGTTAGTAAATTATTATTTATTCTTTTGCCTGCAAACAAGACTTAAAGTTCTTCTACTTCACTCACACTGTATTTTAGTTTCTGGTGTACACAACCGTAGTTGTGGCTCTGTATGTATATGTACACATTTATGTTTATATGCTTGAGCTTTACTTAATCAACAAACGTTTTTATCATCTGGATCAAAAGCATGTTGCTACTACAGTGTTGTAGCAGCAGCCCATCTCTGCTGGTACTGGGAATTCTAACATATTTAGAAATGTAGCTTGTTGCATGCTAAAAGCTAATAAACTTGTCTAGATCAAGCCAACAATGAGGCAGACAAATAATATACTCCTGTAATCAGCAGAAACCAGTTCTGCAGCTTATGGCAGGACTATTAGTGCTGCACTTAAACTGTCACTGTATCTGATCATAGCTATTCTCAATGAGCTGTTTGCAATGTTATCCATTTCTTGTAGTAATGAAGAGTATTGTCCCTTTTTCCAAATCCTGAAAATCACTTTTATCAATATGAGCTCAAATGTAATATATCCATTACAGATTTACAGAACTAAGTATTTTCTACTACAAAATAAATGAAATTAAATATTTAAACAATTAACTGGATGGGGGATGGAAACTTAATTCCTGTATTGCTTCTGAATTTACCACTGCCTTCCCAGAATTTTTTTTCATGTCATGGCCCCATATTCGTTCACTGATTCATGTTGATGATTAAAATCTGCAGTTCTAAGTGAATTAGCAAGTTTTGCAAACTGTTGTGATCTTGGTATTTTTCATCTGTCTTTGGCTGTGGTTTCATGTTACAGCTGAGATAACCTCAGAGGTAGCTGCTGTTAAAGAGGAATGAAGTAGTATTCCCTTCCCTTAGCCCTGGACTCAGCTAGGGCTTATTTGTCCCTGTGGTGAAATGGTTTAAGGAGCCAAGCTGATTTTTTTTCTGGGATGGCTCCCTGAACTGATTCTCCAAAGGGTCAGAGAGCTGGGACACAAGTTGAGAGGGTGACATGCAGGTTGTTCTGATGATTATTAGTGGTTACATTGGGTTGGCTGTAACAGAAACCATCACCTGCAACTTCTTTCCTCTTCTGCCAAGATCTGGAGGTAGATCTGTCCAGGTTCTTGCAGATTGTTCTCTATTAAAGGGAGCTGTTTTGTTCTCACTGGAAGGGAGATGTTTTACCCATACAAATACCCATATGTATAATCCTGTTTGCAATACCACTCTCTGCCTTTTAGTCCCTTGTGGGAGTAGTAGGTGCTTAGTCTTTACTGCCACCATTTCAGTACTCTTGCAGATCTGTCTGGGTGGCAGCCTATCAAATTCTTTTGATAAGGGAGGTAAGAGTAGAAAAATAACTTATTTTTCTGTCTCCTGTTGAGTAGATGTCAGTGGCAGAGGAAAAGTCTGATTCTACAAGAGCTGGGAAGAAGCAACTTTGCCATGAAGGGGAAAAAAAAACATGGAGCATTTTTTCTACTTCAGTGAACTGCACTAGCCTTAGTAATCATGAAAGCTGTGTAGCAAAGTATGATGTTGTTTGACTGAAGTGCTGATCTGGAGCATATGCAGTGCAGAAAATGTTTGAAGCCTCTTAGATGAGTTTGCTTGCAAATTCTCAGTGACTAAGTCTGTGGATAGATAACTTTGGAATTCTATAGCTGCCTTGAAACTGCCTTGCTGTAAGAAGAAAGCAGAGGCACCTCTAATACATGCACCTTTCTAGATATTTCTTGTCCTTTAAAAATAATGGAGGAACTTCAGGAGTGAGGAAATAGGCCCCTTTTTTTGGGCTACATGTTCAGTATTGTTCCCAGATTGAGGCAAGGTTCAGGGAAAACTCCTGATTAACTTCCTTAATGAAGTTAAGGCTAACAACATATATCTCTCACAATGCATTCTGTGGTTCCTGCAGGTAAAACTCGTTTCTCTTCAAGCTACCTAATTAAATGGGAAAGACATCTAATATTTAATTTTTATTTTCTAAAGCTTTTGTTTCCCACATTATTCTAATGTAACTGCAGATAGAAGCTTACACACAGAATGCCTACTGACTGGCTTGAAAAATGAGTAGGATCTCCTTCCTGCTTGTGAAGACTTGTTACATGTCTGCCAGTGGAATCCTGAACACCTAGATGTCTTAGCTGTGTTAGAAAGAGACCTTCCTTTGCACCAAAGCTTAGGTTTTATTCTGTAATTATAATTTATTTATTTAATTTTACTTTTGAATGCTTGCACCATTTGGAATAAAGTATGAAATGCCAAATGTTCTTTGTCTTTCTGCAGTCGTCGAGATGACATGGAGTCTCTAGGCTATGTATTGATGTACTTCAACAGAACCAGTCTGCCTTGGCAAGGATTAAAGGTAGGTGTTATGTTGCTTTTTCTCCCTCCCACTCTTCCTTTTTTTTTTTTTTTGAGTATTGTGCTTCTGCCTGCTGGTTTGGATAGGTGGTTTTGTTTAACGTTTAGCTTCAGTTATACAAAGCACCTTTTCCCAAGACATTGTACTTATAGAATGTAAAAGAAAGGTTCTTTCTGCTTTTCAGGCAGCAGGCAAAATGTGTATTGTTTGCCTGTCTTAAAATTTATGTTAAACAATAGCTTACATCATCTTTTGCAATTTATTATTGTCCTGTTACAGGCTGAGGTCCTCTTTGGGAAGTAGAAAATAACATTGTTAGTGGCTTTTTGAATTGCTGTAGAGAGCAAGGAAATAATCTCTGGCCCAGCAAGCTCAGTTTCAGTGAAATCTTCAGTCCAGTTAATGGTATGACTGAGTAATTATTAGCTGCAGCAGACTTGTTTCAAGTATTGTCATGTATGGTAGCCAAGTACGAGCATGGCAAATATTTCTTACTTGTTACATAGACTTCAGTGATTTGTTTTTGTGTTTTAATTGTTTTTCTTCCTGTGTGTGAGTGTTGTGTAACTGAATGGTGTTGCAGCTGCAAGTTTTCTAAACAGGCAAGCAGCTTGTGAAACACTAGAACTCTTCAGCTGCAAATGAATGTAATGGCTGCTCAGTGAAACACAGGCAGCCCTTGAATGGGATACTGAGTGGGAATTAATAGAACTTTGGCAAATGGAAATGCAAGTCTGGTCTGTTTAATGGACAAAAGCATCAGCCAGAACTCCATGAGCTGTGCCATGTGATGGAAGCATTAGACTGCGACAAATGGTATTAAACTGTGTCCAAATCTTAATACCAGATTGACCTTCATTCTCTTTGCAATAAGAGTGTGGGACTTGGAGATTTCACATAAAATACTTATGGTTGACCAAAGGATTTTTGTAATTTTTTTTTTTGCTACTGTCCTTGTTAATCCAGTGTTGCACAATATCTCTTATATTGTGACCTACATGTTCCACAGGCTGCAACAAAGAAGCAAAAGTATGAAAAGATTAGTGAAAAGAAAATGTCCACTCCTGTTGAGGTTTTGTGTAAGGTAAGAGTTTCCAAATTATGTCATACTGTGAAATGGAAGTTATTTTTTTCCTGTTTTAAAACTAGTGTCAATATATTAGATACTCGGCAACAAATGCCATGTGAGACTAATACTTTCTGGTGGCCATGGTTGCCTTGTGTTTGGCCACACAACAAGACTCTGCAACAGGGCAGGCATTCACTGCTGTTCCTTGGTGTAGTTCATGCCACTGTCATTCCAGCTCTTGGTGACTGTTGGCTGTGCTAGCTCTCCAGCTCTCTTAGGTGTGGCTTGTTCATATTTTCAGCTCTACTGGGAAAGTTGTACATGTGCCTTCTTGGATAGGTAAAGCCAAGGTAGAGCTGTATAGCTTGCCCATTAATACTCACTTCTGCCTCTTCAAGATTGCTCAGATTGTTTTCTGTATTTCAAGTAGAGGCTGTACTGGAAGTGGATATCAAGTGATCTTTAAAACCTTGTTGCAGAGTGGTATTTTTCCAATACTGTCCTTCCCAGTGCAGTCCTTTGGGTCTTAAGATTTCTCTTGAGGTGTGGCAGCCACATGCTTGTTAACAAAGCCCTTGAGAAATGTGATAGTTTTTGCACATTAAACTGCAGCACCAGGTGTTGCACTTCCAGTTGTGCACATTTATAAATGCTCACAGTCTAACAACATCTCCCAGGCTGCTGAACTGTTACACCCTGTGTTTTTTTCTGGTAGCACAGCACTGTGCTGTCTGCTATTACCTATTTACACATAGGCTTTAATGTAGCATTACATGTATAAATATGTAAAAGCAAGGAATCTTTGAAAGAAGTCTTCATGGTTTAAATCTTCACACTTAGCAGTGGTAACTGACCTTGGCCTCTAGTATGCTCAAGTAGATCATCAAGGAAACATGAGTGGAGTCAGTTAAAAGACAATTACTAATTTCAGAAACCTAGTTAATAAGAACTAGATTTGGTTAGGATTAATGAGGTTAAATATGCTGTATGATGAAGATTTTGGTAGCAGAGGACTTGTGATCGCAACACATGCATCAGGTAACGATTCTGGGGAAGGAATGAGTACCTGGTAACTTGCTGATTTAATCCACTTTCTGAAACACAGAATAAATAATGAGGCAAAGTGGAATTTACACATGAATCTTCAGCCAGTTTTTATCTGCCATTATAGTCAGTAATACAGCCTTTTGCCTTCTTATAGGGTTGTTAGCTTTTTGCTGCAAGCCATGGCTTGATTAACACTGTTGATTTACAGGGATTCCCTGCAGAATTTGCCATGTATCTGAACTACTGTCGTGGCCTGCGCTTTGAAGAGGCACCAGATTACATGTATCTGAGGCAATTATTCCGTATTCTTTTCAGGTCAGTTTCAAAGTGGAAAAGTACAGAAATTTGTCAGCCTTTTATCAGTTAGTAACTACTCTATGGGACTTGCACTGCAGAAAACTGCTCTGTATGTGTGTGATTTAGGAAGTTTTTCTGGGACTTTCAGATTTTGAAAAGCTGTTTAAAGGACCTGAAAAATATTGTTCAAAATAAAAAGGTTTGCTTGGTTTTGAGTTGCATGGTCTGACCACTAATGGTAGACTTAAGCCCATGTTTCAATTTCTGTATCTAGTAGCTTAAAAAGTTGACCCCTTAGCAGAATTGTTTGAAGCTCATGTTTGGAGGTTGGTGATGGAACTAGCAGTGGTGCCCTGGAGATGGATTTCAGTGGAGGGGAATAGTCCTGTTTCATTGAAATTGTTAGAGAAACCAGAATACAAACTAAACCTTGTGGAGTGATCAGCATCTTGTCAAAAGAAGAACTGTTTCTGATCTGTCAAGAGTCTCCCTCCGGGTTTCTGGAATCCAAAGCAATTATTATTTGATGATCTACAATACTGCAGTCTCTCCATGAAACTATATATATTTTAAAAAATAATCTGGGAGCCTTAGTGCAGACAAGCAGATTAGCTGGCTTGGGAGGAAGTGCTGCTTCTACATACGCAGACTCCTGTGTAAGCAGTGAAGAAAATGCTACTTGATGGTATTTGGACTTGCTTTGGGAATCCCTTTAAGTTAATAATACTTAGCATTTATATACCACTCAATCTCCAAAGCAGCTTACCAAAAGAGTTAACCTCTGGTTCTGGTTTTTCAACAAACTCTTGGCATTTGCAGTAAGGAAGATATGATGTGTTACATTAAAGTATTTCACTTTTTTTTTTTTTTTTAGGACCTTGAACCACCAATATGACTACACATTCGACTGGACAATGTTAAAGCAGAAAGCAGCACAGCAGGCAGCCTCTTCCAGTGGGCAGGGGCAGCAGGCCCAAACCCCCACAGGCAAGCAAACTGACAAATCCAAGAGTAACATGAAAGGTTAGTAGCCAAGAACCAAGTGACGTTACAGGAAAAAAAAAATTACACTAATTTGGACAATGTCAGCAATTTAAGTGTTAGATCAAGGAGGTGGTTTAAAAAATGTATTTGGCTGTTAATTTAAAGAGCAAAAACAAAAGACGTCCTTGGAGAATTTGACTACTAACTTTATACCAAAATGTCCTTGTTCTTCATACCATTTCTTCTGGGGATGTTGGGTCATTTTAACCACTGCATCTTTTGCTCCCACATTAACCACTTTCCAAAAACAAGAAACTGACTTGGTGTTGGGAATGTGACATTTTTATTTATTTTTATGTATATATATACATATATGATATATATTTATATATATAAAAATACATTAAGCAATCCAAAATCCTAGACCTAACACTTCTTAAGGGATAATTCTCATTAACTAGGCCAGGATCTAGAGACTTTGGGTTCTACTCTGTTCCAGCTGGTAATAGTGCTCTGGGTTTGCTTCTGTTGTATGCTTCAAACATTGGGAACAGAAAATTGTGAGTGATCTGGCTTCTTCCAGTGGTTTGGGTTTACACTGAAACATTTGGTCCAGAGTTAAAGGAAAGGACCAAGGAGCTCAAAATACCTTCCCTAAATCACTGAGTAACCCTAAACTGCTGTGGATGGCCAAGTCACAATTTTCTGAAGTATCTGGATGCTCTGGTGTGGGGCTTCAGGTTTCTTCACTGTTTTTAATGTTCTTATGTTATGGTTTTAAGGGGAAATGTTGTGAAATGTTCAAGATGTAATTGTGTTCAAACTGAAAACTGAGTTCTGAAAAGAAACATCAAATTATTTTTAACATTCTAGAAGCTTTTTAAAATTTTTGTGATGTGAATCTGCCAGTGTTAGTCTAGTAGGTCTCCAGAATTAAGTGATTATTACAGCCAGTCTTGTAATGAAACTGATCTTCAGATGAGCTGTGGATAAAATTTAAGCTAAAATTAAGTTGAGTCAGGCTAGAGAAGCTACATTTTAAGTTATTGCTGCTGAGATAGCCTGTTGAGGTATTGCTGCTGTTTGCCACTCTTCGGTGTGTCCTTGTTGTGGTTATCATATGTATACAATTACACTTAACATGGCAGACTTGGCAGTCAAAGAATTGCAGAAATGTTTACAGGAAACTTACCATTGTTTTTCATGTATTGTGGCAGCATTCAAACATGACCAGGTTGCTTTTGTCAAAACACCTATCAAAAAATACAACACTTACTCATATTTTTGGGTGCAGTATAATACCTGCTGATCTTTCCAAGCCTCAATCTGAAATGGTTTCTTGAAGAAAAAAGCTTTCATAGAATACCATTAAATGTCAGGGTCTTTGTGACAGAGAGAGTCCCAACTTGTTTTGCTGGAGCCAACAGGTGTTATGACACTGAAGGCTTCTTCAGCTGGAACTCCAGTTCATAGCAGGCTCGGTGATTAAGCACTCAGGCTTAGATTGCTTCCTGAAATACACAAGCTCTGACTGGAGTGCAGACCCACTACTGCATTCAGCCCAATGTCAGGGTGTGGAAAGGTTGGCTGTTAGAACAGTAGGAAATAATGTGAGCAAACTTGCAGATTCTTCACAACGACTCATGTTTAAAGTGAAGGTCTTCCCATAGCTGATGGTCTGTAAATGGATGCTGCCCTGAAAATCAAGTTGTGTGCATTTGAAATATTACTTTGATAGTGAGGCATTCTGAGATGCAATGTGCCACTTTCCTGGCTCAGGTGGTCCCTGACCAAGAGCTATTCTGTAAGTGGAGAAGAGGTCATTATAATGATTATCTGCCTTCAATTTCTAGTGAGGTTTTAGTGACAGAGTGCCAAGCTGCAGCTGACTGACAATGAGTAACGGGGAGACTGTCTTCCAGTTGAACCTAATAGACCATTTTTGTTTCCCAGTGGACCTGCCTCATCACTTCCCTTTAGTAATAAGGCCCATGGCTACAGCTATAGAGAAGCTGTTGTTTTTCCAGCAGTATTTCATTGGCTCTTGCAGGAGTAACAGTCTTCTGGGGGAGTGGCTCCTCCTCTCCCCTCCCATGGTGTGACCTTTGGATTGATCAAGCTGTAATGTCAGCAGAGCATTAAAGTAGTGCTTGTCAAACATCTGAAGATTGCCTTGTTTCCTAAAAAAGTTAGCTTAGGCACTTCATCAAAGTAAAGATTACAGATTTCTAAAATCCTGTATGCCTTTTTGTGGGAAATACTGCCTGTTAATGAAGATTTTCTGAAACCAGCTAAGCTCCAGCAGGAGGCTTCATGGCTTATATGTTATTGTCACATGGAAGATTAATTAAATAGCTGGTTTATTTTTTTCCAGAGTTCAGTTAAATTCGCATGAACTTGCTGTAGCAAAGGCTATGCTGAAATGGCTTAAAAGACTTCATAGTATTGAGTTCTACACCTCTGGTAACTGTATCCAGTTTAACAAGACTACTGGAAAAAGCAGTTTATAGTGCATTTATTGGTTACAAATTTGTTACAGTGTACAAATTGGTTACAGTTTACTCTATGAAAGTGCAAGTACTGTTGAATATGTGCATCTTGGGAGTGGAGTAGAGCAGGGGTGTGAAAAATTAATTCTTTCTTAAACATCCAGAGCCTTACACTACTTAGATCATTTGGACAGCATGCTGATTTATAGATATTCCTGGCTGCTTTAAATAGGATCCATATCAAACTATTTCACTGGGCCCTATTGAGCAGCTGTTCAGGCTGAATATTCTGTTTGGTTCCAGCATAGCCTGTTCTGTCAGTGGCCTTTTTTCCCTGGGTTGTTGTTTTTTTTTTTCTTCTTCTTTTTTGCCTTTCCCTCCTTGGAACCCTGTGCAGTGTCTTTTGTAACAGCAAGATCAGCTGGTTTTGAACTTGGGAGAGGTGAACTGTTTCAACAGACAGAGCTTCTCTGCTGACTCTGGGAAGTTTGCCTCTTGGTTCTTGACAGTGCAGCAGTTGTTCAGGTGTGATTTGTAGCAGTACTTACAGTCAGCTACTCTTAGTCATAAAACTGACTCAAGCAGTACACCTCCAAGGTAAAGTCCATCAGTTCCATTTCTGAGGGTTGTTTTTAATTCCCTTCAGTATGGAGTCCTGTAAGCCTGTCAGCAGTCCCATTAGCATTCACTGGATGCCTGTGGTCATGGCAGTATTTCTCAGAACAGACTTAGTTCACTACTTGAGATCTACTCCCTGTAGAGTTGGGCATTCTCTTGCCCATAATAACTTGCATTTGAGGTGTTCTAACAAATAATCACCATATAATGTCCTTTGTCCTCAGGTTCAGGATCTTATATTTATTTGAAACATCCAGGCTTCTACAGCAATGGGTTGATCTGCTTCCACACTGGGAGCAGACTCTTTTGTTGACTTAGTTTTGGCAGCTTTAATGGAGAAAGTGGTTCAAACGATGAATCAGTGTTCACTGCTGAAAACACTACATGGAAAAACAGTGTAACTTTTGGTTGTATGCATCCAGTAAGGGCTCTGGACAACTTTAGGCCACTGGACCTAAGGAGTCACTGGGGGTCTGTGAGAATTTGCACTCAAGTAGGAATGGCTGTCTTAATTCTGGTGCAGGATTTTTTTATTTATTTTTTAGAATTCCTACTGCTGCATAAAGAGAATTGTCCTTCAGTGCATTAAGATTGACTTCAAACAAAGCTATTAAATCTCTTCTAAATTACCTGTACCCTACTCTGGAAGAGTTGAAGCTGCTTTCTGGGTACTATCCAGATACATTTTTGATTGAATGTCAGGCTATGTTTAAGACTTGTTTGCACTTGCTTTTCTCTGGATGACAGCACAAGCTATAGCTGAGGTCAGCTTTGTCTGTATTTCACTCTGAAGAGATTTCTGTTGCAAAAACTCAGAGCTGTTACTCAGATGAATTCCTACATCAACAGGATACCATGCTGCTTGGAGGGCATCCAGAACGGAAACTTGCTTGGCAAAGTAGCCTTTGCTTGAGACTCCTGTTACCCTTTAAAGCACAGTGCTACTACCTGAGTCACCAGAAATGAGTGTGTAAGCAGTCACTTGAAGACTGGCTTAGCTTGCAGTAACTGGTTCTTTGAGATCTGTGGATGTATTCCTTTTCTCTCCCTTTTCCACAATGTCTCAAGCTTGTAATTTGGAGTTCTGAACTCCAAAAGAATTGTTCTGGATGATCCACCTCCCCTGTCACATGGGCTGTTTGACTTGTCCTTCCAAGGACAGAAGGTTTGCTGGGTTCCTAGTCACTGTCAAAGGTTCCTGCTTCTGTTGTTACTGCCCAGAGCATTACACGTGTGTGTGTGTGTGTGTGTAATGAGCACCAGTTACTGTAAGGTAAGTTATTCCTGTTCCTTTTCGTTCTGTGTGTGTGACACTGCTGTTCTGTCTCTCTGAAAAGGACCACTGCAATCAGCTGACAGTTTGACATTGAAGGATATAAACACGAGACATTGCAGACAAGTAGAAAACAATCCTATGAAATTACATCCTGCTTCCTAGTGGCAATAACATGTCTGTTGGTCTGAGTTCCTATTTGAAGAATGTGGCATCCAGCTGGTACATAAGCCTGTTTTCCAGCACAGCAGTAGGTGTGAGAGAGAGGTGTGTGTTTGAGCTAAAGGGTGGTGGCAAATGCTGGTTAGCTTTGGAAATGGACACCAGGAGCTCTGAAGTTCTGAGACAGAGCAGCATTTTCCCCTTTGAATGACCATAACTGATGTTGAATTCTCCTGCTATGAAGGCTGTTTCTCATTTTCATCCTGTATCAGTAAGTTGCCCTTGTGTTTATCTTGCAGGTTTCTGAGCATGGCGAGGATGGGACAAAGCAGAGCAGATTGGAGCAGGACTTGTCACTCCCCAAATCCTAGAAATTTTAGTTCATACGTACACTTGCCAGTGGCTGTGGGCAACCATTTACTTGGTGTAAAGAACTTAATATCAGTAAAAACTGGCTCTGGGCAGTGTCAGTGATGCTGCACTTTGAGTTGTAGCAGCTGTAATTGTGAATATTACTGAGATAGTGAAACATGGTGTCCAGTTTTCTATTGCATTTTTTTCAAGTGGAAAAGTTAACTAATGGTTGACACACAAGTGGAGAAAATTGTGCATATGCCAATTTTTGTTACCTTTTTACTTTGAACTACACTGCTTATGAGATCTCATTGTTTTGGAAGAATGGCATGAACAGTCTTCAGCAACAGTTGTGATAATTGTAAATGCTCACAATTGTGCACTCTTTTCTGGTTATTCCTCCCTGGGTTTTGAAAGTTGTACACTTAAAACATTCTTAAAGTTGTTGGCTTCTATGTGCAACATACCAAGCCAGCTGACATGGTAGTAACCAAAGATTCCAGTTTTTAAGCATATGAAAGACTCTGCCTGCTTACCTGTGCTAGAAATAACAGCATCTAAAGTGAAGACTTAAGAGAAACTTAGCGACTACTAGATAATCTTTAGGACTCTGCATTAACTCTATAATGTTCTTGGTATAAAAGGAAAAACAGCATATTTGTCACAAAATTTAGTTAACATCTTACAACTGAACCTGTATGTAAGTTGCTTAGATAAATGTAATCACTGTAAACATCTATATGATCTGGGATTTTGTTTTTATTTTGAAGCGGGAGCTTTTTTGTTTACAAGTTCATTAAAAACTAAGAACTGTTTCTGTAAGGAAATGAGATTTTTTTTTTAATTTGCCTTGTTAATTCAGTTTAAGAAATCTACATTACCCTGTTTTTAAACCAAGTTTCAAGGCCATTTGTTGAGCAAAAGAAGTCATATTTCTTTCTAAATCATTTTAGATTTAGTGTTGTAACTCTTCCTCATTTTGTTTTTAAATAAATTTTGTATTTTTTCCTTGAGGGGGAAGGGGCAGTCTTGCATTTTTATAACTTGTTGTTTGAGACCAGCCCTCTGTACTCAGATTTAATTTTTTTAAAACCAAGTGGCATCTTTTGCAGACCTGGTATTGGCAGCCTCCCAGTGTTGCCATGTCCTCTATCGGCTGGACTTCCTTGTGATTGCTAGTTTTGAGAAAAATTTGAATGGAGTATTTGGATGGTTTTAAACCAAGGCATTTTCTTTCAAGTTCTTGTGAAGTGGATATGACCAGATTTACTCTTGTTCTTGGGGACAGCCTCACACCATGCAGAATTCACATTGGTTACTGCCCCAGGCTGTCTTCCTTCTCACTCCTATTCTAGCCCAGCTGAAAGAAAGAAATACTTTTATTGCTGGTAATTCTTTAACAGTGTAATTTATTCCTTTATAGCATGTCAGAATAAATTAAAAAAATGTCTGAAAATGCTGCCAGATGCCTATTGTGTAAATGTTGTTTGTATGTTAGCTTTTTAGACAGTTTCCATGCATGTAGCAGAGTTCCTGCTCACAGTTCATATTTTTACTGTTTGAAAAGGTCTTTCATTTTGAAAAACATTTCTTCAAGACCATAATACCGACACTGTGTACTCTGTCATCATGGAGCAGTAATTTGGATCAAGGCCACACTCTGGTGCAGTCACTATGCATATTCCCTCTACGAGAAGGATCTGCCCTGAGAAGATGTTAAACTTTATCTGGAGAACATTGTGTGCTAATAAACATTTGTATGGGTAATCTGGGAGTACAGGGAGGCAAAAAGTCTGCTGGGCTTCAGAGATACTGGTGCACGTTTGGAACCTTCTGAGACAGAGTGGTTGGTGGTCTCTGTTACCTGGAAGGAGGAAGAAGAAATGTAGCTCATTCTTCTGGCTAGAATGTTCTTGTAGGCTCTTGGGTATTGTCCTACCTGAATAAGGATGCTTTACAAGCCATGCCTCATGAAAACTGGCTTGTTTCTAAGAACCTGGTACCTAGAGTACTGTGTTGTGTCCTGACATACAAGTTCTCCTGTCCAGGCAATGCATCTGACAATATGCATTGGCAGAAGGGGAAGAAGCATCAATGAAATGCTGGCTTGGCAGCTGTTTTCAGAGTGGCTGCTTGGAATTGTTTTGTCACCACTTTTCTTGCTTTGACATGAGATATTTAAAAGTCAGAGGAAGTAATTTGGTTTCAGGAGAAATTAATTCCTCTGACTGTTAAATTTACTCATGACTTTGAGGAGGATTGGCGAATTTTAGAAACAAAACTGCCCTTGTTGAGCACTGCAAGCAAGAACAGTTTGTGTGCTTGGAGTGTCAAAATGTGTTGGTTTGCAGTTCTCACAACTTGCAAGCCTTGTTCTATGGAGGATCATGGAGTCCCAATTAGTATTTTAGACATTGTGTGTTAATAGTTTACTTCTGCACAGAGGTATGAGCTTGGAACAGTCAGCTGTGTCCTGCTGCTTTGCAGAAAAACAGACTGCACCAGACATGCTGAACAGTGAACGAGATGGCAACCTTCCTTAAAGAGATGCTGTGAAACTGAATGCTCACTTACTGTATAATCTCTTTGGTTTGTAACAAAGACTTAAAACTGAAAGTATTAAAAACTGTGTGGATCTTGACTTCTGGTTGCAGCTCTGCAAAGGTTTGGTGTTGGGAGGTCTGTTTATTACAGTCCTGATGAAAAGTCAAACTTCTGCAAGCAATTGTAGGCCCTTTACAAGCAGTTACTGTTATAAAAGGGACCATGAAGTGCAAGAACTGCAACCTCATGGAAAATGCTAGAATTCAGGTGGTAACGTTTGGCTGTGACAGCAACTTCTCAGTCATCTTACTAAGCTGTGAACAGTTTCAAACCTCCCTACAACAACTGAGAGGTGTCCTAAGGCCACCTTTTAAAGGCTTGCTGAAGTTGGAGCATGGAGCACTTGTGTGCACAGCATACTGCTTCCTTGCTGTTAGCCTATTTAAGCTATTCCTTGTTACAAGCAATTGAGATCCTTTCTCTTTTCTCCCATAAAAGGCTCTGAAAGAAGGACAGACTGCTTGAGATTTCAGTTGTTAGTAACATTAACAGCATCACACTCACTGCCTTGCCTGCTGTTCTGTGTTGGGAATTGGTAACAGGTAATGAATTCAACCCCTGGCTTTGTTGAAAACTCAGTCTCTGAAAGCCAGGTACATTTTTGGCAGGTGTCTCAAGCCTGTCTGGTGTGTGCCATCCTAATTTTTTCCACTGATTTCCATTCAATTGTCTGGGGATTATGTGTTGATCTGCTCTGCTGTTTTCTGTGTGTCTCTCGGGTGGCTTTTTCAGGTGCATTGCTTTCAACTTGCAGGAACTTGCACATGCTCTGTGGGCTGGTGAGGGTGCCGAGGTCATAGCTGTGCTGGTTTGAGCAGGAGGCTGGTTTAGATGCCTCCCTCTAGTCCCTTTCACCTGGAATTTTCTCTGATCCCAAGTTTGCTTTTTTGCATAAGGCTTTAATTTCCCATGACAACATTCTCCAGAAGATTTGTTGCTTAGCTAGTTCAAACAGCCCCAGCTGCTCCTTACTTAATTGCAGTGAAGCAATCATGATTTCATATCAGCTTGATGTTGTAACACAAGTTTATGACCATGGCAGGCTCCAGACAAAAAGGAAAAGTGGGCTGGGAGGAAGAGCTGTCTGCTCCGAGCATTAATGCCTCTGGAAACAAGGCAAGGAAGTGCCCACCCTCCTAATTGAGCCTGAGTGGAAGGATTACGTCCATGGTATGTTCTAATGTGGAAATGGCTCTTTAATGTAATCCTTGTCATCCAGGGCTAAACAGGAAGGGGGAGAGGGTGGAACCAGGTCTGTATGCAAAGAATTGAGATGGTCAATCTCAACCTTGTGCCAGGACACAAGGATGTTCATCATTCTCAACTGCATTAACAAAGCTTTTCAAAATAGAGCCAGGACTGTGTTGTCCTTAGCCATGAAGGTGGGTGTTAAACAACAGCATGTCCAAAACACAGGGATGTGTCCTTGCGTTTAAAGGAACCACAGGAGGTTTAGCTGCTTTGCCAAGCTCTGTACTAAAGGTATGAAATGTTTTAAATTAAGATACATGAAGCAAAAATTCACATTAGTAAGAAATTCTCAGATACAACTGTTGCTAGTGCTGAATTCAGGTAGCTGGAAATGGGAGGGGCTAAGGGGTGTTCTCACACGAGCCTAAGGGTGTATAGATTTTGTCCACAAATAACTGAAAGAGCAGGAGCTCCATTTTCAGAGAACAGCTAGGCATTTTGGTATCAGGGGCTGCTTCTGGAAGTACCTGAGTGCAGTCAGCCCTAACTGTTCTCTTTCTCCTCCCCTCCTCAGGAGCCTTTGTTCCTGTTGATAGTGGATTGTTTTTTGTAAACACAGCTGGTCTTAACTTCATTTCTTTCCCTCCCTGAGTCTGAAGGATAGCACCAGTCCATGTAGCTGACAGTGAAGCTCTTCCAGAGCTGCTGTGTGCTCTGGTAGTGTGCTGAAGAGCAGGCTGCTGGCTCCATTTACTGCTCCCTGTTCTCTGCTACCTTTGAAATAGTAGTGAGCCTTGAGCTACTCTGCAGATGACAGACTTTGAACTCTTTTTTGAATAAAAGCAATCTGAGATGATCAGAAGACCAGGAAGGAGTGTATTTGCTGTTGTACAGGGTAGACTGGCTTTTGAGCTTTCCTTGTTGCAGTCAAAGGCCCTGTGTGTAATTACTGGGCCTTATTCTTTACAGCCCTATAAATACACAGGGCAGGTGCTTGACTCGGCACAACTCAGATAACCAGTGAGGTGGGGCAGTGGTACCTGCCTGACTCAGCTGTGCTTTGTGGGACATCATGGTCCACCAGACCAGGGGCACAAGGAACAGATCTTGCCTTTCCCTTCCTCACACCCTGGGTGAGTCCCTCCTGTGTTGCTGTGGCACGGACCGATGCCAAAGCAGCGCAGTGGGACTTTTCCAGACAAGACAATCAGATGTGCTTAACTGAGAAGCCCTGCAGTTTAAGGCTAGTCTCCTCAGCTGAGCCTCACCCTGATGTCCATCTGGTTGGCCCTGACTGCTGAACACGCTTCTCTCCTGGTTTTTGTACAACTGGTAACACTGCAGCTTAGCACTGTGGGGAATCTTAAAGGTCCATGAGCCCAACTTTATAGGCCTGCAAGGACTGATGTTTCACAAGTAGGTACAGTGAGCTGACCCCAGGCCCACCCCGGGGCTTGCAGCTGGCTCTGGTGTTCAGCAGCATTTTCTCATGGCTGCCTGCAGCTGGACCAGGCTGACTGCCTCTGCTGATAAGGATTTGCCAGATCTTCATCTGGTGGCAGCTGTAGGCAGAGCTTTGCCCAGGCAGAGAGGAGCCAGGAAGTGTTTTCTTGCCTCAATATATAGGCAGGTAGGCAGTGGAGGAGTAGAGCAGAGGGTTACAGCTAAAAGCTGGTGTAAGTCCTTTGAGCTGAGAAGGCAGCAAATAGATTGATTCTCATTTGCTGAAGGCCTCCCCCTGGCACAGCTCTGGCTTGTGCTGAGTTTGTTCCTCCTCAGTGGCTGCTGGTGTGGCAGCAGTGGGTGTTGGGCCAGGACTGTTTGCAGCAGGCGTGTCTGGGTCAGGGTTACCTGGGGGTGAAAAGCCTGCAAACAGCATCGGAAGTGTTTGCACAGTGGAGTGTGTCTTCATGTTCCTTTGGGGGTGGCACTCGTGTTAGGGTAACTCCTGCTGCATGGCACTGTTTGAACAGCAGGTACGGCCAGAAATTCCTGCTGACTCACATGCTGGAAGTGCCTGCCTTCCTTCCTGAGACCCCTTTCTTCTGGGGGGGAAAGGCAAGGAGCCCAGCTGTGGCCATTCTTCCCTTGGGCTGCACAGGAAGCATTAATTGATGGCTTTTCTTAGATGGGGCTGGTGCTACAATGGCCCTGCTGGGCTGCTCGTGTCCAGGTAACCGAGGAGGCTCAACAAACCAAACCCTGTTTGTGTTGCCCCCCGGCGTGGGAAGGTGCTGCTGGGCTGCAGCTGAGCTGACACAGCCCGGGTAGGTTCCCGGCTGGCTGGCCTGGAGCTGTGAACAAATCCCATAAACTGATTATGGGTGTAAGTCACTGCTCAATGACCTTTCTCCCTCTCACTGACAAGTTTTTTACCTCGACCTTCCCTGTAGCTGCTGGCGGGGGCTTCCAGCCGTGGAGCAGTGCAGGTGGGATGGGAGCTGCGTGTGGAGCCAGCCAGGGCTGGCTCATGTGCCAGCAACCAGCAGGTCCTGCCAGAAGCTGGCAGAATGTTCCCAGGAGGCAAAGCACAGGCTTTGGAAGTTGATACTGATTGGAAGTGGCTTGTTTTTGCTTCCCAGCGTGCTAACAGCTCTCAGGGGCTGATCTCTGCTTTGTTCAGCCTTTCCCAGTGAAGGACCCCTGCTCCCAGCCCAAATCCTGTGTCTCCCAAAACCTGAGCTGCAGGCAAAGGTAGGGAGCTGCATGGGCAGGATCCCTTCAGTGGCTAAGGAGAAGTGGAATCATGGCACTGGATGGACTGGCTCAGTTGTGTCTGGGCAGCTCTTCCTGGGTTGGCTTTTCTGAGGAAGGAGTTGAACATAGGTGACAAGGAACACCTGGGAGTCCCTGGGACACATGCTGTAGGGTGTGTTTGAATGTATGGCCCTTTGCAAGGGGGGGAGCAGGGGGAGGATGGAGTTACTCTAACACAAGCCAGGTTCCAGTGCCAAGATCATGCAGGCAGCTGCCTGCTTCTCATTCCTAGAGGACTCCAGTGTGTCCCCTGCCTTGGGAAGTCCCAGGGTAGCTGCCCAGTCCCTGTCCTAGTCTGCTGATAATGGGAGAGCCCAGCACCACCTGCTTGCTGTCCACCCACCTTCTCCCCTGCCCTGCTGTTCCCAGGGTTCAGCAGCCAGGCAGTCCATGAAAGCAGAGCTGATTCCACTCTCCTCGCTGGGGTTGCTGGGTGACTGGTAAACACAGCACAGGCAGCAGTGGGGGCCAGCTGCCCTTCACCTCCCCTTCCTGGAACTGGGGCACAGCTGTCCTCGATGGAGCTCAGCAGCAGTGAGGGACCTGGCTAGAAGGGCAAAGAGCCCCATGGCTGGGACAGGGTGAGCCCCAGCTCAGCCAGGTATGCAGCATGCCCTGGTGACCCTCTGCAGGCCTCCTGGCCTGAGCCCAGGGAGCCAGGGGGCTGTTGGCTGAAGGCAGTAGCTCATTTCTTACCCCAGCCTTATGTCTGGCTGCCCAAAGTAGCTCCACTGCTGGAGCAGCCATGTGCTGAACCTCCCTGGGGCTGGAGAGCCCGAACCAGAGTCCCAGAGCTGCAGCATCCCCTTGGGCCATGCTGCCTGTCAAACACCCAGGCTGCAGCAGCTTCCCTGTGACCTCTAGGAAGAAGTATAAATACAAAGACCATAGAGCAAGCAGGGCATGGACAAGCCTATTACACTCTTGGATCTTTTGTGCATGACATGAGGGCTTGTGTGGATTGTGGTGGAAAACCTGCAAAGTTCTAACGTGTGGTGGGCTGCAGTGGGGCTGTCGCCTCCAGTGCTGGCAGCCTGTGCCTCTGGCAGGGAATGGGAGAGGAACATGGTGCCAGAGTAATTCTGCTCCTCTAAATAGCTTGCCAGCTGCTGATGCTTGTTAACATGGCTGAGCCCTGGTCCTCAGGGAATGTAGAGTACTTGGGATCGGTGTTGCAAGGGGAGCTTTGTGTGATGGGAAGGAATCCCAAACCCTTGGGAACACTTTCCAGGAAAGAGGTGCTTGTGCCCAAATCCCGTTTCTGGAAGGGCAGGGCAGCCTCCTGTGTGGATCTATGGCTGCTTTTATTCTTGCCGCAGTAATCGAGAGCTGGGGCCGAAGTCCTGATCCCAGCCTCTGTGCCAACATCCTGGGAGCCAAAGGCTGAACCAGCTCCATGTCAAAGAGCCTCTTTGTCATCTCTTCAGCTGCCCTGGAGCTGGCGGCTGGCGTCTGCAGGGTGTTGCCCTGGTTTAGAGACTTGTATGTCTGCTTTCCAGTTCAAAAGCCTTGGCCCGGCCCAGAGCACAGTCCCACCTGCACCCTGCTCCACTCACCCTGGTGTTGGGGAACAGCCACCAGCATCGGGGCTGCATGGGGGCAGCTGCTGCTGAGATGGTACCAAAACTGCTGTGGCAGCTCTGTCTGCTCCCAGCCTGCATGTAAGCGTGCCTAGGGGGATGGGAAAGCTGAGGGATGTCCTGGGCAAGGCTGGCTCTGTGTGGAGCTTGTCTTGCTGTCCTCGGGTCTGCCACCTGCAGCTGAGCCCCAGCAGCCTCTATAGGAAAAACCCCAGTTTTGGTAACCCCCCTATGGATGATCTTAGGTGAACAAAAAGCAGCTGAAGCCTTGAGATCATCCTCATACCTGGCTGCCAGTGTTGTGACAGTCATGGAGCTGTGCCCCAGGTGGGATGGTTGCTGGGGAACCTGCCATATCATTTATTTGTTTGTTTGTTTGTTTATGTATTTTTGTCCCCAAGTAAAATATTTGAGTGCTTTGAGTATGGAGGGGGGTTTGGAGGTGCTGCTGTGCCAGGCCAGCAGTGGTGCTGAAGGCTGGCTGAAAACAGCTCTGTTTCAAGAGCTTGTAAAAGAGAGACAGGTGGTCTAGAAGCATGGGCAGAGCATGGCAGAGCCAGGTCAGGGCTTGCCTGCTCTCTGGGTCTGCTGCATCAGCCGTGTCTGCCTGCTTGGCTAACCTGCTGCTGCTGGTTGTTGCTTAGGCAAATGTCTGTGGTGTGTTGCACGTAGGTTGAAAATTAAGTATTAAGAGACCATTTTCTTTCCACTGGATAACACAGCTCAGTCTGGCTGCCCTCTCAAACCTGCCCGTTCAGTTCCTAGGTCCCTGCAGTCCAGCTTGAGAATGTAAACCAATTTTCTTTCAGATGAGGAGAGAATAAGCTGCTCCTTGCTTCAGCTTGCATCAGGAGGAGTGTGGTAAATCCCTATTGTCTAGTCTGCCTTTGCCTGAGAGCTGGAGTACAGAGGTGTTGCTGATGGAAAGCTGCATCCAGTGTGGGAAGTGCTTTGGTTTAAAATGTGAGAGCTGCCACTCAGTCTCTTTCCTGCTGAGAAGCCCCCAGGTGTGGTGTCTGCTCCTGCCAGGCTGGGTCTGGGGCAGTTGGCTTTCCCAGGCTCCAGAGCAGGAGTGGAGGCTGCTAGCTGGGGGTAGTGCCTATCTCTAGAAGGAGAGATATGCATCTGACTCGCATGTCCTGTTAGGTAAGCACTTCTTTTAACGTGCTTGCTGGGTAGGGCCAACGCCTACCTTTCAAAGCTGCCATCGAGCTGAAACACCACTCCTGCTGTCAGCAGGATTTCATCAGGAGAACACGTACTCCTGCTTTTCCTCCCAGCAGGAAATGCCCGTTCCTGCACTGCGAGGAGGCTCTGGCCCTTGCTCCCACATCCCAGCTGAGACCATCACCGTGGCTCCCACAGGAGAGGAGCTGTGAGCACCCCCCCGTGCTCCTGAATGGGCTGCCCTGCCTATGCATCCACCCTGCGCTCTCTCCTGGTCCCTCCACCTGCCTGAGCTGCCTGGCTGGTAGCAGGGGGGACATCCCCTTGCTGGTGGGCTTGGTAAAGAGCAGGAGGTTGTTTCCAGCCTGAGTTTTTCTTCCCCAGCTATAAAAACTGTAGGATATTTCTTAAAGCACTCTGAGCTAGCTTTTCTGTCCCGTATGAATCTGGAGCTCCTGGGCTAAGCCTGTTTTGTGCCACACCACCCCTAAGCAGCCAGTTTCAGTTCCTTCATCCCACTTAGCCCAGATTTTCTTCTAAATAGGTCACTCTTTAATTGAGGACAAGTACAAAGTTCCTCTGTTTCTCCTAGTCCTCCTAGGCTGGACAGACCCACTTCAGGAGCTGAGAGACCTGGGGCAAGGCTGAGTGATGAAATCGCTGTTGGCTGCTGCAGCTCTGGCTGGATTCTCTGGATTCAGGACTTTGGTCAATGGTGTGTGAAGCTGGAGCCGGCAGGTCAGGGCTGACTCTCAACAGTCATGTGAAAGCCCAACCCTTGCTCATTTGCAGGAAGAAGGTAGTAAAAGCAGGAGCCTGGGTTGTGGCTGTTACAGAGGAAGGAAGGAGAAGTCCTGATCTGGTGGGGTGGGGTTGTGCACCTCCATGGTGGCGTGAAACAAGTGCTGCATCTATTCCTGCCCCTGAGAGACCTGCTTGGCGCGGGGATGCAGTGCCCAGCTGGGGAGAGGGGACAGTGAGACCTTTGCTCTTCACCTCCCTCGTGGCCTGTTGTCACTGTGCTGTGGCAGACCCCAGCGGTGCCCCAGCTGTAAGAGGATCCTGGGGCAGCTGGGCAGCCCATGGGGCCCAGCCTGGCAGCTGCCTGCTCCTGCCCTGCACAGGCTCTGACTCCCAGCCTCCCTATGAATGGGTGTTTAGTTTTTTCCTTCTTGTTTCCACACAAACAAGGGTGGGCGGAGGGAACCAGCTACAGCCCCTCTCTCCTGGCTCCATGGACCCAACTCCAGCTGGGAGCACAGCCACAGCTGGCTTGTGGCTGCAGGAACTTTTGTCGGTGTCTGCCGGAGCAGGATGAGCCCTGGCTCAAGGTCCTGCCACCCTGGCTGGGTCATTACCCTGCTCCTGGATGGTCTGGGGTAGCTGAAGCAGCCCTGAGCCGTTTTACCTTGCACAGGAGCTGATCCCCAGCCCCAGGGCAGGGGTTAATGCAGCCTCAGGACTGGGTGCCAGGGCTTGGGCTGCTTCCCCAGAGGGTGAGAGATAAAGCCAGAGCCCGGCCCATAGCGCTGGGGTTGAGGTGCACCTTGAATCAATATTGATTCACAACAGCCCGTGGGCGATCACGACGAGGGGAGCAGGGCAGGCAGCTGCTGCCCACCTGCCCTCTGGGGCTGAGCATGTGCAGCAAGTTGTGCTCGGTCTCTGCTCTCAAGGCAGGGCCAGCCAGAGGAGGATCAAAGCCAGTCCTTGTCCTAGGCCCCAAGGGGACTCGGGGAGGAGGGCAAGGCGGTGGGAAACTGCCCTGTTGGTGATCGGCTCTCGCTGCCTGGTCCCTCCCTGGGTGCGTTTTGCTCTCCCAGGCTGCCGGGGGGAGCAGGGCAGGGTGAGCCAGCCCTGCCTGGGTGCTGAGCCGCGCCGAGCAGGTTTGGAGCTGCTGGGCCTGCTCACGGGGGCAGGGAAGGCCGGGAGCTGCTGACAAAGGGGCTTTCGGGAAGGGGTGAGCGGGCAGGGCTGTGCCTCCTGTCCCAGGGCTGGGCATGTCTCCGCGTGCCTGCAAGCCTGATCGCTGACCCCCCCGCTGCCCCGCCGGCTGAGCAGGGGTACGCGGGGGCTGGCAGTGCCTTACCCGCCTGCCTGCCCACGCTTTGCTCCACCAGCACCGGGGAGCTGAGCTCTGCCCCGCTGGGTTTGGCAGCGCAGAGGTTGTGGCGTGCCGGGCAGGTCTGGCAAGGCCGGCTGCCCACACCACCCTCCTGCTGCTGACTCAGCAGGGCGGGGGCTGCCAGCCCAGGCTGGGAGCAGGATGAGCCCTTCGGCGGGCACAGGCACCCGTGTCCCCCTGCCCTGCGCTTGGGCTGGCAGCCACCCTGGAGCTTGCACCCGGCTCCCTGACTCCTGCGTGCCTGGACTCCTTAGGGGCGCCGTGCCTGCCCCTTTCCTCTCCCCCTCTGGCTTCCCACGCACTCGCTAATCCCATCCTGCTGCAGCAGCGAAAGCAGCTCTGCCCTGGCAGGGCTGGGTTTGCAGGCTCTGATCGTGAGCTGGGGGCCCTGGGATGCTGAGAGCCCCCTCAGGATCTGAAGGATGCAATCCTGCCTGGATGGAGCCACCCAAGCCCACAAACCCGTGTTTCCAGCACAGCTCCAGGGAGCTGGGGGCCTCGGCAGTGTGGGCCTGCTCTCTGGAGCCAGGGAGGTGGCTGGTGTGGGGCAGGGGAATGTGCTGTGGGAGAGCCCCTGAAATGGCCCTGCAGAGCAGGCAGGACCTGGGGTGCGTCTGGGGGCCCCTGGGGACACAGATGGATTCTGCTGCTCCTCTGCGTGTGTGTGTGTGTGTGCGTGTGTGTGCGCGTGTGCTCCCACGCTCGCCTCGCCTCCCAGCCCTGCTGAGCTCATCGAAAATCTGCATACGCAAAACGCCCTAATCCTGGGAGCCTTTCCCAAGCTCAGGGGTGTCTTGTCCTTGGCAGGAGATAAGCTGGGGTACTCCAAGGCACCTTGGGGCCAAGCCCTGAAGCACGGGGGTACAGTGCTGCAAGGGCCACGAGGCTGAGCATGCTGGGCACTCAGGGCTGGGACCTGGGTACAGTCACACCATGCCAGCCTGGGGGAGCTTGGAGGAGGGCAGTGGGGTGCCCTGCTGTGAGTGAGAACCGATGGGGTGCAGGCCTGTGGGTGCGTGTGGCTGTCCAAGGGCTGCCACACCAGCACCCACTGTCCCCTTGTTTAAAATTGCCCTTCAGGCCCCAGCAGTGGGTGGGATTGCCTGACCCCCCACGGGGGCCCTGCACCCGAGGCCAGCGCAGGACACGGGGATTAGTTTTAAGCTGATTGCTGCTGCCTGTTAGTGAAGCCCTGAGATACAGGCTGTGGTTCCTCCCGTGGCTGATGGGTCACGGGGAGAGTGTGGCCACTGAGGGGCTGGCACTGCGCCCCGGCAGGACAGGAGAAGGTTTTGCTCCTTCCACAATCCTGTTTCCAAGCGCTCATCACTCTGATGGTCTCCAGAAGTGAGTGTGACCGGCCCCTGTCCTGCCCCAGCTCAGTGGCCTGGTGGGACACTCTCAGGACCCTCCTGCCCACCTTCACCCCGGGCATCCATGGGGATGAGCCTCCTGGTGGCTGGGGCAGGGATGGCTGCAGGTGCTGGGATTCGCTTCCAGCACAGTGCTTCTTCTCTCTCTAACTAGGCAGCGAGAGACCCCTAATATCTTTTTGAAGGGATGTTGGCAGACCACTCACAGCTCTGGGAGGAGGTGGAGAGGAGGCAGAGAGACACAAGTGTGCAGTCCCTGCGGGCAGAGGAGGATTTATGGCTGCCAAGTTTCTGCAAAGACAATAACTGTACAGGATTCTTGAACAGGGTGGAGGGGGAAAAGTTGCCCAAAAAAGGAAGTGTGGCCGCTCAGCCTCCCCTTCTGGATGCTTTCCAGAGAGCTGGGAACATGGGGGGCTCATCCTACTAGGAATAAGGGAGGAATGAGCAGGTCTGCCTGTGAGCCCGGGGGAAGCAGCTCTGCCCTGCCACTGCTGCTGTGTCCTGTCTCCATGCTCGGGCATGAGGCTGTGCCCGCGGGTGCTGCTCCCAGGTGTTGCCGGCTGTGCCAGCTGACTCAGGGCAACACCCTTCCCAGCACGGCTGGTCTCACCCTGGCAGCAGCAGCGTGGGGCGGGCTGTTCCCTGTGGTTGGGCTGTGCTGAGTGTCTGGGCACTCCCCAGCGACTTCGTGCCAACGCTGTCTCATCAGTGGGGAAACTGAGGCAGGAAGCGTGCAATGCCTGTGACTGATGCCTGGGTGGCATCTTGCCTGGGGTGACATGGGGCTGCCAGCCCCGTCACAGCCCTGGGCTCCAGTGCTGCCCCATATCCACTCTGCAAATCCCAGCACTGCCCAGAGGCCCCGGAGGAGCCTCATGGAGGTCCGGCCATCCTCACCCTGGCTGGGGCAGCTGGTTCCAGGGCAGGCTGGGGGCAGGTCAGGAATTCTTTAATGAGAGCTTTTTTTTTTTTTTTGGCCATAAATTTCCAATATTGGCCAAAACGAAATCTCTCTCGGGGCAGAGTCAGCCTGGATGAATTTTCTGGT
The DNA here is from genome assembly GCF_020740795.1 of Apus apus. Classification (NCBI taxonomy): domain Eukaryota; kingdom Metazoa; phylum Chordata; class Aves; order Apodiformes; family Apodidae; genus Apus; species Apus apus. Next base: position 10,972,651 of record NC_067294.1, on the reverse strand, counting down.
TGAAAAAAAAAAAAGGGGGGGGGGAAATGAAAGAAGGAAACTATCAAAGCTCTGAGTTGGCATTTCCTGAACTAAGTGCCGTATTTTTTTAATTTGGGTGTGTGTGAGAGACGTGGCTTTCCATCCTGCACCGGCATGTCGTGTAACCCCCCCCGCAACCAAAATCAAAACAAACTGCTTGGAAAGGGTTGAAACGGAGCGGCTGGAGCCACAGCAAACCAGCAGTGCTGTCGCGGGGCTGGAGATTTGGTTTGGGTTTTGGCTTGTCATTTCCAGAGAGGTTTTATGATTTCTACTTTTCCTTCTTGTGCGGGATGGAAAGGACTTTCCCCATCCCTGCCCTCTCCCGGTTGGGTTTTGGCGTGGCCTCTCTGGGCAGGATCTCCTCGCCCTCACAGCCCTGTCCTACCCACCTGCCCATCCCAGGCCCCTCAGGTTCCACTGGGAGCTTTGGGAGCCCAAATGGCAACAGCCCGATGCCCCTTCCAACACCCAAAGGGGCCGCCAGCCTCCGGGCCCCAGCAAAGCAGGCAGGGAGCCCAGCAGGCAGCACCAGCTGCAGGCAGGCATGGTTTGCCTGGCTTTTCCCTGCCAGCCGTGTGGAGGGAATGCAGGCATGTGTGGGAAGGTGCCCACGGGGAGATGCCGGGCGGGGGGAGCGCGGGCGGTGCTGGGGCCTGCGTCAGCAGCCGTGCCCCCCGGAGCGGCTGGTGCTCCGGCTGCTCCTGCTGAGTCAGCGGGGTGACTCGGGAGGCCGTTGGCCCTGTGGCATTTTGGCAGCTGCTGGAAAGCTGGGACTGGGCTGGGTGGGAACAGGACTGCCTGACGTGCGATGCCAGCGGCTGCGTGGGCATGGCATGGCTGTCCCTAGGGTCCTGTCCTTCATCTGGGTGTCTGTCCAGCTTCTGGGTGGATGGGGATGGCTGCCTTTGGGGGTGGCTGGAGGATCAGGACCTCTCAGCTGGCCTGGCCAGGAGATGGGGACCAGCCCAGCCACTCCACCGTGTCCTCTGGCCCCCTGTGCTGCCCCTTGCACTGTTCAGCCAGGGCAGAGGGCTCATCCATTGCTCAGCCCTGAACAGCAACTGGAGCGGGAGCAAGCAGGGTCCCCCTTCCCACGGCACCCACCGGGGGCGGGCTTTGAATCTCCCATATCCACGGCTGGCGTCGGGGCAGGGAGAGGGGCTGGAGAGGGGGCCAGGGACAGCGGTGCACGGGGAAGGAGGGGACACTGGCTGCATCTCTGGCGGCGTGAGGACGGTTCTGCTGTTGCATGGAGTCAGGGTGGCTTGGGAGGGAGCCCGGCAGCCCCAGTGCCTGCGGGTCGTGCCGGCTGGGTGCCCCCCTTCCAGGGCTGGCAGGGTGGGCAGAGCAGGCAGGAATGGGCAGGGCGAGCAGCTCAGCCTGCCCGCTCCAGGCTGGACAGCACTGCCACCTGCCGTCCGCCCTGCCCGCCCTGCCTGCTGCCCGCCCTGCCTGCTGCACTTGTCCTCTCGTTCCGCCTCCATCCTGCACCTGCTGGCAGGGATGCAATTAATGTGGGGTTGGCCTGAGTGCCCGGGAGGCTGCATGGAGAGATCCCAGCGCCCGGTGAGGCAGCCACTGCTCGGGATGCCCTGGCTGCCCAGCAGCAGGGACAGGGACGGTGGGTGCATCAGTTCCCTTTGCCAGAGCGTGGCAGGGCAGGAGCCTGGGGGAATGTGGTGGGGGACAGGAGAGAAAGAGCAGCCCTCCAGAGCTGTACTCCACAGGCAGCTCTTGTCCCTCCTTTCTGCCCCAAACTGGGCTGGCACCAGAGTGTAAGTTCTCACCCTGCTCCCAGCCTCAAAGGACTGGCCAGGATAGAGCCGCTCGAGAGTCAAGACCTTTATTTCCCTCAGGGTGGCACATGCAGGGTGTGCAAGGCCATCTGCCTGCCATCCACATCCTCTTGCAGTGAGTGGTGACTCGTGTGGACATCCATCACCCCCCCGCACGGGGCAGCTGGGGCTGCCTGGGCTGGGTTTCCCACCTCCCCATGTTTTGGGGTAGCTGGGGGGCTCTCCCTCCCACTCGCAGCCCCCCAAGTGGCCCTGTACCTGGTTCGCCAACTCTTCTGCAGGCTGTGGTTCCCCATGGGATGGGCCATCTCCAGCTGCCCAGCCGTGGCCCCAAGAACAGTATTTCCAGGAATCCCCAACGTAGCGCTAAGGGATTCCTGGGAAAACTGGACCCTGAGGGCATGGCAGCCTGGACTCTCCTCCAGCCCTGTATGTCCTTGCATGTGGATGAGGGGAGGGTCCCTGCTGTCCCCCCCTGCCACACAAGGCTCCCACATTTCTGTGTGGCCCCTCCAGCTGGTGCCCAGTGCTGGGCTCCCAAGCAAACACAGGGGTCTCTCTTCTGCAAGTATAAACCTCCCCTCCTCCCCCTAGCTCTCTGCAGGGATCTGGAGCTTTGGGGTGAGCCCCTTCCCATAACCGGGGCTCAGCCCTCCTTGTGTCACTCGTCCCAGCGGGTGGGTTCCTGGAGTTCCCCAGGGTGCGCAGTTCCTCCCTTCCCGAGCTACAGTGCTTCATCTCAGACTCCCAATTGACCAGAGATGCAGCACTGCACCTTGGGCTGGGAGACATGAAGGAGCCCGTGGTCACTCTTGCTGTGGCTGGCATGTGTCCGTGGGTCGTGCCATGGCAAGGCTGTGTGTCTGGCTGGATGCTGGCAAAGAGGTCTTCCCCCACCAGAGCCATGTGCCTGCATCCCCGTGCCCAGCCCCGGCACGATGGCAGGACACATCGGGTTGGTAGCTCAGCCTGGCCCCAGCTCTGCAGGGACAGACAGGGATAGGGACAAATGGTGGGGAGTTTTGCCTCCAAATCCATGTACCCCCCCCAAGAGCTGGTGCCGAGCTGGATGAGAAGGGTGACAGGAGTTGTCCCAGGGCTCAGTGCTGCCACTCAGTGGGGCCAGGACAGTGTGGGGCTGTGGGTATCACAGAGCACCTCCCTCCCCACCCTCTGCCCTTATCTGCCCTAGGCCTGAGAAGCACGTGAAAGGTCCTGCTGTCCCTCCCCATCCTTGTACCTGTCCCAGTACCCATCAGAGAAGAGCCTGCAGCTGGCCAGCAGCTGTTGGAAGGCTTCAGTCTTGGCTTCCCCAGCCCAGGCATAGGCCGGATCTATTCCTCAGCCAGCCTTTCCCATGGCCAAGGACCAGGGACTGCAGGAGGGCTGTCACCTAGACCTTCACCCTTGGGTCCAGATGGGCTTCAGGGAGAAGATCCAGGGGGGGAAGCAAGAGGAGAGGGAGGATGGAGGGAGCGGCCAAGCCCAAAAATGTCTTTTGCAGGCAAACACTAACATCCTGAGCAGAGCTGAAACGTGATAAACAGAACATCTATCACAACTGCTTCCCACTGCCGGGCCCCGGCACCACGGCGCTCCCAGCAGCCTGACAAGAAGCAGATGGAGCATCTCTGGCATGAGCCCCTGCATCCGGCACCAGCCCCCCCGGCAGGGTGCACCCAGCTGGGAACTGAGGCAGAAACCACTTCATGCAATGTACTGGGCTCCTCTGTCTGCTGCCCCCAGTTCTTGGTAGGAAGGAGTGGGGTGAAGAGCCCCATGGTGCCCAAAACTTGTGGCACCTGTCAGTCAGGAATGAGGTTTGGGAGCAGCCTTGGCCAGCACAGGGTTATCTCCATATCAGCCAGGGCTCCGGCTAGCCCAGAGCTCCAGCCAAGTGTGGGAACAGCCACAGGGACACTGAGCCAGGGGAGGTGCCGCAGGAACCCTCCTGCCACCCTGTGCCTTTGCAGAGCCTCTGCCCTGCTGCTGGCCCTGCTGGGCAGTGCCCTGGCCCCACGCACACCCCTGGGAAAGGTCCACTGTGCTTTCAGCAAGGAGCGATGTGCAGCACTGCAGCCTGCCCCGGGGCCAGCCCCCTCAGCACAGCTGGGCAGTGGGAACAGGGGCAGCTCTGCCCGCAGCGTGGGCTGCCTGTGCCCAGGAAAGGGCAGGCGGTGGTGCCCACGCTGGCAGCGTTCCTGGCATGCTGGTCCTGCCTGTCTCTTGCCCTGGCCGTGTTTCTGGGGCTGTGCGGTCATCATGTGCCTCCAGCAGCTCTGATGTCCCCAGGGACTCCCCCGATTGAGCCTGTAAGACAGGAGGACAGCAGTCAGCATGGCGGTGCAGAGCCGAGTGTGTGGAGACACAAGCTCTTGGGGCCCTTTGTGAGCAGCTGCTATGGGGTCCCCTTGGGTGCCCAGCACCCCATGGGATTGAGGACAGCGATGCCAGCAGCTCTAGGCACACAAGAAACTCTATGATAGCCAAAGACCTTTCGGTTGCTCGAAGCCATATGTGCCAAAGCCCAAGGGCATGGGGCACATTCCCTCTCCCAGTGGCTGGTGGGGAGCTCTGCAGTGGGGCCTGTGGATGGCCCTTGTCCTCTCCCTGCCATTGTTCTGGCCTTGGTGGGAAAAGATGGGACGGAGCCTTCTCTGCCCTCGTGGTGTGGGGCCGAGAGACCTCAGCTGCCATCCCTGGGGAGGTGGTGGTGGGGGAAGAAACGCCAAGAGAGGCAGGAGGAATGCACTGGGCTGCACATCCCGCCGGGCTGGAGGCAAAACATCTGCCGGGGCTCGCCTGGCCCTGCCTGAAGGGAGGTCCCAGGGGGCCGGGCGGCACCCCCATCCTCCCTCTGATGTCCCCATCACATGTCCCCAGGATGGGGCAAAAACTCCAGCACTGCAGGGCCTGTTCTTTCCCCCTTGTCTCCGCTCTCAGTTTTGTCCCTCCCAGAAAGGAGGCTGCCACCATGTGTGCCACATGGGCACCATCCTCTGCTCCCTGGCACTCACGTTGCTGCTGGGGGACCTCCGTGTTAGGGGACACCAATGTCCCCTGAGCAGTGCCTGCCAGGAGGAGAGCTATGGCCCCAGGTTGCTCATACCCTCACTCACCTGGGTGCAAACATGCCATGTGGCTTCAGAAGAAGAAACCAGAATAACAAATGGCTGGACTCATGGTCCTACCAACACTGAGGGACCACCAGCCCCCACCGCATCCCCCAGCCAAGGCTCTCCGGACAGTACCCGGGGCACAGAGTGCACACCCAGGACAGTCCCCAGCTCCTTCCTTGGTCACACCAGCACTGCCTGGCATTGCCCTTGCTCCTACCTACTGCTCACCTCCAGCCTCTGCCTCTGCTGAGCCGCTTTCCCCGCTCGTCCTCCCGCTCCCATCCTCCCGGCACCCGGCGGGCGAGCGGCTGCGAGTGGCTGCGAACTGCCTGCTGCGCTGAGTCAGAGCTCGGCCCTCCCCGCGGTTACAACACAGCGCCCTTTCCCCTCTCCAGGCAGGCCGACGCTGCAGGAAATGTCCTTTTTTAATAGCAGTTGGGATTTGTTTCCTCCTTGAAATTCCCCAGCCCCACGAGGCCAGCCGTGAGGCCAGACCTGGGCTTTTGAGGGAAGCCTGAACCCCTCAGCCAGGAGAGCTAGACACCAGTGGTTCTAGGCTTCCCCACTCCCTGGAGGAGGTCAGAAGGCACTGGGCAATGCTCAGCCCCATGCAGGTGCCCTTTCCACTCCTCCTGGCCCTCAAAATCCTGATCTCCACTAGCTGTCGAGGCTCCATCCCTGCCCCAGCTCAGCTGTGATTCAGCTCTGGTCATCAGCTACCCAAGCAGCCTTGATACCACCTCCCACTGGCTGAGAGACTCATTGCTTGGTGACACCAGGCAAGGTAAATTCTGCCAAGCACCCCCACCCAGGTGCTCCCTCCCTCGTGGTGAGGGCTGGGACAATGGAGGGCAAGATGTTCTTACTAGAAGAACCTACTCAACTCTATAGAAATTAAAGGGACTGACCCCAGGGCAGCTTCTGCTGTTCGTTGGGTGTCCCTTGCAGGCAACGAGAGCACAGGGACACTGCTCACCGTCACTTTGCAGACTAAGCTGGTGGTAGGACAGACCCAATGCTCTTTCCCACTGGCACCTTCCAGTTCTCCCAGCATTTCCCAGCATCTCCCAGCATCTCCATCTTGTCCCCCGCAGACCACAGTGGCCTCCACAGAGGAGTGGTGCCTCCTCTCTTCCTCCCTCCTCCCTCTCTCCCTCCCTCCCTCGCCAGTGCTGATATTAAATCAAAGGTTTATGAGAAAATGGAGGGGCCAAGGGAGATCCTAATCTGGTCGCAGGCTGATTAACCCTGAGTTCAGGCTGAGGTCCTGATGCTCAACTATAAATAGCTCTGCCTTCCCTTTCCCATCCTCCCGCCGGGCCTGCAGCGTGCCTGCCCTTTTATGGTCAAAAAGGCAGATTTAGAGACCGAGCGGCCCCCATCTCCCATGCTGGGGGCGAGCCAAGGGGGCCCAGGGGGATGCTGCTCTTTCTTGCTGGGTTTTGCTGGGATAAATTATAACGCCAAGAACAAAGGAGCAGGTTGAGAGCAGGGGATGGGTGCAGAGAGGAAAGCGCATCTGGTTCGTGCTCTTTCCTCCCAGGCAGGCAGCCCCTCTCCTGGTACCAAAGCAAGGGAGAAACCTAATTTGGTGTCTCTGAGGAGAGCCAGGCTCCTCTGCACCCCGGTGGAACAGTAGGGACAGCAGGAGGGAGCCCAGAGACAGATAAGGCCTCTGTGACCTCTGAACTGCAAACGCAAGGTGACATCTCCCTGTTTGTCACCTCAGGGCAGGGGACTGACACCACCATCCCAGCCCGGCCACCACTGTGCCTAGTCCTGTGCTACCACACAGAACCCACTGGTTCCTGCACAACCGCCGGTGCCCACTGCTGTGGTGAGGAGCTGAAACCCTCCAGCAACCCTAGATCCTGGCCTGGGGATGAGGAAGAGCCTCCAGCAAAGAAGGAGCTGCAGAAAGGGGATCCATGGCCATCACCTTTCCCACAGCCTCAGCTCTTCCCCACTGCCCCCACCCTACTTACCACCATCTCCCCATCCATCCTTAGCTGGTTTCCCCTCCCAGCCCTGCTTCTCCCTCCACAGGGCAGCACAGCCCTAGATCCCTTCCCCAGCCCCCCAGTAAAGGTGTTTTGGGGGTGCAGGGAGCCCACCAGCAAGGGCTGATGCCTGGTATCCCTGGTGCCGGCGCCGGGGCACACGGAGCGTGGGAGCGGGTGCCGGCACCCTCCCTCTTGCTCTGTTTACACACCACATTCCTGGTCCGGAGGAAGTGGTGCAGGGGTGAAATCCCAGCGGGGACAGGCCATCACGTCACCAGCCTCCAGTCCTTGCTGGGAAGTGCTGGTGGGAACCCAGAGCACAGTGGAGAGAGCTCCCCACGGACACTGTTCCCAAGGAGTGTGGGGCGACTGCTCGAGCATCCTTCTTGCTCCCTGGACTCTGCTCCCCACCTGGCTCTTCCATGGCTCCCAGCTGGAGCTGGCCAGAGGAGGAGGTGGGAAGGACACTCCTTGGCATGGTGGGCATACAGGAGCTCACAGGAGCCCAGCAAAGAGCCTGGAGCCAGAGGGACTGGGAGCAGCAAGGCTCCCTCTCCTCTGGTGGAGGCACAGCCATAGTGTGGCTGGAGCTCATTAAGCTACCAGTGCTCTTGGCTGCTTATCTGGGCTTCATCATCTTATCTGTGCTCCAGCAAGGGAGAGGGAGAGTGGGGAGGGGGGTGTGCAGCATCGCCTGGACATGAGAAGCACCCAGTTAGTAAATCACTTCCCCCGCAGACCCCAGCTTTCCCAGCCCTGCCTGCTGCCCGCCTAGCTGAGCAGTAAAAGACCATAAGAGAAAATGCCCTAAATGGGACAAACTCCCAGCAAGCAGGAGATGAGACATGGAAAAAGATTTAGCACAAAAGTTACATCAAGACTGATTCTCAGGCACCATTTGCCTGCAGCCACAGAGCTGAGGTTCCCTGTGCCAGCAGACCCTCTGGCAGGGCTGGCCAGGGAGCACCCATCGAGTGGGGCGAGCAGTACAGCTCCTCTGCTCAGGTGCCATGGGGCTCGTGGGGGCTTGAGGAGGGGAATAATAACAATCAGATTTTAAAAGTAAGGTTGGAAATGGAGGGGGAAAAAATGAAGGGCAACTCTGCAATGAGGGATCCCAGGTAAGAACAGCAGGCTGGAAGAGAAAGGCGTTGATTAATGACCAGTGAGTCTGTCCCGCAGTGAGCACTAGGGTGACCTGTTGACCACCAAAGAGCATCTGCCCCACACACAGCATGGCAGGTCCCACAGCCCCATCCTCAGGCCCTGTCCACTGTCATCTCTTGTCCCATCGAAGCTGCTCATCCCAGCAGAGCTCAGCCCCAGGAGAAGCAGTGCCATCCTTTACCTCCTGGCCTTGCGTTGCCCACCACGAGGGCTGTCCCTGCAGAGCAGGGAAGATGTGCTCCCTCCCTGCAGTCTCAGGGAAAAGACCTGGCTGCCTGCACACTGCTGGCTGCTATGCTGACCACCTCCTGTAGCCCCAGCACTGCATGGCACTGTGCTTCCCTGCTTTGGTAACCATGAGACAGGGAAGATATTGGTACTCAGCACCTCTTCTTTCAATGTCTTACATCAAACAGACCCTGGCCAGGCTGTCTGCCCCTCACTCAACCTGACCACAACATATGTCTGGTCATCTAGCAGACAGCCACACACAGTGTGCACCTCATGCGGGCAAGGGGCTGGCCCTGGGGGCTTGTCGGCCCTTTAGAAACAACCCATGAGCAGCATGACCATCCCCAGCTTGCCCACCAGCCCACAGCAGCAAGCTGCTGGATCGCAGCAGGCTCAGCCCAGCCAGTCGGCCCCGCGATGGGCTCCTGCCGTGCTGCCCTGCAGGGGCCGGCTCTGCCCGCACCGCAGCTTCTCCCCCTCCTCAGGACGGCGCTGGCACGGCCACACCAGCTCCGTGCTCAGCTCTGCCCGCTGCTCAGGCTGACTGTGCAGTGGGAATTTGGCTGCTGCTGCCAGGAAGGGTCCCTGCCCATCCCTAGGGCAGCCCAGGGCACTCACCGGCCCTTTTCCCTGCCCGGGCTGGCATTGCAGGGAAGTGGGACAGAGTGAGTGCTCCCCCAGCACCAGCTGGCTGGCAGCCGTGGGACATGTGCTGGGCTTCAACCCCCCCAGCCAGAGCCTCCTTCAATGCAGGATCTCCTCTGCCTGCCTCCTCCATGTGCTCCCGACCAAGGTCAAAGGATGGTGAAATGGCTCCAGAGCTCAGATTTCCAGCCTCTTGCCTCATCGTTTGCTGCTTGACTCCAGCTCACTCATCAAGACAAGCTTTTGCTGTGTCTGCCCTACACGGGTTAAGACACTGAGGCTGCCCTGGGGAGTGTGCTGAGGTCTGCAGGCCCCTGTGCTGCCCGTGCTCCTGCCCGTGCTCCTGCCTGTGCCACACCACTGCCTGTGGGATGGGGGGATGAACACAGGAAGGTTTTGCTGGGGGTGCAGAGGAACAAACCTCAGAAAAGCCTGGTCAGGAATAAAGCTGGTTCTTGGATAGAAAAGGAGACCAAGAAAAGAAAGGGAAAAAAAAAAAAAAGCAAAAAAAAAAAAGCCCTTAATCATCTCCAGACTGCCTCTTGTCAAGCACGGAGGGAAATGCCACTCTGTCCAGCAGCCACCCAGAGCTGCAGCCTGTCTAGACACAGCCTTCCCTGAATTCCTGCTGATACCTGCTTGGGAAATGTTTCACGGAGACTTCTGCCTGTTTGTTAGAAATAGACTCCTCTCCCGTGGGCTGTCAGCAGGGAGGCAATGGAGCTCCCTTCAGCAGGGCACCCTGGCTGGTGCACAGGGGCCGGGAAGCCGGGACAGGGACAAGCAGGATAGCCCTGTGCCAGGGACACTGCCGCTGGGACGGGGACGCAGGCCATGTCACATCGGTGTGTCCCTGTCCTCATGGGCAGCATCTCAGTGCTGACATGTTACAACTTTCCCAGGAGCAGCCAGTGACAGCAGGAAACCCTTAAAGCACAGCAGGAAGGGGACAGATTAGGACCATGGTGGCCACAGCCACCCTAAGAGATTACAGCGCCCTGATTACTTTCACTGTCCCTTTGCAGAGGGATGCACAGCCCATATGGGAGCTTGCTCCCCTGGGGATGGCATTAGGCCCTGGCTGAATCCACTGTCCTTGTGCTGGACCCAAGTGACAGCTGGTGGCTGTCCCTGTGGCAGTGGGAGCCACCCTGCAGAGGAAAGACAGGGAAGCCTGCTGCCACATGCCTGCTGAGAACAGTGTCCCCAGGTGACCTGCTGCGAGGGAACAGCCACTGCTGGTGCCCTGGGAGAGAAGGGACAGGACAGAGCCAACCACAGCCCTGGCAAAGGCAGCACTGTATCCTGCAAGAGCCGGGCAGAGAGGAGGCACAACCCGGACAGCCTTGGGGAGTCTTGGCAAGGCCTGAGCTCAAGGCTGTCTAGGAACAACCCGTGTCCCTCCTCTTGTGCCATAGGGCGCTGGCAGCCCTGCCATCGCCTGCAGCGTGGCCCGTGCCCTCCCTACCAGCCCTGCAGCCAGGCCAGGGCCCAGCCACTGCTTCCCACAGGGTGACCACGCTTGGCAGCTGCTGTTACAACTCCAAGGGGATGAGGATGCAGGAACCGTTCACCCAGTGGGCGACAGAGCAGGGAAAGGTTGGCAGCTGGGAGCACACCAGCGGTACCGCAGAACACTCTCGGTCAGCGTGAGTGCACTGGGTAGGATGGCTGCAGCACCCTGCAATACTCCGGTGATAAAACTCAGCTCTATCCCCTCCCCAGCCTGTTTTCCCCAAAAAGTGGCAGCAGCATGGCTGGCCAGAGGAGCCGAGCAAGCAGCCCGTGGCCCCTGCTGCGTGGGGAGCCTGCCCACCCAGGCTTGCCTCTGGCTTCCCATTTTTTCCATCCTAGACATACAACAAAGCAGAAAACAGTTCCTCCCCAAGCTCCAGGAGGACTCTTCCCTGCCTCCGAAAAACTGGGCAAGCCCCATCAAGCCCCTCTCCCACGACAGAGCTGTAGGGACGGATTTTGGGCAACCTCTCTGCTTGGGACCACCTGGCCCCGAGGTGGCTCTGGCCAGTCCTTGCCACCTCTGTGCCCAGCGGGTTTTCCTGCTGGCACCCTGTGGCCCTTCTCTGCTTGCCTCCCTTCCTCCTTAGACACAGCCACCATGCACCTGGGGTGGGGGCACCCCTGCTCACCTCCCCACAGCTGGCTGGTACAAACAGCCCATGGCTGGCAGAGGGGGATGCTACTTTCCCCTGCCTCTCATGCCCAAGGTAGGCACTGGGCAGAGTGGGAGCGGCCATGCTTTCACGGATTCTCAGCACCCATTGCCCACGTCCCCACCACCCACCCTGTCCCTCCATCCACAGGCACCTACCTGCCACCCCAACCTGCAGCGAGGCACCGCAGGGACATGGGCACATGCCCGCCATCTCCTCCCGGCACATTATAACCTGCCACTGGGACCCTGGCGCTGCCAGCTGGGGGTTTTTAAGCGGCTGGCATGGGAGCCCTTGGTGAAAAACTCCTTCCAGGCTGCTCAGAAGCTGGAAAACCTTTTTCTTTTTACCTTATATGAGCTGCAGGAGGAGGCCAGGCTGCCGACGGGTACCGCTGTCAGGGGCGCCGAGGGGATCCATTGGCTGGGGGGCCGTCACGTGGACCCGCGCCGCGACCCGCCGCCGCGCAGCCCAGTGTTGCTTTTACCCCCTAAGGAAGGGCTGCTTGACAATTTTCATATTTCTTCTAAATTTGGAGATTTCAGACAATGCTGGGAGGCTTGGCTCGGGATGCCAGAGGCCCATGTGGAAGTCATTAAGTCAGAGAGGGGGAGCGAGGGAAGGAGGGCTGGGGGGAGTGGGGGGAGGAGAGCAGCCAGGGCTGCAGTGGCTGCCAGCAACGCGCCTGGGAACCCAGGCCATCCCACCCGGAGAAAGTTGTTTGCAATAACTGACTTCCTCCCAGCCCCAGGACCATGCGTGGGGGGAGCGGGAGGGGGGAGCATGCACCCCAGTGCCGGTGGGGTGGGGGTCCGGCCGGGCAGGCTGGCTGTGGGGCTGAGGAGCCGTGGCGGTGCTGGCCTCTGTCCCACCGGCCAGGGGAAGGAAGTGGAGATGCTCCCTGGCCCGGCTGGAGGTGGCTCGTGATTCCCATTACTTTGAAAAGCTCCATCTGGCCTAGGGGAAAAAAAAAAAAAAAAAAAAGGCGTTTTGGAGGCAATGGGGCTCTCAGCAGGCTGCCTGTGTGTGCAGGGTGAGATCCCCAAGTGCTGGTGGGGCTGGGACCCCCATGGGACCGGGAGTGGTGAGGCCAGGGCTGCAGGGCTGGATGCACGTGGCACTTTTTCCTCAGGTTTTAGCAGCACAGGGAGCTGGTGTGGGAGCTCCCATCACCGCAGGGGCCGCGTCGGCCCTGGCCCCTCCCGCCCCGCATGGACCATAAGTCCATGTATGGCCTCCAGCCGCACTGGGGCCCCGTTAATGAGCTGCCAGTTGGCAGCTTGGGAGGCAAACACCCAGCACCAAAGTGCCTTCATCCTCTTGCACTGTCTGTCAGCCCCCAAGCACAGCAAGAAAGGGGGTTGCTTCTGCTCCAGACTGGGGAGCAAGGCAAGGGCACCAACAGATTCTTCCTTGGGATTTCCAATGTGATGTCACTCCCTGAGGGGAACAAAGAGCTTGTCTTGGGTCTCATGCCCTGAGAGGTCCCCTGGCTTGTGGGTAGGAGGTCAATCCTGAGCCACGCACAGGCACAGCAGTGGAGGTGGCTGCTCAGCACTCCTGATGCCTGGGGACATGCAGGCACTGCCTTAGCCTCACCAGAGACAAACATGGAGAAAAAGTCTAGCAGGGCAGGACTTCCATCAGCAACACATCCCAGACAGGCCAGGAAAGGAGCAGGGTCCTACCATCCCCAGATGCCCAAGCCTGGGAGCTGGGAACAGAGCCAAAGCCAGGACCATGGCCCCTCTGCCACTTTGCCCAGGCTCTGTGTAGGGCCAGTGTGGAGTGCTTGGGAGGCCCTCCTGCTCCCCCCAGACTTAGGTACCACCTCAGCACCAAAGCCCCAGCTACAGGACCTGAATGTCCCTGCGGCACCTCTCTGTGTACCCTGGGACATTCCTCCCACGCTGAGGTCATGGCTGGGCACTAGCCCCCTCCCCCCACTAGCCTCATACACCTGCAAACCGGGCAGTTCCCAGCCTGGCACAGCTTTAGATGTCATGGATGTCTCAGACTCATCCATCCCCATCACCTGGGAGAGAGGAAAGAAAGCAGGCTGGTAAAGCCAGCTCTGAACCAGCTGGCCTGGTTTGGCTCATCTGCTGAAGAAACACTCACCACTGGAAAGACAGCAAGGACAAGTCACTTTGGAAGTTAAACAGGCAAGGAGGAGAGGCAGTGGCTGGCCAGGCTGCTGTGGAGCACCTGGCCACAGTAGCTGGCTCTGGGGATGGCACCCTGAGGTGCGAGCTGGGTCAGCAGGGAGCAAAAACAGTCCAGAGGAGTTGAGGCAGTGGGATTCAGCAGAGGGAGGGGCAAGTTGTCCAGGGGCTTGCTGCCCTGCCAGCTGTAGTAAAGAAGAAGGAAACTGGACTCTCTTTTTTGCAACACTACACACACCCTCACATGCGTACTCACTCGCTCCTTCCATCCCAGGCACCCTGCAGCAATGAACACTGCAAAAAAATGCAGAGAAATGTAGGAACTGCTGCATATGCAGCCCTGCTCCCTTCTCTGCAAGAGTGGCAGTGCCTGAACGTGCCGGTAGCACGCCCAAACCTGGGGCGAGGGAGGCAGCTGGTGTCCTCCAAGGAGCCAGAGCCACCATTGAAATACCTGGCCAGGAATACGAAGGACTTCCCTGGGGCTGCTGGCAGCCGACTGGGGGGAAAAAAACACCCTGCCAGTCTCAGTCCCCGCACACGCACACAGCTAAGGGCCTTGATCCTGCCATAGCCCAGGAGGGGGCAGCTCCCAGCAGCTCTGCCTGCATTCCCCAGGGCACGGGACTGAGCCAGGCTGGGTGTGCCAAGTGAGCACAGCCCTGCTGCCCCACAGCGGGGGCATTTCCCTTCCATGCTCTGCAGATAAGCCTTGGTGCACAGCACAGAGCTGCGACAGCACGTGTGACATGTCCCCCAGAACACGCTGTGACTCCTCCCTGGGCACAGAGCCCACCCATGCCACCTCTGATCCCCATAACCCTCACTGTGTCAGGCACCCTGTGTCTACAGATACAGAGCTCATCCCCATCCCATGCCCTGGGAGCCCAGCACCCTCCCCAGGAGCCAGCATCTCCCAGCCCCTGCTGCTCTCCATCCCCTCTCCCCTCTCCCCAGCCGTGCAGCCCATGTTCTCGGTGGGCTGGCTTTGGGTGAAGCACAACTAACTGCTGCCATTAAACCCTATAATTAGAAACCAGGTTTCCTAAATGAAGTGAAAAATGTAACGCAAGCCTCTGTTCGCTCGCTGGATGCTGCTTTCTTGTTCCATGACCCAGGAGGGTCGTGCCCTGTGGTTTCTGAGAAGCCTTAATAAGGTAATGTTTAGGAGGTTACTATCTTTACAACTCTTGTCTTATTACCACTCCATAAGAAAAACATTTGGGGCAAAGCAGGATTCCTCAGCGAGGGTTTGTTTTTGTTACTCCTTCGCCAAGATGCTGCCCAGTGATCCCTCCTCGCGACAGATTCAGTTTCATTATCTCCACAAAAGCTTTTTTTTTTTCCCATCCCCGGCCATTCTCCAGCCCCCTCGGCTGGACGTGAGGGCCTGGGTGGTCTCAGGCAGCCAGGACCGCCCTGCTCTGGCCTCAGGCAGGTGGGGAGGGCAACCCCTGGCTGCCAGCTCTGCATAGGGCAGTGCCACAATGGAGTGGGATCCCCCCAGCAAGCTCTGTGGAGCTGTCCCCTCCTTCCTGAGAGCCCAGAGAGCAATAAGAGAGAGACCCCTTTCCTGTGAACCCTGCTAACGTCCGCTAACGTCCAAACACACCAAATTTACAGCCTTTTCATCTGCTGCCTGACATGAGAGGGCGCTGCTGGGGGCATGTTTCTCAGCCCATATATTGTTACACACCAGAGCAGGCAGCCCCTGCCCCCCTTTCTCTGTTCCAGGGGCAGGATGGTGTGATTAATGGGCAAGCTGGGCTGGAGCAGCTCTGAAGGTGACCCTCAGGACTGGCCTGTGCTGCTTTGTAAATCCCTTCTCTCCACAGATTGCTAAAACAGCAGTATGAATGAGCAGTGGATGGGAACCTGCCCTGACTTCAAACCACCAGTTCTCCCCCTGGTGATGTCTTCCCAGGAGCTCAGGGGTCCCTGCATGTGCTGTAGTGGCCCCCGTGCCCAGAGCTGTGAGAAGAGGTTTGAGTTGAGCATGACCTTCCAGGGCAGACATCAGTGCCACCGTCAAGCTTTCCATTTACCTCCACCCTCTGCCTTGCCCTGGGAAACTGGGAACTTGGACACCTGCCCATGAGCAAAAGTCACCAAAGCCCTAAAAATAAGAGGCTTTCTCCTTACAGACCTGGAGGGCATTGCTGCCCTGGAAACACGTCCCTAGGAGCTCCCTCCAGCCCTGTGGTCTTGTAGGCAGACCAACAGGGATAGCTCCAGGCTGCTCCATGGGGCCCCCATGGGGCTGGAAGACCAGCCCTTCCCAAGGCCAGCAGCCGGGATGCAGAATGTGTCCTGGCAGGACTGAGTCTCACCTTTACAATCCAGCTTGAAGCTCACCCACCCCTCCAAAGCACTCAGGATTTGGTGTCCGACCACTGCCTTGGCTGCCCTAGGCTGCAAGGGGAAGCAAAATTAATTATTTGGAAACCCACCATTGCCCATCTGTTCTCTGTGCTGGTAGGCAGTGGGGCACAGCCTGTTACAGGCTGGGGCCAGGAGCCCAAAGGGTTAGGAAAGGTGGGAGGGCAAGCATGGGGAACATGGAAGGAGCAGGGCATGGGGCCAGGTGCCCACTGGGCTTGGCAGGCTGATGGGACCCATGCCTAGGTAATGGCAGTCCTTGCAGCCTCCCTGCCTGGAGGAGACCATGGATCTACCTGGATCTGTCCTATGGGGAGCTGGGGCTGCCTTGTGCAGAGGACCTGAAGAGGTCCCGCTGGGACCAGGGTCTGTCCCTGCCCCTCGCACCGGCCCCTCCAGTCCTTCCCCACGGCCACTGTGGGGTGAGCCAGATGAAGGGCAGAAGGAGCTGGGCGCTGTGCCCGGCAGGGGCGGAAGGAAGCGGGTGTTTCCAGCCCGGGGAGCAGGAGAGCAGGCTTTTTCCATCAGGTGTTCTGTCTCCAGGAGCAGAAAGCAAAAATAAAACAAAAGGCAGGAGAGACGCGGGGCAGGAGGAACCTGCGTGTCTGGACCGTGTAAACTGGCGACGTGCTGTAAACGCTGTGCCGGTGATGGATGCGCCGGCGGGGCCGCAGCAGGATGTGCGGGACACTCTCCCTCCCTCCCGCCCCGCCAGCCCGGCGCTGCCGGCAGCTGCTCGCCCGACGCCTCCTGCCCCCCGCCAACCTCCTGCTCCGGGGCTGGCTGCTGGCCCCCCAGCCCCAAAGGACAGCCCTGCACAGCCCTGCCTCCCGCCGCCAAAGCCTGGCTGTTATCTCATCCGCGTGATCCAAAGGGCGTGATTTACAGACAGCCCGGAGCGTCACCCATCCCCGCCCAGGGAGGCAGAAGGGCTGCTGAGACCGCCGGATCAGGGCCATATAAATCATGCTGTCCTTTGATGCAGTCCCAGGCACAGCGCTGTCACCCTGCTCTGGCCACAGCTCCCCAGCACCTCTCAGCAGCTCCATGGCCACAGCATCTGCACTGGGCAATGCCCTTTCTCAGGGAGGGTGGGGACTCTAGGGACAGCACTGGCGTCATGGGGCTGTAGGAGGGGACGAGTCCCTGTCCCATGGATGGCTGCACCCACCCTGCTCGATGCCAACAACACAGTCCTGGCCGCCCTCGCTAGCCGGGCCGTGGCTCTGTGTTTATGCAATGGCAGGAGCTGGCAGAATTAAGCACTTTTTGTTCTTCCCTTTTTTGAGAACAGGGAGTTTTAATTCCCACCAAACAATGTTCTTTTTTCCAGCAAGCTTAAAATAAGCCTTTTTGGCCTGGGCGCCTCTGGAGCCACTCAGTGCTGAGCGGGCCTTTGTGCAAATATGGATGTGAGCTCCATGCTGCCGGCTCAGCTGGGTGTTACCTGCCAGGGGGTAGAGATGGGACATGGGAGGAGCCCATGCTTGCACTTGTGCTGGTGGCCCCAGCCCCAAGCCCTCCTCCCCACCACAGCTGCCTCGCCAGAGCCCACTTATATTTGATGGGTGGAAAATGTTGCTCACACAGAGCCAGGAGGTGCTGCAGCCGTGCTGGAGCTTCTCGCCGGCCCTGGCCATGGGTGGGTGTGTGCTCAGGTGTGCTGGTGCCTCACACACCCCCCCGGAGAATTCAGGCTCAGGAGCAGGCTGGTGCCCAGAGCAGCAGCCATGCCCTGCAGAGTGGCCCCAGCAGTCATACTGCTCATCACCCGCCCCAGGTGAGCCAGCAGCTCCCATCCCAGAAGGGACATTTCTGCCTGTGAAAAAAAAGGCAAATACCAATTTTCTGCCAGGGTGGGAACTGGGATCTGCTTCTCCCCATTCCCTTACCTCCGGCCAAGCCCAGCCCAGTCCAGCCACCCTGCATCCCTCTACCCCGGGATCCTGAGCTCAGCTGGGGACACAGGAACAGGTTCCATGATGGCTACCCTGGGAAATGTGCATCTGGGTTTACTCAGAGCAGGGAGAGCCTACCTTTACGGTCCCTGCTGCCCTATTTTGGGGCCTGTTCCCACTCTCCAGGCTCTGCTTTCCACCCCAGTTTCCTATGGTAGGGGGCAACGTGGTAGGGAGGTAGCAGGGATGAGCACATACAATAAAAGCACATTCCCTCTCACCTTTGGGTAACCCACTCCCAGGGGAGCTGTGTGGGGGTTTCCAGCTCTTTCTGGCCACCCACTCCATCGCCTCCCCCCGCGGGTCTGACTCCAGCACACCCTGCTGCCACAGGGGTGGCTCCATGGTCGACACAGGCACACGGAGCCCACCAGCTACCCCATCCCAGTCGGGAGGCAGGGGCTGGCCGTGACCCAGCTGCCTGTATACCCTGGCCCCTTCCCTCATGTGAGACCGGTGGGGAAAAGCCATCTGCACCCGCCCCCACCTTCCCCAGCTTATCAAATTTGGCCATGTCTGAAAAGCCCTGGTTTCCTTTTCACCAAAAAAGATCAAAACTGGGTAATTGGCTGCCGGCGCGGATGCCTCTGAGCCTCTCTCATGTGTAAACAGCATTGCCGAGCGCTGACACAACGCAGGCGGCTGCGGCACAGGCAGGCACCCTCCGGGTGCCCCAGCCCCAGGGCTGCTCACCGGCCCTTCCTGGGGGATCAGGGAATAGGGGGTGAAATCCCTGGGGTGCAGGCAGGGGCTGGCTCAGCACCCCAGAAAAGGCAGGTGGCAGAGGGCTGGGTGCTGCAAAGGCAGGTGGGTGCAGGCACCTTGCTGTGGAGAGGTCCCTCTGCCAGATCCCCGGTGTGACAGAAGGGACACACTGCTCAGTGCACAGCACCAGACCTCACCTGAGGGGATGGCAAGGATCCCGAAACGCTGTGCTGGAGTTGTCCTTGGGGCTGTTAATGTGGGCTGGTGCTCCTCTGCAGGTAGGAGCAGATGTGCTGCATTCCTTGCTGCATCCCGGGGACAGCGAGCCTGGGAAAGAGGAGAGGGGCAGCATGGGTTGAGGATGCAATGAGTTTTACCCCATTTGCAGCGTTTTCTAGAGACCCAGTTCCCGAACTGGGAAAAGGAGGGGGAAATCGCCCACCACCCTACAAAGCACAAGGGCTTTCAAACCCCTGGGGATGTACAGGGACTCGGGATTTAAAGGGAAACTCAGTATCTAATGCTGCCGCCAAAGCTGGTAGTGCCGAGGAAGGAGCGAGGAGAAAGTGGAGGCGAGAAACGCCAGAGAGAGGTGGAGCAGCCCCCAGAGCCGTCCGGCCTGCGGAGCATGTAAAGGGCCCCTCCAGGGGAGCGGGGCAGACCCTGCTGTCCCTGAGCGTGGGGAACAGCACCGGGCACCCCTGCCTCCCGCGGCCGGCTGGGGCTGGCAGGGGAGGAGGGATGCAGGGAGGGCTGGAGGGAGGGATGGAGGGGAGGAGGGAAAGTGGAGGGAAGGGAGAGATGCTGGGAGGGAAGTTGCGGGTGAGGGATGCAGAGAGCAAAGACGGGGGGTTGGCGGTGCGGTTGGGTGGAGGACAGCACCATCGTGTGGCACAGTGGCTGCCTAGTCGCAGGGACACGGACAGCCCAGGGTAGGGGGGCTGCAATGCCGGGCTGCTGCAGCTCCCGACCCACGCACAGGGCCGAAAAGGCTCCTTCTGTCCCGTCCCTGGAACGGGCGTCTCAGCCGGCACGCCCCGTGCCTCAGTTTCCCCCACCGGTGCACCCTGCACCCAGGAATCTAGAGCAGCGTGGCATGGGCAGCACCCTACCACTACCCCCCACTGCACCCCACCATGCAGCTCTGGTGCCCAACCCCCAAGGGCAGCCGTGAGCAGAGCTGGTGTGTCCCCACTGCCAGGAGTTCAGATTTCAGGACAGGAGGGGAAGAGTTTGGGGACAGACACACCCAGAGGTGTGGGAAGCGATGAGTGCTGTCACCTTACCGCTGGGCAGAAGAGTCTGGTGGCTCCCGGGGACAGCAGATGGTGGTGGCACACAGATGATGGCGAGCCCTCAGCTGTCCTCACAGGGACAGCAGGACAGCCCCAGGCTACCTGCACACTTTGCTGCCATTGCAGGACACAGCCCACCCCTGGTCCTCCCGCAAGTCCCTGCTTCCCTTGGCCCTGGCAGGGCTGTGACCCCACTGGTGTCACCACCAGAGAGCCCAAATCCCCTCCCCAGGGCAGGGGTTTGCCCAGCGAGTCCCTCTAGGCTTTCAGGTCTAGAGGGGACCCGCCACCATCCCCAGCGAGCCACAGGTGGAGCCAGTGCCCAGGGAGGTGGCCCAGTCCCAGCCCACACTGGCCCCCAGCCCTGCTGGCGCCGAGGCTCCCTGGCACCTCGGGGACCGGACACACCTCAAGTCGGGGGCTGGGGCTTTCACTTTTGAGCTCCCCATCTGGCCAGTGGCAGCCAGGCTGCAGGACAGAGCCGGCAGCCCCTCCGCAGCGATGGAGCGGGCTCCAAACCTGGTAGGTGACTGCACGGTGGCTCCGGGCTTGCTCCTCGTTCTCCTTCTTTAATATAATTATTTGCACGCTTGTTTATGGGTGGCTACCTGGGCTTGTTTGCTTTGGAGGTGCGTGCTGTGGCCTGCCAGGCCCATTGCTCCCACGCCTGGCATGGCAACAGCCTCAGAAAGCAAAGCAGCACCGTCCGATCCGGACAGTCTGGCACCAGAGGGGGAAAACAGCCCCAGCTGAGCGGTCCCGGCCCCGGGACACCACACACCCTCGGGAAGGGCTGCGGGGCGGCAGGCAGGGTGCGGGGCTGCCTTGCAGCCAGCTGCAGGGACACGAATAGCAGGGAGCAGGACTACAGAAAGCAACTTTGTTCGCTGCTGGGCAGCCTGCCGGGTGCCAGCACATGGGAGCTCGTCTCTGTGAGGCCAGAGGGAGAAGGAAAGGAAAAAGCATCTTTCTTTCTCTCTCACCATCCCCAGGGCACAGAGGGAGGGAGAGGAGAATTTGGATAAAGATCCCATTCTTGACTGTCATCTGTAAAGCTCCTTTTAAACCAGAGGCTGCCCAGGTACAGCTTGAGCTGAGGGTGTACCCATCCCTCCCAGCAAGCAGCTACCTCCAAGCTGGCAGGGAAGAGACTGAGCACAGCTCAGGCAGCAAGGGCGGGGGCACTTGGGGGTTGCAACCAGGGTGAGGGGCTTTGCAGCCACAAACATCAGCTGGGGCTTGGGCTGGGGATTCACCATGACTGTGTACCCACCACTTCTGCAAACTGCACTTGTGTACTTCTGTGTGTCTTGCCCTTTGGGGGTTGCGTGTGCCGCCCCAAAGTCAATGTGGTCCTGTCATGGTCTGGCGACCCATGGGAGGTGGGAGGGCTCCCCTTCTGCACCAGCCCTGCAGCCCGGGCAGCCACGAACCATCCTCCTTCCTCCTCAGCTTCTCCTTTGTATCTTCACCTTTGCCATGGTCCTGGTCCCTGAAGCGAGGGACCAAAGCAAGGCAGCAAAGGGCAGGAGAAGGGGCCCAGTGAGGCCCTCCACAGCCATCCCTGCCCTGGCCTTGGCCCCAGCCGATCCCTACACCTCCATGGCAGACTATGAGCACAGCATCCAGGACATGGTGCACCAGCTGAAGAACAGCTCTGAGCCAGGAGACACCAAGTGCCGGGTCAACCTGAGGCTCTGGAGGTCCAACCGGCGGAGCCTGTCCCCCTGGGCCTACAGGTGAGCTCAGGACAGGGACATGCAGAGCGGCTCTGTGCCAGCAAGTGCGGTGGTGGCCACAGCTCCAGCCTCATGGGGCTGCGGTGGCTGCCAGGGGGTGCGATGTGACACCCCATCTCACCCTGCCTCTCCCCAGCCACCCACCGCCTCCAATCGTACCGTCTCTCCAGCCTCATCTTGCTCTCCCTCTCCTCCAGCATAAACCACGACGCCACACGGATCCCGGCAGACATCCCGGAAGCCCGATGCCTCTGCAGCGGCTGCATCAACCCCTTCACCATGCAGGAGGACCGCACCATGGCCAGCATTCCCATCTACAGCCGCCTGCCTGTCCGCCGGCTGCTCTGCCCGCTGCCAGGCGAGGCTGGGCACAAGGCCTCCGGCAAAAAGTGTCACAAGAAGTACCAGATGGTCATGGAGACCATTGCCGTGGGCTGCACCTGCATCTTCTGAGGTTGCAGAGCTAATCCCTGCAGCCATGCATGAGCATCTAACCGGCTTGCTCTTGCTTCCTGAGCTTGCCCAGTCCTCTGGGAGAATGTTGCCTGGTCAAGCCTTGGTGCGAGGAGAGCCCCTATGCAAGGAGATGGCAGCTCCAAGAGCTCCCCAAAATCCCCCTGCAGACTCCATCAGCCTCAGCCCAATGCAGCCACCTTAGGGACACCCCGATATGCAGCCTTGCAGCTGGCCTCGCAGCAGGACACCACCCCAAGCCCACTCACCTCCAGGGAGGAGCTCAGTAGGGTGGGCTGTGGGAGGCAGCTGTCCCCAGATCCCTCTGGCTGGGCAGGATCAGGCCTTCTCCCTCCCCCAAGTCCCCATTTGCTTTTGTTCACTCCATCAGTGCAACAGTTCTGGGAGCACCCGGTCCTCCCCAGCCCACCTACCATCTCCTCTGCACTGGGGCAGGCAGCCCAGGGAGGGGGAGAAGCAGAAGGGGGTTTGGGGCACTTCTGAGGTCCTCAATAAAGCGCATCGCTGGCCGCCGGCTGAGCTGCCCAGCTCTTCTGCCCTACAAAACACAGCTGAGCCCCAAGCCCAGGGAAGCCTGGATGACCCTGGAAACAGGGAGCACCCAGCAGCAGGCACCTCTCACTGCAACAGCCCACCCTGTACGCCCATCCCCAGGGCACCAGGCCAGCGAGCAGGGCTAGGCTCCTCACACTCATGGCATGGGAGAGGCCACAGGACCTCCTGCCCCAGCTGGGCCAGCCCTGCCACCAAGTTCCACCCTTTTCACAGGAAAAGGCACAGGGTCCTTTCCAGCAGAGCCTGGGGAAGGGGGAACCAGGGAAACTGAGGCACACAGCGCAGAAACACAGCAACACCAAACAGGGGCTATATTCCTGAAGGTGATGCATGTTCAAGTCATCCAGGGCACATCTCATCCCCTCTTTCCCAGCCCCAAAACCCCTCGTGTCCCCAAGGCAATACTCTCCAGGCTACTACACACTGAAGTTTCCAGCCCACCTCCCCCAGTGTCACAGCTCAGTCTTCACCTTGTGCATCAAGTCCTTCTGGTCGATTTTCTCCAGGTCCTGGTGCCAGCGGTTGTAAGCCAGCAGGGCCACGTTTTTGGCTGCCACCGCTATCATCTCCATGGAGCTGGCCACCCACTCCACACCACTGAGGTAGAAGAGGTTTTCGTGGAGCACAATGGGTGGGAGGGACTTGGCAGCATCGTAGCGGGGATACGCCTGCCATTCTGTCACCTGCACTGAGTAGTAGGACCTGAAGAGGGTCTTCAGCTGCTGCTTGTCCAGTGGCTGCTGGGAGAGGACACGCCACACTGCGGCCTCCTGGGGCTGCTTGCGACGGAAAGCTGCTGAGATGTTGACAGGACAGATGTTGTCCATGGCATTGAAGAAGAGGTTGGGGGTGTCGGTGGTGAGGATGCTGGCGAAAGGGAAAAGCTTGGGGTCAGGGAAGCCAAAGTAAGAGGAGTTGAGGTAGCCGTGCACCACGGAGGTGACAGAGGGCTGGAAGGCTCTGAGGAAGTCGGCGATGGGTGGCTCAAAGTTCTCAAAGGTGAAGTTACTCCTGCTGGGGTGCAGGGGAGTTGTCACAACCACCATGTCATAGAAAGCTGAGCCCTGGCCTTCACTGCCCTCGTAGTGCACCTTGTACAGAGCTCTCCCCTCTGAAAAGAGATGGTGACAGTTACAAGTAGCCCTGACCCCCACGTGATAATGTCCTGGCCCCCTTTTTTCTAGCACAGCCTTCATCCTCTGGTTTTCCAGTATACACCAGTGTTGGACCATAGCATCTGATGGTTATGGATGAGTTGCTGATGCTTTAGGGCAGTAAAAAGAGCATTTTGTCAAGCCTGTAGGAGACAGTTCCCAGAAAAACCCAGTCTAGTGTGGCAAGGAGGACTGCAGCAGTGCAGTGCTGGGGAGCAAGACTGCAACTAGGATGGTACATAAAAGAGAAATGAGGGACGTCAGGAAGGAGGGATGGGAAAACAAGGGCTGAGGTCTGTACTGTAGGGCCTCCACCAGATCAGATGAGTGGAGGAGATGGATAGACCCCCAAGCCTTTGCCCAAACACTATTGCAGGACCAGGATGCTCTACAGCTTCCCAAGCCTGCCTCTCTGCCCCAGCATTCCCATGCTGCCACCACCCACCCCCGCAGCACCCAGAGCAGATCCCATGCTCAGGCTCACCCGAGCTCTGCAGAGAGATGCCTGTCACCCTGGCCGGGATGATGTTGGCTTTGGTCAGCTTCAGCAGACCTGAACACACAAGCTTGTTGCCTCCTTCCACGGCCCAGGTGCTGCCCTGGGCCCCCGCCAGCGACATGGCTCCTGGGGAGAGGAAGAGGAGTGTGGCTCAACAGCCTGTTGAGGGGACAGCGGGAAGGAGAGTCCCACGGGAAGGAGAGGGGGTCCCCGGTTTCACCTGCGAAGGCAGGCACCAGCACCGACTGCCCGTAGCTGGAGCGCAGGACGGCCGCGATGACATCGTCCAGGAAGCGCTGCGTGACGCCCACCTCCAGCAGGGCCTCGGCCACCGAGCGCTGCGTCATGTTGACAAAGGCATCACCCCCCAGCGAGCGCAGCAGCTCCTCCAGGCTGGAGAAGGCGTAGCCGTGCACCTGGTACTTGTAGATCCTGGAGGGGACAGGAGCACAGGCCACAGGATGATCTCCTGGTGCTGCAGAAGACCTCCTGTGTCTCGCCAGCTCCACAGGTTCTCCTACCTCATGAACTTCTCCATCACCTCCTCCACCCACATCTGCAGGCGCAGGAAGCTGATGCCATAGTGCCACCAGAGTCTGAAGAGGTTGAGCAGGTACCAGTCGGTCTCCTCCAGGACGAAGTGCTCCCCACTAAATATGGCACTCTTCCCTGCCACCTCGCGCCGGTGCTTGAGGCCTGCAGGGAGCAGAGGGGCCACAGCTCCAACGGGCTGGCACACCCCCCTGGGGCTGGCCAGCTGCTGGGGAAGGGCAGTGCCAAAGGCCACCTCAGTGAAGATGTGAGCAAAGATACTCTTGGAGGAGCATCAGGGAGCATGAGACCTCAGAACCCCAGCCAGGCCTTGCATGTTGGGGCATCCCGTGGAATTGAGATGCTGCTGACCGGGGCAAACTGGTGGGATTTGGTGGATTTCCTCCCATGCAGTAATTCCACCAGCACCCCTTGCCCTGATGCTCTACTGGGCCACCCCATCCCTTTCTGTCCCAGGGCAAACAGGGGCACAGGGACAGCCAAGAGGGACGCCCCATGCCTGGGGTGCCAAGGCGGGCTGGAAAGAGCCCTCCCCAGCAGCCCAAGCGCACAGCCGCAGGGCACCCCAGCCCCCCAGCGCTGGGAAAGGGGCCAAGCTGGAGTGCCCAGGCTCACCCAAGATCTTGACGAAGTCCTGCATGTGGAGGCTGAGGGCGTGGATGGAGGCTCCGCTGCTCTCGTACTGCTGCTTGTTGACGGTGACCGTGGCCAGCCGCCCACCCACGCCCGCCGGCTCGAACACATCCAGCTGCACCTGCGGCCCGAAGTGCTGCTGCAGAAAGTAGGCGACGGCCGAGCCGCCCAGCCCCGCGCCCACCACGGCTGCCGGGGGAGAGGGGCAGTGAGCCCGGGGCAGCAGCGTGCCCCGAGAGCGCGCAGCGGGGCAGCCGCTCCTCGCCCGGGCCCCCGGGATTCCCGGCCGCGGGCAGGGAAGGGGCCGGCGCCGCGTGCGAGGATGCCCGGGGAGGCGGCGGGAATCCCGAGGGGATGCGGAGGGGATGCGGAGGGGATGCCGGCAGCAGGCCCCACGGCCGCCGCGGAGCAGTGCCCGAGCTCCCCGCGGCCCCTCTCCCACCCCAGCCGCAGGCGGGAGGCCGAGGTGCCCCCTGCCCACCCCGCACGACCCCCCCGTCCCCGCTCCTACCGATGCTGCGCGGCGGGGCGCGGGCGGCGGCGGGCGCGGCCAGGAGGGCGGCGAGGGCCGGCAGGAGCAGCGCGGCGGGCGGCGGGGCCATGGCGGGGCCGGTGCGCGGAGAGCGGGGCCCGGCAGCGCCTGCCCGGCCCGGCCCGGCCCGCCCCTTCCCGCAGCGCGGCCCGCGCCCCCCGCCCTCGCCCCGCCCCGCAGCCCAGGGCCGGGCCCGCGCGGCCGGGCAGGAGCAGCGGGGCTCGTTCCCGAGGGACCCGCACAGCCGGCAGCGCTGCTCCCCGGAGACAGGGCAGCGGTACATCAGGCCTCCTGATCACTCCTCTCCCAGCACTCACCCTTGGAGCCTGACCCTGAGGGTCAGAGAGGATCCTCAAGATCCGGAATGCTGGATGTGGCACAGCAGCACCCCCAGGGCACGGCCACAGCCAGGACCCTCCGTGCCCTCCGCTTCTCACACACCAGCTGAGCCCGCCAGGATGCTCAGCAGAATCCCACTCATCACCAGCCTAATGATGAACCAAGGGCCTAAACCCAGGAGCCCCTGCCTGGCAGCACCTGTCTCCTGCTGTGAGCGTGCTGGGGGCTCTGCCTTAGGGCAGGGCTTGGGCTGCCAGAGCGTGTTTTCCACGTGCTCAGGCTGCACATGGGGCAAAAGCACAGTACTCAGTATCCGGGTGAGGAAAGCACGTTGGATCCCATGTGGCTCATCCATCAGCAAGGGCATTTCAAGCTTTGGCTTGTCCTTTCTGCCCTGGGCAAAACAAGGTGCCAGCTTGTGCCTGGGGGATCCCATCTGGGAGTCTGCTGCTACTCGGATCACAAAGGATAGCAAAGACTGAGTGAAAACTCTGGAACAGGCAGAATATGTACTTGCAAGATCAAGAGCCTGCTGTAGTCCAGGGCTGGCTCTGTACCAGGGGACAAAATTTACCTTGAGAATCTGTCACTGGACCTTTGTCTCAGGAGAAACACAACACAAGCACAGGCTCCCTCCTTCCCCCAGCCAGGAGCTACTTCAGAGTAGCTTCAGAATCACACACAACCCAGAAACTCAGGAATTAACATTTTGAGGGCACACAGACTGAAACTACTGCTGCTCAGCCCACCCAAGTCCTCCAAGTCCTTACAATAGTATCAACCCACCAGGAGGTGGAGATGATGTTCCCAAAGCAGCTTAAAACACAGCACACAAGTATCTTTGCAGCATGCCTCAGGTTTTAATAAGCCCTTACTTAACCGGCCTGATTCCACCATGGTTGTGGGCAACAAGAAATCTGGCTGTACAGGCAGCAAAGCTGCCAGGAGTCTGGCTCAGTACTGCTCCCCATCCCCTCCTCTCAGGGGCAGACCATGCCCTGCTCACAGGTGTTCTGCAGTTCCCTGCCATAAGCACAATGCTCTTCCCTTCGCTCCCAAGCTCAGATGCTTTTCAGCAGCTGGAGGTGGTTGTGGTTTGAGAACTCCCAACTCTCCCTGCTGCTGCAGAGAAAAACCAGCAGAGCCAGAAATCACTAACACAGCAGCAGTACTTGCTGTTCTAGGCTGGTTAGCAAACGCTGAGCAATGCCCTCACAACTCCTTCTTGTCAGAATGAGGAAGAGCCCATCGAATGGGATATTGCCTCTGCCATGGTGAGGGGGCTTTGCTGGCAGATGCTTAGCACAATAATTTAGATCTCACCCCAGAAAGGCCATTTGCAATTTTTTTTTTTTTTTTTTTTTTTTTTTTTTTTCAAATGAGAAGTGCCCAGGGGGGTTTCAGAGCTTCAGGAAAACAAGGCAGGCAAGGCCCACTGATGTGGCACCAAGTGTTACAAGACTCCAGCAAGCCCTGGAATGGAGGCCCAGCTATTTTTACAGAGGACATGTGAAGGGAAAATGAGATCTGTTACAATCACACCCCTACAAAGAAAGCCTGTTCCTCTCTCCAGCAAATCCCTGAAATCACATCCGGCCTGTGGATACCACCAGCATTAGTACACACTGCACATGAAGCTGTTTGAATGGAGCTGCCACCCCACACACCCAATGCAACACGCTGCACACAGAAGGGAAAAAATGCAGCCAAGTGGAGCTGTGAGAGAACAGAACAGCACAAATAAAACCAGACATCAAGCATGTCAACTGTCAGCAGAGTTCTGCAGAAGGAGCCGCTACCAAAGGCTGGCAGACAGCACTTCTCTACACAACAGTCCATGAGTGGACTTACCAGGAACAGACACGGAAGCAGCAGAGAACACACCCGGGCAGTTTATCAATGCAGAAATCTCTGACAACCCACAGGCACGAGGAAAGATGGCACACACGTGTCTTTCTTGGAGTCCACCTAAGGACTGTTAACAGCATGTTCAACAAAGTTCTGCACTGCCATGTACTGTAGCTCGTTTTAGACAATTGGATCAGGAACAGCAAGAAACCTTTCAATCCTCAGTCCCACCTGATTAAAATCACAGTTGGAACAAGCAGCAGTTTGGGGCAGGGAAAAAAGGAAAAATAAGCAACTGCAATTTCTTTTTTTTTTTTTTAATTACCAAATTGACAGATCTGGACATCTATAGGAAATCAGCCCTTTCCAACATTAACTCAAATGTCGTTGTCAATTACTTGCACCACTCCCACACTTCAGTCTTTGTCATACAGCCAGAGCCTTTGGGTAAACAAAGAGCACAGAAACACAAAAAAATTACAACATATACAGGCTTTCCACCAACTCAATGGACTTACATTTTTGGAGATTAGCAACGCTTTGTTCATTTGACTTTGCAAGTAATATCAAAACATCTCAAGTTTTAAAATAAAAAAAAAACAAACCCACAATATTCACATACAAAAAACTTAAATACATTTGTTTAAAAATTAAAGGACTGTTAATAGCTATTGATTTATCACAGCTGTCTCTTTCAACAGAAGCTCTGCTGATGAAGCACTGCGAAATTAAGGTCTACAAAGCAACATTCACATTCTGCGCTGCTCCTGGTCAGAGTTAAGACACTGCCATGCTCATGAGGCAGTGCCACTGGAGAGTTCAACTCAAATACACCCCACTGACAGGGTACAGCAAGATCACAGACAAGGCAAATGCCCACATACAGCAGGGCTGCCCACCTCCCTGGAGCAGAAATCCTGATCCACACATTGCCATCGCATGCACATCGTACTGACTCGTCTGCATTCCCAGCTCAAGCTCTTCAGCTGGCTGGGCAAATGGAGTGGAAATGACTAAGAGGTATGTGACACTTCCTCTCCTCTGCTGCTCCAATCCCTGCTAACCTGCTCCTGTGTTTTGTTAAACAGTCACTGAATAAAGTGACTGGAGAGAAAAAGCCCGTGGGTCAGTCTCCTCTCTGGTGTAACTCTGGAGAGTACAAAGGAACTGCACCAACGGGGACTCTGCCCCACCATGCTGAGTGTGCAAGCTTTACACAAACAGGGCAGACAAGGGAGCAAGAACATACAAAGGAGAAATTCAATCCACCCTTATGCAATCTCATCCACGATAAAAAAGATCACTAAGTGTGCTTGAAAGGCAAGAGAATCACATTTTGCCTAGGAAATCTGGATTCTGTGATGAAATCCAGGTTTGGTTATTTCATTTTCACTTCATCATTCAAAGGAAGCAGAAACTAGGACAAACAACAGCTACAGTATTTATCTCTTTGGTAACTTCCGTAAGAGTCTCTAAGCAATGGGTACATCTTACAGCAATCAGCATAAAAGATCCTGTAGAAGTTTCATAGATTGAAAAAAAACTGGGGCATGAGTGGGGAAAATAGCTTGGGGCCTGCGGGAAGGTGAGAAAGACTGCACAGGAACTGGATCCTTCAGATTCCTGCTGAAGCTGCACAACAGTGCCTCAGTGAAAGTGGATCCCAGATACATGAGCTGAATCAATAAACTTATTACAGACAGAAGGTCTGGAGTGCATTTAGGGTATTTAAGGCAAAAATGGGTGAATACTAGCTGAGACAGGCAGAGCTGGCAGTCTGAAAGTGGATCAAGTAGCCATAGTATACTTTCAGTCAAGTGGCTCTGTGGGTCAGTTTGAAAAGGATCTGGATCCCACCACTTCTGGTCACACACTACTTTTAAATCCAGCTCAGGTAAGCTGCAGCCCTTCCACGACAGAAAACAACCTGTTGCTTAAAATGCCTTTCTTTAGTTATTTATAAATAAAGTTTCACATTCAAAGTCAGTTTCCATAACCAGCTCTACCCTCATATTGCAAAAAGACTCAGCTGATACAGCAGGGGCTGAGAGGCAGAGAACCCAACCACTCCTTCCAGCTGAAGACAGTTTCCTCAGAACAAGCTGCAGACAGTCTTGAGGCAGCACAGCAAGACTTGCATTGCCACACTTCGTATTTTACCTGTTGTCTTGAATAGCATAACCTGGTGACCAGTCAGCACATACACCAGCAAAACAAGGAACAGGAATTCCCGTGTATCTGAAATTTCCAACAATATGATAAAACAAGAGCACTGAACAAGAGGTTTGTCCAAAGTGATCTAATACTGCCATGAAGCACTGTTTCTGGGATGAATTCTCAAGTACCTGCCCAAAAATCTAACTACTTAAAGGCAGAAAACTGCACTTCAAAAAGTATCTGTGACAGTCACCCACATGCAGCTGTCACATAAGCAGCTCACATGGAGCGTATTAGAAAAGTGCATCTTCCTTAAAATTCTGGAATGATAACCAGCTAGCTGCACACAGTCTCTCCAGATGAAAGACTGTTGATAGCTGCTAATTGAAGGCTGCAGTGATCTTGAAGTCCACCACAAAAAGGTTATGCAACTGAAGCCTGAAAAGGAATGGGAGATGAATAAGCTTTCTTCCAAACCAGTGATGGCATCCACCATAAGTAAAGAGCTTTTGGAAGTAGATCTCCATTAATTGTCAGGTCATGGATCCATTTTCAGAAAGTAAAAATGCAGGAATTAACAAATCAGCAAGAAACATGAAAACAACCATTCCTTCCTTGGGTTTGTGTAGTGCAGACCATAAGCTGGTTTATAGAATTCTTCTGTCACTGTGCTGCTTCCTGCTCTGCAAAGGGTTAAATTCTGATCTTACTGGGTGACTGCATCCTTTCAGCTGAGATAAATGGACTCCCAGGCAAAAGGACCACTGGGAAACTCATCTGCCATGCTGTGACCACAACATGCCTCCAACTAAGTGGATGGCTCCAGGTCAGCTTTCACTTCCTCAGCCTTCTGCTTCTCTTGCTTTCTTGTCACCGCTGCTAAAATTGGTTCAAGGGCACTTGAGACTTTTAGTAGAAAAGATTTTTGTCCTTGCATCAAAACCCAAAAGGTTTAATATTTACTATGACCACATAAAAGTAGAATCTGAATGTGAACTGGAAGTCAGTGTTAGAATCTGAGTACCATTATTGGAGAGCTGAGAAAATACAACAGTCCAGATTTCCTGCTTAAGGGCACATCTCCATTTTGCCAGCAGCTACAACAAAGAGTATATAGTTTATCATGCTTGAGAGCTGCACAAATACCCATCAGGGAAGGAGATCACTCTCCTCTAAAATAGTTTTTGGTTGGAGAAAGAGATTTGAGAACCGTTTTCTGGCTCCACCAACAACCACTACTCCCTGGTTTACCTTTAAGAACAAGGAACCAAGCTGAAGTTTTACCTGGAGAACAAATATTAACAGTTTAAAGTCTGCCTAACAACTGAATTCTCTGTAAAACCTCATCCCTATTCAACTGTAGTATGACAGATTTCATTAATTTGGGATTGTTTTCCTGCATGTAAGAAAAAAGCTGCTCCAAAATTTCATTTCAAGTTATCATCTTCATCCCCACCTGAGAGGCCTGGGGACAAGGGAAGACACCAAAACCAGACTAATAATAATACTCAGCCCTTTGGGCTTTTCCTCTTCCGAGTGCTTTGCAAAGAAAAAGCCTCATCACATCCTTGTGAGGTAGGTCAGTATTATTATATTCCCTTAACACAGATATGGAAACTGAGGCAGAGAAGTTAGTTTTCTGAAGGCGAAAGCAGGAGCCTGTCTCAGAGATGGAACCGGGAGACAAGATTCCTTAGATCTCAGAGAACTTCCCATTCTCTCCCATATCTCCCCTCTTCCCCATACATGTCTTAATGGAGAAATAAGCAATGGAGAAAGGGGCTACAGTGCCACTTTTCTGACAAGTAGCAGGACTCTTAGTACTATTCCACATATTCCAAAAAGGATTATTAAATATACAAGTACCTTAGAATTAAAGGCAAAATGACTGCACACATTATAAAGAAGCCAACATACAATACAAACCTAGCTTAATAAATAAGACATGCAGCTGCAGCTGTGACTGAGTGCTGAGGGGTCTCAGCTCAGGAAGGTCCCAGATGCCAAGGGGTAAGCCCATGTCATTCCTGTGACTCTACTGCCACGCCGACCAGCGCGTGTCTGATAGTGCGACCGTGGAGTTTATAGCCATCCTGAGTCACCAGAGCTATCGTGCCTGGCTGCAGGCCCTCAGCTGGCACATGGCAGACTATTTCATGGTCATACGGATCATATCTACCACCAACAGGGTTCATCTTCTGGAGGCCATGTTTGGCAAACACACTCTGCAATTTGGCCTCTATGAGAGAGAGGCCTTCATAGATTTTCTTCAGGGTTGGATTTGGATTACTCGGCTCCACTTCTTCTGCAGCATTCTCAGCAGTCTTCTCCAAGATATCTGCTACCTCCACAAGGTCCCTGCAGAAACTCTGGATCCCTACAGGCACAAAGAAGCAATATGTAAACAAAGGGCAATTTATAGTACCAATGATAGGCACAAAGTCACAGCAGTTTACAAGCACCTTTAAAGCTGCTGATTGATTTGAACCCCTACTTTAGTGAGAGCAGACAGTGTCTTCTGTAGCCAAAGCTTTAGCATAACATGGGTATCCCCAAATCAAGGTATATGCAAGAAAGGTACACCTATACACATCAACACGTGCAGTGTATCTGACAAAGCAGAACATTAGAATTTCACTCAAAAAAGTTCTTGCAACTAAGACATGTCATTTGGGGCACTGCCCCACACCCTCTTGTACAATCCCACCGACATAAATGTCCTGCCAAGCAACTCACAAATGCCCATGCACACAGTGATCAAACACAATGGGGGGGAAGTAAAAATAATACATGAGCATTCAAAAGTACATCCATTATTTTATTCTTACATTAAAACTACTGTGAACTACTGGACAAAATGGTCCTTGGGTCAGTCATGAAAAAGTCATGCAGTCTTTTTCATCAGAAAAATGGGTTTAGATTCTATACATTTCCAGAAGTGGTGTATTACACTGTGCAGAAATTTCAGGAAAACCAGACTCCATCAGTTATACAGATGCCATAACTAACTTACTGGAAAGACACATTAGGAAAATAGAGAAATAATACTCTGGTTCTGTCTATGCCTGTACATACATGTTTAATCATGCATAGAACAAAGAAGCATGAAGAAGTAACAAAGGAGCAGACAGAAGCAGAGCAATTTTAATTGCTCTGCGGACTCCTGTGCCTCCCTCCATGTGCAACTTTCAAAAAAGAACCCCATTTTTGTCCGTATCTGAAGGATAATGCATCTAAAATTCAAAGAGCTATGGAAAAAAAAAAGCAAAGGTGCTGATTATTCCAAAACTCAACAGCCATTTTGTAGCACAATGGGTAGACTGGTAAGAAAATTACAGCAACCCTAAGTTTCAAAGCTACTGGAGTTAACTAACAAAAAGCCTCCCAAGATTTATGCATTATGGAGAATAACAGTTTGTCATTCTCAGAGATGGTGCTGGAAGAGTGCAATGCTTAAACAGCAGTTTCTTCACCTTCCTCTGTTGCCAAAGCTACAAATACAGCTCACTCCATTGATGCTAAACTATTGATTGTAGAAGTTTTAAAGAACACCTGATACAGAAACTGACGAACCTTTGTCCCAGGCAGGATCTACCTCCTGAAAGCTAGAGTACAGAAGAGACTGTTAATATAGTAAAGGAGATCATAATCTGATGACACAGCTATTGGATCTGACTCCAGAGAAAATTCTCAGGAGACAGAACCTGTAATTTCAACCAAGTCAGTAGAACTACACTCAATTGCACTGGGCCTATTTTATTAAAAAAAAACAGATCAGAAAACAGTCACTGAGAGAAATCTGATAGGACACTGTTTAACATAAAGAAAAAATATCAAATAAGCCCAGACACCAACAGTCCAGGCCAAAGATGCCAGGCTTTACCGTGAATGAGGGCAGGATGAGGAAGGGGGTGGGGAGAAAAAAAGCTGTTGCTCAGCATTTCATGCTTGCTCAGGCAGGCAGGCCACTGCAGTATGCACAGCTTTGCCTCACTTTGCTTACCAAAGAGCTTGGCATCTTCCACAAACTTCTGTGTCCTCCTCCGGACGTTCTCAGAGTCTGCCAGGGCTCTCCGGTATCGCTCCTGCAAGCACAACAGCAAGGGGAGACATCAAACAAGGAGGTAGAACCTGTTTCCTGACAAGTTGGCAATCTCTTAGAAACAATTTTAAAATAACTCACTTCACATCAGAAGGTTGTGCTGGGCTCCTGCATTTTCATTGCACGCAAACCCAAGTTCCTTTCCTACAGATTGATCACCACAACTTTGACTCCCTCAGAAGAGCCAAGTGAAGGCCTGAAGCACTCAGAGCACAGCTCCACTGAACAACTCATGGTCAGGCTGCTGCTCTGTGCATGACTCACTGCACTACTGGGACACTCCTTTCTCCAGCAGGAAAACTGGTGGTCCCAGCAACAGATCTGCAATCAGCTGATTTATCGCTTGGTGCAGCAGTATTTCTCACGGAATATCTCCAGAATTGCCTGCCCAGTGTTGCAGTATTTATTTATTTATCCTTAGTGACATCTGTTCTTCGAAGTCCCTTTAACTTGATCCCTACCATTTCCACCACACCACTATCACTAAAGAGGACTTTTCTTCTCAGACAACCTGCTGCAACACACTATGTGATGCTAACAATGATGAAGCTACAAGGCTGTGAAAGATCTGACCAGGCCACCTCCAACATGCAGTTTTACATGCCAGGGTCATACTACCAGTGTCTTGCTCCTGGGTGCTACTCACAGTTGATGTTTCTGGGGAAGGCAGGCTGTGCTTCCACTGTGCAGCCTCTCACACTTGGAGCACAGCTGCTCTGAAGGCTGCTACAGCACAGTGGTGTTGTGTGTGTGTGTGTGAGTGACAGGGCTTGTGTGTGACAGGGCTTACAGAAAAAGCCAGGTCTGAAGGACAGACCATGTCAAGGGGACCAAGCTAAAGGCATCCCAAACCAGCAGCAAACTCACAGTTAAATCCCGGACTTGTTCTTCCAATTTGATGGCTTTGTGCTCTGAAGCACAGTCAGAAAGGGGATGCTTGGGCTCATCACGGGGATCTTCTGGGCCACACTCATCTCCTGGACTTCTCTGCTGAGCTGCAGTGCTGAAAACACATGGGGATGCTCTGAAATACAAATTAGTGACAAAGGAGGAAAGTTAAGTAACAACAAGGTTAAAAAGAAGAATTCTAGTTTAGTGTCATTATTAAAAGTAGGCTCACTTGTTTCCAGATAAAATTTTAGATCTTTTCAGAAAATATGCACAGCTAGCACAGAAACACAGAGACAGATGTTCTGAAAACTTATTTTATTTTAGACTCATATGCCACTACAGAGGCTGTACATCACTTCTTTGACACACCTTGAGAAGACTTACATTTTCACAGGAAAACGAGTTGTGGGTTGCATTTTTGCTGACCTCCCAAGTACAGGTGGTGAATAGCAGATGACAAACTTCAGCAAGATTTTTGCAAGGTAGTCTTGAAAAGGCGGCATAAGGCATACGGTATAAGGCCATTTTAACAGTTATTTTAAATAACTACTCTGAGCAAAATTTGGTAAAATCTGCAAACCCATGGCACTTCAGATAGGCAGGCAGAGCCCAGCCTGCTACCTAAGGTGGCACAGTGAGTGCAAAAGGGCAAGTCACACCAGTGGAATGGCTGTGGATTTCTGTGGAGCAATTCAACAAGGAAAGACATACACATCTCAAACTGCTGGTTAACAGAGGATCCGATTCTCAGATGCTCTGATGCATTTGTTCCCCAGGGTGCAAACACAGTATTGGTGCATTCAGTTTTCCTCCTACTGAGTGAAAAGGAGGACAGTTTGAACTTTTGGCCAATCAGTTTTTCTTAGAAAGTAGCAATTGCTGGACTGTACCCAGCTTTCATATCCACTGCACAAAAACTGTCAAGAGAAATGACAAAGGGCTGTGCAGCCCAAATATTCTGCAGCCTTCTGCCAGGACCTTCACAACTCCAGTAGCTGTGTTTGGAAGAGGGACTGAAAATTGTAACTAACAGTTCTAGGCACTTCCACTATTTTTATCCCTACTGGCAATGAAAGAGTCCCTAAGGCCAAAAGAATGCCACAAAACAAGCTCAAGCATCAAGTGCTGAAGTCTACCTTATTTCCAATGACTTTTTCATCCCAACTACACTTTTCAACTAAAAAGCAGGCTTGACAGTAGTTCTTGTTGGTACAGCAGGTGAAGTTCAGCCAGAAGACTGACTCCACAACTTGCAGATGGAATGATGAAATGACCCATGAGTCAGATAATTGGACTGAGCTGCATAAACACCACCTACGTGCTTAGAAGTCTATTCTGTACTGTGACAATCTCATAGGTTTACCAAAAAACAGGTAAGTCTGGTGTAAAAGTTTGGTCAAAAGATGATCAAAACCAGCATGCTAGACACTTTGAAAAATAAGGAAAATTTTTTTAATTTCATTCTGTTCTCTTCCAGAAAGCCATGCACCTGTGTTAACAATGCTGTCATTCCAAGAGCAAAACCAAGGGGTTTCTCTCCCTCTCCTACACCTGCTTTTACAAACCAACCTAGACAGGACCCATTCCTGCCAGCAAGAGGCCAAGCCTTGGCCCAACTCCCTTTCAAACCTTACACCAGGAACAGAATCTGCAGAAAATTCTTCAATTTACTTTCAAACCAGCTCCAATCAAGAAACATTTTAGTATATGCTTAACGAGGAAGGGTGTCTCCTCTCTTAGGAACACCTGGGCTCTTCCTCTGAGCAGGGCTTTCAACATCCGCTTTAATGGAGGGGCTTTGGATGTACTAAGTGCACATGTACCAAGTGAAATGCAGCATGGCACAGAAATCACTGCACTGGCACCAACTCAAACTTGTATGTTTATGCAGCACAATTCAACACTGCATGGAAACACTAATTTAGGCCCCAAAATCAATATCCCTGAGTTCATGTTACCACACCCGCACCATTAGGCTTTCTTACTTTTCAGAAAGGTTTTGTTGCTCGGGTACAATGTCACAGAAGTGCACAGCTTTTGTTTCTGGGTCTCTCATATCTGTCACAAGACCCAAGTGCTGCTCAGCAATCCAGCTAAGCTGAGTTTACAGCAGCAACTGGAAGAGACAGGCCTGCTCCCCTTATTCCGGCACTGGAGCTGTGCAGAATGAAGGGTCAGGGAGTTAAACCAGCTGAAAACTAACTACAAAACAAAAAGACTTTTCTGTCTGTGTCCCTGAATAGGTTTGCTGACAGATCAGATAAGCACAAGTGCCAGCACAAAAGGGAAGCCAAACACGTGAAGCCTGGTGAGATGTAGGAGGGAACATATGGGAAAGGGAAGACATGTCCCCGTTTGGGTGGCAGTCAGGGCTTAGACTGGCTCAGCTCTGCGATCAAAGCACAGTTCAGAGATTTTTATCTCCCCAAAGATATAAAAGACCCAAAGACCACCAAGCACCTCCCACCACTCCTTGCTTAACAGCTCAGACATTGCCTCATTTTAATACCAGGTTGCTAAACATCCCACAGCACTAAAGACAGACTTCCTTTTCCCACCTGAAGACATCTGCATATGCAATTCTTTTATTAAGCGGGTACTTAAAACATGATCTGTATGTCAAACCACTCCTTTTCAACACATTACATGCCAACACAAGTCTAAGAGTGCTTCTGCTACTGTACATTTGTTCTAGAATAGGACATGCCTCATACTAACGTTTACAGAACCAGGCGAGAGGCTGTCACCAGGTTCAAAAAGCTGCCCAGTCACCGAGCTTCTGGGCTCCAGGAACACGGAAGAAACCCCCCACATTTTAACCCTGTCTGCAGAGAGATCTGTCCGGGCACAAGACCCCATCTTGAATGATCTTTAAGACGTCTGTCTTACTAATTTTGTTTAAAAAGTTCTATGTTAACCAGTTAAAGCTGCAGGGAGTAGACTAAACTGGAATTGAAGACAGAGAAGGACCCCCTTTAGCAAGCCTTCAAAAGCAATCCATGAAGCTTTAAACAACTGCAAATCTTTCTTTGTAAATAAAAGTTGTGCTTGTGGTAAGCACCACCTACAAGCTTTATCTTTTATCATCTCTCCTTTCATGTAAAGAGCTGGAGGGATGGCAACCGGCCAACTACAGAGGAACCAAAGAACCTGAAATGCAGCTGAGAAAGCAGCCTTGCTAGGCATCTCATAGGTTAGACTCCTGTGTCTTTAAAAAACTATACAAACGAGTTAATTCTTTTGCATCCGAGAAGCAAAGTTAGGGAGTCACTTCCCTCTGCAAGCGATTTACACTCCACGAATGGGTGTGTTCGGTGTGTAGGAGGAAAGGGGCGTGAATGAGCTGGGGCCTCAGCTACGTGAAGCTGAGAGCTGCCTGCATGGACTCCTTTCTCCAGCTTGTGAAACCAAGTCCCAGAACACTCCCCTGTGCAGTGAAATGCCCCGGGTACCACGTGCTGTTCAGACAAGCCTGCCTTAAAAGTTGCAGGCAAGAAAGAAGAACCGCAGACTGACTCCAAAGGGAATTCCTGAGAAGGAGTATTAGGCAGAATTGAAAATGCCGCTCAATTTACTTCCTCCTCCAGGATGAAAGAAATGCTCAACTAAAAAGGGCAAGTGCTATTTACGGCCTGTCCACTGGCCTGTGCTACATCTTTGAAACACAGTCATGACCACAGCTGTCCTAAAAATAGACAAAAATCCCACTGGAGGAAGTTGACGCATCCTGAAGTGACAGACACGTGGAAGTCCCAGAGCGTGTGAAAGGAGCACACAACTAAGCTGGTGGTACCAGAAGATACACAAACTGATGTCACAGAAAGCCAAACAGAGGGATGCAGCAGAGGAGCTGATGGTATCCGCATGCTTTAAGCCAGTTGTCCTTAAAGATTAAAATTTAAATGATGAGAACAGATCTCTTTGGCCAGGACAACAGTATCACCCCTCTTTCTGTAGCAGAGGTGTGATACCCGCCCATCCCAAACTCTCTGTCATGTTCTCTCTGAACACAAGAATCTCACCCCATCTCTCCTTAAACACTCCCTCCTCCTCCCAAATCTGCATGACAAAGCACCCAAGTGCTGAGACACACGGAAACATCTGCACTGGTAGCGTTGCAGCTCAGACAAATACGCTTTGGAAGGAAATCCCCTAATTACCCTCAATTACTGCCCTCTGTTTCATCAGGATGCGATACCAGGGATTAATACTGTGTGGATCCCTCTCCGATGAAACCGGAGAACAAGCGTGTGCAGCACAGGGAGGGTGCCCAAAATCTGGGCTGTAGACACCCAGACTGCAGCAACTCCGGGGTCAGCAGCCCCCGAGGTGTGCACAGTGTGGGTGCCTGGGCCCACCACCCACCACTTCACTGTCCAGCTGCTTGTCCTGGTGGTGAAGGAGGCCGGGCCAGAGAACCTGCGTACCAAGAGGAATTCCGCACCCATGGCAGGTTCTGGAGATCCTCCGCGAGGGGAGCCTGCTCAGCTCCCCAAGGACAAAGTCACCTACTTCAAACCCGGTTCACATTTTGAGAGGGACAAAGGAGTTTTCAAATAACACGTAAGACACATGGCAGCAGAAAGACTGTTACACACACGTCTTTATATTTAGTCCCAACCACAAGCTTCTATTTTGTGCTGCAGAATTTTTAAGTTGCATTTAAATGGCCTTTTTCTTTTTCCAGTGAAAAAAAAAACTCCAGGAATAACAGCGCATTTTGACTTTTTATTTCTTTTCACTTGCCCACATCTCACGCAAACAACCGAAGCCCCCCTGATGGATTTCACCTTCCTAAGCCATATTCCACCACGTCCAAAAACCCCGCTGGGCACTTGTTCTTCTGTCTAAATACTGGTGTCATCACACTGACCCGCTTCCCTCTGCCACCCGAAACGCTCTGAAAGCGCAGGTGATGCTTTCTTACCAAAAAAATAAAACCGCATGAAGCATAAAAGCCTGTGAAGAAGCGGCCCGGCTGGGCCAGAAGGGACACAGGAATCACCCGCGGAGACACGTTTCAGCAGGAAATAACCTCACAACGTGACTGCCTGACCGCTGAAACGCTTCTCCCGCAACACGAAAACGGGGTTTTTTTCCCTCAAAACGCCAGCTTCCCCAGGGAAAGAGCTTGCTTATCGAGAGCCTGGTTTTGCTCCCGAAGAGCTCAGCGTAGTGCTCACCGGGGGGGAAGCGGGGAGGTGCGGGCAGGACGCTGCCCTCCCGCAGCCCCGCGGGCGGCCCGGGCCCGGGGCGCTGCCACGTCCCGCAGCGAGCCCGCCCCGGGCCGGGAACGGCTGAGGGAAGGGGGGGGGGGGGGGGGGGGGAAGCCGCAGCCCCGCTCCCGCACTCCCAGCGCCTCACGTACCTGCCGCCGAGGGGGAGGACGGTCCCGAAGCGCCGCAGGGAACGAGCGGCCATGGCCCCGCAGCGCGGCGGGCGGGCTGAGCGAGGGAGGCAGCGCCGCGCCCGCACCGCGCGCGACTACAGCTCCCGGCAGGCCCTGCGCGGGGGGCGAGCCCCGCCAGGAGCGCGGGGGGATGTGGGGGGTGCGCGGGGGGATGCGGAGGGTGCGCGGGGGGGATACGCGGGGGGATACGCGGGGATGCGGGGGGTGCGCGGCGCGCTGGTCCTGGCGGCTGCCGAGGGGCGTAACAACGCGACGGGCTTCAGCTGTTCCTCAATAAAGGCTGAGGGCGGCTTGGCAGGCCTGAGGCGGGAGAACCGGTGTTTTCCCGCCTGGTGATTAATAAATTACTAATGAGAACCTCGGTGCAAAAGCCGGGCTAAGTGCGGCTTGTAGCTGGGGACGTCCAGGGGGCTACAGGAAGGGCGGGGAGGGACTCTCCATCAGGGGGTGTAGTGGTAAGATGAGGGGTAACGGGTTTAAGTGGGAAGTGAGTAGGTTTAGGTTAGACATGAGGAAGAAATTCTTCGCTGTGAGGGTGGTGAGACACTGGAACAGGTTGCCCAAGGAAGCTGTGGATTCCCCAGCCCTGGCAGTGTTGAAGGGCAGGTTGGATGGGGCTTGGGGCTGGTCTGGTGGGAGGTGTCCCTGCCCATGCAGGGGGGTTGGAACCGGATGATCTTTAAGGTCCCTTCCAACCCAAACTGTTCTATCAATCTATGATGTGCTTTCACATGCTGTGGTGGTCCCGCTCAGTTTCTGCCCACTGCAGGCACAGACTCCTCATTTCTTTTGCAGGAGAGGTGATGCTTCAGGAGAGGGTTTTTCCCATTTCTGCAGTGAAACAAGATGGTACCGCACTCAGCCCCAGAGGGGACAGGAGCAGTGACCACTGGCTCAGAGAAGTTACTGCTGAGAACAGGATGAGCACCACTGGGAATGGGGCTTACCTGTCCCTCATCCCTGGTAGATGGGGACCCCCTCTAGCCTGGGCAGTGGGCAGCTAAGCTTGTGGCTCTGAGTTAACTGCAGTCACTAACCTGGCATAGAGGACTCACCCAGCCTGGCCACCCCAGCAGCTGCTGCCACAGGGGTACCAAGCCCATCCCAGACTTATCCAGGGCCATACAGCCAGGGGAAGGGGTGCACCAGTGCCAGAATTTTTATTAAAAGCTGCTTACCTAGTTACTAACGAGAGGATTTTGAAAAAGTGACCTCCAAAGGTTAATTGTGGCAGTCATTAGCATGAGTGGGTGATGGGCCTGCTCCCTTGTTATGCCACAAAAGCCTGGGCCTTTCCTTTTTATTCCTGTCCCTTGTTTCTGCTTGTGCTAAATGACCTTCCCCCATTTCTCTTTTTTCTTCCCATCCTTGTATTTGAAAGCACTGAGGTTTTTTTAACTTTTTAACTTCCCTCCACACCGTTTACCACATGCCTTGGCAAACTGCATCTGACTGCACCAGCACTAGTGTGAAAGTGCTGTTGGCCAGGAGACAACCCTGTCCCTTTCCCTGCTCCCCCAAAAGCTGACATGGGGCTTGGGTAGAGAGAAACAGGCTTTCTCCAGCCTCAGCTCTTTGCAGCCCTTCTAAACTCTTTAGCAACGTAGAAAGGTATCCACTGTTAATTTTCTTTCAGCTGCTGACACTTGAGTTTTGTTCATTCCCAAGGGAAGCCAGTGTGCCCTCACCCTTAATGCCTGAGGGACAAGAAGGAAATATTGGACAAGGGCACTTGTTTGAGGCACAGTGAGCTTAAAACATGAGGAACCCTGAGATGACACCCCGTGGAGCAGGGAGCAGTAAGCAGGGCAAGTAATTGATGTCTCTGAAGCATCCAGTCCTGAGCAGCTCATGAACCCCAACACTGAGGCAGCCAGAAATCCCCAATGAGTCCGTGGTTTCCTTGGAAAGTGTTTGCCTGGCCTCCAGCATCCCCAGGCTGGCACACACGGATCCTGATAAATGGCAGCATCTGATGGGTAGCACTGACCGCCAGACCACAGGCTCTCCTTCCTTCTGCACCACCACGGGCACACAGACCTTGAGCCAAACTCCTGGCCCCAGGTTAGGGCTCCCTCCAGAGATGGGCTTCCCAGTAGCACGTGGCCCTGATCCATAAAGGACTCCCCTTCCCCACCCGCCTCCCAAATCCCCCTCCCACCCTCTTCCCCATGGTTCATAGTGTTGCCCACAAGGCAGATGGTGCTGCGGTGGTGGGGCATGGGAGGGCATCTCTCCCCACATGCCTTCCCAGCACCCTCCTGGTGCCTCGGAGAAAGGGGGCTTGTAGCTCCTCCATGAGCCCCAGAGTGCAGCAGGGGCTCGGCAGGCATTCCTGCAGCCTGGCTTAAGTCTGCTTCTTTTCCCACTCCTGCACAGAAAGGAAAAAAATACAGGCAATGAGGAGACATCACTGGACATCATGGAGCCTTTGAGAGCACCCCTCCCTTCTGGGGGCTTTGGATCACCCCAGCATCTTCAGAGCTTGGGGTCACTGCTGCCCTGGTCATCAGACAGGCCATGTTCTCCCCAGTGCCCACCTATCCCTGCACCTTCCAAATCTCCCTGCAAGCCAGGCTCATGCCAGCAGTGAGTTGCTAAGCTGGGCCAGCCTGGCTACGGGGGACTCTGGCAGTACCCGCTGCTTTTGGGGTAGGGAGTATCCCTGATCTACAAACGTTATGGTCAAGGAAGGGACAAAGGATGAGATTTCTCATGGGATTGGGAAGAAGAGGGAGAGCGAAGCAGGACCTTGGCCTTCCGCAGCACATTTCCTTTGTTGGAAGGGAGGATGGAAGGACTTCTTTTCCTCAGTTCAGCTGCACAGTTAACGGGGACCAAGTGCTCAGAGGAGCTCCCATTTGGCTTGTTTGTAGCTTCCTGTGGAAAAGCATGAGAAAGAAGGAGGATTTAGGAGACCCAGGGAGCAAGAACAGCCAAGGAAAAAAACCAGCACAAACTCTCATGAGGTCAAAACTGATGTAGCAGGGATGTCCCTTCTTCCCCACATGCTGCTCCCCCGACCACCCCAAGCAGGGTTGCTGGGGGAAGCTGGAGCTGCCAGAGTAGGGAAGA
This sequence comes from Apus apus, assembly GCF_020740795.1. Taxonomy (NCBI): domain Eukaryota; kingdom Metazoa; phylum Chordata; class Aves; order Apodiformes; family Apodidae; genus Apus; species Apus apus. The sequence continues at coordinate 10,929,033 of NC_067294.1, read as the reverse complement.
AGGGACACATACCCCATTCTCAGCCTTGCTGGTCACAGCCAGCCCCAGGGCGGGCCCTCCTGCCAGCGACTGCTTCAGCTGCTCCTTCACTTCGGACAGCTTGAGCTCCAGGTCAACGCGGTGCTCCTCCTTCTGCCGGCACTGCTCCTCCAGCACCGCCACCCGCTGCTCCAGCTCCTGCAGCTTCGTCCCTGCTTGCACAAGCGCACCCGGCTCAGCGCCTTCCCCCGGCCTTGAGGCCACGGGGACAGGGACAAGCCACCCATCCTCCTGGCTGGGGACGCTAGGCGGGGCTGCCAGCCCAGCGGCGTGCTGCAGCCAGCCCGGCTCACGGCCGCGAGGTCACTGCCTGCCCAGCGTCCCCAGCCCGGCTCTGCAGCCTTCCCCCGGTCCCCGAGTGCCTTTGAGCAGCGCTCGGATGGCACCGACCTACCCGTGCTGCCCTTGATGGCTTCCCGCAGCTCTCGCTTCTCTTTCCGCAGCAGCACCAGCTCACTGCGGATCGACGCTTTCTCCTTCTCCAGCTTCTCCTTCTCGGTCAGAAATCTCCTGGCATCCTCCTCAGCCCGGTTCTTCCCGTACCTGTACTGGTTGGCATCTGTACACACAAGAAGAGCCCGTCATGAAGGCTCTGGCCCTGGCTGCACCGATGCCACGCACAGCCCACCTGAGCTGGTGCAGCACAACCCATCGCTGTGTGCCAGAGCTGGCCAGCCCCAGCCCGGCCGCAGACACCTTTGGAGGAACAGTCTCCTCCTGCACTGGCCAGGGTCCCCCCCCGCTTTGGTTTGTGGCTGAGGGCCCCCACTCACTCGATGCGTGCCTCTTCACTTTGACTTGCGGGTCCACTCGCCGTGACTTCTCGCTGCAGGAGGAGGCGTGGCGCTTCACCTGGGCTCCTGCCGGCCGCCCCGGCTCCTCCTCAGCCTGCAGCAGGATGGGAGGGAGAGCATGTGCTGAAACACCTGCGGGGCCATCACAGCCCAGCCAGGGCTCCCTGGGGTGTCTTCTGTAGCCCAGTCACAGTGATGGGAGAGGGTGAGCTCCTGAGCCGTGCTCACCTGAACCTTCTCATAGGGAACATCATTGTACACCACACGGGAGGAGTCTGGCCGGTGATCCTGGGAGGAGCTGGCCCACCTGCAGGAGAAGAGATAGGGTCTTCTTTTCCAGGACATCCTGCCAGCCCCCTAGTGAGCCCCTCCATTTCAGAGGGCTTCCTGCATTTCTTTCCCAACTTCACTCATGAGCACTCTACCCGACCCTAGCCTGCCCTGCCCTACCCCACCACAGGTATCCCTTAAATCCTTCATCAGCATCTATTAAATACTTTCCACTTTCCATCCTGTCCAAGAGAAGCTGCCCTGCTTCAAGAACCACCATTCCCTAAGATGCTGGTTGTCTCCAAGATCACAGCACAAACCATGTCCCAGCCCATGCCTTCTCTAGGGAGCACACAGGGCTGAGCATTGCCATCCCCAGCCCAACACTGCCCCCAGCACAGCCCCTGCCCAGCCCAGGAGGACAGCCTTACAGGTAGGAGTGCCTCACTGCTGTCACTATGTTGGCAATCGTCTCTACATCCACGTAGTCGTAGTGCAAGGCCTCCGGTGCTGTCTGTGAGCCTGTCTCCACCAAGAGGAGACCCAGCCAGCGGCCCAGGTCTTCAGAGCAGCTTGCCTGCCAGGAGAGACAAAGGGTCAGGGTCCATGCCCAGCTCCTGGCCCCTCACCCTCATTCCTACCTCCTGATGCAAAGCCTCACTACAGACAAGAGCACTCTCACGTGAAGCTTGTGCGAGGCTTAGGAGGGTCCAAGGGAAAGCACATGGGTGCCTGTGGGAGATGTCCTAGTCCCAAACCCCCAGCTGCCTCCATGCAACCTGCCTGCTTCAGCCCTGCCAGTCTCCTTCCTACCTCCAGCCTGCAAATACCTGCATGGCTGCCCCCAGCTCACCCAAACAATGCCCTGGGCTTCCTTAATGTGCAGTGGAGGGGAAAACAAGGCACCATTTGCATGCAAGCAGTGACCATCACAGGAGATTCTCCTCCAGCTTGGGAACCCCCTCCTGACAGGACCACACACCCTGCCCTGCCCTGCTGCCCACTCACCTCCAGTGCAGCCACCTCCTGCCCATTGCGAAGGATGCGGAAGGCAAAGGGGTGTTTGGGACCCAGCCCTGGGACCACCTCACAGCCCTGGAGGACGATGGCATTCACGTGGGTCCGCAGGTCGGTGCGGTCCTTGTGGAAGTAGAGGGTGTTGCCCTTCAGGCGACACCAGCGCTCCCTCCAGCACTGGTTAACCAGGACGCTGAGGTAGCCTGGGGGATGGCAGGGCAGAGGGAGGTATCAGCAGCTGCTCAGCCAGCCCGTGGGCAGGCTTTAGCAAGGCATGGCTGCCCAGAGATTATGGCCTGGCTCCCTACTCATTTGGTTCTTCTGTTCCTCATTCTCCCAACAGAGAGCCATCTGGGACACCCTGGGTGCCAGCTCAGTGCCACACAGTCACCCAAGGCTGTTTTCTGGGACATGGGACACCCCTCACCCCTTCCCCACAAACCGTGGGAATGTCTGGAGCCAGAACCAGGCACCATTTCATATCCTAGGGAGTGTCACAGCTCTCCAACATCTTGGTGAGCCTGTCCCCACCCCACCACCCCCTTCCCCCCTGCCTGCCCCCTATGCAGCCAGGCTGGGGGGAAGGATGCTAGCTTCCCATCACTCCCAGGCTCGTGCAAGCCAAGCCCTGTCTCTGCCCTGGCCCAGACGAACCGCAGCAGGGGATGTCCTCCTCGGTGGAGGAGGTCTGTGTGTCCTCGGGGGATGGCTTCTTCTTGGAGAAGCTGATAATCCTGGTGATCTTCTTGCCCGCTGCCCGGCTCATCGAGCCCTTCAGATCAGCCAAGCCGCTCTTTTTGCCTTTCCCTGGAAAGAGAACAGGGTAGCTGTGTGCTCCCAGGGCACATCATGGCATTACCCCCAGCCAGGAGAGGGTGCTCCCTGGCTGTGGTGCACCCCACAGAAGCCTGCCTGACTTACCATGCTCGCCAGGCTCTCTGCGGGCTGCCAAGGAGCCGGTGTCACCTGCTGCCACGCTGTCCGAGTCAGAGGTGTGCTTCTCCTGAGACAGCTGCTGCAGGGGGAGTGGGCAGGCACCCTGTCAGCAGCATCCCCCTCTGCAGCCCCCAGCGAGGGCCACTACTGGCCCTTTGTCCCTCCCACCCCGGGATGGGATGTTTCTCTAACGCCAGAGGAGCCCCATGAGCCCTGCAGACCTGCTGTGAGGATGGGAAAGGCCCTCAAGCAGCACCAGGAGCTTGGTGCTCCTGCTGGCCCCCTATTTGCTACTCAGCCATGGCAACCCCCTGCAACACCTTATCAGGGCAGTTAGAAACCATCACCTTATCCAGGTCCATCTTGCATGGCATCACTGGGGAAGTGGGGGCTTCCATCCCACCCGCTGCTGGACTGCTCGCTTCCTTTATCACCTGTGAAAACAGCCCCCAGAAGACACTCAAAACAGACCTGAGGGCCCAGGTTAGTTTCCGGGGCTCAGACGCACTTCCATCTCACCACCTGAGCCAGGCTGAACTTCAGGGAGAGAAGTCCTGGTCTTTGCAGGACAGCACAGCAATTTCTGCTCAGAGCACAAGACTAGCTTGCCTGAGGGATTGCACACACCTTGGCCCCTTCAAAACTGCAACCAGTTTTGTAGATTTTCTCAAAGATTTTGGAAATCTCAGAGGTGAGGGCCTGGGGTGCCAAGCTGCACAGTCGCCTTGGCCACACAGGACCCCCCAAGACCCCTTGTTTTGCCAGCAGGCACAGCGTGGCTTGCCCAAACCATGTAAAATAACCCTGTTCTCCCATGACTGGGGTAACAGCCGAGTCTGTGGTGTGCACAGAGGCTCCTTTCCCACCCGCGGCCCCCACCTCCTGCCCCTGAACAAAGGCAGGAAAGGGCCATGGGGAAGAGGAGGGGGAGAGCAAACATCCCCACCCCACAGGGGCTATCAGCACCGGAGACGCCCAGGCTCTGGGAAGCAGCTGGCCACCCCCCCCAGCCGATAAGAGACAGGAGCAAAGCCCCCTTCCCCTTCCAGCTGGGCAAGACCTTTCCCAGGGCTGCCCCCACCCAGCTGCAGCCAGGGAGGATAGCAAGGGGAGCCCACAGCCCCCTGGGTGAAGCAGGGATGGGGGGTCATGGTACCTTCAGCCACTCCTCAGCCTGCTCCTTGCTCTGCACGGCCAGCACCAGCGCTTCGGCCCCTGGCAGCGAGAACCGCAGCTCGTGCTTCTTGCGCCGCCCGTCCTTGGGGACGTAGATGACATTGCAGGTGCTCAGAGGCACCTCCATGTGTGGCTGCCGGTCCTTGGAGCTTTTGTAGCACTAGGGGAAGCAAAGTGAACTGCTCAGTGCTCGGCTGAAATCTGCCTGTCCCGCTGCCATGCCAGGCAGAGCTGGTGTCCCTCTCAGGTGGCCCAGATGGAGGTGGCTCAGTCTCTGCAACAGCCACAGTGGCAGAGGGCTGCAGGCTGCCCTCTCACTCTGTGGGGTTCCAAAAGAGGGGAGCCCTCAGTTTGCTTCCAAGGGAAGCCAGGGCAGCCCTTGCACATGACCTGCAGGGCAGCCACAGCCTTGGGGCAAGGTCTTGGCTTGGATAGTGTTAATTTTTCTTCAGCTTGGACCCAACCTCCCTCCCAGCCCACCAGTGGGTTTCTGTTCCCCACCAGCTCTGGGCTCACCAGCAGTTTGCTGTCCCGTATGATGGTGAGCTGCTTGGCCCACTGTCCAAAGCGCTTCTTGCGCAACAGGAAGGCACAAATCCTGCAATCCTTCACCAGGTTCATGGAGGCTTCCTCAGAGGGCCACTGGTGTGTCAGCTGCTGGGCCTTCCCTTCCTCCTCCTCCTCATCATATGACTCGTAGCTGCTGCTCATCGCATCCGAGTCATTGTCTGGAAGGAAGCAGGCGAGTCACCCCAGATGGCATCCCTGGGCCCCACCTGCCAGCCATGCTCACACACTGCCCAGGCTCCCTGTGCCCGGTGGGCTCCAGCACAGAGCCTGGGCTGGGCACCACGATGGACCAACTCCATGTCAGCCTCTGAAAACAGCAGCATTTTGACCCTAGCCATCTCCATTGCCCTTCCAAACCAGGCAGGATGCTCGCAGGCCAAATGCCAGTCCCAGGTGCATCTATCCAAACCCTTGGGCTGGCTTGTTTCTTTACAAGTCTCAACTTTTGAAAGCTGCTGCACAGGATCATGTGCTGGCCCTCTGCTCCAAACCTCCCATATGGGGCATGGAGGAGCAGGGCTCCACAGTGGCGTCTCTGCCCTGGCTCTCCTCCACTGTGGCAGAGGCAGCTCATGCAGGACATGAGAGCTGTGTAGGCAGGGACACCTCTTCCCCCTGCTGGTGACAGACGTGGCACCGATTACATCCCTTCTGCAGCATGAGGGTTCTGGCTTGCATGACAAACAGCACTCCACACTCCTCACTTTTTGCCTAGCAGCCTCTGACACACGAGAGGTTCTCCAGCCTTAGCCCCACCGGCCCCCAGCCCTCAAACCCCCACCTCAGGGCTGGACTTTGCCAGAACTCTCCCCTCCCTGGCCAGGGCAGCCAGATACCTACAGGAGTTTTTTTGCTCCCCGTTCATCCTGGTGATGGGGTAGTTGCTGTCTGCATCCTCGTAATAGCCATCCTCGATGGAGTTGGGGGGGCTGGAGCTGTCTGTGGAGGAAGCAGAGAGCACCTGGGGCTGTTACACCTGGTTTCTCCCCAAGGATGCCCTGAGCAGCGAGCCTGTGAGCCAGGGTAGAGCAAAGCACACCAGCCCAGGGCATCTCAGCACCCATTCCCCCATGGCTCCAGATTCTCCCCATTACCCCCTTCCCATTTAAGCCAGAACTAACAACTTCTTGCAATAACAGCACAGCAGGATGGGAAGGAAGTGGGACCAGAGTGATGCTGGTGGGAGCAGTGATATTTCCTTCTCTGGGACAAGCTGTCACTCCTGCCAAGGGCTGCCTGCTTTGCCAGGTGGGCCAGGCAGGTGGGGGATGCAGTGGGAAGCCTGTGGGGCTCTCTCCCTGCCAGCCCGGGGTGGAGCAGGACTCACTGCGGGAGGTGATGTACTCGGGAGCCTTGCCAGGGCCCAGGGGCAGGGCTTCCTCGTAGTAATCCTCAGGTGGGGGAGTGGTGGGCAGAGGTGGAGCAGGGTCTGCAGGAACCTATAGCAGAAACACCACCAGCATTAGCCAGGCAGCAGAGAGGGTCATGAGTCCCAGCAAGGGACAGGAAGGGTTCCAGCCTCAGCCACAGCCGCCTCCTCAGGCAGGTGCAGAGCAGACCTCACAGGTGGGCATTCGGGCACTTACAGGTTTTGCTGTCTGGCTCCTTGCCAACTCCAAGCCAAGGCCATCACCGCTGTCCCCCTCCTCCTCCTGCATGTCCTGGAGATCCCGCAGGTCACAATCTGCCCGGGAAAAATTGGAGAGGGTGACGAGAGCAGGAAACCCCAGAGCTACCCAGCCATGCCCTCCAGAGACCCCCAAGGTAGGCACCCATGGCCCTTCACTGGGAAGGTGCTGGGAGATGGGCCCTGCTGGCAAATGCAGCTGGGCTGGGGTGTGCACAGCCCCTGCACAGCACCCAGGCAGCATCAGGGGAGTGTGATCAAGCACCTGGGGTGACAGTGCCCACCCCAGACATGATGATGCAGCTTTCACCATCCTTCTTCAGGCACCCCAAGACCCCCCACTGTCAGTAGGGATGCCAGGGTCAGCACTGCACCCACTGAGCATGGTGGCTGGCCTGTCACCCTGGGTCACCCACACATACCAAACTCCTCGAACAGAGACTCCACGAAGCTGGTGCCATTGCTCAGGGAAGCCGTGTTGACGTACATGTAGTCCACATCCTTCCCTGGGAGTGAGGGGACGTTCTCAGCCAGGGGTGGGCTGGGTGGCCACAGCAAGCACTGCCACCCCTCCTCCCCTTAAACACCGACCCAAGGACACCAGCCCACCCCACCATGCCACAGGGCACTCCTCTAGAGCAGGCGCCTGGGGAGCGCAGGAGCCCCCAGGGGTGCTGCTGCCCCAACAGAAGGGCAGGAAGGTGGGAAGGCTGGGAAGCTCCAGGTGCAGGGCCCTCCTGGCCTTCCCGTGGAAAATCCCGCGCTCAGCAGGCAGTGGTGGCAGGAAGCCTCTGCAAAGCAGCTCTTCCGCAGCGAGCAGCCCCCCCGCAGCCACCGCAGGGCGGACGCCAGCCCCCCTGCCCCGGGCAGGGAGAAGCTGGGATGCAAAAACAGGGAAAAAAGCACTCCAAGGGGGCTGAGCAGGTGGTGGGCCCTGGGCACAGAGGCAGTTCATGCCTGTCCTGCAGGTGGTTTTGCCAACCCTGCCCTGGGTTTTGGCTCAGGGCAGCTGCTGAGGACACCTGCTGCCCCTGAGGACAGGCACCAGGCACGACGGGAGGGGACACAGACCTGGGGCTGGCTGCAGCTTCTGCAGGATGGTGGAGACAGCCAGCTTCTTCTCCTGTGTGGTGGCACTCAGGTACTCATGGTCCAACAGCTTGAGCAAGATGCTGAGCTCTGGCAGGAGTTGGTCCAGCACTGTGGGAGCACAAAAAAGGCCTGTAAGCCAGGGTGGTGTCAGGATGCTGGGGTTAAGACAAAGCAGAAGGGGCTGGAATGTGTGGAAGACCTCAGGATGAGAGTCTTTCCCAGCTGACCCAGCACAAGAGCTATGTACACATGCTTCTTCCATGCACAGGCTCTTCCACCTGCATGCAGACACCGGGACGCAGCCTGCTGAGCCCATGAATGGAAACACCAGCTCCACAGGGCTACTGGGCTGCTACCAAAGTGCTCAGCACACGTATTTTTCCACACAGATAAAACCACACCTCTGTCTGCCCAACAGTGTATCACTGCTGCTGGTACCCCCTCACTGTGAGGTAATGGAGGGAAGGAAGAAAGGAAGAGAAGGAAGCCCAGATGCCATCTCCAGAGTCACTTGGCAATACCACCCAGGGAGATGTCCTCCCACCCTGTTCCTGCTGTGCTCAGACCACCTGTGACCTCCCAGTCTCTTGCCACATCCACAGGGTCCCCATACTGGAGCCTTCCCCCCATGCTCACCAACAGGAGCTCCTCTGCCCTGCTGTCACTCCTGCCCTCTATCATGTCAGCTCATCCACACCTCTCTAAGGCCACCTCACTCTTGGCATGGAGTCACTGCCCCAAAGGACAATGCCTGCCCCACACAGGCACCTGAAAGGTGCCCTGGGAAGCACATGAGGAGCTTTCCCCACCTGGCTCTGTGCTGGCTGAACCTCTGTCCAACACACACAGCCCCAGAGGTGGCTGAGAGGGTCAGAGCAGCTGAAATCTTGGCAAAGAGGAACCACGCCAGAGCCCAACACTCATCTGCTTTCCAGTGTGGGGGATCCCAGTAGCTGCCAGCTCCTGGGATGCTGCACCTGAGCACAGCATCAGCCCAGACATAGAACCAGGCAGAGGAGATAGGGAGAGCCCAGCAAAAAGCTGAGAGTTTACCACAAATCACCATCACAGGCACAACACATAAAATTGTGGGTCTTCTCTTTGATGCGGTGATTCATGGGCTAGTTTTGACAAAGCAAAAGCACACTGCAGCTGTGGGGTTACCCAAGCAGCAAGGCTCCAGAAGCATCACAGCAGCGCTACAGAAAATTAACCACTGACAGCAGTATTTATGGTGCTGGCAGCAGCTGACAGACAGCTTTGGAAAAATGTGTTGGCCAGGGATGGAAAGGATGAGGAGGACCTGTACCTTATCTCCTCAGAGCGCGATAAAACAAAACTGAGCTGGATCCAAAGCTCTTGTTTTACTCAGGACCATCATCTGCCCAGTAGGGGCATCCAGAGTAGCTCCTGCAGGGTCAAGCACCTGCAGGAGATGGCCTGCATTGGAGAGGCCAAGCCCAGGGACACCAGCAAACCTGCCACTCTGGATGCTACGAATGGTGAAAAAAGGTGCTGCAGTTTCTTCCAGTGTAAGTGTGAGCAAGATCCCTTCTCTTGGCAGCAACCAAAGTCATTGCGGTGCAGCTCAGGAGGCATGCAGCTGGCTTTGGGTCTCCAGGGACAGGAGGAGAGGCCAAAGGTGACCACAGAGGCAGCTCAGATGTGCTGACTGATGGGAATGGCTTGCAAGGGGGGGCAGAGCATATGCCCTGGCGACACCCTGCAGGGCTGTACCTGTCTCCACTGCTGCCTCTCTGGGCTCTGCTGTGGAAGGGCCCTGCCAGGGCAGAACTGGGCAGCAGTGAGGGCTGGCATGGGGAGTATTTCCCAGGGGAAGGGCAGGATGCTGTGTTGCTGCAGCTGATGGGATCCTCGTTACTCATGTTCTTTAACAAGTTTCTGCTGGGTCTTATCCAAACACCACATCCACTCTGCCCGACACCCACCAAAAACTGGGCTACTACAAGTTTGACCCAGGATTTTGGATGCTCACCTTCCACCCCTGTGAGCCATGGCCCAGAGCACAGAGAGACTCTCCTGGGACCAGTGGGAGGCAGGCTGGAACTGCTGCCCAAAGCAGGGACAGTGCAGTAAAACCATCTGCTGTTTCAAAGGTTGAAAGGGGAACCCAGCACGAGTGGGTTGATGCAAATCAGTGCCCAGCCAAGAGAAGCCCCCAGGCAAGGAGACAGCATGCCTGGCCCCAAATCACCACCTCCCCAGGACGCGAGGCAGGATGCAGCTCACAAGCTTCTTCCTGCCACCCCAGATGATGGGCTTATATCTCCACAGACCTTCTGCTTCCTCCTGCCTCCCCAAAGCCAAGCTAAACAGCAGCCTCTGCCCTTTCAGCAAGAGCAGCTTTGCCAGCGTCCATCTCCTGTGGACTGGCCCCACCAGAACGGGTGGCTTCCAAGGCAGGGGGAGAAGCCTCAGCACAGCTCCCAAAGGAGCAAGAAAGCCTGGAGAGCTGGCAGCATCCCTCAGCCCATGGGGAAGGAGAGGGCAACCAGAGGGGGAGTGAGGCTTCTGCTCCTTGAGTTGGAAAACCACACTGCAGCAGACAGGCAGCCACAGGACCCAGGTCCTGCTGATGCTCATCTTGCTGCCCCCCTCCAACACACACTTCCCAGGGTGGGGACCTGCTCTGGTCACATGAGAGCCTCGTGTGTGATGACCAAAGGTAAGCACTCAGCTCCCCTAGCCCTCTCCTTGCCCCTCTGCAGAGGCAGGAAGGGATTGAAAGGGACATATCCTCTTTGGAATGTTTGCAGAATGCTGCATGGGCAGGATAGGAACAGGTTCCTGCTCTGCAATGTAGTGGTGGTCTCCAGGCTGGGTGAGACATTCTCACCTGCAGAGCTTGGTGGGACAGGGGACTAACAAGGAAGCAGCTGGGACAAAAAGCAAGAAGCCCCCGTATCCATGCAGCACCTACAAGCATCTAGGGAGACAGTCATCCTCCTGCCACCCCAGCTCTGCTGGCTCTCAGCTGGCCATGAGCTCCCAGGGAGGAGATGGGGACCATGCACATTCCCACAGCACACCAAAGCCTAGGCTGTGGTGCTCACCAGCATCCCCATCCCCTACCCTGCACAGGACATCTCCCATCGCAGCCACCACCTCCTGTCTCAAGGCTTCGGACCAGCTGAGCACAAAAGGGCAAGCGGGCTTCTATTAATAGTGACAGAGGGGGCAGCGAGGGGGGTGAGGAGACCCCGCTGTGCACGAGCACCCAGAGCGGCCGAGACGCGGGGTTTGCGGCCGGGCACGGCAGCGGGGTGAGCTCATCAGCAACGCCCCGAGCGGCAGCCCCGAGCCGGGGCGCACGGAGCGCGGCCCGGGGCGAGCACTGAAGGCGCCTTTGTTTCCCCCAGCTGAGCTGTCCCCTCCATCTCCCTTGTTAACATCCTCCAAAATACAAGGGGCGGGGGCGGGGGGTAGTCAAAGAGGCCTGTGATCCCAGGAGGGCACACAGCCTGCTGAGCCGAGCCTCTGCCTGGGGGAGCAGAGGAGGGAAGGAATTAATTTCCTATGCTGATTAGGCTTCCAGCTTAAAGAAGGTTAATGGGGTGGGTGCAGGAAGCAAGGGGAGATTGCTCCAGGGTTGCTGTGTGGAAGGCAGCAGGGGATGCTGTGACTGACCCAAGGTCACCTGGAGAGCACGGACTGGCATGTCAGGGTGCAGTTGGGAGTGAGCACAGAGCCCAGCCCAGCCTCTATCCCTGACCACGCTGCACTGGTGTGGGTGCACAACCCTGCTAACCATGGCATGAAGCCATGGAGCCCAGGGACACAGGTGGTGTCAGGACATCAGAGGGCTCCTAGGGGGAAGGAAGCATGACACCAGAGCAGCCACAGGTGCTGAGCAGCTGACACAGCCAAAAAGGGACCTTGTGTCCCCTGCCCACTGAGCCACCGCCTCACTCACCGTACACCTCCGGTTTGACACCTGCCTCTGGTGCTGACAAATGGCTCCCACCTGCTGCTGCCTTCTGGGGCTTCTCCTGCAACAGGAATCCTGTGGGATTGCACCACTTTGCTGGGCTCAGGATGTGGACAAGAACATCCCAGGACAGAGACCGATGCCAGGCTCTCCTCCCAGAAATTTACTCCTCTCCACATTTGCAGCCTGTCCCACTGCTGTGATGGGATGGGGAGATGCCAGCGAGGTCTCTGAGCCTGAGAAGATGGGAGCCACAGCAGCAGATGGCTTTAGTGTTAGCTAACTGGGGTTGGATGGGCAGAGGGGGCTTAGGGCAGCTCTGCTGGGACAGGGAGAGCCAAGGAACCAGCACCAGGATGCTGCTGCCATTCAGGAAAACAGGGCAGTATTTTCTCTGCTGCTAAAGCCTGGCCTAGAAGCAACACCAAGCATGATGCTGGCAAAGGAGCTGCATCCCCTCCAGCACCCCACCACCTCTCTCCACCCTGCACCCAGGCGAGCTCTATTTTTAGACAGCATGAGCATTCTCCCCCTTCAGGGACCTGTTTCGGCAGCATGGAGATAAAGGTCTGGGCTCTGCAGCTGCAGGCTGTGCCATCTATGCCTCCCCAGCCTCAGCTCCGTCACAGGAGCAAAACACCACATCTTGCTCCAGCAACCTGCAGAGAGAAGGAAGAGGAGGAGGAGGAAGAGGCTCCTGCCAAGCCAAAGCAGGAATTTCCTGGTGTACAGACTCAGCTTTTTCAGGGGGAAAGATAAGACAATGCAAGTGGAGTTGTCACCCTAAGCAAAGCTGGTCTACAGCCTGAAAGAGAGCCCTGGGGAGGTGAGATGCTGTTTCACAGCACCATAACACTGTGAGGCTGCTGCAGTGGGAGGTGCGCAGGGCCCCCCGTCCTGCAGCCACAGCTCTCCTGTCCTCCTGCCCCTGGCCACGCTTCCTCCCGCGCCAGGTGAAGGCAGGGGATGAGGGGGGGCGGGGGGAAATCGGATGCTGGGAGTAACGGCCATTGTTTGTAGCTAAAATAAAAACCAAGCAAAAATAAATCCTTCCTTTTGGCGCGGGCAGGGCCCTGGGACACTCTCCTGCCTGCACAGGGCGGCTTGGAGCCGCCACCGGCAGTAAACAAACATTTATAGCTTCTGGGAGGCCATAAATAGGTGGGGTGTGGGCCAGGGAAGGGGGCACAGCTGGGGGCTACCCCAGCACCCAGTGACAGAGATGCCCTAGTCCCAGGAGGAACCCTGTAGGGAGGTCATCCACCTTGTGGCACAGACCCAGCACTGCAGGAGGAGACGCTTGCAGCACCTGCAAGAGACACCCTGGTGCCAGAACATGCCTCCATACTCTTGCCTTCTGTTCCCAGCCTCCTTCTGCCCCAACACCAGTGATGTGTCACTCCTCCAGTGGTGCCCTAAGTGCGTGTTGACAGCCCCCTCCAGCCCCAGCATGCTGCTTCCCACCCCAGTGGGGCCAGCTTTCCCCTGCTACTGCTCCTTAAGGAAGGCCATGGCCTCCTGAGCTCTTAGCTGAGCTCCCAGGGCAGTTCCTGTTCTCATTCCCAAGGAGGTTCCTTTCCGATGGGGAGGAGGAGGCGAGCAGCCGGTGAGGAAGTGCCTTGGCAGGGACGGCAGGACGCTCCCAGAATTGTTCCTTTGTGCAGAAGACAAGAGGACAGCCTGCTGCCTGCCTGCACCCTGCCTGAGGCCACTGCTCCTCTGGTGCAGACAGGAGGACAGCCCTGCCAAGCAGGCAGGAGAAGGGCGGTGCTCAGCCCCAGGGAGGTGGCAGGGGTGAGCAAGGCATCCCTGACAGCCATCACCAGCTGGGTGTGGGGCAAACTGGGATGACGGGGATGGGCTGGTGGGGCCAGGAACACCAGCCTGGAAAGGACTTCCTCCTACCAGTGTGGCTGCCTGTACAGCTACAGAGCAACTTAGTGTGCTCCAGGCCAAAGGGTCTTTAGAGAAAAGCCAACCATTAATGATCACACTTGAGCTCTGGCAACATCCTGTATCAGTGGAAGATTTGCTAAGGGGCCACTGGATGCACATGAATCATCTCCTCCCTGGAAACAAGGGCCCCTTGAGTGAGGCGGATGAGGGGAGCGTCTCTGACTCCATATCCAGCAATATCAGCAGGAGCTGGAGTGCTTGGGGCTGGCTCTGGTGTGGCCAGGAGCCCCCCACCCTCCCTCGCTCTCCAACTGCCCCAGCCAGTGCCTCTTCCCACCCCTTGCTGTGATGAACCCCCTTGACATTAGCCACGTGGCTAATGCCATTCCTGCTCCTGCAGTGGCTCCCAGCTCAGGTGCTGCAGCATCCCTGGGCGTTGCAGAGCACAAGGTGAGCTCAAACTTTCTGATCCATCCCCCAAACTCCCAGCACCTCCTGGCCACCTCCCAACCTCCCCACAGCACACCCCACAGCCTGCCAAGCCAGGCTGCAGCAGGCAGGGCAAGGACTCCCATCTCCCATGGATCTCATATTTGTGACCTTACAGCAACTAATATCCTTCACTGATAACCCTGGAAAATCAATCCTGAGAGATAAACCTGAAACCTGCTTGCTCAAGAGGGCAGAAGGTCCCCCTCCAGCTCTCCCTCCCAGCACAGTCACCCACTGGCTGCTCTTCTTACACGACAGAGCCCGCAGGGTTCACAAGGCCCCTCTGTCCTGCTCCAGCCCTGGGACAGGGGGAGATGAGCAACCAGAGAGGTTAAATAGCAAGAAGGCTTTGGCTGTGCCTGCGGAGCCTCCTTCATCTGTGGCCCCATCTGCTCCAGACGCACACCCCAAAGCTGACAGCAGCTTGGGTGGGGGATTCCTTTCCCAGCACGGCCCCAGCGCCATGGCCAGCTCAGCCACTTTCAGCAGTGCTTGTGTGAAGGGTCCTGTGTCTGGGCCAGTGCCTTTGCCAGCAGCAGCTCATCTCCCTGGTATAAATAGCTCTGCAGAAAGCCTTATCGCTCAGCCTCGCTCCCAGCCGCTTTCCCAGCTCAGCACAGACCAGCTGAACACCAAGTCCAACCTGGGCCACAGCCATGCTCTCAAACACACTCTCTCCAAGCCCTCCTGCTTCACCCTGGCCCCCTGTGCTGAAGCAGTTTCTTGGAGTCCCTTGCCAAGCCGCAAAAAGCAGAGAAGAGCAAGGAGAGCTGTGCCACATGCCCAGGGCTGGTGCTCTGCCCAGTGTAGCCACCCAGTGCTGAGGGCCTGGACACGAGGGAATTGGCCACAGGAGCAACACCTCAAACCATCTCCCTCCCAATGCACTTTTTTTCTGGAGGAGAGACTGTTTCACACCAACCCCACAGTTTTACACATGAAAACAGGAGGCCTGAATAGAGAAGTGTAATTACAGCCTGACAGAGCTTGCAAAGAACAAAGATTATCACCCGTGTTCACCCCCCTGCCAGCTCACACACTGCAGAAACCATCACTCTCTGCTGAGGAGCCAGTCAAGCCTTTTCTTTACAGAACTGGATTAAAGGAGAAACTGGATAACAAGGGGATCATGGTGGTTCCCTCTCACCGAGCTCCATGCCAGCTGCACACCCATCACAGCATGGCCCAGAGGGACGGGTGCTGCCTGGCAGTGAAGCTGGGTTGAGGCTCTCCAGGTGATGCCCACACTTGGAGCACGGCTGTGGGTGGAAAATCTGCACCCCAGCAGCAGCAACCACACACACAGGGCTGTGGCCATGCCCCAGGGCTGCAGCACCCTCACCCCATTTGCTCCACCTGGCACACTAGACCCCACGGGCAGTGACTCAGGAGGGGTGTCACCTCCCCAGGGACCATCGGAGGGGTCTAGGCTCTCTGAACTGCCATCACTCCTGGAAGAAAATGCCAGAGCAGCCCTTGTTGGGTTGCAGGATACCTCCTTTCTCACAGCAGCTCACACTGAAGC
Organism: Apus apus; assembly: GCF_020740795.1. Classification (NCBI taxonomy): domain Eukaryota; kingdom Metazoa; phylum Chordata; class Aves; order Apodiformes; family Apodidae; genus Apus; species Apus apus. Next base: position 10,913,650 of record NC_067294.1, on the reverse strand, counting down.
AGAGCAGCTTCACAAGTGGTGCAGGTAATAATTAACAGGCTGATTAAATCACCCACAAACATCTCCCGTGACCCAGGCAGATAACGACCCTCTGGTGCCTCATACTGCCGCAGGAGTCCTTCTCCAGGGGCTGCTGGAGCTGTCCCCCCGGCTGCCGGTAGCTCAGCCGTCCTGTCTCCGCCTCCCGGGTAAGACTGCCGAGGTTTGCTTTAGCTCCCCAAAAGCAAACTTTAGCCTTCTAACCCGAAGAGGCTCCAGCTGCCCACATCCCAGAGGAGGAGGGGGTGGTTCCTGGATCGCCCTCACGCCTGAGCACAGCACCAAGTCAAGCAAATAAAAGCACCCAGGTGAGATATTGCTGACTGCCCCTGCTCTTACCCCAGGCAGGGCATGGGCAGCCCCCTCCCCTGCCTTGAACCCCGGGGGGGGGGGGGCTCCTAACCCCAGGCATAAGTTGTTTCTAGCCACAGCTCAGCCCAGTCAACACAATTAACTCTGCAAATACACATAGACCAGATTTACTACTTCCAGGCTCTGTACAGGAACTCAGTGCCAGGATGCTCTGCCAGGCCAGCCTGGGAGCTCAGAGGGCTCAGAGACTGCTGGCTGGAGAACACGTTTAAATAATGAATGAAAAAGAGAGGTTTCAGATGCCCTTTAAAGGAATACTCAGGCAGGGGTGAGACCTGCTGACTAATGTATAAAAAACAAGCTTCAGGCAGAGGGGAGATGTTAGGATTAGTCAGAACCCAGAATAAACTGTGTTTCCTCCAACCAAAAGTTTGGTGTCGGCCTTTTCCAAACAAACTCCTCAGTGCAGGTTGGCCTGGGCTCCCCTCAGGCACAGGGAGGGGCCCTGGGACTGGTGCCACAGCAGTTTGCCCACCCCTGTGGCCACCTTTGGTGGCAGGCAGGACACTGGGAAGCCTCCCCAGGTCACACCTTCCTGCCTGCTGCTATCTGGGAGCTGGGGAACCTGAAGTTCTCAACCTCTCCCTAGCCCTTCAACTCCACCAAACCTCAGCCTCCAGGACAGTAGGAATTACAGCTCATTGCGGGCACGGCGGTGGGAAACCTGCTGACTCAGCACCCCTGTGCTGCTGGTGGCTCTCCCGTGGCTTTGTCCTCCCACTGCCTTGCACCCAGGCAGGCACAGCCACGTTACTGCCCAGGGCCAGTGGTCCTCCAGCCCCCAAATCTCCAAAATGGACACCTCAGACTCCTGATAGGGGTGGAAAGCTCTTTGCATCCCAAAAGGCTGCTCTCTGTGTCCCATAAATCCCCCTTCTCCAAAGCCATGGTCCAAAACACCTATTGCATGCAATACCTGACCCATAGGAGTGAGATGTGTGGAGGCCAGCAGGGCTGACACATCTTTCTAGGAGGAAGAGTCACACTGGGTTGTTGTACCAGGACCTTCAAGAGCAGAGGATGGTCCAGGACCCTCACCTGGCAGGGTGTGGGCAGGGAGAGCACAGGATTTGCAGGAAGGAGCTGGTGGATTAGCCACCATCCAGCTTTGCTTTCCCAAGTGCTTTCAGACACATTGCACAATGCAGACCTCTCTTCTCAGCAGTGGTGGGAAAAGAAACCACAGATCCCCTGTGGGGGAAATATCCCCACAGAGCTGAGGGGGAGAGAGACAAGTGTCCAGCACCCAGCCTCCTGTGTTAGCATCCCTGCCCTGATCCCAGCAATGCCCAGGAGCTTGGGAGCTCTGCCAGACACAAGTCCTCCCTGCTCAGCAGGGGGACTGGGACCCTCTCAGCAACCACCTCAGCCCTCTCCCTGCAGGAAAGCGATGTTCCCAGGCTGGGGCAGGCAGAGCATGGCAGAGGGTCTCTGTGTTTGGGGGCTGGGACCCTGAGAAGGCAGGATAAGTGTATTTTCTCAGCTGAGAACAGCCCTTCCGTTTCCTTCCCTCCTCCAGCTCTGCCAGGAGCATCAGGTGCAGAGGCAAGGCCACCAGCATTTCCTACCCACTTAACCCATGTGGGGCAGAGGCAGGAAGGACAGTTTATCCCGGTGGGAAGGCTGACAAGCTTGAGCACAGGGGAAGATGAGACTGCTCTGGGTATCACTGATGGTTCTGTCAGTGCTGGAACTGATTGACCACATCTGCTTTTAACACCAAGATACAAAATCAGCTATCAAACCTTTTCTATGTAACTTTTATTCCTGGCTCTTCCTTTACAACCTCGGTTTCCCAAAGCATAAGGTGACACTGGGACCACATGAAAATGGGAGGCTGAACCCACTGGACAAGGAGCCAAGAAGGGGCTGTTTCCACATTACCACGTTGGGTGGGTTTAATGTTAAAAAAAAAAAAAACCCAGAAGAAAGCCAAAGCCATAGCCATTCTTCAAGCTGCTTCTTACACATCTCCTGCTAATTGCCAGTGATCACAGCATACCAGTGTCTCCCAGAGCTCCCTCCTATCGCTTCCACGATCACATGCACATGAAACCCACTTAAAAAAAAAAAAGATAAAAAAAAAAAAAAAGATAAAGTATTTTGAGCTTGGAAACTCCTTGAAGCAAAGATCTGTTTTTGTTCCAAACGGTTACGAAATGTCAGTGTTTTCCTTTGCCTGCCAAAGAGCCTGCCTTTGATGCGATGGGAGGCATATCAGGAGCAAAAAATGGAAGGGGTGGGGGCAGCCGTGCTGTGGGGGCAGCCTGGGGGGAAGTGCCAAAGAAGTTATTTTCAACCTTCCCCACTGAGGAGGCTGCAGATTGTCAGTGCAGTGACTGCAGAGGGACCTGAGTGCCCCAAATGCCGTCGCTTTTAGCACGGCAGGGTGAGGAAAGGCAGGCTGTGTGTGGCAGCGTGGAGCCCTCCCTGCTCTCTTCATCCCATGGGTGTCCTGGCAGGGGTGCCAGCCCCTTGCTTGCATGGCAGTGGGGCAGGGCTGGCAGAGACAATGCAGAGCTCCCTGGGAGGTTTCCAACCAAACTGTCCGGCTGCTGCCCTGGAAGAGTGACATTTAATAGATATTTCACAGGACTGACAGATGTGCCATTAATTTTCACTGCAAGGAGGTTCCTTATATGTGGGAGAAGGTGTGTGCTCCTCAGGAGAGAGCTTTAGCTGTGCCAGATGAGACAATAACTGGTTTAGTGAAGGGTTAAGGGGTTAGGACATGAGGCTGGGATGCCAGAAACCACTTCAAGCCTCCACTCTGCTAAATCGTTATCTTCTGTCCCCAGCAAGTTATTTGGCTACTGAACAACAGGCAAATCTTGGGTCAAGCCCAGTTCTCGCTCCCTGCCCTCCTCTGAAAAGCTTTCCTACTGTTTGGGATGAGACAACTTCTTCAAAACCTTAAACAAAGTTTTCCTGGGCTGGGTTGAGAACCACCCGCTGGCTGCAGTCGAGCCTCATCGGCGCTGGGAGCTGCTCCCGAGCAGAGGGTTCCTCAGCCTCCAGCTCAGCACATTTGCACCGGAAAGCAGCATTTCCAGGTCAAGAGCAAACATGGGAAAGAGGCAGGTTTTCCAGACAGCCCAGGCAGATAGGACAGTCCCCAGGGTCCCTGGTTGGAAGAGACACTACCCCAGCAGCAGTCAGTAAGGGCACCAGCCCGCTCCTTCCCCTCTCCTGCATCCAGCACCCACGATGTGCAGGGAAGGTCTGTGCCCCTCTGGCACAGCCAGTCTGGCTTCCACAGGGATCCAGTACCTTCAGCAAGACCCATTTCCCTCAGTTCAGGTCAGCAGTGCACATGGAAGACTATTGGAAGATACAGGGTAAAAATAACTCCAGTGCCTGCTGCCTTGCTTGGTGTCACCATCCCCGAGGCCACCCTCCCACCCCACTTTGCCCCTGTCCAACCAGGCTGGTGGCTATAAACAGGCGGTGGCCCTGGGCAGCTGAGTTTCCAGAAGGAATGGCTGCAATGCGGGGGAGAGCTCGGCACTTGCCTGGCCTGCTAACAGCTGGCCCCGATCTGTGTTTCTCACCCCGCTCTGCATCCCTTTCCACCGGGCTACGTGCGCAGGGCGGGTGGGATTCCTGCCGCCAGCTTGCAGGCAGCAGGTCAGGAATGATCCAGGCTCCCTCCCACCAACCCTGTGGCCTCCCCATTCCTGTGGGCAAGCTGGAGCCAAGTTTATCCCTGACACATCTCCGCCGGCTTTGCTGGATTTAGACCCCAGATAACTTTGGTGCAGGACCTAAATTCTGGTGACACAAAAGGTCAGGGAAGAGTCACTAATGAGAAGTCATGTGTGAGCACAGCCCTGCTAGAGCAAAGGGTCCTGGCAGTGATTACCTCCCAAATCACACACACATACACCTCTCCATAGCACAACCTGAAACAACTCTTCCAACAGCCCACAGCACCAGTTCCCAAGTTAGGTGCTGGTGTAGAACTGAGTCCTACAGCAGGTGCTGCCCAGCCTGCTGGGAAAGGCAGCAGGCTCGGCTGGAGCACGGACAGTGAGGAAGAAGCTGGTGGATGATAAAGCAAGAGCAAGTCAGAGGCTGAGTGGAGCTCAAGGTGAAGAAAGAGGCTGCCAGGGAGCAGGGAGAGGCTGGGAATGGGGCACAGAGCTCCCAAACACCAATGGACTCAGCACCCCCTGCACTTGGGAAGGGAGCCTGGCAAGATGCCCACACCTTCCCTCTGCAAGCCACAGGCCCCCGAGGGATCCATTGGCTCTGGGTGATGAGCAGGAGGGTCTGGAGGAGGTTTACATTAACAAAGAGCCATCCAGGTGCCAGCAGCAATTCATTACAAGGAAAGCAGGCAGGCAGGCACCGCCGCCACTACCATAGAAGGCACCAGCAAGGGGGATAAAACAGCAGAGCGGCTCTTCCCCAGCAGGGCCAGATCCTGGAGTGGCCACACCATGCCCAGGCCCATCTCCACAATGCTCCAGGATGTTCCACAACATGCCAGGCACCCTCTGCCCTTCCTTGCAGTGAGGTCCTGGGTTTGATTTTCATGTGGGTTGGCATACAAACAGGGTAGCATCCCACCAGTTCATACAGCAAGAGAATGGGTAAGTCAGGACTCTCCAGTTTCCCCCTCTCACCATCGGTGAGGTCCTCTGGGACCTTGGAGAACAGCTCTGGCACCACATGTCATTTGATAACACTCCCCCTCCTGCAACAGCCCCCTCCTTCAGAGCAGCAGAGCCCCCCAGTCCATCTGCTGGGCAGGGTGAGCCACAGCCATGGGGGAAGGCTGTCCCTGTCACTGTCCCCTCCTGGGCTGCTGGGCACTGACACTACTCTCAGCACTGACACCATGTGCTGAGGCCCAATAGTCAAACTCTTCATACCGTGTTTCCACTGCGGAAACACCACCCCATCCTTTTACAAAGGGAATGGTAACTCCTGACCCCGCGGGTCATTCTGGTGCTGACCCGGAGCTGCGGGTGCAGCACTGCCTGAACCACCCTGGGACTTCAGCGTGGTCCTGATCTGCAGGGCTGGAACAATGTCCCTGGCCCCCTTGTTATAATTTTTGGCTGGTGCTGCTGCAACAGCTCTGAGGACCAGTCAAGGGCCAGGACCCCCATGCTACACCATGTCAGCACCTGCTCCTCCTCTGCTGCCTTAAGCCACCATCTTGCAACAGCAAGCAGCAACCCCCCTGAAAACCTCCCTCTGGTCCCATCCACTGACCTGCCAGCTCCAGCACAAAGCCAGGACCTTCTCTGCAAAGTTGGCCCAAAGCCCCGACAGGTTTATTTGTATCCCAGATCAAAGCCTAACAGCTACGTGAGCCCAACGCCACAAGCTGCAGGAGGGAATCACACATGTAGGAACACAACAGCTTCCCAGCAGGGTGGAAATCAGGCCCTCCATGGCTTTATAAGACCACTGGCATCTTCTCCAGCTGGGAAAACCCTCTGGATCCGATCAGCTCCACCTGGAAACACCAGCCACCTCCCTTTCTGCGACCATAACGAGCACTTACACCCCACAGCCTTGCTTACAAGCCGCTGGCTTTTCACCCATCTGACCACTAAAGGAAAACTGGCATCAGCTTGTGCCCAGCTGGCACTGTTTGTGTCCCTGTGGCCCTGCCGCAGGGCCGGTGGGAGGCGAAGGCACCCTGGGCAGAGGGTCTCACATCGCTATGGTGAGCTCTCAGGCAGGTCACACCCGCTCAGTTGGGAAGGGATGCACGACCCTCAGCCCCCCGGGACCCCCGGCACGGCGGGGCCAGGGGATGCCCGTCCCGGTCCCGTCCCGTCCCCCCTTACCGCTGAGCCGGTCCATGGTCCCGGAGCCGCAGGCAGCACCGGCCGCCCCGGGAGGCGCGGGCGGGCAAGTGTCACCGGCAGCAGCCGCCCGGCGGGGCCGGGTTTCGGCTTCGGAGCGGCCAATCGCTTGTTCCGCCCCTCCCTCGGTGCACCGCAGCGCCGAGCACCGGCACGGCCCGGCACGGCACCGGGAGGTGTCCCCACCGCCAGCACGGGCCGAGAGTTTGTCCACATGGGTAGTGGTGACACCCCCCCCGTGCAGCCCTGCAGCACCCACCGCCCTCCATCCCCCCCCTGCACTCCTGAGGGTGTCCGCGGGTTCCCCCCCACACCCTGTGTATCTGCCCCAGGTGCTCATCCGTGCCGAGCATCCCCAGCAACGGCAGCACCTGCAGATCCCCCCAGGGAGGGTGGGGATCCAGAGTGGGCCACCTCCACCTGCCCGCTGTTTGCCCGTGGGGGTTGTTGGTTTGGGCAACTTCAGTTTGGGGCATGATCCAGAACCAAGCACCCCCACCCAAAGGCACAGCCACTGAGCAAGCACAGTGCCCCCATCCCAGTTTGCTCCCTACTCCCCTCTTCCTCAAACCCCTTCATATCTGCTCCCTCCTGGTGCCCCTCCTGTGCCTGGCCCCTGCCTGGCCACGGGGCTCATGCCACCACCACAGTCCCTCTCCAGCAAAGACCTCTGGGGAGACCTGGGCTTGGGACACTTGTGGGGTGTGTGAGGGAGTATCAGCAAGTGCAGTGACTCCTGGCACCCTGGAGCAGGAGGGCTGGGTGCTCACACCACATCTGGAAGGGCCCCAAGCCCTGGGACCAGGCAGCATTGCAGCTTGTTTGCCCGCAGGGCTTGGACAAACCTGAAAAACAGCGAGAAACTGCACAAGGGAGAAGGCAGCTTTGGCTGTTTCAGTTAAGAAGGGCTTGGTTTTGGGACAGTATGGAAAGCCATCACTGCCTTTGCAGGGAAAGCCAGCAGCTCAGGATGCACTGGGGCTTAGGCTTGCATCTTGACCCATGGGGGTGAAACCTGCTCCCCCTGGGTCCCCACCACTGCTCCTCCTTGTCCTCTTGCCCCAAGCTCTGTATTTTTGAGGGTGAGGCTGAAGATGCCCCCAGTGCATGGCCATGTTAAAGACAGGGAGGGCATTAAGGAGCCCATAGTGAGATCTTTTCTCCTTGCAAACGTACTCAGGACATTTTCCAATCCACAAGTAAACACACAGACCCGCCAAGGAGATGGAGATGGGGCACCCTCCATCCCAGAGCCATCCCTCTCCCCCAGCCCCAAGACACAGCCCTTGGGCACTGCAGCCACAGCCAGAAAACCCTCCCCCCCTTGCCCCCACGGGGCAGCAGTGACATACACCAAGCACTTCAGGGCACACATGGCTTTAGCCCCAGGGAAAACCAGAGGACTCATGCAGAAACACGGTTGGAAAAGAAAAGGAAACAAAGAGCATAAAATTATCTGCAAGACTCCAATTCACTCTCAGGGGTGCAGGGGGCACCTCTGCCGTGTACAGCACCGAGAATCATACAGAGCTGCATAGAGATCTTTCTATGTATATATTTATAGGTATGTATATATTTATAGTGCGCAGCATTTAAAAGAGCCGGGCCTGCTTCTTCAGCTCATTCCTCTTCCAGAGGGCCAGGCGGTCAAACTCGGCGATGGTCATACCAAAGATCTGGTAGAATTCCTCCTGGGAGAGGTGGCGCTGGGGAGAGAAGGCATGTTGGGCCAGGGATGGGGACCATGGCCACCACCCAGGGCCAACAGTCACATGGGCCATATAGTTGCAGAGGGGCAGGAGGGCACACAAGGGGCATCATCCCTTGCCCAGCTGGGTGCAATGGGGGGCTGAACTCCCCAGCAAGGCTCACTCAGGAGAGGGGGAACAGTTCTGCCCAGCCAGTAGAGCAGCAGGACCACCACAACAGTGTGCTGGCATATGTGTGCTCCTGGGGAGTGGTGGAGATGCTCCTCACATGTCCACAAGCCCCTGGTGGTCCCACACTGTCTGTGAGGGTTAAGGAGGGAGGGTCCCTCTGAGCCCTGAGAAAATTGTCCCCAGTGGAAAAGGCTCTCCTCACCTCTAACCGAGTCCTGTCCACATCTTTGGGCAGCTGGTTCCTCCCCCTTGTCTTCACCAGAAGCAGCTCATAGGGGTATATCTGCACAGGGACAGGAAGACCATGGGGTAGCTCCAGGACTAGCAGAGGACAGTTGAGGGCACACCTGGGAATTAGGTTGTGGAGGCTACCAGGGCAAAGCCTCCTCCTGCTGTGTTTAGCAGGGCTTGGGTGGCACAGCTGCCTCCAGGGCTTGGATGGGGCAAGGCAGAGGGGTGACTTGCTCTCAGGGTGACCCTAATCCACCTTGAATCACCTTGATGGTTCTGGAACAGCCTGCTCACTCTGTGAAACCAGGAGTGACCCAGGGATGGGTGTGAGTAGCGAACCACCAGCACAACCACACTCCTCTGTCCCTTGCCCAGAAGTCTCTTCTGTTTGGCCAAGAGCTTGGGACCCTGGCAGGAGGGTGAGGACTCTGGTCCAAGACCCACTGTCCCAGGGTAGGACTGACAGGTGGAGATGGAGGGGGATGAAGGTAGGACATTGTGGGCAGAGGGCAAAGCTTCCTTCTGAAGGGCCCGGGGACACATGGACACATTCTGGGTCTCCCTCTGTGGGGCAGTTGCACCTCTGGCTGACAGCTGCTCCTTGGAGTGGGAGCATCTTACCTTGTACTCTGTGGGGAGAGAGAGAAGACAAGAGAAACATGAGCCACACTGACCACTCTGCTGCCAGGATCCTCTCCCCAGGATCGCAGGGAACCCCACCTGTCTCCCCCCTTCTCCCTGCAGCCTGGACCCCATTTTCCAGAGATGCCTGTGGAGGTGGAGTAACCAGCCCCAAGGCTCCATGCCTAGAGAGTCCCCTGCCCGTGCTGCTCCCAGCCCCATGGTGCCTCACCTCGCATCCCCCAGTTGACGGCGTTCGTGCTGTCATAGTGGAAAAGCTCGGCACTGGGAGGCTGCGGGAGGGAGACAGGGAGGGAGCAGTAAGAGGGTGTCCCTTCCAGATGCTTAGTACAGTAGCTTCCACGTCCCCAGGGGGAAAGGCACCCCCCCCCCCCCCCCCCACTCCAAAGCAGGACCCATTCCCCACACCTGGCAGTGGGGAAACTGAGGCACGAGGAGGTGAAGTAACAAACCCAGGTCCCATGGAGGCAGGGCCAGGTCTCCTCACCTCCAGAAATCACTGCCTGGTATAAAGCAAAGTTATTCTGCTGGAAAGCAACACTAGCATCTTTCTGAAATATGCCTGTAAGATGTTCAGGGCAGGCACCTCCATCCTTCAGTGTCTAGATAGGGCACTTTGGTCCCTAATAATGGATTGGTACAGACCAGTGGCAACAGCAGAGATGCAGGGACAGGGCAAGCAGGATGCCCTAGTCATGGAAGGGGCTTTGAGGAGCCTGGGGAGAATGATGAAGGTGCAGAGATGCCTGGCAGCAGCAGGATGGAGGCAGGAGGCACTTACCCTGTGCAACCCATTCCTCCTGTAGGCAGGGAGGGAGGCCGACTTAGAAATGAGGGGATCTGCAAAGAAGCCACCAAGGTGCATAAGGGAAAATGCAAGGGCAAGTCCACACCCTGGGAGAGAACCTGCAGGGCCACCCTACTACCTCTGTGCTCACACATCCCTGCCCAGCTCCACATTCACCTGGCTCTGTCTCCTTCCAGCTCCAACTCATTTCCAGCCTGGCTTCCTCCTGTGCCGATGCTCCTCACTCCCCAGAATCCCTTTCCCATGACAGCCCTCACACAACACTACCTCCATTTCTCTGAGTCGTCCTCTCCTGGCACTGCCACCAGCTCTGCCCTGGTTCAGTTCTACCCTGGCCCAGCCTGTCAGTGGCTCCTTCTTCTCTCCCCCTCTTCCACCCCAGCCTGTGCATCTCCTCCAGCTCAGCCTCTGGTCCCTGCAGCCACAGAGGACCGTGCCTCACACACTCACCACTGTCAGCCAGGTAGTGCGTCCGGGGAGCTGCAAGGAGAGCAGGGCCGGGCGTCAGGGAGGACCGAGTGCCCACACCATGCAGAGCTGCCCCCCCACGGGCCATCCCTAGGGCTCCCCAGAGAGGCTGAGGGGCTCCCCGAGCATTCCCAAACAGCCCCAGCTCCTGAGGTCAGATGTGCCATGAAGGAGGAGAGCATGGAGCAAACAGAGGGATCTGTGCTGCCATGCTCCCCAAAGCCCCCAGCCCCCCCCCAGCAGCCCTGAGGGGAGATGGGCTGTGTGCTGTGCAGTGAGAGCAGCGCAAGCAAGGAAGGCAACCCTGGGGCCAGCCAGCAGGTTTGGGGTGCTGGGAGGTCCCAGATGTGCTGTTAATGAGGAGGTACATATACAATGAGCCCAAAAACAGGTCAGAGTGAACCCCATGTGGATGTGCTGTGGGATTCCCAAGGGACCCTTCAACCACCCCATGAGGAACTTCACCAGGTTGCCCACAGACTGCAAACACCTACCAGGCAATGCCTGGCCTGTGCCAGGGGCACAGGGAATGGAGAGAGCTCTCCAGAGAGGAAAATAACCTCCCAAGTTCAACTCTGGTGCCCAGCACCTCTCCCACCACCCCTTCCCAGTTCCCTGTTCTTCCCTCTCCACCCCAGCAAACTTCCCACAGGGGCTGGACAGATGGACAGGGTCCTCCTTACAGCCGTTGAGGGAGCCCTCGTAGCCAGCCATGTGCAGGGCTTCTCTGCTGCTGGCCGAGCTGCGAGGGGGTGTCCAGGGGTCTGCGTAGGAGTTGGACCGAGCCTTCATCTCCTCCCTCAGGATCAGCCTGCCGATGCCACTCTGGATCTGGGGGGGTTGGAGGGGGGGGGAAAGCTGCTTCACACCCCTCCTTTCCTTGCCTGGCTCTCCCTGCTTGCTGGCACATCATGGCAGAACATGGCACTTTCTGGCACAGGCCAGGAATCTCTCGCTTGCTCCCTCATCCTTGGGGATGAGGTGTTGGGTAGGGTGCCCTGGCAAGGGAGGTGTGCTCCTCCTCCTGTTGGGGGTGGCCAAGAGGGATGGTGGTGGCCCCTTCTTGGGTGGCGCAGCTGGGCTGTGCCTCCCCCCCCAGAGCCAGCTGCCATGGGGGCAACTTGCTGCCACTTCTCCCCTGCCGGGCTGTGGACAGGGAGATCACTCACCTTGTGCATGCCCCGGTCATACCCATCCTCCTCGCCTCCTGAAGAGAACCTCCGGGCCCGGGGCGCTGCAAAAAGATACATGGCAGAGTCAAATGGGGACAGAGGTGCTGGCAGGTAGACAAGAGACAGTCCCTAGCTGCATGGTGACAGCTGAGTCCCAAGGGCTGCTAGGATTTTGTGGTCACTTTGGCAGGTATCTTGGTCCAAACGCCCCTTTGGGTCCAGACCCATCTTGGGGGGGTTTCCCTCCCAGGGAATGACTAGCTTTGGGGGCAGGAATGGGTTTCCCTTTCCCCCAGCTGAATGCAGGGCTGTTACCTTTGGGGGAGCCCTGGAAGGACCAGTACTCTGACTCAGAGTGGTAGTACGGGTCCGGGGAGTAGGCAGGGCTGTACTTGGATGACTGTGCGATGTCTTCGCTGGTTTTACTTTTCGTGGCTGCAGGGAGGTTGTCTGCAAAAGGAGCCAGCAGAGCTGTAATAAGTACCCTGAGTCCCACCAGCAGGACTTGCACAGATCCACCCCAGGACGAAAGCAAATCCTCTTCCCTCCCCTCTCCCCAGTGTCCACCACAATTTAGGTTCAGGACAGCATAGAGCAGAAGTGGGAAGAATTCATGTTCAAACTGCTGACACCTCCTGGAGAAAAGGGTGCAGAGGCAGAAGGTGGCGATAGTGACAGTCAGTGGGGCTGTTGTTGCTGTGGCTGGGAAGGAACCTGAGCAGCTCATAGCCCACAGCACCACGACTGGCTCTGGCTCCTGCACAGTGCCAGCCTCAGTGCCCCCAGTGCCACCAACTTTCCCATGTCCCCATGCCCCAGGCTGTCCTGTCACCTGGAGAAATATAGCTGCACAGGTGGGAGGGTAGGAGGAAGCCTCAGACCCAGTGGGGAAAGGGCTCTGGGTGGGTCATTGCCAGCGGAAGGTGGCAGTGGGCTGGGCAGCAGGAGCAGGGGAGGCAGAGGGGTGACCCATGACCCCAGCAGCTCCAGGACTTGCAGAGCCACAAACAGAGCTCTGCTCAGGGGATGGAGCCTTGGCAGCACACATGAGAAGCCCAAGGGTGAGCCCTGCTCCCTTCCTCCAGAGGCCAGGTTATTCGCAGGAGAAGGAGCACCAGGGACAGGCTGTGTGGCAGAGCTATCTCACCACAAGGACCCTGCCAACAGCAGCTACTTACAGCAGCAGGTGCAGCCAGCAGCAAGGTGTGGGAGTTGGGCAGGTAGGAGGGGAGAAGCCAGGGAGAGAGAAGAGACAACAGTTACTGCTCTGGGGAGCTGCTGTCCTTCTACACCCAGGAGCAAGCAGGGACAGCACAAGCCACCCCTGCTGAGAGATGCCAAACACCCCTGTGCCTCCTCCCCACACCCCTCAACATCTCTCAGGCCTGTTTCAGCCTGAAGTAGCCATCCAGGATTGGCTATGATTTTTCTCCAGGACTCCATATGAAACTGAAAAGTATGTTCTTCACCCATTTCCAGAGGCTGCTCTGGCTCTTGGCATCAGCGACAGCCACCCTTGTTCCCTCTGCCACCCCTCCATGGTCTTGCTCCCCCTCCCACTGCTATCCCGGCCCCACTGCCAGCCTTCCCCTCCATCCCTCACAAAGGGATGTGACCCAAAGCTGCCTCTTTTTGGCCCTGAACCCTCCACTCTGCTGCCCTGAGGGGAAGCAGGAGCATCAGCACAGCATCCCAACATCTTGCCTTTACGCCTGCTCCAATCTCCCACCCTGTCCCTAAAAACATGACCCAGCCAGACCAAGCCTGGCTCTGGGACCCTGCCCACCTTCCCCCGCGGGGCAGAGCCCGGTGCAGCCAGACCTACCGTGTCGCTTATAGATGGGCGGCTTCCGGTAGATGTTGCTCTCGCCGGCAGCTGGTGGAAGAAAGACACACAAAAAAGGGAAGAAAGAAGGAAAAAAGGGAGCAAAGGGAGGTCAGTGCGGGTGTCCCGAGAGCGGGCGGGGCAGCAATCCTGCAGGAGACGCTATTCCCACGCCACGTTCCCATCACACAACCGCCTCCGGGTCCACGTGTCCCACGGGAGCGCAGCGCCGGGCCGGGGGCTGCAGGCCGGGCGGGCGGAGCGGAGCGGTGCGGTGCGGTGCGGGGCTGCCCGCGGGCACGCAGGACATGCAGTGAGCGCCCCGGCCTCAGCATGCAGCGAGGGGCGGCGGCACTGCCAGCCCCGGGAGGGAGCGGCACAGCCAGGGCCCGCCCGCTGCCCCCGCCAGCCGGCAGCAACGCACCACGCTCGGTGCGGGTTCTGGGAGGAGGGGAGGGGGTGCCAGCGCCTGGAAGAACCGCCTGCGAGCTACCTGGGGCGAAACAACATCAGCCAAAGCCTCTTTCCGCAGCAGAGAGAGAAAAGAGCGAGCTGGGAGGGGAAGCGAACTGGAGCCTGGCGCTGAGAGCTACTGCCCCGCGCAGGGGCCAGGCAGCGGAGCTGGCGGAGCAGGGAGGGGGCCATCCATAAACCACTGACCCGCAGCGGGAGGGCAGGGCAGGCTGCAGGGCCAGCCCCTAGCAGGGGGGGGAGCCGGGCACCATGGTGGGGAGCTTCTGGGTGTCCTCACGGTGCTGTCCCAGGGCATCAGCTGTACCTTGTGGAGGGTCCCAGGCTTTGGAGGAGGACAAGGGCACTAAGAGATGTCTGCTGCTGGGTAGGGGTGGTCTGTGGGTCTGGCCCCCCTGTGAGGGCCAGAGGATGGATGGGCAACTCTGCCTGCTTCCCTCCCCACTTTCCCTTTTCTGCCCACTTGGTCCCTGTCCCCGTGGGCTCTTTGTGGCCAGCAGCGGGTGGTGGCCCTTACCTGGTGGCCCCCTGCAATCCCTGTAGAAGGGGAACAGGCATCTGGCAAGCCCAGAAGACTCTGGGGGGAGGGAGCGGCGGGCCCTAGGGGGAGTATAAAATAGTCATCTGTAGCGGATGGGTGTGGAAAGGCTTCCAGCAGACACGCTTTGACTCATGATCCTAGGGGGGAGGCAGGGAGGGGGCAGGCTCTCTGCAGGGGATTCATCTTCATGTGGGGGGTAGAGGAAGGTAAGAGAGGAGGGAGAAGAGGGAACGTTGCAAGGATCAAGCAGACTCCAGGCAGCTCTGGGACGTCTGGGTGGTGATAAGGAGAGAGGAGGGTTCAAGCTGCAGGTCCTGTTTATGGATGGCCTCTACCAGGGGTAGATCCTGCTGCCAGCTGGCTCTAGGCGGGCGGCGGAGCTAGGCATGCGACACGGGGGGACGGCACATGCGGGCATGCCACAGACACGGCGCTTCCCCGGGGCCCGGGGTGCTCCAGAGCCTACCTGGGATGTGGAAATGCTTGGGAGCTTGGTATGAGGTTGGAGTGGAGGACCTCACATCTAACTGGCTATAGTAGGGGGAGCTGCGCCCGCTCTCGGTGCCTACGCGGTGCCGAGCAGAAGCAGCCATAAGTGACCGAGAGAGAGAACAAGAGGCAGAAAAAAAGGGGTGTTAAATGCAGCGGTGTTAGAAGAGCAGGGGGCGACCCAGGTGGAGGGGGTGATGTGCTGGGCCGTGATGGAGCAGAGGCAGATTTCCTGCATCTCCGGAGGAAGGCGGGATGCAGAGGAAGCCCGGCGTGCGGGTGCTGTCCCAGGGCTGCCCCGCTGCTGCCGAGAGGAAAGCCGAGCGCGCTGCAGAGGCAAATGGTGACAGGCCCTTGGCGGTGCAGTGTGGGGGGAGCTTGGGAAATGTGGGACCTCCGGACTTACTGACCTCAGATTTTCCCAGTTGTTCCTCCCTGGCTCCGAAGGACAGGAGACACAGCACAGACACACTCTGCTTCCCCTCAGGGTATGCCCATACGTGTGCATGTGAGCACGCCCTTTACAGCGCTGGCTGGGCACAAGCACTCTCATACACACCCCTCCCTGATCTACCAAGCCAGCTGAGGGAACTTCACTAGGTCTGTGGGTCCCCTCCCTTCCCACCCCAACCTCCATGAGCCCCAGCTCAGGTCTGAGCCAGGACAAAGCCTCCTCAGCCTCTCTTCACTGCTCCCACAACAATAATCAGGGGAACCAGAGGATGCAAACAGCAGTACTGGTCACTGCCCCAAAGTTTCCATTTCTGTCAGCCCCCGCAGACCCTCCCAGGCCTCCTGCCTGCTCGATAGAGGAGGGACCACTGAGGTCCCCTGGGAGAGGAGGGAAGAGTCTGGTGATCCCTGCTCCACTTGGGCATCTGAGCTTAGCCCAGCCTGGGGTTGCAGCTGAAATCCTCACCTGAGCGGTAGAAATGATGGGGGGACCTTGGGATGGTGGGGGACATGCCCTGGCGGCTGTAGGTGGGGGAGTCAATGTAGCCAGGGCTGGAGGCTCGCCTCTGCCGAGTGTCAAAGCTCTCGTAGATGTCCTGGGGATGGGGAAAGGTGTGGAGAAAGTGGGGTTAGAACTGGCAGGATGAGAGACAAGACAGGTCAGTGCCTTGGCGGCCCTGCAGAGAGGTGTCCCATGGATGAGGGTCCCTGTGCTTGTGGCAGCCTGGGAGGGTGCATGCTCTGTGATGGGACATGCTGGGCAGCATGCATGTCCTCTATAGCTGGAGGGTGTCCCCAAGCTGCCTTGCCTCCCCACCACCAAACTGCAGGCAGCAAAGCCCAGGGTTTGAGACCAGGTGACAAGTGTCTGGCTGGAGGCTTTCATGCCCTTGCCTAGAAATCATCCTCTTCCCCTATGCTTATTCCCAGTTACTGGCATCCCCCTCCACTGGGTAGAAGCTGCATCTTGTGTCCACTCTGCAGGGAGGGCTTGCTCACTGCTCTTCTCAGGGCCAGAAGGACAGGACAGGGTCCCCGATCTCCCCCAACCTCAGGGCAGCACCCAGGGCAGAGGGACATTCAGCAGAGCCACAGTGATCCCTGGGTAGAGGGATGCCCTGTTGCAACAGCAGGTGACAGATCCCATGGTGCCCAGTGAGGGCATTACCTGTGAGTATGGGGAGAGGGTCCCCAGGGACTGGAGGCAGCAGGAGGCAAAGGGGGGGAGAGAGAGAAAGAGAGAGAGACAGCATATGGTTAAGGGGAGCAGTGACAGACTGGGGTCCCACAGCAGGTTGTTTTCCCCATGTTACAGCCTCATCACAGCTACCAAGCAGTGAGGTGGCACAGCAGAATGCTGGGCAGGGAGCCCCTGGCCAGGTGGGGAGCTGGTGTGAGGATGGCACCTCCTGAATTGGCAGCCTGCATCCCTTCTCCGAGACCTCAACTGAGCAGCTCCAAGGGGAGGGGAGGTGGCTGCTGGACCTGTAGTGCTCCACCGTGGGCCATGGCCTTGCTGCCTGCACCATCACTGGCTGGGCTGGAGGAAACCAGGCTTGTGACAAGCCTTGGGACTGGAGATATGAGAGGCTGCCGCTGGTCAGTACAAAGTCCTCTTTCAGGACCACCTCAGGTCCACCATTTCTGTGTGAGCTGCTCAGACCCACCTCTTCTGCAGACTCACTGAAATAATCCAGCAGCCCCAGCCTGCCTGGGAGAGCAGGGCAGAGCAGTCCCATGCCACATGCTGCTTGGGCATCATCTCATCACACACTTGCAAAAGTGCACTGACCAAACCCCCTTCCCCTGGCTGCATGGCCAGCACCCAGCAGGGCAGCCCTGCCATGCTCCAGTGATGCTGTGCTGGGGCTGCATGGCCAGGAGGATTGCCTGCCAGGGGCCAGGCTTCGGGCTGAGCCTGCTGGCTGGCTGTCCCTCCATCCCAGAGGGATGCAGGCATGCTGTGTGCTCTCCTCCTCTCCTGCTGCAGGCTGTGACGGGTGAGCTCCCTGCCACATTGCTCCTGAAGGTGACATCTCCTTGTGCTGCACTGTCTGTCCCTGCCTGTTGGGTCTGCAGCACAGTGTGGGCAGGGTGCTGCCACCAGCTGATTAGGTCACTGGTTTCCTTCTTACTCTACAGCAGGCTCAGGCCCTCTTCCCAGTGATGCGAAGCCTCCAGGGGAGGTCTTACCCCAGCTCCTGTCTCCCTGCAGTACTCCCATGGGAATGAGCAAACCCCCGTGCAGTTTTCCCCACTGCCCCGAGTCGGGGCCCAGCTCTCTGTGCAGCCCAGCACTGGGTGTGTTGACTCAGTACCTCCCCATAGCTATATCTCTCCAGCGTCTCATCCGACATGTATCTGTGATAGGGCTCGTAGGAAATGAGGTCAGGACGCTGCACTTCATAGATGGCTTTAATCTTGGGAAGAGCTGCCAGATCTTTGTAATTAAGGATCTCATTATCCACTTTAGCCTAGGGAAAGGGAGAGACAGAGAGGTGGAAAGGCAGAGGAGAAAGAAAAGGGTACAGTGTGGAGCCTGGACAGAGCAGACAGAGCCCACCATCATCCCAGCAGTAAGAAGAGGTAAGAGGACATGCCCAAGAGATAGCAGTAGGAAGGGGCAGAGGAGCTGGGAGGGTGGGATGTGCCCCTCTGAGTGCTTCTGGGATGTGCCAATGGCACTGGTGGCACAGCATGCTGCTGGGGTTAGGGGGCACAGTGTCTGTGCTGTCCCAAAAAGCTGGACTTGTCCCTGGGGGACGCCTCACACTGCAGAGCAGCACTGGGAACTACTGCCACGCTCCCTGGAGACAGAGCATCCATCCTGCCTGGCACGGGCGAGGGGCAGAGCTGTACTTACGCAGATGACACGGTTTGGGGAGCCGATGCTGGAACCGGGAGGTGAGATGGAGGTTTCTGATGTCCTTCTGTGCTGTGGAGACAGAAAAGCAGAGGAGAGATGAGAGCATGGCAAGGAGTGACCCCTGAGCAGGCACAGGGCTGGGTGCAGCAAACAAATAATTTGGTTTAGGTTTAGGGCTGGATTTCACTCAAGGTCCAGTTCTTCTGCCCTTTCGTTCTGCCCTACCCTGCCCTCCAGCTGTATGCTCTGGCTTCTCTTGGGGCTAGATGCAGGGTCAGGAGAGTGGCCTGGCAAGACCCAGCAGGCCAGTGTCCCCATGACCAGCTGGGAGCAGAGGGGGAGCAACAGCTGTGACCTCTCTCCGGCCATGGGCTGGTGCCAGCCAGCACAGGGAGGTAGGTTCCCTCTAACAGCCTCAGCCATGGCCACCTGCCATCCTCTGGGCAGCGTGGACAGAGCTCATACAAGACCTGGGAACCCACTCCTGGCTTGGACACTGCCACAACAGTTCACATCCAGCACGGACTTGGAAGCAACACTACCTGTGACATGCCACCTCCTGGACATGTCCCTCACCCTGTTGCCTACCTTGAGCTTCTTCTCTGCTCTGGCTGCCTGCTTGCAGATGGGGTGCCACACTTCGGAGCCTGCAAGGCACCAATAGGAAAGTGTTTCAGCCAGGTGCGGTTTTAGCCCAGCCCAACCAGCACTCACACAGCAGCTCCTGCTGGTTAAACAGGGGTAACACAGAGCCCGGGGCACTCATTGCCAGCAAAGCCACTGAGCTTCACCCAGGTGTGGCCAAGGATGGATGCTGAGCACACTCATCCTGCTGCCCACAACAGGGCCTTGCTGGGACCACCCCCTCCAGCGCTCTCACAATTCCCCCTTTGCTACCCATGGGATCACCAGTGACTCAAGGTGACAGGAAACATCCATTACTGAGAGAAAGCAAACTCTCCCTCTGTGCTGGGAATAGCTCACAAGGCAGCTCCAGGCAGGGACAAGCTCCTGCCAAAACCAAACCCAAACATCCCGCTGTGCTGAGCTAAAGCCTTGCCCCTCCAGTGCTGCATAACCTGGACAGGGGGAGTTAGGGGTGTTGGGGAAGGGATGCTGGACCACCCTCCCCTGGGGCTGGGCTGAGCAGGGAGCCAGGCACATTGCAGCCTCTATCAGCTGGGTGCAGGCCAGGGACACATCCAGACGTGCCGGGCAGAGCTCCCCAGCTGTGCTGGGTGACTTGAAGGGAGCAAAAAGCTCCCAATAAGGAACAAAGTCTTCTCCAGTTCAGCAGCAGGGAAAGTTTCACAGAGAGAAATGATTGCTGAGTGGCCCAGAAAGAGCGTGCTGGGGAGCAGTGGAGAGAGGTCTGGCATTGCTGGTAAGCACTGGGACTTTGCTGTGCAGACGGATCCTTTGGGCACTGATTGCCATAAGGTCTCGAGCCCCAAGTGCCCCCACAGCCAGCAGACCCCTGCACAGCCACCCTGCTTTGTGCTCCCACACGAGGCAGGGGAGCCCCTCCTTGCTGCAACGGGATTCCTACCTGTGAGATACATCTCCTCTCCTTCTGTGAACATCTGGTGGCAGCGGACACATCTGGCACAGGTAGGGTGATAGTGCTTCCCTCCTGCCTGCAAGGGCGGGCAGAGAAGAGGGGCCCTGAGCAAGGCAGGACATGGAGACCTGCCTACACCCCCATAGGACCCTCTGCTGCAGCCAATGATGAGGTGAATGTGGCAAAACTCCTCAGAGTGGCCTCAGAGACCACTGCAGTGTACAGAGAAAACCAGAGACCACCTCACCACTAATGCTTGTGCTGGACTCGCAAGCCGAACTAGGATCCTTCTGCTTTCCTGGAGCTGTCTAACTCTGAGGACAGCAGAGCCAGGAGGTCCCAAACAAGGGACCCCTACATACTTCACCCTTAATAAATTGGTTATTTCCAGAGTCCAGGGGTGAGATCCCCCACTCAGCCAAGCAGCCAGGCTTTGCACCAGCTCCTTCCCTCTACAGGTGTGAAGAGAAACAGCAAATTTGTCCCAGGATGTCACAGCAGGGAAGCAGTACATGGAGAAGGGCCCCAAAAGATAAACCAAAACACAGGCTTCCTCCTGCTGTCAGATACTTGCTGGCTACCACTTCCAGCCCCTCTCTCTTAAATCAACTTTTCTCCTTCTGTGAAGCCCTGCCCAAACTTCAGCACTAGTGACATTGCTGCTCCACAGCTGAGCAGGAGCTGGGCTGCTCCCTGAGCTCTTTGACAGGGACAATAGCTTTAATTGGTAGCTTGTTTTCACTCAAAGTGTCTGCTAGCATTTCAATTATAGACTCATTTTCTGGACTGGGACCTGGGAGGCAGGAGCTCACTCCGGGCAGGGGGAATCTGGGCTGCGCTGCTAGAGCTGAACCCCAAAGGACATTTTATTCCCATAATAATCCCAAGAGAAGAGGAAGGCTAAGAGAAGGTGGCAGAAGGAAGATGAGGCTCTGGCTGACAAAGGGGAGGATTATGATAGAGGAGGTTGGATCTGGTTTGAAACAGAGAGGATCAACAGGAAAATTTGCTGTGAGGATAACTGAGAATCTGCCAGTTGATTGCCCATAAAAATCAACCTGGAACTCAATGTCCTTGGGGTGCAGACAGTAGCCAGTGGCTTTTCCCCTCCAGTTCATGCCAAAAATGAGATGAGTGAGAGAGTTTGCACCCTTTGCTATTCCTTTCACTGCAGTGCACCCTAGTCCAGGGAGGGGACAGCCCTGTGCCCAAGGCACCTCCTCATGCCAGCTGGCAGCAGCATGACATGCCTGTCCCAGCTCAGCCCCGACCTTCATTTCCACAGAGATCTGCAAAACACTCAACACCCACCACTCCCCCTTGAGGAGCAATTCTCCAAACCATGCACAAACCTTGTTCCTTTTATATTGGTTATAATTACAGCTCGTAAAAGGCTCGTAGATGCTGCGAGGGAAGAGACCTGCTCGTTATCACTTGCGGTCCCTTAAAGACTCATTAATCATCCAAGCCTGGCTGCACAGCTCAGGGTGGCTGGGAAAGCCCAGAGGCTGCTGGGCAACAGAAAGCTCCTTGAGGCCTGAAATTATTTAAAGGTGCCCTTTCCATTTCACGCTCTGCTGGAGAAAACAATTAAAGCCCCTGGCTTTAGAGATCATTCAATACTCTGAGCAGGCTCAAGCTGAGTGGGGAGCATGGGCTGAGCCCTGGCCATGGGGAAGCAAGGGGAGCTCCAATGTCCTTGCCCAGCACAGCCCCTGCCACCCAAATCCTCTGCTTCCCTCAGCTCTGTGTCAGTGCCTGTGAGGAGGTGGCACCTCAGCTCTGCCCGCAGTGCAGCAGCAGGAATTTGACCTCAGAGGACCCTTTGGCTTCACCCTGCTCTGCTCAGACATTTGCTAATCAAGTGGCCCCATGATGGGCAGCCCCTGGCAGCTGCTGTGGCACTGAGCTCATGCTCACAGCAGCCAGTGCCAGGACTGCTGCAGAAGCCTCGAGTCAGCAGAAAGCAGAGGCAGCTCCCTGAAGAGAGGGAAGATGCTGGAAGGCTTCTGGCACCTGAGTGTAGCTTCAGGAGAGCTTCCTTGGCAAGGCTGGGTGCTCTCAGGCCAGCCCAGCTGGCAGGAGCAGAGAGGGTGACCACTTCTTGGTAGGCTGTAGGTGAAACAGGCTGGAGATATCCTGGAACCGCTCTCAGCAGTCTGGAGACCTACACAGCCACTGCCACTCCAGTCCACAACACCTGAGGTCTGGCTCACTGTGGAGCTGTGGTACCTCTGGTTTTGGGGATATAGCTTCCTATCGTTGCTGTCTGGAGACAGCAGATGTGTGAGTGCCACTGCTGCTCACATTTTCCCTTCCCACCAAGGGAAGGTCTAAGGGGTGACTGAGCACACTTTCAGCATCACTGCCTCTCTACACCACCAGAGCCCACTCCCGCAGCATCAGCAGGGGGTCTAAAAATCGTAACAGGTTTCATTCTGACATCTTTCCCTGTGCCTACTGAGCCTTTAGTTTACCCTTGGATCAGGTTTTCCAGCTTTTTATTCTATCACGCAAATTTTGGGGTAGAAACGGTAAGCATGACAGAATAGATGTTGGGAAGGACCAGCCCTGATGGACCTCTCTGTCTCTCCCCAGTAATAACCCCTGCTCCCTACACTGGCTGTGCAGTTCCACCACTGCATCAGCCACTTGCACCCATGCCCTACTGTGGGATCCCATGGAATCCCTCAGATCCCTGCAACCCTTGGGGGCTCAGCCACAGCAGCTCCTGCTGGCCAGCATCCTGGCTCCAAGCAAGGCTCCCTCTGGATTTGGCCAGGGATAGGGGACCCCCTGCCCTGCTGGTTGCTATGCTGTGGGGATGGCTGCTCGCGGGCAGGGTGCTGCAGTCCCTCACCCAGGCTCTGCAGCGGCCAGCCATGCTGGATGTGTTTCCAAGGCAACAGGCAGGCTGGCTGCATGGGGATGTGCTCGGAAGGCAGGCTGGGGCAAGCATGGCGGGGATGCTCCAGAGATGGGCATGGCAGTGGCTGGTTAGGGCTGATGTGCCCAGATGTTGGACTCTGGAGGCAACCCAGCATGCACAGCCATGCTCTGGCTGCTTCTAGAGTTCTGGCACCCAAGCCACCTCTCCAAAGGTCTTCAGTATGATGGTGCTCCTTCCCCCACTCCCAGCTTCCAGAGAAGGTGGTCAGACTGTGTCCACACACCTGCTGCAGGAAGAGCCCTGGCCCTGAGAGACTGCAGGTAGCAGGACAAGGGCACAGGATGATGGAATCCCCACGCCTCCCTAAGGCATGCACCTTGGGGTGGGACAGGCAGTCCCTGTTACAGACCAGGACAGGGTGGCCGTGGCCCCAGGACTCACCTCCAGGACCCTGCCGCTGATGTACCGGTTGCAGGTCTCGCACTTGATGCCAAACTGGGCATGGTAGTCAGACTCGCAGTACGGGACACCATCCCTTTGGGAGAGGGGGAGAGGGAGGTGAGCAGTGGGTGAGCCAGGCTGGGCACCCCCTCACAGCCACCCTGGCCCTGGGGGGCACAGCCCTGCAACGGGAGGCAGGGCCAAGCCTGCCAGTGACACTCACTTGCTGATGTACTCGCCAGTGAGGATGATCCCGCACGTTTGGCACTTGAAGCAGCTGACGTGCCACTGCTTCTCCAGGGCCAGGAGGGACTGGCCTTGCTTAATCTCCTCCTTGCAGCCTGCACAGTCTGGGGGGACAGGAGAAAGAGAAAATGTCAGACCACTACAGAGAACATCCACATCTGCTGGCCCACACTGAGACACCCTGGCCACTTAACCATGCACACCCTTCACACCCAGAAGAAAGCCCTGCCCCAGAGGACTCCCTTTTCTAGGAGATGGTGCTGTTCTAAACACCCTGCTCCTAAGACTGCTTCAGCAGTAGTCCCTTGGAGATAATTTCTTTATGGACAATCATTTCTTTATGACAATCATTTCTTTATGGCAATACACCACCTCTGCTTGTTCCCAGCAAAGGATCCAGGGGGAAAGCCTCCAGCTGGAGCTGGGACCTCTGAGGCACCGTGGCACCCAGCCACCACAGCTGAGCACCCCTCACAGCACAGAGCCAAGTCACCTTGCTGGGCAATGAGCTGGAGCCAGGGCAAGTGCGTGGGCTGAGGGGCTGTGGTGTCCTGGCAGGTCCCTGGGGGCTGCCCTCCAGGGCGGGAGCAGTGGGAAGTGTCTGGCAGTGAACACAGCAGAGGAAGGGCTGTGCTCTCCGGCAGCCGCGTCCGGCCCTGCTGCGGTATTTACGAGACTCCCTTCCTTCTCCACTTCCCCTGGCTCCCGTCAAGGCTGGGAGCAGGAAGCACATGGGCCTCGGACCCCCGACCTTGACTTCTCCTCGTCCTCTTCTTCTCCTGGGCAGCAGGTTTGCCCGGATGGGGCTTCCCCTTACTCCCCTCCTTGCAGCCTCTCTCCCTGCTGCTGCACCGGGGGGCAGCAGCACCGTGGGAGCAGGCAGGCTTTTCCACTCATCCCAGCCCCAGGCAGGACTGCACCAAGTCCCTGCCTGCTGGACAAAGCTGAGCCAGGATCCATTCCGTCTCACACAGGTCCTGCCATTTTTTTAGTTGCTGCAGGGGGAGCCTCAGCATCCTTTCCAGTCCCTGACACCCTGTCTGGGTGGCAGTGCCAGGATGACCTGGGCTGCAAGGAGCACACACGGGCAGCAGGCTGCATCTGGCTGCATCTGGCTGCTGCCTGCAGCTGCCTAGGAATAAAGCACAGTGGCCTCAGGTGACCCCGCACCACAGGCTGGGGAGGAAGGGGATGGGAAGGGAGAGTAAGGCAGGGAAGATTCAGAGCCATGCAAATGCCCTTCCTCCGTCCTGCTGTGGGAGAGAGTAGGGTGCTGTGGGCTGGCCACAGCCTACCCCTGCAGCTCAGGATGCTGATGGAGGAAGATGGGGGAAGCCCCGTCCTCTGGCTGAGCCTCACTCAAACCCCACCATGTCCCCTAGCTGCACCAAGGCCAGGGTGAGAGCTGGGGGGAGGCAGCTTCTGGGGGGCTCCCAGAGATCCATCAGCACCAACTCTTAGCTCAGTTCAAACAGCCATCACCAGTGCCATCATGGTGACTGGTTGGCCAGGGTCACAGGTGACATCATGGTCCTGGGTCCACACCTGGCTGCAGGTCTTGGCTCCAGGCACTGATGCTCCAAGGCTCACTGAGCTGCAGCAGCAAGGGCCCCATCTGGCCCCTCCATGGCTCATCCCGCTGACATGGCAGGGTTTGGGCATCATGGTGTGGCACAGCTCCCAGCTCTCCCTGCCTTCTGCCACCTGCCCATGCACTGTGCTGAGACAGCTCCCCTGGGACTTGACAGCAGCAACCATCGGGCACATGGGGGACAGCAAAGCATGGACATTCATGCTGCAGTTCCCTCACTCCTGGGCTGAAGTGAGCCCTGTGTGCAGCAGCTCCATGCCAGGGGGATGCTCTGCCAGCCCTTGAAGCACAGCCCCCATGGGATGCTCAGCAGGGGCCCAGGGCAAAGAACCATGGGCAAAACCCTGTGAGAGGGGAAGGCATGAAGAGAGGGTATCCCAAGGAACAACCTGGGGTCTAAACCGAGGCCAAGTCAACCCAAAAGGGTCTGTCCATTGCTCTTGCCAAGTTTTAGCTTAGGTTCATCAGCACAAGACAGCGAGTGCTTGCAAAGGCAGTGACTAATGCCAGCATTGGCAAAGCTGGGCAAGCGGTCCCAGGCTGTCACTTGGACCTTGATGCAGCTGGACACAAAGCAACATCTGAGCACTGCCTCAGAGCAACCTAGCTTCAAAACCTCCCTGCTGCCCTAGACAGTGCCTGTCAGAGTGGTGGCACCCACCCAGGTCAAAAATAGGCCAAGGGAGTTTCCGAAACCAGTGGTGACCTGCAATCCCGGGTGGAGCTGCAGGACTACCCTGTTCTTCCTCCTCTGAAATCTCTGTGAATGCCTGTGGCTCTGTGCAGTGCTGCACACTGCCCAGAGCTTGTCCTGTCACTCCCCTGAGCACCATCCAGGGGCACGTGGTCACCCTCCTTGCAGCCTTCACATCACTCAAGAGCAGTCAACTTACGGCTGGGCCCATGGATCTTGATGGGTTTGGTGCTGATGAGAGAGTGGGAGCAGTTTTGGCAGACACAGTCCTTCCCACTGAACGTCACCTTGTCTCCAATGGGGAATGGCTTCCTGTGGACAAAGAGAGGTGGGGAGGCGTGAGCCACTTGCTGCCCTTCATGCAGTGCTTGTGGCTGCCCATCACCTCCTTCACCAAGGGCCAGCAGGACCCAAGGTGCCAGGGAGCAGAGGGGCTCCAGGAAAGGGCTAAAAAGGGAGGCAGCGAGTGTGCTGAGGCAGGAGGACTGAGGCATTAAGGCAGGTCTCCAGGCTGCAAAGGGAAGGGTCAGAGCCGTTTTGTTTCCACTAGGATAATGCAGAGGAGGTGCCTGCTGTGGTGCTGAGCAGGGAATGAGGGGCTGAGGGTTAATGAGCAGCCCTCTGCACAGCAGGGGTGGTCATACACCCTTGGTCATGGCTTCAGCTCACCTGCAGGTGCTGCAGACAAAGCACTTGGGGTGGTAGGTCCTCCCGAGGGCAGAGATGACCTCTCCGGTGATGAAGTCCCCGCAGCTGTCACAACGGGTCCCATACAGCTGCTGGTAGTCGTGGGTGCAGATGTACTCCTGGTTCTTAAAGAAGAAGCCGGACTGGGCCAGGTCACAGCCGCACACTGCAGGGGACACGCACCCGTCAAGGGGGCCGCGGGCAGGTCCGGCCCGGGGGCTCAGCCGGGATCTGAAGCCACTTCTGCCTCTGCAGGTATCTGGGAGGGGTTCCCTGCCCAGCAGGCGCGGGGGCTTCCCCGGCACCGCAAGAGGTCAGTGTTGGGCCGCGGCGGGTGCCGGGCGGGCTGCCCCGATGGGCCGGGCCGGGCAGCGCCGGAGGGGAAGCCCTGCAGACCCTCACTGCGCACAGACAGCCCGGGGGGGGCCGTGCCATCACCTTCTGGACCCACGGCAACGGGATGGGGCTCAGCCCCTCCATTTGATACTCACGTGGTGTCGGGAAGCCAAGACCGCTAAGAGCTGGGCACGCCCTAGGGACAGCTGGGGAGAGGTCTTCTCCACGCCCTGGGGCATGGCCGTCTACATGATGAGCCATCTCCACTCCCTGCCCTAGACATGAAGCTGTGCCCTAATGGGAACAGGTACTGGAACACTCTGGTGCTGGTGTTCTCACTGCTTGTTTTTCCATAGATATCCAGCCCAACCTTGCTTCCTTCCCTGCTATGGGAACCGTGGGTGGTGCACAGCCCATCAGATTAATCCAAGGAGATGTGGCAAGCCCTGGCCCTTAGCATAATTTCCCTCTTACAGCTTCTCCATCCACAGGTAGGTCTCAAGTGCATCAGACTCTGGAAGGCACCTCAGGAGTGGCACAGGGACCAGGTCTTTGGCCCGTTGCATGATGCCCATCACCTGTCCACCTAGGTGATAAGGTGGAAGGGAGGACTTAAAAAACAACTGAGCACCCACTGGCACAGCCCATCCTTGGTCTCTGCTTCACCTTGCATCCCCAAGCACCCTTTGTCCTGTCATTGCACGTCCCACCTGCACCCATGGGCCAGCCCATGCAGCAGCCATACTCCCCCGGGCACAGCTGGACCTGCTGGCTGCAGGGCCCCCAGAAGCAGAGATGCAGCTCCTCTCCCACGGACCATCCCCTGGCAAAGCTGCACCCTCTAGCTGTGGGCAGACAGCACCTGCTGCTCTTCAAAACAGCCTGCCAGCACTTCCTTGTCAGTGACAAGGGACATGCCACCAGCTCTGGGACAGCATCAGGAAGAAGAAGCAAGAAAAAACAAGGCAGGTCTGGGCTCCGCTTATTGTGGGACCCCGGAGCACAACCCCAGGGGCTGCACCAGCCATGCCAGGCTCCCGGGGACATGTCAGGGACAGCCACGGGGCTGGCGTGGGAGCAGGCAGCAGCCAGGCGAGGTGGCAGGGGAGCTGCGAGGAAAGGTGAGACAGGAGGACTTCCTCTCATTATTTATTCCCTTTCACTTGGAAATCAGGCAGCGAGCACTGCCAGGCTCTCCCTGCCGGCTCCTGCCCCTTTTGAAGCCAGCAGCTGTCTGAGCCCTTTGTCTGGATGCACAGCTCCCGCTCAACCCCGCATGTCGGAGCTGGGAAGGGGCAGGGGGCTGGGAACACCCCCCACACGTGTAGTCGAACCCCGGGAGCAACCCGGAGCCCACACCCCCCTCCAGAGATGTGGAGCTGCCCACACCATGGGGACAGGGCTGCACCAGGGCTGGTGTCAGTCCAGGGGAAGAATCTCCTCCAGCCAAACCCTCTGTTCCCAGGGGAGGAGCAGCAAAGTACAGCCAAGGGGACAGGGATTTATGCTCTGCTTAGCACAAGGTGCTGGGAGCTTTGAAGACGAAAGATCTGTAAAAAGCCCTGGAACAGGATGCTTTACAATCTACAGAAGCAGCCACTGGCCTGGCTGCTTTAATAAATGCTTAAGGACAATTCAGCACCAGATCTGGGCCAGTGGCTTTTACAGCCCTGCAGATCTCTTGTGCTCAGGGAGGATTTGAGCAGCTTCTCTATTTCTGCCAGCCCCCAGGGGCCAGGGAGCCCCAGAGGCATCCCACAGCACCTTGGTGGCATCCCACACATGGGTGGCAGTGATCCATCAGCCACCCCCAGCCCTGCCAGGAGCCACTTCAGGTGTCTCCCCCACCTTCTGCCTCTCAGTCAGGCTGGCAACACCTCCTCCTCCTCTCGATTTGGGGGCAGGCAGGCAGCTGAAGGAAAGAGTGGCCCCTCCCAAATCACAGATGGGTTGTGGGTGTGTTTGGGACCAGCACAGCTTCAGGGCTGTTGGCATTCAGGCAGCTTGAGGGTAGTGAGGGTGCCCAGGTCTCTGCCATCCCTGTTCACAGCCTGCCAGCTCTGGCATCAAGCAGGGGTATTGCCTGCACCATGCCAGCCCTGTGCCATTACCTCCCTGCCTGCACCACCCCTGGGTGTGACACCACATTCCAGTGGGCCAGATAGCTCTGTCCCCAGCCTTTTGCTTTCCAGACTGCAACCTGGCCACCAGCTCTTCAGGAGGCACTGTCCTACCTTGGCAGGTGAAGC
Source organism: Apus apus (assembly GCF_020740795.1). Lineage (NCBI taxonomy): Eukaryota > Metazoa > Chordata > Aves > Apodiformes > Apodidae > Apus > Apus apus. The sequence goes on along the minus strand of NC_067294.1, from coordinate 10,884,873 downwards.
AGCGGATGTGGAAGTGGTTGCTCTGGACACGCACCACCTCTCCCTTGCAGGTGTCCCCACAGCGGTAGCACTGGATGACAGTGGAGCTGCTCCCAGGAGTGTAGGGGTTTTGCTGATAGGGAACTGCTGGCAGAAAGGAGGGGGTGAAAAGCAAGAGAGGGAAATGATCTGTTAGCATTCTGGACACAGCCAGACATCATGGCACTGACCTCAGCTGGGGAGCTGGAGAAGAGCCCTCCAGCCACTGTGACACACAAGCTGGACATCAGGACATTACTAATGGCAAAGGACAGCTGAGACCCTGCTGGTGCCCAGTGACTCTGAGCTGGATGCCTACCCCTGCCTGGATTTGGGATTTCCTTCTCCCCACAAAAGAGCCATTACCCATGTTTGGCTCATAGACTTGCAGTCCTAAGTGCTGTGCAGTGCAAGTGCCTGGGCACTGCTCCCTGCCCCTGCATGGGCAATCAGATCACCTGCACCATCACCCCAAAGCCATACAGAGCTCCCCAGATGCTCTCGTATCTCCTAAGCAGGTGCAGAAGGACAACACAGGGACCAGCTACCCACTGGCTTGGCTCTGCTCAGCCCTCAGGCAGCCCTGGCTCACTGCTGACCAGCTCAGAGACACTCCAGCAAGCAAGAATTTGGCAGCAGCATGGGAAGGAACTGTTGTTTTCTGGAGCTTCCACTTGTTTGGTTAGGAACTGGATGAAGAAGTCATTTTTCAAGGAGCTTTCAAACATCACAGCAATTGAGTGTTTGGGACTCTCACCTCCTCTGTGAGGAGCAGCATCCCAGCCCCACTGCTCCTTCCGAAGCGGCACCACGGCACGTGCAGGCTCTGTGCTGAGCTGGGGAGGGCAGCGCGGGCAAGATCCAGCCTTCTCCTGCTGCAGACCATCTTGGTACTTACCTCCATTCCTCATCCCCCTCCAGCAGCTCTGCAGATCACCACAAAGGGTTGATACTCTGCAGCCTTGCCCTATGCTCCAGGGGAGGAATGGTACAGAGCAGGGGATCTTTCAACTGTCTCAGCACAATCCTCAAAAGCACACAGAAAACATTTTAAAGAGCAGCTCCTGTTTTCCCTGCCCCACCTGCAGATGCATGGGCTGCTGGCAGAAGCTGGCTGACATCAAGCTAATGGCCACAGGCAGGGGACAAGTGGCAAAGGACTTGTTTGTTGTAGGATTCCAGAGAGAGCGTTGCAATTTGGGCAACTCGAGCAGTGAGCATTTCAATGGACCAGAGATTTTCTGACCCAGTGCTGAACTGCATTCCCAGGAACAAGAGAAGCAGCTGATTGAAACCTGGTACGTGAACTCCCACCAGAGCAGGGAGGAAAGGACACAGGACAGAGGAGATCACTCATCAGAGAGGCTCCTCGTTCACCGTGGGGGAGATCATGTGACAAGGAACAAAACAGCCCATTATTGGCTTCAAAAGCAAAGAAAAGGAAGTCAAAATGACATTGAAACTGTCTCACAGTAGAACCCCATCCTATACACCAAGTGCCCAGAGACACACTCTATGGGTGTGCCACACTGCCCGCCACTGGGAGAATGGCCTGACCCTCCCTGACTGCTGCTCCATCCCCTGGGGACTGGAGCTGCCTTGCCAAGTCTGAGCCAGGACTGCAAGGAAAGCTGAGGAGCTTTCCTGTGAGTGCCTCCCAGCCCCTCTTGAAAAGCTCAGGCTCCAGCCTTGACATGAACTTCCAAGAGTTGCTAGGACTTCCCTCCTGATCATGCTCTTGCAGGCCAAGAGCTTTCAGAGATCTAAATCACTTTGAGGTCCCAAATACAATGATGGACACCTGTAAAGGGAACAGGGTACCCCACCCATGCTTTTGCAGGGAGGCACAAGCCCTGGGAAGAGGAGTCCAGGACCTCCTGCAGCAGCTCTTGCTGCTGGCAGGCATGCACAAACTCCTCAGCAGCCCAGGGAGACCCAGGCCTGACCCCAACAGGATGTCCCAAGGTTGGAATATGTGGAGGATCTCTTCTGTAGGGGTATCCAGCAGAGCAAGAGTTACAGCACTGAAACTTCCTCCCACACACCCCAAAGTTCGCACCCTCGCTGGAGAACAAAGCAGGAGCCAAGCCCTGGGACACAGCCATGGCAATCCACAAAGCTCAGAGAGAAAAGCAGGAGGGAGGTGGGGTGAAAGGCTGGGAAATAATCAACACTTAAACAAACATTAATAATAAAAAAGGGGAAGGAAAAAAAAAAATCAATGTCAGAAAATGCAGGCATCGTTTATTCCGGGCTTCTGGTCTCTAGGGGAAACTTCTTGGTGTCCATAGCAACACATCACCAAGCCCATGCACTAACAGGTCTGATGGGAGAGAAGGCAGAGGAAAAGGAGTGGAGGATGGAAGAGATGCTTATAGCTGCATTACACCACTGGCAGTGATGAATCTGATGCAGTCACTCCTATTTGTACCCACAGAGATGCGTCAGGACCCAGCTTAGGGCACCAGCATCTTTCTGCCTGCCAGCTTTGTTCAGTCCTAAGCCAAAAGCTCCCTGATTTGTGATTAACCTCCAGCCCATGCTGGAATTTTGCTCTGGGAACATTAATGCATTGTTTTGCTGGGGCTGTGCTTGTTTTCAGGCAGGCAGCTGCCCGCCTCATGGCCTCACACAGGAAGTATTACACATCACAACACCTCTGAGCAGAGGGACAGCTGAGCAGGGCAAAGCTCATTACACCAAAATAATCCAGTAATAACGTAAGTAGCATTAGTGGCTGCGCAGGCTGAGATACAGCAGTCAGGGTGAGGGGGTGGGAGCTGCCCAAGGAATGCCTTAATCTCCCCCCAGTTTGCTCCTGCTTTTGCTGGTAGAGTGGGAAATTAAGCTGGGCTCACTGGGTGATTAATGCATTTGTGGCCCACAATGCAGCTCAAAAGGCTGCCCAGGGCTGGGATTCTCCATGACTGCCCCCCTGTCCTAGCTGGTGCGTGATCCACAGGGCTGGAGGAGCTGCTGTGGCCATGGCTGGGCAGGGAGCTGCCGCGTGGCTGTGTGGGCACTCAACAGATTTCCCACTGATCCAGATTAAGGTGGCACCTCCGGTCAGGGATCGGTGCCCTGTGCAGTCTTACAGCCAGCCAGCCAGCAGCAGCCATACACAAGCAAGGGAGCTTGCAACCTGGTGTGGGGAGAGACGGTGCCCCCAAACAACACCCCAGGTTGTGTAGAGGAGCTATCTCCCCAAGGAGGGCAGAGAGAGCTTGCGCAAGAGATCCTCCAAGCCCTGCTGCAGTGAGCAATCTGCAGGTTCCTGCTGTGCATCCCCAGGCAATCCCACTCCTTCCTTCCCAGAGCACCCACCTTCTGCTTCAGGAGGGTCAACAACCTTGTTGGTCTTCCTGTCCTCTTCCTGCACGGTGTCCCAGCCCTCTGCTTAGGAGCAGCAGGACAAGGGAACACTGAACCTTTCTGCTGCCTCTGAAATACTTTGGGCCCTTCATGAGCAGGGGGCTGATGGGAGATGACCCCCACCTACCTTGGCAGGACAACAGCTCAACACCAATGCAGATAACAGGGCACAGTCCCCCAGGGTGGGTTTAGGACTGACACAAAGCAAGCTCCACAAAGCTGCTTGGAATACCATCCACCCAGGCAGCCCCATGTACCACATGTACCCCAGCAGCAAACCAGAACCACATTTCCAGGACCACAAGCTGCAAGAAGAAAACATCCAGGGACATTTATAGAGATCCATCATCCCTTACTAGAATCAGACCAGGTCCTGCTGGTTTCCCACCTATCTCCCTTTTCCAGCCCACCAGCCTTCCCAGAAGGTCGCTTAGGTAGAAACTGCAGCTGTTTGGGTTCGCATCATTAGCAACAGGTAATTGAAAGCTCCCACCCAGCTCGGAGAGCCTGCCCTGATGCTGTGCTTGCTATTAGCATGTTTATGAGACAGCCTCTCCACAGGGGGATGAGAAGGCCTGATTTAGTGAATTACCAGTAATTAATATTTGCACAAGGCTCAGAGAGCCACAGGTGAAGGGGACTGTGGAAAAGCACAGCGTTCATCCTTTAATTAATACTGAGAGGAGGTGCCACCACGGGAAGCTGAGGGTCAGCATGTGCAGGAGAGCAAGCGTGTGCTGGCCGCGGGTGGGGGAGACGTCCCGGCTGGGGGCTGTGGGTGTCACCACAGGGGTAGCTCCAGGGAGTGACGCCGGGTGAGCACGGAGCTTCCTCGGGGAGGGCAAGGGGAGCTGGGCCCCCAAGCCCCAGGGTGGGCTGCGTGGCAGAGCCCGTGCCTTCGTGTCCCCAGGGAAGGGCTGATGCCAGGGCACTGTGTGGAGGCGAGGAGGGGCCGGGAGCGCGGCGGGGGGAGCCAGGCGGCTCAGGAAGAGGAAGCCCAGCCCCACCAGTGCGCCGGCCACGGAGGTGTCGAGGCGGAGGGGCGGCGATGACTGGCCAGAAAGGAATTTTGCTGGAAGCGCTGGAGGCTGATGGAGAGGCTGGGGCGAAGCACCGGTGATGGGACACAATGTGCTGGGCTGGGGGTGGAGAGTGAGGGGATGCAGGGAGGGAGAGGTGGCACTGCAGGAGCCTAAATCCTCTTGCCTCTTTGGGATGCACAGCCAGCCTGCCAGCTCTGAGCCCTGTGGGAGGCGAGGGGGAGGGTTTCCCCTCAGGGCAGGACCGTGCTGTGTCCCGAGGGCAGCCGAGGAGGAAGGGTGGGAGCTTCAGCAGCCGCGGGATATGGGTTTCTCATCAGCAGGGGGGCTGAGGGCTCCTGCCTGCCGTCCCGCAGCGGCTAAAGAGCTCGGCCACAGCCATAAAAACGCCTTGGGGAGGAAGGGAAAGCCAGGCTCAGAGTCAAACGATGGGAATGAGCCGGTTGTGGCTGTTCGCCCGCTCCAGCTCCCTGCCGGGGAGGTGACGGTGGGGCTGGGGGGCTGTCGGCAGCCGGGCAAGGGGCACCCTGCTGAAGGATCAGCTGAATTACCCCTGAAGGGGCCAGCAGTTGGGTTGCTCAGCTCTAGTGAGCAGTCCAGCACCTGCTGTGACACCTGCATGGCCATCTTGGGGCTCAGTCAGCTGGCCACTGCTCTCCATCAAGCTTCTGCAGATAAAAGTAATTTCGATCAAGTAGGAAATTATACATCCACCTTTGGTCAAAATATTTTCTCTTCTGATCTTTCCCCTAAGTAAAATCCAGAAATGTTACGTGATTCCTTACTTAACATTAAGCTTTTTAGGCTGGGGCAGGCCAGGGGCTTCCAGTAAAGGAATGGGCTGAGAGCAGGTACTTGGAGCAGCTCTGGCTGCTTCTCCCAGTGTTTGCGTGGCATTCCCTGCTGCCCCCACACATGCAGCACAGGAGGGGGCTGTGAAGGGCACCAGCAGGGAGCGTGGGCTGGGAGCAACAGGGACCACCTGCCCTACATGGACCAGGCACCAAGGTATTTCCAAGCCACCAGAAAACAGTCCTGTTAGTCAGAGTTAGAGTCGTGCAGGCAGGATTACAACCCCCCGGCAAGATCACACCAGCCTCTCCTCTCCCAGCTTGCAGGCAGAGCCATCTGCAGCTTACAGCTAAAAACCCCCACTGTGTCACAGCTCCTAATCTAGCTCTAGGCTTCCCTAATTAGATCATGACCAATTATTGCTCCCACCTGCCTCACACTGTCCCCTTGCCCCCCATCACTCCAGCTCAGCGTCGCCTCCCTCAGTGTGACACAGGACACAAACAAGGGGTGGGTGTTGTGAGGATGGCAGCCAGTGGGGCTGGAGTGGCTGATGCCAGCATGGGTCAGGGCACGTGGGGGCCAGCAGCAGGATGGGGCTGGGATGGGGATGCTGAGCCAGCACCAGCATCACAGGGGGGAGGGAGTCCTCTTTAGCTGGGTATCATGGGAAGGACTTGAATGTATCATGGTGAGGACCTGAATGAGCATGGCTGGATATCAGAGGATAACGGCAGCTTGATCCCTCCTGGCTAAGCTCTGTGCAAGCCCTTTCCTCACCATGGTAGGTCAAGGATGTGGGCAGAGGTGCCAGCTCCATGCTCCCACCTTTTCTGCTCCCCGTCCACTCTGTGCAACCCGTCTGTGCCATGCCCTAACTGCTGCCTTTCCCAGGAGGGCTGGCAGCCAGGCAAAACCACTGCAGCAGGCTCCTAAGGAGCTCAAATGCATGCTCTGGTCCTGCTCCAGCCCCCAACCCTGGGGCTCACTGAGGGTAGGAACCCCAGGATGCTGGAAGGCTCATGGGCTCACTTGACAGCAGGAGGGAAGGATGGGGACAGAGGTGTGGGCACAACCCAGAATGCTGGAGCACTTTGCTTCACAGGCAGAATCAATTTCTCCTCTTGCTCTGCTCCCCAAGCTCCCAGCCCTGCATTGTGAAGCAAAGTAGCAAGTACTGGAGGGGGGGGGGGGGGGTTGTTCCCTAGTTCCCCGGAGCTGCTGCCAAGCTGGAGCTGGGAAGGGGCAGCTAACTGTCCCTGTCACACAGACTTGAATGGTGGCAGTGATGTGGGAAGGTGCCCAAATGGGTGTGAAAGCCTTACACTAATAGCAAGGGCACAGCAGGACCATGTGCTGGGGTGGGAGTGGGTCTGGGGGGACACACACTGCTACCACGCCAAAAAGAGGGAGGAGGGAGGTCAAAAACACAGTTGGAAGACACAAAGGAGAAGGGGAAAGAGGGTTGGAGAAAAAAGGAAAGAGGATAGAAGGAAAAAGAAAAAAACAAGGGAGCAGTGAATAGCGAGGGCTCTGCCTGTGCAGCAGTTTGTTTCTGGCTACGTTCATGGAAATTCTTCTCCAAATGCAAGTGCTGAGGAAGCCGGTGATTGTCTCCCTGCACTGACCCGGCTGCTGGCAGCTGCCTGTGTCTGCCTGCAGGATGTTTACTTCCCAGGCAGGGCCATAACTGCGGGGGAAACCCAAAGACCCTGCTGCCCACTAAGGCTGCAGCAGGTTTTCCCTCCTCCCCTGCAGAAACCTGCAACCCCCTGGGGAGCTCCCTGCCACCACGCAGCCCCGCTGCCAGCAGGGCCATGGGGTGTGCTGGGTGAGGGACCCCAGGAGGTCTCTGGTTTGTTGGAAGCACCAATTGCTGCCATCATGATTTTTCCAGATTTTCAAGAAAAAGAGGAAAAAATTGCTCTTCTAGTTCTTGTAGCTGCAGGGACATTTGAAGACCTCAGTGCAGAGCAGCATGACAACAGAAACCCTTGTGTAGTGCTCCTAAGCTTCCCCAGCCTGACAGTTATTCCACAGGCTGCCTGGAGCTGGCAAGCCATGGATCATGCTGTCCCAACAGCCGCCAACCACCCAGCCCAGCAGTAGCCAGGGAGGACCACAGGGAACCAGCCAGGTGTGTGGCATCCTCACTGGCAGGGTTGCAGTGACAGTCACACCCAGGGCAGCACTGATGCAACAGTCACTGCCCAGGGTAATAGGTTGTCTCACCACTCACCAGACAAAGGAGGAGGACAATCACCCTGATGCAGCACCTCCAGCCCCATCTGATCTGTGTCATGGAGAGTGCACCCATGGGGTGGGTACCTGGAGCTGGGCTGCACCCCCCACTACTGATGCTCTCTCTGGCCACAGCACCTGCTCAGAGGCCCTGGGGGTTTTAACAGCTTTTGTTTCCCAGCACAGAACCACCCTTTGAACTTTAATCAGCACTCATCAGCCCCTGCTACTAAATAAATGAAGAAGTGGAGGGCTTGGTGAGCGTGAGCCTCCATCACCTGGCCAGTGCTGCAGCATGGGCTGGGGTCTCTCGAGAGCTTCACTATCACCTTCTCTTTCCTGAAAGGGCCCTGGTGGGATGGCTGAGCAGGACATGGAGAAGGGCAAGAGGCTAGGAGAGCAGCTGTGCACCCCTGATCCCAGGGGACATGAAGCTCAGAAGGGGGCTGGAGCAAGGCAGGAGGTCTTTGGGGTGTAACACTGGAGGACAATGCATGTTAGGGGGAGTTTAATGTGTGCAGTTGAACATGTGTGCTTGCAGCCCTTGCGGGGTATGCGTGTGCCCTCCATGCTGGCTGCTTTTCTCCCATCTCCAACAAGCACTGCCAGGGTCTTTTTTTTTTTTTCCCAGACAATACTTGTACAGCTTGTCATGGCAACAAGATCTCCTTGAACTGCAACTGCAGCCAGGATGCCTGGCACTAGCACGTTTGCTTGCCTGCAGACATCATGGCAGCCCCTTCCAGTAGAGCCCTGGGCTCCACAGGCCCCAACACTAGCTGTGAGTGGGACCCCCAAAAGAGGGCAGCAGCCTGCCTCCCTGTGCCAGGCCCCCCAGCTGGGAGGCAACTGGCTTTTTGGGGATTTTTTGCAATGACTAACAGAGAGCACCAGGCAGTTCCTCCCATTTCAACCCCTCCAAGAAGGGTCTGCAGGATCCTCAGCCCCACTGGGCTGGGCCAGTTGCTCCCCACCTTACACATGGTCACCCCCCAGCCCTACAGCAGCAATTTGCAGGAGGAACTGAGCAATGTGGGAGAAGGGAAACTTGTGCATTCAGCAGCCCTTGCTGAGGGCAGGACCTGGGGCTGCTCCCCTCACAGTTATCCTCCTGGGCACAGTTCTCAGAGCTGCAGGCAAAACCCTCCCAGCTGCTGCCTGCCTCTGCTGCCAGCACCACACTTGCTCCAGGAGCCACTGTCCACAAGCACTATTGCTCCTCTCATCCTAACATGCTGTATTACACCCAGAGAGCTTGTCCCATCAGGACCCCGGGCTGCATCCCAGAATTGACACCAAGTGCTGCAAATAATCCCACAGCTCAGAGATGAGGAGTTCAGCCCCTCTGATGGCTCACAAAGAAGAGATTCCCCAAACCCTGGTGTACCACACACCTGCAGCTGTCTGTGTATCCTACATGGCATGCCCAGTTCTCCCAGGCAGGCAAGGTATTCCACCATGCTTGGGGCTGGAGATGTAGCACTCAACAGGGAATCATAGGCTCTAGGAGCAGCAATAAATCTCCAAAAGGCACAGCTTGAATTTCACAGTAACTATTTAATTCCCCTCCCTATTATCCCTGAGAATATTTTAGCAGTTCTTGGTGTCTTGGGGAGAGGAAGAGAAAGGATAGATTGCATTTTAATTAATAATGGCTGAAATGCATGGCTGCCCAGGGTAGAAGCTGTGGTGAGCCTGGAGCATGGAGTTATGTCTTAAGCCAAGGAGATAGCACAGCAGTTCCTGGGTGCCAGGGGGCTGGCACTGGGTCCTGTCCTGGGATGGCTGCAGCAGGACAGCTGGGAGCAGCCCCTTCTGCCCCATTCCCAGGCAGAAGCAAGGATGCTCTGCACTTCTTCAAGGCAGGCAGCTGCTTTCCTCCTTCTTCTTAAAATCTTTGTGAGAACATTAGCTAGTCACAGCCCTGAAGCTCACACCCTGCTCTGACACAAGGTCAGACTCATGAAGAGTCCCAGACAGCCTGGAGAAGGGGCAGCCACCCTGAGGGTGAAGCTGGGAAGTGACAACCATCTGCACAGCCAGCCCTGGCCACAGTGCCTGGAGATGGCTGAGACTCTTGAGTGCCAGAGCTTGTGACCAGTGGGGCACCAGCAAGGACCAAAGCAGTCCCAAGCATGCTTCTGGGGTGAGCAGGACTGCTCCTTCCTGGTGCAGCTCCCCAGTGTTTGGCTATCCATCTGCTATCCAGCCCCACTGCAGTGCTCTGAAGCAACATGCTTCCCCCAGCATATGGGATACCTGTCTCCATCCTGTGATGGTTACAAGTTGACTCGTGCTGCCAGCTCTGGGGGTTTCCCACCCCCTGCAAGAGCAGCCTGGCCAGGAAAGCACCCTGCTTTGCACAGGTATCAGGTGTAGCAGGGGTGGAGGGGACCAGATTAGAGCTGCTCTGAGCCCATGAGCAACCTCCAGGGCCTCGGGGCATCACTGCAGCACAGCTGGACCAGGTCCCAGCTCCTCTGGGCTCCTCACAGCCATGCTGAGGTCCCTGCACAAGAAACTTTCACCCCAAGCTTGGGTGCCTAGTGGCTTTGGTGCCACAAACCACTCCTCACACAATGTGCAGGGCTGAGAAGGGCTTGATTCAGACAAACCAAAGTACCCTGCAGCTCCCACAGCCAGGGTCAGGAGCCCAAGTGCCACCCACAGTAGGGAAATCAGCCAAGCAGCACAGAATCAGCAGAACAGGCAGGGCACAGTGGTGGCACAAGCATCCCCAGGGGCCAAATCCAGAGCACATGCAATGCCCAGAGCTCTTCTCTTTCCCCCTCACCCCAGCAGGAGACAGCAGAGGTGCCCCATCACTGCAGGGGACACATGCACTTGGATGCCCCAAGCAGATGCCTGCACACACACACACCATCTCTTCACTTGGGAAGCTGTTAAGATGCTGGATCCAGGCCCAGAAAAGCAGAACAGGTCTGTCTTGAGGGACTGCCTCTCGATTTGGAGGGTCAGCCACAATTTAAGAGGTCTGATGAAGCAACAAGAAGCAGCAGCAAAGCTCAGGGTGACGCAGAGATGCAGGAGGCAGCAGAGTTGCTGAGAGCCCCTGACCTCGTGCTGTGCATCTCAGCCCTGCTCTGGGGGAACCACAGCCCTCAGGGACCTGAGCCCTCACAGCACCTGTCAGGAGAGGCCAGATCAGGCTGCTACAGCCCTGCACAAACCCCACCCTTTTACACACAAACACAACAGTCTGACCAGGGACACGGCGAGAACCGACAAACACCCTCCTGCCTCTTGCCCACACACACATCCCTGTGCAGCATCCCAGCCCCAGGCAGCCCCCCAGGCACAGCCCCCCGCTCCCCCCAGGCACTGCTCCGGTCCCACCAGCTGCTGCTTCCCCGGCAGATGTGCAGCATTCTCTGAGATCAGCACTTTGGACCCTGGAAAAGCTTATTTGAGGCGAGGCGAGGAGGGATCCCTGCTGAGAGGCTGAAGATGGGATTTCATACTTACATCTGGTTCAGCTTAAAAAAAACACTTGCCTGAGCTGCTATAGATAAAAATGAATTGTGTATGAGCAAGGGAGTGTGAGAAGGGTGAGTGCATCCAGCACAGACACGTTGCACAACCATGGCTCGAGCTGTGCCAGGGTCCCAAAGCAGGGCAGGGGTGGGGACTACCTAGGGACAGAGATCTGGGTGAGCACAAACCCACCTGAGTGGTTGTGGAGACACATGGTTGCCCTTCGTGGCCCTCTGTAGATCCCAGGAGCCTACAGACCACCTGAAGCCATGTTCTCTGTAGGACACCTTGTTGCAGCCTACAACCAAACCCTTGGCAGCAGCCTCCCTCTGCCCCTGGGGCTCTGCCAGCCCCAGGGCATGTGTGCCCCTTGGGGTGACACACAGTCCCAGCCCCAAATCTCCAGTGCAATGAGATGCTGCAGAGTAACAACAAATATGAAAGTGTTTTCCACATCCTCTCCTCCACTGTGCCCATCCTGTGACATCCCCCTCACTCAGTACACACGTGGCCACAGCATCCCACCCACCCTCTCTGGGTGCGAGGCCAAACCAGAGCTGCCACACTCAGTAGGGAGGTGGCAGGAGCTTCAGACCACCCAGATCCCACCAACGTCCTCCTCCCCAGTGCTGCTCTCAGCCACTTCAGCCTCTCTCCTACCCACCCAGGATGATGCTGACCAGGGAGGGGACCTGCAGGGTGGTCTCAAGGGACACAGCCCTCTTGGCAGCCAGGCCCTGTTTGGAGCCCAGCTCCTCCCCAGATTTTATACATGAGTGACAAGTGGGTGAGCCAAACAGCCAGAAGGCAAGAGGCACACACCTCAGCTGGGGGCTGGACCCAGCCCCAGCCCACATGAAGTTATTCTCTGCTCTAACCAGGTTGGACAGTTTTAGGGGATCCATGTGGGTCGGTGTACTCAGGTCCTAAAGTCAAGGAGTGCCAGATGTGCGTGGGTAGAAATTACTGAACTCGAGGTTCTGGCCAAAAGATGAAAACCTTTTAGCTCTTGATTTTACAAAGGCCAAATTTCCTCCTAAACAGAGGCTGTGTTCAGTGCTGGGAGACAAGCTGTGCTGCGTGGGAGCACACTGAACCCAGAGGGACCCCCTCCTCCATCACCACAGCCCACTTGCCACTGCCACCCAAGGATGCAGCAGCCTGGATGAGCTTTAGAAGGAGGGATCCATCCTGCCCAAAAAACCCCCCAAAACTCTGAAGAACCCAGAAAGCAGCAAAAGGGCTTTCTGAGGAAGAGAAAGGGCAAAGGAGCTGTCAGATGGTCTCATGACAGGATAGTATCACCCACTGGGCCTTGGAGGGGGCTGTGGAGTCAGAGCCAGGGTGTCCGGGACAGGAGCTGACACAATGGAAACATTCAGGCTGGCTCCTCACATGCAGGCAAACACGCCAGAGACAGGCAGGACAGAAAGGAGCTTATTTCTGGCTGATGCATGGAGGGATTTTCTGTTTGCTGCTGTGTTTTGTATTTGTGGCTTCCCGTATGGAAATGCTTTTTCCCTTTAACCTCCGCCCACAAGCCCAATGGATTTTGTTGCAGTTTTCAAAACATATGGTGCATACATCAAAAACATAAAGGGATGCTATATTTAAAATGTTACAAAGCGAGCCAGGAGCCAGCATTTTTTAACTAGGGCAGTGTCCGAGAGTGAAAAATGTGGGGATTTGGGATTTTCTGTACCAGATCAGAGAAACAGCCCCATTAGACAAGATAGAGCCAGGTTGGCAACCCGCCACCTTGCAGCAGGCTGTTGCTAACATGGCCTGGTACCCGTTTCTGGGAGAGGATCCACCCAGTTAGCCTTTGAGCCTGCACCCTGCTACTTCAGAGAGACCACAGTGTCACCCAGTCCAGCACCTCTCTGCCCTGATCACTGTGCCACATCCAACTGACACTTGGCAAAGTGGTCTGCACGGGGTGCTCTAGACAGATAGCCCCCAACCATCACACACTGAGCTCATTTCTTTCTTATTTCTTCTGCAATCAGTTGATTCCCTGGTGGGCTGAATACCTCCTGTATCAATCCACTAATTGCTCTGTGTGTAGCAACATTTATCTGGCCAATACAAGCACTGCAAGAAAGAGAAATTCTTGCCTTCCACAGGTACAGCTTAGAAGACCTCAGACTTGTCTAGGTAATTTCTCCAGGCTGGAACTTGTTGCCCTATTCTGCAGAGTGCAGTACACTCATTTGTTTTAAACCATATTCACTCTGGCATTGTAACTCCAACTTGGGAGAGACTACATCATAGCAAGGGAATGAGGGGTGTTGGATTTGCTATTTTTAACTCTTTCTACTCCAGAGAGGGAACTGAAATAACATCTCTATCCTGAGATACTGTATAGATACCAATGCAATGAAATGGGAATTCAGACTGGAGGTGACAGCTGGTAAAGCAAGCCCTGGCGTCACAGAGGGGACAATCTCCCCATAAATAGGTTGCATGGAAGCAGTATATGTTACAGAGCCATCTTAATGCCATCAGTGCATGCTCAGAGGGACAGGAGGTTCAAGACCAGCCATCTCCCAAGACAGTCCCATTCCAGGGGATGAATTACAGCTCAGGGCTGGCAGCAAAACACCATCAGAAGCTACCCCAGCAGGCTCCAAATTCCCCTGTCCACTTTTATATCCTGGGAAGGTGCTTTCTAAAACAACTGGGCTCTCATCAGCTGTGCTCCTAGAAGGGGGGCAACACAGCCCAGGCTGCCACATCCCTGCTAAACCACCAAACTGCCCGCAAACCACAGAGCTGGAAGAGACCAAACCTACACCTGCAGTCAATAAATACAGACTGTTCCACAAAAACTATGCAAACCCTCTTTCAAAGAAGGGCTTAGCAGAGCCCCAGGGGGGTCCTTGCGGCCAGGAGCCACACAGCACAGAGGGTGTTTACTGCTTTTCTTAATCTACTGTGATCCCAGCTCTAATTCTGTTAAAGGTAGCAAATGGAGTCTTTAAGTGCTCATAAAAAGATTGTACACCCACCCCATGGAGCTTATTTGGGACACCTGGCCATGCATATGGGAGGCAGAGAAGGGAGTGTAGCAGTCACCAGGGCTGTGCAGGTGGTGGGGTGCAGGGGGAGCAGAACCACACCAGGGACAGGCCCACGACCACCAGCAGGTTTCAGACACTACAAGCATTGTGGGATGGCACAGGGGATCAGGCAGGCACATGGACCTGCAGGCTCCTCAGGACAGTGCTAGAAAACACGGTGTCACCAGCCCCTTGCTGCTCAATGTCTGTTTCAGCCGCCCCTTCCTCAGTGGCTGTGGTTGGGGTAAAACCCTGTGGGACAGAGCATCTCCTACAAGCTATGAAGAACACAGCCCCTTGGCAATGCAAGGGTGAACAGGAAGATGCCCTGGAGGGGAGGGTCCCCTACCAACAGCATCCCTGAGCACAGCATGAGGGGCTGGCCAACAGTGGTGACAAGTGCCTGGAGGCAACACCTGAGGTCTCTCTGTGAGCCACTGCCCCAATCCACCTTAGCAGAGGCAAAAGGTGGGTTTCGAGGGGGGAAACTCCCTCTCTGAAATCCAGGGATGCAGAGGAGTCTGGAACAGAGCAGGCTGGAGTGGTCAGGGACTACCCTTGGTGCAGGGCCAGCACGGGGCTCTTGGCAACCTGCCCTGCAAGCCCTGCCCACAACTGTCTTCCAGCACACTAGGTGTGCATGGACATCCCCCACCACAGCCTGCCCTCCCTGCTTCTCTGCCAGCAGCTCAGGTCCATCCTGCCATCCTGGGAGAGGCAGATCCCCCCCTCTGGGCTCTGCGAGGGCACCAAGAGCTCCTGCACAGGCTGGTGAGGCACTCCAGTCTCACCCAAAGCTTAATGTTAGTGTTTAGCTTCTGCCATGTGTCTGTTTCAGTTGGCGAGAAACTGAGCTTTGGATATTAAAAGACAGCAGTTTTTGTTCTTCTTGCCATCTGTATATTTGTGTATTTCCCCTACCACCATAAGTAGCAGGCTGGGCTACAGCCAGGCTCAGGAGGAGATCTTAGTAGACATCTTCCCAGCAATTTGAACAGCTTCACAGCTTCATCGTTTCTTTTATGAATGCCCGAGTGCAGTTCCCATCCCCACCATCACCCCAGCCTGAGCTGACACCCTGGCTGAGGCAGCAGGGATGGGGAGGCTGCATAGCAAAGAGCACCAAGCCCCACAGCTGCTTGAGACCAGCACCCAGGACCAAAACCCCACACCGTGTAAGGCAGCAGGAGGTGACCACACTCCTGCCATGTCACCAGCCCTCCAGAGCTCTGCCAGAGCAAGCCCAGCTCTCTTGGCCCTCTCTGGGGTGTGCACCACTGCAGCTGGCTGTGTACCACTTGCAAGAATAAGAGGATAAAATGAATCACTGTGGCCCCAACAAACAACAGAGCCCAGCTGATGCCTGGAATGTCCCTCCAGCTCCAAAGGAAGCTGGCAGCACCACAGCCTCCCAGACCAGGGCCAGCCGCCTCCTTCCTGCAGCACATTCTTGCTTCCTCCTCTCAGCCATCCACTGGCACTACAGCTTGAGAAGTCTCTGCAGCTGGCCCAAGGGTGGTCAGGAGTCAACCAAGCCCAACAACACCTCAGTTTCCCTCCCAGTCCAGCACTACTGAAAGCTTCTGCATGGATTTCAGCAACTGCATCTCTCCTCCCTCCCTGTGCACCTCAGGCAAGACCAGGTTGCTCCAGGTGCAGAGTCTCCTACAGCTGCTCCTGCTCTGTCCTCACGGCAAACCCCAGCACAAAGCAGACAGGAAAGGGCCCTGCACCATGATGTTTGCAAAGCACTTGTGCTTGAGCAGCTCTGGCAGCAGGAAGCTGGGATGTGCTGGGCTCTCCATGTAGGACCACGGGAGAGGAGAGCTGCTGTTAGTGTAACTGCTCTGCCTTGGCAAACCCCATGTTCTGGTTTCAGGCAGTCTGATAAACAGACTGCAGCTCACACATACACAGACATCTGCCTGAGGCAAACAGCAGGACAGAAAAGTACAAGCAAATTTGGCAACTTCATGCGAATTAAATGTGCATTTAATTGAGATTTATGGGGGGTTGCAATAGCAATTGATTATCAAAATCAGATTATTTATGGGGGTTTTAGCAGCTATACAGGAGATTAATGTTGTTTCCAGAATAAATCCTCAGTAAATATATGTTTCCTCAGTAATTAGCTAATAATACGTCATCCTAATTATCTCATGAAAGGGGCACAGAAGCTCTGACAAATACTGAAAAGATATATTGTTGTCTGCAAAGCCAAACCAGAAAGCCACAAGCTGCACTCTGCCTCCAACCCACAGCTCCACTTGTGTCCTCCATGAACATGGCCAGGGGAAGCATCCAAGTCCCCACTGCCAGACTTAGTCCTCCACATCACGGGCAAAGACTAGATGTAGGATCCAAACAAGGCTTTGTCCAAAGACACAGGGAGACTTGCACCTCAGGGACCTGAGCCTGCCCAAGGCAAGGTCAACTCAACACAGTCACTTGCACAGCAACAGGTGATGATATCAAGAGAAGAATTAGCATGGCTCCTAGGGTAGGAAAAGGAAGTTTCTTCCCAAGAGCAAGAGGAAAGGTGCACATGTCCTGCAATGAGGTACAGTTACATATTTTTATATTCCTCTCTGCTGGCTGGTGGTGGTGCCCCATTAAACCTAAAGGGATTGCCTGGGCTGAGGCAGCTCCTCTGTTTTTCCTTAAGTAGCATTTGCTCATGAAAAACATATTTATTGAAGATTACCAGTTCTGGCAGCAAGAGGCAAGTAAAGCTGTGCCCCACATCCAGTCCTGCCACTGTCTCCACCAGCCTCCTGCATAAGGTGCTGCATGACCATCCCTAAGCTGGCAAGGACCCCCATGTATCCTGACCTGTCCTCTCCCCAGACACCAAGATGTGTCACAGGGATGTCCCCAGGGACCTCCATCCCTGAGAGGAGGCAGCAGCTTGTCCCTCTGAAGAGCAGGAGGGTGCCCTTGCCACTCCCCATGGCCAGGGCAGGCATAGGACCACTGCTCTGGGATGCAGAGATGCTCTGGCAGTCACCATGGCAACCCCAGTACACAGCCAGGGTGAACAAAGCTGACAGGAGAGAAAGAGAAAAAGGAAAAGAGAAGAAAGGGGTTGAAAAAGCAAAAAACAAGGAAAGGGAAAGAGCCTACAGTCATGGAGCAAAGGCTGGGGCAGGAGGGCTCGACAGAGTAGGAAACAACAAGCATTGTGGACAAGAGGGGAAATGCCCTTAGGCTGCTCACCTTGGGATGACCTTCAGCAAGGTGACCCAGGATGTACACTGAGTGCACCACCAAGATGGTGTCTTTCAGCCCCACTGCAATTGTCCCAGCAAAGGGCCCCTCCAGAACATGGCATGCCTGCACTGCCAGTCCCCAGGCTGGCAGCTGGAGGCTGTGGAACATCCCACTGCAGTGCAGGTGGGCAGCACCCTGTAGAGACCCAGGAGGCTGCAAGGAGCCCTGCCTGCCCCCTGAGACAGCTCCCAAACCCTGAACTGAAGAGACCCTTAAGGTGATGGATAGCTGGTGCCTGGGGCCAGGTTATTCAGCACCTCCCCTCTTCTGCGGGCACAGGCAGATTGGCCCAGCCTTTGGTCACAGCCCATTCCAGGCAGCAGGCTAGCCCAGGAATCCCCCTGCACCTTAACTTTGGGGTCCAGGCCCATTTCTCAGCCCAGCTGCACCAGCTGTTTGTCCTGCTACTTCCCAAGTGGAGCAGGGCTGCCTACATCCCCTGAGCCCCCAGGAAGGCACTTCAGAGACCAGACTGCCAAGACTTTCAAGCAATAGCCCCTCCAAAGGCCCTTTGGAGCAACAGCCAGTCCCCACCCCACAACACTGGGCCAGTGAACATAGCCTCTTGCAGGTGGACAGCAAGTGCCAGGGTGGTGCCTCAGCCCTCTGACCATGAGGTGACAGCAGGTACCCAGGGAGTGGGAGGTGGTCTGGAGGGCTGACTGTACAAGAAAGCCCGTAGGGAATAGGAGAAAAACTGAGAAAACTCCCAGGAAAAGTACTGCTCAGCCATTTTAGCTGAAGAGGAAGATGAGAGAATCCGCTGAAGTGATTAATGCAGATGCTACAGGAGCAGGGCAGCAGGTGATGGGCACCAGGAGAGCTGCTGCTGTGGGAGAGGAGCACCCATCCCCACTGCATCCCAGGGCAGGCTTGGCAGGTAAAAGCACACCTCTGCACCCATGCTCACACAGCACAGCACTCTCAAAGGGGGCTTAATATCCCCCCCAGCCACATCCTGAGCCTCTGCTGGTAGGACATGGGGTGGCCCAGTGACAGGGCAAAGAGGTGCCAAGCCGGGTGGAGACAAACCAGGCTGGGAAGAGGGGGGGATGTGGCAGGATGAGGCACATCTAGAACAATAAACTCCCATGAGCGTATGAGGGGTTTTGGCACAGACGTAATCCTCTCCCCTCCTCCTTCCCGCACTCATGGTCTCCTCAGCTCTTGCATACGCCCAGAAACCCGACTTCAAAAGGAGGGGGGGCTGGCAGGGCGGGCAGCGGCAGGCGGGCTGTCTGCTGCTAAAAGCCTTTGGTGCCTTTCAGCGGGGCTGGGAGAAAACCAGCCTTCAAACATCGGGCTGGAGGCAACCGGCCAAGCTCTGGCATCAGGTCCTGCTGCCCAGCAGCTCTGTGCTCCCACCACAGACCAGCCACAGAGATTTAACCCTCCTTCCTGGACAGGGTGGGTTTAGCCCCCCCCCCCGTCTCACCTCCCTGCTATATGTATTTATATATATGCATAAATAAATCCATCTGTGTACAGTAAGCACCAGAGATCCTCTTAACCCTCCATGCTCTCCACTCCAGAGTCAGGGCTAAGCACTGCCATCCCATGCCACAGGCACGGGAACTGGGGCATTCTCTGGCAACAAACCCTTTCATGCAGCTCAGCTCACCCACGCAGAGGTCACAGCTCCCTTCCCCACTGACATGTCCCTTCCAAGCCAAAGTGGCAGCCTGTCCCCAAAAGCCTTTGGAAGCCACATCTCCCAGCTCCTCATTAGTGACAATTAACAGGCAATCAACAGGCCCAGCAGAGCTGGCACTTTCCAGGGAACAAGTGCCCTTTCAACAGGGGAAAATGAACACACGCTTTGTTGTGCATGCTTTGGCCTGAAACGAGCCAAAATCTGCCCGCCAAGGAACAAAGTTATTTCCCAAATTGGACCCTTTATGCCACCTGACCAGCCAAGCAGGGAGAGAGGGCTGGGGCAGCCACAGCCGACCTCTCCTGGCAAGCCCTGCTCTGCCACGTGCCACAGGATGCTCTCACAGCAGAGCCCAGCAAAGGGCAGGCGAGGCGGGAGAAGGGGCTGGGGGCACCTCCTGCCTTGGAGAGGGTAACAGGCATTTGCCAGCAAGGACCATGCTGCTGGCTCTGAACCACCCACTGCTCCTCCAGAAGTTATTTTGGAGCAGATGAGAGGCTCCTCAGAGCCAGCAGAAGCCAGCCAGGGCACCTCTCCACCCTTCCCAGGTGAGAGCTGCCGCAAGGTTTGGTGAAGGAGGGAGGGTAGAGAACTCAGCACCCAAGAGGGTGTCTGGGTTTAAGACTTCAGCTCCTATTCTACAGCATTAAAAAAAAAAAACAACTGTGGGGTTGAGAAATACAGCAAGATTGGCACACAGGTGAGTGGCATTCCTTTGCAAGACACCAGCACAAGGACTGGGCAGCACAAGCTCTCCCACTTCACCATATTTATTTAGCTGATGAGGAAGGGGAAAAAGAAAAGGCAAGAAAGCAAGGAAGAGGGAGATGGTCTGGATGTGACAGGCTGGCAAGTTTGACAGAGGAGTCTTGTTAGCTGCAATTTTTTTCCCTGCAGTTCAAGCAGGGGCAAAGCCAAGGAACACTTCCCAGCAGCCTGCACTGAGCAAGCCTGGCTGTGCAGAGCTTTCATTGCCTGTGGCAGAGCAGGGCCAGGCAGCAGCAGCTGAGAGGTCTGGGAGAACAGACAGTAGAGCAGCACTGACGGCTCTGCCACGGTATGAGCTCCATCCTCATGCCTCAGGATGGGAAACTCCTGCTGTCTCTCCAGCAGCTCTTCCTCCAGCATGAGGGGTGTCTGAGCCTGCACTGTGCCTGCCAGGGCTGAGCACTCAATGTGCCTTGTGCCAACAGGTACATGGGACCATGGGTCTGGGCCAGCTTGGGTGCTAGCAAGCAGCTCAGCTGGGACCCAGTGATGTGGGCATCAGCAACCACCACAGCAGACCTCCACTGGCTCTCCAGGGGAAGGAAAGGAAGAATCTGGCAGATCTCTAAGCTGACTAAGATCTCTGAATGCCCAGTGGCTCTGCTGTACCAAAGCAATTCGCATTTCTTGGAGACACTCTGTGTAATCTTCCCTGAGTGATGGGGAGAGCTGCCACAAGCAGAGGAAAGGGCCTGGAGCCACCCTGGGACCAAGGAGATGCTGTGCTGGCAGTGACACAAAACATAGCAGGGCTGTTCTGCTGAAGAGACCTCCTGCCAGTGGCTCTGGGACCACTGTTCCAGCCAGGCACTGGGTAAAGACCCCATCACCCAGCCACAGATCTTGCCTCTGGTTGCTGCAAGCTGTCAGGCAGCAGAAAGTCAGAAGACAGATCAGAGAGCCAACTCTCAATACCTTTCCAGCACAGCCCAGGTAGAAGCCATCATGGGGAAAGCCAGAGCCAGGACCAATCTCATCCACCAGCTCCCAGGCAAGGCCATCAGCCTGAGCCTTGAGGCAGGAATGACATACAGATGAGCCTGGAGCTGTTTGGGCAATCATGCAAGAGCAGCAGCAGCCAGACTAGGCCATCCACAAGTCTGAGATTGTTTTTAACAGTTACTTGTAGAATACTGTGAGCACCCACAGGAGAGACAGCCCAAGCTGATGCTCACCCCATCCCTCTCCTCGGCACGTGCAAGGAGCACATCTCACAGCCAGGCTTTTTATAGGATTTCCCATTCCCGCTGGGCATGCAGCTCAGTGTGACCACACCATCCCCTCCCTCAGTAATCACTCACATGCCATTCACTAGAGTCTTTCCATTCCTTCTCTGTTTCCTCTTCTTTCCTTATTAGGGATCCACCTACCTATCCATCTCCTCATTCTCTCCCCCTCTGTGGCTATTTTTAAAATGCTATAAAAGCTTTCAACTGGTAGCATCCTCAGGGATGAGGGATTTTATATGTAACCCACTGCAAGCAGTCATCACCACAGAACTCACCATGCAGGCAGTGACTTTTCTTTTTTCAAAAGCAAAGGAAGGGAAACCATCTATGCTTGGTCCCTCAGCTCTTCCTGGCCAGCTCACTGCCAGGCACCCTGTGTCCCAGCAGGTCCAACCCACTCCTCTCCCAGGGCTAAACTGGGCCAGTGCAAGTTCTCTCAAGCAGCATCTGTGGGTGTGTGAAGGGATGGTTTCACTCACTGAATAAAAGACTCTGAGCTGAGGATCATCCAGCTTCGTGCCTTAGCATCTGCTGCCAGATGAAGGAGGGCTTCCTTGCTGAGAAGATGGCTGTGTCACTCCCTGTATGCCCGTGCACATGTAAGCTGCTACACTGCTTGGTTGCCATGCTGGTTGATGGGCAAGAGGTGGGGGATATGTTGGTGCTGCCAGCAAAACTCTCTCCAAAGGTACAGCCTGCCCCAAGAACTGAATCTCTGGTGACAGTATGGATGGATAGGGAGGACCAAGATTTTCCTGATCAAGCCCGGCCTCCAGCCCAGCCTGGCCAGAGGGAGCGAAGCAGCATTCAGGGACCAAACAGGCACTACAATAAACACTTTGATCTCCCAGATCTGGTTACTCCCTACAGATCTGCCTTCCCCTTCCCTCCTAAAGGTCTGGCCACATACCAAGGGCATCCCCTTGCCCTGGCCCATCCGTGCCACCTGCAGCCCAGCACAGCTGGGCAAGAGCCAAGGGCAGGTCGCTACCCCCAAGGGCAGGTCGCTACCCCCAAGGGCAGGTCGCTACCCCTTCCCCGCTGGCGGGAGCTGGAGCCGCTGGCAGGGCGGAGCGGGCGCGCTGCCCCAGCCGCGGGGCGCCAGGCTCCCGGCTGCCAGCAGGGATTAGGCTGTGCATAACCTGAGAGGTGTCCTGCAGCGCGCTAATGCGATGACACGCTCCGTGTCACCGGCGGGACCCGCGGGAGCCCTCCTGACCGGGCGCCGGGTGGGTGTGTGTCTGCAGAGGCAGCAGGTCTCCAGGAGCCCGAACTCGGTCACGTCACTCTCAGACGATGCTTGGGTGACGCGGCTATTTATAGCATGTAAGAGGTTACAGGGAGCTCATCTTACCTTGCTTCACCTTCTCCATCCTCTGAGGACCAGGAGCGGATGCAGAAAGCGCTGAGGAGGTGGGGGGAGCGGGGTGATGGGGAGGGACACGCCAGGGCCCCGGCGCAGGGCAGGGCAGGGCAGAGCGGAGGGTGGGAGGGTTTGCAGGGACCGGCGCTGCGCTCTGAGCTGAGCAGACGGAGGCTGTGCGAGCAGAGGAGAGCTGGGGAAGTCTGTACTCTATCACACTCTGAGGACTGCCGCGATACCAGCAGAGAGAGGGAAAATCCGGAGCAGAGCTGCCTGCTCGGATGGCAGGAAAAGCCAGTGCTGAGCCGCACAGCGGGCTGCCTGCCCAGCACCGCACTTGAGCTGGGTGTTGTGGTCTGCAACACCTCCAGAGGGGCTCTGGGACCTGTCTCTGCCCCTTCCTCTGTTTTTCCAGCCCTGGGAAAAGAGAACCTTTCCATGCTTTTGCTGTACTCAGCACCTGTCCATTCGTCTCCTGCTCACAGGGAAGCACCAACTATGGGGACCTGCTGTAGGTTCTTCCTGGCAGCTCAGAGACCTGTTTGCTTCTGTAGTCACACACAAATACCCAGCTGATGCAGACCTTGCAACCACACAAGGCTCCTGAGAAAGCCACTCAATGCCCTAGCTGGCCAACTCTGTGGCCAAGCCAGCCAGAAGTTATTTTACCCAGGAAGAGCACTCAGTGGTTCAGTGCACCAGGAGACAGGGCAGCAGCAGCTGACAGACAAACCCTGCCTCGTGGCCAAGGAAGGAAGCCCCTTCTTTCAGAGAGGGCTGCTGGGGGAGGTAGCTGCCCCCTCACACAGCCCTGGGGTTTGGAAGGGCTGCAGCTCCTGACATGCAACAGAAATGGTTTTCACACAGCTCTCTTTCCTCCTCTTCCAAAGCTTTTAGCAGTCCTTGACTGGAGGGTGAAACACAGCCACCCTAGACCAACCACCCTGCTGGGATGCTCCCTGCCTCCACTGAGAATCTGGGCTGGGAGCAGCTGCAACTGGGAGATCCCCACCATGGCACCTGACATGCCCCAGCAAGTGCTGCCGAGCCAGGGAACAACCCGCCCAGTCCCCAGCTGCTTTAAAAATAGCTCCTTTTTGCAAGCAAGTGCCTCTGGGCTGGGCAGTCCTCCCTGGGACACCTATGCACAAAGGGGTCCCCAGGGCTCACAGGGGCATGGATGCCAGGAGAAAAGCAGCAAGATCTTCAGGATCAGCTAGTACAAAACACAGATGCAGGGGGGGGAAGGACAGAGCCTTTCATGAGCAAGATGCTACAAGCATGTTTGTGAGGGGTGCTGTACTGAGGAGCAGGTCACGTGCACTTTGGGAACTCACACTTCAAGTCCTGGTGTAGGTTGTGCTTGTACTCATCCAGCAGCAGACTGCAGCCTGGCTGCATCTATCCAAGAATCAGATCTGTAATTCACTACTGTGAGAACAGGTCAAACCCTAAAACTTAAATTCAGATTGCAATGAACTCAGATTGGGCTGAGGAAAAGCTCCAGGTGTGACAGTGAACCAGCAAAGCCCTTCTTGCCCCACAGCACTGTCTTGCTCTTCAAACTGTGCCACTTGTTGCCAGGAGAGAGCACAGAAGCTAACAGGATGGCTTCAAACCCTCAAGGACATGTTCCCCTCTTACCATCCTGTACCTTAGAGAAACCTTCCCCCCAAAGACCTCCCTGATTGTCCAGCCTCAGAAACAAGATGGTTAAAAATGGAAGTGGATTAAAACATCCAGAAACAGAAAAACAAATTGATGCTTGGGGCCCTTGCCAGGCTAGAAAGGGTTAGAAGAAAGGAAGATCAGACAGGCTGCATAAGGAAACTGTAATACCAGCTCCTTTTTCTTTCAGATCTCCACCCCAAGCAGCAGAGAAGGCACATCGATTCTGAGGCCAGGGCTCCTGGTGGACACAGATAAAGTATTCAGGAGCCTATACCCAAACTGAAAAATGCATGTATAACTACAGCTCACCAAAAACCCAAGCCACCATCAAATGAACAGGAACTGTGCACCCAAGTTCACTGCCACACTAGATCAGCTTGGTCCTGATAAGCTTCAGACAACCCTTTTCTAGAAAGCAAGGCACATCTATCAGGGCTTTGCACCAGTGCACTCAAGCTCTTCTGCTTCCCCAGTGATTTACTGAGCCTACAGGCTCAAGAGGCATAGATGCTGGATACAGGTGGATTTGGGGCAGCTTAGTTGTCCTCCAAGCAAGAAGCACTTTCCCTGCTGCACTCTGCCAGTCACCCTACCCCACTTGCCCTGAGCTGCTCACAAGCAAACTTCCTGGGCCTGAAACACCTGGACTTCAGCTCTGCCTTCCCTACAGCTACTGCAGTCACTCCTAGTCTCCTTTTATCCTACAAAGCTCCCTCATTCCCCCATCACTCTCAGCCTGAGCCCCTTGTCATCATTAGTCTACCCCCCTAGATTCTTTCTGGAGGTGCTGCAGTACTCACAGCTGAGAGGCTCTGATGTATTTAGTCTAAAAATACCTAATTAGATGTTCCAACCACTTCATTATGGCACCACCATGACAGGACTGCAGGGTCTGGCAGGAACTTGGTGGGTTTGCCTTTACTCCTTCACAGCTTTGAGGAGAGCAAAGGCAGCATCACACTGATTCCTTGCTGTCAGCAGGACAGTCTGTCATTAGTCCAGCCTGCTGGCATCACAAATAAAATTATCTGGCTAAGTTGATTGTCACTTTGTCATTAGAAAACTTGCTATTTATTTCATAAGAGCATGGTGGGCCCTAGAAATAATTAAATTGCTTCAATTGACTTTACAGCATGCACTTCATCGGCCTGCAGGGCCATTTTCCATAGCTTCTGCTCTTCAAAGGGCAAGCTGCCAGGAGAGGTGGTTTGCAGCAGAGCCTGAAAGAAGCCTGGTGAAAGGACAGAGTCCATCCACCAGCCTGAGGACAGATAGAAGCTGCCTGGGCTCTTAATTTTCTGGCACCAAAGTAAATGCCACAGATGATTGTCCCTTTGCAAGGCTACCCAGGAAAACATAGGAAAATTTGTATCAGGTTGGTTGTTCAGGCTTGGGTGTTAATTCAGAGGATGAAGATTTGGGTGGAGAGCCTGGAGTTCCCCTCAGTGCCCAATTTGTGCAAAATGCAGTGCTAGACCCTTCCTTGGAGAGGTATGAATGCTAGGTAATGTTCACAGCTGTGTTTAGAGAGAACATAACAAGGAATGTCACTTTAAATCTTTTGGAAGACTCTGCCTTGCACCTGTGTCCCTCCTTTCCTCTATACCTCCTGCTCCCGTACCTTGAACGCTGAGTCTACTCCAACCTTCCTGAAAGCTCTCCTACTTCTACAAACTTCCTCCATGATAACCTGCCAGAGAAGGAAGAGCTCTGCTTGGAGACCTGCCTCTTTTGTCACTGCATGTGAAAAGCCTGTCCAGCAGCTCTTGGGGCAGCAGGGGTGAAGAGCATGAAGGCTCACCCAGAGCCAGGGCCCATCTCACCACACACCCAGGGACTAGGCAGCAGCAACTGCTCTAGTCAGCACCTCACTCTTCTGGGTTTCTGTGCTTTGCCCCCAGTTCGCTGCATGACTGTGGCAGCCTCCAGCATTGCAAAGATGAAGCAGTAGCCGGTGCTGACCAGGAACCACCAGTGCTATGGCTGAAAAGGCTCATCTGTACCATAATGCCTCAGGCCTGGTGTCACCCCTGCAAAAACTTGAGCCTTCTCACAGGGAAGACACTAACACTGCTCATCACACCAACAGGCTGATCCCTCTGGATTCACTACATTTTTGAACACAGGAAAAACACCATGTCCTCCTCAGCAGGACCTACCCTGCTGGGTGGGGACATATGGTGAATCACCCTGCCCGATGAGCCGCACAGAGCAGAGCTTCTGCTCCCAGAGATGTGCAGCACCATGTGATCCCTCTTTAATTACACAGGGACTTAATAGAGTTTGCTGGTAAACACCTTGAAACCACATGTGCCTAGAGATTACTGGGTAATTATGCTTAGTGGATCACCATGTAACAGGGAGCATGATTTAGGAAAGACAAAAATAACCAAGCAAACATGCTGCATTCATCAGTATCTGTCACGAAGCCTTCCTGCCCAAATGCTTAGCTGGCCAGCCTGTCTTCATGTCTCCTTCCTTGGCTTTCTGAGACTGGGAGAGCTTCTGTGCAGGCATTTGAGAGGTGTCAGGGGCTGGGATGGTCTGGGGAAACTTTCCACTTTGCATACCAAACACCCTGTGAGTGCTCTCCATGCTCTCAGGCTGTCAGCTGCTGAGAGGAAAGATGGGGGATAGATGGCACTGGTTCCCCTGCTCTGAATTAACTTGCCATGGGGCCAGAGTCTGGTCTCCCTCATCAGGGTGCATGCTGGAGACAAAGGAATCTGTAAGATCTTTATTTTGTCTTTAAATCACCCATTGCAACACTGATCCAGAGCCTGCCTAACCTGGTCCAACACAGGAGTTCACCACAGTTTCACCTCTCCCAGGAGAGGCCCATAAACAAGGGGCACCTGGAGCCTGACAAGCCAGTATCTAGACTTCCATCAGTCTCACTCCAACCCCAACAGAGCTGGACCAAAAGAGCCCATGTACAAATGCCATCACCCATGGGTCCCACTGGGTTGACCCCTGCTCACAGACTGTACTCACTGCGTGGACCTGCAGCACCCAAACCTGATGGCTACATTCAAAGCAGCTGAAGGAATTATTCACACTCATTTCAGAGGGTCTTAAATCCCTGGGGCAGGTGACAGCTTCAGTCCTTTATTTTTTAATGAGCACAAACACTGGTCAAATTAAGCACCCTAAACCAGGCCAGTTTCTGAGGGAGAGGTTGAGCCCAGAACACAGGAGATTTAGGGGGGCTGATTTTAAGGGATGTTCTCTTGGGCAAGGTTTGTACTACAGGATCCAGCTTCAACAGAAATGCAGAGCAGCACTGATGGATCTGTTTATGAATGTATGAATCCATTTGCAACCAATTAGCAGTGCTAACTGGAGAGGGAGGTATAAATAGTGGAGATAATGTAAATAACAACACTGTGCCCTCTAAAAGCTCACTGTACATCTGCTGAGCCTGGAAGGAGAGGCCACCTTCCCCACCAGCACAACCCTTGCACCCTCAGGGCCACCCAGTCTATTCTGCAGCCTCAGGATATGAATTTATACACCCAAGATCAAGGGCCTTTTCCTCTTCACCTTAAAGGCAAGATTTCCATATGATTTTGCCTTCCCTGCATCAAGGAAGAGATGACAACATGGGGCCTCCAATCAGTGTGCAAAGCAAACCCCCATCCCCTCAGGAAGGACAAGCAAGATTTCTGCATGCTGTGCATGAAGTGTCTTCAGAAATATATCCATAGAGCCCCGCAAGTCCAGCACAGGGTTCCCTGGAGGCCTCACAGATAGCTTTGCACAACAGCAAGGCTTAAGAATAGCCATGGCCCACAGCTCCAGGTTTCCTGCCTCACGTCAGCTTCAGACAGGATAGAAGTGATATCAAAATGCACCAAGTAGGCTGGAAAGCAGTGGTGGGAATTCACAGATCAGATGGTGGCATTTTATCCTCAGCTGCACATCTTATCAATTTGCCAGCCCCAAAATCTTGGTCCTGCAGTCACAGGTACACTGTGCATCATCACCCCATGAACAATCTGGCTTCATCTCTTATCCATCATCCTCCTCCTCTTCCTGTGTCTCCTCTCCTCACATCTGCATAGGTCAGGTGCTGTGCCCCAGGAGAGAGACCAGACTGGGGAGGCTGAAGTGCAGCTGGGCCTGCTGGCTGGATCCCACCATGTCTGAGCCCCCAGTCACTACAGCGGCTGTAGGAAAACACACTTAAAAAAAATAAATCAATGCAGAGGGCAGCAGAGCTGGCCATGGCTGGGAGGCAGAGCTGCAAGCAGGGCTGGGAAACCTTTGACCAACAAGTGGCACTGAGCTTCCCTGAGCCACTGGCAGCCAACAAAGGACTGCAAAAGCCATTGCAGGTCACTGTCAGATTGCATCAGTGGGGTGAAGTCAAGATAGCACAGAGGGCACTGGTACAAGGCTCCTGGGTGCCTTTTTTTGCCTCACAGACACATGGACCTGAGGGTTACAGGCTGTGCAGGGATGCACAGAGCTAGATGAGGCAGCAGTGAGAGGGGAATGACAACTTTTGGCAACATTCACAGCAGCCACAGAACATACTGATGGAAGAGCTGGCCCTGCACCCCATGCTTTGCTCAGAACCAGCTAGGAGAGGATTGTGCCATTGCTAAGAACAGACAAGTCAGCATCTGGGCATGGCAAGCCCTGCTTTGAGCCCCTCAGCTACCAAGTAAAAGTCTGGAAGCCAGACAGGGCAGAGCCCATTGGCTTTAAGGGTTTGCACTGTCCTTGTACCAGGTGTGGTCCCAAAGGGGCCATAAGTAGTCTGTAACTAAACAACCCACAGCACAGTAAGTCATCAGATGCTACAAAGTTCCCAAACCTTTACTGAAAGGCAGGGCTACTTAGAAAGAGGTAATGGACACAGGCAGAGATTGCAGTGCCATCCAAAGGGCTGGGCAACAGCCACGGTGATGACCTTATGCTGGCAAATCCAGAAACTGAGGCACAGCTGAGCGATGTGCCCAGGGTCACAGAGCAAGGCAGTGGCAGAAGGAGCAGCTCCCAGGAGACTCCCTGCTCCACACTCGCTGCCTACCCAGTGGCCTCCTCCCCTGAGTCATACCAGAGCAACAGGTAGGCAGCACGTTTGGGTTTGCTGGCACCTCTCTCTGTGTCAGGGAGGACCCAGTTAAGGAGTTCTGTGGCGCAATCAGATAGTTGTAACACACCAGTGCTGTAAACAGCCCTTATCACTATCAGCAGCCAAGCTGGCTATTAGGAATTGGAAAGGAATCCCAAATGGAACCAACACACATTTGTCAAAATCGGCTTAGAGGAAGCTTAACAGTCCCATTTGACCACTGTGGTCACTGACCCCAGCAAGCACCATGTGCCATCCCAGCCCTCTGCACCAGCCCAGAGCTCATCACCCAGAGAGGCAGAGAGAGGGAGGACCCTTTGTTATCAGGCATCCAGCAGGCTCAAAAGGAATCAGTCTCTATTGTTTCCTACCTGGGCACTGCCAGCCCTGCTCCCACGGGAAGGGGGCTAGCTCCTGTCCCAGGTGCAGCTCATGCAGAGGGCACCTGGGAATTTTTCTCCCCTCTGACGCAGCCCAACAGAGCTGGAATCACCTGTTCTGTTGCCTTGCAGCATGTCAAGGCATTTTTCACGGTGTTTTGCTTGGGAGCCACCCCAAGCCCTCGGATTGAGAAACCTCAACACTCCAATGCAATGGGGGAGTCACTGCTCTGACACTTTCTGCCCGAAGGATTCCTCCTCTTCACATAGCCTCTAGGAACCACAGAAGGGAGGGAAACTTCTTTGGGCAGGTTATTCCAGGAGGAAAAGGTGACCATCAGGACTCCTTTGCCTGGGGCTCACTGCTTTTAAGGAATGCATCAAAGCTGTGCTAGTGAGGTGGGTACAGCTGTCACACATCTTTTCAGCGAGGAAAAAGAAATTGGTTGTGACTTGATCACAGCTGATCAATCTTTCCAGACTTTGCAACAAGGACACAAAATCAGAAGTAACCAGACTAATACCAGATGCCAGTTCTCATCTGATGCAGCACATTTCCAAGCTCTGCTTCTTTAGAAATTCATACATAGTGCATGAATGCCTCTGTCCCTGTCTCTCACACAGCACAATAGAAACACCCACATCCCCAGCTGCAGTAGGTGCACGTTTTTCTGTATTGCACCTGTGCTTTGCTCAGCTCCCTGGTTTCTAGGTCTCTCCTTACCCTGCTTCTCCTCCCCAACGGCTGTGCCCCCAAAGTCCATTTATATGTAGGCAGAAGCAGCAAGTGAGCCTGCTGCCTGTCAGAGTGCTCCTGGCTCCCTCTCACCGTGCTGCATATCAACATTTTAGTCCACCATCTACCCTCCAAACCCCAGAAATACAAGCCAAAAAGTACTCGGTGGAGATAAGCACCATGGCTTAGCCCACATGAAAGAAGGGCCAGCAAAGCCAGACCCTATCAGAACGGAAGAGGCAGGCAGGAAAAAAAAAAAAGGCATATATATAAATCCATCCCATTAGGCTTGTCAACCCTGTGTGACATTTTCTTTCCGATTCCTCCCAGCCAGATCGGTGCAGTATCAGCCCCATTCCCACGGCAAGACAAGGGAAAGCCGTACTTACTGCTAGTGCTCATCTTGCTGGTCCTTCCCTGTCCTTCTCATTCAACAAAGGAGGCAAAGATGCTCTTAAAATCCTCTTTTTCTTGAGCTCCCCCGTCAGCGGGGAGAGGCTGCCTCCCTCTTTCCTAGGGGAAATATTTCGGTGCGATCCAGCGGCTTAAGGCATCCCGCGGCAGCTCCGCGACCCAGCAGGGCTGTCCCCGCCCGCCCCCGCGCTCGCTCCCGAGCGGCCGGATGGCAAAGTCAGAGGTGCGGGCGGCGGGGAGGGGGCTGTGCGGGGATGGGGGCACCCAGGGCCCGGGGGAGGGTCCCGGCCGAGGCGCAGCCATAAACTGCGGAGCGCGGCCGCGGCCGCTCCTCTTATAGCGGGTGTGGAGCCGCGGGGGGCGCGCCCGCCAGCCCGCCCGTTCGCCCCGCCCCGCCCCGCCGGCCTGCGGACCGGGGGCGTGGGCAGTGCGGGGCAGTGCGGGGCAGTGCGGGGAGCAGCGGGGGGGCACCGCTGGGCAGTGCGGGGGGCGGCGGCCCTGTCCCGGGGGCGGCTGCGGGACGCGCCGCATCGGCACCGCCGCCATCTGCCGGGCGCTGCCTGCCCGCTGCCTGCCTGCAGTCCTGCCCGCTGCCTGCCTGCATCCTGCCTGCAGCCCTGCCCGCTGCCTGCCTGCAGTCCTGCCCGCTGCCTGCCTGCATCCTGCCTGCAGCCCTGCCCGCTCCCTGCCCGAATCCTGCCCGCTCCCTGCCTGCATCCTGCCCGCTCCCTGCCTGCAGTCCTGCCCGCTCCCTGCCTGCATCCTGCCCGCCATCCCGCCCTGCCCGCGGCCCGGCCCTGCCCTCTGCTCTACCCTGCCTTTCCTGCTGCCCTGTCTTCAATTCCGCACGCTGCCCTGTCTGCTGACCTACTCGTTGCCCTGCCAGCAGCCCTGCCTGCAGCTCCCGGGGCACCTCCTTGCCACGGGGCTCCCACCCAGCCCTGGGCGAGCCCAGCTGTCATTCCCGCGCCCCTCGCTCCCTGGCTTGGCCCTGCAGTGGCTGAGGCTGCGAGGAAATGCTGTCCCAGGACAGAGGCATGGTGGGGAGGGATACAATTTATGGTGAAAAAATGGATTTCCACCAGTGCCAAGATTAGCTTCCAGCAGCTGTCCAGGCTGGCCACCCCCAGCTGTCCTGGCAGTCCCACGCAGTCAACCCGCGTGTCTGTGCCACTCTGGGCGCAGGGAGGGGCTGTGGGTGTCTGCACAGCACCTGGCTGCAGGATGGAGAGGGGGCTCTTCCCTCGCGAGCAGCCTTTTCTGCCGGCAGCGCATCAGGATTCCTGGAAGAGCTTCAAAGCCATTAGTTCCTGGTGTTGTTGTGAGACACTATCTATCAGAATAAAGCTTTACCCAGCGGAGCTGCTCCCAGGCTACGAGCAGAGGCAGGGGCTG
This sequence comes from Apus apus, assembly GCF_020740795.1. NCBI lineage: Eukaryota > Metazoa > Chordata > Aves > Apodiformes > Apodidae > Apus > Apus apus. The sequence continues at coordinate 10,852,890 of NC_067294.1, read as the reverse complement.
TGCCCGCCCTGCCTGCGGAGCCCCCGGGAAGCTGCGCTCGGATTCAAAGACGGGAGCGACGAGCCTGCCGCTAATGAAAGGGGTTTTTCATGCAGCGTGACAGGCGCTGCATCTCTCCCGCTCCTGGGGCTGGAGTGCTGCCCGGAGAGGGCCTTTTGCTTTCCCTTTCTCTTGCTGTTTTTTTATTTGCAGCAGCAGATGTTTGCGGTGACATGACAAGACAGGTAGCAGGTCGCGCAGCTGCGCCTGTGCTGCTGGTGATGCAGCCAGCTCCCTGCCAGCCCTGCTGCCTGTCCCCTTCGGCTCTGTCCCCTCCCGAGGAGCGTTGGGAGGGTGAGAAGAGCAGGACTAGCAGCAGGACCAGGGGCCCGGGGGTCCCTGCAGGGCTACGGGAAAGCAGTGCACGGTGAGATGGCTCGAGCTGTCCCATGGCACTGATTTGGGGTGTTTTTGAAGTTTGCCTGTGTCTGACAAGTGTCCCCTCCTGGAGGGAAGAGCACAAGTCCCCGGCACAGTGAGGCTCACACCTATAGTATCAATAACGCCCATTTGGAGAGTCAATAGAGCAGACACAATGTGAGCTGGTCCCCACGGTTCAACTAGCTAATTAAGCTGCTTCCGCTGACCTGGTTTCCAAATCTTGTTAACTTGCTGCCTTCAGAACAAGTTGAAATTGCTGGCACAGACAGGCTGGGATTGCAGAGGGCTGTGGAGGAGGATGGGGTGCTTAGGTGGAGCTCAGGGGGCACCAGTACAGAAACTCTTCCATCTGTTCCTTCCCAGGTAAATGGTCCCAGCACCGTGAAGGTGTTAGTCTTGATGCCATTTCCCAGCACCCACAGGGAAGGGGCAGCAGGCACTGCCAGTGGGGCAGGCAGGCAGGACATTGGGTGCCCCCTGCCATGGGATTTTTGGGTTTCAGAACTGGTGAGCTGACAGCAGGGAGCTCGAACCCCTGCCACCCCTACCACCTTGGCCAGTGGCTCCCTCAGAGAACCTGGGGCCTGTGGTGCAGGTCACTGCTCAGAGCCACTCACCACCACTGTTGTCACAGCGTGTGCTGGAAATCCCATTTCCTTACTTTGAGGAAACTGGCTGCAAAAGCTGCCATAAAAGGATGCTAGGGTTTCCTGCAACAAGAAGTGAGAAATGAGGAAATGTCAGGATGTTAATGCAGCCTCCTTTCATCCCTTTGTGTCTGTGCATCGCAACACAGTCTTTCACAGCAATTATTAGATGCATATTTTTCCCATCAGTTGCCTGTCACTTTCAGGACCCAGCATGTACCACGTAGCTCAGGCTGTTCAGGGAAAGCTGCTGCCTGCAGGACTCTGCCTTGTTCAGTGAAAAGAGACATGGTAAGAGGTAAGTGGTGCTCAAAGTGCATGTAGGGACATTCCCACAGCAGCCTTAGCTCTGGCATTTCTGTTCTGCCTGAAGCCACAGCATCCCTTTCAGCACACCTAGGTACAGGCAGATGCATACATACATGTACAGTCATATGGAACAGCATTCAAAGTTTTTTCTGCAGGAGCCTCAGGCTTTTCACCCACTTTCTTTCCCCATTGACTGGTAGTCATCTTGGTGACCAACCTTCACTGCTGGTGAATCAGAAGTGGAGATGCCTTGGCCAGAGATGCCAGCTGCAGCCCTTGCTCCAGGGTGCCGTTGCACAAATGTGACTGTTTGTCTGTCCTAGAGGCAGCAGCTGGCCAAGCACATCCCTGCCAGCCTGAGCTCCTGGCAGACCTGCCTGGCTGTGTGCTGGCAGTGAAAAACTCTCCTTTCTCTGCAAGAAGATTTAAGTCCAAACAACAGCAGCGGGATGCCCACGGGGACCCCAGCGCAGCACAGCCCAGCGCCTCGTGCGCAGCACTGGGCAGGCTGCTGAGAAGCAGGACACTGACTCATTGGCAGCTGGTGACATTTTCCAAAAAAATCTTGTAAGTTCAGGGTCATAGTGTTTCCAAGAGGCAGCAGAAAAGCCTGAGGGATCTGGAGACCCCATTATACCAGCACATGGTCTGTGCCATGAGATGGAGGAAATTCTGCAGTGCTGGACAGTTCCCCATCCATTTGTCCCTTGTCCCCTGCCTCCCCTGTGAGGTGGCATCTGGCAGAGGTGAAGTCAGGAGTGGTCAGATGTTGCTGCCTGCTGCCCTGGTGTGAAGCCAGACTCGTTCTTCTAATCATGACAGGACTACTTTCCAGGTGATGGAAATCAGCATTTTACTTTGGTAGTCCCTGGAAAACATACCAACTGGGACCACATGCAGTGAACTGGGCAGTGGGTATTTTAAGAGGGGGCCCTGGTAGATTATAGTGGGACCTAAAAGCACAGTTGGTGCCTCATGCAGCACAGAGTCCCACTCCACCTCCCCAGTCACAGCAACCACCAGGTCATTCACCAGTGGTTTGGCTTTCTTCCAGTTTACACAGCAGCACAACAGCCCTTCCCAGCACTTCCCTGTGTCGGCAGGAGGAGGCACAGACAGGCAGAGGCAGATGTTCTCCAAGCTGCCTGCATTAAAGTGATAATCAAATGATAGATTATTTTCAAGCAAACTCACATTTTCAGTCATTAATTTTAGTGCTGTGCAAATAGTTTCAGCAAAAAAAAATACTCAGACAGTGGAGAACAGTTGTGAGCTGCTTCTGCTCCAGGCAATGCTGGTGTGCACCATAGCCCATTTGTAATCTGTAGCCATCCTGCAAAGCCAGGAAGGGATTCCTACACTGTGCGTGGGAGGAGCTGCAGGTCCTCTGGCATTATCCACCTGTTCATCACAGGGGCTGAGGCCCTTGGTCAACTGCAACAAAGGTTCCCAAATCAAAAGCACAGAGTGAAAAATAAGAGCTGCAGAAGCTCTAGAGTGACTTGTCCTGCATGTTGTCACCTCCCCACAAGGACACCAGGAGAGGAGAGGTGCTGCATGATCTAAGGGAGAGGTGATGGCAAAGGCTTTAGGACACTGGAAACCAGTATTTGTCCTAAAATGTGCAGGACTTCCTCACTCTCCAGCTCTTCAGGAAATGTCTCTGTGGCGACCTTTGCTGCAGCAGTATGCTGGAAAAGCCAAGGAGCATGAGGGTGGGTGACACAGCAAGGCTGGGGCTCCCAGGCAATATATCAGGGCTTACTGCCTGAGGTCGGGCATTTCAGGGCTGCTCCGTTTCCCCCTCTAAGTGTGTAGCTGAGTTTGTGTATGTGTAACACCGTGCTGGTGCAGCCCCAGCTCCCCCACCAGGGACAGCTGCCCCACAAAGCCTGGCTGGAGCTCCTGCAGCAAAGCGATGCAAAGGGAGACTTACAGCAGCTGCAGCTCTGTCCCCCGAGGTACCTGGCCTGCTTTCCCGTTGCCAACTATGTTTCAACCCATTAAAGGTCATCGGAAGTTGGGTTTATTTTTAGTTTTCCCTTTTAAGTTGCCCTGAAGCAGCCAGGACTGATGGAAGGAAGAAACATCCTCCCTCCCATCAGCTGCTAGTTCAGGATCCCAAGATGTTGTTAATGGAGAGCCTTGTCCATCATGAGCTGCGTGTGAGAAGCCCAGCCCTGGGCTGTCCGGCTCGGGGAAGCTGGCTGGCACACTTGCTGCCTTCCCAGAGCTCCTCAGGGAGCACCACCTTCTCAGAAAGAGCAATTTACCCTTGGCAAATGCTGCTTCTTTCTTGTTGCTGGGGTGGCATTGTCATGATAATTCAATTTGCCTTTTGTTCTTGGTATTATTTAATGGGGAAACTGAGTATCAGGGTGATTCTGGGAGAATCTGGGGGAACCTTCAGGCATGGACCTTCAGGCACTCCTCACTCCAGGGGCTGTCAGTGAAGCTCCAGACCAGGTCTCTGGACCATGCTGCCCATGCAGTTCAGAAGGAGACCAAATGATGTAATTAAGAAAAGATAATTTCTTTTTACACCTCTAAGCACATGAAATACTGCAGCACAGCCAGCCTTGGGGAAGCAGTGGGTCATCTCTCTTCTAGGAAATCTCACTTTTTTTTTCCCCTCCACATCTAAAAATGGAATGCAGACACTTAAAATAAATTCCCGGAGAACAAAACTGAGAAAGCACAACGGGATTTGAATCAAAGTGTTTGGATTAATTAGCTTAAACTGAAAGCTTTCATTCTGATTTCAGCCTTGGCCCTATGTACAAAAAAATTAAAGCAGCAAAGCTTTGTAAGTTGAAAAATCAAAATGTTCCACCCTGAAAATATCAAAATGAGATGCTTAGCCTCACTGAGCTGCTTTGTTGCTTTCTAAAAGGAAATGGCATCAAGACTAACACCTTCACAAGCAGCTTGGCTCATTAAGAGCTTCAAAAACAACCTAGATCAGCATAAGCAATTAATATCTTAGTCAGTTTTTCCCTTTTTCTTCCACAGGAAAGTCTAAAAATATTGATGTATTTCCAAATTACAGAAAGATTTATTTAAATATCTTCCCTTTAAACTTGAGCTGCAAGAATTAGATGGGGTGATTAAAACAAAACATGTCTTTGCTCAGGTGCCATGGTGGGCACTGCTCCTATCAACACTTGCTGGGCTGCTGGTGGGGAAAGCAGCACTGGATCTGCTTTTTGGTGCTGTGTGTGCAGGAGAGGGCTATTCTGGGATGTTGGAAGGCAAGTAATATGGAGGTTGGGATTTTATATGTTTGTAGTCTGAAGATGAACAAAATGAATTTTTGTGACCATTTTCACATTGTGGGTGAAATTGAAAAATGAAAAATTGGAGAGCTGGGGGGTTGTGCTCACTTTGTAATTTTTCACTCTCCTTCCTTGTTCTGTCTGTTTCTGTTTCAATGGCAAAATAGGAACAGAGTAAGAGCAGAGTCAGGGGAGAATTAATAAAGGAAAAGAGAGACTAGAAGGAAGAAATATAAGGAAACAGAGAAGTTTAAATATTTTGAAAGTTTGATTTTCTAGAAATATTTCTAAATTCAACACATCTCATTTGGAAACATCTCAAGGAGAACAACTGATGTTTTGAGCAGTTTTCTCTTCTGACTTTCCCTCAGTTCTATCCAATGCAGCACCTGAATGAACCGTGGCTGCACATCCCAGGCGGGGTTTCCGGGCGTGTTCCCTGACCCGTAGGGTCTTTAACACGGAGATAATAAAATCACTGCTGGAAATGAGTGTGGCTTCACTGACTGCTCCTTAGCGTGGTGCACTGGGTTTTGCAAGTCAGCAACCAGCATTTCCCAGCTGTGTGCTCACAGCAGTCCCTTGCGGATGTACTCCAGAGAGTCATCTTCCCTGGAATTCTCCTCCAGATCTCGCTGCTCGCTCTCATGTCCCCGCCGAGCCAGACGTTGCTGCTCAGGATGCGGGTACCCTGTTTCAGAGCCTTTCCTCATTTTTCCTTGGAAGCCCAGCTCTGCAGTCCCACAGCACTTGCCCCATCCCAGGGTTGTTTCTGCACCCTGTGGTCCACCCTGTGCAGGTTGCTGGTGCCCGAGAGCTGTAGGCAGCAGGGCTGGGGTCTGGCTTCAAAACCGTTCTGGACTGCCTGGGGAGCGGGAGGCTGGTGGTGCGGTAGTTGCTGCCATCTAATGGCTCTGATAATTAATATGCAGGAAGGGGAAAGGAGCCTGGCTGCACTGTGCACCTCTGCCAGCTTGGTAGCTGGCAGCTCCTGGGCTCTCCTGTGGGGCTGCTGGGGGCACACTGAGCCTGGAAAGGAGCACAGGGTCCCACAGGGTGACCCTGGGCACAGAGGGGAAGGCAGAGATCAGGTATTCCTATTTAAAAGCCTAGGACAAGATCCATAGAGGGGATGCTTGCTGATCCCAGCAGCTCTCCTCTTCCTGGGGGAGGTCAAGTGCACCAGCACATCCTGCTCCCTGCTAACTCATGGAAGCAGCAAGATTTGCATGCTGACAGTCTGCATCCCAAACTCACCTTGTGATGTGATGGGAGTCTCCCAGCAGCCAAGTGTCCCTTTTGCAGTGAGGAGCTGGGCAATGCAGCAAGTCCCAGGCAGGGCTCTGCTCCCAGCACTAGCAGTGCCTGGTGCTGCACATCCCTGGATGACAGATCCCAGCCTCCCAGATGGGGAACCCTGGTCCCCAGATGGCAGAACCCCAATGCACTCACACATCTCCACTCTGCTGACAAGGGCTGCCTGGTGCTGGCTGCAGTGCCCTGACAGGGACCCTGCACTCACCCTCCAGCTGGTGAGCAGCCACTTCACGTGGGCCAGAAGAGGTGATCCCCCTCAGGTCACTCCAGGTTCAGAGAGGCAGGCAAAGCAGGAGGCCACCCAGACAGATCCTGCCTGAGCTTACCATCCCAATGTGGGCCTTTATCAGCTCCTCAGGTCCTGCCGAGCCAGACTTCAGAGAGGTCTCTGTCTCCCTCAGAGACTGGCAGCTACCTGCCATCAGTTCTCCTGCATTATTGATGGGGTTAAGCCCATTTAATATTCTGGCCAGTGCTGGGCAGAGATACTCCCAACCTGGGAGGAAAGCAGGGATGAGTGACCACTGAGAGAAGGTGTGACTGGATGGGGCAGCAGGAAGGGTGGAGCTGAGGAACCTCTTTGCACCAGCTCTTTCATCAGCCAAGAGAGATCAAGTGGCCAAGAGACACTTTACACCACCTGAGGACCATCCTCTGCTATGAAGACCAGGTGGATCTGGCTGCCAGCTGTGAGTTTGTCCTTGTGGGGCTGATTCCTAACATGGGTGGCCATCTTGGCTGGGTGCATGGCAGTGCCAGATTTCACAGTGGTGGGTGAGCTGAGAAAGTAGTGATAGGGGTGAGCGGGGGCACAACAGCTCCAGGAGAGGCACTGGTTAGCAGGGTGGTGGGAAGGGCTTCTCTTCTGCAGGTGACATGGAGAATCACTGCTCTGGGACTGGGCTGTCTGGGAACATGGGACAAGGTGGGAATACCAGAAGGACATGACACATCTCCTCGTGTCCCTTTGTGCCCTCTGCTGGGGCGCTGGCATCCTTGTGCATGATGGAGTTCCATCCCACCCCCCAGCCCTGCAACCTTGTTGTAGTGTAGGCAGGAGGGTCCTGACAGGAGTCAGAGGGCTGGGAGGAGTATCCTGAGGGTGTGCAGCAGTTTCATGAGCTATTAGCTCGTCTCTCACAGAGGACACAAGTCGAGGCTCCCTCTGCAACCTTAGAAAAAACTGTTCTAGAGGCAGAAAGAGGTTTTCCCTGATAGCCTAAAAATGGCTGTGATGTGTGATGCTGTGGCTCTCCCCCCTGCAGCTGCTGCCAAAGCAGAGGTGGTGCTGGAAGGTGCTGTAGCTCTGCCTGTGCCTGGATGAGGGTACCTGAGCAAGGCAGCATGCTGGAGTCTGCTGGGGGAGGATGGCTGGGGAAGGGATGAAGTGATCAAAAGAGTTTGAAAAGGCTTTGAGTAAGGGCCTTGATCTGTACAAGACCATGGGTCTGTACACTTGCCACTGCTGTTCCTTGCTGCTTTACTACACCTTATCATTAAGCTCTATAGTGAAACTGGAGCCTCTGAGACACCTGCATGTGCCATGTGACAGTGGGACATTCCCCGACACCTCCAAACCTTCCTGCAAGCTGAACTGAAAGCTGAAAAAAACAAGAAGTTTGCACAGGGGTGAACTAGAAGCAACAAGTGCCAGGCAGGGGCTGCAGCGATCTTCAAACTCTGGAGCTCAGCTGGTTGGCTCTGGTCCTTCCTTCTTCCTTCCCAGTGCTTATCTGTGGCCTCCACTTCCCTGGCTCTGTCTCCACTCAGTCTGGAGGCTCCCCTGGGTGATGACGCTGCGCTGCTGCCTTCCAAGCAGTGGTCATGTTCCGAGAGCCACAGGCAGGAGCAGGGAGGATGCTCACGGTGCACACCCCAATGCCAGGGAGAAGACCTCCCAGCAGTAGCCTGGGCTGCTCCCTGCACAGCTCCCCCAGCACACAGTCAGCCTCTGTATGGGCTGAAGGGTGGTCCCAGCCTCCTGACCCGCCTGGGCATTGTGGACACACAGGGTCTGTTTTCCAAGAGTGCTTACTTCCTCTGCCCCTGGCTGAAAACAATGCGAGAGGAGCAAGCCTCAGCATTTCTGAAAATGAAGCGCTGAGTTCAGCTCAGTTCAGCCCCAGAGCCTGCTTAACTCTTTAGCTGCAGGATAGAGCAGATTTCCCTGTGTGGGCAGCAGCTTTGGATTGCCATGTGCTGCACGAGACAGAGAAAAGCAAGAAAGGTCTTAGAGGTGCAAGAAAATTATTGAGTGAGAGCCAACAGCAAAAATAAACATCTGAAAGCCAGGCCTGTCTGGCTGCATTTCAGTGACTTGCCACACTGGTTTTGCTGCAAAACCATTTCAGTTCCCCTGTGTCCTACAGCTGAGCATGAGCCCTCTCCTTTCTGAGCTGCCCCCAGTTGCCAGCATGCCAGGAAAGATGCTGTCCCAGTGCCATCCAGTCCTGGTCAAGCAAACATATGAGTGGAGGTATGTGGGAGCAGGTCGTTGTCCCCCAGGCTCCTCTTCCCCAGCCAAGCAGGCAGGCACTGACATGCAGCCTGAAAGGCCCAGGATTGCAGGAGGGGGAGCACAGTGTGGGCAGGTGCTTATCACTGCTCTGCGCCCATTTGCAGAGGACAAAAGCTAAAGCAGAGTGCAAGAATGAGGAAATGTCCCCACTGACCCTGCTGGCTCTTGCCAATGTCCCTGCAGCTTCCCTGGCTGGTGGGTGCTCTGGCTGGGTGGGATTTCAGAGGAGGGAAGGAAAGCATTGCTCCACCTCACGCCAAAACGTCCCCCCACCCACATCAGTGAATCAAAACAGTGAAAACAAGAGTTTGTTTGACCTGAAACAAAATGTTTCATCTTGTTTGTTTGCTTTTTTCCCCAACTGAAGTCAGATTCAGGCTGACTTCCTTTTTGTTTCAGGTTCGTTTTTAAATAACAAAGTGAAAAGCAATGAGACTTTGTTTTAAATATGCCAAGGAATGGTCAACTTCTGAGTGTTCCCAGAAGGAAACAGGAATATTAGAAAAGCTTGATATTAACTCTTCCATTGTTTTCAAAAGAAAAAAAAAAAATCCAGTATTTTTCTCTGCTAGCCTTGTTTATGGAGTTTAGCCAGGGTGCACAAATACTGCTGGGTCCACAGATCTCTTGTTCTGTTTGTCTGTATTTGCTTTTTGTCAGAGAAGAAAAGGATTTCAGAGCTGAGTGCCACTGCCACCTCCCCGGGATGCCTGAACTGTGCTGCAGGTAGAGCCTCTCCCTGGGGCTTTGCTGTAGCAGTTGGTTCCAGAGAGGACAGAAGGTCCTGAGCCCCAAGGACACAGCGCCAGGGCTGGGAGCAGGGACAGGTGAGTCCAGGAGAGGCTGCTCGTGCAAAGCAGCCGCTTGCAAAGGGAGGGAGCCGCTGGTGCGGCCACGCTGGGTGTGAGCAGAGCCCCGAGCTGCTCTGGATGCTGTGCCCATGGGCAGCCTTGCTGGCCTTTGTTTACCGCAGAGCTGGGGCGAAGGCGGTGCCGGGGCGTTCACGCTTCACCTCGGGAGCCGGCGGAGTTGCCGGCGTGCCGGGCTGTTTATAGCATACCTCCGGGTAACTCATTGACCTCCGTGCCGGCCTCTCTGCTGGGAAGCAGAGGTTCCCAAGATGATAAGCCGCTCTTGGAAGAAATTCCTTTCCTGGTGCGAGGGAGTGGCGGTGCTGGGCAGGCTGGCCCGCCTCGCAAACACGTACACAGCCCCGCGCACACGCACGGGCGGGCGCTGCGACCCGGCGCCGGCAGCGTTCCCTTGGGGACCCGGCTTGGACAGGTTTGAGCTTCGTGGCCAAGAGTTCTCCAGGAGCAGAGCAGCTCTGGGGAGCAGAGCAAGGGGCCCTGCGCAGGCATGTGCGGAGGAGCAGGTCAGTACAGCCGCTTGCACCGCTCTGCCTGGCCGCCGCCGTGCCGGGTGTCTCTGACCGCCGGGCAGATGCCGGTGCCCTTCGTCCCCATCTGAACAAACACAGCTGGGACGTGGCAGTTGGAGGTGCCTGGAGAAGTCCAGCACACGGACATGGCTGCATAAATCCATGTTGGGGCAGAAAGATTGCGTTTTTTGGTCCTGGCTGAATTTTAGGCTCAGCTGTAGCGGAAGGATAGGTTTGTTTTTGGGTCTTTTGTGCCCAGGAACTAATAGGAGGACAGGAGAAATCACAGCAGCACACTGGATTTGGGAAGTGGATTTGGGTGGAAGGGTGCTGCTGCGTGACAAGCCTGGAGACTGACAGTGTCTGCAGCAGCTACTGTCCCCCAGGCAAAGGGTGCCTGGATGGTCACCATGCCTCCTGTTTTGTACCCTGGGCAGGGAAGCGTGGCTGGCTGGCACCCTGCCTGCAGAGCCTGCCCTGCTGGCACGGGTACACTGGGTCTGCAAAGGGAGCAGAGACCCCAGAGAGTTCACACGGGCAAAGACCCCCAGCCAACACTAGCTGAGACCCCCAGGAAATTGCTTCTGTACTTGCTAGGACTGGGCTTTTCCAGAGAGGCCAGGCTGAGGGCTTCAAGCAGCAATGGGAGCTCCCCAGTGGACATCCAGGGGTGGTAAGCTGAGGAGTAGGGAGTGGAATGGGATGTTTTTGAGCTGCTGGAAAATTCTATTTCAGGTCAAACAGGAGGTTGATACCTTTGCTTGTAGAGGGGTGGGTTTGGTTGCTGAGTTGGACGTAAGTAAACTTGAAAGCAAAAAGAAATTTCAAAACCAGAAAGGAAGACATGTTTGTTTAGAAAACGAAACATGATATTTTGGTTTAGAAAATGAAAACATAACATTTTGCTGATTTAAAAAAAAAAAAAATACTGTTTTCCCCTGTGTAAAAGAATTTTATGCTAATTGGTGGCAGGTATTGCTAAAACCAACATCATGTTGAGTGCAGCAAAAAGTTTTATCTGAAAACACCTGCCCTGTTTGAGTGCTGACCACTCTGACAACATGTGCCCAAACCAGCAACATCTTCCATGCAAAGATGTGCCTGACTTCATCCCAGAAACGGTCTATGTGCTCTGAGCTCAGGCAAGCTGAAGCCCACGCCTGGATCTGAATTCCCTCTGTTTCCTGCACCTTCAGAGCATCCCTAGGTAGAGTGGGGGAGTTTTCTAAAACTGGAGCTTTCCAGGGCTGCAGTGCAACAGGAACAGACAGTCTCCACAGGGAGAGCAGTGCCAGCCTGTCCCAGCAGCTCACCTTGGTGCAGGTCCCTGTGGCCACCCAGCTTTGCATAGGAGACATCAGCTTGACTTGAGCATGCCAGGAGACAGCTGCAGCACTTTGCACCCTAACGTCTGGAGCTGAGGAGGGCGGGTGAGCTGTAGTGAGGAGGATTGGGAGGATGGTCCCTTCTCCAGGCAACCCTGACATTTTGACATCTGGTTTCTCCTGAGGAGGGCTAGAAATCTGTACTCGTTCAGCCTTCTCCTGGGTAGGCAGGCTGGTGCCTGGCCAGGACTGCACAGGAGCACTGATTGGTGCAACCTTCCCTGCAAAGACTTTTGGTTTGACTTCACGTTTGTTAGAAGTTGCCCAGCCAGCTTTCTGAACATGGATTCCATGCTGCCACAGCCTGTCCCACATCTAGCTGCTCCTCATGCTTTGCTTTAGGAATATTGCAGTGGTGCCAGGCAGCACCCATAACAGCACAGGAATCTGTCCAGTGAGAAATTACTCGCTGAAGTAATTACTCACTGCTCTGGAGAAGCTCAAGACCTTGTCATGAACTGGGGTGCAGCCTGGCTGTCTGGGAAAGCCAAAAATGCTCCTGGAACACACCACAGCACACAAGTCACTGCTGTGGTGGCACTGGCATTGGCTGGCAACTGAAGTACAGGTTCATCCCTAAAACACTTCCCTATCTGTGACTTCTCTCCCTAGACCTTTTGGGTTTTGTTTTGCAGGGGCTGTGTTGCTCTTCCTAAGAGATGCTCTGCAGACATATGTCACCCATAGTGCAGTGAGACCACACAGATGGTCCTGAGTCCTGGTCCTGGAGTCTGGAGAAGGTCAGAGCATGTGAGTGAAGATGGAATGAGACTCCATTCCTGGGCAGCCCAAGAGATCCCTCACAGCAGCCAAATTGGTCTCTCCTGGTGTTCACATCTGGTGTTCAGAGAGTACTGCTGTCAGAGATGAGACGAGCCCTTCCAGCCCCACAGGAGCCCACAGTGCCTGTGCTTACAGAGAAATCACCTGCATCTTGCCTGGACATAGCTCTGCTCTGCTGAGGGTGGCAGGGAGGGGCCGGTGCTGCTGGCTGCCCTCGCTGTGAAACAGGGAGCATTGGGTCCAACAGGAAGGTGGTCCAGGAAGGGCTGCAGAGCCAGCCCTAGATGGAGGATGCTGGACAAGACCCAGTGGGGTGTCCCTGCAGGTGAGATGGGTGCTTGCAGCGGTGTCAGGAACTTGGTTGCCTTTGGAGGTGGGAGGAGATGAGTGTTGAAGCCCTCCAGAGGGGTCAGCTGGAATCTCAGGCGGGCTTGGCAGAGGAGGAATGAGAGGAATGTGCATGTGGGCCAAGAAACAGGCTCCCAAAGGCAAGGAGGAGAGCAGAGCCCAGGGGCAATGATGGGGCCAGCACGGGGCAGCAAAGCCAGCTGTGGGATGAGAGTCCCCCAGAGTGCTGCATCCAGCTCTGTGACCCCCAGCATGAGAAAGACACGGACTGTTAGAGAGGATCCAGAGAAAGGCCATGGAAATTCTTGGAGAGCTGGAAGCCCTCTCCTAGAACAAAAGGTTGAGAAGAAGAGGCTCTGGGGATACCTTATTGCAGCCTTTCAGCAGCTAAAGGGGGCTTAAAAGGATGAAAAGAGGCTTTTTACTTGGGTCTGTAGTGACAGGACAAAGGGCAATGATTTTAAACTGAAAACACATAGACTTAGATTAGATAGAAGGAAAAAAATATTTACTATGAGGCAGATGAGACACTGGAACAGGTTACCCAGAGAAGCTGTGGATGCCCCTCCCTGGAAGTGTTCAAGGTCAGGTTAGATGGGACTTTGAGCAACCTGTTCTAGTGGAAGATCTTCCTGCCCACAGCAGGGGGGTTGGAACAAAGTCTTTATAGGTCCATTGGGAGACTTCAACTTACCAGATGTCTGCTGGAAATACAATACAGTGGAGAGGAATGTGGAGTGTGCCGAGAGTAAATTTCTCATGCAGCTGTAGAGGGAGCCAACAAGGGAGGACACCCCTCTGGGCCTCTTGCTTGCAAAGAGAAAAGGACTTCCGGATGATGTGATGGTTGGGGGCTGTCTTTGGCACAGCAATCATGAAATGAGAGACTTTTTGATTCTCAGAGAAATAAGAAGGGGGTCAGCAGAACTGACACCTGGGACAGTAAAGGAGGGCAGACCTTGGCCTGTCTAGGGACCTGCCTGACAGAGTCCTTTGGGAGGCAGCCCTGAAGGGCAAAGGAGGCCAGGAAGGTTGGATGTTCTTCAAGAAGGAAACCTTCAAGATGCAGGTGCTTACCATAACTCTGACTCTCTACAACTACCTTAAAGGACGTTGTAGAGAGGTCAGTGTCAGTCTCTTCTCCCAAGTAACAAGTGATAGGGAGAGAGGAAATGACCTCAAGTTGTGCCAGAGGAGGTTTTGACTGGGTATTAGGAAATATTTCTTCACTGAAAGGGTTATCAAGAACAAGCTGCCCAGGGAAGTGGACCTACTCCCTGGTGGTGTGGTGTGAGAAACAGAAAAGTCCTTGACTCCGCGTAAGCCCTTCTCAGCGATAACAAAAAAACCATCTCATATCGCCAACACTTTTTTCAGCACAAATCCAAAACATAACCCCGTAGTACAAGGAAAATTAACTCTATTCCAACCAAAACCAGCACAGTCACCATCCCTGGAGGTATTTAAAAAGATGTGGCACTTAGGGACGTGGTTAGTGGTGGATCGGGCAGTGTCAGGATTGCAGCTGGACTCGATGATTTTAAAGGTCTTTTCTAACCTAAAGGCTGCTCTGATTCTAACCCAAACCATTCTGTGACTCCGTGCCCACCGCCCCCGCCCGGCGGGCAGGCCGTGCCCGCTCAAAGGGCGCATTGTGCATTGTGGCCGGGCTGCGGTGCCGGCCGGGCAGCCAGCTGGGTGCTGGCCCTGCCAGCGCAGCCGCAGCCGCCGCCTCGGGGCTGCCCGTGTCGCTGGACACATGGGCTGCTGCTTGGGGACCCCCTGGCATCAGGACCTGTCCCTCGGGTGCACAGGTAAGCCGTCCACGGGAATGCCACGGCCGAGCGGGGCGGTGAAGCTCACCCCGCTGACAGGGCTGCTGCGGAGAGTCCAGCCCCGAGCTCCCTGGGGCTGCTGGCCTGTCTTCCTGAGGCGGTGAGGATGTCTTCTCCTCTTGCTCTGTCACTAGATTTGAGTGTCTGGGGAATGAGGCAGGGCATTTTGTCCAGGGAAGGCAGAGAATGACTCAGGGGGTTGGTTTATTCCCGTGCTATTGGATTTTCAGCAGCTCCCTTGCGGCCACCGCTGCCCAGCAGGACCCCGAGGACCGCAAGGCTCGGAGAGCTGCCGGTGCTGCCCGGCCCTGCGGCGCCATTCCCATACCAGCCTGTCCAAATGAGCTCATGGGGCTGTGCCAACGGGCTGGAGGAGGGAGATGGCTCAAGGCCAGCGGCCACATGTCCCCTGGGGGAGCTGGTACCCGCGGGTGCCACCAGCACCTCAGCCTCTGCTGCCAGGAGTGCAGCCCGAGCACCAGGACCCACACTTAGCTCTGGGCTGGGGCTGTTTCCTGCCCACTGTTATAAAACATTTCAGCACTGAGGAGGTAAATGAGTCACTGACAGGACTGGAAATGGCTCCCCACCAGCAGTTTCAATTGGTCTCTTGAAAAAGCTCCCAGTTCCCTTTCTCAGCCTGGCCCAAACGAAAACAAACACTGAGTTGGTGAGTGCTGTGAGGAGAAAACCCATTTTTCCTCTCACCCAAGCAAGCCCAGGGCCCGCCTGGCTCTGTGAAGACCCACCAGCGTACTTTGTCGTGCCGCTGGCAGAGGTGACATGAGCAGTGTCCAACCTGCCACATCCTTCAGCACATCATGTGGGGACCTCTCAGACAGGGAGGATTCTGCCAGGGATCTGAATGCCTCCTCTTCCCCAGGCAAAGAGTGTGACTCCTGCTGTCCCCGCTCGCCCGTGCTCCTGCCCCGCTGGGACCGCCTGCAGCCCACCGCAGCCCAGTGCCAGGGAAAATGGTGGAGGGAGAAGATCATGGCTTCAGGTACCTGTCCCTGGGAAAAGGGACCCAGCTGGGATCTGCCGGGATGCAGTGAAGAGGGGAAGAGAGGGAGGGAAGGAGAGAGGAGTGAAGCAACCAGCAGGCAAGCTCAGGTCAGGCAGGAGCCAGCTCGGGTTTAGCTCTGACTCTGGCTCATTTTGCTTCTCTGTCTCCATTTCCCCCACATGTGGAAGGGGACAGAGTCACTGGATTAAGTCCTTTGTTAAGTGTGTTCAGATCTGCTGTTGAGAAGTGTAGAGTCTTTTTCTTTCAAATAAAAGCTCATTCATTGCATGTCCAGCCATGGGCCATTCTTTCTAACTATAAATAAGGATTATAATTCTGCATGCAAATAACAGTTTATTTCACTGACTAGCAAAACTGGCTCAGTAAAAAGAACTGCAGAGTATAGTTATGGTCACAGAAGTGATTTAAAAAAGCTTCTGCCTGTTCCAGCTCCAGATGTCTGGTTACAAGTTTGTCTTACAAGTCCAATCTGATTACTGACAAAAATTGTTTTTTTAATCTTATTATCCCTCCACAGCCAATACAGCTGTGGAAGAGTAAGCTGGATTTTTATGTGTCTCAGCCTTCATTAACATAATTACTGCCTAAAGTTTCAGTTCCTGAATCCTTTATGGCAATAGTTGACAATATGTGAAGCAGAGAGAATGCAGTTGGATTCCAGATACTGACCAGAGCAGGCAGGGAAGAAAATTTCATTTTGACTGTCCAATTGATGAGCAAAGAGTTTTGCAAGTCTTCTGCTCTCCTGGGCTGGGGGAGTGCTTTTGCTCTGAGGTTTCTGCTCAAAAAAAATCTCAGTGACACAGGGTCATTCTTCTACCAGATCTGCTCAGTGAGGGTCTGTCCCAGGAAGCAAGGAGGGGACATCCCCTCACTTCAAAGCCCCTCCAGCACCAAAAAGAAGCCAGTCGTCAAGGGTATCACGTAGTTAGGACATGTGGATCTTGCCTTCAACCCTGAGCATGATTGTGATTTGCACAGTCCCCAGCCAGATCTGCAGTGCAATACATGTCCTTTGCTTTCAGGTGACATGGTTGGGCAGAATATCATAGACCAAAAAATCTGACAGCAGCTCTTCTGTCTCCCTCTCCTTGCTAGGTAAGGCTGGGGCATTGGAGCCAAGCGACCCCGCTACCGAGGCAGCAGAAGGCTCACCAGACACCTCCCCAGTGCTGCCAGCTGTTGGGGAGGGCTTTCCACCAGGTGAGGTGCTGCCTTTGGCATCACTCAGATTTCCAGTGGCTGGTTGTAGCAAGGACTGTCACTGCAGCTCACTGCCCCCTGCTACCCCTGGAGGGGGATGGTGGGCTGGGTTTATGTTTTTTGAGCTTTGCAAAAAGGCCAGGGCTGGAGGCACTGGTGGGGCTGGCTGCAGAGAGGCAGCTCTGTGTGCCATGAAGCTCCTTCTCCTCCTTGACCCTGTATGTTTCCTTTTCAAGAGATTTCTCTCTTCTTCTCCATTGAGAGCCGCTCCTCCCAGTGCCTCAATTCCCAGCTCCAGGAAGCAGCCCGAAAGAAGCTGTGGGCCCTGGAGAGTGATGATAGAGATGTCTGTGCCCTGTTCAAGGTAGGAGCCCCAGCCTGGCAGGGCAGAGCATTGTACTGGGAAGCTCCTGGCGTTATGGTATATATGATGGGACACCAAACCCTGCTGACAATGAGAAGTTCCTCCAAGGCCGTGGCCCAATGTGTTCCTGCACGCAGGGACTCTGTAGGGGACTGGGATGCTGGGGGAAATGAACTGGTAATGGGTGAGAGGCAGATGCAAAGCTGAGCCTCAGGTGAGGACCCTCATATTGGAGCCTCTGAGCTGTCTGAGAGATCATTCATATCCTGGATTGAACTTTCCTTCCCTGCTGTTTTTTGAGGCCCTGGCCTCTCAGGACTCCCTGCAGAGCTTCCCAGAAGATCTGTAACAGTGCAGATGTACTAGTGCCACCAGTAAAGAAAGGAGAGCTTCTTCCTTGAGGCACAGTTACTGCTTTCAGCCTCAGAGCTGAAGTCTGGGAGCTGTGCCTGTCCTGAGTGAACATTAAACCAAGAGTAGTAGTATGGGTGCTCCATCCTTCCTGGCTGAAGGACTTGGCTGGCTGGAGCACCCTCCCTTTAACCCCAGGCAACCAACTTGCACAGCTTTGGTCTCAGCTATGCTAATAAATGAGTGCCTAGTCTCATTCCAGGGTCTATTATTATTCCCACACTGACCAAGAAGACCCATTGTCAGTGTCCCAGGACTGTCCCTTAATCTTGATTTATCTTCCATGTGTAGGAGCTGTCAGCCAGGCTGGTCTGTATGCAAGCACAGGAGGATCGGTTCCTCCTCACCTTCAAAACCCTAGAAGAAGTCTGGAAGTTCTCCACATACCTGACTTTAGGTAATGTGTTCAAGGTGTGGGAGATATGAACAGCGTGAGAAGCGTTTTCTGAAAAGGTGTTTTTTGACACCAAAAAGCAGTGGTATCACAAGATGGTCAGATAAAGAACATGAATTAGAAGGCCTTGGCATCCATCTACACTTTATGAAACCACTGCCTGGATCAGTGAAAGAGACTCAGGGTGCCTTTTGGTAATGCCTCTGTTGCATATTGGAGATGGAGACAGAATTGGAGGCTGTTGCCTCACAGCCTGTTTGCAGATGACAGATTGGGAAACATCCAAAGAGCACTTCCTCCTGCACAGTGAAGGAGGGTGCTGACACTGCTTTCCCTCATGGTTTCTTAGGGTATGTGGGCAGCTGCTTGGAGCAGCTTCTCTTTGACCGGGAGTACTGGCTAAACTGTGCTCTGATGGAGGACACAGAGGTCAGAGTTACTGTGGATGAAGATCGCTTGGCCACCATATACATGGGTCTGCTACTCCAGGAAGGTGAGAAGTGACTGCATGTCAGTGAAGAAGGGACTTCCTCAAAAGCATCTCAGCAGGGCTGTGTTGTGGCCCTGTGCTGGGCTATGTCTTGCAGTGTTGCCATTGACATAGGCATGACTCTTTCTATCTGCAGGTAACTTTTTTTCCAGAGCAGTGCCTGGTGTCTGGCAGCCAGAGCAGGAGGGAGAGAAAGGCCTGCAGTTCTGCAAGAATGAACTGATCCATGTGAAGAATGTTGGAGAGGAGTCCAAGTGGGAAGGGATGTCCTTACTGACAGGTCAACGAGGCCTGGTGCCTGTGACAGCTCTAGAGCCAATACCTCAACCATTTTACCAGTAAGTAGATGGGTCAATTAATTGTGCTCCAGCCAAGATTCCTTCCTGATCCTGGTGCATGAGCTGGCACCAAGCCTGGGGTGAGGAACTGCTCTTGCCTCTGGCAATGGGCAGGAGCTACATAATTCTGTGAGGATATACATTATGCATAAAGAGAGCCAGTGGAAACCATTCAGGTCCTGTTATGGGACAGAGCAAGAACATACCTCAGATATCATTCTTGTATGATATTGATTTAGGTCATACAGGTGAATGACTGGGAGAAAAAGCATAGCCCAAGGCCTAGGTAATGCCAGTAAAAGTGGGGCCTCGTGTTGGACACTTGACTGAGCCTCAAAGACATCCACAGCTCCTCCTGTACTCAGACAGTGAAATCCTTCTTATAGGCTGGCAAAGTGACTGTGTTTTGCAAAACCATACCATGTGGTGTGAGGCTGCAATCGTGAGGAACCAACTGCCTTCCATGCCCAGTAACACCACTGTAAGGAATAACTGGGCTGGCCCTGCTGGCCGTGCTCCATAGCAGCTCCAGCACTCCCAGGGGACCAAGCATCTGTCCTGCTTGTGAGAGACCATCCCTGGTGGTGGCCTGAGGACAGGACTGCTCAGAGAGGACAAGTATGTTTAACCTTTGCCTTGCAGGTGGTTCCTGAAGAATCATGTTCTGAGTTTTGGCATCTCCCAGGAGATCAGAGGGACAACCTCTCAGCCCATTGGTGAGTGATGGGGTGTCACCCAGCTACACTTCCCAGGGAGGGGCACAGATCTCACAAACCTGGGTTCAGCCACAAATGCAAAGGGCCCATCTCTTGTTCTGACACTGACACTCCATTGCATGGTGCTCTGAGGGAATACTCTTGGTCTCTCCTGAACGGAGAGCAAAACTTGCAAATTAAACTGCACTTGGCAGGGAGATCTGAAGAGCAAGGACAGCTGCTGATACCATCCTTCTGCCACTGTTTTTTTCTATTCTGGTACAATTTTTTCCTCTCCTTTAATTATTTCAGGACTCAGGTTTTAAACAATTAGACCTACTTCTGTGCACATGTGAAACCTGGGGCCACCATTCACCAATTAGCCCCAGGCCATTCCTGGTTGGACATGGGCACTGTTAGAGCATGCTGGACATGGGAATTCACTGCAGGTGTGAGTTTGGCATGTAGTGTGATGGGCATTTGCACTGTTAGAGATTTCACTCCTGTCAGAGAACTGCAAGAGCGCAGCTTCTGTGAAGCTCCAGCAACTTTGTGGTCCCAGCCACCTTCCAGGCTGCAGCTCTTAGAGGTTTCAGTCTTTTGCTGTCTGGGGTTTATCCTTGCCTGTTGAATATTTTGTCATAATCCTCAAAAAGAAACTGTAGAAACCTGAGGCTGAGAGCGTAATAAATTTTAGGGGACAGAAAGGCAGCCTTCACAAGCTGAAATCATGGTCCTCCTTGCCCAGGTATTTTCCAGCAAGGAAGTTGTAACAGTGGCCTCACACTGAAATGCCTTTGTTTGTCTTGGTTTCCCAGTCAAAGGCAGGTGCACAGCCACAGAGGACCACAAAGGAGCAGCATGGAATGAACTGAGTTTCTCCAAAGGAGACAGCATAGAAGTCATTGGCTTCCTTATTCCAGGACTCCCGTGGTTTGTGGGAAAATCCCTCAGCAGTGGGAGCATTGGCTTTGTCCCAACTGGATACATAAACCCTGAGGCTTGCGAACCTCTGTAAGTTAACTGCTACCATCTAGATTCACCTAAACTCAGGAGAAAAGGAAGGCAAGACTCCTACTCCCAACTCAAGGCTGTGTTAGAATCCAGGGCAAGTCATTAGCTCTGCAAGGTCTTCAAAGAGGATCCATTTGAGGTCTGTCCAGAAGCCTTGGCCAAGCTCTGCTGCCAACACGGTGCAGGAGTCTCTGCCCAGACAAAGCAATTGTATTTCACTTGTCTCAGGTAATTCTGGGAAGGGAACAGATCTGGCCCTGGGCTATAGACTTGACTTTGCGTTAAGGCAGGCCAGGACATCTGTGTACTAGACAAGCTGGCTTCACAGTTTCAAATTGAAATGTTCTTGACTTTGTAGCTCTGTCTGAGGGGCTGTGAGTCTGGCAAGGATGGGGAGTGATCGCTGCCAAGGAAACCAAGTCCTGCTTTGCTTCCTTCTGCACCTCTGCTTTCTGTGGGATGTCGAGGCAGAATCACCACTGGCACAGTTCCTCACTGAGCAGAACTAAACACCCTTCCAAGGATACAGACAAGAGTTGTGTAGGGAGAGGGCGTGTCGCAACCCCACTCTGATGGGCAGTTGTCTTTGGTTTTGGCTTAAAGACATAACTCCAGTTCAATACCCATCAAAAAAGTCTTCTCCAAGAGTGTGTGTGAGAGGATGAGGTCTTAGCCTGTTGCTAGGACTGTTGGGCTTTCCTGAATCAGGCTGACTGAAGGTAAGTCTTAGGCACTTCTCCCTGATGCTACAGAGAGCAGAGATCACATAATGCCCTGGCCTCAGGGAGGACTTTTGGAGACAAAAAAGCCCAGTAGGTCCCTTGCTCTGGCACACACCAACTCCTCCATGGAGAAGCTGGATCTGAGAGCCCTAATGGGGAAGGTGTCCAGACTCTTGTATTCATCTGCAGCAGAGCTTTCCTAGTGGGAGGAAGAGGAGGGGTGAGAAAGTCCATCCCCATCCTATGGGACAGCTGCAGTGTCAGGGGATGGGGGAGCACTAACTGCTTTCTCCTGATGTCTGCCTCAACCTAGGGGAAAGGGCTTGGTGTTTCTGAGTGAAGAAGAGAAGTCTCCCCTCCTGCACATCCCCTGCAATGGTGGTGAGCAGCACTTCTCCTCCCTCCTCAGTGACCTGGCACGCACTGACATCACCTCTGTGTATCGCCTGGGTGAGTTACCTCCCTGCTGACCTGCCCAGCTCTGGGCTTTGCAGAGGAGACAACTGTTGTGGTTGAGGGAATGTCCAAGCCCTCTGCTCAGCCTGGTTGTGGAGGTTGTGGATATCCTCAAGAGCTGGGGCTTGCCACACTGCAGTTTGCAGGAGTCTTCTCTGCTTTCAGGACAGCTCCTCAGCTGTGGTTCACCCTGGCAGATGCTGCTCTCAACGGATCCTGGCTGTAGGTTCCTGCCTACGGCAGGTCCCCTGCTACTGTCTGACCTTTGGGCATATATCAAGGGGGATGCACAGCTAAAGTGACAGATGACATCATCTCCATGCCCATAGCAGGAACCAGGATTCCCGGGTGCTCTTCTCAGTTTCTCTATGCTTGCTGTGTGGCTTTTGAATGATAGCTAACTTCTCTGTCTCTGCTTCTTGCCTTCATACTACCTAGGAGCACAATTTGGCCATGCAGGGCTGAGCCTGGGATTCTCTGGGGTTCAGGGGACCTCCCAGGCCAGCCAGGTTCAATGAGCCCAGGGTAGAACCTTCAGAGATAAACACGTAGCTGAAACCTCCAAACAAAAAAGGCTTTTAAGAGAGACAGAGCTGATAAAACCCTACCTTAGAAAAATAAGACCTGCTTGTTACCAGGTAACTATAATGTTACCACTGCTCACCTCACCACCAGCTAAAAGCTGTTCTCCATGGTCTTACATGCAGCCAAGCCCCAGCAGACAGAGGGTTTGGAGCTGCATCTGCATGTGCTGTCTGAGGGCAGAAGTGAGCCTGCTCTCCCACGTGTGGGTCTGGGGTTTAGCAGAGCACCAGGAGATCTCAATAAGGTTTGAGCACTGTCTGCACATTAATACTGACCAAGGTGGTTTTTTTTTCTGTTTGTCTCTTTGTGCAGATGGTTTTGAACCCACAGCTACATTCCCAAAAGTGTCCTCAGGTGAGTATGTGGAGGGGACAAAATGAGATGCTTGGATGATGGCTTCTGAGGGTAAATTTTGACATGGGGAAACGTCCCACTATGGTTTGCATGTCTCTTCCAGAGGCTGTTCTCCGTGGCTGTAAAGATATCCAGCTGCTTCAGTCTTGGGAGGAAATAAATGGCTTGGCTACCACTAGCACTTCCGAGGTGTCTAGCCCTGGGAGTGAATCAGCCCCTGCTACACTGGAAGATGTTCTCTTGGAGAAGCTGGATGACTTTGATGATCCCAAATTCTTTATTGACCTGAATGTTGGACACATAGAAGATGCTGATGTCTTTGACCCCATATTGACCTTTCTTAACCAAGACAGTTATGTGCCCAGTTTTCAAAGCCTCTATGATCTCAGTTTTTCCTTTCTCAATTCCACTTTTTATGGCTTCTCTGATGAGGATGAACTGGTCTTATACCTTGAGACATCCAGGAACTGGGCCAAGAAGACTCATTCAGTTTGGGCTCATGTCAGACTCTGTTTCCTCTTGGGTAAACTCTGCATCAAAAAGGTCAAGTTCTCCCAGGCTCGAGTCTATTTTGAGGAAGCCATGAGCATCCTGGACAGGGGTTTTGGAGACCTGCCCTTGCTGGCTGCATTGCATGTGAACCTTGCCTCCATCTACTTGAAACAGAACATGAAACACAAGTTCTCCTCCCTGCTGGGAAAAACAGTGGCCTTGCTTGTCTGCTTGCCTGGCCACTCTTTCAGCTCTGAGAACGAGCTGGAGGTCATGATGTACCTCCTGAGGGAAGCCATTGCTGTGGGTAACACTCCCTTGGAGGCAAGGGTTTGCTTCCTTATTGTCAAGCTCTTCCTACAGCTGGGCAAAAACGATGAAATGTTGCCCTTTACTGAGCATCTTCAATGTCTCACCACCACTTCACTCAGCCTGGATGCTAGCTGTGTGCCACTGGATGCCACCCCCATCTTGAGCTACCTGTATGACAAGAAGTATTTGCCAAATATTGCACTGGCCTCTGCCAGGTTGTTTGTTCCCAGTGGTGTCAAGGGGGGACAAACACCTATTTGGAGAGCTGGCTTCATCCTCCAAAATGCCTCCAAACTCCTAGGAGGCCAACTGGAGAGGAGCAGCATCCCAGCACTGGCTTGTTTCTATCTCAAGCAGGCATTGCACTTCTCCTGCAAGAGCAGAGCTGTGCCCACCCAGAGGACACTGTGTGCCATCTTGTCCAGGATGTACCTCCAGCATGGTGTGTTGGATGGGGCAGTTTGTTATGCAGCCACGGCCGTACCCCTCAGCAGACTGATGGGCGAGGAGGAAGCTTTTGAGTCTTCCCTCTCTTTGGGATGGATGTATCTCCTGAACAGCCAGCCAGGCCCAGCTGCAGACATCATGGGACAGCTCTTGCACTCCCTGCATGGGACAGACAGCGTGACTCAGGGGGGAGCTGTGCACAATCTCCTGGCCATTGCCCTCAAAGGAGAAGGGCAAGTGCAAAAGGCTGTAGAGAACTACCTAAGGGCTCTGCACAAAGCCAAGGAGACTGGGAACAAGAGGAACCAGGCTATCACCTTAGCTAACCTGGGGCAGCTGAGCCTCTCACGTGGGGCAAACCAGCTGTCTGAGCTCTACCTGCTCCAGTCAGTTCAGCTCTTCGCTGAGCTCCAGGGTAGCGAAGACCTGGAGATGGAGTTGGTGCAGGTGCTGCTGTGGCTAGCACAGGCCATAGTGAACAGGCAGAGGTTGGAAGATGGCAAACTCTGTTATGAACTGGCATTGGGTTTTGCCCTGAAGTGGCATAATGTGAGGAGTGAGTACAGCTCTGCTGGCGGGAGCCAGGGCAGCATTCATTCATCTCTGTGCAGCACCCTGTCAGGTCCCCAGCTCAGCCCTCTGACCTGTCCTTTTCCCTTCCCTGTACCATGCAGGTCAGCTTCACGTCACTGAGTGTCTCTGCCATTTCTACAGCAAAGTGTCCCCAAACCTCCAGGCCTGCATTACCTACCATGAACATTGGGTATCCTTGGCACAACAGCTCCAGGACAGAGAGATGGAAGGCAATGTCTGGCAGACCCTCAGCCAGCTCTACCAGGCTTTGGGCACATCTGAGTAAGTCCTGTCTGTGGCTTTAGATGCTGTTAGAGTAGGGTCCATGGTCACCCAAAGCAACAGCAGTGGCTTTCCTGGGGTGTCCCAGGAGAGGAGTGGGGAAGGTGTGTGGCAGCTCAGGCACAGCTGAGATTTGTGAGCTGTTGCTGTGCAGTGAAGAGGGGAACAGTTCAATGTCAACCAGAGCCCTGAGAGCAGGACAAATGCCAGGCTGTTAGCTGGGGCAGAGCTGGGGTCTCGCCAAACACAGTTTTCCAGAGAGACATCCAGCCTTGATCAGAGGCAACCCAGCGACAGGGAATTCATCACTTCCTTTGGAAGCTTGTTCCAGTGATTAATCACCATTCACCAGTAAAAATATGTTCCTTATCTGTTATTTGAATAAGAATGGCTTCAGCCTCTAGCCACTGAGTCTGCCCTCCCTATCTGCTGGAATATTTTCCCCAGGGAGGTAGTTAAGACCCTGTATTAGCTCACCTTGCAATCTCCTGCTTGACACACAGAGGGGACTCATTAGATTATGTGAGAGGGGAGAGAAAGAGACCTGGACAGATCACAGACTTCCTTCAGTGTTTGAAGGCAAATGTGTCGAATAGTGGAGCACTAGCTGCCGTGTCCCTGAGGGACAAATGGGCAGGGGCTGTCATTAACTTGGATGCTAACCTTCCCATGCTAGGTCAGAGTGAGTTCAGAGGGAAGGAATTTAGGAAGCAGACGCCTGTCATGTGAATGGTGCTATTTAAGATCACAAAGCACCCCATTCCCTGGACTTGAAGGACAGCTGGAGCACAGTTACCAGCAGTCAAGACACCAAGCAAACAAACATGTCTTGGGCACTGCTCATCACTCCCATCACCACAGCTGCCTTTTCCAGGCAGTGTGTCCAACCCACTTGCCCATCCTACTGCTTTTCCCTTTGTCCTCTAGTGACCCAGGGCTAGAAAAGAGGCTATAAGGTCTTGCACATCTGCCTCTTGGGCTGCACCAAAGTACAGACTACAGGCAGGGATGTGGTTTGGGTGTCAGGTGCTGTCTGGAAAATGAATGTGTAAGCACTCCCTGCCTGTGCTCCCATGGGTAGCTGGGGGTGACTTCGGGGCTTTGTGTAAGGGTTTGCAGATGACCTGGACAAAACCCTCTTTATCAGCTGAAACAAGCTGGGGGTGGTGCCGCCCTGTTGGAAGCTGGCACTGGGGTTCCTTAGACCCAGGCTGGCCAAGGATTGCCAGATGGTACACACAGGTACACCAAAGCTTGGGCACTTCCACGATTTTACCAGGACATACTGCTCAGAGCTGTGGCTGTCAGGATTGCCATCGAAGAGAGGTTGTGATAGCTTGGCAACTGAGTGCAGAGGGTGTCCTGTGATTTCTCTCTAATGGCTTTTTGCCTGTTACCATCACAGGGCTTTGAGACAGTCCCTGGATTGCACCAAACAAAGTCTAAGGATCTTCATTGACCTGGAGGAGACTGTGAAAGCAGCAGAGGCCTGGCTGCAGGCAGGAAGGCTCTACTATCTTATGCAGGAAGATGAACTGGTGGAAATGTACTTTCAGGTATGGAGGAGTTGGCTGGAGTAGTCCCATTCTCACCCTGGCTAGCTGTATTCCCATCATAGCTGTGTGGCTTGGTAGGAGCCTTTTGGGGTTGGAAGACCTAGAAGAGAAAGTTCTTACAAGCAGTGTAAACCTGCTGCTGGAAGGAGGAGCTGTTTCCTTACACTCATGTATTATCTGGCACTAAATTTCCTATCTTTCCTTCCATACACTGGATTTAGAAGGGTTCTTGGGTGAAAGTAAGTAAATTTATTGAGTAAGAAAATGTTGTAGGGGTGCCAAAGGAAGCTGGAAGTGCCAAGTGACCAGTTCCCATTGAAATACCCATAGAAAAGGGGTAGGGTGCCAGAGAAGTGCTTGGAGACTTCTTGGAGTAAAAGACTACTGGCTTCTTTCCATCTCTAGCGTTATTTTATCAGCTGAGCTGCAAATAGGAAGAGCAACTCCTTATTGAGGGAGCAACTTCTATTAAAAGATGGGAAATTCTTTCATGTGCCCTTAGTAATCAGAGCAGAAGGCTGGTTGGGTCTACTGGGGTTGCACTGAACTGGTATATCTAGCAAAGCACCAGCCTGGACACATGTAGAGGACGTTTTGGGTCCTCACTCTGTTACCCCAGAAGCATCTCTGAACTGGTGGGGCTGGATGAGTGTGGCACACAGTGGTGGGAGCAAGGAGAGAAGCCTTTCCCACCAACCACACCAGCCTGCCCCTAAATCAGGGTGGTAAAGGCAGGGAGTTACTGGCACTGGGTAGCTGTCAGTGACCTGGGTGAAACTAATAGGTAGGTTTGGCATCAGCCTGTTTTCTAGTGTTGACAAGGGAGGTCTGTGGCCCATCACAAAGGGTCATCATTGCCTCCTTGGCTCATGACTTCAGCATGACTAAAGGAGGGGTGACTTCCCATTAAGAAGGCACAGCCAATGCCAGATCTCAGTAGGGCATGTCTGAGACCCTGAAGGGCCCCTTCCCAGGCATGGTCATTGGCAACGACGTAAATTGTCATGGTGTAAGGGACAACATGTTCTGGCTGGAAGGTGGCACCAGGGCTAAGTGCATAATTGGCACAAATAGCTGTTCTTCCCAGAAGTTAGCAGAGCTGCCTGTTTTTCTGCTGGCTCTGCCCTTTCTCTGTGGAGCTGCCTGTTCCCCTTGTCAATCTTCACATTGGCTCCATCACACCCATGACAGGCCAGGGCCACGAGACCCCTGGCTGCACTGTCCCAACTCTAAGTCCTGATGCCATTGGATATCCCAGCTGATGAGTATGTCACAGTGACCTTGCACAGGGATGGGGTGTCTGGCTCGTGGCTCCATCCTTACACATATTCCTTGCAAATGAAGCACAACAGTCACACACATCTTCTGCCCAACCTGTCTCCATGCTGTTTGGAGCACTGGTGCTCACGTTGACAATGACTAGTGTTTATTCAATGACACCAATGTCTTTGTACAAATGTCTCTTTCCAAGTCTCACTCCAGTTTCTTCTCCTTCCAGGCAGCCATTCAGACTGCTCTGAAATCCGAGAACTTCTCCTTGGCCATGGATCTTTACGAAAAAGCAGGTGACACATTTTTTAACGGCAGCAGAAACAGAGATCGAGCAGTGGAGTTTTATAGGGTATGGGTCCCTCCAAGCATTCCTGTTCTTGTGTCCCCAAAGGGTGGTGGCTGTGGAGAGCTTTGCCCCAGGGCTGGCTGCAGCACTGCATAGCCAGGCAGTGGATGGAGGGTGGAGAGGGATGGTGCCATCCTGAGTGTGCCCCAGTACAAACATTGCTGAAAGGGGGAAGCCTGGAGCACAGACAGCTTTTGCAATGGCTGCAGCTCACCCCAGAGATCACGTGGCAGGTGGGAACAGGGTCCTTTAATTGCAAACCCTGGCAGTGTTAGACGTGAGGTGGGCGCTTCTGGGGACGTGCTCAGAGTCAGAATTTCAGGCACCTGAAGGAAAGGCAGAGAAATGAGGGTCAGGTTTTGAGAGCCTGGGATTTGAAACTTATTTTCAAGAGAAAGAAGGGGCTAGAACCTGAACCTGCAGCACTCAGCCACCCCATCGTCTGCCTGCCATGCCATGCCAAGTGCTTGGTCCATCTCCTGCTGCTCTATCACCCCTCTGGGGCAGTGCTGTATGGTACCTCCAGGAACAGCCTGGACTCTTCATTCTCTCTCCTCAGGGAGGTGCTGTGTCCATGGCCAGGAAGCTAAAGGCCACTAAGACAGAGCTACGGCTGTTTAATAAGCTGGCAGAGCTGCAGATTGGGCTGCAGGGCTACGAGAAGGCACTGGAGTTTGCCACACTGGCAGCCAGGCTGAGCATCAGGGTCGGTGAGTGATGCACACCCACGGGGCACAGGAGCTACCAGCTCCTGCAGATGGGGTTGCCTTTCTGGATGAGAACAGCATGCACATGAAAGGGGGATCTGCTTTCATAAGAATGCTGGACCTGTTCTTATCCTGAGAGGTAACATATTTTTAAGGCTACTTCCCTTTTTAAGTTGCACAACAGCCATATGGTGGTGTGCCTGCCTAGGCGGTGGTGGGACCAGCTGAGCAGAGGATTGTTGCTACACTGGAGCACAGGAAGTCTGATGAAGACACAGCACTGAAGAGTTCCTCTTTGTCCTGACTCTTCCAATAAACTCATCCCTTCCCATTACAGAAATAGTTTGAATGGGCAAAATGCCAGCATAAATATCTTGTAATAACCCTTTCCAGCACCCAAGAAATCCACTAGTTGAATGGTATCCTCCCTGGGCGATCTGTCCAGCTTTGATATCAGCAACTCTGCCCACAACTCTCTTTGAACCATCTTCAAACCCAGTGTCTCCTTATGAAGATCCCCATGTGCCCAGGCTGTTGAGCAAATGAATCTCCAAGTAGCTCAGCATGCCAGGCTGGGGATGTACTGTGAGCACACTGCAGGCTGACTGTACCACCAACTCTTTTCCAGGAGATCAGTTGCAAGAGCTGGTTGCATTCCACCGCCTGGCTACAGTCTACTATTTTCTGCATATGTATGAGATGGCAGAAGATTGCTACCTGAAGACACTTGCCTTGCGTCCCACCTTGCTGCAGTGCTCTGGAGAGGCCCTCTACTACTGCAAGGTGTATTGCCACCTTGGCAACCTGACCCTGCACAAACTGAAGGTAGGAATCCTTTCCATGATGCTGCATTGAGCACTCTGGTCTTGACAGAGCCCTGGAGGTGGAGTATCACATCTGCTGCCAGAGCAGCCACACTTGTAGATGGCTGCATCCTGTGACTCTCCATTCCATCTGCAGCTTTAGAATAAATACACACAATGCTGGCACTACCAGGTTTTGAAGGGGAAAAGGCAACTTGGAAAGAAGTGCTGGCACTCAGCTGGGACTGTATAGAGCCCATTTAATTGAAGTCAGGTGTCACTGGGTTCTGCCTGGAACCACTGGGCTCTGCTCCAGCTCCTTTATACCTTGTGACCTTAATTTAAACCACTTCCTAATGACTGCCCTGTCCTTTACTGTTAGGATGGACAGGATGCAGCAGCCTACTTCCTGCTGGCCCTCGCTGCAGCGACTGAGCTGGGAGACCAGGAACTGCAAGACCTCATTCGAGCCAAGCTGGGTGACATCCCTGGTGCTCCACAGGGGCCCGAGGGCTTGCCAGGCTGTGCCACGTGCCGGCCCAGGTGGCTGAGCGAAGGCGGCCACGTCGTCTGACCACCTTGTCACCCCAGGGCCTGCAGTGGGAACCATCAAGCAGCATCGTGCCCTGCTGCTGGCACAGGCCCATGTGCTCTCCAAAACAACCAGGCCAGGAGAGCTCCTGCACCTCATCCTAAGGAGCTGGCAGTGTTTGGTCCTCTTGTCTCCAACAGGCAAGAGACCAAGCGCTTGGGACCCTGCCCTCATTTTTCAGGAGCAGGGCTGTGCACTGCAGCACATCAAGGCTGGGCATCCAGGCAGGATGAGGCCCCAGCAGTGGTGCTGGAGCATGCAGTGCAGTGGGGCTGAGTGACAGATGGCAATCTGGGGATTGACTGACCTGTCTAGGACAGGAACAGGAAAGTGTTGCCATGTGCTTGCTTGTTCCCCCCCACCAGCTGCCCCACACACCTCAGGTCCCATGGGGCAGCTCCACCTGACCCAAATGTGTTTTAACTTGAATAGCAACTCCTTTATTTATTCCTGTCTGGTTTCTGTCCTGTCTGCTCTGCCGAGGTCCATGACCTGTATGTCTGCAGAGCCTGTGGCCTCTTTGGTAGAAAACACCACCAAAGTGAGAGGCAGAATTAGGGAAAGGAGGAGAAATGAAAGAGGCTGGTCAAATCTGGCCTGGGCATTGAGCCCCCTATGCAGGTGGGGGTGACTGCCCAGGGGGAGGCAGAGCCCACCCTCACACCAGCCCTGGTGTTCAGCCTCAGCTCTGGCACTGGAGCAGCCGAGGTGGCCTCTTCTGCCACACAGCCCATGTGCACTCTCAGCATCTAACTCACAGGCACACTGTGGGGCCTGCCCAGGAAAAGACCTGTCAGTCCTGACCTGGCCCAGGCTTTGCAGCCTGGTATCCTCCCCAGCCTCTCTTCTCCAGGCTGCAGAGACCCACGGGATGCAGGAACACTGGGAGTGGATGGTGAGGCTGGTGCACTGGCCTGTGCTGTGGCACACATCCAGCCCCATGGGCAGGGGTGCTGATGGGGTGCAGGGGGTCTTTTGTGGGGAAGAGGCAGCTGCACTGCCTTTGCAGAGGTCAGTGGCAGACCAAGGAGAAGTCCAGCAGGCAGCAGGTGGTCTTCAAGTGCCCTGAGCTAAAGCAAAAAATCCTCTGTGGAGCAAGCAAGGAGAATGGGAGGCATGGAGCAGGCTTCTCCTGAGAGCAGCACACAGGGCTCCTGCACAGCCCATCTCACCACCAGAGAGCAATAAATGCCCATGTTTGCAGCCTCATGCAGGCGAGTGCCGCTTCCTGCCTAATACTGACTCAGATTTCCAGCCTGGACTGGTGCAGTGTGAAGAATGAGCAGTTTTTCCAGCTCATCTCTGTGTTAAATCTTGACAGATGACCCAGTGGCCAGACATCCAGCTGGGCTTTCACAGGGAGACCCTGTTCCAAGCCCTTCCACCTCTCTGACTGTCTCCACTGCTTGGAAACACTAAGTGCAAACCATTTATTTCCCTGCTGCTCTTTGCAAACCCTGAGTTCATTTTCCCCTTCCAGTCCCTGAGAGGCATCCATCACGGGAGCAATGAATAGTTTGCTGCTTGTTTACTGAGCATCCCTGCAATGCTATAAGGGGAGGCTCAGCCCTTGAGATCAGAGGAGGTAAATCTTCATCCAGATTGAAATACATAAACTCAGGGAAGAACCAGTCCAAAAACCTTCTTGCCTCACTCCATGAAGCTACCTGTTCTCAGTTCAGGGGGTGGTGCTCACTGTGCTGGGTCAGGATTTTTTCAGCAGTTTTTCAGATCAGTTCCCCTTTTTCTACACAGGGAAAAACACAATCTCACATCTTTGTACCAGAAGGCAGGTCAATGACTGCACATAAGGTTATCTAGGGGAAGGGAGAGAGGAAGTCTTTGATGGCTCTGGAAGACCTGAGGGTCTGCGTGGTGCAGAATTGCCCTGTTCTGGCACCAAGGTCTCCACCCATCTCCCCTGCCATCCCCAGCACCCTGCTTAGGGATGCTGCCCAGCCCCATGGTAGCTTGCCTGCACACAGACTGTCTGGTCCCCACAGTGCTCTTTAGGACCCTGAGATAAGGCCCAAGGCCACCACGAGGCTGCTGCTCAGGCATCCCAGTGGGGCTTTTGTTGCCAGTGGTTGTGGTGGCCAGTGCTGTGCTGCTGCCCAGGCTCTGCACTTGGGGGTGGGATGCAACTGGCTGGACTTCTGTCTGTGTCAGAGCTCTCACACCCACACTGGTGGCCAGTGGCTGTTGTGGTTCTTGTGGAGGATGAATCATGCAGAGAACATCCTCACTAAATATCCTTTCCAGTGCCCAAACCCGAGACTGTTCTGCCTAGCACTGCTGAGAAAACATGGGCTTTGTTTAAACATTGAGGGTCAATGTCTCAGCTGGTCTAAATCAGCTAAGCTCCACAAAGTTAAACAGAGATGTTCTGATTTGCAAGGACTGTGGATCTGGCCCATGGTTTTCAACCAAATGTGTCCTCTTTAAATTACAGCAAACAAATTTGTGGTGCCTGAGGAAAAAAAAAAAAAAAAAAAAAAAGAGACTTGCTCCTTGAGACAGTCCCATAAAACACCATTTCCCCTCTCCCTTGTCCACCTGCTTCCACACTCTGTGGCAAAGCTGGGCTCTCTTCCTAGTGGGTTGAGAGGTCGGGGTGGCCAGGACTAATTAGCCTCTGTAGTAGTGGTGGCAAATAGATTGAAACTTGGAGCAGTTGGTCACATGTAGAAGCTCTTGAGCCTGTGCCCAAGGGAGGGTGACGATACCATGTCCTTCCAGCTGCCAGTGCAGTTTCGTGGGCAGAGAAATATGCTTTGTGGACTTGATGCCAGAGGAGGTCACCAGGTGATGGCTCAGGTCCTAGGGCATGCAGGCTGGGGGTTATCATCCTCCACCTCTTTCTGGGTGGTGACTAGGAGCTGTCTGCCTTTTAGACACAGCAGGGAGCACCCATGTGTGTATGTAGGACAGGGACCACATAAGGGGTACACACCCTAGGTGCTGCAGGGTGCAGAGCCTGGCCAGAGCTGTGATGTTGTTCCAGGAGTAGGTTGGAAGAGCAGAACAGTAGAAACACAGGAGGTATTTATCCTACAGTAGGCATTGGCCACCACCATCCAGCCCTCCTTCACCAGCACTAATGTCAGCCCAAACAGAGGAAGGAGGAAATAGGGGAAAGGGAAAGGATGGATCAAGTCTCCTCTTAGGCTGGTGTCATTATCTTGCTGTGGCTCATGACTTATTTCTGAGCTGCATGTGACTGTCCATGCCCAGGACCATGGAGCAGAGTCCTCAGCCAGCCCAGCCATCCTTCCTTCAGTCCTCAGCCAGCTGAGCTGGAAATAGCACTAACGGGGACCACATGCAGCGGCATGTGCCTTCACACAGCTGCTAAAGCAGAACCTTCCTTTCCAGCACTTCTGAAGAGTGACGGGTGCTGTAGGAACCTCCTTGCTTTGGCTTGGTGCTTCAGAGTGCTGATGTCTGCTTGTGGAGCCAACCAGTCTTTCCCCAGTGCAACACTCCGGGCACCAGGGCTGCCAGCCCTGGCATAAGCCCACCTAAGAGCTGGCACTCTGACCCTGGCTTTGTTTAATGCCTCAGGTGGCCATTTAAGGAACTGGATTTCTTTAACATATGGTCATTCTTGGACAGTGGAAATACCATGACAAAAATAATTCTTGGATTATCTTAGCTCCGGTGTGAGCCTCCTGAGTGTTAGGAAAAAGGAAGCACTGATCTGTGAATACAGATTTGGACAGAAGTGTAGAGAGAGCTAGATTATTTGGGTTTACATGGAAACTACTCTTTCCTGCAGAAATTCATCACCCAACAATAATTCAACAAGGGCAAGTGCAGAGTCTTGCACCTGGGGAAGAACAACCCCATGTACCAGTACAGGTTGAGGGCTGGAGAGCAGTGTAGGAGAAAGGAGCTGGGGGTCCTGGTGGACAGGAGGATGACCATGAGCCAGCAGTGTGCCCTTGTGGCTAAGAAGGCCAATGGCATCCTGGGGTGGATTAGAAAGGGGGTGGTTAGTAGGTCAAGGGAGGTTCTCCTCCCCCTCTATTCTGCCTTGGTGAGACTGCATCTGGAATATTGTGTCCAGTTCTGGGCCCCTCAGTTCAAGAAGGACAGGGAACTGCTTGAAAGAGTCCAGCACAGAGCCACAAAGATGAGGAAGGGAGTGGAACATCTCTCTGATGAGGAAAGGCTGAGGGAGCTGGGTCTGTTTAGCTTGGAGAAGAGGAGACTGAGGGGTGACCTCATCAGTGTTTACAAATACATTAAGGGCAGTGTCAGGAGGACAGAGCCAGGCTTTTTTCAGTGATGTCCAGTGATAGGACAAGGGGCAATGGGTGCAAAAATGCCCAGCTGAGATTAAGTGCTTGCTTGTGCTGAGATGGCATCAGGCATGGTCAGCTCTGGAGCTCTCATCTCTGCTGCCATGGGCCACCAGGCACCAGGACTTACTAACTATGGAGTCGCTTTCAGCTCTCAAGGACACTTTGCATTTGCCAGGAGTGACTGGAGGACACTGCTAGATGCTATGCTGGGCTTTGCCAGGGGAAACATCTCTCTGAGACTGAGGAGAGCAGAGAGAGTAAACTGGTACACGTGGTGCAGAAAACATTATCCCTTCCAAGCGTTCAGCGGGTAGAAACCACATGTGCTGGTGACAGAGACACAAGGAAGGGCATCTGGCTCTCCTGGGCAGCTGCTGATGGGCAAAGAGCTCTGTGCTGCTGCCTTGTCCCAGCTCTGCAGACAAACATGATGGTGCCAGGGTGCACTAAAGGTCCCATTTAAGCTGCTTATAGCTCCTCAGCTCCTGCATGGTGTCCCAACAGCCATGGCTCCTCCGAGAGGGAAACACAGTCAGCAAACCTGGCAGCAAGAGGTTCCCTTCACAACAGCACTGGAGACAAGTGTAGGAAACAGCACAAGTGTCTACAATTCCTGTCACACTACAGGAGAGGGGAGAAAAAAAAAAAAAAGATCTGTATTTGGCTGCCATGAAGGCTGTTGGGATACAGTCCAGGAATCAGGATGAATACAAAGAAATGGGCCCGTGAGCACCAGACAGTTTTTGAGAAAGGAAGAATAAATTTTTACATCACCAAATTCCCTTGGTGCACTGCTTCTGGGGCGGGGGTTTGATTTTGCTATTTTATTTTGCACCTGCCCTGCCAGTGGTGTTGGGGCCACACAAGAATGCACAAGCACACATCAGTGTGTGTAAGGAGCCACAGCTGCAGCATTTATATCCTGATTCTAAGGTTTAATTCCACCTGGGACACCTTCAGTTCCTTGCAGCTGGTTTTGATTGCAGCAAGACTTTTTCCAACTGCTGCCCAAGATCTAAGCCATGCTTGATCCCAAAGTATTAGTGCTACATTAATCAGGTTAAAAAAAAAAAATCCCTGCAGTGCTTTGGGAGGATTTGCAGAAGTTCCTTTATGACTCCAGTGCATTTGACTTCTGAAGTCTCCCCCAGACTTCCCCAACCCACCCGCTCGGCTTTCCCATCTTGTTCACCTCATGATATGACAGAAGAATAAACTGAATGTGGTGGTGCTGGCTTCCCCTGGGGCAAACCATGCTGGAACACCTCTGAGGTGCAAGGCACCTGCAGGCATGCTGTGTGCCCCTGGGCAGCCAGACTCAGCAGGAGTGTCAGTGCATTCTGATTCATCTCTCTGTCCTCTGAGTCTGCATAATCTTATGTCTGTTTTGGAAGCTATTTCAGACTCCAGAAGTTCCAGTTTTGGGGGTGACAGCATCTGCTTTGTACCTAGCTGCTTCTGCAGAGTAGGGTTTGTGAGTCTGTCCTGGCTTCTGTCAGTCCCTTCTGTGTCCTGTTGAACTCCTCCTTACATTACTTATGTGTGGGATTGACATCGCCTTGTGCTGTCTTGATAAACTAGTAGGCATGAGCACTATCAGTGTGGTTTGTTCTCACATTCTTTTCAAACCTGCCTTGAAAACTGGCACGTAACTACTCCTTTGATGCCATGTCCCTCTGTGTTCTCAGTATTCATCTCGGATAGGAAATCTCTTGATCTTTTTTATCTGTTGTATTTTCATGTGGAAGGATACAATGGATAAAGAGACACTTACGAGAGAGTATCTATTAGATACTTTCCAAATCCTAATAGTCCCTGAAAGGACATCTGGTGATTTGCATTTGCTTTTTTGGCAGGAATGTTGTTGTCCTTGGAAGTCAGCAGGTGTTCCTTTGATGGTGAAAATTTAAGTTTTCAAAACTTCAGTCACTAAAAACTCCATCTTTCTTTTGTCCAAGCTGAAACCTACTCCTGCCTCTCCCCAAAGACCTGAGCCAGTGCTGCGATGGGTGGTGTTTTCAGAGCCTTGCCCCAGAATGTCATCATCTCCTGTGACACTGCCCTGCCAGCCTGACATGCTGCTGGAAGTCCTCTTCTTCCACTTGCATTTTAACTCAGTTTTGTGACTGTCTATATCTGGCTGATAGAGAGGGAAAATGTCACATGGAGGACTGAGAATGGGTGAAAGGCTCTGTCTTGTTGGAGGGGCTTCTCTTCCAATTTGCTTCATTCCTTCCCTGGGCAGATCCTGTACTACATGTATAATTCCATTCTTTTTATTGGTAACATTTCTGTAAGACTTCTCTTCGTGGAAGTCTATTCTGGATATTTTGTGTTAGAAAAGGCATGTCACAGCACAACACTTGCATTTCACACTTGCTTGTATTTTTCTTCTGTGTGTAGTACCCACAGATTTTCTCTGAGGTTTGGTGGCACTGGGTTTGTGAGCTGGTGGTATCACCTGCACTACCCAAAGTCTCCGACTGCACTGCTTCCCACTGGGGTTGTGGGGCTTCCCACCCTGCAGCTCATGCTGTGGTTGCACCAGCACAGCCATGGCTTTGCCTGCTTGGGCTGTGCCATGTTCAGTTCCAAAGAGCTGAGGAGGTTTCTGTTTGCCCACAAACCGTTTGGACACTGAGCCTGAGGCTGCTCTGCACACAGCTGCCTTGCTGTGCCTCAGCTAGGTTGGGCACTCACTTCTCTGCAAATTTCCTCTCCCAGCAGTGTCTCCCATGGGGCTAATCTGAAACCCTCAGTCATGGCTTTGACAAGGTGGCTCTTTCCCTTGCTCTTCTGCTCTGCAAGCTTTAGGATAACAATTTATCTTGCCATGGTGACCGTACAGGAATCATATGTGCATCATTTTCCATTGTCATGTTTTTCTCAGTACCACCCACTGACCTTTCTTTGCAGTTATCTTTCTCTTCTGCTTTTTATTTCTGTATATTCTCTTGGATGTGTTTTCCTTTTTTCTCTGATACTTCCTCTGCTGGGCTGTGGGATATTGCTGAGCCCACTTCACTTGCCCAGCAAGCCTGGCCCTGGATGCCTTTTTTTGACAAGCTCCTTCTTCCCATTTGGTAATGAACAAACACAGCTCTGAAGGCTGGATAATCTTACAGGTCAGGTGAACTTCAGCCATAAACAAATCTGTTGGTTTCTAGGCTTACAACTGGATGTTGTTTTTCTGGATCACAAGTGTTGATGAGGTGCTGCTCACAGCAATCACAAAGCCTTTCCCATGCCTACCATCCACTTCTGCAGGTGGGATGCTGCAGGGCTTTCCAGAGCTGCTAACAAGATGTGCATGTGCAGCCTTTGCCCATTTCTCCTTGTGACACTGCTGCTCTGGCTTCACTACCCTCTCCCAGCCAGCCTTGCTGCAGTTCAGCTGTCTCCCCACTGTACTCTGAAGCATGCCCAGTTGCTAAACATTTCCCTTCCCTTGTCAAAGGTTTGGGGCCTGGAAGCTGGTGTGCTGCTGTGCACGTTGGTTTCTGAGTGCCATTTGTTTTCTGTTTGTCTTGCTGGATTCCTTGGCTTTCATTGCTTGTCTGCAGAGGACAAGGAAATGAAGATGCTTAGATGGCAGGTGAACATGTGGGAAATGATGGGAGGTGGGTCTGAGAGATTTGGACCACAGGGGAGAGAGCAAAGAGAAATGCACATTTTTGGATGGCTGAGATGTTGCCAACACCCCCTCACCCATCCTCACCTGAGTACCTGTGTGCAGGGGGTGTATGTGAGAGAGGGAAGCTCAGGAATAATTAACAGCTCATTATTTCCTGCTCTCCAGGCTAAAGGCCATTACCTCGGGCAGCTTCACAGACACAGCTCTGCTCACACAGGCATCCTGAACCCATTCCTGCCAAACCACAGCTGCCATTCCTGTGTGACTGAGGGAAACAAGCCCTTTCCTTTCCCTTCAAACAAGGGTGAGAGGCCTTGGCTGATGCAAAAATAAACATGAACCATGATCAGGACAAAGCCGAGTCACTGAGCCAGCTACTGTTGTAATCTGTGCCTTTCCTCCATCTCCAGGCACCAGATTTTCCTGGAGGTTCCCTCCAGCCCCGGCCAGCCTGGCTGTTCCCCCTGCATGTGACTTCCCTGCCTTCTTTTGGTGTCACTTTTCAAACAGCTCACAGCTGGGCTGATGTGTGCAGTAGTGCTGTCGGGTATCTGTGTGAGAGGAAGAAGCTGAAGGCAGCAGAGAAGGGGAACTGGAGTCTCTCTTCCCTCCTGAGAGCTGTGGGGATCTGAAGTATTGCTCTGGCACTCATCCACCTGCTACTGCATTCCTTCCAGGACACTCACTCCTCAGGCCTGGGAGCATATCCCATCTGTACCTGTCATTGCAGGGAAGTGCCTAGGAGGTATTTGCTGAGCTTCTCAGCTCACTGGTAGCCCATTTGCACTGGGCTTTGGAACAGATAACGTTCTTGCTCTGTTCCATCCTGCTCACAAGCTGCAGAAGATGAGGAAGGAATGGTATGTGGAGAGAGGTGCTGGCCTGAAACCAAGTGCAAGCAAGATGGAACATCTTCAGTGGGGAGAGGCTTTGCAGCCCTCCTTTGGGATCGAAGATCCCCTTGGTCAGCTCTCCAGTGGTCCTTCAGTGGAGAAAAGATTTCCAGAAGGCTACAGAGAGCTGCCCTCAGTGTCACCCTGTGGGCTTCCCATACACTAACCCATTTCCCTGTTGGCCCTAGACCTCCTGGTTTATCCTTTTAAAAAGACATCCTGATTTTCAAAGCCTGCAAGTAACAGTGAACCACTGTCCCTGTGCATGCTGTTCTGCTATTTAACTACTTACCCTGCTTCCTATTCTGAATTTGTCTAATTTCAATTTCCAGGCTTTGGATCTGCTATTCAGTTAAAGACCTTCTTATCATCACACAGGTTTTTCCAAGCTGGCATTTATGGTCTGTAATCAAGTTACCCATCTGTCTTCTTGTTTCAAAGAAAATAGATTTTCTTTAATCTGCTACTGCAAGTCCAGGTTGCCAGACCCATTTTATTTTCTTATACATAGAATGCACTTTGGCATAAACTGTGTCATATATGTGCTGAGAGAGCTTTTAAAGGGGAGGAGAGAGAACTTCTCTCCAAAACTGGCTGTGTTTTGCAGTTGAGACTGGCATTGCACTTGCTGCTTTTGATATTGTCCCCATATATTAAGAAATGTGTTTGATATTCAGTTCCACAGATAAATAAACATGATCCTTTTCTGGCTGCCTTGCTAGGCAAGATGTGTTTAAACTGCAGAACTCAGCCCCTGTCCTGAAGCTTTTACAATATCGTTAAGATGAGGTACAACAAGGGAAGCCATTAACATGGGGATGTGAAAAAGCCCCAGGGCAAGGGGTGAGAGGGACGTCTGGGTGCCAACGTCTGCTTCATGGTGACAAAGCCACTACATGTTTTCAGAGGAACGGAAATCAGCACTGACAGGAGGGAAGCATCAGCCACAGGCACATGCAGACAGCCACGGAACAACACAAGTTACTGTGGGTGAATCTGAGCTCACTGCAGCTGCATGGGAGCCCAGTGCCAGGAGCCAGGCAGGGTCTCTCTGGGCTGGCAGCCACTGTCTCCTCCAGATGGTCTCTGTGGGTGGGAATGTGCCTTGGTGTGCTGGGAAGAGCTGGCTGAGGATGTTGGGGTACAGGGGCAGCAGTGGAGGAGGAACTGGATGCAGAGGAGGAATTGCTGATGGGGCTGTGCATGGGGATGGTTTCCAGGGCAAAGGACAGTCCGTTCACCAGTTTCTTGGCTCTTGTTCTGTGACAGATCGGCCATGCCAGGATCCTAGGGCTGTGACCACAGCTCTGAGGGACATGGCACGAGTAGCCACAAACACGTAATCATTGCTCAGTGACCTGTGAACAAGCCTGGCCATGACTGCACTTCCCATCCCTGCCAGTTCGTCAGCTCTCCATGGTTTGAGACTGCCAAAGAAATAAAGAAATAGATTTTAAACCCATTCTGGGAAGTTCAAGTCTGCAGGAGGAGATTCATGACAGCCCCAGGGCAGAGCCTTGGATGTCCATGCCTCAGCCATCTCCACCTGGAGCTGCGTCTGTCCTGCCATCCTGGATGGGGGCTGCAGGAGAAGCACAAGCCACACCAGGGCATTGCTTTAAGGGGTTCATTATGAAATGAAACCCTGAGACAGGCAGCTCCTGGGATAGCCCTCTGCTTCCTTTGTTCTCTTCCACAAGATCAATACAGAAAGCTTTGTTTTGAAGAGCATTTTATGCATTTTCTACATTTTCTTAGGGTGCAGGCAGGCTGTCCTGGGAAGGCTGGGATCTGCACTTAGTGGCCTGGCCCAGAGAGTGGGTTTGTGAGTGACAGTCTCTAAAAGTCAGAGGTTGCCTGAGTAAAGCACGAGCTGGGGCTGGCAGGTGGGAAGGTGGCAAGTGCCAGGCAGAAAGGGGTTACCATGGCAAGGAGCACTGGCTGCTCCTAAGCAGGGCTGTGCTGGGTTGCCCTGGACCTCCTCCAGAGAGAAGTCCAAACTGGAGCCTGTAGAAATCATTGCCACCCATCAGAGCTGCTTTACAACAGGCATACACCAGCTGAACCTGTTAATTCAGTTTTAGTAAGACAGTAATTGCATGTTTATAAAAAAAAAAATGTATTTTTAAAAATGACTAATATTCAGTGACTGCCCAGGAGACATGGATTTATTTCCTGCTCGTCAGCCAATCTTTAATTATCATTATGCATCAGTGTATTTGGTTTCATAAACAAAAGGCAATGAAAACCAAAGAGATTAACATTAGATACCTATAACCTAATTTACATATGATAGCTTTATTAGCTCAAAGCCTGGAACATTCCAGGAGACTTTTAGCCCACGTCCTCGGGATACGAGCCCTCCTGATAGCTCTATGGCAGCTTTAACAAGGTGTGTGTCCCACTGCCTTCAGCAAAGGCAGACTCCCAGAGAAGCCAGCAATCTTCTCCCACTCCTGCCAGCATCTGCAGTGCCCAGGGAGGCAGAAGCACCCCAGGGTTCAAGTGCCCCAAGTCCCTAGGGTGGCATTTGCTGTTCTTGCTTTAAAAATCCCTCACATTTCAATGTTTATTAGCACATTATCTCAGAAAGCTTGTCCCACACCTGCTGCTCTGTAGGATGCTTGAGGGGAATGCCACACTGGGGTACTTGGTGGCCCTGACATTTCTTGTGCATGTTATGGCTTCATCATACGTCTTGCTAGTTAATTAGAGCACAGAAGAGCAAGTGGCAGAAGTCAGAAAGGCCCTACCGAAATGTGTGAAAATGTCAAATGAGCTCAAAAAGCAAAGCCCAAGGTGCTGCCCTTTGTGAAAGATACATTTGGATATCTTGTTCCTGTCGTTTAGGATGAACAGGGAATGCAGGTGGATGCTTGTGCCATGCCAGGGCAGCTGTGTTAGTGGTAAAACATGCTCAGCACAGCACCTCTCTGCTGCACCGTGCCCGGAGGGCACCTGGTGTCCCAGGGTGGCCACTGGCAACATGCCACGGCCCTGGCTTTCAGCAGGAACTATCCTCACTGCAGAACAGGGTGAAGAGAGCATCTCCAGGTAGTGTCCTGTGCTGGTACACCCTGCCTGCCCAGGGCTACCCTCCAGCTTTGAAGGGTGATTTCCAGCATTGTATCATTTTTACAGCACTGGAGCTGGGATACAGTGCCCTGGGGAAGCCAAGATGCTTCTTAGTCATGCGGTGGGTGATGACTGCTCTGCTCCTGTTTTGCTGAGCCCTCTCCGCCAGTCTCATCTCTTCTGTTAATTAATTTACTGAACAAATAAATGGCTTTTCCCCAGCTCTGCAGTGATGCACACTCTCAGCTCCATAGCACAACCAGCTAGGGAAGCACAGACCCCTGGCCCCACCAGAGGAGGAGGACATGAGAAGGTCCTCAGCTTCTGCTCAAGCAGGCAGTGCTGAATGTGCTTCTGCCCACATCTATTTGGGAAGCGAAAGACCTTGCTGTAGAAGTTCCACCAGTGCTCTCTTTCTGCAGCCCATGCTGGGGGCAGTGCATATGTCCTGCCCCAGGCTGTGGGAAAACAGGAAGGCAGGAGTCAGTCCTGCACTGCAGAATGCACACAGTGCTTTCTGGAATGTGCTTTGCCATGTGGCCTCTGCCATATTGATTTTTAAAACCTCTCTGCTGGTTATTTAGTTCTGAAATCAAGCAGAGTGCCTGTAAGCTCTAAATTTTTGGGAGTGTATTTTACCTGACTAATTTTATAGTCTGCATTGCCTTTTATCTTGGCTTGCTATTAATTTAATAGCAAATCTCTGTATTTGTCAGTTTTGATTCCTGGGGTACCATATAATTTCATTTGTAAATTGATTTGTGCTTTCTGATACTTCAATAAACCCATTTGTTATAAACACAGCTCTTCATTTCC
Source organism: Apus apus (assembly GCF_020740795.1). Classification (NCBI taxonomy): domain Eukaryota; kingdom Metazoa; phylum Chordata; class Aves; order Apodiformes; family Apodidae; genus Apus; species Apus apus. Next base: position 10,810,512 of record NC_067294.1, on the reverse strand, counting down.
CTGAGAGTATGTGGTGAACAAGCAGAAACTGAGCACAAAAATAGACATTTATTTAACCAACAAGTATATCAAGGGGAGGGCAGCAAGAACTGGGCAGTCAGACCAGAAGTCTGCTGACAGCATTTAAACAAGGTGCAGATTACAGTGCAAACTAACCAGCAGTTTTATCTTCAGGCAGGACCTACTCAATGCAATATCCTGCTTGCTCACTGCCTGCTGCATGCAGGGAAGAGGTTTTTGGGCACTTCTGGCCTCCTCCAGCCTGGTGCCCCAGTTGTGCCCTGCCCAAGGTGCCCTCATGTTTGCCAGAACTGGCACCTCTCTCAGTCTGCTACACACCGGAGAGGATGAGAATGGGTGGTTGATCAGGGACCTAGGGAAATCAAGCCTAATTGGGAGTGGGCTTGGTTCCCTGTCTCTGGGGGGTCACCCAAGCTCCCTGCTCCTTTTCCCCACTGTGCATGTCCCTGTTTCTCAGTGCTCATTCTCCCCATCCGTTTCTCATGTCTGATTTCCTACCAGCCTCACCAGCTGTGTTTGGAGACCCCAGGCACCACTGCCCATGTGGCACAAGAGGACAGGCTGGTTAATCTAAATTTCTTTTTAGCAAGCAACTTTTCCTCTGTGTTATCCTGCACGATGCCCAGCGAGGGCAGCTTGTCCTTCTCACCCTGCCCATGTTTCTCACGGGGAGATGGGCTGCAGGTTGAGGCTCAGGCAGATGGCTCTGTGGCTGCTGCAGCATGTTCAGTGCACAAGTGGCTCTTGGAAGCCTGCAGTAATTACTAATTAAATTAATTTGATAGCTAACATCTCAGCTCTAGGTGATGGGTGATTCACAACAGGGCTCTCGCTAGCTGTGTTGGCTCAGAAACTTTTTGATGCTGGGCACCATGTGAAACTCTGATGAACATGGAGGAGAGACACAGCGTTCTCAGCCAGGAGAGGGGCTCTGCTGAGGGTCATGCCTAGAGGCTGTGGTACCTGCCCAGCCTCCTGGCAGGTGAAGGGTGTGGAGCAGAGCACCCTGTGATGGACAGATCTCCAACTGAATCCCTGGGCCATAACCACAGAAGCCAGGAAACCTCAAGCAACATGGACCAGATGCTGGAGGCACTGAGACTGACCACCCTGGTGTGCCATCACTACCACCTTGCTGAGAAAGACCAGGAGGAGTTGAACAACCATTCTGGAGGCTTTTAGCAGCAAAGATGTTGATATTCACATGCATTTATCTTCTATGCTGCTCATGCAAAGGAACTTGCAAGAAGAGCATCAGGTTTTGCTGACTGCATTCCTAAGGCTTTTGTTATCTGGGATGCAACAGATCACCTGCAGGAGCAGTGTCTGCAGAAGGAGCAGGGCACCACCCTAACCAAAGCACCAAGGGCCAGGAGAAAACATGCCAAAAGCTGTGAGGACTGGGGGGACGTGGGGAAATGCCTGGGTATGTGGGACTGCACTGCATCCATGCAGCAAGGTAGACCCAGGAAAGGAACAGCTGTAGAATATCTAACTACAGGCAAAGGAAACCACTTCTGTAAGCTGCTTTTTAGTGTGCTAAATTGATAGACCATTTGTTTCTGTGAAGTGAGCCTTTAACACCTCCCTTTACAATCAGCAAAATGCAGGTTTGTAAATGTTCTCCTTTTGTCAGTTCTTTTCTCCCATAAACCCAGAAAGCCCTATAGAGACACACACTTTGATTACTCTATTAACTTTCTCTTTGAAGCTGTATGTTTTATTTCTTTTTACCCCAGTTAATGAAGCTTACTTGTATGATTGCAGATTGCAAGATGAGAGAACTAAAAAAGTTTTATTTCAAATAGCTGTCAATTGTCATTTAGACTTCTGTTATATTCTCTTCTTCCAGATCAATACTGCTCTTAACTACTTCAGATTGGAGAAAAGCTATCAAAATATTCTATTTTCACAAAAGACATATGATTAGACCACTAGTTCCAAGTCACCAATCATTTTTATGTTAATGATTTGTCCAAAGGCACTTTCTTTTCCATTTCTGCTACCTTTTTTTCAGGAGCAGAAACACCAGGAAGTGCAGCTACTAGCAAACGTTGGTTAATTTTTGGGGGTAAAGCATTTGGAAAAAATACAGATAAGGAATTTTAAAACCAGTAGGAAAAGGGAGCCCCTTTCAATCCTCAGAAGTAAACCAACATGTTTTCTGAGATTTTTTTTTTTTTTTTTAACAAATCCACTTCACTCTCAGCACTGACAATGGCTGGCTGGGAGATGTCTGCATGGGAGAATGAAATTGCCCAAGCTCAGCCACGGTAATGATGTTGATTAGGAATGTATTTATTTATTTTACTCTTTTCATCATGCAACATGTTTTTTTTTGGTTTGTTTTTTTTTAATGGATCTAAAATGCTGAGGGGAAGGAACTGTGCAAGGAAGGAAATCAAAGAAATCACACAGGTCAGGACAGAAAACAATTGGCTCCAGTCCCTGTGTACTGTGAAGCAGCAGAGTACCACAGTAAGGATGCACTGCATTGAGAAGGGGTGAGATCTGTGGACTGTGGTGGAAAACTCTTGGAGTTCAGCAGCAGCTCTGAACTGCTGACATCAGAACATGGTGCCTGGTGCAGCTGTGGCTGCTGACATCTGCATCCAAGGGGTGCAGGCAGGGAGTGCTGCTGGTTGGGCAGAGACCAGCCTCCTACAGATCTTCAGTGCATATTATCTCCCCTTTGGTTATCCCATAGCAGAACAGTGCAACCACCTCCTTGTAGACAGCAGGTGATGCTCCTTCAGCCCACAGGGAGATGGCAATGACCACTGTTGGTTCTGCCAGTGGAGTCATGGCTTGAGTGGTGGCAGCCACCAGTGAGGGCTGACCTGAACAGAGAAGGAAGCTCAAATAGCTGCTTTAACAAAATGTCTTATTTTTCTTTGAAAATAATTGGCTGAATCCTGACAAACCCTGTTATTTGAAGAGCACCCTTGCCTTTTTAATCATCTGAGTTGTCTGTAAAGTGGTCCCAGAAATAGGAAATCATACCCGCTCTTTTGTCCATTTCCATCTGGAGGAAATTCATGAGAATTCATTAAAAAAATTATTGGCACCCCAGAGCAAAAGGCAGCAGGCTTCTCAAAATGTCCAGATAAAAACTGGTCTAATGAATAACCGCTGTCAAATGGCCTGGCAAAAAGGAAAAACAGGACAGCAAACAAAACTAAACAAAAACTTAAGCAGTTGCCTGTGAAGCGGGGGCTGCAGTTAAGAGCTCTGTGAGTCACACATCAACACCCACCCACCACTGCTCTCTAACAAGTGACTCCAGGCAGATAGTATCACTCTGTTGCCCTGGGACTTGCCTTTTGTCTGTGAAAAGAGAGGGCTGAAGGGAGTCAGGATGCTCTAAACCCAGAAACGCAACTTAAATTGTGGGAGTAAACTCATCATCTTGCTCATTGCACAATCCCACCAGCAGATGTCAGCGAGTCAAAGTCGGCCGTGAGTTACCCTCTTGCCACCATGGGGTGGGCAGCAGGTACAATGAGGTTAGTGCCTGATCTGAGGAGCTGAGCCTGCAGAAGGGCAGGGAGAGCATGACTTGGTCCTGGATGGTGGTGGGAACGTGGTGTCTGTTAACAGCTAGAGTAGCGATGGGAAGAATGGAAAACAGCCTGTCCTACAGAAGAGCACAGCCTGGGTCTCCATGCACCAGAGATCAGCCTCCTACATCTTTACGTTGTGCTTTTTCCTCCCTGCAGGCAGCTGGTAGGCTGTGGTGATCCTTCCCCAGTGGCCCATGTCCTCTGTCACCACCTCCACAGATGGGCCAGGGCAGGAGTGGGCTTTGCAGCATTTGGGCTGCACTTGCAATGGCTGCATCAATATTCATCTCTTTGTAAACATGAACTGCCCCTGCTGCTCAGAGTCTCTTCAGATTATTCATATTGATTCAGCACTGTTAATGATTAAATACAATGTTCTTCAAATCCTGCATTTAACAGGAAAGCTTGATTGGATTTACCATTTAGAGGCTGGGTGGGTTGTTTTCAGTTACATCACTGGTTTTTGGTTTTTTTTGTTGGTGGTAGTTTGTTTGGTTGTTTTTTTCTTGTGGAACATCATGTCATTTTGCAAATGAAGAATTACCCTCTTGACTTTTAATAAAAACTTCCATCTCTGAAGAATTCACATCCTCCTGCTTAATCAGACAACTGATATATTGCACACCCCACTGTCATCTCCGGGGCTCTCTCCTCCACAGCCATCATCTGCAGAGCAGGTCCTGCAGGATGAGCCAACTGTGCCCAGAAACCAGGACAGGGGACAGACCAGGTCCCAGGGCAGGCAGACAATTGCAAAGTACCTGTCTGTGGATGGCATCCCTTGGTTATGAAGAAAAACAGTTACAAAACCTAGTGCTTGTCCTGGAGAGAACTTAATGTCTTTACAGAAGAACTTAGAAGACAAAGTGCAAAACAAGGTGATTTAGTTGATGTTCCCAACAGCCTCTTGGCAATGCTGGGAAGAAGTCCCCAAAGTCCCAGTGCAACACACTGCGCAGCTTTGCCTTCCAACAGTTCATCCACTGTCCCTCCATGATGGAGTCCCAGCTTTTGTAGGAAATGTCCAGACTTCAATCTGAAGGAGGAACACATTTCCATACAGGACCAGCAGGATACAATTGCTGCACACAAGGTATAGTTTTACTAAAAGCTGTCATTGTATTTATTTTTTATCTGGTCTTCAAGTGAGACAGCATGTGAGGGCTCAACCACACAGCTTAAGAAAGGAAAACCAAGGAGAGAACACAACAGTGAAATTGCTGACTTGCTACTAGTTAGCGACAGTTTAAAAAGAAGATGTGAAATCACAGATTCAGGAAAAGAAGTCTCTGACCAGACAAAACAGAAACCCTGTGAGAAGAAGTGGAGGGAAGACAGATTGCAACTCAGCAAGATGGGTTGGTGGCAGGGAGCAGCAGAGCCCAGCACGCCCTGAGCTGGCAGCCCGCCTGCCCGGCGCTACGTGCACCAGCAGCGCCTGGGGCTGCCTGTGCGTGGGCAGGGACAGGCTTCTGCTCTCAAGTCTCTCTGCCTGATAGAAGATGGACAAATAGAAGTGACCCTAAGGTCCAGGGTTACATCTGGTTAGACTCAATGAGATGAAATCCATTTTGGGACCTCTAATGGCCCCCGCTCAGCAGTGTCACGCTGGAGCCAGGATATTAAGGGCACCTGTCGGGGCTATTTTAGGAAAGAGAGGCCTCCTGCCTGGTGCCCTCCTCCCCTTTGCACTGAGCTCACAGGATGTCAGATGAGGTCTGCTGGAGGAGGGCACACAGAAAGGTGTGTTTTAATGAAAAGCCTGGGTGCTGGGGGAGAAAGTAGCTTTCTGAGCCCCCTTGTCACACACTGCTCCAGCCTGGACTCTGGGTTTATTTTTTATAACCTCTGTGCAACTTTCCCCTGTAGCTTTTGGATCCAGCTGCACACCTCAAGCTTTGTCCACCCTCAAGGACAGGAAGAGGGCCAAGGCTTCTCCTGGAGAGCTGCCTGTGAAGCTGAGCTATTACCTTCTCCCTTGGGGAGAGCCAGCCAGGGTGAGAAGGGAAATTAATTCAGTGTCTACACATGGGGACTTCTCTCAACACAGTGAAACAGCTTGTGTGTTGGTCAGGTACAAACAGACAGAGCAGCTGGGTTCTGACCTGCCAAAGTGCAATGCTTTGAGTTTCAGATGTTGGTCTTGATGTCAAGCCCACCAAGGGGCTGAAAACCCTAAGGACATCATGCCCTGGGGGGGTCTAGTCTGGCCCTGCACCAAGATAAAGGCAGCAGTGGCTGTTTGCTCTTCCATGAGAGCTATTTCTGGAACTATCTACTCCACCTTTTCTCTTCTTAATTACTGCCACAGATTACAGTTCCCTTGCTTTTGAGCAACACAAGCTAAGCTGACCCCAGGCACCTCTACACAGGCAGTCAAGCTTTGGCTCCAGCACAGCCAGCCCATACTGAGCCAGAGGTGGTTGGGAGCACTGCAGATGCAGTGTGCTTTGCTTGATCCAGAATACCAAGAGCACATAACAGAGGGACAGAGCATGGTTTAAAACAGAGACTACAAGACGAACTTGTTAAGTGGTCCACATGCAAAAGCAGGAGGAATCCTTTCAGCTCAAGAAAGATCCTGCTGTGATTTTGAATGTGAAATGAAGTCTTGGTGAAGGAAAGTAGGTGTACAACTTCTCATCAAATTAGTAGATCAGGCAGCTAAGAACACATTTTCAAGATTATGCTGCAATTAATTCAATTTTATGTCAGAGCCTCTTTTTTTGTTCTTGTCCTATTATCTCCTCCAAGGCTTTATCAGTCTGAAACTTTTTCAGAAATTCTGCTTCCCAGCCTTGTGGAAGTCAGCACTTCATTTAGGAGTTGCCTGACTGCCTCTGTTAACCCTGAAATCTGTCACACCATGCCATGAGCTGGGTTGGGATATATTATCCACCTTTTGCTTTCAGCCTCCATTATTGTCAATGTAAATTTAGGCTCTTCTTCTCTCAGACTAGATACAGGGAAGATGCTCCAGGGAGCTTTGTATGCCAAGGAGTTGGGATTTTTTCAAAGCCACTAGTGGTTTTGGACAGGGAGCTCAAGTCCATAGCCAGTCACACAGTGATGGTTCGTTAAGTCTCCTTCCTTCCAGAGATGGTTTGATTAATGAGGGGTCTCATGGAGTTGTGCCTACCAGGAAGCACATCTCTAGCCACCTAGCATAGTGCTACTGAGCATGGTTTCCAGCTCTATAAAGGCATCTGGAAATAAGCAGGCAATGAAACCACTTCTGGCTCCTGACAAGAGTCCCCTTCCTGCAGTGAGGCTACAGCCCCCTGCCACACTGCTCAGCAGCACATTCCCTGGGGGAAAAAATATAACTCCTTTTTCTCAATGCTGTCAATATAAAATTTGGCTGCTTGGAAAGCCTCCCAGTTTCTCCCACCTCACTTTCTTTCCCCTCTCCAAACTCACACCCTTTGAAGGACTGAGAAATGCCAGAACAACCATCAAAGCCAGGATGTGCTCCACAAACAGCAGCAGTAGGCTCATTCCCTACTCCAGACATAAAAGAAGCAAAGACAAATCCTTCCCTCTCCCAATACCTGCAGTACTCTCCTCCCTTAAGCTTTTTGCCTCTGAGCTGGATTTAAGACCTCCTCCATTTCATTTCTACTTTACTCACCTGCAGAGCTATATCAGCAAAACACCAGCTCCTGTGTCCTCCACAGCACACCCAGACCCCTTAGAGCTGTAGATGGAGGTCAGCTGTGGACAATTTAAAGACTCATCTGTACATGATTGGCTGCTGGCAGGAATGAAGAACTCACCAGCTGTGAAGTTTGGGTTTGCTTCTAATGTGGGTTGGCTGGGGAACTGTTGTATGACTTGAGCTGCACGGTTATAGCTGAGCAAGTTTCTTCTATCTTTTGTCAGAGCTGCTCATGTCTGTCTCTCCGGTAGGCATTCCTGATGACCCACACATTCCTCCTGTGCTGTTAGTGATCCTGTGCTCCTGGGGAGCTGCTCTAGACAGCTGGCTGCAGGCAGGAGCAAGACTGAGCTCTGTGGCCAGGGTGTTTGCTTTGCAAACTGTGTTGCACTGCCAGGCAGGGAGTGCTGCCTCTCCTCTGACCCTACTTTTGTGTGGAATATGCCAACCTAATCATTAGGGTATCTTTGGGGCTGGTGTTTCTTCAGGATTGAGTCCTTCATGAGATTTCTGTTTGGTGATATCTGTCCCCATCTCAGCTGCTGTGGAAGAGCCCTTGAGGAGCCCCTGTCCTGGGGCCATGGCCACTTGCATTGATTTATTTTAGTTCTGGGGAGGGTTGAAAGAGCTGTGGTTTAGTTCCTAATGTAGGAAATTATTTTCTTGTTTAAAAATTCTGTTGCATCCGCAGAATTTTGTGTTGCTGAAGGCTGTGGTAATCACTAAGAGGCAGAAATATCTCTTCCTCTGACATGAGCAGGGAATTCAGACACATCTCAACCCTCTGCATCCAAGGCTACAAGGAAATTACCCACTTAGAATTCCTATTGTTTTCCTTGATTTGGCTTTGAAACTGTTGAGGGTGGAGGAAAATGGAAGAAAACAAGGATATCCACACAGGTGAAGTTTGAGCTTTGTCCATCTGTTTCTGGCAGAAGGCAGCAGGGCTCTGTGCTGGGTCTCCTAGCCCTCCGCAGGCACCACCTGAGCTGTGGATGGTGGGGAGCCCCTCTGTTTTCCTCTAGGCTGTAACCCCTGCTACCTGCCCCAGGCACAGCAGGGACCAGCTTTCAGCAGGTGAGGGTTATGGGCAGGCACAAAGGGCACTTCTGTCATCAGACAGACATCTGCCCGCAGCAAGACTCAGGGAGCTCCTCCAGCAGGCACGGCCCTGGGGAGATTTACCCCAAAAAGGGGGTGGAAAACCAGCCTTGATGCCAACCTGGATTCCCTGTTATGGACTCTGGAGGGAAAATCAGCCACAGGACCTGGTGAGTCAGGCTCTGTTTTCTCCCCTCTAATACCACCCTGAGAAGGGTCCATGGGACTGGGTTACGTGAGGTTGTGGGGGAGATTTCCAGGAACAAGAGGAGCTTCAATAACTCTGGAGGGTCTGGCTGTGTCTGAGCCCTGCGGGGGCTGGAGTGATGATGGATTTACACCTGCATCAAGGAGATGTGAGATCCAGTTTGGATGAGTCTTATCAAGAAACACCACACCAAAAACCAGGCACATACATATGGATACAATATCCCTGAAAGGGGCACTCTTCCAGCCTGCAGAGCCTCCGTGGAAGTACCCACATTAGAGTCTTTCTGTTACAGAAGACAAGCCAGGGAATAAATACTGAGAAAAGCCATGAAGGATAAATTGCTGCTGAAAAATAAATCTCTTCAGCCTGGCAGAAGCTCTATTTATCTCCCAAAGACTTTAGTCTCGGTCTCTCCCTGGGGAGCATTAATGGAGCTCGTTAGGAACTCCCATGACAAACAAACCTTTGTCACATGCCAAGAGAACGGGTGAGTCTGCCAGCTCTCTGCTTCCCCCCTACAGACATGAGGGGATGCTTCATGCTGGAAATGCCATGCCAAGGGACAACGTGGCAGCGCCACTGAGAGACACATCTGCGTAGGGGCTGCTCAGCAGGGCTGCTAATGAAGATAAGACCCCTCTCCCTTGAGGTGCTGTGGGCTTGCTGCCCACCTCCCTGTCTGAGGAAGAGGGCTGGAGGTGGCAGCCAGGCTCCCTGGGCTCCATCTGTGCATCCACAGGAGGCACCGTGGGGCTGGGCTGATGATGCTGTGTTTACCTCAGCTTCCCCTTGTTACTCACAAGGCTGCTATGGATGGTCCCCAGCTTTGAGTTGCTGACCCAAAAAGTGTCTCCACTTTACAGGTCTTCATCAAAGGTGACTCCGTAACAAAAGCTGCCACTTGTACCATCAGGCCTAGTCCTGTTCCCTTGCTCACCTGGTGCTACTGTTCATGGGAGACCATCTTTCTGTGGTAGAGTCACACTCTCGTCAGGTTAAATTACTCAGCTATTGACTACATTCATTAGTGAGCTATTGACACACCATGCTGAATGAAATGATGAGGACTGCTACAGTGGCTGCTTTATTGCTTGCTGTTAAAAGAAATCTGCTCCCCATTTGCTTCTCCCCAAAAAAGCTGAATATTCAAAAGGTCAGAAGGATGTCTCAGCATGAATCAGCCAATAGACGTATATCTAAGATAAAAAGGATTGTCAATCCAATTAACAGCCTGGGTTCCAGCAGCAGCAGGTCTTTTACATATAAAACATACACTACTTGGTGTTTTATCTCCAGGTCTGGGTATCTCTGGAAGTCTTTCTTCTCAAATCTGTTTTCATATCTCCCTGCTGTCCCAGACATCCCTTAGCTAGTAGGAGCAGTTCTGTAACAAAGTGTGTGAATTCTCTCTATTTTTTTTCCTTTCTCCTTCCCCAGAGATACTATTTCTTTTAAAATTATTATTTATATATATATATATATATTTTAGGTTAATTCAAGCTACCTCATTTTCACAATGCAGCTGCCTGCCCAGCTCAGAGAGAGGAAGCTCAGCATGTCAGGCTGTAGCAGAGAGCCACATCCTGGGTTTCAAACCATAAACAGGACATGAGCTGAGCAACCAGGGCCTGGACATCTCTTTCTCTCCCTGGGGATGGGGATCACAATGTGGGCTGTGCTCAGCACTGCCCTGTGGAGCACTGCCTGCCCTGGGATGGCAGCTCTTTGCCTTACTGCAGGTAAAGGCACCATGGGTTGATTTAAGCGCAGCAGGAGCATTAGCTCTGGGGAAGCTCACAGAGATGGGGAAATGTTGTTGGACGTGTACAAGGAGCTAGAAGAAGCTTAAGGTTAAAGTCAGTGCACACCACGTGTAACAGCTTCTCAGTGGAAATTAAGATGGGCTATTAACACTCTGCATCAGTGCTGGGTCCTCAGGGACACCCAGGGCACCCACATTAATACCCTATCAGCACATTAGGATTCATGTGGACACAAGAGAGTCTGCACCAAAGGGATGAATAGTGATGAGGCCATTATTTTATTGTGCTTTCTGGAAATATCCTGTGTTCCTTGTGTGGGATTAGCATAACCAGCAGCAGTGTTGTAGGCAGGCCAGGAGGACTCAGTGGACTGCTGGGACCTACAAGCAGGCAAACTTCTGTGGGTACAGGCTCCTACAGTCTGAATCCCTGCCGGATGGGAGGTAGGAAACCACTCCAGAGCTGCTGAGGTACTGCATGGAGGGTTCCCTCTGGACAAGTATGGCTTGTACAAGAGGAGGACTTGACACTACTTTTGCACTGAGGCCAATATCCTGTCCCTGATAGTGGCACCTGAGGTCCCAGAGGAAGACGGGGAATACACAAAGCAAGCAAGCCCTGGCCAAATGCACAAGGTTTTCCTGTTCCTCAGCCAAGTTAATAATAGAGCAGGATGCAAAGCCAGGGAGCCACGTTGTGTTTTAATCTGATCCTAATTCATTCTGGGGAGCCATTAGGCTGAACTCAACAGGCTGGTTCCCTGGCCATGGGATGGTGGGAAGGCTGCAGAAGGGCCATGCTGGTGCAGAAAAGCCCCCCTTGCATTGCTCTCTGATACCCTAATCTGGCTGAATCTGGAAGCTCAACCTCCCAATGGACAGGACAAATCAACCTCAATGGGTCCTCTTCAGATTTTAGGACAAATACGTGGAGATTTGAACCAGGATTGCCTAAACTGTCATTGCATGGGCAGAAGGGGACATGAAATGTCCAGGAAGATGTGTCCATGAATGGAGGGAGACTGTTGCTTCTCACTAGCCATGTAGAAGACTGCAGGGATCAGTGCTGAGTTGGAAGGCTCCTTCTGCAGCCTATGGCAAAGAAAAGGTGTGGGTGGGCTTTAAGGAAATACAACCCCCACTAGAATGAGAAGAGGAAGAAGACAAAACAGTCTTAGGAAGGGAGGTACCACTCAGGCAGTTGCTCCATCAGGCAGCTATAAAGTGCTGAGCTAAGGGGAATTCACAAGAAAGAAAAAAATGGACTTTAAAAACATGTTTGCTTCCCTCAAAGTTATCCAGCAAGTGGTTTCCTATTAAAAGTAACCTTGGAGATGCAGCCTGGCAGGTTGACGCAGCATTGCTCAGGTCAGCTGTGCAGTCCCCAGCTGTGCCGTGGCCATGCTGCTCTGGTACATTCTGTAATTGTTAATCAGTGCTCCACAGTGTGCAACCATCACAGGAATCGATGCTTAAATAAGCACAGGGAGGTCTTAGCTAATGAAATGGGTGTTCATTTCTATTTTGGGGACAGGCTTGTTCTCTTGTTCTGGAGAAGTATGGTGGATTTCTCCATGAAGCTGAAGTGTGGCAGTTGTGACTCCCCAGCTCTGCATCTGCTGAGATCTTTCCTGTGACACGTTGGCAGTGGCATCTTGCAGATAAACCTGGGTGTCTCTGTCACCCTGCCAGCACTACCTACAAGGCTCAGGGGCAGCAGGAATGTTGTACGTATTTTTTTCAGGGTGTCTGTCCATTACATGAGTAAGTCTTACAATGCAATTACAAAGAAGAAGAAAATGGGAGCAGAACCGTGAGCTTCCCCTGAAGTTCCAGGGCATTTGTCTCAGGAGAAACACACCTTGATTGCTGGGGGGGGCAAGAGGTGGAGACTGCTCTACCCACATGGAAGGAAGCACTGATGAGGTTTCAGGACTTGGAATGAGCATCTTGTGGGCCAATGGTCCCGTCTCCCTGCAGGACCCAAAAGAAGAGGGAAGGCTGCAGGCAGAGTCAGGGCTCCAGATGACAGAAGAAGTGGCATGTTTGTTTGCATCAGGATGAAAACAACACTCTGAAAGCTCCCCAGGGACTTGCCCTGCTGGTTTGTCTTCATTAAGAGTGTCAGCTTTGGAGCTACTCTGGCATCTCTGGTTGCCACCACATGATCTGACTCCTATCACCAAGAAAATCCTCTCCTGTGAAGTTCCTCTTGGTTTTTCTGGTCTGTGCAATGGCTGTCCCTTTTCAGTCAACTTCTTTGATCCTAGAAAAAGCATCTCTTTCTTCTGCTTCCCTCCTTCAAACCCTCATCTAGAGGCTGTCTCTCTATCTCAGCTCACTGTAGATGCAGGACATTTTGCTCAGCATCATGTGGGTAGAGAAGCTTCACCTCTGGCCAGCACTTTTCTGCCATCCCAGGACTGCTACGGACTGGCCAGTATTGTCCTGACAGCTGGTGGTTGTGGGTGCTGAGCACCTTGCACTAGACCCATTCCCTCTGTGCCTGAGGAGGATCAGGTGAGTCCTTTCTGCACCCAGCTGGGGCAGACTTTGCTGCCCAGCAAACCTGAGCCCTCTCTGTTCATAACAAGCCTGGCTGTTCAGCACTTGGGGCACGTTAATCCTCCCTGCCCTCAAGCACACTCCAAAAATAGCGCCGAGCCCGACCCAGCAGCAACAGGTGCCGTGCGGGGCTCTGGGGCCACCGCGGCCGCACGGGCTGCTTGGAGCACATTGGCACCGCAGACACTGGCAAATGTGGCACAGTTTCTCCTGCTGAATTCCCATGTCTTGCTGCCAGGCACACCTGGGACGTGTCAGTGGCTGGGGTGCAGGTGGCAGCACAGGAGGGCAAGCCAGGTCTTCCCTCTTTCCACTCATCTGCCAGACATTACTTGGAGTACCGTGTTCAGCTTTGGGATCCCCAGCATAAGAAGGACATGGAGCTGTTGGAGCAAGTCCAGAGGAGGCCACAAAGATCAGAGGGCTGGAGCACCTCTCCTATGGAGACAGGCTGGGAGAGTTGGGGTGTTCAGCTTGGAGAAGAGAAGGCTCCAGGGAGACCTTAGAGCACCTTCCAGGGCCTGCAGGGGCTACAGGAAAGCTGAAGAGGGACTTTTTGCAGGGGCATGGAGGGACAGGATGAGTGGGGATAGTTTCAAGCTGAAAGGGGATAGATTTAGATTAGACATAATGAAGAAACTCTTCACTGTGAGGGTGGTGAGACACTGGCCCAGGTTGCCCAGAGACGCTGTGGCTGCCCCACCCCTGGAAGTGTTCAAGGCCAGGTTGTATGGGACTTGAAGCAACCTGGTTTAGTGGAAGGTGTCCCTGCCCATGGCAGGGGTTTGGAACTAGATGATCTTTAAGGTCTTTTCCAACTCAAACCATGTGATTCCATAAACTCCATGAAATCACACTCGTGTGTCCCACACTGCAAACCATCCCCTGGGAATTCAGCACTGTAGGTGACATAGAGCCACCTCAGGGGGTGAAAAGCTGCAACTGGGTTAAAATGGCAGGACACTTGCAATGAAAACCAGGCAGGGCACAATATGATATTTGCCTGCAGAAGGCTGACAGCTGAAAGTGAAGAAACCCAAAGCAGCTGTTGCACACCGGTGTCCACAGCCCTGCCAGTCTTATCCATGGTGTTGGACTGATCCTGGGGATGTTTGTGTCCTGGGGGCTGAGCATGGCACAGCCGGGCTGTGTGGCATGAGGGTGTCCATCATCTGGAGCTCAATTGCCAAGTGGGATTCTCAGGCTATTTACCAAAACCCTCCAGAATTTGTACAAGGACCAGAGTGAAGTATTCAAGTACAGCCACAGAGTGGAGAGCTGGAAGTGCCATTTCTCTGGTTAGCTACAATTTGGGGATCAAAGAGTCAGATTCCATCAAAACCATCTTTTTCTCAATAAATAAATAAATATTAAGAAAAGTAATTTCTGACCACACTTTCATAGTGGGATGTCTTAAACAGAGCAAACTTCATTTTGGATCGACGCATTCATTTTGCTTTGGTTTTGGTGATAAAAGAAAACTGAAAAATTTAATTTCCTCTTTGCTTGCTTTGTCCCTGAATGCACTTGTTGAGATGATGCTGAGGATGTTCTCATTCTCCCCCTTCCCCTCCTTTGTTGTTATAAATCACAGAATTTAGCCAAGTGAAGGAGTGCAGAACAAACTGGAATAGTTTGCTGGTCAGTGCATTAGAAAGGGGAAGAGGAAGGATGTGGTAATAGGGATGTTTTTTAAAAATAAACCTCTGAAATAATTTTTCAAAGATGACAAATATTCCCTCTGAAAAACAAACCAACCAACCAACCAAAAAAACCAAACAACCCCAAAACACAACAACTTCCCAAAAATCTGCCTAAGCAAGCTTGGTGCTTGTTGTGCAGTTGCTTTCTGGTTCTACAATTTTTGCCTGCTTCTTGCAAGCAGCAGCAGGAGCTGCTCCTGCTGAGCCTGTGCAGTGGTCAGGCATGTGCAGGGAGGCAGAAGGGATTGTGCAGTTCCTCAGCTCATGTGTGCAGCCCTGGGAAGGCTGATGCTAGGCGCAAAACACACCTCTGCCATGGAGACAGGTCCACATTACTGTACTGATGCAGGGCCACTGAAAAGGCTGCAGAGAGCAGAGTGTCTGACCAGATGCAGATGTCTCCAGCTGAGCTACTGCAAAGTGCTTTTGTAATCTTGGTAGAAAACTAGTCTGCAGAGAGAGGCAGTTGGTCCTAGCAGAGGACTGTCATGATACCCTGATGTTTAGCTGACCTCTGCTTAACCAAGGTATACACTTAAATGCTGTTTGCTACCCCTGGGAGGCCTCATCTACAGGTTTTCTATTCTACTTATCTCCTCTTGTCTATTTATATCTTGACTTTCTGTCCCACAGGGCTGTGGAGCTCCCTGCTTTGGTTGTCTCATTGCCATTGCTGTTGCAAATTGGCTGTGGTCGATAGCCATCTGCACCCCTGGAAGCCCATACAGCCTTTCCATTGGCTTGGGCAGGCTTGGAATGAGGATTAACTCTTCAAAACACGGGCTCCCCATGCAGGCTGCAGGCAAGACTAGCAGCAAAAGAGTTAATGGGGAGTCTTTGCAGAAGCAGCAGGGATAAACCAGCCTGGTGTTTGAAATGTCCAGATGCATTTTTGCTGTTATTTTCTGTGTTTTAATTACCATAATTTCCATTTCTGTAACACCCCTTCTTCCTGTTTTTCATTTCCTGCTGTCAGATGACAACCATGTCTGTGCAGATTCACGTTTTCATTATGAATTTCACTGACAAGACACGTACAAAAAGAAAAGCAGACAAATAACCCAGCCCCCATCACTTCCCCAATTGATGAGGTAAAAACATTTCCCTCAGCATCAGGATTCTGCAATTGAAAGGTGACCTCTTCTATCAATTTCCATGGAGACCAAAAGAGAGCATCTGGGATTTAAATGTTCTCCCATAATAATAAAAATTATGGTAAATTACCAGCACAAAGTTATTTAATCCAACATTTAATAGGATTTGTGTCGATGGAACTGAAAGGAAACGTGTTCAGGAGACCCAGAAATCAGCTTCTGCCTGGGGAAGGCAGAGTGGTGCCAGCTTGGGCTGCTAGAAGAGGATCAGGAATAACACCCATGCTGTGTTAGCAGCACCCTTCGGGGTGGTGTCAGGCCAGGGAAGTGTGACAGGGAGAGGGATACATCCTCCAGTGGTACACATGGGGTATAAGGCAGGCCAGCTGTGTGATTTTTAAAAGGATGCTAAAACATGGAGGACCATTGAATGAGGGGATGTGGCTGCAGCTGGGAGGGACCAGGGCTCTCGGGTTCAGGTGGGATCTGAGCCACCCTTGAGGACAAGGTCCTCTCCATTTCTTCTTCATCCTTCAGGAAAATCTGTGCCCCAAGGAAGCGGGCACTGCAGGAAGACATCCTACAGGAGTTGCTGGGGACCAGGAGCCCTGCTTATGTGGCAGCTGACAAAATGACCCGAAAAGCTGCAGCTGGAGCACGTGAAAGTGTCTTTTGCTGCTGGCTGCACATGAAAAGCCTCTGACTTGTCTGTAGCCTCTGCTGTTTTCCAGGTAGCATGAAAGCTTGCCAAATGTGGAGGTTTTTATTAACCTGCTTACATTTGCAAGTTATGAGGCATCTCAGCTGTTGCAAGAGGTGATGGTGCCAGAGCCTCGAATGAACAAACAGGTCAGAAAACAAGGAGCAAAGAGTGAATCTGGTGCTTGGTGCTGGTGGAAAAGAGTCGCTTGATTCCTGGAAGGATTAAACTGACTCGTAAAATAGTCCCATTCAGACAGCAGCATTTGTGAGCGCTGACATCTCAGCTTAACAAGGTTCTTTACCAGCCATTTAAGAAAGCAATTTTACATGCTGCTCTCAAGAGGTTTAAGTTGCCATAATTCATGTTCATACCTCTAACCATGAAAGGATGAAGAAAAGGTTTATTGCAGATATGTGCTGCAATAATCTCTTCACAGCTCTTTTCTCTGGATTGCTTTAAAGCTTTAGGAACTTTAGAAAGGTATTTGGACACATTCTGGGATGTCTGGAGGTGGCAGGGTTGTGTGTGCTCTTGGCAAATAAAACAGTTTATCCAGTCCCAAAACCCAGGGATGACCCTGGAGCTCAGTAAATCCAGATACAAAGTCTGGGACATGGAGAAAATCCATCCTATTATTTTGCTGAAGGCCTGCAGAGGTTAAACAAGCCTCTTTAATGTGGATGGGTAGGTACTTGGGTCTGCACATGGCTGGCACATAAATGTCTGAGCTGCAAGTGACTTTGGAAATGTCCTTAGACAGTGGAGATTAGAAATTCTGAGTTTTTGTGGTTCATAATCACACTACAAAGTGCAGGTATGGCACCGTGGAGACCTTCATACAGTTATGCAGGAGTTCAAGGATGTCTCTGCCCCCTGGTAAAAGAGACACCGAACTCCCTTGATACCTCAGCATGTAGATCCCACCAGAGGACCAGTCCCCAGGCTGGGAGGACTGGCAGGGTAGATGCTGCCTAAAGCCACATGCTTGCTGCCAGACGCAAAGAAAAACTGCTGCCTTCAACATCTTTATGTATTAGGGCACTCCAGGCCCTCCAGTGTTTTAAGCTAAGATCATTAATTGTCTAATCATGAATTATATTAGAAATGTGTCATTTAGATTCTTTCTTTGTTTGGGGACCAAATTCTTCCCCTAACAATTGCTTCTGAAAAGCTGAAATGTTGTCACGGCCACTCTGCCCCAAGTCACTGGGGAGAACCAAGGTGTTTCTGCTCTACCACTGATCTGAATTTGGGGCAAAGAACCAGCCCTCAAGAGCACACAGTGCCATGTAGGAGACTCCAGATTCCTCTGTTCTCATCCTGTGAAACCCTTGAGAGACTCAGCATTGCACTTCGTCAGGTTGTTTTTTTTTTACTCCTTGATTGCTTTGACTTCTCCTCCTCCTGTTCTGCTCCACAGCATCTGCAGAACTGGTACCTACAGAGTGCCTTGCTGTTGCTCATCTCCTCTCTAGCCTTGTCCCACAGCCCCATTCTCACACTGCCTGTAGATATTGCAACCCATTACCCATCAGCATCAGCAAACTTTGTGAAGAGGCCCTGCAACCTGCTCTGTGCACTTTGTTTTGATTTCCCCTGGCTATGCTGCCTGCACTCTTTCTCTCCCCCCAATAACCCCAGCACCTCTCCACAAGCTGCCCTGGCATCTGCAGGTCTGCACAGCAACTTGCTGTTCCCACCATCCAGCTGCAGTCCCTTTCTCTGGCGCTGCTTGATGAATAGTATTTAAAAAAAAAAAAAAAAAAAAAAAAAGAGTGGGCAGAGGGGGAACTTTTCATTCTTTATTTGTAGGAACAATTTGTTCGGTGAGAACAGAGCTCTTACAACCACAATGGTGCTCCAGCTGAATGCTGCACACACAGATTTCTCCAGCAAGCTCTCCATGTGCGCTCAGCCTGCTGAGCCCCAAGCAGCCCATGGGCTCCCTCGCTGCTTGCTGAGCTGCACCTCCAGCTCATGGATTCAGGGCAGCAGATACCACAGACCTCTGCCCCCCACCCATCCTCAGGCAATACTGGAGCATCACCCACCTCCAATGCTCAGCTTAGGCTTTGCTCAGATGGCAACTTTGCTGTGTACCATCCTTAGCAGGCGTTTGCTCCCTGCGGGATGGGAACGCTCACTGCCAAAGCTGATCTGCTTTTGGACACATCTTCGTGTCTGCTCCTTTCCTAGCATCCCCACATCCTTTGCCATGAAGGAGAGAGCAGCTCCAGAGTTGCCAGGGGGACCAGACATTGCCAGAGGTTCCAGCTACTCTGTTTGTGGGTGTGGGCCCCTGACAAGCTCTGCACTGCTGAATTAAACAAACAGGCTCATTCTGTGCCAAACTACAGGAAGGACAGAGAGCAGCAGCTGTCAGGGAGACAGAGAGGTTCTTGGAGGGGGAAAGGGGAGTGCAGGTCAAGTGGTAGAGTCTGACTAGGACATAATAAGCAGCAGGTATTTTAAGAGCATCACAAGGAATAATGGAATGAAGTTTTAAGGAAAAAATGCAGGTGGAATACTAACAGCAGCTCCTGGCTTGGACTACAGAGCAAGTCTCTCAAAGGACAGCACAATAACCCCAATGTCAGGGCATTTAAAAATAGACCCAGCACACCACCAGTAAATGTAATGCATGGAACAAGCCTGAAGGGTCATAGGCAGACAGATTTGTTATATGTCTCTTCTATCTCCAACTCTTACCACCCTGCAAGGAAACAATGAGCAATACTTTTGGGCCATGCTGACAAATGATCAGAGTAAGTGTATCCATTTCACTCACTGCAACCTGCTCTGGCAGGAGAGGATTTGTGAGAAAAAGAACTGCAACAATCCTATGTGTGTCTCTAACCTGAAAACTAATCCCAAGGGCAGTGTTTCCAGTATATAATAAGTGACTAGAGCGAACAGGAATCTTCTGAGGAACAGGTTTAGTTGGGAAATATTTTCATTCAGCAATCACACAGGTTTGGACAAAGCCTTGGTGGGGCATGTCAGAGGGAATGGGAGAAGCCAGGCTGCCCTGGAGCAGCCTGGAGCCCTGTCGACAGATGCCCAGGAACCCTGTCTCCTTCCTGAGTGTAGGAGCTGTGGGAGAGCAGCTGGACATGGGAGAGAAATGGTTCCTCTCTGCACTGGGACACACAGGCTTTCCATAAAATAGGGTATCTGACCACAAGCAGATGCTGTAGGTGTGCCAGTTTTTTAGCAAAATAGGTAGACCAGGCAAGGCTGAGCATGAACAGCACAACTACAGCACTGTCTGGAGAGGCCCATGTCTGCTGGTCTCAGACTGGCTGTGTTAAATGGGTCTGCACATGAATGTCCCTTTTGGACTGAATAGAAAAGACTGACAAATACTAAACCTCTGTGAGGACCCTGGTGGGAACCTGCTCTGGCTGGCCATATGGCCCTGCAAGTCTCCAAAACCAGGGTGATGCACACACTGAAAGTTTGTTTCATTACAGCTGGGAGTGCTGGAAGGACAGGAGCTGGGCAAGCAACTCGCACAGAGACACATACCCCGCACCAGCACAGCTGCACAGAGAAACCCTGGCTAGGAGGGCTCTGCAGACCTTGTGCAGCCTCCAGCTGTCCCTCCCAACAAGGGCTCGCCCTGGCTGTGCTTCATTCTCTGAAGATGAAAGTTGCACACTCACCCCAGGGAAAGTACGTCGGCTTTAAGGACAGGCTTCTCCTCCTGCAACCTGTATCAACCTTGAGGGCATGCTCAGATCGATCTGACACCCCCAAGGGGCAGACCTGCCCCTCTACCCGCCCCCCCCAGCCCCCACCCCCCGTGCACACAGCATGCACCCCCTCCCTCCTCTTTTGGCTGTGGGGGTTTATGGGGAGTGTGCTGTTAGCAGCTTTGCATCAAGCAGCAAGAAAATAAATAAATAAATACGATTGCACATGAGGGAAGGATTTTGCAGCTGGAAGCCCAAGAGAGAAGGTCTGAGATGGGGCTCCCGGCACAGTTCTGTACCGGCACATTTTGCCCAGGCCTCCAGGAGCAGCTTGGTGAACAGAGACCTGAAGCCACCCAGCTGGGCAGGACAGTCTGCAGCTAGGACATCACCTGCAAGTAAAAGGTGCACATTTTCCTCTGGTTTTGAATCAGTTTTTCCTGCAATTTCTTGTCTGAGCCTCCATCACTCCCTCCATCTCTGTCTCTTTCTCTGCTGAATGAGATTTTCAAAATCCAAGCTGCAGGAGCTGAGTGCACAGCCTGCCATTATGCTCATGTCCACAGCTACGGGAGAGGAACAGATGCTCTTCAAAGTTTTGGGGCTCAGGTGTTAAAACTCAGCTCCCAGGTGTGGCTCGTTGCACTAGCACGTGACTGCTTGCAAGAAAGAGAATTGCCAGGCTCAAGCCTTTCTCCCCTCTGAAGTCCAGGTGCTCCAGATTTGTTGGCAAAGGAGCAAATGAAGGCCACGTTACACCTGCACTGTGCAAAGTCAACCCTGTCCAGTCACGACACTGCACTGGGCAGCACAAACCCACACAGGGAAGGATCTGCCCTGTACTGATACTTCTCCTTGTTTGTGAGGGTCTGTGCTCCACATGCAGTACATGGAGACCTAGAGAGAAAAAGAGGTAGACAGAGAAGACACCAGAAAGAGAAACAAGCACAGAATAGACCAAAGCAGTCTTCCATGCTCCTTCTCTCTCAGCCTTGGTCAGATTCCAGTTTTGACTGGAGCCCCAGCTGACATGTGGACAGGCAGCTGTGGAGATGTCCTGCTGGTCTCCTGACCTGACTGTAAGGCAGTGGCCTTGCTGTGCTTCTTCCAATCCAGCTGCTGGAGACAGCCACATGATACTGACAACCCCTTCCCTTTTGAAAGTGCTTTCCAGGGATGCTGTGCCAGGGAAACCCCTCAGCATCTTTTGTGGTGATTTGGACATTCACCTCCTTCAGTTCACAGGGGTCCTGTAGCTTCTTCATATGCATTGACTCCTGCCAAGTGCCTCTCTTAGTGCTGGTTCTCCATCTGTGTCCTCCCATGCTTGAAGTGCTAGTAGAGCCTTTCCTGGTCCTCTGGTTATCCTTCATCAGCTTCTCCTTCAGGCGATGCATGATGGGCTATGGGTTGGGATGAAGACATTTGCCAAGGCAATCACTTCCCACAGCATCCCCAGGCTCAGAGAAGCAACACCATGCTCCCATGCAATCTCTTCAGAGCCCTCATGAGCTCAGGATGGTGAGGAAGAGAGATCAGCCCATTCAGCTCTCAACCATTCCTGGACACCCAGGGATCTCTGTGGGACAAGGAAATAAAGAAAAAAAAAAAAGGGGAAAAAAAGAGCATCAGTTAGCATGATAGAGGTTGGGGTAGAGCAGGGATTCAAATGCTGAAGCCAGGAGAGAGATTACACGTTTACCCAGGACTCGTTGGTCCTGCCTAGTGTACACCATGTCCACTGGCTCTCTCTCAGCCTTCAGGCACCCACCCCAGTTGCTGCTGAACAGCCTCTAAAAGGCACCTGTGGCTGAAGAAGCAGTCCTGTCTCCCCATGCTGAGTGGGCAGAGCTGGGCTCTGACTTTTCCTTGCCCATACATGGCACCATGTGCTGATGCTGCACCTCCTCGAGGTGGGGAGCTTCTGTCCCCAAGGTTTGCAGTGATGTTTCTACAGTGCTGTTCACTCCTGAGCTGTGTGGGTGGGATGTCTGACCAAGTCATTTGGTTGCATTTGGGTGCTTTAGTACCCAAGCCATGAATTTCCCACAGTAGCTACTTTATGCAAAGCTTCTTTGCAAGAAGTAATTTGAATAAACAGATGCATCTCTACATGTACACTTAGGTCATCTGCCCAGGAGACAAGAACACATTTCCTTCTGGTTTGAATATCTGTGAATCTACAAAAGAGAACAAACAGGGCTGTCTCTTGGTTGCAGAGATATCTGAATGACAGACACATTAGATGGAAAATGGGAAATTAATATTGAGATAGAGAAAGGAACAAGTGCTGGATATACCTGTGGTTTTATTTATTTGAAAGTGATATTTTAATAACTATATGTCAAAGATTATAGTCTGTGTGCAGTGGGGTGTGTGTGTGTGTGTGGAAGCAGTGTTTAAGAACAGAATGGAACTGAAAAAAAGGGGGGAAAAATTTCTGCTCTTTGGGAACACAATGCCTCTCTCAGAAGAATTCTGGGTATCCAAAATGAAGTTGTATTTCTTGTCCAAATCGAAGATGAAGTTCCAACATAAGAGAGATGATTTGCAACAGTGTTAGTTGCCAGCATCTCTTTAAAAGGACTATTCACACTCCATCTGCCCTGCAAATATGTCTGTCTCTCCTTTCCTTCTTTCCTTCCTTCCTTCAGAAACGCACAAAGCCCCAGCCTGTACCACCCTTTATTGCCAAGAAGATTTTTACTTTGCACAAAATAAGGAAGAAAAGTCTTTCACCTTTTGTGTTTTCTCCTCCTACCACAACCCCATGAACTGCAATTACTTCTGCTGGTATAGCCTGTGCAATGAAGCGTGGGCTGGGGCTGGCAATCATTAAACACCAAGCTAAGGAGAAACTAATTTGCTGTATCAGCTGGAATTAGATGATTTGGATATGTTAATTTTTACTGTTTTGTTTTGAACATGGGGCACTGTGGTCTATCAGAACCTAAAGATGTCACAACTGTAGCCCAGAAATCTTGCAGATCAGCTCTCCAGAAAACTCTCTGAGATTTCCCATGTGCAATTATAGCAGCTCCACAACTCCAGCAATGTCCACAGGCAACAACCCCGCAGTCATGCAGCACAGGATCAAGACTGACAGTTTAACCAGGGAACAAAGCTATACCCAAATATGAAGTAACAACGACAAAACCAGTGACTTTCTGCAATGCGGGATGCAAAGCATGCTGGAGTTTTTCCAGAACAAAACTGGAATCTCTCCGTGAAGCTTCTCTGTCCTTTTTCATCAGCTTGAAGCCAAAGGGCTGTTCTTTGACTATCCTATAGATGGAGCTTGTAAGCTTACAAGGAAACTTGTACCAAGCTGTGAAATCCTAGGGCAAAGCCACTGTAGTAGAGAGTTCATCTGGGAGGAGGAGGGAATTCTCTTAACAAATTGCACATCTGCATTCAGGAAACAGCCATGAAGAAGAGCAAGGTAATGTTTCTGACTCTGCATCCCTCAGCTACTGTGATTTAATGGCTTTCTTTCCTAACTGGAGCTTTGCTCCCTGCAGTGGTACTATGAACCATCCTCATCCCTCAGAGGCCAGTCCCTGAGGTCTTGACTTAGTTCCTCCTAGGAACCCAAAAGAAGTCAATGTGTCTTGATATCTTTATATTTTATGACATGAGTATTATTATAGTAACTTTCTGGTATGCCAAACCCAAGCCACACTGATTAGTTTTGATAGGAGACAGAAGTTCACTGTTCTCTTTCTGGCTGCCCCATTGGATGACATTCACAATCAAGCTCCAGTTTCTATGGCAATAATCACAGTTTTGTTTCAAGACTGGTAAACTTCGCCGCTCCCTGCGAGTGGACACATCAGCTGGGTTATTCACCAGTAGTGAGAACAAAATAGGTGGGAAAACTGGGGCCATGCTTGCCTGGCTCTCATGTCATCTCCATGAGGCCACCTCCCAGCTGACAGTTTGGCCAAGGAGGTGAATGTGAGCAAGGTACTTCCCAGCTGCTGTGGGTCACAAGTTCAGCCTGCACTGCTGAAATCCACTTCTGGAGCTCTGAGCAGTCACCAACCCCATGGCTCTACAGCTTGGATGTGGGAACCATCTCATGCACCCAGAGGATGAACATGGAGAATGGTTTTATTTCTCCTGTCAGATAAGCAGTGGAAAGAGAAAGACTACACTTCTCTGGTTTCTGAGGTTTTCCTGCTGCCTCTCACATCTGCCAGCATGTGGGAGGTTACTCTGGGGAGAGAGATGGGTAAAGCGTGGCCTCAGCTTTTTTTAGAAAAGGAAAGAAGGTGGGCAGGGCTTAGTTCCCTGGAACACTCATGGCTCTGTCCTGCTCTGTGGCACTTTCAGGCTACCTGGTGTTTCACATGGACCCTGTTTCAACTCACTGGCTTTAAAGCAGTTATGTCACACATGGCAGCATTTCACTGCTTGCAAACCGAGCTGCTCAGAGCAAACGTGTGCTGCTAAAAAAGAATGTCACTTATGAACAGCTAAGGGATTGGCCAGTTGCCAAAAGCAGGTGGGTGTAAATCAGCTTGTCTCCACTGGCTTTAATGGAGAAAGGCTGATGGACACTGATGCAATAGCTGCACCCTCTAACTTTCCAAAATCCAGGTCCCCCTTGCCAAAGCATCTTTAAACACCAAGGTTGTTTGAGAAGCCCTACAGCTTCAAGAAGAAATTTCCACTACTCCTCTCCTTCAGCATAAATCTGCAGTCTGAAGACACAGCAAAACAGAGAGAGGGGCAAGCACCATTGCTGAGACCCCACCCTAAAAGGCCACCAAACTTGGCAGGCACAATTTGTCCTTGGTGAAGCCAACACAGGGGGTTTGGAACTAGATGATGATCTAGGTCACTTCCAACCCAAACCATTCTATGATTCTGTATGTTGGTTGCCACTAAAATGCCTACAGCAACTGCTTGTGTCCTCTCTGAGGAGAAAAGCATAGTCAACATTCCCAGCCTTTCACTAGCTCTTAGCACCAGTTGCAAGGGCAGCTCCTCAACATGCCTTGTCTGCAGCTAGGACCACCGGTTCCTCCTGGTGTCCATCAAGACACAGGGGTACAACTGCCCTGCTCTCCAATCATCCCCAGCAAGACAAGCCAAATGGTCAGATTCTGGTCCAAGTGGCTCTCCTTCAACAGGTAACAGGACTAACCACTTTACACACTAGCATTGGTTTATTCTCTTTTCATTAATGACCTAATGACCTGGAGCTCTTCAAGACCCAAACTGTGCTGATTGTTCAGCTCATTTGTGTCAACACAATGCCAGTGAAATCCATGGAGTTCTCTCCATCATCACCACTGTGTCCCAGAGCAAACCCTGGCTTCCTTCTCAGTTACACTATGCTGGGACGTCCTAAGCCCAACTACTTTTGCTCTTGTTCTGATGTAAATCAGCAGTGACATTTTGAAACCAAGGGAGTCTGACTTTCCCTTACACTACCATTACAGTGCTGACGTCAGTGGAGCAACTTCAGATTTATGCTTCTGTCATTGAGAAAGGAATTAGAACTAACTGATTTACACCACTGTAGAACTGATGTGCAAGGGGAACTGGGTTTGCTGCACACAGTGCTGTCCAAGCACTGATGGAAGACAGGGCTAGCTACCCAAATAACGGCATAATCTGAACAATCCTTATTTATGGTCTCTGAATGTGTGCGTGCACGTAGGAAAGAGGTTTGGAAGATGGCAATTAAAATAAACAGCAGATCATTTCTCCTAAACATCTGCCTCGTAAAAGCAGAAAATCAGATGTTGCCCTGGAACGTGTGCTATTTGCTGTGCTGAGTAACACAGAGGGAGCACAGCTCGCCTGACCTCTTCCAACATTTCCTCTGCCCTGGGATCTGAATTCCTCAGGGTTCACAAGACAAGACATAATATTCAAAACAGAAGTTGGCTGAAGAAACCTTGCAGCCTCTGGTATTGACCAGTGCCTGTTCACCTGTGGGAAGCTTGGATTTGCTGACCAGACAAACACAACGAGAGGGATGGACCACCTGCATCCCACAAAGCAAGGGATGTGTGGAGACAGGCCACATGCATTCATCTTGCTCACTACACAGTCAGATGGGTATCACTAATTTACATGCCCTTATTTTGCTTCAGTACAGCCCTGGAAGAGGTGGAAGACTTAAAATGAAATCACTTTTGGTCGTTATTCATAATACATCCCAGGCTCAAGGGCAGCCATTCTGCAGGGCAAAGATCTAATGAGAAAGTAAAAATGACCTTTTCAATCAACAGCAATGAACTATTGCCCACACAGTCACAGTGGGACTGTGAAATGCCTCCGAAGGGACATTTCACAAGGGTCAAGGAAAGGATGAAGAGTGAAAAAATTCCCTCCCTGGCCCTCAGCTGCATATTGACAGTAGATTGTTTTAGTGGTTTGCTAAGTGGTTTTGTAAATCTTTGAAGACTTGCTTCACTTAATTTGAGACACATACACTGTGGAAATCTCTGTCTGAGCTACTTGTCCAGAAAAATGGGCTCTTCCAGGAGCCCAGTCCTCAGACTAATGTAGCTATCCACAAAGCAGCTGAGCAGCTCTTTCCCCAAGCGTCAGCTGGGTCAGGATGGAGTGAGGGCAGATCAAAATGGGGTTTCACTCTGTAGCCTTCCTGGACTCCGGGCAAAAGGACATTCTGTCAGCCTTGCATTGCACAGGCTCTACATCTAAATGGTACATGACAGGTTGCTGAAACATGATAAAATAGCCAGTTTCCAATGAGAGACTGAAGAGACAGGAAGAGAAAGAGGGGAGAACCTGTAAACAACCCATGCCAATCTCTACTAGGCTGTTTCAGCAACCTGTCATGTACCATTTGCCAAAAAATCTTCCTATAAACTTTAAATAGCATATGCTAAAAGTGCAGAGTGTAAAAAGAGTCCTCTAGGGTACAACATGAAACGAAGCATCAGTTGGTTCTTCACGGATCAAGGTAAAACAAGAACCAGTTAATGAGTGATAAGAAGCTGAGGTAAACATAAGGGCACAAGGAACCCCACAGTGTGCCAATCCCAGAGTTAGGCTACTTTATGACCAAGCTTACTTAAGGAAGGAAAAAATTATGTTTCAGCCCTTTTAGTTTGCTGCAACCCAAGCCTGTGCTTTAGGGCATCTCTGTACTTGGGCGTATGAAATTATGTTCTGAGTGACCCATGGTGACACTACTTGTTCTGCTGCAGGGCTCTGACACAGCAGCTTTTCTCCATAGAGTTCATCCATGACCCCTAGGCACCAGTCACAGCCTTGGGAATGCCTGGCAGTGCCTCTGAGCACTTCATAGTGCATCCATCAGCTCAGCAGTGGTATTTCTTTCCTGTAAATTTCCCCTGGACCAGTCTGTGCTTATTTTATATTCCTTTTCCATAAGATCTCCTACAGGACAGGGATCCAGCAGCCAATGCAACAAAGCCAAACTTTGATACAGCTTCCCAATTAGTGTCAGCCCTTAGCACATGTCCAGCCAGACACCAGTTTAACCGCACATCTCCACTTGTTGGTTGTGGTATCAAAGTCCTCTGAGGACCTTAAGTCCTCTTTGTCCTTTATTACCAGTTGAAGAACAGAAATCTCTTACCACTAGGGTATCATTCAAATCTGCCAGAGACTTGATGAAGACCATTGGCTCTTTAATTGATGCAGATGGCAGTCGCATCTCTAGACCCCAAATTTTCATTTACTTTACTGTCCTCATCAAAGTCTAGGTTTGAAGGACTTCTTTTTTTTCTGGGCATCCAAGTAACTCTGGAAAGTAGCCAGAATGTGAAACAGCTGCAAAGCAACAGGATTTTAAATGCTGTGTTATCTTATTTCTCTCTTGTTTGCTTGCCTAACATTTCTGAGGAGGCTGTTCATTTCTTGTTTATTTTTGGGGAAGTGAGAGGGACATGGTTTGTGTTGCTTTTTTTGATCATTGAACAGATTGAAGGTAGTTCCCAATAGGGCAACAATTGTCTTTGAAACTATTAAATAAAACTGTAAAATCCTGCAATCCTCCAGCAGGAGCTCTTGACTGCTGGAGAGCTGGGAGCATTGTGTAATGCTTTGCTCAGGTTTTATGTTTTTTGGCAAATACAGATTTTCCTCCCTGTGTTTTCCTGACAACAGCGCAACACGCCAGGACATGTCCTGCTCTTGTGCACTCAACCCTTTGCAGGTGATAGACTTCATTTAAATGGGATATTAACTGTCAGTGCAAGTGGGAGGACTATAGAAAGGGAAGATACTTTTGGAAGCCTAAATGGAAGAGGTTCACTCTGAAACATGAGCTACTGCATGTACACATGATGTAAGTGTAAAATACCCTGTATGCGGGACCTCACTATGCTCTCGAGGTACAGAAGATTGATTTCATGACTACACAAAACCCACATCCTTGTGATGCTCTGCAAACCTCAAATTATCACAGAGGTGGCCCTGCAGGCCAGATACTGCAGGAAATGCTTTTGTCTGGGTTTGTGACATACTGCCATCTTCTCTCCTTGGTATGATGCCAGCACAGTTTAGACTTGTCCTTAAACTGGGCTTGCACCCAGTCTCCTGTGCAGTTGTTTCAACTCATACAGACTTAAACCCAAACAAAATAAGTTACAATGAGCAAAACATCATCCATTTATGCTTTGCTGTGAGCTTCTGTGATGCTGCTGTGGTTCCTTCAAGAGGAAGCAAGAGACTGTGAGACACAGAGGCTGTTCTCCCTCCCTCCATCTCTCACGTGCAGCTCTGCCACTGCCTCTCTCGCAGGCACCATTCCCAGTGCGGACGATCTCTGATCCCAAGGGCATAAGTGGAATGGCCTCACATGTGGGAAATGGTCTACAACCTAGTCCCTTATCCTCAGGCAGCCTCCAAACCTCACGCCAGGGGCCAGTAAGCATGCAGGGAGGCTGAATGAGACATTTCATCCAGACTTATTCATTGCCATGCCCCACTGAGCTGCATTTGCCTGTTTGCACCAATGCAAAATTATTTCCCTTGTTTTCAAAATTGTGTGTTTTATCTGCTGACCTCAAAACAGTTATCTCTCCCTCCCAGGAGATAAAGGTTAGGATCTAAGCATGGTTGCTTAGAAAGCCAGAGCCACTAGTAATACAAGTCTGGTTTTCAAATCTCTAACCCTCAGCCAACTCTCTGTGCAGCTCTAACATCCCCCTGGTGAAGGTGTGAGTTAACACTACTGCTAGTTTATGACTAACATGACTAATGAGGTAACGTGGATACTAGTTTAGACTCAGAGACATTGCAGATGCCATTTCACCCACAAATAAAATTATTTATTCAAATCAATCCATTATTTTCCCTTAGAAGAACTTATTCTCCAAAATTGCCATCTTGGAATTTGGACATGGCAAAGAGGACAAGGGACAGGGCTGCAGCTGCCTATGAGAGGCGATTGTGGGAGAAATTCAGTTCTTGCAATTTCAAATCCCACCATCTTGTTACACAAATTCATATTTGGCAAAAGGATCCAGGCCATGGGACAGCTGCTCCTAAGTATTACTTTGGTGATGTATTTTTAAGCATCACCACTTGGGAGGGAAGGAGGAAGAAGCCATCAGTTTCTGTTCGGCTTCCATCCTCCTGGAGGAGGACAGCACCTGGAGATGTGGAAATATCTGAGGCTCTGCCCAGGACAGATTGGGTTCGTTCAGGAGCTCAGGCTGCCTTTTAGCCAGACTGTGGCAGGTGCTCAGAGCAAATGGGAAGCTTCTCTAATGAATGGGAATCAAAGCAGAAAGAGAAACTGGTGAAATACTAAGGCTGCAGCAAGGCAGGAAGTGCTATCTCTTCTCAGGAGTGGTTACAGGGCTCTTAAAGGTCAAGGTTTCTTTTTTAGAGGCTAAATTTTGACAACAATTGACTTGGTGAGGTATTGCTTCTGTCACTGGGAAGTAAGAGATGTGGTGATGCCCCCTGGGATGGTCAATGGTAGCTTGAAAACTTGACACTGGCATGAACATTAATGAACAGAAAGGAGCAGACAAAGAGAACAGGGGAAGACGAATGAGGAAGGAAAGAGAAAACAACAAAAAAAAGGTAAAAAAAGAAAAGCCACATTTTTTGAGGCTGACTTTGGGGACCCATACAGTTTGCAAGGGCTTGGGGAAAGGCAGTTGTGTAAGCATAAGTGATCCAGCACAAAGAAACCATCTGGAGAGTTCTTTCCCTCTGGTGACAGCAGCAACTCTGACTAACAGAGTACTTAAACAACACAAAGGCAGTATAAACAGCAAGGCCATCCCTATCACAGGTCACAGCCCCTTCTCCATAGCCATGCTGGGCAGTGACTGTCCTGAAGAACATGCATGGCTCTGGGGAGGGTGGAGGTGGCATTAACCCTCTCTAAGCTGGCATCCTCCCTAACCAGCACAGGGCACAGCATAAAGCAGCTCTCTCCCATGCTCGGGGCTCTCGGCTTGTTTTGTCCGCAGACAGAGTTTCTGACATCTGTTTCCTAAGACTAAAAAAGGCTGGAGCCTCCTGAGCAAGTGGCCTGCTCTCATCCAGCTCTCATCAGAAAGTGATGCTGAATTTGGCAAAGCCATGCATAACTGCAGAGCACACCACTGAAACAGGACCTGGGGCAGGCGGGTTCCCTCATCATGCTCTTTCCCACCTAAGAACAAGCAGAGAGTCTTATTTGAATAACTGGGCAGCATGTTATGCCCCTCAGACATTCTACCCTTAGACTTTCTGAACTGCCCACATGCATGGCTTCAGCATAGGGCATCTCTCAGCACTCCTTCCCAACTCCTCCTCACGGTACTTAATCTAATAAAGAACAAACCTATTTTTCACCTCTCTCAAGAGTAAGCCAAGAGCAAACACATTCATTTTATCCTGCATATGCTGAAGTCACACAAACAACTTCAAGGAGAGTCTAAGTGGCAATTATCTTCAACAATACGGTTATATCATCAGTGCTTGGAGTACACTGCTCTTGAGAAGTCCCACAGCTCTGTCATCCCATTAAATCAGTGGCAATTGTATTAGAAATACATAACTGTGTGGGCAGGGAGAGGGATGAAACCCTGGTCATCCTTCATTTCTATCACCTTGTGCAACAAATCTCCAGTAACTTTCTCAAAAGCAGCTCTGGAACTTTAGTCCTATTTTCAAAATTGTCTTGGGTAATCATTCACTTGTAGATGAGTAGATATTACTTTATAGAGTAAGTTTGATTCTTTTTCCCTTATCCTACTCACCCACATCAAAGGATGCGAAGGCACAGAAGTTTGTGCCAGGGCTGATAATTACTCACAGGGTTTACAGGACTAAAGCTGTGTGGAAAAAGCTCAGCCTCACACAGCCCAGTTCACACTATGCTGTGATTTCCTTCATCAAAGCGAAGCAAAGGCTGCCCCAGCAGCAGCTGGCACCCCGAGGTGCTGCATGGGGCTGATGGTATCATGGGTAGACACCACACAGCCTGGCAGCGTGCAGCAACCCAGTTCTGCAGCACCAACAGCATGAAGGCAACAACCAGGAATCCATGGGTGGAGTGGGCATTGCACCTGGGTAAATACAAACCCAGCAATTAGGCCTGTTTTCCCAGAGCCTGGCTTCAAGCTGGCAATTGCACAGCAGCCCTCAGGGGCTTTTCTGCTTTGCTCTCTGGCAAGCACCTTCTTCAGTGAGTGAGCAAATGGTTGGCATCTGCTGGGGAGATATAAAAAGACTTCCCTGTGAGGTGGAGCTCAGCTTGTTGATGATCTCATGGTTTCAGTCATGGTGAGCTGCTGCACTTGATGGATGCACACTTTCCTCCAGTGCCGCTGCCCTTGCCCTCCTTCATCAGCAGCTGCTTCTGTCTCCAGCTGAGGTTTCAGCCAGGAAGGCTGGGATTGCCTAATCCATCCCTTCCAGTGCAAATCTCAGTTGGACACAACACACCAGCAAGACCCATCCTCCCAGCCCACAGAAAGGGGGCTAGGAGTGAGACAACCCTTGCAGAAGTTAACCAAAAGAGAGGAAAAACCCAGCAAAACCTCTCCAGGAACACACAGAAATGGCAGGTGCAGAATGTTAAAGGGACACCAGGTCCTCATTTCAGTGATTTGTTTACTGTAATTTTCCTCTCTTTAGGAAGGGCCAAATCTTACCTCACAGCATCATGACCCTGCAGGAATCAGACGCTGTGCTGTGAAGTCCAGCTGAAACCTGAAACCCTGTTTAAAAATGGATGGTCCATCTGCAGGAATGACAGCCCTGGTATTTACGAGGGGTTCAAGTAACCCTCTGATGGTCTGATATGGAAGGTCTTTCAAGTTTACTATATTTTAAATCAGTTGGATAATTATGACAACACTGAAATCTGCAGGTCTCCAACCTCTTATTGGACAGTAACCAGCAGCTACATAACGTTGTCTGATCCCTCTACATTTGAACCTGTCATACAACAACAGCAAGAGGACAGAGCAGCATTGAAGATCACAGGAGTTTCCAACAGTGTGATGAAATGGCCAATAAAGAACCGATGATGTGCAATGAAAGAGTAGTTCCTGTGGCACTGGAATCCATCCTTTAGGAGTCTGTGTGGAAATCATAACTTTTTCTCGAGCTTTTCATAAATTACTGGAAGTCAAATGTTAAGAACTTCCACGCGAAGAAGACAAAAAGTGGGGTGGTTGAGATGTACCCATATATTCTGCTCTATTATTCTCTCCTCAAAAGCTGGTCCAGCCAGCCCTTTAATCTCTCAGCAGCTCACCTCTAAATTGCTGCTATTATTAACAACTAAGTGCGTGTTATTTGAATGGCCACACTTTGTAGGAGCTGTGGATGGGGATGCCTGCCGTGAGCTTCATGGCACCAGCAGGGGGTGAGTGGTGCAGGCAGGGCCCCGGCTTGTCTCAGCTGTCCCCTTGCACAGAGAGCTCAGAAGGAAGGATCAAAACAGAATAACTGTGAGCAAAGTGGCAAAATCAAGGGGACACAGGCATAGGAAAGGGGTGTCCCAAACTCTTCTGTCCAGGGAAGAGGTGAGCACATCACCCTGCACAGGGCAAACACAGCATGAAAAACTTTGGTGTGACTTCTGAGCATAATATATCCATCTCTATGTTTACATGATAGCAAGGAATCCTCCAGAAATGTACAAGCTGACCTAACAGGTCTAGTCTCTATTAGTCATTTGCTTGTAACAACCAACTCCTGTCTAAAATCACTGGTGATTTCCTTAGGGAAAGCCATAGCTTGGACCTGGCTTTGTTGATGCTATAATATAGCATGTGTGCAGAAGAGTACCATCAGCAT
Organism: Apus apus; assembly: GCF_020740795.1. Classification (NCBI taxonomy): domain Eukaryota; kingdom Metazoa; phylum Chordata; class Aves; order Apodiformes; family Apodidae; genus Apus; species Apus apus. Next base: position 10,777,170 of record NC_067294.1, on the reverse strand, counting down.
CCTCTGACTGCTCTGAATGAACACATCAGTACCAAAGGCATCACTAGCATTCTCTGACTTCTCAGAACACCAGTGCCTGAGATGCAACTGCCTCCTTAGTCTGGCTTCTTATATCCTCACAGAGGAATGCAGCATCCCTGAATGAATCATGCAACAAGCAGGGCATAAGGAAGTTCTCTGTAAATACAACCTTTTTTGTCATCAGCTGAAGGAAGGAAATTTAATATGTCCTTAGGGTTAATGAAAACGGGAAGCTTTTATGGGGGATGCAATCACTTTAAGATTACGCAGGATGACTCAAGACTAACTGATAAATATAACACAAAATGGCTTTCTACTGCTACTAGGCAAGGGTTGCTCTCTTGGTGCACGGAGTTGCATCTTATCCTTTGGTGATCTAGCCCTGGTGTCACCTTCTCGGTGGTGAGGTGTAATGACCAAGTGGCAGTTGTCTTACAGAAAACCACACAGTACTGTAGATAAGCTCTGGTAAAGTAACAAAAGCATTTAATTGTTAAATGAAACTGGATCGGGCTGAGCTTCAGATTCCTGATGTAGAAGCCAAGAAATGAAAATACCTGACAGTTGCGAAGTACCTTCTCTGCAAACTCTCAGACAGGGCTTGCAGAGACATTGCCCTCTCAGGCTCCATTTTGCAGCCCAGAGCTGAGGCACCACCACGTGAGCTGAGCCACCACAGTGCAGACCTCAGTGCTCTCAATTTCTAATTTGGGTCCTGCAGCAGAGATCTTTGTCGCTGTAGAATAGGGTGGTATTTTCATGCTGTATTTCCTCCGGAGACTCAACAAGCACCTCTCACATAAAAGCTTTTCATTTCAGAGAGGATTGAGGTCTTGTGGAATCATGTACAAAGCCTGAACAAACATTTCAGCACTACCAAGTCCCGCGTGTTTCAGTAACAGCACAATCACTGCCCAGTGGGCAGTATAACCCAGCCTTTTCAGGGACGGCTACAGACACTGAAGACTGGGGGTATCTCCACATTACTCCAATGGCACCTTGCCCAGCAAGAAAACTCCAGCCTGGATCTGGACCATGGATAGGTTTACACTCCTCACAGGACCACGTCCTGCCTGTCCTGCTAGGTCCCACCTCGCTGCAGGAGGTCTGAACTGTCCATGGGGCACAGTGCAGCTGCGGGCTCCTCCGCATGTCCTTCAGGGCTGCTCAAGGCAAAACCATCTCAGCAAAGCAGCACTGATGCTAGCCACATGGCATGTGCTCCTGTTACCACAGGCACTGGAAATAGCATGGCCATAGCAAGGCAGGCCCCTTCACCATGCTGACAAGTGTGCACAGACATACCAGGAGAGATGAGCTATGCTGACCTGTCCCCTTCAAACCACAGCTGCTGGCCAGCATGTCTTGCACTGTGGAGACACCCCGAGACAATAAATAAAAAGCAAACTAAGAGCAGCAAAACTGGGAGCAATGCTGATGCCAAAGCCTGAGCAGCTTCCCTGGTGCCACCCAGGTACCCAACCCCTTCCTGCAGCTCTCCTTCTGGGAAAACCCATTCTCCCAACTTGCAACTTGCAGCTGCATCTCCCCCTTGTCACCAAGGCCATTGCCAGGGAGCTGGCTGCCCTGGTTTGTCTCCATACCTGACAGCCACGCTCAGTGCAGAGGCACCCATGCCTGCAGAATGACAGAAATGCCTGCTCCCCACCCTCCCTAATCATGCCTTGGCAGGCAGCAGAGCAGCCTCCGAGAAGGAAGTGAGTTTGCTGTTCATTTCAGAGGAAATCTTTGCTCTGCACAAAGCTTCAACAACTCGGGAAGGAACCTGGGGTCTGAGAGGAAATTGTGAATTACTGCTTTCTATAATCCTGCCTTGTGCCAAGGATTGGGAGGGGACTTTCCAAACACAGGCTTGACGTTGTGTCTCCTACAAGGAAGAGGAGGAAAAAGATGCTTCAGGTTGTAGGACTTAAATGCCCCAGCTCCCAAAGGAGAAGGATGGAAAATAAGGGAAATAAAGATAGTATATTAACATAGACAATATGTTTCAGGAAATGGATACTGGGCTTTCTTCATCTCTTGGCCCTCACTGGTTATCTCTGGGCACCTCTATATGTGGAGGCTCCTAATAAAAATTTTAAAAATGCACTTTTTTAAGTCACCTTCTAATTCTTTCAGTACTCGGAAGTTGAAAATCCCAGCTAATGACATCCAGAGAACAAGCAGGCACTCTGTCAGTATCCAAACTGAGATGCTGCTCTGCCCAGCTATGGCTTTTATTAAAAAAGCAATGCATTTGCACTGGCTGGAAGGGGAGATGGGAGAGAGCAATCATAAGCAAGACTGCAATGCACAGTACAGAGCAGGATCACCTCCATCCAAAAGGAAGGCACAGGACAGTCTGATGCTGTGGGCAATGCTGGAGAGAGGAGCACAACACCAGGGACATCCCTGCTCCTGCTCTGCTCCCCTGTGGGGGGGAGACCAGCACCATGTGGGACTGCTCTGCTGTGCCCCAGCAGTTGAGATGTGGCACTTTTCCTACACTGAAGGAAAACAAAACACCAAAGACAGAAACAATCCAGCTGTTTAAGGAGCATCTCAGGTTTGCAACAGGCATTTACTCCCATGACAAAATCCTTGGCTTTTCTTCCCACTCCAGCACTGCGAAGGAGCCATAAATTTGCTGTAATGAGCCTGCTGAAAGTTTTGGCTGGCAGAGGAGAATACCTGAGCAGCACAGCATGGGTGTGACATGCCCTGTGCCTTCTCCAGTGTCGGGCTAGGATGGGAGGTGACCAGGGAATGGCTTGACACTGCTGCCTTGTGCCCCCGGGGCCCTGAGACTGGCAGAGTGAAAAAGTGGCACCCAGGGCCAGGATTTGTTGGATTTTTGAGAGATAGAAGGATCAGCTGTCACTATTTCACTCATCTCCAGTGGAAATTGCCTCCACATCCCTTCATTAGGTCTGAATGTCAAGTCCCAGATTATTTACTCAGTCATCAGCAGGGACAGGGCTCTGCTCACTAACATAACTTGAACACCTAACTTGGGTCACTTCAATCCTTACTTGCAGTTTGCAGATGAAGCTTTTCTTTGCATACCAGTTGCTTGAAATGATCCAGCTCTTTCTCAGCATCCCCCATACCCTGGATAAATGAAAACCTACATAAGGCATTGAGGAGGGGAAGGAGACTGCTGAGCAGGCTCCCTTCCCTCTGAATTGCTCAGCTGAGGCAGTGCTCAACCACCACATGCCTTTATCTCTTGCTAGCCCTTTTGGTGAATTAGGTGCTTGTTCTGCCTCAGGTGGAAAAATTCCAGCTCCAATTTGTCACCACCTGGCATGGTCCCAATGCATGGTCACCTGGCTCAGCCCAGGTCTGAAGCTACCTGACACAGTGTGCTCTCACTGTGCTCATTGCTCAGGTGATTTGGGTTTAAACATGGCCCCACTGCCCTCTGCCAAGACCTGTCCCACCACCTGCCTGCTCCCTGCCCAGATCATCTTCACACAGTGCTGGCTTGCAAGGCTTCCAACACTGGCTCTGTCAGGCGGGAGGGAAGAGTAAATATTTGAGACAAAAATATTTGATGCCATTTACAGTTAAAAGTAGAAGGTTTTAATTTGGTTTGGTTTTCCCTTGCTCTTCCTGAAACTGGAACCCCACTGCAGGAGGTAGCATGGCACAAGGCAGAGGAGACCATCTTTAAAAATAAAACAACACTTACCTTCCTTGCTCTGGGAGCACAAATTAAGCTGGCCACTTGTCTTGGACAACTCCCCCAATGCTGGGAACATACTGTGCATGCATTGCCTCTCTAATGGCCATCCTCACTCACCCATGGTTCCCTAGCAATTCTGCATCACTGAGAACTGCTCTCTGTCTCCTTTCATCCTGCTGCCTTCCTCCTTCCAGATCTGCTAAATCAAACTCATACTGCCTGAAAGAAGACAAGGAAACTAACGTAGGAGGGACAAGGCACCAGCCAGACTGTCTGCACTGAAATGCAGATACCCCACTGTTGTGGATTGTTTCTTCTCTTTCTGTAATCCCTTTTTACCTTCTCCCTCCTTTTCCATGGGATCCAGCCTCTTGCTTTCCAACTTTATTTTCCTGCTAGTGCTTAAGTTTTTATCTCACCTAGGACTGACTTCTCATCTCCATTTGTTTCTTTGTCATCTTTTTACTCTATTTGGGCTGTATTTAACTTTGCCTCTGTTCTTTGGTTGTCTCCATCTGTCCCTTTGACCATTCTCCATAGAGTTCTTCTCTTTTCATCACCAGTCTGTAGTGTGTTTATGATTTTAATGGCAGAGTTGATGGAAGAAAATATCCCTTGAAACCCCATCCTGCAGCCACCTGAGTCCCAGTGTGCTGCTCACCAGTGCCTTTTGTCTCCAGCACGGACGATGTGAGCCAGCTTGGCCTGAGACCAAACCCAAGCAGATGCCATGCTGGCACCCTCTCTTGGGATCCCTATAATGTCCAGGGGGGCATTGTGGACTGGCAGGGAGAGCTCACCATGTCCCTAGCCAGAACTTCTGCAGAGTCCCATGCTTTGCTTCAGACCAACAATTCTTTCCCCCCATCTCCATTTCTGTCTCTCCTGGCCAACATCCACAAGCCTCAAAATCACATTCCCCCAGCCCTGGCCTTGCTGCCACCGCCTCTGACTCTGAGGCTGGTCACACCACAGCTCTGCTCCCTGACCTTTCCTCTCTGGGAACAGCATGCACCCCTCGTCTCCCATCACTTAACCTCTCCTCCACTACCAAGCAAGGGGCAGCCCAGCCGGAGCAGCCTGGCATCCTGTCCCTCTCCCTGCCTCCTCCAGTCCAGCGTGGTGGCAGCCGGTGTGTCATCACCTCCTGCACAGGGAGAGATGTTCACAACTGTCCCTTACAGTCTGCTAGCAAATGTCAGCTGGGCCCTGCAAAGGAGGGGCTGGGATGGCAGCAGGAACAGCCTGTACATCGCTCTGCTGCCGGGCATGGGGAGATGTTCATTCAGGGCTGGGCGACTGCTGGAGGGGTTTCCATGCTATAAATAGGTATCCTGAGGATTCCCTTTTAAGAAGGGTCTTTCTCTGCAGCAGGGACAGAGAACCACACAGTCAGCTTTTAAATGAGCTGAAGAAATCATGCTACACAGTTACTGAGGAATGGCCTTCTGTCTCTGACTCACCAAATGCCTTCCTGTGGTTCTCCTCTCCAGTTTTCCTCCCATGAGTCTGCCCCCTACAGCTCCCTGCTGCCTCAGCAGCTGTGCTGAAGTGATCTGAATTAACTCCAATAGCTGTGGATTGTGACCTCCCCTTGGTGCCTTCCCTGCTTCCATACCTCTTACTGTACATACTTGTACTCTGTGCCTCTATGCCTGTATCTCAGCAGGCAACAGCAGGACCTCCAGGTTTGGGCAGGACTTGTCTTCATTGCCTCTCCACTGCCTCCACCACTGATGCTGCTGAGGGCCCTCTCTCCCATGGCAGGGAGTATGCTAACATTTCCATTGTGCAAAACTCTGGCAAGTTCACAAATTACTCCACTTTCATGAAACTGAAAAAAGACAGACATCTGTGCTTGCTGGGAAAAGACAAGAGAAGGGACATATCCGAGCCATAGCACTTCAAAGGGCTGGTCCTGGTGAAGAGCAGCCCCCTACCAGACCTCATCATAACCCAAAGCAAGCTGCCATTCAGGGTGAGACACTGCTCTGAGGTCTGTGGTAGAAAAATTGTCATGCTGAGTAACACCTACCCCTTCAGCCCAACCATGAAAGCATCTCTCATTCCTTCCCATCTTCCACACCAAAGATCTCTGTGATCTCTGTGACGCTCACCCTCCTACAAGCAGGCTTTCAAGATTATGCAGAATGTTGACTGAGTCCCTGTCACAACTGATTTCATAAGTTACCTTCCAGTTTACACCACTGCATCCGGCACTGCTGTCCAGCTCCATGAGAGCACAGGAAGAGAGTAACACACATCCCAGTGGAAAATCTGTGACCTGATGGTTTACAGCACAGACATCTTTTATATTTGGCAAACTGGGTGGAAAGAGGTCCTGCTTGAATGGGGTTAACTTACATAGAGCCTTGCAAGGCCCCTGGGAAGGCACAGCAGCAGGAAAGGCATTGCAGGGCCCAGTACCACAAATCCCCCTGGAAGACCATCCTAGATCCCAGCCCAGAAGGTCAACATTTCTCTGTATCAAACTGCTGGGCTGCTACGAGGGTGTTTCTCATCTGAGCAGCGGGGAACTGTTTCTTTCTTTTCTAACTCCAAAGCTGTTCTTTCAGCCCCTAACACTCAGCAACTCTGCACTCCAGCTTTTGAGCCCACCTTGTCTCTATGGAGAAGGTCCAATGCTTGGTCAGACTCGCAGGGTATGTGGATTACAATGAGGTACCAGAAAATATGTAGAGCCAAGGCTAATATACACTTATCTCAGCATCACTCTCTTGTACAAGACTGGCCACAGTGCTGACACTCTTCCCCTCTGAAATCACCAATAGCAACATCTTCTTATTTTGGTGAGACACAGACTAAGCAGAAGGCTGGAAGAGGAGGGTGACAGTCTACGCCTGACCCCACCCATTCCCAAGCAGGACAGCTGGGTCAGGAGAATAGAGAATAAGAACACATCTGAACAGTGAGAAAAGATTCCCCAGTGAACAGGTACCTATGCAGTTTCTCCACCCTGCTCTTCTGCACATAGATAGATATACTGGCATGTGCTCTGCTACATGCAGATACACTTCTTTTCTCTACTGTTTGTATTAGAAAATCAGCACCTCTCTCACTGAGCTGTTTGCTTCCAGAGCCAAGCATCAATAAACTCATCTAGGGCGTCTGATCCAGTTTTTCTAAGGAAAAACTGCCACATGTTTCCAGACATGAGTCCAACACAACAGGATGGGACTTTAAGGCTTTGGAGTAGGGACCCTGCAATCCCATAGATATTTTGGACTCTTTTTGAAGGCTTCTTCAAGTCTGCCTTTCCAATCTGCTGCCCACATGCTGCAGCCTATGGGATCTCCATCCAACAGCCACTAAGGAGTGTAATGTCCTGCCAGGCACCCATCATGGTAGGCACCATTAGATCTGATACCAGTGGGCCTGGGAGGCAGGAAGAGCTTTGGGGAGTGATAAGAATTGTGGTTCTTGCTTGAGCTGATGGCTGCAAGATATCAAGATGAGGACAGTCCCCACCCTAGGAGGAACAAGTATTTCCTTCAGCCAGATAAAAAAAAAAAATATTATGGAGGGATTTTTCACACTCCCATACACTTAAGAGGAAATAATATTTACATGAGGGAGAAAGGACTTGGCAGGGACTTCCCAGAGGCCATTTGCTGTTTATACATTTCTCAGGACTGGGCTGGGGCTGCAAAGCTCAGTGGTGGAGCCTGAACCTCCCCTCCCCCCAGGCCACTGAGGAGGTGGTGTGAGTGGGGAGCTGTGTTCAGCTGTCTCTAGGGCTGGTGAGAGATCCTCTTGCCATTGCTCCTGTTGAGTACACCTGCAATTAAGTCATGTCTGTGAGCCTGCAAGTAGCCCTGACAGCAGCTGCTGTGGTTTCCTAATGCCTTTCCTTTGGCATGGCTGGAGGACCAGAGCCAGGAGGGGCTGCTGGGAGCCTCAGGGCAATCAGCAAAGGTGCTGTGAAGTAGAGACTGGGCTCTAAGCATCTCTTACTGAACATCTCATTTAAAACGGCTTGGGGACAGCTGAGGCTCCTCCCCACAGATGCTGAAGGTTCTCACTCAAATTCTCTCTTCAGGACTCTTGCAGTCAGCAACAGCTGGTATTTCTAGCTGGGGCTCTCTGTGCTTTGAAAGCACAAAGTTACAAACCCATAAATTATAATTTGGGCATCTGACATGTTTTGGAAGTGCCTGGTGTAATCCCTCCCTATCCAAGCTGAACAATGACTTCCCACTGCTGTTTCTGGAAAGGAAAAGCCTCAAAATGTGCAGGGCACATGCTGGCCTCTGCTGCCAAGACTTTCATCATGGTCTTAAGTGGCATAAAGAATGCAAAATACTTCTAATTGCAACACACTGGGCTGGGATCCTGCTTGACATGGACTGTGCTCTTTCTTCACCCCACCTGAAGCAGTAAGAGCACCAGGACAACAAGGCTGGGCAACAGACAACAGGCCAGGAGACTAGGACACTTTTCCAAAGATCCCCCCAGATGCTTTTCCAATGCATAGAAGGAGATACAGCAACCTGGGACAGACAGAAGTGACCTACTACACTCTGCTCCTGTGAAGTGTGGGGAGGGCTTGCTTCTGGGCCAGAGCAGGAACAGCAGTGGGCTTTACAGCCAAGCCTTGCATACATTTTGAAGTCTATGTACCACTTCCTTGAAGTGAAAGTACCTTTCCCATCCCAACAGTCTCTGCACTGGACATCTGTGTTTCCTCCCAGTTCCAGGGAATGCTGGCACTTGTCACCAGCAACAGAGGATTAAAGCCCCCAGCTGTGCTGATCCACATTTCTGCAGCAGCCCTACTCTGCCATGGCAGCACAGGAGTCATCCAAGACTGCCACTGTTTCAAGTCCAAACAGGCAGAAGAGCAGGTGAAGCTTTAAAAACCACTTTGCCTGCAAACAATGACATAAGAGCTGAAAACCAGAGAAGCCCTTTTATGGTGAGCTGCTGAGCACCTACCACTGCCTCACCCTTTCCAGGGCTCAAAGTGCTGCATAAACTAATGAAATTTCCATCCACTGGAGGAGGTTGTGTGTGACTCCCGCCCCAGCACCAGGATATCCAGGCAGTGGTTTGGCTTTTTTTTTATGAGCCCTGAAGGATTCACTAGAAGAATCTTGGAGAGTACTGGGGAAATAGAGCCAGCAAAACAGCTTTGAGCAAGGACACTTGACTACACGCATACCATAAATACTCTTTATTTAAACACAATGTCAATCTAGGACCTGCAATAAATACTCAAACTTTTGAACATACAGATCTTCATCTATGTATCTACTAAGCACAGCAAAGCATCTGTACATTTCCTTGTTTATATACATATCTATATATCATTGTATATAGATAACAAAGAGATACATACAACATATATCTAAATATATATGCACTTGTGTAAAAGTGACCTTACCAAGGACAGTAAACAAGTAAAGATTTCCCAATTCATGCTCACAGCTACTGGCAATATTGCACCAAAATTCAGTTGTATGCTCCTGCCATTGGGAGGCTGAGAAAACAGGAGCAAAACTGAAATTGCATGCACAGAAAAGCAGCAAATCCACTTTTTTAATTATTTTTTTTTCTTCATTACTTCAATATAAAATATTTTATTTGTTATTTTCATTCACATTTGTAGAGCCTCAGTGCTCCCTGAAACACTCTGCTTGATTCATCACCCTTGCTTACACACAATTCCACTGCCAAATCCAGGTGTATCAGGATTGTGTCCTGCTCTTACAACATATACAAGGGGAGGTCACCTTCCAAGCTCTGTGTAAACTCCAGTTTTGAGTGTGCACATGTGCACTGCTCTGTCTAGACCCAGGCTGTGTTACTAAGACCCCAGGGGAGTGTTTGTGCTCCCAGCTGAGCTGGCTGTACTTTGTCCAGCAAGCAGACAAACACAAACCTCAGTCCTCCTACTGAGGGAGGGGTTGTGCCACAGGATCTGCCTGTCCCACCAGCTGCAGCTTGGGCCCATGAGGAACAACTTGCAGCACATCTCCCAAGAGGCAGAGCTGGGTGAGATATTGCTGCCCTACACTGTAAGATGACAAAAAGCACCTAGAGGTCCCAACGGGTGCCCAGTGCAGCTGGTCACCCCACAGGAATGCCTCTGATAAGAGGTTGTAGTTACCCCAGCTGCCAAATGAGTGTCCTCATGGCCTGGGATGTGTGTTCATTGCAAAATGTTCTCTTTGCCCCTAGGAAGAAAGGTTAGGACTAATGCTTGCTTTCAAAATAGTTCCAATAAAAGAATAACAAGAGGAAGAAATGCTTGGGCTGCTGGATTCAAGTCTCAGAAAGTGCTAAGCTTTCACACTGAAGGAGGCTTTGTTGGACAGGGAGGAGATGTCAAGGAGTGGCTGCAGTCCTGCTTGCAGACCTGGGAAACCAAGCAGAAGTGTAAAAACAATGATAAAAGGAGTCTTAATCCTTGAAAAACACTAGTCTCAGGGAGCCTGGGGCAACACCACCTCTCTGCTGCAAACATCCAACATCCAAGGCCAGGTAAGCTTTTCAAAACAGACCTTGCTCATCTGAACCTGAAGAACCACCCCGGGTACTGCAAAACTGAAACACTGGCACTGACACTGTTGTAAAAGTTAAAAGTTGTGGGTCGGCAAAGGTATGAGATGCTTCACCAGGGCTGGATGGTACTGCAGAGGCAGCTGGGGAGGGGGAAGACTGGGATGGTGAGCACACCACCAGGCACCTTCCCTGGCTCCCCCCTTCCACCCTCTCTGCCCTGGGACACAGCTAGGTACTGCCACAGGCAGTCAGGAAATCTTTGCTTCCCTGCTGCTTTTAGATGCATGGCACTGTCTTCTGACAGAGAGCAGAGAAGGGAACATGCAAGACAGAAGATTCTCCCTCCTGCCAGAGGAATGAACATGCTCATAAACCCATCTCCTTGGGAAATGGATTCACCATACCAGTGAAAACAAACACTGAGAGGCAGAGGACTGGCAAAGGGAGGGGAACAAAAGCCTTTCCCTGAGCCTGTGAGAGTGTTTGAGACTCCTGGCAGCAGAAGGACTGTAATACCAGAAGGGCAAGAGATGCTGGGAGATAGATCACAGCTTGCTGTTTACTCCTAGCAAGCACTTTGATACTCTTCCCTCTATGGCAAAAGACATGACCCTTATAGTAAATAAATACATAAATAAGCCCTTTGGAAAGCACAGTGGCTGTGACAGGGGAGAGCTGAAGAGCACGTTGTGTGCCTGCTCATACATCCGCCTGCTCTCCAGAGGACCTGGGTTCTCCTTTCTATATTACTAATCCTTAGTCTATTTTCAAACAATGGGGGGCATTTGGTAACTTAAGTCTTGTCCTTCTCTGTCTGCTGTACCCACTGCCTAGTGGTGTCCTTAGGCCAGGGTCCCACCTTCACCTGAACCCCAGGGAAGGCCACCAGGCATGGACCTGGCTCCACAGGTGAGGTCAAGCTTCATGTACCCACCCTGATGCCCCACAGCAACATGGTGTGCACTGACAGGCAATACTGCACATTAGGAATTGCTGAACAATCTGGGATATGAAGTGCTTTGGGAATATCCATTTCTCAAGTGATGTTCAAGCTGAGCTGCAAGTGGGGATCTGCACCCAGATCCTGTCCCACCCACCAGCTCCCCTTGCATTTCCACACCTCCTCGGTGCCAGAGCAAGCAGCAGGTTATATTTCAAGGCTGGGGCTTCCCAGAAAGCAAAAGCTCTCCAGGAATGCTCCCAAGAGGCAAAGGACTGACATAACTCAGCAGGTCCCAATACTCTGCCCGTTTTGGAGGACAAAGCAAAGACAGTTCCTGAAGTGGAAACTACAGCTGCCCAAATCACAAGCAGGACCTATGGCAAGGACAGTATTTTGTAACAACACAAAAGCTGTGTTTGTGAAGCTCAGCTTGGCTAAGACTTCAAAACCAATAACAATCTTTTTGGCCAAAGTAGCCAAAAGCAATGAATGTACAGCAAAGCTCCAGTTAGCCCTATGCACTGACACCCAGGGGGTGGGCAGTATCTCACACGTGCTCTACCCACCTTGCTGGCAGTACAGCCTGCTCTGTTTGCAATAACAGTTTGGTATTTTGTCACAGTGATTTTCCTATCAGATGTATTTAACCTGAGCCAGCTCCTGCTAGTGTAAAAACCCTAAGTACCCTAAAATCAATTTAATCAGCTAGTGTTCTGACTTCAGTGCTCCATTTTTAAGTGCCTGGTGTATAGACATATATTTATATAAATCCATCTTTTTATTATTAAATATTTTATCAGTCCAAAGGATTCCCTTACATATCTTTTCTTTTTCAACCATGGATCAGGAAAAGTTTGTCAGGTTCTGCTTTGGCGTTGCTTTATTTTTCCTCCAATATTTCTGTCTTTTGATTCCAGCTGCCCCTACCACCACACTGTTCATATTTCACCAGTTTTACTAACATTGCCTCAGTAGAAACAAATCAGTTATTCAACACTCAGACTTCATCACAAGCCTGATGTTTCCTAACATTGTAACTAAGCATTGCAGTACTGAGGTCAGCTTCCCAGTGCAATCAGTCCAACATCCCCTGCCTCTGGATGCTGTAGTGGTTCTGCAATTATCCACTTGCTCATCTCTCAGCTTTGGCTACATACAGCAGCAACATCTGAAGTATGAACATAGCCAGCCAAAGAAATAGTGCCACTGTTTGGACAACAAAGTCCTGGTGTGTTACTGACATGCAGATAATTCATTATAGTAAAAATACAAACAGCAACTGAAATGTGGAACTGGATTTATCTGTGCTGGAGGCTCCTACCCCCAAGCCAGTGTGTATTTGGCTGCTGCAGACTGGCCTGGCCCCCCAGTCAGTCACTGGGAGACACTTCCTACCTTGGTGCCCTGCCTACCTGCTAGCTAACCTATGCTGCCCCTGGGTGTTGCAAAATACAGCAAGTGACTGGTGAGATTAAAAACGCAGGGGACAGAACACAGGAGATACCGATAGCTACAATTAAGAGGTTAATTTTCACTTACTCCAAATGCTACATAATAACAATCATGGCCGGAGCTACAGTGCATCTCTAGCCCCAGTGCCTGTACTCACACCGACAAGACGGCGCTCCGGCCTCTCGCATTTCAGCCCTTGTACATCATGAAGCAAACAGCACCTGACTGCCAGTCCCGATCCTGGGTCTCCCCCTGCTCCTACAGCCTGTTAATGTTTATCTAAGGAGCAAATTATTTTGGCAACCTGAGACCTCGCACAGCGCACCGTGCCATCACACCCCGCCTTGGTTCAAGTGGCTCAGGGGGCTTCGGGTACCGCTGAGAGCCCACCAAGGCAGTGGGGGAGGGCAGTGACAGGCGCAGGCAGCAAAGCAGGCAGCGAGAGGCAGGAGGGGAGGGCTCTGGGGCACACTCCCTACCTCTGCTGTAGTGCTGAGCTCGAAAGGCTGCGAGCGGAGCTGAGCCAGCACCCGTCACTGGGCTAGAGGAGGAGAGAGCTCTTACAGCTGATCCTCGTTCCCAGCAACCTTTCCAAGCAGGATCAAGATCGTTTTGGGAAATAAGGAAGCACTAGGAGTTTTCAGACCCCAGCCCCACAAAAGCCAGGTGGGGATTTTACCGCGAGGGGTGTGAAAGCTCGAAGAGCAGTTTGTCGCTGCGCTGCACGTTGCAGAAGCCGCAGCAGAGATCAGAAGCAATTCCCACACTCCTTCCCCAGCTCCCCCTGCACTGCCATTCCAGGGGGAATTCCCCTTCATCATTGCCCGGGGCAGCCCCTTTAGGCACCAGCGCTTGGGTGCTTCAGAGCACCCGTGAGAAGCAGGACCAAACGGGGACTGCAAAGAGGTGTCGGCAGCAGAAGCCCTGCTCCACTCTCCCTCCGACTCCGACCTCCCCAGCTCCCTTGCAGCGCTGCCCAAAGCTCCTCTGCCGCCTGCAGCGGGGGGTGACACCCCATGGGGACTCAGCTCCGGGTCACCTCGAGTAGCTGGTCACCCCACCGATCTGCAAAGCCAACTCTGCCGGGAACCCACCGATCCCCAAACTGACCGCAACACGTCCCCAACAGCAGCACGAGCAAAATTCCCGCGGTGCAGGGAAGGTATGTGGAATTGCGGGGAGTGCGGGGAAAGAGACCCACACACACTCAGTGACCCCGAGCATCTCCTCTCAGGTCACCAAGGCCCCTTGGACCGCCCATAGGTCCCGTCAGCACCGTTGCTCCCCACGACTCCCGAGCGTTCTTGAAAAAAACGCGCACTTGCACATCCTCTCGGTCCAGCCTTTCACGCAGCACCCGCAGGTGAAGAGAACGAGGGGAGGGGGGGGCAACTCCACTTCCCACCCCGATTGCCTCTTTGCGCCAGGTAAGGACTTGCAGAGAGCAAGCCGGGGGCAGCAGTGCCACCTCTGTCCCCGTTCCGTGGCGTCCCTCAGCCCACACCTGCCTGCCCGTGTCTGCCGCCCCCTGACAGCCCTGCGCGCCCGCCGCCAGCTCTTGCAACCCGGGAACGAAATGCAAAGCTTGCCGCAGGGGAAAAACCTTCAACACGCAAACCAACCAACCTAGAGCCGTCCTGCGGCCAGGGCTGTGCTGCCAGTCTGCCACAGCAAACAAAACATCTCCCTTCCCACCTCCTCGGGCTCACTGTCATTCGAGACGAAGTTAAACAAACGGGGCAGCCAAAAAGCTTTGCTTGGAGCCTCAACAAAAAGATGGTCCGTGGCTGTAGCAGCATTTCACCCAACTTCTCAGTACCACATTCCTGAGTCCCACAGTCACAGTTTCACATTCTGGGCAAACCGTCCATTTATTTCTATTACTATTTCAGCAAAAAGTACTACAGCACTTGGAAAAAAAAACAACCAAACAAAAATCCATCAAATATTCCTTGTTTCTGGGCGTTGTTTAAACTGTCCCACTGACTGCGACAGCCGCGGATCCGACCCTGCCCTGCCCAGCCCCCGCTCCGACTCAGTCCCGCTCCTACCATCCCCTCCCCGGGGGTTTTGTCGCAGGTGCCACCTCCGCACAGTCCCCTGAACGGGTACAAACTGGCACCTGCGGGAGGAGTCCCACGGCCGCCGGCCCGGTTATGAGAAGGGACCCGGGGCAGACTCCCGCAGTTTCCCCCGGTCCCGCTCCCGCAGCCCCCGGCGGCTGCGAGCAGTGGGGTCCTGAGGTAGTTAACATCGGCTGCGGGCAGAAACTTCCTGCAGGGACGAGTTTTCTGCACAGCCTTAAATTAAGTACCCCCCACTGATGCTCCACGGCCCCTCAGTCATGCCTCTAAACAGGTAGAGGCAAGCAGCCCACCCGACCCTGCCTGTTTGCAGAAGGTTTGCTGAGTTTTGGGTTTCCTGCAGCCATTAGATTTTAGGTGTGCTCTAGATGACTGTTACTGCTATCTGCTCTGTTTCCCTTAGAGAAAAAGGTGCCTTTTAATAACAGAAGTGTGCCACACCAGAGCCCATCGCGTCCCAAAGCTACCCACAAGGCACAGTACCTTTGCAGTGCAAAAAATCCTCGGGGTGAGGGAAGGAGCCCTCTTCGCAGAGCAACTCGCGGGTTTTATCCGATGCCAGGGGGTAGCCGTTGTCCTCCTCGTTGTAGTCACTCCTGCCGTTGCTGTTGGAGTAGCCGTTGGCATACATCTTCAGGGCAGACCTGCGGAGGCAGAGGAGCTCCTGGAAGGCGTACCTGAAGTCCGGGCTCCGGCAGTAGATCAAAGGGTTGAAGGCAGAGTTGACATAGCCCAGCCAGTTCAAGAGGATGTACACGTACTTAGGTATGATGTCGTCCTGGATGACGTGCACAATGTTAACGATGAAGAAGGGCAGCCAACACAGGGTGAAGGTGCCCATGATGATGCCCAGAGTCTTGAGGGCCTTGTGCTCCTTCAAGAAGAACTTGGAGGAACGGCGGTGCCCAGCTCCCCCTTTCTGCTCCTGCTCCTTGTTCTGGATGTGAAACCTCCCCTCACTCCTATCTATCTTCTGCAACTGCTTCTTGGCCACCTGGAAGACCCTGGCATACACAAATACCATGACCACGAGGGGCAGGTAGAAGGAGATGATGGAGGAAGCAATGGCATAGGCTTGGTTGGTGAAGAAGTCACAACATGTGTCCTTCTCATAGCACAGAATGGCCTCATCACGGTCTGCCCGGTACCAGTGCATATGGATGGGCAAGAAGGAGGTGAGGGCTGAGACTACCCACACCACAAGGATGACCACACGTGCCTTGCTCTTGGTCAGCAGGCTCTGGTACTTGAAAGGGGAGGTGATGGCGAAGTACCGGTCCACGGCAATGACGCAGAGGGTCTCAATGCTGGCTGTGACGCAAAGCACATCCAGGGAGGTCCAGAACTCACACCAGAAGTTCCCAAACTTCCACATTTCCATGATGATGTGGCAGGCGCCGAAGGGCACCACGGCCAGCCCCATCACCAGGTCAGCACAGGCCAGCGAGGTGATGAAATAGTTGGTGACAGTCTGCAGGCGCTGAAACCGGGCGATGGCGGTGATCACCAGCACGTTGCCGAAGACGATGGCCAGCACGATCACCGACATGAGGATCCCCATGCCCACCATCCACACATCCCGCGACAGAGTGGGGTCGGTGGCGCTCTGGTTGGCGCTAACATTGCCGCCGGGCAGCTCGGTCCCTGCCACCCCCATGGCCCGCCACCCCCCCCCCAGCAGCCTCCCGGGCAGACTGCGGGGGCTCGGCTTTGCCTAGGGCTCCTCCGCGGCAGCGCTGGACCGGGCACCGCGCATGGGGGACGCCGGGTGGGCTTGGCTGGGCACGGGGAGCTCCCCCTGTGCGTGTCAGGGACCGCACCGGACGGGACCGCTCCGCACCGTCCCCGCTTCGCTCCAAACCCCACTCCCGCGGCGCGCTCGCCCGACTGTCCCGGCCCGTTCAGCGCCGCGGCACTTATAGTGACACCGGCCGTGACATCACACGGCCGCGGCCAATGGCAGCCCGCGCCGCGCACCGCGCACCCCCCGGCCCGGCTGCGGCCCCACGCGTGTCCCCGCCCCGCGCGCTCCCCCCGCTCCTACACGTGTCCGTGCGCCGTGGTCTCCTTTTGCTCCACGCGTGCGCCCCGCCCCGGAGTGTCCCCACGCCCCAGGGTGTCCCCATGCTTTCCGCCCTACGTGCGCCCCACACGCCGCCTGCTCTGCGATGTCCCCGTGCCTGTCGCCTACACGCACTCCCTGCCTCAGGGGTGTCCCTGCACTCCCTGCCCCACACATGCCCCAATACCCCACGTATACTCCTTGTCCCGGGGCGTCCCCAGGAAAATCCCGAGGATGCTGGTGCTCACAGAGACTTGGTCCCTGGCTCGGTGGTGGGGTTGGGGGTTCCCAAGAGTCCCCATCCTCACCAGTGTCACTTTGTGCCCAGGATGTCACCCAGGTTTCTGTCCCTCCTGGTCACCAGCCCAGCACCCCCATGAGGACCCAGGCAGCCAGGATGGTGGGGAGCATTCGAGTGCTGGAGCCACAGCCCCATCCCAGGAACCCCAGAGCTGGTCAAGGGCACAGAACCCTCTCAAACTGTCCCAAGGAGTGCTGGCCAGGCAGGGAGGCTGTGCAACTGCTGCACACATGCTTGTGTGGCAGCCCCGGACACTATCACAAGTATTTCCCTCCAAAACAAACAAATTGGCTAAATAAGGATTAAGGAATCCTGGAAACTTCCTTTTAACCCACAGGGAGATAATGCTGCTGCTGGAGTTTCAGTTGTGCCCACTGCTCTGTGCTGACACTGTCCAGCCTCGTGCTGCTCTCCCAGAGACACACCCCACTGTCTGCAGGCCCTGGGAGCCTTGTGGAGATGACAGCAAAGCCTGAAGGCTACAAATCTAAAATTATTTTATGCCTCAGAAAGGGAGAACAGAAGGAATTGCTTTTGCCCTGATTTACCTCCGTGCACCAGAAG
Source organism: Apus apus (assembly GCF_020740795.1). Classification (NCBI taxonomy): domain Eukaryota; kingdom Metazoa; phylum Chordata; class Aves; order Apodiformes; family Apodidae; genus Apus; species Apus apus. The sequence goes on along the minus strand of NC_067294.1, from coordinate 10,759,530 downwards.
TAGCTACAGTCGTCTTGGGTGCCACACCTGTGGCAGACACAGTGGAGGAATCCTGCCTTCATTAGCAATTAAACATTTAATAATGTTAATTTTTATTTGAAATACATCATCTGCCAGAGTCTGATGGGGCTTGACGGTTCTGCCTCATTTTCCCCAGCTGGCAAAGAGGTGCTGTGGTGCTGAGGGCCAGGCAGGAGTTGCAGCAGCTGGGCCATGGTGAGGAGCAGCCTTTACCCATCAGTCCCACACTGCAGCTCACTGTGCCCACGTCTCGCCCTGGCTGCACCCACCCTATTTATAGAGAAAAGCTAGTGCACAGAGAGGAAGCTTTGTGGGTTAAAAATGGGGCAAACGAGGTAGTGGAATCAGAAAATGTGATGAAAGGCAATTTCAGTGGTATGAGGTTTCTCTTTAGACAGGGATCTTCCCTAACTAGTGGCTTCCTAGCAGGGTTTCCACGCTACACTTCTGCATCTGCACAGTTCAGAGGTTTGAAAAAATGCAGAGGCGTGAACCAAAGAGCCACAAGTTACTTCTTCACACTGCAGCTGCATGCAGCCTACGGAAAGCTGGGGCATCTGGGGAGCCACGTGTGCAGTGCTACTAATTACCAAGAGTTTTCTCTGCCCACTGTTGAGATAAATGGGCTGTAGGTTTCACATGGGTACCAACAGATACAACAGTAACAGACAGTGTGAGCCTGTAGCAGCCCCTTGGCTTTCACAGACTTCACCCCAGCTGAAGGGCTGGTCCATTCTCACACTCAGGCTCAGCACTTGCAGGGGCCACATCTGTGCACACAAGTCCCAGCACACCATTTCTGCCCAGGGGCCAGCTGCATGGCAAGAAGCTGCTGGAAAAGCAGAGGTGCAGATGAGATAGATGTGAGAGTGGGAGAGCAGAGCAGAACAGGGAAGGAAAAGGAGAAGGTGTGGGAACCACATGTCATCCTCAGCACCCTGTTCCTCGTTCTTTTTTAAGAGTCAATCACAAAGCTCTAGCAAATGCCCGAGGTAAGTTTCTGCTAATAACCTGGAAAGTTTACTGTGGTGTTTCCTGTGGGTTAGGCTGACGTCTGGGAATATTCTGACACAAAATCAAAGCATTCATAATGCATGAGGTCCTCTAGTCTAACTAACATACAAATGTTCATTTTTGCATGAAGTGCTTGAGTTTTGAAAGGAGGAGGGGACTTGGTGGAAAACACCAACTGTGGGAGAGTCAAAGCTAAATTCTCTGGTTTGTAACAAGTTCTTTATCAAAGGCACCTGATGTCCTGCACATCTCTGGTAACAAGTCCCGCATCCCTCTCCAGAGCCTGCTTCAGGACTCCAGAAGTCTCTGTGGTCCAGGGTACATAAATCAGCAAGTCCAGCTCACATCTAACCATTTTGTGTTGTTGTACTGTATTTGAACAAGACTGAACCTCTTAACCTTTTGGTTAACCGAGTATGGTGGGGAAAGCAGAGGAGGGCTGGTTTTCCTTCCTTGATTCTGCAGCTTTTGCACATGTTTACAATCTTTGCTCATCTACATACTGTTAGGTGTATCCTGGCGAGCTCATGGCTTGAGCTGATTTCTGTCCTTGGCTACACAGCTGAGACCCATAGAAAGAGGTACTAGTGAACATAGGCTCAAGTGGGACAAGTGAACATAGGAGGGGAATTTGCCCCACCAAAAAAAAACAACCAACAAACAAAATAACAACAACAACAAAAAAAAAACCAAACCAACACAAACAAAAACCAACCAAAATTTTAGTTTCTTTTGCAGCTTGCATGCCTTTGTGCTTTTGAATAGTTATTAGTTTTTCAGCATGCTCAAGGCTTCTTTTTTAAACAAATAAAATACCAGTCCTCAGAGGAGAGATTAGGAAGACAGTTAAGTTTACACTGCCTAAAGTTCTGGGGCTCTGTGCACCCCCAGATGCCTCTTTCTGGGCTCCCAGGATGGTGACAGAACTTGGCACATCTCATTTATTTCATGCAGCACATCTGCACCACTGACCCTGCTGCTTTGTCATCACACTAATCTTTTCTCTTTTTATAATTGGATGTGTGCTCCCTCCTTGCTGGGTGACATTTGAAGAACAGCCTGTGGGATCAATGAGGCAGGGTAGGTAGAAAGAGGTAATCACTTTTATTAGCCCAGCTGACATAATTGGATAAAACAACCAGGCTTTCGGGCATGCAAGACCTTCCCCAGGACCGTGCCTAGCTGGGATGCTGCCTTTAACCCCGCCTGCCCAGATGCTTATCACAAGCTGGAAAGAACAAAGCGCACTGATGTTAAGCAGCTGGCCAGCTCAGGCCCTTGGCAAGCGCTAGAAGTGACAGTCTGTTTGTCAGCAGAGGAATCTGTAAAATTATTTTCTTGCAGAGAACTGATAAGTAACTGTATTTGCCTGGCATGTCACTGCGTGGACGGGCTGCAGAGCAGCAGACGCCGCCGGCAGATCGCACCGAAGCGTCCCTCTGCGTGCGGCTGCTGAGCAGCACCAACCCCTGCTGCAGGTGAGCAGCCCACCCCTGCCTTCCTCTGCGGGCTCTTGGCTTTCACATTCTCCTGCTCAAAGCAGGCTGGCAGGGCTCAGGGAGCTCTGGGCTGATCAGCTGTGGCAGCAGCAGGGCAGCCTCCTGGCTCCGGATTTCTCTTCCTCTCTTGTTTTGTAAATACACCATGAGGGGGAGCCACCCGTGACTCCCAGTCTCTCGTTTATGATTGTTTGGAACAACAGTTCAATCAGAGATTAGGGTTCGAGTGATAAAGTGAGTTGTTTGTTTGTTTCTCTCTTGGTGCTCCCTGCATGCTGGTGGGAGCCCCGGGGTTCTCCCTTCTCCATGAGCCCACAGCAGGAGGGAGAAGCCCAGGGCTCCCTTTGGCAAGAACTTGTAGGATAGAGGACACCAGAAGGGCCAGAAACACTCCTGCTTCTCTTCCACAGGGGACATGCTGCCACCTCCACTCTCGGGCAGCCTTCCCCAGCCCCAGGACCCAAGAGAACCAAGCTTGCTCTGTGTCTCACAGGGGGACAAGGTGGTGGAGGGGCTCCTCCCCACTCTGCGTGCTGCAGGATAGCATTAAGTGCTTGAGACAGAATTGGTCTGATGTGGGAGTATCCCTAATGCTCTCATAGATGCCACCACCACTGTTAAAGAGTGCCCGGCCACACATCCTCCCCTCTGAGGGTGCCAGAGTTGTGAAGGGAAACTGAACATCTTGCACCCAGGTGGGCAAGATCCTCTGGTCCTCTCTGTGCATCTTTAGGGCATCTGCAGAGTATGGGAGATGATGGCATTAGCCTCTGAGGTGCTGGTGTTAGTAGTGAGGCATTTATGCAGTTATTGTTCTTTTTTGTCGGTTTGTTTGTTTGTTTGTTTGGTTTTGTTTTGTTTTGTTTTGTTTGTGGGTTGTTTTTTTTTCCTTTTCAGAGCAAACCAAGGAAAAAGGGAATTGCTGAATATAAGCAATGACCCCAGTGAAAACTGAGGCACTTTATATGGAACATGACACTGGCTGGAACAGCTGAACACCAGGGATTCATTGTTTCTGGGCCAAATACTGAACATTTCACCTGTAAATCAATCCTGATGGCGAATACAGGTTACGAAATGACAGAACTTGAGTGCAGCAGAGGAAACAGGAGAGAGCCTCAGAAGAATAGTTAGAGATAAAAGATTGCTATCAATGCTCTTCTCTTTCCTCATTGCTTTTTTCCTATACTTGAACATAATTTTCATAAGCAGAGGAGATCACCGTCTCTAACCCACACCTCCCTCTCCACTTGTCCCTCGCAATGCCCTCTGAGCCCATGCTGTCCACTCCCCAGTATCTTGTTTCCCCCACATTGTGCAAAGCCATTGTGCAAAGCCCCATGCTGCAGCAGGGGAGTTTGCCACACAGTGGAGGTTTTCTGAGTGCAAAATGCCCTGGAGGATGGTCTCATCCTTAAGGCACCATGAGCATCCAGGTGGTTTCTGCTCCATTACTCCCACCCAGCAGATCAGCAATGAGCACCTGGCACCACAGGCTACATAAATGTAATAATTTCACAGGAGCCTGAGCTAGAGCCACGCTGAATTGCACACTCATAGTGCGAAGGAGACAAATTTTATCCAAACACAAATGCACCAACTTGTGGCCACATTGAGCTGCCTTGTTTCTCTCTTTCAGCCTCCTTCCTGCCCTCCTTCTTGCAAGGTGATCCAAGCTCCACAGATAATGCTCAGTATCATTAGGAGGGAGGCAAATTGTATGATACCTACTCTGCCCCAATGTAAACCGCTGACTCACATAAATAATGGGCATGTATTTAGGAGGCACACCAGGGAAACAGCACAGGACTCTCTGTCCTCTTTACCACTCCACATCAGTGAGGGTCTACTGTACCCCTCAGGTGAATCCTGGTGATAGAGATCCCTGCTTGTGGTGGGGCCAGAACTTCACCTCTCATTCCTAATTTTAGAAGGCTGCTTCATGAGCTTATAGGAAAGGGAACTCGGTGTGCCGGAATGTGTGCCCAGTTCTACAGAGTCCAAGAGGAAATTTGTTTTTTCCTGAGAGCTTTCTTATCAAATCTGCTGCATATCAAACTCAAAATAGCTTGTGTGGCTGCTGGTCAGACCAAGCTTTCCCTCAGCCCTGAGGGATGGTTCCAGAGCTAGGGGAGGATTTGCTAATGCACTGCTGCAGGGTGATATGGCCGTGGTAGGTGCTGTGTGCACCCTCTTCATCTCATGAAAACCCAAGGGAGTATAATTTAGTTTAATTTTCCACTATGGACAAGGTCCTTGGCATGGTCTGAAAACAGGTACACTTGTGCTGGGGCCCAGCCAGCAGCTGGTTCCTGGGTGCCCTGAGCCTGCCAGGATGGAGCCAGCTGGGGAGTTGAGATGTGCATATGGAGAAGATGGCCAGGTGGAGACGGAGTTGAGTTCTAACCATAGCTCTGCCCTGTATGCCTGGCTAGGAGTGTTGTCTTCTGAACCCTCAATAAGTGCTTTGCATTTGCAAAGGGGGCTCCAGACCTGGAGTGTCAATACACACAAGGAGAAAAGACTAGAGTCCTTGGCATAGACCTGTTCAGTCATTATGTCCTTAATTTTCTGATGTCACTCAATGAGGAAGAATTAATTAATCCTTATTCCTGCAGGCATCTGAAGAGGACATCCACTAATGCCTACCAGGTCTTTTGGAGCAGAATTCACAAGGTAGTGCTAAAAAAGTTGTTTTTCTCTGTGGTTACAACATATATGGTCCCATCCTTCCCCTAAATACCTTGCTGGTAAAAGAAAAGCAGAGTTCAGAAGTGGCTAAAGGAAAGCCCAGGTTTGTCTCATTTCTTTGTGCTGCCTCAGCCTGACTGTAGCCATCAATCTTCCTGTTTTATATAGAGACTGACATTTGCAGTGGAAATTGTCATGCAGATTTTGTTCTTGACACGGAAGTGAATCAGTGTCCTAAAAGAAAGGCAGTAGCTGTGTTATACAGGATTTGGAGAACAGGAGGATCCTTTAGAAGTGGATGTATTTGAGAAAAATGATCACACAGAGTCCTGGACACATACACCTCCAGACCATGCAAAGACACTTAGTTTGCTGGTCACCATCAACAAATTTACCAAATTGAAGATCAGGTCTAGCAGCAAGGAAGGGTGGTAAACAATAAGAGGCAGGCAGATTTCAATCTCCATAGCTCGCACATCGCTTGCCCCTTCTCATCCTGGTCATGAGATCTGATGGGAACCCTGTTTTAACTCATTCACTAGCTCTGGGGGAAACGTGCAGCACATTTCTAGCTCTTATCCCATATCTCACTACATTAGCCAGATCTCATTTTCTTTTTTCATTAATGAACTCAGAGCTAAATTCAGAGCAGCACATGAAAGGCACAACGTTTCATCACCACCCAGACTCTTTACCCACCTCAGTCCACTGTGGAAGGTCAGAGCAAACACCATGTGTAACTCCTTGAACAATGCAAGTAATTGCCTTTGGATAGGCTCTTGTGTGTGGCATTCATCTAGGAGATTGTATCTGTGAATGGTGTTTTGTGTGCTAGTGCATTTTAATAGCATGTGAGATTACATCTCTGGCTAGTGTTTTTATTTGCTATAGGATGGTCATTGCGTGGTTTTAATCTGTGGTTGATTTTTTTGTTTAATGTAGCTAGCCCTGAGGGAAATGGTGTAAGGCTGCTTCTTACTAAAATTAGCCTTGACAAACTCAAATTCCCCACTTCCACCAGCTCATGCCAGAACACTTGGAATAAAAAGTGGCTGCAAGTCTAACCAGCTAAACAGGCAGAAAAACCTGCAAGCATGGGTTGCCTCTCCTACTCAGGCTATTAATGTCTTTGATAGAGGCAGAGAATCAACGTTTTGAGAGGCCTGTATTCTCCAGAATCCCCCCGTTTCCCAGAAAGCAGGCATGTTCTCCCTCACTTCATCAGGAAAATGTCAAAGGCTCAGCTTTTTGCACAAAAAAAAAAAAAAAAGGTTGTGCATGATGTCTGAGGAGTTTTTGATTGCACCCCAGGAGACGCTGCTGCAGCGATGGTCCAGCCCTGGCAGCCAGCACAGAAAGCAGGGTAGCTCTCCAGTAACCCATCCTCTGTGCCTACACTTCTATCACGCAGTACCTGTGCCCAGCTCTTTGAGTCCATGGAGACCTGCATGCCACTAGACACCCCTGGGAGGAGTCTTCTCCCTTTACACTCACAGTTCTAGAAACATTTTTCCCCAAAAATGTCTCTGACTTCCACGCTGCAGCTGAGCTGCTCTCCAGGCCATAGCAGAAGGCCAAGGCAGGTAAACCAAGAGACATAAGTCATAATGAAGGTCTTAATGTATGAATCCAGCATAACACAAGCTGGCTCCTTGCCTTTTCCTCAGCATGAAAGAAATTACAATGTTCCTGATGTGCCTGTACATATTTCTGCAGTGAATTGAGCCCTGCCCAGCCACTGATTTCCCACTTCAAAGGTCAAAGCCATTTGGTTTCATAATCACTTGTGTAAGTCTCTGATGGAAGCGGAGAGCAGAGAGAGGTGTCCCAGAAACCTGGAGAGGTAAGTGGCGTAATAAGGGAGATCCTGCATTTCTGAAATGTAAAAATAGATCTGGTGTGAGGATTAAGGTGGTGAGAAGGCAGAAAAGCCACTGCCCTCTCATTTTGCAAAGGTCCTCCCTCCAAGCCACTGTGGTTCCATCCATACGGTTTCTAGAAGCCCACGTGGCTCCTCTGCCAAGATGCTCATCACCCTGAAAATCTTGCTGAGCTCTTCTCCTTGCTGTGGCCAGGTCCCTCTGAGTCAGGGTTTGAAGGCTCTTGCCAAAAGATCATGCCTGCACCTGGCAGCTCTGCTGCACGGCCAAACAGGAGCAGCATGCATGAACCTCATGGAGTTGTACATTTTTGTGGGATGCAGTTGAATGAATTGTCTTGACCCTTAGAATAAAACAATCTTGGGGATCGAGCACCTAGAAGGGCCTGTGTGCTTTCCTCCACTGCATCCCAATGCCAACAGAGAGTTGGTGTGCCATGTTGTCCTTGTTCCACCTCCTTTGCTCCAAATAAGCCAACGTTTCCCAGCAGGATTGCAAGGGGCTTTTTTTCCAGTTTTCAACCTCTCTGCAAGTCACCATGGTTCCCCACTCTCCCTGTTCTCCCTGTTATTAATTAATTCATTAGTCATCACAGTTTCATTTGTAATGTAACCACAGCCAACCAGCTGTATGTCGTTTGCTGTGCAGGTAAAACGCCCACAAGGAGAGACCTGTGTGCATCTATATTGGGAGAGACCTATGAACTTCTTTGTCGGCACAGGATTAGCCAGAGGGGTGGTGGGGCAGGTCTGCATGGACTTCCCAGCTCCCTTTTGGTGCATGGTTTCTGCCTGCTTAGGGCACACGGGGAAGGTGTCTGTCCCTTTACCAGTACAGCTGCTTTTGCCTCTCAGGTCTGAAGTGTGGTATAGGAGCAGCATTTACATCCCAGAGCTGACAATACAGGGCTGTGCACATAGGGGTGCAGGTACATTGGTCCAGAAACAGGAAGTTTTGCATGTCATCTGTTTACAAAACCCTTGTTCCTCACCAGATCTTTTCATCACATCCTTAGTTTCATCTCCTCAACTACTCTTGTGCAGCTGAAAAAAAGTAAGACTGAGGAGATGACAGCAACTCAAGCACAACTTCTGGGGATGTCTTTGACACTTAGCTCCAGACTAAGGTGGGTCAGGAGCTGTCATCACCACCCACTGAAGTAGCATAGGGCCTTTGCCCACAGAAACACAATAGGCGATTGAGGTGAAGGTCTCCTCTCAAGAGTAACTCACTCCTTTAAACAGTTTCCATAACAACTTAAATAGCTTCCAAAGACACTGTCTAAAGTTTAAAGACCATGGGTCATTTTACAGACAAGGCAGAGGTGTGGAGGACACTGGTGTTTTGCCATGTCTGATGTCTGCTGCACCAGCTATAACTGTTCCTTGCAGTGTGTCCCAGACTTTTCATCTGAAAAAAAGCCTTGTCCCTTTCCAGATTTAGGGTTATTGGGCGACTGTGGTTGGTAGACTCTGATAAGACAGAAACATTTCATAGGAAGGTATGCATTCCCTTTCCTTGTAAATCTCAGCTCATTCCTATCACATGAGTCAAGGCAGCTGTGGAGTCCAAGTGGGTACAGTTTTGAAGGGGAAAATCCTGCTTGAAGTTCAAAATAAATAATAACTAATATAGCCATCTGAGAAGTAATTATAAGGCTTTAAATAAACTAAAATAAAACAAACAGCACCCCTGTCCTTCACCTGCTAGTAGCTTGACCTCAGCAGTTGTATTTCCCAGCAGGGTGGATTCAGATGGTTTATTGAAGCAGGTAAAGCAGTCCAGGCCATATAGAGCAGCTGCGTTTCACTGGTTTCTGGTGCCAAGAGCAACAACTTTCTATTTCAGACTGATTGTGGGACCAGGAGGTCGTGGGTCCTGGCTCCATCACTCATTTTGCCAGCCAAGTCACTGAACTTTTCCCCCAGTAATTTGAAGCTCATTAATTAAACAACCCTCAAAGTCTGTGTTATTATTTTCATTATGAGTGAAATCAGCAGCTTTTGTGGGAGAGGTGGGAGACCCCAGTTCACAGAAGCTCTGCAAAACAGGAGGCAAAAGTGCAGCTAAGCAGAGTCTGAAACCCCTCTGCTATGTCTCTCACATGGCTGCACAATCTCATTCATAGCCTCTTCTCAGGCCCCTCTCCTGCACATTCAAGTCCATTATCAGGACCTACAGCAGAGTCCTGCTGTGGTCTGGATTTCTTCAAATGCAGACCTTTTCCTGTAGGATTGTTTCAAATCACACTTTCCATTGAAGCCTTCAGGATTAGACCCAAGAATATAACACTACCACATGAGCTCCAAAACACCTTCAAACAATTTTCACTCCATGTGAAGTGTCTTCTGTATACAATAAAGGTAACATCTTAATTTTACTCACCTAATTTCCAGTGACATAATTACCTGGAAAAATAAAAAGTACATGATAGCTGTTAACACTGCCCTTGCTCCTAAACGAAAAACAAGTTTGTTGCTTAGTTATTCTATGTGTAGATACGGAATTAAAATTAAAGAGTTTAACCTTTAAGGAAAAAAAAGGTAGCTGAGCATGTCAAGATGGGCCCTGGCTAGGGAAGTGGGAGGGCTGGAGCAGCATTGGGAGAGGCTGTGCTGTGGAGCAGATACTGCTAAACCCAGGAACTACACAGGGCTTGGAGGTGGGGGACTCAACACACCACCTGTGCCCAGGTTGAAGAAGAGCAATCACATGGGAAGGCAAGAAACAAAGTATTTCTGACCGAAGACCTGTGTCAGACAGCTGTCATAACCACTGCTGGGAAATGGAAGAGGACAGGAACTTTGTTATGAGCCCTCCAGCTATCACAGGGGAAACAGCTCATTAGTAGCCTTGGCTTGCAGAAGGGCTATCTGATCTGTGTCCTGTGCACGTGATTATCCCCTTCACTAGAAATGTTTCCATTAATCTCTAGCTTCCTGCTTCTGTGCCATCGACTGTGACTTCAAAGCCTGTCTGTGCACAGTCTGACCCACAGCCAGGCCACCAAGAGGGCCATGGAGGAAAGGCAGAGAAAAGGACTGAAAGGCACTATTGCCATCTGTTATGCAGAAGAATAGGGAAAATCCTGGTAGTCTCAAAATCTGCCTTCAAGGCAGGGCATTCCCCGCATGTTCTGGAATTTCCTTGGACTCCTGCTGAATTGGTTCTCAGCAAAGCTGGGGAAAGAAAAAGCACCTTCACCTTCTTACAGAATAGCCCTGGAGAGCAGGGTGCCTCTGCCTGGCAGTGATATCAAGCAAGGGGGCACCAGCCCCTCAGCCCTGGGGATACCTTTTCAGCACACCTGCAGCCATGGACTTGCACCTTCCCACCCATTTGCCCATGTCACAAAACTCCCTGGGATTCAAGGCTCTGGCAGAGCTGCAGGGTGTGAGGATGTGATGAGCAGTGTCTGCCTGCCAGCAACGCAACTGAGCAAGACTGCACAGCAACAGGCCACACACAACCATTTAAAATAAAAACACCCCTGGCTCCAGTGATGATGGTAGTACTGCAGATGATTGAGGCAGAGGCTCAATAATCCCAACTCCATATTGCTTTGAGCAGCTGTAATACCTGTCGGCCACCTGCCATTACCGGCGGTGCACTGGGACCTATGACCTTGCTTAGAAACTCACTCACCCAACACTGGAAAGAAATGTCACATATTTAATTCATCTCCTACAGTTCCTATTGGTGGAAGCACTACTGAATTCCTTGTCTGGCTTGTCAGTGGAGTAAAATCATCTCTTCTTCATCTATAAAGGGCTTGTTCATCTCTGGAGCCTCCTGTCTCTACTGGATAACTGATAGCAGGTATCCACTCCAGCTTCTAGGATGGAGGGTAGGGAAATGGATGCTTTACATGGCTATTGTAGTTAATAGCTCAAATTTGGTTAACCATCTGCCACCTAACATATTAACTTGGAATAAGGAATGCAGGAGCCTTTTGTTTGGATTTTTTTAATCACTGTGTCCCTCACTGTTTTCTTACTCACATTTAGATATACACGCACTGATAAAGCTCAAAGGATTTAACTGGATGCAAATACATGGGAGTAGGACAAAGCTATTCAGAGGTGGAGCCGTGTGTCAGTCACTTCTGGACCACTCCCCAACAAATGTTGCTGCTGAGAAGGACACAGCATTGTTAGCTTTGGATCCTTTACCCAAGGGGGGAAAATCTGCTCATGGCTCCTGTTGTAAATTATAAATCATGGCTTTCTTAAAGGCCTATTGGCAGCCAGGGTTCCTCAGTGGTCTGAGATGTTGCTGACAGCTCCCATTTGTGCAGTTGTTCAACAAAGGCTGATGGCTTTTTGTGCTATGTTCGGGGGCTCTCCTGGGAAAACAAGCAAAGAAAAGGATCTAGAGGCAACTGCAGAGCTGAATCACCAATAGCTCAGCCCACTGCTGCTGACTGTGGAAGGTAACAAGCTGATTTGCTTCTCTCAAAGACTGCTTTCACACAGCAGGATGGCCTCTAGTTGCACTGAGACACGTCTGACACACAGAGCCAGTCATGGGGAGAAGGGCCTGTTGGCAGTGTCCTTTATCTCTGCACAGCAGAAGATCTGATAGCACCCAAGGAAACCTTAGCTTTGAGCACCTCTCAAGCTCATTTTCACCAGGCAAAGCAGTTTGTATAGCCAGAGGAGGAGTTGAAGCCCTTTCAGTGTCACTGTGACCAGCACATATCAGCCTGTGGTCCAAAGAGCAGTGATGACAACTGTGCAAGGTACCAGCTCTGCAGGGAGTGACACCCAGGGACCATCCCCAGGCTCCTGGCAGGCCATGGCAATGCACAATCCCTGGGCTCAGAGCTGGGCCCTCATGATGCACAGTGACAAAAAGACAGGTTTCTAAAATAGGATGCATGGAGATGTCTAAGGGCTGTCTCATGCATTAAGGCATGTTTTTAAGTTCTGCCAAAACAGAAGGATTAGAGATAGATTTTACTTTTTTAATCTGTTTTGCAAAGGTTGCTTTTAATTGTGGTTTGGTACAACAGCATTGTAGGTCCTTGAAGGGTTGAATTGAGTAGGTCAGTGTCCTTCATAAATATGCCATCATGAGTTGGGACTAAGGTCTGGTACAGCAAGGAAAGGACAGAAACAAAGGGCAAAGGCATGCAAATGTGGTGGGTGCTTTGTTCTTCTGCTGTAGCCTCTTTAGCATGGGGTTTGCCTGGATCAGGAAGAGCTGAAAGCAGATAGTTTTGGTGCAGGCTTCTATGAATCTGTAGTACCGGTAGAGGGATTTCCTGAATTCTTATTTCTCAGCCTTTTTTCCCCAGGAAGAAATGTTTTCTTCTGTTCTCCTTCCACCTGCTGCTTGTCTACCGCCTTGTGAGGGACATATGGTGGGGTGCTGTTCATTCCTGCACACAGGCAGGTTTCATTGTCAGATTACAAAGGAAAAGCCCTGATAAAAAAGGAAGGGTGGCAGGAAGGGAGAGACTCCCAGTCCAACAACTAGGATCTCTCCCAGTTCACTCATCCACCACGTTTTCATGGCTCAAGGCCTTAACATGAGCAAATACATATCTACCTGCACCCAAATTAACATGTGATGACTTAGTGTCTGGTTGCTGATGCTTGCACTTCCTTTTGCACCATGCTTAGCATACCTGATAGATAATGATTAAAACCTCTTTTGCTTGTATAGCTCAGGATGGCAGAGGAGAAATAAATAAAGCAGTCAGCTGCCCTGAAGGGCCATTATTGGAAGTAATGACTTTCCAAATAGCTAGGATCTGGAATGTAAAGAGACAAGATTTAAGAAAATGAGGATTCTACCCAAGGTTAAGCATTAGTTTTATTATTGTAGAGTTCCAGTAATTTGATCTGAAGAGGCAAATCAAATGATTGAGGGTGTTAAGTAGCACAGCCTGGGTGGCTGGACTATCTGTGGTGTATGTTAATGAACCTCCTCTATTCAACAAGGAAAGCCTCTGTGCATGGAGATGGCTCAGAACTGCTGATGTAAATTAAAATCATAATGCACAGCCTCAAGTAGCAGTGTCGGGAGGTAGGATCTTTTATTATCCCTGCAGTGCTTCAGGAGAGAAGGGAAGCACTTGTAAAATTTGCCTTAGTATGAACTAGAGGGTCAGTCTTGCTGACATACTGTCAACAGGCTATTGAATAGTGTAATTAACTTTAAAGCATGCTAGTGGAGTAGACAAAGAAAGAGGAAGGAAACTAAATAGCTGCTGAAGAAATGTTTTCACTTCATTCCAAGATAGGAGCACCTCTTAATTTTTATTCTTTTTATTTATTTGTTTGTTTGTTTGTTTGTTTGTTTGTTTGTTTATTGGGGGAGGGGAAGGGGGGGCAGTTTTTTAATCTCATGTTTAAGGTTCATTTATTTTGCTCCACACTGTCACAGGCTCCATCATTTGTCTCTGTCCCTAAATTTACGCAAGCCAGAGCAGGGACCCAGTGTCCTGAAGACAAATGTCACTATGGAGGACACACACAGCCCAGATGCAAGCTGAAACTTTGGCAGTTCACAAATCACACACCAGTGTTTACCAGGCAGGCTCAAGACATGCGACAAGAGTGTGCATGTGGCTGTGCATCACTTGGACGCACAGTGTGAAAATATAGTTGTGCTTAATAACTCGTTTTAAAAAGTATGTTTGCCTATGGCTTCTCTCCCTAATGCTCTATGACAGACATACATTTCTCTGGAGGAGACTTCTTGGTGCAGAGCTACCACATAAACGATGCAAAACTGCAGTCCCCCGTGTTTGGGCTTGTCCAAGTTGCAGTGGGCACTTGGAGCAGCAGCAGGGCCTTCATGCTGAGAACAAGCAGGTCCTTTGCTGGTGCCCTCATCTCAGCTTTGATCTGATTCATCGGCAGTGCTTGAATCCAAAGCAGATGCAGGCAGAGGAGAAGATGGAATGAGAGGAAATAAGCAATGTGCAATTAGAGGAAATTTTTGCAATCTTGACAATCCAAGGTTGTCTAATAATTAGATTAATTTGTTAGTGCCCAGTCAACACCTAAAATTATAAGCCAATCAAGCTTCTGTTTGCCTGTTCCACAGCTTGTGTTCTTGGGATTTCATCAGGATGAACCCTGTGTTCTCTCTGCCTCAGTAAAGGTTATCCATGGTAGATCCTGTTACAGCTTCTTGCCATACAGGAAGAAAATACATCTTTCTAGTTAGTCTCCTAGGGATATTAATAAAATCCCACATCGCAGTGGAGCTCAACTTGGCTCTACACTCAGTATAATTTAGAGCTGGATTTGAAACTCCTGACATCCTCAGGGTAGAGGGACTGAAATTCAACTCATCCTTTTGGATTTCCATGCTGTACTCCATCTTCAAGGGATGGAATACACTGCAACAGAGGAAAGATTAGGACATTAGCTGGCAGTGCTCCTAGTTGTGAATTGTCTTCATATCTGACCATATAGGGTATTAAGGTTCACAGTCCAAAAATGTTTTAATAAGAAGACAAGAAAAGATCTATATTCTGCATCCAGTGAAACTTTGTATTTTCAAGCACAGAAATGAGCTTGTGGCCGTGCAGTGTACTGAGAAATTGCTCTTTGCATTTTAAATCCTAGAACATTTCAAAGTTATAACTTGGAGCAACACGTGGAAATGCTAATGGGGCTCTGTGGTTACAGGTGATAAGGACAGCTGTGCATGGCAAAATGCAAGGAAAGGACCTTTCAGATACCTCCCTACTGTTCCTGCAGAAGACAAAGCACTTAACAAATAGAAAAAAGCTCAGTTATGATGGGGATTATATCAGTTCTTCTTTGCGGCAACAAAAGCAAAACTGAATGGATTTCTAAGTGCCAGGAGCAGTATTTCACAGTCTGAAAGCTAAATCCATAAAAATGGATTCTTCCTACTTCAGACACAAATCAGAGAAAGGTTAAAACTTAAGCACTAAGAAAAGATCTATTCTGTATGGCAACAATAGGTTTGTTTTCCATGTAAATGCAAGATTAAGAAGGCATTCCTGATGCTTGCTTATGATAAGCCTGCATCTGACTGACCCATAGATGAACATTATTAGTGCTGACCTCTGCCCAAAACCTATACTACAGAAGGTGGAAACAGCTTTGTCAAC
Organism: Apus apus; assembly: GCF_020740795.1. Classification (NCBI taxonomy): domain Eukaryota; kingdom Metazoa; phylum Chordata; class Aves; order Apodiformes; family Apodidae; genus Apus; species Apus apus. The sequence goes on along the minus strand of NC_067294.1, from coordinate 10,744,324 downwards.
AAAGCACAGAAACAAGGTTGTTTCCTCCTGTTTCAGGTATGCAGTGCACATGAAATAAGTTTTCATATTGTCTGTGGGGGTAAAAGTTTGTTCAGCTATATGAATGCCACGTTGACATCCTTCTTCAAGTGCCTCCAGAGAATATTCTTCTGCTGAGAGGTGCTTTCTGTTTTTCTTTGTTTTGTTTTTGTTTTTTTTCATGTGAAGACAAATTAGCAGAAGAGCAAGATAAGACTTTATAACTATTTGGATTATAAGTAAGCTATCAGTTCAATATCAAGGACCTTTATACATCATAGTTCTGCTTTTCCAGATCAAGGAAATGTGAGAGAAGGGATCAGTGGTTATGACAGCAGCTGCAACAGGCTTATTGAGACTGAACCCAGAGAGACAAACAAAGAACTTCTGCAGGTTTTATCCTCTGTTATTTGGTGGTATCATCTGGGAATACACTGTGAACTCCTCCTTGTGCAGAATGAATGTTCCCTGATGCTGCGAGAGATCATCCCTAGTATATTGCCTGTTTCCATGTCTCTTATATTTTCAACATTTAAAACTAGTCTGGATATGGTTTGAACGTGCACAAAACTCTGGGGTTTGTACAACTCATCTGGCCAGGATACTGGACAATATTAGCCTCATCCCAGGATTTTGTTACAATCTTCCAGGACTGGTGCAGAAAGGCTGAAGATTCTTTGACGTAAACAGAGTCACTCACTGCAGAAATAAAACTAAAGAGAATTTCTGGCACAATTCAGAACGATACATAGTTTTGTGGTGACTTCTCCATAGTGAAAGCAAAGCTCTATCTCTTTGTTTGGCACCATGCAAAATGTTTGACATGTGAATTGGAATTGATGTCTATCTACAGGACTCCAAAGGTCCTGCAGACCAAAGCACACAAGCCACCTCTTAAGGCTCTTGTCCTTACTGCTGTCTGCAGAAGCAGCAAAACAGCATCAAAACTCTTCTTATTATTCAAGAAAAGATGAACTGTGAAAAGCTTAAGTGAGTTGCTCAGAGACATGCAGAAAATCAGTATCAGAGCAGAGTCTCCAAGTCCCATTTCCCAGAGTCTCTGGGTGTGCCCTTAAAGGAGGTTTTCTCCCGCTGCTGAGGTGGTGGTGGGCTGCCCCAGCCACATGGCCCAGAGCACTCAGTGATAGTTGGGAAGATCCAGCCAGCTCCAGCTCCACATTGAACCTGCAGCTCCTCCAAGTGCAGGCCTGCCCTGCTGTGCCCACTTGTTTCCCGGACTGAAGAAGAAAACGCTGTAATTTAGCAGTGGTCTGACAGCAGTTGACCTTTACATGACAAGCTGTATTCCTCAGCAGCGTGCATCAGAGGTTTGCTTTAGTTTACATTTATTTTGTTCAACTTCATCTCTTGTAGGCATCCAAAGAGAAGCCAATTGGATTAGACAGGCAGCATCTCTCAGCATCTTGAAGTAATCTGTAAAAAAGCAGCAGCACCATAGTCATTAGGCAGCAGTTGCTGCAAACAGCTCCAGGGAATTTGTCTCCACTAAAGAGAGTTCTCGTATCAGAGGGAGGATTGGGAAAGCCTCAACAAACATGGTTTTGTTTGTCTTGGAAGAACTTCGGGGAATCACAGGGAAAGTTGGAAGTGACTGGTGGAAATGACCCTATCCAGCTTTACATGAGCCCCTTGGAACCTGTCACTCTTCCAGCTTCCCTGTATCTCTTTTAACTAACCTTTTGCTAAGAAGCAAAGTCATCGCTCTATCCCCGCTACATTTATCACAGCACTAAGCATGTTCCTTGCTTTAAAAATGATGAAATTCCATGCAAATCAGAGCATGATTTAGGCACAGCCACAATTCAAAAGCTTTATCAGGGTGTTCTGCACACGTACGCTGACTGGTTCAGACAGGGATCACTGAGTTGTCTCTAAAAGTCCTTAAAGGTAAATCAGCCAGGCAACAGACCTTTGTATGCTGCTTACCACATTTCACTTTGGAAGTGGGATTGTCCAAGCAGCTTAGGTCTTACAGTGTTGGCACTGAAGCCAGTGGCAAAGCCAAGTTTATCCAGGAATCAGTGTGTAGCAGCCTTCCTGACCCTGCGAGGGTCCCAGCACCTCACCAGAGGACAGCAGTTTTGCAAACTCCTTATGCCAACAGCTCATCAAGAGAGCTGGCTGCAAGGAATACTCCGGATCCAACAGTCACTGGGACAGGCTTGAAATAAAACCACTTTATAGCTAGAGGTTGGCAAGGATGATTCATTCTGAGAGTTAAAAAATAAATAAAAAGAAGAAGACCAAATTGAAATCTCCTAATTTTCAGGATTTCATTGCATTGGCAAGGAATTGCAGCCCACTGCAGAGCCCAGCTGAGGTTATTCTGACTTTTTTTATTGTGAGGGTGGTCAGTCAGAGCCTGTGGGCATCTTGACTTTTGGAAACATTACAGGCAATGATGGGTCAGGCTACTTCATGGTCTGGTTTCTGTGAAAAACACAATAAATCCCTTCTGGCCCAGAGTGTTTCTCCAGTGTTTGGGTTAAAAATCTGAGATTGACTCAAAGACTGGGATGTAATTCAAAATTTTACCCATCCCTGAAAGAAAGCTTCCACTCACATACACTGATATGATTGCAGCTTGATTTTTTGGTGGACAGAGGTCCTGGCTCCATGCTCCAATGCTGCTGCATTGCTGCAGGATGCCTGTGCAGTGCCTGTGCTCCTAGAAAACCTGCATGTGTGGCACTCAGGGTTCCTCTAACAGGACCCTCAGGAGCATGCTCAGAGCATGCTTGAGCTCCCACAGTGTCAGAGAGTCAGAAATGTGCATCAGACCTGGTTCTGAAGCATGAAACATCATGGAGGGACTTGAGAAAGTTTGGAAAGCTTTGGGATATGGGGCTTGGAACATCCTTCCCTCATTCACTGTATGTGGTCTGTTCTTCAACAGGTTCCTCTTGGCATGAACTTTTCTACAGAGCTTTTCCCAAAAAGAGCACAGAAGCATGTACAGAGCAGAAACAAGAGCAGAGGCTCCAGCCCTGACTCATGACCAGCTGGGCTCCTAGTGACAGTGCCCTGGAGATCTGCACTCCAGGGCAGACACAGAGAAGCACCAGCACTGCACTGAGTCTTGGCCCAGCCTTATCAGCTTCTTCACCAAAATGACTCAAAGGAAATACCAGCAGGCTTTGAAGCTGCTGAACCAGATAGTGAAGCCCTGTCAGCTCGGCACCATTCCAGTCCCAGCAGGAAAAGAGCAAGAACACTCCACCATGCCCAGGGCAAGGTGCTCTCCCAGGCATTAGCCTTTGCATTTGTTTTCATTTGCTGCTGTCAGAGCAGGACAGCAGGATCTGGCCACTTGTCAGAGATGCTGGCCATGTTTTATGAGATTGCAGGCTTTTGCACAGCCTTCTGACCTCAGGAATCTATCATGTAATGACTCGGTTCCATGGGGGAACCTCTGAAGAGGGTCAATTCATCATCACAGTCCCCTGGCTTATCAACACCCTGTCCAGGTGGAAGAACTGGATCAGGAGAACAGCCTTGAGTGGATTGCTCAAGCGTAGTGTCACTGCTCGGAACAGAACCAGAACACTTCATTGCCACGTTACCACTTTTACGTCTGGTGCAACAGTGAATAATGTACTCTGGAAATGTCAGGAAGACATACTTTCACGTCTTAAAAATGTAAACTTGTGTAGATCCTGGAGACCCACTAACGCACTGATGAAACAGAAAAATATTTGTATTTTTTTAATTTCAAATGGGTTGGGCAGCATCCAGTGGTTTTTGGCATTAAAAGGAGAATGACCATGCAAATAAAATTTGGCTTGGCAGAGTTTTTTTAGATCTGAATTAGAACTCACTAATTAAAATCAGAATATGACGTGTGTGTGTTGGCATTAAATGATAGCAAGGCAACATCAGTGTGTGCTGTCAGCAATAGGTAGACGTGCACTCAGGTTCCTACTCATGACCATATCACATGGATATCCACACCAGAAATGTCTGTGTTCACACCCCAGTCTAGGCCGAGCCTTCAAGTTCTGACAATTTGCTGGGTGTTTTCCCACGTCAGCCACTATCCACAAGATCAGCATCACCAGCATTGCAACACACCTGTAAACTGGAAGTCGGGAGTACAAGTGGTCCCACACTCTCTTTCCCCACACTGTAACACCATGTGCTCCAGCTCGTGAGACTTCCAGTCTCTGCATCTATCCACCCTCTCCCACGTAACATTAATTCACTCCTTATAGTTTTCCCCACCCTGGCAGCACAGTTCATATTGATCTTGACTGACCGTCAGTCCATCCCCTTGAATTTCTGCTTGTGTTCCCACTATGAAACAATTTTGCACGTAAGCACTCAGCTGCCTTTGACCCGATGAGGCTGAACTGCTGTGAACCCAAAAGCAGCTCTGGAAAAGGGCAAACCAGTTTTTACTACGTGAAGCAGGATGCAGTGCTTAGAGTTTCAGGCAATAAAGCCGTCATTCCCCTGCCCTGTGCCCACAAAAAGGTACTTGGTTTCCAAGAAGAAGAGGAACAGTGGGTGGTGGTAGGGCAGCCACAGAGGACAGGGATGGGTAGGCCATTTCAGGCTGTGGAGGAGGCAAGTATCCACCAACCTGCCCCTCGGGATGTCCCTTTCTTCTGTAACCCCACAGTCTTCCCACAGGACAAGTATCTTACCACCAAACAAGGACTTACCACCAACTTTCCACAGATATGTGGAGCAGGAGAGAGGTCATGCCTGGAGCTCAGCAATTACAATGCTGGATTATATTTTGCTTCCCCCGGAGCTCATTTTGCTTCCCTTTATCTGATGGCTTCCCAAGGGACTCCCGGTGTGCCTCTCACCTCATTCCTAACTGGATACTTGCCAACACGTAAAATAAAGGCCTAAGGACAGCATGCTAAGTGACAGAGGTATCAGCAGCATCTCTGTTGGGATGGAAGCCACCATAATATGGGGACATAATTCCCACTGAGCAGGTCTGACATCAGCAAAAGTGAATCCTTTATCACTGACACACTGGATGGCATATCCCAGGGGTTTTTGTTCTGCCTGCCCTATGGGCACTCGGCAGAGGGAAGGGGCTGGATCACAGGCCCTCTGCAAACAAACTGTTGCTTCTGCAGCTTCTTCATTCTTTTCTTGATCCTCTTCTGTCTCTAAGGTTAAACTGGCCATTTCTTAGAACAGGAATTCAAGAGGGCTGGACAAATGGGTCAGGGGGGAAAACTTTGCTGAAGCTTGGCATTAGTTGATAAAATAGTTATAGTTGGTCAAGCCATCAGACCTTAGAGAAGCTCCTCACACTTTTAATCTTTGAGGTCCTCTCCACATCCTCATGGTCTTCCCTTGTCCTCTACACATTTCCTATCCCAAAAGAAAAAAAATCAGACTCTGCCTTGTCAGACAGCATCAACATGATCTCACTAAGAAGTAAATTTTCTCCTTTGGGAAATTAAAAATCTCTTAGGAAAACTCAAGAAAAGCTGAACTGCTCAGAGCAAAAGTCCAGCTTGACCAGTATTCTGCCTCCAGCTGTGACCAAGTAGGGGTGATCAGGGAGAGATAATAAGCAGCAGAACAAAACTTGCACGAACCCTTGTCTGAGAGGCACTCCCAGTTCTGGCAATCAGAAGCCAGAAATTGTATCCAAATGAGAGATATAAGCAGAGAGGACATAATAGAAAGAATAAGATTTCCAAACTTCACTTTTAATGTAAGATCACTGCAGAGAAGAACTAGCTGTTCTCAAAGAAACAAAGACAGACCGCTCTGGACAGCCCATCACAGGGGGAATCAGATCCCTACCATTTGGTCTCTCCCCAGATGTGCTCAGGATCAGGGAGACACATTCATGTGAGTTTTGGCCTATTGTGTGTTTTGCTCTGCATTTCACCTTACTTTGGTTTTGCATAGTTCAGGTCTGCTACTGGCAGAAAAAAACTGGCCAGACACCTGCCATGTGTTTTGTGTATGTGGATTTGATGAAGATTAATTTTTGTTGAACTGGTTACTACTGCTCATGTGATTACAAAGCAGAGGGCTTTATGAGAGTATGAGTAGCTAACAAGGGATGCATTCACCATCAGCCAAAAAGCACAGTACAAGCTGATATACCACCTTTGCATAACTAGCCTACTCTTGATCCAGGGGTGTACAAGAAAATATAAACTGGCATTGCCAAGACTAGAACAGGGTAGAAGGTGCAGCATGTCACTGTGCAGGCACTTAGCTATGACAGTGCCATGAGGGTCAGTACATACAACAAATTCACATTTCCCTTCTATTCACTGACCTCCTGCCCTACTATGTGATTTCATCAGGCAGTTACAGAGTCCATCAGTACTAAAGTTCAGCTCCATGAAAAACCTCCATCCCTGAAGATATCGGGAGCCTCTTGTAGCTCTGTAGCTGTCATATGAAAGGCATGAGGAATGTCAGCACCTCCACAAGTCTCTAAGCAGCACCATCTTGTTTTCAGCTCTTCAGTGCTGAGTGAGCTGGAAAAAAACTATCACATGCTCTTTGTTCCCAGGGCAGCCTCTTGTTTTTATTAGAACATCTTGGACAGAATCATGTCTCACTTACATTGATAAAAATCCGGTTATGCTACTACAGACAACTGAAGTATTTCAGACATACCCTGGTGTGGCTCAGAGCAGAGTGTGTCCCTGTACTCACAAGGGATTCCTCGAGGAAGTTGATAAACAGCATCTGGAAGCACAGGAATCCACACTTTGGATAAAATACTGTGCACAAGTATCTTATGTCAAGCCACTCACATAGCACAGTTTAACAGATGATGGCAAGATAAGGTAGACCTTTTCCAGTTCATGTTTGCCTTTATCTTGCTGTTGAAATATAGTGTTTTGGCTGGGGAACTATGACAGAAAAAGATAGGGGATTCCATGCCAAAAATAACTGAGCAGACACATATTCACCCTCTGGCCAGAGTCCAGCATTGGTAAAGTAGGTTCATCACTGTGACTTTAAATCACTTTTAGAGGAAGGAACAGAGGTAAAGCAGCTAAAGGTTCATGTAGTTCCCAGGACGGACTGCTGGAGCTCAGAGAACTACAGCATGAGTGCCACTACCACCACTTTCATCTTTTCCTGAGAGAAACCAGACGAATCCTGAGGAATAGACTGCAGCTTAACATAGGCTGCAATCTTAACCTAAACTTCATTGCAAGGTCAGGGAGATTCAAACACTCAGGAGTTCAGAGGCCATCTGAAGCCCATTTGGTACTTTGACTGTGGTCTCTACCAGCCATAAGAGCCAGGAACAGGAATACCCAAAGCTGCCTTTGCTGCAGCTCTGTCATGCAGTCATGGCTTAGCTGAGGCACGGTGACAAACTGCCTCACCAGACACTGTCAAAGAGATGAATGAGAGCCCAAAGGTAACTTACAGACATGGCTAAGCTTCACTAACATGAGACCACAGATTCAAGAATTAAATGCAGTTTTAGGACACTCAACCAGATTTGAGACCCTACAGATCCCTGAACCAGCACAGATTCACACTGCCAGCCTAAGTTTGTTCTCAAGGCTGAGAAACGGGGGTGTGTTTATCCTGGTAAGCTCTCTGCTCTATTAGTTATCATCTGTCCTCTCTCAGCTGGCATAAACACCATGTCTTGTGCTCTGGGTAGTTCAGGAGCAGCATGCTTGAGCACAGCCTGGTCCTGCTCCAAGCTCAGCATCATGCTAATGACTGCACAGCCATGTGCTGCCCTGGGCAAGACTCCTTGGGACCCCTCTCTGTGCTTTCTTGAGGATCATGCACACATGATACTGAGTCTCAAATGTGAAAGTGAAGAACTGTCCTCTCACTGAGGGCAGAGTACACAGAGATTGAACTAAAACGTAAAAGCATTTGAAGGCAAAAATAGTAGACTGCAAATTTAGCATTTATTTTTCTTTTCATGACTGAGTGCCAGCAGAGAGGGCCACGTGAGTTTTGAACAGATACACACAATTACAGTAACAGAGCAGCTGGACAGATAGTCCAGCCAGCAGTTTATCTGGCACTGGTGCCCACATGAGACCTGAAAATCAGTCCCTCGATGACTCCAGTGAGACCTTTCCAGGAACAGTGCTTTCAGTCTCAGATACAATACCAGGAAAGTTGTGGCTGGGGGAGAAAGGAGGGGAGAAGGAATTTGAAATAACTGCAGTGTTTCAGAGATGGGAAACCATGATTTCTGAGTCAAGGACAAAGACGGGTCCTTGCAAAGACCAGCTCTGTGCAGGGAGGCACACGTGCCAGCACCTGCAGCTCTCTTGGGCTGTGTCTCTGCTGAACAGATTCTGTTGCTGCAGATGAAATGCTGATACCAAGCTCCAGTCGAGATGGTAACCGAAGCAACAACCCCACAAAAGTCCTGTGTCATTGGTGTCCAAACACAAGAGAGGGACAAGCTGACACTGTCCCACAGTCTTGGCCATGGTCAGGAAGGTCTGATCCACCAGGGAACTGCTTTAGGGAGCACAACCCTTGTCTCCAGATTCCCTTAAGCTAATGAATCAACAGATTATACTTCTGTATTAGCTGAATTCAGGACAAGAGGAAGGAGCAGGCTGCAATTCATCACCTGGGAGTCCTGGTTAGAAGCACAGTTTCTGTGACAGTTGAAGCAGGCTATCCTTGGCCAAATCACCACAGCTGCTCCCAAGGGGAAGCCCAAGGAGTTGACTGGTTTAGGCAGAAGAGCCTGTTGAAAGATCAGCTGGGCAGATAACCTACTTCCTGCTGAAGCACTGTTTGCTCTGCTCTGTAAGTGTGTTTGTGAAGGGCTTTAGGTTTATTCTTGGCTATCAAGATGGGACATGCTACAGATTTCAAGAGGTCAGAAAGTTCAAGGCCACCTAAGCATAACAACTTGTCATTTACTAAGGGCTCAGCTCTTTGGTGAGCTCAGCATACCCTCATCCCCTGTACTGATAAACCATGCCCAGATGGAGGTTGACACATCACAGACATGGGCAGACGTGGGTAAAGTGTTGAGCACTGGTCTTGAGTGCCAAGAACATTTATAACATCCAGGGTGCAAGATGTTGAACTGACATGTGCCCCGTGCCGTCCACCAGCAATAGGCCACAGGCAGAGGCCTGTCTCTGAAAGGGTGCAGGGTTGTGTGGCTGCTGTTGCTGGGAAAGCAGGATCTAACACAGCCCTGTGCAGGCTCCACATGGCTGGTCTCTTAACGTGCTGCATTCTGGGTTGACTTGGGGTTTAGAAGTAAAAAAGGATCTGCAGAAAGGCCAAAGCTTTTCCCCTCTTTTTTTTTAAATGCTCTGTTTTCTACTAATGTATAATACTTTCACCTAAAGTCTTTGTAGCTGTCCTACTAGAATGCAAAAAGGGGTGTCATTGTCCCATCCTCCCAGTTTCAGTCAAGGTCTCTTGCTCCATCAGTGTAACATTCCTCATTTATAAGCTATGAGATCTGTGATTCATTTATACCCCCAAGTTATGCCTTTTCTGTTCAAACCTTGATTTGGATTTTATGTTACGTCATAAAACAATGACATCAGAATGAACTAATTTAAACTCTGAGGTTATAAGAAAATTACTCTGCATTAAAAATGTGAATAATAACAGCAAAGAAGTTTGAAGGATCTGGCAAGAACTACAGTTGAAGGTCAGAAGAAGGTCCACATCCACCACTGGGTTAGTGATCTTTTTCTGTCTCTGCCCTGGCTGATTGGAAACCTTTAACCTTTCCAGAGATGTTAGGCAGCTACCAAATGAGTCAACAATATTTAATCGGGGAAAAACAGCCAAATGTTAAGTAACACTAATTGCCTCTTTCTGTGACGTGCGGCAAACAGAGCAAAGTTCACCGGAGTGTGGTGGGAATTATCCCTGGGTAACTGTCAAAGCACCCTGTGTGTGCCTGTGCTCACACACACCTCCCCAAGAGAGCCTCTCTTGTCACTGCTGACATACATCTCCACTTTGGCAGCACTGGGAAATTCATGGCACTTTGTAAACCAGTCATACAAACAGTGACACCTCTGTACGTGTCTCTTGGACATTTCTCAGTCAACCTTTACCACTGCTCCAAAGTCACCACAGGAATCTAAAAATCCCCTGGACAGCTTTATTCAGCAAGCTGGGAGAGAATTTTCTTTCAGGGAAACATTCTGTCTCCTTCCTGCTCCAAGATTTCCAATGATACAAAAAAACTTTCAGAAATCGTAATGCATGAAACATTGGCTGTACAGCAAGGAAAGCAAGGACCAGGATGGGCTGAATTTCTGGAGAAGTCTCCTGCCGGTATAGTCTGCTAGACTGAGGAGCAGTCTCCCAGAATGATAGATACCAGTGGAAAATACCGGCAAGCTTTAGAAACCAGCCACGACTCCCAGAGCAGTCCTGCGTTTGTCAGGGCATGGAAGAGAAGACCTGATACATGTTTTTACCTCTAGATATCAAGCATTCAGGTACCACCAGCATTATTAAGTTTCCTCTGTGTTGTTTTGGCTTTTTTTCCTGATTTCAGCCCTTTTGACAAAGATAGGGAGAAAACTGTGTGATGAATGGTCTCCTTCAACAATCAGCTCCCAGTGCTTCTCCACACATCCCTTCACCTGACAGTGGCACTGCATGGAGCCAGGCAGGGCTGACCGCTCTCCTCAAACTGTTTTCCTGAGCACCACTGCCCCTTTTCTGCTAAAGTTCAGCCCTTCTCAAGAGGCTGGAGAAAATTCAAGATAAACAGAAACTCCGCCTGCTGGGCTGCCTTTGTTTATTGCCCATTATGTTACTATCTTTCCCCAGAGGTTACAATTTCACAATGGTGAGTTTTGTCAGAGTCCATCTCTTTTCCTGTTCCTATGGCACAACTTGCTTGCCCAGGCTAGGCAGTACTGCCAGCACTGCAGGGGACATTGAGGCAGGAATGGCAAGCGAGGTCAGCTCCAAAGGGAACCGTGCTAAGAGCTGGAAAACACCAAACATCCCTCCCAGACAGGCAGTAGCTTTCTAGAGAGGCAATTGAGGAGATCAAGACAGCAGTGATCACAGGAGTAAATTAATCAGAAAATTAATGCACATTCCAGGCTGGACAATAAAGATAATGATTTGAAGTTGTTTAACTTTTTGCTCAACTTCAAGAGAAGGAAGGGTTCGAGGCAAATGCACTCAATCAGCGTTTGAGACCTTTCAGTTGCTGTTCTATGGAACTAAAGGTCTGTGTCTGACCAGAAGTTTCAAAAAACTACAGATTCCTGTGGCAAAGGCTGAGTGGAAATTTAGCTGTGCTTTAGAGACAATAACATGGGTTTTGTGCTTAAAAACAATGGTGACAAGACCAGAGGAGCTGGTTTATTGCCAGGTCAATGTGGGTTCAGACCTCGAGTGTTTGATCCAGGTTTGAACAGCTCAGGAAATCACATTTCCATTCTTCTTATGAGCTTGTTCCACAGCCCTGTGCAGCTCACAGTTAGGAATTATTTCCTGACATTCAGCTTACACTTTCCTTCAGTTAGTCATTCTATTTCTCTTAACTATAGCCCTAATGTTCTGCTAATTGCTTTCCTTTTCTTGTTGGTGTGTACACCCTTCTTGTGTTTGCAGACGGTTACAGTGCCCTATTAGTCACTGGGTAATTTGTACTGCTTCCATTTTCCTTCATATGTCAACAGCTTGAGGCTTTTGATTTACTGTGTTTCTCTGGCTTTCTTTTCACTGGAGAAGTCCCCAGCACAGAACAGTTACAACACCTCAAAAGACAGCTGGGCAAAAAGCACTAACATCTCTGGTCTGAGCTGAAGGAGATTCCCCATCTCATGCCAGCTGATAGTTTTCATGCTCCACTTGTGATGCTGCTCTCTATGCTGGCAGGGGATGTGACCGATGCTGCCATCTCCCTTTCAGCAAAAAAGCTGGGGATGTTATTTGGTCTTGCAATACTTGAGGAGAAAGGGGATGAAAGCTCCAAATTTTAACATGATTAGATGTCTTGGGTCATCATCAGCTTTCTCTTGGACTCTGTGGCCCCAGAAAAAGATGTCATAAAAGAAAGCAGTGTCCCCAGCCACTGAAGGATGCTCTGCAAAGGCACTGAGGGGCTGTACTAGGCCAGGAGGGGATGGTTTGCACTTGCATTGTAAAAACTGATGCCTGCTTGGGTCCTACCCTCAAGATAAGGCCTGATGGTACCTTCATCTCATGCTGTTCATTCTGCTGCACAGGACCAGCTTTAACTTGGGTGATGACAAGGTGAGGAGCTTGTGAAGGCTCTGTGGTCTTACAGTAATGACTATTAGCAGCAACACACATGCAGGTGATCCTGCAGTAAGGTTGGAAGTGGATCATAAAACCTCTTGCAGCCTCAAGCAGCTAAATTTATTGAGAAATTGAAAATTATCTCCTAGGGAGTCCCGTCTGAGCCAGGGTAATGCCGGGCCACACTATTGATCCAGCTCAGCAGTGACTACACTTCACCAACAGTGATGGACACCCTTTGACATCCTTGGGCACTTGGCACATTTGCAGGAAGCCTTGTATTTCTGACTGCAAGTGCTCTGTCCACAAGGACATAAAATGTTTGCCTTTTGCATGTCATTAAACCTGTATTTGACACTTTGAAGGCAATCCTGAAAGACAGACCCTGCTACCTTAAAGTCCCCAGGCCACAGCCTGCTAAAGACCCATTGGCTGTAGGACTTTCATCTGTTTGATCATGACTATGGGGGAAAAATGTTAAAATTTAGGAAGAGAGGGAGAACAAAGCCTGCAGTGCACACTCACTGGGTGCTGCTGTACCCAGGGCAGTGAAAGACAATGGCCACAGGCTGAAACAATGAGGCCCCTCCTGGATAGCTGAGATCCACCATTAACCAAACTGAAAATGCTCCAAAGCTCAGTGAGCACATGTCCAGGAGTAAACAAATGTAGACGGAAAGACCTCAAGGGTGGAGGAAGAAATAAAGTATCTCATAAATGAATACTGCAGCCTCAGCTGGTTGGCATAAGAAAAACAGTGGACTTTTCACCTCTCTAGTCTGTCTTTATATAGCCTAGCTGAAAAAAAAAAATGCCCCTGTTCATGTTGGTTCTTAGGACAGTGGCTGTTGAAAGGAAATGTTGGGCATACACCCACAAAAGTCCTTAAGGAAGACTTCCAGGGCAGCACCCTCATCACTGGTCTGTCTCTTATTCCACTGTCCATCAGGCTCAGTGACACCCAGAAGTGGCACTTCCCAGCCTGCTGTGCTCTCCCAAAACCTCAGATAAAGATAGCACAGGGGGTCTGAAAACCATTTAAATGCCATAGTCTGGGTAAAAAATGACAGCAGTTGGTCTAGTTGATGCTAACAAGGGGTGGTCCCAAGCAGCTGGGGGCTGGCAATGCAGTTGCAATGCACCTCAGCTGGACAATTTTGCTTCCAGCAACTACTGCAGCATTATGGCTGGGCAGGGAAATGAGGTGTGATCATTTCTGAAGGGACGGTGAAGCTGTCCGTATGAGTCACTCCCAGACAGTTCTCACAGGTACCATTCACCGAAACAGTTCCTTGACACCCTGGAGTCAGTGGCTGGAGCTGATCTCAGCTAATCCCTAAATCCAGCTACACCCAGGTACCGGTGCACAGCATTTTGCCATGTGCTCGCACCGTTGACTGGTTTCTGCAAGGCTGGATTTAGCTTGGAGACTCCTTGGTCTTGTTGTTGAGAAGTTTCCTGAGTGAGGACTTCACTACATGAGCAGCTTCAGTCTGGAAGCTGGCAAAGAGCTCTCTTGTTGCTCCTATGGGGATTTGCATTGGTGCATAAGTAGGAATTCAAGACCAGCCCAGGCACCAGACACACAGAGCCTCTCTTAGGGGCACGCTAGGAGCCCAAACACACTTTTGGGGTGTTCCTGAGCCTGTGACTGATAAGCATGGCCCACAGGGAAGGGAGGACTGTTGCAGCAGGAGGTGGGCAGGGATTGCCAGAGTCAGTGTTTTTCCAGGGAGCATAATTTTTTATGCTCTCTGCATTGCCTCTTGCACTAACTCCACTTCTGTTTTGCACAGTGTTTTTCCTCGATCCCATAATAATCTGCCTCTGAAGTTCAGCACCATTTAAAGACCTTGTCCCATTTTCCCAAGGTGCCAATGAATAGCCCATTCCTGCCATGACCAGAGGTGATGAGGAGGCTACATCATGCTGCAGTGACCACAGCCAGCTGCACTGAGAGAGCTCAGCTTGCTGCTCAGAGCATCAAGGCATCTTCCTTCCCCATTGGGAGAGCTACAAACTGAGGGAAAGGAAAACAAATTCCGACAGGGAAGCCTGGATTTACTTAAGATCTATATAGCCTTTTCCTCTGAAGAACATGGTGCCATTATTCAGAACTGTTCACCTGCTTTTCTTCTTGCAAGTCCCAGCACAGCTTTTCCTTCCTCCCTTGCTTGCTAAGCAAGTTGTGTCTACACTACACAAAAAAGCATGTATTCCCACTAAGAAAATTATCTATATTCACTTCAATCCACCCAGATCTGTACCATGGGCAAAGATGCAGAAGAATACAGATGTGAAAGAAAGGTAGTAAGCACACGGGCAAATACATTCCTTGTCTGTTGCTCATATCATACTCTAGTCCTTTAGGTTTTATTAAAAAAAAATTAAAATCCCCAAAGTGTATGAAAGAGGGAGTGCTCCCATTAGAGGAGCTGTGCTCACAGAGCATTTTCACATGTACGCAAACCTCTGACTCATGAGCTCTCAAGGCATTTGCTGTGCTGATTTAAGCCATAACTACCCCCCCACACACCCCCCACTATCACCCCCCAGACCCCCCAGGAGAACCTGCAGGTGTGAACACCTTGTGGTGACATTTAAACCTCCTCAGCTAAAACTGGCAGAGTCAGAGTCCCCAGCCATGCATCCCCCAATATACACGTCCCACAGCTCTGGGGTGATGTGTTGGCCAGGGGCTGGTCAGAGAAGACTGACAGCCTTGGCTGCATTTCAGGCTGGGCCATTAAGGTTTTCCCAGCTCAATTGTCTCAGGGGGTGTCAAGTGGCAATGGCTGGAGAGATGATGAGCACAGAGCAAGCCCCATGATGGATGGGGCAAGCACCAACAACCCCTCTGTGGGGCTGTGCCAATCCCATGCTGCCATTCAAGGAGCTGTCACATTGAAAGATATTTTGGGTTTAGTGTTCAACCTTTTATTTTTCATGTGCTTACTTAGATTATCACAAACACAATCTTCAGACCAACCATTTTCTAATTTACAGGAGGAAAAAGGAGTGCCCAGAAACAAATAATTAGGAATAGCTGGTGTGCAATTCCCATGTATGGCTCTTGGGACGAGGGATGGTATTTCAGAGACAACAGGGAGCTTAGCATCTCCTTGGCTATCAGAAGGGTGAAAACAGGAAGAAAAAGCAACCTGGAGTTGTTGTTTTAACACAGCTTGTACCAGCCTGCAGCCAGCAGGTCCTGCCTCCCAGCAGCCAAATGAGGATGAATCTGATAAGTAACCAGCACTGAACTGTGCAACTTTACTTACTCCATTTAGAAGTTTTCCCTGCAGTCAGCCCTAGCCAGGCCAACAGGGCTCTTGCTCCACTCCCATGAACTGGAGGTTTTTTACCTGCATGTGTGCATAGGCTAGGCACAGAATGCACAGCCCAGGGCTTGCTACCTGGCTGCCTAGCCTCAGTCAGAAGCACGGAGCTGGGTGATGGCCACCCCCGTCCTAACCCAGTGAGCACTAGACATGAGATAATGACCAGGGGCGGGCACCCAGCAAAGAGGAGGCAGAGCTATGGCCATATGGCAACATAACATCGAGCTGCAATTAATGTCCAGGTGATGAATCACAGCTTAAAGAGGAGGTTTGCCATCCTTTCTGCAGCCCCAGACCAAGCAGGGGTGGACAGATAGCTGGGAACAGTTATATCTGTCACTGCTCCCACATGCACAGCCCAAACTGATGATACAAAACCCCTCTGGGGCAGGGCGAGTCACTGCAGCTCAACAAGTTGCTGCTCATCATGTGGGCCGTGGTAACCTGCTGTGAAAGCACACACAGAAAATTGCATGGCTGTTGCAAAAAGCATTGGCTTCAGCCTCTGTGAAACCCATGCTTTGCTTCTTCCCTAGCTGATTTAAACACTGAAGGCAGCAATTCCTCAGTGCCAGTTTGTTAGGCACACATTTTGAGAAAGTGAATAATTTATGCTACCATTAATAAAGTTTTGAGATCAATGTATATTTCACTGTGGCCACCATCAAGTGTCCTGGGAATAGTGTCAGCCTAAGAATGGCAGCAGTTTAATTTTACTCATTTGTGAACATGAGTCAGACTTTTTTTTTTTAAAATATTCAACCAATTCTGGACTTAAAATTTATCTCCCAACAAATCCATTCTGTAAGTGCATCTTTTAAACTGCTATCCTCCAAACCATCCATCTCTGCGTCGAGCTCCAGGGAGACCACAGAAGAGCTTAGAGGTACCACTTTCTGAGATGCATCAGCAGCCTGGGAGCTCACAGCCCATCATTTCAATGTATTTGGGGGTTGCTGCACTAAGTGCTCACATCTAGGTGACTTGATTACTTTCTGAAAATTGATGTGGAAAACAAAGTTTCATGTAGGTCAGTCTTTAAAGTGGACTCACGCCCCTAAGAGATGCCGATGCATTTGGAAACTCTTCTGATTCTTTCCCCTCTATAGATTCCAGCATTTCAGGTTCTCTCTTTGCAGCACTGACACAGGTTTTCAGCAGAACAAATTATGCAGTTCTTCCCCTCTTAATTCTTAGACCTGGCTTCCAGCCACCATGAATACAGCAACAAACGGCACCGGGCGTAGCATGTAGCTTTGAAGTGCAGAATGCCAATGACAGAGACGTAGCAAGGGGAGCCCTCCCTCTTTGTTTTTGCAAAAGGCGTTTCCTTTTGTGCTGTTAGTGGGTTGCCTGGCGTCTTCCTGCAAGAGTGCAATGCCCTTCACCCTGCAGGTCTGGGCAACAGGCTGCATACACTCCCTTTGCTCCCTGCAAACATGGTGGATCCCTGGGCTGCTCTTCTCCACAGCCAACTCACTCAAATGCAGCCTGCTGGCATTTTACGTCTTTTGGATGCTGCCATTCCCAATCAAATCCTTGTTGTTTGTAGCAGTGTCTAAGGGGATGCAGGGTTAGGTGCCTTGTTTCTCCCTCTGTATTCCCCCAGGCTAATCCTTCCTTGGCTATTGCTCTTCCACCCTTCCGTTGAGCATATTGTTCATCTGGTCCCAGCTCTGTTCCTTCTTCCCCACTGTTCTTAATAGTCCTTTATCCTGACCGATCACCTCTCCTGCTCACCACCATGTTCTCACTCAAGCCCTCTCTCTCCACTTGTAACAAGCCCATGCCAAGCATCTCCTCTCTGCTCTTTGCACAGCTTCCCACCCAAACTGTCCTCTTATCAGTCACTGCCTCTGCTGGCAGCTTGCAGGCTCCTGCTGTCAGCCCCTGGGTTCGCATCAGTCTGGGCTCCTTGGGATGTCACCAAGGTGCTGGGGTGCCACAGTGGCTGGAAAATCAGCACATGCATTTGCAGTGCTAGTTCTTCAGATTAAAAATCCCTGCAGTGTTATGGAGCACAGCTTATATAAGCACTTTATATCTTTCTGGCAGCAAGGGAAATCTCCTAAACTAGGAATTCCTCTATCTTATTAGGAGGGTTTCTGAAAGCCCCACTTTCTCTCTCTTCACAGACAGGGCTCTTCATTCTTACATGAAGTGGGATGCTAAACAGTGCTGTTTGGTCTCATGCCAGAAGCCAAAATGCTCCTTTTTTTCATCTCCCTATTATTTTACAGCCAGGCAGCTGTACAAGCTCTGGGAACATTAGACTCCAGGGAGAAGTTTATATCAATCTAAAATACTTTGCACACAAATTACCAGGATGTATTTCCCCCTGGTTCACCACCCCACAGTTTTTGGGAAGTATGTGTGATACAGGCCTATAAAAGAAGCCCTCTTGTTTGATAACCCTTTTCTTAGTGCTCCAGTGAAAAAAAAATCCTGCTGGTGTTGGTTGGAATTCGCAGGAAGCAGAGTGCTTCCCAAATACTTCTGATTGCCCCTGCCTGTTTTAATTTAAAACAAGCCTCTTGCCCTCTCCTGTCCCTGGGCAGGATCTATTAATAAACTTGAATGTCTGGCTCCTAGAGTGACGTCCATATCTCAGGGAAGGTGTATACAGTTACTGTGTTCAACTTGACCTCTTAAATTAGCTTCACCATGAGAAGGTACAAAAAGAACAACAGAAGTTATGTGACTGCTGATGTTTATTCCTGGGGAAATAGGAAGGAGGGGTGTTTCATAAGTTGTTCGTTTTCTTTAATGCTGGTGGAAATGATACATTGACTTTAGCAAGTGGAAGATGACTGAATCATAACTACAGTAATACAAACCAACCCAGTCTGCCCCAGCCCAGCTCAGGGCACGCACAGACCCCTTCCACTTTGTCAGTGCCTTCCCAGCCCCAATATCAGCCTGTTGCTATTCCACATGGCCCTGGCACTAGACTTGCAGCCCTACATGGGTAGTCACCAGCTCTTTCCAGCTCTCACCATTTCCCAAACAGACATCAACCGGGCATAAAATGCCTTGACTTTCTCCTTGCATAGCTAATGGATTTCATCAAAATGAAATGGCAGTGATAAGTATTAAGACATCTGGCAGGTTCCTTCCCTTGGCAGTTTCCAGCAACCATCTCTCTTCCCATGTGGCATTAGCCCCTTATCTAAGCAACTGTAGCCTGGTCCCCCCTGAAGCCCTTTCCCACCAGAACTTGTCTGCTCTCCCAGTGGAGCAGGGAAACACTGAGCACCATGAATTAAGAAACACCACGGGCCACTGAGATTGATCACATATCTAATAATCTCAAAGAAAGAACATGGGGATTGCTTTAGGAGAGTATACTGTGGTAAATAAGGTATCCCTGCTGTGTTACAGGACATTTTCCAAAGCCCATCAGAGTCAGTGGAAAAGCTCCTGCTGGTTTTGATAGACTTCGTAGGAGGTCTTATTAGAAGGGATTTCACACTGAATCCTAAAGTTTTACGTATGTGTGTGACTCTCCAGGCAAGTTCAAGTCCTTCAAAGTACACTGTCTCACATTCTTACATCATGTACCTTTGTTTTTCTGGGACAGAAAAAATCAAAGGCTGGTGATTAGCCTACAGCATGAACCCACGTGTCTAAAAATGAGCTCAGGAAGGAGCAGTAAGTGAAGCAGCCTGCTAAAATGCCTTTGACACTGAGCCTCCAAATAGCAGCACGGTATTTCCAATCTGAAATCCTTCACTTCTTTGTCCACCAGCTACTGATGAAGCAGGCACTAGCTGCAAGCTTCAGTTAAACTACTCAGTCATGCACTTCATGGCCTCATGAGTATCTTCTGAAAGTTTTAACTGCAACAATTAATTAACTTCCTTCAAAACTGTCAAGAATTTAGCAAAAGCCTTGGAAGGGTACTACTAGTTCCAGAACCCTCCTGAGGAGACAAGTCTTTGCTGACTCCTATATATCCATCACAGATGACACAGAAATGCATTCAGATCATAATCTCATTTATAATCACCCAAGACTGATTTACTTGACTCCTGAGCTCATGACACAGATTGGCTGTAAATGCTTTTGTTTTCTAAATAATCCATGAACAACCACCTGGATTTGAGTGGGCTTTTAGACTGGCACAAATAACTTGAACCCACATGTCTGCTGGGTGGATGTCAGTCACACACTGACTTGCCATTTTGGTGGAATTTTCTGCAAACAAGCAAGATGTTTGTGGGGCAGCAGCTGAGGCTGTGAACCAATTCATGGCTGGTTTCACTAATGGTCTGGCAGGCTCCAATGGTTCAGAGAGCTCTTAGGGAAAGCCAGAGCCTTGCCCAGTTTGGCTGCAATGGGGGAACCAGCAGTCAGAAATCATCCAAGCCAGAAAGACTTTCTGTTGGCTACGTGATGGCAAAGGGGGGTTTTGGGCCTGGCCCAGGATGGCAATGTCAGCTCACTACGTATCAGCACAATGAACCAGGGACTGAAAGACTGCTGAGAGAAAAGGAGACTTGGGAGATCAAATTATGGATGTTCCTTCAGATGGGTAAGACCCTTCTCGTGCTGGACTTGTTAGGTGAAAAAGAAACACAGCCTCATGGCTGGCATGCTGGTTATTTTTATCAACACTATATTTTAACCACACCTAACATTAACCAAGCCATAAAATGACAATTTTAAAATCCAAAGTGGATTTTTTTGTGCTGGTTATTGAGCTAGCACCAAAGCCAGATGGAAAGATTTTTGCATCCCCTAGCCTAGGTTTCTACACTATTTGCATCTCAAACAATGTCACTCTGCACCACACCCCAGTTGAGGACTTAGCCCCAAATGTCTGAGTGTGTTTGGGCACAGTGTGACCACACTAACGTCCCAGGGTGGCTGCACCTTGGTGCATGCTTGGCTACTCTGCATTTGTCTTCTTAAAATAACCCATTGTCCATGCACCTACCAGTGTAATGCTTCTGCTTTCCCAGGCAAATGGAGACGTGGCTCAGCCCTTCCTCTTGGCCTCTGCCCTGGCCTCTCTCAGCATCCCAGAGGTTGTCTCTCCACCAGTTCCTGTCTCTAGGTGAGCCCAAGGCTCCCTCAACATGGAGATACAGCCTAGAAACCACAGTTTGTCTTAACTCCAGGGCTCCATAAAAGAGATCTGAACACTCAGGGAAACTAAATACCCTAATGGAGGTTTGGAGGCAAGTAGTAAAATGTGGCTGGACAATGGGCCTGTATTGGTCAGCTGGGCAGAGGAGCAAATGTCTCCAGGCCAAAAAGCCAAAGGCATGTTTAGTCATGTCCATGAATGCTAAAATGGCTGTTCTGTGTGCTAGCTTCCCCCTCTCCTGATTTTGTTCCCCAAATAATCTTTTTTGGCCCATGTATTTGCTCTGAAGGGGCTGGAAAAGAGGTGGGATGAAGGAAAAGAGGTGGGATGAAGGAAAAGAAGGGCCTGGTTTAATATTAGAATTATTGTTTTTGCCTCATCTCTCAGGGCTGTAATTCCCCACTCTGTCCCAAAGGGTAAACAACATACCCAGGACTCAGACTGCATAGAGGATGGTGGGAAAATGGAAGCCAGCACAGAACACAAAATACTGCAGAATATTTACACACACTCTTCCACAAGCAGTAACATGAGTTTATTCTTTCATTGATAGGACTCACTGCAGGTGTTTGCTAGAAAGCTGGCATGGGTTTGTGGCCCATACCCCCAACACCTCTGTGCAGCTCTCAGCTGTAGGGTGACTCATGAGACTTCTCTCTTCACATGTCGTATTTTCTATTTGTGCTACAGTAATGCTCAGGGCCCCAGACAGTATCAGGATCTTGCTTGTGCTAGGTGTTACACATCACAAGAGATGGTCCTTGTCCAAAGATTTTGCAATCTAAATAGCTGAGAAAACAAACAATGGGAGAAAATCTCAGAGATCTGGAAGAAAGGATCAGCGCTCCTAGGGATGGAGGCTTGGGAGGAAACAATGTTCTGCTGTTATCCGTGGACAAGTGAGGTGAATGAAATAGACCATAGGCAAGCTCAAAACTCTCTCAGGTTTCACCACTTTTATCACAGTTGTGGAGTGTTTCGTCAAAGACCAGCTGTGTCAGAAAGCTGAGGAAAGTTGTAGCAATAACCATCTGGACAAAGCACCCTTGCCAAAACATGCATGGAGCAAATTTTTGGCTGTGTCCTGCAACTGAAGTAAATAATTTTGGGACCAACTCCTTCCTTGGGTTCAGGGTGAAAATGTGTGTAGTGGCTCTGTCTATTGACCCACAGTACAAAACTCTTGTATTTGTTGTAGCTGTTGCTGCAGAAATGCACAACATGGGACTTACAGGGAATACCTCAGTCAAAGGAAACTTTGATTGACAGAGCCCTGCATGGCCCTGGGGCTGCCCAAGCTGTCTTACAGAGCACGTTTTATGATCTCCAGGTTATTCCTCAGGCTGTTCAGACACTTTCAGACACATTAAAGTTTGGAGGATGAAGCGTTAAAAGGGCTGAGTAGTTTGCTGTGTCTCAATAAAAAGGAGTATAAAGCAAGAGCAGAGGTTTTAGGTGAGTACAGGGCAGCTGCTCCCCAGTTAATGCTGGTGGTGAAACCTGGGGCGTCTCAGCACTGCTTACAGCCTGCACCAAGGAAAGCCACTATGCAAGCAGGAAGCTTGGACTTCTTTCCCACAGCAATCCTGGGGAGTAGCTGAGCCGTACTGGAAGCCAGCGGAAGGCATTGCTGGCATCAGGCTTTTCACCAAGCTGACCAAGCAAAGAAAGTTCAGAACACCAGGAAGGGAAGAAAAAGCCCCATGAAATGAAAAGGGGGCTCCCAAGGAGCACACAATGAGTCTCAGTTGCTCAGCAGCAATCCTCCTTTCCAGTTGCAGGCAGGCAGCTCTCTTCTGTGCCAGGACACTTTTGTTCCCTATTCACAAAGTGTTGGTTGGAATCCCAGGACTTGGAGTCTTGCTCAAAAGTTAACAAATAAGGGGGCATGTCCTTATCTAGTGACTGCATAAACAGCCCTTTGCCATGGGACTTCTCCTACAGTTGGATATTTTCTCTCTGTTGTGTGCTCCAGAACACCCTCTAAATGCTACTACAAGCAGGGAGGTGGAGGATAGAAATAGCTAAATATTCTCAGCTGCTGGAAATCTGTTTCCATCATAATTTGGCCATAAGTCAAAGCAGTGGCTGTGGGCTTTGGATACAACTGTAGGTAGATAGCATCTGGTTCCCTTGGGCCCTGCAGCACCATCTGCCTCTCCAGGCTCCCATCACCTCTCAACTGCATTTTTAACCTCCTGCTATGGCACAGCATCCTCTATCCCTCCCCTGCTGAAGTGCCTAGTCACTGCATGAGATGCCGGTTCCACCCGGGACACCTTGACAGCAATTCCTGTTTTGCAGAGGCTGGAGGCCAGAGCTGCTTTTGACAACATCCTGGACGTCAGTGAGGCCACTCAGCTGACAGCGGGCACTGCCACTTCGCTGAGGGAGGAAGGGGAATAGACACAGTGAATCACTGCACAAAGGACAAGATGCCACTTTTGGCAAAGAAAATGCAATAAAAACTTGATTTAAAAAATATTTGCCTTGTCACGCAAACATTTGGGCCATACAGCTAGGGTTTTAATTAAGGGACACAGGGACAAATTGGGTGCCTTAAAGAGAAGTCAATTAACACTCACTAAAAGGAAATGTTATCTTAAAGACCCTTGGGAAATTACTTTGTTTATTCAATGTAAAAGAATAACACATGGTCTATCTAGCCACTGCCAGCTCAGGATCCAGCAGCTTTCTGCAGCCAGCAGCCCTCTCATTTTCATAATACCCTCAAGGAGAAGCTAATATTACTGCTTCCCCTTTTCCAGATAAGAATAGTGAAGAAAAGTGTGGGGAAATTATTTGTTTGGTGTTATCAAAGAGCCCTTTCCTAGCTCTCTGGGTCCTGGGAAGAGACAAGGACAAGTGCCCTGAAATGCAACATAAAAGGAGACCCAAAGCTGCAACTTTGCTTTGTTTTTTGCACACAGGTAACCAGACTTCATCTTTGATATGGGTAATTCCACCCACAGCACCCAGCAGACACAGCCACCTGCCACAGCATTCTCAGAGCGGTGAGGTGACCCTGGCCCTCTATTCCCTGGAGAGAGAGCAGCTCTGGGAGTGATTTTTCATTGAAATAACTCTGAGGGAACATTTAAGTTTCTCAGTGGTTTTAGTCAAAATTGACTTTAAATTGTTCACAGGGAAAATTGTGTGGTAGGTTACATAAATTCACAGTATTTTGCAGTATAAAAAAGGTGAACGTTATGAAATAGACTTTGCAATGGCAGAGTTCACATTCTTAAAGAGTCTTGCAAGGTGATGGGCTCATCAGAGTGACAAAAGTCAAAACCTGTAATTAGGAAAAATGAAGTCACTTTTTCTAAAACAGAAGCCACGTTTCTGGAAAAATGCTCAACATTTAACAAGCCAGATACTACTTGTCAAAGTCTGAGTAGAAACTCTGGGCTTCAGAGCAGTAATTTGATGTATCAGAGCAAAAATGAAGTGTTTCCTCCCCTGACATCCCTTTCTATGGGACCCTCCATCAGTCTGTAATGGCAGAGCTGAGGGAGGTGCACAGCTCTGAGTATAACTCAGACTTGTTCCTATGTGATCTCTGCAATTTAGGGAGGGGGGAGGGTGCTGGGTATTTCCACACCTCTCAATGGAAGCCATTAGGTTGCAGGAAAATCCTGAAGATTTTCCAAAGAGCCACTGAGGTGCCTGCATGGCACATGGCTTTTCCTCCCAGCAGGAAGGGAGCACAGTTGGTTCCTGGACAGTGCCAGGGCCTTTGCTCCTTTGCTATCTTCTTTAGTTTCTTCATTATGCTGGATTTCTCACTGAAGTCCCATTTTCCAGCTCCTTGAAGTCCTCACTACACTTTAATCTCCAAAACATGGAGAATGGCGGGAAAGGTTGAGTCTTCCTGTTTACGAGCAAAGAAATGCCCTTCCTGGCCAACTCCAGTTCCACCTCCTGGTCAACACAATTAACACTTGTAATTGTTTTTCCAGGCAGAAATGTAAAGAAAACAGTTTTTCTACTGCTGAAGACATGAAAGGCAGGATACAGAATATGAAAAAAAATTTGGAACTGCTCTGTCTGTCCCTATATATATCACTGTGTGCAGGACCAGTTTGTACAGAATCACAGAATCACCAAGGCTGGAAAAGACCTTTGAGATCATCAAGTCCAGCCTATGACCTAACACCACCACTACTTAGTACCACTGCTACCAGGCTTCTCCCCTGATCCTATTCAAGGTACAGAAACAAGTAAATGAGCAGCTGCCCCTTCTTCCAGCAACAGAGCTGGGAAAATGGAGATGGTGATGCAGCCTGTTCTGGCAGCCCCATCAGACAACCTGGAAAACAGCTCCTGCTTCCCACTCTGAGCCTCGGAAAAAAGATCCTCATTAATAAATTTTGTAAGTGGTTGCTTGCCCTTGGTCCTCTCTGAGCAACCACAGGAGCCACCACCAGCTTACTGTCTAGTTCTTTGCTCTTGCAAAATACCAGAGATGTTGGAGAGAGCTGGACAAGCCTTAATCCGACTGGGGTAGAGAACATACAGGCCCTGTGCAAAATCTTCCTGCAGAGCTTTGCCAAACCCTCCCATCCCTGGCCTCCTGCCCCCACACTGTCTCCTCTGCCCATGCTTTACATGCTGGTACCCTGGTCCTTGTGGACCTCCCTCAACCTGGCACTCTGCTAAGTTGCCCAGTGACTTCAGAGCCTAGAGAGGACTCAAGCTGACAAAAGAGCTTGGGTTGAGATAACACAAAACATCAGACTCTCCCCTCCTGCCCCATGATGAAGGGCTGGGGTATAGACACAGTGCATCAGTACCATGCGACCCTCTTGTACCTTCCTCGCCTGATACTAGCCCGGATGCCTGGACTACTCAGTGAGGGTGGCCTTCAATGTCAGCAAGAGGTTCCCCATGCTCATCCCTGGGCTGCCTCCAGGACCACTTGAGAGTCAAACTCTCAAGTATGGTGCCCAGCAGTGCATAGGCTCTGCCTCCAGATGCAATTTTCATAGACAAGGGGAGTCTGGGCAGCTGCTTACAGATGCACTTGGAGATCTAGGGCTGGGCTCCTCCCTTCCAGCACATGTGCTTCCAAGTGCCTCTGAATGCTGCTGGGTTTTGTCATCATGGACTATAAAAAGAGCTAATAGATGAAAGCATTAAGTGTTGGTGATGTAGCAGGCTGGATTAAGTGTAAGTTACTCTCTAACAGCAAGACCCTGACACACACATGGAGCCTTTATCTCCAAGGTTCACTGCACTGTAGTTTATAATGTAAAATGCTTCTAATTGAAACTACCTTCCAATATGAAAGGTAGCTTAATACCTTTCTTTATAGCTCATCTCTGGCTATTCTTTGAAGGTACCCATCCAGATAGTCCTCACCTATTCAAAGAGGACTGGGCAGAATCAGAATTACCTTCCCCCTCTGGGAAGATCTGCCCCTGGGGTATTTTTCTTCCAATGCAATCACTGAATTATTTCCAAGAATTTTGCAACTGGCTCAGCCACACATTTTGTTAGCTAGCTCTCTGTTGATAAAACAATACATTATGGCTCACCAGACTTTTTATTTATTTTTTTAAATAAATTGAATACTGATGAAGGAATAGGAATAGTTTCAACACCAACACACCCTCCTAAACACACACACTGCAAGACCCAAGCTTACTGCTCTTCTGCAGCACAGGCAGAATGGGATATTAGCTGCCCAAGGATGACAAGTGTAGGGCTCATCAGGATAGGCCCATTCCTTTCCAAGAAAGGAACGAACAGCACTAGGCAGGGATCTGGAGGAGGTGGGCTGACTGCTCCCACTGCCACTCCTGGGATGGGAGAGAGAAGAAACAGCTGCTGCTGGAGGGATGGGTTACTGCACTATAAGCACATATCCCACACTGCAGCAGGAGCCAGTTTGGCAGGACCCTGCTGTAGGCAGAGCAGCAGCCACAGCTCTTTTCCCCTCCTAGAAAATTGCTGAACAAAGTTTTTGCCTCCTTTCCTGTGCTTCTGGCAAGACTTGCAACTGCTCCCAGATGACACTGAAGCTGAGCGGAGCACCTCTGTGGTTTACTCACCTGTGCACAATGCATTTTCAGGCAATTCCCTGTTAGAGGAACATGCACTGTTTTCTCCTTCAGCCAATACTTAGTCCTTAGCAATGAGTTTTATGAAACTGGCCTGGGCAAATCTGGCTGCAGACAATAAAGCAGGGTCAGGCCCAAGCAATGAAGCCACACGAGTGGTTTTACACCATCAGGAATGACCTGTGTAGAGGCACCTTAATCAAAGTAATGGGTTTTGTTTTTTTTTACTTTACCATATCCAGTGAAGACTTTTACAAAAAACTACAACACAAATCAGCAAGGAGATTCTCTGCTAATGCTTTCCGTCGCACTTTTGAAACTGAAGAGCTGTGAAGTAACATAGGATAAAATGCAGAATCCTGCTGATACCACCTCTGGCCCTTCTCTCAAGAATATACCAAGGGAAATGAAAGAAAGGAAAAAACAAAGATGTGCAAGGAACAGCTGGCATAGAAGCACTAAGCAGTGATGCACTCAAAGAGCTCCTGAAAAATTTCAGTCCAAAGAGCCATGTCTAATCCTTAGAGGATCATATCCAAAATTATGCAACTCATAAGAAAAAAGCCCTTATTTATGGAGGCATATTAAGGTCTGATTCCCCTAAATTTCCACTGATGTTAAGAGCTGAATGTACTGAGTTCTGTAGATCACAAAGATAAACAACAGGCTATTAAGGTGTCATCAGAATATCTACACAAACAGAGCATTTCATATTGGCAATAGCAACAGTTTTAAAATCCATTTTTTTGGCTGGCAATTAATTTATTGGGAAAAAATAATGAGCTTTTAAAATATTTGCTTTGGTTCTCATGAAACAGAGGGAGTGTTAGCCCTGGCTTAAGATACTTACAATTATGTTCAGGCTCTCCAGCCCATCTCTGTGCTGCTCAGCCCTGGCAATTCTCTGTACCTGGGCCAAAAGAAGCAAGGTGCACTGGGCAGGAGATGGGGAGATGTGCACAGCCCTGCCTGCCCCCTTCCAGCACTCACTGCAGCAGCTCTACAGGACTGGACTTCTCCCACTAAAAGGCAAAGTCCTTCTTGTGTTAGCCAGGGGTTAGACTTGGTCCACACAGACTGAAACAAAACCCCACTTCACCTGAAACACAAAGAGATGCCTCTGTCTCAATATGAACCCTCAAATCTTTGGTATTTGTACATTTTTAAATACAATGTTGCATGATTGCCAACTAATTAAAGAAATCAGTAAGGCTGCCTTCATAAAAGTATTGTTAGCAAAGAAACTCTAATTCTCAGTTACTTGGGAAAACACTGGATGTATGTATATTATGCTAATGCTACAGCTAAATGCTGCCACGTGTAGTTGATTGCTCGGGAAAATTTATGTCCATAGTTTGTTGCAGGCATAAAATTAGAGCCTATTTATTTTTTGTAAGGCGATTAATGGTGTCATAAATTTTAAGTTCCAAAGTTGAAAAGGTTTTTATATATACAGATATAAAACTCCTCCCAGTGACAGGAAAACAGGCTGGCAAACTGGTTTTACAGACTGGCATTCTACTGTGATCACTGGTGATGTCATTTTCCAGCAGGCTGGCTGCTGGCAACCAGTGGCACCGAAATGCCAAGAGTAATTAAAAATCTGATTTCCTCCAAAGTACCACATTACACTTGCTGGGACGTGTTTCTTGCCATGTGAGTGTCTCACCAAGTTGAGCTAAAGCCAAAAGTGTATGAGATTTGCTGGCTGCCTCAATATTAAGAAGTGCTAATATTAGCTATGTATTTTATTAGCTGGAGCATGGACATTTTTAAATGCCTAAAGACTGCTCTAACACCCAAGATTTAACCAGGGGTTTGGGTTTATTTGGGCATAAGGTTGTTGGCTTAAAAAATTCTTAGGTGAGTTCTTTAGTGTCACCTCGTCTATATCTGGTTGATGCTTAATACACTGCATCCCATTTCTGGCCAGGATTTCCCAAACCTTTTAACACACATAATGGTGTGTCCAGCATTAAACCTTGACTTGCTATTTAAACCTTGACTCACTACAACAGGCTGCTGTACTTGTTCACATGATGCCCTGGAAAAGTGTAATGCTTTCTGTCATTGTGCCATTGTCTCTTTGTGTATTCTCATGAAATTCCCTCAACTACTCTCCAAATAGCAGGGAATTCCTTAAAGAACATCACCACATACAGTAAAACAAGCTGGATGGCAGGGCTGGAGAACAAGTGTTCAAGTCTTCCCCGTGCTGAGGTCTTTCAGGCCATAGCATCAGAGAGAATATAATTGACGTTTGCATGGGGACAAGTCACAGGCACATCCTTTTAAATGGTTTTGAAGCCTCAGTGATTAGTAACAGATTATAGAATATCTTTCCAGAGAGCCTGTGCTGCATATCTTTGTCAAGCACAAACGGGCTTGAATTGCGTGCAGATGGGAGGCATTAATTAGTGATTTACACCCTGTTTCTCCTGGGGACAGCCTGACTGCCACACACCTGGGAATCAGAACAAAAGGATGGGGAGGAAGCCTGGCTTGCTGGAGCCTGGCCACTGCTCTGCTAGGACAGCAGCACAGCTGCAGTGCCTTCTGCCACCAGTGAAAGCCACCTCCTGTGCTACGCCAGGAGATGTAGGCAGGACTTGCACTCAACCCTGTCTCTCTTCATGGGGTTTCCTCTCTTGGCAAAAACTGTTAAACCAACTTTCCTCCCCCCCTTTCATTTCTGGACACCTCTGAAAACAGCTAAAGTGCCCTTAGCAAACCTTTAAGACAGAAGAAAATACTGCTATCACTAACAATTCTGTCATTTAAGGTAACACAGCCATAGGTTTATATTTTATTGCTGCCTTCAACACGCAATAAAAGTTCTCTCACTGGTGCAGGAGATGAGAGGCTGCAAGGGTTTCCAAAGCTATTTCAGGTGGGAGAAGGAGGAACAAGGTGTGGATGGTTTGCAGCCTCTCCAGCCTGCATGGAGTCTCAACCAGAGTTTCTTGCCAAGTTACAGGTGAATCCAGAAAAGAGACAGGCAGGGGTGACCAAGCCACTTGCTCTGCTGGGCTTCAGGCCCATCACCTTGTCCACCAACTACATTCAATTCTAACACAGTTTAGACAGCAAAAAGTCCTCTCAGGAAACAGAAGAAACAGTGGGAGAATGGACCCAGCAGAAAGCCAGGGCAAATGTTGATTTCTAAAAGGCACAGATGTCCTGCTTTTCTGGTTTTGCCTATGCTGGCCGCTCTTAGGCAGGAATGGGAGAAGGAACTGGCAACACCAGTTTACTGTCCTGGCATTGCTACTGGGAGAGGCAAGAAAAACCCACTGAACTCAAATGCTGCCCTATCCAGCTCCGTAACAGACGGTGAATATGTTTTTACAGCTAACAGAATTGCAAACATACTCATCCACTTGAACTCATGCTGTCATCTCTAATAAAATCATGTGAGCCTTCTGCTGTGTTCAGGAGTGGGAAGTGATCCTATTTGACAAGTTATTCTTGGCACAATGAAGGTACCGTATTACTGGCCCAAGCCATGGCAAATTACTTCTTGCTTTCCCAAAAACCATGTTATGTCATCCTCTGCAATCAGTCTGTACCCCTTCCAGCCATGATCAGCCCACAGAAGGGAAATTATCTTCTTAAATCCAAACTAAAAATGGTACCAAATGAGAAGAGGGTTCATTATTATTATTATTATTATTATTATTATTATTATTATTATTATTATTATTATTATTATTATTATTATTATTATTTTTCAGAAGGATAACACTGCTCTTCCAAAGGAAAGGCTGGTGAAGGCCAAGTCTGAAATCTTTTCCTGCTCCTCCCCCTGATGGCTTTTTCCATGGTGGTACCTTACAAAGCAGCCTTTCGTTTTCCCTCCAGGGCCCAAATTTACTAAGTGTATGGTTGTACAAATTAATGTTGTCCCCTAAAAGTGAGTAGGTAGATCCACACTTGCCCTCTCCAAATGCTGAGCTCACCAGGCCAACCTCACTGGTCAAATACAAGATACTCTCTCCTGCTGGTGCCAGGATTTGAATCAAACATGCCCCATCTCATCTGTCTTCATGTGCCTCCATCATCCCCTCACATCCTGTGCAGGGACAGGGAGATCTGGGCACTGCTTTCACCCTGCTCACAAGTGCTCGCTCTGAAGCAGGAGCTGGTGGCCTGGCCAAGAGTGGCCCATGTCAGCATGGCCTGACTCACCAGACAGATGGAGGTGTCAGCAGGATCCATCCTGCTCCAAAACATTTATTTTTTTGCTGCTCCCCTTCACAGATTCCTTTTTAGCCACAATTTCCAAAGTTAGGTAAACAGACCTTGCACTGGGATATCTTCCAATGCAAAGACAAGTTGCTTTTCTTTAACCGGTTTGTTTAAGATATAGAAGCCAGTTCCACAGTGGGACCAGAACCAGCTAGACAAGCAGGCCAAATTCCTTTCCCCTAATAAATCATGGGCTGACTTGCAAGACTGTGAAGTACTGCTCCAAAAAACCATTAGCCCAGGACACACTTCTCTCTCCCAGCACCTTCACCCAGCAGCAGCCCTGTGCCTTGAAGGAACGGCCACTCCACAGACCAACAGGATGCAGATCCCCAGTTGCACCCAGGCAGGCACAACAATAGCACCCACTCCCTGGTGCTCCAGCATCTTAAATGAAAGAGCCCCTAGCTAAAAGAGAAGCTGGAGGTACTGCCAGGTCTCCAAAATGCTCCTGTGCTATTTATCACATGGAGGTTTGCTTCCATCCTCTCTGCAGCCTCCTGGGGTAGCTCCCTGTAGTGCCAGGGGAGTGACCCTTCCTGGAAGGAAAGGAATTAGATAAACTCATGCATACCCCATGCTACCAGAAGGTGCAATTTTTCTTCCCCTCCAATGCAAGACTAAGCCATGCAGAACCTTATGCTACAGGCCTGGACAGCAAGAATATGGCCCTTATACTGTGAGATGCAATACAGGGAAGGGATATGTTTGCTTTGCCTGTTCTCAGATGAAATATGGCTTAAATATCACCCAACTGACAACACTGAGGTATCAGAAAGGTCCTGGCCTTTCTGTATTTTTTCATCTCTTTCCCTTCCTCCCACAGGTAAAGGCCTCAAACTGGCAGCATCCATGAATCTGCTCAGGTCTCTGGACATGCAATATTCTGGGGAAATTTATTTTTAGCATCATTTTTGACAGATGATGGAAACTTTCTGTCATTTGCACAAACATAAAATTATTCTGGCCAATGCCCAAACATTCCTGGCTTCTTTTGAACTGTAGTCTCATCACCAGCCCCTTAGTATCTCTTTTAACTGCCTGCTCCTTCAAAACAGCCAGCAGCAAGGGAGGGCATTTCCCTGCCCGCTGTTACAAATGGAAAGTGCAAGAGAAGTCTCAATGCCCTACTGAGAAACAAGACAGGAACTGTGAAGATAGAAATGTCCTCGAAGCTCAGTGCTCAGGAACTGAGAAGGATGCACACTCCCTGTATGCACCTTCTTTAAAAGAGGATGCAGATGATGGAGCTAGTGGAGAAGCTCTGCCAGTCTTGAGAAACTGGGAAATATTATTGGGTAACAGACACCCTGAGCCCTATAAGAAATGTGTCAGATACATATGATGTCATGCAAGAAGTTTCATGGCATTAGTTATTTTTATTTTCAAGATAGTTTATTTCAGAAGGTCTTGCTGTAGAAGTCCATTAAAGATAGTGTCATTGAGAAATTACTCTGCAGCATTTATTCACACTGATAACACAGAGCTTTTGGCTCCCAGCCTAACAACACTGTAGTTGTGAATTAATTCTGTGATAATCTCTATCAGTCTGTGGTACACACAGCAATAAACCTCTGCTGCAAACAGATTAGTAACTGGAGTGATGGTGAGGCATGAAATCAGCCTCCAAAAGCTGTGTATTGCATGAATCCCACCCTGCAGCAAGGCTAACGGAGCCTATGGACAAACAACCAGCACCTTTACAGGTGGGGTGTGTTGTTCAACCTGAGCCAAACCAACCCGTTCTGCTGCTCTGGAGCCTGTGCAGGAGGGGGACTAGGACTGTCCCATCCTCTCCAAAGTAGGACAGTTTGTTCTAGGGAATAAAATATACGCTGCTGCTTCTGATCAAGCAAATTAGGAGCCCAATTATTTTAATGACCTTTTTTTTGAGAACACCAAGAGCCTACAGAACACTTATCTGGGGCCAGGATGTTTTTGTTTCTTAGGCAGACTGTCTATGCTAATGACTTGCAAGCTGTCAACAGGAAGCAAATTCCCATGGAGAAACCTTGGTACTTTGGCATATTCCACCCAGCTCAAATCAGCCACCTCTGAGAATAATACAGTGGGAGAAAGATTGGTTGAATAAAATAGTTTAAAAATACTGGAATGTATTCCCTGCTTCCTTTCACTTCCAGGCACAACATACACAACTGCAGCACTTTTGTAAGTTGTTTAGGGGAGAGGCTCATCCTCCCATGTATGTAGGGGTTTTGGGTCCATCTGAATTGGACCAGTGACAGGGCCTTTTTCTAGATCATATATTTATGATAGGTCTCTTGGGACTTCTTCATGACTTGGAACCATTTACAGTGGAAGAAGAGATATTGGCCCCTATTGCTTCTTTAATCTATTTTTAATTTTAGAACAAAATATAATATAATTAATATTAGCATGAAAACATTAAAAAGTATCTTCTGCCAGTAACATGCACAATAACATAATAGTTATTGTAATATAATGTAGTGTATTGCAGTAATGCAGTGG
Source organism: Apus apus (assembly GCF_020740795.1). Lineage (NCBI taxonomy): Eukaryota > Metazoa > Chordata > Aves > Apodiformes > Apodidae > Apus > Apus apus. The sequence goes on along the minus strand of NC_067294.1, from coordinate 10,710,842 downwards.
TGGATTGTGCTCACTAAAAGAATAATGTGAATTTTGGCATGTTTTCACCAGGTAATTTTTCCCTTAAAATTTTGTGCAGTTTGTAGCCAACTTAATTTGTCAGCCAAGAGGTGGCCAAATGGAGGCTGTGCATTTTATATCTGATAATGTCAGCATAAATGTTTCATTATTCCATCTACTTTTGTTAATGTTGACAAGTTGCCATCAATAAGGCATATTTGCTGACCATTACCATCCAGGTGCTCTCTGAGAAAACACAGTTCATCTTTCTTTACACACTGGAAAATAGCTGAGCTATTTCCAGGTACAATTTTTGGATTGTTAGAAGGTTTCCATATGTTCCACTTAAGATTACTCTGTAATTTTTTACAGTATAGAAAATTCCCATATCAGTTTTCTATCATTTTATTTATAAGACTCCTAAGATTTCTGCTTAGTAGATGGTGAGCTCATAAAACTTCTCCTTCCTGCAAAAAGATTAGTAGACATTACAGATATTTAACTCTTCAGATTGGTCCTGGCTGGTGGATTTTTTTTTTTTTTTTGTTAAAGAGTAGTGACAAAGGTTTGCACCACAGTAGTTACACCGGCACTAATGTCACTCACTTCCCACACTGCATTAACAGTCCAGCTTTGCTTCTGTGTGTCAGTAACTGACTGTGCAGGAGTCGTGAGCAATTCCCCAGCGTGGTGCTAAACAGCATTCTTTGATTCTCAGGTCAGTCAGTTTGCTGAGGGATGGCTAATGAAAGGGCATTTCTTTGGTAAAACTTTATGTACCCCTGGAGGAGGCTGAAAATGCAGAATTATCTCCCTGCTACAGTGAGCAGAAAAGGGTACTGAGCTGCAGCAGCAGGAGTGGGAGACAGATGTCTGCTGCTGGACACAGAAATGTGAGTTCAGTCTGACCTGAATATTAATTATTGTGAGCAGTCAGCTTTCAGTGAAGAGCATCATTAACCAAGCAAGAAATTGGGCATTTATTTCTTTATCAGGCAATACATTATTATTTGCATAGGCTGTTGGCTGCAGGAACACAAAGTGAGATGTCTGCTTCTGTTTCTGCCTGAAAGCTGATCTGCACTTTACATGTACAAGTCCTGGATTACCAGCATGGACAGCAGTTTCAGAGATGTACTCATCCCTGGGAAACAGGCTTGAGATTCAGAGAAGTTTCTCAATAAGCTGCTTAATCACCCAGAATCGATCACAGTAAGACCACATTGGTAAAGTGGCTGCTGTTCTCCTGCACTGCAGAACTGTCATCAGTTCAGCCTGGTAACACACCTCTTCTGATGAGGTGAGAAGAGTGGCTGCAAGGGTGAGAGATCTCGAGGGAAAACCTTGGTAATCTTTGAACCTGAAAACACTTAGCTCTTGTGGGAGCTGGATCTTCACCACGTTGTGTCATGTCTGGCTAGCTCCTGCTGCAGGACGATGCCAGCGAGGGCTGCACTTTCTGCCTTGTCCTCTGGCCTTCATGCCTGGACTGGTCTGGCTGGGTCAGCCCAGGCTCAGCCAGCTTTGCAGGTAGAGGAGGCAGTGAAGAACTGCAACTTTAAGGAGGAGACACTGCTCTCACTAAAGACATTTTCACTAAATTGTTCTAAATCAAACTGTAACTGCTGACTTGTCTTATAGGGAGCTGGGTAGCAAAAGATCTTCAGTTTCCTTGTCTTCAATACAGGTTCAGACAAGAAAATCTCCAGAAGTCCCTTCAAACCTAAGTTACTCCATCATTCTAATCATCCCAAAGCAGCAAGGGCAGCAAACTAGAATTCAGGTAATTATTTTGTGTAAAATAACAGTTTACTGTGTTGATTCCTTCTAATTCAAACATCACTCAGTATTACAGATCAGGTAGGGTGGTGATCTGGCTTCTCTCTTGGTTTTCCTAAAAGCTGAGGGAGTTTTCTGCCTTCAGTGAAGTGCTGCTTCTTTGCTGACACCTCTGTTCCTGCTTTGATTGCAATTGTTTGTTAACTCATGGAAAACACTCTTAATGTGGTGGCGTTTGTCATTTTCCTGATATTTAATAATACAGAACAGTGGGAGTAGAAGAACTAGCTCCTTATTCAGCCTGTATCTAATGCAATGAAAGAAGAGGAAGGAAAAAAAAAAAGGTGCCTTGGCGCTAGTTTAGTTTTCCTTTTCTGCCCAGACAAAAGTACTTGAGAGATGATACCTGCTATGCAAGTGAGCATCTCCACTTGTTAGAAATTTTAAATTTTTTGCTAAAATATGAGAAGGGTCAAATCCAGAACATTTTTCTTGAAATAACAGGGCCAATTTCTGGCTCCTGGTAGTCTCATTGCTGGCCACTGGCTTGTGTCCAGGACAAGTTCAATCCATCGTTTTAATTCCAAAACCAAAACATAAATCTATCAGCAGTACCCATGCTTGAGGGCCATTAGTATGCCTGAAGCACTTTGCATAGGGGAAGCATGAATTATCTTTCTACAGCAAATCTATTGCATGAATTAATGTTCCTTCTTCATTTCCACCATGCAGTAATTTCACACTTGAGAGATAAAGCTTCCCTGGTGCCAGGAAGCTTTCCCCACTCCAGAGCACAGCAGGATCTTGAATTGATGGCAAAACAGTGCCCCAGTAATTAACGGCAATGGACCTGGTAGTGTGGGACAGTCTGTGCCAGGATCTCCTTTTTCCCTCTGCAAACAGCCTTCTGCTAACTGCTCTCAGGGCTCCAAGGCAGGGGATGTGTTGTCATTAACCATCTTACTGTCTGAATTAATTACAACAAACAGAGGTACATCTCTGAGACAGGGGCCTGCAGGCAGCATTCACAACACCAAAACTTTTTGAGGATGCTCAGAGATACTGATCTATAGAAAACCAAGAAAACTACAATTTTGCCCTAAAGCCTAGAATTCCTGGAAATTCCTTCTCCTTGCAAACAAAGCCAAATTATACCCTACCTGGACTCTGAAGGAAAACACAGGACAAGCATCCTACTCTTGATGTGGAACAGAGTAAGACAGAAGTGGCCTCTGCCTCTTTCATGCTGTTTTTTCCAATGCTGGAGCAGCATGCAATGAAGCGACTCAACATTTTCAGCACAGGTACATGAGAGATCTTGGCTCTATGGACACAACTCATTTCTATGTACTAAAACAATGCCATTAAGTTCTAATTTAAGGCTGTTGTACAGTATCTTCCCTGCAACTTTGGAAGAGACTGCCAGAGTTAGACCTAACAGGACTTGTCTCAAAGCTTGCAGTTCAAACAAGCACTGCAGCTTTCCCCAAAAGTACCAGGGGGTCTCACCCAGCGTTTTGCATCAGTGTATTTCAACCCACTTTACAAAGGAGATTTGTTTCATTATCCCTGTTTTTCAGATGGGGAAACTGAGGTGCACAGATAGGCAATAGCTGCTGGCTACCTAGCAAGCCCAGGAAGCCAGTGCATGTGTGATCCACCAGGACTTCTATGGGCTGGACTTAGCTCTTCTTACACAGCTGATAGAGTAAATGCTATATCAGGCTGCATCGGGGAGAGGGAGCTGGCTTGCGTCATCTGGAGTTTCTATCAGCTGCCAGCCCACCAGATGGGCAAGGATACAGCCTGGACCGCCCTGTCTATTTTTCATTTCCTGCAAGGCTCCTCTCCTCACCCATAGCCCTGAATTCTCCTGAGTAGAAGGACAGACCATGAAGTCTGAGCAGATCCAACCTTCTGCGCAGCCTCAACACCCATGTTCAGGGCTGGGAAGCTAGATGTAATTCCACAGGAAGTGAGTTTCTTTTACAAAGGGGTTTCCTCAGCCTAAGGATAAGTGTCTTGCAATGGTGAAGCCTTAAAGGGACATGCTTAACAGAGAAATCCTGATTATTAGAAAATAAAAATAATTTCCTTTATCAGTGTCCATTTATAGCAATGCTCATGACATGGAAAGACTTCTGAAAATCTAATTAAACTTCCCCTGTTTCCTCTCTCTCCTTACTTTTAGTACTATAACCTGGGCAGTGAGACTGGGTAGGTTCCCTGTGCTTTCTGGTCACTCTCTCTTTTTGGCTCAAACTTTGTGGAAACAGCAAATATAACAGGGAAAAGACTGCTTAAAATAATCGTATTAGGTGAGTGTTGTTGGGTTATTGTTTTTTTTTTTAAAAAGACTTATACAACAGCACTACCAACATTGGTTTGAAATGCAGAGCTGAAGCCAAGACTAGCTCCTCTCCCCATAACAGCTGAGGTCTGGGCAAAGAGTTGGTGTCACGTTGTGATGTTCAGGCAGGACACAGCAAGGTGGGGAGATACCATCTCCTGATGCCACACCTGGAAAGACACTAAGCTATGCCATGAGACCAAGGTGCTGGCACTGTTGAGGCAGTGATATCATGTGTGGTGTCACCTACCACACCCTGGAACAATGCAGGTCTTTTATTCAACTCTTTCTGGCAGAAGAAAGAGAAAAGCTGCTGTCTATCATCACAGATATCTCAGGCGAAAGGTATGGACTCCTGTGAACATCAGCTTCTTTACCAGTGAGACAGTCATTACAAAAACAATGGGCCTGTCATGAATATACTAATACACGAGTTTCCTTCTCCATCCTTGCATATGAAAAAGAACAAAAGGCATTTGCAGTGCCATTCTTCCATGTCCATTTTTGTGCTAAGTCTCCTGGGTAGGCTTAGATGCAGCTGGTATTGTACTGGGAGGGAAGAGGGAAGGAGATGCCTGGGAAGCTTTTCACCATGTAGAACATGCCAATGGCACTAGCTCTGTCATCCTTCTAAGCCACCACAAACACACAAAGCTTCATTCAACATGCAGTGTTGAGGTGAAGAAGCTCCCAATTTGGGGTGCTATCCCTAGCACTGTTTCCTAGAATGCATCTGACCAGGGACAGGATAATGAGGATAGCAGATAGGATGGACCAGCAGCTAAACCCAGGATAATGATCCCCTGCGTTCAGTCCCTTCCTCATCTTAATTTTGTTGTCCCCTTCCTCTCTTTGATTTTTCTTCTCCATTCTCCTTGGATTTCATCCTCTTCTGCCTCAAGGTGGCTGGCAAGGAAGCCACACATGGGCAGACACAACCAGTGTCACAGCAGTCAGATTGCTTGGCAGTTCCCAGCTCCTAACGCCAGGCACACCAAGAACTGGAGGTTTGGCAGAGGTAGTGGGATTTCATCACTGAGTGCAGGGGCTTTGTCTTCCCAGTGTCAGCTTCAGTTTGCAAAAAGTTTGACCTCTGATCATTGCACTTTCTCAGCTGCTTCCCTTGTGCTGGCTGCTGCCTTGCCAGTGAAACAGTTCATCAACAAGGAATTTTTTTCTTTCTATTTACAGCCCAGGAATAGAGTTCTTGATGGCCTTCCCAATAAGAGAGAGCGATACAATCCATCTTGGACAGACATCAAAAGGATGCCAGTCTGATTTAGGCTAATAACGAGCATCATTGAGCTAATGAGATTAAAGCTGACTTGTTTATGTTATTGCTGCCAGAAACAGTGCTTTGGGATAGGGGCTGTGATGTTCCTGGGACTTGGGCAGTTACAGATGAATTTTTCTGTGGCCCAAAAGCACTGACCTGATTCCTCTGCCCTCCCACACCCAGCACTTTACAGGTTCATTGGGGAAGATTAAGATAATGAACTGTTCCCTCCTCATCTTCCCATTCCTAGCTAGAAATAGGCAGAAATCCTCAATTGCTCTCAAATCCACTCAGCGATTTAGGAAAAAGAAAAGTGTTCCCTTGGGCAATGGTTTGGGAGTGTGAATATCCTTTGGGAGGATGTACAGACATGCCTACTGTATTTTCAGGGAGGCTGATGGAGTACAGGCCATAGGGGAAGAGACATATGGTGCTGTCCTAGAGCCGGACACTGGTGGTGGCTCTGGAGATGGGATAGCAGCCACCATGTTGGGCTGTGTTGAACCTGTCTTCTGGCACAGGCCCTCTGAGCTGGACATGGGGAGGCCGTCCCCTCTGCCTGCCCTGCAGATTGTCCCTCTGTCTGGCCATGGACGTGGTCTATCACAGGCACCAGCGGGGAAGCGTGGTGGGTCTTGTGGTGGTGGCCAATGCAAGGCAGGGTCCTGCAGCACCCCAGGGTGAGTGGGGGTGGGTGGGATGGGATGGGACGGGTGCCTCTGGATTGGCAGGTAACAGCAGGAAGCACTGTACTACTGAGCTCATTTCCACCGGGACGAAGGGTTCATTAGGAGTAAAAATAACTCTGGAATAAAAGAGCCAAAGCCCTGTCATGGAGTCCCTCTGTTGCTCAGGCTGTTTCTTGATCAGCTTGAGCCAACCCAAGGTCCCTCCCTTCCGCCCTGCCTGCACAGCTCATTACTTCTTTTGCACCCAGAAGCATGATGATATTACCAGGACCACAGGAACGCTCTTTGATTTATATTGCCCTGCTCAAGCCTGTTTCTTAAAAAGTGGTCTTTGCCATTTCTAAATCACACACATTATGTTTCTCTTTTGGAAAAGGTAGAATTTACACTGAAGAACAAGAGAAAAGCTTCTAAACAAAATGCTGTCCCCTGGTGCTGTTCCTCCTGAGATCCCTTGGACACTTCTTGCAGTCTTGCTGTTTGAATTAGGAGCTTTTTCAGCTCATTTGCAAATAGAACTGTAGGAATAGCCAACTTTTCAGCTTGGTTGGTGAAAAATAAATTAGCTCAGCCCAAGCAGAACTGCACTTTTCCCTCAGTTGTTTTGCAAAACAACAATAGATCCAAACCAAGAGACTTATTTTGTTTGGGACGTATTGATTCTTTTTCCTCTTTTCCTCAAAAAAATGGCTCTTTTTTCAAAATAAAAAAAAATGGGGTGATTCTGAAAGATCAAGCTGAAGGCTTATTTAAAATGTCAAAATGAAAAACTTCAGCACCCTCGGGGAAAGAAAAATCTCAGAGGGGGGCATTTTTTACAAAATTTGACCCAAAATGTGTAAATAATTTCCTTCTCCCATGAACTGTATTTTTCCCAGAAAATTGTCATCTACTTAAGACAAATAGTCATTTTCACAGGTAAGTCTCCTTTACAGCACTACCCTGGAGTAAGAGGAAGAGAAAGCCCTTGATATAAAGACATGGAGATTCAGGGATAAAGAATGCATCCAAGAACAAGGCATGGAAGATCTCATGGCAGGAAACGAGTTTCCTTCAAGTCAGGCATTACTGAACTTCATGCCACAGTGAATATCCTTTGATCAGGATCCAGGAGTCAGTGACAAGCGTGGAGGGTTATTTTTCACTCTGGTTCTAAATTTCTGTTAAGAAATGTTTGCACACTCCCCCCAGAGGAATTAAAACATAAGAAACCTAAATCTGGCAGAGCTTAGTTCCACTCTGCTGTGCATGGGAAAAATGAAGCAATTGAGCTCAGTCTGTATCTAGCAATTTGCTAAGTACTGCATAATTAATATGAAGCGACGTGTTACGTGTGTTTTCTAATATTATCGTATTTCCTGTGGATAAAATCACATTGCTACTTCTGGCTCACATTAAATATGAAATATTAAATATTCATAGAAATACCAACTTTGCAGAGAAAGGCAGCATTCTTCACACTGAAATAATGTTTTAAAGCAGAAATGCCCTACCACCCTCCAAGAAACCTTATAAAATAGATTACTCAGTTCTCCAGAAGTATCTTAGATAGCTGGCTCATGTTCCTCATTCAGGGTAAAGAAAGAATCTCGATGTCCTCATTTCCCTCATACCAAACATTCCCCAAATCTCTGGGCTTTCACAGTAAGCACCCTAACTATATTCTGGAAGGAAGGCACTCAGAGTTCATAAGTCACAGATATTATCAGAAATTCATCAAAACTGGGGACAGTATTTCAAAGCTGAAAAGTGGTAATTGCCTTTTTACAGCTTTAATTTCTTGCTGACACAGTGGCTCCTTAAGAGCAAGGGCCTTCAATATGGTGTAGAATTTATGGGTTCTCAAATAAAAATTTCTATGCAATACATTCAGGAAAAGTTTTGGTCTGACCACCTCCTCCATTAAGAAGATCAAACACATTCTCCCTTGTGGCCTAAGATACGACTATGGAGAAGCTGTGCCCAAATTCCCTCCCAGGCAAACCCTGCCATTCCAGAGACCAAGAGACTCTGAGGTAAATACAGGGACAGCTTTGTCCTCAGTGCCACCTTCTCCCATCACAAAGTCACTGCACAGTCCAACATGGGTCTGGACTCTCAAATGAGCCAGGCATCTTTGGGGTATGTAGCAAACATCTTGAGGAGCAGGTATTGTTTTGAGGCCTGGAACAGCTAGATCAGAAGCATGGGACATATGGGGGATGTATGACATTTGCTGTCAGATCCATGCAAACTGGAAACTCAGGGTTGGAGTGTTTTTGAAGCATTCCCTACCACAGCTTTTTTTCAAACCCCTTGGTCCTAATTTCTGCAGCAAAACTCATCTGATTAGAAGGGTCAGTTTGCTTGCTGTAGCCCAAGGCTGTCAGATCCTTCATCTCCAAGCCAGTCTGTCAGTGCTTTCCCACTGGGTTGGCCAGGTTTCAGCTATGTGGACTTCTCATTACTGGGGATATTGTTTACTTGTTCAGGCTTCACCCTGAGCCAGACGCATGGCCAAGAAGGAGTGTTTTTGTACCACGCTGGTTGAAGTTCCCAGCACAGTCATCCCTGGTAATTAACAGCCATGTAGTGTCGGCTGTCAGGAGGAGCCCGGGACAGCCTTCAGATCCCTCTCTGAGCCTTGACAAAGCTAACGAAAAGAAAGGGAGAAATAAGTCAAATGGTAAACAAAATATTTCCCTGGCACAGAGCTGCTGGAGGATCCTGATGCAGGTCTGTTGCCTCCTACTTTAAAAAATTTCATCTGCTCCATCATGCCAGTGTAGGACGAAACTGCAAGTCACCTCTAAAGCTGTGACCAGCAAACAGTCCCCTCTCCAACTGTCCCACAGGATGACTCAGAGGTTTATGGCAGTTTATGGTAGTTTACCAAAACTCTGAGAAACGACCTCACCAGCAAGGGATGGTGAGCCACCTCAAAGTGGCCTGGGACACGTTGCTCAGAAACAGGGTCAGAAGGCCTTTCTCCTCAAATTCAGCATTGACCAACAGGGTGTGGAAACATCATGTGAGGTCTTCCTGGAACTGTAGTTTTCCAGTCATTCCCACCCTAACAGTGAGGAGCAAAAGGGCTCCTTTGGGAAGAAGGGGCTAGTGCCAGGAACCCAGAGCTGCAATGCCACTGCAGTCAGGTGCAGCACAGGGACAGGACTCTAACAAAAGCCAGTGTCAGAGCTCAGGCTGGTCTTTCAAGTCTTTCTGTTACACAACAGAGAGAGAAGCTCAAATTAATTATTCTCTGCGCAATTAAACTTTGCAAAGGCAGATCAAAGTAGAAGTAGTAGCATTGCAAAGGAGATGGATGTGTTGCAGAGCTGGGAAACAAATCAAGGCTATGTGAAGAGCAGAGTGAAGGTTAGCCCAGCTCTTAGAAGTTGCTTATCAAAAACAGAGAAAGCGAGTGGGTCTGGGTCACAGCAGCTTCATTGCAACAACCACACCATGACTTGTAGTTCCTTTGGAGTCCACTTTTTATCAGATCAGCAACTGGCTATCACAATGGAAAATCCTTCAACAATAACCTAAATTTCAGTGTGCAATGAAAAGTGCATAAAGTTGCTGAATATTTTTTGCCCTGAAAAAAGCAGATATTTGTTAAAAATAAATGTAAGTTTTTCAAAGGGAAAGGGGTATTTTTATGTATTGGAAATATTTATGGGAAGATTGGGTAAAAAAACACATATTAGTCTTTTTGATCAGTAACTTTCAGTCTGGACAATGAAATGGTGGTGTTTTCTGCAGCAAGATCATGCCTTGTTTTCTTTTCTTTCACCAACGTTATATGCAGGACCAAATACCAGTCTGTGATCAGTTGTACCAAAGCTCATACACACCAACATGCAGCCACACCAGTGCACCTGGGGAAGGAGTTCCTCTTCTGCCCCTCAGGAGTTTCTGTCCATTGCAGTCTCTGCTCTGCCCACAGCAGCACCTTCCCAAGAATGCACAAGATGCAAATGGTGAGGAGACACAAGACCTGAGAAACACATACAAAATGTCCAGCAAGAGCCATCCAGCCTCAGCCACGCCGTGGGCCTTCAGATTGCACTGACACTCATCCAGCAGTGGAGCCAGTCCAAAGCCATATCAGCCTGAAAGCTTGCAGGGCAGGGCAGGGGTAACATGCTGAAATGAGAACAAGGGATTGGAAGCACATCTCTTGGTGGAGAGAGGAACTCCCTTCCCCTCCCACAACAGCTCAGGGCTACTGTAGTGAGTGTTGGGAAAGGATGTGACCTTTTGTAGAGCACATCCGAGCAGGGAAGCTTTATTATTCCATAACAGCTACAGCCTGAAGGCAGATTAAGTTGTCCCAGGGACAAAGCTGATCTCTGCAGTCTTCCTGCCAACACTTTGTCAAGGCAGAGTTGGATTTAATGAGGTGGTTAGCCTGGTCTGACAAATAGCAATAAAATAAAAGGGCCAAAACCATGTTTGAATACATCTGCATCAGCCAAGCAAGGACACATGTGTCCCCAAGGTGGGATTGCTGCTTGGAATGGCTCTCCGAGGAGCAATCCTGAAGCATGGAGCTGGCATAGAGGCACAGGACAGATTTAAACAGGAGTCACTGGACTGTTGTAGCGTGTGGATCCAGCTCATGGAAGGCACTGGGCTTGGTGCCTAGCACAACACAAGCATCACTGGGCCCCTGAGGTGGCCCTGGTCATACCATTCCCTGAGCTACATCCTGAGGGCCAGAGACTTTTCACACACACTTGAATCAGAAAGGCCTCACCTTCCCCTCTAGGCCATTTGCCAGCTGGTCCAAAGAGACCATCTGCCACCTTCCCCACCTCTGCCCATCCCACCATGTGTCCCTCGCTGGGACGATGACTCAGCCCATCGGCACCTCCCATCACCAGAAACCAAGCATCCCCATGTTTGCTTTTTGTGTTCCTGCTCTGCAGCTTTGTTCTTCCACCTTTTGTTTCCAGGAACCATTTGTGATGCCAGGAAAAAAAACAAACCAAACCAAATCAAAACATAAGCATGATCCCGTCTGCTTGGGATATTTCCATCTTTGTTCAGCCACCTCCTGTCACCACTCAGTGGTGTTCATGAGGATGATCTGGGTTCTGCAGGGGGGGAAGAAGTGTTGAAGTCTTCAAAGCGGTACAGCTCTTGGCCTTGAATTGCTTTGATGAAAGTTCCCAAAAAAACCCAAAATTGCATTTATAGAGAGCAAAGCACCATCCTTGCAAGGCCAATGGTATCAAAGCAGTTTTGTCTGCTCCTGCCTTCTTCCACAAAGAGCAGGTGAGCTGAGCACTCAGCTGCTGTGCTACACAAGCCTCCCTTGGTCCCTTGCTCACTGCTAAATCTCATGAGGAATCTCAGAAGAGCTCAGTCTGTCTGTGGGGGAGCTTGTAGCACACACAGCATTCACAGTTCTAGACTCACTGATCAAGATAAACAATTACTGACATTTTCCTAATTATGGAGAAGGGTTTTCTGAAGGGGACTGAACTCACTGCTCTAAACTGATGGGAAAAATAACAACACGTATTGTTTCAGTATTTTTCATCCCTTAAGATCCAAAAGCATGCTATAAACATAATTTATGAGCGGGATTACTTTACTGCTCACAGAAACACAACAACTTTGTGTGAGAGAAGGAGCAGAAGAGTATGGAAAGAAAGCTTTGTAGGTTTAGGCCAGGAAGTGGGAGATTTCATGTCCAAAGAGGGGACATTACAGCTTGAAAGAAGAACATATTTGATCTAAGAGGAATTCAAGCAGGTTGGGACCCAGTGTCTCTTATGAGAAATGTGGAGCTGTTTGATGAATGCTGCTGGTGAGGACCATGATTTTTGCCTCTCTGACAAACCATCACAGCTCTTCCAAATGAACCAACACTGCCCTTTCTAAATATCTCTGTAAGTTTTCTTTGGGGGTTAGAAACACAGTCACTGGGAATGTGGTCACCCAGAAATGGTCTAGTCAGTGATTCTCCCACAGTTCAGCAAAATGATCTTCATGTGTCCTCTGCACCCAGGCCATGGAAGAGACACATGAAGCCAGCCTGGAGAAGCCCTAAGCCTTTGCACAGATGCCCAGCACCTGTCCCTGCCATGCTCCAGGCAGCCGCTAGAACCAGGCAAGAGCTGGAAAACTAACAAAGCCCAGGAATGTATCTCATTCCAGCTTTTTGGGCTGGGTTTTATACAACGTGAGTTAAATAGACCAGAACTACAGATGCCACCATTTATCACTTAATCTCCAAGAGCATAAATATAGCCTGACTAGGTCCTAGCACATGGAATAAGAGTGTGCAGAGCTGAGTGTTCCACTGCAAACAGGACATGTTCCAGAAACCTCCCTGCTCAGGTCATGCCTGTGGCCCTGGCCAAAGACCCCTTGTCCCTGCCTCTCAGCCCAGCCTGGGCTCAGCACTGCCTTTCCCTAGTACATTTGCTGTTTGGGGACATGAAGAGTGACATACAGGGGGCTGGCTCAGCCATTTCACACCTGCTCTCAGGTCACTGAGTTGGGACTGCATGTGTCCTGCCTGCAGGGCGACCTCTCTGCTGCTGTGATAGAGGCCAGAGGCATCCAGGCTCTGGGTGGGAGTAAGATTAAATGTTGGCAAAACATTGTAGGCCCTTCCAAGCTTGGACTTCACTCCTACTAAAGATTACACGTTCCCCTCTTATGAGGATGGCTGCTCATGGCAAGCTCAAGCTCATAACGGTTTTACTTTCTGGCAGGGGATGCTGGCAATGTGTGAGAGCCCCATGTTAAGCCCCACAATCAAACCGAAGGGAAAGCAGAAGTGTGACCCCACATCTGACCACCAACCACACTGGACATGACTCCACAGTCACTCATGAGCATGAGCAGGCAGAGACAGGAACCCCTCCTGCTTTGTCCAGGCTATTTTCCCCAGCTCTCACCCTTTCCCCAGTTCTAGTCCAGAGCATTGCACTAACAACAGGCTGTGTTTTTCAGGAACGAAGCATAAACATATCTCTGAGGCGCAATAATGACTGTTTATGTGCCTTGTGCTGTTGCCTCCTTTCTTGGTCATTGTTGCAAGAAAACACTTAAAAAACCAAAACACTTCAATGGAAAAATAAATTAATAGCTTCCTCCAGCCACTCTCTACTGGCCAGCAAGAGCAGCTGTCACCCATAAAGGGGGGGCACCTGTGACCCTGAAAATACTGGCAACAGGTCCCCAGTTTTTGAGAGACCTCACTATTCTGAGATGAAGCAGAAGGCATCTCTGCCATATCGCCTACCTTTGTGTCTTCTGACAGTGATGCATCAAAGCTCAAGGGCTCCTTCCTGTGCTGTTTGCCGAGCTGAAGATGCTGGGAAGCCACAGAATGACATCTCCTCTTTGAGCATGTTCCAAGGAGGGCACATCCACCTCTCTTTTGGCAGCTGCTGTCCCAAGAGCTTTGCAAAGCTGACCCTCAGAGATAGGCGGCATGACACCAAGGCTTGGCCCAGTGAGGCTTGTCTGGTGAAGTCACCATGACCCCTAGAGGGGAGAGAGACACCGCTCTCCTGAGGGTGCTGCCCTCTCTCTTTGCCTGTCTAGGCTCTTGCAAACCCTCCTCCTCCTTCTCAAGCTCAGTTCACACTCCTACCAAGCCTGGACCTGGCCACGCTGGGACAAGCTTCACTTGAACCCTGTGAGATATTTTTATGACATTTGCAGATTTCTCACCAAAGCTCAGAGATGTTCTGCTCCTGTAAATTAAAGTTTTGTGGATTTAGTTTTTCAAAGATTGAGTCAGTATTTGGTTTGCAATTGTTTTTCTAGCTAGAAGAAGGTCTATGTTATGTGGCCCAAATGTGTCCTGCCTAGAGTTTGCTCTGTATACTAAACAGTCTTCATGGGAACTATATCTGCTCCATTTTTTCGATTTTCTTTGGACCTGTTTTTCACTTTGCTCTATTTTCCATGTATATTCAATGGAGATTTACTCTCTCTCTTCCTCTGACATGCTATTGTTAACTTGTGTTTTTCCTCTGTTTGCTCCCTCTTTTCTTGTTCTGTATGGAGAGGCATGGTGAGCCTGAGCCACCGAGGCTCACAGCTTGAATCCTTGAAGGTCAGCTCCCAGCCATTTTCTCCTTCTTGTTCTGGGACCATCCCCCTGTGAAGGCCACACGTGATCTCACTCTGTGCAGAAGGAGGGACATACTTCAGGCAATGTTCCTCCAGCTCTTCCTGAGATGTCCACCTTGGGGCCCCTCTCCTCCAGCTGCTTTCTCTCTGCAGGTTCCTGCATTTCTGGGTTTCCTGGCCCACTCCTGCAGGCTGCCAGTATTTAATGTTTTTCTTCTGACATCACCATACCTATCTCCCCTGTATCTTTGTTCCTGGCTCATCCTGGGAGAACAAATTCTTCCTGGCTGCTCTCCTCACCTGGGAGCTGCAGAGTAAGAGTGAACACAGTGGCCTGAGCTCAGTGTCCTGAACTCCACATTCAGGTATGAACAGAGGTTCCTTGGCTCTCTGTATCTGCTCATCTCTCTCTGGGGCCAGGAGTCCACTCCTCCATGCTTACAGCTGGGAGCTGGGTACATGCAAACTTGAAAAACACTAGATAGGAGCAGACATCTAATCTGTTTGCAGGAGGGAGAGAGAGGTTTTCCTCACTGCCTGCCCAGTGCGTGATCACTGCCCGTTACCCAGCACCATGTAATGCAGAGCTAACTAGTTTTCTCAGCATCATTTTTCAGCCTGCAGGTTTCATTTACTCTGGCCCCTCTTCAGTGCTCTGGGCTGGGCAAAGTGCTGCCTCAGCTCTCCCTGTGCACAGCCCCAGCATGCTGCTCCGTCCCCATCACTGCATCTGGATCAGCAGCTTCATTTGTTCAGTTTCCTTTAGCTGTTGTTTTTTTTTCTCACAATGAGAAGGGGAAGAAAGAGGACAGAAAAAACAAACCCATACTGTCTCTCTTGGGCTGCTTGTCTGGGGTTTTGAGACATTTAACAACAAAGCTGACAGAAGGGAAGAGGAGCTGCTTTCAGGATTGCCTGGATCTGTGGGTGCTGGTTGCCTGATGGGGAGACAAAACCTGGGTTGGCTGTTCTTGAGAATACAACATGGTAGGCACAGAGACAGCATATCCAGCATGTACTGGGGCTCAAATGTGGTCACTCTTGTTCACTTCTAAACAGGGTTATGTGTCTAACCCCTTGAAAAGCAGTGGCCAAGGACAGGACAGTGCCCCATGCGTAGCTCTCATCCATGCCCCTCAGGCCACAAAGCCTCTGGCAGGTGCTATGTGCAGGACTGCAGATTGCACACTCGTAAAAGCTTTGCCTCTATGGTGCCTTAAGGAAAGCCCTATCTCCACAGAGAGATGAACTCAGTCCAGGCTCCCTAGTTCACTCAGGTTCTGCACCAGGTACAAGAAGTCACTCAGCCTCCTCCATCCCTTCCCCCATTTGCAGGACAATAGCTTCAGTGATAAATAGTACTCTGAGGATACTTTTCTTCAGAGTAGTAAGAACTTGCAGCGTCAGTGCCTGTACTCAAAACCTCAGGGTATCCGACTGGAAGAATCTGGAGATTAAAACTGGAGATAGGAAAACTAGCTGCCAGGCCAAGATCCAGAAGGACAGCTGAGAAATCAGGCAATTATACTCCAAAGCCTTATCTTTTAGTGTTCTCACACGTACAAATATAGCACACAGAACAGGCTCTTCTCTGGCAGTGCTTGTCCATTTTGCTCATCAGAATAGTAGCCAACTGAAGGATAAAGATCTTTGTACCAACAAATGAAATGAAGCTTGAATGAACCTTTTATAGACAAATACCTTGGAGGAGGGTGGATTGAAGTGAAACTGTGAGCAGTGTACTGTGAATTAACACCAGCACTTCAGCATTTCCCTTCCTTTCTTCTAGCTTTCACAATCCTCTTGTTCTTCTTCAGGCCTGATTCCATTTACCATCTCTTCCCTGAATTTCTCCCAAGGATACCTGAAAAATTGCTCTGAGCCCAGGAGATGGCTCCAGAATTCAGGTACATCCCAGAGAGACCCAGGGATGATAATGCAACAGCTCCCTTGAACAGAAGATCCATATATCATATACGAACACGTCATAAATGTCTTCTGAGACTTCATGCCTGTAGCATGTTCTCAACAAGCTCTTTACAGTCACAGAGCTCTTTCGGTCCGGTCCCTAAACTGTGCTTTGCTCCCAAGTTGCCTCAGCACTCATCCATGGACACATCATATAAAGATCTTGGTCAGGCTGGAAGCTGTTCAGAAAAGTTTCTAGTTTGAGGGGGCTCTATGCATGGTATGTTTGTAGAGAATCATATGCCCAGATTCATTCCCATTATGGGTAGAGTCAATTTGGAGTTCAGCAATGCTCTAACTGTATGATCTGTTCAATCCATTCCTTCCAATGTGACCCAGTATTTGCCATATGATAGGACACTGTGCTGCTGCCCAACATCCTCTGGAAATGTATCAGTATCTTTCCTGGCCTGACTAACTTAAATTAATTTTTGAAATCCAAAGCATTTATCTTTCTCTGGTATCTATACTTTTATCATCATGGTAAAATAATTATAGTAAATTAGAGGAGCATGAATTTCCATTATAAAAATTGCTTTTCCTTCTTATGTAGTATCTATTTATGGATTACAGAACTTCATGTAAATTTGTAATACTGAAAAGCATTCATAGGTCAAATCCCCACCTTCACTGCAGGCAACTCAATGGCACTTTGCCACCATGTGCTCTTCTGAGATAGTTTAGTGACAGTCCCTCCTTCTCTGTGTCTTGGCTACTTCACCCTTTATAACTACAAAGAAAACTATCAATTTTTGGCCTTTAGCTTAAACTTTGATGTCTTTCCAAGTGCTTTTTGACTGTTTTCCTATATGGACAGCTAAATATTTCCCAGTGAAGACACAGACTTTTTTATCAATTTCACATATGTGGTTTGCTGTGAAGAATGTGTGAAGCTGCCTTCCTTAGTAACCTTTTGTGAGCTCCAGTTATCTGCAGACCTCAGCCTGAAAACTTCTTTTGCAGTGTAACCAGAGCACACAGGAGCAAAATCGGAAGCATCATGTGAAACTTCAGCCTTACATTGAAAACTATAATCATGGTTTCTTCTGGTTTTAAAAGCTGTAAAATTGTGAGCCGATGTAACATGGACATCTGGGGAAATAGTCTCTGCTTGTAAGTGTAATCCAGCTTGTCCAGTCCATGGGAGTTCTCACATTGCTTAAAAGTCCTTTGCTGAACCAAGACTTGAACTGTTAATAGCACTTCTCCCTTTGGTCACTTCAGTTTTTGACAATTTCTTCATCTTCATTACTTTAAAAGAATATACTGAAACGTGCAATTTGGTGCCATCTCATTTTTATCTTATATTTGAGTAGACATTGCAGTTTCCATAGAGCTTGCTGTGTTTGGTCTGGTTTTTCATGTTTTGGGTGATACTTATTTGACTTCAATAGATGGTTAAACCTTGCCAGCTTTTCACTTTTTTATTTTTTATTTCCTTTTTCCCTCTTGCCTCCCATTTCCCCACAAGACTGAATGTTACAAGGTGCTACAGTGCTTGCCAACACCCTCTCTTCTGTATTTGGACTTTTAAGAGCTTCCCACTTCCCCCCATCCCTTCATCTTTGTGATTTCTCCTTTTGAAACCAGGACACAGTGTTTTGTCTGGGGAACAACCTGGTCTTTGAAGATGCTGGATTTCATCATGTGCTGCTGTGAGCAGCTCAGCTGTATCAAGTAGCACAACCATTTAGCATTGTCTGGAGCCAGTAAGATAAATTAAAAGTCTGACAAACTTTTCAGTTACTTAGGAAAGGTGAGACCAAGTTTATATTTATGCTGAGAAAGTGCTTTGCTGGGCAGCTTTATCAGGCAGTTTGCCTCACTCCAAGAAGCAGAGCCTCTTGGCATGCCACTCCATGGATGGTATGGCTCACGTTTCCTATTCCTGGAGCCCTCCTTGCATAGTAACCTTTTTCTTATTTACGCGTGTTTTTCCTCCCACTTGAGCAACCCTGGCTATGTTCTGCTGTTTAGACCAGTCCCACTAATGCTTCTCACACACAAAGGATGACATCCAGTGAGGGCTCACATCAGGATTTAGCTGTTTCTTTCTCACCAGAGCCATTCAAAGGGGACAGACAGACTCCATGCTTGGACCAAGCTTTGCAGTTTCCTAGCAGCCAGTAGTCTCACATGGATGAAGGAAAATGCTCTAGCATGGCATTTTTGCCTTGCACGTGTCAAAGCTACTTTCTTGTTTTCCATCAGGCCTGCAAGGTAGCAGAGTCAACGTATGTAAGATTAAGCCATTGAGATCTTTTTATCTTGTGTCTCCAGAGATCCTTGTAAAAGAGGCTCTGATATACAGCCTCCAGGGAGCTCAGCTTTGGTTCACAGTCCTAGCTGCAGCTTGGCAAGTACACACAAGCCCAAACAGAAGAGAACAAATCTGGTCTGCAGCACAAGAAGACAGTGAGCTGTGAAGCCAACACAGGGCACAGGAAGACTCAGAAATTATTTTGATGTATAAATTATGTACTTGGCAGCGTGCTCTAAGGTGAACATGCAAGACTCCATTACCCTTCACCTTCTGTCTCACTGAGACACATAATTGTTTAAGTATCTTTGCCCTAAATTTCAGCTTTTCACCTTCACCAACAGCAAGTCTACCAGGTGAAGAGGATCTTTGTAATCACTGCCAGAGTCCTCAAGGAGTCAGATGAGTCTTCCAGAATCCTCCAGGAATAAATAGTGTAACAGTGGGCATCCCACTTCCAAACTACTCTCCTTAGAAGTACTGCTATGCCAAAATGCTGGCAGGCCTGGAGATCTGTACAACAGGCGTAGCCTGAGCAAAAGCCAAGTACCTGAGGGTCAAAATTATGAGGGGGGCTTCATAAAAAAAGAGGTCTTGGAAAGAGTCAGTTCAAAAAAAAACCCCACCCTTCTGCAACTCATCTCTTCTCTGAAATCCTCTCCGTGACGCCTTACAAATACATTAACAATATGGTGGTTTTTCCTGCGTTGTCAGCTGGACCCAGTGATCTTAAGAGGCCTTTTCCAGTCCTGGCGATTCTGTGGGACACACCTCCCTCTCGCAGAGGGGGACGCCTCAGCTTTCTAACGCTGTGTCTCACACAGTGCCCTCCTCCGCCTTCAGCCCGGGCCCCGGCACAGCCGGCTCGGATGGCGCTGGGTGAGCTCCCCGGCCGCCATCTCGCGGGGCGGGGCCGCCATCTCGCGGGGCGGGGCCGCCATCTCGCGGGGCGGGGCCGCCATCTCGCGGGGCGGGGCCGCCATCAGCCGCGCAGCAGCCGGTCACGCAGACACTTCTCCTTCAAAAGGGCGGCGGGCGCTCTGGCCAATCAGGATGCTGAACGTCACAGAACGGCACGCGCCGCCGCTCTGCCTATAAAAGGGCGGAGGCGGGCGGGTGGTGCGGTCTCTCGGGAAACCCTGAAAAAGCCGCTTGTTCCGGCCGTCAGCACCGCTGAGGTTTCCTATAGTTTTGCGAGTCCTTGCTGTCGTGGTTGGACAGTGTTTACGAGCCGCCCAGCCAGCGGGCAGTTCCTCACCCGACTAGCCAACTGCTGCAGTTAAACCAGCCACGCTTAGTAGGAGTTTCAGGGCAGGAAGGTCAACCAGACTTGCAAAATCCTAGTAAGAAGGAGATTGTAACAGTGATTATGCAGAACGTCCAGAATGCTTCTGTATCTGCATGAATGGTATTCATCAGGGTGATTAATTACCAAGAGCCACATCTGACACTTAACAGTCGTTGAGGTTCCTTCGTTTTGCTTTTTCTGTCTTGTCCCCTGATGAGTGGAGAAGCAGACCTGCAAGGCAGCCCAATAACTTTGATTTAGGCTGAAATCCAGGTGGGGTTTGCTAGCACTTGATCCAGTTCAAAGCACCACCGTTCCCAGCAGCGGCTGGGCTGCAGGTGACTTCTCCAAAGGGCCTGGAGATCGGGGCTGTGCAGGTGCTGCTGTGTGGGGGTGATTAAAACCAGACTGGTAGGCTGGTTTAGCCCTCTAGAGAGGGTGGGGTGCTCATGTGCTCTTTTTCAAGGTCCCGGCGCGGTTGCAGTCACCAGCAAGGCGGTAAAAACACACTGGCGACAGTTAGCATTCAACTACAGCAGTTCCCAGCCATGGTTGTTAGCTAAGAAGGTGTATACCAAGTGCTGAGAAAACCTTCCTAGCTAAAAAGGTAGCAGGAATGATCAGTTTGCTTTGAGAGGCACTAGAGAGATTTAAAGACGCGGTTTACCTGCCTGTGATTTCCTTGCTGTTTAAGGATTATGGACTTGGTTACAGTGACAGAAAAGTTGCATCAAGACCTCAGCTTTCTTGGGGGAAAATACAGTTTTAGGTATTTGCAAAGCTTAAAAATTCAAAGCATGCAAATGCTAGAAGACAGGCATGAAGTGAGGCCTCAGTGTTTCTGAAAAAATTCTTTCTTGGAAGAAGAAAGGACAGAACAGAAATAGACTTGTAAGTCTAGAAACATGGGGTAAGTGATATGGAAAAACTGTCCAAGGAGAGATGCCTCTTAGCCCCATCCCACGCTTGTCTGGGGGCTTCTACATTCTCACCCTTTATTTTTTCAGTTTCCCCTGATACGAGCTCAGTGCTCTGTGCATCCTGGTTTTGTTCTGCAGTGCAGGAGCTCATTTCGGAACACACTTTGGGCTCTAAGTGTTCAGCAGGGGGACAGGAAAAGTAATGTGGCAGCAGAGGCAGAATATCAGCAGAGGAAATCACCATGGACCATTCTTTATCAAGAATGTTAAAAATAAATGCATAATTTTTTGAGTTCTGAGAACCCAGGCATGAATAAGCTTTCCTTCCTTTGGTTGCTAATGATCAGTCCTGTGCAAACCTCCCCAGTGCTGTGAGTTCAGAGAACAGCACTGGGGCAGATCCTCAGCAATGTAAAGCAATACTGTGCTGCTGCCTCAGGTTTGCTGATGCTGCTTTATACCTGCTGCAGACTGGCTATTTTTTGAATTTTCATACTTACTGACAGCTGGAGATTTTGGTCTTAGTTTTCTCAGTGTCAAATGGCTTCTGTGCTCTCTACATAATACAGACTGAGAGTTGCCCTGAACCCTGAGTCTGGGGGCAGGAGGAGCAGCATGATGTGTTTCAGCTGAAACCTGCCTCATGTGGGAGCTCACCGTGTGGAAGCTGCTTGTGGGACCACAGGGCTTTAATATCTCTGCTTTAATATCTCCCTGAGCTCACACTTGGGGTCTGGCAGTCCCAGATGAAAAGGCATTTCCTGTTCTTTAATCCCTGATGGGTGACACCCTCATAACAGCAGCTTCTGTTCCTCGGAGGCTGGCAGCACCTTCCGGAGCTGTGATGAAATATTCCTGCATTTTTCTTGTGTGTGCTTTTGCAGCCCCAAAGCTCCTTGGGCCCCCCTGGCTCCTTGCAGATCACGTCCTCTCTGTCTGTTCTGCATGACTAGCCCTCCTCTTGGCATTCATCACTCATGGCGACTCAGGGAGCTGCTGGGCTCGGACAAACTCATCTGAAACAGCCAATGAACGCATCCTGCACTGCAGGACTTGATTGAGTTTTGATGTTCTGGAAATGAGGGCACAGCAAGGAAACAGCCCAGGTTAACAGTATTCAGCATTGGGTGGACACCTTCCATGAGCTCAAATGGTTCAGAATAGCAATGGAAGGCACTTGCAGCCTCCCAAGAGCCAGCACAGTGGCTCCCCTGTCTCCTAAGAGGTCAGATTGCACTTGCTTGACCTTACCTATAAGCTTCTATAGATACATAAGACCCTGGACCATGCACAATATGTTCCAGGCTTCTGCTATGTCCTAGGTATCTCTGGTTGCTATTTGAGGAGCAATTGAATAATGCCAGGGACCCTACAATGTGCTGAGAAGAGGCTGCTTCTTTCTGAGCCAGTGATTCCTGACTAATACAGTCCCTTTCAGCTGCCCTTGTATTTTGCCGCTGTAGAAACTGGAAGGACCTGTGAAACCAACAGTGAGTTCAGGTCAGTGGAAATTCAGACATTTGCAAGCCACGTCCTTGCATCCTCTCCCTGCTGTGTCACAGGGGGCCATTTCTTACACTGCTCTTATCTTGATTTACCAGAGGCCAGGTGCTTCTTTGTATTCATGTAATGGAGCATAAAAATTGCAGAGCACCATTTTTTACCCCACCAAAGCTGCTGACAGCTCCACTGACTTCTGCTTTGAACTGAAACTGCCACATTCAGCCCAAAGCGATACGACACTGCCACTCGCCGTTCAGCCCTGTCAGCTGACTTGTCATCACCATGTTGCCTTTTGCTCTGCAGAATTAATTCCCATTTGAGCCTCGTGGCATTTGTTTGTTTTCCTGTATTCTTTAGCCCTGATTTCGTACAGTAGTGTGGCAAGGCCAGCCCGTTTCCTGGATGTGGTTGTCACACAGGATCTTGGACCAGTACAGGAGTAGAGATGGTCCCCTCGCTTCACCACCGCTCTTGGTCTGCCTTAGCGATCCTGCACTGCTTGAGTTCTCCAGCCTCCTCCCACCAGAGGAACAGCTGATGCAAGTATGTTCAGGCCATGCCCAGACTCGCAGCCTCCGCCCCCTTCACCTCCTGTGGACACACAGATGTAACCCACTGGTCACTCTTCCTGGACATGTATGAAGGGGAAAACACACTTTGGCAGCAAATCATGGCACATCTGAGATTGCTTAAGCCCTATAGAATTTGGCAAGAACACTTCGCTCTGCGTTTCCATTTATCTGCCAAATAAAGCCCAAATCCCTTTCTCTACCTTTAATCACAGCATTTTGAAAGAATTTCTTAGTGAATACAACAACCACGTATTGGCTCTGTCGCCTTCTCAGTTGGAGTTAATTCTGAGAATAATGGAGGAGCTTTATCTATTAATTAAAACTAATGACTTTATAAAATTGCAGATGTGTTAAACTTTGAAAGACTTGCATTGGAGACCAATAGGAGCAGGCAATTTGCAAGCTTGAATAATAAAGGAAATTGCCTTGAAATGGATATATCTTGCTAGACAAAAGCCTTGCTAGCTACTAGAAATTGCAAAGAGAATTAATTGTGGCCGTTAGTCCTTAGATTAACTGTGTTTACCACCCTATTTCAGAGGTGTGTCTGGGAATACTTCCTTTGTACCATGCAAAACTAGGAAAGGACATTTTCCCCTTGAAGGTAAAATCAGATACAAGCCATTGCAATGATTCCCATTTGTTTTCTTCCAAATTGTTTCCAGATTGAGCCTACTCACTTTGCAAACAAGGAGTCCAGCTGGATGCTTCATGCTCGTCACATCCCTACCAGCAATAAAAGCTCTGCTACCTTTAATGTTACAGCAGAGAAAGACATTGAGCCCAGCAAAGGAACAGCTGGCTTCCCAAAGAGCAGCCAGGAACTATTCCACATGCTCTCACCAGGACTTAGGTGAGGGGGTGGGTACCCTGTACCAAATCACTCAACAATTTTCCAGATTATTTTCAGATGGGTGACACAGGCAAGAACCAGGGCTGCCACCAGCCCTCTGGGTGTGAATCACAGAATCATAGAATCATTAAGGTTGTAAGGGACCCTAAAGATCATGAAGTTACAACCCCACTGCCATGAGCAGGTAACCCTGCCACTAGACCAGGTTGCACAAAACCTCATCCAACCTGGCCTTAGAAACCTCCAGGGATGGGGCATCAACAACCTCCCTGGGCACCCCATTCCAGTTCCTCACCACCCTTGTAGTGAAGAATTTCTTCCTAATATCTAACCTAAATCTCCCCTCTCTCAGTTTAAAACCATTATTTCTTGTCCTATCACTATCTTCTCTGATGAAAAGGGAAGTCACTGCTGGTATTCCTTGTCAGGAAGACAGCAGCTCTGCAGCAATGCTCTTCTTCCACAGGGCAGAGGGTGGACACTCCCGTTGTTGGGCTTTTGGAGGGACAGCACAGCTGCACTGGGCAGAGCTCTCATTGCTGGCTGGCTTATACGGTGTTCAAAGGCCACCCTACTTCCAAGGACAACCAAACATCCCACCACCTCCTCCAAGGTCTTTGCCCTGCCTGCTAGTGCCTCTGAGGTGATGCTGAGGTGCTGCACTTGCAGACCATTCCCAAGGAACCATTGAAGAGTGTCTTGGGTAAAGAGAAAATAAAAAACAAAACAAAACAAACAAGCACCAAACCCCAAAAAAACCAAACCAAACAAAAAAACCCCATAAAAACCAACCAACTGAAAAACCAAACCAAACAAAAAAAACCTCCAACAAACCTAACAAAAAAACTCCAGAAACCGACAACAGAGAAAACCCACAAAAACCCCCCAAAAAACACAGCCCCCCCGCAAACAACAACAAAAAACCCACAAAAAACCAAACCAAACCAACAAACAAAAAACCCAAACCAAAACAAAAAATAAACAAACAAAAAAACCCAAACCAAAACAAAAAAACCACCCCAACAAGAACAACCAACAAACCAAACCAAAATCCTGAACAAACCTGGTATCTTCTTGGCAGCAAGAAAGTTTCCACAGCCTCATTACAGCTGCTGTGGGTGCCCTCAAACATGACATAGCAGCAATGTAAAGAAAAGCCTTTGAAAGGAGAAAAAAGCCACATGGATGTATACAAATTACCTTGTGGGTTTTCCAGTGCACATAGGCTAAGGAGTGCAGATTAGCTAGGATCAACTTTACTGAAAGATACAGCCCAGATCCCATCTGCAGGCTGCACTTGCCCAGATGTTTCCTGAAGCTGTATGTTGGCCAGCCTGCTGCCTGTGCCAGATGTGCAGCCCCCACCCATGCTGCCAAATGTTTTGCCTGTGGAGCATGTTTCCTCAGCTGGAGTTGGATTTTCCTAATTACCAGCCTGCTCTGTGTTCCTGCCCTTCAGAAAATGTTTTTCCTGCCATCCACTAAATCTGATGCTTGTAGGAGGTGTTTACATGGGAGTAAAAACAGCAGACTGGCAAATCCCCTGTGGCAAAGGTTTCTGTCACAGACCTTTTTGCACTGAAACGGGAAGATGAAGAGGGTTGGGAGGAGAGCCAGCCCTCCAGTTGGTGATTACTGGACTTCTTTTTCTGTGCAGTGGTTCTTAAGCATGAATTTAGAGCAGTGTCAAGTGCAGATTTCACAGTCTCAGCAGGTATTCACCCTGGGCTGAGGGACTGTGACAGAGAGAGCCCGAGAGCCTGGCAGCACTCAAGGATGGGGTACAGGCTTGTTCCTGCACCTCAGCCCTGCTTACTCTGGAGGCAGAACTGTGTGTGAAAGCAGTTCAAGCAAAGGGAGAATTTATAAGAAAATTGGCCTGTTTTGTTACTTAGAGAGATTGTAGATTTTAAGGTCTTTAGTGAAAGTTGCGCAGTTTTTATGGTGCTTCCACAGGAGCTTTCTTGTGACTGGGGATGGAGGTGCCTTAGGGTCTGTTTCCTTAAGCCCAGCTGCCTTTCTGCATAAAAATCAGATGATCAAAATGTGGATTCTGGACTAAATTCCTGACATCGGGCCCAAGAAGACATGGTGGAGTCCACGTGTTGCTTTGCTATGTGAACAGAAGCATATCCTGCTTTCAGAAATGCAAAGATCAGTGAAGCAGGCTGGAGCAAAAATCCATCCCCACAGACCTGATTTTCCACCCTGGGAAGGCTGTGAGCCCCTGGGCAGCCAGCAGGACCCTGCACAGTGCCCCTGCTGCAGCCTGGACCCTGCCCTCCACCTCCTGCCCTGCTAACCCTACTCAAATGGGCTGCAAAGAGGCAGAGATGCCCTGACTGGTCTAAATAGTGTGCACGCAAATACCTGTACATAAGGCAGCATTTCATCCCAAAGGAATGATGAACTGTGTTTGCTGAAACTACCAGTGAAGGAGGATGACATGTTGTCCATTATGAATTTGGTAGCATAACTTCTCCCAGGGTCTCAGAGTTACTTGGATGTCTCACTCACTGACTTCTCATCTTCTGCTTCCACAACTCACTGTAATTTCTGATCTCTTGACAGCAGTGTCCAGTTTCTCTTCTCATTTCTTGTCATGGGTGATACCTGTTGCTGTTTTATCACCCTCTCCCTGCCACCTATTTATCACTCTCCCTTCTTAAGAGAGAAGCATTTACATGGATTAGTCAAGGAAGCATCTCCAGGTGAGGTGCTTTCTTAGCACTAACAAACACAAGATGTGGTAAATATTGACTCTCTTTGCTGCAAACTTGTCAAGCCTCCAGCAGCATGGGAGACAAGTGCTGCTTGTGCTGCTGAGGCTGATGATGGCAGGGACTGTAACCTGAACAGCTCAGGTTTGTGTATGAGAGGACATGCAGTGTATACAGCTCCTGACTTCTGTGTGTGTTCTCAGGGCTGCCTCAAAGCATGTCCCCAGGTGCCCATGGACCTCTCCCAAATTGCCAAGTGCCTGTGGGCAGAGAGCTGCATGGCAGCTCCTGGATGCCCACAGAGCATCCAGACCTGGCTGTCAACGCAGTGGTGGCTCTCCTCCTTGTTTCCAGCTGCTACTTCAATTAAAAGCAGCTAAAAATGCACAAATGCTCTCCTGATATAGTTTCCATGTGAGCAAGAGGAGAGGGATGCTATTCAGGCATGAATGAGAGGTGTACTAGCTTGTCCTCATTTTGGGAGCAAAGGATGGAAAGTCTGCATAGAGTGAATTTCATCCCAGATGTAGCCCCTGCAAAGATGAGTTCAGAAAGTTCTTTGAGGAACAGACAGCCCTTTTCTGCACAGTCAGCTGGGCAAGTGTCAGGTGTCCAGGCAAAATAAAGAGGAGAGAGAGACCCCAGAGACGCCCTGCCTCCAAATTTCCAGTAATGCCAGTACAGCTCAGGAGCTTGACTAGTATGGTGAAACAATACCTAGCTCCTCAGATCTGCATGTTTCTCCCTCCTGACAGCTTTACAACACAAAAACTTACATAAATCTCCTAAAAAAGTCAGGTGGTGTTTGCTAGGTCATCTCAATCTCCTTATCTCATGATCATAGGAGTGTGAGTTGACCGCAATGACAGTCAATTCTAGCAGTGGGAGCCTGCTCAGACAAAAGCATCGGGATCTTTGCAGGTGTCTCAAACTGGGCATCAGGGTAGTTTACAGGTTGCCAAAGGAAACATTCAGGTGCCTCCCACACTTCTGCAGGGAGGCACCTTTCTCCTCTCCTTTGAGAAAGCTATATTTGTCTGGAGAGGTTTATTCCAGACTTGCCAAGCAGAGATGTCCTACTGCTTCTAAATTAAGGGCTTTTGCTCTGCATGCCTGTAGGGAGCACAGCTCACCCTCCCTTGCAACTGCCTGGCAGTGATGGGCAAGGAAAGGTTATACATGTTATACACCATAGGTGTATATTGATTCTGTGTGTGATTTGGTGTGTGAATAGAATAGACATTCAAAGCACTTTCTCCTTTTGAGAGCAAGATCTTTTCAAAAAGCTGTAGACCTTGGGTAGAAATAGAAGGTACAAGAATTCCTTTCTAGACAACTTCACAGAAAACCAGGAGTTCAAAGCAGAAATGCAGAAGTCTTGCTCTTCAAATGTCAAAGTTGTGCATGAAAGCTACTGGCCCTACAGGTTGTATCTGAGTAAACCTAATGCAGATAGTGAATGTTCTGGTACCTGCCAGCCTCAGCCTCCCAATGTGTAGGCATATGACAGAAAGAGACCTTCATCCCTCTCAGATCCCTGCCAGTTCAGGTCATGCACCACCACTGCAATCCACTGACATTGGGCTGGTGCAGTGAGCTGGGAAGTTTGTTTGTTTCCCAGTCTGGAGAAGGGGAGACAGCCCCTTCAAGAATGATGAGGGAACGGAAAGATATCAAATGCTCCCCCCAAAATAGCAGCTATTCCACAGCACAGAGCTTGGAGGTGCTGTCCTGTTAAAAGCAGAAGGGAACAGCAGCATATTGTGAATTGCTTGATACCAAATGGAATTTTTCCAGCCGTGTTCAAGGAACTCAGGTCCAAGTGCTGCTTCGAAGGCCTCAGCTCAGAGCCTATATATAACCATGCTGAATTTGCTGGCAGCCAGGATGGGGTGGATGGTGCCCAACACCTCCCTGGCACATCACCCCTCTCCCAGAAAAGACTTTTTAAAGGGCTGAAAGTGCATTGTGGGGCAAAGGCAAGAGACAGAAAGAAAAAAGGAAGGAAGGTGCATAGCTTCGTGCAGGTCAAATGTGTTTTCCTTCTTACAGTGGATGTCACATCCAGGAGCACAAAAAAAGTGCATGGCAGATAGGGGCTCTCAAGCAGCTCTCCCAGAACTACTCATGCTGTTGCTTGGACAGTCTGAAATGTCCTTTTTTTCTTTTGTCTTGAAGCCCTTCCCCAGCACCAGGCATGTCCAGTCAGAGAGCACAGCCCTGGCTGCTCACCTCCAGTTCTGGCTGGAAGAGGACTGGCTCATCTATCGAGCATCTCTGCACGAGCGCTCCTGCTCCTGAGTATCACAGCCCAATCCCAGCCCTACAAGAAAACTCCTGTATTTCCCTCTGGACTGACATCAAGCTTTCAGATGCGTAGACATCGAGGCCTTGGGATGTAAAGGGCTGGCTGGATTACTCAGGCTTTGAGCACCATCTCCTGTCCTGTTGGCTCAGCTCCTTTTGGGTACTGCCCGCGGCTGAGAAGTGACACACTGTGCTGCAGCAGATCCACTGGGGCTGTGGCTGCTGGCCTTGTTCCACAGACCTCCAAGCACAAACACATCTTTCATGGGGTAGTATGATCATTTCCAGGTCTGGATAAATAGCTCTCTGGATTTCCTAGCACCAATTTCTGAGCCCCTTAACACAGTGGTTTTGTGAGACTAAGGAGGGTGGGGAGACAGATTTAACTCCAGAGTTTACAAAGTACTGAGAGACAGTTCACTTCTCCTGGCTTTGAAGTTTTATCTTGTCTTTACTTTAAAGGAGGGCTGGGCTGTTTTCCTTTGAGGACTTTGTAATGACTCAGTCTCCTGGGAGCTCCAGCATTTATCGCATTAGTAACAGCTTCAGCATTTTCCCAAAGCGAAGTGCTACTTGACTGTAATAGGACACTCAGCTTTGACGGGGGTCAGATTTGACGTCAATGACACACGTTGGCTTCTATCCTGGGTGATATCTATGCACAAGCACCCTCCTGCCCTCACTTTGCCCCTTGTCCTCTGATCCCCAGGAAGGAGAAGAGGTGTCTGTTCAGAACTATATGCCATCTGCCAGCACCCTGGGTCATGATCAGGCTCCTCAGAGAGGTCCAGTCCACCAGCTGGTGACTCTACCCAAGTTCATATCCCCACCCCACTCTGTACCAGTAGCAGCAGTTCCCCTGGACCTGTCTCCAAAAGGCTGTAAGTACTAACAAAAGTGTTCCCACTGGCTCAGGCTTCTGCTACTCTGACCAAATCAACACAGGGCTTGGAGGCTCTTCCTCCCCCACCAAAAACCCAGACAGACTGTCTTTTTGGGTCCACCTCAATGTGTGGCAGTAGCCAAAGGACTGGAGCAGCAAACCTGCTGATCCCAACCAAAATGAAAGAGAGCACAGCTGGGATGCAGCTAGTCCACCCATCAGAGACAGCAAGGCCCTCCTGTATCACATCAGCCTTCATTTGGAGTGTTCCTCACATAAATGTGTGTATGCAGGCTCAGCACAGCTACCACTCACATGTGGCACCATCCATCGGAGCTTGTAAAGCTCCTTGGGGCTGGGATGAGAGAACAACTGTTGATGTTGGCGTTTGGAGTTGGAAGGACACTTGAGAAATATTTGGGAACCCTGTCGGCTGGAGAAGAGTGGAAGCCAAACTGACAATCTGCTGGACTATAGCAGGCCATGTTGTCTCAGGTTGGGCACACACACCTTGCAGGTGACACTCACAGATTAGTAAAGGGACAGAAGGGACCCAGAAAGTCATCCCCTTCTGCCAGCACTGCCGGGATGAGCTCACTGCAGAGCTGACAAGAGCAGAGGCAGATGGGAGCCTTGTGCTGCATGGAAAAAGGCTGAATGTTTAAAAGTGCAGAAAGAGAAACAGCACCAAAAATGGTCTCACAGACTTCATCTATTAAAGAGACACGTATTGCGAGCTCTCCAGACCCAGACTGTTGGTAGCTTAAAGGCTTTTCAGATAATAGCAGCTCTGCTAGTAAAAAAGACTTACTTACTCAAGTGTGTTGGCTGACACTGGCAAGGAGGTGAAGACGTTAACGCAGATGAAGGGTTTGCTCCCTGAACATTGAAGGATGCCACATACTGTCACTTGTGCCTGTTCCAATTTATGCTTTTGCTAAGGGTGGGTGGATTGGACAAGCCTGGGGTGAAGATGAGAATAATTTTCACACTAACAGCAGCAAATTGTAGGTTATGGCTGGAATCAGAGGAAGGGGACAAAACCATATCTGCAAGGAATAAATAACATTAAAAAAAAAAAAAAAAAAGAGCTGGAAGAGACTGCAGGAGAGCAGCTATGCTTTTCCCCTGCTCCAAGCAAGTTCAATTTTTCCTGAAACAGTCCCAAGGGATGCTCACTGCCCCAGCTCCCCAGCCCCCCTCCCAGCTCATCATGGCCTCCCCCTAGGGCACCCACATCCAAATGAAGCCACACCCTGTGAACACAGAAGCTCAATTAAAAGTGCTGGATACAAAGCTGGCCCAGAATGGTTCCTTGAAGAGAGAGGAACAGAGGGAATAAAGGCATGAGGATGGCAAAGGTCCTCACCTAAAGCTCCTGATGGAATTTGATGCCTCACTCAAAGGAGAAAATGGGGTTTGCAGGGGGTCTTGCTCTTTTGTATTTGTTAGCCTTCATTTTGCTTCTCTCTGAGAAGTGCTGAGAATTATTTTATCAGTCAAAGGTTTTGAGACCTGAGAGGCCTGGGACAAAAAAAATGAATTAACTTTTAACATTTCCTTTATTAGTACTGAACATTTTAGTGCTTCCAGTGCCTCTCTGATGCTCTCATTACCTCACATAGGAAAAAAACTTACCCCTGGTGCCTTACAGGATCACAACTTACAAAGAGAGTGAAATTACTTCGCTTCTGGTGATCTGTTTTCAAACTCCCTGGATGGATAATAATGTTGTAATTGTGCCTACAGTTATAAACAGTCTTGTTCTCCTTTCCTACAAACACCTCTCCACCTTGTACAAGAGTATGAAAGCTAGCACAGTTTGGTGAGTGTCTGCAGGGAACATCAAGCTGAAAAACACTGGCAGGACTGATGTGTGTTGGGAAACATGCAGACCCTGGAGAAGTCCACTCTAGTCCTGGGGCCAACCACTTTGCAGTGCTACAAATGAAGCTAAATTTGTTACTGTTTTTAATTAAGAAAACCAATTCACAGAGCGAATTATTAGAGTGGTAGTAATTGGATAATAAGGTCTAAAATTATATATTCTAAAGAGAAATATCACTACTGGAAAAAACCAGTAGTGCATGCTTGGGGAGCTAAAGCAAGGAAAAATAGAGCCCCCAAAATAGCACCTATGAACAAGGTTATATTTTTAGCTGCCTGTGAGTCAGAGAGGGGGACAGGAGCCAGAGACATGTGGGATCTGCACTTGAGCAAGTCTCTGTTGCAGACCCTTCCTCACAACAGCACAAGCCCTTGAATGGCAGCAGATGTTGTCCATACCACAGATGCTGAAGCAGCAAAAGCTCTCTTGTCTGTTTACTGCCTGGCTTTACAGGCACAGGAAGCCCAGTCAGCTGGGTCAGCAGGATGGGACACAGGACACCTGGTCTGAGGCAGAGCAAAAAAGCAAGAAATATGATCCAGTGATTTTTTCACCTGCTCTTTATTTGGAAACGCCATGTGATTTTTAATGGTGTATATAATCACAAAGTGTTTTACTTGGAACATGAAACCTCTTACAAAAGAAACAATCGTAGAATCATAGAACTATTCAGGTTGGAAAAGACCCTTGGGATCACCGAGTCCAACCATCATCCCTACTCTACAAAGTTCTCCCCTAAACCATCTCCACCAACACCACATCCAAATGACCGTTAAACACATCCAGGGATGGTGACTCAACCTCCTCCCTGGGCAGCCTATTCCAGCATCTAACCACTCCTTCTGTGAAAAAAAAAAAATCCTAATGTCCAATCAAACCTGCCCTGTTGCAGCTTGAAGCCATTCCCTCTTGGTCTGTCGCTAATTACTTGTGGAAAGAGGCCAGCACCAGCCTCTCTACAATGACCTTTCAGGTGGTTGTAGAGACTGATGAGGTCTCCCCTCAGCCTCCTCTTTCTGAAACTAAACATTCCCAGCTCCTTGAAGTGTTCTTCATAAGATTGATTCTCTAGGCCCTTCACCAGCTTCATTGGCCTCCTCTGTATTCGCTCCAGCACCTCGATATCTCTCTTGAAATGAGGTGCCTGAAACTGGACACAATGCTCCAGGTGTGGCCTCACCAGTGCTGAGTACAGGGGGACAATCACCTCTCTACTTCTGCTGGTCACACTATTTCTAATACAAGCCAGGATGCCATGGGCTTTCTTGGGCACCTGGGCACACTGCTGGCTCATATTCAGCCGCTTGTCAATTAGAACCCCCAGGTCCTTTTCTGCCAGACACTTTCCAGCCACACTTCCCAAAGCCTGTAGTGTTGCCTAGGGTTGTTGTGGCCCAAGTGCAGGACCTGGCATTTGGCCTTGTTGAAGCTCAGACCATTGACATTAGCCCAACGATCCAATCTATCCCAGTCTCTCTGTAGACCCTCCCTATCCTCATGCAGATCAACACTCCCACCTAGCTTGGTGTCATCTGCAAACTCACTGATAATGTACTCTGTGCCCACTCTTTGGGCCCAACTGTCCAGCCAGTGCTAATGATCTTGGCTAAGGCTTCTAGAATCCCTGTGGTGCAGTAATAAATAAGATGTATGCAGGAACCTGGACGCCTGGGATGTTACTGCTGAGTTGAGATGTCCAAGTGCAGATATCTTGATTGCCTCAGGGCAGGGAAGCAATGCCTGTGGGTTGGGTGTACAGGAACAGAGGAGCAGCAGTGCTGCCCTGAAAGCCAGGCAGCATCAACACCAGGGCAGTGCTGTGGAGCTGAGGCTAAGCCATGTAAAATACATTCTTGATGTCTAACAACAAGACAGGAACAGGGAAACTCAGCTTGCTGTTGACAAACATCAGCACAGTGAGCATCACTGGCCACATAAACCCAAAACTTAACAATTGTGCCTGGTTTCTGGGATGGCTTGTTTGCTCCTGAAGCATGTCAGCTCTGCCTCTTCCACACTGCTGGCTCTGTAGCCTTCTCACGCTGCCCTCTGTTTGTGGCATGGGTAGTGGGTCCTTGGGCACACTCGTTTCTGGGTTCCAGAGGCTGCATAAGGCAGCTTGTCCACAGAATAAATACGACCCTGAACTGATAGGTTTTCCCAAGCAGTTCATTTTGGGCAACAAATTAAGGATCAGACCTTTTAGTTTTACTTGCTAGTGTCCACCTGTTTGGTGAATTCAGGGAGGGAGACCTGCTCAGTGATGGACAGCCAGTTACAAAGCCTGCATCCTAACAGACACCTGAAAGTGTTCCCAAGGTCTAGAATGTGTCTTAGCACATCTGTTCTGTAAAAGTCTTTTGCTTACTTAAAATGTTAGTCTATGGCTTGATTTCTGGAGCTTTGCAAACACTGATCCAGATCTGAAGCACAAAATTGAGTGTACAATGTATCCCAGACTCCAGGCGTGAACTTGAACATCCCTTGGTCGTGTCTGCTCCCAAGGGAGTCCTAGAAGTCAAACTCAGGCAGGTCTTAACCAAAATGACCTGTATTCTCCCAAATCCCCAGTCACTTCCAGAGAGTTTCCAGAGCTTTACCAGCATTCTAGACCTGTCTGTAGCTTTGCAGCCTCTGACAACACTTTGTCCTTATCCACCTACTTGGAGTGAAGCATTTTCAGCCCAGGGACAGTTGTGTCAGGTTGCTGATGACTCATGGAGTTTTACTCCTGTTACGCCAGCATGTTCATTTGCCGGGGGTTACCAGAGAGAGCAGGGACTCATTGCCTTCATAAGCTGTCTAAGTATCTCCTAGCACTCTCTCTCCCCTTGGCCATAAAATAAAAGTCTGACTATCTCCATATGAGTCCTTCCCGGAAAGGAGCAAGCCGCTCTCAGAGGAGGGCATTGACACCAAAGCAGGACCAACGCCAGCACTAATCCTGGCAATGAAACAAGGAGTCCTTCCTGTGATGAATGGAAGAACAGGAAGATCAATGTGGAACGAAAGAGCTTTCCAGTCCCCGGTCCTGGTGGAAAACATCCAGCACTGGTACACTGGGTGGTTTGTTTAATGCCCAGCATGGAAAGAGGGAGAGTGAATAGACACACAGTCAAGCAGGAGCCTGGTTCCCTGGCTGCTTGGTGTGGGTATTTGGGGTAAGAGAGGCAGGGTCTGCTCTGGTAGCTGGATTATCACTGTGACACAAGAGGCTGTGCCCCAGCATCCATCACCAAGATAGCAGCTGGAATAACCTCTAATGAAAGAGCTTTGCTTAGACCCAGGGATAAGCTCCCTCTCTGGTCTCACGTTCAGGTGCTGCAATGAATTAAGAATGGCAGTACATTAAGTGCCATGCTGTTTTCTGTGGGTCCAGCCTGGCTTGCCTTCACCCTGCTGCTTACACTGACTGCAGCATCTGGCACACAGCTCAAAACACAACCACAGACAAGGTCTGTCTGTCTGTCCCATGTCCAGTGCTTGGTTCATTTGCTTGGCCCCAGCACCAACTTTCCAAGCTCCTGTGCCTTGATGCTCTTGGCTTCTTGTCCGATTCAAGAACACCACACAAACACTGAAAAGTAGGGAGATGGCAAACAACTAGGTATTGCAGCACCCTTCATATCCTGTGTTGTCTTCCACTGAATTACAGATTATCATTTTCCATGTTTTCTGATAGGAAGGTCTCTGTCCCAGATCTGCTGCACTGCCTTTCTCCTCTGCAGTGCCTGATGAGGGCAGCGCTTCCTTAACAAGATTTATTTACCCCAGAGATACTTAATGTTGAAGGCACTTCACAAGCATTTCTCTGTTACTATTGATGGAGCTAATGGACCTTAAAAAAGACAACAAACAACTTGCCAAGGGTCCATACTTGGCTATCAGAATTGCGCCAAGAAATCCAGCTCTGTTAGCACTTTATCTGGATTTATTTCAATACCTCTGTTCACTACTGTCAGTGTCAGAAAGACAGGAGAATACAAGAGTGGATTGCACAGCTCTTAAAACATCTCAGACCTGTTCATATCTCAACTCTTCCAGCTGGCATGTGGCTGGACATAGCTCCAGCCCCCCAGGAACAGAGGAATCCATCTGCCTGTGGGCAGTGTGCTCTGGTGCAGATAGCCTGGGCACAGCCTGGGGTGCTGTGTTTGCTTTTCCTGCTTTGAAGCCGGCTTCCTGCTTAATGTCTCACCAAACATGTGAGCTTCATATTTTTCATTTGGTGAGTGCTGCAGTTCCTTGGTTACAACAGCTTTGGGCAAAGTGGCATGGAGCAATAAAGGATACATGGAAATAGGGTACTAATCCCAGGGCTGACTTATGTGTAGATGGGTGAGAGCATGAGGAAAGCCTTGCTGCATCCCTTCTAATTGATCTCACCCCATTGTGTTGCCTGCCTGGAACAAACCCTTCCCTGAAGGCAGTAAAACATTTCATGAGCTAAAAAAATGAGGAAAGTTTATGAAGAGCTGCTGGCGCTATATTCACAAGCAGACACAAGGAACAGAGCAATTTTTATTTTCCACCACGTTTAGATTATCGTTACAAAGCTCTCTCAGGTGCCTGACACTGGGGGATCCAGCAGCAGGGAGGCTGGATGGGGAACATTGTTTGTTGCAGGGCAAGCAGTGTCTTGGGAGGTCTCTGATAAATGGCTCTGCAACTGATTGGGAGTGATTCCCTGTGGAACAGGCTGGACAAAAGTACATTTCTTTTCTCTGTATCAAAACTTGTGGAAGATTGTTGGGTCTTTTTTACTCAGCATTTGCACTTAGCACAGCTGCACTCAGGCTCGGAAGGGGACCATGCTGGATGTCCCTCCATTACCTGGGACAGTAGTTTCTCTTCTGAGGGGAAAAAGCGGTTTTCCTGTTCACCCTCTGAAAAAGCTGTTTTCCACATTCATACTGCTTTGCCAAAATGCAATCACCAGCCCTTTGATCCATGGCAAAAGGGTACTGACAGGTAAAGCAAAGTCTCTGCTTCATATATGCTGTGCTGAAAAGCACATTTTGGGTTATGAAATCTAATGTCACAATATATGTTGCAAACATGAGACAAAATGCTCAGTCAAACCCAAGGCCTGAACTGCTTCTTCTAAATCAACAAACTTTGAAGTCAAATCCATTATTTAGTCATTCCAGTAAACACTGGATACAATATCATCTGCCATACTGGGAGAGCAGCTGGGCAGGACCTGGAGGGGCTCCAACCCTCTGTGATGCTGCTGGTGTCCAGCCTCCAGCTCTCTCCAGGTCAGCGCCTTGGGGCAGTTCAAGGCATCCAGATCCAGGCTGGGGCTTGAATCAGACACCTCCTGCTCCCTGAGCCTGCTAAAGATCCACCCAGCACATCCCAGTAGCCCACCTTGCTGCAAGAGCATAAGAAAATTATTAAGCAGTTTGGTGTAGATGAGGAGAGGAAGAAGGACCATGAGAGTAAATCCTGCTCACCTCTGTTTGCCTGAACACCACTTGTTTTACTACCCAAGAGCAAAACGGTGGTCCTGCTGCTCTGCCCTCCCTACCTGCACAGGCTGCAACTGGGGAAGTGACTCAGGACCCAAAGCTGCAAAACTGATGATTTCTTTTCTTTGCTGACATCCCTCAAGCCACCCTCCTACTGCCTCCTCCAATGGGCTGAACAGATGTGGCAGTACATGTCTGCAGAGAGGGGTGTTGGATGTAGGGAGGTTTGTAGGACAATGCTGAAGAACATTTGGAGTAGGGGTCT
The DNA here is from genome assembly GCF_020740795.1 of Apus apus. Classification (NCBI taxonomy): domain Eukaryota; kingdom Metazoa; phylum Chordata; class Aves; order Apodiformes; family Apodidae; genus Apus; species Apus apus. The sequence continues at coordinate 10,673,762 of NC_067294.1, read as the reverse complement.
GCTCCAAGTGCACCCGGGTGAGCTCTGACCTGGTGTTTCAGACACAGGAGCTCCAGGCTGCATCTCCCACAGCAACACAGGTTTCCATCCACGCTGCATGCTCTGCAGAACAGACCCCTTGCCAGGGCCTTCCCCGGCTCTGAGCCTGGAAGCCCCACCCAAAGCCACTGAAAGGTGTTGGGCTGTAAAATGGAGCATCCCAGGTCCAGGCAAACCCTCTGTCCCTCTTCTCCAGCACTCATCCCCGGTGGGAAGGTAGCAGTGAGCAGCAGGAGGCAGCCACATCCACAGCACTAATGCAAGGGCTCCACAAATGCACATTTATGCCCCCACTCCTCCATCTGCCTAATGCTGCACAACCAGCAAAGCCCCAGGACAGCCTGCCCCATGACACCACCAGCTAAACACAGACCCTGGGACACACCTCATGAGATTGGTCATTAAGAGGCAGGATGATCTATAAGGCTTAACATCCCAAGGCTGAATAACAGTAAATAGGAAAATCACCTTTTAATTTGTAGCTGGAGAAAAAGATTATCTGGCATTACTTAGAGAATGAACAAAAACCCTGCAGTGTTAATTCATACAGTCCCCCTCCTCCCCTCCTGGTGAGCTGTGATGATAGGAGCTTAATGATCCTTTTTCAAACCGTAGGAATTTATTTTACACAGCCCATGAAGCCTCCATGAGCAGAGGAAAATACACTGTGGAGTCTCAAAGGGACTTAGAGACTAACTGGGTAGGAGCAGCTGTTCCAATCTGTTGTTGTTTCAAAGGCTTTAAAAGAGACAACTCTTGAAAATGTAGGATCTCCTCAGCCAAACTCCAGTCCAAGCTGTCTGCATGCACAGCAGCTTGAAATGAGCAATCCTGCAACTGCACATAATGCAAGGTGAGGAACAGCTGGTCAATTAGCAATCCTCCTCCCCCCCACGTCCCCAGGGAAGTGTGTGCAGGACAGAACATTCCTTTATTGGCACAGCTGTGCTGTTTTCCTTTCAGTTCGTCTCACTTTCATAAACAGCCTGGTTTGTGGGTCACTGAGGACTGAGGGTGCCATACGGCCTCCAGGTTCCCCCAACATGCCGTCACACTTCATTAGAAAATGAGTGGAAGGACAAGGAGCCAGCCTGCTGATTCCCTTGGTGTCGCTGAGGTGAGAGGTCTCTCGTTTTCACAAGAGCCAGCCTTGTGAATGATCTTGGGATCATTTATTTTGTAGCTTTGCCAGTTGCCAATGAAGTCTTCTCCTCCCACCTTCTGCAGGACAGGTCCTGTTCAGAGGGACATGAAGGAGGTGCAGTGCTTTGATCCCTCTCTTTCTGAGGTATGTTCAAGGCACCATAAATCTCTATGGAGATACATTCTCCCTCTTACTGCCTCTGATACCCATTGAGAGTACAGCTGAGCTCCAAAATTAAATAAAGATAGAGAAATAAAACTTAATTTTATAAAAGTAGATGCAGATAGGAAAATATTAAACTGAGCTATGCTGTGGTTGGATTCAGGCACTGCATGGCAAGACTCTTAAGCTTAGCTCTCTTATTAATTTGACACTAATATGCAGGCTTGGCCAGGGTTCCTGACTGTTCTCTACTCATCTTCCCATCAGTAACAGCCAAATAGCAGCTTGGAGCACTAAGGAGTTGCTTGTTAATATTTGTAGACCATTTTGAGATCCATTTTTAATTCTTGTTTATAGACTTAGAAGTGCTCCAGCAGTGATTTTCAGAGCACACTGGATTTGAGGTGCCTCTTAAGAAATGGATTTGTCCTCTGTTCCTTTGTTCCCTCTTGGTCAACTCCTCTGTGCCCAGGAGAGCAGCCATGGAGACAAAGGGTAGAGGGTTTCACTCCTGGTGCTTTTTCCAGTTCATATTAAAGGACACAGTTCCTGAGCTGAGAGAACATGATTTCATCTGATCAACCAATGTCTAGGCTGTATGTACAAGCTGGTTATGCAGTGAGCATTGGCTGCCTCTGGGATAAGGATGGGATGGCAGCCAAAGGCAAACCTGAGTGATACTTCCAGGCTAGAATACGAGAAGACAAGGGACACTGGAGTCAGCAGTAGCTCTGTGTCAAGTCTGTCTTGGAGTGTGAAGTGCTGCAGTCATGAAGATGTGTGAGGGGGGATTCCACTCAGGTAAGCAATAGTTATCTGGGAGTCAGTGATCAAGTTCCCTCCACCGTGAATAGAATATCAGGAACATGACCCAGAGGGCAGTTCAGTTCTGTCTCAAAGTTCCTCTCATTGGAAGGGAAGGGTCAGACTCTCAGAGACTGAGCAGGGAAGGTAGGGAACCCTGCTCTCAGAAATCATGAAATGTCCCGAGCATTGTCATTTTGTTACCTGATGCCTTCAGATCAGGGCCATGAGAGCTGGAACAGCAGCCACATTTGTATTTTAGTTTAAGCAATCATCTGAAAAGGAGAAAAGCTTACCAACACAGGCCCCAGAGCTCAGCCTTGGAATAAAGGGCTTTGGGAATTGCTTATTTACTTTTGTGTTAAGATCACATCAACCTGAGCAGGCTCTTTGTCATCTGAGGCATGAGCAGTGACCTTTAGACATGCTCTTTCTGCTGCCAATTGCTTTCCCATCCATACACATCCTGCATACAGATGGCCAAACTGAGTATCCCTACTCTACCCCCAGCAGCTCAGGTGCTGCCCCTCCCAGGACACAGTGCTTGGCAGCAGCAAGGCTGTGGGGGACCATCTATGACAAAACAGCCTGTGTATTCACCAGGTAATTGGGAGGTGAGCTCCCTTCTGTGGAAGGGTGTTCCTAAAGCATTTCTTGTCATGATTAATAGGAGTCTGCCATCACATGCCTCCCCTCCCCATCCTGCAAACCACTCTGACAGGAGAGTTCCCATTTTTGCCAGCCAATGCCATTTGTAACCACCCCCTGTACTAACCAAAGTGTATTCAGCCCATAAATTCCTTCTAAACTAAGTGTAGCTGGGGCAGAAATTGAAAGTCTTCTTGGTGAACAGAGAGGAGTTTATTTCTAAAAAGAGCTTTCTGAAAATGAAACTCAAGATGATCCAGCCTTGAGAAGAGAAAGCAAATATTTATCACCACTGGGCAATGGGAAGAGAGGGAGGCAACTGGTAGTAACCGAACCTGGGCAGTGCAGGGAGGCATTCCTGTCACTAGAATCTCCTCAACCTGGCAAAGAGGGTTTCTCTCTTGTCCTCTTTCCTTGTAAGTCCTGTTTTTTCAGGAGGATCCTTGTGGCCTCTGAGATACTTTAAAAGGTCAAACTACACAGTGGGAAGAACCGCAGAGAAAGAGGAGGGAAAGCAGCAGAGAGAAAAGCCGTTGGTGGAAACCCTCTGAGAAGAGAATATTGGTTAGATAAATAATATCATATTAAGCAGATTTCAAGAGCCAGACCTACCCTGCTCTGCTAACAGAGAGTGAATAATTACAGGAGGGGTTAGGAGGTGAAAGCCTGTCTCCCGTAGGGGATGAGGAGAGGATAATAAGCTTAGCACACTCACAAAGGCAGCCAAGGAAATCTGACCCCTTATCACACAGTTATCTGTAGAGCAGCAGATGAGATTAGGTCCATAATGGGATTGGTGCCACATGAAGCTTTGCATTTCTGACGTTGCATGGAGGTTACTGACACCAATTCCTGCTAATTTATTGAATTGCTGAAATAAAAATGCCTTCCCTACTGAAAATAGTGGAGAGTAACTGAATAAACCTCTTGAGTAAAAGGGGATTCATTGCCTGAAGAGGATTTGCAGAGCGCCACAGTTATTGAGTTAGCAGGTTCAGAGGCAGCTGCCTGCCCTCAGGAGGGCTTGAGCTGAACTGTGATGCTTTTCCCACCCATCCTGCTTCTTATCCTTGGCTCCGCAGGGATCTGGGCTCAGAATCCTCATTTCAGAAGGAAGGGAAGAGACTTGTTCAACATCACGCAGCGAGTGGAGGTTGGGGGATCACCTTCATCCCTGTGCCAAGCTGGTGCAGGATTCGGGGTAGCAGCAGGTCCCAGTGCTCCCCCTGTTTCTTGGGGCCAGGGTGCCTGGAAGGCTAACCAACCTGGGTATGTCCATGATGGCTGGGATCACCTGAACTCTTCCATCTTCCTCCCCATCCACTCCTGGTGGAGCTGCCCCATCCCCCCTGCACCCTGGAGGGACCCTGGGCAGCAGAGACTTCTCAAGGCTGGGGAACAGGTTCTCTCATGGCATGAAGGACCAGTAGCAGGGTGAACTGCCCCACTTCTTTGGTGGCACTTCCCCTCCTCAAAGGTCAGCACCTTTGAATCTTCTTTTCAGGGCCTTTTTTCCCCTGGGAAGGAGTTTTTGGGTTTTGGGAAGGAACTGTTGGGTTTTCTCCCAACAGTTTGTGAGCTTTTTGGCATCTGTGTGGCCCACACACATTAGTATCCTGGGAACTCATGACAGCTATTCACAGAAAATCCTGGTTAACTAGTGGCTACTGATAAAGCACAGATGGAGATAGGTAGAAGTTGGCTGTAAATAATTACTGTTTGAAAAGCATGTGATTATAGTAGCATTTGAGATTGAGTCAGCTAAGACCAGCTAAAGATTAAGAAAGCTGAGAATGATGCTGTGGGAATTGTGTATCAAGGAACAGCAGATTTATAGCCCTCCCTCTGAAAAAAGGCCTGAATTCCTTGAGTCCTTCCAGATATAAAAGCTGAGGTGGAAGAAGAAAAGCACTTTAATAAAGTCAGAATAAGTTGTTTCAACATTTTGAAAATCAGATGGTCTGTTTAGGGTCTAAAAGTGGTCAGATTTAAATTTTGAAGTGTCCTTTGTTTTTGAAGTTGACCTGTTCTCTGAAAAACATAAAATCAGAGGCTTGAAAAGGTTAAATGATCAAAAAAATGAAACTAAATGAAAAGTTTTTAGTTGACTCAAAATAATATTTTTCTTCCTTTTTTAAAATTTCATAAGGAAATAAAAGTGTTTTGATTCAGTGAAGGCTAACATTTTTATTAGATTCTTCTATTCAAGCATCAATTAAAACCAAAACAACAACCAAAAAAAAGCGCTTTTTTTCTCCTGTGCTAATTAAGAGCATTTTTGGCAGGAGGCTGATTAGAGAGGGTACAGCCACAAGAACCAACTTTTCATTTGCTTCATCCTGTCATACCGAGAATAATTTTTCCACTTAACCAAACCATAACTTTGCATCTGTAGCACGTTCCTCCCAGAGGAAACTGGGATGGCACAGGAGGGGCCAAGAAAGAAGCAGTGTGGGCAAGCAAGGACCAGGAGAGCTGAGCTGAGACATGCTGGTGAGGACACAGGGATGCTGCATGCAAAGATCTTCTGCCCCGTACAGAGGCAAGCAGAAAAAAGGGCTGTTTCCCCCTCTCTTCTGCTGCATTCATTTTAACTCATTGGCATTTCTGTACTTATTGGGGGATACTTGCAGTTCCATAGACCTCCAGCTTGGAAAAGGTCTGCAAGCATTACAAACAAAACCTTCCAGATGACAAACAGAGATGGGCTTTTTCCTTGCAGAGGATTTTCTTGTTAACATTACCAGGCAGATGAATAGAAAGAGGGATAAATGAAGCAGCCATTCCCAGAGGGATGATGCTGCAAGCGCAGAGTTCAGCTCTTGGCATCCATGGGAGCCTTCAGGTTTAAGTCTTTCTGTCTGTGACATGACACTTGTTTTAAATGCCCAAAATACGACTCAGAATCATTTAAACATGGCAGAGTGAGCTGGAGTGAACGAGGGGTACAAACACAGAGGGAGGAAGAGGCTGAGTCATGTTACTCAGACAAATGGCAAATCTGGAAGCAGAAAGTGGTGTGTGTAGTAGAGTCAGTCCTGCAGGACATGGATGCTCTTTTTCTCTTGGAGACACTGGTTATTTACACTGACAATATCTCAGAATTGTACTTGACCACCCCCATCAGCTCATTAAAGAAGCAGTCTTCCCTGACACCAGTCATTGCTGGCATGAACTGTTAGGAAACTCTTAGCCTTGCTCCTCTTAGTAACAGGATTTTCCAAAACAACCGCAAACACAAACATTTAACCAGAAGAGGGTTCTAGTCTGTAAAATAATCCTGCAACCAAGTGGAAACTTAACTCTCAGTCCAAAGAGCTAGCCCTCAAATGCCACAGGTTTGATACCACATTCTCTCCTGCAAGACATAAGACCAAGGAGAAGAATCAAAGAATCACAGAATCCTAGGGGTTGGAAGGAACCTTGAAAGATCACCCAGTCCAACCCCCCTGCCAGAGCAGGATCACCCAGAGCACATCACACAGGAACGTGTCCAGGCGGGTTTGGAATGTCTCCAGAGAAGGAGACTCCACAGCCTCTCTGGGCAGCCTGTTCCAGTGCTCTGTCACTCTCACAGTAAAGAAGTTTTTTCTGATGTTTACGTGGAACCTCCTATGCTCCAATTTGCATCCATTGCCCCTTGTCCTATCACTGGACATCACTGAAAAAAGCCTGGCTCTGTCCTCCTCACACTGCCCTTAAGGTAATTGTAAACATTGATGAGGTCGCCCCTCAGTCTCCTCTTCTGCAAGCTAAAGAGACCCAGCTCCCTCATCCTTTCCTCATCAGGGAGAACTAGTCTAAAAATTGGCCTCCAAGGTGTAACCAGCCAGGCTGCCATCTCCTTGCTCTCCGAGTCAGCATCTCATTTGTTAGAAGCAAAAGTGAGATGTTACCATTTTAATGTACTTGCTTCTTGCAATCATTTTCCATGGGCATAAAAGATGTACAGGGAAAAAAAATCAATGAAGAAGGCAGCTCTCCCTACCCACTCCCTACCCCCTCCCTGCCTCTCGTGCAGTCTCCTCCACTTCTTTCTAGTCATTTAATTGGAAAGCATATTTGCTTGTGACGCACCCCAGGTATTATGTTCCCTCCTGATTATTTCCACTTCGTTTGCCTATATATTAATTCTTACAGCTCACTGCCTGTCTCTACAAAGAAGGTCTCTGCCTGCAAAGACAACCCCTCTGCCAGCCACCCGTGTCACGTACCATGTGAGGCCAGCCAGCTTTCTCACCACATGGTGAAAGAACACCTTGTTTGGGGTGGCAGGTTGGGTTTCCATGCCAGGGTGGGAGCAGGCACAGGGCTTCAAAAGAGGCATGACAGACATTCCCGTAACAGAAAAACTGAATGTCTGTTATTCCTGGTGGTAACAGATCCCCTGTAGCCCCAGAGAGAAGGCTTCTAGAATCAGGACATCTTGTCCCTCATCCTGGGCAGGCAGGTGATGTTCTTCATGGTGTGTCCTGTAAATGGGCTGGGGAACTCCTCAGCCCCAGCAAAATGGGGAGTGAATGGCAGCAAGGTTGTATCCCTGCTCTGCAGCAGAATGGGGGACCTAGGGTGCTGGGGAGGCAAATGGAGCAATTGTCCCATCCCTGCACTTGGGTGGCTCCTTCCCAGGCTGAGAAGTTCTCCTTTAAGCATTGGAGCTCATGGTGTCTTATAAACACACTCTCAGAGCCCAGAGCTGGGCCTTGTCTTGCAGTGACCAACAACCTTATCTGGATCAATAATCACTTGTAGATTCATCTATTTGCTTTATTTAGAGTTTACTCTGGCCCATCACTGCCTGTGTTTTCATTTAATCATGTCTATCATATTCATTCAATCATACTTATCAGCCTTCCTGTGTTAGGCACACCCTGGTTGTTCCCCTCCTGAGCCTCCTTGCTACACTGCAGGTTCTCAGGGCTGCCACTCTGCTTCATTCCTGGCAGCCCAGTGCCATGTAATGGTGCAGGAGACATCTGACCACTTCCTGACATCCTCCCCTTCCTCACATGTGTTTTGGACAGGCCTTGATGTACCACTGCTCCTTTCACAGGATCCACCTCCAAAACAGGTGACATCCCGTGTTAGCAGTTTTGCTTTGCTGCCTGGAAGAAAAAAAGAGATATTTCTTTTCCTGGTCTCATCTCTGATGTTTTGCAAGGTTACCCCAAGAGATGAGATTGGTGGGAAAACTCCTGAGCGTGGTGCAGAGACTGTGGCTGAGATGAGGCTCTTCCTCACTGCCCTGCCCACCAGGACTCTGCAGGGCCAGGTGCACTGGGATTTTAGCTGCTGTGGGCTGCACCCGTTCCAAGTTCCTTGGTGTATTCCAGCAGCATCCTGCATCCCTCACCAAGTTGGAAAGGCCTCACACAGTGGCAGGAATGTCACAAAATCAACCAGCTGTGCTTGCAAAGTCTGTTTCTTATTTGGGAGACAAATTGCACAAAGTGAGTCTTGTCCCTCCCTGTGCTCCACAGGCAGTTATTGTAGCATAATTATACTTCCTACCAACTCTGTAAGCAGTCTAGATTAGCAGTTTATCATCAGTCCAGTTGAGCAAAGGAAAAGCAATGCAAGGAAAAATGCAGGAAGAGTTTGAAGCTAAAACTAATTCCCATGTCTTTGGCTTCCCAGCACAGGCTTGCAACGCCAGTACAAAGCAGAGCAAGCACTTGGGTTCAGTAACACTACACCATGCAGATAATTTTATGGAGCCCTTTTTAGGTGTTACTTTTTCTCTATTGCTTTACCTACCTAAGTTTTCTGAAATTAAAACTGTGAGTTTCATGAGGAAAGCCAGGAAATAGCAAGATAACATAGTTATTTCCCAGATTAAAAGTTTGCCCAGGGGAGAGCAGGGAAGGAAGGCACCATTCCTCCATAGATTTAATTTCCTGCACCCCACCAAAATCTGAGACATAGTGAGGAAATGGTTCTTCAGCCTGTTCACTGAGGTACTTTGCCTGCACCCACCTGCCTGTGTGCACAGGCACTAACAGGCACACACGTGCACACTCAGATGCACTCGTGGTGGTCCCGAGGGCCCTGGGGTCCCAGGCTGCAATCCCAGCCATGCTTCCCTGCCAACCATCCCTGGGTGGGGTTTGGCCAGCACGACCTCCAGGAGCCTCTGCAAGCTCAGCAAAAGGACACCAGATGTGCAAGGCAGCACGTACAGAAGATGGAGCATTGCCTGTAGCCTTCAGGGTGCTGCACATGGCTGCGCACACGCAGAGCACCTCTCCACATCTTCGGGTTGGCTTCTTTGTCTTGAAGGAGCTACTGTCCCTCTGCTGGACTCCAGCAGACTGCCTGGGCTGAAGTCATTCTGCAGCTCTCCAAAAGCTGGATGAAGAGCTCAGCTCAGTTAGTCTCTCCTCATTTGCAGCATCCAGAACCTAAAAAGCTAATGCACACGTGGCTTCTCCCCACTCCCTCTGAAGGGGATCTGAGCTGCAGGGCCTGTGGATGGTGCAGTTGAAAGGCCACTCTCTGCCCTGTAACACTTGTGCACATCTTCCTAAGCAAACCCAAACTTTTCCTGTGCCAGTACCTGGAGGATGAAGTGGTGCAGCACTATCAGGAATAGTATGTACATGTATACAGAACCATCCTGCTGGGAGAGGCTGGTGCTCCAGGAAAGCAGTGACAACTCCAGACTGCTTAAGTGAGTGGTGGCCAGAGGCAGATTTAAGAGTTCAGCAGAAGAAGCTGTGGGCTCCCCATCAGCAGTGCCTGGTCACCAGTAGGTACCAGAAGAGCACCCACATAGCTGCACATCCCCACGATCACCTCCCAGCTGTGTCCACCTCAGCTTTGGCTGGAAAACAGGGAACATAGCACGTCAGAGAGGCAAGAAGGGTCCGACTGCCAGATACGCACACCCCATCCTTCTCCCCTGGAAGAACTAGAGTGGACAGAAACATGAAGCATTTTGGAGCCAGAAAAAGATATCTCCTTCTTTACTTTTTCTGGCTTTGGACTGGTGGGAAATAATTTTTTTGCAGCTGGTGAGAGAAAAAACTTTTTCTGCCAACCCCCTGCTGGGTGAGCAGATGTGTGTGATGTGCAACAGTGTAAGTGGTGTAAGGCCATGGCCCTTTGCTGAGGAGGGTTTTGTTCTGCTCATTTTGAGCTGCTTGTACCAGGCCCTGAACAATTGCAGAGATAGAGCACTTCATCAAGGCATCATCACAATGAGTTTGGGAGCTCTTCAGAAATTCCTGCCTGGCTTCTGCGAAAGGAACAGAAGGAGCTGGTTCACCCTCAGATATTTCTGCGTTTGGAGAGAAGAAAGAGTGCATTATTTTTAAATGGGGGGAGTGACGACTACCTGCCTTGTGGGATGAAAAGGAGAGGACAATTGCTGTGTGGAGGCATCTCTACTGCTCTTGATTGCTCTTGCCATGTGGTTGGGGTCTGCACTGCCCTGCCAGCTTATCCCCAGGGGTCATGAGGATGGCAGAGACTTTCACACCTCTCTCCGCATTTGTCTCTCCCATGCTCCCCTGCAGTTCCTTGTTGTTGCACATTGGATACTATTGCAGTCAGTTCATTAAGCCTCATTGCTCGTTAAGCCATAAAAATATTCTTCCTTTTCCTTTCTTTAAGGCTATGTTTACAGCATGTGCTCTTTAACACTGTGATACATGACAAAATATTTTTCCCTGAAAGAGTTAATGGGAAACAGAAGCAGTGCCCTGGGGAGGGAACAGATCTCCCAGCCACTGGGATTAGGAAGGCTTCTCTCTTCTTGATATTTCAGAGCTATGGTGGAAGCTACAAAGTTTGTAAACATTCCCACTTGGCAGGCTTTTCATATTTGCTTAGACTGTGATTTATAAAGTGAATTGCAAGCTCCTTTTCCAAGAGGAGCTTCTTGCTGTATTGGTAAGGATGCACATGAGGATCAGTTGTGGATACAGGGCTCCCATCATAATCCTCCTCAGAGCAGGCTACAGGGCTCTCTGTCATCTCATACCTTGTTTCCTATCGATTATCTCATGCATTTTCCCCTCCACTCATATTATTAGGTAGACAAAGCCCCAGGGGGCTGTGGAGGTTTCTCAACACTGACTTCACCCCAGGGCTACTTGGCAAACACCCCCACAGTGTGCAGGACCAGCCCCTCTGCCTGTGCAATGCTGTCTAGTGCTGGGTCCTGCTGGAATTGCTTGAGTATTTCTCACTGGACACCCAGCAGTAGGTGGATTGTCACCTGGTTTTTAAAAATTAAAAGTGTCAGACATGGTCCTCATATAGAATTGTAGAACCACAGAATGGTTTTGGTTGGAAGGGACCTCAAAGATCGTCCAGTCACATTCCCCCTGCCATGAGCAGAGACACCTCCCACTAGATCAGGTTGCTCAAAGCCCCATCCAGCCTGGCCTGGAACAATTCCAGGGATGGGGCAGCCACAGATTCTCTTGGCAACCTGTGTCAGTGTTTCACTGCCCTCATAGTGAAGGATTTCTTCCTAATGTCTAACCTAAATCTATCCTCTTTCAGCTTGAAACCATTCCCTCTCATCCTATCACTCCATGCCCCTGTAGAAAGTCCCTCTCCAGCTTTCCTCTAGCCCCTTCAGGTACTGGAAGTCCACTACAACATCTCCATAAATAGCCTTTCTGTGGCCCAAGTGACTGCTTGTGCCAATTCAGACCACTTGGGTATTTTGTGACACAGATGGACAGCTGGACTGGAGAGGGCTTCTGTGAGCCATAGGTGAAGTTTGCTCAGAGGGATACACAGGTAGACAACAGCCAGTATACACAAGTCATGAGGAACCCCATATCCAGTGCAGAAGAATCCTCAGACAGGGCTGTGATGGGGCCCTTTTCAACCCGAATGTGCATCTTTCCTCATCCCCCCAGCCAAACCCACTGTATGGCCCCAAGGGCAGGAATATGCTATTGTGGGGGGGGGGGGTTTGGGAGGGTTAGGTCTTTTTGCAGTAATTTTCACTGGCCAGTAAACAAGGCAAGGGAAATGCTCTGCATCTAGGACTTCCTCATGCAGCAGACAGAGACAAAGTCACTCCCTCCTGCTTTTAAACAGAATGTCTCCAGCTAGTAAACAGGAAGAAACCTCTTCTGGGCATCAGAGCCATTCCCCAGTGAATGTCTCCCCTGGACCTGCTCTGTTAAGCCCCTGGGAGCCTGGATGTAAAAATAGTGCCTGCAAAGTCAGCAGCCAAGCCCTCCTCCTGCACAAGTTGTATGGCAGGGGTTTTTGTGTGCTTTATTTGATTTCCCAAACCAGTTCCAAACTCTGTTGAAGGAAGCGGGGACTCTCCCTGGCTATCTCAGGGAATGAAATACTGAACAATATTCCACCTGAGCCTGACCTCCTGCTGCAGGGAGGAAATGGCAATTTTCCTGATAAATTGAGCATTCCCAAAGTGCCTCCTCAAGGCAGAGGTGCTGAGGAAGCAGAGACCTCAGCAAAGCTCCTGCCCTAGAAGCCAGCCCCAAAAGCTCTTTCCCATCTGTGCTCTGCCCAGGAGGCTCCTTGGTCATCCCATTCTCTGTGCTGTTTTCAGGTTAAAGTCAGGTGGCTGTTCTCTAGAAATAGAGGTCAGAGGGAATTTTTTCCACTATGGGAAGGCTAAGATCCATGCATGCTTAACTGGGATGGATGTAATCAGCAAATCCCTTAGAGGAGCCTCTCTCTGAGCATTCCCAGCTCAAAACCTGAGGTGTAGCAATGCTTCTAGTATCCCTTTCAGAACCTTTCCCACAAAAAGTTCCAATTCCAGTAAAGTGGCATTCCAGTAAATTGGCATTTTCTGGGGAAAAAAAAAAAAAAAAATAGAAAAGCTGTTTCTGAAGAATTTCAGCAAATTATCTGTTGTCTCAGCCACAAATAGTCTGTACAAGTTGAAAGCCCTGAGGACATCTGACTGTGATATGTTCCTGGCATCACTTGTAAATTGTTTGCCCAGCTCTGCCTCAAACAGATCAGAGCAATTTTGGCTACTGCAGCAGAGGAAAACAATAGCAGAGTGTGTCCTCTTCTGCTGCTCCAGAGTTGTTCAACCAGAAAATAATGAAGAGAGAATTGTTTTTCTTTGGCTGTGCAATGTGAGTTATTGGTGAATAAATAAGCCCAAAGGCCAAAGGATTAAGTATTTATTGATTTTTGCAGTGTTCATATCTGAGTTAATTTGCAACCCACGTACAGAGAGAAAGAAATCACTGAAAATATAACATGTTTTGTATTGCATGTGTAACAAAAAGGATTTCAGTAAAAAGGTGGTGGCATCTTTCTATGGGGTTGTCATTGGGTTTGGGTTTTTGCTTCTGATGATATCATTTGATCAGATCTTTGCAGCTGCAAGGCAGACACACATGAATTGTATCATCTGCTTTAAAGCACACAAATGCCATTTTGCAAAGCTAAGTTAAGGAGATGCAGAGATGCAACAAAAGCATTATCTCAGCTCCCTCTGAGACCATCTAATAGTCTCTTGTATCCATGTATAGATGTCTGGATGGAATTCCTGTATGTACAGCAAGCTCACAATGCCATCTCCTCACATTTTCAGTAATACAGAGCTGTATTACAAGACTTAACACAGCTGTACTCTGTCAGCTCCAACCTACTGCCATCTGCCAGAGGTCCCAAGCTAATTAACTATTGATCTAAACTTTTGTGGGGTTTACTAGACTCTCATAGGTGTCATATTATTGTTAGGACTTTAGCATATAGCAGAGAGAGAACTGCCTGTGAAGATGAAATGTTGAAAATTAAATGTTGAAAATTTGTTGATAAATTCTAAAATTTCATCAAATGTCAGTTTGATACATTTCTTCAAATTTATCAAAATGTTGATAATTTCTCAAGCAGCATGACCATGTCTGCAAGGCAGGCTGCCTGTGTGCTTTTCCAGTGTTTGCAGTAAGTACCAGCTGTTTCTGTGTCTTCACTGCATCCCCAAGACACTGCAGGACCCTGATTCTTGGTGTTAAACTTTTTGGACCCAGTATGTACCTGTGCTGAGAGGTAATAAAACATACTCCCATCACTGCAAGCATTGCAGGGAAGCAGAGAGGAGCCAGGGGGACATCAGGCTGGCTTTCCTGTAGCATACACAGAGATTCAGCAGAAGATCTCAGTGAGCATCTACCCTGCCAAGGCTGCATGTGCCAGCCCCTGTTCTTCTCTGGCACGGAGCAGGAATACAAATGGGGAGGAGAGACACACAACATCTGATCACCAAGGGGAACAGACTGCCCTCAGCACAAGGCATTTTGAGCAGTTCCTTCAGCCTGTTTCCCAGTCTGAATAATTAAAGCTCCCTGCTGGTTTAAAAGAAGGAACATGCCGTATGAGGAGCTACCGTTCCCATGTCAACAACCCAAAAGCATCAGAAAGGACACTTCCTCTCCTGTCCAGGTCACACTTCTTCACACTTGTTTGCTAAGTGTGGTTTTTGGTAGCGAAGACACAGGGTCGTGTGCTCCTGCTGAACAGAAATCAGCCAGCTCTTGGAAACAGATTCCAAGTGAGAGATTCTGGAATCTATTAAATAAATACAGAAAGACAGGTTTAAACAAGCACAGCTGAAGTGGCACAGTCCTCCTAGCTTCCTGTCAGGGCCTTATCTAAGTTAGCCATTCTATTTTTGTTTCTTTGCTCTAGCATGTTTTCTTTATTTGTATTGTGCTTTTTGGCAGCAGTTCTCCAGCTTCCACTCCAGCTCCCTTCCTAAAGGTGCTTTATCACACCGAGAGATGATGCCCCTCGTCGCTGCAGCCTGAGTGGTTCAGAGCAATGAGTCTTCTTTAGATCCAAAAATAACATGTTGTGAGGACAAAATTTAAAGTTGTGTGCCCTGGACACTTGCCTGCAGGAAGGGAGACTGTGAGGAGTTTTGTTGCCTTAGTTCTGCTCTGACACCAGGGCTGGGACAGGCAGCTCTGTAATGTGCCTCAGAGAATTAGACACAGTCTGTCCTGACAGGACTTTTCAAAGTCCCTTGTGAAGCTTTTCTGTGCTGAGCACTGCCATGCTGCTCTTCTGCATCCAAAGCTGCTGGAAAGCTTCCTGATCTTTCCACAATAATAATAATAAAAAAGCCCATTATTTGAAGAACCATGGGACGGAGTGGAGCAAAGTATATACAGTCCCTGCCATTATCTGCTGCTTCCTTGGTTGTGCTCTGCCCTGGCTGCCTGCACTTGGGCTGGCAGCAGCACCAGGTTCACCTTGCCTTGGCACAGTGACCTCCCGGAGCAGTCCTGCTCTCATGAGGGCTTCTTGGCAATGTAATAACAACAACAACAACCATAATAGCTGGAGTTTTTTTACCCTGATATCTTACTGCACATGTATGTCTCAAAAGTCCATAGTCCAGCAATGATACGAAAACCCTGATCAGTCTAATTGTAGTATTAATTCTGAGCTGAAATGGCACATAATCTATGTCACAGGGAAAATATGCAGGAAAATGCTGCCTGCCTCTCAGACTGCTGGGGTTCTCCAGGTATACAGAGACCATTTACATTCAGGCAGGAAGAAAGCTGGTTTGTCACCTTTTATGCCTGCTTTTTACTTGGGCATGACAGCTGAGCCCCAGCATGTATCACTGTCTTGAATACCATGGAGTGAACAGGGAGAATAGTAAATAAGAAGGTGGTAGCAGAGACTCAGTGCTTAAAAGTTGAGGCTCTTGATGCCAGAAGAGGTTGGAGGAACAGATTTACTTCAGAGGTTTAAAACTGTGATACTTGAAGTCTTGGAGACTGAGACAACTTGTGTCCTCTCAGATCACTTCATGGTCTGAGCACAGGGCAAGGGCACATCAACACCAAGCATCAAATCCTGCCCCTGCACAGCAGATCCAGCCCCACCATGAGGGTGGGAGGAGGAGGAGGGGAGATGGGTGATTAATTAGTCGTTTGAACTTGGAAAACCTAAATCCGCGTGGATCTTGGGTCTCACGTGACAAAGGACATTGGGCACCCCGTCAGATGAGAGCTCAGTGGAAACTCGTTGTGGCTTGATGAATGCTATCTGTGGGCTATTGCAGCATTTGCTGGGGGTGAACCACTGACTGCCTGGCTGAAGCTACATCCAGAGCTGTGGTGCCACCTTCTCACAGTGGCCCCTTTCACTGGCGAGATGGGTTTCCAGAGCTAAAATATATACAGACACAAAGACTGAATCTCTCCAGTCTGCGTTCATTATTCATGTTTAAATCAACGTGTTTAACCATGGAAACTAGCAAAGAAGGAATAAACAGCTTTTGAGCAAACAAACACTTCTTAAAGCACTCTTCTGAAATATTTATGCTTTGTTCTCACTAAGTGAATTCACTGAGCAGTGCAGCACAGTGCTGTGTGGCACCAGGAGCATCAGGAGAGCCTTTTCTCTGCTGCCTGGCAAAGTGGAAAAAACATTCTTCAGCAGTCTCTTTATCAGCCCAGGAGTTTAACCATCTCCACACATTATGATCGAGAAACTGGGAGATGGAACAACTCCCATCAGAGAGCAGGACAACCTCAGTCCTCCCTGCAGCCTCAGGCCAGGCTTGAAGAATGGCTCCAAATTGCAAATCATCTGCTTTTTCAAACTCCCTGAAGAATTCACTTTGAAGTCTAAGGAAATGTTTTTTGTCAAAATTATTTCTGTGCAGATGTTTATAATTAATGGAAATGCAAGAGGAGTTTGTGGGGTGGGAACCGGAAAGTGTTCACGAAATGAAGCACAAACTTACACAGGGAAAGAGGAGAAAGAAACCTAAGGAAATCAAAGATGTTATGACAAACATTCCCTTCAGCAGTGAGGGCAGCTGTGTAGGTCCTTGTCCATTTCTCCCCTAGGTCCCCTTTGCAGTCACCTCATCCCTGCAGACGCAACACGGAGGCTGTTCCGAGAGCAATGAAAGCATCTGGGATGGGGAGCATGCTCCTGTGAACAGGACTGAGGAATGGAGGTGAGGAGCATGGAGGGAAGGAAAGAACATTCAAATGGATTTTACTGCTGCCTAACAGCAATCTGAGATAAGTGCACTACAGAGGGCAATTTGTAACTCTCATCATTCACAGTTCATCATCCAGGAGCAGCAGAACAGCCCTATGGCCTCTTCTTGTCCAGGAAAGCCAAACACTGATCATTTTATGAGTGTCTGCTCTTCTGCTGTGTGTTTCCATCCATCAGGAAGCAAATCAGTTGGCTTGCTCTTAAAAACAGGCTCCCCAAAAGCTCTCTGTTACAGGTGAGTGCTGCTATTTAACATGTCCTGTGTTTGGCATCATGTTCCAAGTGTTGCTTCCTTGCTAATGATGGGGCTGTTCAAAGCCAGGGCCATAAAACAGAATGAAATGGTTCTGCTGAAGAGAAGTTGTTTATGATCCTGCTTTCCTGGAGTTGTCAGCTCCTGTGAGTAAATATTGTTTTACAAGTGAAAACTTGAATGGGGCTGCAGTTATTTTTTTCCTGGGCTGTTTTCTGCATAAATCAAGTTAGCAGGAAGAATGTGAACCATTCGGCTGACAGGAAGGTTTAAAACACTTGAGGTGTTTAAACTGAAGTGTGGGTCTTGGCAGAACTGACAAAAACTGTAACAACAATAAAGTTGTACCAGCTGCCCTCTGCTGAGTTTTATCCATTTCCAGAAACACCACAAGCTCACCTTGGTGATGGCCAAGCAAGAAGATAAGGGCACTTTTTAACTTTATCTCGTTTGGTAGTTGGTGGATCAGTGTAGTGTTGGGTGTGGAGGAAAATGTGTCCACTTCCCCCAATATTTTCCTTTGAAAACAAGCAACACAGTTAAACTGTTAAGAAATGTGCCAGAGCATGCCAGGAGAAGGGGCTGCTGAAAGCAGCAGTGGGCATTGCTCACAAACATAGTGAGGGAGTGGGTACAACCGACCGAGCAAACATCTCGGGGGACGTCAGCCTGGCTGGTGGGATCTGTGTCAGCCCAGGCAGGCAGGCTGGAAAGACACAGAGATGACGACTTACCTCTGTGCAAAGATCATGTACGTGTGGTCAAAGTATGTCAAACATCCTCTACCATGGGAAGCAAGGGAATAAGAAGCAACACAAGCAGAGGAATCAACACCAGGCCATACTTTGATACACGTTTAAATTGGCGCTGCGATCAAAGTCCCAGCATTCTTCCCCCTGGATTCATTCCCTTGCAGGCCCCCTCCAGTGGTTCCTCCTGTCCTCCACAGGCATAAATATCCAAGAATCACAACGAGGTCTGTCTAGGCAGAGGTTTACAGTGATTCCACCCGGCTGCTGTTGACCTTCCCCTCATGGTGGCTGCTGTGGGCCCATGCACAGACCTGGGGCTGAGGGGGTGGCACGGTGGCTGCAGCAAGTGGCCAGGCTGCCAAGAGGCAGTCACTGCTTTCCACAGCCACGGGGCCAGCTTAAACACAAACCAACAGAAAGAGCTCCTTTTGCTCCTACTGCCCATCTCACCTCCCCAGCTCATTTGCAGTGCGTAGCTACGTGAGCAGGATGTATCTTCTGAGCAGGATGTCACGGGATAGATGAGTCAACTCTGGCTATGTTAATGTAGCCCCCTGGACACGTACATTTCTGTAGAATGAATTTGCTGATCTCGGTCCTGGATTGCTGTGTGCTCTGAAGACACATGTGACACAGAAACGATGGCTGTGAGGCAGAATTGCCTTGACATTTATTTCAATGTGATAGAGGGTCTCTGTCCTTTCAATTCCCACTGCCACAAAGTAGCAGAAAAAAGTTTGGATTCCTAACTTCTGAAATTGCTTGAAATCTCTCATTTTGCTAATCTAAGAGCTCCACTATTCAGTTATGAATTGGCTGCTTACAGCTCAGGAGATGAGTCAAGCAGAGAAAATGTGCTGCAGTCCATGGTCCACCGAATACCTGCCTAAACCACAGGCTTCCCAGTCTCATTTCCCACTGCCATGGGAGCCAGCACCTGCATAGAAAGGAGTCTCCAAGCTCTGTTCATCTGCAGCAAAGCAGAGAATTTTGAGTCAGGCCTCAGGAAGGAAAGGCAATCACCAAACCAGTTCAGCCACCCAGGGTGTATACAAAAAACCTGTTAATGAGGACATGCCACTGCCAGGGGAGATCTTCAAGAGCTGAAGTACTGTCCCACAATATCCATGGGCTCAACCTGCTCTGAGATAATAGACCACATTTTTTGCAGTTTGCTCCGGGCAGTAACACCCCCTGAAGGGCTATTCAGTGACTGACATCCATGAATGTAGAGGATAAATAACAGCAAACTGCAGCTTTGTTTCCTGGTGTTCAAAGGAATGTGAAGAGGGAGAATTATGTGACCATTTAACCTAAACGATGCACACACAGCTCACTGTGCCAGCCCGCAGAGCCCTGTTTGTTTATCCAGTAATGCTACACCATGTATTTGGCAGGCTTCTTTCAAACTACTTCAAGAAGTTTTTCCTTAAGAGAGCCCCACTGTCCTTTACAACGTTCTCCATTGCAAGTGTTCACAGATTTTCGCCAATGAAGGTTATTGCAAATCACCTACATTTCCACCCAGCACGGAAAAAAGAGAAGGAAGAGGCATTGTTTTACTTTATGCGTTTTTATTGCTTCATATTTGTTGCTGCCACCTTTTCCTGTGAAATCAGGCAGGCAGATGTCTGAGGAGAGGAAGCTGTCTGTCAAAAGCACCAAGCCCCCAGCACTCCTTGCCACAGTAAGTCACACACCCATGCTGGGTCACAAAATAGGGGACAGCCCCCCGGGAGCACACACCCCATGCACAAATGTGTCACACCACACAAGGCAGGGGCCAGGAGGTGGCCAGAAGAGAACATCTCTTTCTCATTTACACACACATGCTGCCCACAAGGCTCTTCCCAGCAGCTTTACGAGGTGCAGGGAGTAGTTGTGGCCCTGCAGAAAAGCTGGGAAGGCAGAGGTAGAGGTCCACTCTTTCTCACCCTTTCTCTCCCCCCGTCCTGCTGATTAAGTGAAACTTGTAGCCATTAATCTCAACCTATAGAGAGTATTGTTTGCTCTTCCAGCCACAGCTTTCCACTGTGCATCCAAGACTTCATCTGCTTTTCTTTCCACATTATATCAATCTAATAAAAGTTATTATTTCTATCTGCCAACTTTGTCTCACTCATACCCTTAGATCGTCCATGTTACTTATACAGACTTTGCTACTAAGCATTCATACCTCGACTTTTTAAGTACCACCAAGTTTCTCCATCTATTTCCTGAACTTGATTTAGCACAGTTTATCCTGCCAGTGGACAAGGCTCATTCTTTATTAGGGGCTGCCAGCCATGTGCTTGCACTGGCCAAAAGGCAGGCTATATAAGTTCTGGCTCAGTCTCAACTCAATGCCATAGTGCTATTCCCAAATTGGAGCTGGCTTACAGCTGGGTGGCTCAGATCACAGGCAAGCCAGGTTCCTTACACCAGCCACAAAAACATGCCCTTACACGGGGCAGTTGACTCCAAATCTAAACAGAAATACTCTTCATTTGCTCTTCACATTAAGCCCTCTAACACAGCACTTTATATCCACCCCAGACTGAGATGACAAAGAGAACCCTTTGATGGGCAGAATTTTTGCCCTTGCACAAGTCAGGCAGCATTAACTGCGCTTGGTTAAGAGCTGTGTTGAAACCTTTGAAAAGATTTTTTTTCTGCCACAGTTGCAGATGAGATTAATTGCTCCCCAGACACACAATGAGATTTAGCACCTTGAGAGCCCCAGGACAAGGCATGGGTGATGTTCAGCAGCCACCATGCCTGATGCATGAAGAGGGCAGAATTTCCAAAGCAATTGCAGGAGCAATTTCAAATTCTCATAGGCAGAGTCAGACTTCTAAGTGTGACAGGCTGCCCCTTGGCTCACAGGGCAAGGGGAAAGGTGAAGTACCTTAGTCCTGAGATGAAGGGCATGAGCTCTGATCACACATTTTGACTTACTGATCTCAAATATCATTTCCATTTCATGCTACACAACAGCTGACATTGGCTATAGTCTGGCTCACCCTAGTGGTCTGAAGCTTCATGAGATGTATGTCATACTCTGTAATTGCTTCGGGTGATTTAAGTATTAATGAAAAGTCACCTGGTGGCTTTTGAGCAGTTAAATTAAAAGCAAACTGGATTTTGCTAACTATGGTGTGTTTCCAGGTGATAAATGCTTTTTAACAAATCTCATAAAACCTCCTCTTTCTGCTGCACTGAATGTAATTTGTATTTTTATGGTTCTTTTTATTAGTTCCTCAAATAATTTCATCAGTATAAAGTCTCCTCCTGGATGGAAATTTAATAAAAAGCTGAATGGTTGAGAAAGGTATGAGCATGATCTAATCTTTCCCAGTCTTATTCCCAGGCCATGTAAATTCCTATTCCTAAAAGTCTGAGAGTTAATATTAATAAATGAAATAAATTACTTGTAAATGTCAGGCTTAAACCCTGCTCTCCCCACCTGCCTGGTAAATGGCAATTGACACTTTCATGTTTAAGTCAGATGCCCAAATAACTCTGTGGTCCAGTGTAACCAGCTACACAACCCAAGTAAAAATGTCCAGTGTCCCATACATTCAGATCATGAATGTGCCTGGGCTTTTGGCACCAGTGGGACCTCCTGTATTTGCAAAGCTGCACTAGTGTGAGTGTGTTGCCAGAAACCCTTGAACGCATCTGCATCCTTCTCTGGGTCATAAGTGTTCTCACAGACTAGTTTGGATGTATAACCAAGATTTTAGAGAGTTTCACAATCCATTTTATAATTCTGTAACCTTACAACAGGGCTCTGCAGCTCAGATGAGCAAAGACATAATCAGGCAATAATCCCTGTTCAGTACTATGAGCTTTAGAGATAATTGCTGCAAAAACATGGTCTTATTTTTTTTCTGCAGATCTGCATGAAAGGCACCACTTATCGAAATGAGCAGATGTGTGTAAAGCAGTTCAGGGTTCTGTTATGATCAGCCAGACCACGTCTGTGCTGTGGAGACCAGGAGTTCTCAGCTCCCTGCCTGGGCACATCTGTCTGCATCCAGGCTCCGTTTGGGAGAGATGCTGCTGTGCTCCATCATGATGTCCTGCTTTGTGCAAAGCAGCACCTGGTACATGGGCTAGAAAGCAGCTGCACAGGTGAGCTAGAATAAGGGAAGAGCATGTGTGGAAATATGTTAATGTCCTGAAGGCAGCTGAGCTCAGGATCCTGGAGCACTTGGGAACCAGCCAAGGAAATTCCTAAAGTGATAGAGATTATCTCTGAGAAGCAATGGTGGGAGGCCCCAGGGGGCAGGAGAAACAAACAGTGCCCTAGCTTTAAAAAGGAGAAAAAGATGCCCCAGGAGTTATCCACCAGCCTGCCTAACTCTATTTCTTGGAAAGATACTGGAACAAATTATTAAATAATCAATATAAATACCTAGAAGATAATAAAATGACAAGAAAGAACCAGCATGGATTTCTCAAGAACAAATCACATCTAATCAATCTAATTTATTTCTCCAGGAGAATAACTAGGCTGGTGGAAAAGGGAGAAGCAGATGTGATATATCCTGACTGTAAAAAGACTGTATATTCAGCATTATATCACAGATTTATGAGCAAATTAGGGGCATATGAGCACAATAACACAATTACCATAACCTGGGTGCATAAGCAGGAGAAAAAAATCACTTCCCAAACAGGCTCTTTCAAGTGGGCACAGAGGAGCCAGGTTTCTTCATCATGTCCATTAATAACTGATTTGTATAATAGCAAAGATAATACAGTTTTGTAAGGTGGAAGGTATTGCAAACAGCATGGAGGACAGGATCTGAATTCAAATTGGTCTGGGTAATAGGATGAAATCTGTAAGCTGAAACTCAATGAGGACAAATGCAAAACACTGTGCTTAGGCAGGAAAAATCGAATGTACAAATACAAAATGAGAAATAACTAACAAAGCATTGCTGGAAGGATGATGATGCCAATTACTTTATCACTTCTGTCTGCATGCAGAGTATTACTTTTCTGATCACAATGGTTAACCTAGAATTTACTGCTCTGTGCAGATACTGTCAATGTTGACTGAGCTGGTAGAAGTTCACACTGGCAAAGAAAATTTACTTTTCCAAGGTTCATGCAGTAAAAAGTAACTTTTTGGAGGGGAGCCTAAGTGGAGAAAAAAGCTAATGTTCCACATTAGAAGTGATCCCCTTCTCATTTCAGGCAGAATTTTACTCCCAGGACAGTAGCACTGTATGAAGTATGACCATGAGCCCTCCAAGTTACCATTCCCAGAAATGTGTTTCCTGATAGATCCAGCAGCAAGGGGCCTGAAGTTTAAGAGCTCCTTCATGTTTCAATACCCAGTACTGTGATGCTCCCATTTGTTAATATTTAAACAGTTTTTCTATCTCTTCAGGTTTTTGCTGTCATGAGTATCTTTGGTCAGCAGTGCAGGGGTGACATGAGGTGACATGAATCCAGGCTGGGGTGTTAATCATAAGACAAGGGAGAATGTTTCCTGATAGGAATACTGGAGATCACTCCTTAGCACCAGTTCTGCTGAACTGGCTTCCTTTGAAGTTTCCAACCCAGCTAGATTTGCTCTAATCCCTGCATCCCTTCAGTTTAAATTGCTGGAAATGTTTCACAGAAGAGTACAGAGTGCTGAATTAAAGTTATCTTTGCTTATCTAAATTAATGGCTTTTTAAGTTTGGCTCTGTGTGCCCCTTGCGGGGCCCCTTGCATGCACTGGAGGTCACGTCCCCACCAGGATAGGCCAAGGAGGGTCACTTACACCGTGCTCTGCCTCACACAGACATGTTATTTTCCTCAATTCATACAAAGACTATCTAATAAGGCAGGAGGAGAAACTGCCTCTTTGTTTATTGGAAATATAACAATAGAATCCTATGCTAAATCCTGAGGCACTGTGCAGCATACGGGACAAACAACGGTTGTCATGAGCTGAGATCTCTTGTTGTTGTTATTGTTTTTCCTAATATCATAATCAAAAGTTCAAAACAGATTTTCAGCCAAGTTTATCAGCCCTGATACAATTTCACAAACTACAAGAGTTACAGTATATGTGGACTGATCTCCTCAGAGACAATAGTGATGACAAGAGACAAGCCTTTGACATCCATCCAGGCAAAGACATCCAACAATTCTGTGTGAATGTATCCTGCAGTGCTGGGGATCTTCGGGTTCTTTTTCCCCCTTTTCCATGCAAAGCTCAGACATAGAGAACAAAACACTTCACCTCTGGATACTACATGTCAGTGTTAGGAACTAAGAGCTGGCAAGAATCTGGGAGCAGACAAGTTGCATCATTCCTCTTCTCGGTAGCATCTGGCCAGCAAGAGCTACCACCTTCACTGCCATGATTTCTGGTTTTCTCCATATGGAAATGGGTCTTATGCTCACTCACCCCATGCCCTTTTCCTTTCCCTGCCCTCTGCTGCCCCAGGGACACTGCGGGAGGCCCTGACCCTCAGGCTGTGGCCCGCGGTGCCTCTCTGGGTGTCCTGCACACATGGAACAGGGAGCAACTGGCCGTGTCAGTGTCCCTGCCCTGCCCCATGTGTGCAGTAAGCCCGTGTCCCTTTCCCTGTCTCCATTTCCCTTCTGGAGAAGCACCTGCCACACATGCACAAGGCTATGAGGGGCTCCCAACGCTAAGCAGGGGGAGCCAAGCAGTAGCTCAGCCAGATGTTTCTTACCACTAAGGAGGGCAGAGGAGGAATGAATATCCCACTGGAGTATGACCACAGTCCAAGCAAACACTTCCTGAGCACCTGCATCTTCTTCCAGCTCCATAGCCTATGAAAATGCTCAAGATGCAAATCTCAAATATTTGGAATATTAACATCTATCAGTTTCACATGTTCCTTAAAGTAGCATATTTCTTGCATGACTGATCCTGCCATATGGGAACGTTAGCCTGTACCACGACCATCTGGCTCAGCTTTAATTTTATCAAAAGCATTTTGACAGGAGGTAACATCCTTCCTTTTCCACCTCTCCTCCTTCCACTAAAAACTGTATGATTTCTCCTCAAATGAACCCAACTTTTGGTCCCCTGTGGGAAGGCTGTCTGTATATTCTGTCTAGGAAATAGCTCTTTGATTTCAGATGCTTTGAATTTGGGACACAGGGGAAACAGGAATAGGGGTTCTTTCAAACTTCTTTCCCAAAGGAACTTTTGGTATTTGTTAGTGTAAAGCCAAGAGAGACACAACAGGTCCTGGGTGTTATGCAGTTCTTCTACTCTCTACTCAATTACATGCTCCATGAAAAAAAATTGTTCCTTACTCAGCCCTGACTTACCCTGTTACCATGGCTGGTAAATGCCTTCATTCGTGCATGACAAAAAAGCCCCAACCAACAAACAAACAAAAAGCAAAACCAAATAAACAATGACAACAAAAAAGCATCCAAATCTCTTGCCCTGTTTTCTGTCATTTATTCATGACCACAGGTATTTTTATCATGCCTCCTGCCATGTTCCCTTTCTAAAGTAAACCGTATCCTACATCCCCATGTCTTCCCTTTGAAACCTCACTGTCCTTTTGGGTGGAGATACAGGATTCTGAGTGAACCCTCCAGACACTGATACAATATTGATAGCAGTAGTAAATGCAGAAATGGCAACAACAGTTACCAGGTAGGCTTGGGGCTCTGATCCACGCTTGCTGTCTTTGTCCCGCTGCCACATCCTCTTCATTATTTAGCACACTGATACATAACACTCCCGCACCCACTCAGGCAGAGAATCAATTCAAATGCTGCTGAAAGGGGAGGGGAACTTGTCCACACACAGCAGGTCGTAATGAGATAAGGTTCTCGCAGCTTCTAGCACAGGCAAGAAGCAGGAGCTGGCACTTGGGATGCTTCAGCAGCACCGTTCAGCTTCGAAAGAAAACTTGAATCCAGGGATGTAACGGTAACAAGGGGAGGTGAATGCCTGCTTGGCTGCAGATTAGCAAGAAAGCAATGCTCTTAGAATGTTGTCAGAATAATAATAATTTGAAAAGATAACTTAAAATGTGCAATTTATTTTGTCTAGACAGATAGGGCGTTTTGGTGTGCAATCGGGAAGGCCGCCACAGGAGGGAAGCAGCGTTTCACTTTTCTTTCCTCAGTATTCAAGGCTCTTTTTTTCTTTTTTAATGTATATTTTGACCATTAAAAAAACCTCCCTGATGTGACAAAGCAATAAGTACCAACTGGTCTCCGAACAGTTTGCAGAATTCAGAATTTATTAAAAATGAGAAGCATGTTTAAAGGGAGAAGCAGTAATAAAGCTGTTGGGAAAGAGAAAAAGAGAAGTGGACAGCTCACTTGCCAGCTGCCTTCATGCAGGCCTGTCGCCACGGTACCTGCTGGCCAACAGCTCATTCTTTAAGATACATGGTCCCTCTACACAGATAAAAAGATGAATTTATAAATTTCTGATTTCCAGAGCTTGTAGCGGAATTACTTAAACAGCTATAGCCTGAAGTTAGAGCAACTCTTTTCCCACAGAAATTGTCTTTAAGAAACGTAACGCCACAGAGTTCTGGTTTTAAAGATGTGGATGAAGGGAGAAACACCTGATTAAACTGGACTGATTCATTTACCTATTTTCATGGTTTTCAGGCTACAAAGCAAAACATTTCTATGTTCCTGTAACATAACATGGGTGCTGAAATACCCAGTAAGAAATGAGCCTTTCCTCAACAGACTGGTGGCCGACGGTAGAGCCAACTGGTGTGTTCTGAGCATCTGGGACTCCAGCAAAATAAAACTGCCAGCAAGGGTTCCTACAGTAGAATCCACCACCCCTGGAGATTCCTACCATCATCTCTGATGCTTCACATTAAATAGCAATTTTTAGCCTTTCCAGTGACCCCTTTTCTAAGCAATTGAGGATAGAAGCCACAGAGCTTTGCAGAAACACAGCAAGGAAGCCTGGAGCATCACCATACCTCTGTTACTCACGGAGATGAAAGAGACTGCCAGAGCAGTGCACAGGAGTAGTTGTTGTGCTTTGCAGAGGTCAGGAGAGAGATGTAAGGAATGTCACTTGCTTTTCACAGCAACGTGCTCTCCAATTGACAGAAGTTTCCTCAGAAGCTCAAACTTCCTATCCCAGCACTTCCTGCATCAGAGCTGTGTGCCAAGGCATTGGGAGCGATGTGTTGGTGCTCCTGGAAAGCTGCTGAAGGACGTGCACTGCCAGGGGGCACAGGGGAAGGAAGCCAGGCAGGCATTCACTCTGTTTATACTTGGCCAGCTCTGGACCTCCTAGTGTCTGATGGAGTTCCTCAACCACAGCCACCCCTCTGTGCAGAAGATTTCTTTCCCGTGTCAATTCCATGAAAACAAACTCTGCTCAGTTTAACATCATTTTGATACAGCTTTGCAGTCTCTAGGTGGTGAAGATTGACACCCGTCTCTGAGTATGGCTTTCTAAGGGACGGATTATTTTAACTTGGAGTCGGCCTAAAAACGGCTGGTGGGAATTTTGGAATGGGAACTGGCATTCCTCAAAACCACATCTAAATGTAAGTGCTGTGCATCATATGGGGGCAGGGAAACCTCCATCATGTCGCCTGTGAAAATGAGGCTACAGCCTCATTAGCTTTCAGGAAGAGAATCATGTGGAAGTAAATCTCAAAATAGCAACTTGCTAAATTTCTTCAGACTCTGTGAGGAGGAAGATGGGCTCAGCATTACAAGGTGCTTGGACTCCACAGTTCTTTCCTGCTTCTGCTTCCTGTGGGACCCTTAGCAACTAACCCCACCTCGCGTGTCTCCCTTTCCCATCTGTCGAAGGAGGATGCAAGAGATCTGGATAGACTTTCACTTGTAGTGATAAGACTTTGATACTACAGTCATGGGTAACACTAATCAAAATCAAAATGTTGATGCCTGAGACAGAAGTTTCAGCACTGGTGCAATTTGTCAGCATCTCATACTAGTTCCCACGCAAAGATGAATCATCAGAGAACACTGATTTATCATAACTGTATCATGGTGTGATGGCAAAAACCACCACCAATGACTGCAAGCAAACAGTGAGATCCCAGCTGGAGATAAAAACTGGTGAAGTATACAAAATATTGTAATATATAGGAAATAACTCTAACAATCCAAATGTAGATCCACTTAGGGCTTTTCTACACGCTGCAGCCCTTGGGCCATGAACCCCATCGCTCTGGCCCTCCTGCTACAACATGCAGCCCAGCAGAGTCTTGTGCCAAGTGAAAACTCTTCAGCTGTAGCACTGGGGGGTTTGTGATGCACAAAGAATAATTTCCAGACATAGAGGGTAGTTGTACCTATGTGGAGTAGCCTATTTATTGCACTATTTAGTTTGTGAAATGACACTTCTGATCTTCAAAGTGTTTGACATCTCACACGTCACAGGCATTTGACATGTAATAAAGGGTAAGTATTAATTAATCCTAGCCATGCCCCGAGAGGTATGTAGACAAACATTAACCTACCTATGGAAACAGAGCAACTGAGGTTCTGTGACTTGTCCAATGTGGGTACCTAGGGCAGAGCCAAGATTAGAGTGCAGAAACTCTGATTGCAAAGCTCAGCCCTTGTCTCTCATGGAACTTATTTGAGGAGGAATATAATCTTCAAAATTAATCATCTATTTAGGAAAAAAAAAGTTTTGTTTTGTCTTCTGTACCTTATGTATGCAGCCTGGTACATGGGGACAGACTGGAAATATTTACTTTGGCCCATCTTGAGTATTTATACACACACACACACATATATATAACATACAGCGGTGTGTCTGAGAGAGAGCAACAAGGTATCTAACGAAAAGAATTTAGCACCAAATATGTAGAATTACAAGCACGAATATGTTACTGCACGGCTGGGCAAGCAGGCTGCTGTCTCACTCTGGACATACTTTCCCATGCCAGCTCCAAGCTCTGCAGCCACAACAGAGTCACGTTGTGTTTCACCCCCCTCAGCCTCACTGACAGGCATTTTTGGGATCTCACTGGGCAGGATGATACCTGGAGGTGGAAGCTGTCTCAGTGCACTTCCCGAGTGCCTCACCACAAGCCATGCTTTCCCTCTGCATGCTGATACACGCACAACACCCACTCTCCTGAAAATTTGCAACCAACCTTAACTTTCTTCTGTATTTCTACAATTTCGAACAAATTATGTTCAGTCCAAAATAAAATACCTTTGATGACACCTGTGTGTGTGTTCAGGCAAACCCCCTCAGATGCAAACTGGGAAGAGAACTAAACCAGCTGAGCTCTATGTGCTTCCTTTATCTGGTTTAAACTTCTGCACAGACAAGGAATTTTTGCTTTTCTTGTAATCAGTGTGCACGTGTTCAGACTCTAATAATCTTTCTTTAGGTTTTCTTACTCGTCCTGACCTTCCTATTTGGAGCATGAAGCAGACCAAGCTCTATGCCTTTTTGCTCTCAGATGATAAAGTGCTCAGCATTTTGCACTCAGCTTATCTCACACATTCGGGATTTTAATTATCGACACAAGTGCCTTCCCAAAGGCTGGTTGGTCTTGCAGCAGGGAGATTACGTAGGAAAATTAATGGTAGAAAAATGGATTTGTCCATCCGTTCCTTTCACTGTGGCAACTATGAGCTCTGTTTTAATTCTAAAAAGTACGTTTGCCGTGTCATCTTTAAGGAGGTAAAATACGCTCAGCTTCGGTTTTGTTTTCTGCTCTTTTATGGATCAGAGCACCGAGCTGCTGCATAGGGCAGAGCATGTGGGGAATCCAGAGCTCAGTCTGTTACCGTGCTTCATTTTTTTGCACTGTCTGCTGCCATTTTTCAACTTTCTGACGTATTGCTGGTTGTTTCAAAGAGCTACAGTGCATCTGGTAGCGTGTGAACGGTGAACCCCCGGGCCCGCGGCGAGACTGCAGCTGACATAACCCAGCACCCCGCAGGCACTAAGCACACAAAGTCAAACTTCTCAGAGGACCGCAGTCAGGCGCTGACTGACCAAGAAGCACCGATTTTGCTTAGTTTTTGTCTTCATTTAAAGAGGCAGCCTGTTAACACAGAGGTGGCCGGACGATGAGCAGGATACGGATTTATCTGAGTGTGCGTGTCATTTATTTCCATGTGCGGACACCAGGAACACAGGGAGGCACGGGGAAGCCCCAGCCTGCACAGTAAGCAAGAAACAAACACACCTCGTCACCCCCAGCCAGGCGGGCCCTGCTGGCCCGACCCCCGCAGCCCCCAGACCGAGCGCAGGGACCCTCCACATCCCGCGGTCGCGCCGCGCCCGGGGCCGCGGTCCGGCTGGACCTCTGCGGCGGCACCGCTGGCAGCGGGACCCCTCAGGGCCGCCCGCCAACTTCCCGCGGGGCTTGGCCGGGCTCTGCCCCGCCCGGGGGCCGAGGGGCTCGGCAGCTCCGGGCCGCAGCCAGGCCCGCCCCGGCCCCCGCGCCGCAGAGCCGGGCGAGGGGCGGCAGGTCCCGGGGCGGGGGGCGCGGGGCAGCCCGGGCGCGGGGCGGGCCGGGGGCGGGCCCGGGCGGCGGGACGAGGCCGCGCCCCGGGGGCGGCGCTGCGGAGCGAGGAGGCGGCTCCGCAGCCATCGCGCCTGCCCGGCCGGCGGCGGAGCTCGGCTGCAGGGGGAGGGGGGTGGGGGGGCGGCTCGGCGGCGGGTCTGCGGGCCGGGCGGGCCCCATGGGCGGGTGTGTGGGCTCCCACCACGACTCCTCGGGCAGCCTCAACGAGAACTCGGACGGCACCGGAGGTGAGCGCCGGGCCCCGGGGCTGGGCGTGGGGGGGGGGGGGGAGCGGGCGGGCCGAGCTCCGGCTCCGCGGGGGGACCCCGGGGGCGGGCGCTGCGGTCCGGGGCCTGCGGCGGAGACGGGCCCGGAGCCGGCGCCGGGCGGGGGGAGCCGCGCTGCCCTTGCCGGGCTGGGGGTGCCGCGCCCGGCTTTTTCCCCCCCACCCCCGCCCGGCTCCGTCGCGGCCGCCCGGGCCGCAACTTTCCCGGGGCGGCGGGGCTGTGTGCGGGGGCAGCCCCGGCCGGCGCTGGGCGCGGTGCCCGGGTGGGCGCCCTCCGGTGGGCACAGCCCCGCGGCCCCCGCGCGTCCCGGGGCTCCGCGGCGCGGCCCCTCGCCGGCCCGGGGCGGGCGGCTGCGGAGGCACAGGCTGGGGAAAGGGCCTGCCTGGGGCTCCCAAACTTTGTTTTCCTTGAGCTCAGCTCCTTACGGTGTGCGGAAAATAATTCTTCAGATAACTTAGGTCCCGGCGCTGCTGCGGCTCTGGGTTTCTTTCTTTTTTTTTTTTTTTTTCCTCATTCTCTGCAATAAAGATGGTTTATTTCCTCCAGCTTAAAGCACCCATCCTAAATAATCCATTTCCAGCGACTTCAGATGCTGGAGCAGCGTGTTCTCTCTCCTGTGCCAGTGCACCCCTACTTAGCGAGTGTGGCTTATGTGGAAACACTGCTGCAGTGTAAGCGGCCTTTACCCTTACGTTTTGAGCTGCCTAAATGTCTGAATGATTGCTTTTTCAGCGTTCCTAGGTTTGTGGACCCCTGGTGTTCTCCAGCTGAGCTGTATGTGCTTTATAGTCATTTTAAGTCAGCCTACCAACAGGACACTTGAGTTATAAGTAGTCTTTGCACATGCAGGGTTCGTAGATTTCAGATTGAAAGTTGCTGACCTAGGTCTACGTTTTCCCCTGTGCCTTATAGAATATTATTTCTTAGTCTGGTTTTATTTTGGCTGCCCCAGCTGATGGGTATTCTGTCGTATCAGTGACTTTGATGTCATTCCATCATATAAAAAAATGCAGCTCTTTCAATTATATCTGAAGCAGCCACCTGCTGATTAATCCCAGATATGTAGTTAGTAGAAATACCAGAAAATCCAGCTAATAACTGTGTAGGATTTAATTACATCATTGTGATTAAAAGGAATCTTACAGCTTTGTCTAGTACGAGTCTTCCATATTCTTCTCCTATAATAAAAAAAAAAAGGAGGAAGAAGTAAATTACCTAAAAAATGCATCTGTACTAACTAGACTGACCAACTGGTAGAAAATGCAAAAGTGTCCGTGCAGAAGGGACCAGAGCATATTTAAACTTAAAAAAACCCCACAAAACAACAAAATGGCATATCATCACATACCCAAAACATTTTGACCAGAAAATAGCATGAAAAGCTACACTGACGTTTGTTCTGAGACCTGCTGCAGTAGGTAGGTGTTAGGAGGTGAGATCATGTCACAGAAATAGCCTTGGTTTAATTTCCTCTCGTCTTGCCTGGGATGTCGAATGAATGAGATAGGAGGGGAAAATTATCAAGAGTTTGGCTGATACTGTAAAATAGTCTTACTACATGCCCAGTAGCAGTGTGTGAGGTGGGCAGTCTCCATCCCAGTTGTCCACAGATTGCTGTCTTGGATGGACTGACTGGGAACATGTTCCTACTTGGTGTTTACGTGGCTTGAGACAGCGCTGCTTTGGGGTTAAATAACCTATTGTGCTTTGTGTTTTAGAGCAGCAGCTGGGTTTTTCAAGATGTAAGAGATGCAAAATGTATGTCAGCTGGCTCATGTTGATTCACGCTATAAGGATAACGTTCCTTAAGGTTGTCTTGCTGAAGTGAGAAGTGATGAAATTTCAGTTGAATTATGGGCTTCTTTGGACTGTCTTAAACAATCAGCTACAGTGTTCAGTAGCCTGTTTTTAAGGATATGTATCTGTTCGTGCTTCTCAACAAGAAAAAAAGGTGGTGTATGTTAAGCTGAAAGAACCTCAGGATATCTTTTAGAAATCCAGCTCCTGAGATGTCAAAGTCCAGCCTGCTCTAATTCTGAGGTTTACAAATTCAGCAAACATGCCCTTGCCAAGTATGAAATCTGACTTGATCTCTCAAGGGAGCTTACGTCTTGAGGCATCAGCAAATGAACCAGCTCAAGCACAAGCAAACACGATTTGGAGACTAGACCTGTGCAGAAAGGCAACTTACTCCAGTTTCCCATACAAGGCTCACTTCCTGCAGCTCCTGGGCTGTGAACTAGTCTGGTGTGTTCACTCTCAGGTTGCTGTCAACAAGCAGGGCCAGATCATTTATAAATCTCAGGAAGGTATTATGGAACAGAAACATCTCAATTCTAAGTAAAGTGTTGCCAGTGATAGACTTCTTTTGGGGAGGCTTTCTTTTTTCCCCCAGAATGGACAAGGCTCTTGGAAAATTACGAGTGGCCAAGAGATTGATTAGACAGTAATAGCGGCGCTTAATGCTGCGTGAAAGTGGGAGCTGGATCTCAAGCTTAATTGATACCGGTCTCAATCTGTTACAGTGCTGTGGGGGCTGGTGAAATCTTGCTTGATTGTTACTGGAGTGGTGATAAGGATTTGTCACATCCCTGTATTCTCCTTGGTCCTTTTGTTAGTGACTTCCGTTACTTCTCTGCTGCTCAGCAAAGCTGACAGCGTGCCCTGCCTGCCTGTGCTTCCTTTGTCTTTGGCTGTTGGTATTTCTCAAGGTCGAGATGATTGCACTTATATAGAGAGTCATTTCATGTACTCAGGTGTGTCTCTGTGTTTAAGTTGGAGTTAATAAAAAATACCATCTCTCAGTTTTTACCAGCTTATTGCACGTTTCTGTTCACACTGACCAAAGCAGGAGGAACCTTAACAAGAATTAAACAGATGATGCTCTGCCCATCCTGCTGGGATTGAAATGGTCTTTGCAGGTTGGTACCAGCTGTTTCATGATTGCTGCTCTTTCTTAGCAAATTTTTCTTTTAACAGACTATTGTTTGTTGTATTTGGGAAGAAGTTCTTGTCTCAATGCTTGGTGCATTGTAGTTCAGCAGGGCTGTATTGTGGTGAGTGGGTGTCCTGGATAGCCAGATGGGTTTATTGGTGACTTTTTAAAAGAGATACAAGGAAGAATAGAAGATGATCATTAGGTGATTTATAGACACAGGTTTTCCCCTCAAACCTTTAGCTCAGCTGTCTCCCATCATATATTCCAAGCTTTCAGAAGCCAAGCACCACATCTCTTCTTGCTGTGCCTTGGTCAAAGGTAACTGAATTGCTGCAGGTCAGTGAGACTTTGGGAGAAATGGCTGTTCTTTGGCTACTTACCAGATTACTTGACTTCTTCAGTTTTGTGTTCAGAAGAGCATTGGGTTTCATGTTAACTGCTGGAAGACTCTGCAGTTGTGCCTGTAAGTAAGGCTTAAAAGCTTATCAGGTATGTTTGGTTTAGCACAAACCAGAGAACTTGCATTGCTCATTTACCTACAGGCAAGTCCTTTTTGGAGGGCTCTTAAATTTCTTTTCTTTCTTTGTAGAGGAGCAGTGGGAAGGAAAAGGAGAAACACAAACCAACTCATTTTCCTCTGGCAAACTCCTAACACTATTAGAAGTTGCATATTACTTTGTCTTACTTGGTAAAGTTTGGCAAGACAGTTATTTGTGTGGGATAACGAAAGGGCAGGAAATCCAGTGTCTAGAAGTGTGAGCATGGCAAGTCATTCCAGATTAAGCTTTTTGGCTGCAACTGACTGATTGCTTCTGGTCTCTCCTTGATGTGTTCACTTGCCTGCTGGAGCTCTTATTGCCCTTCTTTGGTATAAAAGACAGTGATTCTGTTTGAAATTTGTCATCTTCACTGCTGCCCCTATCACCCAGCAGTGATAAGAGGAACAGGTGGAAATAGGGCTGCACATATGAGTGACACACACAGAACAGGAGAGTATTAAAAATATAAGTTCCTCCTGCAGTATTTGGTGCAGTTGCTAGAGCTTCATTAACTTCTAGGAAGCCAAGTATTGTTCTCACCTCCACTTCTGATAATGGGACAGCAGTTTCTTAAATATTTTCTTTAGAGTGCTGTGCAATGCTGCATATCACATGTCTGATTTGAAGTTACAATAACTGCTTTCATGGTGCTTCTATGGAAGACTGACCAAGGGAATTTGCATATTAAGTAGTCAGATTTGTTCACAATTGGACTAATACAGTAGGGCCATGCATGCCTTGCACGGGGGGGGGTTAAACAAGCATCTCATGACTGAGCAGTTCATAGCATTTGATCCCTACCCCTTGTATCAGAGCATACAAAGGATCTCTAGCTTTCCCATTGCATTTTTCAGTGTGTTACAGCTTTTAGTTGCAAGTTGTGATAGTGCTTGTCTGCACACAGCACTGAAGGGGGGTTTCATTGCCATCTAAAGGAGGTAGCTCTATAGTTTGGGTAGTTCCTGCTGTTTTATCATGCAACCCTGGAATACAGCCCTGGATGTGTTTTTGCAAAAGTAATATTAAATCAGAGCTGGCATTAGCTGTTAGGTCTTACGGAATAAGAAGAGCTTAGCATGGTTGTTACAACTTGCTCAAATCTCTCATTATTTCCACAAGAGTACCTGTTTTTATGTGGGCTGTGTAATAAAAGTAGCCTTTACTGTCTCATTATCCTGAAGGCTGGGTACCCACAGCCTCCTTGACATTGTCAGGGTCATTGTGTGGATCTTGTGCTGGGTACCCCTGAGAATTCAGTCTGAAGTATTTTTCTACTGGAGTATCACTGTGGTATGAGCTCTTCATTTGTAAACTAGTAGCTTTTGGTTTGGTTTTCAGGTGATAAAAAGTAACTCTTAGAAAGTGAAACAAGGGGTTATTTTTACTGTTAATAAGGGCTGAGGAACACGGCTGTTCTGTTTCCTTTTTGTGTTGTTTCTCCATGTAATTGTTTGTTTGGCTTCTAGATTTGTTTTAAACTTTCTATGTGGGACTTTAGTGTTGAAAGCAACAACATTCTCCACTGAATATTAAATGTAATAAATTGAGCGTTCATTGTGCTTTGGAGATTTTTGGTAAATGGAAAATATTATTAGTTGTCTTTTTGAATAAACTAAAAAGCAGCCATCCAATCTTACTGCAGCAGGTAATATAATAGCTGTTGTTTTTCATGTAAATGTTGCATAATGTAATTCATGAGTCACAAATTATAATACAATTTAATCTAGAAAGAAAGATTTGCCATATAGATAAGTCTTGCCAATTCCTGCAGGTCTTCTTGCAGGTACAGAGAAGGATCAGGTTGGCCACAGATGGTCTGGTTACCAGCTCTTGAAAAAAATAAATACCTGGAAAACTTTGGACCAGGTGACCTTGTTTTGAGCAATGAATACAACTGCTCCTTTGTTGTTTTAAAAGGAAAAAAAGGACTATGATACTTACAGGGTTTGATGTAAAAAGCCCTTTCATCCTGTCTTGTAGACAAATGCTGTGTATAAAAGTCAGTTACAGTTTAGTTTCCAATTGGCTACGTCTGCTTCACTGCCTTAAAATTCAGGCTTTTTTGATGCAAATATTTCGGGTGGGTTTTTTTTTCCTCTAGGCCTTAATTTTTGATTGTTTTTTTTTCGAGTTGCTTATGCCTGCTACAGGACGGATGTTCTACCAGCCAGTGGGGGCTTCATGATCCTCCCAGTTCTTTCTTGCTGGGTTCAAAATGACGTTTAGAGCGTGGCAGGTGCGGGATGTCCAGCATCGCTGGCAGAGAGGCCAGATCCCAGTGTCACTGCAGCCGTGTAGCACAGCCTTCCCAAGTACTGTTCTGAAAGAAATATGAGAAGGGCTTGGTTTTCCTTCCCATGGGATATTCCCTAAGAAGAGGCGCAACTGGATGTGCGGCCATGAGCTTTTCCTTCCCAGAGCTGGTGGCATCCCTGTCTTGCGAAGCAAAGAGCATTTCTATGAGGGAGTTCTGCCAGCCAGCAGCTCAGATGAAGCAGGGAAGTCTGCACGTGGCATCTCATGGGTGCGTAGCTCCTAAGCAGCATTTTAAAGGCAGAAATCATTGATTGACCTTCATCTTTTGTACATAGAGGTGCTTTGGGTGACGTTTGTAGGATTTTGTTTTCTTCCAGCTGTAAGCTTGGTAGAACTCTTCTTTCTTTGCAAAAGTCACATGAAATTGAGCCTGTATAAATCTTGCTAATTCTGGTTTTAAACACTACTTCATTTAGATAGCTGTAGTCATCATAACTGTAGTAACAACAGAGAAAGCAGGCAGATGAGGTGATCCTCAGGGATGCCTTGCCAGTTTGGGATGCTGAATTTTCACATGCTAAAAGGCGCTGACCTTGGGCGGATGCCAGGGTGAGGAGAGTGTTTCATGTGTACAGTGGGCTTTCAGAAGCATCTGCCTGCTTTGTTTTCAGTAAACCTGCAGGCTCTGTTTGCTCACAGCTATGCTAAGG
Organism: Apus apus; assembly: GCF_020740795.1. Taxonomy (NCBI): domain Eukaryota; kingdom Metazoa; phylum Chordata; class Aves; order Apodiformes; family Apodidae; genus Apus; species Apus apus. Next base: position 10,636,767 of record NC_067294.1, on the reverse strand, counting down.
CTTTGGCATTTGTATTGCAGCTTGGCAGGGCTGCTGAATCCTCGTGTCAGGAGTGAGTGTGCAGGGCATGTGGGATCCACTCCCTGGGGAAGCACTTGTGCCACGGCTGGTGGGAGGCTGGTGCATGGGAGCACAGCGAGAGCCATGGGGCCCAACTACCCAAAATCAGAAAGCAAAGACTATGAAGTGACCTTTTCTGTAAAGCAGGTGGAGTAAAAGGAAGAATAAAAAAGCTGAACTCCATAACCTGGTTTCTGGCTGTTGATTTAAACACTTTACTTGCATTCTGAGGTTTTCAGCTAGAGCTTAATCTGCTGCCTATATATTATCTGGCTGAAATCTAAGATTTTAAGAAAGCACAATTTTCTGCTACTTGGGAAGCAGGAGTTGTGCAGGTTTTGTGGTTTTGGTAGGTTTTTTTTGTTTGGGTTTTTGGGGGAAGGGGGAGAAGCTTTTCCCTCACACCGTGATTGTTTCCAGTGTGAAAAGTACAGCATCTAATTCAGTGTTCCATAGCAAGTTACCAATATCAGCAGAAAAGTGACGCATCCAAAAGTAGCACAAGTGTTTGTACAGTCGATGGAAAACACCTATAGCATAGTGTGTCACTTTGTATTTTATTGTCTTGACCTGTGCGTATTAAAATATGCAGGATGACCAGTGCTGTTTGTTTAAGGTTCAGCTGGAACCTGAATTTTGCATTTACTGCCTTCTGCTGACCCTAGGCCTGTCTCACAGGTATTAGCCAGGTGGGAGATTTCTTTCCTGACACACTCAGATCAGGCTTGTGCAGATGAGAGACAGTCAAAGATGGGGCAGTGCAAAACTGTGTAAAGAGTTCTTGTTCTGTTTCCCACCTTTGAAGTAAATGAGAAACTATGTCTTGAATGCTGACTGGGGCTGGAGTTTCTTAGGCTACCTTAAATATTTAAAATGACATAAGTAGCCTGTCATCCTGAGACCTCACAGTCCTGAAAGATGCAGGGGCACTGCAGGTTCTGCAGGTGATAAGTGCACATGCAATTAATGCATGCTATCAATTTGCAGGAGCTGTTCTACATCCAGTTGGCCTGTTAGGGCCTTATGTAAAGCATTTGAAAATTGTACTTCATAAAGTACAAATTCTGGTGGAGATGGTTATCCTTGCTGCTGGGCTTGCATATTCGATCACTTCAACAGCTCCTCCATTTTTTCCTCAGTGTCCTTTTCTCTTCCCATCTCCCCCCTTCCTTAGTGAATATGATCTAAAGGGAAAAATTCAGAGCCCTGCTTGAAAGCCATTTGTGGGAGGAAATGGGCACAGCTCTGAAGAAATTATTCTTCACTTCTGTAGAAACTCAGATGTGCTAGAGGATTTTAAATACATACATACACACACACATACATGCATATATGTGTGTGTATATATATATATATATAAAGCCATCCTTGTGCTGAAGATTAAGTAGAAGGGAGGGTGTTTGGGAAATTTCTGTTCCATTGTGTGATTTTTTTTTTTTCCCATGTTCTTAAACGCGAAAGAAAAGATACTTTACAAATGGTAGTGAAAAGTGCTTTTGTAGTTTTCATTGAGTACAGGTACTGCCTGGGGGAAAAAAAATTGAGAACAAAATGTGAAAATGTATCATACGATGCTGTAGATTGCAAGATACCTTTTTACATTTAATAGGGAGTGTTTACCCTTAAGACATGTATATGTTCAATCTACCATTATTAGCACTTTTCTATAAATAACTGTATTTTTCATAAAATGAAATTATAAACATGTTATAGTTCATGACAACTTACAGTTTATAATGATTTATAATGCATGTAGCACCTATAAATAATTCTCTTAGTTCAAACAGCATATTGCATAGGAAGGCATTTTTCACCTTTTCCCAGTAGAGATGCGTGCTCTCTGAGAACACTCAGGGCCTGAGATGGCATCAGGAGCAGAGTACAGTAGTTCAGGGTTGGAAGCTTTTGTTACCTTTTGTATTTTTAAAATTCAGTCATGGAGCTCAATTTCTGCTCTCACGCTGTGATCAAGGGCACTCTGAATTCATGAGAAGGATCTCTCATGGCATTTACTTTGTCGCTTTATTTTTCCACCATGGAACTATCTTTGGCTGTGATTTCTTGTCTGTATGGATAAATACAGGCTTTTTGTAAAAGACTACCTTCAAAATAGCAGATAGTACCTGCAGCTGGTGAATGCCATTTTCTCCTGCCAGTTTTTTTTTGGCAACGTGCTGCTGCTTGAATGCCTGAGCTACTGAGGAGCATCAGCAGTCACAGGATAATGGCTGGCTGGTGAAAAGGTAAATGGTTTAAGTAAAAATTGCTAATTCACACACTTCTTATTTACTGCAAAAAATGTTTCTTGGCAAAGGAATAGGGGAACATTGCATATGTTGTATATGCTGGACTTCTTAATTCCTTCAGAGTGTTTTCAGATGCATCTGCTTCATCTCTGCTGCAAGTGAAAGCTGTGTACAGAAACATAATGTCTTTAATGCAGGGTGCTTAGCTTTCAGTTGGGCTCCCACTCGATGAGTGCTTCTGAACCTCTCTTGTGTGAGTGATTGCATTGCATTTGTGTACCCCATGAGGGTCAAGAAGGACCTGCTGGACGTGTGGCACTGTGCTGGAAGTGGGGAGGGGACACTCAATGTCTCTGAAGGTGGAAGCATGTTTTAGATGCTTTTTTTGTGCACGACCATACTGCGGGTGAAACTTTCAGTTCTACTAATCACAAGCTGTGGCTGCTCCAAGCTTGTTAGCACACAGGCTGAAGCGAGGGTGAGAAGACACGGGCCATAAGCAGTTTGGAAGTGGTAACAGGAAGCAAAGCGCAGCATACGTGTTAAATCGTTTGGAAACCATAAATGATATCAGAAGGTTGGACTAACAATTTCACTAGCTCTTGCTGGATGTATTCAGAAGGAGGCTATATTTGGTGGCAGCAGTAGTTAAACATACGTTCAGATGAAGCTTAACACTCTAGTCCTTCACACTTTGATGGAGCAGCATCCTTCGCTCTTCCCGGGTTTGGTCTGCAAGCCTGTGCGGGGTTGGTGCCAGTGCCCTCTGAGTGAATCTCTTCCTTTGCCTGTGCATTACGTACATCAGTGCATTTAATGAGCAAACCTGCTGAACGGGTGGTAAATCACAGGTCCCAGCTGAGGGTTAGCACTTTGAGGGGTGAAAACTGAGAAAGCTTGTCAAATATCTATTTAAACTCCTTTTTTTTTATGAGTTGGAACTCAGTTGCGAATTGCATGGTGATGACTTGGCTCAGTAAAATACATAACAGACTTGATTTTTTTTTGTATTTTTTTTTTTGCTACAGAAGTACATTAAAATAACATGGGTTGCTATAAATACAAGCAATTATAAAATAAAAATGTTCTGTAACGTGCTTATCAGTGTCAGCTTTTATTCTAAGAGAGGTTTAAATGCTCATTTGAGATAAGTTCTCTTACTCATTTGTGTGTTGGTTTTTCACATCTGTAGATCTCCATTGTATTTTTATCCCAATCTAAAATTAGTTCTGGTGCCAAAACAGCTTGAATTGCAGCAGAAAACCACATGAGTATTGAAATCACATTGCTCGATTAAAGTCACATGCTCTGAATCAGCCACGTATTGTACGGCTGATGTTCCTGCTGCAACGTCCCGTTGCTCCTTAACCCAAACAAGCACATTTGTTGTACTTAACCAGGACACACTAGCTGCTCCACTGGTGTTACTGCACAAAAACAGGCCCCAGAATACTACAAGCTTGGCTTTTGGCTTCAACTGAAACTCCTTTGGAGTGGAACAAGAGGGAATACGTAATTTTCATCTCCCCTCTGAGGGGAAAAACGAAGCAGCAGGGTTGTCAGAGCAAGTGAGCATAGATATTGTGGTTTGGTACTGCAAGGCAAAGTGTAAATGATCTTCTAGTTCTTCAACTCTGGCTCGTGATAGAGACTTTTTAAACCATTGTGCTTTCTCTCAAAATGAGAACAATCCAGCACACATTTGCTGTAAACTTCTAAAAACAGTTTAACAATATATTTGGGCTTTTTTCTTCTAAATGGCGTGAACCCTTAGACAGCGTAACAAGTGTTTCTCAACTGTGACAGAGCTGCCTGTGTCACCACTGCCTTGGAGAGATCATGACATAAATAATGCCTTGTGTCCAGGTACAAATTTCTAAAAGTTTTTCTACCTTTTGTTTCTCATGGAGAAAGCACTGCCCAAATAGGCTTTTTAGACTTAAAGGAAGACTCCATCATTTTGTGACCTTGTGTGTATCTGATGGATTCTGTCCTGCTGGTCTCTTCTTAAAATCATGGAGTTTTGGGTGAGATGGTGTGCTTACAGCTGGAATAATGCTATTCCTGAATCCAAGTCAGAGTCTGGGTCTCTGCTGGGCAATGAATAATTAAGAAATTGAGCCAAAGGAACAAGACTGGCCCCAAAGAGTTTACAGTCTGATAACTGACCCTTACAGATATGGTGGAAGCAACTTCTGCATTTTCTGAACTGCCCTTACACGTTTTTTGGTCAGGTAAGCTTGACCAGAAGAAAACTCTTGACTCCAAACCCTACAATCTTGCTGCTGTTTTTACCTTGTTTATTTAGCAGTAGTTAGTGGTCCAAGGTACATGTGTTTGATAAGGTGCCATCTCACTTCTGCATCAAGTGGCTTCATGGTCCTTCACTCATGAAGTTCACTAAGGTGTTGGTAGAGATGAATCTTGAGACTTCTGTGTACTTTGTCTCCCTTGGAAGTTTCATACCCTTTCTAGCAGAATGTCTGGACTGTTTTGCACCTAATTCTCATAAATACTATTCTTCTAGTAATTAGGTTTAAACTGGGGAGGAGGAGAAGTCATGTCCTGTGGTTTAATTACCACTCTTGCTTTTTAGGCAGTGTGAAAAGTTAAATACTCCTCTGTTTTTTTGGAGAGTTGGTGCCCAGCAGTGGGGAAAACACAGCGACCCTGTTTGAAAAAAGATGAATTTGGGTTCCCTGTTTATCTTTAATATGGCAGGTGTCACTTAGGGCTGCTGGTGAAGAGTGTTTTAGATGCAAGTCAGTTTTGTGGAGACTGCTTGCCAGACCAACTAGGAGTAGGAATTTGGGGGTGCATTAGTTGGTGAACCTGAAATGAAACACCCCCTTTGTACCCATGCTGTTGCTGGAGTCTAGTTAACTGCCTCACCTTGGAGTAGTGATTACACATGCAGAATGAGTGGGGCTCTTTAACACTCCCCGTTCCTACCCTTTCTCTGTGCCAGGATATGGTCAGTCCTGATGAGTTCCCAGGGAGCAACTTTTTCTCAAGAATTTGTAAGTAAACATATTTAAAGCAGTGCTTCCCACACCTTCCTTGAAATGCTGCTTTGGAAAATAAACAAGTATTTATTTTGCATTCTATATAACTGTTCACTTATGGAATTAATTTTTTTCTGGCTTTATCCATCCCAAAGACAACAGGTGTTTTATCTTAGGAATGCAAGTGCAGATTTTTTTATTCCAATTAGGTTCTTTCTGGTGACTATGTTCAGGGAAACAGTATGCTGCAAGACTGGGGGAGAAATGACATTAGCATTTTATCTTCTTGTGGTGGGAAACTTATTACCAAGAGGTAATAATTTGCATTGAGCTCCACATTAGTTAGGAAAATATTATAGGTGCTTGAGGGTGAGGGAGGAAGCATTTCAATTCCTGCCAGTGTCTTGCCTTGTTAATGTCCCTTGGCAGGCTGTGTCCAGAGATATGCTGAGAGAGCTGCTATCTGATCATCAACCCTGTTAACAAAACAGTTCTAAGTAATAACAATTCAGTTTAAAAAACAGTTGTGCCAAGTCCAAAATGGCCATGATGGTGAAGGATTCTGTACTTCCTGGTTCAGAGCTGTGTCAAACAGAATATTCTGTCTTAGAAATTCTAGCAAGTGATCTAATCTTGTCTTAAAACTCTTTCCAGTTTTGCCTACTCAAGGATGCTGTCGCTATCTGATTGCTCTGCCTGCCAAATTTCCAGGCTGAATTAGTCTTCCATTGATAAAGTGCATTTCTAGCTGCTCAGTGCAGTCACCTTTCCTTCTTTCACATGTCTCATTTCATTATTTTAAATTAATATGAGGATTATTTCCAGCTGAAGGAACTCTTGCCATGCAATTCAGATTTAGGTATCTGCATTGTTTCTTTCTTGTTCTTATTTTGAAATTTTCCAACTTTGACACAGTGTTGAATGTTAATAAAAAAAGGAACCGTTTTTCTCACAAAACAAATATTTTTTCTATAAAAATATTTCAATGCAGATTATTGCATGTTAGTCAATTTTGACACTAAATGAGCCCCTGTGAATTAGCTCTTTTCAGTTGAGGAAGCTGGGGTGAGTGCTACCCAGACATGAACATTTTCTGGTATATTTTTCTCATGCTCATCTTCAGCTGTTATATAGGTCAGAATCTTTGGATTACATAGCTTTCCTGCACACCCCCTCCCTCTGTGGCTAGTATTGCAACTTGCTCCTTCTGTGGAAATACAATTGAGGCTGATTAACTGAATATGGGATACTTTATTGACCAGTCTTTAAATGTTCCTAGGGCTAGCTTTTCCAAGCAGTCTGGATGCTGAAAAATACATATTTCAATGGCATTCTTGGAGTGGCAATTTGGACTGAAAGCTTGGGGCAGTTTGGCTGAGCTCCTGCTGTTGCAGGTGTAGGTAGCAGATTGGAAGACACAAGCTCTCCTGTGGTAGCCAAGAGGAAAATGCAGTGCTTCAGGGAGGGGAAATTACAGCTCTGTCATAAAAATAGGGATTGGTTCAGAATACTAGAGAGCAAACATGAAGGTTAGGTATGAAGAGAACATGCAAAGAGGATTATTCTTCCTACTTCATTTTTCCTGCTGTCTCTAAGTAGTTGGTATTCCCTTGGATGTACCCCTGTGAAATTACTTTTCCCACAGTGAAGGAGTCTCTTGTTTCTTACTGCTTTTTTGATTGTCATTTTTAATAGCCTCTGTTGCTAGTAGTGCCTAGTATTGCTGTAAAAGGGAGGGTCCTCAATGCTGGCCACAGTTTCATGAACCAAAGCAACAGCTTAAAAAGAAAGCAGGAGATAAACTACTGTTGCAAGAAATCACTGCCTGGGGCCTGGACTGAGCTGAACAGAGCTGCTCAGTGTTGTCTGCTCCACTCCCAGCTGTGTGCTTTCCATTCCTGGTTTGGATATAGGCTTTAAAGACCAAGGAAACTTAAATACTTTCTGTATGTATTTATTCTTTTCACTGGGAGATCAGGGTGGATTTCTTTTATGTTTTCAATTTGATCGCTACTGTGATGGAGTCTGAATGCAGCCCTGGTTCTCCTGGGTCCTGGGTTTGAGGCACCCTCAGCAGAGCTGCAGAGGCAGCACTTCATGGCCGTGGCTGCTCATTAGAGCACAGTAATTAGCAGGGTGACCTGGGTGAGTCTGGAATGTGCTTGCATCCAGCTGTTTTTGTGAATTCTTCTTTTAACTGCTGTAGCCAAACAATCAGCAATTTGGGGGATTTTTTTGGAGGTTTTTTCCAATGCTTTCAGAAGTCCCTCTGCCTCAGCAAACTAACTTTACCTGCACAACAATGTACAGAAAACCATGGGAGATCTAGGCTCTCATTTTCAAATGGCTGAAATAAGAATCTCTTTCTGCTAATGCATTCTCACTTATTGCCGGTCAGAGTCCTCGTCCTTAAATTTGAAGCTAGGCTTATTTTCTTTAGAGGCAAGAAGGGGTGAGAAGAGGGTCTGTCTAATCCTGTGGAGTTCTGTATTAACTCAGAACCAAAGACTTTTCCTACAGAAACTTAACTCCAAAGTCCAGAATCAACATGGACTTATTTTAATCTTCTATTACAGCATTTATGTCTTAAATTACATGAAAAAATACAAAAGTGTATCTGTCCCAACTAATCATACTACTTTTACTTATGAGTAGAGGATGACACTGGAGAAATCAGCTCCTTCAAGCATTATGGTGAGTACCTTTTTAGAAAAGACAAGTAGTCTATCTCATGGTCAAGACCTACTTCAGCTGTTACTGGATAGGTAACATCTGATACCATTGCCAAAATAATCATTGCACTGCCAGGATTTAGCTTGCTCTGAGTTGTTGAGAACTAAATGCATTTTACATCAAATTACTTTCTGTAGGGACCCTTTAATTTTAAAGCAAGTTACTTAAGGGATGTGCTGTTGTGTCTGTTGGAAGTGGGGCCCTTTGGCACAGAACAAATATTGCCCAGTCCATTAATAGAGCTAAAGACTGCTGTGCTCAGGGACTTTTGAAAGAGATTAAGTGAATTTGTTAAAGATGCAAAGGCTCTGGCTTCTTTATCTTTGTTTCAGCAATTTAAATGAACAGGGCAGTTTTACATGTCTATTCCAAGGTCCTTCCATCTTGCATGATGGAAGTTACTTACAGCTCCTCAAAGTAACTGCTTTAATTTTATCAACTGATGTGTTCAATTAAGCTGATTCCAGTATGTGCTATAGATTCTGTGGCTCTTTTACACCTTGCTTTAAGGCAAATTCCAGTCCTTCACATGGGGTGAAAATCAAGTGTAGGGTTGGCCACACCAGAATTTTTGGTAGCAGTTAATTGTCAACCAAATAACTCAGATTTTTGCTCTGGTTGTTCCCTACCATATGTCCTGACTTCTGGTGGGGTGGTGGGGAGGAGCAGACTTTCTGAGCATCCCAAGAAAACTGCTGATAGCTCCATATCACTCTTTGAGAAGCCCACATGTTGCACCTTTGAGCTATTGATGATGCTTAGCTTTTACACCCATTCATAGACCTTCCAGATGCTGAGTTTTCTTCAGTCTCAGCTATTGGAGTTCTTTGGAGAATGAGTGTGCAGAAGAACAGATAGGATTTTAGTTTCAAAAATGCTTATTTAAAAATCCAACTTGTATCATCATTTTTCCTTAGCTGTTCTTTTTCCCAGTTGTTTTAGGTTACCTGATGTTGAACTTGAGACTGCAGTTTGGTTAGGCTGTCCGTGTATCTGTTTCCATTAATAATTTTTCAACTGTCTTAACTGGATTGTGGATCCAGAAGGTATTAACTATAGAAGAGAAGTAAATTAATGTGTTTGGTTTTTACTGGGTGGTTAAGCTGCCAGTCTGTCAGACTTCTGCCCTGCAGAAATTTGGTGTGCACAGTCAAATATATGAAAATGAAAATAGACCTTGTTCTTTTTGCACCTCACTGCTTGGGAGCACCTGGGCACTCAGTGATGTGACTATCTCACTTCTGTGGTCATACTCATTTGTTAATTTTGTGACAAATTGCTTTCTACTTAGGGAACAAAGGATAGCAGGAAAGGAGGATGAGTCCTGCTAGTTACAATATTGTAGCATGTAGAGACTTTCTCTGTGGGTGAAGAGCCTTTTGTGCTAAGGGCAGCTGAAATATAGAGGGGGTTTTGTTAGGTTGGTGGTTTAGGATTGGGGGTTTTTATGTGTTTTAATCAACCTGCTGCAGAAATGAAGTCTCACCCTTGGGTTTGTTGGGGTTTTTTTTAATCCTATGGCTTTAAACTTGCCAGGAAGGACAAATATTCAAAAAATACAGGCTTTGCAGTAGCTGGAAAACCAGGTCCACATTCAGAGCCAGTCCTGAGTGGTGCTGAGGTGTCATGACATGCTGTGTGAACCTAAAGGATAAACACCAGCAAGTGGGATACTTGATTTTTCTTTTCCTAAGTTGCTGATGTACTGCTGCTGGATATGGTAGGTCTGACTTGACAACTGTTAAAGATGTTACCCCTTCCTGTAAGAACTGTGTGAAATAATACTTTGCAGAAGAAACTTGACATCTGAGGAGCTTCAAGAATGCATTATCCCACCGTTACACATCTGTCCACAGCTGCAGGTGCTTAGCACAACTGTGTGCCCACAGGTCTGCCTTGTTCAGCCCACACTGACAGACACACTTCTCAGAAATTACCAGGGCATAGTCCCTGGGAAAACGACTGTTAGGTTTTAGTTAGACACCAAAATAAAACACTTCTTAAATGGGAATCAAATTGAAAGCATAAAAAAAAATTGAGAAGTAGTTTGTGTTGAGTGTGAAATGGTAATTTTCTCATTAAAAACTACCTTGTAAAATAGAGCCTAGAAAAGCAACCAAGTATCACTCTTAAGAAATACAAATAATAAATCTTTAAATGTTTGCTTATGTGTCTTTCACCTGTGCCAAGGTGAAAAACCAAGCAGTTGCCTTTCATTTTTCCAACTAGCACCTGTGCAATGTAATACAGAACTATAAAATTAAATCATTAAGATAATGTATGTTTGGTATGTGTGTCAGGTAAGATTCCTATTTTCAGCTTATACTGATCTCTTAATTAACTGATGAGCTTAAGTAGCTGAGATACAGTAATAGTGCATTTAGTTAATTGGCTAATGTGTAACTTTATCCCTGCCAATAACTGTGACACTGGAATAAATTCAAGACATGGTGTTAGATCCTGTAACTAAGCTAATTTAATCATTGGTCATTATAAAAACAATTACCAACTTGGAGGCTTTTTTTGTTCACTCCCTTCTGGAATTTGTGACTGCTTTGCATGGGAGAAGTGACATGGCAAGCAGTGCTGTGTTCACCTAAGTATTCATTAGGAGCATTAAATGGGCCATCTGTCTTGTGCATTATAACTTATGTTACACAGACCGTTTTAAATTGCAAGTTTTGGTGGAAGGGTTTAATGCAACATAGCCCAGTGCAAATTAACACTGTGGTGAGATGGGATCTGAAACTGTGCTGACTTCTGCAGCTCATCCTAAGCAGTTGTTGTACCTTAGGGGAACTCTATGGATTCCTAGGATCTCTGTTAGCTTTAACATTTTCCTAGCTAGCACTGCACCATAGTGATGAGTTACAAAGGTTTAAATATGTTGAAACTTGTTCCAAGTCTCTGTGGCACTGATAGAGCTTGTTTCTTTTGGGGGACTGGAGTGAGCCCCCCCAGGCATGAGCAGACACCCATGGGCAGGATCTGCTCTGGGCCAGGCTGCCCTGCCAGCTTTTTCCTTGCTATCCTCCTGACCCAGTGTATGGGCTGAGAGCTGCAGAAGCCCAGGTTTACCTGGTGCAATAAAGTAAATTCATGAATGGCATCATCCAGGAAGTCTTCAGAAGTGGCAGCATCACGTGGGTGTGCTGGGGGACTTGCCAGCTGGCTTTCAGCACACTTGCACCTAATCAGAGTGGAGCTGGCTGCATTGTTTAAAGAAAACCCAGCTTGGTATTTTTTATAACTGGCAGGATGAAAGATAAGGCTGCCTTTAATTTTCTTTTAATGGTTTTGGATTTATTATTATTTTTTTTGCGTAAATGAAAATTGTGTGAGTGCTGGAAGTACTTGTGGTGCCTAAAACACAGACCAGATGTACAGCAGATGTCCCTGTCTGTCACTTAACCAAACTGGGAGAATTTCTGCTGACCTTGTGTGGTGGGTCTGTGGCTGCATGACAGAGGCTGGTGCTGGCCACGCTGCTCCCATGGCTCAGGCCAACAAAAATGCAGAGCCTGCGTTTAAACACTGCTGAGCCAGACCCTGATTTGTGCCTTGCTCCAAGCACACAGAACTTGGCTGTCTGCCTGGGGAGAATCCCTTGTGGCACTTACAGTTGTAAATTTTTGACATGAGGGATGTCAGCCTCCAGTAAATGTCTTTAATCGTAGAATCATAGAATGGCCAGGGTTGGAAGGGACCTTAAAGATCATCTAGTTCCAACCCCCCTGCATGGGCAGGGACATCTCTTACTAGATCAGGTTGCTCAAAGCCCCATCCAACATGGTCTTGAACACTTCCAGGGAGGGGGCATCCACTGCCTCCCTGGGCAACCTGTTCCAGTGTCTCACCACCCTTACAATAAAGAATTTCTTCCTAATGTCTTACCTAAATCTCCCTTCTTCCATCTTAAAACCATTACCCTTCATCCTATCACTACACACCCTGGTAAAAAGTCCCTCCTGGCTTTCTTGTAGTCCCTTCAGGTACTGGAAAGCCTCTATGAGGTGTCCTCAGAGCCTTCTCTTCTCCAGGCTGAACAGCCCCAACCCTCTCAGCTTGTCTTCATAGGAGAGGTGCTCCAGTTCTTGAGTCATCTTCATGGCCCTTGTCTGGACTTGCTCCAACAGTTCCATGCCCCTCCTGTGTTAAGGGGCTCCAGAACTGGACACAGTAGCTGAGATCTCACGAGTGCAGAGTAAAGAGGCAGAATTGCCTCCCTTGACCTGCTGGTCACGCTTCTTTTGATGCAGCCCAGGACATGGTTGGCTTTCTGGGCTGCAAACACACATTGTCAACTCATGTTGAGCTTTTCATGAACCAACATCCCCAGATCCTTCTCCTCAGGGCTATTCCAAATCCATTCTCTTCCCAGTCTGTATTTGGGCTTGGGATTGCCCCAACCCAGGTGCAGAACCTTGTACTTGGCCTTTAAATAGTATTTAAATCTTTTCTTACCAGTTCATATAGGTGCCTGATACACATTGGTTAGAGTGCAAACATTATCGAGGAAGAAGGGGGCTTCTCAGCCAGGGCAACATTCATTTGCAGCTGGGAATGCTGGATCTTTCCTCATCTTAAAACCACACTAGCAGATGAGACCAGGTCGTGCTGCTGGTGTGGAGCAGGGGGCAGGTGCCTGTGTCATGGCAGTCCACGGGCATGGCACTCACCAGCCAGAGGAACTTGCAGCTTTGCAGTTTATCTGATGTGTCTAAAGTTCCCCTGTTAACTGGATCAAGGGTAAGACACAAAAGAATTTTAGCACTTTAGAAGTGAAGTTGCTGAGTTGCATTCTTCCTCACAATGGGGGACAAAAAGCACTGGGTTTTGTTTTTTTAGGTGAGCTCTGTGCAGCTTCCCACTGCATTCCCACAATTGTGTCCAGCTCTGCTGTGCTGTGTAGTGCACTTGTTTTGTGTTGCATGTGAGAGGCCATGTTCATGCTGAACTCTCAGCTGTAATTGAGTTTTAACTTAAGCTATACTTTGCAGGAGTCAAAAGAAGAATGTACTTAATGCAGCCTATCTCAAATAGAAAATTTTTCATGTTGCTGACAGGTTCCTTAATAGTTCTTGTAATACATTTCCTGAAAGATAGTCTAGTTGTGCACTGTAGATGATGAAGATTAAAGGTCTTGGTGCTTACATGCCATGATTTAGGAATGGGTAAATCTTTATCCTGTTCTGGATCCAGCTGAAAACATGCATCTCCCAGAGATAGGAGCAGTTTAAATTCTAGTGTAAACACTGCTGACAGGTAATTGCATTGATAATGTCTTTCCCTCAAAGCTGTTCAACCCTAGTGCAACCAGAACTTGACTGCGAGGCTAAAGCTAATGCTGAAGAGCTGGTGTAGATATTGCTACTGCTGTTCTCCCTGCCTCCTGTGGAAGCAGAATTTGTGGCTCCAAGATTCCTCTGTTGGGGTGTCATCAAAACAGATGAGTGTCATCTGGTCTTTGCCCTGCCTGGCAGTGTTCCTGCTTCATCTGTGGTCACCCCTTGACCAAGGCACTAAGGATTTGAGGTGGTGACTGTCCAAAGGTGTTTGCTCCGTTAGACGTTTTTATCTGTGAGGAGAAGAGATGTTGCATCATGAACTTAAATCAAGATCAGGAAATATTTTTGTACTTCCAGTGGGAAGCTGAGTGAGTAGGCAGAGCTCAGGAGTAACCACAAAGCTTTTGTAAGCTAATTATAAAGCCATAGATTTAAGGCTGGGAAATAGCACTGAGCTTTTGGTGGGAGACCAGTGTGAAAAATTTCCTGTGAAAAACATTGATGAAATGTTGAGTCAAATAACAGTGGAGACCTTGACAGTGGCTTTGCTTGTGTTATTGCTGTGACACCAGTGATCCAGAGCTGTAACCACTGGGCTTCTCCATCCTCCTCTCACAGCTCTGGCAGCAGAAGAATCATCCCCATAAAACCTGCACGAACCAACGGGAGGCTGAAGTTCACCTCTTGCCAGCTGGCTCTTGGCTGTGAATTGTACCTCATGTTAGACAAAATACAGTGATATGTTTCAATTTCTAGGAAAGGTGACCTACTTGATCCCAGCGTGTCCCAGCGTGAAGTGTGCATCAAGGTGATATGGAGAGATCCTGCATGTTTTGGGATGAGGTGGGATATTTGGATCTCAAATACTGTCAGGACGCAAATGTCAAAACTTTGAAGCTTTTATGCCTTGCCACAGTGCTGCTGGTTTCTTTGAAATGTGGGGAGTGATGAGTGTTGAGCTGCTTGGAAATACCAGCCTCTCTGGATTTCATCTGCAGTTCCTTTTGAAAATGATGGGAGAAATGGAAAATACAGTGTAATAGCTGGTAATTAGAGTCAATTTTTCTCTTTGTCCAGCACATTCATACGGCCTCATCCTCTCATGTGTTTTATATCTCACGCTGTGAAGCCTCTGGCTTGACTCAGTGAAGATTTAGTGCCTTGTGTATGGGGCAAGGGAGGGAAGCACTGTGTGTGTATGGCTTGTCCAGAGCTGCCTGTAATTACCAGTGTAACTTGCACTTTTATTGACTGCAGTTTCTTCTGTGCAATTAACTCCTTTTGGAGGAAGGTGTTAGGTAAGAGTTGAGCAGAGACCCAGAGAAACAGGGAAGGAGTATTCCCTGCTCCTGCTCTGAGCAATGCTTTGTGACATCCATAGTGCTGGCGCAGGTGAGCAGCCACCTGGGGGACACGGTGGTGTTTGCCTGGTTGGTTTTGAGCACAGGGGGGCCACAGGTGATTGAAAGGTCCCCTTTCACCACAGGGACCACATGCATCATTCAGCACCAGCACATGTCGTGTCTCAGGCTGCTCACGTAGGAGTGTGAGCCTGGCTTTGAGTGATGGTGATCAGGCTGCTGTCCCCCACTGGTTCTTCTTGATAGGGTTTTCTTCTTTTTTTCCTTCCCTCCTTTATCCCCTCGGAAAGGAGGAAGGGAAGAGGGCCTCAGGAGTCGATTGGTGGATTAACTTCTTGTATGCAGGTTTGTCTTTGATAGGTTTGCTGCTCTAAAAAGCTTCACACCACAGGTTCACTACTTGTGTGGCTCAAAACTTTTTGTTTGCCTATGCCTTTATTACATGGACTTGAGTCAGTAGCCCAGTGTTCTGTTACACATCTGTTTAAATACATAACTTCAATTTCTATCAGAAAATGTAATTTTTTTCTTGTAGTGTTCGTTTCACCCTCCACAATCTCTCTTCATGAAAAAGACTAAAATTTTTGTTTCAAGCATTCTGCATTTCAAGTATTTCAGCCTTACAGCTTTCTCATCTCCACAAGGTCCCCAGAAATGCTACTCTGTCTGAACACTCACAGGACTGTGCTAATAGCTACTTCCTTTAGTTTTCATATGAAATTTTGGAGCTCCTTATTTCCTTGTTAGAAAAATTTAATTGTTCAGTGAAATATTTCATTTGTATTCTTTTACTAGTGTCCAGAGATGCTTTCTTTCCAAAATACTGTTTGTGCCTTGTGAAAATGTTACCCTCTTAAGAAATAAAAATGCTGAAAACTAGCAATAACTAGATAAGATTCTGCCATTTTCTCATTGTTGTGGAAACCTGTGCTACTTAATGTAATTCAAATTGTCTGTTTCTTAGATGCAGTAAATTTTCCCCTGTCTCCTCCCCAGTTTCTCTGTTTTTCTGCATCTCCCCTTTGTACTGACTCTTCCTCCAAGCATGACTGTAATTCAACTACTGGAAGGATTACACTAGAGAATGATGCAAAGAAAATTTTTAGGATGAGTTGTATCTAGATATTGATACCAAATTACAAGGTACCTTATAAAGCAATTGGAGCAAAATAAATTTAAAGTAGAATTGATATAATGAAGTAGAGAACTACTCACTGTGGGAAGGGAAACCCTTGGGACTATTACTGAAAGAAACATTATGGATAATAAACGGTTATTTTGCATTTCATTTGTCCTAGAAAAACAGTTTGTTAGCAACTGATCCTCAACAGGGAAGTAATTTGGTAAAGAAAATGGGTTTTTTATAATTAGTTCAATTTGTATAATATTTAGTTACTTTCTCCTGACTGTCTTCAAACAGTTACCCACTGTGTTTCTCAAACTGCCTATTCCTGGGAGGATCCTGCTTCCCCTGTTGAAGCTGTGCACGTCTACAGCTCAAGGAAACCCAACAGTACCTGCATGCTGTCATCTCCTTGCTGGCCTCAGCCTCTGCAAGTCTTGGTCTCTGTTGCTTCCTTGACGGCTTATCATTTCTCCCATGGAGCCTGACAGTTGTCAAATTCCACCTTTTACCCTGAAAACCGTTTCTGAAAATCTGTCTCATCTTTCCCATTCAGATGGTGTTCTGGTTATTTTTTCTGTGTCTTCCTTCAGCAGTTCTGCTGGGCATTGCTGCTCCTTTCTTCAAAGTTCATTCAAAATCTTTTTCATCTCTCAACATTCAGCAGCAGTTGTGTTCATCCTTTAGGTAATTTTTCTAAAAAAATACCCCAAACAACCTAGTATTACTAAATTGTGTCATGTTCTCTAGATACCAAGTGTCATTTCAAAATTTTGATGCTATCTTCTACTTGCCTGTATCTGCTCTTAACTCATGCTCCACAGGTTAAGGGTCCCTCTGTGCCAGTCTTCCTCAGTGTTTAATTGTAATTGTGTATTGGTCTTCATGCATGTCTGCAGAGATTTGAAAGCACACACAGGCCCTGTTCTCACAACACCAGTACACAGCTGCTGCTGGATCTGTGGATATCAACATCTTTGGGCCTCCAGTCCTAAAGTAGAACATGTCCAGTCCAGGTGTCTCCTCCTGGGAACTGCACTGCTGGACTCTCCGTGCCCTGGTTGGGTTTTATGTACATGAAGACTTTTCCAATACATGCTTTGGCCAAATTGGGACATTTTCTCCCACCTCTTACAAGAGCAGCAGAAGACTAATGCGAAAAGTAACATATGCTTGTGTGAAATTCACTCTGGAGCACTTGCGTGAATTTAACATGTCAAATTTTATTCCTAGCATTACTTTAAGAAATAGATGAAAAATACTTGAAGAAATGGAGTGGGAGGGCAAAGCTTACGTAAGGCTGACTGACACCCAAGAAGGCACTTCTCAAAAATGCTTAAGTTGTTGGAGATAACTCTGGGCTGGAACAGGGAACCAAATCCTGTGGCCTCTCTTGCAGGGTTACCTGCATGGTCAGTAACTGGGAAGGAGGGAAACCTAATTGACGACTGAAGCAGAGGCCCACAGGTCCTTCTCCAGAGGCTATGAGCTGTCTGATGTCTCATTCATCTGTTGCATCTTCATTATTTGATTTGACAGTCAGCCCTTTGGGGCAGAAATATTACCCAATTTGATTATTGAGTGCTACAGCTCATGGGTGTATAAATTAGGAATTATGAATGTTTTAGCTGGATATTGGCTTTTAGTATGAGACTCTTCTGTTACCAGCTGCTCCTACTCATCTGGTCTGCTTTAGAGGAGGCAGCAGTACTGTGATCCACAGTGACAGCGACATAACAAACACAGCTGTTTAAAAAAAAAAAGAAGTTCTATATAGACATTTTTTGACATTTTGTTTAAAAACTGATTTAAATATCTGGATTTATCTGCATAAGCTCACTCAAGTGTAGGTAACCTTACTGGTTCCATTGCATTGACAAGATGCTTCAGGGAAGGGAAACAAACCTTCATAGTTCAGGTTATAAAATAATTTGCAAGGAGTGGAGAAATGGGTCTTTGCTTCTGAAAAACAAGACTTTGTAGCTTGCCAGGAGCTAAGGTTACTGGGTCAGACAAGTAGTAGCTACCTCCAGGATCCCAGAGTTCTTCCCTTACATGAGAGATGAAAATACCTTATATGCTGTTAAATCCTACTGATGGGCCAGAACCAGCTGTCTGCTTATCTGCCACTGGTTTTGGGTCACTTTGAGTTATTAAACTGTCTCATAAGGGATACTTGACTGGGGAGGGGGCTTGAACAGTGCTTGGATTTTGCATGTGTAGGGACACCTGGATGGCAGATGTGCTGACAGGTGGGTGCTGAGTTCAGGGGAGGCAGCCTCTCCCCTCCTGCTTCTCCAGCTTTCTGCACATCACTGCAGTGCCCTGTCCCACCCCAGCTTTGTGCTGTATCCCAGAATGCCTCACTAGATAGGTCTGAGTTTCTTCTGTGCATGCTGAGCCCTAGGAAGTTCTTTGTGTAGCTAGTAATTATCAGGACTTCTCACCTTCTTAGCTCTTGCTTCTGCTGCTTTTAACCTGAACAGACCATAGCAAGTCCTATAAATGGTGTTTGGAGTTTGTGCTCTGTGAACCATGCAAGCAGTAGGTGCAGTTCAGGCTGGAGGGGAACAGAAGCAGCACAGGAGGCATCTTTAAGGCAACTCTGGCTTGAACAGGTCCAATAGACAGGAGGATAAAGAGCACTAGAATTCTCTTTCCAGAAGCTGCTCCTCTGAGTAGCCCAAGAAAATCCTTTGTAAGGCCACATAGTGGGCTTGTGTGGTTGCTCTTCACTGGGTACGGCTCCTAAGCAAAGTCCTGCAGGTTGTCAGCAACTTCTTACCCCTCTTTGAAATGAAGAGCACTACCTGAGTATCTGGGAGCTAGTGGAGCAAGAACAGCCTAAATTATTTTGAAGTGTTACTACTTTGCTAATCTTTTTCTTGTTGAAAAGTAGACTGTCAATGATCTTATTTCCTTCTAAATAATCTCTTGCCAAAAGTATCAACCATTGGCATCTGTTGAGATGGGCAACTTTCAGTATTGCTTCAGAGAGAATGTGCTTTTTTGGCACTTATAGAACTATTCCTATTTTCAAGCAGTGTATTAATAATTTCTTACTTCTGTTGAAGTGATGTAAGATGAAAAATTAATGTGGATGTTACTTTCTCTTCCAGATCTTGGAAGCTGGTTGTGCCTCTGATGTGCATGGTCTTAAATGAAATCAACATTTTCTTTTGAGCTCTAGCTTACTTCCAAAGTGAAGAATATAAAAGTGACACTGTAAATATATGACAAAGTGTTTCAGGCTGCTGATGGCCGAGTTATTGCTTATTCTGACTTGTCTTTATAAGCCTTATTACAGAAAAGGGAAAGTCCTTTAACGTGGTCCAAAACTTTCTGGAAATTCATGTAGTGATGTTTCTCTTCAGTGCCTAAAACATGAGGTGGAAAGTGAAAGATTTAGGCCCTTTTACAGATGAGGTTTTTTGCATGGCTTAAGTTTCTTGTATCCCTTCTGCTCCACCTACCCACACAGCTATGGAGAGATTAATATTTCTTCAGGGGAGGCATAAAGCTTTTATGGGATTCTTGAAGCACTTTTAACAAGTGGTAAGCACAAGAAATGAAGGTAAAGACCTTTAAATACTGGCTTGTGAAGCCAAGTTGTGTTTAAAGGCTTAGTACTGGGATGGATGGCTTGTTAAGAGTGGATTTGGCTTTAGAGGCAATTGTAGTGTCACTTTCTTCCACCATCCCTCTTTCCAACTTGGAAAAAAGACTTCATGGCTAGGTTTATCATCACTGCTGGCTGTGCAGGAAGGGTTGTATCTCTAGAGAGAAGTTCTTTGAGACTGTTAGGGTCTCTGTAGTCTCTCCTCTGCTGTTCTTGTCTAGTGAAGAGCAGTATATTCAGCTGCTGCCTTGGGCAAAGGGGGAAGCACAGAAGAGGAAGGGCCTGTCGCAGGGTCTGCAGTGGAGCCGGGGAAGGGGCAGGCAGGGCTGTGAGCGGGGAAACGCTGCTGTGCTCGGGGGCTGCGGGACCAGCCTTTAACCTGCTTTCATAGTTAATGTTTGGGGAGAAGGAGAGGGCCCAGTGGGATAAATTAGCATTCATTGAATGTACATGCAAACAGATGTTGCTGAAGTAGCATGGAAGAAAATATGCCCACTGACCCAAATTTCTTACTATGTCCTGTTCTGTCTGTCTGAAATTTTCGTGCTCTGACTGCTGAGCTTTAATAACAAAACAATTCCTTGTTTAAGTGTTTTACCACATGTTTTTACAATTTCATAATACACTGTTTAATGCACGCAGTTCATCTTGTCTGGGTTGCCTCCTTCTCCATTGTTCTAGACTGGACCATCATCAACTCCCAGCTTGTGTACGTTCAGCTGAGACTTGGACTAGCAGTGCCTGAGCTTTGCCAGGAAACTTGGTGTTTTGTAAACGCTTGGGTCTGCTGTTCAGAAATGTGTTAAATGGTCAGCACTCCTTTGAAAAGCAAATGGAAGCAATCTCATGGAAGCAAGCCCATGGAAGAAAAAAAAGCAATAAATGTTTGTGGTCACTTGAAAGGATTCAGAAGTTTATTTTTGTTAGTTTCTGCATGGGATACAGAGCAACAGCTGGAGACATTTCATGTGTGCCATCCAGTTGTCATTTGCTACATTTAATGATGACCTGACTTTATTTCCATGCAAATGTATCCTCTAGTATTTTTTTTCCAATCTGAAGAAGTCTCATGCCTTTACATACCTGGCAATGTCACCTTACCATCAGGAGTTCTCTAAAATATCCCATTTTCATTTACTTAAGTCTCAGCTTATCATGTAATGTAATTCCGGGTTATAAATTGAAGTAGGGGCTTCTGTGTTTTGGTCTCTTAAAAGACTGTGTTGTCATGTCTGCTGCAGCACCAGGTACTGATGGTCAGCTCTGAGACCCAATGCTCAGTGTTAGCTGCTGATCCAAAAATAGCTGAGGGCATCTGTGGCAGAAAAAACAAATCAAGGAAAGAGAGGCAATATTTGAATTAAGTGCTAGTTTTATAAAATGTTACAGCTTCCCTGAAACGAGTATTTCTATTATGTTGACACTTAGTCTTCTCAGTCATGTCTCTTATCCTCTCCCCAAATCTTCACCATAAATATGGTTTGTAGTTAACTGTAAAGATACAGCCTAAATCTAGATTAAGAACTGTGAAGTATATTGAGACATTACACTATTACTCCATTGAAAACAGAGCACTGGAGTAAGACTGAGGAGAGATACAAGGTTTTTTGGTCAGCTGTCATCAACTTTCTGCCAGAAAAATGTGTGTTTGGAGAAGGGAAATGTTTCTTATCTCTAAGGATGGACATGGGATCCAGAAAGCTAAATGTAACCCTTGTGTTTGTTCTGATGCTCTCCCATCCTTGCAGACTAGCCAGGAGCACCCAATAAAAAGCAGCTTTGCTCTGCAGGCTTTGATATTGCAGTGGTTGTGGTGTCTCGCTCTCCTAAGTGATAATTTGGCCTTGGTAACTTGAATGTGGGGTGATAGGCTGCATCTCTTTGTGCTTCCCTAGCCTTACAACAGCCCATGGTTCCTCTATTCTCTTGGGATGGCAATTGCTCTTCATGGAGGGTGTAGCAAAAGATTTCTCTCCAGCATTGTGCGTATTGGGATCCTTAAACGACTTCAGTCCTATGTAGCTTACCTGTCTTCAGGGAGCATTCAGTACTCATTACCCACTTTCTATGACCTGTCCCATGGAGGGTCTGCTTATCTTCAGCTGCAAATACACTTAGTTAACTGTTAAAGGACACTTCATTTCCTCTGGAGACATTTAAACTATGTATTCAAGGCTTTGTGGTATTGAGCTGTGGTGAGAACTGGTTTTGTGTTTTGTCACTGCTCTCTTCCCTGTACTGTCCTCACAAGGTCCTGTTGTGTGGATCTTCTCCCTGCCTGGAGGAGATGGAGTTTTAACTCTTGTAGGGAGACACTCTTCCTGGTGTGCACTGAAGTTTGTTCCCTTCTTTTTCTTTTTCCTTTCAACAGAAGTTGAAATAACCTCTTACATAAATGGAAAAGAAGGGTCTAGCACCATCTTAGCAATGCTGTAATTTAAAGTGATTCAAATCCACCAGTATTATTCCTGTGTGATGATCTTAACTGGCTATTACACAAAAATAGCTGTAGTTAAAAAGAAGCAAGTGTTGCTTTCGTGTTCATTGTGAATGAAGTAACCGCTTTTTAAAGCTTGATGGATTCCAGGACAATTCTTTAGGCACTTCTGTCAATGACAGTTCTAGCCCTTGTGCATCTTACTTGCTTTTCTGCATACACTTTGAATTAAAACTGTTTAAAAGGAGATGATGCAAAAAAATAAAATCCTTAGCCTCTTCAAACCCTTGTGTTAAGAGAATATCGTGTTGGTTGAGAGTGGAGCAGAGATCTGCCGCAGTGTTGTCTCACTGCACCCAGGTGTTGGGATAATGGGTGTCTCACTGTACTGCTGCTCCAGCCTGTGGAAGATTTGGAAGATGTGTGTCTTGGGTGTGAGTCTCCCAGCCAGGCACTCACAACACGGGCAGAGGGATGCAGAGCTTCTGGGGAATTTGGGAAGAGGTTGTGGGTTGCTCGGATGCAGGTGAAATCAGAAAGCGGGAGGTAGCCCCTCAATTTTTCTAGGAGGTAGAACCTCCTAGAGTCCAGGGGAAGGGAGGTAATGCCTCAGAGGAGATGGAAGGAAAAATCAGGATTGCCTGGAAGGAAACTTTCGCTGCATAGACCCTGAACAAAATACCCAAAGGGTGCTTAAGTAATTTGTGCTGTTACATCTTTTTAATTTCTCTTCCTCTTTCTCCTTCACAGTTGCTCTCGGTCGTAACCAGCCCTTGAAAAAAGAGAAACCAAAATGGAAGAGTGATTACCCCATGACAGACGGACAGCTGCGCAGTAAGAGGGATGAGTTTTGGGACACAGCACCAGCTTTTGAAGGTCGCAAGGAGATCTGGGATGCCCTGAAGGCTGCAGCACATGCTTTCGAGAGCAACGATCATGAACTGGCACAAGCAATCATTGATGGTGCAAGCATAACACTACCACATGGTAGGTTCATCTAAGATTGTTGTGGCCTGAGTCTAACAGTAGGGTAAGGGAAATGGTTTTTAAGCCTTAGAATCAACTGAGACACATATGCAGAAGTTTTAAATACGTGTATGTCAGGTGCACTATGTCTTCCTTGGTGTTTCAAAGCAAAATTACCTTTGTGTAAAGAGACCAAGAAAACCTACCTTTCTTACATTTCCAAAATTTGCATGTATGATCAGGTACATGGTGTAATACAGAATTTAAGAGTCTAACCTCTGTAGGCAGCACTTGAGACTTTCTGTTATCTCTTGAAACATCTGCATTCTCAAAGGTAGTTTTCTTAATTTTTTTCCAGCTTCCCTTGGTACGGGAGTAGGTTGTGTTTGTTTTTTTCCCTGATCTTAGGGGTTTCTTTGGCAGTTGAATTGTTGTGATTTTTTAAATTTCTTTTCTGAAGAGTATGGAAACCTTTCCCAAAAAAAGGGTGCTGGCAATCTGCTGTAAGATCTTGTACAAGATAAACTTTAAGCACGTATTTTGAGTGCTTTCCCTTTTGCTCTGTTGTTCTGAATTCTGATATTTTCCAAGCTGTTCTCCCCCACTCAACCCTCTGAAATTAATCACTCCCCTTTATTCCCAGTAGAAATACAGTTCAAGTTCTGCATTAAAAAAAAAAATAAATTAAAACTTAATAGATTTGTATCTTTAGTAACCTGAAAGAATCAGGATGAAATTAAAAAAACCCACAAAAACAATCCACAACCAGAACAATCCCCCCCCCCAAAAGCCCATATCACCAACTCATCATCAAACACACTAAACTGAAGCAGGTATTTGTTCTGGTTGGGCTCCATTTGGTGCTTTACCTTCTAGAAGGGACATGAAGGGGCTTGCCCCAAGTAACGAACTTGGTCTAGACATGTGGAGTCGAATGTTGTATAAAAGACATTGTGTGTTGAGCTCCTCGGAAGAGAGAAAGGATGATGTGGAAGATCATGTACCTTGCTTTCCAGCATAACTTTTCTTCATGAGATTCATGACTATTCTTATTACCTTTTTTTTTCTTCTTTAATTGGTGGTGTTAGGACCCCAGTTCCCTTAAGAAGTCACATACGTTGATCATGTATTTAGTTTGAAAGGGTGTATTTGGAGATCTGCCTGTCTTTTCCCATACTAAAGCGTGAAACGTTACTATTTGTCAGGGCTCTGTGTGTTCCTTTCCCCTCTCCTGTTCAGCAGTCAGGATTTCTACAGTGTAGCTGAGAGGTGGAAGCTTCCAGTGCTGCAACACGACCTGGCTTTTCCATAATTCATGGGTGATCTTTCGTGGTCCTCCAGATCATTGTTTGTTTTCAAGGAGGTTGATGTTTTGCTGGTTTGACTGATAGTGAGTTTTTGTCAAGGGCAGTTATGCCTACAGAAATTATTGCTGTAGTAGCTGTAGTTTTAAAGTCAGTTATTTCTAGAACCTGCCAATGCCAAGGAGATCTCAGATAGAGGCCTGTATACGTTCTAGCCCAAATCTGTTGGAGAGAAAAATAATTCCCCTGCTATAAGCTAGTGTGGTTTTCAAAGGATAAAGGAGTCGAGTTGTCTAGCATGGAACTGGTATCAGAAAACCTCTTTCTTCCTGTACTTGTGATACCATGTTTCTTTTCTTGAACTAGTTCATAAACCTGTCAGAATCTGGAAATCCTAAATTACCTACCAGGCTTCTTGATTTTATGTATCAATAATATACTTTAAATAGCATATTTATTCTGTGTCAAGAAAAGAACAGAATATTATTCTTCTAGATCCAGCCTTGCTGGATTTTTGTTCTTCTAAAACATCTGCATTGCTGAAAAATCCCAGAAGAAGCTGAGTGTTTAGGGGGCCAGTGAGCTAGAGGGAATTGTGCAGATGAGAGGGGTCTAGCAAAACTGATAACAGAAGTTACTGATAATTTTAAGTCTCCATTCAGATAAATGGAAGTAATTAATATTTCAGAGATTGAGTATTTGCAGACCTAAGGTAGTCACTGTTTTGTTTTGCTTAGTTGCTAAAATAAAAATAGTAGAGGTCAGGAAAACTCAATGTTATATATTGGGCAGGTTTAACAAAATATAGATTACCTTTCAGTGTGGTCTCTTGCTGCTTATGTGAGTTGCTCTCCAGAGCAGACTTTTTTAGCTTGATGTGAAGAGTTGTCTTTTTGTGTGTGAATGCACATTCAGCAACGAGGGTCTGAGCCAGGAGACTTACAGGAACATCATTCTTTTAGTAAATGAAAATTTGAATCACAAGCATGTTTTTGCAGTGAGAGGGGTATTATTTGTATAATGTGGTTATGGAACTTGACAAGACCTTGGTAATGAGCTGTTTCGACAGCACGAGATTATTCAGTTTAAATGTTGCACAAGTGTACATATGAACAGCACTTCCAGAGGAAATGTTACATTCACCTTATCAAGTCATGCAAAAAAGCCATTTGACGTGTTAGGTTTCTGCTTCTGCTCGTTAGAGTGGCATAAGAACTTGTAATTGCAGAGGAGGATTTTATTGAAGTAGGAAAGTTTACGTTTTCCTGGAAGAATGTGTCTCTGGGTTCCGAGATGGAGTTGCTTGCGTGTCGATGCTCCTCATGAGAAGATGGGTGATGTGTAATTTTGACATTCCCAGATTTTGAAAATAGCATTTCCTAGTTTCTTGAATAACTGCTTGTGAAGCTTATTCAGAGTTTAGAGTTTTAAATCCCAGCAGTTTCTGGTTGCAAGCAAAAAACTGAAACAAGGCAGATAACTCGCATTTCTTCTTTTTGGGCAGTCTGTGGAATGTAGCATGGATGCTGTACCCTGGAAATGAGCCCATTTAACATAATTGAATGTAATACTTAGGGGGAAGAAGTATGTGAGCTCTAAATTTGGCTTTTCAGCAGACAGTTTGGGGTCCTGCCTACTACTGGCAGACTGTAGTCTGCTTTCTAAGGCCCACGTGCAGAATATTTAGACTATTTCAGAAATAAGTCAGGAAGAAAACGTACATCAGAGGCTCTCTTGCCCCAGCCAGGCCTGGCCTGAGGCCAGGTGCCAAATACAGAGAATATTTTGAATACTTACCCAGTTTATCTTGAGTAGTGATTTTTGTACCCACAACATTGCATTACTTGCTTTTTATCCAACTTTCCAGTGGTGACACTTGTCTTGTGCATCAGCTGCTTGCATAGTTCTCTGCAATGTGACCTTTCCACTACAAAGAAAGCGACTTCTTTTAGAAATTCAAGTATTTCTTAGTCATCAAGCATTGTTAGTACCATGTGTGAATAGATTATGAATAAAAGCCTTCCATTTATGGCCTCAGTAATGCCTGTTATCAGCAAACTGAGCTTATCTCTAGGCAGGTAGAACGAACAAAGTGTCCTTGTTCTGTGTGGCACAGAAAACCTCTATGTTTTTGTTTACAAAAATTCACTGTGCAAAATTTAAAAAGGAGAGAAGATGGGTATTAAGAAATTGGGCCGCTCGCATATGCATGAACTATTCAGTCCTGTGTTTTGCTACTTAAACCACTATCTAGATTTACCCTCATGTAACAGGGTCCTCCCACTCTGCCCTGGGCATGGGGACCTGGAGCATGGCAGGGGACCTGTGTCACCTCTCAAAGTCATCACTTGTACCATTTTTATTGTCTATAGCTGTTTGCCTGGCCAGGCAGCAAAGACACATCCAGTTCTTTGTCCTCTGTGACAAAATTAGGAGACTCAAAATGCTTGCAGAGCTTCCTGAAATAACACATAAATGCCCATGTGCAATTTTGTCTTCTGCGCCACCAGAAACCCTGGTGGAAACAGCTAGGGAGTGCTGGAGAGCCTCCTTGGAGTTAGGCTTTTTTTCTTAAAAGGGGAAGAAAAGGGAAAATTTGCAGCTAAGGCTATGCACGACAACATTCTGTATTTCCCCAGAGTAAGCATAGAGTTAAAAGGTGACATGTAGAAATAAAGTTAATTTTTTCTTTTTTCTTTTAAGTAAATAATTTGACAATGTAGGTCTGGCATTTTTGTTTGTGAAAACTTGTATTTGAGATGGGGGAGATTGTCAGACAAGGGTGAGACATTCTTCCTTTGGTTTCTTAGCTTACCAGAGAATCTTGGTTTCTAAGGAAAACTGCATTACCAACATCAACTAAGATAAATTTCTCTAACTTCATTGAAAAAATGGCAATTTTCTAATTGTCTTTTTTCCTCTCCTTAAGGAATAGGTCTTCTGCAACGTGATGCAATGCTATGAAACTGTTATTTCCTTTCACTTCATTTCTATGCACAACTGAGGCTTAAAAAAAACCCCAAAACCCATACATCTCTATTTTAACTGTCCCTGTGTGGTAAGCATGTTGTGTATGCATTCAAACCTTGTATTGCTTACAAAATTAAACCTTGCGGGAAGTGGAGGAGTGGGAAGAGGGAGCTGGGGAGTGAGTAAGGACTGACAGAGGTTTGCAGATACAAATTCTGGCCTAGCTGATGCTGCAAAAATAAAATTGCTTTTTTTTAATTCCAGAAACCTATAGGAAAATGAAGGGGAAAAACCCCCCATCTATTCTTAAAACTGCTTGCAGCCAGATATCTTAACTTGTCTAACCGGTGTGAAGAAAATTCTAACCAATATAATTTTTGTAATGGATGCCTTTTGCTGTCTTCTGCAGTTAAAAATAGCATGTAAGAAGTATTAAATAAATAAATAAGCTGTGGGATGGGCTTAGCACTTATCTATCTTGGGTGCCTCTGTGGGATGCATTTAAAAATAGAAATAACATTATTGCCAATTTATACATTTTTTTCCTGATAGCTTAAAGTAGCACATCCTCGATATTTTATTAATGAGTCCATTTAAATTTAATGAAGAACACTTTTACATACGTC
The DNA here is from genome assembly GCF_020740795.1 of Apus apus. Lineage (NCBI taxonomy): Eukaryota > Metazoa > Chordata > Aves > Apodiformes > Apodidae > Apus > Apus apus. The sequence continues at coordinate 10,609,029 of NC_067294.1, read as the reverse complement.
TCAGCTATCAAAAGGGATATGTTGGAGTGTATAGTATTTTATTAAGGTCTGCACCAAATGTTAGTGTTAAGCTGAGCTTGTCCTGAAAGTAGTTAATATTAATTGGAATCTGTCCGGGGTTAAGTGCAGTTATTAAATTTTGGGATGGACACTTAATCTGCTGTAGCATAGTTACCAGTATATTGGATTTAACTCCTTTAATACTATTTGAACTATAAAAGAGCCTCTCTATTAAGCCCAGTGGCTTTGCTCAGGAGCAGTCAACTTCTCTGTGCCTTAAAATACAGCTCCTGTAGCTCGCAGCATGTTTTTTCCATGAGCAGTCCTGCAGTGCTGGCTCTTTGTGTGCAAGCAAAGCTGTCACATTTACTGTGTGTAATACTTGAGATCATGAAAAGTAGGGATGGGAATATTTAACTTAAATGCTGGGGAAAAGCAGATGAAATTACTGAAATGTTCTTCACATGAATATGAGCATTTTCTTCCCCTTTGGGTGAAATGCTCAACAGAAAAGCATAAAAAAAACCTCAAACCAAAGAAAGCTAAAGCCAGCAGCAGTGGTGTAGAGGAAAGCATGCTTCACCTCTGCTGGTTACCCCATCCTAGTCCAAACACAAATTTCTGATTCCAGCAAAACTCGTTTTCCCTGTTGAGCTGTAACTATGCATCATACTGTGATATTTGCTGCCTTTGGGCCTGATGGTTCCCCACACTAAAGAGCAGCTTTTAATGGCTGTGCCTGCAGCTCTTGCATCCCCCTGTGCTCTGCCTCCCCTTTGTGTGCTCTGGGGTTTTGGGGACAGTTGCTGTCTCAAAGGACACGTTACGTCACTTCATGTACTTACCCACTACTGTGTGAGCACTCGTTAGTTGTACTTGATTGAGGTTACCCTCTGCTAGGTTGAAAACTCCTTTTTAGTTTGTAAATGAAGGATTTCACACTGTTGCTCGGGTCCTTGGGAGTGCAAGGGTAAGGGGAGAGAGGGCAGCAGCTAAAGCTGATGGAATGTTCTGATTTGGGGTGGAGGAGAGAGCAGCCCGTGGCACAGGTGTGTTTGGCAGGATGTCAGCGTTGCTTTTAGTGTTGATTGCATCCATTGTCCACCAAGTCCAGAGGAGGTTTTTATACTGCTTAAGTAAATCACTGGGAGTGCTGGAAGACTTCTGCTCCTTGCTGCAGCTGGTATTTCACCTTCTCTTGTTGGTCTCAATCAGAAAAATTATTGAAGCTGTTTTGGAAACAAAGCTGTGTCTGTGCTCAGAAGTGTTGGATATGCAGATGTGATCTCATTGGTGGCCATCAGTGTGCTTTATTGCTGTTGAGCAATGAACTCTTCATATGTTATATTTATTAGGATGGTGTTTTATTGACTTTGTTCAGTGGATGGTATTACCTGGTTTACATCCTTACTGAGATTATTGTGATGTTTGGGGAAATGTCAGGCTGACAGGTTTTGCCTTGCTCTAACTTCTTTTCTGCAATAATTCTATGAAAAGTTTACAGAGCAAGGTTGTGCTGGAGCAAGAGGTACAGGGTCTGTCTGAAGCAGTTGTCTCCAGTGTGTGAGACTGGATGGCCAGTGCAGTCTGTACTGACAGTAGAGGCAAGCCATAAGCAAAATGCTGTTATTTTCTTCCTTGCAGGGTTAAGGAACACAATCATTCTGAGAAAGCAGAGCAGTATATGCCATTGATGTGAGTTAGTCATCCCAACTGGCCTTATCCTTGCCTATATGGAGAGGAGAGGGTGTGCAGATCCTTCTCTGCACAGCAGAACTACCCGAGGTTATGTATGAGTTGGAGTAGGGAAGGGAGGAGTGATCACAGTAGCTTATTTTTGTAGAAACAGTAACTAAGGATAAAAATAGCATTCAATGCTTTTATTGAAAAGGAACCAGACGGTTCTCTGTCCCAAAGAGGGAGACTTAGCACCCAAGTGCCAGCAGTCCTTTTAAGGCTGTACCAGCTGTTAGTGCCTGTGCCACTTCATCTTAATTGAATAAAAGGTATTATATATCACAGACATATACATTCATTTGTATTAAAGCCAGATCCTGTACCAGAAGAGGGTTTCTTTATACCGTCCTGGTGTGAAATCAGACAAGTTGAAGCATGGTCTCTAATTCAAATGGTTAGGTATAAATTTTGTTCTGTTGCAGTCTTTGTGCATCACCTTTTTAAAAATGTCTGCTGCAGTATTTTTACTTATTAAGTGGCAATATCTGCCAAACCCTGCTCCTTTGTGAATGTTAAGGCTCCTCATGTCACATGCCTGATCTTTATTAATGTCCAAGAAGTGCTGTGTGTGAATGCCACTGGTGGGATGCTACTGTAAATGAGCTTTCTGCAAAGACCCCTGTGTATCCCTCTCATGCACTGATTTTTCCAGGCTCTCAAAACAGTAGTTGCTAAAAGAGAGCTGCCAGACGTTGATGGGAAAGCAAGCAATGGAAGGTAGTCACCAGGCTCTCAGGAGTTAAAAGTCTTCAAATTTGTACAATAATTTGGAAATAACAAGAGTTATATAGTTGATGTTTAATGCTGACCCATTCATCTATGTCTCTGAAAGTAAATGGGACCACAAGTGGAATTCTGTAAGTTTGTGCAGGGCTTTTTGTGTGAGGGCTATATTGGACTAAACTGTTGTATTGATGAATCTGCACAGTTCCACCATGGCGTCTTTACTGAATCTGCTTCTGTGAACTGTTGCCTGTTAAGCTACAAGATCCTTGTGCTTTATTTCTTCCTACCCTTGCCTGCAAGCTGCTGTACCCATTGCCTAGCTTTTGCTAGAGGGTTAAGGCTGCAGGAATTGCTTTCTCAGTAGCTTATTTGTTTGCAGAGGCTTTTTAATTGTCACTGACAAAATACTTCTCCTGTAATGTATTACATTGTCTACACACTGTGAAATGTTATTGAACGAAGTGGATGTGGAATGCTGTTGTCAGATTTTTCTAATGTCTCCCTAGAACGACAGTGAGTGGTGTTTTGGTGACAGAGGCTGTCTAATTTTAGGTTTCAGCAGTCATGAAAGCTTTGGGAAGTGTGACTATCAAAGTGTATCTGTCAATATGATCAGCAGTACTGAAATGAGCATGCAGGCCATAAAAGTTAAGGAGACTCTAAAATCTTTCTGCAGTGAATATCATAACATTCACAGTTAAGCCTACTAGTTTTCTGGGGGGTTGGTTTGGTTTTTTTTGTACTAACCTCTGCTCAGCAGAAGACAGTGCTTAGTTTGAGGGGAGGTTTTTCTGTTTTGTTTTGCTTCAGCTAAAACGATAGCAAAGGCATGGAATTAAAACCCAAAAATTCCTGGTCTTGCAGAGAACCAGCTCAGCTGCTGATAGTGCCGAGGACATGAGTGTTCATTAGACGAGTGCTTGTGTTTTGGTCTTCTCAAGTCAGGGTCTGTTTTTAAAAGTTGTTCATGTCAAGTTTCCTCCTTAGGTTTATCTTTGGTAAAATGGTTGGTGAATACATTGAGTCTAGGTTTTACAAAACTGCACCCATACTGTTCTAGTATCTTCCTACCTTTGTGTGTGCACAGCACTGATGGATACACTCCAGAAGGGTTGCCTGCCCAGGGCAAAGCTGAGGTCCCGGTTCGGGTGGTGCCTCTCAAGTTTTGGCTGCTCTGGTTGTTGCAGTCTCATCCTTGCATCACTCCAAAGCACAGACATGGCACAAGGACATGAGAAGCATGGAAAGAAATGCCACGATCCAGCTCCTTGGGTGGGCACCTTCTCTGGGCTCCTGCAGCACCCTGAGGGAGACCAACTCATCTTCAAAATCTCATGGGGCAACTTCGTGCTTGCTCCTTCTACCTTCTCTGTCCTCAGAAAGGGCCTCCCACTGATGAGAAGCTTCTGAAATGCTTTGGCTGTTTCAGTTCTGCTCAGGCACAGTAATAGTTTCCTTCAGGGACTTCACCTAAATCAGGGATCTTCAACCAGTGGCCTCCAGGCTGCATGCCCCCTGCCTGGACACCCAAGTTTCATCTGCTTCAACACACTTTCTGGTGGCTGCTGGGAGGCAGCTGGCAGGGTGGCAGCTTCTCTTCTTGTGCCATCTCTTGCCACTGTTCTTCCTGGCATTTTCTGTGTCCGTCATTGAGCCAGCAAAGCCTGGAAAGATGGCTTATTGCTCTTGGGAAATGCCTTTTTCCAGGGAGGCATCCCATCCATGCAGTGCTGGGGACTGACAGCCATGCTGCTGCCCTGCTGCATGAGCAAAGTCCTTATCAATGTTACACTCAAATCAAGGGTCCCTTTGCTCCGTGGTTGTCACAGTTGAGGACAGGCCAGATACTTAGAAGGTCTAGCAAGTTGTCTAATAGCATGAAGAGAATTTTCCATTCTTGCTTTTGATCCCTGTGAAATTAAAAAAGCAAAAGTCAGTTATTACACTGATTATTTAATCTCTTCCTGTCCTTTGGAAAAGGAATTGAGGACTGAAAATGTAGATGCAGACTGCAAAACATTTAAATCTTTTCTCAAGCCTGGTTTCACATTCTCTTTTACCACTTTCTGTTGTCGTTTGGTTTAACAGTGCTGTCAAGTCCATAAAGCCTCATCACATGACTCTTGCACAGTTGGCAGCTTTAGCTGCATTTTTCTTTTTAGACTGGAACTTCAAGAAGGAGATATTCAATTTATAAAGAGGAGTGAGAGTGAGAAAACAGCTCTTCCCAGCTGAAAATACAGCACATTATTTCAGTTCCTGGATGCTTAAAGCAATCCATTTGTTTACCTTCACACTGAAAAACACGAAGTTTGCAGCATTAATTTACAGACTGTAGTGCAGTAGAAACACCCTTTTTCCTAGTAACCACTTCAGAGCTGGCAATTGAAAGCTTCAGAGAAACCTTTCATTTGATTTTTGTGTTTTAAGTGGAGCTTATGCTCTTGAGTACTTTCCCCATTTCCCTTTTGAAAGCCATCTAGGAGACGGGCAGGGTATTATTGCAAATAACCCACAGCCAGTTGTTTTTGCTCTTCAGTTGTGTGTTCTCCTGTCTTTGCTCCAGTTTTTACTCTGAAAGGACCCAGGCGAAGCAGAGTGTTACTGTGAAGGTTAAAAAAAGTATAAAGCACAAAATCAACGGAGGAAGATAACCCCCTTTTTTTTAATGTGAAGTGGTGTAAAAGGTTGCTTTCTTATATAGCAGAGCTAGCTGTTTCTGGTTTCTTGTTTACTCTAGTTCCTGGGATTGTTTTTGCTTGAGTCAGAGGAGGATTTAAGGGAGCAGGGAGGCAATGCTCTACAGCAAGATGGGGCTGCTCCTTTGCCAAGTTCCCTTCTTTAGAACTGTTGGCACTTTGGAGGGTCGATTGTGCATCCTAGAAAGTGAAGTACGGAGAACTAATTACTTTGGTGGGGTGTGTGGGTGTGTTCAGCATTTCTTTCAGGTATTGGAGGCAGCCTGGAAGAAAGCAGAATGTGTATTCCCAACTTCAGAGAGCAATGGTAGAATTGGCTTCCCAATACTGACCAGGGCTGCAGACCTTGAGTTCTTTAAGCTACAGAGCAAGACTGAGCTGGTTACCTGCTTCCCTGCACCTTTCTGGGGCTGCAGGATGCTGAGCAGGGTCAGTGTACATCTTTGGGTGCAAAGTGTCCATTGCCACAACATTTGGTTTGGACATTCTTCAGCTCCCCCATCCAGTTTGTAAGACCTCTAGCAGGGCGATTCCACAGGTATTGCAGCAGCAGGAACGAGCAGGAGCTGGGAATTGGGCAACCTCCAGTGATTTTGCTGCTCACAGAAAACATCCGTGCATCCACAGCCTCAGAAGTGGTGGGGAGGGATCATTTATGAAGGGCCTTTACTTTTGCAACCAGTGGCTTGCAGGTGTTTTAGAAAAAGGAGGATGTAAACCAGCAGTGGTTTTATAATGCGGTGCACTGCAGAGGAGCCCTCATCTGCCACAAAATGAAGTGATTCTTAACAGCACCATTAAATGGGTTATTCACTTCCATCTCCTGGGCTGGGTGTGACTCCAGGTTTCTGAAGAGCTCCGGGGTGTAGCCCCTGCATCCTGGGAGTACTGTGCTCCACTGGGATATGGTTAGAAGAAGTGAGACATGGAGATCCTTGCAGTATCATTTATCGCTGCTGGGCTGTCACCGTGCAGCTTCTGGCTGAATTAAAACCATGTGTTTTGGATGGTATTTTTCATTAGAGAAGTGCTTCTTAGAAAAGTGAGCTGTTTGAGAGATCCCCTGATTGAAAATTAGAGAAGTGCCAATAAATTCCTTTGTAATTGCTGAATTCCATGTGAGAATGCTGTGTCTGCAGCGCCTGCCATGTGGTGCTCCACAGTGTTGGGGTTTCTCTGGTTCTCAAAGAAGCAAAGAGCAGCTGGGCTAATGTTTGGCCAATAGTCATGTTCTTCCTACGTTGCAACCGCTGTGCGAAGTGTGTGGTGGAAAGCTGAGCTCAGAGACTTGTGTGTAGAGAATGAGGGGGAATTACAACGGCTAATCAACGAGGCAAGTAAAGATAATAGTTGGAATTGGCTTAACGTATCACTGCTGGAGGTGCTTTTATACTGATGGTGCACCCCTTTCTGTTTTAACTTTCTGTATCTCACCTCTTTGAAATTCCAGATTGTTATATGGAATCTCTTACTCTTGCCTCCTGTTTGCTTAAAGCTCACATGCTTGGGCCAGTACTCGGACACTGAGGAGTAAGTACATGTATTCACCGTGTAAAATGCACCTTGTGCTGCTTTAAGACTAAGAGTTACTGTGGAAAACCCATTCTTCTGTGGGAATTGCTTTATTTTCCTTACTGTAGCATTCATTAGTGCTTGTAGCACTGGGACATGTTTGATTCTGCTGCCACTGCCTTGTGTAGGGGGTGTCTTCTGTAGGATCAGTACAAGCCCTCCCTGCCGTGGCAGGAGAAGCACATCCATGCTAGCCAAGGACATGCTGCACTGTTGTGCTTCACCAGACTTCTCCTAACCTTGAAAAAGTGTCTGTTTTCTCAAAAGCCTCTTCAGTCTGGAGCTACAATTAAGATGATGCTTTGCGTCATTTCTGCTGTGATTAGTATTTTTAAAATAGATGCACAACATCCTTTCTGAGGGACTCTGGATTTCCCTGTTTTCTTTGGATGAAACATTGAATCAAATCATTGGGATGTAAAGCATTTGTGGCTGGCTGAAATATTTATATATCTAAGTGCAGGTTAGAAACTATCAACCCTTCAAATAAAAACCCACTTACTGCTACATCCTACAGTTGTTTTCCTTAAATATTTTTAACTTCTGCTCTTGTTTTTTGAAAGGTATTTTGAGGAGCTTTGTCAACATAATTGCTTGGTTTCTTCTCAAGCCTCTTCCCCTGGTAGCGTATGCCTGTTTCCTGTCTTTGGTTTCATTTTGCCTTTTCTGCTGCAGTGAGGACAACTGTGTAGCACTGTTTACAGAACTGCATTCTATTTCACCATCAATGTGTGACCAGGATAGTGCAGCTAAGTCCTTTAAGGAAAAAAGCAGACAAGACTGACCCTACATGATGGCCATGAAATAAACCTGGACCCATGATGAAAGAATGTCTCGAATTCTTTTAAGAGGCTTCAGACTGCTTGCTGACCTCTGTGTTGCAGATTTTGCAGACAAGTATATTCTTCTGGAATCTGATAGTGGTCAGGATGTGGTGTCCAGTTTATTAGATACTCAGCAAGAGTGGAAGTTTACTCCATCATTGGTCTGTAACAGTGGTGGAACTGGGTATCTGCTTCATCTGCCTTGCTGTCTACTAGTAAAATGAGAAGAAGAAATATGATGTGTTTAAAATGTATTCCTCATTGAAAATTATCACTGTAAGCCAATGAGATCCCCCTGGATGCTGCCTTCTGTGTGAATATGTGATCTTCAGAGGTGCTATTGCTTGCTTCTGTAATTGACTCGGAGCATTATGCCCTAAAATTGGTGTTCCAGAAGGAATCTGTGTCCTTCAAAGTGCCTCAGTTCAGTAAACAAGGGGCTCAGCCAGACATTTGGTGTCCTACTTGCTCCCAGTTGATAGTGGCCATGACATTTGTCATCTTTCTCTGCTTTGGCTTCTAAATCATAACTTGACAGAGTCTGAGTTTGTTCAGACCTAGAGCTGATAGTTACATTTTGCTGACAGTTGTCACTGAGAAGGGGAACAGTCTGCTTTTTTGCTGACAAACTTCTGAGCCTAATGCAGAGCCCAGCAGGGATCAAGCACAAATGACGTTTGTTTTGTAGCCTTATTGCAAAGTGTGTGTTTCCATGCATGCTTTGACTATTCATTATTATATAGAAATAACTAAATCTCAGAGCTGCCTTTATTTGTTCTGTAGTGATCAAGCAAGTCTTCTGCAGAAGGTCAGAGCTGCAACAAGGCCTTGAATTTTTAACGTGTCTGGGCTCTCACAGTCTGTGCAGATCCCCAGAGCCTCTGGTAGGTGAGTTTAGGGCATGATGCAGCTCTGACTAACATGCCATCCCTTTAATCAATATATTTTTTTCTTTTTTATTATAAGTATGGTGACTCTGAAGGAACAGAATCTTGGAGATAAAGAACACATTCCATGGGAGAAAGCAATGCTGCAGCCTTCTATTGCTTCCTGTAACCTTCTTTAATCCCTTCCACCCACACCTTTTAAATAGCCTTGTGTTGTAGTTTTATTTTAGGATATAGGTACTAATGTGAGATTGTGTTAGTTTGGTTGTCCTCCCTGGAGCCTCTAGTGTTTTTTCTGGTTATCCTTGGAGACTAAGCATACAAATGAATGACTTCAGTGCTCATTAACCTTCAGTCTAGGTCATTCTTTCTTTCTATCCCCTGTTGCAGATAGGTCATGGGAAGAGTTGTTGTTTAGTCTTAGAAAGTAGTTTTCCACATCCTTTTCTCCATACTCCATAAAAGCCAATATTGGCTCTTGTCTTACGTCTAAGGCATTGTCTCTGCTGCTCTGTTAGCTGAAGCTGTAAGTCCATTCCTATCCACTTCAAGCTCAGATTAAACTAAGTCTTCGCTGCCCAGCGTGGGCATTGTGGTAGACAGGGCATTGCTTAAGAGTTAAGTGCACTGGTCATGCAATGCAGATGGAGCAGCTCGAGTTGCTGCAGTCACTAGGTGCCAGTTGAACCTCCCTGCCCAGGGCAGGACTTACTAACATGGTCAGACTGTGCCTTCTTCACCTGAGAAGCAAAAGGATGTGGTTTTATTGAGGTGGATACAGGAGTGATTCCAAGGTAGGACAAGCTGATTGTATTTAGTGAGATTAGTGTTAAGCAAAGGTGTAGCTATCTTTGCCTTTGTCTTATTTGGAAAAGAGTGCAGCAAGCTGTGGCACATTTGTCTAGTAGTGGGCCACAGTGCAGATAACTAGTGCTCTGGTAGTCCTAGCTAAAGGAGAATCCTCTTAAAGTAAAATGCAAATAGCATAGCAGTTACCTTGTCTTCCAGAAGTAACCAGAAATAGCAAAGTAGTTTGTCATTCTGGGAAAATGACTATGCAAAAAGTCCCACTGTCATGAGCAAAGACTCTTTTCTCAGCACATTGAAGACAGTGCTCAGAAAGCATGATGCTTTTTGTAGGATGATGGAGTCCTTTTGTAAATGTAGGGGGCTAGTTTAGTATTAACAGAAGTTCTGCAGTCTGAATGGCATCTTCTCCTGTTTTGTGAAATAATAGAATGTTTGTACCTTGAGAGCCAGTATGCTTTCTTTTCTGGTGGCCTTTCTGCAACATCATAGTCAAACATCCATGACTTCTGCATCAGAAGGAGAGTTTTACAAGTCTGTTTTAGGAGACCAGAGGAAGAGCTTTTTAGATCTCCAAAGAAAGCAAAAACTGCTTAAGTCTTTGTGGTTGGAAAGAAGAAGGAAGATCTCTATCAGTTGTGTAAAATGCTCCCATTTGGTTTTGCATTTTAACCATGTGTAGTTATAGGGGTTTGGATGCTAAGTGCTAGGTGTTCACTTGTGGTGTGCAAGAACAACAGACTCATTACAACTCGGTGGTAACAAAGGCAGTGACATCTTCTGTAAATCTGAGTTCAGCTTCTGTGCATCCTCATACTGAACAGGTAACCTGGGCACTTGAAACACTGCCAAGTTAGCTGTCCGTGGAGCGACACTATGCAGGTTCAGATGATTGTGATGCTGTGCTTCCTTTTTTTCTCCAAATCCCTCCTACCCACTTTAGGAAGATGGATAGTGAAGAACTGCAAATGTAAATGAAGAGGGTATACAGAGAAGCTCTTTTACCAGCTAGTTTCTTTAATTATTATTTTTATCTAAGAAGCCTGTCTAGACAGGCATCTATTTTAATGACATGCAAAGCAGAATAGTACATGAATACTTCATTACTAAGAAGACTTGTAAGCTCTGAACCCTGATGTAATGTTTCTTGGAAGCTGTTACCTTCTTGCAGTATTAGATCCAAGTTTTAGAGTGCTGCAGAAGTGGCAGTACATATGGTATTGCTAACATGACAACTACCAAGCATTAATACATAATTTACTTCCTCTGTCAAACCTGCTTTGGATAAAGAACAACTCACTGATGGATCAGGCTGTTCTAGGGTTTCATAGAATCACAGAATGGTTTGGTTTGGAAGGCACCTTAAAGATCATCTAGTTCCAACCCCCCTGCATGGGCAGTGACACCTCCCACTAGACCAGGTTGTTCCAAGCCCCATCCAGCCTGGCCTTGAACACTTCCAAGAAGGGGCATCCACAGCCTCCCTGGGCAACCTGTGCCAGTGTCTCACCACCCTTACACTAAAGAATTTCTTCCTAATGTCTAACCTAAATCTACCCTCTTCCAGCTTAATGCTATTACCCCTCATTTGTATCATTTCAAAATCCTGAAAGGAGGCAGATGGGAAAGCTTGTCATAAAGGTGCCAACTTGTTGCCATAACCAGCCTCTGAGCCTACTGTTGTGGTTAAAATTCACCATCCTCTTCAGTTGCTTAGTTCATCGTTGTGATTCTTAGTCCTGTTCTAGCAATGGGCAGTCATCAGCCACACTGTGGATTACAGGTGTGTACCCAATGGGCATCTTAGTTGTCTGCCAGAGCAAATGAAAAGCCAATGAGCTGCATAGACTGTAGATATTTGTGCTCTAGGAAAACTGTATTTAGGAAGAATTCACTCTGGTCAGTAAGTTAAACCATTGTCAAGTTTTGAGCCTTCTGGTGCAGGTCCCTTCTTCTCTGGCTTCCCCTCTTTCTCTGGCTGATGAGCACAGTGGAACTGCAGTTCCCAGTTCTCCTTACAGGATTGCCACTGTTGTTGTTGGCCTTGGTGAGGTTTTTTAAGAGGAATTTTGAGGGAGTTGTTCATGGCCCTGAGCCCCTCTTTCCCATAAGTGGTCTTCCCGAATCGTTCTCCATCCCTATCCATCCATCCTCCCATGGCAGCTACTCCCTATCCTCTCCCTTTCCTGTTCTCACTGCTCCAGCACAGTGGGGACAGTAAGAGATGCACATCTACTGCCTGCAGCTGGAGTTTGAAGAAAAGTGCCTTGCTTATCTCATGCAGAAATTTCCATCTTTCAGAAGACTGTGTTTAATCTTAATTATCTTTCACCTTCAGCCTAGTTAATTAGTGCTAATGAATTAACCGATGCTGATGCTCTGCTGTGATAAAGGGAGCAGATCAGCATGCCCAGCAATACATTTTGTATCTCTGCACCAGCCTTTACCCAAAATAAACACCCCGTTTCTGGCCCTGGTCCTCCTCCCCAAAATCCATAGGATGTTAGTGGTTGGAAGGGACCTCTGGAGATCAGCGATTCCAAACCCCACCAGAGCAGGACCACTTAGGGCAGGTGACACAGAAACATATCCAGGCAGGTCTTGAAAGTCTCCAGAGAAGGGGACTCCACAACTTCTCTGTTCCAGTACTCTGTAACCTTCACAGTAAAGGAGTTTTTCCTCATGTTGAGGTGGAACTTCCTGTGCTTTAGTTTGCATCCACTGTCCCTTGTCCTATCACAGGGCATGACTGAAAAGAGATTGGCCCCTCACCCACCCTTCAGATATTCAGAAGTAAATCCCTGTCCCTCTTGAACTGTAGAGCCCAGATCTGCACACAGTGCTCCAGGTGAGGATACACTCTGTTCACCTCGTCCAGGTTGTTGATGAAGATTTGGACAGGACTGGGCTCAACACTGATCCCTAGGGGATTCCACTAGTTACAGGTCTCCAGCTGGGCTCTGCACCATTGATCTGGACTCTTGTTTAGCCAGTTCTTAATCCATCTCACTGTCCACTCTTCAACCCCACACTTCCTGAGCTTGCTTTTGATGATGTTATGGGAGACAGTGTCAAAAGCCTTGCTAAGGTCTAGGTAGATAACATCCACTGGTCTCCCTGCATCTACCCGTTCAGTCACAACATCATAGAAGGCTATCAGATGAGTCAAACGTGACTTCCCCTTGGCAAATCCATGCTGGCTACTCCTGATAACTTTCTTCTCTTCCATGTGCTTAAAGATGACCTCTGGAATGAGCTGCTCCATCATTTTTCCAGAGATGGCGGTGAGGCTGACTGGTCTGTAGTTTCCTGGATCATCCTTCTTGCCCTTTTTGAAGACTGGAGTGACATTGGCTTTCCTCCAGTCCTCAGGCACCTCTCCTGTGTGCCATGATCTCTTGAAAATGCTGGAGATTGTTACAGCAAAAACATCAGCCAGCTGTCTCAACACTTGTGGGTGCATCCCATTGGGGCCCATGGATTTGTGTATATCCAGGGTCCAAAACAAAGAAAAAGGTTTCTGACAGACACAGGTAGCAATGGCATGCAGACCAGTTGACTTTCAGCTACAGCAGGTGTACAAGACATACCTCAGACTGGATGATGGTGGCATATCCCTCTTAGCCAGCAGATTACTGGAGAAGTGGCACAAACCCCTTGTCTCATTTCGCTGTTCAAATGTGTCTGTTTCTTTGACAGGTGAGTGCTCAGACGATGTACCCTCTGCAGTGCTGCTGTCCTCTGGTTCCTGTAGTAACCAGGCACTGCTGGTCCAGTGATAGTAGTTTGGGTTTTCCTCCCCTGCACCAGCCTGCAGGTGTGAGTTGCAAAACTGGTTTTAAGAATAGTATACTCATGAGATCACCCACCTGATTTGCAAACCTGCCTTGCACGAGACTGAGATGTGCTTAGTTTGAAGCAGACATTAGAGAGAAACAGACTTAGATATATGTGGGGGATCTTTGGCTCAATGCTCCAACTGAGATTTGCTTTGTAAAGCATTGTTACAGCAAAAGTAGCTAGTTAGGATCGTCCTGGCTGGAAGGGACATCAAGAGTCTGTGCTCCAGCCTTCTGCTGCAAGCATGTCTCTGCAGAGCTTTTTCAAAGAGCTGAATGTACATTATTTTATCAGCCATCTTGGAAGCTGGGTGAGCTGGGTTTTCTTTCTGAAGAACCTCTAAACGAGGAGGTGAGCATCAGCAGTGCAATAGCTGTTTCAGTGAACCAGCTACAAGCTACTTCGCCTGCCAGAGAATGAGGTGGAAGGATAACAAAGGCAGTAGCAGAGTATCTTAATTCTCTCCTTCTTTCCCTTGTTGTACTGCACTAAGCACAGTTCCAGTCTGTCTTGTGCCAGTTGCCACGAGCAGGAGTGAGCTGGTCCCTGCTCACCAGGCAGCTCCTGAAAGCCCTGGGATCTCCTGCTGGCTCTGGGAATTGTCCTCCTTTGTGAAATTGAGCCAGACCGATAATGTTCCCGTAATGGAAGAGCTGTTTTTCAATGAATTTGAAATGAGAATTATTAAATGCTTAATACTTATTATCTACACAACCCATTCTTTAAGGAGCTGGAGTAAGTTTATTATAAGGGGAGGCTGAAGATGAGAGCAGTTCTGTGTTGTGTAAGCAGTTGTGCTGTGGCTTAGGAAACAAGCTTATACCTTTATAAAGGCTTCGTACAGTAGCTTTATGGCAGTTTAAATTTGCATAACCCATGGAAGTTTAGGTAGAAGCAGGTTGGAAGGGGGGTTATATGTGTGGTTTATTATCAAGTGTTTCATCCACAGCATTAATGGTTATAGCTGCTTTATTGTTCTCTGTACAATGTGGTGCAAGGCACAAGCTCCCACGCTTTGCCCTCCAGAGAACAGGAGAGCTGCAGTGGTTAACTGCAGCATTAAGCCATTTCGGTCATTATTAAGTTCTAGAGGGTTTAAAGTGAAAGAACTTTTATTTTCTTTTCACTCCTCTTGGTTTGTGATGGTTGTAGGTGAGTGCTGGGACAAAGCACTGCATGTTTTTACTTGTTTGTCTCAATCCTGTTCACATTCTGAGCAGTCACCCTTCACCACTCTCTCTTGCTGGTGACGTCAGTACACATTTTCTTCTTGTAAGATCCTGTGTTTCCCAGCCATGATCTGGAACCAGCGACTAACAGAGATGAAAAGATAGTTTAGCTTTTCTGCCTCAGTCATTGCTCTCTAGGAATTGCTGTGCTGTAGGACCCAGAGGAACCCACTTGTAGTTTGGTGCTCATAATGAGTTTCAAGCATTAGTGACCTATATTGGATTCAACCCAATAGTTTACAGGTGAAAGCTCTACTGTTGCAAATTTATTCAGCAATCCAGGCTCAGCTTAGGTTTGGAATGGAGCTATTTAATAAGAAAAACAAATGAACCAGCTGTTCCTTGGGCAAATGTGTTGTACACAGACACTTAAGCTCCTTAAATTAGCTAGTCTGATTGCAATGCTAGATTTCGTTTTGTGTTGTTGTAATTTCTTTTCCTGCAGCAAGTCTGTCTGGGGGAAGGGAAGAAAAGAAGGAAATCTGCTCAGTTTTTGAGTTTCGGGTGTTTCTGAGCCATCCTTCTGCAAAGTGCTTGAAATCTTGAAGAAGTAGAAGGCCCATAATGAACAGAAAGCAAGAAATCTGCTGCTTTTTCTGGAGGGAGAAAAGTATTCAGCTTTAAAGAAATGCCAAAAAGCCACTAAAATGCATTAAAACTTTTTGTGGTTTTGGATGAGTGTGGTCATATATGCCTCACTGAAATAACTTGCAGAAGTTTACCTTTTTGTCATTTAGATCTCTTAAATTGCTGGTGCTATAATGGACAGAAGGACAATTATGTTCATACTCTGAACTGCTTAGGGATGGAAGCAGTATTTCAACCAGTCCTTCATAGTGTTTTCCCTTACTAATCCAGAGAAATATCTCCATCCTAATAATCTCAATTAAAAAAAGTTTTCTGGCCTGCAGGGCAATTAATTTCAAAATGTTCCCATTCCATATGCTTGATGATGATCACATCTGCTTATTTTTCTGCCTGAAACGCTCAAGCTGTCTTCTACCTGGATAAAAACCAAGAAGAAGCACAGCTTCACAGTTCCTTCCAGAATTCCCCAATCTCCAAGTCAATATTACTTTTGAAATATTCAGATAATTCCATCCACTGCTGTTCTAGCATTGAATCTTCTGACCTGATCCAAGCCTACAAAGTTAACTCCAGAACTGTCTTGCAGCATCGATACTGAAAGAGCCTTGAGCCTGCCTGACAGTATAGCTCTTTAACTGGGAATTTTTGAGAATAATGATTAAGTCAGTGAAATCTTGAAGGCACTCCTTTGTGTGTGCTGGAACACCTTAATTCTGAATGAGAGGAGGTTAAAGTAGAGGTTGGTTCTGTGGGTTGGTTAGTTGGTTGGTTCTGTCATTGACTTTCCTCAAAGACAGCTCTTCATGTTGCTACCAGGAAGTTTTGTATCCAGGTTGTTAAAGTCATGTCAATATCCAGAGGAATATTTAAATAGACAAACAATACTCAAGTATATGAAGTATGGATAAGCTTAATTTGTTCTCTTCTTAATATTGTTGTAAGGTATTTTTATGACATCTTAATCTTTCATGTGCTGTACAGAATCCTCCACCTAGTCCTACATGCCTGTCAGCCATCCTCTCTGCAGCTGCTTTCTTCCTGAAATCTGCCCCATTTACATGGTTTCTTTGTATGATCTGTCAGTGAAAAGCTGAAGTACTGACTCATCCTCTAGGCTTTGGCATCTGAACCTGGTCTGGTAGCTTGATGCAGCATCCAGCTGCAGGATATGGGGAAGGAGGAAGAAGCAGGGAAGGGGAAGTCTGTCGAGTGGGGCTGCAGGAGGGCTCTAAGCACCCTGACCACTGGCAGAGCATGGTGATGTCTGCCTCAACTGCTGACCTCATTTTGCCTTGTTTTTCCCTTCTCCAGTTTATGGGAGGCTGCATCCCTCCTATGCAATAACAGGCTGGTGAGGACCCTTGTTGCCTAGGTAACAGGGAAACCTTAAAAAAAAAGAAAAAAAATCTTCTCTCTCTGTGCTTTCTCATAAAAGCTTAACATTCTTTTAGTGCCCTTTACTTCTGACTAAGTTTTGTGGCCCAAGTTGATGTATCTTGCAGGAAGGATCAGAAACATGGGTTTCAATTATAACAGCAAAATTAGGAAAGGTTTCATAGTTTGGATGTTTGATTTCCTGTGTGCTTTGAGCTGCACAAGGGATGCTGCAGGGAATGCCTCAGTGAAGAGCTGCCATCTGGCTGGAGAGATAGGCCTTGCCATGGTGGCTTCAGGTGATTCAACCACTTTTTGCCTGACGGGCAACTTGCATTTTTCTGCATCATTTAAAATAGCTGCAAACTCACTTTGCACATTCTGCCATCGTTTCACTTTGAACTCTGACCAGTGTGACACCCCTTCACACTCTGCCTTTGAGTTTGTTGCTGTTTATGAGATCTTGAAGGTTGTAGCAGAGCCTGACCCTCTCCAGAGATCATTTATCCAAAAGCCTTGTAAAGCCAGCGGGAGTTAGCTGGCTGAAGAGGGCCAGGCTGTGTTTGCACAGCTCCACATCCCTTTGGAGGTGAGGACCAACTTTGGATCTCCTGCCTGGAGCTCAGGCCTGGCCTTTAGCAGGCACAGTGTGCCAGTAAGGAGGTGGTGCTGTTGTAGACTCTCCTGCTCACAATAACTGCCTTCTGTGCTTTAATCACTATATCCAGTTTGGAAAGCCACTGAATGGTAGGTATTAGGGCTTGAGAGTCTTAATGACATTTTTACCAGTATGAGGGGAAGAGTGGGGTTACTGGTGAGGGTTATGGGAACCTGCTGTACGTTAATAATTTGTTATAAACCAGCCTGGGATGGGACGGTGCCATTTTTATTGGCAAGAGGTTTCTTCTGCTGTGTGTCTTTGTTTTTAAAGACAGACCTCCAAGTTAGCTGCTATTTCAGAGGATTTTTTTAATATTGCTTATCTGATTATGATTAAGCAATCCGCTGTTTATAGCATATGCTTTAACCTTGATGTTAGTTCAGCTTCAAATGCTGAAGAAATTCCTTAGCAAGCTTATCCCATTGTATTTAAAATTAACTCTATGATATGCTATTCTAAAGTAGGAGCATTTTTTTTAATTTACATGGCTTTCAAAGAAAGATGCTATTTTAGCTGCTCTGGCTCAATTGAAAGGCTGTCAAAGCTTGGATTTTTCTTTTTTCTTTTTTCTTTTTTTTTTAGCAGCAAACTATATCTGCTGGTTTCTAGGAACTGTGATCCAGAATTTAATACTGTGACATTTACTAAATTGATCAGGCGTACCGAGTGAAATGAATGTTGTAAACCAAAAATGAAGTGTGGGAACTTCAGGCATTAGTCTGCAAATCACACACAAGTACCACAAAAGTTATGGATCCAGTACAGTTTTGATAAAAGCTGGTTTGCTCTGAGATCCGTAAATTGCACAAGATTTGTAATGAGTGGTTTAACTGTATTTTTCTGCATTTTCTTTTTTGGTTTTGTTTTCTCAATCAATTACAGAGCATAGGCAGGGTTGGTGCAACCTGTACAGATAACCCTCCAAAAGCAGCTGCATCAAAAACATTGAACTTTTCACTTCTCTGTGTCTTTTCATCAGATCAAACTATCCTTAAAAAGGGGGGCTTCTGTCTAAAAGGAAGATTTTCAGCACAAGATGTTGCTGCCACAGTGGGCTGAGTCACATGGTATATCCCCAAGTTAGAATTTTATATTGTAGTAATATTGCTGATCGAACAGGTAAGTTTAAGACAACTCACTGTCAGTTGGAGGTATTTTTTCATGCTAAAAAAACCACCCTTAGTTTCTAACAAGGAGCACTTGGATGTTGTTGTGGAGAACTGCCGAGTCAAAGAGTTTTTTAAATATTCTGTAGCTCAAGGACTTGGCTCCTCTTCAAACATTCCCAAGTACAAAAGGATGGGTAATCTTGAAAGTGAGTGTGCCCCCTCTAGGGGCAAAAATGTGGAAATTTGTTAGAGCAGGTAAACCCAAGACTGGGAGAAGCATTTGCGTGGAGTTTGAATATCTGTTTTCTTAACCACAGTAGGAAGGGACTTCTGGTGTGATTTGGGATGCAGCTTCATCATCATCTCGGTTTCCTGGCTCACTGCAAGAAGTGATGTGTGCTGTGTGCAGCAGGGCTCTGCTTTTGGCCTTCTCTTACTATAACTCTTAACATATGAAAACTGTGTTGCTGTTTTTCCATGGTGGCTCTTGAAATATAAAGTGTGTCTCCTACTGTGAAAAAGCCAGCTTGTATTTGTTTGTTCTGCAAGTGTTACAATTTTTGAGCTGTTCTGTGTGCTTGGAACTGTTTTGGTAAGAGAAAATGCCGTATGCAAGGTGACGCACCACTGCCTGGCCATCCTTAGTATCAACACCCAGATTATCTTCTGATGATAACCTCTCGGGAGTCTGGGGAATAAAAATCACTCCTGAAACTTCAGGGCTTTGAACACGGGAGTGCCAGATGCTGTGCAAATGTAAAGTATGTGCTGGGTGTCGTTGCTCTGGTGGTGACACCACGCGCCGGATGGAGCCACAGTGTTGCCTGACTTGGGTGGTCGTGTTTATTTGTTCTGGCAGTGATCACTAAACCATGACTCCTGGAGGAAAATGTTCCAGCAATTTTTGAATATTTGAGAAGTTACAGAAAACTTTATTTCACAGTGGTCTTTTGCCTTCGGTTGTTGCCTGTTTGCTTTTTCAGAGCTTGGGTTTAGGATCATGTAATACATCCAAACAGTATTTTCTAGGTGTATGTGTGCCCTGAAATTCAGGCTGTACTGCTGTCGAAATATTCCTCTTCTAAGTGACAGATGGGCAGAACATCATCCTCCCTTGTCTCTTCCTTCCTGCTGTTTTTGAAGTTTATCCTGGTTTATCTGGAGGGAACTGTGTGTTTGGCTTTTGGGGGCTCTTTTTTAAGTTATCCACAAGTTTCCTGATGAAAACAAGGTGAAGGAATTTTTAATGAAAACTAGAGATTTTTGTATTTATCCTTTAAAGTCTGAATTCAGACTTCATCGCTTGGGTGGTTTAACAGTAGGGTAAATGCTTCTGAGCATGACCACTTCAGTCTTAAATGTGAAATGCATTCATACTCAACTTTTTTCCCCCCTTATCTCCTGAAGGTGCTCTTACAGAGTGTTACGATGAACTGGGCAACCGGTACCAGCTTCCTGTCTACTGCCTCGCCCCACCTATCAACATGATAGAGGAGAAGGGTGACCTGGAGACTCTGGATATTCCTGATCCCCCACCCAATTCAGGGCACGAATGCCAGCTTCGTTTGCGCCTGTCCACAGGCAAAGACCTCAAACTCATGGTCCGCAGCATGGACACAGTTTACCACATGAAGAGGCGGCTGCACGCGGTGGAAGGAGTGGAGCCGGGCAGCCAGCGCTGGTTCTTCTCGGGCAGGCCACTGGCAGACAAAATGAAACTGGAGGAGCTGAAAATCCCAAAGGACTACGTGGTGCAAGTCATCGTGAGCCAGCCTTTAGCAAATCCCACCCCGGTGGAAAACTGATTTCTGCTTGTTCAGTGATTCTTCTTTCCTCCGTCTCTTGTTGTGGGGTTTGTTTTCACTGCCCTCTCTTCTTTTGGTTTGTCCTGGATTGGTTCCAAGAAGTGACCAGCAAAAATTCCATCTGTGATGGAGATCTGCAAAAACAAAACATAAAAATGTAAACTGGCCTTTGGGGGTTGCCTGATTTCATAGTAAACGCAACAACAAGCAGCACAGGGCAAGGGCAAAAGAAGGAGCAGGAAAGGGAAGGGAAAGGGATGGAGGTTCAAGGAGGGAGGGAGGAGATTGTATTTCACTTAATACAAAAATGTAATGATTCTTAAAACTGTAGGTGGTGTCTTGATCCATGGAGCCTGAGCAACAGAGAGCACTTTTATATAAAAAAATTAAAATTAATCAATTAATAAAACTTAATATCAGCACCACATACAGTTCATACAGCAATTGCAGCTGTTCTGGGTAGGTCCCGTGCTGTGTGTTCACGGGGATCCTTTCTGGTTGGACCTGACTGGTGCTTTGTCCAGGTACCACCGAGGCACAGCTGGCCCCGGGCAGTGGAGCTGGGCTGGGGATCAGTCTCTGTCCCACACAGGCAGCTCCTGGCGATGCTCAGACCAAGCAATTGTACATTCCAAGATGGCAACACAGTCCTGTGCCATTGCTGGCTCCCAGGGCGGGAATGCAGCCCGCCGGAGCCATAGGCAATAACTTAGTCGATGTATACTCTTCTTGTACTGTACTGTAAACATACTTGCTACAAGACTGACTTTGCCTGAAGTTTACTGACTGGTTGGCACGTGAGCCTGTGCCTGCCGAGTTACTGTATATCATTCATTAAAGCAAGGTTTGACCAGGCTAGCTGAGGTGAGTGACCCCCTGGTCTGTGTGCAAGCGTTAGGTGCATCACCTTTGTCGAGTGGCACCGATGTAACGGGTGCAGGTTGAACTGCAGCTGCACCCAGATGCAATGGATTGCAACTTCCCTTGCTCTGTTCCTAGAGGGCACAAAGTGTGGAAAGTGGTAAGGAGACATGACAGCACATGGTTTCAGCAGCCAGTCTTCTGGTGACTCTCTAGCCAGGACAGCTGGAGGTCTCCTCACCAACATGCACCCGCGGCCCGGAGGATGCCCGTGCCGCTCCACTGCCAGCGCTTCCCTGCAGAATGTAAGAGGAGCCAGTTTTGGCAAACGACAAATCCTTTTGAAGTCTCAAAAATCTGAATCAGAGCATATTTGGGGAGGGGAAAATCTACTAGGTTTTTCCCTCAGTTAAAGATGCTCTGTGTCCCTTTGGCTGCTCTGCACCCCTGTGTGGTAATGTCTTTGGTTGAGATCAAACGCCCTGTTCCTTTAAACATGTTTTCTAGGTTGCTTGTTTTTTCAGCCATCGTTGAAATGACTTCACTTCTTCCAGAGTTGAATGTGCTGGTCAGGTATGAATAGCACATTCTTACTGGTTTCTGTCTTCCTTCTCTGAATCAATATTCTAAAACTACAGTTGTCCCAGCACTTTCTCTTCTCCTAGTGAAACTGGTGGGTTACATTGACAATTTTAAACTTGTTACTTTTGGTCCTTCAGTAATTCCATGTAAGTTTCAGTTTCTTGGACTCGAAGGGAATTCTTGCTCCATGAGCACCAGTATAGAGTCAGAATGAGCAGAGGTCACTTGTACAATATCATGCATCTCTCCCAGCAGGTGGAAGGAGGTGCAGAATTTATATTGAAGGTTGGGAAACAGATCCACATTTTATATGCATTTCCCACTCTACCCCAAGTAAATACAGCTTTCTTTTTTTGGTCCATGTGTTGTATTAAGCCTGCAGTTTTCTGGCAGCTCCTTTAGTCTCAGTTTGGTACAGGATGACTGAAATGCATTGGCATAACCATGTAAAGGAAAATGAGTTTTCTATTCTCATAAACACCAAAGTGACTTGGGTTTCTTTTTTCTTTCCTTTTTAAAGATGAAATCAAAGCTGATAAATACGTATAACAAAAGTGTTCTATTGTGGAGTTTTTTTAAAGACAAATGCTATTTACTGTACTGGTTTTTCACAGAATCATAGGATTGTCAGAGTTGGAAGGGACCTCTAGAGATCATCTAGTCCAAGTCCCCTGCTAAAGCAGGATCCTCTACAGCACATTGTTCAGGACTGCATCCAGGTGGGTCTTGAACATCTCCAGAGAAGGAGACTCCACAACCTCCCTGGGCAGCCTGTTCCAGTGCTCTGTCACCCTCATAGTAAAAAAATTTCTTCTCATATTTAAGTGGAACTTCCTGTGTTCCAGCTTGTGCCCATTGCCTCTCGTCCTGCCACTGGGAACTACTGAATAGAGTCTGGCTCCATCATCCTTGCACCCACCCTTTAGGCACTTACAGGCATTAATAAGGTTCCCCCCTCAGCCTTCTGTTCTCCAGGCTAGAGAGCCCCAGCTCTCTCAGCCTTTCCTCATACAGAAGATGCTCCAATCCCCCAGTCATCTTTGTTGCCCTCCGCTGGAATGTCTCTAGTAATTCTTTGTCTCTCTTGAACTGGGGAGCCCAGAACTGGATGCAGTGTTCCAGATGTAGCCTCACCAGGGCAGAGTAGAGGGGCAGAATGACCTCCCTCAACCTACTGGCCACACTCTTCCTTACACACCCCAGGATTCTATTGGCCTTCTTGGCAAAAAGGCCACATTGCTGGCTCATGGATAATCTACTGTCTACCAAGACCCCCAGATCCTTCTCCTCAGAACTGCTTTCCAGCAGGTCCACCCCTAACCTATATTGGTGCATGGGGTTCTTCCTCCCAGGTGCAGGACCCTACGCTTGTCCTTATTGAACCTCATGAAGTTCTTCTCTGCCCAACTCTCCAGCCTGTCCAGGTCATGCTGGATGGCAGTACAACCCTCTGGAGTGTCAGCCACCCCTCCCAGTTTGGTATTGTCAATGAAATTGCTGAGGATACACTGTCCCTTTGTCCAGGTTGTTGATGAATATATTGAACAAGACTGGGCTGAGTATTGACTCCTGGGGGACATCACTGGTTACAGGCCTCCAACTCAACCCTGCTCTGTTATTCTCAACCCTCCGAGTTCTGTCACACAGCTCTTAATCCACCTCACTGTCTACTCATCTAGCCCACACTTCCTGAGTTTCCTAATGAGGATGTTGCAGGAGACAGTGTCAAAAGCCTCACTGAAGTCAAGGTAGATAACATCTACTGCTCACCCCTCGTCTAGGCAGACAGTTATGAACATCATAGAACATAGTTATATTGGTCAAGCATGATTTCCCTTTGGTGAATCCATGCTGACTTCTCCCAATGACATTATTTGATTTCACTTGTTTTGTGATGACATCCAGAATGACTTTTCTAACACCTTAGTGGGGATGGAGGTGAGACTAACTGTCCTGTAGTTCCCTGGGTCATCCATTTTGCCCTTTTTAAAGACTGGAGTGATATTAGCTCTCCTTCAGTCCTCAGGCACCTCTGCTGTTCTCCATGGACTCTCAGAGATGATGGAGAGTGGCCTAGCAATAACAACTGCCAGCTCTCTCCGAACTCATGGATGCATCCCATCAGGACCCGTAGATTTGTGGATATCCAGATTAGCTAAGGGACCACTAACCTGGTCCTCCTCTACTGAGGGAAAGTCTTCCTCTCTCCAGACCTTATCTCTTCCCTCCAGGGTCTGGAATTCAAGAGGGCTGGCTTTTGCAGTGAAGACTGAAGCAAAGAAGACATTCAGTAACTCTGCCTTCTCTGTGTCATCCACCACTGGAGTCCCTGCCTCATTCATCAGCAGGCCTACATTTTCCCTAGTCTTTGGAAGAAACTGTCCTTGTTGTCCTTAATACCCCTTGCCAGATTTAATTCCAGGTGGGCTTTAGCATCCCTGCATTCCCTGACTACATTCTAGATTCTTCCCAAGTGGCCAGTCCTGTTTTCCACATTCTGTAAATTTCCTTTTTCTGTTTAATTTTTTTCCAGAAGACCCTTACACGTCCAGGTCCAGGTAGATGACGTTGCTTGCTCTTCCTTTATCCACCGATGCCAGGACTCCACTGTAGAAGGCCACCAAATCAGTCAGGCAGGATTTGCCCATGTTGGCTGTCACCAGTCACCTCTTTGCTTTCCACATGCCTTAGCAGAGCCTTCAGGAGGATCTGCTCCAGGATCTTGCTGGGCACAGAGGTGAGACTGACTAGTCTATAGTTCCCTGGGTCTTCCTTTTTTCCCCGTCTTGAAAATGGGAGGTATATTTCCCCTTTTTCAGCCAGTGAGGATTTCTCCAGACTGCCAAGACTTTTCGAATATGATGGACAGGGGCTTTACAACTTCATCAGGCATTTCCTTCAGGATCCATGGATGAATTCCATCAGGTCCCTTAGACTTGTGCACCTTCATGTCCTTCAGATGGTCACAAACCTGCTCTTTTCACAGTCCATATTGCTCAACAGCTTCATGCTTCTTTTGTATCCTTATCTCGGCTCTAGACAGCTTCTTGTGATTTGCAGTTTCTAGTCTCTTTAAGGACATTTCATCTGTCTTCCTCTTTTCCAGCTCTCAGCACTCTCAAGCTGGTCCTCCAGATTTCTGACCTCTAGTAACACACCAGCCAATTTCTCCACATTTTCTCCCTGTCTTTCCATCTTCTTTTGATATAACTGCACCTCTAGTTGTCATGATGACAGAACTTCAATTCAGTCCCTATAACCTTTATGTTTCTCAATAACTGCTTGTGTTTCTTCAGTTTCTGAAGTCTCTTTCATCAGTTCTTTGTCATTTTCCTGTTCTTCTGGACTCTCCATAATTTTTTATTTCAGCTTTGATTTGAAGCCAGATCTTTTGCATTCCAGAGGGAAAAAATACTTGATACATAAACAGCTCAAAAGTCTATTGTATTTTTACTGGACAAAGGATGGTTTCACATCAGGAAGATACTACTTGTCTCATAAGGCATAACTTAGATGTCTGGATAAATAGTCTTTATGACGTCATTTCCCTTCAGTCCTTTCTGGAAGGGTGGAAATCATGGTAGATAAAGGAGGAGCAAACCAAGGTGACAGTTTGGTACCTGTGAACACTAAAACACTACTTTTTTTTTTTTGTAGGATGTACTTTGATTTATTATTTTCTTTTTCACTGTTCATTCAGGCAGTGCTCACCATGTCCTGTTTTAGAGAATACAGCACACAGGGATTGGAAGAGCTCTTTCTTTCCCTTTCCCCTCCTCTCACTTGGAAGAGGTTCAGTTTTATTATGCTGTAATAGATGACCATGCTTTATATCAGCAGCTTTTGTGGTGGTGAGCAAGGTGATGATCTGAAGGCTGTGTTGTGAGTGAGCTTTTGAGTAGAACAGAGAATTGGTTCATGAAAATACTCATTTCTCTAGCAGCCTCCCCCCTCTTCTATCCCTTAAGCACATATCTGGAACTGGAAAAAAAAACAATGGTAAAGTGTTTTTATACGTGCAAGTGAAGACTTTTCAACCTCTTCTGTATAAAACAGCAGATGTGCTAAGCACATACCCTGCTGGAAACAAATTTTGCAAGATTTTAGGCAAGAATTCTAAGTTTTAAAAAATACCTATTTTAAAATATCAATATTGAAGACATACAGGATGTTCACTAATGTATCCCATGTATGTAACTCAAGGTTGCAACATACATTGAGAGAACAGTCATTTCTGTCTCTGGAATGCCTTTCCTTTGTCCTATGAGATGGTCTTTGGTGCAAACACCAGCACAGGAATGCAGACTGGGGCTCCCATGGGACGGGTGCAGGACTCCCGGTGTGCCTGGAGGAAGGAGGGAAGGCTTGGCTAATTATAGAGCAGAGCATGCATGGCTGAGGTGAGTCTAACAAAGTACTTACCTGCTGTTGGGCTGGCAGGACCAGTGCAGAGCTGCGTGGCCAGCACCAGAGGCTGCTCCTGAGGAGGGGGGATGGGAACAGGGCCCTGGTGTGCGGATCTGGGGTTTGCAGCGCGGGCTCCGCGGGGTGGCCCAGGCTGGGCTTTGCTGAGCTGGCTGCCCAGTGCTGCACCCTGTCCTGGTTAGAGTCCATGTCATGCTGTGGGTTTTGTAATGCGAGCAGCCATGAAATGCAACGTCAAGTGCAGACAACTGAGGAGCAATGGGATGTTTTTGCTTGGTTAGACCTGTCAGCCCTCTGTGTCGTTCCCAGTTAGCTCTGGCTAAGCCAGTAAATAGCATTTTTTTTACCACTGTAGCAACAGGTCTCTTTGTGATTCAGATTTTTAAAGTCTTTATTGTTGCTTCTGCCTGACCCAGAAGCAATAACCTAGTGAAAGTCCGTGCTCCTGGACAGCTTGAAAGGCAGAGAGGCCTGGACACACATGGTCTGCTGGGGTGAGGGTGCTCCAGAAAAGCCACATAGGCTGTAGGTACCTTGCTCAGTGTGCTACAGAATGATGCTCAGGGTCCTCTTCCCCAGCCAAGTGACAGCTGCTCCTTCCAAGCATCCAGGTCCCAAAACTTAAATTGACTCCTTTGGCTCTTTTTTGCATCACAGTTTATTGGTGTTCTCTGCAAAAAACTGTGTGGAATAGCTGCACTGCAAGAACTTTTAAAAAAAGTTTTCTGAAAGCCTTTGCTTCTCTGGATCTGGGAAATATTTGGAAAACTAAATAATGAGAGTCAGCAGTGTCATAAGTTGGGTTTTTAATAGATGCCCAGTGCTAAAAGTAGTAGTGACAACAACAACAAAAAGACCCTCACCCCAGGAGCAACCATACAAAACCCCAGCTCCTCCTTGCCTTTCACATAAAGTTCTTGAAGTCACTTTGGGGAGGAGAGGAAAGGGGCGTTCATGGGAGCAACGAGGCAACACATTGCAATGTGCATAACCTTTGATAAAGCAGATGCCTGATTGACAAAATATTGCTGTAGTATGACATGCTTCTGCATATATACCCATTGTTAGTAAATATTGTAAAAACTTCTTAAAAACTATTAAAAAAAATAATCTTAGTTTGTTACATTGGTGAGATGCTTTTAGCCATGGATTTTGGAAGCATTTTAGCGGTGTAAGTGTTGACAAATTGAATGCTGTACATGTCTCATTTCTGTCTTCTTCAGAAGCATAAGTGGTAGCTGCATTTCTGACTCTTGAGCTGTATCTTACAAACTCTTTTCTGTGTCACTGTAAATATATCCAAGACCCTGCACCTTATGCAGAGAATGTTTACATTGAAAAAGAAAAAAAAAAAAAAGTTGGCTTTTTCACTGCACTGCTCAGATGCTGTTATGCTGAAATGAAAGCAGTCTCTGTTAGGAAAAGGAACTTTTTTTCCTTTGCCCTTCACCACTTCCCCTGTAATTCTGCCTCCCTCCTGAATGGTGGCTGGCAGCTCTCGGACAGCTTGTGCTCTCCTGGAGTAGGATGTAGAGGTATTTGAGGAAGGTGTTTTTGAAAACCTGCTTTGGATGGCAGGGGGATGAGCTTTGGATGCTTTGCAGCTTTCTTGGGAAAAGAAAAAAAATCTGCTTCAAACCCACTAGATGCTGGTGGTCTGCTTTGCCAGTTAACTGATCTGGGAAGCCTTTGAGTTAAACTTTCCAGCAACCATGCTTCTGTCTTCTCCCAAAGATGAATGTCCTGCTATTATATCTGCAGCTACAAACACTTCTGTTGGTTAATGACTGTATATACAAGTCTGCCTGCTTTAAGACTTTTCCTTTTCATAAAGTGTTTTTGATTGCTCTATTCTGCAAATGGCTCCTCTTCCATGTTTCATCCACTTAGATACTCCATAGCCGTGTGTGTGTTGCTCTTGTTCATAGGAGTTGGAGCTATAGCTCTCCTTCCAAGGGAGATACATGCCACTGAGCCTACAAAAGTCAAATAGTTGGAAGATGAGATGTTTTAACCAGCAGGCTTCTTACTTTGAACTTTGAGACTTTTACTAAATGTGTCCACTGGACTCTCTGTGAAGAAGTATGTTCCTGCCCTCCAGGCAGGACCACTTGTTGGGTATTTATCCAGTAGAACTCTGTATTTGTATATTTTACAGATGAAGACCATTCGATCTGAGCCATGGGGCAAATAGAGAACTTAAAATCCTGACTTCTGCCTTAAAACTTTTAGTTCATCTTGAGCTCCAAAAATTCTGCACCTGCTCATTCCCAAGTCCCTTTTTTCTTTAGGAAATTTGAATCCAGTCAAAGGCTGGAGGCAATTTAAGGAAATTTAAAACAAAATAAATTTTAGCTGATGGCTTTATTAAAATAACTAACTGGTCTTGTATTAAAAACCCTATTTGTGCCTCTCAAGTCCAGGGAATGTTTAAAAAGTGGAGGTGGCTTTTGAGCAATGATTGAAATGACTGTGTTAGCTGGCAATTTGTAAGATGCTTTCATATGCTCTGAGCAAGAGACTTTGGTTTGTGTCCTCTCTGCCTCATGGTAATGGCTTTCAAAGATGGCTGGTACCATCAAATTTGTACTTCTTGAATAAATATCTTCATTTTTATGGTAAAACTTTTTGTATGTGGTTTGTTTGTCTGTGCCATGTAACCAACATTCATAGTTTGTGGGATGTGGTGTCAGATTTGGGACTGACACAGAAAAGACACAGCTCCAGCACACAGTGGAACAAGGGCATCCAGTGACATGACCTTTTTTTTCCCCTGTAACTTTTTATAAAATCCTTTAGCATCAAATATACCAGTTGTGTAAAACATGCTTTTTAACATTTTTTCCCTCCCTGGCTCCTTCAGTCAGTGAAGAATTGTAGGAGAATTTACAGATGCTGAGAACATCAGGTAACTTACAATACATTATGTATTTTAGTGTTTTATGTACCCCTGTCTCTTGGTTGACATCAAAATTGTGTGTGCACAGCTTTTTAATCAACTGCAAAGCACAAGTAGGTTATCATTAGACTGTTAAATTATGTGATTTTTTTTTTTTTTTAACCTAGGGAAGGTCTTTTACCACTGAGAGCAAACCATCATGACCTTCTCTCAGAAATGCTGTACAAAATTTCCTGTATTGAAAACAAAAAAGTGAAACTTCCTCCCCTCCCCCCACATTTAAAAAATAAAAATAATCCTGGAAATGCCATGCCTTGAGAAATAAACTCAGTGTTGGTTTTCTTTTTAAATTGCTTCAATAGGGATTTGTAATTTTGAGTTGGAGCTCTACAACTTTTTCTTTACCTGTCTGATACCCTAGAGACGTGCTTTGGTAATAATTTTGATGTGTGACAGCGTTTTATCCTGCAAATAAGGTGTGCAATCCATGGAGAATGCAGGACCTGGAGATGTGCTCAGACATCCAGCATGAACCTCCCCTGTGCCCAGCTCCTGCTGCCTGCAGATGTGCTCCTGGCTCCTCAGTGAACAGTGCAGAATAATGGATCTGTGTAATTGTCCTGTAATTACATTAACTGACATGTTGTCTTAATTCAGGTCACCACTTTTACAGTCTTGATTAACTACCTAATGTATCAGAGGAGCAGGAATAATTTTTTTGTAGGCCACTTTGCTCTAATGTTACCACAGTTAAACATTTCAATTACTTTTTTTTTTTAATCCTAGGATAATTTTATGGTAGAATTTATTACATTAATAATGAAAAAAAGAAAAAAAAAGCATGTGATTTTCCTGGAACTTTTTAACTTTCTCCAATATACTCAAACATATAAAAGGAATATATATATATTAATATATATACATACTTCCTTTTGTGGTTGTGTGTGTATATGTGTGTATAAAATAATAGGTGCAAAAGGCTTGTTTGTAGCCATTTCTAACCCATGAAATGCTGCAGCATGGACAGAGTTCTCAGAGTTCATGTCCTCAAACACCAGGATTATAAAATTATGTGTGATCTTTCTTCATCTTCTAGTTGACCAAAGTGTGGTTGCTTGTCAAGTAGTCCAAGGGGTGTTGGCCTCATGTTGTCACAGGGGTGCATACTCACCCCACACCAAGCTGTCATGGCTGCAGCTGTAGCACATTTTAGGTGTGTGAAATGTGCTGACTGTTGACCTAAGCAGAACCCCACGAGGCTGTAGATTCTGTGTCAAAAGTGCATGAGAGCTGCAATTTTCTCCATTGCTCCTGCAAGCAGTGAAATCAGGTGCTGCTTCACACCCCACAACATACAAGCTTAGGGCAGAAGGATATGCATGGTTTATGGAGGTGTGCTTAGATAGACTGCCTTGTTTCCATGCCTAATTAACGTAGAACATAATGTTTGTGTTATGCCTATATTTGTATTTCATTGAACTGTATCTCACTCTATGACCTTGTGTGATATGCTACTGCTCACATGAGGTTTCTGCCCTGTGGAGGATGTTGCTCCTCACCCTGTACCAAACTCTTCTTTCTGCTGGCTACAGCTGAATCCCAGCTTGGCCAACATGTCCATCTTGCTCTGTCTGTGCTCCTGTGGGCCAGTGCTTTGTGGGCCACCTGGTGCTTGGCTACAAAGGCAGCACTAATGGAAATTATCTTTACCATGGTCCCAACCTTTCTGCTTCTCATGGTGGGACGACAGCCCCAGTCAGTGCAGAAACTCCCAAATTGCTCTGGGTGCTTTAGGGATCATCTGGCTGAAAGCTGGGAGTGGCTGGTCCTGCCTAACACGGGCTGAAAGTATCAAGGTAACTAATAGGAGGGGCACTGAGCTCTGCACAGGTTTGTAGTGTTCTCCCTTTCTCTGAATAACCCTGGAAAGCTGGGACTTCAGCTGCTTGGTTTATTTTCTTGGGATGCTGCCGCACAGGGGTGCTGAAACGTCACTCCGTGGGAGGTCAGTGGCAGCGCTTGGAGACTGGAATTTTCAAGTCTGATTAGTCCCTTATGCTGCTTCATTAGGGGAGCTCTCTAATGGCAGCGAGTCTGGAGGAGGCTCGATGGTCCGATGCCCTGCGTGTAAGGTGAGAGGGGGGGGGGGAATAAATTCACTGGATGGCCGTGCCCAAAGGCTAAACAGCGTTCAGCAAAAGAAACTAAACTGCCTCTCTTGCTTTCTCTCTGCATGGACTTAATTAGGTGGTTTCGTTAACAAAGCAACAGCGTTTCCTGTCGCTGGGCTGTTCGCAGCAGCAGGGATGCAGGGAGCTGTCCCAGGCAGGGATGCGGAGCGGAAAGCCCGGAGTGGGAAGCTGCTAATGTGAGGGGCTCCGTGTTGGAGAGACCGGTCTGCACCACTTCAGACCAGCCTGGCTTTGAGTGCTTCTGGATGTGGCAAAACGGCAGCACTGGGAGTAACCAGCAAGTAACGGGAGAGAAGAGGTTGGTTGTGAACTCCAAAGACACAGCAATGGCCCTACCTGGGGAAGGTAACACTAGCATCAGGGGGGAGCCCTGGGGAGATGTGTGGGGCTGAGCTCTAAGTTGCATCAGTCCCTCCTCTTCCTCAGACACCAATCTATGGTGCTCACCTTGGCAGAGCTGTGGCAACATCAAATGGAGAAAACTGGGCAGGCCCTGCCTTTCCTGCAGCACTTGGGTTCATCTGCTTTCTACAGGTGTGGTACATCTACCTGCCAGTTGTCAGCTGAGCCCAGGATAATGAAGAAGCAAGACTGTGTTATTCCCAGCTGGGTAAAGGGTTCTTGCTCAGAGTGTTAGGAACTTTCTGATCCTCCTGGGAGGCTATTCATGATCCTCTTTTTGTTGTTTGCCACCATAGGAGACTGTATCTTGATATCTTGCAAATATCTTGAATTCCCTGTAGTTTAATTGCTCTTTTTGGAGAGGAGATGGTTCCCTAGCTTAGCAAGGCAGCCTTACCCAATGCAAACAGTTATTTTGGAGAAAGACTCTGAGTCCAGGCTCTCATCCCCTTCTCCAGCTTGCTCGAGTTTCCCAACTGACTCAGGAGAAATTGGTTTCAACTGATTGCCTCTGGCTCACCCCGAACGCATTACAGGCTAATAGGGCACCTCCCTGGCACTTGATGGTTTCCCTGCCATGTGTAATGACTTGCAGATGTTGGAGTGATTCCCAACAGCTGGGATGTGGTGTGGCAGGGGGAGCAGGGTGCCTCCATGGCTACAGCACAGCCTCGCTGCTCTGGCTTAAAGCAGCCTTTTAATCAGGCAGGCTTGAGATGAAAGGACAGGATCAATGCAATTTGGGGCTGAAACAGCTTATTCCAGGAAGCTGCTCTGAGGGCATGAGAGAACTATCCGCAGGCTCCGAGCAGGATGGAGGCTTTGATACCTCACTGTGCTGCTAAACCACACAGGAAACAGGCTGCAAGCCCTGCAGGGCTTACAGGAGAGATGCAACAGCTGCCTGTAACAAATAATTGATGAGGATACTAGTGGTTAAACATAGAGGAGGAGAATTATCAATAAAAACAATAACCCAGGAACCCAGCAGCAGAAAAGAGGAGGAAGAGAAGGGATCTCCCTCAGTTTCTAATGGCTGTCTTGCCAAGTGTGCTCCTGGAGCATGCTGAGATGCTGAAGTCATGAGGTTGATGTGAAGATGTGACAGAGGTAAGAGATGTCTGTGGTCTCTTAATGACCAATTCCTTACGAGTGGAGCTGCGGGTGGTCATTAATCAGAGAGGACTTCAGAGCAGGGAAGGGATAAGAAAGGGCAGAGGTGACCACACAGGGATAAAGGTGAGTTGGTAGCAAAAGCAAATCAGCAAGAGATGGGTGCATGCACCTCCTTAACTGTTCTGTCAATGCAGAGCTGGAGGGGAGGTGATGTTACTGGCTTTGTTCTTCTGGTTGCAGGGAGCTGCTCCCCACCACGAGGCAGCGATGGGTGAGATCCCTACGGTCTCTCCTTGGAACCTGGAGCTGGTTTAATGTCAAAATGAAGGGCTCTATAAAAGAAAGAGCTTTCCCTGGGGCTCATACCTGGCACCAGTATCTCCATGACTGCTTTTGGCACAGGCAGGAGCCAAGGTACAGCACTTGTAATGTTTCTAGAAGGAGCCAGGAGCAAGTTCAAGTGTATCCTGCTGAGGTGCCCCCCCAGCCAGCAGCTCTGAGAGTGGAATGCACAGAGCTGGGAAAATAATGAGAGGCCACAAGCAAACTCAGAAGAAAATGGCTTAAATAAAGGTACTTCTGACAGTCCTGCCCACCTCCCTTCATCAGTGTACCCAGACAGGGGAATATGCCTGCTTTACCTAAAAAAAGTTATTTTTCCCTGTTTCCATCTTACTGTTGAAAGATTTTCAATTTAGAAGTCACCAAAGACTTGCTCCTGAAATCAACAGGGAAACTCAGGCTCGAGTGAGAAGTGGCTGCAGGCAGCAGTGAAAATTAATGCCAAAGATTCATTTTTAATTTAGGGGCATTTAATTTCAGGGGCATCTTTTTACTGTAATTTCTCTAATTTTACCTCATCTCCAGAAATATGAAAGTCCTTTAATATCATTTTAAGTTCTTTCTGGATTTTGAAGAGAAACCTTGTGGCTTCAAACTCATTAAACTCAGTCATATTATCCCCTTCTATGTCCAGCAGTGGAAAGGCAGGTCCCACGTGCTGGTGGATTAACTTCTTTTCAAGATGGTTCTGTTTTGGGGCAGAAAGGTTTAGAAACAGAGGATAAGGACTGATTTCCTGCTTGGAAAGAATACAATGAATACCAACCAATGCTCATGTCCAGAGAATAAAGGTGACCTCCTGCTAGTCGTGCCTGCAGGAAATAGCAAAACCCTGGTGCTTCCTGCTGTGGAGCCAGGAGGGAGCAGCGGCTGCTGGGCTGGGTTTGGGCTGTGCTGGGATGAGCTGCAGGCAGCCAGCCAAGCTCCAAGACTGCTTTGTGAGGTCCTTTCCCACCCCTCCCATGTGCCAAGTGACTTGCAGGGCTGTGTCCCATGGTTGCCTCCTCTCCTTCCTCTCCCGCAGGCATCAGCCCCAAGCACTGGTTCTCAGCTGGGTGCTGGGCCAGAGCAGAGCTGCAGAATATGTCCAGTAGTAGGGCTGAGCTCTGAGGGTTATCCTGGCTTTATCAGCCCTCCCACTCGCTGCAGCCTGCTGTCCTCACTGCTTTTCCTTGTAAAGGCACCAGCCTCTCCCCAGCCCGGGCTGGGGTATCAGCACAGGCTTCACCTACAAGCCAGCAAGAACCAATGGGTGGAAACAGATGTTCTGCTCTCTTCCCTATAGGTACATACAACCAAGGGCTTGTTTTTCGGAGAACTCCTTGCCATGATGGATAGCCTGACCTGGGAGGTGTGTTTAGATAGTTCCTGCCCAGGAAGAGGTTCAGGGGTGGATTTATGCCAGAGAAGCTAGGTTGGTATTAGCAGGAGGACTGCTCTTTTCCCTGCTTTCTCTCTTTGTGCAGCAGCATCATGGCCACATCCAGACCCAGGGACCTTCTCCATCCCTTGCATGCCATGATTAAATATCAGCTCCATTGAACTGTTGGACAGTGCAGATGTCTGTACTGACTCAGGACCAGCAGGGTACGCATCTCATGGAACAGAAGAATGCACATGACCACATAGAACTCATGACAGCAAATCCTTCCCTTCATGTTTCAGTCCAGCAAGTCAAACAGCAGCATGGTCTGGTCCTTATTCAGGTCAGTCACATAATGGAGAAAGCAATAAAACTGCAGATCTGGAAAACAGTGAGCTCTCAGGCATTGTCTGCACAAAGCTGAGAGCTATAATTAGCAGGATTTATTTTATTTTAAGTGTCCACTGCTCCCAGACAGGTTGCACAGACAGTTAAAACACAGC
Organism: Apus apus; assembly: GCF_020740795.1. Lineage (NCBI taxonomy): Eukaryota > Metazoa > Chordata > Aves > Apodiformes > Apodidae > Apus > Apus apus. Next base: position 10,574,486 of record NC_067294.1, on the reverse strand, counting down.
AGCAGACAAGAGATGCTGTTTAGAATTGACAGACACTATTAGTAAAATGGCCTGATATATGAAAGGGGAATATGTGATTTCTGCACAGAAGGCATTGTTAAAGTGCTCATAATTTTCCATCTTCCTTCCCTCCTATCCCACCCCTGGAGGAAAGAAGGACATTTCCAGCACACCAGAAACACTGGAATAAGAATCCATTTTCCTTTCAGAGGTGCCACGTGTGATGCATGATCTATTAGCAATTATTTTTAGGCCTATTTAATTTTCTTTGGGGCAGAGGAGGAGGCAAACCTCCAGATCCAGCATTTACCTTAAACTTCTCTAAGTGCAGACACAAACAGCTCTAAAAAATCTGCAGCCTGATCTGTTTCTGCTACCCCTAAATCTGTGCTAACAGGGTAAATCCATGGGAAGAGGAGTCCTTCAAGCTGGAGCACCAGGGGAGCTTGCAAAAACATGGGAATAGGCTGAAGAACTTCAGGCAGGAGGTGGGGAAGCTGTGAACCAGTGGATGGGGGGTTGCAAACAGCCTGGTGTGGAGGACACTACTGGCAAGCAACCCATCTGCTTTCTAACATGGAGCACATTTGGCTTATGGAAAGGGTGACATGACGAGCCGTGCACAGCTGTGAAGACCTCCTTCATCACTGGCCTGGGTTTTTCCTGTATCCATTGTCTGCTCATTGTGCCACCACCTGGTTATCATGTTTGTACAGTGCTAGCAAGTACTGACCTTGGGACTTTGCATGCTGCTGGGATGCAGAGGATGAAAACACTGTAAAATCAAACAGGTTTCATAGGCTCTTGGACCCTTTTCTGTCTCAGAAACAGCAAAGGAGGCAAGGGAAGGGGGAAGAGGAAGGAGTCTCTTCGATGCAATCTCAGTGGCTCTGCATGGTCCCTTGAGCTGAACACATTTCAGAGGTGGATGCAGGAGTAGCCAGGCCATGTAACCTTCCAGAGCAACCAGGGCATGAAAGAGCAGGGTGGATATGGTGACATATGCTGTATCTGAAAGCTTTTTGGGGTATTGCCAAGCACAAGTATTAACCAAGCTGCTAGTTAATTAGTATTACAGAGTGCTGCATTTGTTGTAACATCTGAAGTGCAATATTTGTACAGGGATCTGTAATCTCTCGTTTTAAATCCTAAGTGATGTAGCATTCTGTGTATTTCAAAACATTACACAGGGCCTGTAATTTTAGAGCATTAATGCCAATCTCATTTTAAAAAGTATTTACTGTTCAGGTGATTCTTTCTATGAACATCCAGGAGCTGGAAATTCTCTACCAGTGCCACAGTATTTCTTACCGACCACAAGCAGTGCGCTTGATCTAAATGCAGATGCTGTAGAAAACATTCAGATTTCAGTTTCTTTTCAGCTGGCTGTGGAAGATCAGTGAAACAGAATTGGAACCATGGCAATGACCCTTCACAGAAGGAAAATTCTGCCCTAGAACCAGATGCAACTTCTCTTGCACGACTTCAATGCTTTTCCCACATTTTCAAGAATTCCCCTGAGATGCAGAGGCAAAGGCTCCCCTTCCATTCAGCACTGAAGGATAATACGTACTAAAATCAAGTAAAAACTATTCTTATAGTGCTCAAGAGCATTAAATATGATTAAAATGTTCAAGACAGCATAGACTTCAGGGTTTTATTTAAACTGTAATGCAAATCTCACACTCAGGCAAGTGTTACCCCAAAGTCTGTTGGTCCATGCTGAGGAGGTCCTACACAGCAGCCACTGCAGGGCTTTGCTTTTCATCTTAGCCAGGCCTTTGATGTTTCTAGTTTCCCATAACTGACAGTGTCCTGTGCAACATGTCTGGGAGATAGAGCTTTTCACTATGGCTTTTATGGCTTCTTTTGAATGCCCAGTTTCTTGTTCAGTTTAGCTGTTAGGAAGCCAAACTGCTCTTACATTTATATAAAGTGTTTATCCCTCATTTCTCTTCCAAAGCAGAACAAGTCCAATTCAGCACAATAACCACTGAAAGTGTTCTTTATTCCTTATCCCTAACCTATACCAGAAACAACACTAATAAAAATCTAACTCCACTGACTTAGTTTGGTTGACAGACCCTGTGTAACTCAACATCTAAAACATGGAGCTCTGTAGTCATGCAGTCAGGTCAGCAGTTCCTCTTCCTTGGGCTGTAACGCTGAGCAAGAGCTGAGCTCTGCTAACGTGTGCTGCTGAGGACAGTGCTGACTCCACTGGGAAAATTCTGATTAAAAGTATGGAGTTTTGAAAGTAGTTGCTCTGATCAGGGTCTGTTCTGTTGTATTGCCAAATCCACACATTGCATCACACCAGATCCAAACCCCATGAAATGAGGTGGATAAACAGTGCTCAATTATTTTCAGCTTCTGTCTGTTTCAGGGATATACTTGGGTTGCATTTTCATTTGTTGTTTTTCCTACAACTCAGCAAGGAGAAGGGAAGAAGAAGGGGAACATGAAACTTTCTTCAACAATCGCAGCTGAAATTCTCATACAGCCACAAAGTTCCAGGAACCAGAGTTTTAAATAGTATTTCAAGCATCAGTATCAGGCAATTCCCAATAGAAATGTGAGGGCTGATCACACCAGGATAAACCTCTTTTTTTCTTCTTCTTCTTTTTTTTTTTCTTAACAGCAAAGACAAGAGGCAAGACTCAGCCCCCACGCTCTGGAGTGTTATATATTAGGGAACTAATGAGAAATCACCAAGTCCAGATGTTCTCAAACCAAGAACCTGAGCTTTGCCTGCATTACACATCAGGATGGGGTGTGTAAGTGCATTCCTCCCATGCCTCAGCCCTCGGCAATGGCACATGTACATGGGGCAAAATACACAGCCTGGTGGGAGCAGTGTTGGTGTCACTGAGGTTTGCATGGATAAGCATTTACCACAAAGCCCTCTGATAAATCAGCGCTGTTACGCAGTCTGGCTGCACCGTCGGGTTTTTCCCCTAGATGTCCCCATTTAATACTTGATTTCAACTCGGTTTTTTTCAGAGGATTTGAAGTTTTGCCAGGGAGAGGATGCAAACCTTCACATTTGACGCCAGCCGGGTCACATCTTCTCTGAAACAAATTCATGGTGGGTGAATTCACGGTGCTGATACACTCAGATCCCTGGGAGTTTTAAAAACATGTGTTTGGTTATTTTCACATGAGGTGAACTGGGGGAGGAAGGAAACTTCCCCCAGTTGCCAAGGCAGTTAGGATTGTGGTTTTACCCTCAGAGATGTGTCTCTGCTCGGCCCCCAGCAGCACAGCCCATGAGGTGAGACACAGCCCGGCTGGATGGCTCCCCAGGCTCCACACGACGGGCTGAGCAGGCAGGAACACCACAGCAGTCACTGAGGAGTTTCAGACCTTTCCTTCCAGGTTTTCTATATTATTTACTTAGATTGTCTTCTGATGCTCTGGCCTCCTCCTGCTGTGCTGGGGCAATAGGGTTTGGGGGAGTCGTGAGATGTCACAGAACGGTTTGGATTGGAAAGGACCTTAAAGATCATCTAGTTCCAACCTCTCTACCATGGGCAGGGACACCTATCACTAAACCAGGTTGCTCCAAGCCCCATCCAGCCTGGCCTTGAACACTTCCAGGGAGGGAGCAGCCACAGCTTCTCTCGGCAGCCCGTGCCAGTGTCTCACTGTCCTCATTGTAAAGAAGTTCTTCCTAATATCTTAGCTAAATCTACCCTCTTTCAGCTTGAAACTGTCCCCCCTCATCTTATCACTCCATGCCACTGTAAAAAGTCCCTCCCCAGCTTTCCTGTAGCCCCTTCAGGTACTGGAAGGTGCTCTAAAGTCTCCCCGGAGCTTTCTCTCCTCCAGGCTGAACAAAAACTTCTTTCCTGTGAGAGTGACAGAGCCCTGGGACAGGCTGCCCAGAGAGGTTGTGGAGTCTCCTTCTCTGGAGACATTCCAAACCCGCCTGGACGCCTTCCTGTGTGATGTGCTCTGGCAGGGGGGCTGGACTGGATCATCTGAGGTCCCTCCCAACCCCTAAGATTCTGTGATTGATTCTCCAGCCTGTCTTGAGGTGAGACTCCCTGCCTTACTCAGGCTTGCCGGCGGGGCCGAGCAGTGCCGTGCCGTGCCGGTCTCCGCCGTTCCGAGCCGTTCCGAGCCGTGCCGTGCCGGGCGGGGCGGGGCAGGGCGGAGCGGGGGCGGCCGATGCGCGGGGCGGCGGGGCCGGGCCAGCAGGTGGAGCGGCTCGGGCTCCGGCTCCATGTGCGCGGCTGGAGGCGGCTCCGCTCCCCGCTCCCTCCTCGCCGCTCCCCGGGCGCGCAGCGGCTCCGGCTTCCCCCGGGGCAGGGGCGGGAGGCGGCTCCCGCAGCTCTCCGCAGCTCCCCGCAGCTCCGCCATGGCTTTCGCTAATTTCCGCCGCATCCTGCGCCTCTCCACTTTCGAGAAGCGGCGCTCCAAGGAGTACGAGCATGTCCGCCGAGACCTGGACCCCGGCGAGGTGTGGGAGGTGGTGGGGGAGCTGGGAGACGGCGCCTTCGGAAAGGTCTACAAGGTGGGTCCGTCACGGGGGGCGAAGCACCTGCGGTGCCTCCCCCCGCGGCCTGGGGGCTGGTTCCCTGCTCCTTCCCCGCTGCTGAGCGAACCGGGGAGCGCTCTGCGGGGTGGAAATTCCCCTGCGGGACCCGAGGCTGGCTCCGCGCATCCCGTTAGCTCTGCCGCCGGGAACGGGAGAGCCCGGGGTGGGGGGGGGGGGGGGCAGAGGCAGGGAGACGGGGGCTGGAAGCTCAGCGTTCTGCTTGGGGCAGGGGAAAGGAGGGAGAGTAGGTTCTTTCTTCTTTTTTTTGCCCTTTTCCCCCGAAATCGTCTGGTTTTTGAGCGATGCTTTTGTAAGGCGACGAAGTGTTCCTTGCCAAGCCTGTCGGTGCAATGAATGGAGGGGAGATTTCTTGGAAGTCAGCAAGTCTTGGGGCTGCCTCCAAGTTTTGCAAGCCTCCAGGGGTGACATTTGTATTCCTGTGGTCCTCACCGGCAGGAAACTTAGAGTGAGAAGAGGAGCCCAGCTTCTTAAGAGTAAGGACATGTCCAGTGCTATGAATGTTTAGCCTTTAGGTTAAAGAAGCAAGGTTTTAAAGGCCAAATTCTCGCTGTACTTTGCACTCCAAAGCATCACTGTCTCTGAAATACTCTGGTCTCCTGTGCAATAGCTGAAAGAGGAGAGTTTTGCTTGGGGCTGGCTGGAGGAGCAGGTTAGGGATCCAGGCTCCCTGAGAGACATTCGTTACAAATATAATTTGGAACTGGGGTTGTGAATTAGCTGTTGGGCATCTGGGTTTTGATAGTCTGATTAGATCATTTAACAAGGCATTGCTGAAGAATTGAGAAATAAGTACCTAAAACAGAAGCCAGAAAGGGAGCTGGTTGTTTGCAGGTCAGGATGGAGGTGTTTTACCACAGTGTTCTGGGATTTGGTGGATCTATTGTCTCTATCATGTTCTTTGATAGAAACTCCAAGAAAGTCAGGCCCTAAGTATCCATTGAGTGGAAGTCTTCGGTGAGGATCCTTTCTTCTAATAAAATGCACCAGCAGTAATAAGTGCTTCTGTAACCAGTTTACGTGGTGTTGTGTATTGGAAACCCACTTGTATCTAGCAACCTTCATTCTCCTCCTGGGTAGTTATTTGCTTATATTTGCTTAGGTTTCTCATGCAATTACAGAAATGAGGTAGACATTGTAAAACAAGCTATTAGGCCTATGAGACAAATGAAAACTTACAAAGTATTTACATCAGTTATCTTCTATCTTAAGCACATATAACGTATCCAAAGTAGATAACTTTCAGAATAAAGCTACTTAGTAAGTGGTTGGTTTGGTTTTTAAGTCCATTGTCATATGTGAATGCCTCAGCTCTTGACTGCAGCTTCACATCAATAATAAAATTATCAGAGTACCTTTATGTACTGTAGGCTAAGGATGTCAGCCTGTCTGGCAGTAACATCTCCTCTCCAGCTACTTCCATCACCTTTGATCCCCATTTCAACCCAAATGAGAATGTGGATTGCAGTAAATCACACAGTGAAGACCGTGTGTTCATAATCAGAAGATCACTCTAACTGGGACATTCAGGCAATTGTAGGCTTTTGAGATGTTTAAACACAGTTGACCAGGGGGTGAGGGTTCATGTAACAGAAATCAAGGGGCTATTTTATTCTTCTTAGAAAAGTTTTTATTCTCCATCTTCTTTGCTTTCTTCTCTGTCCATTCTGCATCCTGGTTGGTGAATGGATACAGTTCGTTTTTGAAGACTTCTCATGAAAAATTTTGTTTGCTTTTTTAAGATAAATTGTTTGGGTGCCCTATTTTAGATAATAGCCAGTAGCATTATTGCAGAGAGGTGGTTTCTGGCCATGCTAAGCTTGAATATGCGTATTGTCTTCCTTTGTCTTTCTGAAACTGCAGCACTACCTGAGGTGGTGATGCATATAGGATGGAAGTGCAGAAGAAGAGGCTTGTCCTCTTTTTCTGGTTGGCTGCCAGAAAAGCCCCAAACAAACCATCCTCTTGTGTGCAAGGAGGACACAGGTGGCAAAGATGCAATGAACAATTTTAAGAATTCTCTTGAACTCGCTTTAAAGTTAATTTGCTCTTCACACACAAGCTATAATTTAAAGCAAGTCAGGGTGTTTGTATGACCGTGTAAGTTTCAGGATGTTTGAATGAAGTTCCTGTCTGTCTTCCGCCCCTTTCCACACACGGAAGCACAGGGAGGTGATACAATCTGCCTGTGCCTGCATCCTGCCCTACCCACCATATGTTGTACTTGCTCTCGAGAGCTGGTTGTCCCTGAGCAGTGCACACTGAAGAGTCTGACCTGGGAGAAATGTAGATGTGAATAGAAGAAAAAATGTGCTTGTTTTAGTAGGTGTTGCGTTTCTGACATCAGATTTGGGCAGGAGGAAGAAGGGCTAAGCTGGATGATGGTTTTATTGGGGAGTGTTGCTGCCCTGCAGGACACTGTCAGGGAGCTGTGTCTTGGACTCCCTGTGCATTCAGCTGAGCAAACTTGAACTGGTTAGGCACAGCATTTACAAAAGTAGGACAGGCTTAATTTAAATATTTGGTAATTTTTCATTAACATATATATAGAGAAGCCTGAAATGTATACAGCAGACCTTAAGAAACCTGCAGCCAGTGGAAACTACTGGGATTTCCCTATTTTTACACACAGACATTTTTCAGTGAAAGAGGACCTGATTGTATGAGGAAACAGTGAAACGCATTGCAGAGGGTAATGAAGCTGAAAAGTTGGAAGGGGGTGGGGAGAAACTGCTTCTTTCTGGCTCTCATTCTATTAATGTCTTGGTTTTGGTAAGTCCAGCAGGTGTGACAAGGAAGTGATAGCAGCCCATAGATAACAACGAACTGCAGGGCAAACACACTTTGTTACCCATCTCATCCAAAGCTCATTAAATCGATAATCTTAAATCAGCAGCAGTCAAGAGCTGTGATCGGTGTGTGCAAGCCTGGAAAGGCTGCAGCACTTCTAGGGCTGTGGGCCTATAAAAATTCCTAAGTCAAGCCCTTTTCAAACAGCCTTAAAAAAAAACAGAGTTATTTTTCTTCAAAAACACCTACAATACAATTCATAAAAATAAATGGCTGTGGCTTTACTGGTTGAAAGTCAACATCTGTTTGCCTGTGCAGGCAGGGAGAAGTGGTGGTGGTGGCACCTTCATGAGCTGCAGCAAAGCTGTGCTGACCTTGGGGCCATGCAGATGCTCAGAGCAGCGTGGGCTGGGTGCTCAGAGCCACTGAAACCCATCCCACTTCTGCAAAACCCATCAGTTGGTGCAGTATTTATTCACTGTTGCAGGTAGTTGCATTAATGTCATCAGGAACAGCTTTGCAAGGGCTCTCCTGGGCACAGAGCATTCATGAGTTAGCAAGGGGTGGACTGGGTCTTACAAAAGCATGGGTTCTGCTGGAAGAAGCCCCAGAACTTGCTGCCTTTCTTGAGGTGGGATTGTTTTGCTGTGCCCATGCCTCTTGTGGAACACTATCACCCCTTCCCAGGGTGTGCTGATGGGGACACTGGCTCCCTGATAAGGCTTTCTCCTGGCAGGGTGGGGACAGGCTGTTGCATGTGGGAGAGAGGGCTGCTCACAGCCCCCAGCATGGTGGAAAAGGGGTTTGTTCACTTGAACTCACTTTCAGATGCTCCCTGTGCCAGATCCTGAAGAGATAACACCAAGCCCTGTGTCACAGCAACTCATAAGTGTGCCTTTTATGTTGTTGTTGTTCTCCTTTCTTCTTAAGATCCGGCTTAAAAAGCTGAATTTGAATTATCTGATCTATTATGGTGGCATTGGTGCCGTACATGCTATGGACTATGAATGCTCTGTTTTGAAATTTGGGTAATAAAAGACTAATTGTTAAATGTTGTGCAGCTGCCTTAAAAGCCTGGCTTTCACACGATGGGCCTGTTGGAAGTCACAAGACCGTCCCTGTCACTTGCAGACCTCTCTGCTCACCAGCCGAACCTGCACCGCTCTGCGTCTGCGTGGCTTGGCTCAAGTGACTCTGGCTCAGCTCTTGTTGGTTTGATTCATGAAGGATTTAATATGTAATTCCTGGAAAGGGTGTCTCGGAGAGATGCTAATCTCCTGGGTTAGCTTAAAAAAAAAAAAGGAAGGAAAAAAAAAAGGGGGTGAGGAAGCTTAAATTGATTGTAACTATGGCCACAGAAAGAAAAGAAAACAACAATGGTGAGATCAAATCATGGCCTTAGAATAGCTCAAGGGTTTTCTTAAAATGTTTTAGCTGGAGAGGCAAGAGAAATGAGAAGACACCACTCATTTGCTTACAGAGCTGTGGCCCAGCAATATTAAACCTGGCTGAACTTGAAACTTGATGTTCACTTTAAACTCGCTGAAACGTGTGATGCTCCATCCGTGCTGAAGTCCAAGCGAAGCTCGTCCTGCACTCTGCAGAGCCAGGGCTCTATCTGTGTGGTGGGTGAGAGGGATAGTTCTCCATGGCCTAAATATTTTGATAATGACTTCAGTGTCATGGCCCAGAGCTTGGCAATGCTGCTGACCGTGCGAGCTGTGGGCAGCTGTGTGGAAGAGAAAGTTTAGATGAAGGCTTTGAGCCTTTCACCCTCAAGCACATGGTGATCCTTCTTCCTTAGAAAAATCCCTGTCCAGCACCTCTCAGGATTTTATAATTTATTTATTTATTTTCCATTGTACAGTTTCCTTGGAAAGAAATGTCCTTTTTCTCATACTTGGGTGCTGCTGTCTGTCAATCTGAGGTTCTTCTCATGAGTCTTGGGTCAAACTCACCCTTGCTGCTGCACTGTGCAGTTAGGGGTGCCCAGGGGGCTCTTCCTGTGTGTGGCTGTGCTGCCCTTCCACCCACAGAGCTGCCAGCCTCACTCAGCCTGAAATCCTGCTGAAAAGGAATTCAGCTATGAAGAGTAAAGCCACTTTAAAAAAAATAAATAATACAAATATTCAAAATAATGAAAGAATGGGTCAATTTTTAATAAACCTACCTCTTGAAGGTGGTGGGAATGGTGGCACTTGTGGGGGGTGCTGCAACACGGGCACAGGGAGCTGCTGCCTGGCTCAGTGGTGGGGTCTGAGCAACACTCAGCTGCTGGAGATGCTTTGCTCCTGTTGAAGAGCGAATGGTGCAGCTGCATTCAGGAGGGGTGTCTGTGAGTGCTGCCTCTGGGACACTGTGCCCCTGGAGAGGAGCAGAGTGATGCCACTAATGCTGCTGGGGTTGGATTAACTGGCTTCTGTCTCCTCTGGGTTTTATTGACTTGGGTATAGAAAAGCACCTCACTTCAACCCTCTGAATATCTGCTCTTCAAAACAGAATGCTCTTCCCATCCAACACATGGAAATCTTCCTGACATTTTCCCTTCTTGTGCAATTCCCTGGTACCTACCTGTGCTCTTGTCCTTATGGCTCATGTCCTTATTTAACCACAAAAATGTTTGGTATTTCAGTAGGCAGGAGAGCCAGTGAAGGAAGTTGTGCCCCCAGCAACGCCAGATGATGTTGGTGGACCTTAGTGCTTGTGTTTGTGGGCATTGTTGAGTTGCTGGCTGCCCTGCATTTCCCTTGACAACTGCAGACTGCTGTGCTGTCCTCCCTGAGCAGGCTTGTGCAGTGGAGATAGCAAAGGTCAGACCAGTTTTTTGTTTTTCTATAAGCACCTTGCTTATCTGATGCTTTTCTAACCTGGTGTGAAAGGGCTGACAGACAGACATGCACACTAACACTGCCCATCTAAGCCCTGTTCCTTGGCTCTCAGGCATAGTACCCATCCAGCCCCCTGCTGAGCCCTTAGCAACTTCTTGCAATAAATTTCACACCTAGAGAGCTAGGAAACTGAGAAATGGCTGTATGGCCTTGTCCCCCCATTTTAATTTCTTTTTTAATCTTGTGGCACTGACTGAGTGAAGACCAGGGCACGAGTGCTTCATTTGGAGCACTGTGCTCTTCCAGGGGACCAGTGATTTGAAAGATAACTCATGCTTCCAAGCTCTAGGTCTATGTAGGCTGAAGATGTTGCAACCATGTAGATCTTTCCTTTCTTCAAACCTCGCATGGGTTTTTGTTCATCTCCTGCTCGTGCCGGAACCATGAGGTCAGCTCTGTTTCTGTAGGTGGGTTACAGTGTGGCATAGCAGCAAAAGAAGCCTCTTGTCTGCTGCTGGTTTTGGGTGGAAGGTCGTAGGTGTTTTTTGGGAGCCTTTCTGCCCCTTGACTAACGTACTACTGCTGCTTTGGCTTGTTATCTCTCACCCCCTTCTGCTGGGCCGTCGCTGAGCTTTTAAGGGAAGAAAAGGTGTGTGTGCCATGCTTTGGTCACACTTTTTTTTGGCACATCTACATAGCAAAGAGGTCTGTGGCTGTAGCTGGAGCTCTCTGGCAATGTTCCTTTCCTTGCCTCTAGCTTGTAAAGCCAGAGGAAGGTGTTTCTGCATATATATATATATATATGTATTTTAAAACTAACGCTTTTCAACTTATTTCACAAGCCATTTCCACTTCCCCCTAACCCTTGCAAAAGTGTTGCCACAGCTGCCAGAGCAGCAGTGGGTCCAGCCCAGTGTGGTCAGAGCCCTGCCCAACCCAACAGCTCAGGGACAAACCTCTGCATGGGGTGCTGTGTGTACTGGGGGGTGCTGGACCAGGGCTGTGCCAGCCTTACTGCTGTGCCCATTGGTCATCACTCTGTCTGCTGGGTGGTACCGAGGGCTGAATCTAGCAGTTCCAAAAAAAGAACCAACTCAGGCTTCATTTATGGTGACAAACTGAAGAGGCTTTAGGGAGCTTGCTGGGCATTAAATGTGCTTCAACTCCCATTGATTATTTGACAATATTACAAGCACAGGCTCGTGCCTGTCTGTCCTGTGTGTGTTTGTTAATGGAGACAGCTCAGGCAAAGTTCCTCAGAAGTCAGTTAATCATTATGCAGCCCTTGAGAAATACCCAAGCAAGCAGTTGCTTGCATACAAACACAGCAGGAATATGGTGCAAGTGGGGAAGTCAGAACTATCAAGCCCTGAATACAGCATCCACTGAAAGCACTGGGATTTTTACTCTTGTTTTTTTTAACTCAATAGTGTCTCAAGCATCAGCTCTCCTGGCACAGAGAGAAGGCTTACAAGGATGGGAAAAGTAGTTCATACCAAAAATGATATGGCAGACTAGCTGAAGAAGGATTGTGCCTTGGCTTGGGAAGATCCCGTGGGCCTGCAAGCCTGGATGAAGAGGTCAGGGCACTCCTGGTGCAAGGTCTTTTCTTTGTACCAGTGAGTGAGAGTTCAGGCAAGGCTTTTCTCTGCCTCACCTAGAAATTGGCCATGCCTTCAGGAGCAGTCCTGACTGAGGAAGGTCTGACCAATCCAGCCTTCCGGTAATGTTCTTTAAAGGCTTAAAATAGTTCCTGTGTTTGTCACAACCTGGATTTCACAATAGCTCAGAGAGTGAGTCACAGGCAAAGGCTAAAGAGCCTCTTCTGTCACCTGAGCAGACACCTCTCACCCCTTAAATCCTTAAGCTGAGCAGTAGTTTCTCTATGCTGCTGCCTTCTAGGAGTAAACCTGCTCATCCCCTATTCCCTGGTGTTCCCGATGTGTTTGGCAGTAGCATGTTCAGTGCCCATCTTGCTCCGGAGGACTCCAGCAAGATCCTTTGCTTTGTATCCTGCTTGGCTCCTGGCGTGGATTTCTGGAAGTGGTTTACTGGTTAACTTGTATTTGCTGTGTTTTCTTTTGTGGAATGTATATTGCATTCCTGCTGCTGGGCAGACCTGTCAGCCGTGGCCTGTGTGGGGCATTGATCTGCACAAAGGCTGCTAGTGGCCATAAGGGCTTTTCAGGTTTTAAATGCCAGGACTGTCATGAAAATATAGTTCAGCAGCATATTCTGGGCACTAAGCTGGCAGCTGTCTGCTCTGCCTTTATTGGTGCTAATTAGCACTGCAGGGAGAAATTATCGATGGCATTAAAATGCCCAGGAGTGGAGGAGCTGAAAGAGGGAGTTGGATGTGTACTTCTGACTGACCAGCTGTTTGGTCACAGACGGGCATCAAACAGTTTCTGTTCTTGGGATCTTGCCATCTGGGTCATTCTGTTGCTTCTGTCCACAAATTTCAATTGAAAAAATGGGAAACACCACAAATTCCTCAAAGGCTGCACGTTTGGGAGTATGTTACCTGAGAACAGAAGCTCACTCCCCATCTCTGCATTCACTACATGGACTTGGGCTGCATTGGAGATCCTGTAATTAGGTTGGGGTTTGCAGAAGATTTTGGATTTGTTGTTCAAACTGCACATTTTGCAGTATTAAATTTCAAATGATGTGGCTGTCTACAGAAACTCACTGTTGATGAATCAACCTTGTGTGATTTCTTGGTAGTTCTTGGTATTCTTCCTTCCTTCATATCATTGTCTCTTCCTTTAGGGTTTAAAGAAAATTTAAAAAAATCCACCCACCATGACAGAAGTTTTCATTTCCTTTGCTGCAGGGTAAGAGTGTGACCCCAAGTGAAGCTCAAGATAGAGATGAAGTTGCAGAGAGCTGGAAAGAGACCTTTCCTTGCCTCCTGCAGCTTTTGGAGAGTGAGCAGCAGATGCTGCCTCTTCTCAGCCTCTTGCAGTGAGGGCTGTTGTCCAGGCCTACATGTCACAGACTCAGAGATGCTGGTTGCTTCTTCCTAATTGCTAGCTTGGCTTTTTGACGTCAGAGCAGCTTCTGTTTTGCTTTGTGTTAATGTCTTGGGGCAGATTCTGATCTGTTGCACAAAGATAAGCAGAAATCAAGAAAGAGCTTTAAACCCTAAAGCATCATCTCATGCCTGGGATGTCTGAAACCAGTTCCCAGGGCTGGCAACATATGCATTTGGCCTATTTAGGATCCCAGCAAACCTTCCTGGAAGAATATTTCTGTCCTAATACAATGTATGCAGGAAAATACCAGCAGAGAAGCTGCAGGAAATTGCCAGACATGAGCTCCAGAGAGATCACCCAGCGTACTTGGCCAAAATCTGATGCTGCTCATACAAATCTTGTTTGCTGGCTGCTGTGAGGGGCTGTGATGCAGCCATCTGCCTGATGGCAGGCAGCTGCCATTCCCAGGGAGGTTTTTGGGAATATGGCTGTTGCCTGGTGTCAGGGCTGGAGGACAAGCAGATGGAGAGAAAGGGAAAGTGGAGAAATGGGTAGAAGGATCTTGGATTTGCAAAGCTCTTGCCACGTGTTGCTGAGGTCAGTTCAGGAGCACCTGCACCAGTCAGTGTGTGTATCCCCTTGTCCTGTTAGGTAGAAACCCTAGTGTCTGGGTTTGGGCTCAGAGGGGCCATGGACAACTCAGGAGGGGATGAGTTGTCCCATCTGTATGAGTTGGTCCTTTCAAAGGCAGCTGTGTGGGGAAGCCAGCCTCCTCTCCACACTACAGTGAGTCATGCCGGAGGAGATTAGTTTTCCAGAATCTCCTACTGACCTCATGGTCTCAGGTCCCCTTCATGCTTCAGCTTATTCTGCTGTCCCATGGGGCATTTTGATCCCTTCTGGGAAGTTCTGTGAGTGCACTCAGTTGTAGCAGTGACATTACTGCAGAGGCACAGAAAGTACAAGGTTCATGCCTACACCATCCCCTTGGCAGCCCTACCTGCCTGCGTTTGCTGTTCCAAAAGTTCACGTTCTTGCATCATGAGTTCATGATGTCCTGAGCTGACTTCTCCTTGGAGATGGTGGTCTCACTTCTGCTGGTGTGACCGAGTGGTGTGACCTCCCTGTGCTGGCTGGCTTGGGGGGCCATGGGAAAGTGGTGCTCCTCTCCCTTTGGGTGGAAGCCCACCTTGTGCAGCTCATGAGATCCCCTTCCTCCTCCTGCTAGAATGGATGAAGAAATCAAGATAACTGGAGAAATATGCTCGTTGGGACAGTCCAAAGTGGTGGAGAAAGGCAGCAGCTAATTCTGTTGTGGACCTCTTTAGAGACTCAATGTCAGGCAGAGTGATCATGGGCTCATACCTAGAAAGGAAGTGATTGCTGGGTTGCTCACTGGCTAGTCATCAGAGTGATGATGTGAGGTCAGGCTGCCACAGTGAACACATGGGCTGTGGTCGTTCCCCCACCTGGTACTTGCAGTTTGAAAACCATGTCCTTTAGCTCAACACCCAGCACCCCTGGATGCCTTAGCAAGCCTGGGAGGGGATGAGAGGTAGCAGTATGATTGCCAGAGTGGCTCCCCTGAGGCTTGGGGGTGAGGGCAGGCTGGTTCAGACCTTGTAGTGGGAGATGATGCCATGGGGGACTGGGGCACACTCTGCTCCTGGATTTTTTCAGGTGCCTGCAGGGCCTCAGCATCCTGGAAGGGCTGAGCTGGCTGGGGACCCTGCCGGTGGGAAGCGTGTGATGGCTGAACTCCAAGGGAAGCCCCACCTCTTCTCACAATATTTACTTCCCCTCCTTGGACCTCTCCCAACATCGTAAGTGCAGAGCAAACACTGGGGCACTTCTTGCTCCAATTCGGAAGCGCTGAGCTTTTCCCTGTGCCTGCTCTGCTCCGTATCTCCCCCTGCCCCACTCAGTGTGCCCTCCTCTGGGCATCTGGCGGCAAGTGGTAAGAAACAAACCAACCTGAGCAAAAAACCCCAACCCCTAATTTCTTCTGCAACCAGCATGAGCTGCTGCCTTGCATTTGGGCAGCAAGCCCAGCTGGAAATGGGTTTGTCCCCTGTGGTAAAGACAGCTGCCCATGCCAACTCCTGAGAGTGCAGCAAGGATTCAAAACCCAGCAGAGGATCAGGGCTCCCTTATTTTTCCTCCCTTTGTTATATGGTTTTTCTCTCATTCCTCCTCCCTCCCCAGCCTGTTTCTTGGTACACAGTTATGCTATCACCTAAGCTATATAAAACTGCACAGTGGGGCTCGCAGTGTTTATACTGGGAATTAATCCTACTGTAAGCTCCCACAGAGGTTTTCCAAACACAGATATGTAAACTGCAAAGCACTAAGAAAGGTCACAACCAGAGCTTGCCCAGCTCTTCCAGTGAGAACATCCATGGTAGGACTTTCTCCCCTGGGGGTAGGCAGCACTGAGTAGGTGTGGTGGAAGGAAAATGGGTAACAAACTGGAATCATGCCATGGGGCTCTCCTGCCTCAGTGGGGAGCAGAGAAGGTGAGCTATAGGGATTTGTCCTGGCCCTTGATGTGCTGATTCAATGCACTTCTGGGAATGCTGGGGAGCTCCTGAGTCAGCAGCTCCTATCTTACCTCCTCTGCCCAGTGTTACACCTCTCTCACAGCAAAGCCCTGTGTACAGACTGTCTGGCAAACACCCTTCTGGTATTTTGTTGCAAACTTCTAATTTTTGCAGCGGTCTGTGCAAATTGCATTTGCAAAATGCGAACTGGCCCTGGCACTTTTGGGAGAAGCTCATGGACAGTGCTGGTTGGATGATGCTGTAGCTCCATGGGAGCAGCTCCAGTGCTGGTCTGGCACTGCCTGCCCACAGATGTTTGCTTTTAGCCAAGTCTTTCATCAGCTGCCTTTTTGCCCTGTGGGCTGGGGTCACCAGAGGAGTGGGGTGAGGCACCCACAAGCAGAGCAGCCCCTAGGCAGCTGTTGGTGAGCCCTTCCTAGGCAGTGAGAGCCAGTGAGAGGTGTTTGGGGTGGAAGGAGGTCAGCAAACTGCTAACTCAAGGGTACACTCCTGTGCTGCTGTGAGATGTGGCGAGGGAAAGTCAGCAAAAGGTTTCCAACCATTAGGAAAAAGAGGTTTTGATGGCTTTGTAGTTATTTGGTAAATAAGCTGGTTAAAGGGACTGTATAAAACAGAGGGGGTGGCTGGGAGAGTGTGTGTAGTGTTCTCACTGTGATCTGAAGAGCTCACTAACATGCGACACCAGGAATGCCCACAGGTCCTGGGAAATCAAAATGCACCCTTCTTGGTTACCTGCCAGAGAGATGATCCCTACATTTCCCTTGCGTGTTACAGAAAAGTACATTGGTGAGCATAGGGAGTGCAGGGATGTTCAGGGAGGAGATGGTTCACAGCTGTACTGTGAATTTGGCTGGATGGTCTGTGTACTCAGGACTTGTATTAAATGGAGCTGTCACGTATGCTATTAGAAGAGAGCTGCTATACTCTGAGGTTTTCTTGCTTCCATCTTTTGCACGGTACAAACAATAGCAGGCATCATCTTTTCTAAAAGCCTCTTTCTCCCCATGATGGGAAGTGGTGTGGGCATTGGAGACTGGAGGGAGGGAGGAGGATGTTTTGGGCTTGCAAGTTTCCATTCTTGTGTTGTGGCTGGTACCAAGAGTGGGAATTGGAGGAGTGGGAATTGTGCAAGTACTGTGTGCTCCTGGCTGTTGTACTCATGCTGGTTTTGTCTTGCAGGCTAAGAATAAGGAAACTGGTGCCTTAGCAGCTGCCAAAGTCATTGAAACAAAGAGCGAAGATGAACTGGAGGATTACATGGTGGAGATTGAAATACTGGCCACCTGCGACCACCGGCACATCGTCAAGCTGCTGGGAGCATTTTATTGGGATGGCAAGCTCTGGGTAAGAGCCTGTGGCTGTGTGTGAGCTGTGAGTGCATTTCTCACTCTGCAGAGAGGAAATGGCTCGTTTATGGCAAAGCAAAACCTCTGGAGCAGCTTGAAGTGTCGGTGCGAGTTCGAAATTACTCATGCTGTGCTCTACTCGCTGCCTGATCACTGCCTGGATTTTCTCTGCTTGCTTTCGTGGGCAAACTATTTTCTAACTAGAGCTGCTTATAAACAGCCCAGGGAAGATCAAGGGTTCTTCGCTGTGAAGAGAAAACTGGAGTTGTTGGATTTTCTTCCCCATTTGGAGTTTGTAAAGGTAGAAAATGCAGCACCAAAAAGGGCATTTCTTCCCCGTTCAGTCTGTCCTTTGAAAAATCAGATGGGAGGGTAACCCTTGTGTTTTGATTTGTGCTGTGTTCCTGGCTCAGCACCTGCAATGCAGAGGCAAGTGATGGCAAGAGCTCCATTTCCCGTGGCTGTGAAGGCACAGGGACACAAAGTGCAATCCAGCTGGTTAGTGCAATGGATAGTTGTGCTGTGCCTGGAACAGCAGGTTCCTGCATCTCTTTCTCCCAGCCTGGCAGATATATATAATTTTTTTTTTTTTTCCTTGCCTTCTGTTTTCCTTGAGTCCCTGGCAGCAGAGGAAGGTCAGTGTGAAAGGCATCTTTCCTTCTGCCACAGGAAAAGTGCAGGGGCCTGGAGAGGGTGAGGGAGTGAACCCAGGTACACTAGCCTTGTGCTAGACTCAACTGAGCTTGTGTGTATGCAGGTCTTCCTGTGTCGAGACAGTGGAAAGTAGGTGAATATGAGACTTTTCAAATCCATCTTGGGCAGTTTATCTGCTGCTCCGTGTAACTAGTGGCAGTCAGGGGAGGGTCAAAGGGTGTGTTCTGCAGCTCTGTTCCTTTTTCCTTCCTCTTTTTAATGCTTCGGGTACATTTGTG
Source organism: Apus apus (assembly GCF_020740795.1). Lineage (NCBI taxonomy): Eukaryota > Metazoa > Chordata > Aves > Apodiformes > Apodidae > Apus > Apus apus. The sequence goes on along the minus strand of NC_067294.1, from coordinate 10,556,490 downwards.
GTCTGCCAGGGTAATGTTACTAGAGTTTAAAAAAAAAAAAAAAAAAAAAAAAAAATCTCAGCTTTTGAGACTTGCCTTGCTGCAGCTGAGGCCAGCGTGGGAGTTGAGCCCCAGGGCTGTCATTGGAATAACACAATCCATGTCCAGTTCATGCCTGGGTTAAGCAATGCTGGAGAGGTGCTGTTTTGCTGGGCAACGTGTGCTTATTCAGCAAGTGCCTTTTGCAATGTCAGCATGGGTCAGTGTCCCTTCTTATTTAAAAGTCCATCAATGAAGCCCCCAAATTCTCTGTGACACCCTGCTCAGGGGGCTGTGGGGCCCAGAGCTTCCTCCTGTGCATCTTCCTGCTCAAGGCAGCCGCGTTGCAAGTTGTCCAGAGACCTGGTATTTGGATGGCTGCTGACTGTGATGCTGAGCCCAGGGTACATTAAAGAGCAAAGTAAATATGTACCCTTCTAAGGAAGTGAAAGGCAAACATCTCTCCTAGGAGGGGACTCGGGATTTGGATGGATTACAACTGCAGCAAAACTAATCTCTGCAAAATTAAAAAGGCAAACATACACCAGCTTGGGTGAGAGATGAGGCCAGTTTATATTCTACCCTGTTCTGCAGTTTTTACCTCTCTGCTCTGGGCCTGTTCTGTCTGAATTTTACAAGTTGGCCTTGCTCTCTTTCTCTAAAATGCCAGCCCCTTCCACCTCCTGCCTGCAATAGGAAGCTTTGCTTTCCTTCCTGTAGGGAAAATGGATTGCAGAGCTCCTCAGCTCTGCTTTTGTCTAAGAAGTGCTTTGTAATGTCATATGCTTGCCGACCTACTAAAATTAAACAGCCTCTTTTGAAGCAACTGGAACAAGAGCCTCCTGTATGAGGCTCTCCCGTGAGGGCAGACGTTACAGCCCTGTCCATTGTTCTGGGAGAAGGATCATTCTCTTTATTTAAGTATTTAAGTGGCATTTGCATTTCATTGTTCAGGTACTTCTTAATAATGCTCTAGTGTTTTTCTGGCTTTGAGAGAAGTAAATAAGCCAGCCTGTTATACTTCTGGAAGGCCTCTAGTCGCTACCAGGTTCTCCCTAAAGTCAAAGGTTTCCACTTCTCAGGCACCAGCACTACTGGGGAAAATTTGCATCCAAATATGAACACTGGATTTCATTGTCTTGTTCCCATCCCTGTTTCTGTGCAGTTGTTTCAGCCAGCTTTTTTCTGGACCATTTGCAAATGATCCACTTGCATGATGGGTGCATGGACTCTGCTGTGCTTTTGGCTTGAAGTGGCTCCGGCTTTGGGTAAAAGCGCAGCGGGTGCGTGTCTGGTGGGTGCTCCACTGTGGTTTGCTTGTCCTCACAGCCTGGCATGGGAAGACAATGTTCAAAGTGAGAAAGGGGCAGAAGTAGGAGCAGACAGACAGGCTGGCAAGGGGTCCAGACTGCCCAACCTCCTGGATGGCAGGAACTCTTTGGCTCTGAATAATTTACGGCTCAGTCAGTGCCACAAGCAGTCTCAGCCGACGGCGCTGAGAGGGGCTCGGCACTGAGAAGGGCTCTTGCTAAATCAGTCTGTTGACTGTTCCCTGACTCTTGAACTAACAAGGAAAATATGTGAGGAAACCTGGCCTCCAGTGGTGGCTGCTGCTGCAGAGGTTCTTTGTCCCCCCAGGCTGCATTAGGTCCCTATTGCTTCTCTGTCAGGGTGTGGGCTTTGCGCCTCAGTAACCAGAAGGTGACATGCAATATTGTTGGAGAACAAAACCTCTCTGTGCTAAGGGAAGTGGCTTATCCTACAGCAGCTTTGTTAAGATTCATAGCACTGAAATGAAAGCATAAACCAGCAAATTCCTCTTGCTTTTATACCTGGCCAGCACCAAGCTGAAAGAGAAGAGCCCCACTTCTCATGTGCAACAGAGCAGAAGCCCTCTGTGAAGCACAGGCAGGGGCCTGGAACACTTCAGTGAGTTCCCAGGAATACAGCTGATGAGATGACAGCATCCAGAGTGAACTTCCTTGGCATATAAAAACAGTGCAGAGGTGGTATACCCTCACCAACAGTTGTTATCTCATTCCATTCAACCCCATCTTCTTTTCTTTGCTCATGGCAGAGGCCAAGCAGTCCTAGTGCCAGTTGGAAACAGCTCAGGGAGACTTGCAAAGCTGCAGTGGCAGGAGCTTTCATGATTTTATTTTTATTATAAGCCCTGTGGCATTTGATGTTCTTTTGCATAAATCCCAGCTGCTGGAAATGGGGGCACCAAATGAAAGCTGAGAATCTCATGCTATTAAAAAAAAAAAAAAAAGAGTCTGGTTTGAGTCCTTGTGGCTGGGCCACATTTTAGTCTTTATTTTCTGAAGTGCAATGTAGGACCTGGAAGCACAAAGGCAAATCCCCCCCACCCAATATACATACAACTTTAAAAACAGGCTTTTAAAAGCTATTTTGTGACTGAGGAATGGGACTAAGGTATGGGGTTTGAATTCTTAGAATCAATAGTGCTGAATTGGCACTGATGATTATTAGGTTGTGGGAAAGAAAAACAACAGATCTCGTGTGTTGTGTCCCTCTTGAGGGTTGTATGGTTTGGTTTTTTTCCCCTTTCAAAACAACACAAAAAGACAGAGACCTCAAAGGAAGGGAGGAACTTTTGATCTCCTGCTTCTGAGTATCGTTGCTGCTTCCAAGTGTCTCCTCTCACAGACAGAGGAGGGATAAGATGACCAGGGAGTAGAGTCTTGTTTGGAGTAATGAACTTTGACTTTCCTGTGGGAAAAGTCTGTTCCTAGGGGATGGTGGGTGACTCTGCCAGACAACCCAACACACTCCAGCAGCTGATCCTGGAGCAAGGCAGGAAACCTGGTCTCCTTCCTGCAGGAGCCTGTCAAGATGCTGAAGCATCAAGTCTGTGGGGTTCTCTGGAAATTATCTGAAATGTAAGTTGGCCCCAGGTATTTAATTGCAGGACTCTGCCAGGGGTAGTACAACTCTTCTAGCGAAGTACTGGGGAATTCTTTTCCCCCCTCCCTCCTTTTCTCTAAACCCTGGTTGCTATAGCAAACGCACTTTTGAATAAACAGACATTTCCTGGAGATGAAAGCAAAAAACAGGCAGGTAACCCTGCCTTGCCAGAGCATTTTGGGGATGGTTAATTTAATCAGCTCAGGGTTTCTTCTCAGTGGCCTGCTGAGTGGGTATGTAACTCATCTAGTTTGCAGAGAGACATCAACTTTGTAGCTAGTCTTTGTACTTCCCTTAAAAAAGCATTTTGCATTTTCTGTGGGCAGGCCCTGACCTGTTTAGCCAAGGGACTTTTTGGATTGCTACCCCTTTGATATAGATGTTTACTGGAGATTTGGGCATTCTTGAAAATCCTGTATCATAAAGAAATGTTAATTATCCTAGGCACTAAACTGCTGGGCTATGTAAAGCATCTGCAGCTTTTATTTCTCTTAAGTTGGAAATACCTTTTCTTTAAAATAAACAAAAAAGAAAGTTGATAACAGTATCAGATTGCCTAAGGTGTTCCTTGGTGAAGGGAGGTTATTGCACCTTGCAGGGACATCCTGCAGGATGAGCAGCCTGAGCAGTAGCAGGATGCCTTGGGGGACCCCTTCACACAAACTCTGTACCAGACCAGAGCTCTCCAGGCTTCTCCCATCAGTCCCTGAGGAATCTGAGGGCTATTTGGTTCCTTTAAAATTTCACTTGGCAGGCGATTTGCAGTCTAAACTGGCCTTTCCTGCTTGTCCTTGTGCTCCTGAAGCTTTGTACCAAACATTCCCCCAAAGTGCTGGCACGGTTGTTTGCAGCTTGTGAGTGTGGAACTGTGAGTAGTGCTTGAGCACAGCGAAGCAGAGAGCCAGAAAAACCAAGTGATCCCAAACCTGTGAACTTCATTAAATAGCTGCCCAACCTCCTAGAGGAACAAGTCTTTCCTTTTCCTTCCTCCTTTCCCTAACTGCAGAACCTGAAATCCATAGCAGACCTGGCTGCACGGAGTCCCAAGCCCCAGGAGCCCACAGCAATGCTCTGCTGCGGCAGGGCTGGGCTCTGGTACCACAAGTTGCTGCAGGAGAAGCCCTGTTGGGCAAATCAGCATGGGGCTGCTGTCTCCTGGACTGGTTTCTAAGTTCCTACCGGTCCAGAATCTGGGCAGAACTGCAAAACAACCCCAGTAACTTCTGCAGGGTGTGTAGGCAAGGAGCAGATGTGTGCAGACATCTGTAGACATCGGGACAGGGCATCAGTGTGCCCCAGGAGGCTGGGAGTGTGGCAGGGATATCACTGTGACCCCTCCCTGTCCTTAGGGTCAGCTGGATGCACATAATCTTGGAGGGGAAGGAAACTGGAAAAAGTGATGTAGCCCAGTGTTTTCTTTGATACTTCCCTGGGTTCCTTAGGTCAGCAGTTTGCTGCTTGGAGTAGCATAGTTGACCCAAGTGTTGCTGGTCATTGCTGCTCTGACCTTGGCACTGTGTCTCCACCAGCTCATCTACAGAGCAGGTGTCTTTGTGTCACCTCCCTCTGGTCCCTGACACCCCCTGTCTGCCTGCAAAGCAGTGAGGTTTCTATCTGCCTCGTCCTTATGCAAGTTTTTTTACTGCCTCTCCCAGAGACATGGAGGTCTAAGTCATCTTCTGTAAAGCTGGGCAGCAGGTTGCATGGAACCAACATACCTGCTCTGTCTTTTGAATGTGAGATATAGCATTCAGACTCCTGACAAGTCACTGGAAATCCTGTTGGGAGTAAAGCTGGGGCTTTCCCATAAAGCAGAGATGGAAACAGAGTGATTTTGATCAACCACCATCAACAACTTATGCAGCAGATATTTTACCAGAGCTCAGCCAACTTCAAGAGTGCTTCTACAGGTAGCAATGTGACAACACAAACTAGAATAGAAGCCTTTGTCTACCATCCTTTATGCAGGATAACGTTACAAGAAAAGGTTACTGAAGCAATAATAATGCTTGTGATTACATACCCTTGTCATCTATACACAGTGGAATGCTTTTATAAAAGAGACCTGGTGTCATTATTCTGGTTATTAGAAGGGGAGCAGAGACACAGACAAGAATTTGCCTAAAGTCTACCCAGCAGGTAAATGGTACTTGGGAATAAGTCTTATGTGCTGAATCCCAGTCCAGAGTTATAACCATAAGGCCATAGTTTTATGAAGAGAAAGCAGCAGACAAGAAGCCTATAGGCAAATCAGTTTTCAAAGCACTTTAAAACTTTGTTTAGAAATGAATCCCAATAAGCCACATTCCCACTTGGCTGGCTTACCAAGGGAAATGCTAAGGAACAATGTTTGCATATAAATTAATATTTATGAGCTACCTGTGTATAGGAGACAGTGCCTTGAAACCTAGCTTCAGCCTGTGCTCTGGAACAAGTGACAGATTGTAGGTTTAGACTTCTTTATTTCAGTTATAGCCTGAAAGTTGTCATTTGGGAGGGAGGGGTGGCCTTTTGCAGACCTTATGGCTTGGGGTGGTTTCCATTGACTTCAAAGCCCTCACTGAAACAGTTAAGTAGCACTACTGTAGTGTTGTGTGATGAACCCAGACACCTTGTGTTGTGAATTTGGGGATCATCAGAACAAATAATTGTTTCTAGGAGTGGAAATCTCGTAAAGTCCTTTGCCATCTCTTCAGCAAGTTGTCCTCCTGGCCGAGGCAAAGCTTTGAGGCTGTTTTGGAACTGCTGGCTGTTAATAAAAGACATCAGGAAACTTGTCCTGGGTCAAACTCCAGCTCTCACTGTGAGTTCTACGCTTCTGAAATGCATTGTCTATTTTAGCTGCTGGCAGCAACTCGGGGCGCTTGAGGTTGGTGAATCTTCCCACTGAAGAAGTAACTTTTTCTTTTTCGATGTTTATTTTAAAGGATTTTATACATTTTTCTGCCCATCCAATAACAAATGCCCTGGGTGAAATGAGCAGCCTCTAAGTGTTGATTAACTTGGTGAGAGAAGGGGGATCCCAGTCACAGCTCTTTAAAGAGCAAAGGTTGTGCCCTGTGCCCGGGCAGAGAGCCATCTCCTGGGTGTTTTTCTGGTTTCTATAGCAAAGGAGAGCACTGGCCTTTCTCCCGCCATCCCTGCTCTGCTGAGCCTGAGACTGGGAGCCCTGGGTGCAGTTGGAGCCATGGTCTGGCTCCTGAAGGGAGAGCTTGTGAACCATCCTATGTGTGTTGCAATTAACCCTTCCTGAAGCACTCAGCATCCCGGGTACCACCACCTGGTGGTGGCCATGCTGACCCTTGCTGGTCTGCATCTCCTAGCTCTTTGCATTTGCTGGCCATGGATGGTCCTGCATTCTCGTCCCTCTGGGATACAGGTTAGCAAGTCAGGATGGTGAATTCAAAGGGGTCAGATATCAGCCCTTGTTAGAAGGAACTCAATGCCCTGTGTGATTCTGGTAGGGGGAGGGATGCTTTTTGCAACATCAAAACTGTTTGGTTAAACTACACTTTTTTATTTGTACTGCCAAAATTTCAATAGGAATGGGAATATTTCTGCCCACCTGTGTTTGGGGGAGTAGTTCAAGGAAATATTTTGTCATTGCAGAAGGATTTAGATGTGAAAAATTCATTTCTGGTCTCCCTGTGATCAGCAGGGAGCTCTGCATTTCAAGAGAAGTACACGGTGTTGTCTGACTGTGTTCTCAAGGAAGTTTCCCTGCTCTGAAACTCCAGCAGCCCTGGGTTTCCTCACTTGTTGCCCTGCATCTTCTTTCCCACACTGGTTATGGGGACAGACCTTTTTTTAATTATTTTTTTTTATTTCAAATATTTTTCTCTGTAGGTTATTTTGTTCAGAGAAGGAGGGAGAAAAGGTTTATTATATTTAAAGTCTGTGAATAGTGTCCTTGTCTGTAAGGGAAAATTGGCAAGCTTGGAGCACTCTTTTACAGAGAGCTAATTATTTTGCTTCCACCTACAGCATACTTGCCATGTCAGACAAGCTGTTGACATTTGTGCTCTGCTGTGGCAGCAAAGAGGCTTCTGGTGGCTTCTGTATTGTTTCATGGCCTCTGCAGTCTGTGCTGAGGGCTGATGGCAGCTGGAGGGGAGCGGGGAGCATGGAGCTGGTGGCTTTTGTAGGCGCTGGTGGTTCTTGGGATGTTTGTCCCCTCTTGTGTTGGTGGCACACTGCCTGTGGGGCTCCAGAGGAAGGCAGGGAGGGACAGCACGTGTCCTTGGTGCAGAGCAGGCTGCTGCAACGGCTTGTCCTGTGTTCAGCCTCCAGCAAATAGGCAGAGCAGCTCAGACTTGCTTTGAGTCAGTCCATCTGGTTTACGAGCAACACTGGCATAATCTGTTCCCTGCTTTTTTCCAGCCCTTTGGCACATGTTGGGTGAAAAGCATTGAGCAGGAGGGTGGTAGGGAAAGTGCCAAGTTAAGTGGGTGCAGGAATGCAATCCACCTCCTCCCTCCACTCCATAATGTAAACTTAATCCTTGGACTTCAGTCAGAGCAGGGCAGGCTGGCTGAGATAACGGTGAGATTCGACACAAAACTTCTACCAGTCAGCACAGCCCTTGGTTTTTAAAGGAGAGAGTCGACCTGACCCAGTGGTGTTTAAAAACCAAGGTGGTGCTCCCCAAAACCAGCCCCTGTGGTCCTTCAAGACCCTATGCTATGGTGGAAAAAGAGGAGCTGATCCAGCATTGCTTGTCTCGCCTCCACTTGCAGCCAGCAGGACAGCATAGCTTGGCTCTTCACCACCAGAACTTGGGGGCAGATGTCAAACAGAGGGAACAAAGGACGTGCCCCTTGACCGTGACTAAATGCAGTTTCTGTGCCTAAATATATCGCTGCGTTCTTTCCATCAGTGAGGAACAGCTCTGTCCTCTGGGGTTTGTGTCACTCAGAAGCTGAAGCCCCCTTCTCAGCCCTTGGAGGTAGAAGTGTGTCCAGAGTTTTTGCTGGAGATGTGAGGATGGGCTCAGTCCATCAGCCCCAGAGATGTGATAGGCTTGGAGTGACAGGGGACAGAGCCACAAGGGGTGGCTATTCACCCTGTGCCTGGGTGTTCAGGGGCACCAAGTGTGGGTGGAAGCCTTGACAGACACATGGGGCTGGATTCAAGATGTTCATGGGGAGAGCATCAGCCTCTCTGTGTGTCCAGGCCATAGCTGGGCTGCAGAGGCAGTGCCGGTGTCCCAGGATATGCATGGAAGTTGTTGCCTGTGTCCCAGGTGGTTGGTCTGCATGCAGGACTGGACTCTGTTTCTGTGCCTCTGGCACACAGTGGTCTCAGAATGGAGCTTGAGGTCCAGATCTGTCATTTATCTGGGCAGATTTTGGACAAATGGCCACCTATATTCTTTGTGTTGCACTTTGTATTCACTGCAGCCAGGTTTCTGGAGCGGGGGCATCCTCTCTACAGGTTTTGTGCAGATCTTGGCCCCCCCTCGAGATGTTCCTGATCTTGTCCAAGTTCTCTCAGTGCTACAGTAACATACAGAGCCAGTGATCCAAGCTAACTGTTGCCTCTGTCCTTTATTTTTCACAGTGTGTGTATTATGGGGCTGAGCAGTAGTGTGGGATGGCCACCAGCAAGCTGCTGGGTGACTTTGTGTTGATGAACTGGATGGGGAAGCTGGTGCTCAGCAACTGATGGATGACCATCACTGGCAACAGGACAGGAAACTTTCTGCTCTTCCAGAACCAGGACTGAGGTCTGCAGAAAGATGCTTTCCTGGAATTGTTCAGTCTCCTTTGCCTCTGCATCAAGACCAAAAGCCCTAGAGACTGTCCGGGCCCTCAGCTTCCCACTGCTCCTGCAGGGCTCGGGATGGAGCCCGTCTAGTCCGTGGTGCATGATCCAAATGCTGGGAGGAGAGACCTGCCTTGCCATGACTTCTTCATACCCTGTCTCAGATGGAGAGGTCTAGACCATTTCCTGTGGTGCTGGCGAGTCACCCAGTGCTACGGGTGCCAGCGCCGGTGTGGGCTGTGTGGGGGGCCTCCAGCAACCCCGCTCCTGCCCGGGGCTCCATCTGCTGAAGGGAGACTCTGTCCCCCTCCAAGGCCAGGAAATGTTCTGGGTGGGTTGGAGGTGCACACAGAGGGTACTGTTCCCAAGGTGGGCTCCTCCTGCACTGCCAAGGGGGGTGTGAGTTCCCGTGTGCTGCTCCGCAGGGTAGAGGAAGGGCAGGAACGCTGCGGCTCCGTTTCCCAGGGCGGAAGGGAGGCACCAGCTTTTGGGGCTGGGGGTCTGCGGGAGGAACCGAGCTGTGTGTCCCTGTTTGTGCCCCATGGAGGGGCAGTGCGGGGGCTGGGGAGGGAAGGGCTCTGCAGCTGCACAGGCAGCGGGTGTTGCTCAACGTGTCTGTGGAAATCCAGGCGGTGGTGCAGGCCTTGTGGTTTTCGCCCGAGGTGACGCTGCCTGCGAGTGCTGCCTTGGCTGCCTTCTCGCCTCCCAGCCACCGGTTTCGCTGCGGTGGGGAGAGGATCCTGACTTCCCCCTTTGGGCAATCCCCTTACAGCAAAGCAGGTCTGGCCATCTTGCTGTGGCCTAAAAAGCAGCTTCGTAGAAGTCACCATGAGGGGTTTATTTCCCCTTTTCCTCCCGTACCCCAGAACAAGAGGGGTCCTTTCACTCCTCCAAGCTGGGGCTCATCATGGGAAGTGTTGTCCATTGCCTTGATGGGCTGGGAGGAAGGGTGAGGTTGTGGCCCTGCTAGCTGAGCAGATGGGCCCAGCGGGCAGGGAGGCAGTGGGCTTAAACAAGGACAGGGGGGATGCCAGCACAGCACCCAAGGGGCTGTTGAGGGTTTGTAGGTGAGAGTCCCCGTTACTTGTTCTGCACCATCGTCCTCAACCACCCTTTATGTCTGGCAGCTCATCTCTCTCTGCAGCACCAGGGGTGCTGACAGGCAGCCAGGGCCCCCAGTTCACTCAGGCTCCTTTTTCTGTCCCTTTGTTGCTTTTTTGCTGAATGTGAAGGATTTCTGCCTCCCCCCACGTCACTGCACTGCCTCTGAATCACAGGAGCAGTTGCTGTTTGCTGCTTTTCTTCTGCTCTTCCTGTAGGCGGGTGGGCGATGCCGGGAAAGCCCTGCTCTCCTCGCTGCTGTACCCACACAGGCACCTCTGCCCCAGCTCCTGCCTCCTGCCCCTCCCTGCTGGCTCTGTGCGTGGGGCCCAAGGGACCTGCCGCTCTCCTCCTGCTGTGCTCTGCCTGCAACGGCAGCTCTTCATGGGAAAGGACCAAAACCTCTGATGGGGAGCGTGGCTGAGGCCAGCTGTGGCACACCCTGTTCCTTCTCCATGCCCTACTTGAACTTGGAGAACTCAGAGTTGGAAGTGACCACTGCTAATGACAGCATCCCCCTCAGGATCTTTGTGCCAACTCAGCATCCTGGAGAGTGGGGAGGTGGAGCAGGCACGATGGTGGGCAAGGAGGCAACCTGGAAAGCATTTCCCTTCAACAGCTCGGTCTATAAATGGAGCAGAGTTTACTTTACCACATTTGCTTCTCTGATCTCCCCTGTCCCTCCATGCCAATACAAGGGTGCTTTCTGCTGTAGGTGACAAGGATGCCTCTAAGTTGCCCCACGTATGTGGCAGAGCTACGAGGCTGCATGTGGGCGATGGAGGCTGCAGCAGCAGGATGCTGTGGGTTATCTTCTCCCCGGTGGTGGGCAGCTGCTTAAACAAACAAAATGAAAGCCTCTGCTGCAGATTAGGAGAGGAAATTGCTGAAGTACTTCAGTTTTGAAACAGTTTCTGGGCCAGGCAGGATGGATCTGAGGGCAGATGGATCCTGGGGACACGGGCAACCTCTGTGCCCTCTGATGCTCAGGGATTAGTGGGAAGGGAGGTGGCTGGGTGGTTATGGCATGCCCTCATGTAGTAATGGCCTGGGTGCTCTGGAGCACCACGGTGACTCCAAAAGCAAGCGGGCTATTCAACGTGCAACTGCAAAAGCAACAAGGTCACAGGAAGAGCCTGAAGGCACCCGCTACCTCCAGTGACTTGAGAGCCATTGGGCTGCCAGCCAAGGGCTTCTCTGTCCTAACGGGACCTGCTGGCCTCCCAGTGCTCATGGGAAAGCCTGGCTGCCCAGGGCCAGCACTGCTGAGATGAGCTGCCCCTAACTTTCCCAGCTGATGGCTTTTTTTACCCCCCACCTCTCTCCCTTTCTGACTGGAAGAGGCATTTTGCCAGCCCTGCTGCAGAGGGAACAGTTGTGGGCCCCTGCCCTCTGGCATGCCAATCAGATGAGTAAGAGTTGGGCTGAGGGTGTGTCTTCCCCTCTTAATTGGGCTTCCATTGCAAACCTCAGTTCAGGGACATCAGCTGTTCCACCCTTGGCGACTGTGCAGTGTTTGGTAAAAATACCTTTCAAGATAAGATTTTTTATTCTTCTTTGTGTGTGTGTGTTTTGTTTGGTTTTTGGGGGTTTTTTAATGTTGAAAGTTCTAAGAGCTTGAGCACACCCAGGAGGTAGGACCGGGCCTGCCCAAGGTGGGAGGAGTAATCAGAACTTCAGTACATGGCCAGGAGGTGCCACTTCTGGTTTGTCAGACCCAGAAACTGCACTGGGCTGTGATGCATCCTTGCTTTGTTTTCTGGGCTGGTCACCCTCTGGCCCTTGTCTGCTGTAAGGTGCTGGAGGGATTCTCCTGCAGTGTCCATATCTGCTGTCCTGAGCTGCAAAGCCATATCATGCTTTTTCATAATGTGTGGTGCCTCTTGATCTGGTACAACTTGAAGACCTGCGTATTTAAGAGCTCTTAATTTAAGCCATAGCTGTTTCATACATATGTATGTATATTTATTCACCTGGGCAACCCCAGGCTCACTGGACCCTGTTTCCCCTCCTCCCAGGCAATCATGTATTACTTGAGCAGCCCAGAAAAGGGCCCCAGTCCCCTCTGCATGCCCCGTTCCCACTTGGACTATAAAAGGTTTCCAGGTCTTGCTGTGCCTGAAGGCAAGATTAGAATGAGCCACAGGAAAAATCAAGGTCACCAGCAAAGCTCTTTAACTTGAGTGGACTTTTGCTTTCAAATTTAAATTTCATTTTGCCTGAGCAGAAATTTCTTGAAAGGGAAAGACTGTGGCTTCTGCATGCAGATGTCATTCTGCTTCATTAAAGGAACAAGAGAAAAGGGCTCATTTAATTTTTCTTAAATAACAGTGCTCAAATTGTGGTCCAGAGGTTTGAGAGGCAGTGAGAGTGGGTTCTAGAAGCCAGTTGCCCAAATCTGTTCCTGTGTGTGCAGCTCACGTGTCCCTGTTGAGCTGTGAAGGAGCCCAGCATGTTTGCTGGGTCTTTTGGCCGTGGTGTTGGAGCTGAGACCTCGGGGCTCTGGCTGTGCTGGGAGGCTGACAGCTCAGTGGTGGCAGCTGCCATGCCAGGTGTGGTTGCAGCTACCTGTGGACTGAAAACAAAAATGCCAATAGTTCATAATCCCTAGGATTTATAACAGTTTTGAGGGGGCAGCAGGAAGCAGAGCTCTGGTTGCTGCAGTGTGTGTCCCCCGGGAGCCCAGTGCAGTAGAGGGGCTGGGCAGCTTTTGGCAAGGAAGTCCCTGGATTTCTTGTGTGGAGGAAATTGTTATAAACAGGATGTTTGCTCCAGCCCTGTTCGAGACTGCTTGCTGCAGACCCTGCAGAAGGTGCTCAGAGCCCCCTTGCCCTGACCCTGGGTGAGGAGGAGGTCTGGGTGCTCCCCCTGTCTCTAATGGATGTGAAGACACCACTTTCAGGATGTCAGCATTGAAGCAGAGACCCCCACACGTGTCATACCTTTGGTTCACAAGACTGCAGGAGCTTTTTTTGGGACTGGGTGTGTGAAACTTCTGTTATGTGGTGCTGCTGTGGCTCCACAGAGAGCCCTGTGCTGGGTCCCAGGTCTTGCAGGTCACAAGGGGGTTGCTGGGGCCAGCCGAGCATGGTACAGGCAGCAGCCTGGTGCAGCACTCAGACTGTCACTGTCACTAGAGTGGTTACTGCTCCAGCTGTGGTTGGGACAGCCCATGTATCAAAGCACATGGAAACAGTCCGAAGCAGAGATGGACCCTAAGTAGCCCTTGGGTCCATCACCAGCCTCCTGGGTGCACAGATACACAGGCTCTTGTCAACAATTCTTTTCTAAAATCCTCCCAACTCGTTCCTCATCATAGTCAGAGCACAGGCTGCCCACTTTGGGATGTCAGTAACTGTCTGACCGTCCCCCACCCCACTGTGGGCCTGGGAATGGTGCCTGTGCAGCCTCCGCTCTCCATGAGCTTCCTGCACCCTCCAGCTCACACAGGGACATCTGTGTGCTGCTGCCACCGGGCCTGCCTTCCTACCTTCTTCAATGGTAAAATGTTTTTCAGGCTGGCCCTGCTCCTGGAAGGAAGTGTGCATGGTGAATGAGGTCTGGGATTGCCAGTTGCATTTATTTAAATCTGGTTTTCTGGGCTGAAATGAGCCCATTAGTTTTTTGGATGTTCAGACTATCTGGCCACACCCGACATTATTTTTTGGCAACTCTGCCCTTGTTGAAAATGCATATTTTTAAGTTTTCCATATTTCCCTTATTCCCAGTGCCTGGCTTGCAGCCTGCTGTGCCTGCATAAACATACACGGTCATGCTGGTTCAGACGGGCTGATTTCTAACTTTCTCATTGCTAGACTGCAAACCCAAATGAAACTTGGTGAGGTTAGATACATCCCACACAGATCCAGAGTAGAGTGTGCTGTGCTTGGCCCTTCCCCATTTAAAAGCTCATTGTGTGTAACCAGAGCACATTTTGGCTGTGCCCCTGATAGGAAACCTCAGCACTACATCTGCCTTGGGCAGTGGGAACCACGCTGGGTTCCCAAGGCTCTGGTGGCTGTGGCTGTCACCCAGCCAGCTGCCTTCTGTGTCAACCCCCTCAAAATTAAAATTATGTTTCTCGTTCTGCAGGCTGTGTAAGAGGAGCTGTGTGAGATGCCAGGGAACTTCATGTAGTTGGGACATACAGAGGCAAACGCTGCAAAGCTGCTTGCTGAGCTTCAGTAATGAAAGCACCCGGCTCTCCTGGATGGCAAGGGCCATGTTAGCAGCTGACTGGGACTGAGTTGTTTGACATTTTGGGACTGTTTAGATTCAAGAGCTGAGCCTGGTAGCAGAGACAAGCTTTTCATCAGACCTTCTCTACTGATTGAACATAAAGGAGGCTGTTGCTTGAGCCTGGAGACCTCCCCCTTTGGTTAGGTGAGTTCCTGAGGCACCTGCTTTGGCAGGAACAGGCAAGGATTGTTCATGAGAGACAAACAAAACCTGGGCTGTGATTCAGTGATGAGACAGACTCGTTTGTGCAGGCAGGTTATCTGCCAGCCAGAGCACAGTGTAAGGCTGCAGTATTCAGGGATCAGGGATGTTGGATCAGGTCTACACTGTCCTTCTGCAGGCCCTGGGCTCCAGTACTGCAGCCCGTGGTTGCCCGCTCTTGGCTTGTCTGGGCTAGTGACAGGTTGGATGGCCTGGCAGAGGGCAGGTGCCACAGGTGGGATCGTTGTACAATTGTGTGGAGATTCCATCCCCAGGCTGGCTGTGCCAGCAGGGCCCTGCGTGTCTGCTCAGCCTCGCAGAGCAAGGGGAAACCCTTGCCCTCCCGCTGGGCAGGTTGGCTTTGACTTGGCAGGTTGGCTTTGGTATGGGGCTTGTTTGGGGTTTGCTTCTGGCACTTTGGTGTCTATAGAGATCAGGAAGGGCTGGTATCTGCTGATGGTGTTAGTCTGCTCTGATGAACATGATGAGGAACAGTATAAAAATAATTGTTTGAAACGATCCTGATTGTTTATTTTCCCAGCATTGTCTCCCCTCTGACTCTTGGACCTGGGCACATTCTTGCAGAGCAATTCAAGGTTTGCTGAATCCCAGCACCTGATCCTTCTCCCCCTTCTCTAAAACAAAGAATTTTTGACTTCTACCTTGGTCCAGGTCCATAATAACATTTCCCTTTTCTACATATAGGAAATGCAGGGCAAAAGGGTAGGATGTGGCTCTCCTGGAGCTGCAGGATTAAACCATGGGAAAGAAGGAGCTTGAACCTTCTCCCCTCAGCTCCTGGTCCAGTACTTAGGGCAGTGTTTCATAACATGACCTCCACTTGAAGGGCTTAGAGAGCTGTGCTGGTAAACACTGCCTCAGTCCTTGTCCTCAAAATAAACTCTGGCATTTCACCTCTCCAGTATGTTGCCCTGTGTTGCCTCAACAAGGAGAAGAAGAGCTTGTTGGGGAGGTGAAGCAGCTCTTGTCCCTCATAACCCCTGGCTGCTTGAAATTGTAATCTGTTTATCTGAGCAGCAGCATCTGCCCTGAAGGGGAGCAGGGAGCTGTGGCTGGAACTGAGGCCCCCTGGGAACAGCGCTGGCTGAGCCTGTGCAGCAGTGAGGGGGAACAGGGCCCTCATTCCCAAATTGCCAAAGAAAAGCCCACCCTGTGGATGCTGCCCACCAAGAGGGGGAGCAGAAGGACCAGGTGGGTGGGTGTGGGGTTCACTGTCAGGACTTTGTGCACGTCCCTGGGAGAAAAACAGCATCAATCTGGTCAATGTAGCCAACCTCTGTATTCACTTATTTTCCCCTCAAGTTGCTCAGAATCAAGAGAGCAATGAACTACTGAGCAATGTGACGGGAAAAAAAAAAAAAGGGTAGAAAAAAATTAAAGACCCAACAGCCCTCCCCATCTCTCAACTGCCAAAGAAAATCCTGCCTGATTTCTCCCAGCCACGTCAGCTCCCAGCTATGACAGCTATCTCATCCTGTTGGCAAGGCTGCTCTCTGGAGCAGCCCTCACTCCAAAATGCAATGGGGAAAGATGTAAACAGAGAGGAAGCAGGAGCTGAAGCTGCTTGCTCGGGGTGGGCGTCCAGGTATGGGGCGTGAGGCCAAGCACAACTGCTGGGGATGTCACAGCAAGGGGGATGCTCCCTCCCAAACAGCTGCTGTGAGCAGGATCTGTCCCTGGGTTGATGGTTCGTGCTGGGGATACCTGGGGGCTGTGTCCTGGCAAGTACGGAAGCCTCTGCATCCCCAAAAGGGCAGCTTTGCCAGGTGGGGAAGCAAATCCCAGCGCTTCGTATCATCTCCCCCACCTGGTGGGCTTTGCTTGGTGAGACATGGGCCTAACTATTTCCTCTCTCTTTGTTCTCCCCAGATCATGATCGAGTTCTGCCCGGGCGGGGCTGTGGATGCCACCATGCTGGGTGAGTGCAGCGGGCGGTGCCGGGCTCTTCTCCCTGCTCAGGGTAATGCCCGCCGGGCATTTCCAGCCTTCTGGCACTTTTTCAGGGGCAACCTTTGGACAGACAGCAGACGTGGGTGCCCCAGCTTCTCCACCTACCATGTCTCTCCCATGAGTTTGCCTATTTTCATACCCAGAGCAGAAGGTGTGGCAGCCCCAGGACATTTCTTGAGCTACTTTCATGTCCTTTTGTGATTTAAATGCTGCTGGGATCAGCAGATCACAAGGCATGGGGAGAAGAGAGAGTCTGGTTGGAGGGGAAAAATGGCTTTAAATATTTATCTGCCAGAGGAACCGAGTGCTTGGGATCCGTTCCCACAGCTTCCCGGGAAAGACAGGGCTGAGATGTTTAATCTGGGTGCCTGTCATGATGAATCTCCCAGGATCTCCTTGCTGGCTTCTCTGTATGGTATCGGTCATTTGGTGAAGCGCGAGTGTCCAAATAAACTGCAGTTCGCAGTAATTCCAGGAATCTTCCCAGTGTTAACTCCTCCCTTCCACATAGAGCAACTGGGACTGGGACCATGTGGGTGTTCCCCAAAAACGCCCTTGCTGGTGTCACAGCCCCCCTGTACTAGGGCTGCACAGACCCCAGGCGGGTGACGCCCACTCCATGAGGTAAACACAGTTTTCTGACTTCTTGCCTGGATCCCCTGGGACAGACCAGTCTCTCCTTGGGGTTACTCCCTTTCAGCTCTGATCTTTCCAAAGGCCTCTCTTGTTTATTTCCCAGGAAAGTAAGGACTCAAAATTTTGCTTCAGTCCCTAAAGCTTGTGCCTCCATTAGGGATCTTCTTTAAAGTAGGTGCTTTAGAACATTGTGAGCAAGTGGCTGTAGTGCTGTCACCCCCGAGGTGAGGGGGGCAGGAGGAGCTGGGGTCAGAACTTCAAAGGTCTGCCAGCATTAGTAAATTCACAGTTGCTGGATGCTGCCTATTCCACTTCCCCATCCCCACCAGAAACCTTTGAAGTCCTTTGTACAAGACCTGTGGCTTGCTGCACCTCACTTTTGCCAGATGCTCTGGGGAGAGTGAAAATCATCATCTTCCCCCTGAGCAAGGTGGACTTTGACATGGAAGAGGATGAACAACACACTGGCTGACCCACCATCCCCTAGCACCTGGTTAAGGTCCTTGCTGTGAATCAGCATCTGTCCCACTTGCTGGGGTCCATCCATCAGTTTCCATCATGGCTGTGCAGTTTGGGCCATTGGAGGGGGGATCTGCACTACAAGGGGTTTGCAGAGGGAGGGAGCTCAGATGATGCTAACCATCTGGAGGTTTGATGGTTTGCAGAGCCATTGCCTTGGAAAGCTGCCTCAGACAGTGAAGGTGGCTGTGCAGAGCTCAGCAGGGAGGTTGTGCTGGTGGTTGTGTGTCCCTGCAGCTTTCAGAAATAGCAACAGGCAGCAAGGTATGAGCTGGTGTGTTGGTACCTGGTGCTACCTAAAAAACCAACTCAGAGCAGTGGGTGGGGATAATGCTGTTGAGGATTTTATTGCTTATTGCTTTGGGAGGTGGTCTGACCCTCCTGATGTACAGGGGCCAGGCTGCCCCTCTGCAGCAGGGGTAGCTCCCTGGGGTGAGAGGTCCTCTCTGCAGCATCATCCCTGCACCAGGTGAGACCCAGCTTGTCTGCAGGGAATGTGTGCACAGCTCAGACCCCTGTCACAAGTGTGCCTGTATCCCCTTCCTCATCCCCCTCATCCACTATTCCTGTGCCAGTCAGCTCAGCTGTGTGTCCCCGGGAGGGAGCTATAAACCAGCAGCTCCAGGCTGGTGCTGCCTAAGGAATAAATTAACTTAACAGGCTGATTTGCATTGATCTCCTGATGCTTTGACACATGGATAGTGGTTTTTAAATGGTCCGCTGGGTAGCCCATGCCTTTCTGCTGTGCAGGTGGGACATCACTCTCATCCCTGTCCTGTTTAATGCTCTCTCCCTCCCTGCAGAGCTAGACCGGGGCCTGACTGAGCCCCAGATCCAAGTGATTTGCCGCCAGATGTTGGAAGCTCTCCAGTACCTCCACAGCAAGAAGATCATCCACCGTGACCTGAAGGCAGGCAATGTGCTCCTCACCCAGGATGGGGACATCAAGCTTGGTGAGCCACCTGGTGCAGGAGCGTGGTGGGTTCTCACTTGGGTGAGCTTGTTGGGAGAGTGGCCCCGGGTGTTGGTGCTGCTTGGGACCATTTCACACTATGCTAAGGACAGCCATGGGCTGCTGGGAGCTGGGTTATAGGGTTCAGCTGCACCCAAGCGTGGGAGGCATTGAGGGATGCTCTCTGTCTTCTGCTCTGCCTGTGGGACATTAGCTGCTTGCCTTCTGGCCAATGAGTTCAGGCAGGAGAAGATGGGGGGAGACTTCATGTTGTTTCATGGGAGGCCAGATCTACCATCGAGCTGTGTGCTGTGCTTTGCCTCCAGCTGGGCACCAGGATTCCCCAAGCTGCAGCCATGCTCAGGCCCTTGATGGAGTTCCCTTTTGTGAATTTGTTTAATCCCTCTTTGAACTTGTTTTTTATGCTTTCTGGCCTGCTGAGCATCCTGTGCAGGGTGCCAGTTGGCAGGGCTAGGAGCTGGAAGAATTCGTCTTATCTCCAGAGCAGCTCTGGTGGTGACAGGGCAAGTTTTGCCAAAACGGTTGCTTTGCCAACTTGCTGTGGGCTTAAGTTGGCGTCCACCTACCTGCTGGGGGATGATGACAAGGCAGCTTTGTATGTAGGGCCTGGTCAGAATGCTGCAGATTTCTTTTTGGGCCCTGACAAGGGGTGCTGGTAGCTATGGGGCAGACTTGGGATGGGTCTTGGGATGATGGAAACCAGCTAGCCTGGGAAGATTAAAACCTTCATATGACCATGGGGTCTAGAACTACTCTGCTGGCTTGGGCCAAGGATGACCCACAGTCAGGAACACCCTGAGCCTGGGGTGCAGATGGATGATAGCTCCTCTGGAGGCCATCAGGTCCATCTCAGAGAGCAAACTGACCTGGAGTGTGCTCGCAAGCCTCTGCAGGTCTTACCAATTTGATTTGGATTGGGTTGACTTCAGCAGCTTTCCACAGAAGCCATAAAATCAGGGAAATACACAGTAGTTGTTGTGCTTGGGGATGAAGGGAAGAGAAAAAATATAACAGCACTTTGTTTTTTTCTGGTACAAAATGAGGCTTTTTGCTATGAAATAGCACTACTGAAAGTAGCCTGCTTTGGTTTGTTTGTGGAAGAGATCTCAACTTGCCTCTAGATGTGTAGGGTTTGGGTTACAGTAGGGGTGGCTTGTTATGCCCCTCTCTTACAGCACATGGGAGGGGAGGGTCCCTGGTGGTTATGTGCCCAAAAGCAAATTTAATTTCTGATGCTCAGTTTAGAGGAAACAGCACGTTGTATCATGTTATTGCCTTAAATGTGTGCTTGCTTTTAAATCTGCATTTCAGCCAACTGTGCTAATGCAGAGCAGTCGCTCAGTTTTCCTACGGCATCTAATGTTACTGCTCTTTGCAGCTGACTTTGGAGTGTCTGCCAAAAACATGAAAACCTTGCAGAAGCGAGACTCCTTCATTGGGACCCCTTACTGGTGAGCGACCTGCTTGCTAAGGAATCCTGTGTTAATGAGGAGTGTCACTCCTCTGATATCAGGCTTGCTCAGAAACGGGACGCTGATGGCCTTTGGGATGTGTTGGACCATAGTGCCTTTACCCAGCATGGATGGGAGGATTTTAAAAAGCAGTCCGGGCCAGTGTCCACATGTGCAAGGGTTTCCCTGGCCTGAGGGGAGCTGTGAGCAGCCTCAGTGGTGCGGGAGCATTGCCCAGTGTCAAGGTGCCCTGAGCTGGCTGAGGGGCCACCACGCTCCAGGCCTGGAGGAGCGAGGGACACACGTGCGCTCGCGTGTGTGCGCTCCCGGCCCCCCCAGCCCAGGGGGTGGAGTGGGCTTTGAAGTGGCTCCAAGCACATGGGAACAACTCGCCATTCCAGAAATGCAATCTCTAAATCACCCGACTTGCTGAAGGAATGGAATCAGCGAGGATTAATTTATTGTCTGAAGCAACATCCGCGCCAGATGTCAATGTCCTGGGGGTTTCCACGGGCTGTCTCGGCTGGTCTGCGGAAGAGGGAGGGGGTTGGACCCCTTAGCAAAGATGCTGCTTCTTCTGAAACCCAGAGCCGGGAGGAACGACTTCTTTTTGTGCAGTGCTATGGGTTATTTAAAGCATTTAATTGCTGCTGCAAGGCTGACGTGTGTGGCGGCAGTGTCTGTCAGCCCTCGCCATCCCTGCTCCTTGCTCTGCCCCTTGCAGGATGGCCCCCGAGGTGGTGATGTGCGAGACCATGAAGGACACTCCGTACGACTACAAGGCTGACATCTGGTCCCTGGGGATCACGCTAATCGAAATGGCCCAGATTGAGCCCCCCCATCACGAGCTCAACCCCATGAGAGTCCTGCTGAAGATTGCCAAGTCCGACCCCCCGACGCTCAGCTGCCCTTCCAAATGGTGAGGAGGTTTGGGCAGCAAAGCCTGAAGGGCTCATCTCCCAACTTCTGTAGTATTTCAAGAGAGGAAAAAAAATGCTTTTTTATAGCAGTATTGTTTAATTGGAGAACCCAGTGTAGGATTCTCAGTCCAGCTGTGTGCTGGGGGCCCCAAGAGCACTGCTGGCTGAGGGCTGACAGTGTGCAGGCAGCACAGGGGGAGCTGCTGCCCACCCACAGCCCTGCTGAAACCAGGGTGATCCCTTGGCTGTTTTCAAAACATCCCGGTTTTGCATGAAAGGCAGATTTTCCTTTAAACCTGGAGATGGCCAAGAGCTCAGGGACTTCTTTCCTGAAGTCTGAAACACCTCCTCGGCATTTAAAAAAATCCAAACAGTTTATTTATTTTAACCATTATAAATCCCACGGCATGATAGCCAGCAGCAAATTACTGGGATAGCACTGGAGTCACAGGTGTAGTTACTGCAGTTCAGGCAGCAGGACCCAGCTGAAAAACCCAGCAGGCAGGGTGGGAGCGCTTCCTCTGGAGCAGATCAGAAGCCAGAACTACTGGATCAGGGACATGCTTCATATCTCAGAGCTGTGCTTTGCAGGCTGAGGGTGCCCTCCTATGGGGTTCCTGCTCCTTTGCAGCTGTCCTTTCACACTGCGGCTGTGGGGATGGGTCCTGGAGCATCCTTGTTCACAAGCAGCTCCAGCCATGGGCTTCCTTTGGAGCTTAACTGCTGGTGTCCTCTCCTAACTACTTTGGCCCTGGGGCACAGTGACTGGCACTCAGTCCTGCTGTCTGTTGCTGTCACAGGTAAGGTAAAATC
Organism: Apus apus; assembly: GCF_020740795.1. Classification (NCBI taxonomy): domain Eukaryota; kingdom Metazoa; phylum Chordata; class Aves; order Apodiformes; family Apodidae; genus Apus; species Apus apus. The sequence continues at coordinate 10,534,957 of NC_067294.1, read as the reverse complement.
TAGTCCCTCACATGGCCACGTTGCTGATTCTCTTACAAATAATCAGAATGAGTGAGCCCTGGCTTTCCCATGCTGGGAGTGAAATGGTGATTATGGCCAGTTGCAAACTAGGTCACAGCCTGCAAAGAGATGGAGCAGACCCCTGTGGTGTTCAAGGCCTTTGATGGGCTTCTCACCCACGACTGTGTTTAAAGGTCCCTGGAGTTCAGAGACTTCCTGAAGACAGCGCTGGACAAGAACCCGGAGACCCGGCCCAGCGCTGCCCAGCTACTGGAGGTAGGGACCAGCCCCTGGGCTGGGTCTGTGGCTGGTGTCTGGGTCTGCCTGGGTCTTCTAGTGTCCCAGCTACCTGTGTCCTTACAGTCTGATCCTCCTTAAGGAGGGTAAAAAAAAAATTGATGGGCCCTACACTGGTTCCAGATTATTTCTGGTTTTGTTTAGAAAGTTCATAGTACTTTTTAGCCACTAAAATGCTCCAAAAAGTGACAGCAATGGTTTTCCCTTTGGAGCAAACTACAGAGCCTCTATGGACACCAGCTGGAATAGAAGTGGCTCCCATTGCCTAACAATGCCCACATGGCAGCCAGCTTGGATTGTACCTGGTTATCCCAGTTTTAAGTTCAGCTCCTCTCCTTGCCTCCTATCCCTTTCCAAAATAATACCAAAAACCTGGAAGATGCTGTTCCCCACTGCCTGCAGGTGCTCTGGCTCTGCAGCACTGGTGTGCTGGCCTCATGCTTCCTGACTGGCACCAGAGGGTGGTGTGGAAGGAGGGAGCATGCAACATGCTCTGCAAACTTGAGGGACTCCCTGGCCTTTTGCTGAAGCTCAACACAAACACCCTTCTGTGTGCACTGAGCAATTTGAGCCCAATTTCAATAAAACTTTCCCCGATGCTCTGTTTGGACCTTTCAGCATCCCTTTGTCAGCAAGGTGACCAGCAACCGGGCCCTGCGTGAGCTGGTGGCCGAGGCCAAGGCTGAGGTGATGGAAGAGATTGAGGACAGTCGGGAGGAAGCAGAAGATGAGGACTCATCAGAGTCTGCCTCGGTGAGTGGTTCCAGCCCCGTGCTGGCAAGTTTGTCAGTGTGACTGTGGTGGGGAAAGAGCCTGGTGAGTTGTCTTGGCTCCAAAGGGCTGGTTTACAGCTCTTCTGGGCCCCATCAGGTTAAGGGGGAAGCAATTGCTTGGCCAGGGAGAGGCTTTTTTTTGGTTGCTGCCAAGGGCATGGAGAAACAATGATGCTGGTTGGTGGCCCAGCTGCCTGCTTGCAGGAAGGGCTTGCAAAAAGTGATTAAAAAAAAAAAAAAAAGAGGGTGAAAAGTAGGCCCTGGTACAGGCTGGAGAATCTGGAGTGGAAGCAAAGCCAGCAGCACGAGGTGCAGCAGTGAGGCACCACCAGCTCTAGGAAGGAGCTATGCAAATCTGTCCCTGACCTGGGGATCCAGGGATGTCCCTCCCAATAACTCTTCATCTGTGGGTGACTTTGGTCTGAAGCATGGGGACTTGCAGCTCTTGCAGTTGGTGTTGAAGTGGTGGTGCAAAACCCAACACCTTCCATTTGCTCTCTTTCTAGCCCCCCGGGAAGCACAGGCGGGACCCCTCTGAGCTGAGTCGGCTGAGTTTTGATGGGGAGAAGCCTCCAGACTCTTCTTTGCCCAAGGCAGTGAATGGACCTGTGAGGACTGGCAAGGAGACCACAGATGGACAGAGCAATAAAGTATCAGAGGAAAGGATAAGCAGTGACAATGACAAACTGGAGAGCAACCACTCCACAAAAACCCTTTCCAGCTCTGCCACCTCAGTGACCCAGGGCAAGCCAGATATCATCTCACAGCCTGGGCAGCTGGGTAACTCAACAGAGGGGGACAAGCCTGGGTCCGGCAGCAAGGAGCGGAAGAGCATCGGGGAGCGACCAGAGAGCAGCCACCTGGAGAACTTCACAGAGGAGAAGCTTTCCAATGGGAGCTTGGATCCCCCAGCTCCGTTCCTCAGCAGCCGCTCCAAAGGGGATTCAGATTCTGGCAGCACTTCAGCCTCTGAAAGCATGGACCTCACCATCTCCCTCTCGGCTGACCTGTCCCTCAACAGAGAGAGTGGCTCCATCTCGCTAAAGGTGAGAGTGGAGGTGTGGGAAAGCCCCGTGCTGAGGGCTTTTTTCTCTTTTTAGCTAAGTCCCCAAAAATCACATCCTTTCCTTGAGTTCCCATGCACACCTTGGCCACAGCCCCTTAAACTCCTTTCTGAGCAAGCAGCATGCTGTACTCTAGGTCAGGTTGGGCTTTGACCACAGGAGGAGAAGGTGGGAGGGCAGCAGAGCACATAATGCTCGATTAAGCTGTGCCATGTGCATGTGGCATGTCCTCAAGTGAAGGAGAAGCTCTTAGAGCTGCTACAGGTACATGTGACCTGTGCTGTCTCAGGCCACTGGTACCTAGTGGAAGTCTGAAGTTTTGTAGCTATCTTGGGTCTCTGGGAAGTGTTAAGTAATCATGCCACTCACCTGATGTCTGCAGTTGTACACAGTCAGAGTAAGGAAACCTATGAAACCCCAAATTAATTTCCTAAACTTTATCCATTGCTCTTCGCTCTGCTGCTCTTTCTTCTGGGTCTAGGTGGGCTAGGAAAGCTTATTTGGGTTGGTGTCTTTCTCAGTTTTTCCAACCTGCCATGCATCTGGCCTGGTTTGTGTCAGCAGTGACTTGCACAGAGACCTCCCAGGCTTCTTGGCTTTTGTTAAAGCTTTCTGGAGGCTGGAAATGCTTTTGATTCAGGTCAGCATGGCTTAGAGGAAGAGGCAAAATAATTGGAATTATATTTGCTGAGCTTCAGAAGAAGAAATGTGTGTGACTTGAGGGAGCAGAGTGATGCATTGCACAAGATCTTTATCCAATTGCCTGCATGAGTGATAGCTTCCTGGCACAGAAATGTGCCTGAAAACCGTTCTTGGTAAAACTTTCCTCCCCTTCTTTCTCCTGCTATAAAGCATAAGAGCCAGCATCCCCCTCAGGAGCCCACAATCAAGGAGGATCCCTACTGAGGGAAGTGTGGTGCCCCTCCTTGCTGCCTTTCCCATGATGCTTGGTCTCTCTGAGGCCAGCCAAAGATGAATGCCATGCCACATGTGTCATGGCTCTCCCCATTTTGTCCCTTAGAAGGGGAAAGGAGGTTTTTGAGTTTTACAGGGAGTAAGTCTCAAAGAGAAGGTCATGTTAGATCGCAGCTTGAATTTCCCCAGCCAGAGATAATGCTCAGAACAAACTAAATGGCATCTCTCTGAATGAGGTGTTCAAGCAGAGCTGTTCTCCAGGAGTGATGCTGCTGGAGGGCCCTGGGAAAGGCTGTGCTGAAGCCTCTGCTCTGCACTACGAGCTGTGAGTGCATGGGGGGAGCACCAAGCTGGGCTGTTCCCTCTGTACCAGGCTCCTTGCCCAGCCTTAGCTTCAGGAGTTTTAAACTCCCCTGCTCTGCCCTTGCTTCTGCTGCTGCAGAGCACAGGGTGCCAGGCAGATTGCAGCAAAAGAAGGGGCAGCAAAGAGTTAAGCCATTTCTGGTTGTAAACATTAACTATTCCATGCATTTTATCACAGGATAAACTGCAAAGTTAAGGTGGCTCTTTTATTACCAAGCTCTTTTTTCAGTTGCTTGTAGGTTAGTGCAAAAAAGACCACAACAAACAACACACCAAAACCCAGCTTTGGCAAAAAGTATCCAGGTCTCTCTTCTTTTTTTTGGAAAGATTAGGGCTAAGAAATCTACAGGTGAGTTTGGGAGGCTGCAGCTGGCAACGAAAACAGTTAGAAATAGGTAGAAGGAGGTGAATAGGGTTTTGAACAAGTAAAGCAAACTTTGCTGGGCTCAAACAATTAGTTCACAGTGTTAATGGGCTCTGGGGCTGGCACAGACAGCTGGATGTTGGCATTTTCTTATTTGTAAAATGCAGGAGTTTTAGCCAGCTGTTTTAATTCAGTTTGGGGCAGTAGGAGCCTTCATGACCTAAGCTGGTCTCATGCAAACATTTTTGCATCTGTTTATCTGAGTTGGTTGAACCACTGCTGTAGTGGTGCATTGTTACACAGTGGGCAAGTTGCATGTCCTTGGAGTTTCTCTGGCTCCTCCATTGCAGCAAACTCTCCAGGGGCTTGCTGTGGGCCTTGCAGGCTCATGTGAAGCTCTTCTGCCATCTTCTGTACCTGTAATGGTCATCACTGTAAGAGGAAGAGGACTTCAGGAAGCCTTTTCTCATTCCACCACTGTGCTTGTCCTGAAGGGCTTCAGGTTCAAGTCATTCATATCCTTTTTTTTTTGTTCTTGTTTTTTTCCTTCCTGTTAAAGAAGCTGAGTCCCTGGCTTCAGTCCTTCAGCCAGGCTTGGGCTGCTGACCCTGCAGGCAGATGCTGGCCTGCTGTGGCACTGCTGGGAGAGGACACGGGTCCTCTGGCACTTAACCCTACCTATGCTAATGAAAGTGAGGCTGGGCTGTGCTTTGTGGAGGTGACTGTGAGAGGCTCAGAGCTGGTTGTGATTAGTGAAGTGTTGTAGTAAGGGCCACAGGGACACGAGCTCTGAGTTTTTGGGCAAAGCTGGCTTGTTTCCCTGTGGCTCCATCTGCAGTTGCAGCCTGGTGTGGGGGCCTTGCCTGCCTTGCTCCTGCAGGGATGTGGGGGGCACCTGTGGGTCAGATGACCCAGGAGCCTTAAAAGGAGCCATTGCAAGCTTCCCATTGCGTGGATTCCTTGGTGCTGCAATTCAGAGGGGCCCTAGTATGCCCCTGTCAGGATTTGTTTTAGTTGGGCATGGTGAGAAATGGTCTTCAGATGGTGGGTTGTCTCTCCTCCAGGTCAGGTTTCTGCAGGGTGGAAATCACACTGTTCTGCAGCCTGGCAGCAAGGCTGCCTGGCTTGAATGGCAGCTCCAAATCTGCTGGTGACTTGCTCAATGTGGTTTCCTTGCTTATTATCTTTATTAACAATGGCATCAGCATTGCCCTGAGGCTTCCAGCTGTAGTGCCCTGTGCAACAAGCTGGGGAGCTGCTCCAAAGCATCTTCCTTTCCTCCTCTACTGAACTCAGGATTCCCGGATGCACAAGAAAACACTGAAACGCACCCGCAAGTTTGTGGTGGATGGAGTAGAAGTGAGTGTCACCACCTCAAAGATCATCAGCGAGGATGAGAAGAAGGATGAAGAGATGAGATTTCTCAGGCAAGTGGGTCACTGGAATGGAGGGAGGGTTTTCTTCTCCACAAGCAAATCCAGGAGCAACCTGAAGTCCTCTCATTTTCTGTCTTGGTCCCACATGGACAGGACAACTGTCCACACTGGCCATCACTTCTTTTATCCTTTCCTTGGCTGGCAGATGGTTTGCTGTACCACAGAAGCTGAGCTCTGTTTGTATGCAGGGAAATGAGGGATGTGTCTCTAGGATAAGATGCAGCAAGCGTATGACAAAGGAATCTTGTTCTGTGGTTGGCTTTGTCCTCTGATGGTGGCTGAATGTGACTTCAGGGCTGTAGATGTATTGGCTCAATGGAAATAAGAACAAAAATCTTCTCAAGATGCTCCTCTTCCTTTTGTTCTCCTATCTCCTCAGACTTCATTAACAGAAAGGCCAAGGGAGTTGTAAACTCCTTGAGCAGCACTTAATATTCATGGCTGTATCCTCCCTGCTTTTGCCTTGTGACTTCTTTGTGGATCTTAGAGCTTTCAAACCTCCATGACCTATTCTCGGGAAGAGAAACTGCTGTTTGTAGCTCACTTGCTATCAGTAGCATCACTGAAATGAAAAGGCCCTTAAAATAATTAAAATACAAATTGTTTTGCTTGATGCCCTGTTCTAGGCTCCTTTGTGCTGCTCTGAAAGACCCCATGGGAGTGTAGTCTGTCCCAAGCACTATGTGTTCCTGCAGCAGCCTTATTCCTAGACCCTCATATCAGATCTATGCAGAAGTTCATTAGCTACTCATTTTTGTGTGAGAAGTGCACAAAACCCTAGTGAAACACAAGGAGTTTGTACTGGCATCCAGGAAATTTCCAGGCACAGATGCTTTCTTCTGGTTCACTCTCAGCTGTGGTGGCATCCCTGAAAAGCAACTCCTTTTTAATTTTTAAATAGTTCCTGCTCCATCTGCAGGGTGGGGGAAGAGATAGAAGGGCTTGGGGTGGAAAGCATCAAGTCCCTGAACACCTCTATGGGAGAAGTGGTTGTTCCCTTGGGGCTAGCAAGCACAATTAACTCTCCTGACATCTTGGTTTGCACTTGAGGGGCTTGTTTCTGGTTTTTTTGCAACATGCCAATGTATTGATTTGAAGGCAAAATCAGAAGTGAGCACATCATACTGTGCCAGTTGATTTACTGGGGCTTCAGTTTGTTTTGAAAGAAGAAATCATTCTGAAGTGCCTTTCCCAGGAGTGCCTCCAGAGGGTTGTACTCCAATTGTAAGGCTAGTGCACAGCAGCAGAGGTCACAGTGGGGATCCTTGTGGGGAAACTGCTGCTGGTGCTGGTCCTTCTGCATGGCACATCAGTGGTCTCCAGCCCGATTGGGCACAAACATGGCAACCAGGCTCAAATGCAACCATCTGAGCAGAGGTTCCCTTTTACTGGATGTGAAGCTGGATGAGGACAGTGATGCTATATCATGGTAGATAGGTCAGAATTTGGGAGAACTGCCCTTTCTGCCACCCAGGCATGAGTAAGAATGGACGCAGAGCACAAGGGCCAGGCCAGAGCAGTGCCAGCTTGGCCTGAGCTGTGTTTGAAGACCCGTGTGCACTAGCCCAGCTGGCAGAATGGATATTTTGGGTGCTGGCTGAGGGAGACATGCCTGCAGGATCGTCTTGGGAGCTTTGACAGGGCTTGTTTGGGAAGCTGTGAATGCTAACAAGCTTTACCTGTGAAAACTAATGGCTTTCCCACAGTTACTGTAATTAGCATCCTGCTTCTTTGCAGTGCTCTGGTGTCACAGAGCCCGAGAGCACATCAGTCAGGTGGCATTTAACTCCTGCCTGTGCTCAAAGCAAGTGGCAGGGTGCTACAGGGTGGCTGTGCAGCTTTCCCTGTTAATTGTCTCTGCCATCTCTGCTCAGGCATGTGGCTCTGAACTTGTCTGACTGTATTTCTCACTCTCAACCTCCATTTTAACCCTCCACAGGCGCCAGGAGCTGAGGGAGCTGCGTCTCCTTCAGAAGGAGGAGCACCGAAACCAGGCCCAGCTCAACAGCAAACACCAGCTGCAGCTGGAGCAGATGCTCAGGCGCTTTGAGCAAGAAATGACGGTACGAGGGCAGGGAAGGGGAGGCTGGTGGGGGTGGCTGGTTTGCCTTCCCCTCTGCAGGTGCCCTGTGGACCCTCGTGCAGGACAGTCCTCTCTGGGTGGCAGCAGTTTTGGGGCAGTTTTTTGTGTCCAGAGGGAGCAGGTCCACTGAGGATGTGAGGCATGGGATGTTTGTGAAGCACAGAGGCTTTTGTGGGTGTGAAGCCCGTGCAGCCTGCAGCTTGGGAAGCACTGAGTGCCACTGCCCAGCATGGTGTAGCAGGGGAAGGGTCGTTCTCGACTTTCCCTCTTTAATGATCTTTTCTTGTGTGTCTGTTCACAGCTTCTGTAAGAAACAGTTTATAGTGCTGTTGTGTTTCACAGAAAAAAACACTTTAAATAAGAAAGCAATATGCCTGGTGTGTGGCAGCAGGAAATCTGGCAAGTCTGTGAGTGTAAATTGAATAAAGATAAACTGGGCTTACATACTTAGTCCATTCATGGGCAGCTTCTGTTGAAGTAAAATAATTTTGTACATCAGTGCCTCTAAAGCTTTCATGAGCCATCTTTTAGATACCTCTTTCTTTAGCATGTGCTCCTGGTAACCCCCTGCCCTCGCAGCAGGCTGGGAGCCATCACTCATCGGGTGCTCTGCTGTATTTCTACAGACTTGATGTGGCACATCTGTGAACTCCCCTGTCAGCAAGTTGCTTCTTGTTTGTGAGGTTTATCCACCACGCTGTGTGATGTGCAAAAGCCCCAGACCTGCTTCCTTTGCCCTTTCCCTGGGGCAGTTTGCAGCCTGCTCTCATTGACACCCGGGTGCTCCATCCCTGCAGCTCGCAGGGAGGGAGGGATGGGACACAAGGACGCTGTTGGAGCGCAGTGCCCACAAACCTGGAAATCCTTGTAACAGAGGAAGAACTGTTATACTTGAGCTTCACTGCCTGCTAATATTTGCCAGAACAAGTTCAAAAGTGTTTTGTGCTAATGCTAGAGCTGGCTCTGCCCTCTGTGCTTCATGAGGTGTTATTTGGGAATGTCTGTGTTTAGTAAAGAGGCTCAACCTAGGCAAGGACAACCCCCCACCCTCTTTGTTGGTTTTTGTGTGTGTGTGTGTTTTTCTTAACTTTTGGAAGGAAACAAAGCAAAGAGGAGGCTGAGGTTGACCTCTGTTCCCTTCCTTTACAGGCCAAGAAGAAGTTCTATGACACCGAACTGGAAAACCTGGAGCGGCAGCAGAAGCAGCAGATTGAGAAGATGGAACAAGACCACTCGCTGCGCCGGCGGGAGGAGGCCAAGCGCATTCGCCTGGAGCAGGAGAGAGACCATGTCAAATTCCTGGAACAGCTGAAGCAGATGAAGAAAGAGGTAAAAATGGGGATAGGGTGGAGGAAAGCTGCTTCCCTGCATCTGCTTCTTCCAGGAAAGCTTCAGCATTTCTCCACAGCAGACCTTGAGAGGGAAGCACTTGGTGTTTTAGCAGGAAGCTCTTGCTTTTGGTATATTTGGGTGTTTCCTGAGGCCCAGCTGTCTAGTAATACTAGGTGGGGCTGTTGTTGGCCTGAAGTTACCTGCTGATAACTCTCATTTCCCTCCCCAAAGGTCAAGAACGAGGTTGAGAAGCTGCCACGGCAACAGCGCAAAGGGAACATGAAGGTGAAGATGGATGACTTTGCCCAGAAAAAACAAACCATGGTAAGGCTGAGAGAGGATTGCTGCAACTCCAAGATTGGAAAGTGTGTAGTAGACAGAAGCATCCTTACTCCTTGATGGACTGGCAGTTTCTAAAACACCATCAAAAGCTTTTCAAGTTGCAGCAGAAGGAGGGCTCATGGTGGTGGTGTTGTTTTCTTCCAGGAACAGGAGTTTTTGGCCAAGCAGAAGGAGGACATGGAGCTAGCCATGAAGAACATAACTGCCCAGAACAAAAAAGAGATCTGCGACAAGGAACGCGAGTGCCTGAACAAAAAGCAGCAGCTCATGAGAGGTGGGTAGCAAAGGGTGTAAAGGAGGAGAGCAAATGCTGTAATGATGGGTTTATCCAACGCTGGCTCTTCCCACGCAACAGATGCTGTGACAGAGTTGCAAGCTGGCAGGATAGGATTTAGAAAAAACAGCCTTGCCAGATCCTATCTAAATGTTTTACAATAATAATACTTAGTGCTTTAATCTTCAAAGCGCTTTACAAATATGAACCAATTAGGCTTCGTAATTGTAAGAAATTATTATCCAATATGTTTTGCAACCAATTTCTCTTGGAAAACAGGAGGTGAACGATCACCTCCCACATCTGCTGCACTGCTCCTGCATGTAGGGATCACTCATGCTTGGGACCCTTCATGTGACCAAGCTCTGGGGGGCCAAGGTGGGTTGTCTCCTGACCCTTGTCCCTTCCTCAGACCGGGAGGCATGCATCTGGGATCTTGAAGAGCATCAGCAACAGGAGAAGCACCAGCTTATTAAGCAGCAGCTAAAGGACCAGTATTTCCTCCAGAGGCATGAGTTGCTCCGAAAACATGAGAAGGTGAGGAGTTAGCACCTTCCTACACTGGTGCTGGTCAGCAGGGTGCCTGGGTGTCCACAGAAGAGATGTTTCCCTTCCAGGCTGTAAGGGAGGAGGGATTAGGAGTTAAAGGACTTGGTCATTACCAGCGAAAAAGGACCAGCCTACTTGCTCAGAATGTGTATTCTGTGTGGTGTGCATTTAGTGTACAAAAAGCAGTTGTGAATTCTGGAGACTTTTCTGGAAATCTGTCCAGTTTGTGAAATGGTGGCTTCCCAGAGCAGAGAGTGAAGACTGGCACATCTCACAGTCATTTCTGCTTCCTTCCAGCCCCTTCTCCTCTGCTTTCACAGCATGTTCAGTTGCTGCCCCAACCTCTTGTTCCCTTGGAGCTGTCTGTCACCAGCCACCTCTGTGAACTCCCAGATCTGTTCTCTGGCTTTATTTGGCCTCCTCAATACTTTCTTGTTGGCCTGAAGTGCCCCTCCTCCTCTGATGCCTGTCCCTCTGCCGTTGCAGGAAAGGGAGCAAATGCAGCGATACAACCAGCGCATGTTGGAGCAGCTGAAAATCCGGCAGCAGCAGGAGAAAGCCCGGCTGCCCAAAATCCAGCGGAGCGAAGGGAAGACGCGCATGGCCATGTACAAGAAGAGCCTTCACATCCACTCCAGTGGGAGCGCAGCCGAGCAGCGGGAGAAGATAAAACAGGTCAGGTTCTGCAAAGGGCACCAGGGTTGAGGCTTGGGGGTGAAGTGCTTCACTGGCCTGGAGGCAGAAGGGAAGACAGGGAAAGGCAACTGTGCACAGATTTCTAAACCGCTTCAGGGAGTCCGCGGTTTTTGCTTTTGTGACATCAGGTGTGGTTTTCAGCACTGCTTCCATCCTGACCAGTGTTGGGAAGCATCCATGGGGCTTTTCTGTCTTTCCCGTACAACAGTGCAAGCTGGCCAGTCTCTTAACCAGCTTCAGATAGAGATTCAGAGATCAGAACAACTCTGCTTCCACAGGCACCTGCTTTTCTCTCTTCCAGTTTGCTCAGCAGGAAGAGAAGAGGCAAAAAGCAGAGCGGCTGCACCAGCAGCAGAAGCACGAGACGCAGATGAAGGACATGCTGGCCCAATGCGAGAGCAACACGAATGAGCTCCAGCAGCTGCAGGTACCCATCCCTTGTGGCTCAGTCTCTTGGAACTCCCTGTGCACTCTTCTGCAGTGCAAGGAGCATGTTGTAAGAAGGCTGCAGAGGACTGTCAGTGAAGTAGAACTGATGTCCCCTTGATCTGCCTTGGGAGATTTTTGTGGCTGTGTGTAAACGTGCCCTGGAGCTCAGAGCTCTGAATGCTTCTGGCTGATGCAAGTCCTGTTTGACCACTGGTTTTACAGTCCCAGCCGCTTAATGGGTGCTCTGTTTTGTGGTCTGTGTTTAGAATGAAAAGTGCCACCTCTTGATTGAGCACGAAACCCAGAAGCTCAAATCCCTGGATGAGAACCACAATCAGCACATGAAGGAGTGGCGGGACAAGCTGAGGCCACGGAAGAAGGTAGTGCCTCCTCAGTGTGAGCAGGTTGTCCTGCTTGGCTGGTTGCAGGGGACAGTGTCCCTACGTACAGTACAATCTCAAATACATATCTTCTGTGTGTTCTCTTCTGCTTAAGGCCCTGGAGGATGAGCTGAACCAGAAGAAGCGAGAGCAGGAGATGTTCTTCAAGCTGAGTGAGGAGTCAGATGGACAGACCCCAGCAACCCCAACCAAACATGCCAAGTTTGTTCCCTTCAGCTCCACAGAGAACTTGTAACACCCCACAGCTGGCAGGCCACCAGCTGATACTTGCTGTGACCTCCTGGGCTGCAGGTGGGCCACTTGGACTTGGAAAACCTCTTGGCAGCCTCTTCTCACAGCATCACCCTCCTGTCCCTTCACTCTGTCTGGGATAAACGTGGCTCCTACACTGGGGGACACTGACTGGAAGTTTTGGTGGCTTTTCCAGGAGCTGGCCGGCTCAGCACAGCTCCAGCCTGGGAATTCAGGCAGGCCCCTTGCTGTGATTGTACTTGCACTGCTAGCTGGGTGTGTTGCCTTCACGTGAGCCTGGTGCTCACCAGGCTTGTCACCTCAGACTGAAACAATAACTGCTCTGAACAGAAGGAACAGGTGATGGCTCCTGCCTTCTGCACGCAGGTTTTCAGCTTCTCTTTCCACTGTGGCTGCTCTTATTCCCAGTCCCCTGTCAGGCTAGTCTGGGGCAGAGCAGCTTTGACATTTCCTTATGTTAACCTTGGCCTTGTGGCACCCCAACACTTGCCCTAGATTTATTTCTATCTACTGTGGCCCCTTTCTGCTCAAAGCAGTGATAGCAATTTGGATTTTTTTTTTTTGCCTTTGAGGTGGGAGGATTGTCTTCTTTTCTTTCCCCTTCTTCCCCATACTGACTATGCAGAAATGGGACCAGCTGAGCGTCCTTCCAAAGATGCTTCTGCTTCTTTGTTTGCTGTGGCTGCTCACACCACATTCCCTCTGGCACTTAAGCAACACTATCTTGTGAGAGACTGGACTATGGCATAATTAAGCTGTTCAGCTGGCTGCAGGGTTTTCTCTCTTAAAGAAGTGGATGTGCATGTGCAGAGGGGGAGGTTGGTAATGGTGCTCAGTCCTGCAGTGACACAGTGAGGTATTGGTCACAGTCGTGTGCATTTGTCAGGACAAGTGAGGGGCAGAAGGGTGTTATTGCCAGAGTTCTCATGATCCACACATGTGCTTTAGGTGTTTTTTTTTAAATGTAATATATGTGTTGGCCATGTGGGTCAGCCAGCCTGGACACTCTGCAGTCAGGGTTATGGGCTGCAAAGCATCATTTAGAAAGAACAAAGGAGTCTTGAAACAAGGGATGCAAGGGAAAAGGAGATACAAAGACAGGTCACAGTGGCTTATTACTCTCAGCATTGCTTTCTCCACTGGTGTATCATCATTGTTATTATGTTTCTTGAATTATTCTCCTGGCATTCAGCTTGGAGTCACACTGCAGAGTGGCAGAGCAGCTGCAGGTCCAGCCCTCTGTCCTTTCTGCTCTGTGGCAGGGCATTTTGGCTGGGCTGCCTTCCTCCTCCTGCACGAGGCAGTGCTTGGCTGAGCTGCTAGGTAGGACTCAGAGCACACATCTGGGTGGGGGGACAGAGACCTCACTGGGCAGCACCTTCTTCTTTACACAACCAAAAGGTGTAAGGTAGGACTTCAGTTTTTCTCTCAGTTAATCTCTGAACAGCACTGTTTGCTTAGGCAAGAAAAAATGTTTCTGTTTAAAAAAAAAAATTGTTATTTTAAAGACTCATATTGATTTAGAGAAACAGGAAAAGGTGGTATGTGATGTGCTACATTTCTAGGTACCTAGCTGAAGGAGTCAACCCCCAGGTCTTTAACACCTACATACTTATAAGCTTCCTGCAAACTAGCAAGACTACATCCACTTGGCCCTTTCAGGTTTCTTATGAATCCACACCATTAATGTCTCTATTAATAAACATGGCCTGGATGGACACCTAAGGGCTGGGACCCTTTGCAAACAGACTGCATAGCAGCTTTTCAGTATAGGCCTGTCCTCCTAGGAGGACTGCCCATCCCATCTCCAAAAGTATTGCCTGTGCCTTTCAGATGATAGCACCAGGTGGGGGGCTAGTGTAAAAATCAATGAATGCAAAGAGTTGTTTCTGAACCAGGACAATGTGGTGGTTTGAGACTTTTAATTGCACTAGAAATGTGTTACAGCAGCCTCAGGAGTTTTGTTCCTGGTCCCATGGGAGTCAGGTTGGACATACATTTATGAAATGGTTGTTGCCACAGAAATCAGTACCAGGTGCCTGTCCTTCATGTGTTACATGTGACTGGCAGAAAGGTGTCCTGTAGCAGTACTGTTCAGAACATACCTCCTCCAGCTGAAGGGCATTGCTGCCTCTGCCCTATTCACCGGCCCAGGGAGTGTCTGTTCTGTCTGGATCTTGTGCAGCCACGAGGAAGGAGACTACTCCTGGGGGCTTTTAAAGAGCTGATGTGATGCCTCCATGGTAAACCGGTTGTCCCTTTCTCCAGACTAGCTTACCTGCAGCCTGGAGCTAGAGACATAGTTTTGCTTTTGCTAACAGGGGGTGGGAATAGTTTTGTCCCCTGCCCTCTCCCTATTCTCTGTTCCCTCTCTGGGTATGCCAGAGCTCTAGTACTATGTCCCTCTCCCAGGAGAGGGCAGGGGAGCACATCTTCTGATTGTCATGTTTACAGGGTGGTTATTTCCTCCCCCCCTTTCAGAAGACAATGTTTTGTTGTTTGCTATTCCAAAGGAACCATGAATAAACCCAACTTGTTTTCCAGGGAAAAGGGGATGCCATTTTTTGCAATGTGGCTTTGAATAAAAAGTTTTTTTTAATATTTTGTAAATTGTCTTCAGTGGGGCCACCGCTATGATGTAAAGACCCTTCTAATAAAGTAACAGACTGAGAAACCTGGGCATGTGTCTGATTTCCTGCCTCATCACCAGCTGTGGCCTTAGACCAGCTTTGCTTCTAAGTCTGGGTTTTGCTGACTTACAGGAAACCCCTCGAGCCACTTCTGGCATATGAACCTTGCAAGGCTGAACTTCCAGTTCTTTAAAATACAGCTGATTGCTTCAGAAACACTTCTGCTGGGTGCTCTGCAGCTCAGCGGCAGTAACAGCTTTGCTACGAAGCTGAAACTCCGGTAGACCTTGGTGAAGCAGCATTTCCCTCAATGGCTTTGTTGAGTGTTAAAATAGTGCTCGGGTGACCCTGCTTGGTGAAGGGGAAGTATTGCAGCCTGTCCTCAAGAGTGCGAACCACTTCTGCGTAGCTTTTTCTTCCCTTTATTTTTTTTTTTTTTTAATAGCTTGCCTAGCTTTAACAGATCTCAGATAAATGCCTTTGCTTCCTTGCTTTGTTGGGACAAGGAGGTCCTATGGCTGTCTCTTCTCCCACTCAGCTCTTGCCTGAAGAGCACTTGGATCCTGGGAATACCTTACGAGGTGAAGATACAGATCACATCTTGCCCTGTCAGTGCATTTGGAGACCTCTGCTTACTCTGCTCCCACCACCTTTGTAACCACCCACAGGGCCTGCATGGTCTTTGTTTTGTGCATGGAGATTTTAACCTGCAGGTTTACTTACTATTTCTTTCACCCAGATGCCCTGTGCCAAGCACCCATGGTGTGCCAGGGCAGTTTTGACACAAGGCGGTAGAACTCGTGTGGTTTTCCCCCGTTTTTTTGAAGGTTGCTCCAGAGCCTGCCAACTTCTACCTTGGGTTTCATGCTGGAAATGACCTTGCTACCAGAGTCCACCCTGCTTAGGTAATATTGCAGGCTGTGAGGTCAGACATGAGGTGCTGAAAGGGAGGGTGAGTTGTTACTGTAAGTGGCTGCTGCTGGGGTTTTAAATAGGCAGCAGTGGGGGAAGGACAAGAGCAAAGCATGAGGGTGCCTGTCTCCTTGCTCCAAGAGATAACAAGAAATTAACTAGCAGAGAACACTTAATTAGCCATCTCCATCGTTAACATGTACCAGGATTGCACTGTCTCCTGGGACACACCGGTCAAAAATGGCCTCACTTAACGTATCCTGGTGAAGTAGAGCATCTCATGGGAGTATTTAACTTCATCTGCATGTCCTTGTCAGTGCCTGGGGGCAGCTTCAACAGTGAGGATACTTGCATTGATAAATGCAAGTGGAAAGTACCGTGCATTCCAAAAATAACTTATCTACCATTCTGCCCTGGCACAGTGCTGAAAACAGAGCAAAAGTAACAATCTTTCGTAATTTTTAAAAAATAGACATGACAGTCCTGACAAGTGAGTGGTGCTGCTGCAGCTGTGGCATTCTCAGCTCTCCTCATTACCTCTTCTGTGCTGGGCTCTGAGCTCCTCCAAGCTGCCCAAAGGCTTCTGGAGCATTTGTGCTATGATGGGTACGCTGAAACTCTTGGGGGAAGAAAAAGCTGGGCAGGCAGGGACAGTCATGGAGTTGGGGCTTGTGCCTGGCTGCCTTCCTCTTGTGGCTGCATCTGCTCTCCCTCCCTGGCTGCAGGAGACCCCGAGGTGAGCGCTGCTGGGGGCACATTGCCAAAAGTCATCTGCACCCTGTTAAGGCAAATGCTGTTGCATGTTCTTCTGCTGCACTGGCTCCTGGTTTAATTCTCCAAATGCCAGACTTCCCAGGGCTCGAGCCAAGCCACTCCAGGCTGGTGGCTCTGCCTCGCTGGTGGGGCTGGTTGTTACCCCTCTCGCAGATGGGATGGGGCTGGGTGGCGGGGACAGGTCGCCCTGGCATCCCACCTGCCCTCACAGGAACCCACCGGGACTCTCCTGGAGCAGATTTTCAGGCTTGCAAGGGATGCAGAGGCGATGTTTGCTCTTCTGTGTCTCGTTCACTAGAGGGCTCGCACAGCGAAGCACCGGCCCTGGCTCCGGCGCCGGCCGCGGGCGGCACAAGCGCAGCGCCCGAGCCGAGCTGGTCCCTTGTGCCGAGACGGTTGTTCACTCTTTTTCCCGCATTCGTCCTTCGCTAAGGAACACTTTTCACCAGGGCTCTGCTTCTCGTCGGTGCTTCGGTATTTTGTCTCCTGCTCCAGCTTCGTCCATCAGGAGTTCCCCAGGGCTCCCCACCAGCATACGGGGGCCAGGACAGACACCCCCTCTTTGAGAGCTCAGCATCCCCTCCACGGGGCTGCTTCTCCCTGCTGCCAGGCTGACTGCTACCCGTGTCATCCACACCACACGGCTAAAACCAGCCAGACTCCCATCAAAGCAGTAGGAGACTCTTCCCAGTTGATGGCTAAGGATCAGTGCAACCCAGCTCTGGTGATGTGGTGGGTAACCACGGCTCTGCAGCTGCATGGATTTGCCCTTTGTTGTAGCAGGCACATAATTTTTGACCAGTCCTTGTGACGTGAAGATGGATGCATTTGTCCTGTACACAGAGGAGGACTGGGAACATTTAGACACCTGGCACACACTCCTGATTCTTAAATTAATAAGCAAGCAGCAATAGTGGACTCTCCATGTCAGAATGACTGCAGGTAGTGTTTCCTCTGCAAGTCAGGGCTGAGGATGGGGCAGTGATTTTCATTCTTTGACAGACTGCAGGGATGGTCCAGCTGTGCCCAAACAGCTGGAGCCTGCTTACAAGGGGAAACCCAGGCATCTGAGTCGATGGCTGGCTTTTTAGAATCCATTTTCCCTCTTGCTTTAAATTGCTTGGCTGATCTTGACAGAGAGAAGGGAGAGTGCACATGGATCAAGGCGATCTTGACTCTTAGTAGGTGGCGAGCTTTCCCATGTAGTTATTTTGTTTGGCTCAACAATATTTTAACCTTTGGTTAGGGCAGCAGGATATGACTTGTTTATTCCAAAACTCCCCTCAGTTGCACCTGTAACCTTGTACCATCTAATCTCATTGTAGGAGGTGCTGCTGCCAGATCTCTGCTGCTCCTGCAGCTGCACCACCAGAGGTGTGGACCAAACATGGGACTCCCAGGTCAATCACAAACCCCTCCTTTGGGCTCCCTTAGCAAATGTCTGGCAGTTTCCTTCATCCATTACCAAGGCACAGTAAAGCCCAAGCCAGGTTGTACATCTCCACAGCTGGCTTCCCTGCGTGCCTTCCCTGGGAGGCCATCAGGTCAGTGTGCAAAGCCACGCTCCACTTGTCTCAACAGCTCTCATCAGACTTGTTAATTAAACACAGGAGCCATTTAGCAGGGTTAGCTTCAATTATCTCCAACCTCTGCTTTTTGCTGGGTGCTCATAAGCTTTCAGGCTGCAGACAGTGCCCAGTGCTGCCAGAGTCCAGGAGTGATGGAGTCACTTCAGCAGGTTAGGGTGCTGGGGAAGTGATGCCAATGCTTAAGCGCTTCCACTTGATTTTGTGCAGTCCTTTGGCTCTCTGCCAGCATTTGTAAGCCTGGAGTGGGTTTGCGCTGGAAGACATGGATAAAATAACCCTCTATATGTAGCAAGCTGGCTGTCTGACACACGATTTATACCAGATAGAGAGGAACAGCCTGACAGCCCGGCAGCAAATGGCAGCCACGGGCTGCAGCCAGGACAGTACAGAAAGGAGCTGGAAGGGTGAAGGCAGGAGACCAGGGTCTGGTCCCTGGAGCAGGTCAATTCAAGGTGTTGTGAGAGTTCATTCATATATTCGCCTTCTGTTTTCCATGTCATATATGTAGGGACCTTGTGGCACAGGCAAATTGATTTATCAGCAGGGGAATGCCCAAAGGTCTCGTGTACCCCTGAGAAGGAGAGGTGGGCACAAAGCTTCCCCAAGCAAAGCACTGTCTGTGTCCCTCTGGGCTGCTTCAAGCTTGGCAGTGAGATGTCCTTCATAGTGTCACAGTGTGGTGTTCATTCTGTCTCTTGTGGGTTTCCAACAGTGACAGTAGATCCAGGATTAAAGGAAAGGGGGAGGCCAGCATGAAGGTCGCTGATGAAGGTGCAGGGCAGCACAGAGCTCTGCAGTGGCTGGGGATGGCCTTGCAAAGTGGGAGTGTGGGGAATGGGCATTGTGGCTGTGAAAATGGGCAAAACTTGTGTCCCCCCCACCAAATCCACCATCTGCCTCCATGCTAAATTGACAGTTGGGAGTAAAGATTCCATTCCCTCAAGTCTGTGGCCAGCATGAGATGACAGAAACATGAGTAGTGATGAGGGTCTTTTCAGAGCCATCTCATAGACTTCCGTGTCTCTTCTCACAAGTTGCTGATGGTCCTCACTCTGCTGGCCATCAGGACAGCTCCTCCACCCTGCCGGCATGCTGTGGGACAGGGGTGCTGCAGCTGGTGGCACATGGGACTCTAGCTGTTTGTAGGTTACTTGCCCAGAACCCCTACTGTCCTACACCATCTCTCTGAGCTGCAGCTATCACTGCTTTTAAAGCTAGACCAAATAACTCTGACAAGAAAACACAGTTCAGCCTCTTCATGGATGCTATACCTGAAGGTCAAAATGCTCTCTGAACCGCATGTTCTTGATTTGCTCTTCCCAGGTAGGTTTTAAAATCAATTTTTTCCCCGCAGACTGATTGTAGGGTTCATGGATAGTGAATCCAAGGTGTCTTGATGGTGGACTTTGTGTTAATGTACAGATTGTCTGGGCAGCAAGATGATCAATCTGGCTAAGTTGCTTTTGGTGTAGGGACAGTCTGTGCACTCTAATAAAACCAAACAGACTGCATCAGAGCAGCTCTGCATACAGGTGACCAGTGTCCTAAGCAGTCCCTCAGTCTCTGCTAGGTGGAACAAACCAGAACCTGAAGCAAGAGAGACAACTGCAGCCACAGCATTTGTTGCCTCTCTTAGTTTCCTTCACCTTGCAATTTATCATCTATTGCATTTTGTTTAGTGTGTTTCTGTGGTTCTTTTTGTAGTTCACATATCCAGTTACATGTTTCTGTTATCCCTGTGATCCCCTTGCCTGGCCTTTCAATCCTCAGCTCTTCAGGTTACATCCCTCTCTGTGCTGCACAGTTGCAGTGCCCTCAGCTGCTCTCTGCCTTGGTTTCTCCTTTCAGCGTGTGAAGATCAGTTATTGTTTCATTCCTCTCTTAATCCACATTCTCTAGTGGTGCATATCTCCTCAATGTACATTTCTCTTACCAACATGATGCACAGCTGCTTTGGATGTTTTTCTGACCACCCTTTGAAAGATTCATGCATTTTTCAGGGCTTTTAAAACCAGTAAAATTCTATCTGCCCGGTCCTGGGCACTCCACACAAGGTCAAAAGCTGCAGTTCTGCTGCCTGTTGTTGTTTTCCCAGGCTTTGACTCTTGATTAGCACTTCAAGGTCCAGCTCTGTTGTCCCTCACCAATGTCAGGGCTTTCCTGGTGGGACAAGAAAGGGAAGGCTCTCAGGACCTCTCCTTGGCCTCTTACCTTCAACAGAGGTCTGTCCAAGGAGTGATAACAGGGCCAAGGCCAGGAGGGGAGTGATGTAAGTAAGTAAACCAGCCTGTGTGGTGGCATGACAGCAGGTGTCAGGGAGGTCACTGGTAGCATGGTATCCCCTTCAGACAACCTACTATCCTTCCTGTAGCCATCTCTGTAGGGGCACAGTGGTCTTGGGCTTAGCTGAGGGGGAGAAGGATGAAGATGAGCCCTTTGGGAGGGCAAAGGCAGCAATAAAGCCCTGGCAACCTGCCTGAGCCTCCATAGTTCTCTGGAGTGGTCATAACAAAGTTAGCAGTATAAAAAGGAGCCACATGTAAGGAGCTGTTAAAGAGTGAGATGAGTTGTTTATGATTAAATTAAATTCATATGAAAACTAATGACCTGCCAGTGTGAGCCTTGAGTAACTTTATAATGTAATTAAAAGCCCAATGGGGAAGAGAGCTGTGGTTACACCACGTGTTGAGGAGCTGCTGGGGAGATGGAGGTCGTGGGTGGCACTGATGGAGAGGAGTGCCCAGTCTCTGCCTTGTCTCCTCTGCTGCCCCAAGGGCAGAGCTGGGCACAGAGCATGGCACCAGGGGCTGGCCTGCCAGCCAGGAGAGCTGAGGTGCTCCCAGCTTCCAGGGGTAGGCGGGCTGTCCCGGGTGAGGCAGTTCTGGTGACCTGACCACACCAACAGCCCACAAAGCCGCCTCTTTCTAATACATTCATTTCCCGGGTCCTTTAGAGATACAGCTGTCAGTGATCAGGTCAGCCTTGGGGGCTGTTGTTATGGAACAAGCGCAGGGAGAAGAATCAAAACCCGGCGACGGAGCCCACGCACGGGCTCCCCGAGCCGAGCAAGACACGCAAGCCCGGCACACCCTCCCCACTCCCCGCCAAGAGCAAACAGCCGCACTCCCGGAAAGCTCTGCCCTCCCCAGACACGCAGCCGAGCCGTCCCCCGGCTCCATCTCGGGCTGGGGGGGGGGTCGGGGCAGCGCACCCCCCGCCAGCGGCCGCGCCGCGGACTGACACGCGTGGGGCGGGCGGCAACTGCCGCCCCTTTAAGCGGGCGGTGTCGGGGCCGCCCCGCCAGCCGGGATCGGCCGGGATAGGCCGGGATCAGGCCGGGGCCGCCTCCCGCCCTCGGCAGCGGGCGGGCGGCTCGGCGGGGCTCGGCGCTGCAGGCTCCGGTCCCGGCTGCGAGCGCCAGAGCCTCCCCCAGCGCTGCCCGGGCTGCCCAGGGGCAGCGGCAGCGGCATGCCCAGGCGGAGCATCGCGGAGGTGAAGGTGCTGGACGTGCAGAAGCGGCGTATCCCCAACAAGCACTATGTGAGTGGCTCGGCTCGGGGCGTCCAGCTCCCTTCCCTCCGCCGCGCCCGGCCCTGGGCAAACAAAGGCCGGGCTTGCCCGCCCCGCTCCCCCCACGGCTGCCCCGGCACCGGGCGGCGGCCGCGGAGCCCCGCGCTGGGGAGGCGGAGGAGGGCAGCGCTGCCCGCTCTGTCGTTCCCACCCACGGCGTCTCCCGTGGGGGTCACCCCCGCTGCCCCTCCTGCCCGCGGGGGAACGCGCTGCCTCTTCCCCCCAGACCCCGTTCCCGGGGGATGCGGGCAGGGACGTGGCCGCCGGTGACCCTGTGCGGGCCCAGCGCCGGGAGGTTCCCGTGGGCAGCAGCTGCGGGCGGGGTTTTGCCGGAGGGGCTCCTCGGGCAGCACGCACCGGGAGGAGGAACCGTCTCCGGGCACCGCTGAGAAGTGCCTCCGCTTTCGGGAGGGAGCGGCGTTCGGCAGAGGGGCTTCTGAAACCTGTTGGCTGCAGCGTCCCGGGACAAGCGACCACCCGGGTTCTTCCTTCTGCACCTGGGATGCTGCCGCTGTCTCTCTAAGGTGTTCCCTCGTGTCTTCTGCACTCCTTCTGTCTGAGCTGCCTGGTTCCTGCATGCTTCAGAGCATCTCCCAAACTGTTGTGGATTTGTCTGGTTTTGAAGGGTTGGGTTTTTACTTTCTCTCCTTTTTTTAATATTTATTTTTTACTATTTCAACTTTGCTGTGCTTCCAGGCATCTGTGGAGACCTTGTGGGTGAATTCTGGCAGCAACTCTAAAAGAAAAAACAGAATGTTCTCCCCGGTCTGTTTGCCTTAGACTGGGGTGACCCGGTGACACTGTTTGTGGTGCGTTTGGGTTGTGAGGACGTGGTGTGTGCGCCAGCTGGGCTGTGTTGTGCTGGCAGAGCCAGGCACCCCAAGTTTTTGTGAGATCAGGGGCTGTTCTGCGTTACCCTGGTTGGTTTGTTACAGTCAGAGGAAAGCAGAAAAACAAGCCAGCTCTAGCCAGGAAGGAGGGGAGCGTAAGGGGGCTGTAACCCTCTCCTTGCATGCAGTGATGTGACGTGGCTGCTGCCACCCACCCCCTTATCACCCCTTCTTCCTCTCCTGCCCTGCCTTTAGCTTTATCACCCCTGGCTGAGCCTGGCCCCAGCTCCAAACGTGCCCCTCATCCTACCACGTCCACCTCAGACTTGCTCATCATAGCTGGGCTGTGCAACGGATCTGGAGGAGCATGTACGTGAGGAGGTTTGCTGTGCTGCCTCTGTTTGTCTTGGCGGATCAGTTGCTTTGCCGCCGGGTCCCGTAACGGGGCTTGAGCAGGGTCGTCTGCAGCTGCTCCTCTGCTCTTCCTTATGGGCCTTCCCATGCCCTTGCCGGGATGGGGGCTCCTTGCAAATCCCCACAGCTGGGACATGCAGCTCAAGTGCCAGACACGATTTGTTTTGTGTGCCATCCTTCCTTGCCCACCACCTGAGAGGTGAGGCAGGTAGAGTTGGACATAGCACAGACAGATAATCCTTGTGAGGCTGGAAAATGGGGACAGAGGTGTTTGGGTTTTTTTTCCAAGAAAAGGGAGACTTATGGTGGGGCAGCTGGGTGGATACATGGGAGCAGAAGCTGCTGGGGTGGTGGGAGAAGGTGGCTGCATGCAGCTCATGACACCCAGCTGTGCAGCTCAGCCACTTGCTCCCTCCTCAACCAGTGGTTCAACTCCTTTTCCTCTAACCTTTCCCTCTACTTGTCTTGGGCCAAAACCTGGCAGTGAGAGCCAGTGCAGCTCAGAGTAGGGCTGAGCCCAGGGAGGGGCAGGCATCAGCTTCCCCGGGGCAGTGCTGGAGTGAATGGGAGCGCTTGCCTTGTTTGAGAGAATCAATAGGAACCAGGCAGATTCACAAAGCCAGTTAATTATATGAAATCAAAACCTTCTTTTCTTTCTTTTTCTTTATTTCCTCCTGCAAAGAGAGGGAGAGGAGAGGCAGCAAATCACGGCTGACTCATCTTGCTTTAGACTCTATTTGCTGCCACGCTGCAAATCCAAGTGAACCACAAAGTATACTTGTTACACCTTTGCTCTCTGGCTTCTGGTTGCTGAGTGTAAATGTGCTCTGCATCCCCTGGGGCAGCTGCTTGCCGTCCCGGGGCATGCTGGAGAAGCAGGCTGCTTTTTCTTCCCATTTCCTCTGTGCTGGCCTGACCGCCGGGTGACCTGAACTGCTCGGGCTTGGCCTCCTCTCTGCATCAGCGAGAGGCTTTTCTTTGCTGGACAAAGGTGCAGTTGTGTTGGCTGCAGTGAGGGCCACAGCAGAAAGTTGTGAACTCCAGTTTCCCAGAAAAGTGAGATCAAACCGGTGTTTGAAAGTCCTTATTGATGCCTGCAGTGGGGAGGGGCTGTAGGAAGAGCCAGCTCTATTCAGGCCATTGTGGTTCACCCATCACCTTGGTAATTGACACAATAAGAGTTGTGTTGCCCAGGTCAAAAATTTGTGCTTTTTTGCAGCTCTGGTTTGAAGCGAGAGGCACAATATTCCCCCAAACTAAGGGACTTGAGCTGGGCAAGGACCCAGGTAGGGTAGAGTTTGGGTAGCCAGGTGCCAGCTTGAACATCTGCTGGGTTGAGTGTCAGGGTTTAGTAGGGGATGTGAATGCAGCCCCAAGCCTTCAAACATGTTTGCAGCTGTGAATGGCACTGGCTTAAATCCTGGTGCAAGAGCATGTCAGTCCAGCATGCTGCTGCCTTGCTGCTCCTTGTAGGATGTCTGGTGGCTGTGTGTTCCCCTGGAAGGATACACCAGGGCGACAGTGCTGTTGTCCCATCTCCTGTATGTCCTCCTTGCCCTGGTAACAGCCCAGAACCTGGCCTGAGGGCAGGAGGAGCTGGGTGGGTTGATCAAAGGAAGCCCAGGTGTGTTTTAAGACATTTAGGGGATAGGAAAAATGGGAACAGCCTCTTGATTGCTTTTCTCCTCAGTGAGGTGTTAAACGCTTTGGTGGGTACTGCAGTGAGCACTGCCAGCAGGCTCAGGCTAAATTGCAATTAGTGGGGGTTCTCTCCCCTTGTATGCTGTTCTCCTTGCAGGTGGCCTTCTACTCCTAGAAGGTTTTTGCTGCTGTGGTGTTGGCAGGGTACAAGGCCAACGTGTCTGCACCCGTTCTTGTCAAACCAACTCTGCTCATGCCCGTGGAGGGCACTGCAGATGCACTTCTCCTGGGCTGCCAGCCCCAGCTGCTTCAGCTGCACTTGTGCCCCCTGTGTCTTTAAGATTTTTTCACGGGCGGTACCTGGAAGGGCAGCAAAAATTGTTCCGTTTACAGGTGTTCATTGCAGGATACACTGCTCTGATCCTGATGAGGGAGAAGAACCAAGCTCGGGATCTTGGCAGCGCACTGTTCAAGTGAAGAAGGGGCTCACATCCTTCAGGCAGTGGCTGGAGGGTCACCTTGCAGTGGCATTTCCCATACTGACTTCCCAACATGCCTACTATGTTCAGTCATTACAGCTCATGCCCCTCAGGGTTGC
This sequence comes from Apus apus, assembly GCF_020740795.1. Taxonomy (NCBI): domain Eukaryota; kingdom Metazoa; phylum Chordata; class Aves; order Apodiformes; family Apodidae; genus Apus; species Apus apus. The sequence continues at coordinate 10,510,429 of NC_067294.1, read as the reverse complement.
TGCTGGCGGGGGCTCCAGGGATATACTGGAAATCTGAAAAGGCAAAGTCCCAAGAGCAAAGTTTCAAAATAATCATTCTGGGTGACAGAGCAGCAGACTGTCATTGCTATGGTCTAGCCAAGTCTCAAATTCTGATTCATGAATGTTTATTCAGAAAAGACCCAAAATAAAGCCATAGTTGAAACAGACCAAGTTTTCCTTTAAAGGACTCCACACAGGATCTTTTTATAGTTTTGTGTTTGTTATTCTCTAGTAAAGTCCCTAAAATAAAGCTTTTCCTTGCTAAATCCAGATTTGGGTTGTTTTTTTGCCCTTAGGCAAGCTTCAGGACCATTCATTTTAATACAGCTTCAATCTGTGTGTTTTACATCATTGAATCACATCTTCCTTTTTACCATCCCATCCAGCAGGGACACTTCTGTAGTTCATACAATTTTAAATGGCTGCTCCAGAGTACAAACAAAAAACTATATATACATTCAACAGGAAAGAAAGAGCAGCATGCTGTTTGGTTGTGTTAGTTTGTTGGAAAATCTGGACTACACTCTTGCAGGACTTCCTTTCCTAGCCTTCATCCACACACATAACACTTTGAAAAAGGGAAATTTAAACAAAGGGTACAGCATATATTTATTTTGCAAGCTCAGTTAGCAAGATTGCAAACTTTAGACAAGGTGATTACCTGTACATATTGAACCACCTCATTTGTGGCAGCTGTCTTGTGAAAGTAATTAACAGTGCATGTTGGAATCTGGTGCTTAAGTGATAGCATCTATAGATATTTTAAAACAAGTTTGATGAAAACCACATTCAAAAAGTTAATGTGTTACATTTTTGATGTTTAATTTGTGAGGTGATGGTGTTTTCTTTCCTCCTGTTCCTTGTAGTGGTGGGGTTGTTTGTGGTTTCATTTGTTGTCCAACCCAACCCCATTGCTTATCTGAAATTGATTATGGGGCATTCAGAGGAGAGTGACTGAATGGCAAGAGGAGGAGGAGGGCTGCTGATCTATAGATGCAGTCATTCTTTATGCCTTGTACATCTAGAACAGAAGATATTTACTGAAGAATGTTTATCCCATGGATCTGTGTGTTATGGTCCCCTGATGCTGACTTGCCCAGCTGAAGCAGGGCTTTGTGGGGACCTGGTGGAGCATCACCTTGTACAGCTGCATTATTTCTGCTGTTGTGAATCATCCCGGTTACTTGGCTTAAGAAGGGTGTTGGGGGATGACTCTGGGGAATGTGACCCTGCTCTTGGTATGGTGGGAATGTCCTGTGGGGAACTGAAGGAGCTGGGTGCATTTAGTCTGAGGGAATGGGAGGTTAAAATGAGCAGTGTGAAATGCATCCAGGGGCTGTTAACTAAATTAGGAGTTAAAGAGAGCAAAGCAAAATCAGGATGTATGAAGTAAGGCTGAACCCAGGAAGCTGGAGTCTCAGGCAGGGCACAGAGTTTCCGAGCATCAGTGGCCCCCAGAGGTTTGAGGGCTTTCTCAGCATCCTCACCAGTGTTTTGCTGCCATATCCTGCAGTTCTGCTGTGACTCATCCCGTTACCCGTCAACTGGCTGATGCTCTCCTGCTCGAGTCTGGCCACAGGCAGGGTGTTTGGGGCCTGGAGATGGTAGACTCTGGGACCCATCCTTGCACCTGGCCCTGCTCTGCTGCATTACAGAGCCAACCAATGCTTCCCTCACCCTCATCTCTCAAGAGAGTTGGGGTTTAGGGGAGCACTCTTGGCTTTGTGGATGAAAACCAACACTCAAAAGCAAAGTCGCCTTTGTTTTTCTTTTCTAATTGTGTTACTTAAGGCTTTTGAAAACCTTGAATGTCACAGTTCAGTGCAAGGCCCAAACCCTGCCTGGCACATGGCCGTGGAGGTGGATGCAGCTCTGCATGGAAAGCTGGTGCTTGTACACAATTCCAGCAGTGAACTTTGACATAGGGGCCATCCATGGCCTCTGCCTGCTCAGAGGTTTGGTGACCTTGATCCCTCGCAGCTTTGCTTTGGAGGGTATGTCTGTCTTCCAGCCGTTTTACATAGCAGTGGGAAATAGGAAACAAATGAATCCATATGTTTGACCTTCAGTGTGACTCAGAGCAAACAAGAGGGTGTGTATGTTGTATGGCTGGTGGGTCTGTGCTGTAGCTGAGCAGGGCTCTGTGGGTTGTCCTTGGGTTCCCTGTGCTTGGTGTAACCCTGTGTGTGTGTACTTCACTCTAGCAGCTTTGGCTGTGTGTTCAAGCAGCACTATGTCCTGGTGAGCTGACAACAGCAGAGTGAGAAGAGCTGTCGCTTGCTGGAGTTTTAGGGAGGGATGAAGAGGAGCAAGGGGAGGTGGCTGCTTCGTAGTCCTGGCTGTGTGGGCAGATTACCTGGGGTTGTTTGCTGAGGTGGTGAGGATATGCCTGTCCTCATGCTGCCTGCATCCCTGCCACCCAGCTCCTCCCTGCAGCTCTAACCTGTTGCTTCTGCCTCCCTTCACTGCTAGACCAGAGAGGCATCAAAGCAGCATTCCCAAATATCCCTGCATTTACTGCTGGGATCTCTTCTCCATGCCTTTCCCGGTGCCATCTGCACCAGCACAACCCTGGCTCTCCCTGTTCACACAGCAGAAGCAAGGGGGGTCGCATGGTTCCTGGAGACAGATCAGGGGCTGGCTGTCCCTCTCCTACACCAAGCTTTGGTGTCCTGTGGTGCACGAGCCCCACATTCCCCTCCCCAGCCCCACATGCCTGCAGCAGTGAAGGCTGATGGAGAAGGGCCAAGCACAGCAGCTAACTGCCAAGAACTTTCTTTGTTTCCAGCCACCTCCCTCCTTTTTTTTTTTTTTTTCCTCTTACAATTTCCCACTCCCTTTTCTATATTAAACCGTGTTCTGGTTTGGCTCGATCCCTTAGCTGCTTTGGTTTCTCTACCCCTTTGAATTTCTTGGTGCTCCTCTCTCACAGCAGTGGCCGAAGCCAGGATCTGAGGCTCTCTCTTTGCTTCCCTGTGTTTTGGGTTGTGGGGGAGCGCGGGTGGAATAGAGAGTCTGATGCTTTTTCCCTTCTACTGGTGAAAGATGCTTTAAATATGTGGAGTTTTCCACAGAGAGGTTTATTGTACATAGTCTCCCTGGACCTGAGACCACACAGGCTTAAACCCATTGGAAACAGCTCTGCAGACAGCTCTGTCTCTGCTGGAGGCTGTTATGTTTGGCTTTGCCATAAGAGCTTTGCTGAGTGGCTGGGGATGCCCTTTGGGGGTAGGTGGGCAGAGTTGTGTGTCGCTCCAGCCCTGTGGAGGTGTCTTTCCAAGTGGCTGTGGCACTGCTTTGTACCCAGCCATTGTTCATGTGCCTCTGGTGTGGCTGGTATTGAAATGGGAGAGTCTCAGTGTGTGGGAGCTCTGGGTGTGGGGATGCTCTGGGGCCAGGGAAGCTCAGGGATTGCTGCAGGGCCACCCAGGGAGGGCTGTGCTGTGCTGGGGAGGGCTGCTGGCAGGGCTGTGTCAGTATGGTTGTGCTGATCCTGGGTTTGAGCTGGCATAGCTGGGTGGTGCTGAGCTCAGGGTGGACTTGCTGCCTTGTTCAGTTATGTGCTGGCTACCAGGCAGAGAGATTTCAAGCCAGCCAGAAGCTGCCCTCTTCCCAAAGCCTTCCTTGTGGTCTTCATGTGTGCCCCCACAGCCAGGACACTTCAGAAGTCCTCTTGGAAAACTTAGGAAAATTCATGTTGGAGGAGAGAGGCTGGAACTGTAGCTCTAGGTTTTCCAGCCACTTCAATCTGCCTTTATCTTCCTCAAGTTTAAGCAGTCCAGGCTGCTTCCTGGGTTGTGTTTTGTGCATGTCCATAGTGAGTTTATGCAAGGAGACCAGAAGTATTTCTTCTAGGAGGTCACACAGCCTCATCTTTCAAGAATGGGAAACTGTTTCTGTTAGGGTTTTTTTAGTCTCTTCTTAATTCCATTGCCTCAAGTCAGCCACTTGAATCATCTCTCTCTAGCCACACTGCTGTATAGGACAACATGCCTCCTGCAGAAGGTGCAAGACTGAGGGCTTGTGGAGGCCTCCAGAGTCCTCAGTCCCTTCAACCAGTGGAAATCACCTGGAGCCATTGTGGTTTGTGGCACTAAGGCTCTTTATCAATCCCTGGAAAAGTATTTCTGAGATCTGACATCTCCCCGGGCCTATGCCTCCTACTTTGTTTCTTCAAGAGGAAAGAAAAAGAAGTCATTGAATCTTTGGCTGCCCTTTTAGCTAGAGACATTTTGTGCTGGCTATTCATCCCCTCTGTTCTCGCACACTAGTCGCTGTGAGTCTGACTGCTCTGGATGTGCATCTGAGCTGGTTCCTTCAGCCTCTCTGCTTCTCTGGTGATGCCTGACATGGAAGCTTATGCCCCACCATGGATGCTGTCCTACTTGGGAGGGTTGTCCTCGATCTCCCTCCAACATTCATGCTTTGTGGTTCCCTGCTGCAGTGTTTTCCTTGGGGCCATGGAGCCCTGGCTGCCACGCCAGCTGACAGGCAGCTCTTGCTGACAGCTCTGTTACAGTTGGCCAAGTGCCACTTGCATTTCTTTTAGCAACCTGTCATTTTTCAACAGTTCCCTTACAGAGGTTTTCAGTCCTGCTTTCCACTGGCTTGTCCTCCCTCTGAGATGCTTCTCCAGAGGTGCTGGAGAGGGGAGAGAGTGGCAGGATGCCATGGGGACTGAGCTCAATGATGCCCAGCAAGGCCAGCTGCAAGATCCCCAGGGCCTTCATTTCCATCTTTATATTTCTATTTATGGCACTTGCTTTCAGACAGAGAATCACTGAATGTTTGGGGTTGGAAGGGACCTTAAAGTTCATCTAGTTCCAACCCCTCTGCCACGAGCAGAGACACCTTCCACTAGACTAGGTTGCTCCAAGCCCCATTCAACCTGGCCTTGAACACTTCCAGGGATGGGACATCCACAACTTATTTGGGCAACCTGTTCTGTTGTCTCACCACCCTCACACTAAAGAATTTCTTTCTAATATATAATCTAAATCTACCCTCTTTCTGTTTGAAAACCTTACCCCTTGTCCTATAACTACACACCCTTGTAAAAAGTCCCTCTCCAGCTTTCCTGTAGACTCCCTTCAGTTACATGACAAAGGAGAATCCTGGGTGATGGAGGTCCTGATGAGATAAACTTCTTGACAGGTAATTTTTAAGTAATTGCTATGTGGCTAATTACTTGTAATATCAGGCAATTGAGAAACCCAGGGAGTTTGGGAGCCAAATCCTCACAGTGTCTGTCAGAGTTCAGCCTTTTGCAGGTTTCCATTTTCTAGGAAGGATCTGATCTGCTTCTGTCCTCCAAGGGACAGGAGCACAGGGAGCATTTGGCATAAATGTGAAGTACTCCTCTCCTCCAGCATTAAACACTATCCACCTGCATCTCCAAAACTGTGCCAGGGCCTCTTCACCCCCCAAGAAGCAGAGGGCAATTCTTTTTTTTCTTTGCTGCAGCTCTGGTAAGGTTGTCCCTCTGGGAGCAACTCTTGCTGGTAACTCAGCTTGCTGCAGCACAGGGCTGCGATTTCATGGTGTGAGGGCAGGGGAGCTGTGGCTGGGAGAGGAGTGACAGAGGCTCAGGGTGCTAGTGCATGGCCCTCTCAATCCCAAAAGCAGAGTTTTGAATGCCTTTGAGGGACCCTGAAAGCTCTGAACCCCTCCTCTGCACCTTGCTGTAGTAGGACAAATGCTGTGAGCAGTGTCTGATGGATTTCAGAAGAATGGCATGAATTTCATCTATGTTCTCCCGAGTGATGGCTGAAATGAAGCTAAGGAGGGTTAAACCCTGGTGATTTCTGTCTGCTCCAAAGCTCTGCCTGCCCCTTTGCTTCAGGCATTAGCTTCAGGGTTTGATGTGACACGTGTGCAGCAACATGGGCAGGAGCAGAGCAAGGGATGGAGGCTCTCGGGTTGGCAGTGGGGCAGGGTAAGGTGTCCTTTCCGGAGGGAGGGGAGCCCCTGGTTCCCAGGTTTCGCCGAGTCAGCTAGTTCCCTCCGTGGTGCAGCCCCTGCTGCTGGCCCGGGAAGGGCTGTAAATATTTAGATAGCTCTGCCTGTTGGTTTTGGCCATGGGCCCAATCATCCCACGTGATGGGGTTGCAGAGCCCCCCTCCTGGATCTGGCTGCCCTGCCATCTGCTTGGCTCTTCCCAGCCCTTGAGGAAACAGCAGGGCAGGATCTGACCAGCCCTTCCACCCAGTCCCAGTGGTGGTCCCTGTGGGTGCATGTCCCTGAGGCAGTGCCAGCTCCAGCCCTGGGAGATCCCCTTGCCCTTTCCATGGAAAAGGGCCTGCTGGTGGTTTCTCTGTGTTATTTCTTTGAAGTACTGTAGAAATTTGAGCTGGAGAAGACCCATGAAGTAACTGTTTCCACATGCTCTCACCCCCACAGCTGGGCTGGGAAAAAGCCTATCTGCAGAGCAGCCTCTGCAGGACTGAGGGTTGTTGGGAGTAGGTGATGAGGTGGCTCCTATCAGGACAAAACTGTTTTTCTGGGGGCTGCTTCTCCATGGTAGGTGCTCGTGGCAGGCTATGGTGCAGTGCGAGGCCAGCAGGGGAAACTACAGACCAAGTGCAATGTTTTCAAAACTAGTTTGATCATTGAAAATGTCTTCCAAAGGCACCTGAGGAAGGGATGTGTGGGTGCTTGTGGTAGCTGGGTGCCTCATCATCTGCAGTCCCTGTGAAAACCACTGCTGGCTGGCTGGCTGACTGCACCATCCCTTTCAAAATCTGCACGTCTTGTCAGTTGAGTAGAGCACCTGAGTTGTGCTTTCTGATGTCTTTTTTGTCCCTAGGAGACAGCTTAGACTAGATTAGGTATTAGGCAGAGCCCAAGATCTGTGATGGTTTTGGCCAACAGAATACCCCAGTGGGATGGGGCCATCAGAGTGAAGGATGAGGGTTATTCACAAGGAGAGGGGAAACCAACTTTACGGAGATGATGTTTTATAGGTACCGAGGAGCTCCCATTCCTGTGGGCTTCTCCATCTTTTCTACTTTCTTTAAGTAGGTGAGGAGATATCCCCAGAGACCTTTTTCCTGTTCAAATGAGATGTGCAAGAAACCATTATCCAGACTCCAGGGACATCTACATGTCAGCAAAATAGGAGTGATATCATTGGTTGGGAGAAATGCTTCTTCCCTCACTTGCAAAGGGTATAATAAAGCATGGTGTGCCCTCAAATCTCATGGCTTTATTACCCTTAAGAGCTTTGAATTCATTTTGGCTCAAGCAAATCCATATCCTGATTAAAATCCCAGTCTAATAAGCTGTTGACTCCAAATAAAGGCAGAATAGGAATAAACAATGAAGAAAAGTTGGCTCTTCCTCCAGCCCCATTGGAAGGCTTTCTCCAGGCAGGCAGCCAGCAGTGATATAACCCTGTAAAGTGCTGTAGACTGGTAAGAAAGCTGGGATATCAGCTGAGCTTCCAACCAAAATGAGCTCATGCTGGCCTGCTGGCAAGTCCTAGGGTGAGGGTAAAGGCAGCTCGGGCGCTTACTTAGCGCCAAGTTAACGGTTAGTTCGCTGATGGTCTGATGGTGGCTGTACAGATGCTGTCAGGTACTTCAGAGGCCATGTCATATGGCTTTACCAGTTTTCATTGCAAACTGTGGTCAGCCAACTTGTCCTTGACCTGTTGAGGTTGAGAAGCATGTTCTTGAATGGATATTGTGCCTGATCCAGTGCAGAGGACTTGCCAAGCCATATCAGGTGGCAAGTAAGCACAGCGTCTAGGCCTCCCATGTACCAAATCATGGTCCATCCAGGTCTCCAAAGCTGCTACAGATGCTGTCTTGCAGGAGCTCTCAGTCTTCCTTGTGTCAATATGCAGAAAGCACCAGTCTTTCAGCACAAAAAAAGACTTTGTGAATGAAAGGAGAGGGTTGAGGTTGGCTGAATAAGGCCTGTGAGGCGACATCGAGCAATTCCGATTGCTAGGAAGAGGTTGGTGCTGCCTGTGACACCCAGTCAGCTCACAGCAAGTCAGCAAAGCAGTCACAGCTGTGTTTGAGCTGATCATCTGCTTTAAGAAACGTGGTCGCTGAACTGCTGTGTTGCAAGTACTGAAGTTCTTTTAGCAGTAAAGACTCAATCTCACTGCCTCTTTTCCATCTTAATTTGGAAATGATTCTGCTGTGAAGAGTTTGTGGTTCCTCAGGAGTCTCCTCACCTTGGTAAAATATGCTGTCAGCCCTCTGAGCAGCAGAGTGACTTTTCAATTAGATTTTTAGTACAGCATTTTAATAGGTTTGATGAGCTCAAATTATTTACTGTTGTGCTGTGCATTTGAGTCTCCTGGTGTTTGAGTTTCGGTATTGGGCTGGGATGTTGGTCACATTCCAGGATCTGGAAAAATGTGGATCTGTATGAGAAACCTTGTGAAACTCTGAAGGGATTCTACTTTAAATACCAAAACATTAGCATCCTGAGAGCCTTCTTTGTATTAACTGGACTTCTAGCATATCCGTTCACCTGAGCTCCTGAATGTTTTGTACCTGCTTCAGTGAATTGATACTTGAATTTGTGGTGGAAGTAAGCAGGACATGAGAGTTAGAATTAAAAATCAACTTGCCCTTGTTCTGCTTAGTCAATCTGTTATCAGTTAGCAAAGACTGACATTTACATCACTCGAGTATTACACTGGCATCTTGTCAAGGGTCATCTTTGGTTTCGGTGAGCAACAAGCAAGGACATTAGATAAGTAATTGGCCAGTTCTGTTACTTGCTTGTTGTCTTTCCTAGACAAATTAAAAGAAAAAAAAAATGGGGATAGGCTAATTCTTTCATGGTGTGGGGTTTTTTTGGTTTTTGAATTTTTGCGTTCATCACCAATAAAAGCCTGGTCATATGGTCTGTGAATAACCTACAACTACTAGAATTGGTTGCGTAGCATTTTAGGGAACAGGAGGTTAATTTGTACACCAGCACATTGATGGAAACGGCTTCAGTGCTGCTTATGAAGGAACAGATGGAGTTTCAAACCTTGTGGGTTTGGGTTCTTGCAAGCCCCAGCCCTGGAACCCAGGCTGGCAGAGATGTGTGGGCACACTGTGGGCTGCAGTTTTAGGATCTTGACATCAAACTTGATGCTGCAGCCATAGATGATATGGCCAAGGTATAGTCATCAACTCACAATGTGTGTGTGGAGAGACTTCAGCTGTGTTTTGACGTAGAAGTGCCCTTTCACATTGGATGTGTGCCCCTGTTTAGGGATAGGGAGATGTCTTGGTTCACAACTATCAATAAGCATTTAGTAGATAAGTTGGAGCAGTGGAGCTTAATAATTTAAACCTCACATATTTTCATGTATTGCTGAAATGACTTTAATTGGTCCCATGAACTGCCCTGATTGATGCCCATCCGAGGGGGCTGCATTGGCAGCTTTAGCAGTGTTTGGGTTGTGGTGCAAGTTGTTGGGTCACTCCTCTGATTTCTGCTTCTGTTCCCTCCAGGTGTACATCATCAAAGTCACCTGGTCCAATGGGTCCACAGAAGTCATATACCGACGGTACAGCAAGTTCTTTGACCTGCAGGTAAGCATTTCACCACTACTTGGGTTTTTTACTTTGGAGGATTGAAAGCTGTGGTCAGTTGAGAGGCTTGGTTTCTGCCTTTAGGATAAGCCTTTTGTAATCTACTAGAAAGCGTGTTGATCTTGAGAAACTTAAATGCAAAACCTTGAAAAAAGCAAGAACACAGCAACCTTAAAAGCAAGCAGTGGGGAAATGCCTGGTGTGCTGCACTGCCAGCCCAGAGGGCAGCTGACAGTGGCTGCCTTAGCAATCACCTCCTGGTGCAGGGGAAGCCAGCAGGAAAACAGAGCCAGGAGGGAGGGAGGAGGCTGGAAAGGCAATTGGGACAGGCTGGGTTGCAGAATCCTGTAGCTGGTGTTCTGGGTGTGCAGGGAAAGGGTGTTTTCCACCCCCTCTTGGGTGGAGATGAGCCAAGGGGTCTGGCTGAGCTTTACGAGCCAAAACACAAACTGAGCTGCTGGAACAGGCTCTGTGCAGATGAGAAAGGAAAATACATGAAGTGAGCTATGGACCAGTGGCAGCTGCCAGAAGAGTTGCTGGCATGTCCCTCCTGGGCTCTGCATGGGCCTGGGAGAGGAGCTGGGCACTGGCCTCCCCAGGTTCTGCTGGTTTTGGGTGAGCCTGTGAAGCCTGGGATTGTGTGAGACATCTGCTTGTGTTGATGGTGCTCTGTCCCCTGCCCGACAAGGCACCTTCTGCAGAGCCATGGACATGGCCATGAAGGTGACCACGTTGAGTAAGCCCTGGTCAGCCAGGGAGAACCTGGCTTTGGCAAGACCCTGGATGTCCTTCCTTGACCCATGCTGCTGTTCGCAGCATCGTGCCAGGCAAGGTCAGGTAGGGTGGCATGGGTGGCTGCTGGTGCAGGCAGGGGTTAAGCTGTGTGCAGCTGCTTGTGTAACCAAGGAAATATTAAAGTAAATAAACAGGGAACAGCTGTTGGGCAGCAGCCAGGGCTGGAAGGAAATGGAGCTCAGCGCTTCCTTCTCCACAGCATCTCGTCTTTGCTGGTGCTCCAAGGTGGTGGCCAAGCCCATGCAGTTGTTTGCTGCAAGGGAGGCACAGTCTTTTGGGGTTTATATGTGATAAATGGGTGCTTCCAGCAGTGCTGTTTCCCTGGGCCACCTTGCCCTTCCTAGGGAAGGAGATGTAGGGAAATAATAGTGGCCATCCTTCCTCTCTTCCTCCCCTTCCATCTTGGCTGGAGCTGTGCACTCTTCTAGATGGAAAGCATCATCACTGGAGGCTGGCTGTAGCTAGAGACTCAAGCTGGCTCTCCAAAACACCCTGGAGAACCTTTAGAGGGAGAGGTACTTCATATAAATATATATATTTTTTATATATATATATTTATAAATATATATAATGGTGCAGATGGGAAAGTTTAAACAAACATCTCCCCCTTCCCTGTTCCCTGCAGCTTTTTCTTAAGAAAGAAACAAAACCCAACACATAACCACTCCTTTTTGGCTCTGTTGAAAGAATGAATGAAATTGTGGGGTTTTTTCCTTCCTTCCTCTTATCACACATGCTTCCTGGTGTCCTTATTTTAAACTTGTGGTGCAGTACAGTGGAAATTGGATTGAAAGGCGAGGAGTGAAACAGATCCTCTTAGCACAGTGGAAAAAAATGCTCTAGGTAGGTTTGGTAGCACTGACTGTTGCTGTTGCTGGAGGCCGTTATTATATGACTATTGGATGATTCTATGCCAATTTTAGCTCTTTAGGCAGAAATTTTCCATGCTGGCAATTATTCATGCCTCCAGTTATTCAAAACCAACAAACCCCCGAACCCTACAGAATAACTGATTGGCTAAAATGGTTCAGCTGCTTCTGAGAACATAGTAAGAGAGCAAAATATTTTTCCCAGGTCCAGACCTGATGATTTTTTTGGTGCGTAGGAGGGAGAACTGGAAACTTGAGTCGCAGGTGATCCCCATGTCACGAATAGGTCTTTCATGTTATCCAGTGAAAATCCATCCAAATTTATTCATACTTGCAGCCTTGAGCAACCACGGTGCATGCCTGTTGGAGTAGAGATGTTTGTTAATTTAGGATCTACGTTCTCAGTGATTCTGGCTGCACTTTCCACGCTCGTGCCGGAAGCTGAGCAGGGGTTTGTTTTTTTGATAGCAGCTCTGGCCACATTCGGGTGAAGGTTGGTGCACCCTCTTGCTGTCAGTGACCCTCCTGCTAAGCTCAGGCAGGAGGACAAAGAAGGCATTAGATCCAAGTAGGAGCAAGGAGAAGAACTTCTTGGGGCAGGAGTGAGGGCTGGTGGGGGCTGATGCTGCAGTTCAGGGCAGCCCAGGTAGGATTGTCTGAGTGGTTGGGGATTTTCTCCTCATATTCCCTGTGGGGCCACAGTTGAATCACTTGTCACCTTCCATTGTGGCCAAACAATTATTTTAGGAGTAGGGCCAAGTAAAACACATACACACTTACTACTGACAGCCTTGCTGGCTGGCCTGCTGCCTCTGCAACCAGAGGGCAAAGTGTCCTCCCCTCCCCAGCCAGGCAGGAATGACACTCAAAACACAAACTGTCAGCTCAGCTGAAACAGAGGTGAAGCTTGGAATTGTGTCCAGTTGTCACCAGTGCTGGACAGCTCATCGGTGCAACAGCCTTTCCCAGCACCACCCTGCTTTTATTTTCCAAGGGTGGCAAGACCTCCTCTTTCTGCCTTACTGCCTTTAGTCATTCTGTTGACCACGCCATGGACCATCTGCTGTCACGCAGGTTGTCACCTCTCTAAGGGCTGGTGATTGACACTTGTCCTGCAATTCAGCTCATGTGTCCCAACAGGAGGCAAAGCCTGCTTCCTCCTGGTCACAGTCCAGTGTTTTGAGCAGATGAAGTGGTGGCCCTCATCCCTTGGGAAGCTTGCAGGTCATACCCTTTCCTGCTGTGAGACCATCACAGGAAGGCTCAGTGTACCATACCAGCTGGTGAAATTGGGAAGGGAATGTGTAAGCCAGGGAATGTCTACACCTCCTAAACACTGCTCATTGCAGAAGAAGACCTTCAGTGACCTGGGCAGCAGCCAGGAGCATTTTTGCTGCGTAGATGCTCTGTGCTCAGGTTTCTACCACCTCTCCTCCTTGATTTCTCCATAAATGTCTTCCATCATACAACAACGTACATAGGAGCAACTCTTCAGGGATTAAAAAGCAAACCATAGATGAAATCGTGTTTGTGAAGTTTGAAACCTCAGGTAACTGTATGATTTGTAGTACATTTGTAACTACAAATACTAAACTCGGTTCTGCATGAATCTCTTGGCTGTAGGAATAATTTCCTTCTTAAAGGACTGGGGCTCTTTTTGTAACACTCCGTGTGCCAGATGTGAGCTATTGAGAGCAGATGGATGCTGTTCCTAAGAAATAAAGGCAGCACGATTAATGCTTGCAAGGATGCCAGTTGAATTCTGGAGACTGATTGGAGCTGACAGGTACGCTGGGAATGTTAGTTAGCATGGAACCTGATAACCAGAAATGTGAGTCTGTGTCTCTGGTGGACAAAGATAGAGGATCAGGGTCTCACATTCCTGAGATGCTTCCAGCCCTTCCAGCAGGGTTAGAGCCATGCAGTGACTGCAGGGCTCTGCTGGATTGTGTGGGATGCATCACTTGGAAGGAGGTTAACAAGTTTCTTGGAAGGGTCCTCTTGAATCCATTGGCTGTAAGGAGCAATGCTGTTGGTTAGAGAACAGATACTGGCTTATATTTTGTGTTTGGTTTTTTTTTTTATGGAAACCCCCAAAAAGAAACATTTTTTCCCTTCTCTGTAATTATGAGCTCATCAGCCATGCTGGTGGTTGTTTCAAGTCTTCATATGACCAAGAGCCACTCATGTCTTGCCATGCTTCTAAAATGTCCTTACACCCAAACCCAACCCTTTTACTCCTTTCCCACTATCACCAGACCTCCTGTGCTTTCCCTAGGCAAGAGCCCCACTCCATGTCCTCAGCCTCCTCTGCCTTTTGGCTGCAGCCACGCTCTCCTTGACTCAGAGTCTTTGCCTGGCTCCTTTCGCTCCTGTCTTGTTTGGCATCCTGGTCAAAAATGCTTGTGTCTCTGCAGTTGGGGGTGGATCCAATAGTTTACAAACTGAGCTGCTTGTGAGCTGTGATGGAGCCGGATCTCAAACCTCCCTCTTGGAGCAGACTTTGCTGCTTGTGCCATGTCCTGCCTTCTCACAGCCACAGCAGTAACTTCTCCTCTGGCAGGCAGCTGCAATCCCTTAAAAATCAAGTTGCCATTCAAGGTTTCCCTCCCTGAGGACAGGTTACTTCCAGGGCTTTTCCTCTTGCAGTCAGAAGCCTTTCCTTCAGTTCTTCTCCCAGCTGAAGGCTGTAGAGGAGGGTGATGCTGCATGGCTGCTCCTCTGCACACAGACGTTTAGTTTTGAGACAAAGGATGGAGACTTGACATGGGCTGGAGTAAACGTGCTCACTACACAATTCAGAGACAGAAAAACTGAGAATTTTAAGCAACCTTAAAAATGGCCCTGGCTTTCTCCTCCAATCCTTTCTGCATGTGTGTGGAGTGTGTTTCCCAGTCCTCTTGTTTGTTGTCCGTATGTTTAACAAATCCTTCAGGTTCTTAGCTGGAAACTTTCAGCTTTGACCCACCTGGAGCGATGTCATCTTGGAGAGAGTCCTGCAGCCCTCAGGCCAACAGCTTTGTGTGCAACACCAAAAAAACATAATAAAAAAGAATAGGCTGTTGAAGTATTGCCTACTTTTATGAGAAAACTGGCAAAGGGCAGTGGGCTGTGCATGTCGTCTCAATGTGGAAGACTGACTAGCCCTTCTGGAGGGGGTTCTTCACCTGTTGCCTGCGTGCAGCCATGTACATAAAGAAGAAAAAAGGAAAAGTCAGTGTCTTAGTAATTCAGACTGGTTTAAATAAAACAATAGATTAAAATCAGCTCAGGAGACACTAGCTGGCCCATGGAGAAGAATTGCTCTCATCAGCCTGTTTCAGGCAGTTGTACTCTTGAAAAATCAAAATGAGCCTCGTGTTGCTGATCAATGTGTCCCAAACAGCACAAGGCTCCTTCAGGTGGGAACACAAGTCATGGCACCACTTGGATCTCACCCCTCTGCTGGGTCATGCCTGGTCCTGGTGGCCTCTTTGATGCAAAAGCCTGAAGGCAGCTCGGCTGTGCTGCGGCTGCAGGAGATGGGCAGCTTTTTGTGTCCAGGGACTGTAAACAGGGCTCTTTCAATAGCTATTTCGTAACAGGAATCTTATTTCAACACTTTGGGGATTTCTTTTTTCCTCCAGGGTTTGTGGAGTTCAGCAGAATTCTGCACAGTTGCGTGTGCAGTGTACTTCATGGTTTCACCCTGCCACAAAAATAAATCACCAGGATCTTGCTCTTAGACAGCTGGATCATGAGAGACGGGCTCTTGCGTGACCAAGGACAAGAAAAAACCCACAGCTTCTTATGTTAAGGTTCCTGCTTCAAAGCACTGGTGACTCTTTGTTCCTCTATGCCCAGGCTGCACTGAGAGCCATGAGCTTAAGCACAGTATGCAGAAGTGAATTGCCATAACCTAGCTCAAGAGAAGAAACCTTCTTCATTAAATAAGGACTGTGTCTGTCTGTGTAGAAGCAGCAGCTGGTGTTTTTCCAGCAGTGCATCAAAGATCTTCATCGTTCTCCTCTCTCCCTCCAGAAAGAACATGTACAGTCCAATGCACTTCAGCCTAGTTAAAAGTTGGCTCCTTATTTTTTTCTCTCTCCAAATGTCTCCCATTTATAGCTTCCCAGCGTCTGGCAGCCGGGGCCCAGCGCATTCCCGTGCGTGCTAGTGCCAAGGCAGGTCAGTGGAGTTATAATTGGCTCAGCTGGCACCCCGACTAGCTGCTGTGCTCAGTGCCTGGCAGCCCATGGGCCTCGAGCTGCTGAAAGCCATGTCAGCCCTGTCCTTCCTGGGAGCTGGGGATGGATCAAAGTTCCCAGGGCCAGGTACACCTGGGCACCGGGTGGCACCGGGCAGTGCTTGTGCCTGCGGTGGAAATTGTTGTTGAGTCTCGTAGCTAAAGCCTTTCTCAAGCAGCTGCTCATAGCAGTGCTCGATGATTTTTGGTTTGTTCCAAGCTGATGGCCAGTGTTTGCTCTTCCCCTTTGCACAGCGTGCAGCTCAGCAGGCTGGGTCTGCTCCCTTGCCAGGTTTCTGCAATCCTCCCTCTTGCCTCTGCAGCAATTTTGCTTTGCTTGCTGTGAGCCCTGAGGGCTCCTGTTCACCTCCTGGCTCTCATCTTCTCCTGCTCCCATCAGATGGTCCTTTCTTGTTCCTGGGCTCATCTCCTGGTGATGCTGTGGTAGCTCCAGCTCCTGAGCCCATGGTCCTCCATTCATTCATCTGTGTTGGCACCCCCTAGTCTCCTCCTCCCTGGAAACCTGGAAGAGCAGCTGGAGGAAGGAGGAGATGGTGTTTGCAGCCTTTGCCTCCCAGCCCCAGGGGAGGTACATCCCACACAAAGCATCGCTCGGTGGGTGCGACCCGGAGGGCAAACGGTGCTGAGCAGAACCTGTGAAGGGGGAAGGCAGAAAGACAGGGTGCTTAAACAGTTTCAGCTCCTCCGGGATGGAGTTAAGTTATCTTGCTGACAGTCTGGTCTGGTTCTGTTTGGTAAGGCTTTTGGGAATGCAGTGTTTAGGAGCTGTCCTGTGATACAAGGCAAGGGGTTACACCCTTCTCCCAGCTTGGGGGTGAGCTAATGCTTTTCCACTCTGCAGCTGCTTAATGAAAAATCCCTGGAAGTTCAGCTGCCCTGTTCCTGGGAGGGCTGAGCAGGATTTCCAGGAGGGCAGGAGCTCACTGGCAACCCCTCTCCTGCCTGTGGCGTTGATTCCCAGGGCCCTGCAGCAGGTGCCTGCCTGGAGCCAGCTGTGGCCAGGGAATTTTAATGAAGTTTCTGTGGGTCTGGGCTGATAGAAGCTCCAGTGTCTCTGCTGTGCTCTTAATCAACCTAACACAGCTCCATTTTCTGCTGGAAAGGTCTGCAATTTATATTATGTGGCAGCAGCCCTGGATTCAAAACGAGCCAGTTTGAAGGTGACTGATGCTGTCTGGGGAGGAACTGAGGACTGATGGCAGTAAATCAGTGCCAAGGAGTCTGTATTTCAGAGTGCTGGATTTTTAGTGAAATGGCCAAGACTCATTTATATTGCTAAATCCAGATGATGTAGTGCAGACCATAGCAGGTACCACAGGCATGTCATGGACATCTAAGAAGTGGAAGCATCTGTGCAATTTTATGGTCAATGGGAGAAGGAAATAAGTACTGGGAGAGACAGAGATCATGGTTCTGGGTTTGTCCTGCCCTTGCAGAGGGAGGTGATAAAGCTGAAGGGCCACTGTTTTTCAGCAGCCCTGATTTCTCACTTCTTTACTGTGCCTTTCATTTGATTACATCAGGCTGTCACAGGTCTACCATGGTGCTGTAAATCCCCACTCCTGCACTGGCTGTGAGGAGTGCTTTTGGTGAAAGATGCCTTCCAGTCTTGGAATCCCTTTGCAAAGCAAGGTGTGGACTTCTGCAATGACCTGCCTTGGGTCCCAGTGGGCCGGGGTACAAGTGAAGAATTTAACTGCTAGCTCTCCCTTCTCAGTGCTGTGCTCCATCCAAGAAGTGATGCTCCTTTCCTTGCATGTTTTTTTTCCATTCTTCTTTATGCTCTGCCCTGGGGCTTCCCTGGCTCCTTGTTCCCATCCCTGGGATCCAGCACAGACATTTCCTGGGCATGTGGCAGGCGTCCTGTGGGAGGGATGAGGAAGGCAGGTCTGTGCCAGCTGCACTGAGGCTGCACCATCAGCTGGACCTCGCAGGGAGAGGAGGGTGGGTGTGCAGGATCTGCCCTTCCTCCATGATTCATGCCTTCCAGCTGGCCGGCAGCAGGGACAGGGATCTCATTAACCAGAAAATGGGAAGGGGAAAGCATGACGTGGTGCCAGCGGGTGGGTGTGCAGGGCCTGTCCCCTCCGCCGTGCTGTGGTGGCTCTGTGGGTTTCCTGCCAGAGGCTGAGGCTTTGCTTCAGCACTGCAGCAGGGATGTTGCATGGCAACCCTTCTCTTTTTCTCCTCATCACCCTGTGGCTCCCAAACATCCCCAGGCTGTGGGGTGCTGCTCTACAGCCCCTTTTTATGGTCACTTATATTCTGATGTTACCTACGATTGCAATGTGAGCAATAACTTATATGAAAAACTGTCTCTCTTACGATCTGGCAGCATGAGGAGAGCCAGCTTTTTCCTTGTCTTAATTCCACCTCCCCAAGACTTTCTGCCTTACTGGTACCATGTCTTGAGGCAGTTGCAATGGGGGTGAGTCACTGAGCAGTGTATTACAAATTATGTTTATGACTGTCTTTACCTGGCAGTGTGGTAATTAGATCTTGGAGATTAGGTTTGGGAGGTGTAATTAAGGTTGGCGGATTTATTGTTTTAATACTTCCTTTGATAGAATATTTTAGGGTTTGGGCAAGAAAAAACTTTAATTCAAATGCCATTTTTTAGTGCTGATACCATATTGAATTAGCCAAGCCATTAGTATCTTAGTATGCAAGGTGCTGTTGTGCACCGTATGGTGAATAGGTGCTCCTGTGTTCCTCTGCAAGCTTGGCTTGCTGATGATGTACTGTGAGCTGTGATCTGATATTTCACCTTTTTGGAGAAGAAGAAGATGATATTTTGTTGTAGTAGATTTTGAGAAATGCCTCCCTTGGTGAGCTGTTTGGGTGTAAGTAGATTTGGGACTTCTCTGGGGCTGATCTCCCATCCCCAAGCTGGCAGCAAACCAGCCCATGTCCCAGAATGGCTCCAGGAGGGACAGGAATGAGGAGGAGGGTGGAGGTGAGACCTCTCCCTTCCTAGTGCTGCAGGCAAAAGTTCAGAGTTCATTTGGTTCAACAATATTGTGCAACTTCAGTCTTGGGTAGGTGGACAGACACCACAGAGCCATCCCAGTGCTGTCACTGGGCGCTGGCTGAGGTGTTCAGCCTTGCAGAATGCAGCTGTCATTTTGGGGGTGGTTTTGGGGTTGTTTTTTTTTTTAGGAAAGCATTGCTGAAAATTGAGGCAATGGTGGTTTTAGAAAATTAAGTTGTGGGTCTTTCTCTCTACCTGAGAATTTCTGCTTGTAGAGCAGCTGCTGGCAGCTCTCATTACTCCTCTCCTGCCTCAAGAAGCACTGAGGTGTGGAAGCTACCTGCATCTCTGGTAGGGACAAAAATCCTGGAGTTCTTACCCAGTCTCAGTCAACAGAAGTTTGTGATCCCATATTTTTTAAGTGCATGCATGCTGAATATGGCTGGTGAAAAGGCCACTGAGGAAGACTCAGTGTTTGGCCGTGCAGAGTGCCCAGCCAGCTGGGAGCCTGCACAGCTCTTCAAAATGGTGAGGTTCCCTCACCCAAATTTGGAAGGAAAGTTAGTGTTTAAATTTTAGCAAAGTAAGAAACTCAGTTCAGTATGTGTAAAGTGTCCATTTTTTTTTCACTCCTTGATTTTTTAAAAAGCTTTCCCCTCGATGAGTCATCTAAAGCATTTTAAAAATCCTTTTAATTTTAGCAGATAGGTTTTATCATTCAAATTGAAATGTTAATTGAAATGGATACCTGTCTGCTGATCTTTCTTCTTGGCAAGTCAGCATTTTCCATTTTCCCTCCTCTCCCCTCCTACCCTTCCACCCAACTCCACGAAAAAAAATAAATAATCCCATTTGAAAGTTCCCAGAAAGCTCTGAGGTTTCCATTTGGGGGTGACTGCTTTCCACCTGCCAACAGGTTCCTGCTTTAAGCCCTAAAACCACAGTGGTTTTTTTACCAGTTGGCAAATTTGACCAGAAGCTTTTCAAGTTTTCTCTCTTGTTATCTCTGTGGTGAGATTACGCTTAGAGAAGAGCTCTAAGATGAGGGGGCTGAAAAGTTCATGCTCCTTAGGGCTTTAGTTATGCTGGAACACCTTGGTGTTGCTCACTCTCCCTCTGTCCTGGTTGAGTCCTAAAAAAGCAGGTCCAGTTCACAGTATGTGCTTTAGTTTGAGTTTTGTGTGACATCTGCATTCTCATGTTTAAATGCCACGGGGTTGGTGCACTTCACCTGCTGCTGGGGCTCCTCGGCGGTGCCTCTACGTTTGCTGGTTCCAGGCCCTGGGAAAGGGTGAATATCCTGGGTTAGGACAGTGTTCCCCCTGGAGTTGCATTGCATCCTGCTGTATGCAGTCCCAAAGGCTCCCCATACCCCAGCTCCTCTGCTCAGCTCTCACACAACCCTTCCCTGTTCAGTGCATTAGCTGCTCCACAAGCCGCGAGGCCGGTCTCCTCCAGCAGACACCACTCAACAGCAGCGTTCGGCTTTTGCAATAAGTGGAGTTTCTTGGCAAGCTCCAGCCCTCTGGCAAGGACTGTCTGAACTCAGCTCCAAGTCCTCTCCCTGCCATCGTGCAGGTGGTGGCAGTGCCAGGCTCCTGCACCCACCCTGGTGGTTCCCCTCCCTGGCTCTGGGTCTGTGCTGGCTGCAGAGGCTTCCTGCCCAGCCTGGGGTTTTGTGCACCACTGAACTTGGCATCTTTCAATCCCACCCTTTCTTAAAAGTGCAGATGGAGGTGGAGTGGGAGGCTGGTGGGCTCCCACAGGAGTGGGGTTGGTGTGTGCTGTCTGTGGGGCTGTCCACCTGGGGCTCCAGGGTTCTGTCAGCTCCTGTTTCTGACAGAGAGTTTTATTGTCTGGTGGGAGAAGGTGGAAAGGAGCATGGTCCTGCTAAGGACTTGCCATATCTGTTTAATATGGAGACCCCGGTTTTGGCAGTTAAACCTCAGGGGTTTGCAGTGTCTTTTTTTCCACCTGTTTAATTGCACTGGCTGCTATGGAGCTGCTCTAGCTGGACACAACCATGAACCCAAGGAGAATGAATTTCTTCCTTGCATGGAGACAAAAATCTCTCCACATTTGTTTTTCTACTGAATGCTTGGTTGGAATATGGGGTTTGTTATTGGGGAAGGAACAGCATGGAAAATAGACAGCAAAAAGTCTGATGCAAGAGGAGAGTCATGAGGCTGATGTTTCTGACCAGCAGTGCTTTCCCAAGTGGTAAGACTGCAGCTTTTGCAGGGCTGCCTGTAGTTTAAATGCCTCCTCCTTTGTCTCATCATGTTTGGGCATGACACAGATTTAAAACTTTGCATTTATTTCAGGGAAGGAATGTGTACCAGTCTGCTTCTCCTCATCTGGAGTGGGGAAGGTTTCTGGAAAAGGAGGGGTCAAAGAGAAATCAGATCTTGAGCTATTTGGGGGTGAAGCCAGGGACAAGCGATCCTGAGGTTTTGGCAAGTGTGCAGCTTAGAATGGGGTGGCATCTGTGTAGAGTCTCTCTGTGACACATTGCAGAAATGCTTGGCTGAAGGGTTATCTCTTGGTGTGAAGCACCATGTTAGATGTGAAACTAGATCTGGTCGGAGTGTTTGAGCACAGCCCTCCCCCTTGGTGCACCTCAGATGCTCAACTCATGAAATAGGCAAATGTGTTGGTATTTCTCCATCATTGGTTCGATTTCCACAATAGAAATTCGTTCTTATGACTTCCTGGTCTTCAGAGGAGACCTACTTTGGGATGCTAGAAAGGAGGATATGAGTCTTTGCAGCTTTCCCTATGGCTGCTGCTGCTGCTGTTACAGCTCCAGCAATGGTTGTGGTGGTGGTTCTGTGGTCTTTGCCCCACGCTGGGGCAGGTGGCACAGCTTTTCCCTGCTTCCATGCCAAGGCTCCTTCCAGGGGTACTTCCCAGTGTGACACAGCCTCAGCTGTGCTGGAGGAACATTCTTATGGATGCAATGGGGAAGGGGAAGTGGTGCAGACTAGCATCACCCGTGGGTATTGCTGCTCATTTCCCCAGCACAAGTAATTTCCTCCAGCTGGCTTGCTGTGGTGAATGATGGATGCCAAATGGGTTGTTTGGTGGTATTACTGCTCTGCTCCTGGTGCCTGGGTGAAATGCTGCAGCTTCAGTGCTTATCTGTGCAGCCTGAGACCTGCCTGCTCAGCCTAATGCCATCTAGAGACTGCAATTATCAGAAATTAAGTGGTAGATGGATTAGTAAAGCTCTGTATAAGAGAGCTATGACTTCCAGGATTCAGCACCAATGAAACAAATGTAAAAAAACTAATATGTTTTTGTCACCCAAGAAGCAGAGGAGGGGTCTGCAACTCCATGAGGAGGCTGTGGTAATGGAGATTGCTTGGTACTCTTCTCAAATTTGAGATTTTAAAAACACTAAACTCTCTCCTGAGTCTCTTTCAATTATATTCTTGACAGGCTTACAAAAGGAGAGAAAGCAGGTAGTGCTTTTCAGGAGTTGTTTGGGCAATCTAAAAATGGGCAATGATGCTCAGTGTCACCATCTCAGGGTGGCTCACCCAGCTTTACCAGAGCTGGTTTTGGGCAAGGTGCCTCTTTCTCTGCCCTCTGGTTCCTATCTGGGTGCCTCAGAGTGGGCACCTGGAGCTACTTGTTGCTTTTGAAAACACATAGACTTTGAATGTCTTAAAACATTATATTTTTAATGTTCTTGGAAATGTACTTTGTAGATGAGCACAGAACAAAGAAATCTCTGGGTGCTGGACCCTACTTGGCCAAAGAGAGATGTATCTGGAGACAAGAGTATTTCTCCTTCTATGTCTCTCTCTCTTTTGCCCATCTGCTGCAATTAGCACATGGTGTTGGTTGTGATGATGATATTGGTGACTAGAAACTCCCATCCTCTCATCACTAATAAAAAAACATGATAATTTTTTAGTGGTTTCTGGGGGTTTAAGTTTCAAGGCTGGATGATAAAACAGGAGGCTCCTTTCACCAAGGTTAATACAGGCATTTAGGGGTTAAGTGCTTGGGGCTGAGTGCCTCCTTTGCTGGGAATCCTAGTAGCCCCAGGGAGTGTGTAGTGCCTGTCATGGTCTTGATTGCTTAAACTAGAGATGAGTGTGGCTGAGGTTTCTGCTCAGAGAATCAATGGGTGCTTGGGCAGGAAGTATCTCCTGTCCTGGGCAGAGGAAGCTTTTTGCCCAGTTGCTTTTGGAGGAGCAAACCGGTGGACATGAACATGGCACATCTTCTGAGCCCCCATGTGCTGGCAGATCCTGCTGACTCCCCCAGTTTGGTGCATGGTTTACAGGCAAAAACCCAGGGTAGCACAGACCTGGTGGTTGCTCAGTCCTGAGGCTGCCCAGGGCTGGGGGTGGCATCACAGGCAGAAGGATGTGCCCTGCCTTGCCCTGTGTCTGCTGTCCCCTCCATGCCAGTGAGCTATTCACAGGCACCAGTGTCTCCCTCTAATGCTTCCTGTGATTTCATAGGAAATTTCTCTTGCAGTGGCAGCTGCTGCCAATTTGTGTAGTCCTTTTTTTCTCTGACCTCAGTTAATTCTTTTTTGTCTGTTGCTGTGTGATGCTTAAAGTTTTCCATCACGTTTTCACAATCCAGCCTCTGTGATGCCATTTCCTAGGGCTGAGGAGGTCAGAATTGCTTCTGCCTGGTAACAGTTGAATTGCCCTTGAACAGAAAAGCAGGGACTGGGGAGAAACTGTAGTCATCAAGAAGCTGGTTGGTTGTGCTGCCCTTCAGCTCCCATTACTGCCTTGGAGCAGCCAGCTGGCTTTGGCCACTGAACGGGCATTACGTGGTGCTGCAGCAGTGGAGTGAGTCCTTCCCCAGGCTTTGCCTCCTTAGTGTGGTATTGTCACACTTGGGATCTGAAACTTCTCCGTGTTGGTCCTTCTGTCTTCTGGGCTGTTGTGTTTTCACTGGGACTCCTCACAGACAGTCCATATGGATACAGGGAAGCTGCCTCATAGGATCACAGAGACTAAACATCAGTAGCCTGTGAGCTACTGTCAGACATCTTTCTCTTTCCCAGACTATCTGCTTGACAGATGTTCCCCAAACCAGCTGGCTCTGGGGCATGAGGGTGCTTTGATCTGCAGGAGCACGTTCGCAAAGCCTCAGTTTCTCAGTGTGCAGCCATGTCCCTTGTCACGTCCCTCTGGGACCAGGGTGCTGCTGGACAGCAGGCAGTTGCGAGACCCATTTGCCTTTCCCATTGCATTTGGAGATCAGTGGGATGCTGACACTTAGGGGATCAAATTTGGAGGAAGACTCTTCTCCTCATAAGAGGGGAGACCTGACTAATGCCCTGCCTGGCACATGGAGGTCAGGGTGAGCGCTGTGCCGAACATCCCTGTCTGGAATTGGCTGCCATGAGGACAGGGGGCACATGGTGTGCCTGGCTGCCTGCAGCATTCCCCCCTCACGAGAGGTGGGGCCAATGGGGAGTTTGGGAGTGTGGGATGAGAGCAGGCTTGGCTCAGACCCATCTTTCCCTTATGGCAAGCTGCTGCCTTCTCTCAGCAGGGCGGCTGCTGCTCTCACAAAGAGTCTCCTGTGATTCTGCCACCACACACTCAGCCAGACTCTGAAGCCTTTTGTTGAACTCTTTTTTTTTTTTTTTTTTTTCCCCTCTTTTCCCTTCGGGTGATGTCAAAACCTGACTGCTCTGGTTAACAGACATGTCTGGTGGAGGCATGGCTTTAGGTCAGCTCTGGCTTGCTAGACCAAGGAAGAGGAATGTGGTTTTACACCAAACCTCCATCACTGAGCCAAAGCGAATCCTGTCGATAAGGGAAGGGGGAACTTCCCTCTCCCTGTGATTCCGGCTCACGGCCTGGCTCTGACACCAGCTCCTGCTGTTGTGCAAGAGTGGAAGAGTTTGCTCTCCTCATCAGGGTATTTCATCACGCCCCAGCCCATGCTGGTGTATCTTGCTGTTTGGTGATGTGAACCATCACTTCTAGAAGTTGGCAAAGACTTTCTCTGCTGCGGCCCCGGTACGTGCCACACAAGCCCCAATACTCAGTAACGGAGAGTCTGGGCTTTAGAGCAGCCCTGACAAGAGGAAACCCACAGTGTCCTGGCTGCAGAGGGCTTGCTGCAGGAGTAACCTCATGACCTTCTGGTTCATCATTATCAGGGGAACTCGGGACCTCTGTGTTTACCATTTCCCCTTGATGTTTTGATTTCCACCAAATGAGATTTAAATGAAAAATAGTTGGTTTTTTCCTCATCTTTTTAGAAGGGAAAATTTTTCCACTTTATTGTAAAAAGCAGATGAAAAGAAGCAAAGTGATGACACACCTTATTACCTTCTGGCACTTGGCTTGAGGTTTTGGGGTTTTTTTTTTGCAGAGACTTCTTGGAGTTTGTTTCTGGCCAGGAATTGATACGGCCTGGTTACAGGCTGTTAGACCTGGGGCCCTGCTCCTCAAGCAGCCGTATCCCTCTGGCATGATGCCCTCTGCATGGTGTGTCCCTCTGGCATCACACCATCAGCTCTTATTTGGGCAAAGCCCTTCCTGAATGTTCTTCTTCCTGGGAATACTGCTGAGCACATACATTCCCCTCTCCCTGGGATTCCCTGCAGCCCGGAGCACTCTTAATTGATTCAATTAGGCTATTATCTGACTAGTTTCCTGTTAATGAAGAAGCTGTCTGCCAATGTGTTGGCTGTTGATACAAAGCTGCTTTTGAAAGGTTCTCTCTCCCCGGGTGGCCCCGCCAGCGTTCTTGCCTGCCCTGATAATGGACAGCTCGACCATGGGGACAGTGTCCTCCTGTGATGTGTGGAGACCTTCCTCCAGAAAGACTCACTGCACAGACATTTCTGGGTTAGTAAGAAAAACAGCTAATGGATAAGGTAAGTTGCGGGTGGAGATAACTGTGGATAAACGTGCCCTATCCTGCTGGGAGAGCCCCACTGTGCATCAGATACACTGCTGGGACATCTGTGTCCCCATCCTGGCTTAGGGAGGTGGGGCCTGGCAGCTGTGTGAGCACCCTCCCATCCAGCATTATTGCAAAGGAGTTGGTGAAAACTGTGGGACAACAGCTTCCTGCACCATAAAAGCACAGCAAAATGCTTCAAACTGCATCCACTCCAATTTTCTTTTTAAGATTCTGTTGCAAATCCTTTAAAAAAATCTTGGAAGGGGAGGAAACAATAGGGTTATTGTTTCTCTTTTCCCTTCATTTCTCTCCCTGACCTGGCTGAATGCATTGCTGAGAGCCAGACTGGCTCTTGGCCTCTGTATGCTCTCCCGTGCTCAGCAGGGATAGCTGTACTCTGAAGGGCTGTGTGTCTGTCTGCCTCTCACCTGCCTTGTCTCCCCCTCTCCCTGGGATTTTGGATGGCCAGGCAAGTCCTTCTTTCTGGAGATGTGATGTGAGCAGTCTTGTTTGGAGCTCGGATGGAAACCCTTACTGCTGAGATGATTAGTGGGAGTCTCCCAGTGCCAGTGTCCTCTCTTCTGCAGTTCCTTGCCTGCTGGGGAGCGAGTTTCCTTGCCAAAGTCAGGGATAAAGGTGCTTTCCCAGGAAACCTGCCCTGCAGACTGTCTTCTGATGCCTGTCTGTGCATTGCTCCCCCAGCACTTGTGGGGTTACTGCATTTTTACCCTTTTTCCATCCCTTTTCCAGGGCTCTGCCTCCTCCCCTTGGTTTTCCTAGGGAAGAGCACTGCAACAACTAGTGTTGTAGTTCCCGTCCTGCAAAATCAGCAGGAGTAAGATGAGCAGAAAGGGTACAGGGAGCCTCAAAACCTAGAGACCTGCCAGCTGGCTTCCTCCGGGTCTTTGGAGCATCCCTCAGCTCTGGAGCTGACCTTTTCCCATCGCTGCTCCGTGCTTTTCCTCACTGCAGCTTTACAGCATGTAGTGCTACAGAAGAGCTGTCTGCCCGTGACCCCCGGGCTGGGTTTCTGCAGGCGTGTGCTCTTGTGTCTTGCTAACACCACTGCCTGCTGCGGGTACAGCCGGCGCTGCGCTTGTTTTCTTTGGAGTTTTCCAGCTGTTCTTCAACCACAGGCTCATGCCTGGTAACACTGATGAACTCGTATTTGTTGCTGCCTTCTCCGGAGCTGCATGATGTGGCAGCCAGGCTGGGTGGAACATATAGGACTGAAGCCTCTCCCTTGCTCCTTTTCCACCTTCTCTTTGTGTGCTGGAGGGTGCTCCAAGCACCTTGCAACCTCATTTCCTCCCTCCAGCAAGAGATGAGACGGCAGCTTGTGAGTGCACAAGCATAATGGTACCAACCCATGGCAGCCAGTGCAGTGCCTGGTCTGTCTGGTTTGAGGTGATGCTGGTGGCTCCAGGCTGGGTTGGAGGGGAGCTGGGTGGCTGCAGGGAGAGGGTCCCTGAGCTGCCTCCTGCTCACTGAGCAGCTGCTGCAAGAGGCACTTTTGGTCAAGCAAAAGGAAACTGAGAACTTTTGGGCTGAAGTTCTGGCTGGCTTTGGTGGGATCACATGGTCGGGAGCAGATCTGGCCAGAGGCACAGTCCAGGCGCGTGCGCATGGGAGAAAACACAGCTTGCACCTTCTGTGCCTTGGAGGCTCTCAGTGCTCCTGGGAGTGACAGATCCTCGGCTCGTGTTCCACGCGGAGGGGAGAGGAAAGCTTCCAGTGGCTCAAGCGCTGCGTTGCTTAACAGCAATCAGATGTGCGGCGTTTGCGTCTTGTTTTGCTCACCCTTCACCAGTCACAAGCTTTCCTGGGCTCTTCCCAACAGGAAGAGCAGGGCCAGAGGCACCTCTCTGTCGTGGCTGTTTCGCAGGCTGACAGGGATGTGGTGTCATCCTTTATTCTTGTGAACTGAGGGAAGAACAGGAGGGTGTTGCATGCCCAGGGAGACTGCACTGCCTCAGGGAGGCAAGTCCTCCCTCTGCTGTGCTCAGGCTCATTTTGTGGCTGCTGATAATGTCACTACAGTCCCCAGTTGTTGCCGAGTCTGGAGTAATTTTCTTTGTTGTAAACCATTTAATTATTTTGATTTTTTTTTTTTTTCCTGAGAAGGAGCTGTAAGCAGGATCCATTTGTGCTTGGTGTCTTCCTGGTTTTGAGTTGTCTTGTTTTCATTTTGAAGAGAATATTTGAGAGCTTCTTTTGGTTTTCTTGTTGTCTTTGGGAATGTTGGGGGAGTTTTTTATTTCTTTTCAAATTGTAGAAAAAAAAAAAATCTCCTTCCTTCTGCCCCCTCTCCACCAAACCTCAAGAATTTTATTCCGGTGTATTTGAGATCCAAGAAGGAAAAAAATAACTGCAAGTTTTGCCTGTGCAGGAGTGCAGAGGGCTCTGTTGGCAAAAAGGTTTTAGCATTGGCATTCCAGTGCTTGAAGCAAGCTCCTGTCTAGCAGTAGAGGAGTCCACAGCCCTTAGCTAAGAGCAGATACCTCTGGTAAAAAGCATGTGGAAAAATAGATGACAAAGAATAAGAGCTGTGGAAAGCAAGGAGCCAGGTGGGACACATCCCCAAGGGGCATGGGGTTCCCTGAGTCTCGCCCTACAAGGACACCCCATGGTGAGGGGCTGCTGATGGTGTGTGGCAGAGCAGCAGGCAGGGGGGAGCAGGGCTGTGTGTCTGGCTGTGATGCCCGTCCTGCTGCCAGGATGGGCAGGGGCTGCCTGCAGGTGCCTCTGATGGAATAGGGGTAGGAATGGTTTGGGCTGTCTGGTTGCATAGTTTCCTTTTCGCATGAAATGCTTTAAATATTGATTGTACCAGAGGAGAGTGGCTGTTTAGATTTTGTATATGCACAGGACACTTCCTGGGCAGGTAGTCTCCAGTGCTTCCATAAGTGCTTAGTTATTTATGCAGAGTGCAATAGCTCCAATAGGAGAGGGCAAGACCCATTTCAAATACCCCAAGGACCAGGGATCTCTTCAGGTGTTGGGAAACAGAGCTCAGATCCATGTCCCAGAGAAAACAAGGGAGAGTTTGTATCTCCTTCCCCTTCATTCCAAAGGAGGGAGTATCTGAGTGGTTGGAGAGACAGCAGGGCATCCTCTGTCTCCTCTTCTGCTCTGTGTAAAGTGCAAAACCCAAAATCCAAATAGTGTTTTCCAGCAAGACCAAGGAAAGGAAAAGCTGAGGACATGTATCCTGCCAGTGCATTGGTATTAAGCATAATAGTGGCTGCAAGGAGGTTGTGTGCATGTGTGGAAGCACCAGTGCAGGCACCCAGTGAGAGCAGGAGCTGGTTATTACCTCCCTTTGCTGACTAAACCTACTAATGCAGTTGCATTAGTCAGGAAATTATTTATTAAATGCTGAAGATCCCATGAAGCATTCATCCCTCAAAGCCTGTGTAGCAGAAAGCATTTGCCAAACTTGATTTATAACTTCATGGCCTTTTGCAAGCAAACATGAGTTGGATCCTGTAGTCCAGGAACTATATCAGTGCTGTGCTATGCTTGAGTTAACAAGTTTAAAATATGCCTTTTTTGAGATCTAGTGACCCAGGTCGGTCAAAATGAAGCTTAATAGTTGCAGAAATGTAGGTTACATGAATCACCCTTGCTAAGCAGAGTGGTAGTAATGAGCAACATCAGTGGTGGGAAATGTCTTGAAAATAGTGGAGATAAAGCTACAGTCTTGTGTTTCTGGCACTGCTTTGGATGTGCTTCCCTTGGTGCTGCAGGTTGCTGTACCCTGGCTGATGGTGCTGTGCATGATGCCTGGGACACTGCTGTTTTGGTGAAAGGGCTTCACTTCCTCCTGGGGAGAGTGGCCAAGTGTCATGCAAGTTCATCGCTGGCTTTAATCACCTCTCTTGCATTTCCGTTTCTAGATGCAAATGCTGGACAAGTTTCCGATGGAAGGAGGACAGAAGGACCCCAAGCAAAGGATCATCCCGTTTCTGCCAGGTAGGCAAGTGGACTCCAGCAAAAAACATGCTGGTTTTGGCATGGCAGGAGCTTTTTCCCAGTTCATCTGTGAGCATACGCGTGCTTTACCTCTTATCTCCTGAACCAGCTGAGCAATAGCAAGTCCTTGGCCTGCACCATGTCCAGTAAAACATCTGTATCTGTCACCAATGTTCCCAGCAAGTCTTAAACCCTTCAGTCATTCTCTCTTCCTCCAGAAGGCATCAGTGGGGGACTTCAGCCAAGCAACCCTGCTTGCACAGCTTTTGCCAGGAGCAACCCCACAGCACCCTGCTTGTTTTTGGAAGGGTCTGGTCAGCAAGGCACAGGGCTGAAGCTGGTGTGAGGCTCCCCAGGAACTGCTGTTTTTCCTGTCCCATGCAACTCAAATTGCCATCCAGAGAGAAGGAAATAATAATTGAATTCCACATGATGAATTAGCGGATTGACAGCCTTGGCCTCCTCCTGTGATGTTTGGGACTAGTTGCTCAAAGACAGGATTTCTGTGGCATGATGTATTCCCTGCCAGCCCAAGATGCAGTTTAGCATTTGTGTGCCTGAGAAACAGATGCAGTGGTACATTGCAAACTGTGAGAAGTGGGGGATTGCTTGTGGCTGCCCTTTGCTATGGGAAAAAAGGAACCTTCATGTGCCTTGCAAAAATAACCAGCCTGAGGGGGCCCTGGGAGTGTTTCATGCACCCATAGCCAAAGGCTTTTACCATGGAGTTTTTACCCCCACCCCCAAGTAGCTAATGGGCATATTTAGAAATGTCACAGTACCATAATCACTTCCAGTGACTGGTCCATTTAGTGCAGCCCTTTGTGCTGTGCTCTGCCTCCTGGCTTTTCTAGAAACATAAAGGCATTTAGTGGGCATTACTTTCCTCTGACTGGTATGAAGAAAATTATTTACTCCCCTTTCTGAGCAAGAGAGTCTTAGTTTGAGTTTCCCATAGAGGGATCTCTGATTCTGGCTTGTCCTTGTCTGGTAACATCAGCCAAAACAAAGCACACCTGACATAAATACAGCAGAAAAGCTCTTGCTGCACAAGTACTCCTGCAAGCAAGGAGTGGGGCGGAAAATTGGAAGCCAGATTGGCAAAGGGCATAACTTGGAAAAATTGGACACAGGCTTTGGCCATGCTGCACTTGCAGAAATTTCCCACCAAAATGCTGCTATTTTTGGAAGGCAGAGATCGGGCTCAGGGAGGCTGGTTGGAGCACTGCTTCTTGCAGCACACTCATCACTATTTGTTTCTTCTTGGTGTTGAAATAGTTTCCCTTTGCTAAGAGGCATGTCACTGGGATTTCCACTGGAGGAAAAAGGGGGTTGAAGTTGCTGGAAAATAAAGCCTCGCTCTTTGTGTAAAAAAGCAGTTTTGGGGAATTAGGAGGACCATCATCCAGAGGAGCTTGTGCATTTCTGTGTGTCCTCTGCAGAGACATTCACCCTTTTGCTCTGGTCCCCTTTCTGCAACAGGATTAAATAATATAATTTTCAGAGGTATCTTGGCTTGGAAAACCACTAGTCCAGGCTTCTTCCAGAATTTTTTCGTGACATTTCATTTCAGCATTAGCTTGTGGTAGCTAAGAAGAGAGAGACTATTGATGGCTAAACAGCTGGCACCTGCAGCTTTACCACTTGTACTTTCAGAAGCCGGCACAGGACAAGGAGTGGTGTGGTGAGAAGATGCCAGCATGAGATGGTTGTCCTGCCTCTGAGCAGGAGATAGCCACTGGAAAGACAGATAATCTTGCATCTGCTTTTTGCCATGGGGCAGCTTCAGAAGTCCTCTTACTTCAGGAAAGTCGTGGTGTTAAGAAGTGGGAATCATATTGCTTTTGCCCTCCTGCCTTTTCTGTGCATCATGGAGCAGTCAAGAGCTGGTGGCTTTCTGCAGAGTAGCATGATGAGCTGTTCTTTCTTAGTGAGATGGCTTGCAAGCTGACTTCACTTGGGTGTAAGGGAAGGCTCTTGTAGATCTGTCTGTGCTAGGTAATGTGCAGGGCAGTATGGATCCTTTCTGGAGCAGTTCTTGGCCTTCCCAGTTTGGGATGGCAACGGATTTTGTCACAGCTGAACCCAAACTTCATCTCTCTCTGCCTAGGGGTGCCACCCACGTGAGCTCACTGCAAACAGCCTGGGTCTCTTTCTCTACAAAGCGTGGCTCTAGGATGCTTACACTTGCTAGGGTTTTCATTGTGTTCAGTTTATGCAAGTACTGTAGGTTGATCCCAATCCCATTTTAAGCAAAATTTTTAACATCTGAATTTCATTAGCAGTGGAGATGTGGCTCCAGTGGTTTACTGAAAGTATGCTGCTTTCTGGGAAGCCCCTTGTCATTTAACATTAAACATTGTGGCCGTGGCAGTTCTCAAAAGTGCCTCCTGTGACCCTGTGCCTCCTGCAGCTCTGGCTTTCTTAGCAAACCCCGAAGTGTCCCAAACTCAGAGTCATTACCACGACCTGAGAAGGTGCCATCTGGATTTGCCTGCCAGGCTGGTTCCCTTGAATGGAAAGAGAGTTCCATGATTACTCTGTTGTTACAAGATCTAGCCTCCAGGAACTCTGTTTGCTTTGTGTTGCTTTGTTTTGTTAATGGTTGCTCCGATGATTTGAAGACTGCAAAATATCTAGAGACTTTGGGTCTTTTGAAATAGGCCTTTGGTGGTATCAGAAAGTGCTCTCTTAAGTGCAAGTCCTTCAGCCCACTCACCTCTTCTGAAGTGGAGTCATAAAGCTGGGTCCTCTGCAGTGCAGCAGAGCAATTGCGATTGACATTTGGAACCAGGCATTGTCCCTTCCCAGGTGTTGGCACCCCGCTCATCCCATAGCACATCTTGGTGGGGTCCCATTTGGCCTGGTAGGACATTGCAGGGCTCCTGAAAAGCCTCTGCCAGCATCTAGGGGAATTTGCAGTGGACTCTTGGCTACTTTTGCTGGCTTCAAGCCACCGGCACTGCCTGCCCGGCTTCTTGTGGTGCTGAGGGTGGTTCCTCAAAGCAGCTCTGGTGGCACCCAGCCAATGCATGGCATCGACTGCGGTCCCTGGAGTGGAGTCAGGAGCAGCTGGTGAGAGAGAGGAGACCTGTCACTGCCCAGCCCGGGGTGTTGTACAGGCTAGCCCCGTCCTCGCCTGCAGGAGTTCACACTAAGGGTTACACGTGTGTTGGCTGGGACATGGTGGTATGGAGACCCCAGGAAAGAATGAACTAAGAAAACAAATGAGCTCAGTTGGGCCTGCAGCATGAGGGCTGTGCCAGATCTTTCAGGAAACAGCTTTTATAAGGAGAGAGGAGCCTTCCAAACTTCGTACAGCCCAAGTGGCCTGGAGCAGATCCTGGCCAGTCTCCTTCATTGGAAACGTGAGCCTCAGCAAGGAGGGGTTGCCTTACACTGAGCTCACTTTGGCTGTAAAATTGCTTTTTAGGAAGCTTTAGCTACAGACAATAGTGAACTCCCAGGGAGGATGGAGGAGAAAGGGGGTTCAGTGGGATAATTTTCAAAAGCAGGATTATGCTTCCTTTCTACTCCCTTCCAAGCCTGCTAACCTGCTTGGCATGGGCATCAGTGCTGCCCACATACTTTGGGAGACTGCGTCTCTTAGACCTTTTCCTCTGGCCACCTCATCCAATGCCTGAGAGATGTCTTCCCCCAGTTCTTACTGTGTTCTGCAGTTTTCTCAGTAATATTGCAACCTGGTCTAGTGGTAGGGTTCCCTGCTCATGGCACGGGGGTTGGAACTTGATGATCTTTAAGGTTCCTTCCAATCTTTATGATTCTATGATATTGGCAAACTACTAGGACTAACTGTGCTCCCTCCAGCAAGATTTCAAATGGTGAGAGTGTAAGGGACTGTCTTGAGGGGAGCAATGTTTAATTTGGCTTCCTTTCACAGTATATGGAACTCCTTGTCTGTGCTATACCCGGGACAGCCCCAGAGGCACATTGTTGGCCTCCCTCCTTTTCACCAGGATACGTACACAGGGCAGGACTTTGCCAAACAGATGCAAAGTGCAGGGCTTCTGGAAGCGCCGTCTCCCAGGCCTGCTTCCCCGTCCTAGGAATAGCCCACGTAGTTGGCTGCTTCGTGGGCTGGGACTAATTATGTGTACATTTGGGGCTGCCTTTTTTTGAAGTGAGTTTGGAACCTGTGCCAGGGAAAATCTGGATGTGATTTGAAAGGTGCAGAGAAGTGAATTCTTTCCGAGGCAGTGGGGCGGGAGGAGTGGGGGGAGTCCTTCGGGGTAAAGCAAGAGGCACAGACAGTTTTCCACCCCTGAAATATCTGGCTTGGTTCATGGCTGTGATCTGCAGGGTGATGTGTTTCAGGTTCTCTGCCCCTCCAGCTTGCTGGAAATCCAGTAACAGCCTCTGGTTCAAGAGGAGCCTCAACCATTTTGCTGGTTGAAATGCCTCTGCCTCATTTTTTTCATTTTCCTTACTCCCCAGTATAACTTCAGCACTGCCTGGAGATTTCTCACAGGAGGGAATAATTTGCAGAGCCCTGTTTCCCTACCTGTTTGTTTGGAGAGATTAACCCCTCTTGTGGCCTCATACTGCTGGAGATCTGAATTCCTTATCAGCTGTTTCCCAAGCTCTCCTGTGATGCTTTGCAGTGCTTGATGAATGGCAGAGGCAGTGGAGACAGGACATGTAGAAAGGCAACATCCACCCACTTTCACACTGAAGATCAGTGCAGAGAGACTTCATTTGCTTTGAATTTTAAGGAGCTGCATGTATTTCAGCTCTCTCCCTTTCAGTCTGATTCCCTCTGACTGTAAAGGATGGGTTGTGTTGGTCAGACTTCTCCAGTCCACGTGCTGGTGGAGCATAATATTGTTGCCAGGTTGCAGTTAAAGAGCAGATGCTTGCAAAGCACCCAACTTCTGCTGGGAAAGGGAGGTCACACATGGATGGCAAGCAAAGCATGTGCAGTGCTTTGGTGTATCTGCAGTTATATCACTGTGAGGTATAGTAATTATATTCACTGGAATGACGTGTTGTATCTTCTACTGAAGAAAGAACACTTTCTAAATTGTAACTTTTGCAGAGTGTCCTCAGAGCCATTGTCCCCCACAGAGGCACCGTTTTTTCCCTGTAGGAATTACAGGTTTTCAAGATGCAGAAAAATCAGGCAGCATGTCCTAGAATCTGGGTACTTTTTGTGCAGGGAGGCTTGCCAGGGCAGCCACTCTGTAGTGGTGCCTTATCTCTGTCTTCTTTTTCCAAAATCAACTTACTTGACACATTCCCAGGTGATAAATGTTCAGTCTACTCATAGCTTTGTTTGTGTGTATAAAGGAGAGTATATTTTTACAGTACTTTCTTGTGCAGTGGTTTTCTTGTACTAGAAAGGAGGGAGACTTGTTGTTCTGATTGCTCATACATAACATTATGTATGTACATAAGAAAATCTAATAATTTCTGAGTGCTTGAGTTGTGGCAAGAGGGAGAAGCTGGTGAAGTGGAGGCTGCAGCAGCACTGACCTGACCAGCTGATAATCAGTGAGATGTGCAGAATTGCCTTCCTTCACATGTCTTCCCTCTGTATTCTTCACACTGATGTTGAGGTTGAGGGCAGGAGCACTGCTATGAGGCTGTTTGGAGTGAAGTGAGTCTCACCAAAGGATGTTCTTAAACAAAAAGTAGAGCTGGTAGTTATTTTTCTCATGTTGGAGCAAATTTTGCTGAGTTTGCAGGCATCCAGGAGTCAGGGATCTGAACTGCATCAAGGCTGTCCTTGCTCTTGCTGGATACCATGAAGGCAGCTGAAATTGCTTCCCCATCTCTGTTGCTTTGTGTCTCTCTCGCTGCAGATTTTTTTGAGTGAACAGTCCAGCCAACTGGGAAACTTCACTGGGGAAAATCAGACCCCAGAGACCTTCCCCTCTTTTCTGCTGGCATCTTTCCATGCAGACATTTCTTCTCACTGTTCTGCATGTCTTGCCTCTTCCTGGAGCTAGGTCACACTGTGCCAAAGCTGTGCCAGTGACCACGTTCTTGTCTGCACAGTAGCTGTGTGTCAGGCTGCTCATTGCCAGAAGCCAGGACAGCAATTATCCAACACAGTCTTCAGACATAACTTCCCTCTTGCCTTGGCCCATCTGCCCCCTTCTTTGCCATGTGTTTCCTTTAGGATCTAGAGGAGCTAATCCTGATTCTTCTTCTCCCCTTCAACATGAAGAAGCATCTGCTGTGGACAGGAGGAGAAGTCCACCTGACAATTAGCAGGGCATCAAGCTGGGTACCAGAGTGAGTCGTTACAAGCTCCTGGATGCAGCCAAAAAAAGTGTAAAGCAGAGAACACTTAGAACTAGGTATGGGTGATGGACACCATTGCTTTTGCTTGGTCCCCTGGAGCTACAGCAGTGAGGGTGCAGATATGAGATGAATGAGGTCACACTTTTCTCTTGCATTATATGGTCTTTGGCCACATGAAAAGCTCAGTGGGCAGCGTTGTTGTTCCCATTTCATAGATATGACCTAAAGAAAATGTGTCCAGGACAATGCTGCACCTCATTGACCCAGCAAGTTGCCCATCTTTCCCTTCCAGGAGGGAAGCAGTTTCCTGCTGTCTTTTGCCTTTCAAGTCAAGGATTTATATATCTGTATTTGGAAGCATGGAAAGGTCTGAAATTATGTTAATTAGGCATTTTTGTTAAAAAATGGGGTTTTTTAGAAAATTAATTTCCTTGTTGAAAAATTCTAGATCTAGAGTAAATCAAGAGAGGAGCTGGATTTCCTGTGGGTTCATATGCTCTGTGCCTGGGCTAATTTAAGAACGCTTCAGTTGTGATGTATTTGTTCCCTCAAACTATATTACTTTTATTATTATTCATTAGCATCTGTTTGTTAAACATTTAAACATTCCCACACCAAGAGTTTATTATTTCAGACCTTTATAATCTATACACTCACCCATCAGTGAGTTCATTTTGGCAGCTGTAAAACCAAAACAGCTATTTCTTACAATTGCCAACAAAACTACTGTGATCCATTCATCTTTTTAAAAATAATCATTCAGATATAAACCTATGCAGCAAATACACTGTGATTGCTGATGAGAAGGGAAAACTCTTGATCATTCACTTGTCTGGTGGAAAATCATTCCCCTAGGCAAGGAAAGGAGCTCCGACCTGGTTGTCGCTCCCAGTCTTTCCAGACAACTTCTGTGTTCCCAGGCTATTCACCCTCAAAATCTAAAAGACAGATTGAATAGAGGGCTATTTTTTTTTTTTCACTGTGTCATAAAGACTGCCAGACTTGGCTCTGGCAGGCTGCAAGAAGGAATGCATTTCAGAGCAGAGTGTTTCCCACCGTGAATGTCTCAGCCCCTCGCTGGCAGCAGGACATAAGTGAGAAGCAATCCTTCTGGAATGAGCTGGCCTGACCCTTTGTATTTCACTGGAGGGGAAGTACAGAGCCAGTACTGAGTGTGATTGCTGTGTGCTCCCTTGGACAGTCCAGTTTTGAAGGCATTTTGCATTAACTGAGCCTAGCAGGACATTTGGCTCCTCCATAAAGTTCTTGCTCCTTGCAAGCTGAAGTTGGGTTGGCTTAGTTCCTCTCTGCTTAAAAAATGCCTTGGCAGGCTGCACAATGCATCTTCCAGATCCTGGACGAGTCAGGGAGAAATGAGGGGGTGACCCAGCCCTTTTAAAATTGTTTTAAAATTGTGATAAGTGTGTGGACATTTTAACACGTCCTGTTCTGGAGTAGCTTGGTAGTATCCAGCCTCTGGCTCCAGCAACGCTGTGGCTCCTGCAAAGGCTTGCTGCTGGGGCTGAAGCTAGGCATGGTGCACCAAAAGGTGTGTGACTCTCCAGAGTTTGCACAGAGGGTCTGTTTGTGTTTGGTTGTGAGGAGAATTTGGCTTCTGGGTTGCCTCATGGTGACCTGTTGGATCAAGTGAAGGGCTTGTATGGACAGACACAAGTTGCTTTTCCTGGGCTTGGTGGTGGGATTGGAAACCCAAGTAGAGAGAAAAAAGAGACAAGACTTTCCTGTGGTATGGGAGATGTCAGGAGGAGCTTGAGGGAACTTCATTACCACCCACTCCCCCAAACCACAAATTTTCAGGTGATTGTATTGCAAAGCAGTGTCAGTTCCTGGTGCTTTGGGAAGTGCTGGTCTGAAATCCTACCAGTACCAGTCCTGATCACCCAGTCTCTGCAGTATCTCTTTCAGTGTCTGCTAATGGCTTTTGTCTCGTTAAATGCCAGAGAAGCTTTTCTCTGTGAAAGCAGCTTGAAGCATTTAGGACTCATTAGACTTCAAAGGAAAGAGGCCTGTACCACAAGCCAGAGGGGAGGAAACCGGGTGGCAGGAGGATCTCGCTAAGGGAGAACACACATAAACCCCAGACAGGAAGGAAAATCCTATAGGGCTGACTCAGCACTGCAGCCCCGACGCTGGGGCTTCCGGCACCGGCTCGGTGCAGGAGTTGAACAGAGAGAAACCTCTGGCTTGGCTTCTGCCCAAACTAGACACAGGTGCCCTGAGAGAGCCTGGACCCTCCAACAAGGTTCCCACCTGCATTGGCAAGTCACAGGGATGTCCACTTCTCTGGCAACTGCTGGCATTTGCCAGTGGGCTTATACACCCAGGAGTTGCCAGCAGACTGTATCAGGCAGGTGCTTTGGTAGGGGCTGCTCCGCCATCATCATCACTACACTGGTGAGAGAAGATGGGGTTGCAGTTTGCTGGTAATTGTTATATCTTCCCTCTCCCTGAACGTGCTTGCAACTTTGAATGTGCTTTATTCTGGCAAGGTATTTAATGTATGGCAGGGAACAGGCATCTTTTTTGTTTGTTGTTTTTTTTTAGGTACGGTGCTTTTGGCAAGAAGAGGATGCACAGGGAATAGGTCCTGACAGAGTGGTTCCAAAGAGTGTTCCTGAGTGTTGTCTTGACCTGTTCTTCTTTCTCTCTCCTGTTTCAGGGAAGATCCTTTTCCGCCGGAGTCACATCCGTGATGTTGCAGTCAAGCGCCTGATACCTATTGATGAATACTGCAAGGTAAGGGGAGGCTCCTACCATCAACCAAAGATGGAGCCCCCTTGATGAGGCTCAGTCCTGTTTGACGACTTAGAGTGATGTTCCAGTGCTGGGAGAACAGGAAGTGTGGGCTATCCCCTGCTATCAAGCCCTCTCTGTGATAAAAACCCACCCACTGTTTCACTTCTCACTCCGTGTGATTAATGCTGAGAGCTTGGAGGGCTGAGTTTGCAGGGTGGCCCAGCTCCACACCAGCTTGCACCCTGCTGCTCTGTTTTCCCTCTCTCTTCTCCTTTCTCAAGCTGCAAACCAGAACCAGCTTTCTAGTTGGGCTGGAAAGGAACTGGCTGCCTGGCTGGGACCTCTCTTGTAGGCAGTTTGGAGTGAAATGGTTGCGTGCAGAACTAGGCTTGAAGGACTCGGTTCCTCAGGGAGCCTTTCTTTTCCCATCTGTTGGGAACGGACCTGCAATTTTATGTAGAAGACAAACTTTCCTGGTGGCATGGTCCCAAACCGTAAACTCCTATTACTGGTTACGTGAAACACTTGCACAGGGGTAAGGTGACTTGTACCTCCAGTCAACAGAGATACAGCTGAGAAGATTTTCCCCATACTCTTGAAGAACAGAAGATTATACTTAAGTATAAGGCAAATTACAATGTCATTTTTTGGGATGTGTCTAAACTCCATAAAAGGTTATTTTCACAGAAAGAATGTATGTCACATCTCATCATGTCAAAGAAGTGCAAGGTACTTGCGGGAGCCATGAAAGGTTTGGAAGTAGGACTGGTACCTCCAAAATCCAGTCTGAATGCTTTTGAAAACATATACAAAAACTGCAAAACCCAAGGGAGAAGATGGGGAAATGGTGAAATATCCATAACATTCCTTAGAAAGTGCAGCAGTGGCTTTGGCCTGGGACTTTGCATGATGGGAGAGACTGGGTTTTGGAACTCAGCCAGACCTATGGAAGGGATGTCGTGGCTGGAATAACAAGTATCAGGATAAATGTGAATTAGTAAATACATCTTGACAGCCCTGCAGTGGGGCTGCGGGTGAACACCACCAAGGGCCAGGATAGCAGATGACAGCAGAGAGATGGAGATGGAGCACAAGGTGTGCTTGGACCTGCCTGCTCCGTACAGCATGGGGGAAGCTGATGGTGCAAGTAACCACTTGGCTCCAGCCAGGCATGATCAGCCCCTTG
The DNA here is from genome assembly GCF_020740795.1 of Apus apus. Classification (NCBI taxonomy): domain Eukaryota; kingdom Metazoa; phylum Chordata; class Aves; order Apodiformes; family Apodidae; genus Apus; species Apus apus. The sequence goes on along the minus strand of NC_067294.1, from coordinate 10,470,894 downwards.
TCTTCTGAGTCACTAAATATGCCAGCTACATACAGACACACAGAACTGTAAATTTAATTTTTGGGAAGAAAACATCCCTAAGTGATAAGATGCTGCAGCTGTCTCTTGCAGAATGATGCCATTAATGGCATAAAATATAATGAAACCATTTGACTTAACAACTGGAACATAATGGCTGATGTTATATGACCCACTTAGAGAGCTGCTCTCTCCTCCTCCAGTTAATGCATTGCCAAGTAATAACATGCACACTGTGCCTGGCCTTCCAGTCACTGCTACTTACCCAGAAAGCTGCTGAGCTGAAGGTGGGTGTGGGGCTGAAGGCTGCAGAGAGATGGAAGGAGCAAGGAGCCAGCAGGAGCAGAGGGATGTCCCTCCTGGACACTTGGTGCTGCAGATCACAGCTGCAGGGTCCCAGCACACTCTTACTGCATGTTTATCGTTGGAGGTGGACATGGCACATGTTTGGAGGGTTGTGGTGCAGAACAGAAATACAAAACATCTCATCCAGCGTTGCCCAGCTGAGAACTGAGGGTTAGGTGAATATGTTGTAAACAAGTTCCCACAGAACTTGTGTAAGAAAGTTTCTGCTTTCTTGCCATCTCCTACAAGAGAAGTAGGGTGCCTTCATTCTCTGGGAGAGCCCTGGAAAGAAGGTGGGTGACATTTGGGGTGGAAGCAGGCGAGGGGAGCAAGGGAGGGAACCACTGCTTTCACAAGGTGCTCTTGCTTAAGGGCTCTGTCCCAGGTCAGCAATTTAAAATAAGCAGCAAAAGAATCAGAGCAACTGGTTAGAGCAACCAGGTGCCAAATGAGACTTCAAAGGACCATGGGAACGAGAAGGAGGGGGAACAGAACCCTGAAGTTTCTTCCCATTTATCCAGTTTACTCTCTCTGTGTTCTACATCTGTTGGTCTTTCCACTGGTGTGAGAATTGTCTAAAGGATTTTGAGAAAGTACAAGTTGAGAGGTTGATGAAGGAGTTGCAGAGCTGTGATGCTCTACTCCAATGAGACTGGGTGTGCCACTAAGGAAACTGCTGGAAAATGGATTTCAGTGCTATAAGTCATGTCTGTCTTTGGTAAATGACCTTTCCCCTCAGGCTTGCAGGCAGCAGGGCAAGTAAGGAGACTTGCTGTGGCTCCAGCACCTGGGCTGAAGCCATGTTCTGAAGACCCTCCCCTGTTCACTCCTTTGAGAGGCAAACTCAGAGGTGGGACAGACATCCCAGTATTTGTGCTGCTCTTTTTTATTTGGTGGCAGTAGCTGCTGTAGACCATAGTCAGCTAGACTGCAGGGTGGCCTGTTTGACTTGGCCACTGCTGTGCCAGCTGAGCCAGCTCTAGGTAGGCTTCCTTGAAGATGTCCTGAGAAATGAGCCTTTCACCCTTCCAGCACAGGGTGTTTTCTGCCATCCACCCCTGCTATTGGAGGACATGGAGCCTTCTCCAGGCCATGAAGTCAGACTTGATTTTGGCATGGGAGAAATAACGTAGATCATGGGATGGCTGGAGCTGGGGAGTGGTACCCACATGGGAATGGCATCCATGCAAAACTTGGTCTTTGAATACCCCTTCCCTGGACCCAAAAGCCATGGAGTGAGTAGTTTTCTCTCTTCTGTCTCTCACATGATGTTGATTGCAGCTGGCCCCTGGTTAGTGGTCTGAATGCTGTGCTGGCAGTGAATGTGTGCTGAATGGCTGGAAGGGCTTTTGGGGGCCAGCAATTAGGTCAGTATGGAGCCACATCTGATCTGTGTGGTAACCCTGGGGCTTTGCAGATGTAGCTTTGTCTCCAATACAGAAATGAGTGAAGGTTTGCCTTGCCCACACTGTTGTCACGAGACTGCTGTGACAGCAAATGGAAGGGAGAGGGAATTATATAGAAAATTGGTTAAACATCTGCTTCAGGTTGGGCTACAGCACTGCTCCCTGGATTCAAATCATCCCTTTTTGAATTGCATGCCTTTTTTTTTCTTTTTTCTTTTTTTACTTTTTTTTTTTTTTTTTTTACTTTTTGCAGTTGCCATCATCTGTGACCCTGTTCCCTCCCAGGAGCAGAGAGCTGGGCAGGCCTCTCTGCCAGGCAATGCCCATCCCCCCTGCCCAGCCCTCACTGCAGCCCACGTTGGAAAGGACCTACAAGAGCTCTGGCCCAAGGCAAATATTGAGGTTCCAGACTCTGCCCCAGCTCCCACAGACACACACGTGCCTTTTTGCACCAGGCTTCCTTGAAGGGAAAGGAGGAAAGCAGAGGCAGCTCCTTGCTCCTGCCATTTGACAGCATGTGTGGCAGCCTTCCAGCCCTTGCCCTAACGAGCTTGTGTCTGTGCTTTTGTCTCTCTGCTGCTTCTCTCCCTGCCTCCTTGTGAGCTGCCATTGCCCAGCAGAGCATTTTTTTGGGATGTGCTGGTTAGGGCTGGTGGCACTGAGAGTCTGCCACGTTTAAACTGCCCAGCCTTTTCTGAAGGATGATGGCTCCATGCCCACAGCACGGCTGGGAAACTGAATCCTGCCGTGGTCAGGAGGCTGGATGCTGGGATGGATGTTCCCATGGCCCCTCCCTTGCAAGGGCACATCTCTCCAAAAGGCTGGAGCTGGGCTAAGGAGGGCCTGGGCATTCTCTGCTTATTCTCCTTGACTCTTCAGTTGCAGCTGGGGTGTCATGGTGGGTGTCACTGGGCACTGCTGGGTCTTGCCCCACTCTGGTGTGTTTGAGTATCCCTCCCCAGCTTGGTTCTGTGCTTCTGTGTGCTGGGAACCACATGGGTGCCGAGCTCTGTGCCCTGAGCCAGTCCCCTGTGCTTTGAAGGCTTGTCCTCACTCAGCTCCTTGCTCAGTCTTGATGCTTCCCATCAGAAGTGTCTCTGTTTCATCTGCAGGCTCTGATCCAGCTGCCTCCATACATCTCCCAGTGTGAAGAGGTTCTCCAGTTCTTTGAGACACGACCTGATGACTTGTCGCCCCCCAAAGAGTAAGTTGGTTGCTACTGCCATTGGGATGGTGATGAAACACAAACTGCCTTGAACTTGCTGGTATCTGTAAGAGTCCCATGTCCATCAACTCTTCTTCCCCACAAGTCACAGATCTGGGGTTTGGAGGTTGTTTTAGAGAGGAAGCAGGGGCATTGCAGCTTGAAGTGGACACTTCTGCCCACTCAACTGACTCCTGGCATAACTTTCTCCAGTGGGAAAGTGGGAACAATTCTCTGGGACCCCATGAAGTGTTGGTCTCCTCCCAAGCCACTTTCTGTTCACAAACACTGGTGTCAGAAACATGGTCAGTCTGAAAAGCCTCATTTCACATGGTCAGTAATGATTTCTGCCTTGTTTGAAAGTCTCTTTCCCTTAGCCATGTCCATGAGCCCCATCCGTAACAATGCTCCGGAGTCTTTCCATGCAAAACAAGGAACGTTTGCAAGGAATCTCGCGTGCCTTACGCAACTCTGTGTGGTTATAAGTCTTGTGACTATGAGCTACTTTGGCCAGGAGCCACCCATCTCTTACTAATCACAAGCAGCATAAATCTGAGCAGCCGCCTCCATCTCCTGCTATGCTGCTCGCTCTGTTTCTGCTGCATGTGACATGATGTGAGGCTCTACCAAAGGTTGAGCAATGGAGGAGCCTTGATTAATTGTGAGAGGAAAGGCAGTAAATTGATTTGACATAGTTCTCTATTGGAAGGGTGTGGAGGTAGATAAAGGGATTTTGTTTTTCTTCTCAGAGCAGCGACACTGAGACTTTCAGGGCTCCAGCTTAGTATTATGCTTCTGTGGACTATATATTCTCTCTGGGTTTTTGAGTTTTTTCATTCCCTTTCTGAATTCCCCCTTCCTCCCATTCCTGCTTTCCTCCTTTGGCTTCTGTCTCTATTTGCTTGGCCTGTCATAAATCCTGCTGCAGCTCGTGGTCACTTGATGAGATTGGTCTGAGGGCCCCAGAGCCCATTAACTAATTGCTTGCTGTCGGCTGGTGCTCTCATCCATCCTGCCCTGCTGTTCCTCACCACTTAACCTGCCACCCTGCCGGTCATCCCTCAGGAAAGGTGGCAGCTCAAGGGCAAGCAAGAGACACAAGGACAAGATGAGCTAACAGGGACACAGCGTGGGGGTTTATCACAGGGGTTAATGGTCCCTGGGGCTGTTTTGGGATGTGGGGGGGCTTCCCGTGCATGAGTCTTGGAGCCCTATGTGAGAAGGTGGTGAGCAGCATTGCAAAGGGCGCTGCTTATTGAACCCTCTGCTAGCTGAGGCACCATCACACATGGTGGGTTGAAGGGCAGCTTCAATCTTACACCCATTTTCCTCAACTTTGTGTTGTTTTGTGGACTGAGACAGAAATCGGGGTGCGGGGGGGGGAGGGCTCTGTCCAGAAAAAGGCTTCAATCGGATGTGGAGACCTTTGGGTACTGAGTATCAGCCCCACAGATCTGTTGTGTTTGAAGATGTAGCTCCTGGCCATCCAGCCAAGCAGCCATCGGTGCCGTGTGTCTTGTTGTCTCTGTGGTTTGGGTCCAGCAGACAAGCAAAGCAGAGGTGCCAGCCCTAAGTCCAATCCCAAGCATGTGCTTGTGTTGTGGGGTCCATCCTTAGGTACATCCCACAGTGTCCCGTGGGACTGCTGAGCAGCTCCCGGCTGCAAAATTGCACTCACTGCAAAACTGCCATGTGTTTATGTCTGGCCACTGCAGTGCTGGATGGCTGAGTGGGTGATGTACCGCTCAGTCCAGCGGGGGGGGTCATGCTCCATCCCACTGCTGCTCCTCTCCAGGGAGCAGCGGTGACCTTGCAGCCCACAGAAGAACGCTACAGGTGACTCTTGTCCACTTGCCTCCAGCAGCAAAATGCTACAGCATCTCAAGGACATCCCTGTTGTGTTTCCCATCCCAGCCTGAATGCCAGAGGGATATTTACTAGCTACAATTCAAAATGCTAATGAATACAAGCCCTTGACTCTCTCTCCTCCAGAGGGATCGGTGGGAGCCCTTTCCTGAGCCCCAAGTGCTGGCAGCTCTCCAGCTTATCCATAAGGAGATGAGAGCTGTGATAGACGGCTGGGCTGGATCGGACGTGATGGCGTGTCTGGGGTCTGGCCGGATGTCATCATTCCTCCAGCAGATAAATACTTTTCTCCGGGAATTTGAAAGGGAGCCAGGCCATGAACGGAGTGAAAAAATAGAAAAGGCAGCTTTTTATGCTGGGTGGCTGAAAGGTGGGAATGAGGGAGGGGAAGAAGGACTGGTCAGCATGCTGGGTGCCAAGCCAAGCAGCTGCTCTCATGGCATCCTGGCCAGGACCCTTCCTCTCCCTGTCCCTTGGCTTAGCTTCCCCAGCTGACACCTCAGGTCACAGCAAGCCCACAGGAGTGGTGGCTGGTGGCTGTGAAGGGGACGTGGCTTTGGGTGCGGGTTGGATGCACCCTCTGCTTGAGTTTTTTCTAGGGCATGGGTAAAGGATCCCATCTCACCCACATCAACCCAAAATGTGAAACCACTTTCATGGGCCACAGTTGGCTGCGGTCTGTGGAGCTCTGACTTTAACTGCAAAGATCTGGCAGTGTTTGGGAATGGAAAGAAGAGGTTGGACAGGCTCTATCTTCAGGCCCCTGTGGTGTCTGATTTCCCCAGCATTGGAGCTCCTCCTGGGCTGAGCCAGAGCTTTCCTTCTGCTTTCCTGCAGACTTCGGGGCTCTTCTGCTGGTGTTTGCAACACCAACAGAAGCAGGTTGCTGCTGGCTACCAGGCCTGCACCCTGAGTTCCTCACCCCTTCTCCATCTCTCATGTGCTCTACAAGCCCCAGCCGTGCAGAAGTGCAAAGGGAGATCACATAGATGAGGACTAAGCGGAGTGGGAAAGAGTAAAATGCTGTCTTTGTGCATGTTTTTTTCCCTGTTGCTTCCAGTTGGGCAGTAGATCACAGCTGAGAGCAGAGCTGAGACATGAGTCTCCAGCAGTCGAGGGATGGAAGAGGGAGGTGAAGCCCTTCCTCCATCCCCACTGTACATACCCGCCAACTTTCCAGCGTCCCTCAGGCCAGAGAGACCACTTCAAACAGGAGAGTTGATTGAGGTTGTGGTGTTTCTGCTGGCAGTGACTATCAGTGGCTTTCTTCCATGACATGGATCCCTGTTCAGTAAACTCTGGATTGGGATAACTCAACTGCTTCCACCTCAAAGAGCTGCCTGGTGGTGGGTAGGTCAGAGGGGGCTGTAATTTGGAGGGGTTGGTTACATTTGGGAAGAGGTGACTCTGCAGATGGGAGTGGGAGCAGTCAGGGAAATGGAGGGAGGAAAGAAAGAAGTGTTTATGGAAAGAGAAATCCTCTGTAAAGTTAACAATCTGAGAGGATGTGGGATTTTTCTCCCTTGTGTTGGATAGAAGCCTTATGAAAACCAAAGTTTCAAAGGAGAGAAGTCATCAAATTCCTGTTCCCTGCATATCTCAGCAGGTTTGACCATGAGCAGGATGCTCGGCTGTTGAGGTGGGAAGTTGCTGTGTTGATCCCCCCCTTACCTCCCATCCACTCTTTTCCAATTCAAAGCTATTTTTAGCCACAGCAGTGAGTTTCTGGAATAAGGCAGGGGAAGTCTGCACGGCTGGGCACAAAGCCACTGCTGAGTCAAGGCATTCAGCTGCTAACCCTCCTCACCAGCTGCACGTCGGCTCTGCCACGCACGGGAGCCCAGGTAACTCTGCAGTGAAGGCACATCCTGAGTGGTTATTTAATAGTTGTCCCCACCCTACAAACAGGGCATGGTGGGGAGGGAGTTGTCACTGTGCTGCTTCCCAGGGGCTGCTGAGCTGCTTCCTCTGTACAGGAGGTAGCCTGGTCCTGAGAAACCTCTTTCATGTAATGCATCTCTCACTGTTTTCTTTCTGGTAGCTGAGCATCCCACTGTATATAAGAGACTTAAAGTTGCTGGTTTGAACCTTTTAGCTAATTAACCCTTTCTTCCCCCCCCACCCCCCTTTTTTGTTTTTTTTTTCCTCAGTGGGGGCACAGGCATCTGTAGAGCAAATTTACTACTTTCAGCAAAAGTTTCACTGCAGTTTCTTTATCCAGAGGGGCGGCCTTTCCTCCCCTCCTCCTTCCAGCTTTACTAGAGAACGGTGCCTTTTCTCCTTCCTCCCACATGCCTGGCCTGCCGGGTCTCTTTGTTCCCCTGGGGCACCAGCAAAATGTTGCTGTCACTTTGGCTGCTGTGTGTGTCTGCAGCTTCTCTGGGCAAACACACCTCAGGCAAACTCCACTTGCAGCAGGGCTGCCCACGGCAGCCAAAGCCAGGGACAGCTTTTAAAAATTAATTTCTTCCTTCCTTTATGCACGTACAGGCACCCCCTGAGTTCACATTCCTGCTATTTCTCCCTAACAGCCCTTGGCTAAAGGGAGCACATTTTGGAGTGTTTTGAGGGCAGTTCAGCTCTGCTGCCGTGGATGTTTCCCTTGCTGGGGAGAAGGGCCAAGTGCAGGGGGAGTAACCCCACTTGTCCCTGCCACAGGACAGGGGAAGCATCACCGATGGGAGAGGGGGGGACAGCAGAACCCACGTCCCATGTGGGGGCTGAATCCAGCTCTGCTGAATAGGCAAAGGGCCATGATTCCCAGGGCTGCCTGTGCCATCCGGGCTGGAAGGTGCATGACAATGAGCTGGGACCTGAGCAGATGAGGAAGCATGTCCTGCTCACAAGGCTGAGCCTGCAGCAGCTTCCTCAGCCCCTTATTAGTCTATTATCACTGAAGCTCTGGGATGTGTGCTCGGGGGGGCGGCACTGGCAGTTGCAGTAATGGATTCCTTCCTGCCCACGGGCTGACAGGGATTCCAGGCATGCACCAGCCCCGGTGAATCAGAGGAAGGAAAACTGGGCTAAAATGGGAGTCAGCCCTGATGGGATCTGACTGTGCCAACTTGTCTCCAGAAAGGGCTAATTGGAAGGTCCTGCTTAGGGCCATGGAGCTGGCAGCATTGGAGGGTAAAAGTTCTTTGTTTGGTCCAAAGTGCCAGAAGAAGGTGCTGGGCAAAAACATGTTTCCATCATAGCAGCAGGGACCAGATCACTTCATTTCTCTTGTTTCCATAAATTCAAAGTGCAAACTCACATCCAGTGTCTTCCAGAAGCAAGTATCTTCTCTTCCTGCTTCCCTGTAGCTTTCCGTGTCCTTGCCTTTCCTTGTAGTTGGGCTGTACCAGGAACAAACACTTTCCTTGTCATCCTTGCATGGTGTTTTTGGGGTGATAGGGACATGAACTCCTGAGCTGGGTGACAGAGGATTTAATAGAAAAAAGGAAGACTCAGGTCTCTGCTCCAAGATGGAGTGGCTGCCCCACCTAGGAAGCCATTACAGGAGCTTTTGCTGGTAAACTGGATATCTCTGACTTGATGGATGTTGGTTTGGATAAGGACGTTTGCTGGCTTGTGGCTTTTGAGCCATGTCCTACTATCCAGACAAATTACAGCTTGTATAATGAATTGTTTGTTTTGCAGTTCTCCTGGTGCCTACGTGCAGATCCACCAGGAGCTCAGGCTAGATCTCAGCTCCAAAATAGTGGTCTCCTTTACTCTGCTGAGAACTCTCTCTCCTAGATGACAGCAGACAGAAATATCAGAGGGACTGAATCTATTCTGCAAAAATAATCTTTGCTGCAGTGCAAGCCCCTTGCATGGACAGAGCAGTTGATTTTCTGTGCTGACAGGGCAGCTTTCTGAGCCAGAAGGTTCAGCTTGGCTGACTCTCCAGTGGTTACACACAGGGGTAGCACCAGCACAACAGCGTGGGGGACAGGAGCTCCATTCAGTGCTTCATGGAGCATTTGCTAAACATCAGTTTTCTCAAACAAGAGCTCTGTTATACCCCAGTTCTTGGTCTGTCTCGTCTGCATAAATTCGCTAAGACTTCTAATGTCTTCAAGCTTGCTGGATACTTACAAGATGAACTACTTCCTGATAGCTATTTTGGTGGCATTACAGATTACAGAGGTTTTTTTTATTTATTTACAAGAGCTTGGGTTTTTTCTGTGGGCAATATTTTCTTGGAATGGTGACCTCAGATCCGTCTCATCTTGCATGTTGATCCTGGTTCCTGTGTGGTTGGCTGTGCAGCAGCTGAAGTTGTCCTCCTTATGTTGGTGCTCCACTGACCCTCTCTTGCTCCATGAGCTGGCTGTGGTCAGGGCTGTGGGACAGCAGGGGTGCTGAGGTCCCTGAGCTACATGTTGGGGCACCTTCCTCCTGTGAGTCCCACTGCAAGGTGGGCTCTCCTGCAAGGCAGCCCCAGAGCCACCTCCCTGCAGCACAACCACCATCTGCCTAGCCTGGCAGCCACCAAGCATCAGTGCCTTGGGAAGAGATTAAAGTCAAGCAAGCTTGTAGCAATTCTTCTCTAGACACTATCCAAGCCTTTAGGGTTTTTCTGGGTTTATAACTAATGGTTTTTAATTAGCCATTCTTGCCTGAATTATGCCCCTGTAAGTCCCATGAAGACTTTCAGTGTCTGCAGTGCCCTTCAGTAAGGAGTATAACAGCTCATCTACATGCTGCTGAAGAACAGCCAGCTTCTGTTTGTTCTGAAGGGCTTTCCCAAGCTGTTAGCTTTGCTTCATGCCCACACCACAGCCTTGTGCTCTCCATCTCACTCTTTCCCATCACTGGATCCAGAGGGATGCTGTCTGATACACTAGAGAAGATGCTTGAGAATCCTGACACTTTTTTTCCTAAAAAACGGGGCATGAGGAATATTACTTGGTGCTGAGTCCTCAATGTGTAAGAGTTTCCTTTCAGGATTGCATTGGGTGATAATTAGGTTTGTGAAGGGCACTGAACTGAGGCTGCTGCACTCTAAGACAGTCTTGTTGGCTTAGTCCTTTCAATGAGACTCCAGTTCCACAGCAATCCTTCCTTGCCTTCAGTGTTGTGAAAAAGGAGCTGGGAAGGTCCTGAGAAGCAGCTGGAGAACTCGTGGTGGCTTTTACCACCTGGGAAGTTTGTGGGCTGTTTGGTGGCACACAGTTGTAGCTGTGTATTGATGCCTTGTAATTGTGCTCTGACTGCCTGGTTCATCTGCACAGCCTGGCTGTTGTGGGGGTGAGAGCTAAATGAGTTTCACAGTGGAAGGCAGAGGGGCCTTTCCTTCTTCTCCTCTTCTGGAGCCACTGGTTTCCAGGAAGCAGTGCACACAACCTCTGCTGCATGCCTTTCTCTGGTCCACAGGGAATGGAGGAGGAGATGCTGCTGGGAGTTTATTGCCGTTTCCTGTCTTGTCTGAGCTCTTGTCCCCTCTGAGGTGGTGGGCTGGGGCTGCTGGTCTTCAGACCTGCAGTTCTTTGTATCTGCGCCAGGAACAACCCAGCAGCAAAGTGAAATTGCAGCTCTTTCCTTGCGCCCTCACTCAGATGGAGCAGCCAGTGAAAGGAAACAGGGGGATGAGTTACAGTAATAGGTTTAGCAGATGTCAGGGGAAATACAACAGTTATTTCCATCAGCACCCTCCTGTCAGCACAAGAGTGCCATGCCCACCTGCTGATCTCTAGCATGCCCATCTGGCCTTGCTTTGCCTCCCATCCCCACTGTGCACCTGAGCTGAGGGCTTATTTAATGGGGCTTATTGATAAACTCTGATTTAACTTTGCAGTGCAGTCTCTGCTTAGAAGTATCTTTGGGATGATCTGTCCAGCATATTCCTCCATTGGTCTTTGCACCTGGGACATGGTATTCAGGTCCTTGCACAGTTCTGTGGTCTCAGAACTCAACAGATAATCTCCAGTTTCTGGAAAACTATGTCCCATTTGTTTCTAGTCTGTCTTTGTTGCATGTCATTTAGTTTTATTGATAGCTCCATGGATGAGTACCAGAGGTTTAAGGTGCAAAGAGAAGGGGGAACTGGGAGGATAAGGCATTGCCAGCAAAATGCATTGCCAGGGGGGGTGTCAAAGGCAGCAAAGTCCCCGCATCACCCTGTGGCTCCAGGGGAATTAAATGTCTGTAGTGATTATGATCTGAAAATGCAGATAAGCTTGAAAGAGAACAAAGGGTAGCCCAGCTCTGGCTGCCTTTCTTGCTGAGCACAGAGGGATTTCTCTGCCTGGCCTGCAAACAAAGAGGAGTGAGGGGAAGAGATCGTTTTGCCAGTGGACTTGATAAGCAGATGAAGGGGCTCCTGGGGTCCCCTTGGGCTGGTCCAGCCACCTTCCAAGTAGTGGTCAGGCAGCTTGAAGCTTCAGGAGGGTCCCCTTATCAGCAGGGGAATGTTTTCCTTCTTGGAAGCTCCAGTGCCCGCTCTGTTCTTGTTACTCTTCCTGGAAGTAACAAGGATCAATGTGTGCCTCCTTGTACCAGAATATTTCATCTTGGCCAGATAGTCTTGATCTGCCACACGTGTGAGTGTGAGGAGCAGGGAAAGCAGTCTCCTCCCTAGGTGGGCAGGGAGCAGGTTTCCATCACCCCACGCTACAGCAGCACTTCAAGGCCACAGCAGCTAATTATGTGACAGTGCTGAGAGCTCTTTGGTAGCAACATGGACAGCTGTGGTTGGCCTGGGGACAAAGCTGGGGCATTTGTTTGGGTGTCAGGCTGGTTGGGTGTCTTGGTGTGTTACCCATGTTTTTTTGAGGCTTTTCTGGGCCAATGTTTTCTTTGAATTGATGTTTGTTTTTTTAATCATGAAATGCCTGAGAATTTCATTGTGCCTGAAGAGGGTTGTGCTTGTGTCCTGGGTCTGAGGCTCTTCAGTGACCATGTTTCTTGGCAACGTTCAGATAAGAGAAGGGATGCAGGATCTGTGGTTTCTAACCCAGCTCATCAGCGGTGTGGCCAGTGGTGGCTGTAGCAAGAGGACTTGGGATGGAGCTACCTCATTGCTTCCTTATAACCACCAATAGCTCCTGCTTGGTCTGTCCCGAAGGCACTTTTTTTCTGTAGTGCAGCCCTGGGTTCATTCTCTCCACAACCTCTGTTTTGGGGTCTAAATGTTTGCCCCTTTCCCAGCCAGTCCTCATACCTGTCCTCAGGAGAGGTGCAGGACATGGAGAAACTTCAGTATTTCCTTTTTTGTCCCTCTTCAAAGTGGTCCCCACTTCTATGGGAGCTGAGGTCTGTGCTGGGAGCAGTTCTGGGGGTTTGGGTTTTCCCAGCTCCTGATTCTGCTGCCAAATTTTCCCAAGCCACCCACTTTCACCAAGTGACATGGTGGGAATTGTGACTGTCAGGGCAAGCCACCAAGAAGCCCAGACCAGCAACTGAGCCTCACCCTGGGGAAGACAAAAGCATCACATTAATAAGTGTGTGTGTGTGGAAACCGGGTCCTTGCAAGGTGGGTAATGTCCCAGGTCATCTGTGGGGATGTTGGCTGAGGGAGGTCAGTGGTCCCACATGGGTTTGTCATTTGGCCAACCACCAACCCAATGGCCCCATCCTTTGCTGATGCTCTTCCTTTTCTTTTTCAGGGAGCCCATTGGAAAGAAGAGGTCTGGTAAGGACTCCTTTCCTCCGTGACTGTTCCACCAGATCCTCTTGTCACCCACCGCTGTGGTCTCCTCGAGTGGGACAAGGGTCTGGCCCCATGGTGGGCCAACCCTTGGCTATACTCTCCCTTGGGGTGTGGGGCTTCCCAACACGATGTGCCCCCACTGTCCACCCTGGGTTTCACTGCAGCCTCAAAGTCCTGGTCTTATGTCCCCTTGTGCCTCCTAAGGTGGGACAGACGCCCGCAGCTCTCCGCGCTGCGCTGGCCTCCCTCTTCACTCATTGATGAAGTTGTTGCCACCGTGGCTGCCACCTCCTGTCCATTTCCTGCCCTGCCTCATGCCTTGTCTCCCCTCGTTTTGTTCCCCCATCAGGGTTTATCCAGAGAACGGCCTCTTTCCTGCAGAGAGGTAGTAACAGCCGCTCGCTGCCGGCCCCTGCTCTTGCTTTGCCTTTCGCTGGGGGGCTGCCTGCTCGGGCTGGGTGGGCAGGCCCCTTGCAAAGAACCTGTCACATCCCCCGTGGCTTTCTGTGGTGGCTGGTGGACACGGGGCAGTAGTGGAGAGGGAGTACAGAGGGCTCGGGGCAGCTGTCAGTACAGCTCCACGTGCAGGGGCTGTGTCGTGGGTCTTGGGTGAAGGATGGGGCTTGGTCTGCAGCCAGGAGGATGGGGATGCAAAATTTCCCAAGTCCAAAAGAGGGTCTGAGCTGCACAGTGGTCAGTGTGAGGTCAAAAGTCTCCCGATGCAGTGGTACATTCTGCTTGATGATTGCACCAGCTGGGACCCTTTGGGTGAATGGTTGGATCTGGGATGCACTACCCCTGGTCCTCAAGAGAGGGGGGCATCTCTGAAAGACCCCCTAGTTGGTGCAGTTTAGCAGTTATCTGAGCTTCCTCTCCTTGAGAAAGAGAAGGAGAGAGGAAGGGAAGAGCCTTCAGTCTGTGAATTAGGGAGGGCATCTTTCAGCTACTGAAACTACAGAAGATACAGAAATAAATAGCATGAGGGTCTTTGGGAAGGAAGGTCTGAGTCTTGGCTGGATGGAGATTCTGCTGAAATAGGTTGTGGAAAAGTTTTTGTCCTGAGAGTTGGCATTGAGATAAGCTCCATAAGCAAATTCACTTTTGTAGATAAGTGGGTTCCTCTCAGAGGAGAGAGAAAAGGTACAAGGGAGCCTCAAATACTTAATTCCACCTTCTTTTCTACTCTATCTGCAGAGCATCCCTCCCTCAAGAACTGATGGTGTCACAGTCTCTTACCTCTGACTAGCTGTAGGATGTATATGAAAAGCTCAGATGTTGTCTGTGAAATAGTGGCTTCTGGTTTTGCTCTGTTCTCATGGGCAGGTCATAACTGGGTGCTCTGCTGATTGACTAGCACAGGTTTGCCACTATAGTTATACCTTTAGAGAATATTTTCTCCTCAAACTCTGGCTGCTGAAAGGTGTGTCTGTCCAAGCTGGACCTTGGGGTGGTTGGTTTTTAGCTCTCATGAGCTATTTGCAAGCACAGACTGCAGTTTTTGTACTAGTTTTCTTGTATTGAAGCAGTGGGTCCTCAACTAGCTGTGGAGGCAGAAAGAAGTCTCTGGTTGTGGGTGGGGACAAAAACAGGCAGGGAACAGGGAGAGTTTGGGTAACCAAGGCTGAGCCTGTCCTGGCAGGACAGGGTGCAGTGTTTTGCCCATGGCATCTGGCATGTGTGCAGGAGCCTTCAGGGAAAGATGTTTGCATGCAGAAGGGTTACAAAGGGCTGATGCCCTGTGCCAGATGTGTTGAGACTTCTCTTGCTGTCTTGCATTTTCTTGGCAGCAGGAACAGAATTTGGTTCTGCTGCTGTCACCCCGAATCTCTTTCTAGAATCTCTTTCTACCTTGTGGGGGTCCCTGGCTGTTGATCAGTTTCTCAAGCCAGGCACAATAAAAGGCTCTTTCAATAGAGGATCCCCCTAAGGTGGAGGCAAGCAATAGCTGTTCAGGAACAAAACCAGTAAGAATTCTTTCCCAATTGCTTATTTCTCCCAGCATTGCCAGAGAGGGGGTGAGCTGCTCTTCAGGAGAGTGTTGGAAAGAGCTCCTGAGCTCCTGGCACAGTGAGCCCTGTTTTGAAATGGGATTTAAGCAAACACTAGGATATGTAGTGAGCTAAATTGCTGCCTGTCCTCAGGCTCTTGTAGTGACCAAGAGACTCAAGTGACATTTGCTGTTGCAAGGAGGGGCCAGTGTAAGTGAGCATTGGAAATAAAATCTGTTTCCTCTGCTGAGTTTTTTTGCCAGTACTTGTAATCCCACATGTCTGTGAGCCTTAGGCATGGGCCCAGACTCCATGCAGCCTGCAGCTTGCAGGGGGGTGGATTATTCCCCAGACTCTGAAGACTGACTTGGCCACTGATTTAGGTATGTCTAAAAGTAGTCATCATACCAGTCCCCAAGACTGTTTTGAGCATTTCTGTTCACTCCTCCTCTTGCAGATCAACAGAAAGCACAGATGGAGAGTCATGGGTTCAGTGCAGCACTGACAGCGCAGGGGAACCTAAAACTATCTCTCAAGTTTATATTTGAGTGGAGCTACCAAAGGAGCCTGGCAGAGGACTCAGATATCCCCCCTGCCAGCTTTATTTCAGATGCTTTCTTGTGTGGCCACTTCCCTTTTGCTGTGCTATGCAGTGTGCCTGCAATGCTGCAGAGATCCCAAACCCCAGTATTTAGTCTGATGAGAGACAGTGAAAACACAGCTGTCATATCCCACAGCAGCCACAGGGGGACTTTTCTAAAACTCCACTGGTATTTCCATGTGATTATTTTCCAGTTCTGGAAAAATCCCTGGAGAGATGAGAAGTACTCTTGCAAAGAGTAAAGCACAACATGCCCATTTCATATGAGCAGGAAGAAACTCACTTTTGCAGTACTGATCTTCACAAATTCATCAGGTCTGGGGAAAGATGGTTGTCCTGAGAGCATGGGACAGATTAGCACAGGCCAGAGGACCGGAAGGAAGTAACTTTATCCAAAATTGGATAAAGCATGACATTTTTGGAAGGTGCATTAGGCAGGGGCTAAAGTGGACAGTAAGGGCAGACTTCAAAAACAAATACCTGTGCCCATTCTTTTATTTCAGTCCTAAGCTCTTTGTTTCTCTCTGGAAGCATCAGTGTCCAAGCCCATAAGAAAGTCCTCACTCTTGGCTCTTACGCTACAAAGCCCAAAATTGGAAAGGCTGGAAATGTCACAAGCAACCCTGTATCTGTGAGGTTTCCTACCTGGTTTTATGCATCTCAATGCTTGGAGTGAGTGGCCAAATTCCTGTTCAAACAAAACCCTGCAAAGATTTACAGTCAGTGATACGTGATGTGTCATGAGAGAAGGGTCACTGTGCCGAGTGGTCTGTGGCTTGGTAGCTGGGATGTGCACTGCCTGGGGGCACCTTCTGCCCGGCCCTGCCTGCAGAGCTGAATGCTTCTCCCTGGTGGCTCTCCTGCATCCACAGCAAGGATCAGTTCTGCCAGTCCGGTCCAAGGACCTCAGTGGTCTCTTGACTCAATGCACATCCCCTCTCTAGGATGTCAGTCTCACAAGTAGGGAGTGTTGAGGATGAACAGTCTGTGCTGCTGCCTACATCTCTCTCCAGAATGCACTTTGTTGTGGGCTCTGGACTGTACTAATGCTCAGAGCTCCCAGCTGCAGAGCTTTAGTACTGTCTCTCATCTTAGATGGCAAGGTTTACACCATTGCTATATTTAAGATGCTAAATCTGCCCATAAATAGGATGTTTGTTGTTAACTTGAGTGTGTATTTTTGTGGTTGAGGACGATTATGCCAGGTGAAGATGTTCCTGAAAATTCCTCCTACTTCTTCCTCCAAGCTCAGTTTACCATTTCTGTTACTGGTTTAATAGGTACATTGGAGGATCCAGAATTGTCTGCTGAAACTACAAATAGCCTCAAGCAATTGGTGTAATTATAGGGAGGGTGGCAGAAACAAGAGTACATCTCTCATCCTATAGCTGTTATTCTTCTCTCAGAGGCTGGGTAGATCCTCTGATCACTTTAAGGACAAACCTTTAATTGAGCTAGTAGAACAGATAGTCCTAGCATCCACCATTCACTTTAGAGGGCTATTTTTGATTGTCTGGTGCCCCACCTCTGGGCTTTGGCATGGGGGAAGCTTTCATTAGTGGTAACACAACCTCTGCACTCAGCCAGCTCACCTGGAGCTCTACAGAGTGCTGTTTATAGCAGAATAACATGGATGAGTTGCCTCCTCTTCCTTTAAATAAGGCTGCCCTGAACGTAACTCGTTCATTTAAATCTTTGTTGTGGTCTTTCTTTGTCAGAACCAGTTTGAGAGGTTGTGACCTTGGGCACAGGAGAACTTTGTGGGGGAGCAGAGCATCCTAGGATTGCTGAAGACCTGCTAGATCTTATAAATCTCTACTCATCTCTCTTGTTCCATCTACTGCAGGATTGTGCCCTGCAATAGGTTCTCCCATAGGAAATCTCTCGTCAGGCTGAGACCTCTCACGTGATGGGGAAGCTGTTGCAGTGTAGGTGCGTTTGTCCATGGAAACTTCTTCCTGATGTGTAGCCTGAGTTAGTCTTTGCTGCCTTTTGCCTTTATGTCCCAAAGGACCATCACTCTCTTCCTCACACCTGTCAGTGACAGGGAGGTGACTGCCCCGTGTATCTGCCTGGGCCAGGTGGGACTTCAGCCCAGACCCAGCACTGGAGGCTCCCTGCTTAGGGTACATGCACAGCCCCTCTGAATTCGACTGAACACACTGTGATCGGGGCTGTGATTCTTTTGTATCACTCTGTCCTGTAATGATTAACACTGTCCTATTTCCAAAGCACTTGGCAAATATTCATTAACTCTTACTGCACCTGGGGAGAACGGGGTAATTTTAACAATGCTCGGCGGGACTGAACAGGCTGGACTCGACGTGAGCACGGGCAGTCTGTGCTCCTGTGGGTCGGCAAAGCCGGGAGTCACCTCGTGGTCTCCCTGCACACAACAAGCCCCTGTGCTCTTGTGGGAAAAGGGGCAGCTTTCCTGGCCGTACGGGGACAACCTTGGGGCCACCTTCCTAAAGCAGGGACGAGGAAACCGCAGCGAGCAACGCCAAGCGAAGTGGCGGGGGGGGGCGGGGTGTGCATCTGTGTCCTGAGCACTCTCCTGAATGACGATCTGCTGGGCAAAGACAACCCGCCTTGCCCCCGGGTGCCCGGCCGGTCCCGCGGCAGCGGCGGGGCTGGCGGAGCCGCTGTCGCTGCCTTGGCCCGCAGCGCCGCCTGCAGCCCGGCCGGCCCCCTGGGCACGGCACAGCTTTGCTGCGGGTGTAGCCTACCCTTTTGCTCCTGCCTGGGTTGTTTGGTTTGTTTTGGTTTTGTTTTTTTTCGGGTTGTTTTTTTTCTTGGTTGTTTTGTTTCTCTGATACGGACTCGGGCATCTTCAGCAGGAGGAGCTGAGCGGAGTTAGTGGAGCAAATAGCAGAGAGAGCAAACCGTGCTGGCAAGGTAAAATCATAGGCTGATTTGGGTTGGAAAAAGACCTTTGAGATCAAGTCCAGCTGTAACCTAGCACAGTGCCAAATCCACCACTACACCATGTCCCTAGGCACCACATCTACATGTATTTTAAATACTTCCAGGGATGGTGACTTCACCACTGCCCTCTGCAGCCTGTCCCAGTGCCTGACAACCCTTTCATTGAAGACATTTTTCCTAATATCAAATGTGAACTTCCCCTGGCGCAGCTTGAGGCCATTTCCTCTTGTTCTGTTACTTGGGAGAACAGACCAATACTGCCCTTGTTCCAGCCTCCTCTCAGGTAGTTGTAGAGACCACGAAGGTCTCCCCTCGGCCTCCTTTTCTCCAGGCTGAACACCCCCAGTTCCTTCAGCCTCTCCTTGTAAAACTTGTTCTCCAGACCGTTCACCATCTCTGTTGTTCTTCTTTGAACACACTCCAGCACCTCAATATCCTTCTTTTGGAGGGGTCTAAGGCTGAACACAGTATTTGAGGTGCAGCCTCACCAGTGCCACAACAATCAATTGTGAGAAGGTGACTCAAATGCTTAAGGGTAGTGATGACAAGGGGATGCTGCTCTGTCCTACAAACACCCCCTGCCCAGGTGTCCAGACTCTTTAGCCAGGCCCAGCAAAACTTACTGCAGGTTGTGTGTATTGAGTTGGGGTCCGAGTGGGTCTATGCATTGGGGCAGCTGATGCCAGTGCACAGGAGACTGTCCCGAGCCCCTCTTGGCCTCCAACAACAGGGACCAGGCTGCTGTGTGCACCCATGGCGGTGGTGGGGTTGCTTGGATGGCTCTGTCTATGAGCAGGAAGGTGGGTAGCAAGTGAAAGGTCTCACCTAGCTGTACCCATCTCACCTGGCTGCTGGTTTGGTCTTTGTCCTCCTCACTCTGCCCAGGTTTCTGGCTCACGTCTCTCACGCTGGGGTCCCCAGGGTGTCCTGGAGCTGCTTGCAGGCCAGCAGGTGCTCGGGAGCGATGGCCCACACTCTTGGGAGCTGGTGCTGACCCCACCACACGGGTCGGTTCTTGTCCCCCCTGTGCAGGAGCTGACTCTGCATCGGTCGACCCCTTGGTGCTGGAGCAGTATGTCGTGGTGGCAGAGTACCAGAAGCAGGAGAGCTCCGAGATCAGCTTGTGCGTGGGCCAGTTGGTGGATATCATTGAGAAGAATGAATCAGGTACAGAGTTTGACCTGGCAGAGGTCTTTGGGTTTACTCTGTGTAGCAGAGCAGGGGGCAGGAATAGCAATTGCCAGTGTTTTCCTAATAGGACCTTAGGCAGAACATCCTCCAGGCACCTCACAGGGATGTCCTTGGATGGTCAGTTGAGGTGGGACTTGGAGGAAGCAGCTTCAGTCTTGCAGGCCGTGTGTATAAGCATGGACAGGACTTTGGGGCTGTCTCTAAAGGAAGGGTCCCTGATTACCCGTGTGTTCAGTGCCAGGCACGTCCATCTTTTGCAATCTCTACTTAATTCTTCTTTGTGCTGAAAAACTTGGTTGATGGGTCCTGAGGACAAAAGCCATTCCCAGAGCTGGCAACTTGTTTTATTGACAGTAGGGGACACTCTCATGGTCCCATGAAAGCCCTCATTGTGCATTCACAGTTCCTGCCTCCAAACACCATGAAGCACTCGGTCGTGGAGGGGGGGCAGGCAGCCAAGCCAGGCACTTGCTTCCAAACTTAAGTTTGCTCTTAACCTGTGCAGAGGGATTGAGTAATGTCATGGGCCCAGCTTCTGGAGTTTGTTGAGAAGGGGAATTTATTCCCTGAAGTTAACGTAAGTTGTTTTAGGGGGGTTTAAAGATAAATTGTGAAAACAGATTTTACAATTCTGGAGACCTGGTCCCCAGAGGATTAGTTGCACCAGCATCTGTGTTTGAGAATGAGGAACATAAAAGCAACCCTGAAGCAAGTGAAACTTACTAGCACAGTCAATTAAAAAGATTTGGCAAATTATTTTTTTATCAAATGTCAGTTTTCCCTTCCATGCAGGTAGCTGCTGATTCCCTCCCTGATAATCTAGTTGTCTTTCTAAATGACTCATTGGTGAGGTTCTGAGCATAATTCTCAGTCTTTGGTTTTTTTTCTCCCTAAAGACACAAATAGCTTGTGCTTTTAATAACTGAAGAGCACACTTTTATTCTGATTGGACACCCAGAGTGGCCCAGAATTGCTCATGGCCACTATGGAACTGTTAGGTTTCCACTGGGAGAGCTCATATTTAAATCCTACATTTGCTCTTAGCTTTTAAAATTTGCATTTCCCACAAATGTAAAGAAGGTGAGAGCACAGCAGGAGCCAGGTATCAATTTGAGTGACAGAGGACTGGAACAGGCTGCCCAGAGGTTGTGGAGTCTCCTTCTCTGGAGACATTCAAAACCCACCTGGACATGTTCCTGTGTGATGTGCTCTGGGTGATCCTGCTGTGGCAGGGGGGTTGGACTAGATGATCTTTCAAGGTCCCTTCCAACCCCAAAGATTCTGTGATTCTGTGATTTGCAGACAGTACATTCATCTGTGTTAACTGGCCTGGGCTTGCTGACCCAGACTGAGGGAAAATGAATCATGAAAGGAGAAAAAAAAAACCTGAAAGCAAACATGGTGGCTGGAGCTGCTCAGTTCTCAGAGTACCTCCCATTTTTTTCTTTTTTCTTGGTGGGGGATGACACCCTGTACATTTAGGTAGTGTTCAGCTGTGATTCTCCCATGCTGCTCTCTGTGCTCCTTTCAGATGGCACTTGGCTTTGTTGCTTTGGGGTCAACCCAGCCTCCCCTGTCGGCAGCAAGGAGGGGGCAAAGCCCCCCAGGCTCGTGGGTTGGAGGGATGGAGGGAGTTTTTTAGCCCTTGGCTGAGCTGCCTGCTGTTTTCTTCCCAGGCTGGTGGTTTGTGAGCACATCAGAGGAGCAAGGCTGGGTGCCAGCAACCTGCCTGGAGGCCCAGGATGGTGTCCAGGATGAGTTCTCAATGCAGCCTGATGAAGGTAAGAACCTGCTGGAGACATCTGCCCCAGCTTCTTCCTGCTGAACTGCACTGGGCTGCTCACAGGACTGCTTAGCCCTCCCTGACTTAGGAAGGGCAAAAGCCTAGGGAAGGACAAACCAGCACATGCTGTTCAGTTATGTCTGACCACAATGGTCATGCCTGCCCAGCACTCTGCTCCAGTGCTGTAGCAGGAGAGGGCAGCTTGATACTGATGGTATAAGTGCTGGCATTTGTGCTTCCTCACAGAGGGGCTGAAGGTGCCACCTCCAGGGAACACCCAGTGCTGCCATCCCAGTGCCTCTGTTAGGCCCCAGGGAGCTGTTTTACCAACACTAGAGGAGGAGCAAAGCTCAGCTCCCAGGACAATTGCCTTGTCTTCTGAACCCATGCAGAGCAAAGAGCAAACATGAGCTCACATTATGAGAACAGCAAGGTTGCAGCCTTTGCTTAGAGCAAATCTGAAATGCCCTTGGAGAATTCATCCTTCCCACTGTTCACTGTATGCTCAGAGCAGTGCTGTAGCTGGCTTAGGCCCTTGCTTGGGGAGATGGAGGTGGGAGGGGAGGCTTGGACTGGGGAAGACCCCAGAGAGCTACAGACAAGTACAGTCTCTGTGCCACTCTCTGATGTCAGCCTTGTCACTTCTTGAACCTGAACTGCCACCTCCTTATGTCCTCTCTTGTCCTTCTCCTGCTTCCCCAACATGCTTTTCCCAGTCCCATGGAGATACTGGTCTCTACCCAGGCACGTTGGCCGCCGTCGGACTCTTGGGGATTTGTACACCAGTGGATGGGGTCAAGGTGGACTTCATGGAGACTTGTTCAGCCAGCCACATTTTATGCTTGGAGCCTTGTTTTTGCATGTCTGTTCACTTTGCATGTGATGGACCCCACTTGTGTCAGTCCTCAGCGCATGCTGTACATGCTTTTCAGCCTACCATTAGGTCTACCTGTGTCCACCTCTTTCCTCCATCAGCTATTCTTCCTAACTTTTTGAGGCTTGTTTTGTGTATTGAGGCTGGAGTTTCTGCATTTCCTCAACACACATGTGCAGACTTCATGCAACTGTTGCCTCAGTTCCTCTAAGAGTAACTCCTCTGAGCCTTGGCCCTGGGGTTGGTGGCTCAGATGGGGTCAGGAGGAGAAAAGCCAGCTTGGTTTTGCTGGATGTCACAGAAAATTTTCTGCTTTGACTCATTTAGATGAAGAGGGGTGGGAAATCAGACCCTTCAAGGGCTATGGTCCTCCCAGAAGACAAATCCAGGAAACAGGCCTGGTGAGAACATACGAATGTCCAGAGGTGTGGGTTTTAGAGGCAGACTTTTCCCAACATTGCTTTCTCTCTATTATGGCACTGCTTAAGCACAGGCAGTTGCTTTCCTGGGTTTGCTCCAGAGAGGACAGGAGAAGGTGAGGCAGAAAGGTGGATGGATGGACATGTTTGTCTGACATGTTGTCCACATGGCTGTTAGGATGTTTCCCCTTTCTCTTAAAGGGAAGAGCACCCCATGTCTCTGCTTACTGTTTTTTGGTCCAGTGGACAGGATATCAGACTGTTCTCCAGGCTTAACATGCGGCTTTGGCCAACATCTTGGGTGACCCAACTGTTGAACAGGGAAGTTCACGTAGACCTGCTGTTGTAGAATGATTTGTGAGCTGCATGAGGCCATGTCTGTGTCCTCTATAGAGGACAGTTCTTCTTTAAAGGCTCTGAGAAAGGACTTTGAACTGAAATAGATGCATGGAAGGGCTTCTGTGAAGAGCAGCTGAAAGGAGAGCTGTCACATAAAAGATAGTTTAGTCCTAAGGGAGAGGAGGAACTGTTTTAGATAACTTCTCCTTGGACCAGACTAGCTCACCAAACCTTACATTTCAAAACGCAGTTGGGTTTGTTTTGAAATACATTTCACTGGCATTTATTTTATGAATGGTTGTGTATCTCTGTGTGTTCACACCTGTGTTACAAGAGGAATTACTATATAAAGCACATAAATGTTGTTGAGTCCAGGTTTCTGTAAAACAGTATCTCTGTGAAACTGCACTTTCTTTCCAACAGCTGAGAAGTACACAGTTATTTACCCATATACTGCAAGAGACCAAGATGAAATGAACCTGGACAAAGGGGCTGTGGTAGAGGTGATCCAGAAGAACCTGGAGGGCTGGTGGAAAATCAGGTACTGTCCCTACCTCTTCCTCTTCCCTGGCACTGCAGCTGGGCCTGTGCAAAGCAGAGACCTAATGCACGTAGGATGTGCAATCCAAAGGCAAATTCAGGGTATCAAGAAGCACCAGAACTCGTTTCTCTTCAGCCCTACAAACCAAGACATTTAGGGCTCCAGCCAAGCATAGCTGTGGTTAAATGTCTTTAAAATCCCCCAGTTTCCTGTGCTGGGAGGAGAACTGCATCACAGCATCACATGCCCCAGCAGTGCAAAGGGAACCAGTGTGAGAGCATTACTGTTACATCATGTGCTGCTGATAGGAAAACCAGTGAGTGTACTGAAGGCAAGCTGGATCCTCTGGCTGTGTTAAGAGGCTCCTGCAGACTTTTGTCCAGGCCAGGTCTGCTGTGTGCAGGGTGTGCTGAAGCCAAAGACTCCAGATCATCCTGAACTGATGCTTGTTTTCTCCTGGAAGCTGATTTTCTCTTGCCTGTGGTCTAGCAAATGGTCAGACTTGAACAGGGAGGGAGCACATGCTGCAGTTTTCTTAACCTTACATTGAACCTCTGGTCTTGGCAGCAGCAAAGCGCCAGAAAAACACCCACTGACTTTTTAAGCAGAGGAGAGCTGCCACGAGAGCTCTAATGGCAATTACAGGGTCAGTAGCTGGTGCTTTCTGAGCATAGTGGCTGCAGCCCAGCCAGCGGGGAAAGACTCTGACATTGGTGTAGGACCCTCCAGCATGGCAGGGAGACTCCACAGATCAGATCGTGGGGCTGGTTTCTCTCCAGAGTAGTGCAGATGCAGAGCAGGAAGGGAATCCAGGCTGCTGGTGCTGAGGCAGAGAGCTTGTGCTTTCTCCAAAGACCAGGTACATGAATCCTAGCACCCTATGGTTTTCCCCTCTACTTCCCCTGCCAGTGGTTTTCATTCCTGAATTGGTGAAAAGGAAACTGGGCTTCATGCCATCCCCAGCCCGTGCCGGATGGGTGCAGCCAGCTTGCACAGGAGTGTTGATCATGGCTGGAGCTCTCCAGGTGTCCATGTGCCACAGAGCAGGACACTGGGCAAGCCTGTGTTGCCCAGGTCCTGCAGTAGGTCAAGGCATGTCCTGAGCTTTGGCTCAGGGTCACTCCTCTGGGAAGGGCTCGTGGCCACAGTGCAGTGTGGAGGCTCTGCACGGTGACACTGCCGTTGTTGCCACTGCAGGTACCAGGGCCAAGAAGGCTGGGCCCCTGCCTCCTACCTCAAAAAGGCGAATGGAGAGATGTTCTCACAGAAGCTGGGCTCAGGCTCCTCCACTCATTCGTGTGCCTTGGATCTGGATGGCATCTCCCGGCAGCAGCCCATGGCGAGCCGAGAGAAGGATGGACTCTCTGGCCAAAGGGACGCGAGATTCGACAGCCGCCCCCTCCCCAGCGCTGACATCCGACGCAGTAAGTGGCCAGCTGGGAGGAGGCCAGTGGTGGCTGGGGTGTCAGCACAGCCTTTCCTGCCAGCTTTTGGGCAATGTGTGGGAGGTGAGGGAGGCGGGAGGCTTGCAAGTGCTGTGAGCTCTTCAGCAAGGGCTGGAGGTGACATTGCACCCGCAGATGGAGCATGAGCACAGGCCCAGGGACCTGCTGAGAATCAACAAATGCATTGAGGATAAATGCTTCTCCCTCCCAGACTGGAGATGTTCTCCTCTCAGAAGCTGGGGCATTTTAATCCCTCTCCAGACCAGGTTTTCTGGGTCAGGCCTGCAACAAAAAATGAATTTCACGTGGTGACTCCACCTGCATTTTGCAGCAGCACCTGATGGTGCAAAGCTGGTTCCTCTTCCAGATACCCTCAAAACCTGGGTGACCCATGCCACTCAGGGTACTGGGCAGACTGGTTCCTCCTTTAGCTTCCTTGGCCATGGGACAGGCTTGGTCCTTGCCTTTCTGTTTTCTTTTTCACTTGTCTTTTCTGAACACACATGTGACCAAAAGCCAGAAACTCAACAGCAACTGAAATTTTTCCCTGCAGAGTCACCTAAGATGAGGCAGAGACCCCCTCCTCGCCGAGATCTCACCATAGTAAGTGCCAAGCTGATACAGGACAGCAGCAATAGCAAAGGGAGTCACAGAGGAGCACTGAAAGGAGCTCTGGTCACTGATTATTCTTTGCTTGGGATCTTGCCCCTATATCGTGGGCTCTGCTCTTGGTCAAGGCTGGAGTATGCATGGCACCTCCCTGCTGTCTTAAGACCCTTCTCTTTACATGTGGTTTTAAATTAACTTCTGGCCAGTCTGCCCCACAAGGCTGCAGACTGGCTCCCTCCCTTTGCAGAGGGTGGCTCTGCTGTCAGCAAGAGCTCTGGTAAGAGCTCTGGCACTGAGCAGTTTTCTGCTCAGCCTGGGAATGGTGTGCTGGATTGTGCTGGTGAGGGTGCTGCATGGGCATGTCTGATCTCCCTGGCCTGGCCATGCTGTCTTGTGTCTGCAGGTGGGTGGTCTGTTGTCGTCACACTTTCTGTAGAAACATCCTGATGGGTTTTCTTTTTTCTTGTCATAGCCACGTGGTTTGAACTTGCCCAAACCTCCTGTCCCTCCTCAAGTGGAAGAGGAATATTACACCATCGCTGATTTCCAAACCACCATCCCTGATGGCATCAGCTTCCAGGCAGGAATGAAAGTAGAGGTGAGACTGTCATCTTCCCTTCTCACAAACCCATGTCAGTGCAGTGCTCTGGGCTCTGACTGCCCTGGGACTTGTTTCAAGCAGGAGCTCCCTTTCCAGGCAGGGAAGATCTGATGTTCTGGGTGGCAAGTGAGCATGGTAGTGCATGTGATTGCCTCTGTGGACTGTTAACATCCCAGAGCTCTCCTGGAGTGGGAGAGAAACCTGTATGATCTCATGAGACTTTGGAGTCCCTAGTGCTTTTGGTGGCTTCCTGCCCCACAAGCGTGTGGGGGCTGTGTTGTCTGAGCTAGTGGAAATTAAAACCGCATCACAAATGGGGGTAGAGATGGTGGTTTTTTTTCTTATTTCGGCCAGGTGTGAAGTTAAAAGCCCTTCCACAACTACTTCCTTAGCACACCCACTTTTGCAGGAAGCTGGGATTTTGCTTTTCTAAACTGTGCTTCTCTGAGGGGATTTTTCCTTCACGGCTGCCCCAGGCAGCTCCGGCCGGGTCCCAGCGCGCAGCTCGCAGAGGCCCGGGCTGTGTGACCCGTGTTCCTCGCTGCCTGTTGATCCCTCCAGCAGGGGCCACTGCCAGTAGAGATGGTGGCAGCTCGGCCGCTCGGCACGGCTGCGTTGTTCCTCAGTCCCGTGGCGAGATCCCCCTTTCCTGGCAGAATGTCACTAGCAGCTTCCCCTCCTGTTAGGATGCCAGTGCTGTGATTACATGGCTTTCAGTTACCAGGACAGGAAGGCACGGAGGCTCATACCACCCGGCCATCACTTCAGAGACACCCAGCACCCCCTCTTCTGTGGAGGGGGCTTCCTGCATGGGTGTCTGAGGTTTATTTTCCCCTCTGCAGGTTATTGAGAAGAACCTGAGCGGCTGGTGGTACATTCAGATCGAGGAGAAGGAAGGCTGGGCCCCTGCTACATTCATCGATAAGTACAAGAAAACCAGCAATGCGTCCAGGCCTAATTTCCTGGCTCCGCTTCCCAACGAGATGGCCCAGCTCCGGCCGGGGGATGCCATGACCAACAGCAGCGCCAGCGAGGAAGTGACAGGACCGTGCCGTCCTCTGCCGGAGGCTCCTCCTAACAGCACAGACTGCGGAGGGAAGTGGGCCAAGGACTGGAAGGGGAAGGAGGCTCCTGAGAGCGGGGACCTAGCCTTTGCTGGTGGCTACGAGGAGATCTCAGATCGTGACACAGAAGAAAAGCCCAGCCTGCCACCCAGGAAGGAGTCCATCATCAAATCAGAAGGCGAGTTACTAGAGAGGCAGAGGCCTCCCCCCAAGCCCCCAGGCATGATTTTGCCCATGATCCCACCCAAACAGTCGGCAGCCCCAAGGGACAGCAAGAAGCTTGAGGTGAAACCGGAGAAGGGCAAACTCTTCCAGCTGAAAAATGAAATGGGACTGGAATGCGGACATAAGGTGTCAGCCAAGGAAGTGAAGAAGCCAAACCTCCGGCCCATTGTCAAGCCAACCAAGCCAAAAGCTGAGCCAGTGGAGGACAAGCCTGAGCCCATCACCCAGAATCCATTCTTGAAGTCAAGACCTCAGATCAGGCCAAAACCCGCTGCAGCCGCCCGGACTGACCCACCTCCAGCTGATGATAAACTGGACATTTGCAGCCTGCGGAGCAAGCTTAGACCTGCCAAGTGCCCAGAGAAACCTTCCGAGCAGGACATGCCTGCCAACGAAAGCTCCTTCAGTAATGCCATCCTATCTTCAGAGGCTTCTGGAAGGTTTCAGGAACGACCAAGCATGGAGAGCAAACCCCTGCCCAAACTGGACAGCCACACCACGAAAGAAGAGGTGCCCAAATCTCCCCTGGGCCCAGCAAACACCCCAGGTGCCAAGGAGCCCCCGCCGCAGCGCCCCGTTGTGCCACCCCGCAGACCACCCCCCCCAAAGAAAACAGGGGGTCCTGCCTCTGGCCCCACGACAGAGATCAGGGCCCTGGCACGGGAAGCACCTGAAACCAGGTCATCCCCAGTGCCGGGGAGGCCCATGCTGGTTCCTCCAAAAGCCAAGCCCTTCCTCTCTGCCTCCATCCAAGATGAAGCCAAAGTGAAAAGCAGCATCAGCCCAAAGGTCATATCCAAGCCAGTGGAGAGAGGGGAAGCCAAGGAGAGGACCTCAGCCCCCATCTCCAGTCCAGACATCTCCAG
This sequence comes from Apus apus, assembly GCF_020740795.1. Taxonomy (NCBI): domain Eukaryota; kingdom Metazoa; phylum Chordata; class Aves; order Apodiformes; family Apodidae; genus Apus; species Apus apus. The sequence goes on along the minus strand of NC_067294.1, from coordinate 10,442,942 downwards.
GGAAGCTCTCTATGTGGCAGTGGCAGATTTTGAAGGTGACGAGGAGACCAACAGCTTTAAAGAAGGAACTGTGTTTGAAGTTCGTGAGAAGAACAGCAGTGGCTGGTGGTTTTGCAAGGTTCTGACTGGGGGGCCGTGCTGGGAGGGCTGGATCCCTTCCAATTACCTACGGAAGAAGCCATAGCTGATCCTCTGCTTGCACAGCTGAAGGTTCCCTGGTCTCTCACCTGAGTATTTAATTAGCAACTTAATTTATAGTTTTCCATGAGGCTGGCTTTTAAAAAAAGATAATAATTGAGATCTCACACATCCCAGCTGGTGCCCACTGGCAGCAGTGTGGAGGAAGCAGCTCAGCTTCCTCTCCCCACCTGTGTGCTCCCCCCCACCACCATCCTCTTCCCCATGTTCCCCCCAGGCCTGCACTCCCTGGCCATGCCAGCAGCCCGGCCATGCAGCCAGAGTTGCTCTGGCCAAGCTTCGTGGCATACGATGGCTACCATGGTTCTTTGTGCTGGAGAGGTAGCCCTTGATAGGCATTTTTGCCACTTGTGCTAGGTATTAAAAAGAAATTCCTCTGGCAGTAGCCAGGGGGAGAAGTGAAGTGTGGAATGGTACCAGCGAAGGAGACCTGGCAACACAAAAGGATTTGCCTTTCCCTGAGGCCCAGTTTCATGGTCAAATGTTGTAGGTGACATTTCTTAGTCCAGGTTTGTAGCAGAGCCATAGGGAATGAAGCAAAAAAGAGGAATGATTGCTGATAACAGGGTCCCTGTTGCTCTGCAGGCACAGGCATTGGGCTCCAGTTGAAGGCTGTGCCTTTCTCCCACTCTGTGCCTGCCACAGGAGCCTCCCTTGGTCCTTCCCTGCTCTACAATGACAAGTGTTAACTTCGACATCCTCCTGGTGGGAAAAAAACAAAAACAAGCAAACAGAAAAATACCCAGATGCAGACATGTATAGAACATGGGTCCTCGCTGTGCTGATCCAGGATGCTGTGCAGGCTTCTCCCTTGCAGTATTGCAACCAAACAACAAGAGGCGTTTTGCTTCAGTAGCTGAAGAATACTATGCAAGGCACAGAGGACCAAAATGACACCAGAAGCCCTGGAAAAGGGATGTTTTGCTTTCCTTCCCATACAGACTGCCCTGCCTGTTGGACTAATAGGGGACCACCCGTTCCCGTGACCCACAGAGCTTCCCTGGGCTGGTGGGCAGCAGCCAGGAGGTGGGTCCTTCAGTAGGTGCTGATATTATCAAGTGCAATCCAGAATGTGGGAGTTCAGCTCCTCATCACAACCAGTTGCAAGGTGTGTCTGGTGCTCAGGGGCTCCCTGCCTTGTTTGTCACCCTATCTGCCTGTCTTCCAGGTACTTTGATTTTATCCTGCATGGTGGGCTGTTTGGGGGGCTTCAGATCAAGCAGAGCCTGGGGTTTATCCGTGCTGACGTTCCTGCCTGCCAAGTCTAATCTTGCCCACAGTGTTGCTTATCCCAGCAGGAAGATAAGTGTGGATGAGCTGGTGTTACCCTGTGTTGCTTGCTTCCCTTCTGTACTTGGCTACTTGCAGATTCAGGGCCACAGTTTCCTCTCTCTGGAAGAACTTTAAACCTGGTGCTTCTGTGGGTTTCTTGTTTACCAAGCCCCTTTGCCCTTCCTAGTCTAATTTTAAATGTGAGTGCTGCAGCTGCATTGTTTTGCTGCTAATATATATATATAAAATTTTCACTCTAATTTGAGGCTGGCAGAATTGAAGGAGTGTTCTCTGGGCCCCCCCCTCAAGTGCTCACTTCCTTCTCTGTCCCATATTTTCTACCCTGGAAATGTGGCGTTGAAGGTATCTCTGCATACAGAATGAAAATGGTGATGCCTCAGGTGAAGTTTGTGCTGGGAGGGTCATGGGGCAGTTTGTCCCAGTCCTTGTTTGGTCTGATAGAGAAGTCCTGACCACCCCAGTCTAGCCTCATATCCAGAAGCCCCAGGAATGTTTAGCCATGGGAATACATGCACTCCAGTCTCCAGCTGATTCCTCTCCCTCCCACCTACAGGTTTCTCTGGTGCCACATCAGCCTCTGCTCAAGCTGACTCACCTGAGCTGGCAATAAGCAATACATCTGCAACCCAATCCAATTTAAAAATTCCTTGGCATGGCACGTTGTGAGGTGTTGATGTGCTCCTGGGAGAGCTGCAGGGTGGGCTAGGGGAACAATGCTGCCTTGTCTCTGTGCATCTCTTGCTCCAGTAAATCCCTTTCACTTTGGAAAGGAATGGGGACAGGATGAGTTAAGCCAGAGCTGCTCAGTGGCCAGATCCAGCCCCCACTGTATCTGGGGAGAAGGCTGGGCCTGTGTCCCCTGTCTGCTCTGGCAGTTTGCCACAGGGGGTGGAAAGGCTGTGTGCCCTTTCCCCATGGCACTGTGTCCTTGCTTTCTCTTTGCTGAATGGCCTTTTAATCTCAGAAGTATCTCTCCTTTCTCTGTCCCAGAGACCTCACTGCCCTCAGCTTTCCTTGGAGGGGACAATGTTATTTCTGTTGCCTCTGTACTAAATGAGGGCTGTTTCTGCTTTCCTCCCAGACTGAACCTCAGAACTGGTACTGCTTCATTTTGCTGACACAAGTACTGTATTTGGCTTCTTGAGCATGTGACAGGATTGCTCCCTTGTTCCCAAAAAGCTTCCAAGAAGGCAGGGTGAGTGCCCAAGGTGAGGGGGGGTGTCACCCTCTGTAGGGTGCTGACACCTGCAGCCTTACCCCTTCCTGCTGCTTTTCTGTCTGGGATGAGAGCACAGGCTGGACATGGGCTCCTGTCAAGAAGAGCTGAGAGCCATTGAGCTAGCAGGGCTTTGCCCTCCCCTGTCCAACATGTGCTCCCCTCCCTAGGTTTGGCAGCCACATGTGTCCTCTGCCAGGCTGTCTCCTGTCTGTTCATTGCCTGTCAAATGTGGCCAAGCTCCCTGACTACCTCGTGAGGAGGAGGAGGGTGGGTGGGAGCCTCAGCACCCTGAGCTTGGCCACAAGATGCATCACCCCATAATCCAAGGACCACCCTCCCTCCTTGCCCACCACCAGCACAGCCCTGAGGCCAGGGCTTGTGGCAAGGGGGCACTGCCACAGCTTGGGGTGGGCGAGCCAGGTGTTGGGGAGGTCCTGGGGCTCCACACATCTATGGCAGGCTGGAGGCCCCTGCTGCGTCCTGCTCCTTCTCACAGGCTTTCCAAGTCCATTTGTCTGTCCATGTCTCCCTATATTATGTAAGTGTGTATAAATCTACATTACCGTGGGCGGGTGGGGGGTCAGCAGAAGGTAGATGTAGCTCTGTAAATGCCATATCTAGACTTTCAACACTAGGGGACTGTTTTTTGTGTTGTGTTTTTTGTGTTTTGTTTTGTTTTTAAATTTGGTGGGGGTTTCTTGGTGGGTTTTTTGTTTGTTTGTTTTCTTTTTTTAAGAAATAAAAATCAAGTGCTTGACTGGTTTCAAGCACCCTTGTGAACCCATCTGTCTTGCTGGTGTATGTCTGGGGTGCTGCACGGTGGCTGTGTCTGGGGTGCTGCTCTCCTGCCTGGAGTGATGGAAGGTCTGCCCTGGGAGCTGGTTTGGGCTTTGGTATGTGCCATATGTCACTGCAGCTGTGCATCAGCAAGAAGCTCTGAGCCATTGAGCTGCACTCCTTTTGTGCTGTGAAGGAACCATCCCCAGGTGAGCCATTTTCTCTGTCCTGGGGAACTTGTGTTTGCCAGAAGATGAACAAGGTGGTGCTGGGTTCGAGGGGGCATGAGGCACAGGCTTCTGGCTGTGACAGCCCTTTTAACAACAGGTCACAACACCTGGAATTTCTGACTTAATTCCTGGCCAGGAATAGCCCAGATCCTCCATTGTCATGCCCCAGTTCACCTCATGGGTAGCCCATGCTGGAGGCACTGCAGGAGCAGGGTTCAGGTGTGGGTAAGTGTGTGGTGTTTGTGCTCTGTTCTGGCATGGGGGTGGATGTTTCTTCCCTGCAGCTGTGGCTGGAAGGGGAATGCTGCCATATGGATACTCCCCATGTGGGGTTTTAGTCTGGTCCTCTCTCTGCACTGTGTGTACCCCAGCGCTCATGAGAGGAGAAATGTCATTGCTAGGTTGAACAGCACTCAGCAAAGTTTTGGGTTTTTTTTCTTCCAATCCCTATTATCTGGGAGGCTCAGTTCAGGCTGGTATGTGTGTCACAGCATCCAGGCTGGCAGAGGGGATGAGCACAGCAGGGGGGCTGCAGGTGCAGGTGATGGGAGCAGGCTGTGGTCCTCCACAGCCCTGGGGGCTTGTGCCAGCAGTGGCTGGAACAGGTCATCATAGTAATGCCAAGTGAGGTGCAGAGTCACTCCATGGCCTGAAACAGGCACCATTAGTCTGTTGGTAGCTCACAGGGATCAGGTCTCTGGATAAAGTGGGGCAGCAGAGTTTATAAAAAGGCATTTTGACATAAATAGCCATTGTCAGGCTCCATCACCACCTGCAGCTCATGAGGTTTTTCGTGCAAACGCTCAACTATGGTCGTGTTCTTGCCAGGGCAGAGTTATGAATGAATTCTTCCACTCCACTTTAAACCACATCTGAAGCTGCTTAACTGGTATCTGGCTTCAGCAGGCCATACTTCAGGATATAAACAGTTTACAGAGCAGCCGTCTGTTGGCCTCTGCTTGTGAAATAAAGAGTTAGGCATTGCTACCAGACAAAAACAACTGGAGAAGGGGAATGGGAAGGGAAGGAGAAGGGAAGGAGAAAGCAGCCCATGCCTGCATCACCCCTTCCCTGGGCCAGCCCCTGTGGTCCCTGGGCTGCTGCAGGCCTAGCACAGGCACAGGAGCAGGGCCAGGCTGGCAGCTGCCTTGCTTGAGACAGTGCAGATTGGGGGCACTTGGAGAGGGCATTTGGCACAGGACATCCTCTCCTCTCTGTAGCCCTAAAATACACCCTGCTTTCACTGCAGTGGCCAGCCAGATATTCAAGGTTTGCAATGCTAAATGAGCCAGGAATGCCCCCACCCTGCCCATCAAGGCAGTGAGCAGCTGCTGTGCATTGACCTCCCAGGAACAAAGCAAAGCTCATGCAAGGTATTTAAAGTGATTTTTTTTCTTTTTTTTTTCCTTTGGATCAGAGCTGACCAGAGGTGGTCCTGCCTCTATCTATTAATATTGCCACACTTCAGAAATAATTTGCTCACCCTCTGGGTCAAATGCTTTTAAACACCTGGGAGCACCCTTTTACAAGCCAAAAGTTTATTTGTTTCATAAACAAGTAAAATTATATTAATGTAAAACAGGTAAATGGACAAAAGTAAAACACACAGCACAAAACACAAGGCTATAGAGCACTGACATGTAGAAGTGCAGTTCCCTCCCTCGTGCGATGCCCTCCCCACCCCAGTCTCCCCAATAATTTGCTTGAAATGCCTAATACAGAGGTCCAAAATCTGATTCAGCTTAACCATGATATGCAGGTCACAGTATTGAATCATAAAGGTAATGGTAAGAGAGGAACTGTCTTGGAAAGAGGGAAGGTAAAAGAGTTCCCCATCTCTTCTTTTCCTTCCTTTCTTCCTTCCTTTTTTCTTTTTTTTAATTTTTAAACAAATAGGTTAGGAGGAGAGGGGGGAATCCATGGAAATTAACACTTTTTCACTCATATATATATATATATAAAAAGCAAGATTCTCAGTGAACACAAAATTCTATAAAACTACCATTGATCTGTGTTGTTCCCCCCCCCCCCCTTTTTTTTTTTCTTTTTAAAAGTTGCTTTAAAAAGGATAAAAAGTGCACAGACACCCTTATAAGGCACAAACAGATCTTCTGTACAAATCATATATCATCAGACTGTTTAAAAAAAATAGCAATACGAGTACTAACAATTAAATCTGTAAGAGGCTACCTTTTCCTGGAAATAATTTTATTTTAAGAGGCCTATTTTGGAAAAATTCCTGTTGCTTTCAGACAGGCAGGGCAACATGTCCACTGCTTTCCCATCCTGCTTGCTGCACGGCCACCCTCCGGACCTTGACTGAGCTGGCTCCCCTTGCTGGCCCCACTGGATGCTGCACTTCTGGAAACTGGTCTCAGCTGCTACAGCAAAAATTCAACTTGTGCAATGTGTCCTGAAGGGCTCAGACACAGCCTGGGGTGGATTCGGTATTTCTCCTTGCTGGCTTAAAAAAATAAGAGCTATACCAATAAAAACTCCACCCCAGGCATTCAGCTACCCCCACTCACTGAGGACCTGAGGGGTCAGCCAAGCTCTGCTCTGCTCAGGCACACAGCCATGTGCAGCTACTGAAAGGGACAGGGCACCCCTGAAATAGGGACAGCAGCCCCAGGGATGGCAGCTGGCATTCACTAGCCCAGATCTGATCCAAGCTAGCATCGATCACTGTGGATTCCGATAATGTTCCTTTAATTCCTCATGCAAGGGCTTCCCACTGCAGCCAGTTGACCAGGCAGACACTAACCCACCTGGCCTTTCATCCCATGCTCATATATCCTTGCCATCATTGTGCCCACTGACCGCAGCTGGACCCTGGTCTGCAAACGTGGGACCAGGGAGGTCTCTGTGAAGGCACCATCTGCGGTCCCTGGGCAGAGGGCAGCCCGGGGGTCTGGGCAAGGCTCCAGCTGCTGGAAACCTGCCCTTGCTGTCTCCTTTTGCAAAGGTGTAGGTGAACTCGTGCCACAGTCGCCGTGCCAGTGGCTCTGCTGAGGGCTGAGCACAGTCAGCAGTGGCACAGCCAGAGGCATGAGCCGAGGTTCCAAAAACGAGCTCTGCAAAGCCAGCAGGCTCTCCTGCCAGTGCAGCAGGGCAACGGGTGAGAGATCTCACTCTACAGCAGCTTCTCATTTAGACACTTAATTAAAATGTTAGTTAGCTCTTCAAGGAAAAGAAGAAAAAAAAAAAAAAAAAGGTTTTCTTCCTGCCTGCTCAGCTCCAGCCTGCTGCAGCAGGAGGATGAGCTCTCCCTGACGCAGAGCGGGGCCAGGACGGCTCCGTGCCGGGCGGTACCAAGGGCCGCGCCGCCACCAAAACACCGCCCGGGCTCTGGCACCGAGGGAGGCAGCAGAGCACCCACAGCTACTGGCACCTCGGAGGGGAGAGCCGATGGTGAGGTGAGGTGACACTGGCAAGGTCAGGCTCCCCTCTGTGCCTAGAAGCCCCAAAACGTTCAGAGGTTGCTCAGTTTTTTTTCTTTTTTGGACTAAAATACAGTCATTGCACCTTTCTGTAAAAAGCTGTTCTTACCCTCTTGGTGGCACACGGTCACTGCGCTAGCATGATACCAGCCCCGCTCTCATTCTCCCATTTGCATCCTCTCTTTTTCTCTCTTTACTAACCTGGACCAGCTGGAAGCTGGCCAGGCTCAAGGTGAAGGACTGGATAGAAGCCCACTGGGGGTGGGCAGAGGATGGAGAATTGAGGGCAGCTGCAGAGGGAGCAGCAGGGAGCAGGACACCAAGCTCCTTGCACCAGCCCCAAGGCTGCATGCTCAGATGCTGCCCAGCTCATGGGGGTTGCTGCTGCTTGTAGCTAACACCACAGCTAAAACCCATTTACCTTTGAAGTCCCAATAGCCTTTCTTTCCTCCTCCCAGATAAAGACAAGTGAGATCTTCATCTCAAAAAGATCTTATCTACTGTTGGGATTCAGTGTCTAGGCAGCTGGTAGCTGTACAGGTAAACCTGGAAAGGCAGAAAGAGCAGGTAAAATTAGCACATACACAGTCCTCAGAAAAAAAGTGAGCCTGCTGGGACTGGGTCTGAAATCACTACAGGCTCCAAATGTCCCAGTGGTGGGGCAGGAGGAAGGCTGAGCCCTGGCTGCTGGGAAAGGGCTCAAGCCAGGCAGGACAGGGTGAGATGGCAGCTCCACTACCTGCAAAGAGGAGCAGAGCAAAATGCAGGCACGTGTGCCTGGAGGTGTTAGACACCATCCCTGCAGATGGCTGCAGCCCTGTGCTTTCTCTAAGCCAGGACTGTGTGTGCCCATCCAAACGCCCCTCTCATCCACAGGCTGCAATTCATGGCTTCAGCAGCCTGCACAGCCCATCGCTGCTGCTCCACCACCGCTGCAGCAGCCGTGGGGGTGGCTGGGGCTCGCGGTGGCCTCATGCTCCTCACTGCCACCCCATGGCTGCTCCCCAGGTCTCAGCTTACCTAGCTCAAAGTCCCTGCTCTGCCACAAAAAGTAAAAGCTGCTTTATCTAATACCAGACCAGCTTCTCCACATGCCCCAGAAGCCTGGAACCCAAACAAGTGAGAATCTGGCTGTGCTACTATTTTGGCCTTAGCTAGTTCCCCTTTCACAGATGAACACGACATTTCCAAATCAGTTTTGTCCACTTTGAACCCTCCCCAACTGGGCCTTGTCTTAATTTTGTTCCGCCACAGTGCGAGCACCCAGCAGCAGGGGTCGGGAAGCCCGGTGGCACCTGGCAGTGACCAAGTGGCAACCTCCCTTTCCCAGCCTGCACCACAGCGAGCCTCCTCTGCAGGAGGAGGAGGAAAAAACGAGCCTTTGCACAGGAAATTTCTCATTTGCATCTGGGTCAGGTCCAGACCGGGATTCCCTGGATTCGCCCACGGGCACACAGCCTGGCTGGCACGGCAGCCGTGCCTTTGGGCCCCAAATGATCCTCAGCTCAATTTATCCCTGAATTGTGCCCTACCAGTCAAATAAGGAAACACAGATAACGAGCCACTTGATAACGACTGACCAGCACGATAACCCATAAGCAGGGACGGAAAGGCATGGTTACTGCTAGCGGCGTTCCCCCTTCCTGCAGCCCCAGCCGGGCGCTAGGGACGGTATATTTTAATAACATCTTTGATGACCCGTCGGCAGATTGGGCAGCAGGCGTTGAGCTGCTTCTTCAGCTTAAGACCACAGGTGTTGCAGAGGCACATGTGTCCGCAGGTGTAGATCACTGTGTCCACCTCGCTGTCAAAGCAGACGGTGCATTCCCCATTCTTGCTGCTTGATGGCTCTGGAGGGGGGAAGACAGGAGAGATGGGGGGGCTCAGAGGGGAGCTGGGAGCAGTCACTGCAAAAGAGGAGGAAGCAATAAGATAATTTAGTCACCAGGTATAAACCTGACAGTGTACAACGTGCACACATTCAAGTCAATTTTTAAGGCTCTTCCTTCCTTAAGTCATTACCTGGTTCATTGGCCACACAGATTGCAGCAAATTCTAAGTGGCAGCACAGGGACAGCTCCAGGCAGAGCCTGCCATCCCTTTTCTACAGACGGGGCAAGCACAGCTCACCTGGGCTTACCCAGCCAGGGCTGTGATTTTACACACCTGCTTCATGGTGTGGGTGCACAGAGCCCCTGAAGAAGGTGTGTTCCACACAGGGTGGTCCTGCATCCTGCTGGCCATGCCAGGCAGCCGTGGACACTGCCCAGCAGAGCAGGGGCCGGGGATGGCACTTGGCAGGGCACTCAGGGCCATCTGCCCAGACACAGGCAAGTGAACGATTGTGTGGGCATCCTTCTGGCAGCAGGGCCCTGGCAGTGCAGAAAGCAGTGGTCTGAGGGGTGTAAGACCCCCAGACATGACACCACACCCCCTGTTACTGCAGCAAGGGCAGGTCTGCAGGGACCACCTTCATTAGACAGACTGACAAAGTAGGAAGCCTTTCTTGAGGCCCTGAAAAGCTCCTCGCTGCTTTGTGTTTTCTTCTAATTATTTCTGCTGGCCTTGCAGAAGATGTTAACATCTCCCCCCTAACCCTGCCCTGCTGCTTGCAGAGCCCCAGCAGCATCTCTCTGCCCAGATTCCTGTCCTGGCACAGCTGGGTGCCGAGGGCTGGGCTCTCCTTACCGAGCGACGACTCCGAAGCAGACGACGACCTGTTGACGCTGAAGGCCATGTCCGAGTCACTGTCGTACTGCGAACCACCGGGGGATCCTGAGGGAGAGACGGTCACTGGGCTGGACTGCACAGTGCCTGCAAACACAGGAGAGAGCTGAGCCCCCATGGGGCCACAGAGAGCTGAACCCCAGCTAAACGTCCCCTCCACCCGGTGAGTCGCTCCCACCCTGCATGCACAGGGTGCTTTAGGGTGAGGTCCAGCTGTTAAGTGCTGTCCCTTAGTAACTATATAGGTGTGTCATTTTGGATGTCACCTTCAGGGCCTGGACCTTGCTATGCCATTGTATAACTTCTGTTAGGTGCTTTGGCAAAGCAAGCATGAGGTTATCTGGCAGCCATCATTTGGGGTGTAAAGTCACTTCCCTGCTGTCCTGGTCTCTCCAGCAGCAGCTGCCCCAAGCTGTCACTGTCTCACAGTCAGATCAGGGGCAGCTAGGAAAGGGCATTGCTTTAAATGAGAAAAACCTGCTTTACAAAGTCATCAACATCTGCTTTTATGACAGAATCCTTAACAAGAGGAAAGGAGCAGCACTGTAACTGGTCACAAGCAATAGATCAAAAGTGACATCTGATACCTGAGCTGTGGAAGTGCCTGGGGAGCGATTACTGTCCATCAGCAACACAGGAGCTTAAACCAGAGCCTCACTCACAAAAATCATTGCCTTTACCAAGGCAGGAGTTTAATACCCATTTATAAATAATTCCTTTTAAAAACAAACCCTCTGAAAACAAGCTATGACCCCCCTGCAGCCATCCCTGACTCCCTACTACCTACTGCTTATTTTCTGTCTCAAGTCTTACCCTTTTCTTGGGGACTTACATAGGCTGCATACATCTGTGCGACAGCTACTGTCTCACTCACTCATGTTTGCAAACACAAGGTGACATCAGGAGCTGCTTCTTCACACTGGTGACCACCTGCTAAAGGCAACGCTGCAAGTGCTCCCGTTCTGGCCCAGGAAACTTCACCAGGAAGGTGCTCCCATTATAATTTCTTTTGGTTGCACTTACCCAGTATTTTGAGCTGGTTGATTACACCGTGGATTGTAAAAAACACCCAGAGAGACTGTGAGGTGTCCACGCACATGAGCATTCCTCGGCTGGCTCCATTCACCCCGTGGTGCACCTCTCCATTCGGCAAGACCATGAAACTGAGAATGTCACCACTGTTGAGGACCGGGAACGCTCGGTAAACCACCCAGTATTCCTTGCGGTCCAAGAGAAAGTCTGGATCTGCTGGGAGCTCGTTTGTCCGTAAAGTACTCGGATCACAAGAAGTGATGCCAAACGAAAGGGCCCCATAATATGGCAACCCAAGATGTCCTACTTCCACAAAGAGGCTTTCACCAATGTGCAAAGGTCGGTCAGAAAACACCAAAGTCCTATTGCTTTCTTGCCAGTTGGTACAGGCAACCATCCGGTCCTGAGAAAATGTGATGTCAGGTCCACGAGTGGGGTGGAATCGCAGGTCAGTGTCCAGGAAGGCTGGGACCCCCTGGGCACGCTGCCGTCGGTTTGGGCAACAGGGGATGATGTGGTTGTCTGTCGCAAGCCCTGGAACCCGGCTTAGGTTTAGGTTTGCAATTTTGGCTACCACTTGGTTATTCTCCAGTTCGTTGTTATTGAAGTTGGCAGAATCATGGTTGCTCTGCGGAAGGCAAGTGCTGAGCCGGGCACTGCTGAGCCGGGCAGTGGTCATGGTCTCTGCAAACATGCTGTCTGTGAGATAAACCCAGTGATAAGGGACATTAGAGTCAAGATCCAATTCCCTATTTTTAGGGTTACTATTGTTATTATTTCAGCCTACAGATTATCTAAATCCTGTTCCTCTGAATGGAAAAACAAGGGAAAAACTAGCAAGAGGTCAACCCCTAATGCACAAGCATCAACAGATATTCCTTTCACACTCCTTGTCATTGACTTACAGCTGTGAGGTGTCTTGGCACAGGTGTGTCCAAATTAGGCCACTTTACAAGATTTCAAGCCTCGTATCTCAGGGGTGTTAACACCACTGCAGAGATTGTGAATTGAGAGCTTGTCACAAAAGCTACTTGTTGTGGTGTTAACAAAGAAGATTTTTACAGTTATTTTCCCCTTTCACAGCAAAGGGAAAATCACAATTGCAGAATTTTAATTAATTTCCCAGATTTTCACATAGGCCATGCCAGGCCAGGGCATGATTTAAAAGTGTGGGCAGGTTTGGGAGTGCTTCCTTCTACCTCCAGCACTGTCTGGGATGGCTTGGACACTTCACTCTAAACATAAGGCATTAACCAGCCAAGCAAAGTCAAAGCACATTAAAGTTAAGAGTCTGTGTGAATGGAGCAGACTCTTGGTCTTCCCAAAGATGGAGAGGAGACAAGCATCAAAGCACCCACTCTGCATGCTACTTGGAGGAGAAAAATCACCAGGCTTTTACCAGTGAAGGAAAACCACCCAAATCTGTCCCAGAGGCTGCTCATGCTCAGAAGCCCATACAGGAGAGGCCACTGGTGTAGGCTGATGGCTGGACCAGCTGCTTCTAGCAAGCACAGGGTATCTGGCAAGAAATGCTCCCACAGAGCATCCAAGCTTTATGATGCTAAAAGATGCATTTTGTGCATCTGTATTTCACAGTTTTCTCAACTTGCAAAATTTTGGGAGGAAGAAACAGAGAAACAAACATGTTTGCTCTGACACCACCACATCTGTAGAAAAGAGGTTGTGTCCCTTGATGCCTGAGGTAGCTGAGCATTGCCCTGATTCCTGGGGCAGTGTGTGGGGCTTAGTACTAGGATTAAAAAATCAGCACACTTGGATGCCATGGTCAGGACTAGGGGTGGGGGCAGAAATAACCTGCATTTCATTCTTCTAGCTATAATCTAATAAGGAAGAAGGACTGCTCTGGTGAAGCAGTTGCACTAGCCAATGTAGCAAACGCTCCTTCACCTCTATGGTAGCATCAGAGGCTGGAGGGCATCACAGCTGCAATTACAGGATAAGGTACTGGTAAGGTTTAATTGCACATTTGAGGCAGAGCAGGCACAGCAGAGTGTTGTTTATGTGTAACCTTTCAGCTGTAAAATAATTGGTAACATTCGGAAGAATGTGTGATGGAGCTGCCTGCTCACTGGACTAACCATTTCACAGCCTAACACTGGTGTCTGCTCAGTGTGAGGATGGAGGCATCATCCCCTCCAGCAGGTGCAGCTCAGCTTGGCTGTTAAAACTAAATCAGCTCCTAGGAGCCTCCAGGAAAGGGCAACACTCTTGTATTTTATAAAGGATTCCCTGTGGTGTGGACTAGTTCAAAACACTCCATCCAACACCAAATTCCTTTGAAATTTCAATGCCGTAAAAGTCATGAAATGAAAGTCATTCCATGGCAATCGGCTCCATTTGCTAATGGGAACATCCCCTCCTGCAGCCCTCCTCAAGGATGATGCTTTTAAGTCAGCCAGGCACCACCTAAACACAGTGACCTGCATGGGGGTGGGGGCAGAAGTAGCAGGTGGTGGCAAGGATCCCGAAGCCCACAGGAGCTCACACTACATTCTCTGATCACACTTCAGCTGTTGGGCTATGGCTGCTGCTTTGCAGACACACAGTGATGCCCATGTGTAAGGGAAGGGTCAGCTGGGTTACATCTGCAAACACAGCTTGTTACACTGCCAGCCTAAAGAGGGGCTGTGGGGAAGGGTGCCAGGAAACTCTCGGGGAATGGGTGGTAGTTTTCCAGTGGACTGGCAGTAACCAGTAGCTGGGAAAGAACAGGGGAAGAACTGTCCGCCTTTGTCTGCTCAGTCCCTGGGACCTTGCTGTAAAGCAGCACCATGTTTTTCCATGCCATAGCAGCACATCTATCTCAGAAAAAGCTGGGTAAAGTTACATGTAAAGAATTCCATTTCTCCCTCCAGACAGCCACAGACTTTCCATCACTAACAGCTCTAAAATATATTACTTTCTGGATACCCACTGCTGGCAAAGAAAAATAATTGTTCACTTGAGGTACAAAACCAATATTAACTGAGTTTTGTAAGTGTCTCATAGAAATTATCAACCAGATAGATCATGCATCTTTTCTAGATGATTATGCGTGTGTGGAAAAAGCAACTAGAAGAGCAAGCCACATGCCAAAACACACACTTACCTAGTATTTGCACTTCATGGGTAATTCCATAGACGTCTATGAGTGCCCAGAGAGGACCAGAAACTTTAATACCACAGTGAAACAATATTGGCTCCTCATCATTAATACTATAGAAGACTCTCCCATGACGGTCAACCCAGAAGGCCAAGATATTGTCTCTCACAGCAAACCTCTCTGGCAAAGCTTTGGCCCAGTATCCAGGTCGGGTCACCAGGTCCGGACAGGCGTACTTTGGTATCTCCTCAGAGCTCATCTGCGATGGGTCGTGAATGGTGAAGCCAAAGCGCAGGGCCCCACTCCAGCCGTGGTGCACAGCCACCAGCTTCAGCCTGACCTTCTCGTAGAGATGGATGGGCCGGTTGGTGAAGGTGACCCCATTGCAGAAACTGTTCCTCCGCGTGGCCTTGCGGGAGTGAGCGTCCAGGCGCACGTTCTTGCCTTTGGCTTGGGAGTGGAAACGCGGCGGCTCCGTGACGGTGAGAACCGAACGTCTCTCATGGCTGCTGTTGGGCAAACTGTAGTAGGGGCGGCTGGAGACTGAGCGGGTCTGGTGGCTTGTGTCTGCAAAAGAGAGACCAGAAGCTCCATCAGCAGGGCTTGACCTGAGCCCTGTGTTAGCTCAGCCAGGGCAACTGCGCCCGGCTTGCCATGCGCGCTCTGCAGAACTCGCTGGGAACCACACTATTTCATCTCAAAATGTTGTGCTTGGCCACAACCTGCTCTTTGTTGCACCGATTTGGCCCTCAGCTTTATGCAAATAAAAAGCAAATGTGGCTCTTGGGGCGAAGGTTAGGCAGCTGCCCTCCTACACCCTGCAAAGCTGGATGAAAATGAACATCCTTTTTTTCCCATCAGATGCATCCTACTGCACGCGGAAAGGCTTAACCCTCGTGACTGTGGCTCCTGGCTTCCTATTTACAACACATGTACTGTTAAATCACCAGCTGGTGGCCAGAGTCACACCATCTCTGAGAACCAGGGCTGTTAAGATCAGAGATGCTTGAGATGAATGCAGATGCAGGATACTGATTTTTTTGAGGACATGCTACCACTGCCTTCTCTGCCCCTTAATTTTCTAATAATGAACAGAAGTTTTTCAACAACACAAATAAACCTTGACATTTAGTACCTGGGACAACACAAATAAGCCAAGACATTTAGCAGCTGGAGCACTACCTCTGCATCACCAGATCATTCTTTCAAAAATTTCAACCTAGCCCCTGGTTCAGCTATCAGATGCAACCAGCACATTAAAGAATATTTCATCCCACAAAGCCTTGCCTTTACACAGAACCTCCCATTTGAGCTCAAAGCACTTTATAAATGATGATTGTTTTCAGCTTCACAGCACCACAGATGGCACAGAAATCCTGCCATCCTCGTTTTACAGATGGGAGAAGGAGAATTTATGGGCGAGATCTTGCAGCATTTAAAGTCAATAACAATTTCAAGACCAACTTCAAGAAAAGCAGATTTTAGGCCTAAAGTGAAGTTCACACAAGCGTGAAACAGAAATTTTAAAAGCCCAACTTTTAATCTTAAACCTTATCTGTAAGTTCCTTGAGGTGGAGACAATCTTTTTTGCATATTCTTGAACACATGGGGTCCTGCTCCAGGACCAGGGCTCCTGTTACTATCACCATGGTGCTAAAGGCACTCCAGTCTCCCCATTTCCCACCCGCCCCACATCTCCTGTTCTTTGCACCTGGCTTTGTAGATTTTTAAAGCAAAAATGGAAGGCATCCTGGCTGCTCAAAATCATCCTGTTAAACATAAAACCACATCACATGCACACATTTAATTTGAAATCTTTTCCCACTTGTGAAGTTTTAGAAGCTGACTGCCTGGCCCTTTCTTCAAGCTGCTTCCTCCCTGTCCCTCTTCAGGACAAGGGAAGGACTTTCTGATGCTTTCCTCTCATGGAAGGAAACACCAGAAGACACTGGGAGCTCAGCCAGGAAAACTGGTAGGAGAGCTGCAGTTGTGACACCTTTTTTGTAAGCAGAATTCTACCAGGTAGGGCAGCAAGAGGCTGGGACTTGCATTTGTGTCTGAACTGACAGAGGCTCTAAGCAACTGCAAGAGAAGAGGGGTTAGAGGTTTTTGACAGGAGTCAAAGAGCTACAAAGGCAAAGAGCTCCTGTTTCTATCAAGGAAAAAGGTCAGTCCTAAATTATGATAGGCAAATGCAGTGGCTGAACAAAAGGTCTTTTGTGTCTCTTCCTTCACCCTGCACGTGACAATTGTTGCGTAGCACAAGGTAATAGTTAATCCTGTCGTGCACTAATGTAAATAAATACATCCTTGCTTTTAGATCAGGTGGGGTTTCCCACTTCCATGCCGGGACTAAAAAGGCAGAGTTGGGGGAGATGTTGAGGAAAGAAGCTCCCCTGGTTGTCAGATCCCCTCTGGATGGTCCTCCCGCTCAGCACAGCCCCTGTGCTGCCAGCAGCATCACAGGCCAGGCTCCCCCTGGGGCTCTCACAGCATGAGAGGGTCTGTGGGGTCTTCCTTTGGTCTGTGGGGTCAGTCCTGGCCATACTGGCAAGAGATAAGGGTATTTCTCTTGGACATCCCCAGGAGAAATCTCATTTCTTGCCTCCCAAAGAGCTAAAATGCAGAAGATGGCTGCTTTCAGCACAGACCCACCCTGCTGCTCATGTGGGTGCTGCTCCATGTGTCTGCCTGCAAACGCTCCTGACAAATGATGCTGCTGCAGAAGAAACACAGTTTGGGATTTCCTCAGCAGAGAGAGGCACAGTGGCACAAACCCAGCCAGCACACAGTGCTGGGCAAGTGGCCTCAGGCAATGAGGGGTGAATCCTCTCCCAGCCACACTTTCCCACACTGGCTCCCCATTTTTCATCTGGATTCACAAAGCTTTTGTGCCATCCAGCTGGGATGGGAGTTAAGCAAAGCCACGGACAGGTGCTGCTGGGACAGGCTCTGAGGAGCTCCTGCAGGACCCGGTGGGCTCAGTGCTGCTTCCACATCACACCCCGCCTTGCTGGGCAAAAGCCTCCCTGTGTAGAGAAGCCCTTGTTTTATGGCCTACTGAACTGCATTTTTTTTTTCTAAAATGGTTAAAAAAACCTGCCCTGTGAAAGCAAGTGCCCTGGCCTCAGTGTCCTGGTATCAGCCAGGAGGAAGAAGGGAACAGAGCTTTTGTTCTTTCCATTATCACAAGAATCTCCTGCTTTCTACCCCATATGCAGCATCAGCTTTCCTCCCACATGGCCCTGCTGGAGAACACACAGAGCCCGGTGGGATGCAATGCCCTCCAGCCCAGCTCCCAGGCAAGGATTTCTCACACTGCTTTTGGAAAGTGCAGAGGACCGAGGCGGGAGCAGCTGTGACAGCAGCGCAACGGACGGAAGAGCAGGGACACAGGCACCCACTTCAAACGCAGCTGCCAGAGAGGAACCTAGGGACCAGGGTTTGGTGCTTTGTTTTGTTTTGTTTTTTTAAAAAAACAGGAAAGCATATTGTGGCTAAACAATAGGAAAGTCTCCAGAAGGAAATGAATGGATAATTTATTTAGAAGGCCATTCCCCCCTCACATGAACACCTGCCGGTTGCCACCAGGAATAAAGCCTGACATAACCCAAGGCAGGGGAGGCAGAGCTTTCCCACCAAAACATGCCTGAAGCTGAGCTTGGGCGTGTGCTTTACTCATTATGTACTGAAGGGGACTAGGCAAGCTCAGCAGGATGTTTGTGCCTTTGAATTGCCCTAATTCTATAGTCTGGATCACATTTCAGTCCCCCTGCTATTTCTCCAAACTCTTACCTCTCCTGGCTGTGCTTTCCCATCCAAAAGCCTGTCAGTGGAATAATGACAGCCAAGCTCGTGGCAGAGATGCCACCCTGCCCAAAGGTGCCTGCTGCCATGACAGACAGCTAAGAGCTATGCCAACTCTTTTTTTTTTTTTTTTTAGCTATGAGATTCCTACAATGCCTTGAGCAGGTAATTTCTTCTCTTCATGCCTCACTTCCCTGCATAAGAGAGAGCAATAGCATTCCTCCACCTTGCAGGAAGCTAAAAGGATTAAAGAATGTAACATTCTCAAACACTTCAATCTCTGAGCCCTGTAAGCATCTCAGTGGGCTGGCTAGATCATCAAATGAGGCATGAACCCACTGGGTCCCCTTGAGAGATGTCCTCAGGTCCCACCCAGCATTTTCCTGCTTTTCATTCCAGAATTTTCCATTTTCATCCCTACTCTCACCAACTGCAAACATGATGCTTGCAGCATGAGTCCCTTGAACTCACAACTAGAGCTTCAGCAAATATGAAGCCAGGAAAATATAAGAAAAAGCTGTACTGGAGAATTAAGAATGGTGTAGGGCTCCTCACTGAAACCTTCAGAAGAAACCCTGGCTGGAAGAAAGCACTTCCATCCACGTGGGCTGCCCTGAAATAAATGCAGGTTACAGGGACCTATGCTCTCAGCTGCAAGTTGCTATGACACATCTGAAACTTCACCTGCTTTCCAAAAGGCCAGCACATTTATTTCTTAGGTTATGCTGACCTTTGGAGGGGGTACTTTAACAAACACGCACTTTCCATTTCAAAAAGGTACAGCAGGCCGACCCTGGACAAATTCCACATATTTACCATGGTTCCAATTCTAAAAATAAACCTTTTTTTCACCCATTTGTTCACAGCATCAGGTTTGCTATGGCACGATAATCCCACCAACAGCAGCAGACACAATTCAGAAGAGCCCTCTCCAAGGCTGCTGCTCTCTGGGGCACGGGATAGAGGAGGCTGCAGAGCTGGAGAGTTGACCTTAAGCCACATTGATCCTGTCATTACTTGCACAGACAAGCCAGGCAGGAATAATACCATGGAAAGCCCTAAAATGACGGAGAGGAGAATAATGCTCAAGGAGACCAATGCTAAAGCAGAGAGCTACGATGGAGGAGGAGGAGGAGGGCACTCCCTTCCCCACGTGCAACTGGTCAATCCATGGTGTGTATTAACTCTACTATCGCTGCATCGAAAGATACTCCCTGCCTCACCCAGCCCTTTCCTGAAGACCCCTCCAGTAAATCCATGACAAAAGACACACAGGATTACTAGGCAAGCAAATTACAGGGCAGCCAGATGCCAAACAGGGATGCATCCTGGATAAAGCAAGGATGTCAAGGGAACACCCTGTAGAATCCCCAGCTCAGGGGAGATACAGTGCTGCAGCATGCAGCCAAAGCAGGGTCTCCCCATGCTGTTCAGAGAAAAGGCTGAAAGGTAGCCCTGTGCAGCCTGAAATCTGTCAGTTAAAGCTCACTACACAGGCAAAAGGGAATCCAACCAACAGACCCATGTCTTATCTTTATGGCTGCTGCTATATCAGTAACATTAGAACTTCCTATTACAGTAGATAGTTGTGTCGCAGCTGCTGCAACAACCCTGTTGAACATTAAACGGGGCACCTGGAGACAGGGGGCAGGTGGCTTTTGCTTTGGAGCAGGAAAATCCCAACAGGTGGGGACAAGGTAGTCAAGTTTACTGTATGATCACAAGCTTGTAGGGACAGCCCTCGTGGACTGAAAGTCAACAACAGCATAGTCCCACTGCATCTTCATGGCTGGAGATGATGCAGCTGCCCAGGGGCTGGAGCCTTGCCCAGGGCTGGAAGAAGCAGGCTGGGCTGTTACTGCAGATCACAAACATTAACAGTAACATGAAACAGGGTTCTGCTCTGACGCGATCTTATCTTCTGAGAACAAAGAGATTAAAATCTGTTCACATATAAATTTAGTGCACTGCTTAGACATTTATTAAAAAAAACATATATACAGAAAACGTGTCAGGGAGCTCTGCGGAAAGCGCCGGTGTTGTCTGTTCCACACTCACCAGTGTGAATCTGCAGAGTTAGGCTACCCAATCCAATATAAGGCTGCTACCAAAAAAAAAATGGCCTCATTTTCTCTCATCCTGCTGGCTCAAACTGGAAAACCCAACTTGACATAAAGCATTAATTCCTTTACTTTACATGACCAGTCCAGAGTCCTGCTTCGACATAAAGGCCTCCCTGCCCAGTCCTCTAACCTGAGACAAATTTCCAAGGAGTTAAAAAACCCCTCATGGTTCATTTGACGTAGTGATACAGACCTTGGGGTGTTAAAGGGAGAGTGAGGAGCCTGTAGTGAATCTTTTTGAAGAGACTAATTTGGGAAGGAGGGGAGGAGTAAGACAGAAGTTGCTTTTTCATTAAAAGAACTTGTGTTGTGGCACTGAGGTAACTCTCAATGCAAATATGTAATGGACACAGCATTTTTCATTGGAAAACAGTCTAGAAAAATCCCTGGCAGAGAACAGGGCTTGAATTAAATTCATAAAATAAAGTTACGCCTGTCTCCAAGAGGATTTTCAAGTGAAAAAACCCTCTCCCTTCTGTGGCTAATGCTTGAAACCAAACACTTTATGGGGGGTTTAAAAGAAAAAAAAAAAGCTAAAATCCATTATTTTCTAGGCAGAGACTAATGACACATTTATCCTGGTCTTCCAGGCATTCCTCCATGAAAGCAGAGAGGTATTTGCCAACAGCATTAGGCAAAATCCACTATTCTGATCCTTTTCTCAAACCAGCAAACGCAGGCAATTCCAGTAATGCAGTATTTTCCAACCTGCTCCATCTCTTGTCTCCCACCATGCCCTCAGGAAATGAGCTCCTGCATCCCTGGTCCTTTCAAAGTAAGCCTTTCCTTGCAGCTCGGAGCTCATACAAATGCAAAGTTCAACCACATCATTTAAAGGAATTGTTGCCATGACAGGAAAGCCAACGCAGGGGCTCAGCTCCCCTGGTTAACTGAACATCATGACACCAGCAACGGAGCCAAGAGACAGAAAGTGCAGCTGAAACACCAATGTCTCTCCAAGATCGACCAGCTGGCTCGAAGTAGAAAATAAACCACGACAGAAGGTTTCTTCCAAGGATGAAAAGTGCCAAGAGCAAATCTTCCATGATCTAGAAGTGATCACAGAGCTCCAAAGACTGGGGAGAGCCAGCGCTCTCCCAGATCAGGCAGGAGGACCCTCCCAACCCACTTCCAGACCATCTGCTTGACTTTGCTTTTTGGAAATGTGGGCACATCTTCAAGCCCTCCCCAGCCTCCTTCCACCTGTAAACAGTGACTGAACACTTCTGCATTCCTGTTGATACTTCTGTTTCTGTTCATAGGTCTTCATGTTTCTTTATCTTTCTGCCTACCTACCACAAGAACACACTGAAAAGTTTTCCTGTATCTTGTACTTTTAAAAGTTCTCAGACCTTTGTATTGCCTGCTTTTCTTTTTTTCTTTTTTTTTTTTTTTCCCTCTAGGCCAAGATGTTTTGCCCTTAGCCTGACCGTGCATTTTAATTTGGTTTAATGAAACAACTCCTTTCGTCACGTACAAATGAAAGACAATTTCAACTAAAAAAAAAACCCACAGAATACAATTACTCAATCCAGAAAAAAAAAAAAAAGGAAACATACTATTTCATCTCAGGAGTTTATTTCCTTGTGCCAAGAAACTACGCTCTGGTGGTAAATGAACTCAAACTTGACACAAAGAAAGCCAGTGCATGACTTCAATGGTGAGGCATTTTCAGAGCAAAGTGGGGTGCTCTGGCCTAAACCAATATGGTCTTGTGGATCAGGCTGTGGAATCAGGGTCAGCCATCAAAAACCTACCACTGGGTCTGCAAGAATAGGTAAGTCCACCTACGCTCACCTCTGTCTCCCTGTTCCCTGTCTCCATGGACGAATTTTGCTGCAAAGTTGGCTCCATCTTTATTACAGGTCTTTAGTTCTTCTGCATATAAATAGCACTAAGAATGCACAGAAGCCAACAATTAAGCATGGGGGAAAAAAAAATCTCCTCTCCCCCATATTATTAGCGAATCTGGGTCAATGAGTCTGCAACTCTAGTAACAAATTCTTAGACTTGGTTAATGAGAGACGGAGCAAGAGCGAGTGGGAGAGGGATGGAGCAAAGGCAGGGTTCATGCCATAATCCCTGCTGAAGTCTTTTGGTGCAATGAAAGCAGCTGCATGACAGATGAGGAGCCTTGGACATGGTGCAGCTCATTGTAATCTGCTCCGTGGCCTCGACACCCAAGTCCACTGGCTCGTGTCAGTCAGAAGGCCACACTCGTGAGCCAAAGAGCTCTGAATGATGTCAAGGATTTGAAAGTCATAAAATATGGGATGCAAAACTAGATGAAACTTTTGGCTACTGGCTAAAGACAAAAACAGCTTGTCAAAAAGAATCAATCAGCCGCTCTTACTATAGCTCTTACTGGGAATTTTTGGACTATGTTCTTGCTAATGGGCTGCATATGCAACACATGTGATTTCACACGCCAGGAGAGCAAACCTGTGCCTCTTACTTGATGTATTATGTTTTTTTAGAAAGTTAAACTTAACTTGGAGAGAGCAGAGGGCTGCTCAGCTCACTTTATCTTCTGGTCCTAAACTCAAGAGTCCATAGCACAGTTTTGGGAGGTGATCAAAAGCAATGAGCAGTAGTAGTAAGTTGTCATCTGTTTAACCAACTCCACAAATGGTTTCTGAGGACTGCTAGGTTAGGAGACTAAATATTTTCCAAACCTAAATGCTCAGCTTGTCAGTCAGTGATTAAAATACATTTTCTTGTGATTTATTATTTTCATTGTTTTCTAAAACAGACAATAAAGCATAAAGCAGAGAGCTCTTTAGGCTGAAAAGACTGGTCTGGAGGAATTAACTCAGCTGGAAACCCAAAGATAGAAGGAGGAGAGATGTGGACAAAATCCTTCATGTTCTCTGGGCTTTGGGGTTCTGCTTTGATTTACTGTAAATTCATAGAGAAATGGGGTCCAGTTTCCATGGATTTACAATGTTAAACTGTCTTTTTTTAAAGGCTGTTACTTTGGGCAGGTCTAAATCCCACTACCACCTTTTGATGCATCAATTTTGTTAAGTCAAGTGCATTGTGCTCACTGCAAGTTGAACCCAACTTAGAATACCAGCATCCAAGGATCCCATTTCAACAGTGGCTTTGCTGTTATATCAAGTGCCATTTAAATTGTGCATTCCCTTTTACCACAACCTCACTCAAGGACAGTCCCACAGTACATGTGTCAAGGCACCTTTTCCCTAGTGACTGCTCCTACACTCATTAGAGAAGGACTTTGTCTTCAGTGCTCAACAGCATGGTACCAGTACAGATTTTCATGGCATCAAGAAAGACACATATTCTTAATTTTATAGGCTATTGTGCCCCTGGGGTCTGTCACAAAGATCCCTTCCTCCCTGCCCCAGGCCAGCAGCGTTCACTGCTGCAGCAGAGATTGCAGACACAGCCTAAGAGCAACCCAAGGGACCCCCAAAATCTGCTGTATTAGTGAGTACTGCTGGTCCCTTGAGCCTTGAGGCCACCACGTGACTCTTACTTTCAGACAGGGAAGGACCCCCCTAGTTGTGGCTGTGTGAGACCCGTTCAATGTTCCTGGTCAATCACAGTGCACAGAAAAAATCCTACTTAGAGTATTTTTCACAGATTAAAAAATGAATCTTGGTTTGTCTCCTTGCTCCCGATTCCTCTCCATTCATTAATTCTTAACTTCCAAGACAACTTTTCCCCTACAGACAGTGTAAACAGCTCAGGATTGTTTTTCAGAGTAAAGCTTTGTGTTTAAAAATCATCCTTCTGAAACAGTGTTTTCCTTTTCCAATCATGACAGTGATTTGTTGAAGAGTTACAAGAACATGTGAGTGGTGTAATCACTGACATTGAAATGGTCCCTGCCCTCACCTGCTCCCCTCCCTGCCAGAGGAGCATGTAACAACCATTAATGCAAATAGACTCCCTGTTTCCATTGAACCTCTTTTCTTCTGACCAGCTGTACCAATTCATCTGCACCGGGGATTTATAAATAGTGACCATGTCATTCCAATGTTAATGGCTTTTAATGAAATTGGAGAATGAAATGCATTCCCTTGGAATATCCTCCGAGCAGCAAATTTATTCCATCCCATAGTTTCAATACAGGGTTTATGGAAAGAGTGCTGGAGCTTGGCACATCGTCCCCATCAGCCTGTCAATTTGTCGCTTCCAGCGCAGACAGGAACACAAAGAGGGAAAGAATTTTGTTGTCTCCCTGATGCAGGAAACCCACCCACCCCCTACAGCCAGGGGCAGTGTCACAGCACTGCCCTGGGAGGGCAGCTTGGGAAACGGAGGAAAAAAAGATGTGAAAGGTAATAGTTGTAATTTAGCCTGGCTTTCAGTGCATCGTTCTCTGAAAACACCCTAAAAGCCAGTGTTTACGTTGTCTTCATCCCTCTGAAATTCAGACTGCATGCAATTTATAATCGTGCCCTTCCCACCTCCAAAAAGCATGTTTGGAGAGGGGCCAGGACATGGGATGTGCTGTCAGAGCCCCCTGGGTCTGCCTGTGTGTCCCCCCATGCTGCTCCACCGCTGAGCTGTGAGCTCAGCTGGGGGCTGGTGCTCCAGACAAGGAGTGTTACAATCTGAACATGTTTTCCACACTCAGCAAAAAGCAAGAAAACTTTCCTATAACCAAGAGAATTGTCCAGCAAGAGGTCTACAGAGGAAGAACAGCAGATGAAAGGTGAGAGCAGCACTCAGAGCAATGCTACAGGGGCAGAAAGGAGAGCCTGGCCATTCCCTTCTGCCTTTGACTCTTTTCAAGAAAATCTTATGATAAAAGGAACAATCCTGCTATTTTTCTTTTCCTCAAATTTGTTACAGAAGCTTCTTTGGTCTTTATGTCCTATCTATAGTGGTTCTAAGGGTCTCTTTCTTTTTTTTTTCCCCTCCTAATTACAACTTTTCTATACTCAGAGGACAGGAGAGAATTCTGTTTAAGAGAAAAAACGGTGGAGCTATTTCAGTTCCAACAAGGATGGATAAGCAGAAAGCCATTAGACTTAACAGTGGCACCCATACAGGGCTTTTGATCTGTCCTAAGAGAGCCACAAAACCACAGGAAGAGGGGGAAAAAAGGCCTCTAAGATGTTCTTTCCAGCAAGCCCAGCTCCCAACACAGTGCAGCAGTTTTAAACGTTGTCCACAGTTCCTTTTATATTTACACACAGTTTAAACAGTGATCTGGCAGCAAGAGGGGAAAATGCTTTGGGAGGAACGCATGGCTGAGGAAGCTAAATAAAGAAGTGGCCAGGTCTTCAATCATCCTATATTTTATATATACAAAGGCTGCGATTCCACTAAGCTTTTCCGAAACAATATGCAAAGAATCCAAAACAGGGCAAAGTGATGGGAGTAACTGGTTATAATTAAATTGGGGTGGGGGGGAGCAAAGTACAGCTCTTCCACTCTGCCAGCTTAGTTTCCCTGGAGGCATCACAAAGCACAGAGGGGTTTGCAGTGGTGGGAACACTGATGGGTTACAGGTACCTGCATGGAGGTCGAGCCTGTGCTGGGTGGGCTGATGCCTGAGGCCAACACTCTCCCAGCAGAGTTTTTAAATAAATTTAATACTGGCCAAAATCTCATTCCAAGTGATCTGAAGGGCTGGTGCCTTCACTCAACTCCTGTAGAGTCCAACTTGTACAATAATATCACATATTTTGTTGGCTGTTTTAGTTAACATTCAGACAAATAGGCTATTTCTAAATACAGTACATCTTCAGAACTAAAGCCAAAAACCAATGTAAGAAAAAAGAAAAATGAAAAAAAAAAAAAAAGCAGAAAGAAAAGGAGAGTTCTTTGCTGGTTCAGAAACAGAGGAAAACATTCCACTAAAAATAATAATAATAAAAGCATCTTTTTTTCCTTGGTTGATTTTTTTTTTAAATGCATAGTTTTCTGCTAAGCTAGGAAGCCAATCTGAGAGGCAGGTGGTTGTGCAACACTTGGCTACTGCATGGCTGAGATGCAAGATCCTTTTCCATATTTACAGGAATTAATAGGAGGAAACAAGCCCCACTTTAAGACATTAAACTGTCCAAACAAAAGAAAATACAGTCATACCATTACTGGACACACAATGACCTCAGCCCCTTTCTTCATCTCAAATGTTTGCAATTATTTCAACACAAAAAAGATTTGAGCAAGAAAGGTTTATTTTTAAGCCTCCATGTCGATCTTCTTAACACCAGTGGGATTTGAGCCCAACACACCTAAGTCAACAGCAACATTTTTCTCCCTTTACTCTCCCTTCGTGGTACCCCAGCCAAGAGACGATTAAGGCAGGTGAACCAAAGAAATCTGGAGATGAGAGACAATCCCTTGCATTGTTGGAGAAAAATGCCAGCTATTTTTGGCCAGAAAAAAAAAAAAAAAAAAAAAAAAAAGGCTACAGCATTTTTGCTCCCTCCCCCAGAGGAAGGAATCATTCCCAAGAGATGGGGCGAATGTGTGAATAACCTCAACAGTGATCACCCGTGGGCGCCTGCCTGCCAGGGGAGGTCCAGGCAATATAAAGTACTGAGTTTCATCATGTTTTCCCACCGTTTTAAGGTGGAATTTGGACCATCATTCAGCAGAGCACACTTGGTCAATACCTTCAAAACATTTTACCACCAAGCTACAAAGCTGTTGCTAATTTTATAGCTCTGTTTGGGGTGGATTGTTTTTGTTTTCTTCATAGAAGAAATATAAAAATAAAATATAAAACCCCGTTGTATGGTCAAGCAGCACACTCCTTAGTAACCATGGAATTGGAAATTTTAGAAATCCCACATGAAACAATATAAACAGCTGTCTAAAACCTCCTATTTCCACCCAGATGGCTCTTGTTTCAATTAACAGAACCAAACTTTAATTCAGAGTCAGTCACTGGCCCTATTTGGATTTACTTGGAAAAACACACCTATAAATCACATACAAAAAACTGTGGAGAGAATTTGTTTCTCTTTGGGTGGCTGGGTGGTTCTTTTGGTTCCTTCTCCTTTTTTATGAGGTTTTTTTTGGGGGGGTTGTTTTGCTTGGTAGAATGAAACTGTATTACCAGACAAAAAATGGACAATTACATGTTGACAGCTTAGAGGCCCTGGTAGTTCTGGCCACAATAAAAGACAGGCAAGCAGCACAGCTACCCACTGTCCCTTTGCTACTCCAAAATAGATGGCAGCAAATGTCTCCTGTGCTGCATGTGCCCCTTTCATCATCTCCAAGGGACTTTTGAGCTGGAAACATGCTGAAAAAGGGATGTGAATGTATGGGAAGCCTGAATTCATCAAAACAGCCCCACACAGGTGCTCTTCTCTGGTCCCAAATCTACAAGACACTGGGCTTTGCAGATGCCACTGCTCAGCAAGTGCATTCTTGAAATACCAAATTTGAGCTGCAGGAAAGCCTTCTCCTAAGAAAGTCATCCATTGCAGTGGTCTGCTGCTGGCAGAAGGAGGGGAGAGACTCGGCTTCCCCGAATCCTCCTCGCACCCTACAGAAAGGCACGTTGCCCCCAGGGAGCCACACTTCTATCCACCCAACTCCTTGTCTGACAGCAAATCGAGGAATTGGCTTCAGCTGAAGCAAACTGCTCTCAAGATGTCAAAAGAGAATGCTGGAAATCATCTGACTGGCAGTGGCCAGTGTCCACCCTGGCACAGCTCCATCAGCTCAGGTCCATGGAGGACTTCCAGGACCAATGTGCTGCGTGTGCCACAGCAATGTGTGCACACAGTTTGGTGTATGTCTGAGATTTTCCTGATGGACAGGCAGATCAGAGCACTCACCAACGATAAACTCATCATCCTTTGCTGCAGAAGCAAGCTTGCTGTTTGCAAGAGCTGCTTGGCAGATACTGGGGCAGAAAGAGGCCAGGAAGTGGCACAGCCTGTCCTCAGCATCAGCCTGGGATGTACACTATGCCCAAAGTCCTGCCCCATCTAGCCCTCCTTACCCCCTCCATTTCCATGTTTTTCTGCATGCTGATATGCGTAAAACCACTGTTTCCAAATGGGAAAGCCCCCTCGTTAGCACCACTGTGGCTTTTCTCAGGCAGAGGCTGGGACATGGCACCAGCAAACCTGCTCATCAACAATCCCAGGGCAGAGCAGGCACCTGCCTGACCACAGCAAAGCTGGGGATGCTTTCCAGCTCAGCTTCCCACACACACACAGACCTCAGTGAGAAGGCAGCATATTCTCCTTTGCCCCTTTAGGTTTTTCTAGGCCACCCTGGTCAAGTAGGATCAATAGCAGAAACATTTCATGCCGTTGGTAACTGAACACCTCTTTGGGGAAATGGTCACTTCCCCACATAAAAAGCTTTCAGGTCCCAAAACTCACAGCCCCTCTAAGGCAGCATCATTCCCTTCAGCTACTTTTTCATTGCCACAGAGAGAGACAAGTCACAAGTAGTGTTCCCAGCACCACTTTTAACCCTGGGGGAAAAGATAACCAAAAAGACAGGGAGAGCTTTGGAAGAGCATTGGCTCGGCAGGGCAGAGACTCGAGGTGGGGATGTGATGAGTGACAGCTGGAGATGCACAGCAGCAGCCACTCCAACCTGATGCCTTGGCTCAGTGCTGGACTGTAGGCACAGAAAGGGAAAATACAGGAATCTAAGTACAGCAAGGTCCTCAGCACTGACCTACCTAACATTCCTGCCCATCACCTTTAGTCCACTGGGGAGGAGGGAACAAGGACTGCTCGATGCAGGGCTGTGCTCAAGAGACAAGGGGCAGGGAGCAATCAGGGCAGGGAAAAATACAGTCAAGATTGAGAGACACACAAGGAAAGCTTTTCCCTCCTTCTGGGACTGTCACATGAGGTTGTACCATTAATTTCATCTTAAAGAAAAACCTGAGAGCCTAGCTAAGGGCTACTTGACATGGTTTGGTGATTGATTTTAGTGGTGTGCCCATAGATTTCAGTATTTACAAGAGTGCAGGTTTTTTGCACGGGCACATAAACATTTCCTGAATAAGAATGCATACAAAAAGATGGTTTGAACATAGTTTGTTTTAAAATGAGAAGTGGTTTTGACCTCTTTGGAAGGAATGTACCTCTGCCCTCTGCCTAGAGATGGTCAGCTGGATGCTTGAAGAGGGTGGGAGAAATAGTAAACATGTTCTGGGAGCTGTGAAGCAAATTTTTATTTTTGTTTTGCTTCTAAAACAGCTTTTAGTATTTCTAAGAGCGAGAGGCATTTCAAAAGAAACACAATCCCTTGAAATTAAGTTTTTAAAAAGGGGCTGATTTTTCATGCAAATAAATTTTCAAGGAGAAATATGTGAACGCATCTATTAAGTGATAAACTCAGGCTGTTCCACGTGGGGCCAGCACTTCAGGGAGAAAGGGCTTTGCAAAACATTTTGCTAACCAAGCCTCACAGTGTCCTTGTGAGGCTGACAAGCTGGCAGCAGAGCCAGGAGCTCTGAGACACTGGGGGACCCTCACCCTGGGCTCCCCACCCAGGCACCCCTGTAAAGTCGAAAGGAAATAACCTGCACTGCTACTAGGAAGTGCTGAAAACCATCGCAGTTCTTGTCTGAGGGAGGAAAGGACTGTTATAACTAACTCATTAATTATGAATATTAAGCAAATCAAAGCTTTGAAGTTTAGTGTGTAACGACTCAAACTTCCGCTATTGTTCTGTTCGGTAAAATCAGACTCTCCAGACAGCATCTGTCAATCTGATCATTATGTAGTTAAATGAGGGGAAAAAAAATGTCTTCTCTCTCACCTGTGAAAAGCTATCTGTGCCTTGCAATTATTTGACTTGATAAATTTCATTTACTTGAGTTTTCCCTTTCAGATTTGGCTGGTCAAGTTAAACTATAAAGATTATTCACGAAAAGCAACAACAGTTGGTTACTAGGATACAAAAAATCACTTAGTATGTTCCTCCAATGAATAATCCCAGCAGAACACACACAAATTCAATACATTATGAATTTCTCTTTCTCTCTTACATAAACATTGGGGTTGCAGAGGTATTTCTTGGAATCCTTAAAAAGGAATTAATATCTTAATTACTATGCAATAGCAAAACAGAGGGAATAGCCAGGCCTTGCAGGTGAGCTGCATCCTTTGTCTAGACATGAAAGTTATTTTGAAAGAAGACAGGGTGGAAATGGCAGCAGATTCATTACTGCCAGTATCCATGTGCAGACACTGGTATTTGGCATGCTCACATGCCTTTTCAAAGCGGATAACATAAGCAGTAGATTAAGCTAATTTAGAAGAAGGCATTTGTATTGCAGAAAAAAAAATACCTCTTCCTGTACAATTCCATGTATACAAAAAGTCTTACACAAAAGCACTTGTTACCAGATCTCTGAACCTACAAGGTCAAGTGAGAGATTTAGTTTTTCTACACCGGGTGGGGCTGCCAAGCCAGCCCATAGGAGCCCAGCATCCAGAGCACAGCACAACTGCCACTGCTGATGTGCAAAACAAACTGCCACCAGACTCAGTCTGCCCTGAGCCACTCAGACATTTTTTTGGAAAAAACACCCAAACTCCAAAGATTCATTTTGGAGAGTTAACAGCATTCGGGTTTCTGTGGGTTTTTTTGGTGTGTGTGTGCTTGTATCCTGCTCTCTCTTCCTAGCCCTCACAGTATCCCCTAACATCAGCAATCCCCAGGCACGACTCAGCACAGACTGCTGTTCAAGGCTGTGGTATTTAAAGACACGCTATAGGGTCTGTTGGCTAAGAGCAGTTTTTATAAACTTCAGCTGAGATGGTTTCCCTTGAAATTCTGACTTGCAAAGCATCTGTCCTTCTCACCCTCTCCCTTTGATCACATCAGCAGCAGTGCTGTTCTGCTGCTGGCAAATCACCCAGTAATTGCTATTTAAGAGTCACAAATCGGATGCCAGTCTGAAGATCTGCCTCACACTCTTCAGAGGACATCTCCTTTCCAGGAGAGATCAACCAAAATGCCTGGCATACTGAAATGTCTGCAAGACTTCTTCCATGCAGGGAAGCTCTGCTGGCATCGAGCTTTCTCTCCCTGCACACATGGTTGTGATGCTCAGCTTTTATTTTTCAGCCCTCTGCTGACAAGACTCTCATGGAGACCCTGTGCCACGTCCTGTGTCCCTGTGGGCTTGTCCCCAGCTCACAGAGGGCTCCCAGCCACAGAGCCCCAAGGAGCACTGTGCTCTAGAGCAAATCCAACACTGACTGTCAGATGCAAGTCAGGCCACTTAAACTCTTGCCACTGTGTAGTTCACCCCTGTGAGCCATCACATGGAAGTTATCTCTGTTTTATAAGCCAGCACAATGGCCACCACACAATAAATCAGCTACTGCTTCTTCATCAATAAAAGTGAAGCAACAGCCAGTTAGTAAATTATTTCAGCTTTCATAGTAAGAAACTCTTTCACTTTGCAGGATAAAGTAGTCAAAGAGTTTTTGATGGCATCCTGGGGAAAGCACCACCAAAGAGCAGTCCTTTTAAGAGGGATTTTTTGGGGGAATACCTCTTTGGCAGGAACCTGCAGGGATTATCTAGCCCGTCTCTACTATCTGATGGGACCAGCTCTACCAATGTCATTCCTAGCTGATGAACAACAAACTTGTTCCATTAGACAGCCAGTGATGTAGATATTCCAATTTACTGTACTGCACCAAAGCTTTGATGTTAACCTGTCTGCACATGCCCCAAAGCCCTGGAATTCACTGCAGCCTCTTAGCTGCTCCCTCAGCAGCAATTTTGGCCACCAGCAGGACACCAGACCAGACAGATCTCAACTGCCAACTGTCTTCTGTTACCAAAAATTTAATTTAAAAAAAAGGCAAAAAAAAGTTCTATCCATTGGTGTCAAGTTCAAGACCCCAAGAAACACCAATTTCCCCTCATTAGAAATTATGCTTTCCACCTTAGGATCACACTGAGGAGATAACTTTTGAACTCCACTCCATAAATTACAGAACACGTTAACCTGAGAAGCTGGTGCCCCAGTGAGACCAAAACAGGTAACAGGCTGAGAAATGCTGTTGCCACAGTGCTAGTCATCACTCAAGAAAGAGAAATAAACCTGAATGAAATTATTTCATTTCTGCTGCCAAATGAGATGTTCTATCTTTTATCTTTGGCTTGTCAAGGCAGAACTTGGCAGATTTAACATTAGAATTATGGAGGAGGGCAAAAAATCAAACAACTTTTTTCCTTGACATTTGGAAACCTGATGGAAAACTTTCACTCAGGGAAATTCTCTCTTGACTGACTGTCCTTCCTGTGTTGCTACACGGGCTATGAAAAACAGAGCTCTGGTTTTTATGTTGTCAATTTATTTCTCCCACATAGCCATAAGACATTATGCCATCAGGAGTACAATCACAAGAAGCCTAGAGTCACAGACAAATGGATGGTTAAAAGAGAATTCCTAACATACAAAAGTCTCATTATTATGTAAATATCCACAGTGAAACAAAAAAAAAACGGAGAAAACAAAACCTGTTACACGCAACAGCCGACAACTCTAAAAACACAACTGCATTCGTTTTTCTCCCTTCAAAGCATCAGTAGCTCTTAAAAAACCTGTGATTTCCCTGCTGCACTGAAAAGCTTTGAAATGCAATTAAATGTGACGTTTTTTAAGAATCTTGCTGTGTAATTCCAGCAACAAGCAATAAGTCATTTCATATCTTCTGATTTGGTTTCTTTACACCAGTCCTATTGGTGTAGAAAGGAAAAAAACAACATGGTTTTGCTGGAGCAGGGAAAGGGATAGGGATCCTCTCGGAGTAGGGGATCCCCTGAGCTGCTCCACTGCCAGAGGTCTGAAAGAACCAAGAGAGAAAAAACTTCTGGGTGGAAAGCAAGACCTGCTTACACAAAGCAGAGGAAGATATCTCCCTGGACACAGAGCAAAAAACAAATTAACAAGCAAGAAATCACTTTCCCCTCCCTCACTCCTCCCCAAAGCCCTGCTTCAGCTGTTCAGACACCAGGAATTTAATGTTCCAGCAGTCAGTAATTGAGACAACAGAGCATCCAGGCCTGAAGGGAAAAGCTGGCACAGGTATGCTGAGATACAGCTTTCAACTAGATGTCTTGTTGCCAGTGATTCATGCTTTTTAACACACAGAGAGGGGAAAAAAATACAGCCATCATCAAGATATGGAACAACCCAGAGTAAACAGCATCTCCTTCCCACCAAGCATGTCCTCCCATGGGCACACATGAAAGGGACTGTTGTGAAAGGACTGCTCCAGCTAATGCCTCTGAGGAGTCCTGCTGTATTTGCAGCATGCGAAGAGGTGGGACGGGGACGTCATCAGAGAGCTAGTAGGGCCTCACAACCTAAGGGGAGTGGGGCCATCAGATAGACATATGGACCATTGATGCACGGTCAGTTCCCTCAGGGACACAGCAGGTCAATGATGGCAAGCGGGTAGAAACTGCCTAAATGAGAAGAAAGAACAAAGTATGGAAATGCTCCTATAGCAAAATTTCCTCAGGTGCTGCAGGCAAAAAAGCCTCCTCAGGATGTGACATGGAGCTAGGTCCCTTCCAACAGCCCCTGGGGCTCCCACCTCTTTCAGTGTTTTGGTAAGTGAGCACACAGCTGCCCTCTGGGCAGGGTTTGGAGAATGGCCCACTGGCCATTCTCTATTACCATGCCAGGAAGCCCCAAATGAGCATGTGGCCAAGGAGCTGACTGGGAGCAGGGAAAGTGCAAGTCATGAGTCAGCCCTGAGGTCTGGCAGCCCTGGCAAGAAGCAGCAACAGGCACAGGATGCCAGACTGCTCCGGGCACAAGTATGGCAGGAAACAGAGGAGATAGGACAGATGGAAATACAAAGAGAAGAGATGGAGATTTGCTTCCCTGCTTCTCTCCTGAACCCACCACATCCATCACAGTCACATTCACACTCCACCTTAGGAAAACCTGCTCTTATTTTAGCTACCAACCTGCACAGATAGGCTCCGTAAACAGTGGGATGCTGATGAGAAAGAAAATGTTTCCTTTCAAGGCAAACTGTGCAGCAGGACACTGACTGTCCCAAAGTGCAGCTCCGAAACTCAGTGAGCTTGACTGCTAAATCCACTGGAGCTAATGAGGACCAAGGTGCTTATTTGCACTCCTAATTGAAAAGCCATTGAATGTGATAGGCAAGAAGGATCCTTACTAGAATGGGAAGAGAAAGAAGCACAGCATGAGCTTCAAGGTGACTCATCCTTTTCATGTCAAGTAAACATGAATGCCTGCACATTGAAACCTGACTGCCTAAAGTTAAACACCTTAAGCATACTTAAGCACCTCCATAGGTTGTCAAATTGCAATGTGCAAGGAAGCTTTGCAGTTTCCTTTGCCTGCGGTAAGGGCTCTCCAAGAGTTTTGCTTGCACACACACAGACTTAGGGGTGTGATTTTAAGCACCTAAATGGGGGTCAGATGGTGACACACAGGTCCTTCAGTTATCTAGAGAAGTAAAGGGGGAATGTGCTGTTTGCCAGATATCCTACCTCTTAGTAAAGCAATTCCCCTCTAGAGCATAAACAATGAAACAGAAGAGAGGGCACCTGCCCAGCACTATCCAGCGGGAGAGTGGAGAACAAGGAGAAGCTCTTGCTTTCCTGACACAGTTGGCAATGTGCTGTGTGTGTCTGACAGGACATGGGCTGTGGGGCAGGGCACACGGCTACACTCAGCACTGTCCTGATAGGCAATGCCTGCTTGGAGTCAAATGCAGTTGTTTCTCCAGTCTCACCAGCCAAGATGCCAATGGTAGTGCTGAATTAATCATGCCAGTTGGCTGCAGCACATTTTTGGGTATGTACTGTGTGAAGCTTGTTAAAGATAGTCCTCAGTATGCAATCAACCTGTTCCAGCTCTAAATCACAGGGAAGGCTGAGCAGTTTCACAGGATTCCTTTTGAAGAGTGGAAAAGCAGAAAGCTACAAAAGAAGCAGCAAATTAATCTGTGTTTTTTTTTTTTCCACTTCTATGACCTTCTTCCTGGAGATACTTCATGCCTGCATGTTAATTAATTAACTCTCATATACCCATGTGAGCCAAACAGTTTCCTACCTCCATTAACATAAAAGCAAAACCATGATAAGGCCACTTGCTCAAATGTCACATGAGAAGTCAGGAGCAAAATCAATGACAGACTCTAGAAACCTCAACTCCCAGACTAAAAGAGGCAGAAAAACAGGCAAAATAGGGCTGTTATGAGGCAGGATTAACACCTGTAATCACAGAGTTGAACTGAACCCAAACCAAAAACTGGTCTGAACAGGTACCTTTTTCACTCAAACCAGAACAACCTGAAGTGTTATTTTGTAGTTTTGTTGAAGTCAGACTGGAACCAAACCAAACAATCTACTGAACTGACTCCCTGCTCACAATCCCAGGTACTCCTCCTATGGTCTATCACCAGAAACTAAAGGAAGGACCCAAGAACCAATCTAAACAAAATTGCCCCTTGAAGCTGAGATGTTAGTCTCAGAGAGCTTTTTCCCACTAAATGGCCTTTACTACTCCTTTCTTACAAAGTGTGTGTATTGTGGTAACAGGCACCAGCATTTTAAAAAGGATACACAGAAACATCATCTTTTGCCCACAAACTATAAATTTCTGCTGCTCTACAGTAACCAGGACCCTCTGACCGTCACTGTTCTGCAACAGACTGGCAGGTGGGAGCATCAGCCCAGTGAAGGTCTAAACTTGGGATTCCTGACTTGCTGAGAAAGGGTTAATTATTAAAAGCTTTTTTAAGAATACAAAACAACTTATTGAAAATAAGAAATCAAAGTAACTTCTGCCAGAACAAGCCCCATTCTCCCTTGTGTTTACCAGACACAAATGCCACTCATACTTGGTATTCCTCGCAGTTGTGAGGAAGGCTGTGGGAGAAGCACTGCAATCAGATCCCAGCCGGATTCTTAAAAGGGAATTTGGCTCCTTTCTTAAATACCAATGACCCTATTTGGGCCAGGATCAACAACTGGATCCCAACTGGAAAGTTCTTTACTTGTGCTTTAGCCAGCAAGTGCCTCCTGCCTGCCCTGCCCACCCTGCCTGCCCGCAGCAGCAGCTGTCCATGCTCACCCCACCAGGACGAGCCTCTGTGCCTTGCAAGGACACTTGCTGCCTGCCTGCCTCTCCTAGATGTTGTTCCTTTCTATTTCCTGCACCTCTCAGCTCCATGTAAGGGCTTCACCAGGTCAAGGGAATTTTAACCTCTCCCAGCCTGCCAGTTCTCAAGTACCATGGGGCTCCCTGCATCGTCAGGGGAGGCTTCATGCTCCCCTCTGGCTACTAATAATTTTCTGAGCTCTGTTCAAAGTGTCTGCCAAGGAAAGCAATTAGCATGGAGAAATTAGCACCATCCATGATGCTAGGGTGTGGATGTGTGCTGCTCACTGCCTTGCTCACCAGTGAGTTAACTCAGGAGAGCAACTCCTCTGTGGAGCACCAAAGGTAGGAGCAGCCACAAAGCCTGATGCCGGTATGCAACCCATCCACCAGCAACATCCACATGGCCTCCCAGCCCACTCTGCAGGTCAGGACACGTCCCGCCCATTGGCTGCAATGTTGTACACCTAGTTTATCACCTGTAGGAGACAGAAAAACTGCATGCCTCAATAATAAAGAATTCACTCTTGCCTAACCACCTGCCCACAAATCGTCTTGAACAATGGGCAGTGGTAAGGGGAGGGAGGCAAGCAAATAGCACCATCCAAGTGTAAATTCCCACGCTGCACTGGTGATGCCGTGCGAGGTTCTCTCACTGGAGATGCAGGACAGGCTGGCAAGGGGATAGTCCTGAGCGGTGGCAGCCAGCACCACAGGGGACCCCAAAGGCAAGGAGGTCCTGCTCACCCCTGCAGGGTCAGGCCAGCCACAGGAGGCAGCCGTCCTGCTGGAGGAATGTGTCAGGTATCACTGAGCTGTCACCTAGATAAGAGCGGTTTCCAGCACCACCTCAGGACCGTTGTTAAGCGTATCTGACACATCTCAGCTCTTTGCCATTCAAATGCCTCCTCAACCGGTTCAAATATAGAAGCTGCCTTTCATTAGCCCAAGCTTATTACTCATTTCAATACCACTCTGGTTAGAAACCTCGCTGTTAATTTGACAAAAAGCCTTCATCCATTGTGTGTTAACCATCAGATACTTGGCAAACACAAGTTGCCCAAGCTCCCAATAAAAATTTCTGCGGCACCGATAGCGAGTGCTCTTGTATCGTTACATGGAAATGTGGAGAGGAAGGGTGAGGCTGTGCAAGGATTTAAAGATGCAACAAGAACAGAAAACATATTTGAACCCATTCAGGTATACAAATGAGTTGAGCTGTGTTCAATAAGACTTAAAATTGAATTCCATTATTTGAGAAGAGTGTTTCCATTTCTATATGAAACCTGAATTGTTGATTGTTTGGCTTTTCCAGGAGCCTAATGACGAAGGTTCCTCCTCTACATTGGATCAGAATGGAAAGACATTGTCAACCTTGAGCTATTTATGGTGAACGAAACAACAAAAGGGGAACAATATCTGTAGGCTTCTACAGTTAATGAATTTAACACAACAGGTAGACAAACTTTATTTTGGGGGGGTTCTGTTTGTTTGTTTCTTCAGCCCATGGGACAGGGGAGAGCAATTCCTCTATTAGTCAAAATGAGAGTGAAAGTGCTCGGTCTGCCAGGGTGAAGAAAGAGGTGTGTTTTGGACAAGGCAGAGGAAAGATGTAATTCTGATTGATTATCTTTGTGTAATTCTAAACAGCCATAGCATTTATAAATAGGATTTCAACCAATTATTCAGTCTTCTGGAAAAACTTTATAATTTGCAAAAGGACTGTTCCAAGAACAGTTCTAAACCTGCTTCCCTCCATTTGGATAACGAAAGACAAACAATGCATCCAAGCACATCAACGTGAAAAATTGCTGAATTGTGTCCAACCTGACAAAATACATTTGTAAACTCGCAAATTGCAAACATCCAAAATCTCTCTCTCCTGCGGCCACAGCTTCTTTTGACTGTTGTTGCTTTGTAAAAACCGAACACAGCTAAATTTAGAAAAAAAGGCACATTTTCAGCATCTTCCAGCACATCAGCAAATGGTGCTCAAGTGTCCTGCGTGTTTTTGCCTTGCGCAATTGGACAAATGTTTGCAAATGGACCATCCCCAGCAAGGCAATCCTCACAGACGGTCTCCACCTGGCAGGACAGGACAGAGATTTTTCTAGGCCACCAGAACAATGAATGGGGAGGTCTACATAAGTCAAGACCTTGTTTTTTTCCATCAAACTTTTCCTCTTTCTTAATAACTTCTTTTGAAAGCACCGCGAGGAACTCTTTAATCACACAACTGCGGTACAACTGATGTCATCCCTTTTTTTAAATTCACGTGTGTAAGGCTCTGGATGTGAAGGCTGCTCAGGAGAGACTGTTCTAGCAATAGGAAGAATGGCTGATACAACTCTCAGCCTTCTGGAACAGAGCTCACAGCTAGATCCCACGTCCCAGCAGGTACAAATATTTTTTCTTTGGGGAGTTCTAGCCTTACCGAGGCAACCTCCCCTGACCTGAGGATATTTCCCTGGCTCTCCCAGCTTTTTTCCATGTACCCCTTGATGTTGCCTCTAGCTGAAAAGCCAAATCACAAAATTAATTTTCTCCAAGGTCATGCACTCTTTACAATGCCTTTATTTGCTGATTGGTGAGGTATTTAAAAAACTTAAAACGTAAAACTTCCTTATTGTGAAAGGAGCTAATTTCCCATTTAAATGTAATAGAGAATGAGAGGAGATGCAACTAGAAATCTAATAAGAGGTTCATAGCTAAACCACAAGCCTAGCAGCTTTCTTTTGTGCCTAGAAGGTCCCAAGTACCCCCTCTTTGCAAAGACAATACATGGCACATCCAAATGCAAATCTATTCCTCTCTTTATTTCTATATTCAGTTCCCTGGCTGATTACAGGGAAGCATGTGTGTGTGTTCAATAGGTCCTCCTGCTACTTTCAGTAAGTTTAATAATACCCTTTTTATTTATGGGAGCCCAAAGTACAAAGGATGCAATGCAGGAACTCTGCAAGAGCAAAAAAGAAAACCAAAAGCAAAGGAAACTAGCTTGAAGATACAGACTGGCAAGGGCTCAGTAATTCAATCCTGTTGATTCTATAGAGACCAACTGCTTTTATTACACATTGATTCTCTGAGGAGGAAAAAGCCTCACAATTACCAACTTGCAAAGGAAAAGAATCCGTACATCTCTTGTGTAAGAGAACAGAATTCACTAAAAAGTCTGCTTAGAACCAGGACAACCTACCAAGCACATTTCAGCTCTGCTTTCAAATAGTTTTCTTCTGGTGACTTTGAACAACTAACGTCTCTCCGTATAAAAAAGTTCTACTAAAAAGGGGGGAAGAGGGGGTGGAATGAAAACGAAAGCCGCTACAAGGGTTGGCCAGGAATGCTGGGGATCACTGGTTCAGCTGGGAGAACAGCTCCCCTTCACCGCTCCTGTGCCTCTCACGTGAGCGCGGCTGCACCCCGGCTCGAGCATCACCGCCTGGGTGCCCGTCGCGGCGAGAACCATTAAAAACCCCAATAATTCAATTTAAAAAAAAAAAAAATAAAAAAAAATCAATATTCAGCTTATCCCGAGCCGCTCCGCCGGGCTCGGACCGGGGGGGGCTGCACACCCTTCCTCGCCCCCCTCTCCCCCTCTCCCCAGCATCTCCCGAGCCCAGGACGCGCCCCCCGCCCCGCTCCCCCCCGCCGGTACCTGCCAGGGTCTTGTGCACCGTGTTGCCCATCGCTCCGCTCGGCGGCGCGGCGGAGCCCGGCCCGGCGCAGCGCTCCGCAGGGCCATGGACAGCGCCCGCCTCCCGCCTCCCGCCGCGCACCGCTCCGCGCCCGCCCGCGCCGCCCCCCGCGCCGCCCCGGCCCGCCCCGCACCGCCCCCCGCCGCTTTTCCGGGACGTCTGGGACCGCCGGGCCCGTCCTGGCACCCTGAGCGGGGGCGTCGCGGAGGAGCGAAACGAAGGCAAAAGGCGGGGGGCAGCTGGCGCGGGAGCTGCCCGCGGGGCTGGGGGTGAAGACGGGCTCGGCTCCTCCCCAGAGGGTCCACCGCCCCCAGAGGGTCCACCGCCCCCAGAAAACGCCTTTTTACCTCTCTCCCTTAGAAGAAAAAAACCCGCTTGCTTTCTTAGGAAAAAATAATACATATATATATATATATATATATATACACGTTTGGAGAGCAGGGGGCACGGCTGGCAGTTCCAGCTTTATCCTCAGGACAGCCCTTTCCATCAGCAAAACCTTCCCGGACGGTACAAGCTGCACTGGGAAACAAACACTGGGAGTCCATAAACCAGAGCTCTTGTCCTCTCCGTGCCCTTTATTACGGGGTGACCTTGGATGAGCCACTTTGCATCTCAGTGACACAGCTTCCCCATCTGGGATTTGAGGGCATTAGCAGGAGGGTTGTGGTGGCAGATTCATTAGGAAGTTTGAA
The DNA here is from genome assembly GCF_020740795.1 of Apus apus. Taxonomy (NCBI): domain Eukaryota; kingdom Metazoa; phylum Chordata; class Aves; order Apodiformes; family Apodidae; genus Apus; species Apus apus. Next base: position 10,402,519 of record NC_067294.1, on the reverse strand, counting down.
GCACATGGATACCATGGTGACAAAGGACACCTCAGCCTGAAGTGCAGTATTGACCAGGTTTTCTCACCACTTCTCTCTCCTGATCTAAAAGCATGCTTATGTTTACAGCCCCAGAAGAGAAGAGCAAAGGCTTCCTTTTTCATCTTGGTCACACTTGTGCTGGCTGCAAAGGGGTGATGCAGCTGATGATGCAGCTGAGCCTTTCCTCTCTGAGGCTGGTTTTGTAGTTTTTAAGAACAGGGAAATGGAAGGATCACAGTTACAAAATGTGCTGCAATCAACACATTGGGATGATGTTGCAGTCCATAGCACTTGGGAAAATCCACCATGTCACTTAGCAGAAGTCACATCTGTGGACTACCACATGTCCTGGGACACAAAAAAAGCAGAAAGAAAGGGAGAGCCAAGCACCAGTAGCTGAATGGCCTGGCAGAGATCGGGCTCTGATCTATTGTAGGGAAGATAAAATAACAAGCCTTTAATCCTTAGATCATGTTGAACGGGTCAAATATGGCTCACAAGATGAGAGGGGACAGAAAAACCTAATTTCCAGTATTTTTTGCCATCATATGGATTTGTTAAAAATGGGATTATCGAATGAGACACCAGCAGCTGTTCTTAAAAGCGCCTGCACCCATCTGCTGTCTTCTTAGGTTAGCATATGTCTCCTACTGTCCTGGGTGCCCTGAGCTGTAAACCACGGGCAGGAGCTGTCAGAGGCAGGAGGCAGCTCTGGAGCTCAGTGCTGCCCTTCAGGGAGGAGGGGAGGGGGGCAACGCCATCCTGTTGACAGAGGGGAAAGTCCTTGTTTCACTAGACAGCAGGGAACGGGAGGCTTTGGCTAATCCCGGCTGGTTTCCCTCAGCGGGGAGTGGTAGTCGTTATTTTAGGGTTTAAATGAGCCTCAATCAGCCAGAGGCGACAGAGGGGGTTCTCCACAGCTGGGGCTCTGCGGCTGCCAGGGCAGCCAGGGCAGCTGATGTGCGTGCCAGGGGTGGGCTGTGTGCCACCTCCCCGGGGGCTGCCCGGGCAACACGCCAGGTCCCTCCTTCCACACCCCGACCACACCAGCCCAGAGACGGCTGCTGCCCGTCCCCAAGGGTGTTCCAGCCCTTCCTCCTCCCCAAAAACGTGGTAAAAATAGAAGACAATAAAATGGAAATGCACATCCTTAGGACACGGAGGCAGCCTCCAGGAATGCAATCAACGCTCCTACGTCTTGGCATTGTAAAAAAAAAAAAGTAAAGTTTGTTAAAATAACCCGCTTCACACAATGCAAAACAATAAGCATGAGAAATAGTTCGGCGAGGATGACTTCACCCTCCCCAGAAACCACACTGAGAAAGTACGAGAGAACCAGAAACCAACACGGAGCAGGGACTGGAAGCCAATGCAAAGTCACTGCTCAGCCTGGAGAAATGCAGAAAGGAAACCAACTGTCCCGACCAGGGAACCGCAAATGAAAGCTCATTAGCATGTTGAAATTCTTTCCGCTCCAGCAAGTTTTGATAACTATTGATAACACACTTCAGTAATTTCCTCTGTAAGCCTGACAGATGGCTGCTTCTCTTAAGAAACCCCTTCCCTCTCTCACCCTCCTTTCAATCAAGGGTCGGGGTGACCTGCATGTGCCTCTCATTTGCTTTGGTATCTGCACACTCACTTACAGCTATAAAATAATAATATCACCTAAGCTCCTTCCTGGTATTTTTTATTACTGGATCTTAAACTCTTTTGCAGACAAGGTGAGTTATCCTTATTTTATAAGTGATGAAACCAAGGCGCAAGGAATACAGGGGACACATACAAGGTCACCTCAGAGCTCTGGAGCTGAGGAGTCACAAAACACTGTCTTGAATCCAACTACCAGGACTGAACACTTTTAGCTGCGCACACTGTGCTGCTGCTTCTCCCTCTGCATTTTCTATTGCCCCCATAAAGAATTCATCTTAGTGGGATTAGTGGAGTAAGATCAGGTTAATACCACACAAGGGAAGAAGTCTCTGGAAGGCATTCTGTGTTATGCTGTTGTCAGACTTCTGCTTTTCAGCTCACCTGTATCACTTCTAAATCTCACTCCGTGTGTATGTGTACCCAAGCCTTTGAAATATGGGACAAAAAAAGAAATGAGAGACAACTTTCTTTCTGAAGCAAAGGTGTGATGAATTGCACCTGAGGTTTGTCACAGGCAGGGATATGATGCAAACCCTTCTACAACCATGTACACATGCCAGACCTCTGATGAGAGGGCATGGGCTGTGCCAACTGTTAAGCAGCCACATAACACACTCATATAAATGTACTGTTTCTGGAGATGCAAATAGCTTACAAAGAACAGCCAAATTTCCACTGGTTGATACCAGCCTGAGATGTAACCCTTCTTACGGCAACAAGTTGGTTGCATTGCCTTTGTAAATCCCTTGGGGACTCAAGTTTTGGAGGATGAAAGACATGAGGAGATGTGAGGTATCACGGTTAGCAGCTGCCACTCTTGTCTATCTAACAGATGGCCGTAAATAATGACAGAGTCATCTCTTTCAGCAACAGGCAGATAAAACACTGAAAAATCTGTCTTTCCCCTTCAGGGCAGCAAGCCCCACTGTGCTTGAGCAGAGCACTCTCCCCAATACCCAGCTCAGCTGCCCCATGGGGTGCCCCTTCCCTGCCCGCACCCCCCTGCTGCCACCTGCCTCCCAGCAAGCACCACTTTTCCCCTTCCCTCTCCAACTGGCCAGTTCTGCCTTCTTCACAGCTGAGCTCCACTGAAAACCTGTAGACCTCCCTAAATCTCTGTCTTTTTCCAGAGACCAGATTGCTGCTTGCAGACGTTTCCCTCCAGAGCCGTGTATAACCCTCTCTGCAGCCTGGGGGCTGTCAGCTCTCACTCCAGTTTCACACCCCTGCACCTTCAGTCCTTTTTTTTTTCTTTTCTCTGTGATTCTAAATCTGAGTAGACACTTGAAGTGCCCATTTCTCTTTTAGCCTCATCTGTTTGAAGCTTTGAAACTGTCCAAACCACTTCCACTTCCATCATGTCTCACCTTGAAACCTCCTGTTCCCTCCCCTACTTAGCAGAAGCTCCCTGGGAATTCTCAGAGACTGCAGACAAAAGATACCCTGGAAACACACGTGAGTCGACTGCAGGAGCCTACAATGCTCTCCCAGCATGCAAATACCACCATGTCTAAAAGAGTACAGTTACTCTGACATGCACATCAGTGACACACAATACATCTTCTTCAACAATTACATATACATGGATGCACCAAGCAGTATCATGGAAATATTTCCTTCCTACTAACATCTGCACAGCAAAAAGCTCATTTCTGTAGCTATGCTGAATGGTGTTATGTGCTTCCTGCTATAGAATTCACACTCTTGCCAGCACCTTGTGTTTCCTTTCCTCATCTTACTGGCTGAAGTGACTGTCCAGGAGAGAGCAGATTTGACTGATAAAAACAAACGTTACTCATCTCACAACTTCCCAGCCTCCACGCCTTGCCGACGGAAGGAGAGTACTAATAAGCCTCGCTCCTACTTAAAGAGGAGGGGAATTGGAGGGGGGGGGGGAGAAGCAGTTCCCTGAATTCCCATAATACACATTTAAAGAGATATTTGTTTAGGAGGGATGCGTGTACGGAGCGTCCTCCAGCACCGCGCAGAGCCATCCTGCCACCCACGCCTTCCAACTGCTGAAAGCAATTATTTTCCTCCCCTGCTCTCAGCACTAGCACAGGATGCACAGGGTCTCCACAGGTCAAGCACAGAAACTGGTTTTTACTTTTTTTTACTTTTTTTTTTTGTTCCTTTAAGAAATCAAGGGAAGCAGGATCTTCCATCACAACAGTAGGAAAATCTTCCAAAGAGCTTCTTGAACTGGCCTTGACTACATAGCAATTGAAGCCATTTCCTGATCCTTACTGCTTGCTGGAGATTTGGCTGCCTTGAGGCTTATTTACCCAAAGCTAAGGAGATTAAAGCACATTTTCTGGGAGATGGGGCAGAATGATATTGGGCCAGAGGTGACCCATGGCATCTGATGCAGACAGGGAAGTGCAACCCGCAGAGATGGACCAGTCTCATGGTCAAACCAGCTCTTTGTGGCTTCAGAAGAAGCAGTGACCATCTGCCCTGACCACACATCTATATTCAAAGTGCAGCCAGAGGCTATGACATGTGCCAGCCATGCAGTGCATGGAAAAGGAACCTCTGACAAGAAGCTTCAGCAACTCAGCCAGAGAATATGTGGGCATTCCTAGCAAAAAGGACTCCACGGTGGATTCCTCAGCTGCAGGAATTACAGCCCAGGCAGAGAGAGGAAAAGGAAACAGTGAGACCACAGTGCTGCAAAACACAGTCCAATGCCACTTGCACAAGCCACATCCTGGACAGCTTTGGTCAGTGTAATAACATAGTCCCCAGAGGCAGCTGAGGCAGCCACCAAGGGCAGAAGCTGGGGTTGCAGAGAGGACAACAGGGCTGTAGGGAGGAGCAAGGAGAGTGGAGCCAGCAGAGAGGAGGCATCAACGGGGAGCATCTTGTTCTGGGAAGAGCGTAGTTGGACTGATTGTTCTGCCATGTTATTAATTGCTTTAGATAAACAGCACTTTTTCTCCAGAGAGCACAAAAGCACCACCTTGGGTCATTCCCCACCCTTTCCACAGGACACGGGGAGGAGAGAGGCTTCTGGCTGTGACCAAACACAGGTCTAACCCTGCAGCCCCAGAACACCAGCACTGCTGGAAGATGCTCCATCTGCAAGTCCCAGACGAATGCCCTTTCCTTCAGTGGGGGCGGAGGGTGGGTTGGGCCCATGTAAGGAAGAATTTCCAATTTAGAAACAAACAGAGGCAGTTCCTATTATTGTTAGTGGAATGTCAGCATCTCTGGTCCCAAGCACCACTGTCAACAAACAGGCTCACAAATGCTCCTTCAGCATCAGCCAAAATAAAATCCATGAAAGCATCTATAACTCAGCATTCACTACAACACATAACAAGCTCTCCTTTTTCTTTTTAAATCCTGTCTTGTCCACATAATTTTAACATAAAGGAACTGGCTGTGGGCTGTGTTATCAAATGAGTCATCATTTTATGTGACAGTGTAATATGATTTAGAGAATTCTTGGCACACCAGTATGGATTATGCATTATAATCTCTTAATTTGGACTGTTAGTGCTGTGTGGCAGTGACTGGAGCAGGAGGGAAGGAGCAGCTTATCTGAATGACAGCCCTAGCTCTGCTCCTGCTTTGCTGTGTGACCTTCTCAGATTGGTTACCCTCCTTCTGCCTTACTTTATTCAAGTGAATTCACTGCAAAAGTGGAACATGCTTAAGTCTTACAGCAGGTTTGGCTACTGTTCACACAGGAGATCTGAAGAACATTACATAAATTCAAATTATCATCTTAATAAGGGAAGGACAGCAGAAAGACTTTGGTTTGGATGCAACAGGCTGGATTTTTGGGAAGTACCATCAGAACTACCAGGACACAGACTCTGGGTGCTGTATAGCAGCCACAAGCTAACTGAGGATTATGAATGATTTTCAGAAAAATGAGGAATAGGAAGTGCTATCAGGAAACCTAGAGATTTGCAATTTGACACTCTTCAGAAAATGAGCACAATTTCTGATAAAATTGATGTGCAGAAGGTAAATAAAAACCCTTGGGGAAACTCCTCTCCCATCCCCCAAATACCCCATGGCAATGTAGTCTTGACAAGCAGTGTTGGCCCAGCAGCCCTGGAAGTGAGGTCAGCTATGATTTGCTGACAGGGAAGCCCAGGCAAGGGCAGCTGAAGGAAGAGCCACCTCCAGGGACAGAGGCTACTCTTGGCTGGTAAGGCAACAAGCAATTAGGGTGAGGAGCAGCCACCCTGGAGGAAATGGAAGTGTGTGTGAAACAGGAGCTGTGGACACTTGTCCACTTCTGACTGGACTAAAAGTACCAGAATCCATTTATCCAGCCCCACTCATCAGAGTGGAAAAGTCTGAGATCAGAGTGTGCTTGGGAGATACAAACAAACAAACCCAGAGCCTAACATCTGCAAGTGCTGCTCCTGACCCCACTAAGCTTTCCATTCCTTCTGCTTTTGTAAACATAAACTGGCCCATATTTAGCAAAAGGTCACTAGGCAGGGAGGAGAGCAGGGACCCACTTCCAGAGCTATCCCCTTCCCTTTGGCTGTCTGCCTTCTGAGTCCCTGAGCATGGCTGTGTCTGCACTGGTCGTGTGGTTTGGTTGTATTAGCAGGGAGCAGTTTCTCTGCAGGCAAGGAGGATGCATTTTATGAGGCACGAACACCAAATGAAGGATCTTGGGAGACTGAGAAATTCTCCCCAGAGAGAAAAAATAAACCCATCCAAAAGAAATGAAAAAACCCCATGATCTACATTTGCTGGCAGGAGGGTTTCTTCTGAACTCTTTGTAGAGCAGCAGGCTGCTGCCAAGCCAAATATGTCAGAACTGGGACTCATCTGGGGTAGATAACTGGCCTTTCCTGGGGCTGGCTAAAGACCAAGTTTTTCCTAGTAAAGGAAGCAAGGTTGCTGTGACAGACAGAGCAGGCTGACAGCAATGGGTGGCCTCTGGGAGTTCTTTGGGTGAGGGATGACAAGTGTGAAACACAAACATAGGACGTCTGCCCGTATTTTAAGCTCTCTCACCTGCTGTTCATTTCCCCAGACAGGGCAATGACTGAAAAGCCACTTTTGAACGCAGGAGCTGATAATATTTTACATCTTAGGAGCTCATAGGAAAAAAAAACAACAAACCAAGCCCCACATATACTACCTCTAACACCTTCTAAATATGGATCCATCCTCTTAAGTCTCTACTTGGGAGTTATTCTCTTGAAATTAAATCTGAAGAGGGGGCAAAGGGGTATTGGAGAATAGAGAAAACTATCAAGGAGAAAAAAAAAATAATCTTTCACTTCTTGCGTGACTTTCCCAATCTTTTAATGCATATTGTAGCAAAAGGGAGTTGACCCTTGATGGCTTATAGTTAATTTATAAGCAGGAATCTCTATGCCCAAGGGATGCCTGTGCTGCTCTGCCAGCTCTCCAGGCACAAAGCTGTTGCTAGATGGGCTGTGGGAGAGCTCTGCCCAGGCTGGAGGCAGAGCAGAGCCCACACAAAGCCAGCAGCTCTGCTGGGCAGGGCCTGCCATGCCAGGGCTTGCAGGGGACTGACTGCACGTGGCTGTCCACCAGCATGTCACCTGGGAGGAAAAACACACACAGGGGCCAGCAAGGTGGATGGAGTATCCACGTAGACATGAGCAAAGCCTTTTGTACTGCACACCTTCTGCCTTTCATTCCACACACCCACACTTGAGGGGAGAGATGAGTTAAAGCCCTCACACAGGTGGGCTCCAGGGCAGCTGAACCTGCTATCCTCAGGCTTCAGCCTCCCCTCCCTGCTCAGAGCATGTCCCAGAGCACCCCTGGGCATGGTACACGTGCTCTCTGCACTTACAGGGCCCTTTGGCAGCACCCGTTTTGGCTCTACGGTTAGTGCCAGTTCCTTGGAAGGTCTCTCACCACCAACAACCCTCCTCCAAAATGCACCAGTGCCAAAGCCTGTCAAAAAGTCCAACCAAATCAGCAAAACCAGAGCAGCTCCAGCACTCACAATAAACATTATCTCTTGTTTTCCACAGCTTGTCCTTCTGGAGCTGCAGCACCGAATCCTGACCCCATGTGCAAAACACTGCTGTCTTTATCCCTAGCCCCAACAACATGAAATCAAATGACAAAGAATCCAATCTCAGCTGTCCTCTTTGGGGCAGAACAAGCCATGATTTATAGATTTATATACACACATGCCCATCTATTCATCCTCTTAGCAAACAGTTCATGAAGTGTGCCTTAAGCCTTTCTGAATCGGGCAATTCTTTGCTTAGACAATCAATCCCTAACTGGGAGTCTGCAGGGAAAGACATCATGTTGCAGGAATGCTGCAAAAGCTGTTGCATATACTGTTCCCATTGTTGAGAATAGCATCTTTGCCTTGGATATATTTTTTTTTTCCTCCTTAGCCATTTAATTTCATGAAACAAGGCCCAGTTCCAGCAGGCAAGAAGAACATAGCTAGATTTTGCTTCTCCTTTCCTGAAAGGCTGAGAAACCAGATTTAAAAAATGTGCTTAGTGGGCGTTTGGTGGGACGAATTCTATCCCATAGTTTGGCATTTTTGAGATAGAGAGAACAAGCCATAGTTACGTTGCACGTGGTGCCTGTTTTTTCTCCTATAGCAGGTAGCCTAGAGTGTTGCCACTTCCTCTGCTATGAAAAAGATCACAGTAGCTGTTTTAATTCCCAAAACTTGTGCAAGAGGGTAGAACTTTCGTCAAAAAGGGTCAGTGCAGAAATTGTAGAAATGTATCCAGTGCTTGTGTGTAATGAAAAGCAAACTATACCTCTTCACACATTCAAGTCTAAGGGCATCATTCAGCTTTTCTATTCTTGGTAGAAAGGACAAATGGGCAACAGGGCAAATTTCCATCCTTCCCCATCCTCTGATGCCACCCATGGTAGTTAAGGCCTCTGCAACTGCCCTGCCAAGCCTTTTCTCTGCACCCTCATTATGGGGAAAAGGTGTTGGACCTTAGGTGGAGAGACCATAAAGACCATGGGTGATTCCACTGTACCCTGTGATCTTAAACCACTGGAGAGTGACGGGTGTGAAGACCTGGCTGACTCACCACACCAGGCTATTGCACACTTGGTTTACAGAAACAGAGAGAGGGGGGGATCTCCAGGCACTGTTCGAAGAGGGAAAGGAGACCATTTAAGTAACAGGCAAAAGGAATAAAACAGAAAGATTCCTAATGAATGACGTTCTTGTTTCCATGCATTCTTATTAGTAAAATAAGAAGTGAAGGAAACAATATCCAATTCTGCTACATCTGCAGAATTGTCTCCAAATTAAATGCACAAATGCGTTCTATAAAGCTTCAGTAATTCTTAAAAATCTACTGGGTTTTTTTAGCTGCCAATTCCAGAGAGTTCCCAGGAGATACTGGCCTAAACCTGCCATCTCAGCAATGAAATAAAGAGACAGGATATTTCATTTTAGAAAACCCCAAAACAAAAACCATCCTCATGAGACTCAACAACTTAGACTAAAGATAATAGCCCTGCAGCCATGAAACATGGTTTTAAAGATACTCCAATAAATAGCTCCAGTTACTAAATCCTGCTTGAGTATTGCATGTGCAAGTCAAACTCCTCCTTTTCAGACCATGGGGAAGCCCCTTTCCACCAGCCAGCTGCAGAAATCCATCCTTTTAACCCACACACACCTCTGCATCACCAGCTCTCTGCTTTGCTTCAACATGGGGCACTGCAGCTCCTGCCACAGAGTCCCCAACAACATGGGCAGTAAATGCCTGGTCCCAGCTCAGCTCATTGCACAGACATCAGTCAGGAGCAGGGCCAGTGCTCCTGAAGATCAGCAATAGTGGTGGAGTAGCTGTATGGTAAGACTGGTGATTGTTTTTTTCCCTGAACTCAGTGACCTGATTTATGGCTGTTTACCTACATATTAATTTGTAATGATTTCTAGTAATGAATCCCAAGCCTGAGACTAACTGTGAGAGCAGGCCAGTTTCTGCTGGCAGTGCATCCATCCACAGCTGTGCAGGTGCCTAAAGAAAGGGACCTGCCTGCAGGTTCAGGTTCCCTGTGGGTACCATCTGGACAATCAGCTGCTCAGGCTGCACTTCACTCAGAGGGCTGCATCCCAGCAGACACTCAGGACAGTGAGTTTACACCAGTTCAGACCCTACATCTGCCTCTGCCTAGTTTTTCTCCCATATACAAGACTGAAATCTGAATCTTGATGCCTTTTCCCCTGTGACTTGGAGCAGGATACAAGATTCCTCTCTGCCTTAGAGACCCACTTTGAGATAGGCAGCTGAAAGACAACTACTACAGCACCATGTGGATTTGGGGATGTTTACAAAACTGAAGAAATCAGAGCTGTCTAATAGAGAGAGAACACTGAATTCATTACGCCCCCAGATTGGGTTTGGGCTCAAAGAAATTACAGATGATGGGGATGTAACAAAACTCAATAGGACATTAAAGCCTTTCTTTTGTGGTGCCACAGTGTTGTGCAGGATTGTCTGGACCATCTTGGCCAGCTCAGAGCTCTCAAAGGTTGTGGTGAAAGTTCTGCAGCTATCAACTTTGGCAGCTTCTTAGAAAGAAGCTGTGTTGATGGGCATAGCAGGGCAGAGGTATTCCATTCCAGCTAGCCCAGCTCTTTTCCCCTAGGACCAGCTTCATGCTGGCAAGCAGCAGACTCTTGCTTGTGACTGATAGTTTTCCTCATCATGCACCTATTCTAGGTCATCTCATTGGTGGGATCCTTTGGTCTGGACTGGGTTTGCTCAGCATAAGAACTGCACTGAGTTTTGAGATTAAATCAACAGAAAATCTGTCGTTGATATTCCTATGACCATGAACTCACTTTGTGTATTTTAAAACCACATCTATTCTGAATGGAAGGACCAATTCGTGCAGTGCTCTTATTTATTTCAAGAGAAGAGAAAGCAGCATCTTTTATGTATCTGTGTGCAGAAAAAGGAGGTGATGTCTCACAATACTTGTGTACCTCTAGGTATTAAAGACAACAGTTTGCAAGACATCATCTCTACTGCCTGGCAGTGACTGAGCATGCTGCTTTTGCTATGCTCTTGGCTTACACCAGCCCATCCATCACCTGCCTTTTTAACTGGCAATGATGAGGAAATTATGCACACGAGCAGCCATGTGCACCACGGGGTGTAATTCCTAACGTCCCGTAGCAAACATTTTTCCTGGTGCTAGCAGGTGTTTCAATCCTTCATCTGGACTTTTATGAACAGTGCTGCTGGGTTTCTCCTTCCAGCTGCTCCCACTATCTCGCTGTCAGCTGTGTGCCAGATGAAAAGAAAAAATACAGGGAAGGTTTCTGGGGCATCTGGAGCAGCTCAGTGGGCACTGGCTTCACCCTGCAGCTTGGTCGTAAGGGCTGGTAGAGGAAGAAGATACAAGGGTGGCAACTAGACCAGCTGCTGGCTCCTCATGTTCCCTGAGACTCAGTGGGTTGTGTTTGTGCTGCAGCAGCCAGCACAGCACAGAGCAACTCATCGTGGCCAGGCCTGGGCCATGAAGGCATGGGGAGGGGTGGAGGAGGACTGGACAAGTGGGCCATTGGCTACAGTCCCCCCAGGTTCACATTGACCTAAGCCTCACCCAAATAGCAAGACAGTGGTCCCTCTTCTTCCTGCTTCCAGGGAAAGCTGCCCACAGCAAGTAGCATCACACACAAGGCTTGTCCCTGCAGCTCCAAGAAACAGCCCTCACCAGTGCTCAGGCTCTGCCTTCTCAGGAGGGGTTTTCACGACACATTTTTTTTCCACACATCTCAGTGCTTCATAAAATACAAATGAGCCTCAGAGCACTCTGAGGAGGTGGTGGCTGTTGTATTACATTTCTACAGTGAGAAACCAAGACAAAGTGATGTCACAGAGCTGGTCATAGCCCACTGAAGTCACTGGGAAAGCCCTACCTTCCAAGGGAATGCAGGTTGGGGCCTCCAGCCTTCTCCAGCCAGGGAAGCCCCTGGCAGAGCCAAGGGAAGTTTGCTGCACAAGCAGGGGAATGGCACCCTGTTGGGGTGCCTCTTGGGGTGTGAGGGGACTCCATGAAAGGAAGGAACAGGACTGGAGCTGGCTCACCACAGCAGCACCACGTCATATGACGTGTTCTGCATCACACAGGAGAGGGCCAGCCAAGTCATTTCACCATCCATTCACCATCTGCACCCAGCCTGGTAGAAGATACTTATTTCTAGAACCAGTGGGGTTTTATCAGTGGACTTGAACCTACAGCATCTCCACACATAATTCTGGGCCACAGACAGCCATGCTCAGCTGCAAGCTGCAGCACTTGCTTAACCTGGTCCTGGAAGGGCTCAGGGTTGCACTGCCTATGGAAAGGGCTCTGTGCTGCTGGCAAGATTCACATCAAGCTCCAAAATGACTCTCATCTCTGAGTGGTGCCAGTCTCAGATGCCAGCTCTCCAAGAACTGAAAGGTCAGACCACATAGTGTGCTCAGCAACATTCTCATCACTGCAGTGGATGGTATTTCTGGGTCTGCAGCCATTTAAAGTCCCCAGCAATTAGAGGCAGAGTCCTGAGCCTCTCTCTGAAACAAGGCAAATTGCTGATTAACAAGAAATGGAATAAGGAAAAACAGGACATGGGTTTACTTTCCTTATTTCTTCTGCTGTAATTGTTCCAGATCTGTCCAAGGAAAGCATCCCTCAGGGCTTATCAGAGCAGCCACCGCAAAGGAGAACAAAGGAAACACCAATCATTTCCAGTAAATCAAAAAATGACAAGCTTTAACCTTCAGAAGAGAGCAGATTCCTGCAAAGGGCTTGGCTGCTCTGTCTTTGAATTTCCTTTTCCCCAGTCCCAGTTTCCTAGCAAAAGTTTCCTCAAACAATAGAGATTGGCATCAAATGAAGAAAAGAAAAAAAAATATCAAACACCCCTCCTTTCACAAATAGGCTTAAAATGGAAAGAAGGGTTTGTCACTTGGGAGCAATTGTTACTCTTTGCAGTGTGGCAGCACTGGGGACTCTTGCCAAGCACCACAACCCTGTTGTGCAGGTGCTGTACTGTCACAGGGGGCAGTAAGATGCTTCTTGGCTCCCACTCCCTCCCCTTCTAGAAGCAGGAGAGTTGTTAGAGGACTGGAAAGTGGCTGCTCCTACCACAGAGCTATTGCAGAGAACAACTGCATGCCATGGCAGCCCACCATGAGGCTGGTGAGCTGCCAGCAGAGTCTGGAAGGGTACAGGCAGCCCAGGAACCACATAGCAGATGCTCAAAGGAGAGCACAGCCTTCCTCAGACACATACTGTGGCCAGGCACAAGCTCAGAGAGAATGGGGTGGTTCATGCACAACTCTGGGCACAACAGAACTCAGCTCCTCTCTGGCACTAATTCCCTGTTTTGCCCAGCTCTTGTGCATTAGTGTCCTCAGATGCAGGACAGAATTACAGAGGTCTCCAAGGACAAAACCAGCCAAATGTGGAGATTCGGGCAATTAGTCCCAACACACTGACCCACCTTTAAAAAAAAACCCACATGATGCTGGGCAGGTCATGCTTCTTACCCATCATGAGTCAATGGGAATTCAGTCCACCCCAAGGATGCACTGGTTTAAAAGACAGTATCACCTAAATCAGGAGTAAACCACACACCTGCACCCACACCTGTGACTGTCAGAAAAGAAAACCTGCGAGGCTAAGGGAGCTGCAGATGTCAGATACAGCTGTGTAACTGCTCAGCCTGCTGTAAGTCTAAACTGGAGGGCCTCTTTTTCATGGAAGATGCTTTTCAAAACTCCACAGGGAACAAAGAAATCTAATTTTCCCATACATCTTTTCTCACCTAGGAAGAAAAAAAGGTATTGCAAAACTCTATTTCCTGGGGAACGAAACACCACCATAGAGTCACATCCAGGGAGAGCACAGGTGTGTGATGGGTTGGTGCCATGGACTGGCTATCATAGATGTCTGTGCCTCCTGGCACCTTCAGCCCTGACCAAACAGCTGCAGCACAGCCCTCTCCTGCCCCAGAGCCCTCCATTCCTGCACAGGGAATCAGCTCAGACTGACCTTCTGTGTCTAAGTATCTGCCAGAAACAAGCTTTGCCCTGGAGGACACAGCAGACATCCACAGAAGCTGATGGAGAGCATGCTTGGTGGCCTGTGGCACTGGTGCCTGTGTGCATTCACCCAGAGCAGCTCAGGTGCAGCCACTGCCTTCCCCTGCAGCTGCTGGGGCTCATCTGCTGTCCTCAACAGCCACCCTTCCTGGGCTGGTCAGTGGGTCACTGTGGCTGGGACAAGCTCTCAACAGGCTCGTACCACATGTGTGGCTCTACCTTCCTCTTGTCCCAACTCACACCTCATTGTTTTTCCATCTTTTAATCTAATTGAGCAAAACTAATTGAACAAATCTAAAAGATTTGTTCTTGAGACTCACTGGGGAAAATGCTGCAGTAGACTGCAGCTGAAGCAAGAGCTATGAAAGGGTAAGTTGCTGCTCCCAGGAATGTGCACCAACCTGAATAACGGGCTGTGCAGAAGGTTCTGCTTAAACTTTTGCTGGAGCCAGAATTGGAGCTCACAGACCTGGGCACTGCACAGGCAGAAATTCTCAGCAGCACATGCTGAGTGCTCCAGGTCAGTGCAAAAGCCCCAGTGCCTGGCAGGGGAAAAAGGCTCACTCAAAAAAAAGATAAGATCGATGTGATCATAGCAAAGTGGAACTACTGGTATTTTCCCACTTACCAAAAAACTTCAGTCAAGGGATTATTTACCAGAGGGGAGAACAAGTTTGCTGGAGAGGAAACAGGTCATTAAAAGGTAAGAGAAAAATCATCAAGAGAACCTCAAGCACAAAGGCTCCTGCTACCAGGGAGAACCAAGGGTATCAAAGGCTTATCTTCACTTTCCCAGTGAGGTCATGGCCACGTCCTGACAGCAGTCATGGGTTTCCCTAGGAGAATACAACTGCCCTGACTTTGCCTTATACATAATCAAGTGTTTGCCCTCCCTCAGAGAGCTAGACCATGGTAATTATGATATCCTGAGCACTGATCAGGCCTGTTTTGCCAATTCTGTGTTTGAGAAGTGACTCATGAGCACACCATCAGCTCACAGTATCATGGCCACTGCAGCCTCTGTGCCTGCCAAACACCAAGGGAGAAAACCCTCCCTGCTGCTCTGGCATGGGTCCTTCCAGCATTCGTGGAGATGTTTTCAGAACGTTTTGTCTTTACAGGAGACCAGATTACTAGATTACTGTTTTACAGCTGTGCCATGCTCATTGCAGCCATAGGGTGGATTGGGAGAACGAGGACAAAGCAATGGTCAGCTTACATAGGAGCACCTCCTCCTCCAGCCATGTCTCCAGGAGGAAAGGCTTCAAGGACAACTTACATCTACCCAACATCATGGTTTGAAGGATGGTTTCCAAAGACACCTGAGCTTTCCTGACCTATTTGCCACCTGTGTTGATAATTGAGTGCCAGGGTCAAACTGCTCGAGGGTAATTTCTGTGCTGTGGAGATTGACCCTTACCAGAATGACCCACCTCACCAGCTTCCCTGCAGCTGAGGGACAGTGACCCTTTCATTAATGCTAGGTGCCCAGGAGCTACAACAGCTCCAGACAAAAGCTGTTCCCAGTGTTCTAGATGCTGCAGCAGGTCACAGGTTATCTGCAGGAGGGTAGGAGAGACCAGGAAAGGAACTTGGACTTTCTTTGAGTGATTGACCTGACCACAGCACCCACAGCTCAGGAGTCTGCTCTGAAAACGGCTTTCCAGATCCTGTCCCTCTGAAACCAGCTGCAGGAAGAAGATGTCACTCAAAGGAACAAAGCTCCCATCCTTTGCTCTGCAGATTTTTCCAGTACCAAACCTGAGCTGCCCATCCTTCAAACTCCATCATCACAAACATCTACCCCACAGGATCAAAGA
Source organism: Apus apus (assembly GCF_020740795.1). NCBI lineage: Eukaryota > Metazoa > Chordata > Aves > Apodiformes > Apodidae > Apus > Apus apus. The sequence continues at coordinate 10,386,963 of NC_067294.1, read as the reverse complement.
ATTGTCATGGTTGGAAAGGATCTCTGAGATCACCGAGTCCAACCATCAACACAAAACAAAAACAACAACCAAAATAAGCAATCAACCAAACACCCCCCATGGAAAAACACCCGCCAAAAAACCCCACAATCTCGGCCACTAGAGCATGCCCTGAAGTCCCACATATACACATTTCCTGAATACACACCCAGTATCTGCTGCTCAGAGGCTCTGGATCCACAACCCCAAACCCAGAACAAAGTCACACTGGAATGATATTCCTTACACAAATCAGTGCTACTCACTGAGCAACGCCTGCAGCAGCCAGGCTGCCAAAGCTATTCTGCACTCATCTCCTTATCCAAGCAAGGTCTTCAGTGGAGTTTGTGCCTGGGGTCAGTGTGGAATGAAACTAACTGAAGTGAAATAAAATCTCCGGAATAACTCGGGCTTATACAGATAATTTGTTAAAGCACTAAACCAAAGAGGTACTTGCTCAGTACACACTTGGGTTTTGCTCAATAATTATTCTGGAGTTAGCCACACTTCTTTACCTGGCTCTGCTTCTCTGCTTCAGTGAGTTCTCACTGAGAAAATGCTGACTTTTCCCCTGACCAAAAATTAATGAAAAGGAGGTGAATTCTCTATCAAAATGTTCAACTACAAGAAAAACAAAACAAAACAAAACACAACTCACAACAATAACAAACCTTTTGTTCAAAAACTCAGAACCACCACGGAAAGGAAAGGCTTTTCATCAGCATTTCACGTGCTCTGAATCAACCCTGTGGTTGCAAAAAACCTGCTTCTGCTTTGAAAATGGCCAACTTGCTGATGTTTCAGCTGACTCAGAGCAGAGTTCATTATGCCAATGAGACACCAGGGTATATGAAGAAGCCTTTTCATCAGGTCCACTCTGGAAATCTGTACAGCTTTGAGTTTTTGCAATATGTGCTTGCCCTGCCATTCCATCAACTGCTTAATTAATTCAGATGACTTCAATAAAACCAGAAAGAGAGAGAACAACAGGAACCCCTTTGATTAGAGTCTCCAGGTACATGAGTTGCTCAGCTACCACTCTCGTGAGCCCTGGTGCAGGCACCTCTGCTGACCAGAGGGCTCATGGGCTGAACCTTCATAGTAACTAACCCAACAACATGGGTGAAATGAATTCACTGTTCTTTTGATCTTAACTTTCTTTCCCTCCAGGTTAGCTGTAACCCAGGTCACTTACCTAATCAGTTCACCCACTTACACAAATGGGAGGAGCCAACATGAGATTACATCTGCTCATGGAAGTGGTGGCTTTTGCCCCTCAAAGTGTAGGTAAAACCCTGCTCATAGGTGTTTTCTGTGCCAGCAAAGGCACAGTAGTGCAAGTAGTGTGAGAGTGAAAAGCAACCACTTCCATCACACTGCTCCTTCTCTGTGTTGATCACACCCTACATAGTTTTGGATGGCATGAAAGTAAATAGCAGTAATTTTTTTAATTACCAAATTGTGTTGGGCTTTTTTTTTTTTTTCTCCAAACAGGACAAATTCCTAGTGAATATGCTCAGGTAGATCCCAAGTGATGCCCCTGAAGCAACTGCACCACATTTTCCATTGCCCAATAACTCATATATCTCGCATTTAATTTAATTTCCTTCAAGGTGCAAGAGGAACCCTTGGAGATGAGCCTGTCTGTGTTTGAGACATCACCCAAGGCTTTGGTTGGTTTCCTAGACTCTCTTGCTTCTGCCCATTTGCATCTGGGTGCAGAAGACAGGATGAGATCATAAGGTGAGTCACTCCTCTAGCAGTAATCATCTCATTCTTAATCTTTAAAAGGGCTGGCATGGAGAAAAGATCCCTATTAAGGAGATGCCAGTGGGGTATCTCCTTTCAAAACTCCTCTTGAAATTGTAAACAACAAAAAAATAATAAGGAGAGTGCAGCTGTCATTTTATATAGATGGAGCTCTGGGCTGTAGGAGTCTTTGAAATCCCACCCACAAAACTATTAGTTCTACAACCTAATTTCTCCTGTCTGTATTACTGACATACTAATGTTGTTCCTTGTGATTTATCCTAGCTCGACTTTATTTTTCAAATATTCCCTTTTAAAGATGCAAGGCTTTTGGCAGATCCCAAATCATGGGGATGCAGTAAAAAGTGACTGAGCAGCAAGAGCAGAAGCTGTGAGGAGCTCAATGTGTGAGGACAGGACACTTCTGTCCTTAATAGAGAGCAGACCCTTTGGGAGCACGTGTTGGCTCCTTTGATGTGCCACCAGCATTTCAGATAGGGTCGTGTCCAGGAAGAGAGGACTAGGGTAGCTGCCAGGTTTATGATTTCTAGGATGAGGATGGTCTCCAAGAATAGTTCCCTTGTTCTCCAAAGGCTGTCAGATGAAGTCACAGAATAGGAGGGGGAAGGGGAAAAACAAAACAACACATAGAATACCTATATGTAGGAATATATACATACCAGGCATGGGTTAACTTTGCTCCAGTGGCTGTTTGCAAGGACTGGAGACAGAAAGGACAGACTGGAAAAGGGAGCCCTAAACTGATTCTGTGATTCTGTAAATGTATCCTCCCATGCTAGGCTGGATGTGGACATAACCCACAGCCATCAGTCTTTGTTCTTCTTAACCCAAGGCACCCATGCAGCTCTCACTCAAACCTGGGAGCAGACACGTGCTTCCTCCATGGTTCTTTTCTGTCCAACTCCCAACTACAGAATTTGGATTAAGATGAGGATTTACTGCTACATCCTACAAAGTTCAGTGGGAAAGCTGAGTGTCAGACCAAGTTCTCACCTTTGGATTAGGCCTAGAAAGGGCCCTTGTCATAGGGCAAGTTCTGTGCCTACCACTGGGGCTCAGGAAAGTTGAAGGTAAAAGAGGAGGATGGGTTGTCCAACACCAAGCAGGACAGTGGTGAATATTGTCTCTGAAAACAAGGCACCTCATATTTGGCAAGAATATGCATCCAATACCTCAGATGTTTTCTTTATGGCCATACTTGCTTACAAAAACATCCATGCTGGCTGCTGAGTTTTAGTCTTGCCTCTAGAGAACAGCCATCAGCTCACTACAAAAATATGCCATGCCACACAATCTTTGTTTCATGTTGGTATTCCTGTTCACAAAGAAAGAATCTGCCACTCCTAACAAACCCCAACATACCTTCTGCAAGACATACTAAAAGCTAAAATCTTCAGTCTTATCTTGCAACGTTGCTTTTGCATCAACCAGCAAACAAAACTGTCTTCTGGACACCTGGACCAAGTTGCCCCTTTGGGAGATCTATCAGAACCAAGAAACAGCAACTCAAGGGGGACACATCAGCTCCGAGACATCTGCAAGAGCACAGTCATCACTCAGCTTCAGCCACCAGTGAGGGTTTATTGGAAATCATGTGCATCAGGGTATATAAACTCCACCAAAGTTTATGACTCTTCGCGCAATGGCAAGAAGTGGCTACGTGATACCGAAAGAGCATAACTATCTGGGGTTTCTACAGGAAGTCTATTTTGGGACCTAGGAGGAGGACTCCTTAACCTTCACTCTTGGAAAGGATTGTTGATGATCTCACTGCAGGGCTATCAGTGTCCCGGGCCAAATACTCCTTATGCTCTTGGACTTCTGATCAGCTAACAAAGCAGATGTATGGACTAATTAAAGAAGCAGAGCCTGTGTTTTCTGCTCCTTACAGCTCTATATTCAGTAGCTGGTACATGACACCTCGTGAGTTGATGCTTGTCTGTCTGTGATCTAAGATGAAGGAAACATTCACCAAATAATCCAGAGGGATGGGAGACTGAACAGTCTTTGCTAGGGCTGTTTCAACATATGGAGAAACAAAATCAATTGCTGAATCCCAGATTTACAGGCAGTAGTTCTCAAGAATCCTATTAGGAAAATAAACTGCTCTCTTCTGTCTGGAAGTATTTCATACCTGAGAGGACATCACCTGGTATTTATAATCTGATTTTGCAAGAGGACAGACTCTGTGACCAAGTTCTATAGACCTTTTCAATCTTTAATTACAATAGCACATTTAATCCTATAACATTTTGTAAGAGGCAAATGACTAAAACAAAATTGTCCTGGCTTAACACAGAAAACAGAGCACAAGTGATTTCAATGCCACCAGCCTGTTGCTGCTTGACTTATGCTCTCCAGAAATTTTATAAGGCACACGAGGAACATCATTAAAAGTAAAGCAAACTAATCAGTGATTTAGAAAAGAAGCCTTCTCTTCCTTGAGTTATTTATTAACCAGTTAAGAATTTGTCAAGGCCTTCTTAACTATTAACAATCAGTTGATGACATCAGGACAGAATCCCAGGCCAAACTGCACAATTTAATGACATGAGAGTCTGAAATTTATTGCTCTCCTTGTGCAAACATTGATCTGCAGCTGCACACAACCAACTATCCCCCACATCTCTAGGAGGAGGTCGGAGCCTGGGGTCCTGCTCTCTGCAAACACTGCTGTAGGGGCTATTCCCAACACACCAAGGTGACACAGGAATAAGAAAGCCATAGAAACTTAAGGCCAACAAGGATGACATTCCTATACACCAGTGTTGAGAAACATACTTGACTGAGAAAGCTGTGTGCTGTTGCCCATATTAATATAGAAAATATACCACTTATCTAGCAGGAAGCCAACAGAAATTACCTGCATGGTAGAGCAAGTGTTAGGAGAAATAATGATCAGGAAACCAAGCCTCTCAACCCTAAATGGTCACAAATTCTCATGGTAGGGGGAAGAAAAACAGCAACTGAGAGCAGTGAGTCTCCCATGCCAGTTGTGCAGCCACCTTCTCCATCACAGCTCAGCTCTCTGACCTGCCTGGAAGCTGCAAATTTTCCAAAACTGCTTCAGAGGCAGGAAAAAAAAAAAGTATTGTCTGAAGCAGACATTGAGGGTATCACGTCCTGAGCAATGCTGGATAAAATATAACCAGTCTACAAGAAAAGCAAGAGTGTGAGTGTATCACAGCTTCTAGAGAGGCAGGTGCTCCTGCTTGTTCCTGACATCTACAGATGGCTTTTGAGCCTGGTGTCTCATTTCTTTTCATATTGTCTAGACATACCTCACATCAGGATATCAGAGCCTTTAGGAGAAGCCCACTCCTGGGTACACATATCTTGATAAATTTTCCTTGTGGTTACAGTCTGAATGTTAAACAAAAGTCATATGACCAATAACCAGAGCACACCTGATGAGGGTTCCACAGCTGACAAGGCTTGAAGCCACAGAAATAGTCCCTACACAGACTGCTTTACACAAGGGTTGAAATGGGGAAGAGGGAGCAAAGGCTCCCCACAGAGCTGCCTCCCACCAGCTGCAGTGCCATGCCACTTGCTCATGAATGAGGACCACAGTGACACCATCAGGGTGAAAAAACAGCACTTCCTGCTGCTCATAGGCTCAGCTTCTTGCTCTCCATCACATCCTCCCCACACCTGGAAGAGCCTCTCCCTGCCAGCCTGCCAAGACATCTGCCACTGCTCCAGCCTCTTCCCAGCCCTCCCTGCTCTGCTTCTCCTGACATCCCACCCATCTCCTTTGTCACAGATCACCACAGGCAGTTGCTGTGTGTCTTATTATTTCTCCCTCTAAAGGAGAGTTTAACTCTCTTTTAGTCCATTTAAGAAGTTGTATGGATTAATTGCTGTAGCCACTTGGAGCTCTGTATGCAAAGGCTTCAGAGATAGTGGGGAATAAACTCCCCTACTAAAGATTTATGTTAATACTTCTCAGGAGATGCTCAGCTGTGCTCTGTGGAACATCCCTGTGGGCAGAAACTGCCAGAGATGAAAGAACCTGAGAATCTGACAGTGCAACCAACTGGCCCAGTTTCATGCCATGTACAATAATTGCTTTCACGAACAGAAAGAAAAACTCAATGCAATTTGTTTATCACCAGACATGTCTCTATAAAATAAAGGGACTTGGTTCAATACAAGGCTCCTTTGGGCAAGGACATGGCATTTAAGTTATGTCTGTGGGCACAAAGCACATGTCTGATGTACCATAAAAACAAAGATGTTCTCTTAACCATTATCTATAAAATGCAAAATAATCAGCATTGGTGGGAAGATGTGTTTTGACATTTCCTTCCCCCTACCTCTCTCATGGGTATCATTTGGGTTGGTCCCAAATTAAATCTGAAAAACATTTTCTGCTTCTTCCCTTTTCAAGCTTATCTTAGCATTTGGAAGCTTCTGTCCTCCCTGTGGGGCATAAATGATCTTTGCAATGCACACCCTCCTCAAAGCCTGCGTTACAGCAAGGCTAGCTGTCATGCTGACTGGTAGAAATCTGGTTTACTTTGGTTTGTCCCTAGACATTTCAAGCAATGCCATGTTTTGGTCACTGAGAATGCCTGTGGAAAAAAGCTGAATTTTCACAGATTCAGCTGTATCTGAAAACTAATGACAACAGTCTGCAAGGAAACCTTGCTGCAAGCATTACTGGAAGGATCTCAGGCAAAATAGATCTTTCAACACAATCAAAAGAAGCCAACTCCCAGCTGCAGGTGAGGATCCGATAAGGAAAAAAGTATTGTGAGCAGAAAGAGCCTTTACATCATCATGATTTGTTTAGTTTGGTTATCTTAGGTTTCCTCTCCAAGTGGACCTAATCAATTACACCTACTTTCAAGATCCTTCAGATGAAAAATGCCCAGCCACACTTCTCTTGGAAAATGGTTTTCCTCCCCACCATCTGCAACATGCTCTTCTGAACTAGGAACAATTACTCTTTTCCCCATTGATTTCATCCCTTTTCACTTGAAAAATACCAGCTTGTGTGACTTCCTCTCTTTCTTAGGGGACACGTGCCAGAGCAGCTCTGCCTTGTTCATCTCCTTTTCCAAGAACAGCATCAATACTTCCCCATCAACACTAATGACACCCTGGAAACATGACATCTTAATTAGCAAGGCACGCTCTGCTCTGCTTACAGAGGAGAATACGAATCCCACAGGTTCCCAGCAACCCTTTTTTTGACTGCTGTGATGCTCAGGAGAGAGCACACCAGAGCAGGATGCTCTTCTTGCTGTTCTAACTACAGATCCTATAAACTGCTGAAATCACCCAGTCATATTTTTCCTGCATCTCAGATCATCCCCTGGAATAGGGAGTCAGTGATTGGGACTTAGTTGTTGTGGAGGCATAAGGTGACATGAAATCCAGCTGACAATTTCTGTGAGTTTGGTAAGCACATGCAATGTGTCAACCCAGAAGAAAGGAGGGGAGCTATCGAGTAACAAAGCAGTCGTTTTTATAGTCATTTTCTTAACAGTTGCCACATCTTCCATGAGCAGTTTCCTCCAGGCTCTATTACTCTGCTCTAAGTGATTGTTTCTCCCTGGTTGCTGCCATCTCTCACACAAATACCCACATGAGAACACCCTTCTACCTTAACATCCTTTCCTTCTTAAATGCCTTGAAAAAAACAAATTTCTCTTTCACTTCCATTTTGCTTATGGGGTAGTCATCAGAGACATTTATCTTCCACTCCTGTTGACTATGGCTGCTCTGACTCAGCACCATAGTCATATGCCTGGGGCAGCTGGTGGATTTTGCACTCAGGTTTGTCCAGTGTCACTCCCTCTCCTGTGTGGAGCCCACCTACCCCTTCCTATAGCAAAGGATGTGGGTGCAGGTGAGGCAGCAGGGCCCTGTGCCAGCCACACTGGACAGAAAATGGTGCTTGGGGTGTAAACGCTTAAGAAAATGGAACAGAGAGCAGGAGATCCTTAGCAGGGACCCAGTTTCTTCCACAGATGCTTCAGAAGAAAGTGGCAATGTACCCACCTGTGACACTTAACTGTTCAATATCCTCATCCCATCTCACAGGATATGGCAGCTGCCACCACCCACTGTGTAATTAGCTGATGACCTCAAGCACCAGGTCTTGGAGAGGTATTTTAGCTACTGACCACAGCTGTGATGCTTCTTCTGGGGCAGTGTGGGTTTACAAACCATAAAATCTCATTCATGGAATATATTCCAGAAGACAGTTTCACTTTCCTTTTTGCTTTCTTACTCTTACCTCAGCATTCTCAGGTGCATTCATGTTCTTTGAATATGGGTCATACCTATCCCTGGAGCTCAGACCACTTTCTCCAGGTGAGATCAGTCATTCTTTTCTAGGGTGCCCCTTGTTTTCTTTACTTCTGGTTTTTCAGGATAACTGTACATTCTGTTTCCTTAACTGAAAATGCATTTAATTAGCCATTCCCTTTCAGCTACCTGGTGGGCAACTTGTTGGGGTTGGTCCCAATATGAGCTACTCCTCATGAACTGAAGTATTCTTCCTCAGAAGAGAACTCACCATTACATTCAGCAAATTGTCCCCTTGACTCCAGGGTGTCTACACACACTGTGCATCTGGCTACACTACCTGCTAGCTAGAAATATGGATGGACAGGTAAAAGGCACATGACTCTGAGGCATATTGACAATAGCTGCCAACTTCTTTGGCTCTTCTCCTTTACTAGAGTTTGCCTTGTGGCCATAAGTGTTAAAAACTTCATCTTCTATATGAAATCTTTGGGAGATAAGGATGCTAATAGAAAAAAAGATAAAAAGGCCAAAGTTTCAATTGCCAGAGTCTTATAATTACCAAGGACAGAGTCTAAAACCATTTGCAGCCTACATCCTGCTCCCATTTCCTGTTCCATCAGGATTAACACCAAGAGCTGTTCTGATCACTGGAATTACTTTTGTTTGTTTGTTTGGGGTTTTTTTTGGGGGGGGCTGTTGTGGTTTTTTGTCATTGTTGGTTTGTTGTTTTTTTGTTGGTTTTTTTTGGGGGGGGGTTGTTGGTGGGTTTTTTTGGTTGGTTGGTTTATTGTTTATTTTCTAAACAGAAGGAATAATTAGAAGTGGGACCAATGTCAGTTAATTTCCACTATTTTCCTGGATACTGATAGAGGTTAACTCATGGTTGTGGAATTCAAGAATACCAGATCAATCACAGATGCAATCTGTAGGGTGAAACCTGAAGGGAAGGTCTAATTTACAAAGCTGGCTGCCTCTGGGATCTGATTTCCCACTTGGATATCTCCTAGCGACACTGGAGGGTCGCACACTGGACTTTCCCTTGGTCTGACAGCACAGTGAGAAAGTACTAGGGCAAAGAAAGCTCATGAATGTTGTGACAGAGAAGGAAGAATCTGGAAAAGCAAGAAACCTCCCACCCACACCCTCATCCAAAAGAACTTTGTGCTCATTAAGTCAAATTTTGCTGACAATTTCCAAAAGCTTGGGGTTACCTGGGGGACACTAAGCAGAGATACTAATCACCTTGCTGCCTTAGTCACATCTGACACCACTTATGAACCATAGGATTTTACAAGGCAATGAGACCTAGTGCTAGATGATCTTAGACCGTTCCTGATTTCTTCACTACAACAAATCTTTTCGTGATGTTACTGATATCCCTGACTCATCTGCACAGGATGTTTGAATGGCTGTGCAGCCCCAGGAACAGCTGACCCAGTGTTTTTTTCATGAGCCTTAATCACTTTACTGTAACACAATCATTCCTGGTCGGTTCACGTATCTACACAACCTTGCAAAGCAGTCAGGAAGATTTGCTTGAAACTATGTAATTGCACCATGTATCATGATGCTGCTACAGTATCATCATCAGGATGATACCACAGTGTCATCATCCATCAAGCACCTGGAACAATGATCTTCAGTCTTTAGCCCTACAAACACCTGTACATCCAGTTGCAACCCTACTTGGTCTATTGATCCACAGTGATATTTTCTATCATTTGAGAGTTTGTCTAGAACTCATTGGTCCTGGGATTCCTATGCTCCTCTCTGCCTGATACACCATTAACTTCTGTCCCTGTAGGTATCTTGCTGTATGCACCTCACTGTCATACCCTGTTGCTGAGACCTTTCCCACATCACTGCACTCCAGCCTGCTCCATACTTGATTCTGCACTGCAACCTTCAAGACTTTTAAGCCAGGTTTGTCTTGGAAACCACCAAGCAAGAAGCTGTGGTCAGTAAACCCACTTCAGATCACCTTCAAGCACTAAATAAATGGAAAGAAAACTATTCTCTCTCTAAAGCAAACTAATAGCAATTAAACCACTGAGGCAAATTACAATTAACTTGCATTTAACATAAAGATGCTTTGGCCAGAATCACACAGCCATGCAAAGCTGACATAACTTTCAGACCCTCTGTTGAGGGTCTAAAAATCCAAACCTAAATTCAGAGAGCAGTTTGCAGACTGCAGACTATTCTGTGTGATATTTTTACTTGCTTTCTAGTAAGATAGCTCTTCATCCATCAAAATAAACCCTGTTTCTGCACCTATTTATCCTAATCCCCTGCCAGGACTTCAGAAAGTGTTGCTGTGGAGACCAGCAAATGGTCAAGAGCTCCACAAAGAAAAGAACTAAGGTTGTGCTGGACACCACGGGGTGCCAGTGAAAAGGAGGTCCTGGGCTGATAGGTGGCATTTGGGGCTGAGCAGCAAGGACAGCTAGCCCTGGCACAGCTGGGCAGAAAGAGCTGCTCTCAGATGGCCTCATCAGAAGCCTAGAGCTCAAGGTGGGATAAAACTTGCACAGCTACAGATCAGAGGTCTGAGCTAACATCCCTTGAAGTTAACACCAGGCTTTACACTGGCTTCACTGTGCTTGGAATGAGAGCAAAAGGCAGATCTTCTTCACTCCAGTGCTTTGAATTAGCAGACTTTGAGGAGAAGAAACCTGATTAAATTCCATTAGAAAAAAAGACCAAAGGAAACATGGGTTCTGAAACCCTCTCAGTCTTTAGGATGAAGGTGCAGGTCTTTACCTCTGTGATGCTGTTCAGATCTGGAAAAGGGAGGCATAAATACCTTCTTTTAAACATTTTTTTTCAAATCGAGACCCATGATCTTGTTTCCAAGGTATTCAGGATGTTTAAAAAAACAGGCTTCTGTGGGTGGATACGAGCAAAGAGATCAACCAAGACTCCAGTTCTGGAGTGTATCTGTGTATCTGTCTTCTGCAGAATACAGCAGGAGGGGGTTTCAAAAAAAATTCCCCATGCAAGAAATACAGAAGATGAAAGCAAGCTGGCTAGGGGAGAGAATGATCCTGACACCAGAAGATCATCTACTCCTTAACAGTAGGTTGTAGGCTGTAGAACTTCTCTTTAGGAATTGCCATAGGCTAGAAAGTATCTCAAATTACCTAAAAAGACACATAACTAAATATATCAATATAGATATATATGCACACATATGCATATACACAGAGACAGAGACTATGTATAAAGACATGTCCCTACAGCCCTTAATGCTTAGAGCAAATTCACTTCCTGCTGTGCTCAGTCACTGAAGCTCCTCAGGACTCCAGACTTGCTAAAATTGGGTAGCTCTAGATCAACATTTTAACTAAACCCTATTTTCTGAAGAGGCAGGATGCATCTGGGGCCTCAGCTGAAGAAACGCCTCTTCTTTTGGCACACAGAAGTAGCTCATGGGAACCACAGGCTCCATCTTGAATGTTCCTATATAAAGGGTGAACTCCACTAAATGGGATTTGTTGCTTAGGTGAAACTCTATTTCATGTTAAAAGCAGAGACTTCTATTTTCTACTCTGTATCATAGGAGCAAACTATGAGTGCCCTGCAAGTCAGCTGATGCAGGCTTGTCTTGCATGAGTTTCAGGTGTCCCTAGCTCAGATCACAGACATGTTTCAGGGCTGGGCTGGCACAGCCACCAGGCTGCACTCTGATGCAGCTGCAAAAGGCCAAAACATCAATACATCAAAACACCCCCAGTCACAGACCTGTTTTCAATGATGGGCCTGGTGTCTTATTGGTCATTGCAAACTCCAGCTCCTTAAAGTTCCAGCTCCTTCAAGTCTTCCAGGGTTATTAATAACACTGGGTCCCAACAAGGGCTACTGATGACAGTTAATAGCTAAAAGGGTAGAGAAAAGAGCCTTGCAGGCACTTAGTTAATAGCTAAAAGGGTAGAGAAAAGAGCCTTGCAATCACCTGAACCATTTCCTTACCAGCTCTACCTTGCAGAAATGCTGAACCTTTCTTCTCCAGCACAACCATATCCCACCCAACTCTATCCCAACATGGGCAGAGGGGTCTTTCTCCCTCACCCATCTCTAAGCTTCATGTGTGGCCTTTCTTTCTCAGTGTTTATCACTTGGATGCAACTGCTCCAGACACACACTGATCCTATTGCCCACGTGAGCTGCTGTGATGCCTCCCTCTGACAGCAGAAATTGTGGAGCTGAGAGGGGATCCCTCCAAGCAAGCAAGCCAACACCTCCACCCCCAGGAGTCTCTTCCTCAGCAACACCAGACAGGGGCATCCCCATGTCTCTGCACTGCACGACAGCATCTGTGCAAGCACACTGCCCCACCACTGCTCTCCACAGAGCATGAGACCAGTTTTTCCAGCTCCAAGGGACACCCCTTCCTCTCCTCCTGGGAGATACCATGAGAAAGAATGAGGACTAGGGAAGACACATGAAGAAGGAGACAACCTCATTAGTTTTCAACCTGCAAATTCTGGGATTCCCAGATCTAACAGGGAGGAGAGTCTCTTCCCTTCATTCAGAGCCTGACAATAACACTGACAGATTTCCCCCACCTATAGTTAGTGGCCACTTTATCTGGCATCATGGTGTGCTGTCAGGAATAGTCTGCTAGATGACAGAACAGTGGGTATGTCGAGTTCTCATCTGTTTTTTGGTTGGTTTGTTTCCTCCTCCCCAAAACACTCAATTTCTACCAAAATAATCTTATCTCCCTCCTGGGCAATGCTAACAGCTGTCATCCAGCATCATGTGCTTCTGCCTTCACTGGATCACTTACACACTCCACACCACTTTCCCCAGGTCTGTCACAGTTACTAAAGCCTCATAACAATCTGCTTGATATTTAATCCCATCTGTCATCAGATCCTGTTTAAACATCAAGAATTACCACTTTAAGACAACTACTTCCTAAGACATGACAGTGTCCTGCCAGTGATCTCAAAGTGTTCTTCAAGAGAAGCTGAGCATCCCCAAGCCCCTTTTCTCTGTGTGACAACTGATACACAGTGAAACTGGAAGCCCAAACAAAGTAAGCAACCCAAGGCCAGGAGACACAAGAGACCTGGCCTTGACTTGTAACTATTACTATTATGCAAGAGCATTTCTCTGTTTCCATACAGCAGGATAATAGCACATAAAATCTGGAAACACCACAGGTCCAAGTTTGATTGCATGCACCAGTGAAAGGATGACACTCTCTTTGTACCCACCTAGGAGTTACATTAGCCACCACAAGCACTACCATTCTGCTAGAGAGTCTGTCCAAAGCCTGTGCTGGTGAAGCCCATTTGGGACCATGTCTCTGGGGCAGTGCAGAGGGCAGGTTGCTGACAAGGGTAACAGCACATTCTTTTGTAAGAGAGGATGCAAAACAAAAATTATTGGGAAACGACATTTGCTATTTTTCATTAAATGTACTGGAGCTGCCTTATGTGCTAAATGTTCTTACCCTGATGATCTTGCCAGCTAATTAAATAAGACTGATGAAGTATGATAGAAGCAATGTATTAGTACATCCAAGCTACAAATGGAAAATTGAGGCAAAGAGAGCATACATGTATATTACCTACATGAAACAGAGAGTGCATGAAGTTCTGTACACAACCAGTCCTGTTCCTTCAGAGCAAAACACTCCCTCCCTTTGAAACTCTGCACTAGAATGACACATCAGTGGTGTCCTCCTTGCCAAACTAATTACCTGCTTTGCAGCAGGCCAACAGATCGAGGAGCCCAGGATTACTGTTGGGTGAAACTGTTATCTGGTAAGTACCAAAAGCTGGGAAAGTTTTGCCAGAAATATAGTAGAAATTGTCCCAACAGAAATGCTGGCCTGGGGCCACTTTTGGAATTCAACTAGAATCAAGCCTTCTGGAAGGGCTTATTTATACTTGCATGAGACGATGACACCAAACACTGGGATACCACAAGAGAGCTGGTTCTCATGGAGTTTTCCATTCACATTTAGGACATTCAGACTGTCCAATGGTCCAAAGTCCTTTGAAGGAAATCCAACTCTGTACCTTTTGGGTTTCCTCCAGCAATCAGCTGGAGAAATAGGGAAAGCTCAAGTTACTACTCCAATTCCCTATACTCCAATCCAGATGAAAATGTCCCAACTATATACTGGAAAGATTAAGTCAGAGTCTGTGTATTGTAACTTCAGCCAAGGAAAGGAGTTCAGATTCATACTCGGCTGTTTAGTCCCTCCCTGCTTAAGTTGTATATTAATTACTATGCATACTTAAAATGCCAGGCATGTAAGTGTTGGATACTACTGCCATGAAATCCTTGGCATCCATACCACTGGCCATAAATCTTGTGAACAAATCCCTTGAGATTTAGCTCCTACTTCCAGTCAGACTGGAATTCCCACAGGACCATGTCTGTCAGGAGCTTGACATCAGAAATTGCAAATGGTTATGAAAATGGAAATATGGTTCATTGACTGTGTTTTGTTGTGGTTTTTTTATTCAGACTTCTCTAAGAGATTGAGGTCAAAGCTGCTTTGTAGGTCTGGGCATGTTCCTGCTCTATCCAAATCTGCTTGCCCTAAACGTGGCAAAAAGGCTGGATCCTACTTTAACTGACTTTGAAAGAAGGAAGATCAAGCCCAATAGTCACATTAAAAACCACAAAACATGTTAGATCTTTGGATTCTGGTCCACCGAGCCACATCCTAAATGAGACTCCATCCAGCTTCAATGATGTTTGGACAAGCTGAATCACAGTTTGATATTTAACCAAACTATGTGATGGTTCAACAGCAAAGCTCCTCTGATTGCAAGCAACACCTAGTTGCCAAGTTTTAAACAAAAGAGCGCTGTGCACAGTCCATCTAATGCCGAGATGGGATGGGACACAACCTGTTCCTCACCGTGCAGCCTCTTGCACTGCAACATCAGGCTCAAGAGATTTTTCCCTGTGGAGGGAATGACTCTCTTACCTACCAAAAGGTGGGGAAGAGGGTGGCACCAAGGCAGAAGAAAGATTTTGTGGAGTGAGTGTGGGGCAGGTTCAACCAGCTTGATGCTGAAAGACAGACAGAAGAACGACCAGCTGGCAAGCATGAGTAGGTGGGGAGAGTCATGTCATCCGTGTTTGCCAAAGGGGCAGAGAATAGCACATGTTCCTGGGTCTCCGTGGAAGGGGAAGTTCCCAGAAGCTCGCCTCATCTCTCTTTCTATTCTTAACCCTTCTCTGGCACCCTCACAAGTCTGGGTATTGGTAAAGGAGCAGAGAAACAGCTCAGCAAAGCCAGCCCTCCCAAGTCTGGCAGAGTCCAGCACTTTTTTCTCTCTCCAGCACCAGAAGGGCAATAGCTGAAACGGTTTTCCCAGCATGACGCCACATGGACCAGTCCCAAAATCCTTGTTTACAGAGAAACAGGCCACGGATGTAAACAATTCACAAGTGATTTCAGAGCAGGGTCTTTGCTTCGGCCCGAGCTGGGGGAAGTTCTCTCTAGTCCATCACCCAGATAATGCTCCAGTTGCCAGTCCCCAGCTTAGCATGCTATCTCACACATCACAACGACCAATCTGGTGTTTCAGAGAATGGAAGGACTCAGATAAATATTTACACGACCAAAGGAAGGTGCACTGGTTCCACTTTTTGCCTAGTCCACAGAGCATTGTTAAACTGAAGATGTTGAACTGTGCCCAGAAGTGTAAGAAAGCTTCTTTGTGAAGGTATATCCATCCCCCGAGTCTCAACTACTGTCTGTAGATTCCTAAAGGTCCGATTAAATGTGCTCATGTCTGAAAAGTCATTCTGGCAGCAGGGACCCCATTTCTCATCACGCTTGCTCCTCTGTTCCCTGGGGCAGCTTTTATCACACAAGCACAGCTCTTGCTAACCCTGCTTTGAGCAGGGGCAGGACTCGATGGACTCCAAAGGTCCCTGCCAACCCCAGCGACCCTCTGCTGCTATGAATCATTTCCAGGTACTGACTTGCATCAGTGCTAAGAGGGGTGCAAAGCCTCAGATCTGAGGCAAGAAATCCTAAAACCCATTTAAAATTCCCAGGCTAAGAAAGATTTTCAGAGCAACAGGCTTAAGAGGGATTTCCCCTCTCTTTGCTTTCCTCTGAATCATCCCCAGGTCACCACTGTGAGCTACCACCATGACAGGGCATTTGACTATGGGGGCTGGCACAGTCCATGCTCTACTCCAACTCACATAGAGGATGAGCTGTAAATCTGGAGCAGAGGCAAGAGGTCATCACTTTTTCCTAAATAGCAAGCCACGGTGATCAATGAAGCTAAGAAAAAGCCCTGGCAGGACCGAGGGGAAAACTTTGCCCTGCCTTGGAGGGTAATTTGTACAGGAGCCAGATTGGCCTTTGGGGGCTGTGATTTTTCAGTATCTGTGTTAATCTCAGTTTCTTTTTCAAACTAAATGGAAGTTTCCAGCATTTGTCAGTCCAGTTGGAAAACGTAAACTGATTCCTTGGTTGGTCTCTCCTAAAATGCTTGGAAGACTTCAGCTTCCTGCAAATTAGCTACCAAAGCTGGGAGGGACAGGAAGATGGGGATAGCAGATTGGGGCACTGTTGAAAAGATAAAAAATACAAAAGCCCTTTTCATCTCTAGACCCAGAGGAAGTTTACAACAGATCCTCTTCCTTCACAACAGATGGAAAGCAAGGAAAAGCTGGCAGTGCATTGAAGAGGGCCAAGCAAGGCTCTGGAAGAGCAAGAAGGGGACCCATTCCTCCCTCTCCCTCTGCACACTGCCCAGCCTCACCAAACCTAAGAAAGGAGCAGGAGACCAACAAACAAGATATCTGTGGACACAAAAAATACATCAGAGGGGGCTGGAAGCATTGGAAGATAGAAGTAGAAAGGTAGGCAGAGGATAGATTAAATAGTGACCTCCCTTTCTGTCCCAAAACAAGTCATGGGCAGCCCAGCACAGCTGTGCAAAGGAGCAGGCTAGGTCTGGTGTGCCTGTCCTCCTACTTCTTGGGGGTGAGAGTGGTTGAGAGGAAGAAAAAAACAAGGTACTGAGGAGGGTACAATTCTCTCTAGGTTCACACGTAGCAACAGTGCAAGTTTCCATAGCAACACCAGAATTATTTTTAGCCTTAGTCATATTTTAATAGTAGCAACCCAACATGGAGCTGGGGTGGAGGGCTGCATCTCACCCCTCTACTGCTTTTTCCTTTCCTCAGGGTGATGCAGAAGCACACTCTGACAACTGTGCAAGTGCATGTACACAAACTCACCATGCCTACAAATAAAGTTGAAAGGGGAGGGCGTCAGGCAGAAAAGCCCTTTTTTTTCCCCCCCATGAAGCACCTTTGTTGATGTCCCTTCAGTGAGGGCTCCAAGCCCTGGTGAGCTGCAGTCCCCAGTGACAGCAGGGCCAGTCAGCCCGCCCACTGAGGACATTTTCAGGGTGTTATCACACCTTCTTTCAGTCTTGATTCATTCTATAAACATAGAGGAGAGAAGAGAGGAGCCACGTGTCCTTTCTGCCGCAGTGTGCCATGGCAGCAGCACCAGGGCTGAGTGATGGATGTGATAGATGGGTTGACTTCAGAGGGGTGCTTCTCCATCACACTAGCTGCAGGCATTTGTGGCAGGAGGGGAGAGGGAAGATCCTAGGCACAGGAGGGTGCACAGTGAAAGAAATGGTGCAGAGCATTTTCCCTAGAACCGGAGCCATGGGGAAAAAATGCCCATGACATTGAAGTGCCCTGGCATGAAGCATTAGAAAGGGGGGACAATAGGATCCAGCACAACCTGTAGCTAATATCTTTGATAGTGCAGATATACAGGAGACCAATCAGATACAGGTTTTTAGATATATAAATGAGCAAAGATCTCCAGGATGCCAGTCCCCATGGCTGTCATCAGGTGGCCAATTCCTTAGGCAAGTTTGGAAATTCTCTTTCTTGTTCTACAAGACCCAACACAGCACAAACAACAGCCTTGCTTAACTGTTACAGAGGCAAGCAACAAACAGAGCAGATCCATGACAGTCTTGGCCAAGCAAAAGCAGGAATACAAATTATAACATCTCCTAAGTATCTGTTATCCACCCACACACCCACAGACAGTTCCTACTGCCATTCAGAACAACCCAAATAATCAGCAATAAAAACGTGTGCCATGATAATTAACAATTTCCCTTGCACACAGTTCCCTTAATGCAAAGAAAAGCAGTTGGTCCTTAATAATTCACACTGCCACTGAACTGCAAGAAGTTTTTCATGGGATTTAGTCCCCCCCCTTCTAGCAATACATGCACAGCCACAAGAAACAAGGCAAATGACTCAAGCGTCCAGCTATGGGAATGGAGTAGGAGTGGTCCTGCTAGGATATGACCAGTAAAAGTCCTTAAGTCTTAGTTTTCTGACCCAAGGAACATTCCCACAAGCTGGGTGGCAATAAGAAGGGATGGGAGAAAAGGCAAGTAGGATGACAAAATTATTTCATCCCTGTCAGGGACCACAAGAATTAACCCACGTAATAATTCCCACCATGATGCTGAGAGTGCTAACACTACAATGAGCAGTGAGTGTCTGCACATGCCCCCAAAACATCTTGATCACTTCAAGACATCTGTTTGACCTGGGGCCTCCAGGCAGGACCTGCTGAGCTGCTTCAGGGAGCTGAAAGCACAGGGGTACAAGGGACTGGCTGATGTCTGCAGCACTGCCCTTCTGGGAGCTGTGCTGGGTTGGCTGGACAGCAGCTGCCCACAGTCAAGCCAAAAGAAGGGAACAGTATCTTTCCCTCTCTGTGGACCTTGACATACCTTATATTTACCACAGAAGTATTTTATTACCCTGTCACTTCCAAAGGAAGACAAGCCTAGGCTGCCCTCCAGACTGGGAGCAGATAGGATGGTTCCCAGGCTGCCTCCTGGCAGTGCAATAACATCCTTTATGAAAACAGGTGCTGAAGAGGCAGCAGTCCATGGGCTTCCCGTCCTCCTGGCTGGCTGCCTCCTCCTACTGCCAGCCAGTGACTTTTGCTTCATGGTCAATCGATTCCCAGGAAAAAAAGAGAAAATCACCTACTATACAGTATCTTACATATCTAGCAGGATCAACTAAAGTGAATACCTCCACTAACAACATTTAAGAATACACAAACTAAACCAGGTTTTAAACTAGCATCAAGGGAAGCAAATTCTGATCACATCCATGGAAAACAATCCCTGTCTCCGATCCCAAGACGACTCAATTCTGCTGGCTCCCAAACCCACACCAAACAAGAGCCACAGTGGAGCCATGATCAGAAGAGCAGGGAACCAGTCCTGGGAACAGCCACATCAACCATTTGGGCCAGGAAGCAAAATTTCCATCTTTATTTACCCTGCTGAATACGATGTTTGCCACACCATCTACAGCATTGCATTCAAATGGCCACCTTGCTAGCTAGTCAGATGGGACCACCACTTATGGTCCCCAACACCACTAACAAATGTGATTGGTATCTCATCCAGAGGAACAGAATACCCAGAATGACTGGAGACGTTTTTTGCTCACAGGCTTATGCTATCTGTGGATCCCCTGCACATCCTAGAGCAGACAGCATGTACAAATGCCCCTGGGAAAAGGCCAAGCTTGTGTTGCGAGTTAATTGCCTGTATCCACAGCATCCAAAAAACCACAGAAGCTCCTTAGAGACAAGCCTGCTGCCTTCTGAAATTACTGAAGCTGTTTTACCACTTCAGTAAGTACTCGGTGTGTTCCCCCCCAAAAAAAAAAAACAGGAGGTTGATTAAAACAATTTGCTCTTCAGCCTTCGTCCATCTGCTAAAACACACTGATCTTTCCCCAGGAACGCTTCGGCACAAGCCAAGTCAACAGAGAAGACGGGAAAAGCTCAGATAATTGGCCTGTCACTGCCATAAGGGAACTGTGTGAGCTAAGAGAGAAAGGAAAAAAAAAAAGGGGGCCTTGTGGCTGTCTGCCAGGAGGGCTGTCATACCTACAGGTGAGCTAATATTAGACTCTGGGAATGGAGTCAGAAGCAGCAGCTCAGTCTGCTCCAGCACCGGCCCCCAGCGCCCAGCCCCGCGCCTCGCTTCGTGCTGCGAGGGTGGCATCCTGCAGCTATTTTCAGAATGTGACCATGAAAACCAGAAAGACCTGTGATGTCCCAGCTGAGTGGCAGTCAGCAGAGCTGCTGTCATCACCGTTTGAAATCCCCAGCACCTGCCACCTCTGGATTTGGCATCCCTCACCCAGGCTCCCTACCCTGATGATAATACCTGCTTTTCTGACTGTATTTCAACATCTACCTGACACTGAGGTGTGTAAAACCCCATGACAAAGCAAACTTCAGCGGGGCCCAGAGAGTTTAAGGAGGCTTATGGTATGGAAGGCAGGGATCACTACCTTTGAGCGTTATTCGTCACCGTGGCTCTGGCTGCTGGTCTCAAATCTCAGCATAGCAAGAGACAGACCAGACCTCATCAGTGTTTGGCAAGCCATAGAGAAAGAAACCATTGGAGAAAGACCAGGCTTCCTGGTATTTTCCTCTTCTCTTTCCTTCATCTCCTTAGGTCACCTGGGCTGTGCAAGAAAAGAAATCTGGAATTTTTTTCCATGTTAGCCCAGGACAGGAAGGAGTTTCTGGGAGAGGCTGCAGATGCACAGGACTGCAGTGATGCTGTGCCAGCACCCCACAGCTCTTGCTGCACGTTCATGCTTGGGGTTAGTGTTGCAGTGTTTTTTTCATTGTTCTAAGTAGTCACAAGCTTTTTAAAGTCATGTTTTTCAAGCCATTTGAAAAGTATTTAATTTTAAGGCTTGAAGAACAATGTACTACTTAAGTTAAACTACTTAAGTTAAAGGCTTACTCCAGTGTCTGGTGCTTAATAGAAATTAGTCTAGACTAAGGTCAAAAAGATACTCCTCACTTTCAGCCTGGCAGCTGAGCCAGGGGAATGTCACTGAGCTGCCTGGGATTTCCAGGTAAGGAGAAATACCCTGTCTGAGGAGTGTTATGGAGCACTACCCACATAATCTGATTAATAGCAATTGTTTATTTTAGCAACAAGTGTGTTTATGCCCTGGAGCACCTGTCCCAACATCCAGCTCTTGCTATTTGGAGTTTAGCAGAGGCTGAGTTTCCCTGGTGTAGACTCCAGGCAAAGATCAGGGCTGCGTTTCTGGGACTGGCTCTGAGCTACAGAAATGACAAGGGAAAGGCTTTTCATGGCCAAAGCTGTCCCAGGGGGAAGGCAGCAGAGCACTTGATGGGGCTGGGAGCAACAGACTGAGAACAACTTCCCATCTCAAAGACATCACTTTGGAGGGTTTGGAAGATCTTTGCAAGGTTACAGCTGAGCTGGTAAGTCAGAAAGAAGAAAATTATTCAGGGCAAGCTGGCAGCATGATTATTCTCTTAAGATGTGCTTTTTTCTGGAGGGGGGGAGGACACTATACATGCTGGCCTGATCTGCTACTTGTGGGAAGAACATGGAAGTACTGCATTGACTGGCACTTTTTTTTTTACTCTAGGACTCAGCAAGTATGTTAACCAAAGAAATTAGTCTCTTTTGTTCTTTATTCAGTCCTCAATTATTTTACACACACTTAGCCTAAGGAGCTTTCTCATGAGCCTGACAAAATAAAAGCAATATTCTAAAATGAAAATCTGGCTCTTGCTCAAACCAGGTAGGAGATCCCATGGGCTGCAAGGTGTCTGACTAAAAATGAGCCACTACCTCATAAAAACCCAAATTCAGCATAAGCTCCCCATTCTCCTGTCCTGCCCCAGAGAACAGAGGGCAAAAAAAGTGAGAAACATCATGCATCTCCAGACAGCTCTGCTCTCCCATGCATCATTTCCATGGGGATGCCATGCTGGGCTGATGAAGCACAGCATGCCTGGCCTGCCCTCACTTACAGTACACTTCACTCTTCCCCAGGGAAATACAGGATTTTTTAATTAAGCATTAAAGTGATTCAATTATAAGGAATGTTCTCTTGTTGAGCTAAAACCCACCCTAGACAAGAATACAGCAAGACTTTGCTGTAATACAGCAAGATGTTTTGCTGTCTGGTGGGTCAAGAAACATCACATCTAAGAAATGGGAATTTTTTTTTCCTCTCATGGAAAGCACAGAATTGTGTTCTCTGCAAGTGCAAAAGCAGCAGAAAAACAAGAGGAAACAATACAGAGAAAAAATGAGAGACTTAGGCTTCCTCAGCTGTAGAAGAGGGCCCAAGCAGAAGCACACACCCAAGAATTTCAGCCTGCTGGAGCTGCTGCCCCAGTACCTTCCAGTCTGGCATGGGCAGCAAGAGGTTGAGTTTTGAGTGACTAAACAGGATTGGTTGTGAGGACTGTGTTGGCAAAAGCAATCTCAAAACCCTTGACAAAACTTGGCAATTGGCACATCAAGCCACTATGACTGACAGCTGTCAAGCCAGCACAGCCTAGTGTCAGCTCTGCCAGGCAGCTGAAGTGAAAAGTATTCCCTGTCCCATGAAAAGCACATAATTAATTTTGTCTTGCAAACAAGAAGTCCTCCTTCCTGCTGGGCTGTTTTCTCTGACACGCACCAGCTCTTTGGTGGCTGCAGCCTGAAGGCTGGGCAAGAGCTGGGGGACATAAATGAACCTCTTTCAAGGGTCTCCTCTGGACGTGGGAGATTGTTGCTTGGAGCCAGAGTTGGACACAAAGCCACTTCCAGATGAGCAGCCACCAGCAGGGATGGGTGTCACCTGCTCCCTGCCAAGCAGTGATGAAGGAACACTGCTGCAGTGAGGAGCTGCACTCCACAGGAGAGCACTGTGAACACTTTGGTGCTGTCAGCATCCTGTGATCAATGAGTATACATGGACTTGCTTTTGCATGCCAGCCAGCTGCCCTTGGGAGACCTTGGCCTTCCCAGCAGCCATGGCTGGATACAGCAAACTCCAACCAAGAGCCAGCACCACAACAAATGCCCTTCCCAAACTCTTCCTCCAGTGAAGCTCAATGAAAAACATCATTGTTTTTCACTTTTCTGAACTATTTTGGGGAAATGACTTTCTGTCCTAGGAGGTGGGTTGATGTAGAATGTCCCACAGTCCCACAGCCTCAAGGCAACCACTCTGATGGGAGCAGAGGGCAGAGGACTGTGAAACAAATGTAGGTGACCTTCCATGACCCAGATAATTTGTGCCCTACTTAAGTTAATCCCTGGAAATCCTGGACCATAACCTCAGGACCTGCCTCCAGCACACTATGCTAAAATTAAACCAAATGTTTTCCAATGAGGTTTGCAGACTTCAGACATGTATTTTTCTTCCTCAGAAGCTTTGCAATTTAACTGTTTCCAGTCCAGAAAGGTGAGCTATAGATGGAGCTGGGCAAGGATACAAGAACCCTCTCTGTAGGAGCAGGGGTTTGTGGCACCACCAGTGTTGCCCAGTTGAAGTCCAAGAGCTAAAAGCCTCACCACCTGCAAATGGAGATGTGATCCTCATCTTCAAAAAGCATCTTATGGACCCAAAAAGAAAGTGTGAAGTAAAATTACTATTGAAAAAGTTGATGACAGAAGAGACTACAAGACTGTCACTTGGGAATTAGCACTTCATCTACTTTTCTTTGTGCCCATATAACTTGCAGCTCCTAGTTTGTGCCTTTGTGTCCCCTTGGCAAGGACAGAGACAGTTTTCTTATCCAGCTGGAGAAAATCTGATGACCAAGAAGCACCTGTTCTCTTACCCCTGCCAGGAAGCAGATGCCATGTTCTCAAGCAGGAAGGTGCAGCCTCAAAGGGATGAACCATATGAAATGAGTAGTTAGACAAGGCACAATTTGGCACAGGTTCAGCTGACCTAAATTCTGCCTGATTTCCCAGCCTGGAGAGGTCCGTGGGAAGACCCACAGCTTTCAGCAGCATCAGCTTGCCAATAGCAAGCATCAGACAAAGGTGGAAATTAGGGCATCTGAATCTGGGCCAGTGCTCTTCAGCCCTGAGATCCCATCCATTGTTGCAGTTCTGTCCCTGCTGCTGGGATGGGAGGCCAGCAGCCCAGCCATTTGCCATCCCAAGGATTCAAGCTGGATACTATTTTGCTTCTAGTACTGGATTGACAGCAAGAAATCGAGAGGTGCAAGACCAATCTTGGTGGAGGAGAAGATAGAAGGGAAAGGGAGGCCATCAGCCCCAGGAAAATTACACCAAAAATTTGGTGAAGACTGAAACCTTGTTCACTCACATTTCATTAATTAATCTCCTACTATGGTGTTCAATCCAGGCTGTGGTCCCAGCTGCAAAGCTGTGCACATCCCCAGTTCCTGCAGTTGTGCATGTGCATCAGTGCATGTGCAAACATGCAGCAAAGGTAGAGTGAGGAGAGGTGATCAGTCAGCCAGCACAAGGTGTGCATCGCTCACGCTGGCTTGGCGGCTGTGTCATCTCTCTCTGTGCATTATGAAGCCAGGCCAGCATGTAATGGAGACTTGGAACTTCAGCTAAAAATCAGGAACTGCAATTCACAAGCAAACACTATTTCCCCACTCATTATTCATCCATTTCAAGGACTGCATGTTACTTTTCCTGCCGCTTTGCTGCATTTCAATCATTTGCAGTAAAGCAAATCAATCATTTACACAACTTACTATTTGGGTCAACCTACACACAGCTAAAAAAGACACAGCCTCTCCTTGAATGAGGAGAGTGCCTTACTCGAGTGAGGCTGACAAGAACAGGATCTCTTTGGCTCATCTCCTGCCACTCACTGACAGCAACTTAGAAAGGGCTGTTTGACAGCTATTTCCTCTTTACATTCTTATGCTGCCTGACTGTAAAACTGCCAGTGCAGAAACAAATCCGTTCAGAAAAAGACAATCAACCATTTGAATCAGGTGCCTCTCAATTCACCATCTGAGATTTTGAATAATATTTGAGTAAAAGCAGGGAAGATCACAGGCTCCACAGCACCCTTGCAGGACAGGTCATGCCTCCTGGGCATCCTTCCCAGGGATGCTGCAACTTCTGAACATACTGCATGGCCATGATATTTCTCCTGCTTGATGGGTACTGGCAGCACCAGAAAGCCTTGTGGATGGTTTGCACAGGTTGTTTTGGGTCGTGCTTGACTCTTTGGGTCAACTGCTCAGAGCATTTTCAGCCCAGGGCTCAGTTACTTGTTGGCAGCTGATTTTTGGAGCCTGACACATACTCCACTGGTGCATCTCCTTGCGACAGAGTCTTTCTGGTGCTTTATTATTCCTGAGATCTCACCTCTTGCAATCATTTACTCAGGCACTAAGCCACTCTGCTGCTGAGCTGCCAGAGGATTTACTTATGCATGTCTTCTCCTTGGAACAGTCCCAAAATCCATGTCAGTCATGATCACACTCAAATTTCACATCAGGCAGTTTTCCTCACCTGCCTGGAAATGTTATTATTTTAGCCTGCTGCCACAAAGAGACAGATTGGTATATTAGATTAAGCTGTTTAAAAGATCCTGTCCTCCTTTTCAAATCTAACTCACTGCAGGCCACACACACACCCCCTCAAGATGCCTGAACTGCTGGTGCAGGTCATAGGTGTAAATGCCACATCCTCTACAGGTTGCACCTAGAGAAATCTAGGACTGCATGTAAAAACTTAGCCCAAGTTGCAATGTTTCAACAAGGAGAAAATTACAACAAGGGACAGAGACAGCTTAGTTGACCAGGAAGAACAAAAACCAAGGATTAGATGGGAGGAGAGGAAGCCCTGCAAGAAGCCAGCCAGCTAACAGACATGCTGCCAAAGGAGAGCGTGCACGGTTTGAGCGCAGATAAGATGAAGCACGAACAGGACTTGAGAAGCTGGTCTGTTCTAACACAAATGAGATAGAGGTGAGCAAGAAAACCCTTCCTAGTGTGCAAGGAATATTCTTCATTGTATTTCTGGCTGTGCCTCTACAGCCCAGCATGTACTTAATTACTTACATGTACTAATGAACACATGCTCCCCACTGGAGGGAGAGTGTCCTCCAGCAAAGCCACCAGGACACAAGAGCCTTTACTGCTTTTTTTTTTTTTTATGGTACAAGCAGCTTTATCAGACATCTCTCTATCTATAGCTGCAGAGGTTGTCAGATTAATGCTAGCCCTTTTCAAAAATCCGCCCACTGTATTTTCCTCTTAGAGGCTTGTGTGTCTGCACATCTTCAGTGTGGCTGTGAGTTCACATCCCTGAAACATGAGCTGCAAAGGGGAGAGATGTTGCAGACCTGACCACACCACTGGCACCCTGTTACCTACAGGTATCAGCATGAGGGAGAGGGCGGGGACCTTCACTTTGGCTCTCGTGTCTCATCTCAGTGTTGCCAGAAAATTTCTTGGAGGTCTGGAAAGAATCAATGGGGATGAGGTGAACAACAGGAGACAGCAATGAGGAGGAGAAAGTACACTTAAAACACATGCACAGAAGGGAGATAGAAGAGAGCAGGGGACACTTTTCTCACTCGCTTAACCTCAAGACAGAGAGTCAGGCTAGAGAGATTTAATATTCAATCTTCTTCTTTGCCCTTTTCAATGAAAATATTCTGGTTTGCTTCTGACAGTTTCCTCATCAGAGCACAGAGAATCAAGAGAACAGCCATACCAGCTTGTCTTCCCTTCTCAGGAAAAGCACTCAGGGATGAAAACCTTTAAGATATGCACATTTTCAGACTTCATTTATATGCTGCAAAGAAGGGCACAAGGGTCAGTGCCTCTACTTTTTCCCCAGCCACCTTCATCATGAAGCAGGCAGCATGCTGTAGGGTTCAATCCCAACTCTTGCATTTGCTAGAGGAAAAACAACTGATTTATGGGACTGTAGTGTTGCTTCTAGGCCAAACACAACCAGAGCCTCAGCACTGAAATGCCTCATGAAGCATTAGCCTGGCCTTCTTTTCTGCTGGCCTTCTGTTTATGCAGGCAGGAGGCACTTCCTCTGCTTTGCTTGGCAGCATCTTGGGAATGCTAAGTCAGGCAGATTGCCTTTCAGGCATGGGAAGATCACAGTTGAAACCATAAATAGTTTGTGTATCTTCATCCGCTGCTCACACGGAGCTTATCAGCACATAAACAAGATGAGAGAAAGCGCGACACGTCGCGCAGGCCCCAGGGAGCCCTGCAGGAGCTGCACGAGCCCGCCTGGAACCTGGACCCCCGGCTGCTGCCTCAGAGGGAGGCTCAGCACAAGGCACAAGCCCTGCAAACCAAAGCTGTAGGACACAGCAAGGAGGGGCCCATCTCTCCAGGTCCAGCAAAAGCACTGATACCTCCACTAGTATGGGAATGGCTTTGCAAAGGACAGTGCTGGTTAGACCCAAAGGGATGACTTGATTTCCTGAGAACTTTTGTGCATTTGATGCATCCATGTTCCTTGCCAGCATGGAAAGCCTGGAGAGCCTAAACAAAATCCAAGAGCATTCATGCGTGTGCACTGTTTCTAGAGGCACTTATTATCCTCAAATCCAGGCAAAAGACAAGGCTATTTTTGACTCCTTGAATAGCAAATGATTACCCATGTCTTCCCTCCTGCTGACAGCTCATCCTAGTTTTCTGCATATATGGTACATGGTATATCACCCATCTCCCATGTCATCTGCTCAGCCTCAGTTAAGCTAGTGGTATCCCAGTTCACTACAAGCCAAGCATTTACCAATGGACTGTTTCTCTGCTGCAGTGAGAGCTTCTAACCTTAGGAGATTTTTAAAGGCTCCTAAGAGAAGTTTCATGTTGAGAGGGATCCAGTGGTTTTCCCAAGAGTGGTGGTGAGGAGGAGGTGACAGATTAACAGAACAGATTACAGAGAGCACACAGAGGCTGGATGCTGCAGAAGCAGAGTCAAGGGAGTCACCAGAGGCAGGAAATTACCTTCCTCAAAGTGTTTTTCTGCCTCTTTCCCTGGTCTCATCCACCAGCTCCTCGCATCTCAGGCCGCAGTTCTCAGACCCTTCCCTGGTCTTGCATGTGGCTCCTCCAAATACTCCCAGCTCTTTCCTCAAAACATTTCTCACCAACATCCTTTTCCACTTCAGAAGGCATTAGGAAAACATATGAGTGAAAGCAGAGAAACCAAGTCTAAACAAAACCCAGGGCACTGCAATCTGAACTTGAGATCACTGACGTTTTGCCATTAGTCTTTCCAGCCTCCACCCTTTCAGCTGAATACTTCCATTTCAGCTGCAAACTTTGGGGCAACAACCTCTTTTTTTATTCTGCTTTTGATGCATTCTTTGGGAAGTGATTAAAATCCGATGTGGGCAGGAACACAAACATTCTGGAGTACACAAAAGCCCAACACCTCCATACTCCATAGGCGACTTTGTGAATGGTTGCATATGAAAAGCCAGGAGCAAGATCTTGAGCTGAGCAACTGGCTAACTTGGGGCATGGCAGCTCACACACACCATCTGGAGCAAATCATAACAGTTTGGAGCTGAAATGTGCCAACTGGCAGAAGCTCAGGCCCAGCCCTGAAAGCCACGAGTGCAGCTCTGTCAGTGAAGACCAGGCAGTCAGGGGAACTCCCTTGGCTTGAGCTGGATACTCTTGGAAAATGGATCTGCAGCACCAGGGAGCCAGGGGGGCTGTCCACATGCTCCATTCCAAACCCCAGCAAAGGCTGGTCAGCTCAAAGGTTCCAGCCAACACTGTCATTTCACCTCCTGTCAAGGAACCACCTCCTATCTTTTGCTAAGCAGTTGTTTGAAAGCTAATGTGAAGTGCCAAGGCTCCTCTGCTTAAGTAGCAGGCAAAAGGGTTTCCAAATTGTCTCCTGGAAGCTTGTCTTAATGCCACAGGGACATACTTCATAGACTAGAAATATGCACAAGAAACTCTCACAAGTCCTTCCTTACTCATAAGCAGTCCCAGTGTCATGCCTTCAGTGGCCTGAAGGAGTAGAATAAGGGGAGATGAGCCCACATGGCATGGACAGAGCAACCTGGTTTAAGTGCTGCCTAAGTCTATAGGTTTTGCACTGTAAAAGCAAAATGAATCATGTATGTGTCTGTCTGCCCTGTAAAGCCCAGAAGAGCAGTGCTGTCACTCAGGGAGGCCTCCCTATTCCCACCTGTGCAAACCAAACCCTGGCCCTATTAACGTGCAACCACATCCCCACCACCACCACGAGTTCCACAGTCTGTCACTTCAACCAGTCAACTCCTCTCTCTCCATCTCCCCATGTCCATCAGCTCCCTCCCTCTCACCCAATGCCCCTGCACCAGCTCATCTCTCTCTGTTCTGATTTACAATATTCTCTGCCACCACTCTTCCCCTATTCTTTTTTCCTGGCACTTGAACAAAACACCTCAGTGTTGACTTGTAACATTTTTTGGTTTATCCCTTCCTAGGAGGACTGCCAGTCATGTCACACTGACCCACATCATGCAGTAATTTCTGTCAGCCAGAAGTACCCTTTACAAGAAACCAACGCTATTTTCCCCTGCAGTCTCAAAACTGATGGGAGCCCAGGTTTCTTCCTGGATGATATCAGTTTTATGAGTTAGTTACACAATCTTCTTTTCATGTCAGATGGGAAAAGAAAAAGAAAAAGGAAAAGGAAAAAAAAAAACAACAAAAACAAAAACACAGAAGAGAGATATTCTAATAATTAAGTAGCAAAAAAATCTCTAGCCCACAGTGAAGCTGCTCTTCCCACAGTGGGACTGCACCAGCTCTCCCCTGTGTGCTACAAAGGGTGACCAAGCACTAGCAAGTGCAACGTGGACCCGTTCCATATCTCAACATGACAAATTATGCCCTTAACGAGGGGTCCAGAAGACAGTGGTGAACTTGTGACATGCCAGATCTTAGCCAGCTTTGACAGGACAATAGAAAAATTAATAAATAGGAAAGCAGAGTCCCTGGACTGCTTTCAGTGGGTTAGAAAGCAACAGATTTTGAGTGACCTGGCCCGACAGAGAGAGGAAGACTGGATCAAGGAGGAGCTTTAGAAGGACTTGATAGAAGAAGACAGCTTGGTCTTCTGATACAGCTCCAGCCTCAGCCAAAGCTGGAATAGCCAAAGCTGTGTGGAGCATCTGCCTTTAGTGCTCTGTGGTGGGAAGGATGCTTGGGAAGTCCATTTCAGATACATGGTGGCATCAGAAGGTTGTTTCTTTGTATTGCTTTTGTAACAGTCAGAAACACACACCACTACTCCAAAAACCTCATCCTAAACAAAAGGATGCATCCATTCTAATTCCCCTGCAAAGGCTCACACAGGCTTTTAGTTTTCCCAGGGAAGCTACAAGCCTAGTGCCTCTGTCTACATCATTTTTGCCTTTAAAGCCAAGATACCAGGAAGCATTTGAATCCAGATCTCTTAGAAAGAAAAAATAAAATTAATAAACATCTATAAAAATCCAAGCCAAAATACATCCCACACAGAGGGTATTTTCAAGATTTAATTTCTGGTACTTAGAGAAAACTGCCCTGCCCAGTTAACAAAGGGGAGGGTTCCCAGGGGGAACAAAGCACCTAATCTTACAAATTAAAAGAAAGAAGGGAAGAAAAAAAAAAAAAAAAAGAACAGGTCCTAAATTTATCCTACACATTAGGTTCAATTTGTCCTACGCATTAGGTTCAATTTGACATCCAGGAAAATCTCAAACACCCCAAACCAAGTGTATTAAAGTATTTATCCCTGCCATGGCAACAAAGAAAAAGCTGTGAAACACCTACAGTCTGAGGCACACCCACTAGCTGGGACCAAGCACCAGGACTGTGATGAATTCAGTCATTCTGAGTAAGTGAATTAATGTGCTGGGGATGTCATAGTGAGGTGGTCTAAATCTGCAGAGTTAAACACACGCTGCAATACATCTTGTGTTCACCTCCACATTAAATTAGAAGCCAATAATTCTTGATCTATGGCCTTGTATTCAATTTGCTCAGTTAATTTTGTAGCTTAAAAGGCTATTGAATACCTCAGGGAAAGCAAACTACACAGACAAATAAAATCTCATCAGATCCTCTGCCCGCTGGCTGCAACTGAAGCATTAACACAGCCAGTTCAGCTATTCCCACTGAGAAGTAAGCTCAGAGCAGGTTAACCAAGCAAAGAGCTCTGTTGCACACAACCCCCCAGCCAAAACTAAACAGCTTTGCTCTTTTTTTCTCATCTACCTCACCTTTGTGCTAAGCAGCATCCTCCTCCTAAGGGAAGGTGGGAAATACTTGCTGCAGAGACAGGATTACACAGTTTGACACCTCCCCTGCTGCGCTTCTGGGCAACAAAAAAGCTGCTCAGCATGAGTGATCTCCAGCACCCTGTGTAGACATCTGGCACAGAGGTTTCCATGACACACTCTTATTGTACCAGCCATTCCAGCAGCGAGCTGGGCACCTACAGCTTAGCACAGCTAGACCTCCACCACTTCCCTATGATCATCCACAGTTGCTTCCATAGCAAGAAACTAGCCCAGTTCTTGTGAGTCCACATGAGAGCTTTGCCTACGGGGCCACCATTTCTCTTCAGGAAATGCTAGGCATATTTTCCAACTAAGTAAACTTGAACCCTTAGCACGAAGGAAAGAGACAGAGGCAGCTCCCACCGGGTTTGGGGTGAATTCTTGGCAGGGGGTGCGTTTCTCATCACCAGTGCAGCCACAGCTAATGTTTCCTTTAGTGAGTTATCTTTACAGCCAGGAAGTGGGCCTTTCCATCTGGACAGTGTCAGTCTCTTGGCTGATTCTGCCTAAATGTTAACAAATCTCTGCTGCTGCCTTTATTTCCCCTCCTCAGGGATACTTGGAATTTTTATTTTTCTTCGGAACCACTGGAGAATACATATTTCACACAGAGTCCTGTGATCCTGTAGAAGGACTAATAGAGAAAGAAAATCACACTGGGTCTCAGGGTTATCTGTTTGGCCTAAAAAAAAAAAAAAAAAAGGCAGAATGCAAAACACAGAGACAGATGTTGCACAAGTAACTTGCAGGGCCCTAGGGGATGAAAGACTCTTTATCAAGTGGATTTCAGAGAGAAATCCCACAAGAGAAAACAGACATAATTAGATATAAACATATTTGCACAAACAATGTGAAGGTCCTGTTCTGAATGGGTGTTTATGCAGTTCACAGAAAGCGAGATGGAGAGAGGCTTATGGGCAAGAATGAGAGCCATGGCTGAGCTATCTTGAGAGAGTACAAGCCATGTCATCCTGAGAGGATCTCAGGCAGATCTCACCCTTCTGCTTTATGTGCAGGTGGCACAGAGGAGCCACCGTGGCATGAACAAGCCTCTGGGCCCTGCCCAGCCTCAGTCAATACTGCCCATCATTTCCTGCATGGAGACAGCCAAGTGAAGCACTGCAGGGCTCAGGCAGAGACAATGTCTCTCCCTATCACCACTCACACAACTCAGAGACAGGAATATCTTCTCCACAAACAGTGGACCATTCTCTAGGGACTTTGCTTGGTCTCATCACAAGTGTGTAAGCACGGGGACACCCAAAGCCTTCCTTAGGTCAGGCACTTTAGATCTCCTGTGGCAAGAAAAGTTCATCCCATTTTACCCCACTGCAGTTTTCAACACCCATTCTCTTCAATATAGGTACAGATCCAGAAGAGCAGAGATGGAATCACACGTGCATCGTGGTGCCCCTGGCAGGGCTGGGGCAGCAGGAGGGGTGCCCTTAGGACCATGCTGCTGGCAGCACCACAGCTCCTTTGGGTTTGGGAGGAGAAGCAGCTGTGCTTGAAGGGTACAAGTGATCACACTCATTAAGAATGTGCAAACTGCCTTCACTGTCAGCCACAACTCAGCTCCTTCAGAGCAGGGAACTGAGTATTTACACCCACAGCCCATCACTGCAGCTATTTCTTCTGCATCCTTGAGGAACTGAGGTGCTAACTCAGGAGGTCACACAAAGGCAGAAAAGCCAAACTGTTTTTAAAAGCTGAGAAAAAAATAGCCTTTGCCATGAGCATCTGTGAGAAGTAATCATCTCCCCCACATTAGCTGTCATTTAGCCACGTTATTCTCATCATCCTCCTCTTAATTATTCCATCCCTGCTGCTTCCTTCCACTGGTGTCCCGCAATATTCAGGAGAAGCTCCACCCCTCACCTCTGCTAAGACAAGTGGAGACAGCAAATCTCCAAATAGAGGTTTAGCAGGGCTGCAAAGTACCCTCAGGCTACAAGGCAGTCAAAGACCATGAGGCCTCTTTTCCCTCTTTCCTGCTCTGCCCATGTATTTTAAAACTGAGCTGTGTGAATCAGTAGTGCTCTGCTCTGGCTTCTCCAAACAGGGCCAAGGAGAGGACCAATTTTTAAATACTGTCCTTTCAGAGTGACCCAAAACCACTTATTTTCTCGTCCTTGATGGAATGAAAAATGTGAACTGTTAACCTGGCTCAGCTACAACATTTTGTTTGTCCCTGAGCAAAACACTTTGGGAACTTTGGCACAAGCAAGCAAAGGATTAGACTCCAAAGAATCAGACTCCTCCAGAACAGCTGCAGAAGTTTCTCTTTTATCTCCCAACCCAGTGGTTAAAGATGGTCCATAAAAACACATAGATGTTTCACACCAGGTGGAACTCTTCTGGGAAACCCTTCATGGGATCCCCTACCATGAGATCCCAATCCAAGCAGCTTTTACTCTGGGGGGCAAGGGAATATTTCTTGGGCAAAAGAGTAAGTTCCAAAAAATGCATTGTCCTCCATGCCACGGACAAGTCCTCAAACCTCTGCATGAGGTGAACATTACTCACTTCAACCCTTAGTTTTAGCCCAGCTGTCCCAATTCAAAACATTTTTAAGAAGTCAAGAAATGTCCATTGTCAGATCAAATCTGTGAAAAGTTTATTCATACAACAACTGCATCTTTTTCCAGGGAAAAATGACTCAATAGGGGCAAAATATCTATTTTTAAGTCAAGTTCATCTCCACAAAAAATATTCTGTTCAAGACAGGACCTTAAGAGGGCACGTAGTTGCTATGCAACTCCTGTCAGAGGATGGCAAGTCAGAGGGTACTTTCACAGAATCAGATCTTACGAAGCTGAACTAATACCATGAAGTGTTATTTTCACTGTTTCATGTTCTATTTAATAATTATAAAAATCTGGCAAATAAACCCAAATAATGAAGGGAGGGTGGTTCTTGGAGCAGATGAGCCAGGATGTTTAACTAGGGAAATTCTGTCTTCGTGGAGAAATATCGGTATTTTCACAAGATAAGAGCTGTGCCTTCTAAAGGAAAAAATACTAAACAGCCAAGAGGACTTTTTTTGCCAAGTTGGAGCACTTTACAAACCCTCTCTGAGCACAGGGCAGTCTGCACTGCTCACTCTCTGCCAGCCAGTGCAGCCCAGCACTTACAGATGCATAACCCTAAAAACATGTTCCTGTTGAACTGATGTTACTGCAAGTACTCTGGGTCATTTTTACCAGTGGAAGCTGCTGGCCCAGCCAGATTTCAGTGTCAAACATCAGATTCCCAGACACAGTCCAGTAGCAATGAAACTTTGGGGCATGGTGTGCTTTTATACCCTACTGGGTTTGCTTAGTAAAGTAGCCGCTGTCTTCCCTGTAGGGGAGGACACCCAGCAGTGGTGATTCCTCTGCCTGCATAGAGCCCTACCAAGTTTTTACAGACAACCTAGTCATGCCTCTCACTATCAAGGGAGGCTGCATTGCCTAAACCTGCTTATAGCTTCCCAGAGCTCTCGGGCAAGGTTACAGAAGGGTGCTTTACCCTGTACCTTCACCTAACAATCTCTCGGGGAACCCATAAAGATGGGCACAGAGACTCACAGGCAGCTGCTGATGGGAACTAGAGGTAACTAAAGAAGATTTGGGAAAGATAAGAGGAATATGTGTGTTTAAAAAAGTAAATAAATAAAAAATAAAGAGTCGATAGTGAGATGGCAGCGAGGTGCAACCCTTCAAATGCCTGAGAATCAGTCACTGGCATATATATATATGATTTATGCCAATTAGGTGGACAACACTCCTGGACTCCTCCTGGGCCATTCTGCACAAGCAATGATGGATGGACATTGGACAGTTATTGCTGAACAGTGGAAATGGGATCACTGAAGATCTCCAGTAATTGGGCACCTCATCCTTCTCTGGACACTGCTCCAAATCCAAGCTGCCCTGTAGGGCAAGGTCTTTCCACACAGATTACTCTCATTTCAGGGTCAAAACATATTTAGTCATTTCTGGGCATCTTTGTGGCATCTTTATGCTGATTTCAAGCTCTTAACCTTAACTGCCTTCCTCATTCCCTCCCATGAAGCAGAGATACCCCTCCTTTGTCATTTCAACAGTCAGACACAACAGGGCAGCTGTAGACATGACAGTTACTAGAAGGAATTCAGACAGATTTTGGGACAGGATGACCCATATTATTCAATATCCTGAAGCAACATAACTCCCCTCAGGAAAAGCTGTCAGGGAAGGAGAAAATAATGCCAGCTACAACTTTTTAGCTCTTCAAGAAACAAACCCACATTGATCCAAATGACAGTCTGTGAATAGATCAGTCACTAATGGGCAGTGAGAAAGTTGATAACAGGATGCAAAATGGCCCAAAATATGCAGAAACTTTGGGTATTATCAATTCATAAGACCCTGCAGTTGTGCTGTTTCTGCAGGTAGCAGGCAGGTGCTTTCAACCCAGAAAGGGGTTGCTCATCTGATGCAGGTACCCAGCCCATAGCTCAAACAGCCTGTGTCAGGAAAGGAGAGGTTCACTGGTTTCTAATCATCCTCCAGGACAGACTAATGCACTATTCCTAACAGTCCATCACGATGGAGCAAGTCAAAAACCCCAGCCAGGTCCCACCCAAGCCAGGAGTTGTTGTTCTCCAGCTCTGAACAATGCAAGCCCTTTGCCAGCTTCCTCCTCCAACACAAAGAAAGGCAAGAAGGTCTCAAAGCAAATGCCACTGGAACCAGTCACACTGTCTGGGCAGCAGCAGACAAACCCCCTGTGCCAGCCCAGCTCCAATGCCATTGTGTGTGTCCCTTATCAGGGGCTTTCCCCACAACTCCAAAACACAGAGAGGCTGTGTGCACTTCCCAGAAACAGCAGCTGTGTTTTACATAAGGACATCCTGGAGATGCACATCACAAGCAGCAAGGGAGAGAGAGTTTGAAGCCCAAGTGACAATTGGAAGATACAAAACACTTGCCAAGGGAAAAATACAAGGGCACCTCCCAGTCCATCCCACCAGGACTTGCTAGGGTTTGCTGGAATTTTTCTTTACCCACCTGACATTGGTCCCTGAACAATGAGACCAAGTGGCCTCTCTTGTTTTTTGGTTGATGGTGACTAACCTTTTGTGTCAGACATTGGAGACACACCCTTTGCTCCGGAGTCTGCACTAAATAAGTATTTGGACCAAGAAAGCACTTTTTTCCTTTTTCCTATCTTGGAAAAAAATATGGTTAGGAGTGGGAACATGGAGACACGAGTCTTTTCTTTTGACCAGCATTTCCTCAGAAGTTCCCAGCAGAATCAGCAACTGAGTCCCAGGTCAGCCCAGCATCACCACAAGCCTGTCACTCTTTTCTGCTGCCTCTAGGAGAAGGTGAGGTGTTAAAAGTGCAGACACTGGGGAGGAGGGGGATCCCTGCAGAATACAAAAGAAGCCAACCCACAAATCTGTGCATCAGCATCAACACTTGCAGCAGCAAAGAAAACAACAACATACAGTTATGGCAGGAAATCTTCTCATCAAGTTTGAAATAATTTGTCCTGGGATAGAAGATGGGAACCACAACCACTTACCCAGTAAACCACAGAGTATGGAATGGCTGCAGGGAGGGGAGGGAGGCTATAATAATCTTATTTCTATTCAGCAAACCATACCACTCATACACTAATTTTCCCACAGACTCGAGGATGTTGATGAAGAGGAGTCACACTTTTTTCTTTTTCCCTGCAAGTTTTTCAGAGGAGAAAATGCAGAGAAAAGAAAGACGACTCAGCCTGGAATACAGCTCTGTTAGCTGCTCCCACATGGGTTCCCAAACCTCCCAACAGGATACTGTTGTGCATTATCAGCAAGGCACAACTTTCCATGTACATTAATGAGAAACACTGCTGTGCTACCAATTTGTCTGGCTTGGTCTTGGCAGTGTTTCTAGGTTGAAAATCCCATAGTTCACATAACTGGTCTATTCACCCCTCTGCTTAATCTGTCTTCACTTGAGGAGATGAACTCCATATATAAACATGCAGTGCTGTATATAAACAGCCCCCAGGCCTGTGGACAGCAAGAATTCAGCACTGGTCCCCATGTATATTTGTATGTGTGTCTGGGAAAACGGCAGTTATTTGCTTGTTTATTATAGTATTCTAAATTGTAAATGCAAAGTTATCCAAACCTTAGGATGAGCTCCAACCTTAGAGATAAGCCCTCAGCAGAGAAGGGCTGACAGGGATAGACTTGCAGGCGACAGGATACTCCTCTGTTTATTGTGGTTGGCAGGTTAGTAGAGATTTCACTCTTTCTAAAACAAAATTAGGGGGGAAAACACCTAAAACAGTCCTGATTTCTGGACTAGATTTTACACGAGGTACATGGATTGCAGGAGACCGTGTTGGCTGTTGGGGCAGGGGATGAACCAGCATCCCAAGAGAGTGAGACTCAGCCTTGCTTCCAGGGTCCCACCTGCTTCAGACCCAGGGAACTCAGCTCCTTGGTGCTGAGTCCCTCCCAAAAACACACATCCCCCACGCACACCTCTAATCAGAGGGCCCAGGCTGTTTCTTATGAAGGCATGACAAAAGGAAAGATCATGTTTTCCTGCTCATTCTTTAGAGAACTTGCTATCTTTAAATGAAAACAAGTCTCCTCTGATTCCTTCAGATTTTTCTCAATGCTTTTGGTTGGTGCTTTAATTAATTTCACAGTGTCAATACTGGCTTCGCTCAAAAATGTCAGAAACTATCAACAAAGGGGAAAACAAAAACAAAAACAATTTTAAACAAAACAAAACCCACCAGAAAACAAAACAAACAAACAACC
Source organism: Apus apus (assembly GCF_020740795.1). Taxonomy (NCBI): domain Eukaryota; kingdom Metazoa; phylum Chordata; class Aves; order Apodiformes; family Apodidae; genus Apus; species Apus apus. The sequence goes on along the minus strand of NC_067294.1, from coordinate 10,348,955 downwards.
TTAAAAGGGAGGAGAAAGGGAGGGAGGAGGGAAATCCCACATGCATCACTAAGCAAAATCACCCAGGTTCTCAGGCAATAAGTGGGGCTGGCTGAGCAACCAGCCTGGGTGTGTGCACCAGCACCAGGACCAGGACAGGCTGTGCAGGAGCAGAGCATGTTGTGTGCCTGTGACATGCACAGACACTGGGGACACCTCCATCTTTGAGGTGGAAAGGACAGGCCATCAAGGCACATGTCTGACTTGAGATCCCAATGGCCAATGTTAGCCTCAACTCCTGCCACTGCTCTGGCTCACTGTGACTCACAGCCCCAGGACAGATCTGAGGCAGAGATTCCCAGTCCCTTTGAGACTCACACACATCTCACTTTTTCCCTGAATAAAGACTAGAAGAGGAAATAAAAGGAATAAGAAACTCCAAAGTTGGCTATTTTAAATACTCCATAGTTTGGAGGAGGGGCTATCACAGGCAGCATTCACTCTACCAACACAGTTCCTGAGAAAAACAGGGGGGAGAACACTCTGATCTCCAGCTGATTACTATTCTGGGGACTGAAAAGAACAAAACAAAGTGGAAAGTGTGATGCCTGGGTAGGCAAGCAAAGGTTTTAAATTCACAGCCTACCTTCTATCATTGCATGTTGCATTTCACTAGGCTCAGGCTCTGCTGGCTGCGACCAGATAATAAATTCACCCAAAAGAAATACATTTATTTGGAGATATTATGTTTATCCTGCATCCAAACAAATCACCGAGTACATGGCACGTACTGAGCTCTTAAGGATTTGTTCCCAAGTGTCTCGAAACAGCTTTCAACAAAACAAGAAGGGAATAAAGAGAACCTAGGGAGATGACAGAATAAATTAATTAGGCACACGTGGCCTCCTGTATTCATCTCCCTGTTTCTTCCTGAAAGGAACAGAAGCTGTGCTGTTACCTAAGCCCATACCCACAACAAGCAGGCGTATGGTTGGAGCAGGTGCCTGCAGGCTTTGGGCGTGCTGTGGGAGGTACACAGTGAGAAGATGCCTTGAACCTCTCTCCCAAATGCAGAGAGCTGGCCTGCCTCCAAGTGTCTCACTGCATCATTAGAAGAGCTGCTTTTGTAAGCACACAGGCTGAAACCCAAGTGCTGGTTCTGTGTATGTGTGCACCACAAACCCTTGCCAAGAGGAAGGAGCCCTCAACCCGGGCTGCAGCACACAATGCCCAGACAGCTCCAGGTCTCTGTGCCTTCTCCCCCCGGCCACCATGGAAACCACCATCTTCTACTGAAAAGCTGCGAGAATTAATGTTGGAAAACATATCCTTGGGCAGGTGCTCCTAAAACAAGGACTTCTGCTTTCAAAGAGATTGGAAGTATCTAGGCTACTCCTGAAATGCAACCAAGGTGGAGAGATTTTGGAGCAGGTCACCAGTCTTGCAGTCTGGAGGAAATACACACAAATCCCAGTTATGCATATGAAGATGAGTGCAAGAGGCTGTTAACAATTTGAAGGACACGCTTTTGCTGCTGATTCAGAACCTCGTGGGAAGCATTTTTTTTTTTTTTTCCCCTTCAGAATTTGAGCTTTCTTAAGAAAGCTTACTACCCCAGATTTGAAAGGGATTTCTTTAATGGTCTTCTGCATCCAGAAGTGCAGTTTTTGCCCCAAGTACTGACTGTACTTACAAAGGAGGATCTAGAAAGACAGCAACCAGAGCAGAAGGCACCAGCTGCTCCTAGCAGCTGATGCAGAAAGCTGTAAAAGCAGGAGAAACTACACAGTTCTTTTCCTACAACTTAAAAAAGTCACTAAAACTTGTCCAGAACACCAGGCCCTCACAGCTCCCATAAGTAACTATGCCAGGGGCACAGTTTTTGTAGTTATTAATCTGACTGTTCCGTACCTTCTTTTACATGGATTACATGTACTCCCAACACAACAGATAAGCCCTGTGCCAAACACCTGGATGTGTTAAATTACAGAGCTTTAGGGTGATTTGGAGTTCCTACCTTGGAAACTGCTGTACTTCCCTCTCTTTGCTTCGTTCCTCAGAGACATTGTGCCATACATGACCAGGTACCTTCCCCAGTTGCTTGTGGCCAGAGGGCTGCTTCCCAGCTGAGCAATCCCCCAGTGCTCTGGCATCTGTTCTCCAAGGATCAGTTCAGAGCCCAGCAACAGGTCCTAGCTCTGGTTTCAGCTCTTGGATACTGAAACTCCTGAGCAGGCAACACTCCTGCCTTCAGGTCTCAGTCTCCCACAGGGAAACCCAACACCAGGAGCAAGAACAGGATCAAATCCCTGATGGAAAGCCATGGCACCTGCCTGCCGTATGGGCATGGAGGGATTCATTACAGCTGTGCCAGGTGACTGACTGTTCATAACCGGAGCCAGGACACTAGCCAGCTGATCTCTGCACTGGGGGATCATCAATAATGCAAGGAGATACATAGCTAGTGTAGCTTGACCCACCCGTAGGGTTATTGATTCTCCATCTCATTAACTCCAGTTGAAGGTCTGCTGATAGCTGATTCATATCCCTTGAGATCCCTCCTCTGAGCTTCTTTTCATCTGTGTATCTATAAACATTTGGTAGGTACTAGGAGACTTAGAGAAGCAGAACTTCCATTTTACAGCCTGTAATGGGCAACAGGAGAGGTGCCTAAGGACTGGAGGATAGCAAATGTCACTCCAGTCTACAAAAAGGGCAAGAAGGAGGACCTGGGTAACTATAGACTGGTCAGCCTCACCTCCATCCCTGGAAAGGTGATGGAACAACTTGTTCTTGGCACTATCTCTAGGCATATCAAGGATGAGGGGATCATTAAGAGCAGTCAACATGGTTTTACCATGGGGAAGTCATGTTTGACCAACCTTACAGCCTTCTATGAGGAAGTAACCAGGTGGATAGATGAAGGTAGGGCAGTAGATGTGGTTTATCTTGATTTCAGTAAAGCATTTGACACTGTCTCCCACAGCATCCTCATAGATAAGCTGAGGAAGTGTGCTCTTGATGGTCAAGTAGTGAGGTGGATCATGAACTGGTTGAAAGGGAGAAGTCAGAGAGTTGTGGTCAATGGGACAGAATCAGGCAGATGAGCAGCAATGCAAAGAAACTCAAAAAGCAACAGGTACAGAGTGAATAAGGAAGACAAAAAAAAAAAAAAAACAAACACACAAAACAAAACCAACTTATCCAGAGGTGGCTGAAAAGTTCCACAAATATTGTGCAAGTCTGCTTTGTATCCTACTCCAGGAGTCATGGTCCTGCAGCTGCTTCTTTACAGCCTGGGCTCAGAAAGGTGGTGGGAGTACTGTTACTGATTTCAGTGGGTCAAGAAAAATCCTACAGATTGGCAATGGTTTTTAGTCATGTAATCTGATAAGTTAACATCCTGCAGAAATAAGTCTGTGCAGGCGTACTCAGGTCCAAGTAGGCAAAAGACTATGTCCCCAAAAATCAGCATCACAATTAATGACTAGATTACATTGGCTCCAGTCTTGCAGTTTTTGTTCCTGGGAGCAGTACTTCAAACTGAAAGATAGGGTTTTGCCTTTCTGGATGCCTGTGGCACTCCAGCATCTCCATAAAACCTGTGCTAGAGCAAATCACAATGACAGACAACAGTCCAAGACAGTCAAGCTCTACATTGCTTATTCCAGTAATGAGAATTACAGAGATGCCACAGCTAAAATGCAATCATTCTACCAAAGTAAGGAAAAAAGGAAAACGTGTGTGCTTTTCTGGCCTAATGCCACTGTTTCACACAGCTGTACAGGCATGGCAAGAGCTGGGATCCTGCTTGGCAGCTCCAGGTCTCAGGGCAGGACCACACACCCAGCCATGTCCTAAGCCATCCTCTGCAACCGGTGCCCGAATCTCTTCCCAGGCCAGGTATCACTAGCAAATACTTCTCTCCTTTCCCCTCCTTCCCTCTCCCTCCACCCTGCCCAACTAATCAGCAAGGTTTTTCATTCTTTCTTAATTTTCTGCTTTGCTTCACACCCCCACATGTCACTGTCATGCATGTCTCCTCTGTGGTTCTGAGGCAGGAACCCAGGCCAGCATCTCACAGCAATGTGTAATTATTTGCAACTACTCACAGAGGCTACAACTGGGGCTGTTCAGCTACACCTGGGGCTGTTCAGCCAGACATACACTCTGCAAGTAACAATTCCAAATCACTACTCCTATTTAGCAAGCTGTCAAGGTCTTGGCTGTTCTTTAGCACATTAAAACTGAGAGCATAATGTGGTTTTAAAGCAGGCTACGAAGCACACTATGGGTTTGTACAGCATGTAATACTTTATCTGGAGCAACACAACCCAGAAGGGCTTTTCACTTTAGAAGTGTAAGCCACTATTGCTTGAGCAGGAGAATTAAATCCATTAGAGCTGATTCAGAGGCAGGTCCTTATCCAGAATGCCAACCACCACCACCCACTGGTAAAGACATGAGCTCCATACATTCAGCATGTGTAGGTAGAACAGGGAGTGTGGCTGACTGAGGCTGATCACAGTATGTTCTCCTGCTATTATACAGAATACAACTTAATGAAAATGGTACCCTACCAAAAAAAAAAAAAAAAAATTTAAAATAATTCAAGTAATTCAGGTACTCGAAGCCCTTTTTTTCAAGGTAGATTTAGGATCCTAAGACACTTCCAAGAGCAGTATTCTGGTTCCTCTCAACATTTAACCTACATTTAAAGAAATACAAGCCATGTCACAATCAGACTTTCAATATCTAGAGCTCCAAGGCACAGTGAATGACCCAAGAGAACATATTCCTTTGAAAAAAAACCAAAACAATCCACTTCATCTGTCTTCACAGTTATGAATTAAAACCTCATTCCAATAATATCACCACCAAGACAGAACAATATTTTAGCTGCAGCCAATATCCATCCACATCAATAGATACAGTACTCATGGACTTATGCCCAGGCTAGTTAGTAATTTATTTATGTTTTTCATCTCTTACAAGTTCAAAGTAGCCCACGAAAGTCAGTAAGAGCTACCAGAATTAGCTTTCTTTGGAAGAAATTCCACTGCAAGGGATACAAGAGTTGCCCAAATTCACATGCTAAGTAACTAGCAGATCTAGATTGTAAACTATGAAAAATGGCCAAGTAAGAACACTTATTTTATGTGTGCTAGACAATCTTACCAGTAAACCCTTGAGATTAATTACCTACAGCTGCTAATAATTTGTAACTACTCAGAGAAGCTTATCTCAAGAGAAATCACATGCCTAAAAATTGTGTGGAAGAAAAATGCTCAATCCCTGTATCCCTGGAGGAATTAATTTCGAGAGGCACAACTGCCCAAAGCCCTCACTAGCTGATGACCCAGCTGGACAAAACACTCCACTGCAGAGCCTCATTTTAAGAATCACAGCTTCTCAACAATTATTTCTTTTCAAGTAGGAGGAGTGTTTTGTTGAGGGGGGGAAGGTGTTGTGCTTGGTGAGGACGAGAGGTTCTTAAGGATAAGACTTGGAGTCTGGATCTCATACACACAGGTAGAGGCTGGAGTCAGTGCAGTGAGAAAGCAAAGGGAAGGGAAAGGCAACACTGAGGAGGTTAGGAGATCCTGGGAAAGCGATAGTAAGAAGATCTGGAGCTTTCACTTTGCTTTGCACCACTGCTTTTACCAGAACAGTGATAACATCGTGCATTAAACAATGAGCAACTTCCGATCACGCACTCCCAGCACCCGCTCAGTATCAACCAACCCCTCGGGTTGAAGTGGGCAGCTGATAAGAAACTCCACGTGGGATGTAGCGCGAGTGAGCTCATTGCCTTGTACAGCATCTGGACAAGGAGCAAAAGTCTAACTCACACTTTGGGGGCCCAAGGTTTTGCCTAGAAAAGGCAGATCAGAGTGAGGTGGAGCACCAGTGCTTAGCACAGCCCTTTGGCTGCCCATCTGGAGACCTCTGTTTCTATCTCCTCAGGTCAGAGGCAAAATAAGTTCAGCAATCTCATTCTTCCCAAAAGCAGCAGTACAACATGACACAACTGAGTATGATGTATAGTTCTCCTGGGTCAAAGCCCAGAGCTGAGAGCAGACAGAGTGCAGGTGATGATCACAACATACTTGAGAAGCTGGTGGAAAGCCCATGGCCAGAGCATAATACAGCAGCCAAGCTCAGGGAGACAACTTTCTCTTCGAATTGAAGGAGTTGAGACTTCTGTACGGAGATCAAATCTTCCAGAGTCTGAGGGTGCTCTGGACTGAGGGTTTGGGTTTTTTTTAATTCAAAGATATATTTACATCCAAGGGTATGAACTTCCTCCAACTACATACAACTCATCTTTCCCATCACTTATTAGAGGGAAAGAAACACCCACCAGTTGCATGGCTGTGCAGCAAGGTTTTGGAGAGTCACCATGAAGAGCTGTGAGAAATACAGCAGAAGACAGATATTCAGAGAAGGTAAATTGAAACTAGGCAGGTGGAAGAGTCACACTTTCTACTCTGAACAGTAAGAAAGCAGACACAAACAGGGAAACCAGGAAGAGGCTGAGCAATGGCAGTTCCATTCCCCATTTTTCATATAAATATCACTAAAAAAATAAAATAACACCTTACTGGTGACCTGTTGAGTCTGTGTTTCATTAAATGTGTCTGGATTTTCCTGCATCTTTAAAGGAGCCTTGTCTCTTGCTTAAGCTTATTATTGCTGGATTATTCTGGAATAGCCACTCTCCAACACCAGCCTCAACTGATGACACTGACAAAGCAGATAAAAAGCTGAGGCCACCAGCCTGTGTCCCTAGAGATATGCAGGTGAGGGTATGTGCCACTTCACCCCACATGCTCCTTGTCCTTCTGGGGTCACCCCTAGGGTCACAAAAGGGCATCACCAGATCAGCAGCTCAAAACAAGCCATGGATATAATTGGCAGATTAGGTCTCACAAGAGGTTGCACTGCAGCCGTTTTACTGGTAGGAAAAATGGGGCACAAATGCTCAGCTGGGTGCTCCAGCTCCACATGTAACAGATGGCAAACCCCTACCAGCTCTGACAGGAGCAGGCTCTAAATGACAGGGCACGTGGCACACCAAGAAGGGGCACCTGGTACAGGTCTTAGAACTACTCACCCATGGACAGGGGCTGCCATCTCTCTCTTGCACCATTGCTACCCATTCCCAGTCTGGGGGCAAACAAGGATGTGCTTTACTGTCCTGCCTTAGGGAAACACACTGATGGAAAAACTACTTGAGCTGCACTGGAGTCTCTTTTGGTAGGAGACTTCAGGGTGCCATGTGTCCAGACATCCAAAAGAATGAAACAACTGAGAAATTTTTTAGGAGGGAGAGGCATTATCCACCGTTTTACAATAGACAGAACAATGTCAAAAGAGACTGAGGGTGTCAACCCAAGCTGTCCCAGGGTCTGTTTTTCTCTTAGTGTCCAGAGCACCCCTGGACTGCACCAGCCCTGCAGGTGGGGGATCACACCTGCCTCTGTCCCACTGAACCTGAGGCAGAGACTCAGGTGTCCCCACACTGGGCCAGGGAATAGGGCATCCCCTTTCCCTGGGTATTCATAGCTGGGAGTTTGCACATTTATCAATGGACCAGGTTCAAGCTTGGTGCAAAACTCATTGTCAAGAAAGCACCACCAGGAAATAACCCTGCCTCACCTCTTCTATTCCCTCCCATTGCTGAGGAGAAACAAGAGCTGAGCATTTGAAACATTATTTTGCACTAATGCTAAAATGGCTGGAGCAGGCACAGTTTTATTAACAGATGAGATCTTTCTAAAGCTCCCCCCTCAACAACAAAAAAAAAAAAAAAAAAAAAAAAAAAAAGGAAGCAGTGAAAAGAAGAGCAGACAAAGGCAAATGGAGGTGGAGGAGGGTAGAAAGGAAACGTGCATTTCACAGAGCTCACATCAGAGCATAAAGCTGAGCTGCAAAGAGGACAAAAAGCAGATATGAAAAGTCATCAAAGCCTATTCATGAGCATGAGCATCTCTCCTCAGGTCTCTTCCTCACTCTGCCTCTGACTTTCCCTGGGGAATGCAAGAACACATCCCAGCCTGCATGGCAATTGCACTAGGGCTTTGGGGTTATTTTTAAGATAGAGTCATTACAGCTCTTGTGACTCACTGACTTGTAAGGATGGCAGTGTGTTGTTTGATCTGCACAGACACAGGCAGCCAAAGAAAAAAAACGTGGATCCTGAAGGGAAAAAAAAATGTTCTACAGAAAATAGCAAGGGAAAAGGAAGATGGTTCCATGGAGCAAGGCCTCATGCTGACCCACAAGCATAGTGCCAGTTCTACCTCTTATCCTTCCAAACATGTTTTTAACAGCTCCTCACCCTTGCTGTCCATGGCTTCCCAGGGCCCATTACAGCGTTGGGATACACTGGGACAGTCTAAATAGAAAAATCAACCAGACTGAGACCAACCTCTGAAACACACTTCCTTACTCTTCCCCTTTCCCCCTCACACCACCTACCCCCGACCCCCCAGCTCCCTTTCCCCAAGGACCTTTTGTGAATCCAGTTTGTTCTGGTTCTCCTGCACAGCTTTTTTTTCTGTGGATGGTCTTGGGCTGGTTTCTCTGGGCAGAAATGGTCATGGGAGACAGCTGGCAAGAAGGACACCCAGAGCAAGCCTCCAGGATGCTGCTGAGTGTGCAAATTGCCAAGGCAGGATCAAAGTATTGCTTATTTGATAACCTCCAAGTGACATTCCTAAATTAGAAGTGGCAGTGGCACCAGATGCATTTCAGCCACAGCATGACTTGAAGGCTGATTTTCTAATGTAGGCACGAAGAAGCCACTCCAGTGACTTAGGGACCACAGCAGTGCTTTTTCTCTGATGCTACAGAAGCATGCAAAGCTAAGCCTGGCACACAGATTTTCACTGGTCTTTCACTCTTCTTCACTTACATAAAGCAGCAAAGCAGAGCTGCCCTAGTTTCTGCTCCATACTCATCAGAAGGCCAGGGAGTGGGGATCATTTTGACAATAAACTAATGTTTCTGAGTTGCTATTTCTGTTCCTTTGTTTGTCCAGACACAGACTCAATCCTTTGTAGTTCCCGGATGACAATGTCTACGTTGCATGAGATCATATTTGTGGTTTTGGACACATATCTTTTTTTAACAACATCTATTGAAATCCCTCAACTCAGCACTTTCCTTCCTCTTGTTCTCAATTGATCAAACAATATCAACCCGAGCCCCAGAGCTGTGCACATACATATCCCGTGGTTTTAATAAGGCTGGAGGAGGTGGTTTGCTCTGTGTAGTAACTTTTTGTGGGGTGAATTGGAGAAGTACCACCTGACAAATAAGAGGCAGCTGGAGCAGAGGTGGCCACAGCAGGAGCTGATGAACAGAGCAGCAGGAGCAGAAAAGGTCAGAAAGAGGTGACAATAACAGTGGGGACAGAGGGGGCTGAGACTTGATCTAGGCAAAGATAATTAACTCCTCGCTTAACATCATGATCTCTCCAGGTATAACACCAGACAAGAGATAACATCACTAGGTTGGGAATACAGAGCTAAAGCAACTCAAATGTATAAAGATAAGTAATTTGCTTCCAGGAAACGTTGGAAAAAGAGAACAGGGATGCTGGAAGCACAGTAGCAGTGCTGGTGCACCCTTGGTGCTCAGCACACTGACCTGGTGCTCATGGGGTCAGGAGAGGAGATCCAAGCCTGGAGGGAACCTGACCAGAGGATTTCTGTATGTTCCTCTCCATCCTCTTGAAACCACAGGACAGCTAAATACACCAGAGACCCCAGCCTTGGAGACTGATGACAGTTGGGATGGCCTCTTACTGGGGTGGGAGGCTCTTCCAGTGCTGACACTGCAGAGGTGCAAGGCAGCAAGCCAAAATAATACTCAGGGTGTAGCAAAACTTAGAGAAACAGATTTGAGAGAGACAGATGCTTATTCACTCAGTCAGAAACAAATCTCCAATTTCCTGGTCTCCCCACAGCTGGAGTTTTCAAGAGGAAAGAGGGTCATAAAGCTCTGAAGGAACAGAAATCTCTTTTCTCCATGCCAGCTCACATCCTCCCCTTAGGACCATAAATACCATATCCCCAAAACATGCTGGATGCAAACAGGAAAACATTAAATCAGGGAAGCTAATTAGCAGTCTCTGTCCAGCATGTTCCTCACAAAGAGGAACTTCTGTCATCGGCATCTCTCCCCTCTATAAGGAGTAGGGGAAGTAGGAGCTACCCCACATGATGGTCCCAGCAGAGGGTCTGGTCCCATGTAGGGGCTGCCACCAGCTGCTCCAGCCAGCTCAGCTGTCCCATAGCAACAGGGACAGCATATAGGAAAAGATGACAAGATTTTAGACAACTGCTACCAATAACCTTGCCTCACTTCAGATTTTCCACTGACAGACATCTTCAGTTTGTTTTCATTTCTTTAATTGATATCTTATTAAATCCCCTCTAAATAGAGCTACCAAGCAAAAAGCATCACATGGGCAGATCAGAAGACCAGTGCTAGCAGCAAGATGCCCAAAGGGAGGAGAGACAAGGAGCTCACAAATTCACAGGGGAAATTAATCGTCTCTGACTTTCCACAGAGACCGGGTCAGCCTGGCATGGGGACCAGTGGTTCTACACAAGACCTCCTTACCCTGGACTTGCACCAACATCACCAGTTCAGTCTCGGGCCCTATTTGTGCTGCGATGCTGTAAGAGCCAAGCTACTGTCTTTCAGAGTGCACAGACAAGTCCCACAGCACTCGTCTGCGGGAGGATTTTGGCCTCTTCTACACACACGTCACTCCTGTTGGCAGAACTCCAACTGACCTCGATGGATGAGAGACACAAAACATCTGCACTCAACATAACATTTACCAGCAAACATTTTCTTCTTAAGTAAAAAGGCAAGGCTGAGTTGCCCTGTGTTCCCATGCTGGTCACCAGTGTACAGGGCTGTGGTGAGAACACAGCCAGGAAGCATCCTGCAGGACTGCCCTCTCCAAAATAGCCAGCCACCCCAACCAGTTCATCAGACTCATCCCACCTCACTGTCACCACATCACTTCCCAAAAACCTTCTCACAGCAGCTCCATGCTCTAGACAGACCACTCACAAGGATCCACTTGGATGCAGAGTAAGAGAGGAGAGGCTCTTTCCATCTACACCTTCTTGTTGAAGACACAACTATGGGCCTGATCTCACAATTTAAGTTTGTAAAGACAGAGTAAATCAGGGTCAATGCAAAGGACACAGTGAGTTTGCTCTCAGCTGTACAGAACTAAGACAGCTCAACAAAACTAAGCAAGGCTTTTATTGACAAAATGCCTAATGATAGAACTGATTTTAAAAAAATAAAATTACTGACCATCCAGTGCCCCAGGGCATTTTGGACAAGGTGGGACCTCTTGTGCAATCCCTACAACTGGCACCCTGACCCCTCTAAGTGCAGTTCCTCACCAGACCCACCAAGTGATCTCTCTCACAGCACAGAAATGTATTTTTACTCCATCAAAAAAGGAAATTAAAACAGATGGGGATCAATTGCTGCCACAAAAATCACAGTGGAAATCTCTCGAAGCCAAACACAACAAGGAGAGCCCTTGACAGTGTGCTCAGACAACCCCTGACCTCCTACTGCTGCTTCTATATGATAAATTCCACAGTTTTGTGGTTTGATATTTTTTTAGGAATGAAAATAAAGGAATCATCACAAAGGCTTTGATCAAGGGATTTTCTTCCCCATCTAGCCTACAGTATTAATGGGCTCTAAACTCCTTGTGCTAAACAATCTGCTCCTGAGCTATGGCTCCATCTCACACCAGAGCACAGAGAAGGACCAGAGACCCCTGTGCATAGTTGGGGAAGTCACTCTGGGTCTGCAGGCAAGTAATGTGAAGTTTTCTCTGACCCTCTTTTCTCCGTCCACACCCAGCACAATACTTACCTCCTGCATGGAGAGGGGTATGCTATTCCAGCTCACTTATCTGCCAATTTTCATTTTCAATCATATGTCTTCCAGCATTCCCAAACTGTTATCCTGCATTTCTTCGCCTGACACATTGTAAAAATAGCCCAGACTGCAAAGTTTGCTTGATGTTTATGGGACACCATGGAAATTTACAGCTCAAGATAATTAACTTTAAATAAAATGTTAATCTACAGTAAACACAAAACAGAGGCAGTTTGGGGAAATGCTTTGAAACCCACTGGTGGAAGGCAGAGTACTGTAGGTACAAATCAGTAACGTCTATTAATGGGAGAATCTTGATGGATTAGGCAAACTAACAAAAGCAATAATAAACAACATTAGTCACATAAAACATAATTGACTTTCAATTGCTTCTTATGCTATTTTTCTAATGAAGTTGCTGGAAACTAATCAGAGCTGGCTGGATAGCTTATCAGGGGACAGTCACAATCAGCAGGATTAGCTGCTCAGCGCCCGATTCACCCTGAGGAAGAACCAGTCGTCCTTCCCAGCATCAGGAAGGAAATTCTGAGCAGTCAGCTCTGTGCTGCTCTTTCTTCCCTGTCCCAGACGCTGGCAGCTCAGCCTGGGGCAGGTAGGACACTCGAGGGACCCATGTGCGTGAAGCTGCCTGCCAGGAGGTGACTGCCTGCTTCACAGCTGCGCACCAATCTGCTTGTGCTCAGGGGCAAGGCCCTTACCTCCCTTGTTTTTGCTTTGTTCTGTTTTTAAATTATATTTATCTTTGATATCTACAGAGAAAAGCTTAATTTTGCCACTCTTGGACATGAAGATATGTAACATTCTGCCCACTCAAAGGTGACTGCTCTGGAAACCAGACCTCTTCCTCTGGGTTAAGCGGCTTTTCCACAAAACCCTTCTGCAAAAGGCAGCTTTTTTCACATATTACAAGATGACTTGTCACACTCCAGAGAGGGTCTCATACTGCAGCCACTCGGTGACACCAGCCATGACCCATGCTGGGAAAAGAGGAAAAGGGTCCTACAGAATCTGCCCCCTTCTGTCCAGTGAAACTAAGGGTGGTCACAGACTCTATCAGGCAGAGACCAAGAATTAATCTAGACAAAGTCAACTTCATTTTTGCAGCAATCTTTCCCAAGCCTGAACATGCCACTATCCCAGCAGCTCCCTGGCTCTTGTCACCCCCCAGTACACCTGTCCCTGCTGACCCATCCAAAACACATTCACTGGTGTCCACAACACGTCATCAGCCCCCAGGGATCCCACTCACTCATCCACTAGAGCACTCCTTTCCCCAGCAGCGCACTAGGACCACCCCTTCCAATTCCCCAACCCCAGATGCTGCCTGAAGAACCACATCATCTCACATTGCCCTGATCATGCTCTTCTCAACGCAAAATGAGACAAAGAGAACATAGTCAACCTGCACACAGGCTGGTAGTGGAGGTTGCTTGGCTATGTCCAAGCTGCTCCATGCCTGCCTGACACAGCAGACGAGGTTGGCACAGAGCTGCCAACACCATGAAGCCACCCAGGAGCCATCCCCACCACCAGCAGTGCCAACAGGGCTTGTTCCCAGTGATGGCTGGGGAGTGACCAGCTGGAATAACAAGGATGTCATAGATAGTAATCTGTCCCTCCCTGAGGAACAATAGAGCTTTTCAGCAATAACAGTTAATTGAGAATTAATATCCTCAACATGGCACAGTGTCACATTGTCACATGCCCCTGTCCCCCCGCCTGGTTGATGGCCTTCATCATTTTTTCCTCGCTCAGCAGCGGTCAAATCAGAACAGCAGTGGCCCTCATCAACATCTCCCAGGAGAATTTGGGGAGGACGTTCCCACCCGCCCATGCCTCTCTACAAACTGCCCCTCATCACCCTCAGGGACTGAGAGGCTTGGACTTTCCAGTCATTGCAAAAATCCCATTCAAGCTGGCTCGGAGTGCCTCCAGGACAGCAGACAAGTTTGTTATGGAGAATCCAGATCACATTTTTCCACCCTGACCACTATCTTGTTTGCACCCTCTCCACCCGTGTGTCCCTTCCTCTTTCCCAGCCAAGCTGGTGGGAAGTCGCACAGGGTTGGGTTTCTTTTCACTCCTTGACCAGATGTTTCATCTGCTTTTGTTGCTACAAGACACACTGGTCAAGTCCTGGCAACACACAGCAAATCTTGAGCTGTGCAGCCAATGACAAGCATCTGCATCCAAGATTAATCAAAGAGGTGGGAAAAGGCACATCCAGCAAGAAAGCACAAATCCCCCTTTCTAATTGTTTTTCACTAGCAGCAAAACATTTATTCCCCAGGATTTCCGAGAGGCGGAAGAGGTGAGTGGATTGCTCAGCACCTCCTGTTTACCAGGTCGATGGGGGAGTAGGGTTAGCAGAGAAGTTCTTGTCCCATGCCAAAGAGTTATGGACTAGATCCAGAGATCCTTTGTCCTCAAGAACAAAAGGGACAGCTCCCAGTTTTCGGGGAAGCTCTGCACACTGCAGCATGACCTACACTGGCAGCATCCCCAGAGTGATGTGATACTTCCCAGGTACTTGTCTGCAGGTGATGGAGCTTCTGCCACCCATTGCACACCACCACCAGCCCCCTCTTGCCATGGCTGTGCCCTGGAGCACATGCCACACTCCCTTCCAACCTGTCACCTCCACCACTGCCCCTGCACCTCTCCAGCCACTGCAACATGCTCCCTTGTCCCCTTCCAGCCCTCTTGGCACCCTTATTCTGGTGATGTGCAGCTCAAAAGCTCTGCATCTTGGAGCAGCCTCGGCAGCTTGAGAGGCAGCCAATGTGCCTCCATGCAGCCCACGCTGCTCTGTAGTCTGTGAGCCACCAGGAGGGACCAAAGCCAGCCTGTCTCATCCGGGCTCTGTAGCTTCCTGGTGTGGATCTCCAGGAATGACAAAGCCTCAGAAAAAGCCTGCTCAGCTGCCCACAGAGACATCAGGGATGGCAGCCGAACCCACACACTTGTCTAGTCCTCACCCACCTGCAACGTGTCCTGTGTCTGGAGACCCATGCACAGAGCTGAGGATCCTTTGGCCTTCCCAATGACCTCTTGCCCTTCCTTCTTCCCCACCTCACATTCCAGGGTAGCCCCAAAGATGATTTTCATTACATTTTTGGGGACAATACTCATAAAAAGTTGCTGCATACAGACAGAAGGGGAAGGCATCTTAGAGAGCCTGCAGCCAGCCAGCTCCCATGGGAAATGTGTTCCCAAAGGCAACATTTGGAGCCTTACCAGCTGCTGGCCTGCTCCCTCCTGATAGTCTGAGGAGGTCTGGAAGTATTTAACACCAAAAACTCAGGTCCTGTCTACCCTTGTCTGCCCTTTTCCCTCAAAGTCTCTGCAGACAACAGGGAATTTAGTACAAGGACATTTGAAGAAGCAAATCCAAAGCAACTGGTGACTGTTGCTAACTCTTCGTTTCACCTTTTTCACCCCCCTAAGTTCTCATTTTACACCCACGTCCATTGTTTTCCTCATGAAGAAGAAATTATCTGTTGACAGCCTCACGGCAAAGAAGGTTCCCAATGGATAGCTCTTCCTAAGAGACTGCAACAAAATCAACCCAACATGACATATTTAATATTTGTAAATTGGAAAAAAGTAAATGTGGAGGGGAAAAAAGCAGTAGTACTTAAAAAAACCCACAACAAAACAGTAACTTTCAGATTTCATAACAAAGCAGAACAGCAGGCACTATTACCCCACAAGTCACCTTCAGGCTACATCCATCTATTTTTAATGACGAGGCTCCAATAAATTATTTATCACTGTTACCTTAGTGTAACCATCAGATTATAAAGCCTCCTGGAAATCAGAGGCAGAAGGGAGCAGGAGGAGATCCCAGCCATCCAGGATAATGTCTCCCAAGCAGGCTGCTATTACAACATGCTCGTGACAGGTGAGACTTCCAGCCCTTCCCTGGACACTGGGGATGCCCGTGAAGCTCCCAGATGCACAGGGATGGTTTGTAACAGCACCAGCATCCAGCCCAGCTCCCACTAATTGCACAAGATTAGCTTTACTCCCCTGGCTCTGTGGGACAACTCCATCCATGAACACCATCAGCATGCTGAGCATGGAAGGTTCATTTCACCTGGGCTGAGCAGGGAGAAGAGACCCCTGCCAGAAATTATTGCCTGGGCTGTCTTCCTTCCTGCCACAGTGGTCAGGGCCGGTTCACATGTTTCCCAGGATGGAGGCTCCCACGTGGCCATACTCCCAGCTCCTGGCCCCACCAGGGACCCCAAACTCCCCTGCCACTCTCCCATGCCTTCTCCTGCCTGACCACACAGGCTGCCCGGGCAGGCATCCCCAGGGGCACGCACAGGGCTGTCAGCTCCAGTGTCTGTTCAAGAGACATTCACTTCCTGCCTCTCAATTTGCCTTATTTACAGCTGCTTAAAGATTTGCTTCTTCATGGTGCTGGGCCAAAACAAGCAAACTACTGCTCCTTCCACCTCCTGAGGGCCCAGAGCCCAGCACATAGCGAAGGCATTACAACTATGTAACCTGGGGTCACATTTCACCCTGAACTCAATTAGCAAGGGTTAAAAATGGAACAAGTCTTGACTTTCCCATAGGAAAGTTGCTCTCCTTGCCTGCTGCCTCCAGTGGCCATCTGGCACTTCCATAGAAAACTGCAGCATCCTCAGCTCTGGTTCATAGGGGTTTTCCCCAGAGCACTTTCTACACTGGTGGCTCCCTAGTAGACATCCCCTCTCCAAGCCACCACATCCTGCTTGTGTGGAGCATCCCTGGGTGACTGGTCCTGCTGCAGGGGGAGACACCCTTCAGCCTTCTCACAACAGCAGCAAATACAACAAACTCATCACAGCCCTCTATCCACCCACCCCCCCACCCCCCTTATGCAAACAGATCCAATACGGAGGATGGAAATTATTCCTGCTGGGAAAGAGAATTAAGGAAAAAAGCCTCTAGGAGGGCATCCCTGAGTCCAGAGTCTGGGCACTGCAGCCACATCAAAAACCCTCTGCTGAGAGACTCTAGTATCTTGCACCACATTTTACTCTTCCCTGCCCCATTAGCTCATGCAGCCACGTTGCTCCATGGAGATGAGGAAGCCCCACTTGTCCCTCTCACAGCCCACCACCATTCCCTCCTCTCCTTCATGCTGCCCTACAGCAGAGCCCTTTTAATGAGTTGGACACTGCCCTCCTGGTCAGGGCTGGGTCAATCCATCATTGCAGGGGTGCTCAGACACCCTCACTGCCACCTCAATGCATCCAGAGAATGCAAAGGAAAGAAGGGGCAGCACAGAGCTCCAGCACCTGGTGCTTCACCTGGAGGGGAGCACAGGTCTTCCCTTGCTCACACAGGCAGGATGAAGTTATGCAGATGGTTAATGCTCACCAATGGGGTCAGGTTTCCAAGAGCTCTTGCTGGGACACATCTCCAAAGAGCTCAGCACCCAGCACAGGATGGCTTTCAGCAAAGCTGGACTCCAGGGTGCAAACCCCATGATCCAGAATGCTTCAGAAAAATACACACAGCAACCATATTCTCTCTCCCACGCACCCTGCAGCATATATAATTTCCACCACAGCAAGGGGAGAGATATACATCAATGGTCCTCTTTCATTTTTCTTGCTGAAAGCTGCTGGCTACAGAATTTGGCAGCCAGGGAGCTGGTGGTACAGCTCCCACAGCAGCTCCAAAGGGGATGCAGCAGCTCCACACACAGTCTCATCCCCTGGCCTCTGCCTTGTAGCAGACCAGGGTCACTTCTATAGCTCATTAAAGAGGGATGAAAGTAACCTTTAAAGGTTGCTTTCATGTGAAACCAGCCTAAACCAAACAATGACTTGGCAAAGAGTGAATTAGATTTTTAAAAGCAATGCATTTCACTGGAAATCTTATTTCTTTCTTTTTTTTTTCCCCTTCCTCTTTTGAGCCTGATGGTGGATTATTTTTCCTTGACACAATCCCGCCTCCGCTGTGATAGATGACGGCACATTTAGCAGCGTTCAGCCAAAACTTTTTATCTCCATATGGAAGATGGATGGATGAGGACTCTGAAGCCCACATCAATTCCTTTAAGAACAAACAAGGATCCAGCCCAGATCCCCTCCCAGGTTTGTTTAAAATACACAGAGCATAGGGCAGAGGATGTGATCCAATAAAACCCCCTCTGGCACCATCTGCAGTGGTTATGAAGCAAAATGGAATGAGTGCTGCCCAAGACCTCTGGCCATCTCCCTGGAAAGCAGAAAGGACAACTGTAGCTTGCATGGGCTTTGTGCTGGGGGCTCAGGGCTGCCTGCATTTTCCCCATGCTGGACATGCTATATCAAGCACTGCTGTGTGTGGCAGGGTGGGAGACCTGAGGAGGCATCTCCAGCAAGCAGAGCAGGGATCACACACAGCCCCTCAAGGGCAGAGGCTGGAAGAGCCAGAAAAGAAGCCAAATGGCTCTTGTAAAAAAAATAGCAAGGTACTGTATCACTGCAGCAGTCCTTTCTAGGAGTGGACAATGCAGGAGAGGCATCCTGGATAAGCAAAGCAGAAAAGGAGATTATAAGCCTCAGGAGCAGCTTTGGGCTTTGCAGGTTGCTCACAAGCATAGGTGACATCCTTGCATCAGCCCAGGCCAAACATCATTTGCTGAGGCAAGGGAGGAAGTAGATGATGTTCAGGACTCCAAATGAGTTAAGCAAAACAGAAGAAACCCATCAGCATCACAGCTCCTTCTTTCTTGTCTTTACATGCCACAGTATGCCCAGAGATGGGATCACAAGCCTTCAAGTGTGTCCTCTGAATGCAGCTGAGCTACAAGCTCAGGAGTGCCATGACCCACAAGTCTAGCTAACCACTCTTGTAATGCCCCTTTCCACCAACACTGAGAAATGCAAAGACCAGAGGTTACGCTTAAATTTTCCTCCCTGCAAGACATTAGTAAAGCTCCAGAGAAAACTTGCGAGGGGAGCACTAACCTGAAACAAGTAGGGTAGAGAATTCAGTACAGGATGGACAAGAGAGATGAAGGGCACAGAGAGCTGTACACCTGTAGGAAAACATTGTGGCTACATCCTCACACAGGGTGCAGCAGCAACAGGAATTACACAAAACAACATATGCACCATAGCACACACACACCTCGTTAATAATGTCTAGAGCTCCCAACACAACGTGCCAGAGAAGTTACCTAACCAGAGATAAAATCTTCTTTGGCCCCATCTCAGGTACAAAAGCCAACACTCCTCATCTCGTAAAATGCAAAAAGGCTCCAGATGTTTCTAAAACTCTATTGGGCAGCTCAGCCCAAATGTTGTTTACCATCAAATCATCAGGGATCAAAACTAACCGTCCAGCTGACAGGGGCTTTGTAGCTGCAGTCACATGGCAGCAGCGTGATCCTCTCCAGCTCCCCTCAGCACTGGAGTGGTCACTCCAACCCACCAAACACGTCTGGTTTCAGTGCAATGCCAACACCCACAGCCCCAAGAGGGCAGAGGTAGGAGCACACATGCATGCATGTATGGATGTGTGCACCTGCAGGGAAGTGAAGGTGCTGCCCACATGCAGCACATCTACAAAGACATCTTGGGAAGGGGAGACTTGGGCTTGCTGCATCTGCATGGCTCCTTCTGTTTCCTAAGGACTCTTTCAAAGAATTGAGAACCTATGGGTGCCTGTGGCACAAACCAGCAGGACTGAGCACAGAGGCTGCCTGGCACTGCTCCGTGCCATGGCTGGCCAGGTGAAGCAGCCAGGGCAGCATGTGATGAGGCAATTATGCAGAGGAGCTTCTGGGGATCTCCCAGTGACAAACACCATCACAGCTCAATGGCCATGACCAGGCCAAGTAAACACAGAGTATATTCATTGCTCCTAGGAAACGCTTTCATTTTTCCCCCCTCCTCCTCCTCTATGTTCATCACTTCAAGATAGCAACAGCAAGCTATGAAACACTCCCTCCATGTGGTGCTGTTAACCATGGGAAGTGAACACACTAACTTGGACAGATCATTATCCCTTCATACACAGGGCTGAAGAAGGAGGTGGCAGTCTATAATGACGCTAATTATGTCCTTAAGTGTCTTGGTAAAAAGCAGGTAAGACTTCAGCACAAGGCAGAATATTCCATTAGGGCAGGCTTCACTGTAGACACAATGCTGCATAATGGGATCCTGTAATTATGCCTGCACTGCAGAGACTTTTAAAAAAAGGAACCCTGTTTTACATTCTCTAATGCAAACAGCATGAAATGATGTTGCTTAGAAACCTTTACACTCCTACAGTGTGTGCAAAAAAGTTATTCCAGACATCTGTATTTAAAATAAAATTTAAAAACAATCCCACCACACACACTCACATGGATCTTGGCTTCACGTTGAGTGATGAAGCCTATGAAATGTCAGAGGAAATTTAAATTAAAGAAAAAAAAAAATGACACATGCATTTTAAAACTTCAGCAGCTTGTTAAGTCATTTCAGGTTATGTCTGGTACTGTTCCACCTCACCCTTTCACATGGAGCTCTGTCTCACTGGATTGATGGTGCCACTTGTACCAATCCGGACTTAGAGGCTCATAATCATTTCCCCAATCATGCTGACCTCAAACACCTGGAAAAGATTTTATTTTCCAGAGAAGCCACACACGGTTTTACTCCAGAATCAGCACACACAGAGCAAAGAACTTTCCAGGTCCCAGAGTCACAGGAAAACCCACACAGTGAAGCCAATATCAATTTTATGCACGAGACCCAAGCCCCACTGCTGGTGACCACTGCTCAGTGGTTCACGTCAGGCCGAGCAGGGTGGAGGGAGGTTGTAGTGCCCTGAAGTTTCCAACACCAAAGGCAACACAGTCAAATTTGCAGCAGCCCAAAACCAGCATTTTACCAAGCACCATCCTGATACTTCAGGCATCTCATTCCACAGAGATGGCAGGTCCCATCAGGGAAAGCTTCATCTTGATCCAAGTAGGCAGGTGGGATGGGGCTTTCTGCACCCACAAAATCAAGCAGGGATGGACTGCCAGCTTCATTCCATGCATCCAAACCCTCAGCCCTGACCTGAACCCCACACACAGTGCAGCCCCAGGAGCCCCATCCAGGGCTGCCACTGCCTCCCACCCACCCATCGCTCTCCCCACCACCTCCTCCTCCTCTCCTGAAAGGTCACCCCTCCTTGCCTGGCAAAGAGCAGACATGCTCAGCAGCAGGCATGGCTGGTTGATGCATCACAGCTGCCACCATGCCATGCAGAGGCCAGCAGGTACCACAACAGGGGCTGCTGGGCATGCGACAGACCTCAGGTGCAGGGATCCACCAGCCAGGGAACACAACCCACTACATTGCTCCCTTTCTCTCTCCCAAACTCCACAGCTTACAGGTTTGTAGCTCTTTTTGTTGTTCCTTGCCGGCAGAGCAGTGTGGAAATAAGAGATGGAGCATGTATGCCTTTATCAGCAGAGAAACATGGATATCCTGGGGGATGGACAAAGGTGGAATCTCATCTTTCTCTTACAGGAAAAGTCTTCACTGATGGGAGGCTGGGGAATCAGCTGCTGTGCCTCTGATGTGGAGACCAGACTCAGCAAGATCATCTGAACTGTGCTAACCAGACCCCTGCAAGAGGGAATTTTTTTTCAGCTCTCCTGGTAGCTGCTCTCTCAACACTCCCTAGATCTTCAAGACTATAGTGGCCAGAAGTCAGTTGGCTTAAAATCTCACTTCAGAAATGCTCCTTTTCCCTTCATCTACCACAAAGAACATCCTCATAAAAGCATGTTAATCATAATGGATTTAAAATACCAAAGAAAGCAATTTATCTGCACACACTTTTCTGCTGGTACCTGGAAAGGTCCTTAAGGCAACAACATGGGTGAGCTCCTGCTCAGACACGTGGCACCTGCAGGTGTTTCAGCCTCCTGCCAGGGAGCTCTAACTGGTGATACAGGTATTTGCAAGGTTGCCTCTTGTTCCCCATGAGTTGCTTCACCCACAGATGCTAAGGAACCAAACCTGGAGCTTCATTCTCCCTTTCCTCAGGCTCTGCAAATTAATTTGCGTTGCTCTGAGGCAGGAGCCATTGCCTTTTGATCAACAGCCCTTCAACACCCTGCATGGGTTACCTTAACTGGCTACTGCAAGCAGTGAAGAGCCAGACCATGGGCAAAGGAACAAACCAGAAATATTTAACTTTTTGTTTTTCTGTTGCTGTTATAAGCCCTGCTGCAATCACAGGGTAGGAATGGATATGGGGGACAGAATGCATAAAGCTCCAAGTCGTGAGTCTTCAACTCCCCAGCTTGCCTCCAGGAAGCAGCTTTGCCTTTATCACCTCTGGCTATCACAGAATTGCCATCACCAGCATGGAAGCAAGGCTGAAGGATCATCAATCAGCTCCCTGCAAGAGAGCCCAGGGTTGGTAGGAGAAGGAGAGAGAAGGTGGCAGGAGGGAAAGCCCTACAGCAGAAGAGCACAGACCATCTGTGACCCAGGGCAAAGGGCTGTGTCCAGGACAGGCGAGGTGTCTCAGGTGTGAGGCAGGACTGGGAGCAACAGGAGCTCATGGAAGGGTCAGAAAGGAGCTCACAGCAAAGGTACAGGAATATTCACAATCTGCAGACCCTTGGGGCAGTCCACATCTGCTCTCTCTGCCTCTGATCATCCTTGCTGGCACACAGAGAGCAACAAAACTGCTCTCACCTGGATGCAACAAAGTCAAATGGAGGACTAAGATGCTTTCATACCTTCTGGTAAAATAGGCATGAAAATGATTATCAAGTTGTGAGAATTTTTACATCATCCAGAAGACAGATGTTGGCCAGCTGCTGAAGACACAGGGTTGGCAAATTCCCCACCACACACTGCTCCTCTCCAACTGGAGCAAACTGCAGAAAACACATCCTTCCTGGGGGAATGCACACAGAGCAACAGGCCTGGGCAGCTCTCCTTCTGCTGGCTGCTCTCCTCCTGCTGAGACAGGAGACAATCTCCGTACAGGCACATTCTGCTTTTATCTTCCATTCTTGCTAAAAATAATCAATACGAGCTACGTGGCTCAGCCTGTTCTCACCATTGTTTGTTGTGGGGTCAAGTCCAGATCAGATCAAATGTAATTCCACATGCAGAGTCCTACTGGCCCCCCAGGACTCATGCTGTGTGGGAGTGTGGTCAGTATCTGTCCTGTTCATCAGAGACACCCAGTGCTAAGGGACAGGAGTGTACACACCAGTATGATCCACTGACTGGGCCATCAGCAACTGGGAGATGAGTGGTCGTGCATAGAAATGGAGAATGGAGATAAGGAGCTGGGTCTCCCCATGTGCATGCAAGCAAGAAACTAGAAATCCTGTGATCTTTAAAGTAATAAGAGAATATTCAACCCATTATACCCATACAAAGTCAGTCATCTCCACTCCAGTATCTACACAGCCACCTGAAAGCTCCCTCAGTATTCTGCTCATTACCAAAGCCCAAGTGTAAACCACAGCAACTATGTAGTTATTTTTTTCCTAATCTTAGTATGGTGACACCAAACAGTTACAGAAAAAGCCTAAAGTCTGAAAGACAGAACTACAAAATACAACATACAGGCAGCTTTCACACATGCTCCAGAACAAAGCCCAAAATAGCAGGGAGGTCCCATTCCTGCATGCTTTTCCAGTTTGGAGGAGCCCAGAGGACATCTGGCTTCTTATGGATAATTAAGCAAGGAACAGGTTTCATCTGGCTGCCCTCTGCATGAATAATGTGTGTGAATGGCCAGGAGAAATAGAGTGAAAGTCTAAAATTGCTGTTAGAGATGGGAAGCTGGATTAGCAGCACCTGCAGAGCCCAGGGGATTGCTTCCCCTCCTGCCCCAAGAAATCAAGACTGTAACACCACTTCAGGCTATTTCTTCTGCATCATATTCAAAAGCCAGTTCAAAAGACTTGATTCAATGCCCACAACAAGGTGGAACACTTTTCACAACCAGCTCCAGCAAAGAGTTAAGCACATGCAACCTGTTGATTAATTTGGAGGCAACAAGCTGCACTAATAAAGCCCTGGGGACCTTAATCAAGCTGTTTGCTGGATGCCAGACCAAAGCAGGAAGATGGGCAGAGCTGTCAGGATGGATCAGTATTTGCCCACTGGCAAAATTTCTCCTGAATGAAAAAAAGCAGGGGAGAGAAACATACACACACATATCTATCTGCAGCTGCAGAGCACAGGGGGGAAATGATGCCCCTGGTGCTCTCCAGGGCCAGGTCTCAGGAGCTGCAGAAGCTCAGCAGCCTACACAGGGAGATTAGTCACAGGACATGATTTGGCATCTTAGGTTTTATATTCACCTCCATTTTTTGTAAGTCCTTCTGAGAAGCTGGGAAGGAGCAATTTCTACCTTTTTCTTTTTAAAAAAAGATCTTGTCCTTTTTCATTCAATAGATTTTCCTGCTCCCCATTCTCCTTCCAGTCCACGGAGAGCTGAGTGAAATAAGGTTGTTGATGATTGGCCCCATTTTGAAGGTTTTCAGTCACACCCATTGGGGTGAGAACATTTTGCAAATTCAGCTTAAGTTCAAAAAGGATCACTTTCTTTCCTTATTAAAACAAGGCTTGACTGGGGTGCCTTTTTCTTCATGCAGCATTTTTCTGACACAGCACCCTGATGGTGCTAATGCAGCCAAACCCAAACAAACCCTCTCTGCCTTGCCATCCCTTAGGCAACTGAAGGCAACCCAACTGGAATCGGTGCTGGAATTAGAAAGAATTGTGGATCTAGCCTCTGTTTCTGGTTATATGCAGGGAAACTTTTCATCTTTTAAGTTGCTAAACTTTCTTTAACCTGGCAAATCAGAAGTATGCTCCTGTGTGCTGCCAGGGAGCACATCTTGGGCACCAGTTTAACAGGCTGCTGGGTGGCCAAGGGGATACACAGAGCTTATAAAACCCCTGACTAGGCAGGAATAAGCATAGAAGCCCAGAAGATGTTTGGGTTTGTTTTTTTTTTTTGCTAAACCTTAACAGAGCAAAACAAAGGAGCAGAAAATTGCTCAGCTGTGTGTCTTATGTCAGGTACTTTTGAAAGAGGCCATTTTCCCCACCAGCTTTCTGTTGTTCCAGCCAGCAGGAATGAAATATCCTGTGGGCATTTCTGCAGCTGGTGTCAATTGCTGTAGATTCACTCATACCAGGACAACTTTAATAATTTACACCAGCCAACAATCATCTTCTCCTGTGTTTACAGCTCCACTGAGCTTCACAAGGGACACAAGCAGGATGTTGACACCTCATGACTTGTACCCATGGATGAAGGGCATGGTAAGCACTAAGCAAATGCAGCTGAGGATTAGCAAAAGCAATTATGGAAAACAAGTAGTGGAAATAATGATTCATCAGGAATTGAATGGGATGTTGGGCCCAGTCCTGCACTCAGTGGATTTGATGGTGGCAGTGAGGATGCTAGCCCTATAGAGATAATTTTTTAAGCTATTTAAATGCAAAAAATGCCCACTGCCAGTTATGCAACTGTTGCAAAAGCTGCAGCAGTTTTTGTCTATGCTGTCTTTCAGACAGCTTAGGACCTTGGGAAACAGCTGTGGCATCCTCCTCACCCCACAGACACCTCTCTCCCTACCGAAACTTTGAGTCAAGAAGAAACACTAACATGTAAACCACATAGGAAAAGCCATGTGAAATTGTGGCTTGCATCAAGCCAGAGGGCAGGCTGAGTGCTAACAGACCCTCTCAACGAAAATACCATCAATATACCTGCACAGGTTATTTCTCAGCAAATCTCAGAGCACTTTCAATATCCTTTAGAAAACACTGGCAATGTCAATGGTATCCCCATTAGTTGCTGGAAAACTTGGAGACACAAAAATGCAGATAACCTTGTTCAAGGTCACAAACTCCAGTGAGGCCACTGGATGCTCTCAGCCACTGCCTCCTCCACCTGGAGGAAACATATGAGGCATTATGCCAAGCACAACTCCAGGAGCCAAATGCCATGTCAGCTTCAACCAGTGCTAGAAGGATGTCCTCTTCAGGTAGAGAAGATCAACAACAGGCATGCTCTAGACCTTGATCTAGAGAGAACCTGATAACCAGAAACACCCTTTCCTGAGACAATAGTTTCATTGCTTTCACTTGGAACAGGATCAGATCTGAAGTAGGGGAAGGGCTGGCACAGAAACCTAACAAGGACTAGGACTAAGGACTATCAAACCCTGGGTTAGATCTTTTCACACCAATTGAGCAAAATGACCTTGCTCCATTAGCATCAGCTCTCCATCTGCAAAGTTTCATGTCAAAACATCACAATTAAAGAATAAAGTCAAGTGAGTCACTAACATAAAGATGAAATAAGAAAGCTCTACTTGAATCCTCCCACCCCACTCCAGGGTCAGCAGCCAAGACACTCCCCATCAGCTGCAAACTTCCTGGATTACCACTGAAATCACAAGCAAAAGCCAATATAGCTCCTTCTTCCTCCCCCCAATGTTCAAAGCATGTGCAACAGTTTGATTCCCACAGGCTGTAAATCCACAACCCTTCAGATAACACAAACCTCTGCCAGAAATCCATTAACACCACACGGACACACCACATCTGCCTGCCTGGTTCAGCCCTCTCCAGAGCCTTGCTGAGGGGCTGTGTACTGGGAAAAATTCACATTGCTCTCCCTTGAATTAGGAGAGCAGGCAAGGAGAGGTTGGTGAGGAAGAGTTGTCGCATGGACTCCTCTTTTTTGCCTACCAACAGGTCAGGCAGAAGTGGGTGAGACTTCCTGAGGGTGCCACACAGGCTTGAACACCATGAGGGAGCGTTTTCTGGCATAAGCTCTCATGCAGCAAAGAGACTGGTGAGGTTAGACTGATGAGCAAACTACATGGGATCACAAGAAAACAGGTTCCCTGGAGCTCCTGCATCTCCTTATATTTCCTTTGATGGAGCCACTTCCAGGATCTAACCCATGTTTGCAGGCAGCTGGGTGCAAAGTTGCCTGGGAGAACCTCTGGAAAGGAGAAGAAAGAATATCCCTCAGGATATGCAGACCCTTACGAGAAGGTCCATACCATGCCAGACAGAGATTGACCATCCAGCAGCTTCAGTACTAGAGTCAACAGCAAAGTGGCCAGTGCCACCAAGACCCTCAGAACCTGAATTCCCAGTGCAACCAGTGCAGCAGGGTCCGTGCTGTGGTCACAAACCACTGATGTAACACAAACTTTGCTCATAGGCTACCTCAGCCCTGAGCTTTGTTGCTCAATCCTTTCTCATGGTCAAATTATTCTTCAGTCACCAAGGCATAGTGTCCTCAAAGATGCAGGTAGGCCATGAGAAAGACAGACCTACTGTTCCTGTCTCAGCTCTGTTCCTATTCAACAGCCCTGCAGTCATTCTGGAACAAAACCCCAGGCAACTGCCATCACAGAGGAGAAAAAGCCAGGCTAGCCAAGAGTAAATCAATGGCAACAACTGAAACACAATTTCATAGCAAAAAAAGACAGAATATAAAGATAGCAGAGGGAGTCCATCATAAGATAAAGATGATTCAGGGGAGAAAAAAAATCAGTAGGGAAAGAGGTCAGGGAAAATCCAGTATTCAGAGCTTGGATCACACAAAAAAAAGTAAATAGACAAAATACTTTGTTTTTCCTTCATTTAGTGCAGCAGAAAAATAATTTTTAAATGTAGTTTCTGATCTTACTGAAGCCAGTAGAGCATAACTATAAATTACAACTAACAAATAGCTGAAAACAAAGTCAAACAAGATCATTTGCAGGGAGTTTCAGATGACTCTGTGGGTCACCTCAATCTCCAGCAGTTAAGGAAGAAAAGAAGGGTACAGAGAAACTAAATTATTTGTGTCAGTCAAGTTTATCTGTCACAGGACTACACCTTTCCTACCACTGCCTATTTCTGGGATTAATGATCAGGCACTATCTGAAACTGGGCATAAGAAGAAAAAAAGCTGAAGTGATTTATCTATTTGGAAAAAAAAGATGCATTGCTCAGCTAACAAATGCACAATTTCAGAGGAATCTCTTCTCCTGAACCAGTAAAAAGATGCACTTTGTGATAACTAAAACAACCTGAAGCACTACAGGGTAGCAAGAACAACATCTCTACTGAAAAGTGCATCAAGGAACAACAAGTCAGTTAGCATGGTGCTGACGCCTGATAAACTAATTAAGATGCTAATTAAAAGCAGAGCACTTTCCCATCTAGAGTTCACAGTAGAGACAGGCCATAGCCAGAGCAAGTCTCACCAGGGAAAGAGGGTGGGTGAATAAAAAAGGCAATGGGAGAGGACTGATTGACAAGACATTTAGGTTTTCCTGCTGTCTTTGATGAGACCCTTCACAAGAGGCTGCTAAAGAAACCAAGTAGTTATGGGAAATAGTGAGGAAGCAAATGAGTTAGGGAGGGGATGAGAGAAGAAATAAGCAGGCAGTTTCCTGAGTGCAATTTCCTCACCTGAAAAGACCAGCTCTCAATGCCCATCACTTGTTTGTCAGCCTAGAAAACAGGCTGGGTGACAAGGGGTTAAAATTCCCTCTCTCTCCCCCCAGAATTATTCCCAAAGAAAAGCTAGGAAAACTTCAGAGGATCAAGACAACAGCAGCTGTTGGTCAGCAATGGCACTGCCACACAGACACAAGTGGCAAAGAAATCACAGTTGTTCCCCCAGCATCATGGTCAGCACCCACACAGGAAGGGGACAGTTCAAGGACAATCCATGCCCAAAAATGGGTGAGACCAACCTGGAAATTAACTTAGTGATGTGCCCCATGTGGAATAAAGCTTGCAAGCCCAGTCTATCCCCATAGGCACTAGCACTGAAATGGTATGGGGCCTCAAAGGGATGAGAGGAAAGCGTCCACCTTAAAAAGCCAGAGCAAGGAGGTAACAGAGTAAGTCCCTGTTTTTACTTCCTCCTTTCCAAGAAAGTCACTGATTAAAAAACATAGTGAGGCTGTGAAATGAAGGATTGGAAAAATCAGTAATTGCCAAAGTTTAAGCTGGATATTCTTAAGTCAGCCTTCCTGGATGCTTAACCTGTCCAGGGAATGAAGCAGATGTCCATAAGGAGAGGGGGGAAAGCATGCATTTAAGGGTAACCTTTGTCTGTTTATCTTTGCAGCCTTTCAAAATGTTTATTTCTTTTGGGTGTGGACAGACTTGTTAGAGGAAATGACTTAAAAGACACCGTATAATTGCACAAAAGCACATTGTGTTTCATTGCAATAATCCTCCCATGAAATACATCATTCAGTGCACCATTGCCACAGGGCTCCCACAAAAAGCCTTCATTGCAAACATCAAAGGCTGGGCCCAACCTGTGCAGTCCTCCCAGTGCTGGTTTTCACCTTGCTCATGCTGGCACTGAGAGCCACTTGGCTCAACACAGGTCCCATGCAACCAGCTCACCCCCAGATAGCAGCAGGAAAGCTCTCTCTGACCATGTGTAGCACCGGCTGTCGTCACATCTTCATCAAGAGGGTTGGCAGAGCTAAACACGTGTTAGCTGGCAGTGGGAGAGAGCACCAGCCCAGAAAAAGGTCTTCAGAAGAAAAGAGGCAGAAGAAAAGGCAGTTGAAGTGGGTTGGGGCTATCTTGGATAGCTCTTCTCTCTCCTTCCCTTCCCAAGGCTGGAGCTACACACAGTGCCCCAGGAGCTGCCACCAAATGGGGCTGGAAAGGCACCAAGGGACCATCTGTTCTCACCACCAGCTCAGGCACAACAGGTCCTTCAGCACATCTGAAGAGCCAGGCAAAGCTGACAAGGTGTCATTCCCCCTGACCAGCAATCAGGCAGACTCAAAGTCTGCACCACCAACTAAATAGCAGGATGATCTGGCATTATAAAAGATGCTGATAATAAGATTTTCTTAAGTACTTCTAGGGCACATTACTACTGCCTTTAAGATAGTCTTGAAAGGATTCAAATGACAGTTTAAGAATCAGGGGTATATTATTCCTCCTGTAATTTTACCAGGGTCCCTTTCACCATTCCCTGATGCATCTGAGCCTAGTACTCTTTTGGAGAAGGCTCTGCTGGTCCATGAGGAAGGATCCCTGCTGCGGTCCACTTTTCCAAAGAAAAGCTCCCTGCCAGCAAGCTACTATAATGTGAAAAAGGTGGGTGGAAGGGGAAAGCAAAGGGTAATTTTTGGTTTCCACTGGCACCAATTATGCTTCTGGCACATTTAAATATTTCTTTTTTTCCATAATCAAGATAGTGAGGTTAGGCTTTTTTTTGTTTCCCAAAATAAACAAAGGCCTATAATGGGCAGTTTGTGCTGTACCATGTCTGGAGCCTTTAACTTATCAGCGCTGTCGTGGGACATAGAATTTTTGTTAATTTTATCTGGAAAAAATAAAGTCACTGAAGCCCACAGACCCAGCCCAGAAGGGTGGACGGGAGGTGCCCCTTATCTCCATCAGATACTAGATTTAGTGTGTCAGCTTTGACTGGAGGCGACAAGAAGGCAGAGACACAGTAATTAACAAACAAACAGCTTGTGCTGCCACCCTGAGCTCTGCTGGGAGACGCAAGCACTGGCTAGCAAGTAGAGGTGCAGAGGGAAGCCAGCAATACCCACCTGCAGCTGCACATTTCTAGTCCCTAGAATGTACTTTTCCTAAAGACTTGACCCAGGGGGGTTTCTCAGGTTCCCTCCCTCAGTCTCCCATATTCCTGGCCAGCTTAATACTCAGCCTGGAACTCCCTGGAGCTGATACGATGTTTCCCATGGTTGGGTTCAATGACCACCCAGCCCAGGCATCCAGCAACCAGCTGGCTCGGGGCCCATGCAGTCCTTTCCCTCGGAGGGGTAGGGACCAGGGAGGGACACAGTGGGGTGGCTGGCAGAGGAGGGCACTCCAGGCCCCAGCGAGGCTTGCCTCTCCCAGCCTCCATCTCCCCATTTATACATTACTGGGGGAGCAAAGATACTTGACAGCTGCAAAAAAAGAGTAGATAATTCTGCCTGCCCTGGCTGTGCTTACGCAAAAGCCACTGGTTTATGAGGAACAGCTTAGTGAAAGCACACAAAGAAACACCCTGCAATATTTTTTGAAGGGTTTGGGGTTTTTTTTATTGCTTTGAGAAGCAAAAGGTTAGCTACAGAAATAGAGAGAATGAGGCAGCCTAACAAAACAACTGCTTGTTTATCTTATTCTGCATCTCCTCTTCCATCCTCTTGCGAACCCTGTTGGCCTCCAGCTCCCGCCCCAGGTCGTCTCCACACCTAGTGCCCAGGGACCTGCCTGCTCCCACCCAATGCTGCCACACTGTCAGCATGACAGACCCAGCAAGAAGCACCCAGACCCTGCAAAAACATGCATCTGGGAAATGGAAAAGCCCCATGAGACACTTGTCACAGCATGGCTCACCAGCGTGGCCAGAACAGCTCAGTTTGTATTTGTTTCTCCACATCAGTGTGCAGGGAATGAGAGAAGGGAGATCCTCCCTCCTCCTCCTCGCACTCTCCAGCCTTCTCCATTACCCAGGATGCTCCCTTTGCCTAAGCTCCTCCTGCCACCTGCAAACTTCACCAGCTTCAGGCCCTGGCCTGATCCTGCCACACTTATGACAGAGATGCTTTCCCCCACCTTGCTCTGGGTGCATCCAGTAAACCACAAGTTCCATCCCTGGGATCAGCAGGAGCCCCGAAGCATCTTAAAATCCCTGTTGAATGCATTGTTCATCATGGAGAGCCTAACAGCATCCAGCTATCTCATCCTCAACCAGAATAAAAGGCCTATTTAATCCCCCATGAGTTGCACCCAGTATCCCCCTGCCAGCACCCTGCAAACCAGACATCCCTCCCAAGATGTCATAAGCCAGAGGCAGCTGCAACAATCCAAGCTGTTCCCAAGGGACAGGGACCAGGCAGCACCCCTGCTCACAACCCACAACAGGAAATACTTGGGTTGTTGTTACCACGTTGCTTTTAGGAGAGCTGTTTGTGTGAGCCCTGTTAGCATTCAGAAAATTACAGATAGATAAATAAAAAAACGAGAAAGGAAAAGAGCAGCAGCTCACGGGCTCTGACCAACCTGCTTTACCAGTTTGCAGTCCAGACTCGCCTCCCAAGACACAAACCATGTTATCCTGATCTGGGTAAGGAAGAAACAGCTCCCGTCCCTACAGTCCCCACTGCCTTCCACTCCCCTCTGCAAGGCACAAGTGGACAGGAGAGGGAAGGGTGGGCTCCATCTCTCCCAAGAGAAAATTGTATTTTCCTGCCCAGACAGAAAGTGGGGGAGCCATGGCTTTCCTCTAATTGTCAAAACCATGACAAACAGGGAACCGTACTGGTTTCAACCCCATCACACAGAGGACACTCTGAGCTGAGGTCCAGAGCCATCCCTGCTGGGCACATCTGAGAAACAGAGGGTTTTGCAGGTTGAAGGTTTGACTTTACTGGCACGGGAGTGCCACATGCAGGAGAAAAGTCACACACATTTCCAGGAGTTGGATTCACTTACTAAAGCAAAAAACAAAACAGGTTTGACAGAGAACAAATTA
This sequence comes from Apus apus, assembly GCF_020740795.1. Classification (NCBI taxonomy): domain Eukaryota; kingdom Metazoa; phylum Chordata; class Aves; order Apodiformes; family Apodidae; genus Apus; species Apus apus. The sequence goes on along the minus strand of NC_067294.1, from coordinate 10,316,519 downwards.
ATTTGGCATGACGCATTTCTTTTTATATATATATATATATATTCAACACATGAAAAATAGACGAAGCCTCGTGGAAGATTCCTTCAGCTGTGTGATGGATTTTTTGCCTTATTAAAGTAAAGAGGCACACAGAAGGCTTTAAAATGTATGTGATGTTTTTATACCCCTATTCACTGAGAAGGCAGCACAGCTCAGAGATGACAGCAGGGATCCTAGCCAGGTCTCCTGAAGTGTCCTAAGATTTGGGGGATTGCTGCAACCAGAATAGAAACCTTCCATCCACAACAGGTGTCATAAAGTGCTACAGAGAAGTTGTATCATCTCATGCCTTAATTTCCCTTTCACATAATCAAGACAGTAGGACAACCCCACAACTGTGAATTTTCATAAGATTTTGTTATGCTATACAATGCAATGTTTGGATGAGTGTTTAGGATGAGTCTTGTGCCCTGAAAATGCAATGTTTGAAGCAGCCACAGTGATCTGTGGTATAGTGCACATCATTCCCATCTCCATCTTTCCTGAGCTCAGTGCTGGGTTTTAGACCCTCTCTAACATCCCTTCTTACTGGGAACACAGCCCCATGACCCTAAACCCAAACACTGTGGATCTCTCCCCAAAAAGTTAAGCAACCTTTTTTGTCATGCTCTGCCTGTTTGATGGTCTAGGGTTCCATCCTTGACAGGATAAAAGCTACTTTTCATAGCATTGAGGTTCTCTTGTAGCTTCTTAAATACATACACACACTTTACTGGGAGAAAAGCACAGGGTCACACATTTTTGTACCCCAAGAAAAAACACCCCAAAACAACAACAACAAAAATATTCTGCCCCATCTCCTCAAAGCTCTCCAGATTATTTTTTTAATGGATTCCTTCCGGATTCCAAAATCCTGCTCAATTTTCAGGCTGTCCCCCCACCTTACAACCAGTTCCCTCCAGCTTGTGCAGGTCCAGTATCCAGACAGGTTCTCCCACTCCCCCCAGTGCAGCACAACCCTGCGAGCTGTAATCTCCATCACATCCCTCTGTGCTCTTCTTTCCTCCTGAAGAATTTCCAGCCACCCTTCCATGCCCCATTCTCCCATTTATTGTATCATTCATCCTATTGCCACAACAAAGCTGTTCCAGGTTAGCAGCATCCGTGATGGTTTTGTAGCTGCTTTCAAGCCGGGCACATGTTGTGACACTTTGCTTCGATATTTATGGCTCTCAGAACGTTTTACGTATGTACTCTCAGCCTCATTATGCAGCCAAGGACACTGAAGGGTACTGCCAGTTGAAAAGACTCATCCAAGACTGAAAGAGCCAGACAGAGCTGGAAGACAATGCCTCAATCTCAAATAAAGCAAAAGAGCACCCAGGAATGGGCTGTACGGGTTATTCTATTGTATAAGCTGTAGTATATTGTGTAAACTAAGACCAAATGCTCTTTCAACATCCATTTAGAATATTCCTCCTTGCATTACAGAAATCCAAGTTAACTTGCATCAGCCCAAAGCCTCCATCTCCCCAAACCCAAGTGTGCACCACATCTGACCTTTGCATGCGTTCTAAATTTGTACTTGAAGCGCACATTGTATTTCGCCAGCCTCTTGTATGTGTTTTCCATGGACACAATGACACAAAAGCAGCAGAGCCTGTGAGCCAAGCCCTGGAGAGACGGTAGCTTTAAATAGCCTCTTTGTCTTGCTTTTCCTTACTGAAATATCACACATTATTTAGAATCGAGTTTTAGTTTTATCAGAGACCCAGAAATAGAGACAATAGAGGGCTGGGTGAATTTTAGCATCATTTTAGGACCTAAAGTTTCTCATTCCTTTCTACACTCACCTCACTTTGCCCTCCATTACAGGATTTGTACCTGCATCCCAGGAACCAGCAGTACATGCTCCTTGAGGGGCTCTCAGACCCACAGGAGGGATCTCAGCCAGAAAGGAAAGATGTGCACAGAGAAGTTGGTACACGTGTGAGAAACTTCATCTCTACAAATTAAGGGCAGGATTGTAAAACCAAAGCTTCTGTCCTTGATGGGGAAACAGGCTGCAACTTTAACAGACTTCAGGCTGGTACCCAGATTAGGTCAGAATAGAAAGGGTTTCTCAGCACTAAATTAATGGAAAAATTGTCAAGAGAGTAACAGGAGTTATAAACATTTATGTTCCAGTTCAAGGCAGGGGAAGGCATTTATAACTGTGCTATTTGAATGCCAAACTCTAAAAACTGGAGTCCTTTCTAGTCAAGGCATATGGATGCTCCTTTTTAGGTATGTGTAACAGCCTGCAGAGAAGAGGTTTGCCCCCAGTGAAGAGCCCCAAATAGGAGTGTAACAGGGTGACATAATAGGAACACACCCACGAGCACATTCCTGTCTCCCTTCAAGACTGCAATTAGTCACTTCATCTGACTCCTAACGTACTTGTCCATGTTTTGTAGAGCAAATGGATTTTAGGGTGCTTTCATTTTCTAATTTCCAAAAAAGCAGCTGCAGAAGAAGCCAGAACAATTTGTGGAGGGAAGAACTATGCAGGGTTTTCACCCAGGACTACAGTGGTGGGTTTGCAGTGGGTGCAAAGGTGGGAGGAGAAATGCTGGTACAGAGGCCAAGCCATATTACAGTGCGCAAGGAGAGAAAAAGCAAGCAAAAGGGAAAAGCCTTATGAACAAGCCCTGTAACCTGCATTCTGGAGCCATGCAGACACAAGAAGTGTGTCAGTCTCTCAAGTTTTTCCAGTCCAAAGGGAAAAAAAAAATATCTCACTCACCTTTGTTCACCAGGCTGCTAAGCCACAGGTAAACTACACTGTGCTGAGTGTCCCGGTGCTCAGGAGAGTCCTCTGCCCACTGAAGGTCTGTGAGAGAGTGAACCAGCTCACAGGGCACTTTGTTTGTCCCAGAGCAATGCAAAGGTGCCTGCCAGCAAATATCTGAACCACAATTAATCCAGATCTGCAAAAAGGCATCATTACTACTCCTAAGTTTTTCCTGAGCCTCACAACTCAGTGCAGCCACAGGAGACGGGGCTGCAGGGAATCCCACACACCCAAACTTCTGGGATGACCTGAAGCAGCACTGTGCATCCAAGATGAAACACAGCACATATTCTCTCTCATTACCTTTGTGATAAATTTGTGTAAGTGTTGTTAATTTATCAGTAAAAAAAAAAAAAAAATCCGCCTCAGAGTACAGTGCAGCCCCAAGGCACTAAGCAAGCTGAACCTGGCACGACCTACAGCATTTTGCAGAGTGCTAAACTGCAGTTCTGCAGAAGCAATTTGTTAATGAGAAAACATTACAGTGCAAAATGAAAGTGTCTTCGAGTAAACTATCTTTAACATGAAGAGAAAGTATTTTCCCTGCAGCCAACTAAGCCCATCTAGAGCCTGATGTGTGCAGGTTAACTCAGACACCTAACTACTGCTGATCCATGCACGGCAGGCAACTCCAACACAGCTCATGCAGGAATGCGGTGTGGTGCAAGATACTTTGGCAGCTGGGTACAGCGACTCGGAGTAAGAAGAACAAAGGACAAAACGTGTGAATAAGTTCTCAGCTGGATGAGTGACAAGATACCAGCCAAACATTACACTTACACCCACGAAACAGAGCCAACTTCGCCTCTGCTCATCACCTGCGTAAGCCAGGTAGGTCAGGGACAGGCTGAGCCCAGACATGCACGGGCTGAGAGGTGAGCAGGAGGATATGGACTCAGCCCTCGGTCCTTGGCAGAGCAGCAGCCCCGGGCACAGCGGAGCAGCCCCAGACGGTGCTTTCGTGAGAGTCTGGCGCCACCTAAGCCCAGAAATGGGCTCCTTCATCTTTCCTGCCCCATTTCACAGCAGAGGAAAAACCAAACCTTTTGATAACAAAATCCACTTGTTTCTACAGCACCAAGGCTTTTAGGGAAACCTTCTACAGAAGAAGTCTGGGCACTAAGATTCAGCAGAAGGCCTGGAAAGATGCTTTCGGAGAAACCCAAGCACTGAAGTATGGTCAGACCCACCAAAGAGGAAGGGCACTTCAGAAAGGTTGCAGGGACTTTAACTGCCCAGAGCCCAAAACTCTCTTGCCACATTTCAGGGAATTCTTGTATATTTGCTCATCCCTATCCAGTTGAATACTGGGTCCAGGAAAGATTTTTGCAAATCAAGACTCCAGCTGTCCCAGAGCTGAAGAAAGACCAACTCAGAACAGACAACTGGTACCTCAAAAAGTATTTGCAAGATGATTATGTGCTCAAAAACAAGTGTCAAAAACCAGATGAGCCACAATGTAAAGGTTTAGAGAGGGAGTCACTTGGCAGTTACTGGCAGACCACATGCACTGACTATAAATGCTGCAGCAGGCAGGACAACTCATGCAAGTTGGAGAGACAGAAGCATGGACACAGAAGCACGCAGGGTTAGAGGGAGTCTGCTAATTGAAGGATGGAAAAGGAAGGACAGAAGCTGCATTCATTAGGCAAGGAAGAGCCGCAAATCAAGTCAAGAAAGACAAAGCACGACAGGAGAGATGTACACACCAGCCAACATTTGCAGTATCTTCTGTGATCTGCTCTTAAGTGCACAAATGCAAGCAACGTGCCCAACACTCTAGCCCAACAACACTCCCTGGCATTGCAATTTGGTTTTATACTGAAAGACCATTAACAGAGTTCAGCCGGGGAACGATTGTGTCATACAGACCTAAGTGAACTTGTATTATGCAAAGAAAATTTCCAGTGACTTCTGACTTTGTTGAGCTTTACAAGGTACAAATAATTCAAAGTTTCTCCCACAGTGAGATACTTTCCCGCTGTTCAGAATGATGCACATTGCTCCTGGAGGGGACTGCATTTGGTCAGTTGTTCTGAAGGAAGATTTAGACACAAGAAAGGGAATTTAAAAAAGAAAGGTGACATAGCAGAGCCAGAAGCTCTCCTGGAACTCTCACTGAAAGGACTGCTTCTTTGGATCAAGATAAATTACTCCTTGGAGATTTGCCTGTCCACTGCAAACTTTTCCAGAAGCTGAAACAAACCCCAGGATTTCCTGTACAGGTCTTGGGCAAACTCCCAACCAAAGCATCTCATTCATGTGGCCCCCAGCCACATTCACCTCCAACAGTCCCAGGCAATGGGCCCATTGCAATGCCAGGGAAGGCACCACACTCTGAGCAGAAGAATGTAACATTCGTCCGGATATAACAAGTGCTCACGCTGTGAGCGCAGCGGAACTGTCACAAGTCACCAGCCTCTGTAACTTGTACCAGTTCTCTAAGAGAAAGAAATTCACCTTCCATCTTCTGCAGGAGCGTGAGCATATTTGGACATTCAGAAGTAAGAACCTGCTCTCAGCTGTCTCCTTCGCAGAGCTTTGCTCTCCTGGGGAGCAGCTGCTTCATGGTTATTTGCTCTTCCTTTGACCAGGCTCAATCCCTTAAGCCACCCGCTTCCAAGTGCCCTTCTCCTGGCATTTATTCAGCTTTTTTTTTTTTTTTTTTTGGCCCTGGAGCAGTTCAGGAGTAGCAGTGCTGATTTTTTGACGCCGGCTGCCCTCTAGTGACAGATGCCCATCCCCGGTTCCTTTTTGCCCACCCGGGGCTCTCCCGGACAGGACCTGAGGACAGTCGCATCCCCTACAGCTTTCCTTGCTGCAGAGCCTGAGCCCAAGCCCCAGCTCTGCTGCTCTGTATAAAAGACATACAAAGCAATATTTCCAAATTGAGAACCCTCGTATCTCATGACACTTGAAGCTTTTAAGGATTTACTGGTTTAATAATCCCACATTCCTGCTTTCTGCACAAACACTTGTACCTCAAACCAAGCTAAGAGGGGAAAAAAGCTCTTGGTCCCTTGCTCCAGCAGAGCCAGAAACTGACAGCAGTGGGTGGAAGTCAAGTAGCTAAATGTTTCCCAAACATTTTCCGTTTTTTACAAATATCTTAGGACTGAACCCAAACCATTCTATGATTCCATGATCTGGGCTTTGGCTCAGGAGCAAGAATAATTTACTCAAGTCACTTCAGTGAAGGCTATCAAAGAAGAGAGTTCCTAGCCATAGCAGTAACACACCTGCTATTAGACAGATTATTTATTCCATTTCTCATCCCAGAGAGATTAGCCCTTCCAGTGTGGGTTACTCTACACTAGGAATACAGCAAATCAGGCATTGCCACCAACCCACCAAACTCCAAGTCCTGCTGCAGCTGGAGCTATTGGCCAGAGCACCTCTTTACACACTTTCAGCATAGATTAAGAACAGTGCCAGCAGCACAGGATCCCAGCAGAAGGGGTGCTCAGCAGCTTGGATTTGTTCACATTTCGTAGTTCCTGAAATTTCAAAATCTCTAACAGAGATCAGGCTGCAGCCCTGTGAAAGCTGAATTGGAGAAGGTTGGTGGCTTGAGCATGGGAAGGGGGCATAGCTGAAACTTGGGCAATAGGAAACGTGTAGTAATCAGCTTGAGGTTTTTTTAACTGGAACACAGCTAAAGCTATTGGCTTTAGAAAGTCACTTTTCTGCTTTCTGAAGACTATATTGTGCAAGAGGAGAAATTACTTCAAATTGAGAGCAGCCTGAGATTTATGCATGGTGTTTCTTTCTCAGTCCTTCAGAATTAATTCCATTTTAATTCTAATCCTTGTATCTGATACTGCAAGTATCACCAAATGCATTTATTTACCTTATTTGTTAAGCAAAGGGGAGTGCAGCAGTACCTGTTGACATAATGTATTATTGAGGTCTGACTTGCCTGATAGTGCATTAACACTAAAAATGTTATCTCAGGTACTGTTTTGCAGAACTGGCTTTATAATCAAAAGACTTGATGTTTGGGTTTCAAAACAAAAACCAACATTAGGGATCACAGTTATGCATCAGTTAGAAATAATCTTCCATTACATAGCAAACGTGTACATCTGATGGCTACTGACTACCCCAAAAACAAACACAGCATTAGTAATTCCCAGGAGAAAGAAATAGCAAGAAACATGAGAACCTGCTACAGCAGAACATTACCCACACCCAAAGCATTCACTTTTTATGAACACAATCTGCTCTTAATCCACTGGACTAGCAACAGCCCACAGAATAGCAGAGGCCCTCCCTTAATGTACATACACCCCGAACTCAATACTGCTCCACACACCTGAGAGCAATAGGCACTAGAAAGCAAGGCTCAAAAGTCATTTGGTTTGCCCTTTCTGTTCTGCCCATCGCCTGCAACTACCTATTTCCTTAAGTGAGAAGTATTTACTGCAGATTTAGACACCCAAGCCCAACCCTGCTTGCCCTATATCACCTTTTTCCTCTCACTAAGTGGCATTTAACAACATTGTGAACCCACTCAACACAGGACAACTGGATCTCTTTGAATGTATTTGCCATTCAGGAGGGAGGAGGGCAATGCAACCTCATGCTCCAAAAGTTCTGGCACAGCCCCAGCAAGGACCTTTCCTTTCCCTCCCATCTATACCACACACACCTGTACAGAGGCTCAGGCAAGAGCACCAGGCAGGGCAGCTTCACTGATTACCCTGTGGCACATCACACTGTAGAACTTACACATTAAGTAAACAACAACACTCTCACTTCCAGCAGCAAAATATTTTGGGTTTGTCCATAGGAAGAGAAAACAAAACTAAGTACAAAAAGCTTTTTGAAGGAAGTCATTAAATCAGATCGAGCTATAAATGCCTGAAAAACGGATCAAATTTCTCACACTGCCATTAAGAATCAGGTGTGGAGAATGACAACATTTTATTTAAAAAGGAAACTGCAGCAAGTCACCTGCATCTGAACAAGTGTGCAGATCCCAAAGGCCTGACGCCAAGGAGAGGTTAACAAGAAACAAGTTCAGTCTTGTTAGAACTCACTGCTCTGCTGCAATACTAGTAACGATGCTTGATGCTTCACCTTCCCTTGGATGTTTCCCAACACTTTTCCTATCCCTACCCAGGGTTATTTGTATTCTGGAGCACTGGCACCTCATACCGGTTGGCTGAGCTCAGTTATCAGCTCCCTTCAAATCCAGCCAACCAGGCTGCTGACTGTTGGACTTTTTGGACACACACAAGACACATAAAAGGCAACAAGAACCTGACACGCGGCGTCACGGCCAGCACAAACCCATTTGTTTTCTCAGGTCTGTTTTCCCAGCCTGCGAGCCGGGATTGGCAGGCAAGTTTGAAGCAAAGGACTTTGAATCACAGCGAGCGCGTTTGGCGGGATCGCTACCCGGGCAGCAACTGCACAGGATGAAATTGCATTTCTTGACACAGTCCTCACTTGGGGAGAGAGGGGACGAAACCCCCCCCACGGCGATCTCTGGAGCTTGGCAACAAGCACAGATGAAGGCTGGGGCTCGCCCCGCCGGGCACCTGTCCTCTCTGCGGCACGACCGCGGCTCACCCAGCCTAAGCACTTAGCATTTTACTTGCCACCTCCACTAATGTCACTTGGCTCGTCACCGACGCCGCTGTCACATCCCACCCACCCCAATCCCCGACCCCGAGGGACACGGCAGCGCGGCCGCTGTTTCCCCTGCCGAGCCCCGGGCACTCGCTGCGCTCCCGGGGCGCGCGCCGCCCCGCACTCACCGCTGCCGGCAGCTCCGCGCGGGACGGACTCGGCGTTCCCCATGGCCGGAGAGGAGCGGGTGTGCGCGCCGGTCCCGCAGCGCCGGCGGTTCCGAGCTGCCGCCGATTCGAAGCTGCCGCCGATTCGAAGCCGCCGCCCCGCCCAGCGCCGCCCCCGCCAACCACGGGCCGCGGGAGGGGCCGGCGGGGCGGGGCGGTACCGGTGGGCCCGGCTCGGCCCCGGCTCCTGTCCCGAAGGACGGGCGGGACCTGCGCCCTGTGCGTGTCGGGCAAAGGGAGGTGCTGCTCCCGGGTCTGCCTGCCAAGAGAGGTGTCTGCGCCCACGTCAGCCCCCATCATCGAATCATTTGGGTTGGGTACAGAGCTTTAGGATCGTCGCGTCCAGCCATAAACCTAACGCTGCCCAGTCCACCGCTGAACCGCGTCCCCAGGCACCGCATCTGCAGGCTTTTCAGTACCTCCCGGGTCAGTGACACTGATGGTCTCACATGCCTTGACAATTTGAATCAACAGAGCACAGGTGCAAGGCAACAGGAAGGGCTTCTGCACAGTTCCTGCCCAATGCTGGTAAAAGCAATACATTCGAATTGTTCCTTTTCTTAAGACTTAAAAAGAAAGAAAAAAAATCATACAAACTAGTTGTCCATTTGCAGTAATGTTCACCAGCGCACCAGCTGTGCTTTCAGGTATGGCTGCTTCTAGGAAAGGGCCAAGAGCAGGAAAAGGCCACTGTCACATAACAGGATAAAGATTTCTTCCCCATCTCAGACAGTGTGTGGTCCTCCCCTGCCACAAAGCTGGGAGATGTATAATAAGAGATGAGTCCCACTGCCCCTGGGACGTGCTGTTCCCCATTAACTCATCTGCTGCTACATTTTGCACAGGACTAATGTGGATTTCAGAGGAAGTAAATGAGCAAAACAGAAGGCTTGAGATTCCTGAGTGTTCCTACTGCCACAGGAGCCCAGCCACCCCTGGGAATAACTGAGAGAATGAAGGCAAATCAAATAACAGTAGGGAGGCCACCATCTATCCCAGTACTGATTTCCTCTTCCACAGCTGCATCCAGAACATCATTAGTGGGTGCCAGCAGCTTTGAATTGCTTAGATGCAGATTAAAACACATCCTGCCCTGAAAAGCATAGCCAAAATAATGGGAACATGATGTGCAGACAAGTGTGTTGCTGCCTTGAGCCTGGGAACAGGCCAAGTCTGGAAGAAAAGTGAGAGCAATGCCTTTGCAGGAGCATTGCTGCCATCCCTCCTCCCCGCCATCCCAGCGCCCCTTATCAGACACCATGGTTATGCGTTGAGAGCCCAGCTGAGGAAGGGATGTCTGGCTTGAGTGTGAGCAGGGGAGTGACTGTGACATGTGGATACTCCTTATCCAGCTGCTAATGCACTTTTTATCTTCTCCATTAGGTGAGAGCAATACGGCAAGGTCTCTAGTACTCAAGCAACCTTCAAAGGGGCCACCCGAGCCGATGGCGCTATCCTCACACAGCAGTTTATAGTCACCTCATCACCAGGTTTGGGGTCATTAGTGTGGCTTGGGTTTCTAATAATAACCCTTGTAACTGCAATAATAACAGCAGCACAAAGCAGAAGAACTGCTGAGTGTTTGGAGTAGATCCTGAGCAAGTTGGGACTGGCGGCAGGACACAAGCTGCAGCCCTCAGCAATGCCAGCTGTTACAACAAAAGGACAGTGGTTCTCAGACTTTCTCAAATAAAAAGGGAGGAGGCATCTTGCTCTGTTTGTTCCCAGAAACACTTAGACACACTCTTATTCCCAAGGAGGGTGAGTAGCACATAGAGTAGCTTTCCCTGCCTGTTAATAATAGAGAGGATGCTTACATCTGAGCATGTGCAATAGGAACCTGACTGCAGAGCCAGCACCTGTGGAATTGCCTTCTGCCCAGTAATCACCCCAGTGCCAGGAGCTTGGCATGCTCAGCCCCCAGCACTATTCAACTCTTGTTTTCTACAGCTGGGTCAGGAGCACAGCCTCTGCCATCCCAGAAGAAATATCCCAACTGTAAGAGCAACCTTCTTCTGCCTAAACCTCCCACCCTTGCTCAAGCAGCCACTGGGCTGTCCTCAGGAGGAGGAGGAAACCTGGGCAGGTCACATCCTGTCACTCAGCCTGACACTCAGAGGAGGCTGAAGCCTGACAGCTCTGCTCCAAGGCACAGACACAGAAACCCTGAGAGGACACATGGGGGTCACACCCCATTTAGCTCCCACCGATCACTGCCCAGCCCCGCTGGGACAGGGCTCTCAGGAGGTATTGCCTTGACTGCTGGTCACAGCACAGAGGTTCAGAAGATGATGTTCTGACAGAGGCTGTCTGCTTTCTTGGGCAGCTGTTGTCATATCAATTTATTTGATCTGTGCAGCTTCCCCTCCACAAAGAAGGGATAATGCTGCTCAGGGCAGGATTGTATGGTTGGTGTTTAAAACTGGCCTGTGATGTTCAATAGTGTCCCAAGCAGGTAGAGGGCTATCAGGCATCACATTGTCCAAAATAGGCCCCACGTAATCCTGTACTGTTCCTGTGTCAGTGTCATGCTCTGGACAAAGGCCTGATTAGGCTAAATTTTCATAATGGTTTTTCCACTGTTGCAGTATCACAAAAAGCACAGATTTCCTGAGCAGATTTGGAGCCAAAATGCATCCATCCTGACCTGAAGAAAGGCTTTTTTGTTCTTCTGTGCTTATTCAAGCTATGAATCTTCTCCTGTTGCCAAGAAGCAGTCTGGCTAGCAATGACCATGATAATGATTTTTTAAAACACTAACATCTGTCTCTGCTGGAAACCAAGCTGAGGTTCACCAGCTTATTTCAGGCTGAGACCACCAAGCAGCTGTCAGGCAGTGCTAACCCTGAGCATGTGTTATTGGACTGGAACCAAAAGCCTTCAGCAAAGAAAGTTTTATCTCCCATAAACTCTCACACCTCAGCTCTAGGGACACAGCATCTGCATCACAAGTCAGCCAGCCAGCACAGCTGTGTGGTGTAGCTCACAGCTTGCCCAGCAAGAAGAGTGGATGAAGACACTGCTTTGGAGTCTACGCACACACCCTTAATGATTTCTGCAGGGGGAAGGTCAGCCTTGGCTTCACGGCTGCAGAAGCACATTGGAGGATGTCATCCCTAACTCGAAAGCTAAGCCCTGGTCTAGGCACAGACATCAGAGAGAGGTTATGTGAGGCTACATCCCCTGAGCAACAGGACAGTGAATTACTTCAGTGAGTAACAAAACATGCCCTTTGCATTCCTCTCCTCTCCCCATAAGCTGAACAAACAGACATGAGAGCAGCCCTTACACAAGCTGAGCACTGGAGCTATTGCCCAGGGCAGGTCTGGGCTCAGCCCAGCTGCTGCAGTTGCACAGAGTGCAGTTGTGTTGCCAGTCCTCAGGTGCCTGTGTGCTGGCAGGTGGTTATGGAGAAGCCCTCGAGATTCCCTGTCACCTTTTGCTGCCAGAGAGCTGCTTGCACAGCAGCTGGGAAAGGTGCAGACCCAGGGGTGCCAAGACACCCTCATTTGAGTACTGTGTAGTGGGAAGAATCAGACCCTCGCTAACTCAGTGCTATTTTGGTGCTGTCCCAGTATGATACTGGAAAAAAATGTATTTTCCTTTCTGAAACCAATAATTGCAATAGTAAATAATAATGATGATGATGATGATGATGATGATGATGATGATGATAATAATAATAATAATAATAATAATAATAATAATAATAATGATGATGCTTAGCTGCTTTTGTAACAAGTGTTTATCAGCAGATCTCAAAGCACTCCACAAACCTTGGATCCCAAACTGCAGAGAACCCTGTCCCCAGGAAACAGAAGGAATGTTTTCACTGTGGTCACTCAGCAGCACTCCTGGTACAAAACCCCCCCATTTCCCAACACTCAGACTGGGTTTGTGTCCTGCAGCATTAGGGCACTTCTGAGTGCCCTACACGTACATTGAAGATGCAATTGAAGACCAAAGAGTTTGTATTTAGTCGCTGCACACTCTTCAGCCTGCAGCTCTGTTAAGGGCCACTTGCAAAATTACAAAACTCTCTTCTTTCTGTGAAGAACTGCTGGGTGAGGTGACAGATCAGCACAGCTGATTCAACTGATGCTCCTTCCAGCATCACTTGAATCCTGACCTCACATAACTTCACCAGGAAAGGTCCTTCCCCTGTTTTCTTAGTATTTTCTCCCTCTGTAAAAAGCAGGTAACAACAATATGGAATTCTGTCCTCAGGATGCAGTGGGAATTAAACAGCCACATACTCAGAAAAAAAGGGGAAGACTGAAAATGCACTCAAAACAGACTTATAAGAACGGGATAGCTCAGTTACATCCTTATCGTTGCTCTCATTACAGACAATATAACCAGCGATGGACCCTCTCGTGTTGGCTCTCTATAGACCCGCAGTAAAAGTCTCTGGTTTTAGCTTTTCCCAGGAAGAGGGCAGCCTGCTCCGGCCCCGGCTGCGCTGCTGGGATCTCCCACTAGAGGGGAGCTTTCCCCTACAAACCACCGTCCGGCTATTACAGCAGGAAAAACTTTCCCAAGCCTAAAGTGAGAGAGGGATTTTCAGGGATAGATTCCCACCGACCACCGCTCTGGGTCGAGTGGAAGAGTTTCTCTCTCGGTTTAGCTACTGTCACTTGCCAATGGGCTTGTTGCATCTGGTGGACGGTGCATGGACACCCACAGCCCTGCCAGTACTTCACAGATCATCTCTCTGGGTGCACAAAAAGGATGTCAAGACAGCCAACAACAGCCCAAAAAGGGTGCCATCCTTCCTGTGAGCTAGTCCAGGGATCTACCCAAAGAAACCGAACACTTTCATGTTGTTACAGTGTTTTTTGCAAGATGTCAAAAACTCATGGAAAAACTTCAGAGTGGCATAGCTCTCTGGAGTAACCACAGACCCCACAGGAGGAGGGAAGGGAGGGAAGGGATCATGCAGACATCCCTTCACCTTCCACTGCTGTCTTCTGCAAACAATCTTCCCTAGGACAGGAGTGGGCAGAAAGATGTCCTTGCTAAAGCCATACCAGATTTTTCAGACACGTCTGGCAAGTCATGCATCAACATACAACTAAACATCATCTGATAAGAGCATGAGGAAAAACAACAACAACAACAACAACAACAAAACAACCAACCAACCCCAACCATGTGGCTGCATGCCACATGAAATGAAGACGCTGGCAGGTCCCCAGTCCTGGTCCCAGGGCTTTGTCCCCCAGAGACCAGCCAAGCCATCATCTGCCAGCCGCTGGAGCCACCCCTGCCCGGGCCTCAGAGCCCAGCAGATGGCAGAAAGACACACAGCAACGGGGCAGAACACGCTAGTAATTACAGACACGGTTATTAGTCGTTGAGCAGTATCAAATACCTCCCAATGACAGCGCCAGGTCTTGCTGGGCTGAGCATGACAGGATGATATTTCTATGGCACTTTTCACCCTGAAGATATTTCAAGGCTGGACATGCCCACTTCTGGCCTGGTGTGTATACACAGTGAAATAAATGCTTTTTATGAGCAATGGACACAGACAAGCACACGTGCACTGCCCTAAGGACTCCTGAGCACTCTGTGCAGCCTGTCCACAGCGAGAACCACTCCTTGAACAAATTCATCCTGTCCCCTCACAGCAAACCTCTGTTTGGCAGCTCAGATAAACATTATTCTGGCCTTACAATACCCAGGAATCACAAGATGAGTGTCCCAACTCCTTGAATTCAGCCTGGAAAAAAACTTGTATGTAGGAAAGAGGATACTTCTAGAGAACATGATGAGCAAGATAGCCTTATTTAAACTCCTGGCAGCTATTTATTTATTCATTTTGCCATAACTATTTTAGAGGTTGTCATGTGAGAACAAGCTAAAAAAACCCATCGGCTAATGTGACAGCCAAACTGGACAAGATGAATCTCTGAAAGTGGGACTGTGTCATCCGTGGGTGTGCTGGCTTACACCCATCTCTCTGGGGTGAACAGGGGTCTGACAGTGACAGCACTACCGTGCAACAGTCTTAAGGAAGGAGATGAAAAAACACAAGTCAGATCATATTTATTAGGCTTCCCACATACCTTTCTACCTGACTGAAAATCAGGGTATGGCATTTTCTCATCACCCCTTGAAGACACGTTGTTTACTACTGCTGCTGATACATCCCTTAGTGCTGTGTAATAGTGGGGTAGTGTTGCAGGTTTCAGAGCAACCCCAAGAACTGCCAGCAATAGTTTGACATGGGGCTGGAAATCCAGATGTGCAAGGTGCCTGACAGCAACTTCTGCTTTGGCTTAGCATGAGTCACTCTGTCACTCCCCTAAGTCATAGGACTTAGTGGCCTCTCCTTTCAAATGGAAAGAAATGGTGGAAAATGTGCAGAGGAATATTTCAAAGTGAGTGGAAGCTGGTAAAAGCACCAGCAGTACCTGGAACCTGGCAGAGGCATTCAAAATACCTAAGTCCCATTTCTCCCATTTCTCTCAATCTCCCTCCCTTTTCTTCATTGACTTTCTGGATTATTTTTAACAACTTACTTCATGACTCAGTCACCTCCTTCTTCTGTGTAAAGATGATGGAGATTCACCTTGATAAAGCACGTCAGGATCTACAATTCAAGTGACTACTGGCTGAATAAGAGCTTGAGATCACTGAAACCTGTCATACCTCTGTGGTGGTCACTGTGCTGATGCCACGTCTATGAGAGTGGCAAAGCATTTACCAGTACATCTGCCACGTACATCCACTGGTTGCTCAGCAGAGCCTTTCTGGGTTGACACCGTTGGGCTGCCTCCCAGAGAGACACCTTCACATGAGCAGAGCAGAGGTTCTCTCCCTACTTTGCAGAATTTTGGTTCAAAAGAGGCACCCGGGTGTTGGGTTTTTTCCTTAGCAGGTCAATGAGCCACAACCTACTTTTCTTCTCCCTAGTTCTCTCTACAATCTGGATTCACTTCTAGGTTTCCAGTGTGAAAACCTTGAGTTGCCTAAGCATATATTATCCAGTGTCCTGGGAACACATGGTTTCTAAGACCACGAAGAACAGAGCTGTTCAGTGACACAGGGAGGGCACAGCTGGGGTGAAGCTCTCCTGGGGCTGAGAGCACATATAGGGAGAGGCCTTGCTTTACCCAGCAAACACCAGCAAAGTCCAGAAAAAAGATCAAGTGGTGAATATAATAAGCCCTGTGGGCTGCGCTTACCCTGCCACAAGAGCTCACTTAGTGTGGGAAGGGGAAGTGCTGGAGGTAGCGGTGACCAAGGTATGTGGGAGGTGGCAGGGAAGGAAAGCTGTTCCATCCCACTCCTTCACACCACTTCAAAATATGAGACCCAGCAGTCAGAGGTGGAGGCCTAAGTGCCTGGTCAACTGAGGAGCAATGAAAGGACACATGGTGTCCTGAAGCACTCAGCAAGCCTGAAAATATATGGCCAGAAGGGTCAGAAGAGCCCAATTGTGCAAGCAGATTTTTAAAGTACTGTTTTTTTCTAACTACTAATAGCATTTGAAGTTATGATAGCATTAACCTCAGCTCCTGCTGCAGGGCAGCGGCTCATTCATCAGGATTCCCTCTACCTCCTTCCCTGCCCAGCACCATTAGAGTCAGTCACGATGGTGGATCCATCCATATCAGAGGCAGGACACTGACCTGAGCAGAAGACATAATCCAGCGTGAGGGCTGCCTTTCCTAACACTCTCATCTCCCAGTTTTCTCTGTGACACAAAAAACTGCCCAGACTTTCCCAGAAGAACATTGTACAGAGGATGACCATTTTTCCTGTGCTGAGCCTGCACAGACTCAGGGACCTCCCTTGCACTGTTAATCCCAGTGTCCATGTACTTGAATAAGCACTGGTATCTCTGGGGTGGCTGGAACCAGCATGACGTGCAAAGCAGTGTCCCACTCAGGAAGGCTGCAGGGTTGAGGGTGGAAGATTAGAAGGGAGGAGGTCATCTAGGACACAACTTCTCTCTCTCTCTCTCTCTCTCCCTTAGATGGAGGTCTGGAGCCCCTCTTCTGGTTGCCCTCACTCTGTTTGGTCAGACACAGAAGACTGGTTGGGCCCACTATGAAGACAAGTGGCAGATATGCCACAGATGTGGGTTCACATTTCCTTGGAGCTCCTTATGACTTTGCCCCCTTCTCATGAAGCAGGTTCCAGGACTCAGGAACCTTCGGGATCCAAGCAGGACCTTCTCCGGAGCAGTAACTAACTTCTTTACTATTCCTCATGATCCTCTGATGCCTTGAGGGGGACAGCAGATGCTCTGAACATGTAGCAAACCTAGCAAATCTGTGACCAGAGGCTCCAAGCAATGCCCAGAAGGCGATGAGTGGGAGGTCAATGCTGAGCAGGCAGTGCAGGAGGCAGAGCAGAACAAATAGCACCAAGACCTGCCCACTACCTGCCCTGCCTGCACAGCCGGTTCCAGGGACAGCAGAGCCAGGGAGGTTCCCTGCCAGCAAGGCCCAGAACAGCTCTGCCTAAAACACTCCCATTGAAAGGGGTGGGAGCTGACGGAGCACCCACAATAGTCCTTCTGTGGGCCCACATCCATTTCCTGGAAGCTTTGCCATTTTCTGTGCCACAAAGCCCAGGCAAGCCTGAAAAACCAGTTTGGTTTTGTTTCACGTTGATTTTGGTGTTATTTTTCCTCCCTCTGTGCGGCTGCCAGCGCTGCTGTGCCGTTGCTATGTTTTGCAGTGGTTAAGCACGGCACAGCTCTCCTTCCAGGCGCTGACGTGAACCCTGCGAATCTGGAACGAGTTAAACAGGCCTCTCAGCACCGCAGGGAGAGCTGGAGGCTGCCCCGGCCCCGCAGCCCCCTCCCAGCAAGCCCAGGGGAGCAGAAGCACAGCGGCAGCTCCACATCGCAAAGGGGAATCAAACTTTTCAGGGGCGGCCCAAAAGAGCTGGAACTCAGAAACCTTCCTGAGGACAGGGAGTTTTCAGACCCTCCGAGCTGAGGTTAGGAGGGGGGTGCTGGCAGCACTGCTAGTGCAGAGCATTCCCAGGGGAATGCTGCTCACAGGGTGGGTGCCTGCAGCTGACACCCCATTGGGATGTCACCCAACGCTTTCAGGGTGGCATCTGCTGTTTCACAAGGCAGACACACAGTATGAGCCCCTGTACCCGTTGGGGCTGGGGCACAGGAGGGTGCTGTGCTGTCCCCCACATCACCCTGCTCCCACCTCCGGGGCTCAGCCCAGGATGGGGTGCACGGGGAGGAAGGGGCTGGGCAGCATTTCAGCTCAGTGCTCTCCCCCCCAGCTCCCTCTGCCTCAGGAGAAGCACAGGGCCTGCTGCCGGGATTGCAAAATGCTGGCCTGGGCCGTGTTTGAGGCTGGTTTTTGCCAGCGTTACTAGGGTACAGGAGTGACTAATTCTCTCCAAACTTTCAGTTTCGGCCTCAAGCGCTACATTTCAGAGGGACCTGGTGTCTGTTGTGTGGGTAAAAAAACCTGAGACAGCTCAGCACTGCAGCTATCTAGGGCAGAAAGAACCACACACACAGATCGGCCCCATCATGGCAAGCGCTGCGCTGAGCTGGCAGGAGCGACCCTGGCCCCAGAAGGTAGATGTGGCAGGGACAAGCACATGCTGCCCTCTGTAACTTTCCTACAGCTGCTGAAGTACTGCTGGCCAAAATTAAAAAAAAAAAAAATAATAATCATTCACATTCCTGTAATGCAAATTAATGAAACACTGCAAAGAGGAGAAGGTTTGAAAGCAGAAAAGCGAGCAAAATGCAGTGAGAACAGACTTCTCCTATAACTTCTGCTCCTAAAGCAACCTCTGGACTAGCACTAGTTGAACCTTAATCAGCAAATAAGGAGCAAAAAAGAGGGTGAAGGAAACAAGGATACAGATGCCTTTATTTGTGGGGAATCTGAACTCCAACATCAGCCCATGCATCCCTCCCGCCTGCTTTCCAGGAGTCCTCCACGAACCCGCAGGGCTCCCACCAGGCACAGGGCTGCTCTGCGGGTGCTGGAAAAGTACAGCTCCTGCGAGAAGGATCCGGAGAAACGCTCCGGGGCAGGAACGGGGGGGGATTTGCTTCCACCCTGGCGTGCGAAAAGGAATACGGGTCTGGAAAGGTGCCATGGAAATGAGTTTAAATAATAGCGGCTGGAGACGGGCTCGTGTGCTGGAGGGGGCCGCGGCAGGGAGGGGGCCACGGCGGCTCCACGCAGCTATGGCAGGAATGTCCCCTCAGGAACTTGCTGTTCCTTCCTGTGGCGCCAACGTCACCGAACGGAGCCAGGCAGGAAGGCTCACACGGTCCCTCTGCTCCCAGCCTCCTCCAGCATGGATCCTGTGTGCTCGGCCCCACACAAACAGCCCTTCTCTTGGGGGGCAGGAGGGAAATACATGGACCAACGTGGCCAGCTGCTCCCCATGGCTGATGACGAGCTAGAGCATGGCCAGGGGATGCACACTTCTCCTGGTGGCACAGGGAAAGACCATGGTCTTACAAAGCCTTCTCTCATGTGAGACTCTTGAGGGTCATGCAGAGGGGTCCCAGCACAACCATCAGCTCCAAGGGCAGGTATGACTGTTGGAAAGCAGCTGCTCCACCTTCACATGGGAGAAGTCCAGCACACTCCACTGTTTCCTCTCCTACTGTGTGTCCTCAGAGAGGGGCTGGGTGGCCCCTGGTCCAGCATGGCCACCTTCATTATGTGCTCAGCAAGGAGGTGACTGTTCCCTGCCCTCACATCACACACAGTCCAGGGGTCACCACACATCCTGTGCACACATGTCACCCGCACACAGGGACAACTCAGCACAGAGCATGCCAGCAACACACTCCTGCACAGGCAGTGACAGCTGGCATGAACATCACAGGAGAAGCTTGCCGCTCAGCTGGAGAGCTGACCCTGCAGCACCCACGCACCCCTTGCTCCCCACACAGGCTCTGCATCCCCCGTTGCACGAGCCACTCCTGCAGAGCAGTTGGCACAAGGGCTGGGCCATTACTTTTTATAGCCCGTGAGCTCTGGCACTTCATCTGAACTTTGCATCATGAGGGAACAGCAGTTCACTCAGCTCAGGAAGAGGATAAATATATCACAGCAGCCACCAGGCAACAAGGCAAACAGCATCGTGCTTCTGTAAACAGGGCACAGTGCCTCTCACCAGGACAAGGGGCTGCTCAGCCAGCCCCCACTCACAAAGCCATTTCTCATCCCTGTAGCTGCTTCTCAGAGATCCTTTACCAGCTTGAAGGAGAGGAGGAAGGTGGGAAAACAGATCCTGGACTGGTAACTTGGTGGAAAGCCGGACTGTAAGGTCATCAGCCTAGAGCAACTGGTCCCACCTATTGATGCAGTGATATCGTATATTCACTTATATCATGGTGGGAAGGGCAAAACAAGGGAGAACCTGCCCCTCTTCTTTAGGCGTTAAACTGTCTCTAAGGGGGGAAACTGGCTGGTGCACTGGAAGGGGAAATGTAGCAAGAAGCCCAACCAATGCTGCAACAGCAGGGGAGGGGCTTGGGCAAACACTGTGACAAATTTCAGTTTAAATCTGCAGTGCAAACAGTCAACAGGATCATAAAGCACCAGTATAAGGCACAGAGCTCTGCAACTTCACCTGCATCTTCCCTCCTCATTTCTGTGCCTCCCACTTGCATAAGGAACAGGTAAGGTCTCGAAGGCTGGAAGTGCTGCAGGACCACATGCAGCATCTGCCTATGGGAGAGAAGTGCCCCAGCTAGTTGCAGGAGAGGAGCAATGCAGCTGTAGCAGTGCACAGCTCTGCATGGACCAGTTTGCTGTGAATGAATGGAGAGGGATCTCCCTGAGAAACAGCCCTTAGAAACAGATCTCTCTCCCTGAAGGACCTCATCACCCGAGTGCTCAACTCTAAGTGAGAATACAAGCTCCCTGCCCCTCACCTTATGACTCTGTCCTGATTTAGATAAGCTACCATCCTCCTTAGAAACTGAGGAGTCAGGTTTTTTTCTTTCTGCACAATGGAGGTGACATTTCTTTAAAAGATGGGCAAGTAGCCTGACTTCCTCTTGCCACAGTGTCCCCTCTCCAACCTGGTCTGAACAGGGTGGAGGGAACTCCATCCATCACACTTGACTTCCCAGCTATCTGCCTTCTCTCAGCCCCATCCTTTCTGCCTTATTTTCCTTATCTTTGTTACAAATGTCTTTGATTTTTTCATACTTCCTTTACTTCCCTCTCAATTTTTTTGTCCTTTCTCCCATCATGAAGCTCTGTGTGATAATCTTCAGCATCCATTTCCTTTTTCACATTGTGGAACACCTTTGGCATCCAGGAACTACTTCTCCCATTGCAGATTGGGTCTCTCCTGTATCAGTTCTACTTTTTTCCTCACCAGTTTTATGGCATCTAGCATCTGCCTTTTCACAATCTTACTTCACAAATACTCCCTGTTCACCCATCCAAGTCCCCTTTTCTGCTGCCAGCTCCCATGGCTTTCTCCACCCAGAACTTTTCCTCACTCAGCAAGAGAAAACCACTACAAGTATGAAGCTACTTTCCTTCCTCTTTGGTTTGCCTTTGCTTCTTCTCCAGTAACTCCCTGTCTCCTCTCTTGCCACAAAGGCAGCAGTCACTGATCCCCTTGTCTCTCCCACTTCCCCAGTGACTTCACACATCCCCACACCTCCGTCCACCTCCCTATTTCTGCTCAGTTCATGGTTCTTCCCCTCCACAAAGCAAATACATTTTGCTTCTCCCTCACCCTACAAAACACCAATCCCCAACTCCACTCATCACTCTATACCAGTTGCAATATCTGTCTGGGGTTTTCCTACTCCAGATCCACCCCAGACTGTTCCCTTTCCTGCTTCCACCCTTGTGCTCAGCTGGAGCCACTCTTGCCAAGGCCACCTTCAAGCCAAGATCAGGAGACACATTCCCGAGCTGGCTAGACCTTTAGCATAGCCACCTGCACCCTCCCTGCAAGGTCATCATCCCATTCTCTGAGGAGAGAAAATAACTCCTCTAAGCATAAAAAACTGGCAAAACATGTTGTCATTAAAGCAATAGTGAGATTTCATTACCGTTTTACCCTGAAAATGCCCAGTGTGCTCCACCAGAAAAAAGTATAATGGATGTGAGGTCTCACCAGTGAGCTGCTTCTGTCTGTCACCAGCTGGTGAGCAGCCTAATTAAGTCTGATAACATCAAAGCATAATACCAGACTTCATTCTAGAGAAAAGAAAACTGTGGTAGAAAAACAGTAGGCGGCTTGGTGAAACTAACACAGAACTATTTTGCAAATCAATGATTTGACTATCGTCTGCTTTTTCCACTAAAACACCACCCAAAAATTCTTCTATAAAAATTACATCCCCATAATTTGAAATTGTTCATCAGGACAGGGCTCTTCTAATGAGCAGCCTGTTCTGCCCTTGGAAATCAGTTTGTATCTTCACATCTGCTACCTTTGGTAAACACAAAAAGTTGATAAGCCCAGACTGCTGGACTCTACCTGCAAACAGGCCAATTTTTCTTTCTGAATGTTATTTTTTCACTTCTTTCTTCTGTATTTTGGTAGTAGGTGAAAATATTTTCTGTCCTGTCTCTGAGATACAGAGACAGTATGAAATCAGCCCTGCCTGGAAATCAGAAAATGGAAAATTTTCATCCAGCCTAAAAAACCCTAAATATTCCTCAAAGAAAACATACCAAAGGAAAAGCCATCATCAGTCTTGTGCTGACCTTTCAATATATCAGGTATTTCCACTTTGGATTAACAACTGAGGAAAAGCTCTTCCCGGTGCATAGCTGAGAAGAGTTTGAAGAGCAGAAGGTTTCAGAGAACAGGACTTTAATGAGCACCCTGGTGAGCGTCACGGTCATGATATTTTGTGCCACTTGCAGTTGAGAAGTGAGTCCTTAGAAGGAAGCTGAAAAAGAATAGTAAGTTCTCCTTAAGCTTTAAAGAAAATTCATTTACATCCTTTTCCATTTTCTCAAAGCCTTTGAGAAAGGCTGTCACCACCAGGCCACCTGTGTGCGAGATGAAACACCACAGACTTCCAGCTTCAGATGTAGTTATAAAGGTTGCATCTACAAAACCCACAGCCATGGGGACTCCACCCATGGCCCCACGCATCACTTTCCACCTGTAAAATATCAACACTGAGCAGCCTGGCAGGCCCCAGGTGGTGGTCTGGTCCTTCTGCTCCAGGAGTAGAGCTGTTTCCCTCACTACCCCATGAATGTGACATTGCCACTGTAATGGAGTCTGCAGCACTATTCAGGGCCTCTTGCTATTACTATAAGGCATGTAGTAAACAAATAACTCCTTTTGATTATTTCTTTTTAGGAATTCCTTTAAGCCTTGGTGAACAAATGGCATTCTGCTGCCCTTGAGATCCAGTTCATCTGGAGTGAAAGCAACCAGCAAGTATACAGCTCTGCATTTAGCTGTTCATCCCTTTCAGCTTCATTAAATGCTTTGGAATCTCAAACTCCCCCAGCAGCCTATTTCAAACAAACGCAAAGCCCTCCAGTGTCCTCAATAAACCCCAGCTGTAAACCAAACCCAGGCCTTGTTAATTCCTGATCAGTGAGCAAACCATTGGCAACGAGCATCCAACAGCGGCTGTGAGCACAGAGCTGTCCCTCTGGGCGAGACCTCCAAGGCCATCAGCTCTCTCTGCTTTTTGTTGTGCATCTCTTCCAGTCGTGCCCAGCTGTTTCTTTCCCTCACTGCCTCCTAACCCAAACCCATGCGCTTCATATGAAAAAATCTCTGCATCCCCCACCCAGGAAGATCATTTTGCACCAGAAATAGAGCACGCTATACTTGGGATGCAGCCCAGGCGTCTTAAAAATAGCTCAGCGCGTAGCGCGTGGTGCCACGCACAGCTCTGCCAGCTGCCCAGACAGACAGCCAGGGTGCCAGTGGGCAGGCCTTCCCCACACAAGGCCATAAATGACCATGGTGCTCTCCAGCAAACCAATTGGTGCCTGGCATGGAGGGTGGGCAGCATCAGGCTATGCCCTGACCCAGCACTGCCTGCCTCCCCCCCTCCCCAGAGCCCCTCTCCCCACACCACCCAGCAGCTCTCCTTGCAGTCCACATTCCTGCTGTTCATGGAAGGCATTAACACCAGATAAAAGCGTGATGAGCCCAAATGTAGCACCCTGACGTCAGCTGTCCCCAGAGTCTGGAAGGGAAGCTGTAAACAGAGGAACAAAAGGTAGTTATAAATTACTATCTTTGCTGGCACCCACGGACAAACATTTAAAGAACAAAGAGGAGCAAAGGAAGGTGCTGAAATTTGAGGGTTGCTCATTGCTGAGATGTCTGTTGGCTCCAGGAGGGAGAAATCTCTCCTAAGGGAGTGGGAAGAGAGAAAGACAAATATAAAAAAGACTTTTTTTTCCTCCTCGCAAACAGTTTCGTTCCTTTCTGTTCCTCCTAGTCAGTAGGAAAGGGTGGGAACTATTGTTCAAAACTGTGCAATCTGCTGTTCAGCTGGCTCCTCTCATCCCTCCCAGTGCAGCCAGAAATCCTTCGGCTCAAGGCATCCCAGTGACACAGCAGCAGTTCCAGCCAAGCTAGAGCAGCCGACAGGGCTTCAGTGTTTGACCAGCTTCAGCCATCCTGCTCCACCTGCACTGATCTCTGCAAGATGCTGCAGTTCACATTAGTGCATATTCAAAAGCCCCAAGCAGTTGGGTTCCTTATGCTTAGCTGCCAACAAGGCCTAAAGAGGCTTCCAGAGATCTCCTCTCCTAGGTGATCCACCTAGCCCTGGCAGTAGTAGAAGTGGCCATGGCACAGACATGGTTGTAGGGTTCCACCAGCCTGCAGGGGAGCCAGGATGGCACCAAGACCATCAGCCAGGAGCTTTGATCTCCCAGCACCAAAGTCCAGCAATGCAGGGGAAATGCTATGTGTGCCCAGACATGGCCTGAGTTCACAGCTGGTGCTTTCACAGCCCACACACTTGCAAGACTACTGACTTTTTGTTTTAACGACAAAGGCCAAGAAACATCCTGTCATGTAACATTTAAAGCCTCGCTTACACAAGTGAAAAAGACAGACCCACCAGACATGGTTATGTAGTTTACACCACTGGTTTATAACAACAGTGTCATCATTGCCTGGCTAATGGGAACAAGCACTGAGCACTCTAAACCACTGAAAAATGGGAAGTTTGTAATTTTCTGTTGCCTGTCTTATATATAAGAAGGATTGCACATGCATCATGGCTGCAGAATTAAAAACATTCATACAGGTGTAACTTTTTTAACACTCATCATGCAAGAGTCCCTGAAGCACGTAACTGCAACCATCAAGATTTCAATGTAGAAGACAGAGGAAAAGAAAGAAGGAAAAAAGTTACTAGTTGATCTGCAAGTATCACAGAATATCAGGAAAGACTCTTATAGTTAATTAACATCTGCAGTTTATATCCTCCATAAATTAGAAAAACCTGCCACTAAAACCACATGGTGCTATGACCCAGTTGCCAATTAACAAAACCTTAACAAGATTTGAAAGAACAGGATACTGATGTGGAAACAAAATTATTATGATATTTCAACAAGAATTTAGGGAAGGCATTGAAAAGAAACTGTATCTTCCCAGTACATAAAAGACCTCAAAAAGCCATTTTTAGACAATTTCACCACAATTGCTGAGGAAAAAAACACCCTTTCAAATAAAATTAAATTATATAAGAAATTAGAAGTTGAAAAAAATCACACTGTAGTTTATTTTAGTACAGGTCAGACCTACATTTGGCTCTGAGACAGAGACTACAGGGTTTTTTTTATAAAACCTTGGGTAGTGAGATTCTGCTAACTTGTAGCCTACTGGTTACTGAGAAGGCAACTACATCATATTAGAGTCCTCTGGGAGTTTATTTTTAAACATAGCCTATAGTTTTGGAACCAAAAGGTATTGAAATGAGAGGGATTGGTGTCATACATAGCCTTTTTATGAGAAGTGAAGCATTTTCTGTGGCACTTGTGATAGCCCCTGCATGGTCTGTATGAAATGGATTTGGGAATTAATTGGCTGATGAAATTACTGCTCCCACAGCCCTGACTCACCAAGCCTGAATGTCAAACAAGACCTAGGTAAGATGTAACAGGACCACTAATGTCTGCTGTTACTAGCTGTGCTTCATCCCTATTCCCATACATAACCACAGAATCATTCTGGTTGGAAAAGACCTTTAAGATCAAGTCCAACAATTAACCTGCCTCTACAGAGTCCAGTGCTAAACCATATTCCTAGGCATACACCAAATACGTTCACGAGCATCTTCTCTTGCTTTCCCTGCTGAAAACCTTTGACCCTGCTGACAGCACACCAATGCAGAGCGCCCACCTGGGGAACACACCCACTCACCACCTACCCTGCTGGCTGGAAGGTGAGCTGGAAGCTGCCCATGGGCTGTGCCAAGTGTCTCACCTCACCCACTCTCCTCCCTGCCAGCAGCACTCAGGAGGGGAAGCCCAGACCAAGTCATTTCTTCGTCTAGCAGGAAACACATGCAAATACAAGATCTTGAGAGCACTGCTCAGGAAACCCCCGACCCAGCAGCCTCCCAGGGACCTCAGCCAGCCTTCCAGCCCTCACTTGTGCTGTGGGTACTGGCAAGACTCAGCACTAAGGGCACACACAGCCTAGCACTGCCAGAGGGGTGCACAGCCACATGCAGCAGCTGGAAAACCATAGAAACGGAAACTCTCATGTAGAGGCAAAAGCCAAACCCACACCTGGAGAACAGTCTGACCCACACCATGTAAGGATGAAAAACAAACCTGCTTTTTCTCCTGGTTTTGGCCACTAGTCTTAAAATCATCAACCCAACATGTTGTGTGCTAGTCTAGCAGTGCCCCATCCATGTAGAGCCTTGGCATAGCTCTCCAGACATGCACAGGTTTGTTCAACTGCACTTAAAAAATGGGGAATTACTCTCAAAAACAGGAATCCTTTACCCACCTCAACAGCAGAGCAACTCAGCTCTCAGGTACCAAGGTTCATCCCTTGAAGGTTATCCTCAGCCTGAGCAAGAGTTCCATCTCTCCCTTTAGAGCTGCTTTCCCTCCTTTAATATCTTGATCCCACTTAACATTTTATACCCCTGTGAATGGGACCCACCTGGCCAGGCACCTTGGCCACGTCTCTCAGCTGGCTCTGTACTATAGTAAGTACAGAGTAGTGTGAAGGCCACATGCAAAACAACCTCAGGGCTAATTTGTTCTTTCAGCCATGAGTGGGTTTGAGCTTGGCTTTTAGCTGTATTCCCAATCTCCCCACAGCCCTGGATCAGAGCAGATTTGGGGAAGCCAAAGCCCTGGGTGGAGTCTCATTGGCTACACTGTGTGTAGGGGTCTGGCACACACATTGCTAGGAAACAAAGGAAAAGGATAAGAAACAGGTTTAGATGAGGCTTTAGGCACAGGGACTTCTAACTACACTAGACAGTCACCATGACTTTTTTGTTCCCCACCATGCTGCAACTTGTCTGCATAGCAGGGAAGTGGGCTTTAGGGGGCTGGATTTAAACACCATTTCCAAATTACTCTCGGTACCCTTTCTGTTTTCCTGGAGCCAGACAGAGAAAAATCCTAGTGGTAACCAGGCAAACTAGATTTGCCTGTGTATGATCTGGATGTAATGTTCTTTTTTAAACATAATGGCATAACACATCCTTATGGCCCTGCTGGTCTGATACTGGCAGTGACTAATGCAGGGTAGTCCCTAAGCTTGAGTACAGCCAGCACCTTTCCAAGGGCTGATTACAAAAGAAAGGCAAAAGCTTTGAGACAAGGGGATTACCCAAGACGCATTTAATCTGGAGCTCGGTGTCTGTTTGTCATGTGATAACTGGGTATTCTGTATCCCCTGCATATTGCATCTTGCTGGGGCTATTACAGGCAGCTCACGTGCTGGGTCCCTGTGTGGGTTGGCTGTGTACACCCCTGGGCTCTGGGGACCCATCTGTGGGTGCTGCCTGGAGCCCCACAAGCTGCCTTGGGTTAACACTGCCATGAATTGCCCTTTCTCTATACGCTTTGGAACCTCTGCACCTTGTGGTCCAGTCTCTGCCATTCTGGGGACCCGAAGGGCTTGTCCACATCTCCCCATCCCGGCTCTACGCAGCACACAATGGCCATTGTTTGCCTTCGGGACGGGTGAGCAGCCTCTGGCTTGGGAGGAACAAAGCCCGGAGCCAGTTCCTGCAAACACAAAACATGCCTTTTTATCACTTGGTGACAAATTGGTTTGTCAGCAGCAGGAAGTGATGTTACTGCCGTCCTCACCAAGGGGAAACTCCTCGTGGTTTCCATGGGGATGTATGCAACTGCAGAACGACAGGTTTATATGAGCTGAAAGCCCCATGCTGGGTTTCTAGGGGTCTTGGCTCGGATACGAGGGGCAGGGGCTCAGCCGAGCCCCGCTAGCATGGGGGGGGCAGGCGGCTGGCGTGGGAGCCAGGGGAAACGGGAGCTCCGTGCTGAAAACCACGGTGAACCGTATGCCTTGGTATCCCAAGCAAACACAAACAGCGAGGAAAGGAGAAAAAAGGAGGGGTGAGAAGGGAAAACGCTGCCCCAGCCCAGCCAGAGCAGGCACAGTTCAGCTCAGCTCTGTCGCCGAGACGTTCTCCGGCTCCACCATGCGCAGGATCTGCCACTGCCCGTCCCAGCCCCTTATGCCTCCTTGCCCGGCTTACACCTCCCCTGCCCCTCTCCTTGCCGTCCACCCTGCTCCTTCCCCCTCCCTGCTCCCAGTGAACCCGTCAGCTGAGACCATCCCTTCCCCAGAACTGTAGCACTGGGGTGACATTCGTAGGTCTCACTTTAATCTCTCTCACTTTTTTTGCTGCCGTTCTTGCCCCCTTATCCAGCCCTTGTTTGGACTGGGTGCCATCCTGTCCACAGAGTTCGCAAATCTGAGCTCTGGGCACGAGGAGAGTGATTTGGGCTCACGATCACGACTTGGAAAAGGACATCACAGGTCCAGAGCTGGAAGTGCCTGTTAGTGCCTTGCTGGAACTGAAGCCCTGCTGTGGCTGGCTGGCTTTTCTGCACCCAGCTTTGTGCTGAAGCAGCTCTCTTTGTGCCCCTGTCAGGTGCCTGCTTAGGTTATAAAAGCTGATCAGCTGCCAGGTAATGAGTTTTATTGTTCCAAGAAACACATAAACAAGCTCCCCCAGCTGATGGGGAGCGGATTTCTGTTTGAATTACAATTAATAGGCAGGATTTTTTTTTTTTTTATCAGTTGTCTGGCCAGGGCTGCCAAGGTTGTATTTTTCCACTGCACAGGCTCTGCTTTGCTTTGAAGGTGAAAGTTTGTCAGCCTGTTTACTGCACGTGTAAAAAGTATTCAGGTATTCAGCAACAGCCTTGCATGCTTTACAGCAAGAACAGTGGTAGGTGCAATCCCACAGAGCAGGACAACCTCCCAAGGGACTTTCCATAGATGAAGGGGTTTCGCAGGATGGGACAGATTTTGGGGAGGAATATGCACTTTGAGGTTCATGTATGCTTTGGGAAAAGAGGGATTTCTGACTTTGTTAGTGCCCAGGGATCTCTCCTTTTAAGCTGCTCCATTATTTATTTTTTTTAGCCCTTGGTGTCGGGTTGAAGCTTGACGGTAGTTAACATGTAGCGCTGACGGCAGAGCTGCGTTGGAGGGATAGCTCACATGGAAGAATTTCAGACGCAGCAGTGCATCATCCCATCCTTCAAGGGCACCTTCTCCCAGGAGAAGAGTCCTGGATTTTAGCACCATTAATACTCCGGGTAGCTTGCAGCATTTCAGCAGGAGTTTGTGGTGCTTTGCTTGTTTCCAGTTATGAGACAAGTGTAGCTGCTTCGTGCTTAAAAAACCCTCTTTGAAAAGCTTAGGATCATAACTGTTCGAGTACCTTGATTTTACACAGTCATAACCTGCTGCATCTGCCCAAGTAAAACCATTTTTTACAGGGCTTCCAGCTGCATCACTTCCACAGCAATGCTGCACCCCTCTGTATGCACCCTGCCCCACACACCCCATGGAGAGATGCAGTTCTGTCCCACCACACAGCATTAACCCTGCACAGTCTGCTGCCTGTCACCCTCACCCTGCAGCTCCTGCCCACGAGCTGCCAGGAGTACCAGCCTGCTAGAACTCCCTGCCTGGCTTCTGCAATACTCTTTTGATCACGTCAACTGAAGTGCCAGGTAAATGTCACTCCAGTGAGAATCTGCAGCAGGAGATAATTTGAGTAAGAAAATGACTTGTTGGTTACCTGAGCTCTTGTGCCCTGATTTGTTTACAGAGATAGCCAGCAAGCCAGATACTTCACTCTAGGGATCAGAGACAGTTTGAGTTTCAAAAAGGAATCAAGGAGGTGGGCCAAGAAAAAAACACAACCAAACACAAACATCTTGGCACAAACTCACAAGCTTTGGAGACCTGTTACTAACAGGTTAATTTTTAGACTTAACCTTTGAAGCCCTAAGAGTAAACAAGCAATAAGGAAGTTTATTCCTCCTTCCTAAGGAAAGAACTGTATTAAATTCACCATAACCCTGTGCCCAAATTTCAGCTGGTTCAGACTGATACAGCTCAGTGGTCATCACTGCAACCAAATCCACTTACAGCTGAGAAGCCAGCATTGGCTTTTTGCCACTGCATATAATTACATAGGGACAAAGAAAAGCTGAAGTTCAGAAGCAGAAGTAGGTTTCTAGTCAACTATGTCATTTAAACCCATTTTTCTATCTAGTTTAGTCAAGACCTGGGGCCAGCAGAGTTGAAAATTCAGATTTCTATTAACAGCTGTTCACCTGGGAACTTCCACATCAGTTTTGAGACTGTAAAATGCAAGATTTCAAAGAATGTATCATCCAGCTCAATAGAAATATCATAATTTATTCTGTTTGTATAAAAAAGTTATAATCATGTAACAAAACTATGTCTTCATAAGAAGAAATATATTATTTCACATCATAAATAAATCAGCAAACATACAACCCTTGGCAACTCAAAAAAGCACTTGCCTGGTGCTTTCACGTCAGTGCTTGGGAACAGGAGAAGCTGACATATGTACACACAGGATTACAGTACCAAAAAAATACTGAGGTATTTGGTTTCTCTAGAAATGAAACTTTAGGTTTGTGAAGGCAAAAAACAATGCACTAATGGAAAAATAAATAAATAGGACCATCATATAAAAGGGGACAGCATCAATGTTGCTCAGAGCATCCAGGAATGAGAATACTGGTGAGCATGCTACTAAACATGGAGCAGGCTTAGGACAGACAGAAGACAAGAAGTAACAGCTCAGGAAGAGACAGTGTCCTTGGATCTCTGTAGACATCCAGATATTGGCTTCAAAAGTCACCAGAAAGTAACACCTAGTTGTCCAGCATCGGGTGAGCTCCTCTCTGTTTATGACACTGTTCTGTGGTGCTTGGATGGTTCCCCCCAAAACACAAATGACTGATGACACTGTCCCCATAGTTATTGCACTTCTGAGACAGTAAGTCTGAGTTCTGACTGTATTTTCACCTGCTTCTCAGCAACTTGGGGAAGTGGTGATGGGGCTCTGAAGATAGCTTAAAGCACTGGATGAGGTATGAACAGGGATGGAGACTGGAAAATTAAAGACAGTGGTGGTCGATGCTCCTCGGTCCAATACTGACATAGCAGGGCTACCAGCTTCTGCTGAGCAATTGGGGGCAAGGACCTGCGACTCAAACTGAAGCAGCTGCCCCATGAAGCTGAAGTTTGGGGAGATGATGCTTCTTCTCTGTTTCACAAACTCAAAGGCTTCATCCAGTTTGACTCTGTTGGTCCTCATAAGATAAGCAAGGCAGATGGTTGCTGACCGGGAAATGCCAGCCTGGCAGTGCACAAAGACCCTTCCTCCATCGTTTTTAACAGAGTCTGAAATAATTAAGATCTGCAGTTAGCAAACAAGTCCCACTGCTTCCGGAGGTGGGAAAACAGACGGCTGTTTTACATTTCTTTAATCCATCCCTTCCTTAGCCTAATAGGTACAGCCTGTGCTTTGGAGACAAAGAGAGCCTTTGTCCCGAGGGAACCAGCAGTTTAGCTGTTTTCATTCTGGGCTCCAATTCCAATTATACTAATAGCTCCTCCAGGTCACTTTAGCAGTCTTGCAAGATTACTTTAATACCAATCCACTTAAATTTACTAGCTCTTTTCTGCAAGACCAGTGCCTCTTGATTCAAGATTTCAAACAGCTTTATAAAAGTGATTATTCCTCTGAGTGGAATAAAATTAAACAAAATGTTCCCCGAGTATATCTTGCCAACAAAAGGAAATTCCCCAATCTCAGATGTAGGTTTTACTGGGGAAAATAATGCCTGAAAAATCACTTTCTAGGGTGTATTACAAAAACAGAACAAAAAAACCCACCACAACAAAACAGACTGTAAAGAGAGCTCATTTACCTATGAAATCAATCGCCTCATTAAACCAGGAGCTGATATCTGCCTTGTGGTTGTCCTCCACGGGGATGCTTTTATACTGGTAGTGCCCTTCAAAGTGGTTGGGGCAGTTCGCCGAGACATTGATTAACGCCGTGATCCCCAAAGCATCCAGCATGTCTTTTCGGGAGGCATGGTAAGCGCTGCCCAAGTAGAGGAACGGCAGGATCTCCACCGGCCCACCCTGAAACAGAAAGGACGAGCGACCCGTTAACTCGACAGTTCTCAAACGGGCTCCCGCTCCCTCCGCCGCAGGAAAGCGGCAGCGCCCGAGCCCCCGGCTCCCGGGCACACCCGGCGGAGCTGCCCCCGCCCCAGCCCGTCCCGCTCACCTGGTCGTAGAGGGGGGTCCCGCAGGAGCTGCAGCCCGAGTCGGCGCTGCCGGGAGCGCTGCTGGCGCTCAGGGGCAGGCTGAGGCCGGTGGGGGCGGCCGGTTTGGTGCAGAGCTCGGAGCAGGCAGAGGAGAAAGCTTCGTAACCTCCTGCGGGGGCAGAGGGAAGAGAGAGGCGGCGGGTGAGCGCTGCGCGGCCGGGGGCGAGCGGAGCCCCGCAGGCAAGGCGGCCCGCACCCCCGCTCCTGCCCCGGGCGCGCTCCCGGAGCCACTCACCCTTGAGGAAGCAGATGCGGGCGCCGCGGGCCTCCCTGCAGAGGGTGCCGAGGGCCAGCAGCAGCGTGCTGTCGCGCTTGGGCAGCTCCAGGTCGGCGCTGCGCTCGTCCAGCAGCACCACGGTGTGGACCAGCCCCTGGCGCAGGCGGGCGCGGAGCTCCTCGTTGGGGACGACGTGCTCCAGGGCCAGGGCGCCCTTGGCGCGGCGACGGACGATGGTGCTGAGGCGGACATTGCAGGAGCCGCGGATGTGCGCGGCGTTGAAGGAGAAGAAGGAGCGGCAGTCGAGGACCAGGCACTGCGCGGCGCGCTCCTGCAGCAGCCCCCGCAGCGCCTCGCAGTCCAGCGCGCACACCCGCAGGTTCACCATGACGGCTCCGGCCAGGGCAGGAGGAAGGACGAGGGAGAGGAAGGTGCCGACGTCCCGCAGCACCGCACGACCCAGCCCGGCCCCGCACGCCCGCGCCCGCCTTATATAGCGCCGCGCGCCGCCGGGCCGGCGTTTTCTCAATGGGGCCGCGTCACGTGGGCGCCGGCGAAGACGTCACCTGGCCGCGCGCCAGGCAGGGCGCGCTCGGCCCCTCCGGCATGACGTCATGTGCTGCGGGGCCGCGGGAGCGCGCCCGCGCGGGCAGAGGGACCGAGCGGTGCGCGGGCACGCAGCCCGGCCCGGGGCACACGCAGCGGGCGCTGCACAGGCGCGGGCACGGGAGCGCACCCGGTGCGCTGGTCTGGTCTGTACGGCGTGTGTGTCACAGACGCGCAGTAACGCAAGCGAGAGCGCTTGCCCGCATCGCGCGCACACACACACACACACACGCGCGCGCAGGAACCTGCAGGCGAGCAGATCCGTACATACATAAACGTACCTGTGTATGTGCACACACCTTCATACATGCACATACATGTGTACGCACACATACATAGGTGCACGCGCATACACAGGGCACCCGCTCACGGACACACACGCACACAGAGGTACCCACATCCCGCCTCCAACACGCACCCACCCCGTGCCCGCCGCTCCCAGCACAGGCGCCCTGGGGCTGGGCCACCCCGCTGCCCCCATCCCCTGCCCCACGGCTCTGGGCCCTGCTGAGGCGGGGCCAGCCTTTGTCTGTGTCCCTGCCCCCCAAGCGCTGGCTGCTCCCCCCTTTCCCACAGAAACCCGAGCACTGCTGGGGGCACAAAGCCATGGGTGCAGACATGCATATTCTCCTGAAATGTATGTATAAAGAGACGAGCATAGCATACATCTATTTGTATTCATGCATAGACATATATACATGTAGAGACATCTCTACACATAAGATTTGTATATATATTTATAATGTAAACACATATTCCGAGAGCCTCTCCCATCACATTTTACGTGTAAGGGAAAAAAATGTAGTAGACCTGCAGCCCATGCAAAGTTCGTTTGCCACATGGCAAACACCCCCAGAAGTTGGGGCTCCCAGTAACCAGCAGCGGAGCAGAGGGACCTCTCTTTTTCCTCCCCCTTGGTCATGCAGCAGCACTTCCCAAAAGTTTTGTCTTCCCCGTGGGTGACCAGCTTCCACCAACACACTCGGGTGTTTCTTACTCAGTGCTTCCAGTCAGCACCGCTTCACTTCCCCTGCCTCCCCGCGGTGCCTCCCAGCCCTGCCGGCTCCCGGCCGCTCGCTGTGCCCCCAGCACCTCCTCCTGCTTCAGCCCTTTTCCCCCAGCCCTCTCTCGGTCATTCCCCCTCCCCCGTGGCTGCCAGCCACATTCTTCTTTCCTCCCCACTTTGAGCAGCTTCCTGTTTTCCCTTCCTAAGCTGCTCGTCTTGGCGGAGAACTCTCCACCCACCCTTCACCCTGGGGCTCCTCTCCCCCCTTCCTGCCCCACCAGGGCTGCCAACCATCAGTCCTTAAACTTTACACCTTCTCCCCCAATGATGTCTCCTCGTTTTGAATCACCTCAGACCTTCTTCTAAACCCAGCCGGGCTCTGTATCTGGCCAAGAGCTCCAGGGCTTTCCAGGCTCCCTCGGGTGGCTGGTAGGAGAGGACATGGGGAAGGGCACAGGCAGGTGAGTGCCAGCCCCAGCTCACCCACTTATCACAGATTGTCTCTGCTCTGCTGAGCAGTGGGGATTTTGCCAGAGCTGCAGCCTGAAAGCAAGTTTGTTTGTTTGTTTGTTTGTTTTTTCTCTACACATTCCTTAAAAATAAACACAGGATCAAACTTTTCATCCCGTTCCATTTGTTTGTGGTCGTTCTTTTAACAGCAGCTTGGAAAGGGACTGTGAGAGGAAAGCTTGTACACTTCAGTGCTGTGAGATGCCTCTGCTCAACCACACCAACACGCAGTGTTCTGGGACCCTGCAGCTGTCCCCAGCGGGTCACTGGCTGTGGATCAGGGGGCCTGGCAGCTGGGGGGGTGACACACGTCCCCTGGCAGCACGAGCTCGGGCGGGCAGGGAGCACGGGCTGTGCTGCTGGTGGCAGTGGATCCGCATGTCCTCTTCCCATGCACCCTGACCCAGCTCCTCACGAGACCTGGTATCACTGTGACAACACCATGCCATGGTCAGCCTCTGGGGACCTTGCGTCTGATTTATCCAGCACCGACCTACCCAGATTTTTCTAAGGAGACAAACAGCAGGACTTACCAATGACCAATTCCTTGCCAATTTTTTGTATCAGAAACCAGTATAGCAGATGGCGACAGGACTAGATATATTCATCAACTTTTCCTAGAAAAAATGCCCTCCTTTTCCTATGGACCTCAGGCGTTGACCTTTCTGTAGGTTTATATCCAGGAATCACTTCCCTTTGGCATGTGAGTGGGAGCCAGGTATTACCTCCAGAAGCACAGGAGAAGCAAGGACTGTGCTCAGCCACAGCAGAGAAGCTCTGTGGGATTAGGAGCTGGGAACATCCTTCTCCCAGGGCACTTGATTGGGATGGTGAGCTCCTCCATCCAGCCCAAAGTCTTGTGCATTCCAGGAGCAGCAGCATGGGTTGAATGCTTGAATGGAAAGCAGGGTATTTAAGGGTGCTGTGCCACTAGTGCCTTGTCGTGGGCACAACCAGCCCTGGCTCACAGATGCCCACAGCCCTATGCCTCTGATAGTTTTTTCTCTTGTCCTAAACTCTTCCCAGTATCCCACATAGAAAACAAAGCCAAAAGACAGATTTTTTTTCTTTTTTTTTCCTGCAAGTTTGGCAACTTTAATTTTTTCCCAAGTTTAAAGAAATTGTCATGTCCAGCACCTGCATAGCTGAGTGAGAATGTGCTCTCAATGACAAGCCCCTTTCAGTTGTGATGTTAACCAGCATCACACAAATATTAAATATGGGCCAGACACTGTGTGCTGGATACCTTGGGTGCTCTGAGGCAGTGCAGGGAAGGCATCCAGCTGAGATCTTTTCCCAAAGGGAATTTAACTCCACAATGATGATTGCTCTTTGATGGACTTATGTAATTATGAGACTTTTGAATCTGGTCTTGTTTACACCCAGTGCAAATCAGGAAGAAAAAAATTCATCACATGTGGCAGTGTGTACTTAATCACTTATAATCCTGGACTAGCTATTTCCTTGCTTTACTCTATTTTTGTTTTCTTTTCCTAAATAAACCTGCCATAAGAATGAAAGAAAGGAAAATACAAAACAGGGCTGAAGTGGCTTTTAGGAGCTTGAATGACTTTCTTAAGAGTTAGATTTCCTGCCTTAACAAAAGCCAGGAAATACAAAATTAACCCCTTCCTCCCAAACAATCCATGTTTGCAGTCGGGCCACAATGTCATTGTAAGGGTAATAATAGCAACAAGAGCATGAAGTGTGGGGTGGGAGGTGATGCTTTTCTTTCAGCAGATGGGTCCCACTGCTGGCATTCGACCCCCTTTATTCCCTGGGCTTTAACAGCTCCCACGTTGCTCTGCTGAAATATGTACAAGTCCATATCAACATGCAAGCCTCACTCATGGCTTTATGGACTGCCTGGGAAAATTACTTCATGGCAATTTCATTATGTCACAACTGAGCATGTTGTCTTTGTCTCAGTGGGACCAGAGACCTGGCTGGCTTTCTCCAGAGGCCGTGGATCTCCCAGTGCAACCTGGCTGATGTTTATCTTGGAGGGTAATAGAGGGCTGCACACAGCTTCTGCACTGACTGACACTGATGCAAATTTGTTAGCAACTTGGTGACAAGTATAGATAAACCCCTGGCCTGGAACTGGCCCATTGCACAAACTGGTTACCCAGTAATACCGGTTATTCATGCTTTTTAACTTGTCAGTCATGGCCAAAATCAGTCCTGAACTGCTGCAGCAAAGCCAGAATTACAGCACCATTGGACCTGACCCGAGCCTGGATCTTGCTGCCCCTTGGTGTGAGTTTTGTCTGAATAAAGATGTGAAGGATCAAGCCTCAGTACTTGAGACACAGAACAAAAATGCATGTGGGAACATCTGGAAACAGTGCTGGATGCATTTCTTCAGCATGTGTAACATTTTCTCCGAATTCAGTTTCACAACCCGGCATTTCCTTTTGTAAATATTTGGACAGATTTTACAGAGAAACAGATTCACAAGAAACAGAAAGAAAAAGCAAGGAAAGATGGGGGGAAGAAACAAAAAGAAGGAAGGAAAGAGGGAACAAGGGAATGAAGGAACAAAGGAAAGAAAGAGGGAAAGAAGGAATGAGGGAAGGAAAGAAAGAAAGGAAAGAAAGAAAGGCAAGAAAAAAAGGAAACAGAAAGAAAGAAAGAAAGAAAGAAAGAAAGAAAGAAAGAAAGAAAGAAAGAAAGAAAGAAAGAAAGAAAGAAAGAAAGAAAGAAAGAAAGAAAGAAAGAAAGAAAGAAAAGAAGGAAGGATTCAACCATGAAAAGTTACAACGAACAGAATGCAAACAATATAGAATTACTGATGATTCATACTACAGTGAAAACATTATTTTAAATGCATTTAAATCCTGAGATTCAATCTTTTTGTCCAAGGTTTGGCTGAGCTCAGATTGCCTCAGATTCCTTATGTTGGTGTTGATGAGGTGGGGGAATGGGGCGGCTGAAGGCTTGTTCCCAAGAGGATGAAAACAAGCTCTGGGCTGGGGTCTCACTCCTGGAGACAGGCTGGAAAACCAAGTACAGCCTGATTTCTGTGTGTCACATCCAATGTGTAACTATTTCTTGCTGAGTGGAAAATAGTTGGTGTAGCAGCTCGGGTATTTCGGCTGAGGACGCCTCCTGGGTACAGATGTGCACTGAGGCAGATGAAAGCCCCTTTCTCCCAGCC
The DNA here is from genome assembly GCF_020740795.1 of Apus apus. NCBI lineage: Eukaryota > Metazoa > Chordata > Aves > Apodiformes > Apodidae > Apus > Apus apus. The sequence goes on along the minus strand of NC_067294.1, from coordinate 10,278,570 downwards.
CTGCCTCCTGCTCCGCGGGCTGTGGACAGAGCTGGGAGGACAGCAGGTGCTGGCAGCAGCAGGACCCTGATGGTCACTCCTAGGCTCCTCACCATGCACCTTTCTCTCCTGTGTTTTTTGGTGCAGAGCCATGAGCTCCCGTGGCTCCATGACCTGAGGCACCCAGACATCACACCTGGCTCCATATGACCCTGTACATGTGTGTGCCTGTCACAGGGGTTGGCATCTCATGGCCTGGAACCCAAGACACTGGAGAAGTCCACAGCATGGACAGTCCTCCCTGTCATATATTTTGCAAGTGTCTGCTTGAGCAGCTAATGCAAGTCAGGAGTTTTCTGCTTTCTCTTCCAGTGACTCACTGAGCTGCCTCAGGCAAGTTGCTTAGTGCTGCGTTTTAACATGATTACAGGCATTAGACAGCCAGTCTGGGATACCATGGATTTGATATTCAAAATCATTAAATACCTGCCTCCACAGGAAAATCTCTGGGAATTAGTGGCACTGATAGAGTTCACAGCACAGGGATCGGCTTAGTAGGGCAAATGGCTTAGGCAATTTAATCTTACATTTAATTGCCTCTATTAATCTACTGTGATTCATGCCATGCACTAGGCATAAGGGTATTTATTCAATAAAATCACAGTATTTGTAAAGTTTTCATATTTCAAGATGAAAGGTATTAGATATATAATAAAACATACTTATGGGAAACTATTCTTCCTACTAATTCAATGTGTATTTTCTCAATAACATCCTCTAATGGCTAGTATGGCAAGGCAAGGCTTCCGTGGGAGGAGAGTGAATTTGAATAGAAAACAAATGACATATCTCACACCAAGAAGCAGGGAGAGGCATGTTCTCCAGTCCAGAAATATGAGAGCTGGGTTTATTGCTAGTCATGTGATGTCAGTGTTTTGTGAGTGCAGTGACTATGTATAAGCTTCACATTCCCAGAACCATCAGCTCTCATAAAGATTGAGATAAGAGGTGCTGAGGCACTGCCATTTGCAGGTTTTCCTCTGTTCTTCTAATCTCTGGTATCTTTACAGAGAGATGAAGGCTTCATAAACGGGCATGGCACACAGTAATCAACAACAGGGCAGAGATGCTGATTTTGAGCCTAGGATTACTTTAGCTTGTGCCCATTAGGATGGAACAGAGCTGGGAGGGATACAGTTGGAATCTGGCATCTTGGTACCTGTCCTGGAGAGACCTTAAACCTGTTCTCCATTAGCTACAACTCTTCCCAGCAGCTTGTGGGTGCGAGGGTCTGTAAAGCCAGTGCAACCAGCTACCATGGGATTTCCCCAACATAAAGACCCTCTCTGGGAAAGAGTTTCATCCTTAGAGTCCCTGCACGTACTAACTGCTCCCAGCTGAAGAATAACTTTGGGTGGATGTAGACAGCTTGGAATAATTTAGGACTGTCAGGGCTGAAAGCTGCAGAGGTGATGGAAAGGTACTTCTGCCTCCTCCTGAAGTCCTGTGCTAAGTGAAGGAACCAAGGACGCAGAAGGCAGGCCCTCCCAGTGTGCCCACAGTGCTCAGCTGCATCATTTCTGCCACCCTCCAGCTCTAAATTTGTCTCGCTGTCTAATGGCATTGAAAGGGGTTGTTTGCTGAGGGGTCAGAGTGAAGGATGTAACAGCAAAAGCAACTGTAAACTGTCTGAAATAATGTGAGTTTTCTATTATCAAAAGCCATGATTCCCACATTCTTGGACTATGGAATAACTCAGTGTGGAGACCCAAGAGTGACACTTCATAAGAGGATGTAAAAAGAAAGAAACTTGTAAGGGAAGCAAAGCACAAAGAAATTCCAGCGGATATTACATTGCACACAGTCCATCTGCATCTCTTTGTTTTTCATGTACCTTCTTCTGTGCTTTCTTTGTATGAGCTTCCAAACCAACCCTTGTATTTCATTTGTAACTGTTCAAAAATGCCCCCGTATCAGTAAATGCAGAACTGCTTACTCATTTTTTGCTATGCAGTTTGTGAAAATGTTTGCAATATGACATGGTGCTCTCATGTGATAGAGTGAGGTGATGTTTGTGTGTAATAGCGGGTAGTGAAAACACAGGATTAGTCACAGAAGAGAATAACACTTGACTGTTTTCAATATGAAAACCTTAAGGCTGTGGAAAAATCCAAACCTTGGCCCACTGTGTTGTTTTCAGAAGTATATGAGAACATACAGGGCAGAGTGACTCACAGTGCAATGTCCTCTGAGTGTCACCTCCAGTGGGGCAGGGCATGATATCCAAGAGAAGGATCTAACAGCTCATTTCTTTGTTCATGAAATGCCTTCTCATGGCCACCCATGACTTGCCTGAGTTGTTCATGCCCCATCTGGCTTGACAAAACTCAGCATTGAGCTGATCTCATTGCCTTGCTGTGAAACTCTCAGGTGAGTCCAGCAAGCCTTCGTGCTCTCCTTCTCCGAAGAGCTGGACAAACTGTTTCTTGATGGGGATGAATGAAGAGTGAAGTCATACAGCAGCATTGGCTCAAATGAATTTGCCCAAACATGGGATTTTTCCCCCGGGGGGAGGCCACACGCGTGGCCAGACGCCCTGTGGCTCTTGGAGCCTGTCACAAGCTGTGATTTCACCTCGGCCGCCACACAAAATGCTGAGGTCTGTTTAGATAGAGGCCCAGCCAAAGGGACCTTTGCATGAATACGCTTCTTAGAGAGCATTTTTTTACAACTGCTGTCGTGTAAAAAAACCTCCCTTCCCCATAAAGGGAAAAGGCATCCCATAAAAGCAGCAGGCTGAGGGGAGCTCTACAATGGAAGGAGTTGAAAGTTGGGGGAGACTTTTCTTCAAGTGTGGCAGCTCTTGGATCCCATGGGCAGCTGGACAGTCTCATGATGGTCACAGCTTCATGGATGGGGACCCTGCCAAGCCCTGAGCTGGCACAGCAGCTGGGGAGCTCCATGTCTGGTGAGGGGCTGCACTGGCAGAGATAGAGGGAAGGCAGAGACACTCTGGTTTTAAAACTGATCTGATTGCCCTGTGCTGAAAAGCACAGTGTCTCAGATGGAAAGTGGGGACAAGAGTCCAGGGGTTTTCCAAAGGTCTGCTGTAAAGACCTCCTTATGTTCTTCTACATCTTCTGGTAATCTCTGGAAACGAACAGCTCTTGCATGCAATCAGGTAAAACAATAATTAACTACACCCCCCAGGTTGTAAATGAGTCAGTTACAACGATAATCAAGCTTCAGAGAAAACAAATTAAAATCGAAAACCTAGATAAAATAAGGGACTTATTTTAAACAAGCAAAAATAAGACCAGTATACGGGAGTTATATTTGAACACAATCCCTCACTTGAACACCCAGAATTTCAAAAACATGTGAAATGTGAGTCAGGGGCTGAATTTTGCAGTTTGAGCTCTGATCAATTTAATAATTCAAGGTGTTTTTATCCTCTCTTTGTCCTCTCTGTCTGGTTCAGGTTTAGCTCACATTCCAGGTCCACCAGTGGGATATGTCACATCAATCAGTAATCACTTTGCTTTCCTCAGCGCTCTTTTTTTTTTTTTAATTGAAAAAGAGGAATAAGAAGTGAAATTAGCTAAAGGAATGGGGCACATTCTCAAATAGGAAATACAAGAGGAGCATGAATCATCCTCTTACAGAAATAACGAGAAAGGATGGAAAAGGTAGCGGTTCGGGAGGAGCAAGTTATGTTCTACAGGGCTGATTCAGCTCTCTGGACTGAAAATGAATCATCAGAATATTTAAATAATATTACCAGTATTAACACACACAAACCCCCCCAAGATCAGGAAGACTTTGTTATGAAACAAATTTTATAACGGGTAACAAAAGAACAAAGGGACCTAAAAACCTCGCTCAGCTCTGCTGCGTGTCCCAGCCTGCAGAACCCATGGAGAACTGGAGTTTGCTGCAAGTGCAATCACAATGCCCTACCCACAGCAGAGGGGTAGGGGCCATACAACCCCAAATCCTTCAGAAACCCAAAGACAGACTTTCCTTTACTTTCTAGAGCTTTTTCTCTGCCTTCAGCAGTTTTTTAAAACAAAGGAATTAGCCACTGGAGAGTACAAGTCCAAGGGTTCCTCATGCTGAGGAACATGCAGTTAGCTGATGATAAAGACATTGTGCTGAAGACCTGAGTAGGAGATTGAACACTGGAAGCACAGCTTTTCTTATCTAATTGTACCCAAGCCTAAGTTTAAAATCCTCTTAATTTGCCTCCACCATTCTGGCTAAGCTTAGCTCTGCTGGGATAAAAAAGTGCCCCAAGTGTCCAAGGATGTTTTCCTTTGCATAGGAAAGGCAGTGACTGCCAGGATATAGCACAGCAGAGGCAGCAAAGCAAACCACAAGAGTCTTTCACATAAAGAGTTGCAAAGGGTTTGTAGGCAAGTCTATTGTTCCTATAAAGTACATCTGTATATTTCATACAAGTTTGTGACATTAAAACTCTCAAATAGCAACACAAATGTGTCTGTTCAACAGTTGCAATCCTCAGAGGGATCAAAATGAGGTAGAAATCCATCTCCAACTAATATTTTTGTTTTGTTTTGTCTAAATCTTTTAGCTTCCTTCTCAGATCTGCAATTTAGTCTTTCAGCACCAAGGTATGAGAGCTTCCATTCCCAGCTAGCAAGCAAGAATCATACTGAAGATTAGCCAAACCCCTGTTATTTTTAACAAAAGTTGTTTCAATAAAAGAATGTATATTCCTGAAGTAAACATGGACGGGAAAGGCAGAAAGGGAGAGTGACAGGCAGGGAGACAAACGCATCTTCGTAAAGAAGCCTTTGAAACATCTGGAATGCTGCAGCGAAACGTTATTTACCAGGAACGTCAGCCAGTCCCAGCACAGATGGTTCCCATTAGTGTAAGATCAAGAGACCAGCAAAGCTAAAAATATGTGTTTGCTTTTTTAGAAACTGGACTTTGTTTTCTGTACTTTAAAAATAATAATCACTCTTACGCAACTTCTGTAACTTAGAACTATTTTCTTGGAATATTGTTTGGCATGCTGGTTGGGCTGCAGGCTCTGTGCCATTGCTATTACTCACAACCTCTCCCCCTGGGGACTTTGTGATGTGTCTTTTACTTAGAAATAGGAGGATGGCACATTATGCTGAAGCTGATGACTTTTGTTTATAAAGTGTTAGTGACAAAATATCTGAATGACTGTTCTGGGCCTGTCTCTTGCCCAGTGTAAATGTCTGCAGAGTCCATCAGAGAACTGTATGGAGCCATCATGGGACCACAGAGCCACTGCCCCAGCACCAGGCCAGCAGATGTGCCATTCCAAGCACTGCACCTGGGGAAGGCTGGGAGAGGAGTGCTTGTAGTCTTCCTGGGAAATCTATTTGGGAATAGTGGACGAGAATCAATGGAAAAAAATGTTGATTACACCAGGCAGGAGTCTCCTCAGTGAGGAGAGCAGGCCGCTAGGGGAACAGATCCTAGCTTCTGTATCTCTAAATGGAGATAAGAGGTTCTGATCTCTGCTGGCATTGCTTACAAGGCACATGGTCACCTACATAGAAATACACCAGCCTTGGAGTCATTTGAGTCTTTAATAAGAAAAGAAGATCTAGCATTACCCACCATAACACATTGTATGTTGAAAGCCCTGATGGTCAACCAGTGGTCTCCAGCTCCAGCCAAAGCACAGGGACAGAAGAATGTGATTCCATAGGGAAAGGTTCAAGGGTCCTCATTGCCACCTGGGGTTTTACAGCTCAAGTTCAAACATTGAAACCAAGTCTCTCTTCTCCCTGTTTGGGTGATGGTGGCACAGGAAGGGAAGGGGGAATGTGAATGCAGTATAATGAACAATTCTCAACTAAGAGATTTGAGCTTTCATTGGAAATACTGAAGTAAATTGTTCACATCTTTTCTTCAGACCCCAGCTGAAAAATAGGTTTTGGAAGAATGTATTTGATACAATGGTTCCCATTGTCATCGATCTGCCAGTTGTAACCAATCCTGTGGGCAGCTCACAAAGCATCACCTGGCGATGGTGGTTTTGTCTGAGTTAGGATACCCCCAGGGGCCTGCACAAACACACAAGCCAGGAAAACAGTCATCGCCCAAAGACTTTGACTTTTAAGCCAGAGCAGAGCAAGGCAGTGTGACAATCAGCAAGAAAGCTCATCAGATGCTTAGGTGAGTGCACTCTGTGAGTTAGTGTTGAATAATTTCCTCTTTTTTTGTTCGTTTTTTACGGTCAGTACTGACAGAAAAATCAGTGTTTCAAAGAGGAAATATGTGATCAGCATTTTGCTCATTGAAACTTTAATATGTGAAAGACAATTTCTGAGAGGCTAGCTGCTACAGGACATGCTGTTCAGATCTTTCCTCTTGGACATGTGATCTACAAAAATGAGGTTGTGGGTCTTTACTATTTTTTTTTAATTTTTTTTTTTTCCATAGCAGAATAGTAGAAAAAGCACCTACTGGTGTCTTTGTGCCAGTGAAGAAACCTAGTTCAAGTAGGCAGCAATGAGAGCAGGGAACTCTCTTGTGTCCATCAGAAAAACCAGAGGCAGCCTTAGCAGGCAGAGCAGGGGAACTCTGCCACTGCCCATGCTGAGCCTCCTGTACAGAGAGAGCATTCGAGCGTGTGGGAATGATTTATGGCACCTGTTAACAGCATCAAATTCACCACAGGAAAAGAACAGAAGCAGATACAAAAGACCTGAAAATCAGAGCTAGCAGGAGAGTAGTGCAGAATGAGTAAATAAGCCCCGAAGTATTCAGTGACAAATTCCAAGCCCTCTCATAAACAGAGCTGTTTCTTTTTGAACCCAACATTTCTTGAAACAACACCAGCCCTCAGCCCCCACCCAGGGCTGTGCACGTTTCGGCAGGGCTGTCAGCTTGGCAAGTGGGCGACCTTCTGTGTAATGTATAATTCAAGTAACCAATACACAAATGACTGCAGCAGAGTCAGAGAACATGTAAATGATGTCCCACATCCTGCTGTTAGTCATCCTCGTGGGGGAACTCACCCCTACGAAGCCGGTATCCCAGAACACACTGTATGTTTGCTAATCCTCACTTTCTAAATGTTTCAACAGCAGCAGAAATCACACAGCTCTTCTCTTGAAAATGACTGTAACCAAAAACTGCTGGAGTAAAATACTTGGTTCTTTCCCTAAAAATAGCAAATGAATTACCTGTATTTCATTTTCCTGCTGCATAACAATTAGAGATATTACTTTAAAATATGAGAGCAAATTACATAGAAAATTTCATCAAAGGGGATCAAAGCACTTTGCATATTAATTAAATCTCAAAATAAGACTCTGAGCTAAGCTTTATTACAGGAGATAGTGAGTTCTAAGGATTCATAAGGGGGAGAGGAAATCAGGACACCTAGTGATTTACTGCCTGTGGATTGCTAAATAACCTTGTACAAGCCCTTTAGATTTTCTGTGCCTCAGTTTCTCTGTCTGCTGGAGAAGGATAGCTATATTTAACTTGGCTTTCAAAGGCTGAAAACAAAATCTTCTGGCAAAATTGATGCCTGATGGTTTATGTGGCAATTACAGTGTCAAGGTGTTGTATGTAGGTAGACAGAGAGATGAGCTGACAGACCTATCCAGTGGAGTCCTAAGGCTGCTCTGTCTGCCAGGCAACTTCCCACTGTCTGAGAGGGCTACCTCAGAGGGGCCACCAGCAAGCTTTCCCCCTTTCTCCTTCAGATGCACAGAGAGCTCTGCCTCAGGCCACCGAAACAGCACTCACTGTCATAGCCCCCAGCATCTCCCAGGCTGGGGAAGCTGCCACTTTCATTGTGACTTTCCAAAATTCAAAAAGGCCAAGTGCAAGGTCTTGTACCTGGGTCAGGGCAGTCCCAAGCATAAATACAGGCTGGGTGGAGAATGGATAGAAAACAGTCTGGAGGAGAAGGACTTACGGGTGATGGTGGACAAGAAGCTCAACACGACCCGGCAACGCGCACTTGCAGCCCAGAAAACCAACTGTGTCCTGGGCTGCACCAAAAGAACTGTGGCCAGCAGAGCCAGGGAGGTGATTCTCCTCCTTTACTTGGCTTTCATGAGATCCCACATGTGTCCAGTTCTGGAGCCCCCAACATAAGAAGGACATGGAGCTCATGGAGAAAGTCCAGGGGAGGCGATGATGATCAGAGGGCTGGAGCATTTCTCCTACAGGGACAGGCTGAAAGAGTTGTGGCTGCTCAGCCTGGAGAAGGCTCTGGGGGCACCTTGTAGGAGTCTTCCAGTGCCTGAAGGGGACCTACAGGAAAGCTGGGGAGAGACTTTTTACAAGGACTTGCAGTGAGAGGACAAGTGGTAATGGATCAAAACTGGAAAAGGGGAGATTGAGGTTAGACATTAGGAGGAAATTCCTTAGTGTGAGGGTGGTGAGACACTGGAACAGGTTGCCCAGGGAAGTTGTGGCTGCCCCATCCCTGGAAGCATTCAAGGGCAGGTTGGATGGGGCTCTGAGAAACTTGATCTAGTGGGAGGTGTCCCTGCCCATGCAGGGGAGTTGGAACTAGATGATCTTTAAGGTCCCTTCCAACTCAAACCATTCTATGATTCGATGATTTTATGAGTCTATGATTCTATGATTTTATGATTCTATGATTCTAATATGTATAATTATTCTCATATGTAATCTACTCTTTCTATTTGACAGGTCGCTGCAGCCTAAGGATGAGAATTAGGTAACAAATCTCCTTTAACGTGTGATCTACTGATGCAGGCTTCATCCATGCTGCCCTGCTAGTGCTCTAGAAACAGAAACCTTCTTTTCTTCTAGGAGAGACTGGAGAGCCAAGTCCTGCTCATTTCTTAGTGTAGCTGGAACAAAACAATTCATGGGGAATGGAACTGGAATCAATGTCTAGCAGTAATGTCATGGAAAGCCATCCTATTTTACAACACTGATTAACAGCAGCTTATGTAAAGAAGAATCAATATCAGATGCCTTGAGCAAAGGTTGTTTTACTTGCACATTATTTGAACAAGAAATGTAGAATGATAAATGCACCTATGCCTACCTCGAGACCAATGATAAATTATGAAAATCAGCCCAAGAGTCAGAGAGGATGGGCCAAGCAGCATTTGTTTCTTTATCAAATATGTGAAGAATAAACCAAACCAAACATTCAGTCCAGTGACAGGTGAGTATGTGATTAGACAGGAGTAAGCAGATGTATATTCTAATCCCAAATTAGGGCAAATACCAACTTCCATTTGCTTTTTAGCAGATGAAGAAGTATTTTTGAGCAATACCTGAGTGCACTGAGATGTGTTGGATTTTGTTTGCTCTCATGCATCAGTGTTGCAGGTCCATGTGTTGAGGGAGGGTCTCTCCTGCTATTTTCCAAGCCTATTTCTCTTGTTTAGTTACTTACTGGAATCAAACTAGGTTTCCCCTGCAACAGCAAAGGTGTTCCTGTAGATGTGCCGCTGCACTGAGGTGCTTTTTGCTCTTCTCTTAGAAACCAGAATGGCCTGTACTGCACCTGAGGGAAAGGAGATACATTCAGTGACCCCCTCTTTTAGTAGCATGATGTGACAGGGGCCTCTCCCCCTCCTGTCGCATCCTCATGCAAACAAGGCACAGCATGACTAGCAAAAAGAAAGCCTCCAGGCTCCTGTGTTACCACTAGCACCACTGTCAGCACTTGACAGAGCTGCTCTGAGATTTGGCTTGCTAATGTCTGAGAAGTTGAGATGAGAACAATTATGGAAATCAGAGACAGAAGTCTGGGATGAATGCTCCTGGATTGCTTCTTATGGTGCATGTTCTCATCTGCAGTTCTTTGTAATTGCAAAAAATGGTGCCTTGCAGATACCTTGAAGAGACTGGAGACAGACAGATGCATCTCATCATCAGGAAGTCTGTCTTGATAGTCAGCTAAGATCCAAGGGGAGTGTGCATTATTTATTATCATCATTGCTGCCACTAACCCAATTTCCCTACAACCCCATTTTTGTTAACCACACTGTCATACAAGTTCCCTCAGTCTTCTCTAGGAACTTTCTGCATAAAGAATGAATGGGGTGCACACTGAAAAAAGTCCTCTGGACACTGCTCTATCTTTTTTTTTGCTGCAAGCTGTACTTGAAAGCCATAAGAAAACAAAAAACTAGCTGTACTGCAACATTTCTGCAGACTGACTGACTACCTGGCTCCCCGCAGACATCAGCTTTATTGGAGAAAAGCAGAACAGCAGAAAATCAATAGCAACAAGGAAAAATTGTTTATTTATGCCAACACTGAGTTACAAACCCTGAGCTTTTTGCATATTGCATGTGCAGAAACATGATGTCAACACCACTGTGCTGCAACAGGAAGCAAAAGATAAGACTTGTTGGAACTATCAGCCTTCCTGAGCACTCGCCCGTCACTATGTTTTTGTTTATGTTATGCTTCACCAAGTAGATGTTACCAATACAAATTCTCTTTTTGGCAACTTTAGCCTTTGTTTTCTTTCACAACTGTTTTCAGCTATTGCCAATACATCTTTTATTCCTAAATACCTGCCTAATTTTTAGCAAGAGGCATGTATACAAATGTTACACCATCTGTGGTTCATGGTGTACAATCACAACGTAGAACTGCTGTCCTTTGACTGGATGACAAAGAGAAATAAATCAGAAAATGAAAAATTATGTGCTAGTCATAAACACTAGACATCTCAGAATATATTTCTGGAGAAGTTATTAGTCCTGAAGATTCATATGCCTTCTTTGTAATTGTCAGATGACTATGCAAATATTATCAGTGACATGACAACAAATTGCATTACCCCACAGATGGAAATGAAGAAAAATCTAAATGTACAAACTCTTAATTTTCATTATTCCTCTAAGCCTAATCACAAACACTGGGAAATATCACTGTAAAATCTACTGAGTGGGTGTTGTGATTTTTTTTTCCTAAACTGAAAATCAGGGGGCTGTTTCCTTATTCTGACAGCATTACTGAACTTAGCACACACTGCTCAGGGTAGTTATTCTCTCATCTGTGGCAGCTGAACTGAAATGTCTGAGCTTCTGGGGCACCGATGCTTAACAGCACAGAGAGTGATACCCCATGAGGAGAGTGTGGCAGGGTCCTCTACACTGCTCATTGAAAGGAGCAGGAGCAAGCACAATGGAGCCACTGATTAAGAAGAACAATCCTGGAGGATTTCCTATTGTGCCAGGCTGTGAGGGAAACAGTCAGATACGTAAAGGAAATGAGTGCATTTGCTCAAAATGTAAAGGTCAGCCAGCCACAAATTTTTGGCTTTGATATACACGTAACATTTTGACTCCCATTTTTATCACAAATTATAGCTTCCCAAGGTCTTCAGGAAGTTGACAGAGAGATTGTAAGGTTATTGGGTGGTGTGAGAACGGAACTCGCTATGAGTTACAAACTTGTCATTGCAGCATATCCACTTTTGTGTAATGAAGACCAAGCAACCACCCTAACAGCATCCCTTTTGCATCTTCATCATGCAGTTTTAAATAACAACTCCTCTCAGTATTAGAGAGAGTCAGACCTCCCCCCTCTAAATACCCTTTAAATCTGGTTTAGCAGAATAGCACACGGATAGGCAAAAAGCTGGTACCATCCCATCAACTGAAGACTATGTTGCAACTCTACACAGATTCTGCCAGATGCTCATACACGTTGGCATCACTCACAGTTAAATAGCAGTGACTGAAAATACAGCAAAATCTTTGCCACAAAATATTGCTGCATTGAAAAAAACCCATGGAGTCTTGGGTTCCATCCACAACACTTCCATTGCTTCCCTATCACAACCTCATCTCCCCCAGCTTTCCCTTGTATATAAATAGAAATAATAGCATTTAGCTTTCTGGCATGGGCCACTATAAGAACTGGTGAATCTTCACTGAGTGTCTGAAAGATGACCAAATTAGTGTTGCCTGAACAAAAGGACTGTTGCAATTAATACAAAAGTTCCAATGGGATTTGTGTTATTTTAGTGATGTCCCACCCCCCTCAGCTTTCACACAGCTTTGAAAAACAACTGTAAACTATTTATGTTGGGTGAAAACAGATGCTGAACATGTAATGATGCAGGTGTAAAGGGAGTTTTGTGGATTTTTAGCTAGGGAAGTGCACAGCACACAAAGACAGAAACCATGGCACTACTGAAGCTAATGGGAATACTCATAGCATATAATACAAAACAGCTCCTTGTACAGCATTTATTGTATCTCACAGAGTCTTACTGAGACATAACTAAAATACCAAATCAAAAAGACTTCCATACACTACCTCAGGACTAGACTGGTAGGACAAAATTTCAGTTTATGGTACTTGAATGTATAATGAAAAGTCCATTAGTGACTCACTTTCGCTAAGGATAGAAGGCAACATACCTTATGACTCAGCTTTCTGCTGAGAAAAAAGTCCTACCTTCAATGGACCAGGAGATGCACCATTGAAAAGAGCTTAATTATCAGCCATTACCTTGTGGGACAGAGTGGAGAACAGGTGACGAAAAGAGCAAAAATAGACGAAGGACTTAGCTCATGGAAGATCTCTTAGCATCATAAAACTGACCTTTAAACTCAGTGAGAAAGGAGAGTTGAATCCATTCATCACCTGTCTGGGAAATTTACTGCAGACTTCTCTGGAAGTGAAAGCCCACATTAATTTGGTAGCTGCAATCCTAACAAGCACAGGGTTAAAATAGGTAGGACCGGTTGCCATAGATGGATGTCTGAATCAGTTAGCAAAGGAAGAAATGAGACTAAGGTAAATAAACTAAAATAACTGAACATTATCAAATTAGGACGACTGTAATGGATGAGAAAAACTTTGTACAGTGTTTCAGTCAGATAATATCTACAGATAAAGGAACAGAGTCGTATGTAAGAAGAAACATGCTGAATACTGAGAAAACATTACACGGGCTCTGAAACTAGTTCTGGGAAGTTACTTTCATCAGTCTGAACAAAATTACACAGAGGAAATAAAGGGAGTCACTCTTCTGTGAGCTCTAGGTTAGCAAGGTAGGGTTTTGTTCATTTCTCAGCTCCTAAATCCTTACTCAAGCAAAACTCCCGCTGGAGTAAATTAAATCTTCCTTCTAATTTTAAACAACGTATCTAGTGCAAGACAAATCCTTTTTGGTTTGTTGCCTTTTTCATGCCTTTTGGCTCTCTGCAGTCATCTGCAGTAGTCCGGCTATGTTATATGTGCCAGCAACACTAGCAACATACATACATATGAGCCACGGCAACTCACGGCAAATAAAGCAGCTAAGGAGGTCAGCGTTTTGGAGGTTGGCATTATTCTCTCTCCTATTAGTTTTATACTAGATTAATTCCGTTGTCTTCACTAAACTTCAGCATGATTTTTTGTGTGGGTGAGTCAGAGAATCTGGCCCTCCACCTGGAATAACATTATCCATGGCTTTGTATAGACACAATTCAACTGCACTGCTTTTTCATGCTTCCACTCCTCCTCATTGCTCTTCCCTAGGATATGCTGCCTACACAAGGCCATTAGGAGAGGGCATGAAGTATTATGCCACTTAGCAGCAGGACTTTTTCTCATGCTTTGGATAAGCTAAATAACTTTATTAGCTATGTCACAGATGACCCATAAATCTTACTAAAAGTTATTAATTTCCAGGGAGAGAACCTGTTGTCTGAATTCACCGCCTCCCCTTCAAAATTTACAGTTAGTGGCAAAAGGCTCAATCACTTTTGCAACTGGCAGCAAAAAGCAACAGCAAACTTTCTTCAGCCATTGCTGCTGGGAAGGATTCTTCAGCCTGATGTTCCAGGGGTTTCTCATTCAGATTCACTACCAGTTTTGACTGATTGGCTTCTCTGTGGGAACCACATCTCTCTTACCCCATTTCCCTGCCTTGCCTCAAAGACAAAGAGGACATGGGAACACGTCGTCACTGACTCGAATTTTACGTGGCCTCATTGGTACAACAGGAAGCAAGAGAAGAGGTTCCTCATTTACATAAAGCTCCAGTCATGAGTCATCTCCATCTTCTACAGCTCCAACTTGCTACTCTGACAAGTCCCCGGGCGGCCAGTGATCGCACTGTGCCATTCGTCAGTCACACGCTCGCTAACGTCCTCCTGGCTGTTTCAGTGCCTGCAGTGGGGAAATAGAAAACTGTACAATATGCACATAAAATTTCCCAGCAGTGTGGGAAAATTGTGTGTCTGGCTTCTCGTGCAGTGGAAGGGAGCTATTCATTAATCGTTAACCCACATTTTCACAAGCCAGCGTCTCCACTTTAAGCTTTTGCTAGCTCTAGGTGAATGTCCATCAGCTGCCCATCAAATCTCTGTCCTCCTGGAGAAAAGTCTTTTATTAATCAACATAATGACTTGCATCATTTTCCATGCAGAAAACTAAGGCCATAGGGCTCCCTCCTCAGAACTGCTTAGAAAATTGGCTGCAGAGCTGGGAAAAGAATGGAGGGATTTTGTCCTGTACAATGAACTCATGGTTACCCAATCAGGGACTTCTTTCTCCATGTCAGCACAGAAGGCCAACACAGCAGCAACAGCAGGACTAGGTATATGTCTGCTGTAACTCAAGAAGGCAAGAATGAATTTCAATCTTTTTAAGCTTTTAAGTTTTAGGCTTAAGAAGTTAATCTCTCTGGATACCCTATGTTCTCCATGGAATGAGGTTACTGCTCTGAATTGCCTTTGGAGGAAATCTTTCCCTGCACACAGGCTTGAGAGGGAATCTAGGAAAATTAGGTTCATTAGGCTAATGTTAGCCTTTGTGAATACCCTTGTAATTAAGTTTTCATCTTCCTGATGCTGTTCACACTACTGTTGCTTGCAAAAAACATGTACTGATATGGAAAAAGGGCAGCAGGGAAATTCCATTGAAAGAAGTAGAATTGGAAACTTCTCACATTTTTGCACAGGGTTGTTCCCATGACAATTTCAGGGAAGAGAAGGCATGAGTAAGAAGTTGAGGAAGGGCAGGGAAACACCAAATACCCTCAAAGACTGGATAAAATTTTAAATAGTTACCGTAGAATGGAAACATTTGGGAAACAGAATGGAAGAAAGTGAAACACAGATGATGAGAGACTCATGTTTCAGTGCTGGAAAAAACATGATGAACTGGACAGTCATCTTTGTTCATGTATTTCTTACACCCATACTACAAAGCCAATTAAAAGGCAAGGAGCTAAATATTGTACCTCTGAACCCAACTTGATATGCCAAGTTTTATTACCTTCGGCTCAATGTTGTGATAAACAAAACCTGTATCCAGATTCTAAGGTCAGCACAGGCCAAAGAATTGCCCTGAACAATATCATTTTGGCAACCAATATTGCAGTGATAAAATACGAATTTCAGGAGAACAGAATATGGATGTTTTCTAGACCTTCTTACTCACAGCATCTTGTCAAATGCCTGGAGACTGCATGTCAGGCAAACACAATCTGCCTGTGTCTCTGACATATTTCCTTTATCAGCCTCTGACACCAGGGATGAAAGGGTACAGACACCTTCCTTTACCCCATAGAATAAAGCAGAGTCAAACTACATTAACATATGGCAACCCAGATTAATGTTTGGAAGTAGCCCAGTCTCTGAGTCAGACTGATCCTTTCCGTTCATGAACTTTAAAGTGCCAGGAAAAAAGGAAAAAAGTCCAATTCAAATAAACCCTGTCTAACTCCACTGCAGGCTTCTCATCATGGCATGATGAGGGCAATATTTTGCTCTTCTTCTGCCAGAATTTTGAGCAAGAAACCATGAAGTGGCCTCACAGGAGACAGGGTGAAAGGGGTCTTATTTGGTGAGGGTGAAGTCTGGAGACTGCTAGGCCTGTCTTTGTCTAAAGGCAGGGAGAGTTTTCTTTAAGAGTTTATCTGTTACTTTATTCAGGTCACTTTGGTTTAGTGATTTCTGATTATGCACACTGTCATGTGAAAGGGACCTTTGACTTGAGCTTTGTTTCTGATGAATCAGCACCCCAGATACATCTCCTCTTAGCTTCTGCCACAGGCTGAAACTTCTCATCCTCACCTCTAAGTTCATGTACAAGTCTGCCGCTATGTATCTGCTCTCCTGTCTTCCCAATTCCCTTCTGCTGGCATTAAGTTCTCAGGCAGTTTCTCTCTTCATTCTTTCATATCTTCCCATGCTTCTTTGCCTGCTCTGTGTATTTCCAGCACACTCTCCATCTCCATCTCATACATGTTAGAGCCAACAGTGAGATAATCACCCATGTGGAGTCTCCGTTTAGCCGAATGGCAGATTGTTGAACTCAGCAACAAGGGTAGATACTAGTTTGGATTGCAAGTCATCTGAAGTTCACCATGCAAAATTAAACCCACTCCAGGTCAGAGACCATATACTGAAAAATCATACCCTAACAATTACTCCAATGACCAATGCTGAGTCCACAGGCTTCAGGTGAAACCAACACAAGGCCAGAGACAATGACCTCTGGCTTAATTCATTAGAGGGTTAATAAAACCTCTTTATAGAAAGATTTTCTCTAGCCAAGCCCTGACTTCTGCAACAGATTCTTTAGCACTGAGAAAGCCTTCCCAATCAGGGGGACCATCACAGGACTGCCAAGCAACCAAGCAAGAATGATGAAAACACAAGTGTCATTTGCAGAAGAGGCAGCCTGCTAGCAAATCACAGAAGTAGCAATTAAAAATCCATATCCTTACAATGAAAATGATTTAAAAAGAGTATGTATCTCCTGTCTGAAATGTCCCACTGGGCTTACTCAGCTCCCTAAACACTGCACAATATCTAGAGGAAACCACTGAGAAAACTGATAAGGCAGCACAGATGAGCATGCCAAAAGTAAGTCAGTGAAGTGCTATTCAACATCTCATGCACACGACCAGTTCCAATGGGTCAAACGATGGGTGAGAACCTGCTAAGATGCAGTAGCAGGACTGGCTGCCCACAGATTGCTGCAGTAGGATTTGGCAAGTCCTCCAACAAAGCTTCCAGTGCTTTCTTTGAAAAAATTTCTCCTTGTCAAGGTTTTAGTTTAGTTAACTTGTTTACTGCCTTAGGACCAGTGCTACTGAATCCTCACATACTCTGTTGAAAAATGCTGGTTTGCTGGCCTCAGGATAGCATCCCCTCCTTCTAGACAGAGACCTGAGCGCAGCCTGACCTTGAATTTGGATGTCTGAGATGGTTTCCACAGCTGATACCTAGGAAGAAGCCACCTATTCTGAGAAGGTCATTCTTGATGCAGCAAGCCAGGCACTCAGCATCCCTAGCCCCTGCCGCGCTTTCGCACCGACTTCCCACTGAGATCATGCTGGAGCAAGGTCTCTGGGAGAGATCCAAAATAGCACTCAGGCTCCAAAGTGCAACTTATGCAGACTGCTGGCGCCTGGTGCTCATGAAAGCAACCCAGGAAAGCTCTGCCTCCCCTCCTCAGCTACGTCAGATGCTGTAAGTGCCTACAGTTGCTGGTGAAAGCTTCCGCAGGTGCCTAAAAGTCTGGTGCCTTTTTGTGCCCAGCAGCCCCACTGTTCTGGGTGGGCTGAATGCTGTCAGCTACTTCTTGCCTAAGTTCATCCAGGAATCAGGCAGGGTTTTGCCAGTAAGGTCTCTAGGACCCGATTTCCTAGGTGTGCTATGACTGAGTAGGACTCAAAGTACAAGGCAGAAGGAAACTCTCAGAAGTGCTTATGTGCTTATAGGTATTTAACATGCATAAGTCACAGGCCCCTTCACCAGTATCCCAGTCCCAAGACTGATCCAGGTATCCATGCCAAATGTGTTACTTCAACCCATAAACAAACATTTTTTGGTCTTGTATGAGTGTTTCACAGTGAGATATTCAGATGTGCCCTTCTCTCAAGTATTTCCTACTGGCTGATGTTGTCATCTTGCCACTCAGTGTACTGGCTCAGGGCACTTGAAGTCCTTAAGTTCCCAACTATTCTCCTCCAGTGTACAGGGAATTTAGGCTTTTAACTCACTACAGAGCATTCTCTCTTTGAGAATCAGGTGCTAATCCTTGACTCTTCTTTGCTGCTTATCCCAAATCTCTTTGAGATCTAGCCCTCTGCTTTAGTTCAAAGTCCTCTATGAAAGGACTTCAATCTAGTTAACTGTTAACTTGCATCACCCTTTGCCCATGACCTTTCATGTGTTTGCAGTCTCCTGAGCTACACTAAACATGAATTAATATAGGGATGCTGTGAAAGCATGAGGTAAGCCTGTGATAGGAGCTGAAACTTCTTTGTGGAGTTTATTTCCACAGAGAAAGAAGAAACCAAATACAAAAATGTTCAGTGACTTTCCCACAATAGATTCCTGGCACCCAAAAGTAAAGTAAACAAGCAAAGTGAAACACTATTAAAAACAGGGCACATTTTCTAGGGACTTTAAGAATGGTAGATTCCCCTTAGCATTGCCCAACAATGTGCATGTCCACTGTCACAGGGCAAGGAAGAGGCCACGTGGCTGCACAGACCCTCTTCTCCATACTCAAACATATACACAGCAGCTATACCCAGACCTGTGATCTATCAAATAATCAGATTATTTCTTCTGCTTATTGAGCAGGGAGAGGTGGTTGTTATGTCTTCTGAAGAAGAAAGCTCAGATACTCAATAAAAAGAATCTTACGTAGTAAGTTTGAGTAGCAACTTATTTATCCTACTGTCCATTTAAAGTCCAGTCTCATAATAGTTGGACAGCATAACGTATGTGACAATGATAAACACATACTACACTGCCACAAGACTTAAAGCTTGCTTTTTTGTTCCCTGGTATTTAGAAAGTACTGTCAACATGTAGCTTACTGAAATCCTAAGAGGAAGGGCTGAGCTTTCATTACTGATTATACTTAGCACAGCACTTGTATTTGAATTCTTCACCTACATGCGCATCCTGTTCCTTCAGAAATGTTTCCTCAGACGCTGTTATTTATATTTTAAATGCTTTATAGCATTTTCTCTTCATTCTCTAAAATGTTTTTTCCTTTTCCTGAACGGCAGTGGTGTTTAATGCTTCACGCAGGCAGCGACACACCCTGAGGAACACAACACACCATCAGGTCACCACGCCCTGTGAAGCAACGCGCTCCCAACCCACCCTGACACCAGCGCCCCGAGCCCATCCTGGGCACAGATGCACAAGGGTAGAACCTGGTGGTGCGTGCCCTGCCACACAACACCCCCCCAACAAAAAAGCTGCACTTCAGCAGGGAGCAAACACACCTCGGTAGCAAAAGGGGCTTAAGTGAATAAGCATTGCACCTTCCTTAACAGTCACTGCACATTCCCAGTTGATGAACGAAACCTAATTGACCTCAGCGATGACTGCGTGTACCCAGCTTTGCCTTTAGCAAACAATGCTGCTCATGACCCAGTCACAGCACTTACAGTACATTCCCAGGACAATTCTGTAGCACAAGCCAGAGGCTAACCTAAAGCTCAGTGGTGTGTAAGGAACCACAAACAAAAGAGGAAATCATACATGAGTGTTACAAGATGTTGTATTATCCAAACTCACGGTGAATGGGTAAGGATCAAGGTTACACTTTTTTGGGAGAGAGGAAATTCTAGGATTACAAAATAGAGGTAATTGAAATTGTTAAGTATTGATGTGAAGTTAAAAGTACACAATAGCACATCATCTAGAAATTGGGAATATCTAGGAAACCTGGAGAAATAATGCATTTATAGAGTAAATAACCGGGAGGATGAGTCAAATAAACCACTTTTGGGCCACTTTTTTTTTTTTAATTATTTTTTTTTTATAGTGGTACTGGAGGTACCAGTCTAGACCCTGTGAGGCATTAGTTAGGAATCCAGACAGAGACATCCATGATCTGATTTATCTATAAGAAAGTAAACTGGAATGGGGAATTTTTTTAATTATTTTTTTTTCCCGAGAAGAATGATGAATACAGAATTAGGAATGAAGGAATTTATTTGCTAATTTTGGAGCTGAAGCTTATCTTATTCTGTAGTCTCAGGTGAGCCAATTCATCCCTTTGCTGCAATTTCTTCGTTGCTAAAAGAGTCCTGAAAACACTGATTTCAGAGTAGCAGTTTGCCTCAATTAATGTTCCTAATGCAATTTGAAGCGAAACGATCGATAGTTTTAAGGCTACTGCTGTCAGGAAAAATGGTAGTTTATTGTTCACATGAAAAAGAGAGTTAACTTTTAAATCAGTTGTCAGTATCAGTTTACTTATTCCCCTTCTAATGATGCGACAACCACCTCGATTAAACCCGTGCTTTTAGTTCCCATTCTAATACACAGTATGATCTAAGCAGCCGCACCCAGCTGGACTGTGGACAAATTCCTGTTCTTATCTCAGGCTCAGTAGAAGCCTTATATAATTAAACAATATGGTGACGAGGGTCTTATCTCAGGGCATTAACTTCATCTTCCCTTGGCAAGGATGTAAGTGAGCTGGACCCAACTGGAAAGCTGTCCTGGCGCTGCTCTGAGCCCATTACTTTCTTCAGAGTTTGACCTTTTGGTTGCAAATAAAATCTTCCTAATGTGAGCTCTTACTGTGTTGTGTTCTTGAGCCTCCAGCCTGCAAAAGGAATGACTCTTCAAGGCCACCTCAGGATTTGTCTACTGTACAAATGAAGTGCTTTTGTAACCACTTCAGCACCCTCTTGGCTCCTGAGAGAGTTGATGTCTTTGCACAACACAGTTAATAACAGCTAATGATATCAGGCCTTGCCAGGACACTAGACGAACACTCGGTTGTGTAACTCTAACTTGATAGGCATTGTTTTGTTTTGTTTTCCACCAGAGATAGTACCCCCTGGCTATGCCTATGTAATTGGTTTGACCTCATCAGAGATGAGAATAGCCACATTCATTTCAGTGGGTTGTTCAGTTTTGGAGCACAATGCAAAGTGCAGCAGGATTTCGTGGCTGATCAGTTAGCAATTTGCTGAATATGCTTGCACAATGTGGTTGGATAATTTAGATGTCTGAGAGGAAAAAAAAAAACAACAAACAACACAACAAAACAAACCAGAAACAATTAGGTATTTTTATCTATTCCCTGGGGGCTTCTGAGGGATTGTGCCTTGTTATCTCATTCCTGGGACCCCTCCAGTTTAGTTTTGAATTTTCTCAGCATAAATTGTTATCTCTTCTTTGAAGGAAAATGACATTGGTTAACAACTCTGACTCTTTGGTAGTTTTTCTCTGATTGTTTCGATATGAATTTCTTTTTTTTTTTTTTTTTTTTTTTTAATCCAGCTACGGGCCTGGTTTCTAGGTGAAAAGAAAAAAAAAAAAAAGGAAAGATGTAAATCTCCAAGTGCAGAGATTATGACAGCAGGAAGAAGGGGAAGAAAGCTGCAGAATGAATTAGAAAAGCAGCATGTTGCACACAGCACATTCAGATTGCTGACATTTCCCTCTTTCTCTTGCCCTGCTTTTAAACCTAAAAGGCAAGAGTAGCTGTATTTTGTTCTTGCCCTGTAATCTAACATACACCACGAGTGACAGCACTTAATACAGCAGTGGATACACTTAACTGCAGCAATAAAATCCCTGACTGGTGACACTATTAAGGGAATGGGGTACGGAGCAGCGTGGGATGAGCCACACACATCCCATGGAATCTGGCAGGGATGCCCTCAGACAAAAGCACCAGTCCTTCAGGCAAAACGGCAAGACTGAGGAAATGTTCCACCTCAAGAATGGGCATATTTTTCTTATTTTAATTCACCGGCCTCCAATACAACTGCAGAAGTATTTCCAAGAGCAAGAGCCGCGCTGGGGAGCCGGTCTCTGCTGCAGGGCTGCTCCTCCTGCCTTTACGGACTCTTTGAAGCGCGAGACTTTCCCCAGCCTGTCACTGCGGCCTGACTCAGCCTCCAGACAGCGAGAACGCTGCGCTGCAGACACCATCACGAGCTGTTATTATTGCGATGTTGAGAACGCCAAGAGATGCCCAACAAAACCCGAGACCCGTGCGGGCTGCCGCGCCGGGGCCCGCAGGGCTGGGCTGACCCCGCGGCCGCGGCGGCTGCGGAGGGGCCGGCGGGCTCCGACGTGCCCCGGCGAGGCAGGCTGGGCTGAGCCCGCGCCGCCGGGCAGCACCGGCCCCGGAGCGGGGGCAGCAGCAGGTGCCAAGAGCCCCCCCGGGGCACCCTCAGGGCTCTCGGGGCGCTGCGGGCACGGCCGGGGGATGCGGCCACCGGGGGCTGAGGGGACCACGATGGCAGCGCCCTCGGGGCTGCGGGGCGCTGAGGGGACCCCTGGGGGTGCCGCGGGGGAGCTCGGCGGCCCCCGGGCTGGGAGGCGGGGCAGGCGAAGCCCGCCGGGTGCCCGCAGCGCCGGCCTCGGGGGGCTCGGCTCCCGCCGCTGCCCGTGACCCGGCGGCGGAAGCGGCTTCGGCCCCGCCGCCCAATGGGCTGGTGCTGCGCGGCGGGGCCGTCACTTCCTGGCCCTGCGGCCGGCGGCAGCGAGCCGAGAGCCGGGCCGGGGGCGGCGGCGGGGCCCGCAGCCTGCCCGGCGCCCGCCACCAACATGCCCTTTGACTTCAGGAGGTGAGTGCGGCCGGGCCAGCCGCCCGCCCCGCCGCGGCCACCGGCCTGGCCCGCCCCTCGGCGGGGCCGCCCTTCCCGCCCGGCCGGGGCAGGCAGTGCGGGCGGTGGGCGCCTCCCGGCCGGGGCGTCCGCCCGTGCGAGGCCGCCCCGCAGCATGAGGCCAGGCCCGGGCCCGGGCCGCTGGGCGGCCGTGGGCGAGGTGAAACCCGAGGGATGCCTGGATGGCTGGATGGAAGTAGGTCTAGGCAGTGAAGAGACCTGGGAAGCTGGGAGGCCGTGCCCAGCCAGCGGCTGTTGTTGTATAACACGGTTGTGCAAAACACAAAGGAGGTGTGTGGAGTTTCGAGCTGCCCCGGGCAGGAGGGGTGGAGCTGTGGGGCCTCGGGGGTGACCCCGGCGGGTGTTGGGCTGAGGGCCCCTTCTCCTCCCGCAGGCCCTTGGGCTCCCGGAGCAGCTCAGGAGGTCACTCTTGATAGTGAGGCTACCTGTGGGTAAAGCTTTCTGTAGCTCTCGTGCCTGGAAGCCAGCACAGGCACCCTCCACCCCTGGGCTTGGCGTTCTGAGCAGGTGTGAGCTGTGGGGTTTGGTCTTGTGGGACACCCGCGTCCTGTGGGCCACAGCAGTCAGAGACTGAAGCAGAAGCAAGAAACATCCCTTTGACTCAACGGAGCTGAAATAGTAACTGTGGATTCATTTTCTTTTTGAGCCATTCCTGAACCAAAGATTTGTAACTTTCCAAATTCATAGGTGCCATAGGGAAGACAAACAGTGGAGTTTTCTCATGTAGATTTTGCTAGAGCATTAGCATTACAATTAAAAACGCATGTTTTTGGGAATGCAGAGATACAGTTGTTACTTGATGCTTCTCATGTAGGACAGTTATTAACTATATATTTGCATTGCTTTTAGGTGACAGAGGGAAGTGATGATACTGCAGGTTTTTAGTTCTCCCTAGCCAAAGCTATGTATTGTATTTTTGTTGTTCTAAATCAGGCCTCATTTATACATGCCAACAGGATCTTGTATGTGATCAGTGGGACACTGTTCAACATGGAGGCAGTTGCTTCTGAATGAAAACTTGCTGAAGTTGGAAAAAGCATTTGCTGGATCATGTGGGATTCAGGGCCCAGAGCCCCGTTTCTGCTTTTGTGTAAAATTTGGTAGAAAAATTCTTCTCAACTTTGGAGACGTTTTACCAGCTGCACATCCCATTGCCATCTCTTTTTAGACTTGTACATGAACAATAAGGGGTATGGGGTTGTGTCTGTTACTTTGTAATAGCAGATAAAGAAAATGTTATTTCACATCTCTGAAAATGTAATTTTTGTTTGGTCTCAGAATGTGCATGTGGAAACACTGGCTCACCAAGAGTAATCATCTTAAGAGCCAGCACTAGTGCTTCACGTTGGAATGGAACAAAGACATTGAGTAAACGCTGAGTTGTAGAGTTTGTTTTAACGAGTTACAAAAACATACAGGCATCAGTTCAGATCCACCTTTTAAAAATTCACAGTTGCAAATCACTTATTTGTCATTCAGATTCGAAGCACCTTCTCAAATAATAAAAGCTTGCTGAAGTTCAGCGTTTCTGCAAAGATGAATTTTTAAAAGACAAAACTTTATCATCAAATGTACAGAGAAACTATTGTCCTGTTTTAGAAGCATGAACAGAGTTCAGGACCAAAAGTTTTGCAAAGGTTACAAGCTGTGTTTTAGCTGTTGTGGTTTTTGTTCATTGTGCAGTCAGTGGAAAAAAGTCTGCTGAGGTTGGAAAATTTTACTGTTGTAGGTAAAGTATGATGCATACATTAAAAAAAAAGTTCCGTTACTTCCTCCCACCTATAGAACATACAATACAGTACTCTCAGAGAAACAAGGTTACCACCTGTAGTAAGTTTGGATAGGTAGTGTTTTTCATGATGTAAAACACAAGGTTTTTCAGAGTTTCACCTGGACGTTCTCTTTGGCAGGTACAGTTTGGCAGCCTGTCTTTAGCACACACTTCAAAGTTGGTGTTAATGCCTGTTGGGTGATTAGAGGGTTGGATTGTTAAGAAACTTAAAAGTGCCCCTGCATATCTTCTGGAGTCCAAAATTCAGAGGTTCCAAGTGGAAAGGCATTGTGTTCTTCTGGATGCCACAGATTTCACAGGTCTGTGTTTCTAATATGTCTGAAGAAATCGCTGACCTTAACTGCTCTGCTAAGGCATTTGAGAAGGCCAGGGTTTTTTTTTTCTTTTTGTTGTATCCTCCCCTCACTTAGACCTTTTATTTTTGATATTTTAGAGTAGCAAGATATCAACAGCTCACATCAGTTGTAGAGAGGGGCATAGTAGACCAGCTAGAAGTTTGAGGCTCTAGCTCTGTTTTCACACAAAATAGGTCTAGGAGGAATAGGTTGCCACAGTGTCTTCTGGGGAAGATAGAGACACAAATTACAAGTGATGAAAACAGCCCATGGCCAAAAAGTCTGTATTATTCACCAACTACAGGTCAAAGAAAGCATTTCTGTCCATGTGACTAAATCTCTTTCCTTACAGGTTCATATTTGTCCAGACTGAAAAAGCCAAAGTGCTTGAAAAGGTTTCTTTGAAAGTTGTCTCCATAAGTTAGTCTCAGGCATATTTGTTGATAGCAGATATGGAAGTAGCTTGTTTTGTTCCTTGTACTTTTTTTTTTTCTTCTGTAGGACTTGTTTTCTTTGCTTATCAATAATTCCCTTTGCTAAAATAAAATGTGTTTAGTTTGTAAGTAAAATAATATTCTTCTAGTAATTTCAAGTGAACAATTATTGTTCTGTCCCAAGTATCTTTAGGGTTTTAATGATACTTAGCACTTAATACTTTTCATTTTTGAAAGCTTTTAATTTGCACTAATCTCTACAGTCCTGCTGTGATATTGGTAAGGACCCAAGCTTTCCTCTTCCAGATTGGAGACTTCAGTTCAGGTCTGCTCAATGCATGTCACGAGACACCAGCCTTCCTACAGAACTACTAAATCACTTTTTATTTCTGGGAGTCTGGGTTCTTTCTTAGTTTTTAAAACCTGTTTGGCTGCAAGACAGAGAAAGATTTTTTTCCTTGTTGCCTCTCCTCCTGGTTTGTTAGAACCTGTGTGAGCTTCATACTGATTTGATTGGGGATTTTGAGGTATGATCCTGAAGCTGAAAGGGTATTTCCCCCTCAAGCCTTTAAAACCCAGCATTGCCTGCGTACTTAGAGCATCTGTGGATGGTTAAAATCATAACTAGATTAAACTGTAGGCCTGGGTCATCTTGAATGGTGATTGTGGGCCAGCAGGTTTGTCCCATGTTGTTTCATCCAGTTAAAGGAGGGTTATCTTCAGCAGTGAATGCCAGTGCTGGACTTCAGGTGTTGAGAATTACAGAAGTAAAAATGAAGTGACGCGTAGAGAGAAATGCTGCTGCAAGATGCTTTTCTTAGCATCTGCATGTTTGCATGAAAGAGTTCCTGATGGCTTTGTAGCAGATACTGAAACTTCTGAACTATTTTGGTAGCTTTAACTGATTAGACTTAGAAAAACGAAAATATTCTGCTCAGAAAGCAAGATTTTGTTCTAATTGTGGGCAATTCTCCGTTGTGCCCTGGCCACTGTTTTTGGTAAAGAGTGGCATATATCCATGAATTCTTATTTTTATATTTAACTGAGAAATTAAGAATTTATTTCCCATGATTAATTACTGTGGTGGTTTCATTAGGGTTTTTTTCTTATTTGGTTCGTTTCAGTTTTTTGTAGATTTTTTTTTTTTTTTCAGTTTGATAGTCTGAATGAAGTGACAGTATGTTATACCTGGACTTTGAAGGTCATGGGAAAGGAGCAGGGATTAGAAGGGATTTAGATTTAAATGCTGATTTAGAGTGGAAGTTCTTTGCAGCAAAGGCTCTTATTCCATCTGCACAGCTCAACAGGCCCGCCCCCCCCCCCCCCCCCGTCAGCTGTTCTTTGGCACATCTGTGATAAAGGATACTTTTTATGTGGGTGTTCTGATTAATAAATATAAATATAAACAACATTTTTGTTGTTTTGGGACACAGGCTAGTCTTTGCTTCAGTTCCCATATGTCTTTTTAAATCAAATTGTCCAATCTTAAGTGAAGCTGACAAACTTCCAACCTTACTGCTTTTAGGAGAAGCAGTATGCTTGGTTTTAATTTAGACCTAAGAGTTGTGATGGCTAGTAGGCAAACTGATGCTCAAGATATCTGACCTGGCACAGTTGTGAAACCAGTTATAGAGACTGCTCCAGCAACATCAAGGAGGTCTAATGTCTGCCTTCAGTTCCCAGCCAGATTAATGAGGGCAAACCAGTAGATTGTAGGCGATTTAGAGTCTAAGGAAAAATATATTTTGTTAACTAAGCAACCCTTTGGACAACAATTTCTCATACAATTGTGAGCCCAAGGAAAATAATTTTATTTTAGTCTCCAGTCTTAAAAAAAGAAGGAACAAAATTGTCATTTGTAATCCTTCTATTTTTCTTTTGACAGGTTTGTGAGGGTCACAAAAAAAATCTTTCTGCAACCCCTCAAATTTCACTTAAATTGTATGGGATTTGTTTGGCCTATGTTTTAACATTTGCCAATTGTTAAGTAGAAAGGGTGACTACATAATGATTTGGCACTGTCAAATCAATATCAAATACTAGTGGAAATGTATGTGTTTGCTTAGAAGTTTTTATTTGGAATCTCTTTGTGAAGTCTCACCCAGCTCTGCGTTTCTCATCGTGGTGCTCTGTGATCCATCCACCTCCGAGCACAGTGTGTAACTAGCTGCATTAACACACACCAGTTCACTTGGCAAAATTACTTGCTGAACTTAATTTAACAAATGAGCTCATGATGCCTCTCCTATAGAACGTACATGGTGGTGATAGCAACAGGTAGGTGTGTTCTTGGCTGGAACAATTTGGGGAGGACAAAAGAAGAATAAATAGCTAAAGTCAGCTGGCTTGGCTTCTTTCTAGCTGAGTTGTGCCTACGGGTTTGTGTGTAGCAGTGACCTGTCAGAAGGGTTTACATGTGCACTGCACTAAGCTGTGTGTGGTCACTCTTGCTTCCACAGCCAGAGAAGTTGCCACTTGTACAATGATTTCATTCAAAATCTTAAATCCTGTCTGTGACTGAGCTGGTGGCCGTGGCTTCCTAAATTAATGCCTACATTTATACCAGTGACTGTAACGTTGTCCTGCGCTGGTTAGATTGCTGCCTCTGTGCTCTGAAGGGCCTTGCAGTTTTTCTGTCTAGCTACTGAAGTGGTAGCTTTATCACTTCAGAGCACCTGAGAATTTTGCAGTGTATTTTCATCTTGAACTGCAGCCACATCTGGTGAGCATGTTCCACTTTGCATTGTGCAATGTCACTGGTAAACAAGCATTCCAAGTGGTATTGCTGCCACCTTACGTAATTACCAAAGTTGATTTTGGTGCCAGGCAGTACCATGACTAACTTGGTTTCAACAATGGCCCTTTGAGGGCACCTGAGTAATTATTCTGCAGTCACAGCAGTCAGATGGGCAAGCAGAATTGTACAGACAGTGTCTATTGACATTTATGCCACAAATAACTGGTTATATAGAGCATGATCATGTGTAAATATTTCTTCCTATGTCTCCCCTAATGCATTATTTCTCTTAAGATATAGTTGGAGTAGAAAACTTTGCCTGAGTAAGTACAGAAGCATAAAGGTCTGGCTTTGTAGGAGAGTTTTGTATGGTTCTTTCTGAACTTAAACTGTCCGCCTTTGTTCACTCATCGATGACACAGATGCTTTCATAGTTCGTTGCTGTGAAAATGACTGAATCACGCTGTAAATGGGAGTTGAAGCAACACCACGAGCGTGGAGTGAGAAGCTGTGGAAGTTGTAGAGCTTGTATTCGGAAGTGTGCATGTGGATTTTTAGGCATGGAATTCAAGCGGTGGAGGTGGTGAGAAAAACATAATCTTACAATAAAAGAAGAAATAGTAGAATCATCTGGGTTTTGTTGTTTTTTTTTTTGTCTTCTATCCAAGCTCTGAAGTGTTGTCTAGGTATTTATGTCTTTATGTATTGAGTCAGCTTCACCCAAAATGCTGCCAAAAAATTGTTTAACCACAATTTTGCCACAATCTACAGTCTTCCTTATACTGAAACGTTGAATATTTTAGTAGTGTTCATGGGAGACATACACACATACAAGTAGGGACTGCAAGTAGATAGTTGGACAGTGTGTCTGGATGTTTGCTTTTTGTTTGGTTGGTTCTTAAGGATGTTTCCAAATTAGATGTATCTAGTTTAATCCAGAGAAGCAAGGAAGATTGGCATTTGGTAGAAGATCCTTCAAAATGCTATGTTACTGTACACAGGCATGTATTAGTACTAACAGGATTTCAGGGAGTCGTGGTGGCTTAGTGTTCATTACTTGGCTCCCCAACTGCTGTCCATTTCAGTAGATCACTGTGTGCCATGAATAAACAAGATTGGAGAGCCTGTTCTAACACCAGTACAGCCAGTAATGTAAATATGACTTTGTTTTCTGATAACGGTGAGGTCTGAGAGCCTCACTCAGATTCCACATCACTCTAAATCAAATGTGGCCTTACTGAACTGAAATCTGAGTCTGACTGCTGTGTTACAACAAGTTATATCTGAACTAACAAACACTTGTAGACCTGGTTCCCAACTACAAGTCTGTATCAGTCATGTTTTTGTAGTGGAGTAGCATCAATATGGATGTTTCTTGGAAAGTGAGTCAAAACCAGGAACTTCACTTGGAAGCCAGATAATATATAGGAGTTGTACTTGCTTGCAGGTAATGCAGTTTATATGCAACTAAAAAGTTGGACTGAGTTGTAGAAGCACATACAGAAATTCTCATCTCCTTGGATTGTGATATAAAAAGGAGAACGTGAACTGGTCACTGGTTTATTGATATTACTAGGTCAGCTACTGAAAAATACAACATTTGAATCCCTGCTGAATGCTCTGGGAAAGGGTATGCGTTTTGCCCTTAAATCTTGTGTATTAAGTGTAGCTTTTGTCGTATGGGAATTGCTTTGGAGGGTAAAGAAGATGGTGTGTGTTACGTGCGTACGTCAGTGAACACCATGGTCTGTTCTCTCAAGCCAGGGTTCTCCTATTCTGAACTCTTCAGCTTCAGACCAGTGGCAGTCCCTTTCCTGAGTCTCAGTTACTGGTTATTTTAAGGGGACCTTGCTTTGTTCACTCCCCAGACCAGTGGCTGAACAGTTTCTCTGTGCAGTGGTTTTCTTGGCCTTGTCCAGCGTGATGGCGAGTTTAGCAGGCATATAGGATTTTTTCCTTATTGATATGGAGAAATCTGTGCCATTCTGTAGGGTATGCATTGGCCTGTGTGCCTTTGAAGATGGAGCTATTTTTTTCACACACACACCCCCCCCTTTTTTTTTTCTTCTCCAGGTGCATTTGTTCATGATGTTTTGTACAAATCTCTTGATTTGTCTCTTTGATACAAATCTCTTGTGTGCTGTCCTAGTGCAGCTGGGATGTAAAACTTTCAGAAAGCAGCATCCACAAATTTACATGGTCCTGTTGCTAAATTAATCTTACCTGACATTTTCTCACTGTGTTCATCAGTACCAGGCAGCAGCAGAGTGTTAATGTTTTGTGATTCCTAGAAGCTATAGGAAAGACTATGGTACAGCTCTTTTTTTCCATAGCTGTGTTGTGGTTTTGCTCTGAGTTATGTGTAGGTAGTTTCTTGGAAGTCACTGTCCAAGCTTAAATTTTGTTAAGTGTCTGCTAGAGATCAGGAGTTGGTGTCTGTGGGGAGGGCTGAGGAGTTGGCTGCTGAGGCCAGCAGCACTGGCAGCACTGGGAGCCAGCAGCTGTGGGCAGCGAGGTGGAGGAACATGGCAGGAGGTAGGGGAACTCTGAGCTGCCAGGTCTTGAATTCAGAAAAGGAGTGATGTTTAACTGGGAAGCTCAGAAAGGAGGGAATGAGTGAGGAACAGTGCTGGAGGAAGTGTTTGGGGGAGATGAGGTGGTGGGACGTGCAGGGATGTGCTGGGGAACAAGGATATCTGAGTTTAAGGAGCATGAAGGCTCTACAACAGAAAGGGTTACAGTCTACTTACGACATTCAAGTATCTGAACAATTTACTTAGTTTAGGGAGCAGCCATATATGTTTAATCCTGTTCCTCATTCTCTCTGCCTCCTTTCTCTCTCATTTCCAGAATATGGTACTGCCACTCAGAAGATCAACAGTTTTTGCTTACAGTTCAGTGAAGGGCTGGATCCCTTTAAATACCAGTCCCCTTACATGAACATTTTTTCTCCATGACACTTTTCTTCTGTTTTGATGAAGCAGAATATAGTTTGCTCACTTTATTAAAAATACATTTCTCTTCCATCCTTCATTTTGACACCTACTTCACTGCCTAAAAGGAAATAAAATGCTTGCTGGCAAGACTCCGCCATTGAGTATTTGAGATTATAAGTACTTTCCTCCTTCTAATTACCTTTGAAATACGTTTGAGCCTAACATTTTAATTTGAAAAAAAATAAAAATCTGATGCACCACTTTCTCCCATTCTTCAGTTCCAGGTAGAATATTTTGCACTTTTGGCATATTTCAGCAATAGTAATTCCTCTGTATTCCTGGGCGATAGAGAACAAGCTTTTTATGCACTGAAAGAATAAAAGTACAAAATTTAGAACATGGTTGACAAAAAGGTGTTGTCCAAGACAGCACATTGGAGTCAAGGAGGCTGGCAGAAGTGAGAAAACAGGAGAACTAGCTCCTTGGAAAGCAATTAAACGGGAGCAGAACGTATTCATTTTTTTGGTGCCCTCTTTATGCAAGTGTTGTGGGGATTCATAGTCTTTTGAGCTAGAAATAACTGTTTGGGTTTTTTTCCTATACAAATCCTGTACCTGCTAAGTAACTAGGAGACTGGATGACATAATGCTGCAGGGGCTGATGCCTCCAATGTTTTCTCGGCCCCTTTCCCTAAATGTCCAATTACCCAAAGGCTGGATTATATAATTAATGATAGTCCTCCTGGCTAACCTTGTTTTCTTGTTCTTAGTGCTCCTCCTTGTTTCAGAAACTTCCTCTGTTAGTTTCATTATGTTCTTGGAACTAGAATTAAGAGGGAGGAGCTGGCTGGCTTGGAAACCTATTCCTGCATTTCACTTCTGGACTTAAAAGTGTGGAGAGTCAGCAGGTCAAAAAAAATATTTTGAGGATCATGCTTTGAAAACTGATGTGATGTTGTAAGTGAAGAGTCAATCATACAGAAATTGAAAATTCCAGACTTCACCTACTTGCAGCACAGATAAAACAGTTTAAAATCTCATTAGCCCCATCTCCTTGTCTGATTATTAGCATATCAGAGTGTGCTCAAAGCAGTTCGGGATTAAGCAGTTTCCCATGTAATTTTGAAGCCTTGAGAGTTTGTCCTTTAAAGCTCAACTTCTGCAGTGTGTGTGTTAATACCCACCCTATTGTGTGTAAATGAGGACTAGCTGATTACTTAATGGTGTTTGTATATTATCTGCTGTTACGCAGGTGTTAATCTTGTAAAGTGTGTTAATAACTGCCTGGTATTTATGAGTATCGGCTTATTTGTCCTGCTTTGAATCTGTATTTGCATCTGAACTCACATTAAGAGCCAGCCTTTGGTATTTGTATATTCAGTGTTTACTTTCCGTGTGAAACTTTTATTAACAGGATCACTTATTTTACTTTCCACATGCTTCAAAGTTTGTGTCCCAATTCACAAAACCATTCTTGATCAATATTGTTTGTAAACATGCACTCCAGGGACAACCCTCTTATCGAACCAAGGCTCAGCTGTTGCAGTGCACATCCAGTTTGTTTTCATAAGCACATCTTCCTGGAGCTTTCCTTGTACAGACCTTCAGCGTAGTTGGAACTTGGATCAGAAATGCTTTGTATTAGCAATATGATTTAAGCATTGGGCTTGGTAGACATAGTTTAATGGTTGGTAGAGTTAGGTTAATGATTGCAGAGTTAGGTTATGGTTGGACTCAATGATCTTAAGGGTCTTTTCCAACCAGAATGATTCTGTGATTATGATACTTCTGCAGAGTTTTCCAGTCGTAGATTTCAACATGCTTGATGAAAAGCAGGCAGATGTTGCCGGGTGTGTCTCTACAAAATGAAGATGCTGAAGAAGAAAGATTACACAGTGAGTCAGTGATGTGAGCAGAACAGAACTCAGGTCTGTAGGTTCCTACTGCTGCTACATCCCATCTGTGGGACTGCAGCTGGCTGTCCCAGAAGCTGTCCTAGGCTTTTCTTTGCACACTATGTTCTCATCTGCCGTCAGACAGGAAACATAGAAATTCCACTTAAACAAAGAATTAACAATTGCAAAATGAAGTGCTCAGAGAGTCATTAGTTCCTATTTTCTTCCTGTGCTGCTTACATCTTGCCAGTGTTTTCCCACTCAAATCAGGGTGATAGATTTAATCTACTTTGTTGGAAGAAGAGTTATTACATTTATTTTTTTTTAATCTGTGCTGGACTGTGTAGGAGGGAAGTGTTCTTGCAGAAGTGTCAGAGCACATGCTTGCCTTTGGATGGGAGTAAAAGCAGCAAGATCTAAAAGGATTTCAGCATGAAATCTTGAACTAATATTTCTCCATAGAAATAAAAAAATAAATAGTGGAAGGCATTAGGTTAAGGCACATCCACTTCCTTTGGAAAAATTTACTGGTGTGTAGAATGCTTCTTTCTCTGATAGATATGTGGAACAAAATCTTGGTTTTTTTATCTAGAACAGGTACAGCAAGGACCACAAGAAGTTGAAAATGCATAGGGAGTTGGAAGTCTCTGCTTTTTTTAAAGTAAGAGGTTTTACTTAAGAAGATAATCTGTTCTTGATGTTTCCCCAGTTAAAAACAAAACAGAATAACCCAAAAGAATTAGTTCTAATGAACTTCTACCCTCTTGTAGTTTGATTTTAATGCTCTTTCCAGTGTCCCCAGGAAAAGACCCTTGTGCATTCTGACATTCCTTTGGCGCTACCTTCCCTCTCTCTGCTGTTCAGAGGTCTCCTGCCCTCTCACTCAAGGGTTGCATAGTCTCTCAAGCCCATGGTTTCCTAGTTTAGACGCTTGCTCCAAACTGCTAGTCAGACTAGGTCTGACTTTTTCTTGTATCAGCTTTCGAGCATCTGGGGTACATAATCCAACCCACAAAACTGCTGACTAGTCTTCTGTGTCACCTTCCCACCCATCTGCTCATTCCTCCCCTCTCTCCCAGGGGATTCTGATGATGTCCAGCCCCTCTTTGGGTCCCTAGGCAGAGTGGAGTCTTACCCACTTGTTCCTTTACCTTGGTCCCCGATACTAGCTGTTCTCCAGGGCCATCATCTTTACTGTTTTGATAATTTCAAATATTCTCTAGTTAGGCACAAGGAATTAGTTAACTGGTCTTTCAGGCCATCTCTGCATACCCTACAAGTCAGCCCGCTGTTCCGCTGTTGAATAAAATCAATTTAACTAGTAAAAAGGTTAATCTTTTTCTTTCTGGTCCTGGTCACAGTAGCTCTAGGTATAGTTTTAACAACTGTGAAAAATAAAGGTCTCCCCAGTGATTCCAAACAGGTGACAGGGATTTTATTTTTTAAGTAGATGGTCTTTAGTTGATCAAAAATGCACTGTGTGTGCAACCATGAGTCAGCTGTGCTGTTTGTGCTACTTTTACATTTCCCTCAGCCGGAACAGTCACGTTAAAAACAATATTGGTGTTTCTAGATGTATCCATTGTACAAAAATAACAGTGTTGCTTTTAAAGATCTTATTGTGAGTGTCTGGTGTGCTTAATGGGAAGGAGCAAAGCTGGAAAGGTACGCTCTGTGTTAGAGGTACCTCTCTGCCTTTTGTCTGCGAGGGCATATGTATAAGGCTGCTTGTTTTTACTGAGAGTTAAATGGCTCCTTAAGAAGTTAAAAGCTACCTTCAGCTGAGTGCCTGGTGGCTTCTGCTGTGCAGTTGGTGTGGCTGCCCTGCTCCTACTGCCCAGCATTCAAAGGCTGTTGAGGCAGCTTTGTTGACAAAGCAGGGATTAATTGGCCCAAAGTCATTATTTGAGAGTAGTGACCCAAGGAAACAGAGGAACTGTTGCTGCCTATTAACTTTTTTTTTTAAGCTTTTAGCTAAGTGATTTGATTTTTTTTGTTTAGAATCTTTTGTTCTTCTAGTGGCACTGGAGTATCCTATATGCCTTCCAAGTTTTTCTTTGTTTTTCTAGCATCTTGTAATATTTTTTTTTCTTGTTTTTTTTTAATATCCGTCTCAAAGAAGCACTGAGAGATAATGTCCTGGGGCAACAATTTCTTCCCTTCAATCTGTTTTACTTCATATCTGTGTTGTAGAGTATGCAGAGGCAGGTGTGCCAGTTTCAGGCTGCTCTCTGTAAGCTGGCTCTTTCTCTGAAATGCTTTGTGAAACCTCCAAAACAAGTGGGTGAACACAAACCCCGCAGCACCTTCAGCTTTTGGGGAGGCAGGTTTTCTCTTATGCACTTTGTACTCTGATTCTTAAGCTTTGCTCAGATGCTGGACATCTCCTTGCCTGAGCAGACAGCATATTGCAAAGATACAAATTCTTGACACAAACGAGCATGCCTTTGGTGGGAAGGTTTCCCTAGAAATACCACTGGGTACTAAAAAAAAGGATGTTTTCCTTTGCCATTAATCTCCAGCCTGAATGATCTTGCTCTGACAACAGTTTCTCCATAACTTCCTCTTGATTCCATGAATTCGTATAGAAGATAGGCAACATGGCCTCTTTTTCTTTTTCCCCTTCTGTCTCCAAGCTGGAGGGGGACAGAAAGAAGCTCCTGAGATGTTGTGGTGATTAAATTTTTAATCTCCCCTTTGTAGCACCAACTAAAGTTTTCCTGGAGAGAGAAAATGGAGTCTATTTGTGCACATTTGTCTTTGAATGTCAGATGGACTTAATCCAACATTTATCATGACAGAGTGTCTTCCTACGTCCCATGTCCTTATAAATGATAAAGCATTTTATGCAAAGTGAACCATTGGGTTCTCAACTGTAAATGGTATCTCTGTTAAGAGCTTAATAGCAGCAGGTACTGAATGGATCATATAGTCTGTAGACACTTCTGCTGTCTCTAGGAATGCTTCTTCCAGAGGTGGCAGTAGTAGTGGTACAAGTGAGGTAGCCCATTCTGTGGACTGGTTGAAAACTCTTCAGAGCCATCGTTCCAGCTCATTTCATGTGCACTTAAACATGTTTCCTGAAGTGAGCTTGAGGTTGCTCATTCTTCTCTTCCCACTTCACACCCACCTTGATTTCCTGAACTGCTGATGCACCTCTTCTCTCATGAAATGACAACTTAAAAATAGATAACAGCTATACAAATCTTGTGGGAAGAGCTGATTGTGTCTGCTTCAGATCTATAGCTCTTGAGGGGAACCAAATAAAGATGACTTAACCAACCATCTCTGATTTCTGAATCGTGTCTGTAATACAGCAATAAAACAGAAATATTCAAGGAGGTGGATAGGAAATAATAAAAGGAATAATAAAAGTGTCTAGAGTGACAAGTCCCAAGGTTATGTCCTTGTCTCAAGGGAAGATGAATCCTTCTCAGAGTTAAGCATGATTCGTCTCTTAAATGGCAGTTTAATAGAAATAGATGGTTGGCTGGATTCACTGATGTCTGCGTGAAGTAATTAAAGAGTCTAGTGTAATTCAGAAGGATGTGGCCTAAAAATGAGTTTATTTAGAATGTCTAAATGGTAGATGCTCTCAAAGAAAAGACACTAGATGTTTTCTAACCTGTTATCAGAGACAGCTGCCTCAAGATGACTCTTACAGAAGATGAAATGGGTACCTGCATAGGCTTGACTGTCCAAGGTTGTGTTTGGCAGCTGCCTTACTCTTTGTGATCCTTCCAGAGTGTATATACTCTTCATCAAAAGCAGTCTCAAGTTGTTTTGTTTTTGAATGAATATACGTTCCTAGAAATGCACTGTGGGGAAGAGTTTTTCCTATCCATCTGAAAAAACAACAACCCAGTGTAATTATCAAGCAGCATACTTTATCTTCTTTTGACAAAAAGCTTTTTCTTTTAAGAATTAGTTTCTTGGTGTGTCTAACCTGAATGGGATGCCTCTGTGTTGCTGTATTTCTTGAATGTGACAAGTACAGTGTGTCATGGTAGAAATTCTCTCTTCCACTTTTAATTCCATTTTCTAGTGCATGTGTAATGCATGGACTTTGCAAGGAACAGGCAAGCTCTGTGTTATGTTAGTCAGGAACTGGCCTGTGTGTGGAGAAATACTGACATAAAGCCTTCTTGGATTCTTGGTATTTGAGGCCTGCAGCCACTCTGATTCACTTCTTTGGTTTCTCAGAGAGACTTAACAAATGGAAAAAAACAGCAGCAATATTGCACTTGAATGTACCTCCAGTTTGCAGGAGCTGTTACCTGCTGTTCAACTGCTTGAGGGCATTACCAGCACATGGGCAGAAGCAAAAGAGGAAACAAGTTTTGAAAACTGCTTTAACCATCTTGCATTCCCTTGTGCAGTCACAAGGAAACATTTCTTGCATTAAATGGCTCTTTAAAGGCCAGCCTAATCTTCTATCTCACTGTAGAGCAGAGGGCCTGCAAATTCAGTGCTACTGTCAGGTTTTAGAGCTTGCTTTCTTGGTATACAAAAGAGTCAGTGGTTTTAGTGCAGCACAGTTGTGTTTTTGAAAGGTTCTGAAAAGACAAGCTTATTCCTCCTTTCTGACCTGCACAGCTGTCTTGGGAGTGTATTAACCTGTACTACAGAGATGTAAATATTGTGTGAGAAGAGGGAATCAACAGAAATTTGAGTGATACAGTCTGTATCAATGCCCCACAGCCTCCTCCTGAAGTGCCAACTGCCACTGAAGACAAGGTTTATTATTGCTCATTTGTGCTGTGATTTAAACTTGAGCTTTTGACCAAGGGCTTTTGTTGATCTAGGAAGCAATCTCAGCTTGGGAAGGTGTATTATTCTTAATTTCTTCAGACAACCAACATGTCCCTCTGAATATGTGACCTTGGCCTTGCCACCCTCTTTTTCAATCTGCAGGCCCTCTGTTTCTCAGAGCAGTCATGTTTCTTGACTATGAGGATGGAGTTTTTGCTGACCCTAAACGGCCTGTGGGACAGTTTAGGCTGCAAGACTTCACCAGTTGTCTTTTTCTAATCCCTGTATCTTGGAAACCCTAGGGACATCTCCCCCACACCCTTTTTCTTCCCTTTGAGAGGAATGATGGTATCTGATAGGTTATGATGGAGGTGTTGCTCCCTACTTCCAGTGCATGAGCACTTACCCAGCGCTGGGTCTCCAACATAACACATGTTGAAATACAAACACTGGCTCCACAGTTCTTCAGATTTCTTACTGCAGTAACAACATAATCTTTATAGCATTTTTGAAGTTAACTTTTTGTATCTCTCCTTAATAATTTCCTCTTTGTCTAGTTTAGTCAAATCTGCTGTAGAATTGTCAATTGCTTGGTTAACTTAATAGTGAAGTTACGTTTTTGCTGCTAAGTTTGCAAGTCACTTTAAGTAGTTACTTGTTAATGAAGCAAATTGGTTCAGCAGCATCAGACTTTTTTTTTTTTTCCAAAGAAATCTCAAAGCTACTGCTGTGTAAAAAAATTAAGGTAGTTGTTCACTGTGCATCGGATTGAGAGTGAGTAATGTCACCAGGAATTAGTGATCTCAACTTCAAACGTGGTATCTGCTGAAAGACAGATGTCATTTCTAAAGCTGGTTAATACAGGAGGTGGAGAATCAAGCATTGTTTCAACACCTACATTCTTCTGTGTGAATCACAACCATGGACCCTTGCAGCTAAAACAAGATTACTTGATGTATTTAAACCACCATTGACCTGCTAAAGGTAGAATGTCAGCTGTGGTACTCATTTTTATTTTTTAATCATCTTTGACATCAGAAATGCAATTTGCTGTAATAAATGATGGTGTGCCACAGAAGTAGCTCTGATAGAGCCAGTATGCTTCAAAAAGAGGACTAATGTTTAAATATTCATTTCTTCTGGGAAAAACATAATCTGTCTGAAGAACAAAAAACATTTTTCCCCCTGCCTGTGAGCATTAAAGCTAAATTTCTCAATCCTCTGAGAAGTGGAAAGGGATAATCTGTTTGCTGCTGACTTACAGTGCCTGAATTCTGTTTTGTGGCCAACTGCCACATGTGGATGTGCTGCACTTTTCCTTGGCTGCTTGATTAACTGGAATCCAGAATCCAGTCCAAGAGCTGTGAAACAATCTTTCTCTTGCCCCTCAGTTAAATCAGTAAAACAGGCCTTGCAGAGGGTTGTGTGAAAACTTCCCGCTGCTGCTCACTCCAGTTGTGTTTCAGTGCTCCACAGCCAGGGCTAAAGCATCTGCTGTCCCTTTGCAGTGACTCCACGCAGTGAGTCAGTAGCACAGGGAAGTTTATAAGCTGTGCTTTGAATGTCCTCCCTAGGTGACATGGCCAGAGCATTGCTCCTTTGCTTCGTCCCTCTTACGTGCCAGGAAGAAGTGGGCACACTGAAGGGTTGCAACAAATACTGTAAATTGAAGGAGGAATTAGTGTTCTTCCTCCTCTGATGTGAAATCCTTTAGGTATCAGAGTTTCCCCTTCGGCATTCAAATTTAACCACCCTCTAGCTAGTTCTACTTACAGGTTTTTGGGTTTTTTTACTGCTTCGTGTTCTTTTCTTCTTGCTCATTAAAAAGTTAACAGCATCTTCCAGAGGTGTTCCTGTAGTATTTTATTGAAGCTCTTTTTAGACTCCAGAGATGTCAGAGAGTATTTTTTCTGTTTGGGGAAGTGGTCATCTTCAGTGAAATAATGTATTTATTACTTCATTTCCTGAAATACTTCAGATCCAGACTTGAAACTGTTCAGGTGTATCTAAAGCATACCCTGGCAGCAAGCCAGGCCCCTAGCAGCTCCTGCTGAGGGAGTGAGCTCATCCCTATACGAAGGGCAGGTATTTGAAGTATCTGTTCAAGAAAAACCTACAGTGTTTGGGTAGACATCATCTTCCCTCCCTGTCATCTGTGTTGTACTGTCAATCAGATAGATTTGAAAGGAAAGTCAGGAATCACCTCATGGCTTATGATGTCAGCTTCCTTCATTCTGTTGGGTTTGATCTATCATTGCCACTGCACAGCCTGCCCTGGACGTGACTGTGGCTGTCCCATTCAGGTGAGCTCTGCTGCGTCTGCGCTGGCTTGTTAAACACTTTGATGCTTTTAGTGGCACGTGAAAAGTGAAAACGAAGAGCATATCTTTCTGTCTGAAGAAAAAGAAATAAATATTAACAGCCCACAGTAGTCTAGATACAGCTTTCAAAGTCCCAATATTTACTGGCACTTGAAATCTGACATCCTTCAACTCCATTGAGGTGCACCCATCTGCAATTTTACCTCGCTGTCTACTTGTGCAACTGCAATAACATGAGACTAGACATGTAATTTCTGTGCTTCTGAGAGGGTTGCTGCACCCCTGTCCAGCAGACAGCTGGAGTTCTGCCTGGCTTAATCATGCTAAGGTCTGTGAATTCTTTGTTTGAACCTATTCATCAAAGAACCTTGTACTGCTCTTCTTTACAATGCTGTTTTGCCAGCTTGTGGACATTCCCATCAGTGAGGTGAGAAAGTTTTTAGTTACATTATTTCAGCATTGGATTGAAAAAAAAAGAATTGTAGCATTCTCTCATGTTATTTATGAATGTTGGTTCCTGCAAAACTCTGACACTGCCAAACAGCTCTTTTTTTCCCCTTTCTTTGTAACCATCCTGTTCATTGAAAGAAAAGACAATAGATAGACTAGAGGCGTCAGGAAATTCCTTTTTTATACTGATGACAGCCTAGTTCTATCTTTAGCCTTGATGTTCTGGTATTGCAAGGTCCAGTGCTTGCTTTATGAGGATACATACGATCTGGAGAAAGAGCTTTCCTGGTAAAAAGTTTGTTGTTTCCACCCTTCAGCTTGGTCAGTTAATTGACTTGAAGATACTACTTGGCCTTAGATGTCTCGCCATTCTGAGCAAAGGAACAAAGTTGCCAAAAGCTTGATACAAATCTCTTGCTGGTTTTCCTGTGGAAACTGTCCCTGTGTTTGCTTTGTAAGCGTGAGGGGATGTGTCCCTGCGTGGGAGTGGGGTACCCTGTGCGCAGCACTGCGGGTCCAAGGAGGGCATGGAGCAGTGACTGTGAGGCTGTGAATCTGCATCCTGGTGTCTCACAGTCCTTTTGGATACAAGACCATCAAGTGGATGTTCACAGTGCAGTGTGTCTCTCTGGGTTATGAGCTGCCTGGTACAACCTTTCTGAACATCCAGTCTTCCTCCAGCATTACTAATATCTTCCACTGCTTTGAATGTCCCAGTATCAGAAATCTGTAAGGCAGCTTTTGCAATATAAAGAGCACAAGGTTACTCTGTGTTCCCAGGGTACAAATACTCTTCCAAGTGACCAAGGCCTCAGGAACCTGGTGGTTTACTGTAATTTTTGCTGCAGGTTCTTGCAGGAACATCTGACCTGAGGGCAAGTAAAACCTGTTCCCCTTTACCATGTATACAACTCTATGGCCTCCTCCCTCATACATTACAAATCTTCCGTGGCGTCTAATCCTCATTCTTTTCTCTTCCCAGGACAGTGTAAGTGTTCCCCTGAAATTGCTTTGAGCTCTGTGACTAGGCAAGAAGGCAGTGGCAAAATTAGAGGAGTTTGTCTAGTGAAGTCTAGAAGTTAATCAGATTTTTAACCCTTAGGTCTGATAGGAGCTAGTCCTTTCACAGATCTCTGATTTCTTGGGGTTTAGGGTCTCCTGTTACAGTAAGTCTTGTAAACTTCACAGATTTGTTTGGGTTTACTTGATTTACTTACTTACTAGAATTATATGTCATTAATAAGGCCTTCTTTGGGGTTCCATCCTCTACTTACTATGAGGATCTCATCTCTCTTGTGTCTTACAAACAACTTCTTAAGCTGTCATTAAATCTTCTGCAATTTTAATCTTCTTCTGACTCAGAGTTTAAATCAGAGTTAAGAAGGTAGCTGTGTTCCCTGGCCATGCCAGCATCTCCACCATTCTCTTCAAAGTTTGATGTCTTGCTATCCTTTTGGGCTTCCAACGTGTCTTTCTCTGAATGCCTAATCCCAGCTAATGTTTTCATCATCCTGGATGATGATAAATAAATTGTACTTTCTCAAGCTATGGACAGTATCAGATGCTTTATGGGAAGATGCCTGGTACCCTCAAGAATATTTTTCCTTTGAGCATGTCTTTTACAAGCAGATGAATGTTCTCCCAGGATACATGCTCATACACAGTCCTTTTTCTTTTGGTTTGGTAGTCTTTTGGACTTACTGGTATCATGTGTCAGTGAGCAAAAGCTAGCCAACAGTGTTCGTGTCTTATTCCAAATCTGTCTCTTTCCGTTCCTTTGCTGTGAGTTGTTTTGATCATTTCAGCATCCCTCTGCAAGCTTGAATACACCTCCCCTGCTTGCCTTCCCTTCTGCTGCTTGAGTCAGGTTCTGGATGTCATCCTGCAAGCTTCTGAGTTAATAAAGTCTCGACCAAGTTTTCCTCCTTCCACCCTACCATGCAGCCTGTCCTCCTTGCCTCTTTTGCATGTGTTATCCACTCTGGATTCTGTGTTATTCCTTAGTGACTGCCCTTATTAAAAATATATATTAATATTACAAAACAAAACCGTAAAGCTTTTTGCAGTTCTCCTGGATTGTTCTGTACTCCTCTTGGTTGTACCTCTAAACTGCAAGTTCAAGGCTGGGCTGCTGTTTACCTGATGTTCTATGCAAAGCAAGTTGTGTAT
Organism: Apus apus; assembly: GCF_020740795.1. Classification (NCBI taxonomy): domain Eukaryota; kingdom Metazoa; phylum Chordata; class Aves; order Apodiformes; family Apodidae; genus Apus; species Apus apus. The sequence continues at coordinate 10,236,165 of NC_067294.1, read as the reverse complement.
GCTCACTGTGCTCATACATCAAGTGACCCTTCAAGTGCTTTAAGGGCCTCATGTGACAACTGTTGTGAATGTGCTGTACTGTGCTTGCAGAGGCTTGAAACTCTTAAGTATAGACCCAGGAGTTCTCAAAACTCCAGGCAAATCCGATCCAGAGTCTTGCTTAAAGCCCTTTTTAGATGTGTGTCATGGTAGTAGAAGAGAGAGGGGATGTATCCTTGAGGTAGAAGATGTGGGAAGCAGAATAGCATAGAGAGGGTGGGCTGCCTTTTAAGCACTCAAAGCCAAGTGGTAAATGTGGCTGGGAGCTATTGATCGCTTTCTGTAGCATCCTTGTCTAATCCTAGCTTGCTTACAGCATGTAAAACTTAATTTGTGGGGTTTGGGAGTTACTTATGTGATTTAAATGGCAGTCTGAGATGACAGAACCCTGCCATGACATCAGCTTTCCACTGAGTTATTTTAAAAGTTAGATTTTTAATTTGTTAAATCTTGTGATGGGTCATCATTTAATACTAGTAAATATTTCTCATTGTAAGATCAGACTTCCTTTTATAGTATCCACATGCTGCTGTTTTTACTGAATCCAGCATAGAGCTATTTCCAATTGTTCACTCACTCAGCAGCTCTTGTATGTTCATGTGCTCTCTCTTTTTCTCTCTCTCTCAGCTTTTTTAGCCTTGTTGCTCTCTTATTGTGAGGCTTCCAGCGTTTGATGGGCTGTGAGCAGGAGCCATCAGCAACTTCCTCTGCCTGGGAGACCATGATGTCATCAGCTACTCCGGGTTGCTTTGCCATCCGCTGCTGCTGTTGCTCTGGTGTATGTGGAAAGAATGTAAACAGCACTTTCCAGATGTTCTCAGAGCAGCTGACAGCCATAAATGGACTGTTTGCTTCAAGAATATTACTAATCTATTTAGGAGATGGCGGTGAATAGAGTCATAAAAACACTTCGATGCATATCCTGTGCAGTGTGCTCTGTTCAGTGCATCACAGTGGGTTGTTGGAGTGGTTAAGTGGTTACATAGCACGTTCAGGACTTGGGCTGGGTAGGTGAACTACCTTTATACCCACTCTCCTTCCCTTTCTTACCCTTCCTTTCTCCAGCTTCAACTCCTGAATGAAACACAGCAGCAATGTCTCTCTAATGTCACACAAGGCAAACACTTTGTTCACCCAGAGTGCCTCCAAGTTGTAAGTGATCTCAACGGATGAAGAGTGAAGAAAATGGAGTCCATCTAGTTTTTAAACTTTCGGTCTAATGTTCAGTGTAGTAGGAATTACTGAATAATGGGGCTGTTTCATCTTGGTGTAATATAGGTTAGGAATTTGGAAGCTGGTGCCTCTCCAGGGTTGGAAAAAGCATCAAATCTCATCCACTCGTGGTATATCCAAAATAAACCTATTTTAGGGGAGAAGCAGACACTTCCTTCTTTTGGGCGTGTATGTGTTTTTAATACATTAATTACTTTTTATTGAGTGGTGGAAAAATTGATGTCAGAGCTGCACTGCGGCTGGACGTGCAGGAACACAAGGTTGTAGGAAATAATACAGCTAACATCATAAGGGCAGTGAAAGTTTAATCATGGGGAGTTTAAAATAGCAAAGCTGAGCCATATGGATATTAAAAGATGTGACTGAATCAAATCAACAGTCTAATATTAAACTAGATTTTGCTGGGGGAATAGCAAACTTCTGGGGTAAACTCCTCTGGTGTATCCAGTGTCCAAGGGTAGGTTTCTTGTCTCAGCACCTCGATTTCTGACTTTGATCTTGTTGATTTCTGGCTATCTCAGGATGCAAACTACAAGGGGCAATATAGGCTGTGTCTCTTCTTTTTGCCAGGCCCCTTTATTTGAGAGTCTTTACACTAAACTTTTCGTTTTACGGTGGTCTGCAAACTTGTCCAGCATGACTTCTTCCGTGGCATCTCTCACAGTTCAGATTGCACAGATCCATGACAGGGAGGTGGAGGGAAGTGCTTTGGAAATAGGAGCCAAGAAGGAGTGCAGTTACATAATTGTACGAAGGAAAAAGGATTGTTTTGTTTTGCTTTTCCTTCTCATACCCTTCTGTGAACTGAAAAAATGTTGTTGGAAAGCTGGATGGAAAAACTTCAGCATCATTCATCCCTGTGGGGACATGAAATGTATTGAAATGTTCCACCTGTTTTATGGCTGTTGCTTTTCCTCTTTCAGGTTTGACATCTACAGGAAGGTGCCAAAAGACCTTACACAGCCAACCTACACAGGGGCTATTAGTAAGTAACGCTTCCTTTTGATCTCATTGTGTACCCCTGGTCTAAAATTAAAGATCTTTTGGCTTCTCTGTCTAAAGGGAATATTTTAAAGGGATATTAAATACTGGAAAGGGTATCCTTTGTTGCTGAGACAGCTCATTTTGCCCGATCTGTCAGGTCATGCCGAACAGTGGAGTAGTTTGCATGAATTCAGAATTACAGCGACAAAAAGTAATTAAGATATATTGTCATGAAAGGGACCTCCTAAAAGTTAGTGCTGAAATACCCACCCAGCTAGCTACTGAAGGAGCTAGAGAGTTTTTTGCTAGTGTCTTCCCATGAACAGAAGCTGTGAGTCTGCTCCAAACACTGTTGGGGGAATGAGATGAGTGCAAATTATTTTTTTTACCTCTCTCTGGTAGGCATCTCCTCAGGCAGTGTGGAAACACCTGGTAAGGGTTGCATTCACAGTTAATGCACCCAGGCATTTGGCTTGCTGAGGAGACTTGAGGAACCAAGCTACTGCAAAGAGAGAATCCATGCATTGTGGATCAGTGAGGAGCAGCATGGGTGGCAATATGCCAAGGGCCACAGTGAAGATGATTTGGGAAACACTTATTTCTCTCACAATGTCCTCAAGGGATTCATCTGATGGTGTAGGTGGGACTAATGAGCAGAGATCTGATTTTGTTGGGGTTTTTTGTCATGCGTTTAAAGAAGAAAAATTACTTGGTCAGAAACCAGCGATAGCAATCCACTCTCACTCCTGTGTATCAATATAGAGACTCTGACTGATACGAATCTCTTGCCTGGGGCCCCTTTTCCTTCCTTCCTCCTCCTGAGGGAGGCTGTAGGCTGAGTAATGCAATTTCACACAATTATGTGCAGTGAGTGAACTGTGCAGAGTGGTAAACATTGATCAGGTTGATCCTGCCAGGCCTGTAATTAGAGGCCCTAATGCAGCTTTCCTGTTCCATTGAACACTGGCTTCCTTTGATCATGTAGCTGTGCTCCATTCATCCATTCTTGTAGATGGGTCAGTAGCCTTCTATGTCATTGCTGACGTGAGTGATGTCATATCCCTTGGTGACAGCAGGCATCAAATAGAACTGAGTCAGTAACAGTGAATCAGTGGACACAAAGGAAAGACTTTTGTGAGCTAAAGAACCCCCTCACTCCATACTGGGAGAATGGTCGAAGACTGGAACAGGTTGCCCAGGATGGTGTGGCATCTCCATCCTTGGAGGTACTCAAAACAACTAGACCTGGCTCTAAACAACTTGCTTTAGCTGACCCTGCTTTCAGCAGGGGAGGTGGATGAGATGATCTCCAGAAGCCCCTGCCAGCCTCAACTATTCTGTGCTTCTGTGAAGATAGCACATTACTCTAAATATTTACTTTCAGAAAGTCCTTGTCGTCTGTGTTCTGACGGCTGAATTACTTGTATGCTGACTCCCTTTCAGGTTTGCTGAAGCTCTAACAAAGGGCTTGAATAAAACTGCTAATTTAGAGGCTTATGAGATTGAGTGTTTTGAAGAACACTTTGAACTTTTTTGTGATCCTGCTTTCCCTTCTGTTTTGGAAACTAAGAGTTCCCACACTGTAACTGGACTCTCTTTGAAAATTTGTCTTGTTGTGAATCACCTGCAGAAGAGTATGTTTTAGAAACAAAAAAAAAACACATCAAAGCCTAGCCAGTGTTAGGCTTTCTGATTTGCAGTAAACAGCTCAAGTGATAAGTCTGTTGTGGGAAGGCTTGAAGGCTGTGACTCTTACTTAAAATTATTAGCTGAGTTATTTCTTTCTATTGCTATTTGCAGCTTCTCAGGCTTTGATTTTCTTCTTTAACTGGTTCTTCTTTTGTCAGAGTGTTTTTAGACAGGCTGATATAAGCCAACAAACTGGTGGCTTTGCATGTGAGGATCTTGAGTGCAGCTTTCCTAATGGGCTTTCTGGTTGACTAAGCCTGTGACTTGTAAATTGAAAACCAGTAATCTTACATGTTGTAGGAGGCCATGAATGGTGCCAGCCCATTGCCATGCCAGTTTGAAGCCTGGGAAGGTTGCATGATTTTGTGATAAATGCTTAAGGGAAGTCAGCTTATACTAACCTTGGGTCTCTTTAGTTTGGAGAAAAGGAGACTGAGGGGTGACCTCATCAATGTCTACAAGTACGTAAAGGGTGAGCGTCAAGAAGATGGAGTTAAGCTTTTTTCAGTGATGACCAGTGATAGGACAAGGAGTAACAGATACAAATTGGAGCATAGGAGGTTTAAGGTGAATATCAGAAAAAAATTTTTTACTGTGAGAGTGACAGAGCACTGGAACAGGCTGCCCAGAGAGGTTGTGGAGTCTTCTTCACTGGAGACATTCAGAACCCGCCTGGACGCCTTCCTGTGTGATGTGCTCTGGGTGACCCTGCTCTGGCAGGGGGGTTGGACTAGATGATCTTTCGAGGTCCCTTCCAACCCCTAGGATTCTATGATTCTATGATTTGAGGGCAAGGGAAGGTTCTGCCTTTCAAAAAATCTTTTAGGGTCTAGTCAATATGTGAAGCTAATATGGCTGCAACTATACTTCAGCTTTCTCTAAGTCCTCCAAGTTTTACAGAGCAGACATAAAATATCCCATTGTAGCTGACTGTTAATTTGGGCCCTTCCCATGCAATTTCTGCTGAAACTTTAGTTCATTATCACTTCTGGTGCTGAAGGTTTTCTGGAATAAGAATGGATTTACCTCAGGATTCCTACAGTTGCTTTTGGATTGTAAAAAGTCCTTTTAAAAAAAAAAAAAAGTATTTTAAAGCTAGTGATTTATTAGGGAAGAAAGCATAGATCACATTACAGAAGAAAAGATATGGAAAGTACCAGTTCTGCTCTGACTACCAGGACTAAAGCAGCTAACTCCTCTAGGAAAGAAGCAGCTCAGGCAGACTGTGAGGTTATTTTGGTGGAGAAGAGCAGACAGACTTGAGTGCAAGCAAGTTCAGAAGCCAACTGGAGGGTTATCGAGGCTTTCTATTACATGTGGCTTTGTAATTCCAGAAGTTGCACTGAACATGGTAAGATATTTCAGATCTGTGTAGCAACCCTTCCAGCTACTAAAAATTAGTAGGAATTAGTAGGAGTTAAGGAACCAAGGGCAGTCCACTAGAATTTACTGGAGTGAGGTTTGTATAGAACAACATACCCACTGCTGTGGACTTCTCTGAAAAGTGTGCAGAAGTTACTCCTTCCTTTTTCTCAATAAATATCTCTTATTTCAGGCAGCTTTGCAATCCCTGTGCCACTCAGCCATCATGCTGCAGAATCACAGAATTATAGAATGGTTAAGGTTGGAAGGGACCTTAAAGATCATCGAGGCCCAACCTCCTTGCTATGAGCAGAGACACCTCCCACTAGACCAGGCTGCACAAGCCTCATCCATCCTGAGGTGTTATCAGGTCTCCCTGGAGCCTTCTCTTCTCCAGGCTGAATAGCCCCAACTCTCTCAGCCCGTCTTCATAGCGTCACCAGAGCAGAGTAGAGAGGCAGAATCCCCTCCCTGGCCCTGCTGGCCACACTTCTTTTAATGCAGCCCAGGACACAATTGGCCTTCTGGGCTCCAGTGCACACTGGTGGCTCATGTCGAGCTTCTCATCTACTACCACCCCCAAGTCCTTTTCCTCAGGACTGCTCTCCAGCCATTCTCCCCCCCAGCCTGTATTTGTGCCTGGGATTGCACCAACCCAGATGCAAGACCTTGCACTTGGCCTTTTTGAACTTCATGAGATTGGTATTAGCCCACCTCTTTAGCCTGTTAAGGTTATGGCATCTCTTCCCTCTAGGGTGTCAACTACTCCACACAGCTCAGTATCATCATCAAACCATTGTTGTCCCTCCTCCATTCACCACTTGCTTGTGCCAGTCTTTGCAGGCCTTCCCACCCCTGTGCAGTGTGTGATGCCAGCACATGGCCATTCTAACAGACCTGACTAATGTGCTGAAAGCTTAGCCATGTTTGGGTGTGTAGGCAGCCACAGCACATGTCCAAGCTGGCTGACAGTTGGCATCTGGCTGGACAAGAGTACTCTGACTTCTTGAAAGAGGGGCCTGCAACTCAGACAGCTGCTGTAGCAATCCTGCTATTTAACAGTCACTGTGGATGCATAGTTTGCACGCACATGTTGTATGCGCACATGGTAATGTTTTCCAGAAATACTCTATGCTGTTTGGAGGCTGGAGTTTTAAATACACATCAGGAAATATCAAAGTTATGATTCACATGGCGTCTGTAAGGAGACCCATTCCTTGCACTTCATAGCAGTTTGCTCTATTGAACAATAAATTCTATTAATTTTATGCCTTAATATAGACATGGATCCACATTCTCAGTCTGTGTGATGTGTTAAACACTTTGTATTTATTTTCCTTCTTGTGGAGTGGGAAGGAAGAGTCTAGAATGTACATAGATATTGAGTATGTATCAGAAAGAATGTGTACTAAAAGGCTGGGTTGTTGAAGGCAGTGTAGGGAAAAAAAAAGTTTGGGACAATTTTCTGTCCTTTTGGGATTACTGATTAGCCAGCTGTGTTGCAGTGTGTCTTAAGAGCAGCAACCTTTGATATATTGATCGTGTTCCCATATTAAGAGTTTTAAGAAACCTATCTTAGATGGTCCTTCCAGCTCTGTGGGAACATTGCAGTGCTCTTGCAGTTAAGCTGAAGCTTTATGCATTAATCATTTTATTCTGTCTGATCCTAGCCTTTAATCTACTTTTCCAAATATCATACAGTTGTCAAATGTGGGTGGCAGGAACTGCACATTTGCATGGACGCAAGTAAAGGCCTTCACTGTGAAATAAGTAGCTGGAGCACCATGTATGTGAATTCTTATGCTGGGAACATTATACCTGCCTGCAGCTCCACGCTTAGGAGAGGAGCTAGTGTTCTGTGTCTGAAAAATTGTCTCAATAGACAGTTTAACACGTAAGACTTTCACATAAGTCTCATGCCAGAGACACCCCCCTGCACTGAAAATGTGTGTGTTCAAGAAGCATTTAACACAGGAGTGACCATGCTCATCAGTGCAAGTGGCCATGTAGCCTAGTGTCCTCTTGCCAGGAGTGGTGAGCAGCAGATGCCTGAGAAAGAGCATGAGGACAGGTTAAACATGTTGCCAGGCTTCAGTCAGTTGGCAGTTCTGAACATCATGAGCTAGGGGTGGTTCCTTTGTATTTAGTCCTCAGTGGATTTCCTCTGTGCGGCATGTCTGATTCCTTTTTGAAATCTTACAGACTTTTCTGTTTTAAATCCCAAATATCCATAGTAAAGAATTTTCAGAATTTAGTTAGGTTTTGTGTAAACAAAAAGTTCCTCTTGTTTTTAACCTCCCCTTTCCCTCCCATTCCCATGCTGGAAGAGGCAGTGAGTGCTTGTGCTCCATTTATCTCCTTCAGGCTGCTCATGATTTTATATAATCCTCTAATGTCCATCCTCAGTAATCTCTTTCACAGGTTGAAAACTGACTGTGCAATTTGAAAGTCAGCAAAAGCATTGAGGAGCTTTGGAAGTTGGTCTGTGCCATGTGTTTCAGGGCATTCTTGCAGCATTTTTTAGATATAGGTTAGTGGAATTTTACTGAACTGTCTTTGGTAAGCATTGTCACAAGCCTTCACTGCAAGAGCTGAGTTGGAAGATGGAATTCAAAGGAGTAAATACTTTGTATACTGAGAAAGGAGGAGATAATTTGATGATGTAAATGGCAGAGAAGAAAGTTAAAAAAATGAAAGAAAGATAAATTTCTGGGAGAGAATTTACAGTTAGTAGTACCAGACTTGCATAGAAGTGCTGGAGAACAGAGATCTACCTGATACTGTGGAAAGCCTTTACAGGATGATAACAAGCAGAGAGTAACATGGGAAGCAATTAAAGGAGAAAGGGTTGTCTCTGTCAAATGCTCTCCCCTGCATACTGCCAAAGATCAGACATCTTATGTCTCTGCTGTTCATGTTTAGCAGTAAGAAACACTGGATCAACTAGTCTTATGCCTAAGATGCTTTTTTGGTGCTCTTACGTAGGTGTGTATGTTCTCATAAGAATTTGCTGCTGTGCTTTAAGTAGACCTTTCTCCTCCCCCATGCTGCGTGGTGCTCTGTGCCAGTGGCTCAGCTGGGTTACAGCAGGGTTGTTCTTCTGTGTCTTGACAGCCAAGACTTGGAAGCAACTGTGTCCATCTGAGGTTTCTCTTTAGAAATTAATATCTCCACTTGCTTTCCATTTTTCTACTGGTCTTTGGCTATGTTTTTCCCTTTTTTTCTCTTTCTTCATCCTAGCTAATGGATTTTTTGGCATCTCTTGTAATCCTTTGCACTTTTCAGAGGGTCAGTAAATGAATCCAACCTTGAAATTACTCTGGTGAGGAAGTGGAAGCAACACGTTTCTCTTTCCTCAGAACTATAAACTGACTCATCTGAAGAATGAGGGACAAGGCTTTAGGTCACTTGAGGGTCTGTCTCAGTATTTGGCTTAAGCATCTTGTCTTTCCTTCCCTTGCCTCTTGTATTCTCTACCGAGGGAGTTTGGACAGGCACAATTGTGTGACAGAATTGCTCCCCCACCGGTTCTTGCTTGAGCTTCCCAAAGGAATGGGTATTAAGCTTCTATAGGTCATGTGGAATAAAGTTGAGGAACAGGGTTTTTCTTACGTATTTCTCAATCCTAATTAGTGGCTATGGTAAAGTGGTCATTTCCAAAGAGTGCTTGGTCATCGTAACTCTGCTGGGATTGAGGGCAAGCCAGACTGTACTCCTGTTGTTACAACCCTGGCATAGGGTGCCATTTCCTGGTTTACTCTTTCATATAGTGATTCATGGTGAACTTGGGTGTTTTATTTAGTACAAATACGCATTGCAACCTTGTCTTCTTGAGTGGTTATGTCCTTGTCTACTCCAGTCACCCCTACTCAAGAGGATTTACAGCTGTCCTTCCTTCCAGCCCCTCCTGCGTGGGTTAGTGACTATGTCACTGCTGTGTGAATGTCAACTGTACAATGTTCTGAATAGTTTCCTGATGAAGAGTAACCAGTAATATGCCAGTTACTTTAGGTTCCCTCCTTCTAACTCTAACATTCTTAGAAAAGACATGAGACTTGTTGTCCAGGTACTTTGCAGTTCCTTCACTGGGAATTTTCCTTCTCTGAATAGTGAATATATCAGCAAATGGAGAAATGAGAGATGTATGAGGCATTGGCTAGACTAGTTTGTTATCAACATTTCTCTGCTGTACCAGCTCTATCTAGTGGGTAGTGCAGACTGTGAGGTGACTTAGACAAAGCTTTAGACAAAGAACAAGAATGGATTCTAATCCACAAAACACCGTGTAGCTAACTGTGCTTTTGAAGCAAGGAGATGCTGATTCTTCTTCCTTTATGGAGGTTTAAGTAGTAATAAAATTACATTTGGCACTCCAGAGAAGTCCTATTGTCAAGCAGCTTTGTCAAGAAGGAGGGAGAGCTGGCAGACTAAGGTTGTGTGCTGGAGGTAGAGAATGCTGGAGCCATAGGGAGTTAGAAATCATGGTGGAAGAAATGGCCCAAGAATGAAGAAACCCAGCAGGGTGTTGGGTATTGGCATGCAATTGAAGTCACTGCTCTGATGGCCCTGTCTGGGTCACTGTCTCTAAAAAGTGTTTGTTCCCTAGTGTGTCTGGGTGGCATATCCATGGGAGAAATAATATGCCTGTGTGAAAACAGTTTTCAGAGATGTGATACTAACCTTTTCCTCTCCTTGCCTCTTTTCCAGTCTCTGTCTGCTGCTGTCTCTTCATACTGTTTCTCTTCCTGTCTGAGCTCACCGGATTCATAGCCACTGAAATGTAAGTAAAAATCATGTTTTCCTTTGTTTGAATGTATGTACATACCTGTTTCTTTACAGTGTTACTGTTATCTTGGAAAAATGTGCCTGTAGTTTCAGTACGTTCATTGGTTGTCTAATGGTTTTTAGATTCCTTTTAGTTGAGTCCAAATTCAGTCATTCATTCAGCTTTTTAACTTACTAAAGTATGCCAGGCAAACTTGGTTCTAAAATACTTCAGAGAGATAAAATAGTTTCAGACCTGCTTGCTCCTTTATATTTCTCTGTTGAGCACAGTGGATATTTTTCATGTGACCACAGATCACATCAAAAGCTTCTGACCCTTTTCAGTTCTCTTGTGATCAGGTGTAGTGTGAATGACAGTCAGTTCCAGATTCCTTCTTCCTCAGGCTGTAGATTTCCTTTCCTCAATTTAAATTTGCTTCCCCTCTCCCCCTTTCCTCTGTACGTGTTTGATTCAAGGTGATTTTAAAAAAACAGTGTATTTTTCATCAGTAATACCATATGTTTAAATGTGTGATGCCTCACTTGGTCTGTGCTTGGAGGCTGTGGGGTCCCACTACAGACATGGTGGGATTTCTGACATTTTCTTTTCCCCTCACTTTCCTGTGGATAAGATGGGCATCACATTTTGCCAGTCTCCACTGGGTGCTTTTGGAGATGCTTTCTGGGAAAATCAGTTGCATAAAATACAAATTATTATTAGTTCAATGTTAATAATATCTTTAATGTCAGAGCTGAATCTCGGATACATGTAGATAGCTTTACTCAAGCATAAGTTTTATTTTCTTTCTTTTTGCCTCTTGAGCCGTATTTAGAAACTTATTTGACAGATTTTGTGCCTGAAGGTGAGTTGTCCTCACCTCTTTGCCACTTTGCTTTGAGCAAAATGGAGATAATTTCCACTTTTAAAAATTGCTCATAGAACAAGTATTTTAGTTAATCCGATTTTTTTTTCCTTGTTCTTACAATCCTCCTGTCTTGAAGGAAACTTTTCATAATAATTATAACACAAGTACCTTTGTTTTGGGATCTAGGAAACATTCTCCATCATCCTGGTGATGTGGCAGTGAGCTCACTGGACTGTGATGCACAGTTCCTGGATAGTTAGGAAGGGTGGAACTTCTGTCAGACTTACCTCTTGCTATCTGGACCATCACGTGTCACTGCTGAGCAAAAAAGCTCTGAGATGCCCTGTGTTTGTGTGTTGTCTTTAGATTGACCGTGCCTTGCGTGGCTTTGGTAACAATGAGGCTTTTTCACTGGTTTTGTGCAGCTCTGGCTTGGCTCAAGAGTATAATTTCAATAATAAGTTTAACCTTGAGTAATGTTTAACCTTAAAAGAGTAGTATAATCTAGCTGTAGCTAATTTTTACGCCCATCACACATTTTTTTCAGAGATGGTATCTCCAGGTTTCTTACTCACCATTTCTTTGAATTCAGTTCTGTGCATTTGCTTTTAAAGGAGGGTCACCTTATCAACCAGCTTCTCTCAAGAGCAGAGTTTTCTTTGTTTAAAAGAGAAAATCTAGATAAATTTCTTCAAGTAAAACATTACTTTTTCTTTCGCTCCTGTTAGATCTCGTCCTCTCATCTAGTTTTCTTTGTTTTTTTTTCTTTTATTTAATACTTTGCTGGAGGAATTAGTAGTACTCAAATAATTTTGATCCAATTATTTGAGTGCACAAGCCTTTATGTAGTGGTAGTTTCCTGACTAGAGATTTCTTCCTGAACAGCAAAATTTTATGATTCTCTGAGGCCTCTTCATGCTTTTTTCTTAACAAAATGATGCATTTTCCACAAAGATATTGGAGGTGCTGTAAGTTCCTGCATGTTCAACTGACAAGTTCCTCATTAAAACCTCAGAGAGATTGTAAACTGCCTTTCTCAGCAGGAACGGCATAGGGGAGATGTGTTTGTAAGCAATAAAATACTAAAATTTTGGAAGAGGATGTCATGGAAGATACTGAGAAAAATAAATGTAGGGATCTGATTTGTCATGGACCATCCACCACAATAGCTTGCAGAATATGCAAGCCTCCTTCTGATGAGTTATAGGTCATCAAAACCTCTCTTGCTGGGAACAGATTTGTGACTAGGCTCCCCCTCTAACAGCAGAAATACTTCAGAAAGTCACATAACAAAGTGCTTCCAAGTTCAGCAACTTCTGAAGTAGAAGTACACATTTTCCTTTTCCTACTAATTTCTTTTTCTTCTGGGAAACCTGGTACCATAAAGGTGTTCAAAGATGTTTCTGACCTGTGCTTCCCTTTCAAGTGTGCATTACTGGCAGAGTGCTGTGAGGTAGTGTGGTCTCTTCATTGGGAATATGGTTGGAGCTCTGCATAGTCTGGAACAGTGTCAAAACTCTGTGCTACCATTTAAACTGGGTGGTAGCAAATAACAGCGGAGATAACATCTCAAAAGATTTTGAGCTTTGTTTGCCTATAAATCAAATACTTCTGAAGATACTGACAATTCCTTCTGTGCAAATTGTTCAATTTCTATCAGCTTTTATTGCAAGCTTTTAAGTTTCTTTTTTTGTGTTAAGAATCTCCTACAACAGGTATTTCTCCCAGCTTGAAGTTTCCTGGTCTCAGCCAGGATCTGAATGATTACCAGGAGTGTGCACTTACAGGGGGTGAGCTTTCTTGCTACGAGACTACATCAGTCTTACTCCTCTTGTGTAATACTTCCTGTAAAGCAGTCATGTGCTCCACAAAAGCCAGATTGCATGGGGATAGCTGCACATTTTTGATGGCAAGGTGAAATTGAGAGTGCTTGGCCTGCTGCCTCACATCAGAGACGTAGCAGGTTCACTCCTGTGGACTCATGCTTACCTCAGAGCCCTATTATGTCGAGTAATTGTGCATGGTATGCGAGCTGACAGCCTGCTTCAGGGCAAGTCAGCAGCAACCTCAGCAGCAGTGGTACCCACAGAATTAACTGTCTCAATGCTCACCAACAGGAGGTTTCTTTGGTATCTGCATCCAAGTGAGAGGTCAGTGTGGTTTGTTGAACTCATGCTGTAACATGAGAAAATAAGGTCTGCTCTGCACCGTGCGAACCGGTGCTACCTTCTCCCCACTGTTGGGCTTTCTTCTACATTCATATGACTGTAGCAACTTAAATTCCTGGTATTACTGGAAATCTCAGTTTGGTCACTCTTGCCCAACTTCAAAGCTGTTTTTCCTTGACCAGCCCATTGTCTTAGCGTTTATAGTCTCAACTGCTGAAGACTTGTCTGGATGGCAGAAGGCCAAGAAATCACACTCTCGTCTTGACAGTAACAGTCATAGCACTAAAACCGAACCGATTACCTATATAGGGAAGACAGTGTGCATCACAGTGGCTGTGTCATAACTCATGTGGGCATTTCTAATGAGCTCTAAGATTGCATCTGTGCACGGGAGCTTCCTGCAGTTCGGAAGCAGAACTAAGACACTGCGTGTTGCAGCAGACAAGTGGGAAGTTGGTGTGGCAAAGGTAACGTGCTGTAAAGGCACATCCTATGCTGCTGCTGCTCAGCTTCCTCTGTAGACCAGGCCCAAGAAGGGTATAAAACTCCTCATTTCATCTTCTAGGTTTTATTGTGTGACCCTAACAGGCAGTTCTCTGAGCAGCTATGAAGGAAATCAAAGGTTGGGGTTTAGGTGGGGCTACATCCTTTTCAGGAAAAGCACAGTGAAGGGCTGGTGAGGAAAGAGATTTTTCTTTCTTTGCTCAGCCACAGCCCATCATTGCAGTTAAGGGGAGGGTGAATTTAAGTCTGGAAATCAAGGGTCTTCTTGATTGTATTTTTCTTTTCTGCTCAAAACAAGAGTGACTGAAGATTTAGTCCAAAACAAGAACATGGATTAACTTTCTCAATTCTGTAAAAGACAGATAAAGAAAAGGAGGTCCATGCTCCAAATCTGAACCTGTGCAAAGCTAACAGTATGAAACATGGTTGTCCCACTGAGCAAATTACTCCAGTGTCTGAAGAAATGAAGCTAAAGTGTTCTCTGGTATTTCCTGGGCAGGATCAGTAGCAGGTTTAGAGTTGAGGGTAGATTGAGGGCTAGAAATTGCTTGGCATACCTTTAGCAGCCTTCCTCATTCATTGGGCTGTTATGTTGCAAATCAAGAATGTAGACATCACCTATCTCTTTTCTAATTAACTCAGATCAGTGCTAGAAGTTAATAGCTGGCAAGATTATAATCTTGCTGGTTTATCACTGTAATTAGGTCATGAATTATGTTTGTAGGATCAATGAGAGTTTTCCAAGTATTCCATCATTAAGGAGGCAAGATGTAATTAACTGATCTAGTCTGCCTTGTATTGGCAACCAGGGGAAGGGGTAGGAGGGCATGAATGTGATATTTGTGGTATGAATGTAGCTGCTCCACAGTAATTCATCTGCCACAGCACACTATAGAAAGCAACAGTCTGTTCTTGGCAGTGTTTGATTGTTTTTATTTAATGTAGTAACAGTCTGAAGTGACAAGTTTGCCACTTGGAAGACTGTGCCCCCTTGCAAGGCCATTAATTCCTTAAGCAGAGCATCTGTAATAAAAATACTGCCTTTGCATAAAAGCATAAATTATGAGCAATGCCCAAATAATTTGTTCATTTAAGGTGACCAGATCATTCCTGGGGGGACACCCGCTTGCTTTAAATCTTTATGAAAAACACATTGGCCTGTCTGTGAGTATCACACACCCCAGCTCCTGTGCTGGGGCCACATCATGTGCAGGACAATTTTCCTGCTCATGCAGGCTGTCAGATACCCCAAATGTGAGAGGAAGCAAAACACCGGGAGCTTCTGAGACCAAAGTTGCTTGTTCACACTGGATTCATTTGTACACCCGAGACTTCTGCAGAATTGTTATCATACCTGCCTTCAGAGGTTTTTTGTCCCTTAGCTCTCCAAGGTATGTGGAATGTGTGCTGTGGCTCTTAACCCATGAAAATTCTCATAACAACCTGCAGGGTCAGGCTGCACCTGCTCTAAGCGGGAGAGTGTGATCCTGGTGCAACAGAAGTTCCTTCTGCTGGAAACCATAACCTCAGAGCTGAAGCCATCTGCATCAGGAGCACAGTGCTGGAACTCGTATGTTCTGACACTATGCTGGAGATGCAGCTCTACCTCCACCAGCTCATCCAGTTGAAGTAGATGAAATTCTGGAGCAAACCAGACCAACATAGTGAATACAGCCTAGTAGTCAGAGAGGAATGGGAGTTGTAATCCTGCTTTTGCTGTGGACTGACCTCGAGACAGACACTTTTCTGTAGAAGGATGTAACACTTAGCTGCCTACCTCTCAGGGGTGCTAAGAAGCTTAATTAATGTTTGCGTAGTAACATGGAGATTACCTAATAAAAGGTCTTATAGACTTGTGTTGTTATGTCTTTGTCCTACTGTTGGTGTGTGGGTTTGCAGGAAGCGGAAGGTCGTGTCATGATGTCATTTGCCATTTGACTCAAATCTACGTCGGCGTCTTTTGAACCCTTCTCCTTCCTGGCTCCTGGAGAACTGTAATTCCTTCCTCTGTAGGACAGTTTGTTTTCTGTGCTTCAGAGCTGAGCTAAGACCTAATCTGGGACATGGACCTTCTCAATGATTGAAATTCAGGGCATAGAAGGAAGAGTACAAACGACTGAGCAACAGACATATGCACAATTTATACACGCTAGAGAATTTGTTGACCTGCTTGTTGTTTCTTTGCACAAATTCAGAAAAAGATGGGTTGTGTGTCTTGTGTTGAGTCTCCTCTGGTCTGGCACAACTGAAAGGATGGTAGTTCAGGAATCTCAGCTTTGGATGGTTGTGTTTCTGAAAGGTGGTTGATTAAAGTTGAAATTGCAAGCAGACCCAAGAGAGCTCAGCTGAGGAAGTCTTTGAGAAGCTCTGCACTCCCTCAAGGAAGAACAGTTATTCTCCCTCTTAGCCTTAGGGTCCTTAAGACCAGAGAGTGCCTCCTGAGAGCTGGAGGACAAGATAAAATGTAGCTAGCTGGAGCAGGTGGTTGTGTTCTCTGTATGGCTCATGACTGGGGAGGAGGGTGCCTGGTTTGCTGTGAAAGTGGGAGAAAAAAAGGCTAAAACTTGAAGCAGAGACTAGGACAAGGAGGACAGAAGACAAAGTTGTGTTTATAGAGTACCCAGGCAGTGTGTGAAGCTCTGAAAGGTCGATGCAGTATTTCTTCTCATGTATTCCAAGGGCTGCAGTCTCTTCAGCTGTTCACTTCAGCTAAAGTGCCTGATGTTGGTGGCCAGGGCAGCTGGGTGGAATAAGTTACTGGAGGAGTTTTGTTTCTGGGGAAACAAAGTTGTTGTGTCATAAATCCAAGTTGTAAGGCATGGGGAACAGGTCTGGCTTTCTTTGGATAAAATCTTAAAAGAAATGCTGAGCCTTCTTGCTGCTGTTTCCCCCTTTCATTCTCTCTTGCGTGCCATTTGCATGATCTGCAATCTTAGCCAAAGAGTCCCTCCAACTTCTTCTGTGTCATGCTCCAAGTCTGTAAGCAAACAGGATAAGGAACTGAGAAGCCCAGCAGCATCACTCAGGAATGTGAAATATTTCAAAGTGGCTTTTTCTAGAAGTGAAGCAGATTCTTTCTGTGTGGATCATGGCTCCTGCTGTGTGGAGAAACTTTCCTCCCTTTCTTTGAATCAGTGGTGGGAGGCCCTGTAGGGGGAGAATTCCACCTCTTCTGTCCTATTGCCCTCACTGTACTTCCCTACTTCTGCACCTCACTCCTGCTTTATTGTGCCACTTTTATTCAAATAGTCCTTAATATCAACCAGTAAAATATCAACTCCTATACGTGTAGGGTTTTTGGAAGAGATACGTGCCATCTTTGAAGTTACAATATGACCCCATACAGTGCCTCTCTGAGCAGCCATAGAAGCAGCTGTGTTCACAGTGTCCTTCTGCCTGACATCAGGTTTTATTTCCCATGTGAACATCTCAGATTCACTGGTCAGCACTGTTACTCCTGGGACACCTTATGTTCTAGGAGGGACAACTATAAATTGGAGCCAACTTCATTTCTTCTACTGGAGAAGCTATCCCTTCAGGGGGAATTCCTAGAGCTGGTAAACAGTGCTTTTCTCAACATCCCAGGATTGTCCGATTAAATAATAGGAAGGCTGTGTGCAAACTGGCTTCTTGGCTCTGGGGAGGAGGATGGCAAGGGAGGTGTTGAGTGCCAGTTCTCTGCCAGCTCCATCCAGGCTTAGGCAGTTCATGGGGATATCCTGGAAAGGAGTAGCCTTGATCCTGGAAGTTTGCTTTACCCGAGAGGTTTCCAGACTGTATTTTGGGAGTGAAATTTCCAGTTTGTTGAAAATGGTGACAGTTCTTCTGAGGTTTGCCCCAGAAAGCATAGCCCGTGGTGTGTTCTTGTGCACGTGATTCCCAAGAGTTAGGGGGAATTGCAGTAACAGTGCAGGTCAGCACAAAGGGAGCAGTTTGGAGGCTCTGATAAGAAACCTTGCGGGGTTTGTCAGCGCGGGCCCTCTGCAAGAGGTGATGCTATCAGGAGGAGACTGGCTGGAGCTGGAATGGAGAAGCAGGGTTCAGCAGGCAGGGTGCTCGATGAAAGGTGGCACTGCAGGGACGGAAAGACAGCCAATTATAGATGTCTGAGGAGTGATAGATAGGGTTATGAAACTGGGAACGTGAGTAAGAGAGGGGCAGGGGGCTAGTAGGTAAATAGGAAGAGGAGGAAGTGGCCCTGGGCCTTGCCCAGGGACAGGTTGGGATCTGTTGGTCCACTGACCAGAGTGGAGGACAGGAAACCAGTTTCCTTCATCTACAACTAATGGGCTATGTGATGTGGACAAACTGGCCTACTTCTCTTTGCCTTAGTGATCTGGTCTGCAACCAAGTGACCTCATCACTTGCCTTCCTATGTAACAGCTTCTGTAGACTCCCTGGGCACAGTTCATCCTTTGGCTCCTATCAGCAACCACTTCTTACTTGCTTGTCACTGAAAGGTTTATGTGTCTTTGCTTACAGACCACATCTTTTCTGACAGGTTCAGAACTGGAAATCAGCAAATACAAATATTGACCTTCCTACAGCTTTCCTCTGGAGAGCTGGGATGTTCAGCTGCACTGCTGAACCTGATGTGCTTCTCTACCAACCCTGGCTCAAATTCTTCCTTTTTGCTAGTAACTTCAAGTTGCCGGCAGCACCAGCTGGGCATGGCCCACATCTCAGAGGTTGAGAGCTGGGAAGGAGCCAGGTGCTGTTATGAAACAAGTTGGCTGGCAACTGGGAACTTGATGGGAGGACTCGAGAAGAGCAGAAAGGTGCATTGCTTTGGGGGATTAATGCCTGTCCTGGCTGGAGCTGCTCCTCACAACCGTATTTGGACATATGACTTAATCCCGATCTCTATCCAACCTGCCAGTAATAAACAAGTAGAAGATTTAATGCATTCTACCCAAGAGGAGAGGGCTCAGCCAAGAAGCTTCTAACTAGGTCACTGATGAGCAATCTTTCCCCTCCCTCTGTGTCATTTTTATTAATCACTTGAAAAATACATTGAGTAATGATTGCAAGCAACTTGTCAAGCCAATTAAAAACAGAGAAAGGTAGGGCTGTGAAGCTGAAGACAAATGCTGTGCTGGTTTTAAATGAGTGTCTGTAAACCCCACTGACCTGTGAGTAATTACATCCAAAAAAATTGGCAGCTGTGTGTTTCTCAGTGTGAAAGCTTGTTTCTTCTGAATCCACAGGGCAAACAGTTCATTATGGTCCAGAGATGTATCACCAGAGCAAAATCGCTTTGAATCTGTCTTGTAGCTGCCCTTAGTCTGTTTGTCTATTAGTATATAGACTCTTCAGCAAGGGCTTGTCAAAGGGTTTCACACACTTTGAGTGTGAAATAAAAATAATACAGAGCACTTACTTGGAAAGGTGGTTTATTCTATGTAGCTTGACCGTAACTGCCCTTAGCTTTAGAATCTGTCCAAATGGAAGGTAAATTGTCAAATCTTTTCATTCGATGAGGCTGAACAGTGTTGGACTTTGAGGGAGAAAGAGCTGCTAGGTAATCTTGCCATCTTCTTGGTTCAGTGTGGTGTGTTTCCCTCAAGGACCATTCAGCTGTGCTTGTGTTGTTTTTTTTTTGGTTTATGTTTTTTGTGTCAGATGGATTTTATGCGCCAACAATAAATATTTATACTCTTGTATTCCTTTTATTCTGTATCTGGATTTTGTCTTCGTGAAATACTTGCCAGCACTGTGGGTGCTATGAAACAAGATTACTCTTTGGGAGACTGTTGCGTAGTGTGTTAGATCCTGCTGTCCAGGATGTTTCTTCCCATCTGTTCCTGGCTCAAATCCTCTTCTCAATTTTAGTCATTGCTTTTGGTTACCATTCATAGATTGAAATGAGCTATTAAGGAGGGAGATAGATACAAGTATGCTGTGCTGCCTTCTCTTGCTTCTATTCTGTCAGCTGGGTGGAAATAACAAATGGCAATTAGTTACACAAATAAGCTTTTCTTAAAGGAGTAACAGCCTAGGTATGTGGAGGGCTAACACGTTAGCCTGCCACCTCTCAGGTCCTTGTTTTGTATCACCTTTGGAATCTCACATTAGGGAAGGGGGCAGGAAGCATAAATCAGAACAGGAGTTTTGTTTTCTGCTGGTGCAAGAGACTTTTAGAGCTTTAAATTCTCATTTTTTCCCTTCCCATGCAAGTTGGTTTTTTTGTCCTGTGGAAAGTAGCTTTGTGGCTGAACCCATCAGTGTTTTCTGTCTTCCAGAGTTAATGAGCTCTATGTGGATGACCCTGACAAAGACAGTGGAGGTAAAATAGAAGTGAATTTGAACATCAGTTTGCCAAACCTGCATTGTGAATGTGAGTACCTATTTTCATTTATCAGTTTTTCTTTGCATTTTGAGTAATACTTGAAATGGGCCCAAACTGGTACGGTGGCCCTTCTTCTGTAATAGGATGGATGGAGATCAAGTAGCTGCATC
This sequence comes from Apus apus, assembly GCF_020740795.1. Taxonomy (NCBI): domain Eukaryota; kingdom Metazoa; phylum Chordata; class Aves; order Apodiformes; family Apodidae; genus Apus; species Apus apus. Next base: position 10,216,097 of record NC_067294.1, on the reverse strand, counting down.
CTTTGCCAATACCTTCTGTTCAAGGCCAGGGCACCTGTTCTCTTGGACTCTGTGCTTGCTTTGCAGCCTGTGTAAGTGGCTGACCTCCCTTGCTGACATCTTTCTGAATCTTGTTTCCTTTCTTCAGAGCAATCTTTTTGTCTCTGGGAGCAAGAAACCTCCCAAGTTTCATTCGTAACTCTGAATGCACCAGGTAGTTGTTGGCTTTTCACAGGTCACCTGCCTTGTCCACCTTAATTTTTCTGTTTGTGTAATTGAGGTTGCAGTGAAGGTGAGGGTAGGGGAGGTACATTTGCATCAAATAGGCAGTCTGAAAAGTTTGGTTTAAAAGTTCTTTCTGAAGAGCTGGTAAGACATTTCATACTTGACAAATTATGTTCCAAGCACAGTTTAGTCCAGTGTCAGAAAAAAAAAATGTGAATTTTTTCCCAGTAAAACAATGTGTACTTTTCCTATTCAACCTTCCTGTTATTTCTTTTGTTTTGATTTTTGTCTCTTCACCTCCCACCCATGCAGTAGTTGGACTAGACATCCAAGATGAAATGGGAAGGCACGAAGTGGGTCATATTGACAACTCAATGAAGATACCTCTCAATAATGGAGATGGCTGCAGGTTTGAGGGCCATTTCAGCATCAACAAGGTGAGTAGGGAACAGCAAAGGCTGAATGTGTGCTGGCTGGGGAAATGCTATCAAGATGCATGTGCAAAATGTTCAGGAAAATCTGTGTGTTAGTGTCTCTCTTCTAGAGTGTGCATTCATGACCCTAATCATTGGTAAAGTTAACTCTGCAGAAAAATGTGGGCAGAAGTGGCTGCATAGTTAGACCACAGAGAAATGTGTTGGATCAGGCTTTTTCTTCTTTCTCTGGAGCAGGTAATTGAGACAGCATCGCACAGCAGCAGAGACCAGCTCTGTGCTGCAGACGGGGCTGCCTCGGTGCAGCAGCCTGATGTTTAGGGGTTGTATGAACTCCCTACAAATGCTGAATGGCTTCTGTGTTTACTCCTCATGACTTTTGCACCTCTAAAATGTGACTCACTATGCAGAGGTCTTTGGCAATGTCTCTATCCAAGTGCTCTTTTGTTCGAGAGCCGCAGAATGACAGGAATGTTCCCTACTAGAGGGTGCCAGCGTAACAGAAGCGGCTCCGTGCTGAGATGTTTGGAATCCATGCATGAGGCCTCTGCGCATGCTCTGTTGGATGCCCTGCTTCTGTCTCAAAGAATTAAAATCCAGGCCTGGAGGAGGCTCCTCTCTAGGATGGGTGTGTTCAGAATTGAATAATCTTGCTATGTAATGCTGAAGATGACTAGCTGGGGTGGGGGAGGCAGTGGTGTGGCCCACTGATGTCCTAAGAAGGGCACACCCTTTATTCACGCCTCCTCATGTACCACAGGCTACAAAATCCTACTTCCTTCTTTTCCTCCCAGGTCATGTTAAATCACATCTAAAAATAACAGGCAGAACCTCTTACTGGTTCTCTGGCATGGAAAGGATTAGGGACTTAAAAAGAGGACGTTTATTTCCTCGCCTCTAAACCACCAAGAATACTGGCAGCTGATAGTCCACAAAACTGGGAAAGGGCTTCTTGAAAGGTAGATCTTGTTCTGTTAATTCCCAAAGCACAGAGCTGAAATACTTGGGGTTTTGTCTACTAGATGTGGTGTGTTCTGCTCACCAAATCAACTCAAAAAAGGGCTGCTGTGTGAGGCAGAGAGGAGCTCCCTTCACTGCTTCGTCTGTGAAAGGCCACTAATTGCATTGTCTCATATAGTGGGTGGGGCTGCTGCCAGAGGTAGGGGACCAGACCCAGGACTTCTGGCTCTGAAAACCTGAACCTCTGTTTTGTGAGCTGGAAGTCCTCAGTCCCTTGGCAGAAACTTTATGGGCTTCTGTACGAGCTGGTATCTGGAGTGGGACGTGGCCAGGCTTTGAAACTTGACCACAGGTTGCCCTTGGGCGTTACTTTCAAACCTGAAGAGAGAGGACAAGGCAACAGTGAGAAGATTGTGTGTACTTCTTACTGCAGAGCCTGCCACCCTGTTTACCAAGTTTGTGTATGACACAGCTTGTGTCCACGCCTGAAAGTGTTCCCAGGAGTGCACTGCTGTTCCTTAAGTAATTTCAATTAGCTTTCCTGAAAGCACATGGAGCCGGCATGTGGCTTCCCATGGCCCTGCTGGTGAGGTGTCTCTGCAGAGAGCACAATGGCCACCAGTTGTATAACTGTCCTCCCACTCTTGTCTTAGGCTGTGCCAGATTGCTCCTCGGTGTTGCCAAAGGGTTTGCAAATCAAGACTGCTTTATTTCCCAACTTTTTCTTGCTAGGAAAAAATTCTTGCACCCTCCATAACAGAGATTGAGCTCAATCTGTTGAAAGGCTTCACAGAGTAGGGCTAGTGACCTGAATAGGATGTGCATGCTAGAGTGATCCCATTAGAATGACACCAGTGCTCATTTTTTGTCTTGAAACTGAGTCTGTAGGTGAGCTCATTCTTACGCACAATGTTCTCAAAAGTAAGGTTGCTCATGGCCAGTACTACAACAGGAATATATCCACAGCTCTCTTGGGTTGTTCTGCAGCAGTGGGCCCATTTACAAATGCAAGATGTGGGAGTAAAACATTAAGCAACTGTTTGTTGCCTGTCAGAGACATGAATCTTGCTTTAATGAAGATGAAAGACATAGCCTTAAGTGTTAGGAATCCCTAAAGTTGGGAGTGATCCACTCATCGCCTCCTAGTCAGCAGCAGTGGCAGTGTGAGGGTGCCAGACTCTCGGATTGTGAGATGTAACTGATCTCAGCTCTGTGCTGTGGTGATGCTGTTCAAGTGCAGGAGAGTATTTCAGAACCTTTCTCTGACATGCCACGGGTTGGCCACTGCTAAGCAGATACAGCCCACTAGGCTAGATGGATCCAGGCATTTCTGCTTCATATCACAGAGCCCAGCAATGCCTGGAGGGATAAAATGTGAAATCCTGTCTTCCTTGTCTTGACTAATTTTAGGTCCCTGGTAACTTTCATGTATCAACACACAGTGCCACTGCGCAGCCGCAGAATCCTGACATGACTCATGTCATCCACAAGCTCTCATTTGGGGACAAGTTGCAGGTGAGTGTCTTCCTTGAAAATTCCCTGGCTCTAGGGGAAGGAATGCAATGAGAGTGACTTAATATTAGACACTTTGGTTTTATGGAAGGGCCATGTACAGTGTCGGGGGGACATAAGAAAGACTGCCTGGGTGAACAAGCTCATCTTTTGCATTCATTCAATGTACACTCAGTGCAGAAGAGCTCACAAACTGTTCATATGCCACCACTTCAGGAAGGAGAAGTGTTCAGTCATGCAGTAACTTTGCTGTTTTCATCTGAAACTGAAAGTACTTTTGGAAAACTGCGTGGCTATCTTCCTGCAGGGAGTAGAAATGAGGATTTGTGGCTTTGCAAACTCCTATGCAATGCTGTTTTCAGTATTAATACAACAAACAAATTTTGACTGCCTTTGCAGAGGAGCAGTGAACATACTAAGGGAAGAAGTGTGCTCGCTACTGTCTTTACTATGGTACCAGCAAAGTTCATTTTAATTCACTTTACCTGTACAGCAGACACCTGTTAGTCAAATTTATTCTATGAAACACAAGTTAGACTTAGAGCTACCAGTTCCCTGCTGGGAAGAAGCTGAACGTGTGCACTTGCCCTGTGGATAGAGTTTCACCAGGTGTTGCAAGTTATGTAATAATTCCTGATTTCTCAATAAAGGCAGATTACAGCACTTCTCTAGCCTACTTCCAAGGAGCAGGCATCATAGGTGGGAGTTATATATGTGCACACCCAGTTTGCGACTCACCCTAAACATTGCTTACCCATAGTCTCTCTGTAATCTTCTTTCCTCAGCACAGACGTCTCATTAGTCTGTTTCTTGTACACCCACTTCCAAAACCCTTTTTCATGCTAACAAGTCTAAGCGTTGCTTTGTAGTCTTCTGACTCTGCTCCTGGCTTCTTTTTGGAAATATCTTGTGTGGGAACGCTGAAATATTAGCATATAAATAAGCTTTGCTTAATGTCTGTAAAGCATATTGAGATTATGAAAAATATTAGGTAAGTGCTAATAGGGAGTTCTGCAGTTTGCGTGGGAAATCAGTGCTCCAAGGTAGCGTTCCCATTGTTTTATCATGGAGTCTTTGAGTAATGGAACTCAAGTGTGAATCAGCATGAATGAGATGAGAAGTCTGGACAGTTGGAGGCAAAGGAGCAAGTGTGTTTGGTTCTGGTGGTGAGAAACCTGTCTAGCAAACATGTAGTTGGCTCCTGAGTTGGACAAGTTCTGATGAGTACTTCCAAAGCTCAAAATACTACTCATCATCTCCTTACACAAGAATAGAGCTTGTAGGTGCTGCTGATTCTGTAGGTAAACAGGAGTTCAACAGCACAAATTAAAGAAGGATATGTTCACTAAGTAGGTGCTACCAAGATTCAGCAAGCAGTGTAGAGCCAGCAAGTATGAAGAGCTTTCAATCTGTGTAGATACACCTTTGAATATTTTTGGTTGTCTCCACCTGCTTTGATGTAATATATGCTCATGTCTTGAAGGGGATGAGGAGCTTCTCATTTGCTTGTGTCATGTGCTGGGAGTTAGTTCTTTTAAGTTGTTACTGGGTTGTTCAGAGTGGTCCACTAAAGTTCATGCTGTGTTCTCCAGAAAAACCAGTATGTTTGAAGTAGAGATTTAAATATTGTCTGGCATCAAATGAGCTTCAGTTCTTCAGCAGTAGTTAATGCACAATAGAGGCAGTCTTTTTGTAGATTTTTTTCCTCAAGTAGATGAGATCAAAATTCAAACCAATGGGGTTCTTGCACATCAGCTAACCTAGTAAAAAAAGATGTGGAAAGTAAGAGATTATATGCTTTTAGTCATTATTCTCTTGAGAGCTAGATCATGGTGTTGAATAATCCTAGTTTTAACCTTTGTGAGAGGTCTTGTTTTCCCTTGATAGTTGTAAGGTTGGAATTATCTTAGCCTGCTGTTGGACTCTGCTTGGGTTATATGTCCAGTTATATGACATTGCATGTGTTTGTAGAGGTTAAGGCCAGGGTGTTCAAGGCCCTGGCAAGCATCTTTTTGAGCTCTAAGTTGCAGCAGAACTGAAGTGTTGGCACTGTTCAGCTACTAACTAGCCTCCTGTGCCACTGCTCCAAGCAGTAGATGTGGCTTTAGTAGTGCAGTACAGTCCTGAGAATGTCAGGCTGAACAGACTTGCTTATGTTTTCTGTTGCAAAGTAATTTTGTTATTGTGGCCAAAATGTTACTGCTTGTTGAAGTCCTTCCAGGTACTTAACAAGGTACAAACAAGTATGTTCCCCCAAGGAACACACCTGTGCCCTTTGTAGAGCAGAGATTAATTAGCAATCTATGCACAGCAGGTATTGTATTAGGAGTCCAGAGTATTCCACGAGGAAAATCATGGTAAAACGGACTGGGAGTTACAAACGTCATCCATTTTGCAAAGACAAGAGAGGCAGATGCACCAAAGAACCTGGTGGCACAGAAACAGGCAGTCATGGAGATGTCTGGTGGCTTTTTTTGTGTGGTAGCCCTGGAACTCACAGCTTTGCAGTTCACTGTGTAGGAAGGTGCAGAGCAGACAACTCTTAGGTATAAATAGATGTTTAGATGCTGGGGAGCCAAGAACAAGAACATAAGTCCAAATATACCGCTACCTCACAGGATAGATACAATTGTTTGCTGAGCGACCACTCAAATATTTACTGTTAGTGTTTGAAGTGGACCTTAGAGTCTCTGGCCCAGATATGCCATAAGAGATTTCTCAGCTGTACCAAGAATGGAACATAACACTGTAGCCCAGTCCAGGGGGTTCTCTTTCTTCAGATGTTTTTTACAATGAGTAAAGAATACGTGCAGTCTGCATGTGTAGTTTGGAAATGGTTGCTGTTGTGTAAAAGATTTGAAATGCCAGCAGACTGAAAAGCTCCGTAGAAGGTTCAGCTCTTGCTTTTGCTCTGTGCTTGTTACTAGCACCTTGCCAGGTGAACTTGCTGATGGTTTTGTCTCTCTAGAATTTCCTTTCTCAGGAGAGAACCAGGTTCAGTTGCTGCTTCCTCCAAACCACCATCCACTCCATAGCATTCAGAATAGGGAAACAGCCAGGATGAGACAAATACATCCGCATATTATCAGTTATTGAGAGGGTCTGGAAAGGAGATTGCATTGCCCTGTTAGTGAGATGAAACTCTCTCACACCCATGACCAAATACTTCCAAACTCTTCCCTGTTTTCTGGCTTAAAGGTCAGGAATTTCTATGTTGTGGAGTTAATTGTCCTTTCTGTATAGCATACTGTGCATTATGTGAATGTTGCAACCTCTCATCTACAGCTGTTGCTGTGGGGTTTTCCATGTCTAGAGAGTTCACAAATTTATTATTCTTTCTGTGGACATCAGACTCCAGATCCTAGTATGAGGAAGGCATAGGATGGAAATCCTGTTATATTTGCATGCTTGGGACCAGCTGCAGGAAAAGCTGAATGGATGGTAGTGTTGGCATGTGTCCTTCCCGTCTCCAAGGGCGCAGTGTGTGTGGTGTGAAAGCTGGGCTGAGAAGTTAGAGCTGTACAAGCCCAACTACTCAGACATCATCTATATTTACAGGAGAACTCTTGAGTTCTAACCTGAGCATGACTCTCATTTATTTCCCTTTCAGCCTGATTAATTAATTTCACAGTTAACTATGCAAAGCTCTTAGGAAATACCTCACCATGAAATTTCACAACTGGACTCTTCCAACTGCAATTCCTTTAGCTTTGGAGTGGTTTTGGAGTTTCACATTGTAAGATGTTGTGAAATCAACTTTTTTTACTTGGGATCAACCTCTGTGGTGACAGTCACTGAAAGATATTTCAAGTCATATTTTACTGGGTTGAGAATTTGGTTTCAGAAAGGTTGAATCAGGCTGATCTCCTTGTTACAGGATAGGACAGGGAAGCAAAGATCAAGGCTGCCAAGTTAGAGCATAGTTTCTTCATATGTCTTTTTGCTTTCCAGGTCCATAACGTTCATGGAGCGTTCAATGCCTTGGAGGGAGCAGACAAACTCAGCTCAAATCGTATGTATTCGTGGTGATTATAGGTCATAGCCACCCTCTGCAGGAGGGAAAACAAGGTCATTCATGCAGCCCTGATAAATCCAGGAGTCTTTAATTTGTCTCTTAAACCAAAATGATCCAGACATTGCAGACTGACGTTTGCATTTTCTCCAGAGCAATAGAGAAGACTTAGCACAAATGGTCCTTTGCAACTCTTCTGCAACCTGGACATCGTCTCCAGCTTTGTTATGACCAACTCAGAATTCATATCTTATTGCTATAGCTTCTCTTTACTACTGTCACTGCCACCATAACTTTTCCTTGTTGTTGTGTTGCAAGTTAGCTCTTACTTTTAAGTCCTACCCTGTGGCTGGAAGGACAGATGTTTTCATTGCCCTTCTTTATGACCAGCAAAACAAAAATAATTTTCCAGCACATGCTACAATTCAGCACAGTTTTTCTCCTTCCAGTGTTCAGGCTCCTGCAGGATATTGCTCTTGTCCACTTCTTTGAAAAAAATGTCCATGGCTATTCCTGAAGCTAGGCAATTCTGGTTTGTTTGTTTTTTTTCCCCTCCAGGAGCCAAATGTCATTTTGTTACATTTGGTCAAAGGATCCTGCAGAGAAATAATTTAGATTTCTGTTTTAGAACTGTTTCAGCAGACACAAAAAATGGCACAAGCAGCTGTAGGAAAAGATGGGGCTATGCTGGTTGTGATGCCTAAGATTTTCCTGTCAGAAGAAGTTCAGTGAGCTGCAGCTCTGACCTTAGCTAGTTCTTGATTTAAGTGTTTTGTGGTGCTGGTCTTGTCATTTATAGTTGCAAGCAGTTAGGAAGGTTCAAGTGACTGAAACTTATCTCCATGGGTTGTGGTACTGCAGAAATCTCAGAATGATGTGCAGGTTCTGGTGCCATCCAGCTGCTTTACCACATTTTGTACAAAGGACATAAATGTAGGATGTGAAATTGTTCCTTTCTCACAGAACCTGAGATAATGAGAAGGGAGATACCTTTCCTGTGACTTACTTTTTTTAGTTGATTTTGCACGTTTACTTTGAAATGTTGTGTAGGCTGTGATCCCTTCCCTTGAATGCTAACATGTCCTTTTCTGACCACAGCTCTTGCATCTCACGATTACATACTGAAGATCGTCCCGACCGTGTACGAAGACATGAGCGGCAAGCAGCGGTACTCGTACCAATACACTGTAGCAAATAAGGTAAAGAAGCAGGTAGTTCTCAGAGAAGCTCCTTATTGCAGCCCAGTGGATGCGTGGAGATTCTTCAGTCATCGTTCCTCCTCCCTCTTGCTCCTCTGCTCGGCAGCCTTGTGCGTTTTTTGTAGGTGAGCAGTAGCCTCTGCTGGGAGGAGGAGGAACTGAAGCCCTTCAGACCCTTGCTTCCTGTTGCTCCTGGTGCTGATGTTTTCCAAGGTTGGGATTGTGAGGGCTTGTCAGAGCAGGTGGTGGTGGTGTTTTAGTTCTAGAGAAAGGGATCTTTACTGCTGACTTTCCTGTATGTCAGTTTAACTGATCTAGGTTTCTGTAAATTCTGTGTGGAAGGTTCCTACATGCTGCAGGAGCTCCTGTGATTTATGTCAAGATGCATCTGGATGGAAACTGCAGTCCAGGTGACCATACAGAACAGCACTTACACGTGATTTCATTAGTAAAACAGTCTAAATTGTGGTGGATCTATCAGACAAATAAGCTAGTAGAGTTTTTAGCATTTTACAAATGTTGCTGTTAAGCAACTGGACCTGCAGCAGCAGTAAATAAATACTGGTTGACTATTTCACAGTCACTACTTTATTATAGTGGATTATGATAGTTATTCTAACTTTATAATTCTTAAAATAATTTACATTAAATGTGAATAAATTTGTATTTTAAGAATACAATGTATTAAACTTGAAAAAGTAAATAAGGACTTTTTTTTTAGGTTAAAAGCCTCTTTCAGTTTAAAATTATTTGCCAGTCTGGTGACAAATGAAAGTCCAGAATCTCTTTATAATCTGTGCATTTTACTGCTATTCTGCCATAACTGAGAATCAGGCACACACTTGTGGACTAGTTCTCAGATTAACATTCCTGTCTATAGGGGCTTTTGAGCTTGCTTGTACAGTGTGTCCCAGTGATTTGGATGTCTCCCTCTGTTCAGATTGCAGTGTATTTGTTCTGCTTAATGTCACAACGGTTGTTCTGATACGACGCAAGTTCTGAAAAGTAATTTGGAGAGTAGCAGGAGCTTTTGGCAGTTCTGTGAGCATGGTTGCAAACTGGGGTGTTTGGCCAAGACTGATTCATTAGGGCAGGATTGCTGGTGGGGAAAAGGGGAGAGGAAGGAAAAAATGAGGTCAGTTCTATCAAAACTGAAGTGCAGAGAGACAGTGTTGCTGGCTCTGCGTTTTCTTCTCATTAAAAATAAAAAATTCAATTATTGGTGCTTAGACCTTCACTCCCCACACTGGTTGGTCATAGACACAAACTGGAAGCCATTGCAATACAGATTGGCTAGTGTGAAGAGATGGATAGAGTCTGAGTCTCCTCTCCCCTTTTACCTCCTAGACCCTATGTTTCCTCACTTCCCCAGATAGCTGCTGTCCTAAGATATGTTGCAGAACTTCTGCAATTAAAGCTCTAAAAATATTATGACTAGGGACTTCAGCCACAGTTTGCCTCTCTTGTCATCCACGGGGAAAAACAACCCCAAACAAAACAAAACAACAACCTAATTTGGGGGAAATTTGGGATTTATATAAGATTAATGAGGGAGATAGATGCTATTTCACTAGCTCCCTATGAGCTCACAGAGAGTAAAATTATCTTTCTTGTCTCATGCTCATAGGTGACCTGCTGCTTGTGCTTTCTTAATCTTTCTGAAATATTTGAGGTTGTCTTTGCCTCTGTGTGAAGAATTAAAACACAAAAGGTTAGCTGAGTTGGCAGGCATGTCACAGGGCTAAGGAAGGGAAGAGCAGCTGGATAAAGAGGCAGTGTGCGCCAGTGTGCTGATGGCTCTCGTGGGATTCCTGAGTCCCCAGCCTGCTTTGATTTTTCTTCAGTCTGTCAAGATAAATGTCCTGGTCCTTGAAAATTGATATATATTTCTACTGAGAGCACAGACAAAATATTAGCTCAAAAAGATGTGACCTACCATACTAAGTTGATATTAGTACCTGTTCTGCATTGACATTGTGCAGTATCTCTTGTTGGGCTGTTGTCCTGTGGCTGATTGATTGCACTGTACCTGCTGTTAAAGAAGTGGATTAAAGGAGATTATCACTGGCAATCTGAAGATGTCTCTCCTAAATGAGGTTGGAAGACGTTTTGAACCTTCGCCAGTATTTTTCTGTATACAGTTTCATTTTGGCTTTCAGCATGATTTTTAAACATTCTCTGTGATTCATACTGAGTGGGCAAAGCATTTACATTGTTGATCCCAGTGCAAAGGGGGCTTTGCAGACAAGAGCTGCTGCTTGCTATTCTGAGTGTGTGGAGAAGGAAGGATTTTCAAGTTCTTGCAAGCTAAGCTCCATTTTGTTTGATGAATATCCCAGTATATGAGTTACATACTGATGGTACAAAAACTTCACCTACAGCCACTGAAGAGACTGCTTGTATTTAAACAGAGCAGATCTAAGCTAGAGGAATCAATGACAGTCTTTATTTACTTCTCTAACTTTGAATGAAGGTGAGAGTAAGCACCATCACTCCTTGTTCCCCGCTATGTCATTATCAGACTGTAAAGAACTTGGACTTACTTTCCTATTTGATACGGATGGGGTTGGGCAGTCATTCAGGAATTAACTGCTTTCTTCTTTCGATCTGGTCATTAGTTCAAACAGTAGAGTCAGGGCCAGATCCACAGAAGCAGTTTTACTGCAGACATTATCTGGAATGAGGTGGCTCACATTTTCTGCCATTTTCCCCCCACTTTCTTTTCTAGGAGTACGTAGCCTACAGTCACACAGGCCGCATCATCCCAGCCATCTGGTTTCGTTATGATTTGAGCCCCATCACAGTGAAATACACAGAGAGGCGACAGCCTTTGTACAGGTTTATCACATCGGTGAGTTGCTGTAAACCTCTAATTCTCTGTTCTCCTGCCTGCCTTTGGTTTCTCTTCTGAGTCTTTCTTGTCCAGAAGAATTGAGTTTCTGCTTCAGAGCATTGTGACACGATTGAAGTGAAGCAGTGCATCACTGCAGTTGTACTGAAGTGTAAGTGAGGTAACTGGTGAGCCCTGTGCTCTGACAATTTGATTTAATAGCTAGGCACAAGAAGAAGGAAAACTACCCTGGTCCAGAAGTGCCAAACTCTGTCTAGACAGGATGGGCAGTATTGCAGCATGTCCGAAACTTGGAAGTGAGCTAATGTAGTATGCAGTAAAGCATGCTGCAATAAACTGTCTCTAATGGTGAGATAGAACTTGCAGAGAATGCAGGGCAATTGTTTCACTCAGTGCTGCTGCTTGGCTTAATATGGGTATGCCAGGTCCAGGCATTTACTCCTGGGTGGAAGTGGAGAAGAGCTGTATTATCAAATTCCAGAGGTGTTTTTCTGACGAGTTATGTTTTGGTCTATCCAGATGACATCCTGCAGTACTGATCTCAGCATCTATAACAAAGCTGTGCTGTCCAAACTGCTAGTTAGGCAAAGAGCTATTTAAAGATCTTCCAGAACTTTAAAAAAATGTGTCCTAAGGGAGTTGTCTTTAAGATTTTAAGCTGCAGTCTGCTGTGCCAGGGAGGCACAGTAGAATGTGAAGTTGATAAATTGTCTGGAAGGAAGACTTCAGATTTTGATTTTTAAACTCTTTGAATATTTTAATTGAAAGTAACATAAACAGTGTTGCACTTGAAGATTTTGATTTTGCAGCTTGTGATAAACACCAAGTTGTCTTTCCTTAACTTTAGAAATGCGTGTGATCACATGTCTGTCTGGTTTCAAAACATAATCCTAAAAAAGATCAAACATCAGCATTTTATGACATGACATCTCATCCTGTCTCTACTTCTTGCCCTAACAATATGCTCTTATGGGTTTCTTATGCATCTTATTGGGGGTGAGGGTGTGGAGGTGTTTTTAACAGGAACCACTGTTGGCATTACTCTTTGTTATGTCTGTTGCTAGCATTGGTTTACTGTTGATGTGCCACTGTATGTATATAAATAGCATCTTTGTTGAATTCGATACCGTGCTTCAGAGTTTATAGAAGGCACCCACAGGAGGGGCTTTCCTCACTGGTTGCCACAATGACCCTTTGGATTTGAGGCGGCCCCAGCTAATTCTGCCCCATCCTGTCTGTAAAGTTAGCCAGGCCTAGGCTGGCTGCTAGACTGCTGAAGAAGAGTTGTACAATTTGTTTGTGTCATAGAAGCATAAAATTGTTTTGGTTGGAGAAGACTTTTACGATCATCAAGTCCAACCATGACCCTGGCACTGCCACGTCCAGTTCTCTGCTTTGTTTGGTCTTAAAAATGGCTGTGGCTCTCTTGGGGCCATTCCAGTTGAACATCCTTTCTATGATCTGTGGTCTGTGGGTGACACTGATATCTGCAGTAGTTGTCGTGCAATACATCAGGCAGGTGGGCCAGGCCCTTGTCAGATGTGGCTGACTCAGAGGCAGATCCTTGTTACAGATGCTGTATCATGGGTATCGGTCTGGACCATCTGGCCCTGGTACACATGACCTGCTCTTCTTCTCATTTGGGTTAGGAATGTTTTACAGTAGGACAACCTTGGCTGTGTATGTGCTGCACTTAAAGCTTTACAGCGTTCAAGGTGTCCTTGAAATGGTTGGAGGGGGAGAGCATTGCTGCAGAGGATCAAAACACCTTTCGTCCTAGGTTTCCTTGCCCTGTTTTGATGACATGATCTGTTCTGTTGTCCTTTCCACTGCTTTAGCACTTCCTGTATCTCCAGTGTGGCCTTTTGCATCACAGTTGGTCTGGAGATGAGTTAGTGATGATCAGCACTGGGCTGAGGTCCGGACAGAGATTGTACTGGCACATCTGGAGTCATTACCAAATGGGGCTGGCCATGGAAAGCAGCAGCTTTTTTTTTGAGCAGCAGCTGCCTAATTTCAAAACCAGAAGAGGGGCTCTTGAGTAGGGGCATCACCTGTGACTCCTTTCAGTGAGCAGATTGTTTACTGGAGCACCCATGTGGCTTTCCATGAATGTAAATGTTTTTGGAGATGGGGGAGGATCCTGTGGGCTTGAAGTGAACTTTAGGGGGAAAATTGTGTCAATGTTGGAGGGAAGGATACACTGTGAAGGGATGATCCCTTGTGGAGAGATCAGATGAGAGAGAGGTGTTGATTGTTCAGAGAGCCAAAGGAATCTTGTTCTGCTGCTGGGAGGGTTATCTGATGCTCTTTGTTAGTAATGAGTTTGCCCTCCAAAAACTTCAGCACTATAAAAAGCAGCATTATAGCACCATAGCAGTGTTCCCAGGTTTTCTGTGTTCCCAAGGGACCCACTCTAACTCGTGCCTGCTCCTTGGGTCTTTGTGGTATGAAGAATTATCCTAATATCCTGTACCAGGCGAGATGTGATTCCTGTGCAGAACAAAAGGCATAGATTTTACTTTACATGTTACACTTTAAAAAATTCAGTACTAAAGAAGATTGTGACCCACTGCTTGTGGGTCAGTGCTGCCACTGTCACTGTGCTGTGAATTTGCCATGGATCCTGGGTTTAACCACAGACACTTGATGTAATGTTAAACACAGTAGGTTTTGCCTGTCAAACTGTATTGCTTAAAAACAAGGCATCTCCCCATAAAGAGAAGCCATTCATGGCCTTGTGGTTGAGGTTATGGAGCAAGGGGAAAAGTTCCAGCTGCTGAAAATTTATAAGTTCCTGTAAGTGGCCAAGCTGAAAGAATATTTTATCATGAGGTCAGTGTAGGGGCTAAGAGGGGAGAGCAGGCAGAAAACAAGCCAAAGTTCTGCTAAAGCATTAAAAAAAAAAAATTATTATTTTTTTCCCTGATATTAGAGGACTTGTCTGCTGTCTAGGTGTGAAAAAAAATAAACTGGAAAAAATGGGGGTGAAGAAGGTTGCAGGGAGAATTATTTCAGCTATGGGACCTATTACCATCATGTATCATAGACTCAGTCCTGTGGTGTTTTAAGATGTTGTTTTCCTACAAGATGTGCTGCAGGTCAGCCAGAAATCTCTGGGTGGGATTCTTAATTTCCTAGGAATTACCTGGGGGCCCTGCTGGTCCCCTCTGTCCTTAAAAGTAATTTTCAGATTTTAAGACATCCCAGAGGAGGTCCACAATCATGTATCTGACACTTGCCTTTCTGTCATCCTGCTTGCAGCCTTGCCTCCTCCTACAAATCTGCTGATGTTTTCCTTTAGGTTTCAGCCCCCATCCCAGCCACTATGCTATAATCAGATTCTGTTCCAAACCCTTGTGTCCCCCACATTGCGTGGTCTCTCAGTGCTGTAATTGTTGCATTTCTGTGTTTCTTTTCCTTCCTCCTTTAATGGTTGGGCCTGAGTCAAACCATCACCTAATGGATCCAAACACAGATCATTCCCACTATTAAATTCCATTAGATATAAAGAAGTGCATGATGCCCGAGTCCCTTCAGTGCTGCTGAGGAGCGACGCTGCACACGCGTGAGGACTGTGATGTTAGAGAAACACGGTGGTGCAGCTTCTCTGCTGACCTAGAGACCATCTCTGGTGCTGCCTCTTTTTTGTCGCAGTGAAACAAGAGGGCTGTGTGCGTGCTGGGAGGCAGGCTCCAAGAGAATGCCAGGTGTGTGTGACTCATAACACTCAGCAGCAGGGAGCTGTGCAGATGAATATATTTTGCTTTCTCTTCCCCACCCCCTTGTGCTGCTGCACTGAAATCAGATTTTCCTACCATATGATGCAGAATCTTGGTGTTGGATGGTTTTTCTGTTGTTTGCGGTAGAACATCTCCTGTCAGCTGAGCTGCTGTGGACTGAAATAACCCAACTCCATTGTGGTCATTTTCCCTGAAAAGTCACCCTGCATCATGCTCCCAGGGATGGCAGGGAGGGGGGCAGCGGGGGCAGGAGCTGGACTTGTCCCCTAATAATACTAACTTTGCCACAGGCTGGTGCTCTGCTTTTTGCAGCCTTTATCCGCTGGAATGCCAGCTGTCCTGCAAAAGCCATTTTTACTGCAGCTCCTCATGTCACCAGCTCACGAAACACATATATCCTGGCTATAAATACCCATGTAAATGAGAGCTTTATTGCTTGCTGCCCTTGCTCACCGTTAATGAGCTGCTGGTCCTGTTGCCACTGCTGACTCCCTGCTGAGCCAAACCCTGCTGCTGTTGCCTTCCTCCTTTCTCTGTAACTTAGCCCATGGACAGCAGTGCTGTCTGGGAGACATGGCATGGTAGGTCTAGTGTGGCAGCAGTTCGCTTCTCTGTCTGTTGTATTGCATTTCTCTGATGCCCTGCTACGTTGGCTGACAGATTTTGAGTTCCCCTCTCTCTCACTCAGCTTTTAGCTCACAAAAAAAAAAAAATCCCTGTTTTCCTAGGCAGGCCCTGAGCTCTGTATCTTGTCCTTTCCTTACTGACACGGTGTCTCCAAGTCACAGAGCCACCTAATCCTGCACGATGCAAAAGTCCAAATGCAAAGAGCATCAGAGTTGTGAGGTAAAAAATGTGGGAAATGCCAGGTCCTGTATAATTATAACTTGGCTGTTAAATGTTATTAGGTTACATTATTGTGTATCATACTTTCCATGTGAGCCCTGCCTTGTGCACTGGGTGGGGTGGCACCCTGTGGGCAGCATTTCTTCCCATCCTATGGTATTTGACTGCTGCCCTGTTACAAGCAGGTGGTTTGTACTAACCCAGTCTTGAGAACAAGTCATAGGTTTCCACAGGGACTTGGAGACAGCTACTGTTGTGGTATTGAACCCTTCAAATGTGTTTTCCATCGCAGTTTCCCTGGGATGAAAGTTTGGCATTGTCGCTGTTTCACAGATAAGGGAATTGAAGCAGTGTATTGCAAAGTCCATAACAGGTGCCCCCTGGTTTTGGGTGCTCCAAGCCAAGGTTTGACATGTCAGAATACCTTAGTGTTCTTCTAGGACTGGAGAACTGAAGTAAGCTGTTATGCTAATCAGGAGATTAATTTTTTCCCTAACTCAGTTCTTGAAAATTATTATGTGTTTTTACTGGTGTTTAAGTAATTCAACCCATGACACCTTGCATGGAAAACTTTGGCCCACAGAGTGTTAAGTTGGCAGTACTTTTGTAATGGAAAGTGTTAGGCAGAGTTAGCTGTAGGTGTCACTGGTAGCTAGATTTCTCTGTTAGTCACTGTCCTTCACATGCTATTTCAGTGTCTTTTGCCTGTTTGCAAATGCTGTACGTTGTGAAATAGAGAAAAGACTATAAGGCTGTAGTATTTATAATAGAAAACAGAAGTTGGAAGATATGAGCAACACAGAGCTGCTAGAAAGCTTTATTAGGTGGCGTTTAGCCCAGAAAGGAAGAACATTCATGCTGCAGGCTCCTAGGAGCTGGGATTTATGATTGGTCAGGCTATGATGAGTTCAGGGTAGCACTAAGTTGTTCCACTGTAAGGAACAGTTTTCCTCAATGATTTTAATGTAATTACCTCCCCAGTGCTGTTACCCAGTTCTCACTGTGCTTCCAGAAAATATTGCCTCCTGGAAGCAGTAGGCAGTAATACCCTTCCTCCCAGTTTCAAGCTGCAGAAAGTTTCCCTCATCACTGACAAACCTGTTTCCTCTCTCTGTACATTTCAGATATGTGCCATCATTGGAGGAACATTTACAGTAGCTGGGATCCTTGACTCCTGCATTTTCACAGCATCAGAGGCCTGGAAGAAGATCCAGCTGGGGAAAATGCAGTAGCAGTGAAACTCTACCCTAGTCTCCAAGGACAGGAGCAAAGATTGAGACCTATTTTTGTCTTTATTTTCTATTTGATTGAATCAGTAAGTTTTTCTCTAATCAGGCTGTTCTCAGTGAAGATGTCTTCAACAAATCAAAGAAATCTCCATGCATTTCAGAGCTCTGAGAGTGAAAATTCAGTGGAAGTAGGGCATGGATTTCAATTCTCTCCCCCCAGGAAGAGAGGTTGGAATGCCATCTATGAAATACACTGTCAGGTCTAAGTAAGGATGACAGTCTGTTCTCTTGAAAGGTTCCTATGGCAGTACACAAACTAGGTAGTAGATTGCAAAGAGTTGAGGTGTATTGTGGCACTTTTTTGGAATTCTGTTGTATTTGCATGATTAGACAATCGACTTTTGTATAAGGCAAAAATTATACATTAGGAAGAAATTCCACCTGTGGTGCCAAAAAGGTGATGTATCTGTTGGGGAGGAATGGAAAGTGTTAGTCCCGGTAGCAAACTTGAGAGACAGAAGGCAGAAATAACATCAAGAAGTATTTTGTGCTTGTATTGAAAGCTCTTTTGTTCAGATATGACCTTTCTAATGAAATGAGCAAACAAGAAGAGAAAGCCTTCCCCCAGTTACCTTTCCTGGGTAATGTGTGACCCAGGCAGCAGAGGGCCTTTCTTTTACTCTGGATGTAAAAGTAGTTTCATTTCTTCCCAGAAACTGAATATCCAGTCTTGTGTTTACAGGTGGCATGAAGTAAAAACCAAACTGAGCAACATGGTTTTATGTGGCCTTTGCTTGGAAAGGGAATGGTTGTCTTTACAGCATTAGCTTTTATTCTTTCATATGTTTTTTAAACACAGACCACCCAGCAGTAGTTTGGATTCTGTACTTCTGCTTTGTTATTGTTGTTGTTATTTTGAAAAGGGGTTGTATATTCTACATGTTCAGAAAAATGGTGCAGTCTTCTGGGTGGGTGATGAGCACAGTTTACTGTCTTGCTTTGTGTGTGTATCGAATACACCTGTCAAACACAGGAAAGTCTGTTTTTTCAGGTTTTAAGGTGCCTCCCTTTTCCTTTAAAATTCAGTCGAGCGTCTTTTCTGAGCCCTAAACTGACACTGTTCACCCACAGGTACAGCAGTAGCAGGGCAGGGATTCCCACAAGCTGGTCCCTGATGGTAATTGTTTTGTTGTATTCCTTAAAAAGTACCTGAGCGTCCATGCCTATTCATTCAAGCGTGGTCTTCTGGGGCCTCCAATAAATGGAGGTGTGAGGGGAAAACTACTGCCAGGTGTGGCTTGCATTAATGGTAGACATGAGTTCACTAAAATTAGACCAGTACCCACCAGTGCATTTTCCATAGCCTCCTAAACATTCCTTGAGTAGTAACAGTCTCTGCATGCTTTGTAAATGTCAGAGCTGAGGATATACAAATGTTAAGTGTTCCAGGATGGATCAAAATCATAAAATAAAAATATTTTAACTATGAATTCTAAGACAGGTGCAGGATTTCCCTTGCGCAATATCTACTGCCCACGGCCCTTTCCTGGAGGCAAAAGTATCCAAACACGATGCTGTAATAGTATGAATCTTTGAATATTCAGTGTTAATAAAGTCAGATACATTTCAAAAGTATTCCTAATATGTGTCTGTTGAAATTATCTCATTGCTTTGGAAGTAGGGAAGGTAGCCAGTTTTATCCCCATGCCAAAAGGCAGCAGCCACCCTTCCATTGCCATCCTCTGCCCTATAATGACTTTGGATAAATTACAGCATTGGAATTTTTTCCCTGTTCTTGTTATGGACTGATTGCTATTACCTTAGGTGTCAACTGGATTGTCTAACTTCCTGTATCTGTTAATGTACGGATAGATTTTATACCTTTTTTTTTTTTTTTTTTTTTGCATTTACAAAAATCCAACTGAAAATGAGCTGCTTGTCTTCATTCCTCTGCGTGCGCCCGCGAGCGGTACCTGCTGCTTGGCAGCTGCCCGGGGGAGCTGGGATTTTCCATTGCAATCGCTCCTCTTCCTGGCTGAAGGATTTCCTCTAATCCACTGTGGCCAGCTGAAGCTTACAGCAAAAATGTCCTACTTTTTCCTCGTGAATTTGTTGAGTCTTTACTCACAGCTTATGAACCCAGTGGGTCCCAAGGACGTAACTGTCCGTGTCTTAGCGGTGCTTCCTGCTCCTGAGCTGTGTGAGAGAAGGTCCTGGTGGCGCGGTGGGTTGTGCTGCTGGTTCTCGGAAACTTCTCCCCTGTTTCTCCAACACAAACAAGCAAAGCTGGTTGCAGATTTGCTGTGTCCCATGGTGTGTTACTTCTGCCCTTCTCCCCATCCTCTGTCTGAATTAAATGCTGCCTTCTGAGCAGCCCAGGCCAGTTCTCTAAACCAGACCAGTGAAATTATTTGGCTGTTGTTGGAAATAACAGATGCATGTTTGAGTGTGCCTGCTTTCTCTGCCAAAAATGTCTACTGCAATAACCTGATAAATGACTGTTGTGGTTTTTTTTTTCCTTTTTGCTAGATGTGGAAACCAAATTGTACTCAAGTTCTGGCAAAACTCTGCCAAAGCAGCAGCCCACACCTTAGTTCTCTAAACCAGGTCTAAGCCTGTGAGTGCTGGCAAGCCAAGGCCACCTTCTGGGTCTGCTGTGAGGTGTGATGAGCTTGTCCTGCAGACAGGGCTGGCTTGCATCGTGTAATGATGCTGCACCCTGTGTTGACAGAAAAACCTCCTCATCTCTCCAAATGTGAAAGCGTGGTAGTTACTCCAGAGCAGTCCTGCCCTGTGTGTCTGTCTCATTGGATTTCACATTTCAAACTCTTTCTAGAGACAAGATGAGCTTAGTTATGCTTTTATACATCAATGTGAACAAAAATCCTTTCAGGCCAGAGTGGAAGGAAAAACACTGATCACAGTTGTTCGTTCATATTCCTGCCCCTGCTCTTTCAAGTCAGTATTTTTACAGAAGTATTTGTGGTTTTCCAAGACAGACATCCCTGTAGGAAGTAAAATACTTGAACTTGTATATATTCCAGTTTAAATAAGTCCCTCTACAGCTACACTCCATCATATGGTGAGAGCTTGTGACCTAGGATGCTTTGGAAAGGTGAAGATAAAATTTTTACCTTTAGGAAAAGCTGTGCTTAGATATATTCTAGGCAGTATGTGGACTGTAAAAGGTTACTTTTTAATTAGAAAAATGGAAATGGGGTAAGAAAAAAATGAAAGATGTGTTTGTGAATGATCTAATTTATCAAATAATTGCATTTGACTACTGTAAAATGTGAAGTTTGCAGTGTTGATGGTAACGTCTGTAGTTAATTTCTAAATATTTCTCATTTAAAGTTTATTTGTGTGATACACAAACTGTTGGGCTAAAAATGGCTGCTATGTGTATCTGCTTTAGAATAGTCATTTGAAGTTTCAGATTAAATATATCAATGAGGTATTTCTCCATAGTCCTTGGAAGAAGGGAAAGAGGGACAGTGAAGGGAGGATGTGGTCCTGTAGTGTGTTTTGCCAAAGGACAAGGCTTTTGCATTTTCACATTGGAGATTATTAAGGAGTTCTGGCATTTCCCGTTTAATTTGCAACCTTATGTTAAGAAAATATTAGCCTTTTTAGTTCTGTAATTAGAAATAAAACTCTTGTGTGTTTGGATTGGCTTCTTGTTGCACTACTATTGCAAAATCAGTCTAAAAGGGCTTTTTTTTTTCCTTTTGTTTTTAATTATTATTTCAGTGAACTAAGCATTATCACACAATGAAATCACTGTAAGCCAGGTCACCGTGTGGAAAGTTAACACGAGGCTCTTTTGTAATCAGCATTGAGTCATGTCTGGACATTCAGTGCCTGGTTTTGAACAGTACCAAGTGTCCCAACCTCCCTTTTCTTAAAATGTGAGGTGAGTGCACTGTGCTTGGAACTTGCTGGGCTTGGCTTTAGTCACTGTGCCACTTGGTATATAAAATAGTGCAGTTTTTGTTCCCCCCTCCCCTCTTTAATTTCCTTTTGTCCTTGCTTCATGGAGTATTTAGAAATAAATGTCTGAGGTAATGGTTGAAGACTAAATAGTAAAGGGTTACAACACAAGGAATTTAGGCACTGTATGTCTGCACCATGTTAAGAAAGCAATTTCTTGTAAGTTCTGGTGTTGCTTACTGACGTTGGTGTCTGCTGTGCATCATCTTCCTGAAGGAACAGAGCCTACCTGCTTCCAGTTAACGTCAAGGACTGATTGGAACTCAGATGTCCAGAAGCAATAGGAAGGTGGTGAATATTCCTTTCTCTGTGTAAAAGATGAGGAAAAGCACTGGGAAAGACATTTGTCCAACTCAGCCTGCTGCAACTCAACAGTCCTTAAACTTTTCCAGCCTGTCTTTGTAAACCAAAACCCAACCAACCCTCTCTACTGTTTCTCACCCGAGCACTGGGTTCATTTCTACCAACAGCACATTCTGCCATAAATAATTTGCTCTGAGAATAAAAACATGCACCAAATCTACCTGAAATGCAAGGAGTTTGTGCAGGTAAGTTAGTTTATGGAGGTGGAGATGTGGGGTGACAGTGTGCACAGGAGCAGGGTCTGTGACTGACGGACACGGGGTGAGGTGAAAGGAAAAGTAAAAGGAAGTGAAAGGAAAGTAGCTGGAGGGTTTTCTTCTCATCCACCTTCGAGGCTGGAATGGGAGAGATGCAGCTGCTGCTCAATAGCTCTGACTTTGGGCACGGTCAGAGGGGGGGATGCAGGAACAGATGCAGGGAAGCCCGGGTAGGTGTTGGGTGGAGGATTGCCCGAGGGAGAACCGGGAGGGGATTACCGGGGGGATGATGTCTGGATGGTTCCTGGGAGGTGCCTGGGTGGGTAGGGGGGATGGGTGCCCAGGGGGTGATGCCCGGGGATGATGCCCGGTGGGTCCCGGGGGGTGATGCCCGGGGGGTGATGCCCGGGGTACCCGGGGGGTCCCGGGCGCCGGTGCAGCCGTGGCCTCCGGCCGCCAGGGGGCGCAGGTGTGCCCAGCTCCGCGCAGGGTCTCGCGAGCTCCCGGGGCCGCCTGGGGAAGCGGAAGCGCGTCGCCTTCCTCTTTCCGGGGACCGTCGCGGCGGCAGCAGCGGGGTAAGGGCGGCGGGGCCCGGCCTGTCGTTATCCGCCGCCATCCTGCGCGGCCTGGTCCGGCGCTCTCCCCCGTGGGCCGCGGCGCGGAGGGGCGTCCGCGGCGGACCCGGCGGGGCTTGTTCGATGAAGCGGGAAGGGGCCCGGGCGCTCCCGGAGCGCTGGGGCGGCCCGGGCGCTGTTGGCGCGGGAGGGCTCTGCTCGCTGCCTGCGGCGGGTGTGCCGGGGGCCCGGCGGACAGGCCGGTGGGAGTGCCCGGGCCTGGAGCCTGGCTGCAGGGGTGTCCGGTGGGGCAGGTCTGGGGTGCTGCTTGGGGGCCGTGGGGAGCTCGGGCCCCAGATAAAGCTCACGGTTCTTTGCTCTGGTGGCCGGTGTTGTGTTGTTCGGTTCGCGCAGCCCGGGCGGAGTGTGGTGTCTGCCCTGCTGTGCAGGAGCTGCGAGTCCGCAGTACTTGGAAGTGTTGGAGTTGAGCTAAAGTGTTACTTAAGGGGCCTGCCTGTGTCAGTCAGGATGAACTGTGCCAGGACAGGCACTCCTGTAGTGCAGTTGTTAAATCAAGGGAGTGCCAAAGGTGTCTTGGGTTTACAAATCCCTTAACTGGTGTTGTGATTTATTGGTGATACCTGGGTGGTGTGAATCCCCTGCCTCTGCAAGTCCAGAACATGCCTTATTTTTATAAACGGAGGTGGTGTGTGCTGCAGTGCAAAATCCAGACTAGTCAGTTGTCTTGGCTTGTAGCAACAGCAAACTTTGGGTCAGAAAGAATGGTCTGAAGTGTGTGTGGCACACCTGTCAGTCATTGCCCATCGGGGAAGAGGCTTAAACCTTGACTGAAGCCCAGTTTGTGAGGGCACACGAGCTGGGGCTGACGTGTAGAGCAGCTGATGCTGCTTCCTCATCAGGAGAGGGAAAAGCACTGTGCGCGAGGGCTGAAGGCATCTCTCAAAACCGTGGTTTCTCTTGGTGCAGCCAAGATGAAGTTCAACCCATTTGTGACCTCAGACCGCAGCAAGAACCGCAAGCGACACTTCAACGCCCCCTCTCACATCCGCAGGAAGATCATGTCCTCCCCCCTCTCCAAGGAGCTGCGGCAGAAGTACAACGTGCGCTCCATGCCCATCCGCAAGGACGACGAGGTCCAGGTACCTGCTCTGCTGCTCCTCTTAGTGCTTCTGTCACACGGGAGCTCTTTGTCGTGGTGATCACGTGTAGGCTGTGCAGAAGGGAAGGGCTTGACAAATCCAGATCGATGTCGGGGCTTTGCCACGAGTCTAGAAGAAATAATAATGCAAGACACACAGTCACAGGTTTGCTTGTTGAGTGTTTCTTGAGATCATGTCACTGGGGAGGAAAATACAAGGAACACAAATGTGCTGGCAGCTTCCCTGCACTTTAGTTCCCTGCATTGATGATCACAATGGATTAAAGGCTTTTAACAATAAAGCACAAAACAAAGGAATGTTTCTCTTCTTTTTTTGTAGACTCTGTGCTACCCGTGATATATGAAAGATCACTTTAGAAATTTATCCAAGTTAAGTGGCTGTTTTATTTAAACTGAAATGATAGTTAAAAAAGAGAAATACTAAAAACTGTTGAAGTTAACCATTACCTTTTGGGTTGAAAAGATACACAGTTCCTTCATGAGGGTTTGCTGCAGAGAAAAATAGGGAAAAGGGCAGTTCTGATCCATTATGTTTTCCATTTCAGTGACTGCTGAAGTTGTCCAGTGGTTGATGTCTTTGTAGCACGTGTATACAGAGAGCAGAGTTGGAATTCCAATGTGGGTGGTTCTGTCTTTCTGTTGGGATAATTGGGTAGTGTTTCTTAGGGTCTGCTAAATGTTTAAGGATGGCTTGGAAGTAAGGGACACGTCGTGTATTCTTACGTTTGTCTTCAGGTTGTCCGTGGACACTACAAAGGGCAGCAGATTGGCAAGGTGGTCCAGGTGTACAGAAAAAAATACGTCATCTACATTGAGCGTGTGCAGCGTGAGAAGGCAAATGGCACAACTGTCCACGTGGGGATCCACCCCAGCAAGGTACAGTGGGTACTGAGGTCTGAAATGCACGAGGAGATCTTGTTGTTGGCATGTGAAGAACCTGCTGCTGGCATGAGCAGAACCTTGTTATGGTGCATGGAGCAATGGGTTGAGATACTACAGCATTGGGGGCATCATAAGGAAATGTTTTGGTGTCATGATAGCAGAGAAGTGACAGCTGGAAACAAGAACTCCTCAAGGAGTTCTTAAGCCCTCAAGGGCTTATTTGGTGGAGAGGCTGGTAGAGACTTTGGAGTCTTGCTAAAACACTTTTTAAGAGGTTGGTGGTTTTAAGATTTTTCAAACAAAATAGATTATCTAGAAGAGTTCTTCACCTTAGCTGTGTGCCATTTCACTGATTGGGGAGGTGTTAGTGTTTGGATAGATGTTCAGAATCGTGGTTTGCTGTTGTGGATTACTGTGAACTCACTTTGTCTGCAGCTCATTTTAGTGTGAAGTTACTTACAGTGTTTTGAGTTTGTGAAAACCAGGCGAAGCCTGTTTAGATCATAAGAGGAAAACATTTCAAACTAAACAGAACAACTAGGCAAAACCTGGTTTGAAGCAGATTAAATTAGTCTTGTCAGCCTTGCCATGTGGGCACATAGGCCAAAGTGTTGGTGGAAGAAATCCAGTTGTGACAAGTTTTCTGATCTAAATGGTTGGTATGTTCAGCACATGGAGAGCAGAATTATTCCAAAACAACCTAACGACTTGTGTGTAGTAATAACATTGGAGGGACAAGGTGACATTGGGATGGAAGCAGCTCACCTAGTACTTGTGTGGTAAAAAGCAGTGGAAGAACCTGAAGTTTGTGCTGGTCCTTCTGTCAAAGTTTTCTCTGGTTGTGAATCAGACCTTGATCAAGTTTTGTGCAAAGATTCTGGAGATAAATGCAAAAAGGACAGAAAAATGTTGTGTTTGTTCCAAACTTGCAGTGGGAGGGGAACAGTTTCTTCCTCTGTTAGGTAAAGAGGTAGGAAATAGTTACAGTTAAGAGAGACTGAATGCACAATGGAACTGAACAGGAGTGTGCAGCCTGCAGTAGCCTGTATGTTTTTTCTAGGATTGGGTTGTGTTACTTATGTTTTTGAAGTACTCCTTTCAGTAATATCAAAGCATTTATGTATTTCTTTGTCAGTTTGGGGGGCATGAAGAGCACTGGAGGCTGCTTATGAGCTGAAAAATCAGAGCTTTGGTTTGCTGCTGCACTTTTAGAAAGCTCCATTAAAGCTCTGGTAGCAAATGGTGTGTGCAGATTGATGATCTTTTGGTGTCTATGTTGGTAGCACTGATAACTGCCTGGCCCTTGGCTGCTGTTCAACAGCAGATGAGTTTTTGAAGTGTCTTCATGTAAGTCATGATGATGCATGAACTTCTACTGTTACCTGTAGTTTGGCCAGGTGTCTTGGCTGTTCCAGACAGTACAGCAGTGTTATGGTACTGGCCAGCAGCAGTACGAACACCCAGTGTTCCAAAGTTTAGGTAGCATTGCTTAAAGCATGGAGAAGTTTAAATAATGATCCATTAACTTTTGTGATGGTGGGAGGAAGATTCAGCTGTGTGCTGTGTTTTAGATGTAGTATCCATCACGTTTGGGCGGCATGATGGAAATCAGATTTACTTCAAAGTAATTATTAAGTAGATGAAGAGCAATTTGGCTGTTTTGTTTGTCCAAATATGGCTGTGGATTGAAAAATCTGCCAGTATGTTCTGATCCCTGCATGTACCTGCAAAAAATAACATAGCTCAGTGTTGTGAAGTGCAGAAGGCACTCGAGTGCCTCTGACCTGCTCAGGTTGGACATTTTGTGGAAGTAAATCTTGGGTGAGTTGGTGCTGTCTTGTCAGC
Source organism: Apus apus (assembly GCF_020740795.1). Lineage (NCBI taxonomy): Eukaryota > Metazoa > Chordata > Aves > Apodiformes > Apodidae > Apus > Apus apus. The sequence goes on along the minus strand of NC_067294.1, from coordinate 10,190,096 downwards.
TTTGATCTTCCTGGGCCGTGTGATGTTGCCTCAGACCCACCAGACTCAATTCCCTGTCCTTCCCTAGGTGGTGATCACCAGGCTAAAGCTGGACAAAGACCGCAAGAAGATCCTGGAGCGTAAAGCCAAGTCTCGCCAGGTTGGCAAGGAGAAGGGCAAGTACAAGGAAGAAACGATTGAGAAGATGCAGGAGTAGATGGTTTTCTCTTTGTTACAATTAAAGAACTGCTAAAATTAAACCTCTTGTGGTGTCTTCTGCTTTAGGAAGTCTTGATGCACCATGTGCCTGGTTAAAGGGTCGTTCTCATGTCTTGATGTTGGCCATGTGAAAATTACTTCCACTAAATTAAAAAAGCTTTTGGTACCTTTTTATTATTTCTGAGAGAACTAAAGACTTTTTCCTCCTAAGGAGTTTTTTCAACCAACACTAGAAAGAACAGTGCATCCATGACCATTGTACTTCTCTCTTCCACGGGTCTTTAACAGTTACTTCGCTGGCTCCACGGTTTTAGATGAACATGTTAATTCTTACACATTCAATATAATTAACTTATTTGTATTGGACAGAAAGGGGTGACACCGGAGAGGTTCTCTTGAATTTACTGGCTCATTAATGGGCCTATAGGGAAAGAAACCGCAGCGCAGCCACCGAGCTGCAGCGCTCCCGCCTCTCCTTCCTCCTGGCTCTTTGACGAGCTCCCCGGCAGCCGGTCCCTCCGCCCCGGGCCCTGGGCGAGCCCTTCCGCCCGCCGGGAGCCCGCCCACCTCTTACGTGTCGGGCGCTGATTGGCGGTGCCGCTGTGGGCGGGGCGTAGCGGCAGGAAGGGGCGGGGCTCGGGAGGCGCCGCGCCGGTCGGCCCGAGCCGCTCCCGCCGCCGCGGCCATGGCGTACGGTGGCCTGGCGGTGCCGATCATCGTCATGAGCGTTTTCTGGGGGGTGGTCGGCGGCGTCCTGCCGTGGCTCGTGCCGAAGGGGCCCAACCGCGGGTGAGTGAGCGCCGGGAGGCCGGGGCCGCGCGGAGGGGGCGGCGGGCCCCTTCCCTTCCCCTCGGGCACCGGGGGCTGTGTGAGGGCCCCGCGGCGGGGGCGGGCCCGGCGCCCCGAGGCTGCGGCCTGGCCCGGGCTCACCGCGCCCTTGCGGGCCCGCCGGGCAGCAGCGGCCTTGCGGCTCCGGCTCCCTCCAGTTCCTCTTCCCGCCGTCGTCCAGGCCCGGCGCCGCCGCGGTTCCCTGCAGCGCCGTGTCCGCCGGGCCCGGGGCCGCCTCTGCCGCAGCGCCCGCGGCTCCGCGCCCGGTGCTGGCGCAGCGCGGGGACGGGCGGGCCCGGGCGCCGGTGCCAGCGGGAGCCGCCGGCGCTGGGAGGCCGGAGCGCGGGCCTGGGGGGGTTTCTGGGCGTGCGACTCGGGGCCGGAGCCGGGAGCGGTGTCTCCGTGCCTTAATAATCCGTCAGGCGCGTGAGTTTCCCCCCTTCCCCCCTCTAAATGTCTGCACACCCGGCGTCCTGTGGCAGGGAGGCCTGTTGTTCGGTCAGGGGGTGTTTGAGCAATAACTTCCTTTTTCTCTTCTTACTCCGTGTCTTCCAGCGCGCTCCACGGGCCTCTCGCGCTGGAGGGGCCTGAAGAAGCGGCTGGGGGGGGTGGTTGGTCCGTGCTGGGTGCGCGGGGGGCCTGGCAGCCCTGCTGTCCTGGCAGCCCTGCTGTCCTGGTAGCCCTGCTGTCCTGGCAGCCCTGCTGTCCTGGCAGCCCTGCTGTCCTGGCAGCCCTGCTGTCCTGGCAGCCCTGCTGTCCTGGCAGCCCTGCTGTCCTGGCAGCCCTGCTGTCCTGGCAGCCCTGCTGTCCTGGCAGCCCTGCTGTCCTGGCAGCCCTGCTGTCCTGGCAGCCCTGCTGTCCTGGCAGCCCTGCTGTCCTGGCAGCCCTGCTGTCCTGGTAGCCCTGCTGTCCTGGCAGCCCTGCTGCCCGGGACAGGCCTGGGGCACCGAGCAACGACGTGTTTTCTGCAGTGCTTCTAGCTGCTTGGATTCCAAAGTAGACAAGTTTTTGTCTCTGTCTTTTCCCTAGGAGATAATGACTACTTAATCTCTCTTCCTCTCTCTTGACACCCCCTCTGCTCCACAGGTACCATCTGGCTTTTCTCTTAGTTGTTCATCTAAACTCGGAGGAAATTTTCTCAAATTTTATTTAGCTCTGATATTTACTCCCTCAGTTTCAAACCTGAAATGTGTTTTGTGCCTGAAAATATGCCTGTCTCTAGAAATACCTTGGAAATGTGTCTTCCAGGCATGTCCTTTAAAGTATGTGGGATGTATGTGGATCAACAACAGATGTTCTCTTGTTGTTCCTAAACGTGATTGTTTAACAAATGTGAACACAAATGTGAACACAAATGTGCCATGTTCTGATTCTACAGCACATCTATAGTAACACCGTGTAGTTTGTTAACTTCTCATAATTAAAAACAAAACAAAACAAAAGCCAAATACACTTCTATCCAAAGCCTTTTCTGATTAGGATTGGTCCTTTTCTAACAAAAGAAGTCAATGCTATCTTTAATTGACTTAAGAATTCACATTGAGTAGGTTAAGACTCCCAATGACTCTGAGACTCCTTAGAAAGGAGGGATTGAAGATTAATTCAGGCTGCCTTAACTTTGTAGCATTCATTTGGAAGTTGACAAGGTACATATGTGTTGATAGATGAAAAATATTGAATGCTGACCATGTCACAGAAAGGTTGGAAGTTACTGACCCAACATGAGTTCTTGTTACTCAGTTGGAGGGGGAAGTACATGGAAGGAAATATCTTTTTATCATTAAAAATAAAAAGGAAAAAAGGAAAAAAAAACAAACCCAAACTACCTTGCTACTGAGTTCCATGTGCTGCCCTCACTGTTAAAAAAACCCCCTCATTTCTCCTATTTCAAAATCGTGTGTAAAGCTGCAGTTTTACCATGTTCAGTTTCAAGGGCTGCTTGGTTCTTTTCAGCTCAAGTGTGGTTTCTGTCAGTTTTCTTTCAGGAAGAAAAGAAAATCTTATCCTACAGATAATTTCAAATGGCTTTGAGATTTTGTTTTGTATTCAATTTGCAGAAGCTTCATTCATGATATAAAATGAAAAATGTATTTTCCTAGTGAAATTTTCTATAAACAGGATTTTGCAAATGGTGAAAATGTTTATTGCTTACTGTTAGGATTAGAACATCCAGCTTCAGTTTGCTACTTTGGTAGCAGTGACTGTGAAATGGAGCAAGGACACTGCATAAAATTTTGCTCCTCTTCAGAGTGGTTTTGGTTAAATCCAGCTGTTTATCTCTATGTGCCAGAGCTGTGTTCTTTTTCAGAGCCTTAGCTGTTGCCTCTGCAGCTTACTCAGCTGGAAGAAGTTAGAACACTCATGTTGAGTCACCTTCCATATGATCAAAATTGTTCTTGTTTGGTGGATTATTTTTTTTTCCTGTGTATCTGTGGTCAGTCACAACATGACACCTAATCAGCTGTTTCTGTCCTTCCTTTTGGCAGTGTTATCAACACAATGCTGGTGACTTGTGCTGTTTGCTGCTACCTGTTGTAAGTATAAACAATGTCTTGCCTCTTAATCAAGGTGCAGTTCTGATATAATAAAAAATTCTGTATAGCTTCAAGACATGTAGGAAGAAGCTTTCCAAGTCTGTCACAGATTTAAACACATGGTATTTTTGACAGCTCTTAGAATGTACTTTTAAAGACCTCCAGCCTGCTAAAGGAAACATTTTCCTGTTGGTGGATACTGAATTCAAACAAACCTGAGTTCCTGTTGCCCTCTGACACAGCACTGCTGGGTAGTGCTCTGCACTGACTCGATATTGCTCCTTTCCAGCTCACTGGCTGATTTGCTCACAAGTATAATGGCAGTTTGTCAAGTCTAGAATTTTTCTGATTCACAGTAGAGCAGTGAGTTTTTGCTCTTTTCAGTCTTCATGCCCTTACACTTATTTCCAAGGTGATACCCATGTCAGCCTACTCAAGAGTTTTGCTTTACTGAGTTTGGTTGAATATATTCTCAAAACGTTGGTTTTTTTCATAGATGATAATTTATTTTTTTTTGTGACAAACTTGTGATGCTTTGATATATTAAGACTTCCTTTTCAAATGCACAGTATGTGTTCAGGCTGCCATTTTTCTACAAGAGAATTGGTAGAAATAACAAAATGGCTTTCTCTTTTTTTCCTTTTTTTTTTTTTCCTACTGTAGAGACTGATCTTGTCAAAGAAAGTGCTATGCAGAAATGACTTTGAAAGGTGTTTGGGAAGAATTTGTTGCAGAGAGTAAATGAGTAAAAGTCTGGTTGGATCTTTAGGGTTAAGTTGTAATAAAATCACTGTTCAGAGTTCCACTTGAATCTGAGTAGTATTTTAACTTCCTTAAAGTGTTTAGCCATTATTTATGCTACTCCAAGGAGCTTGACATGAATACGCAAGAGAAATACATCTCTAATCTCAAGTTCTTTAGAACTGGCAGCCAAAAGCCATTTTATCAGTGTCAGCACCTTCCAGGAGGGGTCTGTTTGGTTCCACGTTGGGTTGGCCTGTGGCACAGGCTTACGCAGGTTTGATCTAGTTTAATAATGTGTGATTCAGGTTTTATACAGGTGAGGCCTATTTATTTTTTTTAGTGAGAGCATTTGACACTTTAAGACATCATCCTTCTGGATGTTTGTAACAGTACAGCAAACCTGGTTCTGTGTTTTGTATCTTTGGCAGTTTTTTTTAAAGTAGTTTTGCTGAGCAGGTGCAGAAACTTGAGAAGAGCTCTGTAGTGCCAACAACTTGAATTTGGGAATCTCAGTGCTATAAAGGCTTCTTTGCCTGCACATAAAGTAAAGTAGTAGCACAGTCTTGTGGTAGGTCCCAAGTGCTTGGCTAAGAAAGGACAACTGGATGCTCATTTTTATTAGGGTACAGTAAGTTGGGGGGAGAGGGAACGTGGTGGTTTGAGTTTTGTTTTAAGTTTAAAGTTCTCACCTTAAGTTCTTCCTACTCTATATTGGAACAGAAATAATGTCCTACTTCTCTAAAATCTTTAGAGCTTGGGGTTTCTTTTTTTATTGTTTGAAGAAGGACCATTTCCTTGAAGTTGGGGCCACATGGGATCTGCAGAATCCTCTGGTTTATGATGTGGAATGTATTTGTAGTGGAATTTCTGAAATTTGAACGCTCTGAGCTCTTCAAATGTACCGTGGTAGTTCCCTTAGTGAGATTTTTGTACTGAAACAGACTTATTATAAATGTAGTGTAATTAATGTAATTTATAATATGTTCTTGCACATCCAGTGAGAGGTTTCTTTCATAATCTTGTGAGCTGTAATTGGTTTTCTGTATTACCTTTGGTTTTCTCCAATTACATTTTGAAAAAAGAAAAGCAGCAAAATCTTTCTACGTTTTAGCCATCAGTAATTATATCCAGCCACATCATAAATTACTTAATTACTTCTCTAGTGTCTGCTTGCCAGAATACAACAAAAAGATTTTTCTCATCATGTTCCAAGATAGAACTTCCCTCCTCACACAGTCTTGTTTGGGGTTTTTTTTGTCTTTTTTTTTTTTTTTCTTTCCCTCTATGAATTCTGTATAGAATCATAGAAAGTGCCTCAAAGGATCATCTGGTCCAACCTTTCTTTCCTCTGTTTTATGCAAACATATGCAAGTTCTTGCTGTATCCTTTTTGGGGGTAAGCGTTTCAAAAATGACAGACCTTAATTTCAATGACATTCTTGAAGGAAGCCCAAAGGAGTGGTTTCTGAGGATTTTTTTATTGGATATGTTAGGGTTAAAATAGTTTGCTGTGTTGTTCCAGGTAGGGTATTCTTCATCTGTGTGTCCTTAGTAGGTGGCTGGTGCTGTTACCTACTTCTTTTTACAGTTGTTTAGAACTCTGCTAGAACTGCTTTCATACTGTTTTGAGTTACCAGTTGAAAACAGGAACAACCCCAAATTTCCTATCTTCAATAAACACCACTGGATTGACAAATTGATTTGCACCAAACTGAATTTGCACCAACTAAATTTAAAGCTGTTTCTTCTGTGTTTAGATTTAACAGTGATAATTTTGAATAACCCTTTTGATCATGTGGCGTTAATTTGCTTGTTCTATGCAAAACATTTGCCTGGGTAAGTGCGTAATTTGTGTACAGAAATTGTACCCAGCAGTCTTTTGGGGGAGAATACACAAGCCTGGGAAACCTGATAAAATACAAGGCCCAAGTATAAGGAGTTACTGCTGCAGAAATTACAGGTTACACCATGTTTGAAGGTACTGTCAAAAGTCTAAATCGATTCTGCTGGTTGCAAAGCAGTTCCTGAAACAGTTCTGTAATACTCTACTAACAGAGGACAAAATCCTTGAAAAATGGTATTATTTGCTACTGATTCTAAAAGGATTAAAATACGGTTGCTCAAATTGACATTTAAATGGAGATAGCAGGACCTTAATTTGTAATATGCAGCATAGACAGATGGCTGCTATGGTACAAAGACCTTTTAAAAAATCTTTCTGGTAGAACATAAGGGACTTTCATTTCCTTGCCTGAGCTGGGTAATTAACATTAGCTGTTGTAAGTGGTATCTTGCAAAATTTAAGGACCCGTGGGTGGCTCGAGTGCTGTACCTGATTTTAGTAACTCTAGAACATTACACACTGGATACAGAGGCTTGCTTTGTTTTGCTGAGTGCCACGTTTTGTTTTGTATTATCATGATAGTTTACTGTATAAAGTGGCATCGCTTAAGCAAAAAGTGGGAAAAGCTTTTTCATGGCTTTTCTTGGATTCAAGGGAGGTGTGGTGTTCAGTGCCTAACTGCTGCTTTAAATTACTAGGCCCTGGCAGAGCAGGGAGGAGGAACATACTATTGACCTGTAATGCCACTGTGGCTCAGAGCTTGGGTATCCAGCGTGGTCCCAAAAAATAGCTTTTGAAAGCAGCACAGTGCTTGCCTAAAGCATGGTTCTGCAGCTAGGACACGTCAATATTTTGAATGTGCTTCCAGCTCATTCAGTTCACAGCCATGCTGGGGCTGCACTCAGGAAGCATAGAGCAGTGAGGTATTTGTGCATAGAGTTCCTTCCTTCTGTACAGTGAGAAAGAGAATAATGTGCTTTAACAAGCTTTTACCGTTCCTACCCTCCTCCCACTTCTGTTAGTTCAGGATACCAAAGGCAGATGGTACAGTGCTCTGGCATCCCTTCTATCTGTCTTTTGTATCTGAGTTATTAACCCTTGCAAAATAAATTCTGTGGTATTTTTAGGAGTTGATTTGCTTTTCCCTTAAGTAAATTTAACATAATCATTAACGTGGTTTCAAAATTCATTGTTGTAATCGCTTTGGGTAGCACAGTGGAAGCACATCAACCTAAAGGTTATTGGTCCTTCTTGGTGGGGTCTTGCTGGTGTTTTAATTGCTTTGTGGAGCCTGCTGTACATTTCAAGGCTTGCATGACTGATAGACTGCTGCAGACTCAGCATGTCATTTTAACTAGAGTCTTACTTTGTGCAAAACTGAAAGGGGCATTGAGACTAAATATTTCTAAATTTTAAGAGGATTGACGTGTTTTCTTTAAGTCTGGCCCACATCTTTTGCCCCTGGCTGCTCTAGCCATTTTAGAGCCGACTTCGTTTGCTGGTCAGAGCATCAAGGTTTGTGTGGAATTTTCCATGACTGCCTAAGCACTCTGATACATTTGTGGCAGCTCCCGTTACAAAGCTGCTCTGCTTTTTCTCCTCCTTACAAAGCATTCTAGAAATAGCAGACAGATGAGCCGGTGTGTTCACTAAACGTGTTTATATAGTTAGTATTTAACATAGATTTAAATCCATAGAAGCACCTATTGCTTTTTCTGAATCTTGTAATATTTACAAAGCAAATATATCTTTTCACAGTGGAATATTTATTTCTGTTTAGCTTTCCTGGATATTTTCCACAAACTACATTCCTCTTGTTCTCCGTTCTGGCTATGGCTTCTGCAGTGTTAGTTTGTAAGCTGCTCTGGTGACAAGGCTGCTGTTGCTGGTGATCTGGGGTTTGTTGTCATGTTAAGTTTGTTGTTACGGGGCTTTAAATTTTTTTCTGCGTGTATATATTCCTGTACCATTGTACCCTTTGGCATCAGGTCCCTGTTTCTTGATCTCTGTGCTAGGTTTCAATTCACATTTGTTCAATCTCTGATAAAAAAGACATCGTATCCGCAAGGGGAGGTTGTCCTATACTGAAAATAGGAGCAAAGGAGAGTGTGTTTCTCAGAGGTTTTTTGTTTAAAGGATGCTTCAAAGGCACTGAGAAAAGGTCAGTCTCTCTTCTGTTTCTGTCTTCTGAGCCCACAAATACCCGAGTTTCATGTTTCAAAACACTTCCCTGTCAGAGGAAACATACAAGAGAAATGCGCTCAGATGGTTTTGTGCTGCTTTAAATCCAGGGGGACCGTTTATTGTTTCAGTTGCAGAATGATTCGGTACCAGATCTTCATTGCTGGAGTCTGGTCTTTCTGTATGAGCTTGAGTAAAATTTTTATTTGATACTTGACCTTCTGAAAATAATATTTTCTTCACTGGCAGTACTTGTGCTTTGGACAAGCCTTGCCATTATCATAAGCTTTGTCATTTGGCTGATGTTCTTTCTTTTTGGTTGGGGGGGGTTGTTTTGCAGTTGGCTGATTGCAATTCTGGCTCAACTCAACCCTCTCTTTGGGCCACAGTTAAGCAATGAAACAATCTGGTATCTCCAATATGACTGGCCTTAAGGATGCCTGTCCTCTGCTGCAATTTATTGACTAGGTGAGTATAATCAGATTTATTCATATATTTGGCATGGTAAAGCTTTAGGAGACATTGAAGAGTATTTTAAGCAGTATGTTCAGAAGGGCTAGCTTTTTTGCAGGAGAAATCTTACCTTTCTATAGGCTGCAACAAAATGTATTTTGGATGTTCATATTGACTGGATACCATTAAAAGCTTCAACAGAATGTTTGTAGTTATTTTTCTCTACTTTCATGTCATGTAGTGCTGTGTTCAGTAAGCAGGGGTTTGTAAGGAGAACAGAACATTTATTCTTCCTACAAAAAAAATAAGTAATTGGGCTGAGGTGTCTTAATATCTGGCATGAGTGGATTTCCTCATGTTTAACAGTTGTTAACCCTCTCTCCAAACCTACTACCTGCTGCTCTGATTTCCAGGGCAACATACAGTAGCCCTCATTCATCTGGAACATCAGACTGAGAAATGCAATTAGGATGTTTCTTTATCTCCTGTCAGCATTGAGTTTACAGATGAATGTTTAGTGTTGTGTTTTTTTTAATGATAGCCTGTGTGCTACTTCTAATCATAGGTGAGCCTGGTGGTTGCTATCTGGGTAGTACGGTTGGAATGCTGTTGTTGCAGTTCTTGGGTGTGGTTTCTGCCATGACCATCAAAAATACAAAGTCTTGTACTAAAACTACCGTGTTGAGTTCAGGTTTCTCTAGAACCAGTAGCATTTGGAGTTGAAGATTCAAATGGAGGATAGATGTGAAAAGAAGTAGCCGTGATTCTAGTTTTTTCTGCTGGCAAGGGAATGCCAGTTCAGTTAGTTCTGAACACACTTAGTTCTTTAGCTGTGGGTTTTTTTGCTAGGTTTAACTGCCCACCCCCTTGCTGTTACTACTTTAACTTCTGTTTACAGAAGTCCAATAGCAGCAGACAGATGACAATTGATGTTACAGCTCAGTTAAATGCTGTCTGTGAAGCATCCTGAACATTTACCCTGAAGCAAAGCTCCACTGCTTCAGAGCAGGCTTCATCTGAACGGTGGGGTTGTCAAGGCTGGCGTGTGTGTCTCTAGCTTTGCTTTATAAGCAGCAGGCAGAAGCTCAGGGTAGACTTGGCCCTGTTTAAAGCAGAAGCCTGTAATTATCTAAGTCAGCCAAGCTGAATTTCTTAGGTAGGTTTTCACTGCTCACGTGTCAACATACAATTAATTGGCTAAAACAGAGACCAGCATGTTTTGGTAAGGGCCATACAGGTCTTGAATCCCACAGGATAATTCAGTTGCCTGGGATCTGAAAATAAAATGTAGTTACCTGGATAAGTGGATGCCTTGCATGTAAAAAATTTGCCTTCCTTTTGACAAGTGGTCTGTGTGTTGTAACCAACAAGGACAAACTGGAGGTGAGATACAACTCTTGGTCTCTAGGAACTGCTAAAAGAATCAGGACTTTTCCTCTCCCAGTGGAGGATTTTCCAGAGAACTGGAGGCCAGTTTGTACCAAAGAAGAGGGAACTAATGCATTCTGGGGTGGCCAAAGAGTTTATGTGAGGAGCTGTCATTTAAAAACATATTAAAGGAGAATTTGAGACCTTCATAGTGTATGCTGCTGTGTTATATGGAGCAGTTTGGTTTAACCTTTATTATATTTGATTTCATCAGCTTAATTTGGGAATAAAATGAAGGTTCTTGTATTTGTGAAAAAGAATGCTTGAAAAAAGTAAAAGCTTAAAATCCTTCAATATCATAGAGAAATATTTTGTTCTTTCTTGCTACAAATGTGCTATTACAGGACATACTATTCTCCACAATCTTGTCTGAATTACTCTTGCAGAGTTGAGTGAGCTGAGCAGCAAGGAGGTGGCTGCCTTGATCAGGCTGCAGGGTCCTGTCCTCTGTGCTTTTGTGCCTTTGCACTCAGAGCTTCCTGTTAAGTTTCTCAGCAGGCAGAAGCTGTGAATTAGATTCCATCTGAAAGAGCTGGGATAGGTCTCTGACATTGCACAGAATCCTCTAAATCTAGCTACAGTTTCTTGTTTGACCACTTATTTTTGGCTTTAAAGTTGTGCTTCTCCACCACTCAGGGTGCATGTACTAAACGTTTTTCTGCTTCCCATTTATTTTTCAGTTGAGGTTTGGGTGGATTAGTATTGACAATGCAAAGAGAATGAAATAGTAACTCCCAGAGTAGAGAGATCCTTGTTGAAAACAGGGATAGTCTTAAGTCATTTTACTTGAGCAGGGGAGCAAGCTGAAAATGCAGAGGCTCCTGCAAAGAGCTTCCACACAGCTGGCTTGATTGACCTGTGCCAAATTAACAGAAGTTTGGTCTTTTTTTTTGGTCAGTATTCTCCAATTCAAGTGATGATGATGTATCAGATGACTTGTCTATACAATCAAGTTAATGGCTTGTAAGAACATGTAAACTTCTGTAAATAAGGGCTGTGGCCTCCTCTAAGCCATGTGATCTAACGCCACCTTTTCTCCTCAAACTTGTGAAGGTACAGTCTGTGTTCTTGGACCAGGAACTTCCTTCATACAAGTGCAAGAAGGGCTGTCCAGATCACTGGATACTGATAAAGCATTGAAAACTTTCTAATGAAATAGTTGTTCTACCAGTTTATAATGTAATAAAGCTACTTGAAGTAACTCCAGAAATTAAAAAAATGCTAAGAAAGCAAGAAAGTAGAAATTATTCTTGAAGCTTCATAAAGATTAATTATCTACAGTTCTTGACCATTTCTTGGTGCATTTGTGGAATGGAGATAGTTGTTGCTAACAACCAGGTCTTCAGTTAACAAATTTTCTCTGTGGAAAGGAATAATTAAGTTGCCTCTTGCTTTGCAGGTAAAGAAGATATTTCCTCCAGATGAAAAACTCCAGTGACCCAAAGATGCCCTTAATATAGTTTGTTGGATACCAAGTCTGCATTAATGCCTTAATCCTTCTATTGTGCTTTAAATGGCTTGTTCAGAGCCTTATGTTTTTTCCTACTCTACAGTTTATCACTGTGCCTAATACAATTTATACTCCTCTTTGATACTGTAATTTTTGCACTGTTAACTTCAGATGTGATGAAAATTTATAAAGTTTTAATGGGTCATAGCGTCAGCTTTCCTCTTCATTCTACTCATTCTATAGGAACACTGTATATACTTTACAGGTCTTACGTTGCCTGGTGCTGTGCTGTTCACCCCTGTCCTGTTAGCACTTGAAAAAAATTGATGCAATGAAACTGAACGCAGAGAGAAAAAACAGTGGTGCCACATGTGATGGCCTTTATATTTTAAAATTAGTTGTATTTTGGGGAAATTTCGTCTTAAATTTCTCATGCCTGGAAATAAAACTAATCCTCTGCTTTATATCAAATGTTCTTGTGCCATGTTTAACTGTCACGATGTGCTTTTCATCCGTTCTAGTCAGACAGCAGTTAGCCAGAGTTGAGCTGAGGAAGCTTAGATGATGTGGATAAACTGTAGTGAAGTCACACAGTGTGATGAGGGCACTTTCTGCCTGTATTGGGACCTCTCGGGCAATTCTAAAATAGGACAAAAGTTTGGAGTCCAGCAGTGCTGAAAGGTCTGCAAGAAGAGGTGACTGCTTAGCTCAAGAGCCTCTTCTCCATAAACTTCCCACTGTCTGGTACTAGAGGGACTTAGTAGCGGAGGTAACATGACTAGTTTTAAATAAGAATAAGTACTAATTTTGATAGGAGATTGATTTACTCCCTGGCCTTTTAGGAGGATGATACATATATAGCAACAAGCAATTTGAATTGGACAAAAGGCACAGCAATTGTTTTATACTGACTTGGTGCTTGCACATGGAATTGCAGACCTGATAAAATGTGTGGCAGTGAAGGCCGCGGATGAAAGATTGCTGAGGCTCCTCAATGTCAGCTGAGTCTGCAGGGTTGGGAATGAGTTTACTCAGTCATTTGCTAAGGAATAACTTCAAGGGATATAAATCCTGCCATGTGCACACCTTCACGTGTGCTTTCTTACTTCCTTACATCCTGTCCAGATAAATTGCAGTTGTTTCTTACAGTCTTTTACTGTCTTGCACAAGGACATACTGGTGTGGTTTATTGCTTTTCCTTTCAGGTAGCTCTGTGACTTGTTCAGTGGGGCAGTACTCATTACTGTGCAGGAAATTCTGAGATCCTGACAAAGTTCTGTAGCTTGAAGTGATGAAAAACTGGACAGCATTAACTGCCAAAGAAACAAGAGCACGTCCACTCTTACCAGTGAGCATAGGGACAGTTGGGACTGCAGCAGTGGGTTGCTTCCAGGTAACCTGCTACTAGCTGCCTTTGAGCAAGTGAGAAGTCGTGCACATAGTATGTGGCAAGGAATTCCCAAGAAAATTGGACACCAAATGATCTTCTAAAACCTCAGGTTGGTGTTTGGTTGTGTTTTTTAAAGGTGTGGAGGATAAAACACATTGACATCATATGGGGATGGGAGGAGAAATGTTTCAAGATACTGAGAGTTTTGAATATGTAACAGTTTTGAAGGATGTTGACCTGCTTCTCATGTTTACCCTAAAGTGAGACATCAAAAAGAAAACATCCAGCAACAAATGGTGCTACTGGTATGTTGGTATTACTGGTATGTTGGTATTACCACTTTCTTGAACAAGCTTTCTGGTTTAGGTTGTAAGCTGTCACTCATGGGAGAAGTAAAAAAGAATTCACATGGCACGTTTCACTGCTGGTGGATGCAATCAAAGAGTGGTTCAAAGGCTGGACAAGCACGCCATGGTGGAGTTTTTATTTAGGTGCTTTACAGATAAAGAAATTTCCCTCGGTTAATATTCCCTCTGAAACAGCAGCCAGTAGCATGAGTGAAGAAGTTGAAAAAAAAAATCATGTTTTGTTTCTGTTCTGCTGAATGTTGTGTGACCTACTGTCTGCATCGTGATTGTGGAATGGTCTGCTCCATGTGTGCCAGGAATTAACACTGAGACAGTTAATTTCTGGTTTTGCAGGAAAGGGGAGCAGACAGATCCAGCTGCTGGTGTTTAACAAACAATGCAGGTATCAAAGCCTCCCACAGTGTCCCCTTGCTTTGTGGCAACAGAAGAGAATGCAAAATGTTAACCTATAGATGAAGGGAGGTTGCTGGGGCTTGAAATAGCAGGGGAGCCAGGGTCTGCTGAGGAGCGATCTGGTCTGCAGAGGTGAGGTGGCATTTTGGGGGAAGGTAAAAAGTTAGATTAAGGAAACCAACTGGATTCGTACTGTTCAGGGAATTACAGCAACTGCATCTGTGCCCCTCCTGGGAGGTTATGAAGAGTTTATGGAAGTTTGCTTTTCCTCTACGGAAAATCACGGAAGCGTTTTAGTCACGGGAAGGGCTTTAAGTTACGTGCCACAGGTGGGGTCTGGCCCGTTTTCCAGAATCACATTACGTGGGGCAAAAAAAGGTTTAATTTGTATCGACAGGCATGATGGGTTTTAGGTACAGCACACAGAACTTCTATTACCACAGCGGGGTGAAACGCAAATTGTCTAGAACAGTAGAAGAAACGTTCTTTACAAAGATTAAGAAGGGCTGGGCCTTTTTATTTTCTTAAGTCATTTCTCCAGTTGTCTCCGGGTGATGGAGGCCAACCAACCCCCGTCCGGGGGGGGGGGGGCTGCAGAGAGCGGCAGAACCACAGCAGGGCGTGGGATGGACCCACACCCCGGCCCCGCGGACTGAGGCGGCCCTCGCCGCGCCCTGCCTTAAATACCCGCCGCGCGCCTCTCCGCCGTCACGTGCCGGGGGAGGCCCCCGCCTGGGCGGCGCCTCATTGGCCGGCGGGGCGGCGGCCGCTGATTGGCTGGCGCGGCCTTTCCCCCCCGTCCCCCCGCTCTCCTTCCCGCCCGCCCGCCCCACGTGAGGGGGGCGAGTCACGCGATTTCCGGGAACCCGTCAGGAAGGGACATAAACAAAACAAACCCCGAAGCCGCATGGAGGGTCCGGGCCGGAGCGCGCGGGGCGGCGCCCCCTGCTGAGCCCCGGGCGCCCGGTGAGTGCGGGGGGAGGCGGCGGCACAGCCCGGCGGCCGCCCCGGCCGGGCAGGGCGGAGGGCAGCGCGGGGGGCAGCGGGGCCGCCCCAGGGGAGGTGGTGGCCGCCGGCCGCGTTGCCGCGCTGGGGGGGGCGGTGGCGAGTGGAGGGGGCGGCGTTGGTGTGAGCGGCGGGCAGGGGGTGCGGGCGCGGGAAGGGGTGTGTCTGCCCTGCTGCGGGCACCGAGGAGGAGAGGGCAGAGATGGTGCCCGGCGGACAGGAGGGGAGCGGAGCGGCCGGAGTCCGCCGCCTCCTCCGCTCCCCTGGCTGCGCGGGGGGTGTGGCTGCTGGTGCGCGGGGGGCGTCCGGTTCCCGCAGCTGGGGTGCCGGGTGCGATGGCTGGGGGGGGCAGCGCCGATGTGGCGCGAAGGGTCGGTGAGCGGGGCTGCGCGGGGGACGCAGCGCGGGCTCGGCAGCGAGTTGTCAGCGTCCCTCCCAACCTCCATCCCTTGGGAGCGGCCCGAGCCCTTTACAAGGAAAGTGAATCTCGCAGCGAGCACAGGGAAGCGAAAGCGCCGTCCGGCCGGGGGAGACCGGTCGTGCTGGTTGTGCGGGTGGAGGGGCTGCTGGGCTGCACGGGGATGTGGCCACGGAGCGCTCGGTGCAGGAGGGCTGGGCAGTCCCTGCGCTCTGTTGGTTTTCGGGCTCCTGGTCACCTTCTCCGCTTTCGACCTGTTTGAGCGCTTGGGACGGCCAGGGGTAGACCCGCGGGTGTGGGGGGTCCTGTCCGGGACGCGCTGTTGTCCGACGGGGCGGGTCCCGTCCTGGCTGCGGGGCCGGGGGAGGCAGAGGGGGGTCCCGGGCAGGCGGGCGATCAGGCAGCGGCGGGGCAGGGCGGCGGGCGGGACTCTCCCCGCTCCGGCGCGGCGTTTTATGTAACTGACTAGGGCGGGGGGGGGGGGGGGGTGGGGGTACGGAGGTTCACCGGCGAACGGGGAGCGGCAGCCCTAGCCGGTTGGGAAGGGGCTTTCCCCGGGCAGCGTGGGTCGGGGGGAGCTCCGGTGGAGGCCGCGCCAGCAGCCCCCAAGCCCCGTCGGGGGCCCCAGGGCGGGGGCTGCCTCCTGCGGGTCAGGGGAGCCTTCCGCGCCCTTTCCGCCGCGCAGGGGCCTGGAGGCAGGCTGGCGGGGGCTCCCGGTGCCCCCCAGGCGGGCGGAGGCGGCTCGGCCGCGCTGGGGGCGGCCTCGGGGGGCGCGGGGCCGCGGCCGGTCCCCTCGGAGCGGCGGAAGGGGGTTTGTTTACATGTCGCCTCACCCTAGCTTGAAAGGACCGCTGGGCGGGTGAGCGGCGTGGGCGGCGGCCAATGGGAGCGCGCGGGGCTGAGGAGCGAGCCAATGAGCGGGCGGGGAGGGCGGGGCGGGGAGGCGGTGGCCGGGTTAGGCTGCGCTCCGCGCTGGCTGGCGGGGCGGCCATGTTGGCTGGGAGGTGTGTTAGTGGGTCAGGGGCGGGGGGCGGTGCGGGCCGTGCGGGCGCTGCCCGGGCCCGGGGCTGCCCGGCCGTGCCCGCGGGACGGACGGGGGCTGCAGCGGTGCCGCGGCTTGCGGGGGTGCCCGCGGCCCCGTTCCTCCGGAGCGCGTTGCCTCAGGGCGCCTCTCGCATCTGGGGGTCGAGGCAGGCGCGGTGGAAACCGGCGGGCGGGCGGTGCACAGCCCGAGCGGGGCCGGGGGGCCCTGCTCAGGGGGTGCGGTTCCCCCCTCCGCGGGGAGGACGGGGGGCGTTCCCGCCTCCCGCTTAAAAGCCAGTTCCCACAGACTTTACTTGTAAAATACCGCTGACTTCCCCGGGACGCCTCAGGAGCCGCTTCCAGGTGTGTCTCGGGCTGTCAGCCTCCCCGCACGGGGCTCTGACACCTCTCCGGGTCTGGCCTAAGTTCATGCAGACTTGGAGTCGGGGACAGCTTGCCGAAAGCCCCTCGTGTCACCAAGGGCCGAAGCCTGAACTTCATGTCCTCCCCTCGCCCCGAAGGTCCCCCGGCTCGGCCTTGGCGGGCTGTGACGCTGCCCGGACCGCATCCCTCGGGTGGGTTGAACGCAGCCTGCAGCCGCGGTGTTCCTCGGGGCATCGCCTGGTCTGACTGATCAGATATCAGCGTTCATTTCATGACCAGAATTTACTGTGTCACGCTCCAGTATGAAACACATGCTCATTTTTCAGGCTTTTTCTGTGGCAGAGGCTGAAGAGTTGCAGTCGTTCAGCTCTGCCAGCTAAAATGTTAATTTCTCACTTAAAGTAGGCATAACCTTTATGTTGTTGCCACTTGAGGGTAACTTGTTGAAATAACGCAATACGTAACCCGCAAAGTGGTATCAGATTCTGATAGTATCTTTCAGATACTTCAGAATGTTTTAAAGATGGTGATAAAAGATTGGTTAGCCTTTGGTCTAAGGTTGCTTAACCAAGTTGCTTCTAAGCATCTTTGTGGGAGGGATTAATCATTATTATGGCACGTTTTAATAGTAAGAATTACAGAGGGGCAGGCACAGGTGTTTCAGAAACTTGGTTGATATTTACTGTTGTCAACTTCAGTGTCAGAATTTCTATAGGAAATCTATTGGGTGGTTGTTTCAGTAGGAATGGTTTCTTGTAGATGTATCAATGCTCAGTGATAGTAATTTTTAGTTAGTAATAACTCAGAGACTTCATACAGTCCTTTGGAGCCTGTAGTTTACCTGATAAAAGAAAGAGTTGTTCTGTGTTTGGTGGGAATACTAACTGATGGGAGAAATCTGCAGCAGAGGCATCAAGCCATTGAGCATCCTTGCTATGTGTTTGTTTGGTTTCTTTTGTTTTTTAATAGTGAGAGTGACAAAAGAGCTTTTTGAGGGACAAAGATTTCAAGTCCCTTCAGTGTTAGCAGGAATTAATTGGGAATAAGTAGAAGCTTCTGTCTGACTAATAGACTAATAGTGTGGTATAAAGAAGTATATGTATCACTGGTTTAGATTCCTGTGAGTTGCATGTCTGTGCCATGTGCTTTGTGAAGCCTAATGAGAGGATTTTTTAAAATACAAGTTTGATAAGGACGTTTGACACTTCATATGACATGCTTGAACCTTGGTATTGTCTCAAAATTCAACTTAAAACTGTTCTGAAATCATAGATTTTAAGATTTAAAACTTGCTAGAGTTATTTTCCTGAGTATATTATATTTTTTTTAAATCCTCCTGTTTTTGAGCTCTCAAGCCCTTTTTTTACTCTATGGACTGTTTTGATTGGTGCATTTTTCTGACTTCTTGCTGGCTTTGAAGTAAGCTGTACTGGCAACCCATTTCTAACAGATGAATAAGAAAAGATAAATTTACAGTATGAAGACTACTTCAGATTGCACCATTCCCTTCATTATAAGAAGTTTGTGTTTTTTTCTGGGAACTATGTAATTATTTTTTTCTTACCCTGAAAGGCTTTGCGCTGTCAGAAAAAAAAAAAATAAATAAAGGAACAACCATTATGAAGGGATGTAGAATACTGCTGGAGATCGTCAGCTAAATTGTTGTCTGGTTCTGCTTTTGTTTTCTGTCTTTGCTTCTGGTCACACTCTGCTTCAGGGGAAATCTCTGGCTCAAAAAAAAATAAATTGAATGTTTGTCTTACTGCTAATTTTCTTGTCCAAACAACTCCCCTAACTCTACAGTGGTATATTCATAATGGTTTATGCAATTTGTATTTCAACGACAAGAAGTTTCTTAAGTGTACTTTTAATAATTTTAACATGCTGCACATCCCACTCTTGGCACTGGAATAATAATAAAGTTGCAGGTTTTTTTCCAGAATGTACAGAGCAGCTATTGCTTCTAGTAGGAATATATTTATTCTGAACATAATTGATATAAAATACATAGATGGAAGACGTTGTTTGTTGACTGAAAGTAAAAAACAAGACAAACAAAACCAAATCTTTTTTGGGTTTTTTTTTCTGCCTCTTGCGTTATGATCAGTTATTGGCATCTCCCTGTTTGCTTATGCAGTCGTGCTGAAGTGGACTCCAAAGTTGGGTAGCTGGCATGGATGTGCAGGGGTATTCGAGGAATGAACGTGGTGCTGTGTTCTTCTTGGTGATTCATCACCTCTTCTACCTGAAGCCTTGACATGTGTGTGACTGGAGACCAGAGCTTCTGCTTAGTGGTATCGCTTCCAGTTCTTGAAGTCTGTCTGCTGTGGGGAAGCAGGATTAGAAAAATAATACTGGGGGCGGGGAGATGAGCAGAGGAAAAGGAACAAAGACAGTAAAGTAGCAGTTTCCCTCTCCTAAAGGGAGGAGGCTTAAGAGAAGTGAAAGAGCCTTCCGATCTTTAGTTCTTTTGAATGGCAGTGCTGTGTGAGACTTGGGACCTGGGTGTCCTGAGCAGCCTCGTTTGCTCTCCAGGATAGAGAAGGCAAAGGACATAATGTCTTAGGTACTTATCCTGGCTTTTTAATACAAATAGAACCCTGAGAAGGTAGAGGGGCTTGACTTGTTCAGATGGGAAGGTGAAGGACGCTACAGTGGGTGGAAGCGGAGAAGACCTTTTGTAAGTGTCCTTGCTCATCTAGTGCCAAAAATAAAAAAGGGAGGGGGCAGAAAAACCCCTAAAAAACCACCCCCAAATAACCTCGCAAAAGAAAGTTAGCATCTCTGTGGTGGGGGAGGAAAGTGAAAGAACCTTTAAAAGTCTGGGTAATAATTGAAGGATCACGTAGAAAGAAATAAAAAAAAACCAAGAACATTACACTCAGAATCAAAACTGAAAAAAATGCTTTCTGTGCTTGAAGGCTGCACTGAGCAGAGGATGTTCTGTAATAGGAAGGAGATTGGCACAAACTGTGGAAGGAAAAGAAAATTTCAAGTGTAGGAGAACTTCTTGCCTCTCTAACTGTAGTACTTCATCAAATGTCCAGATGCAACAACCACAGCATAGTACATAATAGTTCTTTTAAAATACATGGCATAGTTTTTGCAAGTTCTCTGAAATTCAAAGTTTGGCATTTTTAACATTTTAGCCTGGGTTTGTAGGTTTAGTATTGACAGGCTCCCGTGACCTGCTGGTTTTTTATCTGCATCAAAAATGTAACTTTGACAAACTGTGCTGTATGATGCACAGTCACCATCCTGAAAAGTGTAATTGTTCATGTGATGAACAGGCATTTAGGTGCTGTGATAATAAGCACTGTACAGCCAACAGAATGGTGTAGCGACGCCCTGTGCTTTTCAGCTTGCAAAATACACTTCTGAATTGAGACAGAAATAGCAACTTCAGTTACAGCTACAGTAGAAATTATTTGTACAGGTGGCTGAGGAAGACTTGTAGGGTTGTCAAGCTAAAAGCTGGCAGTTGAGGTTTTTCTCTTACAGGAACATCTTAGCAGATAATATATTGTCCCAGGAGGGTGTTTCACTAGTCTGGGGCAGTGGCACGCAGGTGGTAACTGTCGTGTCTCCTTCATGCCACATGTTTTGAGTTTAGGTCCTGCCATCCTGCCAATTTAAGTGTCCTGCTGCATCAGTAATATCATCTCATAAGCTTGACATCCACTTGGGTGAAGTTATTCTTCCCAGGTGTCTTGGGACCACTATTAAACTATTTCAAATGTGTGTATTCAGAAAGTAAATAGACATGCAGAGGATTTTCATTAGGATTTGTCATTAGGTTAATTAATTATTAACTCTATAGGACAGGTTTGGGATACTTGTAGATGACTCATGGAGATTTTAACCAATGTATATATGCATGCCTCCATCAGTACCCCAGATTCTTAGGTGAACATAGGATTGCTGAGATGTCTTGCCCTTCCCCATGCCCAAGTGAAGGAGTGAGCCTTCTCCCAGGAGCAGGGGTGCAGCTCTGAGCTGATGTGACTCAAGAATCTGCAGAGACAGAACCAGCTCAGGGACTGGTTCCTTAATCACCTTAATCTGATTTAACTGCAGGCTGCTGCCAAAAGGAGTGGCACTCTGCCCGGGCCCTCGGGCTGTGTATTCCACCTGCAGTTCAGTCGGTTCATTCGCTGTGAGGCAACTACAGGATTTCACCTGTGTATCTCTGCATTTGGGAAGGGCTGATCTAAGGCATTAATGAAGATTGTCCCAAAGTAGAACTTCCTGTTGCGTTTGTCTTAGTAATTCTTACACTGCTGCTCTTGAGCTCTGCCACAGATCCTTCAGTTAATTCAAATCTGTATTCATTATAGATCACCTAACAACTGTACTGTTTTGTTCTGACTCAGTCTTGAGCTGAGAGTGCCAATAATGATAAATTCTGAAAAATGGGACTTCAGCTCTGGTCCACAAATCCATTTTCCTTCACAGGAACTTCATATTTTATATCTGTGCTTCCATAAATGTTGTTGACTTGTACTATACATCTTAATTTACCACTTCGTAAAAAGAATACTGGTAGTTAAATGTGAACATGGGGGTCTTTTAATTATGATCTCGATTCTGGGAAATTTACAAAGCAGTTAGAAGTAGGTCTGCTTTGTAGGGAGCATGAAGCATGCCTAGATTGTGCAGCTCCCTCAGGCAGTCTGTCTTTTTATGGCCTCACCATGTTTCCTCCCTCCATAGAGCTACAAAGAAAAATCTTATGTTGTAGAATAGTTTCATAGATTTTAATGGGATTCAAATCACATTTAAATATTAATATTATTAAATGTAAAGAATGAAATATAAAGAGAATTAGAAGCTATACTGCTTTGACCTGGGAGGACATATGCTGTCATTCTTAAATGGTGCTACGAGTTTATAGCTGAAAGATTACTCCAGACTTTGAGATGGCAAAAGTATTTTGAACATTTAATGTCTGTTTTGAGTATTTGAAAATGATCCAAAAGCTCCCTGGTCCTGACACTTGGACACATTGGTTGTTACTGAAATCATTGTCAGATTAATTTTTACCCCCCTTTCCCAGTTGTGTGTGAAAGACGGTGGGATGACTTGAGGTACGTGTTCTAACTCACAAAGAATAACCAGTACAGAAGCAGCAAACATCACCTTGCTTTCCCCTTTATGTCCTGCAGTGGCAGAACTTTGCCAGCCTCCCATGTGGATGCAGCTGGTGGTGATGTCAAAGTATTAATCTGATGTTCTGCTGAAAAAGACCTCAATCTCTGCTACTCTGTGTGGAAAGAAAGGTGGATACTACTTGGGTGTAGATTGGTGCTAAAGATTCTACACTTCTTGTCTCTTTGTTTGCAGATGAGAACATTATTTATTTGTTTTTAAAAACAGCCCCTGTCTCCTGGATCAGGCCAGGTTGAAAAAGTGAACTAGTCCTTCGTGCCACTTCAGTGGCATAGGCAGGACTAGTTCTGCTGGGTGAAGGGAGACAGGGGTTGTTGAGGCATGTGGCTCTGGGACACCAACTTAACTTTAAAATGTCGCTTTAGGATAAGTAAAAAGAGTTCCCTGGAAGCGCTAGAGCAGAAAGATGACTTTCTCAGAAGGAACTGGCTCTTGTTTGACACGGGCCCTACAAGGAATGGCTTTCTTTGGCAGCAGTAATGTGGTTTGACTGAGCACTTGTGTACAAGGGGACTTGTTTTTCTTTATATTCTAGCCACTGTTTGGAAGGCAGCATGTTTGGATAAATTAAGACTTCTTTGCATAGTGTCTTTTTTTGCCACAGTCTGATGGTATATATGCTGAATAAAACAAAATAGCTGAGATACTATCTGAAAGTAGGAACAATCAGAGGGATGCTGTTGTGTGCTCGTGGGAGGAGGGCTGAGTGCAGCTCCACTGGAAGAGAACACTTTTACTTTCTTTTGTGTTGTGTTTTTGGTTTTTTTTCAAAGGGAATAAACACAGCCTAAGCAGACAGCACCTACATCTGACTTAGAAGCGATGCTGAGTGAAGAATTCTGCTCAAAGAAGCAAATCTATTTTACCTAATAATGCTGAAAAACTGTGCAAGTGTGATGGTTTGGGTTTTTGATTATGCTCTAATGCTGCTTTTTAGCTAAAGTGACCTTTTACGTAAGGGTAGGGATCTCACAGGCAAGCAAACAGTAAGAAAGCAGCATCCTTGAAGACCATGTAGATACATTAGATACTGAAGTTTGATATCATGGGTTTTTTGGTTATTGTTTTTGGTACAACATTGTTCTTTCTTACTTCCTGCTACTTATTTTATGAGTCTTTTGTCATCCTTGTAGTGTAGATGTAGTTACTGGTGTCTGTGCTGAGGTGTTTGCTCTATTTCAGTTCAGTTTTTCCTTACGTTGTTAAAAAATGCAAGATTGAGCTGGATATGAGGCTCAGAAACCCCTAAACTGGTAAAATTACTAATAGATAAATTGGACCAGTTTCAACATGTGTCTTGAAATGGACAGAAGTGACACCTCTTAATTTGGCCCAAACTTTAATTTGTTCTGTTGGGGAAATCTGTGTCTTCCTCTCCAGTTGGATGGTGAGCATAGTTACTGTGATCCCTCTACCACTAGATGTTGCTATATGAGTGATGGATATAATCTTGTCTGATGTTGGATGGATTAATCTCCTAAGAAGATGAGGAGATACCACTGAAACAGTATTTCTGCCTATTCTGAAACTAGTATTTTGAGACGTTTGCCTGAGACATTTTTAGGATTTATGAGCTCTGTTACATCAGTCATAAGGATTGTTTCTTGTATACCCAGAAGTATGCTAGTCATTATTTCCAATTATGCAGCTTTTCTTTTCATCTGTCTTTAGAGTTAATGGTCTTGGTAGTGATGGAAAAAGGCAAAAAAAATGTAACTCAGCCAAAAAGTTTTTTGCAGGAACTCTGTTCTGTAGCATCTATGACTTTTCATTTGATGAAAGATGGCAGGGGAAGAAAATCACTATACATTTCACCATAAATAATCACTTTCCAGATGAAATTTTTTGTCTTTATTTCACTTTGGCTGTTTTTTAACCATTACTTTTTTGATGATTACTTACTTCCTTGAGTCTTTGCTGTTTATTCTACACAGAAGTCTACAAATAGAAGAGCTCCATCAGGGTGAGCTGAAGTTATCTTAAGGAAAAAATTCATTGCATGGATTGTGTAAACTCACTGAGACCGAAGTAAAGCTGGAAAGGAATCTACAAGTGAATAAAACAAGCAGTTTGGAATTGGATTTGGGGAATCTGGGCTTGGAAATGCCTCAGGTAACTCTGATACGATTTTATTTTTTCTGTAAATAATTTTCCTTATTAAAAAAAAAAAAACGGGGTTACAAGTTTAAGAGTGAATATGACTGGAATTAGTGGGAAGAATTTATAAGATACTAAACGGTATCTATTTTTAGGGTCCCTGTAGTGCCTGCAGTGGAAGCTGTGTTGCTCCTCTTGGTACTTTATTTGTTCACACAGCGAGATTCAGCAAAGTTGTGGTCTTGATGAGGGTGGTTGTCTGGAGAGCAGCCTTTTATTACTGCAGTGAATCACACATCAGCACACTGAATGACTCTCTGCAGTACAGGGTTTCTCCCTTCCCAGCCTTCAGGGCGAGTGTGCTAGAAGTGAAATAGAGGTCTGGAATTAAATGTAGCAGGAAGCCTTGCTGCCCATTCCCTGCATGCCCAGTCATCCTGCAGAATGTTTGTTGGCTGGGTTTTTGTTTGTTTTTCAAAATTCTGCTTAGTTCTTTAGAGACATAACACTCTTAATTTAGTTGTAATAATTT
Organism: Apus apus; assembly: GCF_020740795.1. Taxonomy (NCBI): domain Eukaryota; kingdom Metazoa; phylum Chordata; class Aves; order Apodiformes; family Apodidae; genus Apus; species Apus apus. The sequence continues at coordinate 10,165,659 of NC_067294.1, read as the reverse complement.
TGCTTTTGTTACAATCTCAGGTGGAAGTTTTATGAGTTCTAATGGTTCTGAAAACAGTCAACACTGCCGTAGTACAGAAGGGTTTGTATTTGGGTGAAGGCCTGCAAGCATGTGGTGCCCATTGATACTCAGAGATCTTGCCAGAACTCACTCTTCTCTTCTACAAACACTAACATATCCCTGAACTTGGCAAACACATGAGAATTTCAAACCAAAAAAAGAATTAGAGCAATGCTCTTGCAGCTATATGATGAATACAAATGTGTCCTTTGATTGAAGAGCTGTGTGTTGTTAGCTGGTCTTAGCATTCTCTTACTCTGAGAAATGCTGTGCTTATCTGTGTAGATAGAAACCTTCCAGATGCAAGTATAGCACAAGCTCAGAGACTGGAGTGAAATGGCAATACCCTTCATGTTTTGTTGAAGAAAAAAAACATATGCCTTTTCATAGCATGCTTCAGATGTCAGTATCAATTCTGTTGTAGCCCAGTGTGAGTGGAATGGACCCTCCTTTTGGGGATGCCTTTCGGAGCCATGTGTTTTCAGAGCAGACTCTGATGAGCACGGATCTCTTGGCAAGCAGTTCAGATCCAGACTTCATGTATGAACTGGTAGGTCACCCCTCCTGTGTGTCTCTGTAGCTTCCTCTTCTTGTCTAATGCCCTGCGTTCACGTACTAATGAAGGAGGATTTGTTCAATGCTAGCCACTGATTAGGGAAGGGCCTAACTGCTGGTCCAGCAAATGTGATGCTTCCCCCCTAGATGCTTGTTGAAGCTGCCCTTCGGGTGACGCTCCATATGCACGTCTCAGATACAGCTGGTGCTGATGTTACGGGATGGTGCTTGAGACTCTTCCTTTCAATGTTTTCTGCAAGAGCAGCTATATGCTACTTCACCCAAGCTGTAAATGCAAGGGAAGCAAAACAAAAGTTGATTCGTGGGCTGCTTATACTAGCATTCTTTTTCTTTTCTTTTTTCCCCCTGGCATCCAAGTCCCCAGCCCATAGTCATTACTTGATTGTTAGAAGGAGGTTTTCTGGCTACTGATAAACTTCAGCATATTCTCGTAAGCACCCAAGCAGGATTGACCGAGGTTAATCAAGACTAGAGCAGGCTGCCTGTGATGCCTTTCATATTTTAAATACATGGACATTGCTACTAGTCTAGTTCCTGATGACCAGTAGGAAAAGAATCCAGCAGCATTTGACTTGTATCCTTAGCTGTCTCTTCAGAAAGGTCTGCTGCCAAACGCAGAAGCTGGACTTCGTTCTAACCCTCAAAAGAACCTTTTATTTCAAAGTTGAGGTATCTTCATCTGTTGTCATTCTTACATTTCACTGGAATTAAGCTCACCATGCTAGATTAAGTAGAGGATAGAGATTGATACTTTTTTAACATTGATTTTTTAATTTGTCTTATTATGCACAGGACAGGGAAATGGACTATCAACAAAGCTCCAGAGACAACTTACTTTCAATGGAGGACTGCAAAGACCTTGAGAACTTGGAGTCTTTTACGGACATTCTGGACAAAGAAGTTGCTCTCACATCAAAGTGGGAGCAGTGGGACACCTACTGTGAAGACCTCACTAAGTACACTAAATTAACCAGCTGTGACATCTGGGGAACAAAAGAGGTGGATTACCTGGGCCTGGATGACTTCTCAAGCCCATACCAAGATGAAGAGGTGATAAGCAAAACACCCACACTGGCTCAGCTTAACAGTGAGGACTCCCAGCCTGTTTCTGATTCACTCTATTACCCTGATTTGCTCTTCAGTGTGAAACAAAGCCCTTTAAATACTTTGTTACCTGGCAAAAAAATTGCAACCAGAGCAGCAGCCCCAGTCTGTTCCTCCAAGAACGTTCAGGCTGAGGCACCTTTGTCGGACTGTGTTCAGAAGGCAGGCAAGCCTGCAACTCAGCCTGCTTCCAGTACACAAATTGTGGTGAAGACCAACGTGTACAGTAATGAAAAGGTGAACATTCATGTTGAATGTAAAGACTATGTTAAAAAGGCAAAAGTAAAGATCAATCCTTTACCACAGAGCAGACCAGTGCTGAGCCAGACACATGCTGATGCAGCAAAGGAAAACACCTGCTATTGTGGTGCTGTAGCAAAGAGACAAGAAAGAAAAGGAATGGAGTCCCCACATAATCACAGTACGCCTCCTGTTTTGCCTTTTAAAGACACTCAAGAACTGCTCCTTGGTCCACCCCAGGAAACCTCAGGGCTCATTGTGGGGGAGAGCAGTCTTTCTGCCAGCACATCTGTGTCAGATTCTTCACAGAAGAAGGAAGAGCACAACTATTCTTTGTTTGTAACAGACAGTTTGGGTGAACAGTCAGCCAAAGGAGACCCTGAGGAAGATGAGGATGATGAGGATGACATTGAAGACGAGGACCACGATGAAGGATTTGGCAGTGAGCATGAGCTGTCTGAAAATGATGATGAAGAAGATTACGAGGATGATAAAGATGATGACATCAGCGATACTTTCTCAGAACCAGGTACCAGCAATTTTGGGCTTTGTTAAGATGGAGGTTAATGGATTTGTCTGCCAAGTGGGAACGAATGCTTTTGAATGCTTTATATTTAGAGATGAGCAACACTGATCTTAACTTCTGAACTTTCATCCCAGATTTCCTAATGTTTTGCAAAATGTAATTAATAAAAGCTAGACAAGGTCTCTATTGCCCTGTTTTGTGAAAAACTGCATAAACTGTGGTCATGCAACAAAAACAGTAATAGGAAACCTAGCCTGAGGTCATAGAGCAGCTACCTGCAGTTGTTGATGTGCAGATTTTCCTAGTGCTTGAGTAGGTTGCTTTAAATTTATCCAGAGTTGTATCTCTTCATGAAATCATAGCCTTAATTTCTTAATTACGGAAGTCCTACTGTAGGTACAGTTTTCCACAGAATCCAAAGAATACCTATCATTGAAACTAATAGAACCATTTCTTGGTGGTTTTCAGCAGTAACACTTAGTGGGTCTTCAAAGGATACTGAATTCCTCTCTTCTGCATGTAGAAATGGAGCCTTAACAACAGAAATAAGAACTAACCTTCATCTAGAAGGTAACAAAGCGGTAACGTTGTGTAAAAATAAAATCTGAAGGGAAAGGGACAGGACTGTAACCAAGTATTAGTTTAATTGTGGAAATAGTATAGTATTCATGTTTTATAAATGCTTTGTAGTAGAGTCTAAGAATTAAGGTATTCAGACATTTGGCAATGTGTAACTTCAAGGGGGAGAGCAGCTGAAATTCTGCCTTTTTAAAAACAGCAGCTTCCCTAAAGCTTGTCAGTGTTTGTCATAATGAACTCTCAGATAAATTATTTTCTAAGTAGATTTCCTGAGTTGGCATTTAAACTTGTGAAGCATTATGCCCTTTATGTTACTTTTACATGTACATAACACATCTTTATTAGCATTTTAAAACCTCTTCTTCCCTAGCTCTGAGCTGAACTCCCTCTGCTTTCTGTGGCTTTGAGTAGCTATTACAGCTCTGTAATGATTGCTGTACTGCACAGTGCTTTGCAGCCCACAGCGGCATGTAGCACAGAAAGCCTGGTAACCTTGAGAAAGAGATGTGTTAAAATGCTGGGGTTTCAGTTGGTGGAATTGCAGTAACTATTTGCTGTTGGCTCAAATTTTACTGACAAGCAATTGCTCTCACCTAAGTACAGCTACATTATGCAGTACAGCAACTGAGGCACTTGGCTTACACAAGCTTGTTAGAACTCCAAGTGAATAAAGCTATTCACTTAGAGTATGGTGATATTAAAAGCTTCATCATGTGTTTTAATTACATTTTAATTGTACTTTGTGTTGGTTTTTTACCTTTAGAGTAAAGGTAAATACTGTGGATAAAGTTTCTAAAAATAGGAATGGCAAAGGAAGATTTAATAGCACTGAAACCAGAATTAGTTGATAAATTTAAGTCAAAGACATAAGTTACTGAAAGGACAAAAAGCTTATTGCTGACCTTCTGTATTTTTTACACAGTTTGCTTTTGTTCTTCTTCGTGTATGTTTTTGGAGTGCATGAAATGCTTTCTTAAAGCACTAGTGTTTTCTGAGGAACTACTTAGACTGAACTTCAGGAGCTTGGAGAAATAATTAAAACTGTGACTGGCTGTCGGGCAAGTTTGGGCAACAGTGGTTTTGTTGTCACCACAATACAGATTTTGCAATTTTGGTCACCTGCCGAAGTAATTTATAATAGGAGTTATCAGCCCAGGTCTTTTCTAGCACTTCAACTTATTTTGCCATTACTAGTATATTTTACCTTTCTCATTTGATAGAAACATTTTTAAGTGACTGATTCTCCCATAAAGTAGTCAAGAGATCCCAGAAATGGGATATGCAGCAACTGATTCATTTTTCAATAGTACTGGAGAAGAAATAGCTGAAAGGGAAGAGTGCTTCTAGAGACATGGAGATTGTTTAAAGAAGTTGCATTGCATCTCTTTGGAGCACCTGCACCATCAGCTCTGGGGAGAAGACTTATCATTTGACAGAAATCAGTATGATTAAATGTTAGAGAAAGGCTTTTCTGGTTTTGTTATAGTGGGGCTATTTTTGCTTTTAATTTGACACGATGCAGAAGTCTTGTCTGTCATCTTCCCTGTTTTACTTAATTTATCCCTAGTGAATTTAGACCTAAAAAACATAGGTCTAAAGGATGTGAACAGAGATTTTTTTTAGGAGGCACTTGTGGAGGGCTTGAATGGTAAATAAAAAGAACCCTTTCAGATTTCTGAGAAGCCTGCCAGAGAAAGTGAGAGTGCTATATGATCTTTGCTAAGAGGAGAATTCAAGGAAGGTAAATACAGTGCAGAAAAGCTAAACAGGTTTGTTGCACTCCTGTATGTCACAGTCTTGATGAGGACATTGTGCACTAGATTATTCTATGTAACTTCAAAATTATAGCAGGTCAGTGTTAGAGTTGCAAGGCAAGATGCATTAAGTCAACATAATTTTAGTTGCTAACTTAATTATAGTTTAAACAAGCAAACAGGAAGTCTTGGTTTTAACCTCGTTGTACATTCTTACCCATCAGCTTTCAAAGAGATTTGTTTTCATTGGTTACCTTAATTCTGTGTTGCTATGGAGATGGGCCACGTTTCTGCATATCTATTTAATGAGTTATGTAGCTTGATGTGTATTTTTTAAGTGGAAAGTAAGTGGGTTTTTTAAGAGTACTTTGATACTTATGTCAAACAGCATTTGGGTAATACAGAAATACAGTTAAAATATTTATGGTATTTGAAAATATATTTTATGTAAATTGTCATAATAATCTTGGCTATACAAGAAAAAGTGCTTTATAAAGCATGTTTCATTGTTTGATTTGCCTTTAAAGTACTGTCTTTTTAATAAACTAGAGAATCAAAGTAAATGAGTGGATGAAATTATTAGAAACAGTATTTTAGAACTGATTTAATCCTTCTGCACACCTGAGTTTTATTCATCCTTTGGTTATGAGGTGAGAGACAGACCAAAGCAAAAAAGTTTGGGTTTTTTCCCTTTTCAGCTGTTTTTTTCAAGTGCAAACAGACTCATTGAATGGACTGTTTTAAAAAGAAGAAAGTGTTCTTTGTGCTGCTGTGAAAAGATGAAGCAGAGCTCAAGCACATGGAGTCAAGGCTTGTTCAGCTTACAGTCCATTCAGTGGTTGGCTTTTCTTTAAGCTTCTTCAGTGTAGGGGGTGTTTTGAAATGTTTTATCTTTTAAGTTAATCTGAACTGTTGTATAGCATTTTAGTACAAAAGGTGATGCAGTGCTTTGGCATTTTTTAACCTTAGTATAGGTTATCTTTATTTTCTAAAGCATACATAGGATTTTAAAAACTGTGCTTTGTATTTGCATAATTATGGTATAACTATTAATGCAATGTGGATTGTGGCATTACAGTTTCTGTGTACTTCATGCACAAGCCATCATATCAAGTGCATCATAATACACCTCTAAAATACTATGTAGCTTTACTGTGGATCATTTCTTTTTATCTCCCTAAGGAGGTGCGGAGGAGATTGAACAGCTTGTGTCCAGATCCCTTCAGTTTAGATGGTCTTTTCTTACAGGCTTTAGGTCATTGTCCTGCTAACAGAGGCCCCTTCTCTCATCTAGTAGAGATGGGTGGTTTGATATATTTCCCAAAGGCCTTCAAACTCAAGGAAGAGCAGGAGTTGGACTCTGATCCTAATGGATCCCTTCCAACTCGGGATATTCTATGATTGAGTAATTTTGCTTTCTTTTATAGTATTTTGCTAATCCATCTTTATTATCTGCTTCTTTTCCTGTGCTTTTTGATTAGAGATTAATTAAAATCTGGAGGCAAGTTAGGATTATGCTCCTGCAAATTCATGAAGAAAATGGTTAGGATGGTAGAACTCTCTCCAACAGCTGTTGCCTGTACTGTGCAGTGATAGGGTTGTGGGGGAGAAGAGCAATAGAGCTTAAGGGGTCAGTGAACATAAAGGGTCTTTCAATGTATGAATAATTTGTCTCTTTTCAACTAATGATGCACCATCACTGGCTCAATGTCTATCCCTGGATTTAAGGCAAGTAGGCAGTAGCAGCTGACACTGAAAACCAAGTCTGTTAGATAATGTAAACCAGGCTTTGCCTGTGGTGTTGCTCTTAACTTGAATTCTCAGTCCACTGTTAAAGGGCTAGGAACAGTTTTGTCAACATGAATATAAACAATGCAATGCATCCTTTCAGGGTATGAAAATGATTCTGTGGAGGATTTAAAAGAAATTACTGCAATATCCTCTCGGAAAAGAGGGAAGCGAAGATACTTCTGGGAGTACAGTGAGCAACTAACACCATCACAACAAGAAAGAATGCTGAGACCATCCGAGTGGAATCGAGATACGTTACCAAGTAACATGTACCAAAAGAATGGTCTTCATCATGGTAAGAACAAAGTCGTAGTTGCAGAAGTCAAACTCCCATAATTGCAAGGGCTGAGAAGTTGTGTTTTGGCCATGACAATAAATCATTAGAACACTGCAAGTCTGTTGCTCAGTTAGCGGAGTTCTGCACTGTGTTCCAGGAATGCACAGAGAACATACAGTAGGAACTTTCAGTGTGGTTTCTTCCAGAGAAAGGTGGAGGAATTGAGAATTGTAACTTCTAAGTGCTTTCAGTGGAAACCCCAAGAGTTTGAAATGTTCTCAGTGCAATAGTCTAAACTTCCTGGATGGGTCACTTGACTGATACTTGCTCCTTATAGCTGTTACTTTCAGACCTGCTTGTGTTAGAAGTAAGCTGGAAATGATCTGAGATGCAAAGTTCACATTAACTGCAGCATGAGCAAACAGACAAATGGACAAACAATAAGGTGTAACTGTCTCTTTTTGCTCCTTCCTACTTGTTTCTCCCACCTGTGGGAATGCAGCACAGTGAAGCTGTTACTCTTTTGTGAATAAACTATTTATTCTAAATATCCTTTTGGAAACTTAAACCAAATGGTCTAATAATTGTGTTTTAGTCTCGGCACTTTTTGAGGAACAATTTGCTGTACCACACACATGACTAACATCACCCAGAACAAACCACTCTTAGGAGTAATGTTTGTTCTCTTGTCACGGGACCTGTTAGGTAGGCTGCTCCCTTTGATTTTGGCTTTGAAGGAGAAAATTAAACCAGCTTCTTTGGTTTTAATGTTAACGTTTCCTTGCAGTTGACAATTACTCTCGTTAACAAGCCAGCTTACCTTCTGCAAAGACAAAAGATTTTGTTGTTGTGGTTACTTGTAGATTTATTCAGGGAAGAAAACATTTGTTGTTTTTTTTTAACCTGCTTAGTTTTTATATGGTTATTTATCTTGTGAAATACTGGTACCTGAAGTCCCTATCACTGCTGCTTCTTATGAAGGCTTGTATCTATACTTGCTATTAAACAACAAATAACTAGACATGTATTGAGGACTCAGTCTCACCAGATACTTGAAGGAGCAAATGACCTTTAAGTCAGGTGCATACGCAAGGTGTATGTAGGATCAAACACTTCTTAACATCCTGAAGCTACAGAATATAACACATGCAGGATTTTCTTAATTGTCATGTACAGAAATCTACCAAAGTCATCTGCTACCTCAGATAAACCATGCTAAATCATCAGCTATCTAATAAATATTTTTGGAGTTTATTGATTTTAGTTTTATTTATGTTCTCATTCATGTCTGTTATAACTGACATTTTAATAGATAGCTAGAAAAAGACCCATTGCAGTGGCAGAAAATCTTAAGGAATAGCAATTTTGTCTTGAATATGAGTATTTCCCCAGGAAAACCAGGCCTTAAATAGCTTCAAATACAAATAAAAGGGGTTAACTAGCCTTTATGTGGACCATTTAAGCTAAATATTGCAGAAGATCATTTCAGTATCAGGCCTCATCACTCTTACTTAATGCAGAGCTTTAGCAATAAGATTATTTAGGAATTTAATCAATTGGAGTGTGTAAGAGGATATACTGGCTGAACACATGAGTTAGCAAGTTACAGGTGGGGCAGAACAACTGGGTTTGAGCTTGTGGCATACATTTTTCATCACAGTTGTGTGTAGTGTTTATCACATGCAGTAGTCTGGCCAGCAGTATTTGCTCTTATCTGATCTGGATATAATATGAATTGTACAAAGCAGTTTGTCTGGAAATGCTCTTTCTATTGTGAAAGGCTGAAGAAATCACATGATTTCTTCCTTCACTACCAGACAATGGACTGGAACTTAAACTGCACCCAAAAAAATACATATTTAAGAATGTTTTTTTAGAGGTTTGTGTATGTATTGTGTCACTTCCCAACCCAATTTTCTCCATATTTGAAATAGGAAAATATGCAGCAAAGAAGTCACGGAGGACTGATGTAGAAGACCTGACTCCCAACCCCAGAAAACTTTTACAGATTGGTAATGAGCTGAGGAAGCTGAATAAGGTGATCAGTGACCTGACGCCAGTCAGTGAACTTCCCTTAACTGCCAGACCGAGGTCAAGAAAAGAAAAGAACAAGCTGGCTTCCAGGTATATATATTAGATAGCACTACATGGATGAATAAATTTGGATTACTACAACTGTGCTCTTAAGATCTAATTAACTTTTGCCTCAAGAGATCCTGCTTCATGGTGGCATTTCCTGCAATGGGCTAATGACCAGTTTATCGAAAAGCGGGGCACTGCTTGGAGAGGTAGTTTGCCTGTTCCTTAGATAATGATGTGTTTCCACTGGAAGTTGGCTTACTGAGCTGCAGGGCAAATGATGGATACAGTGATAAAGTGCATAAGTGTGAAATGTGAGCAAGTGTAGGTAGCAGCTTTCAGTGAAGGTGAGTGTGTAGATAGATGGTTTTGTACGTCACAGCTCTGGGAGTACTGGTTGATAAGTTTGTGTGGCAAACAAACAGATGCTCTTAGTATTCTGGAATTTCTGTTAGTGTTCTAATTCTTCCCCTCTTCTTACTATAGGGCTTGTAGACTAAAAAAGAAAGCCCAGTATGAAGCCAATAAAGTAAAACTCTGGGGTCTCAACACGGAATATGGTAAATACAACTCTTCACATCTTAATTTTTCTTTTGTTCAGACGAGTCTGTGTTTGCACCATCATGTAACCTGGGTCATACCTGGCATTTTGTAGACAAAACAGAGTTGGTACAAACCCAACAATTTTGTTGGTACAAAAAGAGTCCACTCCATAAAGTGTATGCAGTTGGGTTACCTGCAGTGTTGAGCTACTTTACAGATGTAAATTATGTATATGTATGCATGTAATGTAAATATTTTTAAAATGTTTATAGATGTAAACTATTACATCTATGTTTTACAGTAAGTGTGACGTGACACCTTTGATTACTTACAGATAACAGTGTGTGGAAAACTGTGGATCTCTCTTGCTCCAGGCGGGGAATGTGCTGTACATCTAATCCAGGTTTTTTTCTTTGCAGATAATTTACTGTTTGTGATCAACTCCATTAAACAAGAAATAGTGCATCGGGTGCAGGAACCTAAAGATGATAGAGGAGTCAACATGGAACAAAAGTTGAACGTACTTATTAAAGACACTCTGGGTAAGCAACCAACTTCATGTATTTGCCTGTATGTGAAGAAACATTTAATCTGTGATACATTAGATTGCAAAATTTCTTGAGTAGAGCAGAGAAAGTAGCACTTCCTAATTGTGGTTGTCGGTGCCTTTTGGTTGATGACTAACCAAAGTGTTCATTGGCTTTGCATTACTTAGAGGAACGCACAGATATGTGCAATGAACAGTAACCTTGCAGCACATTTTCTTACCTTCCCTTTTAGGACTACCTGTAGCTGGACAGACATCAGAATTTGTGAATCAAGTTTTAGAGAAGACTGCAGAAGGAGACCCCACCGGTGGCCTTGTAGGGCTACGAATACCAACGTCAAAAGTTTAAGACCTGACATCAGCTGTTCTCATTGGTCAGATTCTACATGTGTTGTCAAGTACTTCATTGTAAATTGCATTCTGGTCTGCATGACAGTTTAACATGATGTAAAACACTTACAATTAGGTTCCATTGTTTTTAAATAACCATGTAGTAAAACAAATCAAAGCATGACATAAAATGCTTAATAGCATTTTTGGAGCATAAACCAGGTAGTTTCAAACCCGCTTTAAGCTTAAACAGAGAGATGAGGATTCTTTTAAAAATTATCTAGGACCAGAATATATCACTTTTGCTTTAGAAGCAACACCATGTTTTTGCTAGTAAAAAATGTTAGCATATGCCAGACATTGTGACAGGTTTATGCTCCAAGTAAAATAAGAGGAAGCATTTTTTTTTTTTTTGTAAAGCTGTCAATTTAGGGAGTTTTTTGTTTTGCTTTGTTTTGGTTTTGTTTGTTTTTTTGTTGTTGTGGGTTTTTTTTAATATAATTGGATTTTCTTTTGTTCTTAAAAACCAGTGAGCTTTCTTTGCAACCATTAACTTGTACATAGCACACGTGGCATTAGAGCTAGTGTGCCTATAAGACTTTAATTTTCTGAGCTTAATATAGTATTTAAATGTCTGTGCAAGCAAGAGAAAAAAAAGTCTATTCTTTGTGCCTTGTATTTTGGGGGGAGAGCTATCAGTATAAGCTGGTAAAGTTTTGTATGAAGAAAAACCCCGAGGGGAAAAACCAAGATGTATAGATGGTAAGATTATAGGTTTTAATGTATTTGTTCCAGCTCTTAAAAATTTTTGAATGTATATAGGAATATGTTGAAAATGTAGATATATGCCACAGAGTCTATGTATTGTATAAAAGATGGCTCTAGAAAACTCAATTTCGGTACTTTGGCCGGAAGAAAACAAATACTTGCACATTAATGCGATTGTTTATTTTTGTACCAAAGACAAATGCAACGGATATGGCAACCTGCCAGTCTAAGTAAAGTTTTGCACAGCTTATATGATACTGTACTGAATGTAAAAACAAATGAGAAAAAAAAAAAAAGAAAAAAATAAGAAAAAAAATTAAAGGTCAGGGTTAGGGATCTTACTGAACTGTGAATTTTTTTGTTTGGGTCCAATTATCTACAGAAGGAGCATTCATACATAACAATATTATTTTGCTGTTCCTGTAGTTCGCTTCCATGGTAGATAAGTTGGTGGCCGTCTTGGAGTCTTTAAATCTTTTTTTTTTTTTTTTTCCTCTGCACTTACTGTAGGAGATTTTAATATATTTGGATTTTAGTAAGCTATTGGTAAAATAGTTTTCAACTTTGAGAATTTAAAAAAAAATAAAAATATTTAGCTTGTTGTAGTATACTTCCACCAAACAACCAAAATAAAATTATTTTTATTGTAATGTGTATATATGTAAAGAGAAAAAAGAGCTACAAATATCTAATTCTTTAGTTGCCACTTTTCCAGTTGATGTATTATTATGCATGTGATGTTTCCAAGGATCAACACAGGCTTCAGACAAAACAAAAAAAAATTTATAGACTTTTATATTTTTGTACAGATATTTCGAAACTAGCTTCTTCAAACTTATATGTGACTTATTCTTGTTAATTCAGTAGTTTCTATGATTGAGGAATATTAACACACAGTTCTTATTTGCTCTTCTGCTAATAAGAGTTGGCTTTGTAGTCAGTGTTAACGTACAGATTAAAGCTTTAGCCTTTAATGAGAAAGTCCTTTATCTCAAGGCAAGATCATTCTCTGGTTTCATGGACCCCCTCCCCTGCCCCCTTTTCCTCCCTGTTCTTTCTCTCCCTATTTAAAGATGACAAAACACTGTTTACTGAAAATAGAAATACCAAATATTTTCAAATGTAGCTGCTGAAAAAAAAAAATGCAAAAGTCCATGAAGGCTTTCTCCCCATTCCCTTTGGGGAATTTCTCCACTTCATTTCTGGTTTGTCTTTGTTTGTACTGTGATTCCTTTTTGTTTATAAGTAGATTATTTTTATATCCAAACTTGTACTATAAAAAAGAAAGTCTGAATCAGTGCAGTAAGAGTGGCTGATGCAGGGGGCAGCCCTGCCACGTCCTTGTGAGTGTGTACACAGCCTGCTTTGTATCTAAATATTTTGGAAGACTCAAAAGGGAGGAGGAGGCAAAAATACCACTACTGAGCTGTACAGAAAGGCTTTCCTACAAGAGACTGAACAAATACCCAGGGCAATTTATTCAAAACTTTGTCAATCCACTTCAGACTCACAAAATCTGAGTGGAATGTGAGTGGTTTTGTTTCAGGTGTTTTTGTTGTCGTTAGGGTGAGGTGGAAGTTGGCTGCTGCTTTACACAGTGGGTCAGATGTATTCCTGTTGTCATTATTGCCAACGTTGCAGTTACTCTGGCGATGCACATGGCCCATAAAACCCCGACAAAGAATGTCTCTTGTGAAGTTCAGGCCCTGCCTGTACCACCATTTGAACACTGCTGTTCCTTTCTGATGGATGGTGTTCACGCACTGCTCAGATCTGAGAGGTCCTTACGCTATATCCAAGCTCTGCAGGCAAGGCAGCATTTCTAAACATGAAGAGAGCAGTTTTGCAATGAGGAAGAAACTTCTGTAAAAAATTAAACTGACAAGGTATTAAAAAGTCCCCTTTCTATCGCTCAGAAATACTGGGCAAATACAACTTTATAGCTTTTAAATTTTTGTCTGAAAACCAGAATATGATTTTGGTCTAGCATTTCAAGGTAGACTTTGAATCTTTAGTGAATTCCATACCCTCGCATTTCAGTGTTTTCTATGTATTATTTTAAGTTAAAGCTTTTAAATAGTTGAGCTTTTTAATGTTGACACTTTATTTTGTACCTATTTATATGTATGTATATCTTAGAAAAGCACTTTGTTTAAAAAGAAAAAAGAAACAAAAAAAAAAGGAAACTGCGTTTTATATGATTCCTGCCACTTGCTGCTAACTCTGGGCTGGTCAGAATGCTGCAGCGATACTTGATATAAATAAAACCTGGCAGTAAAATGTAGAGTAAAGATAAGACCTTTTGCTGGTTTAACTTTATCATAAAGGTGACATAGGCAAGCTGTGCAGCTTTACATTTTAACCAGGGGACTCTGTGGCATTTAAACCGTCTAGAAATGGTTGTACTTTAATGCCAGTAACAATCTGCTTCCTCTAGTGTCATTAAAATATATACATTTAGTGTATACTTATCACAAACAAAAATCTTATAAGGGTATAAAAACCAACAAATGTACATGTTCTGTTTCTTGGCAATTGTGGCATGCATTTTTGGATGATCTTTAGAGAAGACCATTTTCTAAAGATTTTCAGTGTTCATACATGGTATGTGGATCTTAATTAAGTCCTGGATTTTTTGTTTGTTTGTTTTTGAGTGTAGGCATTGTGAATATTCACTTTTAATCCTATATCCAAAAACAATGATACATTTTTGATTTAATACAAACAAAAGCTCTTCCTTTTTCTGATACACTGGATTCTCTAGAATTTGTTTCCATATTAAAAGCATGCTGTCATAACTGCTCTTGTTGAGATCTCATCAGTCTGAACTTAGGTGCCACACTTGGAATTGCTGGACTGCTTGTTCTACTGTACCATGTATGATTCTTGTCCTTTCCTACTTCCTTCATGACAGATGATGATGTGGCTTTATATTGTGCCTTACTTGTACACCTAGAACTAAATGTTTTTCATTCCCTCTGAACTCTTCAAACCTAACCCTTCTGAAATTGAATCAGAACTGATAAAAGCATCCTGAAGAAAGTCTGGATAGGTCTGATTTCAGTTTCTCTCAGTAGCAGTCCTTTTGTATTTATATGGAAGACCAGTTTTTGAACGGCCTTGCAAAATGTGGGGGTGCTCATGAAGGGTGTTTTTTAGCCCGAAACCCCTTTTGCTAACGTTTCCCTTCTCTGGTTTATTGAATACATTTACTGATACTTGGTGAGTACTTTTTTTTGGATGAGGGAGACTTATTACTGAAGCTACATTTATGTGTGGATGGCTGGATTTTATCATACCAATTGAAATCATTGTGATTTAATGAAGTTGCATTGCTGTAATGCTGATGTGAGAGTCAGGCTCAGCTGTGTTCAGTTTCTAACTCTTTGTAGATAGACTTCTTTTCCTACTAAGAGGGCCAGGAAAAAAGTCTTGGTTTGTTTGGGGTTTTTTAAAACAAGCAAATAAAAAAAACCTAAAATGGATGAAGGGTCTTTTAACTAACCTAAAAGCAACCAGGCACTTCTGAAATACAGTGGTGTCAGTTTTGATTTTATTTCAAAAAGATCCACCCCCAAATATTTATCTGATATTTGCCTTCATTAATAAAACAGCTTAGTCATAAAATAAAAAGACTGGATGTGCTTTTCTTTTCCATGAATCATTTAAACATAGCTATTTTTTAAAGCTCTAAAAGGCTTTATCAGGAGAATTTCAAAGGGTTGTATACAAGTTGCCTTCAGCAGAAATAGCAAATGCAATTCTGTTCCTCAAACGTGCTTGCTAGTCTTCCTGAAGTTCTGTTGAGGCATAACCCAGTTATGTACCATGAATGTTAGGATTTGGATTTGGCCTTGAGACCTGAATTTCAAGAATGCATCTAATAATGATTTTATTTTCTTTATAAGTTGGAGGCTTCAGTTGGAATCATCTAGTTAAGTGTGCTGCTATATGTGGTCTTGGCTTATTGACACAGCCTTGCACACAGCTGATGTTTATTTTGTTTACCCCAGGATTGTGTGAAGTACATTTCAAACAGTTACTGCTGCAGTGACTGATTCTTGTAACTGTATTAAGGGCATTAGTATGTTGAGACAACAGCACTCTTGAGTATCTCCCAATATAAATTGGGATTCATAACGTCATGAATGAAAGATGGCACTTTTAGGTTTTATCTTCTTTGCAGCATACAAAAATGTCTCTGTTTCTATGATTTACATTTCACAATATGCCATGTTTTCCCCCCCAATGCTTCTAGCATGATAAGAAGGTGTGTGCACTGAATTACAATCCTCAGCCTCTTAGACATTTGTGAACTTCCACATGAGCAAATACTGATTATGCATTTATTATCTAATGAGCTGTAGAGCTAAAAGTGGAGCCAGAAGTATTTTAAGCTACACTTCTTTTCCCCCATTTTTTCATTAAAAAATAGGTGTTAAAGAGTTTATCTTGAGTCAAGAATTTTTTATAGTCCGGTATCTCTAAGTCAGATTTGGGTGAGTTAACTAGCTGCTCAAAGGGAAACTTCTGGATTGGATTTGGTATTGTCAAAAGCACACTCCACCCTATCAAGATGTTCTGATTAAGAAACAGAACCTAGTAGTAGCAATTAATTTTATTACTATTTCTTACCATTATTGATAGTGATATATTCTGATTTGAATCCTCTATCTTCCCAGAATATTATGTCCAAGCAAAACTTCATGCTCAGTATTTGTGGTTGGATGAACTCTTGAGGCTGATGGCACATGCTAACATAGGTGGTTGTCAGGCAAGAAAAAAAGCATTTTAAACAAAACATGGCATCCTGTACTTGGGGTTATGATTGTAATGCTGTCCTTGATATTCCATAATCAACTTCCAACTGGAGCTCAGAAAAACTTACTGAGAGTCTTGTCTCTGTCAGAAAATAAATTTACCTTGTTAAAAGCATGATCTGTTAAGAGTTGCGATGTTTCATGTTGGTTAATAGTTGTGCAGTTTGTTTTGGTTTATTTTGAGAAGAGGCACAATTAAACTATTGACTTTGTTTACTCTGTCACCCTTGATCCCTAGCACTTCTATTCAGATACAAATTCATCAATGTATGCAACATCCTTTGTAATTTAAAATAAAAATTGTGGAGGAAATACATCTGGCATCATTGTATGTTTGGAGTCAAAGAGAACGGAGTGTGTCCCCTTGAAGCAAATGCCCTCCTGGCACCGTCAGCAGCTTTCCTTTGGAAGGGATCACAGCTAGCTAAGGGAGTAACTTCTTTCATCCGAACAGCTGCCTTAGGAAGGCTGCAGGATCAGCGTGGTGGGACCATCAGGAGAACCTGGGCTGCAGCCACCACGCGCTTTGGCTTTCTGCAGTGGCCGTGAAAACGGTCTCCGTTTTCAACACCTGCCCTGTCCAAACCTGCTGTGTCAGGCACGAGGCGGGGAGGAGTGTGTGGAAAAAGCAGAAGGGCCGTTGTGTTATCTCCCCTTTCCTCCTTCCAGGGGTACAGAAGGTACCGCACGTCGTTCCCGCAGCCTCCTCGTGCTGCCTCCGGCCATCCCTGCTGCAGGGAGGGCCAGAGATCCCACCGGTCTGGGCCTGCCCCCCCAGACCCCGTGGGAGCTCTGAGGGGTACGAAAGCGCAGCCTCCCAGGCCGGCGCAGCCCCGGGGCTCCCGCGGCGGGCAGGGCAGGGCAGGGCAGGGGCTGCTTGAGGCGCGTTTTCCGCTGGTGCGGGCTGGGGGGCCCCGCCTCGTGCCCCGTTTGGCAGGACGCGGCGCAGGGGGGAAAGCTCCGCTGCCCGCGGCGCTCCCGGCGCGGTCCCGCAGCGCTCCCGGCGCGGTCCCGCAGCGCTCCCGGCGCGGTCCCGCAGCGCTCCCGGCGCGGTCCCGCAGCGCTCCCGGCGCGGTCCCGCAGCGCTCCCGGCGCGGTCCCGCAGCGCTCCCGGCGCGGTCCCGCAGCGCTCCCGGCGCGGTCCCGCAGCGCTCCCGGCGCGGTCCCGCGGCCCCGGCCCCTCGTGCCCCCGCGGCGCCGGCAGGAGGCGCCCGCGGCCCGGGCGGCCGCTCCCCCTGCTCGCGCAAGATGGCGGCGGCCGGCTCGGTGGCCGTGCGGGTCTGTCACCAGGAGATCGTCAGGTTCGACCTGGAGATCAAGGCGGCCGTGCAGGTACCGCCGCGGCGGGAGCCCCTGGCAGGGCTGCGAGGTGATGGCCGCCTTGCGCGGGGAGCCCCGGCCGGGCCGGGCTGACAGGGCCCTTGTCTTCCAGGACATCCGGGACTGCCCGGGGCCGCTCGGTGCCCTCACGGAGCTGAACGCAGCCGTGAAGGAAAAATTCCGCCACCTCCGCGGCCGCATCCAGGTGAGGCGACCGGCCTTTCCGTGCGGCCTGCCCGGGGCCCGGGCCGCGGGGTGTCGGACCGACCTGCTGATGATCCGCGGCCTGCCCGGCGCTGGGGCCTGCGCGGTGCCGGGAGCAGCAGCCGTTGATCGGGCGTTCGTGTTTCTGCTTTTCACTGAAGGACCTCGAGCAGATGGCGAAGGAGCAAGATAAAGAGTCGGAGAAACAAGCCTTGCTGCGGGAAGTGGAAAACCATAAGAAACAAATGCTCAGGTGAGGGGGGTCGGGCAGCCGGTGCTGTTTACAGGCTCCTTGTAACCTGAGGTGCTCGGTTCTGTACAACGTCTTTCGGATCCTGTTTTGCAAATACAGTTGCTGACACGATGCTGTTTTGCCCAAGACCGAGTGTGGATCAGGGATGGAAAGAGTAGAACTCCTTTCTCCTTTCCTTTCCCCTGTCCTGATTCCCCAGCCATGGTCTGTCCCTTTCAACAGCTGAGCATGTAAGTAGGTGGCTTGAGAGTCTGTCATTTGACAGCTGGTAAGGGTCTGTGTCACTTGACAGCTGGCACAGTTTTCTTCTTCCCTTGATCCATAAACCATACACTTAGGAAAAGCAATTGACAAGACAGTATATTGTTATTCCGTGGTGTAATGCAGAGAAAGTCTGTGCACATAGCTGGGGTGCTCAGGTGGTGATTGCTTTGTGAAAATTGTTTTCACTTGCAAGGAGTTATCATCATGTTACAACATTGTACTTCTGTGATTTCAGCAATCAGGCAGCTTGGAGAAAAGCAAATCTAGCTTGCAAAATTGCTATTGACAACTCTGAGAAGGATCAGCTGCTGCAGGGAAGAGACTCCTTAAGACAAAGGTATGAACTGTCCCGCTGCATGATCTGAGATTTAAGCACTGTATGCTGTACTCATTAGTTTTAAATAGAAGTGGCACAACGTTTTGAAGTTATTTAATTGTATCTGGAACACAGCTCTGCTTTTATGAGTGCATTTACCTTTAGTGGAGATGTAAACTGTTAAGAACTGTGATAATTTCAGGTTTTGTTGATGTTGGTATGTCTAAGCAGAGAAGGGGATAAGTCAACCTTCATAGTTTTTCTGTCTGTCATTTACATTCATGCTAATCAGGGTTTTAAACAAGTAGTGGATCATTATGCAGGCTGTTTTCTCATGCAAAACTGGGTGTAAGCTTATGTAATTGTAATAAGTTGGCATATTTAGTATCATGAAGCAACAAATGGGATACCCAGGGTAATAAAGTAGTATTATCAGAGCTTCCACACCATCTCATGAAGCTGTATAGGTGTGGATGAATAAGCAGGGAAATACAGGCCTCCGTAAGATACTGAGATGGTTGTTTTGGCTCATTATTTTAGTATTTTCTGATTATTTTTTATTGTTTAGTGAAGATAATCTGAATTTGTCATGCAGTAAAAACTAGTTGTGTCTTTTATACGTTGGCAAAGATCTTTGGGGCCAGGCTCTGTTCTAAGCTCCCTGACAGCAGCATTTTCCCCACAGTACCCAGAGATGTAATTTCATCCCTTCCTGCTTTACTTTTTCTGTTTCTTTTTCAGGAAGACTACAAAGAAGACTCTGGCAGAGAGTGCAAGTAACATCACGGAGAGTCTGATGGGCATTAGCAGGATGATGTCACAGCAAGTCCAGCAGAGTGAGGAAACCATGCAGACCCTAGGTACAGATGTTATTTGGGTGTTTGGGTATGGATGGGATGATTGAAGCACCTTTTGCCAGTTCTCTTAGGATGGGGAGAGACAAAATGACATGGTGTGGAGTATAGTGCAAACCTGCTTTCCTGTAGGAGAATGTACTACAAGGATAATTAAAGGACCGTTCAGCAGAATTCCTGTAAGAGTTTGACATAAGCAGAGAAGAACAACATACATTGCATGGAGTTGGTTCTTGGAGTTTCTGTTTCATTGTTATGAAAAGGAAGAGGGGGCAGAATGAGGAGCTTTTGCTTTTGTTTCACATAAAAGCAACTGTAAAAGCAATGTGAGTTCACAGGGTGCTAAGAGTGTGGTTGGTGTTACTCTGTGCTACTGTCCTGGCATGCATTTGGTAACAGCAGAGAAAATGAAAGCATAAGTACAAGTCCATGCACAGGAGAAACTTATGGCTGGAAGACTGTTTTCACCCAGTCTCCAGCTGGGATGAGTAAGAGACGGGGGGATCAAGTGACTTGAACCTGAGGTCACTCGCTCTGTCAGCAGAGCATCAGGGACTGTGAAACTGAGATTTCACCCAGTTCTTTGGCTTAGACTCCTGAGACAATAAATCAAGTGACCTGGCAGAACTGGTGATTCATGAAGTATTTAGAAGTTGGATCTGTGTTGCCTGGGCCTCTTACTAGCTGTGCTTTTGAGCAGAAGAGAGAACAGTTTAAAGACAGGGATAAGTAACACAACTTTTGCCTTCCTTGTTCTCTGCCCCCATCTGAGGATGGCAGCTGGGCATGGTTTTGTTTGTGCAAATGTAGCATGTTTCTTCTCCCATTAAAAAGACAGTTTGGCAGACACTTTTTCACCCCATTTCTGACTGAACAACACTTGGAGTTCATCAGGGAAAAAACTATCAAAGGTCATTTACAACACCCAGCTGCAAATTCCAAATAAGTCATTAGAATTTCCTTTTTTCTGATCAAATCCTTTCCTAGCGTGCAGCAAAAATATAAAGCTGTGAAGTAGGGAAGTTCTGCTTTGTCATGAATTATGGGAAACAAGGTTTCTGTTTCACTTGGATCACAGTGCCTCTCGAAGATGGGACATAGTGGTTTGCAAAATACTACAGAGGTATTTCTGCTGTGCTTGTTTTTGTGAACCAGACAATGCTTAGAGTTTGACCTTTCTTTAAACAATCAGTTCACTACAGAGTCATCTATCAGCATTCCCTGTTGTACAGGGTATGCATTTTGTAATACAAGAAAAATAGGACTCCTGGGGTTTTGCTTTTGTTTAGTAATTTAGAAGGAGGAAGGCTGAGGAGTTGGGGGCATCTGTTTGTTTGCTTGTTTGTTTTCTTACAGGGAAAGAGGAGGTGAAAGGGGCCAATGTTCCTTCAAGCTGTTTTGGCATATTCTCAAGTTCTATCTTTAGTTAAGACCAATCAACACACTTTTCCTCTAGCTTTGTTTCTCTTTTTTATTAGGAAAAAACAAAACAAAACAAAAAATAATTATGTTTGTCAAAAATAACTACTAAAAACTGTTTAAGTTGTTTGAGCTGAACAATTAAGGAGCTCTTACTGCAGCATGTTTCTTCTTAACTTTCTCCAACTCCATCCAAAACACTGATTTACTGTTCTGGCTTGAGGGAACAGTTGCAGTTGTGCAATTAATATATTCAAGTATTGACCTGTCATGCTGCTGCTAGAACTGATGCTGATTTTGTCTCTCTTAATTTGGTGTTTCTAGCACCATTCTTACTTCACTCTGCTTCCAGTGAGCTCTCAGGTAGCTCTGACTTTGTTCATAAAAAATGTGAACTAGGTTTGATTTGGTAACCTAAATATTCTGGAACAGGACATGGGCCTGCAAGCCTTTCTGAACTCTTATTTTGCTTTGCGTTTTTCCTTAGCACTTCAGGACTATTTACTTGTGAAAGCTTCTGCAAGAACAGTCTGCATTTGTCTTGCCCATGAGTCAGTCTGACCCAGGAGGCTCTCACAGGCACTATCTGTATTGCCAAATATTGCATGCTTATATCCTTTGCTGTGGTGTTTTTGAAGCTCAGCCAGCTGATGATTTTCTTTTCCCCCCCCTTGATTTCAGCCAATTCTTCACGAACCATCCTGGAGGCAAATGAAGAATTTAAGTCCATGTCTGGGACAATTCAGTTGGGGAGAAAGCTCATAACAAAGTACAACCGCAGGGAACTGACGGACAAGCTGCTCATCTTTCTTGCCCTTGCCTTGTTCCTCGCCACCGTGCTCTATATTTTGAAAAAAAGACTCTTTCCATTTTTGTAAAATTCCAAAGTTAGACTGAAGTATTACAAAAGATCAGAAAGAGATGGCATAATTATGGTAGGGCTTTTAAATAAAATAATAAAGGGCTATAGCAATGGCTGACAGAGTGTTAGAGCAGGCGTGACATTGTACTGTCCCCGTGGAGCATGTGACCTGACTAAGAAGAGAATGAGCAGAAGTCAGGAAGAAGCAGGTAGATCTAGGTGTGGAAAGAAGAAACACCAGTCTGCCTGTAGGTTTGGGGAACAAGATGAACACTTGAGGAACTAGGCACTCAAAGGTGCCAGTATTAACTTTCAACCTCTCTTTATTCTGCCTTGAAATTAACTTCTGTCCTTGGCTTGGACTGGAAGTTGCTTTGACATCAATCTAAGGTGCTGAGAGAAGAGGAAGGATGGAAGAAAGAAACTCACATACATTCCATTAATTAACTATTTATTGTATCCATGTAAGCTGTGTTTTGTTTAAAAACAAAGTCTAATGGATTGAATGAGCCTGAATAACTTCCAGTGTAAAAATCCTACGTAATACTTAAACCAGTTGTTGCTTATGGAGTTTTTTTTCTGGGAGCATAGCACACATGCAGCCTGGCTCTGTTCCTCTGGCCTCAGGGGACTCTCACCAAAGCGAAAATGGGAGATGCATTTGTTACTAATAATTGGTGCAATATATTTGAGAATTACATTTCCAATCTGTTGAAATCAAAGCCGTTTTGTTCCTTTTCTTTATAAAATTCCACTTAATACTTTATATTTGCAAAATACTGTCAAGTTGTATATTTGAAAATTTTTCTTTCTTATACAGCTGATCTTTTCTCAGTGCAGTATTTTACAATTACTACATTGCTTTTCTCTTGTGCTTTAGTAATGGGAAGTGATTTGCTTTAGTAACATAAATACCAGCTTGCAACACTCCATGTCGTACCTTGAAGTACTAAAAACTGCACTGTGATGGTCTTAAAACTGACGTTGTCTTGTCTTCTGGAAATTGTTTCATTGCTTCTTCAGCGATCTCTGGCAAAGTTTGCATTCTGTTCAGGGAATTCTCACACAATGGTTAAATACTGCCTTAGTTTAGCCGATAGAAACAAACTTTTTCAAAAGGCAGTGCTACATAAATCCTCAGAAGTGCCATGTCAAGGAAAATCCAGTGTGTAAGTTTATGTGGAATCTGAGGCTGGGTTACCTTTGTAGTTAGTTTGCAATAGTATCTTTAGAGAGAAGAGGTGACCAGTTGATTATCTTGTAATACTTATTTACTAGACCTCTTCAGCAGTCCCAGTTTATCCTTTTGCTGGCAGCTGCTACAAGTGGTGAATCCAGAAGTGGCAGGAGGTTGTGGGAATCCAGCCTGGAGTGCGGGACAGTTGAAGTGGTGATTTTGTGGCCGAGTGCATAAACAAGAAAAGCTGGCATTTGGAATCCAGTTCAAAATCAAGGGCTCTGCCTGAAGAGTATGATCCCTGAGCCTTTCTTCTTGGGGTAGTAACAAGGCATTTGGAAACCTCTGCAGTAGGGTTGGTACATCCCGCAGAGGGCACCACTGCCTGGGAGTCGAGAGTGTTTTCTTGCCCTGGAATTCCTGTCCTACACAGACAAGACAGAATGGATGTGGCTTTTCCCGAATGGTTTCCTCATCGTGTGTCAGTGCAGCCTTCCTAAGAGACAGAATGACACAAAGATTGAAAGAAACTGACAATGTGTGTGTTCTGCTTTTGAATAAGAGAGAAATTACTCAGCTTGAAAAAGATGTACGTTGCACGAAATCAAGGCATGTGTGCTTTTTAATGATAAGAAAAGCCTTGCTTTGGAAGAAGTCCGCTGCTGAGCAGACTGCTAACTGAGGAGAGCCTGTGTGATCTGCAAGTTGGGGCCACAACGGAGCAAGTTTCATCTGGGTCAGTGATCCTGGCTGTTGCATTTCACATGAACCATCTCTGGTGTCAGGCTCCTGCCCTCTCTGGAGCCTGCTTGTCCCTCTCCCCCCAGGCACAGATGTCTACAAACATACAAAGGGTGATGAAAGTGTGTCCACCTTTCCCTTGTCTTGGAAAATATGGCTTGAAATACAGATAATATTTTAAGACATGAAGTTTGTTTAGATGGTGAACACATTTCAAATTAATTGCTGTGCAGCAGTTCCTGTTTTCCACATCAGTGCAGTGCCATTTTGTGCAACTTCAGAGCAGTCAATAAAATTATTTTTATGGACTATTTCTGCTTCTAGGCCAGCTGTAGCACTGCAGCTTTCTTTTTTTCAGCCAGCTTGAAAATAGTCTTGTCTTTCTGAAACACAGTACCTGCAGGTGGTCAAACACCAGCTGCTTCACTGTTTCCTCCCTCATGTGGATGCAATATAAAAACAGGGTGTTGCTTATCTCTGAGATACTGGGATGCTAAGCAGAGGAGAGGGTGATGCAGCATGACTGTCTACAGGAAGTTTCACTGGGTTTATCTTTGCAACATACTCCTGTCAGAACCTAGATCAACCTTAAAAAAGCAGCTTCTCTCGGTGCTGAGAATTTCAGTGAAGTCTGTTTTAAAGGAGTGGTCTTTTTGGATGGGTGTTGTAATGTAGCAGTTTTGGGGGGAAATAAAAGGTCTATTGCTGAATGTCTTGTTTTTTCCTCTCTTCTCATTACTGAAATTTTAGCTTTCAGACCTTGGCCTGCTGGAACACTCTAAGGGCAAAAAATAACTTCTAAGGACCTTCCTTATGGCATTTTCTTAACATTGCGTCTGGATTTAATGAAAAAAAAAAAACAACACAAAAAAACCACAAAAACAAACCTAGTCCTTTTGTAAGCATACATATCTGCCCTGTATAAACTGACTGTCAATTCCCAATCCTTAGGGGCAAGGAATTAAGTGAAAAAAGATCAAGGACAACTGAACCTTTTGGGAGAAGGGAATAGAAATCCTCCCTGGGATGCAACAGGTCCATTTGCAGCACTTAGTTCAAGAACTGTTTCCTTCCACAGGCAGCCAGAAAGCATCCTGATGGGCCACAGCTCTGAAAAGAAGTACTAAGTGAAGACTGATAAATGTTATTTCCTCTTTGGGGTTAGAAGGGTAATTTGGTGAAGCACCATCTCTAAGATACAGGGTTAGCCACCCCAGGTAGTACCCCAGTATATACCCTGGCTTGGTGGTTGGGTGCTGGGGCAGGGCCAGAGCTGGTGGTAGGTGCCTTTAAGTTTCTCCTGGGCAGGATGGGATGCCTCAATCAGCCCTTATGGCCCACAGCTGGGGTGGCTCAGTCAGTGCACTCAAACATCTTCCCTCCAGGCTGCAGTATGGTGGCTGGCTTGCTCCACACCTATAGGCCCTCTTCCTGGTTTGAAGGTAGGTCTGTCTATCTGATCTTTTAAATAAATGAGTGGGAGGAATATTGTGGGAAGAAGGATTGGTTGTGCCTGGCTTTTTGTCGTCTGACACATGCAATGTTTATCCAGGGAGTGTGGATGGTTGTGCCTGTGCAGTTACTTTGTGACTACAGGAGGATTTGTATTTGGATTATTTGCCTTTTGGAAAGCCCACTGGTCTCTCTGGCTTCTTCTGAATACGAAGATGGGGTTTGAAACACACAGTGTGGTGTGTCTTGGGGGTCTTTCTTTTGCTGCATGCTCGAGGTTTTGTTGTGAAGGCTAAAAATTGGCATTGCACTAATTTATTTGTAAGGGGGCAGTGTTTTCTTCAGTGCTTCACTCAAAGTTTGCTCTGACAAGTACAGCAGACTCTTCAGGGATGGTGAGAAGAGGATGGCCTCTGCTTCCTCTGTACTTTGGGACTCGGGTGTGATTTGGGGGTTAAGGATTGGAGCTCTCCTGAGACCAGGAGCTCCAGGACTACAGAAAGTGTTTAGGAAGCTTTGGTGGAAGAGAGAAACAAAAAGGGCTCTGGATGAGCGTTCAGGGCTATGCCAGAAGGTTCATGCACAAGTGAAAACAAATGTGAATGTTTCAGTTCCTACCTGGACCATTCCTCCTTTACCTCCCTCAGACAGCAGGTATCAGATGTGGGCACTGCTAGCTGATAGTGGGATTCATTGTAGCAAAATAATTGCAGTGAAAATCTTTCTTCCAAAGAATAACACTCTTTTAAAACAAGGAAAAAGGAACTTCTGTGAGGTTAAAAAGGTTCTGTAATCTCCTTGCCCTGGAGCTTACGGGCTGAGACAGGCAGCTGGCAGCAATTGAGCAGCTGTGGGTTAATGAACCCACAGCTCATCAGCTGCATGGAGATGAAATACCTGTGTCCTCCAGCAAAGGGGGCTGAAGCCATTTGAAGGACTATAGATGTTTTGCTGCGCAGCTGGAGCTGCTTAGGAGTGAGGAAGGGGCAATTCTGATTCCTCAGTAGATTTAGAGGTTTAGAGCTTGCTGGTTTGTGAGAGTCTGTGTCAGTTCCTGCCTATGGAGTTCAACCTACTGAGATCAGTTTGCTTTTTTACTGAATACCTGTGGAAAGGGGAAAAGGCCTGGAAGTTGACCTTTGGTGTGTCAGGAGGCAGATAGCACTGCTGGTTATTTAGCTGTGTGCCAGTGTGTGCTTAGTGGGCTGCAGGCATAGATCTGATCCTGGTCTCTCTGTTCCTACGTGGCCACACTGCAAAGCCTGTGGGCAGGAACAGGCACCTGCCAGGTGTCCATGTTGCTGTAGCTGGGGTCGTGGGCTTCTTCCCCACACATGCCTGAAGTCTACAGCATGGTGGTCACTTTCTAAATGTTTAGTTAGATGTATGTTTTCAAGGAAAGTCTCCTTTTAGTGATTGCAATAAAACATGAACCCAAGGGAAGGAATTTCAAGTAGTTTTAACATATGGTGTAGCTGCTGAAAAGATTGATTTGATTTATTTCATTATTGGTTACAGTGTCAGCAAAGACAGAAATATCAGAGCATGAGTCTATGTGGGAAAATAAATTAAGAGTGTAATATTGTTGTTTTTTTTCTTGTCTAAAAATTGAGGCAAAATTAAGTCTGTATTTGAAGTTCTGCTTTTGAAATGCTTTCCACATAACTGGCTTTACCAAAATGGAAGGGTGAATTCATGCTTGGAAGTTTCTAAAAATGTCTCTGCCAAATGTGCAAGGCTGCTATCACATGCCAAGTGGTCCAGAGCAAGCCAGGCAAGTCAGGCTGGAATCTTTGGGGGCTGAGAATATCCAGGGGGCATGTGCATACTTGTCTGCAAATATGTGGGGCTCTTCTTTGGAACAGGGAGGTGTGGGGGGGTGGGAAATCAGTTTACCATTGTTTCCCCTCCCTATTTGTAGTAGTGTTATTACACCAGAAGAGAAATCTTAAGCAAATATTTTAGCAAGTGTCTTTGTGATTGTATATTGCTGCTAAGTGCCCAAAGCCCTTAATGTAATTGGTGCCTGAACACTTGCTGGGCGTCTGTCCCTTAGAGGTGAGACAAGTGTTCTCCAGGTAGGCAGCACGTGCTGTGTACCACAGCCAAACACACTTGGAGCTCCCAGAGCAGAGTGGCAGCCACAGGATGGGCCAGTCCTCATGCTCTGCAGTATAAATGCTATGTATCCCTCAATGATGTTTTTCTAACTGCTGAATGATTGCTGCAGTTCTTTCTCTGAGGCTAGCTGGTGAGAACAGGAACCTTGCTTCAAAACTTAACTCTTTTAATAGGGCTGGAAGTTTGCTCTGCTCTTGTTCAGTTCCCCTGGTTATGTGTGTTTCTTAAGAGTCACAGACCGGTTGTGGTTGGTAGGAACATCTGGAGGGCAGCTGGTCCAAGCCCTTGCTCAAGCTGGGTCACCTAGGGCTGTTGCCCAGGACTGAGTATCTCCAAGGATGGAGACTCCACAATCTTCCTGGGCAGCTTTCTCCAGTGCTTGGTTACTCTTACAGTAAAAGCATGTTTCCTGGTGTTCAGAGGGAACATACTCTGTTTCAGTTTGTGTCCATTGCTTCTGGTCCTGTCACCAGGCATCACTGGAAAGAGCCTGGCTCCCTCCTCTGTGCAGCCTCCCTTCAGGTATTTACATAGACTGGTAAGATCCTCTTCTGATTGACAAGAAGCCTTCTTCTCTTTTCTGAGCTGAACAGCCCCAGTTCTCTCAGCCCTTGTTTAGTCCTGGTTTGTACTTTTAAGTATGGTACTTTTATGTTAGTTGAGAAATGATGGCAACTTAAGAGGTGGAAAGAGCTTGTATTCGTACTTCAAATTTTAGTACAACGTTTGGTTCTCTCTTCTCATGCAGCAGTTGATGATATTGAATATTTCTCAATCACATTAATTTTAAGGCATGCTTGTTAGAGAATGGGATCAGTTGATGATGATGTCATCTTTCCAACATTTGATGATTGCAGGATTTGTCACTTGTCTGTAAAGAGATAAGAAGATCAATTGAATCCAAAATGTTCACAGGTAGAGAAGTCAGACTTCCTATCCTGGTCTCTGTGTGCTGCATTGCTCAAAGCTTGGTAGGAAAATAATGACAATGCCAGGGCTTCCTGAAAGCACATCTCAAAACACATAACTTAAATTCCTGTTGTGTAAGTAGTAGAACTAGCTACTGTGGTATCTGGAGCAGTATCATCTCTATCTTTCTGGTTGCCCAATGTACTGCAAATGTCCGTGCTCCCATCAAATATTCACTGAATAAACACTTCTCAATCTGCTGGTCAAACGGGGATGACCCATTCCTGAAAACTGATGTCCTCCTGGTTACGGGCAGTGCTGGGATCTTCAACTCATGGACTAACTTCACCTGGGAGTCACAGAACCAGTTATTCCTCCATCTGCTATCTCTGCATCTGTCCCATTGTGCTGTTGGGGTTTCTAGCTGTATAAAATGAACCCAGGGGCTCTTGCATCATCCTGCTGCTACCTAAAGCTGTTTGTGGGCTGGCTTAGTGCAGGTGTCTGTCCTTGCAGCTGGTTGTGGACTTGTTCAGGCTGACACTGTTACACTGAATAGATTTATTATCTGCTTGCTTATATAAAATGGTACAAAGAGGGTCTGGGCTGCTCTGTGCAACAAGGCAAATGCCACTCCCACTGAGCTGAAGTTTTAGTTTTCTCACAGGAACATATAAAGGAAGAGTTTGTACCAGTTTCTTCAGGTGAGGCATCAAGAGGGATGCTCTGGATGTACCGGAGCATTGCAACTGTGCCTTGAAGATTTGATCTTCCACATAGTGAGCTACAGTCTGATGGACTGAGAATCTTTACTGACTTAATTTGGTTTAGGGCCTGCCCCTTCATGTGCTGTACACTGAGATCTCTACTCAAGCTAGCAGAGACACAGCACATGTGGTTAATATTAAAGTCCTTTTCGGTCTATAACTATTCACACTTCTGCAAAGTCACTGGAAAATGTTGCTCCTGCTTTCTCCAGGTGCACAGGAAGGGCTCAGCCTGCCCTTCCCAGGCTGATGTGGTGTTGAAGGAAATGGCACAGTTCTACCGGGGACCTTGGGTACTCCAGTAAAGCAAGAGCTGTGGAAATCATGGCTGTGCATCTGCCTCGAGGTGATGTCTTGGGTGCTAAGATGCTGGATGAACCATGAGGCTCCTGCAGCCATGCAAAGTCATTCAAATTAATGTGGCAGGAGTTGTAAGAAGCAGATCTGGTGACTGCCTCTCCCTGGGGTGCTGTGACATCTCCCCATACCTAACCCACCACGGTCTCTCGCTTCCACTTGGGCTTCCTTTTATTTTTAACCTCGCAAGGTGAGACTGCTCAGATGTTATCGCTCCTGACCCTTGTCTCCTGCTGCAGCAGCAGAGCTGACTGCCCTTACCCCACTTATCTCCTGCTTTTGGAGGCTGCCAGGCGGGGTCGCGGGCTGTGCCGCGGGGCTGCCGAGCGCTTTGCCCTGCGCTTGGTGTCGGTGGCTGCATGAAAGGAAAATGCCACTCGGCTGCTCTGAGCCTGGCCTGGTGATAATGCTGCGTGTGTCCCTCTGGGCCCGTGATAAGAGCCCAAAGGGCAGGCAGGGAGAACGTCTCCTCAGGGATCAGCGCACACCAGGCCCTATAGATAGAACCACATATATATAGAACAACATGAAAGCTTTTTGCTTCCTTCTTTTCAACAGCATGATGGCTGAGTGTCCCATCCAGGGACGCTTTCGGACCTGACCCCTCCAGGGGACTGGTCATCTTGTACCCGAAAGTTCTTCAGTTTCCAGTTTCCCAACAGGAATGGAGATTTGAAACCCAAACCCACACAGCATGAGAAGTGTAATTTCATAGTCCAAATAAATGCACAGGGACTGGGGAGGGGTGGGTTTATTTCCTTTATCTTCAAAATGGACAGTGGTACAATTTTTTTTCTGTTTGGGTTATTTGCTTTACATAGGTGTCACCCAACTACCAAACAGTTATTGCTGTGGCTGAGGGGAGATAACTCTGTCAGTGGCATCTAGGTGCTGACACTAGGTCTAGCTAGTCCAAAAGGAAGATAAGGTTTTTCTATATTGAGTAAGTCTATTGATCCAGTTGGCCTCCTGTCCTGTGTCTGATAATAGCAAATACTTGATGTTTCCAAGAGAAGCGAGCATTCCCCCGTTCTGTATATTGTTATATGTTATGTATATACACATATATTTAAATGATCTATTATATGTATATCAATGCTGTATATTTTAGATTAAACAATGAACAATTCCTTTTTGAGCTGGGCTCTTCAAAGTATGCTGGTTTTGCTTCTTTTCATTTGGATATAAAACTGCAACCCCTGCTAAGGATCATAATGTTATTCCCATTTGTTTAAATGTCAGAGATTATATTTGAAAATAGCTGAAGCAAAAATGCAAGTAGCTTAATGTCAGCAACTCCCAGCTTTCACTCACTGTTTTGTGCCAGTAATCTGTCTGCTTTTCCAAAACCAACCAGCCAAAAAAAGGAGAGGGGAAAAAAAAAAAATTAACAAAAACCTCACAATTCTTTGTCTTTGGATTTGTTTAAAATAGTTGTCTTTGCACCAGCATCTTTCGTAGTTGCAGACTTTGACCAAAACTGAAGTTCTTGATCGTTTACAGACCTTAATGGCAAATATCTTTGTAGACAACAAGGTAACATGCTGAAAGACAGCAAGTTGGAGTTTACATTCTTATTTCTGCAAGCCAATTAATTTCTATAAAGATGTGGGTGGATGTTTAGGTTTGCAGATTTCAACAAGAGCTTCTGGTCTTATCACCTTGTCAAAAAGACGTTACATTTTCTGTCTGTTACAGGATTCCAGAAAAGTGAGCTTTGGGAGAGATATTGCCAGTTAATAAAGCATAATGCCTGGAGCAATGAGCAGTAAATACAGAATAGTCCTGTCCAAAATATATATATATGTATTTTTTATATAGTCAGTACTAAACTCTAGATTAAAACTTTGTTTCAGCCTCTTCAAGAGGAGAGGGACGGCAGAGCTATCCTTGTGGATTAAAGCCAAAAGATCCTAGCAGTCCTTTCTGCACTCACACACAATGCCTAGGGCACTGGAGTTAGTGTCATTGTAGCAATAACCACACATGTATTGCTGATTAACAGATCTAAATCTTACTCCTGTGAGGTACCTTGTCCATGACCCCATGGAAGAAGAGGCTCCCCGGGGTGAGCAGAGCTGCGGGGTCCCTCGTATGGTCCTGGCACAGCTCAGAGCTGCTGCAGCTCCTCTAGAAACGTGTTAATCAGCCCCAGACGCTGCTGGTGACAAATGACATTTTTTTTTTGCCTTTGTACACTAGGGCATAAGACGTGACGTTTACATTCAAGATCAATTATTTTTAACTGAAGAATGATAGCCCTGTGTCCAAATTATCTCGGGGCTTAATTCACATCAGTTAAACCTTTTCAAAGGCTTATTAAAATTCCTTAAGTGTGTCCAACTTATCAGCAGTTGAGTGCCAATGGCATTATACAAATGTTGCTATTGGAAATAACTGTTAAGTATTGTTTGACTATATTATTCATATATATATATATAACGCCTGTGACTATTAATACTACTTAGTACTTACATGACTCCTTTCATCTGGTGATCATAAGGCATTGCCCAGGGAAGTAAGTACCATTCTCCCCTTTCTAAATATGGGAAATGTCTGGTGGCTGTCTCATACTTGGGTTTAACATCTTCCCCTGAATGCTGCTGGGCTTGCCTCTGGATCTGCCCACTCAGTTTTTAACAGGACTTTATTTGTGCTGCTGTAGCACCTAACCCTGGCACCTGGGCAGCGCTGTCTTCTGTGGGGGCAAACGCAGGGCAGCAGCACTGCTCCTTTGCCCAGGCACCTGTGATGCTGGAAAATGTATAGATCAACATATAGATCAATATAGACTGACATGTACAGTAGGGGTGAGGGGATGCTGAGCAGCACAGGAGGCAGTTTCAGCAACCACTATCTCTGTTATGGAGCAAAGGAAAGTTTGAATGGAGGATGGAAGGGTATTTGGAGGGGAGGAGATTTTGTTGCTCTTTCTGGTGAGTGTGCCCGTGCTGGCAGGAAATCTGGGAAAATCTGATCACAGGGTCTGGCATTAACATCTTGATGCTGTAAGAGCGGATGGAAAGGGGAGGGACAGTCTCTCAAGGACCATGAATGCCACTAGCTCTGTGTTCCTGTGCTAATCCCCGGCAATGGTAAGGGAGGAAAAATCCTGGCTGTTGAATAAAGTGTTGCCTGTCCTGGCATCCAGTACCTCTGCAGGAGGCTGGGATGGGGTTGTTAATGTGTGTGTGTGTGTGTGTATGAATATCCAGTCGGAAATGCTTGGGGTTAGTTCACAAGTGTTCTTTTTTGTTTTTCTTTCTTTCTTTTCCTCTGTTCTGCAGTGTAAATACCTGCCTCCCATCTGGCCCAGGGAGGGAGTGGTGGAGCTCTGGATTTTAGACACATTTGTATTTACTTCCCACTGAGGTTCTGTGTGGAGAATGCATTTTGACCAACTGATCGTTTATTCCAGAAACCACTAGGTAGCACTGTGAAATAAAGTTCTGCCGAGCCCAGCACCATTTCACTGCGTCCCTCCCCAGCTGGCCTCAGCAGAGCAAAGACAAGGCAAATTCCAGCACGTTTGGGCTCGGTAAAGGTAGCAAGGGTGGTTTTAAACCTTTTTTTTTTTCAGGACTGGGTCCATGGTCACGTGTGGGAAAAACCGGCCATGGTACAAATGTCACTAGATACACTCTTGCATGTTTTGGGCACTATTGAACAGAATACCCCAGCACGTACCTGCCCTGGGTGTGAGAGCTGCCTGCTTGTGCTGATGATGCAGAGCAGAGACTCACACAGATGAAAGCCCCAGTTGGAAAGCACAAATACGTGTTATGTTTTTTTTCTGCTTATAAGTGACTGTTAGCACCAAAACTCAGCAACACAGATGCTACAGACATTTCTAAAATTAATCTTTGTGTTTTGGCAGTCACAGCTGTGTGTGATAGCTGAGATGTGCTGTACTCTGATTGCGTATTATTGTCATAATAAGTGTTTTGCTCTCATAAAAAGTCTGTTGGAATATAATTTTCTAATTTTTATAGAAAAATTATGAATGGGGTGTAATATTAATTTTATGTTTGATACTCAACATTATTTTTTGCTAAACTCTGAGTTTCTTCTATCTTGATATGACTTAATGATTCCTATCAAATCCACTATATTTCTAATTTTCATTGGAATATGCTTTAATATGTTTAGGGTTAGGAGAAGAGGAAATGGAGTCAGGTTGAGCCTGGGGAGGTTCAGGCTGGAGACTAGAAAAAATTTCTTCACAGGAACAGTGGTGAGGCATTGGAACAGGCTGCCCAGGGAGGTGGTAGAGGCACCATCCCTGGAGATGTTCAAAAAAGAGGTAGACATGGTGTTTCATAAGATGGTTTAACAGTTATGGGTTGTAGGGGGTTAACTGGACTTGATGGTCATGAAGGCCTTTTCTAACCTTGATAATTCTATGATTCTTCCAAAGCAATGGAGTCAGGTGAAAACTGGGTTTTGATTATTAACTTGTTAGTTAGATCAGAAAAATACTTTGGGTTATTAATCCCAAAATTACTTTAAAAATAAAATTGGCAACTCATCTGTTTTAACTGTTGAGCTCTAAATTAGTAAGTTAACTTTCCACATTTTGTTTAACTCAATTCCACGTAGTCAACCATATCATAGCCTAACTGGAGAGCAGCTTATGCACGTTTACATTCACATACCCAGCAGCTAACTGTAACGTGTGTGCCTGCAGCAGCACCATATCACTGCTTTTTAAAATTAGACCTCACTCTGGCTGCCGCAGGGAGAGGGGACATGATAAAGGGATTGAGCATCACACTCTGCAGTAACTGCTGGGCTTAAATGCTCGAGTTCAGCAGCCCTGAGCAGCCCCTGCTGCCAGGAACGTCCGCGTGGTCCCTGGCTGCAGGGATCACAGTGCACGCTGGGCATTGTCAAACACTTTGGAGAACTGGCATCAGTGTCAGCCAGAGGAGCTGGAAATGAGGACAAGGGGATTCTTGTTACGTATCTGCTATGTAATGGTTTTTCTAATTTTACCTGATGTAGTGGGGTTTCTATCTGCAGAACCGGGCAATTGGACTAGATGATCGTTGTAGGTCCCTTCCAGCTGAACAATTCCATTCTAAAACAATTATGTTCACAGAAGCATTTTTTGAGTTAAGTATCATTCACAACTGTCAGGGAAATGCATGGAAAGTGCTGACCAAAAAGGGCAAAGTACTAAAGGCTGTCTCTCATCCTGTGCAAGCCAAAGATTCCCCAATTTAAGCTGAAATAAATGTCCTTCCTTTGCCCTGACAAGGGCCTGAATTGCTTGATGTTTTCACTTTTTTATAGGTTTGGCCACCCTGGCTTACAGCAAAATAACATTGTGGCATCACCTGTTTCTCTAACAGTGTCTGTTAACACTTGCTGGGTGGTTGCTTTACCTTATCTGGTTACCTCTGCAACATCTGCAAGCAAGTTATGTGGTATTTTCAGTCCCCTGAGGATTTATGGTGACCTCTCGGGGACCTTAATTATTGGATCAATACACTTCTGACACCTGTAGATCAACATAAACTTGACCCTTGGTCTTGACAAATCTATCACCACGATGCCCTTTTTTAAAAGTATCCCCATCACGGGGCATGGAGGGGTTTGTGCTGGACGGAAGCAGTGAAGGTGGCAGGGCAGAGCCCTGGCCCTCTCAAGGTCAAGAGTCAAAATGATAAAGGAAGTGCCCGCCTGCAGTATCCGGGCGGAGGACTGGGATTATGGAGGAACAGCTCAGAAAAAGGTCCCTCCAGTTTTCGGGGTACAGACAGGTCCCCAGCAAGACCAGCGACTCACTGAGATGCCGCCTCTGTGGGTGATGCCGGTGCCTGAGGGCAGAGCTCTGTAAAACGCTGTGTTTGAAAGTGCTGTTCCCTTCCTCGGGGGCTTGTGATAAGAGAACTGCTGCTTTAAAAAGCTGCTGTTGTGCTCATCCTATCTTTAGCGCAGGTCATCTGAAAGCGTTTTCTCTTTTGAAAAGTCAGTTCCTCTCTGTGCAAAGGCTTTCCTGCACTCCCCACCTCATCCATTTTTCCATCCAAACACTCTAAAGTGGAGATTTGTTAGCCTCTACACCCTGCCTGTGTTCAGTAGGCAGTGAAGGACCCTTGTTCTTCACCTGAACTCTCTACCTCTAATGCAACGTGTGAGGTTAAATGACCATCTCAAGAGTCTGCATCAAATGAATGCCAGTTACAATTAAAACAAGTTCTCTCCCATTTCAAGATCTCACCAACCCTGGGCAAAGCAACAAGTAAAGAGCACTCTGCAGAACAGTAGTTACAAGAAGGCTGTATTTTCAGAGTGATTTTTATTTTTTTTTCCCAAAAAAACGTTTTCTATAAAATGTCAGTGACTCAGAAATTACCAAGTCATCGGTTCTGTTTTGAAGAAAACATGAAAACACTTAAAGAAGTTCTGTGGCCCATATTGTTTTTCTCAGCTGGTTTTGAACATCCTCTGAATATTGTAATTTTCCCTTAGAAGGTGGGTGGGATGCTGCTATCTTAGTTGATAAAGCAGGAATGGTCTCAAAGGAGACTTGGGTTTGAAAGCATCTGCCTAATGCATTTTGAAGAGGATTATGATCTTCAACTGGCACACACCAAAACCTGCAAAATTTGTGATGTTGTTTCACATAAAAAAAAAAAAAAATAATAACAAGATGGTGTAAGTGGGAACTAGTTGCTTAAATGGCCTTTCCAGCCCCAGGCACCTGTATCTCAGTCTAAACTTGACTCCTGTCATTTATGCTGTTGAGCATGACACCTTGACTTCTGGGTGAAAGGACTGAGCAGAGCTAATGAGTCCCTGTGTGTTAGAAACAACTGTGTAAAGGAAGGAACCTGCCTGGAAAGTTAAAAGGAATGGCCATCTGGGAGGCAGGGTGATGAGAGGAAAATAGTCAGGAAATGTTTCCTTCTGCAGTTAATCAGGGTTGCTGCCTTTCAAGACAAATCTTGGAGGGCCAACTTGGCTTTCCTGGAGAAGAATCTTTAAACCAATTAATTTTGCACTTGTAATAACGGTGCGTTTTACTGCTGGGAGCAGACTTTAGCAAAATAGCCCTCTATTGTGTCTTGGTTTTACATCGAGTTTTGCATGGATCTACCCCTAAAATGCCTTTCTACACAAGACAAGTTGAGAACAGAGGGCATACAGGGACTTCCACCAGATGAGCATCTGAGATAATGACTTATCTGTGCTATAAAGGGCCTTGAACTTAACTTTGGGGCTGAATTACATGACATTTAGAAGCATATTTGTATCCAGCCTTTGCTTTGAGAGCTACTTGCTCCATTTAGAGGTTTTTAAGGCTAGAAAGGACAAGTAAGATAGCCTGATATCTTCTATGATATAGTCCAAAGTGTCTTTCTCCTTATGATTTCTTGCCTCTTTTCTGTTTGAGTAGAAAAACTAGCAGTATGGTACCTACTGTCCAATATAGCTATCCATGCAATGAACCTTGTGTAACTTGTGCCACAACCAAGTTGTCAGCAAGTCAGATGCATTGGAAAAGAAACCTTCTGTATTGTGGCAATGATGGGTGTATGCATTTGCCAAGTGTAAGTAGATGGAGCCAGGGTAAAACTGAAGTTCCTGTGCACCAGGGGTCCAAACCAGTGAGTTGTCATCTTCTGGGGGGGGGGAATAGGGGAAAAGGAAGCTCTGGGTATATAAAAAGAAAAACATTTCCTTTTCCCCAGTGATTTTTATGACGCTTAAAGTAAGATTGGCATCTGAAATTGATTGTTTTATCGAGAAATCTTCATCAGCCTTCAGTGCAGGAGCTTTAATATGAAACTTTGGGGCTTCACCTCTAACATTGCCTGATCTTCTAAGTAACTTGAATTTTAAATCCCTGTTTCTGAATGTGTCATTCCATCAATGTGAGAAATGGTGGTCCCAGTGGATTGCAGGGATGGTGATACTCAGATCAGTAACACTTGTGTGTGTGTGTGGTGCTTTGAAATGCTCATCTGAAAGAACTGGTTCTTCATTATTTTCTAATAGGACCTAAAATAGGTCTTTGGCTGTAGCCATCAGGTGTTGTACATGCCCTCCTGATCCCCCAGCACAGGGCACATTACTGCTGCACAGGTTGGTTTCAGCATGTGTCATCTGGCCAGGCACTGCCAAAAGCCATCCATCATCTCCCATTGTGACCTTGTACCACCTGTCTGTCCCATGAAGGCCAGCAATTAAAATGTAAGGTAATGAAGACAGCAAGACATGAAAGGGCTTTTCACTAGTTGATCAAAGGGGCAGAGCACAGTGTTTTCACAACCAGAATATAAAGGGCAAAAAAAAAGCAAAGAGGGTATTTGGAAAGTAACCTACAACTGTCCCTGTCGTTCCAGTGTGCTGCATTAAGGGGTGGTTGTCTCACGTGGTCTTACTGTTTTTTTTGTGTGTGTGGGCAAAAGTATCAAGTATTTGCTTTTGTCTTGTTACATGGCAAATAATATTTGTGTGTATAAAAATGAAATGCCATAGATTATGTTACTGCCAAAGACTGAAGAGGGAAACTTGGTTTCCAGTTCTAATGCTTCATTGTGTAAGAAATCATTTAGGCTTAAATTTTCAAGGTGAAATACTGGTGGGCTCTAAAGTAGTGTCTAACCAGACAAATGTAGGTACCTCAGGCCTGGTTCTCAGAGATGCCAATGACCAGCAGGTCTCACTGATTTTATTTTTTTAAAATTTTTTTTGTACATCTGAAAGGAGAAAATATTCTGGGGTCCTAGACAGGCACGCCGGATGCCTGTGAGTGTCAGATGAGAGATACGGCAGAACATCTCTTTTAATAGCAGCAATTCTGCTTTCATGTCTTCAGAGCTAGGGTTAAGTAAAGCAGGGGGTTTTTGCATGGCTTGAAAGGGACTGTCTATAAAGTTGCCAGTGAGGAACCTCCATTCTGAGCATGGCTGTATGTGTGGCATCTGTGTTTATTGGCTGTAGGACAGGGGTTCTTGCAATATCCACAGATGTGCAGGGCATGGATTGCTTTCTGGGCATGTAATTGGAAAGCAAAACTCAGATATACCCCATAACCTACAACAAGTATAAAAGCTCCTTGAACCCTCATACCCAGAAATAACTAGCAGAGAATACTAGAGCCTCAGCATGGGAGGAGGCCAGAAACGTAGCCGGGTGTCAGCATGTCTGTCGGCTTCCACTCTGAGCCCTCGTACCCTCTCCGTGTCGGTATGAGAATCTTCAGTGGGATTAACCATGTCTGTAAAGTGAAGTGTGTGTAATTGTGGGGTGGATCTGGACCCGGCTCTGTGGGTATGTGGTGGAAAGGGAAGCAGCAGCTGACACTGCACGATACATGAAGCAGTACATGAAACATCAAGTTAACCAAGATTTATATTTTCCTTCCCTGAAATAGCATAAATTGTCTCATTAATGATATCATTAAAACTGACTTGCTGAGGCCAAGCAGTAGGACTTCATTCTAATATTTTTGTACTTAAAAATATAAGAAACTTACTTATTTGACTGAAGTCATTTTGGATTATTTTTTGTGACCCATTTTTAAATGGCTCCTTTTTGATGCCAGCCAGCATTGTGCATATGTCTGTGTGCTGCACCTCCAGTAACTGCAGTGACTGCTCTGAAAGCAGCTTTTATTTTTCACAGATAATGAGTACAAAAAATTCCTAGCTATGAAGATGAGAGTTGGGGGCAATTTCTAGGAGCCGATACTGTGACTTATTCAAAGCTTATGCTGGAGGACAATGCAATCTATTTAGGAAATGTCTGCTGTGCTAAAAGAAACTATGGGATATTCTTGTGGCAGGAGAGTGCAACAAATCCTATTCCCAATACCCAGAACAGCTAGAAAATGTTTCTGACTGTGGAAGTTTTTAACTGTGGAAGTTAGTAATTTGTTCAACAACCAGGTTTGTTAGTTCTAGGACTAGAACACTAAAATGCCTTTCTAAATTATGTTTGCTATGGTTTTGATCAGATAGCAGTTAGAGCAGTTCACAGAATTTGAAATACTTGACAAACTTGCTTTTTTTTTTTTTCCCCCCTCCCCTCTTTGAGCCTATTAACTCCTGACCTTGCCTGCTGTACAGTAGTATCATTCATGCTTGGCTCTCCTTGAGTCCATCCATCTGCACAAATAGTAATTCAGGTCCAGGATGTCTCCCCAAAACCGACTAATTTTACCCAACCCCAAGAAATAAAATTATTTTGGCCACTAAGAGATTCTGTCCCTTTGTGAGTTAGTTTTGCTTTTGGACAATTTCTTTTTCCAGCACATCAAACTAAGCAAGTATTGAGTGATCTCTGCAAATTGTGTTGGTGACCCCCGCATTTGCCTGGCCCCTGCTCACTGCTGTGTAGGAGTGAGGTTCTGCTTCTGCTGACCCAACTGCAAGCATGATGTCTCTCTCTAATGGAGCTGGGAGAAGTGCCCAGATCTCCTGACTTGCAGACCTGTGGTTTAGCCATTCACCCATGTGTCTCCTTTGGCACCAAAAAAAGTTATTTTGTGCAGGGATGACTTAACAGATGTGCTATAGTCTCAGTGGAGTCAGTGCATCAATTGCTCAGCACACAGAGCTAGTTTTAAAATGCCCTGCTTCGCTTTTCAGAATTTTTGTCTCTCTTCCTGGGTTTCTGTCGGCTTTTCATCTTGCTCAGTTTCTGGGAAACAGTTCCTTTTCTGTCTTATCCTGCCTCTTAGCCTGTTCATCCAGACTCCATTGACGTGGCTTGTGTGTGATTTGCAGTTCCATTAACTCCTTTACACCAATACAGAAACTTGCGTATTTTAACTCATCTCAGTCAGCCCATCAGCTCTAGTAGCCATTTCAAGCAGCAGTCTGGGTAGTGCTGTGACAGAAATGGTGGAGAGACTTTAAAAGTGGTCAGTTAGCCAAGGCACAGTAGTACAACCTTCACTGTAGCAAGAAGCAGCAGCAATAATCTAGTTCAGCTCTGTGTATGTATTTGCTCTGTGTTTTCTGCAGACTGCAAACGGGAACTGAGAACAGGGGAGTCTGAGATCCTTAAAGATCCCTTGTTGATACCAAGAAGGAAAAATTGGCGTGGATCAGTGTCCTGCCCATGAAGTGAAGGAAGCAGTAAGGATGAGACCTCCGTTGAGGCTGGGTTAGAGTTTGCACTAAAATAATACAGCAAGCTGCTTTGAGAGAGG
Organism: Apus apus; assembly: GCF_020740795.1. Taxonomy (NCBI): domain Eukaryota; kingdom Metazoa; phylum Chordata; class Aves; order Apodiformes; family Apodidae; genus Apus; species Apus apus. The sequence continues at coordinate 10,125,479 of NC_067294.1, read as the reverse complement.
AAAAGCTGATGGAAAGAAAAACCTCGCTGGAATTTCCTTTGGTGTGGAAGTGAACTAGGGAGAGGTTAGGAAAGTCCTGTGGTTGATGGACTGCTCTGCTGATCAGCTTGTCACTAAATGGGGCTTTCTTACTGAATGATGCTCTGGAGTGACAATGTTTTCAATGACTGCAGGAGACAGGTAGTGGTTGTCAAGTAACTTATTCCATGTCATTTGGCTAAACCTTGATTGATGAACTTTCACAAATGTATTGCCAGTGCTTGATCTTCTATTAGAAGAAATCTCCACTTCCCTCTTTTTCTGCATCAAAATGTGGCATTGAGTTCGTGTTGTAGTTAATAACCACCGAAGAATGAAAAATCAGACTCCAGCCTGAAAGCCTATCCCTTTCTCGCTTTGGAGACAATGTTGGAGTAGCATTTTAAAGGTGTTGATTCTTCTTAATAATCCCTGTTATCACTTACTGCTGATACTGATCTAAAGTGTTGTCAGTGAGTTGAACTGGGAGCAGGGGGCTAGGGAGAGAGGGTTGTTAATCTGTTGTTTTTCTGTTGGGCTTCTCAGGAACGTGGAAACGTCTACCTAATTACTACCAGGACGTAGTTCCTTATTTTCTGATTCAAAATAATAACTTTCTATGTGAATATGCCTTGAATTTAACGAATAAGCTGCTGGCCACAGATGCCTTTTAGGAACTGCAGGGGTGTTATTTGGGAAAAACAATTACTTCAGTTCCTACAAAACTGCTAAAGGCGAGGGATTTGGTATCAGTTCCTTACAGCTGACAACTTGTTCCTGTACAAATTCTGTGAATTCCAAATAGTTTGTATAAACCGACCATATGTGGTTTGTCTCAAGCAGACAAGTGGTGCTGAGCTGCGCTTGCTCTGTTACCTTCACGTGGAGTTGGTGCACCGAATTCTTCTAAAAAAGCTGCTGTAAAGCAGAGAAATCAATGCTCGTGCCAGGCTGTGTAATGAAAAAAAAAAAAAAAAAAAGCTGAGGAAAGGAGAGTAAGATCAAATCTAATTAAAACCTCTTTCCTGAGTCCCCTCAGCTTGCTCCCAAACACAAAGGATCTATGATTTTGGGTTCCCTGAAAAATAAACCGCCAGTATGCTACATTTTCCCCTGAAATAACGTTTTATAACCACGAGCTTTTCAAATTGCCCTGAAGTTGTGAAACACTTCAGGCTGAGGCAGAGAAACTTGTCTTTATTCAGTTTTTCTAAGCGTTTGAGAGGATTGGCCTTGGGAGAGCACATCACGGTGCTGCGGCGTGTGCCCGCAGCCTGGGTGCCTTTGGAAGTCCCGGGCAGACCTTTTACCGCCGCCTGACCCTGTTGGCTCTGCTGGCTGCGGAGCCTGTTCTGCTGCGGAGCCTGTTCTGCTGCGGAGCCTGTTCTGCTGCGGAGCCTGTTCTGCTGCGGAGCCTGTTCTGCTGCGGAGCCTGTTCTGCTGCGGAGCCTGTTCTGCTGCGGAGCCTGTTCTGCTGCGGAGCCTGTTCTGCTGCGGAGCCTGTTCTGCTGCGGAGCCTGTTCTGCTGCGGAGCCTGTTCTGCTGCGGAGCCGCGGCAGACCTGCAAGAGCAGGACTAGTAGCAATGGGCTGACTGTGCACGTGAAGACAGAGAGCCCCCCTTGGCCAAAATGAGTGCGCTGAGGGTTAATTCCTCCTGTGCGTGTCTCTCGCGCTTCCCCTTAACCCAGCTCAGGAAAGGTCTTTAACCCTGCCTGGCTCCCGGCTGCGGGTGCCTCTGCCAGAGCTGGGCTGCTCGGCCTCAGCCAGCTGCGCTCCTGTCCTCTGCCTAAACCGCTTTCTGAACTGGCTCCAAGGCTCCGGCTGCCGTTCCAGGCCCCTGTCTTATCCTGCCATGCATCTGCTCGTGATGCAGTTCCCGCAGGAACGGGGAAGAGTGAGGAGGAGGGGGGAGCGTGTGAGCAGCAGCGTGGACAGAGGCTGGAGTACATCCATCCCCAGTGAGAATGAGCACAGTGCAGTCCTGGAAATCAGACCCAAAGCTGGTGCCCAGAACAGCCTCTGCAGAACGACAGCAGGCTACATGCAGTCAGATTCCTCAATAGCTGTACCTCTGAGCTATTACAGGTGGAAACTAAACAGATTTTAATAAATTAAGGGATCTGAGGAAGAGAAAGTTGTTTGGAGTATGTGGAGAGGGGTGCTGTGTTCATGCTTGGAGTTACTTTTTTGTCTGGCTTTTCCTGGAGTCCCAGTGCAATCCATCTTGGTAGACCGCTTAATACAGGGCCCTCTCAGGGTCAGCTTCCCAAAGTAGTTGTTCAAATTTTAGCTAATCTTAATGATTTTCCTGATTTTTAACTCTGGACTTGTCCTGTCTACTGAGGGGTCCTTGGGAGCTCTGAGCCTGGCCAAGCTCTGCAGTAGCACGTTCAGTGACACCAGCATCACAAAGTGGGATGGCAGCATTGTGCCCATTTTGCAGGTCAGGCAAACAGAGACACCAAACTGTGACTCCCTCACAGCACACAACAGTGGCAGAGTTTAAATCCAGCTTTCTCCTGCCACCTCCCATGCTCTTTGCCTGGGACTCCCAGGAAGATGGAAACTCTTGGCCCTCTTAGAGCACAGTACTTTCTGGCTAACTTGCTGCCTCTCTACCATCTGTTGAAGCATGTGTCCTTTCAATGCAAAGTCTGTGTGGGAAGAAGGCAAAAGTCATCACGCAGCCAGTGATACCAGGATTGGAGGGGTTTCAAATGAGGAGAAGTAGTAGCCTTTGTGTTTTCCTGGGCTGCACAGCTGTGGGGCTGTGCACTTCGGGGCCAGCAGCCCCATGTCCCTGCTTCAGACTGGCACATTCTGGTTCCCTTTGTTGTAACAGACCTCATGTCCCTCTGCCTCTCTGGGGTAAGTGTCCCCGAGGGGACTGCCTGGGCATGGCAGAAGGCCACTCTTTGCCTCACCCTGAGCCCCAGACAGGTGTCTATGCTCCATACTGCATTAAGGGCTTTGTGAGCAGCACCCAGGGCTCCCCTTCTATTTGCAGAGATAGGAAGGAGGTCGGAGCTCCTTATCTGTGCAATCCTACCCAGGGGGATGTGTGAGGTTGGTCCCCTTGGGAAGGAGGGGTAGAGGCTGCAGGCAGCTTCCACTCCCCAGCAGCCTTTCATCCTATGTCCCAGGGCCATAGCCACCCTGTCTCCATCCCTGTTTACTGATGGGGCCGATATGGCCAAGACAGGAGAGGTTGCAGGTTCCCCTAATCGCCTTGTCACCGGGCCGGGCAATCTCAGACATTCAGAGGATGTTTTGACTGCGCTGAATTACAGTGTTTGTTGTTTCTCACTCCCAATAATTGACATTTGATAGCGACTACTGTAAAAGCGGCCGAGAGGCTGGGGCTGAGGCAGAGGAGAGGCAGGGAGCTGGGCGATGGGGAGCCCCTGGGAAGTTTGGGGCAGGCGGGGGGTCCTTTGCTTCTCTCCCCCACAGGGACGGCGCAGAGAAGCTGCGGAAACCTCCCTCGAATGCGCTGGAGGCAGTTCCCCTCCGGCGGAGCCCAGTCCCCTTGGTTTATGTCTTGGGGTGTTTGTACCCTCCGTGCATTGCTTTTCGGTGCAGGGAAGAAGCCAGCCGCCCGCTGCCGGAGATTCGGAGCGACGGGTCACGGACGGGGCGGGACACGACCGGTGCAGAGCGGTCCTGCCCGGGCTGTGAGCTGAAAAAGCGGCTTTTAAATTATTTTTCAAAGACGTTAAAATACCAGCACCGTTTACAGGCTTCAAAAGGGGAATTGCTGCCGTTGAGAGTCCCCGGGGCTGAGGGATCCGCACCCCACTGCCCCCGCGGTGCGGGCTGCCGGCACCCGGGGGGGGAGGGGCCGGGCCGCGCAAGGAACGCAAGGGACGCGCAAGGTTAAGTCACTCTCTTTAATGACAACTCGCTGATCTCCATCAGCTTGTACAGCAAAGGGAAACACGTCGGAAGGGGCGGCGAGGCAAGGGGCGGACAGTGCATTTCAATACTAACTCACGTTTTAGTGCATAACCCTACGGGGACCTGGCAGGTCGGAGTGTCTGTATCCCTCGGCCGGGGTGGGGTGGGGGGGGTCTGTCCTCATCCGTGCGCTGGCGAGAGCTGCCTGCCCCGCTCCCGGCACCGGGTGGCTGCGGGGCGCAGCCGGGGCCGCCGTGTTAGCCTCTCAAGGGGAGACCTGGGAGCTGGCGAGATGCTGGACTGGCCGGACAGCGGGGATCGTACGAGAAGTGCAAAAATTAAACGTGGATCTCAATAATAATTACTATAGAGTAACAGTTAAAATAATAAACAAAAAAGTTGCAGGCCTCGGGTAGCTGTTTCTGGGAACGAGTCAAGCAAAATGCCCGGCTGCTTTGTAAGAAGGAAGGAAGGAGGGGAATTACTAGGGCGAAGACCCCGGTGGAAGGGGAAGCGAGCGGGGTCGGGGCCGGGAGGTGCGGGCAGCACCGAGCCTCCCCGCGCCGTGCCCGCCCGGCCCTGCGCCATACACTGCAGACCTCCCCGCTGGAAATGGCCGCCAGACTAGTGAACTCCGCCGGGATGATACATGGAACTGTCCTCATCCCCCCCGCAGCCTGGAAATGTCCCGAGACCCGCTCGCAGGCGCGGCCGAAGCCCCTCCATCCCTGGCTCCGGGGTCTCGCCGGTGGCCGTGGCCCACGGAGGGGAGCGGGCTGGGTGCGGGGGCGGCTCTACCAGGCTCGGATCCCGTGCAACGTGGAGATCCCCGCGTTCCCCTGCGGGATGGGCGTCTGCACTGAGTTCAAGTCCCCTACGCTGAAGTTCATGAAGTTGTTGCCGGCCGCCGAGGGCTGCATGGTCTGCATGGAGGGGTAGTTGCAGTTGTAGTTGGCGTTGCAGGCGGGGCTGTTGTAGTTAGTGTACGCGGGGTAGGCGTTGTAGCTATAGGGGTTAATGCTGACATTGTACGGCGAACTGTAGGGAGAAGACTCCCCCAGGCAGGGCTTCCCATCGCGCACCAGCACCGGCACCGCTATCCTCCGGGGGGGAGGGATGCCCACCATTTCGAGGGTCTGATCCTGTCTCTGCCTTTTGCATTTATACCTTCGATTCTGGAACCAGATTTTCACCTGGGTGGAGGTGAGCTTTAGGACGTTCGCTAGATGGTCTCTCTCGGGAGCTGAGAGGTATTTCTGCTGCTTGAACCTTCGCTCCAGTTCGTAGACTTGGGCTTGAGAAAAAAGGACACGAGGTTTCCTCCTTTTCCTCTGTCTGGGGCGCTCGGGATCTTCCAGATCTCTTTTCTCCTGCTCCAGGCTCTTGTGCAGGGAGCACAGTTCTGCAGCAAAATAAACCGGCAAAGGAAAAAGAGGGAGGAAAAAAAAATATGTAGAAAAACCCCACAAAACCAAACCAAAACTAAAACCCTAAAGCAACACAATGTTCAAAAAACCGCGTGCACCATGAGCAAGCCCTGGTTGCCCCCTGGCCCCGCAGGCCTCCGCGGTGACCCGCTCCTGCTGCAGCGGGACCGGGCCTGCCCCGCTCCTGAAGTAACTCTTTAGCAATTTGCCGTTGCTCTGTTTTTTGTTTGAAAACACGAATGCTGCTTGCACTGATTTGAGTCGCGACCGCCTGTGCTATAGCTTGGATCCAGCGCATGTAGCCTGTGTTCTGAATCCTCTCCCGACCCCACGGATGTGCACGCAGCCGAAAGAGTTAGAAGTTAAATCTGTTGCCTAATTTCTGAGCAAGCTCGAGGCCTCTCATGTCATTCTGCAGCTCTGCCCGTCCCCTTGGACTGCCGGCGCGGCCGCGGCTCCAGCCCCGCTCGGGGGAGCCCCGGGGGTCTCCTGGGCCGGGGCCCACGGGTCCGTCCCATACTGCGAGGCCTGGGAGGCGATGAAGATGCTTTCACTCCTCGCTTTTTCTCCCCTGGACCCCGAGGCCGGGCGCGCTGCCTCCCGCCCGCAGCGCCGTGCTGTCCCCTCGCCCCCCCCGCAGTCCCTGGGAAGCTCAAGCCCCGCAGGGGCGAGCGCCGAGCTCCGCTCTGGAGTTCGACTTCCCCTGCCCTCCCTTGTTCTCAGCTCGGAGGCCGCCGGGCCTCCGTTAGTCGCGGGCTTTACCTTTCTTGTCCGCCTTGGCGTCCTTGGCGGAGTCCATTTCCACGTAGCTTTTAACGTAGTAGGAGCCGGGGAAGGCAGCGGAGGTTTTGGGCTGGTGCGGCTCGGGCAGCTCCTCGGGCAGGGCCGGGGGATCGGCGCTGAACGTCTCCTGCTTGAAGGTGGCCAGCATGCAAGAGGGGGAGGACAGCGAGGAGAGCTCCATGGAGGCTAGGCCGCTCTGATGCTGTTCCAGATTCAAAATATCCTTGACCGAGAAGGGTGTCGTTGTCACAGGGCTAGGAAACATTGCTGAGGAGAGTGGGGCAGCGGCCGGAGCCCAGGGTCATGGAAAAGGAGGTGAGGAGCAGCCAACCTGGAGCAGTGGTGGAGCGTGGGCTCACGGAGGGGGCACATAGCATTCCCGCGGGTAGCTTTGACTTGTGCATTGGAGGCAGGTAGGACCAGACCATAAGGGAAGGGAAGGAGGGACTAGGCAGTTTTTGGGTGACTTTAGCTTTCTATTGGCCAACATTGCAGTGATGGTATGAGAGATGCAAAGTTCCATGTCACCTAATATAGTAATACATCTCAAAAACATCCCCACTCATTTAAAGGGGCGGCACTGTATTTATCCAGCTTTTCCCCGCTGAGTTTGTTGATCCATTAAAAAAAAAAGTCCAGAATGGCCTAATGTGTACAAAGCCACTATCTGATTCCATCTATCATACAGTCAGATTAAATAAACAGGCCGGGAGGAAACCATCAACCAAATATGTGCTGATTTTTTTTTCTTTTTTTTTCTTTTTTTTTTTTTTTTTAAGCGAGGGAACGGAGGTTTCGTTTTTAGTATTCTGCAATATGTGATCTCAGGAACTAGAAAAGGGGAGTTCGCTGTTGTGTGAAGCTCGCTCAAGGGGAAATCCGTGCTTCAGGTTTATGCAGGTAGTCTGAAGCAGCACAACACCCGCAAAGCCCAGCTGAGAGGAGCGAGCAACCAAACAGCCCCTGCCTAGCTTTGGAAGGGGAAATGCTGGCTGTGTTTCCCCCCATCTGTTTATCAAGCTTTCAAACAAAAAACTTCCAACCAGCACTGTCTAAAAAAAATTTAAAAAAACCTAAACAAACCCCAAAACAACACACACCATCACCCTCCCGAACAAAAAAAACCCCCACAACCCCAAAAAACAACAACACAAAAACAAATCACAAAAACCCACGCGTTGAAGGCGTTGCAAAATATACAGGGGTCCTGCTAGAGAAGAGCAGGTGAAAGCAACTGCCCGCTGGGCTGCGGCCGGTGCCCCGGGAACAAGCCCCGGTGCTGGCCGGGTCCCCGCAGACCCCGGCGTTCGCGGGGCAGGAGGGTGAGCTCATTTGATTTAACGCGCTTTGAGTCGCTAAAATAAACCTTAGGGGCAAAGTCGCAGGTTGAGGAGGAGCGTTAAGGGGGTGGGGAGGGTGCAGAAAATAATAATAATTAAAAAATCTGTACACTTCTTCGGTGCTCCGAGAGACGCAGGGATGGGCTCGTCCCCTCCGAGCCCCGGCACGGCCGGGGACGGTGGGGAATAAGGCAGGGGCCAGGGAGCCGAGCGTAGAAGCCCTGCGGGGATGCGGTGAGTTGGGAGATGCCTTGGCCGGACCCTACCCGGGGAGGCCGCGGGGTCGCAGGGCAAGTTTTGCAAATCCTTCCTCCTCCCGCCGACGGAGGAAACCGTCCGAAGCGGGAGGAGACGCGGGCACCTGCGCGCAACTGCTCTCCCCTGAACGTACCTGCTGCTTTCCCCCACACGCCCCTGGCCGAGATTTTGCGTCTCGGCACCCTCGGGCTCCCTTCTGTGGATTTTAATTAAGGGTATTATTGTGGGCCGTGCTGTGACTTTCGTCTCGCTCTCTGTGGACCACGGGCCCGTGCAGCGGCAGCCCCGGGACTCGCAGCCCCTTGCTGCCGGTGTCCCGGGAGCGGTTTGTTCCCGAATCTGATCCAGATCTTGCTGTGACAGATGGAGCGATTAGTGTGTGCGAAGAGGCCTGAAATATTGCCGTTTAATGAGGGGAGGGAAGAGGCCACCTCACACTTGGCGGCTGCTGTTTCTGCGGACCTCCGTGGAAAACCGGTTCCCAAGGCAGCTCGGAGGGGATTTTTCCCGGTGGTAGAAGGGATGAAATGTCTGGGAAAGGTGGAGGCAGCCTCGGCAGCCCGGCTCAGGAAGGGAGCCCTGCGGTGGGATTTTACTGGGCGTCTGCGGCACCCCTTACCCTCTGAACCGCTCAGCGGTTTTTCTAAACCTCGTTGCTTCATTTTTATTACAAGCTAATCGAGATAGGTTAGATAAATACTAAAATAATGAAGTGATCCCGAACCCACCCTCCCAGACCCGCGCCCGCAGGTTCCCCTGCGTCGGTGTCATTCACTTCCCTAGGGACGGGAGAAACGGAGTCCGGCTCTCCCTTCCTCCATCCTGGGCCCAAAATCCCCTTCCCAGGTCAAGTCCGGAGGTCCACCTCTGCCCGGTGAGCCCGGAGGGGAAAGCGGCTCCGACCGGGTGGGGGTCTGAGCCGGACTCGGCCCGGGCCCGGAGCGCATCCCCGGCGGGGCGGCCCCGCGTCCACCGGCAGGAGAGCTGCTGGGAGACAAACGGCCCTGAATTGAGGATTGACGGGCTTCCTCCAGACCCCCAATCACACGGCGGCTCCCGATCGATGTGGGCCCGGCTGCAGAGGGTGGAAGTGATTAATTGAACGATAAGCCGGAGCTATCATTTGGAATGTCATTAATGCGTCGGGGAGACATTCATTGGAGACAGACAGCGTTATCTCCGCTTTATCTTCAACAATGCATCACTTTTAATACTGCAGTTTAGAAACAAATGGGGGCTTTAGTCTTAGCCCTTCTCTTCGTGTTTATATTTTTGGAAGAATCAGAACTAGTGGGAGTCCTGGGCTCGGCCCCCTGATAAATGAACATTAGCACTTTTTAGAACTACTGTATCAACAAAAAGAGCTGCAGGGCCGCAATAATTGGTGAAAAAGCAAACACTCCGCAAAGAGAGGCCAGGTCTGCACTGTGTCCGGCTGATTGATGATTAAGTTTCTGACATACAGCAGCTCACGGACTTTCCGGGTCGAGGCTCAGCACCCATTCTTCCCGAAACCCATCCCTCCAGTCCCCGTCCCCCCCACCCTTGTTCTCTTCCCCGGTGCTCTCCAGCAGTCCGCTGAAGCCAGGCACAAGCTGTCTCACCCGAACAGAAAGGACAAAAGCGACCGGCTCCCCCCGCTCCGGACTTTGCCCTCAGGCGCCGCGGCTCGGTCCCCGTCCCGTCCTGCCCAGCCCAGGGTGACCAGCTCGGGTTGACCTACCCGGGTGCCCCGGCTGGGGCAGGGGTGGAGGGAAGGCATCACTCGCACCTCCAGCTCTCCGACACCGCTTTTGCCCTCCATGTGGTGTTTTTTTTTTGATTGCAGACTAGTGGCGGCAAAATTAGAATCGCATTTAAATAACACGCAAAAAGAAGTAAAGAGAGACAGGAGCCTAGAGGAGCCCACTGAAACGCTTTCTCTAGCCACCCGTCCAGCCGGGACCCATGAGAGTATGTGGGGGAGACGGGGTGAGCAAACGCTGATGTTTTCCTGGCTCCCAGGGAGAAGCGGGGGGTGCCCTGCTCCCTCCCGTCGCCTTCTCGCAGTTCGCAGGTTGCTCTCCACTGCGGGGCAGAGCAGGGACCCCACGCCCAGAGAAACCCTTGGCAGGCCAGAGTTGTCTTCCACGCCCGCTCCTTGCTTTTCTCCGGGACCGCTAAATGCGAGTCGTTTCGGGTTTTGTTTGATTTTTTTTAATGTTGGTCTGGTTTTGGTTTTTTTTTTGTAGTTGGGTTTGTTGAGCTTGGGTTTGGTTTTTGTTGGAGGTTTGGTTTTGTGTGTGTGTGTTTGTTTGGTTTGGTTTTTTTTGGGGGGACACGACTTCTTTTCTTTAAAAAAAAAAACAAACCCACAACAAACAACCTTGCTGAAAACAGCAAAAAATACCCCAGCTCCGCAATTAGCTCCGGGGAGCACATCCTCTTTCCCCCTGAGCTTTCGACACCTCGGACTGTTAAGAGAGAGAGAGAGAGATGAGGCCTTTAAAAAAAGTTTTCCTCTTAATCCCAGTCGGTTAAGATGTCCAGGCCCCCCTCCCGCTCTAATTCCCGGCTATCTCCCGAGAACACTGTTTATACCTCACCAGTAAACGCCGGGGTTTGAAACCTTGTCACTAATTGAGTGCTAACACTTCAGGTGCTATAGATTTGTTAAGAGCCAGTAGTCCAGAAATAGCTTATTAGGGTTTCCTTGCGAGCGCTTGTGCCAATCTCATGGTTCTCATCGTGGGCGTCGAGAGCTGCTGGGACCCTGGGATCTCTGTGGGTCCCCAAGGGCTACCCAAGGCCTTTTGCCCTGTTATTGCTTTGAAATGATTGGAAAAGGATGCTACACAACGGCGAGCCCTGGTTGAATAAATCCTTCCGGCCTGCTGGCTGGTTCGCTGTGGGTGTCCGCCGTGGCGGGGTCCCACCGGGGGTCCCGGAAGGGGTCTGGGGGCTGCGAAGGAGCCCCATTGCCCGGCTGCGGGAGATGGCTGGGGCCGGGGAAGGGTTTGCTTTCATCCCTCTGGATTTCTGAAGTTAACCGGCTTTGGAGCTGTCCAGACGCGCCACTTTGCTACAGCTAAAACCTTTTCCTTTTCTTGCTACCTTTTCTTGCTTTCTTTTCTTTTCTTTTCTTTTCTTTTCTTTTCTTTTCTTTTCTTTTCTTTTCTTTTCTTTTCTTTTCTTTTCTTTTCTTTTCTTTTCTTTTCTTTTCTTTTCTTTTCTTTTCTTTTCTTTTCTTGTTTTCTTTCTTCCCCATTCTTTTATTCATCCTCCACTCCCCCCTTTCTTGCAAGCTCTAACGAAGCCCCCCTTTGCCGGCCGCCCCACTCTGCTTCTAGTGCCGGGGCTGCTGGCGAGGAGCGCATCCCCGCTCGGCGGCCCTGGCTGGGCCTTTCCGTCCTCGGGCATTGCGCAAGAAAAAAAAGAGTTTTGACCTTGATATGAGGGCGGCCTTGGCGAGGGGCCTCCCCTCTGCCCGGTGGTGGAGACCGCTGCTCCGTGAGCCCGGGGGATCCGCCGGGACAGCCCCTCTACCCGGCGGCGGGGCAGGTGCGAGGTGGCCGCTCCGCTGCCATCCCCGCCGCCGCTGCTCGGCATCCGGCTTCCCGGGCTCCTGCCCGCCGCTGTCGGATCCCAGCTCATCCCTGCCTTGCCCTTAAGAAAGCATCGGGCCCCTTCCCTCCGTGCAGAGCGCTGATGCAGCCGGGCGGGCTGATGCCGGGGCACAGCAAACGAATGCAGCAACCAGAAAGCACCGGAGTGTCTTCACTTTATTTCAGGACAGTTTATGGAAAGCTCGGAATAAAACTGTCCCGGGTGGTTTTGGGCTTGGTATCACCCCCCCTTTTCTCCCCCTCGGTTTCCAGGCAGGCCGCAGGCAGCGCGGGGGGCGATCCCGGGACAGGGCTCGGTCGCCGCTTTCCGTCACCGTCGGTGACTCAGGCGGGGTGACCTGGGCAGAGAGACTTGGATAGCAAAAGCCACCATGGATTTTCCCCTCCTGCCCTGGGCTCCGTGCCTGGAATCTGACAAGCAAGCTGGCTTTTGCACCTCAGGCGCTGGAGGTGGTTTTTCTCCACCACCCCTCCCGGCTGAAGCGAAAGCTGGGAGCCGGCCAGATAAACCAAAAGCTTTAAATTTACCCTGCCTGTAAGTTTTTCTGCCGGTAACTGTGCTGGGTTCGCTGGTGAAGAGAGAACGATCTGGGATTTCGTCGTCCTTCCCGCTGTCCCTCTCCCAGCACCCGGGCAGCGATCGCAGGACCCGCTGGTTTTCTGCGCCAGTAAAAGCTTTTTTAACGCGGCCAGTTAAACACAACGGCGTTTGCTCGTGACGTTTCCAAGGGGAACGCACACACGGCAGAAGCAATACGGTTATTTTAGGGATGTGAAAATTAAACCATCGAAGAGACTTTTCACATTTGGTAAATACAACAACGGTTTGTCCAGTAGCCAGGACACATCCGTGCCTAGCGATGGTCAAGAAAACTGTTTTAATAACGAAAGACCTTCCAGGCACCATAAGGTGCGGGCTGTTTCGGAGAGCAAAGCTCTAAAACGCGGCCGGACTGCCCTGCCCTCTCCCTCGGAGCTTTGGCCCGATCCACCTCCCCTGGGCGGAAAGGTTCCCAGCAGCTCCACCGGGATCGGAGCAGGGTTTCAGGGAGTTTGCAGTTTGTCTGTCCGCACGATGTTTTCCAGAGGAGATAAAAGTCTGACTCCTCGGATACTTCCTGCTGGCCGTGCAAATCCAATCCGTCTTGCGATGTCACCGTGCATGCTCTGCGCTCCTGGGGAGCCGGGGGGGCCCTGCTCCGATCCCCCTCTCTGGGGTCTGCCCTTGGCCGCGCAGCGCGGAGAAGGGGAGCGCAGCCTGGAGGCGCAGGTCGGGGGGAGCCATATTCAACGTGAGACAGTGGTTGGGCTTTATTTGTTTTAAAAGCTTTTTCCTCCCCTCCCCGCCCCCGCGCAGAGATGAGGGACAGGCAGCGTTCCCAGCCACCGCTCTGCCCGGGGGGCCGGCTCTCAGCCCCGCCGCGCTGCCCTTTCTCCCGGGGCTGCGGGCAGGACCCTCCAGGAAAGCCCCTTCCCGAGGGGGGATCACCTCCGCCGGGACTGCCGGAAGGATGAGTCTGGGCGAGTCGAGTTACAGAGCCCTGACCCCCACCTCTGCTCCGGCGTCTCTCGGCCGTGTCCCTTTTGCTCCGGCGAAGGCCCAGCCTGTGACCCACAACCGGAGAGGCATGAAATCGGCTGCTCCAAGGGCAAGTCGGGGGACGAGGGGGGGGACCCTGTCCCAGCCGAGCTGCCCCTTCCGCTCCCACGGAGCCTTTGCGGGGCTGGGAGCCTCTGCCTTTCCTCCCTGTCCCCTGCACCGGGAAGGCGGCTTCCCGAGGCTGCCTGGTTTCTTTTCCCGCACTCGCCGCGGTGCAGCTGGGGCTGCCCCGGGGGCGGCACAGGCGGGACGGGTCTCCCCCTGTCCAGTAAAATCCCCCACCCGCCCCCGGAATGGCTGCCGGAATGGGAGTGCCAGGCGTCTTCCAGGTAATAATAAACCGGCTTTACAAAACACAACAACATCCCCCACCAAAAAAGCAAACAAACAAAACAAAACAAAAAAACCCAATCAAGCAACAAAACCAAAAGCAATTTAACAAAACCCAAAAAGCCAACAATAAAAAAAGGAAAAAAAAAAAAAAAGAAGGGAAATAAACTTGGACCTGCTTTCATCTTTGCCCCGAAACCCGCGGGTTTGGTGGAGCCGGTTCCTCCTTTCCCACCCTTAAATTCTACAGAGGCACCAGGAAAACGGGCTCCGAGCAGTTCGAGGGGGCCGGGGCTCTGCCCGCTCCCACGGGGCTCCCGGGCGACTCACTCCCGGGAGCAGGATCAGGCCTTGGGTCCTTCTTTTTCTCAAAGTGGGGAAACGATCCCTTGTTCGGTTTTTGGCGGTCTGACGAGGAATGGGTCCGTTCCTCCCACGGGTCCCGTTTCTTCATTCTCTCTATAAAATTCCGAGTGCTCCCGCGGCTTGTTTTGCAGAGCGAAAAACGTTTGGAAAGAAATCCATGCAAAATTAAAATATATGAGAGAGAGAATCTGGCAGATATATGTGCGGAATAGTGTTTTCATCACCCTGACGGGTATACAATTCAGCGAACGTAAAATACGATATATATTCAAGTGTGCATCAAGAAAAAAAGGGTGGAAAGAAACGAAAATCCACAAGTTCTAGATTTTTACACATTTTATTTTATTTTTCCTGGCTAAAATTTCCAAGTTTCGAAAGCCTTCACAGTGATTTATTTTTAAATTTCAAAGGAAGGTCGCATAAATAAAACCAAATATGCATTTTTTTTTACCCAATTTCTGCATTAATTATCTGCCCGTTTTTCGGCTGTAGAGGGAAAAACGCCAATTAAACGGGAACTTTTTTTGTGGTGATGCTGTTTTTTTCTTTCCTTGTAGCTCCAGCAATATTGTAAAAAGAAGAAAGGGAGGAATGGAGGGAGAGGTGCCTCGGTGCCTGCCTTCGTTTCTGCCAGGTCTGCTCCGTTCCCGAGCCCAGGCACTCTCCGCCTTTTCTATTTGTCAATTAAAGAACCAAAAAATTCAAGGGAAATGCATGAAACGTTAACCGCCCTTTTATTTCGCGGATAAGATTTATTTCTTAAAGAAATCGGAGGGATTTGGGTTTGGCTGTTGGCGTTTTCTTACGGATTTGCACGCGTTTCTCCCGGGCGGTCCTCGGGTGGTTACTCTTGGTTTTTAATTGCACCGTATCTTTCGTGCCTGAAAGCTAAAATTAGTGAGAGGAGCCGGCGGGAGACGGGGTCGCGGTGCTTTAGAGAAGGGGAGATCCCTGGGGAGGGAGGGATGAATCCCGAGAAGCTGCCCGGGGGGGAGGCCCAGGGCGGCCAGAGGGAAGGGGCTGGCTGTATCCTGGCGTCCTGCAGCCTGTCGGGATGCTCAGGCTGGGAAGGGCAGCGGAGCCTGCGGGGGATGTGGGGAAAGGCAGGAAAACCTGGAACCTATTACCCCGTGGAAAACGCGGTTCTAGATCTTGTTCTTAGGTGTCTCTTGGTCTTGGTTACAGCAAGAAACCAGAGTTGGAAAGGGGTGTCTGCAGCCAGGAGGGCAGCGGGTGTCCTTCAGTGCTGGTTTTGTAAGCCAGGGCAGGGGTCCCTAGCCCCTGTTTGCTCAGTTTCCTTGCAGCCCCAGGGCTCTGTGTCTCCAGCACGATGCAGCTCCAGGGCTACCTGTCCCTCAGGCTGCACTTCCCCAGAGTAGCACCTGCTGCAGCTGGAGGGATGAGGGAGCACAGGGCAGGAGGGAGGGTGCTGCAGGAACATCACTTGGGCCCATCTTTCAGGCCCTGTCTCTCCAGCTCTCTGAGGCAGTGGTTTGGGAAAAGATCTCTGGGGAAGCAGTGCAGTCTTTGGGGCACCTTCACGTTGAATGTTAGAGCTGGAGTCAGGAAAGATCTCTTCCTCCCACTTCTGTTGTTTTTTGACCCTGGCCCATGGCAGTTTTAATATGCAGCCCTGATCAGAGCTCAAGAGGATATTTCCTCCTCCAGTGTTTCTCTGGGCAAAGAGGCACCAACAGATTTTTTCCATAATGATGAAAACATCTGGCTGTCTCTGAGCTGTCAGGCTCTGCATTGCTTCTTCCCAGATGCCTTCTCCACTCCGATCCTGCAGCTGCCCCAGTGCAGCCCCTCTGTGCCCGGGGCACTCGCCTCAGCGATGCACTCCCGACCTCCAGCTCCAGCTGAGAGATACTCCACACTGTGTCTGCACATGGGGAGTGAAGCCCCTGGGATCCTCACTGCAATGCTTTGGGTTTGGAAATGCATTTTAGGCACAGCTCACACGGGGAGGTGGAAATCTCTATCACAAAGTATTTTCTGAAGCTTTTTTCCTTCAGTGTGTCCAGCAGAAGTTGCTTCCCCTGCTGCTTCCATACTTGTAGTTCAGGATTAGCTGCCCTATGGCTTCCAGCCCTCCTGTTTGGCAGAGTCCATCCTGGAGGGGACAGGTGCTTTCAGCCAGGGCCCTAGTTCTTCACAGACTCATTCTGTCAAAACGTGCTTTGGTTAAAAACATGCCCTTGGTTTAATGTGTGTTAGAGTGGAATTATGCATCCACTTCTAAGAAAAGTAAAAAGACAGTAAAACCCCAAAAAGAGAAGTAAGGAAATATATAAGTGCTGATTGAGTAAGACCCTAAAGTGCTGGTCAAATTTTCAATATCTGAACTATGAGGACTCATGCTTTAAGTATCATAACAGAACTGAGGCCCAAACTATGAACTCTATTACATGCTGTGATTTAAAGGAAAAAGTCATGAAACTGAACCACTCCTGGAAAGTGAAAAAAGGTACAACCAAGTGGAATGACTGAAAAAATACTTTCTTAAGCTACAAGAAAACACTCAAAGATGCATTTGGCTTCAAGCAGTCAGAGCAGCCTGAGCCCTGTCTAGGATGACTCGTAGAATTTCAGTATTTAAAAAGGAAAGGGGGGATGTCCTGTGTTTAAAAATATGACTTTACTTAGTCCCAAAGAAGAATAAACAAAGCAAAGCAAAAACCCTAAATGCCTCTAGAGAAAAAAATGTGTTTAACCACAATTCTAAACTATCCTTTTCCTTCTCCCTCCCCACCTTTTAAAAAATGGACAAATAACAGCCAATCTCAAAACCATTGTGTCATATTCCAGCCTCTCTAGTTTTGTTCTCATTGATGCCAAAGTTCATAAAATAACAATAACATTTACAAAATATGAACCTGATCCAGTAGTTCACAATCAGGCAGTGCTCTGCACTTAAGGTGATGGAAGTTGTGGCAAAACGGACTGAAAAATGACCATGTATCTCCTGTCTTGGGAATTTAAATTTCATCAGGGATAGGAAACCTTTGCTGGACTGATTCTTGGCTCTGTTTGTGCTGTGACTTGAAGTGTACTGCAGCAGGAGGCCATGGACTCATCACTGCTGGTGTAACTCTGTGGTGGAGATCTAATGGAAATAGAGTAGATCATTTGCTTAGTTGACTCTCTCTCCTGTTCTCATTCCCATCACCTTTATTCCAAATGACTTGTTAATATTATTTGGATTAAAGTTCCAGGAGGATAAGACGTCCAGTAATACAGATTTCTACTTTACGTTTTGATTTGAGTAACTCTGTACTTTTTAAATTCTAAGCTCCACCAGCCCTGAAGTAAATCTGCTTTTTGAAAAAACCTGTTGTATGACTGGAGTTGCTCTGAATGACCTTATATATGTATCACACATGAGCAAAAATGAGGCAAAAGGGACATTGTGTGAGCTGCAAAGTCAGGAACTGGGCACTTTGGATGTGACTCTCTGCTGGGTACATTCCCCATTGGGCTTTTGGTTTTACTTCAGCTTTGCTTTTTTCCTAAAGGCTCTGCCTCACAAAGTGAGCAGGATGCACACTGCTTCTGAATTTTTGATGTTAAAAGATGCTACACTCTGCCAACTATGTAGAAAGCATGGGGAGCTGCTGTTCAGCAGTGTGTCTAGCTTGGTTATATTTAGGTGACAAAAATGCCTGTTTCTGGTAAAAAGGCACAAGGTCAAATCTTTTCCTAAATGGAGAGGCATGCTACAATTTCTCAAAGCAAAGATCCCTAGGATTTTTGTGATGCATCATTTTCCAGCCTTGTTCTCCCCTGAAGCTTTCCAGAAAGAGGCCAGGTACCATTTTGGCTCAACTGCTAAAAAGTGCTCAGCAGGTGAAAATAATGGAAGTATGGGGCAAGTCTCCATTAGGTGGGAGAGCCTTCTACATCCAGGAGCAGCCTCTGGGTTGTTTGGCTCAGGTCCCTCACTCTGTGGCTGAGTGCCATCTTGTAGGACCTGCAGCCCTGCCTGGGAGCCCCCATGTCTCCCAGGCTGTGGGTAGAGATGGTGAACACAAGGCTCTTGGTGCTGCCTGGGAGGCTGGGTGTCCTCAGGAGTGCTAATAACATGGGGCATGAAATCAGAAGAAGTCCAAAGCAGAGCAAAATGTCACGCAGCCCCCAACAGCCATGTGACTGCCATGCCTTTGTCTAGCTAAGGGCAGGTTTTATCTGCGGACATCGAGCAACAGGGATGAGGTACTGTCTCCAGCTGATGAGCTTGGAAAGCTTTTGTGCATGAACAAGCAACAGGCAAAAAAAAAAAAGGGCTTACTTTACATAAGGGCCCTGGACTGATCATTTACCAACTGTCCTCCCAATTGGGCAGACCCTTATTTTGGGGTGAGAAAATCTAGTGCAGACAGGTGCTACTTGCATCTGCATCTGCCCAATTTGCAGGCACCAGGACTGTTCTAAAGCTAGAAAAATATAGAGCTCCTCACTTGCTTGCTTTTTGTAGAAGTTAAATCTGTCTAATTATAGTTCCTCAAGTGAACAGTTCATTTGTACAAACTTTCAGTATCCTGCCTACTGCACTTTACAGGGAATACTATCTCAGTCCGCTTTGTATCAGCTCTATCTAGTTTTGGACACCCCATCCTTGGAGTGGGTTTACTTGTATCAGCTGTGCTGTTCATTTTACTGATGGGAAAGGCTATCCTTAGGAATGGAAGCTGTTACCTCATCAGAAAGGTGTTAGGTGGGCCTAGCTTTTGATCACTTTATTAACTCAGAGTTGATGGAACCGCTGTGACAATTGCATGACCAACGCACCGACGCATCCTGTCAAACCCATCCCTCTCTCCTTTCTGCCATTGAAGTCTTGAGATAAGCAATAGTGAGATGTCTGTCTGGTTGATGGAACTAGCAGTTTCTGGTCTAATCCACGCTGGGCTACAGCATAAGTGTCTACCAAGGATCACAGAGTAGTATGTTTTATACAATACATGCTGGTGGGTAAATTTAGAGTTGACAACTCCCTTCCACAATTGGAGGACTCAAGGCCAGTCCTATCAGGTGGCAACTGGCTGGAGGAGTATTTATAATCCATTTGCTGACTGGAATTAATATGAATCTGTCATCCCCATACTTGGGAAGCCACGTAACCGAGGGCTGATGATGCCAATAGCTGTTGGTGATCTTTTTTGGCAATAGCTGAATGTATTGTTTCCAACTGATTTCAGAAAATAAAGTTGTCAGCAAGATAAAGCACTGTCTGCATCCTCTTTTCTCTGAGCTCTGCAGACTTGGAGGAATGGGACATTTGACATGGCCAGCAGATTGTAGTCTAGCTGTGGCCGAAGCACAGCTGGTGGGTCCAAGGAGCTGACAGCTGTCTACAGAGCAAACTCAGACCTTCTTTGCTCTTCTAGTGCAAAGCAGCATCTTGTGCTCCTGCCTGATTTCAACAGGTAATGTGCTCTGTTATCTGTGTGCATGCACATGGCACTGGCATCCTGTTTATTCAGGTGAAATACAGCCTAGGCAGGTTATTCCAAGGAAGGGGGGTTCATTAGTTTCTCTTATTTGGCTTCTCCAACACACACTTCTTTGGATTCAGTGGATCCAAATGGTTAAGAGTGATGTCACAGCAAAACTAGTTAGAGAAGTGGTCTAAACAGAAGGGCAAAATGTTAGTGCTGGGTAAGAGCCATAGGGAGATGCAGGCTGTTTGGGGTCAGGATATGAGAAAGGGTTGGTGAACTGGCTTGTATGGAGGACACCAGAGCATATTCCCTGCAGGCAGGTTTAGAGGGAGTCAGGGGAATGGACACTGCTTTTTGTTTTCTTTTTGAGTATTAAACAGGCTAGGAAATGATAGGACTGGGAAGGCTCTGTCAAAGCCCTGTCATCAGTGTGCTGGGACATTTGGAAAAAAGATCAGAAAACTGGTCTGAGGTTTCCAAGCAGGGACTTAGATTTAATTTCTTACTATTTTCTGCCTATCGACCAGGGAGAATTGGGACCAGACAATTGTGGTGCAGGTCATTAGATGAGACCTTTTTCTCTGTGTCTCCAAGGCCCTGTGTGTGCAGTGACGACGGGGTGGAAAGGGATGCAAATCTTTCCAGTTTGACATACTGCATGCACACCAAGAAAAAACTGTGTTGTAACCCACAGCTTGCTTCACAGCAGATCTTTTCAGTATCTGAATTTGACTTCAAGCCCACGTATGTTTCAGAAGAGAACTATATTCTGCAGCTCTAAATCACATGAACTGCTGGAAGTTGGCACAGATTTGTCCCCAAACAGAAATCAGAGAAAAGGCTTCATTCCAGAAAATCTGTTGCCAGATGGCCATTTTGAGCAGAAGGAAAAGAAAAGAATGTTAAATACTGCTCTGCTCTAAAGAGTGGTTTCATAAATGCAGCTTAATGCACAGTAATGTTATTGGTTGTTCTTTCCAAAGTAGTGTCAAGAGGTGGATGTATATAATTTATCAATGTGTCTGTTCCCTGAAATGAATGGAAGACATTTTTAAAGCTCTGGACTCTTAATTTTTTCTATATTTCATCTCCTTGTATTCTTCTTTTCTGCATAAAACATATTTCCATGTTGTACCACTTGCTCTTGATGAGACCATGGGTCCTGCTATTCATCTTGGCTTTTTTTCAGGTACTTATTTCTCTCAGTATTTTTCCTGGCATCACAGGATGGTTCCTCTCATTCCCTGCTTTTGAAGAGAGAAGCTACTTTTGCCCTTTGCCCGTCTGCTGGTATCTCACCTGTCCCTCACAAGTTTGCTAATGGCCAAGATAACTAGCTCCCTGAGTACCCAAGGATAAAATTCCTCAGGGGCAGCTGATTAGGAAATATCATTCTTATCTATAAACTTTCCAGCATGTTCTATCCCTGCTCAAAACTGAGCTCCCACTCTTTCCCTGCTATTAGTTGTGGTCACTGTTGATGCTTTTGGTGAAGAGCCAAAATATTGAGCACTGAAGCATCACCCAGGGCCCCTGTGCAGCTGCAGATCGTCCCTTTCCTGCACTTTACAAGACTGTGACCAGCGAGCGGTGAAATCCCATTTAGAGGAGCTAAATGAAAACTCAGCAGCGTGCAAATGTTGATGAATCAAACCTTATACGAACAATTAAGCTGTTTTCTCTCTGCGCCTGGAGTTCAGCATCTTGCCACCTGCACGGTGGGCTGTCGGCTGAAGCAGCTGCGGTGCTTTCCCAGCCTCTTGCTTTTCACAGACGTGTGGCGCAAGGTTGCCTTCAAGTGAACACAGAAAGGTACTGCAGGGAGGAGAGGGTGAGGGCTATGGATGTTGGGAAAGACTGAAGCAGATGTGGAAGCTGCACCACTCCCAGCTAGAGCCGGGACACGCAGAGTTCAGAGCACCAGAGAGTCTGTGAATAGAAAAATAGACAGGAGCAAAAAACCCCAACCCAATAATTTGAGAAGATGTACATAGCTTTGGTAATCCCGACCATAATCTGTGGCCTGCACAACCCAATGAGTTTAGAACAGTTTATACTCCTTTCCCACTGCTGCATACAAATCTGAGATGTGGCTTTGTGGGAAAAGCTGGTGTTGCCAAAAGGAGGCAAAGCTTCTCCTTCAAGAGTCAACACACAATGTGGTGGCTGTTCTCAGTCCTCCTCTGGTTAAGATATCCGGGTTTTTCTTTAATAGAAATAAGATTTGATGTGCACTCACACTGCCTGACACAAGGGGGGAAATGCACGGTGCAGTGTGTAGGAGGATGAGCTTTGCCCTGTTTCACAGCTCCATGCCACTCCACTTTTCTTTTACTGGAGAATTAAAAAATCTGGTGTCTTGGTGATGGGTAAGTTTAATCCATTTAGATTATTTTTCTCATTAAAAGATGCAACTAGCTTCAGGGTTAATGACACAAATGGTCTGAGTGTAACTTTCCTGAAAATAGCCTTATTAAATTTTAATTTATTTTACTATAAGGGCTCTTGAAATAATCACTTGAATCTTTCTTAAAGTTCATATCAAGTTTCCACCATTTCAGAGCCTATTGGCCATTTTTTGGTAGTTCTAAGTTAATAGGCTTCCTATTTTAAGTACTTGCACCTTCTCTGCTGTTATTCTCAGCGTTATCTGAGAAATCTAGATACTGACAGGAGAAAGCTGTCATCCTTTGCTCTCCCTGATGCTCTGAAACTGCCTGGGAGACAACATGGAAGATGTGGGACTGGGGAACAGCATTTTAGAGGTTATGGAGACAAATTAGACTCCTGCTGCTGCCTTTGTGCAAATGATTCACACTTGTTTCCTTCCCACCATGATGTGGCTGTGCCTGTACTGGGCAGGCTGGTGGCTGTGCTGGGAGCAATGCCCACGGGCAGGCTCAAGCAGAGAGTTTAGCAGATAATCTTAGTTTTATTTGAGTGAAAAGCAGCTGCTGGTAAGAGAGGTAGGCACAAAAGGGGCTGCGATGGCAGAGGGATTTTAACAATAGAATATGGATCATGCAGACTATTCCTGGGCTCATTTGAACCCCAGTGTTGATGCTGGGGTTTGTCTGGGATGCTAAAGGCCATGATTCTCCATCACTAATCAAAAGATTTCATCTACTGTCTGGTTTGCTCCTGGCTGCAAGTGCAGTCCAGACTGCCATGTCCTTCAGGTCCACCTTTCCGTGCTGTTGCCGGGAAAGGTGCTTTCCTCCCTCTTGCTGCAAGATGGTGCTGCAGAACAGGGAAATGGTCTCTCAGAGACGCTGGGTCTGAGCAGTGTGCACAGGCATCGCTGCTGATGGCCAGGGCCTTCCTGCAGAGTCTGAGCAGCTCACGGCTGTGAGTGGGTGCAGGAGCTGCTGGCAGCACGGAAGGACCTGGTGGGGCAGGGCGAAGGAAGGTTGGCGAACTCTGACAAGGCAGGGGTGGGCTGTGGGTTGCATCTATGCTGCCCTGATTCCTTCTGCCCGGGGAAAACCAACTTACTTATGATCCCTCCATCTCCTGTCCACTGCAGCTACAGGGGAGGAATATGGGGTGGGGCAACATGGGTGGAAATTCCTTATCTGCTTTTGCTGTATTGCTGTGCCTTTCTTCTGCACAGAACAGTTTTGGCTTAGGCATGGTGGGCATGGTGTGCTGGTATGTACCTGCGTGATTAAAATCACTGACATTATAATGCTTTATATCAAGATGTTAATGTCATGAATTCCAGTCCTGCTTCAGACTGATGCAGGTTATAGTTATTAACTTGCAGAAATCCTGGGTCACTTTGTTGGGACTGCTTGCAGCCAGTTTTTCTGGCTAATGTGCTCTGGTGAGTCCAGCTGCATCAGCTGAAGACATTACTGCCCTCATTTCTCCATCTTGTGTTCTGGTGGGACAGGATGAGCTGCACTTTCAGCCCTCCAGCCCAAGTGCTTATTTTTTGGGGGCAAATAGACCTTTGTTGATGGCTTAAGCTGATGTACAAACTCCTCTCTGAAGCTCCTGAGATGGAGGTGTGTGTCCTGTGATGCCAGTTTTGCTCCAGGAATGGTGACCATCAGTCAGCCACAGCAAAATCCTTTGGGCATCTTAAACTGGTCTGCTGTGGTTGACCAGAGGATGTAGGTCAGAGTCCTAAATACAGCCCTTGCATGACATTTGTTCTGGTTTTCACCATACCTGTACACATTTACTGACACAGTTATACAACTTACCATGTGTTTATTCAGATTCTCAGGAAGAGACTTTATTACATAAGAAAATGATGCATAGCACTTTTTTGGGTTTCCTTCCTTCCTTCCTTCCTTCCTTCCTTCCTTCCTTCCTTCCTTCCTTCCTTCCTTCCTTCCTTCCTTCCTTCCTTCCTTCCTTCCTTCCTTCCTTCCTTCCTTCCTTCCTTCCTTCCTTCCTTCCTTCCTTCCTTCCTTCCTTCCTTCCTTCCTTCCTTCCTTCCTTCCTTCCTTCCTTCCTTCCTTCCTTCCTTCCTTCCTTCCTTCCTTCCTTCCTTCCTTCCTTCCTTCCTTCCTTCCTTCCTTCCTTCCTTCCTTCCTTCCTTCCTTCCTTCCTTCCTTCCTTCCTTCCTTCCTTCCTTCCTTCCTTCCTTCCTTCCTTCCTTCCTTCCTTCCTTCCTTCCTTCCTTCCTTCCTTCCTTCCTTCCTTCCTTCCTTCCTTCCTTCCTTCCTTCTTGGTTTTCTTTTGTGATTTATCTTAACATTTGTCAGGATCAAAATGGGCATTCAGAAAAGAAATCACAAGAAGGAATTAGTATCTACATGGAACTGTGTAATGTATCAAATACATATGAAAAAGTAAGTATATGGAGGCCTGTTCTGTGTGTGAAGCTGAGGTGTTAAGGTGAGTTAAATGAGGTATTTTTCCTGGTCAGGGTCTTCAAAGTTTTAGTATGAGCAGAATGCATTCTGAAATACTTTTTCATGGCTAGAATGGGAAAATAAATGTTCCTGCTTTTCAAGTAATTAATTAACACTTGCATGATAAAGTACCTCAATCAAACTGATTGAATAAATCAGAACAAACAGTTCAGGTAGTTTTTTCCATACTTGCAGTAAAAGTTGTTCTCATCTAAAGCTTGTTGAGCTTTTCAACATGTTCTGGTTGGGGTTTGTGGCTTCCACCATTTCAGCAGTTTGACTTTCCTTTAAAGTGCTGTCATCAGGAATGATTTGTGCAATTTTTCTCTATAGTGCAAAGGGTTGATTCTATTTATAATGTAAAAATGTAGGTACGTAAAATGAAAAATTAAAGTTTAATAAGATTATGTGCACTGAGAGTACCCATTGACTGTCTAGATATAACCCAGGAGGTCACTTTTAGACTGACACTGCTTTTGTTGATGGCATTGGCCTTGACTGGGTACAAAGTCTTATTTTCTCTTCTCATCCTCGTTACATTTATTCCTTAAGTACACTGTTCTAAGAATTGTTGTGAGGGTTTTGGACCTTTTTCCTCACAGCCCACATGGCAGCTTCCAAACACTGCCTGGAAGTCTTTGCTCAGAGCAGAGCTGAAACCTTGCATGAGGAGACAGCCTGGCCTGAGGCATCAGGCATTGCTCTTCAAATAAGCCTGTAGCTAATTTTGCGTACTTAGGTTGCCTGCTTGGCCTCCAACTGCTGCTCCAGAAGGCCACCAGTCTCCAGGAGGTCCTGGATCATACTTGCCAGCTTCAGGTGGATGTCTTGGATAACCTAGCATATATCAGCTGGCTCCTGACACCAATATTTTTGCAACAAACCCCTTCCACTTTGCACTAGTTGTTGCTGTCGTTCTGCTACATGCTCCTGAGCAAGTCACTTCTCATTGCTCCTTTCATCCTTTGCTGTGGCTGTTTTGAGCGTCATCTCCCTGGTCCATGGACTCTTGTACCATGTATTTACCTGGATCTGAGAAGGAATAACAAGGGTAATAATCATGTGGCCCAGACCCACCTGCCAGCCGCAGCAGGTTGGACAGGTCCAGCTGGCCATGCACGAGCAAACAGGCTCCTGGGGTGTGCAGGGAATGGCTCAGGGACTGTGCGGGGACAGCTTGCCCAGAGCTCATGTCCATTTGAACCTGGGGCTGTCCAAAATCTGGAGACTGAGGAGGGCACTGTAAAGGATGGGCAGGGAGGACTAGGAGGTTTGTGGATGGGTGCAGGAATATCAGAGGATGTGATGGTAGTGGATGCATGTGCACTGGTAGTGGATACATGTACACAGACTAAGCCTATTTAGCAGCTCATTAGTAGTACTCTCCTCTTTTTTATGACATTTAAAAAAAATTCTTGAGCTTTCTGCACACAGCAAGCAGCCAGCAGAGAGGTAACATGACTCTGTAGTATTTCTCTGCCTTCTGTGCCTTCCACA
The DNA here is from genome assembly GCF_020740795.1 of Apus apus. Classification (NCBI taxonomy): domain Eukaryota; kingdom Metazoa; phylum Chordata; class Aves; order Apodiformes; family Apodidae; genus Apus; species Apus apus. The sequence goes on along the minus strand of NC_067294.1, from coordinate 10,100,044 downwards.
TCTGCCTTGTCTTTCATTGCAGAAGAGGTACCTCCTCAGGGAAGGGATGAGTTGAGTTTGCCTTTTGCCATCCACCCACGGTGAGCAATTTCTGCCAGCAGATCCACTCTCTTGAAACTCCTTTAAGAGGAAATTGTGGAGAAGCTAAGGGTTCCCATTTGCCTTCCCTTCTTTCCATATATTCTCTCTTCCATTTCTTTTTTTGTCTACTCTTACACTTTCCCTTCTGTTTGTTATTTCCTTCTCTATTCCTTTCTTCTTGATTTTTTCTCTCTCCTTCCTACCCCTTTCTCTTCCTTTCTCTCTCTTGCTGCTGGATATTGTGAGCAGTGACAGCAGGCGCTGGGAGCTGGAATCCAGGGAGATAACAGCATTGCCATGAGAATCAGTCTGCTCAGCTACAATTAGCCCTGCTGATATCTTTCACCTGGACAGAGCTCCCTTATCATTGCTACTTCTTGGAAAATGAAGGGTCACAGATACTGATCACAGATAGCATGACTCTGGCATTTCCCTCTGGTTTTCATGTTGCTGGAATCCCTTTTTGGCTGCCTTCTCCGTACGATTAGTTTTGCATCTCCCTTGTTCAGCTGTGCTGCTGTCAGATGGAAAGCAGGCACTGCAGCCTTCCAACGGTGGTATGGCTGGAACAGAGACCCCGGGTAAATTCACCTGGTGTGAGGGACGGCACACGTCCATGGAGCTGGATGTTTCTGAAGTTCAAAGCCAGAAATAAAATAACGTGTCAGTGCCCCAGGGCCTCTTTATGGTAAATCGTTGCCCTGTTTTTGGAAACTATTGAGAAGGGCACAAGGCAGAGCCAGCTGGGCTTGTTAATGTTGGGCTGATCCACCCACCCTTCTCCTGGCTGATTGCGCAGTTCCTGACTAGTGATGTGAAGATGTTGGCAAATGCTCCCACAGCTTTTTTTTTTTTTTTTTCCACTAGGGATGGGCTTTAGCGACTGTTTCTTGAGTCTGGAAAGAGAGGGGTTGTCCTTCCTGGCCTTTGTTTTGGTGGCAATTCCACCTATCTGATAAAATGAGACCAAAGCAGTTAAAGGCAGCTAATCCAGCCCCTGCTTTGTACCTCCCCTTTCTTCTGATACCTTTCTTTCTATTTGCCTTATAAATACAGTTCTGCAGCAGGAATAAATCCTAATTCCTTGCCTTTCTGCATCTTGAAAGGATCTAAACTGTTGGACAAGCTCAGGAGCAGGACCACACACTGCAGAGATGGCTTTCTTTCTTGTGTCTTCTTTCTCTCTAGCATTTCAGCACCTCAGAGACACAGTTGCCATTGCTGGAGATCTGTCAGGTTGCAGTCAGGTATCAGGTATAGAGATACTGAAATTGAACTAATGGCACTTGGTCATACTCGGAAGAGAAAACTAGACTAGCAGGGAATTGGTTACTCACTGAGCATTTAATAAAGGCACCCTTCAGGTGCAGGGATGGCTATTACTGTATTCTCCCCCTCTCTCCCTCTCCCAGTCTCTCTCCCTCTCTCTCACTCTCCCTCTCTCTTCCTCCTTCTTTCTCCCTCCCTCTCTCTTCCCCCCTAACCTCCCCTTCCTTCTCTCTTTTTACTGTAGGTTTGCTCCATTTGCAGACAGCGCTGAGTGGGAATCAGCACTGTGTAAGGGATAAGAACTGATGCTTCTTTGTCTTTATTTTTCCTGCTCTGCCTTTTCCCTTGATCAGGTTGGACTGTGAAGTCCTTTTTTACCATTTTCATAAGAACTCAGGACAAGGGTATTGCAGCGTCAGCTGGGGCCTGTTGTGCTATTACAGGCAGTAGCAGCATTTTAGTTAGTTGCACGCTCTGTTGCTGTGATGTCTGAGTTGATGCTGAGGGTATCACTGACCCTGCTGACTCTGTGCACTACCTCATTGCTGGGTAACACACACCCGGTTGAGATGCCCTACATCAACATACTTAAATTTTGGCCAGCTGGGAGCACACAGCTTGGAGCCAGCTTGATGCTTTTGTAGTGATTTTGGTAGGTTGTGAGATTGCAATCAGAATGATTTTTTATTCATCCAATACCAGATAATGCACTGGGCCACCAGCCCTCGTGTCACACAGCTGCAATGTTGCCAGTCCCTATGAGCTGTCCCACTGGCGGGTGTATGTTAGAGCTGGGGTTGTGCAAGCCTTACTACAGGTGTCCCATGGTGTAGCTACACCTGTGAGGCTGCAGTAACAGCCAGGGGACAACCTTGGATCCCACAGCAGCAGCAGCTCTGGCTCCTGCCTGTGACAACCCTAAGGACAGAGTGTGCTCACCACAACAAATGTGCCTCTCGTGGTGTGCAGGCAGGGCTGAGGGCTGGGGGCAGCCTGCTGAATTGACCCACCATGTGTTTTTTACGTAGCCATCCTTCCAGCAAGGCTGTGCCTCACTGTCTTTGCTGCCTGTAGGCTGCTGGGCACATGCCGTGCCTGTTGCAGATGAGCCACCTCTCAGGACAGGTCCTCCCTTCCTGCTGATGTTGTTCCCAGGCAATGCCTCAGTAGTAGTACCTGGTTTATATTGGCTTGGCATATTTTATGGCCCTTGAAGGTTTTTAAGTTCTCTCATCCTTGAGAGAATTGCAAAGGTGGTAAAATACTCGTGTTTTTCTTGCAAAGATAAAAGATGAGTGCTGCTTTGGGGACTGGGGTTTCTTTTTCCTCTGAAGCTTAGGCTTTCCACTGCAGCCTCTGCCTGTGCTGTCCTGCCTGTGCCTCATGCTGGTACAAAACATGATCCTCTTGTTAACTGCCCACCATCCACTGGAACCCTTAGTCCCGACAGAAGAAAACATAGGTGAATCGTCAGAGGAATGTGAATCCAGTAAGTTGCAACATTTGTATGTTTATCTGACCTTCAATGTTTACAAATTTGGCCAGCAGTCTCAAGAGAGAGGGTTTGACCAACTTACTGGTCAATTGGACCTTAATGCTCTTCTTGTTTCTGCTCAGTCTGGCAATACTGTAAGAACAGCTTGTTCCAAGCAAGCTCCTAAATGAGTTTACGTGCTTAAATGGCATCGTCACGTATTCTCAGTACTGTCTCCTGGTCCATTTTTACTCCACCCTTTTTGACTTTTTTGCTGTTGCTCAGAATCATGGCTGTATTTTCTCAAATAAGTGGTATCATCCTGCTGCTGTCTTCTTTGGGAGGGTATAGCTGGTCTTTCCTCCTCTAAAGAGACAGCCTGACCACTTTTCCAGGCTGTACTAAAGCTGTGCTATGTGGCCAACAGAAGGAAAGGGAGAGGACATTTTGTATAGGGTAGTCAGAATTCAAGCAATATGGTATATAATGTCCTAAAGCCTAGTAAGCTTTATTTCAGGTTTTTAAAAGCAGCATTCAAGTCTTACTTTTGTCATGTTGAAGCGTCACACAATTCTGGATGTTGTTGAAAGGATTGCCTGCTTTCCCACACTTTGCGAATGGTCTGTGCTTAGGAGTGCTGAAAAAAACCCCCCTGTGCCTCAGATCCAGGCATTTCTGAAAGTGGGATGTTTGAGAACAGATTATTTTCAGCCTCGTCTATTTTCTGATCTTGTTAAGACTATAGCTGATAAGCCTATTTAGTCAGGAAAGCTTCAGTGATTCCCAGCTCCAGTAGGAGCCTAATTCTAATGTCCTACAATGATCAGTAAGAAGTTTTACCAGAGGCTCTGGTGAACCCAAGATTGGGCCTTTAATTATCATCCAAGGCTCATTTCCTGGTCCTGGCTCATCAGTTGTGGCCAGCTTTCACTAGTCCATGTAATGCAGCCACAAAATACATCTCCTCTTCCAGGAATCTGCAGAGTCAGCTGCCTGCTGCTGTGGGCTGCCCGGACCCTCGGGAGCCTTTTACTTGCTGCAGAGCAATGTCAGCTTCCCTGGACATCCTCAGCCCCCTCCAAGACATCCTGGCTGCTCTCATTCCTCATTTTGTACAGGCCAAAATGCTTTTAATGGGCTTCTGGAAACTCGTCATCAGTTAGGGTGAGCTTTTGGACCTCCAAGTGTAGGTGGCAGATCTAAGAGAAATCCACATAAATCCTGTGATTACTGTTCAGAAGCATCTTGTGCAGGGAGTTAATGCTGGGTGCCCTGGTAGAGTTTATTTCATTTTCTGCATGCGGAGGCAAAGGACAATGTTCCTTCTACCAATGGTGTTGGAAATTCTTTTTGGCCAGGACTCTCTCCTGTGATATATGGATTGGTAGCCCCAAGGCTGGGACTTGCTGACAGGCAGGAGCTGCCGCAATTATTAATAATAATAAAAATATTTTCAAGAATGTGCACCGCACCCCTCTGCAAACTGATTTCGTAGTGGCTTGATTTCATGTCAGTTTAACAAAATGCTGAATGTGCATAGTTCCTCTTCATTTTATCTTAAAATAGGACATCTAAATAAGGCACTCCGTAGGCCTTTCCCAGTCTCTCCTGGCTGTCAGCTTTCACTGAGCTTCCCCACACCTCCCACTGCATTTTTCTCCAGGGTAGGAAGAGACTGCAGTGTAAGTGGGATTATTCATGGGTGACAAATGTAGTTCGGTGTGATTGTGGGTTAGAGAAAAGCAGATACAAACTGCAGAAAATTTCAGAAATGGAAGTGGGGTTTACAGAGGGGATTAGATGCCATAATGTCTTAGATAGTGGAGGGCTGATCCTGAGCTGTGCTAAAATGCAGCCTGATTTTAGCCTTTCCATCAGCTTGTGTTTCCAGTGGCACTGGGGAAGCTGGCTCTGTCTGTACCATGGGGGCATTTTGTTCCTGCACCGTGTAAACTGACCCAGGCTCAATTTCAACCTTATTGAGTTCCAGTTTGAAACCATGTGTCAGACCTGATCTCTCCAGTGTCACCAGAGCCACTGAGATGCAGGGTAGTGAGGTCCAGCATGCTCACTGCAGTGGCACTGCCACTCAGGCACTACTTGCCAGCAGTGGAGGAATATCCTTAAAAAAAGCATGTCCAGCAGTGGAGGAATATCCTTAAAAAAAGCATGTCTCCATCTATGTGGAGAACCTCTGAACAGACTCTCCAAAGACTACTGCTTACTTTAAAAGGATTTCTAAATAAACTCCTAGCCACATTTTTATAAGGAAGGATGGTATTTGAAGAAAAGGTCAAGGCTATAACAGTCAGCATCCCTGGAGATGGGAATTCTCAGCCCCTGCAGATTCCCATAATTTGTTGTGTTTTAAACTCTGGAGTCCCCAATTTTGCATTCCCAATCAAGACAGACATGAGGCTTTGATTTAAAAACGAAATGCTCCACTGGCTAGGATGTTTTTTTTTCCTAAAGAAAAATGTACAGAAACAAAAACTGTTAGCATTTCACTAATTTCATGGTTATGCTTAGCCCCAGCCCTCTGCCAGGACCTGTTGGTGCTGGGACCGAAGGAACAGACCTAGGAGCGACCTTGCAAGGGAGCTCCCTCCTGCCTCTGGGGAGGTCCAACTATCCCCCCTTGCATCTCCTCTCCACAACTCAACGCTGGTTGGTCACAGGGCAGGTGACCATGATGGGTCTGGGTGGTGCAGGCTGCCCGGCGTTGCTCAAGGCTGGAGATGTGCTGCTTTTCTTGCTGGGGAAGCATGCAGCAAATTCTGCCTTCAGCAGGTGTGAGAGAAGCCTTTCCTGCGAGAGTCTGCGAGGAGAGCATGGAAACATGAACATAACTAGCAGTGAAAACTGAGTGGGATTTGTGTTTCTGGTGAGGTGTCAGGAAATTGCTTTTAAAAAGCTCTGCTGTAAGGCTTCCCAGCAAGCTTTAACTATTCCCTCACCCGGGAAGGTCGCTGCAATGGATTCATCAGGAGTGACGCAGCAGAGCTGCTCTGGAGCTGCCCCAGCTCTCTTGGCACCTCCCCGTGGGCTCAGGGAGGAGAGAGAAGGGCAGAGCCAAGGAACCCAGGGAGTTGAACGCAGGAGCCCTGGCAGGGGGTTGGACTCAGCTCACTATGCAGATGTTAATTGCCATATACATTTGTAAATGTTTTGGTATGCCTGAGCAAGCCAATATCTGGAATTAATTTTGTTCTTTTGGGAGGCTAAACAGGGAGCCCATAGGAGGTTAAATCCAAATGGACCACATGTATGGATCTTGGTGGGATTTGTTCAATTGATTCAGACCTGTGTATGGTAATGCATTTGCAATTTGCATCGCTTTGATTTGGTTTTCCTTACCTCACTTGTAAAGTGACTCAGACCAAATTGAACTAAGGTCACTCCAGTCTCCAAGCAGACTTGTATGCTGGTATTAAACGTATTTTAAGTTGTACACTTCTCAGGGTTGTGCAATGCAGAATCCCTGCTCTGCAGTCTGTTCTAGGGCTTCTTTTTCTCTCTGTGCTTCTGTACTTCTTAATGCCAGTGCTCTGTTACTTACTGTTCTATTCTGTGAGACATGATGCCCTAAGGGAAGGTAAGGGCCACTTCTCCATCACTGACATCTAGCCACTTTTTGGAGCAGAATGCAGTCTCACCACTTGACGGATCAGGAGATGAAAAATAACTTTTCTAGTTGAAATTGCAAGGAGGATGGTAGAGGGCAGAATGTGATTACCTTAGCAGCGTCACAGCCACTGTGTAGACCAGCTCCTGCAAAAAAAAAAAAAAATGCAATGGGATCTTTAATGCCAAGGACAGTTCCAACACCAGCACAAGCTATTCCTTGTCTATAGCCTGACTGCAGTTCAGTCTGAGATCACATCCCACCAAACTCTGTCACATCTCTGCTGGCAAGATGCACTTTCCCGTTGGTGTTTGACGACACCATGGCAGGATTATAAAGAGCTGTTGCACCTAAAGGCAAAGAAAAGCTACAGGTCCTACATTGCTGCAAATCACATTTAGGCTTGTGAAGCCCATCTCATCCAAAGGCTTGAAGTGGATTAGTTATTTTTAAACCCCACAGAAGGAGTGTTAAAAATGTGCTTTTTCATGCAAGCAGCCTTAAAAAAAATCCGTGCTTTATGTTCTGAGGTGCTTTCCCATAATTTCCCCATCCCCTTGCTGCCTACACCCCAACACCATATGAAAATGACTGGAGACAACACAAAGTGCTGTTTCTGCAGCTTGCTTTTTGTAAATTTGAGGATTTTTCTTTTCTCGTTTGCTGAAACTCCAGTAAGCATTTAAGATTTTGGTATCTGATCATTGCTGGGATGCTGATGGAGTGATCTGAGAGAGAATTACAGCTACTATACTTGCTTGTTACATGCCTGTACAGTCACTGGCTGGTAATTATTGATAGATTATTAATAGCTGACAGTGGAGAGTCAAATGGATGTCCTTAGTGGGTAACTCTTGCTATTACATGAACTAATTGGATCTTTTATACATGCAGGACAAATGCTATTGTGGCTTTTAGAAAGTGTTGCTGTTGTATTTGTTAATGGGTCTGGCTGAAATCCAGTGCTGAGGGCTTGAGCCTTGCTGGGGGCTGCTGACACCTCACCCACGGTTGGGTGCTGTGGTCAGCCACAGATCCCCTTCGTGGCTCTTCTCTGATGAACTTATGGGATGCTGAGTTGTGCCTGTAGCCAACCTGGCTGAGCACAGTGTGTCACCTCCCAGTGGAGTTTTGTAATCCAAAATCATCAGGGCAATGAGAAGAAACCCATAAGCACTTCCACCCCCCTACTACCTTTCCAACCTGAATACAGATTAATTTAAAGCAGATGAGGCAGCTCTAACATGCTGCAGTGAACCCCATTCATGGCTCTTGCTAAAGGAAAAACCTCCCAAAGCGAGCAGGGCTTTGAACCTGAGAAGGGCACGGGCTTCTGCCCCTCGTGTTTTCATCTTCTAGTTTGTACTGCATCTCCCTTTCTGTCCTCAAAGCTGCCAGGTCCCAACCAAGCAGCCAAAGAGGTCTCTCTTCTTCAGGGGAATGACACACGGGTGACAAGGTCTCTGCCCTTTGCTGGCTCTCCCCAGTGTACACAGAGGAAGGGCTGCCTCAGTCCTCACGTCCTGCTCCAGCCAGAGCACCTGTGCCACTGCCCGTCTGGCACTGGGGACACGACGGGCCCTGGAGAGACGAGCAGACAGATTTCCTCTGTCCCCCTTGGCTGAAGCTGCTGGCCCAGCTTCAGAGGGCTGTTCTTACCCCTTATCTCAGCAGCTGAAATTCCAGCTAAACAAAACCCAGCCACAGACTTACTCAAAACATTTATTAGTGTTTAAGGAAAATAATAGTGTGAAAGGTACAGAGCTTTGTCTAAAGCCATATGCATTTTCTTTTTTTACAAGCTTATTTGGCTGCAAATTCTACATGACATAAAACTAGTATGTTTTTCTCCCAGAGATTTAGAATTAAGGAAAGCTTGTGGGGTTTTTTTTGTCTTTTTTTTTTTTTTTTTTTTAAGTTCAGCACTTTAAGTTAGGACAGCATTTTTCAGGCTTTACAGCTATCTTTTTCCAGTAGGCATTTTGCTTCTCCCAGTATTTTCTTTCCAGAACAAGGCTCATTCCAGATGCAAAGCGTAAAGAAAACATTCATACCTTGGCTTGTAAGCTTAAACCTCCTTCATGAACAGCAAGTTCATAAGGAATGTTAATTAAAGCATCATACAGTATCTAAATGGACTTTTTTTTTTTCTTTTTCATAAAGAATTAAGGCTATGTAGATGTCACAATAAAATAATCTCAGGTAAAACGCGCCCTATTTGTTAGATATGAAAGAAGGTTTAACAATAAATAAATGATTTATGCTGTCAATAACATTATGGAACTGTATAAAACTATATTTATGCAGCTTTAAACATAAAAAACCAAAACATACTAGTGGCATGAATATATACAACACAGGTCATGACGTACGTTTAAATTATCATAGCCAGCAGTGTTCTTTCTTAAATGGAGACACTATAATAAATAGAAATGTTAAATATTTACAATAATAGCATATGTGGAATCAGTAGATGAACACATAAAATCTTCACACACTGAGGAAAAAAAAGTTATGCCTTATACAAAAATCCCTCCCACCCACAGCTTGCCCGCCCCCCTCCCCAATTTTCACTGACTAAACAAGGGGAATATACAATTTTCCCCACAGAACAAATGAATACAAATAAAACTGTATGCATGCTGAGGTGATATGTTGACTAAGACATTCAAGGATGTAGATCTATATGTTTGGTTCCCATTGATGAATCAGACCTCTAATGAGGGAGGGATCTTATTTTAGTTCAATGCAAGAACATCGTGTTGCTCGCGAGTTGTTGTTTCTGTTTTGCATTTGTTTTCTTTGTTTTTTCTTTTTCTTTCCCTTTTTATTTTTTTTCTAAAATGTTTGGATTGTCTTTTTGGTTTGAGCTTGTTCTTCATGGTGGCTATATGCCACCAAGGGGGAGAGGACACTCACAGGAACACATGGAGGCATGCAGGAAACCTTCTCATGGTACTACCAGCAGCCACTGAAGTTTTTGGAGCAGAGGAGCTGGTGTTCAGAGGCAGGCCTGAACCAACCTCAGCAAGCTCCTCCATGGGACAGCCTGGGTGGCCCATCCATGGGAGAGCTGTACCACAACCCCACGGGCAGCTGGCACTATCAATGCCAGGAGCTCCACTCCTCATATCTTTGCTGCTATAGTACCTGGCCTGATCCCACCTCTTTCCAATTAATGAAAATGTAAATTTTGTCACAAAACTTGGCTAAAATCAAGCAGGATCAAGGTCATGTCTTCAAAGACCTAGTGATCACAAAAAGACACACCTTTTCAACTTAACAGTCCTCTCTCTTGCTTCCTACATGGCTTCTATTAAAAGCAATGTCTATAACTTCTGCGGGTGGATACATACATTAAACCCTGAAAATAGCTATTAGGAGCTGTGTTCACTTAGCAGTAACTCAAATCTGAGTTGGAAATTGTAGCCAAATTCCAACACCCTCTACTGTTTATACAGCTCCTTCCCACCATGCGACAAGACGTACGTTAGTTCACTTGGTACGTTCTGTCTCTGCTGAACTGCCATCCTGCCCCCACAGCTTTCCTCCCAAACTTTCTAAATGAGAAGGCTCAAATCCCTGGTGTGATTCCCACTGTCTAAGAAAAACTCACTTTTTCTCTAGAGGAAACTGAGGAGCTCACCCTTCTGTCCCTGTGGATGCTGTAACCTCCATTTCCAGTACAATATCTGCAGATATAGGATTGCAGATCTGCAACCTGAGAATTACAATTGCATAGGGGGTAGGAGAGATGTGTCCAAACACCTCGTTCACACTTTGAACTGCCTAGAGACATTAAGCTCTTGACGCTCTTCATCTTTAGTAAGTCATTCTGCAGAGATTGGTGGTCATTATCTGCATGAAAATGTAAAAAACCCAAGTCAACCCCCTCTCCTTATCTTTGGCATTTGGATAAACCACAGCTGATAGGCAGGTTAGAGTAGGGCTCCACATCCCAGCAAACCACACCACGCTACTGCTAAGGAGAGACAGATTTCTGGTGGGCCTTCAACACAGCCCTACAGAAGGACTTTGCTGTCTGAGCCTGTGCCCATCCTTTAAAACTTGGGCTGTCCCAAGGATGGAGGACCTGTATCTCTGAGTGGGCAGGTGTAAGCAGAGAATATGCACAGGGCTTTTAGAGGTCCATGAGCATACTCTTGGGGGGTCCTCCATACTGTGCAAGTCTTAACAGTCACAGTGCCTTGTCTGGAAGTTGACTACTTGCCTTAGATAGGCTGAAGTGACTGGATTAGCAAGTGTCAAGTTATGCAGTGGTTAAAAAACAAAGAGGGGGCACTTAAACTAGGGCAGCATCACCCAGATGGGAACAATGGATCAAAAATTATTTAAGAGAAAAAGGTGGAGCTCCAGACCGCATGGTTCCTGTCGAGAGATGGGGGAGCTATTTCATTAGAGAGCATCACATAGGGAGCCTTGAGCTCTTTCCTTCCCAGCAACAGGCAGAAACCAAATCCCCCTGGAATTCAGCCATCTGCTGTAAGGCTGCGCCCTAAACTTTCGGAGGTGCTAAGCCACAAGTGGCCACATGCAATCTGGCAGAGCCCTCTTGGAACCTTCTCCCCAGCCAAGAAACCAAGGGGAAAAAAACCAAAACAAACCCCCAAACCAACCCAACAACCCCCAAACAAGATCCTAAATTTCAGCTGATGTCTGTTTATAAAAAAGGGGAAAAGAACGTAGTTGGAGATATTTTGCCACATTTGATGGCTGCTCAAGTGTCAAGTTTGCTGGATCTATAACCCATTGCCACTGCTCTCCCTTTGCTACTATATACATTGTTGCTGAGGTCCATATATATCTTGCAATGCCCTGTGCTTGATCTCTGAATGGGAAATGCTTTGGAATGTCCATAGACAGGAAGATGGGACTCAACAGAGGAGGTTTCCAGTGGAGGGGGGAGGATGGGGAGAACAGGGAGTTGGTGCCTTTTTTCACCTCCGGATGTCAGAGAAGTCGGACCGTTCTTCTGCCCTGTCCATGATCCCATGAGCCACTTTGGGACTGTGGCCCCCAGCTTTCACCCGGGCATGGGCATTCAGGTGCCCCTTAGTACCTCTCTCTGCCTTAGATGCTCGCAAGCTCTCCCTGTGGTCGGAGTCGGAGTGCAGTAGCATGTCCCCGCGGCCAGCAGCAGCTTTGCTGGCTTCACCTGGCTTCTTCTCAGAACCCAGGATGGCGTCACCGTGACCAGCTGAGGTGCAGAAGCTCAAGATGGAGCAGAGACTTCCCCAGTTCTGTTCACACTGGGCCTGGACACTTCTTGTAATTGCCTTTTTCACCTCTTCGCCACAGGTGAGCAGGATATTCACTAGGTCAACATATGGCCTAGAGGTAAAGGAAACAGTGAGAGGAGAGTCAAAAAAATAGATGAGGTTTATCTGTCAGTAAAAATGGCCTCTCTGCCTTGCCCTCCCTTGTGCACAGCACAGCTCAGCAGTGTTTGCCTCCTGCTACCCAGTGACTCGGCAGCCTTGCAGAGCTTTTCTGCACCATATGTTTAATATGCAATACATTATATTCTAAGCAGCCATATCACTGTAAGAAGTGCACATGATGGCAACTTGTCAAACACAGCTTCACTCAAGTGCTGGATCTGCCTTGATTGCTCCCCCACTGGAGATGCTCTGGGAGGACTGTAATATCCACCAGAGGAAGGTATGTGGTCTACATGCTTGGCAAATGGGGCTGACAAATGGAAGAACTGCTATCTCACACCTTCTGCCTCGATCTCTTTCCATGCCCCTTCATCTTTATTAATCAGGATACATGACACAGGAAACCTGCTTGTGTCCAGAGCCATCAACTTCATCCAACAGCTTGCTATCTCCAGGTAAAGGGCTGGTACAGAGCATACACTGATCTGCAAGAGGGAGGCATTTCCTCACCTGTGCAAGCAACAGATACTTGACTAGAGATTCTCTGGCTTCTCTCATCATCTTTAGCTTTCTCTGAAGCTCCACCACAAACAAGATCCTATCTGGACTCAGGATCTGACTGCACAGAGCTCAGACACATGGAAATTCACTTTGGTGTCACAGTTTCTTCCCACACCAAGTGGTGTTTTTTTCTTTCCTTCATTTCCTTACAGAGTTCAGTACGGCTTTCAGTAGATACCTTTTCCCAGCCAAAGAAGGACTCTAAAGGAGCCATGGCCAAATACCATTTCTGCTTCCCACCCCTCCCTCTGTACTCCCACAGCACAAGGCAGCCCGAGCACAGGCACTTTGGCTTTCTCAGCCACGGGTCACCAAGTGCCGTGATTTTAAAATAGTTGCGGTCACAAGTTTTGTGGGTCAATATTGATGTTGTCTATTGACACAACTGCTCAGCTGCTAGCAGGCCCAGAAGGATGTGCTTAAAAGTCTCCCACAGTAGGAACTATCCACAGTGCAAGCAGAGAACTGTCTGGAATCAGCAGTTATGGCTATATGGGGTGGTGGGGCTGCGACTTCTGGGCAAACCATCCACCAGTTCTGGTGGCTGTGGACAACCCTAAATCTCTTCTCATGAACTAAGTCAGAAGAGATGAGGAAAACCAACAGATTATGATCAGCATCTGACACTAGCCTGTTTTTACTTTGCCCAACTGCTTAAACTAATTTTGAATGCCTAATCTTGAAGGTCTGAATGCCTGAATGCCACCTTTTACCCTATCTCAAAATATTTCCCATGTTTGGATTGCTTCTGCCTTTATAAAAAAGTTACTTGGAATGTAGCAGTGACTGATCTGCCAGGGCCTGTCACCACTTCATCATAGGAAATTGGCCTGACCCCCACCCCACCACAGCTGACTCAGGAGGAGACTTCACCATCCTGGAGGCCTTCCTCACTCATTGGGAGAAAACAGAATAAAATAGTTGGAGAACAAGTCTGAGAGCTGCCATTTGCTTCTCTGCTCTTCAGTTTTTGTTTTAAATGTAAAAAAGAAGGCGAGAGAGGACGGAGCACATTGTATACCAAGTGATCCAGCAGGAAGAGGAAAAAAGATACAAAGTAGAGGAATCAGTTGTTGAAATTGGGCATAACCTTTACAAAAATCTTTGTAAAAGGTTGCTGGTATGACTAAAAAGTGGCTCAGCTGCCAAGTATTTCAGGTATTCAGAGTCTGCCAGAGCCCTGCGGATTAATACTGGCCCATTTCTCCTTCACTGTTTTACTTTCTGCATTTCAGCTGGCCTGACCATAGTACCTGAACTGAGCACAAGGCTGCAAGTCAGCAGACGTGATTTTATTTCCAGCTCTGCCACACTTGCCTATTGATCTTGAACAAGTTCCTTAGTTCAAAAGCTTCAGAGATGGCCTCTAAATTTAGGGGAAGGGAGGAGGCTGGCTGGCTTCTATTTGGGGAGTCCCACATAGGAAAGCTAAGCTCCAACTCCATGAGATGCTGAAAATGAAGTGCAGAAAACTCTAAATGAGATTGTGCAAATTATAGGTGTTCAGCTGAATGATCCATCTCTCAGCTCCCCAGAAATAAGCAGCTGCCTTTAAGCATTCCTGCTTTAGCCTGTTTGTAAAATAAGGGTAACTTACTGCTCTTTGGACAGGCCTTTGACTGTCACAGTTCTTCTCACTTCCAAATGATATGTGGGAAGTTACCTGGTACCAAGTACCCGCCTACTACCACAGCCTGAGCAGTGTGGGCAGAGAGGTGCAGCTGTGCAGGACAGAGCCCCACTTCCCCTCTCATCCCAGCAGTGGCATGCAGTCCTACACCCCGGGCCAAGATCTGCCACCAGCCATGCCTTTAATCCCAGCCTCAGCAATGCCCATGGAAAGGGCCTTGCTTACTGGCTGCCATGTTCAGCTCACACAAACCACAGCAAATGATTCTGCTTTTGAGAGTAAACTGGCATCAAACCATCTCTCTGCAACTGCAGCTTAAGTATTAGGGGGTGGTTTTCAACAGAAAGTAAGGGATCAGGGCACAGCTCCTTTGGAGACCAAGGAAAATGCAAGGCTAGAGGTCCAGGAAAAATGATTCTGTAAAAAAAATGGATCTGTCACGATCGCTGGGATTTGGGGTTTCTGTGCTAATATCCGCTAGGGATAAGAGGCATAGGGGCGTGGTAGGAAGATGCTCTAACCTAAGCCTGCTGCCAGGCTCTGGCTCAGCCTTCTTGTTTGGGAGTCAGATGTTCACCTGCAAGAAAAACAGGCTCCAATTTTTGCATCTGTGCACAAAGAGTTGGTTACAAACAGCTTGTGCCTGGTTTGTTGCTGTCATGTAGCAGCTTTGATGAATTCCAAATGGGATTTGTGCCTGCCATTCCCTGTAGGGCAGCTGTGTTCCCAGTCTGAGGGATGAACTCCTCAAAATCTGACTTGTGTCTTCATTTTGTACACCTCCATGTTTTATTAAAAAGCATCTGATATTAATAAGGAGCAAGATGAATGGAAGATTACCTGGGGGACTGCAGCTCTTTCAGGGACAATTAACTACAAGACATTTGAAAGTATGTATTTAAAGAAGAAATTATCATCTTACTGACAACTTTGCATAGACCTTCTTCCCCCTTCTCCTCTAGCTGTCATCTTTAACAAGACACTGGGGTCAGGAGTGGTGCCTTTGAGCTCAGAAAGCACAGAGATACTGTGAGATGCCTCTGGAAACAGCAGACACTGACAATGTATTTGCTAAAGGACAAGAGAGCCAGAACCAACTGCAACCCATTGCATTCCTTTCTACAGTCACATCTAGCCCTCTGTAAACAAACTAGTCTTCAAGGGCCCCTGTGAAGAAAGCATTACGTTGGTCAGGTACATGGGAAAACAAGACATGCTTAAGGCCAGAAGGAGGTGAAACAGCTCTTGGGCAGATGCACAGCCCATTGGCACCACCGTGCTCCTGGAAGGAGCTCCCACGCCTCTGACTGCACTAGCATGGAGGCACTTACTCATGCTGCAGCAGGTCTTTGAAGTGAATCATCTCCACAATGACCTGGACGTTCTCCTTGGCAGCGGAGCAGAGGTCATGCTTCAGGTAGCACTCCCGCTGTAACTGGAACACCATCTCTTTAATGGCAGGGCACTTACGGCTGATGCAGCTGAATTTATGCCTCAAGGCATGAGCCTTACACTTCAGAGCGTCTTTAATGAAGGATTTTCCCTGGGAAGAAAAGAATTGGAGTAGGTCTGTATTTTTGTCCATTAAGCACAGCAGCTGATTTATGGCCAGCTAGCTGCTGCTCTGTAGGACAATGTCAAGGGTTATTAAGATTGCTAAGGGTATCACTTAATGGCTTTTCCCCCTCTTCTCTTTGTTTCTCTGCCCTTAAAGATCATGCCAAGTTACCTGGCCTTGCTATTCCAGTGGAGCTGAACACACAGGGCTTCATCACTGCTACTCTGAGGTTTCCTCTACCCCAACAGTTGAATGCCCAACAAGGGAAAGAGTAAAAGTAAACACCTTGAAATAATTCAATGCTTGAGTTACTGGCTTTGTTTGCTTCTGGGGTGTCAGCACAGCAGGTTCACACAAAGCAGAGGGCATCAGATACTCATTCAGTAACTTCAAACTAGTTTTTCTTTAATTTTAAAATTAGTTTGCAAACTCATAGCCATGTATGCACCGTCTGTATGCATCTGCCCCAGTCCCATCTGTCAGTATTTTCTCAACTACCAGTTCCTCAGAGAGGGACTCAAATCAGCACTAATAACAATCCTACAGTGTCTTGATGTCTGCTGCAAGAAATTCTAAGTGGAAATTAAAAAAAAAAATCAAATTAAGAAATTAAATCACTAAGTTGTGGGAAGGATACTTTAGCAGCATGTCTTTAACCTGTTTGTGACTCCTTCACTCAGTTGCTTAGTGGGCACCAAACCCATTTCTTCCTTCTCTCTTTGCTGTCTGATTCTGTAGCTGCTACACATGGTGCATGTGTTGCAGTCTGACAGATCTGCTCAGACTTTCTTTCCTTAGCAAGAAGTGTGTGGAAGCCTCCTGCACTGCCTCCATCTCTTCATTAGCTTCTGATTATTATACACAAGAGCTTCATGAAGACCAAATTCTTGTCAACCTTTACCCAAAGACTACACTGGCACAGCTCCACTGACATTAAGATTCACTCAGACCTACAAGCAGGTTTTGTTCCTAAATTGTTTCAAACCAGAAATATTTCTTGCTGATCAAAGAACTACTTCAATCATCATCCCCTTCTGTTCCCTATACCAAAGGCACTCACTTGCCCTTCCCTTCAGTAACAAACATGCACAACACATTAGACAAATAAGGATAAAAAAGAAAATTCTTAAGCAAACCAAACCTGACACAGTTCTCAGGTTTCAGAGGGGGAAGGAGAGCAGAAAGTAGAGAACAGAAAATGGTCAGTGTTAGTCTCGTCATTTAATGCAGCCTGAAATAACTGGAGATACATAGTGATGAGCCATGAAAAGCCAAGTCATAGCAGAGGCTAAAGTCACCTCTATATTAAATAAAGCTCCAGGGGTTTAATACTTCTGCACTGCAATGGAGACAGGCTGGATGTGAAATGAGCTGTATTTGATTAGCAATATCTGGGGATCCTGGGGAACAGGCATCAGTGGCTATGTTCAGCCTTTGCAGGAATGTTTCCCTCCCCTCCCAACAGGGCTTCTTTGGTCAACTTTGTTCACTGAGAGAATATTGTGCAAAAATAAATGAGTGTTTTATGGAAGCCACTTGGAAATTAAGTTGCAGGTTTTCAGATACCCACAGAAGAAACAATTCCTGTTTTAATGGCTAGCCAGACCCTTCATACATCCTTAAGAATTTGAGCCTGAAAACCCAGCACTTCAAAAATGTTTCCTACTGGGTGGTCCCACCATCCCTCATAGAACAGCCTGAATCCCAAAGCCAGCTCTACCTTATGCCATGCTTTTAACAGGGCCACGAAGCTGGTGCTTTTAGTCAAGTTCTACTGTAAACTGCATGGTCAAGCCAAATGCTGCTGGTCCGTCATAATGTTCTCTTCCCTCCACAGTGAAATGGGAGAGTAGGTTTACAAGACATCCTGTTATTATGTCTCAATGATGCATAAATGGTCCAGGGAGAAAATTAAGGAGACGAACTTAATACCGCATACCATGTAAGTCATGTATTTTAAGGTCAGTGCTTGAGCCAAAGGCTTATTTGAATACAGCAGCTTTAGGAGGTTGCCTGTACTGGTTGTGTGCAAGTCTTGAGAACCAACTTTAATACCTGCAGATTGGGAAATATTTTGATACGTCTAAATGACCTGGGTACCCAAGCTGCATTTCAGGATCGGCTTTGAACAAACGTGGTGTAGGAGCTTAGGCCACTTAAGTGTTTCTGAAAACCATGTTCAGCTACATTAGTGCTCTGATTTGGTTATCCTGGGTACAGGAGGAGGAAGCGATCAGAGGGAGCTGTAACTAGAGACCATCTGTCTTCTGGGACATGTTGAACACTGCTCTGTTAGTGTTCTTGAGTCTTGATTCTGGGCCCTTCAACAGAAAAATTCTTACTGAAGCTGGTCATGTGCACAAGTCAATTTGCTCCATCACGGTAACTTTTTTCCCCAAAGATGTGTTAGAAAAGTAAAACACATGCTGTGTATATAGTGACAGCAAGCAGATGTGTGGGACATTTTGCTGTGTTACCTGGGCATCGAATTTTCCAGCGTTGTGCAGGAATGTCATGCAGATCTCGTGTAAGCCTCGGATCTCACAAGAATTGTTCTCAAAGCATTCAAACACTCCACATCCCACATCGCCAGCATTAACCAGGCAGTGCTGGATTTCAGCTAAAATGAGCATTGATTACAGTTAATTTGGAGATCTGTTCATAGGAGCTGGTGGTGGGTAGGGTGGGGAGGGAAGGAGTTGTTTTGCTAACATCATCGGTTCAAAAGAAAAAACACATGTGACAACAGTTATTGTACCCACAGCATGCCCACTTTTTACAGAAATTAGGCCAAAACTTGGGTGTATTATGTTATGAAAGTGATATCCAAGCAACAAATGCCAAATCCACTATGCTTACGTCAAGCTATTTCACTTGAGAACTGTCTAATGCTTTTGCATTCCTCAGGAGCAAAGGACAGGCATGACTTTTGCTGCCTGACTTGCACAAAGTTTTCCATCAAATTAAAGTACCAAACCGAGAAGCCCAGGACTCAGTCAGCTAAAATTCCTCATTTCTGGTACTTTGAGCTAGTATCTGGGGATTTAGCACAAGATTTTTTACAGAATACCTGGTTTCCCCTGTCACAATATTTACAAAGTTAATGGCAAAACTCCCACTGATAAATAAAGTCCTTTGCACTGAGTGTTGCATAAAGCTGCAACTATGTCCTCACCTATGCAGAAATAAAAATTAATTAATTTTAAAAAAATTATATCTGTAGTACATAAATTAGATCTATTGGAGCCCACAGTTACATGTGTTTATTCTGTCCTTTCAGATGTTATGTAATACTGTTAAAAAAAATTTAAAATGCTGTCTAATGCTCACTTACCAAAAAAACCCCAAAAATCTAATTCTTAACAAGACAGCTTCTGGTCCTTTAAAAAAAATGGATGTAGTAGTACTGCCAGAGGGAAGGTGGTTGCTGAAAAAGCCTGGGGATAAAGTTAAACAGGGGCAGCTTTTAGACCAGAACTGAGGATGCTAAGAATTCCTGTACTCTGTGCCCTAGTGGTACCTTTAATTAAAGCTCGCCCTTGGGAGCCAGCCTAATCCCCCTCCGAACCGCAGCATGTTTCAGACATCCCCAGCCTCCCCCTCTGCCATGCGGTCCATTTGCAAGTCTTTACAGCAACTTTCGGTCTAATTTCAACCCGCTGCAAGGCAGGGAGAGCAGCCGCGGATGTCAATGCGGGGTCTGACGAAGTTCATACGAACCCCCCCCCCCGAAAACCAAATCACTGCCGCTGCCTTTTTTTTTTTTTCTTCTTTTTTTCCCCTTCTACCTGCCCCGAAGTGCATCTGGGGGTGGGACACGGGAGCCCTAGGGTCGGCTCCTGGGATTGCTTCAGCCACACGCGAAAAGCTGCGCAAACACAAACGCCTCGTGGGGGTGGGTGGGTGGGTGGGGGGGGGGGGGGAACGGAGCTCTTTGTGGAGCGCGGAGCTGGGCTTTTTTGGGGCCGGGAGCTCAGCTGTAGTGCTTGTGTTGGCATCCGGATGCAAACCCTTTGCCGGATCACATGTCCTGGCTCCAGCGTGCTGAGAACTGCACAGTGCCGTGATTCACATGTGGCAGTCCCTAATGGGCATTCGTGCATTCCTGCTCGTGTGTGTTTAAACACGTCTCGCAGCACTGAGAGTGTTAAAAAAAAAAAAAAAAAAAAAAAAAAAAAAAAAAAAAAAGGAAAAGAGGAGAAGGGGGTGAGGGGGGAAGGGAAGCGTCTGGATCCCGCGCTCTCCTTGCACGGCTGGGAAGCGATCCAGCAAAGTGCACGCCTCAGCTCTCTCTTTCTAGGCAGATAATACCCGGGGGAGGGAGCGCAGGGGGCGGGAGAGGAGCAGAGAAACCCCCGGTCCGTTGCATCACTGCACGGCTCCCTACGGAGGGGGCAAAGCACCGGTCATTTCCAGCCGCTTCCCTTTCCCTCCCGTCGCCCTACCCCACCGTCCACCCCTCGACCCGGTTTCAAATGCTGCGCCGAGAAACTTTCTCCTCCTCAGCTGCAGCGCAGCATCCCCGGGCCGGGCAGCAGCATCTCCCGGGCCGGGCAGCAGCATCTCCCGGGCCGGGCGCCGCTCCGCGGGGTCCCCGCCACCCCCGGCCCCGCTCCCGGCCGTACGAGGCCGTTCGGCACCGACTTTGTGCCCGGAGCAGCTGCCGAGGCGCTTCTCCCGGAGCGCTACCGGGGCTGCTGCAAGGGCAACACGTGCTTGGCAAAGCCGGGCTTTAAAGGTAATTAGGAGTGAGCTCTTATTTCCTCTGATGATTTATGCTTGACAGTCGGACACCGAAAAAAAGCGCCTGTCATAACTCAACGCGGCTATTTCCCCGGCGCTCCAGAAGCAGTGAGGTGGGGGGACACGCACCCACCCCCCCAAAAAAAAAAACCCTCTGCCGTACCTGTGTTCTGCAGGGACAGGCGCCCCTTCTGCTGCGGGGTCCTGTCCTGCGGCCCCTCCGGCGGGTGCGTGGCCTCAGTCCCCGCCGCCGCCCGGGCGCTGGCGAGCAGCAGAGCCAGGGCCAGCAGCTTTCCGCGGAGCTCCGCGCACATGGTCGCGCCTTCCCGCCGCCGCGTCCTCCCCCGCGGGGTGCCGCACCCGGGCCCAGCGCGCTCCTCGCCGCGGCCCCGCGAACCGCATGTGCCCGGCCCGGCAGCGAGCGCGGAGTGGCAGCAGCGGCTCCGGAGGGTGCCTCAAATATCCCCGCCGAGCCCCGGTGTCACTCGCATGAGGGAGCCGAGCAGGTGTCGCTCCGCGCCGCGGCCAATGGCAGCCGCCGCCCCGCTCCGACCGCCCGCCGGGGGCCGGCCCTGCCCCGCCGGCAGGTTGCAGCCTCCCGCCTCCCCGTCCCCCCCTTCCCAGCTCCGCGGGGGATGGGCGTGCGGGGGTCAGCGGGCAGGGGCTGCACACACCCCCCCCCCCGCAACGGCGGCGGAGAGGAAGGGGGGGGGTGTGTGCCTAAGTGCCTCCCCCCGGCGGTATGGGCGGAAGGGGTGAAAAAAAGAAATAAAGAGAGAAAGAAAAAAGGTGAAAAAGCGGGATTGTGTCAAGCGCGCTGCTTTGGAGGGAGGGGGGGAAGCAGCACCGAGCGGCTGGTCCCTCCGCAGCCGCGGAGCCAACTTCAGGCCGCTCCAGACGCCGCCTTTGCGAGGACCGGGGTGGGGGCAGCGGGGGTGCCCGAGCCCGGCCGTCCTGCGGCACCGGCGGCTTTTTGCAAGACTTGATGAAAAATAAAAATAAAATCAAAATCCCTTTACCGAAGCAGCTACTGCACTGACTTTCTTGGAAATCCTTCCCCCCCCCCCCCCCCCCGGGATTTTGTACCCTGTGAGTTCCGAGGGGGTCTGGGCCAAATCCATCACCTAGCGTGGGGGGCGAGGGGGCTGGGAGGGAGGATGTGGTACCTAAGAGCGGGGCCGGGCGCTGCTCTCCGTTACATACCATCCCCCCGCCGCCACCGGGGGGAGAGCATCACCCTTGCAAGCCCCCCCGGAGCAACCCCACAGCCAGCTCTGGCTGCTGCCTTTTGTTCGGTAGCTGGAGCGGGGTTGGGGAGGGGGGGGGCACACACACATAGGAAAATCTCTAGCAAGTGATGAGAAGTGCCGTTCTCGCTGGGGAGGGGGCGTACGTGTCTCCCCTTGCCCTGCCGTAATGCACATCAGATGTTTCATCAGACCCCGCAGGCTCCATGTGGCTCCTGCCCCCCCAGCAGCCCCCGAGCTGCGGGGCGCGCTGTGCCGGGCTGGGGGCGGGGGTCCCGCCGGGGGGGGCGCAGTCAGGAATGTCTCCAGCTGCTGCTGCCACCGCTTCCTCACAGCTGTCAAAATGCACTTGAGGAAATCCACTCACACCTCCCCAAGCTGGGGTCTCCTCGGCGGGACGTGACACCGCGCCGCAGGACCATGGCTCCATGGCTATGCACCAGCAGGCACGTTTCGACAGCCCCCCTCCCTTTGCAGCCCCCGAGACATCCCTGCCGGCTCCACTCGCCTGGGCCTTCCCTGGTTTTGTCCCAGGCCAGGAGATTGGTTTGCTGGGCCTGAGCGGTGCAAAGTTTGTTTATTGTTCTTTAGGGTTTGACTTCGAAACATCTTTTTAAGATTGAAATTCTTAACGGTGGTGCCAAGCTCTTGTGGAAATTCCCTTTTATCAATTTGCTGCTGCCTTGTAAACTGCAACTTGCAGCTTGCTGCTTAGGAACTCGCTGTGCCAGTACAGATGTCTGCAAAGCCCCTGCACGAAGTGCTCTGCCCTTTCTGACTACAGAGCTATTAAAGGAATAGGTTTTTTCTTCTCTGTTTTTACCTCACCCTGAGTGCCTTGTGGCCCTTCTTTTGTCCTTGTTCTCTTGCTATTTATACTGCTGAAGAGTTTTGCTACTTAATTGCCTTTTCTAGGGCTAACTAGCTCGACTTCCACGATTCTCATCTCCACTGTTCAAAGACCAGGAACTGAATAAACTCAGGAGCAGCACAGAGAGAGTATGGGCAGGAGAATTTAAGGGACAGCAGTCTGTCTGTTGGAGGAGCTAACAACCAATGTACTATTCCTAACCAGCACTTTTGTATTATACGTATAATGCATATTTTAATTTTTTTCTTGTGCCTCACACATTGTGCTTTCCCCTAATGCCTTTCCCCTGTTACTTTAGATCTGATGCTCTCCTGCAGCCATTACTCATGAATCTTTTTTGCTCTTTTTAAAGTAACAATTTTCAGATGGGTTTTGCCCTTTTGACTTAAAGGAATTCCACCCATCCTCCACGCACCAGACCCCGGGTTCCTTCCTCTGGTTGACTTCTCTGGTCAGGTCTCATCATTTCTCAGAGTGTGTCCTTTGAACCACACAGCCCTGGCTGCCCCGGTGCTGCTCATCCTCTCCTTCAGCCTGTATTGCATTAATTGCTCCATCCAAGGTTATTTTCACGTTTCTTTTCCTTACCAAAGCCGTGCCTAAAATAGCACCCCCTCGTGTCACTATTTGGTGAAGAAATCCGCCGGTTGTCAGCAAGTTGAGCATTTCCCATTTCATCCTGCTCAGCAGACAATGCTGGGCGGTGGGTGGCACACAGGGTGCAGGATTTTTCCCTGCTTTTCTTTCTCAAGGTCACTCGTCAGGATGCTCCTGGGATTAGAGGATCTGGTCCCTCTCAGCCCTTAGCAAGACGAGAAGCTGTGCCTGCATTTTAAGGGTGGGTGCTGTCAGGAGAGGTGCACATGATACACCAGTCACGCTCCAGCAAATTTGGCATCTTGGAGCGCCGTGCAACTCACTCCCTGGCAGCATGATCGACTGCCAGTTTGTGTGCCAGGTAGTTTTATAAAATAGGTACTGGTTCCAGTGATTTAGGAGCTGATTTCCAGGAGACTTGGGATGCCTGAATCCCGAGGCACTGCGCCTGCAGCTTGGCTCCAGCAGCAAGGGAGCTTGCGTGCATGAAGGCTCCTGATTGCAGGATGGTGTCCGGTGTCAAGGCGTTCGATGACGTGTTTGAGGAGTAACTCTTTGGAGAGGATCACAACTACTACAGCAGATTTGAACAACTGTTATTTTTTCAGAATATCCTTTTGATTTCCCTTTAACTAAGATACAGAGGTTTTACTTTTTGAGCCTGTTTCAGAATTTGGTTAAAACTTCTTATGGTCAAGGAGCAGCACAAGTATTTTGCAACTACCTTTAAATAGGAAGCATTTAATTGTTTGGGGTTTTAGGGAGAAGAGCTACTTTCATGATTACTAACAGGGCTGTGTCCCTGCAAGGCCGTTGCAGGCAGGTGAAGGCTGAGGAATGCTGTGCAAGAGGCTCTGGTGCACAGGGAGAGAGCGAGCACACCCAGTTCTGAAGGACAGAGAGGCCGATGACTTCAGAAGGGAAGAGGATGCTGTGGGAAGGTGTGCCCAGGTCTGGATTCTGGGTTTTTTATTTGTGACTAAACACATTTCACAGTAGAGTTAAGAGTAAGCTGTGCTGTGCAGCCCCAGCAGTGCAATGGAATTTCATCAGACTCGAGAAAAGAAGCAAGACAGGGGAATTTATTGTTGCCTCTTCTTCTGGGTAATTTCCCCACCTCAGGGCTTAGTGCAAGGTGCTGACTTGCAAATGACACATCATTACGAAGCCAGCCCAGAGCTGCAAAGCATTGCTGGGAAAGTGGTCGGGAAGAGCAGAGGGAAGCTGCCTCTTGGACCTGGTTCCTCCTGATGCAGGACCTGCTCTGGGAACGTGTTGATTTAATTCCCACAAGTTGGTTCTCAGATGGTGTGAATAAAGCTGCTGACAGTGACTGAAATGGGATTTGACACAGGAGAACCTGTTAGGCTCAGTAAGTGTAGGTCTTTTGGGGGGCTTCAAAGCGCTAAATTTAAGCCACTTTTTCTCCATCTATCATTGACTTAGTAGTTTTGAATCTCTGGTTACTGTAGTTTTGAGAAATGGTCTCAGTGAGTTATGCATGAGGTTTAAAGATGGTTGGTTTCTCTGATAAAATATGAACTATTAGAAAGATTTCTAAAGGTCAGAAATCTTGCCAAATATTTTAGTATTTAGAGCAGCAGGAAACCACTCTGTGAGATTTTAAAAACAGGTATTTACTCAAGTAATTGGTTACTTTTTATGTGCAATAAGAAAACCTGGTGCAGCTATATTGGACTTGACATAAAAGAGAGGTATGTAATTTGTGAGCAAAACAGGGTGGAATGTACACATTGTACCTGGGGAGGTATTTCAAGAAAGACAACTCCTTGAGACAAAAAGCCAGAACAACAGACATGCTGGGTTGCATGCCAGAATTGTTTATTCCTCAGTTAACCAGCTGTGTAATGAGTGTCCAGAAACAATCTCTTCTGCCCAGGTAGTTTAAGTTTCAAACTTTGTAAGCTTCACAGCCTTCATAAAATGGATTACATGGAAGCTGGACCAAAAACACATGTTTCTGAGAACACTTTGATTCAAATAAAAAAAAAAAAAGAAAAAAGAAAAAAAAAGGGGGCAATGTTGGTGCCAACAATTTACTGCAGAATATCTGAACCAGATGCTGTTAAACTATAATTCCAGACAATTTGCCAGAATTATGTATTTACTTTATTCTTTAAGTCAAACTAAAGATATGCATGGTTTTTATTACTTGTGGATATAAACAAAAATGTGATGTGATTACAACTCATATAAGGCAGATAATGCTGAACAGTCATGATTTCTGACTACTGCACCAGCTAAAGAAAAATGGAAGCTCTGTTGGTAATTATGTGTGAGGGGGTCGTCAAAAAGTGGCTGTTCAAACTGAGACATATCAGACTGCAGTCTGCTTAGTCACCAGATAAGAGCATTGGCCAAAATCATCTATTTCTCCCCTTTTCTCACAGTAGTACATTTTTTTTTCTCTGAGAGAATGGGGAAGAGATCTACAAGACATTCTGAGTTACATTCTTAACTAAAATAATACATGGAAAGGATTCTTTTTGGGAGATACTTGTAGGCAGTCTCTGACTTGCTGGTTCTTATCCAGATAAGCTGCTATGTGATGCTTGAAAAGACAGACATTGACGTCAAAATTGCCGTCTTGAGAGGACAAAGTGAGTTTTAGCAGGAGTTTTTATGACATTACATGTCATTCAGGTTATAAAGGGTTCTAGTTGGCACACCCACAAGCTGAAACAATCTTTACCTACTGTCAAGAGGCTCTCAGAAAACCTCAAATAATTTCCTTGAGTGAAGTGGCTACCTCAGTCAGCTGCAGCTTGACGCAGAGAAGTGCTGAACATCCTGGAACACTCATATTCCCAGGTTGGACTCCAAATCAGCAGGGAGAAAAATGCATCAGAAACTAGAGAAGAGAGTTTAGGGAAGAAGCTTTGATTCAGAGAATTGTTCAGTCAAGTCACCAAAACCGAATCCCCCTGTGTGTTGTAAAGAGAAGAAGAATCTGCAAAAGATTTGCAGTGGAGTCTCTGGTTTCATCCAGACAAGGGCCTGCTGGGACGTAGTGAGCTCCGTCTCCTGTCCGAGGGCTGCAGTGTCAGATCCTGCTTGGACGAGCAAGGAAACTCAGCACAGCTCTTCTGCAGAAATCCTCTTTGATTTGGGAAAAAACCCATGCTTTCATACAAAGCAAAAAAGTGTTCTCTGGGTCCCACTGTCAGAAGACCACCTGGTATATACAGTGTCCTGGTTTTACACAACTCAAGGTTAACACATGCTTCATTATGGGCAGGAACAAAATCAGAGATGAACGAGGTTCTACCTGCAACACAAGCTGGTTTTGAGTTTTTGAACCTGCCAAATCCCGAAGCAATAACTGTAGGAGAGATGAGAATTACCCCTATGATATTAATGCCAAAGCTCTATGCAAATAATTTAATTAAGTTTAAGTGTCACGGCTGGCATTTATCGGACACACCCAGCTTATGTGTGTTTATGATGCAGTTATGTGGAGGTAGAAGCTAAAGATGGGTGAGATTTGCTAGTCCCAGGGTGTCCTTCTCCTTTTCAGGGCCAGATTCTTTGGATGTTCTGGTTCCTTGCTTCCTCCTCCACCTCACCTCCTGAAGGAGCCAGGACTGACAGCTGCAATCAAGTGGACATTAACAACGTTTATGTTTTTTGTTGTTCTGGAATAAACTGTCTTGGCAAGCCTGGCCTTGCAATTCATATTAACCCTACCAACTTGTGGCCATGCAAAAAAAAAAAAAAAAAAAGCTACCTCCCATCGTGCTAGGACTATCAGAAACCCAGGTCAGGTAACGGGATTGTAATTCCATGGGGCTCGCCAAGAAGGAAACATGCCAGTGTAATTACCGTGGTAATTATAGCACCGTAGTCACCGCCCACAAAGTACGACTCTGCAGAGTACAATGATTCCAGAATCAGAGTCCAAACAATATAATGCTCTTAAATTTCCCTACCCGCCGGTCCTGGCTCTCAGTTGGCTTGACCTCACATTGAAAGTGAATCTGCCTCTCCTGTGAATGGCTCTGCAGATGCCAGCAAACAAACTGAATGGATGGCTTGCCTGCCTCTCCTGTGCTTTCTCTCCACCGATTCATTTCAGCCAACAGCTGATGCTGAAATTAAGGTCAGTTTTTGTTTTCATCTTGGACCTAACATACAGTTCTGCAGAGTGGGTGGGAACAAAGAGACAGAAAAACACCTCTACAGTCCCATCTTTGGCTCTCATTGGCTTTTCATAACCACATTTTCACTTGGTGCATGTAGGCAGTCTTCCCACTGCTTTGAAACTTCTCGGTGCAAATCAGACAAGGCCTAACCCATGGTTCTAACTGTTCCTGTGGCCTAACTACAGTTTCTTGGTGGAACCTCTCATTGTACTTGTATGGATTCTAGGCAGATGCTCTGACACACAGCACAGCTTGTAAACCATGTTGGCTTAGAGTGACTTGCGTGAGCTGGTCCATTTGTGATCTATATGATACAATTGATGGATTTCTATTCTCTCTGTGAATAGTGACTACCCTGCATTGAAATTCACATGAGAAAAAGGAAGAAGCTTTTCAGTGAACAGTTGATTGTCAAGCCAAGGTAGCTGAGACTAAAAAGATTCCCCAAATCTTATCAGTTATGAGCAGGACTTGCAGACAGTGTGTAGAAAAACCAGGGCTGACTGTAGTGAGCAGGGTCAGAGCTGCCACCCTGCTGCTTTGTGGGTGTTAGATGGGCAGTTCCAATACTGGAATAGGCAACTTTAAAAATACAAATTAAAGTCTTGCTGCTGTCATGGGATCTACTGATTCTACTGGGACCACTCTTCATAGTGCTGATGCTCACATCTATTTTCAAAGTAGCTTTATTAACTACCATTAATTATGATTGATTACAAAATAACTTGAGTTTTCCACTGCGACATGCATGTTGCCTGCGTCGTCTGTATCCATATTTATTGTGAGCATCATTTAACGTGTTTTTAGTACGATTAATTTAGATTACATTTTTTGCTTGCTGTGGAGGTCTTTTATTTTGCTGTGCTGTGGTGGAGGGAGCTCTGTCCTGTTGTTTATCCATTGCCATGTGCTTGCTCCAGGGACGTTGTGCACAGTGTATCCACAAGCACGCACTCCTGCTTTCAGTGGGAGCTGATGCCAATGAAAACACATTCTTTGAAGAGATAGGTAATTACTTAAGACTTTGTCTAATGTTATAGGACCAATAGTCTATTTGAACCAGTTTAGTATTCATAATAATACATGGTTCAGAGCAGAATAAAAGGCTATAATTCATTTGAGGGGTTCCAGTGACATAATAAACCACTAGAGCTCAGCTAGTCAGCAGAAAGCAAAGACTGGGCTCATCAGCATGGGACCGTACGTGGTAGTTTCTCATGTCTGCAAAGGGATTATTTCAGAAGGTTTTTGTTTGTTATTTTCCCCCCTTATTCTAAATTATTTTAAATCTCTAACCCAAAATGGAAGAATTGCTGGATTTTGTTTTCTGTGAGAAAAACCGTCTGAGATAATACTTGCTGTCTTCTCTACTCTAGTGTAGTCAGATTTGTATTTTTTTTTTAAACGTGTCCATGAATGGAATTGAATTATTCCACTTACTCACTCAACTCTAAAGAAGCTGTGGTGTTGCAGTACTGAACATCTGGATCTGTATGTCTGGCTGGTGCATGGATGACCCCCTGTGCTGTTGTTCAGGCAGCTCTTCTCCCACCTGCTTTAGAGTTTTGCTTGTCTATGGACCAAGACTGGACCCTATATTTATTCAAGTGGATTCTGTATATGGGTTGGGTGGGTCCTTTCCCAGGGCTATTTCAGCTACGCTCATTTTCATAGCCAGTCCTGGGTCCCATGTGCCAAATATGCTTTGATTTTCAGTTGATGTCATATTGCATTTATAAGTAGTTAGGGACCATTTCAAAATAGAGCTGTGTTTATATAAATATTTATATTTTTTTTTAATAGCCTCAGGAAACCAAGTCAATGACTGAGGAAATAAATAGGCATGGAAAAAATCATAAGGGTATTGTTTACGAGTAGATTATAGTCAGATGATAATAACAAGCTGAATGAATAAACTGGAGAGACAGAATTACAGAACTGACATGATGGATACTAGCTCTAAAACCATGTACTGAACTTTCAGTACATCTTGTTTGTGGATTCATTTTTCTTGAAAATCCACAGGAATAAATTGGACTCTGGGCAAGCGGTTCAGACAGAGCTCACTGGAGGGTGGAATGTGCAGAACGAGACCACAGACAGGGTGTCCTGTCTTCTGCTGCCTCCTGGGACTCCTCTTTTTTCTGCCTTTTCAAATCTCTGTGTTTAGTCAAGTTTCTACTCTGATAATTGATGGCACATTGAGGTAAATGCTGCCTGTGCTTTTGTGTCTTCTTTCACCAGTGGCTTTGCTGGGTGACCTGAGCATCCACTGAGATTCATCTGTGAGTGCAACGTCCCCAGCAGGAAGGTTGGGGTTGGTTTTCCCCCCAGTCTCCTGTGACACCCGAGGTGTTTCATCCCAAGTAGAAACCAGGCTGTGTCTGGTTTGGATGTGCAGCAACTGTGGAGCAGACCCCTCTCCGGGGGTGCAGTGCAGGAGCAGCCTGGAGGAGGACTCCTCTTCTGGTGGTGTGTGGCTGGTGACATGGCTAAGTGCCAACCTGTCTCACCCTTGGATTGAGCAATATGATGGAGAATGGGCACAGCAGCCTGAGCACTGAGGGTCCAGCTGCCAGAGTCTTTTTGGAAAACTATTTGCGGGGCACAGACTTGAGACTGGCATAAGCTGCACTGAGACCAACCTTAACTTGGATGGCACTAGGCTTGAGTTGCCAGGTTTTTCAATAATAACAGCAACCGTCCTAACTAGTGACACAGTAATACTCATTTATTTGATTTATGGGAATACTGCATGTAATGATTTCAGCATATACAAGGAGAACTGAACTTCTTTTTAGCCTCCTGAATAGAGGCAGCCATGTAATATACACAAGAGATTAGTACTTGTAGGAATACCCAGCACTGCCTATGGCTGGAGGAGCTGTTTGGATCCATCATTTCAGTTGGCCTCATTAAGAGTTTTGGAAAGCAGCAAAGAGATTTCACTGGTGTTAAAACTAGGAGGCCAGGTAGCCTGCTATCTACCCTGTGTTTCCATCTTCATCTATCCCCTTGAGTAGCATAGTCAGACACAGGGATGTTGTTTGCATTTGGGTCTAGATTATCAGCGAGCATAGAGCTTGTATTGTCTTGGCTGGGCCCATCATTGTGGGCAGACTGTCTGACTACAGTGGGTTGAGTCCTGAGGTCATACCAGCAATTCTTCTTCCACAGCCAGTCTTCCATTATAGGCTGCTGGAACACACTGGGGTATTTCCAAATTCTTTTCTGCATCTGTCTGGGAGGGTTATGGAGTTCCCTCAGCATTTGCTTTTCTTTCAATGAACGTGTGTGGCAGTCTCCATGTACTAAGCAGGCCAAAATCTTTGGTTTTGCATTTGCAAAGAACAGGCTGTTCAGTTCCTTCATTGCTGGGTACGATTTACTAGGTATGGAGACCACAGCCTATCCCCACCAGAGCACCCCTTGCACAGCACAATGTAGTGTACCCTTGGAGATGTATGGGTACACGCCTGTGTATACTGTGTGTAGATTCCTCACCGTGTGCCTGGAAAGCAGCATTCAGTGCAGATGTCCTCAGCTGGCTAAAGAGCAGGGAGAATAAATTCAACCTGGTCTTGTGCCTGAATTACGCAAGAACAAGTTATATTTTGTGCATCAACAGACCTAACAAAAGGGAGCCAGACTTGGGTGGTTCAACGCAGCTGAGTTTGTGCCTGTTATCCACCCTGCTAAAAACAGGGGGAGTAGAGGGACTTTATCACACCCTAGGGAACTCCAGACTTACTCGTGGTCTTCATATATAACATCTTTGCTAACCATAGGCTCCAGTTGAGTTGTGGAATACTGACTTTGCCCTCAAAACCTTTATTGATTCCTCAAGTAGCACAATCACTGCCTACCAACCATCTCAGCTGGTTCAAATGCAGATTTGACAGCATCCTGAGGGTGTTCTGGGGGAGATGAGACGCATTGGTGATTTGAGATCAGCTTGAATTCAGATAAATAAAAAGGGATTGATATCAAGCAATTTTAACTGTGTAAAATGGATGGAGTGTTCCTTTTTTGGGGCAAAAATTCTCAACTAATTAGCTGACATAATAGTCCTGTGCCTCTTCTGTGAAGTTTTGAGCAAACCTGTACAATTCACTGGAGCCTACAAACAGCTTCATCACCTTAGTGTGCCAATGTGTGTTTCTGAAATAATCAGATAATTAAACATCCCACCAGGAGGAGATGATTTCTCCCAAATTAATGTCTGGTCCCTGCATATTAAAACTTTATCTCATCAAAATGATTTGGAGTCTGTTACTCTCTTACCAAAAGTTATCTCTGTGTTTTAAGGATATAAAAGACATAATCTAAGTGGAGACTTTTTCATTTCTCAAACCTTGGGTTAGATCATGCTTAATTCTCTGCTGTATCTCTGGAACATTTCTGGGTATGAGTGACATTCAGTAGACCAGGGCATCACTTGTTTTGCCTTGATATTGGGGTACTGCTTTGGTCTGATGGTGTGACAGGCACCATATCTAATCTATGAACATATTTCACTCCTGGAGTTTTATCCTGGGTGTCTGTTAGGTGGGATAACAGTAGATCTGTCTGTAAATTAAGGTTTAGATAGCCAGTGCATATACCAAATACCTCTTGGCATTTCTCACAGCTGCAATTGGGTCTGCTGAGGGCAGTTCAGGCAGTTGCCTCTGGCTGTGCTGCAGGATGTGATTTTCTACCTTTTTCATTGCCAGCTGACCAGTGTGATTATGACAGAGCTTCTGGAGTGCTCTGTCTGGTTTAAGTGCAGTCTGATGTTGGAGGAGGGCTGGGTCCTCACTTGTTCAGCTCTGGAGAAGAGATTAGCGTTTCATGGGAGCTGCTCTTCTTGTTATGTCCTTTCTCTGCCTTCTGCTGTCACATCTGCCAGCTTTTAACTCACTGAGTTATTTCAGAGCCAACCTCTTCCCATGTGACACTGGGTACACTGAACTCTGTCCCTGTGACGTGACTTTCCACCAGACACACCTGCTACTTGGTCGTGTTATTCTCCTGCAGATTATGGTCTTTGGTCCAGCATGAACTGGTCCAGCAGTGAACTGCTGATTCCCACCAGGCAGTTGAAATGGCATCAGCACATGGAGAATCCTTTTTGTCACAAATGGATTTTGCCACAATTTCACCTGGAGTCCACATGGGGAGCAGTTCATCTCTGCCACCCTGGTGGAACCATGGGGAAACAGTGAGTCGCCCCCAGAGTTAGTACTTGTTCTTATTCCCATCCACTGGAGATGTCTGGAGGCTATCTAGGGAAAGATGTATCAGCACAGTTAACAGATGGATGAACTCACTCCAAACCAGCACCTTCTTTAGTTAGTTCAGCTATAGTTCACAGTAGTAAAACAAAGGGTAGCTGAAGTGGAGGTCCCTCACAACCCCTCAGCACTAGAGATAGTGATCATTTTATAAGAAGCTCACCCCTATATAGACATGAACTTCACTAAGAGCTGAATTTCTCCTGATGTAGTTGATAATTATAGTTTATTTACTTCTTGCAGTTCCCATGTGCTTCAGCCCTGCATGTTTTCTGTGGGTCAGAGTTATTTCTGATCAGCAATGTGGCTTTCAAGCTGTCAGTGTCATATCTGCAATGGCAGCCGAGTGGCCAGCGCCTGGGCCTTGGGAAGAGTTGCTGATGGTGCCTTTGCTGCTTCAGCAACTTCTAGTTTTCCCCAATGTGGTTTCCTTACACTTGGGCAACCCTGTCACTGGCGACCTTTGCCTCTATACTGCCTAGAAATGCCATCTGGCCTCAAACCCATGTGGGAAACAGACGGTCTCCTCTGAGCTGTGGGACACCTACCACAAGCTTGCACTTGGGCCTCCTCCAGTTTTTAGCCAGTTCACTAACGATCCTTTTTGGAAAGGCTTTATTCTACACAGATGATAGGAATGGAAATTACATACAGATGGGAATTAACAGCTGCTGCTTTAACAAGACCCCTATTTCTGCTTCCCTGGGGGAATCTGTCTAATTTAGGTTCATTCCATACCTTCTTTTTCTTCACCAATGTAGATTTTGAAGTTTCTTCTTTCAGTTGTTTATGACCTGTCTGTTCAAAAAAGCTTTTTTAATGGAGCCCTTGTAAGAACAGGCATCTTTTCCCATTATGAATTTTGCATTCAGCTTAGTAGAACCTGCTTTCCAAATCCATCAGTGGACTGAAGTGCTCCATCAGGACCTACCAAACCAGTCTCCTTATTGCACATTATGTCCCAACTCCATCTCCTCCCTCTGTCTGGCTTTACAAAAGGTTTTCATTGTAGCTGTCTGCAAAACTACAGTCCATGCAGGGAATGGAGAAAAAATATTTTACTAATAGCTATTGCTAAAGCGTTTTGGTATTAGGAGATAAACCCATTCAAGAATACTGCAGTGGCTTCTCAGCAACCCTCCAGTCCACACAGCCCCCCCCATCTGATGTGTTTTTCCAGACTGCACTTCATCCTCACCCTTCACATCTTCACCAGTAGAATAGCTTTTTCCTAGCTAAAAGCCTTTGCCAGCTGTGCTAATACTTGCTCATAAACTTGCTTACAGAGATTTCACAATTCCAGCAGGCAGGACTTTACTCTTAGCCCCTGCTTAAAGTGCAGGCTGAAATTCTGAACTTGGCCCTTTCCGAGAAGTAATTTCTTTCCCTCTGCAGGCAAACTGCACTGAATGTTCATTCCCTGTTTGCCTGTGTAAACCAGACAGTCTTCTGTGAATTTCAGCTAAAAAAAAAAAAAAAAAAAAAAGTTGATTGTGATCTCTGCAGAGAAAGAAGTCACAGTACATTTCTACCTTATTAAAAGAGGTTATTTTTGTAGTGATTTTAATTTGGGGATAAGGGTATGGTGCTAGGCAAAGTTTTTTAATGGGTGCTGGTGTTATGGGGCTGATCCTGATGGATCATCACCAACTAATTACCCATTTACTTGGTTATCATATTTTTCAAATATTTTCCTTTGAAGACTCCAAGACAGGAGACTGGAATCCTCCTTCAGCTAAGGTGCAGGCTCTGTTCTCAGGACAACTGAAGCCAGTGCTGTTAAGTACTGCATTAGGCCAAAAGTGAAGATCTATGTCAGAAACTGAAGCAACACAGCAAGCATCTGCTGAGGAAGGTGTGCTGGAGAGAGGAAGCATGTTCCTGCTTTCTGTACCCACTGCTAGGTCAGTCCCCTGAAGTCCAGCCCATGCAGAAGAGGATGTGCCACAGCATCCCTAGGAGAGGGGCTGGCTCTGGTGCAGCATCTGTGAGAGCAGCATGGGAAACACAAATTCAGCTGCCAACCTGCTGCTCCACCTGCACAGCTCCTACCTCTGCCAAGCTCTCGGGTGGGGGGATGGAGAGCAAGAATCTCCCTGCTGGGGTCCCCACTCGGCAGCCTTGTTCCTGCAGCAGGGGCTGATGCAGATGTGCTAAAATACAAAAAAATGGGTAGCAGCAAGTTTGGGTAGGGTAGGGATGGGGAAGAAGAGAGAGGGAGGAAGAGAGAGGCTTTGTTCAGACCTCACTGGCACCTATTACCTCTTCTGTCTCTGTCTCTTCAGCCCTTGACTAATATTTTTCCATATTACTAGAAAATGTACATGTTTCCTTTGCTATTGAAGCCCTGATTTTATGAAAGGGAGAATAATCTTGGATTTAGACTCCTACTGATATCTATGTGAGCATAATTCCAGGACCAGGTTCTCTTGCCTACTCATTCACTTGGATCTGCAATCCAGCAGGAATCAGTTCCGTAACGATTAATATACAGTCTTTCATTATGTTTTAGCTTTTTATTTTAAACTAGTAATTCTAGTATTTCTCTTCACCAATTTGCACAAGGATTTTGTAGTTTGGGATTTGATCTGTCAGTTGAAATGGTGCTGCTGTGTTAGTATTGTGACTGTAAGGGAACAGTGTGTTTTCATTCATAATGTTCCTTTCCTAAGCAGATCAATCCCAATGAACTCTTACTCAGCAAATGATGTGAGTTTTACTAAACATTTGCTTGGAAAATACATTCCATGGTTAGATTACTGGCATGTTTGCTGATATGACCATGCTTCAGCAGTGCACAATAGGAGCTGGTCTGTGATTTATGATAGTGGGTTTGATTATAAAGCAAGGGTTTGTTGCTTTTTCTTTGATTTAAAAAAACATAAGGGTAAAAATCAAATCACACTTTAAGAGGTATATGAAATTTAAGAAGATTAAAATGATTTAGTTTTCAGTTATGTGAACTTTAACAAAGTCATTTTGAGTGCCCTATGGAAAAAAACCAAAACAAAACCCCGAGTGATTCTCAAGCTGTTTAAAAGCAACAGGAGAAAAAAAGCCAGTCTTTCATGAGGCTCTGCCAAAGCCTCAAGTAGAGGCAGACGCTGATGTCAGAAGAGAGCTGCTGTGATTGTCTTGTTTCCTACGTGATTGACAATACATGTGACACCATCCCTGTGCCCAGTACAACTCTGTTGGAGTTTTTCCATTGGCTTTGGTGAGAACTGGCTCAAATCCTACGTTTGTCTAATGTGTTAATGTGTTAACTGTGTCAAAAACTTTGCAACACCATTGACTATTGTACAGCTAATGATCTATTGGATGATAACAGTATCTGAATAGGACAGACGACCACAGGAATTTCCCTCAAATGTCTGTTGCATCGTTATTAAAGACAGAACTATAGTATGGCTCTGACAGTGCAATTCCATTATAACAACAGTAGATTTTCCAGAAAGTTAATTTTTGGGTTGCCACTTAATCACCAAACCAATGAAGTGTTTTCAGACTGAACCGAGAACAGTTTGCCTTTGACTGGATCATTATTCTTTTTAAGCATCACATAATTTGCTGTTATTATTTTTGGTGAAGGATTAAAAACAAGTTTCTGGTTTCTGTCCAAGCTTTAGATAAAGAATATCATAGCAGAAAGTATGGGAGGAAAGCCCTACATGTCCTCCCTGACATTCCTATCATCAAGAGGTTTATTGTTAAGGGCTACGTGTGTGTAGCTGAATGGCTGAGGCACTTAATTTACAGTTGTAGTATTTAATGGGTATTAAATAATGAATCTGTACAGCAGTTGCATCTGCAGGGCAGGTCTGTCTTATCATTCTACAGCATTATTAGGACAAACAGTCCCTGTAAATTCAAAATTAAGCAATGCTTCACCCCTCAGCTTTGTTGACGAAGTCTGGGACCTGTGCCTTTTCCTTTCTCAGTGCAAAACAAAGCATGTGTTCTTAGATGAACTTTCACTGCTCACTCATTTTGTTCTGTGAAGGTGTTTTGTGTTTTCAGTGGTTACAACTCTTAAAGCCCTTGTAGTGACCATGGCTGAACCCTGAGGTCCTTTCTTAGGCTTGACCCTGCCTCTTGATCACACTGAGCTCCAGCTGATTTAAATGGGAGTTTTACCTGAGGAAGAGGGTGAAACTTGGGATTTGGTGCAGTATGTTCTGTGAAAGGACATTCACCCATAACCTATATTGCCTTGACTTGGCAGTATTGTTTTATCTTGAATATCTGACACTCTCCCTTTCGCTGCTTACGTAAGAAAACCGTTTGTACTGTCAACAGCTCTGTTTAACCTTTAATAGTAAAATTAGTAACAAAAACCAAGAGGCCCAAGTCCTGAGGCCCATATTTGGGTAAAGTTTCCATTGAAGCCAATGGTTATTTTGCCGGGGACAGGTCTGAATAAGCCCTGAGTTTTTGAACTCAGAATTTACTCCAGCAAGCTTTTTCAGTAGCCTCTGTTTCTGCTCTACAAAGAGTAACTGGGAGTACAGTGGCAGGGAGAGGAAACATTAGAGGAACCTTTCTGTGCTTTCCATTGAATGACTTTATTGAATGAGACGTTTGACGATACCAGGTTTTTCTAATTCTCATTTTTATAAGCTATCTAATGTGCAGAAACATCAGTTCTGGGCATATGTTCCTGTCCCTAGAGTCTTGTTCAGACATTAGAGAAACATTTTCTAACTCAAAAGATAAACACTTCTGCAAGTTCAGGGACGGAAATTGTTTTCATCGCAGCAGGTGTTGCCTATTAGTTCTACTAGAACTAAAACCCTAAGCTGGGCTTTAAGCGAGATGCATAATCAAGCTCTTACATCATTGTGAGATGTACCGTACTTGAACCTTTTGCTTGCTGAGACTGTATTTCCTCCAAGAAACATCCTGTTTTGCAATCCCCCAAATTCCCCATGTGCCATACAGCATTAGAGATTTCATCACCTCCTGGGCACACAGGCCATACTTTCTGCAGAAGACCCATAGGGAGGGAGAGACAGAGAGCCAGACAAGTCAGAGGTTTCTGTATTTCCTGGTGGGACCATGTGATCTATGAAAGATAGCTTTATTTTTATTCCCCCCTCCCTCTGTCACTTCATGCTGTTTCCATTCTAGACCTCAGTCTGCCTAGCAGGCTGCTGGAAGCTGCTGGTTGCATCATGTCGAGGAAGGGAGCATTCTTCATCTTCAGTCCTGTTCAGTTGTTTCAGGTCCCATCCTGCTTTTAACGGTCTTGGCTGCTTTCTTTCTGTCCCTCACCTGGCTGTCATGTGTGCAGTGGACAACATAGGTCAGTAAAAGGCATCACTGTTGGTAGAGACAATTCTTTATCTCCAGCTTTCATCAAGGTTTACTGCTAAAGATGGTGGGTTTGTTTGCAAGCTCCAGCTTCGTATTTGAGAACAGAATATATTTTAATAGATTTTCTCTTTGTAGTAAATCTTTACTTATTTCTTTTGGACCTAACTTGACTCACCTGAATTCACTGGGGATCATTAGTCTGGGTTTGTAAAGAGGTTTGCCAAGATCCCAGAGGGTGCCAACAGGCTCTGACTGTCCTGAACAGCTCCACCTGTGCCCCCACCCACGGAACCTGTGCCCCTGGCCCTGGTCTGCATTTAAGCTCAGCTCTGGGGCTAGAGAGCCTTGTGCCTTGGCTCTCCTGCTGGGTTTGGATTTGTCTGGGGCTCTGGACTGTGTCTGGCTTTAGTTGTGGCCACTGGACCTGCTCAGCTCTTACCCAGGTAATGAGGGCTGTCTCACTAGTGAGGGTGCTGCCCTGTTTTTATCCTGGGTCCTGCTGGCTTGTCCCTTGAAAAGCATCCTTCTTGGTCTCCTCTCTGGCTGTGGGAAGCAGAATCTGGCCTTCTGTTGCTGTAAGTGCTTTCAGAAGTGGTTTGCCCTAAGGACTGCTCACTTATTTTTTGATTCAGCTGACCTGGGTCATGGTTTGAAATCTGCTTCCATCTATGCTGCTCTTTAAAAGGTTGTACCATAACTGCAGTCCTCCTTGTTTAGCAAAAATATTTTATGGTCAATTGTATTGGTCTTTCTAATGCATAGAGGAAAATGGGCTGCTTTTGTCTTTTATTTTCCTAAACACTTGTGTGTGTGTTTGGTTTTTTTTTTCTTTATAGCAAAACTAGGTATAACAATAGTTACAGCACTTAGCTCACTAGACTAATCTCTACCTAGTCACCTATGAAATTGTACTTAAAATGGTATTGACTCTGAAGAGTGCAAAGCTGGAAGGACCCCCCCCCAAAATCAATTTTCTTGGTGAAACTCACCAGGGCTGTAACTGTCGCTCAGGAATACCGTGCCTGATCAGTCGGTATTGGATGATGTGTAGAGGGAAGTAAAGAAAACCCGACTCTTCGCATGATTATCCCGTATGAGTGTCCTTGCAGTATTCCAGCAGGTTGTCTCGTGCTGCAGGAGGGAGTGAGCCCAGGGAGGCCGGGGCTGCCCGAGCGGCACTTTCCCCTCGCCCCACTAGAGGGTGGGTGCAGGTTGGACAGCGCGGCCGAGCCTGGCGGGGTCTGCCCGCCCGGGGGGACAGCGACAGCCTTGCTTGTCACCTCCCCGGGGGGCTGCCAGGGGGGACTGCGGCCAAGATTTAGCTTGGGGCTGGATGGAAGCGTTTTCCCTCTGTAATTCAGAATCGGAAGATGCTGTGAGTTTTAATAATGTATAAACGGAGTGACACAAGTATGTCTGGTTTTCGTAGAGTAAAACAAAAACGTCTCTGTATAATATCTCTATATCAAACTGATTCGGGAGTTCTTTGTGTTGGCATGCTCTGCCAGGCTCACAGGAGCAGCCTTTGAAAAAGTCCTTGCTTCAGGGATAAGAAAAATAGAAGAAATAATAGATCAGATTGTATTTTTTTTTAAATTTTGTATTTGCAAAATTGTTCATTTTGTGAAAAAGAGACATACAGGTTAAACAGTCCCCGATCATGATTTCCACTTTGGAAACGAATCCCAGTTTGTACTTAGATATCAGCAGTTTAGAAAGTATATGCTTTGTTGTCTAGCTCTTATTATCATCAGAGCCAACTTCACTGAACTCTACTCAACAGGCCAGAAGATATTATTTCAAATTTTTTGTTTTATTTTTCACTTGATCTGTTGTTCCACATTGTAGAAAATGAGAATTCAATCTTGGCTTAGGGTAGAGCGAAATCTTTTTGGAGCAGAACTATATAAAGCTTGTGGAATAAAGGTAGAAAATAAATGTTTATAAAGTTAGGGGTGAGAGAATCTCTTTAAAAAGAGATCAAATAGACCAACATTGAGTCAATATTGAATAAGACAAGAAAAGTGATTAGAGCTCTGTGAAACAAGGAAAGGTTCAAGAAAAAATTCTTATAGGATTCTAAGAGAAGAAATTAACATAAGAATAATGGTACTGCTTTTTGACACAAAGTTGAATTAATGTGTGAAGTCCAGTCTGCTGAGAAGTCAGAGATTTGATCTTAGGAATAGGATGTGCAGTTATATTAATCAAGCTAGAATAAAAAGGAGGAGACAAGAACAATAATCCTCTGACTTTGACATACATTTCTTTATGACAGCACCTGACAGTCTGGCATGTCTGGGATAACACACTATAACATTGCATGGTTGTATATAACAGTAGTGAAGTTTTGCCCTGGGTCAAGGGCAAAATGTTGCACAACTGACCCAGGTGTCTTGCAGGCTTCATATATCCTTTTAAAATCTGTTAAAGCATCAATGTTGGCCTCTGTTGGAGACAGGAGACAAGGAGAAGATGGATCACTGAGTCTGTTCTGGCATGATAGCTCCTATGTTTTGTTCCACAGAAAGGGTTGTGATCAACAAAAGCATTGCCAACCTAGGTCACTTGCCAGTTTATGAGCAATGGGATTGCTTTGCTGGTTTATGCAGCCTTGGTTGTTTTTGCTGTTATTGAAATGTGACATTGGCTGACAGCTCTGTGGGATCTCGCATATGGAGACTTTGCTCCACAGGGATGGGAGAAACTGGACAAATTGTAGCGGGTTTTCACATATGGGGCCAGTTCATGCCTGATGAACCCCTGTGGAAGCTGTTGGGGCTGCACCAGCCAAGAGACTGACCCGTCATATCCACTGACTCACTGTGGTGCTGTTTGTCATGATTAAAGCACTTGAAATCTTCCCCCTAATGGGGAACCATGCTGAGTTTCAGCATGTACTGCTCTGCTGCTGGCCTGTTTCTGTTGTTACTAGATCTTCTGGAATTGTTTGTGTTTGTTTAAAGGGAGAACTGTGAACTAAACTGGTGGTTGGAGCAGCAAATGTGGTTCTGTTGGATTATAAAAACATTTGACATTCTTTGTCACCTTCTTAAATGTGTGACGTGAATGGGTATGAGAACAGGCAATGTGTATAAAGAGGAATCAGATGATAGAAATGAGGCCAGAGTGGTGAAAAGCAGAAAGGACAGGAACACTGTGGTGATTTGTTCAAGGATGGTCTCAATTCATTCTGCATCCAAGAGGCTTGGAAGAAGACAGCACTGCTGCAGCAGTGATTCATGTGTCTGTGGAAGATGGTACCCTAAGAAAATGACTGGGAATAGAGGGGAAGGGAACTCACTGGGACTTATGGAATGGGGGGAGGAATTCCCTGATCTTCCCATGGGGTTGAAAGATCTGTATGTGAGCAAAGGTGGGGGAAACATCACCCATTGTGTGCAGTGCTAGAGCTGTGTGTTGTGCATGGTTGAATGTGGCCTGGTGGATTTGATGAGCTGTATTTGCATCAAATGGGTGATGAGGGCATAGACATGAAGATACAACTGTTGTGCTGTTTTCCCAAGAACTTCACCTATGGTTTAGAAAGCAAAGAAGTGAAGATGTTGGTATGAGTGTTTTGGTAAAACCAAGTTCAAGCCTGTTGTTATAAATAGCCTCTTGGGGCATAATGTGGGGTTTGCTTCCATTGCTTGCAGTGTGTTGTGGAGGAGGGGACTGAAAGAGGAGAAATAAAAAGATACGGAACACAGGTGTGAAGTTTGAAGAGAGCAGCAGGGCTGCAGGCTCAAGAGGAGAACCAGAGAAGCATCTCATCTAGATGATTTAGGGTGTTTCAGAATGGGCTGAAAGGGTGAATAATGATCTATGGCAGCTGA
This sequence comes from Apus apus, assembly GCF_020740795.1. Classification (NCBI taxonomy): domain Eukaryota; kingdom Metazoa; phylum Chordata; class Aves; order Apodiformes; family Apodidae; genus Apus; species Apus apus. The sequence continues at coordinate 10,058,392 of NC_067294.1, read as the reverse complement.
AAGACTTTTTAAGAGAACTGGCAGCACTGCAGCCTTGCTAGGCAGAAGAAACCTGGGCAGTGGAAGTAGAGAGGGTGTCTCAGGGTGGTGGAGAGAACTGGAGGCATCTTCCTTTGCAGGAAATAGAAGCATGCAAATTTACCATTCCCATCCTTCATTTGCTCTATTCCTGAGCACTTGTTCTGCCTTTATGTGCTGTTAATTTGGGGCAGTGAAAGGAACAGATTATAAACAAGGAGGAGCTGTGTGACCCCTGGGTTCTGACTGTACCTCTAAGTGACCACCATCTAGTTCTTGGCTTAGAGCAATTTCCTAGTGTTTAGTAGCTGAACAGGGACAAACATGAAGGTATTTTCAGCAGATCAGATAACCTGTCCAGAAAGACACCATGTCAGTACATTTTTTTCATGGAAAACTGCTTAAATTTTTGCCAGCTGTGTCAGCAGCAGTCAGGTGCTCTCTCCATGTGCTTGAACTTGTATGTAAATTCTATTTTAGTGTGAGTTGTTAGCACCAATATTGTGTATAAATAAACACAGCAAGTCACAGAAAACACGTTTGGGATCAGGCAGGGTCCTGAAGTTCCAGAATGAGCCATGAAGTTCCAGGATAAATCCTGATGTTCATGTTTTCTGAAACCAAGAACAACTTGTGAGTGTTGTGTGTGAAAGCAATGTCTGATAGAAAAGATTTCCGCTTTAGTGAAACTTTATTCTGCATATTCTGGAGGAGGAATTTTGACAGATGGTTGGTCTTTCTTCATAATTTGCTTTAGATAATGGCTGGTGAGGTTTTGTTCTGGAATTGGAAAAGGAGACATGAGGGTGAGCCAGGGATGAAATTCAAGTGGTGTTGGTCATGGTTGTAGATGGACCATGGGAAAAGTGAAGAGCTAAGCGAAGGTGGACACATGGAGGACACAGCTGTGAGCTGCAGGTAAAAAGAGGATGCAGAGGTGAAAATAGGCTAGAATTGATGGTAAGGCAGGCTGTGAGTCAAAGGGCAGGTAATTGTTGGAGACAGTTGTGGGGGTGAAGTTGAGCAGTTTAGTATTAACACCCTTCTTTCTTCACTTCTGTTAACTCGTATCTCATTTCGTCCTCATTTTGTGGTCCAGAGTCTTGGGCCCTGTTTCACACTTCTTTCACTGGTCACAGCCTTTTCCAGACACTCCTGGGTAGCAACATTGCTTGGGCTGGAGCACTGCAGCCTCTAAACAAGCAAAGAATGCAGCCCCCTGCCAGTACTGCTCCAAGGGCCAAAGTCATTCCTGTAAAGCCACTGATGTTGCACCTGGGATGGATTTTGCCACTGTATTTAGGACTATGTGCATTCAGTGTGCAAGCTGGGCATATTAAAAACTGGCAATAAAAAAACCCCAACAAACCAACAAAAAAGACCATTGTTGGCTTCCACATCTTGCTTGTGTAATCTGCCTGCAGAATCTCTAGGCAATCTTCTCCCAGTCTGGAGGTAGTTTTGGTTTCACATATATGGTTTTCGAAGGGCCATCTCCTTCAGCCACTATGTGTTAGAGCTGTAAAAATAAGAAAAATAATAACTTTACTCCCTGGAAGCCAAATCAAACCACAGAACAGATCTGACAGCTGTCCAAGCAACTGAAAACAGTCAGTCATAAAATGTCTTTAAATCAACAAATAGAGAACCAAAGAAATATCAAGCGAGATTAATCACTGTAAATTGTTCCAAGAGCTTATAACAAAGGAGCAGGAGGAAGAATTACTCTTGCAGACTTTACACACTTTTTTTTTTAAGGGCAGTAGTTATCCAAGTCAGTAAAAATGAGGTAATTATATTGCAAAATTCTTTGGATGAGAATGAGACTTAATTCTAACATCTGAAGCTACATTTACCCACAGCAGAAAATTGCTGGAAATCAAGAGAATAGCAGCTTGCATGTTTATTTTTCCTAGAAGAAAACAATTGACTCTTCAGAACTTGTTTCAGAGTGACTGAAAACAGATGGTGGTGGAGATGCTTTGCAACCCAGAAGCATTGGGGTGGTTATGGATTCTTGGGGGGTTGTGTCCTATTTGCCTGCCTTGGGCTGAAACAAATACAAACTGGACTGGGAAGCAGAAGAGCCTTTTCAGGAGGCAGTTCTCAGTCACTCATCTCTTGTACTGACAACAGGAACACAGCTATGGTCTTGTTTCTGCTGGGATTATTAATTAGTTTTGTGCTAAGGACTGGGCAGAGCTGACCTTGCCTTCCTGCAAAATTTGTATTTAAATTCTGTAGCAGGAGGAAAAAGGTGTGCCAGATGTCTCGACAGAAGTGTGGAAAAGAAGGATCCCCACTCTTTTGTTCATGAGGTTGTTCATTGGCAGCAGAACTTCCTGATAACTGCATGACAAAGTTGATTTGTATTGCAGTAACTCTGGGTGTGTGTGCCTGTAAGGCAGGGCCACACCAGTAATTAAAAAAAATATCTCTGTAGGCAGAGGCTCTGAGTGGATCTCCCAGTGTTTTTGGGGATCCCCTTCTCTAGAGGCATGCAGTAAGGAAGGCAGACTTGTGCTATGGGGATCAGTTCTCTTTATCAGAATAAAGCTGGTTGTTCAGTGTTTGAAGAAAGCATATTTTTCTATTATGCTTTTTCAATGTTAGTACACCAAGAATTTGAGTTCTCTTTCCAAGCCAACCAGTAACTGCATTAAATGGCAATCACACTCCTTCTACTTGCCAGAACACCCAAACCAGGCTTACTATTTGTCTATTAGTCATTGAGGACAGAGATATAAACCACTGTTTCTCTCTGTTATACTACACAAGACATGGGCATTCAATTTATTTTATGAATAAATCTCTGTAGTTTCTACTTTGTTACTTCATGATTTTTACCATTCTGTCAATAGCATTGACAGAGTCAATCAATGCTTTGATTAACTGTGTAGCTGGAGGACACCTGTGACAGTACTTTTCCTGATCCTGGGAAGTATTTCAGTACATGCTTAACAATTTCACATTGTGAAAAGCCACGCTTGGTTAACAGAGGCTCCTGGACTCAAAGGCTGGCTCATGTGTCTGTGCTTTGCCCAGGGAGCAAGTGTGCATTTTCACAATGCTGTTTTTTCCAAAGCTGAACTGATGCTGTGGGGAGAGATTCCAGAGTAAGCTCCCATTCTAAGGTCAAACCTGCAGCAGAGCAAATTGCCTGAGATCTGAAGGTGGAACTTTCATTTTCCTCATCCTTAGTTTAAAAGATAAAGATGGGCCAGACTTGACTGCCCATTCCATGGTCATTGGGGCAGTTGCAGACTTTGAATTTGCTGATGCAAGGTTAATTAATGTAAAGTTTGACCCCTTGCCCCCCACTTTCTCTCTCTGAAGTCACAGATAAGCCCTTGTGCCTTTTTATTTACCTTCCATCTTATCTCTTTGTTCTCCTCTCCCCTGGAATCTAGTTCTCCATGGCCTCAGTCTCCCTCCTTTCTCTCTTCTGTTGTTGTCATGCTGAGCCTCTGGATTTCTTTTTACTGAAGAAAGGCTAGAGAGAAAAGTCCCTGCAGCCCAGATCTCACATAATCTGACCTGAGCTTAATCCAATTTGTTTTGGCAAAGAGTTTTATAGCTGGGATGGGCAGCCACAGAAGAGCAAACCTGGGCTGGCTGTGCTGTAGTGTGCTGCTGCCTTGTTGCATCACAGCTGGCTTGGGTCTTGGCTGAGAAGGTGTTATAGCTTGAGGTCTTTAAATGAACTAAAAATGGATGGATAGCCTGTAGAGAAAGGGCCTTGCATCAGTCTTCAGCAGAGGAAGAAGCTAGGACTGGGCAAACAGAGGCAGAGCAATGTGTGCATGACTTCAAGGGCACTGAGGAAGTGGGTGGTTCTTTTGCAAGTCTTCATCCTTGGACGTGTCATCCTAGCTCCAGTCTTGGAAGTGCCATCACTTAAGAGTGCTGCTTCTGGCCTCTGAATCAGCTGGCTGCTTCTCTCTGCACTCCTCTGACTCTGGAGGAATATGACTGTTGGTGGCATCAGCTGGAAGTGTTGATAGGTTGCTTAGATAGATTTATAGGACTGCCTTTCCACAGAGCATTTTAATAAATAATCTGCCAGACTGGTTCTTGTCAGTGTATGTTTCTTTCCCTCACAGACAGTGTGACAAGGATGCAGCAGAGCAACGAGGTCATGTGGCAAAACCTTTGTGGTGGATGGGGTGGGTCTGTTTCTGTAGTCATTTAGTAATGAAGTAACTTGCCAACTTAATCAAGGAGTGCCAGGATTCCTTTGCCCTCCCTAGGAGGACTCTGAAGGATCTTCTTCAGTCTGCTTGTTTCCAGCTTTGGGCCATTTTGGTTTAAGTGGAAGCTTAAGAAACGGAGGAGGTGGGATAGAACTGCATGTTGCCTGCATCCTGATAACACCAGAAACCACAGCTTTTTCCATGTCTTCTGACCTAAGCACTTCTCTCTAAACAGCCCAGACTTGTGGAGATGGTGGAGGTGTGCATCCATGGTACAGCTGGGCCCACCTCCCAACACAGTTCTTCACATGCTCGATAATGCAGAAGTATGGCTAGAGGGCTTTGGATGTCAGAAGTACTCTACCCATGTTTGCAAAGGCATGAAATGTTCCATTTAACAATAGTTGTCAGGCCTTCTAGATAGTCCATTTCAAGACATTAATTGAACTTCATGGGTGCTTAAGGTCATTAACCTTTGGCTGTAGCCTGCCCTAGAGGCAAACTAATGAAGCATTCCCCCCCCCCCCCCCGTGTGCCTTATTGCTTAAGTGTTCCGCAGGAATGTGGTATATCACTGGATAAATCATTCACCACAAGATCCTCAGAACGGCTGGTTTGCCATTTAATTCTAGTGGGGTATGGAATGTTTCAAGCCATGGTAATTAACATTTACATGGACTGGAAAACCTGGTTGAATGATATACATGCATTTTCAAAAAGAGACAGGAAGGAGAGCACAGAAGTAGTGAGCTGCACGTTGGCAGGTAGCTGCATCCTTCCCCCGAGCAGGTGCCTTTGCTGTGTGGCAGTTTACTTTTATCTCTGCTGATCTGGACCATCTGCCAGGTCACTGCCATTACTGTGCTGGAGGCATGGGGTTTGTTGGTGACATAACAATGCCTTATAATTGAGAACATTGGGATATAGCTGTGCTCATATCCAGAAAATCCACAATTATCTAGAAAAAACAATGGAGGCAGTTTAGAGATCTGTTTTAGGAGATTTATGTTCCTCAATGTTTCCCCTGCTGTCTGGGGGATGTTAGTTTTGAATATTTTTAGAAGCAACTTTAAACTGAAAATGTTAGTTTTCTGGTTTGAACAAAAGCTGACAGTCCTTCCTGGGCTAAAACTAACCCTGTCTCTTTTGAGAGTTGTCTGAGATGAGTGTTCAAGATTTCCTTGCTGGTACTTTCCAGACTACTGTACTGAGCAGTGAAATTACTAAGAAAATGGATTAAAAAAGCGCATTGGCAACTCATTTTTTCCAGACAGTTACAATAAACAAACAAAAGAGACCTCCCAAGCCCTGCTCTTTTTAGGGTCCCTTAATACCCTTTCTAAGAAGGGGGCTTCCTCTCCTTCTGCCCTGACTCTTCTGGCACCTCCCTTGTCCTTTCCCCTCCTGCTGGCTGAGCACTGAGCTATCTGCTCTTCTCTCCCAGCAGTAGTTATTTGGAGGTTTCCAGACCAACAACTCTGGGTCCTTCAGGGCTGAAATGCATGCAGAGACTGTTCTGGGAAGGAAAGGCCTCTGTCTGTCCCAAGCCAGAGGCAAACACAAGTCCTCATCATTAATGCCTGCTGATTCCAAGAAGTAGCTTTGGACTATTCTTGTCCAGGAAGCTGTTTCTGCTGCCCTGGAGCTGATGGGGATCTGGAGGGTGACCACAGATGAGTGGTAGCCCTTAGTTACCAGTCATAGTTTCCAATGAGAAGGACTTTGGTACCAAAGACAGTAAGATGAGAATATTCTGTGTCAATGTGACCTTAGAGCAATGGGACCAGAAGGTTGAGTTGCCAAATGATGTGTCCAGTGGCTACAGTCCTGAAGGAATCCAGAAACCTCCAGTGTGCCTGTAAGCAAAATGAGGAGGAATGTGGAGCTACTGGCTTCATTCTAGGACACTGCAGTCCCCAAGTCTAGCCTAAACTCCTTGCTAGAGCAATGAAAGAGCAGAGATAAGTTTGAGGGAGTGCAAAAGAACATGAGCTCACCCTGGAGGTCTTAAGCTGCCAAGGTTTTCCTGAAAAGGGAGCCGATTTTATGCAGACAGAATACAAGGACTCAAATGTCCCCAATAGGAAAGTTTCTATTAAAAAAACCAAACCCAGACATGCACTTTCATATTAATGTGAACATTCTTCTGTTGTTTATGAAATCAACTCTTTAAGGAGGGTGGTGGGGGAGAAAAAGAAAAGAGGCTGTTTGTTAGCAAAATGAAATCCAGACAAATATTTATAGCTACTTTCAAGTGGCTTGTTCTAACATGAGTCGACTATCCTTAATACCTACCATTAAGCATCTCACTGGCACTCAGAACAAATTTATGAATGTCTTATAAAAGTCAACAAGCCACAGGAAAAAAATAAATAAAGCCTTAAGCAAACGGTGCTTCATCGCAAGAACTCAAACAAAGAAGGTCATATTCATCCTTTGCTCACAGAGAGGGGAAGCCAAGAAGACTGATGGAAGATGACACAAGACCTGGCTGACTTTAAAGCTCCACCTAATAGGAGTTTCTTTAGGTGCTGCCAGGGTGGCCACACTCTTTGCAAGCTGCTCCCCTGCCACATCTCACAAATTCTGGTAGTTGCCGCTCTCCATGAGAGCATTGGCACTTGTGTGGATGCAGAGACAGGCATGAACTGCAGGAATATGTCTTCTCAAGTGACTTTGCAGGTCAAACTCCTGTTCAGTGGCATGTTCTGGTCAATGGGTTTAACAGAATTAGGTGGAGGTAACTTGCATTGTTGGCACTCTTTATCAAACTGATGAATAGGTATCAGCACAGGGGTGATAATGGTAAATCAGGTGGCCACAGGTGACCCTACTTGAGATAGGAATTGTGTGTGACCTAAGGTAATCTTGCTGAATTAGGCTGTAACTTAACTTTTCTCAACAAAGCCTTTCAAGAGCTCATATGAAAGAGCTCTGGTGGTTGTATTTACTGGTTCCCTGTTGTATTTTCCCACTGTTACACAAAACAGCAATTAAATGGGAGCCTAATGCAGTCAGTCTTTTCATCAACTCTAGAAAGCTCCAAAGCCAGAAAAGTAACTTTACCATGACAATACCATTCTCTCAGTGGCAACTATGCCTTGAATGAAGAACATCTGCATGGTGGATCTCTAGAGGCTAAAGCTGGGCTGATGAGGGGCTATAGTAGGAGGAAGGATCTCACCCAAAGCAATGAGGTTCAGGTCAGAGTGTTAGTGGAAGCCAAGTCACCTACTGTACTGGGGACACATTTGTGACTGTGTTCAGGTATGGAGCACGGGGGTGAGTTTGGCTTTAAGGAAATGTTAAAACCAGTGGAGAGATGGGGCCTGTGGAAGGGATATGATTCGGAGGATGAGAGAGAAAAGGTTAGCCTGTACTATAGGGTGTTGATAAGTCTGGGTTAAACCTGGGGCTAGAGGAGTTTTTGAATATGTAGCTGGGTTTTTGGCAAAACAGTCATTATTACTGGAGGAAACGCCTTTCTTGTGGCACCTGTGTCATTTCTGATGAATCACTGAATTGTTCTGCTAGCTCTAAAACCTGCTGTCTGTTTTCCCTTTCCTCAGCTCTTGGAAATCTGATCAGAATTGAAACAGGGCTGTTTTGTATTCCTTCCTTCCCATGACAGGAGCACAGTGTGTGCACAGGTCTCGGCACACAGACTGCCAGGGCTGTACACATCCACTGCTGTGTTTTACCAAAATGAGAGTTGTGTTCTCCCCACACAGCCCCAGAAGCAAGTGTCCCACAAGGTGACTACACTGTTATGGAAGAGATCTCATGACTTTAGTCTCCACGGCTGTGAAATACTTTGAATAAGTGCATACCTTAATTGTCAGTTGTGATGTTCCTGGCACAAGGACTGCTACCATCACGTTTCCACTTGCTCTTGAGACTGTGTGCTTGATGTCAAGCAAAGGAGGTGGCTCTAGTGTTCTTTCTAGCGAGACCATGGTGTCTGAGCTGCAGGGGTGATGGAGCTATGGCAGTCTAAGCTCTAGTTGCCTTTAGCTGTGGCATGTCAAGTTATCAACACCCTGCAGCCCACAGTGGATGTTGCAGAGAGGGTGTTAGCCTGCCTCCCTCCCCCAGGACAGCATGTGCTTAATTATTCTTGCTGTTGCTGTCCCTGTCATTGTTTTGCTGTGAGGGATACTCACAAGCTCTGTCACCAAACATGAGTTGAGACAGTCACTGTTCCTCGTCACTCAGTGGGAGTGGGGGACAACTTGTATATCTATTCTAGCTCAGGGAGTGCAATAAACCCGTGGAAAGGGAGCTGTTGGAGGACATCCATAATTTTTACCTGTTAACTCATTTTCAAGCAAGACTGGAAGATCTATGCCCACTACAGAGCCTGCAAAGTTCAGGTGAAGGGGAGTAGAAAAAGCAACCCCCAAACTTTTAATAATTCACATAGAAAAGAGCTGGGGGAAAAAAATATCCAGTGAGGGATGATGAAAACAGCCTCATGGTTTTGAATAGTTTTTTTTTTTCTAGAGTTAGTCTGTCTGCTGCAGTTAGACTCCCTCCTGCTCTGAAACCATTCAACAGTTAAACAGTCGAAGTGTATTTGCTGCTGTAAATTCTTATCCAGAATCCCAGTGCTTTAGGCTGCCTATGGTTTATCTCCCATGTATGTCCTTTCCTTCAATATTTAAAGTAATTTTCTGCCTTATGGCATGACATAAACTGATAACAAAACCCTCAATAGTTACTTTAACCACTTCTTTTCTTTCAAACACTTTGTCTTGCTGAATTATTGAGTCAGCTGTAATGACCTTGATGTAAACATGTACTTTTGAACTTACATGAGGATCAAAGACAAAGCCATGTTAAATGTAGGGTGGAATCTGGAAATTATCCATGTGAAGTTGGCATCAGTCTTCCATCTTTTTTTTCATTCATTTTTCCTACGTGGAGCACAGAGTAAATTTGCTCAGTTGAAAAATGAAGAAAATGAATGTTTATAAATGCCAGTGGCTGCAAACGTTGTGGTGTCTGAATGTCAATCTGCCTAATTTCTTGCTTTAGCATGATCATCATCAATATAAATCACACACCAATGGCACAGAAAAAAACACCCTGTGCTATTTTCTGATAGCTCTTTTGCTTGGATTCTCTGGAGTAAAATGATAGCCTGGAAAAGCAGGAGATAACACTTCACTGCAGTTTGAAATATTGGAGAGAGAATGTATTATTTGTCTGTAGTAATTCTCTTGAATTTCTTTAAGAAATGAAGAAAGTGGGAGTTCAACATCACTAGGCTGTGTTTATGATTTTTCTACTATTATTGACTTTGAGACAAATGGGTCAGCTGTTTATCATTTCTAAAGAAAGCAGCCAAAACTATAGTTAATAGGAAAGTTAGAACTTTGCTGCACTGATCTGAAGAAATGAGGGATGAGTTGTGCTGGCAATAGCAGTTTTTCTTCACAGTTTTTCTGACAGCTGGCAGTGGAATTGAGAGGAGGTTTTGTAATCTATTAAAGCTGACATTTAGCTTTGCTTAAGGTGACTTAAAATTTTAAAACCAAATGCTCTGGCAATCTTACGTGCTGCTCTGAGGATCTGCACAGAAATAGAAGTCTTTTTTAGAAGTGGCCTCTGTTTTTGTGGACCTCCCTTCTTAAATGCTTGACCTGAAGTACTTGAGATTCAGAGCATCTGGCTTTAGGTGGAAAAGAAAAGTGGGTATCTGGGAAAGCCAGGGAGACTTGCTTCAGGAGCTCCATGTCCTTGTGTTGGGGGCTCCAGAACTGGATAAAGCACTGCAGGTGGGGTCTCATGAGTGGACTAGAGGGGGAGAATCACCTCTCTTGACCTGCTGGCCACGCTGCTTTTGATGCAGCCCAGGACACAGTTGGCTTTCTGGGCTGCAAGTGCACATTGCTGACTCATGTTGAGCTGACCAACGCCCCCAAGTCTTTCTCCTCAGGACTGTTCTCAGTGCATTCTCTGACCAACCTGTATTTGTATCCCTGAATGTTAAATATTTAAGAAGTTAATTTACCAGGCTTTTAGTGGCATTAAACAGTAGGTAGGTTTTATGGAAACCTGATTGTCTAGCAGCTGTAAATCCCTAACAGTAACAAGAAATTTGCTTTTTTCCAGCCACACAGTCTTTAAAATATTAACAGGGTTTTAAACATTTTATTTGTACCAGTAGTCATTTTTCCAGCTGTTGAGCGGATCAACACTTTCATTTTTCTCCACTCTCAGCCCATCAGACATTTTTACATATTTATTTTAGTTTTTAACAGGGAGGAAGCTGCGTTGGCTTCTTGGTCTTATTCCTAAAAATATATTTCTGATCGTAATTAAAGGAGGCTTGTCACTGGTGTCTGGATTGCACAGAAGTCCTCTCTGATCCTGCAAAGCAACATTTTACAGGCATAACTATGGAAAAGAGTCTGCTGCCATTGTGACACAGCAACAAAATACCTCATTTATTTGTACATGCCAGCCCAGCTCTGACATCGGTGGCACCAGTCTAGAGTCGGATCTAAATCTCCTCGGGACGCTGTGGTCCTGCACCATGGTGTGATGCTGCGACACAACAGGCTCCTAGTGTCTTTCCACTTGCCTCATGAAGACCCTCTGCTCACAAGAAACAGTCTTCCCTGAAGAAGTTCTCCACCCTGAATTGATATTCTGTGCCGTTTACTATTTTTCCTTTTTTTTTTTTTTTTCTTTTTTCTGGAAGGGCAATGTCAGTGTGCTGTACGTAGGTCAGAGTAGGGGAAAAGAACATTTGCAGGAGCCTCAGGCAAGGTCTTCTCCAGCTTGTGTTAGAGCCACTGCAAGGGGCAGCTTCAGTCTACCTATTTCTCCTGGTGGAGAGAACTGCCTGATGATGAAGGTGGGTGGGAAAAATCTTGACTCGGGTCCTGAGAGCTCAAGGTGCAGGGGAACTGATTATTGTCCATGCTTCAAGAACACCAAATGCTCTCAGACTGAGTCTTTGCATTGATATGGCAGTTGGAATGGCCACTTAGACCTTCACATCCATTGGTATTGCCAGAGGGATTAGAGAGGAGGTGAAGGAAGACTTGAGGTGCTAGAGGGGTTCAGACATTGTCTAGTGTTTTCTAGTGCTTGGCTGCAGCTGCCTCTGCAGGACTAATGGTTCTGTCATCTGCTTGTGAACGTTTTACAGATCTATCTTGATTTGGTTGTATAAAAGCAATTAGAAAAGAGCACCAATTAAATCACTCAGAAGAGCTCAACATCAGCAACAGCTGAAGAGGTTGCAAGGGGCAAATGAGGAAACCAATGTCTGTACTTTTGCTAGTCATTTGGATCTTTTCTAGTTTGTAAAAGGAGGTGCATTGGGGAAGCTGCACAATCTGGAACTCAAATGGAAAATGAATAGAATTCACAGAAACAGATAATTCTGTTAAGGGAAAAATAAACTCCCAAGAAAGTGAATAGCTCAGTATTTTGAGCACAGAGGTTACCAGCGAATGAGAATTTAACAGACCTGGCTGTGCATGGCCCTTCTCTCTCATGCAGCTCAGAGTTCAAAACATCTGTCAGTCATGGCTAGGGGAGAGAGGGGTTTGTGGAGTGGTACTATGTGCATTTATCTTTTCACTAGAAAGTGGTTGAATTTAGGTTGGTTTTTGTGGATTCTACAGATTGTTTGACTTGAGATCAACCTTTTTGCTAAGAAAGTATCTTTTGGCTTATCTGAGGGAGAGAATGTACCAAGTCAATCATAACCAAGTGACACAAGCCCCAGCACTATCCATTTCTGCTTGGTGCACTTCAGCTTTTGGTTATTTAAAAATGAGTTGATGTTCACTGGTCTGTATCTGAGTTACCTATCTCCTTCCATCTCTAAGTTGGCAGGAAGCTTTTGGGCAGCACTCCCAAATTTCTTGGAGGAGGCCATTCTTCACACCCCCTGATGTTGATGCTCTGGGACCACAGTTCTGCATATTCTCACTGTCATCTAAAGACTGATGTGGGACAAGATCCTGCTCTTCTTTGTTTCACTGTTCTTGAGACTGGGCCTTTCACTTGGACTGTTGCCCAAGTATTTTTACAAGTCCAGACTTCCACTCTGCCTTTGAGAGCTGCTAGGGTTTTTTCTTAGGGCTTTGTTTATGTATCTCTAGCCTGGTTTTTGGGGAAGGGTGAAACATAGAAAAAGAGCTAAAGGATCTTGATACATATGATAATAATTATCTGTAAATGAAAAAATCAGGTGCTCACCCTGTCCTAATGTCCAAGGTATGTTTAACCAAAGAACAGATCAACTTACAATCAAAGGTCTTGCACAATAAAGAGGGAACATCAATCACTGTTTCATTCATGATTATTTTTTTCCCTGCCTCAGTAGAACTGTGTTGGCTTTGGGCAAGTTAGATGTCATGCCAGTCCTATCACAAGGCCATTCATTTCCTCACTGCTGTGAGGCAGGGTTACATCAGACACGTGAAATTGCTGAAGTCTGTCCACCACCAGCCAGAGGTCATGTTCCATATCCCAGGTATTGCTTGGATTTAGCTGTTGTGGATGTCATGGAAGTGACACAAGGTAGAGCAGAGAGAGTTTAGAAAAAGCAGCTAAGTTTCTTTTTTTTCCAGGTCCATCAAATTCAAAGTTTCCATTGAGAAGGGAACATGTTACTATTTTCTTCTAATAAGGTTTTTGGTTTTTTTGCCTAAAGTGGCAGAAGTAAAATGTGTTATGTTACACAGTTGGAAAGAGATTTTGTTGTGTCCAGTATCCTCCTGAAGAGATCTGGCTGGAACAGACAGAAGTGTTTATAGAAATGCACTGTACATAGGAAAATAGTTTTTAAAATTGACATAATTATTACTACTATACCAGTTTTGTATTTCATGTCTTCTTTACAAATTCAGCCTATTCCTATTTGAGATAGATTTCAGCTGATATGTGTTCTGTGTTGGTATCTGATTTGTGGTGTACTGAAATTGCGGTGTCCTTTGACTGAACTTGGTGTGCAGGTGAAGGAGAATAAACACTGGAGTAAGTTGTAATCTGACTTCATAGCCTGTTCCAGCATTATTTGTGCATCTGATTGTGTTCAGTTTTGGGATTGTACACTGTGTGACACCTGCATATCTTTCTGGTGACCTGCCTTGATCACAGTTCCATGGTCTCCTTCAGAAATGATGCCTGTAAACTGTTGTAAATGTATGTCTGAAAATGTAAGCATGAGGATTCAAGGGGAGATTCATGGTAGTTAAACTGTCTGACAGGCAGCTCTTGAAGACTACCAGACATTCAAGATTCTCTTTTGTTGCTGAAGTTGGGCAGTATGTTCAGGAATGAGGAAGAATTCTGGATGTGAACTTGAAGACTCTGATGAACCCAAATAAAAACTTCATAGGAAGATAGTAAGAAGCAACACAAGCTTTTTTATTATTATTTTAATGCTTAGATCCCATCCAAGGCACAAATGGTGGACAAATTCCACCTCTGCTAGGTCTCCAAAACAAAGCAAAGGCAGCCCATATGGAAGCTGAGGTAACTTATATTTCCGTAACTAAAACTATCATGAAATTCCTAGTGTCATAGATGAAAGGACCCATGCAAAGAAGTCACAGTATTACTGCCTTAAAGAACAGGACACTTTAATCAAGTCTGAGCCATGTCTCTTTCCTTGCCTCTGCCTGTTTCTCTCCTGCTGTGCTGATTCTCATGGCAATGGAGTAATTTCAGCCATGTGCCCATCCCTTTTCATCCACCTCTGCCTACCAAAGGTCCTGGCTTTGGGGATGTGCTCTGACTACTTGGAATATCACTTCAACAGACTTCTGCAGCTTAGCCAACATGGGAACATTGTGCAGCATGCTGGTCTAACTGGACAAAGCTGGGCTGAATGGTCTTTGGAGCAAGGGTTTTCTTTTATTTCTCTGAGAATTTGCTCACTTTGTCTGTGTGAGGTTTTCTAAACCTTCAAGGTGGCAGCGTGACCATATTGAAGAATTTAAACAGTGTTTTTATAACAACTTGTAATGTTTAGTACTTGAGTCTGTGCAAAGGAACAGGGAGAGCTGAACCATGTCATCCCAGAAGTGCAAGTATTCCTCTAGCTTGGGTCTGATTTGGGTCATAGCAGCTGTGTAGGGAGAAATCTATAACACAGCAAGAACACAATGATGCTTCCCTTGGTTTCCTCCCCAGCCTGCAGCAATCTGCAACTTAAACTCTTTGAACTCGGTAGAGCGGTAGATGTGGTCTATCTTGATTTCAGTAGAGCATTTGACACCGTCTCCCACAGCATCCTTGTAGATAAGTTGATCAAGTATGGGATTGATGATCAGGCAGTGAGGTGGATCAAGAACTGGTTGAAAGGAAGAAGTCAGAGAGTTGTAGTCAATGGGGCAGAATCTAGTTGGAGGCCTGTGACTAGTGGAGTCCCTCAGGGGTCGGTACTGGGACCGGTGTTGTTTAACATCTTCATCAACGACCCGGATGAGGGTACAGAATGTACCCTCAGCAAGTTTGCTAATGACACTAAGCTGGGAGGAGTGGCTGACACACCAGAAGGCTGTGCTGCCATTCAGAGAGACCTAGACAGGCTGGAGACTTGGGCGGGGAAGATCCTGATGAAGTTCAACAAGGGCAAGTGTAGAGTTTTGCATTTGGGGAAGAAAAATGCCATGTACTAGTACAGGTTGGGGGCTGACCTGCTGGTGAGCAGTGTAGGAGAGAGGGACCTGGGGGTCCTGGTGGACAGGAGGATGACCATGAGCCAGCAGTGTGCCCTTGTGGCTAAGAAGGCCAATGGCATCCTGGGGTGCATTAGAAAGGGTGTGGTTAGTAGGTCAAGAGAGGTTCTCCTCCCCCTCTATTCTGCATTGGTGAGGCCGCGTCTGGAGTATTGTGTCCAGTTCTGGGCCCCTCGGTTCAAGAAGGACAGGGAACTGCTTGAAAGAGTCCAGCGCAGAGCCACAGAGATGATTAAGGGAGTGGAACATCTCCCTTATGAGGAAAGGCTGAGAGAGCTGGGTCTCTTTAGTTTGGAGAAAAGGAGACTGAGAGGTGACCTCATCAATGTCTACAAGTACATAAAGGGTGAGTGTCAAGAAGATGGAGTTAAGCTTTTTTCAGTGATGACCAGTGATAGGACAAGGAGTAATGGATACAAATTGGATCATAGGAGGTTTAAGGTGAATATCAGGAAAAATTTTTTTACTGTGAGAGTGACAGAGCACTGGAACAGGCTGCCCAGAGAGGTTGTGGAGTCTCCTTCACTGGAGACATTCAAAACCCGCCTGGACGCCTTCCTGTGTGATGTGCTCTAGGTGACCCTGCTCTGGCAGGGGGGTTGGACTAGACGATCTTTCGAGGTCCCTTCCAACCCCTAGGATTCTATGATTCTATGAACTCAAGATTTGTTCTTCTTTTCCTGTCTTGGAGATCAGCGGCAGCTGTGGACACTTGGTAATCTCTGAAGCCCAGACTACTATATTTAAGTGTCTATATTTAGATGTAGGGGCCTGTGAGCCCATGGGTACCATTGAAGTGGACTAGAAATTTCCTATTTGCCTTTTTGGGGATTGGATCAGGCCCTATTTCAGGTAACCAGCTTGAGAAAAAAAAAAATGGATTAAGTGGCTTGTGCAAGATCATTGAACAAATGGAACAAATGGCTGGCAAGGCTCAGGAGCTCTGGATGCCATTCCTGTCCTCCGACTGCTGAATTAAATTCTTTCTTGTATAGAAAGAGCTCATGCTGGTAAGCATGCAGTAGAGGTGCAAAAGCATCTTAATAAGCATCTTATCAGGGTAGAGTGCTGCGTTGGTATTTCTTGCTTGCTGTTCTCTACAGCAAGGGCAATGCCTAGAGAGGGCAGGAGCTCCTGGGATGTTTTACTATAACTTCTGCTTGGCTAACAACATGATTGAGATGGAACCTCCATGTGTTGGTCCAGAAAGGATTAATGATTATCAGTTGTTCTGCTCATCCTGAAGTGTATACTTGTATCTAGTTATATAATTTAGTACCTCGTTTCAACTTTAGGTGTTTAGAGAGGGGGAAGACTCAGAATCATCAGAATTTGCTGCAGTGGGACATAGGTATAATCTGGGGCTTTACCCTGTACAGGCTACAGCTACTGAACTCATTGCAGGGAGATGAGCCAGCCTGGCATTGAGCTGTGCTGCAAGTGTGTGTTTGGCCCCAGGTCCCTTTGCCTTTGAAGGCAGGGAGAGTTAAACCATTGACTTCGTTGCAGTTGGGTAAAGCCTGTAAATAGTTCATCACACTTGCATATTATTAGTTACTGTCATAGCCAGATGTAAGCATACTTGATCTCTGGAGGAATTTGACTTTGCATACAGTCAGACATTTCTCATTAGTTAGGTAATGTGCAGAGAGGTTGGATTTGTCATCTTAACCCAGTTGCTTCTCCCTCAGAGGGTGATAAATGCTCTTGCAGGAACTGGGTAAAATAAAGCATTTCTGAAAAAACCCTGTCGTTCATCTCACAATGAGCCATGGCTGTGACAGCTGAGCAGGGAAGGCTCAGGCCTTGCATAGGTTGAAGTCTTATGATGTGGGACTATTGGCATCTGCTCTGCATATCACAGAACATAAGGATAGCAAGTGGGTGTTTCAACAGCTGGGATGGGAATGGGGGGGGATGGCAGTGAGCTGTCATCTGATGGTTCTAGCAAAGGAAATTGGAGGCTTTGGAATACTCTCTGATTTAGCATGGTTTGCTTTGTGGTATATTATGCTTATGTAAACTCTCTTTTTTTTAAAAAATTTATTTCATCTTCTATTCCTCAGTATAATTGCATTTATGTCCTTTCACAATCAGCCACAGAGGGAGACTTCCTAACAGATTCATCATCGTGAAAAGCAATCAGCAGGTGTACTTGGCATGTTACATGCAAATAAACAGGCTGCAATGCTGGTGCTGGAGCAGCAGCCAAAAGGTGGGAAGATGGATACACACAAAAGGAGTATGTCAAGGTCTGAGGTACTTGTGCACTGTCTTCCTCAGATGTCATGGGGTATGATCATAAGACTTGGTGTTGGGTGGTCCAGCATGGACCTGAAGCAGAGATGGCCCAATGTACAGGAACAGTCATCCTGCCATGCCATGACAGGAGGGAGCATGGCTTGGATAAGCAGACTTGAGACCTTCTTAGTGTTGCTGTTAATGCTTGCAGTTGGGTTTTAGAATTAATTTTTAGCCTGTTTTGATCTTCATTTCAACAAGGCCTGGTTGCTATATTTCCATCATATGCAATGCACTTAGTGTTCCTTTTCTAAGAATTGAATGAGTTGTATCTTGTCTGGTTGGTATCTCTGGGCAAATTCCATGCAGAAGGCATTGGGCAGCCACACCCAGGGCCAGAATTTTTTTCAAAAGCACTAGGGGTTGATTTTTTTCCAATACTATGCATGCAAATGCAGAACACAAAGCTAGCCACTTCTATTTGCAGTTTCCAAGTACAAAGGCTTGGGCCTGGACATGTGGGTAGGAAACCAGTCTAAAATTAGACTTACCTAACCTGACCTAGCAATTAAGCTTGATATCTAAGCATCCGTGGGAATGATCCCCAGGCCTGAAGCTACTGCCTTATGTGAGCTGGGCTGTTTCCCTGTCTGAGGGTAGCTCTGTATTGTTAAGGGCTGCGTGAGTCACATCTTATATGAGTTGTTTTATCACTCTAATTAGTCTACATATTGGGGTGGGGGGGTGGGGAAGAAAGGTATATAAAAAGACAAAGGCAAAATATATTAGGAGTCCCTGTAAAGTTATGAGGCTCTCCATATGATTTTTCTAGCTGAGAAATAAAACACTTCTAACTTCCTTCATCTGAACGACAACAGTGAAATGTCTCTTCCATATGTCAGTGGTATAATCTACATAATGAACAAAACTTCACAGATGGACTGGCTGATGCAATGGACATTCTTTTCATAAATTGCCTCTCACTTTTATCATTTTCTTTGGTTTCCCACAAGATGGGCTGAAAATTGACAATTACTGAGCTATTACTTCCTATGTTGCATAACCTATAAACGTGCTATAATTCAGTGAGGTGAGATTTTGTTCCAGAATAATCAGTGGTACAATATAGTTAGAGGAAAAAAGGCAGACATTAAAAGGAGAGGACAGCCCCCCACCCCCAAAAACCAACCCCAAACTGCTTTAGAATGTGTGTGCTGTTTAACAAACAAATAAACAAAGCCCTACTTGGATTTTATACTCTACTTTTTGACCAATGTCATTAAGCTAATGGGGTTTTTTCTCCTCACAATTTATGCAATGATATGGCTCTTGTGACTGTCTTGGAACTTGTTTGTGCCCTTGGCTTCTGAAGTTTTTTAAAACTTGTTTTACTTATTACAAATGCTTTTTTTAAACTAAAGGCCTTTTAGGAATGCAGGAAAATATTTGTTTTGAAGTCTTGCTTTCACCTTCATTGCTTTCCTTGGCCAAAGCTCACCAGTTATTTACATTCACAAAGTTCTAGGACTTCAGATTTTATTTCCACAACCCTACTTGGTAGGTTAGAGATTAAATCCCTTCTGGATCCTCTGGCTTTCTCCAAAGATGGTTAGTGGTGATGACGTGGTTTTAAACTCCGGTTCAATCTAGCGTCCCAATTATTGCTGGATCAGGAAAGTCAGAGAGGTTGAATTTACTATGACCGTGTGTCCAGGGCTTGGAAAAGCTTTGTGGAAAACAAAAGTCCAGTTTATATGAAAGAGGGCATTTTCTTTGTGTTATTGGGATGCAACATCTCATCCAAGAACCTGGAAGACATTAAGGTAGATGTGATTGTCACGAACATTGAGGCTTTCAATTTTTTAATGGACCAGCTGTACTCTTGGAGAGTATGATGTGGGACTGCAACCCACAAGTAAGTATGGAGGTGACATTTTAGTTATCCAGGAACAACAGTGATGTGCAAGAGTTCTCTGTTCTCATTAAGTATGTGTATGAGAAGAGCATAAAATTTTATGTAGTGATGGTTTCCAATAAAAGAAAGATATCTCACTCTTGGAGTCAAACTCAGACATTTGACTGTCCAAAGAGTTTGCCTAAGGCCTCCCCAAACTCAGTTCTTTTTTTTTTGTCTTTCATAGTTGCCTGATTGCTGGGTCTCCAGCATTTATTCTGTCTCATGATGTATGTCTGCTGTCCAGCTGAAGGTGTGATTGCCATTACACCACTACTGGTACATGAGGTGGAACACTGGCAGAGGTTTAGTTGCCAAATGTTTCCACAAGTACATGGAGGCAGAGCTGAAACTCCTGCTGCTGCAGCCATACCCCTTCCCACTTGCCTGGGACCATGCCCTCTGAATGCCTTACTCTCTATTTTATGCATATTATTCCAATAGTTTTTGACACAGAGCTTGCAGTCTGTGCTCTACAGGGTGAACCAAAAACCAGGCTGGCTGAAACAACTTGCTTGGGGACTCACGGGCATCTGGGGCAGAGCTAGGAATTGAGTCCATGTCTCTAGAATCCCAGTGAAGTTCCCTTTCTACTTCTAGAGGAAGGCAGCAGACATCTCAGTCTTCCAGAAGTACAACATTCTGTTGAGACTGTAGCTCAAACCCAGCTTTTTAACCTGGGTGTCAGAAGCGAGGGGCATCAGTTTGTATTTTGTTGTGTTAAGGGGTGCCACTTTCACAAGTGGTGTCTGTCCTCAGCTTCCAGAGTTGCACCTACCCACTCCCTCTGCAAACCATGCACTTTATTTTGAAGCCCAGTAGACCTCCTGTGCCTGTGTAGCTCATGGGGATTTGTAAATTTGAAGCCAAACTGCAGTCTCTAAAGGCCACTTCTACCTTCTTGAACTGGGAAAAAATGTGACTGCATTTGACATTGATGACATGCTTCAGGCAACATTTAGGCTGTGAGCAATTTGAGGTTTCCTTGGGGAAGGGATGAGACAGGAGCCCATCCGTTCCTGGTCCCATCTCAGATAATCCATGGAAAAAGGAGGGAATTAAGTTCCTGATTTAAAGACGCATAGCCAGTAGGTCAAGGGAGGTGATTCTCCCCCTTTACTTGGCTCTCATGAGACTCCATCTGGACTATTGTGTCCAATTCTGGTGCCCACAACATAAGAAGGACATGGAGAAAGTCCAGAGGAGGGTCACAAAGTTGATCAGAGGGCTGGAGCACCGCTCCTATGAGGACAGGCTGAGAGAGTTGGGGCTGTTCAGCCTGGAGAAGAAAAGGCTCTGGAGGAACCTTATAGCACCTTCCAGTACCTGAAAGGGCTACAGGAAAGCTGGGGAAGGGCTTTTTACAACAGCTTGTAGTGAGAGGACAAGAAACAATGGATCAAAACTGGAAGAGGGGAGATTTAGGTTAGACATCAGGAGGAAATTCTTCAGTGTGAGCATGGTGAGAAACTAGCACAGGTTGCCCAGGGAAGCTGTGGCTGCCACATCCCTGGGTGCATTCAAGGCCAGGTTGGATGGGGCTTGGAGCACCCTGATCTAGTGGGAGGTGTCCCTGCCCATGGAAGCTGATGATCTTTAAGGTCCTTTCCAACTCAAACCATTCTATGATTTATTATTGGTGATGTGTAAAATGCTGTAACTGCTACACAATGGAAGATGAAGCAACATTTGTACACTGAAAGATTCCCAGCTGAAGTTCCATTCAGTTTTGTAATTTTCTGCTTATTCATCACTGGTACACAGACTATAATTTCCTCTAGGATATTTTAAATACAGGTTAGCAATTAATTTGTTAAGAACTGTTAATCTTTGGGATTTTTATTTACCTTTCTGGGTTCTTTTAAAACATGATAAATTCAGTATCCAGATGTTAACTGGAATTTGTTAGAGAATCACATAATATTGTTATTGTCTCCTTGACTGGGTGAGTGTGTAAGCATTTCCAAGGTAAATGCACATGTGCTTTCCATGTGCATTTCTGCCAGTAACATCTGATCTTTCCAGTGCTCGTGGCAAGCTAGCACAAGAGATGTGTGAGCATGGAGGGAGCAAGTCTATATAAATATCCAAATGACCATTCACATTATTAACTCTTCATTTAGCTGTCCTGGGGTTCTGCATTTCTTTTGGGAAGGCATTTAGGCTGTGCAAAACCTCTGGTTCACATGCCCATTAGAGTCTGGCTTTACCCTTATGTCCTTTCATGGGGACAGCTGACTTGGGCAAGTGGTACTGACAAAATGGAACATCCCACTTAGTGCTGCAATTCCAGTTCTGGTGTGCTTTCCTGAGGACTCTGAATGGAAGGAGTATCTCCTGCAATCACAATGTTAAGATTGGCAGGGACATTTGGAGATCATCTAGTCCAGTTCTACCCCTGCAAGCAAGGATGGCTAAAGCAGGTTTCTCAGGGACATGTGGCATGTCTCCAAGGGTGGAGACTCCACAACCTTTCAGGGGAAATTGTTCCCCTGTTTAGCTCACAAGCAACTTTTTCTTGTGTTTAAATGGAGTTTCCTGTATTTCTATGTTCCTGTTGCCCCTTGTGCTTTCACTGGATACCACTGAGGGAATTGTGACTTTGTCTTCTTTTCTCCCCCCATCAGGTGTGCTAAGCTCTGTATCCCTGCAGTTATGCAATTTCCTTAGCACTTCACCATTTGCTTAAAAATTGGATTTTTGCTTTCTCAGTCAGAGGGCCATTTAACACTTTTACTCTGAAGGCACAGGAACTAGGCAGAAGGTGGGGTTTGGATTAGAAATGACATCCAGCCCTGTGCTCCCGTGCTGAACACATTGCCTCCCACACTGACACCTCTCCTCTGCATGGAGATATGCCTCCCTATGGCCCCGTGTTGTTACCACAGGATAATATTAAGCAAATAGCTTTTGTTCTACTTGCCCAATCCTCTCATGAGGGAATGTCACCTTGGTGTGTGAAAGAGAAAGGTGCATTTGCTTTTGCAGCTCATGCTGAGGCAGTAGTCTGTTACCCCACTCATTTTTCTCTTCATGTCCCTTGCCTTATTATAACTCAGCTAGGGATGGAGAAAATGTTGGCTTCCCTGGTTGGTTAGTGCAGTGGCAACTCTTTAAAAAAAAAAATAAAATAAAAAAAATTAGTCCTAATTAAGGAGTTGTCCTCATGATTTGTGGTTTTGTATACTGGAAAGCAGGCCAAGGCTGTCTGATTTCATTTCTGTAAAAGAATGTAACTCCAGTTCCTTGCCAGTTTATACCATTCCCCATGCCGGGCAGTAGATAATTTCTCATGGTCCCAAAGCTTTCAACAATAGTCCATTATGTCTCATGACTCATTAATGGGCTGGTGCCCATGGAAAGCCATGTGTCTCAGCACAGGCAGTACAGCTCCCCGCAGTATGTTTGAACTGATTTCATAGCCTCCAGACCTAGCATGGTTTATTATTTTCATGACTTGCTCACTGTTCTCATTGTTGCTAAGACCATATTGCATCAGTAGCAGGAAGAAAATTAAAGGCCCTGATGTGTTTCCATGCGAAATTAAAAGCACGATACATGGAGTTTCAAATGAATGCAGAGGAAAATGATCAAACAAAGGACTGATCTAAGTTCAGATCCAATAGCTCTTGGAGATGAGCAGCTCACATGAACTGCAGAGAGAGCTGATAGATAAGACAATATTGTCTGGACTGATACAGCTGGGGTGATTGTTGCTATTTCACACTGGCACTCGGGGCTCTGCTGATGCATGTGGCACACATCCTCTCTATTAAATCACAATTAACTGAAGGATTAGAAAGATATTGTATATGATCTTGAGACTGCTCCTGCAACCTTTATTCAGTGGAGTTGAATCAATGAAGCCAACAGTTCCTTGGATAATTACTATTGCTTGCTTCTTTCATTCTGCAAAGTACTGTGCAAACATACATGAAGCCACAGTCCAGAGCTCCACACCTGAGTAAATGTTGGGAGGGTATGGTATCGTGGTGTGGCCTGGTCCTGCTTTTGTTAACATCCATGGAAAAACTGCTGGTTGGCTTCTTTCCTCAGAATTTTTAAATCCTATTGTGATTTCCTGGGGTTTTGATTCAGTTGGCATGATCTCAGCAGCCTTGTGATGTGGGGAGGGCTGTTCCAGAGGGGCTACTTTAGAATGGAAGCCAAACGGGGATCAGTTTAGGAAGGCTGAACGGAGCAGTTTTGTCTGCTGTTGTAAAGCCATTTTGTAATACTCAGATAACTTGTTGAAAATGTTGCCAGGTACTGTTGCAAGCATGACTGTGGAAATAGCTGCTTGAGTAACAGAACAATAGAATTTGAAAAAAAAAGGATTTATATTTGTATCATTTTTGTTTGTTTTGTTTTAGCTTGAATAATAAAGCCAAACAATTCAATATTGCTTTATTTGCCTAGTTAGATATGCTTTCAGAGCCTGATATTCCAGGCTAAGACAACATTTAGGTTGTAATACTGCAGACTGAATACTTACTTGTTTTTAAAAAATAATCTCTTTCCTTCACATTTCTGTTCCTCTCTGTCTCTAGTGGAACATTTATTCAGTCTTAGATTTGAATTAAAAAAAAATAAAAATTGCTTTCACATTTAGCCTCAAAAGAGTGTGCATAAAGCATTTTTAAATGCACATTCTTACAGAAGTAGCTCTTCGTTACATAATTTCCCATTTGCTATTTCTTTCTTTTTTCTGATTTAGTCAGTTACCCTATCTTTAATGTACATATTTATTTGAGAGGGCAGAATATATTTGGTCTAGTGAAAGAAAGGTATGTTCTATAAACAGATCTGTTCCTTCAGCAGAGCTTCATCTGTTTAGTTATTTTTTTGGAAGGAGTTGTAGCAGTAACATTGGAAATGTGCTTGGTTGGTTGAAACAATAACTGGGCATTTGTACAGAAAACAGATTCAAGTCAGGAAGGTTTAAGAAGTAAAGCATGTGTGGATCTGTTGTGATGCCTAATGATTCATTTAGTGCATTGTGGTTAATGATTATAATGACTATATGTGGTAATCCTGCTACCACCCTCACCTCCCCCTTCCTCTCTCATCCCTTTTTGCCCTGAAATAAGCAACAAATAAAAATCCAGCAGCAGACAGTATCAAACACCATGTTGGGCAGACTTGGCTGGCAGCAGGTATGTGCATTTGCCACCCTCAGCAAGATTCAGAATCGATTTGGGAGCCCAGGTTTCCTACAACCTGACCCATGATTGTGGCTCCCATTGTTTTTTCCCCAAGCTACAACTGGGAAAATTCCCTGCTGTGGAGCAAGCTCGAGGACTGCAAGCTCCAGAGGATGCAGTCCCTAGCTGTAATTAAAAGTGCCTTCCTATTAGTTCAAGTAGCTGGAGCCAAAGGACCTGGATTCATTCTCTGATGCTGAGGGAGGCAGGAGCAGTAATTAATTAGATAGATGAGCTTTTCCATTGCGCAGAGTCTGGTCCCGTGACCATGGGCAGGTTTCATTGCAAAGTGAAGGAAAGATTTAGTTACGAAAGCTTAAGGCAAAGGTAAAAGTTTTGGAAACAACCTAATATCCTTGTAGTGTGTAGAAGCCTGGGGAAATGTTTACCCAGTTTTCATGAAGAATGCCCTCCTTCCATCCCACCTCTGACCAACTCTAGACTAGCCACCTGCCTAGACATGCTCCTTGGGGATTTTTCTCTCGATTCACATGCAAATGCTATGCTGATAGCTTGCTCAGGAGCTTGGCAGCTACTGTTTCTCTGGGTGCAGTTGCATGAAGGTTTTCCCCAGCAGCAGAGGCAATTTAGAAGTTTTGCCCCCACCTTTGGCCACTTGGTCTTGGCACTGGCCCACACAGTTCATTGCCCCCTCAGTTGTGCTGAGGCAGATCTTTGTGGAGACGTGAAATGATACAAAATCAAAAACAACCAACTGGACTGCTATCCAAAAGAGGTTTCCCTGGCCCAGTTTACCATACAGCCCCACAACCAGTTGCATCGGCACAAGAAAACAGAGGTTAAATTGAGATGTAGGGATGGGAACAGAAGACCTGGTAAGGCAGGAAAGTGGGAATTTCTCAAACTCTGTTGTTTATTTATTTACATTTGGAAAAGCCTTTGTGTAATCACATTTTCAGGTTGTGGTGGTTCAGTACCAGCTATGTGCATGCAGAAGTAGTAAATCATTGTAGATCAGGGATGGGGATGCAGTTACCTTCCCTTTGACCATGAGATGCAGAATCCATACTGGCTTTGCTGTTTTATTTCAGCTTTTTGCTGGTGGCAGGAGGATGAAGAATACTAGATCCAGCATAAAGTCGGAGTGGTGCAGGCAGGTGATGTTTGATCTGGCATAAAGCTTGCTGGTACAAAGTTGACATGTTGAAATGTTTTGAACAAATTTGTACCAGCAGAGCTTCTACCTGTGCCACATCTTGTCCTGTGTGGCTGTGGCATTTTTCTTCATGATACAAACTGAACTCTGTATCACCAAAGCATGGCATGGAGATCTGTCTTCTTCACCATCACAGTGCTATATGCCACTCCCCATGTATTCTCAGCACTGTTTGAAGCTAGTGCTGTTCCATGCCTCCTGTGTCATCAAAACCCACAAGAGCATTGGCACTTTGCTGTACCCTGCTTGGCTTCTCAGAGATTGTACATGACCTTCAGGTGTGCCAGCAGAACAGCAAGCAGGCTAGCAAACAAGGTACAGAAGCTTTTGGGACAAATCTGCCCAGTTTCCTGCTGCCAGGATTTGGGATTCCTGGAGATGGCAGAGGGAGTGGGAAAAGCAAGCTGTCTTCCCAAAGACTGAGGAAAGGGAAAGATGCAGCTGTTTCTGTCTTAGAGCTGAAATTCAGAGGCAGGAGGCAGACTGAAAGTGGGAGTGTTTGCCGCAGGAAATGCGGAGTTCGTGCTCTTGACCAGTGGCTTGTGCGGAAGCAGTTTATTCACTTATCCAAAACACAGGCTTTGCAACCTCTCCTTTGAAAATTGTTCCAGAAAGTCTGGTTGCTTCTGATGTTCCACTCCACGCTGTAGTTCCTGACCTAGCTTCTAGCTGGCAGATGTGGACAAAAGCTGTCTCTTGACAGGAAAGGAAGGTTTGGTTCTGATGTCCATCAGGACCAGGGCCTCTCCCATGAGACTGCTGCTGAGGAGATGCAGAGCTGAGGGTGGCCAGACAGTAGCTGTTAGAGAGCAATTACTGTCATGGATCGGATTTGCTAATGTAATGAGTTAATGCCTAAATAAAATTAGTCAGAACCTAGTTAAAATAGCACGTTGTGTCTAACGAGTGATACAAGCTGATGCCTTCAGATACACATTGAAAACTGATTTCTGTCTAAAGGATTTGAAAATGTGAACTGCCTGAGCAGAAAATGTTATTGAATAAACGCCAAAATTGATGAAAATACAGGCTCAGATATTGAAATAGTCTAGGGTGTGCACCTGGGAGGGTTATTCTTGAGCACAAGGATTATAGGTCCGAACGCATCATGAGGAGATACGTGCAAAAGATTCATTAGGTGCATTTTCCTGAGTGGTACCTGATCTATACCTATGGTCTCCGTGCTTGAATAGGCAAGTCTGATGTGTCAGTGTGAGCATTAGACCTGACAAAGCATTTTTAATGCCAATATTTTGACATGCAAGTCAACACACAATGACTTTTGTTTCCCTTTTCCTCTACTTTTTTTATGATTAGCTGAAGGTATCTACAAGTGCTTGGTTCCCCTATAGCCCCCTTCGCCGCCTTCAAATAAACTTCTGGACTGAAACAATGTTTATATTTGTGCCAGGACCCCAAGCTTGTGCTGACTTGTACCATTGTGGTAATAACTGCTAATGAGCACAAATGTGTTCCTGAAAAACCCTTGATGCTGAAAATGCATCTCTGACTGGGATGATGCTGCTGGCTATGAAATAGCTGAACACCTGTTTCTTGCTTAGTGCAAAAAAAAACCCCACAAAACCCAAAAAACCTTTATGAGCTCTGCTCTCTTCTTAATTTCCAAGTGCCTCCTGTATGCAAGGCCTGCAGTTGAAACTTGGAAGATTTTATTTTTTATGCCTGTCTTGCAAAAATTGCCACGTTCCTTTATTATCTCAGAAACATACCCTGCTCTTCTGTTCTTGCACGCAAAGGGCTGTCGTGACACAACAGATGGAATTGAGGGTTGACCATCAAGAAACAATTCCTGCAAAACCCATAAGGTGGTGGGAGGAGAAGTGATATTTGGAAGGCTGTTTGGCTTGATGAAGTGAGTTTTTTGTGTTCTAATGCTGACCTGTAAGTGTGCAAGATCCTACCTAATGAAAACTAAGAACTGGGCCATATTTATTGCTTAAATATATTTATTACTTGCTTGTAGTAGGCTTTTTCTGCTGCCATCAACGGTGCTGTGCTGGTTAGATATGTTCATGCAGGAGGGCTGGAGGTCATGTATTTTCTATATGGTCTCACACTTTCTTCTTTGAAAAGATTTCTTCTTTTTCTAGGCCAATGCACTGACCTAAGTAATTCAGAAATGGATTTAAAGCAGTGTAGTCCTGTCACATGATTATGCTTCATTCTATTTGTCCCTGTAGTTATGTTGAAATATCTAGACACCATAAGCCAATGTGGGCTGACAGAAGGATGCTCCCAGGGTCAATTCAGCTGTAGCAGCTTCTTGGACAGATTTTGGGGCTGGTGGTAGCCAATAGCAGAGGCACATCTCCTGCGTCATCCCAAAAATTGGGTACAGAGACTGATTAGAAATGGCTTGAGGATTGCCTGTGGAGGAGTTGGGTTGGATTTGTGCTAATCAAGCAGCATTCCTGGTAAAATCCCTGCACTATGTTGTTGCCCCAGGCTTTCCTCCAATGTTCCTTCTTCATTGCTATGCTGATGAGGCTTCTGAAGACAATGGAGGGGCAGGCATATGGTACTGCCAACCCTCTCTGCTCCTCACCACAGAATTCAGTTGCTGCTATCAGGCATAAAGCCCCATCTCTACAGAGGCTGTGGGAATCTGCTCAGTTTTATGGGAACTGGATCTGGGGAGGAAGAGAATGGATATAAGGAAAAAACCCACCAAACCTGAATAGCTTTATCATAATCTCTAAAAATACCCAACCAACAACAAAACAGTAAAGCAAAACTGCAAACCAACCAACAACTCCAAAATCCTAAACCAAAACCCAACCATGAAGTCAGGCTGTCAGCTAGTCTAAACTGGGCCTGCTGAGGAGCTGGCCTGTATTCACACAAATTCACAGTTGGCTCTTCCTGTCTTTATTTTGCCATCTGTGTGGTGATTTTTTTTTTTTAAACAGTACATGAGTTGCATCACCTTTGGCTTTGAAAATTTTACTGATGCACCAAAATGGACTTTCATCCCTCTTGAATCTTGAAGGGGATGAAGATTAAAGGCCTTCATCATCTCTAGATTTGTTTGGCAGCTATGGTCCATCTCAGGGATCCATAACTCCTCTAGCACTGGGAACAAACTGTTCTTGACTGTGTTCAAAATCTATTTGTACCAGGCACTTAATCATTTTGACTTTATGATACCTGTGTTCACAGAAATATATTGAACCATTTTAATAACTTCAAGCTGTTCTAGGTTGACCTACCCTAGTAGGTACCAGCAAAATCTGAACCTATTTGCTTCATTGACTGTTGTTCCTGAGACCTGGATGGGTCTGAGGACTGGAAATGAATTTTTTTTTTTTCTTTCTTGGGTCCTGGTATGAGTTTGACTACAGGACAGTCTGAGTACTCCTGAGTTATATGAGATGAGTTTAAGGTGTCTCAGTTCAGTTTCTAAGGAGCTGCAGAATTTTAACAATTAGCTGCCTTTACCTGTTTCAGCTGTGTGGAGTGGTGTTCAGAATTTTCTCATCTCCTAATCTGTCTTTGCCAGAAACAGTTGATCAGAATGGTAACACAGAAAGAAAAAAGGGGGACCAGCTGTTCTCAGTGGTTAGTAATGGGGTGGAAGGGAGGCAACAGTTCAGGATGTTTTCCCGGCCTGGAAAAGGTGCAGGTTTGTTTTTTGCAGCTCTCTTCCTTGTCAGAAAAATGTTTCCAAACACAGTAGAGTGTTCAGGGGCAGGCACAGGGTTGGGCTGTCTCTCAGACCTCTCATGCCTAGGAAAGGCCTTTGCTGCACGTGGCTGATGGCAGTGGAGAGGGGGACAGTGACCCAAGAGAGTCCCCTCCATGTCATGCTTCACCATATAACTTTGGGGAGTGTGGATTATAAGATCCCTGGTTCTGTTGGGGGAAGTTGCCTGCTGCTGAGACCTCAAAACTAAGGACAGCTTTTTGAACTGGATCTGAACTGACACTTTCAGTCTGGGCTTCCACAGTCTGGCAGCCAGAATCCCTGCACAAACTTTGCAAATAGACTATAATTTCTGCATGGAACCAGATTGATGCAGCTACCTCTGAAGGAGATTTTTGTAAGTGGCACTTGAGCACAAGCAGTCAATATTTGTACATTACAGCATTAAGCTGTTCTCAGTAGAAGAATAATTATCTAATAGTTAACACACTACAGCTTGGAAGTGGGAAGTCAAATACTTTTTGCCTGCTGTTACCTTAGTTACTGTGTCTGTACATTGAGGATAAAATGAGAACCCCCTACAACAGACCTGTGGAGCTGTTGCAAGTGTTAATAAATGTTTGCAGGGCTCCTTAAAGTTCTCTGATTAAAGTAATTATGAACATGTGAAGTGTTAAAATCTTTTTGTAGACTTGGCTGCTGAGAAAAGGACTGGAATAGAAGAAGCCAGATCTTAGTGCTGAGAAACTATTGAAAGCAGAATTTAAAAGAGAATGGTTATATGTTAAACTGTAACCATGAGAGATTTTATACATTTAAAGAAATGCAGATCCTGTGATATTGACACAATATGCCAGGCTTTTTTCTACTCTGCCAAGCCAAACCACCCTATTTCCTGGTAGGGATTCTGAGAAATATACTCTTCTATTTAAGATGTGCTTTAATTATTATTACCCATTACAGGCTGTCAGAAGTACAGATATAGATATCTCCCATAAAAGCTATTCAGGAGAGATTCAGGGGGAAGAGGAGTTCCCAAATAATACACATAATCTCAGAGTTTAGACCCAGAGCACCCATTCTCCTGCACTCTGTCTCACTTTTATATTTTATTTTTTTTAAGTTACAAGCTTGTCAGTGACTGTCTACCTCCCTGTGGATGCATAGTGCCCAAAGAACCCCATTCTTGGCTTTTTGGCAGTGCTGTATTAAAAATGTTTCATTATAAGAAAGCTCCCAGTGTTAATGGTAAGGCAAGAAAACATTTCTTGGCTATAACTGGCTTGCATCCTCCTTTGCAGTAGCCAGTGGTAACAGAGATCCTGTGCCAAGCTGTAGCATCAGTTACACCCAGACAGCCTTCAGACTGTAAGGGACAGCAGACTGGGTGATGTAGCTCTAATGTGAAGCCAGGCAGTTGATTTTTATACTACCATATATGTTCTTTTTATTGAGAGACCAGATTTAATAAATCCTTAATGTCTGTTTAGGAAAGTTCAAGCCAAGTCACAAACTTATGAGGAGGGGTGTCAGCAGAGTTGTTAACAGAACAAAGTGGCTGTTCGAGTTGGCCAAATAGACTTAGGCAATTCTATCTAAGAGTGAAGCTACCTACGTAAGTGAAAAATGAAGAGTATTTCTGTCACTCAGACTTGGTGCAGAAATCAAAGTGAGGAATCTCACTTACCATTACATGCAAGAAACCCCAAAGTCTGGGATATTCCAAGAAGTTAAAATAGGCTCTGTCCTGACTGCTGGGAATTGAAGCAAATGTCTTAGGTGGTTTGCATGTCATGCCAGACAGACCTACCAAGTGAAAACAGACCTAATCCCTGCAATGTGGAGAGGCAAATTATTGGGGGGGGAAATCTGTAATCAA
Organism: Apus apus; assembly: GCF_020740795.1. Classification (NCBI taxonomy): domain Eukaryota; kingdom Metazoa; phylum Chordata; class Aves; order Apodiformes; family Apodidae; genus Apus; species Apus apus. The sequence continues at coordinate 10,027,350 of NC_067294.1, read as the reverse complement.
GGTATTTTGGGGGGGTCTTTTTAGCCAGAGTGGTGGTGTCAAACTGGAGGGGATGTAAGAAGGCAAATATCAATGTGTAATGGGAGATGTGAAATATGGAGGAACCTTGGGCAACTCAGCCTTGAGTCATGCTGGCAAAAATACACCCTGGAAAACAGGTGCCATTACCCCTACGCATATGTTGCAACACAGGGTGTCCTTTCAAATTGTGATAGTGTTATAGAAACACCATAAGAGCATCTGAGGACTTTCCACAATGAACCTCTGCCCGTGAACCTCACCTTCTGCTCAAAGTCTCAGTGTTACTGCTAATTGTCTGTCATTGGTTCATTTCCGAAAATGTCCTTTTCCATTGACTGTTGTTTCAGTGCAAGCACAATTATTGGTGTCTTTGTGTAGGTATTGTGCAGGTCAGGTTAGTGACAAGTAACGAAGCCCTTTGAGAGCTGCCTGAGCTTTGCTTGCACAAACTTCTGCTGATTTACAAAGCTGTGGTTTTAGTCTTATTTCCTTAAACCATTGTGAAAATTCTTAACTATATGGCTTGGAAGCTGTAGTTCTAGTTAGCTCCTTACTGGCATCAGCTAATCAAGGAGACTCAGCTGAAAAATACGGCATGAGAAAACTGGACTGAGTAATGAGATTCTGGATTGACTTATTTCAAATATATTATCCACTTTACATTTATTTAAATGAATATAAGCATAAATGTTGATTATATATCAAATATCCTTAAATGCAAACACATCAACTCTAAGAAATACCCAAGATATGCTAAAGGGGAGAATGAGAAAAAAATAAATTGGTGTCCCTGCTGGGGAGGCTGGAATTAAATGATCTTTAAGGTCCTTTCCAACCCCAACCATTCTGTGATTCTAAATCCAAGATTTACTAGTCTGTGGAATTATATCCTAAGGAAAATAAGGAACTTCCCCATACTTCTGGTATTAGAATGGAAAGAAAAAAATAGCTATGAAATACCCAGATGGAATATGCATGCAGTGACAGATAGGTAGGTCATAGATTCCTAAGATATCCATGGATAGTCTCCATCATGGACAACTTTAGCCAATAAAGCAACTTTTAAAGTCGGAGGAAGTGTGAAGAGTCTGTGGGGGTGTGATTCACCTGACCAAATGCAGAGATCTCCATCTGCACTCACTGTCTAGACTGCTGTTACAGTCAGCAGAGAGAAACAGGCATTTCTAGGGCACGACTTGCCTTCTCCTAAAATAGTCATCTGGAATATGCCAGGCAACTGCTTGGAGACAAAAGTCCAAAGATGACTTAGCAGTATGGAAATTCATGAGCCAGAAAATTGTGTTCTGTAATTCAGAACTGAGTTCTGAAAAGTAAGTTTTTTCAGTACCTGCATTGAAAGCTGTAAAACATGAGGCTTCAGAGCCATGAGCTGACCTGAACTGAAAACCCAGACTGAGGGCAGCTGTTGCCTGCAGGCCTGAGCTGCTTTCTGCACATGGACTGTGATGGGAGCCATTGTGCAGCTGGCCCATCTCTCATACCAAAAACCTCTTTCTTTGGAATAATTTGCTCTTCAGTGGTCACTTTGCAGCCGATTTTTAATAATTCTTTCCCACAGAAAGTGTTATCACTGCAATTATAGATGAGTCTGTCAAAATTAGCCAGAGGAGGGCACTTTTGAGCTATGGAGACCTCCTGGACAGTGGGGCCGAAGGTGCTGCTTGTCCCATTAGTTTTAGTTGCTGGACTCTCCTCAAAATCCTCCAGCAGTAGGCTTGGTTCAGTGTCTGTCCCCTGGCACAGGTGATGGTGGCTCCTTTCTCTTTCAGACCTTTCATCCTGTTGGCTTGCCAGTTGTGATTGTCTATTAGGAATGCACAGGAGCTGCTGTTTTTTCTATGGAGGGTGATGGACCAGTGCTGCACAGTTTGGGTGTGGATTAAGGTGTTGGTGCCTTGCTTTCAGGCTCTGGGTGCTGGGAGCTTGTCCTGCAGTAAATGGTTGGGCTGGCTGATGTCCTGGGATAGTTCTGTGCTAGTGAGCTAAACAGGGCATGAGCTTGAGGGCTGCCACAAAACAGACAGTTTCAGTGTTAGCACCTGGTGGCAAGCTTATGACCTGGGCCAGTTGTTACTCTGCTAGATGATGTCCAGGAATGTCTGGAGATAGAGTGGCCAAGGACTTTTCAACAGTCAGTATTGCCACAATGTGCTCTTTTGCTAAGGAAGAACATCTGTCTCTGTGGACACGGGTGGTGCCGTGACGCTCAGCCCCGGCATGAGAAAGCAGGTCCTGGCCTTTAGTGATGTGAGGGTTGCCTTGATATCCATTAGCTTGTGTTGATTTGGAAGCGTGGGTCCTGTCACGCCAAGTTCTTGGCTTCATTTGGGACATTCTTCCCTTGAAAAGGTTAGTCCATTAGATTGCATAGCAGTGAAGTTGGAGATCTACTTATCAGCTGTTCCTGCAGAGAAGTATTTTCAGGGAAAGTATTTAAAACATTAGCAGTGGGGGGTGGGGTGGAAATTGCAGAGAAAGTAAAATCTGTACGTATTGTACATAAGTTTGCTTTAAAGAGTGGGTGACCCCTGCTGAGATTCTTGGCACCGAAAACCAGGCCAATGAGGACATCACCAGATGGGTTCATTACCAAGGCATTTTCATGATCACCCCTCGGGGCCAGCCCCTCATCGTCCTCCTGGTTGGAGCATGGGAAGGAACACTCTGTTCCAAATCCAAGGAGGTATGAGAACACAGGGGGAAGTGCTTGTTTCTGAGACAAAAAAAGCCATGGCGACGGATCACGCCACACAAGCTCGTGTGAGAAGCTGAAGGCCAGTTTGCTGGTCCTACAGCCTCCCTCTCTCTGCCTGTGTGTGTAAGTACGTGCAAGTTCAAATGCTCTATCAAGACCCAGTAAGTGCCAGTGGAAGTCTGGTTCATCTCAGATGGGGCTCCACAAAATGATGATTTTCAACACTCGGACTCCTTTACAAACTACACTGGCAGAAGAAAAGGCATCAAGTGAAACTCATAGTACTTTAGTTGTTTCCTAGAGAATTTGTATGCATTATACATGCTGTTATCTTCCCCAAAAACTGTCAATTGCAAACGGATATGTCAGTGTAAGGCTTTGCCTCCCTTGGTCTGGTTGGTTTCTTCATCTAGTGGTGTTCTCAGCTTTTTCCTCTGAGTGTGGATATGTGACCTTGCATTTAGAGGGAGTGGAGTAATGGCTCTAAAATTGGTATGGATGAAGGTCCATAAGTGGATTGAAGACCTATCAATGATTTTGAGTTGGGATTTAGTGGAGTGGGTAATCCTTTTCTGCCTCAATCAACTCACACACTGTGAAGAACTTGTGTGCTAGACTTGGAAGTGTGCAGGGTGGAATTTCTATCACCTCTTTCCCAACTACCATTGTTTATGCATGAAGCCACCTGTCGTCTTGGTACCTTGCCATGCTGAAAAGAAGTTTCTTTCCATGTTCCCAAGAGAAGGAGAAGGCTGATAAAAAAAGGAAGGCATTTTAACATTCATGAAGGAAAAGCAAATACATATTGCAACAGACCCGGAAGGGTCAGAATGGACTGAATGTTCCTAAACCTTTATGGCAATTTGCTCCAGTAATTTCCATCATAATTAAGAAGCTGATACCAAGGCCATTATTGCTATGAGTCAGGCTTGCAAGATCTGCTTCTACAGCACACGTAGCTGCAGGCTGCCCATATTCAGCAGTTAAATGCTATTAGTTGAGAAATGGTTACTAGGAATATGTCTGTTGAATGCAGGGGTTAGAGCAATACAGATATACAAAGCTGATAGCAAACCCCAGCTGTGGGGAAATGAGGAAGTTTTATGCAAACCTTAGGTCTCCGCAGCTACCTTTGCCCCCAGGAATATGTCAGGGTAATTTTGAGGGATTTCTTTAATGTTGCTGTGTCCTGGCTGTTTCCCTCCTGCTGGCTCTGCCTTTCCTTCAGTGTGGATGTGAGGAAGCAAATCAATGCTCATCTTGGTGAAGGCAGATGAAGCAAAGGTCACCTCTTTCCCAAGTCCATTATCTGTCTAAAGCAGTGTTGCTGTCTCCTGCCCATGTTGACTTCCATGAGGGTTGTTGGATATTGAGTGCTCCTGAAGAGCAAGACGTGTTACTGAGGTGCCAAAATAGGGAGGCAGATTTTGAATATTTTCCCTTTTGAGTATCACGGAGCTGGTATAAGATGGATGATACAAACAAATTTCAGTCCTGAAATTGTTCAGGAGTTGTCCCCTTGAAAATTTGCAAGTAATTGTTTCTGCCTTTTTTTTTGAGTGAGAGAATAGGAGATACTGAATGACAGGGGATTTGGTTCAACTGTCAGCTCAATTTCTGACCTGCAGATTGAGTTACTGGTATGAGGGATAGCAATTCTCCTGTGAAATGCCCATTAGAATGAATGTTCACAAGCAGCAGGATAGCAGGGAGCACGGTTTTGTCTGGAATTTGGATAGTGCTCAATATGTGCAACATTGGATCATCCTTCTCTGCAAGACTCTGATTCCTGGTTCTCAGGACAGGTGTTTGCCAGATTTGTTGTGTGATGTGCACCACAGGGAGCAGTGAATCTCCCTGCCTTTATGTGACTTTCTTTTCCAGAGCAATCACCAGGAAAAGACTGAAGGAGCAGCATTATGCTGCTGCCCTCCAAAGCAACAGGATGTGTTTCACTGATCTTGCTAGTATGTAAGGGTCTGAGTTTCTGCAAAGTCATTTTATGTTATCTTTGAAAATAATTCATCTTATCGATTCATATTGAAAGAGGATAAATAATCACAGAAGGTCACAGAAGGTCCCTCCTCTGCTCCTGATGATTAAGGTCTACACCTAGTCACTTTTGGAAAGCTATGGGAATGTGCTATTCAGTTGTTGCATCAGATTTCTGGTGTAGAAGTGCCTGGTGAGGTGCATGGTTTGGGACAGATGTAATTGTGGCTACTGTAAAGGTCAGAAGTTGAGATCTAGCTTCTGCTTTAGGTCTCAACATTAAACGGATCAGAAAAGTCTGTGGTGCTCTTTTGCTTTGCATGCTCCAGGCAGATGCAGTATGTGCAGTGAGCTTTGAGGTACCAGCCACCTCTGCATTGCAAACACTGCCAGGTGGGCACTTCCTGCTGCCAGGTCAGACCTGACACCACTGCTTCGCTTCAGTACCAGCCAGATGCTGTGGGACGGCAAGTACTTCTGTCTGTAAGCTGGGTCACATGAAAAAAAGCACTTGAATAGCAGCAGCATGGCATGGTTTGGATGTATCTGTGAGTGAGATTGCTTGGATAGGTCCTCTCTTAGGAAAGATGTTCTGTGGTCAGCTGCTACAGTTGGTCCTGCTTGCCCTTGGCAGCCTGTGCTGTAAACATGGCAGCTCTGTGGATGTTTTTTGAATTCTATCCCTGATGTCAGTTGTGTATGTACCTTAAAAGGTAACAAGATCTATTCCTGCACCCTCAGTGGGTGAAGCATATCATGCCCTTCCTGCCTGGACACAGCCTGTGTTGATGCAAATGATACTCCTGCACTTCAGGATTTGCAGCCCCAGCACGTGCTGCCTGTAAGCGTGTTCCTGCAGCACAGTCATCCCTCACTGCACAGAGAATCTCAGATATCTTTTTGGATGGCTGGGGAAGACTACAGAAGTATAATAGTTTGTTCTGACAGCAAATGCAAGATATAAAAAGCTTTTGCAGGATGACTCAGGAACAAGAGCTACAGCATGCTTAGTAAGAATTCTGAAGTTCCTGTAACTGAGTTGTTTTTTTTCTATTTTATTACTTACTAAAGCTAAGGTTGACCCATTAGCCTGCATTATGGCTAAGGAAACAGCCACAGAATTACACAGCAACACAGTTTATGTTGTCTTGAAGCTAAGCCCAAGCAGAAGTTGACAATACAATCTGAGTGAATGGTGACTATATAATAGGAAGAAATAACCTGAGAACTTCTGCTTCCACAGCTCTAGGTTGGTTCCCAGGGATGAAAATGAGCAGTACATCTCAGCTTTCCCATCTTTTGGGTATAGAAACTCTAGGTGAAAACAAAATGTCCACAAAAATTGAGAAAGTCTTTCAAGCAAAGTTCTTAGATAATTCACAGCTAGACTTGTGCCACTGATTAATTTATCAGGATTTGCTTAGCTGATCTGAAAATTCAGATGAAAAAGGTCTAGATTTTGAGTTAAGGAGGCAGGATAAAAAAAACCAAACTGCAGAACTGAAACCACTTCAGGTCAAACAAAAGATGTTGTCTAACCCAGATGTTGTACTTTCTTTGAGCTTCAGATTGCTCCAAAAACATAGTGAAGTCATCTTAAAAAAATACCGACAGGACTCATTTAGAAAATCTGTGTTTTGGTGTCCCCTCCCCTTTGTGATGTATGTTTTTCAGCTGAAACAATTTGCTAGAATCAGTGTACCTCCAGCCAGCCAAACACTGCTGCTTTTCTTTTCCTTCAACAAAAGGATTTTGCCCAGTTCCCTCTCCCAGTCCCTTCCCTGGGCGGTGGCAGAGATCCACTCCATGACAGGCTGACACTGGGCAGCTCTGAGAAGAGCACTTTGCTGTCCTGGTAGGGAGAGTTGAATGATCCCACTGGACTGAGACATGTAAATGAAGGCTGGGGAACTGGTCAGATACAGAGGTATGACCCCCAAAATGGCTGATTTGGGCACTGCTGAACAGGGTGGCTGGTGATCACTGCTGTGGAGCCACTGCAGCAACAGGAGGTCTGGCTTACAGGAGCTGCTCATGGAACAAAAAGTTCCCTCTTTCCCTGGCGTGGATTGAGATATGGCCGGGAGGTGAGCTATTGACCCAGCACAGGATGTCTGTGGGATGGGAGGAAGATATTTTTGGACAAGAACTTTGAGAAATTCTGCAAGAAGTTCTGCAAACAACTGTGTTTAATGTTGGTTTCTGCTCAGATGTGGATGCTCATGGTTTGCAAAGTTTGTTCAGGAAGAGTTCAGTTGTGCAAGTCCATCATGATGGACACTGGAGGCATCTTCCTCCTCTACATAAAAAATTTGGACAGGGCAAAGAGCTGCCTGATGCCAGTGGGAGTGAACTCTGAGCACTGGCTGGCCTCAGTCTATCATGGGTTCAATAATAATAAATGTATTTTATGCTCCCAGTAATAACCCAGTTAAAGGCACTTTGAAAGGAGATAGTGCTTGATCTTTTTGCTGAAATGTTATCCAAAGTACAGAAACGAAGAGGAGAGAGAAAAGAATAAATTATTTGGAGCTCACATCATTAATAATACTTGGACAGAGCAAACAGACCTTGATTCAATAGGTTCTGGCTCTCCTTTATACCACTTCTGGGAGGATTAGAGAAGAGCAACTAAGAAATCATGTGCACACAAACTTTTTGAGTTCTTTTTCTTTCCTTATGTGGCCACAGGAGTATCTATGATATAAAACATTTGTTAAAAGCCTGTGAAGTTATTAGGACCCCTGTGGCTAGAATGACTATTGCAGAAAGGTGCTTGCAGCATTGAGAGATTCCCCTCATTTGTCAGGTCTCAACCTGGAGACACTTTATGCATTACTCACAGGGCTTAAAACTTCTAAAATGGTCAAGTGCAACAGAATGAATACGGTTTATTAAAATAATAACATTGAGGTAGTACTGCAGTGTGAGAAATTAATATATAAGGAGAAGTATGGAATTAGGCTTGTGTAAGAAATCATAGTAGTCATTGCTTAAAATCTTGGAGTAAGAAATGGGTTGAGAAGGATCTCAAAGGCAATGGGGTATTCAAAGTAACCTTTAAGACACATTTATACTATACCTGTAAGAATGGAGTGAACTATAATTTAGATGCATAATTTCTGGTTTTGACTAGAATCATGAGCTCTGATCTCTGAGCTGATCAAACCTGTATTTTCCCCTCTAAAGGTTGGTATGACTTGTGGTCAGACTTGTGTCAACTGTTGGCTTCCTTGGTAAAGCTTATAGTTAGAGAAAGCCTAGTTACTTCTGACACACACAAAATCCCCACAAATCAACAAGGGAAAAAGGACCAAGGAACAGCAGAGAAGGTGAAAACAATAAGGTGGTGGAATTGGGTAGCATGAGTGTTGTATGAAATGGAGGACAGTGATGAGTAAAGGGTTATTTGTTAAGTTTTCTCTTTCATTAAAAAATAAGTAAATCAAGACCATAAAAAATAAGGCTTTTGGTTGGGTTAGCAGTATCTGCAAGCTTCAGAAATCTAGAATCTAGCAGGAGACTCCAGAGAAGACATACTCCTTGCTTTTCTTGGAATGGAGTGGGAGATGGAAGATGAGAGAGAAATCCATACAGTGGGATAGGAAAAAAAGCAACCCTCCATGTGGAAGAGCCATGCTGGGAAAAATATGAACAGCTCATGAGGATGTTGCTGTTATTTGTTCCAGTACTTAATATTCTAGACAAAGATGACTGTTCTCCGTCTTTCTTTGTGTGACCTTATTGTGCATTTGGATATATTTGCTGGTGACCTGGAGTTTTGGATGGGCATTGGCTGGAAAATTTTTCCTTTCAGAGACTGTTTTCCTGTTTCATAATAGAAGAAATTTAACTCTTCTAAGAAAGGACAACTGGGGCCTTATTTCTGTGACAATGCCAATAATAATAGTTACTGTTTTTCTTGTCCAAACATTCTTTCAACACAAATGACATTTTGTACAAAATATATTTTTTTCCAAAAATATTGAAATTCTTTTCTAAATGTAGTGGGAGTTTTGACATTGATTTAATGATTGTGGTATCAGGCCCTTGAGCATAAAAGGCAGTATGTTCTCCTTTGGTCCTTCTATTAATCTTCTTGCTCTTGTTATCTTAATTTCAGTGAACCTTTTCTGTACAAAGATGAAGTTGCTGTCCTGTCCTAAGAAGCTCTGGTGGCCCTTGCTCATTTGTTACTCATGAGCATGACTGCAGTCACATTTTTGACACATACATATAAGTAGTTGAAGCAAATTCTTCTCTCCTGGTGGCAAATAGAGACAATTATACAACCTCTAACAGAAACGGGTGAGGAAGTGGCAGATGTCAGGTTACTCTTCATATCATAAACAATTCTGTCTAAGGTTGTTTGCATTTCTGTTTATATTTAAATTGGTGAGATAAAGCTGTACCACATACCCAAATTCTCATATTCTGGTTGCCAATATCACATTTCCCTCCTGGTGTTGGCAGCAAGAGGGCCAGAACCTGGTGCTGCTTGCTGGGCTACATGCTAGGAGGTCTGTCCTGTTGAGGAGACAGTGGTATTGGTTCTCTTTGGTGGAGATCTTCTGCCCTTTGCTGTGGCATTGACAAATGGAAGGGCAATGTCTGGAGCTATTGCCTGAGCCTGTGCTGTGGGTGGTGGCACCCTATATCCCTGAAACTCTGGTCTTTCAACCAGGAGAAGCTACTTGAACTAATTCCAGCTCCTTCCCTCCATGTGCACTTGGGTGTATTTCTAAAAGAAACAAGGCCATGGAGGGAGGTTTTCCCTTGTTATTTAGGGAGGACATAGGGGCCTCTGGGCTCTTAAGTTATGGGGTGCATGGAAGAGCTACACCTGCTCTGTTGTGTGGGCATGGCCTCTGGGAACAGTTTAGGCTCATAGGAGAGGGAGGATAGGAAGGAGAACAAGAGGACTGGAGATGCAAAAGCATTTTTATTATCTTGCCTAAAGAACAAATCTGTAAGCTTCTGCAGGATCTAGGGAAGATGGGGCTGAAAAAAATATGTATTTAAAACAGCACGTTAGTGGGCAGTTTACTGCTTAAATTCCATCATCATTGTGGCCTGATAGGGCTTCAGTCCTATACTGTGGTTGAAATGACCTGGCATGTCTTCTATTCATATCGATTCCCCTCTGCAGAGACACGTGGTTCGTATGTCTGATGGGCTAATATAGCACAAGGTCTGTTGCTGTCCAGTACAGAGCAGCTGGGAGATTAAAAAGAGTCATATAAATACGTCCAAAAAAGATGTCGATAAATTAGTTTTCCTATCTGGTAACTAGCAAAGAGTGGCATGTCCTGCAGCCATCCAGGTGCTGGCTGAACCTGCAACTCTTGCACGCTCAAGCCGGTCTGCTACAAAGGGAGTGAGTGCCAGGACTGGGGACCATCCTCAGAGAGGCCCTGGCCTTTCCCAGGAATTCCTTCTCTGGTGCATCACAGCCAGTTCCAAGTGCTGCAGTAAGACAGAGTCATGCCTCAGACCTTTCCAGTTCTTATAGGAAACAGCTAGTACCATGAACCGCATCCATAAGTTGTCAGAGCTGGCTAAACTCCCCTTGTAGTTGAAACTGCAAGCTGAACAGCTGAAACCTTGCATCAGACCTGGAAAAAAACTTCCATTTCATACCCATCACCATCCTCAGTACGGATAGCAGGGATAACTCTTCAGCTGGCAGCATTGGCCATGAGGTTTAACAGAATGCAGCTTATTCTTCCATGACTCTCAGTCCTGGAGTGCTGACAGCAAGAGACTAGAAGTGGGCCAAGGAAATTGATGCTGGATATGAGTCAGGTACAAGGCTGAATTCTGCTTGGATTGAATATTATTGAAATACCACAGGTGGTTTCTGTTAGGATTTGGCCTCATGTGGCAAGACTGAAGTCAGGTCAGCTGTTCAGTGAGATCCAGAGTTGAATTCTCATGAGTATGGTGAGTTGAGTGAGATTTCAGTCACACCTGAAGTAAAAAATAGTCCTTTTCCTGTTTAGGTGTGAACTCTGGACCAGAAATCACAGGGGATGGTGTGAAGTGTACATAGACATAAGAGTGGGCTTGGATGTACACACACTTTAGTTTTCTTTAGCTTAAAGAGGATTTATACCAATAAGCTGTAGCACAGGTCTGACATTGGGTCCTGTGACTGGAGGTTGACCCTTTACCCTCTCACTCCAAGAGTCGTTGTTTTATCAACTTCCAGTTGGTTGCAAAGGAACCTCAAGGTGTATTTTAAGAAAAGCTGTGAGAGTTTTTGAGATGGAGTGAGAAACCACAGCAGCTCATCAGGTCGTAAGTCATGTCCATGAATATGTTGAGGCTGAGCCACATGGGAGCCCACTGGAGATGGGTGCTGAGATGCCTTTCATGCGGCTGGCACTGCTTTATCCCATGCTGTTTGGACCTTGCATTGCCCGTGGCTGTTCTGAAAATGTGAAAGACCCACCAATGTTGAGAGAGAGACTTCTAAGGGATCCAGTTTGCTACATGTTAGTAGGGTTATCTTCTGCTAACCTGGTTTGGTTAGAAATGCTCTGGAGAAGTGCCAGAGACTGGAGCAAGATGGAATTGCAACCATCGTCAGGTATGAGCAGAATATAGTCATGCTCCTGTACTCCAGACATTATACCACAAAGCAAGGATGATTTTTGTGCTCTTCGAGACAGGGGGTGTAAAAGGAGAAAAGCATGTTTGTACTGGGTCAAGCTGATCAGGCAGGAGCCCAGAGAAACCTCTTGGTGTGAGATGGGGACTAGAGGTGACATCACCAAACGTTGATGCCATAAGACTCTGGAGAGTGAGTCATGTCATGCTTGCTTCTTGTTTGCCACTAAATAACATTGCTCCTTTTCCCCTATTTTATCATTATAGAAAATACATTGCCCGGCACTTCCCTCTAATATTTTTCACTAATACTTTTGAGGTGCTAAAGGGACAGTAAGAGTTGGAATTGATAACCTTTTCTGTAGATTTATATATTTGAATGGCACCACTTGGTTGTTTCCTAGCCCAGATTCTGAGCACAGAATCACACAGACTGTAAAATACAACTGATAAAGCTCTCCAGGGAGAAAGCAGGAATTGCCAAATGTTCTATGGCAAAGGTGGGTACACTGAACTTAAAGATAGAGGAAATGAAACATTTCCTTGTCTATTTGGACCCCAGAGGAGTCTGCAATGGTTGCAGGGGCCAAGAGGTAGCACCAACCACATCCTTGATTTTCTAGGCTCAGTATTAGTAGCCACTGACTGTTGTCTAAGCTTCATCTCTGCTAAGTTATTGGCCGACTCAGTCACTGGTGATTTGATCCAGTATGGCAATTAATTAGCTGATTTACTATCTCATTTGCATTTCTCTCTATGATTTAATAATTCTATCATTCTCAATTAGTTTGACAGAAAAAGTGACAGTTATTTCAAGGAGAAGCTGGCTGGCTAATTAATTTCTAATCAGAGCAGCATAGGGGGCTGGTGTGTTGTTCTATTTTTTGGTTTTGTTTTGTGTTTCAGCAGTGCCAGTCACAAAGGTACAGAGATTGAGCTATTTGACTGTTTCTAAAAGGAGACTTTTCTGCTTCACGCTAGTTTGATTTTAAATATTCAGCCTGCCCTCTTACCCCTCCTCCCCATGCACAGAGGATTTGGAGGAGTCTGAATCTCAGTGTCTGGATTTTGCTGTCCTTAGCCAGTAAAATAATTGAATATGGCTTCCAAAAATACACAAAGTGTGCAAGAGCTGTTTTTTACCAAAAGGCTGCTTTTTTGCAGAGTCATTTTTCGCTTATAACTGTGCCCTAGCAAAGGCTGAGGGAACTGTAAGATGGGTTTGTGGAGCCAGAGAGGTGGGTTGATATGGTGTTTTTTTTTTCCTTTTTTTAAACCCCTGAAATTTTACCTGTATTTCTGAGATTGAATCATAAACAAAAGCAGTTTATACCAAACAAAACAAAAGCGCAAATCCTTATCCTCCAGCTCTGGGTTTACCCAGGTATGCAGCAAGATGGTTTTATCACTGAAGCATCCTTTGTATTAGAAAGCCTTGTTTACACGAGCTTAAGCCCCCAGCTGACGGATAGAGCTGTTTCAATTTCCTTCAGTCATTCCCACTATGGATTGTATATTCAAGGGAAAATCCTCACCGCAATACTGGACATGCCACACTCTTTGCAGACTGACATTTATTAGCTAATACAAAGTTGCAAATGATGTACCAACACAGCTAAACAAAAGAGCCCAGTGTTGAGCCTAAATCAAGGTCCTAAATCATAAGTCGTGGTGTGACAAACTGCACGATGTTTGCCAGTACTTTTAAAATGGGGCTTTCTTGCCAGGCTGAGAATCCGTAGAGCCCAGCCAAAGAAAACAATGGGAGGGAGCCAGGGTTCTCCCAAGCCTTGGCATGAAATCCACAATAGTAGCTTTGGCTGAGGTCCATGGACTCGAGCACATGCTCCATAAGGTCACTTCAGAACACCATAATTACTTGGTATTTACTTCAGTGCATTTTGCAGACAAAAATAATCATAATTAAAAAAAAGTGCCACCAGCACAGCTTAGGGACTCTGTTACAATCCCAGACCTTTGCAGTCTTGGAAGGCCCTGTGTGTAATACTGCAGGATGGAGGGGAAGCGAGGTGCAAACGGGTGAAGAATAGCAGTGATAAGTCATACGGCACGCCTGGGGAGTGAGAGTGGAATTTATGTCCTGGCCAGTCCTCCAACTCATCAACAGTGTTTGTCACTGCTATTCAGTGGCTGTTTACTGACCCTTAGGGGTTGAATTTGGGGGTCACTGCTGAGTTCATCTAAGGCAAGTGTTTGCTGCTTTAAGCAGCCTCTTCTCTGCATCCTCTCCTTGCTGGCAGTCCTGCCTGAGAAGCTGAGATCTGAGCTGATTATTTGGACTGGAAAACAGCCACAAATCCAAAGTCTGGTTCTGAATAACTTGGAATGGGACAGAGGACTGAAAAGCAAAGTTTATTCTGAAATTCAGAACCTGGATTGGATGATGCAAAGAAACCTCTGATCCAAATATGTCTGGTCCTGAAGCTCATAGCTCAGGATGTTTGCTAGTGGGACTCTATATTTCTTACCCTTAGAAATATTCCTTCCAGGGTAGGTGAAGGAGTGGGGCTGAAGGGCCTTGTCCTGCCCCTGCCCAGGGCTGTCTCTGCTTTTGAGTGTGGAGTCTTCACAACCCAGCCTCAACTCACTAACACTCAGATTTTACTATTTACATTTTAAAAAAGAAAACACATTTGATTATTCAGCATTCTTCTTTTACATTTTTATTGCCATTTGCAGAACTCATCTGAAGGCAAGAGGAAACCTTTCTGCTTGTCATATTTAATACTTTAGCACTTCATAGTGTTTTTAGACAAAAATGTCCAACATGTACATGTGTTTTGGCAGCTCTGCTTGTGGCCTCTGTCCTGTCTCTGGCCTTGAGAAGCAAAAGAATGAAAGGAAAAAAACCCAACCCTGAAGCTGGGTCAGTTTGGTTCTCTTTATTTTTGTTGATAGCTCCATTTGGGATAGACAGAGGAGAAGTAGGGAAACACACATGCCCCAAGCATATGTCCTTGAAAAACAATGTCACATCTTAATTTTCTTAGGCTGGCAATGCATGCATTCCACGCTCTCTGTGATGTAGAACTAATGAAGACAGAAGTGCAAGAGAACCTATAATCAACTCCAGTACATACCAGGCATAGCACACCCATCTGAAATCCCATGGTGCTGGAAGAAAAATCCAGGCCATGCAGCCACGACAGTCCTGTATTTCTGGCTGGTGATTTTTTAGGCAGGGTTCTGCATGCACAGAAAACCAAACCCAAGCAAAAATGCTTCCTGGCATCGCCTTGTGTCAAATACTTGTACCCAGTGGTATTCGGAGGGAGGCTCAAATGCGCAGAAGTTGCGGTTGTTAGAAAAGACTTAAAGGCATTAATTGAACATTTTCTGCTGGTTGTTCAGGATCTGTTTCCCTGTGTTTTAATCCTCTGTGTACATCCCAGGAGCTTTGTGCATGTAAACTGTGTATTGTTGATACCATGGTGATGATTAGTAACTCTAAAAGAGACCAGCCCTTTTGGCTGGGAGGCTCTGTGAGCCCTGTCTCCCTGGTGCCAGGGCTCTCCTATCTGCCTGTTCTCACCTGTTTTATTTTGGTTTAGGGCAAAATTTCCTCCTGGGAGAAGAGGTTTGAGGGTTCTTTTTTCTTTTTACACAGTTCTGTGCTCAACAGTGATTTGCACAATGAGATCCTGGTATCTGAGGGTGGTTCCTGTGGTAGTGCCTGTAGCAGCAGGAGTAGAAATAATAACAATACTAACTTAAACCAACAGCTGGTGGGAGAAGAAGCAGAAATGTGATTTGACTTTCCAGGTGTCATGTAACAACTCAGTGTCAGAGCCTGGAAAATAAACCCCCTGTGTATCTTGTCTGTCAGTCCAGTGCTCTGGGCTGGAGAAGACAGTACTAGCTGGTGAGGTCTCCTGATCTGTGTTGAATGTACGCTCTGTGCAGAGTCAGGGAGAAAGAAATTAATTATACAGGTTGTTCTTCTTAACTGGATTTCAATTTTTTTAAACCCCAAACATAAAATTCTGTTAACCTTCAATCCTGTTAAATCTAACCCTGTAAATCTTGTTATCTTCTACCCCATACTATTGTAACCTAGCCAGTGTTTTAGCTGCCTTGTGCTTTAAGAAAATGGATAATTGTGGAGGCATTAGCCCAGGAGGGGCTAATTTTTTTTTTTTATTTCCTATGAATTTTGTTTCAATTTCCAGGTCCCCATTGTTTTCAGAGATCTCTTGAAAGTCACTTGCCTTCTGTTCACACATCACAGGAATCTCAGCTTGCCTGACCAGTGTTAGATAAATGCACAGAAGTTTGGAGGTGCCCCAAATTTTTTAGCTCGTGATTTTTATCATGATTTTTTTTAACCTTAGTGATCTGCAAATGCCACCCATCGCATATGACTGGTTGTTGCCAGGCCACTTCCAGGCATCTGGGACCTACTCTGGGTTTCTTTGCCGTCGAACGGTTCAGTCTTCACTTGGAATTATTTTGTCCTTGTGCACAGTGATCCCCAACCCTCCTCTCAAAAATGCACAATTGTGAGCCCTTCCTCTAAAGGCTTCAGTCATTCATGGTACAAGTGAAATGCCCACCTTGTATCAGCTCCTCTACTTGTGCTACACCTGTGTTGGTGGGCTGCTGGGTTCCTGCTCCCTTCCTCCCAAGCATGCTTGGTGAGCTCCTGCAGAGAGGAATGTGTTTTCATCTTCCCACTGTCTTGGTCTTGAAGGGAGTTGCTCTGGGGACTATCTCAGCATTGTGGTGTTATTTTGCAAGAGTATTAAAGTCAACATGTTTGATGTTAGATTTGCCAGGGCCAGGATCATATTAATTAATAATGTATCAAGCTGGGGGAGAACATCCACAGTCTCCAGATGTTTACCTATCACTGACCCATTCAGTAACCCGTGTTTACACAGGGAAAAGCATGGAAGTGGTTAATCTGAGATGGTTGGGCAGATATCTCTCTGCCTGTCAGCTTTACATCCCTCCCAGATGTGACACCTGATAGGGAAGGCACTGGTGGGAACTGACAAAAGGACATAGAGGAGACAGATAAGGAATAGCATGAAATTGTCTTTTGCTTCCCTGTGAGTGCAAGGGAAGAAACCAGCAGGTGTTTTCAAGAGGCAAATATCTTGAATTGAACACTAGAAATCCAATTCTCATCTCTCAAGATAGTCTTCTTAAGCCTCTTGTGAACCTAATTTCTTGGCTCTGGCCGGCAACTCAGTATGGTTGTTGAGTACATTCAGATATCTGCACATCTGTAAATAATGAACGATAGCAATTACATGTTCTTTCTGAAAGACAAAGCAGTACATTGAATACTGTTGGCAGGGAGCAAAGCCCAGGAGAACCAAGCTTAGGGCTGCTGATTTGAACCGTCCCCTCTATTAAAGGAGCACAGTTATCACAGTGGACTTGTCTGAAACCCAGTGCTTCCAGCCCTCCTGGTTCCTTTCACCTCTCTTGTGGCTCTTACGCAGGCAAAGTGAGGGCTGAATAATTTTGGAAGCAGCTGGCTTTCCATTCTCTCCTTTCCTCTTCTGGCTTTCTTTTCAGCAGTTTTTTCTTTAAGAAACACATGCAGCAGCTTGGATCCACAGACCTGTGGAATGCAGCTGGGGAAACTGAGGCATGGGGGAAGGTATGATACTGGAAGTGGCCCAGTGTGAGAGTGGGCAGCGGAAGGAGGGAAGAAAGCCAGTCACTCCTGATTCCTTGTCCTGTGCTCTGATGTTAAAGATGGAGCTGTCTCATTTCTGGCAAAACAAAGAAATCCTTGCATGTGTCACCCCTGGCACATCTCATCCTCATTGTCAGCTTGTGAAGACCCACAGATAGCCCTGTGCAGTGGCTGGCAGAGTCTGGCTTACCTGCTGCACATTTGGATCCTCTGTGCTTGCCCATTCCAGGACCTCTTTGTACTGTACATTTAAACCCAACAGTGGGGAGTAAGCCTGTTTTGGGGCAGTGAGTTCATTCATGAAGCCATGCCAAAGTTTAATGAGCAATAAGAAAGGTGAAGGAACATTCAACATGCTTATTTGTCACTGCTGCTGCTCCCAGGGGTGTCCTTTAACCCTCTGAGTTCAAGAGCGTATTATGCAAGTTTTGTTTTTGTGCTTAGTGGAGTGTGTAATTGTCCCGTTGGTGACTTGAACTCTGAATGTTCAAAGACCACTGGGAGAGCAGAAGGGCTGGAATGGGAAACCCAAACAGGTAACTGACCTATTTAGGCAAGGTTCATATTGATTTCACTTTCTGTTTGGTTTGCATAACTACTGCTAATATGGACAACTCTTCCTTTGCAACAAACTCCAGAACAGCTGGCAGAAGGTTGTCTGTGTTATGTGGTGGAGTCTTCTAGACACTAAGCCTGACACACTTTGAGTTGGGTTCCAGCCACAATAGGCTAAAAAGGGAAAATAACTGGTTCTTTTATCTCCAGATGGAATAAAGTTCTCTGGTTCCTCATTCAATATTCTGGAATATGAAGCGACAACTTCAGAAAAGTTTGCTTGGGACTCTCTAAAGGGATAAAACGAAAGGAGAGCTGTTATCAATATACTTAGATGTATATGAAAATCATGGTGAGACTTCTTGTCACATACTGCTCTTCCCCTGCCCTCTCCACCAGCAGCAGAGAGCAGGCCCATGTCGCAGCTGGATGCAGGAGGTTAATTCTGCAGTTCCTCTGATGGTTACACAGGCTCTTGGGTGGCAGCAGTGTCAGCCATGGAGACAAAATGTGCAGGAGAGAGACAGGCCTTCTCTATGCATCTGAACCCCTACAAATGCGGACCATACAAAAATGGCAGGTTTGGGGAAGAAGGCAGAGGGACAGCTTGGAGATTTGGCCCTGGACCAGGAACAGTGCTCAAAGTAGGGTGGAAGCTCCCTGTTAGAGACAGCTGCAGCTGTGGTTAAGGTGGTTCTTGAGGGCAGTCTTTGTTAAGGCAATTCAAAAAGAACCATGTAAACTTACACCTGCAAGAAGTGCATTCGTGTGGGTCTGAGCCAAACCACGTGGAAGTCAGGAGGAATCTTTCCACTGACTTCAATGGGCTTTGAGTCCAGGACCCAGGTGATTGGTTTGAAGTGACACGTCGACTGTTTTAGTCTGACAGTTTTTTCCTTTCTGTGTTTTCCAAAAACACCAGTAGGAGAAGAACAAGTCAAAACTTCATCTGTTTTGCTAAAGAAGAACTGAAGGTTGCATTATTCACTAGTAACCCAGGGCGGTCTGTATGGATTGCAGGCTGCATGGCTGTGAAACTGAGAGGTCTTTTTTTCTTTAAATGAGATAAGTAATCTAAGCTATTTACAGTCTTGCTCTACAGATTGAACCAACGGAATGGAAAGACCTCTGGAAACATTAACAAATGTGGTGTTTACTTGCTGTAGAGCGTTACTGATTGCAGGAGGTGGACGAGATAATTTTTTTCTAAATTTGTAGAAACAGCTAACAAATTCTTCAGTGATCTGTGAAACAGGACACTTGCCAGAAGTAGTCTAACACAATGGCTGGCAGTGTAGGGCTCACTGTGTATTTCAGCTCTGTTTCCTTAAAATTCCCTTTATCTTGACTTCTTCACCCCTATGTGGTATGGGCTCTCCTGCTGCCATCAGTGATATGGGCCAGCGGAAGCCTCCAACTCTATAATTAAGGCATGAAGCATAATTTTTTTTCTCTACTGCCTAAAAGTTTCAGAGGGGTTTCATTGCTGTCTCGTGGGGTTGCTGTTCTAAGGGATTTTACAGTTGAAGAGCTGGAGATGAGTTGGCATACAAACTTTCCTCTTGCTGTACAAGGAATGTGTAAGAAAGCACTGTCTGATGCATCTCTAGAGACATCATGCAAGAGCTTAACTTAGCCCTCTTTTTTTAATAGAAACTTGGATCCCAAGCACTACTCTTGTGTAATGACAGGCAAAAGGAAAAACTAACAGGCTTGCTTTCTTTCAAAATCTTCAGTAGGCTTTAAAAGAGAGGCTTTGCTAACAGCACCATGTATAAGGGCAAAGAAATGACCGAAATGCTGATGAAAAACATTCTAAATGCAGTGAGAGGATTGTGATAGATGAGTAAGTTTGGACTGGCAGCCTTTCTGAGCAGTGAGTGAATCTCTGTTTTCCTGTGTCCAATTATTGGGAATGCCTTTCTCAAAGTCCTGATGATCTGAATAACTAGTGGTCACCCTTGAATCTTGAGGGAGCTGCAACCCCTCTCTTTTTTTCCTCCCTTCTAACTCTGCTTCAGCTAATGTGCATCTACCTGCATGCAGACATGGTGTTGGTGCCCCAGTGTAGGGATTCTGGGAGCAGGGTACAGCAGTGATATTCTCCTTACACAATGGCAGGCCTCAAAACTTCCCTGCTCATCCTACTCCCAGTTAAAGACTGGTTTTTAGAGCCTGTAGCTACCTCTCATGATTTTAGCTAAATCACGATCATTCAACATACAGTTTACTCTTGCACAATGCTTTGCAACTCCATCTGCAAGAATTTGTCTCTAATGTATTTTGCCCTCTGATTAAAGCTTCTGCTAACAGCACGCTTGGCTAGGGACACACCAGCTCACAAAGCAGGGTATATGATGGCAAAAGAAGTGTGTTGTGCTCTGAAAGAGTTATTTTTACTGCTTGTATTTCCAATCACAGAGCTGGACTTTGGCTTGCTACTTCACTGATTCCAAAACCATAATTACTGGCTGCAGCCTCTGCTGTGAAACACTTTATTAAGTCTTTAGAGTCATTAAGGATTTTCAGGAAATTTATGGGAGCTCAGGTCATGTTGCCTGTTTGTTTATGTAGCCCAGGATCTGCCAAAAGTGTGGCCTGTAGAGTTTCTGTAGTGAAGCCTGAGCTTACCCACATCTGCTTAAGAGACTGATGGAAACTGCCTGGCTCATCTTACACTGTCCTGTCTTGCATGAGCTGTCATGGGCAGTGGGATGCAGCCTGTACCAAGGAGCAGAGTTAAGAGTTAATTCTAACAACATTAAGTGAAGCCATTGGACTCATAGTCAACTTCTTGCTTGACACAGTGACCTCGAGAGCTGCCAAAGTCTGGACACTGGGGCTACAAGCTCAGGTAAAGCTGCCACTGGCTGCAGTGACGGTGAAGACTGAGCTCAGAATGAGTAAGAAACCTGGGAATTGGTCCCAAGTGTTTTAAGGGACTGTTGTTTCCTCCCAGCTTGGATCTAAAGGAGCCAAGGTGAGTTTGGAGCCTGCATATTTAGCACAATGGCTCAGGTGCACAATTCATGATCCTGAGTCTCATAAAGTCTCATAATTTAATTCATCTGAGCCTCTTTTTTTTTAAGACAATTTACACTTTGGGCTTTGCAAATGTCCTGTCATGTCACAAACGTGGCATCAAACATGACTTGCCCAGTTGTCACACAGACATGTCTGCCATGCTGAGCCAGCTTAGCAATGGGAGGCAAACTGGCAAATACCTATTGTACCATGATAATGTTGTGTAGTGTTTGGGAGTATGTTTGCAGTCCAGTTGTAAGGTATGTGTTGTTACAGACCTCAGAACTAGTTTTTTACTCTGCTGTTAGAGATCTGCATTGTTAAGGTTGGAACTGGGAGTCCAAACTGGCAGCATTCAATGTAAAATAATTGTCTTGGTCTCTACAGCATTCTTTTTTTTTTTTCTTTACAGGATTAAAAGTACTTGTAAAAAAGAAGGCCAGTTACAATTACAGTCTCTCTATAATCATGTGTAGCACAGTCTAAAGATAACTTTACAGCAACCAGCTCACTTCTGACAGCAGTCCAGCATGGTCTATACTAATGTCAAAGTGGGGGCTGATGGCTGTCCCTGCAGGAAAGGGTCACCCCATTCTTGTGGAACAGAGAAGCCCAGTGTGTCTGCAGGCAAGTCAGACCAACGTGTCTGCATCTCTGCTGCTGTGTGGCTTGGAGGCCAGACTGCACTGGTTATCTTTGGGTGCTTCCTGGGATTTGCCCAGCTGGTCCCCTGGGAGGGAGCTATGGGTCTGTCCTCTGCTTTGAAGTGCCCTTAGCAGCCAGGATGTCTGCTGTAGGCAGGCTCTCCAGCTGACTTGGAGTTGATAACCTCTGTCTGTCCCATCTGAACTTGCAGGGGACAGCACGTGTACTCAGTGGTCTGGGGTCTTTCCCAGGGCCTCTTGGGTTTGCCTGCCAGAAGGTCGACAGCCTAAGCTCAGCTGGAAAGGGAAATGCCAGTGTGTGCCTCTGGATCTCGGGACTGCCTCAAGGTGCTCCGGAGACTCCAAAGGTAAGTGCAAGATTGGCACTTGTCCAATAATATAGGCTCAGTTTCCAATATCCTTGTGTTAATGATAATTATAGTTAGCTATGGCCCTGAGCCAATAAAGCTTTCCTTCCTCATTTGTCTTTACAGACCAATAGGTGTGTGATGTAGGCTAGTAATGGTACTAATTATTATCCATGAATTTCAAGGACATAAAAGCCTGTGCCAGCACAGTATTAGATAGCTCCTGACTCTCAGACCTTTAACAGGCCACTAGTTTCTCTTTCTCACCAGTGTTAATCGGAACAGCTTTGCTGACACAATGGAAGTGTCTGCAGAAGCAAAGGCAGCTCTGCCTTGGCAACGTGCCTCCAAGAGCTCCAGGCAGGGGAGGATGAGATATACCATACGCCTCCATTTCCTGATTTGCAGTATATCAAGATATAGACAGATCCGTATTTTTTGATGTGAAAGCAGAATGAAAAACTAGGTTAAATCAGTCTTGAGGGATATTAAGCCAGTTCTCAGGAAGCCTATGCAATTATTATGCCTCATCCCAGCCTCCTTGATTGGGAACATGCCTTTAAGAACATGAT
The DNA here is from genome assembly GCF_020740795.1 of Apus apus. NCBI lineage: Eukaryota > Metazoa > Chordata > Aves > Apodiformes > Apodidae > Apus > Apus apus. The sequence goes on along the minus strand of NC_067294.1, from coordinate 10,005,175 downwards.
CAGCCCCAGGAGATCTCCCCCGTAGCCTGGGAATTCCACCCTGTCTGCTGACGAGGAGGGAAGCTGGGCCACAGAAACTCTCCATTCAGAAGGGAAAGCTTTTATTCCTTTTTTTTCCTTTCTCTCTTTTTTTTTTTTTTTTGGCAGATTATAAATGTGCACGTTGGATTCTTTTGTCAAGCAAATCTAATGGGACTGGCCTGAGCTGAATGGCTGGTCTGTGTGATGCTCAGACTTGGTTTCTTTTCAGGTGCTCGTTGCTTATTTCCACAAGAGGATGATTAGCATCTGCCTTTGGGCTTAAAGCAGCTGTGGGCACTGCACTGTGTTCCTGGCTGGAGGGTGCCTGTGGGAGATGTAATTTGCCATGTGAGACTAGCTGGGTTTTGGGTCTGAAGCGGTGCCTCTTCAGCCCTTGTGCTATCACAAGGGTGTGAAAATACTTTGGTGCCAGTAGTGAGGACTTCTTGCTCTTTTAAAAGGTGGGAAATGACTTCAAGGTTTGGATTTCATGCATATTCTATTCCTCATTTCCCTGCAAAGAACTGGGCTCCCAGTTCAGCTGGGATGAACTGGTTGTGTGAAGGATGAAGGGAATAAAAAAGTTAACCAAATTTTAAGGAGTATCTGTATTCTCAAGGCTAACGTGCTTGTGATTTCCTTTGCTTTCTCATGAAACTCCTGAGCTACCTCGTTCCAGGCTAGCTGGGAATCAGCTTCTTAAATCTCACTTTGTTTTCCAATGGCATTTAGAGAACAGGTTCCCAGATAGAGCATTTTATTGGTTTGATATTCTGATAAAATCCACCCAGGTCTGAAATTCCAAGTGGAGAAAAATGTCTCCAGCCACTACTACTGAAAGAATGTGAAACCTTCAGTCTGGCAACTGCTGGAGTGGGCTTCCCTCCTGTTACCCCCACAGCCTCCAGCCCCAGGGAAACGTGTACACAGACACACACACAGCCTGTTCTGTTGGGAAATTTACAGTTTGACTTTGAAAGTGACCATCCATTATGGTTCAGTGCAGCTGTTCACATTAAGACAGCTTTAAACTTTTCCAGAAATTGCAGGCACACATCTGTGGATGTCTCTCCCTCCACCCCTTGCTCAATCCCTTGGGGCCAGAGTAAAGTGCTGCCACCCTCTCCACATTTGGAGCCATGAGGGAAAAGCTGGTGGCTTTGTGCACATCCCACCCTTTGCCATTGGCCACTTCATCTTGTGCCTGTTCTCTGAGTGTAACATCACACACTCACATCTCCATACCCTGCTTGCTGAACAAGGCAGAGATCTGCCCCTCATTATGAACCTCTTGTGCATTTTATGATGTTTAACTTTGAAATAACATTTTCCCCCAGCTCTGCTCTCATTTCATATTGGAGCCTGGATCAGCTATTGTATAAGATGCTGAGAGGGCATCAACTTTTAGTTCATACTACAAAATCCCAGCTCAGGATCTGTCTTCCTCCATATACCCAGTGCAAAGCTATCTATGCACACAAGGACATGCAGACAGGTCTATGTGATTGCATCCCTTGTTGCTCTGCTCACCTTCCTTTCATCATCACTGCATTAAGTTAAAAATCATCCAAGCCTTTTTTGATATGGCCTGGGTGCCTAATTAATGGGGTGGTACAAACATTCAAAGAGGGTATGTTAGCATCTCTGTTCTCCAGGAATAATCTCATGACTCTGTAGTTTTTTCTCCACCCCGTAACTGTAGGAGGAAGGGGGAGTCCTGAACGCTCAGCTGGCTGAATAGTGTTTTCCTTCCCACACAATTATTTTGTCAAAACCAAGTTATTGACACAGCAGTGAATTCCCAGGCTGACAGGGCACCCTCAGAGTGCAGGACTGTGGCAGGCAGATCTGGGCAGCAGGAGATTGCTTTTAACCTGTGGGCAACCCTCTCTCCTTAGCCAGGGCAGGAGGGCATGTGTGTGAATTCAGAGATAAGGCTCTGGAAGGCATCTGATGTCAGTAATTACACTGGCACATCTCCCGTGTCTAAGGAAAGAAACCTGTGTGGGGACATGAATGGCCAGAGGCCGTTTGTGTTGCTGTGGCTTTTGGGAGACAGAGCACAGGCACAGCAAGTGTCCCTCTCCATAGAGCAGAAGGCTTGGGTGGCTTCAACTGAGATGCACAGCCCATGGGAGGAGCCCTGAAGCTGTGGTCACCTTCACCCATCAGGCAGCCCAAGGTCAGCTGCAGTCCCTGCAGAGAGCTGAGCCTCTGATGGCTGGGGAGGTGGCACTGGTGAGAGAGGGTGATAAGGGCAGGGTTACTGCAGTCTGTTGAGAGCAGTTGGGATCCCAGAGTGGGAGAAAACTGGACACCACACATCCAAGGACTGTACTTTCAGATGTAAAGCAATCCAGTCATTTCCAGCCAGCGGCTTTTCCCCAGCTGTTCCTTTCCGATAGAGCATTACAATTGGTAATTGATACTCTCAGATGTCTTTGCACAATCCCCAGAGAAGAATGGTCAGGGCAATATATTTTTTTTTTTCCAACTTACTGGAAAATTGAGCCCCAGCTGGGGCTAATAAGTGCTTTCATTAAAATACTGATCTTAATCCAAAGCTGAGAATAATGTCTGCTCTGTGCTGCAGCTCTCTCCTCAGCTCTGACACGGGCCATGCTTTTTGACAAGAAATGAAAGGAGGATAAATAGACACTTCTCACCCCAACACCATAATAACACCAACGTTAGGTCCCAGTGAGGTCAATGTTTTTTTGATTGCACCAGAGGGATGTGTCCTTGTTTTCCCAGGCAACAAGCTGTTTCCAGTGATGGAGATGGGATACAGGGCCAGCATATGCTTCCATCTTCCTCCTGAATCCATGCTACTCCACTGCCCACAGGTGGTCTTTTCAGGAAGAAAATGGGGAGAAAGTGCTTGTCCAGGAGCTGTGTGCATGCCAAGATGCATATGTTGGACCACGTGAGGCAGAGGCAGAACCCTTCCATGATTTCAACACAAGGGTTCATTTTGTTCTCCCACCACTTAATTTACTTCTGGCCAAGGCAAAGAGATTATTACTAATATTTGCTCATCTAGAGCTCCTCACATGAAGAGGTGATTTGCAAACCACATCTTGAAAGGTTGAGGGAATTTTTCCTCATTCTCAAGTTACCTTCATGCAAAGAAAGAGGCAGGATCTCCCCTCTGTTTTAGGAACAGGGCCTGTGATTGCTGGGTAGAGTTCAGTCAGCAAAAGTGAATGACAAAAGCACAGCTTCATGTTTTTGGATACTGTCTTGTTCCCAAGATTGGATACGAGTTTTATTTTGTTTAAGAGCAGAAGGATAAGGCATGTATTGCTAAGCATTCATGGTGTTTGGCAAACCATTGAGTATAACATAAGACACAACTTCTCTTGGTCACTTCTTTACTCACATTCATCCTGTTACCTCTCTGTTACACCTTTGATTGTGCTGTCTCTCCTCACATCTTTTCCACTTGTTCTGCACTGGGCCACAGACAGGGATGTTCTGTGAGAAGTCTCAGATGTCATGGAAGAGAGAGTCTCAAGATGTTTTGCAAATAAGACTAACTGGAAATCCCAGAGGAGTTTTCTGCACATGTGTCAGGTTTAAAACCAACACTGGTGGCTCATTTGAGGATGAACTGCTGTGACTCACAGCTGGAGCAGGAACACATATCTTAGTGCTCCTGTGAGGAATGCTCCAGACATGCATAGAAGTATGGTTAGATGAAGTCCTGATAGCTGAGGTGCATTATGAGCTGAACTATTGGGTGCTTCCCTGAAGTGATCTCTTTTTTTTTTTTTTTTTCACCTGGTCTCTCCCTGTGTCCAGCCTTACAGATGCAGTTTTGCTTGCAGGGGGAAAAGGGCATTTTAGGCAGCAGAGTTGGAAAGCAAAGTGCACAGCAATAGAGAATGCATCAGATACCTCTGAAAACCTGATCATTTGCTCTCTGAGGAGTCATACAGCTCTAGGGAAGACTTTCAACTCCTTTAATGAATGGCTGATGCATGTGTTTGTTTTTTTTTCTTTTCCCTACTCTATCTCGAATGCCCTCTTTGAACATCAGCACCACTTTTTCCCACTCACTAGCCAATAAAAGAAAAGGGGCAAGCTTTGATAGTTTCACTGACATCAGATTATTTCTCCCACATTATATTTACACATTATTTCTTAAAACTGCCCTTCACTTTCTTGACATCATTCCTAACTAGTGCTCAGTGCAGGTAGAGGTTTCAGCATCTGGGTGTCACCTATCTGTGAAGCAGCTAACACCCCAAATTCATACCTGATAGAATGGGTCTCAGCAGCACTGGTTGCACCTTGTACTATGAAGGACCAGCTCTGTTTGTCCTGCTCACTTCACTGCAGTGGGTCACCTGGTCTCACTGCAGGCTGGAGATCCTTTTTTGAAATCCTCTTGCTTTGTGAAGTTCTATTGAGTCTTAAATGGAAGGATGTGACATTGTTGTGTGCTGATTTTGGCTTCCCTCTGTGGAGCTGCCAACACTATTTTAGCACCAAACCCTCACAAATCCACTGGATTTTGACCTACACTGGCTGTTCTCAGGTAAGTGAGATAAAGGTCAGGCCTGTTTGACAATAATAGAACTGTAGTTAAAACTAAAGCCTTAGGGACATTCCATATGATTTTATGAGAACAAGTGGAAAATAACAGATTTTGCAGTAAACTTAACACACTACACTGCTTAATCAAAGCTAAAGTGAAGAGCTAGACTCAGATCACAACTGGAAGTTACTTTCTTGAACTACACTCTGGGACAGACTGTGTGAGCCCCAGAGTGCTGCTGCTCCTGCTCCCAGGACTTCCCCATGCTCCAGCCATGGCATCCAGGTCATAACAGCCCTCTAGCTCACACCATTCTACCCAGATACTCATCTGACTACTTAAAAGTATGTCTGCATGTTTGCCTGTGCCCATAGCATCACCTTGCACTTAGTCTGTAGGGTCTTCAGAACAGGAACTGCCTCCTTAGATCTTTTGGGTTTTTTGTTGTTTTTTTTTTAATGGAGCACCTGATAATTCTAAACCTGCTCTGCAATGCTGCAACACCACTCTGCTCTTGCCTGAGTCCTTTCGGGGAGGGGGGGGAGCAGAGGATGTCTCCTATTACCATTACAGGCAAACCTGCAGTGAGTACAGGCAGCACAGCTCTGTCCTGCTGCCAGCTGAAATCTGTTCAGCTTCCCAACCAGTCGGAGGAGGACAAGCCATTCATTTAGATCCCACGTAACCCTTTATAAACCAGGAAGCTGAGAATAGCTGAGAGAGGGGTTGGCAGACTCCCCTGTGGGTTAAGAAGGAGCTATTTGTTCTCATAATTACTTGTCTAGGAGAGGGGTCTGTTTGACAGTGCTTTCCTGCAAAGCATCATGTTTGCCCTGAAGCCAAATAAAACCTTGGTGCAAACTTCTGCCCAAAGAGAAGAAAAGGCAACTCAGAGGGAGTTTATGTGAATAAAAAGGCTGTAGCTGTTTGAAAGCATCTCTTGTGCATCAAGCGAGTGTGGTCCCTAATATCTCAGATGCCCCAAAGGCTCTTTAATATCCAGGAATAGGCACAAATGTGGGCTGATTTCCCTTCCCCTTCACTGAAGGTTTTTAACTCTGTGTATGTCAGATCCCTCTCCCACCTTGCTACTCTGCCCACCCTGGGGCATGTATTTTGAGAGCTGCTAGTGCTGAAAACCTGTGTATTCCTTTCCCTGGGCAAAACCAGCCAGGAGCTGCCCTCTGGGGTAGCTGGAGGGATCAGGTGCTCTCTGCTTCTTGTTTCCCACAAATACAAGGTTTGTTATTTTATTGACTTTACCATCATCTCCAGTAACAAATGCACCTAATTAATGGGTAGAAGTATTACTGCCCTCTGTGGAATATGGTCCAAACGTCTCAGCTGTGTCCTGCAAGCTTGGTGGTGCTGCAGGTGGAGGGAGATGAACCCTGCAGTGAGTGGGGCAGTTGTGTGTTTTTGGAACAGGCAGACCCAAGTTCTTGGTGAGCAACTGCTGTAAAATTCAAACTGGCTGTGGTGTCCTGGTCCTGGGTAAGAGTGGAGATGCAGCTGGAAATGCAGGAAGGAAAACAGCATCCAGGCCTCTCTGAAGTTATACAGGCTCTTGGGGGAATCACAAACTGCAGGTTTGCTTTTTGTTGGAAAATTCTGTACCTGTGACTTGAAGTCATATTGGGAACAGGTGCAGGGAAACAGCAGTTAGTGGCTGAAGTAAAGCCCCTCAACACTGAGAGGTGACTTTTGTAGTTTTTAAACCTCTTGGTTTCCCTGATATTTTCTATGAAAGATGAGTTTCTTTCTTCCTTGGTGCAAATGCCTGAACTGGGGCTAGCAGAGCACGTGTGCCTCGGGACTGCAGCTGCCCTCCTGCACGGCAGCTCTTCCAAGCCTGCAGTGCCTTGGAGACCTGGAAGGGAAAGATGCCTGGTGACCTGATAGTTGTCTCAAGTTGATATAACTACTGCTTTCCTTGGCTTCTGTGAAATGCTTGGTGGAAAAATAATGATTGGGCCAAATCCTGTTGTTTTACATCAAGGTAATCAAAGTGGTCACTTCACTGGCTGCTTTAGAATAGGCTGTTTCCATTCTGAATAAGCCAGGTTGACCTCCAGTTTCTTTCCTCTTTGAAGAGCAAGTGTATTGGTGGCTGAATGTCCAGATAAAACACCTTCAAATTAAGCTGGGCGTAGACAATCTGAAGACATTTGGCCATGTGAGACTTCATCATGTGCCAAAGTCAAAGCAACTCTAGCAATTCATTGTGGCCTTTAGAGGAAGGACAATGTAAATGAAATAAAATTATGGATCTCCAATTCATAGCAAAATTTTGAGGACCTCTAAAGGATGGTTCAAGTTATCATTTCAAAGTTTGTAGTAGCATTTTGACCACTGACTGTTGTACAAAGCAGATAAAATTATCTCTCAATATTTTTTACTGTTTCTGCAATCTTTTAATCAGCTTTTCTGTTTAGATTTGTGAGGTTTTGTCAATGGTAAGTTGTAAACTATTGTCATGTCTGAAAAGCTCTAATTCCCTTACAAATAAGTATTTGGCCTTTCCTCCAGGAAAGGGTATGATGTCTCCTGCTGAAGGCACCTTTCTTGTGCATAAATGAATAGGTTGCCATACTGGTTTGATTACAGGATTACACTTTTGCACACTGATATTAAGATTTTTGTGCCTCCAATTCCTTCTCTGTGTATTAGTTCTTCCTGCTGCAGATGGACAGAGGTGGATGGTGTGTGGTGTAGATGCTCATAATGTGCTTTAGGATTCATTGATGGGTCGTTCCTTCCAAGATGGAAGTAGTCCTTGGCACATCTTGAGTTATCCTCCTTCATAAGAGGAGGATCTACTTTTTCTTACCTTGATATACAGCTCTAAAGAGGTGGGTTTACACCGTCCTCTGCCTCTTGCTAGAGATCTGTAATTTATTCCATTTACACTACCTAGGCAAAAAGAAATACTAGAATTGGTCTTGAATATTATGTTAAAGGCTTTCCAGTATAACTGACCCTAGTTTTTTCTAGTCTGTAAAAGGCCACTTCTTGCATGGAACAGCCCTTTTTTGAGTGACATCTACATGCTTTGAAACCCACAGTTAATCAGTTTCAGAAGCTGCATCTGGATAGCACCCCAGCTTTTCAGAGCTAAGGTGTGCTTAGATCACTGGTATGGCTTCAGGTCTTCATGCAACTGAAAACCTTCAAGGAGACACTTTTTTCATCCCAGTCAATGCTATGAATAGGATCAGTCTATACTGATGGAATCTGGCCTTTTGTCAAGATTAATATAACAAAGGCAGTTGGAAGATTTTGGAGATTTTCCATTGTGCTGGAAGCAGATGGAGGTTTGCTCCAGTGAGGAGACAGTACAGGGTGAAGAGGTGGGGCGGGTGGTTCATCAGCAAGTTGCTGCACTCATTTGTAGAAAAGTTATTTTTAAGAAGTTCACCTTTGGTTTCCTTGTCTTTCATGGGGACTGGTCCTTACAACACTCTACTGCTTTTCATGGCTGTGGTCAGATATCCAGCAGTGATGAGCTGGTTTTCTGTGTTTACTTTATTTGTCATGTTGAGCTTGGCAGTGTTGAGTGCTGTGATTGCCTGAGCAGCAGAGCTGGCAGCAGAAATGTCCAGACAGCCCATGAACAGCAGCTTAATGCATGTGCAGGTACGGTATGTATTTATATCTGAATGCACAGTCTGTGCGGGTGCACGTGTGTTCCTGGGAAAGTTTTTGAATGAGTGGCTAATGCATCTCAGTTACACCCCAGTCTGGAGCAACAGCCTTGCTGAGGAATTGAAAATCTGTAAAGAATCCACTGAAGTTAAAAACACCATTTGGTTTCCTTCGCCTGAGGGACACTCATCAATATCTCCTTCTGTTAATATCGGAGGGTTGAAGCCTTGGCACTGCTCTCAGCCACCAGGTGCAGGCAGAGTTCAGATGCAGGCAGAGGTTTTTGTGAAAGGAGATTTCATTGCTGTGGGGTTGAAGCTCCAGCTTTGCCTGACACTGCATGTTTCTTAAAAGCAGTGAAAAAGAGATTGGTGTGCAAACTGCTGGCTTTTTCCCTTTGTATGTGTCCTGTGAAAGAACTGGCCTCTTTATCTGCATCAAGATGGATTTCCTTCCAATTCACTCTGTACTTGGGATCACGTGAAATATTGAGTTCCTTGAAGTGAGAGACTGGTGCTTTGGTGTTTATATTGCACCTCTGGGTAGTGCATGGGGCTTTGTTAGCTGCAGGGATCACGGTGTTGGAGGACCTGAGAAACAGGGAGAAGAGGTTTCTGAGACAATCCTCATTGGTTCACACACAGTGTGGGAGGATTGGTGCAAGCTCAGCCTCCAGCTTTGCCCGAGTCCTGTTTCTTTCTCTAGCATATCTCTAATAATGAATCCCATTTTCTTTCTTGGTCTGACAAAGGACACTCCCTCCCAGAGCCAGCAGTAGAGCAGATTTCTTCAGAGACCTGCTGTGCTGCTCAACCCTGCCTCTTAAAAATGTAAGCCACTTACTCAAGGTTATGCAGCAACTCTTTGGCTTCACACTAAGTGACTGAAATGCCCTGGATTGCCTGGTGGTTGTATTCCCATCTCCCCAGTGAGGAATTTCCTCTGGTGCTTCTCAGTTCATTAGCGTGGTGCTGTCTGACACCACCAGCCTCCCCCAGCTGCCTCCAGCCTGTGCTGCTGCAGATGGGAACACCTGGCCCGGGCAAACCCCCTGCTCCTCGGGGGCTTCACAGCCCAACTGTGGACATCTGCTCTGAGCTGAGAGTTGGCACCAGAGGGGTTTTGGCCTTGGAAGGAATATATTTACTTTGTACAGCTTTTCTGTAAAGAAGCTTCGAATGGAGAAGCCAAACAATCTGTTTAGTCTAGTAACAGCAGAGCATGCCAGTGCTTCTGGAAGAGCCCCCCCTCCGGTGCAGCTGATTGCTTGTATAATACTTTCCTATAGGAGGGAAAAAATATAATTTCTTCCTCTCTCTTTTTCATCTTTGCCCTGGGCACTAGAGCACTGTCATTTTTTCTGGCTTGGCAAAGTATCTTGCAGGTCAGTGTGGTAGGGGAGAGCAAAACCTTTTGGTTCTGAAGAAACAAAGATATTTTCATGTAGTTGTGGAGAAAGCTCTCTCTTCAGGATAATTTCCATTCTTCTCAACAGGATTTGCTGCAAAAAAATCTCTCATCATTACTGCCTTTTGCCAGTCATGGCTAAACTCAATTGAAAACTGCTGCAGACTTTGCTTTTGCTTGAGTGACTTCCAGCCAAATAATTCTGATAGCAGAGCAAAGGCTGACTTGTTGGGATTAAGTGTGAGGATGAAAAGCGTTTGTATGCTCTTTTAATACAGGAAAACATTGCTGTAGCTGTTGTGTGCAGGAGCCTCATAATAGGAACATGCCTGTGTTAGGATGCTGGAGCCAAATCAGGTTTGTGTGAGATGCCTCAGCAGGATGGGGAACCAGACCAAAGACACTCCATGGAATTGGAGCTTCCATGCTCTCTCATGAGCCCAGAGCAGATCTCCCAGGATTCATATATGAAGTCCCAGTCTCATCTTCCCTATCCTAAAGAAGCCACTGATCACTGAGGGAGCTGCTGGGCTGTGCTGCAGCAGAGCAAAAGGGACATAGAGAAAGGGGTCTGAGCTGGGAAGAGGGACTTGGAGAACAGAAGATCCTTAAATGGGGGAACATCGGGTTAGAGGGAGAGATCCTCAGGAGAGGGGGGAGGGTGGAAAGAGAGGGTGGTTACTTTAAATCACGTTTTGCAAAGCACCTGTGTGACAAGCTTCAATTATCCCATAGCTGTGAGAAAGACTTGTCATCTCAGAGATTTCACAAGGCTGGTGTCCTGGGAAGGGACAAGCCTTGGCCCTGGAGACAAGCATAAAAGCAGGGTACTGGTGTCCTGCCAGGATGAGCGTGTGCCCTGAGGACAGGGTGCTTGGCCAGGCCCCACGGGGTGCCTTGAGGCTGGCTGTGTTAGGGTTCCCTTGATTCAGAAAGCTCGGAGCACACGTGCCTGGCTTGGAAACCTGGCTCTGCCAGCTGGTGAGTGTCCAAGAGAGGCTGTGACCCACCTAAGGCTCCAACACCTTATTTAATCCCACTAGATGCTGTGTGAAGGTTTATCCTCTGCAGAGGAGTGCAGTTGTGAGGGCAGGAAGAGCTTTGCACCAGGCAGCACAGTGCTGGCTCCAGGGGGGTGGCACAGGGGAGGATGTGGCTGGTGTCTGTGAGATGGGGCCAGGCAGGGCAGCCCCAGGGCTGGGCTGGCCCTGCGGGGAGCGTGCAGCGCCTGCCCGCGTTCGGTTTGGCTCTGCACGGAGCTGACGTCTCCTGGTTTATGTGACATTGTGCACTATGTGATAATTATAAAAACGTGAAAACAGGACTCAAAGTACCAAGCAGGCAGCACGAAGCATCTAGTGGTCCCATGTGTGTTTTCCTGCTTCTCCTCAGAGTATAACTGCCTCCTGCTTAGTGTAAGTTTCTCATTACTTTGTAGGCGTTCTTCCTTGTAGAGCCCTTAAAGCAGGATTAACTGGCAATGGGTGGCACAGTTCCCTTAGTACATAGTGATCTAGCTCTGCATTCAAATGGACACAGGGCTATTGCTGTTGCTTCTGATTCTCTGCCAAGTGCCAAAGGGGGGGTTGATGTGAGCCAGTGTAAATGCTTGGTCCATCTTGGAATGGATGTAATAGGCTAAACTGTGGTTTGTCATTTGTTCCTCCCTACTATCTATACAATGCCAGGTCCCCTCTGAGCCTCCTCCTTGGGGAAATAGTTAATTTTCTCTTACTGGGTGGCATCAGTTTGGCATTTTGCACAGGTTTCCTCTCTTTTTACCTGCAACTTCCAAAGCCATCATTGAGTGAGAAGTGGCTTGGGAATCCAGTTGCAATGTGCTGCATGGCAGGATGAATATTTTTGTGGTCCCAGCAGACAATGGGATGTGCTGGTGTCTCACCAAGGCAGAGAGGAAGCAGCAGCTGACTGTAATATCCCTCAGACATGTCCCCAGTGTTCTGTGGTCTCCCCCTCCTGCCACTTGAGTGCTTTCAGTGTCAGGATGATGCTGGGCTCTTGCTCCCTATATGTTGCTCCATGGGCTTATCAAAGCTTAGGCATGAGGCTTGCACTCTCCTTTCTTCTACCTACTTTTTGATCTGGGGGTAAGAAGAACATAGGGGGAAGATGAGTCTGCTCCAGGGCGTGCAAAGTTTTGGGTCATCAGTCTTCTTACTAATGAAATGTGGTGACTCTAAAATTTCCAGAAGCATTGGCAACCATTGGTCAGGGCTGCAGCACAGAATAGTCTGGTTTGCTTGGGAAGCACAAATGACAGGTTTCAAGACAGCTGAAGGAAAGACATACATCTGCAAATGTGCTGTTCTGTCCTGAAAGGAGTGCTGTTCTTGGCAAAAAGGGTTAATGTTGTAAATGTATCTTTGTGTATGGGCCTTACATACATACATGAAGGTCTGCTCCTGCTTATTCCAAGGCATATCTAAATGGATGTTTCTGGACTAACCTGAAGGGATTATCAGAGGACAAAGGAAGTGTATATGAGACAGAAATATTCTGGGAAGCCACCCAAACAAGTAAGAAAAAAGATCAAGTGAAATTCATCAGATGGCTGTTTCTGGTCTCTGCTGCTTCATCCTGCAGGTATGCAAGCTTCTAGTCATGGGAGAAATGCAGTGCTAGTTTTAAGATTGTCTTTTGTTTCCCCATCAATTTCTACACTGGCCTATCAGCCTCTGTGTTACCATCACCACTTCTAACCTTTAAATTTGCAATCACAGTCACAGGCTATTTCTAGGGTAAGAAAAAGGGTGGGGAGCATCCTTTATCAGATTTAAGCTAATAGAATATATTGGTGCTTGTACTGTGGGTTATCTAATGAGGAATATGCCCTGACTACCTGGTTTCTTGGATTGGAATGGGAGAAGGGAAAGCTGAGAGGGAAGCGAGTGTGGTTACTGCTAACAAGGTCTCCTTTTGCTGCAGCTGGAGGATCTTGTTACAGAGAAAACATCCCTGGCTGTGCTGGGGGTTGTGTTACGGACATGGGGAACCCCTTTCTGAGCTGGGTCCAATTTCTGTTGGCACAAGTTCTCAGTTGTCCCAGATAAACCTTCATCATTAATTATGCTGGCACCACGCAGAGCCTCAGGACACAGCCGCTGAAAGGGCTCCTGAGCCTGCTGAGTGCCCAACTGCAAGGTGGGGTTTTGCCTGCCTGCCAGCATCCCACGTTTAACAGAGCAAGAAAGCACTTGGTTTTACCTCTCTCTTGGCTGGAATGGACAGTTGTGCTGTGGCTGTTTTATAGCTCAGAAACAGAGATCCTTAGGTTGCACCCAGCTCCCAGGTTGCTCCAACCATTTCAGGCCAATGTGTTTCTGAGATACGGCCTGGAGAGAAGAGCTCTCCTGAAGACTACGAGAAAGCATGGCCAACTGTGCCCCATCCCTTCACTGTGTCCATCCCATCACTCTCTCCTGGTTCCCTAATTCTGGACAGAACCATGGCAGAGATTCATGACAAAACCATCAAGGAGGTTCAATTATTCCATTTCAAGCATTAAGATCAAAATGGGCACAAATAATTGTCTTGAATGCCAGCCTGTGATACTCCTGACCAAGGACTGTGACTGGGGATTGTTGAGCAATTGAGAGAAGGAGGAGTTCTCAAGGGGTCACAAGCCTTTGTACAGGCTTGTGGCCATTCAGAGCTGCTGAGCAGCAGCCACCTCTGCCTCCTGAGAACCAAGTGCTAACCTGCTTCTTTCCAAGGCTGACCAACACCCCCCCTTATGTTTTTATTCAAAAGCAGCAGAGACAAGGAGAGGAGGATGGCAGATATTCATGGCTGCTGTTGTTCAGGCTCTGAAGATCTTCTCCTGCTCTTTACTTCTATTGTCCACAGTTCCCACACTCTGTGGACTCTTTCTTTCATGTAGAACATGCCACTTCCATCCTAAGTCCTGAATCCCATCCTGAAGGCAAACAGCTTTTCCATAGGCAAAGCTACATAAAGAGGTTTTGGATGGGAGGAGTGGTCTTTGAGCGTTGCAATTGAGTTTCTCTTAAAAACTGGAAAAAAATTGCCCTTAATTCTGAATCCCACTTTGTATCGTTAGGTTTATGTCCAAGACAGGCACCGTTTGCCTTTGCAGAGGAGGATTCCAGGTACAGATCTATTCAGTTCAGTAAATATACTCCCTGATTTTTTAACATTCCTGAAATACAAGCAATACATCATTGTCAGGAGACAGTGATTCTCTTTAGTTCTGTGGGTAGACTCTGATTACCTGAAAGGCTTTTTTTGGAAGAAATTATTTGAGGGAAGGAGAAAAAGCATTATAAAGGATTATAAAGCAAGTACGATCTTCCTACCCACTGGTGTAGGAACATATGTCATATGTGTGAAAACAAATGAGAACTTAACAAGAGGACGGTATAAAGACTTGAGAAGCTTTGGTTGTTACACAACTGTAAGTCCCAAGACCTCCATATATATTCTAGAGCATAATATATTTCCTTATTCTTTCAAAAAATAAGCAAGGTCTCCTTTTTTAACATCCCATCCAGAGGTAATCCAGTGCTGCCTTGCAATTTGAATCTGCAGTTTATATGTTATCTGGTCTTAAATAGTTGTCTGTTGCACAATTTTAAATTGAGGGAAAGAGAATTAAAATGCTGAGTTTTGGGGTTGTGGTTTGTCTTTATTTTTGTAAATATTGTTCCCTGGCACTGTGCTCAGTCTTTGCACTTCCTGATTTGCTGCCACCCTTGAGGCACATGAATTCCAAGAAGTAGGGTATTAGGGCTTTGTGATGGGTAAAACGTGGTCTTATCTTATTCCTTACAGAAAAGACAGTCCTGAGACTGCTGTCCAAACCTACTGAGATGAGTTCAAGTGATAAAAAATGAAGCAGTGTATGGATGGGGTGTAATTATGCACTTGCACACCATCCCACTGAAGGGATGTAGCAATGCTGTCGTGACAGCACACGGGGAAGGGATTTGATATGAGATGAATGATGAGAACTTTTTGAAAAAAAACAACCTAAAAGCTGTGCTAGAGGTGGTGGGTCTGTGATAAGGACCTGTGTGCAGTGAAGCTGCTGAAAGTGATAGTTTCATAGCAGTGCCAGAGCCGATAGTGAGCAGGGTTTGCAGCACGTCTCTGCTTGCCTCTGGGTGAAATGCTTCAGCCAGGTGCAAGGCCTGATGAGGTCTCACTTCCAGAGACAGCTGAGTGTGGTCGCTGAAGTTGTCATTAGCTGGGGACCTGCAGACAGCAGGTCGGGCAGCAGATTTCTGAGCCATCACTGGAGCTGCTGATGCCAAGCACAGGGAGTGTGACACAGTGGCACAAGACACTTTAAGGTGTTGCAACTCAAGTTATGTTTATCCTCTTAGAAAAATTTCCAGCCCACCAGGAGTCATTTCTGACTAACAAGCACCCCTTAATCCGTCTTAATCTCTTCTATAATTTTATGCTTATCTAGCTTCAACCAAATAAAATCTTCAGTTGCTTAAGTAACAATTGATGAAGCTTCCCATCTCTGCTTGGAAATAAATATTGTAATCTCCCTTTCTAAACAAGCAAAGTGTCCCTTGATGAGATAAATAATTTCTCAAGTGAGA
Source organism: Apus apus (assembly GCF_020740795.1). Lineage (NCBI taxonomy): Eukaryota > Metazoa > Chordata > Aves > Apodiformes > Apodidae > Apus > Apus apus. The sequence continues at coordinate 9,989,965 of NC_067294.1, read as the reverse complement.
GCATAGTAGTACTGATAACAGATGCACTGCTCATGCAGTGACCCAACTAATAGACACCAGCACTTTGCCTCCATAAAGCCCCTGGTGAGGACAGACACCAGCACTACCCCACTGAGCTCATGCTGATGGGCTGGTTGAAGGGCAGGGAAATGCACATGGGCCAAGTGTGGAAGGGGATGAACCATCCCTGATGGCGTAAATGTGAGCAGTTCTTGTGCATTCCTGGTGGTGTGTTGGGAAATGCTTGTAAAAACCAAATACTCCAGAGATGCTGCTGAGTACGGACTGTAATATCTGCAGAATCTGGCATTGTCAGCAAGCTATAAAACATCCCTGCTAGTTTGCTAGCAGCTGCTCCCACTTTAAAATTTGCCAAAGGTACACAAACCTCAGGGCTGGCTGCGTGGCACCTTGTGCTGCTGCTCACTTGAGCTCTGGTGGTTCAAAGCAGACAGTGGAATGGCAAAGCTGGGACGCTCTGTTCAAAGACTCTGCTCAGGGACTTTTCCAAGCATCTCTCTTTTTCCTCATCAGCTAATCACGATGTAACCACTTTCTCTTGGCATTGGGAAAGCACAGCATGCATTCTTCATCTGATGCTCTGGAGCGCTCCTGAAATGAGGCATGTGCCCTGCTTTGGTGGGAATAGACGGTGTTACCAGAGCTGGGCTGAGCTTGCAGGGGTTTCCAGAGAAGCTGTGTTTGTTTCTCACCCACTATGAAAACTGTCAATAAAAGTTGCAAGAGAAGTCCCTTGTATTGTGTGTTCTGAACACCACAGAGCCGCAGTCTTGGAAGGAAACGGGTGAAGCCAGCTGTGCTCTGCGGGCTGTCACCAAGAAGATCTGAGCACTGCATGGCAGCAGCATCTGTGTGGAGCATAGGAGCTATCACAGATAATCATCAGAAGATTTGCTATTCCCAAATCCTAGACTCAGTGGTGTTAAAGATAGCTGAGCTTTTAGAGATGTAAGTTTGCACATTGTTTGCCTTGATTACACAGCAGAACAATTAGCATTGGTTGGGTGAGAAAGCGATAGGTTTGGAAGCTGCCAGGAGGCAGCACCTGATCCAAAATCTTTCTCCTGGTTTTATCAGCTGATTCTCTAGGCAATAAAGCTGCTTGTGTACAGCTGAGGGAGGAACTCAGCTTTGTTGTACAAGTCTTTTCTGGTGTGGTGGTTTCCTTTCTGCAGCACAGGAAGGTTGGTGGATGAAATGAGTATTACATTGATGGGTATGGTTGATAAACTTGTGCTCTGCCCTGCTGACATGAGTGCAGTTTCTGGTCATTGTCCCCCACCCAAAAGGAAGATACTAGGATTGACCTGAAAGATTTTTAGGTTGGTAGAGGATAGTGGAGCTCTGGGTCCCTGCAGCTGGCACATTTCTGCTGGGTTTCACTGCTCTTGGAGAGGGTCCATCTGCTGGTTGGCAGCTTAAGGGGATGATGGGGTCCTCCACCTGGCATGATGTTCCCCAGGTCTTGATTGCATTGCTCCTCTTCCCTCAGAAGCCCCCCAAGCTCTGCTGGTACAGGTGAGCAGCAATGGGGTGGTAGCAGCACTGGCACATGCTGGGGTTTATGTTTCATAGGATTCGGATGGTGCAGCACAGGTGAGATAGATCTTCCTTCGTTTTCTTCCCCACTCTCTCCTTCACTTCAGACATGAATCTGCTCATGCTCTTTGCCAGGCTGCTGTCCATCTTTGACTGATAAAGATGGCATCTCACTTGCTGGAGGACTGTCTTATTGGCTCCTTTTTTTTGAAGTGGGAAAAGGGCTTTTTGACAAAATAAAGTTATTGATTTGTTCCCCTCAATTTGTTTCTTTTAATCAAAGTTCCCCAACTTCAATGAAAGATACAAATACAACTAAGAAATATTTGTTTCTTTGGGAACTTCTCATGGAGAATATGAAAAGTTGGTGTTTGTTTGATTTTTTTTTTCTTTTTTTTTTTCTGCTTAATAGCTTCAAAAATCAAGGCAAATAGTGGGATTTGAGTTGGCAGGTCAGATTTCTCCATATTTCTTTTCTAAAACATTAGATCTAATTTGTTTGCCATCTCTACTAGTGATGCAGAAGAGATGGGCAAACAGCACAATAACCAGATTTCCAGCCAGTACTGAACTGGGGAAGCCACTGTGAAGGGTGATGAGGAAAGAGAAGCAGTAAGGTAAGACTTAAAATCAAACTGTATGAGCAGGAAATATAAAGAGAATTAAAAAAATACTGCAAAAAATACAATTAAAAATAGGGAAAGAATCATCCTAACTTCAAAACTCATGGCTCCAGTAGTCAGGACTACTTAGAAAGCATGTAGAGGAGCAGGAGTGATAGTGTGAACTTGTTCTGCATCTTTTTAGCTGAAGACAGTGCACAAAAGAAAAGTAACTGCAGGCTACACTTGTGGATGACACGGAAGACATGGCTGTGCAGCTCTGCCCATGAGCCTCAGCTGGGAACGTGGCTGCTTTCTAAGCTGCTGCATTCAACATGTGCAGCAGTGTATTGGTCACAGTCTGGACACAGCCCTTGGCTGAAAAAATTGAAAGGAGAGTAGTTAAAGTGGAAGAAGCTGCTTCATGTGAATGTCTGGAAGACCGAAATCTAATACTGGCCTAATCTCTTCCATCCCCGTCACAGTGTCTGGGCTGGCTCTGGCTGCCTTGTGCTGCGCTGGGCAGCCAGCTCGAGGTGTGGCTGGGCTGGGAAAGGGGAAGCATTTTGGGTTGCTCAAATGTGGTGCAGGCCAGAGAGAGGGCAGGAAGGAACCTTGGGAGAATCAGGAGACGTTGTAGAGCAGGGCACCTACTAGTGGCAGAGGAGCATCCACTGCCAGTGGTGAAACGCAACAAAAGTGTCAGCACAGGGAAGACCAAATCTGGTCTGAGGCATTGACTGGGGCTCTTCAGAGCTATAAGGCCAAGAACTGGCCTGATTGTGGGATAAAAGTGGTTACTGGGTAGAGCTGATGCTGCTTTTAGGTTGTCTTTTCCTTTGGCAAATACCAAGTGTGATGTATCTGTTAAGACATCATAGAGTATGATTGCTGGGCTAATAATGTTTAAAAGTTAAGGGCAAAATATAGTCTCAGAGAAAGGTAGAAAAACATGTGAGACACTTTATAAAATGTAATAGCTAGCAGAAATGCTTTCAAGAAAAGAAAAATTTCTCTGGATGTTGAGTCTCAGGAAAAATCTTTTTACTGTGAGAGTGACAGAGCACTGGAACAGGCTGCCCAGGGAGGTTGTGGAGTCTCCTTCACTGGAGACATTCAAAACCCACCTGGATGCATTCTTGTGTGATGTGCTCTGGGTGACCCTGCTCTAGCAGGGGGGGTTGGACTAGATGATCTTTCGAGGTCCCTTCCAACCCCTAAGATTCTATGATTCTATGATTAGCGAGCTGAGCATTTTGCCTTTTTAGTGATGTGAAATTTCCTGGAGATTGCTAGTTTGTGAGTCAAGGCCAAACATCTTCTGCAGATCATCAAACCTGTCAGCCCAGTGCTGCTTTGTGCAGAAGGAACTGGTGACGGGCTGGGAGGTGTGAATGGATGAGTGGAAGATGAGCAGCCTGCTCAGAGGGGGGACTTCAGGAGGGCAGTGACTTCTCAGGCAGATGACATAGTCAAATATGCATGCCATGTGCACTGCAAGGTATGAGTTTAGTCACATTTCAACCCCACGGAGATGAGGGGTGCATCAGTGCTGGTCTTTATGCAGTCACAAAAAATTTTCCTGAGGTGCACAAGCAAGCCATCTTCTGAAAAGGCTCCTTGAGCTGGCACACCAGTGCACCTGGAGCAACAATGAAGGCCCAGCTGGTCAATTATTTTCTTGTATTAATGAAGGAGGTTAATGATTCAGAAGGTACTTTCATTACCTTCCACCATGGGGTGCCTAAAGCCATCCACCAGCTTCCAGATACCCTCTTTCACTCAGAACGTGGTCTAACATCAGGATCTGGGGATCAGCTGTATGCCACTGCTTTGGGATGCTCTTGATGCTCAGAAAATAGAGCAAAGCTGGTGTAAGTCCTCAGATAAGGGCAGAATTATGGAAGTTCTCCCTTGGCTTGGAGAATCTAGTTCTCTTTCTTTTAAAAATACTGTTGGCATGGAGGTTTTGAGATAAAGGACACCTAGGCTTGTCCCCAAGCATGCAGGGTTGCAGTGCATATAGGAGCTAAATTTCAGGGGCGTTGTTAGTCCCTCCACCACTGAGGAGGGGCTGTTTAACCACTGACTTCCAATGATTTACAGAGGGTTAGTTAAATGTCCGTTAAAGTCAAAGGGAGCCTTTTGATGTCAGGAGTCTTCAGTTAAGCCCCCAGCCTGCCCATTCTTGTAGCATCTGGGTGCGTGGCAGAATGATAAAGCAGGCAGTGAAAGTAAGGGAGGGCTGAAAGAAAAAAACGCTTTCACTTGAACAAAAGCCTGGCTGAAAGGTACAGTGTTTCTCAGAGCTCTGAAATGCACAAACTGTTGCTTTCTTTTTTGGCTTTTCAATGTTCCATTTTGTTTTTTAACGGACAGTCTGTTCTCTCTGCTGTTACTACTTTTAAGTACCCCATTGGTTGGGGGTGTTGCAGAAATTACTTCATTAGCATTTATTTAGATGTCTGCCTTAGGAAGCAGCCTTGATTGATGTGCTCATTGTCTGGACTTTCCAAATGACTCTGTGGTTGTACTTATCTCCATTATGCTATTCGGTTTTAAGCAACTGTGATGTTTTTGGGTGTGCATTGGGGCTGTATTTCATCTTCAGAATATTCTTCAAACCTGAATTGTCACAAAGCAGATTTGGGGGGAAGGTTGTTGCTGCTTTCCTGTTTCATATGTTGGAGTAATGGATGCAGAAAGGTTAAAAGTATTACATCAAGTCAAGTGTGGCATCCCAGCTGGAGCTGGCATCAGAGCCAAGGAGATTCTGACTCCATCCTCAGTGTTGGGGCTGTGCTCTTCTTTTCTATACTTCTAGCCTAATGAAGCACAGTTTCTAGATGCCATGTGGACAAACGAGCCAGATCAAACAATTGCTAGCTGACACTCTCACCCACACGATTGCAAAAGCCAAAAAAATTACTTTTCCATCAGCAATATATGAATGTTTGGATTGTCTACATCTACAACCCAGTGACAGCCCCAAGATGTGTCCCTGCACAGTGGACTCCGGGGAAATAGAGTGTGCAATGTTTATCACTTAGGGGCAAGGGCCTGTTCAAGAGTGGCTCCTTGCAGAAGCCAGGCCTATTTTGGCAGCTGCAAAAATTCAGAGGTTTTCACCTCTGAGTTGCTAAATTCTGAAAAGAGCAGTCTTTTTTTTTTCTATGCTGATGTTTCAATAATAGCAGTAATAGCTCTATACCCTGATACCTTTCTTTGTTTTCAGGACCCTTTGTTCATTAAAAATAAGCCCCTGTTTGAAAACAGTAGATGGCAAGAAAATAAACTTGCAAGACTTTTTCCTACACAAGAGGTTCGTTGCCTTTCCTGAAGCCAGAGGAGTTCTGGACTTGGTTTTTTATAGTCAGTGGAGTTAGAAGACACCAGGATAACAGATTTTGGAAGCAGGGGATTGACTCCTCACTGCTGTGAGTTTTGATATCAGGAATAATCTCCCTGTTTCATGTGTAGTTCTTAGCAGCACACTGAGGAGGATGTTATGAAGGCACAGGCATAGCAATGCTTCCACAGGAGTTTCCCATGGAAAACCTGCTGCTCTAGGAAGCAATGTGACTGGGTGATGCCTCTTGTGGTAGTGAGTGGCTGGGTGGCTTGGGAGAGGTGACCAGCCTTTGGTTGCTGAAGTCAGCAACTCTTAGGGCTAGTCAGTGATGTCTGAGCTAACACTGTCCATGGTTTGCTGTGGGAGATCCTGCTTTTCTAATGGGATGTACAACTGAGGTACTCACCTGACGAAACAAAGAAGATCCCACATTTGGTGTGTGTGTTTGGCTATGGCTGGTTTTGTTTTTCTTTTTCCTTTTAAATCCATGCTGTAGTTTTTGTTTACAGTCCTTCCTAAAGTGTTCTGGTTTATTTGTGTTAAATGTCTGCCCTTCTCTGCTCCCAGAGGTGTTTGGATTTCAGTAAAGGACAAAACATTCTACAAATGCAGTCTGATTCTGCAAAATACTGCCTGCCTTTGGCCAGCCTTGATTTTAGTGAAGAACAAGGTTATCAGCTGTTCAGCACCTTGCGAGCCTGGAGCCTACATGGGGCTGTGAAAAGATGCTATAAAAAAGGAAAAATGTGATGTGTTTGAAAGAATTTATCATGGTAACTTATGTGGCTCTTAGAAGAAATTAGTGCAGGATTAGTACCTAGAGAAGAAAAGAGGAGAAAGCAAGTGGATAAGGGACACCTTACATTAGGCACATGTGGCTTAGACTGTTTCACAGGGGATGGAGACAGCTGAAAATTCTCACTCTTTCCTGGTGCTGGATCGGATTCCTTTGGTAGAAAGAGGGCAGGGTGCCCCAGGCAAATATCTCAATAGCCCGAGGCCCCCTCTGACATCAGGTCAGACATTCCAGGTCACATAACTAAAGGCTGCATGATGAAACTCAATCTTACAATGGATCAAGTGCTTCTGCCACATGGAGCTGACGTGCTCCTGCCCTGACGGCCTTGGTGCTCTCAGCAGATGCTCAGGGCAGGCAGAGGTTTCAGCCACGGCTGAGCACAGGCCTTGACCAGGAATGATGGAGATGATGGATGAATAAATTGGAGCTGGACTGAGCTTAGCACTGGTGGTCGCCATCTGCAAATGGAAGGCCAGTGGTGATGGCAGGTGAAACCATGGATTGGCTGAGATGGGGAACAGGGAAATAATGTTGTGGTTCGGGGAGTAGTTTTCTCTGCTTTACACAGAGCAAGAAAAAAAGCTTGAAAAAATAATGGGAGCCCTGATGTGCTCCCATGCCACTTTCATCTGGTCCAATGCCAAAGTCTGAAACAAAAGCTTATTAAATGTCTAGGTCCAGAGAGTGAAAAAAGTCAATACTGCATATATTTAAATGTGACTGACAGGCATTCCAGTGAAGAGACTGATCTTGCACCAAGAATGTAAAGTGGTCTGTCCCCTGTTCCAGGAAAACAGAGCCCAACGACTTGCCTCCAAACCCCACTTTGAAAGCTCAAGTCACTTAAAATCAATTTCTGCTGCAGATGTCCAAATAACCCACAGTTTCTGTCATCTTTTTTCAGTAAAAATAGCTTATCCTCTGACATCTGGGAAAGGTGAATGTGTTGCCAAGCACTGAGCTGTCATAATTGCTGTCATAATTTGCTTTCTTATTGTTTGAAGTCCCCATAGTTAGATTTTGTTCTTCTTTTATGCTTATTACCAGCTTCTGCTAGAAGTGAGAGAGTGTGGCTGATGGGAAGGACTCTCATATTCTGCAGAAGTAGCACATAATGTTTTACAAACTCCTTCCCTGCCTGCAGCCCGAAGCGCATTGCAGGCTAAACTCTTTAACATTTTGAAAGCTCAAAGCAATGTGGAAAAGTAAGATTGAACGGTGAAACCCAAAGCTATTTTTACTGCAGAATTGCTAGTTCACCTAATAAAATGCTCAGAATTCCTAGAACTTTTCATGCCTTCTGAAACTTTATTGCCACTTAGGTTTGCCTCTGATTTTTGTATAAATAAAACTCAGATCTCTGGGGTGATACGGTAAGTGTCAGCAGGTATTAACGTGTTATTTTGCAGAGTGAGACAAATGCTGGTGGAAAGTGCTGGATGTGAACAGACCAGTCACAGGCAAGGTGCTGCTGCCACACAGGCAGTTTCAATCTTCTCGTTTTTAGTCTCCTTCTCCACATCTTCCACAGACTTCTTTTTTCCTGAAGAACCCTGTTTAGGGTATCTGTGCCCATTCAACCTCTCTCCCCTCCACTGAAACTAGTAAAAGGCTCTCCAGTTATTTCTGATTAAAGTCTTGGAGCTTTGACCAATTTGCTATATATCGCTTAGCTGCTTTTCAATGAGAGCAATTTAATTACTATTATGAGCCAGTATCTTGTAAACTTGTTTCTTTTGGAACCCTTTTCCAATCCTCAAGAACATTATTTCCATGCCTTTATTTCTCTTGGATGGGCTCTCGCATTGCATCTGCCCTGGGTTAATGCTTGCAGAAGCTGGGACTGCTGGTTTGGCTGGGACTATTCTCCGTTGATCATCTTCCAATAAATCCCAGTGCCTCAGTGTCCTGCAGGCTGGTATCTGGGCTCTGCCTTCAGTCCAGTTTCATTAGTATCCCTTTGATTTCACTCTTTGCAGTCAAGTAGAAAGCTCTCTCAGAGGTAAGAGATGACATATATATTACATCTACAAAAAGCACAAATTATTCATCACAGCTAGATTCAAGCCCATACAGGCAGTTCTGTCATTTGTCCTTCTGCCACTTCTCAGAGCTGCCCTCTTCCAGATCCTGAATCCTCCAGAGTAAAACTGTTCTTCTGTCTGGGAGAGGTTTTTCGTCTGAGCAGAACAGAATGAGCTGAGCTTGAGAAGGACAGACTGAAAGTTTTTTATCTGTCCTGGTAAGATCGCTGGTCGGGCAGGTAATCATCTCACAAATGCTTCTGATGGTGAGAAAAGAGATAATCAAAGCAAAACTCAGATTTGTCCTTACACTTGGAACAGGCCTGTTGAGGAAATCCTACAGGGCCATATTTCTTTATTACGAGCTTGGAGGATTTCCCTGACTTGGGGATAGTGAGCACTTCTCTCAAATAGCTGTTCACTAGGGATCAACAAACTGCAGAGAGACCTAATATTTAATTGGAAATGTACCCAAATTCGTGCTTCCCTGAACGTCCTGTGTCTGCAGGATTGGCCATGAAATCAATTGCCTTTTTATGTGGGAGCTTTCAGGGGCTTCATACAGGCTTCCATGTGCTCTCTGCTGTGCTGCAGACTTGCTAGACCTTGTCCTTAAGGATGCCACATAGTCAAGATGGTCCTTCCACACGTGGCAGAACTTCATTTGGTTTTCACACACAGACTTCCACTGTAACTTACTGCAGGCAGTTCTGTGAGGCTCTGGCAGACCCAGCAGCCTGATCTGCACACACACCCAAGGGCCCATGAAACCCTGACAGCAAAACCTGGGGTGATACAAAAGTTAGAAAAACCCAGCTTAACTGCTGCAGATCAAGAATATTTTATTCTTTATATATTATTCTGTTTTCTCTGGAGGAGACCAGCTTCCTAAAACATCTGATTCACAGGGAAATTTGATTTGAGAATCAGTGATTCTCCTAATGAGATAAATATTTTACTTGGCACCCAAAAATCACTGTAGCTTTTGGGGGATCTGTGCTCTGGGACAACTGACCCTGTTTCAGCCCCTTGTTGTCTTCATCAGTCCCACAATGAGGGTGAGGTGCCACGTGGCAAAATAGCAACCTCTTGGGGGTGGAATTTTGTTTCTGTCTGAAAAACTGTGCTTTTGTGGCCCTTTGGGGAAAAAAAAAAAAAAAACACCAAGAAAACCAACCAGAAGAAACCTCTTATTTTGATGGATCTTGCCTTTTTTGTAAAACCCTTTTTCACCTGTTTGCCTTGCCCTTTGCAGAGGGCAACCTCAAGGCTGGGGGAAAAACCTCTGTCTCACTTGCTGAGCTTTTCAGACCCAGGGTCTGGCGGGGATGCCCCCGAACTCCAGCGGCTGCAAAATCCCACCCTAATAAAAGCTGTACCCTCGGTAGCGCACGTCGGCAGTGGCGGGCTGGGGGGGGGAGGGTGAGATGGGTTAAATAACGGTTAAATAAGGCGTGCTGTTGCCTCAGCAACCCCCTCCCCGTGCGTGTTGGAGCTGGAGCTGGTGTCTGCTGGACCCCTGCAGCTCTCCGGCAGCGATGGGGGTCGGGGAGGCTGATGTAAATCTGTTCAAGATGGAGTGATATCCTGGCTGTCCTGGTACCCCCATGGTACCCCAGAGAAATGACTCTGGGCTTAGTCCCGTTTAAAAAGGGGGAAGAAATCTGTCCCTGTGATAAACTGCTGAGAGTGGCTGCTGGACATCCCCACCCCTTGCACATTCGTGACATCCCTGGAGGAAGGGGCTGGGATATTTTGGGGAGCAGTGTCAGCCTTGGGGACCTGCCAATTCTGGACGCTTGAGCTGATGATGGTGAGCTGGAACCATCAAGTATCACCTGTGGGGCCAGCAGCTGCCAAATTCCAGTTTTCCATCCTGTTATGGGCTTTTGCATTGGATTATGGCTCCCCTGTAGGAAATGGAAATTCAGGCAGGGCTGGAGATAGCTAGTTATCACTTTTTGCAGGCAAAGCAGTGTGGCTTTTTCCCCCAGAAGGAGGTTGGGTTGGGGTGGGGAGGAAAGGCAATGGCCCAGGTGTGCCCTGGGTACAGGTGAGCTCAATTGCTTGGTGGAGCCCCTGCAGCCGGGCTGAGCCAGCCAGAGAGCACAGCGTGTGCTGGAGCCTGGGGTGAGTGGAGTGGACGGCTCTCCAGAGCAAGGTAAGCTTGAACTGGACTTTTTTGGGTTTCCTTGCAAGATTTTTTTGTTGGTATGGTGTTTTTTGCAAGGTCTTAGAATTGTAGCTTTTTGCTGGTTGGAGAAACCCATAAGTGGAAAGTGTGGAGCTCAGACTTCTGAGGCTGGTTGTCTTGGTTGAGGCAATCCTTCTTTTGCTGTATTTTGATGGTATGAGTTAGAGAAAACTACCTGGAGGACTAAGTCTTAGTAGGAGGAGCTGGTGGAGGTGAATGCTATTGTATGAGGAGATGGAAGGGGGTGATTAATGTGTTAATGTCTCACAGGGAGTGCTGTAGGGGGAGAGTAAGGGCTGGATTTTCTTTTTTTTTTTGTTATAGTTGTGCTGCCCTCTTGTAGAAAATGTGAAACTTTATGAGTGTTCTCTGAAGCAGGATTATTTTATCTCCCTTTTGCAGAGTTGCAATGAAACATGAAACTCGTGGATGTCATGGTTTTCTATTTCTGTTACAAATCCTTTCTAAAATGGATATTTACTGTAGGAAGTTGCTTGGGCTTCCCAAACGCCTCAACTCTGCAAAGCAAACTGCAGCCATCTGTCCTTATGTGGATTCTTTGTAGGGCTGAGACCTGAACTGGTTTGGGGATTTTCTTTTCTGTCTTCTCAGGTGTGCAGTTATCTGTTATAAAGACACTAGTGCAAAAGGTACCAATTTCTTTGTAAGGGAATCAGCAAGACGAAATCAGGGAAACGTGAGGTCCTCACACTCCTTTAGCCTGGATGGGTGGGCTGGACTTGTTGTGTTCTGCTATGGTGCCTTTCCTTGGGCGTGTCCCAGTGCTGGAGGGAATTTTTGGTGGATCCAGCTCCCAGTCTAATGGCTGAGGTAGCACATTTCTCTGTGCCGTGGCTTCTGACAGTGTCTAGACAAGGGCAGTTATTGCTGGGCTGGTTGCTGCCCAGTCATGTTCCTGAGGCTGACTTGGCATCGATGTGGGCTCGGCACTTGAATCACAAAAATGCAGAACTGAAGTTCTGGTTCTGATACAATCTCATGGCACTATCATCTGAGGCCCCAGGCACTAGTGCTAGGGCTTTAGCCTCAACCTCGTTCACGCCAGACCAGATCCAATGAATTACAGATTAGGGAAGGTCAGAATTTACTGTTTTACATCCTAAATCTCTGGCTTTGTCCCTGATCATTTGCACTATTCACTTTTCTCCCGAAACCCTCCCTAAACCTGACTGATACTTGTTTCCTACTAGTAAAACTCTTGAGAAATTACAGTATCTGCTGTGTGATTTGCATTGGACGAGTACAGTCAGAGTTCATGGAAACGCTTTGAGAGGACTGTCTCCACACCGAGGTGAGCTGATTCACTCAGGAGTCAGCAAAGGCTTTGGAGTCCAGTATCTGCCCGAGTTTTGTAAGAAGGCATCCGGACTGATACATGAAGCAATAGTTTATCTCCCTCTTATGGCCAAATTCAGAATGGCTGCTCTGCACAAGCTTTTTGGTAGGGAGGAAAGAGAGCAGGGAGTCCCTGCATTTCTAAGCTTTGGTGGTTGTGGACATGAGGGGCTCTGGCTGCTCATAAGGAATTGAACTGACTTCCCTTTAAGGAAGCTGATTGAAATACATTTTCCACTACAGCATAAACAGGAAAACATCTGTGAAAGAGTTAAACTGTTCCAGTTCCTCTCAGGTTTGAACTGGGAACTGGAGAAACTGGTTTCCAGTTTAGCCAAAAAAGGGAGAACAGGATCCTGCTCAGCTATACCCCATACATTGAAAATGAAGGTGCTCTTAGAAACTTGTCTGGTACCCAGTGATGCCCATGCTCCTGGTGTAGATGTGTTCTTGGAGCAGGTGGCATATGAGCAGTGTTGTAGCAATGGGCGCTGCTCTTTTTACTGATGTGGTGAAAAGAGAGTAAAATGCTCCATCAAATGTTTCAGGTAGGATTTCTAACCCTGCCAGTGCCCCTTCTTCTGGCTGAGATTAAAATGTTTTATTGAAAACTCTCTCTTCCAGGCATACTGGCTGTGCCTCATTAAAACCAGTCATGCTTGTCCTAAAAACAGGAGATGAAGTAGAGCTGGATGTGGTTTGGGTTCAAGACCCCTGTGTTGATTCCAGTGTGTTTTCAGAGTGCTTTGGCAATGACTAGCTGTTTGGGGCAGGGATTGGTTTGACCCACTGTCCTGTCAGGGGCCCAAGTTTGATCCTTCTCAGTGCCAAGGATTCAGAGCTGTGGCTTGGACTTGCCTCCAGACAGTCATGATTATTCCCCTTTCCTGGAGTGGGGTTTTATTGCTTGACCTGTAGGCTGGGAATCTGGTGGTTTACTCATCTGGTACCAAGATTCAAAACTGGACTGGTTCTGAATTCTGTAATAAATTTAAAACTTGGAACTGCATTGCCATGATGCAGGAGTACTTGAGGGATGAGTAAGGCCTGGGTACCAATGTGTGAAGGAAACAAAGTCAAGAGATCATCAGACATACTACCCCTTCCCATTTGGCTGTCCTCCCTTCTCCAGATATGCTTGAATTTAGGGATTTATTTACAGGGGTCTGATCTAACAAACCTGCTTGCAGTTACTCAGGTATTGATCTGGAGACTTGGGATGGGTTAAGCTCTACCAGATGATGATGACATGTTGGCTCTCGAGTGGGATGTAGTTACAAACAGAACTGCTTCTGAAAAATACTGGCTGGTTTGAGGAGAGGCTAAATATATACTGGCAATTTTGATTCTGGTTCGTCTGGTGAAGTTGCCTTGAGTCAGTGTCTGACTTGCCAATGGACTAGCTAATGCTCGGTAAAATGGCTGAGGGCAGAGAACTGGTTGGGCTTGAGTCTTTGTTCAGTGAGTTACTTTTTCTGTCACTTAGCAGCGTTGCTACTGATGGTGAGACTTCTTTTGAACTGATTATGTTAAATTAATGTTGTGGTATTGAGCCTGAAGCAAATGACCTTCCTAAGAACCCTCTTTGCAGTTGCAAAAGGGCTCAAAGAATGCATGTTTCCAAAGTCCAGGCTCAGGTGAAACTATAGTCTTGTTAAGAGGGTCAGGAGCTGTGACAACTATCAGTAAGTTGTTTCAGATGAAACTGAAAGCATCATCTCTGGAGTTGTTGTCACAGAACAGCTATATAGTGAGTGTTTCAGAGAGCATCCATTCGTGTAACACTTGCACGAGAAGTTGAAAAAAAAATATCATAAAATGCCTATTACTTATTTATAGCAAGAATCAGTTTAACTTCAAGAATGTTATAAACACATTTTTCATCACCTCCATTCAGTATTTGTATTTAAGTTTCTCTTGAACTAAAATGTGTGTTCATAAAAAATAACATCGTGATTCCACCTAGATTGCTTTATGTGTTTGGTGGCACGTGTTACATGTCCATTTTGTCAGCAATAATGGAGCAAAGGCAATGGAATTCTGCTTTTGGTTTTTCTAACATGACAGCAGTTGGGACATGGTCAAAGGAAAAAACCATCAGAACTGCTGTAAGCTGCAGTTCAGATTTTGATATGAAGAAGGGAAAATAGATGGTGGGAAAGTAATAAAAGCTCTCTATTACTGCAAGTAATGCTTGAAATGAGATGTCTGCATAATAGGAGAACTCCTAGAACAAATAAGAAAACCTTCCCTTTTTCTTCATTTTTCTCTAGTGAGACTGTGAAATTTAGTCAGTTCACTCAAGAGAACCTGGTTATACTTGTCTCTGACTACACAGCAGGAGAGTTTGTTGTTTGTGAAAGTCTTAGCTATTATGTATCCAGTGGAGTTTTTAATCATCAGCAGCGAAGACACGGGCATTTGCTGTTTTGCTGGGACTTTGCTATGTTGGTTATAAACCCACTGTGAGACAGGAAAGCTACAAAAACCTGGACCATGCAGTCAGTGTCTAGATTAATTTCTCAAGCCTGCTTTAGCCAGAAGCATCAGCTGGAGAAAGTTAATGAATACAGCCCACTTCCTTGTGCTCCAGCTTGTCTGGCTTAAGTGACCAGAGTGATCCATCAACCCCAAACGGAGCCCAGAAAGTGCAGCAGCTGAGACAGTGCTGGAGAGGAGCATGCTGACAGCTGCCCGTGGCTTTTTGTGGCCACCATCAGTGGCACCCTGCTCGTCTTTCTTCCCCACACCTGAAGATCAGGGTGCTTTTTTTTGCTTTACTCTGTTTTAATCATATGGGAGGTACAATAATTCTTTTAATAGCCAAGCAACAGCTAGAATTTCAGGCCCTGTTTTGTATGCCACTTGGCTGTCATTGGCAAGTGCTGGCATGATTGACTGTGTATGGCAATGCAATCCCTCCAGATAGGGTTGTAGTTTTGGATGGGTTGTTTTCCTCCTTCATAGGGCTTGTGAAACTGGGTTCATTGGTTCATAGTTCAATCTGACAGCTTCTAACTCTGGAGTCACAATCTGACACTAAATGGCCTAATTAAAACCCCTAGTCTGGCCAGCAAGATGTGTTTCATGATGATTCTGTGGAACTTCAGCTCTAATGTCTAATCCTTAAAACTTGCACAGGATACCACAATTTACCAGTGTGCATGTATGCTGGTGTGTGCATTCCTTTCATTCCCTGCTTTGATTGTACTGGGCCTAAACACAGCACCTGACTCCCTCCTAACCCCAGGACTTATCCAGGAGGGTAAAGTTATCTTCACTTTACAGGCAAGCAAGCAGGTAGAACAACTAGCCACACATGACTGTGGACTAGCAGGACTCTGCAGAGAAGCTGTACCTCCTCGTTCCTAATGCAGCACCTACCTCCTGAGCCAGGCTGGCTCCTGCAGGCTTTGGGCTCCAGCATTTCCTTAGGGCAGAGCAGCCATGGAGTGGCAAGGCTGGTCTTCCAAGAGTGCAACTCAGGCTCCCCGCATGTTATATTTAAACTGCAGCTGGTCTTTTGTAGCTTGGCACAAGTAAATCCACAAGGTTGGGACAGGCAGAGCCAAGGAGGCAGAAAATCTTTAAAGCTCCTTAACGTTGCTAGAGTATGAGATGAAGAAATGGTGCAATCTCTTAAAATTTGTTAAAAGCATGAACATCTGAGAAAGTAAATTTGAGGTACTAAATGACTGTCCAGGAAATAGGAATCTGACTGTGAGAATGACTCTGAGATCAAAGAGAAGGCCCATTTGATCCACTGAGGCTCATCCTCCTAATGTACAGCCCTGCCCTTTAGCTCCACAAAGGCATCTAATTGCTTCTCAAATTACTCAAGTGCCTTAGACCTGTCCACCTCACCAGACTCTTTAGGCTGTCTTCAACATATCCAGCATGGCCATGTAAGCTGACATGCTAACTCTAGTCCAACATCTCGCTACACAAGGGAACAACTTCACTTCCACAGTAGGTACAATTTTGTTCTTTTGTTCTGCTGTGAATATTTCTACAATATCATAAAGTTAAGGCTGAAATCCTTTTCCTGTCAGCCCCAGGGACAAATGTATAAAATCAAAGAGCACTACCTACCATTTTTTGATCACAGTGACAACTTGTTTTCTTCACTGTCCCATGAGAAGTAATCTGTGCTTCCAAAGCTTGTTAGTTCCAAGACTGATCTAAAGCAAGAACTGTAGAGCCCAAACATTGAAGGCTATGATCACAAATGTGGATTGGCTGCCCAATCTCATTAGGTGCCTCAGTTTTGGAAGTTCCCAGGGTCACTGCAGTCATGCACTGTGCATAGGCTGAGGCCGGCTGAAGGCACAACCATGGATGCCCTGAGTCGCACTGAGTGTGTTCAGGACTTAATGTCACACTTGGACAGGACAATGGAAAACCTTTTTAAAACTACAGTGGTTGAATCTATTCTCCTTCACTCAGCTGTTAAAGCACTTGTCAGAGGTAGGAAACAGGTTGATTCCCTCTTCACTACAATAAATCGTACTTACTTACTGCATTTTAAAACTGGTGTCCCTGCTCCCTAACTACTGCTACTGTAATCCAGACTTTGTCTAAGCACAGGCAGAATCCTTTTTACTTCCTCTCTTTCTAGACACCTGAACTTTTATTTTTTCCCCTGCATAAATGGCTCAGTTTCAAAAAAGTGGTCAAGACACCCTACCAGGAGGTAAAAGATTTATCTTTTCCTGCCAACAGCTGCCCTTAAGGCTCTGAGGGAAAACACCTACTACTGATTTGGAGAGCAGTCTTTAACCACCAAATCAACATGCAGGAGAGAGCCCTTTCCTCACATACCTCTTGTCCTGTTTTCAGCAGGAATATAAACCATGTTAAGTGAGAGTCATACCACACAACCTGATTATCTGAAAATAGGTTTTTCAGACTGTATCAGAAAGGTTGTGGCCAATACAGTTATCACTGAAAAGTACAGTATTTAAGTTCCCCTTCTGGGAGGAACACTCTTAAGTAGGATAAAAATATTTACTGAGTAATTGTGTATCAGCAGGACTATACAGCCCTGTGCAAACTTACTGCAGTGGTGGAGTTCACAGAGCTCTCATATGAAGGGTTTAAAAGAAGTTGTGTCTCTCCATTTCTGCATATAATTGTGTTGAGAGGAGGTACTAAGCAAAATCATTTAGCTACAAGGTTAAACTACAGCATCAATCTTCCCTACAAATTACCTGTTTTGAAAGGGTAGCAGAATATAGGTGGAATTGCATCTGCTAACATACAAGGTCTAGGGGTAAGGCTGTAGTTGAGGTATGTAGCCCATAAATAGCAAGGATTCAAACACTGTAAAGTATTATTCAATGACACAGGCAGTTATTAGCTCCTTCAAAGATTGCTGTCTGAAAGGAAAAAAATGGATTAGCTCTAGGCCAATGCTAGAGGTGCATTGTTTTCACAAGGTTGAACATGCCTTCACCATTACTAGCACCAGACTGAACTTACTCAGAATTTATAGCTCATAAATGATGTGAGGTTCTTTGATACTTCAGATTTTTTAAGAGAAACTTTATATGGAGAGGAATACTTACTAGTATTTAAAGTAGATTAAAAAAAATAAATCTGAAAAAGCTAGGAGCCATAGATGCTTTTTAAAGTCTTTTATTGCAAAAGGTATGGACATTTGCTGGCAGAATATTTGATCACATTCTCTACTTGACTGTCATCCAGAGGACACTGCATGCATTCAAGCTGAAAGCACAGGACAGTTTCCACTAGGCACCTGAGAAATTTAATGGGAAAGTCTTCCAAGCTGAAAGAGACAAGTTTCAAACTGATCACCTGCTCTGGTGCCCTTTGGTTCCCCAGAGTTACCTAGGAAATATGAATTAAATCAGCTACAGTCATAGCCAACTGTAAACATTTTCCTGTGATACAACAGAAATTATCAAGATAATTGATCCTGAAGTGTTCTTTCCCGTTTTAAACAGGAAATGTCTCTCCTAAACAGGCAGTGCAATGAGTTACACCTGACTTGGCATCTACTACTCAGTGCTGTGTTATGCAGCAGAGGTGTATGATGCTTCCTCTCATCTGGATTACATCAAAGAAGATCTATCAGCTCTTACTTGGTCTCAGAGAGACTACCCCACCCCCCAAAAAACATCTTTCTTTTCTTCCAGCTCCCAAGTCTAGTATAATCTCAAACCACCTCCCTACTCCCCCAGAAAAGAGCCAACTCCCTTTTTCTTCCCACCCCTTTGCCTGAAAGCATGACTAACAAGAATTCATGCTTCTCTCTGTACTGCAGTTAAGAGCAAAAATATCTTCACACTTTGGCTGTCCCCCTCCACATGCAGAACTCCAGGTGCATCTGAATTCCACCAATTTCAATGCCTTCCCACAGGTCTGATAAAGGTTTATGATCTTTGGCAGACAACAATCCTGCACCAAATAGAACAAGTAATCCATATCCAATCTCCCAGGACATGTATTTTGCAGCTGCTTCTTATCAGGAGCTCACTGCAAAAAAAGGAAAAAAAAAAAAAAAAGGGTTTAGAGGATGGCACCTTCACAAGTAAATGCATTTGAATACAGAATAGATTAGAATATATTAATTAACAGATGCACTTAGCTGCAGGTTATAATGGACTTAAATATTTGAACTGGACAAATGGAATGATCTATTAAGGCTGCAAGTCACAGATAACTAAATAACTCAGGATGATAGTATAAGCACTTTAACTTCCATTGTTAAGCTCAAAACCAGGCCAATTGCTCTAATCACTACATGGCTAAAAACAGCCACTGCAGATTACTTATTCCTTCTTAATAAATCAGCTGGAGATTCTAAGGAAAATTTTCACTTTCAGAAAGCCCTAGCAGATAGAACAATTCACAATTAACTGCCTTTCATGCAGTATGGTTTTAAGTTTCCCAGCAAAGCTGCAGATTGAAATTTTCCATCAAGATAGTGGTTCCTCAGTAATGTGCACACAGGCCTCAATATTCAAATCAACGTTGAGATACAGGCCCTTAGCAGAGATGGGTGCACAGTCATTTGTGCTAAGACAGAGTAGCAATTATAGGCCCCTGAGGCCCCCTGAGTTATTTTAATCACAAAAGCCAGAATGAACTTGTTTGCAACAAAGGCACCCTCAGTCCCTTCAGCTGGAAAGATACAGGTTGCTCTATTTAAACCAGTCAGTTTGGAATGAAGAGTTATTCACTCCCTGAGACATTATCCTTACTCCAGCAGTGAATATTTCAGTCACTAACAATTCAACACTCCAGTGTATGTTCTGAAGAAGAGCTATCTAAAACTTTCAATGCTAAAGCACAATAACTTGTCACCACTCTACTTTCAGCTGTATTTCAGTAAAGGATATATATTTTTAATCCATTTGATATTGTTCTGAAAGCTATCCAGCCAATTCCATGTCAATCACTGCTGGATATGCTTTTACAGGAATAAAAGGCCTTTTGGCCTGATCCAAAACCAGCACTGGCACAGTCCACAGTGTTCCTTGATAGCTGTTTTACATCATACCTATGTCTTCAGTCCTAATATATTTTTAGCAGATACTTAAGTGGAAGCAGCTCAGATGACTGTCTGACATTGACTGATGATCAAAGTGTCCTCCCTGTCAAGCCAGGAAGAATACAGTATCTTCTCTGTCCTGCATTATACAAACTACAGAGATGAAGTATATGAAAGATGTAAGTAGTAAGTGCAGAGATACAAGACCTTTAGGAGGCATCCTGAGATGGTGCAGGAGGATCCTTATTCTCAGGCTCTGGAGGAGGAGCTGGCACACTTTCCTCTTTCTTTTGTGCAGCCAAGAATTCATGAATCGCCCTCTCTATCTGGGGCCTGAAGATGTGGTTTAGTTTTGGATCCACCACCTGAGAAATAATTCTGTCCACTCCAGCTTCCAGCATTCCTGACCTTGAACAAAGACAAAGGAGTCATTCAGCTCCTCTGAAAAACTTCTCCCCAATCTCCTCCAGGAACTCTCCAGAGCCCTCCTGTCAACTGCAATTAGCATTAACATGGTGAGAACTGCAGCCCACTCAAAAGATCCTTAACAGGGAGTTGTTTCAATCACCTATTTCCCCCACCCCCTCTCAGTTCTCCCTAGAAAATTAACAACTGCCATCTAGTCTCCCAGGTACTTAAATGACATGTTGGACAAGAGCCACTTTAATAGGGCTCATGTGGAAATGAGGTCAACATGAAAGCAAACAAACACATTTTGGCACAAACAAGGGAAACAAGCTATTCTGAGAAGGAGGGAGGGAAGGTGAGAGCACAGTCTTTTTTTTGGCTGGCTTGAGGAAGAAGAGACCTTCTCTCTAATAACACTACTGTCACTCACTCCTTGTAACTGTTAGTCTAGACAGATGGGTATTAATTATAAAAACAAGCACATGTAGCACAGCAAAGTTTCTGGAACTGAACACTAGCGACTGAAGTGACTTATTACTTCAGGGGCTGCGTCAGGCTCTTGGATTGTGGGGCACAGGCTGTCTAGCAGGCTTAAGTCATGTCTGCAAGGGAGCAGGGGACAGGAAATGGAGACGCTGCCTGGTGCTGGGAAAAGCAGCCACAAGACTAATAACAGCGTGAAGGCTGGTGAGGCAGTAGGTGCAGGGCCATGGCACGTCTTGTCACCTCCAGGTACCAGCACATGTATATGGGCATGCAACCAAGGACAGACACATCTTGACACCCTCAGAGCTCAGTCTTGCAACTACAGGAGTGACAGGGACTCTTCAAACTCCCTAATGCTGCGTGTCTGTTCTTTATCCTAATCACTTGCTTAAAGGCTCTAGGTTCTCATTACAGGCTCTCTGGGGTACAATTTTCAGTTGTTTGTTTCATTCTAGTAGTAGAGCAACATGATATAGAAGGAAGCATTAAGTGACCAACACATCTCAAAAGACTCCAAGGAAAGACAGGGAATTCTGTACTTCTAGCAAACATCCCCTTCTCCAATTGCAGATTAAACAAACTAGTGTTACATACTAATGATTTACAGGTTCTATCAAGTGCTCTGAAATAGTTACTTCTGTGTGTGAGACATTCTAATTGCTTTTTTAGAAGCATAAATGCCACATTATCAAGTTCCCTGCTGGCTCTCTCCTTGCAAATTTATGCTATAAGCTTTTATCCAGGATGTTTTCTCAAACAAGCTAAGACTCAAGATAAGTTCAGACTACAATGAGCCAGCAGCAAGAGATACTAAACCTAAATCTCTGAGCAGCAGAGCTTAAGCTGGCTTTCCTGTCATGTTGGAAATGTACTATCTTAAATAGCTGTACAAAAACTATCCTCTGCTGCATGGAACTAGGCTAGGCCAGTTTGATTACTGCCTGCTAGTGGTCACAGTCCACTTAAACAACTTTGGCATCTTCAGAAGTTTGTTCTTTAAGTGATGTAGGCTCTTCTCTGAAAAGAAAGGTCAAGGTCATCCAGCTCAGCACATTGGGTACAGTTTTGCCAGCAGGCACAGTGTTGGATATTTGCAGCAATAAGTTGGCTAGACAGCAAATATGAGTACTGGACCGTGCTGTTCAGCTCAGGAAAATACAAACTTCAGCTAAAGCAATAATGTGAGAATTTTAATGAGTTAAGACTGCAGCCACTGGTATAATGAAACTCAGGTGACCCCAGCAGAAAGTGGTGTGGAAAATTTAGTTCTGCAAATTCTTACTTGACTTAGGTGATAAGATAGCTATGTAAGATACTATCAAATAGCACTACTAGTATTTTACAGAATGTTGCTTACTTACTGAATCACACTCTGCCTTAGCCCATTTCGTAACTGGTTTTTGTTCATTGCTGGATTCCATTCCTGTTTGTCCAGGTGGGTCGATACAAAATTGTCTACTTTCTGTCTCAAATTTTGATAGGCTGGCTAAAAAAAAGAATTAAAAAATTCTGGTTAAACAGCTAAAAGATCTCAAAAGAATCCCCTGCCACAGTCCTCCATAGTACATCTTGTGTCATGCACACTACTGTTCTGTTGTCTGTATTTTCCATCCTTTTACTTTCTGAACAAAGGGAAGCTTGTTTTACCCATGATCACCACTGGTAATTGCAAAGAACAGTTGGTCATCATGCTATATATAATTTAAATAGCTGGTTAAATTGGTTTTAAAATTGTTGCCTGCTCATAATGTTACTTAGTGAAATGCAAAGTGCCTGTGCACACAGGAGTTGTTTAAGCACAGTTCCTGTTGTCTGGAAACACATCACACTTTGTTCCTAAGAAAATGCCTAAGTAATATTGTCAGTAAAAAAGTGACAACTATTTGTTTCTGTGACGTTAACACAGAATATAAGGATTATGCAGGTTTTATCAGTGGAAATGTAATTCCAGTGAACAGGAATTTAACTAACAAACCTGTATAAACACAGAGGACCATCCGGATCCTGGTACTGTGCAAACAAGTGGCAACATTTAAATTTCAGAATTTGATATGCACATGGGATGCTCAATGAAAGGGCTGGTAACAGAGAAGCAGTGTCTGTCTGGGGCAGTGAGATCAAACACTAGGGCATATTAATCCAGACAAAGCTGCTCTGTGAGGATGACCTGAAAACTTCAGGAATGGTTTTGCTATATAGCTGCTGGGGTGGCTGAGAAGGAGGACTGCAGCTTCCAGAACAGGGCTCTTGCTGAAAGCCTAATAGTTTGGGAAAGCAAAACATCAGTGTTTAATTTTGACAGGGCAATTGTTAACAACCCAGCTTCAATACTGCCAACAAATAGTTCATGTTGTGGCTGAGGAAGAAATTCGTTTCAAATAACAGTCTGAGAACACCTACTCAAAAAAGGTGAAGTATTTGTTTTGGAAATGTGGGAATTATGGGAGACACTAGTTTCCTAATAATGCCTGGCCTAGGCAGTGGAAGTCCGAGCCCGTTCTCCGGCCTGTTTTTCCTCTGGGATATCACCCTTGCTGCGGGCCGGGACCAGCTCCAGTGCAGCCTGACAGCTGTGAAACCCGCCGGCGGGGAGAGCAGCCCTGCAGCCCTGCAGCCTGCCCGCCGGCCGCCCCCAGCCCCAGGGAAGGGAAGGGATGCGGGAGCCCCTTCGGGAGCCGGGTTCCAGGGACGATGCCCGCAGCTCCGGCCCGGGGACGAGGCACCGGCCGCTTCGCCCCTCCCGCCTTCCCCGGGAGGCGGCCGGCTCGGTTCGGCGGCGCTACCTTGGTGTCCACGTCGGCCAGGCAGTCCCGGCGGAACCCGTCGAACAGGCCGCGGCTCTTCAGCTGCTCCACAATGATGGCGATGAGCTGCGCGTCGCCGGGCGGCAGCGAGGCCGGGTCGGTGGCGCCGGGCCCCGGGCCGGAGCCCGCGCCTCCAGCGCCCGTTCCGCCGCCCGTTCCGCCGCTGCCCCCGCCCGGAGCGGCCCCTCCGGCGCCGCCGCTCTCGGACATGGCCGCCCCGCCGCCCCGCCCCGCGCCGGCCGCCCCGCGTCACGCAGCGCGCTGCCTCTCGGGGGGAGAGTTCCGCCCGGGCGCGGCACCGGCAGGCCTGGGGCTCCCCTGGCCGGGGAGAACTACAAATCCCAGGTCGCTCCGAGACCGCAGCCCCACCCGGCAGCGGAGGGGCGGGCGCCTGGGTTTTGCGGCGCAGCTTGGGGACGATAGTTCGCCTGGGGCGGCTGTGCCGGCCTTTCCCTTCCTCCCGCAGCAGCCTGCTCTGGCCCAGGGGCTGCCCGGGCGGGCACTCGGCGCCGCTGCCGCCGTGAGGAGCGGGCACAGCCCTGAGCGCAGCGTGCTCTGCTGCCAGGGCCCCAGCGCAGCCAGCCGGGCCTCGGCTCCGGGGCTGCTGGGTTTGGGGCGGGCCCGGGTTTAGCCCCGCACCGCGCGGCCCCCTCCGGGTGTCCAGGTTCCCACCCCAGGGAGCTCTCGGGCTCCTCAGAGGATACCTGCCGGGCTGTGACTGGAGGGGGTTTCTCACTGGTGTGGTGGGAATGGCACTGGTGCAAGTTCGGAAAATCATCAGTTTGTGTGGGATCATCTTGGATTTCCGCGGGGACCTGACGTTTCATTCGTTACAGCGTAAGGAAGAGCAACACCAAAGGCCTGCCCGGACAGCAGGCCCGGCAGAGGGAAGGCAAGGGAGTCTCTTAAAGGTCCTTTTCTCTGCCGTGTGTGCTTGGACTACCAATGCCCCTTATTGTTCTGATGACATCTGCAAGCTAGAGGGTACAAATTGTATTTATTAGCTTTATTTCTTTCCTGCTGACGTGATAAAGAACCAAACTCATTAGGATATTCCCACCTTAACTGCAGGAGAACAAACCACATGTAAATGTAATAATCCAATCTTCCACGATGATGAATGACATAAGTGCAGCCTCGCCTTTCTTTTTGTACCCTATTGAATCAGCAAAAAGATGGCAATGTTTTGCAAGCAATGCATTGTCTTCCTCCACCTGATGAGAATTCAGTGGCTCTCAGAGGCAGCACAAGCTGCCCCTTTCTATCTGGCAGCTTTGAGGAGGGAAAAACTGTAGCGTGAACAGGGCCTGAGCTTTACACTGACAAAAGCACCTCACGGAACTGTCGTGTCGAGTGGAGATGCATGCAGAGGCGTGCAAAGGCTTTTTGCCTTTCCTTCCAGAGTGGAAAAGCTGTACCTCTGATCAGACATCTTGTCACTGTCACTAGTCTGTGTTGGCCGTCTCAAAGTTGGGTATAACCCTCCCGAGGCCCATCCAGGCACTTGGAGGTATCCATGGAATCACATTCCTGCTGCCAGCAGCCCTTTCCCCCCGCCGCTTGTGGCCAGCCGCTGCAGCCCGGGGCTCGCTGGCATCGCTCTGCTGTCAGCACTGCCCCTCAGGCCTGACCCCCCCGGACAGGAACGCGGTCATCCAGCTGTCCCAGCGCCCTGTCCCGCTGGGATCCACGGGGATGCCTCACTGTTCCTTCCAGCTGATGTGGTACACGCAGCAGCATCTACAGGAGACTTCTCTAACCGGCACCTAAATGCTTTTTATGAGACAAAAATCTCACTTGATCCCGCACCTCCGCGTTCTGTGTGTTTTAGGGGACGCAGCCCTGACTCCTACCGCGGGCTTGGGACCCCGGGGGCCATTTGAGGGGGATCCGCAGCAGGTGGGCGCTGGCAGGGGCCGGGATGCCGGCGGGCAGGGAGCGGGGCAGCGGCCCCAGCAGAGGGCAGCCGGCGGCCGCGGTCCCAGCCCCGCCGGGCAGGGACTCAGCCCCTCGGTTGTCGGCGTTAGGGAAGACGCAGCTGGAGCCAGAGGGGTGGGTGTCTCTCTCTGCCCGCGTAAATCGCAGCGGCAGCAAGGGAGCTCAGGAGGAGGTGTTTTGTGGGGTTTTTTTGCGCGGGTTTTCCGCTGTCCTGGAAAGCTTTTTCTTCCATCTGCAGGGCTGGGAGTGAGCAACCTCAAAACCAGCCCCTCAGTCGCACATTGCGATTAGGAGAATCCAGCCCAGGATTTAGTGGGGACTGCCACAAGCGAAAATTCCTCCCAATTAACGAATGACTCAAAGAGACCGTGAGCATCCATGATGCAGGAGAGGGAAAGCCCATAGTGCAAACCTCTCCTACCCAGGGTGTCTCCCAGCTGCAGCATTCAGAGCAGCTTCTTGCTTCATTTAAATGCTGTCACCATCTCCAGCTGTGGCAACTTGTCTCGATGGTGCTGAGATGGGAGAGCAGTGCTGATGCTGCTGTTACTGGTGAAGCACGACTCACAATCCCTACATTAGGCCTCTTCCTTTATCTGCAGGTGGATGCAGTGATCTGTTTCTCAGCATGGCACAAAGGCAGATGCAGTTGGTGTTTCAGGGCATGGGGGAAGGGGTAAACCTGCTAGTTAGCAGAGATCACTGGGATTAATCTGTTCTCCTTACAAGTTTGCTGGCTGTGTGACCTAGGTCGAGCAGTGTTTAAAAGTTTTGAGATCTGTAGCTGAGGCATGAGAAGAACACAGCATTTAATCTGATCTGTCTGGGTATTTTTGCCCAACATCATAGCGTATAGGTGAGCATATTAAACCATGGTGTCTTAGATAAAGCAGCTTATCCTCCAGGGAGGAGAACAATGGACCTCTCCTTGCATCAGACCTCTAGTACAACATTTATGAGATCTATGAACTCTGCCTATAGCCATGCCCTCAAGGAAAGCTTTAGGCAGTTTGCACAGTTCAGGTCAGTAGGAGACTCAGGAAGGGAGGAATCTTACCTGCTTGCTGCTGCTTTTGAAGACCTGATGGAATGAATGCTTGTAAACCTTAGGGATTAAGTTTATATCAGGAAAAATAAATAGGAAAAAAATGCTTAGAAAGTTATTTAGATAAAAATTACTATCAAAGCAATGATTTTTAGTCTTATTTTCCTGTGTTATAATCCCCTGGAAACCTATTCCTTTGGTTGACCAGGGAGATGAGGATATTAATTGTCAATTCAATTTGTGAAGGACCATCCTTCCAGAGTCACACTTTCAATCGCAGATGATCAGAGCCAAGTTCAGTCCATTTTTTTTTCAGTGTTTGCTACCACTGCCTTTCAGGTTTCATGGAAATTCTGATATCACAGGGAAAAAGTTAACCTTTGCTACAGCTGCTTACGAACGGTTCATGGACATTTCAGTTGGCTGACAAAACCAAGTTGTTCCATAGAAGTGGTGTGAATGAAGTCTGGTTTCATAGGTGCTCGAGTCCTTTCTGCTCTTTGAAGCCATCACTGTATGATCCTTCTGTCTTGCACAGGATGCTGTAGCTTGCAGCCTGGTGCTTGCTGTGCAGAATACACAGTGGTGCAGTCCTGCCTGTGTTTTCCTCAATGATGACACTCGTTTGAGTCCCTGTCCACCCAGCTTCTGACTGTCACTGTCTGTAAAATGCAATCATCATTGAGGGGTATTTCCTGTATTCTGTGTTACTGCTCTGCAGAGATGTGAGTTTGTTCCTTTCCTCCCCAGTGCAGACCAACTTTCTACCTTCGTTCATGCATTTGCCTGATACCAGGCCTGGTATAACCTACCCACCTCCAGTGTTTGGGCACAGGTCTGCTGCTGCAGGGGCAGAAAAAGTTAGAGCGTATTGTAAGCCCTGTTTCATATAGCATGGTTAGTTTTTGCATCTTTAATAAGATTTGTGTCTGAAACAATATTTGTAGCTTTTCCCTACAGAACCATTTGAGATGCCAGCCTCTGATCATGAGGATTTGGAGTGGGGGCAATCACTGTAGCTGGGAAGAAGGGAAGGTTAATTTTAATCTCTAAAGGTTTTCCAGTTCCTGTATTGTTGCTAAAAGACACAGACTATATGGGGGTGACATAGTTGGCAGTTTTCTCTTGCTTGTCCTGACAACCTCTGGCCACAAAATTTAAAAAGCCAGTTACTGAGTCTAGTTTCTAGGAGCTTTGCCCTAACCTATGAGTAGACAGAGAAACCTGGAATAGGTGGCTGTGGCCAGGCTCAATGTGTTTGGGAAAAGTTAGATGTTAAAAATGTATTATTCAATTACAAGCTGTATCACTAATTTGGGAGTGGTTCTGAAATTGCAGGTAATGCTCTCAGCATAAAGGCTCGAGTGTCCATCTAAAGACAATGAATGGAGACTTGAACTCTTGGTACTCCAAGATGTCCCTCATTACCATTTCTGCTCAGTGTGGGGAAGGACTTGGGGCAGAGAAAGAGAGATAAACCTCCTCTTCAAAATGAGGAATCAGTATAGTGTGAAAGAAAGTCTAGGTTAACCCCAGGTGGAGATTAGACAAAGCTCTGTAGGTAAGCAGGCATCTTCTTCTCTGAATGGGATTTCCCCACTGTAAACCCAATCTATTTATAAATAAAAAAGGTTAAACATAATTTTAAAGACATCTATTTTAATATTAATGTAGGATAAGCCCCCTAGGAATCTTGCCATGCTATCAAAAAATAAAGGGAAACCATTTCCAGGCCTCACTGAAATTGCACCCGGTATTTTGTTACCCAGTGTAGCACACTCAAAATAGGCGTCTGACAGATGTGTATTTTTTTTTTTGCCAGGGACAGTGACATCAGTGCTAGGTTTCTTCACCACCTCCTGCCATTTCCTCTGCAGAAAAGGTCTTCTGGGATGGAAATGGAGGAACAGGAAGCAGAGAAGACCACAAGTGGGGCACATTTCTGCTCCAGCAGTTCTGTATCCCTGTAAAATGCTGCTTGATATCAAGGCAGCCATAGCTTGTGTAACGCAAAAACCAGCTGCTCCTGGGTAGGAGCTGTAGAAGCTGCCTCCCTTTCTCCCTGCACTGGGACCTCCAGCAGTACAGACCCAAATCTGGTTTGCTGTTATTAGCAGGTGAGCTTTTTCCCTAGTGTGTTTGCAACCTAGATACAACCTAGATATCGCTCTGGTACGTCTGTACACGACAACTATAATGTACGATTCAGTACAAGCTGACTATAAACCAAGGTGAATCTGGCAGCAGTGTCAATGAGACTAAACTGAGCTCATCTCTGTTAGGAGCACACAAGCAATGCCTGCTGGCTTCGGGCCAAGTTTGCCTGCTTTTTCTAGGGTTGTATCATTTTGCAGAAGCTCAGATTCTGCTCCTTTCATGTAGTAGGATGGAGCTGTGTTCAGGAATACAACCCATGTCCTCTGCATTGTGGTGGTAACTACAGAGCAGTGCAGAAAGCCTGGAAGTAGAGCAAAAGCCTGTGTGAGAGTTTGGTCCATTTGGTGTCACCCATTCCAAGCTGATGTTTAATCTTTACATCAAACTTTGAACTGGTTAATGGACTATTCACCCCGTGTTTGGATGGGTCAGGGTCAGCGCTGTGAGGAGCTTTCTTTGGCAGCCAGAGCAAGTGCCAGTGTTTTTAGATCCTGTAGATTTACAGAATGAGCAGCTTGGCTACGCAGGTGGCAAATTATTGAAAGAGTTGAGAAGTCAGAGGAATGCTCCCTAGCCCATAATTCTCTCCTGAAGAATCTGCACCATGTACCCAGCCTGCCAACCTTTCAGAGGATCCAGAGCCCTGAGAGAAAACGTGTTCCCTGCACATTGCCATTAGTGTTGGGCAACATATTATCCATGGAAGATGTGCTGCGTATACGAGACATTTTCTGTCTAAGCCCTCAACTTAGACTAAGGCCCCAGTCTTGCAAATATGCTAATGGTAATGATTCCAGTACAACAGATACACTCTTGAGGTTCAGTGTTTGTATATTGTTTGCAAGACTGGGCCCTCTAGCATTATAAATATTACCGGCACAAAACACTATATTGCAATTTATGTATTGGTTGATTTTACACATACAGAAATACATATATGTGTGTTTGCATACATATACATGATATACCTTTAGAAGTATCTGGGGGTTATAACAGCAGGTAGATAGAGACTTAGGTAGACAGAAACTGTGTACAACATGCTCACCTCCAGAATGGTGTTTTATTTTATGCCTTTTTTTTTTTTTTTTCTGGCTTGTGTCTTGTTACTGAAAGAACTTGGAACTCAAAGTACTGTATCTTTAAGTACCTAAGGAAAATATATTTATGAAGCAGAGCTCCTGCAGAACTTTTCAGAGGAGATGCATGCTGTGTCCTCAAACAGAAATGTCAGTTGTTCGTTCTTATATCATTGTTTCCATTATTATGAAAGACTAAAAGCATGTGGGAAAAATAATATAAATATTATTGCTATTTGCAGAAGGGGGTAATTTTCCATACTAGATCACCAAATGATACTTTGTAGTGTATCTGTGTAATACAATACATGAGAATAATTTGCTTTCATTTGAGGTTTTCACATGTTTTATAAATGTTTAGAAAAAAATGCCAGTTCAGCTGATGAATTCATTAACTACCCCACTATGCAGGGAAAGACAAGCTTTTTGGTGGTAAAATGAATTGCTTGTGATTGCTCTGGAATGTAGTGTCAGAGACAGGACTAAAATGGAGAAACCTTGTCTATCTGTGCAAACTGCTGGACAAAATCTTGTTTCTCACAGTACAGCATTTATCTGCCTGAGCCTGTCAAGTATCTCACTTTCTATACTGCAGATTTTGCTATTGAGGGCAGCACTGCTATAAAAAACACTATGGGAAGTGATGTGCATGGGATAAAGTGCAGCTTGTTTCTGATCTTTACATTTTAATATCTGTGTCAGGATAACACAATATGACAGTCAGTGATCCCTTGCTTGTTTCTACTGCATTGTCTTTCCATAATTTCATCCCTGGAATTCTCTATAGTTTTGAACCTGAACAGAGTTTGATCCTTTTCTTCTCCTTGCCCTATCCTATCTAGGACTGGGGAATGAAACCCCGTATTTAGAGTTTCTGAGCATGACACACTGTAAGCATTTAGGGACCTAATGCTGCCTGACAGCTGATTGGAAATACACTGGTGTCAGAAAGGAAACCAGCTGTTCACTTACCTTCTGCAGAGAGGCAAGGACTAGGCTCTGTCACATCCAAGAGCAGAAGAGCAATTACCCTGACATTAGAGGATGAAAAGATGAAAACAAGTAGGCTGAAAATTAATTTATTTTGCCCCTCTGTTTCATGCATCCATCAGCAGTACATCTGGGCATCATGGATCTAATTTAAAAGTGTAATTTCTATCCCAAAAGATCATATTTGCTGTACTTTATGCTCTCAAGTCAAGTTCAAGGGGGAGCAAACATGGAGTAGAGGTTATTTCTGCCTCTGTATGCTGGTTCTGGAGCTCTGTTTTAGCCTATTTCTTTGTGAATGTGTGCATATGTATATCTGTGTGTAGCCTCGTAACATGTTTTATGCTCCACATAAGTTACTTGTCCCTTATTTACAGCTTGCAGTTTTCTTCCCTTCTCTAAGGACCTACAGCTCTTGACCTTTTAGCCTAGTAAATTATTTACACGTGAAACAGTGAATCAAAATGATGGGTCTCAGGAAGATGCTGCTTATTCTCAAGGAACAAAAACATTTCTTCATGAAATCTCCTTCCTGAGGCTTTCATTTTAGGCTTGTGTGTCCTGTCCTCCTCATTCCTTCCCATTAGGAGAAGGAGAGGCACTCCTTTTTCACACAGCTGATCCATTTGCGAAGGGAAATGTTTTTCTGCCTCTAATTTAAAAATATCCCCTTGATATTTCAGGGATGGGGTGAGAGGACGTTAGTTTGATATCTTTCTGGAACTGGGAAACAATGGAAGAATGCAAAGAAAAGGTGTGTGTAACGGCCCGAGTTGCTACAGAAATCCCACACTGAGGGAGATACTGGCAGAGTTAGAAATGCCTGAAGGTCTGAACTAAAAACTGTCTGCTCTGCAGAGCCTCTGGCTGCCCAAATGCTCATTATTTGTATGATCAATTCCACCTGACATGAAGGCTGGTTGCCTAGGATGTCCTCAGCATTGTGTCTGGAGAGCACAGCCATGACCATGGTTTGACACACATGGCTGTGCACTCAGCTGGGATTTGAGAGGCCATCCCTCCTCCTGTGGTTACTCACTGTGGGGCCTAAAGCAGCTCACAGAGGAAACACTTTCCAACGTGTTTGCTTTTTTAGGCCCATCTGCGTTTGGCTGGTGACATTCTTTGGGGTTAATTTTAAAATTGTCCAAAGCTCCCTGATCCATCTTAAGTCTATAATTTACAGTTACTTCTAACTTTTAAATAAAAATGCCTCATACTAGATGTTACAGAAAAAAAAAAAAAAAAAAAGAAGCTTATTTCACCTCAAGGGCTTCTAGAAAAGGTTATTTTTAATACACTGTCAGGTACACACAACAGTACTTCTCAGTAAAGCTCTTGCAGATTCTTGGATGAAAGGCACTATTGTGAGATAATTGTGCACATGGAGTGATGGGGATTTTTTTTTTTTTTTCCCTAGAGCTATATCAAGAAAATGGTGCTGCAGACCTTGTAGCAAATACTTGTTGATATTCACATGGTTTTATCTGCAGTCCAGAGAAAACATACACGGAGAAAAGTGAATCCAAGATACAAAGTGGATTGCAAACAGAATGTTATTTAAATACTATGATTTCTTATCACAGAATTTTGCCCATTGAACGAATGTGGGAAAGTAAACAAGAAGACAACATTTTAAAAGCAAGGGTTTGTTTTGGAATTATCTCTATCAGCTTTTTGGGTTTTTTGAACAGTGTTTCCCTTCACATTAAAAGGTTGGAACATGTCAAGCACATCCTTTTCTGAAACCACCCTGATTCTGAGTCAAGAAGGAAAAGAAAGTATTCTGACAGTATAAAACTGAGCATTTTCTCAGATTGAAGTGGTTTATTTTCTCAAGAGCATAAGGATTTTTATAGTTCATCCATATTTCATGAGGAAAGTGGCCAGTTTGTGGATATTTCATGAGGAATGAATTTCTACATCATTAAATGGCCAGATAATAAATTGAAAAGAGGCACGTGTAATTTTTAGGGGAGCTTTTTAGTTTGTGTGTTGTGGCTTTAGAACCTATAATGGGATTTGATAGCACTGCTATTGCTGCCACTCATGGAAAGGTGAGCTACACCTGTCCCACAGTGACATACAGGTCCCCAAATGTTGTATCGAGGGAAAGACAGACTTTTGTAAAGGGTTTTCCACAACGTGGCTCTGGAAGGACTATCAGGTTGGTAATTATCTCCTATAAATTTTACATTAAAAAAAAAAAAGAGCTGGGCTTGATCATGAAATCCTTGGAGTGAAAAGCATTTCTTCCTCAGTCTATAAGACTGTATAAAATTGCCTTCTTCTGAGCTTTGTGCAAGGCTCAGCGCTCACCATTTGACTAACGCAAAGTCACCAAACACACTGCAGCTGGTATTTGAGATCCTTTTATCCATCTTTCTTCATACACACACTCACATGGAGACAAAAGTTAGTTTCCTTTAGGCAATCCAGTGCCCTGGGAGAGTAGCAATTTCTTTGATTGCTTATTGTATCTGTAGCACTGGAGATAAAAGTTTAATGCATTCTTATTGTCTCAGTACTTTTAAGTATTCAGCTGCATGGAGCAATGCGTCTTCATCCATGTAACCAACTGAATGTAGTGGTTTAAGATTAACAGATACAATGTCAGTGCCATTACCTTTTTTTTTTTTTTCTTGGTGGTGCTTAAGAAATCATTTGCATTTGAGGTAAGTGTAGCTGTAATAGTCTCTGGCAGGTGGGAAACGTACAGCTCAGGTACAAGACAATGTGAAGAACCCAGTTAGTAAAGCCAGTAGCAGCAATTCACAAATATGATATTACTGTAACAAACGATGGGCAAATTGGCTTGGAAAAACTGGAACTGACCCAAAAATCACCTATGAAAATCTGCTGTTGTTGAGCTGCTGGGCTAAGCATGTTTGTTGTGGGTGAGTGCTGGGCCACAAGCGCAGCTCGGCTCAGTGCCCGCTTCCTAGAGCAGAGGCACTGCTAAGATGGATCCCTTGTCTTCACCATTCCCTCCATTTTCCTAGAGGGAAGGGAGACAATTGTTTTAACCAAGACAGAAATTGCAAGGCTGCTCCCATTAGATTGAAACAAAAGAAGAGACAGGCTAAGTTTTAGGCTGTCCTAATTTTAGACTGACATTTAAATATTTCTCTTGTCCTTTGTCACCACACTGCTTTTCCCTTGCAGCTCCTAGCAAGATGCTTATTGTGCTATTTTCCTGGCATTTCCTCTCCTCTCTCCTAACCACCATTCAGCTCTTGTTGCAAAAGGGAGGTCAGGAGAATAATGCCCTTTTGCTGACACATGGGTAACCCAATCCTCCACCCTGTTGGTCTGCTGTGCTGAATTCCAACTCATCTGATTGCACTGAGGGCTATTGTACTGTCCCTGCCATCACAGCTGGGTAATTGATATGCTTGAAGGGAGTTTAATGAGGAAGAAAGCTAATTAGTTAATGTAAGGAGTGAAAAATAAGTCCAACAGCCTTGTAGTCCATTTTGTTCCATTGCAGCTTCCCACAGTGCTTAGCATGGAGCCTAATTTTGAGCTGAGCATGACTGAATGGAAAGCTTGGCAAATCCTAGCAGCAACTAGAAAGCAGAACTGGGGTTAAGTTCAGGGTTTGGGTCTTAGCTGTGCTGGGAGAGGATGGGGTGTGCACTGGGGAGTCTGCTCTGGTGAGTGTATCTGAAGTGGCGAGGGCTGTGAGGGAGCTGCTATACAAACTCTGAAATTAGGAGCTTCCTCCAAAGGGGCTGTTGAGAACAAAGGTCCCTATGTTGGCCAACCAGGCTCACAGCAGCAGGGAGGAAAGTACAGTTGTAAAGATGTGGTCCCTCGATGTGTATAGCTAAAGGTTTCCAGTAACCTCTGCTATCCTCAGGCAGGTGCAAATTCTCCAAGGTCCATGTAGTTTGGTGGGATACAGCCTTACCTCTCCCATGAGGAACAGAAAGGGTATGGAGGGGGTGAGCAGAGCTGTAGAAATTGTACAAGTGAGCAGGAGGGATTAAAAGAAAATATGGTGGAGAATGAAAAAGCATATAAAACAGATGTTGAATCTGAACTTCCCATTCCAGATGTTTGCAGAAATTAGCTGAAGCTGGTCAAGTAACAAAGATTCTGGTGGACTGGTCTAGGCTGTAAATTGCATCTTTTTGGATAGTGTGATGAAGGACTGAAGGTGTCATGGTGGATCTCAGGATTCCAAGTGCCACTGGTGTGTTTATCACTAGTCCTTTCACTGTCTTTTTTTTTTTCTTTTCTTTAAGTTGATATTAAAAATATAATAATCAGAATTGTCCACTCTCTGCATCAAGTGGATTGAAAAGAACAAGCTCAGACTTCAAAGGTGTCTCATCTGTGCTTCCCTGAAACCTCCCTGAATCCATCCTGGCATAGCACAGTCCTTGCTTTTAAGCCCTGGGCGGGGAGAAATAAAGAAGTCTGAACTGGATCAAAGAGATTGGCCCAGATAATCTCCCGTGCCCTTCATTTTGTTCCCTGGTTTAATGTTCTCCACGTACTTGGACACGGTGGAACTAACTGAGGTGATTTGCTGTCTGAGGAGGAGAGGTCAGAAGGTTTGAAAGGTTTCAGAGAAATTTCCTCCCTGACTTTGGTGGATGCTCTCTCTGTCCTTTAGAGAGGAAAAGACAGTGAGGGAGGAGAGAAGGAATGGGAAAGAAGAAGGAAAAACAAATCATATCAGAGCAAGACAGCAAAGAGATACATAATCAAATACGAATGAACTGAGTTCTGAGTAAGTTATGTTTCCCAGTGTGGCCTTTAGATTTGTATTCTTTGTGCAGAGATCCAGTTTCTTCTAGCAAGTCCTGTAAACACCAGGGCTGGAACTGGGCCAGACCTTGGGCACAAGTGAGGCTGGCGCTGATCAAAGTGGGATGGCAGTAAGAGCTTATCAATTATTCGAGAGAGAAGAGTCAATAAAAAACTTTTTCAATATAAATATCATCTCGCTGAATGTGGTGGGACTGAGGGGAGTGAGCTATTCACATGAGATGAAACTCTTCTAGTTGTTGATGATAAGAAATGTTTGAAGACATTTTTGAGATGTTGATCTAGTAGCTGCTGTTTTGTCCTTGCTTCCCTCAGCCCTGTCTTCAGAGCCTGGGAATGGTGCACTGCCATGCTTTGTAGGCCTGTGCATTTCCAGGTCCTGGCTCCTTTTCCCTGTAACCAAATTCCTCCTCCTTAGAGGCTGTTCATCCTAGAGTCATATCAGAGCAGGAAGGCAATGAGAAGAAAGTCCCCAGGTTTGGGAAGAAGATGGTCACAAAACCAAATGCCTGCCACTCTGCTGGTAGTGCTGTCTCCCTTAGTGATTCCTAAGGCACTCTGGATTCGTGTTCATAAATATGTCTGGAGTATTTTGCCACCCCAGGACAAGAGAGATGTGGAGCTACTGGAGAGAATCCAGCAAAGGGCCACTAAGATGGTTGAAGGACTAGTGCATCTCTCCTGTGAGGAGAAGCTGAGAGCTGGGACTGTTCAGTGTGGAGCAGAGAAGACTTAGAGGGGATTTCATCAATGTGTACAAATACTTGAGGGGAGGGTGTAAAGAAGACAGAGCCAGGCTCTTTTCAGTGGTGCCCAGTGGCAGGACAAAAGGGAATGGGCACATGTTGAAACATGAGAGGGTCCTTCTGAACGGTCCCTCTGAACGTCAGGAAACACTTCTTTGATGTGGGGGTGACCGAGCACTGGAGTAGGTTGCCCAGAGAGTTTGTTAGATTCTCCATCCTTGGAGATTTTGAAAAACTGTCTGGACATGGTCCTGGGCAACCAGCTGTGGGTGGCCCTGCTTGAGCAGGGACTTGGACCAGATGACCTCCAGATGTTCCCTCCAACCTCAACCAGTCTGTGACTCTGCGATGTGTATTTGCGCAGGCTGCTTTCTCCTGAGTATGCTTGTTTCCACATTTAGCCACATGCTGTGTAGCAAAGGTGACCAGATGAGCAGACCAGGTGCACTGGTCTTGTTGCCCGTGCCTCTGTGTCTGTGCAGTCACATGCTCTGTCCTGTGCTCGGACCCACCTGGCAGCAGGCAGGCATTGCAGTATATTCCCAGGTGCGTCACGCCTACGCTCCCCCTGTGTTGCTAGTGATGGTGTAGCTGAATGTTTGTTAGCAACCGTGAGACATTTTCCCAAAAAGGTCCTTTTAAAATGAAAGCTTGAGGAAGGGAAGGCTACTTAACTCCCCTGTCTTGTAGAAGAGGTGCAAAGCTGCTAGTAACAAGAGATCAGCTTCAGGGCTTGGGTTTCTAAGACCTTTTCCTTTTGCAGTCTGGACCCTCACATTTTAATGGTATCTATGCTATTTAAATTGCAACTTCCTGACCTGTGAATATTCATCACATCCGTGTTCTGACAGTCACACTTGCCAGGTTCTAGGTGTGTTCATTGAACAGTCTGTCAGAAGAGTCATTACCAGATACAGCTACAAATATGACACCGAGTATCTGGAGCTTAATGAGATTGTCATTTTCCTGTGTATCTGGTTGCAGAAATCTAGGTAGCTCCTTACTGTATGTGCTTTCAGCCTGATTTCCAGATTGTGCAGCTTGACTGCCTGCCTATCCACTGCTCCCTTTTCCCCTCATAAAAAACTTTTGGCCAGATTTCAGCTAGACTCATCAAATCACAAAGAGAATGAAGTTCCTACAAATTTTATGAAAACTGATGACTGGATCGTAGCAAAAGTCCAAAATTAGTCCCCCAGCGAGAGCAAAATAGGCAGAATTTAGCAATCAGCCACTGTTTGTAGCTCCCAGCCAGCCAATAAACAAGTTGATAGTTGTGACCTAGCTATAGCTTCTGCTCCCTCTTGCTCTGCCAAGCAGAAGGGAGATGTGGGAGGAAGATTCTGGCTTTTGGGAGAGAGCAGGGACATTGCACTGAGAAAAAAAGTTCAGGGATAAAGGACACAAAGCTGTAGGGAACCAGGCTTCATTGCTTCTGGTGCCCATGGAATAACTTGCTTTGGTAAGTAGTTCAGAGGCCTTAAAAAAATCAATAATAGTAACCAGTGCTCCTTAGCAACGCTACAAAAACA
The DNA here is from genome assembly GCF_020740795.1 of Apus apus. Taxonomy (NCBI): domain Eukaryota; kingdom Metazoa; phylum Chordata; class Aves; order Apodiformes; family Apodidae; genus Apus; species Apus apus. The sequence goes on along the minus strand of NC_067294.1, from coordinate 9,952,601 downwards.
AAGCAGTCTGTGCCGCTTGGTTTTCGTGAGCAAGAGTGTCTGCCTCGTTACAGTAGCGGATTTCAGCTTGAGCCTTTCAAGGGGTTCCCAGTAAGCAGAGAGCATGGGAAGGATGCTGGCTTGGCCCTGCCTGGTGGTGTCCAATCCTGCATTCCTTGCATAGAGAAGTTAATGGAAGAACTGGTTGTACAGGGAATTCTGATTTAGGGTTTGTGTAGTGCTATTTAAAAACTAAGCAGCAGTAGCAGTCGTGTGTGGACGTGAGACTTTTATAAAGCTCCTCCGTTGTCTTGTCTTGCACTTTGTCTATGGAGTAAAAAGGTACAAGAAGTTAATCTCATATTTAACTGCTTGTATAATAATTACTCTGAGTGTGCCCATGAGAAGTTCTAGTTACGATTCAGTACAGATTGCTTATCTGAGCATGGCTCTCAAAACCCTTCTCCTAGGGCTGAAACTTTCTCAATGGTGTTTACTTAGAGGCAGATTATCATTTTAGGAAATTAAGTTTAGTGAGTTATAGGAGCAGGCTTTGTAGATGGATCACATGTGGCACAGGGCAAGAAGAGGCAGAACCCTTTTTGCAGGCTTTACAGTTTGTACTTGGGTGGGAGCAGCAGCCTTTTTGTTTATCCTGCAGGACTAAGATATTCTGACATTTATGCTGTAAACAGCCCTCATGCTTTCTGTGATGTGACATCTCTGTCCATCCTACATGTGGGTGAGCTTAATGCCAGTTTGCTTCTAGTAAGGTGATGAGCAGTACAGAAGTGTCAGCTGCCTCCTTTCCAACCTCCAGAGCTCAGGTCACTGACTGAAGAGGCACCCCTTGCCCTTTCCCAAGAAAAAGCTGTTAGCTTTTAACTCCTTTCTGGAAAATGAAAACAGTGTGTGCCACAGCAAGACACTCCTGCGTGGAGGATGTGGCACACAGGAAAAGAGCTGCAAGAAGTGCTGAGCCTGGATTCCCCTGGCCCACCTCCCTCAGGGGTTGTACTCCCATTTGGGAGCACAAAGCAAAAGGTAGAGCCCTTGGAGGGGAGTAACTGAAGTTGCAAAACAGTTTTCCCTCTACTGCTGTGGCAAGGCTGGCAAAAACACACGGGTCCTTACTACCCTGCCAGATGCTTGGTGTTAGGGACTACCTGGGTTGAAATGTTACTAAACCTGATTAACTGGGTTTGATGTCTTCTTTTTGGGGTTGATGGAAGGCAAACCACTTTCTGTTATTCATGTGTGGCTGGACTTACAGATTTCCAGTGCAAATTTTTAAGTCTGTCCCAGACTGCAGCCCTGATTGAATGTCCTGGGGAGATCTGCAGGACCACAGGGTAACCTGGGCTTGTTCTTCTCCTACCATGCACCTGCTTCATCTCCTCCTTCCTCCAGCCTATCAATACCCCACTGTAGCCCATCCCCAGAACGAAAACACATCCCCTATTTATACGTTAAATATTCAGTCAGAGGCACATACGGGGATCTCCCACTTCACGAGAAAGCAACACATTCACACACTGCACAGGGCGGACCTGTTGCCATCCCCACACCAAGTGTGTGACTCACACAGCTGGCTTTTATCTTGCCTTCCCCCTCTGCTGACGCTGCCTCTTGCAGCTCAGCACAGCCTCTCTCCCCTTTCATGGCCCTGCACTTGAGACACTGCCCAGCTGCCTCTGACCTGTTGGGTTATGCAGAAAGAGTCAAACACTGTGCTGCAAGTAGCTGGTGAGCTGTTCAGCACCCCCTGCTCTCGGGCTGTGTTAATGACCAGGCACTCCAGCTTGCCCCTGGATCCCCTCTCACATCCCAACATGGACTTGCCGAACAGTCCCTGCCTGGTGTGTAACAAGAAGAAACTGCCCGGGTCTGACATGCTGCTCATTGTACATGCTGTCTTGCAAGAGTTTGTTAATATTTACTAGCTTTTGTAATGACCTCTGGGATCCCTGAACAGATTTTAGGCAAACCATGTGAGGCTTTTTTTTTTTTTTCCCCTCTCTGAGATTTATGGTGCACAGAGCAGATTCAAATCCCAGCTCAGGGGTGTAGAACTGAGCAACACATGGAACAGACCTGGGGAAACTGCTCCAGTCCTCTGCAAAAAGAAACAGCTGAATTCCACATGTGCTGAGTGGCTACCGTTGTGGGCCACAAAGGGTCTCTGGAGTTGTGAAACCTGCACATCCCATCCCTTTACCCCAGCACGACTTCTCAGAGCCATATAAAGGTGCTGTGTCACAACATGCCTATGTGCTGCTGTCATGCTACAACACAAGCACTGCCGAGCTCTGGCTTCATAACCTTCTTCCAGCAGGCGAACTCCCAAGAGGAGGCATCCCCAGAACACACTCCAAAACAGGCAGCCGAGAACAGAAAGTTCAGCACAAGCTTCCAGTGCCTGTAAGCTCTGCTGCAGTGTCCTTGACTGCCCTCCCTCTGCCCCAAGCCTTTGCCTCTAATGCTTTCAGCTTCTGCAGCTTAAGCCATTTTACAAAAAGTTCCCTTCCTGTTTCTTCCTACCTTGTCAGCTCTCCAGCTCTACTCCAGCCCCATCTCTTACAGCTTTTCCTTTCTTCCTTGCCTCTGCCTTTTGAGATCACTCTTTCCTATGAGGGCTTTGGATCCAAGCACAAAACTGTTCCTTGCACTGGGGCTCTGCATCACAGTTTTCTCAGTTTTTTCTCATTTTGCTCCCTTGGTTGATTTGTCATGCAAAGCATTTGGGACAGTGTGGTTGTAAGATGTGATTAAAAATAGGGTTCAGTCTGTCTTGGCACATAAGACTATCAATCCCCATTAAAGCTTAGGGGGTCAGGGAGGTTTGCAGGTGAGGATATTCCAGTTTAAAAAAAGAGAAGCCAATTTGCATTTTAAACTGTTTTTCCTTAATGCTTGTCTCTCTGGAGTAATAAGGTGCTGTTTGCTTCTGTAGTGGCTGCAGTATTTATACTTCCCATTGTTAAAATCTAATGAACTCAGCATGACTTTCAAGGTGAGGATTTCTAGGTATGTCTCCTTAGTGGTCACTATATCAGGTCATCACAGACTGAGACAGAAACTTAAGAGTCTGAGAACTGATCTTATCTCACGAGTTATTGAAAATGAGCAATAGCAGATAGTGGGGAATGCTGCTCAATGCAGTGTTAAAGCAAACAGGGACCTCTGTATTGCAGGGCTCAGGAGCTCCACGTGTACTCTTCAGGGAATACTGGATTCTGTGACTGTGTGTTTGAAAGTGCAAGGCACATGGGAAGCCATAAATTGGAGCAGTATCCTTTAAAAATTTTCCCCAAAATAGAAATAGGAAACCTCATAGTCAGAGCTTTTCCATGAAGGTGCCAAGCTCTTTTTGATCTTCCTTTCTTGCCTGTATTAAAATGAAGCCAGATTCTGGTTTCATTTGCACCACTGGAAATCATGAGAGCTGTTAATTGTGCAGACTTAGAAAGCTTTCAAATAACAAGTTGACAGTTCTAGAAATTAAGACTACTAGCAACTCAACTTCAGTGCAGTTGCTCCATATTGACATAAGGACAAGTGAGAGAAGATTTGGCCCTGACTATGGAAACATTATTACAGCTTTGTAGCACATGTGGAGAGAAGAGCCTCTAGCAGATTTGAAATACTCTTTTCCAAGGCTTCCCCAGGTGGACCTCGGTGTATACACTCCAACCTGGTTGTGCCTGAAGTGGAGATGAATGGTGTTATGACAAGAAGAGGAGAAGTGAGAATATTAACATGACAATTTCCCTTTTATTGCACCTAAAGCATCTGATCCACAGCAGCCATCTGGACATGTAAGCTCTGAGGAGCTCCAGTGTCATTGCCTTGGACTGTGCAGACCTTGAGCATTGCTGACTTGGAGGATCCTCCTTGTAGGGACACTCCCCATTTCCCTCCTGCCTCACCAGTGTTGCGACCAAGAATGCTGTAGCTGCTTGGGAGGGATGCCAAAGAAACCCTACAATATATGGAGAGCTGACCTTGGGCTGTTTGGCTGTGTGCCACAGGCCAAGACACCATCATCCTGTAAAATAAACACCTCCCCATCCTTAGCACAGCAACATCTGTGAAGGATAAAGGCCAATCCGACTGCTGATGCTGCCAAAATGTCACCCCATTACAGCACTGGGGGAATCTCAGCCACTCATTCCAGCCCTGACTGATGTCTCCCAGCCTGGGTAATGAGATGCAAATGCTTTGATTTGCAATCCCACAGCAGACAGGCCTGTCCCAGTGGAGCAGCCATATGTGCAAACTTCAGGTGTCCTCACCATAGCTGCATATGCTTTAATGTGATTTATTTTTTTGGAACTTGGTTGCCTTTGCTGCCAGACTGTATAATGTCTTTCCAGCTTGTCCCCTGGCATCCTAAATTCCATTTTAATAAGGGTTTATCTTGTTGCCCTCTAAAATGGGATGTCAGTGGATGGCTCCTCACTTCTGTTAATGGAACAGATAGTGACCTCCCTGCCAGCCTACATACTGTCTTGGCAACGCTGGCTGTAGGTTCATAGGATGGTAGGTAGATGGGACTCACCCTCTAAGAGTTAATTTTCTTCATAGTAGCTAGTATGGGGCTATATTTTGGATTTGTGTTCATGTGTTGTGAAGGACTTTGCTATTTTGGAGGATAAAAGGTTCATGTATACAATTAGCATATTTATCTATTATGTAAATACTAACATGATTTATAACAAAGCATTTTGGTCTGCACAAATATAATCTCTGCAACCCCCATCACACCTCATGTGACTCATGTGCACTTCATCACTAACTACCTGAGGCTTTGCCTCTGGTCTTAGATACCCCAATACAGCACTAAAAGGATTTGGAATGCAAAAAACAGACAGGGAGCATCTACCAGAAAAATTCACAGCTCCTGTATTCTGTTTTTCCTAAATGAAAACCTCCCCTAACTCATAAAACATGTCAAAAAGTAACACCTAGAGATGTTTGCTGCATGGGGGTGTGTTTAGGTGAAGATTTTGTCACTTGGTAATTCTGCCTGTCACCCAGTAATGAAGTTAATGCAGGGCTTGTATCATGATGAAGGGCACAGAAGATACGTACCTGTACGTGTATGTACACCATTTATGCCCACATTAATTTCCAGCCATTGTTTTTGCAGTTCAGTGTGTACTAACAGTGCCAACAGTGCAACATGGGGCCAGACACGTCTTTGGGCTTTTTAATTTTCTGCTGTGATGAGGCTGTCAGCTTTGTTCTTCTTGGCTGTTTCCATGCAAGCTGAAACTACACTCCTGGGCAGTTAATTTAGCCCCACTACACCCAGCCTGGGCTGTGACTTCTGACTGGGAGCCATTTGCACAGACCTGGGCTCTGTGTGTTTAGTGGAGTTGCTGTTGTCTACTTCCTGGGGATAGAACAAATGCAAGTGATTCGTGTTTTGGACAATCACAGGAACTTTAAGTCTCTGGATAGATGGTGGATGATACATTTCTGCTTCAGATGATTGAGGGTCTTCCAGTAAGTCCTGTGCATGCAAATGTATAAACAATTCAAATGTCTGATGTGCCTAAACAGAGGAAGCATCATCTTTGACTTCCAGAGACTGTTTTATGAGGTGTCTGAACATAGTGGGCTTTTTAACCTGGCTTGTTCAGTTAGGTGGAATCAAACTAGTTAATGAAATCCAGCTGCATATTTAAATTGCTCCTTGAATGTTCTGCTGCCATCTGAACCAGTGGACACTAATCTCACTGGAATTAAGCAGGCTGGTTTCCTAGTCTCTGCTGTTGCTGCAGTTGACAGCACTAATGTATGAAGCAGAGAGCAGCCTTGGGTTTTTCAGGGAACTGGGTTCTTAGGCTGGCAAGCTGAACACACAGTCCTGCAGATGTACCAGGACACGTGACAGGCCAGTCACGCAGGCAGAAGCTTTTTGCTGCCATGTTTCCACGATTCCAGGGTACAAAGGATCAAATTCATGGAGGTTTTTTAAAAGGGGGTTACCCCAGGGATGAATTTGGCCCAGGGAGGAGGCTGTAAAATGACAAGAAACAACACAGAGGGGGGAAATGAGAGCAATTAAAAAAATGAACCTGCTTGACCCTAATTTTGCAAATCTCTAGCTGTCAGAGAACGTACCTCAACTAATTATGTTTGGATGTGAAATTATGGAACCATTATAGCTCTGATTACACAGGTCCCCCAGCTCTTGCCTCCCATGGTGTCTGGGTGTGTGTGCTTTCTAATGTGATCTTTCATTTTACATTTGCTTTCTTGTTTTAGCAGTCCAGCTCTCCAGCAGTATCCAGAAATAGGCATCCAAAAAAGAAATAATTGTATTCCACATCTGAAATGTGCTATCCTCAGCTGTCCTCCCACCTCCCTCCTTTTTTTTTCTCCTTTTGGCCTTTGAAGACTGGAGTCACTGCTGTAGTTGGGCAATTATGCTTCAAAGCTGAGAACTGCACTGAACTTTGCCAAAAACTGCTGAAGCAAGCGAAGCACTCAGGCTTTGAATGTATGGTGTGGAAGTGCAATTGCTTCCCAGCCAGATGTTCTTGGGGTAAAAGCAGGGCAGCTAAATTTGAAATAATAAGCTAATATGAATGTTGGGTGGTTGAGAAACCCAAAGTTTGGGTAGCAAATTAAGTTTATTCTCTCTGATGTGTCTTCAGTTCCACAATAGGTTCTGAGGTATAAAGACAGGATTCCTGGGTGTTTCTGAGAAGAGCATTTTCAAATTTTGTCAGCTCAAAATACACCCCCTGGTTTTTTTGGTTTTTTTTTTCCATTCTCTAACACAGTTTCTGGCAAAGTCCATGCTCTTTTTCCTTTAATAGTCAGACTGCCAAGATGCCCTGCAAAGTATACAAATAATTCAGGAATCTAAATCTCTATCAGGGACCTTGCTCTAAGAAATCAATATGACCTGCCATCCCCAAGCAACTCTGAAAACAAACCCTTGCCTGCAGCTCTGATAATCAGGAGCAACTCTGCAGCAACAAATTAATGGGCACAACCTTGCACTCATCATTCTGAGCCTCCATGTCCCTACTCCAGAGGGGACAGTTGAGCAAGGCAAGACTCTCAGGGCACAGCATCTGTAACCCCGTCCTTGTCAGCAGCTTTACAATAATGAACCAACTTTCTATGTCTGCAACAGAACAGTTGGAGAAAACAAACTAAACAACCCTCTGCTGCAAAACACTGCTCCCAAAATAGATTTTGGAGACATTATTACATGAAACAGCAGAGAGGAAAGGATGATTCAGAAAATAGCTTCCAGCAGTCCTTTAAGCAGCTTGGGTTTGTATGGTAAATAATGCAGGAAGGAAGGGAAACTGCAGACTGTAAATGGATGTGCTGGAAGGTCTCATCAGCACCTGAAATGTCTTTGGAGGCCTTCCAGCAGCAAGGAAACATACCACAGACATAACCAGGTTTTCAAACACCCTCCTTGGCCTCCCTGGCTCCTTGGAGAAACTGAGTTTCTGAACTTTTAGGGGGGAGTAGGACTGAGTTGTGAGCTTGAATGAAATCCTGAGCTTCAGTTCAGTGAACTCACCAGCCACATGCAAAAGCAAAGTGAAAGCTCAGGTATCTTCTGTGCAATTCTCGCTGCAGATAGCATGGGTGCACAGAGAGGAGCAGAGGGTAGGCTTTGGTCATTCAAGGCTCAGAGGGGAGGAGAAGTTCAAATTGCGTCTCTGTTTCCCACAGACCAGGATCCTTCATGGCTGTCATAGTTCCTGACCTTTCCAGCACTCTCAGGAACACCCTTTGCAGGTTGGCTGCTGGTCTGCACAGTGGTGACCCTGCTGAACGACAGGCATGGGTCTGCAGCTCATGCCAAAAATTTATTCTCTGGCACCCAGAGATTGCTGCCAGCTTTCTGGGATTTTGCCTTCCTGGCCTCCCTGGCTGAGGGATCATATCTGTGTCCCAAAATGATGTGATCAGGCAGGACAGTTAATTAAGGGAACTGACACAGAACAGGTATCTTGCACTGTAACCACCACCACCTCCAAGAGAGACATCGCTGTTTCTCGTTCTTCTTTGTTGGATGTTTTAAGATTTTTTTTTTCTCTTTATTTGAATTTTCTGGCTGCGAATTTAAAAAAATCCCAAGCTTTAATCAGGGAGGAGATGAAGACCCAGAGGGTGAGTGTTATGTGATAAAAACATAGCAGAGTTAGGAACAGGACCATACACCCCAACCTCTTATCACCTAGTGCAGCACTGCCGTAACATGAAAGCAGCCCTTCACTTGCAACAGCAAGATGACTGAAATGGAGTTAAGACTTTTCTTTCAAGGCCTCTTTGTCCTTCATTTGCCCCCTTCTAGAAGGTGGTTTTAAAGCAGTGTCCGCATGAGCCTGGCGACCTGCTGTGTTGCTTCCCAGAAAGAATTCATGCTCATTACAGAAATGGGCAGCAGATTATTTCATGTATGTATTTTCTGCATACTGAAAAGTGTTCCTGGAAGCAGGTTGAGTGCTTCATCATTGTTCCAAGCAGACATTTGCAAATGTATCCTCACCAAGACATTAATGTGTGTCAATGTGCGTGTGTAAGGAGCAGCGTTTGCATGCTTAATCGGGCACGTGGCCTTTGTTAATTAGACAGTCAGTTAATGCTTTATGTCTGTGGGTCTGCATGTGCAATCATTTGCCCAGAACCTCATTAATTTTACTGGCTGCCCCTCCTGTTGGAGTTCACAAATCAAGCTGAGCATGCACACAAATCCCTTTGAGTAGGTTTCTCTAATAACACAAATCAGGCATCAGAGGAAACTCTCAAAGAATATTGCAAACAACAAAGCTATAAGGCCCGACCTGGTGATTTTGCAAAGCAGCTTTGTGCTATCAAGTGGGAGCTGCAAAGATCAGTTGAGAATTCTCCTTTGCAGCTAGGGGCAAGCAAAACTCTTCTGTCTCCTAGGTACTTGCTGTGCGTTTATGTATGTGTATATACACCTACACACAAATGTGCAGACATTATCCCTATGAATTTTTTTGTGTGTACTCAGTGTAGATGTCTCCTCTGAGACCTCTGCCTGTAGGACGCAGCATCTGCCAGTCACCACATCTAAAGAAATAGCCTCAGTTCACAATAACCCAAGTAGTGCAGACTCCATGTACTCTTGTAGATGTGGATTGTGTGTGTACAAGGGCAGATTGCTTCCACATGCTCGTTCTCAGCCCAGGAAAAAGGAAAGCAGCCAAAGGGCTTTCTTGAGAGTGGAATTAGATAAATGATGTTATCACTCACTGCTCTAGACTATGGTCAAGCACATCAATGAGTTCCCTGGACCTAGTGGTAGATGTGGACATTTGCAAGGGATTATTTTCCTTCTTAATGAGCAAAAGATCAGTAGGGCAGAGGTGTAGAAGATTCTTGCTTTCTTTTCTCCTTGTATTCTCTCAACTACAAAGCAATAAGCATCGCTGAAGCACAGCCTGGCATTGACCACGAGGTGAAATCCTCATTCTGCCGTGCAGACGCAGCATCTTCCAGACATCAATCCATGTTATTGTGACTCCAGATAGCCTCTCCTATAGATACAGAGGTGAAAATACTTCAGGAGTAACAGCCTCTCTTCTCCTCCTTGCTGCCCATTGTGTGACACTTCTTGGAGCTGCTCTGCTTGCATTAGACACGTCTGTTGGGGAGGCAGAGCACGAGCTGGGGCTGTGCTTTTGCCATCTGCACTGCAGTCCCCATTACGGATGCAGTGCTGAGCAGCTCGTTTCACAACTGAATGACGACAAGGGTAGAGGCCCGTGTGTGCCTCTGAGGTTATTCCTTTCAGCATTCAAAACTGATGTGGGGGTTGGCAAGGCAGAGGGCTCAGATCGGGAAAAGCCGGTCACGTAAATGTTACCTGCAAAAATAAAAGGACTAGTTATAATTTTGAAGTTACCAGCCTACAGCACGGATATGGACATAACTTAAAAAAATGGGTGAGACCTGCACTGTATAAAAGCCTGGCTGCATTTTTTAGCCGCATTCCTAAATTGAACTGTTTGTCTCGACTAACCCTGTGCTAGGGGAGAGTTATTTCAGTACTGCAAATAGAAAAGAATATATGTGGAAATGTGGTAATTACATGGCTCGGTTCCACCTGTATCTCCAGACTGGACTGTGTTATTACTGTGCTAAGGGAGAACTGTGATGTAGCAAGGGAGAAGTGACAGTGAAACTGAGATCTTAAAATAGAGAGGAGCTATTTTGCTGCTTTTTTTTCCCCCAGCTGTGCTTGCATAAATCTAAACTTAGGTCAGATGTTACAAGAATTCCAACTGCTTTGGGAAAAAATCAGTTATCATTATTGTGAAACAAATGTCTCTGCCCTGGCTGGGTTGCTGGGAGGACTGGGGTGAGACAGACAGGCTGATGTGTCTTTTGCTGCCCTGAAACAGCTCCAAAAGTAATGTTTAATCAAAGCAAGCTGATGTTTATCTATTGAATTGTTATCAGAATTGCTTAGTCATTCATGTGCCATTGTGTTTCAGAATGGAGAGCAATGGATTTATTCAGCTTGACATGTGCTGCTCCCAGCCATTAGCATTTTCCCAACGTCCGACCAATATCTTAATTTCACACTGCTAAACAGGTCCCTGTAAGGCCAAGGTACTGCTGAACTCTTCTGTGCAAGGTTTCTTGTTAGAGCATCCCTGGGAGATATTTTCCTCTTTATTATCACTCAGCATGCCAGCTCTCCAGCCTCTTGTGAGTGGCTTGGGGGATGAAGGGGTCTGCTGGCTCTTTGCATTCTGCTTTGGTTTCGTGCCACCATAAATAACACTGAAGATCTCCAGTAAACACCTTTGCTGTAGACAGGCTTGAAGGCTCAGGAGACTGGCTGTGGGATTGCTGACACTGGAAATCAGTTTGGATCAGAAGTCTTTGCCCCCTCTTCTGCTGGGTCTCAAGAAACAGCTACTCTGGATTTTTAGGCTATGTGTGGGAGGAAGAGCAGAGGTGTTATTTGGAGTGGAGAGGGGGTGGCTGAGTGAAGAAAGAAGGGATGTCTAATTCATGTGCGTGTATGTGTGAGGGAGAGGCAGACAGACAGACAAAGTAAATGTGTTGCTGAATGCAAGAGTGAAAGCAGGGGAAGGTGTAGCCATAGAAACACTTCGTGCTTGATAGTAATGATTCAGAGCAATACAGCCCATTTCTTCAGCCTGGGGGGAACCAGAATATTTTGGTGTAACTGAGGTCTCTGCTTGCATGCGTCTGCCTTGGGCATGCACATGCTTATCTCATATGTCTATGGGTACTGGTAAATACATGAGTGTCCATGAGGACAGAATGTACCTGGGTAAGTGGCCTGGTACTTCTGAAAGCAAGTTATGCTGATCCACGAGGAAGAGTGGAGTGGAGCCCTGGGCTTTATCAAAGAGCCAAGAAGTGGCAGCAGAGCAGTGGCAAGGAATGTGCAAGTGGAGCAAGTAGAGATGGAAGGTGATGTCTCACTGCTACCCAAAATATGCTTGTTCCTCTTTGGGAGCAGAACAGTACCCTGGAAAAATCTTCTTTCCTTCTGCAGACAGTATCTTTGCATGGATGGGTACAGGGTGGGCTGTGGGTGTTCTCTGTGGGTGTGGGTTTATGCTTGGTTTCAGCTGATCTAAGTCTGTGCTGCTGGGTCATGTGCTGTCTCTGGTGCCAAAATCAGCTCTCGAGTGATCTGCCAGATTAGGAATCTGATCCTTCTGAAAACTAACCCAACAGAAAGGGAAAAGACAAACAGATAGTTTCCAGCTGGATCAGTTCCCTGGCTTGCCTGATGCTCATGCCAACAGAAGGACAAAGGTAGGGACAGGAGTGGGGAGAAAGTAAAAATTCCCCTTTCCTTGGCAGTTTGAACCAAAATCAGCTTAATTACAAAACCACTGCTCCCTGAGTATCTACTGTCTGCACCCAAAATCCATGAGCTGGTGTCATGGTATGTAGCGAGGGGATGAGGAACATAGTGACCTAACTTTCCACCTGGTGAAATCTTGCTTTGTTTGCTGGGAGTTTAGCTATGATGCTGGAAAGGAAAGCCAGCCAGCAAGAGTGCAATCCCTTACCTCTGATTTTAGACACAGTTTGGGTGAAGCATGTTAATTAAGAGGTCAATTTCCATGAATCTCCACTGATTGCTCCACAGCCCTGGCATTCCTAGCAAGTCTGGGAAAGAATTAGTGTGGTGGTGAAAGTCTGTATATTGGGCTGAAAATTGTTAAACTTAATCTGGGCAAGAGGGAAAGAAAAACTATAGCATGTCTCACCCAGCACACAACATGCTCCAGGTTGCATCTGTTAAAATGAAATGTCAAGCTTAAAATTAGAAGGCTTCTTAGGTGTATCTTTCTGGGAGAAAATAATAATATAGGATATTGCTCGTTTAAAAACAGTTTCTGTTTAGACATTGCAGCCTCTGCTTTGCTGTCTAGTGAACATGACGATTTGATAGGTGCCTGCACAAATCAAATTGATATTGATATTGCAATATCAGTTGATATTTATATTGCAATATCAGTTGATATTGCACGTGTGTGTCACATAAACATCAGTGCTTCACAAGCCGTTGTACTGGTACAGCTGAGGTCCAGGAGCAGCAGAGGATAAGAGAATCCTGCAGAAAGCATCACTGCCTCTTGCTTTGCATCCTGAAACCAGGGCCTGAGGTCGGGCTGAGGCTCCCACAGCTGTGCCTGGCTTTCAGCTTCTTTCTCGCACCCTCTGTTTTTTTTGTTCCTCCCTGCACACTGCAGCCCAAACCCAAAACAATAACTAGAGAAAACCTCTGGCTGCATAGTTCTAATTCCTGAGCTGAGTTGCATATGGCTTTGCTTTGGGTGGAGACGTGCTTGTGTTCGAGCTTGGTTTTACTCTTGTTGTTTCTAACCTGAGTGAAGCATAACTGTCATGCTCTCTAGCCTCACTGAGCCCCGACCCTCCCACAGCAGCACTGGTGCTGCTGGTGGTGAAATGCTCCCAGCCCTGAAGTCTGTTTGTGCTGGTCTCCAAGCCCCAGCGCCTGCCAGGCGGGAGTGTGGGCTGGGTTCAACCTCAGGTGTGTCTGGCACAGACAGGTAGATAAGTAACACCAGTATCTCCATACATCTGCTCAAAGATTATTACAAGTGACCCCAGTGCCTACACTTGCGCACTTATACCTGTTATGAGAAGATAGCCCTTTATGTCAGGATTAAGCATGTGTAATGTCAAACCCTTTGGCACATGTGCTGAAGCTGCCCCACTGATGAGTCTGCTTGGTTTAATGGTATGGGTGAGAGAATACTGGATGTGACCCAGCAGCTGTAACTTGGGTGAAACTTCTGTTGAGGAATGAATATAATCAAGAGATGGGATCTCTGATTCCAGCCTGTTGTGTTTAATGGTAGATGTTATTTTACATGGCCTTGCTTCGAAATAATTTGTGTCTTTGTGCTTCTGTGAAATCAGATTTTTTTTTTTTTTTTTTTTTTTAATGCCACAAGCTTGGGAGCTGTTTTCTGAGGGAAACTGCATAGACAGGACCTTCATTTCTTCTGAGTGAGCATAGAGCAAATGTGCTGCTTTGAAAATGTCACTTGTTCCCCTATCAGGAAAAAAAATTAAACAAAACCGGAGTGGGTCACAAAAAAAAAAAAAAAAAAAAAAAAAAAAAAAAAAAAAAAAGGAACTTCCAGCTCTGGTTGTCTCTCATCAACAAATAAAAGTGCCCCCAGAATTAGTGCAAGGGATAATAAAGCTGTGCTTGAAGCAGCCAGGCAAGAAACATTGATGATTTAGTGGGTGACAGGAAATCATTTTTCCTGGTGCCAGGAAAAATATGGAGTGTGAAGCAGATAACTTTGCTGCATGCACCTCTTTCTAATTGGAATGTTTCAGGAATACTTCATATCTCCTTTCTGGCCATGGGATTTATCCAGAATTAATCCCCCTGTTGCATGCTCCCCAGTAACAGCAATGGGCAGAGAGCAGAAGAAGCCATCCTGCTCCTCACAGGAGGTTCAATGTAGGAAATGAAGGCCTCTGACTTACCAACTCCTTCCCTTGGTCCATCGTGACCTGTCCGAAAACAGTCCTGCCCTCAGCCCTACTCCCTGCCCCTCTTGGAGATGCCCACCCTGCTATGAGGAGGCCTGTGCAGCCGCTTCCTAAACTGCAAGAGTTTGTGGCACTTTGAGGCAAACTGTCACCTTATTTAAGTTTATCTTTGAACTCTGGTTGTAAACTCCTCATCAGACACAGCTCCTAAGGGAGGTCTCTGCTGGCAGGGTAGATGGACCCAGGTTTGCTCTGCTCATTTCCCCATCTGCCTTGATGGGACCAGCTGTGGTACTGGCCTTACAGGCACAAGAGTATGGGAAATATCATACATGGAACTCTAATTGAGACACTGTGTTGTTTACTGCTTCCATGCTATAGAAACAGCAACAGATTTTCTCCTGCTTTGTTTGTCACATTGATTTTGGCTATTATCCCTTACCACAAATTATTATTTTATACACTATATTCCTGCAGCCATGTAGCAATATCCAGACCCCATTGCAGTCTGAGGCTGCTGTAATCCCACCAAAAATTGTCCCTGCACCCTTCAGCTGGATGTCAGACTTGGTTCAGAGAAGGGAATGAAGCGGAGTCACTTGGGCAGGTGATGTCCAGCCAGAGAGGAGCCCAGCCTCCATACTGTGGTGCAGCAGCTTCTCCATGCCTGAATCACAGAATCATAGAATATGCTGAGTTGGAAGGGACCCATCGGGATCATTGAGTCCAACTCCTGTCCCTGTCTAGGGCACCCTAGAATCACACTCTGTGCCTGAGAGCATCTTCCAAATGCTTCTTGAACTCAGGCTTTGTGCTGTGACCACTTCCCTGGGGAGCTTGTTCCAGTGCTTTGCTTTTGAAAACCCCTGGAAGGGGAAGGTATCACATGGCACTGTGGCCAAGTTATTCCTCACAGACTTGCTGCTTGTTGTGGGTGGGCTTGCTCCAAGTCATGCCTTGCCTGAAGGCACAGAGAACCGAAGAAAGGTTTTGTTATCTCACCAACCTGACAGCCACAGTCTGGGTAGGATCCTGTCACGTGGGCCCTGTGGCAGCTTTTGGGGTGGAAGATGGTCAGGATGTGCTGTTGCACCAGAAATAAATAACTATATTTTCCCCCCTCAAACAAGCACATGAATAAATTAAAATCAATATAAGTATTCTCAGAATTGGGGAGCAGAGCCTTCATCTTTGTCTCTTAGGAAAAACAATGTGCATAGGAAAGACAGCTCTTTTCTGCCTCTCTGAAGCCCATTAACTGTGTTTGTTGTGTGCAGAGGGTCACAAAGGACAGCGCTTCTGTGTGCACAGCAAAGAGCAGCAAACGCTGCCAGAAGTTCTGCATCTACAAATTGAGATGTTCCCTTGCTTTTCCATTGAATTACCCACAGCTTGTGGGTCTGGGAGGCTTGGGCTGGATGCTTGGTAGAAAGAGATGTTCTTCCAACATTTCCAGTATGTTTTGTCTCATATCAAACTAGGAACAGCAGAAGAACAATCTTTTGTAGTTGGCATCTACTGGCCCTGGCCCCAGCCACAATGCAGGCATGCAGAGGCTGATGCAACAGTGAAACATGCTGAGGAGAGTGAGCTTGAATCTTCTGGACCTTGAAAAAAAGGCTTTAGACCACGTGCCAGAGTTTGTACTGGTTCTGCCAGTAATTCTCCATCCTGCCTTTTGTAACTGGAGTTCCAATTGGGGTGTGTTTTTTAATGAGAAACCGGTTACTAGTGATAGGTCTGGCTCAGGATGGGTGTGCTGTCTTGGTCCCAGACCTTGGTGTATATTTTCAGATTGGGCTCATCTGAGTGTAATAGGTTAAACTCACTCCCGTGTCCCAAATTACCTCCATGCTCTGGAGATCTGACTCTTTAGAGAAGAGAAAGCTGAGGAGAGACCTTATTAATGCCTATAAGTATCTGAAGGGTTGGGTGCAAGGAGGATGGAGCTAGACTCTTTTCAGTAGTTGCCAGTGACAGGACACCGGGCAATGGGCACAAGCTGGAACAAAGGAAGTTCCACTTAAATATGAGAAGGAACTTCTTTACTATGAGAGTGACAGAACACTGGGACAGGCTGCCCAGAGAGGTTGCAGAGTCTCCTTCGCTGGAGACATTCAAAACATGCCTGGATGCAGCGTTATGTGTTCTGGGCACTCCTGCCTTAGCAGGGGAGTTGGACTAGGTGATCTCTAGAGGTGCTTTCCAACTCTGACAATTCCGTGATTCTGTGAGATATGTTTTTGCCATGTTTGCTGCTCCAGCCCAGCTTTTCTCCAGTTCTGACTTCCTCCACTCCTTTTCTGCACCAAGAGCTGCAACTCTTTTTCCTTCATCTTCTCATCCACATCTGGTGCCAGCAGCATGTAGTTGTCTTGTAGAAGTGTTTCAGGTCAGCAGGTAGCTAACAGCTGAGGCAGCTGCAGTGGACAGAAACTCCCCTTTAGGAGGAAAGGGGTTATTTAAAATGCTGCACAAGTGAGAAAAAATGCAAAGCAAATGCAAACCACAGACCTTCTCCAGGGAAAGCTGCTGAGGGACACACCTTAAGTGCGGGTATGGGAGGCAGCTAGATCCCCTGCGTTTGCCTCTGATATAGTCCTGTTCTTATTACGGGTGTTTCCACATATTTACTGAGACGCTCCCTGTGCACAGTGCCAGTGCTTGTACAAGCTTTCCTGGCATCAGCTGAGACTGCTGTGATCTGAGGAACCAGCACCCGGCACCACCCTTGTCTTTGATGTTCTCCATCAACATGTCAAGATGCTCTGTCACTTTTCCTTTTGCTTCTTGGCCAGGGAAGAGGTTTATTTGTTTTGTTTTTCAGCTTTTATGTCAATTTTCTAAGCACTAAACCCATCATGTTCATTTGTGTGGTCCACTACAGCTGCTGACTTAGTCTGTATCTTCAAATCCCCAGATTTATGAACTCAGAAAGGTTGTCCTTTGGTTCTGGGCACAGCTCAGTCTTTTGTAAATGCTTGACAGCTAAATATGACTAGATCTAAGTACACACAAAATTCACAGTGACCGTGCATTAGTATGTATGAAAGCTTTAAACTAGCAGCCTAGGGTATCTACATACTTGGTACTCCAAGCAACATGCCTGGTTGTGGTAAGGTGAAGCCCAAGTTGGGCTGCCAGCTCCTTGGAAGCTTGGAAAAATTCACATTCCTCATTCACTTTGGTTTCTACACTACCTCAGCTCAGCTTTAAAGCTCAGCTAAAGTTTTAGACTTCACTAGTGCAAAAACTAGTGAGGCTGCATTATCAGCATGAGCTGTGATGATTGTCCTGTAGAGGTACCCACACTTAGACCTTTTCTGCAGTAGATTTTGATTACTCCGGCAAACACAGGTTACCTTTACACAATGCAGTGCAATTTGCAATACAATACTTGTCCTGCCCTCTAGATTCTGATGGGAGGCTTCACAGTGGGGTGGGATATCATCATCAGACCAGGATATGATCCATGATAGCTGAGCATTTTTAACAGCCTACAAAAAGCCATTAAAACTGAGACATCATAATAGCTCTTTTTCCCCCATAAAATAATTTTTTATATATATATATATGGCTGAGCCAGTTCATGCTGGCAGGTGCAGGGAGTTATATTCACTTTTCTGAGCTGCAAAAGCCACTTCCCTTGCTAAAGTGCTTTGCTAGGGGAGAAGCTGGCTGTGTTTCCAGCCACCTTCTCCCCAGGGCCCCTAGCAGAGCAGTTCAAGGGATAGACCTTCCACTCTGGCCATGCCCACTCCAGCCTGCTCCATCTGCTCTGGGACCACGTGCATGGCTGGTCCCCACCAGAGGGGAGGCTAAGACTGCTGCGTCCTGTTACTTTCGGCAGCTTTGCCCCCCTCCCTTCTGTCAGTGCCAGGAGCCCTGCACCCTGGCTCCCAGTAGTAGAAGCTGGCACAAATTAAAAACAAATTTAGCCTTGGTGTCTGTGTTCTCGGTGAATTTCACCTCAGCTGATTATTTTTATGGCTTGTTGACAAAATGGTACTCGTGTGCAGGGAGTATACTGCAGGTCCCTGGAAAATGCCAAATGAGTCACTTTGGGAATGCTAAAGCACATCTCTCCACGTGGAACAGGCACATGTGCCTGCGTTTGGGAGACAGCAGGGTGAGAACAGGACATCCACCACAATTATTTGTCTCAGTAAATGATTTTTTTCTTTTTTTCTTTTTTCCCCCCGCCTCTTGCTGGTGCATGTGCTCTAGCTGCTTTGTCGTGATAACTGCATCTGCTGCTTCAGGCTCATCATAATCAAGCTTCCCCCCCTCACCCCCGTCTCCGAGTTGCCAGGCAGCAGGGCTGATGGCTTCAGCGCCCATTGGGAACCCATTACTCAACTCATCTTGTGCTCAGGATTATTCACATTCTGCTGATGATATTTACGGTCACAGCTGCTAAAACGGTGTTTGCAAATTTATGCTGATTTGATTAAGCTAGTTTAGTCATCATAGCTTCTAAGAGCAGGATCTGGCCATAAAATTGCTTTCTGCTGCATGTGACTTGCTAATGGTGTGTCACATGAGAGCACGAGCCTCGGCGCAGTGCAAGGGCTGGAAGAGACCATATGGTGCATCCCGAGTCCCCTCTACCATCTCCAGAAAATGTTATACCCTCTGCAACTGCACCACAGGCAAAGGATTATCAGCTCTGTTGAACCATGTTACCATTCATCCACCTTAATGATATATTGGTAAGTTGACAGGGTTTTTGATAAAACTAGCCCTTCATCAGCTGTGCCACTGAAAACACGTGGTTTCCTTACTTTGTGTCATCTTTTTGTCCCATAGACTGGTCAGAGGCTTCTCTGCCACTTGCAGAGCTGTTTGGAGCACAGTGGCAGCCCATGGTTTGTGCTACCAGAGTATCATCCAACCTACTCTGGTTTTGTTTCTGTTGGCTGCTCCTTGAGTGAGAGATCCCCAGTTATACTTTGAACTTCTTCTTGAGGCCTGATCAATTTGGGCACAGTTCACCATCTGGCATTATCTGTGGGTGATGGAGCTTTCTCTGCAGCAGCCACGACAGAAATAAACTCACTCCACCTTAAAATCAATCTCACTGCCATTTAAAATAATAAAAAAAAAAGGCTAAAACCTTGTTTTTCCCCGGAGAGATTTCTAAATTACTACCACTACTATAGATAAGTTTTAACCATCTGTGTAATTCTGAAATCTCTCTGGATGAAAAGGAATTATTTGTTTAATAAAATAAGTGCTACATAAAGAGCCGTGTGCTCTTAATCTTTTTAGGGTTCCTTTTGCATTGGTGACATGTCAATTCAACCTTTCCTTGCAGTGGTTTGTGCAGCCTTGACTTGGGAGGCAACATTGTGGTAGATCTGCAGACATATCCTCCAGCTGAGCTCCCCCTTTCAACAGTGCTTGGTCTGTCACTGGCTATTTACTGTTTGTTTCTCTGCCATTGCTACCATCTCAAAGAATCCTTTCAGAGACAGTTTCTCCATTTTCTTCAAAATGACCTTTTTAATGTCTTCTCAGAGAAGTGCACTCACACACTGCCATGCCTCAGGTGTTTTCCTTGGTTTCTTTGAGCTTGTCCTCTTCTTCCCCTGATCCCCCAGGCCTTTCAATTACTTTTTAATGTTCTTCTGGCCTTCTTCCTGAAAAGTGCTGCATGCATTACCTTGCCTGTGGCCCTATCCAGACAGGCTTTGAACAGGACATGAAGCAATTGCTCATCTGGGATGTTGAAATTGGAGTCTTTCTGACTGTAAGATGTCAGTAATGCTGGACCTCCTGCTCCTCCCAGGTGGGACTGTAAATGCAAAGGGATAAAGTTCAGCATCTGGTTATGCTGTAGGTGGAGTTAACTTCCCTTACTGCCTTTGCAAAAGGGAAAATGGCCTCTGCTTAGCACTACGATGGGTAAAGGGGTTGAGGTGGTGGCTGGGTGAAGTAGGTTCCAGCTCTCTGTTAAGGTCAACTTATGGGAGCAATGGGCAATGGTGGATGTTGGGGAGTGCAAGTGCCTGGTTAAATTTGGGCAGAATTTGCTGCTTCAGCTCTAGTCCTGGAGTCCCTGTGGAGCAGTGTCACTACTGTACCCAGCCTAGGCTCCCTCTGCCAAGGCTCTTCAGTCTTGAGGACAGTGTCATGGCTGAAGAAGATGGCTCAGCTTTCTTTGAAGGAGGGAATGTTTGACAGTGTCAGACTAGGCAGAGGGAAAGGCAAAGTGAGGATTAGGCAAAGTCCAGGCACCCAAGTGTTCCTGCACTGAAAAGTGTTACTGAGGGATTTAATGACAAAAAAAAAAACCCATCAGGGAATACAGTAGCTTTGGTGCTCACTCAGCTCCTTGACTGTGTGTTGACATGGAGGCTCAACCCCAAACCACTAAGGCCAAACTGAAGGGTTCCCCCATTGGGGTCTGTGTGACAGTGGCTTAGTTGTTTCTAGAAAAGCCCCATTGGATGTTTTAATTTTGTTCTATTTCAGCAAAATGTTTTGCTGTTTTTTTGCCATAAGGACTTAACATCTTAACCAGGGCTTTGAGTTTTCTGTCTTGAACCTCAAACTGAGGGTAGAGGGCAGATTTTGGAGAAACGTGGCCATATTTATACCAGGTTTTGATCACGCTTATCCGTTCTGCACAGATTGTTTGCCCATATGAAGCAATTCCCCATCTTGCCCACATTAACATTTCCTGATGAGCCAGTGTGTTAATTTTGTGCTCCATGGTTCTCTGCTCACAGGCTTCTGCTGGCAGAGCGGCTGCCTTCCCTTCTGTTAAACCACCCTGCACTACCGTGCCCTCAGCTCTCATCAGGCTGTTGGGTTTGTGAATCCATCCCCTTTCCCCTTCAAGTCAGGTAGCACATTTTCTTCCCCGGATTTTATCCAAGAGGAGCCTTTTGTATTACCATCTTTTTAATTAAATAGACACGCTGACTGGATCGAGACATAAAAGGCATCGTACAGAAGCTCACTGGCACACCATCAAGCAGTGTCCCCCATTTGAGCTGATAAACTCAAGGAGAAGCTGCCCTTTCAAGCCTCTGGAAGACTAAATACCAAGCCAAGATTTGATACTGCGGGGCCATGATAAGAAGAGACTAAATCATGAATGCTGATTGCAGGGGAGGAATAAAGAGAGAAAGGGAGCGCTGTGCCCCAGCAGCAGCAATGCCCCCTGTGCACCTTTTATATAGCAATCCTTGCAGCTCAGGTGAGAACAGCAGCTTTCCCACATCCTGGCATGAGCACTGCTTCCCTTCCAATACCCGCTGTAATAGCAGGGATGCAGGAGCCAACAGAGGGAAATGCCAGGGAAAGATGCACTCAATTAAAAATAGAGAGAATGTCCCCAAAGCTCTGACACAGTTTTGTCAGACAGGACTTGCAACAGATGATTCTTGTGAGGATTTCTCACTCTTAGGAAATGCTTCACGGTTTGTCATCACTAGGGAGCAGGCAGCAGGAAAGACACAAAGAACAGAACAAGCCCAAGAGGAGCAGACATTAAGAGAGCTGAAAAATCAACATGGAAATTGTATTAAAAATGTTTGCTTTTGCTGTTTGCAACGCAGATGTTGCAATAGTCAGAGGTGGGAAGTGAAACCATCTTGCTACAGCCAATTCTAGGAGCTGAAATCCTGTGATTCAGCCCTTCTCCTTCTCCCCAAAATCAGGTGGACAGTGTGAGAATCTCTTCCCTTCCCTCAGACAAGGACATCTGGGTTTCCTGAACTTTCGACCTTTGCTCTGCAACCAGGAGGGCTATATGCTTCTTGTAAGAAAATGGTGAAGTGCTGCATTTGTCCTCCTTGATTCCCGGAGCTGGTCCTTTAAGAAACGTCCTTCCAACTCACCTGCCCCTTCACCACACCTAAAATGTCATGAGTGTTTCAGTAAACCCACAGGGACTGGCAAAATTGCTGAAGAGAAGCAGCACTGTGATACCATGGTGATGGCTGCTACCGAAATCCTTCACTATGTGGGAGCAAATGTGGAAGGGAGCCTGCTGTGCTGATGGGCTGGGGAGCTGTGCCCCGAGCGAACAGCCAAAGTGCTGGCTGCTAAATTTAGTTTTTGCAGCTCTTGTTCTTTCCCCCGCCCTAGTTTAAGAGAGCATGCTGCTTCGTGTGATATGTGCTCGCCAAAGCCTTTTCTTTTCCTTCCAGTGCCTCCAGTGAAGGGGCCAAATGTATTGTTAAAAAAGCCAAGGAGCCATGATCGGTCTTTAAGTGCCCCTGCTCTCCATGGGGTCAGGTTAAGCACTGGAAGCAGAAGCCAAGAGGTTTCTCTGCTGCCTGCTCTGGTGTCCTTCTTGCCCCAGCCCTTACATCCCCATTTCCATGGGGTAAGCCCAGCATTTCCATCTGGCATGAGGAGCTGATGATCAACACACACACTAATGTGGGTCTTCCCTCCCCATCACCCAGTTACACTGCAGGGCCATATTTCAGTCCTGAAATAGAGAACAGGCTGGCTGTCCTCCAAGCACTCCCTCTAGGTGTAGTATTTTTACTTTGCCTATTGTGCTGTTACAAAAATGCTGAAGTTAACCAAAATACACTTCTGTGTTATTTTATACAAAAATTCAATGACTCGATGACTCCAGTTTTGGATCACTTCATTCAAGCTGCTTTTCCTTTGCTGCTTTATTCAAATAATGTCTCTTCTGTCCGGGTAATGACAAGATTTAGGTGAAAGGTTTGTATGAAAGACGTTATTATGCTACATATTCTTTGCAGTGTATTAAGACATCTTGCTACAGCAGCCTTGTTTCTTATTAACACTTGACTTAAGCCATCCGGACTTGCATGCTGGGGGAAACGAGGGGGCTGTTATTTATTCTGACCTATTTGTCTGTTAGTTGCAATGACTATCTGGGAATGCATGGGAAGAAGAAAGCTTCAGATCTTCCTCTGCAGACATGTTGGAGCAACGCCCTCTTATCAGATCAGTGGAGCTCAGATGCTCAGACAGAAAGACAGGGTTGCTTTGCTCTCAGATTTTTGCATATCCTAATGAATCTCATTTGCTCAGCCCTGAAGGCAGGTCATCAAAGGAGTCTGTCCTGCCGCCCCCAACCTCAGAGGGAACTGCAGGGTGAGGCTAATAAATCAGTGTGCAGAAGGACTGCAGCACTCGGGCCTGGAGCTGCTGGAGGGTGCGGGAAGGTGCAGGCAGGAGCTGCACGCAGGCTGGCCTTGGCAGAAACACCCCACACCATGTACAAAGGACAGGCTGGGCACTTGGTGGTTGTAATTAGAGCTGCTGGTCAACTCAAGTGAGTCAGCCAAGGCTTGTTTGTACATATGGCTGTGCATACCTGCCTCAGGAACAGGGCTTGGTATGAGGAGGGCTGTGCTTTGTCTGTCTGGCTCCCGGAGCAGCTGTTTCATTCTCAAAAGCTTTTCTTTAAAATTCGGGGAGTGGGAGGAGAAAAACCCTTCCCTTACATTTGCTCATTCTTGCAGGATGTAAAATATGGACAAAATGGCAGATCAGAATTTGGAGCCAGACAGGAGGCTTGGCAGGATTCGTGCCACACTACCAGAGCTTGCACAAACATTATGTTAACCTCTTGAACTTCTGTGACGTGCTATCAGTGTCCTCGCTTCACGTACAAGACGACAGTGAGGAGGATTGTGCCGACCAGCCCAAGGGATGCTGAGCAAACACTCACCTTGCTCAGAGTTGGGGTCACACCTTTGGACTTACCTCAACCCTCCTTTTTGTGCTGAGCAGTTAACCCTCAGAGTAGGCCTTGCACATCTCAAAGCCTACTCAGTTTTCTGGGTCCCTGAGATGTTCCAAGAGCACAAAGGTGGTTAAACTCCCTAAGGTTGTGGTTGCCCATTTTTGGTTGCACCTCTGAGAGCCCACCTCCAGACACATACGGGCCATGGGGAAGCCTGCAGTTTGTTTTTGAGGGGTCACAGTTGATATCACACAGCTCTCAAGCTTGTTTTCTATTTTTAAGCAAGCTAAAATTGCATGTGTACCGGAGAGCTCCTGGGGCATTTGGGCTATCAGCTCAACAGGCAATTTGCTGTGCCAAAGCCAGCGCTGTGCAAACTCCAAGCCCAGTCAATCATTGTCGTCTCCATAGAGAAGGAAGAAAAAAGCCACATCTGTTGTGGTCTGCCAGCCTCCCTAACCACTCCCAGCCATTAGCTCTGAAGACTTTTCAACTGCATCCATATAAAATGCATCCTGCCATGCTATTCCTGGTGATGCGCTTTAGACTAATTTTTTTATGCTGCTGCCAAAGTTCACAGGCAATATATTGATATCAGAGACATACTGTCCCTTTATTGGGCACTCTGGGAAATGTCTGAGGACAGCAAGCACCTGATTTCCCCTGTAACTCTGCAGAGATTTATATGCCAGTGTAATGAGAATGAACATTGAGCAGCAAATGGACATGAGAGACTAATAGCTCTGCCTCCAGTTTTGGAAGCAGATGACCTTTGTATTCTTGGGTGAGGAGAAAATAACTGAGTAGTTGCAAAGCCAGAACTAAGCAATTGGAAACGGAACAGCAGAGCTCTGAAAGTGGAATGGGGAGTTTAGGTTGTTTGTAAGGTTAGATGGGAGGTAGCTGATGATGAAGTGGTTTGTGTATATTGGTGCAGCTTCTGGGACTGACTTTAATGTGAATAGGGAAGAATGAGGAATTGTTTCATCCAGGGCTTCAGTCCTGGCCATCTCAAAGACCCCCAGGGTGTGCTGTGAAATGCCAGGATTGATCAAAAGTGCTGGGTCCCAGACTCTAAGCATTCTAGAGTTGAGATGTGGTAAGGGGAATTTGACAGCAGATTGAGTTATTTGTCTGAACATAACTTCTTTCTCTCTCCTGACTGTTTTGAACTTTTGGGTTTGAATCTAGAAGTACTATCTTTGCTATATCACTTGCCTTTGTAATGAACTTTCCAGGTGAATGCATGTACAGGATTGAGTAGAGAACTCCTCATGTGTTATACAACATTTGTACAGTGCAGCACAAGCAGTACCCATAGCCTAGAAACCAGCATCAGCAGACTGCTAGTGATGCCAGGGATAAGCACTAAAGCCAGGTCTGCTACAAGGGGAAGATATTCAGCCTGACATGTTTTTTCTGTGATATTTAAAAATGCAGCATGTGTGTGCCTCCAGGTTTATATGGGAGAACACAAGTCAACATTGGACCTTGCTACCACTTATCACAACTTTTTAATAGGTTTACAGATTTCAAACTGGACCCCAGCTACAGCTAGTTACATAATATTGCCAGGACACCCATCACTTGGCATTTGTGCTGCTGCAAATACACTGATTCTGTCCAGTGCGCTTACACAGACCCCTCTTTGAACTTTAATTTAAAATGTCTTAGGAGTCCATTAAAGGCAAGTTCTGGTCTCCTCACAGCATTTTTCTGCTTGGATAGTAGATGTCATGAAACATCAGCAGATAAGGTTATTTTCCAAGTTGGAAATAGTCTATGGAAAGCCTATGTGTAATAAGACATCTGGGGCTTACTCATCTGGGGTCTTGCATGGGCCCTTTTTGTTCCGTGGTTCCTTTTTTAGAGTGATAAAACAGAAGTCATTGGTGTTAATTTAATGGAAAGTCCCAACACCCTCTTCCAACCTACCTCAGAAGGCAAAACCTGAGCTGTAATATTCCAATGTAGAAACAAATGCCATGTGTGTATGTCACTAACTGCAGCCTCTACCAGCCGTACCACGTAGGTAACGGTATCCTCCTTGGCATAATTAGCAATTACAGCTTTGTGCATCTACAACAGATGATGTGGCTATGCATGATTTATGCAGCACAGAGACAGCTTTGCATGCGGCTGAGATGTGACGTTGGTGGCTCTTTATGTGCCTCAGTAGCACAAGGCAGGAGCTTAATGAGGAGGTTATTCACGTCCTGTCTTCACTGCTGATTTTGCTGCTGCAGGTGTCTGCAGGCCTGTAGAAACGTTCCTGGTGCTGTGTCTGGTGTGAAGTCTCTCTGAGGGTTTCTCCGAGGACGGGAGGATGAGGAGGCAGCCAGTGGTACAGCCTGTGCCCTCCATCCTGCCGCTTCCAGACATGTTTAGTTCTTCCTTCCTACTGGATTTTTTTTGCCTCTGGGCTTGGCTTGCCTGTGGTTTAGCCGCTCCTCCTTGCCATCTCCAGCAAAGAGTTGCAGGACAAGCCCTTGCTATAGCACACTGGTCTTCTTGAGAGGATTGTCTTTTAAACATCCTCCTATCCTTCCAGGTGTTCAGCACATCTGACTTCTGTGTTATTAGTGTTATTACAGCATTAACTATAGCAGATTTATACAGATAGAGTTCACCTTGGTGTATCTGAGTTCTTCAGTTGAGGAAAAATCCACATCATCTGGATCAGTACCACAGACTTTGTGGACATCCTTGTCCTGTTCAGCAGCACCACTTGTGGCTGTTTTTCCAGCTGTATGGGTCTTGAACATCCTAGAGAAAATGGGCAACCCCAGAAGAAAAATCATACAGGGGTGAACTGGATGATTTAATAAGGCTTTTGGCTCTCTGACATCCATGTATGAATGGATTGCTATTTAGAGGGAAATACAAGGAGGAGTTCTTAGATTGATGGTAAGAGAGTTTTATGTTATATAAATATTGGGAATACTGTTTTAAAATACAGTTTGGCTGTCCTGATGGAAGCTGAATTGGAAACGTCCACAGAGACATACAGAATGGAATGGGAGGAATGGCACTGGTAATGGAACTGGGAGGCATTAGGGCAAATCCTCAGTGAGGACAGAAATTGGTCCAGTACATCCTATCATCCCATTTTTTAAACTAATGAGTAAACACAGTACTTTCAGAACTGAGGAGGAAATAATCCTGGCATGCATCAGATATTGTACAGCAACTGGGAGAGTCCATATCCCAGCAGACATCCCTTTGCCTGCAGGGCTCAAGGGCTGAGCCTCTGGCACAGGATGGTAACTGCACAGGAGGACCCTGCCTCACAGCACTCACCCCCTGCGCTGTGGTAGCAGGAAAATCTCCAGTACCAGCTGGTACGGAAGGTCCGTTGACTTTGAGCCCCCAGCCTTGAGCCTCACCTGGTTGCAGCAGTCTCACTCTCATCTTTTGCAGTACAGCAAAACCATGTGAGTCCCAACAAAACTTTTTTAGCCTGTGCTGGAGGAAGGAGGTGCCCACGGGTCTCGGGCAGACCTTGATGTGGCAGATGAGATTGAGAGAGCTGCCTTGGCTGCCTGTGGCTGAAGGATTCTGTCTCAGGAGTGACAGGGATCAGCTGTACTGACACATCCATCTCTGCAGCACAGTCCTGGAGGAGAAAGGGCCCCTTTGTGCATAGCCAGTGTGTCCTGCCAGAGAAAATCTGGGAATCAGATCTCAGCTTTTCCTTCCTGCTGTGCTCTGCTGCACCTCCGCGGGGGCTCAGACACCCACCCTCAGCTCTGCTGTGCCAGCAGTGTCGGGTCTCTTCTTTCTGTGACTGTGGAGGGATTTGCAACTTGCTTGGAAAAGTGGGGGTTAGCATGACACCAGAGAGCACCATGCCATGGCCAGGTAAAGCTTCTCCTGGTGCTTTTCCTGGCTTTGCTCTGCTGGGGGAAGCAAAAATTGACACACCTGGAGTAGTTACAGGTTAAATGCTCCATGAGGAGTGGACTTAGGCTGTTAGCTCCAGGCAGAGAATGCAATGAGAAACCCCAACACACTGGGCTTGAACTAGCACGGTGCTCTGTGCCCCTGGTGCCCCCGACACTGGGAGGATCTGGGGAAGCTGAATGTAGCTGACACGTGGGCTGGGGAAGGGGCTGTGATGCAGGCAAGCTCGTGTTTAGTAAAGTGGGAGGGATACTGGAGACCTGGATGGCCCCCAGTGTGCTCCCCCAGCTGTGCCTTTCTGTGTGCCTGGTGGATTAAAGCATTTCCCACATCTTTCCTTGTTTTTGTGTTTACTGAGAGCCCAGTGCAGGTGCTTCACCTCCCTGGCAGCTGCCAGGCCATGTCCTCCACAATTCTTCTCAAGGAATTTCACAAATAGGTGGCTGGGATGGGCTGGGATCATGCCTGGGGAGCCAGCAGTGTCTGGTGCCAAAGGTCTGGCTGTTGTGCTAGGCTTGTTGTTTCTACCTGCTGATTTTATTCTTCTGTCTGTGCGTGTTTGGGAAGGTTGCTTTGGTTTGGGTGGGGTTTTTTTGACACTGCTTAAAAATAAACTCCAATCTGTTAAAAATTTGGCATTTCACTCCCACTGGCTGAACGCTGACGCATTCCTCTAGAAGGATTTTGAATTCAGGAATCTGGGGTGTAGGAGGCATGTTTTAATCAGGCAAGAGAGCCTGACTTTGGTTTGTGGGTGCTGCCACACTTTGCCAAGCATCCCTGAGAAAGTTCCTTGTCCTTTGGGAGAGCGGAGACCTGCTGTACTGCTGTGCTGAGTGTGCCTTGCAGTGGGGCCTTTGGGCATACAGCAACTGCTTTTCCACAGGGGTAGGAACTTTAATTGGCCTCACAAACCTCTATGAATATCAGATGAGAGCGAGTTTCCCCAGTTCTGGGTCTCGGGTTGGAGCCAAGGAAAGAAACCCTGTGCTGCTGCCTTCATGGAGGGATGGCAGTGAGAACTGCTGGTCCTCCTGTGGGCTGATGATAAGTCTGTGGATGTGTTCAGGGTACAACTGTGGCAGGAACAAGTGGATCTGGGCTGGCTCTCATCCCTTAGTGTAACTGTCTCTAACGAGTCTTGCTGCTGTGGTAAATACTCAAAGCCTAGTGAGGACCATGGGTGGCCAGTGGGATGTGTCTGTGTGAGTGTAGGATACCTGCAGGCTTGATGCTGGGCAGTGATTCTGTGGCATTACATGATGGAATGACTCTTGGGTGAAATTTTGGCCCACAGACATCCGGTGCATCCTGCACCACCCAGTGGGACAAGACTTTCATCCCCACTTCTTTGTTTGGTGGCCCAGGATGGAGAAGTGGTGGCAGTGATATTTTGGTCGAGCTGATATGCTGGCCAACATCTGCCAGCCACAGCAACACACCCGGGGTATCTGGGGTCTTGCTGCAACTTTGGCAGAGCTCTGTAGCAGATATTTAGTTTTCCTTGTCTAATCTCTGATGGGGTGTATTTCACCTTGCCTGTTCCTCTTCCCAAGTGACCCCAGGACCATATGCATATACCTCTGTGCTTGCTTTTTCTCTCCCCTGCTCTCCCTGCTCCCAGCACTGTGCCAAAGCACACAGTCCCCTGCCTGAATCCCAGGGCACTGGTGGCTCTGCAGAAGCCCTGGTCCTGCCCTGCACCACCTGCTCAGTGTGCTGGAGCTCCCCACACTCTCACCAAGGCACAAAAGCAAAATCCACCCCGGATGAGATCATCTCCTTCGGGCAGATTAAACAGTTAATCTCCTCATTGCCTAACCATTGTAGCAACAAAGCAAGCTAAACTAGTACAAGGAATAAATGTGACTTTGGCAATGTAGCCTTTAACCTTCATTCCACAGAAGGTGGTGACTTCTCCTGGGCCACGAGCTGCAGGGCAGCGGAATGCACCGATGGGCGTGGGTATCAGGGTGGCACTGTCACCCCAAAAGCCCATCCGTGAGCAGGCATGAGGAGTGCCAGGGAGGACTGGAGGTAGTCAGCAATCTGAAAGCCATGTTGCCATGGCTATTGGGAGTGTGCCGGGCACACAGCGCTGCTCAGCCCAGGAATGCTGCTGTCTGACTCGTTCTGTGCAGCTCGGTGCGGAGCGGGGGACAGAGGCAGTCACCTCGCACAAGGACTAGGCTTAAAACAATATTCAGTGAATGTGCTGACAGGGTGAGAGAGATTGCAACAAAGGAAATTACTGAATCATATCATGCTAATCTAAGCATTTTGAGAGAGCTTATGGTTTAGTCTTTGTGAACAAACACCTTGTGAGACGGGTTTGGGAATTGTCAGATAGAGCATGAAGAGGATTTTGCAGTGGTAAGAGGTGCTGTATTAACAGTTACAAAACAAAACCTCTTCCATCTGTCTTCTAGAGGGAAGTTAAATGTGTATAACAACAAAAAGCTCCTCTATACTGTCCTACCTCAATGCAGATTGGGGACTGAAAGGCAAGTCTGTTCCCCTGACACATTCCATATGCGGTCTTGGGTAGGAGTGCCAGCTAAGAGGACAATAAATGCCAAATGACACGGTGTTCCTGAGATGGAGACACTTGCCCAATGGAAACTGGACTGGAGCCAAACTCATTTAGCATAAGCCATCAAACAGTCATGAATTAATTGTAAACTTTGACAGGTGCATCAGGGATACTTTTGGAGAGACTGCTGTTTGCCCTGGGTGCATCTGGAGATCTGTGCCCTCAGTGACAGCAAGGAAATGTTATCACACAGTATGCAAAGCCACCTAAACAAACAGAAGTTTCTAGGAAGTGACTTGAATGCTTGAATCCCCTTCTAGCAAGCCATTTGTGCTGCACCTAAATATATATCTCTACATGCACACATGCAAAATCACTCCCATAGCACCTGTCTTTTGCTGGTCATGGAGTGACTTACCCATCTGACCCTCACCTCACAGTAGTTGCCTTCATGGCTGAGGGAACTGAGCACAGTGATTTCAGCAAGGTGACACAGGAAGCCTGTAACAGAGCCAAGTATAAACCAAACCTCTCCTGGTGCCCAGACAGGAGCTTTAACCACAAGACTCCTTCCTGCTAAATGTGTCAGCTGGCACTGTCAGCAAGTGCAGCACTGTAACTCTTTGCCCCTTTAGGAATGTACAGTATTTGTGAATGGCACATGTATGGATTGTAAACTCAAGTGTTAGCAATATGCAAAAGATTTGAGTTAATATTATTACTGCACATGTCCAAGCAAACATCTACACATTGTGTTTTTGATTTCTTAGTCATTCATAGTGCTCTTTTATACTCAGCTCCTCCTAGGGAGGTGTTTGTATTTAGAAAACACACGCCTGTGCACAGGCTGTTGATAAACTTCCACAGGTGGATGTGAACGGAGTTGGTTTAGTGCTTGATGGGAAACCACTGAGGATATCGCTGCTGGCAAGTTAGAGGATATTCTTCTGAAATGAAGAGTGTTTGCATGACCACACTGGAAAAATATTGACATTGACTGATGGAAAGAGATGTGTAAGTCTGGTGATGGTGGCCCAGCTACAACCTACTGTGTGTTTGCACTGCGGGGGTTACTAAATATACTGTTTGTGGAGTGAACCACATGTGCACTAGGTTGTATTTACACATGAAGGTGCTTCCTGACCTCTACCCCACACCCTATACAGTTAAGCCAAGAAACAACAGCTGTGGGGAGAGCAAAGTGTTACTGGGATTATGCAGAGGAGAATTTGGGGAAGTTTATGCTCGCCTTTCAGGGAGTTCAGCTGCAGTCCTTAAAGCCACTTTGGTGCTGCTGCAACGCACGGTGGAGTTCAGAGCCAGGGTTTGTAGAAAGCCAGCACGTTTGCAGGGCCCTCCCCTGGAGTGCAGGCACCTGCTCCTGGGCTGCAAGTAGGGCAGGCTTGGAAAATGAAGGGGAAGGAAAGAACAGCCATGACTGCCAGCACACGGGCTCGCTGATCAGCTGCAGGCTAAACAGCTTCCAGCAACTGCGGAAGAACAAGGAGGCATGTCAACAGCATTGCCACCGGATCCCCAGCCTTAACTAGAGGAAACCGAAGCCCTATTTCCACTGGGTTCAGACTGATGACTGGAAAAATGTTTCTCTGTTTACAGGAATCTGAAACCTTGTAATTCTCCTCTGCTTTCCCTCCCCCCCGCCCTTGCTCTCTCCTCTGCAACCAGCCAATCAATGGCAAAAGGAAGGTTTATTCCTACTGGAAAGCTCTGTAATTTAATAAGAAAAATAGTTTAGGAACAATAGGAACCACAGCAGCAAGATAAATAAAATATTTTAAAAGTCTAGGGCTAGAAAAGTTTGGACAAAGTGCCTTGAAATCAGAGATGTTGGTTTCCCAGGGGACCAGTAATGAGAGGTCAACCACCTGATACCACCAAGGGCTGGATAGGAAATGCAGCATCCTGGAGGACAGAGCAAAGCTGGCATGAGTCCTCATAGGAGCTGAGTGCTTCCCTGCAGTTGTCTGTCTTGGACAGATGGCTACACCAGAATCTCCAGATCTCACCCTGATCCTGAAATTTGGTTGATTTAGAACATGGAATGTGAGCACCATGTCCTTGCTCCTGACAACATGAGCCAAAATGTGGGGTATCACTGTTTCAATTTGGATGGTACAAGGGCTGTGGCTTGAGTGCACTCTCCCTGTGATGAACAAAAGCAGGCAAAAAAAAAGTTCAGATATTTTTAGAAGGACATTCATATGAAATTCAGTTTGCATTCAAGAAAAATTCAGATAATGCATAACGATAGCTGAAACTCCACTCTCACTAGAGGAAAATACCTAAATTTGCCATATCAACCATAGGAAAAGCCTATCTTTCTCTTTCTGTAGCTGTAAATCTAGCAGTGTTCATGGTGAAATGATCAGTAAAACAAGCGGAGGCTGTTTGGAGAGGCTTCTCCAAGCTCTCTTGTACCTGCTGTACATTCTCCTTGCTTTGAGTTCAGGTAAGACAAGAGCTGGATACACAGCTAGTTTGGATCCAGGCTGCCAGATGCCTTCTCTCTATATGTGATGTGCATTATCTTTATAATTATTTGATTGTCTTGTATCTTGTATGTCATTGTTATTAATGTCTCAAAGCAAACATGGTTATTAGTGCCTTTTAGATGGTTTGTTTTGTGTTTTGGACGGAAGCTCACAGATGTTAAATGCAAAAGTCTGCTATGGAAGTCCTAGTCATGCTTTGGTAATTGTTTAAAATCTTCTCCCAGTGTCTCTGAAATTATCCTTGTTGAGGGATAACCTTGGGGAGGTTGGTGGGCTGGGAGTGTGGCTGAGAGGAGCTGCAGAGGGTGCAGCTGCAGGGCCAGGGCTGTGGGACCTGCCATATCCCTGACCAGGGCTGGGATGTGACTGTGGCCACCTGTGCCAAGCTCCCTCTGCCATGACCTGTGGCTTCTGGAGAACCGGCTGCCCTGAGCACCTGGCTTGCTCCAGGGTACTTGTCCCCGCACCAGCAGACCATGGCAGACAACCCCCAGTACAGAAACAAAAGCATAATATGCTGCTCACTGACTTACCTTTTCCTTATTTTTTTTCTCCTTCCTGGAACCCTATTGTGAATTATTTTGTAGGCTAATGCTGAATTAATCAGCTTTATTAGCTCTTTTTGCCAGTATGAAAATGGCAACTGCAAGAGAGTCCAGCAATTTCATCAACCAAAGGTAAAGGTGAAAATGGGAAGGACAGAAAGCCCAGGGAGCTCAGCAGGAATTTGCCTTCCTCAGACTTCCACCTACTTCAAAATTGGCAGCATTCCTTCTTTAGTATTAATTGGGGATCATGTGTGTTTCAATACCACAGATGCATTATTTACCAGCAGAAATTTCTGGCAGGTCTGAAAATACCCTGAGATACTAAGTGAAGCAGGAACCTTTTGAATTATTTAGGGCTTGGATAGACAGCAATCATTGCTGCTGTTGTAATAAGTTTATTATTTTAAATTATTATTTTCTGGTGCTGTCTTGTGTGCACACCCATGCCTTTTTTATGACTTCTTTCTTTTTTCCTTATGTTCTGCATCATTTCTAAACCTTCACAGATTGAGTATTGCCAGAGCCTCCTCCTCTCTTCAGATGGTTTGTTTATGAGTGGTTGGTTTTCAGGTAATATTTTATTGCCATCTGACCAGAGCAATTCCTTTTGGTTGGTATGGGCAAACCCCTAAAAAGCACATGCCCCTTCACACAGGCTGACACTCTCCCAGGGGAGCTAGCTGCCCCTTTTTAATTCAGTTTGGTATTTTGAGGCCCAGGTGTTGGAAGTTTTATTTTAAGAGAGTTTCTTTCTTCTTCCTCTTTAAATCTTGTAAATAAGCTACTCTGCTTCTTGGGTAATTACAGTTATTTTTGGAGCAGTGAATTCACAGCAAGTCAGAAAGTATTTACTGCAAAAGGCATAAATGCAGGTGAAGATGTTCCTGCACTATGGAGCATGTTGCCTGGAGGGCTGTGCTGCACCCACAGCATGCATGCAGCCAGCCAAGGCCATCCCCATCTCCATCCAGGTGGGACATGGCTTCTCTGTGCAGTGACAAAGCCTTGGACACCCAAAAAAAGAGCCATGCTGTTGACTTCTGTGAGCTCTGCTTCAAGGCAAGTCAGTTAAAAAGAGCAGAGAACAGGGAGGGGCAGAGGGGACGTTGGCTGTTATGTGATCATCATCTTATCTTCCTCTTCTGGCCAAAATCTTTCGCCATTCCTGGTGACAAGGGACCAGAGCACACAAAGAAGAGTGCCCATGATGGCCAGTGTATCTCCAGACTCTGTGGAGTGAAAAGTCAAAATGGTCTTTCCAGGTAACCCATGGCTCTTTCCAAAGAATTGGAATCTCTGTATTTCTTTGCAATAGCCTGATCTCCCCTCCCAGCCTCACTATAGGCACAGATTTACTTTGGTCCTGCTTTTGTGCAGAGATATCCCTCCATAATCTCTCCACTCCATTTTTCATGGCTTTTAAAAAGTGAATTTGACAGGGGGAAGCAGTGCTGTTGTGATAGCTCTGTCGACTGAACTCTTAAAAGAAAAAAAAAGCCACCCTATTGTTATTAGAGAAGAGCTGAGGGAGCACTGTTTGGATTGAGTTGGATCAGTCTGGGTGATAGAATTCAGCATTCAGGGCTGAACTAGGGCTGAGCCTCTTGTTTTGCAGCCACACAGTCCCACGAGCTGCTCCCCTGAGAATTCAGCTATGGATACCAGACACCTTATCAGGATTGCTGTAGCCTCCCGAGAGCTGCTACATTTTTAACTGAATCTTTGAGAGAAGTGCTTTTAAGATAACTTCTGCATCTGAACTTTTTCCAGAAAATCATAGAATAATTTAGGTTGGAAGGGACCTCTGGAGGTCACCTAGTCCAACCTCCTGTTCAAAGCAAGGTCAGCTTCAAAGTTAGATCAGGTTTCTCAGGACCTTGCCCAGTCGAGTTTTGAATATCTCCAAGGACAGAGATTGAACAGACTCTCTGGGCAGTGTAAACACACTCATGAGTTTTTTTCCCATATCCTGTCTGAATTGTCCTAACTGCAGCTTATGGCCGTTGCCTCTCATCTCTGTGCTGTGCATCTTGGAGAGAAGACAGGCTCTCTTTTTCTATTTAGGTTGTGGAGGACTGCAATTAAACACCTCCAGAGCCTTTTCTCTTGGACTCTAAAAAGACTTGGTCCTTGCAGCCTGTGTTTCTATGTTGTGTGTCCCAGCTCGCTGATGTCTCAGTGCTCATCAACTGCACTCTCTCCTGTTTACCAGTCTCTCCCCTATCCTGGGAAGCTCCAAACTGGACCCAGTACCCCAGCAGCAGCTTCACAGGTGCTGAGGAGAGGGGGATGTTTCCCTCTTTTAGCTGGCTGGCTGTGCTCTTGCTGATACAACCCAGTACAAGGTTAGTTTTCATTACCACAAGGACGCACAGTTAATTTATGTTTAACTTGATATCTACCAGGATGCCAGGTCCTCTTCTGCAGAGCTGCGGCATAGCCAGGCAGACCCCAACCTGCTGAAATAGCCCTTTACCAGTGTCAGAATGATCATATACGTGCTGTGATGTGATTCTGGATTCATGACCGCATGGCCAATATAACTTGGAAGTTCATCTTTGAGGGTTCAGCTCCAAGGTTTGTGTGATGACCACATCATACAGTCAGACCAGGAGATTTTCTTCAACTACCAGTAAAGATTGTAGAGATACAGAGTCACTGGAGAAGGAACAGGAATAAAAGCTGGAGGCTGAGGTCAGATGCACTGTGGTGGCTGCTGCTGTGTCAGGCCAAGAGGTTGCTGTCCCTGTTGATGTGCCATTGTTAACTGCAAGAGTAATTGCTTCCTAGCCCAGTTCTGTCAAAGTACTTGTGGTTAGTTTAAATGCAGGGAGGAAGATGATGGTGTTTGTGGAGGAAAGATAGGAAGGTGACAAACAGACTGCAGTTGGCTTGGGGATGGTAATGTCCCTGGAGCTGCAGGCAAGAAAAAACTACAGTTTTTTTGTAGGTAACATTGCTGACATGCCCATGTTGCTACATTGAGATAGATCTGGAGCTCCTCAGAGGGGCTGTGGACCAGATGCCTTCATAAGTGTTCAGTCTGATGTTAAAACAGAGCAGCACCCTAGCGTGCACCCATGCTTGTGTGGCATCACAGGTGATGGAGGTTGGTTCCAGGTTGACCCAGAGGTACCCCAAATGGGAGCTTCAGCACGAGTGACCAAGTCAACCCAGTCTTTGAGAGCACCCACCCACAGACCTGGCCGTGAGGTAGGGCCTTCCCCTTTGAAATATGGCACTGGAAGAGCCAGAACACAAGGCACCAGTGATACCATGGGAAGTTGCTCATGCATCCCAGATATTTATAGGTCCTGCTCCCCCCCACATGGGTGTTTTGAAGAGACTATTCAAAAGTACAGATGCTAGGTGAAGCTGAGTCCCACTGATTTTTGAAGGGCACAGAATTCCCTTGAGCATCTCTGAAAAAAGCACTTAATTAAATTAAGCTTACAAGTGAGAACTGAATGGAATGAAAGATTGCTGTGAGTACATGGGTATACTGCTTAATTGTACAGAAAATGGTCATTTTGTTCAGCTTGTTCATGCAGACTTGGAGTGGAAGGGGTGCATTTGTGTGTCTAAAACATCAGTTTTGGATGTCTGTACTGGTCTGTGGCTTGTTCTGGGATTACAGCGTATTTGGGATGCTGTGAAGAGAAGGCAGCTCAGGGCAGTGTTTTATGTAAGGTAGCACTCTGCACTATTTTTAAATTTTTATGATATGGCAGGCTTGTTCTAGTATTTTAATAAAATGAGACATGCTCTTCCTGTTCTATAACAGCAGCAAAATCTAGTCTAGAGCTGCCCTGCTTGACAGCTTGTGGCAGGATTATAAAAAAGAGTTTATTCTAGGGCTATATGTAAATGTTATACGTGGGTGGAGGCTGGACAGAATTGTCTCATGGGGCACATCCAGTGGGCAGAGCACCCTCTCCACAACTTTCCTCTGCAGATGCTGGCTGTCAGTAGCATGGGAGCATGGGACTTTTTAGTGGTGGTGGGTTTTTTTGTTGTTTTTTTTTTTTTTTTTTTTGTTGTTGTTGTTGTTGTTTTGTTTTGTTTTGTTTTAGAAATGGGGTCTGTGGCTTTGTCTGCCTCTTGGAAGAAGGACTGGAACAACCCAGAGCCTGGCACCCTGGGCAATGTGCACTGTTCCCCTGTGGGGGGATACCTGCATCTCAGCGCCCTGTATCCCTTTTACCTCGCAGCACATGTCAAGTATTTCCCAATAAAAACTTGGCTGATTTATCAACTTTGGTGAAGGCAGATGGAGATAGGTGGTGGCAATTTTCTGCCATTCTGTCCCCACCACTACTGTGCTCCTCATCCCCTGTGGACCATGGAGTTCACCTGCAGCAGGCTACATGTTCTCCAAACACAAAGCACATTTGGGCTCGGGGCTGAGATTGTGCTTCCCATGTGTTACAGGCATCGGCGTTGCCATCTCACTACTTCTGTCCTCCCTTCATTTGAGCTGGAGATGTCAAAGCAGCACACTTTTCCTCTGCCATTTCCCAAAGAAATGTTTTTGTTTGTGACATTTCCCCCCCCAGTTCTGCCTTTTTTATGTCTCCATACAGTAACGCCGGGTGCGTTTACAGGCCTAAATTCTTCATGGGTTCTAAGTCCAGAGCCACTTTGTTAGACTTTAAATAAACATGCACTCACTTTAATCATGTGAGCTCAAATAAACACGTGTAAACTTCTTAAAACTTAACTAGGACTTGCTCAGGTTTTGATAGTTTAACTGTGGTTAAATGGATTTTATCAGATTTTCCTGGATGATTCACCTCTGGGCTAAAAATAAAACAGGAGGCACTTCAGGGTAATTTACAAAAGAAGTATGCATGGAAGCAGGGATTTGGAGTCAAAGCATCTCTTCTTCCATGGTCGTAGTATTGCATAACAGCCCTGTTAATTCTGTGTAAACAGCCTGATGTGGGAGACACGGGGAGACAAGAAAAACGAGGAGCAAACTTTGGCAGATTCATGGGTGTTACTCCATATTTTTATTGTAGGAGCTGATGATAAGAATTTACCCGGCAGGATTTTAAAAAAATCAATAATGATTTAAAAAACCCCTCACTGATGTAGGGAAGGACAAGAGGAAAAAAACACCACCCTAAAGACAAGATAAGTCATTAGAGATGCAAGGAAATGCTGCTGTTGTCTTCAGGCTAAATCTATTGGAACAGAGCATCGTAAATCGAAGATTCATTGCTCCCTCTGCTCATTAGCTGTGTGAAACTGTGACTAAGCTTGAAGGTGAGTTGGTGAAGTGCAGTTGTATTGTTCTGATTTCCTTGCTCTGAATCAGGCACACCAGCAGGCAGCCATGATTCACACACACTGCCTGCCTTGCTAGGTGCCAGATTTCCACTATTTTTTTTCCATTAGGGGGAAGATTCTGCAGCCTGTTTTCTGGCTTTATTAATTTTTTGCCTGGACAAAAGCAAAATTATTCAAGTGGATCTCTTTTTTATTAAAGAAATTGAATTTTTTTCACTAGACTAGACTGGGAATGTAACAGGCAGCCCAGTGGACATTTTTATTTTAACAATGGAAATATGCAATCTGTCTCAGCAAAATACAGCTGCTGAGCAAATTAACTTGTGTTGAATGCTTACTGGAGGCCCACAGCTTATTCTTTTGTTCTTCCTGTTCAGCAAATGTGTTTTTCTGACTAAGAAATAATAGATTGTGGCTCTACAGAGCCTTTCATCAGATGATCTCAAAGTACTTGGCAAACATTAGTGGTTTGCTTGGGAGAAACTAAACATTATAGTATGTCCAGTGGATGGTACCTAGAGAGCAGGGGGAAAAGTACATTTCAACTACTAGAGAGGGCTGCAAAATGTTAGGCTAATATGACTAACAAATACCAGGTGATGTTCTCTGACTGGATGTCTGGTGTTAACACTGAAATCCTGCTTTTTTGCATTTATGGTGTCATTAGGAGTTTATAATAACGAGGTTTTAATATTTTTTTCCAAGCTAAGGTGCTTGTGCCCTTCCAAATACCCAGAAAACTTCACTGTAGTGTGTATAAGGCCTGGCTCCTGTCCAAGTCTTTGTTCCCGTTTCCCTATGCTGCTCCTATGGAAAATAGCCCATCCCATCTACCAGCTGGGAATTTCCCTGACACATGGGCATTCTCTCGGTAACATGAGATTGGCAAGTGGTGGTGTGTCACAACCCCCCCTCATCTTAGCAATGAAGCGTGTTAGGAGTGCCTAAACATTCAGTATCCAAAGACTTTGAGATGGAGCCTCTCCATGCTCTGTCTCATTTAGGTTGCAGTCTGCAGGCACTGTAGGAGGTTAATTAGGAAAGCCCTGGTGTTGTGGTCATTTGAGGTGGGGCCTGGAGCAGTCTCCAGTCAAGTCCAGAATTAAAACAGAGACAACTTTCTCACATCTTCTTGGTTGTTCCTACTTTGCTGTCTTGACTAAAAGACTGTAGAAGGCACAGCTGGCACTGCCTTGATTGCAATTTTGAGACTCCTGTGGCTGCTATGCTATTCTCTTCATCCGCCATTCAAACCCAAGTTTACAGAACTTCAGCATGAAATCAAGTATCTGCTCAAATGTGTTTTACACAGGCCTGGACAGAGTTCTGGGTTTGGAGCTAGACTGGAGCTAGAGCTGCAAACCTGATACTCTGTTTCCAGCTGTCTGAAAAACACAGAGGGGAAAAATTCAAAACTTCTGCATTAAAAAATTATCCACATAGTTTCCCAACTGGTACAGTACTCTTCTGATGCAGTCCAAGGCAGCAGAATTCCTAAATAGACTGTAGTGAAAATACCACTGAATAGTCACTTTGGAAATGCAGCCTTATGAGAACACCTCTGAATTTTGGTAACATTGAACCTAAGCATATGTTCTCTTTTAGACCCAAGCATGAATTCATTTGTAATGTAATTTTATCACGTAGATCTGAGAAATTTGCATACCATCATCTTTGACCCGGGTCTAGACACAGCTTATGAGACCTGGGGTTTCATAGCTTCACCTGGTGCCAATATAACCCAATGGAGCAGAAGGAGGAGAACAGAGGACTGAGGGCAGGGCACTGAGTGCAGCTCCTGAGAGAAAAAAGAAAACTTCAGCTCTATTAAGAGATTTACATAATGCCAGGGAAAGCGATTTAAATGCAAATAGCCTGGTAAGATTGTTAGAAATTTTGCAGTGGCTCTGGCAGCCAGGTGTAGCAGAAAGAGAAAGGGAGCTAAACAAATAGTCCCTTCCTTCTGTGAGGTCATTTATTCGCGACCCAGGTTCATTTCTTTGGCAGGTATATTTTCTGCTTCATCTTAAAAGAAACACAAACAAAAACCCAAGAGAAGACTGGCTGCCCCTGCTTTTCTGAACACCTTTTGCATTACAGCAAAACATGCACCCACCTGCAGACAGTGAATAACCTCTGCAGGTGCTGTGTAATATGTATATTTGTTGAATTTGCCATCAAATTCTATAAGTTGAGGCAGACACCAGTATTGTAAACAAAATTCTCTTCTACTTTTTGTAGGGGGGTCGGACTAGATGACCTTTATATGTCCCTTCCAACCCAATACATTGAGGTATTGGGGGAAATGACTTTTTAACTATGCCTGTTTTAAAGACTTTACAAACTCTGTTAAACTTCCAGCTGAAGTTCAGGATTTGCCATCCTGAAATGGCCTTTCAGAAAACAAACCAGAGCTGAGGTGCAGGCTGCCAGGGAAATGCCCCTGATGGTCCATGTATGCCATGAAACCAGGATGGTGCAGGTGGAGAGGGAGCAGTGAAAGCCTGGGAGACACCTCAGGCTCTTGCATCAACATGGAAGGCAAGGAGGGCTTTTCGTTTTTCCTGTAGAAATCAGAAAACTGCCTGGTGGGATTCTCCTGGTGCATGTGAAGAAAAACAAGGAACTGAATAAGTGGGGGGGGGGGATGTAGTTTTGCCTATGAGGCTTGTGGGTACATATTTTGGATTAGGTGTCCTTGCATTTTCAGCTTTTGCTTTGGAGGAAGCTAATATCCTCCGATGGAAAGCAGGGATGATCTGATGTGACACTGCTGATCTTGCACTTACAGCTTTCTGCTGGTTGCAGGTTCACTCTGTTAAGACTTCAGGAAGGTCTTTTAAAACTCCTCAGGGTAAACCTTGGCTGGGCTGAAATCCAAAGATGTTTTCACCATTGATCAGTGTCAGCTCAAGTCTTGGTGCCTCAATTTCCCTCACTGTAAAATGGGTCTATTTGTTTGCTGCTGGCACAGTTGTGATCTGGGGATTGATTCCTAAAATACAGGAAAGAAAGAATTACACAATTTGTATGAATTAGTTACCATTCACTGTCAAAACAGTGCTAGGTGCTTTGTTGCCTTCATGGTGTAGAGAATGTTTGCAGTGGATCCTGTTAGCAGAGAGCTGGCACGAATCCCACCACAGCAAATGTTTCATCTGCTAGACCACACTTTTCAGGACATTGCAAATGTATTTGTTCTCTTCGGATGTGCAGCATTGTGTTGGGTCTCCTTCACATCTAACAGTTTTCCTCCAGAATTAAATGATGATCAATTTCTAAACAAAAATAACAAACTAGAGAAAGGAGAGATTTCACTTTTTTTTACTCCCAATACCTGGACAAGTTTAAAGTACTGTCAGGCAAAGAAGAAACACACATCTTCAGAGCTAAAATCATGTAGCATCTGTTCAAACTTCTGTCAGCAGAAACACACTGTGTTTCACAGAAAGGCTATCTGATTTATCCAGAATAGCCTTTATCAAAAACACAAGCAGCCTACACTTGTAGTATGAAATATTTTGGGACTTAGGACGGACTCCACAGTTGGTCTGTCTGCCTTGCTGGCCATGTGTCCTCTGTGCAAGAGCTGGTGGTGATGGGGTAGGCATGAGGATATTGGGAACATCTCCCTGTGCGCGTGGGGATTCACAGTAATGGGTGGCAGACTTTTCCTCATGCAATTTTGAAAACACTTGCTGAAACAGAGACTTGCACCCCAACTTTCTGGATAGACTGAATTTAGATTTGAACGCAGGCTTGGGTTTGTGCTGAAAATATTTGTTCCCTATAGTAGACCCTACCCAGTGAGCCTGACCTGCTTTGGCAATAGCCAAAAGTGGTCACTGTCTGGTGGCTGCTCAGTGAGTCTTTAAAGAAATTTGAGTTTGGCTTTTGAAAAAGCCTCCATGCTAAGAATTTTTTTTGGCTTGGTCAAGAAGCCAGTTAGTGCCCTGTCCATAAATTCTCTGTGCAGGGTCCCCACAGAGGCAGCTTTCTGAGGGCTGTTTTGGTCATTACTGGTCCCAGCTGGATTTGAAAGAGCTCCAGGTACTGTGCTGTTTCCTTAGTGTAAGCGGCTTGTTCTGACACAGTGAGGCTTTTTTTTGCTGTTTTCTTTTAGACTTTTTGCAATTGTGTCCTCCTTGTGAACTTTTGTTTCTCCAGACTCTGCATTTTGCTTTTTGACCTTTCAGTCAAATGGCTTGGGTTGAAGTCGCTTGGCTTAGTAAAGCATGTGAAGATGTCTTAAGATAAGGAGTTAAACCTCCACCTTCCTGATGACTGCATTTACTCTTTACTGCAGC
This sequence comes from Apus apus, assembly GCF_020740795.1. Classification (NCBI taxonomy): domain Eukaryota; kingdom Metazoa; phylum Chordata; class Aves; order Apodiformes; family Apodidae; genus Apus; species Apus apus. The sequence goes on along the minus strand of NC_067294.1, from coordinate 9,909,795 downwards.
CTTAAAAGCCTTTGCAGCCATCCATCCCTTTCCTCTCCCCCCCTGTAGATCTGGGCTGGAGCTTTTCCCAGTCCATCCTACTGCACCCATAGGACTGGAAAAAATATCCATGAGATATGCAATATGATATGTGAGCACTAATCTAATCTAGCAATTATCTTCACTTGTGAGGGCAGATGAGATTACTCACCATGAAAAAGGTCATAATAACAGAGATCAGCCATCATGTGGTGTTTACACACAGTGATTGTTGGTTTATTGCAAGATACTAAGACAGAGGAGGAAGAGTTATCATGAAGCTGATGTGATTATAGGTTTCTGCCTATTGTAATTGGATTTCTCCTGGTAACAGAAGAATGTTTGCAAAGGAATCCATACTTGACACTGCAGTTTTGCATGCTCTTTATAATAATACATTTGCTTTGATCTCCAAGAAACTTTGACTTAAAGTGTAGTAGCTTGACCTTTGTTAGCACTCAAATTTGAATAGTCAGTTAATGATCTCGTATAAAATCTTGAGGCAAGAAAATTATAAAATCTGGCAGAAAGAATTATTCTATTTTTAAGCATTGTCGTAGTTTTTCTCCCTGGGATTTGAATGCTCAATAAGATTTTCTAGTACTTTTTTGTTTGTTTGTGTGTGTGTGTGTCTGGATCTGCTCCCTTAATAAGGTAGAAAGGTGGAGGGAGAATTACTTTTCTTAGTAATACACTTTATAATTTCTACATGTTTAATTTTAAACAAATAACCAAGATATTATTAAGCAAACTCTAAAACTCCAGACTACATCCTGGAGAGTCATCCTGTGCTTAAAAAAGGACATAAGAATAACATTATGCAGGGGCAAATCATTGAAGAGATAAATTACCACCCTAGGAGAAATGTCTTCCTACCATGTTGAGTGGGCTTCTATAGGTATGGTTCTGCTGGCTGAGAATTACTATAAATATAGTATCTTTACAAAGCAACAGACACTCACTCATGATAAAAGATGTTCTGCAACTCTTAACTCAGGTCTTGCTGTCAGACACACTCTAAACTTTTGCTTAGTTTCTTTTTCTTCTCTTTAATTGATTGTTGCTTCCTTCAGACATGTTAATCAATACTCTGAAGACTATTTTTTAGATTCAGTAACAAGCTGACTACACCCTCAAGGCAAAGAGAAGTTTCCAAGTCTCTTGTAGCCCTTGGTTAGTTTTGAGAATGGCTTTGTAGGAGAGGGAAAGTGGCACTTTTAACCTTGGTTTGCTACTAACTGGCTCAGGTTTTTCAAATGTCTAATAGTGGATAAGCATGATTGAAACTGCCATTATTTTGAAGGAAATGGTTTTAAACCCTGTTCTCCTGATTTCCAGTGGCTCCTCTGCCACAGATGGTGATTTCTTGCTGCAGTACTCTCTGTGTTGAGCATCTCAGAGAGCTCTCACTCCCCTCACCTCAACCATAGCCCTGCCCATCATGCCTCCAATGCCCACTGAGGTCCTGGTCCAATTCAGCCTCAGTGCCTAGCCAAGGTCCCTGGGCTGAGCTGCACACCAGCCTGGCTGGCCCTTGGCTCCCCACCTAACCCTGCCCCACAGCTCCAGCTGCTCATCCTGGCCCCAGCTGTCCCTGGGCTGACTGCTGTGCATGCAGCTCTGACTTGGGCACAAGGGGATACCACTGTGGTTCTCCAGAATGAATTTATCTGCTGTTCCCCTCCATGGTATTAGATGATAGAATGCAGGTCCAAAGTGTCATGCCTTAAAAGATGGGGGATCAGCACGTGGCCACACTGCCTGTGCTGTGCCTCTGCAGCCCCAAGGCTGGCAGCTCTGCAGACACTTTTGTCTTTAACCTCTACCTGTTTGCTTAGCTGAGATTTGAATAGATCACTGCATCCTTGGGCTAATTACAGTTTAACAATTAGTGCCTATCAAAATGCTGCCTTTTAACTGCCATTCATTTTGCTCTTTGCTTGCCAAATAACTTCACCTTTCCCTCGCTGCAGCCACTGTGTTCAAGGGTGACAGAGTTAGCATTTCTTAATTTCACATCCAGTTCCTTCTCTATCCTGTATTTTAACCCCTCAGTGGTTTCAGTTTTACTCCCCAAGCTAAAAGACACAAATCACTTCCAATATCCTTGTAAAGAGCAGAAAACATGCTGCAAGTAAACTCAGTTCACAGGTTTTCTGTACAGCTACACAGCTGATCTTCCAGCAGGACAAAAGCAAAAGAGAGGGCAGTTAGGCTCGGAAGTGCCATTTTAGGTTGTAGAGATTCATCCAGGTTTAATGTGTTTTTGTAGAAATTATAAAGAGTCAAATGCACAAGATGCAAAAGGGAGCCAGATCTCTGTTCCTGGGATTTTGCATGCACTGAGATGGAAGAAAGTGCCTAAGGAATTGTAAAGTCAGAAGAAAATTATTTCCTGACCTTTAGCCCAATAATCAATTTGGTTGGCAAAAACAAGAAGTGCTTGGCACCTAAGCTAGTGACTTGGTGACTCTGAAGGCTGGATAACTGTCCATCCCCATCTCGTTCAATGTCAGTAGCAAGGCTCAAATGTCGCTGCCTCTGCAGCAAAACGCAGTTGCTGCTGAACAACAGTGTGAGTGGACTGAGACTGACTGTGCACCACCAGGAGCTGGAGAGAAAAATGATTTGCTTGCAGTGTAAATCATAGATCAGAAAGAAGCTAAAACTTGATTTGAATGGTTTTCAAGGATTTCTGTGCTACATCTCATTAGTGTTAATTACAAGCTTGCGGAAGCGATTAATCGAACATTAGAAATGCTGTGGACCAAGATGTATGTTATGTGAGCTTTGAACACCTTCATCACTTTGTGCTAGGGAATTATTTGATCAGTTCCTCTTTATTTTACTTTGTTTTAATCAGCCCAATCAGCCCCTCATTGACATTAATGCTGTAAAGCCCCTTTATAACTTCAGCAGTAGATCAAGAAATGTCTCTCCCTGCTTCCTGCCCGTTCACACATTTGTCCTCCAGAACTTGAGATGTCAGGACTTCTCCCCAGGGCTGCTGAAGTTGCAGCAGCCCAGAGTCATGTCTCTGCCATGTCAGTGATAAACATCCAGAAGAGTTAAAAACAGTTACTGCACTGTCACTTTCTATACAGTTCTAAGGTTAAAAAAAAAACTTTAAAAGGTGTTTCAGCAGTCATAAAAAAATAAAAATAATAATAATAAAAAATAATTAAAAAGTGATTAATGGTGTTGCAGCAGTAATGTGGATATGTCAGACATAAAGCCAAGAACTGGGCAGGTGCTTGAGGCAGCATCTCTCTCCCCTTCAGATTTCAGAGGGCAGCAGGGCTGGACAGGCAGGGCATGCTACGCTCTACTGTCCCCATGGGGAAATGGGACTTGGTCCTTCAGCTCTGTCTTCCACCAGTACTTGGAGGTACAGAGCTCACCCATCTGTCTGCAACTCACAGCAGATCTTGCCAGCAGGGCACAATGAGGCTGGAAGTCAAGGCTGGACTGTCCAGGTTTTCTTGCAGCTGCAAAGCAACACATGGTATGGATATGAAAGGGGCTGGTGATTGACCCAAGCTCTGAGACATCTCCTTCCTATCTAAGGCAAGGAGCTATATAAATTACTGATAGAACCAGCGCTGGGGGGGTTCCCCTGACTTTTCTGCTTTTGTAGTCAAAATAAAAATTCCTACTGAAATTAGTATAATTCAAGTTAAAAATATAACGCTTCTTCAAAAGATTCATACCTCTAAAATACATATGCTGACCTGATCCTTCTGCTCTTTTCAACCACCAGTATGAACATGAGAAGCTTGAAAAAAACCCAACAAAATGAAGACATGTTCAGATCTCAGTTTGAGACAGGACACTGAGCAGTTAATCTGCTCTTATCTATTATCACCTCCTGCCTGGTCAGATCTGCTGTCCCAAGCACAGAGTTGGATGGAGAAAGGGCAGGCCTAACAAAATACAAATTACACAAATCTAAATAATCACACCAGTAAGTACTACAGTGATAACTTAAGAAGCTCCCTGCTTCCTGGAGATACCACACTGCATTAACAGAGCTGGACAGATAAGGGTTGTTCTAGGGAAGCAGGAAGCTCTCCCAGGGCCAGCACCCCCCATCACCTCAGTGGCTCATCCAGTGCCTCCGAGCACCAGAGCAGCACCTGACACAGCTTCTTCCTCCCTCTCTCCAGCTCCAGTGGGGCTCCCTTCAAGCTCAGACACCAGAGAGCATGGAGGGACAGAGAATAGAGAGTCCCCAGCAAACCCAGGCTGTTCTGCAGAAGGGAACAGACTTGGGGGCAACATACATGCACTTTTATAGTCCTGATCTTTTCTGCAATGTTTGTTCTCACATTAGAATCAACAAACAGGCTCTGACCTTGCCTGCTGATGCTTTAAATGCCCTGTTACACAGCAAGCATGGGAATGAGTTAGTCACATGGAAAGTACTTAGTCTCACATGGGCTGTTCATGTGCAGAGAGGAAAAAAAAACCCAGTCTCGCAAATACAATAATCTCTGCAGGAATCTCTCTCTCTCTCTCTCTCCCCTTCTATAATGATGAAATGCAGGCTGGATTTTTGCTTTAAGGCAGAATCATATCACGATTTCAAGTCATTTAAAAAACACAGACAAATAAATAATTTATTCTTCTTAACAACCACGGCATTAACTTTGTCACACAGGCTTGTCTTTAAAGAAGCCACCTTTATAAATGTATCTCAGCTCAGGGTAGTGTGAGAGTTTAAAAAGTGAAACCCCAAAAGCCTCTGAAGGGAGACCTGGGCAGAAAACAGCCCAATATCTTTCCCCTCCAGCTGGGCTGTTCCCAGGGCAGAGGTGAACTGCCAACTCATCTGGAATTCGTGGAAATAGGAGAAAGAGTTGGGTTTTCTGGCTGTGATACCTCATTCCCAGAAACACACACTCAGCACCAGCCCAAGATACTGCAGTATGCAGTGCTCTGTTTTGCTCTCTGACTCTTTCCTTGCTCAACTTCACCAAAAAGACCCGAATTCCCCCAGAAACAAGACACTCCTACTTTAACCATAATCTACTTTAACCATAAAAAACTGCAAAAAGCAGCAGGTTTGGGTGTAGGTTGCATGGACACTGGTCCTGCCTAGGCTGATCTGTAAAGCTCAATCCGTTCTCAAGGTTTTCAGTCACGTGTGACAGCTCTACCAGATAGTGAATTCACTGGTGACACCAAAAAAATTCTTTCCATATTTTGGGAAAACTGCAGCAGGTGCACAGACAACATAGCCTTTCCCCAGCTGGAAAACCCTCATGAACAACTGCAGAGGTATTTATTTGGGTTGTGAGAGGATCTTCTCTTTTGTTCCAGCTCCCAGAACAGCCTCTTGCAGTGGGAGTGGGCAGCTGAGGTCCACATGTGGCATTGGCCCTGCCTGATGCTGCATGTCATGGTTGGAGCCAAGCCAGGCATCCACGGCCCCAGCTTCAGGGCCTTGCTGCTGGTTTGTTCCTTCACCTCCATTCTTGTGTCTGGCTGAGCAAAGCTGTGAGGCTGAATTATCCTTGGTCTGGCAATAACCCTCGTGCACAGGGTACATCCCTGCACTTCAGTTGGTGCTGTATGTCTGGGTGCTTCTGAGTTACAGGAATCCCAGGTGGTTTATCCGTCCAGCTGCGCGGCTGCGACGCTTCTGCTGGTGATAGATTAGTGGGCCACTCTTCCCCGGCCAGGTCTGAGCCCATAACTCAGGCAGCTCCAGGCACCAGTGATGTTATCTCTCCTGAAGCCAAGCACCAACATCAGTCATCCCTGTGGGATTTCACGTTAACCTTTCGTTTGGCTGCTGTCTCCATGCCTGATTGCTGCTACCAGCAGGGCTCCAATTTATGCCTTCTGCACACAGGTGTGTGCCTCTTGCCTCTGCCCTTCCCACTGCTGCATCTCTGTGAAAGCACCAGCACTTTCTGCTGCCTGAGCATGTACCCGTTGCTACCAGACAGCTGGAGGGGGGAGAGGGAAGCAGTAAATCCGCAGCCTCTATCTCCATTTGACTAGAGTTTTTGCTGAAGTTTCCCATGCATGTTGTTGCAATGCCTTTATGTTTTATAAGCTCTCTGAAAGAGTGACTTTCTTGGAAATTTTTAGTTTGAAAGTGTCTTTACCTACAATTCTTGGTGCTGCTCATTCTTTTTGGAGCAGAAGAACCACAAAAGCACATTAGCAGTGCAATGGCTGCCACAGTTCAATGCTGCAGAGCACCAGGGAACTGGCAGTTGCTCTTGCCTTCCCATCCTGCCTAATGCCAGCTGGCCTGTAATATCGATTTTTTCTTCTGGTTAGAATATGATTTTATGTGGGTTCAGAACTTGCTTCTGCTCCTTTGTGCAGATCTTCATAGCAGGATTGCTGAGGGGGTGTATGTGTGGGGTGCTCACAGGCATGCATGGAGGTTTTGGCTCTGTAATGGCTGGGCTCATGTGGAAGGCTGTGACACCGTTACCTGCCAGAGAAGTCCTGATAGAGGCATGTACTTTTTTTGGAGCTGCTGTGCCAGAATTTCAGCCTTGCCTCCACAAGCATTCTTTCAGTGATTGTCCCTTTCCATGCCAGCCACTGGACTGAATATACCACGTAGCAGAACTGAGTCCTGAGGAGTTTTGACAGTCTTCTAAAAGTGGTTCTGGCTATAATTTCCCTTAGCAAAGGATGTTCCCCTACACAGGCTCCTTCAAATGTATGGGTTTGAAAAATGAAAAGGGGAATCTAATCCATTATTTACAATGATACTCAACGGTGATGTGCAACTCCCCTTTCTCATTGTGTGTTGACATAACATAATAGAGCAAAAGCTGAAAATCCACCTGGAAGCCTGTGAAGAGAGCACGGCAATAGTTGGCCATGACATTCATCTATTCTCAGTACATTTGCCACTCAAGCAGAGAGAAGCCAAAAGGTACATTTTTTAAAAAAATCTGTCATTTTAGTACAATTTCTGTAAAATCAGACTATGTGTTTTGTATACTGAACTTGCAAGGTACCACAAAATAAGTTTCTGAATGAGCTCATATAAATGCAATGCCTTTCACACATGGTGCTCCAGGTACTCAGAGAGGGCAATGTAAATGTTAACGTAAAAAGATACTCTACTGAATTGGAAGAAGGAAAAAGCTCTTCTTATTCTGGGAACATGCACTTCTAATATACACTGCAATGAGAGAAAAATCTTGACTTTTCACATGAGATGTAATAGCTTTCTGACTACACATTGGAACTGAACCCAATTTCCAACCCTCTGCCAGCGACATGCAATCCGTGGACAGCACCGTGTCATTCCTGGTTATTTATTGTTCAGGGCACAGTGTGTTGCTTTCTGTGTAATTCCTGATGAATGTAACGTGGAGCTGTGTGTGGCTTTCCCTGCTCCCAGCCTGCAGAGGTAGTACAGTTCCATTCACGTGCTCAGTGCTGCAATGGCTCATTTGCTGTTAGCCAGTCTTGACATTTAGCGTCGCCTTGGTGATTTCTGGGTTCTGAAAAGTTAGCCTGAGAGTAGAAAACATTGTCTTGGAAGTGGATTCTTTTTTTTTTTTTTTTTTTTTTTGGTGAAAAAAACTACCTAGTGAAGTCATCCTTTATTCCTTCTTGTTGCTCTCTCCTGATCCAGATCCGCTTTCCAGATTCCGCAGATAGGCAGAGGAGTTTGCTGAATAGCAGCAAATACATTTCAGCCGATGAATTGCTTGCAAATTGGGTGCTGTGATGTTGTGTGGTGGGTGATGGGCTGCCCGAATCTCAAGGCTGCTCCCAGAAAAAGCAGCTACAAGCTTTAAACTGGAGAATGCTATCAGATTATGGCAGGTAACTGGTGCAGAGGATAAGTGTGTCTCAAATAAATGAAGAGTATTTGGTTTTAATAGTTATTTGAGTTATATTTTGTGCTCTGGTAGGTCCCAACGAGCCCAGAGGTTGGGCTTTGTGAGTAGCAGAACTATATGAAGAAGCAGCTAAAGGTAATACCTGTGCTTGAGAAGTAGTGTAGTGTGGAGGTTGTGGTAAGAATAAGAAGAGGTGCAGCCTGAGAACTAAGTGGTCTAGGTAAGACCTGAAATTTCACCAATAAATTAGCAATAAGTGATAAAAGCCAGTGTTTTAGAGGAGCAAAACACAGGTGCTATTTGACCCAGCCCCACGGAAGATGTATGAGCCCTTGTGCACCCAGCACCCTTGTCTTGCCACTGCCCATGAGAGGAATGACCAGGAGGAAAAAGAGTTTCTCTTTGACCTTCTCCTTTTCTCCTCAGCTCCTCCAACCTGTCATGCCTGATCCTCAAAACACCTCATTATGTGGATCATCCCATTTGGGATGCTTTGAGCTGCGCTGGCAGCTCCAAAAGGGCTGCAGCCAGCCCTCCTGTGAGGAGGTACAGTGCCAGCTCTTAAGGAAGACCTGTGCACTGTGGTCAAGCCTGAGCTCTATGGAGCAAAATCTTGTGACCTGTCACATTAAAAAAAATTACAACATCTCTTTGTCTTTTAAATAATGTATATTAAGTAAGAAGCTTTTGGTAAGGAAATCACCGTCCCCATCTTCTTCCCGTGGAGCAGTTCTCTGTGCCTTGCCCTGCACCAGGCAGAGCTCCCCATCTTGGAGTGTGCTTGATTTCCCAGGGAAGCTTTTGTACACGTTCTAATCATGTGCATTATTGGAAGAATAAAAATTGCTGTTAGCCTGTTTCAGGGGCTGCTGGCTCAGAGCAAACTCCCTAGCATGCGGGATAATAAACAACAGGGCCCTCAGTAACATTGATGTGATTCTCTGGTTGTTCAGTGGTTGTTCACCTCAACAGGACCATTCACATGCTATCTCTTGGCCATGTTTACAATAAGTGACTGTCCCTCCAGCCCCTTTGTCTGTCCTCAGCGAATCTTATTCACTCTTTAGGCTTTTCACTTGAAACCATTCAACCTTGCTGCTTTGATTTTGTAACAGGACAAACTCCAAGTCCTAGCAGGATAAACAAGATTGCATGGCTAATGATTTGTGAGCTTAGCCTGAATGCAATTTACTGCAGAAATTCCAGCCTATGAGACTTTGTGACCTGCTAATAAAGCACTTTTGGCAGAGGCTGTACAAATACAAAGGATTTCGTAGCCTCTGGATTCCGGGTTCATATCACTCTCTCAACTTGCAGAAATGCTGCTTTCAAGTACAGCTTAAAAATCTAGTGACAACTGTTGGAGTGAAACAGTTTCACCCCTTTTGATTTCACTGATGAGGTATAAGGGATGCTGGTTTATCCATTTTGTAAGTTGCCTGCTTTTAGCCAGAGTTTAGAGAAGTCTCATAACTGAAATGGGATCCTGTCCTTATTGAGCACTAAGTAATTATAAGCATCATTACATAGTAATGCTGGACTAATCAATGTCAGGAACTGTGACTCAGCTTCACCTCAGTTTAGTTCCCTGGGCAGGGAACATGGGGCAACAGTGCAGTGTGTCACGTGAAGGCAATCTGCTGGGGCAATCCATTGGATTAGGCATTTCCTCAAGAGTCTGATCTTCTAACTATGGCTCTGTCCCTTTGGATTTGACCTTGGACATGTCACTATGCTTAGAAAGAGGAGATACTAATTCTTCTTTGTGAAGAGCCTTGAGAGTCTCACAGTCCTTGTTTTCAGATATTTTTTTTTAAACCCTAACTAGGGTCAGGGTCTGGGCATCCTGATGCTGAGGTACCTCTCCTGACCTCCTTGTCTGGTGAAGTTCCCACAGGCGCCAGGAGGAAAAACCAGACCTACAGCCAAACACTGAAAATCATCAGCTCTTCTTTATCCTCCTGAAAAACTGAGGGCTGACCTGGGATCATGGCTTTGTTTATTTGCTGAGATTCAGAGGCTAGCTTCATTTTATTGATTGCAGAGAGTCTCTCCTCTCATTCATGGATGCTGTCCACTCCCAGATTTTTAGATGGGATGATGAGGAAATGTCTGGTTATCCATTTCTTTGTCAGAGTCAGAAACCTCTTCCAAACACAGCATTAGCTGACACAGGCAGACTGCTAGCTAGACAAACACTGCTCTGCATGTCGCGTTCGAGTAAATACCTGCATTTGATTCCAAAGGGCTCCATTGATTAAAACCGGCTCCCCCCGCAGACCCGGGGAACAATTGTCACAATAGGACACTGAGCCATTAAACATTACTACACAAAAATGCTGCTGGAGCCTTTCATGTTTGTTGCTGTTCTTATTATTGTTGAGATCTGGAAAATTACCCATCAATCACTCCTTAAGCTGCTCGTGGAAGTTTGGCTGAACGCAGGGTCTGAGTTTGCTGCTGAATTCGTTAATACTCACTCCTGAAAAAGAAATAAAGCCACAGGAAGCCTATTGCACTTCCATTAGCTTGTCTCAATTGCTGTTATTTCCAGCCTCTTTCAAATGCACTGATGCTGGCATGTGAGATAAGACACACGATTTCAGATTCTTTGTTATAACATTTCCTACAGATGTCATTTTTTCACCACTTTGGGTAGATCTGCACAATGTCCTTATTGGTTAACAAAAAGTGAAAAAAAACCACTTTTTTTTTTTTTTTGCTAGGCCATGTAGCAGATATCTTTATAAAAGCCTAAGAACAGAGTGCAGTTTGGATCAGAACAGGTGCTCATCTGGCCCAGTACCTTCTCATCAGTAGTGGTTCTCTTCAACAGCCTTGAATCTGAACCTGAATTTTAGGCTCGATTTTGTTCCAGATCTTTCAGTCGTTCTAAAATTAACTTCCCTTTTCAGCTCACTTGTACATACAGGGAGGAAAGCAGAGGAATAAAAAGCCATCATAAAATGTTTGCTAATGAAGGGAATGAAGCACCTGTGATCTCACACGTATTACTTCTATTTTCAAAGACGAATGCAAAGTCCACTGGGTGGAATTTAAACCTCTGTCGCTGAGCTAACTGTAGGAACACGGCGTTACTATGGAAAATTCCTGATTAAAGTCTGCAAAGAATTTCCTATGCAGAGGCTGTTTATTAATAGGTATCTCAGCCTTGCATCTGACATTGACAATTCTGCCCTTTAAACGCATCATTTTGCAAGCAGTGTGATAAAATGCCACGCTACTTCTATTTTTTTTGTATGGAGAGCCTGTCCCAGCCCTCCCCCTTAGGCCTCTGCCAGCTGTAACTGCTACAGTTTGCTTTGCTAAGCACAGGAACAAAAACTGCAACCATGAAATTATTTTAACAAGACCATACCAAAAAAAAAAAAAAAAAAAGATAGACAACAACAACAACAACAATTTGCCCAAGTGATGCTTGGAAAAAAAAAAAATGCACTCCTCTTTCTAAACTAATTAAACTGTACTATGTGTCCTTGTGCAGTTCCTGGTGTTTTTCTGGTTCACTCAGTTTCAATAGATGCACAAGGACCGGAGCCAGAGCTCCTGAGTGACTAGTTCAGAACAAAAGCAGGTCTCCTGAGTATTCTTGAGCAGCCAGCAAATTGAGGGAAAGTTATTTTGGGTTAATCAATGTACTTCAGTTGCAATCACATTTAGCTTCTAACAGAGGAGCCTACAAACAAGGATTTACTGTTCTGAGCTAAGCCATGGATGGGACTGGAAAGTGTTACTGGCTAAACTGTGCTCCTCTCAAAGCCTTTCAATTTTTTTTTCTCCTCCTTTTTCTTTTTGCGTCCTGAATTTGGTTTGGCAGTTTTACGTGTCCTCTCCATTTGCACTTCCCCCCTCTGTTTATTTATTTATTTATTTATTATTGGCACCAGGAGCATGGGAAATTATTGGCAGTTGCCTAGAAGTCCCCACAGGGGAGAATTCTTGCCATGTTCTAGCCCAGCCTACCTTATGGAGCTAGAGCAATTGTGATCAGTGCTCAGCCTGGCAGTAAATCCCTGATTTATGCGGGTTTATATTTGAAGGCTGGCAGTCAAAATCACTGAGGTGTGGTGAGGCAAGGGGATGGGAAACTCCAGCATCCTGGATGACAGGCAGGATGCAGTAGAAGTTCTTTGGATCAGTCTCTCAGGTGACTTTTATAAAATGATTTCACAGAATCACAGAATGTTTGGAGTTGGAAGGGACCTTGAAGATCATCGAGTTCCAACTCCCCTGCACGGGCAGGAACACCTCCCACTAGAACAGGCTGCTCAGAGCCCCATCCAACCTGCCCTTGAACACCTCCAGGGATGGAGCCCACACAACATCCCTGGGCAGGCTATTCCAGTGTCTCACCACCCTTACACTGAAGGGTGTTTCGTTTCATAACTCCTCTTGAAGATCCTGAATGATGAAAAATGTGACTCCCTTCCCCCATGTCCTATTGCAAATCTGGCTGCTGGGTATGAGGTGTGAAGTGCTTGCAGAGAGTGCCTTGGTGAGGGTCCTGGTGCTGCAGGGTGCTGCAGGGTGCTGCAGTCTCACCAGCCTTCTGCACCAGTTTTGGGGCATCAGTGCTGCTGCAGTGACTAGACCAGCCCTTACCCAGGCTTTCTGGCCCTGTGACCAAAAGCTTTCATAGGTATTTACAGCCCTGAAAGCTATCATCTCTTAAATGGACTCCTAAATTATTGCTCAAGCTGCACTGTTTTACTCAGTCAGCCACTCCTTCCCATGCACGTCTCTGCTATTACTCTACAAAAATGCCAGGAGTCCCGGCACTCAGGCTGTGCTGGAAGAACCAGTTCAATAGATCTGTATCTATTGGTTCAGGCAGAGCTGGTCCTCTCGGTGTAATCCCCAAATCAACTCCTCTGTCCTTTGGAATTGCAGACCCTCCTACCCCCAGTGAGGATCCTGCCTGGTCACATGCCAGTAAGCCCCCTGATACTGACGTCCGTTCACTCATTTCAGAACTTGGTTGATTCATGCAGGAGCTTGGGGTTCCTGAAGCTCGGGCAAAAGGTCTGTGTGTTACCTAATCTCTTGCAATTAAAGGTTTACCTGGACAAACAAAACAAAAATCCAGGCAGCTTCCCAGACAAGCTTGTATGGTTTACATCCCATCTGTCCTCCTAGCAAGACACATGCCAGTATATATCACCTTAAATTTTTCACTTCATGAGGCTGCTCTTCAGGTAAACAGAATACTGTTACTAGGGAGCCTCCTTGAATTAAAACATGTTTACTTTCTGGTTTGCAAAAGCCTGAGCTCTAGCTCAGCAGTTTTGTGAAACACAGTGTTCAGACACCCGGCCATGCCTTCTTCCCATCCTGTGCTTTCTCAGAGTGCTGGGGTATCTAGCAATGGCCTGGTTCTCTCTGAATGGAAGAGGTGTGTCTAAACCATGGTTTCACCTCCAGACACCAAAGAACTCTGGATTTAAATCTCAGTTTTGCAGCTTTATGTACCAGGATGGCATAAGCACAGCCTGCAGACTCCCACTGCTCACAGCCTGGCTGGGATGGGGTTCCCCAGTAGGCATGTGGTCCTACAGAAGACCTTTGATCTGACTGCAGTCAGGTTTAAGTGATCTACTGTACTACAGCCACAGATCTGTGAGCCTGGCAGCACCCAGCCCAAGGACAGTTAAACCTCCAAATTTGTGCATTGACACTCACAGTCTCATAGAGGTGAGTGAACACAAGCACATCCAGATCTGTAAATGCTGCTTTTGTTGTCGCTCGTACTCTAAGGATGGGTAGGAACTTCTGTGGGTGAGACCTTCTGTTTCAGAGACTTATAGTCCATCTGCTCTGGAATTATATGTGAACATTTTCTAGTTCAGCTCCTTCTGTTAATTTTTTGTTTTGAGGGGCTGTTTAAAAATGTCTTTAACTGGGTTTGCTTGTGCCATGCTTGCAGGATTCTTGGGTGGAAGCCATGTCTTGGAATCCCATAACTTTCTCAGGCATGTTTTTCAGTGCTTACCATGCTCTGCAAGGCCTGTCTCTGCTGCTGTTATTTTTTTGGCTTTGAAATTATTATTTTAATCCTTTTCCCATCCTGTCTTTTTAGCATCTCTTCTTATAGCAGTTTTGTTCTAGTTTCCTTGATTAAATATATATTCAGATGTCCTGCTTTCTGGAGTGTCATCTGAACCAAGATTGTAGACCTGAGTACTAAGCGCCAGGCTGAGACAAAACACTACTTTGTCTTTGGCATTCACATTTTCCGAGACTGTTTTGTTGAGACCACATCAAAATGCAAAACAGAGATCTGGACCTGTAAGTGTGAAAACTTGCTTACTTAATTGCAGGTGGTTTTGAAGGGCTGTTTATAAACACTTGAAAACTGAGTGCTACAAGAGTTGCTCTGATTTGTTGTGCCAAGTAACAGTTAAACTTTGAAAAGTCTGAGTGATTGATAGAAACTAAGGGTCTTGGCATGCAGATCAAGCTTTAGTACCTCTAGGCAATTGTATAAGACCAAAGCCGTTTGGCCTGAAGTTCACCCCCTTGGTTTTGGGGTTTTACACTACTCATACTGAAATACTTGTGCTGCCAAAGTAGTGTCAAGCCTTAAATGTTCAAAGCTCCTCACAGCATGTTAACCACACCAGCCCATACCTTTAACACAGCAGGAAATTCGCACAACCAACCCCAAATATTCTATGCACAGATTTGAAAAGCTGGACAACTTAAGAGCCTAATTTGAACAGGGAGATGAGAGGAATCGACTGCAGAGAGCAATTGCATGTGCTCAAATGCTGCCTTTCAAGTGAGCACACGTCGTGCTGGCTGGAGCAAAGAGGTGCCAGTGTCAGGCAGACTGTTCCCGGCTCTGCAAGTGACTCACTGGGTGACCGTGGGACAAGTCACTTCACCTCTTTGAGGTACAGCTTTTCTATCCGTAATGTGCTAGTGTGAGCCTTGCATAATCAATGCCAACAAAGCTCTCCTAGAGCCTCAATGAAAAATACTTCTCGAATGTGAAGTGTTATGGCTGCCCTGCCAGAGCAGGGAAGTGGTTTTGTGCACAGTCCAGGAGGCAGGAATAGCGAGCGGAGGTGTCTGTCCTGCCTGTCACCCTGCAGTGTCTCACTTTTGGAAGTTTAGGTCATGTCCCTCTTTTCTTCATGTTATCTTCACACAGTTGTCTGTGTGTCTTACTGCAATGAACATTTCTTTTATTCCAATAAGTAGTTCTAATTAAATTAAGCTGCTTCTGTGACCAACAGGTCAAATTTCTCAACTACAATTGACATTTACATTCTTAGTGTGTCTTCCTTATTGGATTAAGTCTTGATCAAGGAAAATCATTTACTAGGGCAGCATCCACAGAGGGAAAAAACAACAGTCTGTAGCCTGTTCTCTGCTTGTGTGGTTTCAGAGGCACCACAAACTGTAGGGTGATACAGGGCAACATGTTTTCCACAGCCGTTCTTGACTGAAGGCTGTTGGCATTCAGGTATATATATTTATTTATAGCTTTGCATGTTCTGATCATGTTATGGGTGTTTATTATTTGAGCTCCTCTGTTCTCTCCAAGAACATCCTATTTCATTGGCAGTTTTCATAGAGGCCAAGGGGAGACCATGCCTTGACAATAAATCCTCTTCACAAATTAGGAGGGACTTGCAAGGTCAGAGCTGAAATACATATTACATACACCGTATTATGTTGGGTTTGTTGGTTGGGTTGTTTTTTTTTTGCGTAATACTTAAATATATTTCTGAGTATCAAAAATCAAGGCTTGGTTCTGCAGCTTCCAGATTCTCTCTGCAAGAGAAAATACTTCTGGTTAAAAAATGTCATGAGCTCTTGCTTCTCTCTCTCTCTCCTTTTTCTCTTTTTTTTTTTTTTTTAAATAGAGATGTTTGGTCTGAGTTTAAAAAATAAATTATTTAACTTCTGATTTATGAGGCTTAAGGGTCATGTTTTTAAGCTTCTCTTTGCAGTCATGAGACCTAGGAAAAAATGAAAGCTAAGATTTCAGTTAATGAGAAGAGTCCAGGAGTTTAGACTTCATGAAAAACACCAAATTCCACAAGGCTTGCAGGAAAATTGCTGGTATTGTCAACCCCAGGGAGGGTCGTTAGGAAACACTGCCTGGGATCTTTTAGGGGAACAGAGAGAGCTGGCTTCATCACTCCCAGGGCAGCAGTGCCCCCTAAATCGTCCTCTCTCTCCATAAATGAGGTTCTGTTCCTCAGTGCAGCGCTCTAATCCCATTCGAGGCAGAGTGCAGGTTTTTAACTAGATTATGGTCTGGCACCAGTCCAGAGGCGAACCCTTTTGATACCAAAGGAGGAATTTAAAGCTCTTGGCCCTGCTGTGCACATCCACTGCCTGACGAGGTGTTTAGCTGTCAGTCTTCCACAAGCCTTCTCCATCCCCTGGCCCTGTGGCAGGAAGCGGCTCTGCTGCCCCAGCTGCAGCTCCCGAGCTTGTTTCCTGGAGGGCACCCGAGGTAGCACTTTGGTTCCTTCACCAAAACTTTTCTGACCATTATCAGAGTTCAGTATCAGTTCTCCCAAGTGGCAGCAGGAAATAACGTGGGGCAGGTGAACCCCTGCACACCCAAAGGCACCACCACCCTCATTGCAGCTCAAGGGCCGAGGCAGGACCCCGTGGCAGGGACGTGGATGTGACAAACGATGTCTGCGCAGGCAGCTCCTCATTTCTATGGTAACGCTGTTCCTCCTCCTGTTTATGTTCGTCCGCATGTGCACACACAAGTCTGCCTTGTTTATCCCCATCCACACCAACAATTACACCATTCTCAGCCCTTCACCAGTTAGTCCAAGGAATTAAAAGTGTTCCTTCTCTTGCTACATTTTAAAGAGGAAACGTAACACTTGGGCCCATGGGGTTTCTCTGAATTATTAATTGTGGGAACAAAGGAGCAGGAGGTTTCCTTGCCAGGAGTACGGCAAGGGAAGCATTGCTTCTCCTTGGGACTATGCAGGATGAAAAGGTGATGGCTCTGCTTCTAATGGACTGGTTTAGCTAGCTTTTGATTGTTTTGGATACACTCAGGGATGCTACAATGACTCAGACAAAATTGCTGCTTTGTCTGAGACACATTTACTTCTCAGGGTAATGAGTTGATCTCTGCTCTGATTAGATTTCACCGCAGTACTCGTTACCAGTGGGTGTTGGCAGGAATGGGAGCGGTGGAAGGTTTAACTCAAAGGAGAGAACAGAGAGGGACCTGCTCTGAAAAGGGATATTTAAAAAAATAAAAATAATTTTAAAAAAGCATTATTTGCAGCTTAACCTGATCATACGTAACAGCAACCTCTTTCCACCTTCACTCAGTTTCTTCAGCTTGAAGCAGACTGATCTCAGGCAGCTCTGGAGATCAGCAGGAAGCAGAGGTGATTTACAGCCCTACCAACACCTCCTTCTGCTCCCTCACTCTAACTGTGCTGGGCAGACATATGGGTCCTACTGGGGGGTGAAATTCCCAGGGCAGAGGGAGCAGAGAGGCTCTCCCTGTGGCTCACACCCTGTGAAGGCAGCATGTGGGGTGCCTGCCTGCCTCTGAGCACAAAAAGACCTCGGGAAGCTTGGGATGGGGTCAAGTTGAAGCACATCCAGCTGCAGCTCACCCTGAGCTCCAGCCGCTGAAAGCCCCGGTGAATGTCACTGCTGCTCTGTATTCATCTTAAATATTATGATTCATTACAGTACATGGGAGAACCTTGTCTCAGGCAAACATGACATAAGAGTACAGCTGGGTGAATAATACCGGTGACATTTTGTACAGCAATTAATTAAAACTAGAATTCCAGTTAGATCCGGCCCTCTTCAAAAAGCTTCTCCAGGCATTCCCACATAGCTAAGTAGTCCTCGCACCGGTATGGGTGGAAATACTGTGCTCACGTACTCAAGGGCTTGCAGAGAAGCAAATTTTACATGGGCTCACTGTGAGCTTTCATGGTGGGAAAACTCCCCAGCAGTTTTATTTCTCACGTTACAGAGCAGGAATGAATTCCAGCCAGGTACCTGAATATCAGAGTATGCTTAGAGGGGAACAAAATAAATAGCATGTCAAATGATTTTGAATAATCAAGAAAAACACTGCCCACTCATGGGCTGTTTCAAGTGGAAGGAAAAGAGGGCTTTGCTTGCCAAGGTCTCTCAAGGTCTCTCACAGTCTATGTGTGACAGGCCAGCACTTCTGCAGGGGGCTCACAGGTGGGTTTGCCAGCTCAGGGAGAAACCACAACAGCCTGATCAGACCCTAGCATCGGGGCCCAAACTGTTGGTCACTTCCAGCTCCTGTGTGACACCCAAATTAACTCCTCCTTGGTTTAGATATGTTGCAAGTTCCTCTCCCCTGAACCTTCACACCATAGCTGTTCACCCTTTCCTGCCCGTGCCAGACTGTTATTCCCTGCTGTGTGCAGAGAAGCAGAAAATCAGAGAGGAGCAGGAGGGTGTTGTGCTCTGTGCCCTGCTGTGGTGCTGCCCGTCTCTGCCAAGGGGTCCCTCTGGTCCTGCCTTGGGGCTCCTGTTTGGAGCCATAGTCTGCTCTAGCAGCAGTGTAACCACACGGACGCACAGCTCCTGCCATCTGTCCAACACTTGCCTGATAAATAATTGATTGCAAGTGCTTTGCAAAGCAGCCTTGTGCCTCTGGTAGCTCCTCACCCTGGCACACATCTCTGAAAAGGGTCCCCTTTCCATCCCTCCCAGAAACTTCTGGTGACAGCACTCAGTCTTTTCTTAGTCTTCAGGAAACTTTTGGTCAAGAAGGTCGGTATCTCCTTGGTTTGCTCACCACCCGGTCAGCTTTCCACTCTGTGTCAGTACAATACTTTCCACACCAACGTCCACAGCCTCCGAAAGGTCTGACCATGAGTCACACAGCACTGGCTGGTGCCTTCGCGTCGAGTTGGAAACAGTGGTTTAGTCTCTTGAGCTTTCTGAGACCCATGTAATTTAGTCTCAAACCCAGCAAGATACTGGGATATGTTTCCTGGCTCATCATTTGGGCTGGAGTATCTCTCACCCTGGGCTCCCCCTTCTCTGGGGTATCCCAGAGAAATGACTGCCTTCATATGCTAGCCCAGGCTCATCTATCATGTCTGCTAGGTTGTAGAGTGCTTAGATATCTTTGATGTTTTGCCTTCCTCTTCTGTTTTTAACACATTTCTACCCCACACCTTAATATTTTTGTTTCCTAGAGCCTCTCTTGTGCTCACAGGTACCTTCAAGCCTACCCTCTCCCCTTCCACATTCTTCCTCAAAATCCTCTTTAGCCCAGAAGCACACTGCAAACCTCAGCAGTGGTTTGGCAGCTGACATGCTGTCCAGATAACCACTCTTGTTGCCATATGATCTTTGCAGGGAGCAGGGTGAGATGGTTTGTCTCCAGCCCAGCTGCTCCTTCTGGCAAGAACAGAAGATTTGGCAAAAAACAAACAAACAAACAAACAAAACCCCACCAAACCAACAAAAAAAACACCCACCAAAACCAACCTGAAAACCCATTTTTAGTTCAATTTTGGAAAAGGCACAGAAATGTCCCAACCACCTGACATTTCAAAAAACGCGTTTGTTTTATAAGGCTTGTTTTGATTCAGGCTGACTCTTCATTTTAAAATGTTCTAGAGTTTGGTTATTGCAAAGTCCAGCAGCAAACATTTTTGTCCAGTGCCAAGCCACCACTTTTTAACTTCTAAAATCTCAAACAAAATTACTCATTGGTGTTTACAGGATTGTCAGCAAACTGAAAACTCATTTGCTCTCCTGCTCCTGGTCTGTCTGTGCCCTCCCTACCTTGCCACATTTTTGTTAGGCAGTGCTGATACACTTAGTGCAGCAGAGCCTCTTTCATTACTAAGGGCCTTTGGGCACTGTTGTAGTACAATAATAATACTAAATGGTTTGATCCACTTCCCTCTGAAACCAGTAGATGCCCAGCACTGTGTTTCCTGATCTCAGGGATCCTCTCTTTACTATGGCTTTTCTACACCTGTGCTGCCCAGTGCTTCCACGTGGAGCTCATTAGCTGCTACCAGAGAGATGAACGCTGACCAGGGAAAGGGCTGAGTGCCAGCCTGTCAGATGGAAATGGTTTCCAGTAATTCTCCAGAGAGTATTTTCTGGGAGTGTGCAGTTGTTTGCACGGTGGTACACTCATTTCAGCCTGTATCTGGAATAGTTCATTACCATACCAAACCTTGCTACTGGCTCCTCTGCGCCAATGGGAATTTCTTCTTCAGCAGTTAATTTAAGAGTGTGTCTAGCAAGCTCTAGCTCTGAAGCCCAGTGAAAATAAAATAAGAAGTTTTACTAGGGTCAAGGCAGCAGAGATGATCCCTTTCTATGACAAAATGCACCCGACTCAGGGTGTTTCCCCAAGCTCAGTAACTGGTAAGCTGCATGAGCCTAAGATGGGAGAACTGCGCCATGCCTTCAACTGAGGGCATGTTTGTTGTTGTAGAGAAAGTGTCTTCTTCCTCTCCCCCTCTCCCTTAGCAGTGAAAAACCCAACCACCAGCCCTTCCCAAGCAAGTTTTGTGTGTGAGCTCAGGCATTGTGTTTAGGCACCTGCAGAGTAACAAATCTGAGAATTAATCAGGCTTCTATTTCTTTCATTGCCCAAGGAAACGTACAAACCTTAAATAGATTTTCTGGTCTTATTCTTTGCATTCTGGAGGGGATTTTTATAAATCACTGAGCATTTTGTTTTGGTGGGCAGGTTGGTTCATGTAGCAGCATTACTGGCTATTGCTGTTATGGCACAGGATCAGTAGCATTTTCCACTGTGAATGTGCCTCCCCTCTTTCTTCGCTGGCCCTCCCCAGACTTTTTGACTTCGTGGACTTTGGCTGCAAAACAAGCAGTTCCCTTCAGCTTGGGAAGCAGCATCTTCTCCCAGATAAAAAAAAAAAGAAAGAAAAAAAAAAAAAAGGATTTTCAGTGCAACCTAAAATATGTAGGTGCACAACCCCCCAAATTACATTAATCTAAATCCTAAAGCAGCTTTGGAAAAAATCTGTCGAGGTCTCTTTCATCACTGCGGGACTTAAAAGCAAAATAAGTTGGTGATGATTTCAGATGCCTGATTTAATCTCTATAATATTTTAGTTCCTTGGTTTTTCATGTATTTTGATGGAGTGGCTGGATGCCTCAGTAACAACTGGGTTAACCACTCAGTCTTCTGAGATGGCTGACAACAGGTTTCAGACCTATGCTGATGTTTGGAGAACACAGTGAGAATTCGGAGGCACTGAAGTCGACGTTAAGGCCTGGGTGTGAAAAAAGCAAAATTGGAGGAGAGCAGAAAAAGTGTATCACCAGGTTCTCTTTCACACACCACGTCCACAGATGGGCAAGTTGTCAGAAGCTGTGACTGCCCCTCTTCTGCTGGACACAGGCACGAGTGGGTCTCTGTGCCAGGCTGGGGCAGAGCCGGGCATGCTCCGGGGCAGCCGAGTCAGATGCAGAAGTGCAAAGCAGCAGATGTTCTAGGCAAGAACTAAGGCATAAAAGCTTATTCCGTGGGTATGGCCAGAGGCACGTGAGAAGAGCATTGCTTTCCCTGGCAGAAGTGTTTTGACAGCTGTGGGAGCAGGGAACTGGAAGAGCAGGTAGAGCTGCGCAGGAGCTCAGGACTGGAGCAGTGGTACATGGCAGGGCTGAGCCAGCTCCTGCTGCCAGCAGTTCTGTTTCACTGCCCAAACCTTCCTACTCAACCCCTGTCCTCTCCCTCCATCTTCCACCTTCTTTTTCATAAGCATTGTATGCAAAGGGCATGGATGTGAGGGCGTAATGGGTGGGAGGCTGTGGAGCAACAGGAGCAACAGTCTGAATGGCTTTGAACAGGTAATACCAGTAGCATTGTGGCAGAAAGAAGAAGTTTGCTACAGGCAAGTCACAAGGCAATTTGTGTTTGGGTTTGTTTTCTCAGTGTGGGAACAGAGGAAAGGCTAAAATTGAACATAGAGCAGAAGAAATGACAAGCCTCGGGAGTAATGTGGAGTCAAA
This sequence comes from Apus apus, assembly GCF_020740795.1. Classification (NCBI taxonomy): domain Eukaryota; kingdom Metazoa; phylum Chordata; class Aves; order Apodiformes; family Apodidae; genus Apus; species Apus apus. Next base: position 9,887,923 of record NC_067294.1, on the reverse strand, counting down.
GACTGAGTCAAGGAGTAAGCCAAGGCTTGGACTGGTAGAGAAGGGACATGAGTACTTTCTGCAAAAGAAAATGTGAGAAGGTTTGAGGGAAAAGATTTGACACACATTTGGTTGCATGGCATATGAGAACAGTTCTCCTGTGCTATGACCCCATGAGGCCTGGCCTCTCTCAGAGTAAGAGGTGCACCTTGTTGATGAGATGGGTAAAAACCACCATGTCCTAACATGAAGCCCAAAGCTCAAAAGAGAAAGAGGCAAAACCAGACTCTCACCACTGAGCATCTCCAAACTCAGTCACTCACAAATAGCTTTCCAATGAGCTCAGAAAGTTATTCCCAAAGGCAATATTCCTCAGGGGACTGTCACAACACACACTCACTTGGCGAATTCACTTGCGTGTAATAACAGGTGAGGAATGCACAGACCAATGTGGTGTTGGGGTTTTTTGTTATTTTTTTCTGGACATAACTGAGAAAAGATGAGTTGTTCCAGTGATGATCTGTAGCTTTTCACTCAAATTAACAAAACCAACAACAGGACCTGAATCAGGACCATCCTGTTTTGAAAGATGGGTCCTGGGAACAGGAACAGGTATATAACCAAACTGGAAATCATTACAGTACAGGCTTGCATGTGAATGGTTTAAAGAAGGCATTCAGGAGAGTCTCCACCCAGGAGGGATCCAAGCACACTCTGTACTGGGAAGGGAAAAGTCTGAGCCAACTATGTAATCATTCTCCACCTTATCATTGCCCCAACATGACTAATGAGCTAGGGACAGTCTGGAGGGAATGAGGAACATGGAAGCAGCAGCAAAAACAAAGTGTTTGCAATACCTCTTGTACTGAACAAGTGCACTGAAATTATGCAGCAACCCTTCCTGCAAAGTGGAGGAAATGGCTCTAGACTAGGTGTTAGATGAGTTTTTAATTTCTCCCCCAAATTAGCAATTGTTGGGGGAGGGAGGAGGAGGGATGTGAGAGTGAGGAAGTTGCTATTTTATATTTCAACTTTGATCTGATCTTGTCTCAATACTTCAAATTCTTGTAGCAGACCCTAGAAGCCAAAATGCAATTAGTTTTATAACCAGAGTTTCTATCTGTGTACAACTTGTGATCACAAATAGACATGACCCATTGCTTATTGCTTTGAAGACCAAGTAGATGTGAGTGAGCAATCTGCAGGGCAGGGACGTGCCATGTCTGCCAGGCATCAGTGCTCCTCATCTTTCTTTTCAAGTGGTAGATCCCACAGGTCAGGGGTGAAGATCTTCCTATCCAGTTATTTATAAACTGTCTTGACAGAGCTGTGGGGGAGAACTTGGCTGTATTGTCAGTGACCAGAAAAAAAAAAGCCAAAAAAAAAAAAAGCCCTTGCTTTCAGAAACACTAAATTAACTGCAAAATAAATAAATAAAATGAAGAGCTCTCATTATTGTGCTGCAGGCATCGTTTATTAGATGCTGCTGTACTGCAGAGTCCTTATCTCTCCCTCCAGATAGTGTAAATCAGAACTCCTGTTGCTGACACCCCAAGAGTGTTCTCATCTGTCAGAGATTTAGCTGCCCTTTTCTTGTATGTTTTCCTAGAGAGTGATTTTTTATTTTTACTTAACCCTCGGCGTACTCATCATTCATGGCATACACACTCAGGAAATAAAGGGCCAAGGAGGGATGCTCCAAGGTCTTTTGTTGCTGTTGATGAACGTTTCTTTCTGTCCTTAGTGAGAGGATCTCTGTCAAAGGCAGATGCTTCAGCCATGCTAAATACATGGTGCTTTATGCAGTGTAAAAGTCAGGGCTCACAGACTGGTTTTTCCCTCTCTTCCCAATCCAGCTGCAGTTATCAGGCTTAATCCCCCCCCACACTGTGGCTTTCACTAGTATTCTGTTAATGGGCTTAATGAATTTTTCCACTTCTGAAACATGAATCAAATGTACAAATTACTCCTGAAGGTATGTGGAAAAAGCTGTGATTTTATTTAGCTGCAGTGACTTCTCACTGAGAATCAGTGGTACCTCAGCCAGAGGCAGGAGAAGCAGACCCCATGTGGAGGGGTGATCCATCTCAGCAGGCAGATTTGGTGATTCATCACTGCCTTACCTCATTTAAATACACTATCCATTTGTCCTGAAGACTTGCTGTGGAGATGGGGAAAAATAATCTACTTTTAATTACTTAGTGGCTCTCAGAGTACAGTAGAGACTAGGAATTTCTCTGCCCAGTGTATCCCTGGCAGTAAGGGACTTTGTGCAACCCATTTTTAACCTGTCTGTGCCACAGAGATGTCACAGGTTCTAGTGCCCAATTGGAAGAATAGAAAAAACTTTATGAAGAGCTCAAAGAAATTAAAATAAATGTAACATGTTGACAAACAATCTGCATTGTGGTATAGATGTTTAGAAGTGTAATGTTGACTGTATGTTTTTGGGTTGGTGATTAAGGGCTATGAAACATTAACTGGTGCACAGCTCTATTGCAAGTGTTGTGACAGCTAAATGCTACATCTGAATGCTAAAAGAAGGTTTGTTTGTATACAATATAGATACATGTATATATATATACACACACCACTTTAAATATGAGTGGAAGTGTGTATTGTGTGCGTGTGCTCTATACATTCTGGACTGAGATATTCTGCTCCAGTGCTAATGAAACGTGTCAAAAAAACCCGTTTTTTGTTCTTGAGTATTTCTGAGACAGGTTCAAACAGCTGCTTTGCACCCCGAAGGTATTAGTCTCAGGAAATGGAGGGTGACCAAATCCAATTCCCTTTTACAGTGATTTTGATCCAGCTGTATTCAGCTTTCAAAGTTTCGTAAAAATCCAAACAAAGCACCCATCATTTTAGGAGAACTTCAGAAAGCAGCCTAGCAACAACTGCTTAATTATCTCCGCAGGTTGGTGTTCTTGTTCTAAGCATCAGCAAAGCAATCTGTCACCAACCCCAACGCTCAGTGCCGTAATTCCTGGGCCAGTTTCTGGTGCTCAGCAGGAGCTTGACTGTTGGAACACATTTTGCACAGAGAGCAGAGTTTGGCTTGAAGAACTACAGAACCCTGGATGAATTTCAGCCCACAGCCTACAGTAGTAGCTGACTCTGGGACAAACCACATACACTTCAGAAAAGCTGCCAAAATTAAGTCAAGGCTGAACAAGAAGAAATAAGCTGGAGGGTTTTTACTGGCCCAATAGGTTAAATGTACCACTTTTGCTATCCTGAAGAATCATTTATGATGATGCCCAACCATAACAGCAGAAAGCTTATTATTTTGGGTGCTAGCAGATGACCTGGGGACACATATTCAAATTGCTTTGCTACAGATTTATTGGGTGAAGAGTGTCCAAGTCGACTGGGTTGAGGTACTAAAAGATGTTTGGATGCTTGAACGCTGTTGAGACAAAGACAAAGGCACTGGAATGGGTTTCCCAGGAAGGTGGTGGAGTCACCAATTCTGGAGGTTTTTTAAAGCCATGTAGATGAGGCACTTCAGGACATACTCTAGTGGTTTGGTTTGGGTTTTTTTGGGGGGTGGGAGTTGACAGTTGGACACGATTATCTTAGAGGTCTTTTCCAACTATGACAATTCTGTGAAATCAGATTCCCAGTCCTTATTTAGGTGCCCACCTAGTCTGCCTCCAATCCTGCTTGTCAAATGTGTCCTGCTCCATTTGCTTTCTCATTTTTCATGAGCTGTCAGGGCTAAAACACTGAGCACCTGCTTCAGTGGTAAACAGCCATTTAGAAGACGTGTGCACCTACTCTGATAGGTCTAAATTGATACAGCAGAAGATCACAAAACCACAGGTTAAATTGGGCTGGCTTATATTAGACTGGGATGTAGCTACTTTTTCTTAGTATTTTGTCTTGTTCTGTAGAATCTGTTTTGTTTTGGGTTTTTGTTGGCCTGTTGTTTTTTTTTTTAATTATGCCTTTAATGCTATGATTAAATAATTATTTTCAGAATGCAGATTAATTACATGCAGTGCAATTGGCCTGGGTATAGTGGCAACTTGAAAAACATCTCAGAGGCATGTTTATGGAACAGAGAGTATCCATATAAAAAGTACCAGGACACCAACCTCAGGGATGGTGCAAGTGCACTGCAAGAGTTCTATATATTTCCTATATAAAAGTGTGTTGACACTGAAGCTCAGCAAAGGTGTTTGTAAACTTGTCAGCATTGTCTGGCTCCTATGATTCAATACTAGTCAGTGTGTCCTGCTGTCACCTCATCAAACTTCATAATTCACTGATAAGCAATGATTTCCATACACTACTGAGTTAGCTACATCCTGCAGCTGAAAACCTGGATGAAAGTACAGGAATGATCAGATGCAAGAAGTCAGCAGAGTCAGCTGTCTGTAATATAACCTGGAAACACAATACAGCATAGAAATGGGTTTGTGTGGCCTAAAGGATATAGATAGAATCTTTTCTCTCCCTAAGATATAGGCCAGAGCAGCAAAGTTCAGATCTAGTTTTGCATCACTCAAGTAGTTTGATAATATCCAACAGGAACATGACCCCACTGGATACCCCATTGGTTTGGGGGGTTTTGGAGATCTGCTTGTCTTCCACACTTCTACCCCCATTAGACCAAGTTACACTAGTGTAGAAGTGTCAAACTGGGTCTAGATCTTCCAGCCACAGAACTACGGGATGCAAATCGGAAAATCACAGGGAACATCTTCTGCCTTTTTAGTGGAGTTTAGACTGCAGCAATGGACAACTCAGTTCTGTTATGAACAATTTAATTATTGTATTTAATTTTATTATTAGTGGCTTTTAGGGCACCAATAGGCTGTGAGGAACTGTACAAACACATGGGGAAAAAAAGATCTGATGAAACCAGAGGCAAGAGAAGGGTTAGAATGAGCTGAAAGATCCTTCAAGGTAGAGAGGATGCCAAGGTATGCAGGATGGGTGATTAGTGCAAGGGAGCAATGCATGAGAGTGTGGTGGAGGACGCTTGAAATTCCAGTCTCTAGGACTGCAGTTACTAGACATTTAATATTTCTGACGGGTTGTTGTTGTTTTTTTTCTCTTCTCCCTTTACATGGCACACCTTCCATTTGTTTTTCAGAATTTCAGTGGTAGGCTTCAAATTCTTCTCCTCATCTTATTTACATCTAGGCGATTCTGTGCCTCTCTGAGGGCTGACATGCCCTGGCTTAAACTGGAGCTGCCCTGAGGATGGTTTTATATTTAGTAGCTCTTTATGAGCTGCTCTCATTTGAAGCAGCCCAGACTGCCTGATACAGAATTTACTGCAGAAATCTCTCTCTTGCTTCTCCCTTTCGCAGTGTAATGATACGGCTGAGCTTGAGAAGGGGCCAGGGCGTTACTCAATGTGTGCCTGGGTAGCAAAGCCTTGTGGGAGACAGTTTCTGCCCCCTTCATGTCACCAGAGTAACCCACATGATCTGTGGTGAGGGATGAAATTCTGTTGCAGGAAATCTGTTGCCAGGAGAGCAGAGCTATCAGCTTCTGCCACTCAGAATGCACTTGCATAACAGGCCTACCCAAGTCCAGCTGCTGAGATCCTCCCCTCATGTGTTGTGGGTTTTTTTTCTCCATTTATTACAAGCTGGCCCCTTCTTAGGGTGGCATATTGATTGGGAGGGCTAAAGAGAAATAGGTCTTCTGCAGGAGTGTTACAAGTGCAGAATCGCCTGGCTTCTCCCACCCTTTGGATGTCAGTTTTTTCACAGAGAGCTTCCAGGAATCTACTTCTCATTTTCAGATAAAACTCCTGGCTTTAATAACCAGGTGCTCTGATACGACCATTGCTCCACATGCCAACTCTTTGTGACAGTGACAGGGTGAAGCTCTGACCTGCAATTTTCCTCTTTCCAGTGTAAAAGTCAGCAGTGAAAGTCCATGGGACTGTGAAGGACCCACAGCTGTCCATCCAAGCAACCCACTGGGCTTCCAGTCTGCAGTAAACAGGCCAGTGCCTTTTAAAATGGTCCCTGTTTCAAGCCCGAGATGCCTTTAAATGGGACAGAGTGTGGGCAGGAAGCGGTGTATGAGATGGAGCAGGGTCTCAGCTCTCAACATTTGAGCCTGCAGAGTAAAGAAGTGGCACAATATTGCCCCCGTGGAGAGCAGCCCTTCCTGGAACGCTGGACTGAAGCAGCGACACGGTAACACAGACTCTGGTCTCTCTAGATTGTGTTCCCGGAAAAGCTGTTCAGTTATTGATAAGGGTCACATTGACATCACCAAAAGACAACGAGGCTCTTGGTTGCCTTTAATAATTCCTTACTCAGCAGATCTTTCATTTACAGCTCAGCAGAATCGGCACTGCAGACACTTCAGCTGCAACACAATAGGCTTTCTGGAAAGCCAGACAGGCGACTGCTCAGCTTCTTCATTTGCAACCTGGGCAGGAAAATCAGGCTGACACCTCAGGTCTATTCTGCTCTGCGAAGTGCTAACTGCCACCATGGAGCTGGCACCACCGGGTTTTCTTTCCTGCTGATAACGTTTGATCCTTGTTCATTGTTCAGAGCTGCTCCTGAGGTCCTCCTCCCCCACTTATCACATATGCTGGAAAGGAGGATTTCCCAATAAAGGTAAAGAGAAGAGACTGATACTAATGCTCCAGATCTAATTCAATTTAAAAAGCACTACTCTAGCTAGTAAAGCTGCTGCTGTTTTGTTCAAAGTGTAGCACTGACAGCTTATGCAGGGAGGGACATTAACCCCATCTGTTCCTTGTACGAGGTTTAGTATTCCAAGAGAACTTTTTAATTAAAGAGAAAGCTTTAAGCCTAAATGTCCCTTTGAGACCTGGGACTGTCTTGGGTTTGTTTCTGTGAATGTGTCCTACGGAATCAGCCCCAAGTGGGAAGCAGGGAGAAGTTCTGGAGGACTCTCAGATGAGATTCTGGTACTCTTAAACCTCAACCAGAAAAACCCAAAAGCAAGTTTGGACCAAAATCTGAACTGCCACCTAAAATAAATGCATATAAGGAGTCCTCTTTTTTTTCAGTCTGTTTTATTGTTCATAGACATTTCTGAGTCTCCTGGTAGTGACTGCCACTCACCTCACTAATGGGTTCACTAGCTGTCCATGAAGTGAGGAGCCTAATGATTGAGACCCATTAGGAAATGGAAGGGAGAGATTTTTGTATCAGCAGATCTGAATGTCAAGCAGGGCTTCCCATCCTTGAAAACATGAGAGGAGTAACTTCCCAGAAATTCCAGGCAAAACCAAAAATGTGCACAGGTGTCACACCTCGGAAGGGTTAGCCTGGTCATGGAGATTTTGTCTGAGATCTCTGCCGCCTTAGAAGCTGTCAAACCAACTGCTTTTCCACTTCCACTCAGTTCTAGCTGCAAGAGGTATATGTGTGTTTAAGGACCCTGTTTACTGTGCAAAGGTAAACAGTCAGGTTCCATTTTCACAATTATTCCTTGTTAGAGGTAGGTGCAAACATTGGGTTGCCAGCCCTCCTGCGTCACAGATGCAAACAATTTTCATCAGGGTGAAAGCCCGGATGATACCACCATGGCAACCAATTTTAAATAGAAACAATAGGCCAGCTTCTTTTGCTGAAATAAAGGCACAGAACTCAAGGATCTGGTTCCATATTCATACAACAGACAACACAATTTTTGAGCATTCATATTTTCTGCATTTTTACTCCTTTCCTCAGAGCATCTCCACATGCTGTTTGCAGTTTATATGCAGTAAATACTAATGGAATGAAGCCATCTCTGTGGGGCTGGCAGCAGTCAGAGAACAGCATGGTGGATAAGGGGAGATGTTGCCAACTTCTTTATCTTTCCACTTGCAGAATCTTTAAGTCCCATGCAGACAAGTCTGTCCGGTTTTTCCCTTGAAAATCTCAAAAAAATAAACAACAAATCATTAGTGTTGGAAAGATGAAGTGCTGAATCATGCCTCCCACGCTTTAGAACTTGTGTATCACTGAGGCTAATTATTTCACACTTGCTACATAACTCTTTGAGCAGCCTCTTCCAAGAATACTCATGGTGAGGGTTGAAAAAGAGAAACTTTTGATGAACAATCTAACATGGGGACAATAGTTCTGGTCAAGCTCACTGGAACCTGTTGTTGGCTTATCTCATAGGATGGGATTTTATTTGGCCCCCAAAAACCTCAAACAAATGGGAGAACAGCACAGTCAACGGGCAGCTGAGTGAGTGTATAGAAGGTGCAAGAAACTGTTGAACGTGTATTTAAGCATTTTAACCAGTGTCTTTTGTGTACCTGAAGCAAAGTGAAAATGTGCTAAAATCCCAAGAGATCTCTCTCTTTCTTTTTGCTGCCAGCGTATCCTTAACAGAGTCAGTGGGTGTAGAAAAAGGAAACTACTTTTTGTTTTGCTTGGGTATTGGGGATGGGGAGTTAGTATTTAAAAAACTACACAACAACAACAAAACCCCAAAAAAACTAAGCTACAGAAAATTCAGGAAGGGCACGGATCCAGGTACTCCACAGCTCTCAGTTCTGAGAAGGAACTTCAGTGTTCTGGCATTGTTTTCCCCTGTGCCCTTCTTATCCGACAGGTAGTATCAGTTGCCAGAAATGATGTGGGTTTACTCTAATATAAATGGAGCTGAATAGTTGTCATAGTCCTTTGGGCAGGGCTCCTTACTGCTGCAGGGTTTAATATTGAGATTGGCAACCCTGCGTTAGCTGATGTAATCCATTCCATTACAGATATTTATGGCATGCCATATTACAATACAAAGACAGAGGTTTAGAGACTAGAAAGATGTGACAAGCCAAAACAACCAGCCTGTTCAAAACTGAGACTCACGCTGTAGGGATCTGTTCCTCTCACACTACATTCACAAAAATATCTTTTAATGACTTTAGGAGCATACATGATGCAAAATTCGGCTCGGGCACAAAGCAAATGGCAACTCCACTTGTGGTAAATAAAGTGGCTGTTAGACACATGCATCTGACTGTAGATCTGTCTTTAACATTAGCCAGTGAGTCATGATCACCAGCATGTATTGTCCAAAGTCACTCCTAGGCTTCCCCATCATTTGGATGAACATCACAAGCCTTGGCTTATTGTAATGCAGGGGGAAGGAGCAGCATAGAGGAGTGTTTGTTCCTCTTTCTAGCAGCCTCTTTATGCTGCTGCAGTAGCCCAGGAGCTGGTACAGTGATCTGTGAGTTATTACAAGTCAGAAAACTATGTGCAGCTCATTTGTGCTTTCAAAGTCCTGGGTATTTCCTTCTTGAATTTCTTGCTTACCTCTAAATTCTCATCAAGCCTCATCAAGCAGCTCTTTCAGATTCAAGGGCAGGAGCTGAGTGACTCCCTAGCTGTGTAAGAGCCCATTTCTTCCCTACAGCCCTCCTGGAGGATCTGCAGCGGCTGTTGTGCAGAATCAGCACTTTCATTAATCTTAATGGAGCCTCTTCTTGTGGAAGACACTAGAGAGGCTTCACATGTAACTGAGGAATTTCTATTACAGCCCATCAAGGAGATATACACCCCACAGTGCCTAGTGCTTGTGATTTGAAGCAAAAAAAAAAAAACTGATAGTGTGGTATGAATGCAGTGCTGTGCTTCTGATACAGATGGGCCCAACCCAAGAGCTTGTTGCCCTGAATTTCTTAAAATTCACGGGAGGCTGGAGCCAAAATGCTTAACTGAACAGTCTGATTTTGTGTTTAGTTTTATTTGTCAAGGAAGTAGCAAAATTGGTTTTATGGAATAAATGTTGTTTGCCATACCATTAAATCACTTTATTGCCTTCTGCAATGGCTTCTCAATGCTGTTGGTAAAAATAATGTTGCTTTTCCAGTATATCATGTAAAGTGATTTCAGCTGTGATTTTTCCACTCCTGACCTCTACAATGCTTGCATTTTAGACAGTTTTACACGCTTATTGATTACCTGATGTACTGTTATAATTTCTAGGAAGTAAGAACATAGCCCTTAAATCATCTAGACTCTTTGAAATGTTTTAATTTCCTCAAGTAAATAGAGCATATTTTGCCAGGAATCTTAAGCATATGATACATGGATCTGATTCCACTTTTACACAGGTCTTGTATAACTCCCTTCACTTCAGTGAAATTACTCCTGATTAGCATTGAGAATCAGGTCCAGAGTATGGGGAGGAGAGTGGGTTAATGCCATTTTTTCTGACATTGAGTGCTTTAAAAGCACTCAGAGACTGTAACCCATTACTGTTTCTCAGTAAATGCTCTCTGAGAGGATTGGGAAGGATTGAAGAGTTTCTAACCAGGAAGTCACTTCAGGTCTTTCACAAAACAGTAGATTTAGCCATTTCTAGCTACTGGCTATTTGGTGACTGTGTGTAGCTGATAAGCTGGTGGTCTCAGCCACTGATGGACATGTGTCCACAGGACCACAGCTGCTGCGATTGAGGCTGAATGGAGCATGGAACTGGTTCTCTTCCCAGGCTTTGCAAGATTTCCTGTCAACAGGGAAGGAAAGTGTTCTTACAAAAATGCTTTACAAAATTGTATTATTTGCCTTATCCAGAATTGTCATGCTCCAATGCCTAAATACGCAGGCTGATATTCTCTAACAACCCTGTCAAACTCCCACACCGTAGATGACTGCTACAAGTTACAAGCACTCCGAAAATAGGGCTGGATTTTCACAGTGATAATTAAGAGCCATAACTTTCTACCAGGGAGGCTCTGGAGGAGGGAGCAACAGCAGAGACAGTAGTAGCAACAGTGTCGAGGCTTTTTACTAGGATCTTATCTAATTTTATTTCAGTATCAATATGCTGCAATCCTATCAAGTATAGCCTTTCCTTAGCAGATGTCTCCTGTAAATGGTTATGGACCCATCTTTTGTCAGTGTGAGAACCCCAGGGGAGCTAAGAAAAAGACTGTCCTTATGACTGCCCTAAGCCCTGGTTCAGGAAAATGTTCATATTCAGACTGTGTTTAAGCTTTCTGGACATTGTTGAATTGTGCTGGCTTCAGTGAACTCGTGACTAAAAAAACATGTCTATGCAGGGTTTTGTTCTCCTTCAAAAGAACTGAAAAGGTTACTTCGTGCTACCAATACTAAATAAAACCTTAAAACACCACCAATCACTCATTAGCTCAGTTCTGATGTAAATATCTGAATATTTAAAAACAAGTTAAAGAACGAGAAGCAAGATGGAGCAATATGCTCAGTCAATGTAAGCAATAACTGTTGCTCTTTTGGGACCACATGGCCAGAAAGACTGAATAAAAGAACACTTATGGGTCACATTCTTGTCTGGTACATCACCACCTCCATCAAATCACACCAGTGTTGCATTGCAGCAATTGCTGTTGAGATCAGAATCTGCATATAGATATTCTGCCTCTCAAGTTCTAAAAGTACTGTTCAATTTCCAATCAAAGTGGAGAGAGAACAAATAACACAATTTATTGCTGCAGATTATTTTTATGCCTGTGTGCTCCATTTAAGAGAATAATCTGTAAATGACTTATTATCAAGAAAAGTTATTTGTTTGCACTAATCAAGCCTTAAACTTGAAGGCATAATATGGAACTAATTATTTTTAACTAACTAATCAACATGTTTCATTCATAAGTTGGGATTTATCAATATAGCACATGAAAGGAGAGAACATATTATTATTTCAATTTAGATAATATGCAAAAAGCACTCTGTTTGTAATGACCTGCTTTCACTGAATATAATCAAGCTCCAAAGCTCTATTACAGGCTGGAAATAGCAGCAGCTTACTTTAATGAGATTTCTGGCTCTGGGCCCCAGCTGTTCTACGCAAGGCTCTCCCTTTGCTCTATGACCTACCAATATGTGCTGTCACCAGTAATGAGACAGGACCTATTTCCTAACATGGGGAAAAATTGGAAAGCATGAGTTCATTCTACTCTGTTGGTGGAAACACACACTCTTTCCCCTGCAAGGCAGAAGGAGGGGAACACTGAATATGCAACATGCCCCCACTCCCTTGCCAGTGGAATTATAACATGAAACCCATAAGGTAGAGAACTCAAAAGTAAGATGGAAAGGCTCTTCTTAACTAGTCCCCATAGCACATAGAAAACCAATATTCATTAGGCACACACAGAATATGTCTCTCCCCTGTGAAGTACCCCAGCAGAGAACTTGACACTACCTGCAAGGCTTGGGGAAAGGGGAACAGTAGCAGTCTGACGCTCTGAATGGGATGGATTTTGTGGAATTATGCTCATCTCAGAGCCATGTTAGGAATGTGCCAGGAGCCAAAGAGCTGCACTTCATTTGCCTAAAATGGAGCAGATTACCACTGCTCTCCTTTTTAATAATGGACATGCAGCCTGGAGACTACAGATTCCAGCAAGCAATGCTCCAGCAGGAGCCAAGCAGGCCAGGCACTGTGCTAGAGACAGAGCATTGTCCCCAGGGACACAGCCCCAAGGGCCAAAGCCTGCAGGGGGTAACTGTGACTCCCAGGTAGAAAAAAAGAACAATCTCATTTTGGTCTCTCTGAATCAGACCTTAATATTGTTCTCTTTGCCTTTTTATTATTATATCTCCGAATTTTCAGAAAATCTGGTCTTGGAAATGTTTTATTAGCTAACATTTGGGGGGGCTTTTGCTATTTTTATATTTAAGCTGTCACAGGGCATTCATTAACACTTTGCACGTGAATCTGGTTTTTTTAGGACAAGAAGGCAGTGGTTTTTTCCCTGAATAGCATTGTTAAGTATTTCAGGAATCTAAAATCCACAAACTATTCCTCTGCCCTGAATACAAGCCTCTTTGGAAAAAGCTGATGAACGTTTTAGTCAGAAATTGGAAGGTGTGTGCTTAATGCACTTGGAAATTAAATTATTTGGTGCTTTTCAATTTGTCTTTTTGCCCTTCCAAAATACCCAGAGGCACTAGCCCACTTTGTAAATGAATTGGCTATGAAATCTTATTCTGAGAAATGAAGGTGTCACCGAGTTGCAGTAAAAATTATACTTAGCAGCAGTGCACTTTGCAAGCCCTGACTAATTGGCCTTTGCAACAGCCCTGGTGGGTTCCTCCTTTATGAATAGGAATTAAATAATCCATTATTTGATTTTAGAAGTGGGGAGGGAAACAAAACAAACAAAGAACCCAAGAGACTGAGAAGCTAAGACTCCACAGCATAAATAGCTTCTTTCCCGTTAAATGCACGGAACAACCACTGCCTTCCAGGTGCCTCCTGGACAACTGGTGGGGCTGCCCATGGACAGGCTGTCCTGGCATGCCTGGGGCTGGCTCACCCACTGTGCTCAGGCTCAAATATTTGGAAAGAGGCCCCTGGCTGTGCCCCAGGCTGTGCTTGCAGGCTGCCTGTGTTCATGGCAGATGAGCCTGTGCTGAAAGGGATTTGGGGCAGCCCTTCCTGCAGACCAGGCACCAGAGGGAGGATCTGCCTCTGGCCTCCCCCATGGGCACAGTGCTGTGGTGTGGCTGGGATCAAACGTATTAACTTTCAGCTTCAGAAATCCCACTGTAGCAGAGATAACACGAGGCTCTTTGCGAAAGCCTGTAGTGGGCAGACAAATAACCCTTGTGTGCTTTTTGCCTTCTACCATTTCATAAATAAACTTATAAATTTGGCTTTCAAATTTGCATTTTAAAGCTCCGTACCTGTGTGGACTTTTTTTGCCCAGCTTGAGAAAGCAGTATCCTTAAATGAAAGAAGAAAAATGCATTTCCAAAGGCCATATCACCAAGTTTTGAAGTACAGTGCTAAGAACACCACTGCCTTTGGAACACTACCTATTTCCTTTCCTAAATTATTTATGTATTTATTCTATTTTACATGAGCCATGGAAGCTAGAGGCATTTTTGCAGTGTCAGGTCATTCTAAAGTACATTCCATACAAAGAATGGGGCTGGAAAATACAGTTGTACGTAATATTGTTCATTAATATTACATAATTACTGCACACAAAATAGTTCTTTGGGCAGTGATAAGGATTTTTTTCATAAAGACTAAAGACTCCAACGCAACATATTCCATTAAGGGGTTGCTTAACACATGAGGGCATATCACTATGTGGTCCCTTCATCCAGTTGCAGAAATATGACAAAGCCAGCTTAGCCAAATGAAGCCATTAGCATGTATAATGTGTTTGACACAAGAACTATATGGTTTACTGGGTTTATAAAATCATACTTTGATATTGCAGTGACCAAGCTGAGATACGATCTAGCAAACAGCACTTGCAGCTGCATCAGCACAAAAACGAGCTGTTGGATTTTCTCTGCGGCCTAGGGAACATTTTCTGCAGTCTTTTAAAACTGCTCTGAAATAGAAAAAAAAAAATCCTCTACTACTATTAATGACTAACAGCTTGCCTAGAGTTTTTAGCTTGGCCTTCCTGGAGCAATTGTTCAGGATAAAATGTTGATGCAGCTTTTCAGGTCTGTTGGTTGCCACTGAACATGAGCAAGTCCTGTGTATTATGTGATATATTAGACCTCAAGTTATGTGGTGGAACAACTAAGTGACTAATAATCTCATAAATTATCCCTTATGATGCAAGTATAGTCTTAATTTTTAGTTTTAATTTGGTCTATGAAATGGTTTTAATATGCTGTAGACTGTTGTATGGACAAGACCCAACAACCATTGTTAATATAAAACTGGAGACCTGGACATCCTGGTGAGGCTTTTGACATTCAAGAAAACATTAGGCATTGTTACAGGTTTTGATACCTAAGATCCTGTTGATGATTTTGGTTCCATAAAAGAGATTTTTATCCTCTGTTTGCCCCTTTAAGGCAGAGGATTACTTCAAATGTATGGCAGTGAGACCTGAATTCTCAGTTTCCCCACCAACGGTGTTGAACAGGTGCCCCAGTCAGATGTGTCTGTCACAGCAACGTGTGCAGTGTTAATGTTTGAAGTTTGTGTGTTGAGTCACCGAGGGTTCACCTTTCTTTCCAGATGACACTGTGACAGCTGCAATCAGCAGATGCATGAGAGATGACAGTCCTTTGATTTTTAAGAAAGAGGGTTGCTGGCAAGGCATTTTCCATAAGGAGTTCCTTCTTAGCTCTGTAAGTCATTTCACTTCTTAGCTCAATAGGACTTTGATTTGGTAACACTCAGGGTATAACACAAACTGCACATGTGCTCTCCTGGTCTCCCAGGATGAGTAGTGTGACTGAGCTGCAGACACTTTTTCTTCAGTATTACATTTTGGGGGGGGGTTAGTTTATCTGTGAGCTGATTTGATTAAATTATCATTAATGATTCCACATCTTATGGGTTACATGACCTTACCTAGGCTATGTGGTCTACCTGCCAAAATTGTTCTGATTTGCCCTGAAGATTTTCCCCTTTGCTGTGTTTCACCGGTTGTGTAACACTGAAAGGTTGAGTGGGGGCTACACCAGGCCCAGGCAAACCACAGATCTCAAGATTGTTTCTGACTGAGAAGCGAGCAAACAGATTTCTCTACCCCAGTTCAGCCATCCTCAATTTTTCCTGTGACCCGAGTCACCGTCGGGCGCTTACTGGGTGATGTGTTACGGTGAGACTGTCAGAGTAAAAGCAGGCTAAGAAATCTAATCCTCAGAGGAGAGCAATATGTTCCCACTTGTGAGTTAGTCTCACAGTGAAGAGGTTGTCAAGGGGTTTGTGATCCTGAAGATTGATTCTGGGGGGAGCCTGCTTAGTACACGGTGCCACTGGCAGTCATCAGCTGAAGCTGCCTAATGATGTCAGCTGGAGTGGCCAGGGGAATCCTCTCTTGTAAGGTAGCCAGAAGAGTTAAATTGCTTCCAGATGTGAATCCATTAGGTGCTGATAGTGATTAGTGCAAGGTACTATAATGACTAAAAGTACTTCAAGTGTAATTCAGTCTGCAGACCCTTTCAGGTGAAGGGTCACGACTGAGCTGCAGGTACCTGTTTGGTAAGAAAACTCTCCCCCTTCCTTCCCATTGAAAATACCCTTGGCTGTTTATTTTGAGGTAATGGGAAATTTGAGATTAAATTCCTGAATGAGTTAGATTCACATTATTTAGATGCCCAATGTTTGGTGGGTTTTTTAAGTTATTTTCATCTCATGTTTCAAGATTCACAAAAAATGAGGCCATAGTATAAGCTACATGAAAAACAGAGGGCCACTTGGTGCATGATAATAGGTTGATTTGACTGTGCAAAGATTTGAGCTTATGGCTTGAGTGATTTAAAAGAATTTCCTTATGCTGTTAGCTGTATGTTGCTAGCTATATGTTGAATTAGAGCAATGTCTGTGTAATGAAATGTGTCTGTAATGAAAAGCAACAACAATATCTTTCTCACTCCAGGTAAACTAGCTTGGCTTTGCAGTGTTAACACAGCTGAGAAAGGAAGACTCTCTCCTGTAAAAGAAAGTGGCAAATGAAATGATGTTGTTATTAAAAGTATTTTTTAGTGTTTGACAATATTTTAAGCTGATCAGTTGATTTGATGATTGGTTTCTGCAAAACTTTTGTGACAAAAAAAAATAATCCTGTTGGTTTTCATAAATTCCAAATAAAACTCAAAACATTATTTGAGACTCTCTTTATGTCACCAGTCATCAAAGCAGCAACTTCCTCCCAGGTTGTTAAAGGCCCTCATTTATACTTACTACTCTTCAGTGATTCAGTTTTCTTTGCAACTAAACGTAGTGAGTGGAATCCCTGTATCTTGTTCAGGCATTTTTTCCTCAAATAGGCTGAATAAAATGACATTAATTAAGTTCTGCTGGGCAGCTGATACCATTAAAACATCAGCCGTTATGAAACCCTCCCATGGTTTCAGCAAACCATGTTTGTCAAGCAAAGGGATTGAAGTCAGATTTTGGAAGTTCTGCTCGTACCACTCTAGCTGATCTGCATCTACCCTAATGCATTCCAAGGGTGTGCCTGAAATTATATGGAGGCAATCTACTCAGACTTTCTCAAACTATTCGTGTTACAGCAACCTACTGCTGGAGCCAGGCTCATAGCTTCTTGACAGAAGTGCTTGTTAACCCTAAATCCGACGATGATGATGATGGTAACAGCATTACTAGCAAAATGCAGAGGAAAATAATACTGAATATCAGATGGGCTCACACAGGTTCCAAACAGTAAACAAAAAGGGAAACTCAAACCCAATAATTACAAATCCACAAGCAGTGATGTTTGCACCAAATATAAAGAAGTTTGTTCTCACACCTGGAAATGAGGTATATATGACTGCAAAGAAAAATGTTTCTCTAATGAAACTGTTGAGAAATACCAGGTTTGTTAGAAGTATTTTATCACCCAAACTTAAATTCAGGTGATGGTAGGTTGGCAAGAGCCTTGGAGGAAGTAAATTACTAAAGTATTTAGGAAATGTTTCCCTTTCCTCTTGTTCTTTCTACCAGTGTATCTACATACAGCTATTTTTACTTTTTTTTGTTGTTATTTACTGTTGAACTATATTTTATTTCCATATTTTAATTTGCAGATGTGCAATAAGGGCTCTCATCCCAGAAAGGAACTATTTTACAGTACAGAACTGTAGCAGGCCAAAGATTTGATACTTGCTCTTGAACAATTCACATTCCTG
Source organism: Apus apus (assembly GCF_020740795.1). Classification (NCBI taxonomy): domain Eukaryota; kingdom Metazoa; phylum Chordata; class Aves; order Apodiformes; family Apodidae; genus Apus; species Apus apus. The sequence goes on along the minus strand of NC_067294.1, from coordinate 9,870,383 downwards.
CACACAAATACATTTTAAAGCATACTTCAGATTTGGAGCCATGGCTGTGCCCAGAGACCACAATTATATGTAAAAAAGCCAATCCAATGTGCAAGGTGTGGTGTTGGCCTGATGGTAACTGCAGTAGGAGTAAAACTGGAATTTCACTTTGTATGCCTGGCAGCTGGGGACAAACAAGCCCACTGCTTTTACACAGATCTCCTATGCGTGGTGAAATAATAATGACTAAATGTGTAACAGAGCTAAATAAAATACATGCTGAATATTTTATGTTGTACAACTTGCTGAAATATGAACTAACTTTCAATCCAGAACTTCCTAAAGAATACTGGAAATGAAAGCCTTTGTATCGGTTACTGGGATGGAATTTCTTGCTGGGACAATCTCATCCTGAGGCACCACTCACTCAAGCCAGTTTTGCACCAGGCTGAAGTGAAGGTGGTCTAGGAGCCACTACATGGGCCACAAGACAGTTCAAGATATCAGAGTAGTGCAACAAAGGTCTGCTCTCCTCACCACCACCCCAGCTCTGAGAGCTGCGCTTCAGTGCGAACGCGTCCTGTAATCCCCCTCCCTATAAACACCTCTATTTATAGGCTTAAAATGTTGTAATGGCCTCATCCATCATCCTGAAAGATGAGACTTGCTGGCTGTCGCAGCTCAAAACTCCTGTCCCTTCATTGACAAATACATCTGAAAATCAGAAAACCCCCTTCAGCCCAAGGGGTGGGTTTCAATGCCCCTGGTACCGGGTGGTGAGGGCCTGGCCAGCACCCACGGGCCCTGCAGCAAAAGCCACCTCTGAGTAATTCTCATTGACTGCCCTTTTTTTTTTTTTTTTTTTTTTTTTTTTTGCTTTCTATCTGTTCATATCTTTCACTGATCACTTTTTTGCCTTTCCTCCCCCCCTCCCTTAAATCCACATAACACATTTTATATGGGAAAGCCTTTAAGATACCAAAGTGAGCTGGGCTTGCAGAAGACTTTCAGAATGACAATCCTGGGAAAACCTCCCGGAAGTTTTTCACAGATTTTTAACGCAGCCCTCCGTCATTGTGTCCAACTTGCATGTGTCAAGAGCTAATAAAAATAAAAAGCAGAAGTCGGGTGTTGTAGCGTTTTCTCCGCTGAAGCTGCCCCTCCGAACATGCTGTGATTCTTAGTTTGCTCTTTCTGCTCCAGGAGATGGCTCGAACCTGGTGGCCCAGGCCGGGGTGATTCAGGGAGGAGATGATTCCCCACAGGCACCTCAGACCTCGGGTGTTGTTACCAACAGGCAGCGCTTCGGGTAAGGCTGATTTTTAGCTATTAGCCAGGCTATTCCAGCAGGGAGGGCCTGCCAGGGCCCGGCCCTGCCACCTGCCCTGCACAAAGATGGCGGCGGGAGCTGCGCTCCTCGCTCCAAGATGGCCGCCCCGCCGCCACCCGCCCTGACGTTGTGCCCTTACCTGGCATGGCGGCGAAGCGGCAGAGACCGTGCCCAAAGCAAAGGTGGCCGCCCCAGCCAGGGTGCTCCCTGCCCTTACCAAAGATGGCGGCGCGCGGCGGCGGGTGGGCGGGGCCTCCTCCCGGGGAGCCGGGCCCGGGGGCGGGGCGGGGGCGCGCCCGGCGCCGAACCGGAAGTGCCGCGCTGCCTCCTCCAGCTGGTTGTCATTTCGTGCGGCAGCTCGGTGCGGAGGAGACGGGGCTCGGCAGCGGCCGGGTGGGGAGGAGGGAGGCACCGGCTGCGGCACCGAGGCAGGAAGCGGCGGCCGCTGGGGGGGTGGGGGGAGGGGAAGGAGGCAGAAAAGAGAAAAAGAAGCAAAACAAGGCGGCGGCAGCGGAGGCTCCGCGCGGAGGACCCGTCGCGGCCAGGCTCGCCGGCTCCCGAAGCGCCTCCCGGCTCCCCGGGGTCGGTGTCGCGGCAGCTCTTCCCCTTCTCCTGCCGGTCTCGCCCGCGGAGCCTCCTCCCTCCTTCCACCTCCGCGGCGACCCTCCCGGTGCCCGGCCGGTGTACATGAGGGGTAAGGAAGCCCTCCTGGAGCCGAGAAGACGCGCAGCAGGGGAAGGACTGCTCCGAGGAGCCGCCGCCGGACCCCGCGCCCCGCTCAGCCCGCCCGGCCCCCCGCCCGCTGCGCCCGGCGGCCGAGAGCCCGTCCCGTGATCCCGGGCGATTCGGGAGAACCGGTTAAACACCTTCCATGGGGGAGAGAGGAGCCCGGCCCCCCGCCGCCTGCACCTTCCCCTCCCTGCCGGAGGCTGCTCCTCTCCTGAGGTAAAAAAAAAAAACAATCCAATCCCTCCTGCCTTCCCCGACACCGGGACTCTTGCGAGGGAGGGGGGACACCGCGGGGACACCCCACGGAGAGCCAGGGCCTGGCGAGCCCAGCCTGCCCCGCTGGATGCCGAGTCCCTGAGGAGGAAAAACACGTTCACGCGTATCCGCTCGGCCCTTCTTCGGCCAGGGGCTCGCTTGTCTGCAGGGAACCCACAGATCTCGGTGGAAGGAGGCGAGCCCCGCACCAGAAACCACCCTCCCGGCAGCAGTGAGCGAGAGAATCTCCTTCCCCTTCCTCCTGCACAACTCGCTGTCCCCTCCCTTCCCTTTTCCCGAACGCTGAATGCTGATTTCTGAGATGAAAATCTTCCTCTTCGGACAGCCAGGACTCATGTGAAGGACATGCAAATATTGGATCATAAATAAGAAGCGAGTCTGGCGAGCTCAGAAACCCAGCCCAAAAGGAGCAGCATTAAGAATCCACTCTTCTCCTGCACAACTCACTCCCCACCCAACACACATAGAATACTAATTTCCTGAGATAAGATCTTACCCCTTTAAACAACCACACACACGCATACACACACACACACACACAGAGTGTATATTATTACTAAATATAATAGGTTAAACACAGCAGCACAGGGAAAAGCCTCTTCTGCAACTCACTCCCTTTTTCACCCTTCTGAATGCTGAGATCCTAAGGTAAATTTTTCCCTTACCCACAGCAAAGACTGTTTTTGAACAGGACACAAATATATATTAGATTATAGAGATGTATTAAATTATTCCAGATTTAAATCTATTTTTTGCTGCCAAGGGGTCAGGGGACCAGACGTCATTGTATATTTTTTTTTTTCTTCCCTCTTAACTCATTTATGGGCGAGTCAAGGCTGCTGAGGAGGAAAAAAACAGGATAGTTAGAGTCTCTTTATCCTTATTCTCCAGAAGCTTTTTCTCTCATCGCTGTGCATTTCCTTTAGAAAAAGGAAACCTCTTATTTTGTGAACCAAAGATTGATTTTTCCCTTCCTCCTGGCCAAAGGAAGGAAACGGACACAAATTGACACATTTAAATAACTGAAGAGATCTATCTTTTGCAAAAACAAAACAAAACAAACAACCCCAACCATCTTTATCCAAATCTGAAATACACTGCGTGGAGGGAGAAACTGGAATATCTAGATAAAAACAGGATACAGACTAATCTCGCCTCAGAAGAGGACGAGGTAAACACTAAACATCAACTTGTTCTTACAGGGAGGATTCAAACCCTAAATATAATAAATGGGGGATTACGGGTTTGGAGTGTTAGTGCAAAACAACACTGGAAATAAGTCAGCTTTTCCAGTCAGATTTCATCCACATCTGCAGCCTCCACACCATCATCAAAATGCAACCCCCAGCCCTGCTGCTTTTATAAATAATAACACAGCTGCCAATGGCAGTAGTGCTGGGTCAGCTTGGCTCTTTCCTGCTCCAGCTGCCCATAATATTCAGGATGAGATTCTGGGGTCAGAAAAATCTAAAACTCAGCAACAGGAAAAGCAAGAGTCCCTAGAAAAACAGCAGCTTTCCCCTGGTCAAAGTCAGGAAGCAGGCATGCTCTCTGAACCTGAGAAAGCTAAAACTGAAGAAAGCCAGGGCGATAATTCTTCAGAGAACGGCAATGGGAAGGAGAAAATAAGAATAGAATCGCCGGTGTTAACAGGATTTGATTACCAAGAGGCTTCGGGGCTAGGTACTTCGACGCAGCCCTTGACATCCACTGCATCTTCTCTGACCGGTTTTAGTAACTGGTCTGCAGCTATAGCTCCTTCTTCTTCTACAATAATCAATGAAGATGCAAGTTTTTTTCACCAGGGAGGGGTCCCTACTGCCTCAGCTAATAATGGTGCTCTGCTGTTTCAGAATTTTCCACATCACGTCAGCCCTGGCTTTGGTGGTAGCTTTTCCCCCCAAATTGGACCCCTCTCTCAACACCACCCTCATCACCCCCATTTTCAGCATCATCACAATCAGCATCAGCAACAGAGGAGGTCTCCTGCAAGTCCTCATCCACCTCCATTCACACATAGAAATGCTGCTTTTAATCAATTGCCTCATTTGGCTAATAATCTTAACAAGCCACCTTCTCCGTGGAGCAACTACCAAAGTCCATCGCCTACCCCCTCTTCATGGAGCCCTGGTGGCGGTGGATACGGTGGGTGGGGTGGGTCCCAAGGTCGAGACCACCGCAGGGGACTGAACGGAGGGATAACACCCCTGAACTCCATCTCGCCCTTAAAGAAGAATTTTGCAAGTAATCATATCCAGTTACAGAAATATGCTCGACCCAGCTCAGCCTTTGCTCCAAAATCGTGGATGGAAGACAGTTTGAATAGAGCTGACAACATTTTTCCTTTTCAGGTGAGCACCCTCAGTTATATCCATAAGAAAAATAATGCCTAAGTGCATTAAGATGCCCTGGACAGGGCTGGGGTTTTGAACAGTACCTTCTGATTGTGACACTTATGTGCTTGCAACTGAAAGAAACAAATTACTAACTTGAAATGTCATAGTGTGAATTACGCTCTGCCCTGTGAATTCTGTGGGTTTTGTTGTTTATTTGTTTGGTTTTTTTTTAATAGTGGTGGTCGTAAAAATATCTGTTGCCCACCAGACATCTGTCTTAGCAGGTTTCCTTCAGCCTAACACATTCAGAAGTGGCCACTGAACAAATTCAGTTCCAAGTAGCAAGTATAACTATAAAAAGGAGTGAGGAAAAAAGTGCTGCCTGATGAAGTATGAAAGTATTTGAGAGCGTATCACGTCTGAGAAAAAGTATTAAGTGACTGTAATTTGTTTTACAATATCGCATGGGCTTGTAGGGCAACATAATTTCTGCTGTATTTTTTTGGGAACTCTGAATTTTTTACATGCTGAGAATCAACACAGTGTCCTTACCCAGCTTATGGCAGCATATTTTGGTTACAGGCCATTAAATCATCACCAAAAATAGATCTGGACCAGTTTCAGTTGGTGGTCTCCTGTATTTTAATATGGCCCTATCCTGGCAGGAGACAGGTTGTCTGGCAGTTCAACCTCTCCTTGTAGCTGACTTTTAATGAACTTGAAAAGAATTGTGTAATGTTGGACATAATTTGCAGTAAAAATGAAAACAGAAATACTCTTCATCTGACCACTAGTTAAACCTAGCTTCTGTGTGTGTGCCTTTTGTAAACTCCTTTAGAGTGAATCCAAAAATGCAGGGCTTCTTTTCCCTTGAGTGTGATGTTTTTCAAGATCTTAAATGAGGGTAAAAGTCAAAATTTCAGAAGGGCTGCAGTATTTCTAGTAAGAGCCAGGGTGACCTACTTTAAAATAATTTGAAAGATCTGTAGATAAAAACCATGCAATATGTCTCATGTTATAAACCACCCTAAAGAAACAGAAATATATTTAGCAATGACTTTGTGGATTCAGACATAGGAACAGTTCAGTTCTTCTTCATAAACTGTTCAGTTTCTGCCTGGTTTGCAGGGCCTGCCTGTGCAGCCTTCTGACAACACAGCAGCTGCTGGCAATAACTTAACATTAGAGACCTTTTTTCTGCTGCAGAGCTACTAGCTGGTTCAGTATCAGGTAAAGCCCTTGAAATTTAGAAAGCATAGTAATAATTGATTCTGATGTCAGGATTTGTAATTAATATAATGAACCTGTGTCCGGCATACCAAATTTATACACTGAAACCATTAGAGAAAGGGACACAGCTGGAGTCGGTCTTTTTTCAGCCTCACTGCAGCGAGACTTGGCTCACAGTTTAATTCACTCTGTACCCTGACACATAGCTGATGTGCAGAGTGACAGAATGAAATCAAGTGTGTCCTTGCTGCTGTGTATAAGGCCCAAATATATACACAGCAATAGAAATGTTCTTGGGTTGACATCAAGGAAATTTCAGGAAATTGGCAAAGTCAACCTTGGCTTCTCAGTTACGTGCCAAACATAAAATATCAGACACACGTATTTTGATCATGGTAAAGAAATATTTTTTGTGTAGCACGTTGGTATCTGTTTACATAAACACTAAGATGAAGCTGTACATGTCAAGACCAAGTCTGACACTTCCTCATGCCAAGAAAAGGAAAGTGTTGGAGCAAAGTGCTTTCCAGTCTGTTACTATCACTTCTGTGAAGAAAAGGGCAGGGCAGCAAAACAGGACTTCAGCACTGCAGACCTAGAAAGATGCTGATTAATTTTGAAGCCATCTTGGACAACTGCTCGTGATAACTTTTTTTTTCTTTTGGTATAAAATCTTTAGCTTCTTTGGTCACTTAGTCATTCGTGTGTTGGAAGCATACTGAATTTTTGAATCACTGGAAACAAATGATGTAAAATTTGACCTTTGATGTCTTTCTATTTTTTCTTGATTATGCAAATTGTATGCCTGACTCAAAGCAGAAATAAGGAGTTTTGCTCATTGTATATTTGTTTTCATGCATATATAAAAATATCTATAAAGTACCCTTGATGATGCAATCATGTACTGGACAAGGCTATTTTGTTACTGGAATCTTCTTAGATTCGTGTTTAGGAAATAATTGAAAGCTGTCTTTGCTGCAGCAACATAATGGAGTAATTTGATACAACTATCCCTTTCATTTAATATTTATGTTTTGCTGCTTAAATCATTAACAAGTGTTGTTGCAATCTAGTGAAAATTAGTTTCTTTAGAAGGCAAGATGTAAACTGGCAACTGCAAATATTTGGGGATCGCTTTCTTTTTTCTCAAAGGTTGTCTTTACTCCAAAGCTCAGTGAAACACAGAAGTTTGTGTTTTGATGGACATCTTAGGGCAACCAAGTGTAAGTGCTCGTTTCCTCTTCAGAGAGAACAACATTGCATAATGTCCCTATAAGCCACTAATGTGAACTGCTGCTCACTTCAAGTATTTCTGCCCATGGCCCTTAGGTGTTTTTGATGACATGGGCATTCCAAATGGTGCAGATAAAAGGAAAAATACTGTGGCGATCTGTTTGATAATCTTGCAATTTGAAGATTGCTTGCTTGGTCTTGAGAGCTGCATGCAAAACGTTGTGCTTTTTGTTCTAAGTGTTTTTCATTTGGAATTCTGTCTCACAACATTTCACAAGTAGCGTGTGTGTAGGAATCTTGCGTTGCAGGGATGGAACTGGATGCAAGGTCAGAGAAGACTGTTACCAGATCTGTTAATGACATTATGTTTTGATATTGTGCTTTAGCCACTGGGCAGGCTTCCCCTTCAAAGATCTTTTGAAAAGAGAAAAGCCATTGTTCTTTGTGCGTTCATTTGAAAAGGAAATGATCTCCAAATGAAAAAATGGTTCCTGAAGAAAAAAAAAAAAGTATTTTGGATATAACAGCTTTCCCTGAGAATTCATAAATGAACATGTTTTCACTGTGACTATTGAATCTTACAAAGTTACTGATTTTTAAAAAATAATTCTTTCTACTTCTCTCCCAGCAGCACTGACAAGCTAAGTGCTCAGTAATCGCATTTTACTGCAGCATTGCCCTCAGGATTGTTTTGGCTTTCCTTGTGCTGTGTACTTGCACTTCCTCATGAGAGTGGAACATCCTGCCTGTTATGCAATGCATAAATCTTGCTTTGATAGGCATTTCCAGGTTTCCAGATCTCATCTTCAAATGTGGGATGGTGTTTTTTTAAATTGATCTTTGAAGCACAAGCAAATTAAGCAGTAGTGTTCAGCTTTCTGTAAAAATGCTTAAAAATAATTTGTGTTTCTTCCTGGAATCAGGCTGGAAAATAACTGCCCGTTTCAAAGAATTTTGTACATGAGAACAGTTCATTATATTCACTTGTTCAAAATGTTTTTTCCTTTCTTCTCCAGTGGCTGGTTTCCAGGTATATAAGCCCTTCCAAATCCATTGGGGGTCTGTGCCAGAGAGGCTTTCTCTTCCCCCAGGCAGATATGGAATGTTTGAGAACATACATACGTGATTACAGAATGTGTTTTAATTCTGAGCTATACATCATGATTTGTTTGCCCATACAAATGGGTTGATTTAATAAGTGTGTTAAACAAATTCACAGGAAACTGGAATTGAAAAAGAACCTCTTGAAAGCATTTGCCGATCCTTCCTCTTGAAGGAATTTTGCAGAAAAATTTCCTTACCATGCCTCTCCATTTTAGTATTTGTTCTTTGTTTTTGAGGAACCTTTTACATAAATCACAATGGCTGGTTGCCTAAATGAGGTTACTTGCTTTGCAGAACTTTACTTTCCATTCTAACAACAGCAATTATTTAAAGACATTTCAAACTGTCTTTTTAAAATAGAAGAAATACTTAAAGTTGGATTTTTAAATTCCTCTTCCCCCATTTTTCTAGATCAGCTGTGTAGTAATTAGTGTTTTGTGAGCTGTTCCCCACAGCTACTGATCTGTGGAATTAGAAGCACCCTAATGTGGTATGACATGCACAAGTTAAGTACTGTGGAAGTTAACACTGTTCTTGTTTTATAAACTTACTACTGACGTTAATACTTTGGCTTTGGCCCTCCTGTGTGTTTTTGACCTCGGGGTTTCTTTTTAAAGAGAGCTTTTGTTAGAAGCTATTTGAATTATGTTTGTATTTTCCTAAGATTAAAAGGAGTACTTTTATTAAGCATTTTGCTTTGAAAATTGCATACTTAGCAGCCCAGCACAAAGACTGAGAACACAAGGTATTGTGGAAAATAATTTCTAGAAGGTACATGAAAAACTTAACTGTGTGGCTAAAATAGAATGAGACATGTTACTGGAAATTTTTATAAAGGTCTGTAATTTCTAACACTTAAAAAAAAAGTTCAAGTTTGACCAAACAAGAAGAGCTCCCTCCCAAAAAAAGTTCTACTTATGCGTCACTTAACTTTTCCAGCTTTTTCTTATTGTTCCCTGGTGAAGCTATAAAAGATGATCAGGGCAGCACACAGCAACATCCTTTCAGGAAAAACCTGTTTATTCAAAGCCTTTAATTCACTGGATACTGGACAGGGAGCTGGAATACAGCATTTGCAGGGTGGTGGGAAGGAGGAGAAGCTTACCCAGCAGCATAATCAAGCCCAAATTTGCTTCGCAATTAAAAGAAAATGTGGAACTTGTATTTAGTACCTACATCTTGCCTCTCCCTGCACACTTTACACAAGGCTTTTTAATTGTGGGAAATATGTACAAGGTTTCAGCAAGTTTCGGGCTTCCATGCTCTAATGAGGGTAGTAAATGTAGTGGTGAGTTTTCTAAGTTTCACAAGTAATTCTGGTTTGACAAAGATTTAAATACATAAAATAAGCTCCAGCTTCACAGCTACTTCTACTCCATAAATAATGATTACTCACCTTCAATAAACTGCTTAACGCAATAGCATACTTTGCATTATTATTAATGCCTTGGTCTTCAGAAAAGTTGTGCTTTATAAGATTAGGTGCAGCTTTAGCTACCAGCAAGTGCTTACACCCTGCCAGGCTTTACTACTTGTACAGTTTGGTATTTTAGCACTGGGAGGCCCATCATGGGAAGCTCAGGTTCTGGAATCGTAATTGTTCAGGTCATGATAATGCTATTGGTGCTGGTTTAATATAGTGAGTCTGCACTTTAATAGTTGTTATATGTACATTTTTCTGATGCTCAAGAGAATTTAGGTACAGGATTTATAAGTGCAAAATATCATCTTCCTGTGCGTGACAAATTCACCTTTAATTTCTTTGGCATAGGAGGATGTTCCACAATGTCTCATGCATGCTTAGTATCAAGTGACGTTCTTTTTGGAATCAAAATGTCTTTGGACTTTGAAAAATGAAATTTAAATAGGAATTAGAATGTAGTAATTTCCTATTTACAAGTGGCTCCATTTTAACATGAAATACTCTGTCTGGGTGCTACTGGGGAAACCATTCCAGTAACAGAGGTGAAGTGGTTTGCCCATGCTGTTTGAATCCAGTGACACCCTTGTGACATGAAGCTCTGATTTCTGCTCTCTATGCTTTTAAAATAAGATTGCATTATTATGAGTTCTTTACCTACTTAGCAATGATTTCTAGACAATAGGATAATCAGAATAATTTTATTTTTCTGCAGACAGAGCTGGCTAGTGTATAGTTCAGAACTGTCCTGTTTGCTGTTGTAGAGTGTTTCCAGTCTCGATAGCTCTTGCTTAACGAGATCTGCTAGCTGCCACCTCTTGTATATTAATATGGAAACAATACTGCTGATTCATGATTACGTTTCATGAATGCCTTTTAAAATGTTGGCTGACATTTAAAACATCGTCATGTATTAAGACTGCAGATGAATTTCTTTCTTTTTGGTTGACTTTTTTTTGTTGTTGTTGTTGCCATGTGTTCAACCTGATGCCTTTCTGCCTCTGTTCTCCTGCCCAAGGATAAATGTTTGTGCCCTTTGAGCCTTCTGATAAAGCAACATTTTAAATGCCTTAAACAAACTTATGTAAAGCCAAGTTCTTTTGATCAACCTGGGTAAATAATATCTGGCTGTAGTTAACTTATTTTGTTACTGAAGTGTACATACTCTTTATTTCAGGGTAATCATTGCCCCTATATATTTTCCCTATAAATACATGAAAAAGTATACAGTGAGCAATCCAGCTCTATGGAAAGCACTGTAACTTAGGGAATTGATCCATTAAAACATCACAATCTATTGTTATTAATTCTTTCTACATTCAGTCTCTTGGAGAAAAGCTTCCTTTTTTCCTAAGTACAGTGTGGCTTTTGTGCTCTATAACTCGTAACTAACATAACACTTACTAGTTAATGCTCAATATCTTGATTGTTACAGCTTTTTTGATGTCATGGAATAAAAAATGTATAGTTACACATTTCTTAAGCGATATGGCCACTACCACTAATCTGTCATCAGTCTTTTTTAATGGTAGCTATAAAATAATTATATATTCAGATATAATAATATTTCTCATAAAATGTGCTTGCCGTCGTGGAAGTTAAGACTGGCAAAATTTTTTCAAAGCACTCTGAAAATATCAGGCCTTTAAATTGTATAAAAATTTTAAAAAACTACGAATGGTGACTTTCTCTAGTAAAGTAGACCCTTTGCATATTAGGGCAAGTAGCCAATTAAATTAATGGGCTTCTTTTATAACAAGCACTGTGCAAACCTCTGAACCATTTGAGCATTTTGTCTGGTCTTTTGTTTAGGACATAGGTGGCTCTGACCTATTTTTGTTGGATAGATGGATACAGGTTGACTTACATACTAAGCTACTGAATGACTGCATTTCCAGACAAGTGGGCTGCTCCATTAATTTTAGGGATATATCCATGTTCAATGGACCAGTAGTGGTGGCTCTTAGCAAACCACACTGAGCACAACACTACCTTCTAGTTAACAAGCAGAGACATGGAAGAGCACACTGTTTCAAACAACCCAGGAACAAGACTGATCTTCCCAAGGGTGTTGAGGCTGGACCAATTCAGCACCATGTATTGACAACAGTGGTTAGATACACAGAGATCTTTTGTTGGAAAGACAGGCAAAAAATAGATGGTGACACATTGGCATTTTGAGGGTGGCAGTCTTCTCCATTGCTATGGCGAGTTACTGGAACCAGTGCAGAGCGTGAATATGAAAGTGGGCCATATTTTACCCAGCCCTCCTTTTTATGTGATTGCCAATAGCTGCAGGTAGGATTATGATCTTCTGTATCAGTGCACGGGGTCATGTTGTAAATGTTTGCAGTATAAGAAGCAGCTTATGGACCTTCTACTATCAAGTGACAGCTGGTTCACTCAGAAGGGGAAGACTATAAACTCCTTACCACAAAAAGCTTCCACTGGAGAATGTGGTGTCCCCACCACATAATCAGTTTAATATAATTTTAATTTTTTTTTCTCAAATGTTAAAACTCTTGCTTTCAATATTAAAAAGGTACCATCGCAGCCAAGCCCTCTGTTACTATATCTCTATGCAACATAACATTTTGGAGACAAGACTATCTTTGGGCTCACGTCCTCCAGCATGTACACAGCACAAACTAGAAATGGCTCAGCTTTGGTTTCTCTCTTCGTGTCTCTCAGACAGCTGAACTGTTAAGTGCCACAAGTTCAACAAAGACTTAGGACTAGTCAGGGTTCTGCACTTTGTGAAATCAGAATTGTGTGGTTGAACATGGGTTGGACTTGAGGTTAATTCCACAAAGAGAAACAGGATACACTATGAAATCAGAATGGAAGAAGGAGTAGCTACTGAGGGATGTCAGATTTTCAGAAAGTGCTCCCACCTGTGTTTTAGGCTATTTTTGTCATGTTGGGAGGTCTGCTGCAAATGTAGAGATTGCCTTCTAGCATCCATTCCTGAGTTTCACAGCTGTTAGATCCTAATGGATTCAAGATGCACAGACCCAAGAACTTTCCTGCTAAGGTATTTTAGTGTAACTAGAGTTCAAAATAGTTAGGAACTAGTAACACATAAACCAAAACAATACATAAATACTGCTATAAAAGGAAGTAACCAGTAGGAAACACGTACAAGTAAAAACCACAGAATGAAAGAACCTAGATGCTTATGATAGTTTCTGTAAGATGCTTCAATTATCTGGTAATATAAATGACTAAGGAAATAAAGATGGTGTAGAGAGAGGGCAGCACTATGCTTTTTATACCAAATTTGATTTGGGGTTAGACTAATAAAGCAAATGTCTCCAAACCCTGATCTTTCTAATGCTATTTGAAATGCAGCACATCCGGATAGAAATACTTCACCTGTTCTGTGTCAGTAATACACTACTCTGAAGAGAGGAATAATCTCAGAAAATTTCATTGAAAAATGGTATTTTTTGGCAGCCAGAATGTAATTTATGAACTTTGAAATGAATCAGACTCTATGACCTAATGGATTCCTACTCTTAAAACAGTATTTAGGTAAAGTCCAAGATGACTGATTGTTGTCTCAATACTGTGTTAGCATTTCATTCCTGGAAGGTAAAGGACATTATAACTTGAAACAACAGTCTTTGTGCAATGCTATTCTTTTAGTTCACCACTGGTTTTAAAAATCATCAAAGCTGGGTCTGTGTGCTTTGGAGACATTTCAGCTTCACAGCTAGAGTTAGGAACAAAAAGATATTCACTGCTGTAATAACGATAGTTGGTAGTGAAGCAGTTTAGAGAAAATGTCTCTTGAATTTCTCACATTTTGCTTTCTTATTTGAACAGATATTTTCCATGCTTGATCTCAGTTTGGCTGTGAGGCTCTTAGAACAAGAATGAAATAAAATCTTTAGAACTGATGTTACAGTTTTTCTTGGACACAGAAAATTAAATTCAAGGTGGATTAATGAAATTGTAGAAAATTTTATCCAGGTGTTTCTACAAATGTCCAAATGTGTAAATACCCAGGTAACATGTGTAAGTGAATAATTTTGGGAATGAGAGGGATTTTTTTATCTCCATTAGTGACTTTTTGTGATACTGTAAAGATTACAAAGTTTATATGTAATTTCATTTATTCTAAATATGCTAATTAAAACAATGCAGTGCCAGGATATTTTATGTGGTCTTACACTACTGTGGCATCAAATTTGTAAGATGTGGAATGTATTGTTTTAGTTGGGGAAGTCTGTGACAACTGCTGAAGTGTAGTTCAAATGGCTTGAGATAATGAAACAGTAGGGTCCATGAAACATCCTGCCTCCCATTTGTTGAGTCCTCTTTCAGTTCTAGGAATGTTTGGAATACCAAATTTGTGAATTCAGGGAATTAAAACTCAGAGCTAAATTGTCTGTCCCCTAGTGAATGAGGCTATTTGGAACACTACTGCTTGTATGGGACACTTCATGTATGGGATAATAATGCAGAATTTGAACTGACTGTGCAGAATTAAATTATTTGTTAGCATAGCAGTTCAGGTGAAGGGAATTCTGTGTGTTTCTGGAACTTAGATTTTTGTAAATTTGGGCTGAAATAACTTATTTATTATTTCTTTGTGCAGTTCTGTTACCTGGGATATGATCTCTACTTCCTAACTATGAAATGATTTTAAACAAAATTTAACTGTGTAGCAAGGAGTACAAACTAAGTATTGGAGTTCTCAAATTATTGTTTATGATACATTTAGATTAATCTTTAAGAGTATTCTAATGTTTAATATCAGACTGACTTTCGTGGTGTGTTTTTGTTTAATTATAGCAACTAGAACAAAGCTGAAGCTTTTCTGATGGTCATTTTTCTCAGCTGGTCTAGCTCAACACTGCATGTTGCTTCAAGTGGCTTTGTTTGTATTTGTTTGCAGGATCGAACAAGGACTTTTGACATGCATTCACTGGAGAACTCCCTAATTGACATAATGAGAGCTGAAAATGACTCACTGAAAGGTAAATTTAGAAAGAGACTAATTGGGAAGATGTGCTTACTTAGAGTAAGAAACCTCAGTTTTGGTTAGGAAAAGTGATGTGACATTGTGCACCTATTGCATGTGGGTCAGCTCGGGTGGGCCTCCTGTTACTCAGTTGTCTCTAGATGAAGCTGTTGCAATACATGAGCACTTGAGTGTCTTTTGTTTTAATACAAAGCAATGCGAAACACAAACATAAGCTGATCTTTTGTGTAAGTTGCCAGTGCTGTTTTTAATAGATACAATGTGTCCACCCTGTAAAAATGATCAATTTCAGGAATCTTGTGCAGATCAATAAGACGTAACTTTTTGCTTAATAGTTTTCCTGCTGAACTCATAATTCTTTCTGTCTTGGGGAAGAATGATGTTTGTCTATATCATTTTGACAAGAACATTGAGTATTGAATCACCTTTTTTTTTAATTTTACCTCTGTTTTTCTTGCTGCCTTGAATTGCAGAATTCTTTGAATCATTGGGAAAGAAAAACAGGGGGTTGAACTGATTTGCAGTTGGGATTTATCTTTTCTTCTTTTTTTTTTTTTTGGCAAATGAAATCTTGCTTTGAAAATACCTCAACTTACAAAGTATTCAAAGCATTGTTTACATATTTTATCTAAACTTGAATAGAAAATTGCCTATGGTATTACAATTCAGAAGTCTAGTTTGTTATTCTTGTTCTGCCTAATGAGTAGTCTATTTCAGTTTGAGGGTTACTTGTATAAGTGAAAGCAATCAAACTCTTACTTACGTTTGTTATCTAAGCACTCAGTTTTGTTACCAGACAAAAGACAACTAAATAAATAAGCCTGCATTTCTGGTTTCTGAAAGCAAATTTATTTCAATATCACAGTTTGTGGCGTTAAGGAAACCTGACCTGTCTTAATAGTGATTCTTGCTCAGAAAACCAAACTTTGATAACCTGGCAAAAACTTGCATTTGCTGCATTCACAGCTGTCTGAGATGCAGCTTGAGTTTCAGATCCCCAGCACTGTGCAGCAATTCAGGGTGATGAGAAACACCAAGAAATTCACTTCCCTATTGAAATGACAAGGAGAGCTTGTTGTAGCTAAAAAGTAATGTGAAATTAATTTAAAAAACCAAAACACATTCCCTCCTTACATGGTGGGGGCCAGGCTTTTATTAATGATAAGAATTAATAGCTTTCATTTGTTTTGTATGCTGTCTGGCAAGATCCTATGCCCCAGCATTGTATACTGACCCATGGATCAGGCACCTATCCTTGACTGCAGCACCCGGGATTTGCCCTGAGACCTTCTTTTTATTCAACTGGCAGGCAGACCCAGCCCAGGTTTTAGCTGCTGAAATCTAGCAAGATAATCCAAAGTGACATGGCTGTAGAACAAATAAAATTTCCCTTTAAATTTTAACTTGAATGGAGTCAGGTTAACATATATTTATATTCAGCAACTAAACAAGGGTAGTTCTATATGATTTTTAGTTTAAATGCATTAAAAAGGTTCTTTGCAATTGAAATGTGATTATTTTTTTTTTAGTCCTTACCATGTTTTAAGGATGATGGAGTAACTGTATCAGTAAAGAATACAGATAGTTCTGATATGTTAATTCCTGCTTGAGCTTGAGTGTTAGTCCCTTCTGCAGTCATCTGTGGTTTATCTAGGTTTTTGTGTGCATTGTATCATACTGATTGGAACACAGTAATATCAGTCAGAAATTGTTCTGGGAATTATTTCTTAAGTTCTTTATAAATTGTTCTGTTTACTGGTTACTAGTTATAAAACTATAAAGAAAAAGCCTCAAAGCTGAGATGAAGAAGTTAAGTGATCCTATGTGAAATACTTTGTTGTGAAGTCTCATTTTTCAAGGATTTCCTCGCAGAAAATTCAACTGTGCTTATAGTGAAATATGCAGTACACTGAATTTGACTGCTGCTTATCTAGCATGGCAGACTTAATACAGTAACTTACTTGTTGTAATATGCTTAGGGATGGATCTTTATTCAAACTAGCATCTCTTGTGTTGTGCTAATGCTGCAGTGATCGTCTGTAAGTAGGGCAGGATTTGTAAGGAGAGGAAATACCTTTATTTAAACCAACTGATACAGATGAAAAAAAGAAAAAAAAGGAGCTTGCTGGTACAAAGCATAGAAGGGCTGAAGAAGGGCTCATGTGATCTCGAGCCTTTTGTGTTGGTTTTTTTTTTCCCATCTGTATCAGTTGGTGTATGATTATGCCTTAACACAGATTCTGTTTTCTCCTGTTTTCACTTTTCTCTTCTTTTCTCACTTAAACAGTTGGAAAAGAATCTTTAAAAACCTTGGATCTAGAAATCTTATAAGATGAGAAATTACAGTGTCAGTTCAAATCTTGCTGTTTCAAACACCTACAGTTAAATAAGCAGTTCCATAAGATTTATTTTTTGTTTGTTTTGCATTTTAAATGGATTACTCAATGCATACAGTGCTTTTAAACTGAAGTGGGATACTCTCAGAAAGGAAAAGCTTCTGGGTTTGAGACATTAAAAATAGCCTGAGCAGGACACTAATGAAACACTAGAGAGCAATCTCAGAATGGCATGGAAATAATTTAGATGATCTAATAGGTCTCACTGCTATCTTGTGAGTATTTGAGAGGCTTTAATATTGACTCAACATGAGTTTAGTATATAGCAGGAACACCATCCCTTTTCATAGTTTAATGGACCTCGAGAAAAAGAGGTAGTGTGTTAAAATATACCTTCAAAACAACTTAAAATAATATGGACATGATAATAGATACCAGTCACAGTTTGGAACCCAGTGTCTCTTGGAAATAATGTCTGTCTTTAAATGGTATGTTCAGAGCAGCAGGTTTTTGATCCTGCAATAAAATTATAAGTAGGGATTCTTCAAAATGTTACAAAATCCATTCTCAGTGTGTACTGCTTGACTGGGGTGATTAGCTGTTCTAGCCTTGGATTTGTTTAGGAGTGTAACAGTTATGTTCTTGAGTTGTCTTGCTGTATGAAATAGTGTTTCCTGCTTGAGGTTCAAAGTAGATCTTAAGTATCATTGATTCGGTACATTCAATATTACGCTTAATGCTTTTGATTGGCATTTCCCCCCCTCTTTTAAGGTATATTTTTATCCCTGCTCAAATCCTCTTCCTTTGCTGAGCAGCTGCCATTTCAATATGTTATTTTTATCCATGCGAGCGAGTGTGCTGCACGCTGTGGAGCCAATGACAGCCTGCAAAGCCTTTCCCTAGAGACTAATTGCATCTTCTTTACAATGTGTTCGGCCTTCGTGAGCTGAGCCTGAGATCCAGAGACTGATTTTTGAATCTGGGTCTTCCAGATGGCAATTTGAGCTTTACTGTAATAGTAGTAGATTGACTAAATATTTCCTTGTTAAGTGACACTGAAATGTCTTTAAATACTTTATAGCCACAGACTGTTTTATTACTGAAATATCCTATGGTTCAGTTTGGGATATAAGGTTATTGCCTGGAAATCATGCAAGGTGAAATGGATTAAAGAAGTAGGCCAGAACATCTGCTTCTAGCACTGCAAAAAACTCCTGTAGAACTTGGATGTGCATAGCTCAGTATCTGCACAAAATGCTGTGAGTGTGAAGTAAAGACTAAAGACTAAACATATCTACACACACACAAAAAGGGAAGGTTTTAGAAGTAGCATGAAGTCAGAGTATACATATAGACACCAGGAGAGAGAGTCAAGTAGCACCTCTAAATGTCAGAGATGAGAAAGCCAAAATGATGAGAACTGGCACCATTCAGGAGTTCTCTGAGAAAGTGGATGCTTCTTGACTGTATTTTTAAAGCAATCATCAGCCTTTTAATATTGATCTGAAAAACTACTTCAGATCTGAAAAAAGTAGGTAATTCTTGTAAAGCCTTCTTTGGTGAATGGTGTTGAAGTATTTTTGACAGCATTTTCTGAATATCAGATAAGAAACTGAACGAGTTGTTTCTTTTCTAGCTGTAGGGATTATGCAACATGTTCATATTAATTGAGTAGAATGGGCCTGTATGATCCAGAAAATTAATGAGGATCTGTTAAGAATCAGTCCCAATTTTTGCCAAGGGCTAAATAAAATAACAAAGGCTATGATTCTTTTTGATTAAGTAGTCCTTTGTATATGCACAGGATAAAATCTGGGCTATTTTAAAATGAAAAATAATAGACGTTGAGGTTTTTCTTAAATTTTAAAACCATCTTTGTTTTCATAGGAGTGAGGAATGCTTGAGCTTGGTGGCTTAGATCAACCTTTCTTCCCTGCTTCTGTTCTGTGAGAAGAGGCAGATGATCTAGTTGTTGAGTGCTGAGAGTCACAGGCCTCTGGCCAACGTGTCTGTCTGTACTGGCACTGCAGTCGCCTTCAATCCTCTGCTGCCTGTTCAACTTCTGAGAGCAACATCAGTGATTGATCTCCCTTGTCTGCCTTGTCTCAGAACAATCTTACCTAGGAATTACTCTTTTGCAATTTTTTTATTGTATCTAACTTAGGATAAAATGCAGAAAACTTTTCCCTTCTACTGCATCAGGCTGTTGACAATTTTTTGCAGCCGATGAATGTTTTCTGCTCAGGGTCTCCTTGCATTGTATCTCCTGGGAAAGGCTAACAGGATTTACAGACTTGAGTGCAGATTAATTAAGAGTAAAACAAATTGTTTTATTACCTGAAAAGATTGCTGAACTGAGTCTAACAGCAATAAACTACAACCTGTGCTTGTGGAAATGTGATGGGGCAAATGGTTTGGAATCAGCAGCTTCCATTCCTGTTGCAGTCCTCTATTTTTTGGGTTAGAAGTGTGGTAACTTCTATTACCCAGTAAGGGCATGCTCCTTGCTTTCTAAATGCAACCATTATCTGTCATTTTTGGGGCAATATTCAATATTTTAATTTTTTTAGTCTTTGGTATTCTCATATCAAGACAGGCTGAGGGAACTGGGGCTGTTCAGACTCCTGGGGGACCTTACAGTGACCTTCCAATACCTTAAAGGGGCCTATGAGAAGGCTGGAGAAGACCTGTTCACAAGGGCATGTCATGCTAGGACAAGGGGTCATGGTTTCAAGATAGAGAAGGGTAGATTTAGGTTGGACATAAGGAAAGAGTTCTTGAATATGAGGGTAGTGGTCACTGGAACAGGTTGTCTAGGCAGGTGGTGTAGGCCTCATCCCTGGAGACATTCAAGGTCAGGCTTGATGGGGCTCTGAGCAATCTGTTTCAGGGTGAGATGTGCGATTCTGTGATTCTATCTATGCCCCTGCTTATTGTAAGGGGGTTGGACTAGATTGTCTTTATATGTCCTTTCCAACCCAAGACATTTTTATGCTTTTTTTTCCCCAGTTCCTCTCTTGGCAATTGAAGTGTTTGTTGATATATCCCTAACTTTCCAGTGTTTGGGGTTTACCAGAGCCTTTACTTAGAAACAGCCAACCATCTAGTAAGAAAATGAAATCCCCAGGGCAACAGGAGTGAACAGGAATCTGCTGTTAATAAATCCTGAAATCAGACCAGAGGCTGGATTCTAGCCTTGCCTAGAAGTAATCACAACCATACAGCACGTATGGTTTGGCTATTATCTAATGCACTTCCAGCTTTCTCATTTAAATTGACGTTTGGTTTTGTGGCTTGAACCAAGCGCTTCTTCGTCAGACGTGCCTGATGTGACGAGGCTTAGAAGGGCAAAAACTTGATTTGGAAAGAAAAAAAAAAAAAAAAAAAATCATGCCTTTAAACCTGCAAAAACGCCAGGGCTCGAGCAGAGATGACAAGGCAGCCAGAGGCTGAAACGAGCCGCCCACCAGCCCGCGGTTCCCGGGGCTGCCCAACCTCCCCGGGCGGCCCGGCCCGCAGGCCCCCGGGGGCGGCCCGCGGAAACGCGGGTTCGCGGCCCGCGGAAACCCCGCAGCTCGGAAGTCCTCGCTCCCCGCACGGCCGGGCTCGGGGCTGGGAGCAGCGGCTGCAGAAACCCCCCCGCGCCTGCTGCCTGCGTGGACTGTCCCGAGCGCCGTCTGGGCCGCCCCGCTCGGGCCTTGGTGAAGCGGCGCTGGCAGGTGAGGATTTCCTGAGGATTTCCCGAGGATTTCGCACCCCAGAAGGTATCTCTGTTCTGCTCGTGGGGTTGTTCATGCGCGGGCTGGGCTCGGCGCTAGGAGACCCGCACGCCTTGGTGGGGAGTTGCGGCCGAAGCTCTGCGGTGTTTTCAAGCTGCTGCGGGTTGACAAGACTTGTGTTGTAGCTGGGAAGGGGGGAGAGGGACACGGGGCAGGGAATTCCCGTCGGTGGCAGGTTCCAGGCGCTTCGCTCGGAGCGTGCGCTTCTTCGGGCTCGGATTTAAAGGTCACTGTTTGTGTTGTGCTTCCTGAATGCATGCGGGAGCCTGCAGTGTTCTGCCCGGTTCGTGGGATACCGGTGTGAAACAACAATGGAGACTTGGAACATGGCTGGGTTCTTAAAGTCACAGGCAGCCCCTCTCTCCCCCTACCCCGCCTCCGTAATTCCGGTTTCTGGTTCCTCGCCTCCAGTACCCACAGACCCCGGAGCAGGGGGAGTGCGCCGGGTGTGGGTTGTTTCTGCCGCAAGAGAAATAATATGGAACGGCTTGAGTTGGAACGGACCTTTAAAAAGGTCACCTGGTTCGACCTTTTCCCCCCCCCCCCCACGGGTGTATCCACGGTATTTTGGAGAGGGAAAGCCTTGAAATGAGACCGATTGCTGAGTTATCAGGTGATTGCTTGGTGTTGTGGCACTGTATGTCAGAACAAAAATTGGGTCAGGTTTTTAATTTATAGCCGTCTGGAATTGGCAGCATTTCGGTGGGTGTAAATGAAAAAAGAATTTGCTGTTTTGTGTGTGGACTAGAGCACGAGTTGCCCTGAGGCAAAGATAGAGTGTAATTTAGGTTAAGACTTTTGAGTGTTTTTCCTGGTTATTCCCTGGCTTCGGCACCTTAATTTTCAGTTATCAACTGCAAAAAGCCAATACCCATTCGTAGGAGCTCAGAAAACATTGTGGGTTGTATCCACGTGTGCTGATGCATATGATTTAAAAAATAAACCAGTAGTTATTGCTGTTAGTTTCACTCTATGCTATAAATTCTCTAATTATGATGAAAACTGCTAAAATGTTAGGACTGAGGTAGAATCATAGAATTCTTGTGGTTGGAAAAGTCCTTTAAGATCATCAAGACCAACCTGTGTTTTTATAGAAGTACACGTCTTCATAATAATGCAGCTGTCAAACAACTAGATGTTTTTACTTCACCACTTCAGGATTTTGAAGTAGGATACTAATTTAGCTGAGGAAGAGCAACACCTTGATTTATGCTCTCTGTCTAAAATGGAGCCATCAAGCAATAAGCTAGAGAGTATTAATGTAACTACCCTTTGAGGCCAGGAAATTCCTTCCCCTGCCACCACAGAGCAGTACAAATATCCCAGGGTTTTCTGATCCTGGTCCAGCTTTGAAATCTGTGTTAGGATTCCTGTTAACTTCATTGGAATACGAGACCTTCATTTTTTTTGTTCAATCTTAAAACATTTCTTACAGGCTCCTTGCCATGCTGTCCCATCTCCAGAGTCTGTATGGAAAATTAAATGCCTCTCATACTCCTTAGAGAAGATATTTTCTAAGAATTTATATGCTGCAAATAATGTGGCAGTTAAAGATTCTTAAAACACAACAAAACATTGAAATACTGCTAAAAATTTCATGTCTAACTCTGATTCAATTTTGAAAAGTGTTGGAGCCAACAAACTTGTGCTGAATTCCATGACAGCAGCCAGCAGCCTTGCTAATCTGATTAAAACTTTTCTAAGGTTTTCTTGCTTGCTTTTTTTACATTTTTGTCTTTGTTAAATTAATTCCATCCCTTTTCATAGAAGCATTTTGAATTTTATGCCTTCTTCGATATCACTGCCCACCAAGTGGGGTTTGCTTTTTTCTTTTTTTCTTTTTTTCTTTTCTGAATTCTTGCTTTGATAATCTCTGACCATCCTGGATCATCTTCAAAGCAGCCTTTAATTTGGAGCTGTATTCCATAAACAGTGTCTGTTCCTTGTTTTAGAAGACAGAGCTCACCAGCCTCCCCTCCCAAACTACTGAAACTACCTGTCTCCTCTTATGTTCACTTTGTTCACTTTTTTTTTTTCCTTGGTGGTGGATTGTTAGCTCTTTGAGACTTTTCTTGGCCTGGTTTTGCACACTCTCTACCATCACGTTTATCAGGCTGGAAACGGCATGAAAGGAGCAGAAAGAAAAGCCTGAAGTGCTTTTCTTAAACCCAGAGATAAAGAAGAAATGGGAGATATAAGAGTGAGGATGAGTTTTGGAAAAAGATAAGGAGTTGACAGATGAGGTGTAAGGGTAAACAGGAAAGTCCTAGAGAAACACGTTTTGATAGTGGACAGTCTTTGTATATACCTGAGTGACCATACAACCCCCTGAAATCTGTTTTTGGCATAAATTAAGATATTTCGAGATGGGATTGTGATTCACATACAATTTATGTGTTCAGTGTCATTTTAATTCAGTATTAGGTAGGTTTAATTCAACTATTGATGAGTCAAATCTAAAAATAATCTTACAATAGATTTATCCATACTTGACCTAACATAATGTTTGTTGGAATGCAGATTGGGTACCTGTGATGCTAGTTTTTGGGGTTTGTTGGCTTGTTGTTGTTGGTTTTTTTTTACTATAATGTTGATAGATTTTCAGGTGAGTGGAGCAGTCAAGTACTGTCTCTAGGTATGCAAATGTCAAGTGTCTTTAGAGGTGCAGGGAATGATATTGTTTCAGCTTAACTTAGAAATCCTATTAACAAGAAATCAAGCTAAGCAGTCAGATTGGTTAAGTGTGAGAAAAGGATACATTTTCTTTGTAGAATGTGATGATAATTGTGATAGATAAAATCTATAAACCGATTTATAATACATTAATAATATCCCAGTAATTTATAGTAATGCTACAGATGAATCTTCATATTGTCCTTAGTGCACACATGATGAGGGAGATGGGATAGCTTTCTGAAGGCATTCTAAAGAACATCTCCATTGTTCATATAGTGTTGGTGTCTGGTCCTGTATACCACTTAGTATCTAGGCAAAAAGATGAAGTATTGACTCTTTTGAAATGCAGTTTTCTGTTCCTCTTCTCATTTGGATTGGGTATGGAGGAGTGTATAGTACATTTTTTCCACGTATATTACAGGAAAAATTAGTGTATTAATCTATGCTGGTTACTGTAAACATGAAAAATGGTGAAATACTCTGATGCAGAGACTTGAGTGTGCTGGATGTTGGCTTGCTTGTATTTCTGTTTCCTTATTATTTGGGAGTGAAGTAAGAGGATGCTTAAAAAGGAGCAAAGCCCTGGTTTTGCATTCCAAGCTGTCTTGTGATCATTCCTTCCATGGACAAAAATAAGTTGCTTTGAACCTATTATTGTACTTAAGGAGCTCCGGTTTAAAATCTTGCAGCATGTAAGTGTATGTCAGTATAAATCCAGCTCTTGCAAGTCACGTGCTAGAATTGCATTTCAGGTTATTCATTAGAGCGTGGGCAGAACTCAGCCTGTTCCTGCACATGAGTTGTTGGGCTGGTGCTACAGGCAGATGATCTCTCCAGGCTGAACACTGTGTGTAGAGACTCCAGGAACACAGTGTGTGTGCACCATGACAGCCAATGGGAAGCTTGTGAAGCTTTTCCACTTTTTCCATATGCTTTCATAAGTTGTTCCATAAATTCTGTAACGGGTTCAGTAAATTATTCTTGTCACACTGTCTGGCTGGTGATGTTTAGACTCTGTCATCCCATTCTTTTCTTTCCTCATGTCAGAAAGTCCATGATTAGTTTGGAATTCACTGAAGTTAGCACATTTGAAGTAACTCTTTGGCTGACAACCTGATTTGCTCTTTGCTGGCAAAGCTGTGTAATGCTTTTCCTACTCCCAGTTGCAAACTCTGCCTTTCATTTTTCATTTTTAAAGTGAATATAGTAATAGTTTAAGTGTTCAAAAGATAAGTGTTGCCAGTTACTCCATATCATAAACTGGGAAATGTATTGAGAGAAAAGATGGAATGTTTTTATAACTTGTCTATTATTCAGAAATCATACATTAATATATATCTATAAAAAAAGAGAGCTCAGTGCCACCAGCAGTAGGCTGGCTGCTTTTCTGAAATACATAATTCCAACTCATATCCAGCCTTCAGAAGAGGGTTGTGCTCCATTATTTGCTTTTTCTGCTTTTGGTTTCTTATCTCTGACCCTGTTGGGGTTCCTGGGTTTCCTGCTCTGGCAGAGGGGTTGGGTTAGATGATCTTTTGAGGTCCCTTCCAGCCCCTAAGATTCTGTGATTCTGAGAGGGAAGAGTTATATGCAGATTCTTATAATATATAAAGGTTCCACTTAAATTGGTTTGCAGTAATGAAGTGTAACCTAATTGGATTTATAGAAAAAATATTGATACATTGTAGACAAAACTGTAGCTATGCTTAGGTTTTGAAGCAGGTTTATTTAGGAGGAGGTTTCTCGTTATTCTTCTGTTTGATAGCAAAGAAAACTTCAAAGTTAGCTTTGAAGCTTCTGTATTTCTGAGAGGAGTGAGACTGAACTTGATTTGTCATCTTTCATGAGTAGCTAAGTGGTTGTTGAAGTGTTTGAAAGATCTCTAGAGGTTCATTCTCCGTGGCACTGCTTTAGTCTGGCTGACTACCTGAGAGCATCAGGAGCAAAGGAATAGTAGTAACGTGCTGGTTTTTAAAGCTCTCACACAAACCTAACTGCAGTGTTTTCATAGTTAACCTTTTTTTGTTTCCATTTCTCTTTTAGTCTTATGCTTGTATAGCATGCTGGGAACATATGTTGGGTTTTTTGTCCCATTTGGAGTTAGCTTGAACTTGCAAAAGTGGATTTGAACTGATGCTGGGCTGACTGGCTGAGCCATAAACATGCGTGCCTTCCTGCCCTGGTTTGTGCAGTGACAGTGTCCCTGGGTACCACAGCAGCTGGGTTTGTGCAGTGCATGGGAATGAAAGACACTAACGTTTTTTCCCCCCAAGGATTATTCTTTTCTGAATAAAATAAAACTTGAAGCCCATTGCGCAAGTCTTGGAAACAGTAGCTTTCACTTTCACTGTTTCTCAGCTTCTCTCCCTCCTCCCCCACCTCCCCCCCTCCACTCTGGGTTATTTGGTGTATTAAGTTGTCAACAACCAAGCTATTAGAAGTAATTATGCTGATAATCTTCTTTGTGCTGTGCAGTCAGGTTTTACCTTTTTACCATGTGAACCCAAGTTGTTCAGCAGAACCTCAGGTAAAACAGCCCTGCTGTCAGAAGAGCCAGTGCTGGAAGGCCCAAGGTTCACTTCTTTTAGAAGAAAAGACTCTGGTTTGTCTGTTGTGTTTTGTGACAGTGACCTGGAGTTTAAAATGTTTTAGTCAGACCTGTACTTGAATGCTACAGAAAACCAGAAGCCTCATTTCATTAGAGCTCTTGACAGAAAGGTGAACAGTTGTCTTCAGGCATCTGGCCTTTCTTGAAATACAGTATAATAATTGCATCTACTATCTCTTGTTTTTCAGCATTTGTTTGGATGTAAACTAGAGCTATATTTCTCATCACATGCATGTGTGGGGTTTTTTTGTTTACCTTGAGTTTGTTTAAAAATAAATTAGGAGGGAAAAGACACAGTTTGGGGCATCTGCAACTTGATTTTGCAGCATCATTGCTATCCTGGCTTTGTGCTGACTTTGACATTGCTGAAAATGTGACAAATACACATTGTGCAGATGTGTGCATAGGGATGTTTAATTGCTGGAAGATTGTCTTAGATTAAGAAAAAACTATTTAATTGTTTTTCATTCTTTGAAGTTAGGTAGCGTTTGAAATCCACGTAATAGGGCTACTTTTTAGTAGCTTAGTTTTGACAACAATTTTTTAAACAGGGATTTCATTTTACAGTATCATAAAGGTAGCTGTGACTGTAACATGCAGAGTTCTGACATGAAATAAACCCGCTGTCAGTGTCGATAACATTTTGATCAATTTATCATGGAGTAGGTACCACGTGTGTGTGCCACTCCTTGCCATGCATTGGCTGTTGTTCCACACTCAGCGTACTGTGTGCTCAGCATGATTTGACAGAAATGAGATTATGTGCTTGAACTGGGCAAAGTCTTTGCACATATGCACATCTCCTAAGTTAACCATCATGGAACTGTGGCCTTTTGTCCTTAATATTTTAGAGCTAAAATCAAAGTATGAAAAGCAGTACTTTTTTTGCCTGCCAGGCAATTCTTTATGACACTATATGCTTTCCTGCTGAAAATGTCATCTAGACTTAGGTTGTAAGGCTCTTTTAAATGCACCTTTGTTTATAATACATATAGGTAGATGCAATTTTTATATTTTAACTTGCAACAGGACATACACCTCTCTGACAGTACCTGCCTTGCTCTCTGAATTGCTCCTTCATATACATACTTTAAATAAAGATAGGTTAAATATAGATGTTCTTCCTAATTTTAATTTCTTTGGTTTGGTTAAGGACACAATTAGATTCTTCACTAGTGAAACTGGGCTTGAGATGACCTTGCAGAACTGCTTGGGAAATGTACTTGTACCTATGGGAGAAACGTGGTCCCTGCATGGTGTTTGAAATGCGTTGTGAAATGTGAAGAGATGATAAAATTTAACTCCTGAATTATAATCAACCCTGCCCACCCTCAGGGAGTAGCAGGGGGAAAAAAGGTAGTAAGATGCTATAATTCATATTTTCATGGCTTTGTGCACAGCATTGTCAATCTTGCTGCACTTACAAAATACAGTTTAGTGTAGAATGAATTAGAAATAAGGCTTTGCTGTTGGAATGGCAAAACCAGATTGCACTTAAAGTGTTTTCTATAATTCAAAAGCAACACTCATGGAAGCATAAATGTTTTCTCTGGTAGATTCAGGGATACCTAGCTCACATTTAGAAATCATCCTGTGAAACTTTGATACTTCTGTTTCTCTAAAAGTTAAGTCCTAAGTGCAGCACCAGATGATTTCCCTATCCTCTGTTTAGGGGGAAAATTACTAGCAGAGTAAACAGTTTAATTGTAAATTTGAAGCTCTCTGTGTATGGATCATATTTGGTTTCCAGCATAAGCAACTGGCCATCAATAACCAATTACAGTTAAAAGTTATTTTAAATTATGTGGAGAGGTTTCTCAAGATGGTCTTAGAGAAAACCTTATTTTCCCTTTTTTTAAAAAACAATCTGAACTCTTCTCCATTATTATAATATTTAACAAATAGCTGATGATGGTACAGAGGCTTTGTTTTTTCTTCTACACTGTGCTGCTTTCAGCTGCAAGGGCTGTTGTTTGTTATTCCCGTAGTGGTCCCTGTGTTTGTACCACAGGTTCTTTGTCACTTTTGGTCCCTAAAAATCAGCAGTTAAAATAATTACTTAATTCATGAAAGCTTATGAAATTGGGACCACTTCAGGAAAATCTTGTTCAGTTTGAATATTTTTCCTGGATCCTAGATGATTGGTGTAATATATAAAAGAGTTGTATGTAAATTGACTTAAGCTTCCTTATTGGGAAGCTGTTGCAGTGGCAGAGCCTGGTGGAAGGATGTGTTCTCACAGTCAGATTATCTAAAAAGTCAACCTGAATATTTGTCCCTTTTAAATTTCAAAAATATTTCACTTGTCCCTTCAGTGATGTACCTGGACACCTGAAATTCCTTGGTACTCACTAATGAAACAGAGCATATCAATAACTAATGTAAAAGATTGTAGGGTGTTATTATATTGGCCTCTGTGCCAAGGTAAAGAACAGAATCCCTGCCTGGAGGAGCTCTTGAACTAAAGAGGTGAATGACATACAGAACTGGACGGGTTTGTCAACCTGGACCTGGCATGCCTTAAAGCAGCTCTAGCAAGGTAGTGATAATTTAACTTTGAGCATTTACTTACTCTGTCCATGCCAGGCTTTTATGATGTTTGTATTAACTGTGGATGCTTGTATAGTTCTCCCAGTTGTAAAGTGGCCTTAGAAAATTGGGATGATGTTCACGGGAGATATGGATCCTCTTGCTTGCTGGTCCCTTTGCTTGAAAGTCTGCTCTCACACTGACCTTTTCGTGTCAATCTTCCACAGTTAATGATATAAAATACTCCTGAAATGGCTACCTTGCTACTGTTCTGCCTACTGGGAGGCAGAAACAACCATTAAAGAGCAGTAGGTGCTCAGCCTGGGTACACTTTGTGCAGGTCAGGCTTGTAGTAAATTTGGGGTTTTAGAGCAAACACGTTTCATGCTTCCTCAGCAGAACATCTTTGTCATCAGGAGCTGTGTACACAACATATTGACAGTGCTTCCTGTAGAGAGAAGAAAGCTCAACACTGGGGTTTTTTTAGACACAAAATATGTGGTTTGTTTTTTTGTTTGGTTTTTTTTTTTTTAAGAAGAGGGAGATGGCCAGGAGCCCATTAAGTGTCTCAAGTGAAGGGAAGATGCAAAAAATGGAGTGGGTTGCTTATTCGTTGAGTTCCTTAAAATGAAAGTCAGTAAAAGCAGCAGATATTTGCAAAAGATCTATTGTTTTCTGTACAGCTTTATTTCTTACATAGAAAGCAGTGTTGCAGGAAGGGCCGAGGTAACAAAGTAATTGAAGCAGCTGCTACTAGCATTTTAAATTTCAGGCTGATTTTACTGGAAAAATATTTCTGCACAGACTATTAATGAGCAGTTGAACCAGTTGCATAAACACTTTGTATATTTCAGGTTTTTTAACATAATTCTTGCTAAAATATCTTGCGAGATTAGTAAATCTGTCCCGGGCTCCTTATGCAATTACCTGATATGCTGAAAAAAATGCGGAGAGGGAAAATATATTTGAGGAATCCAAACCAACTTGTAGTTGTCTCATTTCTCAGCAGGGGACAGGCAAACATCCTGATCTTCAGAATGAAATCTTTTTCTCTACTTGGTGACAATTACCTTAAGGCTTCAGTTATGTTACAGCTTAGCTAGGGTACTCCCATAGCAAAGGTTTCTCTTAATATGAAATTATGAAAGCCAGAGACAGAATGGGTAAATCACTGTTAGCTGTCCTCCTGGCCTGCCAAAACAGCATTCTTTAGTTCCAGTGTTGTGTATTACATTGTGTGAAATTAATGGCATGTGATGAGCTCTGAATTCAGTGAGCAGAGAAAGTTTGTGTCTGTGCTGCCCTGGGATAGTTTATAAACTGTGGCTGCTGAGAAATGTTTTGAAATGTCAAATGTTGGTATTTTGTGGGTTAGATGAAGGAAATGCAGAAAATAAGCCAAGTAAGAAGAAAAAAATCTTATTATTTGATTCTCAAAACCTCTTCAGCAGTATTTGGCACTGGAAATACTAACTAGCTGGTGGCTGAGCTTTTTTTTTGTTGTTTTCCATACTGGAAAAGGAGAAAAATCCTCTTGCCTTGAGTGACACAGGTGGTAAAGCAGTGAGGAGTCTGCTGACCTAAATTGTGGTCACAGATCTGCGGTGGGATTCGTATCTCTGCTGCATGCTTCATTGCCAAGAATGGGTGTACTAAGTGAAGGAGTTTGTGTGGTTTTGTTAGTAATTTAGAAACCACAAGCAAGATTTTTATGGCTTTATAGGCAGAGCTGTTTTTGAAAGTGCTTGATGTTTTCTGTAACGAGCTTCTGAGCCATGTCAGAAATGCAGTAAGATAGCTGATTGCCTTCCATGGAAGACAAGTTCCTTGAAGCTTTCTATTTTGAGGACTAAAAGAGGACCTTGGATTTCTAAATTCAAAATTACCGTGGAAAAATTATATTTGTAAAGACCCTCAGCCTTTAAGATTCTCCCATAAAGCCAGTACCCGTGGGAATGCTTGAGAGAACGCTCCAGTATGAAGACTAGGGCTTCCTTATTTTGTATTCTTGGTGTTCATTGTGAGTATCTTTATCAGCAAAAGATCAGAGAAGTAAAATGATGTTAAATAATCATGAAGTAAATTGGGTTGATATGATTTTTATTTTGAAAGAGGAAACAACTCCTGTTGTGGTTTACAAATATTTAAATGCTTAAACTAATTGTCAGCCTTAGTTTTGAATGAGGAAGCAAAATAAAATGCATTATGTGCTCCGAGTTTCTCATAGTACATGTCAGGAGAAACCAAGTTTTGAAAACAGTTGGCCTCGTTTCAGACACAGATTTTAATGAGATTAAAAGAGAGAAAGAATGTGCAAGTTTGATTAGAAAGTTTGTCCGTATTCTGACAAGGGGTCCCAGGAGCCAGGGCAGAAAAATGTTGTATTTTTTTAGTGAGAGAATTCATTTTGCTTTTGAAAATGAAAAGTAGGAAGCTGTGGATAGCTGTCAAATAATTACAGCAAAGGGTATTAAGTTAGTAGAAGAGAATGCCTGCTGTTGTACACAGACTGCGGGAGGTCTGAAAGGCAGTTTTAGTGGCCCAGATGTTTTCTCCTTGACTAAGTTTTTCAGCTGGTTATTTGCCAGTAATAATTTAACCAAGGACTTTGTGGATTGTGCAAAGCTTTTGTAGCAACCTCGTTTCCAAACAGAAATGAACACAATAGCCCTCCACCTTCCTGCAGCTCAGCTGAAGATCAGTGTTAGAGTATGCTTGATCTTGGCAAAGAGGAGAGCGTGGTGTGTTGCAGAATGTTTCAGGAGACCTGGTGCATGAGGAAGGAGGCATTTACTGGGAGGCATACACACAGCAGAGGGCTAAGGAATAGATTAAAAAATAAATGTGGAAATTAAGAACTAAAATGGTTTTCAAAACAGTCTTTTTTTGAGTATGCATGCATACTTTGTCAGCCTTGTATCAACATGTTCTATTAAAAAGATGGTGCAAGGAGGGCATGGTGCTGTGGGTGGTGGGGGAGGTCAGCTTCTGAACACTATTTTAAATGACCTGGAGTATGAAAAGGCTTGAGAACCACTGAGTTAGTATAAAGGCGATAAAACAAGGTCTTTTGGTCCTTATAACAATGTTTGAAAGGCTGTTTTCTTTCTCATTTAACATGCAGCAAGGACATATGGGAGAAGGCGAGGTAACAATATTCCTATTTAATTTTCTAATGTTGACATTGTCTCATGGCAGAAATAACATTAAGTTGTTACTAGAGGGCAAACTCCAAAATACAAGCATCAGTTTCACCTAAGTTTACGTAGTCTGCATGCCATCCATAAACATTTTAACTGAATTAGGTAGTACTCCACAGCAGTACTGTTGAAGCTGAAATGATCCCAACCTGGGGGTGGGCATCAGCTGTATGATTTGTTACACTGGAGGGCTGTGTTGTGTGTTTGTGTGTATGTTGTGAATGCCAATGCTGGACAAGTTTATTTTGGTTCTTCTGAGTGCTGATGGTGTTCATGATGCAGCCTAGACTGTAGGGAATATACATCCTGGCCTATTAAGTTAAAGAACCAGATCCTGCAAGCATGGATGTTGCATTATCTAACAGCAGTGGTGATGCTGAGGAACCTGAAGAGGTTGCTTAGATATGGAGAACTGCTTCCTTCCAATGACACCTGCAGGATTGGGGTCTTAAGAGATCAAACAAGATGTGCATCAGTTCATTAGGGGAAAACAAGATAACATTTAAGTCTGTATTACAGTATTTTTATCATAGTAGGAGCCAGGCTTGCCTAGCTACAGAAATAGGCCTGATTATAGTTTATTTTTATTTTAATTCAAGATGTACAAAGATACTTGAAATTTCAAATAAAGCAAGCTGACCAAGCCTTCCATTTTTTATTTGTATAAATTCGGTGGACTGTGGATTTTACTGTATTTTTTTTTTTTCTTACACCTTGTTAGCTGATTTTTGCATGGAAAATGTCCATATATTGGAATTGGCCAAATTTTTTGTTTTCAAGATGTTTTCTTATAAAAAATAAATGTTTTTCAAAGGAAGGAAGCAAGAGCAGGATAAATTAACCTTACCAGTGCCTTACTGTGGTAGATTGTAATGAATTCTGAAAAAGCAGACATAGCAAATCACATCATAGGCAAAAAGAAATGTATTAGAAAACTTGTAACATACCTCATTTTTTTTTTGCTTACTTTCCCTCTCTATGTATTTATTCTTAAAATGCTTCTTAAATGAGTGGGAGTCTATTTAGTTTGTTGTCTAGGTATTGAATACTGTAACTAAAGGATGGATTCACAGAAGAGATCAGCTTGTGTGCTCTATTTATGATATTATATACAGTTGCATTTAGAAATGCAAGCATCTTATTAAAAGTAAGAAATATTATTAAGGAAATCTATGATAATCATAGAAGAATACTGGGCTGTGAGGGGAAGCATGCTTACAGCATTTTCTCTTAGAATGAGTCCATTAAGGAAACTCTGTTGTAATATCTAAGTAAACTTGCTACTAGGAATTACACAGTATTGCCTAGTTTTAAGTCTTCGTGTGCAGAGTTACAGTGGGTCTTCCTGTTTTTATCAGGATATTTTTGTTATTTCCAAGTGGGTGGTTTTATGATATGTTTTGATACCAGGTAATTGAAACACAAAATTGTATAATATATTTAGCTGGTAGAATTCTTGGTGTTCCAATTGCACTGGGAAATTGTATCTGCTCATTGAAATATACTGTTCACTGGAAAATTACGTATGTGGCTTAGATTTAAGTGATGTCTGCTATTGGGAAAGTCCCAGAAAAAAAAAAAATGCCCTGTATTCCCTTCTGTTTTTACACCTCTTTGAAAGAAATCCAATTGGAAACATGAAATACTGTGGAAAACGGTCAACTTGAGCATCCATGAGAAATACAGTTTTGTTCCAGATTTTCATAGCTGTAGTGCAGCTGTGAAGAAGGTAGCAACCTCTTCTCTGAATTAATGCACTTGAGTTATTGAATGATACTGAACACTAAAAGGGTCATGTGAAATTGAGAACATAACTGCTCATTAAAAGGGAAGATTGCAAACAGTTCTATTGCTAATGCAGCAACTAGTGCCTTTAAAAAAATATATTTTAACAGTGTGTGCTTTGTTCTGTTAGTATGGTTTTTTTCCTTTTTTTTCTTTAACCCCCTCTTCAGGTCAGTCTTCACTGTTTCCAATGGAAGACGGGTTCTTGGATGATGGACGTGGGGATCAGACTCTTCACAGTGGTTTAGGATCACCTCACTGCTTCTCCCATCAGAATGGAGAAAGAGTGGAACGGTATTCCCGGAAAGTCTTTGTTGGTGGATTGCCACCAGATATTGATGAAGGTACGTCCAGAAAAGCAGCTCCTTCTGGCTTAATGACAGAACTGTGGTGTAAAACCTTTTGTCTGTTAGCTAATGAATGATTGTTTTCCAACTCTTTGGAAAGGCTCTAATATGTAAATGGATCTTTGTATGTTACCACTTCCAGTCCATGGAAAAGGTCATGTAACTGAAACTAGTTTAGGCTATAGCATTACTCTGCCATTGAAGAACTAAATGGTGTTACCACTTAGTTAACTGACTTTCACAGCAGAACGATTATAAAAAAGGGATAGGTGGAAAAATAAGCAAGTAAATATCACCTATTGAAACTCATGAATACATTACCATCATTTTTTAGGCACCAGAAGGCAATAGTAGGAAAGTATTGCCAGTAGTTTTTAAAGTTTGTGTAGTCCTAAGTCATAGGTCTTTATTTGGGTGCCTATGTGTAGTTCTCAGAGCTTGTTTCCAGCAATGATTATGACCTATGGCAGCTTCTAATGTGTGCCTAGTGAGGACTCGGACAGGAATGAATCTGTACAGAGGCAGTTACATAGAGTAAGGAACAAAGAATTTGTGGTGGGTCCATCATACAGACAAGGTGACAGAATACTGCAGTTGTTATTAAAAAAACAACAGTATATGTCATGCAAAAGTATTGTGAAGCTTCATTTCACCAGAGTTCTGCAATTCTGTATGAGTGTGCTGGGATAGTGGTTAAAGGAACTACAGCAACTGTAAATCTGAAAAGTTGCTCTTTTTTTTAAATCACAGAATCACATAATAACTGCTTTTTGTGTCAGGGAGGCTGAATGGTTTGCACTGCAGGGGGTACTACTATCATGTGGCAAATGGACTTTCATGTCAAACATAAGAGCTACTTTATTATTATAAGGTCAAATATAACATGGGGTTTACAAGAGGAAGAATGATCTTGAAGTTATTCTTTCTTTGGTGGTGTTGGGCTTTTGTTTGCTTTTTTAACTTTGCCACCTTGTGTTTTAAAAGCAGATGAGCACATGAATAGTTTGGTCTCTGTCAACCCTATTTACTGAAGAATGGGACCTTTCCTAAACCTGTGCTAGGAGGGTAGCTTGAATATTCCAGAGTTGCTTCTGTCAGCTCTCTTCCAATTTAAATGCTCAAGTGTGAACTAGAATAAGGAATATACAATATAAAATCTACATCACAGCTGAATGTTTCAGCTTCTTCTGATCCTGTTTCTAGAAAGCATTTTATGTTACGTGCTTTAACATTACAGTTGTGTGAAGTGTTGTTCTGAACAGAGATCTATTTTAAGAATAGATACGTAGTAAACGTTCTGCTTGGTGTGTATCTTCATCAGTATGTCATCTTGGCACACCACCATGGCTGTATACCTTCTGATGATCTGCAGTGCACAGAGAAGCTGTCAGCTCGTGGGATTGTCAGTTGCTATTTTGTTAGCTGTGTCATCAAAGACTCTAAATAAAGTGAAACAGACGTAATTCAGACCTTTTGAGATTTCTAACCAAATTGGAGGATATGGAATATCCTCAAAATCATGTCTTAGGAACTCCCAACAGTGTGCTAGTATAGAAAGCCCTGTCGTACCATAACCAGAACACAGCTGAGCAGTGTGCCAGGTTTTGTGACACTCTAGCAATGTGAGGTTTGTTCTTCTTGTTTCAATTTTTGAATGAGAATTTCTTGTCCAAAGAACTTTATCTGGCAATGATTCAAGCATGTTTGTCAAGAAGGAAAAGGGAATGATAACTCAATTTCAAGAAGAGCAGAATTGCTACTGGAGGACTTCTGTGGAACTAGCAGATGCAAATTTATGCCAGTAATTTGCAGTCAAAGGCAGAATTGAAATGCATGCAAGAATTACTCCTTGGTATAGTAATATGTTCTTGCCATCTCTCTTGTAAAATTACAGAACTATGTCCTGCAAGTTTACTGTTAGTTCAAGGTCAAGCTGAGAGGGTGTTTGCACATGTGGCACTGGCATGTGATATGAACAGGCATGGCTGGGTCTTGTGATAGTCTCTTAATTTTTTTCCAGTCTTTGTGCAATTATAAGGTATATTGGCAGAGCCAATTGCTTACTAGCTACCTGAATTAAGTTGGTGTTCTTTAATTTCAATTTGTGCCTTGTCCCTTCTCTCTTCACAGATGAGATCACTGCTAGTTTTCGTCGCTTTGGACCTTTGATTGTAGACTGGCCACACAAGGCAGAGAGCAAATCTTACTTTCCTCCTAAGGGTAAATACCTGATAACTAATAACAGATGAGCATTTTAGAATTTCTTTTTATAAGATTCCATTTTAGACAAGACTTTTGTGAAAATGACCCAATGTTTAAGGGGAAAAAAGGTTGAATCCTTAGGATTGTTATAAA
Organism: Apus apus; assembly: GCF_020740795.1. NCBI lineage: Eukaryota > Metazoa > Chordata > Aves > Apodiformes > Apodidae > Apus > Apus apus. The sequence goes on along the minus strand of NC_067294.1, from coordinate 9,834,141 downwards.
CTGAAGGAATTTAGTTGATGGCTTTGCAGTTATTCTGTACTAGAAGAATTCTTCCTTAGCTTCCTGTTTTTACTTTATTCCATATTTTTTTTAATTTTAGTAATATTTAGTCAAGACTAGTCCTCTTTAAAAGGACTAAATGCCCTCCACAGAAGCTAGGAAGGATTTGTACCTTCTGTTAACAACCATCCTGGCATGTTTGCCTTTGCAGCTGTGACTTTTGTTCAGTTCAAACTTCTTGTTAATTCTTTTCAAAGGAAATGGGGAGAGGGTATGCTCATCAAGCTCACTGCTTTCCTTCATGTCTCTGCAGAGCACTTGCAGGAGGCTGGGTTAGAAAATGAGTGAGAGCATCCTGAAGTTTGTCACTTACTGTGTGGTAGCATGATGACATGATGCCAAGCATAATGCTGGGTTAAATTATTCTTGCATAGGCAAAGAGACAAAGATGTGTGTGTGTTTTCCCTTGTAGGATATGCATTTTTGCTGTTCCAAGATGAAAGCTCTGTACAGGCACTGATTGATGCATGTATTGAAGAAGATGGAAAGCTCTATCTTTGTGTTTCCAGCCCCACTATCAAAGACAAACCGGTAGGTAGAATTGTCAGGGCCTGCACAATTCCTGTATGATAACCAGAAATAGTTCTCTTCAGACTTATTTTTTCTGTCTTCAGACTGTTAATGTTTAAACTTCTTTAAGATGTCAAATTAAGTTCTCAAAGAGAAGACCATCTTATTTATATTTAAACTAGGCATTTTTAGTCTAGTTATGATCAGTATTTTTGTTAGAAAAAGGTTTGCTAAATTTCACTGTTGCTGCTGTAGTAAATGTATTTCCAGAAAGGTATTTTATACTTCTTATTGAATAAAATGTAGAATTCATATTGTTTAAGTGTAACATTTTTTGACAGAGGAAAAAAACCCAACCAAAACATAATGAAGCATTGAGCTGTATTGATAGAAATGGTTTTGGGGCTGGTTCGAGTCTACTAATAGATGGAAAGACTTCTGCTATATTCCTGTACTTCAGATTTGGCCAGCTCTTGGCAAATACAAAGCAGCTACTTTTGCATAGTAAATAAACACATAACTTTGTGCTCTGGAGCCTGTTGCGCTGAGATAACGCTTGGCTAGAACAACACTAACAGCATAGATAGGTCTGCACCAGTGGGGTTTGTACAGCACATTTCAGTCATGATTAAGTAAATATGTAAGTAGAGGGTGAGGGGTTTTTTTGTTGTGTTGGTTTTTTTTTTCCCCCCAGAAATTTGAGTAACTAGGAAGTGGTGAAATTCAGTATGATCAAATGGTGTGTCGTAGCAGAGCTTACTGCTTTTTCATTTTGAGAAGTGGTTGCTGAACAAATAGCAAATGAGTTTAGAGCATAAAACATTTAAGAGGTTTTCTTCTTTGTAGGGTACTGCTTTAATTTATATTATTGAGATACTTTGAATTGTGAATGGTTAAAAAAAAAAGGCTTTTTGTCCATAGGTTCAGATCCGGCCTTGGAACCTTAGTGATAGTGATTTTGTTATGGATGGTTCACAGCCTCTTGACCCACGAAAAACCATTTTTGTTGGTGGTGTTCCTCGGCCTTTACGAGCAGGTACACTGCGTGTTCCGCAGCGCTGGGCATGTTGAGTATGCAGTCTGGTTTGGGGAGCAACGGGGGAAACCAGTTATGTCAGCAAGGGAAGTGTGAAGTGTTTCTGACACTTGTAGTGGGGGACACGAATGCAAGTGGACTGTTGCGTTTGCTGCCTTTAGAAAAACTTTGCAGGTCTCCACCCCTGTTTCACTTTCCTTTCTCATTTAGTGGAACTTGCGATGATAATGGATCGGCTGTACGGAGGGGTGTGCTATGCTGGAATTGACACAGACCCTGAGCTGAAGTACCCAAAAGGAGCTGGGCGGGTTGCATTTTCTAATCAACAGAGTTACATTGCTGCTATCAGTGCTCGCTTTGTTCAGCTGCAGCATGGAGAGATAGATAAACGGGTAAGGTCTTCAAGCATGTTCTATTTTTGTTCAGTGCTTTCTCTAGAAATGCTTTTCCATGTAAATGTGTGTCATCGTGAAGACTGTAAATGTTGTATCAGATTAATTGCATATTTAGGGCTAGGTTGTGCCACTTAGATACAACACAGAATAAAAATGAAAGAGTGGTAGAGAGCTGTTGCTTCTGGAACGTGGGAGGCAACTGTGAAGCAGACTTTCTCAAATTGCTTAGCATAATTGGAAGCATGTCAGCTGCCTTGCCCTTTTATAAGAATATTGCACTTGTCATATACTCCCACTGCAAGTATTTGCACTTAGTGTTTGTATAATGCCAGGGAGTAAGGTATCTGGTGCGGATGGAGCAGTTCTCAGTCCTGTTCTGCATCTTTTGAGAGAGTGAGCAGAATTGGGCCTTAGTGCACCACACTGTGTGCTGGGTGTTCCTGAAGACCATCATAGTAATCACTGTAAACTTGTCAGTGTGTATTGCAGCCACACAGTCATCTTCCTTACATAAAGGCCAGGTTTGGTTATTTTATTCCCTTATTATTGTAAATTAATGGATCTGCAGTTTGCTTGCATCTGCCCTCTGATCTATATAAAATGTGCCTTTGCCAGTAACCGTGATCTTCAGGTCACAGTTTTGAGAAACCTGGATCCTTTCATCTACTGTTCTGTCTAATTCATGGTTTGTCTCTGGAATTTTCTTACATGACTGTCATTATTGATCTTAATCTCATAATTACTACAGAGCAAAACCCCCAAGCTTGACTGATAAACTGCTTATCATTTCACTTCTGCTTTGGCAATAAAGCTTTGGTAGAAGAACAACAGTTTGACTGTGGGCCTGCGATATGGAGTGTCTTTGTTCTAATCTTGGCTCTGAAATAAGTTCTGTACGGCTTTGAACAAAAAATTTGGGCTGCCCTTGTGTAACTTCTGCTTGCATAAGCAGACACTTGGGTGAATAGGTTCACTGAAGCTGGTGGGACTACAAATTTAAGTAAGTACTTATGAACTCTAGCATAAAGATTTTGCAATTTATTTCCCCTTCCTTCTCCCCTCCCACTCCTTATTTCCCCATTTTTTGTGTAGTTGAGAAGAAATTGTGGGGAGATAAGTGCTCAGAGGATTCATTATAAGAGGGGCTGGGTGCATGAGAGCTACAAAAATGCAGCAGTGGAAATACTACTTTTATTAATAAGGTTTAATTGGGTTTTTTCCTAATGAAGGTTTTTTTGGTAAAAAAAGTAATAAAATTAGTAACAAGAAGAGATTTCCTATCAAATTGGACAAGGAGGTGCTGTGGCCTGCAGCACCCACCACTGCAAAGCTTCTGATGAGTGCTGCCACCCTAAGCCCACCTGATGAAGTTGCTGTGATTTGAGCTGTTTCTCTGTAGTTGGGAAACCTCAATATCCCCAGCACAAGTAGCAACTGCAGGCCAGGCCATCCATGTGCACTTCAACACACGCTGAATAAATGGGCTGAGGACTCTGACTACTGTCTGTCGGTTGCAAACTTGCACAAAAACCAGTGCTTGCCAAAGCAAGCAGAGGTGTAATCACCTGTGCTGTAGTCTGGCCTCTGAGTGTGTCTGAGAAGACATAAAAAAGAGCAGGGGAATTGCTATGTTAAGGAGGACTGTGTAGCTTATTTTTAGGTTGTCCTCTTAGCACTTGTAGAAGACAACACTCCTCAATAAACACCCAGCCTTAAACTTCATACCGAATTCAGTGATGAAGGTAGAATATAGTGTTAGGAGTATTTGTCTGCCTTTGCTCTCTTACACATTCATTCTTCTGAGTTGGCATGGAGGGGTGTTTGGGAAGCGCAACTCTAGCAGTGCAAGAGGAGAAAAACAGAAGTTAACAAAAACCAAACCTCTCTACTGTCTCCAAGTAGTTTATATGTACTCTAAGCACAAATGACATTAGACTGCTTCAGTGCCCTATCTGGACTGTGATAAAATTGGGTAAGTTTAAAAACTCAGGAACTTGTGACTGTCATTTGAATGAGCTGTGATACCTCTGAGCCTTGTAAGATACAGAAAGGACCATCCCTAAGCTTGATGCAGAGATAGCAGGTTAACAGTAGAAGCACCCGTTGCAGTCTGGGTATTTGGAAGTGTTTGTGAAAACATCCAATTAAATGAGCTTCACAGAAGGCTCTCAAGCATTTCTAGAACAGGAACTTGCACCTGTACTTCTTTAATGTGAAGTTTTGTGTTGAGCTTCTGATATGTCACATCATACTTTGACAGTTCTGTGGAGCAAAGGAATGGACGTTATGACTGGTTTCGAGGTGAATCTGAACCTTCAGGGGATGGCAGTGCTGCAGTTGTCATTTAAATATTTAGGCATGTTTAAATGAACTGTGCTGTAGCCAACATGGATGTTGCTAGCAGCAAGCTTTGCTCTGCTGTCACAAAGTGCTCTGGAGTGCTGTGAGCAGGGCTTTGTAGCCCACAATACAGCAGCTTTGGTTTGGGTATGCAAATGCCTAGATTAAAAACTAGTAGTTGCAGTGTGGATGTATCCTTGGAGCACCAGCTGGTATGTTCCTATGAGTCATTATCAGTTAAGAACTTGAAGAAATTTTTCTCCTTTCTCTCTGCTGTGCAGAATTACTGCTCATCATCTGACCCTTTAAGCCAGCAGCGTAGGTGGCCATCAGTCCCCTTTTAAGCTTCTCATTTGATTCCAAAAAGATTAGGTGTGTTTCCTTTTACTGAGAGGACTAAGCCAGAGGAACAGAAAAGCAGAAATGTGCTTTTACTGAAGATAATAAATGAAAATTTTTAAGGATGGAAATTCAGATGTTGACATTTGCAGACCGTGTGCATATTAATCTGTAGTTGGTGTTGTGAAAACATTTTCCATTCCTGCCTGAAAAGTTTGGAGCTTAATTGTGCATTACTGTACTTAAAAAGAAACCCCCGGAATTCTCCACAGTTTTGATGTGAATTTGTGTATCAGTTCTGTAGCAATGGGTCAACTGGTCCTTTCTGTAAATCAGTGCTGTGTGATACTGTTGGGCAGCATTGGGTTTTGGGTCTTTTCTAAGGATGGAGGAGGAGAGTGGGAGCAGGATTGTTCTCAAATTAACTGCCTATAGTTTTGGGTGTTTAATGGCTATGATCAAGTGCAATGAGGGGAAAAATCCCTGAATGTAGTGTTCTCTGTGACAGAACTGTGATCTCAATCCTGCTAGAACACAGGTAGCAGTAAATAGTGTGGGACTGTCATTATTGACATTGTTATTAAGAACTGTAAACTTTCTTCTCCTTTTCTGAATACAGGTGGAAGTTAAGCCATATGTCTTGGATGATCAGCTTTGTGATGAATGTCAAGGGGCCCGTTGTGGTGGAAAATTTGCTCCATTTTTCTGTGCTAATGTTACCTGTCTGCAGTATTACTGTGAATATTGCTGGGCTGCTATCCATTCACGCGCTGGCAGGGAGTTCCACAAGCCCCTGGTGAAGGAGGGAGGAGATCGCCCGAGACATATTTCATTCCGCTGGAACTAAAAGATCACTGCAGTGCTCATATGCAGGCTCAAATTAAGTGCACTCTTCTGTTATCCTGATTGTCCCCACCCCACCCTACCCTTTCTCTTATTCAAGATAGCATGTCCTTTTGTAGTAGTCTGTAATTTAACGATAGTATAATGAAAGAATGACCTATAATATGGGTATTTTGTAGAATCTTGTCATTGAAAACTGTATTGGGAACTCCTTTTCGTATCGATAACATGTTGCAAGTGAGTTACATTCTCTTGTCTTTACTACAGAGAGAACACTTAATTTCATGCAACATTTTCTTAGAGGAGAGAAAAATATTAAGAAAAGAGAATTGAAACAATAGAGTATTTTGGGTTTTTTAATTAAATTATTGTTAATAAAGAACATAAGGATACTTTTATTAAAATAACTGTGTAACAATAACACTATCAGTCTGTTCTGACACTTTTCCCCCAGGGAAGCCTGTTTTTGCCTCTCTTTTTGTTTTGACTTTGGATTTTTCCAGCAACAGATGAAGTTAGCATTTACCTACCAACAGGAAAGAGCATGTTTAAAGCAACATAAATGCATGAGCAAAGTTAAAGCAGCATTATAATAATGATCCTTTAAAAAAAATCCGTTAAGGGTTTTGAGGCTGAAAATTTAGCTCAGTATGTGACCATGCCTCTGACTACCACCCACATCCAAATTACTGATCAGATAGGCAGAGCTTACTATATTTTCATCAAAATTATTACATTTTAAGAATTGCTGAATGTAAAAGACGAGTAAAGTTACTACTGAGGGGGGAATGCACTTTTTTTTCTTTAAGAGAACTCATTTGTCTGGTTACAGCCCTAGAAATCCTACCAAAGCTAGAGTAATGACAACTAGTTAACTGGCATTTCCTCTCCTGAAGGATAAATATATAGATTTTATTTTTGATGGCTATATATAACTCTATATCCTAATATACTAACATTCATCAGGGGCCAGCCTTTGCTCTCCATTTTGACATGAAAAAGTAGAAAACCTAAAGATACCTCAAGGATATCACTGATTTTTACTGAAGTTTTGATATTCCATTGTGTCACACAAACTAAAATTGGCTGCTTATTCGTTTCCCATCTCTGATGTAAAGTTAGTTTTAAATGCCCTCTAACTTAGTTGTAACAGAAGGCATGAACCTTAGTAGTTTCCACGTCTTGTTTTGCACTATTTATGGAATTTGTGCATGAAATGGTGCAAGTGTGCATATGCCTTTCTTACTCTTCCTGTAGAAAGAATCCCAAGTAAAATTCCACCTCTTCAGAACTTCACATGGGGAAGTAAACACAGGTATTTGAAGTGCCAACATTGCTAAGTTAATGCCTTCTTTATTATAAATAAGTTCTACCTTGAGAAGCATTAACACAGTACATGTTAATTGAATGACAGAGTGGGTGCAGGGGTTTAGTTTGAAATAGTTGAATGAAGGAGTAGTTCTGAAAATTATTTTTATTACTTTTGAACTAAGGCCCTGGCCATCTTCTCAACTGATTATTTAGCAGTGTTCAAACAAACAAATGTAGCGGCAATCTTCTGAAGTGCCCGAGGGGCATGGTACCATCCTAGATTCTCTCAAACCAAAGACTTGCCTCAGCACTGCTTGGAAAACATCCCCTCTGTTCAAAGCCTTTTTTGGCCCCCCCTCGTCCCTTCCCCTAGCCCAGATTATCTTTATGAGAAGCAGTTTTTATTTTCAATACAGGCTTTAATGAATTATACCTTACCAAGTTCCAAAGGTCAAAATGGAGACATTTGCTGTCTACTAGTCAAGTATAGAAAGGGAGCTGCTTTTAATGAAATCCCTGAAAATATTGACAACAGTAATGCAAATGCAGAGTGCTCTTGTGTAGATTGTCAGGGACTTTTTTTTCTCTGAAGTACATACTTATAGTTAGAATGTTCTTTTAATTTTTTTAATGCTTGTAGGTGGCTTGGGGTGTGCTATTGTGCCGATCCTACCCAGTGAACAGGTGAGATGGGTTACCATTACAAGAAATAACACTGTTTGAGAACTAGCTTTGAATAATAATTTTCCCTTTGTACATGACCTGCTGAATTTCGGTACAGTGTTTTTGTAGCTAACTTATTTTGTCATGCACATAATGTATATTTGTTATGCACTACTTTTGTATATCTTGTTTTTCCAACAGTGAGCATTTTTAGGCACACTTTTCACTGACGGGATATCTCTTTATGCAATACCTCAATTTTTCATATTGCAAAGAGTAGCTTTTTGTACTTTTATTACTGAGAGATCTTCATATACTTCATTTTTTAATATAAATAATTTTAATAAATTTTATTTTCTTATATTCTGCTTTTTATACATTTCAGTGCTCTGCATACATTTTGAATTATGGATGTTGTGCACTGGCAATGCTATTTTAGAATCTGCAGAGAAAAGAAAGCATGTTGCTTAAACATCTTAGCCCAGCACCAGGTATTTGGTGTACATATAATTTAAGAAATAGTATATGTAAAGTTGAGAATTAAAGAAGAAAAGCATGAAAATGACAAATGACACTGTCTTTAGACCCATGAAATTTAAATGCATAAATATAGTGTAGAAATTTAAAAGTAAAGAAACATCAAAATTGTCTACAGCTTCTTACTGAGTTTTTAAAAATGATACACAAATGCAGACGTTTTTGGTGAATGTTTAGCCATTTTTAATATTAATACAAATTGATGTTAGGTGTTTGATGCAGAAATGTGTCTGCTCTTTTAAATTATATTTAAAGAATAAAAGAGAGCCTGCTAGGTGGCAGGCATGTAATGTTAGTATGCATGACTAATGTAAGAAATTGTTATTCTACTAATACTCACTTGTGATTGTGTGACAAGCGTGTTTACAGATTCTTTGGTTACACTTCGATTTACAGGGCATAAACAATTATATACATTACTCTGTACTTAAATAGTGATGACATGTCTTTCTGATTACATGGGATTTGTAGCTGGGGTTACCATGTAGCTCCAAATGTAATTAACATGTAATTGGGTTACCAGTCTTAGGGTATCACTTCGATTCGCAAAGGGGTTAATGAGCATGTAGATTGATCACACTAGCATGGCACTGGCCATGTATTTACAATGTAGTTACAGAGTAATTACATGGTTATTTTTGCAATGTAAAATAAAGTGTTTCTGATTATTTTATATGTAAAGGAACCCCACTGCCCCGTGCTTTTTGGTATAGTATCTACTTCTCCATACACAGACCTCTGCAGAATGCAAATTTAAAACTTGCAGTGAATGACTTTAGTGTTTTATAAGGATGCTGTTGGAAAGACTTGATAATTCACCCCTTTTGTTTTTGAAGAGTAAAACCTTCTGTTAAAAGGTAATTTAAAACTTGAATGTGATGAATTGTGGCAAGTTAACTTCAAGTTATGTGCAATACCTATTTCAGACTTCTGGAAGATCTTTGCAGTGTAATTCTTTGTTTTTAATTGCAGACATTTAAAAATGTCATTTTCTACTGTTCTAGTAAATCCTCTTTCTTGCTGGTGTTTCTAAAGAAAAGAATCAGAAATCAATCTTTCTACTAATGTAAATTTGAGATTATTTTTAAAAAAATGGAATAAAAGGTTTTGGTCATTTGCTTTATTTTATTATCTTATTTTAAAGCTACTGTGATAGCATTGTAAGAATTGGGACAATATTGTATTCAACTGTTTTATTTTTTATATTTTTAAATTTTAAAGTATAATTAGTTTTTATAATTTTCATCAGATTTTTTGTTATATTTTTTGGAAGTGAAACTTTTAGCAAGTGGGTGTCTAGTTTTTACTAATCCCTAATATGTTTTCCCCCCAATGTATTGCTCATATTATCAGAAGGAAAAGTTATTTAAGTATGTCAGTTAATTGTACTACTTGGCTGAATTTCCATATAGTTTTTACTGTGTATGGGGAGGTTGTAGTATTTATTATAGCATTTTAAATAAGGGTAATTCATTTTTTATTAAAGTCATTTTCACGTTTAAGTTCATATTTTTGTATGTTCTACTCTAAGTTATATAACACAAGTTACTTTTTTTAAAGAGTTCATTTGTTGAAGTGCTAGTGAAAATTAATGTTATTAAATAGTTTGCAAATGACTATTTATACCAGTATGCATATAATTTTTAAATATTTGTAATGTGAGATGTTGAATGAATAAAACTTTTAACTCAGTGTTTCTTCTTAAACTTTTTTATTTTACCCTTCCTATAGAAACATGTTCCTCTGTGGCTGAAGGTTGCAGGGCTCCGGGAGTTTTTTGACGAAGTGTACAGCACATGTCTGGCTGTAGGATGTGTGAAGTGCTTTAGACTAGGTTCTGCAGTCCTGTTCTGGTCAAAACCTGGAGCATGGTTGTGTAGGGGGTGTGTGAGGGAGGGTATCACCACTTGGGAGATGGTGACTACACTGAGCAGTGCATTGAATGGGGTGATGTCTAGAGGGCTGTAGAACTGCTCTCTCTTGAATCAGGCTGGAAAAACAACCCTTTTCACTGCTTGTGTCCAGATGTCTAATTACTTAATTTTGTGAATTTGGTGCTTGTTGAGTATCTATTAGAAATAGTCTGTAACTTTGGAAAAGCCTTTCAGCAGGTTCAAGCACTGGCACCTCTGGTTTTGTGCAGCCTCATGCCTATCAACCTAGCCAAAGAATTGTGGTTGGATCTTTTGTTTCTACCCAGTGTTCTCTGCAGCTAATCCATAGGGATGAAGACAGATGAAAACCTCTGAACAGCTACGAAATCAAGCTTACTGGGCAGGTGACATGTTCAGTGAGAAGAATACCACTGAGGCACGTGTAATGCATCGTGTAAGTCAGATGCAGCTGGGACAAAAGGGTAACCAGATTTTGGCCAGAGTTAAAGCCAAGCAAGGCATGGACAGGCAAGGATTCTTTTTAAATTGTCCCATGGTTGTGATCTGATGCTAAGAGAAGGAAAATGTCAAGCATTTCAAAGAGCTTGTTAGTGGCGCCCTTTATTTTAAAATAACTAAAATTAAAATGTCTAAAAAGTCTTGTGAAGTGCTACAGCTTGCATGTATCTGCCTTTCTATGGGCTGTTCAACAGGAACTGTGCTTGAAGGGTGCAGAGTTTTGCATCCTCAGTAGCTGGGAACTCCACAGACTGTTGGTTTTCTTACTTTGATACCAGCAGCTAAACTTCAATGAAAGATAATTCTGATTAGTCTGGAAGTAGCTCTGCTGAGTGGAACCATGAGTTGGAATCTGCACGTGTACCTTGTGAGAAAAATCTGCTGCCCAAAACACAGAGCTGTGGTAGGGATCAAACGGTGCTCACTGCACTGACCAACACTTTGCTTTTGGTATCTGAGCCACTAATCTCTTGTGCCATCTTCTGAGGAGGGTGTTGTAAATGTTAAGTAGATGTGTTCAGGATCATTCTTTTCTGTGGGTGCTTCAGGAAATGCAGATCTCATGGAATTGAGCTATAATGGGATTAGTTCTGCAAGATGCTAATCGATTCCCACGGGCTTCAGATGATGCAAGCTTGGAAGCCAATGCCTTTAGAAGCTAGTTTTTAATAAGAATGAAAAGTTTCACTGGTGACTCCATGTGTTTACTTCCGCTTCCTTAAAAAAGATACTTAGAAATGCTGTTATGCTTTAGATAAAAAATACAGAGGCTAGAGATGTGTTGCGTGCCCAGTGAATAATGAATTTTTCAGTCCTGCATTTTGTGCCAGCCAAACAGCACCAGACATTATGGACCAGTTTTTAGCGTGTGACTTGGCCGGTAGTGGAAGCATTATCTCTGTTGTCTGCACTGCTATTGTTAGGGAACAGCCATAGTTCAGCCTCTCCCACTGATAACAATTCTTGACATTGTTTTCAAGTGCAAATGGTCTTTCAGAAAGCATGTACTTATCAGTGGTTTATCTGATAATGTTTTTTAACGAGTATGATAGACTTGAAATTTGGTCTTGGAATACGGGGGGGTTTAAGTCTTTTGATGCCACAAGTGGTGGAATTAGCAATATCTTTGAGAAACAAGACAATCCATGTCTGATTTCAAGTCAAAATGCTATCAACTTAGAGGTGTTTATCAGGATATGGCATCTGATTTACAGTTGGGTATTTGTATATTTTTTCTAAAATTTTCTATATGAAGATTGGAAAATACTTTGTTGAAATGTATAATAGATGAAATTTTATTATATAGGCAGAGGCTAAAAAATTCAACTGAATTCAGTGAAATGCCAGAAGTCTGGAGCATTCAAAATTAAAATGAATCACTCTTGGTTGTAATGACCTTGGCTAATTCTGAATTGCAGAGAAGTAACTTTCTAGGAAAGATGATATAAAAAAATCCCTTTTTGGTTTCAGTTTGTCCTGAAACTATAAATAAATGGTACAGGCAGACTCCAGAAATGGAGGTATGTCTCCTGGGTGGAATTTCAGAATTTCCGCAGTCCATGAATCTCAACTTTCAGCCCAAACTCCTCGTCAAGCACAGCCACCAGCTTTCTCATGGGTGCTTCTTTCACTAAATGAACTGCTCCATTCCACCTCAGTGAAGAAACTCTCTTTGGGTAGAGATAGATGTAATCATCTAGTATAGATTTAAAGACTATGCTATCTTTTAAAGAGGGTGTTTTAGCTATCAAGTTGTCTGTCCTGATGTCCAGCTGCTGTTTTTTCAGTGCTACGAAAACCTGCTCAGCCACAGTCTGAAGTGCACATTGCTTGCCTACAGGAAATATAGGACAAACAGCCTCAGAAAGGATAGATGAGGAAAAAACACATTTTTTTCCTCTGTGTAAAATAAGCTGATTCAGTCTGTCAGTATGAAAAACAGCCTCTGGGATAAGAATATACTTGCAGCTGTCTTTGCAGGCATTGAAATTGAAGGGGGCAGGGGGGCTGGGTTGGTGCTCTAAATACATTACTGAACTCTTTGTATAAGATGAGGAAAAAAGTTTCTGAAACTTGACGCTCTGATGAATGCAATCAGATATCACCTGTTTTCATGACACATGAACTAGAATTTGCTGACTTGTTGTAGGGCTTGTCAGAGAGACAATTTGATACTACATGTTAATTTATTTGAATGTATTAATCACTGAGGAAAGCCCCCTCAAGTTACCTTGTTTGTGGAGCTTGGGAGACTTTGGTGCAGTACTATTCTGTTAAGGTTCCTTCACATAATGTTCTAGTTAGAAGCTCTCAGTCCTCTTTGTATATATAAAATATGTAAGGTTTGTGTTTGATTGTGTTTTTCTTTCTGAAATTTAATTTTGCTGAGATTATATCCTCTGAACACAACGCAGGGAAAGGGTAACTGTGACGATACATTTTTGGTTTTGCATTAAGCTTAGAGTTTAAAATGGACTTAGCTTTATTGCTCTCCGCTATGTGGCATTTTTTATTCCAAAACTGGATGGCAGGGTGACTTGCTGTGCTTTTCATGTGAATGAAGAACATTGATTTTACTTAAATGGTAGCCTGATAGTGTAGATGCTGCTAACACATGTGTGCCTTAGTAGCTCTTAACACAGTTTTGTAAACTGTGGAAGGAAAACAACTCACACACAGAGCAATTAATTTTTTTTAAAAAAAGTCTCCACTAACCTTCTGCAAGCCGAATGTTTGAGAAGATGTTTGCTCAATCTATATCACCATCTCACACTGCTGCTGACTCATGAACCAGGACCAGTTTGCTCAGTGCTTGTTTATGCCTTGCTGTGCATGTGCAAGCAGCGAGTTGTCCATTTAGCAAAGTGTCATTTTTCAAGACAGTGCTTGTTGCTGGGAGCACATGCCCAGCACTGATTTGTGTATGGGGTTTATTCACGCTAAGTGTTTTTGAATTTTCTTTCAGTCAGTTGGATGTGATTTTATATTTTTTTTTTTTTAGGTTTTTGAGGAATATTCTCATTGTAAGCAGCAGGCAGTAGCTCCCAGCTTTGCTTCAGCAGGCCAGCTGTTCACAGGCAGATGTTGCCCTGTACACACTGGCAGAAGCAACTCAGCTCTTCAGTCAGTGGCAAGAAAATTTGCTTAAGGGTTGCATTTATGGGGGGGGATGTCTTAGGAGAATGTGGTGGCAGAACAAAGCAGTGACTGCTTCAATTTTCTCTGCAGAGCTAGCAATCTTTGGAGACAGAAGCCCTGCTCTGTTCCTTTTCTGGCAGCATCCTTATGTTTCTGGGGGCAGGGAGGGAGGGAATGTTCAGCATCTGGAGCAGTTCAGGGAAGACCCTAGTACCATTTCCAAGTGGACTTACTGCTGAGGAATGAGTATGTTCCGTGGTATTTACTCTGTAGATAAAAAGGGCTGTCTCATAAATGCAGACAGATGTATTGGTGATCACTGTAGCCTGCAGGCACACTTTGGCCTGAGATGATGGTAGATTTCAGAAGACAGGCTAAGAAAACGTGAGCTTTCTGTGCCTTGGACAGATGGTCTTGGAAGACCTACATTACTGCTGAATCTGAGGATGACTTTGTGATTTTTGCTTTTTATATCCTGCACTGAAACCATGTTCTTCCAGGATGTGAGAAAACAGTATCTGGACATTTGTTGCAAGGAGGACTAAACTTCCCTATCTGTGTTCACGTAAGATCTAACTGCTCGTTTCCCAGAATAGCAATAGTAACATTTACTGCAACCTGAAATTTGAAAGAGCGGAGGTAAAGTTTTACTGTCTCTGATTAGGAAACAAAGGATATCATCATTAAATAACAGGAACTTGCACATTTGTGTGGAAAATGAAACCAGAGAAACCGAAGTCCTTGCCTGCCTTTCGCTGTATCTACTTGGCTACAAGTGGAAACAAGGCTGTTTAATTCTGGTGTTATTTTTCAGCAACCGTTTTGGCTATTTGAGTTCCCCCCATAGTTTTACTTCAGATTGGCAATCCCTATTTAAATACTGTAACACAAATTTCTCCTTGGCCAAGGGTTTTCAGTCTCACTGATCCGGGTTTTGTTTATAAAATCTATGGATCTTCTCGGTGAGTTGAACATCTCTCAAGGGCAGGCTCAGGCGTTTATGTAACAAACTTAGTTTATAGTCTGCTAAATATTTTTATGTGCAGCATGGAGAAATGGGAAAATATGCCTCTCCTTATGACTGGTGTGGATGAAATGATTCCCATGTGTATGGTTTGTAAAGCAAGCTGAGATATGCAGGTTCATTAATATGAAATGCAGGTGTGTTAAAATGGCAGCTGGCCATTTTTATCTCTCTGCCTCACTGTGTTGTTGCTTACATAATTAACTGTGAGATCCATTGTAAATTACGAAATGTTACAAGGAAGCAAAAACTAAAGGCATAATGCATTGCTTCAGTTTACCAGAAGTGGTGAATTTTGTTTTTTATAATGATTCCTAGTTATACTAATAAATGGTCCCTAGTGTATTCTGTAAAGTAGCCACATTCTAATAAAATACTTCACTCCAATGACTCTTATTAAATATTCTGTGAAAACAAAGGAGATACAGTAATTGTTTGTGGTACTGCTGAAGGTATAATTAACAAGGTTTGACTGTAGCTGCTGTCAGAATTAACATACTTTCCATGGAAAAATCCCTGCTAGCAGTGTTAAGATTCATATTTTGGATGTATTCACAATTTGCAGTTTATCAAAGTAATGTAATACTTAATAAGCAATCTGCCTTGCCTGAATGATGTTGAATCATGTGAGTACTTTATTTAATTCCATTTCAAAGAAGCCTTATAGAAAAACAAATCCCCAACAGCAGAAGGAGTTTGCTTTTTTGCAGGGAATCACTAGGCAAACACTTGATGTATATGCAGCAATGTCCCACTGGCTCCTTTCTTCCTCCTCCTTGGCATAAGCTGCAGGCTTTCTACCACCAAAAACTACCTTATTTTAAAATAATATTCAAGGTCAATAGATGATGATGCATACTTGGCCAAAGTAAATTTGAAGCAATAGAATTCAGGAAACAATGCAAGTTCTGAGCTGGAAAAGCTGACATTTTAATACAAAACAAATGGCATGATGAGGTGGTGCAGGCTGAAAGCTAGAATCTGGTCTATTTTTAACTAGACAGTTGAAGATGCAGTGAAAATTGAGATATTTTTTTGCAAGTGACAAATACAGAGAGAGTGGCTAGCAGGTAGTTGGTTTACACATGTGGAAAGGAGGAAGGAGAACAGTGTACAGCTAGAATAGCTGAATTTTCCAGTTCTGTTGATTGCTCAGAGATTTTAGGTGGCATTGATTTTTTTGCCAGTAGCAATAGATCCTGAAAAGGGATCTGAGCTGAATTTGCCTTTGAAAACTAAGTCCTAGCAATGTGCTATTGGGAAATGTGGAGAGAGTGTGCCACGCTAGGCACATGAATATGAGTAGGGTGGAGGCATATTCCAGAAATCCAGATGTTGTGATACCAACTGACTTGGCCGCCCTGATGGGGCCGTAGGAAGGAAGCAGCCTGCCAGTTGGCAAAGGGAGCTCCTGCCCAGGAAGATCCAGCAGCAAGTGCTTGCGTGCAGGGTGAAGGCACCCATGAGATGAACATGGGTGCTCTTCAGGTTTGTGTGTGTTCAGGGTTATTTTGTGGTTTGGGCTGAGTCTTATGTATTTCAGCCAAAGAGGTGCTTTCTTTACCAGGGCTTTGTGCTTAGTGGACATGACAAAGTTTGTACTCCAGGATTAGTTTTTAAGGAAAGCCGTCCAGCTGCCTCTCTCTGTGCTTATTATCCCCAAATTGAACTTGCTGACTGCTGCCTTGCCAGGCCAACTTGTTAGCTGAGGTCTTCGCAGAGGAGGAGGGAGTCCCTGGTGTTTGGGGGTTTTTTGACTCCAGGCTACTGGCACTGTGGCTGTCTTGTGTCTGTGACCTGCTGTTCAGCCTGTACGCTTTGGACCCTGCAGTAGATGCCCTTTTATCATGGGGAAATAACAAATGACTCTGGCAAACTAAGCCTCTGAAATTTTTCTTCTTCTTCAACTGCATACACGGAATGCCTGTTTCTGACGGTGCACAGAATACCTGGAAATCCCGGGATACTTGGCAGAAGGGTGCTGTGGTTTTGCTCCCTGCCCGGAGCACCTGGTGGCGGGGAGCGGGGCTGGTTCGGTAGGTGAGGCTGCCACCTGGTGGCGCCCGCCGGCACCGCACCCTGCCCGCCCGCGGGGCGCGGTGGCAGCAGCCGAGGGGACCTTCGGGGACTCCCCGCCTCCTCCGAGGCTGGGGACAGGCTCCAGTTTGCTTCGTGGCCTTTTCAGACCCGTTTGCAAAGGCGAGAAAGCGTCAGCGCCGCTCGTGTTACTGGAGCTGCTGCAACGGTTTTTAAAAGCCTTTCCTGTAGGATTTATTCTTCCTAAGGCAGCCAAGTGTGCTGAAACTCTGGGAATGCAGAGCAGTTATTCCAGTGCCAAAGCAAAAAAAAAAAAAAAAAAAGAAAAATCAATGGGACTTGTGCTCTTAAGTAATTTGAGAAATCTCCCTTGCCAGCAGCCATATCTCACAAGCCTGCTGCTGCAGCGGGGCATGTCTCTGTAGAGCCCCTTCCTGGGAAGGTCTCCTGGCTGCGATGGGCGTCCTCGCGGCACCACACCGTGTGCACGGACCCCTGCTTGAGGGATAAAATGACAGCAGGTGTTTAATGTTTCATAAATGTTGTTCACTCGGTGGCTGGAGCCAGTCACACGTGCAGTAGCAGGGAAGCCCTCTGGAGTACACTGGTGTGAAAATTCATGCAGTCAGTGCAGGAGCTGCACCAAAGGGATGCCGCTCCTTCCTCATCTGTAGCTCGCAGCAGAGACAGATGATACATCACAGCCCTCAGACTGGAGTCGCACAGATCAATTTATCAATAACTTGCTTGAAATACAGAAATGTGTGACGTCAGGTAGCATAATTTGGGCTAAACCCCAACTAATCTGGCCAAAAGCAAGCTGGTGGAGCAGGTTACTGCTGGGTGTGTCTGTGAGAGAGACGGGCATGGCAGAGGGGCCTGCTCGTGTTAGCACCGAGCTGGTTGTTCAGCTTCCTGCTCAGGAAGCAGTAATTTCTCCCCTTTTCGGTGTCCAGCCAGGGCACTGAAATGGGACGGCAGCGCTCAGGTGGGACCAGGCAGCAGGGGGGCTCTGCAGGTCCCCCCACGTCATGCCTGCCTGAAGGACGGGGCGGCCGGGGCTGCGCTCCCCGCTCTCCTCAGCGCCCGGGCCTGGCGGGGCCGCGCCGCCATCATGCCCTGCTGGGGATGGCGCCAGCCCGCAGCCAGGGGGGCCCGGGCCTGCAGCTGGTTTATGTCAACAGCTTCGGCTCCCACCGCTGCGGCTCCGTCATCCGCTACAGCAGGGCTGGTCGGCAGGCTGGGGCGGGCTGGGATGGGTCCCCTCCTTCCCAGCCAAGCCACGCGGGGGAGGTCGGGGGGCTGAGGGCTGCCCTGGTCCCTGGGGACGAGGCTGACCCTGGGCTGCCCGGCGCTGGCGGCAGGGCTGAGGCTGTCAGCCACCGTCGTGGTAAGTGTTGTCGAGCCCTGGGGACCTCTGAGTGCTGGGGCATGGGGAAGCGCAGGGCCGAGGCCCCACCGTGTCTTCCTCTTCAGGAAGAGGCGGGAAACTGTTTCCCTGTGCTGTGTTGTTTCTGCTGTCCCAGCAGGGTCTTCCCTCTCGATCAGCCTGGGCACACCGAGGGCTGCGCACACGCAGCACAGCTTTTTTTGTTAATGGGGCCCAGTGCAGTCGAACTGGGTATTTGGGCAGGAGGTGGAACGCAGTGTTAAACTTACATTAGTGAAAAATATCTTTACCCCGACTCCTTACACTGTTGAGCTACAGTGTCTCCAGCCCGTAAGGTGAGGTGGCTGTCTGCAGAGCAGCCTTCCCTGTCCCTTCCTGGAATAGCGGTAAGATCAAAAATAAGCTATGTCTAGCAAGGACTGCTGTGTTACACACCAAACTTCTTGGTCTTTCCTGCCTTTTCTTGGGAGATTTCTGCCTAACCAGAGAGCCACCACACTGCTGGCTCCCTCACTGCTGTGGCAGCCCAAGGATGTTTCTTAATTTTCTTTCTTTGTGGCTGGGACTAAAGAAAGTTGGGGTGGGTGTGGGTGCCTTTTTTTTCTTTTTTTAATGTATAAAAGCAAACCAGAAAAGATTAGGCAGCTTTTCATTGTTTGTGATCTATTATGAAATACAGCTCTGCTGCACAAGATGAAATTGAGTGAAAATAGAAAACATGATCTGGCTTCTGGAGAAGAAGCTGGGTGTGAGCTGGCAATGATGGGTGACATTGATAGGGTGGTCCTGATTTTTACTGACTTGTTGCTCTTGAGATGTTTCATATTCTGCTATTTTTTAATGCTTCCTAAAAGCCATTTTTATAAAGATGACAAAGTGAAATGTTACATTAGTCTGTAATCAAAGCAGCAGTTCTGTTAGGTTTTTATCTAATTGATGCCAACCTGCCACCCTTGCTCCTGTGATGTGCTGCCTTGGGTATCTGGTGGTGGGGCTGTGGTGGCCTGGTTTGCCTGAAGCCCCTGTGTTACACAGAAGCCTGTTGTCTTCGTTTTGGTTGTTGTACAGCTTTGAAATGTTTTGTGATGTGAGAGAGATATCAACCTGCCCCATGGTTATAATGGAGAAAATAAGCAAGCTGGTAGCACAATGTGAGAAGATATTCTGTAACCTGCTAGGACCAGAAATAAGTATCCCTCTGGAAGATGAGGTATATTACAACTTCCTCAGATATATACTGAAATGCATGGAATATGCTCTCTGAACTCTCTTCCTAGGTCACCTGCGAGAGGATAAGCCTGACACCTTTGACTTTCCCTTCCCTTCAAGAAATGTTGATAAAGTAATTAAACGAAAGAAACAAAAGGTATATAATGTGGGAGCTGAATTAGCTGCCTTTGCATTTGAGAAAATTGCTTTTTGCTTGTTCTGTATGTCTATGTGAGAGCATGAGGGAGATTAAAAGATCTAATTGGTAGCCTATTACTGAAAACCTTACTTACAGACAAGAAAAATGGTATTATTTTCCCTCTCTGGAGGCTTTAAAATTCTGGCTCTCATTCAATAAAGCACTTAAGTTTGTGTGTACCTTGAAAAATGAGAGTGTGCTATTGACTTAAAGCCTCTACTGAAATGCTTTGCTGGACTGGGGCCAGGGAGCTGCACACCTTGCGGGGTGAAACCTGGCAAGGAAAAGCTCTGCAGCTCCTCTCCCTCAGATGTTTTAAGCAAAGAAATCCCACTGGTTACAAATGAGCAAAGGCAAGAATCAGAGGCATTAACACCGTACTAGTAGTGATGTGAAATTGCTTTCTGTTTCACAAATGTGTATCTGTTCCTGTTCAGTAGTTCAACAAATGCTTGAAATTTTAAAAGGCACATTTATTAAAACAGTAGCTCATTATGAGGTTTTGTAATGTGTGAAGTACAAGTAATCAGCTAGACTATAATATAGTAACGTCACAGATACTTGATTTAAAACCAGCAAAATACTACTGACTTCAGAGGAATAGCTAATAACATACTATAATATCATTCTTCTAGTACATTAAATAGTCTTCAAAAAGAATGAGGAATATGTATTATGCTTTAGCCATAAACATCCATGAGAAAGGAATTATCTTTAGATTTAAGCTAGTTTCACGGATGGGGTCCAGCAGAAGTCATAACGTTAGCGTGTTAACAGCCATTTGTATTTGTAAGGCTGCCTCTCTGAATGCCTTTGTCAACAGCTCCAATTTGAGATTTTCAATGTACAAGTTTGAAATGTGCTCACGATAGCTGGAGTTTTATGCCTTTAAAATAAAGGTCATCAACATCTATAAACCAGACTCCTATGGATTTGAGATGAAAAAGGCAAGGACGTTGCTCTGCTGGAATCTGAGCATGTGGGGGGGGTCTTCATTAAGCTGCTGCTGTTTGGAGATTAGATGAGAAAGATTTTACTCCTGGGATTTTACTCCTGGAAAAATGAGCAATCTTGTACTATTTTCTTCCCCTCAATTATTCTCTCTCTCTTTTTTTTTTTTTTTTTGTTTGCCAATTTTGGTTGACTTTGAGGAGAGTTTAATGGCTCTACAAAAGTTTTCATATGCTTTTCTTATGTAGAAGAGCACTTCACAAGTCCTGGGTAAGTAACAGTTCGAAGTATAAAAGGAGGAGGATATCTCATGTGGAAAATGATGTAGTAATTAATGTGGTTTTGATTTTGAAATAGAAGTGATTCTTCCAGTATATACCACATATATATCCTTTCTCCACATCTTCCCTCCCTAGTCTTCAATAAGAAAACAGTTGGACTTTGTAGTCATGCTGGAGGATTCAAAGCCCCACAGGAGATATTTTAACACAAGCTTTTTATATGATTCATTGAGAAAGTTCAATTTTATCTTTCAGTCCAAAGTCTGGTCTAAGGTCTGGAAAGTAATTTCAAAAATGGTTGAAGAAAATGAGAAGTTCAGAAGTCGGCTCTCGACTTGCAGTCGACGTAATGGAAAAGGTAGGTAATGAGCTGATAATGTTTTCTTTCACTAGAAAAACCAAATCATCAGTGCAAGTGCTCTGACTGAAGCTGCTCAGGTTTAAGGTCCCTTCAGCTGTTTGTTTTGGGTGATAGGTTTTAAATTCACAAATTATGGAATAAATTGCATACTTTAGACACTTCTAGTCATATTTGAAAACCCCTGGTGCTTCACTGAGGGTCTTACATGTATTAATTTGGAGGAAAGATGGCAAGAAGTGTTTGCTGCAGTCTAACATTAGCAACATGAACGTATAATATCTACAAGTTTTTCTGAACATGTGAAATATGTAATTACACTAATATTCACAGACTGGACTAAGGCAGCACTTGTATGAAAACTAATACTTTTTTTTTTTTTCTCATGGGAAAAGAGCAGTTGGTTTCATACAGACAATAAATAAATTAGATACTCCCCAAAGGTAGCTGCAACACCATTTAACATAACCATCAAGCATCTTCTCACACTGTGCCCTGAATGCAGCTATTTAATTACTGGAAAATGACTTGGGAATTAAAACTGGTGCTTTGCATTCAGACAACTTCAATTAGAGACATTGTAGTTGCTGCACAATTGAAGATGATACAGTGTATGCTTGCAAATGTAATTGGAATTTCTGGCTTGACAGCCTAATGAGATTTTAGGGAAAAGAATATACTAAACCACCAAGAGCTACCAGACAAGTAAAAAAATGGCACATTCATCTGCAGGGCTCCTGCTTTGCTTACATTCATGTTGATGGAAGTTTTCCACAGGTAGACATTCTAGGGTGTGCACCAAAATGGCCATTGGTACCAGTATCTTGTTGTTGCAAGTCCATGTATGTTGCATACTGGTTAGATTTCCACATCCTTGACAAGAAAATGCGCCCTCAATAACTTTCTTCATGAGAAGTCTGGTTCAAAACAGAAATCTGGCTATCCCAATGGATGTCCCTGTCACTTACCATGGATGTTATTGGAATAGTTGAAGAAAGTCCACAAGATGCAGCAAAAACATATTCCACAATTATTCTGCAAATATTCTGCATTATGCGGAAAAGCACTTTTTCTGTTTGCTTTAAAACCAATTCCTAACTGGTATTCCTAATCCTGGTATTATGAAATGTTGAGTATTCATTATGTGCTATTCATATTCTTGATACCAATTAAGATTCCATTGGCCTCTGTCATATTTCTATGCTGAGATGTTCCAGTCTACTAAATCTCTCCTCAGATGGAAACCGTTTCCTAGCTCTGATAATCCTCATTCTCTTATCTTTGCCATCAATTAAAATGCTGTCTGCTTCTCTATATGGTGCACAGTTCATCCACATTATTGCTCGTTTGTTTGCAGTAATGAGAAGGTCATTAGTTGCAACTGTAGCACTATATCTGACTCATGCCTGTATAAATGAGTACCTGTGAATTCTGCAGTACCCTAGAATTCTGCAGGGTTGAGCATGAGGACCCTTCCTCCTGAACTCCTTTGTTCCTGCCAGCCAGGAGAGGTTGGGTGGAGGGGCTGTGTGTCTTTCAGATCTGTGATGGCTTTAGGGCTTTTGCTGCTCTGTACTGCTGCTGCACTGTAACACTCTGCTTCTCTGCCTCATCTAAAGGTTTTGGTCTAGCAAAAACAAAGTCTTCCAGGATTTTTCTTTGCTCTCAAGAAAAAGGAGAACAAGAGGCAAGGAAAAAGGAGCAAAATTATCTAATAAGTGATTGCCTTAAAAATTTCAACTTATTAAAAAAACCCAACACAACAAAGCCCCAAATTCTCCAGATCTCCTAGGTGGATTTACCATCTTAACAAAATGGCTGCAAGTCTGCTTTTCTGTGTGTTATGGGTATAAAATGTGCTGTTTGTCGAGCTTGTATTCATGGACAGGGCCCATTCCCCTTTCAGATACCCATTTCTTTTATTTTCATTATCTGGAGAGAGAACACCATCTTTATACATAATTTCCAGTGCCTTAAAAAATCCACCCAGTCACTCAAGTCACCCTCTTCCCCTCCCTGACATTATTTTATCCTTATTTGTAATTGTACCTCATTTTTCAGAGGCCTTAATTGAGAATCTACTGTTAAGCTCCATTTAAGTGAAATTCTAATACCTTCTTTTTAATTAGCAGATATTACACAGCATCAAGTCAAGGAGATGAGTCTCCTATTGATCTGAGTTTTCATTAAACAAGAAGCAAATGGAATAGTTCTAACAGACATTTAGATATGGATTAACAAATCTGAATAAATTGGGTCAAATTTTATTTTTTTTTAAACTAGATTTATAGAGCTAAAAATTAACACTGCATTTTATTGCCTCTATAAATAGTTTTTTTGAGGAAGAAAAATCTACTTGAATTCTAATGCTACCTATTTAATTGTTGAAATATTGCAAGATTAGATTTGGTGTGACTGAAAATGATGCTGTTCCTCCACATACTGTTCTCCCACAGGCAATAATATGAATGGAAGTTCAAAGAATGCAGCATCCTACCTGGACAGGGTATGTATGTAGTTCATTCATTGCCAAGCAAGCTTAGATGCCAACAACAAAAAATCACATTAAAAAGACACGCTGATATTTTTTAATGTTATTAATAAGTACTGAGTGTGTACTTCAGTATTACTGACATTGGGCTCAAATGTTTGGGGTTTTTTCAGTTGTGTTTGGGAAGCACAGTAGCTCTGTCCTCAGCAGGAAGTGCTGTGGGCATTTCCAAGACTGGGAGGTGGATTTTGCCTTTTTATTGAGCTAAATCCTTCTGAGATGTAAAAATCGGAAGAATTTGAATAGTCTTTATTTATCACACTTTATATCTGACTTTCTTATATTAAAGGCAATGCATCACTTACCTTCTTTAATCTTTTTTTTAATTTATTTTTTTCGTTAGAAGAGTCCACCTTTGGCTGGGTATAGCAAGAAAAAGAAAGTTTCATTCCGAAAGGAAATATAAAAGTAGAGAAAGTTTTTATTTTGATCTAGTTCTTACTGAAGTCAGTGGAAAGACTGCAAGTGATTCTGTGAACACAGGTTCTCTGTCGTTTGCTTGGTGTGTGTGCTGCTACTGTTTAAGAGGTTTGTTTTTACAGTGGCTTAAACAGCCCTGTTGCAAGATATTTATTTCAAGTCATTAAGTCTAAGGTTTCACTTAGCTATTAGTTTTCAAAAGCTTTTTAATGAGCATAATATTGTGACAGTTTGCTTGCAAAAGAATAGAGATACACATTTAGCATTGACTGTATTTATATCTATCTTTTGTAGCTTGTCAGAATCATAAACAAACACAAATTCAGTAAGGCAGAACTCCACACAAGGCATAAAGAAACACAGTTTTTCTTACTGGTTAGAATAAATTTGACTTTATTATACTAAAATAATACACAATTACCCTTCTGTTCATTCATCCATTTATACATGAATCTCAGCAAGTATTCTGAATATGAAACCAGGTGGATATCTTCTGTCTGACTGTTCATTGTGAAGCACATAATGATATCATCATAATCAGAAGGTATTGTTTATCTAGCTGACTTCAATAACATGATATAATTTTCTTCTGTTATGGAGTTTCATACTTGAACTCTTGATTGACTGTTAAACCCTTTTAAACTAGCATACTGTGTAAATGGAACATGAATACTGTAGAAAAGTAGTATGTATGTGGATTTCATCTCTGTAGATAAAACACCTGTCACAATTAGATGTTCTTGGTTTCAATAAAATAATTGTTTTCTCATTGCATGATGTCTTAGTGTTTTCAGATACAACGGCTGGAATGTCAGAGTGTTGAGCTCAAATAACTTACTAGTGATTGTGTCATTATGCAGCAAAGCATTTTGGAAGGGTTCAACCTCTGTTTTCTTAGTAGTAAAACTGCAACTATGTAACTGGAATGTGCTTGTGATGACAACTCTGGCATCGAGGTTCCTTTCTAATATGTTGTTGAACAATATCCTGATCTTACTTAAAATAGCTGACATTTCAGCTAGGAAAAGGAAGTGAGAAAGCAAAGTATTCAATCAAGATATGATCATTTTTCTGGCAGAGCAAAAATGTCATAGTTCTTCGGTATTTTTAAAATACATATTCGGAGTAACACTTTTTACATTTATCTTTTTTCTTTACTAAATGAGTCCTGTTGATGAAATATTTGCATGGGGAGTATTTAGTTTATAATCCTGGATTGTAAACTGTAGAGTTACTGCTCTAATGTCTATTTTCTTGTAACTACAGCTGCAGTTGATACCTTCACTGGCACAGCCTTCAGGGGCCCTGGAAAACAAGCTTTTCTTCCAGATGCATAATTGCAGCTTTTACAGGGTAGATGAGATGTCTTCACCTAAATCTCTGAATGAAATTCAGCCAGTTCATTAAGATACTTTGGATAAATGTAGACCTTTGTCTGTGGGACTAAGCTAAATCATTTTAAAATGAAGAAATTACAAAGGATAATATGGCATTAGATCATCCCAATCCATATATCTCTTACAGTCTGAAAAGTCTGTACAGTTTGGCTGTCAGTAGCTGCCAGGGCTGATAGTGTTTTACCTGCTGCAGCCACTTTGTGGGTGTATAAACGACCCAAAGGTGCAAGGGAAGACTCAGGCCACAGAAAACAGGTTTGATCTATCAGTGGTGCACATGTAGGAAAGAAGTGCCAGCTTTCTCTCTGTGTGCTCAGGGACCGGTGAAGTGTGATAGTCCAGCCCCAGCATTGCCCAGCTTCAGTGGCTTTGCTAGATGTGGAGATTCAGAGTAGCCTGGATTTACATGCTGTGCTGCTCCATTTTCATCCAGGTGTAATATGAAGAGAGGGCCTATGCAGCAGCCATCTTGCCATATGTTTTTTTACTTGTTAACATCCTGCTAATCAAGACAAAGAAGTAACTACTGCCTTCCTTATTAATGCCAGCAAATCTGTCTTCTTGCCTACATGTCTTTGTCCTTGTCCAACATGCCTCTGTTCTGCTTTTGCCTCACTTCAGCTCACTGCAGGATGCAGATTGTGTCCAGAGAAGAGGCTGGTGAGCAGCAGTGCTTTCTTGGCACACTGCATGTAAGAGCCAGAGCCCCTTCCTCAGAAACACTCAGATGGTGATGAAATAATTTATTGGTTTGGATCTACTAACAGAAAAGAACTTTCAGTTGGCAGTACTTCGGAAGGGCTCTTACATTTCAAAACACTTTGGGCCAGAACAGCTAATGCAGTGGGGCAAAAGGATATATGCTGATTTAGGTTCAATTTCTAACTGTTTGGGTGATGAAGTTTAGCTTTCTACTGTAATGACCAGGTTTCAAAGGTACTGTTGTGAACAAGGGTAGTCAGGGCAGGTAAAGTGCTGAAAGAGTCTGGAGAAGGACATAGCTCAGAATATGCAAACCAGACCAGCTGACACATACCACCACCACCTTCTGCTCAGACTCCTGTAGTAATGCATTCTTTTGAAAAAATTCATATGACCATTTCAGTGTAAGCAGCAGAAGAGAAAGTAATTGTGGTGTTGCATAAAAATATGCCTATATGATTCAAGTAAGTAACATGTTCAACAAGAAAATAAAAGGTTGATTTACACAGGAAAAACTTTATTTAAACCCTCTTTCTTAAAAGAGCTCCTTAATCATCACTGCAGAACTGGAAGCAAATGTCACACTGTCCTGCTGTGGTTCCTGGGAATCAGTTGTTGTTCTTTCACATTCTTCAAAATGCAAATCAGTTACCTGAAGTTCTTAATAACAAATCTCACTTGGAGTGTGAACCAAAGCAGATGTGCAAATACAGAGGTCATACTTTGCCTTTGCTGTGCCTTGTTCTTAGTACATAATATACCCTTCTACACAGAACAAAAACTCTAGTTTATTCTAATAGTTTGAAACATTTTCATCTCAACCCTGTGAACAGTTGCCAAGAGATCTGAGGAGGTGCCTTGTGGTACTGAGGTGGGAGGGAGCAGCCAGAGCTCCCAGAGTAGCTGAAGGCATTGCTGCTGAATTCTTGTAATCTGTAAATAATTGTGTCAGCTACTTGTCTCGAGATCTTCAAGCTGTCTGAAGAAGTGTTCTTTTGTACTGTGTTTTATAAACACAGATGACTCTACATGCAGGTAAGCAGAGGTGAGTCAGGCCTTTGGTTTTCACATTTCTATTTCATGCTAGTTAGAGATTTATTGGTTTAGCTGGAAATAGCACATCTGCTAGGCCTGAAATGTTTTGGATGAAGTTATCCTATTTGGTGAGTTCTTGCCAAATTTAGCTCCCCTGGTTCTTGGATCACTTCTTGGCAGGTCAGCCCAGGCCATGCAGCCTCCTGTGTCTTGGAGTAGTCTGTCCAGTGGCACCAAGGACTGTCCAGGGGACTTGGTAGCTTCAAACTCCAGCCAGTGTTCTTGGGCTACCACTTCCATCCTGCTGTAAAGCTAAAAGCAAGAAAATCCTAGGAGCTTGAACTCCACTTTGATTTCCATGTCTGGAAGCATTAAGAGGCTTGGCTGAAGCAGAACTGCCAGAGCTCCTGCACTCCTGGACGTGGAGGTATGACTTTGGGCAGGGTTCCTGGGGTAGTCCTCAGCATCAAGGCTGCACTGGAGCCAGAGGTTCTTGGATGATCTCACAGCTACTGGTAGAGCTGACAATCACAGATGAGGCTGCTGTTGCCAGACTGTCACTGATCAGCCACAGGCTTGGGAATTTGGGAATTGTTTTTTAGCAGTGTTTTGATGTTTCTGAAGTGACCTTTCTGAGAACTTCCACTTTGTGGGCATTTTAAAAAGAGCTGATTTCCTGCTTGATTTGGACCAAAGCCACAAATTCAGATAAAACCTCATTTCCTGCAAACTGGAGGCTTGGATTGCCAGGCAGCTCCTCTGCTCATGCCCCATCTGCTTTGGTGTTGTGATAAATCAGATTCCTCTGTCCTAATAGCAGAGATTTTTCAGTCCCATGGCCTGTGAGGTTATCATAACTTGGTCATTACAACATAATCAATCACTAGGATTAATAATATTTCATTGCTGATTCCTACCGTGAAAAGATTTCAGCTCTTAAGCAGAACTTGAGAACAGGATGTGGAGTTTCTACTGTGGTCAGATTGCAGGAAGGTATAAGGTGACCTTTGTCTTCACTGAACATTTTACATCCAGTAAATGTCTTTGTCTTTAGGGCCTTTTCTGGTAGTCAATGTTCATCTTTTAACTTAAAATTTCTCATACAATTTTGCATGGGCTCTGACTAAAGAATAGCCTTCAGCATGCAGTTCAATTCTGTTTCTTTTTGGTGGGAAGTGACTGAAAGCAAATTCTGGGCTTTTGTGACATTTTATGCATGCAGTAGGTCCTTAAATATGAAACAAAACTGGATGCAACTTTGATTTATAGCTCTTGTAAATAATTCTCAGTGACAGGGGTAGGTTTGTGTCTGATGTGCATTTTCATTGCATAAGCACTTTTATAACTATGGTGGTAGGAATTTGCATTAAAAGCAAAGCATACTTGGATGGGTTTAACATTACAAGCTTTCTGGCAAACAGAGGTAGCTGGGGAACCTATCACTTAAGTGGTTGCTTACTTTATGAGACAAAGAGCAAAATGTATAGAAGCATACTAAGGCTACAGTGAATGTTTTATAAATATTCGCAGGAAGTTGTTCACTTCTTAGTGACAACATCACAACCATCTGATCTGATGCCTTTGAAACTTTCTGCTTGCCTTGTAGGTAGTGAGAATCAATGCTGTTGCTTCATTTGTTCACAGAGCTGCAGTTTCATTTTGTTAGAAGCAGAAGTCTTGAAGGCTCCAAAGGAAAAAGGGAGTATGCCTTGATCCAGAGAGAGACACTGAATACCTCCTGGAAGATGCTGAGTGCTCACATTGACTGTGGCACCTCTTAGAATGGGCTGTGTTGTGTCTTCCGTGCTGTGTGTGTGGAGTGGATTAATGAGAGGATCTCTTCTTTCTCTAAATTGTGACCCACATGTCTCATCCGAATGGTTCAGCTGAACTGTGGATGTTGCTGGGCTGCTTGGAACACATCTGATTCGTGTAGTCTCCCAGAGATCGTGACAAGAATACATTCATGCTGGGAATGTGTGAAATTTATTGCACACCTGGCATTCCTGCACAGATAGACATGGAATGGAGGCAAATTAAAAGAGCTGTTCAGGAAGGTTTGCTAAGGCACTGGCAAATGTTTATTCTCTTCCAGAATCTTTGCAGTCTCTTGTATTTTGAAATGAATAATAAACTAATGTGTATTTTTTTTTTCTTGTTCCTGCCCCTAATGTGTGTGTGACAAGAAGTCAGCGGCACCGAGGTAATTCCTTATAATGGATGGGCAATGAATACAAGTATTTAATCCCAATTTAAAATGTACATGATCACTTTTTACACCCCTTGGTATTTTAAATTCCTTCAACTACATAGAGGGTACAAATTCTTGACTATGATGCTAATTTGTCTGTGGACTGATCTCTCAAGGAAAATAACATAAATGCCCTTCTCACTTGACTCTGCTGTCCCAGACTGAGCAAAAAAAGGGAGGATGAGTGGTGAGGAGCAGTTTGAAGTATGGGCAGGGAACAGAGATTTGTCCTTTTATAGGTCCTTCAGGCAAGCATTTTAGTGACAGTAGTTTCATATTTTAAGTTTAGGTGAGATTCCTTCCCATGCTGATGTGCTCTGATAAATGTTACTTTCCACCCCCATCATGGTGTTTTTCTCCAGGAAAACATGGATATGAATTTTAATGGTTCATGTTTGTCAAGACACAGGACTCAGATCAGGGCTGAGTTTGGCTTAAACTGTCTCCTGAAGTCCTGTGCTCTTGTCATGGTTTTATTAAATTAATTTTGAAATGTATTAACATGAATGTCTGAGAAACAAACACAATATTTTGGTGGAAGAGTCTGAGGTGGATGCTGTTACTCCTAGGACTGTCCTACCTTGATGACTGAATAGTCTGGCTTCCTGAGACTTTTTCCTCGTTTTGTGGCTTCAAGTTTTGTAGTTCCTCTTCTTAGAATTCCTGTTGCCTGTTGACATGTTTACAAATACTTTATTGAAAGTCTGATCCCAGTTTTCAATATATGAAACCAGATAAAAATGTTACTGACAATAATGAGCAAGAACACTACAGGGAAAAATGAATGGTGTGGAGGAAACGTGTTTTATGAAAAGAAAGAATGAGCATAAGAATTTCACAGATCAAGGAGCAAGTAAGTAAAACAATAATCAATAACACTGAAGAGAAACTGTTCTATATGTTTAAGCTTAAAGTGGGTAGAAGTTGAACTACTCTGTAACTGACATTTTGTTTACAAGCTGCAGAATTTACAATACAGTGAAATGTGATATGCAAACCCTATTACAAATATTATGCCTCTTAATGACAACAAATAATCCTCAGTGTAAACTGATAATAAAAACAGTAATTCTGCTCTCCTTTTTTTAAACTGGAAATAGAAAATAATAGATCATGGGAGTCTTATTAAAAGAATAAAGAGAGACATATATTTTTGTTGACAGAAGAAATATATTGTTTATTCCCCTGGAGCCTCTTGTTGCTCATATTGCTGCTTTGTCTTATTGCCCATCACTGAGCTGCTCTAGGTGGGTGGGAATGTCAGACTCTGTATTTGCTTCATAAGAAAAATCTGTGTGTTAGTCTTTGATTTCTCATAGTCAGTTGGGTTTGCTTTAATTTTGTCCCTAGAGAATGCTCACTTTTAGAATCTTGCTGGCAAATTTAGACATCTATTTTTTCGATAAAGCATCCTGCTATGTAAATTAACTCCTCGTAGTTTGTCTGTTTGTGAAAGGGGCGTTTTGCAAAGAGGTATTTTCAAACTGAAATGGGACATATTGTCCCTAAGTAGTTACAGGGCTAGTTCAGCCCCATGGAGGAAATGCAAGTTCATGGATATAATGCCAAGGAGGGCTTTGAGAGACTCAGCATCTCTCTGATAATTCCCTCCACCACAGAGCCGAAATTCTCAGCTGGTGCCCCTAGAAGATGTTGCTTAAAAAGTGCTTCTACCCTGGAAACTCAAAAAGTTAAAGCAGCAGGTTCTTGCTGCTAGTACAATTAAAAGTATCCTAGGGAAAAGGTGGCTATATCTGCCAGGGCTCAAATGCTGTCAATGTTGAGCTGCAGTCTCAATGCTATATGCAGTATCTCCAGCAGAGTTTGGTTCTGTTTAGTTATTAGGTTTGCAGCTACATGAAAGGTATTTTACAGTGGTAGTAATGCACTAGAAGGCATGGGATTCACCTCATTGTCCCTTAGCTATGTTACTCTGAAGGGTATAACTAACAAAAGTTCATATAATAAACTCTGTGAGCGTATCAGTGTGTTCAAGTAAGCAGACAGGCTGAAGAAGCTTACTTTTCGTTGTGTAACCATATTTTCCATGGGTTTGCACAAGTGATTCTGAAGATTTAACATCAGTGTGTTTGTGAAGTGTTGCTTAAGACATCTCTGAAGCCACAGGACCTGCCTACCTGGTTCTGAGGTAGTGTTTTGGCTAGCAGGATATTGATTGCCAAAGTTGATGGGCATGAAAACAATTTGGTTTTCAGATCCTAGAAGGCCTTTGCAAGCTATGAAAGACATCACTTTGCTCTTCAACAAAGCGCTCTCGTGTCCCTTGGGAATCTCCAGATAAAGGTGGAAAACCACAATGCCATTTCTGTGGAACAACAATGCAATGTTTCCTTTGCATTTTTTTAATACTATTTCCTAGTCCTTCAGATGGAAATAGCTATATTGGTGTCAGAGGAACTAGAGTAGTTTCAGCATATGCATTCAGTGGAAGATAATGAGAGTCTGTGAATCTTTTTAGATGGTCAAAACACTTCAGATTATACAATCTGTAGTATATTGAAAGTTGGCAAAATAGTTACTGCAGCAGCAGTTTCTTGCTTGGAGTATCTGCCACATGGAGCAAAGCTGAGAGAGCTGGAATTGTTCAGCCTGGAGGAGGCTCAGGAGGCTCTGAGCCAGCCTCTTCTCAGTTGTTCCCAGTGACAGGACAAGGGACAACAGGCCCAAACTGAAACACAGGAAATTTCATTTAAACATAAGAAAAACTATGTTATTTGGAGGGTGGCTGAGCACTAGAACGGGTTTCCTGGAGCAGTTGTGGTATCTCCGTCTTGGAGATATTCAATGCCCAACTGGACACAGACCTGACCAACCTGTTCTTGCTGTCCCTGCTTTAAGCTGGTGGCTGGCACTGGATGGTTCCTGCCATCCTCAGGGATGCTGTAAAGGAATGATATGAAATGCTTTGATAGTTGCCTGGTCCAGCACCCCTCTAGGATCAGAAGGCTTTGGCTCAGGATCTGGTGAGTAGGCAATGTCTGGAATGAGACTGTGCTTCGCCATCATTTGTAAAGTATGTGCTTTTGGCTTTTCTTATGGTCTCCACATTTTGAAGGTCCTAATTTTAATCCTGAGCCAAAATATCACAGCAACATTAATCTCTGTGCAGTGCGTGAGAAAAGGACTTCACAGGGTTTATAACTATATGTACTTGCACAGATCCTAGCCCAGATGGGCATTGATGGTTGATTTCTGGTATTGCTACAGTATTAAAACATATTTTAGTAATTTAATCAATAATCTTTAGAGAGTGTTTTCACTTGCTGCTTCAGACCTAGACAATATAAATCCTACAATTTCCCTTATCTGTGTGATGCAACCTGCCAACTTCCTTTCTAGGTATCTATTCCTGGGCTAGTCTGCAACAACCTGGAGTTGTAGTTACTATGAAAATCCTGTCAAGTTTTGAGATGAACATGCCTCTGATGGATGGGATCTGAGAAGATTTCTGGTACTGAACTTAAGAAATCTTTCCTGAGTTTCCAGAATACAAACTTGCAAAACTTCATTATGAAATTGCTTTTTTTGCAGATGATTCTGAGAACATCAAAAAGCTACCTGCCAACAGTTTTTAACACTCTCAGCAGAAGTTATTCAAACTATTATATATGGCAGAACCTTTTTCTTGAAGCCAGAAAAACTCGCTTGGATTAAATTTTCTGTGGAAGTTTAGCCTTATGCAGAATGTGACACAGGAAATTCCAACCCAAGTATTAAAACTGGTGAAGCTGTTGGAAACAGGCTCTTTAAGAGACTGTGTAAAGAAGTTTTAGCTGCCCCAGCTGCCCCAACTGACTCTCAGCACTTCTCGCTCTGGACACTGAAGCACTTGCTGTGAACAGGCTCCTACCAAGACATTCAGTGCTTGCTCTGCCAAAGTAGGGCTTTAAATGGATTTTCACAAGTGGGTTCTAAAGGGCTTTAATACATAAACAGCCTTTTAGGAGTATATTTAGGTCTTGTAAAAGATGCCAAGTTGCAAGTTCTGGAGGCAAATTCTATATTTATAAACAAATCAGGCTGAAGTCATCCTCAAGTACCCTCTGTCTCCTAGAAGTGCCTCAGCCTCACCCTGCAGGGGCTGCTGGCTGCAGGGACGTCGTGTCACTGGCAGGCCAGCCTGGCACTTTGTGGCAGTGCCTCCTGTGGCCCTGGGGCTGTGGCACCAGCCTGGCTTCTGGACTAGGGTCTGGAGAGTGATGTACAAAGCTGAGCAACGAAAACACACCTCAGACACAAACCCGCCCCGGTCACTGAGAATTACTTACAAGAGCTATACATCGAGGCCGCATATTGTTCTGTCTTTAAGGACCAGCTGCACAGGTAAAAGCGGACGGAGCAGCCCGGTGGGTGGGATGTGCCCCTGCCCGTGCAGGGGGGGCTGGAACCAGGTGATGCTGACGGTCCCTTCCAACCCCCCCCGGCGGCTCTTCCCGCCGCTGCCCTGCAGGGGGCGCCACCTCCGGCCGCTGCGCGGCGGGGACGCCAGGGGGTGCCCGAGAACTGCGCGGCGGCGCGCGGGGCGTGCGCGGGCGCGCGCGCGGCGGGGCCGTTGGGCTGGCGCGTGACGGGGGAGCCGCCCGCGCCCGCCTCAGTCGCTGGCGGAGCCGCAGCCGCGCGCAGGGCGCAGCGCTGTCCCTTCAGCACCGCTCCCCGCACCCCGCAGCGCCCTGCCCCCCGCCCGGGCTTGCAGTAAGTGGGGGTTCGGGGGCAGCGGGACGGGGGTGCGGTGTCCGCACCGCCCTCTCCCTCTCGACATCATCCCCTGAGGCGCGACCTCCGGCCCCGCCGCCCCCCCGGGGCAGCTGCGAGCAGGGGACCCCCAAGCCCGCCAGGGTCTGGGGGGGTTTGTAAGGGAGGGTTTCTTTTCCCTCACTGGGGCTGCAAAAAATAATGGGGGTGGGGTAAAAGCACCCCTGGGGGCAGCGGGAGTTGCGCCCTGTCCGTGTGATTGTGGCTGCTTTGATGGTGGGGGGTGCTGTATGGTGGGGGTGCTGTTTGTTGGGGGTGCTGTTTGTTGGGAGGGTGCTGTTTGTTGGGGGGGTGCTGTATGTTGGGAGTACTGTTTGTGGGGGGTGCTGTTTGTTGGGGAGGTGCTGTATGTTTGGGGTGCTGTTTGTTGGGGGGTGCTGTATGTTGGGGGTGCTGTTTGTGGGGGGGGGGGGTGCTGTTTGTTGGGGGGTGCTGTTGGGGAGGTGCTGTATGTTGGGAGGGGTGCTGTTTGTTGGGGGGGATGCTGTTTGAGGGGGGATGCTGTTTGAGGGGGTCTGGAAGGGAGGGGCTCTATTTGGGCTCAGCGCGGAGATTTGAAAGAGGTATTTGTGGGGTGTCTGCGTAGGGCACGGTGAGATGCGTGTGTGAACTCAGGTGGTGGGGTGGTATGGGGGAAGGGGGTGTCTAGGAACTCGGGCATCTAAGCCCAGGTAGCCAATAATACGAAGTGAAGCTGAGCAGGGTACAGCAGCAATCCTCCCCTTCCCTCTCTCCTGGTGACATTGATTATCTTGCCGGTTTTAGGTCTGGAAAGCAAGGTCCAAGAATGGTGAAGCTGGGGAGTAATTTGAACGACAAGAACAACAAACCACCATCTAACGAAGATGGGTTTCAGACAGTTCCTTTGATCACACCTTTGGAAGTAAATCACCTGCAGTTCCCGGCTCCGGAAAAGGTAAAACAAAATCCACTGGTGTTCCTGCATGATTACACACACAGACCTGCCTCTTCACTGCTTTGGAGACTTACTGGTCTCTGATGATATGAACAGTGGCACAGTGACTATTCAATATATAAAAAGGGGTTATCTTTTGTTGCTCTTTTATCTGTTTTAATGTGTCAAATAAGCACACAATTGCTCCTTGACTCCTTCCCTCCTCAAAAAGCCCCCAAATACTCCTTGGTAAGTACAGCTGAAGAAGGCTTAGTGTGTTTCTCTTGCAAGTAATGGAGAAATTGAGGAGCAGTTTACAATGTGTTGTTGTTTTTATCAGTAAGATTGATTGCCTGTATTGAGAGTTAATGTGATAACTCTTCTGAAATAAGCAGCTATATTTTAATTATCTCAGTTAAGGTTTGTTTTCTTTTCCGTGGCTTTGCAAAGCTTATTTGGGCACAGAGGATGCTGATGTCTCTGAAGAGAGCAGATGAGTTCCCCCATGCCCGGGCTCGTGATGGAGCAATCCAGGGCCCTGTTTTCCCGATTGGCTCCAGCCAGGGGACAGCTTCTCCTCTGCCCACCTCAAGGCTCTCAGAACTGAATGCAGCACTGAAATGTCAGAAATGTGCATCAATGCTTGGCTGTGGTTTGGTCATCAGGGATTTTTAGATGCAGACTTTGCTAGGAAGGCTTTTGTCTCTATCCATGCAGTGATGCTGCGTATCAATATAAACTGGTGAGGATGTGATGAGACCGTAAAAATCCATATTCCCCAACAGTCCTTACAAAAACAAAACCTGTCTGCAATGTAGTTCCCAGATACCACAGAGATGGAGCCAACTCACCCAGAAGTACAGACAGAATGATTAGATCTCACAGGGTAATGGAATAATAGTGAAATTAACACCGATTATTATTGTACATATATACTGCTTTTACTGTAGTACAAAATGAATTTTATTTAAATACATTAGGAGAACACAATGATGGATGTGACAGAACTGCCAAGATACAAAAATAAAATAATAAAATAAGATATGTTTATTTTATGATAGAGCTGAATCAACTGCCTTGACATCCTGGGAACCAGAGCTGTGCCAGACAAAGGAGCTAGTTCCGTTCTCCATGTGCCTCATGGCAATCAGGAACAGCTCCACTGCTTTCAGGAGAGTTACAATTCCATGAATTGTTGTCAATGAGAGACTAAACTGGCCCTTATCTATGACTCTGATAAATAAGATTAAGGAAAATAATTCAGGCAAACTATTAATGTGTAAAAGTAACTCATTTGATGCTAGTACAGATGGCTCATTGAGATAACACAGTGAAATTTAAATTACTCATGTATAAGGTGAGACATGGATAACCTAATGAAAATCCTTTCCAGCTAATAAAGTGGTAATGAGTGTTCTCACAACCACCTCGTTCCAATTGCCTGTTGGTGAACAAACACTGGAGTGTATTGGTCTGGTGCAATTCCTTGCTGATTTTTCTGTTTAAACATGCCTACATCAATAATTCACGTGTTGTTAGGTTACATTACCTTCATTAGCATACATTACTGTCAGTGCATCTACTGACATCCATATTTTTCTTTGCTGGAGGAGTGGGATGTATCTCCAAGACTGCTAAATGTGATTCAGAACTCATTGGAGTCAATGGTATTGATTCTGCAGGCTGTGGTTCAGCTCCTATGTGCAGTGCGCCTGGAGTTAACAGGGGCTGCAGATCTGTTAGCAAGAAGGAGAGGCTTTTTTATGATAAAAGCAAAATAATTCACACACTGTTTCCTTTGCTCTTTGTAGAATAGATTCTGTTGGGGTGTTCACCCTAGAGCAGAAGGTCTCATAAAAGACCTGCTAATAAGGAGTCGAGCCTCAGGTGAAAAGCTTGCACAAAGGTTAAGTGATGGGGGAAATTTCAGCTTTGTATGTAGGAAAGCAAAGCTGTTACTGAGTTCAGTTAGACTGTCAGCTTGAGGAAGAGTAGACATAGATTTCAAGTCTTTCAGAGTGTATTCTTGTTTGGACGTGCCTTGCAGCCAGAAGGCAGGGTTAGAAAAAAAACCCTCTAAAATCGATCTGACAATTTTTTCTCTCCATTTCTAAAACCTGCCAGCAGCTGATTTTTAGCTCGGGAGAGTGAAAACACAAGCCAAGGTGCTTTCTGTGCCTCGTGCATGGGATGTGGCATAAACGACCAGAGCTAAATCAGCTTTGGTGGTGGGGTCTGTGTGCAAGAAAAGAGCTCAGGAAGGGCTTAGCTCACCGGTTTTCTGAAACGCAAAGGCGTTGCTGCTCGCTCTCGCTGATCCACCAGGAGGCAATGCTGCCGGCCCAGCTCCCTGCCTGCCCCGCCGCTGCTGCCAATCGCATCTCCTTTGCCACAGCAACAAAGAGCTGCTGCGCCCTGGCATTCTCCTGTAAGTGAAGTCTCAACAATAAAAAACGAGAGATCGAAACCATGCTAAATACTCTCTTTTCTGGACTTCTCTACACCATCAGAGGGTATCTTCAATTAAGACAATTTCAACCGGGATCTAACCTTGGGTCTGGGGCAATCCAGGGTGCATCAAAACCAGAGCAAGGGGGTTTGGCAGCAGCTTGGGGCTGGGTGCTTGCTGTAGCTTCAATCTGTCTGGTGAAGGAGCAGCACAAACTTTGGCTAGTGATACTGGGTCTGTGCGAGGCACCCCAGGTGCTGTTATGACCAGTGTGCAGTAGTTGCCTTCACCTGGTGTATGTGTATTGCATGGCAAAGGTTTGCAAGCTCTGTTAATTTATAGGCTTTTTCCAGCTGAGTTGTAGACACCTGCGTGCAGGAAGAAAAACAAACCTGTTGTCTGTGAGCATACTTACCTTTGCAGATCCTTAAAAGCACTGCACAAAGCCTACAGATTAAAAATTGTCTGTTAAGGCCTTTAAATACCTGATTTTTCTTCATTTTATGGATATTTTTGTAACTGGATCACTTGAGAGTTTTTCAAAGTGGCTCTCAGAACTAACCTCTGCAGGTGTTTCCATAGTTTCATCTCTTTCAAAGTGTTTCCTGTGTCTAGGTCTTCTTTCAGCAAAAGGATACAAAGAAAAAAAAATAAGAGACTTTTGCTCATTTGATGTAATCCCTGAAGCTCCTCTCTTAATGGTTCCTTAATTATAAGAAATCATGTGAGGGGTGATGGGGGAAACACTTTCTTAAAGGTATGATTAAGCTTACTGTCTGTCCTTTTGGGGTACCTTCCTAACAGGCTTGTTTTTCAAAGTGCTGTCAGCTTATCAGCTTCTGACTTCCCACCTTGATACTGTTGGAAAAATGCAGGCAGGAATTCAGGAAGCTTGAATTTGGCAACCTTTTTTATACGATTATTGGCTGCTGGACTATTTCTTTTTCCACCAAATGAGGATGTCTCCTCCCAAGGCTCCCATGCTATTCTTCCTGCAGCAGTAGGCTTCTCGTTGTTCTGTCAGCAGTTGTATGGCTGCAAGGGGAGAAATGTACCCAGGACAGTAATTTCTCCCCTAGGGTGCTAAGCCTGCTGTGTGTTTTTATTTATTGACTGTCTTCAAGCATTCCCCGTGCCTCCTGTTCTCTTGCAGGGGCAGCATTTGCAGAAGGCAGAGACAGGTACTCTTAAATATTTTTTGTGCGGCCTTTTTGCTGAAATTCAACCATGTAACAGGAATAGCAGCCATCACTGGTGACAAGCCCTTGACCTGGCTTTTTGTGTCTCTGAATTTAATTTCTTCTATTTTAAAAAGCAAAGAAAAACAAGTCTTTTTTTTTTTTCTTTTTTTTCTTTTAGCACTGAAGGGAAGAGGCTAGCTGTTCACTTGTTTTCCTAGGCACAGACAAAATGCTCTGGCTGTAATTATGTGTCTCTGCAATGATAATGCTAAGAGATATGCAGCTTTTCAGGGATCATACTGTTTCACTGAAATTTAGAATGAGACCAACAACTGGGGACCCCTTGGTCTCTTAGGCTCGCTTCAGTATAGTCCAGCAGGAAATGTCTGTGTTCTGGCAGCAAAAATCCTAATTATACATGACACAAAAGTGCATGAAAGCTATTGTTGGGGCTGAAAAAAACATCCGGCATCTCTTTTGTGGGGAAAGCTGCAGAAGGCTTATCATGTGGTCCATTGTTCTTTATTTTGAATGCATCTGGAGGCTTGAGAAATAATTTATCTGGTGACATATTCCGGCTGTCCAACCCAAGGTAAAAAACGATAGATGTAACTGCTCTCTTCAATGCTTTTTCCATCTCGTGCTTCTGCCCCTCGCCCTCCTTGGCTGCTCTGAGTGGCTGAGGCCGCGTTTACAGAGAATAACCAAGAGTTCCTGAAAATCAGGAGGGTCTCTGTGTTCAGAGCTCTGTCCCTACTGGTTTAACAGAAAATAATGTTTTGTCCTGGCCAGCTGAGCAGGCATAATTAATAGTACTCTGGATGAGTGCTTTTGTACCTAGGGGACTAATTGCAGCTCTGTCCTGAAATATTGCTGTCAGCCTGCCATCAGCCCTCAGCAGCCCCAAGGCTGTCAGGGCAGCGTGGGGCTGGTATTGGGGGGCTGCTGCTGCAGGAGAGGGGGGGGCAGAGGCAAGTCTGTCCCCCTGGCCACTGCCTGGGAGGGCTCCTGAGGTGGCCAAGGACAAACTTCTGCGCTCCTGCTCATGCTGCTGGCAAGTTTGGTGGGATGGAGCAAGTGGTGAAAGGAGAGACAGGGCAGGGCTAGTAATTGTGGCAGCTGAAGGAAGGAAGGAAGAGTAAAAGGGAGGATGAGGATGCAAAGGGAAAGAAAGTGTGAAGAAAAGAAAGGAAGGAAATAAAAAGAGAGCATTGCAAATACGAGGACAGGCAGGCTGTTGAGCCTTTCCCCATCCTTTCATTTCTCTTCTTAGGATACTCTGCCTAATCCCCACAAATACTGAAGTCTGAACCTTCCTCTCCTGTGCCATTTGTCCCCCTCCCACACTGTGCAAATCCATTTGTCCTCTAAATGTGTATTTGAATGTAAACACTGCCTCTGCTCATTAAGCTGTAATAAATATTTGCAGCAACACTCGCTCTGGCAGGGCAGGGTTTCTGGGGCAACCTTTTTGATTTTGTTGGTATGTCTTGGACAGCTGTACTTGATGTTCTTGGCAGTTGATGACCCTCCTCTTTGTCCATAGCCATGTCGGGCTGGCCTTCCCTGACAGCTCCCGAGCAGCTCCGCGCGCAGGCGATGTGCTGGCGGCAGAGCTGTGCTGCAGCCATGCGTGTGCTCCCAGCCTTTGCAGACACCCGGGGTAGCACTCAACTGCATCTCTTGCATACAGATAACGTGCTGCTGCTGCAGCTCTTGAGTGTGGAAAGTCTCAGGATTTGTGTAGCCTGGGAAGAAATTTCCGTCCTTACCTGTGCTGCCATCGGTGCCTGAATTAGGTTGTTTAAAGCTTGCTCAGGTCTGGTTTTTGTGAGCTCTGTTGCCTCTCTGAAACCCAGTACTGCCTGCACTGCAATTCCTAGAGCTGCATTCTGCAGAAACAGCAGAAATGGACACAGGAGAAGTGTGTTGGGGTATGGATGTTTGGCTAAGCCTGTTGTGATCTATTCTTTATTCTAACATGAAAGCCCATTGCTGCAGGTGGAAGTTGTTTCAGCAAGACCATGAAGTGAACCCCACATACCAGTTACTTACTGGTCTGGAACGTAAGACTGGGCAAGATTCTTTACTAGTGTAAATCAGTGTAGTTCAGATGGAATCGGTGAAGCTCTGCTAATTTACCCTGGCCAATTTGCCATCACTGCAGCTAAGTGATTGATTCTTTTGTCTGCTTTGCTTTAGCATCTCCTGGCTGAACCTAGTGAAATCAATTTTTGTCACCCCTTCCCAGCCTCCTGTGGGTTCCTCATGGTTATGGTCACCCAGGGATTTGTAGGGAGACTTAGCTGAATCATTTCTAGGCTCCCTTTGTGCTTGCAAGCTGTGGCTTTCCTTCCTCAGCTGCTTTCAGCTCCCAGTGCAGCCTTTGGATTCTGTGCTGCCTTTCATCAGTGATGCCAGGGCTGATTACATTTGCTGTCTTTGTCCTTTTGTGATGTTCCTTATGCCTGGAATATCCTCCTGGCACTGATTCAGGAGACCACTTTTTTCCTACCACCCTCTGTGAAACTCATTTCTAGCACAAAACCTATTGGATGAGCTGATATAGGGGAAAAAAAAGCACAGTGGTTCTACTGAATGTGGCTTTCTTCATTGGCTATGGATTTGATCCTTGGGCATCCTTTTCTTAAATTTTCCATGTTTTGTGTTGTTTGGTATTTTCGCTATTTGTTATTTATTTAGTTAGTTAGTTAGTTAGTTAGTTAGTTTGATCTCTGCTTGATATTCAGGCATTTTTTGTATTAAAATAATGAATAGAATGCCACAGGGACTTCCATTACATACATACATAGATTTATCAGTATCATCTCAGTCTGCCTGCTATGTTCATAGGATGGGGACTGGTCATGACTATTTGAGAAAATTTTTAAAGACCTAATTTCTAAAAATCTAGAAATTTGCAGCATGGTGACTATCAGGTACTCTCAGATTACTAACCTATCCAGTCTAACATGTCTTATTTCTAGCTGTAGCCAGTGCAAGAGTCAGAAGGGGGGACAGGACATACTGCAGTAGGTGTGGAGCTACTCATGCCAATTAATGTTTCATCCTAAGCCTGGAAAGAAAGATGTTTTAAGCCCTGAAACATGATTTTCCCATCTCTTTTCTTATACTCTTTTAATGCTAAGTATTTTAATTTCAGCTACTGTTGGCAACGTGCACATCTCATCTGCTCTTTGAAGCTGGCTGCGTGTGAGGATTAGAGCTTGCAAATAAGTGGAGAATTTTTTGTGTGAGCAGGTGGTGAATTGTAGCCATCCCTTGGCTTGTAGCACGTAAGCCTAGAAACCGACTCAGTCAGAGCATATTTAGTGCCAAGACTGGGGTCACCATCTTGCCATCCTCAGTAACCTGGGCAGCATCCTGCAGCTGGGACACGGTCTGAGGTACTTCTCAGCTATTGATGCTCAGTTGGGTAATGAAGGCAAAGGAGAGCACAATGGTGGTGCCAGAGATGTGTGTATTTTCTGTTCTCTCTCTGCAAGGAATGAAGAAAGGCATGTCTTTGGAAGCCAACAGTCTCATTTTTATTTAAAAGTGAGTGTGATTAATCCACGTGGAAACTGACAGATGTGTTACAACCATTTTGTGGGACTAGAAAGTCCAGCTTTGAACCTGGAGGAATCCTTTCTCCTTGAGAGGAGAAACACATTTTGTTTATCTCTTCTGTCAATCTGAAGGCCACTCTGAGTGAGAGACTCTTCATTATTAATAATCCCGGGAAGTAGTATTTTAAATTTTTATGGTTTGCACTTTGCAGCACCTGAACCTCATATATTACATGCACTGTGGCAGTGAAGTGGGAATTACAGCAGGGCTGCATGTCCTTTTCCAAATGAATAATTTAAAGTTTTCACAATGCCAGTTATGTTAAATATTATTACTCATTTCTTCAGGGAAAACCATAGAGCTCAAACGCAAATATAAAGTGGCAATAAATGATTTTACATTTAGCCAGTCTGAGACAAGCCTCAGAATTTATATCAGTTCGTTTTCTGAAACGCTTACTTCATCCTATTGCAGGAAAATCCTTTTTAAGGTGCCATGCTTAATGTGATATTTTTCCATTTGTCACATTTCACATCTACTTTGCTTCTTCCTCCTGAAAGCAAATGCTTTTAATATAGTCCACTTGGTTAGAAGCTTGCATTCTTTTTTCTTTCAGCACCAAAATCTCTAGATTTCCCAGCACTCTCCTGCTCTTTACTTTCCCAAGGTTGTCGATGATGGATTTCCTGCTGGTGTAGGCAAACTCTCATCTGTTGTTTCTCACCTCAGCACACCTACAATTTGCCAAAGCATCACTACAGAGAGGGTGCCTGGTCCTGCATTCATTAAAGCTGAGGAAAGGTTTCCTATTGATTCCAGTGGTGTCACTAGCATTAAGCCTAGAATAATACATGCATTTAGGTTTGGAACTCGATAAATGTATCAGCAAACAGCATCATTAGAAAAAAAAATCTTGCTTGTGTGGAGCAGCATGACAGATGTGGCTTTTTGTCCTATAGTGTTTGGGTTTTTAAAACTTTTACAGG
The DNA here is from genome assembly GCF_020740795.1 of Apus apus. Classification (NCBI taxonomy): domain Eukaryota; kingdom Metazoa; phylum Chordata; class Aves; order Apodiformes; family Apodidae; genus Apus; species Apus apus. The sequence continues at coordinate 9,790,917 of NC_067294.1, read as the reverse complement.
CCATTCTCTATAGACTGCTGCTGAGCTGTTGCAGAAAAGCATTTGAGGGAATGGAATGAGGAACCAGAAGATGCAAGAAAGAGAACAGAAAATAAAAACTATTCAAGACATGGAGAGTGTTGCTACATGTGCTCACCTAGGATGGTTGAGGACAGAGATCTGCCATTTTCTGCAGTGTCTGACTTTGTACCCACCCAGATCTGGTGCTAGCTCCTCATCCCAAGAATGTTATTACTAATTTATATGGAGAATGTGCTGGAGCTTCTGTTGTCACTCAGTTAATGAAAGCCTGAGAAAACATAGCACACTGTAAGTACCAGTGAGCCATGGTCTGTCTTCCTGACTGAAACACCCATTGCTGGTGTGACTCAGCACGTTACTAAGCTTCTCCCCCCCTCTTATGACACTCTTATGTCAGTAGTATGGGGATAGTGGGGTCGTGCTGCTATGTAAAATGCTTTGAGTGGTCTTGCTGAGGAATGCTACAGGAGCCCTGAGCACCAGTGTTACAGCTGGATGTGGGAAGGTGATTAGAGCCAGTTTAAACTCTGATGTGGCCCAAATGCTTAAATGCACATTTAGTGTTGAATCACAGAATCACAGAATCCTAGGGGTTGGAAGGGACCTCGAAAGATCATCTAGTCCAACCCCCCTGCCAGAGCAGGGTCACCTAGAGTACATCACACAGGAATGCGTCCAGGTGGGTCTTGAATGTCTCCAGTGAAGGAGACTCCACAACTTCTCTGGGCAGCCTGTTCCAGTGCTCTGTCACTCTCACAGTAAAAAAAAAAATTTCCTGATATTGAATATCTGACTAATCCTGCTGATGTTAATAGGACTACTTGCATGCTTAAGTGCTTCACTGAATTGGAAGTTAATGAGTTCAAATGCTAGATAAACTTAATTTTGGAGTAAGCTGCAAGAACTGGCATTGTGGACTCCCATAATTAAATGTGTCTTTTTGTTGCTCTGTGGAAGCTCTTTTCTCTTCTTGTATTCTTACAGTTGGTCTACAAACTTCAGCTAGGAAGCAACTGTCAAACAACAGTTTTATTTTGGATGTAAAATTAAGAAAGTCCCAGGTTTTGTGTCTCCTTTTTTGCCTCTGCCATAAACAGCACAGTCTCTCTGAAGTTTAAAGGTGGAGGCTGCCTGGGAGGTAGTGTGAAAACTTTTAAGAACAGGTTACAGCAGCAACATAATTTTCTTGGAGATCCCCTGAGCTTGTATTCTTCTAGACTCCATCCTGAGTATTGGCTTTAAAGAGCTATAGATAGGCTGGGCTGAGCTGCCAGGGAGGCTGTGCTCTTTGCTGGACAATCAACACATGAAGGGAGGCACAGGCATAAACTGGTGCTGAATGAGGGCCTAGATAATGAAACACAAGGACTGACAAGTGTCAAAATAAGTTCAAAGGGTATTTATCCAGCAACTGTAAAGGCTCAGACCATCCAAAAAGCTGATGGGACTGTTCCTACTTTTTAATATTCATTTGCAGTTGGGCAGGTTGCTTCACAATGATGATGATGATAACAACAACAATAACAACTCTTTGCCCTAGTAAGCGCACGGTTGGGGATGCCAACCGAAATCAGCCAAACCCTTCTCTCCATGAGGAGTGTGAGAGAAGACAAGCCTTAGGAAGCATGCAGGGGGTAAGAGAAGGGTGCATAAAATGGGCAAAATGGTGTTGCTGCAGTGGGGGTGGAGAGGAGGCTAAATGTCTTTTTTTTTGAGTATTCAAGAGACTAGTTGTCCATTTAAGCACTGATTCAATTGTTTGCATGTATTGTCTGTACTGAGGGAGCCAGAGCACGGCCAAGCACTGCTGCCAGCTCTGGAAGTTGCCCCCTCACAGCAGTTTATTTCCACTGTAACAGCATTGCAGAAAAGGGAATGAGGAGCTGGGCATTTCTTTCACTTCAGTTTGCTTTGAATTGCAACCTACACAGGACCCCAATTTTATATTCCCTTTCACGGGTTTCAATCAAGAATAACTCTGCTGAACTCAGCAAAGCTGCAGAACAGACGAGAAGAGGGAATGGGAATCATTCTGTTTGCTGTGGTTTGTAATAAACGCCAGTAGCTCTCCCAGGAAACCTGTCGTGGTCTGAGATGAATGTACCTTGTTTGCATTGAACCAGTGGGATCCTGGGCTCTGGTGGAACTGCTCTGGGGCAGCCAGTGATAAATGAGGGCTGATTGTTGCACTGACTGTGGATTCCATGGGGTTTTTATTCCTGTACATCTAACAGCAATTTGATTTGAATTTTTGGAAGACTTCACTGCCAGGATTTTTTTCTCGGTGACAAAATGGAATGAAAAGGTGAAAAAGGAGTGATGACAGTGAATGGAGAAAGTAAAACCTTCTTTCCCACCCAAATCAGAAAACTAGAAAATAGAAACAGAACCTTCAACCAGAATAGCAAAAACCAGCAATGCTAAAAAATACTGAATTTTTTTCCTTGTAAGCTTGATTACTAAATTTCTAAATTTGCACTTAGATTAATACTTTATGCTTTTTAAAAAGTTATTTTGGGTTTTGACTGGTTCTCATTTAGACTTGTTTCAGACACTCACAACTGACACATACCTGGGAGGCTGTTGGTGTAGCAAAGGCTCTGCTAAAAACTGTGTGTGTGGGATGTGTGTGTATCTGTGTGTTGCCACCTGTCAGTGTTCACTCCTGTCTCTGGACACTGCTGAGGTAGCCCTGGCTGAGGTGGTCTCACTTGTGCAGGAGGCTCAAGGAGTGTGATGAACACAATTTCTAGAAGCATTTGTGTGGGCTTCCTGATGGCAGCTTGTTGGACGGAGAGGGGGTGAATGTTGCTGCAGATGTGTTACCCATGCTCAGGCTTATTTATTTAGACTGTAGGTGACTGAACAAGAGGTAGCTCTGTTCTAAATGTGCGCCCTGTGCCCTCAGCAAAATTGTATTTTTATTGTTACTGCCACAATATTGCATGGAACCCCCACACTACAGGTTTTCAGTTTTCTGTTTATGCTTTGTCATTTTTTTCTTTCAAGAGACCTTACTGTCTTTCTTCTGCTGAATAATTCCATCAGGTGTCTGACAAAGATACTTCTGGAGAGCAGATACTTAGCTTTTGCAATGCCAAAAGGCATTTATCAAAGGTACTTCTTACCTCCTCTGCTAAGGCTTTTTTGATACCACTGCAAATTTCTCTGCAAAACACTGACCAGCAGGTTTGGCTCTGTGCACACACACATCTTGCTGCTGGCACAGTCAGCAAATTGGCTTTCAAGTAGCTTCTGATCTGCCTGGGGACTGTACTCACTTCCTTATTCACAGAGGTGACAGGCATTGCTGCTGGACTTGGACCTGGTGCCTGTGAAGGGCTGTGTGGGCTGACTTTCAGTCTCGTGCTGTATCCCTGTCGACAGCAGAATTCAAACTTTTCTGCTTGTATCATATTGGTTGAATGTAACAACAGGTAAAAAATGCTCATAAGAAAAGTGGCATTAATGACAAAGAATGGAAGAATATAAAATTATATCTAGAAACAAATGAAGCTTTTAAGTAGTGTTTTTTTTCTTATATTCTGGCATCATGGTCCTTCATTAAAACCTAACACTGGAGTTTGTGGAGAAGGTATAATGTATATTTAAAGATTTTGTCTGCAACTAAGATGAAGCAGGAAGCGTGAATTTGAGAAAACTGGGTGTTGTGACTGGTAGGTCTGAAAACAGAATGAGTGCCATTTCTGAACACTGGCAGGTGTTGGTGGCTGACACTGTAATCTGGGTGTACAAAAGGCCAGCAAGGAGGCTGGAAGGCTAGGGGCCAGCTCATGGAGTCCTGAGCACTCTTGCCTCCTTTTGAGTGAGAAGATGAAGTTACTGATTGTTCACAACTCGGAGCTAACCTGGGCCAGTTTGTCCTGTCTGGAAAAAGGCCTTTGCTTTCTTTGGTTGGCAGTGTCCCGGGCTGCATTTGAGAACGTATTTGAGTTAGGTTCAACAGCAGGGTCAGAGCAGGGTTAGGACTCATCCCAAACCTGTGGAATTAAGGTTGTCCCCATTTGTCATATCCCATTGTCTATGTTGTGTGATCAGAATTCCTGAGTTCCAAAATGCTAATACAAAAATATTTGGGTGACTTTCTGTCCCCTCTTTTTTTTTCCAGTCTTAATGTTGCAAATGCTACTGTAGTAAGTATTATTGAGAGGGATTTGCTGAAGGATGTAAATATTCATCAGCCTTTAATGATTTGCATTTGAATCCAGAAAATTGGCTTATGACTACATGCTGATTTGCTCTCACTTGGATTTCCACATGGCATTAAGTGCAGGAGGATTAAATACCTGGGGTTTTCTTTGGTCCAAACCAGACTTTGCTGTCTTCCTTTGGAAATAAGTTAATTAGCTGGTAACTCAACCTTGTGCATCACTTAACCTTTTTCAGTCCTTCAAGACTCTTTGTTTCTAACAAAGAGCTTTAGGATCACTCTTGTCAGTCTGATATGAACCAGTTACTGCTCTGAGAGTATTTAATTTTCACCTTGGCAAGGCTGATGGCTGCATAGGCCTGCAGCTCAGAATGGAAGGCCAAAAAGTGGAAGTGTTGGCCCTGGGATTGAGAGCTTTGATGTTCTTCCTATCCTTTTCTGTTTAACCTGGCAAACCACCCTGAGCTGCTGTCCCGGGTTGATAATCCTGTGCAGAGGCACAGTGGGGTGTCCTGACAGCCACAGGCCCTCTCCAGGGATGAGCTCTGGCTCCTGCCCAGTGCTGGACCATTTTGTCTTCTCCTGCATTACCCAAATAGAGACAGTGTGGCTATGCTGCCATGCTCTCACACTGCTGTTCAGCTGCACAGGCTCATGCATGGGTAGTCTTTTAAGATTCTCATGTATGATGGGATGGATACTCTGGCTCCTCTGAAGGGCTGTTAGTGTCAGAGGACGGCTCTGATGCTTATCCCCTCTGGGAGCAGCTGGCAGCGTGTGTTACCATTTCTGTGTTTGCAGTGGGTGGATTGTACCCTGAATTTTTAGGGTTGTTCTGGGTTACAAATTAATTCAATGGAGATTGACAATGCAATTTTGGTAATTTAAAAGTCACTTACAGCTTCTCCATTGGCGTAAGACACCTCATTTTTATAAGATTAGTCCGCAAATGACACTGACATAATCTGGGGAAAACCCAAGGTGATATTGTGAGATTAATATTGACAATATGGAGCCTGAATAAATGAGACACAAAATAGTCTAAATTTAGGTTGGTTTCAGTGGAGCGTGTTAGGACAGGGCTTTAATAAGTGAGGCTTTTCTTTAGGACGAGCTGTTACTCTGCATGTTCTGCTTTTTGAACACAAGATACAAATACCTGGCCTTAACAAAAGTGGATGTTATACATTTTGCTGTCAGCTATTTTAAGGCTCAATATGATGAGCTCACTGTCCTGTATCTATATGTCTGCTTGACTATTCATGTGGCTCTTTTAGTTTCTGAGTCTGTTTGTGTTAATGTAATGTTGCTAAGAAACTTGTGTAGGTCCAGGCGATGGTTTATACTGATTAGATAACAACAAAAAACTAAAGTGTATGCTGTGTGCAGAAACCTTAAAATTGCTGCTATTTTTCAGGTTATTGTGAAAACAAGAACAGAGTATCAGCCTGACCAGAAGAACAAAGGAAAACTCAGAGTGCCCAAAATTGCTGAATTCACAGTCAGTTTCACTGATGGTGTAACAGAAAGACTAAAGGTAAGAAATGGTTATTCTGCTGCCTTCTGATGCAAATGCCATTCATTTTAAAATAACTGAATCAAAGTGACAGTAAAGACATATCAAATTCAATACTCCAAACATCACTAGGGTCAAAAAAAGGCTTATCAGCAGGAGTGTAAAGCTTTTTTTTTTTTTTTCTTTTTTTTAGGGTACGCATGAAAATACCTTCATAACTAGGTCTACAGTAGCAAATGCTTTTCTTTTCCCAGGAAGAAGTATTGAAAATGCTTTCCAACCCAAACTGAAAGTAAAACATGTTCAGATCAACCCTCAAACATTTGTCTTTAAATCACAGTGAGGATTAATTGAAACAATTTGTTAAATACTTTAAAATTCTTTTGTTTTGTAGTCAGGCAACCCTTTTATCATTTAAAATATTATTGTATAATTATATTTCAAAGTGGATAAAAGAAGAACTATTAAACAAGTATCCAAGCATATCCTGTTCTGTAAGCAGTTTTGGTTCACAGGAATTGGAATTTTCTAATGAAAATCGTTTCCCTGACAAATTTTCAATAGGCTCTACTCAAACATGGAAAGAAACTCATGAATTATTGAGTGCCTTCAGTTCCTGTTGACTGCAGCATATTAGAATGCTTCAGTTCCTCCTAAAATTAAGACTCCAAGCATGTAGCTGTTACTGTTTTCTCCTTTTTCATTGAGGAGATATGATGCTTTTCCTAAACCACAGAACATGGGAGTGATAAAAATGTGAGATCTGATTTCACGTTTCTGAAGTCAGAGGAAATATCAATGATTTAAGTAGAAAACATGAATACTAAGCAGTGCCTAGATACAGTCCTGCTCCTTGAAAAGCTAGGATTGTGCTTATAAATGTTTGTGCAAGGATACAATCCTTGACAGTTAACAGGGATTGAGTCAAGGAACTGAATCACCTTTCAGCTGGCCCAGTTGTTCTTAGTTTTGCAAGAAATAGAAAAGTTTATTATAATTATTTTCCAGCAATTTAGAAGAAAACAATCACTTTTTAAATTTTAATGTCATGCAGGAAAAATTGTTACTATTCCTCCTTGATAAACTTCAAGATAAGACTTGTTTAACTCACTGGAAGGAGAAATGTTTAGCTCTTCTCTTCTGGAGCACTACAGAAGGGCATTGATGCTGTTTTTTCCAGAAATACACAAGCATATGTTTCACAAGGACAATTCTGTTGCTTTCATCCAGGGTATTTAAAGCCATAATTTATTCTTAAGAGGTCTGTGAATGAAAGTTTATAGCTTTTTGTTGTTTGTTTTTTTCAGTAGACATTAGATATTGTGATCTAAATTACTTATCAGGGGCTTGCATGCTGTTGATTTTGACTGAATTCCTCACGGATCCGATTGCACGTGTAGTACCTGTTTGCCACCAATAGTGACTCTCTGTTGGTAGGACTGGTAAACAATGAATTGGCTACAGTTTTAAAAACCACAGTCTTAAAAACCCAGTCTTAAAAACCACAACAGACATTTTCCAGTGTGAACAACAGAACCAGTCACAGTGTGCCTGAGAAACAACAGTAAATGTAGAGTATCTTGGAAGTGATGTGTTGGCTTGTGACCTGCAATAAATGGCATTATTGTTGGTATTGTAAGTAACAGTGCTTCATGGGGTATTTAAAGCAGCCCTGAGCAACCTGGAGGTCAGTAAAAGGTCAAATTTTGATACCATCAAAAGATCTGGCTTTGTTATTTAAAGAAGCAATCAAAAACTTTGCATTCTTAGACCCTGTGTATGCTGGAGGCCCCTAAGTTAGATGCATTATAGCTAATCCACTCCTATGGATAAATCTCATTTCATCTCATCCTTTTATAGGCTATCTTTTTGTTCTCCATCCTTCAATCCCCCAACTTGCTGTTGCATTCAAACATCTCGTTCCTGTTTTGTGTGCAGTTCTCTCATGGCTCTGGCCCTGTGTGCTGTGGGCTGCCCAGCAGCAGGCAAAGGGAGCTGGAGGCACTGACAGGTTTGAGCTGCTCCCTGAGGATGACATGGGGGCTGTGCCTCTTCCTATGCAGCCTGGCAGCATGACAGTTTCATTTTTAAGCTATTTCCTTTCCCTAAAGTCCATATGATTTCCATTCTCTGCTCTTCAATGTCAACTTATTAATTACTCAGGCTCTTGTCTAATACTGGATAAGACTATAAGCCTCTCCCTGCCTGCCATTCATAAGGCTTCTATGTATCATATTAGGTTTATAATATTATTTCCTGACAAAAATGAGCTGAGATAATAAGTGGTATTTCATTACCTTTTGTACTTTTTTTTTTACTGCACCACATTTTTATACGAGTGCATGTTTTTGGTGAAGTTATTAAAAATGCTGCCCTCTGGTTATAAGCAGGCCTATTATCTGGTACTGATGAAATAAATTAATATTTGTTTTTTTTAAGAGGAAATAATAGTAAATACTTAATTGTTATTATCTCACTCTGACTAGACTTTTAAAAGCTTAAAAAAAGATAAAACAAATGAGATAATAATATTTTCTTTTGGTGGCTGGTTGCTTTGTATAGCCTTCCAGTATGTGGTGCATTGGAAATATTATCCACACCTTTTTGCTGACACACTGATTAAAATTAAAGTGTTCATCTATAGCTGAGCCAGAATGCTGGTAGCAATACAGTGGCAGAAGCAAGTAAATCATCCCATTTCTACAAGAGGAATGATGGAGGGAAAGACCAAAAGCTCACTGAAATATAGCTGGCCCATTGGTTTAGTGCACTTGAAGTACAAGGTTTGTTTCCAGTACGTGTGGGAAATGCATCTTCTTCCACCCTCTGCCCAACTAGAGTCAATCCATGGCAATGCATGAATTCAAGGGTTTGGATAGTGAGCCATTTTGCTACTCCAACTCTGAGTCTGAGGAGCAGTACATCTCAGCACGTGGTACCTGTATGCTGAGGACAGAGACAGGACAGTGAGAGGGTGCAAAGAAATAGCCAAGAGGTCCTCTCCTATCTGCTGTTGCACTTCTTTGGCATTCTGGAGAATGTGAAGTGAGATGTATTTTATTTTTCACCCAAAGGCTAGAGTTATCATAAATTCAAACTGAAATAGGGCCAAGTGAATATGAGTTATGAATAAGTGTGGAAAAATACTGCTGGGCTCCATATTTATGACTGTGCTCCCCACCTACTAATAACCTCTCTAGGGGGTTTTTTGACATTCTTGTTTCAATCTGTGAAGTGCTTTTCTTTCCTCTACCTCTGGTCACTTGGTATTGGAATGTTCTCAGTGAAGAAGGAAACTCTTCCCAAGTTCTTGCTTGTTTTCTGAGTTACGTAGCCGAGTTATACAAAAGAGCAGGATCTCTGGGGGAAATTTTGGAACCATATGAACATGGCAGTCAGATCCACAGATGCCCTTTATTCTGCCTTTTGGGTATCTTTTATTGAAGAGGCTAATGAATTATTAGACAACTTTCTCGCATGAGCAAGCCAAAGCCAGACTCTAAGCTTATGCATGCATATTTTTCATCCATCCAGAATAGCACAGATCTGAGCTCTTTAATTATCATAAAGAAGAGACTGTCCCTAGGCAACAGCTCTTATTTCACACTACCTCTTCCAGGAATTTTAGATAGCTTCTGCAACTTGTCACATCTCCTAATAGATGAGATTATGATTCTCCATAGCTCAGCACACTGTGTCCTGGAAGTTTGACCAATTTCGCTTATTCTTCAGCTAGATGAGTCAGCCCATACATACTTTATAACAAATGTTTAAATAGCTGTGTGTAGATGGGCTACAAGGAAATGATGTTAAAATAGTGTAATGGTTGAGCTGTCCATACATAAAAGGAATTTCTTATATCGTTTTACTCCTCCACAGAGAAGCAATGACAACATTTTTTTGTAAGCTGACTGGCAGTGATTTATAGACTTCCCTCCTCCAGATTATTTATGCCTTTGGAGTGTGTCCCCCTAGGAAGCTTCTGAACTGCAAAGATCTTATATTGCAGTAAAGATGTATACCGAGGATTCTCAGTCTGGGGAGGGAATAGTGTCTGGTGTTTGCCTTCCATTTTGCATGCTTTGAAAACAGTGCATGTTACCATGCTCTGCCACCCAGGGATGACACCAAGGTGCACTAGAAAAGGTCTGCAAATGTGATGATTCTTCATCATTTTCCTTTGTGGGAAAACAGAACTAACCCTCTGCATTTAAGGTAGGGCTTGCTGCTTCTTTTTGCCAGTGATATCCTGTGTTACAGCTTTTAAGAACAATCTCCCATTTCTTTTTATCAATATTGAAATGAGCTAAAACCCTCTTTTGCTTTTCAAGCAGATTATCCATTAAATGAAAAGCCGTGTTACTTCTGGAGAACAGGGTTTCCAGTGACTCCTTTTGTCTTCCAACCAGTCTAGAAAACAGAAATCAACCAGAAGCATTTAAAAGGTGAAGAGCAGGTTTCTACCCACTTTCTTGACTGTCACTTAGCTGAAGCCTGTGTTACAGACACCCCACTTAAGAAGAAACAAGCTGGAGATCAGTTGCAGACGGACTTTGTGCTTGATCCAGTCAGACCCAGTAAGTATAGGTAGCCCTGTGCTAGCCCAGACTTTGCCTAGATTTTTCGATCTCCAAATAGCACCAGAAAAGTTATTGAAGTGGTCTTCAGCATGGGCTTAAACATGGAGCATCAGGGTGACACATACCTGCCAGTTACTGGTTTTGCACAAATTGTTCATTACACAAGTAAGTTCCCATGCAACCAGTTTGACCTCTGTTATCACTAAATGCCACAGAGCTATTAACTACTGCCTGTTCAGGGAGATAAAATTTACTGACTAGTAGCTGAATGATAGTTACCTGCCGTAGTTATCTGACTTCTCAAGTTTTCCACAGTTACTTGCTTTTTATAGTTCATTTTCTTAAGAAAGTTGAAGTTATTCGTCTTTTAGAGTTAGAATAATTAAACCATGTACTTGTCTTTAACAGAATAAGATGGGAGTGGGTGTATGGGGGAGAAATTGAGATATTTAAGATGTTTTCTTATGAGCAATTTCTCTACCTGGAAAAACCATCTGCAAGTATTGATTATTACTTCACTGAAGAAGGCCGAGAACTTCACTCTTTTTGCTACAAGTTGGCAAGATCCATTTTCAGAGTCACTGGCTGTGTAATCTGTTCCTGTTGAGTATGCAGTGACAATATATTCCTTATCATTAGATCAACCCTCTTCTCCCTCCACCTTGAAACTGCTCTTGATACATGCAGATCCAGTAACCAGAGGATGTAATCATTCACCACACTTTTCATCATGTTCTTAAAATACAGTGGAACCCATTCAAATGTTCCTGTTACTGAAATGTTCATGCTGAAACAATTACTTTCCTATGACCTAATGTGAAAGGCTTAGAACAGAATAATTTTGTCTCCAGCCACACCCTACAAAACAGACATCGATGAAATAATTGTTCATTATCAAAAACACGCCAGTATCTGAAACACTTAGCTCCTAATTAAGAAAGATTTATCTGGGCCAGGGCTTGATTTCCTGTTGGTAACAGCTTTGCTGAAATGGGAGACACTTCCCCTGCTTGCACCATTAGAACCTGACCCATTGGATCCCTAGGGTATTCAGCTGGATCTTGTCATGGAAGGAACCTCATATGAGAAGCACTGCTGTCCAAAGGGAAGGATAGCCCTGGGCTTGTACACTTGTGGAAGAAGGTGGGACCAGGTCTTGATGACTTTATTTCTGTGGGTAAGGTCTGCTGAGACATGAGCACAAGGTGTCTGGGACAGTGTGGTGCAGAGAATTGCTGTGTGGCAAATGCCTGCACCATGCTCAGCTTTGAGAAACGCCTCATTTCCCTGAATGCAGATGTTGATCTACCTGCCCTGGTTCTTAAAGGGCACATCACCATTGCTGCTGGGCAGGTGGCAGCTCTCCCTTGCTCTGCTGCCTACACATCCAGCCCCAAGTGTGACATTCCTCTCTTTGCTCCCCACTCCCCTCCTTCCCAAACTGCCCTGGTTCCAGCAAACTTCTCCATAGGATGTTCTGCTTTTACCTGCAGGATGTTCTGCTTTCACCTGCAGACTGTTACTTTACGCTTATAGTTCTTCCTCTAATCTGCAAAGGAATGAATCTCAGAAAAATGGCATGTAGCTTTTCATTGTGCCCATTCAATAGCTAAATAAATTTAAAGATTCCTTTAATTGTTAAGTTACCACAGGGCAGGAGTAACTCATAGAAAGGACTCCTTTGAGTGTGAGCAGGACAATTTTCCTTACTGCTTTTTAATACTAACAATAACAAGTTACCATGGCAACTGCCACATCACATCAGTTATCTGGAAGATGCAGAGTGGCTGCTGAAAGATCCCATTACACTGACTAATGTGAGTGGTGCTTGAGGGAGAGAACACGCTCCAATACACAGATTTTTTTTTCTCACTTTGGTGATAATTGCTAAAGTAGCGGAGATGTTGTTTCCAGGCTGCACAGCATTTGGTTGGGCTCTGTGATCTAGAAGAACAAGGGACAAAGTGGAGGAAGATCAGAAAGGTGGCAGGCACAGGGGAGGAGCAGCAATAGTGTTCAGGCATCTTGTTGCACTGGCACCAGTGTTGGGGATGGCAGAGCTGGGTCTGGCATTCAAAGAGGAACCTGGAGAGCTGTCAGTACAAAGGGGCTGATTTCAGTCTCCAGACACTGATTTGGTGGCTTATTCAGTCCCTTTGGTAGTTCTCAGCTATCATCAAGCAGCTCTTTTCCTAGTGGACTCCAATGCAGGGGGCATGTTCTCCCACGGCTGTTGGGCAGCTGGCGCTACATCTGTCTTCTCCGCACGGTGATGGAGTGACTTGTCTCTGGAGCCCAAGCTTGCCTTGTCTTTGGATATTTACCCCTGCAATACAGAGGGTCACAGTTTCTCCTTTATCAAAAAATCCACCACCCAGCCCTGCCTGGCCTTGTGTCTGCTTACATCTGATGCAAACCAGCACCCGCGTGGATTCAGACTCACACTTGTGGTGTATGTGAAAGGAAGTGAGAAATGTTGCTCATCATCTTTTTGTCTGAGCTCAGAAATCATTCTTCCCATTTCAGCCAGAGGAGGAGAAGAGAAGAGGACAGGTCATATCCATTGTAGTTGGTCTCGCAGCTTGCATGGAGGTAGATTGATGGAGCCATTTGTGACCATCAGTGACAATTCAGTGCTGGGAGGATGAACCAAAAGTGGATTTGTGGCTCAACTGCCAGAAAGCAGATATTTCTGATCACATCCCCAGGTGTGGTACTATAAACCCTGCAAGCTTCCCATTCCCCTGACTGGGTAAAACTGTGATTTTTATAGGAGTTCCCATAATACCTGGCTTTCTGATACAGGCTAGGTTTGGAAATGGTAAAGCCAGGGAGAGTTTACATGTCTAAAATACACACAAGAAAAGTATATTTAACTAGATTTAACTAGAATGCTCTATCAGACTGGCTTAGGAATCACCTAGCAATGCAAAGGAAAAAAAAAAAAGCCATGGCTTTTATATGAAATGGATCATTCCTTGAAGTGTATTCTTGTTTTATATTCTTTGTTACAGAAACACACACATATACTCTTTTGCAAAGTCAGAAAAAATACCTCAAATTTATTTTATTTTTGCCATCTGTGAGCACTGAGACAATCTGCTGAAGAGGTTTGTTCAGGGTTATTTTTTTTGTTTAATTGATTTTTGGAGAGAAGAAGTAAGTTAATTGTTGTGCAGAAAATGTATAAAAATGGAAGTCACAGAACATAGCCACATGACTAAGGATTAATCCTGCTGAATCTAAATTCTCCAAACCATGATATATTGGATATAAGGAGTTTCAGAACAGAAACCTCTACTGACTCTTTGTTTTGGAACAAAATGCTTGAAAAAGGTTTTCATAGCAACTGCCTGGAGATACCCATTGCACTAATTGCAAAATTTAATTGCAGTTTCAGGTTAGTCTGAAGGATTTCTTACACTGCATCCTTGTCTTCACTAACACGTCATGTTTCATTCTGGTACCTCTGCCACCCCCCAGGGCAATTTTCTTTCTGTGGAATGAAATATGCTTAATGCTGGTTTGGCTAATGTAGCAAAAGGGACCAAGTGGGATGGAGGAGGAAAGTTTTTTAGTTGACTGAAGCCAAGGCAAAGTTTATTGACTGTCATGAAGTGCATTTTGAGTATTGTAGCCAAACCACAGAATGGTTTTTTTACCAAAAAGTAAACAACAACAACAACAACAAAAAACTCAGGGAAATGAAACGCTTCACTCATACATTTTTTTTCCATGTAATGTTTCATTCTCTCTATTTAAAAGCAGCACAGGCTGCTGATTGAATGTTAAACAGACCCGAGCACCCTCTTGTTAGTACTTGCAGATGCATTAAGCCTGTTGGGCCAGATCCACGACTAATGGAACTGGCCTCATGCCTCTGAAGGCATCACAGTCAGCTAGATTATTCATTTTTGTTGTTTGTTTTTAAAAGAGTAGCTTTTGTAATTCATTTGGAGCAATAAAGCTTCATATTTCTAATTTAAAATGGAAAGGCTTTTAATTCACAAGTTACCCAGGGGACACTTTGCTTACCCAGTCTTCACTTTGTCCTTGTATGAAGCACCCACCTAATAAGTTTTTTAAGAGAAATGGGTGTATTGAACCATAAATGCTGCTGTACTATTAGCTTTATTTCCTGACCCATGATGGCAGGCACAGATGCTGCAATGTATGTGAATATGTTGACCTTCTTGAGGGAACAAACTTCTAGCTAATTTTTATTTTTTTAGCCACAAGGTTGCACCGAGCAAAGGTGTTTTAATATGTGCAAGCTTGACCTTTGAGTACACTTTTATCTAAGAAGTCCATGGGACTGGGGACTGGTAGGGGAAAGTTACCTTCTGCTCTGACATATAAAGAGCTTAAATTGTTGTGGACATTTTTCACTCCAGTCTTCTGTTGTGATGGATGATGAGGCAAATGGTATTATCACATGTAAAATAAAAATAGGAAGAAAGTGATTGGAGGCAAACACACAGGAAAACAGGCCTGGAGTAGTACCATTTTGAACCTTAGTCCAGTATATTAATTCTCAAGTCTGAAAGGTTTGGTTTAAAAATTGCCCTGCCTGTGGAATGAGGTAATTTCATAAAGCAAACAGAGACCAATTTTCCCTTAGAACCAGCCTGATCCTTGCCTGTGAGATGGGGTCGGTGCTTGGGTGGGTTTTGCACCCATAGGCCCAGAGAAACCCAAGCCTTTGGAGACTTAGATGCTTGCAGCACTGGGTGGATCTTGCTGCAGTGTCTGTGAGTACCAGAAGGGAGAAAGCTGTGGACCTGTGTGTGTTAGGTGTCAAATCAGGCCAGCAGCAGGGCAAGGAACTCAGGCTGCACCTCCCAGGTCTGTTGCTGTGTGTGAATCCCTGGACGCATTCTTACCCGCAGCTCCTCACGCTTTCCCTGCACCATCCAATGTGATGGAAGTGGGGAGAGGGGATGATCTTGCATGTATGAGATTCTTCAGAAGTTGAGTCTTGGCAGACAAAGGGTAAGCAAGGAGACATTTTATTGATGACTTGATTTATCTTGTATTCCTGTTAATGCAATTTAAAAGGGCCCTTGATGAGCTGAGACATCTGTTGTGGTGTCCCCCGTGAAGTGACTGGAGAAAATGTCACAGCCAAGACTTTGCACAATGCAATGGGAAATTGCAGCATGTCACTGATGAAGGGTTAGCTGTGGAGATGATGTGTCAGTCTGCTGCAATCCTGCTAACTGAAAAGCCATCTCAAATTACTGATGTGGAAGGAAGCCTCTTCCAGCATTGCTCAGCTCATGAAATGGTGTGGCAGGTGTCATTAGGACCATGGGTTTGGGAAGAAAAGCACCTTTATAAGCAGTGTTCCCGAGTCACTCATTTAATTTTGGGTTTTTGCTCCTTTTGAAAGAGCAAAATAATGAGGAAATGCTTATGATGGGTGAAAAAGGAAGAAAATATTCTTGCAGGAGGAGGGGGAAAAGACCTTTAGATACCTGTATGGTCTGCCAAAAAGGTCATGTATTTATTTGGTGTTCCTAGAAACAATATTAGAGCATCTCAATGTGCCAGCCTATTCTGATGAAGGATTTTTATTATTTTTTTTGTATGGCAGAAAGCCATAAAAAAGCAAACCAAACATTTACCTAAGTAGAAATTCACTGATGTTCAGTGGTGTAAGGGTCCTTATTGAAAATGGTGGTTTAGAACTTCCATAAAGAACGGAGGCTTGGAAACCCAGCCGTGAATTTTCCATTCAAGCAGTTTGACTTGGCACAGAAAGACGTCATGCAGAACACAGCTAGCACCAACACAGTTAAAAAGATCTGAGGGTACTAGTGCCTAAACAGCCACTAGAAATTATATTACATGATGGAGACTGGCTAATATAATTGAGCCAGCTAGTTATTCTGTGCATAATTTAATTATTTGACAAATTGCTTAGAAACATGGTGTTCTTGTTCCACACTTGTGCTGCACTCACTGTATAACAAGGCACAGAGCAGAGGAATTGCTGGTGGGTACAAAGCCATCTCAGAAGACAGGCATTTATTTTTAAGATCTGGAAACTTAAAGAGAGGTTCACTGGTGTAGTGCAGTTGGGGTGGTGTGTACAGAGATGTGTAGAGCCAACAGGGACATGGCTGGGACAGCAAACTGGGTCAGAGACAGCTGGTGTGGTTTCAGGTGGATATCTTTGAGGCTTTAGGGTAGCTGGAGGAATGACCCTCTCTGCTCTGTGAGTCTTTTAGGCTTTCCTTTGTGTAGGCTGAAAAAGAATCCCTGATACAGTGCAGCAGATGTGAGATGGTTTTGGATCTCAAGATTATACCATCCTCATAGATGGTATTCAGTGTTTTTAGGAGGATTGGGGCTGAGTTGGTTTATGGTTATGGATTCTAAGATAAAGGCCCAAAAGAAAAACCCCTTAAGCTTCGTGTAATAAGCCATGAGTCACAAAGGAGTATTTTCCCTTAGCTCTGAAAATTTAGGTAGATGACTAAGGACATTTCCCTTTTACAAAGCATCTCCTAAGAGATGCTACTTAAGAATCGGGACACCATCTGGAATAAAGCTGTGCTGTAATAATAAAGGACAAATCTTGCATCCTCTTGAACAGCAAATTATGTAATTTTTTTTAAGTTAGCCTTTCAAAATTTCAGAGGCTAAGCTGCTGCCATAAAATCAGCAAAATCAGCAACTTATTACTAAAAGATTGCTAAGTATCAGAACTGAAGTGCCATTTCAAAGAAGTGCAGCCTAATCATGTTTACCTGCAGAGCAGATCAGGCTGTAAAATGGAGTGCTGGGCAATGCACCTCACCATTTCTTGGACTGAGTCTAAACACTTGAGCAACTCTTCCTGGGGTGTAGTTTTAGACTCCTTATTCCCCTGGTTGACCCATCCAAGTGACCTGTCAGCCTGTGGCTCCCTCCCTGCCTACATGTCTGGAATTTTCTTACATTAGCAACCTGGGTTCAAATGATGGTGATTCATGCTTGGATTTCATCCTGGCATACAGGTGGGAGGCAGCCAGGGTAGACATCTAGATCTGGGAAGTGCTCCTGAGTCCTTCACTTTAGCTGTAGCTTCCATGTCAAGATCTGATGTTGTCAATCTTACATCTAGTTATCAGCTGGAATAAGTTACAGGATGAAGGGGGGGGGAAAAATCACCCTCCTGAGTTTTTCACTTTCAAGCAAAAATTATGAGGAAATCATGAATCTATGAACATATACTGAGATGGCGTTACAGCTGAAACCTTTCTACTGAGCATCAGGACCTCTGGGACTACTCTTGTGGCAAACAAATTGATGATTTTGTGGTTGTGTTTTTGTTTGTTTGTTTGTTTGTTTTGTTTTTGTTGTTGCATGCAAGTTGCAGGTTGTGGATGGAAAGGATTCCAGGTGAAACTATGGAAGGAGCCTTGTTGCCTATCCAAGCATAGCTCTTATGCCCTTCTATGAAAATCTTGTAACAGATTTTCTGCCAAGTTTTTTTATAATAATTTTTGCCTCATTCAGAGTCTTTGTTGTTCTATAATGAGAAAATGAAAAACATGAGAATTTATTCAACTGAGTTACCTATTAAAGGTCACAAAATTTCCCAGTACCTGGTAACACTGAAGGTACTTTGGAGAACCAGGCACTGGCAGTGGCATCGTTTCCTGACAGACTTGAACGTGAAGAGGTGAGAATGCAGGGCAGGAACAGAGAGAGGCATCAGGCTTCTGAAGTCCCTTATTCCCATTACATCTGCTAAGACTAGGAAATCTGTGCAGAATTTTGTAGGGATTTTTCCATGGTAAATGATCTTTACCTGGGAATTAAACCAATCTCCTTCACAGTAGCACAGAACTGCTCACTCTGAGAGCATTAACTCCTCCCTGGGTGCTGCTTGGGTGGCTGGTTTTTCTATAGACAGCAGTGCTTTTCCTGGCTGCATTATCTTCTTGGCTCTACTCCTCTTCTGAGTGTATATAAGCATGTATGTTGTGTGCTCTCAGCAGCAGGAAAGGTGTCCAGAGTCAAACCTCTATTTGCCAGCTTTAGAAAAAATAATCATGCTTGATATCTCAGAAGTGCCATCCATGCTGATGAAAATCCTTGCTTGCTAGCCTCTCACAAGAGCTGCATGAGCACAGAAAAGATATTCTGTGCTGTTTTCTTCAGACAGATTGATAGAGATCGTATCATCTGTGTGCACCCTGAGAATTGCTCCACTTAGGTGGCAAGTGGAGGGTGGTTTCGATCACCTGGGCACCTGGGGCTTGTGCCTTGTCCACAAACAGCAGGTGGTTGTTGCTGAATTCCTCCAAAGCTGGACTGAATGCAGCTGTCTTCTCCCCAATGAAAGGACAGCATGGTGTTTTTCCAGATGAGTTTTAGGCAGCAGATGATAAGCCAGAGTATGTGCAGTGATGGGATTGATCTCCAGGAGTGGAGGAGTGGAGCACAAGCATTGTTGTGCTGCACCAGGCTAACTCAAAGTCATTTTAAGAACCCAGAGGCAGATGTGTCAGACCAACATGAGAATTTCTTACTCTTCTGAAGACACCTGAGCCTACAGAAGGTGCTGCCTGATTTTAGTGTCCTGTGGGAAACTAAAGGAGACTTAGAGACCTGACTGCCTTTGTGGATCTGGGTCTGAATGTCTGGTTCATGCCATTAAATATGAGAACTCAGTAGGGGAAGAGGGGTTTGTGCCTTTTGTTCTATTAAGCCCTACTTCAAGCCATGTGGAAGCTCTCCATATGGATGTCTAATATTTTCAGAATCTTACTGAGCTCCTTCTGCTGCCCATATTGTACAGAGTCAATTTGTTAGATTAATTGTTAATAATTTCATAGAATAATTGTGGTTTGGGGTAGAAAAAAACAACCCTTTGCTTTTTCAAAAGGTGGTGCTTCACAGTTTTGTAGGATGTCCTACTGTGTTTCACTGTCAGATGGCTTGCATTTAAATGTCCATGTTATTTTTCTCTCCTTATCCTTTTTTAAAAACTATTTTTATGCTGAGTCCTCTCAGAGGGTGACACCATCAGCGGAGCCTGTGAACAAAACATAAAGGTGGAGTGACAAGCCCTGACACCAGGGCCATGATTGTAAGTTATGTTCCTCCAGCTGCTAATGCAAGTAATATGTGGCTTCAGTTGGGAGCAAAGCCACACACCTCCCAGCTCACCAGCACAGGTTGGATGCTGAATGCTAATAGAGCCCTGGCTGCATCCAGTCTCCACTGGGGAAAAAAAATATTTGTCAACTCAGTTCAAACAGTGCATAAATTTGAGGGAGCTGCCATCTGCTGACAGACCCTTCCCCCACCTACACTGCCTGAAAATCCTTCCTTATGGATGTCTGCTCTGTGCAGCAGTATTCCCACCAACATGCATCCGGGATCCGCCTTTCTCTGCCTGCTTTTTTTGCCCCCAGGTATTTCCAGAGAGTTCCAGTTTCCCTTGACTTTAAGGCACCAAAATACCTCCCTGGTTTGTGGGACAGTTAGTACCAGCCCAGTGCCAGTGTGTAGTCACCTGCAGGCTGTGTAACTCAGCAGGTTTTCAGTATTTAAGGCTCAATTTTTAGAGGGACCAGCAGCTCCCAGCTCTTGTTCCCTTCCATGGAGGGGCTGAAGGGTGCAGACCCTCGCTGACAACTAAAGGCATAAACCAAAAATTTTTTGCAACAAGGAAAACAATGAGAAATAAAAATGTAGAAGCCTTGCAATGAAAAAGGCTATTAAAAGAATGCCCTGCTGTTTGGATGTGGCATTGTTCTCTGGTTTGCTTTTAAATAAGGCTTTTCATGTAGCTAGAGAGGGAAAAAGGGAATTTTTGATGGAAAAAAAAAAAATCATGTGCAGCTGCTGAAGTCAAAGAGAGTAGGAAGGGCACTTCGATGGACAGCAGGAAAGGCAGGTTAAGTGGAACACCATTGTAATTAGATACCTCACTGGAGCAAAACCTAGTGGCAACTTGTGTCCTGTTGCTTGAGGAGGATTTATCTTTTTTTAATCTGTGCTGTTGGGAAAGTGCAACATGTACTTCATCTCTGGGAAAGGTGGGGAGGAACAAAGCCAGGTGTGCTTCTGTTGATAGGAGGCTGTCATCATCTTTCATGGATGTTAAAGTCCTCTTTCCATGCTTTGTGGAGGATAGGGAGATTTTTGGTGTAGTAATGACATTCTCTCTTCTCCCTTCCAGAAGACACTCCCCTTTTAACGGAGCTTTTGGGAACCATATAAGACGTAAGGGAAGAAGCAGGCACTTGAGCAGTCACATGTGGCAGATTCATGCCTGGAGCACTTCTAGGTTTTATCTCCTCACTAAATTTTATCTCCCCTCTGTGACTGTTTATATTGCTTAGAAACTGCCAAGGTTAATAATAATAATAATAATAACAACAACAACAACAACATTTTTTTTTTTTTTTTAAGTGGAGCTTTATTAGGTATTGCAGGTCTGTGATTCTTTGGTGTTTGAATGTTAATGGAGCTTTGTATGCTCTGGAATAGGTAGAAAGGTGGATCTTAGCTCTGTTGTGGCAAAATATCCAGGGGTGGATTTTTCTTCCCTTTGAGTTTTAGCATCTTACGTGACATTTCATCCCAGAGCAATTTTACACTCTGTGTCATCATGTGTAATATTGTGTGTCACGCTGTCATTGTGCAAGTGCATGAAATGGCAGGAGGGAAGTGAGAATGGGCTCAATTATACCCCGGAGGCAGGGGAGAGCTCTGTGGAGGGACCTGCTCCTGGGAGGTAATGAATTGGGTGTCAGCACTTTGCTGGAGCAGAGCAACAGAGCAGAGGGGAATTTATTATTTTTAGGGGCTCAGTGGGCAGACAAGAGGAAAGGAACCAGTCAAAGCAGATTACTAATGGCTGTTTCCATCGGCTGTGCATGTACATGAGATTTAACAAAAGAAGGGACATTAATTCTTGCTCCAGACAGCTTGGCTCTTTCTTTTTCTGAAGGCTAAAGGAGGAACTTGGGCATTTTAACTGTCTCAGAATGAGAAGCCTTTGAAGCCTCTTTGGTGGCAGCTCTTGGAGAATGCAGACACAGAATCATTCCGGGTGAGGGAGACATCCCACCGTTCAGGGATATTCTTCTTTCACAGTGTCGTCTCTGGGTGTGGTCAGTCCTGATAGATCCCTTTGGGAAGGAGGAAAGAGGGATGCAGAGGGGGAGAAGGGAACCAAGTGTGTATGCTTCAGCTGACATGCTGCTGTTGACGATGAAGATTGTATTTACTCAAGAAAGCTAGGATGAGCAATTTCCTATTTCTCAGGAGCAGGAGGTACTTTCCCACTGAGTTACCCTCCATACACTCTCAGGTTGCATTCAGTGCAATTTCTTTGCCCTTTGTGTCTTTGTTTGCCCTGAGCACAAATTTGTTCCTTCAGCTCAACCCAAGCAAGATTTCTTTCTTTCATTAGCCATTGTATTTAGGGCAGAGCTGGGGAGCAGAGCATTTCTTATTTTCTGAATTCCTAGCCAGGGCTGCCGTCTAAGCATTGGCTTTGCAGAGCAAGATGTATGTCTTGTTTTAGGGCCTTCAGACTAACCTCAAAGGGGGCTTGTGTCATTGTCATCTTTATATTTCTACATACGTTGTTACTGGAGGAAGTACCAGGCTTAATATGCTCCCCTTTATAATGGGGAAGAGTTGATCAACATGTCTTGTACAGGGGGAAATGCTCTTCCACACTGGGCTGCAAGGGCTGGGTTGTAACAGGTCTTCTTGGAGGGGAGTCTTTTTTCCCAGGCTTCCTGTGGAAAAAGTAGAGAGTGCTGGCATACTTAATCCAGCAGGTCTGTCCTTTTGACTATACTTTTTCAAAGTGACTTTTTTTTCATTTTTTCAGGTATAATGTGACTTCTTTGTGAGGTAGAAATCATGACAAATTCCACTTCCAACTCCATTGACTCCAACTAAGACTTCTTCCTCTTCAGCACTATGAAAAGGGGCTTATCTTTCCCAGGATGGGAACCAATGGGCTACCATAAAGTTGGTTTGAAATATTTCTATTAAAACCTGCAGGCAAGTGTGCTTTGATGGACCAGAGGTGTAGCTCACCTTTTCCTTGTCAGACTAGTGCAGTTCATACAACTGTACTTCTTTTCTACCAGCCACTTTTTCAGTGTACCAGGACTCTCTTACACATGTTCTCTGATGAGCTCCAGCAGGCCATGCTTCTCCCTCTGCAGCTGCCTTTTGCTTAATTGACCCATCTTGCAGCAGATTAGGCCCCAAGGAGAAGGTTAATATGAGCAGTTATTCTAAAAGGCAGGTTGGGGCTTCAGTGAACTGTTCATCACTGGAAAAGCCAGTTAGCCCCAATCTTCTTACCTTTTTACACTTTAGTCTAAAATATTCTGATTTAACAATTTATTAATCTCTCCTCCTAGATACTGTCTCCACACCTCCTGAGTTTTGAACTGGATGTGTTGGGTCAGATTTAACACCATTCATGCAGATTTACCTTCACTTTTTCTTAAAAAAGCCACCAAAATTGTAGCTCTGGATCTTCCAGCACTGCAGGTGGCATTGCCAGGGCTGCTTTAGCTGCTCTGAGTAGCAGTCCCAACGTGCTGGGTGTGGGAGCTGGTGCTCAGTCCCAGTGAGGCAGAGCAGGCTGGGGAGCTGGTGCTGCTCCCTGTCCCCGCCGCTGGCCAGGCAATAACAGCTTTAAATGTTTCCCCTGCTGCTGTTCCCACCCCCATCATTGCTGTGAGTTAGTTCATTTGATTAGGAACTCTGGTTTGCATGGTAACAGTGGAGCTCCAGGGATTATGATTTTTTTTTATGCCAATCCAGATGAGTGTGAGACAGCAGTCCCCAGAGAATGGGCTGCTGTCGTTTAGGCAGGAGAAGTCCAGAGCCATTGATGCTGTGTTTGTGGAATTACCAGGTGGGACTAAGAAAGCTTGTGTGGAAGGGGAGAACGAGAATGTGTTTGGGACCCTTGCTGAGTCCTTAGGGAGGACACAGTTCAGATAAATTCAAGGATTAGGGCCACAGTCCAGATATCCAAATGGGGGCAGGAAACTTGCTGAGCAACCTGAAAGGGCTAGATAAAAGGGAGCTATGGCAAAGAAGCAGGATAGTGCAGCAAAGTAACCTGCTTGGGAATGAGGAAAGGAGGACTAATTGGGCCCAGAAGAGGGTGTTGTGTTTAGTACCTCTAACACCAGCACCTGCTCGTAGACATGCTGCAGGATTTACATGCTGGCCTTTGTCAGTGTTTGGGATATTATCCTTTTACAGCTTTGATAAACAGGAAGGATTCCCTTTTGCCCACCCTCCCTCCTGCAAGGTACTCAGGCACAACTGATCCTTGTCGTGTTGCCCAGAAGGCATAAAGGGATGTGTACTACAAAGGCTTCATTCTTCCTACCTGCTTGCCTACCTCTGCTATCAGAAAATCAGGATCCCACCACAGTTATAAGGCAGTTTATCTGCACAGACTAGACCTGGAATGTGACCTCTTGCTGTTGGTGGGTCCTGCTGGGCCAGCAGATGATGATGTTGGCTGAACAGCTGAGAGCATGGGAACACAAAGCCACCGAGAACACCAGATGCCTCAGTAAAAACCATGTATTTTCAAGGGGTTAAACCCAGGAACGTGCACTCCTGAAGGTCTGTGAGGGGATGGAAATGAAGTGAGAATTCAGGGCTACTGGATCTAGCATTCATTCAATTACCATGCTTAGTTAAGTACTGCACAGTGGAGTGAAGACTGCAGTCTGTTAGGATGGCTGTTACTATAAGTCATTTAATTATGAGGTTGCTCATATGCCATTTTAACATATGTAGAGTAACATTATCCCTCTTTTGTAGGTCACTATTCTCATAAGTCTGGCTCTTGCTTTCCTTGCCTGCATAGTGTTTCTTGTGGTGTACAAAGCCTTCACTTACGACCACAGTTGCCCAGATGGATTTGTTTATAAGGTAAGAAATTCAGACGGATGAATTGCCTGAGATAATGATAGACTCTAATTGACTACATCGTTACAGTCTAGTCTGCCTTTTTGACCAGGCCAAAGAGAACATTTGGCAAGAATGTGTTGAAATGGGAAAACCGTTATGGGAAATGTGGACTTGCATCTGCCTCCATCAGCTACTGTTACACTGTAATTGTTGGGATTAGCATTTGGTGAACACTACAGACAGATGTTCAGGAACAATCCCTCATTTTTGTGAATGGATTTATTGCAGCTGGAATCCTGTATTTGCTTCCCACACGTTCCAGTGACTGAGGTTTACTGGCACACATTTTAATGCAAAGCAAACTCCCGGAGTGCTGGCA
This sequence comes from Apus apus, assembly GCF_020740795.1. Lineage (NCBI taxonomy): Eukaryota > Metazoa > Chordata > Aves > Apodiformes > Apodidae > Apus > Apus apus. The sequence continues at coordinate 9,766,333 of NC_067294.1, read as the reverse complement.
CATGTGTGCTTTGGAAATAAATTGTAATTTGTCCATGTAGATAATTTTTAGGTGCTTTTGAGCCTTTATCAAGAACAAAACCATGTAACTCAAACCCATGTGTTGAAACTGCTGCCCAGTGGTTCATATTGAATATTCACAGAGAAATATTTGCTTGGTTTGTTGAGATTTAAAGTAAAAAAAAAAAAAAAAAAAAGTTAGCAAAATAGTTCACTGACTCCTTCCTGTGAATAAACTCATAAATTCATGAGTCTTGACCACACCAGGGATAGTCTGTGAGTTGGAATACAGAGTAAGCCTGTTGGTATATTGGTCATTGTGAATTATTCCCTTAGGTTATACAAAAATGAAGTTAGGATGGAGTGATGAAATTCAGACTCAGATCCAAGCCTGAACTTCTGAAAAGATTAAAGGTTTTGGACTCAGATTTCATCTAATCACAGTGAATTGGGAGTTGGGGTATCTCATGATTTACTAATGATTGTACCTAGAGCCCTTTGTATTCTTGGTGCTGCTTGCACTCTGGTAAATACCAACCAGTCCAACAAGTGTTACCATTTGGTTGCTCTTTTACAGCTGTTGCCAAGCAAAGGGTTTTATCTGAGCAGTTTTTAGCATGGAAGTGTATGCACTAGCACAGCAGAGATGTGTGGGCAGTGTCTGCACAGACAAAAAGCTCTGACAAGGGCTGGCCATTTGGGCCATGCTTCTGCCACCCCAAAGTGGTCGCCCTGCTGGCCAGAGATAACTCACTGTAACAGAGCAGCACATAAGCAGCTTACTCGGCTTCTGCCTGTGCTCTGCTTGTCTGAGGATTAATTCTGGACTTCATTCTGCAGAGCTTTCAGTCCAGCACGTGATAAGAGCTGCTCAGCCAGCCCTGCTAGGGCTCCTGCAAGGAGCCTCGGACTCTGTGCATGCCAGTAATGTACCAGGCCTGTCAGACCTTTATAGTTCCCATTTACCATCGATGGATGAAATCAGCCTGCAGTCAGGGTTGCCAATAGCAACAGGTTTTGAAGGCTCTGCCCGACTCTAAACTTCATGCATTCCCATGGTGCTGGAAGCCAGGCAGGGCTGTGCAGCAGATGCTCTTGGCTGCAGCAAGTCTGAGTCAAACGTCCTCTGTGCAGACAGCTAACCCTGAGACTTTTAAAGCAAGAGCCTGAGGCTGGTGGGACCACTCTTTACTTCTCTTGCTTTCTCCCCCTTCCCAGCACAAGCGGTGCATCCCGGCCTCGCTGGACGCGTACTATTCCGCACAGGATTCCAACTCCCGGGGCAGGTTCTACACGGTCATCAGCCACTACAGCATGGCCAAGCAGACCAGCTCCCGGGCCGTGTCACCCTGGCTGTCTTCAGGACCAGTAAACCATGAAGCCAAGGCTGCCAAGACAGAAGGTCATTAAAGTTATGATGGGCAAAGTGGGAGGGTGAGGGGACAACACCATGGCTATACTGCATTGCTCTAGCTGAGGGTGCTGTGCTAACAGCACGACAGGAGTTAAAAAAAAAAACCTAAGTGCAGGAGTCATCTTAATGGATATTTCTTTTTGTGCATTGTTCTCGTTGATTTGTAACTGAGTCGAGCTCTTGTACAAAGGCATGTTTGATGTTGACTGTACCTTACGATGTAAAAATATTTTTAAATCATTGCTTAACTATTTGTTAGAAAAAGAAATTAAAAAACAAAAAAAGCAAATTAGGGAAACAGCCAGGGAGGATAAAAGCAGCAAAGAGAATCCTGCAAGGTTTTATCATTGCTGGAAAGCTGTGACAGAGGCTCAATGTGCAGTGAAGGAACAGCTGAAATCCTTTCAAGAGTAGGGGTAGAGAGAACCTGTTAGAAAGACACGGTGATGTGGTTTGGCTTGCCAAAGCAGGGACATTTTGTTGTCAAACTGAATCTAGCATCAGTGTTGATTTGCTGATAAATACAAGCATCCTCTCCTTCCGCAAACACACACACGTGCAAACACACACATGTGCAAACACACCTCTGCAAGTGGCCTCAGTAAGTCCAGAAAAATCCAGGCATTTGTAATGAGCTTGTGCTGTGCTGGAGACCTTGGTTGGGCTCTGAGGCTGAAATCCTGGTTGCTGTTTGGGTATAGAGCAGGATGGAAGCAGACAGAGGCTGCTATATTGACATAGGGAATATGCTTCTGAACACAGGACCAGGAGTCAGGAGATAAGGCCTTTTTTTTCTGCTACTGGCACAGATTTTCCTGCATGACCTTTGGCAAGTTACACGAGACTTCATCCTTTAGGACCTCCTTCAGGAGGGTCACCAAGACACAAAGAAATGCCACTGTAAATCGAGGCTTCTCTCAGAAGTTGTGATAGTATAGAACAGTATTAAGCCTCAAACTTTCCAGCCTCTGATTTTCCCTCACCCATGAAATGGGATGCTCCTGTTTTCCTTCTTCAACTTTAGATACTTCAGTATTTAATGTCATTCTAGGTAATTAGAGAGGGATGGCCATAGCATGCTCTCAGAGTACAAGGGTCCCATCAAACCTCTGCTTGCAAAACCAGACCAGACCCCAAGCTTAATCCAGCCCTGGCTAATGTAAAACATCCTCTCCCCACAAATGGCATGTGCAATTAGTGCAGACTGGTGGGATTGAAAAGAAGAAAAAACAAAGGATTCTCTTATTTCAGAGCTGCAAGCTGTTGCTGCAAAGCAGCTCTGCTCCTTGGTAGCACAGGCAGGGTGAGACTGAGCAGTAAGAGCAGAGTGCACAGGGAGGGCAAGGCTCATATTTGACTGAAGCTGCTTTTTCAGATTTGTGGCTAGACTGGGATGGCAATTAGGAACTGGCTCCTTCTTCCCCCGCATTGGGCAGTTTTGTCCTCCATTTCACATACATAGATACTAGAGGGTGCAAATGAGGGCAGAACTCCTCAGTCCTAACAAGCATCATGATAAATAACTGTATAGTGTAGCTAAAAATGTAGTGCCAAATGCCATTGTCTGACTTCCTATCCTTCCTTCCCCCTTCCACCTGTAAATTCATTTCTCACTCAAAATGTACAAACCACCCCCTCCACCCACAATCCAAACTCCAGCAAACCACTGAACAGTTTATAATTTTGTGGTGTATTTTTTGTCAGTAGGTAGCAGAGACTGAAGTATTTTTTGGTGTAATTCTTGAACTTTTCTGACGGGATTAAAATAAAGTTAGATGTGACTGAGCGTCTCTGTGGCTCTGGCAGGTGGTTTTTCTTTGGCTTCTCGTGCTGTGGGCTGGGAGGTGACAACGTGGGCACATCTGGTGCTGCTGAGGGTGGCTGCAGCAGAGACTGCATCTTTTCACAGGACCCCAGGTGACTCTGGCTTTCAGGAGGCATTTTCAGAGCTTGTTATGTTCCCTCTTAATCACTGGGGTTTTATTCCCTATGTGCCTGCCCATTTTACAATTGGAAATAGAAAGACAGTAATTGAACCCAAGGTGATCTTCAAAGGAAGTGGAGGTGCTTTCTGTTGGTGATTCTTGACTTTACGGAGGGACGTCCCTTCACATTTTAAGGCCAACAAATGATAGAAACTTTGGCTGTCAGCAGTGTCTGCTTTGCCATGTGCTCCTGATGCAAGTGTTCATGTGTGCAGGAGCAGCTCCCTAAGAAGGGCTGTTAGAAGAAGAGTGTTGCAGGGAAAACACAGCTGACAAACCAAGAGCCACATCTTAACTATGAAAAACTGGAGCTCTCTCTTCAAACTCTGCAGTTTGGTTTCTAATGAAACCACAACTATATTCATCTCACATTGTTCAGAAAGCAGATTGTATTTCCTCAAATCCTTCAACTCTTTGAAACTGAACGATACCCCGACGTTAAATTGACTAATTCCCAAAGGCTAAAGAACATTTTCTGAAAATCTTTGGATGGCTTTCCTTCCAAAAAAAGAAGTGTATTCAGAGTTGTGAAATTGAGCCACTGTAGGAGAGAAACCACTCTGGTGTTTGAGGTCACCACCTCAACTTGTGAAATGTATTAAAAAAGGATTCAATGTGCTTTGCAGAATTGAGTTTCAGCATAATTTGACCATGGTATTGCTATTGCCAGTCTCCCAGTAATACACTAACTGTATGTTTACTTTAATCTAAAAAACCCAGAAATCAGATAATTTGAATTAAAAGATTCTGGCTATTATTAGAGAAGTGAGTCAGTGGAGATAACCATGCTTGTTTAATAAAGGAAGGATTTTAATCTGTATGGAGCAAAATGGAAAAAAAAGGAAAAAAAAAAAAAAAAGACCGAAGGAAGACTCATGGGACAGCAAAAGAAACCAAACAACCCAACTCCAGCTGCAAGTTCTTTTATTGTGAATATTATTATGGTTTTGTACAAGCTGCAGTAGAGCCTCCAAGATCAACCACATATTTTAATCACAGTGAGAGAGAGAGGGAGAAAATTGAAATTGTAGTACATTTTTTTCAGTCTTTAAAAGCCTGCTTCAAGGCTGATCATCTGGTTTCAATGCTGATTAAAATACTATATTAGTGATAGTACAGCCTCATCCTGGCTGTCATCTCTCTGTGAAGTCTAAAGCTCCTGACTGGTCCTACAGAGGAGAGTTTCTGTCAGTGCCTGGGAGAGGGCTCAGTCTCAGCTCTGAGTGATACTGATGAACAAGAGCCTTCCCTGTGCTTCTCTCAACATTTACAGGATGGCCAAGTCAAGTCAGCCCCAACCTCTTCACCTGTGACTGACCCTGTTAAGGCATGAGTCCCTTCAGGTGAACCTCTACTAGTTTGCTGCAGTGGGCTCAGATTTTGACTTCTCCACCAAAATATACTTTTGGACCACAGGGACTGGAAGAGTTGATTTATCCTCTGAGACAGTCATGCAGGAGATGGGTGTTGGGACTGTTTGTTTGTCCTATCTGGAGAGGTAGGAAGAGATGAACAAGAAGTATCAGCACATGGAAGAGCTCATCTTGCAGGTAGCAAATCCTGTGGAATGACTGGCAGATCATGTGGAAAAAACAGCTTTACTCAAGGTGTGGTGATGCAGGGATGGGAACTCAGTTGCCTACAGCCTTGGCTTCAGGAGGGGAACGAAGAAATTGTGGCTGTTGTTGCCTGAGAAAGATGGATAGCAAGGGAAAAAGAGATTGTTACCAGCCAAGGCATGGAAGCAAGAACTGCTTTTCTGTCCTAACCCAATGACCCCAAAGCACTATATCCTGCTTGACTCATACAAACTGGCTTGTTTTGGAAAAGCTGCCCATTGTTGCTATAATCATCTGCTGATCACAGGGTGCCCCGAGGGGACTCATTCCAGCACTAATTCAAATCCTCTTGGACTGCTCACAAAAACAGTGTGAGAAAAGGAGGTGCCGGTGGCAGGACCCCCGTGGCTGGTGGGATGCACCACTGGCCCATACAGAGCTGTCTAGCCAGGGTCTTGGAGGTGACTTCATGCTTTGGATCTGTGTTGGAAAGACACTCAAGGCACTGCCAGTGCCTCTGTTACGAGATCAGAAAAGGAACATTCCCTGTTCCTTTGCATGTGATCTTTTTTCCCCCTTTATCCTCCCCTGTGCTTGCCAGCTGCTGCTGGTTTGTAATAATACCTCAAGTGATAAGTGTAAGGGTCATGCACTGAGCTGTCTACAATCACATTTTATACGATTAGTCAGGGTATTTTTTTAAAGCACCCTAATTATTACAGTCAAACCGGATTAAGCTTTTCCTCTAATAGATTTTCAGTTCCTGCAAAGTAGGCCAGAGAAAATGACTTACGGGAGGGGATGGGGGAAGAGAAGGCTCTTTCCTTCTGTCTCTTTTGCCTTTTTTTTTTTAAATGCCAGCAGTGGCAGGGACATTGCAGGGATCCACTGAGAGCACTAGATGAGTGCCCAGCAAAGTCAGGGGGGCCTGGAACTCATGTCACCTGGACTGGTACCTTTTGAGGGGCAAAAAAGGTGAAATCCTTTTGATTGAGAATGTTACTGTATTCAGGAGGATGGATGGCAAGTCATTTGGTGGGTTGTTCCATCATGGAAAATAATGCATGGCAAGTTGAAATACAAGAGGTGATAAATGCAGTGACATTATGCCTGAAGTGTTTGTCACCTGGAGAGCCTGGGCAGGATTCGTGCTGAAGAGGCTTTTGTCCTGCAGACTGTGAATGGCAAAAGCAGGGCCAAGAGGAAATGGAGAAACCTCTTAACATCAGGTTACACAGCTCATCCTGGCATGGTCAGTGCCCTGCTCTGCTCTGATATGGTGGGATTGCCTGAGCCCTCTGCCATGGCAGGACCCAGCTGCTGGTGATGTGCATCTTCCCCCAGGGCTCCTGCCTGCACAGGGGCAGGGGGTTGGAAACAAAGTGCCCCGTGGTTCCCCTGGCTGATCATACAAAGCACAAGCACTGCTGGTGTGGGCAGTAACGAAAACGCTGCAAACTGAGGCAGCCATTAATAAAATATTTACAGCACTCCAGCAGTGGTGTTTAGATGAATTGCTTCACTGTGACAATCAGTGATGGATGGTGAAGTTGTTCCTTGCTGCTACCTGCCCTCCTCCATCAGCAGGGCTTATTGACAGCCAGTGTTCACCAGCTGCAACTGGCCAAGGAGAGCCAGCCCTTAAAAAGAAGCTCAACTCCATGGGGCTGTGAAGCCACCAAACCCAGCTCTCCTTTGCAGTCAGCAGGTCCATGCCATCAGGTTGTGTTAAGCACACAGTGTAAATCTGAGGGAAGTACTGTCTGCTGTGGCAAGAGCAGAGATGCCCAGTGATGAGGCCAGATTCTGCTAGCAACTCTCCAGCCACTGCCTGGATGCTGTGGTGGCACCAGCTCTCTGAAGGGACCTATGCTGGGGGCTCCACCAGCACCATCTCCAAGCTGGGTAAGTGCACAGCTACCAGTGGCCTTTCAACACCCCAAAATCCCAAGCTCCCAAGCCCTCATAGTCACAAAATATCATCTCCACAAGCCGCTTTGCAGGTTCATGGGCGAACCCTGCTGGTCTGGACAACAGCCAGTGCAGGTGATTAGCTCTCCCTGTCACTCAAATGGAAAAAACACTGCAGCATTGCACAGGCTTCTGCTAAACAGTCGCTCATTCTCAACCCCTCCAGTTGTGGCTACATTTCAATGGTGGGTAAATTGATTTCTGTGTATATTTTGTATGCCAGGTTATTACAATTACTCTTCAGGATCCTTTGGGATGAAAGGCTATTATAGAGATGAAAGCTCATTAACAATAAATACAAAGGGTCAAAACTCCCCATAAAAATGTATTAGAAACAGATTCTAGTTTGGAAATGTAAATATAGCATTTGGCAGTGATCCGGACTGGCTAGTCTGGTGTGCAAGACAGCTTAATCCACTGGGAAGATATGGTTATTTTTATAATAGCCAGTAGAATTACTGTGTGAATTATGGAGTTGTGGTTCACTGGAAAAACAACTCCCTTCTGCCATCAAGAAGAAAAGAATGGTTGGGGAAGAGTGAAATAAGGTAACTTCTTTTGTTGAAAATGTAATTTTTGTAGTAGAGCTAAAGCATCTTTAGGCATTTACAAGTATAAACATGAAAGACAAAATAAAAAAAGGTGAAGAGAACTTCAAAATTACAGTGAATAGCAATGAAAGTACCAAAAAAGTTTAAAAAACCCCAGCATTTTTCAAATATACTTTAACAAATTCATTAATGAAGAGGAAGCAGAACCTGCCTTTTTCCAAATAAACATTTCGAACACTTTCCAATACAAGTAGCTTGAGCAATCTCCAGCTACCTCACACACATAGGGGTGTAAATGAGCCCACATCTTGCCAGTTTGTGGTTCTCATCATCCTCCCAACACACAGAGCTCACTGGAAGTGCTCTTGCTTTAAAGAGTCTCAGCTGCTGTTGTAGAGGAGCTGTCATTGTTTCTGTATTCTTATGACAAGAGAGAATCCCTGGGGACTCTGCAAGGAGGATGCAGGCAAACACCTGGAAGTGGTTTGGAGGAGGGGGTTGCTCCATGCGTTTAAGCAGGACCAGCTTTTCAAACACAACCTCGTTAGTGTTGCCTGATAATGGTAAGAGCAGGTTCCCTTGGCTCATTTAAGTAGAGTTTTGGTTTGGTGCTGCAAGTAAGGGATATTGCAGAGGAACAATTTTTCTGAATCTGATCCTCAGCCTGAAGGTCTAAAAGAGAATAATAGAGGAAGAGAAGTGGGTTTATGATTTTTGCTGCAGAAGAGGCAGCGTCAGCAGAAGTGGGGTCCCGCAGGGCTCTGGCGTTGCAGCTCAGTGTGAGCTGACTCAGGCTGTAGTTCTCGGAGGTGCTGTAGCCACTTAACCTTTCAAGATGCAGCATTCCCTCCTTGCTCCACGTTATCCCTTGAGAACCCATTTTTCTGATGGTTTTGATCAGTTGGCATAATCACTGAGACCTTAACATGAGTAATTAAGATGTTAGAGTCTGTGGCTCATACAAGTGACATTAATCTGTGCGTGCTCCACATCCATGCTGCCACCCTGCCTTGCAACATAGCCCCTTGTCTGCTTAGTTCTGTATCTTGACCTTGCTTTAAAAGATTAAAAATGAAGCTTTTTTAAAAAAAGAAAAATAAAATCAAGGCATGCTACTTCAACCTCCTCAAAATAAATAAGGGGAGGAAAAGCTTGTCCCCACTGCATTCAATCTGCACTGCACATCAGTAACTTCCTATAAAGAAGAGATGAGTTGCCATCTCTTCAGCCCGTTTTATTTCCAGTAATATTTTGGCATGTACGTGATGGAGAAGCTGCTGATTTTCACACGGACACATACTAATAACCTGCCTGATGGAGGGAGCACAGGAAAGAGCAGGAGGGTATGAAGGGGAGGAAGAAATAAAACATTTGTGTCCCTGCAACAGCTGGTATTTCAGAGGTATCAGTGGTTGCTTCTGTGAAAGGTTATTATGAGGCCCATTAGAACCACAGCAGGACTGTGAGGCTTTGGGTTCACCATCAGAGTTTGAGAGACTGAAAGGACAACTGGGCTGCTGTCCTTGGAGAGAACACGGAAAGGCACAGCCAGGCTGTCGGGGTGTGCATGGCATGCATATGTCCAGCTGTGTGCACAGGGGTACTCCCCAGAAAAAATCCACATACAAGCAAGAAGAGGCAACTCTGGCAAACTGTAAGTACATTTTCAAGAAAACTTCTCATGTTCCATTGTGACATTAAGGACATGCAGCCGTAATGCACCTGCTAGAATGGATTCGATTCAGTGGGGATTTCCTGCTGTTAAAGAAATGGGCCTTCTAGTGTGGGCCCCATATATGTTTTATTGCTGCACAGAGGAAAACCTGAAGGTCCTAAGCAAACCTAGGGTTTTTCTGTGCTGCAGCCTCTGCAAACATGCTGCAAAAGACAGAGCTGCAGAAAAACGTGATTGAAGAGAGTGGGTGGGTGGCTGAAGGAGGCAGGAGCGGTTCCTGCACTGAGGTGAAATGACTCACCAAGGGCTGAACGATTCTTGAATGTGGTGGGGCTGGGAAGTAATAAACTGCAGCCTACGCTGGTCACTGGGCAGTGAGGAGTGTCTGATGGAGGTGAGTTGGTTTTAAAGCGATTAGCCAAGAGGATTTGCAGCTGCAGGAAGGACCCCCCTCCTCTTGCCATGGCTGGATGGCCCAGGGTGCAGCCAGCAGCTCCGTGTGCTCCCAGCTTATCCAGGGAGTCTCAGCAAGGGGTGATTTATTTTAGTCCCTTTCTGCAGCAAATGGCAGTCGCTCTGGTGGGCAAGTGCAGTACAGAGAAAATAAGTTCTGCAGGAACAATAAGCCCCATGTACCCGAGCTCATGCTGTGGCTCTGGGCAAGCAGTGAATGGAAATGTCAGTATAGAAGGCAAAAGGTTTCCAGGACTGTTTTCCTTGGTCATCACCCTGTCAGCACAGCTAATATTGCACCTAATTAAAATGCACAAAACACTGTCATCTGTTACAAATTGCTCCTGTTTGTTAAAATTAATTAATGAATGTCCCTGGATGAGACAGACTTGTATGTTAATTAGTTTAAAATTGCAGCAAATTTTTGTAGCAGGTTATAGCCTGACTGCATTCTAAGCATCAAGACTACAGGTCATTCAGCTCACAGTCCAGCCCCAATGTGGTGACATCTGTGCAATGTAAGTCAGTAAAAAAATAACTGGGTTTTGAAAAACAAGTTGAAAAAATGAGAAACATTCTTCATCCTCCTGCCAGGCCAAAGAGTGAGAGGGAGATGCTAAATGGAGCAAGGAAGAATTTATTTATCCCTCATCTTTCTGCTTCTTATTTTTCTTTTGGGGAAAGTGATGGGATGGTGTTTCCAACCCAGGGGCTGCACACCCACCTTGCAGTCCTGGCTGTGATGGTGACAGCCCCACATCACGGCACCAGCAACACGTCTACCTCAGTTTCCCCACATGAGAGAACCTGATGATCCCACATTGGGCTGCACAAGGGGATTAGTTCATGTTAGCAATCAACACGTAGAGGGCTGAAACCCCAGCAGACACTGCTGTGGGCTTTGTATCCTGTCAGTGAATGCCTGTTTGCTCTAACAGGATTAAGGCATCACCATGTAACCGATAGAGAAAGAGCAAAGCCCTCCAAAACCAATGATCAAACACTCTTTTTCTAACTCTTTGCAGAAACACAGGGCAGAATAGATAACACATTTCTTTAAAACTGGCTCTTTTGAATACTGAATATGTTCATCATGAAGTTTTCACTTTCAAGTAGTTTCAGATACCTCCAACTTGTTTTGTCCCTGCATGAGAGTGTGGGCTCTTCAGGAGAGTCCTGGCCAGGCAGAAACAGGACCAGTGCAGGCGATCCTGGGGCACTCAACGTGTTCATGAGGATTACATTGAGGAAGGACAGGTTGCAGAGGGTGGGCAACCGAAGCCCATGCACTGGGAGCCCACAGGTGCTACCCCAAAGAGCAGCAGTGAGAGGAGCCGTGCCCGAGGTGCCACGCTCCACCGGCAGGGAGAGCAGGTTTTCAAATAACAACAGACACTCCTGGAGGGGAAATGGCAGCTTTTCATCTCCCAGCTCGGTGAGGAACTCGGCAACTCCTCTGCACTTTCACTACTTATTGCCTCACCCTTTTTTTCCTTGGGTTATTTCACCCTTTCGGTTCAAGCCTTAGTGGAAAAGTCTGTAAGAGAGATGGGTTTCCACCAGCTACAGCACAGTGCACACAGCGTCTGCAAACCTTTGCTGCTGGTTTCTGTGGTGCAGAGGGTCTGGAAGTGCTGAAAGTCCCACAGCATCCCAGGACTTGCATGGAAGCGTGTGTGGGGCTGGGCACACTCTCCCGCATCACCACACAGGGCTGAACCATAACGCTGTATTCAACAGTCATGCATGATCTGGCTGCTTAAATAGAGCTTCCCCTCCCTCCCTTTAAAGTCTGCATGTCTGTGAAAACAGGCACTATGTAATTGCTCAGACAGCAGAGAGCTGTATTTCCTAATTCTATCTCAAATCCCACCACTGGCTCCCCACAATCATTCCCTCAGGGAGAGCTGTGTAAACAAAACCCACAGCCCCATGGTGGAAGAAAGGCTGCTCTGAGAATCTGAGCGACAGCTTCAGTTGAGTGTTTAAATCTGCCTCTCTCCTGCCACGGATAATAAAATGGTTCCTGAGGGAACCCTTTAAAATCGACATAAGAGCAAAATGCAGGAGAGTGGTGGTAAGGGGGAAGTTTATGGAATAGAAAGAGGAGGAGAATGGCTGGAGAACAACCAGGATGGTATTTAGAGCTTTGCATTTCAGCAGTATATACATTGGTCGATACAGCCTTAGCAATGATGACAGAGCAGAGCATGCACAGCCCTGCGCCAAGATAAAGTCTGGAAGCAGCTGCTGTCAGCAAAGTCCCTGTGCCCAGGGCTGCATTGCTGTGGAAGGTGAAGGATCAGGCAATCCCCAGTCAGGAGGAAATCTTAACAACCATTAAAGTAAAAAAACAGACAACAAATTGTGTCCTATTCAACCACTTGCCTTTGTTTAAGAGCTGTTTGGGCTCTACTTTCCATGTCCTCTAAGCTCAACTGTGAAGTCTGAGGACTTAAACTGGGAAACCAAACTTGCACGGTGGGCACCTCAGATGCAATGCCCTCTGGAGTTTTATCCAGCAAAGTGAATTGCCCAGCCCTGAGTCACTGTGGGGCCAGGAGCACACATGCCAGACAGCACAGTCCAGCTGGCCGTCAGCAGAGGACAGATCCTTGAGCTCAGGGTACTTCATGGACCCAGTCACCTGTTCAGATCAGTTGTGTTTGGATTTAATGGCAGGTCTGGACTCAGCCCTCTCTCTTCCTTGCTTGGATTCTGCCTTTAGAAAGGGGTTCTCCCTCTGCATTAGCCTGGTATCAGTTCCTAAGGCCAGAAATGTCTATCAGAGTCAGAAACAAAAAACTCACCAAGTTTTGCCAATGGAGAGCAAGGAAGCAGATTCCTGAGCATTGCCAGGAACACTGGTAATCCAGCAACCTTTGGCTATATGGCTCTTCAAGTCAGATTTGCTGGCTCCCATGACAATGCAGACATTTAAATGATAGTGTGTTATTTTTTGGCGAGTTTCTTCCTTTTTTAGTACTGTGAATGGCAGTTGTCTTCTGCTGATTGAGAGCTGCTGATGCAGAGAGGTGCTCCTGCAGTGTGTGCAGTGCGATGCGTTGAAGCAACGTGAGCTTCAGCTTTGGTGTGTATTTAAAATCAAAGAGCACAAATAAGCTCTTGAAGAGAACTAAGGCTGCAGTGAGAGTGCTTTTTTTCTGGCTTGTATCTGCTGTGAGTAATTCTACCACTCACCGGAGTGAGAGTCTCTCTGTAATCACTTGTGTGGCGACTAAACAAGACAACCTAATTACTTTCACAGAGAGCATTTTACAGCACATAATTGGGTAGAAAGATGAGAGAAAGTTAGTTGGTGTGGTTAGGCTGCTGCTCTAGGATCCCTGATTTTCTCTGCCTGCACAGTGTTTTGTGCTGAGAAGCTGCCTGCTGTGAGAAATAAAAACCATCACCGTAATTTTAGGGAAACAGCCTAATGCCACATTCTTTCTTAACTGGTGGAGAAACAACACCTCTAGGTTAAAGGGAAAGGTAGAGGCTAGTGGTGTTAAGAGCATTTGTTGCTTCTTACTCTCAGGGCTATAAGACCCCTTTACAAGGGCTGGTGTGAGCAGCACGGGTGGGAGCTGGAGCAGGTGGGCAGTGGAGCCTGGGGCTCGGCGCTCTCCAGCCACAGCAGTGCGTGCAGCAGGGGAGAGAAAATTTCAATTTGAATTCTATTTCCCTGGATTGTTTGAAGACCACTCGATTCAGCTTCCAGAGGAAAAAAAAAATAAAGCATTGTAATTGAGATGAAACGCTCCTGGTTGGTTTGTCTCTCTTTCTCTCTTTCTTTCTTGTTTGTTTGTTTGTTTGCTTGTTTATTTTCCTCCCTAGCTACAGCACAGCTTCATTTGCTTCAGCAGAAATTGCTTCCATGCTGCTTGTTTCTAAAGTCTGTTCTTTATTTCCTTTCCCTGTATCAGGACTTTATAATGGCACAAGGAACACAAGGCAAAGAGGATCTTTCATACCCAAGCAGGAAGCCTGTGGGTTAGTGATTCCTTCAGACCATAGAAATGAGAAAGCACAAACTCAAAATCTGTGCCTGATACAAAACCTCCTTCCTGCACGGGAACCTCCTACCTGACCTGGAGAGGGCCTGGACATTCTGACCAGGACATTCTGAAGCCAGGCACAGCCACACCACTTTTTCCCTGGTGAAGATCAGGGGCACTCTGCTGAGGGATCTCACCTGAGGCTGGATTTTCTTAATTTTAAGGACTTAATTTTTTTAATACTTGTGGGACATGAGATAAGTCTGTGAGGCTGCAGTTTGAGATCCACATGGACTGCCATTTAAAAGCATGTGTCCCCTGCCCACTGCATGGCTTTAGTTCAGTGAGTTGGGGAGGGCAGAAGCTGCAACACTCTGCTTAGAGCAAGAAGCCAAAGGATCAGAAGCTCTCACTTCTCTTTCAGTCCATGATCCTGTCCAGTTGGACTGGGAATGCCACCACCAGCCATAAGAACAAGGCTCCATAATTGAATAAATGACATTTTAAAAATCCCCACCTGGGTATAGTCTCATGTTGCCTGTAAAGTCTGGCTGGAAGGAGAGCGAGTGAAGTTTAGGGAAGCTTTCAGTGTTGCTGTAGGACGAGTGGTGAGGTGTGCTAATGGCTCCCTGCTCAGGCTGCATGTTCCTCGGAGATAACAGCAGACATAGAGGCATTATCGGATTAATTATCAATGTAATGAGCCTGTGCTATAAAAAGGACCAGCTACTATATAACCCAGAATGACCGTGAGCACCTGCTGACAAATGGCTCTATGGAGAAATAAGAGGATGTTACTGTCTGATCCCCCAGAACATCAAGTGTGCCAAGGCTATCAGATGTGTCCCAAACTAATCCTACCTCCAAATTGTTACGATGGCAAATGGGTGGGTGGTGACTGCTGAGGCATGTAGAGAGGAGAGGAGTGTTGGTGCCCAGGGACTTCTGGTGATGGGCCTTACACACTCCATCAGCTGCCTCAGTGCTAATTTGAATTGTCTGGCAGCTCCTGGGGAGTTCCTTTTCCTATGTTTGAAGCCCTCCTGGAGCAGCAGCTCACTGCCATGTGCTTGATGGGGAAGCTGCCATCAGTCCCACCCCTCTGAGTACCTGTGGCCAGCCAGGGAAGGTGTGCATGCCCACTTCTGCAGATGGTATCATTTGGAGTAGTTTTGCTGGAATGGTAACAGGTGGAGAAGAATCAGCCCTTCACCAATGAAACAATTAAATTCCTCAAAGAAATTCCACTGTATTTCCAGGCAACTATTCCACAGACATGCTCAGTTCTGAAGTGGGTGTCCAGATCTTCAGAAAACCTGAACAGCCACAATTATGCCTGATGCCACAGGAGACCTAAACTCTTTGGAAAGAGCATCCCTGTAGCTCCATTCCAGTGGGAAAAGGAAAGTCTCAGCTTCCCAAGGAGTTACTGTTCACCTACCACAGTGCCAGGTCCCCACAGTGGGGAATGTTACCTTAGGGCAGGTTTTTGGATGTTTTGAGATCAGCAGCAAATCTTCCATTGACTGAAAATCCCTAGATTTCCACTTAGGTAACTTTCAGATATAGAATTACTATTTTAAGGTAATTTCAGTTGTTTCAAATGCTTTTCTCTGCATCCTGCATGATGCCAAAAA
The DNA here is from genome assembly GCF_020740795.1 of Apus apus. Classification (NCBI taxonomy): domain Eukaryota; kingdom Metazoa; phylum Chordata; class Aves; order Apodiformes; family Apodidae; genus Apus; species Apus apus. Next base: position 9,751,088 of record NC_067294.1, on the reverse strand, counting down.
ACCTTGCTTTTAGAGTTTAGTACTAAATAGCACCAAAGATGTATTTATAGCCTTCTAAAACATTTTTCAAACTGGTTTTGGTAATTTGTTTACCACATACAATATAGATGATGGAGCAGAGTGGCTTAAGGGAATTTTCAGCTTGTTCTTGTAGTAGTCACAATGATTTACTCCCAGCTTCACCACTAATGAATACTACACTCCTCCCAGATTATAATGAGACAGGTTTTTTTTGTCTCATCCTGGTATTGTCCTTCAGAATTTTCTTACTAAACTCATATGTATTTCTTAACATACTCTAGAGATGCTAAGGACCAAGCCAGTTCATATTAATGGAGGATCTGGCCCTCTGTTTCTTAATAATTCACACCATTGATTTTTTTTACCCTGTCTGTATTCCTGCAATCTCCTACAGGTTTTGAACATTAGACTGTAAACCCAAACTGCTGCTTTTCACTGGGCTGCACTAAGATCTATTTATCTAATGCAGTCCTATAATTTCTCTCCTCGAAGGTCTGTTTATGCCAGCTATAACTCTCTTTAATAGTCTTGTCCATTTTCAACAATTTTCTCATTCAGGAGCTAAGCAAACAGACAGAAAACTGTTTAATTTGAGGAGGTGTAGAATTAAGGCAACTTTTTCTCCTGTTGATTGAAATATTTTGTTCTCTGCTCTCAGCACCACCAATTTGCCAAACACCAACACAAGGTACCAGAGGAATCACTTTTATCCTGTATTAATTACATAAGTGTTCAAGATTAAATCTCTGGCATTTCAGAGAGAAAGTGTATTTAAAGGATCACTGATGAGGCCTGAGGCATGACACATTTCCTCTGACCTTGCTCTGTTTGAACTCAGCTTCATCAGTTTTGTTCCCCAGAGAAGAACTCCCAGCCTTCTCTTCCTAAACCCTGGTACTGTGCAAACCAGGCTGCACAGACCCAGCCTTTGTGTGTGGTAATGTAATCTTGGGGGAAAAAAACTCCCACTACTTATTTTTGAAGACTAGCTCAGTTTTTCAGTCTGAAAGTTCATCAAGATTATGCTGGAGAGTGTGTGCGCAGGGAGGAGGCGGTGAAGGGGAGTACAAAGTTGGAGGAGGAGTTGGAAATGGAGGACTTTTCTTTGACACTTTCCTTTTCATATCATCATTTCCCTCTTCCCAAGTACTGGAAAGTTTGGTACTTCCACCCACCCCTGGTTGGGGGGGGGCTAGGAATAAAAGAAAGATTTTTTTGTTATTGTTGCCTTTGTTCTAGATGGGTCTGCCATGCTGAGACTGTATCAGCATTAAAGTCCCCCAGCTGTTACTCAGAATGAAGTACAGGATATTAAAAAGCATTTGTGCTGCTCTGAACCATGGGAGCCCATGAACACCCTAGAACTCCTGGCACGTGCCAGCCCCAGCACCCCATCAATGGAGAGGGGTGGGCAGGGCCTGGACCCTGATCAGGGTGTGAGGGAAAATTAGAGGAGGCAATTGTGTGGTATGAACCCTCTCAGTCACCTTGGTGGCTTGTCCAGGAGAAGGAGAAGCTTCCTGCCCTACTTTGCCTGTTCCCTTGAAGCTGGCTGTGACCTTGTCAGAGGAGCTTGTATTGCAGCCCTTTGGTATGTGATGGATTCACCCCCCAAAATCAACGTGTTTGTGTGTGTGTTTTTGTTTGTTGCATATTGGGCTTCAGCAATATTGCTCTTGATCTGGGAGGCGGGAAAGGGAATTGTGGCATGACTTGCCTCTGAGCCTTCAAACTCTGTGAGTCAAATGCAGAGGTGTCTCCGTCACATGTGGTTGTGGAAACATCAGGATTGCAGAAAAGCAAACAATAACCATGATCAGTATTTGCAGTGTAGTTCCTGGACCTGCACACAGAGTGGGTGGGGGATGGAGGATCCCAGCCCACCTGAGAAACAAGAGTGAAGGTGGCCTTGGAAAAGCTAAATAGGCTGGACGTGGCTATGAACAACGCCAGGGCATAGGAGAGGGAGGAGTGATTAAAAAGCCTTCCCCTGTGTCACAGTCCCAGGACTGCTATTGCAAATGCTGTGTACCCAAAACTGAACAGAAAGTCCATGGGGAAACTCCATCCCCCAGAAGAATCAAGCCCCAGCTGACCCTCACAGTCCTGGCTTTGGGATTTGGTGGCTCTGCATGACAAGGGGACTTTACACTTCAGAGCAAATGAGGCAGCTGTACAATATACCTATTTATTAACCCAGCTTGCAGCAAACACCTGCCGTTTTTAGACAAGAACATGTATAATTTAAGCGAGTCCTATTCCAAAAGGAGAGCTCAGTGGGAAGCCTTGACTCCAAAGCACTTGGCTGGTATTTATAATTGAAACAAAGGGTAGACAGGAGCTGTGCTTTTGTTTACAATTCAGGTGTTTGTGCACCTTGCACAGGCTACTAAATGTGGCTTTGAGGACAAGGCTGGAGTAAGTTGGACCAGCCAGCAAATTCTGAATTGCTGAGCACAGTGTTTCAAGATAATTGAAGCAGTGAGTCTAATCACAAGGGCAGGAGAAAAGGGAATGGCTATGGATGTGCAGCTTGGTAACACAACTGGGAGCATGACATCCTCCAGTGATGCTATTCCTGGCTTGCCCTGTTTCCAGTTGGTGTCACTCCCACAACAGTTGTCAATAGTCACTGACTGTTACAAGGGCACAAGCACAGGGAATCCTTTCGAAGGATCCTTTCAACCTTTCCTCCAAGTGTCACACACTGCCATCCATACAGCTGCCAGAAGGGCTCTGTGGACCCAGTTTCTCAGTCGTGTGGTGTGATACCTCCTTCTTGAGACCCTGGGCATGTGTAAATAAGTGGCACTATTTTTACACTTCTCATCTTTTTTTACAACCCTTACCAAGTTACATTCATAGCTGCACATGTATATAGATATTTTTCTGTTTCCACTGAAACACTGAGTGGCAAAGCTTACAGTACAGCACTATCATACCTTGCTAACCTTGCCAGGACCTGTAGTAAATATATTAGGAAAAGCACTGAATGAGAAATTCCATTATTCTTATCTTCTTCTTTCCCTATCACTTTGTCAGGCTCACAGTGTAATACATAGCTGGCAGAGTGTCCAGTACTCAGTCCTGCCACGTCATACTGTGTTTCATACCTAATACACCTAATACACCCTGGAGCACACCTGCATAGTCAGGATTACATCTTTCTACCTTTTATCTTTTCTTTTCAATATTGGCACAGACTTGTAGTTTTTTTCTTTTAATCCAGGCTTGATGTGACTCCCATTTGCCACATTATTTTGTAACACGGTCTTTTCAGAGGAAGCCACTTCCATTCTGGGGTTGTTTTTTTCCATTCATTAGTTGTGTATTTCTTACCATTGTCTGTCTAATAACTGTGTCCATTTACAATGTAGCCCTCATTTAGTTGCAGTACAAAAGAACCAGTTAGTCTATTGTCCATCTTTGATACGGTTTACTACCATTATATGCTCCAGTTCTGCAGCACCCACACATCTTTTCCTCTGACCTTCCTGTCAGCACAGAACATCTTCCTGTAACTTCTTAACAATCCTTCTATTTACCCTGTCTAGTTTACTCTTGCATCTGAATATCATATATGTGCTTGTTCCCTTATCTACACTGTGTATGTTAAACTTATGAATCTAGCACATTAAAACTTAATTTTGTTTTACTTAACAGTTTTGTTTTTTTTTCCTTCTGAGGAGCTTTTACATTATTATAGAAGTCAGTTCTCTCAGTATACTATTAAATGGTCCTGCACCATATCTGTGAAGGACTTACTAGTGCCCACACTTGTTTGACCTCAATATTCTTCCTGTATGATTCATAAGAAAAATAAAATGTCTGCAGTTTTAGTCATAAATATGTCAGCCCTTTAATTCCAGATTCACTACTAAAAGAAATGCTTTTAGCCTCTCTTTTTAAGGAATTAAATAGTCCTTTTTTGTATGAGCACTGAATCCAGCATTTAACTTTGTATAGATACTGTTGTAAAAAATGCTGCTGCAGTTCTTTTTATTTTCCTCAAGAAAAGACAAGAAAAATCCTACCCATTTCTATTCCTGGTATAATTTAACTTCCATTTGGCAAAAGCCCATCACTATGGTAATGGAACCAGGTGTGATGTGCTGCAGCAAGGAGCCAACCCAGAGAAGAAAGTGCGTGGTCGTGGCACCAGCATAGCAGCTCCAACAAGGGAGGGGGTATCAGGGGGTGGGGGTCCCTGTCTCCTTTCTCCCCTGGAGCTGCAGCACAACCATTGGCCCCACCAACGTGCTTGTTTTTGCCTGGGCGGGTATGGAAGGAGCTACCCCATCCAGGCAGGTTGGTTTGACCCACTTGCTGACCTACAGCTGCCACCTTGGGAAAGCAGCAAGAAGCAAAGCGGGCATCGCGTTTCCCCGTCTGCAGGTAGTGGTAACAATTTGCAGAGCTTTAAGAAACTGTTCTCTTTAGTTGGATGTCTCTCTGGAAGCCAAGTTAGCCTAATAACTGTGATTGCTAACGACTGCTGCTCACCAGGGACAGTATTAGCAAGTTCTGCTTCTCAAGGGCACATGAGGTACTGCCGTACAATTGAAGTGGTGCTCGCTGAGGGGTGTAGAAAACAAGCTCTGTTTCTTCTATGTCTTTGTAATGTCCCTAACCTGCTGCTTCCAGGAGTTGTACCAGAAACCCCCAAAAGAAGAAAAAACAGCCAAAATGAGCTGCCCAGCCCAAGGAATTAGCCAGGGAGATACCAGGGATGGCTTTTTGAAGGAATACGACACATGAAGAAATGTATAGCTTAGTTTGCTTCCTATTTATAATCCTCTTTTTTTCTCTGATTTGTAGGGTTGTTTTTTTCTTTGTGGCCTAAATACAGTGACAGTAAAAGGATCAGGCTCAGCAAAGCCCTACAGTGCATTCTTACCTCTGTGCTTCAACTGAAAATGTATTTAATCTGGTGCTGAATGATATTTTTCAGTGATGTATTACAGAAATGTCAGCTAACAGAGCTTTAAAATTAATGTTGCAAAGGGGTTAAAGGAGATTTTAAAGGGGAACTCTAGCAGCTACAGACCCAAGTCATGAGGTGGCAATCGTGCTGAAGACCCAGATTTCAATTTCCCATAGTTCTCATTTAACCCTTTTAGGGCCTAACAGCTCTACTTGTTTTCCAGCACAAGCCCTTGTTCAGGATCTCCAGGAAAACCGGTCAGAGAAAGTTACAGAAAACCTTAGGAGGAAATATGTGGAGCTGTTCACTCATTATGTTACAGCAGTTCTGAAAAGATCTAGATTTTTTGTTGCTAAGTGCTTTGTGCATGTGTACTATGATTAAACAGAGCAGGGACAGAGAAAAGCCATTTTGACTATTCCCCATCCATAAGGGTGAGAACTTCTGTCTATATATGTGTGTCTATATATATATGTGGTGGCTTCAAAGGTCAGGACAGGGGAGATGTGAAGAGAGAAGGAAGAATTGAAGCCAGATCTCTTGTGTTCTGGCTTGGGGATTTCAGTCTGTCACCCTAAATACACACCCAAGATGGGTGAGGAACATACAGAGAAGTTATTGTCTCATGGGAGGTCCTCTGCGTTTCCAAGCAAATGCAGGGGAAATGCTCTCACATGGGTAGTTTTCTGCAGGTACAGCAAGAAGCCATTAACTAGGACTGCCCTGCAAAATACCCATTGGACTCTGGTGGCCAAATCTGGCAAAATTTGCCTGTGCTGCTGTCACTAGTTTTCCCAGTTGAGTGAGTCCTTATCTCTTCTCATTCACTCAAGCTGATATATTGCTATTTTTGTCACAAAAATTTTTTCCAGCTCTTCCTCATACCCTTCCTCCTCACAGCCCCAGAGCTGCTGCTGCCACCCGAGTGCCTGTCAGATGTTGACTCTTCAGTCTGGAGGTGGGAGGAATAGCTGCAAGGGCAAATGGATCATGGGGAAAATTGTTTTCTTTTCGTGACATCTCTATTTTCTAGTAAGAGGCTCAGGCAACTGGGTGCATGGGCTGAAGACATCTGTTTGTATGAAATACTGCAGCACACACCTGGCTCCTGGCATGCGTGGGTGTGCAGGTGTCATGTGGTGTTAGATTTGCTCTGCCATCAGAGATGCAGTTTGTCATCCCCCTGGGGACAAGCTATAACTTCCCTCATGTTAAAACATACTGGAGACTTGGGGCCATATTTTTTACTTTTTTTTTTTTTCCCTTCTGATGCTGATCGAAAGGGTTTTTACTGTGGAGTGGTTTTCTTTGGTCATGTCAGCATTTGATACCACGTAACTCCCAAAAATGGGACATGGAAGAAGGGCAAATTGGCAGAACAGACATGTTGTCTTAAAAATAAAAACTGAAGTAGAAATGTTGGCTCTTTCATTCTTACTGGTTTTCCAGTAATGTTATTGTGCATCAGGCTTGCATGCTACAAGATGGAACAGGCAGTGCATTTTCAATCTGATAAATAATCTGAAGTCCCAAATTCCTTCATCAGAATGAAAATGATTAAGACTTTTAGGATCACTTCTAAATTAACATCTTTCTTCATCTTCTCTAAACCTCCTAGCACTATATTGTCTGGATGCCAACTTGAATAATCCTTTCTCCAGAGCATCTTCATAAGACTTCAAATGTTTATGGAAATAAAGAAAATAAACCTAGTTATTATCTGAATAATCTCTTGTTTATTGATGGAGACAAGTATGTTCATTTTTCTTGCTCTCTGGTGATTAGATTATGATAAACTGTGACATTTACTGATAAACTTGATATGGTTGATTACATACAGCTTAAAAAAGTTGCTATCCAATTATTCTTTCATGTGCTGGTGGAATGCATTAAGCACTTGTGAAGGATATTGCAATGGCTGTGCAGCAAATAGCACTCTCTTCTCTAAGCGGCTGTGACAAATGCAAAGGTCACATATGTTCCCTGGCCCATGGATATAATTTTTGTTTTCTTCCTTTGTTTCCTATGTTCCAGCAAAACCTGAAGGCCAAGTCAGAATTGTAATGAAGACTGTGCATTGAATGAGTAGAGGTTGAATGTAGAGACAGCCAGGACCAAACTGGGAATGCAAGAGAAAGCCAGTTTCACATGGTACATTAACTGGTACATTAGACTCCACATAGGCTGAGAACTAAACAGTAACCCAAAACTTTGCTTGGAAGGAGCTCACTCATGGACTCCAAAGAAAAATACTCTAAGTGACTCCTTTCTTTAGTCAGATTTGCAGTTTCTACCTTTTAACCCAAAACAAGGACAGATTTGCAGTCACACAGCTTGCAATGAGGATTGCTGGACAGAAACAGCACAAAGGTCAAAACCAAAGCCATGGCCCTGTGATGAACAAGAGTCTCTGAGCCACACTGGATGACCTGCATTCAGACAAACAGCAGCAAAGCAGCTGCAATCCAGCCTCCTTCCTTTGGGAACATTCCCAAATACTGGCCTCTGAGACACCACCAAAGATCTCCCAGATCTGCTCTCATATCAAAGCTTAATTGTGCAGCTTTACCCACATCCCTGACATTACACCCACACACACCCACACACTCCCACCCCTTGTACTGTGACCAGCAGATTGTCACTGTTGGCAGAATGGAAGGCAGACAATTGGTCATGACCTTCTGTCTTACCTAGGGAACATGATCTTCACAGCCTAGGTACTCTGAGAAAACAGACATCCAGTGACAAGTGATCCTCTGGATTTGCAAGCCATCTCGTTCTCTTGTTCATTAAGCAAAATAATCTTTATTATCAGGAGTCTTCTGTTATGAAACATGAATTTTAGAATGCAACATTATCTTGGCAGAAGTAATAAGGCATCTGGGCCAGTCAAGGAGAGAAACGATCCAAACAAAGTGATCAGGATTAATTTCAATGCGGTAAGAAATCAGCAGGCCCCTGAGGGAGCAAGCTATGGGACAGACTCAAAAGATGGCATGTAATTAAATTCTTGGCCACGTGTGTGCAAGGTTTAGAGGAACACTTTCCTTTGTCCTTCTCAGCTCCTTCCCCTCGGCAAAAAGCCTGCATGGGTTTATCTGCCTTGGCTGGTGCTCTGAGCTGGGAGAATGGGGGCTGCTCTGAGCAGATCTGTGGCTTTGGGGAGACAGCTCCTTATTCCATGTATTTGCTGCTTTCCTGATTGTGTTTCAGTGTTCAGCCCATGCATGACACCAGGTTAAGGTTCATTCAGTAACAAAAGTCCTTGTCCCTGCCCCTGGCCCTCTGCTCCTGGCCTCCTCTCCCTCAGGTCTGCAGGCAGGTCGCTGCCTGTGGCACTGCAGCCTGCCGAGCTGCAGGAGGCCTTGAATAATCGCTGAATATACTCTGCTCCCTTGCTGTTTCACCACCTGTATTCCCCAACCTTAGCCTAGCAACTGGAGGGTTATACATAACCCTCTGTCTACAGGGAACTGCCTCTACGTGCCTCTGCTCACTTGAGGCTTGCTCAGTTTCTAAGCTCCCAAACCAAGCTCTGCTTCTGCTGCCTGGAGCCTGCACATGCCTTCACCACGATCAGCTTGTCCTCAGCAGGTCAAACAGCCCATTTTGCTTTTACTTGGAGTCTGCTTCTGCAGAGCCTTCTCCTCTGGGGTGAGATGGCAGATCTGCTAATGAGCCTGGGCTGAACCCCTTGCAAATAAAGCTGCTGCCTTTTGAGTTTTCATGTTGGCCTGAGGAGATAAACCTCAGTGCAAAGCCAGCCTAGGAAGCCTGAACATACTAAGGAGAACCCTCAGGGCAGTGAACTGAGGGAACTGCTAAAGATTTGAAAATCTACTTTCCTCCTGACTTCAGTAACTCTTTCTGGCATCAGAGACACATGGCAACAAGCATCAACAGCAGGTACACTTGCTGTGGGTGAGGATCTGAGTCCTAAAGCTCAGCAGCTCCCTGTAGTGAAGGATTGCTGAGTAGCAAGATGTATGGCAGCGCAGAACACATTTAAGACCATAAGAAGGCACTTTTTTGTCCTAGGATAAATGCCTCCTTCCCTTCCTGCCCCCCTGCAACCAGCAGGGGCAAAGGCAGCTCTTCCCTCCATATGCTTGAGTCTACCACCAGAAGTGCACCTTGCTGAAGTAAGACACTGCTGATAAAGCAATTTGGGGTCCCACTAAGAGCAAGGAGTACTGTCCTTCACAGGTGATGGGTGTCTGCTTCTCTGCTCCTCCCTTGCTACAGCCCTAAATATCCCATCCGTGCAACTTCCACTACCCCACAGCACATGCTACCCTGAATTGTATTTGACCATAAGGCATAAGAACTCTGTTACTATATTTGTTGTTCATGCACTTGGGGTTTGCACATGTGACTTACACTGCTGCTCTGCAGCATCTCATAAGCTCTAGCACAGAACAGAGCAGCACATTGCAACAGAGCCTCCTCTCAGAAGAGGTTTTTAACATCCATCTCGAGTTAGCTGAGCAAGAGAGGCACAGGCAGGAGCAGCAGAGGCTGCTCTTGCTGGCTGCAGCATGGGAGAAGCACCCAAGCCTTGGCACTTCACCTGCCACAGCTGCAAATACCTGGGGTGACTCGGTATCTCACAGCCTCTCGATGCTGTGGGTGTGACTGTTGGGGCTGGAGCTCTGATTTCATTCACATTCATCTTGCACTAGCACAGCATGAAAGAGAAAGGGAAAGAATAACTCTGGTTTGTTAGTACTCCCCAAGAAACCAACTACTCCGTGTAATAATAACAGCAATAAGCATTCCAGTTGTGTACCAGGAAAACATGAAGTGGGCTGTAGAGTACAAATAATTTATTCTGACTCACTAGAATATTAGCTCAGGTTTAAGTCAGGGGTATATTGTCTTTGATTTCAACTTCTGAATTTGGGGGTGTTTGTTTATTTGGCCTGTGCTGCCATTTTCCTTCAACTACATCTGCATTCTCCCTTTCCTCCTCCCTTTCCCCCTCCCTTTAATACCTAACTTTTTATTCCTCCTTGCAGGCCTGTATTTCTTCTGTTAGTCTTACATTATTTTTTTGCTTTCTCTTTTATTCTTTTGGACTCCTCTATGCTGATTTCTTTCCTCCCACCTTCTTCTTCCCCTCAGTCAGAAAATCCAGCAAACCATTTAAGCTTGTTCAGATTTAAGCTTGTGATTAAGTGTTTCCCTTGAGAAAAACAGATTCAAATTCTCATTTCCTGAAGGAGACTGACAGCATGAAGGAACCACAAGCTGGATCTGCTTCAGCCATTTTCTTGAGAGTGCTCCTTTTCTATCTCCCTTTCTCAACTGCTTTAGTTTTAAGGCAGCTGAGGTATAAATAATCAGTATCTCCATAGATGAGGCAGAGTAGTGAATTAATAGCAGATTCCTGCCAGGTTCAACAGCCTCATGAAGTACAACACAGGTAATTCAGAATTTATAGCACCCTAATAAATGGGCAACAACTGTACTGAACACCAAGAGCAACACTTTCTAGGGGTCTTTATTTGGATGCCAGAGTATGGGAAATAGCTGAAAAACAGTTTTTTACTGAGGTTCCAGGCCATTGTCCTAAAAACTGGACAGTTTCTGGAAATAATGACTTGTCCCACTGGGTTTGTTAATTATTAGGTGAGTGGGAAACCAGAAACATTAGCAGGAAAAAAGAAACTAGTGTGCATTACCATATGTTCCTGAATTTTATTGTAAGTATTCATAAGCTATTCAGAGCAATACATCTTTAACTTTTTTAATATTTACAGATGTTTTTCCAGTGTAAGCCCAGCTAAGCACATGCCTAACACGAAACTCAGGTTTCACTATCATCCTCTGGGTTTCTTGTGCATATGCACCAAACACTGTGGAGTTCCATTGACCTGGAAACTACTGTAACATGGGCAAGTCCTTGGCAACTAGGCACCAGATATAACCAGATTACAGGATCGTGGTCTCAGCTCTGTGTATGTGCACAACTGTGAAGTGTCCCCTCAAAGCTACCTGGGCCTACACAGATGTTAGACCTGGAGATGTGCAGTTCCATGGACTCTCACTGGCAATCTAAGTACCTTTTTTCCATTGTGCTTTTTGCATTGGAAACTTCTAGTTGCAATTCACAGGGGTTTTTTTTGGTGACAGCCTACAGGGTGCCCTCTGGCACTGCAGAAAAATGGCAAGAGACATTTATTTGGGGATGTGTTTATGTCAGAGATTTAGGAAGGAGTTAAGATGTCAAAGACAAAATACCAATAACCACAATGGATTGGCTACCCTAAATAAAGCTTTGCAGAACTAAGACCTCAAAACCCAGCAACATCAGGAAGGCCAGGCGAAAGACTTAGTGCATGTATTTAGCTCTTTAGAGCATGGCAGCAATCACTGGGAATACATGGAAGCTTAATAATTGAGACATTGACACTAGGACTTTCCATCTGTTCAAAGCTGTCACGCAGATACTATTTCCGATCCTACCCACGGCTAAAGCAGGAGGATGGATGTGCAGGGATTGGCAGAGAATCAGATTCTCAGCGACCGTGTTCAAATCAGACATACACGTGTAAGAGAGGGTGCAGCTCTGCATGCACGTTAACGTTGTAGCTTTGGACACTTTGCCAAAATGCCTGACAAAGGCAGTGGGAGAAAAGGCAAAGCAAAGTTGCCATTCAAGCTTCAGCTCACCGTTTGGTATGTTTCTCATCTGTCCCTGGTAGTGTTTCACAGCATTGGGGATGATTGCACAAGGCAACTGTGGAGGGACACCCCCCAATTTTTCCATTGAATCAGCTCTTGTATTTTACTGGGCTCAGATGGTAGTTTTTAAATTTTTTTTTTTTTTAAATAATTAAAAATTATAAGGTCTTCTTACAGGAGAGGAAGGTGTGTGCACCAGCCATATCCATGCATGGTGAGCTCACCACTCTCCATCTGGGCTGGGGACTTCCCTGTAGTGTTGATTCTTAGGTGTATTTTAAGCAGCGCGACATGGGACAGATTGTCAGTGGAACGGGTCAGCAGGCTGCTGGGTGGACACCCCTGCTTCTAAGGTGTCACTAATATGTCTGACAAGTTTGAGGTGATTTTGGAAACTGTAGTAGGCTGAGCTGTGTTAGCTGTCTTGGGGATAGCAGCTCTCTTGCTGCCCCGGGCAAGATGGCTGTTTACATACCCTGAGATCACACTGTGCATTTAACCCGGGATGACACAGAGGCGGGAACAGCCAGTGTGTGATGACTTGGTGTTGCTTGCAGTGCCAACAGATAAAGAGGGAGCTTTGCAAAGATCTCACAGGGGAAAAGAAAAAGCATCTCCTAGTCCTTGACGCCCTATGGGGAAACGGGCAAATACCAGGCAAAGCACACAATCCCACGGAAATTCCAGCTGTTTCCGCACCCCACGTGTTTGCTGGTGATTGCCAACCCCTCCCAGCAATGCAGCCACGTGAAGGGCCCTTGGCCCAGGGGAGGCCTTGGGGGGCTGTGTGGTGAGCAGGCAGGGGAGATATACAGCATAGGAACGTGTCGAGTGGATTCCTCCTTAGGTTTTGGAGGAGCTCCCATCCCCAGGGCACATGGTCCCTCCTGTCTGCTGGCCCTCGAGCAGCATCGGCTGGTGGCAAGGAGAAGAAGCACCTAGCAGGGAACTTGCCTGCTGCCAGGAAAGAGCAATAGCAATCCCTTAAAACAGCCATAAAGAGGGAAAAGCAATTATAATTTGTGAAAGTTGCAGTAGATAACCAGTTAGCATTTAATAGCTCTACCAAGATATCTTGGAGGATATCTCCTGTCCACATATCTCAGAATTTATTCAGTTTCTCTCATTATTCAGATTCATTTTGCATTCAGTGCCAAAAGCACCTTGGCACCATGGAGAACTTTTAATACTTTGATTTGTTGTATCATCAACCTGCCTTGAAAATTAGCTTCTACTAAGCAGGCAGAAGACAGATTCCTTGCTGGTTTTTATCCAATAGAGGCCAGAAGAAGAAAAAAAAAAGGGGAGGGGGGAGGGAAGAACTGGGACACTTTGTTTGTTCCTGTGGCTTTAAGATTCTTTGGAAAATCAGTTATCAAGAGGTGGCCCTTTTTGGAAGATTCAGCTGAAATGATGTTCCATTAAGCATATTGAAAGAAGATTAAGAGACAATTTAATCACAGTTTCTGAGTACCTACATAAGGAGAATATTTTATACAGGAGGGTTCTTTATTCTAACAGACAAAGGCATTGAATTGCTAGAAGTTGAATTCAGCAAAGATTAAATTAGAAATAAAATCACTAACAGATATCTTTCTAACTGGAAATTCTGACTTTCAATTAAGATGTGGTGAACTGATATGCTCTACCCTGTAGTTGCTGAGGTTTAGGGGCTGAGCCCCCTACAACCAGGTCCCTTGGAAAGAGAAGAGAGGCTGAGCCCAGGCTCAGAGCTCCGTGATGTGCCTGGGGTGAACATCACTAATGAGGGGCCATATCCTGCCCATGGTGTAGCTGAGCTCCTGGCAGCAGCTGGCAGGCTGGAAGGGATGTTTGATGGGTGTCACACAGAAACTGAATTATTCCAGCTCTGACAGAAAGATGACACTTTAGAGCACTTCAGATTCAAATACTGTCCTGACCAAAAACATTGACTGTAAGGAAATAAAAAAGAAAGTGCAAAGCTATTTTAGTCAAGGTCTAAACCCCTAAACTGATTGCTATCCTAAGCTGTAAAAACATTCACAAGCAGTACAAGCCACCTCCCATCACAAAACCACTGGGAGCCATAAATCTCCTAGAAGAGGACTTATTTTTCTCCTGATTTTCAAGTTAGTTGCAGTCCACTGTCTTCCCACTGCCAGTTTTGGCATCTCAGTGTAGTAGTGAAGTAAACATCAATATTTTAACATCAAGCAAGAATACACAATGAAATTGAATTCCAGCAAGTATAAAGGAAATATTACAATGGCTTTCCTATTGAATCTTCTGCAGATTCCAGATAATGGATTATTCATAGACCTTTAGCTCATAATAAGGTGCCCTTTATTCCTGGATTTTGAAGCATTTCTCTCTTAAACAGCGATTATTTTCTGATTCTGTCACTAAGTTCAGTTTTGACACAGTGGTACAATTTCCTTATCTCTCTCTTAAAAAGTCACTGCACTAGACTGTGTAAATGGAAACAGCCACATTTTCCATGTGCTTTTTTTCCCCATATCTGAGATGTTTATTAAAAAAAAATAATAAAAAAATGAGTGATATTTCACAGCACAGCAAAATGGTGTGCAAAGGGAAATACAGTTGTACCTTGCAGGTGCTTCTAACTGATATATAAAAAACCCTGCTTGGCCACACACAGCAATAGCTTTGAACAAATAGCAGAAGTGTCTGTAATACCAAGGACAGATACCTATCTGAAAAGACAGCAGAGATGAAGAGTATCTTTAATAAGTGCAAAGCAGTAGTTGATCCCAACTCAGCTTGGAACACCCTCTCTTGCCCAGCTCCAGTAGGTACCTGAGCATTCATTCCCCCAAAGCCAAGTGTGAACTCATCATCCTCACTGACTGTGGCTTATTGGGGATGAAAAACATCAGCTCTGAGGGTTTAGTTCTTTGTTTGTTTGTTTTGTTCATTCCAAGGATCTATTTCAGTTTGGCCATTCCTTGGGAAACTCAGCTGTGAAACACCATGAAATTCAGAAATCCCCTATTAGCTTTTGAAATCTGGATTGATATATAGAATATAGAATTTGTCTTTCACAGATCAATAAGTTCCCTGATTACCCTACCCGACACAGTCTTCCACATTTATATAGATGTTTTATTTCTATGACATTTCTTAGATATAAAACATGGGTACAGATTGATTTCCTAGTTAAAACCATACAAAAATCACCCTAACACTTTTCATCTCTTTTATTAAAATGGTATTTTAAAGCCTCTATGGCATCCAGTTCAGCCCATTATTCTTTAAGAATAATCCTGCATTAAAAGAGGAATGACTCAATGTTCTCACAGCCTTTTCCCCACTCTTGCTTTTATTATCCTTTGCCACTAATGTTCAGACTGGTTTTAGACAAACTGAACTTTGAAGGCTCCATTTTGATTTGTGAAATGCATTTTGATTTGACAGGGTAGTAGATGACTTAATTAATATGACAACATTTTGAAAGGTTCAGATGTTAGACTCTCCGGAAGAACTGGCTGTAAAGCAGATAAAACCCTAGACCACCATCAACTATTCCTTTTTAAAGAATTTCAGACCCTGATCACAGACATTCAATGAGATTTGGCTGCCTCACTGTCTCCAACACTGCAATCCTCTGTGATGCTAATGACCTATTAGTGTTGCTTTGAGGAAAAATCACAACTAAAGCAACTTGAGTATTGAATAACCGCCTGTTTAATAACACAGCTTACCAGAAACAGCTCACTTTGCTGGAGAAGTGTAGCACAAGATCATTGACCTTAATACAGTTATGTGCCTTTGCCTTTACTTTGGGCCACACAAAGAAATTTGTAGTCAATTACAGAGCCTGCAAGAGTGAGCATAAAGGCATAATTAAAGGTTAGTAAGAGATGGACACAAAAGGAATATCTCTGAAATTAAAGCTCAGTAATTCACTCTGGTTGCAGAAATATAAACATGCTTTCAGATATGCAGAGTTCAAAAGGCCACCTGTGCAGGTAGCCCCAGTTTTCCATTGCCAGAGACCTCCAGGGCAGCAGAGACACAACATGTCCATCTCACTAAATGGATGAAAGAAACATTTTTTGTATGACTAAGTTTTCTTTACATTATACATTACAATTTTAAATAAAGAAAACTCATTTCTGTGTTTCTAGCTCTTAAGTAAGTAAGACACAGACCTCCAACCAAGATCAATGTGGCTCATGGCCCTTTTGATCCTCAGAAAAAAGCCCCAGTGGTAGTACACCAATGTACAGCCCTCTGGATAAGAAAGATGCATCATTCAGAGTTCAGATTAATGACGTGATGTTGAGGAGGTCAGAGCTGTATATTATTTCATGCTGTCCTATCCTCTCCAACATATAGAATCATAGAACTATTCAGGCTGGAAAAGACCTTTGGGATCACTGAGTCTAACGTAGCTCTGTTACTACCTTATATACATCACCTCTTCTCATTATTCAAATTCCCTACCCAGAAAGTGGGATAAATCACACTTATACATCTCCAAGGAGTGCCAAAACCTCTTTTGGTAACATATATTTGGAGATCTTCATATAGAATTTATTTATAGTAATTACAAAGTGTTGCAAGACATCTTTCAAAAAAAGTTGGTTTTCAGGATTTTGTGATCCAATATAACCCAACAAAACACAACTCTGAAAGAATCCAGGGTGACCTCTGGGTGCAACACTGGATGGTTCTGAAATGGTTGCAATCCATAAGGATAAACTGAGGCACCCTGAGATTTCATGAGTCCACACCTGCCTGGAAAGTGCAGAAGTACTGAATTTAGGAGAGATACACACCTGGGGTGATTGCTTGGTGTGATGAGAATGCAGAGAAAGCAATGCTCAACCCAAATGACAACAAACAAAAGTCCACTGTAAAAGCAGCAGCACAGAATGTGTGTCAAAAGTGAATTGTTAAAATATCCTTGTACATCCCTGGCAATTTCAGAGAGCCATTCTGCTAACAATGAACACAACAGTGAGCAATAGGAGTAACAATGCCTAAAATTATTTAAACCAATATATTTTTTAAAGACATCCACTTTAGTTCTCTCTTTGCACCTGTCAATGATAGCTGAATTAATGATAAATATGACTTGAGTAGCAAAAGATTCTGTGTTACATTATATTATCTGCCCTCTCTTCCTGCCTGGAAGTCTTATGAAGATATTCCTTACAACTGAACTGCAGATGATCTTGTACCTAGTGAACCGTGGTTTGTACCAAGAAACTAAGAGGCTGGGGAAGAACAAAAAGCCTCTCGGGTCACTTGGTGATTGCTTGCAAGGTTGTAGGGATCTGTGTAGTTTAATATTTCACTGTAATGCAATTTCCCTGCTGGGATCTCAAAGCACTTCACAAACATTAATGTGGAGATTCACACACGGTTATTACCTTGCATGGGTGATTTCCAGGGCTGAGTTTTGCTGCTGTTATTAAGGCAGAGCAGGGCTGGAGTGCTACTGAGGGACCTGGTATGAAAAGGCCCCACTTCGTATCAGCAAGGATAGACATGATCAGGCCTCTGTGAGACAGTCTCAGTGTGCAGCTGTGCAAAAGGAGAGACTGACACCGAGCAACTCCAATCAGAAGGAAAAAAATGCTTCTACATACAAGCTGTGTCACCTTCGTCAGACCAACTGCTGTGAAGCAGAGCACGGGCCTGGGAAAGCAGCAGCCTGAGCGTGAAAGAAGATATTTTAGGCACGGAGGATTATTATTTTCTGGATGAAGCTAGGAGGTGGGTGAAAGGCAGTAGGGGCTGCCCAGGCTTCCCCAGCCCTTAACTGGGAGGTGTGAATGGTGGAACAACAGCTCTCCCATCACCCCATCCACTCAATAAGCGCACCCCATGTAGAAACAAAGCACTGTATGGATGGGGCAGCCAGATACTAGTGCCTCTGGCATTTCCTACATGGGCTTCACCCCTCTGTCTGTATGTTTTGATTGGATTAGGATCCCTCACTCTAGAGGAGAGCAATTTGTTGCTATTCTTTCAGCAATTCAATTTTGCCCAATGTTGTGGGGAACAGCCTGCATTCGGAAAGCAAGTAAGGGCATTACTTTACTTTTACCAGTCTGCTTTAAACTAATATTAGAGAGCAGTGCTCCCTTGGGTGCCATTACAGCAAACAGCAATTTTCAAGCAAGCTCCAGAGCAGATTGCTCCTGAGATGCTTCTGTACTTGTAGGATGTGTATTATGCACTTATGGCACTTGTGAGAGAGATGGTGGTGGGGAAAATCTTACTGACCTTATAGGAATACCAGTGTCCCAAGCTGATAAACTCTACTCTTTACTTGACGTGTGCAGGGATTGTGCCTGTATCACACCACCTTATTTTTAATTTCCTTTCTGAGTACAGAACTAGGGTACTGGCATGCCAGGAGTGATGAATCCATGCCTGTGTGTATAGTGAGGGAAACACATATTTGGTTGGGTCTGCACACTGCCTAATACTGAATCAGGGCAGCCAGTGAAAATAGAGTTGCAGTCTCAGATGTACTTCATTGGTATTCTGGACACAGCTGGACTAGAGACTGCACAAAATAATTTTCAAACAAGAATTACAATTGGAAAGGCAAAAAGAGAGAGATGAAGATAATTTTGGGGACGTTTGTCAGCTGAGAGCCTCGAGGTTGTATTCAAGCTGCCTTGCTGATGACAGAGCAAACACAAGAAAACCTGAAACAAATGGTGCTTCATGGATCAAAACGACTAGATTCTGCTACAGGTACTTGGCGTTAAAAGACTTTTCATTGAGGAAGGAGGGAGTGAACCCAATCTGAATCCATGATGAATGGAAAAACAAGACTCTCTTCTGCTAAAAACAGGCTGGCAAGGGACCACTGGTCAGGGTAAACCCTGTATGTCTTTCTAAAGCTGGATTTATGCAATATAGCAGCAATGCTTTACATGTTGAAGCAGCACTCCCCTTCATATCTGCTATTGGGATGATAGACATGATGCTTAATTCTGCCAAATTTGTCAGTTTTGACCTGTGAGTCTGATCTTTGGGAAGTTCTATTCATTGCTGAATAAATAATACATGGGTAGTCATGCATTTTTCATGCTAAGACTTTTAAAGGCCACTGTAGTGATGCATGTAAATTCAATTCCCCCTCCCCCCCCCTCTGCACACTCAACTGCTAAATAATTATTAACATCTGACTTGCAGCACAGTGAGTGGCTGCACCATCCAGAGAATCCACTCTGGCTTTGACATTGCTGCCTCCCCTCCACCCCCCAGAAAGTGAAGAAGAGAGTATGCCAGGCAATAGCAAAGCAATCTGTCTCTTTTCCTCCCCCTTTCTTCCCCTTACCTCTCTCCCCCATAATGTTTTTTTTTTCAGTTTTAGTTTTGTTGGGCTTTTTTATAAGATTCAACAGAAACACGTGTATGAAGCGGAGCAGAACAAAGGGACCCGCTTTTGGGTTTGATATTCTTCTGGAAGCACACTAATCCCTTCCAGAAAAGCAAAGCTGGTGCCTTTATTTGTAGCTGTTGGCTAATCTGTGTGTCAGAGAACTGAGCAGATGATGGGGCTCGGGGCAGCTTTATCAGGCAAGTGACTGAAGAGCTGCGACTGAAGGAGGGAGAAGCAATGCTGCTAAAAAAGGGCTTAGAAAACAAAGCCAGAGCAAATTTGGCATGATGGAGGTCGGGAGTGGGGATGTTAAAACCCTCCAGGTTAACTCCCTGTGCATTAACATTGCTTGTGAGTGACATCAGGATGACAGCAGGATCCCCTGTGGGGTTGGGGATGCTTTAGGCGAGGCAGCAGTGAAACACAGCGTCGTTCTTCAGTGACACAACCAAGGGGCTGTGATGAAGAACCCAGTGGGGTTTCTCCCAGCTCCAGGAGACACTGCTGATGTAGAAAGTATGAGGAAAATCTCCTCTGTGCTATCCAGTCTGCTGGATGAGATTCATCAGGCAACTCTTGTCTCCTTCTCTGGAGGGGGATGAGGCAGACAGCCTCCAAACCATCATTAATTTAACCAAACTGCAAAACCAGCCTAGCAGAGACTTGCCAGACAGACTGCTGAAGCAATAAATATGGAAAAGGCAAACTACTGAAATGCATTTCAGACTCCATTCACTCAGAATGAAACTGCAGTTTCACTGATGACTGCAGGATTTGCTGCAGCAGAATCAAATGACCAGCAAGTACAAGGGCTGTGTAGAGGACATCACTTTGGGCATCAGTATGTTGATGTTAGTATAAAGAGTGAAAGGTAAAACATCTAGATTTTGAGCAATTTTCAGAACCACTCACAGGAGCCAAGTGCTCATACAGTCACTGCAACTGCATCTGTATTGAATAATTTCCCCAGTATCATACATGCACTTTCCTGGTTTGTTTACACAGTAACAATTTGGGCTACTAACTCCCCAGTCTGGTGAAGACCATGATCATGTTTACCACCACCAGAACTATATTTTCTTACACAGCCAACGAGATTACTGATATGCTTAAATTAAAATGCATGCTTAAATGCTGTGCTGCCTTGGGACCTAGTTTTATCATTATATGCTTAACCTGATGACATTTCAGATCTAAAAGCTGATGTTAAATCAGGGTGAAACAGGCTGCAGAGTGTCTGCTTCAGTGCTTTTTGGGCTGTTCTTATGAAATATGGGAAGCAATTCCACAGGTTAGACGAGGTGAGTGTGGTTTTTCAGAAAGATTCAGGGTTGCTCTCAAGAGAAGGACACAGGACTGGCCATTTGCATGGAGAACTGCATCAGTTTTATCTCACAATAGCAGAGAGGAGGAGGTGGGGAGTAAGGTGAGAAGACAGATGTGAAGATGAGTGCTGAGGTCTCCATGGGAATGGAAGGACAACATGTCATTCAGCAGTATTCCCTGTCTTGTCTTGGGAAATGTCAAGTGTCCATGATAGCCTGGTCTTCTGTATTATTAGTGAAGTGAAAAACAGAAGGAATTTATCCCTGTGTAATGTAATGCCTACCTTTAAACCAGCAGCCTGCATTGAAAGATTTCGTCTACAGCCACTCACAAAACACATGTACACACATTTAAGCCTTTTACAAATTCTCCTGTCTAGGCTGAAAAGCATGTTGAAATACAGATAAGAGCTGACTGCAAACATATCTAGAGAACTCAGAGAGAAACCTATCAGACAAATTATGGAAATGAAATGCCCATCTTTACAGATCAATGCAAGGGAGTCCCTGGTGAGGGGTATATAGATCATTTTAAAGACCTCTCATTCTGTTCACTAGGATTCAGCTCCACAGTACACTGGCTGATGTGGGGCATTATTAATAGTGTTGGTATTAGAGAATCAGTCACCTGTACATTGTCCATAGATTTTCTTGCTCATTTTATTCAAGACTTTCACTTATGGGCTGGTAATAGATTTGCATTTAAATGAGAGAAAAATGGATGGCAGTAAGGATGGAAAGGGAAGAAGGTCTCGTATCGATCCTGACCATGAAGTCTTCTCCCCAGCAGTCTATTTTAATTGACAGCAAAAAGTGATAAATCTCCCAGTCTGTCTCGAAAAAAGGATCCCTCTCCATGGTCTGAGGTCCTGTGCCATGTCACGGTTTGTCCCACTCTCATGCTGCTGCTCTGTCCCTGCCTCCATCCCTCCCTCCTGCAGCAGATTTCGGTTGTGGTTTGTGCTAAGTTGTGTCTTGAAGGTTGTTCCAGCATATCTGTTAATTCCAGCCACTGCCCTCCTGCATGCAGAATTGTACCCTGGCATGAAGGTGCCTCATTTGAACCAGGGTGTCCCTCTGCTTATGTGCCAAACCTTCTATTTAGCCAAGTCTCCTTTCTTGCTGCCTTGGAGCCAGCCTGCATGCTCCCTGCGAGGGGGAGCTCAGACTCCTTTCAGGAAACCCACATGTTGTCTGCTTCTGCATTCAGCAGAGTTGTCAATCTTGGTAATGAAGAGGCTGAGGACTGGGGTGGAAAAGCTGTTAAATAAATCATAGTCATGCTTTGCATTTTTATAGGAGTTTTTCATGTCTAGCTCACAGAGTGCCTCATGAAGGGAAGTAAATATCTTTGTTCCTCCTTCAAAAATGGCAAAACTGAAACCTGGGGAGATCAAACAGCTGACTCAAGGTCAGCCACCCATCAGTGTTAGAGGAAAACATGAGCAGGTGCCATGCAGGCAGAAAGTGCAGCTCTGTCAGGATGCCATGCAAGGGCTTGACAAAGCACTGCTGAGACTTCCAGCAAAAGCCCCACAAGTTGCAAGGATGCAGGCTGAGACCATAATTTACAGCAGATTCCTTCTAGTCATCCTGGGCATCTTTACTCTGTGTGCATGAGGGATGTGATCAGAGGTGAATTGTCCTGGTAACACAGAGCATATAGGGACCATTATAAGATGCTCTGACAGAACAGGCTTTTTTCTTTAGATGTAACTCTCTCCTCCCCAGTCCTAACATTTTTCAGGTCTTGCTTTCCACCCCACTTATGCAAGTGGTGTATGAGCACCCCGACTTTCATGCAGCTAAGCTGCAAGTCCCTCTGTCCCACAGAACAACTGGAAGGAGGACAAAGGCACGAAGGCAACCAAAACCCTGGGTACAGCCTGCTTCTTGGGCATGAAGGGAGAACTTTCCTCCATCCTGCTACTGCCCCCACCCCCAGCCCTCTCTGTTTTTTGTCTGGACCAGGCTCCAATAGCTGCACCCTGTTGCTAGGCTACTCAGCTGCCTTCTGCACATCCCCAGAGCTGTTGGAAACCTTGCATCAAATTGCAGCTCACATGTTGGGTTATTTTTATCTTTTGGGGGATGAATGGACAGCAGGGAGGAAGGAAGGAAGGAAGGAAGGAAGGAAGGAAGGAAGGAAGGAAGGAAGGAAGGAAGGAAGGAAGGAAGGAAGGAAGGAAGGAAGGAAGGAAGGAAGGAAGGAAGGAAGGAAGGAAGGAAGGAAGGAAGGAAGGAAGGAAGGAAGGAAGGAAGGAAGGAAGGAAGGAAGGAAGGAAGGAAGGAAGGAAGGAAGGAAGGAAGGAAGGAAGACATTCAAATGCTTTGATCCTCTGGTCGTTGGGTTATTTGGTATGTGTCTGAAAAAGCTTGAGACTATGAATGTGTGTGTTTCTGCTTCCTAAAATAGGTAGACGATAAGTGGGATCATAATGAAATATCTGGCTGACTAATGAATATCAAGTGATACCTTTGGTGCTATTTTGAATTCTTGATAATTTGTCTTGTGTTCGCCAACAGCCAGAAAGAGATGGAAACAGCTTTGCAAAATGTATTGATGCACCAGAAAACCTGTGAAGGGCTGGCAAGCGTGGAATAAAAAGCTCTTGGCATTTACACAGCCACAAGCTCCTTACACGTTGCTTGGATTCGGATGATCTCATCAGGAAGAAGGCAAGAAGATGGGGCAAAAAAAGTGAAAAACGGTTGCAGAGAAATTATTCCCATCCTCCCCAAGAACAAGGACTGCACCCCCTTGTCCTCAGCTGCCTGTGTTCTCCAGCCCTGAGCAATGCTGGTGGCTCCTGGGCTGCTGCATGCAGCAGTCCCTTGGGGATACGCTCTCTGGGGAGGACCCAGCAGATGTTAGGAAATCTGTGAGCAGGCAGGGTGTTTTGCACCACCTTGCATGCTCAAAGGACCTTATTTATACTGTAGCTAATGCACAACACTGTATATTTGCTTCCTTTTCCACAGAGAGGGAAACTGAGGCTTGCAGAACTGGACTGGCAGCCAGGCATTGAGGCTGAGGAAAACCATGGCTGGATCCCATAAATCACATCATGGTCCATGTCACATTGAATAAAAAAGACCTATATAATATATCACCTAATTTCTTCTGTGTTGTTGCTAGGATTGAGGGCTTTCTGTACAGACCAGCAACAGACTGCAGGGAAAGGAAGTGGCTTCACAGTTTTCTGTATGTGCTGCAGCCGTATGAGGTAAGAAACCCACTGCAGCTCAGCTCACCCTCACTGCTGTACACTGGGTTACAGGAAAGAGTTTTTGATTCTGCTTTTAGGTCTTTGGAAAGAGGAAAGGAAAAAGGCTTAAAAAGTGGTAGTTTAAATCCTCTCTCCTCTATGTATTTGCATTAACTAAGGTCCTTGGTTTGAGGGTGAATGCAAACACCAGATCACCTCACTGACTGCAGATGAGCCTACCAGGGACCAGACCCTCCCAGGGCAAAAGGGACATCGAGGGACTGAGAAACAGCCACTGGGAAACAGCCATCTGCCAGACAGCAAAGTGATACCCACAGCTACTGCAGCTGTGAGATGCTGGGGAAAGGGAAAAAACTGTCTTGGATCCATTTAAACCCCACCCAATAAGAAACCATCCCTAGTATTGTCAGGAGAGACTGTTCTTTGCTTTCAAGGACGGATTCCCGCTTAAATCACAGCTGCCAATTATATATGAAATAAACACAAGCCATAAAACTCAGCCCAAATCAGGTTTCCTGCCCTCACTCCCTCTGTTCTTCCCAACATCAAAACAGGCACCTGGGGCTGAGCCCCTCAGCACCAGCAGGAGAGGCATTGTTGGCAGCCACAATCAGGGGCTCAATCAGCAACAAGGAGATTATTTCTATTTTCTCAGCAGCTGTTTGAAGGGAAATAATCCTGGAAGAACCTAATGAATTAGAGTGACGAGACTTATCTGAACTAATGAGAAGGAGTGGAAATGGAGTGAGGAAAAGGGGTTGCTTTTCAAAGAAATGCTGTGCCTTTATTGGCTCTCTTCTGCTTTGGATCTTCAAAGACACTTTTTTTTTTCCCCTACAGCAATTTATTTCCTGAATGATTGAAGAACAAAAACAATTACAAACTGTACCACTGTCTTTTTTCCTCTTAGCATTCTTATTTTCACTTGGTGAGATGCTCAAACTGATGATGTTCCCATCCTCCCTTTCCCCTTCTGCAAGACCAGAATAATTAGAGACTAGCTAGAAATGAAACCAGTCCAAAGTAGCAGAAGTCTGAGCTATGCAGGGTTAGATATCGTGCCACACCAAGCTACTGAAATTAAAATAAAAAAAGAAAAAGGGAAGAAAAAAGAAAAACATCTTTCTAGTGCTTCTGAGATCAAAGGAGCAACCCTTGAAATTTGATGGTTGGCAGCTTCTGAGAAAGGAGGATGCTAAACCACCCTTGACTTCTGTGGCTGTAATTTCAGTGGAGAGAGAGTGACATTGTTTGAACTAGTTACTGACTTCTTCCCCACAGAGGGTGTGTGATGATTTCTGAGCATGTTCCCTAAGGTGAAGGGTTTGCTGTGAGAGTTCAGGAGCAGGGGTTATGCCTGCACTTAAAAAACACACCTTCACAAATACCTGGGTGCTTCCTACATTGCCTGTGTCCTCTGGCCTTGGTATCAGCAGCCACCTACAGCTGTAGGCCCCATACCTTAGTTCATGGTTTGCTCCACACACTTATCACTCTGGTTCCTTCAGCCCTGGGAAGAGACTGGTGGTCACAACTGAGGGCTGCAGCCATTCTTGCATTATCCAGTCGTGCCATTATCTGCAGCACCAGGATCAAAGTCCAAAGAGGGGTGTGCACTTCCACAGCTGCTCCTTGGCTAACTCCAGGCTGATAGTTGCTGGTGTCCTGCCTAGCACACCCAATTTGGCTTCATGGCTCCTCTACATTCTCCAGGGCTCACAACACAGTCTTTCATTCCCTGGAAAATACAGCCCTCCTTCCTTCTCAGGTTTTTTGCCTCTTCAACATCCAAATGATTTCACAGCAAGATGTTTGCTGTTTGTTTCTCTGCGTATTCACACTGAGAAAGCAGAGAAGGGTTGATGCATTAAGATAGTAAGGGAAGGATCTGAGTAAATGCAGCCCTGAATCTGAAACACCTCTCTGAGTGGTTGAGACTGACATTGTGGACACAGGTCTTCTTCTGCCACCAACTGTGAAGGCTGGAAAGTGTCCCCACCATCTGCCACCTGGTCTTTGGTGCCCTTCAGCTATGGCTGAGCTTCTGGTGTGGTCATTCCTTAATGACCTTCAATCAAAATAAATTAAGCTCACAGTGAGCTACTATTTAGAGTAGCTCAGGTCCCTTCCCTGAAATAAGCTTAAGAGTAACTAGATGAGCACTTGGCAGGCAGAGGTGAGAGGCTGGTTGTGGTCTGCTGGTGCAATAGCATTGCTAGCATAGCTGCAGCCAGATGCTTATAGACCTGTTGCTAACACATCCCTCCTCGCTGGATATCTTACTGTTTGCACTACTTATGTTTACTTGTTCTTTTCCCACTGTCACTTCAGGCAGCCTACACACAGCTTCTGTCCCACCTGCTTTTCATGTCACTCATGGGTATCTCTGCATGTTCAGGCTGAATTTTCTGTTTCAGCTGCTCCGGTTCATTCATGCTCCAGCCCCAGTCACACACACGTGTTACCCAAGGTCAGCAGGAGACCACAAGCAAATGCACTGGCAGGGCTGGGACTACAGGCAGTTCTGCTCCACCTGCAGAAGGTGCACAAATGGTCTGTGTGACAGGGGAGCTCCCCCACCTCCCCATGCTCTGTAACCTGGGGAGGGAATTGCAAAGGGAAAGGGGTCAGTGGAACACTGCAAAAGCTTTCTTGCTGCTCGTGAAGCAGTGTGCCCTGGTTTGTCTGTGTGCTGTGTCCTGGGATGCCACATCCTCCCTGGTGTCCTGCCCTTTTGCCCGTAAGACCTGGAAGGCATCCAGAGCCAATTCAGTGATAATTTTTCTGGCATGGCAGAGACTGGCAGGTGGTGCATAACTAATATGTTCACTACCACCCACTTAACTCCAGTGCAGAGAGGTGTGTTGGGATGGGGAAAGGCATGACTTGAACACTGTGTGCTCCAAGTGCACAGGGCTGGTGGATGATCCAATAGGGGTCATGGCCAAACAGGACCATGAATTAGAGCATCCCCAGGTAGCTGTAAAGCATGCAAGAGCTTTGTGGGGTCCAGCTCTTCTCTAGGATGCAGGAATCCCTAAAAGATATCCCATTCACTGGACCTAATGATTAATAAAGTCTTTATCTTTTGTCTGGGTAAACGTAAATTCTATGAGGGGAAAAAATAGCAGCAACCATACATATAGAAAAAGATTTGGCAAGGCCTCCTTTGGATATTTGTTCTCTGCTTCTGCTTTACTTGAAATAAAGTCCTATACTTCAGAAATGTAAAAATAATACATGAAAAGCAGAAAGTAGTTGAAATAGTTAGGTGAAGAGTGAAACTAACTGATGGAGGTTCATCACTCAAAATGGAATGTGTAAAGAAAACATGAAGCAAAAGAAACGGAGAGAAGTTGAAATGTAAATTCAAACTTTAAAACTCTTGCCTCAT
Source organism: Apus apus (assembly GCF_020740795.1). Lineage (NCBI taxonomy): Eukaryota > Metazoa > Chordata > Aves > Apodiformes > Apodidae > Apus > Apus apus. Next base: position 9,724,153 of record NC_067294.1, on the reverse strand, counting down.
TTACAAACCTATGGTGGGGAATTTGTTTAGAAATAGATTCGTTTTATGTTCTCTGTCTCTCTGAAATTATAGTTTTAAAATTACATGAAATATTCATGGAGGACGGGGAGTGAACTAACATCACCTTTGCTGTTCAGATGAAACAAACTGAGGTGAAAAAGACAGTGAGTGACTGAGGAGTTTTTCAGTCCAGGAGAGTACGAAAAAAAGAAAATTTTTCTTTCCTGTATTCAACAATTACAGTGATAATGGCTACATAAGAACCTAGACAGAGAAATTTCCAGCCTCTCTAAAATTCTCTGCAGCTTGCAATTACACATAGTCAAATTTATCACGAATGCCAGATGGCACAATGAGCATATTGGCAGGGATTTTTGAAATAAAAGACAAAAAATAGTTGGCCTGTTCTGTGCCTAGCTTGCCTTCCTTTCTCCCTCCCACCTCCAATAACCTTCTATCTTCTTTCTGGATGTAAATTTTCCTCCTTCTGTGTAACCAGCAATTTGGGCAAAGTAACAATCCAACTTCTTTGTGGTTAGGCCTTCTTCTATGATGCTTTTAGGTTCCCCAAGTTGTAAATGAGTAAAATCACTTTGTTCAAAGACTTTTCTTGTAATTAGCCCTATTGTTTTCACTGGGATGAAGAGGAGAAAAAACAGTAGAGGATGACTTGCAAGAAAAGACTCTTACACTGTAATCAGAGAGTGGGCTGGTGTCCGGACAGACAGAAATGGGCATACAGGCACTGATATTAAAAACTTAATGCAGTGAAGGTATTTCACTGTGTCAACAACTATGTTTGCGAAAAACCCCAAACCAAAAGATGCTGCTGTCTGCCTGCATCCAGAGCGCCTGATCCAGGTTTTTGCAAGGTCTTAGAAACACATTTCCAAGTGCTCAGCAACCAGCTGCTTCTCATGTCACTTGTGGCCAGATTTTCAAACCATCTCAATACCCTCCAGGAGCACTGTGACATGCAATCTGCTCCCTGTCTCGAAGGAGATAAAATTCCTTTGAAAATCTGGCCCAGATGGCCAATGCCAATCAATTTTGGAAAAGCCTGTAATGCCCAGGAAGTCTGAGATGCACATCTCAGAACGATGAATGAAATTATGGATCTGGGAGGGACCTGGACCTTATTATCTTTAATAAGGTGAGGAATTCATGCCAAATCTCACTATAGTTATTTATATTAATGTGAACTTAGATTCTCCAAGGTATTAATTTGAATTAAGCCTTTTGATTTCTTTGAGATTTAATTGCCTAGCTGCATCTGGAGATACAGACCCTCCTTTATCTCTTTATCTGTGTGTCTATCCCTCCATCCATCTGCTTTATTTTACTTGGTTATTCATGTCCCATCATTTGAGAGATTTTTTCACAGCTCATGACTATGTTGTCAGGTGTAGCATTTCTATATCCTTTTTTCTGATCAGTGTTAATAACTCTTGCCATCAGGATTTTATAGGTTAAAAGCTTTTGTCTTCCTATGTATTCACTCTCTGTATGCCTAAATGAACATCTAGAAGTAAAAAGAGAATGATGTAATTACTCAAACTGTCTTTAAACTCAGCCCCTGTGGCTAGCACTGTTCAAAGAAAAAACACTCACTCTGCAGATACAGACCTGTCATACCTCTTCCAGTTTTTTGATTTACATTCCCTGCCCTGTGTGAGGGAGTATGGATGGATCAGCAGGAAAGAGACTGCACAGGGAAGAAGGGTTGTTGCCTGCCTTCAGCAGCCTGTCTGAAATGTCTTCAAGTGCACTCGTTCCTCAGCAAGGCCTGGGGTCTCTGCTCACTGTCCCTTCTGGCCAAGGCTCACTGATGCATCATCACTCAGGGGTATCTGCAAGGTGGGTTCACATCAGTCCTGCCCCTCTTGCACTTCCCAAGCCTTTTTGCCTCTTGGAGGTCCACGTGCAGGTTTCAGCTCCTAAAAACGTAACACAACCACTGACATGCCTAAGAGAGGATATGCCTTTATGGAGTTAGGATAATCTTGCTAGTACCCACCCAAAAACCTCATTTCTCCTGGACACTTTTTGAGAGACTGCTACACTCCAGCTGGTCTTCCCTCATGGACTAATTTGCAGAAGATAAGTGTTTGCTGGAGCTGTGTGTGTCTGTGCACCACCTCTCCACACTGAGAAATCACCAGCCGTTTGAAATAGTCTCTAGAGCAACATTTGTTGGCAAATCAAGGAAAACAAAAGGAACAATTAACAAAACTAGAAAATCCAAGACTAAAAAGAAATCACTGGAGGTAGAATGAATCAGTCATGGCTGTAGTGTGTTTATCTACTCAAGCTTCTTAGGGCATAAGTATAATCCAATTGAGAAGATGTGTCCTAAAACAAGAGAAGAATGATACCTTCTCTCAAAAGTCTATCTGTCCATTTCTCAATTACTTATGCAATCATGCTTGATTTCAGTTTGCAATTTACTCTGCAAAGCCAGGTGTGATTATCTAGATTGCTTCTTCTAGGGCCAGGTCCTAATGGCTCTATTCAGCTCCAACAATATCCTCTTAAGCACCTACCAGAGCTGAAGAATGAGAATTAAGAAAACAAGCGTTTGTTCCTGGGCAAAGCTCTTGTTCTGTCCAATTATAAAGTGGCCAGTGCAGCTCAGGTCAGTGCCAACAGTGCAATTTAGGACAAGGTTGTAGAGATCTGCTTTTAACTGTGCCTATAAAAGGAGCTTTAGTGAGGTCTTTTTCTCCCCCAGGTGGAAAGACCAAAATCTGGGCTCTGCTTGATAGTTGTGAATAGTCTGTCTCAGAGCTGCAAGAAATACATTTTATGTGGCATCCTCTTAACACCTTCTCTGGTGTCCTGCACTCCTTGTCATGAAGGTTTTGGTGACTTCCCTTTGGCAGTCCATTCCCTGCTATGGGACCAAGGACACCTTTACTGTGGTCTAGAAAAATTTGCTCCAAGGGCAAAATAATGAGAAGACTGAAGCACAAAGGATGGCATCTCCATATAGACCCTCCTGCAACAGTTGTTGGGGGGAAGTTTCTACCAATGCCATCAACATTTTTCAGTGCCCAAAAGGACACTACCAGAGCTGGCCATAGGAAATCTCTCCTGAGCTTCCAAAGGGCTGGTGTGTACCAGCTTATGCAGATTTCTAGATAATTGCTCTAGGAAACATGGACTTTATAAACAACCCCCTCAGGAGGGACAGAGCTGCTGTAGAGACTGGCAGGGTCAGAAAGCAAGTGAAAGTCAGAGGTGAGAGGGCCCCTTCTGTCCACCTCCTGTGCCAGCATGCTAAAGCCTTGGTACAGCCAAGCCCCAGCTGATCAGCACTGGCATGACAAGACACATCTCTTAACCTTCTTTGAAATGTAGCAAACATCATCTGAACATAGAGATGACTATTGGCTGCCACTGCCTGCTGTGGCTTTTTGGGACTGAGAGGTAGCATCTGGTCCTTTTTTGGCATTTAACTTCCTGGATTTGCAGTTTTTCACAAAGAGATTGAATAGAGAATACTGAACAGGAGAACTTCCTAATCAGGGTGAGGATCCTACAGGTGCAGCAAATGGAATGGGAATTCACAGATCTGAGTGTTCAGGGTCTCCACAGGAGGTACTGACTGTTGACACAGATCTAGCTTAGGCACTTGCCAGTGGGGCAAGCAAGTCTGCTACTTCCCAGAAGCATTTAAAGCCAACCTCAGAGCAAACCTTTCAGCAAATGAAATGCCTCTTTTGCTCTCTTTCTTGCTCGTCTTTTGGTGCTGGATGTGACGCTTCCAGGGCTGTGTTCTCAGCACCTTGCACTGCCTGCAGGGCCTGGGAAACGATGGATGCACAAAATACTTTGCCATAACACTTGGGGAAAAAGGGTGAGGTAATGACAGATGGATCTGCTTTGAAACTGAAAATTTCCCTGCCTTTTCTTCCTTTGCTTTGGTTTGAATCAAAGCATTACTGAGCAGTGGGGAGGCCTTCCTCTCCTCCCCTCGCTTGAGCTTGTTGTTATTTAATACTGCAACACCCTGTTTATTAACTCCTACCACAGCAAATGCATTGGAAATCAGGAGTTTCCATGTGTGTGGGAGAACCCTTTGACAAAAGGAAAGAAAGGGAGGGAAAAAATAATAATGCCACAAATAATTGTCCTGGCATTCCAGAGAAGAAAGGCATTGGTTTACGCCTGGAAAACAGCTTGTCATTTGTCTTTAATAAGGGATGATTGCAAACAGATTTCCTGCAGACACTGGCCACATACTGAACGGATTAAAAATCGTGAACTTATTGATCATTGCATTCTTTTAACTGGCTGGCATGCTTCATCCCCTCTTGGGAGGTTCAGCAATGGCACCCCCATGCTCCCAGTGCCTTACCCAGGGTGATGCTTCATGACAGGAACCACAGGGATACCTGCAGGGCTGCACTGTTGTCCCAGGTGGGTTGGTGCAGGGGCTGAGGAAAATGAGGGGACCAGGGGACCTGGCTGGAGGGGTGCAGATGAGGCATTTGATTCCTCTGTGCTCAGTTGCCTTCTCTGTTCAAACAGCCTCAGTAGATTTTTCCCTTGTATCAAAGGTTTTGAGATCTTTTAGGCTGAAAGAAATATGTTTCTGATCCTGCATTTCTGTTCTAGCCTCTAAAGAAATGCTGATATGGTTCACTGTGGGTTAAGGGGGCTGAAATACACCTCACCTGTCACAGGGTAACTGGGTTGCTGGGAGCCACAGCCTTGGAGAGGATGAGTTAGAGCTGAACACAGCACTGAGAAGTCCCAAAAGAGGGGCTACAGCCCCCCCTACCATCCAGCTCAATCTGTGCCTGTCTTTAAACATGAACAGATGTACAAACAAAGCCGTAAATTAAACCACAGTGTCCTAGACCGTGTTTTAACATTCATGCTTCACTCTCTCACTGCCTGCAGAAACAACTTTTGCATACCAGGCATGAGTGGTCTCCTACATCTGGCCTTTCCTTCCATAATCTTGAGTTTTCACTGTCCTACAGCTGGATCAATATCCCAGGTCAGCAAGAAGCATCTGCCCAGGCTCCATCTGTTGGGGTCTGTTTCATGACTGAGGGACAAAAAAATCAGAGTGGACATTCCATGTCAGGATGGGACTCAGGCTCATGGGATTCAGAGGAGCTAACTGCAGTGCTGGGCTGGTGGTGAAGCAATGCTGAATCTCTGGCAGTACAGAAAGCCCAAAGTGACCATCCTCCTGATGTCACTGCCACAGCTCTTGCCTAATGTAAGATGAGGTGAATCCAAGATATAGCATGGTTGATGCCTGAAACACAATTATGCATCAAAATTTCAATGAATCATGTCACTCTGAAGCCAAGTGTCTCACCAGAATTTGGCACCCATTTCTGAAGTATCAAAAAAAGGCCTTATTGCAAAAAAACCCACCACCAAAGCAATCTCCTTCTGAAGTCTGGACTCTGCCAAGCTAACCTTCAGGGGCTAAAGCACACTCTCAATTCAGTGCAGGGTATTTTTATGGGAGAAAAAAAACATTTAAATCAGCAGCTCCACAACTGGTATTCTGAACTGTGACAACAGGCTGTACCACTTTAGAGAGACAATACATGAGGAAAGGGTTAATACTGTTTTCATGCTTTTAAAAAGTAATTATTTGTTGTCACTGTGAAGAGTGACTGATAATAATAATTACAGCTCAAGTATACTGTTCACTTGCTTCCCGTCAAAGGGGCTAAGTGCAAATCAGCTAGTCCAGGTTTTTTTGAGAGTGCTCATAATTAGGTTCCTACCATCATATTCCCTCTTCCCTTAGAGAAAGGGGGGAAAAATGCTTTCTGAAGTATCAGAGAGAGTTTTGCCTCATAATAGAAGCTTGCTCTTGAGTGATGTTTGAAATCTATGGGGGAGGGGAGAGAATGAGGCAAACAAGGGCAAGATTTATCCTGCAGGATCTATGCATTGTCATTTCTTTCTATATATTTCCCTAGTTGCCTTATAATGTCTTAAAGAGAATTCTAAAATGGTGCTTAGTTTATTACTGTTTAATCTCTTCCCTGATCACATGACCTTTTCATCCAGTGACTCCATTTCTCACCTGTGAAGTGGGGATGATACACCCTTGCCCTCAGTCTGCACGTGTGGTCCATTTAGCCTACAGAGTCTTTGATACATCCAGCATTTCTCCCCGTTATACCACAAGCAGTACTTGCAGACTGTTCTCCACTGGTCTCAAAATATATGATGACAACAAGAAGCCAGGTATGGAAACGTTGATTAGGGATGCTAATGAGGCAAATGCACACAACAAAGTGAGGTGAATGCAAGAAACAGAGAAGGGGCACAAGCAGATGTCCATGGACAAGAAGAGAGGTTTTGGTTGAGAGCTACACGGTGCAATAGTGTCAGTGTGAGAGAAATTGCCATGTTGTAACTCAGCCTTAATGGCAAAAGCCTACAAAATAGTTTATTTTTTATTTTAAAAACTGGTTTGTAAAAGAAAATGCCAAAGCATGTGAAATTACCTGCTTTGGGTTGTGGTTTTTTTGTCCACCTGAAGTGTCAGCCTATTTCCAGAGAGAGGTGTTCCAGCAAGGTCAGTATCAGACCCTTGAAGAATCCACATCCTACAGCATGAGGTTACCCCCCAGAAAGCTGGTGCAAGGAGTGGTTTTATGGTAATCACATGAATGTAAGACTGGTCTTGAGAAGAGAATTTTGCAAAATGCCTGGTGGACATGCAGACAATAGGGGAATGCCTGCAGTGACAATGGAAAGCACTTTCCCTAATGGGAAACATCCTCATTATTCATACCCTGTCCTTGCACTGTGTGGTTCCTGGTGATGAAATGTAGGGTGGATCCAAGACCCTGAGTGCAGCTGATCCAAGTTATTTAATTGCTGCTAATGTTTTTCTCTTTGGTGGGCACAGGAAACTCGTGTAATGAAAAGCAACATCAAAATAGCAGTAGGATTCTGTCTTAGGGCACCAAGAGAGAAGAAGCACTAGTCTGCCTGAATTAAGGATGCCAGCAACTCCAGCTCCCCAGCCAGCTCCCTCTGAACATTTTGTACAGTATCTGCAACAATACTAACGAATGTAGAGAGGATTAATCAAGGGTACAAAAGGGATCTGGCTGCTCAAGAAAAATCTAAAACTAAAACCACCCACTGCAACCCTTTCAGAGCTGGAAGTTTGACCAGAATACATCACAATACAGTGTTTTTCTGTTCTTTAGCCTAACACTGTGGCCATGGCATGGGAGCCTTTTTTATTTTTAAGAATAGATTCATGCGTAAGTTCTTTTAGAAGAGGTCATGGAATAACACACACTGAGAATCCAAATGGTGCGATACCAGGTTTTCACCAGCAACTTCTGTTGGAGGCAAACAGCAATGAATATTCTTGTTACTAAGCAAGGGAACGTTTAGTTTATTGTGTTAGAGTTTGGCTGGGCAAGTAAAGCACTTCCAATGCTTATTCCCTTCTGGGAGATTTGTCTGAGAATCCAAAGTCGACCTTTAGGCTTGGATCCAGAGCCTGTTTGCATCTATCAGGATGCATTAGCACTGTCAGGGAGGTGTGGATTCACGTCCACTTTGCAGAGCAGACTCTAATGGTGATGCTAAACCACCACGTCTATGCTAAGAAACCCATATAACTTGAATTTTGGAGCTCTACAGACAGGAACTGCAATAGTGCCCAATGAAATCATGTTTAGCACGACATCCAGCACTTGTTCATTTGACAGGACAGATGACTAGTCTGAGCACATATGCTGAAACTACCTTTGCTCCACATCCACACAACACAAACAATGCTAAGGCCGGGCTGATAGCCAGAAATATGGAAAACCAACATGCACAACCCCACTGCTTTGTCCCCTCTTTTCCTGGTAGCAAATACACCTACCAGGAGCTTCCACTGTTGAGTGCCTTCCTGCAGACTCTCAGGAGCTGGGAAAAAAAGTGCAGGAATTTATAGTTACGAAAAAACTAGAAGCCAGACATTCTGTTCAAAGATACCTGGATCCTGTTGTGGACATGAGAAAACACGAAGCCTCCAGAGGGACAGCTAGGAGAGAAATAAAAAAGAAAATGCTCATGCCTTTCCCCAGAATTCATCTCTGTACTGGTGGGCAAATTCTGAGCAATTCTTTACATTCTTCACTGATGAAGCTGAATAAATACTATTATTCCCTTTTTGGAATATGCATTTGTTGATTTCTAAGTATCAGGCCAGTAGCCCCCAGGGGGGTGCTGGAAAGAACCAACCAACCAATTTCACAGCAGATAATTTATTGCACAAATATTGCTTCCCTTCCCAGCTCTTGAATTGGTTCTGGATGGTTCACAAAATTCTCAGATTTATTTGTTATTCAGTATTGCTTATAAATTTCTTCCATGAATAATGAAATTGGGCTGGAGATTGTTCACTAACAGCCCTTTGTGAATAGTTGTAATTCACTATACAAAATTCATGTTGTGATTTGATATGTTAGCTATGTTTTGTGATACTGTCTCTGACTGGATGAATTATATAGCTCACCAGGGAGTGGGGAATGAATTGTGATTGTAAAAGTCCTGATTGGCCATTTCTAGGCAAAATGGGGAAAATAATCAGAGCATGGATGTTTGTTAGTGGCAGGTATGTTACACTGACATCATTCAGAGATTGCTTCACTGATGTCAGCAGAAATGCTGACTGTAAAACTCAGGTGAAAAAAGGCATTACAGTCAGTATTTCTGAAATAACACAGTCTCTAGGGGCTTCCTGGCTGGCTTCAGGTTGAAGGTAAAAATGACACAAGAAGCAAAGCATTCTTTTAATGCTTTTAATCATTGTTTCATATAATTTTTTTAGAATTTTCCCCCGTGAATCTGGTGCACTTGTGTAGTTGTGAGTCAACAGAAAGGGTTCATAAAAGATTTCTCAAGCAGTTATTTGTTTTATAGAGGTATCAGCTATAACAGAGCACTTTGTTCCAATTGCAGTGTTAACTCTAGGTGAACAAACCTGGATTAAACCTTGTCGTCCTACCTGCCCCAAAACCCTTCCAAAAGGTCATAGCCTGGGTTCCTTTGTCCATGTCCTCTCTACTCTGCTTTTAGCTGACTCTTCCCCCAACCTGCTTTTTCCTCATACATGTCCTCTCCAGCACAGCTGTGGATCCAAGTCCTCTCCAGCATGGCTGTGCTGCTGCCTCTGCAGACTCAGCACAAACAACCAGAAATGACAAGGACCAGCATGTTTCCTACGCTGTGTGCAGGGCTGCAGGCTCTCTGCATCTCCTCACACTCTGCCACCAGAAGGTCCAGGGCAAAACCTGAGACCCCAATGCTTAGTGTATTAAGCGTAACACTTAAAAATCTTTGGTGGGGCCAAAGCCAAATTCCCCAATTTGAGGAGTGCAACAGCTCCACAGTCCCCTCTCCTACTGCTTAAAGGTGGTAACCAAAACCCCTCAGAGAAGAGGGTGGTGGGACAAGTTAAGCACCAACTTAATTCCCAGAGCAGAGGCAGTGCATCTCTTCCTTTTTCGTTTACTCATGTGGCTGTCTTTTTTTCTAAAACAATTTGATTCAATTGACTTTTAAAATTGCATTTGTTTTATTTATCACAAGGGTATAGGGCAGACCAAGGTGAGAGGAGGAGAAAACACAGCCATGCTTTTGAAATCCAACAAATTCAATTCCCAGGGCAGGAATATCGAACACTGAGGCTCTGTCAGCAGAAATACACATGTACACAAATAGATAAAGCTCCATTAGAACTTCCCAAATGTCTCCTGTTCCTCCCATAGTGTCATCATCAGGCACTTCCACTATAATCACACCAAAAGGTCTCCTGATCCCAGCTCTCTTTCCTGTTTCTAAATGTTGGGAAGGAGAAAGCACTGAGCTCTCTGGGTGTGTGCACAAATGGGCTCATCTGAGTGCTGAATGCACTGCAGCAGCTTTTCCCTCCTCCAGTGCAGCTCCAGTTTGCATGTTTATGATCCCTCCCTCTTCAATTTGGAAGTACAAAAGCATTTGCAGGGTTGTTTTTTTTTTGTATAAGACAACGATGTGAATTTAAACAAGCACCTTTACCAATGAGAAAAAAACGCAAGCAGACTTTTCCTAAAAAATGAGGTGGGGGAGGGAAATGCTGCTCTTAATTTGACACATCTTTTTTTTATTTGGAGTAGGATTTTTTTGTTGTTGTTGTTTCATTTCCCTTCCTTGGTAATGAAATTCCTAAAGATGAGATGGGTTGTTGTTGCCATAGAAACTTAGTGCTGGCAGAAACTAAGACTGCAGATTTATTCATGTGGCTTGTTAGTCAAACTTGATGCAATAACAGAGAATTAATATTTTGGTCTCATCGAGATCTTGCAGCTTTTGCCTTTCTGCATAACCTGTGAGCAGAAGGAAATGCTGAACTCTGTTGCTGGGATGAATTCCTCAGTCCTCTCTAGGCGTTGCACCTAGAGTAGCTCTGCTTTGTGCACAAGGAAGGCTGAACCCTCTTGCTGCTGGCTGCAGGGGTGCCACCACTGCAGGAGCAGGCTCAAATGGTGGCTGCAGGAATTCTGTCCTTGTCTTCTTTTCAAAGCCTCTAGAACGAGTCTGGCAGATAACTGATTCTTCTGCTCCGAGACATCTCAGCAAACAAAGCGTCTTAACCCTCTGATAAGACACACAATATATCTTCTGTTCTCAGGAGCACGTGTTTTGCAACTCCTGATGGATACACCTTGCCCTGTTGATAAACAAACATCTATCCTCTTGGTGACAAATAGAGAAGGCTGGTGGGAAGGACAGATGAATGTACCATACATATGGCAACTCCAAATCCATTGCCGCAGAGCAGAACTGGGGGTGGAAGTTAAGATAATTCCTTAACTCTGTACATGTCACTCCTGCCTGCATTTGTCCTCCTTGAGCTTTCTTTTCTATTGATAGGAATCGGTTCTGATCATAAGACATGAAAATTGTCTCTGTATGGTTTCTCCTCAAATATTCCCCTCAAACTCGTGTTTACTTTTACACAGCTCTTCCAAATGAAATGTGACATCACATTAGGATTCTAAGTGTGGAAGGGGTAGTGGGCAGAAGTAGCAAAATCCTAAGTGGTTAGAAAGAGGAAATGTTTTGGTCATGAAGTCTGCTGTTAAAGCTTGGGCTGCATATGGTTCTTAGGCATAAATCCAAGAGATACTGAATGAACCAGTCAGTATAAATCTGTGGCCAGAGCCATTCAACTGTGTGTCAGAAGTTCTGCACCACTATGAGTCAACCCAGAGACTCACTTAACCAAATCACCAAGGAGTTGAGCCTGTGGAGGATGAAGGCTCTGCTGCTGCTTCCATCCCACAGACTGCATGCAGGAGATCTCAGTGTTTTGAACTGTTCTCGTTTCAAGCCTGATGGTCTCAAATTCCTTTTTTATTTGATGAAATAGGAACTTTTTTTAGATTCACACCTTCCCTCCCAATCCCTTTGTGCACTTTTCCAAAACCACAGCAGGATACCACATGGACACAAAAACCAAGGGAAAAGGAGAGAGCACAGAAAAGCAATGCAGCAATCTATCCAGTACACTGATCCAGCTGATGGTTTTCACTCAGAATAAGAACTAGCCAAAGTCACTACTTGAATACCAAGATGATCCAGATGCAAGTTTACTGCAGATTTCAGTGAGTTATGGAAAAACCTGAATGTGGTTAAAGGGTCATGCCAAGGACATGGAGAAAAGGCACCTCCTAATGCCCCCAGCATGCGTGCGTTTGCTTACACAGGCACCAGTTTGTTGTACCATTAATTTGCCCCTTCACAAAAGACAAATTCTAGCCAAAGTCTGTCTGATGTATCAGAACAAGGAGGAAAAATAGCACACCAAAGGAACTACCTGAATTGGCTTTGGATCATAAAATAGTAATGCTCAGTTGGATTTTTAATTGCAGAAGGTTGTGCTGATATAACTGGACTTGTATTCTGATGAAAAAAATACATACCTATTTCTGCCACAGGATTAACAGTTTAAGTCCCTCATCAGCCTTTCCTTTTTACCATTTTTCTCAAGGAAACTAAGTTTTTCTCTCTGAGATGAGTGGGTGCTTCGATTGAAAGGTGCAAAACAAACTGGGAGGTTACTTGTTCTTATGGACAACTCAAAGATAGTAGGTGCAAGCCATCCCCATCTCCAGGGATTGTCAGTGCCATTCCAAGAAGGGCTCAGCACCAGCCATCCCTTTCCCAGGAACAATTCAGTACCAAACAGTTTGCAGCAACTGATATGTTAGTTAATTCAAATCTGAAGTCAATAAACCTATGAAAGGAAAATATTTATAACTGCTTGGTCCTCAGATTAGTGGGGATACTTCAGGAATAGGCATATTGAGCAAGAATTTCTGCTTCTCTATTTTACTGGAGTTCCTAGAGGTGCAAATCTGTGCAGCATCTGCCCTGTAATCATTAGTAAAATAAATTAGAATGCTTGAAGGAACAGCCTGATTAGGAAGTGAAGTGATCACTAGCAACTATTGTCGATGTTGTGTGCTTTGTTCCACTTACAAGGCTAATTACTGTAACAAAGTGGATCATTTCAAATGGAAATTTTGGATGACTCTCAATGCAAATGTTCGTGATTTTTTTCCTGGATGCATCACAACTGCATACAGGAAACAAAGGACAATGGAAATAATCAAAACACAACTAAATTGAACAAACTATTCAATAGACTTTTGTTAGAGCTCATGAAAAATATGCATTTGTTCTCATTCTTCTATGACTTCTTTGTTTGAGATCCCCTATCAAACTCTACCATCTCTACATGTCTTTGCAAAACGGCTTTGTCCACCCTGAGCCTATTATACTTGCTGACTTCAGCCCAAGGAACCCAATTCACCTCCCAGGGGAATCACTGCCTGACCTCCTGTTAATCTCAGTGCCATGGGATTGAGCAGAAGTCCTTCCCTCAGTCATGTTTTTAACTTGTAACACGTCACTTCTTAGTCAGCAATGTCTTCAGCTCTACAGCACTGAAGTTGGACTTAAGGAAAAGCTGCGAGTTAAATCCCATGTTCAAGCATTTGGCACGTTGAACCTAAAGCCCATATTGCCTGGAATAACCACCTGACAGTTGGGCAATGTTCTCCTCCCATTTGCATCGACCGAGCTCAGTGCTGTGACAGCTGGGTGTGTGGAATGTGGAGGACTGAGCCAAATGTTGCCTTGTTTTCTTGATTCATAGATGGTTTTCAAGGCAGCAAAGAATTCCAATAGGGAGGATTAAGGGCAAATACAGTTTTCAAGATGACATTTGGAACATATGTTAATCTTGAATGGTCTTCAGTACATTGCAGTCCTCACCCATTCACTACAAACCCCAGTGCTCTTTATAACTGTCTATGTGCTTAGAGAAAAAACTTTTTCATTTGGATATATAGTTCCTAGCCACCTCATTCATTTCTAGAGAGGAAATAGACAGAATAGTTGTCTGTACATTTAGACAATGTGTGAGAAAGCTGCAAAATCGTTCCCTGCCAAGGCAACATCAGATTCTGACATTTCCCTTTTCCTTTGCTCTGTTTACTCCTGATTTGAGATCTAATGTTTACTCAGAGAAAAAGCACCTTGGAAAAACTGCAGAAGAATTGCTCTGCATTTTGGCAAGCTTGGACTGACAGCTGTTTGTTCTTTCAGTGGATTCCACATGTCTGGGGAGAGTACCGAGTTGTAATGAGCACAGCAGAAAAACCACCTAAGACCAGCTCTCTTCCACGTGGGGTTGAAAGCATACAGACCATCCACATTCCCACAATTAATTTCTCTAGATTTTAAAACACCACTGTAGGTTTCCTTTCATGACCCTTCTGAATTGATAGATAATTTTTTGTTTGTTCTGATAAGCAAGGACAGCCAAAAGGCTTGCAATTAGTCTCATCACTGTCTGCCCCCAACAAAAATCTTCTGTTGTGCAACAGAGACATCCATTGCTGTCAGAGCTGGGAAAGTGGCATCCAAGAGGCCTGATCTGAAATCAAAGAGGAGTAAAAATACATACAGTGTTTCCTGTAGAGAGTACATGCAGACATCCCAGCTCCATTGCTTTAGATGGTCCACTACTGCATCTACACACAGGATTCAGTCCATCTTCAGTACATCAGATGTGCTGCAAATGCACAGATCAATGGTGCCTTGCACAGCAAGCGTGCTTGAAACCTATAGGTTTCACCCTTTTTTAAGACATACCAACTTGGTTTGTCTCTATAAAATTGTATAGAACTCAAAAAAATAGCTTATGTGGACTATTTCATCCCAGGCAATTCTGTCTTTATAAAGGGGAAAAAAAGCAAATAACCCAGGAGAAGACATTAAACTTTGTCTTAAATGTACAACGTCAAACACTTTTCAGGCCACCAGTGTAGTGGTGTCAATGGTATTTTACTGGTCTGAGTATCATGTCAAGCCAGCAAATGAGGAACAGTTATTGTGATTACTATCATTATGTGCTGCAAAACCAGTGTAAATGGGATGAGAGTCACCCTGGCTGTGCTAGCAGGAGAGAAAACAAATGTTTGTAATTACGTGCAACTTTGACTGATGTGGCTTTCAGTGATGGTACAAAATGAATGTAACTTCTACACCATGGGCAGAAGTGTGTAGCAAACAAAGTGTGTAGCAAACAAAGCAAGGGTGTGAAGGGCAATCACTGCAATGCACGATTGGCTTTTTATATTTTTTTGTTTTTCTGTGTAAATCCAGACTTGAATAGTTACCTAAGGCAACTAAGGATGGAAAGAGAAAACATGTATGATTTGAGAACCAAGAAATGAAAATTATTAGAATAAAGAGCAAAGTAGATTAACTCAAGAGAAATCAAATTCCTTGTCTTTCCTAGAGCCACTCAGGATGACACCAGTTTCAGTTGTGTCTCCCTTATACACCACCAGCCTCGTTCATTAACATCCTCTCACTGAGGTGAATTCATGTCTCATTTTTCCAAACAAATGGCTTCTAAAGAGACTGAGGGCAAAGAAAGGTAGGTAGTGCTGAACCTAGAAAAAGAGTTTAATATACTTTGGTCCTAAGACAAGTACTTGGACTCTCAGTGAAATATTAGTCTGCCACCCATGAGAAAGTGGTAAACAATTTGCCCTGGGTAAAATTGTAATAGTCACTGGGGCACTGAGTGGAAGTAAAGGGTTTCTTTTTTTTTTTTCATTTGTGGGAGGACATTAAGCTAAGTGCCTGTTCTGCCAAGCTCTGCCTAATCGAAGCAGGGGAGACAAGCTCTAGCCCAAATCAATCAACATTCAGAGTTGGTACCTCCTGACAGCTTAAATTTTTTTTACAAATATTCTGGTCTCTTTACTTCCACTGAAATCAGTTACACAATTAGGGTATTCCCAAAAGTTCTGCCAGCATGGCAGAGCCATCACTTTCAGTTTTGACATGAGTGCAGCTCCATTAAGTGGACAAAACTGCATGGCTGTGTGCCTGGGGCAGTTTTGGACCCAAAAGTACATTCTGGATGAGCCTAGTTGGGAAGTCTAGCAGCCCAGTCAAGCAAATATGGAATCACAGAATTGTCAGAGTTGGAAAGGACCTCTAGAGATCATCTAGTCGAACTCCCCAACTAAAGCAGGATCCCCCTACTCAGGACTACTACTACTACCTACTCCCATCACTCAGGACTGCATCCAGGCGGGTCTTGAGTATCTCCAGAGAAGGAGATTCTACAATCTCCCTGGGCAGCCTGTCCCAGGGCTCTGTCACCATCACCATAAAGATGTGTTTCCCCATATTTAAGTGGAACTTCTTATGTTTCATCTTGCACCCATTGCCCCTCATCCTGTCATAGGAACTACTGAAAAGAGTCTGGCTCCATCCTCCTTGCACCCACCCTTCAGATACTCATAGGCATTAATAAGGTCTCCCCTCAGCCTTCTCATCTCCAGGCTAGAGTCCCAGCTCTCAGGCTTTCCTCGTAAGAGAGATGTTCCAAGGTACAGACCAAGGACTCTTCATGAATGTATGGGGAATGAGTGATAATTAAGCTCAGGAACTGTAACTGGACACCCCTGCAAAGCTCAGCAGCTGCTGTCTAGGCATTTTCTAGTCTACAAATTTGACTACTGTTCTATCACAACAAACACTTGCCTCTTGAGAAAGCTTCATCCCAGTGAGGGTTAGAGGCAGCTTTGGAACACACTCAAGTTCATGGCTGCTTGGACCTGATCTTTGGTTATATCTATTTACAGTGAGTTTAGTGGCTGGGGTTTTGCCAAATTAATCCTCTTGTGTATCTTCAAGAAGAATATCACAGCAAGTGATGCATGCTTGAATCATCTTTACTCTGTTTCTGGATGGTCTCTTTTCCCTGGTGATTATTTTAGCCACCATTTGCAGCTCAGTACAGTGGTCCTACCAATATGACTCAGACTTCCCTCACATCATCTGGTCCTCAAGAATGGTGAGGTACAAGACACCTAAGGTTTACAGACTACATGGAGAAGTATTACAGACATCTTGAAGCTTTATTTTAAGAGTTCCTCTGATTTGCTGCCATGCTTTGGCTGTATCTTTCATAGGTCTCTAGACTTCACAATAGAAACTCAGAAGAGTAAAATTATACAGAACTCAGCATAGCCACCTCCCAGAACATCTGCAAGCAAGTAAACTCCTGGATCCCACCAGGGAGTAGAAAAAAAATCACTGCCAGTCACAAAAATGTCATCTCACTGCCAGTGCCATGACCATTGCAGTAGGTACCTGTCACAGTCACCACAACCTCAGGCAAGTACCTCTGGAATCCATCCTCATATTGTCCCTGAAGGTAATTAGCTCACTATGTATTTTAGCAGCCATCCAACTAGCACTTTCTGCTCGTGGTGCTGTCTTGGTAGCCCAGGGAAGCTTGTTTTGTCACCCACTGCTCTGTCATGACCTGCAAGGATGCTTGTTACACGGGAAGCTAAAAGGTCACAAATATTCCTCTTACATCACCAAGGAGACAGGAAAAGCAAGTGCTATTATTTAACAGAGCACAGTGGGGTGGGCAGCACTGCACAGCTGAGAACATTATCAGCAGGGCTGAGGAAGGCAATGGATGGACAGGTGAGCCCTGAGGTGGGAACCTGCCATCTTCTTGTTTAATCTTTAGACTTCATGTCCCTTTGTGTCAACATGCAGCAGATGGGGGCTGAGCCCTTGCAGAAAGCTAAGTTTTCTGCAAGACACCTCTCTAATCATTTGACAAAAAAGCCTGTGATACATGTTGAGGATAATTATCACTTGTTCTGTGTCCTTTAATGTCTCTCTCAAATGTCAGCCCTGTCAGATTAAGAAGTGGCATCAAGGATCCCTGTTTCAAAATGCACAGGGAAAGGAGCAGTCATTTCCACATCTGCTGGAATAGTGCATATTGATGCATTTTGTTTGTGCAGGGATATTTTTAGATTTCAGGATTATGTAAATTGTTCTTCAAATTACAGACAACCCTGAGACAGCAGCTCGTAGCAGTTGCAGCTGTCAGCGTCATGTGCTGCTGAGCAGCCAGCAAGTTGCAGGACAGAGCATGGAGATGGTTCTGGGCATCACAGCAGCCCCAAATACCTGCCAATGGAGTGGCAAGTCACAGATTGTGCTGGTGGGCTGGATGTAAGAAGGGAGACAGCACTGAAAATGGACCTCTCCATTCATGTCTTTCCATGGGGCTTCTCACTGGTGGAGTTATTAGACTTCCCACTTCCCTGTGACTCAGGGGATGTTGGATGTCATTATCAGTAAGAACTAGAATGGACAGTTTTATTATCAGGGTCAACAGTGCCAGCAAAATACTTCCAAGCATCAATCCTCCATTCCTAATGGAAAGCAACACAAAATAAATTAGCTGACCACTTAACCAGCTGGTAGAGAGGCAGGACTGGACAGAATGGCAGGTTTGTTTCCTCTGTTTGCTTTTTAGGAGGTAAATCTTTGCAGAATATAAATCTATCTGTTCTATAGACAGTGCTCTGGGACCCTGAGCACTAAGGGTATTGTTGCAGAATTTTCCTGAAATAAGCTTTTCCACAGGACCAGTGAGGACTGCACTCTTGAGGGAATTGCTTGGTACTGGTCTTTGAGACCTGTATCCTTGTACACAGCCATTACCAGGACTCTGCCTTACTCTATCACCTGGAGCTGGAATTCTAAGGCATGAGGTGATGGTTCCTCATTATTGGCTTGCCCAAAGTTACTGGGGAAGTGTGTGGCTGAACTGAGATCACAGGCTTGCTGAATGCCAGTCTAGTGCTGAAGGGCAGCTGCTGCTGAAGAGGGAAGTTGTTTGCAGTTAGCCAGCCTTCCCTGGCTTATAAAGATACTGTTTCACCATGGTGGTCATTACTCAATTTTCTATCTACAAAACCTTCTATATGACAGCAATGAAAGAAAAAACAGATGCAAGCTCCTGATAGAAAATGGTTTTTGGTGGAGGCTTAATTCCACAGAACTCAGATTCATGTGTCCTCGTATGCTGCTTTTTAAAAAAATCTTATTTTCTTTCTAAAGAAAAATGAGCTTTCTTATTAAAACAGCTTGACGACACAATAGGTTCATGCAAAACCTTTTGCTTTGAGAGACCTGAGGCCTGAGCCTGGCTTTGGTAAGCCAGAGGCATGTTCTTCAGGCTTATCTTTGCTCTTCTCCTTGAATACCAGCCTAATAATTACCAGACTTCACAGGACTTGGGAGCTCAGGACCTTGTTAAGCAGACAGTGAATTCTGGCTAGGGCTGAGCCACACTCACTGAGCAGGGAAGCTGGAGCACCAAAGGTCAGGAGAAGTGGAAGGAGAGCACAGGCATCACAGCCCATGAGCTTGGCAGGGCTGTTGGCTGAAGAGCTCTGGGGATGCACGCACAGCCTTACTCATGGTTTTACCTGATCACAGCCATTTGTACAGGGCTTATTCACACTGTGATCCCATTCTTAGTCATGAGCAGTGAAAATGAGTTGCTTTTTCATATATTTTTTTTCTCTTTGCAAAAAGAAAAACCAAATCCACCAGCCAAAAACAGACAATAGAAGAGAAATGGATGTAAATCAACAGGAAATATTTTAAGGCTGCAGAGAGAGTACTATAACTGAGTAAATAAAGGGCTAGAGGGTCAGAAGCAGCAGATGTTAGGAATGAATGGGATAGAAATACAATGGTTCAGGAGGGGTAGGCAGGTTGTCATGATAAGTCTTGTGGATCGTTTACTAAATTCTGTTTACAGTGTAAACATTTTGTTCAAGAGCTGCTAAAAAGATTTAAGAGAGCTGAGTAAAAATGTTCTCTGCTCTATAAAATGCTACTGCTTTGCCTTTCTTGTCTGGATAGCAGAATAAATGAGAGCTACAAAAATACTGTTACAACTAACAGTCCACATCATTTTTCAATTGTTGAAACAACCAATCTGTGTATTTATCTCCTTTGTGAGGGAAAGAAATTAAAGGGAGGGGAAACATAACACTTTGAGGGTCCTGAAACGTTCTGACAAAGGGTGGCACTTGGGATCTGCTTGCCTAGTTCTGTGGTTTAATTGTATGAAGATGCCCAAGTGCATCATGTGGTTGCAAAGCTCATTAGCAAAATTAATTCACTGTGTTCTATTCATTTTTTACAATCCTGACATGCAGCCATGGAGCATTTTGCATCTGGAGCTATGTGAAAACAAAGCTGCTCTTGAAATATTTTTTCTGGTTGATTTTAGTAGAATATAAATGGGATGTTTATGGAAACCACTGATTTTTTCAATATGGGATCTCCCACATAACACCCTTCACACAAGTAGTACTATACCAATAGAATGAGGATGATGGGGGCAAAACAGAAGCCTTATTAACTTAAAGTCTAGTTCAAAGAAATAAATGACCGTGCTACAATAACTGATGTGCACAGAGATATTAGATTATCCACTGGTTAGGATGTGAATAGACATGTGAAGCCCTGGCCTCCCACATTCATGTGTTTGTGATCTGGAAGTCATGACACGCACCAGTGCTTATGCTCTGCTGCAATGGAAGGTGCGGTACCCAGCTGGAAGGAAGCTGCCTGAAAAATTACAGATGAATCTGGGCTTTCTTTTCACAACACCAGAACACTTGCCTGTGAGATGGCAAAACTATATGGCTACCAGACCTTGTGGGACTCTTAAGAGTCACCTAATCACATGTGCCGGCAATAAGAAACTCCTCTGCCAAGTTGTGTCACGTGTGAGAGATAAGAATAGGGGTGGAGATTACTAAACCATCCCCTGCCATGCTAAGCAGAAATCCATTCACAGCAATTCAGAAGGCTCCTTACCTCAAAGGGGCTCTTTTTTTGTTGTTTGCAATCTAAGATTTGGGTCAAATATTTCACTACTAGGGCTACATTTTTAAATTAGAAACTCAAATTCATCCAAACAAGCCTGCACTAGAAGCAGGCACTGAGCACTCGTGTGCAATGTTACATCGACAGACGTGTCAGGGAGAACTAGTCTAAACTGTTAATTGACTGAGATGGCACCCTGAGAAACTCAACAGGGCATTTGCTCCACAGCCAGTAATGTGCTCTTATGCAAGACACTCCTCCTGCACTTAATTAGCTCTTTGTGTGGGCTTTTACTTCCTTACAGACATTAAGCCATGGCCAGATCCTCAGATGACATAAAGGAATCCAGCTCACTTTTTACCAGTGAAAGACCCAGCCCAGAAGTTGAACATGCAGGTAGCAAACTCCCAACTCATGGGTGGTTCCCAGCCCTTTGTTGCCATTTGCCTGCTTCGTACAGTTTGGTGATCTAATTGCTTTTTCAGGCACTTGTGTTTTTGGGATATTTCTTTTTTCCTTCCAACAACCCAAATTGCTCCAGGAAGAGTCAGTTGTCATGACTCCCTGCTTATAAGGCTGCTGTTGCCACCGTTGCCTGACAATAAGAGGAACTGTGGACCAAAGGAGACAGGGGGGTGGAAAAAAACACCCTAATTATAGCCCAGACTGCTTCTCTCTCTCTCTCTCTCTTAGGAAGGGAATGCAAATTATCATTCCCGGATACAAAATCAAATAGAATTACTTATCTCTTGAAATCCCTGCTGATCTGGCCACTGCACAGTTAAGCAACACGCTGCCTCATTATTCCAATGACATACTGCTGCAGGAGAAGAAACTCCCAGGCAGTACAATAAACCAGCAAAAATATAGGAGATGGCTCTCAATTCTCCTCCACTATTTTTCCATTGGCAGATTTCCATATTTCTCTTTCAAATTTCAACACATCTGTGGCACCTTTCCCCTGGATCCTAAAAAAGTCAATTCTAAAGAGAAGAATGAACAAAAGACCCTTGGAACACCAGACAATCAAGAAAGTAGAACACAGTCAGACTGCAGTAGGCAAAGCCTGCGTGAGGATTACCAGCTCCTCAGGTTATTTTCTAGAGAGATCTGGAGCCTTCTAGTTCTTCCTTCTATCTTTTAGATACAGAAATCTCTCATTTTATGGTGTCTCTTTTGCTGTGGGGAGAAGGAAGGTCAGTATTGCATGCTCACATGATGGAATAAACCCATTGCTAATCTAAGTCTTTCACTGAACTATGAATTTATAAATGTATTCAGGTAGCCAAAGGAACAGATCAGTACATGTGGGGACAGGCAAAACCAACCACATTCTCCTTATTTCTCTTTAAGCCAGTGGGGATAAGGAACAACTGAAAGGATTAGGACATTCCAGCCTGGAAAAAGGCAACTGAGGGGTGATGCAATATGCTCATGGGGGGTCTGGAGAGGGTGACCAGGGAACATATGTTAAAACCAAAACCCATGCCTTTCCCTTCCTAGTGCTTACTGCTGGGTGTGCAAGCTATGATGGGACCCAAGGCAAAAGCTGACATTAGGGCAGCTTGGTGTGAGGGAGAAAAACCCACAGCCATGTATGACAGAGCTCAGAGAGGCAGCACTCTCCGGGGGAGCTGTGATTTAGACCTTATTGAAAGCATTAGCAAGTGGCTGGAAAAATCAGAAGACAGCACACACTGCAATGGATTTCGTGACATTTCTATTGCAGGGTTGAGAACAAGGCACCAAAGAATTCAGTGTATCATAAGCTGCAAACATGAAATACAGCAGGGGAGCTGCAGCCTCAAAACACAAACCAACCCTCCCTATGAGTATTCAGTCACACTTTCAAACCCACAGAAAATAAATCTCCTCTTCAGCCACAGCTTACAAACTCAAGGAGAGATCAGGGAGTGCACACCCAGGTTATTCTCAACTGCTCTGGTGGCAGGAGGTTAACACACACTTGCAGGCTGACATTTCCAGGCTGCAGACCTGCCTGTCTCCTCCTGCAAACAGCCCATGCAGAATGTTTCATAAACCACCACTGCAGCAGCTGCACAGCTCACAGTGACTGATGCTTTGAGGATACCTCCCCCTGCTACTGCTCTACACCCCCTTACCCTCTTTGCTCTTTAATAATCATGGGAGTGATTTGCATGAATTGAGCCCAGTGTATTCACCTTAGAAATCTCCATGTGCTTAGCACTGCAGCATTTTTTACAGGAGCAGGTACAGGGACTTAAGGAAACAAGCTTTCTTCTTTCACCATTTATAGGATATACTCTGGATTCTTTATTCAAGGCAATGAAGAAAAGATAAAACGCTGAGAAAAAAATGTTTATCAGAGTAGATGGTAATTGTAAAGGTGGATTCCCATCCCAACATTGCAAGGACTTGTTCTGCATAGTGCTCCTCAGGCACCTCTAGTCATCTGTGAAAAAAGATTTTATGGAAAGATGCTCTGAATAGTGTGATTGTTTCTGGTTGGCCTGTGAGAGACATGTTGTCACATCTGTGAGTTAAACAAACATAACCCTGACGTTGGCAACTGGTCTGCACCTCTACCAACCACAAGCTTCAAAGTATGGAATGATTAAACATAGAACACTAATACATGTGCACTTGTACAAAACCAAGTACCTGGAGAAAGTAATAGTGAAAAATATCTATCCCTGGCACTTCTGTGTTTCTCCCTGACTTCTCACCTCCTTTATCACATAATATGCTTTTCCTCAGGCATCACCTCAGCATTATAAACATGACGTGGCTTTAATATATTCTGTAAAGAGGCTGTTCTCCTCCAGAGCAGACTCACAGAGGAAGATCTGATAGAACCTAACACCCTTTCTTCCTTCTATCACTCTCAGTCCTTTTATTTCCAGTTGGTACCTCAAAGAAAACTCAAGAATGAAATTAATTAGCTTCTGGTAATGGGGATTATCACTTTAGCTGTGTAACAGAATTCTATCTATATAAATGAGATGCTGTGCCAGAACTTCTTGGCTACAGCTTGGGTAGTTGCAGCAGAGTTTGAGGGGTAAAAATGACTTCTGGTGCTCTGCCCATCAAAGGGACAGAGACACTAAATATATATCTTAGGACACCCTTGCCATGTTAGCCATCTATTCAGCTTGAGGCACCAGGAAATAACACAGCATCCACAAATACCCTCACAAAGGATGAGAATGAAGGAAGAAGATGGTCTAGAGAATTGATGCTGTGGAACAACAAAAGTTTCCATGGAGACTTTCCAGCCACTTGCAAAGGAAGACTGAAATGCTGTTTCTTTCCTGCTACCAGGCAAACTGTGTATGGAGTTTGTGGGGGTTGACACCTCTCACGTTACCTCAGAGATGGGGCAGCCATGGCAACACAGTTGGTGTTTCTGAGGGAAACAATGACAAGCAACACCATGAGTCACCCCTTGAAGGAGAAGAGGAAAACCACTCATATTAATGCAAAGCAGGACAAAGTCAGAGGACTTTATGAACCTGGCTTCTGGATGTAATTCACTTGCATCACTGAATAAATACAGGCCATGCTAAGTTTGACCAGACCTCACCTCCTTTTGCACATTGCATGTTCTGCCTTTACTAGGAGGAAAACTCCACAGTTTGATGCATCTCTGATGGTATTTGGATATAAAACTCCTAAGTGGCTTGAAAAACTATTGCACAGCTCCCAGGGCAAAGCAGTTGGGCAACTGCAGCCTGGCCACTACAATCCCAGTGTGCCTGCAGAAGAACTTCCTCCATGTGGTGCGGTCACCATGCACTGGGCACATACCACCGTGTGGTCTTTTGGTTGAGACAACACTGAGCAGCGTGCATTTGTGTATGCACTGTGTGTATGGGTAGAGGCATGTGAAGACATACCACCACTGAAAAGGGGAAGAACAGAATAAAAGAGAAGGACAAAATCATCCAGAGAAAAGGACTGCTTACCCTAAGACCTCCTTTTGAAAGGCTAGAGTCAGTTCCACCCCACTGCATAATAATACAACATAACGTGCAGAAGATTGTAAATCTCCAGATGCTGCTGAAGGAGAGAGCAAGGAGGCATCTGCCAGCCCAAGCTGAAGGGTGTGAGCCTCCTATAAATGGGGAACAGGAATTTTCAAGGGCAGTGGATAGATTTCAGTGCAAAGGGTTACTACAGCCCTCTGTGAAAAGACATTCACATGCACACAAGCTGGCAGGGCAGAAAGAGGGACAACTCTGTCCCACAAAGAAAAAAAGACCTTGAAAGTCCCCAGCAGGTAAGTTCACACATTGCTACACCTCACTGCCACCTTTCTGGAACAGACAAGAGCTTGGCTTTCAAAGACAAGTTTGAGCTTGCCCAGCTCCATACAAGTAAATGCACTAAGACACAGGTAACTCTGCTGGATATCAAATACTAGGTTTTAAAGAGCCCCCCCCCAAAAAAAAACCCACAAAAAACCCCCCAACAAACAACAAACCCACCTTTATTCAAATATATCAGAAAAAATATTTTCAGGAAGACTTATGACCCCCATTTTTTTGCTGTTGAACCTCCTGGGATAGCAGATCTGCAGTCCTGAAATTCAGCAGCTTACAGTATTTCATCTTGGCGATAGAAATAAGTCCACCTACTCAGCCAATTTCTTACTTATTCCATGCTGCTGGAACACTTAATCTTAAAGACAATTATAGTTTCTCTAGATGTCATCATGCATTTATGTACATTAACCTTGTGCTAAATTCCAAAGGCTAGAAACAACCACCTAAATCATGTTAATTAAGAAAAATTATTGGAATACTTTGAAGAATGCTGGGAAATGCATTTTGCTGCATACCACAATAATGAAAACAAAGCTTAATTCCATAACACTTACTGGCTTTCTTATTCAAGCCCTTTATTTTTTTCTTGTTTCCAAATTTTTTTCCCTCCTCTCAAGAATGTAATTTTAATTAATTCCGCCAGCAAGACTTCAAAGCAAGTACATCCTCCCCAGAAGCTGGCCATTCAGGAAAAGTTAATGGACTAAATTCATCCCCAGGTGAATAATACCTGAGTTCTGCAAAGCTGCATCATGATGAATACAACCCAGATTTAAGAGATGCATGCCTCTTAATTCTCTGTCCGCTTCACTGGCATCACAAGTAGACTACAAAGAGGCAGAAGCCACCCTACTGAGATGAAGACAACCCCTCACTGTCAGTTTTGTTTCAGTTGGCTTCTTCATGACCTTCTGTGAGGGAATTTGGTGATGGGAAGAAGGCAAGAATACAGGAATGGTGCAATACAAGAATAAGCAATGCCTACAGCTCTGCTTCCTCTGCTTCAAGGAGTTATAAAAAAATTGAGTTAAATCATGTGCAGATGTCCCCTGTAACAAGGTTGTAACAGTAGGACCTTAGAAACACACATGAATAGGGGACTCACATCCAGCCCATCTCTTCACATTAAGGAAACCAGACCCCATCCCAGCCTGTCTGAGCAGCCCAGCACTCCCGGAACCTTAAATGAGGGGAAAGGAGCACCATGAAGAGGGGGAATACACCTTTCTAAGCTTTACAGAGGGAATTAAAACTAGTGTGACTTAACGGAAACAAGGAGACTCTGCAAGGAATGAGTACAGGACTACCCATACCATGCCATGTTACAGAAATTAATTTTCTCCTAGAAAAGGACTCTTTAATCAGACCTGTATGTCATCTTGTTCTCTTTGCCATGTAATCACACTTGAAGTTGCTGCTCTAGAAGTGATCTCTTCTCAGGGTCTCTCTCCATTGAAAGGAGAAATGTCTATAAATTATAATAAGAAAGAAGATAATGGATGCTGACTTCTCCCTAAAAGCCATTTTTGAGTTTTCTGTTCTGAGCTGAAGCTAAACAGTGTCTACTGATACTCATTAAGCAGTCAGCATCCTCCTCTGAAGAGCTGACGTCAGTCTGCAGCCTAGGACCTGCAATTATCATCCCTCACCATTGAAGAGGATGGCTGCTTAGTTACAGCACGATGTGAAGTCTGAAAGGATCTGGCAGACACCAGCTGCCCTCCCTCAAAAAGTTGAAATTAGGAGGTGAAAAATGAGAACTGGTAAAATCTAATATTTTCTGACCTTGGAAAAACTTTTGCCAGGTCACACACTCCCCCTCTCCCTGCCCCCCCAGCTGTATATATCTCTTCATTGCTTGCAGGAAGGAAAGTGAGTAATGCAGTCAATTTACAGTCAGTTCAGATATGTATCTGCACTTCTGGATCTGTATCTAAACTCTAGACTGTAGGAATATCTCAAGGCTGTGCTCATCAGCACACAATGAAAAAGCAAAGCTTTTCATCTTGGCAAAGCTTTTTGCAGTCTTGAATAGCATCAGAGTTGGAATGGTGTTCCCAGGACGGGTCTGGTGATGCAAACGGCAAACAGGACAAGGTGGGTTGGTAGGAAAGCTAAGGTAGCTTGTTCTGGGAGAGAGAGAACACCCAATGTCAGACCCCAGAAATGTCCTAGAGAGCAGCACTCATGCTCTGCTGTTAGCTGTGCTGCACCTCAGCTGGACCCTTGAACCTGGCTGGACCCATGTGTTTTGTAAACATCAGAGCTAGCCTAAAGAAGTCAAGGTGCAAGGGGAAGTTTGGCTATACTCAGCATGGTGCAGAAAACCCATAAAGACGCTAAAATGCAACTGCAGGACTATTAACCCTACCCCTAAATCCTCTGCTCCACTGTGAGCTGGTTTTTTTTTAGCTTTTACCCTCAATTCTACAGGAAACTATAGGTCCTTAAAACATGGTCTGTCAAGGTGGACACCTCTATGGAGAGCTACATGAACCTGAGTCATGCACTGGCAGAGTTCCTCCCTGCAGGTAACAGGCAGGTGGGCACATGTGGCAAGGCTGAGCCAGAGCACTGAGGGACAAGCAGTGCTGGAGAAGGGACAAAGCAAGAACTGTGAAGGTGACCACGTAAATACCATTTTCCCAAGGTTTCTGCCATCATGCAGCCAAAGCCAGGAGCCTTAATTTTTGGCACAGGATAAAAATTTCACCCACCATTTGTACATGGATGGTATTCAGCCTGGCATGGTAAATGAGCAAGTTGCACCAAAACAGGCTGCAGGATGTAGCGCTGAAAGATGACAAAATATATTGGTTTATAACAGCCAGGGGAGTGGGTGCTTTGCACAAGTACTAAATCAGAGGCTGATAATGACTTTTACCTTGCACCTTGCATAATATCACCCATTCTTTTTTCGTGACACTTTCCACTAACGACTCACATTTGTTTGATGAATATCTAAACTGTGTCAGACATTCCTACTCTTGTTCCTTTCGAGCCATCGTACTAACATTTGGTTGCTATTAACTTCAATACATAATAGCCTGGTATTTGTATTCGTTGCACTGAGCCATTCATCATGTATGCTTATTTTTTTTGCCTTGTTTTTAAGACAACTGCAATTATCCAACTGCTGCCAAGGACTTCATTACCTACCTATTCTATATTTTTCAGTATTAGGTAGGCATATATTTAAACCAAAGCATTGCTTAGTGTAGAGCAGAAGTTTCCTTTTTTCCTCTAGATGCTCTTTCAACAAACCCACAAACAGTGAAAAGAGTATCCAAAAATGCTGGAAATTGATATGGTAGAAATGAAGAAAACTAGTGGTTGGTACTCAGAGAGAAACAGACACCCAACTTCTAAGCTCTTCATATGCCTCACATTTTTTGCTAGGATAATCAAAGATACCTGAGCAATGGAGGTGCCAAAGGATGTCTAATGCTTAAGAAATCCCTCTGGACGTCTTACAGATGGTCCACAGTTTGATTATATTGTGTCAGACAGATCCCCAGTGTTTTATACCCAGAAGAGATAACATGAATCACTTAATTCTGCATTGAAATTCAGTATCTACTGGATGGAAGTCAGGATATAGATTTTCTTTCAGGGTGTTTCATGAAAACAAATAAAGAACTCCATAAACCCCTGAAATTACAGGTGGAATACAACAATGCAGAAAGCAGGCTGACTAGGACAACTTCACTGCCAGGAACCATGCTATGGGTGACTTCGTGGCTCTGTTCTGACAGGACCTTAGCTTCCTATGCAAACCCAGGGTGGAAGGATGTAAGGAAAAGCTGATTTTCCAGTACTGTGGGAACAGGGGCAATTTTTATCTAGATCAGTCTGAAAACTGAAATTAGTGAAACTAGGGATGAGTCATCCACTCACATCCTGTTGAGCTTCCGAAGGTCACTTAATTAACCATGCAGTGGCAGAAAGAAAGGGCTGCTGCACACCAGGTGGTGGCTGCTCAGAGTGCAGTCGTAGGGGAAGCTCCCTTTGCTAACGAGCAGGCCTAAAAGCTCCTCTCCTGCACGCTCAACCTCCCAGGAAGCTGCTTCTTAGGAGAGCACACTGCTGAAAACGATCTAAGACAGAGCAATTTCTTCTTGTTCTTAGCAGGTTATTTTTAGCCTGGATCATTTCAGTGACCTGCTTCACAGCACATCTCTGTGTAAGGTTCTGCTGCCAAAAGCCAGGTGATGGTGAGCAGCAGCACAGAAGTGGGAATAGGCAAGTGTTCAGCTGAGCTGCATCCTCATTTTCTGCACAGAGGTATGTGTCCTTTCTTTAGACATAGGTCACTTCCAGATCTGCTTAGAGAGGCACAGCACAGTGAAAAGCACTGGGAAGAGGACAACCAGGTTGTGTTAATTCAGGTATTCTGGCTGCTCCTCTGAATCAGAGAGAGGCACATGACTAAGCTTCCTGGAATGATTTATGGTGTCTCAAAGGGTATTCTGCGGAGACAGGATATATAATAGATTAGGAGGAGGCTGAGTTCAGTGTTTTGTAAAGAGACCTCCTGTGTCACCATTTGTATTGTGCTTGAACACTGCTAAGGCATCTGAAAATAATTCAGGGATTTGGGGAACTGCTGTCTCTGTCAGTTCCTGAAGACTTGAGTCCTGTAGCAGATCCAATCTCTAACTCATAGCAATGGCTTAAAGAGATGAATTAGGCCAAGCTGATACTGAGCAGTTCCTGACGGGGCATCCAACCTGAAGGTAACATGCTCATGAAAGCAGAGTCATTCGTGCAGTTGCTTATTCCTGGATTCCTTGCACAGATCCCAGTGCAACAGTCTGCTTTTCAGGCTGCATTACACACCACTCGTCTACAAAGGGACCAGAGACAGCAACTCACAGGGGTGTGCAGTGTCATCTGGTCGCAGAGACAGCAGTCAGACAGAAGACTATCCCTGAAGGGCTGTGCTGTCTTCCTCAATTTACCCCAACCACTCACCTAGGCCACAGATATAGAAGAGCTTTATGGCCCACTATAGCCTTACAAGGGAGCTGAAGAGTGCCCTTGCTGTAACAGGCACTTCTGTTTCAGCCCAAAAGCTTGCTGCAGCATACTGCAAAGGAGAAGGCTGAACTCTGGACAAGCTTTTATTCTGTTCCCTGGTGCCTGAGAAATGCCACAAATTACTTCCAACATGCTCAAAAAGCACAAGCAATTGACTGCAAATTCACAAAACAAGAGACTCAAACTCTTGTGGCAAAATTCTTCAGATGGAACAATAAAGGTCTTTGTATGTCCCAACACCACCAGTACAAAACTTACAGCACATCCATAGATACCAATACACTGGCCTGGGGAGTCAAGCTGAGCAGCAGGGAACTCTGAAGTCAAACTGGTGACACCTGACCTGTTCATCTTGCCAGTAGCCTTCTGCTGGCAGAGTAAGACTGAATGGAAACAGCAGAGCCACATGAGCTGTGAGAGCCAGAGATTGGCACCAGAGATTGCATTCTCTGACCCAGGGAGGTCCACAGTCCCTTTGTGCCTTTGAGACAAAAGAGCTTCCAAGTATTGTCCTAAACCTCTAGGTTTTCAGATTTTAGAGCTCCTCTTCTCCCTTGTTACTGGAATTCACAAAAACACTGAAATTGTTGTAATCTTTCAATTGTTGTTATTCCCCATTTATCCTTCAATTTACAGCTTTCTCCACTCACATTCTTATTTCAAGCACTTTATCCTTCCAGCTTCAAAATGTTTAGCAGATTTAAAATATTTTCTTTTTATTTGATCAGCATCTTCCTGTTCTATATTTGTGCTTGTAAACACAGACACCTCTGTGCACACCCACACTGACTGACTCACTCTTTGTTTTGTTTTCTGGGTTTATTTCACACTTTCATTTGTCTCTCACCCTTCTTCAGTCTCTTTTCATTTATCCTTTTTATTGCTGAAGACTTAATTTTGATGCTCATTTGGTATGTGGCTTCTGTCTATTTGGTGTCTCAGACTATCTCTCAAAGGCTTGTTTACCTCTACACATTTCACTTTGTCCCTTCTTTCCTCCTCTCTGTGTTGCAGCCAGAGACTTCTCCACTTTTATTTTCCACTTTTATTATTTTCTCCTCTTTGTATTTTTTTCATGTTTCTGAGGACACACACATTGATGTCCTTTCTTGCTAGAATAAGCAGAGAACAGCTTGTCCTAGCAACACATTAGAAATTTCACGAAAGCGATGATTTTGCTGGTATTTACCCTGATCTGTGCCTTTGTGTGATGCTCAGCACCAGGATGCAGAAAGACAGGACATCAAGCTGTGATCCCTGCACTTCCACTGCATTCATTTTCAGTAGTCCTTGCAGGATGTAAGAGCAGTTGATATTAAAATGCCCCACTCACTTATACTTGCCATTCAGCTGCATAGCAACTGTAAATTACCTTTTGCAGACTTATTGAACTATTTTTAGTTCAATTACTTGTTCCCCTGACTCAGACTGCAGGCTAGGTCTGAGCTATCTTTCCCACAGTATGTGCAAATGAACCTCATTTCTTGCACTCATCCTCACCCAAACAGCAGGCAGGTTTTTACCAGGAAATTATTTTAGTTACTGAGATATAAATTTGTATGTTTTTGCTTTGTGTCTGACAGATTTTCAGACTAATTTAGTTTCCATCTTGCTTTCATTTCCCAAAGTTTCATCATATGCAAATCTTTGTCACCTAACTTCAATGACAGAAGCTACCTGCAGGTTGATTTACTAATTTGGAGAATGGCTTCTAGCAGGGAAAGCACAGACCTTCAATGCCTATTTCCCAATATGCTAGCAAAGTAAATCTTTAAAAACTGAGAGGGATGGACAGCAGGAGGCTTGTTTATCATCTTTTTGGGCTGAAGAAAGATGGACTTTTTCTTCAACATTGCAGCAGAAACTCCCAAGTGTGGTTAAAAGAGGAGGCTTAGGAGCAAAGCTGTAATAGCTTCTGAACACCATCAAGAACAGGATCTGCTCCTTGTCACTGGATGGCTGTACTGAAGAGACAACACATCTGTGCACATGCACTGAGTTTTAAATATTCACCACATCCTCATTTCACCAAATAAGAGAATTTAAGCTGACAGTATAGCTGGCATCCAGACTCAACATCGCCAAACTAGACTTCTTTACAGGTTTATTTGTGGAGTAAGTGTTTGCTCTTTAACCTCAATGATTGTCCAAATGGTTAATTTTAAACTTCAATGGGATGAGATGAGAACATAGATTAGTGACCAAACTGAGACTGAAAGATATTTGCATGTAATTTTTACTTGTGAATGGATATTTCAGAATGCAAAGTCAGGGACAAAGCCCAAAACTGATTTGAAAACACTGACTGCCAACATGAATTCTTAGCTCATGTGAATGACTTCCCCCAAAGATTATTTGCCATACTGAAGTGCTAATCTATTACAGAAAAACCCTAAGTTGCTCAGATCTCCCTCAGTGTCCAGCCCAAGCAGTAATTGTTTGTACCTGATCAGTGTCTCAAGACCTGAAGCATCCACTCTGGGTAGACACTAAACAGAAAAATGAACATCTTTACACTGTATAGTTAAATCATTAAAAGCATGTGTAATGGATTTATGTGATGCTGAGAATGTCACCAACTTGTTTTGCACTGCCAATTTTAAAGGAGCTTAATTAGACTATTTGCTCTGGTAAGTAACCACTGTAAAGCTGCTGAAGATAACCAGACCTTTGCCTTGTCAAAATCCACCAGCAGGTATCACAGGCTTGTGAAAAATGAACCACTCAGCAGGACACACTGGGGGACAAGCTACATGCATCTTTAATCAGTGCAGCCCCCAGTGAAGTGCTGTAAGGAGCATGTGCTGCTTCCTGTGCAGCACACTGGCTTTCTTTTGCATTTCTACCTTTGTACCAAGCACCTGAACAGATTTACAAAATGGTTTTCCTTTTAGTGACAATTGTGTCATATCTATAAAAGTGTATGAAATGTTTCAACCTCCATTTTGCTATCAACTGTTAGGTTTCTCATCTCTTCAGTAAGTTACACTTGTCCTGTTTCGATGTTCTTTCCCTGGTTATCCTCTTCTTACTAATTCCTTTAAATCAATTGTGCTTTCCCTCTTTTCCTTGCTTAATGAATTGAATTGTGGTTTTGCCTCTTCAGTGCTGTCCCTTCCTATTTGTACTATTATTTTGTATTTAATCCTTGAGCCAAATTCCCATTTTTTCTTCCAAGTTTGGTAATTGATGAAACTAGGATCTAGTTACTGTAGGTCACATCCTATCCCTCTCATCTGAGGGGATGCCAAACTGCAGAATTTCTTTTAAACCAGTCTGTGCTCCACAGCTCCCCTTACCAGCTGCTGGTTTGAGACACTAAACTCTAACCAGTCTCACTAATGCAAGAACTTCTTATCTCCTTGCATTTCTCCTAAGGAGGCCACTGAACCACAATGATATTTAGCTCCACTGGGATCAAATAATTTTTGTCCATGTGTTTTCAGAGCAGAAACAGAGCTGCCCTGAGCAGAGAGAACAATGTGCCTGAAACCTGGTATAAATAAAAGACTAGCTGGAAACAGGGGGGAGAGGTAGAAGAGTGGGAACAGGAACAGGGCTGCATTGGGGATGGGTGGAAGAAGCAGGGACTGAGAGGCAGAGGCTGTTCTTGCTTCTCTCACTGTCCTGCTGGAAGCAGAGTCTTGGGCTCTTTCTGTCTCTACTTTGACAGAGAAGGAATCACTTTTCCTGTGCCTGTGTGGTTGCCATTCAACATTACCAAAATACATATATACACAGAGATGGTCTCCCCACTCTCCCCATCAGAGCAGAGATCCTCTCTGCCAGCTTTCAGAAATGTAAAAATGAGTGTGGCTCATCTCATTAAGGTGGGTATCCAAACGAAGTACCTCCAGGTCATTCCCTCATTTGGCTCCACTAACCACAGAGGGAAGCTGGAGCACAGTGTGTCAAAGGATGCCAAGTTATTAGATGGCTGAAATTAAGTAGAAGAAATGTCAGTGCAATGGTTGCAGTGGAATACATAGAGCTAAGTTGGAGGAAGGATGATGCCAAGCCAAAGCAGTGCTGGATGCAGGTCTGTGTGGACAGTGTTAAATGCAGGCATTTTGACTCTATATCTACATTTACCCACAGGTGCCAGTTTTTATATGCATATAGCATACCAGGATTTAATTAAGGAGATGCTGTTTACAAAAACATTGGTACAAGGAAACTTTCTTTGCTTGGGGTTATGCTTTTGCAGTGTGACCTCTGATTCTCCTACAATCATTTTTTATGATCTAATTTTTATTTAAGAGTCCATTACATGAACATTGCATATGGAAATGGCAATGCACAGATTTTGGTAGTAAATCCTATTTTCTTGGGTGTCCTTAGTCTCCCAAGTCTTTTAAAAGTTAGCTTCCTTTTGGGGAGGAATTGAGAAAGACCAGTCCTCTTGTTGAAAAGATTCCTCTCTTCACCTCTAAATCACTAAATATGTTTTTGTTTAACAAAATTGTTTATGCTAATGACTGATAGTGACTTCTTCATTGCAGTAACAAAAATAATACAGAAACATTTAGATTTGTTGTGCTGTTAATGCTACATTGTATCTAAAAGGGAAAAAAAAATAAACCTGCTCTTAAAATCTCTTCTGTGTTCCAAAACAGAATTATTTCTCTTTCTTTAGCAGGAAGATGCAGATCATTTTGCAGTTCACAAACATTTATCAGTCTATGCAACAAACCAGCTAATCAACTGAGGTGAGTGACCCATGTCTCTCCCAGTATCAACTCAGCTGACCTGAGATCAACATATTCCTCTGGATGAGGACCCTGAAGCTGCCAGCAGTGCCAGCTAATGTTCTGCCCAATAGCACTTTAACCAGCACATCTTATCTACACAAAGAGGCCTCTTTTCTTCCTCAGCCTCTTCCTACAGAGAAGCATCCTGGGTTGTATCAGCTGGCATGGGCACAGCTTGGGGAACAATCTTGGTTCATTTATTGCTTATTACAAAGCAGCAGGGGGAAGTCAGATTTTAAGCCCAATAAACAGGTTGGCAGATTCCCAGTAAATCTGCTGTGATTTATTGCTGGCATAAAATGCAAATAACCCCAAGTACATTATGGAGCAGGCCTGGTTTTTTTTTTTTGCAGCAAGCACAGTATTTCCTGTCTTAACAGGAACCTGCTTCAAATGTGATTCTGGCCACAGAACTGAGACTGAGAACAGCTCCTTGGTATACATACACTTGGTGCATGTCTCCTGAGCAGCTCCATTGTCTCTGTTTGTGGCTAAGTTAGCTCTTAAGACCACCTGATACAGTTGCAAAGCTATATTCCTGTCTGTCTCATGCAAACCTTAGTGAGCTCTGCCCAGGCAGGGTCCAGTTCCTGGATCTTACATGTTGAAGATGAGAAACAGTATGAAGCTGAGAGCACAGCCTGACTTCCTTGCTCCAGGGTGCAAAACATCCCCAGCCACATGAGAACTTTTGCTTGCCCTTGCCAGCCACGTAAATGTGGTGTGAAATGTGTTGAGACAGATCCCAATCCAAGATCTCCTTTTGCAGAAGAACCAGGTTTGAGGGAATGCATTCTGAAAACCAAGGTTCCTCAGGATTTGATCTTTAGTTGATTCTGTCTTTGCATTTTAGCAGCTGCTTCACATTAGAGGACAGGACAGTCCCCCACCATCAACACAGGCAAATAAGGTGCACCAAAGTTTTGTCCAGCTCACACTCAGTTTTGCTCTGTTCACATCTGAAATAGGCAGAAATTTAACAGAATCTTAGTCACCCTTGGACACCTATTTCAGCCTGGGTAGCACCACTTTCCCCAGATACTTCTGGTGACCATGGGAAGCAGCTGCATGACAAGCACAGACCTAATGTTTTGCACTTGCCAGTGATTTAGCTCAAGTTAAGCAAAGCCCACTGTAAGGCTATTTTTAAGAACTGCAGTCATCTGAAAATGCAGACACACTGTAAGACTTTTCCTAAGTGGCAATTTTTTTTTTTTTCTTCTAAGAAAAAGCAGCTTATGGATTTCTATAGTCCCCAGTGGTGTCTGAGCATCCTCACACTCCTGGCCGTTTTCTCAAATCGAGCCCTTAAGCTTTCCAAGCACTCATTTTTATCCCAGAAGAGAAAGAGGGTGATTTCCTTGCTTAAACCTTTAACACCTAGATAAAGGACTCCTTTCCCCCTTATTTTCTTAACCCTTAATACAACTTTTCCATTTCTCTTTTGCTCTGCTCATCAGACAAGGTGGCAGGCATTTAATCCTGCCTGTTTGCTTTGTGGGTGACCTGTATTTGACTTTTTACCTTTAGGAGTATCTTTGTTCTCTACGTGTTGTGGTATTTATTTTAAACAGTTTTCTGCATACATCAAAAGCAGTGTGAATTCTGTCCTTTTCAATTACTGTTCCTTTCATTTCAGATGAAAAAAGGTCTGGGACATTATCCCACCCAGTGCTGCTCAGAGAAGTGCCCTGTGGATGGAGAGGCGAGCCCAGGACATCAGCCAGCTCTGCCTACCAGCAAAGGTACACATTAGCAGAACATCTTTCAGCACTGTGACTCAGTGGCACAGCCATAATTTCCCCCTATTTCAAAGGCAGGAAGAAAGCACAGAACAAATTGCCAGCATTTAAGTGAAAAATGTTTTTGAGGTAGCTAATAGGTCCAAGTCCACACTTACACATTTGCTGCCTCCGTGTTGTGCATCTGATTGCACTCAAATGGTTACTCCTAGGAACACTTTGCCCATCACTTCTTGAAGGCAATCTTTTTAACCAAATCAGCCTCAAAACTATATAT
Organism: Apus apus; assembly: GCF_020740795.1. NCBI lineage: Eukaryota > Metazoa > Chordata > Aves > Apodiformes > Apodidae > Apus > Apus apus. The sequence continues at coordinate 9,687,738 of NC_067294.1, read as the reverse complement.
ATTGTAAGCCTGCATGTTGCAGAGGAAGAAAGGGCTGAAAAAAAGGCAGTGAAGTCACTATGTACAGAGCACTGTTGCTCCAACAGCTCAAGCAAAAGGACTTTCCAAAGCAGCTTCTGGCTGGCAGAGCTCCCCATGCAGGGCAGTGCATCTGGAAGAGGCAAGCAGGACAAACATACCCACTTTGTGGATCTCTGGGGGTTTATGCCAGGTAAATTCCTCAAAAATACAAAGCAGGGAATTGTTTTGTGTGTGTGTCTCAGTTTCAGTTAGACAAGCATGTTCCTATAGAAGCCAGGACTTCAGGATACATGCTGATAGAAACCCCTTGGCCAGCTTTGTTATGAACATAAAACAAATCAGAGAGAAACAGGATGATGCTGTGACTATCAGGGCTAAATCCTAGCTATGTAATAGAAACCATGACAGAGGATGATACCTATACTGCATTCATTAAAATCCCAGGTACAGGAGCCTGGTGGGTGATGCAGAGGCAGCCTCTGGATGTGCAGCCTCCAGTTAGCTCTGGAGTTCAGCTGAAATCCATCCCAGCTGTATGTTAGCACAAGAAAACTGGGGGGGGAAAAGCTAAATTTAAAAGTGAGTTTAGACTTATCCTTAACTGCACTCACACTTTCAGGCAGGAACTCCTACTACGTGTTCACACAGAAGTGAGAACAGCGACATGGGGGCAGAGAAATGCCATGAAAACCAACACTAAAATCTGTCATAGGACTGTGCCAGCAAAGCAAGCACTGGGTTTCCCAAAGGCAGCTTGATCCCAGAGGACAGGCTGGCTATCTGAGGCTCTACCACTTTTGTACAACCTTGCTGGTTTCCCCCCTCTCCTTTTATTTTTAAATAGCTTCTGCCTCTGCTTTGTGCTGTCAAAGTTTAATGGTTATTTAAAGAGCTCCATGAAAATAATCACCAAAAAAGTTTGCTAATGTGCTGAACTATTCTTCTGACCACCTGCAAAGTGTTACATTTTACAGAGCTAACAAGTCAGTCTCAAAATAGGATTAGGCGTTTATGTGTCTTGGATTAGCACCTGGACAATGCCACTGACAACAATAAAGCAGCAGCTCTTCACCTTCATGCTTTGGGCCAGAGACAGGTGAGCATCTGCAGTGGAGAATTTAAATTAATAGGGATGGGCAAAAGCAAAACATTGTCTTTAGCCCACCAAATAGTGCACTGTGCAGGGTTTTTACTTCCAGAAGCTTCTGCTGTGAACCAGCCCTACCATGGGGGGAAACCAAACAGACCTCAAATCCATTTTTACTTGGCAAGCAGTGTGCATGGCCACATGCTTCTGCTTAATTGTCCCACACACTTCAAGCATTTTAGTCTTGGGTAATTTGAAAATTATTCAACACAGAAATTATTAGGAAGATTTCCAATAGGAAGGGAGAATACTGGTTACCCTCCACAGCCAGCTCAGCTTGACTAAGCTATCTGTCCTAACCACCTCCAATCTTCTTAAAAACATGGGATTACCCTCTTCAGAAGCATTTTTCTTTCTGTTGACTAAGGAGGGAGCTGGAGTCTCCTGCACCCACCCCAGGTCCCAATGGCAGGTCCCATGCAGCCACAGCTGCATGAGATGAATCTTCCTCCCATCCCACTGCAGTGCATATCCATAGGAATGACTTGAGGACAAGAGCTACCACCACAAAACTCAGCTCATCAGTGGAAGGCCTATTTTTTAGCAGTAAAGAAGTCGTATTTCTCACAGAAGTTATTTAAATTAGTCACTAAAGATATTACAGGTGATACTGTAAAATTCTGATGAAAGAGAACTATTCTTTACTGAAAGAATTGCCTGTAGACCTAAATCAGACACTTCATCCTTACCACTAAGTGATAAGATGTGCATCTTTTTCTTCCTAGAGCACACTGCTTGATAGGCACAGCAGGCCAAAGAGCTGCTGTGCTGGGAAAGTGGGGAGCAGCAGCAGATGACAACAAAGCAATAATGTTGCACCATTGTAAGAACGGCCAACCTCAAACAAGGGCACACAGATCAAAAGAGTCTGTGAGAACCTTAAACTACTTCTGTTCAGTCCTGGAAAACCAGTAACTGAAGTCATCTATGCTCACACTGTTTTGGATGCTTAGACTTCTAAGAAATGGATCAAGTGGAGAGACTGCAAAGGCAAACAAGTAGAGCCTAACATCTAGAAAATTTCAATCTCTAATCAAAGATTTATGTGCATAAAGGAGAAAATGGAGAGAATTAGTCTTGGAATATTGGAGATCTGCAACAGCAAAGGAATAGTCTGTATTTGTGCTAAGGTATGAATTGGCTCAAATTACTGCAGGATGTTTGAGGTTAGGCATTAGGAAAAGCTGCAGAAGGCTTCCTGCAGAGGCTGGAAAGGATTCATTGCTGAATGACCTTCAACAACAGGCAAACACATTGCTAGGAGTGACAGACTTATAACCAATCCAGCTTTGAGAGGAGGATGGATTATGTAGTCATTTCAGGGTCTTTTCAACCTTAAAACTGTGTTATTATCAGATTCAGCAATGCAAATTTGCAGGTAAACACAAGTTTCCAGCATCTATGCAGGTTTTTCCTCCCACTCTGAGGCTGTTGCATCCTTCCAGAGCTCTTCATCTTTTTTATCTCTGACCTTTCTTCTTCCTTTTTAAAATTCTCTGCCCAAACTAACTGGTTGATTGCTATCCTTCTCCTAGAAGAATTTGGCTTCTTTAACATGGTTGAGGTCTAAATTGCAGTTCAGGACCCTGCAATTAGTCACACTCTTCCACTCCCTGCAAGCAGAGAAAATCCTCTCAGCCTCACGGTGGCCCTCTGCCTTGCAGTGCAGCCAAGCAAGGGCTCCATCACTTCGTGTTTGTCTCCTACACAGTCACCCACACAGAGCTGCTTTTAACCTGGAGAGACTGGAGAAGTCAATGATGGGCTGAAACCCTGGCAAACCTGCTCTTCTTTCTGAGCCACATATATCAGAGTAACCCTCCCCTTCCTCCATCACTCCACGGTGCTTAGCTGACCTTGTCCTGGTGCCTGTCAACTGCAAAATAGGATTTAGATAATTTTATGTATCTGAATAGCAGAAATTGAGCTTGAAGTCCAGACAGCATTGCTTTTACTCATGTTTTTGTGCAAATCCCTCTGCTGTACCCTGGAAGCAATCTCAGCCTGCTTTATAGTGCAAAGATGATACACATTTAATCTTGTAGTTTATTACATTTTCACTAGGAATGGTGCTGTTGCTATCAACAGACACTATTAAAGTATATTTTTTAAAATATATTTTCCTCCTCAAATGTTTATCTCCCTTTATTATATAGCCCAGAAGGTCAGATTCATTTTTTTTCAGCTCTTCCAGAATCAAGATGAGAACACATCACATTTTTGCCTAGGCAGGCACATCCTTTTGCCAGTGTCCACACAGCTTCCTCAGTTACCTTGGGGAATAAGGCTGCCTGAGCTGCCCACAGAATAGCTCATCTATCCATCCTTAAATTGCCCCTGCTTTTAGTCTGCTGTTCACAGTGCTTCTGAGTCCAGTCCTTCACCCTTGCCTTTTTTGGAGGGGTTGGCATCACCAAGTTTGCCATGTGGTTTGTTAGCGGGTTTGGCTGAGTAGTGACCAGTTCTCATTTAATCCTGGGTCTGGGATCAGTCACATGAGACATTTAAGGTTGTTTTTGTTTTCTGACATTTAATAGCAAGTAAAAGTCCTCTTCCTCAGTTACCTGTCAACGAACACGACTAATTCTACCCAGTAAAATTAAAAGCAAGTGAGAATACCCTTCCAAACTGTATGGGGCCCCTGGTCACTTCTGCAAACAATGTTGTTTGTTTTATTGCTTGTGCAGACACTTAGGAGTCAAGCCCATCCGTATCAGCAGAAAGGCTCATCCTGAATCAGGTCCTCAACATGAAGGTTCACAGACTACAGGATTTTATATGCTCTGATACCTACAACCACTTTTAAGGCATGTTTTCCTAGCTTTTCATCGTAGTGTGTCTCAGATACTTTGTACTCAGTGTATATTTCAGAGGAGCTCAGACATATTGGGCTGCATCTGTTGGTTTATTTTTAGGAAGATGAGCTCTGATAAATTTGCTTAGAAACAGCACACAAAGAATTACATAAACTTTGCAAACAGCAGAATACTCCAAATTCCAGGTCTATGAACCCTGACAGCACTCTTTCAAGTAAATTACTTGTGGTAAAACTCATGCTGACCTCTTCTCCATGAAGGCTGAAATCCAGAAGTTATCCCAGTGGTGTGAAAGGTCTATCTTAAACCAATTTAAGCCTCCTGGAAACACAGAATTAAGACTGACACCAACTTTTCTTTCCATCTTTGTCTGTGACAGCACAGTGATGGTATTTGCACCTAGAACACCACCACAGTGGCCATATTAGCAATGGCTCAACTGCTCTGAATGCAACAAACACATACATCATGAAAGAAACAGTTCAGTGCAAATATATCTTGCTATGAGTTTTGTCTCAGCAGGTTAACAAAGAACACAGAAGCTGATAGGATTTTGAAAGCAGGTTAAGCAGTAGGTACCCAATTCCCACTGCAACTGGAGCTGGAGGCTTGACTCACACTCAAATAGCCAACAATTTAGCAATATATTAGAGCATCTATCATAGCTGGACAGCCCGGAAAACTCAAGCTGCTGGCTTTACTAGTTTGTTGTAATACCACCTGCCTGTAAAATATTCGACTACAAGCCTGTGAACTAAGATGAATTACACTTGTTTGGAACTTAACTTCATTTATTCAGAAATTAAGCCCTGTTTTCAACTTGTAAAATCTATATTGTAAAAGCATCGATAGAGAAAGCTTCCCTTTTTCCACCCAGCAGTTTTGTCAATCCACTTCTACTTTGGCCACATAAATCATGTTACACAGGAAGAAAGCAAGTCTACAAAACTTCAGAATAAATCCAGCTAGATTTTCGAGATTGCCAAGTTTCTTTGAAGACAGAGGGCCTGGACTGTGACAAATAACATTTATTTCTCTCTAAAAAAAAAAAATCAATGGTGTACAAGGGTTGTTGTGAATGCAAGACAACAAGGAGCCATTGGTCTGCTCTCCCATACATCTCTGAAAGCATTTCAAATTGAAGGGCTGTAAAGAACCTCAGAGGAGACACCTGCCTTTGGGCATCTGTGGGACTAATCAAGAAAACATTGTTTTGGCAGCAATATAGGTCTAATTGTAAAGGGTGATGCTAGTAGCATGTTTTCATCTAGCATAATAAACTAGTTTTTAGTTTAATGACTGAGCTGCTCGCAAATTACAGTTCCTCTTTGAGCTGAGCTGACCTAATTAGTTTTTGTTTTGTGCTGCTACTGAATAAGCATGCACAAAGGATGCATTCCCCTCCTGCTTGAATAAATCAGAATTTAAACATACGTATCCAGGAGGCCCAATATGTCTTTGTCCTGTCTTGCTGAAGTATAAATGCAATGGCTCCACAGTTGCCCACACTTGCCTTTTAACAGAATAACTCCTTGAAGCCTGGGGTCTTGAAAATGTGAAGCTTTCTAACACTCTGTTGGCAAAGGACTCCAGAGCTGCTTTGGCCTGAGGCTGGTACCCAGGGTGCCAGCTGGGCAGCATTTTTCTTGGGGAAGGAGGTCTCTAGCCCCATCTTTTGGTAAATCTGATTTTCACATCATCTTTCTCCCTCCTAATTCATCCAGTGAGAATTTGGGATGCACCCTGCAAAGCTGCATAGGGCAACTGAAGTGGGAGGCTATTGCACCTGGTGGTGTTTTCCAGAGGAAGGACTGGGCTTAAGCCATTTTCTCTACAGATGATTACTGCAGAGAGGCTACATTAGTAAAATGTAGCCCAGAGGCAGCTCTTTGCTCATGCCTTCTGGAAATTCAACAAGGCTTTTCCCAGCCAGCTACTCCCTATAGCTTAGGGTGTCTGTGCTTTGCATGGCTTATTTACTGACATACCAGCACAACATGTGTTGTGAGAGCAGTTTGCTGCAACCTAGGATGTTCTTTGTAGCAGCCTAACAAGTTAAAGCAATAAAGCCATTTTGTGTTATGGCATATCTGGGCATGTATCACTTTCTACCAGCACTGTTAGTAGGACAAATTGTGTGAGAAAATGCAGTTTAGTGCCCAGATGGTGTTATTATTAAGTTCTCATTAGCTGTGCTTCAAAGCACTCCAGATTGAGGGAAAGGTGCAACGTGGAGTGCAGCAGGTACAATATTTGATCCCTTGTGCTGAGGACTAAAAATGGAATATAGCGATTTGTGGCAGGGAGGATATGGAGGTTGCAATGCGTACAGTAGCTGGTGCTGAGCTGGTATCAGGGGAATGGGGAGCTAAGAACATATTCTGAGCAGGTTCAGCTCTAGCACAGGGAAAGGTGTGATGGAAACAGGCATATATGGTCAGTCCTTTTTTCAGGAGGATGTAGGTATATATTCATATCCCTGTTTGCAGCAGGGATGCAACGTGGTTTGGCCAAACTGACTACGAGAGCAGGAGGGAAGATTATTGCTCATCCACATCTCCTGTCTGTGTTAGCTTGCTGAGGGCAAGCTTGTGAAGGATTAAGATAATATACAGGAAAAAAAAACCCAGAGTGTGGGACAACCACCTCTCACAGCACCTGAAGCCATCCCCAAGCCCCAGCTCTGCCAGGCAAGCAGGGGATTAGCTTATCTAGTCTGGGGCAGGGGAGATCTCATCTCAGAGATGGCTGCCAAGCAGTTGGCTGGAGAGGAAAAGAAACTGCTGATGCTCAGAGTGAGTGCCCAGGACAACTTTCCCAGCCAGGCTTGAAACAAAGCCAGTGAGTCAGATGAAGTGACCAGATGGGAAGCAAAACAAGGCAAAAATAAGGAAACTATCCCTATCAGGAGAGAACAGTGGGCAGTTCTTGTTTCTGCTGCTTTTAATAATGCATGGAGATCACTAACAAATCTACCATTTTCACACCACTAATTGCAGAAATACCGGCCACCTCCCCAGGGCATTTCTCACACTATCCTGACACTTTTTTTCCTTCTCTCCACCCTCTCTTCCCTCGTCTCCTTTTCCATGACGGTTTTTTAAATGGCACTGCTAACCAACTTTAAAAAGGCTTTAAGTACTGAAATGGTGTACACTGTCCAGCAGTGCAACTTAATGCTATGAAAGCATTTTTGTAGTTATTCTATGAGGATTTGCACAGCACGTTGTCTACATAAATACCTATTGACTTCAAATACTTGGGAAAAACTGTTACTTCCACTATAAGATCTTGAATCTCTAATATTGCTTGGCAGAAAGAAATCACCTCAGGATTTTCAGGAATCCATCAAAAAAAATGTACCACCTTATTAAAACTCTTAAGCATCACTGAATACAACAGCTTTGCAGCTACTGCCTGCTTATCACCTAGAAATAAGACTTCACTGCAAAGGCTTATTCATTTTGGTAGGAAAGACAGTAAAATTGTAACATACCTTTCCAGAAAACTATGGTGCCGATTTAATGTTTTTAAAATTAGAAGTGAAAGAGGATGTTGATACACAAAAAGGCTTTTGTTTTGTGATCTGTACGTAACATGACAAAGAAATTTGCACACAGCCACCTTTGCTGGCCAGACAAATGTGAAGACCAGCATGTTTCATCCTCTCAATTTTTTAATCTACATGACCCATGACTAGTATAACTAGGTAGGGTTGCTGCATTTGGAATATAAAAGCAGAACAGAATTAGCAAAGCCACACAGTTGGTATTCAAGTGCTCTAGGCGAAGAAAAGGCCTCTCCCAGGCCAGTGGAGACCGAAATAGCTGAAGTCTTCCATTTCCTGCATGGTGTCCCTTGTATCTCGAAGAATCTAGATGTGGTGATCTGAGGGTATGATTAATTTATCAGGTGTATCTAGTAATGGGTATTTGTAGCTGCTTTAGGAAAGGAGGTAGTAAATCAATTAAGTGCTGATATAAAACTCCATTGAAGTTAACAGGAAAATGACCATCAACTTGGCACCAGAATTCAGAAGAAAAGCTGAATGAAAAGCCACAAAGGAAAGATAAGCCACAACAGAACCACCTCTGAAAAAAGCAGCAGGGTTTCAGAGTAAAACCATCAGGTTTTGAAGACAGCTTTTTTTTTTTCAGTTCAGACAATTTTCTCATATAGCTCTCAGGGTTTTACCCCACCTGATGCACCCCAGCTGTTCAGCTCTGCTGGGCAAAACTGAGATAATACCTATGAGATTTTCCTCCCCAGACAACACTCTTCACTATTATGCCAACACACCAGAACACCTCCCAAAGCCATGTCCATCCCACTGTGTAAGGGTGTATCAGTGCTTTGACTGGTGATATTCCCACTGTTTATGACTCTGATGAGTCCAAGCTGCTTTGAGCTCTTTCCTCAAGGAGCCAAGAGGCACTCAGGGTCTGCCAGTGTCCAACAGCTGAACAGATCTTTCCTGTGTATTTTGAACTGCTGTCCCTCCTCCAATAAACAATGTGAGCAACCTCAAGCTGGTCCTTGTGTGCTGCTTTGCACCTCCCAGACCACAGGGTAAGTGGGCACATTGACTCCAAAGCAGTTTTAATATAGATTTATATCCTTTAACCCAGCTCCAGCAGTGGCAACATGGAAGTCTGAGCATCCCTGGGATGTCAGTGAACCTGGAGAGGCAGTTGGTTTCACTGCATATTGTCCACCGTTGTTCTGCTCTCGCTTTTGATGCTGTTGCCATCTGCCTCTCCCTGCAAGAGGCAGCTGAAGAGGACACCTCTGGGAAATACCAGAATAAGCCATACTTGATTTAAAGCACTTTAAGAGGACTATGTCAGAGGTGCAGCAAACGCTTTACATTATCATGGAAGTGATACAAAAGCAAAGAAGAATCGACCCTCACGCCACTGGAATTGCGTAGTGGTCTCTGTTGTAACAAATCCCCAAGAATAAGAGGTTGTCTATTTCTTGAACCAAATTCAAGAAACAAAGCAGCAGTGATTTGAAGTCTGCTCACCACAAAACTCTCTCCAATGAATATCAAACACTGAGCTGGCTATCCAGACTGAGCAGTTAACAGATGGGAAACCTCAGATAGTGAATTTATCAGTGCTCCATTCTGATCCTGTGGAACTTCAGTCTAAGATAGCCTGGAGAAAACAGTTGTTGTGCAGTCTGAGCAACAAACCACTAAGCCTTACAAACAGAAAGATAAAAAGTTCAGTTTACAGCAACCGAAGTCCAACAGGCAGTTGCAAAAAGCACTGTGTAGCAAGGTAAGACATTTGTGTGGCAGCTCTGTCTAATCTGCTTGTTGCTGGAGGCAATGGTGAGGGAAACTGAGGCTAATTAATCCTTGAAAAAAGCCAAACCTTTTAGTTCTCAAGAGTGTTGTTTCCCCCAGATGAAGTGGTTATGCTAGGAGTTTCAATTTGTGAGCATAACTAATATTTTTCAGATTTGATAGAGGAAAATTAAGGAAATAGTTCATTTTCCTTTCCTTGCTGCCCGGAAATAGAAGAAAGTAGCCAAAGTTCAGGAATATGACTAGGCAACACCTACAGCTACATATAGAGCAGTCCTCTTGACCATTCATTCCCTTCATGTGGCTTGTCCTACATGCTGGCAGGTGACCATCAGCCATCATACCATGCAAGAGGACACCTTACATATTGATGTCAAGGGCTGAGATGTCTATAGAAGGCATTAGAAAGGGAGATAACAGTTATGTGATTAAGTTGCCTAGAATGGTGCATGCAGAACATGCCTTCTGCAAGAGAACTACATTATTCCAGAATTTTTAATAAAAGTTGGGGTTTTTTATTATTATATTCCTTCTTCTCAACCTGGAAAACTAAAGGTCACGGATATTCCCTTTATGTGCTGCATTTCTCTTTTGTTTTCTGCCCTCCAATTATTCCCTCATCCCTGCAGGTAACCTGCAGCTTGCACTCCAAAGAGGTTACTGGACAAAGACTGGAGGTCCAAACATGCAATGGTCAAATAAGTTTGTGCTGAGGTCAATGCAGTATAATTTTTCACCTGATCATTCAAGTCCAACAGGCTGCAGAGGCTCATGCAGGCATTTTTCCTCCCTTAACACACACTTGGAAGAGTGGTTCTATCATCTCTATGCTTTGAGTCCAGGTGATGGACACTGCATTTGCCAGGCTGTCAGTTGTACCCTCATGTGCAGTTTCTGCCTGTTGGCAACAGCCTGTGAAGCTGCACCCTTCAGCCTCTTCATGCAGTCTGTACTTTCAGGGTGATGCTGGCACTCTTCCCTGCCATAGTGAGAACAGCACATATGTTTTGGGGATCCCAAAGTAATTCTGTTTACTGCTGTGCACTGGGAGCTTCACCTCCTGGGAAGCAGCAAAGAAAGAACCAGTTGTTCCCAGGCCAGCTGCAAAAGGGGTGCTGGCTTAAAAAGTCACGAAGTAGAGAGCCAGTGTCTTACTGTGCCTGTTAGTTTAGTTATTTACTGTTGCCTCCTCTCAGTCACCATAAATCTCAGCAGAAAGAGCTTAGTTAAGATATGATTAGGTTGGGATTATTACATATGAGATTTTGCTAGGGCTTGTAAACGTGACAAACTCTGAAATACAGTTTCCACAGAAAAAGAGAGGGAAGGGAGGGAAGTGTTGCTTTTACTCAAGTATTCCACAGTTCCCTAATTATCCCTCTAGACTGGTGACTCTGAGTGGTGCATAATAACAATTAAAGAAGCATTCTCTGTTCTGCCTCCAAACTCATATTCTCTTCAGGGACTCAACAGCAGCTGCAGAGTAAGTCTTGAAAGAAATTAGGCTTATTTAAGAGCCTGCAAGGAGCACTGGAACAAAAGGAGATGGCATTGTACCATTTTAAAGCTTAATTCCCATTGCTTATGCTTTATTACTACCAAGAATCCTTAAGAAGCCTGAACTGAGCAACCATTTCTTAGTGAATCTTTGGACACAGAAAACATCCAACATGAGAGCCTTTGCAGCAAATGCATTCTCTCTTCAAAGTCTTCACTAAGGGCCAGGCCCACCTCTTCCATACTCCTACTTGGCATGCTTGAAGGTCTGAGGATGAGTAAGATTCTTCTAAGCATTATTGTTACTTCAGCACAGGAAGTAGCAACTGTTACTTGACCTCACTTGGACAACACCTACATGTTTTTTAACATGGGAAAAATATTTAGCTACTTGTAGAGATAAAGTGACTCATCTTGTACTGTTTAATATCAACAGGTACTCTCCTTCAGTCCCATCCTGGCCTCAGCAAAAGACTGCTGACTTCTATAAAGGGATTCTCTAAAAATGTATGTCCATATAAAGAGGTGGTAGAAGTCTCATTCCTGGAAACCTTCAAGGTCAGGTTGAACAGAGCTCTGAGCAATCAGTTCTAGTTTGTGTCCCTGCTCACTGCAGTGGGTTGGACTAGATGAACTGTAAAGGCCCCTTCTTAACCAAGCTATTCTATGATTCTATATTGAAGGAAACTTTTTGCTTAGAGCTGGGATGGAGCCAACAAATATTCAGCTTTTCTTAGACTTTCTTCATGGTTTCTTTTTTTAAAAATTAATAACAGTAAAAGAACATAATAGCAGATATTTAAGATGTGTGAATCTGTCCTCATGAGCTCCTTTTGATCTGTTGACCTCAGTTTCCTACAATGCATTTAACATCCCTTTACCCCCTGTTGTTTTGAAATATTAGCCACTGAGGTCCTGGGACTAAGACATCCAAAGTTTTCTTTGACTTCTTGCCAAAGCCCTTAAAATACTCTCTGCACAGTGACAGCTTGTGCCACCTCCCAGGGGAGCTGATTTAAAAGTAAATTACATGCAAGTGTCGGGTGAAAAGAGCTTCATTATCTAGTTCTTCCTACACCAGCATTTTTTAAGTTGCTTACTAGGGACAGGAGACAATTAGTCCTGTGTTTGAAATGAGAAGTAATAAGTATCTGTCATTCCCATTAATCACCATTTTTTTTAATGTATGCAAATACAGCTGCTTTCTGACTAAGATGGGGCAGCCATGTCTACATGGGCCCAGGTGCCAAGAGTGCTTTAGCCAGCTCTGAGCACACTCAACCACCTTGGGTTTCAGAAGCTATTTGTTGGACTAAGTGTCTTGCAGCACAGTCTGCTGATTGAATCAGCACTGCAATAATGAAAGAAAAATTGGAAGTCCTTCATCCCTTTGCAGTAGCTACAAGTACACAAATGTTTCCATGGCAGCAACTAGCTTCCAAGAAGATTTCAGAAGCATCAGCAAGGGCCATGAAGTCCATAGGAGACTTCCTCTCTGAAAATGGAATTGGCATAGCTCTTCCAGGCAGCATCAGGACATGGTAGCTGATGCCAGCAATACATCACTACCAGTCACTGAGCAAAAGCCCACTTCTCTCAGTGCCTGTGGAGAAACCCCCATTCTGCCCTTAGCTCAGACTTCTGGTGTGGTCACCTCTCCCTTGACCCTTATCAAAAGGTTTAATTTAAATCAGTACAGTATCTAAGACATTCTCGTTCTTATCCATGCTTACAGGTGAGATTCTTAGTATGTCAGGTCAGGATCAAAGAGGAGACTGAATTAATTGCAAGCACAGACAGTCCTGCCCAGTTCATATTCATCCCAAATCTCATTGCAAGAGCTCTTAGCCTGCCCTTCAAATCATATCACCTACATTCTTTGTATCACTTAATTTGCTTCCTCCTCCTCCTGGATCCACCTGCCTTTCATATAAAGTAACTTTGAACTATTGACAAGAAAAAAGAGGTTTCCCTGGGGTATTAGACAAGTTTAATGCAGAAGTTCACCAATTTGTTCCCTTTGGCAGAGGTAAGATGTTCCTCAGATTCCAGATCCTGGATGCAGTATCTTCTCTATGGGACTCAGCATGTGTTAATCCCTCAGCTGGTCCATACAAGATGTTTTTCTCAAGTTTGTAAGCTGTCATGGTTAGACATGACCTTTCCATGCTAAGTATTTAAATGGTAATAAGCAAATCCTTTAAAATCTTTATATTGTGCACATGGAATCTCTCTGAAACAGATCTTGGAACTGCAGTCAAATCTAGGCACCTGAGTGACACCTGGTTCTCACAAGCAGCTAGTGTGTATCTGAGCATGAAGTGCAGGGCTGTTTTAGGCACATTTTACTGCCTCTCTGGCTTCCTTGGCTTTCTTCAGTGTTCACAGGTACAAGATTACTACTTCCATACAAATCATTCTGCATAAAACACTTTAAACAGGAGACTAGTATTTTATGAGGTGCAGAACAGACTTCAAACTGAAGACATACCTAATTCTATGGTCAGTTATTAAACATGCACTCTGTAAAACTAGCAGAGTCAGTAGTCAGACGCAGGGATTTTCAAAGCAGCTTTAAAGCAAACTGAAGAAAGGCAGTATCTGCTGGGAGAGACAGTGAAGAATCAACACACTGGATTTATTTTGCGCTCACCCAAATACACACAGGAAGATTTCACAAGGTGATTAGGGATTTATCTAATTGGGATAAACTTGTTTGTGCTTTCATTTACTTTGCCAGACCAGTGCCACAGAGCTGTATCTACCTTCACCCTTAAGTCAAGAACATTAATAATTAAGGGTTGTAAGACCAAGTTCAGTGTCTAAGCCTCTCTTTGAGACATAGCAAAGGTCAGTGCTATAGAAGGGACCTGTGAACAGAGCAAGATGAATAAGGAAATCAGCAATTTGCATTTGTCAGATTTGCTTTGCATGGTATTTTTTTCTCTCATAAATAAGATAAACCTCCCTTCCAGTCCAAGCTGGCTTAAGTCCAGAGTGTAGCTCTTCACACAAACCTCTGCTGGGCACTCACAACCAGTGTCTGTTTTGGAGGCTAAATGTATGTATGGAATGAGAATGAATATTATTTTATATGAAAGCCTCTTGTAAATTTTAAAGCTTCTAAATACAACAAATAAAAGCCTCAATCACAACAAATATGCTTAATATGGGCACTGATGTTAAAGTTCAGTTCTAATGCAGAAATGTTCATGTCAAGTGGAAAAGTAACATTGAGTCAGATTACATTTTCTTTAACATACCTATTTAACTTTTAGAAATGCCTTTCTTTCCCCTTCTATCTGGCTGAAGCTCCAAAATGTGACTTTAACTAGTAAGCTTATTTCCTTTAACTAGTTTCTCTGAAAACAGAGTTTATACCACTATGCACTGCTAAAGTCCCCAACAGCAAAGGGAAGGACATCTTTGGGTATCAAGGTCTCTCAGGTTGCATGAAAAACTGGCTAAAGGAAAAACTGAGGTACTAGCCTACAGAAACAAGCAATAGAAAACTATTTATTCATGTCAAGGGTCTACCAGCAAGCAAACAGCACTAGCTCTGCCAGCATCCTAGCAAACCTCATCATGCCTGCCCCAGTTCTGCCCTATCTCATCACAGGCATGAGGGTTGCTTGAACAGACTGCAAGTTGTCTGCTGTTTTTATGAAGCACACATGGGTACCAGGATAACATGAACAAGATTTTTTAAAATTTAGTATTTCAAGCTATGATTTGAACAGATGTCTCTGGAGATGAACATCCATTGTACTCCTCCTCTGTGCCTTACATAGGTCTCATGGGAAGGTGTATTTTGAGAAGTCAAGGCACTTTCAGTTTTATTATGCTTTTAGAGATAGGACAGATTCCTCCTCTATTATTTCCCTCTCCCCACTCCTTCCCCCAAGAAAAATCTCTAACCCTGCCTCCCTGTCTCTCAACTTCATTGCCTGGATAAAGCTAACAAACAGAAAATACTACAATTCATATTGCAGATTCAGACCTGACCCTGACTCCTGTGTTTCACTGTTAAAACTGGGTCAATTCTGCACACAATTGTGTGTATTTTGAAGTTCACACCATTCATCTGTGTGGGAATGTGTAAAACTTGGGTGTCAAACTCCCCACCTCACACAAGCAAACGTTCAATATTGGAGAACACTCAGGAGTGAATGTACTTTCTACTAAATGACAGATACCACAAGCTTTAGAAAAACAGGGACACAATTCTGTGGCTTTACACAGGCACTCACATTAATTGATATTTTGTCTATAAAATAGTTAACATACAGTTCAGGAGCTATTTTAGAGAACTGCTCCAGCCTGTTGATGAAGGATATACATAAGTCAAGTTTTTGAAGAAATTGCATTTGGAAAACCACTCAGGGGAAAGAATCCAAACAGAGGCAAAGCTGACTAGATAACCCTATTATGGGCACATTCACCCAGGGAGCACCTCTGCTGACATCCCATCACAGGGAACCAGCACGCTCCATCCCTGCATGTTACACATTTCCTACAAAGAGTTTGCTCAGCTGTTATCTCCGATTTCCACAAAAGCTTGAAAGGAGACTGTTGAAAGCTTGTTCTGTTATCTGTGCTTTACACAGCCTGGTTGCTCAGCCTGCTTACCTGTTTCTTCCCCTTTCTCAAAATAGAGCTCCAGCTGATATGAAAATAGCACACCTATTTCAGAGGGGTGCAGGACTGGTAAGGTATTGGGAAGGAATCAGGAAACCTGAAGTGACAGCGAACTGTGTTTTTATATTAGAAAGTCTTCAAGTAGAGACTAATTAATCCCATTGTTGATGCTAATATAGTTTTTTTCATGATTCACAATTCAGTGCTCCAAGCAAATTTACCTTTGATCTTTAGCTCAGAGAAGATGAGAGAAGTTTTTATCAAATTCATTTGCCTGCCCTTAGATTCATGTATGGACTAGGGCAAGCAGACAAGCAAAGTATCACCGTGGCAAGAGGGAAAAGGGAACTAGAGAGCTTGGCTGTCAGTGAAAGCAGAGCTCAGTATAGCTCCTGCAACCCTCTTGCTTTGCTCCCAAACAGAAAAGATATCTCCAAGTAGATATGCAGAACCAGATAGTACTGTGCATGACCCAAGATGATAACACTCTGACCAGGCTGTGATATGGCCTCCTATTTAGAGCTGGAATGGCTCAAGAAAGGAAACGTCAAAATTATTCTACTGACTGTGGCATCCCAAAAGGCAACTGGTATCAGCCTTGTCCATCCAGGACTGTTCTAGATTTGTCCTGCTGTCTTGTAGGGGAAGACGTCTGTGCTTATTTTCTGGCAAAAAGACAGGACAAGGCAGAGATTAAATGTGGAGCTTCTTTGCAGAAGTAAATCTGCCAATTGGGGTCAAGCATTTTATCAAAGTGCAATGGGCTGACAAAAACATCCAGGATGTCAAAGGACTGTCACAAATACACAGAACTTGTACTGTAGATGGGGTACCTTGGGGTGATAAAGGTAGGAGTAATCTGCTGCCAGGCTTGCAAACTGTCTGCTGCT
The DNA here is from genome assembly GCF_020740795.1 of Apus apus. Lineage (NCBI taxonomy): Eukaryota > Metazoa > Chordata > Aves > Apodiformes > Apodidae > Apus > Apus apus. Next base: position 9,671,415 of record NC_067294.1, on the reverse strand, counting down.
TTACAGCATTAGTCAGTTATAGCCTCTACCAGACCTTGGCTCCATACATGCACTTTGAGATGCATTAGAAGACATTGTAGCACTGCAGATTTGCCCAGCAGTGAGACCTTAAGCTGTGATCCCAGCTCTGGGGAAACTGTGCTTTGAGCCAAGTTGAATAAACCCAGCATGAATATAACACTCTGGAAAGGGATATAATGGTGTTGAGAAAACAAGACTGCTTTAAAAGGCTGACTTGAAAGAGGGATAGATACACAGGACAGTGCTTGTCAGATGAGATCTTTCACTAGTTTGGTTCTCAAGTGTACCACTACTATAGGTCATGCTTTTATGCTCCCAGGAACTTACACCTAAAGCTGCAAACACTTAAAATTCCAGATGAAAACTCAAACTCACTTAGAAAATATAGCAATAAGTCAAGATAATAGGCAAGCTCAGCTATGACTCCATTTCTGCTGCCTATCTGTGCACTCTCAAAAGCACATTCTCGTGACTGGGATGCAACAAGTTGTCCTGCTCATGCTGGACAGGCTTTGGTAAGGAGGGGTTTTGGTTAATTCAGTACTGCCTTGCCAGCCTCAGAAACTGAGCACTTGCAGGGAGGTGAGACAGAACAGACTGTGCTAATGGAGCTTTTACAAGTGATGCATGCACTAAATCCTGCAGGATACCAAGATTTCCCTACAACTCCCTGCATTTCCTGGTGAAAATTCTGAAACGGTAATTTATGAAGATCATTAATTTTTCAGAGCTGACAGAACTACATCCTGCTCCTGTTCCATGGAGAGGTGGAAGCTTGCTATTGCCTTCACCAGAACACAGTTCAAATCCTCAGCCCTTGATGCCTTTGATTTTTGCACTTCCTGCCTCTAGCACACTTTGGAAGCACAATGATTAAGTGATACTCTTATCTGTGGTGCAGACACACCAAGGGAGGGCATCTAAGGATCTAAGTCGTATTGATGTGAACACCTAAATCCTTCAGACAGCTTTAAAAAGAAACTGAAGCCTAAATACCTAGTTATTCAGTCCTGGAGTAGAGGCTGAAATCACAAGGGAATTCTTTTCCATCTTTGTGCTCTTTCTGCTAGACCACACTGCCTCCCAGTTAATTAATTCTATCGATTTGTTTGTTTTTAATCGGCCTTTCCACACTCAGCAGTTATTTAGGACTTACATGGGTAATGCATTTTCCAGTTAAATTGATCCTACTTTTTATATCCTTTCATGCACTTATTTGAAATTTCCCTGCCAAGTGTTTTAATGTTTTCAAGTTGAATGTTGATTCATATTATTTAAAATACTCTGCAAGAGAAGAGAAAAATCTGTGTAGCAGAGTAACTAATAAAATGGGCTCTTTAAACCTGATTAATCACCAGTGAGGATAAAGAACTTCCCTCCAGCAAAATAAACAAAACAACCCAGACCATTACAACTAGCTGTACCTGCTGAGATTGAATTCAATTTGCTTCCATAAGGCCATAATAAAACCCTTATCTGCCTTCCTACTCCTTTTCTGAAGCTACTCACTTTGGTGTCTAACCAATTTAGGTCAATTTCTATTTTGAGTAGTATGTCATGATGGCTGTTCATAAACCATTGTACCTTGCCAACACAGAGCCAAGACACTCTTAATGGCCAGGCTGAAAGCCAGCAGCTTTGTGCCCAGCAGTGACATTGGCCTGTCACTGAATCATTATGGCTTCAAGTAAAGAATTCTGTCTCCGTTTGCAATAACTTACTCCTGATAGCAGCTGTTGAGGAATGTCCACACATATTTAGCAGAGTAGTATTCAAGGGTATTGAAATATCACAAGGTAGCTTAGTATGGGTGACTTGTTTTGGAGCTTCTGCTGGTGGGTTTCATTACCTTAACGACAGCTACTGCTAGCAGGTACATTCTAATCCCTGGGGGGAGAAGAAAATCAAAGGAGATGTGGGAGTTTAGTCTCATTTACAATAGTAGCAAAATTAAGACATTAAGCTGTTGCCATGCTTCAGGGAAAGGCCTTTCTACAACACCTGTTTATTCATGCATATTAGGGTAGATACAAAGGTATTTAGGTGGCATTGAGCAAAGGTTGAACTCATAGTATAGAAGTAATTTGATTTTAAGTTAACCAAAAAATGCCTTTTGCTTTAGATCCAAATCATCCCTTCTCACAGGAGACTACTTTAGTGTCACAGTTTGACTCAGGATCAACAATTAAACCAGCAACAATAATGTTCTCAATGCCCTCTCATCCAGGTAGGGAAAGGAGAGACTTTCCATACTGAAAACTAGACAGCTTTAAATACTAATGATTAAAGAAAACACATACACATATATACAAGTATGTGCAGGAATGTGCAAAACCCTTATTTCGTCCCCCCACCCGCAGCAACTCCCACATCTCCTGAGCTGTGAGCAGTTCCAAAATGTCCCAGAGCACTTCAGAGAGTGACAGAGCAGACACGAGCTGAGGGCAGAGTTATGAGGCTCAGGAATTCATGAGCCTAGGGGTTGACGGCGATGGACAGATGAGTCCCCCTGGACACCAGCCATGGACAGAAGAGAGGGCAGAAAAAGAAGGAAAGAAGGGGCTTGACTTCCACAATCCCTAAATTTATATTGGGATCTAGAGTGATATTAAATATCGAATACTCTTTGGCCTGGTTTGCCATCTGTCTAGTCCCCTCCTCCCTATGGAAGGGTTATAGATACAACTCTTCTGCTCCTTTAGTAGCCAAAGCAGTAGACTCAACAAGTGGAGCAAAGTGTCCTTGGTCTCTCAGCACTAACTATAAACATCCAGGCATTATCAGCCAACTAGCTGGAAAACGTACTGCTTAAGAGAATTTACTGAAGGGAAGAAAAAAAATCAGTAAAAGGAAAATTGGCTTCCTCCAGGCTCAAACCAGGACATTTTGTTAGAGTCTTTATGCCCAATAGCCTGGAGAGGGCCCATCTGTTTAGCAGCAAACCAGTCCCAGCCAGTTCTGTCCTGTCTATAGACAGCCATATATGTTCTGGATGGGACTAAACAGTCTTGGAAGTAACTGTGGGCAGCTGCCATTCACAAGGACTTCCAGAAGCAGACCATGCTGCCATTCAGTGGTGCTCCTTTATAGACAGTAAGATGGCAATAACTTACCAGAAGTAGTTTGAAATCTAACAATTTCAAACATATTGCTCTCTGCTCAGTGGGAGGGAGTCTTCCAGAGTGACTGACTTGCCTTTGCTTGGCTTATTTATGCTCTCTCTAGTTTCCTGATCCTCTGCTATTTTTTTAATCCAGTGACCCTGAAACAAGGTGTCAGGCTGATGTTAATTCATTCTAGCCTTTGACTCCTGGCTTCTGATAGCCAACTTGAAATGGCACCAGTTTTTGAACAGTATTAGATCAGTTGCTACAACAACTTCTGCTTGGAACTGGTCACCTTTTCACCTCAAGAGACCACAGTACAGCCCATATACAGCCATAACAGTATAGCTTCCTGGCTGTACCTTGTACAGTGCTAAGTCAGCAGAAGAATATGCAAGATGACAAGATGGACAGCATGTCAGAGCATTGCAGACTGCAACAACACCTTTCTTTGAACAGCACTGACATCTCTCTCCAGGAAAGTAACATTAGAAAAAGCCTGTCCCTAGACTGTACATATCAGCATGCATAAATAAATCCCATGAATACAAGCTTTGTCAGTCTTCTTGACAAAGATCACAGCCTTTATATAGGGAGCCCAGCCAAAAGCACATTTCTCTTCCTTTCTTCATCATTAAACTTGATAGCTCAGTGATGGGCAGCTATTCAATAAGATTAAGGCTTGCAGCAAAAAGAAACCTCACACAATGATCACAAAACTTTCCTCCTACTACTTATTTATATAAATATTTTGAATCAGTTTACAGTAAGTGAACAGCAGTGATGCACAGAAATGTCATCTCCAAATGGAGAAAAATCTCCAGTCCATTTACAATTAAATCTGTTATCTCAAGTTGTTTAGGGTCAGGAAAGATCCTTGCCAGAAGGACCTGTGAACAAAAAGCAGCTATTTGTGATAGTTTATTAGGTGGAATATCTTTTAAATCTAAATGGGTTTTCAGAGATTTTGATGACTGCATTTCCTATATAGAGTGTGGGACTGGAGGTAACTTCTCTCAGTCTCACCGTGAGTCAAACTAAGCCTGACATTTTGATGAGCTTCCTAAGCAGAAGACCATTGGCAAGTCTTAGAAAAACATTTTATGGCCAAGGGTAAGAAATCAATCCAAGCCTCAGATAACTACCTCAGTCAGTGGGCTTGAGTCACTGACACCAAATATTTATTTATAAATGCAGAATAAGTAGGATCAAGGGCAACTTGCTGCCAAGTTATTAACAGCTGCAACTGTGAAGCAGTATGGATACTGCTCTACAGTGTAGAGACTCATTTGTCTAATTTTAGACATTTACAAGGTTGACTGGGGAGGACAGGCACATCTGGCCCACTTTGGAGGTTGTGTTTGATGAAGCTGAACTGTTTCACAGGAGAGTCTTCTCCAGTGATAGCTATAAGGAAGCCCAGTATTAGATCTAATGAGCTGTCATACCAGATGAATCCACCTCTGCAAATTGAAAACCTCCTTTAAAAGGATCTTCCAGTACATAGCTTAGCATTTGTAGTCTGATCTATGATGTGCACCAGCAGTTATGCTGCTTTTATTCCTTCTTTATTAAAATATACATTTTTTCCTAAGGCAAAGGCAATTCTCTTGCAGTACAGTCAGCTATAGGTCACCTCCCCACCCACTTCAGGGCAGTTAATCTAACTACTTCATCCCTCATTAAAAAAAAAATCTCTGCTTCAGTCAGAGCAGCCAATGCAGTACAATTGCACAGTGGCAACCATGAAGCTGGATGAAAGAGGATGCTCAAACTACTTAGCTGCAAATTCCCAAAAGCCTGATGTCAGCAATTATCTTGCTGCATATATAGTAGAAGGGCCAAACGCATTAGGGACCTCAACTAGAGTCCCAAACACATGGGAGTCAGCTGCTTAGTGCAGAACAAATGTATCTCGTTATCTCTTCCAAATATATTATCTCCAAACTGTATTGGAGCATCAGTCAGTGCAAACAGACTTTTTCTCAATGACATTACCTCTTAGGAAGAGCTTTCTCATACAAAGCCTCAGTGGACATAATGAGTAAAACAAGTTGCTTGCTCTGCACATCTAAAACTTGTTTTTTCCTCAAATTTTAGCATGGCTTTCAGTGCAATATTGCAAGTGGTAGTGGAATTTTTTTGGTGCTGGATGCACTGATGTCAACTGAAGATACAGCAAAAGGTGGGATACTCCACCCAATAGAAGAATCCACAGGCTGAGGGTAGATGATGGACACCCAAAGCAGTAGAACACAGATCTCAGCTACTGATCAACTCAAAATCAGAAATCAAAACTGTCCATTTTATCAAAATTTATCTTAAACCAAGAAGCTCCATCTTCTCTCTGCAGCTTAGTCATGTATGTTTTAAGTGTAGAAACAAGACCTGTGAGAAATACAGCATGTAAGTATCTATTAGATGGAAGATTTAATCTTCGGCAGTGTTTGCATTATGACTCCAAACTGCTGTGATACATTACATTTAATATATTATGAATGAGGTACTACTGTGCCTGTCCCTGAGGGAAGAAAAGCAGGGAGGAGGAATAGCCAGTGGTGAATCTGGCATACTCCTGGCTTGCTCTAGCCTTGCAACACATCTTGTTTGCAATACACAGCAGATGACACAATATTTCAGACATGCTGGTTTCTGAATATATTCTTGCCTACATGCAACAGCACCAAGCCAGCTGCAGTCACTTAGTTGTGACATTAAGTCAAAGCATCACTTCCTTACTGAAATCACCAATAACCCTGAGCAACTCCAGTCAATTTAATTTATTAGAGACTCCTGAGATGAGTTGTCTGCCCTCTGTTGATTATGGGTTCAATTCAAAGTGACTAGCCTGAAAATTGCACAGTGTCTAAGTCACACCTAGTTTACTTCTGCAGAATCCTTTCAAACAGGTCCTAGAATGACTCATGGAAGGAAAAGTCTGTTTTAATAACCAAGCTAGTGACATAACCAAGAGGTCAGTTCTTTTCAGTCGCATGGCTGTGGCCTAGTTGCCATGTTTTGACAGATCCAGCTCCTCTCATCTCTGGAGTTAGGAGCACCAGCAACTCTATGTGAATGCACAGATATCCCTGTACGAGCTAAAGCCTGGGTTAGACCCATGCCCACTGGAAGATATTAATAAGTAATTAGAATTTCAAAAAAGGCTAAAAAGGCCTGTTCTCACCACACTTCCTAGCTGAGTCAGTCAGGAGGCAAAGTCATTAGGCCAGGTGGGCTGCCTGCAGGACTGTTTCCATGGACCACAGAGTATCTTAATACCCTAGTTCAAACAACCATTGTTTTTTACTAGGAGCATGTCTTACAAACTGCAAGAGATCAGCACAACTATCTCTAGAAGATAACACCTAACATGACCTGGATTACATTATGTTTACTTTGCCCTAAGTAGCAGTGGAAAGAGAACAGTGTGTGCACAGTGACCAATACTGCTCCTAATCAAAGTGGCAGAGAGCCAACCACTAATCCTGCAAATGGAGCACATCACCTCTGTGTAAGAGTCTGCTGATTAAACAGGTCCCAGTTCTTACTTCTAGCTCTTTGATATATATAGTTGTACCTCCTTTGAACAGAGATGCTTGGTGTCCTTTTAGTGTCCCAGTACACTAGTCTTACTAAATTAGGGACATTACTGATGGACATAGCAGCGCTAAGTTAACAATGGACTTGATACCTCAAAGGTCTTTTCCATTTTCCAACCAAAATAATTCTATGATAAATGTTCAGCTCATGTACCATTCCTGGAAGGCACCATGCAACAAAAGTTGCATCAGAACTGGGGAGACCCACTCATTCTTGGAAAACCAGATGCAAAAGTCCCTTCTGCCTTTCTCTGATTAGATCTTCTTAGAAGGATCTCAGTACATCTCACTGGAGCTTGAGAACTGGGCAAGGCAAGCATCTTTTCCATGCAGCACTTTGGACTTTCCTTGTTGCCAGCTTTTGCCAGAGCCCTGCAATGTAAGCTTCTTTGCACATTTCCATGTTCCTGAAATGTTGTTCAAGTTGATGCTTATTAATACTCCTTATTAAAGTCTTCTAGAACAGAATCTTTCCTAATTAATGTTGGAGTGCCTTCTCAATTATTCATCACAAGGAAGAAATGGTTTAGTCCTCTGCAGCATCTTCTAGAGATTAGAATTGAGGTTACTCCAATACGGTTCAAGTGGCTGCAGCTGTAAATTTCCACTCAGATTTTCTGTCATTCCCCTTCCTCAGACAATGTGCTCTGACTGCTAATCTTCCCTGCACATTGCCCCCATGTGTAGTGCCCCCAAACATGGCATCTGCTTCCAGTGCACATAGATAAAACAAAGCACATGTCTTTCCACACATGCAACATACCAATGCACACTCAAAAACAAATATTTAACACACCAGTGCATAGCCTGTAGTGTACTTGAATTTTCCCTTTGGAAGCAATTTGAAGGGAGACACAGTAAACATGTGCATGTAGGAGTTAACATCCCAACATTCAATGTTTAACACATCTAAAACCTGTACTCTGTTGCTCTGAAAACCTATTCTCCAGTAACAGGTATTTTGTCATAGGACAAGGCAGTAGAAAAGAATTAAGGATTGTAACAAAACCCAAAGTTTAACAGACAAAAAAATTAATGTATTTAAGCTAATTCCCTAAATTCCTATTCTCCAACTCCTAAGTATACAATCAACTAATTCCTATTCCATCCGTAGCTGAAGAAGTCAGAACTATCATTCTTCTGCCTGCTAAAAATACTGATCGGAGAATGTTCAATGTTCTCCACATGCAGAGAGTATGGTGGTGGGGAAAGATGCTTTTTTTCTCAGCTGACATGTATATTCAGACAAGTCAGGTGAAGAAAGGCAAGAGAAAAGATGGGGAGGGGGATTAGCAATTTAGGAAAATCCCTCTGCTGGAAGAGGTGAATAAATTGTTTTTGTTCTGTTCAGTCTTCTGATTGTAACCTGTTGGTGGAAGCAATCCACTGAAATGAGAAATACAGGCAGTGGCCGTGACACTGTTACTCTCTCTGCCTATTAAGTCAAATGTGCTTTAAGCTAAGCTTTTGACTATCAGAAAAGAAGTACCAAGGGGAAAAGGATATTTCAAAGTCATTGTAGTTGGGTTTTTTCCCCTCAAATACATGGGAATTTTCTGCCACTTTCCATTTCATCACAGTGCAATCCTGCCCAATCAAGTGCAGTATTTCTCCCACCTTGGAAAGTGATTGTTAAAATGAAAACAGACATCCAAACTGCACCCATTTCTGACAGCTCCTTTCACTAGGCTTGTGGGAGAGTTTATGGTTCGCAGCTCAGCATTTAGCTACAGTCACTCTTCATGTATAAGGAGCTTGGGGATTTGAGACTGGCTGCTTTTGTACCTGATGCAGATGTCAAAACAGCCTGGAGTCATCTAATGGGAGTCCTTCAGCATTTCCCTGGAGCAAGAAACCCAGTCTCTAGCATCCTCTGCTTGTCATGTATTTATCAAAGAACTTCTCCACTTAGTCATCCCTGTTTTCCACATTTAGTTTTCCATGCAATCATGGAAGTAGGGCAGTTTCTTGACCTTGCCTCAACACTTGAAAGAATTTCCTGAGCTACAAAAACACCCTCACAAAGCTTATTTTGCAGTCCTCAGTTACTCCTTGGTTGAACAAAACTCATTGAAATCCATATATGTTTTGACTGAGCAAGAACAAAGGAGTGCTGAATGCATTTAAAAGAAATTAAAATAGTTTCTCTGCCACAGGCTAAAAAAATCCCCCTTCCCTTGGGCTTGGAGTTTGATTTGTATTTCAATAAAAATAAATCAAAGTGGACAGATTAGTGTGTTTTGAAATGCAAATGCTTTGAAAACATTAAAGGACAAATAACAAGGTGGCATGTTCTCAGTTTATTTTTGGTTATTATTTTTATTTACCCTTTGTTCTTAAATGATCATATGTATCCTATGTGCCTGATCGCTTTCTGCAATAACCCAGCTGTAAGAAACAGTGTGAGGTTCTTCTGCAATATTTCCTTGCCACTGAACATTACAAAGCAGCTATTTGAAATAACTGTGTAATTTAAATCTTGATTCCAAGGCACATTCTAAAACCTTAGAAAGCTGATGAGTTTTCACTGAATCTGAATACAAGCAAACAGCAACAAACTGATTTTCAAGTGATACTCAGACATGGGGTTTTGAGGGCCTATTTCTGATCTCACTTAAACAAGCAAAAGAAGCACCTGAGTCAGTGGTGGGGTTGCTTCAATGCAGAAAGGAAAAGCAAGACTTGAACCAGCCTCAGAGATGCTTTTAAGAGGCAGGGTGCCCACTCATCATAAATAAGGCAACAGTCTGGTTCCAAGCTGATGGAGAATGAATAGACAGCACACAAAATGTTCGCAGAGATTGCTTACAACATGACCTAATCTCAGCAGAAGTGCAGGAGGAGATGTGATCTTCACGACTTTACTCACAAAGCAGTTTTACACAAGTAAATATTTTGTGGTTTAGTTACATTTGTCTCAGGCAGCTACAACCCTGAACACCCCACTTATGCTGCTACCAGAAGCCTACTGACACCTGAGGTGTCCCCACCTAGGGCAGCCAATGCAGGAATTGTCAGCTTTACCCTGACACCAGCCTCCAGCCCAGAGCAGGTCTCCATCCTCTGCTCACAGATTTGTTCTGGTTGGAAAAGAACTTTAAGATCATCAAGTCCAACCATTAACCCAACTCTACCAATTCCAGTGCTAAACCATATTCCTAAGAACCACATACACATCTTTTAAACACCTCCAGGGATGGTGGTTCCATCACCTCCCTGGGCAACTTGTTCGAGTGTTTGATAACCCTTCCAGTGAAAAAGTTTCTTCCGATATCCAATCTAAACCTCTCCTGGCACAACTTGAAACCATTTCCTCTCATCCTGTTTTTTACCAGGGAGGAAAGACCAAATCCCAACCTGTTACAACCTCCTTTCAGATAGCTGTAGAGAGGTTGTAGTGAAGCAAATTTTCATCATCATCTACTTCATTACAACTGAGCAGAACATGATTGATTTTAATTTTTTTTATGTGGAAAACTGAGCAAACAAAACTTCTAAGCTGCTTGCTTCTATTTCTTCAAATAGCTTTTTTTTTTTTAAAGTACTGCAGGAGTGCTTTCTTTTTGCAAAGGATCATAAGATCATATGAAGCAAAAGCAAAGAGAAGGAAGAAAGCCAAAAAGGCTTTCAATGTGCCTAAGTGCTGAGAAACAAAGATATTTCTAAATTCCTTAGATGACTGTGTTCCTCCCAAGGTAATTTCACATCAGTATTAGAGGGAGAGCTTTAAGCCAGAATACAGCTTCAGTTTCAAGTTCTTCCAAATCTCAGAGATATTTAGAGTCTGGCTTTGAGATCCAGTCTCATTTGGAAGATGGATATTTTGCAAATTACAGACCTAAATTAAGTGTTGGATTCAGCCTGAGGCTGTCCAGGAATAGAGATTTGTCTGGTATCATCTGCAGATACTCCAAGGAAGATGACAAACTTCAGTGAGCTGATCTAAGAGACCTTATTTCACAGAACACTTGAAATGCTTCAGAGAGAACAGCAATCATTTGTAGAGAATAAAATTATGAATTCAGATATAAGGAGTGAGAAACAACGGGAAAATGATCTGTAGTCACCAATTTCGCCAACTTGGGATATTCTGTCCTGGGAAGTGGTGTGAATTCCAAGCAAGCATGTCTTGTAAACAAGAGGATATGCATTACTGTGTTGTTCCAATAAGACTTTGAATCTCCATATGAAGTGTGCCTGGGGTAGATATAACAGCATTGCTTCTCCTACTGCTATTTACTGTGGCCAGAGAAGCACAGAAAGTGAGGTGCTTCCATTGGCATATAAAGAAGGAATTTGGCCCACTAAGTATGTGCCACCTACACACCCACTAGCTTAATTGATTCCTGAAGATAAGGACAGTCACCAGACTTGCATCACATAGTCATCAGTACTGCAGCCTCTTATCACAAAGCAAAGAGTGGTGGAAGGCATTGTTCATGGTGCAGCCTCCCTTCCAGGAATTACCTTCTGGGAGATCAAGAAAACTCTACATTATCAGGACTCGAAGTGCTCTGTACCACCTTGAGACCTATGCACAGCTTCAGTCTGATGGGAATAGCCATTTAGACAGTTCTTAAGTAATCTTTTAAGATCCTCTTTGCATACTCAGAATGCATAGTCTGCACATCTGAAGCCTGCTATGCAGAACTAAATGAATAAATGAAATTTATGTAGAAGTCAAGAACATCAAACTTGCCATTGCAGCTAGACACTTCTTAACCATCCTAAGTGACACAGAAGGGCCAAAAGAGCCCCCTTTCCATATTGTAGCTCTGGGCAACACTAAAGGAGACTGCCTCACAATTCACAGTGCTCACCATCCAGATGCTGATGTGCCTGTACTCAGCCTTATGCAAATCCATGGCCATTAAGTACCTGAGTACACATGAAGGTTCAAGCCCTTGTTAGCTAGAGGTAGACTGGGATTTTTAGGTGCCAAAATGCTTGCTTCAGTTAACCACAGACGTTACAGCCACAATAATGCTACTGAAATAATAAAGGTGCTGTTCAAAAGCTGAAAACCATAAATTTACCATTTGTAATTGCTCTCCTTACTAAGGACATACCACATCCCAGAAAGGGTATTGAGTATTATGTTAGTTAAAATGCAGAAATGTTGTTTCTAAGAGTTGTTTCTACACTTTCTAAGAGACATTGGCACCTTACATTTAGGAACAGAATTAGAAATGCAGCTACAAAGATTAAATGCAACCTAAAGGCCAAATCAGGATTCTTGAGAAGCCAGCCTCTGCCAGACCTCCCAGCTCTTAGAGCACTTGGCTCTGCAGCAGAGCAAGGCCTTTTAACTTCACTCGGAGGATGCAGTGAAGAATCATTTTTAACCACGTTTGCAAATTAAAAAGTTGTGTTAGTACAGTATGGACTGGATTCTCTTTCTTCTCTTCTACATATCTGTAAGTGCTGTTTAACACAGCTGTGCTAGGCTGGGCATAATCCATCTATCAAGAGCAACACACTAACATTGAACTGCAGCCCTCAAGAATTAAACGAGTGCATCATGACAGCCTGCACTGGAGAATGAGCTGGAATGAGAGCCCCTATCCTCTGCAACTGGAGCATAACAGAAACTGAGTAACACTGAAGTACAATTGTGTTTTATAATCTCTTTTCACGGATGTAAATACCAGAGTGTAATGAAAATTGACCAGTAGTTTAACATACCAAGGGGGTTGAGATAATTAATATGTTTTATCACATTCATGTTTAATCCATTACCTTCTAGGCTAAGGCAGTCTCACAAGCAGCAGTTACTACAGTACAGAAGATACTTTCTGATCACTAAAACTTTTGGGACACAGCCCCAGTAGCTTCTGCTTTCCAAATGTATTTTCTTTTTATGAATTCAATAGAGAGTAGCACTTGCCCAGTTTCAGCAAAACTGCAGCCAGATGTCAGGTTTGATCTCATCATCACATAATAAGGACAGATAAAGGACAAATAGGTTACACTGCACTTCAGCAATAGGAAGAATTAACTTCACTGTTCCTTGCAGCACCATCTGGGGTTGGGAAAGTTAATTCTCATCCATGTCAAGAGTTCACTCAAGGAAATAATTTTGTTTCCCAAATGCTATTCCTTCCTGTTTCTTCTGGATATGCAATGCCTGATCCCTTGACCCGCTCCTTCTGTCCTCATTATTCCTACTCAAAGCATCCTACAACCAACAGTACAGCAGACAACTGCTAGAATTCGTGCAAGGCATTTAAAGTACATTTTGAATACAAAAAGTAACATTTTGTGATGTATTTCTCATCAAGACTAAAATGAGAGAATCACAACTCCCTAGTCAGAGCTACAGGCCAGGAAAAGCAGCATCATGCATTTCAGACCTGTTTTCTGATGGATGCGAGACACCTGGCAGACCTCAGCCTTCCTCCCACAGAGGGGAGCCAGCCACACATTGGCTCCTAACACCCCAAAGACAGAAGTTGCCTAGCAGCTCTTGAAGATCAAACACCACCAAAACACAAAGCATAGCTACTTCACCAGACATAGCCCAAGCTCTAAATGGAACAAGACACAACTGCTTCCACCCACTTCTCAGCCTCCTCCACCAAGTGGCCAATGGGTCACCAGATCCATCCTTAGATGTACACAGCATTTCAGACCCCCCAAAAGCTGAAAGATTTCAGCCACACATCACCCAGATGTCCTCAGTACCTTTATCTTGTTAGATGCCTCCATACAGCTGAGCAGTCCTTGTAGTGCAGCAGCCCCTCATCCAACAGCACCTCCTGCAGCAGCTCAGAGCTTCACCACCAGCAGCACTGGGCCACCTTGCTGGCTTATATACTGGCTGCAGGGTGGGGCTGGAGGGCAAGTGGTTCCCTTAAAGGGCCACTGCACAGTGGAAGACCTGCCTTATCTCAGCAGGGTCATGGGTCCTTACAACCAGACCCTTCCAAAACTGTTTTGCTACTGGCAGAAAAATGTATTTTGTTTTCTATTAAAAAATATTTTAAAGAAAATTAATTGGAAATTTATTGCATTTTCCATTCACGTTATTTTAAATGGAAGTGGGATGTGTTTTAAAAACATCATTGTCAATCATAGCAATATCTTATTTCTGAATGACTTGACCAAAAGTTACAGACTGTATTTATTTTAACTTTCATAGCTCTAATTTTTTGTTTCAAAGTGTACAAAACTATGATATATAGAAATATCATATGTCAAATAGATGTTCTGTGATCTTCTCATACTAAACATATAATAGGCATGACAGATTATACTACAGTTTTTTATCAAATTTATTGTAAAAATCTTTAAGGACAGCTGCTAATTAGCAGAGATCTAAACCACCTTATTTTTTAGATCAAAGAATCCCCTATTTGAGTTTGTAATGAAACAGCCTAACACTTTGAAGAAGAAAAGAAGTATTTTAATTAAAGAAAAAAAAAAGTTGTCAGTTTCTGTAGATTAGCCTGTGATTTTATCTTTTTAGTACAATTCTATAGACTTTTAATTTTACTGGAAATGCTGACATAACAGATTTCCGGGGAAATAGAATTCGAAGTTTCAAGTTGCTCTAATAACTTACTGTAACTTATTTCACTTATGGTTACTCCATCCTTATTGTTTCCAGATGTCATAGGACTTTATCTGCAAATGTGAGTGCCAACTGTGTTTCCTGCACTGTCATTTCTGTGAAGTAACCAACAGGTTTATGGAACAATCTTCAAGTGATTGCATAAAGACTTAACATATGATAGATTCAGGGACATTCTCTGCCACACTACGTCTCACGGCAGCATTTAAAGCAAGCAGAGAGAAGACAGGAACAAGGAAAATCTGAAGTTATGTTCCTCCAAATGGATCACATACCTGGGGTGCTTGGCAAGATGTAAAGATCATGTTTGTGCTTCTTGGAAATCTGTGGGACTCCCACTGCCAAGAACTTGACCCAATGTATTTTATGGTTTTGGAGACACAAGTTTCATTTCTCCTGCTGTGAGCCTGATGGCATGGAGTGGAGTTGTGTCTTTTCTGTCTTTCCTTGTCTCAAGGAATATCTACAATAGCTTAGAAACTCTACCCTGTTATTCTGTAGGTGTGTTTGTGAGAACACCAAAGCCCAAAGGGAAATCACAAATCTTAGCAAGGTGGGGGGAAAAAGGGGTCCTCTACAGATATTTAAAAGCATTAACCAAGGATGTCAATCCACACACAGAAGTACCGGATCTGGAAATAACAATGCTGTGAGGTTTCCCCTTATGGTGCAGGAGTTTTGCAAGATGAGATGATAGAAAGCAGCTCAGGATTTTAGGTGAATGGACAGCATTGTGTTAGATATTTGACTCAGAAAGAGTTCCGTAATATTTCAGATGGCTGTGCTCTATAGGGTGGGAAAATCATTTTGAGAAAGTGTGCTTGTCTCGGTAGGCATAGGAGGGTTTTTAGCACTGAAGCTATATTTGAGCTCCCTTCTACTGATGTTAGCTGCTTTTATGGGTCATTTCATTGTTGCTTCATTGTAGAAGATTGGCTCATTATCATGCAGCAGCTAAACCCTTTTGCATTTTGAAATGCTAATTTTTAGGTGTCCATATGGCAATAAAACCAGGCTTTGAGCCATCCATCCATATTTTTATATGTCTGCTTATATTAAAAAAAAAAAAACAACAATTTTGTGGTCTAGTGAGTAGGTCACTGAACTGGGAGTTGAAACTGGGTCTGCTACTGTATCTGCCATTGACTTTGGGGGTAGGAACATGAACACATTATCATGGGGCACACTTAGCTGTGGACTTCTGATATGCCAACTACTCTTGAAGTAATGGCCCCCAAAATAAACTTCTCTCCTACAGAAAGGCAAAGGAATTCAACACATTAATGAAAAGCAAGAGCTGCTTCTTGGTGTTCATTGAGAGGTGCCAAAGCTGACCTTCAGCTGAGTTACAGCCCTGAGCTGGTTGTTGCACTGGAGCTCCACGTCCCCAGGTGTAGATTTTTATGTGGCTACTACATTCCAGCTTTGTTTTATAAAACTGTGTTGGATCTCTGTGCATCCCTTCTCTTCCTGTCCCTTGTACTTGCACTGTTAATCCTTTTGCCAAGCTAAAATCTCTCACTGTATGTAAGCTTAGGGGGTAAGGCGAAGGAAGTAGGTTAGGGAGGACTCAGACTTTTCCAGGGATCCTGAATGCAGCCATCTATAAATTATAAGAAGCCTAAATGCCATCTCTGACATTTAGAAGAAGGGCATTTCCTTGTGATTGAGTAAAGAAATTCACAGCATCTTCAGGTACCATACAGTGCCACTACTGGACCCTTATAAACAAATGCAGATTCAGCATCTTTATTTTCCTCAGCTCTTACTCCTGGATTTCTACTCCTCCATGTGCCCTTTCTTGTGATATTTTCCCTGTTGGATTTAAATTTGTTTTCAAACAGACAAATGAGGATGTGCTTTCTTTTAGCTGAATACTTTGGATGACACTGGAACTGCTCTACCTGGTGAGATTGGAACAGCACGTTCTGGCTGAGATGCTGAAGATGGTTCCTGTTGGGATAGCTTAATTGCATTTCTGCTAATTATCTTTCTATCTAAGTCTTATTAATTTTGCTTTAGCGAAGTTGCTCTAAGTCAAAACCTGCTAAATTAGGATTTCTAAATTCTACCTTTCATCTCTGTCCCTACTACTTATTCAGCCCTAGGTTGGCAGAGATAGAAAGATCTAAGGCTGTGTCATCTCAGAAGGAGCAAGTGAATTAGAGTTAGGCCATTTGTATAGGTTTGTATTCAAACGCCACCAAAGCTGGCCTCTACTCCCAAGGAGAAATGGACCCATCTGTTCCACTCCTTGCAGAAAGGTTTCTTAGAAAATGTTAAACTTGTCATATTCCACCTGGAATCAGCAGCCTCTAAATTACTTTTCCTACTGTAGGAAACATTTTGCCATGGGCAGAAAACGTAGGCTATGTAGCTTGCAGAGGTCTATTTTTGCATCACTGACACCTGTGGAAGTAGATTGAGGCCAGTCAGTGATTAAAGATTGGTGGCTGAGTGGATGTTTTTTTCTCATCTGAAGTACTCTTCTAAACTGAAGCCCTGTTCAACAGCAAAGGCTTCTTTTCCTGGGAAAACAAATTAATAAGAATTTTCAACTTCTCATTATTTAAGTCTTTTTTTCCCCAAAACAAAAACACTATCTGCAACTGCTGCAGCCAAGAAATGACATGAATAATTCATTCTAATTTCACACCATTTAAGCTACTTTACTAGCTTCTAATTAACATGTGTAGATTATTTAAGGACAAGAAAATTGCTTTTAAATGCAGGTAAGAGTAAGCTGACTATCCTCATGTATTATGTGATTTGATGCCTTCCCAGAACCCAGCTGTGCTGATGATTTTCTTAGGGTCATAGCAGCTGAAGAGAAGGCTTAATTTTTAAGAGTGAACTGATGGCATCACTGCAGATACCATGAAATATCTAGGATAGCATGCAAAATGGAATTTTTAAAGTAGAGTATTTAACTGCTATTTTACCAGCCTGCTATGGTAGCAGAGGCATTAACAGTCACAAAGGCTAACACTTTCTTTGTCATTCCCATGTTGCTTTGGAATTGGGAATTAATTTTATGTTCCAGTTCTTTGTTACTAGGAGGGGAATATTAGGAGAACAAGTTGAAGCAAGCTTTTCAGAACACAGGGCCTGTAAACAGGTATTGCAACAGGCCTTTACTAATTAACCAATTTTTTTTTTTTTTCCTATGAGCACCTGGAAGAGTCAATCTGAGTCAAGAGTCAGTTTATTGGAACAAAGAAGCTGCTTTCTGAGGCAACTTGTGGCATCTACTGTGTCTGTCATGATGGTGTGGTAAGGACAGACCTGATCACCAGAAGTCTTAAATCCCTTTCTCCAGACTTTGTAGGGTCAACAATCTGAGGCTCTTTTTAGTTGGGATGCTCCCTAGAAACCATATATAAGGAATTTATTGAAATGTAATGGTGAGTATCCCAACTTGCATTTCTCTTCCCATCTTTAAGCCTGGCTGGAAAACACACCTGTGTTTCCAGCTGCTGCTTAGCCTTAAAGTAGCTGCCTGGACCTGGAGATCAAACCAGAACTAACACTGCACTGAGCCAGAAACCCACTGGTGCCTGGAAACGGGCATCTGCCAAAAGCAGTGATACTGGGGCAGGGCTCAGCACTGCATCCTGCTAGCAGGGCAGTTACAGTTCCAAATGTTCAGTTTACAAATGCAACACAACTGCTTAAAGATCCTAGTGAAAATTCTCTCTCAGATACTGCCATCCTTAGAGATTACAGGCAGACACTTTAAAATGTTTTGCCATCAAAATGCCTTCTGACACTTAGATTTTACACTCCTCTATACAACATCTACTGGTAGCACAGAAATGAACATCTGCATGAGGGGTGAGAACACTCACACACAGTGTTCCCATGGTTGGTACCTATTGCTGTGAGCAAGTTTGTGTATACATAGGGTCATTAAAGTGCTTAAGGCTCCTGGGGCTTCCATGAAAGAAACAACAACATGAAAGTCCAAAGCAATGTGTTCTCTTTATAATCTAAATTGGAAAGACATTAGTACAGAGAACTGGACTAAGTGTAGTCCAGGTTGAATAGTGAACTCAATAAATGGGATAATTATACCTAAACTGTATTTCATAATAAACAAGATTCAATAAATTAATCAGGTCTTATCTTCAAATAAAGTTAATCTGAAAGAAAGGGTTTAATAATTGCTAAAGGAAACTGTGGTTATCAGATTAGTTAAAAACCCCCCAAAAAGGGAAAAGAAACAGGGTGCTTTTTATATAGAACAATCTGAGCGTTTCCATACCAGTAAATATGAAGCAGTATACTAAAATTCTCATTAAGCTGCTGGGGTCTATTTGGTTTTTGGTTTGGGGGTTATTTTTAAGGAAATGTTTTAACTCTGCAAACAAGCAGAGGCAAAGCCTGGGTTCACGCAAGTTTTTAATTGCCTGATAATGCTTTGCCAAGCACAAATGCTTCTGAAAAGTTCCTGCTTGTCCCATGCCCTTTACCTGGCTGATCCCTGTGGATAGATCAGAGAGGCATGCTGGTGTGTGTTTTGGCAAGCATTGCTCTGATAAAAAACCATGATTGTATTTCAATTTTGGGTCAATGAGGGAAGACTGTGCCGAGTTCATTTTAGTCTGTGGAGGCAAATGGCTGAGAGGCTGAAGAAACCTTTGTAAACACCACCTATTTATTTCTATCTGCAGCAGGAAGATGTTTAATTGTCATCTGGGGCTGATGCTGGTGTCAATCATTTAATGCTTCAGGATCAAGAAGTCTCAGCTGGAATTGCACTGTGCTTGCTGCACCAAAACATGCCAAGAAACAGACCATCAGAAGATCTGAGGTGCTGTGCCCCAGTCCTGCAGAAACTCTGTGTCTTCCTTATTTTTATGAATCTGGATAAAATTAAACATGGATAAATATTTGCTGGATTGAAATGCAAATGGACAGAGCAGGCAAAAGGATGAGAGAGAGGAAGAATTATCCTCATTTCACAGCTGCCCTGATCTGCTGGCTCTGAGTTTATCTGTGCATAAAGCCAGCATAAATCATTCCTGATCTACATCAGATGTGTCCTGCTGGGCAAGCAGCAGAGCACAGATCAAAGATTAATGATTGCCAAGGCAGAGACCTGGGCTCCTCTGCCAGGAGAAGATGAAGCACCCTCTGGGGGACTCTATCTTTGTCTGACAACAGCAGGAGCCTACACAGAAAGCTTGGACTAGACACCTCGTTTTAGATAGCTGAAGTTAGGTCAGATGAATTTCCCTCCCGAGTTCAGTGACTTGACCAAAATCAAACATGAAGTCTTTTGCATGAATTAGGTCCCCTGCTTGGGAAAATAAGGCAATAAGACCTAAATTGATGGGCAGTATTTGGGAATTTGGGTTGATGGTGTTGGTTTGGGGCTTTTTTAATTGAAAGATGAATTTTATCAGAAATACAACACTGAGTGGAAGGATATGCTCTGCAGGGCATGGGATACAAGGACTGTAGATTTCCCAGCTGCAATGGCAAAGCCTGTGCAGTGGGAGAACACAGATATCATGAGCCAGAATTCATTAACTTTTAACTCTTAGTTTATCTGTCATTATTATTTTCTTCAGTTACCATGCTGCTGAACAGCCTTAGTGTAAATGAGAAAACACCTTCCATTGTAATCTTCTACTTCAGCCTTAGGACAAGTGGGTAAAAAAATATCAGCTGGTTTTGGTAGCATATCCCCACGTTTTGGTGGCACTTCAGAAACGTGAAATTTTGTTCAGTCCCTTGTGACGTTTGGCTGAGCCTGAAGCCAGTGGAAGACCTTAGCTATGCCATTCCTTGGCACCTGTACATGGGAAAAAAAGAGGTGGAGAAAAAAACTGATCCATGACACTGCTGACACTACTGTATGAGCACATCTATCATTCACACCTCCTTCCTTTCACAGTCTGACCAGAGGCAAAACCACACTACACTTCCATTGAATCCTGTAGTTCTCAAATGAAACAACATTTAGATTTAGTGGACACAAGAAATGTCCCAATTTACTATAAATTAGACCCACACAGCACTAGTGTAAATCCAGGCACTTTACCAGATGAATGATGAGGATGTTGCTCACCTTTAGCTCTCCCAAGCCAGTTGTTTCCCACAATCCTGCCATCTTGCAGTTACAGGTAATGTGATGTTTTACACTCAGTGCTGCTATTGCCTCCTTGCCGTACCTTTATAGTCTGAGCATTCAGATAGAGATGAAACCCATTATACTTCACAGCAGTTTGAACACAGGTCCTTGAGTTGATTTATCTCCTTCATCTCTGTGCAGTTGGGTTTTCTTCACTGCTTCACTCACATCTTCCTGATTTTTTAACTAGGGGATGTGACTAGTATCTAAATTGTAACTTTCGATGCTTTCAGACATGGTTAAGGTATAATAAAATCCTCTTGCTCACTGGCTGTGTTCGGATCAAGGTGAGTGAAGCTAAAAATAGTGGTTTTAAAAAATAAGCTTTTTTTTTCTTTAAATTTGCAGTGCTGAGCAAGTTTGTATTTTGCTGAGGCTTTGAAAGCAGTTTTAATTGGGCATTTTGCTTTATGGCTTTTACACTCTTTTTTCTCCAGCACTGAAGATGTCTCCAAATACAGAGAGGCCAGATTCACCCTTGAAGTAGGCTGCAGCTTGGATAATGCCAGAAAACAGCTCTTCACAGCAGCATAAGATTGTTTCATCACTGTCTTCTCCACCATCTCGTTACATACTACCATGTACAGAAGCACACACAGAGAAAGAGCTACCCTGTCCCGAGGTACCAGAATTGTGCTTGGCACCATGGTGCCCCAGAGCCCTCCTTTTTTTTGTGACTTGACAGTCTTCAGTGAGGTGGGCAGCCACTTGCCAAGGTGGACAGGTCACGTTGGGCTGTGTGTTGGCTTTTTTGGGGGCCTCCACAACAGCTGTGTCTCACACTGGTGGACCTGCTATGTGTGGCTGCTGGAGATGTTGGGTTGTCTTTTCTGAAGGTCACAGACTGGATCTGCTCAAGACATCCCTTGCAAAATGTAATGTCAACAGCTGCAGAGAGGGGAAAAAAGAGGAAAAAAAGCCCTCTTGAGTTTACACTTAAACACGGTGCAGTGAAGCCCAGTGTTATTATTAGCCAACAGTGTTTTGGGCCATTATCTGTCTTGACAGCTCCAGGACTCCAGGCAGCCCTTCTAAATGCTGCTGCTGATTTGTTGTAAATGTTAAACAGACACATTGCAATTATTTGTCAGCAATATAATTCTCCCCTTTTGCCCTCTGGTCTTCAGACACATATGGTGATGTGTGGGTTTCATGAGAAACAATACACTCCTGCAGCAGGAAGCAAAGAGCTCCCAAAGCCCATCTTCATGACCGAGTTGTTAGATGAAAAACATATATTAGAGAGAAGCAATTGCCCATCACAGAGCCCTCTGAGCCTGGTGGCAGATGGGACTGCAATCATCTTTTAAAATGGATGCAAGGTGCTCTCTCTGGTCAAGACTGTGCTCTCGTGGCTGGGGTTGCATGGCAGAGAGCTATCAGGCAGAGGGAAGTTTGCATGACTGGTCTTACTGAAGGCAGTAAATAGCAGCTGAAGCTGGTGAATTAGTTGCTTGCTTAAAGTTAAGCATGTGCTTAAATGCCTCTGTGAATTGATTTAGATTCTTGTACACCATTTCAATCTTTAATTTTGGCAAAAGAAACATTAACAGAGAGAAGATACATTTATTACTGAGATTTATATGATGTTTGAGTAACACCTGAGAGCCTTTTCTGTTTCCTCAGTTTATTTTTTGTATGAATAAAGTACATGCAAAAAAACAAGCAGGTTTTTGATTTATAATAATGTGCTAGTCATAAGTCAATACTGTTATCCATAATAAAGAGCTTACCTAGCTCAATTTTTAATGAGGTGCAAAGAGAACCATTCAGAACTGCTAATAGGATAGGCTGAGGGTTTTTAATGTCTCAAAGAATGCAGAAATCAGGAAAATGGTACTGGGATAGGATACTGCAAAAGGTAAAAACAAAACAGAGAAAATTATACTAAGGACAATCTAAGTTTGGTTTTACAAACTTCCACTAAACCAGGGATAAGATGCTATTAAACTGAACCCATGCTAGAAACAAGTGAAAGTCCCCTTTTGGATAGCTCTTGAGCACACAAGGGAAGGATTTATTTGCAAGATTCAGGCTGAGTTTCCAAGCTACAACTTCCACATCTGCCTTCCTGCTGTTGAGAGGCTTGGGGGATATTTCTGGAGATGATTGCAAGAGCCAGTGCGTGCCCTGCAGGTACATGCCATGGAAGAGGAAGCAGCAGCACCCACCTTCCCAGAGCAGCTATGGAGAGAAACAGCCCATTGATCCCATCAGTAAGGTATGGGCTGCTTTGAACTGCTAAACTAATAGGTCATGAAATGGGGAGCAGAGTCTTTCTGCCTCACTGAAAGATCAATGTGGACAGAGACACTGGAAGAATCCTATGGCTTTCCCATATTGCTAAAGTTTCATTTAAATAACAAATAAATTAGGTTTTCTACTTAGCCCTCAGGGTTGACATGATTTTTCTGCCTTTATGTATTTGGTGAATGTCCTGCTGATTTTACTATTTTTGCAGATCTCACTCAGAAAGCCTACAGTTTTCAGTTATTAGGAAGATCTTATTCTGATGGCAATTTCTGAGGGAGAAACCGTCTTTTTACTGACAGAGGAATGCAGGCCAACAAGCAGCTGTGGCTTTCAATGTCTCTGTAGCCACTAACCAATGTCTGAGTAATGACTTGCTATTATTATTCAAGAAACATGTCTACAAACGAACAGAAAGGCAACGAGTGGTTCTTTGGTAACATTTCCCAGTATTGATTTTTTTATTAAATTAATCTTATCGGTTTATAAATTTCATCTGTGTACAATGGCTGCCGGCGGCGAGGGAAGCAAGCAGTCCAGAATCAATGTGATTGATAAAGCAAGCTTCGTTTTATTGCATACACAGTGTTACTTTTATACCCTTTTTCCGAACCTACATGTAGTGAATTCATTGGATAGTAACTACTTGTAGTGATTTCACTGGACGGCAACTACTTGCAGTGATTTTACTGGATAGTAACACACATCTGAGTTCCAGGGTTCTTCCTTGTTTTCTATTATTCTACTTCTCTACCTTGTCCTTGAGTTAGTTTAAGTGAACAGAGAGATTGTTTATACTTGTGTTAGGCTAAAAAAAGAGATTGCTTGTACAGCTGCTATTTGTGTTACACTCTCAAGGCCTCTCGAGGAGATAGCAAGGGCCCATGGCCCTGCTGCTCAAGCCATTCTTCAACAAACGGCCACTGAAATTCACTTTTCTTTCTGTTTAAGTTATGCCATATACTGAAATTTTGTTAAATTTATTTCCCATTCACACACACAAAACATAATTTTAGAAATGAGCTGCTTATGAAAAATGCTCATGCAAGCCTCATGGAGGGAAAAATGAAGGTTTACATCAGGACTTTGAAATTAATGAGTGTCAACACTGTTTCATTTCATTTCTTCTGCCCCTGGCCCACCAGAGGTCACCTCAAGAAACAGTGCGTGAAATCAGGCCAATAGTAGGTTTTAGATGAATTACAAAGAGATCTGGGTCAGGTATTATCTGGTGCTGAGCCATATCCAAATAAAGTCAAATTATCCACTTCAGAGCTGCTCATTGTCTGATCACATTTTTGAGTGGATGATGATGTTTTTTTCACTTGGAACACAGTAACCTCCACTTAGATCCTGGCATTGCCGATGTATATAATGTGTGGTCACACACCCACAACACAGCACTTATTTGAATCAAATTAGCTTCAGAAAACCTATCAATAAAATTAAGCAGATATCTTTCCTGTTCTTCTGCCATGCCAAAATTTGGCTATTTTATGCTCACTAAATCACGTCTAAATCCAGACAAAAGAGGATACAATAGGCCAGACTCTGATCTCATTCCTCATGTCGCCAAATACCACATTCAGGAATAGTTCCTCTGAGATGAGCATGGAAAGAAGTGCTGGCCAACAGATTTTTAAAATTTCTGTCTCTCTTCTTGACACTCTGATTCATTGAAAATACATGAAGTAGTGGAAGCATTCACACACACGAGTACAGCACGTCACAGATGTATATTAATACATTACCTCTTGTCTGTGTTTCAGTTGTTTTGCCTACTTTGAAATGGGTTCACTCACAGGGGAAATTTGTGGGTCAGTTTGTGTGTGTTGTTCCTACACATGTACATACTTAAATGCACACATGTGCTGCAAAAAGGGGATTTTTTAATAGCCTTAAGTCAACTACATTTAGTCATGTGAATAAATCTACTGAAATTATGATCTAACACCTAGAGGTAGGGCTGTATATGGACCATAAGAAGTCTTCCAGACTTGCCTGTCACAAAAACACGTGGAGGAGCTGGTCTTGCACACATGACACATCCCCACTGAAGTCAGTGGTTCCAATGTTCAAATCTGGGAGGTGAACATGCTGCCTTGATTGACTTCAGAGGAACAAAGCTAATTTGTAAACTCTTTGCCAGCAGGAGCTCAGAAAGCAGGATGGACCCTTGATCAAAGATGTGTATTCCCAAAAGAGGCCTGAGACTAGAGCAAGGCATTTAAAATAAGGATGCCAGAACAGGCTTTAAAGACTGAAATACATAAGGACAGAATTTCCTGCCACCTGGGAGTACCTCATTATTCACAAAATGCCAACTCTTTAATTCTTATAAACAACAATGTATCATCCATCCATCATTAATTTAAGAAACTGACTAGGAAGAACAGGTTTTGTTCCAAACGTTGAAGTGATGTGTTGATCTTTTCTTCTCACTTGCAATGCCTGTTTCAGACTGCCCTTCTCCACGTTGACTTTTGGGCATATTCTGAAAGATTAGACCTTGAAAAAGGATTGAACTATATTTATTTTTAAGCTTTGCCCTCCCCCAAAAAAAGGCACCTTGAAATAAGAAGGAATATTTTATATAACTGAAAGGTAAAGGACACTTTACTTTCATGGATTAGCCATGCCCGCCTTTTTAATTCAAGGACAGAAGAAGAATTCTAACTGTACTAGGTCCCTAATAGCAGGGTTTTTACAAACATAATTAGATTTTTCTCTTTTTTGCTCTATCTATCATGCTCTTCTTGTTCTTTAAAAGATTTCTTTGTTTAGAATTGTAATGATTTCTGTTAGAAATTTTATTCATTTCAGCTCCTGTCTTTTATAGTATCCATGGATGTCTTTAAAGGACAGCTCTGCTTTGTGCAGAGCTGGCTGCATGTTAATAGTACATGAAAGGATTTCTGTGTAATGGTTGACTATGGACTTGCTGGCCTTTAGCAGGGGTGATAGAGGGAGTCATTCTTTTAATCACCCCAAGGGTATGCAGATAGTCATCCTTGGCAATTTTTTATCTGATCACATTCACTGTTTATCTGTAGTTTCTGCCAGCCCCTTGCTCTTTCCATCACTGTCTCTAGCAGTCCCTCACAATTCAGCCAGAGCCAAAGCTCCTACCCTCAGTGCATTAGTTACCACCATTGCTCTGTTTGCAGAGTCAGCTGAACGGATGGTGTGTTCATACATCATGAAGCCACCAAGCTACCAGTCTTTGCTGCAAAGGGCAGGAAGCACAGGGGCACAGAAAATATTGGTGCACTGGAGACAGAGAGAGCCACCAGGCATGGGTGCACAGGAGACTTGAGTACCCAGCCTGACCACTGAAGTAGCATCTTCAACAGCCCCAGCTTTTTATCAAAGCAGTGTGAGCCAAGCCCTGAGATCATGTTCCAAGGTCAACCGAAACACAGTGACTCTTTGTATTTTGAAATGGATGCAACCTGCTTTGTGTATTTGCATTACCTAAGTGGAGACTGCAGACTAAAAGCAGTGTTTCAGTGAGGAAAACAGAGAAAGAGACAACCCCTTTTGGGAAAGCGAAAAGGAGACATGCAACATGGCAAACCTCAGACAGATTTTGAGGATCAGCTTGCTGAAAGCATAAAAATAGTAATACAAATTGCCCCAAGCACATAAGGAGCCAGAAGCCTTCCTGGGAGTCTGGAGGAGTGCAATGGAGCCCACAAGGAAGATTAATTATGGAAACCAATGTTCACAGCTCTGGAGTTCAAGCAAGGTACCTCACCAGAGCCTTCCCCTATGGGGAACAAGGCAGAAGAACTACCTCAAACTGAACTGCTGGTAGAAGAGGTCTAGGGATGAATCAGTAAGATGAATAATAACAAATTACCAGGAGCAGATGGGCTCCAAAGGAACTCAGATATGAAATTGCTCAGCTGTTAATGGGGGGATGTACATCTGTGGTTTACACCATCCTCAGCACATAGGAAGTGAAGGTTGCAACTTGTGTGCTGATTTTTTTAAAGGCTCCAGGAAAGTGGAGTCTGGAGAGCTGCAGGCTGGCAGAACTTTAGGGTGCAAAGGACAGAAGATACACTAAAGAATGGAATTAGAAGACAGAGCAATAAAGGTGAAAAAATAGGAAAGAACAAGTCTTGGCAGAGAGAAGCCATGTCACACAAGTATTTTTGTGTTTTTTGAGGAATCAGTGAGTCTGCGTGATCTGGCTGCTACAATATACTAGGATTCTCAAGAGCTTGTTACAAGTTTTCTCTCCAAAGGTTCATAAGAAAATTAAGCTGTCTTGGGTAAGAGAGAGGATCCTTTGGTGATTAGTAAGTGGATAAAAGCTGGGAACAGTGGTTGGTTATGGGAGATAGGTTACCATATGCCACTGGATAGGGACCTGTGCTTGGGGCTGTGTTATTCAGGGTGTTCACAAATGATATGCCAAAAGCTGAGGTAATACCCTTTCCTGATGACACAAGTTTGTTCAGGGCAGGGAAAGCTAAAATGAGTGTAAAGACCTGCAGAAACTTCTCATGGTACCGAAGGATGGGTGGTAAAACAGAAGATGAAATTCACATGTTAAGAAATGCAGAATAATGACCATTGGGAAAAACCACAGTAATTAAAACCTACACAGTGATGAACTGTAGATTAGCTATTAGCATTCAGGAAAGAGATTTTGGACTCGCTTTGAACAGTACTATGAGAACATTAGCTCAAGGCTCAGTGGGAATGAGTCAGAAGGTGCAGAGAATTTTAGAAATTATTAGGGAAGAAATAGAGAACATACCAGGAAATGTAATTAACCACTGTTCAGTCTGCTTGAAGTCTATGTATAGCTTTGGTTCCCCTGAGATGTAGAAGTACATGAAAAAGCACACAGAAAGGCAATGGAAATTGCAAAACAGCTTCCTTATTGAGAAGCTGAACATGGAATCATTCTCATTCATTCTCACTATAGGAGAAGCTGTAGGCCTCAAATAAAAGAGGCCACACATTTTTAAAAAAAAATTGAAGGAATTTTTTTCCTGCACAAGATATCTTTAAATGGCAGGACTGATTGCTGCAGGATATTGCAGATACCATATTCATTCCTGGTAAAAATTAGTAGACAAATTAATGCAGGGGAAATATACCATGGTCTTTCTGTGTTAGGGGCTGATAAATGCATGGATGGGCACAGCCGCAGTAGGCTGGGAAGATGGAGTAGGAAAGGGATCAGTTTTCCTTTAATCTGTTCTCAAGCCTTTTCCTTGAACACCTGGGGTCAGCAAATGTCAGAGACAGGACTCAGAGCAGCGGGGAACTTAATCCTGTCCTGACTGCAGCTAATCTTCTGCTCCTATGTATAGAGAAAATGCATTTATTTAGAAGAAAGAAGCTAAGCTTTACATTACAGGAACTAATCTTCTAGGTGGAATCCAACATGCAGCAAACAGATGGATTTTCTGTCTCTTCCTCTGGGTACTGCCTTTTCTGATTGTATTCTTGTCTTCTTATCACCCTTTTTTTATTTGACCGTCTGCTGCCTACTGTACCATGTGATTGCTCTCCTTAATTACACATGGACAATGTGAAGTGCCCCACCAAGTGATCATATTTAATTTATTTCTAATTATATTGCTTTTAAAAATGAACCTCGCACACTGCGTGTAATTCTTCTGTTGTTGTTACTGATTTTGGTGTAACGCTGTGGGATGCCCAGGGCAATAGCCAAGGAAGTGCGAGTGTTTTTGAACAGAAAATCTGAAGTGAGTCATGGGCTTGTGCTATGATTTTGTTATTCCGAATAACCTGTTTGAAGGCCACCCTGTCCCGCTTTTGCTATTTCCTTTCATTTCTCTACTTCTGGCTGAGTGACACACACAGCGTTATACACTTGGAGAGGATGCTGTGCAGTTGTTTCTCATCACACTTCCTTGCAGATCACTTGTACCACAAGCCCTTAAAACCTGGGAGCACTTCTCCCCTGAACCCCAACCACTCTCTAAAAGGTCTTTCTTTAAGGCTTAATCTCCTCTGGCCTTTGCAAACTAGAACCTCTGACACTTCATTCTCATCCACAGCAGAAAGTTTCACATGTTCTGTGTTTAGGGCCAGATTTCAGTTGGCAGGTGTTCTTTCCATATGGCATTTTTTTCTATACCAGGATCACATAAAGCTTTAGAAATTAAATCTCATAACTCCCTTAGAGGGATTTCATTGTAGTTCTACTTTATGGAAGGGAAATAATGGCAGTTGGAGGTGAGAGAGTCTGAAAGGCAGCCAGCTCCCCTGAGTAGGTAGCCTCCCTGAAGACATCTCAAAACCTGCCCCTCACTCATTGGCATTGGCTGGTGCAACTCAGAGGTGATGCACCAGGAGGTTATTGGTATTTGATGCTCAGGGAGTAGAGCTTGCTTGAGGCCATTAACAGCCAGTTTGGGAGTCAGGCTGAGCTGTCTCCAGCATAGCTATTATACAGTTGTAAGGCAGAGCCTAGAAACCAGCTTTCCTTTCTCTGAGTTTCTAGAACATGCTTCCTCTCCTTGGGGATCTGTGTGTTGCATGATGCACTGATTTAGTTGTAGGAATTAATATTGGCAGACTGTGTCATTCCATTAATCAGGTAGGTCAAACGCAGAGACCTAACACAATAATACAACAATGTCCCTGTTGTACACACAAGAGCACACACACACACGTGCACTAAAAGGATGAATTGCTGAGTGATTCTGTTTTAATCTGAATTAATGTTTTCATTCAAGCTGTGGCTCTGCTCATGTGAGGAACACTGGTGCATTTCTAATTTCCTTTTCACACTAATAGCACTAATCTGCTGGCAAATGCCAGAACTACTGAAAAGAGGACAAAGGAAAGGGCTTGTGGAGGAGGTGGGAAAACCCATATATTCTGTCAAACACAGTTAGACTGTCACTCGAGGGGTGGGTGAAAGCAGATGGCTGATCTGTGTGATGAGAAAGTGAGCCCTAATGGGGGTAGGAGGGAGCACCAGGCAGAGGGTATGTGGAACCTGCTGCTGCCTATTGCATGACCTTGTGTCCCTGTTACCTTGTGCCCCTCATCCCTCCCAACCTTTATTTGTTTTGCTGATCTTAGATGTGTATTTACAGCCCCTTGCCCATCAGAATCCCCTCTCCAGGTTTTAAGGTGATGCTGGAAGAAATATATCAAGTGGCTATAGCTTGTTTAAAATACTGTACTGTCCTTTGGTATTTTCATTGTTTTCACTACCTCATTCACAAGTTTTTCCCTATTGCTTTGTTATTGCTTCTTGCAAGAGGAGACAACTTTTGCATTGGTCAGCTACTGCATGGAAACTAAGATCATGGACCAAACTGGTGTACATGTTCAGTTTAAATCACTAGAATGACTTTTTAGTCTTTCTATTATCTTAAGAAATATTAATTATAATTAAGTAATTAATTAAGGATGTGTCTGAACTAAGAATAAATGTAAAGAGAAGAGCTGGGAAAAATTACAATTTCATTTCATGAAAAACATTGCCCAAACAACAAGGATGAGATCCTGTTCAACTCCCTGCCCCAGTCACTAAGGGAATCATTCACCTGGGAAGAGGATGGCCTGATTTTACCTCAGTCCTGTGAAGGATGCAAATCCAGCTCTACCAAATTCTAAGCTAATGTCTGAATCTCCACATTTGATGTTATTTCTAAGCGAGTGTCTCCCCTAGGTGTGGTAAGAAATTCCAGAATGGGTGTGAGTAATGCTCTAAAGGGAAGTATGATAAAATCCAGTTGATCTCCAGGAACACTTTTGGTTTGGTGATTCAGCACACTCTGAAAGGCTCAGTTCATCAGAGACATCACTGATTTGCTCCACATGAACTTTCTTTCAAAAAGAAATCTTCTGACTTCTACACTGAGCAGATTTAATCTTGTTATCTGCAGGAGAAAATCAATGCTGTACCTTCAGCCCTGATGCCTGGCTGTCTTCAGAGTAACTGTGGTATAAACTATTCCAATGAATATTTATGGAGAATGCTTTGCACTTTTTACTCACTTATAATCTCTGAGTGATGATCTAACAGGACTGGTGTAACTGCTCTTCCATATGTCCTAGTGATAGACATTAATAAGTGTAATAATGCATGAGCAAAGCCTGAGCTGGTAATGTAAAGTCTTTTAACTACAATTTCTGCTACCTTGACTCTGTTTCACAACTCTGTGATCCTGCAAGAAAAGACAATCCCATCCTTCAGAAAAACAGTTAAAAGGGAATGATGTAATAAATAGCTTTTACTAATATCAGAACTCACCAGGTCTTCATTTAATGATACAGACAGAGAATGTCAAAGTCCATTCACAAACACATGGAACAGCAATTTTCCTTGCCTTATTGATCTGAGAGAGATGAGACCCTGAATAGCAAGATAGTTTTGAGAAAGATCTATGCTTGGAAATGTCTTCAAAAATAAATGTTCATGGAGTATTGATGAGACGTGTTTTTACTTCATTAGTATGGGTGACCCAGAGAGAATGCTTTCCTTGTTTTGTGCCTCAGAACAACAAAACTTGCCTTCCGTAGTGCAAATGATGTTAACCATTGGGCTATTTGTCTTCTGGCACCAGAAATAGGCTGTGCAGTAACATGATGTCTCTCCATGCAGCTCTGGGGAATGACTTCCTAAAGGAGCTGTGTGTAAGAAAGCCCAAAGTTTTGTTTGATACTGATGCTGCTCTTTCATCCTGCATCATTAGTCTGTCCTAGATTCCTCTTACTGGAACAGGGTCATTTTTCATCTAGCCAAGCAGTACTTTCTCAGCATTTAGCAAGGGGAAACAGAAAAAAAGACTGGGGTATTTGTCAGGAACAAATCAGTGAATGGTGGGGGAAAGAAGATGAATACTCTTTTCTGAGTCTCCTGAGATGCCCTTAGGACTGTGAATCTGAAGCTCACGACAGCAGACTTACATTCATGTTTGAGAAGGTTTGAGATGGAGTATTATGGGCCTTTTCCTTTCCTGAGCAAGAAGCTGGCATGGATCAAACCTGGCCACGTGCATTGCAATGTCCACCAGAAAATTAACCCCTCCCCATTGCAGAAATCAGCTGAAACAAACATTTATTAATTTTGTGACTCTGTAAATGAACAATGGCACAAGACAGCACATAAATGCCCATTACAAAACCAAACTGGTTGCCCTCATTCAGTCTTTCCTGTGCCAGCAGATGGTAACATTCAACAACATTCAACATTCAAGACATCTTCTGTGGATGCAGATTGTTATACGCTGAGAAACAATCATTCCCAAGAACATGTTCATGCCATGCAGCCTTGATCAGCAAGATTACTTATGACTTACAGCAATTCCCCACTCTCCTGCAAAGCAACATCAAATCCTTCATGAACAAAAACCACCACCAAACTATAAGAAAGTCTTGGACTATGGGGACAGAGCAACAGCCAGATCTGGGGGAGCTCCACTGGCTGTTCATCTTCAACATATCGGCCACCAGCAAGAAACCTGCTTTGCCTCTAAAAATTGGGATTTATGGGGATGAAAACTAAAGGTCCATTTTCCCAGACATACCCTACTTGCACAGATGAGCACAACCTATTCCCCAGTGGAATATGCATGTTGGGGTATGATACAGCAATTCTAGCTTTTTTTCTACCAGCTGATTTGTTCTTTCCATCCCAGTGACTGTTTTCATTTATGGAAGGGGAAAATACAGGACTGTGAAATGACACCAGGCTGAATGAGATGCTAACTGCATGCTTGTTATCCTGTCTGGAACATATCAGAGGTCAGACTATGGGACAAATCTCTTGTTGCTTTGTGATCGTTTATGTGTTACACTCAAGGGAGGGAGAAGCAACATCATTCAGTGCCCAGGTGAAGTAAGTGTTGTACTAGTGATGATTGAGGAGGCTCAGCCCTGCTTCCACTGCTGGGTCACATTTCTCAACCTTTTCAGTGCTTCTTAAAACACATGGTGGAACAATCTATTATGTTAGATTATGTGCAGGATAGCCCTCATCCAGCAACCTATCCTCTGATAGCTGTGCCTGATGCTCCAGCTCAGGCTCAGAGTCACTGCTGCTTGGACCACTACTGATGTCTGTGAT
This sequence comes from Apus apus, assembly GCF_020740795.1. Taxonomy (NCBI): domain Eukaryota; kingdom Metazoa; phylum Chordata; class Aves; order Apodiformes; family Apodidae; genus Apus; species Apus apus. The sequence goes on along the minus strand of NC_067294.1, from coordinate 9,638,654 downwards.
GTGTGGTGGTGGGAAGCACTGTGGCAGGGATGGGGGATTTGGAAGGACAGAATAGAAGAGGAGGGGCAGGAGGAAAGGTGGGGTGAACATGATAAACAACCACCAACACCAGAATACTTGGGGAAAGCAAATTACACAGAGCCAGAGCTTTTTTGTGGTTTAACGCTGTAGCTATATACCCATATAGTTAGGCCATACACACACATGTACATGAACATATGTTTAATATAGCTAGGTCTTCTGCTTTTAGGGTTGAGAGCTGAAAATCACTTGTGTAAAGACAAGTATCCATAGAAGTTGTATAAAGAAACTGCCTCTTCTAAAGAGAAGAGAGCTGAAGCTGCTGTTCCCTGTGGGAATAATTTCTCACTTTTATATCTGGTGACCTTTAGTTGTAGTGGTGCTGGCTGCTTTGAAGAGGAAGCCCTAAAAGCTTGCTATCAACAGGCTGCAGTTACAGAGCCGTGTGTACAGATGCCAGGAGGCATATTGCTTTCCCATCGATCATAGTCTTGGGTATCAGCACTGACAGATTCTCAAAAGAATATTTAACATGTGTGTCCTGGGCTTTTTTGACATCTGTCTAGAATGTCATCTCAGACAAAGCCACTATGGAATATTTGCCATGTAATATTTATCTGCTTTGTGCAGTCTCAAAAATGGGTTGCAGCATGACAATGAATCTTTACAGCTTGGGAGAGGAAGTTGTGTAGGAACAGCTGTGTAAGTTCTGTAAGAATAATCAGAGCACTCATTAGCTCAGAGGAACAAAACATTACCTACATACCACAGAGTATGATAACATATTCCCATTCGACTTCAGACTCTCGGGCATCCAGGAGCACAAATAGTAGTGAGCTGAGACAGAGGGATTCCGTTCACTTGAGATCAAGAAGAATAAGAATCAAGGTTTCTGTCTTGATCAAGGTCAAATACATTCTAACTGGGGCTCTGCATAGTCTCCTGGAAACTCATGGCCTAGTGAAAAAACATATAGAGTAAACTAGACATTGCAGTTTAGAGGGGTGAGAGGGAGGAGCAACACAGGCCTGAAATGCATTTCTCTTAATACTCTTGTGTTTTACCTATAATTACATGTTGTGCAGACAGCACCACAGACCAGCTAAGATAGTAGAGTCTCTTGTGTTTCATGGTGACAACAAAAACCTCTACAAAAACCACATCTCTCTTTTCCAGCTAGGTGTATGTAATGCTCTGCATTATTTATGAACTTCCCCACAACATACAGTAGAGCAAGTTCTCTTTAGGAGTTCATTGTTCAAAGGGGATGGCAACTTCCTTTGCTTTCCCATATCCTTTGTCTGAAGCACCAGAAAGGCCCCTAAAATGCAGGTTGCTTAAGCAGTGAGAGCCAAAAGGCTATTGCTGTTGATGGAGAAACAGTTTGTAGGAAATAGGACACAAAGTTCAGCACGGTAAAAGATTCCACTCAATTTCCAAAAATACACAGTGTGATTCAAAACAGCTTTATGGCTCACCCAACAGCTCCTGGGGCCAAAGCCACTGACAGCACAAGCCTTGGGGTGGGGTGCAGTCGATGTGGAGGGAAACTGTCCATCCAGCAAGTGCTGTGGCTGGATGTGATAGCCCCTCTGCCTGGCACCCGTGGCCCGTGGTGTGCATGTGTGTCTTGTGTCCAAACCACTTGCAAGACACTTTTGAAATGTAGCTTGATCTCATGGTGCAGACAGGACTGCCAAAAAGGAAGAGCTGTTTTCTCTGTAGAAATAGCCTTCTCCTCTGTTCGAACTATCAAGGGATGCCGAAGATTTCTGCAAATTGTGTCTGTCTGTCCTGGAGTAGCTTTTTCTGTCACTGACAAGCAGCCAAATGTGGCAAAACCCCTCTGTCATCGATGAGCAGCAATGCTCCCATAGCTGTTTCACAGAAGAGTGATGAATACTGTGTCCAAATGAAACCACTGGGGGAAATTAAACTGCTTGTAATGACCTAGATTGGAATTTGGCTGCGGCACTGGGACTAATGACTTGTTCTCCTGTGGAAAGTGGCAGGGAAGCTTGTCAGAAACGATCCAGTCGCAGCTGCCCAGCAAAAGCAGTTCCCGCCTGGTGCCTCTCAGCCCCATCCCATGACACTGCTTACAGCAGACCTGGGTTTTGGCTTGATGAGGAGAGCAAGGAAGTTTAGGCAGATGGATAAGCATAAGGCATGAATTTAGAGGCTGCAACGGAATATGCAAGCTTTTGTTTGCTGTCGCATGTACAGTGCATTATGTTTCACATGAGAGCCTAATAGCTTTTAAATTAGGTGCTTTAGGATATGGTGAGATGATCACAGGTGAAGGAGTTAGTGTGTTTTAAGAGATACTACTCATTACTACAGATTTCCGTTCCTCAGATGAGACATGGTAATTGACTGGAGGTGTGCTCCTAGTCCAATGCAAGGGGAAATTTGATTATTTTCAGAGTGCTGGTCACCAGCTTCTTCGTAAGGACTCAGAAAATAATTCTAACACTCAATTTACAGAAATGCATAGGGTGTAGTTTGACCCTTTTGTAGGTCATGCAATTTAGGTATTAAATCTTATTTAAAGAGAGTGGTAGAAACTGTTACAGAACTGCAAGCATAGAGATGTGATCAGCTATACCACTGAATATGAGCTACTATTAAGGGATGCAGTGAGTGCACAGTTTATATTATGTAAGGCCTGAGACTCAGCATGATCCACTAAGTTGCAGCATCATTACAGAACTATGAATCTGATCACCTGAAGCTATTTCCAGGAGCTTTGGTACACGTGTATTGCTCCTGTGCCTAGACTAACACAGCCACAGATGCCATCATGCATTAGATCCCAGGACATACAGAAAGATCTAACCAATTTGCAATAAAACCTGTGAGAAAGGAACAGCAAAGAAAGTATACACTGGCTCTGGGCTGCACATAGGCACTGTTCTCTCAAGCTAAGCAGACGGCTTCCAGACTAGCTTGCTGCTGAAGCTGTGTGAAACCTCTTTAAATGCAGCTGAGAATGATTTTCTTACATTCTTCCTCTTGAATGACTCTGTAGCTATACAAGATATCACACATTTTGGGCTGAAGTGATTAATTTTCATCGGGTGAATAGCACTGATCTGTGCTATAGCTGACTGCTACGTTTTTAGCTTGCACCACTAACTTCCATTAATATTCAGGCATATTGAATTCAAATGTGTTGTTTCCTCCCAAATGCTTGTTGAAGATGGATTTGACTGGAACACTTGCACAAAACAAGCACTACAGAAAATGCAAAGAGACACTATTTTTATTCTGGTCAGAACTGAACAGAAAAGGATTCTCTGCAATTACCAGCGAGAAACCCCTGATAGGCAGATGTGATGGAAATCAGGGTTGTATATGTGTGTTGAGTGAAGATGCTGTGAATTCACAGCCTTGGGGCTGGGTCTAAAAACCCCTCCAATCAAAATATACAAAGAATTTCTGAATGCTGCACAGCATTTTCCATGTTTAAAGCATGGGCTGGAACACAGGCAGCTGGATGGCTGGAAGCGGGGGAAATTACATTTATTTCCTCCTGACAGATCACTCCATTCTCTGAGGGTTATCTGCTGCACTAAGCAAATATTTAAATAAGGTGGCCCAGAGAACATTACAGAAGGATTTACTACAATGCAGATCTCATCAGCGATTCATAGATTTTAGGGTCTGAAGATCATGTAGTGATTGCTATAATTATCACTAATTCATGTTTATTATCACAATAGTGTCTGGGGCCGTCCACACTGAGGAACCCCTTGAAGAGGCTGGCTGTGGCCTCAAGTTAGCTGGTGGGATGAGGTGGGTGAGGGATGCACAGAGGGCTGATACCTGCCTGTGCCACACCAAGCCATCACGCCCTGCACCAGGCTAATAACAGGGAAGCTACAGCTCCCTGTAGCACCATCCACTGAGACAAAGCTGCCCTTGGGATCTGGGCGCAGATTAGGAGCTTGTCCTTGTCCCCAGGCAGCATTTACCCTTAAAATGCTTGTTTTTCTGATTTTTTGTATGAGACAGCCCACAGGTTCCTGTTTTGTTCACATCTTCTCCATGTAGAGAGGAAGCAAATAAAGCTGGTACCAGCAGTGACACCCTCCCGTTTCCCTCTGTCCAACGTGGGTTTGCTTCCTTGAAAAGCTCATTTGATCTCCCAGGCTTGTCTCCAGGTGATGTCTGCCTTTCTGAGGGACCGCCTTGCTAATTCTCCATGCAGAGAGTGGGCTGAAACAGACATCACTGTTCGATTTTTCACCTTTCCCCAGAAATAAAAAAAAAACGGTTATTGAGAAGGAGATAATTGGACTCGCATGTGTATCGCGATTGCCCTCTAGTGTCGAGCCGCACCTCTGGATGGGGTTCTCTGCTCAGACAGGATGTAGAACTGCAGAGAAAATTCAATTCGCATTTAGGGTTTTATTTTGTTAATTAAAGTGCTTATTGATGACTGGAGGGAAGCTGCCGGCTAGCCAGGAAGCAATATCCTGAGTCAAATAGCAGAAAAGCAGTTTGAGAGAGGGATTTCATCAGCAGCCGATGGGAAATTGAACTCTGTAATGCAGATTACCCCATCAAATTGTCCAAGGCAGTTTGTTAAGATTGTAAGGGAGCTGCCAGTTATTTGCAGCATTATACATACTGCATCCTGGAGAATTCAAAGATCCTTAATGTGTTAGACCATTCAATATCAATTCGCTATCTTATAGAAATACACAGGCCACAGTTTTTACCAGACTGTGTTAATTTAAATATCTTTCCCTCCAAAACTCACAGCTCTCCATCTACAGTGTCGTTTACAATTCGTTGTTTAACACTCCATAGCAAAATTAACTTTCTTCTGTTACACATGCTGGAAGCAGAAAAGTGTCTTTAAAACGATCCTGGTGTCTAGATTGTAATTATTAAGCTCCAGAGTTAAAATTAATCTCATTGAAACCTTTTTTCCTCTAGCCCTGGCACCTAACCAGGATTCCCGGGTCTATGTGAAGGGCATTCATTTTAACATGTTAATTTTAATAGGCTAACTGCAACCTGCTTGTCATCCCTAGAAGACTATCCCCCTTAAATGTGGTCTTCAAGGAATTTTCATGAAGATGTTTTTATTTTAATCATATTTCTATAAAATTAATCATGCTCAGTATTCCTGGGTCTTTACAAAAGCAAATTGTGAGATTTTTTAAAGGCAAATATGACAGAACCATGAAGATCAGGGTTAAGAGAGCTCTGTTTTAGTAAGAACATGCAGTGCATGGCACCTTCCTATTTTAGATAACCTGATCAAATAAGACTTGCTAAAATTAGTGAACAAATCAAGTGCCAAGTACCTCCTGTCTTTCTTTTTTATTTATTTAATTATATTCATATATCTCTGTTTTCTGTAAGCTTTTGTGTCAAGGGAGAGTGGTTTTCCAGGACATGCTGTACTTTCTAAAAAATCATTATTCTTATCTGCTGGCTTGTGAAAAAGAAGGATAAATATATGTGTATTTCAGAAATAATCTACCTGGTTTCTTAAAAAAAATCCCTAAAACCTCAGGAAATGTCTTTTGTGTGTGCCATGCAGCAAATGGACAATCTGTGCATTGCACACCCTAAAATGCCCACATATATTTAACAACAGTGGCCTCTGGTGGAGTTTTGGCTAAGTAGAGTACTAATAAACTATTCTGGGTTGAAGACATCTGGGTTTGATGATAGCTCTGCGGTTATGGATTGGAGCTCAGGAACATACCCCTAAAGCATTTCTGCTTCCAAGTAGGTCAGATATTGGCCTTTCATTATTACTGACCCAATTTTACCATTGTAGGAATTTAACTCTCTCAGATTTCTGCATCTCTGTTACATTTAGTAAAAATTCAAAAGTTACTGGGAGATAGAAGGGGAGTAGCAAACTGCTAGAGAGAAGGATAGAGAGAAGAGCATTTGCTTTTTATCCCATTAAAAATCTTCTAGGATTCGTGAACCACCCCAGCTACTTTCTTAAGCTTTGGTTCAGCAACCTGTTCTCATTTAACAAGCATGTAAGCATATGCTTACCCTTAAGTAACAGTTTACATCCCATCTGGCTCAAGTCAACTGCTCGTGTATGTGCTTTTCAAAGGGCAACCCATGCATCTGCTAAAATTCTTTGCCAAATTGCAGCCTCCGTTTCTTGTTTGGATACCCAGACTGATTTCTGTGACTTAGATCCATGCCTTGCAAGGCTTAGTCCAGGACTTAAACCATTAGGTCATATAGCTTATAACACTCACCCACACCCTTCTACATTTTAAAACACATTATGATAGTAGCAGAGCTTCGTTTGATCTTATCACTGCAATATAGTTGTAAGTAGCTGATCAAAGTGAAATGTATTCTGTTTAATTAGCTTCCCAGTGACCTGAGAATGCTGCCATGAGAAATCACTGTGCGTCACTAAGGTCTTATGTATTTGCAAAAGGACACATACACCTCCCAGCATTAAGGGCACCACCCGCATTCGCCCTCTAGTCTGGCAGATATCTGGGACATTAAATACATTTCATGATATGCCATTCTTTACTCAGCCAGCACTTAATGACTGGAGCTTCAGGCCAAATACAGAATCCTAAAATGAGGCCATCAACATCACCCAATTACTGCTGTTATTAAAAATGCCAAGTGTAATCATAATAATAATTAGACACTTATTATGCAGTGCTGCCTAAGGAGTATACTCTATGTGTGTAAGATGTCATGCAAGTCCTATTAGTAGAGCTGGGCAATCTCACCACCTTCACATTACTGCATGAGATAGAATTGCATTTGAATGTGAACTGCCTGTGTAAATCCAGTTTTCTCAGTCTTTCACCTTCTGATGGTTTATTGTTGAGTTTTCTAAGTTTATGTCCTGCCACTAACACCTTCCTAGAGACTCTGAGCATCCACAGGAATATCTTCCTTTGATCTGTTATTTATTATCAAACAATTATCCAGACAGACAAGTTACACCCACAGTCAGTCGGTGCCTCACATGCCAGAAGAGCAGTGGTCCAGAAGAGAAGGAACACACTCAGTGCCAGATGATTTTTATTGACTTCAGGCAAATATTTCCCCCTCCTTGAACTTCTGTTGCCTCATCTGTAAAATGGGCTTAAACCCACAGTCTTCTTCAAGAAAATGCTTGAGTAAAAGTCCTACAGAAATGTACTAATCATAAATGTACTAGTCATAAGAGTGCTAATTATGTTGAAGATTACCACGTCCACAGTTGATCTATTCCCAAGTTGCCATTTGAAATCCAGGCTTCCAGTTCCTTCCAAATGTACAGAAAGAAAGCTGATACGGCTCCTTTGTCCCAATCTCCTGAATTGCGCTCTCTGGTTTTGCAACATTCTAGCAAAATCACAGCTTTTGAAAGAGATTAGGTGGTGTAACTTGGCTCCAGTGATCACTCAATGCTGGCATCTGGTTTATTGCTTTATGTATTGTGGAATTAAGAAAGATTATCTTCTAATTATTCCCTGTAGTCTGCAAGACAGATGGAAAAAAAGAAATTTGTGTTTTATCAACACACTGCCATTATGTGCTCTAACTTCAATCTCTATTCTGGTCATTGTGCCAGAGTGACAGAAGTATGGGAATCATCTGCAGATGAGATATGGATCTGTAAAACAAGGGTAGATACAAGGCTCACATAGATCATGCCTGAATGACTGGTCAAAGCATAGTTAGATCTTCAACGACCCTTTCATTAGCTTTCTTTATCCAGTATGGGTCTAATGGTCAGGGAAGAAAAAACCCTTGGGTCCAGTGAGATCCTGCAGTCAATCTCACCAAACAGTGACCATCAGCAGAAGTTCTCTCAGAGTAGTTTAGAGACTACATCTGAGATAACACCTCTGGAGTCAGGACTGCTGTACTTGCCCATGTATTATCAGGGCAGACTAAAGCTACCTCTTCCTTGGAGCATTCCTTGCTCTTTTCTCTGTCTCATCCTTGTGTGTGCCAGAACTATATATTGCCTATGGAGCATGGCTTAAGGTGACACCACAAGGGTCTTTTGGGCCCACAGAAGCCACAGAAGCAGAGGTGGCCTTTGGAAAAAGCACTGACCTCTGGTTAGAATCCTGCTGACCTGGAGGAGAAAGAAAGGGAGCATGAAGCCACTGTGAGGCCCATATACTGTCCCCATGGATAATGCTGATATGCTATGGGCCAGCCTATGGGTGAACCATGGGCTCAGTGAGTCCATAAGACACATACAGTAAGTGCTCTGAGTCCCTTATCATGAGGTGTGTGGAAGCCTTCAAAGCAAAGGTGGGTTGTCATGATAAATGACTTCTTCCAGGAGTGTAAAGAGCAAAACAGGTCCCTCTTTCTTCCCTTCCCTCACACCTTCCTGGCTCTGTGCCCATGGGCTCCTGCCCAGTGCTGGAGCACTGCCTGCCTGTGATAGCCACACTCTTTAATGTGTCACACTTTCCCTACCTGCACCTATTGTATGCAAACCACCAGTGCCACCACAGCTTAGTTCAATGGGAATCAACCTCACTATTTATTTTTAGGGTTTGTTTTCTCTCCCAGCCACCTGCCCTGCCTGATTTTCCTTGGATGTTATCAGCTTGGAAAGTGAATTTAGGCCTATCCTTTGATTTTCTGCCCAGCTTCCCATCTGCACAGTCATGATCTCTTTGATTTTCTGGATGGGGAAATGCTCCACATGGATTTGTGATGGAGGTATCTTCCTTTGCCTAATTGGCTGTTCCAAAATAGCTCCTACTCTGCGGTGGCTAAACAAAATGGAACACTGCTGGTGGGACCAGGGTTGAAAAGCAAGAAGGACAACATATATGTTGATAGGGCCCAGACAAAAGTAACAGTGAGAAAAACATAGTAGGGGGGGAAAAAAAAAAAAAAAGCCAAGAAGAGAGAGGACACAAAGATTCATCTGGGAAAAATGCTGAGTTTATAATCAAAACATTTCACCTCAGTGCAAACTTGCTCCTAATACTACTTTTGCTGTCCTTCCCTGACCCTTTTTGCCCCAAAAAAGAAGTGAAGGGCTGGCCATGGGGGCCTCCTGCTTTTTCTTTTCAGACAGAGGGTGCCAGCTCAGGGCCCATCCTCCCCGGGTACATCCCCAAAGGGAGGGCAGCTTGACTGAAGGTGCTAATCCCCAAAGTAATGATGCATCCTGTGAGTTTCTTGACATCAAACACTGGGAGGGGAGGGGGTAATTAGTTCCCCAGTGAGTGCAGCAAGCTGTCAGCAGTAATGCTAGTTCTGAGCATGCGGCTTTTATTGGGTCATGAGGGAATGACGTGGGGCTGGTAGAGAAGTCCTGCTCAGCAGGAACAAGAGAAATGAGCCAAATTAGATCCTGTAATGAAATATTGATGAAATGGCACTAAGTTTGGGGAAGGCTTCCAGGCCTGAGTGGAGCTGCAGTGGGAATGGTGGGGCTCATGGAAGGCACCACCACTTGGATCCTCTTTCCTATAAATCCACACCTATCCTTATCTCTAGAGATATTTCTGAGTATCCAGGCACACATTTGTGCTTGCCCTTTACTTTTAGAATGGCCTGAAAGAAGGCTCCCAGGGACATTGCAGCTGTGGAATGAGCTAGGATTTGATATCACATCCCATGGCACATACCATATGCAGTAAAAGTCATGTTCACATAGAATTTGAAAGTAATACTGTCAGAAAACTTCTTTACTCATATGAGGAGTCAGCTTACTGGGGTTCCTTTTCCTTCCTAATTATGGGAGCTTCACAGAGGGTGGGCAGTTCTCTTAGAGCTAAGCATGGAGTCAGGATGGAGGAGGGACCCAGCGTGATGAGGACAAACAAAGATCAAGAACAGGAGCCAAAGACTTTGCCAGTCAAACAGGGAAGAGAACAAGGAGGTCAGAATGCTGGGTGCTAAGCAAGGAGAAGGCAAGACTCTAGCAAGACCAAGGTACGGCCCTGGGACTCAGGAGTCAGCAGAGATCCAGCCAAGGGTGACACTGAGCTACAGCAGCACTCGGTGGGAGCTCCTACACAACAGACATTAACCCAGCTCAGAGGCCAGCATGACTCTGGGCAGGTTGATCAAGCTCGTAGCTCCAAGGGGCCTGCAGGACTGACTAATGCAGAGGCTGGAGGTGGCCAGGTAACCACCTGCTGATCCAGATACAAACTTCACACACAGGCCCAGTGCCATGAAAAATAAACCATGGCATTAACCAGTGCTGAGGGATCTCAGCACTGCGTCAACTGCTTTTTTAATATTATCCCCTTGGCTAGAACATTGAGCAATGGTTTTCTAGGCCAAGCAAAGGAAAGCACATTGAGATGACGTGGTCTAGTGACAAAGCAAGATAGAGATGAAAACCCTTTAATAGCTGAATGCCCTGTCCATTAGAGACTTCTGACCACTGGACAATGTGGGTTCCTTTAGAGGAAACCTGCACAAGGACTATGGGCAAAAAAAACCCCTGTTTCTAAAAGACGTTGGACCTATTGCAAAGTTGCTGAGAGGTAAACATACTATAAAAATGGAAGTATCTCAGAGCATGTGATTAAGGGAAATTACTTCATTTATCCAAACAAACATTAGGAGGCAGCTTGACTAAGGTCTATAAGAATCTGTTTCTGAGTCTGGAGAGATCCCTTGGTAGAGCCAAGAGTGATGTCCCCAGCGATAAGTCCTTTGCAAAAGTCTGGCAGCAGTTTAATGAGGAGATCACACAGGTTTGCCAGGTCTTTGCATTCTGTGGGCTGATGAAGCCAGCCTGCTGACAGCCAGAAGGGCAGCGTGGTTTGCAGGAGAGCAGCAAGGTGTATCGGCAGGGTGAGCTGCGGTGCAGAATGATTAGCTCAGAAGGCCACAGCAAAAGGAAATTCTGTGCACAAGCAGAGGTAGGAGGTGGTGGGAGTGGGGTGAAGGAGGAAGAGAGAGGACCATTGGGGCACATCAGGGGAATAGCGGCATGTGAGATTTGAGATCCTTTCAAAGAACTATAGGTGATACTTTCCAGAGCAAAACCACCTTTTCTAAATGAGAAGCAAGAACGTATTCTCTCACCAAACACCATCTTTAATTTATTGTATATGAACTCAGTCTGGGGAGGGAGAGGCAGTTGTTTAAGATGAAAGCTAGTCACTGAACAAAATGAAACATTATTATAGTAAATGCCACAAGACTCTGGTGGCCAAAAAGGTATTCCATTTCAAATCATGCTGCTCATGGAGGCTAGGGCTTGCTTTATTTTTTTTTTTCTCTTTTTTTTTTTTCTGAAACTCAGTTTGCAAGTGTCAATCACAGCCCATGATTGCTATCTTATCAGGTTTGTGTCAAAGCCTCTAATGAGTTGCACAACACAGGACACTGGACACCCTCTCTGGCAGCTCACTGCTGGCTGAGGAATGATGTGAGCACAGAATAGATACCAAACATGATACGTACACTGGGTTGGACTTTTGCATCTGACTCTGATGAGTGCAAAAAGAATTCAGTATTGACAGGCCCATCTACAAATATCAGGCTCAGGTTGTCTTCATTTTTCTAGTCAGAAACCAGAAATCTAAAACACATTTCTAAGCATATTTTGCTTTCCAGCTGAAGTGAGCACTGCTCGTCATCTGTTTCAGCAGTGCAACCCAGCAGGGGAGACTCATGAACATAGTGCTGCCTTGAAACAAAGTTATCCCTGACTTGGTGAGACACTTGTACATCCCTGCCCCAGCAATTAAAGCAGTTAGAGGAATTTTAATAATAAATTCATTGATTTTAGGGCCAGAAGGGACCTTCTTGATTATCTCGTCTGATTTCTTGATCTGGCATAATATAAGCTGAAGAATTGCACCCTGAGGAACCTTTGTCTGTCCTAAAGTATCTACTTGGACTAGAAAAAGCTTGCATTTCAGAAGTACACTCTGCCTTGGCTTTAGGCCTTCACATCTCCAGATAAGGGTGTCACTTTTTGTCTTGTGCAGCTCAGCTGAATTTCTTGGGCTTCAGCTTTGACCAACTACTTAAGGGTTTGGTCAGACAGATCAAGGAATATTTCCCGCATATCCTCTCTTTCTGTAAAAATTCTTCTAATAAAATTACTCTTTAATGTCATCTGTGTTCAATAAAATAATTGTTGTTCATTAGGATGCTCACAATTTTGGTGGTCTTTGATACAGGTAAATTACCTGTAATCCAAACGAGACGTCTCTACTAGCCTATGTAGTAGTCACAAGTTCTGGTTATTCTTGCCACTGAACTATCTGTGATAATGCCATTCAAAAATTAGATCCAAGAAAACAAAATATTCATCCAATCCATTTAATCCAATATACCATTCTGTGGCCCCTCTGCAAAAACACCTGTGGGTTTTTTTCAGTCAATCAGAATAATTTGTACAGCATTGCAAGCAAAGTTACCCCACCTGGTAAATTCCCTGCTGAGCAAGGGTGGATATATTGTTGCTATATGACTGCTTAATCCCTTTGTATTGTTTGTGATCTAGTACTTGCTGAACATAACTGAAAGCAGCACAGTGTTTAATTACATCTGCAGGCTTTTGATGCTCCTAAGAAAGGAGTGAGAAAGACTTGTGGAGTTAAGAACTAGGTCAACAGCATGGAGAAAAGGTAGATGCTTTTAAAGCTTTACTTTCTTGATCATAGGAATTACATTTCCCTACAGGCATTCCTGCCAGAAAAATTAGTCTGTCATATAAAGGGACTAGATTCAAAGCAAGTTATTTGCTGTGAAACAGCAGCAATTCAGTTTGGGGTAAAATAATCGAGGCAAAATGCCAGCCCTTTCCAAATCCATGAAAATATCTTACCATATCTTAATTAATTTGGAATAGTTATTTATTTTCCAGAACCCAAACTGTAGTGCAAAAAATATCTTGACACTGACAGCAAGAGGCAGGCAAACACAATGTATTTAAAGTCAGTGCAGGGAGTACTTTCTGCTCTGTTCAGTAATTTCTCTCTCCATTTGCACTCACAACACAGGCAGTATTTCCCTGGCAGTGTACATGCTCCTTTATTTTCATATGACACACAGACAGGGGAAATCATGTATTGATCCTGTACATGACTGCCAAAAACACTTTTAAGAATAAAATGCAAATTACATAGAAAAAGCAATAAGCAGTTAAAGAAAATCAAATTACTGTAACTTGGATACAATCATGGAATGCACTGTCAGATTTTTAGAGGATTATTTCTACCATCTGAATCAGCCTAGTTATGCTTGAAGTATGATTTTTAAAAAATTACATTTCCTATTCTATAATCCATTATTCATCAAAGACCAACATATAATGAAAACAGAAGTACAAACATCTGTTTTCGAGTTAGATCTGTTTGGAGATCTAGCTCCTCTAAAGAACTTAAACCCAGAAGTCAAACATCATAAATAGTTAGACAAAGGATGCTGAAAATTACAGGAAAGTCAGGAGTATCTCCAGTGTCTTTACATGCATCCCTGATTTTCCTTTAATGGGACAACACTGGCTTTCAGGTAAGAACATCATATGATGTAAACAACTGCTCTGATCCATTTATAATTCCCAAGTAGGCTAATATTTAGCCCATTTTCTGCTTCTATACCCTCTTCCAATGACAATTAAAAGGCAGTTGCAAAGAAGAAAAGTGCTCTGATATTAAAGTTTCCCATGTGGAGGTGTCCCTCTACAAAGGGAGAACAGGGCAACTAGCTCAGCTGTTAGTGTCTCACTATCAGATATTTATGCTAGAACAAATTCATTCTGTTGAGATGTCTGCAGTAACCCTCAACTACCAAAACAGTAGTAATCTCTGTGATCTGTACCATGTCTCTAAACCCCTCAGAAGCTAAAACGTGGAGGATAAGTGCATCAGGACACATTAATTCAACAAGGAAACAGCTTCAGCCACAGCATTTTAATGGTCTAATATAAGGATGAGAAGTTGTTGGCTATATTTTGGCATCACTTATGCCTGTAAATGCATGTGGTTTCCTGAGAGAGCACAGAGCACAGCCTTGTCTTGTAAATATTTGGAGTATACATTATAACATATGATAGCAATTCATGTGTGACTCACCACTTGTCCTTTTGAATAGGTGATTTTGCACATGATGGAAGCAGTCCCTTGTCATTAGAGTTACGAAGAAAAGGACTTGTGGTATTCTACACTAACAGCCCCAAACCCCATATGCCACAGCAGCCAGATTGCAAGGGTGGAGATATATTTAATTGAACTATGTTTTTACAAGGGGATAACTCTTCTTCCTCATGTGCCACGCAGATCATTAAGGGCTTTATATTGTCACTTAATCTGACAACTCGACTGGGATGATTAACCTCTGTTTTACTTACTTTCTTCAGCAGAGGGAGCTTGAGTCTACAACAAAGAGACGTTGCCTTCACTTTGACATATCCTCCCCAGCCTGCCATCGTTATCACACCTCAATGCCACGGATATTTGCAGGTAAATTAGGAGAGAAATGTGGCAATTTGGAACAGCTATGAAAAGCTGCCCTGCCCTCTGGATCAGAAGAGGATCAGGAGATCTGGTATGTGCTGGATCCATCCAAACCATTGCCCTTTTCCAAAGAGATGCTATGTTGTGTTCAAATCGAAGAGGAGTCTCAGATGGGGGTAAAACCATGCAAAAACTGGCTTTGTCCTGATCCTAGGCTTGGTCCAGCCAGAACAGGGCAAAACCAGAGTGAATTTAAGTAGCCAAAGGACCGATCCAGATTGTGCCAGGGATGGGATTAAGTGCCCTTGTGCTGGTCACCGCCACCCCTCAGGGACAGGGGTCAAGGATGAAGGTCTTGCATGGAACAGGAGCAGGGTCATGAGCTATGCTGAGAAAGGAGGCACAGGGAAACATTCTAAAAAGCAGGTTACTTAGAAAGTTCTTCTCACTACAAGCTGGCACAGCAGCTCCTGAGGGTTGTCTTACATAGAACCTGCAAACCCTTTGCATTGTCTTGAGGACACAGGTTCTGGAGGGACAACCACAGCAAGCGCTATGGAGGTGTTCACCCTGCTATGAGCCTGCTGGCTGCCACTGGTCACCCCTCCAGCTGCCTTGGTCTATAGTGTTTAGCAAAGGGATTTCTGTTTCAACCACAGCAAATAAAAGACTGAGTTCCCCAAGCAGCTCTCATCAGTCATGTTGTTCATTACACTTCAGACCCCTTGGAGAATGGTTCAAAGTCATTGCTTGCAGTGGTCAGTAGCTGAGCAAGGCACTTGTGTGTTGTCATTTCAGTGTGAAAACATCAGCTTGAACATTTTCATGTTTGTAAACATAACAGGATACAATTAGTACTTGTAACTCATCCCTGAGATAACTAAGCATGGGAACACACATTTCAGAGCAGAAAGTTCAGCATGCGGGTATTAAAATGACTCCAATAAAAATATATGCTGAAAGCATTAGGACCAAACCCCATAAGATTGAATTTTAGACCTTTATCCTATGCACTAGAGAAGTAGTTATCTGATTTTATTCCTCTAACAGGCCATGATCCATGGGAAAATACTGCTATAAAACAACCATTAACTAATTAATAACTTTCTGGCTTCAATTGCCTACTTATAATCCATTTTTTCCCACATATTCAAGCAAGTTAAAGCTGTATAATTCTAACCTCATATCCACTTAATGGGCAGCTCATTTGTTGTGATGGAAGAGGCCTTGAAGAAGTGCCTGCTACCCACTTATTTTCAAGGTAAATGAAACAAACTGCAAATCAAGGATACCATTAAAACTTGCCCATATAAAGCAAGGGTCTGGTTCAGGTCTGTCTGATTGAGTATGCACTGGATCAGGCCCAAATTGCAATTGGTTTGCATATTTCCCAAAGAAATGCCAGTATATAAAATGCCCATGAATGCAAATAGGTTGTGTTTTTTCATTTGTATAATTTACAGAGGGTGGCTTAAAAATGAATGCACACAATAGGATTATACAATATTCTCAGGGGTTCAAACAAGTTGCTGTCTGCCCAAGGGAAGGCCGATCTAGTGATTAAAGTTTAACCTTCAGGGAGGAGGAAATCGCAGTTGTATTCCCCGAATGGCCACATATTTGTGAAGTCACCAAACTTTTCACGCCTCTGCCCTCCCAACAGGGACAGAGCCTATTTATGCAGCTTCACCAGCCCATCCACATTTGTATGTTGATAGCAGAGCAACAAGAGAGAGATGGTGTTGAAAGGCAAATTACGTTCTGACTTCATTCCATATATGCATTTATATTTGTGCCATGAATAGAGCAGTACCCAGTGCACATATGTCTTTGCTTATAATACATATATTTTTACCCCATCCATGCCTTGCTTTCCCTTCCCCCACTGCGCTCTCTTTTCTTAGGCATTCATAGTTGTCATTCCCAAGAACATCTGAAAACAACGGGATGGCATCACCCTACAGCTCTCCCTTCTCTGGCTCTCTTGAGAAGCTCTGTGTCGTATTGTCAGTGTTTTATGTATTTACACCAACAGAGGAGGCCTGGGATGTGGGCTTTTTCGTTTATATGAGTCTCACCGCCACAGGGGGTATTTAACTTTCTGCCCTGGTTGCTGTAATTCTCTCTCCAGTGGATATACAGTTCAGATCAGGTTCCTATTGCTGTGATGACAGGCATTCAGCAGGCACTGTAATTGCAGAGTTAAAACAGCTCATTTTCTTACTGGCAAGCTGTAGTTAAAGAGGTGCTAGGAGGCAGCCTGGCTGTCTGCAGAGGAACTGATCAAAGCACTGAAAGGCATCTGGCTTGTCTCTGTTTTCTTTCACCACCCCCCTTGCTGATGGAGGGGGGAAAAAAGAGAGAAGGAGAGAAAAAGCAAATGAAAAAAAGAAGAGAGGAAAAAAAGAAGGAAAAAACTATTAAAAAGGAATTTATGAAAATTAATACTTGGCCCTTTCCTAAGGGTAAAAGGCAGTCTCTTATTAGAGGCACTAAACACAGTTGGATTAAGTCTATTTTTTTTAAACTCTATTTTTTAATGAGAAAATTGAGGCTTGTGAATGTTCATTTGTGTCTATTTCCACTAGCTCTTCCCAGTAAGACAGCCAAACTGTTGGGTAGTGCTTTTCACACTGCAGAGAGCCAACTTTCCTTTCTGTATCAATGTCATCCTTCCTTATCAGACTCAGCTTTTTCTCTTTCTGACCTCTACCCTCCCCTGAAGGACATACGGCTCTACCCAGAATGGGATGGACAATGGGATTCTGTACCCTGGATTAATTGCAAAAGGACAAATGGAACACATTTTTGCTTTACTTTTATTTGTTCTCATTCGCTCCAATTCTCCCTGTCATAAATTCCAGAAAATCACAAAGGAAAAGGTAAAGTTGGCAAACCACTTGAGATATTAATATGAAGGATAAAAGGGAAAAAAAACTCCAACAGCAGGGGAAGACATCTATCAAACAAATTGAGATCAGTGATCCAAGAGCCACTGAGAAGTCAATCAAAATGTTTCTCCCAATGAGATAAAGGAGCCCCTGGGCAAGGGATGGTTCCTTTTCCAAATAAGAAAAGAGATGTTGCATCTTGGGGAAAAGCACCGTTCAAGTGAAGATAACTGAAATGTGGGAATCTTTTTCTATGAGCCGAAAGGATGACAGGTTATCAGGACAGTAAGAGCTAGCAGCTGAGGACACATGCTCTCCTCCAGGAGCTCTGCAAAGTTCCTGCCTTACAGGGGCTCTGAAAGGAAAAGAAATGGAACATGATCCATTACATATTATTTGACAACGTTTTTCAACCAGGTTTCCAGGCTGGCACAGTGCAAAACCAGCAGGATTTCTGCTGTTGCTTCTGAACCTTCAGTCAGTGCAAACTCATCAGGGAGAGGGTTTGTTCTCACTTTTGCTCTCCTCACACTTCATTTTTTTCATCCACTATCTCTTGATGGTGACACCACCATCTTCCCACAGACAAAGGAGGCGTTCAGAGGCTTTGAAAGAAGAAAACAAACTCAGTAACTCAACAAGGAGCCTAGACTGGCAATGTTGCAAATTAAGTTGAAAGAGGCCCTGTTACTGCACCATTATTTGATTTCCCCTTCTCTAATCCCTTGCTTGTAATTAGCATAATTTATTAACATATTAGAGCCATGCATGTGAACCCTCTTTATAGTTGCTGAGTGCTCCCTGAGGCTGCCTAGTGAAAGCTTTTCCCCACTGTTTAATAATATGTTACATAAGGAAAACCAGCTTCTGATATCATTTAAATTATGACTTTCCTTTCTGCCTCTGAACACTCATTTCCTTTAAATGAGGTTAATTTCCTTAAAGAATGAAAATCCTCCAATTTCAGTTTTCCATTCATTAGACCCCCTTAGTTCGACATGAAAAAATCACACACCAAAAGGGAAAAGGAAAAAGGAAACAAACAAAAAAAAGAAAAAAAAAAAATCCCATTGAACTTCAAACATAACCATCCTGAGAAGAGCTTTCTGTGATCCTGGCTCCTCCTCTCCTTTCTGGACTGAGAAGGGCACAACACAGGCTGTCAGGAGATAAAGATGGACAAGCCACTTTACATCAAACCATTTTCTCCCATCTGACATGTAAGATCCTCTGAATTCTATGAGTGTTTTTAGAGTTGCAAACATGCAGTGCTCTTCTGGAAGATCACACAGTGGTTTAATGGGCAAACAGCCAAACATGTATTTCTTCATATTCCCTCACACAGTTTCTTTTCTTCCTATTAAACTGCTGCTGATACATGGGAGAGGATGGGCAAAGAGGGCCACCCTGTCCCTGCTCTGATCATCAGACCGATGCTTGTCTGTCTCTGAGAAAAGGACATGGCTGTGGCCACAGATTTGTACCACCTTGACTGGTTGAACTAACCTTTACCATTACTCCTTGCTTTCCTGAACTAAACTTACTGCTCACATTGCTCATGAATCAGCCCCTTCAGCTCTTTGCCATATTTTTTCTTGCTGGTTTTCTCCAGCTCCCCAGTGCTGTGATAACCCAAACCAAGAGCAGTTTCAAGAGGTAACTCAAAATGTCTGTTGAAATGTGGAATTTCCTTCTAGCTCCTCTGTGCAGAAATATAAATACATTTTCTTCTAAACTGCTGGCTCAGTACTTACCTAGCCCTAAGTCCATGGCCAAATACTAGCTAAGCAGAAGGCATGCTCAAGAGAGGCAAAACAGTGCAGTAGTTTTTGAAGTACTAGCCAAAAGTTGGTTTTCTTCTCCTCTGACTGCTTGTGTGATGTTTGGCTCACCCAGTATGTAAGTGCTGGACTCTGGCTGAGTTCGACGTGATTTAACTGCTAATACCTTTGAGGATTTAGGCATCTCTTATATTTCAATAAACTGGGAATAAAGTAATTTATGCACCTTGAAGAACAGCTGTGAGCTATTAAAGCTTGTTGCTGTGTATTCTACGTAGATAATACCTGCTCCTATCATTGTAGTGAGCATAGACCTGTCACAGATGGCATTTTTAGCTGGGGAATGATGCATAACAGCAGCATCATTCCTGTTGATAATTTAAATACAGTGTTACCATGTTAACAAAAGGGCACCCTGCTTTTTAAAAATATAAGTACATGAAATAAAGCCTCCTGCACCCTCCTACTGAAAGGCATTATAAACACATCATTTGGGAAACAATAAGAACAGAAAGAAGCTCTAAAGAGAACCATGTGCTTGCTGCTCTGTAGGCAGCTTTGTGCTGGACACCTGTCAGATGCCAGCCCTGCACTGGGATGTGTGAGAGTTTTCATTAAGCAGCCAGAAACAATCCGGGCTGGCCAACATTCTGCTGAGTTTGGGGCAAGATTTTGGATCAGAGCTTCTGTTTTCAGCCCCGGATAACCTTTCTGTAAGGAAAAACCAACCTTAATAGCATGAAATGTCAGGAAAATTATGTTAATTTGCAGAGTAAATATTTTTCAGCACCTCAAAGAAGTAAGTGAACGTTATTGCTGTTATTACTTGTTTTTCATCACCAAGGAAACCCAAAGATGATTCAATTAACTTGCTGAAGATCACAATGCCAGAGATACAAGAATAAGATGTTTCCTGACTGATGCTGGAGGTGTATTCACTTGGGGATTTTAGGAGGTGCTTTTCATGAGAAAATTCCAGTTTCTTGAAACCAAAATTTTGGTGGAAAGGGACATCCTGTCTAACCAGGGAAAATTCTTCCTACTAAGAAGCAGTTTTAATGCAGATGGGAGAAACTGAGGCTCAGACAGAAGGATTTAAATTTGTCACCCTTTCCTACCCAAACTAAATGCCACTGGGCCCCAGGCCCCTCAAGAAAGCAGAACATATATAGCTTCATGCCAGCATGGAATGGGAAAACAAGTTCCCACCCCACTCACTAGTTTTTGACTCCCAGCACTTGACTGAACCAGAATCCGTGCTCCTCTCTTCTCTCCTCTGAACCTGATTTACTGCGCTATTTATCTGATTTAGGGTTGCTCTTCTTTTATGGTCTCCTCAGGAGCACCGATGTCTGGGATGTTGCAACATATATAAAGCTTTTGGGTGTATTTATGTGTATTGAAATGTACTTTTCATGGTACAGCTGCACACACCCTTTCCACTATTCAGCCTCCTCTCCTCCCACTTAAAAACAACCCTTTTGAAAGCAGAAGGGAAGAATAATTAAAAAAAATTGTAATGTGCCTCAGGTAATGACATGATTGAAACATCACCATTTTGTCTGGAGGGTCACAGGATGGCTTTATGAGAAAGCTTTAAAGCTGCTAACTCTTAAGAACCTTTGATATTTCACCTTTTGTTGTTGCTAACGTATTCTCCTTCCTGACTCTTGGAAACAAAGCCTGCACCGAGGGCCCTGTCGCTTCAACAAATTTGGTGCCAAACATGCTATGCCACGGGGCAGTTTGACAGCCTGAGAAGATTAATTGAGCACGTACATTTGAGATCTTCCAAGCCATTTAAGTAATTTAGATACTTAATATCAAGTAGACATCATGGCCCCGTAGTCAGATTTGGGAATGTGATGCTTGATCTTATAAGCTTCAACTAGATGTGGTGTGGTCCCTGTGTGGTGATCTAGGTTTTGGCAAGAAAAGATTATGCTAACAGTGGCTCATCTTTCATCAGCTAGAAACTAAAGGGAAAACCTGACTAATGTACTGCAAGTATTTATGGTAGCATTAACAGGATACCTGATTGGACAAAATTATTTTCCCACTTTTTAAAATGCAAGCTAGTCACTCAAAACTAGGAACAGAGATTTCTGTACCTTTGGTTTAAGTCTTCTTCTCTGTTTTCAGACAACCAAGAAAGCATAGCAACTATTTCTCACTTAAGAGTTTACATCACACCATGTCCTTGCTAGTACTGTCATGTTACACTGATCATGAACAAACATTTTATAGATCCTTATAAGATAATATTTCTTATAGATGTTTCACAAATGTGTTCACTTCCCAGAATTGTTTAAATCTTGTAGGTGGGTGTAGTTCACTATTGGCTTGTTTCTAGTAGGCTTTGAAACTATTTGATACTTGGTTGTTCATGGTTAAACACAAAGTTATTTCTGATCAAGCACTGGTAAACAGAAAATGCAAAAAAGAACCTCAAAATTAAAATTCAGGGGGGCATAAAGTCTACTCACGGTAGGGTATTTTCCCAGATATGTTTCACTCAACAGTAGCTTATTGAAATGTTTGCAGGAAACAAATAAGATGGATCAGGAGTGTAATTGAGAAGAAAGTGATGATTTTACTTGAAAAGACATTAATGGGTACCTTTTAAAATCGTACTGACATCTCTACGAGTACAAGAGTCTAATTGTGGAAAATGTCTAGGTATTTTATAAGATGCAAGAGCTTTGGAAAAAATCTAGAATTTTGCACTCTAGCCAAAACCAAATAAGGACAAATGAAAATGGAGTGGTGGTAGCCAAATGAAGCCAAGTCAAACCATAGACACTACTGGGACCTGTCCATCACAGGCTTCTGGCAAATATTATTAGCAACTAAAAATGTTTCCACCATTGCTTTTGAAAAGTAAATGGTCTGGGCCTCAGAAGAACTGTTTCTTGTGAAAATCAGTGGAAATACTCAGCCTTTGGGTCCTGGTGGAAAGCTGCCTCTGCTGAGTTTGGCCAGAGCCTCTATTACTTTGCCTAGAAATTGTCTTCACCAGCCACCAAACAAGATAAATGAAAAGCTGAGGCTTGCAATGTAACTACTGCTGTGTTTTGTTATACCAATAAGATGGCATTGTTCTGCCATATTGATAGAATAAACAATAATTATTATACATTATATATGTGTTTGCCATGCTGGGAAAAAAGGTTGCCCTACCCCCTTTTGATATAAAGTAATAAATTATTTTTCTCTTTTTTTTCCTGGACCCGCCCAAACTCGTGGAGGCTACCTCCTGTAAAAGAGGGAGGTACAGGCGTCTTCTGGAATACATGAATTCTATTTTATATATTGTATTGTCAGATATGCTTAACAGAGATGGATGCAAAACATCTGATGGAACTGGCAACTAATTTATAGGTGGGATACTGATTCTTGTCCATCTGGAAGTGATTTTATCCCAGGTTTAAATATTAATTTTGTGTCTTCTGGACAGGTTTATACTCAAACCATAGAATGCAGACTTCAGACCTCCTTATAAACCTGAAAGATGTTGACATCTGGCTCTAAGGCATCAGTGTGGCCATTAGGACAGTCT
This sequence comes from Apus apus, assembly GCF_020740795.1. NCBI lineage: Eukaryota > Metazoa > Chordata > Aves > Apodiformes > Apodidae > Apus > Apus apus. The sequence continues at coordinate 9,615,985 of NC_067294.1, read as the reverse complement.
AGAAGCTGGCATGAATATTGGTCCTGTTCATAGTATCCAAGAAGAGTGTCCACAGGCTTAGAGGAGAGTAGATGGAAGTCTTGGATTTTGATGCGCCCAGAACTGCCATCACATAAATGTTTCTATACACAAGACACCAGTCAGCATGGAAGGGAGTTATAATCTGGAGATTTCCTAAAGGATGTGTAAAAACTCATCTTTGTTAATTTAGGAATAAGTGAGAAAAACTGAAATAATATCTACACTTGTTACTGATTAATATATTGCTATGGATTTTCTGTAGGGAGTCCTTTGGGTATTCTGCTCATTGCTTTACCCAGTATGCTCCATAGAGTCAGTGTTTACCCTCTTTGAGCTCTGCCCTGGCTATGATATGAAGAAAGGAGGGGAAAGAAATCAAAAGCGATGGAAAACAAATGTGGCCTGAAGTAGAGCTGTAGCTAGCTCCAGCTGTAACAACAGGGTTGTGGGTTTCCAAATTTTAGTCTCCCAAAAGAATCTGTATCAAATTCTTCAGCCCAGAGGTCAAAAGGGATTTTAGTAATGGAATAGGACAACTCAGCTTGTAAAGTCTTCTGGGCAAAGGTCTTCTGCTTCCTACCTGGACACATCTATGGAATATGCGTCCCTTAAAGGTGCTTCCAGGCCATACAGGAAAAAAAATAATAATAGTGACTATAAAATAATTTTATGCTTTTCTGGCTTCTATCACATCACTGGGGGCAAAGATGATACACTCTACACAACTCAGATTGGTGATGTAGCAGGCCAGCACACCCAACTTCTTCACTGCACAAATAGGTAAGCAGATTACATATGTTCTTTAGCACAGCCTACAGTCATAAGATGAAAACTGTCTCAGGAATGTTCTCTAGGTTTTGTCATTCTGGTGGTATTTATATACAAAAGTGTGTGTGAATCAGAAAAACGGTCTCGGCAACTTCAGAGGTTCAGGATGTCTATTACTAGTAACGAGTTGAAATACAGCTGTGTAAGTTGTTTGAGAAAATGTGATGTGAATCCCTAGCAACAAAAAAATGTGGAAAATAAATTATTACTTCAATATCTTAGAACTGCTTCTTTATCATTCCGTGAGTTCCAAGAGAACATCCAGAAGGACCTTCCAGCACCAGCCCAGCAGTGCAAACCATTCCTCTGCAAAATGGAGCTGCTCACATCCCAACCCATGACATAAGCTACTGGTCCAGATGGGCAGATCTGAGAGAGAGAATAGATGACCAACACTACTTCCATGGTCAGATACAAAGAAAGATAAGATTTCAATTTCCCACATTAATGCCTCTCCCCTCAGTGCTAGCACACCTGGGATATGTTTCCTCTGCAATACCAGAGAAAGGCAGGTACAGTAGCAAGATAAATGCTAGTATGAAAGGCAAGAGGTGAGACATCTGTACTGTAATGTCTGCTGGGAAATACAGGCTTATCTTGAGCTGCATTGTGAGCACACAGTGCCCAGAGACAAACTTTTAATTCCCATCAGAACACAGAACAGAGCTGGGGCCTCAGTGCCCTGCTGGATTCTAACCACTGATCTGCTCTGATGATTCATGGGGTTTGTGGGTCACAGATATAAATTGCTATATCACTGGAAGAATCAGGACTTCTGCAGTCAGGCAAAATCTTGCTCCCCTTCTCTATCTCCTTAACTTCTAAAAGTTAGTACCTTCCTTCATTGTTCCAGCTCTCACAGGACACAGCCAGAATATCCCTTTTTAAGTGGAGCAAACGTTTTTCCAAAGGGTCAAAGTTCAGGACAAGCTTGTAAGCAGATTATGGAGCTGGTAGAAAGGCCAAAGGCACCCTAAGTCTTTACATTCCCAAAGTGCTGTGTTAAACTCTAGCCCAAGGATGTACTTAACCCCACAGAGAATGGAGGTCAAGTGAACTTGCAGCATTTCAAATGCAATCAGCTTGGAATAGTAGCTGTTTATAAAGACGTATATTACAGAGACAAGCTAATGTTAGCATTCCCTCTCTGCCTGACCTGTTGCTAGTCTTGTCAAAGAGCTACCACGTTTGTTTCACAGCATCAAACAGTAAAGACTTTATTTCAATTTAGGTTAAATCTCAGGGAGCATTTTGGCTCAGGGGCATTGAAAGTCTCCCTCTAAGGAGGTGCAGGAGTATTTTTTGCCATCTATCTTCAGGTATTTAACTCAGATTGGCTACCTATGCTGTCAGGTGGGTGAAGGAGGGGTTTCCAAAGGGGATGAAAGTACCTGAAATGGGCTCTGAATCTCTGTGTCCCCCCTCTTTCCACAGAGTTTGCAGAGCCCAAACCTGAGCAGTGCAGAGACATTGCTTTGCACTTTCTCTGTATTTTCTCCAAGGTGTTCAGAGCTGTGAGGAAGGTGCTAATTGACACTTGTAAAATCCCCACAGCATTTATAACACTCAGCTGCCCTGCATGTGCAGGACTTTAGTACAGGCTGAGATGTCCAGCTGTGAGAGAGCAGGGCCATGGCACACGGCAGGATTTCTTGGGCAAAAAACTGATGCCCAAATGGGACAGGCTTTATCCAGCCTCACCAGCCTTCTTGCTTTTTTCAAATATCTTTCACCAGGCACAAGAACACCTAATGACTGTGCCATGTTTTGCAAATCTCCACCCTTGAGCTTGCTGAAGGTGCTCAGTAGTCCTCATTTATTTTTTCTTCAGACGATAAGGAGCAAACTCATTATTTGGCATTAAAAACTTTGTTTTAAATTAGAACAAATAAATAAAAGTAACGAATATTAAGGTGTCCTTTAAAAGACTGTAGCCACTAAGAACATCTGTCCCATGAAGACCTTACCCTGTATATGATGTTACTTTTTATTACTATTTCTATAACTATCATAATAAATATTAACATAACCATTAGAGTGACGCTAGCAATAGTACTGAGGAACCAGAGTCAGGAGCTGATGTCCCTTTTTTTGGGTGTCAGCAGGAAAGCATGAGGTCTGCATGGGAAATCAAATGCCTCATTTTTTCAAAGGCAGCTCAGCAATGCATTATCTGGGCAGACATTAGTCAAGATGTGGTAAAAAGCAAGGAATGAGTGGGCATTCCTCTTGGTATTGATGCTTTCCCAGCATATGCTTGCATCCAGTGTTTGCATCTTTCAGGTGCCAAAAATTGCTCAGGTGGACATGAGACTTGTACAGGTATTTCATGGGAGAAACAAGTTTTTTCTAGCCCTTAAGTGCTCTTCAAGAGCCTTTGCCTGTTTGGCTTTGGTTTATGATAATATTAATCTTAAGTGAAGCATTCACAATTCTGAAGCTTAGAAGTTGTTCCTATAAAGCCCAAAAATGCCCTGTGGAATGTGTAGACATTTAATTTTTCAGAATTTTACAGTAGCCTCAGAAATGTCTCTTCTTTGTCAGGGAGACTGATTATTCTTGAGCCAGGAAGCAATTAAGATACGTAACATGGATATTTATTCTTATATGTAGACGTTGTCTCCAAAAAAGGAAATTAGAGAAAACCTTTTTTTTTTTTTTTTTTTTTTTCTTTTTGTAAGAATTTAAGAATAAATTAAGCAAGGTTTTCCCCTGGCTGATCCAGATATGCTGAATGTTGTTTGTGAGAAGGGGGACTCTTAAGATACGTTTCAAATACAGTGAAAATTCTCTGTCCAGGAGAGCAAAATGCTTTCTCATTTCCTAGGATGCCACACATCTTGCTCAAGAGCTCTGACTGTTTAACAATCCATTTAGAAATGCTGTCTTCAGTACAGCTCTCTCAGCTTTTTCACAAGTAATTGCCTAATTGAAATAGTATCATTTATTAGCTTCTTTGCTTCAGGCTTCTTCAGATTCAGCTTCTGCTCTTGGGCATCCTCCTTTGAATTGTAGCATATACCTCAGCTAATTATAATGTGGTATCACTTGATAAAGCCAACTGAGATCATAATGGGAAGACACTGAAACATCTGCCAAGATTTGAAAATTAGATTTCTCTTTTTACTTATGCCAAAGACAGGTTACCTGTAATTAGTTCTAATTTATAAATAAGTGCAGGCTGTACTTCTAAAAGGTACAATATCATGTCTTGCTCCCCTCTTTAGAGACAAGTTAGGAATCATACATCTCAATCAACTGCATGCCTTTTCGGTGTCAGGAATAGCAGCTTTGCTTGGGAACTTAGGTAGGAGAAAGGGTTTTATACAAGCTCCACCTAAATAATCACAGGATACCAGTTCCAATTGGCAAAAAACAATGACACAAGTTCCAAAAATCAAAATCACAGGAGTTCCAAAATTGTTAATATGGATTCTTTTTATTTGCTGTCTGAATTTTTAATATTTATTATTAAAGTACTACAGCTTTTCAAATCCTTTTGAATTATTTTGTGCTGTTGTTTTTTAATGCTAGCTGTGATTTAATTGCTTTAATGACACCTCCCCCTGTAGTACTGTGTCCAGTTCTGGAGCCCTCAACGCAGGAAGGACATGAAGCTGTTGGACTGAGTGCAGAGGAAAGCCACGAAGATGATCCAAGGGCTGGTGCACCTCTCCTACAAAGACAGGCTGAGGGAGTTGGAGTTGTTCAGCCTGGAGAAGAGAAGACCTCACAGTGGCCCTCGAGTACCTGAAAGGGCTACAGGAAAGCAGGAGAGGAACCTTTTACAAGGGCGTGTAGCAAGAGGACAAGGAGTAATGACTTTAAACTGGAAGAGGGGAGATTTAGGTTAGACATTAGAAAGAAATTGTTTACTGTGAGGGTGGTGAGAAACTGGCCCAGGTTGCCCAGAGAAGTTGTGGCTGCCCCATCCCTGGAAGAGTTCAAAGGCAGGTTGGATGGGCCTTTGAGCAGCCTGATCTAGTGGGAGGTGTCCCTGCCCATGCAGGGGGGTTGGAACTAGATGGTCTTTAAGGTCCCTTCAACCCAAACCATTCTGTGGCTCTGTGATTCTCAATCACAGGACTCCAGGAGCTGGAGTTTTACAAACCCACAAAGAGCTGGAAAACTATGATCACATCTGAGTTTACATCATATATGCAGTGGAATTGGGGTTTTTTGGCGGGTTTTGTTTGTTTGTTTGTTTTGTTGTTGTGTTTTTTGTTTTGTTTTGTTAATTTAAGCCTTGCTTGTTCTTAAAGGATCCAAATGGCTTTGCCCATTTTGACACAAGTTGTAATGCCTAGACCTTGCTCTACCATGAGTAGCAAGACAGGGTGGGTAGAGAAGCAGTCCCCTGGGCATGTATGGCTGTGTAGGAGCATCCGGCTGGAACTTCAAAGGGGCCATGCAGGAGGATTAACCTGCATCAGAAAAAAAAAAATGCCTGTAGAGTTTAGGCATAAAATAACTTTGCAGTTCAGATTTGACACACTGTCTGAGCCAGACATACTGGAAGCTTCTTTCACCAACCCCTGATGTGTTCTTCCTGATCACACTCAGTCCTTCCTAGCAGTGTTCTCTAATATAGATTTAAGAAGGAAAGAAAAATCACCTCATGGCTATTGCTACTTGACATTTACCTGCTGCCAGAGCTCCAAGTAGGTGCAGTAGAGTAGCTGTGTAGCCTCTGAGTCGGGATCACTTTTCATTTTGCAGACACCTTCCTATTGTCCAAAAATCTCTTTTCATTTTCCTGTGCCACATGATATGCTTCGCAGAACACACACAAGCTTCTGCCCACCACCACAATTCTCCTTGAGATGGCCTAGGTTGAACAGGCAGTTGAAGATGAAGTGATGACTGCTGCCTCAAGTTTGTGACATCCCCTTTGGTCTGTTTTTAGAAGGCTGTTGAAGATAAGCTGTTAGCAGACTACTTAGGGAAAAAGAAAAAAAAGATGTAAAGGAAGATGGTAGATGTGCTGAGGAGGACACTGAGTTGAACAGAAATACAGGAAGTTTTTTTCAGGGTGGTTGCTCCCTTTGTGGGCTTCTTTTCTGGCTCTGAACGCCTGCCTGCAATTTTGCACTGAGACTGGCAGCTCAGGAGACAACCCAGTTGCAAGCAGTTTTAAAGACCTTATTGTACACAATAGCACTCGTGCAATCCAGGATCTGAGCTTTTGCCCACCACTCACCCTGGACTTTGTAAAGACCTTTATTTTTCAGAGTATACCCTTCACATAATGAGCTGAACCAGAGAACAAATAACTATGTCAGGATAAAAACCTTGGCTTTTGAATTTCTTGACTCACTCTGGAAATGGGTTTTATGTGTGTATGTGTGTGGTTTCTCTTCTCATTCTTCCTTATTTCTAACAATCACTTTGTATTAAATGTTTCATCTCAGACATTTGGTCATCCTTTAAAACTCTTTTGGTGAATACTTGCTTGTGTTGCAGTTTGTCCAGAAAGAAAGACCAGAGTGAGTAATGAGACAATAAACTTTTCCCTACGCTGTTTATTTCACCTCTCTGTTTCTGCTGCCATGGTTTGACCAGAGTCACCGTAGGCTGCAGAGCTTGCTGCACCCTTGCAGGAGATGTGGAGTCATGTGAAGGAAAGGAGAAGGCAATTCAGTCTCCTTGGTTTTGCCTTCTTCCAAGATTAATGATGGGTGTCAATCAGGAACCTGTTTTTTAGTCAGAAGTCTTTCTTCAGAATCCAATTTATGTGAGGTAAATTACAGACCAGCTGTTTACTACTTTTGACTGACTAATATGGTCTCTTTTAAAAGTAACCCGCTAATCTTCAGCCAAGCCATCACCATCCCAGCCTGTCCAAGCATTTGATAAATCCTTATGTTAGGTAGGTGCTTTATATCATAATTTCAGACTGGCAGCATGCACTGATGCTCCTGCTCTGCAGGACTTCACAGTTCCCATAATTCAAAACATTTTTCTATAGAAAATTTCTGCTTGTATTGCACCAAATGTTGCTTTCATCCAGATACATTAAAGTTTAGGATATTGGCTGTTTTGGGATATTTCAGATCCTTTAAGTGGACACTGAAATTTCCATCAGGATGTGGTACATTTCTGAGAAACCATGAACAGGTTCAGCATTTATGAATTCCATTAGATTAAGCTCAAGGGATTTGTCAAGAGGACCCAAGAAGGTCATTGTGTTCTACAATTTGGTTTGAAAGAATAGTTAGTCTTTGACCAAAAATTGTCAGCAAGAGGTGGGCCTTCTCTTACAGGACAAAAGGATTAAAAACCAAGCCACAAATATAGTATCTTTTCACAGAGCTGCTCTCCAGCCAGGTGGATCCCAGTCTGAATTGCAGTCCTGGGTTATGTGTTCCCAGGTGCAAGACTTTACACTTCTACCTGTTGAACTTCATAAGATTTCTGCTAGCCCACTCCTCCAGCCTGTCTAGGTCATCCTGGAGGGTGGCTCTCACTTCTGGAGTTTCAACCTCTCAACTCATTGTGGTGTCATTTGCAAAATTGCAATGCTCTTGATTCCAAAATCCAGGTCACTTATGAAGATATTAAACAGCATTGGGTCCAATATCAATTCCTGGGTTACCCCACTTGTGATGGGATGCCAGTTTGAGGAGGAGCTAATTACTATCACTCTCTGAGTACAGTCTGTCAGACAGTTCCCCACCCACTGCCCAGACCACTTGTCAAGGCCATAACCAGACATTTTCTCCAAGAAAAGGCTGTGGGACACTGTATCACAAGCCCTGGAAAAGTCCAGGTAGACAATGTCCACTGCTTACCCTGCATCAACTGAGCAGGTTACTGTGTCATAGAGGGCAATCAGGTTTGTCAAGCACAATTTGCCCCTGGTAAATCCAAGTTGGCTTTTACCAACCATGTGCTTCAATTGACTTATGACAGTCCCCAGGATGATTTGCTCCATGACTTTCCCAGGGATTGAAGTGAGGCTAATGGGTCTATAATTAGCTGCGTCCTCCTTGGAAACCTTTTTATAGACACGTTTCACCAATGACCTGTGACACATCACTCCATCCCTTCTTCATTCTCTTCCCACTCTTGCACTTACTCTTTTGAGTCTATTCCTATCATGAACTCCATGGGTCAGAAGTAATCTCATCAAGGTTTTTGCACAGTGCGCAGTCATGACACTGTCAATTCACCTGGATCCTTGATTCCCTTCAGTTTTTCTCTCCAAGTCCTAATGCCACGGTCACAGTGAGATGCAGACATTAACAGATATGTCAAAAGTCTTCCAGGATCAAGGCTCCAGCAGCCCTGCCGTAGCTGTGCCTTTGCAGAGCGAAAATTGGACACCACCTTGCCCCAGTACAGGAGAAGCAACATCCCAGTGCCTGCACATCCAGCACTTCTTGGAGCACAACAGGAGTTTCACTGGGATTAACCCAGCTACTTGTTTATTCCCTAGGTTAATTTCACACGCCAAGCACCAAGCTTGTGTTAATTATATGATTTACTGGGCTGTGTTTCTCTTTTCATTGCATCATAAAAAAAGGCTTGAATAAGGACGCTTGTTCTGGTAAATTTTCACTTATTTGTGAATGGCCTGGAAATAGTTAACAGCAAGCACATACTCTGGGCCAAAAGAGACCGGAAAGTTCAGATTATTGCCTTATTTATTTTATTTTATTCCTAATTAACATTTTATGAGCTCTGAATATGTTTACAGAAGCACATGCAGGAAAGGGAATATGAACAAACAGAATTAATAGCCATCAACTGCTCCAGAGAATATCCAGATTAAAATATCACAAAGCAGCCTCTTGCCTTTTCTGGTGGAAGCTGGACAGGCCCATTTACAGAAGAACAGAAGCTCACCTTGATGTTTTCTGATCTAGCCCAAGTGTTTAGGAAGGAGGAAGACCTGATCTGCTGGTGGGAAAATCCACCTAGCACCATTTACGAGAGAGTCTCTCAGTGCTCCTTTGGCTGTGGAAATTTGTTCATTGATCTGTTCTTTGTTATTTCCTCAGAGGGCTGAACAGTACGGTTAAAATTATATTAAAAAAAAAAAAAAAGGGAAGGAAGTTTGTACAGCAGCTCCTGAAAATGGTCTACTGTGATCAAAGGAAATGCAAAGATGTTTTATTCAGATACCATCCAGATCTAGTTAAATGAAGTAGAGATAGGCTTCAGCCTGATGTCTCAAGAGGAGATTTCAGTTTGTCTCTGTGCTCTGAGATTATCCCTCTCAAGATTACAGGAAGAAATCTTGTTAATCATTGCCTGGAAATTATCTGGGTTGATTTTTATTTGACTCTGCACATAAAGTTAGGAAAAAAGTTAATGTTTTTAAACTGACTAAGGTAAACCTAGGGCCTGGGTCAGCCTTTTCTCTATTACTCAGAGCTGCTGTGGAATTCCCACCTTTCTTCTGAGGCCAGTAGTAGCATTCCATTCCCACCCTGCCTGCTGCAGTGCCAATATTGAATCCTTTTTTAAAAATCACATCTGTCTTTTCCCTAACCTTTGTCTGTTGCTTGCATTGCTAAATGCACGAGCTCTGGGTCTTATCAACAAATTGCCCAAAGAGAGTTTTATTGCCCTTTTTTTAACTGCCAAGGGAAAGGCTAAGGCTGTTTATCAGAGAACTGCAAACATTCAGTCCTGAAAGATTTGTTAACATAATGCCCATGGGATAAACATTGCTAAACTGATGTGGTTTTTACCTGTCTGTTACTTTCCTTTTAAGAAAGATGTTGCCAAGAAACAGAGAGTGATTGTACAGCATGTTTAAAATCAGAAATAATCTAGTGGGAAAAAATGCACACTTTTCTCCCAAAATACTGTTAATTGGGAACAGATCAGCACTGAGATCTGGGTGCTGATAAATTAACTTATTAACTTTTCCTGCTGACCTACAGTGCAAGAGAAAGATTTTATGCTTGGCTAACATCTTTTAGTGCTTTAGTTATCAAGACAGAAAAGACAAGGTGTTTCTTTAATCATTCTACCAGATTGTTCCATGATCTTGAGGAAAAAACAACCCCAAATTGAATTATTCATCTATATAGTGTGAATTTCAGCTGGATAAAGCTGTGAGGGGAATTTAATATGCATTTAGATGCATGCTGAATTCTAGATGCATGTTAACATCCATGACAGTTACAAGTCCAAGTTTCTCAGGCATCTCTGAGAAGCTCAGTGAGTGCTTGCCAGCTTCTTTAGACATGTGGGTGTTTTCTGTCTCTCCGTTTCCTTGTGCATCTCAGTTTTAGAGCCAGACATTCACCGTATTTCCAAAACATGAATATATTAGTTACCACTTTGTATTTCCCTAGAAATTCTCATGGTTCCCAACTTCAGCATAGCTCTGACAGAAGTAGGGTGGGAATGCCCTTGTAAGCAAGTTGTTTCTTCTCAGTATTGCTTGTAGCACAGAGTTGCCTTTGCTGACTGAGAAGGGCTTCATCATTCTGTATTTTCCAACCAACTGCCATCTTTACAGTCAGAGACATCTTACAGCATGGTAGCAGAAGAAGGAAATTGTAGGGAAAATAAGTGTCAGCAGAAGATTGAGGGATGGTATAGGATGCTGATCAGCAGTGGACACAATCAACTATTTGAAGTATCAGAGATTGAGTTGCTGCAATAGCCATTTTGGCTGGAGATAAATTAATGTTGATTCCTATCTATACCCAGAGGACACCACAAGGTTCACCTTCTGTGGCAACAGTTGCCTGTACTGGTAGTCCTTGTTGCCTTTTCATCAAGACCATGATCTTGGTACAACTATCCAGCTACTGGCCAATATTCTGTTATCTAATTATGCAGGGAAACCTGCAGGTCATGTTTGATTCCCAGACAAGGAGGGGGGGGGAAATCACTTGAAACTGGTTTATGTCAAAGGGTGAATTACAGTGTGGCATAAACAAACAGCCCAACACGTTGCTCTGTTTACATGGGATCAGAGAACGTTTGTAAGTCTGAGTCCTGAGGGAGACACTTCTAGTAATAATGTCCAGACTTCCTTTGCACAAGGCTCAGAACTGCAGGAGAAAGGGAGGGGAAAATGAGTTTCAAGTGCTTTGCAAGAAAGAAATTGTGTAATAGGAAATTGATGTTATTCCATTTTGCACCATTTTGTGCAAATGTGCTGATGTGAGGCTTTATTTTTCTTCCTAGAGAGTTCAGCACATTGCTGGAGGTTTTTGTACCCCCATAAGGATGAAAAAGCTTCTGTAGCTGCCCCAAACTTGTTTCAATTTTTCTTCTCTTGGATGCCCACTTTCAGAAAGAGTAAGTTTAGCTTTTGTAAAAACCAGCAATTTAATAACAGCAAGCTTCTGCCAGGTGGAAGTGTGTTACTCCCGCTTCTATTGTAAAATTGCTGTCTGTGATTGTATTCAAGAAGCAATTTCTTGTCTTATTGGGCTGCCTTGCTTTTTGGAGATATTAGGAGGACCTTATCCATCACATGAATGCCATTAATCAATCCTAGGATGTTTCACCATAACAGATTCAAAATCTAGACAAGGCAGCTTTCTCCCCTAATGGGATCTAAAGATCTAATAAATAACTCTTGCCCAAGATGTGCCCTGATGTTGTAGGCAACCAAAAGCAGATTGATTAAGAAAGGCTATGAGGTTAATTACTATGATGCCATGGCAGAAAACAGTCCCTGATTCTGCCTGGTTTTCACACAAACAAAACATGAGTGGGAGATAATCCTCTGCAGGATTTAAGTCCTGCCTGCTCTTCAGTAACCACAGTGTGGAGTATGGGAACTCCACTCATCTCCTGGCCTGGTCATTGTGACTGAACACAGGTAAGGTGTCAGGTTTGCATCCCACAGCCACTGAACATGGATGGGAGGAGTATAAATTTGTGGAGTCCTGGGGTGCTGAGCTGTTGTGCAGGAAATGCCAGGTTTTGATTGAATGGACATGCTGTCTCATGGACCTGAATGTAGTTTGGACAGTCATTGTCCTCATTTGGTCATGTTCCTCCATATTTACTGCATTTTCTGTCAGTCTTCCTCCAGGTCACTGTGACATGTAACCCAGTTGGGCACGCGGGCTGTGACTCCCATGATATGCATTAATACTGCCTCACTAAAAAAAAAAAAAAAAAAAAAAGTAAAAAAAAAAAAAAAAGTAAAAAAAAAAAAAAAAAAAAAAAAGAACTACTTTAAACCCTTTCTGTGGAACATTCTTACAGCTAAAAACTTGGTCATCTTTCATCCTGGATAGGGAGTTGAGGGGTTCAGGTACATCAAAGAAACAGTTACAGTCCTGAAGACATCCAGAGGCTGCAAAATGTCTCAAATAAAATTAATTATAAATTGCTGTAGATAATTGAACAATTTGAAGAAGTTAGAAGTAGAAACTTCTTTTACAGGGAGGAATAAAACTATTCTTTGTCTAGACTGATGTTCTTTTTAACACAAATTGGGATTTTTAAGTATGCTTTTATCACACTGGTAATATCCTACTTGTGTCTAACTCCCCTCCCACGGAGGACACAATTTGATCCTGGCTTCTTGCCTGAGCAGGGGCAAATACAAAGAACCATTTAATCATCTTCTCCATCTTAACAGTGGGGAGAAGCAACTTTTTGTCTGGCCATCCCTCTCCTGCAAGGGATCATCTGAGTGCCCAGTCCTCCTTTCAAAGCCCTGGCCAGTCAAGCAAAGTTATCCCACTGTGAGAAGAGCTGGTCCAAACGCCTGTTCTTCTAGCATAGGGGCAACCAGAGACACGGAGAGCCACAGCTTGTCTGCAATACGCTCCTGAGGCAGCCTAAATAAAAGCATCTACTTTCTATAGGGATTAAATAGAATTACCAGTGGTTTATAATTGAGACTGAAATCAGCAATAAAGTCTGTAGACAGTTCAACATGTAGACCCTGGCTCAAGAGTTTCAAAATTCAGTAAACAAGAGAAAGTTCAAGAAAACATTTGGAAATGAGGATCTCTTGACTGCTGGTACTTACTTGAATCCCCTTTGATCAAGTGTAATGACACTTAAATGACATAGTATTTGGATAGAGAGTTTTTAAGTGGAAATCATCTTTAATGCTCCCATCACTGCTTCTTAAGAGAATAAACCTCACACAATAGGAACTTCAAGGATCCCTCCCTTTCTCCCATTGTGGTTTATGGCAGAGGTGGAATTTTTTACTTTGCTATTTATTGACTTGCTTTAGTGCTCTCAGATGGAAACATTATCAGACTCATCACCACAGGATACATCAAAGACAACAGATCAGACTCCTCCCTGGGGTGAAGATAAACTGCTGCACTTGACCTGAGCCTGGAATGTCTAATGGGGTCAAAATGTAGAAAAATAATAATACTCATTCCCTTCCACCTCCGTACCAATCTTCCCCAGGTTCCTTCAATAGCTACTGCATTGAGCAAGAGAGCAGCTTGTTTTCCTTTCAAACACAGTTCATTTCTGCATGTAAAACATAGCACAAATGGGAAGACCATTGCTTTTTGCTTCCTGGACTCCTTTTTTGAAACCCAGGAAGAGCCAGGCCCTGAGTCCCAACTCACAAAATAAGCCTTGTCTCCCAATTATTATTTTTTTTAATTATTTTTTTTGAAAGCTCATGCTGCCTATAAGAAATGGTGCTCCAACCTTGCTTTCCCTCTTCTCACTGGAAGAGAAATGACTGTAGGACTGAACGGAACTGCCTGTTTCAGGATCAAAGCAGTAGACTCTGCTGTCTGAGCAATTTTAAGAGACTTCTCAGCCAACTGCATGGCCTTGAGTGGACAACCAGAGGCAGTGTGAAGCACAGCAGGCAGCTCTGTAACAGCAAGCAGTGGAGACAGTGTCACACCTTGCATCTCCTGATGACGGCCTCTATTTTCCTTGCAAAAATCTGGCTACAGCAGCTTCCTCTAGTCATGTGCAAAGTGCTCCTGCCTTTTGTTGTTATTATGGGCTCCAGGATCCTGTTAGTTCACAGTAAATTACTCACAGCAGCCCCAAAAATGAGTAATTTGGTCAAGTCATGTGCCAGCTGGTGTCCCGTAGAGAGCCTGTCTACAGACACCTTTGTGAGTTGCCTCTTGTATTTCCTGAGCATGAGAAGCCCTTATTTCAGATCCTGAGCTTATTGCAGCTTCTGGGTGACTGCCGTGACCTCATTTATAATGTTGCAGAGCTGCACTGATTCATCTCTTCAGGAAGTATGGTCTCACTAGGCTTGTCCAGCAATATATGGACCAGCTGTGAGTGGTCCTGTTTCTACTGTATAAGCTCTCTCCAACACAGCAACAGCCTCTTTTTGGCACTGCCATTTTTTCTCAAGTGCCTCAGAGCTCTTGCAAAAGGAAAAGATGTTCAATATTGAGAACAGTGGTACAGTAATAATAAATGCACAATACACATAGCTTTGAAAGCAAAGGCCTAACAGTGTGTGAAGTTGAAAGGGGCGCTGCAAAACCTACACCATTTTAGCACTGGCTCAACTTACTGCCTTCATCCCTAAGTCCTTCTGAACCCAGTTTTATCAGGAATAATGATAGACAATGTAGTTAGAATTTCAACTTGTTTGCTGATAGATCCCCAGGATACATTCAGTAGCAGAAACAATCAATAAATTCATTACTTACTGCATTTTGGAACTAGCTGATGCCAAATTTTTCCAAAGTCACACACTTTGCAGCCTCCCTGACTCTGGGCAGTAAGGCACTCACAAATCATGTTTCCAAAAAAGGATCTGTATCATCTCAGCTTATCTGAACCATCATCTGTCATTCTTTCTGGCACACAGATCTTGTGTGATACATTAAACTCGAGATCCAGGTCTACCTTGGAAATCACTTTTTGAAAGAGGAGATCACGGGAAGCACAGTGATGCTGTTTGGAAGTTGTGTGGTTTTATTTGCTCTATAGATATTCTCCATGTTTAAGTCCATATTCTTCACCAAAATAGATGCATGAAGAAATACAATGGGCACAATGAGCCCAGCACCCACCAGAACAAATATTCCTGGCAACAAGCTGTCATAACTTGACTTCCATGGCTTAAACATTTATCATTTGCTATTTGTGTTTTGTTACATTCTGACAAATCCCCACCTGCAGGTATGTGTTGCCTGGGGTGAAATGCAAGAGGCATGGCTAAGAGAAATAGAACAACACTTGCAATACTGAAATACCACCCAGATCCAGAGCCAGGTTAAACGCAGGAAATATCCTTTCTTCTGGGCACTGCTGCCCAGCTGTGTGGTATGGAGGCCGAGTCATAACGTCCTGCAGGGAGGGCACTAACAGCTTAGGATGGGCAAGTACAAGAAGATTGCTGATATGATGGAAAGGGAAGCCTGTTCCTGGCATTAGCCCTTGAAACAGAGTTGATTTATTTGGATTGCCTTTGATCTTTTAATTACAATATGTTTTCACTCTCAAAAGCCATGAGTCCAGTTTATTGTGCTATAATTCACGTGCATTATTTTCCTGATTCTTGGCACCTCTGAGTTGCAGGTTTGTGCCTCGCCTGCAGGATGAGGAGAGGTGAACCTTGCATCTTGGCTTAGGAGTGCTTCTGCTGGGGCCATTATGGAGGATTCAAGGTGATTCATTACTTAAAGATTTTTGGGACTATTCTTCAAACTTGGAAGGCATTCTGGGCAATCTGCCTGCTCTACCCAAATTTAATGTTGTTATCCCAGAATGTATGCAAAACTTAGGGCAAGGTTTATCAGTGTGTGCTTTGAAAGATTAAGTGAATATTGGAAGGCAAAGATTGTATTTTGTTCCCTGATTCCTTTGTTTGATATTTCTTGACAAGATATGCCAGTGCTGGAAGTAAACTAGAGTTTACTGCAACCTTGCATAACATGGTTGAAGTGTTATGCTCACATGCTGGTAGTTCACTGTAGCCTTAAAGAACCTTCTTACATTCATGGACCTGTATAAAAATGATCAGTTGGAATCCACAGTAGGTATTAGAGATGAAGATTACTGTCCACTGCAGTGGTGCTGTTATTGTTATAACTTGTTACTGGACATAATCTCTCAGATCTTAACTGTACCTCTTTACAACTATATATGAAGACATTCAGAAAGAAAATTTCTTCATGTTTTGCTAGGGGTTACCATCTTCAAGGTAAATAAATTTAAAATAGCCTCCAGGAGAGGAAAAGGTCTTGGAGAAAGTAAGGTGTATTTTTACATAGCTAGATACTGCTGAAAAGCCAACAGCCTGTGCAAGTATTTGCTTTTGTAGATAAGGAAGTTGCTCTCTTGGCATTAACAGAGATGGGCTGAGAAGGCCACCTATTGAGTAAACAAAATTGGAATTAGCTTGGAGCAGAGCATTTGCTAACCTGAGCCATCGACATTCAGTAGTTAGTTGGGAACATGAAAGGTGCTGAGTGACTTTGAGGTTAAGCTTATTTCTAGCTATGGATTGTCACTTTGGTAATTAAAAAATCAGGCAGAATATTAAAAGCCTTTTTTTTTTTTTTTTAATTAATAAATGACAGACCCCAGCAGATCATCAGTTCACTGTAATGTACACGCCTGGACAAAACTTTCCTGGAATGACCTCTGATGAACTCCAGATTATTTTGTCAGGTATTTATTGTCCATTTGGCATGGCCTATAGAAAAGAAAAGGAATGTTTTATTGCTCATGTCACGTTCAGCTACAAGGAACATCTCACCAGTTGAAAAGTGAAGTATAAACTCCTTGGCATTAAAGCACCCAGCTTCAAGCACATAGGAGTTTGCTCAGATAATTTTCCTGCATTTTTAGGTGATTATTGTCCTTTGCTTAATAGTATATAATTTTTATCTATCTTTCCTCAAAAACAGTCCACTGATCCTTTCAGACACTAGCATTCCACCATCAATTTCTAGCCATATCTGAAGACTGCATTCTTCCTGCCTTGGATATGATCAGATGTGCTTAGTCTTGAAATACATTTCAAAACAATGACTTGTGCTGTGGAAAATATGCCACGGGACTTTTCCCTTTGTAAGAAGTGTTTGCACGTACTTGGGAAGCTTCCTTTTAATCTCATGTTTGTCTTGCTTAAATTGTTATGAGGAAAGCAAAATATATATTCCAAGCAGAAGATTCTTGGAATTGTGTTAATTAGCAATGGCAGCATCAAAGAGAAAATGCAAATTTTTTTATATTATTTCTCAAGCAGTTTTAGAATGGAAAGTGGCATTTTTCTATGAACAAAAGCAATACTATTTCTTTAGTAAGGTAAAAATCGTCAGTCTATACAAAATCTCTGAATCTTTTAAAATCTTTTTTTGAGGAAAAAGCCCCTGTAATGCACCGAGTTCTCCTACAATATTAAAGGAAAGGGCAGGTTATTTGTCTTTTAGATGAGACTTACGTGCTTTGAGAAAGTTGAATTTGACTCAGAAAACATACATATTTTCACTGTGTGGTTCAAGATAGGCAAGACGTAGATGTCTCTTACAAGGAGAAATCTGACCAAATGAAATCACAGGCTCTGTGTACTTTCATTTCCATTCTACTCTAGAATTTTGAATAAACCTCTTTTGAAACAGGCCATTATCTTGGTACGTGACATGCCTGGAACAATATGTATGAGTTTCTCCTAAATATCAGGAGAATAAATTTTCATGTCTGAATTCTAGACCAAACTTCAAATGCCTTTTCATCTCTGTACACATCACTTAAAAGCATGAATGTCCACTTAAACACCTCCCACTCATAAATAGCCCAGCTGAACATTGCAAATTATGATGAAAATGTCAAAAATAGGCCTACCTTTAATTCCTAAGGAAACTTATTTAGAAAGGTTTGCTTAAGACCTGCATTTCCATAAGGATTCCAAAGAATCTAAGATCTGGATCTCAAATCCATAACACATCTAAAACAGATTATCTCAAAGAAAACTGTAGGCATTCTTGGGATCTCATTTGAGACCCTGTTTTTAACTGGCCAGGTGAGGTTCATAAATATGAGTACCTTTGTTTTTCTTTAATACTTAAGGTTTCTCTCTAAATACTGGAATGAAGTAGACTGCAGAGTAATGTAGAACAGTTAAACTAACAAGTGCAAAAGCCATTTTTATTTTGTATGGGAGCTAAAGTACAATTTCTTTATTTCTCTCTCTCTCTCTTTCTTTTTTCCTTTCTTGCTTTCTCAGAAACTTGACATTTGAGACATGTTAATAAGAAGAGCAGGGCAAATGGCACCACAATGCATTGACAGTTTTGGAAAGAAAAAAGTAACTAAGTCTTGGGGACAGATTTCACTGTAAATAAAAATAAAAAAGAACAGATATTAATGTTTGTGGTCAGTCCTCAGCATCTACACTCTCTGATGCAAACCAATTGCATTTTTACCTGAAATACATGACTAATAGCTAAGGCACTAATGTTTTTCTCTGTTAATAAGCTAGATATGGAACAGAGTTCCTTTAGAATATGTACGGTAAAGTGGAAATGCATGCTTTGGTGACTGTTATAAAGCAGGCCAAAGATATGTCAAGTCCAATTAATGTCAATAAGGAACATCTGTATTTAGGCACCCAAGTTACTTAATGCAAACATTTCATAATTATATACTATAGCACACATGGAGCATTATGAGATGTGGTGTCCCAGTGTGAATAATATTCACATTTTTCAGATCAGTCAGCAGTCTTGGTCTGGCTTTGGCTCAGCTTGCCGTCTCCCCGTAAGAGCATTTCTTTATAATATTGAATTAAGTACAATCCACATTTTTTCTCTTATCTGTGAAATCTTGTGGTTGTGGCTTGACTGTTTTTGTAAAATGAAAGATCCAAGTGCATGTAAAGCTAGGGTTTTGGGGGCTTTTTTTTTTTTTTTCCCTGAGACATCTGTTTTTTTTCTTATATGCCTTGAGTCTGGGAAGGAAAGGTTCAAGTGGATGCAGCATAGCATGAAAGACTCCATGTCTAAAGGATTCTTCATCTCAGAGAAAAAAACAGCAAAGGAGCAGAGCAACAGCAGAAACCATTTCCATCACCTGAATCATTAGGTGCACTGTGAAATGACAGCTCAGCTCAGGTCTGCAGAAGGTGGAATATATACCAGCATTTATAGTCTGGGAATATCAAAACTTTCTAAACACTTGTAAATTCAAAACCAGCCATGCAGCAATTGTTTAAACAAATGGAGCAGACACTGGTAGGCTCAACTGCCACCCACACGTCGTTCTCTACAGTGCAGGATGCCTTTTTGAGCTGGGTGGGTTTCTTGAGCTTGGTGGGTCTGTTGAGATGGGGCTCTGGAGTTGTGCATTTTGGGATTCTAATCTCCAGTTTAGAGGAGCTATTAAAAAAGATGGAAAATTCATCTGGTGCTTAATGTGAAACACATCACTTTCAGCAGAGCAGTCTCCATCACTGATAAAACTTTCCACCACGCGTTCCCTCAAGCTGCCCAAGTCCCAGGGGCCGTCAGCCGAGACAGAACAGGCTGCAAATGCTGAGGTACGAGCTCATCCAATCAATTACAGCCCAACAAAACTACCCTCGACAACTGGCAGGGAAAAGCTGACAAAGCTGCCGTATTAAAACCAGACTTGTATGTAACTGGGCAGCTTTACCTAATCCGACATGTGGTGATTAATCCAGCCCAGGAAGGCACAGGTGTCAAGATGAGATTAGAGAAAATGGAGTATCTGCCATTCGGTTACAATCTTGCCCAAGTATCAGTCACCAATACTTCTGTCTCCTTCATCCACCCATCTTGGCAGCCTTTCACAACCCCACCTCATGGCCTGCCAAACAGAACACTACCATGAGCTAAGCTCCCACACTGTTTTTAGCAAGCTGCCATTGAGACCCCACCTATTTCAAGAAACATTCAAGCCTGAATACCCACTTCCCACTCTGTATGTGTTCTGTCTTGTCTGGCTTTGTTTTTCTTCACTTGTGCCTTTGGAATATAATCACTTCAGGGCAGGGTCTAGTCATCTCTTTGGCACTTGACCTGTTCTTCTTCATATATTTACTGTTCAGAGCTCCTCAATGAACTACAGTGAAATCATGCTTTGGTCTTCTGTGATTAATAGTGCTAATTAATACTCAAATCAATCATGTTGGCTTGTGTTCAGAAAAGAGGAATGCATAGTCATGTAAAAAATGTGGCCAAGTACTTTAAAACATTTAAAAGAGGATAGATACCCATAGAAGGAGAAGTTCCAGATATTGGCATTTTTACCTTTAACTCCAAGAACCAGTTTAATCCACTTGGAAATCCAAAGCTTGGGGTAGGGGGTAGTCAGAAACCAGCAATCAGGACTGAAAGAGGGTCTGTATAGACTGCTGTTCTGTTGCAGAGCTCGAAGCAAGGCTTTAACACAAATGTTGCTGCTTCAGTGTCTCTCTAAAGCTCTCATAGGAAATAATGACAGTGGCAAATTTGTACCAGCCCAGATGAATTCTGTGTGATTCAAAACAGAAATAAAAGGAAGTCTGTGCTGAGAAGGAGAAAGAGGAGGAAAGGTGGTAACCCTGGGACACTCTTACAGTCTGACTGGGCATGGAGCAATGGGGCAAAGGAAGACCTGGATATCAGCATAGCAGGCAGCCAGGAGGAGATTTTCCAAGCCTTGCCTAAGGATTCTGCCCTAAAATCTTAGTAATGACTAATTGGATTTCTGTATCTTCCTCCCATGCACCACTCTGAACCTACAAATAACAGGATTTGTGTGATTCCCCTCCTACATACTGCTCCCTCTAACCCATCAATAAGACCTTGGAAATAAAACAAACTTGGATGTGTGCACATCCTAATTATAAGCAGACAGAAGGAGAGCTCACATCTAAGCTGGCTGAGATCCAGGGATACCAGCAGAAGGATAAAGAGACTGGAAATTGGCCTCATGCCAAAAGAACGAGTGAGAGATTTCTGACAAGTTTGAAGGGAAGAGTGATGGCAGAAAGAAATTACACCTCTTTAGTGCCTTTGAGTGTAAGTGAAGGATAATTGTGTGGCTAAGCTGTAAGATTAGGAAGTAGACTGAGGTCTGGAGCCCTAGGTCTTCTGATAGAGATTTCCAGTTTGACCTAGGTGAGACTTACTCCACTGTAGCAGGCAAGGAGAGAAAAAGTGTTGAGGAGAGCATTCCCTGATGCACTGCTCCCTACAGGTTCAGTGACAGGCTTACCTCATACCTAACCCCTTGCTTTGCTCAAGTCTGCAGAGAGAGGGTTCCTTATTTTGCAGGCTCCCATTTGGAGCTTCATCCAAACAGAGCATATAGGGCAGATGCCCCACCAGATGATTGCCACATTCCCACTGATTTTCTTATTAAATATTGGGGCAGAGAAGGATGTGTAAAATGAGGTGTCCTCCATATCTCACTTCATCAGGCCTTCGGCACAGATCATGGGGTGCCAGGACTTGCTTTTCTATCTGATAGCAGTCAGGAGGGTGACGGGTAATTAATTTTAGTGCTTTGAGATTCTCACTACAAACAAATCACCTGGACCAAAAAACCCAACAGCAAACAGTAGTAACCTTGATTATGTCCAGGTTTCTCTGCTGAGATGTAAGCTGTATTACTTACTTCCTATAAGACTGTTTTAAGCTTTCTACCAATTGTGTTTTTAATATTATTGTTGTTGTTTTTTTGTAGTTATTAAAATATCCAAATAGCATTTAAAACTATATTTTGGGACTTGCTCTTCCAACTCATTTATCTTAATTTCTAAGATGGAGACAAACTTCTTATTTATGTTTCAAAGATGACATGACATCAAAGGGTTTGAATATTAAATGCCTTAATTACAGATGATAGGCTGATAAAAAGAGATCACCTCTGGAGTTTTATTAAAAAGGAATTACAACTGCATTCATGGAGATTTAGGGCTACGCCAACCTAACCTCATATATCAAAAGATTATTTTTTGAAATAGAGAATAATATTTTTCTCACTTTCATAATTGCAATGTACAACTTCAAATTACTAGATTCAAAACCTATAGGTTTACCACCACTCTGAAATTATCCATCACACTGACCACTTTTGCACTGTATGTTTCTTACTTGCTGGGCTCTAAGCGAGTTTGTAAGTTTGCCTCTCAGAGAAGAAGACCTTTGCCACAACCACAGCATCAGAGACAGCATCCAGAGATTTGAAAGTCTTTCCCAAGTAGTCTCAGTTTTCCTTGGACAGGTTAAGAAGGAGGCTTTCTCTGCCTTTCTCTGACTCTTTTTTTACACTGATTCAGTACAGTGGCTACCGTGTGTGCTTCTATTTTGACAGAATTTTAGATGGTGAAATTGCAGGGTGACACCAGAGAAAAAAACTGGTGCCAACCCCTTAAACTGTAAACACTGGTTTTCAGTGGGGGGAACACCAGGAGGAAACTTATCACAAAACCTCAACAATTTTCCCTGGTTGTGTGGGAGTAATTAAATAAGCCAGGAAAGCGTTCCTCATTTAGGACAAAACTTTCTGTCAGGGCAGGACTGGGGGGGATCTTGTTTGTGGTGGGGTTTTGGTTTTTTTAACCCCAGCTGACATGCACCCATACATAACTAACAGAGTCTCTGTTACACTGGATTCTTAATCTGAGGACTTGGCTTGTCCATTACTCAACAGGGTATGAAACTAGTAGATTAAAGCAGTCTTCTTATGGCAGCCAGTCAGTGTGTTTTAGAGGCTGTGATTATGTGCAAACCACTCTTTTGCAGCAAAGGCATTTAGAAAAGCTCTTATAGTTGTTCCCACTCAGAATCCAGAGATATTCCAAGGATCCTACTCAAAACACTGAAAAATCAAACTTAGTAACTCCCCTTCCTGGTGCAGTGGTAAGGTACAATTGTGTCACTTTTAAGTTACTAAAACTTTGGCAGAAAGACACTTTGTAGTCACCATTTTAACCAGTATGCTCAGCCTCAGGTGAACCCAGATCTGTCAGATGGTGTAATGGCAAAAGTCCCCTAGCACATGCACGGCTCAGTGCTGCACAGACAACTCACGAATTGAGAAGTATGTGACAACTAAAATCTTAAGTCTCAGTCATTTGTTGAAGATCAGAAAGAACCCAGGTGAGAGGGCTTGGACCAGCAAAAAAATTAGTCTTCTTTCTGTTCTCTAATTATTAGGTTCTTTCTCTTGCAACTGGCAACCAAAGGACTGAGCTCTGTAACTTCTGGAAAACAATTCAAAGAACAAAGGCACAGATTACAGAGCCAGTAATAGATGGCTTGAGCAGCCCAAGTGTCATTAGCATTTTGAGATCTGAAAATCTTAATTTTGTTTTTCCTGCTTTTGGCTGAGACCAGAAGCTGGAGTTTGACTAACCTTTACTGATGTGCGAGAGTGAAATTCACTGCTCTGTTAACATTATTAAAAAAAATAAGCAACAACCAAACCAAAACACTGGGAGAGTTTTATCCTATTCTTGCTGTTTTATTCTGCACTTTACAGAGCAGCAAGGGCATTTCAGCAATGAACCTGGATATGATGCTTAGTTTTAGCTTGCCTGTGATTAATTTTAAGCACATATGATGATAACAAGTACTTTCAGTATACACTAACCCTTATTTATGAGCTAAAGGGGTTGCTATCCATTCTTTCTATTTTAAGGCACTCATGAAGTCACCTTTAATTGGTTTTAATTTTTTCTTCAAAACTCAAAAATCATTGGGAAGAAAATTCAGCAGCATGGTTGAATCCTCAAGTTGCCAGCTATGGGAATACTAGATGAATGAAATACATCAAGACTGGGAATACTAGATGAATGAAATACATCAAGAACATCCAGAGATGACAAACACAAGCATGTTTTCCTCCTGGTAGGAAACCTGATTTCCAGTGTAGTCTATTCACAGAATATTAGGGGATGGAAGTGACCTCCAAAGATCATCAAGTCCAACCTCCTCCCAGAGCAGGACAAAAAAAAAAAACACACTAGGGCAGATCACTCAGAAAGGCATACAGACAGGTCTTGAAAGTCTCCTCTATATACAGCAGCACATTCTCATTTGAATAGACTCAGTGGTATAGTGCCCTTTAAATCTGCCTGGGTACAGCCATGAAAACACTCTGATACCTTCCTTCCAGAGAACTAAACCAAGTATAGGCTGGTTCAACAACAGTCCACCTGGTTTTCTTTTCCTGCTTGCCACAGCCTTTCCTGTCCTACATGCTAAGCCCAAGTCTCCTTTGTCCTTCAGTCCCCTTAGAATGATGAAGTAGGAGTTGAGGATGGTGAGCACAGTTCTCCAGGGTTCTGATGGTGCTCTGTCCAGTAGAGCCTGAGCTAGTGGCGATTCATGCTCTCAGTGGCATTGAGCTTGCAGTGCTGCCAGAAGAGGCATCTGCCAGGTACAGGCAGTGGCAAATCCCAGGTATGGCCAGCCCCACTCCCCCTGGCACACTCCTACCATGAAAACCCATGGCATGCTTTGCTAAAGTAAATGGCTCTAGCCTGAGTAATCCTGTTCCAATTGCAATTTGCATAATTGCCTTCTGCTTTCATATCTCCTGCAGTTCCTTTTAGGTAAAGTCTTCTTGTCTTCTTATTTGAGGTAGTTGCTTAATGCTACAGTTTGCTGTAAAACAGTAACCATTTTGTCCCCCCGAGCTAGCTGCATTACCAAGGGTGGGTACACATGTTACAATACACTTTAGAAAGTTAAGGTATTTTGGAAAGGAAGTACTACAAACTTGCTATCAACATGAGCAGCAATAAATCAGGGGCAACATCTATCCCACATGCCTAAGGAGAGCTCATAGCACAATTCAGAGGTGCCATTGCAACCCTGTTCCTGAGGGAGCTTTAATTTTGCTGTCTTTGTAATTGGTAACTGTGACTCCCTGGAAGTCAGTGTTGGTTGTATACACCTGTCTGGGTCACCAGCAGGATCTCATGGAGCTACAGTTTCATGGTAGTTGCACCTGAGCTAGGCAGGGATGTCTGCCTGAGGTATGATCACAGCTCTCCAGCACTGCCAGCCCTGGCTGAGATCGAGGTGCTCTGCACAAAATGTTGGAGCTGAGCAGGGAGGAGACCAGCACCACAGAAGGAAGGCAGAGGTAAGAGGTCACTTCAGTGAAATGTTAATGTGACACCCATAAAGTCCTGTACAGATAGGGAACAGAGGGATCCATTTTAGGGCAATCCTAATTGCTGCCTTACTCCATTCCAGGGGCATCCCTGAAAAGCATAGGCTCCTTGATGATGGAGGTGTAATCCTCTACTTTCTGCCTGCTGAACTGGCATCAGATGGATCTACTTTTTAGAAAGCAATAACTAAAGGTTACACAGCCACATCATGGGCTGAAGCAGGCTGGACAGTAAAACTCATCAAGCTGGGTATTGTCTCCCCTCTGTGTTGGTGTTGGCAGAGCAAACTAGACATAAGAAAATGGTGAGATGGAGAAGAGTTTGGTGCCCTGGTTGCAGCAAATTATTTTGAACCTTTCCTGATTTTCTAGCATGGTCCTGTCAGTTGGCACTTGATATGTTTGCAACAAGGCAAGAGTTTTGCCTTGAAAAGCTAACAATTAAACTTGTACTGAGAGCAGGACAAGTAAAGACCTGTTTGGTGTGCTGATCTGGAAAAACTCATGGGAGACAAATACATGAAGATAAAGAACTTTAAAATTATGCCCTTCCTTTACAGAAAACAACAAAAAAGATGCCTGTGAGGATAAATAATCAGTTATGTGCAGATTTAATGCCTGCTTGGCAATTGCCCGTGCTTCATTCTCTTCTACCTTGTACTCCACCTGGTTATATTGTTGACCATAAAGCCCCAGTCTGTGAGGTTATCTGGAAAACAGGAAATAGCTTGTGACTAATACCATCTCCATGTGCTGTGAGTCAGAAAACTTGGTGACAGGGAAAAAAAAAACCCAACAAAAAACAACACCTAGGATAATTAACAAAAAATAAGAGATGGTTTCCTGGGCCAGAGAAAGGAAAGAAAGGAAATTAATTTCCCCTTTAGAGCCCCGTGTGAGGCTGCTGAATGTCAAAGGCAGGTGTTACAGATGAAATTTGGAGCTCTATGTTAATCACTGCTTCTGGTTCAACTAATTTGACTAATTCTGACTTAAAGAGCACCTCAACCTGTTGATTTCATCCTCCTTCAGAACATGTTTCTTAAGAAGGAGGGTTAATGCCAAGCTTTTTACACCTAAAATCACTCCAGGAGGGGAAAAAAAAAAAAAAAAAAAAAAAAAAAAAAAAAAAAAAAAAAGAAACAAAGAAACAAATTCTCTTTCAAGTCCTGCTTGCTCAAATTCTGATTTAGATTTAAGTCTGACTTCTCTAGTCTTGAAATTCCCCCTTTTTTATTATTTTTTTTACAAGAAATTTTACGAGACCAGTGCTTTCCATTTTCCATGAGGGGAGACACATCAAATCCCTTTTTTTTTCAGCTCTCTCATTTTGTTTTTCTGTTCACCTATCTGAATTTCAAGAAAAAATTCAGTACTGTAACATTATCTGAGGGAGGGACACAGAGCCCTTAGCTGTATGATTTGGGAAAATTGTGTGCTGCTGCTGTTCTGGACTCATCTGGGGCAAAAACACTGTTTTGCAATATACTTGCTCTACATTTGATCTGCCACTTGGCATTACCGAAATCCTCTCCCTGATATGTTTTTCAGCCCTATTCATAGTTACATTATATGCTAGATCTTGTAAGGGAGACAGCATAAAGCTGTTTATTAGCAGAGTCCACTGACACTTCTGTGCTGATGAAATCTGTCTTCTAGCTGACAGTGTGGCTGTTAAAACCCTGCAGACAGACGAGAGGAGAGGTTCCCTCCCCAGGTCTCCCAGGTTCCTTTCACAGCTCTGCCAAGGATGTGGTGTGACTTAAATTAAGTCAATTAACTTTTCTCTGCGTCAGCAGTGCAGGGCATACATTTACTGGGGAGGGGGAGTTGAAGGCTCCTTTAGCAACTTTATAAAGTGTTTTAAAATATCAAGGAAGCAAAGAAATTTAACAGCCTTAAAGGCATCGAGTCACTATACAGGGTGCAAAGAGTCATTTGACATTTGGGCTGGTAGTATGGCTGTGGTGTGAAGGCTCTTGCATTAGCCTGTTCTCCAGTCCATTCTCCAAATCAGTGCTGTATATACAGCTCTCCTGCCCCACAGTGGGCTTTGGGAAGACACAAGGACTATCTCAGAATAATCACAGCCATTTTCCCTTGACTGAGCAGGACTAGTGCCCCCTTGAATCAAATACCCTAAATGCTCCTTGCTGTGGTCAGTCCTTCATATGTCTGCCTTATTTATCCACCTCTGTAGGAGTTGGACACAAGTTGATTCATAGGTCTTAAAATACTTTGGGATATCACAAAATGAAATATTACACCATTTGGTGTCCCCAAGCAGGCAGCAGATGAAGAAGGACCTCACACCATGCTTTGCCTCTGCATTATGTTAATTTTGCAGCACTTTGCAAGGCTCTGGCAGAGCAGGGTTGTGAAGAAGGGAAGATGGAAGGGCAGAGGGGATCCACTGAAAACTCCAAATTGTTCTGGTAATGCAATTAAAGCTCAGACCAGTTACTCAATTTCAGGGAGGGTTTCAGCAGAAGACAAGCCATGCTTATATTTGGCTGTCTCAAGAGCAACTGTAGTTGCCTTATACACAAGAACTGGGGACTTTAAAGAATTAATTACTCTCATGCTTGTATGAATAAAGTATTGAGTTTTAATGGACTCTGATATGTCTCTGGTTCGTAGTTTCTGAACTTCACTTGAATTTATATTTAACAGAGGCTTGCCTGCTGGATAACTATTGGAGCAATAAGGTCAGAGCTGTTGAAGTACTCTGGGGGTCAGAATAGAGAGCTATGTTTCTGCTAATGACTTTGGAGGCAAAACTGGCAGCTACTGCATGTTGCCCTTGAGTAGAGTTTGAGGCCATCAGCCATCACAGCTAAAAGAGTTGGAAATCTTGACCACTGCTTGAAAGTGAATCAACTTGCCCATGTATGTGGGCTCCAGAATTAATGTTAAGTTGTAGTTCCTGATGATGGCACCCATCTTCATGTGACTATTCTTGTCCCTAGAGAACTGAGCTGACGCTTTTACTGAGGGAGAGAACAACAGGAGAACATGGCCGGTGCTATCCCCAGCTTCTCCTGTGAGCAGCAACAGACAGCAGCAACCCTAGGAAGAGTGGATGAAGATATGGTTATGGGACAGCTAGTGAAAGGTTGTTTCTTGTTTTCTGATGATCACTCGGGGAGTGTCTCATGGACAACTCGGTTTTTTATTTGTCTTGGTGAGCCTTTCACAGGAGTGCAAGGCCATGGCATCTGCTCTCTCATAAGTTCACTTCATGCAGGAAATGTCAGAAGACTAGACATTCCATGTTCACCACCCAGTGAATGACTCATGCTCACAGAGAAAAAACTAGATTTAGCTGGATGCTTATGAAACCACACTGCACTATCAAAATAGAAATGAGAGGCCTGATTCACTTACCTGTGGCGGTTAAGACATGGACTCCAGGGTGAGAAGCAATGGAATCGTTTATTATGAAAAAAATGCTCCCTTATATACTTTTACAGCGAGAACTGAGAATAAACAATCAGGGTACAGAGAATGTAAACAGCACTCACACCTGCTCCTTGGCACATACACAGACCTTGGGTTCCCAGGATGTAGCCAATCACACACCAAACACATGATAAACAGTGTTCTGATTTTTGTCGACATTCACAGTGCTGCTCACAGCAAGCCCTGGCCTTTAGCTGGTCTCTCATATTGTTTTATCTACTTCTTTATAGTTAGAGGAGGCCCTTTTTCTTTTCCTATGGCTGTTCTCCACACTCACCCCACTGTTAGACACCATAAGCCCAGTGAAACCAATTAAATATGTGAAATTCAGAGACCTGAAGTTGGGAATCTGAGATACTTAGACCTAAACCACTCCAAGGCTTTTACTGCAGGAGATTTTCCAACTCCAGAAACCCATAGGTTTCTTATCATTGCTGTCAAGGAACTACTTAGCCTTGCAGAATAAATCTTTAAAATATTCCTCCTTGTCATAAACCTCTCTTCACTGCTTCTGTAGTGGGTGAAAGGCCTGCGATCGAATATCCTCAGGGCGAAAAGCATATACTTTATTAAAAAACAGCACTTAATTAAGAATACAAAATCTATTTAAAAGTATGTACTTTATACTCTTTACAGCACTTCTACAAATTATCTTTCATTATTACAGATGGAAGGATTTGGAAGTCTGCTGTATTTTTGCCACTTGTGCTTTTTTACCTTTAAGACCTTGATCATGACATACTTTACACAAAGCAGGGTCGTAGATGTTCAAACCACACACAGGGTGAAGTCCAAGTCCCTCTGAAGTCAGCAGGAACTTTGCTATTGAAAGTCAAGAGTTTTAGTAAGCCAACCGACCAGAAAACCCCAAATCTAAATGGCTCAATATATTTAGCTCTGTCAATAGGTTCAGCACTAATCTTGGTTGGAAAATGTTTTACTGTGCCATGGAAATTTATAATGAGAAAAGGCGAGGAAGGGGGAAGATTTGTTGTTGCCAGCTCCTTCTTTGATGGAAAGGTTTTCTCTAGCCTTCTTCCATGGTGAAGGGATAGAGAAGACTCAGTCAGGGAGCTGGCAGAGTCAGACACAGTAATTCACAGTAGAGTAGACTTACAGAAATTTTCTGAAATTTGATTTGGACATTCACTTTCCACAAGCTTTAACTCAAAGGCAAGCTGGTATATTCCATTCTTGCTTTGCAAATTACATTCCTGAATTCAGTAACTTGGAAAAAGAGTTGCTTCTCTGGGCAAATAAAGACATAAGAATGTGTCCTGGGTTTACAGCCTGACAAGGAAGTCTGAGATGGGCTGGGAAAAGCAGAAGAGAGTCCAAGAACAGGGAAAAATAAAGGCAGTCAGGAACAGAGGCATAGTTAGACACTGAGAGGCCAGTGCAAGCATATATACAGGAAGACCAACACCGTGCTAGTAGTGGGAGAGCATGTAGGGAGCTAAGGATATAAAGTGAGATTGAGCAGG
Organism: Apus apus; assembly: GCF_020740795.1. Lineage (NCBI taxonomy): Eukaryota > Metazoa > Chordata > Aves > Apodiformes > Apodidae > Apus > Apus apus. The sequence goes on along the minus strand of NC_067294.1, from coordinate 9,586,160 downwards.
AGATGTACAATCTAAAATGAGCATTCAGGGGTGGAGTAAAAAAATAAAGTAAGGCTTTAATGTAAAGCAAAAAAATGTTCTGGAAGAGAGCAACTCTTTTCGTCAGATAAATTGCCAAACCCATGGCCAGAAAGAGAAAAGGGAGGAAGAGTATAAATATATTTGAAAACAGCAAACAACAAACTCCCAGCACCAAGGGAAGAATAGGAAGATCAGGAGATGAAGTAGAAGTGTTTAGTAAGGATTAATGCAAATAAGCATACTCAGGGGATTCTTTAAAGTCAAATGGAAAATACTCCACATGCCTTTCTATTGAAATCCCACGTATTCCTGTAGAAAGCTAGTTACCACCAAAAAAGGCCAGCTGCAGTTTTAAAAAGCACACTCTTCATATTGCTTAGGGTGGGACATGCTTCCTATTTGCCTAACTTTTAGCTTGCTGGCCAACATAGAATGTGAAAAGCAGAGTTTCCTTTTGGCCCAGTTTTTCTTGAAGCCTGGGAGCTGAATTCCACTTCTGACTTTGAAACATTGAGACTTGTTGTTGGACTACAGTCAAGTCACATCCCTCACCTCCCCGTGATTCAAGAGGCCTGGCTTTTAAGGGAAAAAATATGCAGAAACTGCCCATAAAGGCAGGCTCTGGATCCAAGATGAGTTGCTGTGGATTAAGAGATTAAAAGTGTGGAAGTCTGTGGAGCAAAACTCACAAAAAGAGAGAAGTGGTGCAGCACCTCTGGTCAGATAGAGCATGTGTCCCCTTCCTTTACAGCTGGAGATATTTCCACTGTCTCATTAGAGGATTTGGTTCAAAAACAGACTGTGGTAATAGTGTATGAAGATGTATGAATGCATCCAACTGCCAGCCTGCAACTAGCTAATTAGCTAAATGGGTCTAGTGTCTGCTTGCAAACTGGGTAGATGCTTCTCCCACCTTGTAAATTCTTTGCATAATAGAGGAAATAAAACCCATTGTTTTTATGAACTTGCAATTAACTAATGTAAATGGGATTCCAATAGGGTCATTATAGCCAACTGGAGTTTGGCAGCGGTGGTTAGTGCAACTGGCCTGACCCTGACCTGCCAAGTGACTTGGAGCAAGATGTGTCACTGCCTTGCCTTAGTTTCTCCATCTGAAAAATAATGACAATGACACGTCTTCACCTTGTGCATGATGAACTGCGCAAGACTTCACTAATTGTAGCTTGCAACACCATTTGACTGCCTTAGATGAAAGGTGTTAAGAGGGGGCTGCAAATCACACTTGGCCACATCTCACTTCTCCATGTTCTTTGGGAAGCTTTTCAGCATGCACAGTGTGGCAATCACCTGGCATTTGCCTGGCACCTCCAGGGTGCCCTTCAACTGGGAATCCCACAGTGCCTATCAAGCAAGCCTTCTATCGAGAGGGATGGAGGATCCCTGTGCATTTGTATGTGTCTTTATTTAATGAAGCAATTATGCGTGCTAACGACATTCTTCGAGAAACATCCTATCTAAAGTTTCCCACCATTCTTGCACTGGTAGTTTTCCCCCTTCCCTCCTCCTTTCCCTTATTAATTTATGAAGCAGCTAATTATGATCCCTCCAGGCTAAATAACTGTGCAGTTAGAGATGCACTAGATGAGTGGGTATGGCAAGGCAACGCAGAGCATTTTTCTCTTCGCCTATTACATGTATTGTTTTAGGTAATTAACATCCACTTTGTAGTGGCAACACAGACGCCTTGCTGTCTGTACAGCTTCTTGGCTCGGATCCTTTCAAATACTCCCTGGTACACTCCTTGCAAAACCATGTGAAGTGTTATATAATTCTCAAGGTTGAAAGGCAATTGTGTACATCCAGGTTATTAAAGGGATCTATCGACATGTACAAAGCCAACATTTCAGGCCTTATCCAAGGTACCTTCAGCTTTTGGTCAGGTCAAATGACTTAAAGCACTCAATAAAATGCAGGGAAACTTTCCCTCTTCTTCCTTTGTCTGTCCTTCCCGTAGTTTCAAGTTTATACCTAGGAAAATACTAATGTGGGTGTTACATGTTTCACATACTACTTCTTAGCATTTTGAATATTGACAGTGTGCTCAGCACTGGACAGTAAAAATCCCAAAGGCTGTCCTCATCTGATAGGTAATTCTCTCTCCTGAAAAACAAGGCACATAGAAACGATTCTGAGCTCAGAGATTTAGCAGTGGGGGCAGCTCAGTGTTCTTGTACCTGCTGCTTACCAGCCTTGGTTTAGAGTGTTTGTATGAAAGCTTTGGAAGAAGAGAGTATGGTGAATTAGCTGGATAGGAAGGGAAAGACATGCAGCCAACATGGGGCAAGGTCAAAAATGTGCTAAGCTAAGAAGGAGTTTAAATGCCAGATGAGGTCAGGATGAAGGCAGCTCTGGAAGCCTTAGAAGTCCAGATACACTGTTACCAATGAATACTCAGGTACATTGGAAAAAAACAGTATTTGGGACAGGAACAATTTATGGGCATCCACTAAAAATACTTTCATTTTTTTTAATTGATGGGGTCTGTGTGCCTCTCATGCTCTTACAGGCTTTTCACAGTCCACTGCCTGAGACATTCAGTGCTGCTTCTAAGCTCACTGAATACCCAGAACTATAACAAAAGGTCAGATTGAAAAAAGGGTCTCTTGCTTCTTTGTATTGGTACAAACTCCTGGTTTTCACTCTGCTGCTGTTTGGTATCTGCAGAGAAAGTTAGCATTTCCTCTTGCCTCTGCCTTTGTGAGCATACAAAGGATATAGACCAACAATCTGGCCCAGAAATATTTTAATGAAAGCAGCAAACTTGGTAATTTTTTCCTTCCCTCCCCCTACCAATCAATAGTGTCTGTCAGTGTGGTTGCTCATAAAGTTAAGAATCAGATATGGCTGTCTAGAGTGTGGGCTGGTGCTTTGCAAGTTTAATTGCACAACTTTGCTCACAGCTTCTCAGCCTCTGACCTGCAGCACCCGCAGCATTAGAGCTCAAGCAGGGCCAGCCGGTTCCAGAGTGGGGTGCCAATGGGGCCAGCTGGACTAACAGGAGTGGAGGATCTCACCCAGTGGGTGGAAGGATAGACACCACTGAGTCAGGACAGGAACACCAGCCCCACTCCCACCTGGGAGACTTAAGAGCGACTTGCTGCCCTCCATACTTGTTCAACATCTCCCTCTCCAGCTTGTCACCTGTGCATGAACCCTGTGTTTTGATTTGGATGAAAAAATGCTCATCAGCATTTTCAGGCTTGTGGGTATCATTTGCTACTCATCCTCGTAAGATAGAAATCCATCCCCTCCCAACAGATATGAAATTATTAATTGCTGCTGTAAATCAGCAGAGTGTGCTGTGAGCCAGCCGTGACAAATATCCTGGGAAGCAGCTATGCAAACAAGATGGTTGATAAAAACAGAGGAAGAAATACATGTGGAGCTGTGGAATGGAAAAAGAGAGATTTTTTGTAAAGAAAAACAGCACTTGATGGACAATTTTAAGACAAGAATTTACTGCTCATGTAATACTTATTATAAATTGCAAATGTACAACTTGATGAGTTTTACCAAAAGCAATTGAAGGACCAGTGGAAAATCTAAATAATATGATACAATGTGCAGCCCCCAGTAGGACAGGGAGTGAAAAATGGCAAGGTCAGAAAATGAAGATAGATGAGATAAGTTTTCAAGTGAAGCTGCATCAGAATGGGCAAGGTGGAGCAGAAGATCTCCATACAGAAATGGACTGTGCTGGAGTCCAAGGGGGAATGGAGAAACAAAACAAAACAGAAAAAATATAATAAAAGTCTGGGCTACTCGGGAAAGAGTGGAGCAGCAGCTGTTTTCTGGCTGAATTAGACCAGCAGGAGGTGCTAGTTGTGGCTTCAGGACACATGAAAAGGTTCCTGCAATGCAGTGGAGAACTAGAGTGGGGAAACAGATTTAGCTGCAGTCCACACTAAATGCTCCTCTAGCCAATGCTATTAATAGGTACTGTCATTCATGAGCCTCAAATTCACTAACAAATTATTTAAAAAAAAATATATCCTCTCCATCTGTTTTCCAGCTTTTATACAAAAATTCTAATTTAAGGCATTAACTAAAATGGAAAAAGATTTTCCTTTCATTAACTTTGAGTGTATCCAATTTACGTTTCATGTGTTTCCATTATTTTTTTCTTCCTGAAGGGTTTGTTTTCTGAAGCACAATGGAAACACCACACTTATTTTCTTTTTTGAAAGCATTTCTGAGACTTTAGAGGGTGTACCTACTTTTTATGAACCTGTCAATGACTCTGGCTACCTTCCAGGTCCCCTGGGGCAGTATACATTAAGGAACTGAAGCTACCTAGCAGAAGTACCATTATGATCCAGGACAATCCAGACCTTAATTGTGTTTCTTAGTGCTGGCACCTGCCAGTAAATACAGAGCATTCAAAAGCTCTCAGAAATGGATGCAGCAGTTGCATGTTTATTTTTTTGAATAAATGTTTGTATTCATTCTTCTTAGAAGTAGCTAGTGGTTCAAAATGGACATTTAGCAGCTTTCATAAATACACTTTGTCCTGCTCATGATGCACATGAAAGTGCTTTTCTGCATGTTTGATGTTCTGAGAGCTCTTGGTTTGGCAGGCATCAACTCTGGCTCAAGATATCCCTAAGCCACAAACAGCTGTAAGCAGGGAGTAAATCCTGGGGAATAATCACCACGTGCGTGTCCTGTTCGCATACTCTGCCCTTAATATCTGCTAGGGACTGCTGCTGGAGACAGGCTGCTGGTCCAGGCAGACCTTCAGTTTCACCTGGTGAAGCTGTGCTTGTGTCACCCATCCCACACAGCATCCAGATCAACCACTGCAAAAACTGAATGCAAAATGTGTCAAGGGATTATGTGGAACTCTGGTAGTTTACAGAAGGCACTAACATCTCCCTGCCAGTTGCAAGTAATGCAGCCATCCCAGTGCCATGCCAATAAAAGCATTTTACCAAGTATCATGCACTCCCTAGACACTGTAACTCACAGATTAGAGTTAATGCTTTGTAGTGTTATGTAAAAAAGCTCAGTGTCTCTTGTCTGGAAGATTAAAAATAGTTTGGCAGAAAGAAAAGACACAATAATTGCCAAATTAAATCAATATAATTTTTAACCAGCACACTGAATAAATGATACCATTTTAGACTGTTCTATAAAAATTGTTCCACAAACTTTTATAAGAAAACAAACACAATTCAATTGACTGAATTTTTCCTGTATGTTCAAAGAATTTATTTTATTTACTAGTGTAAATTTGTTCCCCTTCCATACTCAGGCAATCAGTCCAACATACATATTGATATAAACCCAGAAAACTCTTCATTAATATTAAAACTGCCTCTTTGCAATGGGTAATGATGATTTATGCAAAAAACTTGCTTTGTGGGAAAATGAGCCTTTGTGGGTTTATGTTTCATGTATTTGTTCTTTTCACGTTATGAATAACTGCTACTTCCCTGAACTAAGTTATTATTGTAGGGATATGAGTATATTCTCCTGAGGGCCAGATCTGCTGTTGTCATCGTCCCATTAATATTAGGTTGTCCTGAAGTCAGTAAAACTACATACATAACCTTATGAAGAGAGTTCCTCTGAAAATAGAAATGAAAATAAGATGGAGGACCATTTTGAAGCTTCTTTTGCTGTTCCTTCCATTTGAGGATGGTTTCTCTAATGAAGAGACTGTTGTGCTCACAGACCTGAGATGCATGTCTCTGTATTGTGTTATGAAAACCTGCAGGAATGCTGGTTCAGGATCATTTTTGTAAAATTAACATCGGTGTAGCACAGAAACTGCACTGTCTGAAATTCACTGATTTTGTCAAGAATTTATTGCTGAATGTATTTACATTAAGAGGCCTGTACCATAGTCATGCTGGTCACGTTCACATTGCATTATTCTTCACGGTTCTAGCATTCTGTATTTCTAATGCACTGCTAAACCTGGTGTGACACCTCTGAAACCCTCCTGGGTGTTTTGGAGCTTGCCTCCCTGAGCATTACTGCCAGGACAGTAAAGGGGACATTTTCTCAAAGCACAAGAGGAGTTCACATATGATTTATTCTACCCACATTATGAAGTTGCAAAGACTGAACTTCCTCTCAAGCTGTGCTGAGATGACATTGCAGTTACACCCTTAGTTTACAGAAACCTGTGTGAATTTAGCTAATTTGCATTTTCAGAAGTTTCCAAGCTATTCAGACCCAAATCCTAAATACAACCCTATGAACTCACTCAGAAACTCTACGCATTCTCCTCAGATTTGCAACAATTTTGTCAAATAGGTTGAGTTTCTGGGTTGCAGTGCAATTTTTCAGATGGGTGAAACCCAAGTGGCAGTATGGGGCTTCATGATGAAAAATTCACCCAAGGTAGTGCTGAAGTGTGTGACCAGGAGGTTAGCCCTACATATTTCCTCATCCCCACATGCATACCCAGACAACTCCTCGTAAAATGTAGTACAGCGGCATAAGCCTTCCTCCAAGCTTACACAGAGAACACTCTGGACAGAATAGCTTTTTATCTAAGCTCTGTGGGCCAGGTATATGAAACAAAGTTGCCAAACACAAATTAACGTGTAATTATTTTTCTTGCCTGAATCACTTTCTTTCATGTGTCATAACATGCAGAGTAAATAGCACCACACCTTTTTACTTTAATTGTGGTAATCTGATCTCTCAACCACAAGAAAGCCTTCTCTAATGCCTTCTTTAGAATGGACTTTCAAGGCAAAGCAAGCGCAGTAACTGTAATAATCACCTCTTCTTTTCTTCTGCTGTCAAAATGCAGTGGGGTTGTTAAACTAATCAAGAACTAGGACCACATGGCAAAAAAATAAGTGCCCTAAAAGACAAACTGAGGTAAATGTTTGACAGGTAATTTAAGGTGATGGTGGGATTATTTTATTCTTTTTCTGATTTGCCTGGTGACTAATTATTTACGTGGTAAACATAAGGCTGTCTGACTTTTGGTAATACCATAATGGGAAACATGTTATATCATTTATCTGCTGGGATTGTCTCAGAGTTTTGAGGAACAGAACTTAATAGCGGCAGGTGTCATCTCAGTTTGATCACCAAGGCTCTCCTGCGCCCAGAGGATCATGAAAACAAATAGAATTTTATTAGCTGGGTTTGGTTCATGTTTTGCATTATGTTCTAGGAAAAGAAAGCAGACAGGGGTTTATTCCAGAGCAAAAAGTCTCTTCTACTGATTAGAATAGCAACTCCTTTTCTCCTTATTCTGTATCACCTTCATTCCTCGACTAGCCACAGCTTAGGAAGAAAAACCTATCTTCAAAATGATTTTGGGAGAAAATGAAGAAAACCAAAAAGAGTTGCCCATCTATCTCTTTTTATGCTCTAATACCCACTGAAGTGAAAGAAAGTCTTCTCAGAGACCTTGGTGACTGCCAGGTTAGGTCTAAGCCTAAAACAGCTGTACAGGTCTTAGGGAAGCGTGGGTAGCAACTACAGAAGTCAGTGCAGTCCTGACCTAGCACAGTGGAGGAGCTGGCCTGGGACAGAACTCAAACTTGCTTCTTCAAGCAGCTTCAAGCTGCAAGACCTTTCTGGCTGCCTCTTATAGCTCCACTAAAATCATTGCCTTCTGCTGTGGTAGAAAGCAGTAGAGATTAATAATTTAAGATTGAGGGTGGACATCTACCATTTGAAGGTAAGCAAAGTAGCTCTGTGAGTCACCCGCTGCGTTGCTGAGAAGAAGGAGAAGCCTTACACGCTGACTGGGGAGCCCGCATGGGTAACATGACTCTTCAGGCTACTGGAAAGAGCATTCACAATTTTCTGTTAGTAGTGTCCTATAACACAGTTAATTATAGTACAACTCGAAAGTTTTAAGCCACATCACTGTCCTCCTGTACTAAATCCAGGAGAAACTTCCTCTCAGATGGATGTTGCACCATGTGGTGAGCTTTCCCAGAAGGGTCCATGCTATGCTGGGCACCAGCCTTCCCCCACATGACAGAAATTCAAAGAGGTCATAGCAGCCATAGATTACAGACCCTCTTCTGTATTTTGGCATTGTGTAGTGGAGAGACAGAGATTTTTCTTTGCAGCTCACAGAGACCTGGCAAAAGCTTAGACCATCCTTACTTCTTTTGGGTCTCCTGTACTTAGTTACTTGGTGGACTGTGCTGCTGAAAATTGTCGTCGTCCTTCTGTTTAGGTAAGTAGTAATTACGTACTTGCTGCTTTTCAAGGTTTGTTGCTAGCTAGTTACACTTAAAACACTGCAAGTCATCACATGCTAAGAGCTGATCTCTGGATTTCTGCCTAACACTACTTACTACCAGAATTCAAGCAGCAGCTCACTGTGATCCCATCTGTATGTACCCCCTTGCCCAGCAGAAGGAAAGGACCAGCAGTTATTTGTTAAAGTTGCTAGGGATAGCTCTGGGAAACCATGCCTTTTCACAACTCAGACCAATTCATCTAGAGCCATATACACTGATCTACTCTACAATATACTTAGGGGTAACCTATTTCATTGGTTAACTGTCAGTTAATTTATCTTTATATAATTTCTGTACTAACATCACTGAAGTCACAAAGATCTTAGAAATGCCTTATCAAACTCTTTGATGTCAGATTTACCCAACTTAACAAGTGGCTTAACCAAACATCCTCATCACCCAATGCCAAAACATCCTCCTCACCCAGTCTAAACACATTCTGCTCACGCAAATTAAAACATGACAAGGCCTTACTATCTTATTACCTAACTGACAAAAAAGCCTTCTTCTGTGTCAGAGACACAGTACTAGACACAGCATCCTGCTCCTGTTTCTACTGAAGATCCTACACGGCTCCCCAAAAGATCACACATAGTCAATAATCCCTACAGTAGACATTTTCTGTTCTCTAATGACAGCCAATGAATTAAAAAGAGGGGAACAAAAGAAAATATTCAGTTGCTCCAGGTAAAGTTCCTTACATTTGCAGAGGACTTGCTTGATGGTTTAATCCTCCCCAGACTTCATTCATGGGATGCAGGATAGCTATTCAGTTTGTATGCAGAGGGCACAATTACTTATGTGATGTGCTGGCCAAATGCAACTGATTGTTCCTATCTACCTTAAAAAGTTTATCAGCAGGTGTTGCAAGAGGCAGTGTTTCATAGAACTAAAAGGGTGATATTAGATGACTACAGATGGAGCTAAGGTAGCACCAAACCCTGCTGTGCTGGGTCTAGTTAATACAGTAGTTCTCTCTTTGTTTCATGTATACAATCCACCCACAAAGCTGCACCCAGTATGGGATGTTTTATGATAAGTCTCTCTTTTATCTAAAGTAATCAAAGCCATTAGTTTACAAGAATCAATGTCTGGAGAGATGCCTCCACCCTTTTACATGAGAGCAAGTTGTTGTAGATTCAAACAGGATGGAAGCACCATATAAACATTTAAGCAAATAAAAAAGCTGTGAGGAAAACAAGAGGAGCTATAAACTATTACCACCCAGAGGGCAGGTGTAACTTTCATGAGGAAATTTTCTGTGCCTCATTATATGCTCTGCTGCATATTCAGAAGAATTGAGCTTTTGAGCAAAGAGATTTAACTCCTTGGAGTTGCATCAAGCTACCAAATACTTTCAAAATTTGTCTAGCCTCCTTGCTGTGATCATCACAACCTGGGTCAGGTGTGAGAGAGCTAAGCTCCACAACAGGCGCAGCGCTCTGCTGCTTTCTGTTCTTGTAGTGATTCACACCCTCCAGGAGTGACATCAAAAAAGGATGACAATGATGTAATAAACAAATGGAACCGCACTTAAAGGTAATTCCACTAGTGGAGAAACACCTTTTCTGACTAGAGGAGTAGACCAAAGCCAAATGTGTTGTTTCAGATCCACCTCTAGCAACAATTGTAGCAGCAGGAATCAGAAAAATAGTCAGTAAAGTGAAATAAAGAAGAAAAAGTTACAGTACCCACATATTAAAAAGATTCTTTCTAAAGAGCATGCACTCTCAAGATTTATATGCTTATGGCCTTCTGGATTATGTATTTTTTATTTTAAATGTAATATGTATAAAATATAGATAATACATATAAATTCTATAGAATATGTATAAAACAGAGAATATTTATAAAATACGTACATAATAGAATCTCCATCCAATCCAGGTGATTGAAATGTACATATTTCCTAGAAATTATTCCAAACTAGTGCAAATTTTGCCTTAAGTCATAGTCTCTTTGTATAAATGATACTGTTAATTATTGTAAGACAGAAGAGCAGAGAGGTTCTCTAACAGTTTGCCTTCCTGAGTAAGAGCCTTCAAACAGCTGCAGCTCCTTTGCCTGTCCAACGTGCAGAGACCTTCTGACATTGCCATGGGGTATTTTAGGCAATCTCATCCCAAACTGAAGGATCAGCAGTATCTAAACTTAAAGCCCCTGTTTTTTTTTTTTCTTCTCAGTCCATTACTTCTTGTCTAATACCAGCTTAACATGGAAAACATTTTAAGAGCCTGTTTCCTTGAGGAAATCCTTTATGTACCTGAAGACTGCCTTGATAAAACATTTGGCTGGCTCTTGCTCTGCCCAGCCCTTCATTCTGTCTTCATGCTGGGTTTTCTAAACACCTGATGATTCCTGCTGTTCTCCACAGGACCTGTCTCTGTCCTGTATCTCTTTGGTTCTGTGTCTGAAACTGCAGTGCTGAGCAGTGGAACAATTACACCCACACATGCATATTTGTGAGCAAGTGGTTCAGTACTGAAGGACATTTTTAGTAAAAAAAAATAAATAAACAAAAAAATATATATCTGTTAAACTTAATGAAATTTTAGTTTTGGTAAATTTTAAGTTCTTTACCATGGAAGTGTACAGATTAAGTGACAGCCTTTATCACTGGGACAGCAATGCTCAGTACCTTGGAAACTGTAGCTGCAAGACAAGGCACTTCCAAATTTTACAGTGGAGTAAAATAAATATGTTGCACTGAAAGACTCTTCTACTATGAATAAAGATGGATGGCTTAATACTCAAATTATATTTACTGCTAAGTAAATAGTCATGAGCCAATGCCAAGGAAAACAACAGAATACAGTGAAAAAGAGAAAAAAAAAGAGATTGCCTTACTTTGTTTGCATTATCCAGAAGTTAAAAGGGCTAGAACAGAAACATTTCAGTGATATAAAGTGATACCTCCTGATGGTTTTTACTGTGCTCTCTGCCTTTCTCTGCTTGGCATTCCTAGACAGGCAGCCTCTATGACTCCCACAGCTACTGGGACTGTTGGAGAGTGACACATCTGGTGTTGTACTACTTAAAGTTTCTCCCGAGACTTCCCTAAAGACAGAACAAGCATAGACTAGGTGCAGAGGATATTGTTTCTAGGTACAGGGGATTTCCTTAGATGTGTAATGAGGAATTAGATCTTCCCCTTTCTCTGACAAGAAATAGCAAGGGAAAGAAAAAATGTCCCCACCCATTACCAAATGCCTCCCTCACTTCCTAGGAACCTGAAATGATTTTCCAGAAGTCTTCCTCACAGCTGCCAAATCTCATTGACATTTCTGTTGGGTAAGTATTTACTGCAAGCTCAAGACAGGCTCCTACCAGAGCTTTTTCCACCCCACCCTTCCACCGTGCATATACATAACAAGGCAGTTATTCATGGACTGTGCACAAGATGAGATGGAAACTCTTGAAGCTGTAGATGGGATTCAGACAGTCTGGGGAATGTGGCAGCTTAGGAAGGAAGTTGGCCAAGAGCTTAAGACATAAACATCTTGAATAAGTTGTTCTGCTGCCTGTTGTTCTAGTGGCTTATTTTTAGACTAGTGTGGTACAGAAGGCATCCTGCTGTCCTAGTTCCCTCCTGGGATGGAGGATGAGTTGTGCAGGGCAAAGCATTAGCTAAAAAGCTGGACTTGAAAAATCTAACTCAAACATCAGAACAAACCATTAATGTGACTCTCTTCTGGGGCAAATAATTCCCACTTCTCCCAAATCCAAACAGGTCAGGTGGAGCACTGAACAGGAATGAATCTCTACCAACCATCGCATCCAAGGTGGCTCGATTTGAATCAGTTTGAGCACTTGTATTTCAAACTGTTTTGTATGATAGTGGAACAGGAAAGTCAGCATACATTAGACAAAATAAAATGAAATTAAAGAAAGTAGGAGAAGGACATAGAACCTACAAGTCTCCTTTGGATCAAGTACTATGCAATCATAGGAACCCCAAAGCTGCACAAAGTCAATTTTGGAAACTAGACAATCCCAAAATCCTCAAAAAATAACTCCTGAGAAGCACACATGTATACACAGAAAAGTGAATCAACAAGACTATTGCAAGACAACAGTGCCAGAGAAAGAATGCTAGAGGTGAGTGCCATCCACTCTTATAATCCTTCTCTTTCTCACCTTGTGCTTGTTTTTACTGTAGGAATGCAAGGCTGATTTTGTCTTTGATCTCAGCTGTGGTTTCCAGGTGCTGTAAATGCATAATAATTATGTCATCATCAGTCTCTTGCCCCATGTATTCTTGGGGATATCTTGTACCAACAGTAGCATTCCTCCCTTCATGTGAAAAGATCAGACTGGAGATTATCGGCCTCTCACTATTAGGCAGACTTCTTTTGAGACCTTCAGTCCTAGTACTACCTCTTTTGATACCCTCATGGTCTTTGTCCTACTCTTATCACTCAGTAGGAGAAGATTCCTAGTTCAGGTATTAGAGGAAAATTTGGCAGCTGCTTCTCTTATCTTCTTCTAATTACCATATGAAGAGCCAAAGAGCAAGTTGAAAGCTAGCTTCCTGCACAAAGCCAAATGTGAGGAAGGTGTGATGCTGGAGGATATGAAAGAGAATTTAGAAATCAAAATAAGTTCTTGAGTAATAGCAGTGACAAGAGGCTGAAAGCGGAATCCTAGCAAGTCTGCAAATCACTTCCCCGAACAATGCAATTCAGACAGAGATTCCTGTAACATCATTAACTTGAGCAGGTACAAGGTATGCGGCTACACCCATCTGCCCATTTCCTCTCCCTGCCTCTCACAGTCATACCCATGATCCCTTTCTTCCATTTTCTTAGCTTTTTAATTCCTGTGTCTCACTTGCTTTCGTCTCGGTCACTAAGGAGGGCTAACACAGTTCCAGCATAGCCACACACTGAGCTCTGTGCTTGAACCTAGGACAGACAATGGCTGAGTGACCAGAAAATACTGGGGAGGAAATTTTTGGTGTCGCACTCTTTGTTTTTGCAGGATACATGTTTGTTTAGTTACAGCTGGGTTTCCAATCTGAATTACAATTTCCATACCTAATCCATCTCTTCTTATTGGGACATCCCAGAAGAGGTTTCTTCAAGCTGGAGAAAGAAGCTTGTCCCCTTTTTTTACCTCTTTCTGAGTTCTTTGGTGAAGGATACTTTCAGCGTCTTCAAGGTGGTTGAGATGGTTTTGAACACATACAAGTTGCTTGATCTGCAACACGTGAAGAGGAAAGCACCAGCATCATGTAATAATGACTAAGAAGCAGCACCTAAAGGGAAAATTTCTCCATCTCCAATTTGTAGAACCTGTAACTTTATTTCATGGAACACAGGAACTGACCTGTGCTCTCTCTCCTGTATCTTATATACCAACACACTGAACAGGAGTCTCATACAGTACTAACCTTGTCTTTTCTTCCAAACTCTGCTGTTCTCCTGATTTCAAGCCCTCCATTGATGGGGATTCAGTTTATTTAAGGAACCCCTCCAGAACCAATTGTTTCTGTAAAGCAGCATCTCTGTAGTAATACAAATTAAACACTGCTCTGTCCTACAGGGTTTGAAAGATGAGCAGAGTGAGGCTGATACCCAGTGATGAACACTGACTGGGAAGTTTTGGTCTTGTAGTGACATACATACATACAGTCTCTTTTGGGTCTTGTGAAAGAACAAGCTTATTTAAAAGCTATGAAATTATGTGAGATTAAATTATAGTTTTGGGACACTGAGAGTAGTTTCTTCAAAAGAGGGTAATTGCTCCTTAGGATTTTGAGCTCTGGCAGGTTATTAGTCCTATTTCTCCCAAGTTATATTCCACTATGGTTCTGACTTCAGTATCTTTCCCTCAGTCAGTGGGGATCCTTGACAGCAGAAGTCCACTGCAGCCACCACCAAAAGAAAGTTTTCTTATATGCAGGAACATCAGCGTATTTAAGTGTTCAGACAAATAGTAGCACTACCAGGGAATCATCCTGAGATGAGCAAATCTATTCCCTACCCTCCAGCCCTGTTGCAAAGGACCTCAGCCTTGCTCAGGTACCTACTGGCTGTAGTGTACCTACACAGTTGTGACAGACAAGAGTCTATCTCCATCAGCAATATTAAGATGTCATAGGAAAAAGCCAGGAGATCCCACAAAGCTCAACTCCATTTCATAACATGCAATAAAATCATTGCTCTCTTAAACTACAGTAATCAGTTTGTTAACCATTAGACTAAAAATGGCTCAGTGTCACAGTGAGCTTTGAAGGTCATCAAACATATAATCAGGACTGTGAGAAAGATCCAGTGACCTGCATGGAAATGGAAGTCCTCCCCCAGCTCAGTAACATAAAGCCAGTGTTTAGCTTTACACCTCCTGTACCTATTGATGAAGGATAAGGCTGATTCATGCTGGTCAGCTAACCAATCAAGAAGTGTATCTGGGATTACTCAATACTGCAGGTCAGGAAGGTACACAGGCAGTGCCCCTCCTCTATCAGTGAAGCAGATGCACAACGTAGAGGCAACACTCCATCCAGTGCCCAACTAATTTGTCCTCAACATGTCATCAGAATCCCACACTTTAAGCTCAGTCCTGGTTTGGCATCAGTGGTACCTGAGATTGCTCAAGACCTATTCTGGTTCATAAGACAAATAGCAGTTCAAACAGTTTTTTTCAGTTCAGGTTTGCTTCAACCCATTCATCTCACTGGTAAGCCAGAGATATCCCCTTTCATAGAAGAGCAGGATTGCTTCATTTACCCTTGCCCTTTTATTATACCTTCCCTAAGTATCTGCTGTTAGGGACAGGATACTGAGCTAGGCAGCTCCTTAGCCTGACCCAGCATAGTCAACCTTCCTTAAGCCTGCTTATTTATTCACCTTCTCGCTGACCTCAGTTAGGCGTAAGTGAATCTTGTAGTAGGGAGGTTGACAGAAGTACCTGCATAGGTTCCAAGAAGTCTAAGAAAAGATAGGTGTGTTAATTTATTTTTGATACTTTTGGGTGGAGCCCTCCTACTCATGGCAAGCTGCCATTGGATCACAAGCATACTGTACTCTTGCTTCAGAGCCTCCTTCCCTCTCCCCCAGGTTTGGCTCGATATGATTCCCACTGCAGATGTCTTTGAAAATGTTCAAGCTGTCATGGGTAGATGGAAAAGTAGATGCACAGCGTGTGACCCCTTTGTGAAGAAACTGTCTCTCTGCTACAGCATATGCTCAGATCTTGTTATTATTCTCTGTGGTGGTGCGATTTTGTTTCTTTTTTTGGAAATCATCCCTACAGACTAGTTGTGATTAAATGTCTGATGTTTAAAGCTTCCATGAGCCTTTAAAGTCCTGTTTTGCAATTTGGGCTTTAGGCCTGGGAGGTCCACAGTTCAAATCTCAGCACATTCCTCACTGCTGTTTTTAATTATGATTTGATATGGACATTATTGCTGCAGGGATCTCTCTCACACTTCAGAACACACAGTTTACTAAAAGTCAAGAGACGCCAATCAAACTGGGTCCTAGTTCAAAAGAACAAGGCCTGTAGCGGCTTCATTTTTTGCCCATAGAAGTATTCGGTTGATGTTTAGAAGTGACATACCTAGGGGAGGGAGGAAAAATTAAAAAACCAAGGGGAAACCTAAAAACAAAAGCCTCCTAGTGGGGTGAGATATGCTTAGTTCTGGATCACCTAGGGAAGCACTCTGCAAACTCAATAGTCTGCCTCTCCCTGTCTCTTTTTCTCATATAAATGTAACGTAAGATTGCGTTATTGCACCTTCCGCTCTACATGGCCTGCAGACTGGAACTGGAGCTGATGAACTAATGGAATGGAAAAGAAGCTGACTTGCTTAAATTTTATGAAACTAATCAGTTCTGTGATCAGGAGAGTTTATTTCTTCAGCTCTGAAAATATATTTGGCAGAGGTCAATGTCTACTTTTTTTTGAGCATTATCTCTTCCTGCAGCTGATAAGTGAAGCAGAGGAACTACATGAACAGAGCTTTCAACAGACAAGTGACAGTCCCCAACTGCATGGCTGCTCACACCAAGACTTCTAAGCCATAACTCTGGCTGGGTATAGAGGCTCAGTTATTTTTCTAAATGTGCACATCTCCATCCAAGCTCTCCCTGTCTTTAGTACACTATACTGAACCAGTGGAAAAGGTTTCTTGATTTTACACTCTCTTTTCTGCTTAGCTTGGTTTCCTTCAGAGTGGGTCTAAGCCATCCCTGCTGAGAAAGAAAGTCCTTTTCACAAAAGCATGCTGTCAGGTTGCTGATGACTTTGGCTGCAAGGCAGCTTTGATCAGGACCTCTACACTGGGCTAATATAACCACAGACACTTTAGTAAAACTGCTTTTTATTATGTAAACTATACCCACGGCTGCCCTGAATTAAAACAATTTTCAGATGGGAGTCTTTCTATGAAGGGACCATTTCATTTCACTTTGCTTCTTTTCTGGTTTCCTGTGTTAAAAAAGAGGGAGCCTGTACCATGAAAATTGCTTGAAATATTGTATATTCATTTTAAGATCTGCTACTAGGTCATGCCGGATCAGCATATTTTGCATCAATCAAGAAGCCAGACTTTTAGTTGTCAAGATTTGATTGAATTTTGTGGTTACAAGTAATAAGAAAAGGGAAAAACATGAACAAAACTGTATTTTGTATGCAGTCTGTCTTAGAAAATGCAGCAATCAAGGAGTTGTTTTGTAAGATGAAAGAATGAGAACGGAACCTGTTTCTAACACCAATGTTATGAAGAGAAAGTCCTCAGAGTCAGCAGACAAGAAGGGCATGAAAGGGGCACTGGGACTAGGAGCATCATAATTTTTCTGAGTTTTAAGGTTCACTGGTCAGGCAGGAGGAGAAAGATTTTGGAATAGTTATACAAATCCTATATAAATAGTTAGATTTCCAGGTTCTGGGATTATTCATTTGGAATTTAAACATGACATTTGCATTCAGTTATCTATACCTCTAAACTTACTTTAAGGGTGAGTCAGGTATGAGAAAAATCAGGCACTGTCAGGGATATCATAACATCAATCTGGACTCTTTCTTTAAGAAAAGCATTTTAAAATCTTGTTCAGAGTTTTCAGGCCGCAGAGATGGTTTTCATACTTTGCTGTTTGGTCCCCAAGGTGAGCCTTCTGGTCAAGAGTGGAGGGGGTTTTTGTGGTGTGGCACTGAAATTATTACAAACATTCTGTTTTCCCCTTAAGGATGGAAAGTTAAGATTTAGGTTCCCAGCTTCTTGAAGTTCCTGTAATGCCTATGTAACAATACTCTTTATCATATTTTTGGCTGAAGAAGGCATGGAGGGTTGTCACTTGTTTCAAGCCCGTATCTATTTTATGGAATATACCTCTGCTGCTCTATAATTGACAACTGCTTTACTACCACACTCCAGAAAAAGAAGAACCGGAAGTACTCAGGATTGCAGACTGCATAAAAGTGGCAATTTTGGTTGATAGGAAGTCATCTAGGAATGTATAGAGAGACAAACGGCTTACAAATACTGATAATAGTAAGAGATCTGGGAGCACAAACCTCATACACATGGCTGCAAACTTGGACACAGACATAAGCAAATTTTCTTACCTGCATTCTTCAGGAATTTTAGCAATGACAGGTCATCATCTTAAATAGTCTTCATATGTGCACTCTAACGCAGGCAAACTTTTTTTGCAGTTTTGACTGGACTGTAGCCTGAATCCTTGGAAACTGCACACTAGAGCAAGTCATAGTATCATGCTTTGTCAGTAGCTGAAACACTTACAGGTGGGCACACGTTATCCCAGGGAGTCTCGGCCTGGGATGAGATCATCTGCCATACACACAGATCCATTTTTTCAGTTGGGATTCTCCACCCTCCTCTCCTAGACTGTGCATCGCAATTGTGGCAGCCTTGTAAGGAAGGAATTTTACTAACCCTTCCAGCTACCAAAACAGCAAAACTGGAACAAAAGAGAGATGTCTGACTTCAGTTAATTCCCTTTTCTCTTCTGGCTTCCCATCCGCATGCACTGAGTTATTATGTGCTCCAAGATTAAAACACTTGCACACACTGTCAACATATCTGCGTTCAGAATCAAAATAATACTGTCATACTTTGCCATTTTGCCAGCACGATTTGCCAGACTTTCCAGGCTTCCAGCCTCAGATATCATCATATCAGCAAAGAGGAAATCTCAGACATTGGGGAAATGTTGAACTCCCAGGAATTCATGCATCCTTGTTTCCCTGCCAGCTTGCTGTTTTTATAAATGCTGAACTAGTTGCACCCAGCTACTGAAGCACGTATTAGGCTGGGCATGCCATGACTTTCCAAAGCCACATAGTTACAGCTGTATTTCCACACATGTGCTTAAACATTTCTAACAGTTCCAGCCTAAGTGTGGGGTTTTGTGATATCACTAAACAAGACTCTGCTTCTTGCTGCTCTTTCTGTAACTAAAGCTTCTTAGGAATTTTTAAGGTCATTTATTTGTTTTTAAGGAAAATGTAATTTGCAGGTTAAGAAAGAGTGCAGGGGGTCAGGTCTCCTGAGTGTATTCTTCTGAGTTCAGTTACCAACTTCTCCATGAGCATCAGTGCGATAGGTATTGCACTTAATGACTGTATATAGAGCCCTCTGAATCTTGGATGAAGTGGGTTATTGATATGCAAAATATTCTTTTGAAGAAGACTATTTCCTCATACTTCTGGGCATGAGTAAGAAAAACATGAGAGTAGATGATGTAACTCTGGTCCTGCACTGCCAGCTCCAAACATTCCTGTAGCTGTGCTGGTAAAACTTCGTGCTCTTAATCTGACCATCCTCAAGGGACAGGGTGGCCCAGAAACAACATATGAAGCCAGCCTTCATGTACTGCAGCTTTCTGTCCCATCCAGGGGTCAGGGGTGTCTGCCACCAGTCACCCTTCGCGCCGTATTAATGAGACTGTAAATCCCTCGTAAATCCCTCAGGGGAGAATGTCTCTGTCACTACTGCCCCTTTGCATATGACAAGAAAGTAATTTCCAAGCCAGTCGATCCCAACAGGTGGGAATGGCAGTCCAAAGGGCGGCTGGATCCAAGTACTCACAGTCTCCCTGACAGAAGAAGAGCGGGCAAGAAGAGGTGTTAACGCTGCTGTGCTATTACCAGCGATGAGCCTGCCAAGAGGGGGTGAAGCAGATCACCTGCGCTGAATGTCAGTTTTGCTTGGTTTCTCATTTTATTTTCTCGGAATCCCTCTGCATCCCTCCTTCCCCTCTGCCCGGTGTGCGCTGGCAGCGTGACTCCCGCTGGCAGCGACCTGGCGGCCGCTCCGCTGCGCCAGCCCCGCGCTAGGCCCCTGCTGGGCCCTGCTGGGCCCAGCTCCAGCCTGCTCCCTGTGTTTCTTTCCAGTCGTAAAAGCTGTTATATGTTCCTAGAAATCTGAAGAAGTGTGATGCTTTCCTGTAGATGTCTGAAATAAAAAAACATTTTACAAGCCTGCTGTGGCTTTCGTCCCATGTCCTAATTCAAATGCAGCGCTGGTGTACAAATTAATACTGCAGAGAAAAAATGTATCGCTGAAGGATAAGCGACACTATTAGGAGCCTGGGGAAATATCCGTTTCTGGGTGAAAGAAACCCAAACAACTGAAGCATGAAATGAAGCAAAATAGCACAGCTGATTTTTATAACTTTGTTTATATGTTCTGTGTGTATCCTAAAGAAAAGGTTTCCTGGCATTGTGAAGTATATCCATGGTAGTTTGTTTGACTCGGAGCTGTAACTTTGGCCTACCCACAGTAGGCACGTGTTTTCCATACGTGAGCTCTTTTTATGATTAAATGTATTGAGCATATGTAAAAGGAGCATGGCAACATACAGCATTTGAAGTTCCAATTATTAAGTGGTTGCTAGATGGAAATTCACTTTCAACCAATGTGTTTTAGGTGAGGACAGGAGGAAAAGAAGCCATCCAGAGACTTGAGTAATGGAAGCCAGGGGCTCCCTAACCTGCTAGCAGTACAGAGTTTTGCTGCCCCTGGGTGAGAATAGAGGGCCAGACTGATGCTTCACAGCTTCTGCCCTGGAGGAAGGAGCAGCTGTGGACTGGGGAGCTGAGAAAAGACTCCTGTGAAGTCAAGGCATGTACTTCAGCTCCTGAAAGAAGAACAAGCAAGCAGGGATGTTTCCCACTGCTGCTGTGCAGCTCCAAGCCCCCCTTTAGAGGGGCAGCCTGGCACCTGCAGGCAAGCAAGCAGGCAGCAGGGCTGGAGTCACTCAGCAACCTGCTGCCCCAGCAAACTGCTGGATTCACCTGCCCCAAAATCCAGCTTGAATGTGCCTGGGGCCTGGAATATTTATTAGCCCCCCACATATAAAATTCTTGCATTGCACTGTACAATGTTATCCATATAGCCCCTACCATAAGGAGGTTATAGAATAATCAGGGAGCACATTATGTACAGTCTGCCCCTGCAGTCTGAAATGGAAGAGGAGGAAAATTAGAGGCATGCAGAAGGTTAATTTTTTTCATCTTTATTATGCTTTCAAGCCACAAGTAAATGGGCTGATATGTATTAAGCAGGAGAAAGTGTAAAAACTCAGACTGGGAAAACACAAAAGAACCAGACTGAGGGTGTGGGTGTGTTTGGGTCATACCAGAAATGGTGCAGCTGTGTTCTGAGGAGGAGCACAGTAAAACTATGTGTAAAGAGACAACAGCTTGAAGCTAAGGAGGAAGAAAATGCAATAGAAACTAAAGGAATTGCACATTTAAAAATTCCTTCTCTCCTCAATTTTTCTACATTTACATTGATAAAAGCATTATAATACCACTTGTGCTCAAGAACAATGTGTATATTTGCCATACAGCCAGTCTGTATTACAGTATGTCTAAAAATCCTTAGGTTACAAAAGAACCTTCACATTTAACTTAACAGAAAGGTTGCCTGCAAAAGAAGTAATTAAAGCCTCGGTAAGACCTTCATGCACTATAATCTGCTTCAAGCACACTGTTTCTGGAGATAACTTGTTTTAACTCAACCTACTTTTTCTGACAGTTGTCGCATGAGCTGCTTTGCACCTTTACTGCAAAGCAGGGATTAACCTGCAGTCAAAGAGATGCAGGAGTTTTCTGAGTTCCCCAACAGACAAAAATAAAAAAGCAAAGCAATCCACCAGTGTCATACTTTACCTTTGTGTGATTTTACAAATATGGGCAAGAGAGAAAGAATTACACTTTGCCCCCAGGTTCAGACTGATTGGTAAGAATCTCAGACACTTTAAGTAGGCGCCACAAATTGTGTAAGCTCTGACCTGCTGGCTGGCTGCCTAGTTCACATGACAGAGATATCTGATGGTTTTGGCAAGGCAAATTGAGGTGGAAAGGTGCCTAGAAACCACCAGAAACGGGGCAACCATCCTAGGGGTTTGGAAAAGAGATGAACAGATATGTAAGGTGCAGTTCTGTGCTCTCTGTGGAGAAAGAAAGAAGTGGGCTTTTTGTTATAATAAATCTATTTGGACACCTTTCCTTTACTACCATCCAGATAGGAAGCAGGAGGAGTACCTTTGTATTTTGAAGACAAGGGGTCTCTTCAATCCTCAGAGCAGTTTTTAAATTTGTGTAATGACATTGAATATGTTCTTGACCCAAACCGAAGTGACTCCACTTTTGCTACAGCTGCTTTAATTGTACAACAACTCATCATCAGGATTTTGGAGTCTGCAAAGCTGAACAAAATAACATACGTAAACCCATCACTCCTCTGCTGTGCCTTCTTGATTAGGGCATTTCCCCCTTGCTTCAGAATGTTAGACTGTTCCAGCAGTAAAGCAGAGGCCGTCATGCTGGCAGCTGCCAGATGTAACACTGCCCCAGGACACAATGTGATATGAAGTCAGAAAAACAAGATGTGGGATGCAGGAAGCATCACTCATGAAATTACTGCTCCTGAATATCCTTCCCCCACCTTTTGTTCAAGTAACTCTCTCCTCTGACAGTTCAATATCTTCAAAAGTATACCTCACAAAAAGATTACTTATACAAATTAAAGGTAGAAGAACAAAGTAAGATCCACGGGGTGGGTGTTATCTTCTGCCACTACAAATTCCTCCACTGTCATGCCCGAGGACAGTGCAACAGAGAACAGATCAGTGAAGAAAAGAATCCCTGAAATACAGAAAAGTGAAGGGTGAAATGAAGGAAGAAAATAATTAAAACCTTCCTCCATGTGGCTTTTCTCAAACTCTTTCAGCTATCATATGCTTCTCTCCTTACACAGTCTCTTTCCACAGATATTTTTTCTTCACTACATTCCCCACTAGGCAACTGATTGGGGATTTATCTGCCATTAGTAAACAAAAGACAGCAAGGTAATTAGGAATCAGGATGTCAGAGAGGGAGAATTGTTTGCTGAGTGGTTTATTGATGAATAATTCTGTACTGATGTTCTTGCACACACTGAGGTCACATTACTCACGAGCAGTTCATACCAAAGCAGTACAAAAAGAAGCTTTGTTCTAATTGTATTCATACAGATACATATTACAACTGAGCAATATCAGGATATTTGCCATATGTTTGTCTGAAATCTCTACCACAATGGTTTAGTTCTTAAAGTCTGTTCCCTACTGCCATTTTTATTTTATTTATGTGTAAAATTGGTAAAACAGGCCCATCAGAAAATGAGTCCTTAAAGCATCTTACAAAATCTATAACAAAGAATATTCACCAAAGGACTCCTCTGTGCTATTAGTATTTATACTGCTGTGGTGCCTGAGGCCCCAGCTGAGATCAAGGCCCTGGTGGTGGCCAGTGTACAACTAAATAATGAGAGACAGGTTTCCCTCGCTGCCCTGCAAGGACCAAAAAAAAATAAGTTAGGCTGAGAAAAGGTGGCTGATGAAATAGATCTCAGAAAAGAACCCACTTCTCCTATTTCTAAGTAAGGGACCTCATCAGCAAGATCACTTAAATATGTATCCAAAATATTACTGTCAGGTATCCATCAGTCAAGAGTTTTGGTCGGTGATCCTGGCACAGGTGCTCTGATGGCCAAGGGGTACACAGACAGGGAGTTCCTGAGTCACCTCTTGCCTGTCAAATGTCCAGATCTGGAGTTTGTGAACAAAAATAGTGTACCCCATCTCTCAGCAGCTGGTTATGAAAGAAAGAAGTAGGTTCCAAACCAAGCAGGGCAGTGTAATGAAAAATGGTTGATCTGACCTAGTGTGGCAATACATTGCATGAGACAAGAGCAAAAGGGCCTGTCTTTATGGAGTGGGAGCTCTATAGAGCTCATGTTACTAATAAGACATCATTACTAATTTCTTCCACTTCTTAGGTTTGATTTAGAAAATCATTTGTAGACAATGATAATTCATCTACTTAAGTTCTTAGACAGAAATCCACAAATTGTGCAATTGATTCTGCCATTCCTGAGACAACAGGACTGCCTTAAGGTTTATCTCAAAGGATTATAGTGTTTAATTGGCAAAATGTCAATATTGCTATTAACAAGGAAAAAATCCCCGATTTTAAATTGACATTAAGGTTGACCTTACAGAACAGCAATTTAAGGTAATACCAATAGCTTTACAAACACTGTAGCAAAAAACCAAATTTGTTCAACTCCAAAAGGTTAAAATTACAGAAAAATGAAAATATATATTAATGGCATGGGAATTCCATGCAATCATTCCTGGCTCTGCCCACTTGCAAAAAAAAACAACAAAAAACCAACTTGTGTGAACTATCCATTTTTTGAAGTCAGCATCAAACATCATTATAATTTTCTCTCAGGAGAACCTTTGCTGCCACTAGAAGACCTCTCATTCTACTGGGATAATCATATAAATAGTAGCTTTTAATATGCAAAAATACTGAAAGATATTTCCTTGTTTAATCAGAGTAAATCAACCAAGACTTAGTCAGGGAGGGGATATGATTGATTGTTCCTTATAAACATGACAGTTTACAGAGAGGGAGGGGTAACTATTGCATTAAAGAACAATGTTAATACAAGAAGGGATGGCAACAAATTGCCCATGAAGGAGTTCAGCTCTAATTGAGCTCTAATTGAGCTCCTTGCTGTCAGAGCAGTGACATTTTGAAAAAAGCTTATACATGGGAAGTGAGAGCCACAGGTTGTACTATTAAGGAATAAATTGATTAGATTAATTATATTCTGGAGTTCTCTGTGACAGTACTGACCTGCCTGAAATGACCTAGGAGGTCTTTCTCCTTGTCCATAATATAGCTAATGCCAACAGCTGGTTTGGAGGAGAGTAAAGCCAGAATTCATTTTTGTTAAGAGCTGCCAAGGCTTCATAGGTATTTGAATTAGATGTTTTTTAAAAAAACATGCTCATTCAACTGTGTACAAATTAATACTTCATCATGACTGAGATCAATATGAAATGGCAGCCAGTCTGAGAAGTGGAATTCGTGTGGCATTCCCCAGGGAATACTCTGTATTTGCTGTTTTGGCAGCTTTTACCACAGAAGGAACCTTCAGTTACTAAGAAAAACATGGGGGAAAAAAATGACCATTAGGGCCATAAAATGGATTAAAATATAGTCCTTGTATAAGATTTCTATGAATTTTAATTTAATGGGGAATGTCTGTAATGTTCTATTAAATGTTTCTGGACAAGGAAAGTCAGATGTGGAAGGCAAAATTTATTGAAGGTTCTATTCCTGCTTTATTTTAAGTTCCACAAGATGAACTGTTTTTCTTATAAATTTTTGGAAAATTATTTCTGCCATCATAAAGTAAATGCTGCATTTACAGGGAGAAATAATTAGCAAGCACAAGAAAATGAATGAACTTGTGCTCATATGAAGCATCCAACCTTAATCATTTAACAGAGAAAAGCATTTTCATGACGTGTGTTATTAAGTGCATCTGGTATTTATGAAAGAAGGGAGACCTCAGAGCTTCCCACATACCTTCCTAAAACAGCTATCAACAAAGAGCACAGGCAGCCATTTGCCTACAAACTTTCTTTCTGGATCACGACGTAATGTGTTTATTGCTCTATCTGTCCTGGATTTACTGTAAAATACATGGCCTTGCAGTCTTCCCAAATGGGCCTTACAGGTTTCAAGAGTGATCCTTTTCCCCCTTTTCATGGCAAGTCCTGTAAGGAAGACTCGAATATAAGAAACTTTCCCAAAATACAATGAGTGGAGAAGAGTAAGATGAGCAAGTGCTGCCTGATCTCAGGTGGTGTCCTGATACTTTTGCAGCCCTTCCAGGACACAGGGAAGAACTCAGTTCTTTTTGAAAACTCAAGTCATCCTCTATTAGCATCAAGGCAGGGACCGTTAGGGTTTTTTATGTGCAAACTTCACTACAGCTAATTATTTTTTATATTCTTAGAGGCTCAGGAAATGTCCTGACACACCTCTGTCACATTAATAGATTTATTAGGAGAAGCTAAGATAGCTGCACTTCTTTTAACACCGTGATTTGTGGTGCACAAATATCCATGTGAGTCATGTGCCTCTGTGTCATGCCACACAACTGTTTGAAACAGGATAAATCACTGAGTACTGTGAAATATTGTCATCTTTGGGACAATAGGTTGTCCCAGATTAGGAAGTGGTAGGACTAACTCCTGTCTTCAGACTTTCCTTATCAGAAACTGCCACCATGAAACTACCTAATTTCAGTTCACAAAACAACAAGGTTTCTGAGCACAATAAATGTCCATGCTACTTGTTCCTTACTCAGAATAGCTCAAGAAAGATTTCATTAAACTTCACTGGAAGAAATTGATTTGCTAAAATGCAGAAATATTTCTGCCCCTAAAACTTTCTGCAAAGTCAGGCAACTATTGTCAGAATTGTGGAAACTTCTCTCTGCCCAAAAAAGTCCACAGAAATTTCTCCTATTTCTTTCTGCTTGTATGTCTTTAAAAAAATAAATGCTCTTTTGTTATGAAGTGCATTTCAAAGCACTTGGCTTGTAATTGTACAATTAGTGATTTTGTATTAGTACTTCCAGACCCAGAGCCAAATTAAAAAAAAAAAAAAAAGAAAGCCAGAGAGAGAATGAAATGTATATGCTTTTTGTGATATCATCATAGGTAAACAAAGAGTGAAAACAAAAGCACCAATATGTACCTGCCAGTACTAATTATTGGGTGGGATGTGAGGTACACAATGAACAAAGAATAAGAAAAAGCATTCAGTGTTCTGATGGCTGCACTTCAGAGGTGTCTTTAGGACACTTGCCCCAAACATCCATGTTCATCTTCCAGGGTTATTCAGTGCTATCCAAGTTGTAAGTCTTTGTCAACCTGTATTCTTGAATTGGATATTAAATAAAGTTTAACCCTAAATTAAACCTGAACCTTTATGCTGCTAGAATGTTTTTAACCAAAATATCCTCTAAGCATGAGGAAAAAAAGTCATTTTCCAAGAATGTGGACTTAAGATCTAATAAAAATGAAAGTTCATGCTGCCATTTTTTTCTCTTTGTGGAAGCATTAACAGGGACTCTTTTCTCTTCTTGGTTATCCATTTTCTCAATACCTGTTGGAGCCCTACCCTCCTGTAAAATATAGTTGAAATTAACTGATGTGTTCAAAAATTAGTAGAAATGCAGAGGGAAACACATGCATATGAAGAGAAAAGATGAGCTTCTTTCCTTAGAAACAGAGACATAAAAATAGTATTAAATGGCATTTGAGTGTTGGTATGGGAAACACTGCAACAGTTCCTGATAATGGGTAAATATTTATTCTTTATTTTAAATGAACATTTGTGCAAAAGCTATTTAAATGTACTGTGTTATTCTCTGGAAGGGATAAATCACAGCATACATATTGCAAAAGGGATCTTGTATCAGAAGTTCTCAAACATTTCCACTTGAGGAAACAGATTTTCTCATGGATAAATCTTCTTGTCCTTGATTATAAAATACCTCAGGTGTATCTAGAGTAATTTGCTACCTTAGAATCCAAGTTCAAGCAGGAAACAATTCATACTATTTTACACTGTCTGTTAATTAAAGCAGAGACAAATTAAGAGGGGTCACTAAAAGGTGTTGTCTTTGAAGCAACCTCAAGACACAGAGGAACAGACATGGACATGCAAAATCATACAAGACAATAAAAGCCTGTAAGACACAGAGTAAAATGGATGAGGTAAATTACTATCACATGTGCAAATGATGCACAGGACACATCTTGTACTGGGTGAATGGTCTATTTATTAATAAACAGAGATTGGTGTGTATAAAACAGTATTTTTCCATCATCATCTGAGTCAAGTAAGTAGTTTTTAAGTAGGGCTTTAATTGGACCTTTTGCAGAGAGAAAGGCTGTTAGAGAAACTCAGATTTTGAGTAACTCTTAAGAGCTGGAATTTTCCAGTATTGCAGTTTTGCTTCAAGGGGTCTTAGCTTTTATTGAATGGTCTCTGGATAAGAGTAAAATAAAACATAGTCTTGGCAAGAAAATGGGATAACGTAAGAGAAAAATACAATGGTGCAGGAGTCCATGGCAAAAAATCAAAAGCAAGAGTTGTTACAGTCATCAGATTGAAAGCAGTGAAGAAAAAAGCAGTAGCAGCAGGACATATATGTAAAAACAGACTCAGTGTTTTTGTACCCTATTGTACCCAGTAGGTCATACTGGCAGTTTTATATCAAAGCTTTTGTCTTGACAACTCATTTACCTTCAATGACATGAAAAAATTTAATATTGGCACATTTGTTATTTCTTGGCCCGTATCTGACATTAACTAATTAATTAACTAATAAAATATCACTAATTGCAGAGACAGTGGTACAAGCCAAAGTTCTGGAATATTTATTTTGATAGCAGATAACACTGCAAATCACTGCTGTGCACTAAGAATGGAGTGTAATCTGATGTGTTTTGCAGACAGAAATGCTTGCCTGACAGAGCATCACATTAATGAGGCAAACTATGACTTTTGCACAGTGGAGAGATCAAGACGTAAATATCAGGGCGTAACCCTGCAGAGGAAAATCCTCTAAAGACTTGTTGAAAGATGTGGTATCAAATGAATTGCTTACTTCTTAGAAACTGCTTTGATATTTATTGGTTCAAATTGCTCCACTGACTCACTCTTGCATAAGCTTTCATGCCCCATTTTAATCTTGACATTTTGGGAAGCCAGTCTGAGGCAGCGTAATGACTAGGTTTACAAAGGATCAGAATGAAAAAGAAGGAGCTGGGCTGTAATGATTATAGCCTGTGCAAAAAATACATTGAGAAAACAGAATGGGAAACGATTGTACAGTAACGAACAGAGCAATGATGCCAAAACGTTTAGAAAACAGAACCCTCATGTTGGGAAATCAGGCAGTCCTGTACTTGGATTTCAAGGTATACACAAATAGTTCTTCGGTATGTGTGTGTATGGGGGTGTTGTCTTCTCTACACAATATCCTGAAGTCACATAGATACTGCACTGAGGGGCAGCACCTGGGAAGGAAACTTCTCTATTCCTTCACTCCCTGATTTCAGGGGACATAGGAAAACATGGGAAGGTGGGAAAGGTAAAATGGGCTGAAACCCACCTTACCCTTCCAAAACAGATGATCCGGCACTAGAGCTTCCACTTCTCTCTTTCTCATTGGCACAACATGTAAAATGAGATTTATTGTTCAATACTAAGCCTAATGAGAGACAACATGAGCAGCTAGTGAACTTTACTCAATATACTCTGTTCAACTGCAGTGGTAGAGTATGGGATAAAGGTATCTGTAAGATACATAAGAGAAAAACCTGTCTTACCACAGCCTGTGAAGGCCATGTTTCAGGGCAAAATAGGGCAGAGTGAGGCCAGCTCTACTTTCATGTTTCCATTTCACCTCTAAGATATTGTATCTTACCCTATCTCCACTTCCTGATAGATGGGTAATGGTGGCACTCGGATGCCTGCTAGAACAAAGTGCATCTTGTGTTGTGAAGGCTCCAGGGCTAATAGCATTCCTGTAGTAAACACTTTTAATAAGGGAAAATACCAACGTGCCTCACATATTAGTAAACAAATTATTCAAAGCAGACACTGAAGCCCACAAGGGCAGTGATTCACTGCCTCAGGAATTAATGCCAATTTTAATTTTCACATGAACAATACCTGTAGCTGGTGGATTCACTGGAGCAGTCTGTAGCTCCCTCTCTGTCACTTCTCAGTCTCATTGTCTGGACATGCATTTCAGAGTTGAAACACTGAGAATGAAATCAGAAATAGCTGTGGTTAACCCATTCATTCAAAGAAAGATATGTCCCTCTGCCTTCAGAACAAATGTGCCTTCTTGGAACTACTGATGCTCCATATTTTCCAGTGTGCTCATGAGATATCAACTTTCTTTAAGCACTTTACAAACTTAGACTATGAGCCCTTGAAGGCAGAGTTTGATCTGTGTTTCCTGGTACATAGGAATTGTCCGATATCGTTCAACATGCGAGTGTTCAGAGTTCTCAGAAGGCTTGAAGAGTCTGAGGCACTGAAAGGAGAAAAAGAAGGAAGGCCTTTGTAGAAAATCCTATGTATCTGCCTAGAATAGATGAACAAACCTATTCAACTAAACTAGGCTTTGGATAAAATTTCATTTTAGATGTGCAATTGATAAACAACAAAACCTGGATTAATAAATTGTTGTGTTTTGTGGTTGGTTTTTTTTTTTTTTCTGAATAACTCTTGAAGTTGTTGTTTTTTTTGTATTATTGTTCAATGCAATTCTAGGAGGTAGTGTTGAAAGCTGGGCTAAAAGAATTCAGTTATGATGAAGTGACTCAATTTGTCCTACACATCTTGGTCTAGATAAAATTTCCATCTACCTCATGTAATAGGCAAAATCTCTTAGCCTTGCCAGTGAAATCTGGGAGTCAATCCACTGATACCTGGTCTGGTCTGCACAAACACAGAGATTACCTTGGAGCAACATAAATCCAGGATAGTCAGGTTGTCTATTATTTCTTATTATTTTGGAGTGTAAAATCTGTCAACTTATCTTAAAAATATGAGCTAAAAACAACAATGACCTTTTGAAGCTGACTTTTCAGGCTGAAGTTTGTCTAAAAAGTTTTTCTTTAAATGAATTATCTAGTGACCAACTTCCAAGACAAATAGCTCATGTATGAGTTGTATCAGGGAAGCAAATACTTCAGTATTCATCTTTGGAGTATTCATTTCTGAGAGCAGAGTGGAATTAAGAGTTTTCATCTGACCCTAGATATCCACAGCAAAGCAAGATGTGGAAATTAATTGAGGTTTTGATGGTGTTTCTATTCCATTCCTCCTTTCAACAGAAATAGACTACCATGTGTTCCAAACTGCTGTTAACTAGGAATAACTACTTTAAATTTGTGTGGGCAAGATAGTAAAGCACAAAAATACTGACCCATGCTGAATCTAGTTTTTTCTTTGTCCTGACACACATAATTTTACATCAGGACTAAATGTATTATGAACTTGGGTCAAACTGGCATAAAAGCAAAAAAATGCTAGGAGTGTCAGGACCAGATCTTGGCAGTTCATAAAGCAAAGTGTGGAGATGTGATTCACCAAGCACAGAAGCATTAATGGCCCATGATTATTGATTCTCCATTGTATAGTTAATGGAAGGAACTCCCTGGAAGTTTGCTGAGCATTAAATACCATTGATCTACATTTAACACAGATCAGTCTTGCTTTTGATCTAGTCTGGGCTTAATTTCTTTTCTCCCAACTACTCCCACCTCCCTGAAAACATGTGATTAAACTGTTCTGATTTCTATTTTAGATTAAGAACTCTGTCTCCACAGAAAACAAAAGAAGGTTCTGTCGCAAGAAAAATTGAATCAAATTCTCCAGGAGTGTTTTCAGTTCAATTAAGCTGTGGGATAGTCCATATCATAGGTGCAAATCTCTCTCTGCGTTATAGGACCACAGACAGGGATGTGGCAAAAGGTAAAACCAGGAGTTATGTCTTTAAGGGCTCATTGGAGACACTTGTAATCTCGTTTTATTGGTGGTACCCTCCCCAACATAATGAACTTTGATGAAATAATGAAGTAGCTGTGGCGCCTGTGAAACTGAGCAGGCAGCTTTGCCAGTTAAAGACCTCCCATGAACACAATCGCCTGGGCAACAACTCTAGACTGCAGTGAAGCCAGAAACTCTGGCAAGTCACCGCTTCCCATCTCTTAACTCCTTGCAATTCTGCTTTTCAAGCCTTGGAAAAAGCGGGGGGGGGGGGGGGGGGGGGGGGGGGGGGGGCGGGGATTGTCCACTTAGGTCTCTGGTTGAGTGACATAGCTTAAAAAAATAAATGTTGTGAGAATCCACTGCATTGTTTAAAAAGGCTCCAAGTTCAGCAGCCAGCAAAGTTACAGAAACCATAAGGTTGGCTCTGCCACTGAACAAGTTCACGTCTAAGGAAATGAATACATGGAAGACTTTAAATAGCAATATTTTTAATTCGGCAAGGTTTCCACCCCCTGCTAG
Organism: Apus apus; assembly: GCF_020740795.1. Taxonomy (NCBI): domain Eukaryota; kingdom Metazoa; phylum Chordata; class Aves; order Apodiformes; family Apodidae; genus Apus; species Apus apus. The sequence goes on along the minus strand of NC_067294.1, from coordinate 9,554,463 downwards.
ACTTGGAGAGAGTGCAACAGATGGTAATAGGAATCTGTAAATTCATCATTGTTGTTTTTAAGAAGTTGGATCTGTGGAGCACAAACATTTAATAATGGATATAATTAAATTCTTTGCTAGTTAGTTTGACTCAAGAGCCAATTGGCACCATAATGTCATTTCATTTACATAAAATATATAATAATTCTGATTCGGAGAACTATGATTTTACAAAGCTGGAGCTACAGATGAAGAAATCAGAATCAGGAACACCTCTCTGATAACCTGTCTCAGGTTTGGAGTTTAGATATTCAAACTCTAATCTTGATAATGAGACTGAGGTCCAAATCAGCTAAAAGCACAATAATTTTCACATGGCTAATGACTTTGGGTGCTCCAATTTCTAGATGATTAAATGAAGATGTCTTCAAGTGACCTGATTTTGATAGACAAAATTAAACCAAGTCTGAAAATCAGACTCCCCTAGTGGTAGAAAACCCATGAGATCAACTAACTTTATGAGATTTCTGCTGTCTTGGTGATGAACTGTTCTAAGAACTGCTGACTGCATTTTCAGTGAATATGAAACTATATTTGAAAACTTTACCCAAAGTTGATCCAGATGTTTAATCTGAAAATCATCTAGTTGACCCTTTTCTACATAAGAACAAATTCTCATCTTAGTGGAAAGTTAAACTGTAGCCATTCCCTGTTTTGTTTAAAACAAAAATATTGAAGTATTTTAAGTCAGTAACATTGTGGAAAGCTTGTTAGAATCTCTGATTGTTGGGAATATTCATTTTGAAACAGGCTTCATGCTTTTATAGGCTGATTCTCAGTGACCCTTGAAGTAGTTGCATCTGAAGGTAGACAAATATAAAATGGATTAAAATCACAGCCAGGTTTACTGGGAATGTTCAGAGCATCAGTCCCCATTAAGGCTCCTCAGGTCATGTATTTGCAAAAAACAAACTGAATGGGAGTCCTGATTTAAGACACCATTTCTTCTCACTGTCTGCCTTTAGTCACTCATCCCTTTGCCTTGCTGCTTCCTCATTTATGTTTCTCAAGTAACTGAAAATATTTGACTGAAACAAATAAACAGGCGCACTTTTTTTTTTTTTTTTCCCCAGTTGTTTGTTGGGGTTTTTTTTGCAGTTTTTCCCTGAAGCAAGTAAATTGCCTGGTCTGGTTCCACAACCAGGTCCAGAAATATCTGTGCTGGCACAAGTGAGGAAGGTGATGTCTACAGAATGGAAAGAGGAATGGGACAGAAGAGGTAGGATAGGAGGTAAGACCCGAACTGCCAAAGTCCAGCCCCATGGTGCAAATGCCACGTTGCTCTGAGATGGGGGAATACTCAGAATTCTGTCCAACACTTCCAGTCAATGCCATCAGCTGTGGCCAGAAATATCACAGGCTTTCAGTAGTTCAGGGTCTTTCTGAGGCTGTGCAATCTTGTATTCATCTATAAATGGAATACTTGCTCCCCTGAAGGGCTTGGAAGCACTTCAAGAGATCATATCATCCTTCTCCCACTCAACGGAAGGATCAGCTATGTGAATGTCCACACTTCCATGTCTATCTACCTATATACAAGACTGCATGTGAGGAAGGATTTGGATATCCAGAGTCTGTGCCATTCTGCAAAGATACCAAGTAGACACAAGCTGGTCAGAACAGCATGGACCTGGGAGTACTCTTTACACTGATTTTGTGATTACAGAGTCCAAGATTGTGTCCTTTCCACAATAAGTTTGATTGCTTATAAAAGCTTTTAGATGTTTGTCACAATGGATTAATGACTTAGCCTCTCATTGTCTGTATGTCAGTGGGGTCTGCATGTCATTTCCTCATTCTCCTGGAGAAAATTAAATTCTAGCTATGTCAATTCAAATTGAACTGTAAATGCAAGGCGAGCAGCTATTGTGTAGGCTCTAACCCATCTCTGGTTAGTTGTCAAAGAAAGAACAGCTCCCTGATGTCTTTTTTACCTGAAGAAACTAAAAGTACATGGTGCCCTTTTAATCTGGAAACAAAAGAGAACAAAGGCAAACAAATGGAGGCCAAATTATCTAGCCTTGAGATCTGAGTTTTCTCCATATTGAACTTCTGGTACCTACTTAATAAGCCCATGTTGTTGCTCGCTAGTGAGTGAGAACAAAGAAAAGTGACTCACGCTGCCTTGTTATTGTTACATAATCTATACAAGTAATTTATTTTTATGGTTAATTGCTGGATTAGTTAGGTATATTGGAAATGTAAAGAGATGTGGCAGAAGTTGTTATGAGAGATTCAAACGTGTCTGTAAAATGGTGCAAAATATGTATATATGTATATAATCTGGAGGGAAATCAGCATAAAGCACAATTTCTCACAGGGCTGATCATCTGTCTTAACACTTCTGAGCGCAGCTGGGTTCCCTTCAGCCTCAGTAGAGCTTTGTTCTTACATTGGTTAGAAGCTTTTTTCAGTGACAACCTCCACCCCTTTCTGCTGTCTCTCTGAATAATTCCTGCTCTTACCTTTTGGAGGAACCTAGAGTCAATATAGAGTTCCTTCTCACATCAGTATACAGAGCTATCTGTACACCCCCCAAAATTACTTACTGTATTAATCACCAAAGAGCTGTGAGAATATGGGCTATAAGTCTTTCCAACCACACTCAACTGCTAGAGGTTGGTTTGTGTTATTTATTAAAAGGTAGCAACAATAATTATTCTGAAATGACTGGATGCATCTAACTATGTAGTAGACAAGCAAGTATGCATTTGAAGCTTCAAAAATCCATTGGTAATGAAGTGACCTAAATTGGGATTACATGCTGAGACATCAGTCTAATATGAAATTACTCCTATGTTTTTATTGTAATGACCAATTAAGGATCAGCACCTCAGAAACCTCAGGTGGCTGGTTTACATGAAATAAACATCGACCTTGAAAATCTGCCCTTTTTGAAATCCTAGTGCTGATGTGTTCTGAAAGGGTCAGCCTGTCACCATGGTGTTGGCAGGGCTAAGTTGTGTTTGGCTGCCAAGTACTGATACATCTTCCGTGCCAAAGACTAGTTGGGAGCAGGGGAGTTGCTAGGAGCCTGGGGTAAACACGAATGCTCCCTGCTTTCCATGCAGCTTCACTTCAAAGTCACGCAGCACACTCATGAAAGTACCCAACGCTCCTCTTTGCTCCCTTAACAACATGTGGTGCATGGGGCAAGGAGTCATATTGTGTGCTTTTGGGTCTTTTTAAAACAAATTTTTTATTTAACCTCTGCTTTGACCCAGCACATAAGTGTGTTGCCCAGATATGCTCCATTTCAGTTTATTTAACCAGAATGTTTGCTTACTCAGTGACCACTGGAGGGGAACTACTGTTCTTATTAATTCCACAATGGGTATTTGTTGCTTCTTGTTTTCTGACATTTTCTTTATGACCGTAATTGCCGAGTTCTTGTTTTCAGATAATAAATGCACGTGTCTATTTGCTCAGGTATTATGCAATTGATCTCCAGCTATTAATTAAAGAACTAGACTCAATGTCTCTGAACCTGCCTCCGGATATTTGTCCTTATTGTGTCATACCTTGGATGCACAAACAGGGAAACCACGTACAGCTTTGCATGTACACTGCTCGTTCCCTTTAATAAAGAAGTCTAAATTCAGAAGTTGCAAAGAAGGATTATGCAGAGCAAAGAAAATTTTTCTGATGGGATTTTTATTCTTCCTTCTTTCCCTGGGCTGCCAGCATTTCTCTCAAGATGCTGACACACAAGCGTAATGAGCTGTTTGCTCTGCACTGCCCTCAGAAAGCCTTACAGCCTAAAAGGAGTTTATTTTTCCTTTATTGCTGTTGCTCTTAATAGTAGGACAGACTATAGTTGGCACTGGGAGCAGGATGAAGATTTCATGGGTGAAAAGAGAAATTAGAGATTGCAAGTTTGTTGCAGAGAGAAGGCGGATTTGTTGCTCTCACTCCCAAGAGCCTATTTGGGCAAATATGTTATATGATCCTGTGAACAAATTGTTACTTTTCCAGGCTAGACTGTTTTCTGTGTAAACACTTTACTGTAGCAATGTACAAGAACAACACTTTCAATCCAAAACTCAAAGAATATAGGCACTCCAGAACATTTGGAACTTGTTAGACTCCAGAGGGAGAAAAAGGAGAGACTGCAGAAAAGGCTTTTCACCTTCTAAGGGTCCTCATTTCTATATTTTTTTAATGTTCTAAAAATCCTGCTAGAGAGCTCTGAAGCTTTTAGGAGCTCAGAAGAGGATGGGTCTCCATATATAGCAAAGGTACAGCTTAGAAAGGCAGAAATTGTTTTCTGTAGACATAGTAAGAAGTCATTATATTTGAAGAGCAAGGTTAATGAGCTTGGGAAGCGAGGATTCAGTTCCTACTCCTTTCATACACTTCCTGTTCCCCTTGGGAAAAATCACCTAGACCCTTTGTGACTCAGTTTCCTCACCACCAAAAAAGAACAGCATTTTCTGACCTCATAGAGAGTGTGTTTGAGAAATAGGTGAGTACCTAGAGGACTAGAGCTGTAGAAATACATGTTTTTATCACCAGTAGATGCAACTGGTGTATCTCACTGCAGCCAAGTAATTTTCAGGTGCAGTCTTCCACTGAAAAATGCTGATTCTATGGAACAAAAATTTTCAGGGTAAAAGGTATTTTTTGTTGTGTTATATGTGAAGAATTAGCTAAAGATTATGCTTTGAGACTCTTCAAGATTGTATCTATGCAGTTAACAATGTTATTAATCAGTTAGAGAAGTCAGAAGGGCAGTGTCGATCTTATCAAAGATCAAAGAGCAAAGTCCTTCAACTTTTAAAACCTCATGTAGATCAATGGCTTTCCTTAATGTTTCTAAAACTTCATGTTTTAAGTACTGTTTCTCTGGGAAAAGGAAAACTTAACATTATTTCTTTCTGTCCCTGGCAAAAGGACCATCTCTAGCCCCCGAAACAGAACAAAGGTTTGGTCCTTATTCTTCTGAGTGGTCATAGCCACCCAAAGACTTTTGGGAGCATTATCTGACCACAAGCTAAAATCACTAACTTTATTTCTTGCCTGGTAGTGCTGTCAGCCATCCACAGTGAACACATGTTAAAATAAGAAATTCGGATTTCTGGCCTGATCACAAGCTGGAAACACTGTTTTGTTTGGTTTTCCATTCCCTGGACAAATTAAATATTTTGCTTCTAGATCTCTTACAGCCATCATGTCTTTCACCATTTGGGTTACAAAGTGAGTTGTGGACATCTCTGCCAACTGCTGCTCAGGTTAGAATGGGCTGCTGAAACCTCACATTCTGTACAGAGATGATGCATACAACTTCTGATACAGTATCATAACATTTTTGGCATAATTTCATCCCACATAACAAAATGAAAACCCTGAGAACATTGACATAATCTTTTGGCTTCATAGACTTGGCTGCTGTGGGCTCAGCTTCTGAAGGTTTAAGAACTTTTATCCCAGTTCAGATAATATTGCCAAAACTCAGGTTGTCGTCTATAGAAAATAATTGCTGTCCAAGTCTTTACAGTCTCTACACTAGTTTAATAACAAGTAATTAGTTGAATAAGTCCAATTAATGCCTTTGTACTGATCTGAGATTGGAGTAGGATTGTAGGTCAAGTTTAATTTTAAAATTCATTAGAGTTTCTATCACTCTCTACACACCCACGGCAAGGCTATTATGGGCTTTCCCATTAATACATATGATTCATTATTTGGACTCAGAGCCCAGATCTAACAATGCCTGTACTTAAATCTCTAAAGCCTATCTAGAAAGGTAACATTCACTGTGAATGGGGGTTCCATTTTTTTTCCTGTCTCCAATAAATGTGCTAGAGCCAGTGTTCCCTGTGAACGAGGGTGAAAAGGTAGCTACTGCACAGCGGCGTAAGTGGAATGGTGCCTCGAAACCCTAAGCATGAATTTTGTAGTAGATAGTACTTCATGGAGGGTCCATGAGCCTCCAAACAGCAACCCCCCTGCTAGATCCACACCTGACCAATGCTGGTTTTCAGAAGCATTACTGTGGTTTCAGGAGCTGTTGAGATTAATGCATTTCAGTGGTGACTCTGTCGCTCCTTGCTTCAGGGCTCTGACAAACTTTGCTTCAGCTCTTGGCTCATGCCGGGATGATGCACATGCAGAGAGAGTCAGTTTGTGCAGCTTTCTCACTGAAAAGCAACATTTGCTTTTGAGACTAATGGGCTGGGCTAGGGAAATTTCACAGCCCTCTAGTCAAAATGTTGTCAAGCCATTGTAAATACAAAAGGACGTGCAGCTGTTTTGCAAACCAGCTCATTCACTGAGTGTCATTAAAAGCTCACATACCTCCCTGCTGTGATGTTCTCATTGTTAAAAGATAGACAAAATCATAGTTATTGGAGATGTGTGCTTCAAGTGTTATTTCTATCCCCTATCACTCCTCTTGGTGGTCAGAGCTATCTATTCTTGTCGTGCACTGACAAATTTCCTCCAAAGTGGCTTTTATGTGAATGGTTAGATTAATTATTGTCTATCTTTAACCACTATCAGGTTTATTTTGATATTAAAATTAAGTTTTACATTTATTCTTTTTATTTCATTGACATTCTGCACTGAGTTGGAGTCAGGATGCCAAATAGATTATTTCTTACTATGGCAGATTCAGAATCTGAATTTTGTGAGATTATAATAATAAATCACATTTCTAACTATGGATACTCAAAAATAAAAAATAATAATAACTGTTATTTGAATATAATAAGAATTATTTTTATTACTTTGAGGTCAACCTGAAACAGAAATATTATGCAAAGTAATGAAAAGAAATACAAGGTCAGAAAATCAGCTGTAACTGGCAGACCAAAGTTCATCTACCCCAAATTTGTGTGATGCAAACAAAGGTACAGGGACACCCTTCTCTTTGTACATCCTCCCTGCTTCCAGGACTAGATGACATGGGGACTTTCTGATCCAGAAAAAGCAACTAGACTGTTAAGAGCAGCTAATGGCCTCAGCCTACCAAAAACACAACTGTCTGTTATGGTTCAGGCCCCACTCTTACAGCAGTGATGTCCAGAGCCTGTTGACACATTTTGTGAGCAAACAGTTTCACTGCTGATTTGAAGTTTGCTCCCTGCTAACCTGTGTCCCTTGATTCTTATGCTTGACAAAGAGAAACACAGTTTAGGTAAGGTAAACTGACAGCAGTCATCTCACTGGGTTATTATTGTTTATGATGTGTAATTTGAAAGGCAGATTTTCTAACAATTTATGCATGCAATTATGCACCTAATTTGCACAGTTATTTTAGACTTAGGTGTAATATTGGCTAACTGCATGTTCAACTGGGCTGATGCAGGGCTGGAACAACACCAAATGTTCCCTGGTATATTTTTCCAGAGGATGATGCCACATTCAACATAATCTCTTCTAACTGCAGTGAACAGTAAGTCAACTCACTAATAGTTTCACACCAGGTACAAACCACATGATTTTTCAAGGAGACAGCAGCCATTATTATCAATAGATGTTGTGTTAGAGAAGAAATGTTCTGACTTTGGAGCTTAGCAGTAATGTGTGCTGGTTAGACAAAAATTTAACAGCACAGTATGAACATGTTCCTTCTAAAGTGTAAGTCACAGAATCAGGACAACTATTGATTTCTTCCTTTGAATTTTCAAGTTGATTCCCTCTAATACATGGAATGCATATATATAATACATATATATACTGCATCAAGTCAACAAGCTTTTACATAGCAAGGGCTTTGGCAAGTTGCTTTAGAGACCACAGCCTCTCAAGTATGCAAAAGGCCACTGTTTTGGACAGGCTTGTAAATTCTTACTGGTTATGCACAACACAGCAAAACAGTGTAGCAATTTCTGCTGTAATCCCACCCAAAGCCAAGCCAGTAATGAGGCCAAAAGTTTCTGATGAAAATGTCCACAAAAACTAAGCTATTGGATCATTTTCTGGAAGCTGCTTCAGTAATTCAAGGTGAAATGAACTGAGTGTTTAGCTTTCCCCAGAGTGGACTGTGGAGTGGAAAGCAAAGGGTTTCAGAGGGGAAGGGTCTCTCTATTGCTATAAAGCCCAAAGTTAAGCAACTGACCTCAATGGCAACAACAAAAAAAGACATAAATAGAAAAGAGCAATTATAACAGTATAATGACTCTTCTTGGTGGTTGGACAAAGTACTTTACACAGCTCAGCTGAACTGTCCACATGAAACTGTATCACACTGATTTACAGGGAGAACCATATGACATTGACAAAGTTCTTGTCTAGCTACATCATGGCAATGGAATGATCACATCTCCTAGTAAGATATAAATGACTCGTTTAATTTCATGGCAAGAGAAATCCTGGAAGATACTAAAGCTTTAGAAACTCGAGCCATTCATATGCATTCACTTTGGCTCACAGTCCTTGAAACTTCTGAAATAACTTTGAAGTGAGGTTATTTATAAAGAAAAACTACAAACAACTGAAGTTAAATTTACAAGATAATACACAATGGACATACAAATATCTGACCTGAATGAATGTTTGACAAATATAATTCAAATAACAAATGAACAACACAGCACAAAAGGACATCATCATGATTATGGAGCTTAAAAATACAACTATTTTTTCCAAGCTTGTCTGCCTTCAAAGATATTTAAAATCTGATTCTCCTCCAGCATATATTAGTGTCAATCAAAAATAACTCTGCTCAGGTCAATGGATTTACACAATTGCAAAATTAGTATAAGTGAGAGGACAATCAGAGCTTTTGTATACTACAAAAATCTTTCTTAATAGCAACAGCAATAGAGAAGAAGGAGGTAGGAGGTCCCTTTCCAGGACAGGCTGGGTGGATAAACAAGAAAAACCTGCTGAGCTTGTAAGCGAGGATTTGTAGGAGAAGCTGTAGCATTAATTTAGCCATTAATTCACTCCTTTAAATTTACCCTTTCCTGTCTTTTACTTCATCTGACATGTTTACCTATAGTTGGGCTATAGATTTAGCATTGGACTTCAGAGGCATGATCTTCACCACACAGCATCCATAAAGAAGTATGTAAGTGTTAAATTAAATACTTGAATGGGAGCAGTGCCTTTGGTTTGTTGCCAGTGAAGATGTGACAAAGGGTAGTGTCTCTCCACTCTTGGGCCTATCCATGGGTTTGCCAAGCCCATGGCTTTGCCAAGTCATAGGCTGCCTTCTGCAGAGTACAGCTACAACTCCACCACCAGAGACCTTGAATGGTTGCTGCATCTATGCTATGGTTCCAGGGAAAGGTGCCCTCAGGAGACACATTCTCAGCTGCAGATTCTTGTTACAGGATCACCCCCACCTCACATGCAGGCACATTTATGCTATAGGACACCTCTATTCTGTGACCAAATAAGAGTGTCATCAGGATTTCACCAACCTGTAGGGGCAGTTCCAAAAAGCTGTTTCTCTCCTCCAGCATTCTCTAATCTGGATAGGCAGTGAGGGCTGGTTCTGTGCATGGAAAACAATGGTCAAAAGGGAAGAAGACATAATACAGAAGACCCTTCTGTTGTGTGACTCCAGATTGCAGATGTGTGAGAAGTGGATTTGTTTGACTCTTGTAGCAGGTCAGATTCCCAGATCCCAGAAGCCACTAAAAATTGCCCCAACCATGTATATGTTGGAAGACCTAATAGAATTAACGGCAAAACAAAGTGGAAATCTGGGAGAATAAGCTCATACTTCTTGCAGATGAACTTCCTCTGGCTACAGAGGGTCAATGTTTGAAGAAGGAATGTGAGTTGAGAAATGCTTCACTGACTTCAAACTACCATCATTCCTATAGAAAAGAGATTGCAGTTACATTGATAGATATTTAAAACCTTGTCATCTAAAGAGGAAAATCTACTTATTCAGGACAAAACTTTGTTAATATAACTTTCTCAAAACCACTGGGACTTGGCCAACAACTTAAGCCACAAGTAATTTGCCGAGAGAATATTAAGCCAACAAGCCTTAGAACCGTGGGAACTGCAACTGCTGAATAAATCATATGCGAGTGTCATCTAACTAAGGACAATTACAATATCACAAAAATTATAGAAAGATCAGTATGTTACAGGTAAACACAGATCAGGCTCTCAGCTGGTAGCAGTAGTGTGGCTTTGCTGAAGTCCACGTACCTCAATTACATTGCACCAGTGAAGGAGGACAATCACTTGGGGACTTTATTCTCCCTTTTGGGCTCACATTGCAAGACCTGTACCATTAACTGTTTTAGAGTTATCAGTGGAGCAGACCATTTCTGTCTGATGTGAAAGCTACTTTCCAGCTAATGAGAAAAACAAAACACTTTTCTCATAGGAGATAGAGGGCATGTGCACAGAGGACATACAATAGCTGATAGTCCTGACTAAGAGAGTCCATATTTGCTCTGCCAGGATGTCTTTGACAGCCCAGGACTACCCTGGAGACACATTTCTTCAGAACTTCAGCTCTGCAGAACCTTCGCGTGCTACCTCATAGCTTGTACTGTTTTTACATTTGGCTCTAGGGAAAGGCTGGAGTTACAGAAGAGATAACCACCCACCTGGGTGATGGCACTGCCATTGCTCTCAGCAAGGCTTCCTCTTTCCTCTCCCCTATGCACTTGTCTGATCATGAACTGATCTAGCATGAGTGCAAACAGATCAAGTCATGTTATGAATTTCAGCAACTAGCAACATTAAAACATTTCTGAGCTTTTGCCTAACTGTAGTAGGTGGTTGTTTTTTCTTTTCCCCTCCAAATAATAATAATAAAAAATTATATATATACAAAAGTCTGAGGTTTTTTGACATTGTTATTCAAATTTATTTTCCTTCAAGGCTCTCCCAGGCAGTCTATCTTAGTTCAGTATAGTACTGACATCTTTTACCTTCTCTTCTGATCTTGCTGACAAACAACAAGAGGTAAACTTGGAAACATCATCTCAGCTGTAAGATGGCTTCTCATTTCATTTCTTAGCCTCCTGGGGCTTTAGAAGGGAATCCCACCTCCAGATGGCTCATAAAGTCATTTGTGACACAGGATGTTCCAGTTACTATGTAGGAATGTTGAAAGCATTTTCTTTTCTCCCCTTTGATTTTTATTGGTTGAGCTCCCTGTCTTTTGTGAGTAATTATACCATTTGCTTTATGTCTTGCTTTTATAATGACTAATACAATAATATATGTACAGCAAATGGAAGCGTATTACTGAGTGATTAACAATGAACAATTAGGATTAATTAAGGCAATTATTTTAATAAATAAGAATTAGTAAAATATCTCCAAAAACAAAGCTATGGCACATATTAAGCCTGGCTGATGCAGGCTTAAGAAGCAGAATTGTGACAATTTGGAACAGAGGCAAGGAGGAGACAGAGATGATTAAAGAGAAATACTTGTGTACATAAAAAATGTAATTAGGTGTAGGACAGGATGGGCATATCCAGACTGCTATGTCACTTGTAAAGTTGTTTCATTTCATATGTTACCGCTAGAAATGGGATTCACACACAGTCATCCATGTCTGACCATGGCCTTCAACTTTCATTTCTTTCATAGTGATACAAAGAAATCAGAAAGGCAAAAGGCTGCCTTAAGAAAGAACTGCCAAAATCATTCTTTTCCATCATTTTTAGCAACTCAGTTCTGAAAGCTGGGCATAGCAACAGAGGAGAACCTGTTCTGGAGATTCAGAGCTAAGAATGACATTTTCACTGGTCTAACCAGGATTTGGACCAACATCACTGAAACCAGAAGACAGTACCATAGCCCTTGTAAAGTTTCTGCACCTATTATTGGCATTCTTTAACATTTAAAGCAGCTTGCCTTGTGCTATTTTACAGTCCCTCAGATTTCCACAGCTTCCATGTCACCACTGGAAAAGACAATGGGGTCGCCACACTGAATGGTGATTCTACTCCTGTGGCACTACAAGTGAGAGTTTTCCAAGGGCTAATCTGTCCAATTAAATGGATATGGTCTCTTACTGGACATTATTAACTTTTGGCACAATCATTTCAACAGAAAGATGCCAGTAAAGCTGTAAAGTCAAAGAAGTAAACCTCAAGATTTGATATGCTAAGCAAGTGACAACAGCTTTTGTTTCTATAACAAAGTGTTTCAGTAGATTGAGGTGCTCAAGTTATAATCAAACCTCAGTAAACTCTTGCTAGAATATTTAAAACAAGAGAGGTAAGAAAATATAAAGAAACTCAGAGAGTCACAGTACAGAGAATGAAAGCAGGAATTTAGGGAAGACTTTGCAGTATAGAGAATATTGTTTGTCCAGTCACGTGGTATTATTCAGTAAATAGTCTTTATTCTGTGGTAAAATACAGTCAGTTCTTGTTTGATTAGATATTTTAGGAGTATAAAACTGTTGGTTCCATGGTTACACTCTACCCTCCTGCGGGAGAGTCCAGCTGCTGACTCAGCACTTGCTTGTCATTGGGAAGAAGTTCAATCTCAGCTAAGCCTTGTAAAACAACTTTGTTCCAGTAAATCATACTGCCTTTTTGTAGATGTTGAAGGTCAAGAGAATGACAGGAGCACACTCACAGTTAAGAAACCAAAGCCCCCAGAAGAGACTTTCTCAGTCTATGTATTGTTCTACTTGAGTTCTTTGTGTGCTCTTTTGGCTGTGATTAAGCAACAAGTTTAAGCACATGGCTAAGAATTTTCCTGAACTGGTGCCTAAATCTGCTATTATGCAGCTAAGATTTTGGTTATTATCAAGGCCTTCTCCAGTCTGTAATCAAGAGTGTGTCAGCAAGGGTAAAGGACCAAGCAAGACAGACACCAGAATTTTGCATCCCAGTGTCTCAAGCCCAAGCTGGATGCCTCCAGATATTTTACTAACTGGAACATGACATGCTTTGAAGAGTAAAGTAATTAATTACGTTTGAGATTAAAAGCAAAGCTTTGGGGAAAAAAAAAAAAAATCTGCTTCAGTCCATTCTCAGGGAAAAATAAAGCACAAGATCTTTTTTTTCTTGTTTTTTCCTTTTTTTTTTTTTTAGCAGAGAAAACATCAAATTTATGTTTATTTCCCTTGGGAGAGATGGAATTAAAAGCATTTTAATTCATAAATATCTGGCTTCTTTCTCTTCAAAAGCTTCCAGAGAATCCAGAGAGGAAGGGGAGCTTTCATTTTATCACTACTTTGGCAATTCCAGGTAGCACAGTTCACTTGCAGCCATGGATGTTCTTGTGGACAAAGATACACACAGTGTTGACAGGCTCTTTTCCTCACTGCTGCTGGAACACAGCCCTTCCAGTCTGTTTTTGAGCATGTTACCACCATTTGATTGAGCCATCATTTTATCATGCGCCGCTGGCTTTTGTAACCAGGCTCTTGCCTCACTTACATGCCACTAATAAATTGCAAAGTTACTCTCTGCCCTGTGCAGTTTTGGAGGGAAGAGAGTTTAAAGAAAAGAAGGAGGTCTTGAGGTTTGCTGTTTGGAGTCAGCTCTGCATTATATTTCACTATGTAAGCAAACATATGCACGGTTTTCTGTAAAGGTTTTCAGCACAGTAGTTCAACAGGCAATTTCCTGTACTAAGTAGTGTTATAATTAGGATTGCCACTGGAATGAAACACTGTGTGCCCGTATTATTGTATTACACCATGTTAGCATTTAATTGTTACATCTGAGAGACTTACACACACCCACATTTTGAGTGGGTAACTTCTCATACACTGCTTTTTATATCATGGCTTTACATTTTCTCTATTATTCCTCAATATGTGTGTTTAGAGACTCCTGCAGTTTGTTGTCAGTGCAAAGGCCCATAAGCAGACATCAGCATCTTGGTTCAAGTGAAGCAGGAATGATAAGAGAAAATGTTTGGATTTGGTGACCAAGGCACACCTCAGAATATCTCAAACCCAGCTCTGCCAACCCAGGAATCCTCCTGAGTTTTGTTCATAAATGTAAATCAGCTGAACCCATCCAAAGAGCAACACCAGGTTTAAGGGATCTGACTTTCTGTTTCCACTCTAGTGCAGAGATACTTTTGACATCAGTGGCAGCATTCTTGGGCACTTTATTATTCATGTTTTACATGACTGGTGTTTGAGCTTTCAGCATAACGAGGGGACGCTGGAAAGAATAAAAGTAATAACAGACTGCAAGCTGCAGGAATGACATGTGTCCTAGGAGCTGTTTGTCTGCATATCATTTCTGGTTATAGGCAAGAGCCACTCAAGTTCATTAAGAGCGAACGGAAGTCCTTCAGCCCCAGATTCCTGTCATTTCATTTGAAGAGGAGGCCTCTGGCATGTAACCAGATATCTTCCGGGTTTTAAGGCTTGCTGATCTTTGCCTTTAGACTTCTGGACAGTATTAATTTACATAGGCTTGAAAACAAGCGTGGCGCTATCCGTCTTCTTGAGTTACATGCAAGGAACAGCAATAAACTTCCTGATGTAACTAATAAAGGAAATTGGGAAGGAAGGAACAGTCTATCAATTATCAATAGGATAAAAGTTCCAAGAATTAGGCAAATTAAAGTATGCAAACCAAGTTGTTAAGTAGTAAGAACTGAGATTCCAAAGGGAACTCTGAGCTTCTTCTCACTTTAACATACTGAGCATAAATCCGTTTACAAACTGGGAGCAGAAGCAAAAAGGAAGGATAGAGACAGGAAGAGTAATGGCAAAAGAAAACACATTTTGAAAAGAAAAAAGAAAGGGATGATTTATTCCTAGGTGGGAGAGATGGAGATCTGCCACTTTTCACAGGACGTGGAAAAACACCCCGTTCTTTTTGTGAGACACACTTCTTGGGTCATGTGTTTCCATCATTTCTTTTAGTGCAAGCTGATGCCAGTTTGGGTCTGAATGCCAAATAAATGAAAATTCAAAAATAATTTTATGTAGTTTGTTTTTTTTTTTAATTTCCAGTGAGAACAGTGCCTCCATATTTTAGTGCTGAATCAGACTCAGGGAATCTAAGAAACTGGAACATCATGGATGAATACAGAATCATATTCTCCTGGGGATTTGCTTTGACTGATTCTCCATCACCACCCTCCAGTTAATGCTTCTTTTCCCAGTGGCTAAATCTGCTCTGTTTCCAAAGATACCACACCATATCTCAAACATAGTAATACATTTCTGTCTTGGATCTAAGTTTTCCTCCAAAATATTTTTATTATCCTTTTGCAACCTATTTTTGCTTGTTTCCTAATCAGGGATAATGGTAATTGGAATGATGATGTTGATGATGATAATAATAATTTTTTTAAAAAACCTATTATTATTTCCTAATGGGTAAATCAGTTGTCTTTTCATGTTCAGATTTCACATCAATCCACAATAAAGAGAGAAGGGAAAAAAAGATCCAGGAGAGCAAAAACACATTTTTCCTAAAAGACAATCCTGCAGAATGTTTCCATGAGGCCATGGGTCAGAAAAAAACAGGAATAGAAACCCTAAAAATGTGACACACCCTTACCCAGGCTTTCTTTAGCTTCTTGCCTAAGACTGAGCACACTATTAAGTCCTTTTTTGGCAGATGGGCTGAGCAAAGGGATTTCCTTTGCCAATGAGCTACTTAGGATTTGTTCTTTTCAGAAGTAGAAGTCAGAATCAGGAAAGTTGTTTATTATTCAACCATCTCTCCCAAAGCAAGGAAAACACTGTTTATAAGAAACTTCAAAAGCCTCTGTCACAGATATCAAGTCTATATACTATATGCCTTTGCCAAGTCAAATTAGGTTATTTTACTTGATATTAAGTTTGACAAGCAAAGAGCCTGTGAAAACCAGAATCCAAACTGGGTGTGCCTCCCACAACTCACTCAATGTTTTAGTGCTGAAATTCCTACAGTAGCCCTATTCTTCACTCTCAGTTTTTATTTCCATCTGTATTTATCTTGTCTGGAAATTTACCTCATTGTGTCCTAGACATCTTCTCCTTCAAGAATGTGAACAACACAAGTAGACTTTGCTTTGGCTAGCAAACTGGTCTTACCACATGTGGATGTCTCTATGGGCTTTGGTTTCTATTTACCTCAACAGATTATAAATTCTATTATCATGCTAATTTGCAGGTCCACTGAGTGTATCAGACCTGTGGGCTCCTCAGTCCTATAAAACTACACTTCTGTTACATTCTTTCTTGGCAGGAACAATGACAAGTCAATTTGCGTATTAACAGCTGTAGGTAATTATGGAAAATATTAATAATACATTGCATTTTTTAAAAGAAGAACAATCTCTTTGAGGACAGAGTGAGCATGAAGGATTTCACTCAACACTGCCTACCCAGGAAGAGCTTCCACTGTTTGCTGTGCATATTGAAAGCAGAATCAGGCCTTTAAGACCTGCAGTGGTCCAAATTTCAGTGAATTATTCAAGTAGAAATCATGCTAGCACTTTACTGAATAAACATACTTTAATTACAGAATGACGTTTCCCTGAATTTTTAGTGGTTTGCACATAACCTTTGCAAAATATTCAACATATAAAACAGGTACCCACAAAGGATAATAATTTAAATATCATCTAGTTCAATTTTACTTCATGGTTTTTAGAAGGAATATTTTTACAAATGGTTGCCTTCAACCTGGATGTAATATCACATAAATATACATGAAAATACTTGAGCTTCTCTTTCTTTTATGATATTAAGTCCCATCTCTTACCAAAAGTGCATTTGTAGCCTAGTTAAAATAAAGGTCTAGTTTATTCTCACCTAGATTTCTATTTAGCATAGGCACATAGAGATACATGATAACAAGTGTTGGGGATGCTGCTCATCGAGGACCACCCGCACAATTCTGTACTATCCAACCTCCTGACACCAGCATCTTTAAGCACATAAAAACCATTAGACTACTCTCAAAATCTTTAGAGCAAATTGAAAGTATGAAGAGGAAGCTCTCAGCAGCTCCCTGGCTATACATAGAGCACACCCCTTCTCTAGCATGCTCAGAAGGCACTTCCCCAGCCCCCTGCCTCTCAGTTACCATTAGTTGCATCTAGACCAAGGTCTCCTGGCTCAGAGTAATATGGCATGGCCCAAAGCTGAAACTGGCCTGCCAGGCACTGTGATGGTGCCCCCAGGAAGAAGAATCGGAAATCTTAGTGGCATGAAAGGGTCAGGATCACCAACAAAGCTTCATTCAGTCTGATATTTTTAAATCAGGCCCCAAGTATAGCTTATTTGGTGATAGGAAAAACATTTCTACAAAAATGAGTAACGAGTCCACTGTTGGGAAAGAACCATCAGTCAAACCTTTTCTAAAAGTCTGTTCAGTAAAGAACTTCATGTTAACCAAAAGCAACATAGAGAGGATAAAATGGGACAATTCCTACTGCACTCTTTGACGTCACATCAGCTTTGCCTACTCCTTGCCTTAGTAATAGGTTTTGAAAGATTAGCTCGATGACTTTACAAGTTCTTGCTGTTTCTGTACCTGTCAGCTTCCTGACTAGGAAGGTATGAGGTATGCTCCTCACCATTACTAGCAGGCAAAGTCAGAAGGGTTATAGATATTATTAAAGATCTGAATATTAGCCTAAATATTTCCAAAAGTCAGCCTGTGCCATGTATTTCCCCCATCATCTCAGGAATTAACTCAACTGTCTTCATTCCTGTATGCTCTAGCACTTTTAATTCTGGGTTATTACTTCTGATTTGGGTGGCAAACAAAACTGGAGCAGAATTTTAATATATTCTTCAACAGATTAAAATATGAATCTACATTTAAATGTTTCAGAACCATTCCATTAAGAAAGAGTATTTCTCCCTTCTCTGATAAATGTCTCAGGCTCCAGGAAGAGTTGCTGGCATGACATGATTCCCACATTCTCACAGAAACGAGGCAGGAAAAGGAGAGATTGAAGGGGCTGGTAGACCTGTAGGTGAGGGTGACAGCCACCTGATCTATGCATCCCCTTTTCCAATTGCAGCCCAGCAGAGTAATTTCCACAAGGATGGGATGAAGCAGCCCATAGGAGCCTCGAGTTGTCCTGTATATCAATGGCTGTCAGGAGGCAGAGAAGAGCACTGCAGTCATTTAGGGGTGTCTTTTTGCCCCTGCTGTGCAATCACTCTGACTGGTTGCTGTTGGAGGGCAGGGCACCCCTCACTAGGGCAATCCTGTTACAGGCGGATTGCACTAAAGTGGCACTGAGTGTCTGCATCACATCACAAAACCCAAAATAAGAGATCTTTTCTTTCCACTCCAGGAGGGAATGAAGGAGAAACCCTGTAGTAGAAATCTTGTGCAAGTAAGAGCCTGCAGTTTTATAACTGAGCAGTAGGTCAATGTGTGTAAATTCAACTGTCACAGTTGCACGCAGTTTAATCAGTCTGCATAAAAAGTCTGAGAATGCCACTTTATTGACTGCTCAGTAAATGCAGTGTGCATTTCAGGAGAGAGTCTTGTCTTACATCCTGGGGATAATGTCACTGGTTTGGGATTCATAAATGAGGTCTGTACAGGAAGAGGGTATTATGCCAGCAATGCGAGAATTCACCACAAGGAATATTTACAAGCTATAAATCCAGTTGTTAATTTCAGGTTATCAAAACCAATCACTGTATCCCAGTTCTCAGGCAACATCTGATCATCATCATCACACCAGAAATCAGCCACTGCAGAATGAATATGCAGTGAAGCTGAATTTCCTTAGCTGTATTGTGCTCATTTCCTTCACTAAACTTTGAACTGCAACCTCAATTAACAAGACATTTCTTGCCTAGGCAAGATTGGGGGTGGGAGGGGAAGAGGTCTTCAAGATGGCCATGGAAATATATGCACAGCTTGCAGGAAGCAGAAATGTGTTTATAATTTGCAACAGGAGGAAAAATAAAAGGCTGAAAAGAAAGATTGATTCCAGTTTTCAGACTATTAAATCAATGTCAACTTATCAAATCCTTGTATTTCCTGGAATGAGAACAAAGGTAACATAAATTAATATGTTTCCAGATTTGTGATCTGTTTACAGTTATATTGTGCACTTATTAGCAGTATGACTATTCAACCACAATTAGGAAGACTACTATATTTTTTTTAATTTCATGTGTAAATTTTGCACTTGGATAAGTGATAAACAAAAATCAATCTCTACAGGAGCTGTTCAGACAAGTACACTTCAGACTTTACTACCAGCAGCTGCACTGAAATACTCCTAAAACCACAGTATTTGTGGTTGCCAGCTGTTCTAGCCCTGCACGCCATACAGCTCACACAGTGCCTTGCAACTTTGTTCCCTGGTACCATCTTCCAAGAATTAGTTCTGAGCCTGTCTTTTATGTTACATTTATAGATCTGGTTTATGATGCAATTCCATTCTCTTCAAACGGAGCCACTGTCGGTTTACGCAGGTATGACAACAGATCATAACCCAGAGCCCTACAATGGATGAAGATGCGTCAGATGGTGAGCCCTTGTGCTTCTTCTACATCACAAATTTGCAAGCCAGCCCAAAAAAAGCTTTTTACAACACAAGACATCTGCAGTTTGGGTTTCAACATGTTCAGCTCAAAGTTGTGGCAGAGATAAAAAGTCTGATCTTTTTCTGCTTTCTTCTCATTAAGTCTTATTGTCTCATTTTGTACTAATCAGCTTTTATTGTCTCAAGTGACAGGATCTTTGCATCCTTGGGGATAATAATCTACAGTGCTCTTGAACTGTCATTTTGATGAGAGATTGACTGGGTTGAATAAACAGGTCAATCCTAACATAAAGATTATCATTGAAAATCAGCTGTCAGAGGCCCCACTTAATTTATTCTGACCTCATATCACCAAAAGCAACATGAATCCTTCTTGAAATACCAAGATAATTCTGGCATAATTCCAGCAATGACAAAGACATTTTGATCAATGGCTGTGTATGTTCCTTTTACAATGAAATTAGGCGTGGTATGTTTTCACCAGAATCCAACAAATCATTGCATGCTGCTTATTCTTCTCAATCTCTTCTCTGTGGAACAGGATCCAGCAGATTGGATTCAGAGTGCTGCAGAGCTGGTGAAAGAGATTCCATTGGATTTCACACAAAAATCTTCACTGCTGCTTTTCCCACGGTTCTGTGCTCCTCATCTTTTCCTTCCTTTGTGATGTTTGACAAAAAGGTCTCATAAAACACAAGAGTAAAATGAAATGTCCATATCTCTCAAGCTCTTCATTTTCATGTTATCTTTCACTTCCAAGAAGCCCATAATCTATAGGAAAATTGATGCATTTACCTTTTTTATTTTTTCAGAGCAAAAGGTATTTCCTGATCCTATGTCAAATTTATAATGAATTATGAAAAAAACTATATAATCTGAATATTTTCATTTCTGGCTATGAATGTTTCACAACTACTTGTGGTCAAAAATTGGCAAATCAGAGGTCAAATTCACAAAAGATGTGAATAGAGTTGTATCTTCCATATGAAGTTCATATATTATAATCAGGAAAGAAAGTTAAATCATTTTTTCGGGTATTAGGCACATGAACACTTTTATGGTCTTTGATAGGGAAACTTTCTTCATGGAACTCTAATGGGAATGTTCCAGTAGGACATTGCCAACAGGAGTGTTTGACTGTGATTGTGGGGAAGAGAGATTTAGTGTATATTTCTCTCTTACTTTTCACAGTTTCATGCTACTATAACATAGTATATTGAATTATTATATTAGCTTAAAGCAAACAAGTCATCTTATGACTGAAGTGCTAAAATTCTAGTGGGCTAAGCTGCCCAAACATATTATGAAGCCTAAGGAATGGAACAGAAAATGCCACGGAACACATCAAAAGTTACAGGCACCTCTGGAATTGTTCTGGCCTAAAAATCTAGAAGGGAAACACATTCAGAGAAACCACAGAGTTTCTTAGTTGCTTAGTTAGAGAAGAGATTAGTAAGAGGTGTACAAGGAAGTTTCCTAAAACACTCACTATTCTTTCTGACCAAACTGAAGCCTCCGCTCTTCACTCTACATCAGTGCACAAGTTCAACACCTTTAAAAGACCTTTTCCAGGAGGCTTTACTTGGGCATCTTTCAAGATTTTGCCTTTAGTCATATGTTGTGATGGGTGTTTATCTAGGTGGCAAGAAGATCCAATGTAAAGGATTAGGACCTGGGAATCAAATCAGAGAGTGGATGGATGTAAACATGCTGTGTCTGAATGCAGAAGTCAGCCTCCAAGCATCTGGAGGTAGATGAGCATTTCTGTGGAACGAGATTTCTCCGTGACTGCCTCTACTCCTGGATTTCTCCTACTTTGCTCTGCTGCAGACTGAGTTGCTATGATCATGGAAGAGTTAGATTCTCTGTGGGCTGCTATTAATTCTAAGAAATCATGCAGTATGTGCCATGTTACACAATAGCAGGGCCTATGTGTTTGAAAAGACATGCCAAGGACAAGGATGAAGGAAGGGAGGGAAGTTGGGAGGACAAGTTCTGCAGCCTGCTGATAAAGGGATTTCTTGGGAAGTGATGATTCAGGCTTCATAAGAATTGCCTTAATTTTGTAGTAATGCCCATCTGGCTGATGCCTGTCTGCCTCCACACCTGTGCTCAGCCAGTGAGGTGGGAAGAGACAGTTATGCCATGGGTTGGGTGCCTGCCTGCCCATGGGTGCTCCACCCCATGCTTCTCCAAATGATGTTCTAAGAAAGTACCAGCCATTTGGGACAGGGACAGGCCAGCAGGTGACATCTCTTTTTTTTTTTTTTTTATGCCTTATAGCTGGTACTGCTGGGATTTAACCCATTATGGAAGATTGTAATGACCTGAAGGATGAAGCTGACTGTTGAGTGCCTGAAAATGAAATTAAATCATGCAGGAATCAAGGCAATAGATCGATCCTTCATCTGGCTTGTGCCTGGTATATCACATCAAACAGGAGATGTACCAAGAGGACCTCCAGCAGTCCCTTCTCTCTGCTCTGTCTCCAGCATGGTTTGCTCTGGTTGCATCCCTGATGGTTAGATGGAAGAAAGCAAAGCGCTAGATTATGTGAAGTTAGGCAGCCCGTGGGGGTGGAGGGGGAAGGGAAATGAAAGAATATTTAAAATAACCAAATATACATCCCAGGAAAAGCTCTTCCCAAGAATCTGTAGAGAACTGTCTGTTATCTGCTAATCAGCATAATTGTTTCTAATTAGGCTCCAGAGGCACATCACAAACATTGCTAGCTTTGCAGAGAATTGGGCAGGGGTCTGGAGAGCACAAAGTGGAAAAAGCTTCCAGTGCTGTATTAATGACAATCATAACTCTCTGCACAGCCAGGGAGACTTCTGCTCTAATTAGAACCATTCTTGCTGAAATGAGAGGCGACATGATTTGTGAAAAAGACACCCTCAGCATGTAATTTTCTATGTAACAAATCTAGAAAGATGGATGCTCTTTGATCTCGATTCTCCTGTTATTGCTGTTCACACTGGGAAGGGCGCTTTAATGAAACAATCTCAAGGTAATTTACCACCTTTGAAGTCCTGAAATGTGCTGCCAACAAAATTTCTGGTTTAGTGGAGGCTGCTGCAGCAGTCACTCCGGGTTGCTTAATAGAGCACCAAAACTGGAACATCAAGACATCAAAGGTGAAGGTGCCATGTGATTAATAAACTAAGCTATTCATTTGTTTCTGCCTCAGAGGCAATCTGACAATTTATTGTCACTAGCTAATTTACACTTTGTGAGTACTTGCTCTTGCTAGTTATGCTGCCTATAGAACAAGATAAGTGATGTTTACATGAAGAGGGGAGGAGAATAGACCCTTTTTAAACGTGGGGGAAGAGGGGAGAAAAGAAAGGCATTTTCCAAAACTATTGTGGAAGCAACCCAGACTGTGGAATTTTAGAGACAGGAAGCTGGACCAAGAAGGGACCCATTTCTGCATTATTCCCTCTCCTCCCCCGCTGTATTTGACCATCTCCTTGTTTACATGCTGTTGCCAGGAAGCAAATCCCAATTAAAAGTGGATTACAAGGCAATGAAACAGCATTATTATAAGGGAAGAGTTACACCAATCCATTTCTATTTAATTTGATGGCTAAGCCAAGGTTTTCAATAATACTGGGCTAGAGAAGGTGGGTCTTGAAAATCTCTGCTGCTAGCTGGGGTGGCAGTCAGTCTGGCCTTAGAGGACATGGTTTTGCCCATCGTCTCCTCACTTCGGCATTAAAAGCTGTGTCCTTCATTACCTGGCAGAAATGCCTAGCCACCCAGTCCCGTGGAACCTCATTGTCTTGATAAAGCCTGATGTGAAAATGAAACAACCCAGAAAAAAAGAAAAGATACTTTCACAGAGAAACTAAAACTCTAATTGAGATAAAGTTGGCTGATCACTTTGATGGTTGTCATTTCTTCTGCCTCCCCTGCTAATGAACAACAGCTCTCCTTCTAAACAGAAAGCAATGGACTTGCAGAGTCATCTCATGCAATACTAAGTGGAAACAAAATATTTGTCTAAGAATTCTGGGAATGTAATTTGTATGTTGAGTCTGATCATGCTGCCTGCAATAAGGAGACATTTGGGTGAACATGAAATGGGAAGGCCTGAAGAGCAGGAAGACATGGAGTTGGTACCTCCCAGATTAGATCTGCAGTTGAACTCTCACTCCCTGCTCCTGAAAGATGCCCTTTCCGCAGGTATGCCACTGCAGGGAGAGGGCAACTGGCTGCCAAGCTCCCTTGCTCAAGGGTAAAGGAGCAAGGGGCATCCTGTGGAAGGCACTCAGGCTTCTTATCTAGCCTAGGATATGAGAGCCTTCCAAAACCTCAGGCTATGGAGAGGTCATACACAGGAATTTGGTTTGATGTGTGTAAAACTACTTATGAATTATATTAAGAGACCTTCATAAAATTTATATCCAACTTCAGATTTTCAGTCCTGTACCAAGAATTGCAATGGCCAAAGATCCAAATTCAATTTTGATTTTGCAAAATTAAGATTAAAATCTCAGGTCAAAAAGCCAAGGTCCTGTCTAAATGTCAAGTCTGATCATGTTTATTTGTTTGAGTGGGTTTTTTCTTGAACCGGCGTTCAATCCTCTTCGGTGACACAAGCACACATCTGCCTGCATCCCCAGAGCAGCTGTTTTCAGGAGGAGACCATGTGGTGTTTGGATAGTGTACAGGCTGCTCAGTGGTGTGTCCACAGGGATATTGCCTACGGCTTGCACCCAGGTCAGGCAGATATCCCACAGTCCTTGAGCACATACCAGAACACTCAAAAAATTTACACCTTGGCTTGCCCCAGCAGCACGAGAGACAAGGCACTGGAGGAGGATATCCTACCACACCCAGTTCTGGAGTATGGAGGAGCCAGACAAACTGGTTACACAGGCATGGTTAGGTGGTCTTGAATTCATAGCAGAAACTAATGTGCCAAACCAGTTTATAGGAAGATTTCCATGTGCCAGGCGAGGATGTCACAACTACAAGCTGTATTAACCACATTATGTGTGGGCAGAAAACGTATTTATAGTCAACCTTTTCATGAACTGGTTACAAAGTCGGTTCACAGTGGAAATGTAGGCAGGGCCTTTTGGGCTATTTTTGGTCCTTAGAATGAGGCTAGAGATATGAGAACTGACTCTTTGATAGCACTTTGCCTTTCAGTGCTGGGTGGAAGGGAGAAGTTCAGAGGTATGTAAAATTAAGTAACAATAATACAAAAATAAACTAGGGAACTGCTACCAAACCTGTGAAAGGTGTTGCTTCATGAGCTGTTGAAGCTGGAGGCAATTCTCATTTATGAACCCCTGAGTTCTCTAAATGTCACTGAGCAAAGAACCAAAGGAACCACAAGCTCCAGCAAGGCAGAAAACACTGACTGTAGTTTTCTTTTTTCTCTCTCTCTTTTTTTGAAGAGAAAAAAGAACCCTCATCTCTCTGCTCTATGGGGGTTAATATGGAGCATCCTGGCTCCTGTCACGAAGAAGCATGATAAGACTTCAAAGAGTACAGTGCAGGGCAGATACAGGCAGGCAACAAGAACTGGGGCTAGCAAGAAGCTTGTAAAAAACAAAAAACAAAACAACCCTCCAAACTGAAAAGAAACCCTAATGAGCAACCCAGATCTTATATGATACAATCATGGTCCATCTGAAATAGCTTCTTTTTATTAGCAGGTTTAGAGGACCCTAGGCAGCAGCAAAATATTATCTGAGGTCCATAGCCATGGGCATAGAGCAAGGAAAGTGAATTTGAAGACCTAGCTACATCTGGAGTTTATCAGCTCCTTTCCTGGCTAGTATTACAGTAAACAATTATCTGTAGATCAGGAGACAGCAGGGACTTTAAAGACCCAAATTACAGAGAAAGGGAGAGAGAGAAGGAGAATACAAGAGATAAAAAGGAGTCTATGCATCTTATCGTACTAATGAAATCAACCTGACAATCATGGCAGGCTGCAAGGGTATTACACTGTCTGGTATTAAATGAGCAGTTACAGCACAGGCTCCTGTGTCAAACAGCAAATAGACACGAAAGAAAAGAAAAATGTACTGCTAGGTCAAGGCAAGTGATTTATAGAGAGCAGTTAGACAGCTGGTCAGTTTTAAAACCTCCTCAAGTGTGCTGTCAGGATAACAACATATTCAAATATTTTGATTAGCATTTCAAGGGCTGGGAATGTTCCGCAGCACAGAAAACCTCAGCGAGCCCTAAAACACAATTAATGAGGAAATAACAATTGCCTGCAGCTGTTGTTCTGTTTATGTGCTGAGGAACAATCACCTGTTGCAAAGGCAGGAATAATTCAGCCTGTTCTATGGACAAATTTGACTAATTTCCACGGTTTCCAGCTGTGATGCCTTGCTCTCCTTGAACACTGTTGGCTTGCTGCAAACAGCAGCTCTTCCAGCAAGTGGAAGTAGTGTGAACATTTACTCCCAAAAGGCTGTTTTCCAAAATTATGGGAGGTAAGATTACGATGTTTCTCAGTGGACCAGGTGCAGTTATAAATGTTAAGATCTGTTGTATTTTTATAAGGGCCTGGTGGATACATTACTACCTTAGAAACTTCCTCTTTTTTTCTTTTCATCCACGTACTTGATGGGTTTTTCAAATTGAGACAACAGCCAACTAATTCTACAACTGGAAAAAGATACAAGGCGAGTGGGCTTTGAGACCAAGACTGAAAGAGTATAATACTTTGTTTAGTAAGTCCCTCTGAGGCACAATGGGAGAATGCTGACCTCAGTGCTGTTCTGATAAATACAGCTTCAAAAGTCACCAACCACCACTGTACAATTTGGGCAAGGACACTGGGTTTTTTTTTTTTTTTATGTTAATATTGCAGCATGCCACTGATCCAGAGAAAAGGAACAAACTATGCATGGCCATGAATATTTATCTTTTTTTGAAAAGGAAAGAGATTTTGCTCTGAATTCGTTCCCAGAACTTTTGCTTGGTTTTGTTTTCAATTCTACACAAGTCTAATTAACAAGAAAATGACTGGAAACAGCCATTATAACCAGCTCTTGTAGAACATTAATAGTAAGCAAATCCTTTGGCATTTTTTGCTGCTCCAAGGAATTAAAAGACAACCAAAGACCTGCCCCACTCTTAACAGCTCCCGAAGTGTCTATATACATCAAGAAGGGAGCATATTTCAGGGCTGAGACGTGACCTTGGATACTTTGCTTTGGCTACTGACCCTTCTGGTGCCTCCAAAACTATGGTGAGACTGGGCCTGGTTCCCGTGGCCAGAAGCAAAGCCAAGAAATGTGTACAAGACCTGATTTTATCCTGGTCTGACCTATGGCTAAAGGGCACCCTAACAATCCTGCCCTGGAGAAGAAAAAGTGGATTTGAGGGCTTCAAATAAAAAATATTTTCAAGCAACTTTTGGTGAAGGATCAGAAATGTAGGCCAGCCAATTTTGAACAAGGAGCTAAAGAAAAAACTTAGGAACTTCTCACAAACAACAGAAAAAGGGAGAAAAAGAAGTTGAGGGGGAGATAATATTTTTAATATTTAACAGTGTATTCATCCAGTTCTTCTAGATTGCACAAAGTTGGCAGGATCTCCAAAGCTCAGGTCCAAGTTCTGGGGCTCAGAAAACATTGACAGGAGATCCTTGTCTTCACACATCTTCTCCAGCAGAACAGAATTCACCGTGGCTCATCTGCTTGCTCCAGAAACAGAGCCACAGCTGTTGGTGATGTCAGACAAATACACCTGGGGAAAGCCTTCCCACCACAATGGCATCCTGGTATAAGTGGTTCTTTATGGTCCACAATAGGATTAAGGCAACCAATATTGTCAGTTCCTGTGTTAAAGATTAAAAAACAAAACAAAACAAACAAACAAAAAACCAACCAAACAAAAACATTTCAAATAATTAATGATGAAAAATTCTATTTCTTTCCCATCGGTGTATTTGACAGCAAAATCAGTGTCTTGGTCAAGCAGAGTAGCAAGAAGACTATGTAAAAAACTGTAGCTAAGAATATGAAGTGTCATCAAAAGTGAACCTCAAAGGGTTGCTGGAGATGGAGTCAAAAATTAACAAAATGTAAAGGGTCTTATGAACTGGGGAGGGGCACAATTTTTTGCTACAGGCATGAAGACACTGTAACAACTTTCCTGACTAATAAATGCTGTAATCCTATAATTGGCAGTAATGTATTTGTATATGTGAGACCAAATGCAGTTTTTTTAAAAGAAAAAAATCAAGTCAAACCAGAAAAAGGAAAGGCAGTTAATTACTTGTTTGTGTGGAGGAGGGAGAAACCTTCAGAAGTAGTCTCTCCCTCAGACTGGGGGCTGGATAAGCACCTAGGAAAAGAGATCCAGTACAAATTATTAGCCAGATGTTGACTTTTCATTTTGAAAAATTTAAAACCTTTTAAAAAATGTGAAAGTTAAACATGAGAGTTATTTTCTTCTTCTCGTTTGTGTTTCTGAACTACGATACCTTGCTCTGAAGCTGGGTGGGTCTTGCAGCCCTTAGGAAGACAAGGAGGGCTGATGGACTCCCCACCATGCCAGTTTGAAGTGCAATCTCCACATCATGCTGAAGGCAGGGCCATGCCCAGAGGTGTCCCTTGGGGTCAGGACAATTTTCTGAAGATGCTCAAACCTGTTTGGCCCATCATGCTGACAAATCCCAGGCCAGCTGGGCTGCTTTGAGCAGCTCTGCCTGTACTTTTCCATTGATCCTCTGTGTGAATATTTAGTTCAGGAGGTTTTTGTGTCATATGAAGATGTCATCTTGATCCCTCTAACAGGTTTTCAAACAGTAGCATGGTGTTTGAAGGAAAAGGGAAGGCAAAAAGCATCGACAAACACTAAATTAGCATTACTTAAGATGTTTACATTGGTACTTGAAGATTAGCAGGATGATGTATTTCAGTTCCCATTCCCTTGAATACAAACTTTTTTTAAGTTATGCTATTGCTAGAAGCTACTGTTTAAAAATAAATAACACACTAAAGCTTCTTAGTGGACCCAAATTATCTGAAGGACAAAGGGATAGATTATATAATTTATACCTCTGACTAAGCTATATATATCATAGTAGTTTAAAAGAGTGGAGGAAGAATTTGCCTTTTGCTGAGGGGCTTTTGTCTGAATAAAGAGTGATGCAATGTGCAATAGCTCTACTCCCTACACTGGGAACAAGAGCAAGTGTATGTGATACCATGACAGCACTGGGCATGGCAGTGACACAGGAAAGGAGAAAGTGGGTGGAATGGAGAATCCTAGAATACGTTTGCTTTGGAGCAGGTTTGTTTTGATAGGGCTGGCCCCAGTTGCTTGGTCAAACATGCTGGGCTTGCTTCTCTCTTGCTGTAAATCAAGAAGAGTGTAAACTGATTCATGCTATTGGGACTGTGTCTATTTATAGCAGCTAAGGACTGTATCCAGTGTTACGATGCCGTAAGAGCATAAAACAGATAAGTTACAAAGTTCATCTTCTAGACTTTTTTTTTTTTAAGTGCTGAATTTAATGAAAGTCATAAATGCTGATAAATGGTTAGTGAATGTAAGCTATTTTATCCTACATGGCAGACAGTTAAAAGTAATTTTGTGCATTAGATGAAGTTATTTATTCATGTACCTGATGAAGTTATTTACTCAGCAAGTCAGGTCAATAGAAGCAAAAATTCTATTGCAAATATTCTCTTCTCTCTCATTCCCTCTCCATCTAATAATGGTTTACAGTTCTCTCTCTTTCTCCCTGAGGCAGTTGTCAGTGCATTTTTTTCAGATTTCCCAGGCAGATATGTCGTGATACAGCTCATGGCTATGAATGTTGTCTTACTCTTTGGCATGATGCACCACTTAGAAGGTGCACCCTCCTGGGGGACAGGGGTCTCATGAAGTGACTGTACTTCCTCAGCAATCATACTTCAATAAAACAGCTTAAAAATATCTAGATAGTGTCCTCTACAACGTGCCTGCTAACCACAAGTTAGACGAAGGGCAGTCTAACTCTTTCTTGCCACTCTTCACTGTTCTGCAGAGGAATGAAGATGAGCAGCACTGGGTTGACACATCCAGCAACAAAGACACAGAATCTATCGCTGGTCCTTTTGTTAGCAAAAGTGTACCTAGTTGGTTAAAAAGCCCACAAAACTTTGGTTTGGTTTTTTCTCTTTGACTACAGACAGGTTTGGATCGTGAACTTCTCCTGGCAGCAGCTCAGGGTTGATCAGCTGTCTTTGTATGTTAAAAGTGTGGCAATGCTGGAGGCACTCTTTTGTATAAGATAGAGGACCAAGGTTTGACCCTGGTCATTACGGTCATTAAAAATCCCATGATGCTTTTCTCAAGATTAAACACAGCAGTCCTGGAGGAGGAGGAGTTGACAGTTTTGTCTGAAGTAAATTGCATTCTGTCTGCCAAAGTCCCCCTTGCAATCTCAGTCAGGCATTGTTCTGTACTGGAACATGGTCATAAGTTGCTAAATAGCAGATACATTGCACCCCGGAGGTAAACGGATTCCAGCAAAAGGCAAAGTGATCCCTTTGTGCCACCTGTGTACACGATGCATTACACATGTGTAATGCTGGTTACAATTATTCTGAATCAACATCAAGAGATTCTGCAGGAGCACAATATAGTGCTTGATCTGTAGAGTACCATAGAAAGCCTGATGTAAATCTCAAAGCCAGCATATAAAATGCTCAGATATTTGTGGCAAACCAGAGGAATCCTCTAAAGCAGAATAAAATAGAATTTCAGTGCTCTGAAGTGCTGGATGGACTGTCATCTTACAGAATCACTCCAGAGAACCAGTGGGTAGGCAGGTGAGGGGAAAATTTTCCATTGTTTGGAAAATGTGGGTTCCAGCATACCAAAACAGAAGAGAGATTAAAAAGAAGAGGGGAATTCACATCAATAAAGGATGGGAATAGTTTAAAGCTTCATTAAGCAGTTTGCAGAACTGAAATTCTGTTTGGTCAGAATGGCAGGGAAGGGGGTGGCTGCTCAAAGTAAAAGCTTCTTTCTTGTAAAGAAAATTAGTGCTTGGCTATAGGTCTGACTCATACCAAGCCAAATATAACAACCTTGAGCAGTTACCCCTTACTGCATGGTAATAGGAATGGGGACCCCTAGACTGAGCTGGAATGAGGGCGGGATGAAGTGAGGGGGACAGAGCTGTCTTTGCCCTCGGCTTTCTGAGGGTGCTGGGCTTAAGAACTGCAGATTGGGAGAAGTTCCCTTTTATTTCCAATCAGATACTATATCAAAGCTTTAATACACAGCCAAAGGGATCCTTTTTTAGGGCTAATGATGGTCAAATCTCAACATGTTTTCAGTGTCAGTTCAACTTGAAAGAATCCTGCCAAAATTCAGACACTTCAAACACAGGAAAACCTGCCATATTCCTTGAGGTCTCCTATCCTCCCCTTTACTGTTGTTTTTTTTCTCCAAACACCAAATCTGAGGGCTCTGACCTCAAAAAACACCTCACTCTAGGCAAGGTTCTTCTTCTGCCAACTGGATTCAAAACTCAACCCTCTCCAACCCTAAAGGAAACTTTCAGCTTGTATGTTCAAGTTTCATTTATTTTAGAGGTTATTTGCTTGCTGCTGAATCTTAGGGGAGTTCTGTGCATTATTTACTTATCTCTTTGATCCATTGTTCCCAATTCCGTCGTTCTGTTTATTTCTGTTTTCTGCCTAAATTGTTTTATACCCCTTATTTTCTTAGTCATTTATTTGGGCTTTGTTTATCCCCTTTGGTCATTTGGGAGTGAGGGAAAACTTCAGATTTAAAATGTATAATTAATTTGGTTTAGTATCATTAGGGAAAATGAGGAATGAAAGAGTTTGTGTATTTTTAAGTTTTCTTTTTCTAAGTTATGAATTGTTTTCTGTACCTTCAGGCCAGTTGCCTAAATCACAAGGGCTAACATTCCCAACGCAAAAAAAAAAAAAAAAAAAGAAAAAAAGAGCCAGGTGCAGGCAAAGCACAGTTAAATGGTCAGAAAAATAATAATAATTTCCCTGTTGTTTTTTTTTTTTTTAGCTGCCAGCAGGTGAAAACCTCTCCTTTACATCTCATTTGAACTGCAGAAGCTCCTCAGCTAATGTTAAATGAACAGTCAGCTTAATTGCTGACATGAAACACTTTAAAGAAGGAAGTTTGGTCAAGTCATTTGTTCCCTTTGCATCTTTATCTTCAGTCTGACATGGGTTTAACCTTTGATTCTAATCCCCATGTCAGTCAGGTTCAGCTTTAATCTCAGAAAGTAAAAGTATTGTTGCTGGGTTATATTAAGAGAGGAATAAAGTCTCTGTTCTCTAGAGGTGAACACTGAGCTATTGCAGGGGTGGGTGCAGAAGATGCAGGGAAGAGATTTTCTTGAAGAACCTCTTGAGGAGCAGCAGGAACTGTGGAGGCGAATTGCATGTGCATCAAGCTTTCAAGTATCTCTAACATTTCTTGAAGAACTCCACCAGGCCTGCAAATCTTTGGAGATATGCTTCCTGTTTACTTAAGCCTTTATCTGAAGGCAGAAAGCACTGTTCTAACATTTCGGAAGTTATAAAGGTAGAACAAGTTTATTGGGCCAAATTCATCTCGCCTAAATTTTGACACTTAAATCAGGAGCCCCGTTGCTTCTGGCTTCCCTAAATAGTCAAGGGAGAGATGAAGATATCTCCAGAGGGAATATAGGCACATTGAGGTGCTGCCATTCATCTCTTTAATCCTTTTTACTTACTTTGCCTGAGTCTAGACTGCTCAGCTGTACCCATTTCCTTGGATTTCTTGACATCTTTTTGTCCATCACATGTGACCAGTCATCTGGCACCAAAAGTGAAATCCCAGCATGATCCACTGGTGTACAAAGCAAATGCACTGTTAGCCTGGGGAACGTTTTGCCACAAGGTCTTGCTGAGGCCAGAAGCTTAGCAGGATTCAAAAAGGTATTAGATATTTGTATCAGTAACAAGAATAGCGAGGTATAATAATCAAGATTAAAAAAATAAATAAGACTTTTGAGAGAGCTATAAACCTACATTCTTCAGGGCTTATGTGAACTTCTGACTAATGAGGGTTTGCAGTAAATTTTGTCCAGTGGAAATTCTCTGGAATTTGTGTTTTAACTCACTTAGGCACTTTTTAAATCCCACCCCCTGGGCCTGCTGGACTTCTGATTGATCCAGGATGACATTTCCTGCAAGCATGTGTTCCTAATCACCAAACAATGCACAAATTTGTTAAAAAAAGGTCCTGGATAATTCAGAGAAAAAACAAGAAAAGAATAATTTTCCCAATAGATAGTCACAAATATTTTGCTCAGCAGGGTTTCCTTCCTTAGCTCACATGCTTCGCATTGCCTGCCCCCATTGCTTTCCTGCCCACATAAAGAAAAACTTTGGCCTTTTTTTTTACTCATACTAATAGTTCTTGTTGGTTTTAATTGGCACCAAAAACATCATGGATGTTCTGGAGACTGGAGTGAAGGTGATGTGCATATCTGGAAGAATTTCCATTTTAGAGAAGACAATTCAGAGCTAATTATGTTACAGGAAACATTAACTATATTTCTTCAAATCTCCAATTAGGAATATGGTCTAGTTAAGGATGCAATTTGTTATATATGCTTTTCATGACTGTTATAGTCTAAGGAAATGCAAAGCTTAATTCTTAATATCTGTCATCTGAGTAGAAACCTTGGAGCAGATATTCATCAGGGCATCATGGCAATCCTTCAGTTCTTGATGCCAATGAAGGTGGGTCCCTTCAAACATGTTCTCAATGCAACATGGCCAGTAGAAAACCAGTGCCTTCCAGCCAGCAGCCAAAGAGGCAGAAAGGTAAGGACTAAGCTCATCCAGGATTAAAGGGTGCAGAGGCTATAAAAAGGTTATGCCAAAGAACTAAGCAGCACACCTACTTAAAGCACACAAAATCTCTCCTCACCTAGTGAAAACAGATGAGGTAATCCTAAGTTAGAAAGGGAGAAGTCTCAGAAGTCAGAGCAGCCCTTTGTTCAGTTTCTCCTCTGTGTTTGGAAAGACCTCAGAGCAACGCACCTTATGTCAAGGTCACACTATTTTACACCCTGCAACATGTTACAATTATAGCATCCCTGGTACCTTCTAGTCATTGCAAGATAATTGTTGTGATTTTTTGTAGAAGTCTTTTGTGGGCTTTTTTTCCACTCCTTCTTGTTCTGTGCAGCTGAGTCATGAGGCTGGAAGAGGAGCCGAAGCAGCTAATTGCTGTGGGAACTTACATCACCGAGCTCCTGGGCTGAGCACCCGAAGCTGGTTTCGTTTCACTGAAACCATGACACTGAAACTACTGTTCTGTCCCTCTGCAGAGCAATGGCTGGATGTCCATTACTGAGACTGGAAACAAGCAAATAACAACAGCAACTGAAAGATAAAGTGGACAGAAAGGCTCTGTTATATAAATGGCCTTTTTAAATTTACAAAATGTCTAAGAGGGTTGGTATTTTTTAGATGTCTAGTTAGTCTTTGCTGGCCTTTTGTTGTCTTGGCCATTTCAATCAAATTTTAGAGTTGCTTACACTGAATAAAAGCTACCATCCATGACATGTTTTTTTCAAACCCCACAGTTAATCCCAAAGAAATAATTCCAGGGTTGAATCTTCAGAGATGACAAAGGGGCCACATATTAACAAAATTGCGTCAACATGTGCCTTGAATGCTTTCCCCATCCACGTGAGAAAGAAGCATTTACCTAATTAGGTGCAATGACTTTAAACTAGAGAAGGATAGATTTAGATTAGACATTAGGAAGAAGTTATTTATAATGAAGGTGGTGAAGGACTGGAACAGGTTGACCAGAGATATGGTGGAGGCCCCATCTCTGGAAACATTCAAGATCAGGTTCCACCAGGCTCTGAGCAACCTGATCTAGCCAAAAAGGTCCCTGAGCACTGCAGGTGGGGCTAGACTAGGTGACTTTTAAAGGTCCCTTCCAAGCCCGTATGTTCTATGATTATTGTGTAGCCTCTTCACTACTTTTCTCCCTGTCCCATTTCACAGGACAGCAGCATTCAGATTTCATTCCTTCATATGTTGATGTGACTCATCCAGATGTAGCTGCTGCCTAAATTGTAGGAAAATCATCTGTGCTGTCTTGCTTACCTACAAACTAAGAGGATTTCAATCTCCAGAAGTCTGATAGCAATAGATTTGCAGATTTTACTGTCACAGTTTGATTTTAAAGGAAGCAAGATGTGTCATTGACATCAGTGAATTTATTTTAGCAGGTGATTAAGAGTACTTTTGTGGAGCAGCAAGTTAGGACCTTTCCACCTTTCTAACAGAACACTTAATCACACCTGTGCTTTCACCGTGTTCTCTCACCTGATCTGCACGTGTGCTGCTCCCCATGGCAAAAGCTGAGTGCCAAAAATCCTAGCTGAGTTTGTAGGCAGGTGAAATTGTGGGACAGCTGTTCATGGTCAGGTTCCCTGTGCTCTGCCCTCTCCCTAGGGTGCTATTTCTATACAGCCAGCTCACTGCAAGTCTGGGACATATGGAACTGCTGCAAAGTAGGAGACTTTTACGAATCCCAAAGATGATTCCAAACCCTCTGGCATTAACTCCTGAAGAGTGTAGAGAGTTCTGGATCCCCACCGGGCTCTGGACGCCCACTGCAGTACTAACACAACTTGAAACGTTACTCTCCCACAGCATTGCCTCTCCCATAGTCAGCTCAAATTGTAGAAAAGGAATATTTCTGCTCAGGGAAGCAGAACTTGTACTACAAATTGCATCATAAGCACTCATTCTCTCAGAGAACATGCCTAATTGAACAGCAGTGAAATGAATCTCTAATTCCTCACTGGTCCTGGCCACCCACCCACTCAGCCAGATGAATCAGTTCTCTCCTGGCAGCCATAGGGGAATCAGAGATGACAATACAGTGAGGATATACTTCAGTGAAGATGCAGTTTTCTTTTCCACAAATCAGCTGTAACATTCCCTTCTCTTCTGTACACCAGGCTGCTTATGGGTAATATAGGCGATTATTGATAAAAGCCAACTAGAAATCTGACTATCATTATAAGGACAAAGATTGTGTGTTTATTTAACCAGAGATTTGCACGTGCATGTGGCTTCCCTCATCCTGTGTTAAAAGGCATTGTGTGTAGTGAAAGAATGAAAAGCTCATATGTCCCTTATTTTATTCTGGTTGTTTTATGATGCCTGTTGATTCAATTTTCTGTCTACAACTTGTTAAATCACTCTAAGTAGGTGTAATGATAATACCTGATGGAGGCCAAGACCTGGTGAAGCATTTGTTTAAAATATTGCTGGGACCAGTCCTCTCAGGATTAGAGACTGGCAAGTGAGACTAGTTTGGTCTTCGCCATATTGTTTAAATTAAATAATACCAAAGGCACTGTGAGCAGCAAGGAGGCACCTTTTAAATGTTATACACTGCAACACACACATAGAGTTTGAAAAAATCTCTCTGGTGCTGTCCATTACCAATAGGGCCTGAGCTACCATCTCACTAACCAACTGAAACCACTCTTCTCAACTTGGTTATGTTTATGTCCATCAACTGTTCATCAGCATGGTCTTTATCATATCTGTCATTCATTTGCTGGCAGAACGTGACTACCTTTCCCCTGCACACAGAAAGAGGGCCAGGGGTTTCACAGGAAAACTGAAAAAGCAGCCTGCATTCAGTCTGCATTCATGTCCATCATGATTCCTCATGGGGAATGCACAACCTTTTCAGTTTTAAATATGAGGAAAAAAATGTAACGTATTGCCCTGCCCCAGTTTTCTTGCTTCAATATGCCAAAAATAGATTGTTATTTGAGCAAAGGAGAGGGGAGAGAGGCAGTAACTTTGATAATTATGAAAGATAGGTAAATTAGGCTAAAGGAAATACTTTGTTTAATATATTGGCCTTTGGTGAAGGAGTTCAATGAGGTGATAAATGTAATGAGAAATAAGGAAGTCTGTTTGGTTTTTAAGTGTGGCAAGTGTAAGGCACAATTCTGATAACCCAGCAGTGGAAGATCTAGAGGAGGGCCAGAGCCAAGCTTCTGAAATCTGAACACCTTCAGACACTGACCTGTTCTACTGACCTATGGCTTTACAACAGGTTAGAGCAGAAACCCCATATCCTACATTTTTGGAACACAAGGTTCTTTCTAGACTTTATATTTCTCCTTTTTAGCACAGAAAAGCTACAAATAATCCCATTACATTGCTGGAACTTTGACTTATATTTACTCCTTTTTCCTGCAGCTTTTAAAATGCGGGACTGGATAATTTTACGGTCACTGAACACTTGTGTTGCTATTGAGGCCTGGGCAATTACGAAGGTAGAGCTTTCATGGTGTAATCCAGTATTTCCCTCAGGAAAGAGGAAGGTATGTCTCCTGTTTGATGTGATATTGTACATTTTGTTTGCACTTGTTATAGGAAAATTGGGACCTGAGTCTTATTTTCTGTTATGTTTTATTTCTCTGGTACTGCCTGTGATACTTTTACTATGAAACATGAGCTATCTTTAATAACAGACCTGTTTATTGGATCTGACAGTTGCATAAAAAAGGTTAGATTTCCCCCCAGGGTGATGAAGAAGGGCATGAATTTCTATAAAAACAGATTGGCAAAAGGGAGTTTGAAACCATAATTCATGTGTGTCCAGGGGACTCGGGAATTCTTTTTAAGCCAATTAACAAATCTCTGACTGACACTGACAGTGTCTTGATGACTTGGGTGGGCAATGTGACATTTTATGCTGCACCATCATTTTAAATAAATACAAATAATGTTAGAAAGTATCGCTAGCTGGCAAGTCTAGCAGTGCCACCAGGCTGGGAAAGCCAGCTTGTCACCAGCAAAGCAGGGACAGCAGCTTGAGAGCCCAGACCGGCCCTCAGGCAGAGCCCTCTCAGATGCCCCGGCTGGTGCAGCTCCCATCGCTTTGCACCACGCTCCCCTGTGCCATGCAGTGTACCCTCCAGGCCTTTCTTCACCCTCCATGATGACAGCCAAGAAGCCTTCATTGCTTCCAGAAGGAGTGGGCTCTGATCCTGTTCCCACAAAAGGCAGCTGATTGTCATAGGTGGACTGCTGGTCTGAACCGGTATGTCAAATCCCACATTAACTTAAAAAACATTAAAATGATAACTTCATCTCGAGTTACTTTCCTATTCATCCATAGAATTTCTCAATTATGTATGACTAATTTTGCACAAAGTCATTATTTGGAGCAATTTGTCTAAGTATGAGAGGCAACACCTTCAACCTTCCTGGATGGTGGGTGGGGAAAATGTCATAATCAGTTCTGCTTTGGCATGAGTTATTAAGCGGTCACAGGAGTTCAAAGGAGAGGAATAATGAACAGGTAAGTCATTACATGCAAAAATTCTTCTTCTATATTATCAAAATACAAATTAATTACAGATAAGATCAGATGAATTTTCTTTAATGTCAGTTTTTTCCCAGAGATGGTAATGAAAGCGTACAGTATGTGGGAGGAGAGGAGTGGAGATGCATGGAAAGGATGTTTTATTAATGTTGGCTTGATTTCACTGGGAAGACATTGCCTGTGAAAGCAGCAAAGGAATCAGGAAAGGCTCTGGGACATGCAAATAAAATCATTTTTATTGCACTTAGTGTGCTAACTCATGCATGATCTCATTCAGACTCTCAAAGCAATCATAAAACTATCTCCATGCAACAATTACTCCATCAGCCAATGCAATCAGCAGGTAGGGCAGCTGGCAGCCCTTGCCACAGGATCCTCCTGAATTCATTAGCTTGTGGTCAGGATACCTTGAAAAGGTTTCCATTCTTGATTTTTAAGGGGACAGCTGTAACTTAAGGGAACACGTGACTCATCATAGTCAAAAAATAAAAGAGCCCACCCTGCTCCCTTCCCCCTTTTACATGCAATACTGATATTCACATGACAACAAACATTTTCAAAATAATAGTCCTATATACTTAAGACTAATCAGAGCGGGCGCCATCCAACTTGCAAAGGTAGCAATTTTCCTTCATTAAAGCCAAATCAGGAGAGAGAACTTCAGGATTCCTTAGGGCTAATTACAAGGTGTTAATAATAACAATATAATGGCAGCAATTTTCTTGCTTTGCCCAAACCTATAATCTGCCCTGAGTGCCTTATAGGATTGTCTCTGAGTTTATATAAAGCCAAGCGTTTGCCCAAAAATGTTTTAAGTAATTTAATTTTTACATCATGTCTCTTTTCAGCCTGTTTGCAGCGATGCTGTAATTGTTAGTGGAGAGCATTTTCGTTGGGGAAGAGGACAAGCAGCAGCATGACAGCTCAGAATAACCCTCACCCATCCTCCTAGGAGGCTGTACACCAGAAACACAGAAGACCCAGGTCAGGCAGCTCTGAGCTTAAGCCCAGCCTGCCCAGAGGGACCACAGTCACATTTCTTTGGCCCCTCCTGCCCACAGCGGAAGGGAGGGAGGAAACTGATGATAGAAGAGCTGAAGACAAACAACAAACAGACAAACGTACAAATTATTTTCACGTCCTCCTCCTAATTGCTTGCTAAAAAACCCTCTAGGACTCCATGATCAAATGTAACATGCTGCTGGAGCGCCAGTGAGTCACTTGTCAACAATTTTCAGCCTCAACAGCAAATCAGCAGCAGTGGCACATTCGAAACGCAAGAATTGTTGTGTAGCTTCTCCAGGGTGAACCTAGCAAGTTCTCCCCAGGAATAGAGATCACTGATATCAGGAGGGTTTTCAAGGTCAGGTCATAATCCTGAAAATCCTGTAGCCTTGCATGCACAAAGGTGAGAAGGAGAGACAGCTTGATGCAAGTGCAAAGCAGAAATCGGACTTGAAAATTAATCCCTTGCCAAATTTTGAAATTGTCCCACTATTGATCTGCCTACAGTTCTCAATCTCATCACTTACCCTAACAATGTAATAGCACAGTGTAAAGTAATTTGGAGAAAATTTTGTTTAATCATAAACTGGAGACATCAGAAACACTGTTTGAAAGGGAGAAAATGTTAATAATATATTTGTCGTTTTTTTTTTTCCAGAGAAAATGTGTTTACTTACAGTGTGTCAAGTTTTAGCCCACAGCAAAATGATTTACGAACCAATTCTAAGCTTCTTCACAGCTGACAAGTTAATTCTCACTGAATAAAAAATAAATAAATAAATAAATAAAATTTAATTCTGACGACACTGAAGAATGTTAACATAGTACATATTGTAATTGAATAAAAGACACCTTACAGAGCTACTTTGCAAGCACTTATTCATTCCAAAGCTACTTACAGTCTAGAAACTTTAAAAAAATGGTATTACCAATACTGGAGTCAAGTTTCTGTGAATTGGGAAGGTTATCCATTTCAAACCTTCAAAACTTAGCTGTGAAATCTCATACAAACAGTTTTGTCTAGGAAATTTCTGCTGCTTCTCAGATCACAAGCAGTGTTTGGTTTTCAGGTAAAAACTGGAAGAAATGAGAAGCACATTGAGGAGCCCTGGTCACCTGTCACAAGAGGGTTTTGACCCATCAAAGTGGGGAGGGAGGGGGCATAAGAAAAATATGTAGAGGCTGTGAGAGTAGGAAATAATTTTTGCTCTTGCCAGGCTCACCTCTGTTTAGGAAAGGGGTGAAAACACTGTTATGAGGGAATAAGCACTGGCCTGGATTTGAGTCAGATGAGTTCAAGTGGTGGTTCTTTGTCTATCTTAGAAGACAACCCTGAGAGAAACAAACAGCTCTTCATTTCTGTGCTGTGTCTGCCTGCTCTTTTCAAAAGCCCCACCAGCATTTATTCAAAAGTACTGCATACTTTGATGTCTAGAGATGAAAAGTGGTTTTTGAGGTAAGAAATCACAGTTTAGTCCTAATCTAGAAGAATCAGTGGCTACTAATGATGAGTAATTTGATTCCATACAAGTAATTTTTGTCTCTTTATGGGTTTGTTTTACGAGACACTTATTAGTAGGTCAAATGGTACTAGGTGAGTAAATGAGGAGTATTTGTTGTGGATAAACTGAGTAAAAAAATAACTTGTTTTCCCCTCTCCCTAACTTTCTCTCAGTTTACAATCATAAAGTTAGTACAGAGCAGGAACCATTTTTCCCTATTCGTAGTCAGATGCTCAAACAATTTCTGGTCATTTGAAAATGTGGGCTATTTGGCTTCCTTGGGTTATTCTGAGCTTTTCCAGAATCAGATTTGTTGCAATTTATGGAGTAACAGGATCAAGCAGGCCAGGCTTCCAGAGACCATGCTTGGGATGGAATACATCTAAAACCCACTGGCTTACTGAAACAAGTCATGGCTTGTAGCAAACTCAGTTCTAATTCTGGTGAAGCACCGAAGGTACAATTAAAGACAGAGTTAAGAGGGGCAGGGATCTCTTGCTGGA
This sequence comes from Apus apus, assembly GCF_020740795.1. Lineage (NCBI taxonomy): Eukaryota > Metazoa > Chordata > Aves > Apodiformes > Apodidae > Apus > Apus apus. Next base: position 9,513,656 of record NC_067294.1, on the reverse strand, counting down.
GCACTGCTGAGGGTGGGAAAAGCAAACAAGACATCAATACCAAGGCAGGGGTCCATCTGCATAGAGCAGAGGCCCTGGATAATATTGCTGCCAAGCTTTTGTATACCTTTTTTTTGCTGCCAGATCTCCAGGTGCTTTGCAGAAGCTTTCAGTTATCCCTAGCCCTGGTTTACAGCTAGCTGTGGTCCCATGCAGTGATGTCACTCAGCCTAGATTGTGCCCAGACCAGCAGCAAGATCCAAAACAGGGCTGTTCTGGGCACAGCCCAGCATTCAGAGTTGCTCATACCTCTTTTCCCTGTAAGACCCTTTTTTAAAATATAGTTTTATTTTGAGAAGAGAGGCTGGCAGATATCACCAGTTGTGTGCATCAAAAATTGCTCATATGCTGGGAAATAAATTTTAAAAAACCCCACACAGATGATTTTTGTCAAACAAATATTCAGCCAGCTCCATATCTGTGGCTCTGCAGCCCTGCACTGTGACTCCTGATATCTTACAATGGAGAATGCTTCAGAGAAAGGTTTTTTGAACTGTATGAGCCAGCAGCACATTCACATATGCAAAATAATAGCAATAGTCTTAAAAGGGTGAGTTCAGTGACCTGTCCTTCCCTTTGTCATTCCCTTCAGTTGTGTCTCCCCTCTTTCTGCCCATTGATTTCCTATTCTTTTCTCATAGAGGTGACTGAGATTAAAGGTTTACTGTGGCTGATTATTCAGGAAAGCCCCACTTTCTAAATCTGCTTCTAATTAAAAATGGGCTGGAGGGGAGGAAGGGAAAAAGCCCTCCTTACTGTACACACAGGCAGCCTAATCCATCCTGCTGCCTTTCATAGGCATGAGTTTCTATCACAGTATTAATAAACTATTTTCCAAGATTTATATTTCTTAACCCTCTTCACCCCAGAGATTTTTTCGGATGTGAGCTGTAGATGTCACTTGGAGAAAAGATGGGCATCTGACTTTAGCCTGGACATCAGTTTATTTATGAGGGAGGGGGCCAGGAGTTCAACCCTTGTGTTCGTAACAGGGCTAAGCAAACAGCTCCGACCCAGCTCTAAGCCATTCTAAACAGACAGAGAAGCTGGTAACCCAACTCCCAACCATTGCTGGAGTTCACGTTTAGGTTGTGATTTTACTCCATTCCCAAATGTCACTTTATCCCTGCTTTTCAGGAGCTTATTTTCAAGGATTTATGAAATGTGAGATGACAAACTTGGTGCAATAAGGTTGTGGAGATTTTGCCCTTAACTCACCCTAGAAAATACTCTGCACAAATGGTGTGGAGGTAGCTTCCACTCAGTCTTATTTCCCCTAGGAAAAGGAAAATCTGAGCTGTGTGCCATTAAAATGAAAAACTCAAAGAGGGTGGGAGGCTACTGAGAAAGGCATTAATCAGAACTGATAAAAAAAAATAAAATAAAATGCAGGACTTCTCTGGCCTGGGAAAAGAAGACACAAAGATGAAAAAAGAAAGGAACTTGCAGGAGGAAAGAATAGATCTTCCAGGATTTGCTATGGGTTGCAGAGTAGACAGATGTCTCCACACAATTTGCCTTTACCACAGAGACAAAAAAGTCCCCATTACTTCAGTTTTGACTCATTATTATTATTATTACTATATGTTACTAATATTACAGAACAACTGAACTGTACGGGCAGATTCTCCCAGCCACAGAGCAAAAGGATACTGATGGCTTTTCTGTGCAGATACTGTGAACTTCAGATCAGGGGTAAGTTAAAGGTATCACTCATCTCAACTTTATTTTTAACTGGTGTGATTTGTTGAAGCTTTTAGAAAAGAGATATTATATGAGAATGAAGCAGCTTCTCCCTTAAAATTCCCAGCTGCCCTGCCACAGCAGTTTCCTAATACACTGCCCATTTTAAGTTCTGCAAGATGACTTCTGTTTCCTGTGTTACCAGTTTACCCAAAGCAGAGGCTTCCAGAGAGCAGAGGAGATCCCTACATATATGACTATTAAGAGAGGAGACAAATAAAAATCAAACAGAGACAAGGGGAAAAAAAATTGTTATCCTTTTCTGAGATGTCTTCCCTTCCCAACCCATTTACAGAGCCCAAACTAAAGCGCAGTTATGAGTTGCCAAATCTGATTAAACTGGGAAAGTTACAAGGAAAAGTTGATCACGGACACACTCCCAAGAGAATCTTACAGATTCTCAGTGTTTTCCATCACGCCAGCTATGGAACATCCACCGGTTCTGCCCATCTGTGGGAAGTTTTCCACAATGCTTTGGGTAACAAGCTGGCAGCTAATGGGAGCACTTTCTCTCTCGGTTTCTTCTACACCCGCTCGGAATCTGTCATATGACTTAGAAGAGCACTTTTTTTTAAAAGAGTGACAAAGGGAACTGGATTAGTACCTCTCACAGCCACCCTGTCCTGCAGCAGATCCATACAGTCCTCAGAAAAAACTTGGCCTGTGAGCCCAAGAGCTGTCCAAAAAAGCAAAAAATACGTATTGTTTCCTGCACCAGCAGCAAAAAACATTATCAGATATTGTGTCCACCCTAGCAAAGAGAGAAAAAGTACAAGAAGAGGGAGGTGGGACTTCTGGCCCACTGGGTATCTGCTTCCAGGACACAGCAGAAATGGAAAGATGATTGAAGTGTTAATGCAGGTATGTGACATGTGGGCAATAGCTCCTCTTCTGTACAGACAGTAGCAGCTTGAAACATGGAAGAGCTTTCAGAAATGCCAATATCTCAAATCTGGGGAATCAAAATGTGTTTTTTAATTTTTCATAGTCATGTACACAAGATCTCTTCTTTTCTTAGCTGTTGTTCTACATGTATCAAATTGTTTTGTCCCAGCTCATCTTGAGCCTTGGATGCACTGCAGTGGCAGTAGCCACTGAGGGCAGCGGGGTGTCCATGCCCTGGGCCACCTGGAACACCTGCAGGGGATGAGAGCAGCTGCCACCAGGAGGGGAAATCTTTTGTCACTGGAATTCCTTACAGGGTTCCACACTCAGAACACCGGATGGGAAAACTTACTAAAAAGTAAAAACTAAAGCACAAAGTGCAAACATCAGACTTGATTTCCTTCTGATCACGTGGCAGAAAATAAGATAAAATCTTTCATCAGTAAGAATGTAGTTTATACATCTGATGATTTGCTTGATCCTTTGCTCATGTGCAGCTGCAATCTTTCCTAGCACAGTTACAGGGGAAAAAAATCTGCCAAAAATCCCTTTTCTATTGCTTGAATGTTAACATAGTAGTATTGTACAGCCTCTGAGGTCAAGGGGGTGAAGACATCAGAGTAGAGGCATCAGAGTTGGTGGTTGCATTAAACAACATTGGACATGTTCATATAAAAACAACCATTGGGAAGTTTTCATGCCACATATGTTTGCATAAATATCTGTACATATTTATAACTCATCTCATAAAGATACAAAGCTATCTCTCTGGTGATTTATATTGTGTATCTGTAATCTGCTGCAAGGTCAAAGCAACTGAACTGAGGTCTGTGGAGCTACTCCAGATTTACACTAGTCTAATAAAGATCAAAATCTGGCCCTGGTATTACCCTTCCTATTCACCAGTGTATTTTTATGTTTCTGTTATCTCCTGCCTTCTTACATTCCTGAAGAGTTTTCCTGCTAGCATACTTGGACTACAAGATTTTCTCTAATCATCTAATCTTGGGCCTTTTTTAAGAAAAGGGAAAGCCAATAGCTGAGTTAAATTACAGAAATGACAGTATTATATGACTAGCAGTGTCACTATCTAAAAACCAATCTGAGTATCAGCCACTGCTGAACATCTAATCATATTAATTAATCCAACAAAAGTTTCACTTCATTAAAATATTTTCATGTGAAACTAAAAAGATAAATTACTCAGAAGCCAGGAGAAAAACTCTTCTATCTGCAAACTGCACTTCCAGCAGTAGCATCAATCTGTGTTTGTGAGATGAACTTGGCATCATCCCTCAAAAAATTAGTAAAACACCCAGATCTTAATGGTTAGCTCTTCATGCATTAAAAAAATGCATCATAGTTGGGTTGTTTTGTTTGGGTTGTTTTGTGTGTGTGTGTGTTAGGTTGGTTTTGTTTTGTTTTGTTTTTATTGAAGTTGTTGCAGAGATCACCTTCTTGATTTTTCAAGTGCTCTGCCTGGGAACATGATTTGGAAACTTTCTGTAATAATTTTTCCTTGAAATCTGAAAAGTATCAATCACAGAAACATGATCCATAAAGGAGAAAAGGAATAAAATTTGATATTTTTAGACCTGTCCATTAGAAAACATAACTCTCTCTGTCATATAAGTTATCCAAGCACTAGCAGTGACACAGGAAATTGGCTTCAGTGGCAGGTTGAGATTGCAAGAGTTCCCCAAGTCTGTGCACTCATCCATTCACTCACCCATTGCATCATTTAATTCAACCTGAAAAAAACACTTATTGATACTCTAAATGTTATTGGAAGCCTACAACAGGCCCGATGTTTATAGTCCTTGGAAAGGATTTGAAGAAAATGTTGACAACTGCCATACGTTATTTAAGAATATCTGTCTCAGCACAGGATGAACCTTTTCTTTCACTTCTGCATTCTACCTGTACATATGTAAAATAAATAATTGAGCAAAACTAGTTCCAGGCATAGCACCTTCCCCCTGCAATATCTTTGCCACAGCTTAACCAATGTCATTCTCTTCAATGAGAGTGTTTATGCTTCCAAACACCTACTGTGGATGCCAGCTGGCTTTAGATGTAAAAATTACAAAGAAAAAGGAATATAAAAGTTGCAAAAGAGTTTTTGAAGAGTCTTCCCCTCACATGAATCCTAGTGAAAGATGTATCATAAATACTGACTGAGCTTTTTAATACATGACCTCAGGGATTCAGTACAAAAAAGGAGGGGGGGGAAGCAGGTTGATTAGTAAGGCTTGATATAGTTCCACAGCCAAAGTGGCTAGATCCTTACAGGCTAATGTTCTCAGAGACACAATGAAATAAATATGTTATCTCTCTTTTTAGCTGTAATCTCTGATTAGAACGTTTAATCAATTAGCATTGCTGTTGTCAAAACTTGCTCCCAACAAAGGATGAGAAAACCTGCCGGAGGGGGGTGGCAACGGCCAATTCCAAACCATGCAAAGGTGGGAGACTCATCCCTGCAAGAAACATCATGTTTTACTAGGGTGCAACACTGACTTCTGTGTCGTGAGACGAGAACACTTATCTTGCATTTTTCATCTCAGAAGCACTAACAGGTTGTCAAATAACCTCAAAAAGAAGAAAAGATTAATGCCAAGAATTGGAAGTGTCAGATTACACTAGAGAGGATGTCTTTTTCTTTTCCCCTCTCAGAAAGCAGGGGACTTGTGATCTTTGAGAAGATGGTTGCTGCTGTTTAAAAAAAAAAAACAACAACAAAAAATCTTTGGAGGCCAACTGAGAAAAAATTGCTGCATGTTTTCCTAGCTCTATGAGTCACCTGGGGTTTAGTCGCTCAGAGCTGGTCATTATTGGAATTCCAACAAAAATTACAAGAATTTATTTTATTTTTTTTCCAGTGAGGTTTATTATCTCTCTCATTAACCCGACCTTTGTGCTATAGAGTTCTCTGAGGTCTCAGACAAGAACAGGATCTCATTGTGCTAAGTACTGTACAAACATATAATGGCTAAAATAAACAGGCAGGGGATCAGGAGACAAAGAGTAGAAGGAAGAAAATACAATTGTTCCCATTTCATACATGGCAGCACCAGGCCCAGAGAGGTCACAGGACTTTTTTAAAGCAAGAGACAATGTCCAGGGCTTAAAAATTCACTTATGTTTCCTGTGGGAGAGTACACAGTATTAACCACAAAATTACCTTTCCTTTCCACCAACCTATCTGCTTACCAACGTGCAGCCTGTCTTGAAATCCGTGATTGCCTCCTGAAACGCAGCATGGTTTCTTGTCTGTCTCTGGCCCTCCATCAAAACCCTCCTCAGTGATTTCTGCTTCGCAGCTCCTGAGCCATCTGCAGAGCTTGCCCATCCTCTGCACTGTGCTGCTGTAGAAAATCCCCTGGCTCCACTGTCTACTATTGATTTATCTGAACCACAGACATAACTTCGAGGTGGTGTAATCTTGGTACCTGGCCAGATGGGTGTATTAACTACAAATATTTCTTCACAAGAAATTCAAATGTAGGTCACGGTAAACAAATGGATTTGAATAGAGATTATTTATTTGGGGGCATAGAGGCATTTGGTGGGTTCTCAGAAGACTTTATATAAGGCTTCTCCATAATAGGTAGCTATAGAGAGTAAATTGCCATTTTGGGACAAGGGAGAAAGTATCTTCTTGCCTTAAAGCTGCCAAGTAGCAGTTGGTACACTGTAACCCCCAGAGCAAAGGAAAGACAAACCCAGGGATTGTTCTCATGTCAGAGCTGCAGAGCAGCAAGATTTAATGTGTTGGTTTTTTTAATGAGTTGCAGAAAGAAGTGGACAGTGAGGTGATGAAATTTCCTGAAGTGCTGACAGACTAAGACGTTCTTACTTAGTTATGGGAAATGCTGGAATATGCATGTTAATTGGTATGACTGTTTAGGGTTGTATTCAAGCATGCAGCGTTCTTGGAAAGAACTCTATTGGTTTCATGTGCACCTTTTTGATGTGGTGTTCATTCCTGAGCCACGACTCCGTCTCTTAAGGATTGGAAAAGACAAACAACCATGGCAAATGTGGCAACAGCAATGCTGAAGAGGCCCAGGCTGGAGTAAGAGGGGTCTAGAGGGAGATCTTACACTTGCAAGAGGTCCTAGGAAAACCAGGAGCAAAGCCAGACCCACCAGAAGCAGGAGCAGACGGCACCGAAATTTCTCTGCCTCTTTGCAGATAGCACCAAAATGAATGCTCAGAACAACTAAAAGCTATGGACAGGGAGTCATATTATTTACTACCATCATATTACTCAACTCAGAAACTCTTACTTATTTAAAAAAGAAAATTAATTAAAGCTAGCAGTATATCTATCAGCAAGAGGGGATGAAACCCTGGCACTGGGCTCCTGGCTATTGCAGTGCAACGGCACAACCCAGACAGCCGGAGCCCCAGCTTGGGTGGGAGAAGCAGGGCAAGCTTGGAGAGATGATTAAATGACAGCTCAGCTCCACAGTAGCATTCCCCAAACATACTTGAAAAGTGACAGCCACGCAAAATTAAGCAGAACATGATGGATTAATAGGGGCTGAGATAGTACAGTGGGGTCATTGAGCTGCTCAAAAGGCTTCACAACAACAGTTTGTGCAATGACTGGCTGGTTCCTGAGGAAAAAATTGAGAAGTCTAAAACCATAACCAAAGGACTACCAAGAATGGTGAAATTCACACCAGAAATACACACTAGAAAAATAGCTGGGTTGGCTACTACTTGTTTACTATTTCATTTGTCAAGGATTTTTTGTTCAGTGTAGGGTGTTTTATTGGTTCATAACCCTCCAGTTTCAGCTTGTAAGTATCCAAATAGTCACAGCAGCTTTTGGAATTGAAGATATTTTTGTACAAATTGTGCAAATTTAAAGTGAGGACCTCTCAGACTAGCTTATAGCACTAGAAAAAAACCTTTTTCAGAACTGGGAAGCCAGAGCAGTATTCAGGAGTGACTCACCCTCTAATTTTTGCAGATTTCTGTGAGAGAGAGACAACAAACTCCTGAAAATCCAGCATGGCCCCATCCTAGTTTTATTTCAGTAATTAATCTGTGTGAATCTGAATTTCCTGACATGTAACAAAGTTTGAAGGACTAAAGAAATAAACTAAATTAGATTATTTCTGTTGTCAAACCTGACAATGGATTAATAAAAGAGCTATATTCAAACCTCAGTCTCATGCTTTACTCACTCCTCTAATAGCTGAGAGACTGTTGTATTAGAAGAGGGTGTCATGAGGACATGTTGTGTTTCCTAACATTTTGTTAACTGGACACATTTTTGTGGGTTAATAACCTTGCTTGTTTTCTGATGCTTACATTCAATTGCAAAAGCAGCTGAGAGGGAAAAAAAATGCAGAGAAAGACTAGAATAAAAGCCAAGAAAACCTTCTGTGGAAGTGTAGGTGTTTGGACATGATAGCCTTTTGGCAACTTCAGGTGTTGGTTGTTGGCTTTTTTTTTTTCCTAGGTGTTTAAAGAAAAGCAATTACCTTTGTGATGACACTTAATATGCCAAGATTCAGCCTTGAGCAATTTTTTATGGCTGTGTTATAAACTCCAGAAACTACAGTGTAAACTGGATCCACTGAAAGATGTTTCAGTGTAGCAGTTCTGACAGGAAAACTGTGGTTACACTGGCATCTGAAAATTCTTGAAAAAAGACAAATAAGCAAGCAAAAGAACAGTGGTTTAAGGGGGTGGAAGTGCTGCATCATTGGCTAGAGAGATATGATGAATTGACTGAGATACTTTGCCTTTTTGAAGCTTATCTTTAAATTTCGAAGCAGATTTTCCCCTCTTTGCGTTTGTTTCTTTGAACAGCAAACGTGACCTTCACCAAGGGGATGGAAGGAGCAAGAGCGGGAGATGCAGATGTCATCAGAAAGGGTCATACCCTAGGCAATAGCTCTGTACACAGGAGAGGTTTATTCCTGTTTCTCTGCTCAGGTTAGGATCACGGCTTTTACACTCAGTCCGCAGGTCTGCAATGTGGACACCTGATACCTTCTAGGGAAGACACTGCAGGGCTGGAACACAAGTTTTAGAGAAGATGCCACTGGAAAAATACAAGTGGTTTGTGCATCCTTAACCCCAGAGGTGTCTGGGACAGGTGTCATTATCAGCACAAGCTGCTGGCCAAGGTGACACCCAGACCTTCTGCAAAGCAGGGACGATCCAGACCCAAACCCCGGCTACTGCTCCTGCTGCTCCCAGGAACTCTTGGTGCTTTAGTGAGGACTTGGTGGGGCTTTAAGGGCAGCAATGGATTTCTGGTGTAAATTAGTCAAAACTCAGAATTAAACAATGTAAGACCATGAACTGGTTTCCTTTATAACTGACAGATGCCATCAGAAGGTTTTTTCATATTAATGAATTAATTAACAGAAATAACAGTTGAAGATAGTATACAGAAAAGCAAATAAATGTGCCAGGGCTTGAAGCATGGGAGATACTGGAGAGTTTTCCTGTATTCTGACACTTACCCCGTCCTGGGTTGTAAACAGGAGTCATTGTGCAAAATCAGGGTTAGAATAGAAATTCCTCCATCCCTCTGGTCATGACCCTGACTTTCCCATGTGTGTTCCCTGCATGTCTTGATCAATATTTTCTCTGGTATTTCAGTAACTGTAAACTGTCATTTTAAGAACCCACAAGTTACAACATTAAATAGTGTTTTCAGATATGCTTATGTTGTTTATTTTAAGGATATGTCTAAATGTATCCTTCTAATTGCTTCATGGAAAAACAAGTTTACTTTATGGTTTGAGGGTGTAAGGCTGGGTATCATATTACTCCTGTATTTGTATAAGAGTGACTATTCAAATGGTTGTGATAAGCTACTGAGCCTGAAGAGCTACAATTAGATGTTTCCAGAAGCTTGTGCCCTGTCAGTCAGCACAAGGTGCTACAGATTTTGTAAAGATGCCACACTGGGCTGCTTGGAAATCTTCAAAATTATAGATTTGTTAAAATAATGCTCCTTTTCCTGGCATCAAAATATCAGGTTTTGTGTTTGTAGAGATTTTTTTCCAAAACTATTTGGATGTTTTAATCTCACTTTTTAATAAAAATATGTTTAGAAATATGTTGGGAAGTCATATTTGATACTTAAAAAAAGTTTCAAGGCACAGTGCATGTTAAATTGTGTTTGAATCCACCTTTATAACTAAAGTGATGAAATAATCTTATTTTTAAAGGAAAATACATTCAATGAAGTTAGTAGACATATATATGGGTGCTGACTTGTATTGTTCTTAAAAGAAATGCAAAATTCAAAATGAAAACTGGTTTCCAGAATTTCCAGAATTTGAAAAAAGAAAGAGGCAGTTCTTCCTGAAACCAGCCTGCTTCAGAAAGGTGCTCTCCCAGCACTGCAAATGAAGATGCTTATTTAAACTTGCAAACAAAATCCAGGCAGATTGGTACAGAGTCATTATGCAGGTGATTAACCCATTAATTTTCAAATGTGTACGTTGTCAAACATGACAAAACAGACGAGAGGTGGATGAAAGCAAAGTTACCAATTACGGCGTTGTAGGAAGGAGTCAGCCCAGCATTAAGTGACAGACCTTTCTTTTCCCTTTAGGTTAATATTGCTTAAATTGCACTGAGCAATTTGCCACATATGATGCAAGTTAAATACCACTCCTGCAAACTCCGTGGAGAATTCTGCTGTCTCAAAGCACTTACAAGTGGCAAGACTGAATCAACCAACTTCAATTGAAATGTGTATTTGACTGGATATTGCATTTCCTTTGACTTAAATGCAAATTGCAACTAACTTAGACAGATCAAGCTTTGGATGTGGGAAATGTGATTCAAAAGTCATTCAATGAAATGGAATTCAGGGCTCCACAACTTAGTTTCTGTTTCAACCACTGATTTATAAAAATAAGGTTAGACAATAATCTTTTTATGCTCCTGCCTTTGTGTTAACCAGATTTTAAGACTGTATAATTTTAGAAATTATTTGAGATTGAGATGCTGTTGCTATAAATATATGTATAGAGAGAGATGTACACGTATACACTTTTAAAAAATGTTTGGGATCAGAGCTCAAGGGTTTGTATGCTACTGTTTGGTGAAGATATAATTTGTAGAACTTAACAAGTCTGTTTGGAGGTAACCAAAGAAACACTGGCACTACCCATCTTCTAACTCATCAGCTATCTTGAACAGAGATAACCAAGCAAACATTTTCAGAGAGCAGCAAATTAGTTTCAAGACATCACTCCAGAGACAGCAAATACACATTCCTCTGGATATCTGGAGTAAATTTTGGGGCTGAAAATGCTGTTTTCAGCTTTTGGTGCTCCACTTCAAACACACTTCTCTTTTTCCAGTTTAATTGGTGATCAGATTTTTTCAGATCTCCATTTTATCAGTCCAGTAACTTCGAAGGAACAACAGCAGAAGAACTATAAATGTTTTTTCTGAAAGTGTTACTAACACCTGCACTTAAGAAAACAGAACCTCAAGAATCATTTTCGCCCTCTTTTTTTGTTGGTTTGTTGTTTTTTTCTTGTACGAAGCCATTCTTTTTTTGCTTGGGTAGTGGAACTGAAAATGTTACTGTCATTTGCATTTATTCTTTTTTTCATTCCTGGCACCACAGAGTTTGGGAGGTGGTGCTAGCAGTTTTAATTATATAAGATAATTTTTTTAATTGGAAAATTTAATATCCCCCTGTTTATATTTTCTTACATTCTTGATTTCAAAAAAGAAAGATGCTGTTTGTTTGTTTTACAAAATCCCAATTTGGCCTGAACAAGCCCATAGAAGAGCCAATTAATAAAATTACTCAGTGTTTATGTTTCTCCCTAAAGATTGCAGGGAGCTAGAAGTAGAATACACACATGAAGGAGTGTCTGTCTCTCTCAAATCCAACAGTGGATGATCTCATGTTTCTCCAACCTTTTTCTATTGTTGCTGAGAACCTTTACCTAAAAAAGAAATTACTAATAATAATAAAATAAATTAAAAAAAAGGAAATTAGTTGATTTGTCTTGCAGATGGAGACGCATACTCTGTGGTAGCTAAAAAATTCTGTTCTTGCCTCATCTTTGTAGGTTCTGTACTAGTGTGTCACCCCTCTGCTCCAATAGTGGACAACCTGTGCCACTCACAAGCTACATAAGAGCCAGCCTATAGCTTAGTAGAACAACTGAAGGAAAACTGTTAGAGGGAAAAGAAACGTAACTGGGTCTGAAGACTTGGAAGCAACCTTTCAGCTCCTCCTATTGTGAACCAGCCCTTCTGTGGAAGTTAAAGCAACCTAGCACGAGCTACAAAACCAGGCTGCAAAGAGGGCAGGAGGAGAAAAGCAGAGCAGATGTTTCTCTCTGGAGCAGGAGGGGAGGCACCGAAGAGAGGAGATGGGAGCTCACAACCTCTCCTTTCCCACCTGGGCAGCGTTCCAGCGTCTGCTGAATAAGCTCAGGGCTGCAGGCAGCGTTTAAAGCCAGTGTGGGGGCAACAGAGGTGAGTGGGGAGACAGCCTGCTCCCTGGCCATGGGCTGCTTGGAAGAGATCCTGGGTGCTAGGCAGAGAGGGTGAAGCTGCCCTTCTTCCAGGTGCGGCTGTTGCTCCTCATCCCATCCCATTCCTTTTTCTTCTTTGCCGACCTTGTGGGCAGATAGCCAGGCTGAGGAAAGGCAGCTGTGAAGCCACAGCACACCTCTGCATACAGGACCCTGTTGCAGTTGAGGATGGTCAGAGCAGAACGTGCCACAGGCCACTCAGAACACAGATCATTTCCAACAAGCTCCTGGGGTCATCAACAATGATCTGAGGGTAGGGGCAGCAGACACCACTTTATACAAGCATTATTTCATGTGGGCTTTTTCTACCTTATTCTGCTCTGCTTTCTTCCCATGCCAAGGCCAATGCAAAACCAAAGAATGAGCCCTTTGATTTCTTTAGGACCCTTCGGCCCTTGCAGCACAAGCTAGGTCTGTAGTGATGTTCTGCATTTGAATCCAAGCACCAGTGGGAATGGTGGAGGTAAATTGAGGACACCTATGCCCCATGAGTTGTTCTGTGCTGTTTGTAGCCTGCGGAAGCTGCTTTTCTTGGCATTCACCACCTTGAAAGAGAACACTTTGCATTTTGCTGCAAACTGATGTGCAGAAGGAAAATACATACAGACAACCCAAAATCTGATTTCACATGGTAGCCTTTTTGCTAGTAAAGAGAAGCAAAGGGATAATCACTGACAATAAGGTTACACTTGCAATAAATAGTTGCCGTGGAGAAAAGCTTCCAGTGTTTCCCAGAAGGCATCAGCAGCTTTCATATTTATTGAGTATAATCTGCCTTTTGCTTTATCCTCTTTGAATTCTACCACACCAATAATAACTCTAATCATAGCATTAGCAATTACCTTCAAAGTTTCCTGCCAGTTTCTCCTTTATTACTAACTGGTAAATGTTCACTGCAACATATTTTCCAGATCTCATTTAATCTTGATCTGTTTGAAACATGACCAAAGAAATCAAAATCTTACCAAATAAACTAAGAATGTATACTTATAAGTGATGTATTTACACACAGAAAAATAATGTATGATTTAAAGCCCAAATGGAAGGGCAAAAAAGACAAAGGGCACTTTACTTTTCTGTTGTTGTCGCATTAGCATAGAGATATGTTGCAAATGTAGCTGGTACTGGTCATGCTCCAGTAGATCTGGTGGGAATTTTGGATCATGCAAAACTTTTGTTAGCATATTAGACCTTGGGCTGATTAGTTCAGTTGTAATTGAAGTGGAGTTAGGTCATAATGATGTTGACTTTGTTGGACCTACACCGATAATGATGGAGAAGCAGAGCCAATATTATCACTGCAGACCAAGGCTGACTAAACTATTCTGATTGCTGTTAGTACAAGATTTATCCCTCAGCAATGTAGAAAACTGTTAACATAATTTTAAGATTATTTTCTTGGCATATGTGGATCTGGCTTTCACTGTGCTGTAAAGAGCAACAGCCTCCTCCCTCACCCTCTCCTCCTCCTCTGTGCAGCCTATGGCTCTGGAATCCAAACTGCTACAGATCCAAGTATTGCCCAGGCTGTTATCTGTTGTGGGCCAAATGAAAATTCATTACTCAGATACTCCTGCATCCTGGAGCTCTGGTTGCTGTCTATGTCTCTGTGTTGTGGCTGAGAACCATCTGGAGCAAATCAAATGAAATAAAATCTCTATTAACTAAACCTTAAATATCCAGAGCTCACCATTATCACGGTCAAACACCCTGACATTGCAAAAATGTCTTCGCTTGGTACAAATCTCTGTTTCCCGCGTTTCTTCACCATTGTCACTGCTGCTTGGGAAATCGAGACTGAGCTGGTTGCCTGCATCCTGAAATATTTTGAACCACATTGTTACGTAGCACAATTGTGGAAGCTGACCAATGCCAAGCCACTGAGAGGATCAGGGTCCAGCTCCGAACAAAATCCTTAAATACCGAGAGCATCTCTGAGCACGGTGGTCTTGTTCACACCACTCTGAAAAAGCAAGAAGAGTGGAAAAAAACCCGATTTGATTTGACTGCAGAGTAACTGAGATTGCTGCAAATGAGGAACTGTGGGGAGCTACTATCCAAGGAACTTTCCAGTGGAACAAATTGAGATTGTGCAGTCAGAAGAAAATGCAGACTTTTAATAAAAAGCACACAGAATCTGAGTCAGTCTGTTACATGAAGCAAAAACCCATTTAACAAACTACAGTGTCCTGAAGGCAAACTCTCTCTGCAAGTGCTCCCTCCCCACAATCTCTGCAAGCAGCCACCCCGAATTAGACTTCAAGAATGTTTTGTTGTGTTTTGTTTTTTTTGTTTTTTTTTTTACCTTAGCAACTATAAATGAAGTTGTCTAAAATGTATTCTCTAAGTGCATAGGCAAAGACGGTGCTTACATTGGAAAACGGGTTATTTTCCAGAGGGAATTTATGGAAATAAGACTGTGGGATATTTCTAACTACCTTGCATGAGCAGCAATACACGTATAGAGAGAGGAAAAACTACACTAACAGGGACAGAAGGACTGCAAACTAAATGGGTTATTCTTCTCGTCTCTGATTTCTCAGAGGCTGTGCAAAATAAAGCTGGAAAAATAATTTTGCATGGATTTAATTTCATCATGGGCTAAATGAACATCCTTCCAACATCTGTTATATTCTGAAGTATCTGCTTTGCTTATTACAGCCTTCTGTACAAATACATATAGATACATAAATTAAAAATTGCTGTTCTTAAAAAGACTTAAAGCCGATATCATCTACAGGGGAATCAGGAGCATCCAAATAAATTTCCCACCCCTGTGTAACGTCGCCGGGACCCTGATGGCATCCTTTGCAGGGCTAACAGCATCTCCAAATGCAGAGTAATTGCGAGCCCCCTGAAAGAACTCTGAATGTAATTAAATAAAGGAAAGGGGGAAAAAATCCCTGTTACCTTGGAGGGCTGGCTGGAATCCGGAGTGGAATGTGCTCGCTCCGGCTCTCGCTGCCCACCCCACTCACATCCCGCTCCCTGGGTGGGAAAGTGCCGGGAAGGAGCTGGACAGGGCTGGGTGTAACAGCACGTTTGGGTTGAAGATTTTGGCTCTTTCCCGGTTCCTGCAGGGAACCCCGTTGGTTTGGCAGCAGCCAGCCGTGAGCTCACCCCCGGCACGGCCGGCCAAGGACGGCAGGAGCCACACGCGAGGGCTCCGGAGCGGCGTCATGCGTGGGGAGCGCGGCGTGATGCAACCGGCTGCTGCCGCACCGGGGGGGCTCCGCTGGGTCCCACCGACAGCATCCCCCACCTCACCTATCCTGCAGAGCTAAACCTAACGCCAAACCAGCTTTTCCTGGGTGCTGCACGGATCAGTCCCTCGCCTTCATGTCACCTCATTTCAACACTTTTTTTCTGGGGAAAAAAAAAATAAAAAATCAAAAATTGATGAAAAGTTAGGTTTTCTTTAAAGAAATGGGGTTTGATGATCGCCAGATGATCGCACAAAGTGAGGCACTCTCACAATCAATTTGTACAAAATCTAAGTTTACTATATCAGCCCGGGCAACCAAAAAGAGCTGGGCAGCTACAAACGGCAGGACCACAAAGCCGCGATCATTCGAGGGTGCTCGGGGTAGATTTGCAAAATGAAGATGGGAAGCTAAGTGGGGGGGGAAGGAAATACTGACAGGAGATAACTGTAATTTGGGAATTGTGTCAAGGGTGAGGCACATCTCCTCACTAGGAATGGACTGCATAAATGGTAGGATTTTTATGGGAGCTCCGTGTGAGCACGGGATAATTCAGTGTATTTCCAATCTTACATCCCTTCTGTATTTCCTAGAGCCGTGGAGGGAAGCAGGCAAAACATCGAAAACGAATATATATGAAAATTGAAAAATAGAAGTAAAATGCGAGCATAAAAATAAATCCAGCTGTTTGTTCCTAAGGGGAGATGTTTTTGTGTAGGAAGCCTCTGGGAATAATCGGGTGCTAGAATCAAGTCAATGCATGAGCTTTTAGTTTATAACTCTCCACGCATTATTTTCCGCGCCGGGGTGAATCATTTTTGATGGATTCGTAGCCAAGACAGGCAGGAAGGTGTGTGAGATAATTAAAAATCACTGCAGCAAGTTCGATGGAAACCGTTTGCAAACGGAAAGACAGAGCTCGGGGAAGAGGAAAAAAAAAAAAAGTTTTGAGGTCATAGATCCTGGCGGGTTTTTGCCCCTTTCTCTCCTTCTTAAAAATAATAAAGATAGATAGTTAATTAGATAGATAGATAGATAGATAGATAGATAGATAGATAGATAGATAGATAGATAGATAGATAGATAGATGGATGATAGATAAAAGGGGGAGAGAAGAGACTTCCAAAGCTCCGGGGGTGATCGTGCCACCCGCCCTCTGGGCTCCGCGGGCAGGGAACGCATCGCTGCTGCCCCCGACGAGGCGGGGGCTCCGGGCCGGCTGGACACCCGTCATGGCAGCTGGCTGGGGCCAAACCCAGAAGCATTTTGCCCACGTTATTATTTCGATGGTGGATTTGGGGTATCCCTCTGTGACGGCTCGAGACGGTCCCAGCTCGGAATGGCATAGGAACAGCAGGTGGCCAGAAAGGATTCTTGTCCTTAGGGCCCAATTCTGCTTCAGGCCCTGCTCTCCGGGACAGAGCGAGATCCTCTGGGGTCCGGGGTGGCCTAAGGGAGACCCCGTCACAACACACGGCAACCGGCACCCCCGGAGTCCCGCTCTTCTCGGCAGCGAGGGGACGTGCATCGCCTCCGAAAAAGAAGTCTTCATCCGATCCTCTTGATGGCGAGTTTTCTGCATGTAAATATAACCTCTGTAACAGCGCTTTCCTCCCCCCGAAGCTTTTCTATGTGTTTATTTTAAAAGTTATTACCTCGGAAAAAAAAACCGTTTTCAGTCCTTAAGGGCAAAACTGTTAATTGCTTTGAGCAGGGAGACATCTGATCTCTTACAACTATCCCCTGCCTCTTGCCAAACAGAATAAACATCTGATCGTAAATGAAATACCTGAGTAGAGCGAGGGAGAGAACAACCTTCGGCGGGTGGGAAAGGAGGCGCTCGTATTGTGCAATAATACCGTTCATTGTACGCTCACTGTCTTACCGAGCGGATGACACTGGTGCGATAAATAGGAACCATTGTCGGGTGACACAGACGACAATTATAACGCCTGATTACACTTACGGCCCATTTCCCGCACCGAATATGATATAACTTTGCTTCACCGCATCCACCTTCCCCGCTCACCGGGACCCTGTCGCTCACCCGGACAGAGCCCTCCCGCCCTCCCGCCGCCGGGCGCAGCCCGCCTGGGTCCACGGGACGCGTCCCCAACCCCGGGGGTGGCCGGAGAATGCTCCGGGGAAAGGTTCCCCCCGCAAGCTGCCCGGGAACGGGATCCGCAACTAACATCTCTCAGCCAAAAAGGCTTTAGAAACAGAGTCTAAAAGACCCAAGAGGAGGATCTAGATCGAAGCGTCGGTGACCAGACCTGATCCCTCGGAACCTCTGGTGTTCAGCTCTTTTTAATTCCTTTCTAGCGTCTGCAGAAAAAATGCATAATATCCAGTATTACACCCCCTTTTTCCTGGCTCCAGGTCTCATCTGAAGCAAGGCGGTGAGACAAAAATCTCCCAACATCTGACACATCAAAAACTACCTCCGCATACATCTCGTTTCGGGATAAAACTTAGACCTGATGCACGCTCTGCTTTCATTTCCCTGCCTTTCTTTCTACTGAAATCGGGAACTTTATTTTCCTTTCTTAAAGGACTTCCACTGTGACTAGTTAAAAAAAATCCTTTCTCTTTAGAGAACAGCTTATTAACCAAATAGATAATTTATCGATAAAAGGAGGGGGATTGTCCCTCCCCGAGGACAAACGTGCTCCTCACTGCCCCCCGGGTAATCTGTAAAGGGCCGCGGGCTGGTGCTTTGCGTCGTCTAGAGATAAACAGCATCATTCGTGTAGTGATGTGAACGGGCTCCCTCCTTATTTACAGCGATGGGGCATGGGGGGAGGGGGAGAAGAGGAGAAGGGGGGAGAATAAAGGCAAGAGGGGCTGCAGAAACTAGACAAAACCCCCCAAGTCACAGCACCAGCTATCACCGACTAGTGACGCTGGGACTTTCCGTGGTGTGGATGCTGCCCGCGGCCCGACGGATCCGGGAGCATGGCTGCTGCGGCCGTGCCTGCCTGTCCCCTCCTTCCTCCCCCGAGTCTGGAAAACCGAAACGGAGCTGGGCCGAGGGGCAGCCTGGAGCCCACGGAGGTTGAGGGATAGGGGGTGGGGGGCAGGAGGCGGAGCTGGCCGGGCCGGGCCGTGGCTGCTACTGCTGCTGGAGCCAGTCAAACTGCACAGCCACTTCCCCCAGGAGCTTCCCTTTCATCTCCCCGCTCCTGGCGCCTGCAAAACAGCCTCAGTTTGTCTGCAACGTCTCTCCTCCCCCTGCGCTCCCTCCCTCCCCGTCCCATCCAGCTGAGAGCCCCAGGACCGGGGCGCCCAGAGCCCTCCCCGGCTTACGGGCCCTGATGCTGCCGAGGGCGGGGAGGCACCGGGGGGTTAAGGGACTTCTTGAGCATCCTTGGGATGCGGCCGCGCTCCGTGCAGCGGCTTCTGACGGGGGCTCGGACTTGGTGGGCACGTGGGATTTAGGCTGGGAACCAGAGCCCAGACGGCCGAGCCCCTGGAACAGCCCTCCCTGGGCGCGGGGTCTCCCCGGGGACACGAAAG
The DNA here is from genome assembly GCF_020740795.1 of Apus apus. Lineage (NCBI taxonomy): Eukaryota > Metazoa > Chordata > Aves > Apodiformes > Apodidae > Apus > Apus apus. Next base: position 9,494,719 of record NC_067294.1, on the reverse strand, counting down.
GGAAGCCCGACGGAGGAGGAAGCTCCCGGACTCACATCGGTTCCCCGGGACAGGAAAATTCACTGCTGGCCTGAGGCTGGGCAGGCGCTCTGAGATCCTATGGAAGGGGCAAAGCCTTAATTCCTATAATTTTCTCCTAACCCTGTCCCGGTGAGGTTTCAGTCCCCATATTCAGTATTGTCTGAGGCTTTTTTCTCTTATGTTTAGCTCATAGGAGAAGGAGGAAGGAGGGGAGGAGCGAAGAAGGAAAGAAACTTCGGAACTCAGGCTTTAGATGGAAAATGCTCCAGATAACACATTGAAGAGGGCAAATGCCACGAGCAAATCCTACGACAGTCTTTCATCCCGGGTGCCCCTGTGGCACCCAAAAGCCAGCCAAACTAGGCTGGATGAGTTAACTTCTGCTCTGTGCCAAGAGAAGCTTGTCCCTTGGTCCCCTTTCTTCCTTCAGTCTCCCAGAGAATGACAGTGCAGAGAAGCCTCCCCAGGCCCACAAGGATGCCATGAAAGCTTGTACACCAAGCCACAGGCAGGCAGGTGGGGGGAGAAGCTGCACCCAAGGGACGTGATTGGTGTCACCATGACCTGCTCTCCTGAGAGCTCTCCTTCCCCAGGCGCCCTTCCAGCAGGCATTGACTTTGGGAGTGTGGTATAATTATCTGTAGCATTTTCAGTAGCCCCACAATGGCTTTCCACAGGCGGTGCATTGTTCTTGACACACATGCATTGTTCCTACATGTTCATCAATTCTCATTTACTTGTCATGGTGCAGGAAGCATGGAGAAGGGAAAGGAAGAGGAGGAGGGGAGAAGGACAAACTCAACCCCACTGCAGCAGAAGAGCTTGTGAGGCCGGGTCTGGCTGTTTGCAGTCCTGCATCTCTCTGCTAGTACATCCCAGCAAGGAGATGAGCTCTCTGAGGAAGGGGACGGGATAAATGAGGACTAGCAAGAGCAGTTGGAGAGGCATCAGTTTTTGTGATCAACTATTATTTTCACCCCTGGAGAAAAGCCCAGATCAGGGCTCCCTTGCCTGAAAGGTTGCAGGCTGCCTCACGAGGTTGGCTGGTCCAAGGCAGTGAAAGGTATCACCTCTCTTTGTAAAGCTGGCCTGGCTTTAATCCTTAACCCATCGAGGTCTACAGCAACTCTTCTAGCAAAAACTACTGAGTGTGCAAACCCTACTATTAGCCCCACTGATGAGTGGGGTTTTGTAACACAGCCTCTGGTCCATGTCCTTCCACACAGCTTCCCACAGTGCAACTGTATGTCCTGGTCCCAATCTGTCCTCTGTGGCACCAGGCAAGATGCTATGAGGGCTGGGGCAGCTCAGATACTTGTTGGCTGACTGAGGTGGTTGGATGACCAGGGCTGCAGGGGATCAGGGGGACCCCTAGGCCCAGCACAATGCATTCATTTTGGCCCCTTCCTTGAGATGCTCTCCAGCCCGGCCTGGGCAGAAGAACACACCTCAAAGAAAATCCATATCCAACCTATTCCTCTCCCAAAATCAGCTTCTGAACTGGGAACAACTTTTCCCTAGGAAAAGGTATGATCACCCAGGCTGAAGAGGGAGTGGGAAGTTGTGATTTTTGTTAGCAGGACTGAGGAGCTCCGAGACTGCTGCATGGGCTGGCAGGAAGGTTGGGAGACCAAACTGAGCACAAGATGAACTAGTGAAATTCTGCACGTTTTGTGGAAGGGATATAACCAAAACTGTAAAGGGAGCAGAGTCCTGCAGCTGCCAGGGACTGAGCCCCCAGGTCCATCTGAGCCATCCGTGAAGTCAGAGCATGGGGCGAGGAGCTGTGCCCCACAGCCCCAGACCTGGGCAGAGGCACTGACTTCTTCCCAGGGTATTTTGGTTTTCAGAGCCTTGGTTATAAATAACACTGAAATGGTTCCCAAACTCTGCATTTCCGGGACCTTAAAAAAAAAAAAAAAAAAAAAAAGCGCGAAACTTGTGGGCACAGCATGAAAAAATGCCCGGTGTAAGATGAAAATAATTATGAAAAGAACAATGTGTTTGCTTTTATCCGCACAGTAATTAGAAACGCTTTTTAAAGGATGCTCTTTATTCATACCACTGGTAGGAAGTAAAAACTGAGGCAATGGCTTTCATAGGACTGGTTTGATATGCCTCTTAATTAAGGGCTGCATGCCCCTAATTTATTAAATTCATCACGTGTGTAATTGACTCTGAAAAAAAATAATTACAGATCTAAAGATCTAACCTCTGCCGAGTGGTTTTGCCCTACTTGGGTCTTGGTCCCGAGGAAATGCAAACAAAAATCGCCTTTTCGGATTAAAAATGAGCGGCGCGGAACAGACGCCCGCGTTTCTCCGCGGGGCCGTTTGGCTGAGAGAGGGTCGGGCATCCCGCAGCCCTTATCCCATGGTAGATGAAAAGCACCTCGTTTTAGGGGAGGCGATCGGGGGCCGGACAGACCCCGCTCCGGGGGGGCCGGCGGGGCTGGGAGCCGCCGTACCCGACGGGGCGGTTGGGGCGCGGCTGGGGGGGGCCGGGAGGAGCCGAGCAGACGGCGAGAGGAGGCAGAGCCGCGATCTTCTAAAAGTTTCCTCTTCGCCAAATCATCAGCCTTAATTACCGCGGCGCTTTTTTTTTTTTTTTTTTTTTTTTTTTTTTTCCCCCCCTTGCTTTGCTATGATTATAGCCCTGGACGGCTCCTTAATAGCACAGCTCCGCTGGCTGCCCGTGTCATTAACTCCTAATTCTTTTCGGAGGGGACAGGGGGAGGGGGAACACCCCAAACAAAATAAGCCCTAAAAAAAATAAAAAAGAAAAAGAAAAAAAAAAGCCCCAAGAGGCGGGCCCCGCCCTGCCGGGCCAGCCAATGACATGAGTCACCCCGCCACGTCAGGGCCCTGCCAGGGCGCTGATTGGCCTGCGGGGCGTTTACTCCACTTCCCAAAGGAGGAAAGAGCCGGGGAGCCCCCAAAGGGGGGAAAAAGGGGGGCGGCTCGGCAGCGCTCACTCGCGCAGTCCCCGCGCAGGGCCGGGCAGAGGCGCAGAGCAGCTCCCCGGGCGGCCCCGCTCCAGCCTCCCTCCTCACTCGCGATGGCTTCTCCTTCCAAGGCGAAGGAGGTTTTCTCCTCCGACGAGGAGGGCCCGGCGGCCGGCGCCGAGGAGCACCACAAAGTCAAGGTGTCCAGCTTGCCGTTCAGCGTGGAAGCCCTCATGTCCGACAAGAAACCTCCCAAAGAAACCCCCCCGCTGGCCTCGGCGGGGAGCAGCGCCGACGGGGCGGCGGTGGGCACCTCCAGGAACCTGCTGCTGACGGGCCACGGCTCCCGGGACGCGCACAGCCCCCCCGGGGCGCTTACAAAAACCTTCGACACCGCTTCGGTCAAATCGGAGAACTCGGAGGACGGCACGTCCTGGATCCAAGAGGCCGGGAGATACTCCCCTCCGCCAAGTGAGTGGCCAGGGAAGGGGCGGCGGGGGCTGCTCAGGCGGACGGGCAGTGAGGGCGGGCGGGCAGCGCTCCGGCCTCGGGCTCCGAGCCCCGGCCACCGAGCTTCCCTGCTCCCCGGGCGCCAGGAGCACGCTAGACATACACATGTACCTATCAATTGTAATGTATATATATATTTATACCGTTTATATGTATGTTACATATTTCTTCGTATTTAGTTATACAGTTATCTATCTATATACTTACGTATATAAATATACAGTGCTTTTAAAACCATAGAAAAATCAGGATTTATCACAGACTAGATCCCTTTCCCGACACACGGCTTCCTGGCTGCCAGTCCGTCCATTTATGTTATCCCTTTGCAAAGTGAACTGGAGATTCTCCCTGTTTCCTTCTGCTTTGCACCAAACCTCGCACAGCAGTCCCCTCGCTCTTAAATACTCCGGGATTTTTCCTTCCAGCCTTGCGCGCTTTCTGCGCGCTGACTGCCGTCTCGGACTCTCCTGGCACAATGTTTGTTTCTCCCTTCCTCGTTGCATGCAGCCTGTCAAAGTTTCCGAGCTCAGCCTGACCTCTTTAGCCCCTGCCATCCCTCCCGCTCCGTCCCCACCGCCTTAGGGACACGCTATCCGGAGGTGACAGGTCACTTCTTAAACTCGTTTGCTGTTCGAGCCGCGCTGCTGTGTCTGCGCTGAATTGCATTTCGCTTTCGGTGAGATCCCTTTAAAAAACAACAAAAAAAATCAAAGTATTTTTAAAAAATTGAAAAGCCCCCAAACTACCCTGAGGAAAAGGTGAGAAGCGCAGCCCGGCAGTGCCGGGCTCTGCCTGCCCATGGCCCAGAGCCGTGGCCGCTGTACACCTGCACTAGCAGATGGGTCTGCTCCCCTCCACGCATCCTGAACTTGCCTGACTAAATGCTCTCCTCACTTAAATGCTCTGCCTTATTCAGGTTAATGACTTTACCAACTCGAACTATTGAGCTGGGCAGTCTCACAGAATAGGGTCCTGTAATCTCATTTTTTAAGAAGGAAGTTTAGTGCTATTGCAGCTCCTCTTCTGGGGAGACAATCACTTCGATTTGGCTTTCAGCCGCTTCCTTCCCTTTGCCGTAACCCCGAATTCATTTGGTTTCTAACGTTCTGGGAGAGGGCCCGGGAGAAGGGACGAGAGGAAAGCAGCCCGCCCGGGTCAGTCCCTGCGCAGCTCCCGTTTGCGATTTTCGTGTACCCTCCAGTTTGCTGGAAAACAGTGAACAGAAGCGTGTGCTCCTACCCAGGCTCCCTCCCCTACACTGCTGTGAGCCCCAAACTTAGACAAGGCCTAACATTCTCCCAGTACACTTGTTTCTCTTCGAAATTCCTCCTCTTTCTCTATTAAAATCGGCAGTCCTTGAGGTCCTTTGTAAAGGACTGCAGGAGGGAATTCAGCGGGTTTTGTGGCCCAAAAAATATTTTAAAAAATAAGATTATGTTGAGGGAAGGGAAGGTCTTTCGGCCTCGATCATTTTTCTAATTTCCCACCTCCCGGCTCTTGGCCCCCTCGGAGCCGAGAGGACATTGCAAGAGGCAATGAACTGTTCTCTCGCAAGAAGCCAGTCTGTCCATGGAGAGTTTAGACGCGAGAAGTAGCTGCTTAAATCATTATTATTAATAATATTACGGGTGGGATGAACCGGGGAAAAAGCTCCAAGTGTTAGATTTTGAGCAGCACGGAGAGGGAAGGCGTATACAAGTGATCATTTGCGTCCGACGTTGGCCAGAAAACAGAGAATAAACATAAAAAACCAAACCAAAACCGAACAGCGGAACAAATCGGTACAGTGGGTGCTTGAGGACTGGCACGGGGCAAACGCAGCTACAGGGTCTGCTCCTTATCTGGGTTTAACAGTCACTTGGGGGCTGGTGAGGGAAGAAGCCTGTGACCGTTTGAGTGTATTCCGGAGGAAATATTTATCCGGGATTGAATTTTAAGCCATGTTTTTGCGCTTTCCCCCACGCATAGGAAAGCTAGGACGGGTCGGGCTAACCCGAAAGCCGGGGAAGGCGCCGGGACGGGAGCGATCCCAGGAATGACGGTCGCCCATGTAGTTTTGCCCCTCCTGGAAGAAGCCCTGTTAGCTGGGGCTTTGGAGAGCTTCTCTCTGAGAGGGGGAAAAAGAAGAAAAGGTTGGCTTTAAAAAGAGAGAGTGTAATAGTGGTGCGAGCTTAGCGAATTTAGTGTTGATTTACTGTAGGGTAAATTTAGTATAGTTTTAGGAGTGAACCAAGTGTCACGGTGAGCACCTTAATTATTGAAATGCCCCCGTATGATCACAAGACGATTTTTGACAAGTTGTTTTCTAAGAGGACTTTATTCTTCACTTTCATTATCTAGAAGGAGGGTATAAAGAGAAATACAACTTTTTCTGCTGTAGCTGTTTTCTCCCTTTCTTTTCTGAATTCTTGAGCACTTTCCTCGGGTTTTTTGGTTGTTTGGTTTTTTTGTTTAGTTTAGTTATGTTTGTTTGTTAGTTTTAATTGCAAGATACTCACCTAGACAGCTTCGTAGTCCAGATTATGTTTTTTAAAAAATAAAATATATAAAAGAAAGTGAAAAGGGTTCAGGAAACAGCATCTGCAAACACGGACAAGTGTTTGAACCAGACACTACAGCATCTATAAAATTTAGCAGCCTCTTAAGAGCAGCCTGAATGTCACTTTCTATATCAAGCTGGGAAGCCAGAGTGGCTTGTCGTTTGTCCCAGGAGTGACCTGAACCACAGCCAAATTGCTAAGCTTTGCAAGTCAGCCGCAGTGCTCTTTAGATTGCAAAATTATTAGTGAAATGCAAAATTAATCTAGAGACAAGTCCGTGATGTGCCATCCGGGCACACATACCTGACCTGGTTGGGGTTATAAAGCAAGAAGGAGAGGTAGTAGATTTCCTGACTAGCATTGGCTACAGAAGCTGCAGTTTTGTCTTGGGTTTTAATCAGCAAATGTCATAAAAGCTGAGTATTTAAAAAGTTCACTGCCTTCTCTTTTTTTTCCCCTTTTTTCTCCTTTTTTTTTTTTAGTTTTTTTTTTTTTTTTTTTTTTGTTTTTTTTTTTGGATACTTGTTGAAAACCAGAACATACTTCTTGAAAAGTTGTTAAGCAGAAATAAAACTTGCTCTTGATTTTAAGCAGAGAAGAAATAGCAAGAAAAATGTCCAGTTATCAAAACCACAAAAAATATCAGACCCACTTCTTTAGCTGTCAGAAAACAGATAGGCTTGACTTATTACTCTTGGTGGAGAAATCTTGGAATGGGACTGGGCTGGGCTTGTCTCTAGCATTACTGTCCTTTTGTGAATCTCCTGCTTTTACGTATATGTTTGCCTTGTGTTTGGTTGGAGTCCTCTCCAGTTCTGCAGCCACCAAGACAGCTGGTTTGTGTGCTCTAGACCCCTATGATGTGACTCCTAAAGCGATCTGCTGTGTGTATATCTGTGAATCCTCTGCATCCTGTTTGCCTACAAACTCTCATTTTGAAATCACTGAGCATAAATTTAACTTCCCAGCATATTTGCTGAAGTTCTGTGAGCTTAACTTTGGCCAGGAAGAGATTTCCAGAGCAACTTGCAAAAGGATTCCCTGTTTTGAGGGTATCACCTGGTGGAACACTCCTTTCAGATACTCCCCCTTTCCTGCCCCAGCCCTCAACTGCTACACATCTCTCCAAAGCACCCAAATCTCCCTGCTTTTGTGATAACCGGCCTTTCTCTTCATTACAGGACACCTGAGCCCCACTGCCTGCACCCTGAGGAAGCACAAGACGAATAGGAAGCCCCGAACCCCGTTCACCACTTCCCAGCTGCTGGCCCTGGAGCGCAAGTTCCGCCAGAAGCAGTATCTGTCCATCGCCGAGAGAGCAGAGTTCTCCAGCTCCCTCAACCTCACAGAGACCCAGGTCAAAATCTGGTTCCAGAATCGGAGGGCCAAGGCCAAGAGACTGCAGGAGGCTGAGCTAGAAAAGCTCAAAATGGCAGCAAAGCCCATGTTGCCGTCAGGGTTCAGCCTCCCTTTCCCCATCAACTCTCCCATCCAGGCTGCCTCACTGTATGGAACATCCTACCCTTTTCACAGACCTGTGCTTCCTATCCCACCTGTTGGACTCTATGCTACTCCTGTTGGATATAGCATGTACCACTTATCCTAAGAAGATCAGAAAGACAAAGCGACAGTGAGACAGACTTCCTGGTGGATCATGTCCAACCCTGAGAAGACAGTACCCCAACCAGTACTGGCCGCTCTTTCTGCACGCTTCTATTTGCCATCCTGAGTGTACAGGAGTTTGCATTAGCAAAGCAAGGCATCCTGTATACTATGGGTTGGGTGTCTTCTGAGAGTGCTCTGAGTGCTCAGAGTTTGAGCCTCAAAGAAAAAAAATATTAAAAAACAAACAAAAAGAAAAAACATTTGAGCAAATGTAGGGGTTTTATACAGTGCAAGTAAAACTAGAATAAAAAGGAATGGGTGAAAAAGCAATCTCATCTCATGGAGGCAGAGATTTCCCAACACCTTCCTGATGGGAACTAACACATGTTTAAAGTAAGAGGGGTGCATGACCTAAACCCACATTCTCAAGTGTCATCAATTAATATGGGGGCAGGAGGGTGGGAAATAAAATGGTATGATCAAGGTTTTGTTGTTTTTGGTTTTTTTTGTTTTGTTGCTTTTTGTTTTGGTTTGTTTGTTTTGTTTTGTTTTTGAGAAAGCAAAGTCCTTAGCTAGAGACACCATGTAAATAGAAACTAGATCCAATAGAGTCCGAGAGAAGTTCAGAGCCAGCAAGTTCCTGCATTTCTGGGGGTAGGGAAAATTTTTCAATCCTAAACCTTGACAGATCTTGGTAACAAGATGAGCATCAGGGCCCCTAAATGTAGAGGAACAGCTTTACTCACCACTGGCTCCTGTAGAAATAGCTTCACTGTTTATAAAGCACTGAGAGGGGAGGTAAGTGCAAGGGAGGGTTATTAGGCAGTCTGGTCTTTATCTCTTCCTATTGGCATGCTTAGAGATTTTTGGCTACTGCCAGGTAATCTTGGCTCTGCAGTGCTCTTTGAAAACCAGGAGAGAGGGAAGGAAGTTTTTTGGGGAAAGGAGATGTGGGTTGTTTCCACAGTGGTGGTGAGCAAAGAATTGTTGAACACTTCTGGGAGATGTTTGGGGTTTTTTATTAGTATTTACAACAGTCTGTATTAAATAGAAGAAACCCCCTGAGTCTTCCTCTCCTTTCCTGGCAAAGGATGCCAATATAAGTGACTCATGCTTCAAGCCCTTCTTAAGAGAGATCCAGGTATCACAAACAACCCTACTAATAGGACGGTGGGATGCCAAGAGACTGTGTAACCCGGCTGTCCCCGTGGGAGCTCCCTGAGCACTGGCACTATCTTCCCCAGGCTTCTCTTTTTAACTGTTGTATTGCGTGTATTAGCCTTGCTAAACTTTGTGAGAAATTGACTCCAAAAGCAGTGGAGCACTGAAGGCAGAGCTTCTCCTGGATTTATTTTCTTACCGTGTTGTTGTGGAAGAAATAAATAATAGGAAAAAAAAAAAAAGGAAAAAAAAAAAAAGCCACGAGGTTTAGCTGGTTTTGGTTTGCTTTGACCCAGGAACTGTCACCTCCTGGGACCCACTATAGATGAACTTCCCCTCTCTTCCCCTCACCCCCAACCTTCCATTATAGGGAAGTCCCTTTGAAAGGGATGCCTTGTACAATTTTATATATTTTATTGAAGATTTATTATTTCTTATCTCTTATTTCGAATTAAATTAAAAAAGAAAAAACATGTTTAATCGCGTGTGGGTCTTTGAGCGTTTGGAGTTCTTTAAAAGGTAACTTCTCTCTCCGTGTGTGTTTTGCACTGCTGGGTCAAGTTCAAAGGAATGTTTAGGTTGCCTTTATGATTATTTCCCCTTTCTGAATCTGAATTAAAGCCAAATTTGCAGCACATGAAGGTGAATTGCGAGTCAACAATTCAAAGTGGAAAGCCAAACCTTTTATGAGGTTTCCTTGTTTTTAACAACCACTTTTAGGCGCCTCCGTTCTTTACAACATCATACTCTAGTGATGTTTCTATCACTTTTCTTAGCTCATGTGCCTTTTCTTGTGCAGGACTCTCTGACTCGCCTTCCCATTGACCTCAAATCTGTGCTTTAGTGGGAGACCAATCTCGACCCCCGCAATACTTGGGGGTTATTTTGGTATGGTAAGACCTGGCAGGGACCTTGCAATATTTCAGTACAGTTGCATTTCAAGGCTCCCATGTGCTCTCAGCCTGTCCCACAGTTTTCGGGGCAGCCTCCCTCGAGAGACTCGCTCATGTGCTGCCCGGGTTGCAGGTGCTGGGGCACCCGCCCCTGTCCTTTCTGGCAAGGACGGCTCGGGTTTGCTCAGATAGGAGGGGTACCCAGCATGTCAGTGGTATTTTATCCCCATGTCACACCGAAGTCCCACGCTGACCCAAAATACATTTTGCTGTAGGAGGCTTATTCAGATTAGGAGTGACCCCGAGGATCCCAGTGGGAGAAAAAGGTGCATTTGCCTTTGATGAAACAGCCGGACGATGTAATTCGGCTGCGCAGAGGAGACCTGCCTCCTGCCCCAGCGCTCTCCCGAGGGCGCTCAGACCCCTGGGCAGCACCTCTGCAGCTCTTCCCGGCGGGCACAGACCAGGGGTTCGGTCGCCCCCCAAAAAACCCTGCCTGGTCTTCGCCTGGTCCGTGCGGACCAGGGGAACGGCACGCAGCACCCTGCAGGATCGGCCCCGGCTCTGAGAGGAGGAAAAGGACAAGGGGGCGGGGGTGTGAAGACACCCCCGACCTGGGCTGTGAGGAGGGGGCTGCGGGCTGGGTTGGTGGCTCGGGGCACTGCGGGCACCGCGGATCCTGCCCTGCGCACCCTCCTCCCAGTTCTGCAAAAAGAAAATCAACCCAAACCATGTTAACCTTCCCGCTTCTCAACTGTAGGGAACAAAGCAGAGGGAATTTAATCTCCATGCAGACTTTTCAAATTAGCATTTATTGCCGCATAAAAACCGGAGACAACAGCTTCTTTTTCGGGCTCCCGCTTTCTGAAGCATTACCCCCTAACTGCAGGGCAGGGTGAAGCCCCCCTCGCCCCTCTCCTTCCCCCTCTGATTGTCCCGAGTGCTTTCTCAGCTGGGCTGGGCCGATTATAAATAAACCAGCGGTATTTTTTAACCTTCAGTATAAATCAGCTGTGTCAGGGATTACAGCTAAATCTTTTCGCTGGAAATTCTTTGAGCGCAGGAGCTTTGTGTGTGTTATGATAGATCCTTAAATGGATACAGATTTATTGCAGAACACAGAAGTGTTGAAGGAAAAGCTTCCAAATCTCGGTTACAGCCTCTGCTATGGGAAAGGCAGGACAGATCCGTGACACCTTCCCGGAGCTTGCGGATGGCATGACAATTCACCCTGAGCCCATTATTAACTTGTTCCAATTAAAGCCTTCAGAAAGGCCGAGTTAATTGAGTATTATATTTTATTAGGAGGGAGGTGTCAAGCTTTACTCATGAGACTTCATCATCGGCCTAATGGGAGCTGCCCCGCAGGCAGATCTGTAACTGAATAAATTACAGCAAGGCAGGGAAATCAGAATGCTACCATTAAAACCGATGCACTTACTGAAATTCCTTCCCCACTTTCGCAAGAGGCTGTGGAGGTGTGGCTTTAATTAGTTATTTTAATGCAAAGTTAAATTGTTCCCAAAGTATTTTCTGACACAAAGCAGATGCGATGATTAGAAGTTGAGTGAGACTGAAAGGAGTTGGCATCCGTTCCAGGTACATCTATATATTTTAAATTTCCAATAGAAAGTGAAAAATAATTAGAGTAATAAATAATAAACATTAAAAACAACGCGATAAATTATCCCGATCCTTAAAATCCCGACTTGCTGAACGGCGGCTCAGGCCAGCCGGGCACAGCCCAGCTCTCCCGAGACCTTAATTCACGAGGTATGGATTTGTTGACATAAACAGTTAGGAATGGGCTTTCTGACTTGCTACGGCCAAGCGTTCATTACCTAAAGCCACGGGCGCTCGGAGCCTGCATTTCATGTTGTCACGTTGCCTTGTCAAACCCCGGAATTCCTGCATTTTATGGGGCAGGAAGAAAACTCGCTGGCTGCGGCGCGTCTGCGAGCCGGCGTGCCCGAAAGCGCCGGGGCTTGATCTCCTCCGGGAGCCCCGCTGCAAGGCCGGGGGCAACGGGCACCCAGCTCGGCGGGGCGGCCACACGGGGGGACCCCGGGGCCTCAGCCTCCCTCAAGGGCCGGCCGGGCGGGGATAAAGCCGCTCCCGGCTGGTCACCGGCTGCTGGCTCCGAGCAGCCGGGAGAAGCTCCGCGGCGCGGGGGCTCCACGCGGGAGGGGACACCTGCTCGGAGGTTCCCAGCCCGGGAGGGGCCGGGACCGCAGCTGAGCCCTGCAGCAGCATCCCTGCCCCTGCAGCCAGCCCCCAGCCCCTGTGCCGTGTCCTTGGCGCTGGCACCTCCGCACCAGGGATTTGCGCCTACTGGTGCGCAGGTACATCTCTATAACATTGCAGGTGTCCATACAGTGTCCGTGCGTCTCGCCACACAAACGCCACAGGCACCCGAATGCCCCAGTTGCGCATAGTTGGGGCTTTGCTGCATTTTGGGGGGTGAGAGCTGGACACGCGCTGCAGGAGGAGGGGAGCCCACGGAGGACACGGACGGAGGGGGGGGGGATGACAAAGGACAACCCACCACCTTCCCGGCCCTCCGTGCAGCCCCCGGAGCTGCGGAAGGGGGCTTCGAGCCGCCCTGTCCCCCCCTGCTGCGCGCAGCTCCTGAGCCAGTAGCCAGAGAGTCCCCGGAGCAGCTGCCCTGGATCCGGCTCCCACCTACCCAGGCTTGATCAGATAGGGAGATTATAATTTCTCTTTCTCCAAAGTATATGTCCCCTCTCTATTGATCCCCGGTTTAATTTGCCTGCAAAGTAATGTTCATCTCTTTTGGTTAAGAAAAGAAATTAAGAATAGTTAAAAAATCATTAAACAAGACCAAAAAAAATTCCCCACAAACAAAAGCCAACAACACTGCACTCGGTCTGAGTGTGTTTCTCTCATGCTTACGATCAATATCCATCACAGAGATTCTGAAAGCCTTTCCAGGGATCATTTCTCTAAATTAACCTGCTTCGGGCAGTGCTCACAGTCCTTGCGTAGGAAATCTCGCAAAATAAAGCCAGGTCGGTTATTCCACCTTTCTCCGCCCCCCCTTCCAGATCAGGGGGGTATTTTTCCAGTGAAAAGCCTTAGGGGTCTCAGAGGAACTGCATCGTTCATCCCCGCACTGGGAAACCCAGGGACGAACCGCGACACTGTTCACACTCCTTTCCGGTGCCGGACGCGTCCGCGGAGGCGGGGTGGGTGGCTTTGGGGACATTTTTGTTGTTGAGCTTTTTTGTTTGGGTTTTGGTTTGACTCCCTTAGTCCCTCGCTGTGTGTTTCCCACCGTAATCCATAAGGCATTTGGCTGGTGCTACCAATGGTTCCCAACTAGTTCCACGAAAGGAATAAAAATCTTTCCATCCATTATATTTCAGTCTTTTAACACCAGAGCAATTCTGTCCCTGCTGTTTTAGTGGAAATACCGGTCTATAAAGCTGCAACTGCAGTATATTTTAAAATGCCAGCTTGTTTTTTGTTGGTTTGTTTTTTGTTTTTTTTCCTAAAGGGGATTGGAATAATTCTGCTTTGCTTGGGAAGGAAAAGTCTCAAGCAACGTACGTACGATTAACTTTTTATAACACTGTTCAAGGAAATTAAAAACATTCTGTGATATTCTTACTGTAAAGGCAGGGTTGTGGAGGGTTTTTTGCCAAAATGTCTTGTATATGGATTTCTTAGGTTGCTGTGTTTTGAATAAGCAAGAATCTCGTAAAGAAAAAAAGCATGTTCCTTAAAACCACGCGCTACGTGTTTTATTAAACTGATTATGCCAGCGTTCAACTCAAAGTTTGTTTTAAGTAGGAATATTTTCCCAGACGTGTAATGGATTGCTTGAAAACAGAATTCTTTACTTTTTAATGACCTGTAATGGCCAATTCATTTCAACTGCGCTTATCAAGGTGCTGTGTTAAATAACAAACCGGTTCTCGAAAACAACAAAAAAAAAAGTCATAATGAAAAATAAGCAGTCAGAATAATCTCCCATCTCCGAGCCAAAAAAATGCAATAAAATTAATTTAAGACTGTCAAAACATCAAAGCTGAGAAAAGGAGCTGCTAAAATAATGTCTCTTGATAAGGAAATAATAAAAACACACCAAAAAATGTCTACTCAATAAACTCCACTGGATTTGGGGGTCTGTGCTATATTTTATTTGGTGATGAAAGCACTTTGATGTCACTGTATTCCAAACAATTATTATTATAATTTTAAACAACCTGGTGTTTTCCATTACTAACGGCTTACGCTTTGAAGTTACACCTCATAATTTCTTAAATTAAATAAATCATTTTAAGTTTGCACTGGGAGCCTTTTAATAGCAGAGAAAGGAATATCATTATCTTATTGAGAGGCAATTGCAGTGGCTCCAGTTTGGCTGTAGCTGGGGGCAAAGTGGTGCACTATAACAGACATACTTTATTAGCCTCCCATAACTCTTGAAAGAACATTTTTATATTTTCTTTGATTCCTCCCCCTCCCCCTCTTGTTTTAAAGCTGTCCCAACCTTTAATTACTGCCTAATATGAAAAGCATTATTTTTTAATGCTGTGTAATTTACCAGAGGCAATAGGCCAAGTTAACAATTGTTTATTAGGGTTGCTGTTTCACACAGGGCAAAGAATGCTGTTCCAAACCCAACTTTTCATGGGTGGTTGCACTAATTAATACAGTGTCTGAGACTCCTAGGGGGTTTTTAATATTAAAGCCTATGGGGCGGAACGGTTTTTAGAAGTCCAGCTCCTGCTGACGTCCTCCTCCCCTCCCCAGCGATTTCTGCTGCTTTCAAGCTGTTTTGATCCGAGGGAAAAGTCGGCAGGCAGGAGGGGAGCGCCCTGGGAGCCTCCCCGGCCCCGCCGTGCCCCGCTCAGGGGGGCACCCAGCGCCCCGCAGAGGCAGCGGCGCCCGCCCCGGCCCGGAAGCTCCCCCGCGGCGGCCTCGCTGTCCCCCTGCTCCGGGGTGCCCCCTGCTCCGGGGTGTCCCCCTCCCTGCTCCCCTCGCTTTGATTTCTCCCGTCAAGTAGCCTCGGCTGTAATTTAGGATGAGGCGGGCGGGGCCGGCGCGGTGGCTCCGCGCGTAAGGCGGGATCCCGGAGGTCTGGCACCCCGGAGGCTCCTGCGGATCCGGGAGCTGCCTGCACCCCTCACACGTTCTCTCTCTCCTGCTGTCAAGCAGAAAACTGGGCCGCTTCGGATTGTCACTGTGTGTCTTCGGGGCGTGCTTCTCCGTAGCTGCTCCCGAGAATTTCAGGCTAATTCATTAGATCCTCGTGGAGTATCAGGCAGCTCAGAGACTGAGAAGAGCAGCTTGAACCTCGAAGCATCCCTGGTCCCCCAGATCTCCGGGGTGCCCGGCGGGTACCACCTCCCCCGGATGCAGGGGCAGGAGGATGCTGCTGGCAGGGACCCCGTTTCTCCCCGCTGCAGGACACTACACCTACCCGCCCCCCCCCCTCGAAAGGAGACACGGGACATCCATCAGCTTGATAAATGGGGGTTACTCACTCCTGTTCTCCCTGCTAGTTTATTTTCTTAAACTACCGGGCAAAAAGTGTAATGACGGAGCAGACAAACACACTAACAAACAGACGACAGCTTTATGGATGGAGCTCAGCTCCCAGAGCTGAGGGGTGTTAAAATCCGAGTTCCGACGCCTTCGCCCATTCGCGCTGCAGCTCGGGACACTTCAGCTTCTAAAAAATAAAAAAGGGCAGCCTTGGCTGAGCTTTAAAGGAGGACATACTCTTACTGATTTATTTTATTTTACGGGCTGACCAGGGCTGCTCTCCCTGCTCCCTTCGCCGTTAGCTCAGCTCCTTTGCAAATCTGATCTGCTCGAGTCCTTTGCTATTTTTCATGTTGGACCCATGCGTTTCTCCTCTAAGCCTTTCTCCTTTTTGATGTAGCGAGTCAATTGAAGAATGTTGGTCTCGGTTATCAATCACCCAGCTGGGGCTTAAAGGGCTCGGGCTAATCAGATTTAATTGCTCATGTAGCGCCACTCCTGCCCTGGGCCACGACCGACTTGCTCAATTAAACCCCAAATACCTGCAATCAATAAATAAGGAATGACAACACGTTTAAGGGATTTATCCAGCAAAGGAATTGAACTGGAAACAGATTACAACCGAAAAAGGCCCTTTTATAATTAAACGTACACCTCTTACAGAAGGAAAAGCTATGTTAAAAAAAAAAAAAAAAGTCAGAAGAAAGAAGGAAAAGAGAAGATAAAGCAGATCTTGTTCCCTTTGCCTGGGGAAAGGAGAGATGCGGGGGCTGTCTTCCGAGGGGCCGTTCCCCATCACTTATTAGCTTATTTATAGCCCAGTAAAACCCGCAGTCCTGCGCGGTGCCGGGGCTTTTGCGCGTCCCTCTCTGCCGACCAGCCGCCCCACCCGCCTTTCTTCCCCGCACCGCCCATCCGCGGAGCCAGCTTTCCCCTCCAACCCCCCGGCTGGAGGAGTGAGGCTTCATCACTTCTAAACACGTCAAAATTTTCGTCCGGATCTCCCCCTTAAAAAAAAAAAAAAAAAAAAAAAAAAAAAAAAAAGGAGGGAGACGATTTGCTTTTCCAGCTACTTGTTTGGAGCACAGTAGTAACTGACCGAGACCAAATAACGCTGAACGTGCATAAATAATGGCTTCTGGCGTATTTGCCATACCATTATTATTTTAAGAACTGCTTTGAAAGTGGCAGATGCAAAAAGGTTTTGCAATTAATAGCAAAAGATATTACTTCAGCCCATCCAGGCACGCTCTTGTCCAGGGTTTCCGCCCGGCAGCTGCGGTCTTTTACTGGGATTAGGTTGTGAATTTGCCCCTTCAGCAGATCTGCTGCTGTCAGTGCTCGTGGAAAGAGCAAGACGGGAAAAGAAAGCTGAGGGAGGAGAAGCTGCCCGCTAACCGTGAGGAATCCGAGCAAGGCGCTCCTGCTCTGCGGTCAAGCTGCACCGAGGTGGATGTCTCAAAGCTTGAGGTTTGCAGAGAGTTTTGTCCAGCTCCTCTCCCAGTGGCTGCCTCGGGGGTCCTTGGTGACTCAAAGAGCTCCCTGCGCTCCTCGGGACAAGCAAGCCCACCAAGCTGGTCTGGAAACCAGCTGGGACCACGGGTAGATGTTGTTTCTTATCCCTAGTCCCAGGCTGCACCCTACACCACCCAACATAGCAGCTGTGGACAGGATTTGAGCTGGGTGGACAGATCAGAGGGAAGTGTCCATCTGGGGAGCTCCTTTCTCTCTGCACACCCCATCCTCTCGTACTGCTCAACTCTGAGCTTTGCTAATTACTCTGAAAGCGGTTATCTTCTGCAGTAGGTGTAGGGGCTGATGCTAGCAGGACACTTGGGTCCCATTGCTGGTTTCTCATGGCTCCTACTGGGATACAGACTAGTCTAACCCTAACTCAAACCTGCTTGTAACAGTGCCACTCCAGAGTCGTTTCCACTCCACATTTGGTGACTGATCTGTAAGACTATCTTTGTGGGAAGTGAGGGGAAAAATCTTCATAGAAGTCAAGGTGTTGATTAAAAAAAAAAAAACCCTCAGGTGTCAAGGGAATATTTCTATAAGAACTTCTGTTTGTTTATTCCTTAGCTTGGTTTCCTAAGGAAACTGAGATTATATGATCAAACTGCTACAGCCTTTTGAACTCCTGGGCCAACTCCAATCAAAATTGACAAGGGGGCAGAGGTCTCAGAAATAATCAGGTTGCTGTGATTTTTGTGAAAATGGACTGTTGGATGGCAGAGAGACAGATCTTGTTAAATCCCCACTAAGGCTGTAACCAGAGCTCAGCTCTTAAGAAACACTGGAGAAGTTAAATGAGAGCAAGCCCAGCATTACAAATATCCCAGCAGCTTCTGCCTTGGCTGCTAGAGACAGCAGCTATGAGACACAATTACCCAAAGTGGCTTCATGTGTTATGCTGCTTGAGGAAATGCTTGTTGGTTGTATTCATCTTTCTTTGCCACTTTCTGGACCAAACTTCCCTTTGACACTGAGAGCAACAGAACATCAAAGGGCAGATCTAGGCACTGGCAGAGTCTTCTGGGAGAGTTCCCATACTGTGGTCAGCAGCATCATCCAGGACACCAAACTGTACAAACACCTCCCTGGGCTGCCTTGGAGGAATCCTGATGCTTGATAGTGGCCCAAGAGGTTGGGAGGTGAGTGGTCTGTGAGTTTGTACAAGAGGAGCTTTGCCAGTATCATTGTGTGTTATCTCTTTCAGAGTCATGTGGGAAGCCACACTATATTTTTAACAGATTGATTCAAATCCTGTCAAGTAGCAAGGAGGGGAGAAAGAATGACATTTCTCCCAACTACTTTGATGACTCTCAAAGCAGCTCTTGACATTTGTTTATTTGTTGGTTTTTCTTGTTTGTTTGTTGGGTTTTTTTGTGTGTTTTTTTTAAGTGGTAAAATAGATCATGGAACAAACAATCAGTTTTATTTAGACCGTGTAACTCAAGCTGGTATCTTTGCCTGCAAGAAGACATTTTTGCTTCTTGCACTCTCAGTCTAGCCTGAAAAGTGGTTCTATTAATTTACATTTGATACAATTAATCCTCAACCAGATGCTAAATGGCACTTGGGTTTGAAGTTGGTCTGTGCTGCTCTGCTTCCAGGTTTAGGCAGATGGTGCCAGTAAGAATGTGGGTGGTACTGCAGATGGGCAAATAGATCCATTCATGGGAGAGACTTGACTTCCTAGCCCAGAGAGACTACGATTCATAGCGCTGCAGCAAAGGGCACCAGCCAGTCATTCTACACTGCTCCAAAAGCAATGAGACCTTCCCTGGCAAGCCAAGTGCAGAATGAGACATTTCCTCCTTGCTGATGCCAGGACAAACTGGGCCAGTTTGTAATAGCTCAGCTAGCCAGGTTGCCAGCACAGGGCTGTCTCAGAATATGAGCGGTCATTTATAAAAATAAAAACACAGATCTTCTGTTGTCATTGAAAATACTCCCAGAACTGACAGTTCTGAAAATTAATATAATGTGAACAAGATGCAAAAGATTTTCTGAGCCTAGAAAAGCCTTACAGTTCCTTGGGGAGAGAGAGTTATTCTATTCTGTCTTTGGATTGTTAACTCTGAAGCCTAAGGAAGGCAGTCAAGCTAGCAAGTATTTCAGCAGCAGCAAGATTTGAAGAATCTCATTGAATCTGACTTTACCATCAGACACAGGCAAATTGAGATAAACTAAAGGAAAACTTGAGAAAAACAGAACAAGAGAACACAAATATGACCAGATTCCTTCCAGAGCGCACAGCTGTGTATGCATAGTCCACCTCATCCCTTCTGGTGGATTTCCTTTTTTTTTTTCCAGATCTCATAATGTCCCTTCCTTTAAGACTTTTTGGTCTTTGAGGTGAGGGGGGAAGGGAAGGAGAAGGAATGAGAACAAGGAATGCCATGAAAGTCTGTTGTATGCAAGACTGGAATAATCTAAAATTATTACAAATGCAGACCAATGCATGGGAAGAGATAGATAGAAATATCACATGAAGCCAGACAAGGGCTGAACTCACTAGGACTTACAGGAATCAGAGTGGGAACCAGCTTGTGAAGGAGCAGCAAAGGCCAAAGTTCATATCACACAGCATGAAGTGAAATCACCAATTAATTTAAAACACAATAATTCCGCTAAATATCCAGTCTAGTTACTCAATATCTAATTTCAGTCCTCCAAGCCCTGTGAACAAAAATCCTGACTATCAGTGTTGGTACTTTCTGACTTGGACTTCACACATGTTCACATGTGAAGGCCCAGTGTTGATTGTAAATGGGCAACTCTGAAAGTCTGATATCTGCAAAGGGCTGGGTTTATGTAGCATGCTCTTGGATTGAAAGGTTAGGTATGTTGTAGGAGATAAGAAACTGCCTATAAGGCCATTTCCCAGCAAGTATTTTTCTGCCCAGAACTGCAAGATGATAAAGAAGAGCAGCTACTGGGAGGCACCATGTGATTATGTTGCCATAGAGGAAAAAAATATCCACCCAGAAACCCCAATCCACTGTCTTTAAGGAATGCAGTTTACTTCTGGAAGCTGGGAATTAGCTTTACCCTTCTGATCTCTCAGAGGACAGCCCAAGTCCCTGTCTCCTTACTGCTCCTGGAATAAAGTCAGGAGTAAGGCTTGTATTTCTCCAGGCTCAGAGAATGTAACTTATCAATAACCTGAGGGATCCGTCAGTTCTTTCCCATCTTGTGTGACTGGAATAACAGCAAGGTGGATTCCAGCTCCTGTTCCCACTGACTTGCTTAATCCATGAAATAAAGAAATCCATTACTGGAGAGAGGTAGAAACAGGATTTATTTCCACTGTAGTCTTAGTCTCACCCTACCCTCACTTCTTCCTTGACAGCACCCGGGCTCTGCACGATGGAGGTGATGTAAGTCGTTACCCCCTCCAGCTGTCTGCCTCACCCTGCTCCCAAAACCTGGCAGAAGGGAACATGTCTGTGCTTCAGCTGCTCTAGTTCATGGTCTGGCTTAATAGCTAAAACTGTTGGAAAGACCAAAAGTTGATTATGCATTGCCTCTAGGAGGGAAAGCACCAAAGGGAGAATCTTTAGTGCTTTTAAGAGAATAGGCCAGTACGTATATTTGCTTTGCTTTTTGTAAATTATAGTAACTTAACCTCGAGAACTGCAAAGTGATTTTTACTCCTCCAGACCTTCAACTGATGCTACTGAGTTTGCCTCTTCACAATATCATGAGAGTGTAAGAGACACTGGGAGCTGCTAAGTTTGTACTGGTAGTAACACGAGTCATTCCCTGGGCTGATGTGACTGTTCTATGGTTGGACAGAAACGACCAGTGGATCACTGATTAATCTTTGTTATTGCTTGCAGAGCATTCTCATACCCCAAACAGAGTTCTTTTGGTCTAGGTCTTAAGATATCATCAGCCAAGTGACATAGATAAGCACAGTAGGAAGGAAAGAATCTCTTCTTGTTTTCTAAAGGCAGCTCAGGCACAAAAAGAATATGGAATTCACCCCAGTCACATGGAAATCTCTGGCAGAGTCCCATTAGCTAAATCATTGCTGGGCTAACTCTTTTGATGACCAAACAGACACACAGTGACTCTCAGTGTTCAAGTTCCTGCATTCTCCAAAATGGGAAAAAACCTTCATCTTTTTGCTTTCATCTCCCTTCTGTAGAGATTTAATTGTTGAAAAGCTGTTGTGAGCCATCACATTAATTAGAGTTTGTTGTTTTTGCTGTAGCATGCACCAGCATAACACTAAACTCTAATGATCCAAACAAAAATCAGCCTCTTTCATAAAACAATCTCTTTTGGTGTCTGAGGAGAGCTATCAATTCAGAGGCTCAGTCTGGTTCTGCCTGGGGTCCATGGCAAAGCTATTAATAATGGCAGGATCAAGTCAGTTCACTAATTTGCCAAATTCCCCATCATTAGTGTGAATTAATGAGATCCTACTGGAGCTGCCTTTTGGCTGTGGGTGAAATGGAACATGCCTGGCAGCACATCAGCATCAGAAGGGAGACTGTGGAGGAGCAGGGGTGGTTTGGGGGGAGGGAGATGAGCAAATGGAAGATGCTTAATGCAGTCCAGATGCAAAAAATTGACCCTGACTTCACCAGTCAGGCAATGGTCATAGCCAAGCTGTTTCCTAGTGAGGAGGAAAACTAGAGAGGCTCAAGTAGCAGAGGAGAAATCAGCTCAGATAAAAGAAAACAGCCATTCCCTTTGCCCCTCAAATGATCTTTTGTCCAAAATGTGAAGCAAAATGCACATTTTTCTGCCTCTCCTTGAAGGTGTGCAGTGGTTTTCCTCTTCTCACTTGCTTTAAAGCTTCTAGAAGCAGGAATGCCAATGCATGAAGTTGCAGGTTGTGCTCACTTTCATACCCAGCCCCATCCAGATCTAAAATTACAACAGAAATTTCATGAAAAAACCCAGTTTTGTGAGCTTTACTGTGCCAAGAGGGTCATATTGAGTTTGGAGAAGCATCCAAAGATATGTCAAATGGAACTTAATTGAACTTGGCCCTCATCACTAAATAGGACACATCCCTTTGAGCTTAATGGATCCTGCCAAGGCCAACAACAGATATTGTTGCTCTGTTCCTTGGGTTGGTAATGGCAGTTTAACTGTCCATGAGTCACTGGGATAACAGTTATTTCTTGAAAAGAATGCACAGGGAGGAAAGAATGTTCTTGTCTGATGCCTGTGTCTGCTTCTGGTGCCATCAGAGAGAAAATGCCAGGCTAATGTGTGAGCATCATCTCTTAGTGGCAGCAGCACTCACAGCTGTGTAGAAATAATTGGGTAAATCAGAATTATTTTTATTTTCATTATTTGTTTTATTTGTACCAGCTACAGAGCCAAATGCACACACCTCCATTTGGGGCAGTCAGGAAGCCTGAAGTTAAAGCTCAAATTAAAGACATAAAGCACAGGAAAAAATCTGTTTTGTTTTATTTAGTGGTGCTATGACAGCAATGCAGTGGCTTTGATAACACCCTCATTGTATTCGGAAAGGGCCTGGGGAGAAAAGCATGTGAAGAGAACCATTCTGAGATGAAATCTCAGAAATGCCCAGTAAAATCCCAGTGGTTATTTTTGTAGACTTCCTTGGCCAGGCATTTACTGTGTTTCAGACTTCTCACCAGGAATCTCCCCCTGAGTCTTGTCTTACATCAAACCAGCTTCCGACAGCATGGGAGCTCTGGGCTCTCCATGCAGTGGATACAGAGATGACCTCTGTAGGTTCCAAAGATACTTCAGACCCCTCAACAGTTGCCATTAGTAACATTAGAACCACAACCATAGCGAGCTGAAAGGGAAACAGCACATTAGAATATTTCATGATAGCAAAATACCAACAAAAAATGGACTGCCATAATCCACTTCTAACTAAATACTTGACTGCCTGTGCTCAGCAAGAGCAAATCTTAGTAAGTATGATCCAGATTCTGCCCTTCCTCTCCCAAAAAGCAAAGGCAAGTCACTAAATTGTCAAATACTCAGTTTATTCCCTTGAAAGTACGAGAGTATAATCTGGCATGCTGAGTATAAGCAAACACACTCTTTTCCAGTTGTCCCAGAGATGTAGCATTAATTGTCTTACAGTGAAAGAATGGAGAAGGATGAGATACTTAACTGAAATGTCCCATCCCATGCAGCAGGATTGGAACTAGGCGATGTTTAAGGTCCCTTCCAACCCAAACCATTCTTTGATTCTGTGAAATCTCACTTACTATTTTAAGCATCTAATTTGTACACCTGTGCCTGTACTCATCATATTACCATTGTATAAAGTGTTAGTCAATCTTCTTGTAGCAGGGAGAAAATAAAACATGTTAATTTTATCAGCATTTTGAAAGGCAGTGTTATATATCCTCTACTTTCAAAAAAAGCCTCTGCAGGCAATGTGTTGCACTCTCAGAGATAAGAAATGCTTCCCATACGCAATCCATTTTCTTTGTAGTTCACTTCTAATGGGCAGTTTGGTGAAAGGTACTTTCCAACATGCATTTAAAGTGATACATTCAAAAGATAAGCAAATTGCAGCTGTTTATTAAACCCAGCACTTCATGTTTTGCTGCAAACATGTATTTAACCAGGAAATGCTACTGTAGGCTCTTAGTGTTTTGTTTTCTCTGAGATCTAGAAAACGTTATGATTCATCATCATTTCCAGAAGTGTCAGAAAATTACAGGCCCACCATGATAGCAAAGTACTAGGGGCTTAGGGAAATGAACACACCAAAGAGCACTGCAAACCTCTTCCACACAGCTACTCTTGCTTGTTCCTTGTTCCTTTTAATCATTGTTTACAACATGGGCTTTCTTTAAGACAAAACAAAGCTTTTGTACTGACAGTAATGTACAGTCAACATGATGCAGAAAAATAACTGGCCTTCTAGGAAGGGTTAAAGGAGGAACCAAACACTAAGTTGTGTTGTAGTGGAGCTTTAAGCTTGTATGCACATATACACAGAAGCCAGAATTTATTACTGTTTTTTCTAATGTCATGGTCTTGTTTATATAGAGCAGCTCTCTAAAAGTGCAAAAGCTAATAGACACATGCAGAATTCTGCACTCATTTTTGTTTTCAGTCCCATTTTCAGACTCATGGAGATTTCACCCATTTGTCTCTGAATAGGGATGGTCAGCTGCCAGACCAGGCTTTTGGGGCAAACCAGTCAAATTCTTTGCATATGCCAAGAAAGAGATGACCTTCCAGTACACAAAATTAAGCAAGCATCAGCATTCTCAGAGATCACATATCTGGCAATATGGTGATGAGGGAAAGGAAACATTTTTCAAGTTACTCAAACTTGAAATCCTGTACTTTGCAATGATGGAGACCAATATTGCCCCACAAGAAGAACCAGGCACCCTGCTCTGCCTTTCATGTTGCTAGGAATTAAACCATGCTCATGGTGAGGACACCTTTGAGGAAGAAGGGGGGGTTTTGTCTTGTATAATAAGCTGCTTTGTGAAGTTTTCAATATTTTTCCTTCTGATTGGGCTTGAAATACCTTAACAATCAAAGCAAAACAAAGCCTCTCTGAGGATATTTCAGCATTTCCATTTCTATTTCCTGTGAGGATATGCAGAGACACAGTAAGTATGGAAAGTCAGCAAGAGAAAACAAAACACAAAATAGCCAAAAAAAAAAAAAATCCACCAAATTCTTATGGAACCTTTAAGAGGTGCTTGATGCCAATTCTGGGTAAAGATGGCTCCAGCCCAAAACATTACGTACAGACCGTTCTGAATGAGGTTTTCATAAATCAGACTTTGGCTGGGATCTATGTTTAACAGCTGCCCTGCGTTATGTGTAGCTTCTATCATAGGCCAAAACAAGAACCCAAGCTCTGAACAACCCCTGGCTGATGGGGGAAAGGTGCAAAGCCAGGTGAACACCTCTGTTTTGTGGCTCCAATTAGGAGATGTCTAAAAAAAGGTGAAGGTCTGCTATGAAATGCTGCTTTACCCTAGCTGATTCACCCATTTCCTTAATAATTATGAAGCAGTGAAAAGAAAACTTGCTGAGAAGAAAGCCCTAAATTTGTGCTGCTCAGTTGTCAGTGCTGCTGCCTGGAGAACAACCTCTGCAGCCACCTCTATGACTTTCTTACTACTAACGTATTTTTCTGTGTGAAGACATTTTGTCTGCATACTTTTTACTTTTTCTGCCTGAGTTTTGAATGTTTAAGGAGGTGCAGAGCTGGAGAAAACATACTGCATCGCATTTGGATTGTATTTAGGCTGGCCACAATTTCCCACAAGTACAACTCTGCCTGAGATAGTGGAGACCAGCACAGATGAGGCAGAGCCCACAGCTAACATTTAGGGGAATGATCTGCCCTGTAGAAAATGGGATTAGCAATGCAAGGCCCAGAATTAGAGAGACACCTATGAAACCACACTGTCAGTGGCAAGGAAAATCCTTTTCATTCCTCTGTGGTTCTGAAAATCTGATGAAGCAGTTTAGGAGAACAACTGTATGATGCAAGATCAGATCTTGAGAAGTTAATGTGGCTGGGGAAGGGAGGAAGGGATAGCAAAGGCTTGTTCCCCAGTAGCACCTTACTGCCATGTGCTTTGGGCAACAGGGAGCTGGGGAGAGGGGATATTTCACACTAACTGGAACTGCGAGAAACTTCTTTGCCTAAGCATTTAATCCTATGAAACTCAGCTAGTGTTAGAGTTCTGCTCTAAATTTTAAGTAAGCCTGTGTTGGTTGATGGGTTCACTGTAATCTGCTGAGTCTGGCTGATGATTTTGTGGTTTTGGTGGGAAGTCATTGAGTTTTAGTCTCAACAACATGGAAGGTTCATCACAATGAGAGTACAGGTGAGGAAGAAAGCAGAGGACAACAAGATGACTCTCTCTTGTCCCTTGGCTCCTACTGAAGAGATTTACACTGCTTTGTCCCATTTTCCTTCCCAGCTACCAACTTAGTCTTAATTACTACATAATTTCTATGCCCATTGGGTTTTTGTTCTTCAGCACAGTCCATCAGAAATCCTACCAGTTACTAATGTATAGAGAAAATGCACATGAGGAACCACAAAAGGGGGAAAAATACAGTGGAACTTCCTTTGGTTCCAAGAAGCCATGATTATCATGAGCCCTCATGCCAATTAAAATATCAGGTAGAGTATCAGCCACACCTGAGCTAGAGGGATGTAATGTTATTGCCAATATTCATGCCATCATCTGTAGGTCTCTTTATTCTCTTTAAAGCTGTTTGTTGGTCTGCACAGTTCAGGATGAACTGTAAAAACCTTAGCTCCTTAAAATGCCAGCATCAGGTGATAAATAGACTGAACACTTGGTCACATACATGGTACCTTTAATCCATTCACATTATGGGCCAACTCTGCTCCTGCATGTTTGCATCTGTAATTGGTTGTGGGAGCTATTAATCACAGGTGTGTGTGATAATGTTTAGACACCGCTTTGATTCAAGGATGCTATTAAGGAATTAGACTGTAATAGGGTAAGAGTTTGTCTTTGCAATTAATTGCTCCTGGGGTTTTGTAATCCATGATCAAGCAGTGGGGCTAAAATCAAAGACAGACTTAAAAAAACCCAAACAACCTAACAACAACCCCAACTCCAGAGTTACATGTTCTATTCAAAGTCTACACATCCATGACTGAATAGTTCTGTTTCACTTAGGCAACTGGAGAAACAAATTATCAGTGTCTGTTTCAGTTTCTGAGTGTTGCTGCTGGAGCTTGTAAAAGATAGGATCAAAAATGGATAAGGTAACCAGAAGGACTCTGCCTCCCGGTAGCTAATTAGATCCCCCTCCAAGTTATGCTTCAACAAGGACTGAAGAGTGACTTCACTAACTACTAGCTTTGGTCTTATTGTGATTAGGATCCTGAAGAGGTCAGAACTACCTGATCTTATTCAAATTTACCATAAATTTGGACTCCTTTTATAATCAGAAGGCATCCCTGTAGGCATGGGAATTTTTAATTTCCAAAGACCTGGTATTAAGGATGTTTGGGCTGAATCAGATTTTTGGCAGAAAGCTGAGTGAAGAAAATCACAGAAGTAAACATTTTTAAATGACATGTCACCTGGGCTTAGTCTCCAGGCACTGGGATGAGAGATGCTTTTGTTGTAAATGAGAGGTAAAAAAAAACTATTCTCCAGATGCACTTGGTTTTTTAAATATCTTCTAATGTTTGATGTGTGATAAAGCACTAAATGCAGTAACCCAAGATTATTCTAATTCAGGCAATTACTTTTCACTTACTCCAAAATCCTCCCAGTTATTTAAAGTGACTTTTCTATTGGAAGGTCTTTGGGGCAGGAGCTTGCAGCAATACTAGGAACAAAGTTAGTATCTGTTGTCTCACATCCTGTCCTGATTCTTATACAAAGTTGCTGTCATTAACAAACTATTGCTTTCTGTCCCAGAAGTAGATGCAGCCCAACCCAAGGTAAAATGATTTTGTTTGTTGTTTTTTTGTGGGCTTTTTTTTCAGATTTAATTGAAATCAAATCCTTACACATAGTAAGTTGTTGTTCTTGTTATGGGAAAAAATCTTGCATTTTGAATGCCTTCTTCTTACCTCTGGGAACATTGCCATCAAGGTGACTGTACCTGCTTCCAGCACCAGATTAAGAGCAGGGGAGAAAATGGAACAAATCAGAGGTTTTCAAATTCCATTCCAATGTCGAGCTGCCAAGGGAGCCTGCCGTGCTCGATTCAAAGTCTAATCCATGACCATCACTCTACTTCAATAATTGCAGAACATTAATGAGTCTGTTTCCTTATTACAGAGCTCAAAATAAGAGTATTGGCATTCTGTTTTAGCAGGGAACTTTTAAAGTCTTAGCTCAAGGATTGTAAGAGGAATGGATTTTTTTTTAATTAACTTTGCATTCAAAACTTGTCTTAAACCATCTGTTCTCATGCAAGGGGTAAGGGAGGGGAAAGCTAGCCACAGATTTTCATCAGCAAGCTGTTAAATTAGTCCCTTTACTTCACAGGACTTGTTTTATTCAATCTGCCTTTATTAAGAACACAGGTTTGATTCTGCAAGGAACAAATTCTTCTGGTTCTTTAAGGAAAATGGTTTTAAGCAGGGTTTTATTAGGTTGCATTACTGGGTAAGCGATACAACATGTTACCAGCGTGAATCGTCTGATTTAGAGTGACAAGAACGGAACTTAAAAAATACCCAGAGCCAAAACATTGGCTCACTAGGGCTAACAGGGCCAGATTTGATCTCTTTTTGCAAAGTTTTTCTGTTGCAATTGGTAGTAACTGTCTAGGGCTTTTAGATATTTTGACTAAGTCTCTTTACCATCCCTAAATTAAGAAGCAGAGGAATTAGGGCCAGACTGTAAGTCTTCTAGCCAGACTGAATAGTCACAATTAAGTCAGCAGGGCTGCTGATGGAATGAAGCATGATCTGGGAGGAGGTCTAACACTATTTCATCTTAAGAAGAGAGAGACATTCATAGGTCATCATGCCTCCACAGCCAGGACTGTGCCTTACAGCATGCTTGGCTTCCATCCCTGCTAACGCAGCTGCTGTGAACCCCTTGTGCTTGTCTACCAGCAAACAGTCCCTTACAAATCTCTGCTTTTGGAATTGTGCAGCCTTCAGCCAGACCAGGTGAGCATCACACACCTGAGCAGCATGACTGAAAATCCTCAGCCTGTTTCCATTGTCTGCATTCAGATTCACTTTTCTTGCCACACTCAAGTATTCTGTTGACTGATATGGCAGGCAACTGGGAAGTGGCACAGAGAATATTAAATTTGATTTCTTAATAAGAAACAATAGGATAAACCTGACCCTAAGTAATATATTCAGCTACCCTGAGGTCAAAGTGCACCTTCTCCCTGCCAGCTGAGAGCACTTCTTGCACTGAAGATAGAGTGAAAGCAGCATGTGAAGGTCTGCAACTTCAGAGATATCCCAGGTAACCCAAAAAGGAAAACTGAATATTTTCACTGAAAATGTTGTAAAAAAATGTAATAGTTTCACTTGCCAAGCTTGATAGCTTTCAGTCTAAGGATGTGTCTCTCACAGCCATGTTGGCAGGTCTCTATCAGTATGAGGGTCTAGCCCAGAATTAGCTCCTTTCCTACAATGAGGGGCTGAGACTGAAATGAGCTTTTAAATATGAATCAGACTTTTAAAAGAAGAAGTCCTGAAATAGATTACTGAAATTGCTAAACCAAAAGTCCCAGATGTCCGAGTTTTTTAGGATGTATCAATTATCTCTCTAGAATTTTCAAGCTGTGCTCTAGAATATATTGAGAACCTCCATCCCACAATAACACCTATATGGTTTCAAGTCTTCTGTCTGAGCTGAGCTATGAAAGTAGAAAGAAGATGGCTGGATCCCTGGAAATCAATTTATAGTTTATTGCTGTCCTTCCCTGCAGATTTTGTCCAGTCTGTCCCCCCCTTCCTGTATCAACTAAGTCTTACTGCCAAGAGCCAGTGCTGCAGACTGCTCTAGCTGTAAAGAAAACTGCATACAAGTCTTGTTCCTTCTTAAAGTACAAGGAGAAGAATAAAAAGAGAAACAAGTTTTGCAGACCCTGTTCCTCTGGGATGCAATGGTGAAGTTTTATACCAGTAACAATTGGCACTTGCTTAATTCTCTCCTAACCTATTCCTACTTCGTGGCTTAGATTTTATTTATGAACAGGTCATGGTCAACTTATGGACTGAGGACTGATTTACATGCAGAAGAGGACAAGCAAGTATTGATATTTCAGACTCCCTGAGAGAGAGAGAAAGAAAAAAAAAAAAAAAAGGGGGGAGGAAAACCCCATGCAGGGGGGTTGGAACTAGATGATCTTTAAAGTTCCTTCCAACTCAAACCATTCTCTGATTCCATAAAAAAATGCTGAGAGTTCTGTTGATGCTCCACCATGCTTGGATGTTAATTCTGAGCTCAGGAAATCAGTTTTCTTACCATGCAGTGAATAATTGCTCTCTCAGTTTCATGACTAACCACCTAGTTTTCCTTTTTGGTTAGTTATTTGGGATGCTAGAGTCTTCTGCATCCTTTCCCTTGGAGGGAACAGAAGAATCATCCTACTGTGTGCTGCAGTCTGCCTGTGCCAGTGGGCCAGGAGTGGCTTGGGAATTACAGTCTTGCCTTGCACACTATTATTAAAGGTATGATGACTACTAGTTCTGAGAAGTGCTGGACATTTGACCACGCTTGGGAATGAATATCCACCAATTTTCTTCAGAGTGTGTTGAACATCTTGGCACAGAGAAAAATCCTTAGTGCAGCAGAACTGAGCATCTTCATATGAAATGGCTGGTTTGACTAGGATGTTTATTTTGGTAGCTATGGGATTTCAGGGACTTTGATGAGGTAGGGATTCCTGTTCAAGACCACAAATCTATTCACAACGTAGTTCACGAGCCTCTTTCTCTGCCCCATCCATATCCAATACCATCTCCTTGTTACAATATATAATAATGAAGGCTATGAAACTCCTGATTTCCTTTTTTTAAACATCTATTTGCATGGAATTTGAACCTTGCTACAAATAAACCATAAAAATGACATTAATAAACACCGGAAAGAAGTAATGATGTGTTACTGCCATACG
Source organism: Apus apus (assembly GCF_020740795.1). Classification (NCBI taxonomy): domain Eukaryota; kingdom Metazoa; phylum Chordata; class Aves; order Apodiformes; family Apodidae; genus Apus; species Apus apus. Next base: position 9,464,435 of record NC_067294.1, on the reverse strand, counting down.
AGGGCCAGTTCAACAAGTTAAAGGCTGACACAGTTTTCCAGATGCAGTGTTGCACAATGGACTTGTTTACCTGGATCGTTTACTCTTTCCCTCCTTTGACACACACACAGGGATTCCAAGGGAGAACACTCAAGTGGACTCAGAAATGCCAAACATAGGTTACAATCTCCCTCCCCTAGAGTTTTATCTATAAGATCATATCTGTAAAAATCTTGTAAAAACCTTTTCCAAACACAAAAACTTACAGTATTTTGATAAATAACTTCCGATATTCAAAACTAGGGGTACTTGTATCTCACCTAGATTTCTAATCCCCTTGGTTTATCTTCTTCATACATACATATTAATTTTATTTCTCCATTCTAGATCTCATTGCTGTACTTTCCCCCTTAATCATGAGAGCTGAAAATAAGTTTTTCTCTCCTTGACCTGACCAGTCTAGCCAGACCTCTTCTATTCGTCCTCCCATTGAGTCATTTTGCCCTTTTAAATTTTACGTTGGAAGCTGTCCTTTCTCTTCATTTTATAGTGTAGACTTCTTTTTACTTGTGTGGTATAGTCCCATGTTGAAGGTTCAGAATGTCCTTAGAAATGCTATTGGAATTAGGAATAAAGTTGAGGATGCCTCTAGAGGACAAAAGCAGGACTAGGATTTATGTTTGATTGATCTGATAATTTGTATTAATGTCAATTCCCACAATGTTCTGAAATCAGCTACTTAGACAAGTATTCTGTGATTGTGCTCTGGATTTGCTCTGTGTTTGGGAAACACTTCCTACAGGGTGTTAAAATCATACAGACGGATTCAAGCTTAACTAATGTTCGGCCTATTTTTGACATATAAAATCAATGTACTTCCTTTTGTAGAAAAAATTTTCATCCTTGTAGGGTGGAAGTGACAGAAATCCTACATGAATATTGCAGGAGTGAAGAAGTTGCACTGGCTCATCAGCAAAGGGCTTATCCTGGCTGTCACCTCATAAGGTCATAACAAGACAATCCCCTGGAGAACCTTAGTTAGGTTCAGATCCATCCATACTTTCATATCTTGCCAGTTTCATTGAAATTAAGATAATTTAGAAAAGTATAATTATATTTTAACAGATCAAAGATGAGTATATGAAGTTGAACTAACTGCAGAGAGGAATTTTGACCTATTTTCTTTGAAGTCTTACAAAAAATAAATTAGGTGTGTCAATCCCACTTGCACAGGACAAGTTCAAGATACTTGACAACACTGTTGCTGCCTATTTATGATTTTGCTATAGCCACCAAATAAATTATTTTTTTTTATTTCAGGATCAAGCAATTATTATTATAATGAAGAGTCCAAATAATGAGTATCTCCTACTTCAGTCCTGATATTACTTGAATCCAGGTAGTCTTTTCTGCTAGCTGTAGTTTTGCTTTGTGTTTTCTTCTAGTGAAATCTGAAGCTCTTGATGTAGATGCAGACCAGCATTTCCACAGATAATTTTTTTTAATTTGCTCCTTAGGGTCTTCTTCTTGGTGGCCACCACATCTCCGTGTCAAAAAGTGGGCAGGAAGCTAATAGGGGAAGAAGAGCAAATAGGATCAGCAGTTTCTATGTAGCATGGGTGATTTCTTTATTGTGAATTTGAAAGGTGATTGAATTTGTCTATCTGAATTACCTTCTCTGCTTTCTTAGATGGCAGTCACTGAATGTGGGGATAATACTATGGTATTCAGTTTCTGAGTTCACCTTCTCTGTGCTTTCTTGCTAGCTGTCTTTGGAGTTGTTTTTCCTTTCTCCACCAGTTCTTTACCTTCTCCTGAATCTTCAGAGCAAAAATCAAGCTTCAGCCCAGAAACTGCCCCCTTTGTATCTAGGCAGCCTGGAAGTAGGAAAGAGGAGTGCACAACTTCAGATCCAGTGACCTATCTGGGTCATAACTGGCCATAGTACCACACTGGCTTCATTCTTTGGCAATGTAGGTATGGAGAAAGGCAACAGACATGGCTTGAATCTTAGCTCACATTTATACCAGGTGAGGATTGTCCTTCAGTTGTGAGCACAAGCCATTAATGTTGAATGACTAAAAATTGTGGTGCAGTCACAGAGAAAGGCCACATCTCCCTCTCTGTCTCTACTTGGTCAAAAATTCCATGAACCTTGGTCCTCCCATTTTCGTCTTCATCTTTCTTGTCTCTATTCCCTTAGGGTCCTAGCTTCTACTGACTGACCTTTACAAAAGCAACAACAATAATTATCCTATAATTAGACACTCTAAGTCACGTTGTTGCTAGAGCTGTCAGTGTGGAAAGGAAACAAGCAGTGCTTAAGGTAAGAGTTTAAGACTCCTTCTTTGTATCACCAGAGGTATTTGTGCCAAGTCCTTGGCATTCCATTAGGTGGTTGTTGGGGTTCCCTTCAAATTGCATCTCATAAGTTAGTGATTGCTGCTGCTGACTCAGTGGTTGTCTGTCTCCAGACCACACAGAGAGTAAAGGACATTCAGGGTTTCAGCAGATTTCAAGCTCCTGCTGCCATTATGGCCATTGACAAATTAAACCACCCAAGCTCATCATGCCATCCATATGGCTTTAGAGGTGCACTTCAGTCTTCTGGTCTTCATCCCAGAGCCTGGAATGCAAAGGTTTGAATCTGGTACATGGTAAATACGTGCAGCTTCTGAGAAATCCAAATACCCAAATCCTTCTTAGCATTACTAATACCCCTGAAAACATAATTTTCACTATCCTATCAAAACAGGTGAGATATTTTTGTAGAAGTACCCCAGTTATGACAAAGTTTAGAAGCAGAGCCTGGGATTAAAGACATAGGGCTCAACCACCCTTCCTGACATGGACACACTTTAAATTTCTTAGCAAGGCATTGCATATGAATGCAAAGAAATACAGGAGTTCCTTAAAGTCGGGATTCATGGTATTTTCCCATCTTTCTTTCTTTCCTTGTCTTTAGTGTCCTCTGTAGTCAGCTGTTGCAGTGTAACAAACCCTTCAACAATCTCTCAGACTTGGGTTGTGTAGCAAGACTTCTCTGCCCACCGACTCCCTGGCTTCTTCTGCTTCTTCCTCCATTTGCTTTGAGAGAGGAAAAAAAAAAAAAAAGTTTCTTTTTTCCTCCAGTTTAATTTTCCCTGCACACAGTACATCAAGTGGTGTCTGCAGAAATACACGGGACAGAATATCTGATTTTATCTCTTTGTTGTCCACATTTCAATGTCTTGCTGCTTCGATGGGTTACCTAAACCTCACAGTAAAAATATGACTAATAAAATCACACATTCATGTAATTCTCTGCCTCAGTACCAAATTTCTCCTGGCTCTTACTTACGCTTCCATTATTGATAAGCATCAGGCAAAAAAAGGGTCCCTAGGTTAAATCTATATTGCTTTGAATTTCCCTTCCATGCTTAACATCAGACGCCACCAACACATCTTGAACTGATTTAAGGCCCTGGGGTGTTACTCAGTGCCATTCAAAACACAGCAAGCCACTTTCCATGTGCTGGGGCCACTAGGGCTCGTTAGAATGGCATTTTTAATAAAACTTAAGTGTAACTACAACATTTTGCGGCTCCGCTCTCCAGATAAACCACTAGGTACGTCATTCCCCACCTCACCTCCCCGTTTACACACCCACTAGACTTTTGACCAGCCGGCCAAATTCATTATGGGTGTAAATCTATTGCAATCAATAACATTCCTTCTGCTTGACACTTATTGTAGGCAAAAGTTTCCACAGGGTTGTTTGCGTGCGTGTCTTTTTTTAACTTCCTATAACAAATTAAGTCTTGAAACAAAGCCCTGAATGCTATTATTCAGGTGAGGCAATGCAGGAGCATTAAAAACACTTTGTTTTCAGATGCAGCTGTTCTATGTTAGAGTTGTTTTCTGGTCCAGAAAAGCTCTTAATGTTTCAGCATTTTCCCTTTCTTTGCCTAAAATAAAAAAAAAAAAAAATACACTTATCTACTGCAGTTTCTTCTAGGCAAGAATATTTTCAGGGCTCACAAAAGAATCCCCTGATGCAAGCCAGGGTATGACAGGCAAAAAAAGTGTAAAGCCCATGAAGATGGATTAACTTATTATCTGTGTTACTGGCCAAAATCTAATTCTGAAAAGATAATCTGCAACTCATACAGACAGTCCCTACCAGCTGAGTCAGGGCAGTTTATCCGAATCTTTCTCCATGGGAATTGGAGGGGAAATGGAAGGGAACTACCCCACCTGGAACTGCAGTTGTTGTCACAGGAATCTTTCTAGCAGAAAGTTCTGCATTGTATTTTGCAGAAGGCAAAGCTCTGCATCCCCTCTGCAGGCTTGCTCCTCTGATGATGCCCTTTAATGAAGCCTGTTTTGCTTCTGTTTTTTGTTTTCTGGCTTTGTTATTAAGCCCTGTGTGTCACACATGGGACAAAAGAATCAATACAGAGATTCCCTAGAAGTGAACCACCATGTTCCCTGTGGGATTCAGATAAATAGTCTGAATCATATTTTCTTCACCTCTCTAGACTCCCATTGCAAAGACAGGTAGAAACCTCAGACAGAGTACAAAACACAGCTATTTCCAAGTGGGTTTGCACTGATCAGGAAGGACCTATGCTGAGATAGTTTCCATACAAGTCACTGTTATGCTTCTTAATGGGCCCTTCCTTAACCTTCACCAACTCCCAGCAGATTCTGTGTAGTTTTGGTTTTTGGCAAGGGCTGCATTTTGGTTTTTGGCAAGGGCTGCAGCTTTCTGGGTAGCTAGCTCCATACTCACAGCTCCTAGCAGAGGTTTCAGTATTTCAACAATCAATATAAAAGACTGATTATGTGGTGGATGAGCTGTTCCCACCTCTTTTCCATCCCAAGCCTCTCCTGGGTGCAGCAGCTTTCCCTGCTGTTCTGCCACCTTGGCCAGGGAAGGGAAGTGTCAACTCCACTGAGCCAACAGCCAGCACCATTGCTCCCAGCTTGCACAGTTGCCACGCGGTGCTGTTTAATACCAGACCAATGAGGTGAATAAAACCTACAAAAGTTTATGGTGTGTAAATTACTGTTGCACCCTGCCCTCTGCCTCCGCGCTGAACTGCCTGCACCAGGGGTGTATAAATGAAAACAGCCCCTTTTCCTGCTATGGCAGAAGGACTTCCAGGGGCTGGAGAAATTACTGGGCAGCTATAACAGAATGGGAAATAGCAGAAAATGTCCCAGGCAGTTCTGACTCTTAACATCCTGTCCTCTGAGCACCCCATTCCCAGGCACTGTGCTGGAGAGTCTCAGCTTGAGGCCACAGGTCTTCTGCTGACACCTCAGCACCAAGAGCCATAGGAGTGAGCAAAGCAACGACTAGGGGCAACAAGCAGCTAATTCAGGGCTTTGAGCAGAGTACAGAGGTGAGGAAACCAAATGCTCTTTGGAGGAGGTCTCTGCTGGAGGCTGTGCGCTGCAAGGACTGCTGTTTCGTCTCTTCTCAGCTTTCAAAAATGTCGCTGTTGTGTAACCTGAATAGCTGTTGGCCATCCCCTATCTTACATATTTCAGAAGACTGGAAAACAGGCATCTACAATTCAGCTCAACACATGAGAAGCACTGGCAGCTGCTGTGTTATCTTTGGAGCCATTGCACAGTCTGTCAAATTGAAAACACGACAAAACATTTTGAGTAAATGCTGAAACTTTTACAATCTCTTGAGGGAAAAAGAAGTTTCAGATAGTGTAATCTGATGAGTGTGGTACAGATGAAGAGATAGACAATGCCTGTTAGAAGACGCATATGCATGTTATAAAATGAGAGGATATATCTGGCTCCATGCTTAGAATGAGATCTGTGAGCACAGATTCCTTTAACTGTTCAAAATCCTATTGCTGTACGTAGGACTTGAGCAATGGATAGAGGCATTTTCTGAAGCAGCTGCTGACACCCCTTGTGTTTGGAAGAGGCACATCTTTTCAAAAAGTGGTGTTGACCCCGGGTGGTCAGTGTGCTGGTAGCATGTGATTGGCTTTGTGTAGGTTGTTTCACTTTCTGCGCCTCAGTTTCTCTGTTTGTGAGGCTGAGAGTAAAATCACTTGCATCATGAAGTACTTTGGTATTGCTATCTAGGGCAAGGTTTTGCTGTTCTTGTATTTCCAGGTATGTAAAAGGCTACTGCAAGTTTAAGGAAGCTTTCTGAGGTGTTAGTTAAAAATAGTTAATGATATAAAAAGAAGTAACTCAGAAACATCCAGGGGTTATATTTTAAGAATAAACTAACACATAGCTGCAGCAAGTAACAGCTTTTGCCAATGCTTGCTGCAATGTGGTGTTTCAAGAGCTCCAGCTGGTCCTGCTGAATCCAAGGGAATTGTAAGTGCTCAGCATGTTTCAGGATCTGGCCCAGACCTCCCAATTCAGTGCAGAGGGAAGGAGTGACTCCCAGTATCACATCAGCTTCTGAAGATGTGGTCTGCTTAATGGTGACTGCGTGCAAATGCACATCTCTCACACAATCAAATGGTTGTTCTGCTGAAACTGGGCAAAGGCAGAGAAGCATCAAGTTAAAGGTCATCTCCAAATCTCTCATCCTCCTTCTCTGTTCTGCCTTCCCCAGAGCCCTTGATCTTGTCTCAAGACTTTCTGGGAATTCTGCTGGCCCTGTGCTCCTGCCAGGGCTCTGGCTGCATTTTGCTTATGAGTAAAGAGGTTCTCATGTAGACACTTTGCACAGTCAATTAGTAAAGTAATTGAGTACTCTTTGGGATGAAAGGTATATTACACACAAGATTATTCACCATTTTCATTACATGCTATATCCGGGAAGCTGCAGGAATGCAATGCATCTAGACACTTCATGGTGAGGTAACTCTGAATGACCTGCTTTTCCTCATTTACATCTGACTCAGTATCATTTGAATACTGTGCTTTATGTGTGATATTGTCTTATTACTTCTACAACACCCAGGAGAAGACCAGAAGAGCCAGCAGGTCTCTGCCCTCAAGAGTTTGTTTTATCTGGGAGAAAATGAGTGGAAGGTAATACACAATAGGGAGGAGATGGGTGGAGAGCTTGAGATGGTTGGACTGCAGTACAATCATTATTATTAAAGTCCTTATGGATATCATGGGAGAAATTAGTCTCAGGTGAGGATTTGAATGGAATGAGACTAACTGCTTAGCAGGCCAGAACTGGAAAGCTGTTTAAGCAACGAAGGATGGTGCAGGGAAAAGACTGGATATACATACATGTACATATGCTTATATATGGCTATATGTAAGTTTTATATGAAAGGATATACAGAAGATTATATCACACAGATATGTAAAGACAGAACTAAAATGGATGTCAGACCTTCCTTTTGGAAACCTCCTATCAAATCTCATCTTCTTCAGGCTGCTTGTAACTTTTTAGGATCAAGCTTTCAGAGAAACTTGTTTTGCTGGGCAAAAAAACTGGCAGTCACTGCAAGTCACACAGTTTTGAAAACTTGCCTTTCAGACACTTGTGCTTCAGGACTCCTGGAGGTTGCCTGTGTTGTGGAAAATAGGGAACTGTTTTGTTGTCTATATTAGAAGTTGTGCTTCGGTATCTTTATCATGCTTAAAAAGTGCCAGTTAAAAATACTAGGCTACTGGATTGCCAGAATGCTCTGCCAGGGCAGCGTGTGACATCCAACACTGAAGCTCTCTCTTGTGGTGGTGATATGCAAATACATGTACTTTATTAGAGGCAAACGTGGTTCATAAACTCCTTCAGCAAAATGCAAAGCTCGTGAGGTATTGAGAAATCATGTCTTAATTTTATGCTAAATAAGCTGACAGTTTCTACTCCTAGTTCTAATGGATTATGTTTATTATTGGCATCTCTTACTCTTCTAATACCAAATCTGCTACTTGAAAAGCTCCTTTGTTTTAAATAAGAGCTTGTATTTTCACATCTATTGCTGAAATATGAAAAAAGCCAATTCGGGTGTTTATAATCACAACCTTCCCACTATGCTTGAATATCCAGCTTCCACTTACAAGAGTAATTTTGCCCTGGCTAGCTTTGATTTCCCTTGCTGAAACCTTGTTAGCATTTGCATGCTGAGCCTCTGCAGCCACGAGGGCCGGGAGAGCCTGGGAACGGTGAGAAAGCGCCGTACGGCACGATGAATATGGAAAACAACTGGACACCCATTAGTTTTGCAGAAGCAGAACCTGTTCCCCACGGATGAAAGCTGATTCATGTGACATTTTTCTGACAGCGAGCACTGTCTCTGCTGATTAAGAAATTGTCTGATCAGATAGGGAAAGTTGTGGCCAGCTGCTGTGCTGTCTCCTGACCGTGCTGGCGTTCCGTGCCACTGGGAACCCAGCTCATTGGAGCGGCTTCGTGCTGGGTTTGTGCTGGGTCTTGCCTTGGCCAGAGGGGGACTGTGAACAAAACTTTATGAACAAATCTGGATTAGTTTACAGAGGCTCCCTAGATGCCTTGGGGTGGTCAGAAAGTCTCCGGGGGCCAGGAAGCTGGGGCTTCCCTCCTGCCTGGTGGTGTCAGAGGTGAAAGTCTGGAGCTGCTCACTGGCCTGAGCGGTGTTGGTGTCACCAGTGGGGACTGCAGGAGGGCACTGGAGGCTGGTTGCCAGCCTGGGCCAGGGCACAGCTCGCTTGGCCAACGTTTGTTTTGAGCACTGCCAAGGTGCCGCTGTATTTGATTTTACTCCTGATGATAAGAAAAATGAAGGGGTGGTTGGAAATCTTCCAAAGGGATTGGGCCACAAATTAGATGCAAATGTTTTCTCCCACCACTATAGCAGAGAGAGCATTGTAGCTGAAGGATGAGCTGGGAGATCTAAAGAAGGCTGAGAGTCCAAGCAAAGGTGCAAGGAAAAAGGCAGAACATGGCATGGGGGACAGGATTTTGAGTGAGAGTCAAGCACTGGAGATGGATGGGGGAAGCATGGGAAGCATTGTTTGGCTGTTTGGCATATGGCTTCAAAACCCAGCAGCCTCCTACAGCGTCTCCTTTCCTAGATCCATGCTACAAGTCACCCCATTAGCTCCACTAACTGGTATAAAAAGCTGTGCACCCCAAACAGAGCCAAGTCCCTGACCAAGCAGCCTCTGTGATAACTTATTTTTCCCCTTTCTGTTTAACAGAAGAAAACTGCCACCTTTACCATGCATCCAAACACAGGTCTCTTTCTGAACATATAGCTGATTACATGAAATTACATTAATATGATAATCCAAGCTGCTCTCAAACAGAGAATTTTATGAGAAGTTTTGAAAGCCTAAAACTCTCTGTATTCTGTGTAGTTCAGGAAAAAAAAAAAACAACAAAACACAAAACCAAAAACAACAAACATTTTCAATATTTTAAATGTTTTCTGGGATTTGGAATGCTGTGGACTTACTAGTTTATCGTATTTTGTTGTGGGTTTTTTTTTATTCTGCATCACAAAATGGATGGTGTTTAGGTAATTTCCCTTTTTCTGTTTTGTGTTTGGTCACTGTTCAAAACTTGTTCAATTCAGAGAGTTAGAATGTGGCCAAGTAAATAAAATATCAGTATATAAATAAGATTATATTGGTAAGGCAAAAAAAATGTGAAGGTTAGGTTTTGACAAAGAAAACCCAGATCTTGTGGGGATATTTTGGCTGTTTCCAAAATATAATTTTAAATAGAAATTGAAGTAATTTAAGTGGAAAATTTCAACCAATTCTAGTTATAATATGGAGGGGTCACTTACCCACTAACAGAGTAGATTTTTATATTTTTTTTAAATGCAAATTCAGGACTTGAGTGAAGATGGCAAGATAAGGCTACAGTTTGCCTTACTGCAAAGCTGGTTATTAAAACTCATTTGATTTTGAACGAGGCTTTTATTTTCCTCATTGTTTAGAAAGAAGCAATAAATTTTCCTAGACGATTACAAAATGACAATTTTAAAGGACTGGAAGAACGGGTCTGTTGAATGAATCCAGGCATACCTGTGACTGCCTTGAATTGCTCCTGCTTTGGTAGAAAGGAGCAATGCTTGCAGGGCTTCATCCTCTGAATCATTGGCTTTGTTTAATGGCAACTAACAGCTAAATTGGGCTGGAGAATGCTTACTAAGAGTGAGGAAGTCCTGAGCCTCTGCCAGGGCCGGATGCTTTGTCTTGTGTTGATGCAAAATGCAGCAAAGATGATTTGGAATAGCTTAACACACAGAAGCACAATAGCAGGGTTACAAAAACAAAGCTAACAGGCATGCAAAAGGAAAACTGTGAACACTGCTGACTTCTTTTAAAAAATAAGGCAGAAGGAAGGGTTTTCCTGATTAAGTTTCTTTAGAAGTTAATTTACCAAAACATTCAGTTAAGAAAAGAAATGTGAAAAAATATGGTCATCCCCCGTTTTTGTGACCCCTCTGTTTTTTTCCCCCCAGAGTTGCAAGTTAAAATCCTCAAAACAAAACACACTAAGGAAGCATCACACCCTGCACTGACAGAGTCTCTTCAAAACCTCAGACCACCAGTGGACAGTCTGATTCCTCAGCTCTGTTATCCTCTGTGGACCTCAGACCAAGTTCTCTAAATTAAAGTGGGGATTTTTCAGGAAAAATGGGCTTTGAACTTCTCAGATGCCAAAGCCTGTTTTGTGAGTTGGTTGTGTCTGTGCTGCTGTCTTGCTGCTGTAATCACACGAATCCTGCTTTGGAGAGCTGAGACTAAGACTGGCAGGCACAGAACACCTGGAACTCAGCATAGCTCATAGTATTTGGAAAGAAAATCTGCTGAAAAGCTTCAAAACCAAACTAGCACCCACCCTGAGCATGGAGAAATGGGCAAGTTTATCTACTTTCTGGGATAAATGTGTTCTGGTACTGATCTGTGGCTGGGGAAGTCAAACAGAGCTGCCTTCCAGTCCTCTTGCTGTAGTCACATTTTTAATGACAAATGGGTGCTCTGAAAAAACTCCCACTCAAACCAAAACAGAGCAAAGGAAAATCAAATAAAAAATCCAAATATGGTATTGTAATAAAACCAGTTATTGTCTATTTGAAAATATGCTTTTATGCCCTTGCTTAGAGTAGTTTTTGTTCATGATAACAGCAAACCTCAATCCACCGAGACCTGATTTTTACGGAAAGCGATTCTTTTATAAAGTCTGAACACTTTTGAAGTTGTCCAAAGACCTACTATATCATTCTCCTTGTGTTATTTTAACTTGGAGCTGAAAACGGAAATTATTATGAATGGCAGAGTTAACAATAGAGTTTACAAAGAGATTATTATAACTATTATTAATGTACATATTCAGCCAGACGTGTTTGAGTAACAGACCAATTTTTTTTTCTTTGTCCTGTAACACCCCACAAACAGCTCATGTGTGTTGGTGGATTGTGTTGCTTGCTCAGAAAAACACATAGTTCATACTGAAAAACAAGCTCCTGTGTTTTGCCAGAAATAAAAGAAATTGAAAATAAACAGCTCTAAAGTTGGGGAAAGGTGATTTAAATTTAACAGTTACACTGTCTTCATCTCTGTTTACTTTTAAAAGTGTGAGGAATGAAAGGGAACATTTCCTTGGTTTCATTCTCCAGTGTCATTCCTCATCATAACGTAATTTAAGTGCTGCATTTTATATTGTTGCTTTGCAGGTTGCCTGTTTTTAAAGGTACACTGTCACATAAAATCAAACAATGCTTTACCTCTGCAATGAATAACACTTCCAGCTACTAAAACTGATTGTTAAAATGTCATGTTAGTTCATTCCATAAATCACTAGTGAAATCCTGACCTTACTGAAATCAATGGAGGTTTGCCACCAGCTCCCATGGGGCCAGAATTTAGCCTCCAGGCTTGATGAATTTCCAGAGTGAACAATATCTCCCATTACTTTCTTAGGTTGGGCAAGTGCATTCCTTGTTCCCATTCCTTTTCTGCTTTCATAGTCCCTCACATCTTCAATAAGACACTTGGGTTGCTGATGAACTGCCAAGAGGCAGCCTGATACATGGCTGGTGAGGAGCTTCATCCTGCAAACACTTCAGCACATACACAGCTTTATCATATAGGTGATTCCACTGGAGCCATAGGTCAACTTCCCCATAAGTGACATAGTTGTAGCTGAGGTTATTGCCTAGTTTACATCTATGTGTCAGATGCAGAAACAAAGCACAAAATGTTTTCCTTTTTTCATTTAATAAAGGGAGTGAGTAATAAGCATGGTACTTATTTATGTTGCCTTAGACAATAAAGGGAAAATATTTTGCTCTTTTTTTTTTTTTCCCCAAACCATTCTAATTGCCTCTTTCATAAAAGGAAAACACGTTTGAAAACATACTTGGGAAGTTCATCACTTACAGACTGAAAAAGCAGTATTTGTTCCTCTAATCAAGCTTTCCAGGGTTGATGTGTTCACTGCAGTATGTTTACTCATGCTTCACTTAATTTAGATTCAAATAGCAATCATATGTTTACTTAAGACCATTATTTAAAAATTAGAAACAAGCCTGAGAAAAATCCTCAGCTCTTACCTCCCTGTAGCTCTTGCAAGTTTTTGCCCAAACTTAATGGTTTATACTCTATTGCACACAAGCTCTAAGCGGGGAGTGGGAAAAGGAGAAAGCTGCATGTCACATCAGAGCAGTAACCCTGGCTCTTCCCTCAGGACTGTTATCCCAGGAGTTGAGGAGCCAGGCTGTTTGTCTCTCTGCCTATCTCTGCTGCTGTTTAAAAAATGAGATGTGAGCAGCACCCTGCCTCTGACTGGCCTGGCAAGCGAGGTGTCACGATGCAGCGTTGCTGGGACTCCTGCAGGTACGTGGTTCAGAAGTGTTCACTTCAAAATGCTTTTTGACACAAGTCTGCAGGATTATTTCATTGCCGTCCCAAAGCCTGGAATCAAACACTGAGTGTATCGGATGTCTCCAGCAGCAACTAAACTCATGCACTCTTGTAAATCTCCCTCGTAATCCCCCTGCTGCTGACACTTTATTAGCCAGGCATTCCGGGCTGCGCTTTACTGGGGCACCTCTAAGTGATTGCAGATGCTATTGCTGTGCTAGGGTTCAGATGTGCTACCAAATAGCTGTCTTCATATTTTCCATGCCCTGCCTCATTTGTCAGATTGGTTTTAACCCTGTTGTGTTCAGGATGTTGCCCACCTCAACTAAGATGCCAAAGGTGGAAGGACACCTAAGCAAATGGTGGGGATCTTCGTGGCTGTAAGGCTGCTTCTCTCTGCTGTGCGACGCAAACTCCTCGAGCTTAAAAGCTCCCTGCCTTGAAACTTCAACAAGAAATGCTGAGCAGGGTGAGGAGATTTGTCAGTTTTCAAGGACTTCTGAGCACTGGGAAGTTGGGAATTGCACAGAGCTGCCCAAAGCAACAGAGATAAGAGGTGATGAATCCCCACCCTGTAGTTTCATTGGCTCAGCCGCGGCACAGCTCCGACCCTCAGCTGGTCTCGTTAGTGCACAGAGAAAACCATTGGCTGAGCTGGAGGGCTTTTCTTGATTAATAATTCCTTTTAATGCCAGGTTAGCATAAATGCATTGCATCCAGACCTAAATCTGGCTTGTAATACCCAGGTCTCTGCTCTGAGCGTGAGCCATGTTTTCTCTGTCCCACGTTTTCTGCTTTGGGTTGGTGCTGGAGAAGGATTTGTGGATAGCCCACAGCACCTCCTGCCAAGGTATGTGCAGTGAGGAGAGCACATACAGCACTGTCTCCTTTCCCATCCAGCCTTAACTCAAGTATCCACTGAGCTTCTACAGTGAAGGATACTGAAAAGTCAGTATTTTATCTCTGTGCCTTTCAACTAGAAGGACCTTGGACAGATACGTTCCTGTTGAATACAGGCTGGAGCTCTGGACTGAGTTCTGGGCTGCCACTCTGGTCTTTGTATTTGGTGCTGCAAACCCTGCGTAATGAGCATAAAGTCCATACTGCTGTGCTGGATAAGCTGTTTCCCACTTTGCTTAACAAAGTGGAGTCAGCAGTACCCACAGTGTTAATTTCATTTTTCTGTTCAAGTTAATACTAAATTAAATCTCTGCCCTGCTTGTTTTTCTCAAATTGTAAATGTGACATGGAATGTGTTGTATCCATATATGATGGACTTACTAAGGTAATGGGAATTGCAGATGGTATATGTAAGTACTTCAGAATTAATAGCTGTGTGTGAAGAATGATCTTTTGGACTTCAGGTTGGAGGAGCAGTGCTGGTTTAAGGAAAGAGTGTTAGAAATTTCCTGGAAATGCACATACACTCCTGTCAGTATCCAGGGAATCTATTGTCCCAGCACTACAATATTCAGCATATAAATAGCTTAAAAAAGGAATTTTAAACATCAAGGCACAGCACCTGCATATTTTAAACCATTCATTTAATTAATTGTTTTGCCTGAGAAATGCTTGCCACAATCATTGGAATAATGTAAGGAAGGCTTGTAATTGTCTAGTGAAATGTATACAAGTGTTTTTATAACAGCTATTTTATAGAAGCTGTGATTTCTCTGGTTAAATTGAGTGTAATAAAGACAGCAAGCCTGTGACAGACAAGTTGTGTCACCTGTGTTTCCAGATGGGGCACAGTGTGGAAAGGCTTGCTCATCTTGACTATTAATTTAGTTCTATTAACCCACATTGCCCAGAGGAACTAGGTGCCTATCAAACAAGAGCTATGGGAATTTCACTTATGATTCATGCTTTTTCCATCCGTTCAAACAAGCCTGGCTAAGCTGCTTTACTCCATAAACTGGACTGCACAAGTAATATGATGAAAAGCATTGTAATTTATACCCTGAAGAACATATGTCTTCCATATTGATACGTTAGCAAGTCCCAGATTTTGGCTAAAAGGTTTGGCCAAGTTAGGCATATGTGTTACTGTGGTTAATATGAATTTGTTCTCTACATATGGGCAGCAGTCTGATCTCACATCTTGTACTCAACAAGACTTACTGTATTATCATGGATGATTAAATACACATAAATTAAACACGCAGCCAGCAGTGGCTCTTTTACTAGAAGAACATTCGTTGTTCGTGCATTATTACAGCCAGATTTTCAAAAGAAATCAGCTCCCAGCTAGACTCCAAGAAGAAAGTCTGATTTTTCAAGCAACTCAGTATTTTGCATGCTCAGCTCATGAAAATTTGTCCATGAGTACCAGCCTGTTCCACTGCTCCCCTCACTATAGTCCATGGTAATATATTGACCATGAGATCTTCTGACATATTTTATGATCCTGTATTTTGGTTGCCATGAAGACATATTTCATTATGTTGAAAGGAAAAAAAAACATTCTCCAGTATTGCAGGAGATTAGGTATCTGGGTGGTATCTTCTGCACTGTTCATATGAGCTAAGTAGTTCTGATCTTTGATACCAAGGACTTCATGTAGGTATTTTCTGGGTGTTGTGAGCTGTGTTTTTCATAGCTTCCAGTACATGGGTTGTCCTACCAACTTTTTGGACCAAATATCTAATATCTGTTATATAGATGTAAAAGACTGAGGAGGACTGAACTTTGCAGTGGATTGCTTTGAATGTGTAGGTGTCACTGTCTTACACTGCTGCTTAGCAGAACTCGTCATTTGTGTGTTAATGCTCCTTAACTGCTGATTTCCCTTTAGCTGCAAAGATGCAAATTTTGTGTATTTGGTCCAGAATATTTAGCTGTACTTTTTCATATTACGAAGTTCTAGGCTGTAGTGTCTTTGATATTCCCTTTTGGAAACACATCTTTTCTGTTAGGATGGAAGTTTGCCCATACAGGGTGCATCTCTTGGGAATTTGTCAGTGCAAAATGTGTGTGTGGGGTAGTTTCTATACAGTTAGCATACATATGGTTATTCCAGAAAAACAAAACAAACAAACAACAACAACAAAAAAAACCCAAAACTAACCAACCAAAAAAATCAAAACAGGTAACTTTTTTAGCTTGACATTATACTGGTTAAACAGTTTAGTAGATCAGTGTGAGAGGCATTTATTCTAGGGACCTTACAACTTCAGCTAGAGTGAAAAACCTTTTCTGGTTGAGAGCTGGCCTGCTTTTCTCACTATGCTCATGAAATACAGCAATGCAACATTATTAATATTAGTAGGCTAAAGGAAGAGTATTCAGATCACTAAAAATTATCAACTTTGCATGATCTGAGCGACATGTGCTGATGCGTAATGTTGCACTTCTATCTCCATATGGCAGATATTAATAACAACAGTGCAAAGTAGTATCAGCTATTTTGCTCAGGTATATATGAGGCTTTGGGGGGCTGTGGGTGGGTATTTCACATGACTGAGCTCTGGTCCTATAAGATATTATGAACAGGTCACCAGCATAATGGATCTTAATAAATGTATTTTCTTAAGATTTTCCATAATTATTGTTGGATCTACTTTTGCTCTTACATCAGCAGAAAATGAAGACAAGAATTAAGTCCTGCTGTACCTGGGAAACAGATGTAAAATTGCTTTGCTTGTTTGTGCAATTTTTAATCAGTTCTTTCATACCTGAGGAACACTCTCCAAAGCCAATCATCTGCCACCTCAGTAGATCAGATACTGCCATGTTCAGTGGGAGGAAACTCAAACTAGGAGTAGGGAGAAATTATTTTCCACTTTTTTGAGACCTTCTTCCTCCAGATTTCCTGCTTTCCTTTACCCTTGTGGCCTTCATTGAAAAGCATTGGGTAATACCTAACCTAAATGTTGCTTTAGTCACACACCACTAGTCACCCAGAAACCATCAAATGTTATTAAACTGCAGTCATTTCTCCTTGGGTTCCATCAATTATCAAGACTAATGGCAGGAGGGTTCAGCCAAGGTTAGAGCACGTGTATGTCTCTGGGCCATGGGGAGCTCTGTATCATTCCTCTGAGCCAACATAGAAGGCACTGTGGATTTGATTGCTTCTGAGGCCATAAATTGAGAAAACTTGCAAGTTTCAGTGATTTCCATCTCTCCCTGTAGAAATAAGGAGGGAAGGAGCAGAATCACCAGCTAATGTCAACAAAATGCTTCTCAGAGCAGTTCACAACAGCTTCCCTAATCTGCAGTACCTCAGCAGGTTTGTCACTAAAACAGTCTATTTCATCCTTATTGATTTGTTCACAATTTCCATTTCCCTTTTGAAGTGTTTTCTCCTGTTCTGTGCATTTCTCTTCCCATCACTGCCTTGGCTCTTCCATTTGTCTCTGGTTTAGCTCCACCATACTATCCCTGAGCCCCAGGACTCTCAGAATGGGGAGGAAAGATGAGAATCTGGAAGGGCAAGTGCTGAAGGTGAGCAAACTGAGAGCAGCATGTCAGTCCTTGTGGCAGCCCTTTTCAGCTCCTACCACCTCCTTATCCGTGGCGCTGCTGATGTTACAGCTTTGGTTGCACATCAAACCCATTTTCATACAACTTTGAAAAAGGAAAGGACTTTGGATGACCTCAGGTATGCACCTGCAAGGTATTAATTTTGCTGCAAGTGGTGTGGATTTTACAAATAGTTCAGAATTTGGCTGCAAATTGAGAAGCACTTCCAGATTGGTACCAAGGGAATACAGCTCCAACCAGGTATTTACTCACCTGTAATTCAGCCTGATTCTGTCAGCCCATGTTTGGCTGTACTCTGGCTTCTACCAGATTACTTGAAGTAACATATGTGATGGGATGCATAGATTCAGAGGGAGAAGGAAACAAATACCAATTTTTAAGCCTTTGGGGACTGTATTGTAATGAAAAAGTGGAAACCTAATTAAAGCAAAGGTTATGAAAAGCAATTTCACGATTTCCTTTCAATTGCCAATAAAAGCATTTAAATTATATATGACAGTCTAACATTTGTGCAAAAGCCAGAATCTAAAATATCTCAATATGAAGATCTATTAATAGAAAATACTTAATCTCATTCAGTCTCTAAATTCAGATGTGAATCATGAATTCCAGCAAATTTCCCATAACAGCTGTATGTTAAAACCTTTCCCAGCTGTTATAAGTTTGTTCATTTTTCAAAGTTATTAAAGGATACGCCTCTGCTAATAATTCTCAGATTATGGTGAAACACAAAAGGTTTATGTATTTCAACAGAATGCTATTTTGCATTTAAAGTTCTGTGCAAGAGAATGGTTTGTTATTTCCCCTGAGGCTGATCAATACTAGCAGAAATAAAAATGGTGATAACTTGAAAGTGTTCTTTGAAAAATTGTCCAGGACTTTAAACCAATAACAAAACATAAATGCAAACTTGAAATAAGTTAAACTAAGTAAAATATTGTTTTAAAACCCTTAAACAATCACCCTTGCCAAAACAAGTAAGCTAGTTATGTCTCTTTAATTTGGCTGCAGTGACTTTCACTGGATCAGAACAACTAGGAAAATAAAGGATCCACAAAAATGAATTGATTTAGTGCAGGGAAAAGGTCCTTTAGTGACCTGGTTCCAAGCATAATCAGCTGCCAATTCTTCAACCAGTCCAGACTGCTCCAGGTTTTAAAAATGCAAAAACCATTTGGGTCTTGGCAGTTAGAACTCCCTGCATCCTCAGTTTTCTGATATGAAGGATACCCCTTCTAAGGATAGATATATCCACCCAACCAGGAACACGTTTTTTTCAGTGAAAAAACAAAATATATTCAGTTTGCAAAAAATAGTAAATTAGCTATTTTTTCACTTGCCTCTGAAGTTATTTAACAATCTCTTCTAACTTTTTTAAAGTACTTTTTCAAAGAAGTATTTGCCCAAATTAGCAGAAACTGGTGTACTCCTTACACCCTCTGAAAAGCAAAGTAGCAATGATTTCTGTTCACTGTAAGTACCATCATTTTTTTGACTTGCAGAAAGAAAAAGTAAGTTCTAAAACGTTGACCTTGTCAGAAGTATGATCCTGTGATCCTCTTTTCTCTTACCCAGAGTGTTGAGGACATACGAAACTGTCTGCTTAAAATAATGGCTTCTCCTTATCTCTGGGCTACAACTAACCATTTTTGTTGATGCAATTGTTGCTGATTGTATCTACATTAGTGCCTGCACTTCTGCAAATTAGCACATAGATTGTGTGTTGTGTCCCTGAAAAGGAGCAACATCGTGAAGGATTACATTAAAAAAAAGTTTGGTTTAAGAAAATTGCTTTGCTCAAAGGGAATCACTGGCAGTGACAGGGGTAGAATCAGTTCACCAGGACTATATCCTACTGCTCAGCCTCACAAAGCTGTCCTTTCTTTAACGCTTAGCCCCATTGACTAGAGAGCTTCCCCATCTGCAGCAAATGGAGCAGAGATCTTACAGACGACTTCTCGCTTTGATGTTCAGCCCTGATGAAACCCCAGATTAATTCTATCTTGAGCACCAATAAGGCAGGTGTCCTGTGATCTTGTATATCCAGCACGTGCACAGAGAGCAGATCAACATGCTCCTACAAACTGTAACATTGTTTTTTTCCTAATTTTGAGTGTTTGACTTTGCAGCCTTAATAACCTTTGAATGTAGGGAGCAGAGAGTTTGTTTTGGCTGATTTCCTAGGTAAACTGAAAAATGCATGAAAAGCAGAGTTCTCTTCATCTGAGCAGGGGGATACCCACCAGGCCCTGCCCCCTGACCCAGCAGCACTGAAAGCTGTGGGATTCAAGCATCTTTTGCAGGGACCAGGACAAGCAGGAGATGAGACACTTCTTGGCTTCCTTGAGGTTTGCTGGCAGCAGGGACCAGGAATCCAGTGGGCTCTCAGGGAAGGATTGAAGGAGGACCATGGTGTTTCTGGTGGGAATAAACTCTTTACTCTCTTCCCTCAGATCTGTCCCTTCAACAGTTTAAATCATAGAATTATGTAGGCACATTTATCCAAATGATGGGTGTTAATGGTCAATGAGTCACCTGATTGGCTCCATATGATTGCAGATATACATACCCTACTGTGTTATAGTGGTAGCAACAATGTAGCCATAATGGTCTAAGGACATAAGCAAATCAGGGTTGGTAGGTAGAGCCGATGTTTTTTATTAAGCCAGCTGCTGCAATTGGAATAATCTTTCAGATGCACAGAAATAAGGTTTTGGTTTATCCAGGAACTGTTCCAATTGATTTAAAGTTGTTCAGAAATAATCTGCTTGATCAAGGCCAGAATGCTTAGCACCATATAAAACAGATCCCTATCTCTGAAAATCTGATTACTGGTTTATTCTGGTTAGAACCTAATCTATGACACAGGGTTTGTATTTTAACCAGAGGCACAGCGCAGTAGCTACCCCAAGCCTTTTATTGGCCTTGCTTATAATGTATGTATTTTACATATTTTCACCTAGCAGCCTCCAGGCCAGGCAGTGGGGATTGCCTGCTGCCCACACCAGGTCTGGATGCTGATGTATTCTGTTCCTTAGACCGTCTGTCTTCCACCATGGTTGTTCACTAAAGAGAAACTTGGATGTGCAGTAACTTGCATGCAGTGTGGATGCTTTGGGGATGAAAAACTTTTGAGCATCAATGTAGAGACCCCCCCACTACCTGGACTCCAAACCTAGTTCCTCTGATCCTCTGATGTGACTCCAGGGGAGTCCCTGAAACCCATATGCCAAAGACACTGACATAGAGGGGTAGTCTAACATGGTCAAATAGATGAGACATGTACCTCCTGCCACTGCCTCTGTGAAGGTCCAGCCCAGCAGCACTGCCCCTATCTCCCCACCACCTGTCACACCCTGCAATGAAGCTGGGTGGGATTGTGAGGCCTTGCAGTCTGGTGAGAGACACATGAAAGCACCTGAACTCCAAAGTTGCCACCACAACTTCTCAGCTCTGGATTTGGACTTAGTTTCTCTTCAGGTAGAAAAACCTGTCTAGAAAAAGTTTCCAAGGAGCCTGTGTCCATTTGCAGGGCTTAAGGGTGCCCTCTCTCAGCATCTGGTCTAGACTCACTTTACACTGGGTTACTGGTACAGTTACAAAACTGGTGCAGAAACCAATTGGATACCAGACTCACTTGAAATGAATGGAAATCTGGAGGGAATACGTTAAAAAAAACCCCCGAGATTTTAAGAAGGATCCTGCACTGTAAATAGTGGCCCCTGAAAACATGATGTTTTATTCTGTTGTCAGAGTGACAGACTGAAACAGGCTCAGTTTCTAGATCAGTAGCATTACAGCAGTGTAAATGTTGCAGACATCTTCAAGTAGATCTCTGAACGCAAACAGGTTAATGGAGCAAGGGACAGGTAAAATGAGAGAATAATCTGGGATTACTAAAACAAGCCCTGCAACTGTTGAGCCCTGAGGAAAGAAAGAGCTAATACACTTAATCCAAACCCTCCCATAAATAGTTAGGGTAATTAGAGGCTTAGATTTATTGAAAACAATGAAAAATGTCATAATTACCTTTTCATATTTTTCTTTCTTTCACTGTTGGAAAATGATCCCAGTAATTTGGTGTTCAGCAAGCAGGACACGTTTTGCATTGTTGTTCCACCACTGTGCACTGAGCAAAACTGCTTCAGGGGAACCCTACTGAACAGATCTGCTCTTTCCTTTTTAAATCTTGTAGCAATTAGCAATCATTTCACAGACAATTTTGGTCAAATAATGTAACTTGGCAAAATGGTGCTCAGCTCTGAAGGGCTGCAAAGTATACCCTTGTTCCAAAGCAGAAGGGTTTTCTTCAATTCAGAGATCTCAATCCCAATGGAGAAGAAGGTTCCCTTCTCAATATTTTTTTCTCAAACTTAAATTAGAAATTGATACTGGGAAAAAGCTCTATTGGAAACTCTTGTGATACTCATTGCACGGCAAAAGGGAAACTCACAAAAACCCCAATGACCATTTTACATGAGGCGATGAGGAAGGTGGAACAAACTAGCAAGAGCTGAGGAAGGCAGACATCCAAGGCCTGAGGCAGAGCTGGGGCAGCCCAGCCATATGAGAAGTGGTCATATTTCAAAATAGGCTAGTCCAGCATAATCCTGTTTATGAAATGCAGGTGGAGTATAATTCAGAGTTTGTGGTTTGAGCTTTAAAACTCATTATGTTTTGGTTCTGCACTCCTTGGAGACCAACTGACTCCTTGTACATTAACATCAAGATGCTCAGATCAAATAGAGGGCTGAAGTTTACAGCTCTGGTGTCCTGATAACAAAGTGTGGATATGGGACAATCCTCCTTTCTGGAAGCTGTCATCATCCTGCAGCTCGGATAACCTCGGTGATTTGGCTTTCAAGCCTCAATACAAGGCATGGCTCGTTCACCAGGCATTTTTTATGACTTTGTCTTGAGTGAGAGCATGTGGTTTGGAAGATAAGATCTGGCTAAGAAGAGCAAACAAAGCTTGGATATGACAGTGAAACTTAAGAAATGCTGACAGATTTTTTTAATATTTTTTTTTTTTTTCCAAAGCCTTGCAGTATTCCAGTTTTTCCCTCTACACGTAATTTCTTCCTGGGTAGCCCTGGGTACCTTTATGCTAGCACTGGCTGTTCAGTGGTCATGTTGGATGTTGAGGTTAGAAACTACCTCCCTGATATATAAAGGTTTCTGGAGAGGTTGCCCAGAAATAACTGCACCATCAGACTTTAAGTGACTTAGATTTTTTTAAGGGGTCACGACAGACACTTTGGGAAACTGGGACTCTGAAGAGCAGTTTCTTTGGCAGCTTAGGAGGCCAGAAGCAGGGTCAGTTGGGCCCTTGGATGAGGATAAGACAACTGCAGGGGGACATCTTCCTGAGCAGGGAAGTGGAGCCTAATTTTAGTTGCATGTACTGTGTTTATTTCTGAGGTGAGCTTTCTCTACTGAGCAAACTCTGGAATCAGTAAAGGATTTTTTCTGAGAGTCTTCTGTGGGGTTGTAAGCTCTGTGAGAAACTACTGCCTTCATTTAGAAAATGGCTCTTCCTCTGTCCCTACCATGACTGTCCTAGGATCAATGTATGAATCCTAGAAAAAGCAGGTGATACTTTAAAAAAATCCCATAGACTTCCATTAGAAAATATTTATAAACGTTCTTGTATGGACATGATTGAATAGAAGGCAAAAAATCCCAAGTGACAGATGAAGCTTTCAATTCACAAAAGGAGCAGATTCTTAGGAACATTTGTGGCAGTGCCGTTTGGAGAGGAATGCTGGTAGTGGTGAATGTATCAAAAACTCTCCCTGATTTCTAAAACCAGAGCTCTCATCCTTCAAGCAGCAAGCATGTCTTACTTCAAAGAGATGCCACAGTGTGTAGATTTGGGTCAAATGGGGAGGAAGAGGAGTTCTGGCTACAACTCTGGGTTCTGATTGAGCTAAGTGAATTGGCTGTGATGTTTGCATTTGGTTCAGCACTTGACTGTGCTGTTACAGAGTAATAAATACATCCCTTGCATAGTTCAGGAGATCTAAAAGTGAGATCAAGTTTAACACATTGCACGGCTTAGTTAAAAGGCCCCTACTGGGCTAGTTACTATTGGACTGGAATAACTACAGTGTGTTGCAGCAAAGTAATCCTTTTTTGTTTATTTTTGGGGTTGAGCCTCTTGCTCCATGATACCTGCTTGTATTTTGTTGAGATTCTCTACCAAAACTAACCTAGAGCAGTATAACAAAAGCGATATTAGAACTGCAGTACATTAGGAGTGTTTCTCCTGGAATGGTGTAGCCTTGATCCCCCGGGGCAGAGAGATGTCTGCAGGAAGAAGGAAAAGCTCACATCTGGTTTGATACTACAAGAGAAAAGGCTGGTTGCCACTAGAGGGTGTATCAGCTGCAGAATTGTTATTGAAAACACCGGGATTTTGTTTGGAAGCTGATTTTTTTGTTGTTCTGAAATTAATTTAAGCAGCCTCCATTATCTGAGGTTTAGTTTTATAGACAATTAAGTTTTCAGCATCATTCAGCCCACCTGAACCAGCCCATGGTGGGTGGCTTTGTCAACAACAGATAATTTATTTCTGCTGTTCCAATTTCACTTGTTTGTTGTCTGAGGGAGTGTTTGCAGAGCCCCAGGCAACGCAAGATTATTTAAATGTTTAAGATACAAGTATTTGCAGTGCACATCTGTGGCATCAGAGCCATGGTGTCTCAGCTACCTCTGCACCTTTGCAGGTTGGGAACAGATAAGGTGAAACAGCTGAGGGTGAGAACGGAAGGAGGAGACAGCTGAACTTAACCCAAAATTAAGCAGCCTGGGAATTTCAGCTGGATTAAGGCACTCCCTATGCTCCTGCTGGTTTTACACTAGAAAAGTCCTGGAGCAGTGCATCCCTTCCTGTCTGAACTTCCAGGTGAGCAGGCCTGTCAGACAGCTCTTCTTCATACTTTGCTCTCTTTCTTTTGCAAAGTGCAGCTAGAAGCTCAGGCAAACACACTATGAAAGTTCATCTCCTTAGGATGTGGGGATGCTTTGTCTATTCAGGGAGAGATATTATGGGCTTCTTTTTAAAATAAATTCACTGTAAGCATTGTTGGCAATTTGGCATCAGGACAGTCTGAAGGACCTTGAGCAGTGGTGATGCTGAGTGGTGCAAGGATTTCAGCAGCCTCCTGGGCAGGAGGCTTTTATCTGGAGGTGGGTTTGGATCAGTCCTTTTAGTGCACACTGAGGCCTCAAGAATTTTATTTCTTGGAGGGTAGCATGTTTCTATGTATACAAGGAAAGATTATGAAAGCATAGAGGATTGAAAGCAAACAGGAATGTTTACACTCAGGAAGAAGTTTTGTAGTGTCATTTCTAGTCATGTATGAGATGTGAGGTCTTCCAGCTTAATAAGTCTAATCTAGTTCCTGCTATTTTAAGCAGCCATGTTAAATAATCCTGTTCATAAAACAATCAAAGCCCCATCTGGCTCTTTATACTGTACTTCTTTCAAAACACCCAAAGACAGACCACAAATTTAATAGGCAGAAAGGTGAAATAACTCTGGTTTGATCCCACTGGTTTTCCTGTGCTCCTGGTTCACAAAACAGGTTCACTAAGGGTGCTCTTTGCCTCCTCAAGAAGTAGTAGGTGGGATTTATGTTGTAAATGAAATTCTTTTCCCATCCATTGTGTGAAGTATTGTACTTTTCCCTGGGAATTACAGCTGTTGTTAAAGTCTAGAAGCAGATAGGACAGAATTTGCCTGAACTGATAACTTCCTGTGAATGGTGAGATGAGGAGCAGATTTAGGTGGGAGGACAGAAAAGCTGTAAGGGAACCTTTCTGGCTTATGCTGCAAGTGTGAGGGACAGAGGAAGCTGTCTCTGGAGCTGCCTGTGCCTTGGCTCACGGTGGGTGCATTTTGTGTCTTATTTTTCAGCCTCAAGTGTGATAGCACAAAGACTCCTGTAAATGCCTCTTGTCCTGGGTCCCAGCACTGACCCTTCACTGTCCTGGCCCAGAGTCCAGTAGCTGAACCTCACAACGTTGGCTGACTTGAACCCTCCTGTCCCTTGCACCACAGGTGGGTGTTGCGATGACCGAGGTGCAGTGACCCAAGTCAGTCACTGGCTGTGGCAAAACTGACCTTTCAGAACTGAGATTTTTAACACATTAGAAACACAAAGTAAAGAGCAGGAAGTGTGTTGGCATCCTAACCAGTGAATAAATGGTCTTACAGTCTACTATCTGTTGTTTTTCTGAATGTTTCAGGGTCTGTCCCCAAAGGTGCTTTGCTTCTGCTGGGTCACAAGGTACATAAGTGCAATTTGTGCTGCAGTTCTGCTTGAGTGTTAAAAATGATACAAGGGTTCAGTTATGGTGTTCTCAGGAGCAGGTAGGACCCCCAGCTCCTATGCTGAGAGCATATTCTGTTAGAGCTGAAATTCAGCAGTAGATGGCACCAGCATGATGGTAAAAAATGGTAGTGCCTCAAAATTCCCCAAATGTTTCACAAGAAAAAGACTCTCAGCCCTTACTGGTAGGGATAAACCACACCAAGTGGAACAGGGTGTCCTGTCATGACGCTCAGGGGAGCAAGGAGTGGGATGAACATCACGGCACATCGAGTCTGCAGAGAGTGTTTGTGCAGATGGTTCTGCTCCAGGGAGATCTTTGCAACAAGGAGCAGGTGGGCACCCTCTTACTGCAGCACAGGCAGGGAACACTTGCAGGTTTGCATACACACACTTTGCTGTGTATGTGCAGAAGCTCCTAGAGTAAACAGGGAAGGCTGGTCATTAACTGCTGGGAATTCATCGCAAACTGGACTCCCCACAACAGCCACCATCCGCAGGCTTAGGTGATGCTGTATGGGCACAATTTCTCTTGCTGTCTTTTCTAGCAAATGCAGCTGAGTTTCTGCCTCAAGTGTTGACAACCAGACATGGTATTTCATAGTCCGTGTGTGTGGCCTTAATGAATATTTGATATAGGTAGAGTCTGTGGGACCCTAGTTCTTAAGTATGTGCTGCAGAACTGTGTGGTTTGGGGTTTGGTTTTTTTTCAAGATTATGGTATAGAAGAGACTAGTTGGCATAAAATATTAAATAAGCTAGTACACTGATAAGCCAAACAAGGAAAGTTCACACTGGTTTTGAATGTGATTTTTGTCTTTCTTTTTGTTTTCAACACACATTGGAAAAGAACGATCATTTGGATCCATGCCCTGCAGTGTTTGAAGTGAAGGGGAGGAGGACAAATTAACCATCTCCTGTTAATGTTCTTCCCTAAATGAATATGATTGTCAGGGCATTCGTAAGTGGTGATAAAAAGAAACAGAGTGAGGATGCTACATTTAAAAAGTCAGTGTTCATTTTGGATCAGCATAGCTAGACCTTTTGGACAGGCTGTTGTGTGCAGGTTTCAAAGACCACGAGCTGCTCTTAGTACCACAGCAAAATGCATGTATTATTTGCTCTTCAGAGTTTTAGTAGCTTTCATTTCAGGAGGATAGCACAATGCAGATTTTATAAGGGGGTGCAGATGTTATTAAAGGATGCTTTTTAGCTGTAGCAACAGTGCCATCAAATACCTTCTATTTGAGCATTTTTTTCTTCAGAGTCTGTCTGCCATCCCTCACATGCCACAGAAACTTGTTGCTGAAATGAGATTTTCTATGCAGCTCTTTAACCTTCTGTTTCAAATTTTCTGCTACTGTGGAGTGTAATTTCATTTGGTAGAGTGTTCTGACCATCATCTCTGAAGGTTGCTGATCAGTTCTAACGATACATTCAAAAGATGGACACTCTATTTTGCATTGAAATAATGATTAACTCACTTAGTTCATAAGCAGCTTTGCAGTGGAAGTGTTCCAGAGATAGTGGGTGGAATATTAGTATGCATGAGAAAAAGACCTGCTTCTCTAAAGACTGTACAGTAGGGGAAGACCTTGTTTTCTAGATCTCTTTAACAAAGGTGTTTTGAGAGAGAATTGCAAATGAACCACTCTTCCATGGAGGCAATTTGCATATCATTAGCCTTCTGGTTTTGTTAATTGTTTTCACCTAGAGGAGGTGGAAGAGTTCACTCTTTGTTTGGAAAATGACAATGCTTTCAGAATGTAGCACATTTTATTAGTGATAAATGAGACCAATTTTTTTCACATTTTTGGTTAACTGCTACCAATTTTGTTGGAGATTATGATGCCCTTTCAAAAGAAAATTGAGACCTTTTCAACAGCTCACTCAAAATTCAATTTCCTTATATTTCTGTGTATGTGGCTTTTTCAAATAAAAGAAATACTTTTCTTTTGTGTCTTTCCTCTCTATCCTCCCTCCAATTCCCAGGCTAAAATGTAGCACCACACCCTGCAATAATGTTTTCATTATCACCTTTGTAAGGCTGTAACTTCACAAGAATTCACAAAGACTGAAAATTCCAAAGCTTTTGTTATTTGTTTGGGTTTTTTTAAATCTTGGTCCATGCTTGAGAGCCTAATGTACTATCTGCATTTTTATTTTCCCTTGTGTAAGTCTGAGGAAACTCAACAGGTCTTTGGTTTTGCACCACTGAAGGAGGGGGAGTGGAAGAAGCTCCATGATGGAGCTGATCCCAGGTGTTGTAACCTGCCTTAGCTCATAATTCCTGTTCTCATGGTTGTGGCTCGTCTGGGTCTGAGCTGCCTTTTAAAGAACCTTTTCAAGTGTCTTCACGAATTCTGGTCTGGAGCATAATTTGTGTGCAGCCAGTTCAGCTTTCTCTGTGCAGCCTAAATGTACTTTGTGTCTCAGCATGTGATGCAGCTTGATCAGCTTGAGGTCTGAGTGTAAACTGGAAACCGTGAGCTGGGAAACACAGGGGGATTTAGAGAAGATAATGGATGAGAAAGAAAACATGAAATTCCTGTAGATGTGTAGTCTTCTGATTTACATTCCTGTTCTTTTTAGTTAAAGTGTGTGTGACTTTGAAATAGAGGCAGCAGAACATTTGGTTTTGCTTTTTGATGTTTGCAGATAACAGTGAATTAATCTTTACCTGACATTGATTATAATATTAATTAGTAAGACATATCATGGAAGGAAGTTGGAATTCATGCCAGCAATTATTTTTGCAACTTCTTATAGCTTTTTGTTGTTACTTGGAAATAGTTTTGTCCTGTCTGACACCTCTTCTACTTCCATTGTCTTAAAGATAAAAAATAATATGAGATACTGCCCTTTTGGATATATTATGCTTATCAAAAGAAAAAAATGGCACCTTCACTCTATCTCTAGCATGGGTGTCAAATCTCTTTCCATCGTCAACCATCACAAGGAAAAGGATTTATTTATTTCATTATTTATTGCCTCAAGTGTTCAGTGTTGCCAAAGGAAATAATTTATTGCTCTCCAAATATCCATTGTAAAGCCTATGATTTTTTTATAAAGCTCACAGCATTACAAACTATGAGTTTTTGCCACTGACACCATTTGTACAAGCCTGAACTTTCAAGCCTTTGCTTCTTTTACTGCTCAGCTACTAAGTTATTGGTTTCCATAGTCACATATATGTATGACTTCATCACAGTTCACAATTACATTTTCTAGAGATTAGCTCATTGATGTATTGCACTGGTCTGTGCATCAGCTGCTTGGATGAGCTTAGTTTTCACAGCCTGTTGGTCTTTTGGTGACTCTTAACATTTGCCACAGTCATATGATTAAATATGGAAAACATCTGTTTTAAGTAGTCCAACAAAAAGCTGAACATCTGGAAAATATTGGTAAAGAAGCTAATTAAGTTTGTCAACTTACAAATTGTTCTAGCAGGAAGAATTTAGGAGTAGCAGATAATTGAGATTTCATTCCTCTGGCCCCTTGTCCTTGCCTTTTGTTTATTTTAGTACAGAAGGACTATTTCACTTTGCTTCTTTCAAATTCACCCTCTGGACACAAACTGAGAGGCAGTTATCAGGTGCTGCCTTGCAATAAGCCATACAGTGGGAGACATGAGTGCTGGAAACAGACTTTCATGCCTAGGTCTCAGTGCCATTATAACAGCCTCTTCACCATTTTGGAACATCAATCTGTATTCAGCTTCCAAACACAAGGGTGACTTCTGTTTGATTCTCTCCACAGTGTTGCAGGGATAATATTAGCCATATTCATCAGTAATGTCCACCTTCCTGGTGTCTCTGCTGCCTGGGACACTCTCATCCTCTCAGCTAATGACTTTGCTGCTGTTCCTGGTCGGTAGGACAGTGAGATGTCTTTTCAGGAGAAAGTCTTCGGGAGACTCCACCTAAAACCAAACTTGAGAGAGGCATCTGTGAGCATATTGAGAATACCTGCTTCTATAAAATATCTATCTTTGAGGTATTGCCTTGCTCAAAAAAATCTAAGACTGGGCAAAGCACTTGGTTCACACAAAAAGACCCCTCTATCTATCAGACAGAGATTTTCATAAGCCATAATGGGCTGGGGCCTCACGAATCATCACTTGAAATTTTTTGCTCCAAGGGCTACAGGTGGCTCTGACTTAGTTTCTCAAATATTAAGTCATAGGAAACAAGTGTATTTTAAAAAGTTAACCCCAAACCTAAATGCCCCTCAGATCACAGCCCTTTTTAGTGAGACAAGAGGCACATAACAGAGTTAGGTGCAGTTGTATTCCCCTATGAACTGCTGGAACATGCCCATCTACAACAGTGACCATCACAGCATGAAAAACTACACACATTCATTTTTGAAAGTCTGCCTTTCTTTTCCCCCCATTTCCTATCATGTTTCTACTTTTTTTGGAAGGTAATGATTTGCTCTACTTAGGTCTGACCACATCTTGCCTGGCTTAGGCCTTAGTGAGAATGAAGCTTCTGTCACCATGAGTAATACCCCTAGATGCAAAGAAATTAAACATTAAAGGCTTTGCAGTGTTACTCACACAAAAGCAAAGATATTAATGAACAGGCTTCTCTGAAAACACCCTTCTGCAGCTAAACCTTTAATGACAAAGGGTTTCTTTGGAGCTTCTTGCTGAATTATCCACAGTACATCTGTGAACCTTCTGGCTCCTAAGAAAACAGGCAAAACTGACATTGAATAAAAGCACTTCCCACACACCTGCCTGTCCTTCCCACCAAAAAAAACAGAAGAGACATGAATAAATTAAGGTACAAATGAATGTAAATGTCAAGGCAATAGTTAAAATACAAAGTAGAAAATAAGAAAAAATATGTCTTGGTCTCCAGCAACAAACACTCTGGTGAACAGATTTGACAGCAGCTAATTGGGCAGTAATTGTTATTAATGTTTCTTTTCTTTGCTGTCCACAGCGATTCTGGCTGTGTAGGGCTTTGGAATCATAGAATCCTAGGGGTTGGAAGGGACCTCAAAAGATCATCTAGTCCAACCCCCCTGCCAGAGCAGGGTCACCTAGAGTACATCACACAGGAAGGCGTCCAGGCGGGTTTTGAATGTCTCCAGTGAAGAAGACTCCACAACCTCTCTGGGCAGCCTGTTCACTCTCACAGTAAAAAAAAATTTTCTGATATTCACCTTAAACCTCCTATGCTCCAATTTGTATCCATTACTGCTTGTCCTATCACTGGTCATCACTGAAAAAAGCTTAACTCCATCTTCTTGACACTCACCCTTTACGTACTTGTAGACATTGATGAGGTCACCCCTCAGTCTCCTTTTCTCCAAACTAAAGAGACCCAGCTTTCTCAGCCTTTCCTCATAAGGGAGATGTTCCACTCCCTTAATCATCTTTGTGGCTCTAAGGGGGGAAGCAGTGATAATTTTTAGGTTCTTTGAGTGGATTATAAATGTTCTTTTCCTTTATATGGAGAAATATGAGCATGTTTTAAAATCATTCAATCATTCACTACTAACAGCTTCTGGTTAACTGGAGCTCATCTCCAGAATGGGCAGTGCTAGTGTGTGATTTGTGATTACAGCCATTGACTGTCTCCTGCTCTTGTTTTGCCACCAGAGCTCTGGAGTGATGTTGGGTGTCCTTTATTAAAACCTTTGTCCCAGACAGTACTGCTGAAGAATCTCCTCTGCTGGGTCTATTTGCACAAAATTAGGGGGGGAAAAAAACACAAACAAAAAAACCCCACTTAACTTTGCCCTCCAAATTCCTGTCAAAAGTGGTTTAATAATTAGCCAAGGCCTTCAAAGATTTCTAGGAGGCATTCACATATGCATGCACGTGGAAGTTCATATATGCATAGTGTGACTGCATTAGCTTCACTTCCATATGAAAACAGTGTGAAAAGGGTAACAGTCTGAATAATTCCCAAATTCTGATGGATTAAAGTTGGGATAGCATGTGGTTTAGAGTAATGAAAGAGCAAGCTGCTGAGAGAAGATTTTGACCTGCCACTCCTCAAAGGCTAAAGGTATTTGAAGGAGATTTAGTTTATTGTTAATCTTTAGGTGTGCACAGCATAATTTCCTTTTTTTTCTATGCCAGCTGGGACTCTGCAATCCTCTGGTGCAGACTAAACCAGCCTTTCCTACCTCAAATCCTTTATGGCCTAAGCGGCTAATGAAGAATGCATTTGAAATTATATGTAAAACCAGGGAAAGAATCTAAGGAGAAGGTCCAGATTTGGAGTCTGGTCTTAATTGGGCTTGCTTTTCTGTGTTGGCAGCATTTTAAGAACACAATCCAGCTTATTAAGTGCCATAATTGCACCTGTAAATCAGGTCCAAGTGACCTTGTCTACATCTGCAAGTAACTGTGGAATTGAAAAGAATGGGCAGTGTTTTCAAATCTGGCCCTTGGCTCATATTCACTTTGGAAAATAAAGGATCATTCTGAGGCTTAATCCCCAAGCATAAAAGTGGAACCCAAACTGAACCTACATGCTCCCTTTCTTTGCAGTCTGAGTCCTCACTGGGTATTCTCAATAGCTGGATAGAAAAAACAGAGCACAATATCCATTCTTGTCTTTCAAATCCTACGTTTCTAAACAAACATGATTCATATACTTGGTAAACCCAATTGCAGGTTGGAGGTCAATTAAATAGATTTAGGTTACATTTCTGAAAGCTTTGTACATGTATCTAGGAGATATATTTAATATGAGATTCAAGATTTCATATGCTTACCATGTATATCATCATAGCTTCTATGAGTCACATGTGACATAATATATACATTATGTCTTTTTATGTTATTACTCTTATTACTTGGAGTTACTTTCTGTTTCTTTTGATTTACTTCCTTTGTTACATGTGGATGTTATCCACTTGATGGAAATGGGAGAAATTGTTTTGCCCTGTGACTCCTAATTATTCAATACTTGTATTTTTCCATCTGTTTGGGTTTTTGGATCTTTTTTTTTTTTTTCCCCCTCTCAGTACTTTGGATGAGGAAAAACATTTCTATAAAATCTGTTCTTCCCCTGGAGCAAAATGGCTCGGATACACTCCTGGCTGCAGATCTGACAAGGAGAGGTTTTGAACCATCAGCAACTTTTATAAAGCTGATATTTCCCTCTGCAGCAGGGAAATTCTTTACACAAGGACTCAGGTGCCCAGTCAGTGCCACAGCTTATTCCCAGGAATGACATTTCTAAATGTTGCATGTTATCTGGGAGGAGACAACTGAAGTGATCGCTGATTTACTGTGCAAATATGGGCCAACACCCTCAGCCTGTAACGTAGATTGGAAATACCAACAACCACAACCTGCCTTTTTATCTGCCTTTGGTGGTTACCCATGTCAGCTGGTGCCAAGGGAGAAACTGAAATGACCCTGAATGCCATGGTGGGGAGCAGCTGGGGATCCCAAGCAAATTTGACATCTCTGTGGCCCCAGTAGTCTCTGAAATAGCACTTATAAAGCCAGGTCAGGTGAGATTCTGTGCTCTACCCTGGCATAACTTCCAGGAGAGAAGCTCTTTGTGTTTTCTGTGCTACTTGTGCCCATATAACTGAAATGAAGCAAAAATATTCTTCTTTTCTCAGCTTCCAGCTGGTCGTACTCCTTGGACAATTGCTTGCCACTGTATTCACCTTGCTTCTTCCCAGCTGTGAGGAATCAGTATTTGAACCCTACAAGTCTGGTTTGGTATTTGCTGAAATCACTGCAAAACTTTTCATCCATCCATGTTGGCTTCGGTTCAGGACCCGTTCCCCGTTAGAAGAACTTTATTAATCCCCATGGGTGCTGTGCACGCTTCAAAGACAATCATGGGTTCCTGAAATGCCAATTTGAAGCCTCTTTATACAAAAATGCTTCCTGAAGAAGTGTTTCACAGATTTTTTGTAATAATACCTCTAAAAGGTATTTCCTCTGGCAAGCAGCTCTGTAGGACACTGGATGCTCTGAGCACTTCTGATTCCGAGCAGGAGCAATAAGTGTAAGGGGCCCATAGAAGGCCCCTTCCAAAAGGTTATTTGGTTTCTCATAATATCCCAGCTTGGAAAGTTTCTGGTGTTTGGAGTCCAGGCAATTCTCCCTGCCATCAGAATGCCCCTTCCCCCTACAGCCATCCCCCTCCAACTCCTTGCCAAGCATTTGGACTACAGGTTTAGGTTTTTTCCTTGCTAAGTTTTACTGCAGATGGCACAAGAACATGCCAGACAGTTGCTGGCAAAGTTTTTTCCCCCTCAGAACAGCAGCAATGTGAACATGTACTTCACCAGTCTGAAGAAGGAACTCACTAGGACAAAGATTTCTCTCTGCTCAGTCTCTGAAAGTCCTACAAAATCAAAATGCAGACAGGAGCCAGAAATCAACATTGGTGTACCTTTCCAGTTCTGCTGGACTTCAATCTACCATAATCCCTTACTACAGCTATTAAAAAATATCATGTATTATCAGCTCATTCTCCCATAAAGGTTGTATCTGCCCATTTGATTTGAATTTCAATGCTATTGTTTCTCCTGTGTTGAACTACAAAGAGAAGAAAAGGTTTTTGTTATTCATCTTCATCAACTGATCTAATGCAAGAGGAAAATTGCTGGTAATTATCTTTATAGCAATTATGCTGGCCCAAGCACAGTAACTGCAAGCACATTCCTTGTTATTTATTACAGAAAGATCTCAAACCACAGACTGTTTAGAATGCACAGCATTTTAATTCTTGAACTTTGATGAAACTTATTTTAATATAGCTTTGTTTTCCTTATTAAATGACAAGAAAAATTAATTACAGCAGATCTGGTAGTGCTTTAATGTAGTCAAGTTGCTGAGTGTATTTCAGTAGTTAACTTTCTTCCTTTGGATATGAATAGCATGGCTTTTCTACAGGTGTTTTCTCAACCAATTACAAATCTGTAAAGCCTGAACTTTTATCAGATTTTATGCCTGAACATGAAAAAACACAACTTTTTCTCTTAGGTGAATATATCTTAATCTGCAGGGAGCTCTTTGTCTTTTTATAAATCTGCATCTGATAGAAGTTGTTGTATACTAAATTTAATAAAGTTTTGAGATGAGAGAGAGCTCTTGTTTTCTAAGGATAACTCTGTGAAACTTGTTCTGGGGCTTTGGATCATCATAGTTGCTGAATTATGTTACCTGTCCATGCTGTGGTGCAAGGCTGCAGTACCTGCCTTTCTGATAATGCAGCTCCTGAGTTACTGCTGCCTGGCTGGGTGAGCATTACAAACTCACCACCAGATAGAGTTGGAGGGGCAGAAAAATGTTAGCTTTTATGTAGGAAGCTACTGTTCAGCAAATTATTTTCCCCTGAAATATTTCCTCTTTGTTTTGTTTTTTTTTTCTGCTGACTTTCCTTCAATGTTCCCCCCAAGATTTTCCTACAGAGAAGGAACATGGTAATGAACCTTCAGTCAGTATTGCCAGTGCTGCTGCTCTCCTGTCCATGGAAGGGAGCTCCTGCGCATCAGGGGCTGCTGGCTCCAGCTCAGTGCTGGAGTTGAGAACCAGCAGCCTGCTAGAACAGAGGCACTTTCTGAGCTTTGGCAGAAAATGTTGGCTTTGAAGTTTTTCCCTCCTAATAATTTTCCAAGCAAGTTTCTTATTTATTTATTTTTCAAGTCATTTCCAATCCACTTTTGTGTGTGTGTGTGCACATACATATGCATGGGCTCTCCTGCCTTTGGTGCCAATGCCACCAAAGGACTCATCCAGAAAGCACTGAGAAGGCTGAGAAGCATTGCAGGACTTCTCAGTCTCTGCTCCTGACAGGGTAGCTTCTTTTTTACCTGAAGAAAACTAGCCAAACTGAAAAACAGATCAATTCGAGGTGGGAAGGAAGTTTCATCCAGTCTTATGAGGTAGCTTTTGAAGGTTAATTCCCTGTTCACTCATACATGTCAATTTTTGAAAGCTACAGCTCTAGATGAGGGATAAGGATCTGCACTAATGTTTGGACATTGGTACTAATAGAATAAACATGTATCTCTTGCTTCTCCCGTCTCTGTTGGACAAAATCACAATTTCTGCAATATCTGAAACAGAATGGACTCTTCCCAGGGTGTCTTTTTTAATACTACATTTCCAAATGGAGCTAAGGGTGTAGTCCTGTCTTCTGCGTGGATTTGAATTCTGGTGAAACTATAGGAAATGCCTTATGACTCCTGAATGGCTGTAACATGTGTGATACTCTAGGTGTATTTTGGAATAATTCTAATTGGTGATACTTGTCTTCATTAGGATGTGCAATTCTACTCCACTCCAGAGTAATATCCTCACAGATAGATTGATTTCTGGGTAGTCTGCTCCATTATAGGTTTTAAAAAAACCCAATAAATCTTTCAAGATTCATTCTCTGATTATTCATTTACTCTGAAACAGTTTTTTTCTTTCTTACTTGCACAATTTAGAGCAATAAATGAACACCAGTAGCAGTCCTACCTAGTGTTTCATAATCACCCCTGCACAGCTCCCCCTGGCACATCTCTGTCTCTGTGTACTTCTGAGTGGGTACCAGTAACTTTTCCAGATTTGTTGGTAGTTTTTCTGATGTGTCCTCAGAGAGAATTGGATGAAACAATCATATTTAACCCTGTGTCTGAAACAAAGACTTTGAACAAATGTGAAAGGCTCATTTGACTTACTTCATCACCAAGCTTATACAAATTAAACTCCTACTTTACTCACAGCAGGACTTGCAATTACGTTGATTAATCATATGTTACTGAGAAAATGGAAACTCATTTATAACAGGCATTATTAATCTATTGTGTCATTTTTGATTTCTTAAAGCCCTATTCCAGGGACAATTCCACTCCCAATGAGCTAGTTAATTCCTTTTCTCTTCCACCTTATTTGTAATTAATTTTTAAGATGTTGTTTACATGAAACACCATTAATTTAATACAGTTCTTTAAAGAAAAGGAACAACTAAACTCATTTAGAAGTATATTATTTTAATACTGATACTGAAAATGGAGATGTTTTCCAAAGTAATATAAATATGCAAATTTTAATTGACCTTTGGTTTGTTATATTGCAGCAAATAATATGTGCATTTAATTTTGAAAAGCATATTGACCTTTGAAACAGTTTCTAAATAAAAACAAAGCTAATAATGAAAGGAATGTTGTGGGAAACTATTTATTTAGCTAGTAAAGAAAGAGGTTTGGTCATTTGTTAAATGGCACCATGGTTTTCTGAATCTTGGGAAATGGGGAAGTCATGTGCACTGACCCACAGAAGATACTGATGGCATCACTTTGGCCACAGATTCTGTGGAGCAAAGAGGTGATGTTTTCTGGTAAGAAACCCAGAAGCGTTGTTTGCAGGATTGTTTCATGGGTAACTTTCAATACTAGCGGCCTGATTTAAAACAAACATAACTGGTTCTGCATCAATCTAAAATCATCCAGTAGTGTGACATCAGAGAGAAAACCATCTCTGTGGCTTCCGTCAGTACTGACACATGTAAAGAGAGTCTCTCTTTCAACTCACCCCAGGTCTTATGGGGTCTGTCTCTGACACTTGCTTATGGTTCCCACCCATTGTCTTCTTGCATTTCTTAACACTGTCCCCCTTCCTCTTCTGACTCCTTGGTTCAAAGCCCCTTTCCTCTGCAAGCTCAGAGCCTCTGCCCTATCCCCAAGCTGGGATCAACACCAGCTCACAGGTATGAATCCCACTCTTTCAGGACGGTCTGGCTCTCCTATAAGGCACCTGGCATTTTGGTGGGAGAAAGAAGGAAGCACTTGGAAAAAGAGTTACTGGCTGGTATTTTCTAGCTGTCCTTTAGTTCATACTGGAATGCCAGAGTTAATGATGGGATCGTTGTGTTTACCAGAAGTTGAATCTCAGCACCACTTCAGCAGGGAAAATATCCATAAACATAGTGGCTTGATGAGTTGTTTTGTTTCAAATTCTAAGGCAGTCATAGACCCTGACTCTATGGAACTTTTAATTAGCATATACGTACATGATTTTAATAAACTATTTACAAATGGATTGCTCTGACACATGACATTATCAGTTCTTCAAATTTATGTTGTTGAGGAGGTCAAATGTGAATAGCTCATTCTAAGATTGAAACACAATATGCCAAGAGTAAGTATTTCGGAGGAGATGATTAACATTTTCTAATTCAACCTTGCCTGAGAGATTGCTGTTGCATCCCTTTATTAACATCCAAGTTCTCTTCTGCAACCAAGTGATGCACCTTTTTGTAATTTAGATAATACAGAGAGTTGTTGTTGTTTAATAAAAAGAATGATAATATATTGAAACTTGGATCACACAATGCTGTGAGTAAAATGAAACTAAACAATCTAATTTCATTCCTCCCCGTGTGCTCCATCCTAATTAAAAGCAACCATCAATATGGGTGTAGCATTGTCAGCAACAGCATTAAAAGACTGAGCTGTGGCCAAAAGGCTGATGACACTTTGAAGGATGAGGCAGATGGGTGGGAGGTTGAAAAGAAACCAAGAATGATGCAGAAATCAGAAGCCAGGAACTTTTGCTAGAGAGATTTTTGGAGATTCAGTTGTGTGTTTTATGTTTTTTCTTCATTTCCTTTCATATTTTGCTCAGGTGATGCCTTTGATAGAATTTGTCTCTGTACGTAGCGATGATTATTATGCCTCTGAGTTAAAAAGAACCTTCTTAAATGAAGGCACTAAGGCTTTCTAGTGGGGCATGTGAAATGGAGCTTTCCTGAATGCATCTGATTTGTGCAAACCCTCATGTCATTGTTGCTTCTTCTGAAGCTAATGGCAAAATTCCCATTGATGCTGGTGGGATCAGGAGCTTGCTGCAGAAGTCCCACTGTAAACTTGTACAAGGCTCCTTGCAGAGTTCAGGGTGCCCTGACTAGCAATATTAACCTGATCACTGTCCCAGAAGCCTGGTCAGGAATTTCAGCACTCACCTTGCTTTCCTCCTGTTTTCTGTTAAAATACAAAACAGTCAGTTTATCTGATCCCCACAGATCACAGTAAAAATGGTAGACACAATAAAGGTCTTTACAAATAGCAGGGACAGGCTTTCCATGAACTCTTTGACCATCTTTTATATGAATTTTCTTCAGAGTTCTATTTCCTGATTTTTTTTATAAGTATATATGCCCTGCACCCCTCAGAGGTATGTGGGTTAGTTATTGAAATACAAAAGCTGCAGTAACACAGTCAAGCAATTATATTTCAGGTATTGCCCAAACCTCCCCTGCTAAATGATTTCTCAACTCTCATCCATTTAGTTACTCTTCGGGAGTTGAGTGGACTTTGCAGTTTATTCACTGGAATTCAGCTCAGCTTGCAAACTAATTGAGACCTTTTCAGAGGAGGATGAAATTAATTTTGACAAGAGAGTGCTCCTCAAGAGTGTGATTCTGCAGCCATCAGCTGCTGGAGAGACAAAACCAGGCTGATTTCAGTTCCAGTATCTCACCTGATTCTCATTTCATTGATGGGCATCTTTAGGTGATGTGTTCAGTCGACACCATAACGTGAGAGTTCTCATTTTGTGTCTCTGGGTGTGCTGTGGGTGTAGATGGGTGCTCAAATCTGAGGCAAGAAAGTAGGAAAAGCAGGATAGAAAACACAGTTGTCTGCCTGGCTCTTTGGGAAGACGTCCCTGTGGCATTTATGAAGTTACATCAGGGAAAACAGATCCTGCCTGACCAGTTTTTGAGAGTAGATGAAATTACCTTATATCCTCCTTAGATTCAAGGCTTGAAATAACACCATGCTGAGGGAAGCCTTCAGGGCAGCCTGTGGAGACAAAGAGCAGAAGAAGAGGGAAACAGAGAGCAGATGGTTTTCTCAGGGAAATGATCAAAAGGCTGATGGCAGCCTGTTCCCAAATTGAGGGGTTGTGCAGCTGGACCAAAACATCTGGTCAGTTTACAGTGGATGAAAAATTAGTCACTTTTTAGCGAAGGCAGAGAATTCATAAATGTATTCTGCAGGGATTGTGCTTCACATTAGCTTCTTTGCAGAGCTGAGTTGTGCAATCCCCAATTTTGAATAAAAGGCTGTTGGGACAATTTTGATTCTGCTTATAAATCACAAGCTAGAGCCTCAGATGGTGTAAACATGTACATGTCTATCGAGGTCAGTGCAATTAAACTAAATCACAGATGCACTTGAGAACCAAACTCTTATTTAGCCTTTTTCTCCCCTTCACACTGAAATGCCTAAATCAAACTCCTTCAGGTTGAGTCTTCTCCACACAGAGATGTCCATTCCTCATCCAAGTGGGCATTTGTACACACTCTTACATGGTGAAAGTGAAGTGGGTGTTGAACATGAGCCAATGGGGTCCTTTGTGCATTAGTAGTAAATTTAATCTCAGATCTGAGCTCGGACAGAAAGAGTAGCATTAACAGTCATGTGAGTAGCAATCAGAGCAGTAATTCCTCCTGTCTTATTTGGAGATTGCCCTCACTAATGGAATAAATGCTACTCCACTTACGGACAGAAAGAAGGAAATAGGTAAATTGTTTTTAAAGGAGCTGACCTCTGACACACGCATTTCACTTGCAGCAAAATGCTTGCTTGGAAAATAAACCTTATGGTTTGGTGGCATCCAAACCAATTTTTATTTCCACTTGTGCATTGATTAAAAGAAAGGTTACAGTTGAAGAGATTTTAATTGACTAGACAGAGTTGCAACAGACTTGCTCAGAAAAGTCATATTTTTAGAAATTTTCTTTAAATGAAGCTTGGAGAAGAGAAACCTAGAACTGTGCCATCAGAAAAATATTTCTCAAAAATTCCAAATGAAATCACTACCAAAAGTGGGGCCTCTACAGATTTCTTTCTCGTGGGAGTTCTTATAAATCTGGAGATATTTTGACAGCAGAATCCAACCCTCACAAGTGCAATTTTCTTCCTTAATATCAGGTATTTTATACATGACAATGCTAGTGATAAGAAACAGCTTTTAAAATTAAATTTATTTCTCTTATCGTTACTGTGTGAACTATAAATTCTCTGTGTGTGCTGTAAAAGGAAACGAGGCTGAGCAGCACAATTTTGAAGCCTTATCTTCAGTCCTGCTGCTCATTACAGTAATTTTGTAGCTGCATTTAAAACGTATTTTTCAGCATCTGAGAATATTTTCAGAGATTGCTTTTGTTGCCAATGAACTACACAGAGTTAAATTCATTTCTTATGTTAAGGAACTATATGCATACTAATCAAGGGCTGACTCTGAGAACCAAGTAAATATTTACATGATGTTGCAAAGTAATATTATACCTTCTTATGCAGAGATAAACAATTGCTCTGGAAGATGAATCTACCAGAGGATTATATTTTTGTTACATTTTCTAGCTTTGGAGGATTTGCCATAGAGTACCTTAGCAATTTCACATTACTTACCACAAGAGCCACTTCTTCTTGACCTTTTGGACCCTGACTTTGGCTTTACAATTGGCTTTCTTCTCTGCCTAGCCCTCCATGGCCCACTTCCAAGGTGTGTAATAGTGCTGGGATTTGTCTGCAGCTCCATCTTCTCAAAAACTGCTGACTGCTCATCTGGGCTGCCACTGTCAGACTCACCTGAATGAGCCCTGCACTCCTCAGAGAGAATAAAGAAAATAATATGGGAGAGTCTTGGAGAGAGGAGTGTAGTTGTTTTTAATGCAAAAATCCTGTGAATTATTCATCCCACAGCTAACTGTTGCTGATGATCAGCACCTTTTTACAAGAGGGTTTGAATTCAGTCTTCTCCACCTTGATTGTGTTTCTATTAGATGTTGAGGCAAATTGGCAAATCAATCTTTGCTCCTTAGATAAACTTTTCCTCACCCTGAAGATTTCAAACAAACACAAATTCCATCTGCTTGGCAGTACTTCAAGGGGGTTTAACTTGCTTTAACAAATCATCCCCCTCCTGTCATCTCTTCTGTACAAAATGATGAAGCTCTGATAAAAAAGAGGCTGCTCTAACATCCCTTTGTCAGCCTCTGTGGATGCAACCATGAACAGTCAGAGAAGGTGCACAGTTCAGAAGTAGCTTGTTGCTTGTTTGCATGGTTTGACTGCTTTACAGGTCACTTCAGAAGGGCAACCATTATGTGAAAGTATAGGTATGTTATCTGAAGGCAAAATAGTGATATTTTTGCACATACAAAATGAAATTAAAACAAAAACAACTCAAAACTTTTACTTCAGAAACACCTGGTCTAAATTCTCAACATCCTTCTGAGGACAAAATACTAGTTTCCTCACATGTGGCTTAAAATCACTCCAGTCTGTAAGGTTAATATTGTTTAATATTATTGTATTACGCTCGTGCTTAATGGAACACAAAAACTTTAAAACATTTTAAATTCTGTTACAAAAAATGCAAATCATCCTGCTTACAGATGGAATGATAGAAGAGTATTACACAGAGAACACAGCTCAATGTGACCCATTGTGCTTTTTTTACATCATGTCTCACTATTCTTTGATTAAAATAATATCGTTTGATTATTTTCAGTGACATACAAATAGACTCAATAGGAATGCCCAGTAGGGAATACCTATGTGTTTTCATATATTAAAATAGGAAGTTAAAACATTATCTTTACTGGTCTTATCTTTAAAAAAACTCTAAGTATTTAGAGCTCCACAAGGAGAAAACCAGGGTCTAACAGATCACACAGCTGGCAAAAGATGACGTTGTTTAAAAATAGCAAAGCAATTTTGTTGTCAATAACTAGCAGTGCAGTGCAAAGCTCAGTGTCCACAGGTCTGAGTCCTGTCTGTACTGGTGGTGGCTGTATCTCTCTTGGTCAGTTTTTAAGGCTCGTTGACATTTGTCCTCTGATGGTTTTAGTAGGCATGTATCACTAGCCCTGCATGTTTTCTCGCTGGTTGTTCTACAAGATTCTCCAACCACATAAATACTCCACCTTTCACTTATAATGAAAGCTGCATAATCCTAAATGAACATGAGATCTGTGAGAGCTCAGGCACATGTTATCATGAGTGACTCTTCTGGTTTGCTTGACCACAACTGTCATCTTTCTGCACTTATTGACCGAAAACCAGTCAATATGTTTCACTTTGCATTTTTTATTTTAAATGCTTTGGCACCTGCACCTGAAAATGCATCTCAACATGCACAGTGTCTGAAGAACAAAAATGTTTTTAAAGTGGTGCTTCCTTTAAAGGCAGTAGCACATGTGTGAATATTCATAGACTTTCTGCACTTGCAGCTGCCAGTGCAATTGTGTATCATAGGCACAGCTGACAGAGGGGAGGTGGAGAGATGCAATGAGATTATTTGAGGTTTTATATGGAGAAAGTAGTGCTAACACACCACAGTGCAATACTCAAGAAGAACCAGCAAGAACTACAAATTCTTGTGCTAGAAAAAGTATGTTTGATTGGATAAAAAAATGTTTCTCCCTGCAAATTGTACATCTCTTTTATCTTTACATTTTCATGCCTTCATCTGCAGAACTGAAAATAACCTATCAACAGGATCATAAAAATATCTGAGCTTAATCCTCATCTTAAAAATCAATTCTGTTCTTAAACAATGTTCTCAGCCCTTTATTAGACCTCAGGCACCACTGTAAGTTTTAATCACCTGTTGGGACCTACATAATCTGTATTCACATGACAACAGAGTGCTCAGTTTCACACTCATTCTGGTTCACAGCCTTTCTGTTTTCCTTTCCCAGATATTTCTTCAGCACTTTTGAGATTTGGGAAATTTCAGAGAAAATTTTCTTAAAACATTGTTTGCGATTTCAGGGCCATGTCAAAGTAGAAACTTCATGTGATCTCAGCTACTGCTGCATGACAATGTTAAGTCAAATCTTTCATATAACACTGTGTGAAACACCCTCTTTTATTTTTTAATTTGTACAGACCTTTACCAAGTGAGTTATTCTTCATAGAAATAAACAAGACTGGACCAGAATAGATTTGCTAGGCTGACCTGGTTCTACAGAGGATTAAAGTTGAAATTTAAAATCTAGTTGATTCATTTTCACTGCTGAA
The DNA here is from genome assembly GCF_020740795.1 of Apus apus. Lineage (NCBI taxonomy): Eukaryota > Metazoa > Chordata > Aves > Apodiformes > Apodidae > Apus > Apus apus. The sequence goes on along the minus strand of NC_067294.1, from coordinate 9,420,819 downwards.
CAGATTATGCCTCATTAAAGACCATCAAGTCTATTGCAATTACTCATTGCCACTTGTGTAATGCCAGTAACTCAGCATGTCAAAGTGCTTGACAAAGAGCTCGGAGCTGCAGGTGAGAGCCGGGAAGGGAAAAGATCCAGGATCTTCCCATGTTTCCATAGTGACTCAGTGGCAGAGTCACTCAGAGATTCCCAGCTGGGTTTGTGTACTGGTGGCTGGGACAGAGTTAATTTCCTTCATAATAATTTCTATGGGGCTGTGTTTTGGATTTGTGCTGAAAAGCGTTGATAACGCAGAGGTGTTTTTGTCCTTGCTGAGCGGAGCTCATAGAGTCAAAGCCTTTCTGCTTCTCACCCCACCCCACCAGTTAGGAGACTGGGGGTGCACAAGAAGTTGGGAGGGGACACAGCTGAGACACCTGACCCCAACTAACCAAAGGGATATTCCATACCATATGGCATCATTTTCAGCAAGAAAAAGCTATAGGAAGAGGTAGGAAGGGAGGGACATTTGTAGTTATGCTTGTCTTCCCAAATAACTGTTACTCTTGATGGAGCCCTGCTTTTCTGGGGGTGGCTGAACATCTGCCTGCTGATGGGATGTAGTGAATTAATTCCTTATTTAGCTTTGCTTGTGTGTGTGGCTTTTGTTTTACCCATTAAACTGTCTTTATCTCACTTCTACCCTTCTGAATCTCTCCCCTATCCCACCAGGGTGGGAATGAGAGTGGCTCTCTCGTGCTTAGTTGCTGGCTGGGACTAAATCCCAACAGTTTGGCTGTGTTTTGCCTGCCCATGACAGTCAGTCCAAGGATATAGTCCATTAATCTAGTTTTCTGTAAAGGGCCAAGAACAATTTAAACGGTGTGATGTAGAAGTAAAACATAATTTCCGATATAAATGGACTTTCCATTTGTTTTCCTTCCTTTGCTACCACACAACTTCTCCAGCTCTGCTGTCAGCAATAACCTGGTGAGAACTGGGAATTTATGTTGAACTGGAACAGAAACCAAATCCTTCGCCCCTGTATTTAGCATTCCTAAATGTATCACATTTCAGACAGTTCAGTTTTCCTGTCGTTTCTCCCTCCAGTAGCTGAGTGGTGTGTCCCTGGGGAATCCTCTCCCCAGGACGATGCTTGCCATGCAAGGGCTGCTGCTGCAGGCTGGGGCTTTGCTGCCATCTAGCCAGCTTCCACCTCAACTCCCAGCGCATCCTCCTTCCTCGGGAGCTGCTCCATTTCCCTGGGAGCCGAGAAAAGAGGAGCAGTCCTTTGTCACTGCCCCAGAGGAGGGATGGCAGCGATTATCCAGTTGCGCAGGCTTCAGTTCCCAGGGAGGAAGAAAGTGCGTTGCACTTAGCGGTTGTTTGATTTCTAGCTAAGGAAAATGTGCCTTTTAAAATCTGATAGCTTTGAATTGTTAAACTTCAGTCCAGCAATTTTGGTTCTTTTCACCTAGTTTATCAGCACTTCAAGGAGACTCATTCAATCTGTTGGTTAAGAAGACTTTTAAAAAGTATTACAAGCACTTTTAAATTACAAACACACAAACTCCAGACAACAGCAGAACATTTTTTTTAGGAGAGTGCAGGTGCAAACCTCCTTTCTATAGCTACTGCTCACAGAGCAGATCTTAACAGGTTCCCAAAGTATTCCACCAGAAAAACACACTCAATAAAACCAGGCCAGAAAACAACTGAGAAAAGAATACATAATGCAAACATATAGCAGAGAGTAACCATACATCAGTGTATGATTTGAGAATGAAGTAATAACTTAAAGTTTTTTAAAAGGTGTTCTCAGTTCTCCAGGAACTTGCTTGAGTCTGTTCATTTACCATTTTAAGTCTTTATCAAAGAGGGAAAATAAGTGGAGGAAGATGTTCTGTGTGGAAAAGTACCCCAGATACCTGTAGTAATCAATGCAGAACTCCTAGGATTAAAGAGAGCATCAAATCTACCAGCAACTCTTCTTTTACAGCCTTCCTGCTCTCCTTTCTTTAAGTTCAGAGTGGTGAGGTTTGCACTGAGCCTTGTGTGTTTGAACCCCAAAAGATTACTCAGTAGCTCTTGAGCAGAGGCTGAGAAGAAGCCAGTGGAAGCCAGAGCTTCTGTGTCTGGCTGATGTTGGATCCTGCCATCAAAGAGAGGAGAGGGGAAGGCTTACTCTGATCCTAAGGGTACCAAGAGTTTCCAGGGCCTCTGCTGATTCCCAGCCCTGCATTTAGGGCTTCTTGTTTAGGAAAGCCACCTGTGAGTTTAATTTGAGTTCAGCAAGCAATACCATCCTGCTCTGTGTTTCTAATCATACCATTAACACCTTAACACTGCATCCTTCCTCTATTTTCTTTTCCATTTCTCAACTCAATCTCACTGAATGTCTCACACCACCATAGTCGGGAAAACTAAAACAAGCAACAAAAAAATCAAGGCACAGTGATTCTCTGTATTTCACTATCCCCCATAAAGCTGCCACTCACCTACTGCCACGAGTATAAAATTCCTCAAAGTGCCGAGAGTAGAAAGCGAGAAGAAAGTAACTGGGCTTCCACTAGGTGGTGAAGTTGTAATGCTTAAATGGGATGAGAGAGATCGCAGAGCAGGGCGAGACCCCTGGTCACTGGGGAGCGGGGGCTGAAGGGGCTTTTGTTGCTTTTGGAGTTCACGGGTCTCTCATCCCCCAACTCCAGCACCTCCGGAGGGGTTGGATTCACGGGCACCACTGAAACACAGATTTTTCTTATCTTCCAAGTGAGGAAACCACTGAATCAGTAGATAAATAGGAAAACTAATTCTGCAGGTTATTTCTTTAAAGACTAAGTTTATTAGGGGAACAGTAATTTATCCCAACAGGATTTGTCAGCTGTTGTCCAGAGCTTATAAATAATTTGTTTTTCAGACAGTATTACCATCTGTTTTGATCTAGGGATTTTGGAGCTTTTCTTGTTGAGAATTATTTGTACAGTGTCAGCTCTTCAATATGGGGTGAAACAGATAGGAATAATTATTCTTTAGATGAGTTGAAAAAAAAAAGTGCCCCACTTTTATCAAGGTCATTAAAAGAAATTTGCATGCCATTAGGTTTCCACTGAGATTTTTGACTCATACAAATTAAGGTAAGGTTTAGAAAGTTTAAGCTTGAATTGTCATCTCAGCTTGCGAACACGGGCCCTGAAAAAAGGAACCTGATGAAAGTTTCATGAAGGCCTCACACTTTGATTCACATTTAGGATGAAAACACAAAACACTATAATTTTACATAAGTTCTTCATTTTGTTAAAATACAGTTCATTCTTCCACACATGGCCAAAAGATCTGATAGCACAAACCCTTTTTCCACTCAATTTTCTGCCACTGAAAGAGCACTGCATTATGTATTTCTGCAGCTCCACTGTGTATAGTATCTATTATTCTAGTTACAATTTAAAGGACATAAAAAGAAAATTATTCTTAGCAAATATCCATTCCACAAGCCAGGCTGTATAAGCACTAAATATCACACCTTACAGCTGAGTCTACTGCTGGTCACTTACAGCATCTTGAAAGCAACTTTTGATCAAACTGGAGCCGCCCCTGAAAATCTCTACTGTCCAGAAAAAACAATTGAAAAATACAGGTTAGACCTCCCTCCATCGCCCATTTTCCCTTTCATTGCATGTAAAAGCTGCTCACACAGACCTCTGCAGATGGTGATCCATGGGCTGAATGTGGTGCAGGATCTGATTTTCCCTTTGCAGTCCTGCATGCTGCTTGCTTCACTGCACAGATTTTCCTCTGGCTGACTTGTGCCGTGGCTGCAGTGCCTGCAGGCTCTGGGAAGCAGGATGCCATGTACCACCTTTTCAGCCTTAAACACAGCAACAATTTTTTGTTGAGTGAATTTATGTTTGCAGCAATCAGTGAGTTTGTTGAAACATTCCACAATATATGCCTAGAAATGATTGCTTCTCTCACATCCACTACGAGTATTTGCAAATCCTAACCTTTTCAAGTTATTCAGGACAGTATTTCATTACTGAAGTGGGAGATTTAATAGTTTCTCAGTTTTGAGGACATGCTGCAATTAGATGATGGCTGATCTTGAAGGTGGTTCATCTCTTTTCCTTGTGCAACTATAACAGTTCATTGCCAACAGAGAAAAATGCTAAAATTTAGATACCCTGTGCTAAGAAACAGCTGTTTTTTTCTTGCTTATAATCAATACTCTGCTCTTAAAATTTTTAGATACACAAATCATAGACTCTCAGACTCTCGAGACATATTGGGAAAACTGCAAAAGAAATCTGGGTCACAGTCCTTCTGTGAGAAGACCCTTTCATCCCTAATGTCACAGCAACAAAATTAGGCAGGGCAGAAAAAATCTCCTAAGAAGAAAAGGTTTATCTCCTTCTCATCTTCCAAAATCTCTGTTCTTTCCCTCTTGCTTTCGGTTTAGAAACCAGGATGTGTGAGGGTGGAGGAAGGAGTGATCACAGGTTTTGTTACAGCTTCTTACTTCTCTCATGGTAATTTTAGGCACAGAACGGAGATACCTGGAAAGACAGATCTGAGCTGATAAGTGCTTCTAATATTAATGTTCCTGCATAACTTCCCTGTTCCTATCACAGGGGTTATATTGAAGGTGAAGCAGATCTATCTATCTCTGCTAAAAGTGTGTTTGTGGAAGGTCTGACATGGGGAATGTCACTACCTCCGTCACCAGGCATGGTCATTGCTTAGTCACCCTGCTTAGTCTCTTACATCTTGGTGCAACTAAATATAAATAAGAAGCCCTTGACCCTGCCAAGCTCTCATCCACCTTCTGTGTGCAACAAACAAGCTGCCTACTGACTGGGTTTCATCTCTCTGCTCCAAGGCTACCCCAAGCTGGCTGCAATTTAGCTCTTATAAATCCGTTCTTACAGGATCGTTGTAGCGTTTACCTGGCTAAACACCCTCCATTTAAATCCTCTTTGGCTTCTCAGTGCTCTTAAATTTCCTGACTGCATGCTCTTCACTGGAATTGTGTCCTTCTGTGGCTGTCCTTCTCTTTTCCTCTCCCTGCTCCCTGGTCTGTGCAGATCCATTCTGTTCTGTTCAGCTACTGGCTTGGAATTCAGCTTTTTTCTCTCTCTATTTTCAAATCCATCTCTCTGCACCCTCTCCTAGATGTTGGCCTTTGTTTCAGAGATCTTCTCATCATTGCCTGCTGCTAATTTCTAATTAAAAAGTATTCTGGTCTAGAACAAATTCTAGTGGTTTGTTGTTTTTTTTCTTTTGTTTCCACAAGTGTCATAAGTTATCAAACCTGTCCGTCAGGTTCTCCACAGGCTCTCTTGAACTTTCTCCTTTGCCAGTGAGTGAGACCAGACTTTGGTGCTGCCGTTTCCTTTTAAAGATTTTTTTCTTTCTCCCTACACAGTACTCTTCATCCCCAGTCCTGACATCTCCCTGACAGTCAAAATCATCCCATACAACGTATGAACCATAATAACTATGTCCTTCAATTTGGGCCTCTGTGGGGTACACTCAGGCAGTCTGAAACCTCATCAACACCAGGCACTTATTCAAAGACAAAAATACCTTAGAAAGAAAGAAACAGTTGAACTGGAGTGGCACTGGATTACCCTGACACTCTGATCCGTTGTCCATTTAACTTCCCACTCACCTGTGGCTATCCTGTCTACATCAGAGGATTTTTTAATTGCTTTTGCAAATACACATGGGAATACCATAGCAACTTTTCAATGCAGCAAAGCAGTTTTATCAGTAATTATTACCCTAATTGACTCTCAAGTGTTAGCAATGTGCATTCTGCTGATTACATTTCAATTGAATTCTGTTACTCACCACAATTAGAGCTGGATTTCAGACTGGTGAAGGTAGTCTCTAAATGAAGAGCTGTTTAACTCATCTTTGCTGAACACTCTTGCACTTCTCCAGAGAAATCTGTATACTTGTATTTCTATTTATTTATGGGCATACCATCAGTGTTCTGCCACATAATGCCTTCCACCAAAAGCTATCCCAGTGGAGCCAGCAGGGCTCTGTACGCTGAAGACAATACTGACTGTGAAAATGTCTACTAAAACTTACCATTGATTTGCATACATCCTTCTTTGTTTAGCCCTTTTTTTTTTCAGGAAGTTCTCCCTTCAGATGCCTGCATCATAATCAGTTTCTCTGCCTTCCATGTTGTCCCCTCAATGTTTGATTTCTGTCTTCTGTATTTTTAATCTGCAACTGATATGATGTGGAGTCTCTGTTTACTTTATTCTTTGCAGGAAGGACAACCTTTATTTTTCTGTTTCATTTATGTTTGTGCAAGCTGGGATGACTGCACTAGGTAAGATGATTAACAGGGGATGGGGAGATTGATTAACTTGAGCTTGTCTGTTGTCTGACACCCTGAAGACTTGGACATGACCAAATATTTGGACAAGGAAACATTTGGGAATTTTAGTTACTATGGAACGACACCTCCTGGATGGCAGATCATTTAATATTTAATAATATTTTAATTAATATTGAATACTAAAAGAGATTTAAAATTGCAGTTAACCCAATATAATTTCCAGCTGCTCTTGAAAGAGATCTTTTCCTCTTAGATACCCCATCCCTTAGGCACACTTCCACACTTTCTTTTGCACTGGTAAAGGGACAAACATTTAGGACATTAATTAGGGACATAAATTAGTGTTCTGCTGAGCACTGATCGCTTTCTTTGAGGCAAGTAATTTTCCACTGCTTTAACTCTGTGAAGTAGCTCACCAAGAGACCAGCCAAGCCTTGACATATGTGCCATGGGAACTGGGACCTCACAGCCCAGGGCAGGGAGCAGTGGGAACACGAGACAATCTCTTTTGGTGGCCACCAGCTCTTTGCTGAGTCCAGCTGTAACATCACACCAAACTCTTGGCCTATGGAAGTTGAAAGAGAAGTACTTTATTTAATCCTATAATCACTAATTTATATTGTCAGAATTTTTAAAAAATTGAAGCATGTTTACGTGAAGGAGGTCACGGAACATGATTATTGTTTTAAGGCACCACTAGAACACAAAGAACCTTTATTTCTTCAAAGTAAAATCTTGCAGGCTTCCTTTAATAATATCTGGGGTTTGGAGAGAAAAAAATAATTGAGGTAAGTTAGATCTTGTTTGCAGAAATATATCCTAAATATAAAATGATTTCCTTAGGAGGGTTTGGGGTTTTTTGCAACGTGAAGGGCTTTTTGTGCAACCATCTTGTAAGTTTTGTGTGAGTCTACATGAAGCAGAAATCCCATGTGATTTATGAGGAATGACAGATCCCAAACAACAACAAATGAATTCAGTGCAGGAGTCATCTGTACAAATTTTATCTCTGTGCAGAAGGTCAACATGGATCTTACCCCTTATTTAAATCTCATGTTGCAACTACTTAAAATGCTCATGCTTGCACAATTCCTTAGCACAGGGCTGAGAATTTGACACCTAGGGAATTGGTTGTTAGCAACCCCACTGAATTATAAAACTAAATTTGTGCATAATTATTTAATTGAATAATGTAGAAAGACAAATTACTTTCTAGGAATAAGTGCCATCTCCCAGATAAACTGCACTTGTTTCCTTCTGGAAGAAAAAAAACAAAAAACAAACCAAAACAAACAAAAAAATGAAACACAACAACAAAAACAAGATCACCTGAGAGTTCTGAAAACACCAAAGCACTTCCCCCAGCCAGCCCATGGTTGAGGGAGGGACTGGAGGCACACACAGCCTGTTTCTCCACCCCGTACCTAACTGAGGGAAATGGAGGCCAGAATGGCAACAGAAAAGTGTCTTCAGCTGTTTCCAACTATTTATCATACTCGCTTTTCTTGACACCTTCTCTAGATAAATGGTGAGTCCAGCAGAGCTGACAATGAGTTCTGTCTTTATAAAAAACCAAGCCAGGGATAACATACAGCTACTTTAATAATCTTGCCCATTGTAGCTTTTTCCCTCAGGTGGCAAACTGTACACTTAAATCACTGGTTTTACTGCAGTTTGCTCTTCCCTCCTTTTCAGTGACTCCAGGCAGGTGATTTAGGGCAATTATGCCTTATTAAATATCTTTATCCTTGATTCTCACATGTCATTTTGTGGCCTCTGTCTCATGAGTCATTCTCACAGACACAAAAAGCCACAGTGTAGACATGACTTCTCTGGAAGCCATCATCACTTGAGAGCATAACTTATCTCTGGGACTGTTATTTTAAATTCTTGGATTACACAGAAGCTTGAATTAAAATACTGGCAATAGAAATTTCAACAGTAAACTCCCAGGAGACCACACCAGCGCTGTTTAGTTGTCTTTGCACTGCTCTGGAAGTAAAAATGGGGCTCGAAGCTAAATCCTGGGAGGAAGCACAATTCTTCCAGGCCAACGTGTTCTGGACAAGATAAAGCAGAGGAGCCGTGTGAGCATCTTCCAGGGCATTGAGTGCCAGGTGGGGATAACTCCAGCAAAGCAATACTAGTGGTGTTAAAACCAGACCCATGCTGATCATCCCTGAGGCTGTTTTGAGCTGTGCAAAGCTGTGGCAGCTCAAGACCAGACCTGCAAGGTTGGAAAAAGAAGAGGGAACAGTTCTGTGCAGGTAAGTTGAGATTCATAGCAGCACCTGGATGTGCAAGCTTTTGGTTGTTTTTCTGTGTGTAACCTCTCTTGAGCCCCAGGAAGTTTGTTATGTAGTGTCTTTCACAAGTACTTGCAGACTCAAGTGCTGTTGAAAGTGCATAGATTTAGGGATCTGATTGATTTTGCAATTCCAGGTTTGTAGCCTTGGCCATATGCTCCCTGTTCACACACTGGTGCCACAGGAGGATTCAGTACCCTTTTCTTAGATGGGACGGTATCAGGGAATGGGTTTTCCCACAGGACCACAGATTTATTTATTTATTGTCAATGTTATAGTAAATGTGTTGTGTTTACATGGGCACAGATCAAAAGTGGTGTTAGTGGAGCAATAATAGTGCAACACTAATTAGAGGAAAGAAGACTAAGGCTTGTGTCAGCCTCCTAACAAGGACTTGAATTGCAAACAGGCTGGTGACAAGGGAAGCGCAGGTCCCATACAGCAAATCTGAACTGCTGACATTCTCCCCAATTTCTGCTTCATGGCTGCAAGTGTTTGCTCAGGAAAAATTGCTCTTTAAAAAAAATTAATACTTATATCTTCCTTTAAGAAGAGATAGAAGACATTTAAAATGTACTTTTCATTTGACTTAAATGTTACAGTGGAAACATTCTTATGTGTCATTATTGTAAAATGAAATGAAAAATGTCAAGGCTAAGTCATTGCTATCATTTGTTTGGCCCTGGGCTGCTTTTGATTTGAGAGCTGCCAGGGATGGGATGTTGTAATATTCCTGTTGCAAGTTTGAGAGTTCTGTTTATCACAGAGGTTGGAACATATCAACCTTGTGTATCCCCCTAAGCCCTTTTAAAACTGTTAGAAGTTCACTTAATGCTTACCTTAGAGTCGAAATGAATGTACGTAATTCCTACGTTGTTATTTCTCCACTTCATTATTTTTAAATTGCAGTCCTTCCTAATAGAGTAATTTATAAAAATCAATATTTGATAAACCTACTGATCTGAATGGTATCACCATTCATCTCTGAACTTCAGATCCTGCAGCCTTTCACACGGGCTCCTCCTTCTCCCTCATCTTCTAATTTCTTATTCCTGATTGCTTAGTTGGATGATGCTTGCAAGAAGTTAAATGTTTAACTGTAATCAGGGGAGATATTCAGCTGTGTTTTTGCTCCTTTGGTCTGACATATTTTATGTTCCTTTTTTTTTTTCCTTGTGACATTAATTTTGTGACACAAACTTTTGTGGAGAAGTAGTTATACAAATTAAAGTCAATTAGCCTTCGTTAAGCCCTGCACAGATGCCACTAAATTTTACTACTCATTCTCAGGATAGCCAGTTAAAGTTAGTTCCAGCATGTTTACATCTCACTTCATCTGACTGGCTGTAAGACTGAGCAATATTCTGGGGTTTGGTGATGTTCCTGGGGTTTGGTGATATTGCTGGGAGACAAAACCAAGGTGCAGTATCACAACAGTATTTGTGAAAGTATATTTAAGTTAAACCACCAAACCAAACACCATGCACCTAGCAAAGTCAGAAATGAAGCTGCACTTAAGTTGAAATATTTTAAGGTAGGGAGTGACCAGTGAAGTCACAAATAACTTCAAGTGTCCCAGAGTGCCACCACCCACTGGAGGCTCCAGCCAAATTGCCTTAGGTGTTATGAAGATGCATTGCATTATTTTAGCTATGCTTGTGTGACCCTGGCAGTGTTACAGGGCAGGGCTGAATTTGCTCAGCTGCCTGACACAGTCACTTGTTATCTTCTCTGCAGGGCTGGTGTATTTTCCCATGGGGAGGTTGTGTTGCCCAGGATCCTAGTGCAGAGCCTCATCTCTGTCCTGTGTCCATCATGAGGCCTGTGCCAATGTTATGAAAAGTAGCAATATCCAGGCACTGCTCTGCCATTGTGCAGATAAGGCTTTTTGACACATATTTGGAATCTTCTGGTGACTTTTACCTCCTCTAAATTTGTAATATCCCACTACACCCCAGTGGGAAGTTGGCAGCGAACCTGGTGATCCAGCTCAGCAAGCACAGCCAGAGGTTTGCTCAGGATATTTACAGTCAGGAATAAACCTTTTCTCTCTTATCAAATCCTTTGTGGAATGGCACCTTCAGCAGCCTACAAAAGCTTGTCTTTCTGAGTTGAAGATGAGTGAATGTTGTTAGCAGTGACAATAATGCTCTTCAGTAAAATGGACAGGAGAGAAGATACAACAAGAAATAGTCTTGATCCATCTTGTCAGCTCCCTCTTTGGAGGGTGGACACTATTGGATGAAACAGAAAAGGATGAAAATATCCTGTTCATACTAAACTATATCAGTCAGGCCACAAATTGTAATTCTGCTGGAATAAGGACAGTGAAGGGTATGGTCACAATGTGACATGAGACACCCAGTGCTTTATTCCAATCTGTGCTTGATTGCCCTATTTCTGGACAAAGAACAGAAATCTCTCTGTGACAAAATCTTCCAATTTTTGTTGTTGGTGGTGGGATTTTTGGTGTGTCTCAGATTTGGTTAAAATGACAGGGATAAGATTAAATCTAGGACACATTAGACAGCTGCTGATCTGTCTGCTGATGGGTTTAAGGTGCATGTCTCCAGAGTTCTGCTCTTTGCACACTTTGGTACCCTCTCCCTGACTGAACATCTGCAACCAGTAGAGCAGCTGATGGCACTGCATGAAGTTATATGCCACTTGTAGATGGATGATACCTAGCAGCAAATATCTTTCACAGCCATGATAAACAGAGTTTCACCTGAGAACGTGCAACCCCAGAGAGATCAGTGGCTGAAGGAAGAAAGCTCTCCAAAGTTAAATGTAGGTTATATTAATAGGAGAAAAAGAAGATTGTTGGCTTCCTATGCAATGATTGCAGGAATCTGTCCCTATATTTCTGAGTTGCGCTGTAGTGATATTCTTGAGGACCCTGCATTAAAACAGCTCTTAGAAACTCTTCTGCCCTCTCTCCCTGGAAGGGTGGCTTTGCCTCTGTGACCTGCAGACCTCACCACAATAGTTCACATCTTTGTAGCCACTTAATTTACTTGCTGCAAAACACTGTTCACTGAAGATTAATTGAGGGTTCCTGAGAAAGGATCAAGCTCTTGGACTTCTTGGTAAAAAAAAAAAAAAAGTCCTCTTGCTTCATCCTCGATTCCAACTCATGACATTTGCTTCCCTTTAGAAACATTGGTTGAGACTGAAGTTCCAGATCTTGCATTTTTAAAGTGTTCAGCTCATCAGAATCTTATTTAACTCTGAGACCTCCTTTCTCTGAGATGTTGATTCAACATGATGAGTGCACTCCACGGGAAGGAGAGATCAGTCAACAAAGCACATGAGCCAGCAGAAGCCCTGAGCTCGGCCTCTCCAGCACCAGGCAGCTGCCTGCAGAGCTCATGCTCCTGAGGAATCCCAGGGCTAATTACTTACCTTTTTTTCCCCAGAAGGGACTTAAATACAAGCTTTGCATTATAGCTTTCTTGTGAATGAACACTACATGAAAAATGCCTGTATCCTCATGGATATTCAAAAGGAGAGACACTTTGGCTCTACATAATCTTTTTGGAAGGCATTCAGCTCCCACAGCAGTGAGGTTTTGAAGTGTATGGAGCTGTGATTTGAAAGGTTGGGGTTTTTCTGTTCAGTAAGTGATGTGTGGTTCTATTTTTTTCAGTTGTGGGTGTAAAGTAGCGTTTTATAACTGCAGTAAGTGGGAAGGATATGGGATGTTTAATGGCTAAATGGGTTTACTCTAGTGGGTGAATAACTGGACTTCTGGAAAAAGATGAAAAAGAAAAAAAAAGTAAAAAAAAAAAAGTAAAGGAACACCAGAAATGTAACAGGAATTAAAGAACTTCATGTAAACATCCCAGACATAAAGGTCTTGGATCTCAGCCTCAGTTATAGGTCTTGTTTGGAAGAAGAGCTGATAGGAGTGAGTATTTAAAAAGACACCCAAAGTATTCTGAATTTTAACAGAAGCACAAATCTAGGTTCGAGTAAAAATACATCCCAATGTAAAAGCATGTGTGTGCTTGTGGTTCCTCTGCTACAGAACAAATGGGTTTTGTTGTTCTGCTCCTTGGAGAGAGCCCTATCAGTGTTTAGCACTAAGCCAAAGCAAGTTGGCTTCCCACTGCCATGTTTGGAGGACTGGTGTGTTCCCTTCCAATCCCTCATGCTTTTCTACTTACTCTGCTTTCACCACAGCTCTCAACTTCTTTTGGCAAAAAACCTCTCAGATGTGACTACTCCCTCCAGGCTAAGCAACAACATCCACGCAGCACAAGGCCCAGAAAAGAGTTGGAGACTGCAATCAGTCACCTACACCAGACAGTCCTAAAAGCAATTTTTTTTCTGTACAGAGGCCTCAGGAAGGCTTCCATCCTTCTCAGGGCAGGAGAAGGTTACTGTGTTACTACAGGCAGGACTGAGCTGGCCTACCAAAGAGGAGTATCTCACTTAAAGCAGACCCTGCTCCTGCCTGCTTGGTGTTATGTAGCCTCCTCCATACAACCCAGCTTGCTTCCCTTCCCTCCTCTGCAAGCCAAGATGCAGCCTGGACTTTTCACTTGAAGATGTTAATTTATGGGATAAACAAAATTTCACCCAAGCTGATAAATCTTGACCTGTATCTGGAGAGACTATGCAATTAATTCCACTCTTTAAAAGATACAGCCAGAGTTGGCTCCTACTCGAGAGAACAGCATGTGCTTTGCTGTATATCTTCAATGTGATCCTGCAAGAGTAAATCCTGGTTGTTCTTGGAACAGTTGGACCTCAGAGATGTGTTTCAGCAAAGACACTACTTTGGATGAGCCAGATCAGGCTCCAGAAGGTTGAGCTGTCTTTCTGCAAGAGAGAGAGGTTATCTCACTGCTGAACCCACCGACATTTTTTCTGAGTCAGTTTCTGTTCCTGGCAAATGGCTTTGCTAATTGGTGTCATTTTTTCAGTAGTTTTTCTCACTCGAGCTCTTGCTTTGAAAAGTTCACTGAATACTCCATTTTTTCCCCTACATTATAAATCTGTAATAATTTGCATATTGGCTCATGGGCCCTTGAAGAAATATGTATCTTTGCGTCCCAATTGTTGCTATTTGCCCATTTGATAATCAGTTTTGTCTTGGGCCATGATATTTGAAGAGTTCCTTTGGTTTTGCATGCATGTGCTGAACCACTGACTTCTGTAAGCAAGAAAGTCCTGTGTTCTGGTGTATTTGCTCTGAAGACAGCAATGTAATCTTAATGACTTGCAGAGAAGATAAGAATATTGAAACCATGGCAACCTCCCCAATTCCAAGCTGATACCCAGCTTTGCTCTTTTTGCAACCTGTTCACCGTGCACAAACCAGCCTGAAGCAAAGGCAGCCTCTGGGTGGAGGAAATGGCTCAACACAAAGTAGAAAATCCAGCTGTTCTGCTCATCTCAGCTGACAAAAGTGATTTCAGAGGTAGCTTATTCTTCTCCATTCACATCTTTTTTAGATCCAGCAGAGCCACAATTTCCTTCTCTTTCTATGAGTCTTTCAACACATTTTCACACCCTCTACTTTTTTATTGATGTAACTAAGTGGACAGATTCTGTTACAAATTTAGTGGCTTATTTTGTTAGATTCTGTATAGTATTCTGTGGGGGTAAATTCAACCAGAAATATAAAACAGTCGGGTTCAATAGAATTATCATGTTTCTGGGGAGAATATGCAGTTATTCCTGTTCTTAACTTCAGCAGCACAAGGTAGATGACAAATACTTTTGTGTAGTTCAGGTCTATCCACTCTGGTATCTTTGAAGGTTGATTTCCAGGCACAAGATACACCACAGTTCACAAGTGTGAAGGTCAGGCGAGGGATAAACACCCGTAGAAGTGTATCCACTAAGTGAAAAAGATACAAGCCTGTTTCAGGAATACCATAGTCTAAATTAGTTTTAACTGCATACAAATTGTTGGTTGCTCTTGTTCTAGTGCTTCCTTTTCCCCCTTTTCAGTATCATGTGGCCCAGGCTTAGTCTCTGGAAACAGCGAAACACAGAGCGCTGTGGTGTCATCTCACTGTTCACTTTGGAAGAGTAATTGCCACTGCATTGAATGCTAAAATGAATGCTACATTTAATATTCACCTTCAATGATGCCTGTTCATGGCTTCTATCAAATAACTGGCAAGAGCCTGTCATGGGAAAGCCTACATGCCAAGTCAGACTGAGATACAGTCCTCCTTCCCACTCTCTGCTGTTTATATTTGACCTTGTAACCAGCGTGTTTATAATAATGAAGGCATCTCTTTATTGAATTTGTTTATAAAATCAGTTGAGTATGTAATAAATCATGTGCTGAGCATTATGTGCTGCAAAGCTGGGTCTTCAAAAAGGATTCCTTCTCAGGAAGACTGTACAAATCTTTCAGAGGACACAACAGAAATAACAGACCAGAATGTAGCATTTTCTATGCAGCGATCTGCTCCCACCTCTACTATTTACACATTTTGGGATGTGAAGAAGACTGACTCTAAGACAGCAAGAGAAGAGGGCATTGTGAATACCCCAAGGCACGCAGAAAGCCATGGTTCTCTCCCCAGATCTGTTGAGGATCTGGATCATGCCCATGGTGGGGCAGAGGAACCGATCCAGTGTATCAGCCTTGCTCTGCTGAGCACTGTGCTCTCAGAAGCCCTGCATGAAGCCAAGCCATACCAAATAAGTATAACTTATATGCAAAAAGGGAGAGATTTGATGCCTCAGAAGAACAAGTGCAATAATTTTCAGTTTGATCCAGCAGTCTTCCACATGAATACTCACATCATATTTCTTTTGTTCAACCAGTTCTCTATCTGCTCCAGGACCAGTCTGCTGTCATTCGGTGATGTCTTCTGAAAATTTCCCTGAAACCAAGAGGTGTTGATGGGACAACCAACAGATTCAGGCAGGCAGTGCTCTTTCACACAGTCCCTGGAAGGGACTGCTTGAGCTATGGGACTTGGTGGTTTCAACCAGCCAGGGAATGACATTTCATCCAGATGGGTCCACAGAGTATTTGCACTTTATCCTTAGCATATGCCAGGGTCCAAAATTACCTTTCAATATCTCTTAATAAACCTAAGATCTTTAGCATAGTATGTCAGAGGAAGAGAAGGAAAGGACAAAGGCTCTGCAGCTTCAAAGCAGGAGCAACTTTGCATTTTCACAGATATAAACCATGTCTGTCTGTTTAAAAACACAGAACTGTGAGATAAAGACATCTGCAGTTAATATATCTTTTTTCTTTTTTTTCCTTCCAACCCCAGAAGCCTTTTCTTTATCTGTTCCCTCTCTGTCAAAAACTTGTTTACATCTGATTTTTCACAAGCTACCTGAGGATTTGAGTTTTCAAGAAGCAAATCTAAGGAATGACCCTTTAAAGTCAAGATGAATAATTTTGCCCTAAAAAAAAAATCTCATGATAAAAAAGTGTGACTAAACATTCAAAAGATAACTGGGTTTTGGTGCAATTTTGGTATTGAATGAAATTTTCATGAACTAAAATGTTGGCCTAGATGTTCTCATGTGAGTAAAGGCTGCCAGCCTGACTTCAAATTCCCCTGCAAGTAGGAGCTACAGGACCTGAATCCAAAACTAGGAGGGACATTTTCTTCTAATTAGAAATGCCTGGTACAGATAAGTCGGGAAGCAGTGCGGGGCTCAGCTAAGGTTCTCCACCATTTGTTTGCTTACTTGTTACTTTCTGTATTAAATTAATGACAAAGAAGAAATGAAGCTCCCAATTCTGAGTCAATTCTCCATTACAAAGTTTCTGGGGTCCTGGTAAGTGGTTTGAAATGCCTCTGTGTTAGGATGCCTGACATATTGCTGTGGGCATTAGCTCTTCCCCAATCTCCCCTTCTCCAAACAGTCTCATGGTGACAACTTGAACACTGTGGCATGAAAAATGACTTGACAATGTTAAATCCTTGACTCCTAAGAAGGGAAACTGTCATCTAAATTAATCTCTGAGGGGTTACTTGCTGTGTACTGGGTCTTCAGGGCTCAGTAAGGCAGACTTTTCCCTTTTGTAGTTATGATTTCCATGGACTAATGGGTTGATTTGCCAAGGAAAATGGCTCAGAAATTTGGGAGGTACCAAATAACAGCAAGACTTTACACATCAGCCCTCAATCTCTATTGGTCACCAGCAGACTGTTCTCTTGAAAATTGTTACCTGAACAGCACCTCAAAGGTGCTGTTAGTTCAGAATCTGGTCTGCAGAGTTAGAAGCAGCATTTGAAGACAGCTTGAGCTATGACTAAAGTTCCTTTTTTATTTTGAAGAATACAACCCACAGATGGCAAACAGAGGAAGACAAGATGAGAAAAGGATGTCTCAAGACAATTCTTTAAAAAGTGCTAGCTGGTGTCCTTCTTTACTTATTTCTAACTCAAAATGATGAAAAGAAGATCACTGGTAGATATGTGAGTGAATGCCACTTACTAATCTTTGCTGCATTATTAGAGGTTTCTCAAATGTCTAATTTTTCAGACAACACATAATCTATAGCAACATCATGAAGGATTCATTTTTCAAGCTGTAACAGCTGAAGTGTCTGTCTATGAATACAAATAGAAAGTACTGTCTGCTGGGATTTGAGCAGTACCCTGCAGCTAGACAGTTCACTTCAAATTTTGCCTAAGGATAAGTTATTTAGTAAACATAACTTTACCATTTACATAAAGCTGGTTCAGTTACAATTGAATGTCAGTCTTGGCTGAAAGCCTCTGGCTCAGTCCTTAGAATTATTGCTATCTCTTGAGCCAGACTGATTTAATTTACAGGGTGATAAACTCTGCATTCTCTAGAGTTTTTTGCAACTTATCTCAGAAAGAATAAAATCAGCATCTGACCCTTTATACTTCAGTTTCACGAACAACTGAGAAAAAAATAAACAAAAAGCAAACTCCACTGAAAACTTACTGTTGATACATTTCACTTTGGGTCAATTAAGAACTGAAATTACTTCATTAGATTGTCCATAGACAATGAAACCAAACATCTCCATAGACCTACCAAGAAGTGGGCTTTGCATATTGCTATTACAATTAGGTTTATCACTTTAGGGTAGCTTGATTAATAGCTAGTAGGAGAACTCAGGAAAATTCAGATAATGTTTATGCTGCAACAAATTAACAAAAGTTTGAAAGCTCTAACAGGAATCTGAGATTAGTTGTGGAGATGTGATTCTGCAGAACAGATTGCTGTCATAATCAAATCAGATCATCCACTAGGAATCAAGCTAATATACTGGATACAGGCTGCAAATAACTCAATCAACACTAGTCAAAGGAGTTATGAAAACACTGTGTACTCAAACATATGCTGCTTTAAAATTAAATCATGACTTCTACTGCTAAATACACTTCTGAAAAAAAAGATGCTTGGAAATCAATATTTGCCTAAAGTAATGGATCTTCTCTGGAGGTGAAATAGCCAAACATATAGAAGTGTGAAATAGTAGTAGAAAATAATGTCACGGGCTCAAAACTGTACTTGGCTTATACAGCCTTCTCCTGCTGTGCTGATGTGTCTCTGAACCTCACTGGAAACTAAATAATGGAGGGGAAAAAAGATGTGTTTGAAAAATTATGAGTATGATACAAATATAAATGCTGTTACTTAGATTATTTGCTCCAGGTAAGAAATGACTGCACGTTAAGCTTGTGGAGCCACATTAGAATAGTTCAGCACAGCAATAGAATAAGAAGTAAGAATAACTGTTACCTATTCAGATAAAGGGTGCAATAATAAGGAACTAAAAACCACATTTAAAACCATAAAGTGTGGCAAAAGGAACAGAAAACTGTGCTTTCCAGATAATATTTTTTTTCTATACACATTTATAAGGGTTACTTTAATTTCTGTATCTATGTGGTAACATGCTTGTCTACACACTGTTCTGGTTTGACTCTTAAAAGCAGGAAACACTTTATAAGTACCAAAATAAATTAGCCACTTTGCACTTAACCACTCACAGTTCAGCCCACAGTTTACAGAATATTTAGACTCGGTCTAATCACTTGAGAGAAATGTTGCTAATGTTATTGGGTTCAAGAAATGTAATCAAATAACTTCATGGTAAAAATTATTAAACACATATTAGGTCTGTATTGTATTCTAAAACACAGCTCAAGGGAGAATTGATTTACAAGGAGACAGACACAGAGGATTGCCCTGAACTGTGCAACACAAACACTGTCTTGATCGAAACCCCATTAGCATGAAGGAAACCTCTTCAATAACTGTGATGGCTTTTGAAGAAGACTTGTATTGATTCTACACCAAATGTAAGAAAAGTGTTCCTCCTGGAGTGCAAGGAGAAGCAGTTGAAATCTTTCCTTTGTAAAGGGCCTGTTGAAGAAAAACAAATCACCTTTCCTGTTTTATAGAGCAATCTTTGATGGAAGCTTTAGGGCAAATTCAAATTAAATCCTTGAAAACTTTGGGACTGTCAAAGAGCCAAGCAGGTGTGTGCCAGAAAAGCCCATTCCACGAGCAATCCCACAGGAACAATTTTAAGAAACCTGTTAAAAACTGATTCTAAAATATTTAGCTATATAACTGGGTTTTATTTTATTCCAGATTCTATCACCCTCGTGTCCTAGATTAACAGAAATAATAACATTTGTTTGGTAGGGGATATTTACAAAGCATTTGAGCTGCAATTAAACAGCAGCTCTAATCCAAAGAGTTAATTAGTTCAGCACTTATCTCCTCTTTCTCCACGCACACAGATGCAGCACGACAAAAAAAATTCTGCTGTAATTTTACAAGTAGCTTGTTTTATTGAGGCAGATAGAACATATATAAACAACTGTGTGTTTGTGTGGAAATATATAAAGCTTAAGGTTTCTGTTAGTGTTATTACAGCTTTTATAGGTATTTTGCCATTTACAACATCATCACTGAGCCTAAGGGTCCAGATCTTTAAAAATGGTACACAATTGTCAACAATTTTTTTTATTATATAGAAAAATGCTTGATGTCAATTAATGAACAACTAAAATAACTTCGCTAAATATTGGAAGTTGTTTGCATTTTAAGATGAAAGAGTGATTCCATGACCATGATGCAATGGTCAAACAGGACCATCTTTTAGTGGTTAGAAATCACTCTCTTCTAGCTGAATATTTATGATATATCGTTATGGTGAATGCACACTCTAAATGTGTTGAAAAAATACTAGCAGGTGTAAAGCCACATGTTTTCATTCACTGTTTTGGTGCAGTGCTTTGTGGAAAATATCTTCCTTTCCTGGGGATCAGGGGCTGTCTTCAAAAGCTGTAAATACTTGACAAACAATGTGGGAAAACTGCTCTCACATTGATGCCAACCTGGGAGAAGAGTTCCCTGATTAAGATGCAGATCTGATGTGCAGTGAAATCTGGTTCTTGTCACATTTTAAGCTTGTAAGGTTCATGCTGATGCCATTGAAAGATTAATAATGTTTCAACCACAGTGGCATATTTATGTATTTGTTGGAAGTGTCCTGAAAAGTAAGTTTACAAAATCTCATTAAAATATTGCAACGAATGGATTTTCTTGGGTCAGTTGGAACAAGAGTGTGTTCTGCATATGAATATGCAGTTATGTAAGGTTTTAAGCCTTCCTCAGTGGCCAGATGTCTCCTTTTTTCTACCTTTTTTTTAATTCAGGACATCTACTGAGAACATCTCTTTTTACAACAGCAAGAAATGTAGATGAAGAATACGTATCTGTGTTACTTTCAAGAGCTAGGGTAATAGAATTTGCCTTAGAAATTGCCTGCCATGTAGATAATTAATTACATTAGTTACCTACAATCACTCTGATATGTTTGTTGTTCTTGATGTCTGTAATGAGCACATACACTGACAGCTCTGAGAATTTCCACTGAGTAATCCATCACACAATCTGTTTAGTCCAAGGGCTGTGCTACTGGAGTGTCAGTCCTGTTAGGGATGATGAGAATGACTGATATTATGCAAGACTTGACCTCTTGCTGCTCTGTTGCTTAAACCTACAGTAGACAAGAGGGTTTTTATTGTCACCTAAAGGCTTCCCATGAGGTTCAGAAATCGCAGTGAAGTCATTTAGCCATTGGTGAAAATAGAGTCTGCAGAAGTTCCTCTGGAAAAGTCAATGTTTGGGGAAAGGAGACCTCCTTTTCCTTCTCTGAGGGTTTGTGTGACTCTACACACAGAAACACTTGGTCAGAAACTCATGGACTGCCATTTGGTGCTGGTTTGTGTAGACACCCAGGAACAGGACAGTGCTGGTGGCCAGAGCAGCTGGAGGCTCAGCTCCTGCCTCCTCAGGCATCCAGGAGGGACCTCACTCCTCGTGGCCCAAAGGGCTGCTTGGCTACACAAGGAGAGAAAATGAAACATTGCAAAAGTTAGTGAAGGTGGAACCTCTGTCTCATCAGTCACAAAGCCATGAACATCATTCACTTTTGTGTCTTTCCAAAGATTTGTGGCTATCTTACACCTGGAAATGTCTGCTGTCACAAAAGCTTTCTCCAGTTCCTTTCTCACACACAGACCAGACTTGTCATACATCTAGTCCTAATGTGCTCATGCTTTCCATGTTTGGAAAAAACTGTTGTAAATTATTATGCAATTCAGAGCTCATCTGAGCAGCAGTGGTACTTCATCCTCCCACCAGAAGAAAAACTCTTGAATGCCCTATGAATCTCAGCCAGGTGGCTGATGCCTGACAGTTTTTCCTGTGCTTATTGTGCTCTGTAGGTGACAGAGTAGCCAAAGAGATTATCCAAGACAAGCTTAAATGTATGCATGTCTGAAAATGATGTGAAAGTGAGGAGACAGCTGTTCTGAGATGACCTAAGCACAGCACAAACCTCCTACAAGTCTCTTGGCACTGCAAACAATTCTCCTGCAGCCACAACCCACAGCAGCCTCCTGTGAGCATATCGTGAGTTGGTCAAATGTAAGTGCACATCTTCACCTGCTGTGTAAAGCAACGAATCCAACCTAACAAGCACAAAAGATGAAAGAACAGTTAATCATATGAAGGGTGTTTGGGACCTAGCCTAGATGATACTCTGCAGAATGTCAAGTCCTGCTTCAGTCAAGAACCTCAGGCAAAGGCTGAGCAAAGGCTCGGCTCTTCACTGCCATTCACCTGGTTCTCCTCTCTTTCCTGGGAATTAATCTTACCCTTCTGCTGGCATTTCATGAGAAGCTCTCCAAAGAGAAGCACTTAGGAACAGCAGAACTCCCAACCCAGCTCGATAGAGTGCAAGAATAGTGAGAGAAATAATGAGATTTTTCAAAACAACATGTTTGAATTAATTTCACTATAATTTATGTTCTCATGTCTCACAGGTCTTTTTGAAAATTATTTCCACTTTAGGTGAACTTAATCTTTCTTATTTAACTTAATCTAATCTTTCCTAATCTAAGGGTCAATATATCTCATCTAAGGCATATAACCTTTCTGTGATGCAATGAATTGTCCTTTTGAGAAATATAAACTTGAAGTATATACTAAGCTAAAATTTAGTGAAATTAATATTGAAGTGATCTGCCCATGACCATACTTTAACTGAGCAGGGAACAGAAGTTTGAATTTTCTGGATTTTGATTTGTCCCATTGTAAGAATTAGATTCCCCACCTCCAAATTCAGACCATACTCCTCTGACATTTATTCCTCTACAGAAGGATAGAAAGGAAATTTTTAAAGTATAAAGTTATAGGATGTTTCCTCTCCTCACCCTCAAGTTCATTAAATATTCATGCTACTTGATTTCATAATATCAACTTTCTAGATTTCATTCAGATGATCATCTCATTACAGAAGGAACACACTCTAAATCTGGAAACAAACCCCCAAAATAGTTTTGTTTGGCAGGTATCACAATAAGTGTAGGCTGATTTCTTACTTGAAAATATTTCTTCGTTCACATGTGAGTGGATGTACAAGGAATACCTACTGCAGTCCTCAGATCTTCCCTTGGAACACTGGTTCTTTAGTCTTGCATAAAACTACACATCAGGCAAGCTCCTTTTGGTACCTGAAACCCTAGGAGCAATACATCTTGGCTGTATTATGTTACCATTGACCTTTCACAGAGTAAAATCCTTCAGTTATCTATTTTTATGTTGTATAAATCTCCGAATATGTACACACACAAATTTGTGTGTGTGGATGTAACACTGGGCTTCCCACCATGTCATTAATGTTGCTGGCAGTGACAGTAGTTTGCAGGCATCATCCCAAATTACACTACCAATAAGCATCTTTTCTGAGAGATCTTATTCCATGCAGGCTTCCTGTTTGGAATACTTGTTGTTGGACTTCCTTACAATGAGCAGCTCCCACTGCAAATATAGACAAATGCTCAGAACTAAGCACATACATATGCCTAAATGTCAAGGCAGACAATCCAATTAGTAACACACATGTTTTAAAGTCATTTCACTGCAACCCTTGGTTTAGGTTTTCTGATTGGCACAGGGACAGCAGTGCCAGCTGCACAAATAGGCAAGTTTCCCTTGAGATCCTGGTGACTCAGGACTGCAAGTACTTTTGAGCAGGACAGAGAGAACAATTTGAACCAGACCTGCAGCAGGTGAGGCAGACCAGGATCTGAATATGTGCATGAAGGTCTAGAGATGGGGAGAATTTGTGGGCAGCTCATTATTCAGATCCTTCAGTTTTGTGAATCTGAAAGTTAATTATAAAATTTAATTCTTGACTAACAAGGAAGAGTGTATGGTTTAACATATGGTGCCAGATGTTATTACAGAGGGAAAAAAAAAAAGGAACTAATCAGAAACTTTCTGCTATTTCTTCAGAAATGTTATTCTTCTCTTCTGAACATTTAATTAATTTAGACAGTTATATTTATTTATTTTTCTTTTTTCTTATTTAACAAAGCATCCTTTGAAGAGACTCCCTGTCCAAGATAAAGCTGTCAGTTCTCTCTAGAGAAGGAGGAAAATGTTCTGATCTGGATTTATAAACTGCATGGTGCCACTGCTGGAAATTATGAAATGTGGAACAGAAGTGACTTCTTATCCCTTAGTTTCTTGAAATTAGTCAAAAGGAGATATTTGCTCACAGCTAAAACTCCTTTTTCATTCAATTTTTCCAACAAATTTGGCAACAGCA
This sequence comes from Apus apus, assembly GCF_020740795.1. Lineage (NCBI taxonomy): Eukaryota > Metazoa > Chordata > Aves > Apodiformes > Apodidae > Apus > Apus apus. The sequence goes on along the minus strand of NC_067294.1, from coordinate 9,397,065 downwards.
ACTTTTGAATTCAGCAGGCATGAACCAAGAAAATTTTCCCAGAATATAGCTAGGGATTTTTTTCCAATTCTCAGTGAATAATAAGCAATGTGTATAGTAAAGGCCTAGACTTCATTCTGCAATGAGTTTTTTTCTGTTTGTCTAAAGTTTTTATAGCATCTCCTTTGACTATCTTAGTCCTTCCTAAGTAGAGTGTGTTTTTACACTGAGATCCTTAACAAGCTTAGAGGTACCATCACTGCTTCCCTCAACAGACCAGGATATATTTACACTAGAATTGAAGAAAAATCCAGACAAATGCTCCCAGCATGAGGACTTGCTGAATTACAGATAGAAATGTAGTTCTGTGCCTTGGTAGAAGGCACTGACAGAGCATATGGATCATGACCTAGTTAGCCTCCCCTGGTAACAGGGTTTTCTTTTCCTACCTAGAAAAACAAGTTACTTCAGCTGCTTTTCTATTTCTCTAGTGAGCTGAGGGGGACTCTAGGTTTTAACTGGTTGTGCTGCTCAGGATTCAGTCTGCTTGTGGCTCTGACCATTGGCAGATACTGCAGGTTTACATTTGGTCCAGTTGCCCTGAGCAGTTCCACAACCTAAGAGGAGGCAGCAGGGAAAGGGGGGAAACGATGCAGATGAAAGTTGAAGCCAGGCTGGAGAACAAAGGATTAGAAGCAACATTAAGCCTGTTTCTAGGGAGTTTCTTAGAAGACAGCATGGGCACGATGCTAACATTTGGCTCCCAGCTAATGAAGCTAAGTCACCTTCAGAGCTCTTTTTGTTCCAGGGAGATTCTTTCTGGTCCAAAGAAAATTCCTCTGTTTTGGTGGGAGGTTGAGGTCAGGCAGAGGCTGAGATTGTTGCTTTGACAGATTTCCTTGTGGTGATGTTGAATGTGTCTGTTGCCCAGCTAAATACTTTGCCAAGCTCTTCTCAAGACAAGAGTATAAAGGAACTAAACATGTTATTCCATCAACAGCATCCCATTATTTCACGTTTGGATATGCCTCCTCTGGAAATTCCTCTCATTTCAAACCTGTGGCTGTAACAACTATGTAACCCTGCCAGCGAAACTGGGAACTCCTAATCAGAATTTCCTGTAGTCCACCCCACTTTACACAATCCCTCCATCTTAATTCTGTACTTCCTTTCAAAAGTACTACATATAACATGTTTAGAGGTTAAAACTTCCAATTATTTTGGGCAAATTGAAGTCTTAACCTCAGGAGAGATCAAACTAGTGGGTGACATTTACCAGCCAAGAGCTGCTGGGAATCTAGAACAATGCTGCTTGGCCTGCCCACATGTACTTGCACTATTTTGTTTCCAGGGTGCTAAAGAACAGAAACCAGCCTTCAGTATTGTTATTTCACACAGCAGCATTTGCACAAGTGAATTTGACAATGCCATCTTGCAGCTTTTTCCTGTATTGTTTGGATAATTGCATTGTCAAGAATCACTTATCATACATTTAGCACTTAATACCCATTTATTATGAGTTCATGTAACTGCTATTTAAAGAATAATACAAGCTGACTCCTTTCTACACCATTTGATGCCACTTTGATTCTGTAATTACTGGTTTCCTAGGATATTATGCCACAAAACCTGAAGAAATAATTGGTTGTTTCATTCCAGACAGTACGTTTTGGAGTTGCATGGAGTTTAACTGGCAGATTTGTAACAGTGCAAGGGAGACATAAAGGGAATGAACGTAATCATGGAATAAGACTGTACAATCTAACTTGTGTAGCTAGGGGTATTCTGCAGCTAGAGTTAACAAGGTTCAAAGGAAAAGGATTCTTTCTGTAAATGTTGTAAGTTTGATGCCTTTGGGGGATGCTCACTGCAAGAGTATGTCAGTATTACATGTCAGCACAGGGGTGGAACAAGTACCAACTGTGATGTGGAAAACAGGTGACTAAAACCCACAGCTCTTCCCATGCTCAGCTATAATTATTTTTTGTTTGCCAAGTGCACACTGAAATCTTCAGAAAAAAATGCTGGTTTTGTGGGGGATTGGTTTTTTTAAGTACCTAAAAGCAAAATGAAGGAGAATTTTGCAAGTATATTTAAAAAAACACTATTTTAGCTGAACTTTGGTCACTTTTTGTTTTCAAGTGGTGGCAAAATATCAATAAATATTCTTTTTCAGCATCTTTATGCATTTGTTTTATAGCAAATGCTGTTATTTGATTAGAAAATGTTGCTAGTTTTATCTGGCTTTAATTTGTTTATAAGGTTATAATGAATGTTTTTGTCACTTCCCATGGTAAGATCACACAATTGGTGTGTACAGTTTTGCCAGACTTCAACTGAGCTGAAATCTGTCACAGCTTCCAAATTTGCGAAGTGGGTGAGAGATTAGATAAAAGATCATTATTCTGGCCATTTTCTCTTTGAAAAATGTCAGCATGCTTCCCGTGGCAGGAACTGTCACCCCTTGAGTAGCTTTATACACCTGGTTCCTTTAGGAAAGCACTAAAACTAGTTTTTATGTGTTCCCAGGTTTCTGCCTGACTTACACAGCTTGTAGAAGAACTCTCTGGTGGGGTTGTGGGATGAGACCAGCCTGTAGTGAGTCCTGCTCAAGGACCTCAGCTGCATTTTTGTTTAAATATAGTAAGAAGTAACAGTTGTCCTTTATCCAGCACCTGGACACCAGAGTATCATGTAGTTTTGTGCTACTACAGCTGTGCCTTGTACAGGAACTTGCCTTAGTGTGCAGCATGTCCAGTGGGAAATCTAATATTTTTCCACTCAGAATCATTCTTCAAAAGTCTCTGAGGATGATTTAGAATAAGGACTAGTTTAGTTTACTTCTTACAAAACTTATCAGGTCAGCCTCTCTGTGTTACTCCGGTTGGGCACCTATGGTGCAACTTACCTAAGGACAGCATCCAGAACGCCACCAGCTTTGCCTGAGCTCTTCACCTGCAGGTTTCCCCTTGGGCAGCAGAGTCAGTGCAGTCTGGGCTGCAATTTATCTTGCCTTAAAGTAGGGAAGAAAAACTGACTTTTGAAATGTAATCTAAATTTGTCTGTCTTCTCCTCACTGTAACTCTAGAGCCTCGGCTCACTAATTCAGGTATTAAAGTCCATCTTGTGCATATCTAAAGGTGGTTGTGATGAGTGTCCTGCATGAGTGACAATTGCCTGAGTTGGTAGACTCAAGGCACCAGTAAGTCTTAAATTCTAAATGGGTCAAGCTCTTAATAGGAGCTGACATGAAAGGGAGGAAAGGGACTGCTAGATCTGCAGCTCATTTTTTCCCCATGGTAGAAGTAACCAAGTGCTCATTATTTTAACAAGAAGCTGTGTTCCCAAAACATGTAAATAGGGGATAAGCTCCAGATGCTCATAACTGCTGCTCCTTTCCTAACTGGCATGTCCAGAGGTCTTGCAGCACAAGGTGGTATACACATCACTCCATGTATTCATTTATTAACAATGTCTCTGGGTGGCCTAACCAGAGATTGACTCATCATCAAATCCATTTTCTGATGACAGCTAGACAAATCAAAACAAGCCATGTAGATTATAATTCAAGTTTGAGAACATACTATTGAGCTTTATGGTCATCTAATTAAACACAGCAAGGCTACTATCATCTTAATTAAAAGAAACTCAACAAAAAATAAATTACAAAAGCAAATAAAAAAGAGGTTCTGTAACATGAATTGTAGTGCTCTCAGGGCCTGACAGAAATGTTTGCTGTTTCTGAAGCCTACAATACATACAACTCAGCAAGGATCTGTGCAAGACTGAGCCTAGAAAAAGGAAATCAGACTAAACCTTCACCGGCAAACCCAGCTTCATTTTGCTTTATTTTCTGTGCCTCTGCTATGGAGAACAAGGAGAAGGAAATCCTGGCTACACTCTCCCCAGCCCGGGGCATGTGTTCAGGTGCAGTATGAAGGCACACAGCTGTGGGGATTGCAGCCCCAACTGTGGCAGGTGCAGCAGTTACTGTTCACAATTATCAAGTCCTTAACTCAGCTGTTTGGTGCTAGAAACGCTGTCAATTTGGTTATGCAGCCAATAAGATGCTGGGGAGGTGATCCAGCTGCAGTCAGGGCTGGTGTTGCTGGGTTTTAAATGCAGAAGTGTCACCCCTCTTTAACCTCCTCCTTGACCTGCTGCTCCTTAACAGCTCTGAGTTGGCTGCTGCTGTGTTAGCTGGCAACTAACCTGAGAGCCCTCCTGAACAGGGCTTTGCATGGGAAATAAATACCATTATCTGCTGGCAGAAACTTGGAGTGAAAAAAAAATAAAAAGGTAAATTATCTTTGTGGGGTGTGTAAAGTGGGACTGGATTTCTGGAAGTGGTAGAGTAGGTTGAGGACTGGTGGGAGAGTGATTCCTGCAAAGGAAGAGGCACTTACTTAAAATTACTTGTTGGGTGGTAAGCATAAGGGTCTCAGCATGAAAAGCTTGTAAGAGCATTAAAAATACTAACCAGCTCCCAGAATTTGGATTAAATTATTTCAGACCCATTTCAAAGTGACTGGGTTTTGGGTTATTTTGATATAATTAGTAAACTAATACCAATGCAAACCACATTGAAAGCTGTGTCTGCTCTTGAAATGTGTAAAGTGCACCTGCATAGTGCACATGTGATCTGAAATTCAAAAGCACATGCTTGACCCAGCATCAGATGAAAATGCTCTGGAAATAAGCCTCCTATATATAACCCAGCCAAAATATATTTGAAGTCACCCTTTTACAGCCTGCATTCAACAATTTGCTTTTATAAATTGCTGATGGTAAAGTTGTCTTTATTGCTTGTCTGAGGCTTCAGCTCATAATCCTGAATGGCATTATTGTTAGGCTTTCTTTGCATGAACAGTATTTTCCATTTTTCTAAAAGATGTGGCAGATTGTTCATCATTTTACAGCTCAGTTGTGTTTATCCTTTTGACATACATGAGTAAAGAAGGTGCTTCTATGAAACAAATAAGAATTAAAGGAATTGGAGAAATATATGCAGTCTATAATGAAGTTGAGTCACAGCTTACTACAAAAGTCTTAGCTAAGGCTGCAGAATTTTCCAAATTTAGTCTAATAAAAACAATTGCTGCCTTAAATGCAAGAAGAGACCCTGCAGATTAAAAAAGAATTTTCTGGCTAATTCCTTAATCCAAGTACACAAATTATAATAATGATTGTGTAATAATTATTAATGTGGACAGGATGAGAGAATGAGCCCATTAAACTAAAAGGGAAAGAGTGATATGAAAGTGTTAAGTCTACAGATACAGTATTTATTTTTGTTTAATACAGCAATAATGACCAACTTGCACTAGTTTCTTGACTGTTTGGAGGGTGTTTGAATTCCATCCTTTCAGAGTCTGATTTTTCCAACAGCTATTGTGCCTGCTTGAGTGAAACTAGAACTGAATTGGAAACATCTGGAGTTTTATTTCTGTAAATTTAGTTTTATTTCTGTCATGTCTGAGGTTTGGAAGCAGACTGTCCAATTCCTTGTACAAACATGTGGTTCTCTGGGTGCTTGTACACAGCTGTTCTGTAGAGGCCAGGCTGTGTTGGACACAATCACTTCTGCAACTGCAGACTCAGGCAGGCAACAGTCTTCATCTAACCTTGGAAACACAGCTCTTGATCTGCAGCTTTTACAAGAGATGTTCAAGCTAGTCCATGCTGCTCTTAAACTGCCTGAGACCTATGTCAGAAACTGGAATTGAGGAAAAAAAACATTCCTCCAAGTGCCACTGGCACAAATTTTGAGGACCAGGCACTTACAAAAAGCTCCATCTGTGTTTGGGGAAATGTTCCAGAACCACGTCCAGAATTTTAGCTCTGATCTATAACTGGGGTAACCATCCACAGCAGTTCTGTCTTTGTGGGAGTTGTGAATGAATGTGGGTGTACACCAGGTTGCCACCCACCCACCTATATTATGGAAGAAGGCTCCAGCTCTGCACGCTCCCGTTGCCTCCACTCCCCAAACATGCCGTAGCTGCCAGCAGATGCCATGGTTGTAAAGCAACTAAACAGGCACAGTGCATGTTAAAGCCCATATTTAAAATGATCTTGCTATGGGAAATCAGCATTTTCATAGTATCATTTTTTGTTGTTGTTGTTCAAATGCTCCTCTGTTCCCTCCCAGGAGATAAGCCCAGGCCAGTGAGTACAGGAAAAATGCAACATTTGAGCCCAGAACACCATTTGCTTGAGTCTGCCCTGGCAAAGCCTCTGGCTGATTTACAAGGAGGTGGCTGATACAACCAGTTGCCTCATGAATGTCAAGTGTAATTTGTTGGGTTTGTACCTGAGCAAACTGCATGGTCTTTTCCAGCCTGGGAAAAGTTCTCTCCCTCAGTACCCTCATCTTGGAGAGAGCTGGGAGATGGAAAATCTTTCAAAAGAAGTAGATGGCTGATGCTGGATACCTAGCAAATAAGACCATGGTTTCCTACATTCTAGCCTTTTGCACATGTGTGTGGCATCTGCGTCGTAACAAGTAATTAGATAATGCACTGGGCTGGCATTCATACCTTAATTGCAGGTTGTTTCCTGGTTTTCTCCCTTTAAAGAAAAAAAAAAAAGCTTGTTCTTTTCAGCCTTCTTGTCCTTGAGCAAAACAGCCAATTAGTAAACCCTAACCTGTTCACATTGTGGCTCAGTGCTGTTAATTATGAGAAATAAGAAAAGGCCTTGACACGTCCAGGGTAGAGCCTGTGGGCAAAAGGAAAGTTCTCAAAATTGAAGGGCAGACACTATTTAAAGCAGAAAACTGGATGGCTCTGGGGGGTGCAGGCTGAAAGGAGCAGCAGGGCTCTGCAGCTTTCTGAGCACAATAAAACAGGAGGGAAGTGCTCACCCAGAACGCTTAAGGACTGAGGAAAGGGTCTTTGCTCTTTCAACTACCAGTTTTATTCTCAATTTCAAATGCAGAGTCTAAAACAAGCCTACAGCAGTTTGCCCTCATTTTTCTTGATTTAATGGTGAAGAGCTTCTTTTGGCTGAGGGAATATATCTGCCTGGGAAAATCTCTAAAAATGAAAATGTGAGGCTGATGTTGAGAAAAACAGAGGGAAAACAAGCTGTGTATCAGTTTGGAGGCTGGGGAACCCCCTACCCCCTCCTCAGGTGCCCGGTGTGCTGGGACAGGTCAAAGTGAGGAGGGGAGGTCCTTGGGCAGGGCTTTCCCTGGGTTCCCACTGGTGCTGAGGGTCACCAAAAGAGCTCAGCTGATTCCAGATCTCTTTCCAGATTGAAGAACAAGCAAACATGGTACCAAGGAATAGCTGACTGCCTGATTCCAGCGCCTGACACCTTGGTTTTTGGCAGCCTGGTTCATGTACAGCTGAGGTCTTTGGGGTGGTTAATGTGGTGACGTTACCACGTTATTTATAGCTACCTTATGTTGTCACTGCAATGTAAAGGTGCTTATGTGCAACTTGCAGCCAGGAACATGGAGACTTAAGCTCATGAACTTTGAGCCTTAGAGGTGAATAGGCAGGATCTTTAAACTCTTGCAGAGGAAAATACAGTGTCATCTGATTTTGTAACCATGGAAAGGAGAAAACTGTGTAGTTTGTAATAGTATTTAAAGGCTCAGTCATCTCTCTATGGGACTCAGGAGCAACGCACAGAAGTGCCATCCAATCTTACACATACTACATCTATTTCTGAGGCAGCACAGTTGGGAGACATTGTATTTGTAAGGAATTTTAAGCCCCAAGTGTAGAGGGTTCTTGTACCTCTTGTTGCATAGGTAGCACAGCTGAATATCCAAATTGGCATTTTCACACCACAGATGTAATTTTGTCAGGCTGAAAAATAGTTCAGCTTGTCTTCCCCCAGGACCCAACAGGTTTGTAATATGGAGTTTTATTAGACTGTGAAACAAATTTGTATGAGAAGTGGCAGGACTGGCTTAAAATCAGGAGCTTCAGTCTTCTGAACTGATGTCCCTGAGGGGACACTGCAGGAAATGATCTAGTTTTGGGAAGAAATTGGAAAAGTGGCTTGCATTTTTTTAATATCTTCCTTTTGAATTGAGCCAATATAAAAAATAAGGGTCTCTATGATGCTGCTAGGCCTTAAAATGCAATTACAATAATGTTGTTTATCACCAGTGGCAATCTGTCTCAGATCTTGCTTTACCCAGTCTGGGCTGGCTTGTGGGGCAGGCTGGACTTGCAGGGCCACACTTCTTGTGATTGCAGACACTTGCTGGCACTTGGGTTTTCAACAGAATTTAAGAGCTCAACTTGCCAAAATGTTTTGAAAATTTGGCAATAAGGGGAACAAGGTCTCTTTCCACTGCTGTGAAATTCTCAGTACTAGTAAGTGGACCCAGTTCTTGGCAGATTCCAGGAGGACAAAAACCCTCCTGTGTTACAGCCACCTCCAGCCCTCCCTGCTCATATTCCTTTCACAGCTGGGTGTTGGCTGGCACCAGAAAGGGTCTCATCAGCACAACAAACTTTACTTGGACCTTATGAGTCAGGCACCTGTGTGTGGGTGTGATAAAGCTCTCTCCTTGTTGACTTTCCTAGATATCCTCTGGCTTCTCAGCATCACTTTTTGTTTGTGATGAGTCATTTGAGAGCTATTTTGGTTCCCTGGCATTTGCATTTTCTGTAACTCATTCTTTATGTGTTCTGATCTTTTCTGCTCAGCAAGCACGTCCAGTCGGATTCACTCTGCAATGAATAAAGAACAGTTTACAGAAGATCTACACAGAAGCTGGTATTGGCAGTCAGGTTGCATGCCAGGGATTCAGCCCTGTCTAAACAGAAAGTAAGGCAGCCCTCTTAAAGAGCTCAGCCTCACCATGCAGTTGATTGAAGAGCTTTGGTGACTTAGAGACAGCCTTGTACTGCAGTTCCTGTGGATGATCAAGTGAAGGTGTAGGAGCGTCACCTCCTACTCCAGTCCCTTACACCAGATTTGCAGCAATCCTAAATTTGGTTGCACATACATTGCCTCCCATATTGAGGCAAGAATGCTTTCTCAAGCTTGATATTAATATCATTGGCAAACTGGCATTCTGAAACACAAGTGTGTCTCTGGTGTGCATGGGCACGCTGTTAACACAGACGTGTTTTCCAAGGAGTGGCTCAGCTGATGACTTGAGGAAATTAAGTACTTACAAGCTCCTGCCTGACCTGCCTTTTGCAGGAGAATGGGAGGAGCATTGAAAATCCAAAACCCCTAAATTACCTGTGCACTCAGCAACATAGAATCATGGAAAAGTAGAATGGTTTATTTTGGAAAGGACCAGTAAGATCATCTAGTCCAACCTTTAATGTAACTCTACTAACCCAGCTCACTGCTAAACCATGTCCCTATATACCATATCTATATGATTTTAAAACACATTCAGGGATGGTGTTTCAACCACTTCCCTGGGCAGCCTATTTCAGTGGGTTTCCAAGGTATAAGCAGCCACTTGCACAGAGACTGAAAAAACACTTTTCTCTGGGTGGCTGGCAGTCCCAGTTGGGAATTTCAATATTTTTTGCCCTTTATAACTTTCCAGAGGTTTATGATGCAGCAGAGTGAAATTTTATTAGGTCTGACCTATAAATCAGAGACAGAAGAAAAGACAATTTTGGAAGTTCCTATCTCCAAAACAAGAGCTAAAACTGGATTTCAGTTCCAACAATGGAAACATGGATTCAATCAATAAAAAAAGAGCAATTTTTGCATTTGCACAGGCTTGTCTGAAAACAGAGTTTGGCAATAAATAGTGTTTAGTTGTCCATTAAATGAATCTACTGAAGCTCCTGGATTTTCTAGTTTGCTTTGATATTGTTAGAGGTGATTTATTATGGGATTATTATTTTTCTTTTATTTCTCTTCTTTCCTCATCTGTCCTGGGACAGTGTTTGGTGGATCCTGGATATATATAGGAGTAACTACAGAAATGCAAATACTTGGAGAAATGTCAGTGTTGGTAAAGCATAGTCAAGAGAAATCAGTTATTTTTTGTGTCTCTGGGAATATTATTTGTATTTTGTTCTTTGAGGGAAAGGCAGGGCTTTTTGAGTGACACAAACCTAACTGTGTGACATAAACCTAACTTAGGAGAATCATCTTCTCAATTTTCTAGCTATTTTTCCAACCTATTTCATCTCTATTCTTCAGCTACCCAGGCCAGATTTCTTCTTAAACAACACTGATGTCTGAAAAAGTATTGGTTTCATTACTTTTTATAATGGAATTGCACACTGACTTTTGTGCATTTAAAGTTAAGCTATAAATTAGCAGAAAGAATATTTGACATCTACACAGGTGCTTTGATTCTGCTACAGCTTTTGGATCTTTAAAATGCATTTCTGTTTTCATTCCTCCCAATGCTTCACTAATATTATAAATCTCTGGTACAGGCTTGTACTTTAGCTAAATTAGTCTCATTATTTTCAGGAAGTAATTCCATGCTCTGGCTATAGGGTTCATTTTCTTTCAATCCTCTCTTCATGGCTTTTATATCTGCACAAGATCTAGAAATCACAAGAACCACCATTAGTTTGAAGACAGAGTCTAGATTAGCCTGTCCTCTTATTCCAACTGCTTAAACTTCTTTTTTAAGAAGTTAATTTTGGAAATCTATCTTGTTTATAGCCCCAACTGTAAATAAATAATAATATAAAATAGTAATGATATTTAAGTAAATATAATATTAATATAAATATATAAATAAATATAAGTAAATAATAGTATAAATATATAACAACATAAATTTAAACCTGTGATTCTGAAAGATTTCAGCAAGCTTTGGACCAAACCTCCTTCTTCTGAAAACAGAAAACCTGTGAGCACTGCCTTTCACCCAGGACTGGTCAGCAATCTGACTTCTGTCCCTGCCATAGTAGGAAGCACTTTCTTAGAGGGAATGCCTTAAAACAGATCAGTATAGGCACCTAGGAAACATTTATAATCCATCATACTTTCCAAGCCTTTTCCCCTTACTGACCAAGCTACTTCATAGCATTAGATCATGATACAACAGGTCTTCCACAATTGCAGCATATAAACTTATACCCAGGAGTCAGGCATCTCTTGGTCCTTCCCAATGTACAATGGGAATTAATTTATCAGTATTTCATGTACAATTGATTTTGGATCTTATAGCAGAACCAGGGAATTTAGATAAATGCTTTTCAGCATGTTTAATCCACACTCTAAACATGCCCTTTTTTCTTTTTCTTTTCTTTTTTAATATGTACCTTGCTCATTTATTTGTTGATTTAAGGGAGTCTTTTGAGGAGTGAGTTTTCAACATGCAACCAGAGAATGGCTCTTTTTCTCCCTTGTAAGATATTTAGCAGGTTTTAGCTGTGTTTAAAATGCTTCCTTGAAGTGGGTTGTTATGAATAAGAAGAGACACATTTAATGCATATTTAAAGTACTCAATTAAACAAAAGGAAGTGGCTGTATCTTATGCATTTACTCATTGGCCTATGTGATAAAAGACTATTTAAATTGTACATGTCAGTAAAAATGGTGCAAATTCAATTATTTTTTTCCCTCAGACATCCATGGCATGTGTAACATTATGTACACCAGTCTTTCACAGCATATTGACACTTCATCTGAGATGACTAAATGAAGGAGCCTTCAAACCACTGACATGATCAGGATGTCAAGGGCAAGATTGACCAAAGTAGATTGAGTCTGATCTGACATCAGGGAAGAGCAGCAGTAACTACAAAGAAATCCATGTCATCTCACCAGGGTTTTGGCAGCAGACTGTGATTGCCAACAGAAATTTGTCTCAATAGCATTGCAAGTAATTGTATCATGCTCTCTACTGGACTACAATCTGGGTGAGATGACCTCACCTACCATTTCAGCTGAAAGCTTTCTGGGACCTCACATCCACATAACATCACATCACTTTATTTACAAAAACTAAATGCGATGAAACAATTTCCATAATATACGAAGATCCAAGATATCAGGAAGGCCAGAATATTTCAAACCATAATGTCCAAGGAAAAATAACACTCTTCATTTTCTGTAAGAAGAGGGACACAAACAGTTGAATGTAACTAATTATTATTTATTAGTATTCTCAATGGTTTTGCATAGTTATTTTCAAATCATGAGGGCTACGTGGGACTGTCTTTATTCATCTTTGAAAAAAAAAAGATAAGAACTTTCATCCTATGCCTTTGTACAAATCTCAACCTTGGCAGTAAAGACATTATACTTGTTATAAAATAACCCTACTTTTTGAGAAAATAACATTCATGTGTCAATCATGTTATATTCAAAATTAAATCTATTTACGGATTTCCTTCCTCTAATTAAGAATTCTGTTCTGTTGTACTTCTAAATATTTTGGGGAGGTTAAGCTGCTGCAAAAAGTTTGGGTGACATACTTAAATAGAAAATCCTCCCTGCTGCACGGAAAAAGCTAAAAAAATAATTATAGACGAAAATAAGCTTTCCAGCTGTTGAGAACATCAGAGCCTTGATAAATGTAGCAAAAAGGATTTCTTAATTCAACAAGGGATTGAAAGATGACAGTAGAGCCATGTACCCAATGAGGGAGCCCCTCTTACACCCACAAAGTAACAAAAAATAAGTAGCTTATACACCCCTTCATTTGAGAGGAATGAGACCTCTTGAGAACCACCTCATAGCTGTAGGTTTTCCCCTTTAATCTGATAATTATCCATCAGTTCTTCTTAGCTTCTGTGACGAGCCACATAGCTTTGAGAGGAATTTAAGCAACATAATTTACAAAAACCTGGGGGGAGGGGATATTGAAACTAATAATAGAAAGAAGGGAATGTGTGTTTTTCCAGCATTTTGCCATATCATAAACAGCTGAACATTTTCATCCATGCATGAACCATTGAGCTGTGTGTCCTTATCTGGGCAGTTCCTCAGATTTTTTTATTTGAAGTATCTGAGGCAATACTATGTTTTTCAGCAGCAAACAAAGGTCTGACTGTGACTTATTCCTGACTCATGCTTCCTCAGCTGAACAGGGCAATGGGTAGTTCAGGGAGGCAGGCTTGGAAAAGCTGGAAGCAGATAGATGTGAAAGCTTTGCATCTTTCTCCTGTGCTTCCCTCCCTTATAATACAAAACAGTTTCCCATGGAGCCTTGCCTGGCTTTTTTCACCCAGAAGTTGATATCTAATAGAGAAGTCACAGTGGCAATTCTTAGTGAAAGTATTAAGTGAAATCATCTAGATCATATTAGGGGTGTGTGACTCACTAGTGGGATTGAAAGAGATTTTGCAAATGAGGAGAGAAAAACCTGGGAATAGAAAATCATCCTTTGGTAACTGTGCCATTTCAAGATTATTTAATTGTCATTTTATAACGTTAATTAATAATATAAATAAGCATTGATTAATATTTGAAAACGTCTACTTGACATGCAATTAACACAAATTACACAAGCAATTATATGAGGAGTCAAATTATTTAGCAATTTTAAAGCTATTTACCCTCATGCTAGACTTCTCTCTGAACAATTAAGCCAAATCATTGTAGACTGTTTCATTTATGTTAACTTAGTATTTGCTTGCTAATACAATAACAATTAGAGTCAAGGTACCTCCCACCCTAATTAACCAAAACTGATGCCAAAATGACATTTTCTGTGCCTTTATGTTTCAGGGGCCTCAGTGCAGCCTGCCTGGAGCTGTGATGGAGTCACCTGGGCACAGAGTTCTGGAATGAGACTTCATTTACCCCGTGAGTTACTGGCTCTTTGCTTTTATTATGGCACATGTGTTTTCACTGCTTCTTCTGTCTGTTCTGTTATTCTTTCTTTCTCAAGTTTTGATCTTTGTTCAGGCTTTCAGTCCTGGTTTGCACATCCCCTTACTGTGTGCAGAGAGCAGAGCTCTGGTCAGTCAGCTGCTCCTGTGTCCAGGGCTTCACCTCAGCTGAAGGGCCATGAATCAAAATCACAGCAAGTGCAATTAAGTGTGAGGAGATACCTTTGCCAAACCTAGACTGCAGCATCTGTACATCCCCAACCTTTCACTCTGCCTGTATCCAGCATGTATATGATGGGACTGCAGCCTTTATCAGAACTAGGACCTTCTGTGTCTGGAGACACCTTAACCAGCTCTGTGCAAGTCCCACGGTGCCAGACTGTGGTGCAGAGAGCCCTGAGCTGGATCTGGCCCTAGCCCAGTCTCTTCCATTGAACAGACACTTCCATATTGCTGATTTCAAGTTAATAACCCTTGGCAAGCTTTATCTCCCCAGGACCTCGTGCTCAGGTAAGAGCTGCATTGCACCAAGTACCTGCCAGAGACGTGCTCTGATGTCCCTAGGAGTTGGGGGACCTTGTGGTTCCAGTCCAGGGCAGCCTTTGTGTACTTATCCCATCTTTGCTTAAGAAAGGGCAGATGGTCAGGTGCTCTAGTATTTTATAGATAAGGAGTTTTGCTTTAGAATCCTTTAGGAATCTTTGATCTTTAATATTAAATGTTACAAAGGGGAAAAAAAAAAAAAAACAAAAAAACCAAAACAGATAAAATAGAGCTGGTTGACTAGAGGCTTTTTTTCTTTCCACTCTGTGAAACTCTTTTGTTACTCAATGATTCGCACTGAACTTCTAACACATGTAAAGCTTCAGGCAGACATAATTAAAGGCATTATCTCATATCAAAAAAGGTTCAAGTTCCCACTGAAAAATTGAGGCAATTTAGCTGTATGCTTTTTTCAAAACATTTTTAACACAAATCACTGAAGCAACATCAATCCTTGTCTCCATTTAAGAACAGGTGAGACAAACTTCTGTTAGAGATGAGGAAAATATGCTTGAGATTTGCTTCAGAGGGTTTCAAGGTGCTTTGTAGATCTCATGCTCAGTTCTGTGGATTTGGGAAGGCTTTGGCTGGTCTCAAAGATTTCAGAAAAGATGGTCAGGAAAAGTATGTGGATCCTACATAGCACTCTCAATCTGAGACCTTCATAAGAGGAACATGTATTTGATTTTCTGCAGTCTTCAAGGTGGCTGAGAACCACCAAGGTTAGATGATCTTTTCCAGCCTGGCCTTTCCATGACTCCAGAACTCTGCATACTTGTTTTCAGAGAAAGGTGTTTCTGCCACTTTTGTCTGTAGAGTTTTCTTTCAGATGTGCTATTACCTCCTGTTCCCCTGAGTTTTAAATCACCTATAAAAATTATCAGCTTTCACATAAAAAATGTGGAATGGTTTTGCTGCAGAGGAAAACTTTGTCATTTTTTATTTTTATTATGATAAAGGTGTAAAGTCTGTTTCAGTTTCTCTGAGTGTTGTTCTATAAAATTCCCAAGTCCAGACACTGCACCTCTTTATCTGCACATTTATCCATCAAAACTTTTCATTATAAATTTGCCATCGGGTCACTTCCTTCTTCACCTGCCTACTGAATTTAATGGACTAGTCATTACACAAGATAGTCATGGGAATATCTTACTAAATAAATCTTCCTGCTGCTTCCACTGCCTTCATCCTTCTCCCCTTGGATCACATAGTGAAATCAATGAGGGTGCAACATAGTCTGCATGAAGAACTGCACCCTGCTCATCCAGCATCAGCATTTTTAAATAGCACTTAGCTCACATAAAATATTTCTGATCTGCAATCTTTTGTGTACTTCTCCAAGATAAGTTTCACTGCTGCAGTTTTACAGGTGGGAAGGCTGTCTTGGGGATGGGAGAGTCACAAATGAGCTAGGGAGAGACAGCAGAGACAAACGCAAGCCTTTGCTTTTCCAGCCTGTGGCTCAGCTTGTGAAGGACAATCTGCCATAAAGGTGAAGGGCGTGTATCCTACCTGCCACAAAGAGCACACAAAACAGCCCAAGGAAATCTCATGAGGGTCAGCAAGGACATTATTTTGATGTATTACAAATCTGAACCAATTCCTAACCATTTTTAATTTAGCTCAAGAAACTTTTGAGGCAGCCCAGATCCAGTTTTAGCCATCCAAATGCCTCCTTTCCAGGGAGGCTATGTTCATCTTTTGGCCACTTTGTGAGTCAAATGTTATTTGTCTGCCTCTTTGTTTTGCAGTTCAAACATTTTTGCTTATTTATGTTGGAGACCAGAAGCCACATTTGCAGCATTCGCAGGCAGAAATGGCTAAATAAGTCCTTGGACTCCAAAGCTGAGTGAAAGATGTCTCAGCTCTAATTCCATCCCCCCCAGCAGTGAAAAAAATAAGTAACTACTCTAGGCCAAATCCTCTTTGCAAACCTCAGTGTTAGCAGTGTTAAAGCTGGTTTCTCACTGCTCTGGAGACCAATGAGCAGAACTCAGCCATTCCCTACTTTGGCTCAACCCGTGCTGCTCACAGACATGAGGAGCCTTTAGTGGGTAACCAAGGGCACCTTCAAAGCAAAGTCAGGCAAGGCTGTAATTCTGCAGTAAAGTGGCTGGCACCATCTGTAATCCCCATCACCATCCTTGTTCTTGCACTATTTAAAAGCAAAACACTGTAAAATATTGAAAACACCCTAGTAGGTCTTGTTGACTGCATTTGTTTCAGATACAAGCTGAAGCTAAGTAAAGACTTGGATGAACAGCACTAAAATGCAGCTATATTTAGGTCTCAGCATGTTAATGCTTCTATTTGTTGCACAGCCCTAAGGAATACTTCAGATAGCTTTGATGGCATTTTGGTTGCCAAGGAAACGCCTGGTCGTGTGTGTGTGTGCACCAAAAGCCAGAGCAACCTCCAGCTCCACTTGCAGATGTGGAAATTTGTGTCATGTTAAACAAGGCAAAGACAGGCAAAGACAGACAAAGAAGTCTCCTTCCAGGGATGTAGGCAAACACAAAGGGAAGAGCTGTGCTTCTAGCATCTCTCTGAGACTCACTCCTGTCCCTCCAGAGCTGCCCCACCTTCCTGCAGGTGCTTTAGGTTGACTGTGCTCCTTACTGGCAGAAATGGGACAGTGTCTAAATCATAGATCAGCTGAGTATGAACTTTAAACCCATCATGCTTGTTGTCCTGTGGCAACGCAATGAGTGTCCTTCATTCCATTATTGTTACCTTTGATAGGCTTATTCACAGGGAGAGAGTTAAAAAAGAAAACATCAACTGGTCAAGAACGAGATGAGTGAATGATTCTTTTTTCCCCCCTCCCTACAGGGTTTCCTACATTAGAAAGTCACAATTCTGCAAAGTGACAGTCATGGGAAGTGACAGTTATTTGGAAGATTGAAGCATCTGTCTTCCTTGGTCTGTGCCCCCTCGCGCTGGGAGAGAACTGACGTGACATGATCAGAACAGAAGTTTGGACTAAATCTTTCACAGTCTGTTAGGGCAGGCAGAGATGGCTGCTGGAGGATTTTCTTTAGCAGGATACCACCCGGTCAGCTTTGGGAGCAGTGAGGGGGAAGAAGAAGAAAAAAGTATTTGCATTTCTGAAAGCTTTTCCTCACTGTGGTTTCTGAGCAAATGTAGGTCAGCTGTAGGATCCCTTTCCCACAGGGCTAAAAATGAAAGGTTTTCCTGGTGTTGCCTTTCTCTGTCTTGGCTTAGAATCTGTAGGGTTTTTTCTAAAAAGACATCCAGCTGTTTTTAAAACTCATGTCTCATACCCAGGTGAGGGGCTTACAGCTAGCTAGATTTGGGCAAACTGGTGACTGCCCACAACAGTTCAGCTGTCATTCATTTAAGGGACAATCCTGGCTCAAACCAGGGCACTAGCTCATGAATTCTTCCTGTATTCAGGTTTTGCACCTTCAGTTCTGCATCCTTTCTTCACCCTGTATCTCTGGGTCTTTGGGTCAACTTCAGATCACAACACCCAGATTCCCATGGAAATCTGTAATCATGGAGACTTTTGCTGGCTTGAAAAACGTTACTTTTTAGGTTTGTCATGTTTCTTGTTCAGTAGTGCTGTTCCCAGCAAATTCTCACCTATTTCAGTGAGAGCTTTCTGTTAGGGATACAGCATCACTGGACTTACCTCCCAGAAGGAAAGCTTGTTGAACAGCAGCTGATGTTTTGGCTTCCTGAGAACCTACCAGGGAGCATAAAGCCCATATCCCAAATAAAAGCTGGTGATGATGTACAAAAGGAGCACCCATAATGGTATATCCTCTATATGAGCTAAAGCAATCTGTTTCCTTAGTTTGACTTGAGGTCTCAACTTGAAATGCTTCTTTTCACATCCAATAGCCAATTCTGTCTCCCTGTGCATATTAAAAGAATTACAAATATAGGTGGTATTTCTAAGATATAGCAATGGGATAGTTCCCTTTTTCCAGATAAGTAAATTCTGCCCTCCACCTTCACGTGCCAGTTTTGCTATCCACTTTAAATACTGGCTGCCTTCTGAAATTCAATTCTCATAGCTGTGGCTAAGCTGATACTAAAGAAAGATGGAAATGGGTTCAGAATGCCAGGGTGCTGCATGTCTTGGAAACTGTCTTTCTCTTCTGCTGTGTGTCCATCTCCTGTAGAGAGTTTGGGGTTGTCAGTTTAGATCAGTGCTTTACTTTGCAGTGGGATCAAATGCAAACAGACATGGCTTTAAATCACCTTTGAGTTCCCAGAAACCTGGGGCACTTCAAGGGACAGTTTGGTTTATGGCATCTTTTCCAGAGGGTTTAGGTACATCTCAGGCTACTCTACATCATGTCTCATGGTGACACCCACCTCATGACACATCTGTAGTCACAAACACTACAACGTTGCATGTGTTCTGGAAACATGCTTTTGACTACAGGAAAAGTAGGGAAAGAGAATGGATCGCTGTGCTTCAGGGATCTTCAGGACACCATATCTGTCTGACTTAGTTGTTCTTTGCACAAGAAAAGAAAGCAGTCACCTGTTGCTGAGAAACCAAGTGATGCACAAGTGCTTCAGTTTCCACTGGAATCTTTTCAGTGTCCCTGGACACAAGTTTGTGACTGAGGAAGGCATTTAAGGGGCCAGATGCTTTCCTATAGCAAGCTGTGTCAGGACAAACTTGAGATGTCTGCTTTTTTCCTGGTGTAGATATTACAAGTCTCACCATGTTGTACCCCAGCCACCTAAAATAATTGCCACAGGTGCAGGAACACATAGTAAAACACTTACCTGCCTGATTTTATCTTTCATGTTCCGTGCCAGTGCACCCATTTGTCACATCTGTGTTTAAAAGGAGATACAGTTTTGCAATAGAGATACACAGATCAATGCAAAGTTATTTAGGTAATTGGAAATTTGCAAAATAGTTCATTTGCATTTTCCCCAACTGCAATAAAAGTCTGCTTCATTTGCTGACAAAACCTTTGTGCTTCAGTCTTTTAAGGGAGAATAGTTGAACAGGTGTCTGCTGCTGAAGGGAATGATAATCATACTTTCTAGGAGGAGAAGCATTCATTCATTTATATACTGTTCCTTCCTTCGGTTGCCTTAAACTGAAAAAATTAGTACTAAGAAGTGTCAAAAGGCAGAAAATCTTATTATTTAATCATTTTACTTCTGTCCCCAGGGCTTTATAAGAACAATCTGCACAGCTAAAGAAAAACTAAAGAAACAAAAAAAATTAACCTTGAAGTGTCAGAAAGTTTCATAATGTTACCCAAGAAACATCTAACACCAAATTTGCAGTGCAGGAGGGAAAAAAAGCAGGGTACTATGTGATGAAACAGAAGGAACATCCAACATAACACAGGATACCATGTACAAATTGCCACCCATTGCAGCCTCTTCATACTTCACACCTAAAGGCCATACAGAACTGCCCTCTTAAACTCCCTCTTAAACAGCAGCTCTTAAACTCCTTTCCAACCTCTTTTTTCCAGCCATGACCATGTTGAAAGGTGAAACTTCACAGTTCCACTGCAAAGAGCATTGTAGGTTGTCTTCAGTAATAGGATAATAAGAGAACATCAATGAAGTAAGAGGCAGTAAATTTTATTTTATTTTTTTTGGCTTTCAAAGGTCACAGCTAAAGTCACAGAAAGTAAGTTCTCTTGGTATCACAAAGAAAGAGAGAATAATCATTTCTGAATCTTGAGAATACAATCATTCTCTCTGTCTCCATACATGGCTGTATGTGTCTTTGTGTATCTATTACAAATGATACATACAATTTAGCTGGGAATGCCAAATCATATAATTTTCAAGAAGAGCTGGCTGTGATGTGACTATAATCAGCAATCCTGGCCAGTATATGTAGGGATTTTCCTTTACCTGTTCCATGTAATACAGGAAATCATGAAGATTAAATCATTTAGTCTAAGGATTATACAAAGAGCAGATTGTAGATTCCAGACTGAAACTGCCTTTCCTGCTGGATGAAGTGGATTACAGAAGCAGTGGCAAAATGGATACTGTGACACAGACATAAAGCAGTATTTTACATCTGCATGTCTCTATGTGGGACACAGCTAGAAAAAAAATCACTGTAAGGCAGCCCAAAACTGATGCTGGTTTACCTGAAAAACATAGACCACAAACTGCAGCAGCTCAAGACCAGCTCCATGAGCTGTCTGGGGTGAAGGACAAGGGGACTGAGCCCTTCTGGCAGTTCAGGTGTCCCTACTGCAGCTACTTCCTGCTCTCCATTCAGCTTTTAAAGAATCTCAGGTTTCCATACCTTGCCAACAGGTAATAGGAATATCCCTGAAGCATGTGTTACTGTGCTACAGACAGAAAACTGTTTGATCTAGAGAAGGTCCCCACACCATGTTAAAGAAAAACTAGCATTAACTAATCCAATTAAAAAAATAAATAAGAAAATTGGATATTTCTACAGTTATCATATTCTCTATGGTGATAGAAATATATACATACATCCATAAATACCTAACTTGACACTACACTACTCTTTGTATGCTATAATATGGCATGTAGCAATTTTAAATTTAGCACAGTTTATAAAATTAAAACCTGTTAAAATAAACTTTTAAAGAAAATGTGAAGATAGGAGTTTTCAAAATTTTCTGACAAGACATCAAAATGACATTTTAACCTCTAGTTTCTCTCATTGTTAAAACCTATGATTTCAACAAAAAAGAAAAATTCTATGAAGAAAAGGAGTTTTTCTGGGGTTTTTTGGATATTTTCAAATGCACACTTTGAGAATGCTTTTTTTTCAAGCTTCTGTAGTAATATTGCCATTAAAATTTTAAATAGCAGTAATATGACTGAATTCTGCTGTACCTCAGGCTGACATCTTGTTTTTACAGATGTCACAAATATGTAGACTTAATGACAGTGACAATATATTAGAGGCATGAAAGAATCACATTGCAGGGGTCAGAGAAGGTCCAAGGTTTTTGTTTTCATTCAGGACTTTTGGTCAGGCTTTCATAAAATATTTGCAGAACTTTGTTCTGTACATTGTCTATGCCCCAAAGGTAGAAATTTCTAACAAATCAAAGAATATGAAGTGTTTGAACTCAGGATGATGGACATATCTCATTAAAGATCAACAATTTCAACAATTCCTTCTGTGTACTAAGAACTGGGCTGCTTGTCAGACATTAAGATCTGTATGGAAGGATAACCTTTGCTCCCTGGAGGCTGTATCCCCACAGGGAGCATGAGCTTGACATTTTATAATACTGACACTGGGAGACTTTTGAGTAGAAACTTAACTCATCTTCTAGACATTATTTTCTAACATAATAATTATAAAAATAATGAGAGTTCCATAAAACATAATTAGCATTGTGTGTGTAATATTCTACCTTCTTTTTTTTTTTTTTTTGCATGTCACAAATCTAGATGAAATGTATTTGTTTATTAGCATTTTGACATGAATTGTCTCAAGGTCAGGGAGGTTTGACAGCAAATGAGATTTAAACTGCTACCAGGAGCAGCTCAAAGAAGCTAAAATCAAAGAGTTCTCAAGGTCAGCACTAACAAACTCTAGGCAATCCTCGTGAAATTAAGCAAAGTAGAGGAAGAAAATTAAGCTCTTCCTCAGAGGAATGTTTGGAGCCCTTGGCTATCTCCAGGGGAGCCTTTCTGTCTTTTGCATGCACTGGTACCAACTCTGCCTTTCATCAAACTGTGTCTGCCACTTCTGATGTCAAGTTTTTCTCCCATTAATTCTACCAACAGTCACCAAGTTCAGGTACTTGTGGTGGGCTCTGATGTAGATGAAAGTCCACATGGACTTCATGTGATGTTCAGTGGACATGCTAGTGTTGATACAGAAGTTAATAACTTAAGATTTTATCAGTACTATCCTTTGTGAAAAGCTGCAAACACTTTCTTGGTCTCTTGATTAAGTTTACCACTGAGATGTTATGAAATGAGGATAATTTAGAGTTCTACTGTAAAGGTTATTCTCACTTTCCAGTGTAAAGAGAGATTTGGGTTTTTTCCACCTCCTGTGCTTGATGTACCCTGAATGTGCCAATGATCTTCCAGCTCCATTTCCTGTTGTGCTGCTTACCCAGTTACCTAAAGCAAGAGTCTTTGGTTTCACAGCCACCAAATCTTATTTTAAGACCCCTTTGTTACAAGAGTACTACTCTTCCCCTGGGCCTTTGTTGTCCTCTTCCTTAATGGGTGGCAGTGCAGTGTAAGAGAAATGTCTATTGTACCCCACTTTCCCCCTCTGTTGTGAGCTCCCAGCACAACCAGCTTCTTTCAGAGCATTCCTCTGCATGGCACAACAGCAGCACACTGACAGGACATGCTGAATACTCACTGAGTGGCAGGTAATTCAGGTAGAAAACAGCATTTTTGTCCAGCTTGTCCACATAAGTCTTTTCAGTTTCCACTGCAGTGAACCTCTCAAGAGGATAGATACTGTTGTTATCTGTCACGTAGCCAGAAACCGGTTCTGATGACAATGCGCTCACAATATCATTGGTTAAGGGGTGATAGTGGACAAGAAGACATCAAAGGGACTTTTTACAAGGGTATGTAGTGATAGGACAAGGGGTAATAATTTTAAACTGCCAGAGGGGAAATTTAGGTTGGACTTTAGGAAGAAATTCTTCACTATGAAGGTAGTAAGACATTGGCATAAGTTTCCCAGGGAAGCTGTGGATGCTCCATCCCTGGAAGTGTTCAGGGCCAGGTTGGATGGGGCTTGGAGCAACTTGGTTTAGTGAGAGGTGTCCCTGCCCATGGCAGAGGGGTTGGAACTAGGTGATCTTTAACGTCCCTTCCAACCCCAACCATTCTGTGATTCTGTGAAAGCAGGGAGGAAAATACTTCTCAACATATATTTTTAGCATTCATCCCTATAAATTAGGACTTCACCCAGAACATGCAGAGCAAATTGTGGATTTTGAAGCACTGAGATTTCTGAATGACAAGGTTTTTATTTTCTTAGAAGATTGGGAGTGTTGTGCAGCTTATGTACATCTGTGAGGACAGAAGACAACAGGGGTCTGGTCTTGGGTGGCGGTAATTCTCCAGTCTTGTGTGGCTTAAAACTCTTCATTCTCATGAAACATAAATTTTTTTGTGTTAATATTGTTGTGCATTTCAGGGTCAGGCAGTGCCTGTGAGAAAACAATGAAGAGGGTGAGCAAATTCCTACTCCTCTGTGAATGCAATGACTTATGTTTTAAGAGAGGTCGTTTGCTGCCTCTGCTTACTGACACATACATGATGGGTTGTCCCTTTCTGGTTCATTCTTTCTTTATTTTATTGTTTTCTGTTGTCTGAAGAAAAGTGGAGGAAAGTAAGAGTAGGTACCCTATGCTCTGCTCTATGTTGTGCTTTGTGTATGATCAGCAGGATCCACCCAAACAGCTGCAGCATTTCAGAAGAAAGCTCAGTGAATCCATCCTAGAGGAGTGAAAGAACCCAGCAGCAGTAAGTGGTTATTGCCCATCACTACAGAGAGTGAAATGCACTTGACTTCATCAAAGGTTACCTGGGACTGTACTTTATGTGCTGTGCTCTTCAACTTGGTGTTTGCTCTTGACACAGGAATAATGGGTGAGATGTGTTTGCTGGAATTTATAACACATGAAGGAAAACCATCAGTAGACCTGTATAGTGCATAAATCCTCCTTGCTCAGCAAATATTTTTACCTGTTGCCCAATATTAACATTCTCTGTCACTTGCTGCTTATTTTTCATGAGCCAAATTCTCATTAGTATATTTGGTCCTACCCAGCTCCTCCACTGTCCTCTCATCCAGCACTGTGAGGAGCAGCTTCATTAGCAGCTGGAGCCACCTGAACTCTGCTGTTACCCAAGGTTTCGTTTCTAGCAAGAGCAACTTCTGGTTCAGAGGCTGGATCCCTGCCTGGCTTTGCTGGTGTCTGTACTGGCAACAGTGTTGTTGCTCCAGTTATCTCTGTGAGGCTGCAGTGTTACCTGCCTGGCATGACTTAAAGAAGGTGGCACATTAATTACACCTTAAACAAAGCTTTGTCTGGCTCCAGATGTGTTCAGAGAGCACTGGGGAAACTTGGGTAGCAAGATGCAGGCAGAGTGTGAAAAGGCTGTTTATTTGTTTGTTTGTTTTCCTGCCCAGTCTCTGATACTGGCCCCAGCAGGCTGAGATTTTTCTTTGGCAGCGATGCCAGTGCCTGTGGAAGACAAATCTCTGCTAGTACACTCTTGCTGAAATGTCTTCTTCAAGTCTAGTGTTTTCCCCATGAAAAGCCACTCAGATGTCTTGATGTGCCTTGTCTGGATTTCCACGTGAGCAGCTGCACTTGCCTTCTGCTTTTTTCTGAGCAGCAAGATGAATCAGCTGGGACTGAGCACAACCCAGCCAGGCTGCAGCTGGCCCCAAAGCTACTTTATAGCTCATGTATCTGTATCTAACTGTGTAGTTCAGCAGTAAAGCCATCGGCAGGTTTTGAGGGGTCTTCAGTGTCCTGGGAATGTAGATAGGCTGGGAGTGGTGTCTATGTGCCTGCCTTGGAAAGCAGCAAGCTGTTGCAATGAGTTAGCCTTAAGTCTGAATTTATCCATTTCCATCATCTTGCTTCCCATATGGCTCTTTGAAGTTTTATTCAATGGAGGGTGAGATCCTGCCTAACTGGTCTTTTTACTGCACCTGGCAGAGGGCTGAGAGAGAAAGAGAACTTGTAATTTATGTGGCTGAAATAAATTCCTGTTGCTTCCTTTTGAAAGGAAGTAGCTGAAAATAGATGCAGTAAAATAATTTTCTATTCTGCTTCTAACTTAAGAGAAAATTCTGAATGACAAAGATATTACAAAATGTTATTTCCTGGTAGTTTTTATTACTTTCTCCTAGTTTAAAGTGATTGGGGAACACCACAATTGCAAATTGAAATGGGCTATGCAAAGTGAGCTATCAGAGATACAGCAGCTTGACTCCATATGAGCAACTCCTAGCACAATGGTTTAAAGTAAAATAATTCTTTTAACAAAGAGTTCTGGGTGTGTTTGGCATGAACCCTTGCTCAAGGAGCCACACAGCTGTCTGAAGCACCAGGGACACAAAGCTCTCTGTGTTTGTTCTGAGTTGCTTTATGGGAGTTGTAGTTTCTGATACATTAAATATGGGTCGAAACTCCATGGGAGATGCTATAAACCACTCTGCTTGATAGCAGCTTTGCTCTTTTAACTTCTTCTGCATGTCTGACTGTTTCTGTCACAGCTCACAAAAACACATACAAAACCTTGAGTTCCTGTTGCTGCAGAAGAAACCTACTGTCCCCCTTTATCTGCCATCTGAGTCTAATCATTCTCCATCTATGACTTTGCATTGATTTCTGGAGCCACAGCCTGCGTTGTGACACTCTCAGGGTGATGGCTGCTGTTCGGTGAGTATCAAGTATGCTTAGTGTACTGTAGAAACAGAAAAGAAAGTGCAGAGCACTCAGAGGTGCTTACAGGTCTGCTCTGAGATGCAGTTCAGACACAGAAAATACTACAAAGAGCTGCCACCTCCAAGCACAGCACTTGTGTTGCTGTAAGCAGGTCAGCAATCCCACAGAGGTCAAGTACTTTGTTGGATCAGAGCTTCAGAAAGTTTCAGAAATTTGTCTTAAGGAGACACTTGAAAAAACAGAGGGAGATCATTTCAGGAGAGACTGCTTGGAGAGGGAAAATGAAGAGAAGAATGGGAAGGAAACAAGCTGGAATAAGACTGGTACAGCAGCAGCACAGCAAGAGATTTAACTCTTGCTTGGAAACATTCAAAGAGGGGAGAAGAAAACATTCTTAATGTGACAGAGGGAAACATCAGTGTTTTGAGCAAACAACTCTCAACAGACAGAGAATTGCAAAGGGGAGTAAGAAAACCAAGAAAAGCAAAGTTCTTAGCTTTTGCAGGAACAGTGTTGTCACAACCACTGGGGTTCAGTGGAAAAGTAATATATAAGAAAAATTACAACGTCTTCAATCAATTTTTACACCACTGTTACACAGACACAATATAGCATAAATTAGGCATATACTTCTGTTTTGTATTAAAAAAAAAAAAAAAAAAGATTATATGGGAGTGGAATTGCTTGTTTGAAGACCCAGCTGCTCTGTAAAAAAGAATAAAAGAACAGGCTGTGTACATGGGTTTAAAATAAATAGTGCTGCCTTGTGCATCTGCTGCTTTTAGAGCACTGACATGAGCTGAACAGTTGATGCTGCAAGATTCTCTTAACTAGCATAGACAGTTGTTAGTTAAGTGACTGCCCAACTCCCAGCCCCACATTCATACTCTATTGGGAGCATCTCATAATTCTTGCCTGGATTGCAGTTTAAATGGGCATGGTGCAAAACAATAAGCAAAACAACAAGGATTAGGGGGAAATTAAGCTACTGACAGAGAGCAAAGGAACTAATGAAAGGAGAAAAAACAAAATAAAACAAAAACACACCATTGTGGAGGGAAGCTAATACATAGATTTATACCTGCTCAGCATGACCAGGCCATGAGCTGCACAAGGCCTGCCTGCTTTTATTTTTCACAGCTAGTGGAGTTGTCAGAGGACACCTTTCTGCCTGCTCTGAGAGTAATAAAACTGGGTGCTATGCTGTGGAGCAGGTCCCGGACCCAGGCATGCCTCGTGTCTATGACAGATGGAGGTGGTCCTCTCTGTCCTTTCTCATCCCACTAGGAAATTCTTGCAAAACCAGGCAGGTCCTCCCTTCCTGCCTCAGTGAGAGCTGCTTCTCTGGCCCTTCACTCCTGAATGATGGAAGAAGGACCAGCCTTCCCCAAGGCCACAGTAAATGAAATTCTTTGAAGCCTTTTGCATAAAGTTACTGTTTCATCCTTTCTTTCTCTGAGGTAATGATTTTTCTTGGGTCTGCATAACTGGCCTGCAGAGAGCTTACTCATTTTTACTGTCACAGAAAGAACATTTTAGTTATGCTGCAGTGAGACAGGAGAGGCTTTGATTGTCTCTGGGAAGAAAGAAGGTTGTTCTCTTCTGATGCATTAAACAAGGACTTGATCCTCAACTTGTCATAAGAAAACTGACGTTTGGTTTCAGCCTGAAGATTCCAGTATCTCTATTTTAGAGAGGTTTTTCTCAAGCCAATGAGTATCCACTACCAAACTATGGTGAGATTTGTTCTTAACTCAGACATCCAGGGGAGAACAGAATTTCCACCATTTGTCTCAGGTGAGTCAGCTACCAAGTACAGTTGCAGGGTGATTACCAGTACTAAGTATTTACTCATTCACACTCCTCTGCCAGCCTACAGGCTCAAAGACATTAGAAAGACAAGATTAATCTTCCAGTGCCAAATAATAGCACTTAGTTTGCAATCAGTTTTCAAGTCCATACGTACTTAGCCCTTTGGGCATATTGTTACTGCTGTAGTTTCCTTGCAGAGAGGACCACAAATGGATCCTTTCAGGATGGTTGATTCGTTAGAGTGTTGTGTTTCGTTTTTTTTCAAAGTGGGAGCAAAATGAGTAATCCAAGTGCAGATGTCCTGAATTTACTATTTAAGACATAATTGAAGTCATGCTGCTCCTAAAAATCCACCCAGAGATGGCTCTAGAGTAACAGCTTAGAAAATCCGTTTTAAGACTCCCTGACTGACTAAAAGGCCCTGATTCAAACAAAGAGGATCAAAACAAATTTAGAAAGCAGAACCCAAGAAGCCTTTTTTGACAATGAAGCCACCAGGAGTGAAATCACCAGGGAGAGAGTGTTGACAAGTAGGTGTCATTCCCAAAAGAAATGCTTTGGGTACAAAAACCTGGGGAGGATCCTGGCAGTGGAGAATCCCACTTTTTATCCTCACAATGTTGTTTGTTTAATGAAGGGAGGTGCAGGAGGAAAAGCCAAGCTGATTAATCCCCTCCTCCTTGGAATCAGCAGTATTTGCTCCCACTGACTTCAGCTACACCTGGTTTCCACCCTGCAGTAATGAGACATGAGCAATTAAACCTGAAGTTTAGGCTCTTCATTTCAACCCGTATTTAACAGCATCATGCTATTAAATACTCTATTTGCAGGTTCAGAAGATAAACTAAGCCACTTTGAAATGCATCCTTCCACTTTGTTGAGTTCCAAAGGTAAGCCTCCCTGAGTTATACCTTAATTTACAGTTATTGCTATTTCAAAATGCTCATCAATTGGTTTGGTTGCCCCTGTCTGCTGTATCTCCCATCCCTCTGGGCAGCAGCTCTGAAATGCCCCTGTGCCCAAAAACTGGGCTCTCCCTGGGCCAAGCAGTGGGTACTCATAGCATGAAAGTTGCAAAGTGCTGATTCCCATCTCTTCTAACAAAAGGTTGTCAGCTGAGTGAAGAAGTCCTCTGGATGGATTCAGTCTACCTGTAGCCTGTGAAGTGGATAAAATGGAGACTCCGATTAGTCAACATGTCCTGAATGAACAGAACATCACTGGAGGGTGCCATGTAATGCAACCAAGTGCTACAGGTAAGGCAGGAAAAGCTTTAAAAAACTAAGATATTTTCTGTTTCATAGCTGATAATACATCTTGGACTTACAGAGTCTTTAAAACTGAATAGAAATAATGGTCTAGAAGTGGGCAGTGATAAAGTCACACAATAGAAAGCAAGGCAGTAATTCAGAAGAGTCTCAAACATGGGCACCCAGCACCAATTTGGATACACCAGTGTCTTTGGGATGTCTACCCAAGACTGGCAGATATGATCTAAGTTCTTGTAAGATTTCTGAAGAAACAGCAGGAGGCAAGATAAGGTACTTTACAGCATCTAACAGAGCACCCAAGTTGCTTCCCTACTGCTGCAACTAGGAAATGAATTTTGAAGGGGTTAGTTAGTATTATCAGAATGGCCAAATTATATTTTACCATAAAGAAGGCAGCTCTGCAGTTGTCTAAGTACATTCTTTTTCATCACTGGCCAAGAAATAATATTTTCCACTAATGGTATTTCTGTCACCAGTTTGCCAGCTCTAGAGTCTCACCTTGTTTTAGAAAAAAAAAGTACAGATTCACAGACTCCCTGGTGCCAAAGTATTGCAAAGATCTTTTCCTATCACATCACAAATATTTCAGTGAGAAGCAAAGAGAGCATTAGTGGAAGAATCTGAAAGGGGCCCTAGCAACAGAGCCATGAGGTGTAAGGCAGCTAATTCCCAGTGGAAATAATTCGGGCACCTTTCTGTTTCTGATAACACCTAAGTAATACCTGAAATATGCATACCAGCACCCTTGTACTTGTGCATGCATCTCACAGCACTGCTAATTATTTTAGCACCAGTTTTTCTTCTGAGGGAGGAATAGTGGGTGGGAAACTGTAGGCAGAGGAATGTACAGAGGGGAGAAACAAATCTTAAGATTGGAAAGAATATAAAAAGAGAAGGAAGAAGAAAAGAATGAGCTAGTAAAGACAAAAATCTAATACTACAAAATGCAACAAAGGAAAAATAATTACTGTTCTACATCAAGGACATTGCATATGGAGTTACCCCTTTCATTTGGAATCTGTGTCATCTTCCAGTTGAACTAGAAGTAATCCAGAGGTACAGAATGGCTGAAAAGCAGGTCTGGAATGAACTCAAATAGCTGGAGACTACAGTGAAATAAAACAAAATTAGTGGACATTTGTAACACAAGTTGTCCTGGGTTTAGTTTTGGCTTTTAGAAGCAGACTAGTATCCTTGATTAAACCACTGCCAGTTGTGAGATGTTGAGTAGAACTTCCACGGCTTGCTGCTGAGTGTTGGCTTCATGAACACTGGTTGGTAGCTAAAGTAGCAAAATCAAAGAGCCTGGAGTTAGTTCTCTGTTCTTGTTCACCAAGGCTCATGTCCTTTATGATGACCATCTGCAGAGATTAAAGAGCATGCTATAAAAATCCACAGCTAGGAGCAGATATACTCCTTGATAAGCTAAGGAATCCACTCAGGCTGACTGCCAAGTTCCTTGTGTTTCTTATGTCTTTATCACACATTACTCAGACCTAGTAGACTAGAACGAAGGGACTAAATGAGAACTAGTTTAAATCCTGCTGAGACATATCCTGTTGCTCAGTGTTTCCTTTGAAAAAAAGGACTATGTCATGATGCTTTTCAGCAACCATCTGAGGCAGAGCCAAGCCACACCATGCTCCAAGAGAACCTCCCATCCATACCTGAGTCTCAGAAGCTGCATATAGAAATATCTGTAGGAGCTTGCAGTAACTGATCTGAACTTGCCTGGTGACGTTCTTAGTCACTCAGCACTCTGCTAATCCCATCCTAAGTAAGTGGAAGTGCTAAGACATGTCCAGCCTTTCTTGTACCACATAGCACCCTGTTGGTCTGCAGGTATCCCTTGAAAGGCAAAAATAAGTATGCATGTAGTCAGTGATTACAACACTGGAACACTCAGGAAGATGTGGAATATCTTGTCCTGTTGCAGATTGATTTGCTCGTGTTACCAGAAAACAATTTCATTTATCAGGAATTCAGATATACTGGGTTATAACTTTCATTTGGCAACTAGTGAATCAAGGAGATTTATTTCTGGAAAAAAATTACTGTATGATGATTTTCCCCTTCATTTCCTTTATGTGAAACATTGATCAAATGCCAGTATTACAGGAAAATAAATGGTTTTAATGTCAATATTTATTGCTGGGGAGATAATCTCTAGCTCACTAGCTGAGGGGAGGTATCATATAAACTTTCTATGCACAATTGCCTCACATAACAACATGATGTGTGGCTAAAGAAAATAGATGTCAGCTCCTTGCCACTAAGCACAAAATACTACACACACATTTCCAGCTGGGCAAACCTCTATCAATGCATTAAACAGCTTTTTCAACTGCAGTGATGTATCAGGCAATTGAATGATCACAGCAGGCAGCTACAGTATTACCAAGAGCAGCTCCACTTCTTGAATAAGGTAGGAAAGATGTTGGCTTTTCTGGGCTGAGACCGAGCCTTCTCTTTAGTTCCCAGAAGATTTGGGGACCACTGTACTTACTAGATCCAATTAAGAAAGTTAGGCACATTACACCAGGCACTCTGCATCTTGCAGGACTGGATAGTCTAGTCACAGAAGACATTTTATTATGCCTTTTTTAGTTTAAGTATATGAATGTAGCTGGATTTAAAGTGGATGAGCATGTTTGGTCAGTTCAAGGAATTGACTCCCTAAGGGTGAGGACGTTCAGCTGGTGCAGTCAATAGGATCTATAAGGAATTGCCTTACTTGGTTCATGCAAACAATCTTGTAGGACATTTTAAGCAAAGTGAGCAGCTTGTCTTAAAATAAAAGGCATTTAGTCTGAAATATATGACAACAATTACTCTCTTTGTCAAGGTTTTTGTGATTTCCAATAATGCAACACTTGAATACATCAGTCCCTTGGCAGCAGTTTTATGTTCTAATTGGCAATTCAGGGAGTGTGTGCTTGTGTGTGCAGGCTCAGAGCGGACATATATTAGAAAAAAACAAACTTTCCTTGCTATTGTTTACTGTCACTGCCACCCCCGTGGGTGTTTTGAATAAAGCAAGAGGTAATTCTTTGTAGTGCAGCTTTCCCCAGCTCAGCAGCTGAGGGTCAGCTTTTCATACAGAGCTCAAGGATCTGTTCATGGCTTTAACAAATGGGAGTCACTGCTCTATTTTGAATATAGCACATGCAACCATCCATATATGCCACATGCCAATATATGGGAGAGCTAGCAACACTAATTTTGCTGAGCAGATAAGAACAAAAGTAACTTTAACAGAGCAGGAAATAAGAGGGTTTTCTTTCTTCAAACCACTGAAATTATATTAATACATTGAAATGCCTAATGATTCACTGAACTCTGATTTGAAAGGCAGAAAGTCTGAGATTTAAAATACTGTTCTTTCTGAGGAGCAATTACTTGTGATTTAATCAGCTATGCATTTAAAAAAAAAAGTAGAAGCTATTTTACGTAGGAGAGCAAAATGACTCACTAAATGAACCTTCACCATAGGGAAAAAAATCCATATTGCCATCAAAGTAGTGAACGTGATCCCAGGAAATATGCAGTGAGTCTTGACAGTGAAGATCTGAGGGATGGAAAGTCATGTCAGTTCATTCTGCAGCCTTCAGCCAAAAGATTATTTAAGATTTGATTTTAATGTCATAATTGATGGGCATCTTGAAGTTTCTTGTCAATAAGACAAGTGGGGCAGAAACATGCACATCCTTATGCTGGTCCTTGCACTCTGTTTTATCCACTGGTGCATCCATGCACCATCTCCCAGTGCTCTGTACTGGCCATGACCACTCTCACCAGCTTTCCTAGTAGCCACCAACTAAAATAAAACTCAACTAGCAACTAATTAAAGTGACTGGAGAAGAAATCTGATTGAAGTAAATATGTGTTGAAGAGAGGAAGGTAGGAGAATGCATGGAGTATCTGCAGGTTTGTTTGCTTGTTTTTCTTTTAGGCAAAAATTACCTGTAACATCAATATGTGTTTGTAACTGCTTTTTTATCCAAAGATACACAGACTTCATGCATACACATGTACAGTGTATGTTATATAGATAGATACATATCCCCAAAAAATCCCACACTGATTCTTAAGGTGGAACCAAAGTTACATTCTTTTGATGCCTTTCTCTGTGACTGGAAGCCCAGGAAATGCTTCAGCACAAATAGCACATGAATAATCATGGCTGTATTTAAATATGTAGGAGGCATAAATGTCAAGTACTCTAAAGTATACTAGCCAAAACTTATTTTTAAGGTTTTCAGCTCATTTCTCAGAATGACCCAACAACTAAATGATTCAATTATATGATTTTATGGGATGATACAATAACAAGGTTTATGGCTGCTTTAAGCAACTTTTTTTTTTTTTAATTTGCTTTACTGACTAAATTGAAATGTTGTGGCAAAATGATTTTATCTGGAAGAAAATACAATTTTAGGAGCTAACAACCACTAATGTAATCCAATTTTTATATTTACTGTGGTTGGTATTTCAGATAGAAAATCTACCTCTCTTAAAGAAACTAGAGAGACAATTCTACATGCACAGAGTGTTTGCAAGCGTCTGCCCCAGATCCACACACACTTGATTCATCTGTGTGCACAAATAGCATGAGTTTGATAACAAATGATCAGAGCTGGTAATTAGCAAAGGCAGCTCCCTAATTTGCACAGGAATTCAGCAAGGCTGTTGAAGCTGAGAAGGTACCTTGCATGCCATGATCACAGTTGGAATTACTTGTGTCGGTGGGAACCCAGCGTAACTGAGGAAATATTGTAGGTTTCTTAACATTCTAGAAATGAAACAAATTGTAGAAACTTTTCTTCGATTCTCAGAATAAATTAGTTTTCCCTTTCAGAATGCCTAGAAGAAATCTTTCTACAGTATCATACACAATATGAAATGAATCAGCCTGGTAAGTAACAGGAGGTATGTCCTTTAGTTCTCCTACTGTTCTGTTTCTCAGGATGATCACAGCCCTAAAGGAGTTGTGTTTGGGGCATCAGCATTGGTGCTCCTGTGGGACCTTCTGGTAAGTATCAATCAGCCTTTTCATTCAGTAATATTAGCTGGAAAGAAATATCAAGAAAAAGAGGGTGCTTGGATTCCTAACACTTGCAATGAGTAGCTTAAAAATGTGTGTAAAACTTTGTCCCTTGCCCACTGACCCTGTTCACCTTGAAATACTGCTTCAGAAAGGCAGCAGCCTCCTTACCAAGGGGCCAAAGGAAAGAGGTATTTGTGCTGATGTAGGGGTGACATTTGCTGATGACAAAAGCCGACAATTACTTTCCTTACTCACCTGGGGGCCTTATACCATCAGGACTAAACGGCAAGGTGAGAAGTGCTCACTTGCTGATGGATGGGCTGTGTTTTTATCAGGCACTGTTGCCTCCATAGACTCAATGTTTACTTTCCAAAATGCCTTGGAGACTGCAACACTCGGGCTGGGACATGTGTTCTTACTTTAATAGTGACTAAAATGCCACAGAGGAGCAGTTTTCTAAGATTAAATCCACTTCCCAGAAGAAATCTTTCTGCTTCATCTTCAGCCCTTTTGGTATTTGTGTACTAGTGATCAGAATATATTGCCATTTACTGAAAAGAGGGTTGGTTTATTTTCCTCTGATTTCATTGCCCCCTCTGCTTCTAATTCCATTTCTAAGCAACAGATGTGAACATGAACCCCATCATTCATCTCCAAAATTTCACAAAGTTCACACAACATGTCTGTACCAACTCAACCCCTTATAGGGCCAGCCTAAAATTTTGATCCAAAGCCAAATTTATTTGGCTTTCAGGATAATTCAGACTTAAGGGTGTTTTTTTCTTCTTAACCATAGCCAGACCTAAGCTACATTTTACCTGGTGGGCCTATATGTCTCCTCTGTAACTGTTGTAGCTGATACTACCATGCCTGATGCACAACTTGAATTTTCTCTTTTTATTACAGAATAGATCAGTGTATAAGAAGACAAGCTCAACCTGCAGGGCAGTGACTGAGGTTTTAAGGGTGAGGGTGAGTAAGTTTTCTTCTTTTTGATTGCTATGGGTTATTTCTCAGTGCCTTTTGATAAAATTTTGATATAAATTCTAGCCTGAATGTATCATTGTCTGACATTAATGGCATTTTTGTCCATCAAAGTGTTCTCACCCACAACACTCTTGTATCTAGTTTTTCTCTCTTAGATTCTGTCACTTTGCCAAAAAATGCATTAGTACATATTTGTGACATGAAGAGGACCCAGGGGTCCATTCTCTTGTGCTGTCTTATTGGGTTGCTCTTGAATTATGTACTGGAGAGGAGAGACTGACTTTCTGAAAGCACTTAATCTATTAATAATTGTCTCAATTACATGTATGTTGCTGTTAATCTGGAGTATCACTAAGAAGATCAATTTAATGATGATATAAAACATATTTTTTTTATTATTTTCAATCATTAACCTCCTGACATTCTCACAGTTATTTTTTGCTGCAATTCACCTCTCAAAAAATGTGTCTGGTTCTCACTAGCCTACATCAGCCTTTCCCAGGGTGTAGGCTCAACTGCTGAGATATTTACAATAGCTCAGTACCTTTAAAGCAATGGCTGGTAGGAGATGAGGCCACACAGCACAGAAAGATCTTGCAGATAAAAAAAGAATGCATCAGTTCAACTGCCAGGGAGAGACAGGCTCCCTCCCAGCTCTGTGTTGGAGTCCTGCAGAGGCCACACACTGGAGCAATATGAGATTTATTACAAAGGAAAGGCTCTCCTGATCTAAGATGTTGAATGCTCTTCTATTAGAAGTTCAGATTACTTTAGGTAAGGGATGTTGTTCTATCTACATGACAGGTTGTTTTACCACAGCCTCCTCAGTACCAAAAATACTCTAGGTCCTCATCTCTTCACCAGGAGTCATAACAGGTTCTGGGTAGCACTATGGGTAAATGTCAGACTATCTTTCTCCAGTTTATCTTTGCCTGTTTGTTTCCCTGCAAAGTAAAGCTACTACTCATTCAAACAGTCTTTCTTCTTTAACTTTTTTATAGATTAACTCTTTAGTGCTTTCTCACATATTTTAAAAAAATCTGAATCATAAAAAATTTCCATCTGTGTTAACCTGGTAATAACATTTACAGCAGTACATTTATTACCCTAGTTCCCATGTTTTACAGGAAGAAAAGTAACACATAATAATGCAATTGAATTATTTATATAATAACATAATTATTTTCAGACTGTATAAAAACTACTGAAAGAAGCTGTCAGATGACAGCTAAAATCTGCATGTTCACAAGCATTAAGTGAACTATAAATACAAAGGGACTGATACTAGAAGATCTGCTGTGAATTTCCTCTTCTAAGTACTTAGCCCATATGAAGGACTGTGACGAAAGTGCAGAAAGGGAGTTCTTGATGGTTTAGCACTAAACACTGACTCACCTGCCCAGTGCTCTGGATAAATAATCCTTGGTGAACACAAGCCTATTCCAGACATAACCCAGGACAGCAAAAGCTATAAAAGCATGAGGTATTTTGTCCCTTTACAGTGGTGAAAATACCACAATTTCAGTTAATCTCTGCTATTCTCTGCCATTTGCAGCCAAGTCTTCAGAACAAAGCTCAAGGGCTTTGCAGCACCTCCTCATGTATCTTCCTTGGTACTGGTCCCCACTTTGGGATCCTGGTGGTTTTCCTCCCCATTCAGCAGGTCTGTCAGTGTGAGCAGGCTGCAGCTCACAAGGTACAAAAGACTTTGCTGGGTATCCTTGGATCCCAGCTGGCTTAGCAGAAGTGCTCCTTACTTTGTGAGGTTGAACACACTGATGTGTCTCTAACACTTACCTGAACAGTAGGAACAGAGTCACTTTTACAAGGTCTGAAGACATTCAGAAGTGGAGTGAGGGTAGGGCATGCAGGCTGTGGACATCAGTAAGTGTCATTTAGACAAGAATTCAAATATTGAAAAGATACAGCTTTGTCATTTGTCACCTGTGGACAAAATCCATTATGCTCTCAATTAACTAGATCCTACCCATCTTTTCCTAGCCCTGCTAGAGCAGTGCAAGGACAGAACATTTATTTATTCTCTGTGAATGAACAAAGTGTTTACACTGTCCTTTTGCTAGCAGCAAAATGCTTTTTCCACCAGCCAAACTTATCTACCCTATATAATTGCTCAGCCTAATTAACACTCCAATAAAATTGCACACCTGCATTACCTTCCCATCCCTCTGTATCTACTCTTCTGTGCTGCTGCTGCTGCTGTTAAACCATTAAAATGTTTCTGAAGAGCCAGAGTCTTCCTGGAGCCCCCAGCACGCGTGCGTGTCATGCTTCTCTGTAAAGGATGAGGAAGATGCAGGCTGGCTCAGAACACTGGGACACAATCTATTTTTAGAGCTCCCTTTTTTCTGAGAAACTACTTTTCCCACAGGAAATATGTCCTTGGGGGGAAAAGTCATTTCCACCTCGTTTGTTTATCTAAAATATCTTTGCTTTTGGCTTCCTGCAATGGAGCACAGAACTGCTGCATCTAGTTAATTTTGCAGTCTCGCTAAATGACAGTGAGATTTGTTTAGAGGGAAACCAAATTTAGCCCCATTAGATCATGGCAACTGTTACATGAAAAATAGCTTAAAAAAACAACCCTTGCTTTAGTCTTGGAAAAATTTGGTCCCTGAAACCACTAGATTATATACACTAACCAAAGCTCCTACCTCTGGGACACATTAACAGGTGTGGCCACAGGGGAAACCCCCTAGTGTCTGGCACTGCAAAAAGAGGATAACAAACATCCTCCACGAAACAGAAACATCACATCCAAAAACTAAGCAGAAGATCAAAGTGCAAGGGAAACAGAGTTGCTGTTAACATGAATCTACAAAATACTGCTGCAAGGAGACCTCCAGGCTGCTGCTGGAAGCTGTAAGGCTGAAATTCTGGATGTGTTCCTTTGCTTTGCTATTATTCTCTTCAGTATCTTCCCTAGAACAACGGACACGCTGGAATGGTTGCCCTGTTGCAACATGTATTGATATGGACTGAACTGTGCACAAGACAGTGACTGTGAGTGCAGCTGTTTGTGCCTTTGTTTAAGACAACAATCTGAAGCTAGGCTTGCCTTTGGTTATAAGGATGAGCCATCCCAGTAGGGCTGGAGATATGTTCGATGTGATACATGATGCATTTAGTTCCAAGTAGCTCCAGCAAAGTGCCTAAACAACCCAGCTGCTCCTGAGTCCATCTCCATGCAGAGGTGAGATGGGAAAGCATAAGTAGCACCTTGGCACCATCTCTCTACTATAGGGGAGAAAGAAATGAGCCAATTAAAGCAGGAGACAAACATCACCACAAAGAAGACCATGATAACGATGTTCCACAAATTACAATTTTCCGCTTCCCACTCTTTCCTGGGAATGATACAACAACAGTGGATCATTACATGATGGTGTAATAGCTGTTTTATCATAGTCTATTCCTATACTCAGTGGCTGTGTGGAGGCTTAAGTGAGTTCAGGTTCCCTATTTTGGCCAAATATATTCTAACTGAACAGGCATTGCTAGGGATAAAGTATGAGTATTTGAACAGTACTATAGCCCAAGGGTTAGGTTAAAGAAAGGTCAGCCTACAGCTACTTCAAGCTTGAGACACAAAATTCACAATGAGAATACTTTATGTGAGTGCTGGAAGGAAAATTTCACTTGCAGTTTCACCTAAGATATTTTTAGTGGACATGGTATCAATGGTGTTTCCAAACTGAAACATTCTGAGGTTATTTACAGGGTAATAGCTAAAATAGAGTACCTAAAAACAGCTGAGCATGTTTTGACAACAAACAATTTTGCGGGGGACACTTCAGACCCAAAAAACTATTGCTCCAAATCATGGCTTTGCATGTGCCACCACTGCATCACTTTTTTTTTGGTTGCAACATAGGGTAGAATTATCCAAATGCAGAATTATCTTCAGCTGTCTACAGCTCAGCTGCTGGTAACAGTCCAGTTGCAGAGACATGTGTGAGCTAATGATTTACAGTATTTACCTTCAGGGTAGGTTCATGTGAGGTGAGCTTAGCTGTGCACAGTGATCACAGTACAGGCACGTCCTTTGTGCTCCTATCTGCAGAAAACAAGGATAACAATGAACAGTCTGCTTCTCTTCAGTGCATGGAGATCTACCAAGAAGAAACACCATAATTATGTTTTTACAATTTTACAGTATTATTGCTCCACTCTTCTTGTTCCCACAAAAGTGAGCTTTGATATGAGTGGATTCATTATGGCAACAGCCACTGGTATCCTGATTATTAACCTGCTAACTATGCAATTGAAAGCTCTGTCAAATAACAAGAAAGTTGTTGTTAGATTTTCAGTGTAACACTACAAGCAGGTAACATGATGTCTGGAATGGCTTTTTTGTTTGGATTTGATTAGTGGTTTTTTTCAGCTATTTCTTTCTTGTCTGAAGTACAGCTAATTTTTTTTAAGTATAAATGTAGATTTCTGTATTTCCTGGTAGGAATGCAAAATTCAGGCAAAGATTTCATCCTGGTGTCCAATCTATAGCATACAATTATACACACAATCAGAGAAAATCAAACCACCCAGGCAAAGAGGCACTGGATAGTAAGGACTTTGGGAGACCTTTACTGAGTCACAGAACCTTTACCTGGAGATTTGCTTTTCAAATACGTCCAGCTTGAGTTAACAAAATTCTCCAGGGGCCAATGTTAAAGGTTAAAGCTGCTAGTTCTACTCGTGTTAACAAAATTACCTGTATCAGCAGAGGGAATGGGAAATGTGCCATCTAAATAGTTATTTAACCATTAGATGGGTCTCTTCTTGATTACAAAAAGTTCTGATTTCAATAAAATCTCAACTTAGATGCAGAAATCTTTGAGAAAGCATCATGCTCAGTGCAAGCTGCATCCATATACAAAAGCATTCACAAGGAGTCCCCGGCATTCTCTTCCCACTGATGTCTTTTGAACTAGCAGAACCCATATAGTTGTGCCTGCAGTAACATCATGGTTCTGCCAAAGTGGTGAGGGTTGAAGTTTGCTAAAAAGTCAAAAGACTTGCAGCAGGGACTGGTGTCTGAATGATATCACTGGTGTCTCTTTTTTCAGACAAGTTGTAGTAGGGGGATTTTGTTGATTTTATCATGAAACTTCAGCTGCCTGGAGAGAGCCAGGGACAGGACACCAAGATACGTAACAAAAAATGAGTCAAGCAAGAGTCTGTGAAAGGAAATGAAGCAGCTCTGAAACTCATTCCAGCTCCAGCAGCTGCTCCCTTCTGATACCTGTCCATGAAGCCAGGCTATCTGGGCAACAGTGTCAGATGCTCTTCCCTGAGTCATCAAGGTACACAGGTGACATACTGGAAATGAGAAAAAAAATGGAAGATTGAAAATATGTCAGAACATTTTCTTCATTAAACCATTTGACTGTCTTAATAAAAGACCAGAGGAAAAGAGTGAGGCTTGCACTGTATTTCTACAGTGGGCTTCATGGTATTTGGGGCTTTTCTTGCTTGACAAAATCTCCATAAGCCAAAGAGCCATTAGAAAGGTTCAGCAACTGTTAAAAAAAACAACTAACCAACCAAACCTCCTCAGCTTCCTGGATATGAAGAAAAAAATAAATCTGAAGTGTCCAAATGGCTTAGAGACAGGAAGAAAAGTAATATGATACTCCAAAATATTACCTATACTTGTGAAAAATTCATCTGTTCTAAGCTTGTCACATTTGAGAAGTCCAGATATGTGT
The DNA here is from genome assembly GCF_020740795.1 of Apus apus. NCBI lineage: Eukaryota > Metazoa > Chordata > Aves > Apodiformes > Apodidae > Apus > Apus apus. The sequence continues at coordinate 9,356,553 of NC_067294.1, read as the reverse complement.
CTCTTCTCTTTAAAGCATGAGGTTTCACACATTCAGAACTGCTTCCTTCATGGCTTCATAAAGTTTCTGAAGCAGAAAAAATATAATGGTAAAAAAAGCCATTGAAAATTGAAATTTAACAGAAAAAATAGTTTCAGATCAAGCTTTCATTTTTATTTTGACACATCTTCATTTTAAAAATATGTTTCCTTATAAATAGCTGACATTTTTAAATTAAAGCTGATTCAAAAATTGAAAACCAAATTTCCTCATTTAAGAAAATCCTAGAAGATTTAATTTCTATAAAACTTTGAATTGTTTAAGAGTGAAGAAATTTGTCAAAATGGATCCTTTCTTTTGATGAATATAATTACAAATATGGATAAGTCAACATTTTCTGCTGACATACATTTCAGAAAAATATCGAACCAGGTGTGATAGGCATAGAAAGCATTACCAATTGTATCTTACTGAATAGATCTGATTGCATGGAGGTAGCATTTCACTGTCAGCTTCTCCAAAATGAACATCTAGAATTATCTGCACTGATAAACAGCTGAACTGAGACAGTAGATCTCAGCAATAAAAGTGTTCTTGTACAAGCTCTTTAAATAACACGATTTTTCTCCTTTCAGACTCCACACACATGAAAGAAATATAAAAGAAACTGTAACTTCAGCAGTGCAAGATAAATAATATGACCAAAAAAAACCCAAACAAACAAACCTGTCATATGTTTTACAGCTTTTACCTTCTTTTCTTTCCCTCCAATATTGCATTTCCGTAATTCTCTCTGACCCATCATCTTCTACAGTCCTATTTCTTTTGCTGCTGAAACATCTGAGCAGCACAATCATTTCTTGCCTTGCAGCTCTTATGAACTGTCCCACTCTTTGTAAATCACTACTGGATGCTTGTCCTTCGACAAAACTACATCTTACAAGTTTCTTGCCTCTGCTTACAGATCTTTAGATATAGTACTTCACTGTCCACAGTTATTTATGTGCACAGTATGCAAGTAACACAAGATGCAGAGTATTTCTCAAATCAGGTCATTTCCGAGAATGAGAAAGCAAGATCCTCTGTTCTTATGTGGAGCTGGGTTTACAATTGTCTGTGGAACAGTGGGTGCCTGGTGCCCTCAGGCCCCATATGCCCTGATTCTGAGTATTTCATACATTTGGTGAATTCAGTGGTACTTATATCCAGTTTCAGATATTAGCTCACACAATGATCTCTCATTTAATTTCATGCTGGGAAGTCTTTTTCTTACTGAACTGGAGGCATAGAGCATAAACAAACAACCCGTTCAATTATCTAGAGCAATCTTGTGAAACTATCAGACATAAGCAGAAGCAGCTTGATTTCCCTCTGACTTATCCTCCTCTTGAACAGACGAATCTCAGTGATTTCAGTGTACTAGTCTTGATTAGCACTCATTAACTTACCACCTATTGTATTTAGTTTAATGCTCACAGCCATTTCAGAACACAATTGCTGTCAGATAAAAAGGAGGAGAGGGAAGATTCACGCCATCCCTTGGAGACGGGGGTGTCTCCTTGTTCTTTAGGGTGAGCAGAAGAGCTCTCAGATCTCCAGCTTCACAGGCTGTATTGGCAGATTTTCAGTCCTAGACTAAGCCAGAAATTTAGACATCCTGCTCACACATATAAGCCCACATGGTGATGCCTAAATTTAGTTGTCTTCATTTTATGCTGAGTATTAGCAGAACTGAATGCATGCTACAGTCTCTCACCCTGTGCACAGCCAGGGTGAGATGGATCCTCCCTTCACATGAAATACAAGGAGCTCCACAAAGCTTGTCTCTGCTTATCTTCAGCAACTCCCTGAAGTTCTTTTAATGATAACAAAGGCCCATACAGCTGCTCTCTAATGTGAAGGAACTGACTTGATTCAGCACTGCAGTTTGTTGTTCCCCAGTACTGTGCCCCGGGCTGCAACGCAATCACCACTGCTGAACTAAATTTCAAACTAGATTTTAGATCAACAAAAGACAAGGAGTATCATGCAGGAAAACATCAAGCTAAATTTAGTGTGCATTCATTTTACCAACAAATGTGCTGTAAAGCTTTTCTTTCTTCAGTTTCAATGTTGTCAGAAACATGTAAAGTGCAGATAAAAATCAAAATTGGAACCAAAGAAGAGAAAAATTATGCAAAACTTGACGGAGCACAAAGCCTTACCCAGTGGTATTTTGCTTTAGACTCCCAACAGCAATAATCTGCAATGAACAAGATGGTAATTTACAGAGAAGGATGACTACAAAGTACCACAAACCTGATGGAAAGCCAGGCTGAATGAGGAGGAGAACTTGCCAGTGATATCTGTCTGCACCATCAGACTCGGACCAATCTGATCTTTATCTTTCAATACAGTCTGGGTTTATGCCAGGCCCTGTAAGAGGAGACACAAGAAAGTTTTCCAGGTCTGAATCCTGAAAACAGCAGAGTGGATATCCTATTTATAGATATTGCCTCAAAGCCACAGACAGATGCCCATGAGCCTCCATACCCAAGGAAGAGCTTTGGTCATGCAAGGCTGCTGTCACTGGAAGGCTGAGTTATTGCCCAGTTTTTAGAAGCATATCAGACCCTGTAGATAAGGATTTATTGGTTGAACTAGAAATATGTCCTATGTCTTTTCTTCATAGCATGCAGAACAGCTTTGTTTATTTTTTGCCAGTTTTTTACATTTTGACAAGCCTTGGACTAAGAGACTTCTCTAGTTGTACAGAGCAAGAATTTGTAACTGGGATATAGCATCTGAAAAGATGAATGCCTTTTAATTTAAAATGGAGGAACAACTGGGTTCTCCTGGGATTCACAGCTTTGAAGCAAAGGGCACAGTAACCCTCATTTTTAAAAATTATGTCTTAAAGCAACTCCACCATGTCATTTTAAAGGACATAGTGATTTCAAACATTAAGCACAACCCCAAACCATGTTAGCAGCAAATTTTAATAGGGGTCAAATGGTTTCATTTCAAGATTTGCCCTGCATTAATTTATCTTAACTTTCTTACTCAGTACAACTTGTAAAATTTCTGAGGCCATGTAGTTCACTGCCGTGGATATTACTGGATAATCTGATGCAGTTAAAAGAATAATAAAAGCTAATTGCTTCTTAGAAAAGAGGGAGCAAAACGTTGGCTATAATAACATGAAATACTACCAAATGTAAAGGATCTATTTAATTCAAGTGTCTCCATTTTATTATGTTAAAAAAATATCTCCTTTCAAGCCCACCATGGCAAACCTCATCTGTTTCCAGACTCTCAGAGAGATCATCCTTACCCTCAATATTCATTGTAGTGATAATAAACTGAGAAAACACTCTTCCTGGAATCATAGAATCCTAGGGGTTGGAAGGGACCTCGAAAGATCATCTAGTCCAACACCCCCCCTGCTAGAGCAGGGTCACCTAGAGTACATCACATAGGAACGCATCCAGGTGGGTTTTGAATGTCTCCAGCGAAGGAGACTCCACAACCTCCCTGGGCAGCCTGTTCCAGTGCTCTGTCACTCTTACAGTAAAAAAATTTTTTCGGATACTCACCTTGAACCTCCTATGCTCCAATTTAATAGAATCATAGAATCCTAGGGGTTGGAAGGGAATGCCCTGACCATACTGGATAGAGGGAAAGGCTCTGCACACTAAAGGACATACCATGGCACACTAAAGGACAGACCATCAAGTCAATACAGAAGGTCGGACAGGAATTCCCAGCCCATGGGCAGGCAGCCATGGCTCTGTCCAAGGCAGGGCACAGGGCCATCCAACATGTCACAGATGTGAGGCTGGATCAGGGTGTGGAACTCTCTGCCAAAGGTGGCAGGAAAAAATCCTCCCCATTTTGCTAAGAGAATGGTGCTCTGGAAAGTGAACTGCATGCTAGTGTGAGAATAAGAGGGAAAGAGTTTGAAGCAATAAAACACCATACCTGTCCATTGTAGAATGTTTCCTGCTGTGCAGGCCATGACTACATTTAACTCAGGGTTGAAACACTGATGTCTTCTGTTGTGAGACCTTCTCAGGGTTTCCTGTCTCAGCTCTGATCTTAGGAGGTGAGTCCACTTTGGCACATGGGAGTGTTTGCTCCCAGCTTCAGCATTTTCCCTGCCTCTCTCATCTCATGATTATATGTCCTTCATCAGCTGGAAAGTGGGAAGGAAAGAGCAAATGAAACCCAGGCTTCACTTTCTCATTCCTACAATTAACCCTAATGCTATCCTGATATTTGATATATATCCTGATATCATGATGTCCTGATATCCCTATACAGCAGAATCAAATTCCTTGGAGCTGTTTTAATTCCAGGCTATAGAAGTTATTCCACCCTTTGTGGGCACAGTTCCAAATCTCTATTCCTTAGTATTGTGTGAACATTAACTGAGCTGCCTTCTCATCCCATACCCCCATAGACAACCAACTTCCTGTATGAGAAATATCTACTTATTTCATGAGTTAGACAGCTTGCTTTATTAGTGCAGAGATGTGCTGTACAGGATCTTTCTTCCTGCTGGGTCTAATTTCTGAATCCAAGGGTATTATTAAGAAGGAGGAGTAAAAAAGACTCTGTGTGCTTTCATCTACAGACCCAAATGGCACCAGTTCTCATTAGAAAGCAGCAAACATTTTCTGGAGAATTGCTCTTTATGAGTCCCCCCAAATCTTGGATCAAAGGTCTCAGAAATAAATCAATTCTGTGAACATCCATCTATTTGATGGGCAAACTGTGCACTTAAAAAAAAAAAAAAGATTTTAAGCCTTATACTTGTCATCTCAGTATAACACTTCATTCTTTCCTTATCAATTTGAAAGAGCCTTGAATCTGACACAATGCATTTGAATTTCCTTAAACTCTGCATTCAATTGGTGCAGTAGAATGGTAAGTTAATGACATTGCAATTAATGAAAAATACTTTAGAGTTCCATTTCTCCAGAAATTAATTGGTTTCCAATTCTTAACTATATTTAATTAAATGACTATACTTCTGAGCAGCTCTCTCATTTGTTCAAGAAAATTTTCATGTACATGGAGAAATGCATTTAAAACTGTTTTTCTAAGGTAATTTATATTCCTCTCATACCTCATTCATTTTAATATCAGCATTTACTGCTCTATCTCTACCTGAAATATCTCAGTGGAAAGCCAAATACATTCCAATGCAGAAAAGATTAGTTGTGAAAAGACCCTCAAACCATGTCTATAAAAGACCCATGGAGGCACTTTGTACCTGGGACTGGTCCCTAGGAATGGGTGTTAAACTTCATCAGGAGTATTTTGGATCTGCTGCAAGGTCTCAAGTAAATAAAAAGTCCTTTCCACAGAGATCCTGCAGCCTTACCTGGGGCAGCCTGGGCTGTGCAAGAAACTCCCCAAATTGGCTGGACCTGCTGCTTCCCAGCTCTAAGATTGCAGAGAAAACAACTTAAGGTCTCACACCCCTGGCAATGCTTCCAGCTGCCCACTGAGCTGGGCACAGCAATTGGGATATCTGCCAGCTCCGTATCCCAAGAAAAGCAAAGACTGAGAAGAAGAATTCTCTTTCTTTCCAGTTTAAACACACAGGGCCTAGAACACAGAAAAACTAATAATATCCCTTCTGTCTACTCACAATTTATTTTTCAAATAAAAAGCCTTATTTTTAAAAAAATATTTTAGAGCTCTTTTTCTAGGAGAAATTTTCCACTTAAAGAGCTAAAAAAACCCCAACAAACCAGCAATATGAAAGAGCAAGTTCCAGCAAAGTTCCCACCCAGTTCTTTTAAATGTATCTCTTAAAATAGTTGAGCACCCATCAGACCATTTTAAGATGTAAGCTGACTATACTAAAACTACAGTAAAAGATGCAGGATCCAAACACTGTCATAATCAGTTCAACACTGTAGAAATACCTCTGAGCCTAAGCAGAGCTAAGCTCATAAAGACATCTAGCTGAAGATAAAAACATTTACATTTGAAGGCCACATTTTAAAAGCTCTTCAATCAGTTTATAGAGATGGGTTTTTGACTCTTCTCTTGAAATTTTGGAGAATCATGGTACTTAGATCACACATTATGACAGAAAATAGTCTGGGGTTGTTAATAGTGGATTGTGATACATAAGGTTCATGTTGATTGTCTCATTCAATCAATGCATTCACTTTGCTCATTTGTGTTTCTTCACAGTTCTGCCTCAGGAAGGCATTCTCAAGAGAAATTAAATGTGAAAAGTTTGTAGTCTAAGATCTGATTATCCTGAAGAAAGATTAGCAAAGCTGGCACTTGGAAGTGTTAAGAACATTATCATTACTACCATGGGATTAGTATCTTTCAGCTAAAGAAATCCTCACACCGAAACAAAAAGTGAAGGCTATCAAAAAACCTCACAAGAAACAAAATAGAGCTCAGTGACTGACAGCTAACTGACTTTTTGTTGTAAAGTGTTGTTGCAAATAAAAGAGCACTGAAACAGATCAAATTGTTGTGGCTGGCTATTATTTTGTCAAGAAGATAGAAAATTTTGAGAAAATAATGTATATGGACTGTGCTACCTTTATAATTTGCTGAAATTCCATTACTGAAACTTGACAGCCGGAAAAGCCAGACACTAAAGGATCCTGTGTATTGGGTACTAACTTAGTACAAGAGACTTTGCTGTACAGGGCTTCCCAACATTGCAGAATTAATTTTTTTTACCAGCTCTAATGCTCCACAAATTATCTCTAATATGACATAGAAAACCAACGTACTTATCCATGTGTATGAAACTGCAAAAAAGGAGGCACAGCTCCACTGAAAACCAAGAAACACCAGAACCCACAAGTCACAGGAGCTCAAGGAACACCACCAGGAGCTTGTACAGTGAGACCCTTGGGGACTGTAACACCAAGCTTCCTGAGGCAAAGGGATCATCATCATCAAGACGGTGTTCATATGGTGACCCCCTCTGCATGGCAACACCTTCACACATAAACCCCTGCAGAAACTGCCCGCAGTCAAGATCTAAACCCACAGGTCAGCAGCTCTTAAGGCCTCATTTTCTTCCTCTTAAAAGTAATGTCCCTGATTTTAAACATCCATGGAGGCTGGAGTTCCTGCAAATGCCCTGCAGGATTTTCCTCATCATGATCCAGCTGAGAAGGCAGCACCCGTTCACTGGGTGCGTTTCAAAACCTCAGCCTAGTTCTGTAATGGGATCCAATACCATTGGATCCAACCAAAATGTTATAACGAGTTGCATGGGGAATGTATGTACTTCAGGATAAATAAAAAGAGCAACACATATAGAAGCACATTTCAGAAAGATTTTGTTTCTTCTGTGTTGTAAGGAAAATAAACATTTAAGGATGCTCAAGTACAGAGACCTCTATTTCTCACGTCGTCACTGCCTCTCATCCTGTTTATGAGGGAAAGCTGTTGGATAAAAGTATAATCAGTTATATTTGTAACTGTATCTGTCTAAACAATAATCTGATTATTATGACACATAATGTGAAAAGAATCTCATCTCTGTGCAAAAACAGAGCAGTGATTTTGGAGATTACTCCTGAAATTCCAGCACCACATCCGCCCCACGCCTGCCTGACATTTGTGCTAAAAGTGGAGAGGGAAGGGAGAGGGTTGTCTGGCATTGTAGGATCAGAAAGCAAAGTGTGTGTCCTGTCTGAAATCAAATTCTACATCTGTAGGCAAAACTGCTTCAATTCTAAATACTAATTCACAAACAGAAAATGCAGAGCTCTTACAAAATTATCCAGTAATTTCAAATAGTAACTACATTTGGGAACAAACCATTTTTTTAATTATTTTTTTTTTTCATGAAAGGAAGCAAATAGAAGTCATTGAAGAAAGTTACCTGCTAGTAATTATTCAGTGAGCTGGACTGTTGTAGGGATGTGTTTAGTACCTGGTTTCCAGAGAAAACAGCTCTGCACAGTTCATGGTATTGCAGAGCACTCAGCCCTGCTTTAGTCAAACAGGAAGAAATCCTGCACTCTATCCCAGCAACATTTTAAAGAGGAGAAAGACTTCCTTTAATTTTGAATGCTCAGTTATGATTCTGGTTGATATCTACTTCAATTGCAGCAACAGAATTTCCCCTCAACCTTTGTCTTTTTAGGTAGAGGGGAACTGAATTGTGCAAAATGGTTCTGTACGCACAGTGGGGGCCACACATTTCACACGACAAGCCACAAACAGCTCAGCATTGTGCCCATCCCAAGAGCTATTAGCCAGGGATCCAGATAGCCTTTTATGAGAATCCACCTAAAAAATAGATGTCTCAAGGGTGCTTTAAAATAACCTTTTGTACTTCTGCTCTTATTTCTCTGAACAGTAAAAAAATTACTTGACTTTGATTCTGACTCTTCCATGCAAATTACAGGACACTTAGGACACACTACAAATATTGTTACTTAAAATGTTGCATAAATTAGACTCAGATTTTTCTAAACATCTAGATAAATGTTATCTTCAGAATAAAAAATACCCAGGCAAAAGCCACTGACCTCTCAAAGTAAAACATATTGTTAAAAATATTGCAATGTCCTTGCTAGCAAAGCAAGTGACCCAAGGCAAGTTTTTTTCCAAAGCCTGTATACTTGGAGATCTTTGCTTACCAGGGCAGAAAGATAACCAGTGGTGGCTTTGAGCTACTGCTGACTGATTGAATCACAATGATCTGTACTATAAATGGAGTGGAATACTACAAACCAGAGTGCAAAGGCAGAACAAAAACAGTCTTCAGTCCCCTCCGTGTTACTCCATTCTTCTACAGGAGGAAACAAACCCATTTTCAATGAGGTTCCTTAGCTTTCTACGTGGTCGTGATGAAGAGGCATTATTAAGGACATGTCCTGACAAGGTCCAGTCCATTAACCTCTTGCAGATGCTTATGCAGTGTGGGAAAAGATCCTCAAATATTGGGAAACTGAGACAGCAGGATCATGGTAATTGCATTTGCTGTGTTTGCAGCAAGCTGGAGGGTTTCCAAGATTTATACAATCCTTGAGGGTTTCTTACTTCTGTACAGCTGGCCCTCTGGGCTAAAGAAATGCAAGATCTACCCATACCAGTAGAGCACAAATTTTGTAAGACATAGGGACCTTGCTGTGCCAGGTGCTGTACAGACAGGGAACAAAAAGAAATCCCTGACCCAATCTGTCACATACAGTAGCTGATAGAAATCATGCCCGTGGCTCTTACCCTGATCTAGATAGGATCTGTCATGAAGTAAGTTTTGATAAGTAAAGAGAACTTATTAAAATAATATAGTGGTGTGGGATAAAGACTTCACTTCCCATTACAGATCTGCCTGCATGGAAACCTTGAAGCCTGTGCCCCTTTGAAAGGGACTTTACTGATCTATTTTTATACATATTTCAGTATATATTTATATATATGTCAGTATATACTTATATATAAATATTTATATTCAGTCAAGGTTATGTGATTTATAGACATTATTTTAATTCAATACTCGTTTCTATTTCTGGAGTTGGTTTTCCCCATTTGCCTGACTTTTCGTTACTAAGTTATTTCCTGACTGTCCTTTAGTATGGGGGGAAAGAAAAAAAAAGTAATGAACTTGTTTTTAGCATGTTACAAAAATACTATTTCCATTTAATCATCCAGCTATAACTCCCTGGTCATGCTCTCTGACAGTCTTTATATATGTCTTCAGATCCCTCCCTGGACCTCCAGCTGCTTTAAAAACTGCCTTTTGAACTCCAGAAAGTCAAGATCAGCTTGATTTTTGCTTTTCCCTAAACTAACTTCTTGATACTTTCAGCATGGTGCTTCTACAGGACAAGACCTAAAAATCAAAGCAGATTCTAATTCTTACTGGGATGCTACTAGAGGAGATTAACAGATTCCTCTATGTTATTCTGACCCCTCTCCATTGGGTGGTACCTGCCCATATGGGCACACACAGTTTAGATTAATTAATCTTCTTTGATAGAGGTTGTCTAAACAGTAGGCTTTGGGGCTTAGCCACAAAATGAGGAATAATTATGTATTTCACCTTGTCCCAGTAAACACTCTACCAAAAATTTTAAATATAATTCTTGCCCCACAAGAAGACACATCTCCCTGTACCTCCACACACAAATTGAGTGACCTTCACAGAGGAACTATAAGAATTTATTGCTCATTGTCAGATGCTTTAAAACTGCATGAAAATGTTTTTGTTCACATAAAGTCATTATTGTTTGCTACCACTGCATTATATAGTCAGCTTATTCACATCAGAGTTACCAAAATGTTGGGGTTGAGGGATTTTTTTGTGTGTGTAAAAGCACCTGGTATACAAGAAAGAAAATCCATGTTTCATTTATGGATCTGCTAGTATATAGATAATCAGGAAGTACAGTGCTCACTAAAATTAAATTATACAACTTGACTAAACTATATACCATCATTTGAAACAAATTAATTCATTCTCTGCCTGTCTTTGATATTAATATGTTCAATCACAATTTCTGTGTATAAACCTTTCTCATGTTTTATACATTCTGCAAATTCTTATTGTTTTTTAACATAGGCACCCATTGTGCAAAGGATTTCTGTGCTTCCTAATTCTTCTGGAATAATTACATTGTCTGCTAGAGAAATAAAGTGACAGTTTTGAATTTAAAGCTAGTGGAGTGTCTCAAATAATCTCTGTGTTATGCTCTGAACATACATATACACACACAGACCTGCTGGCAACTTTTGTCATACCAAGCCAAAATGACAGACCTGGTGCATAACACAGTGGATGGGACAGGCAAGGATGGTGGAGAGACTTTGGCAGTTGTCATCAAGGCAGTTCTCACTAGGACACAGCTTTTGTTATGTTAATGACACACACATGAGAATCCCAACTCAGCCAAGACCAAAGAAGGACCTGGTATTAGGGAAAATTAAGAGGAATAACTGGACAAAGAGCTGAATCATTATAAGAATCTATTTTTCTCATTCAGATGGTGCCTCCTGGAGCAGGTTACATGAAGTGAGAGCTCAGCCTTGTCTCTGACAGCTCATTACAAGCCTTACTCAAGGAAAAAAACACTATCTGAGCCAGGGGGTTGTGGTCATACCCCTACTTCTGTCAGTCATGTATCAGGTCATGAAATACATTGTGTGGTCCAGTTTGGAACCTGTGATACAGTGATTATACAAAATTTTAAAACTGGAGGTGAAAAAAATCAATAAAGAAGGCAAGAATGTTCAGATATTGCTATGAAGAAACAACAGAATATTGTAAAAAATAAGATATAGATGCAATCAGAAGGATTACTCTACTTACAAGTGAGGAAAAAAGTGGGAGATTTTTTTTTCCTACTACTTATGGTGGGCATAAATGTTTTGTATAGTTTCACAAACATCTTTTCTCCATCTTTATTTTATGATCTGGATTTGATTTTGACAGATGTTTAGATAAACATTTTAGTAATTCTAATTCATCAGTTTGCTTTCCTTCTTCTGTTTATGGAACAGAGTTCAGCTTGATTCCCACAGTAAACTAAAGAAGGAATTTAGACTGATTTATTTGGCTCTCCCAATGGCAGAAATAAAATCAGCACTCCTCAGGGCTACACATTCAAGTATAACACATACAAAATGATCCAATCCACTAAAAATCTGATATAACAGCTTTGATTCATGATTCACTACAGTTTGTGCTATGACTATTTATTTTAGTGAAAGATAAATTTATTGTAATGTCCTGTACCTTTTCACTAAGGCTTTGGAGAGGCTGATACCATTGTTCAGACTGTATTAAGGTACAATATCCACTAGCATTGCATCTTTCAATAGTTAATACAGATATTGGAGGACTGGCTGTATTCTGGAATTGGCAATATGCACAAAATACATTCACAGCTAGGTGAAATGCACATGGAGTTGTTTGGAGTGTTGGGATCAGAACATCCCTTCAGTTTGCTTTTTTTCCATGTTTGTGACCATGTGAATGCAAGAGAATAATCTGGAGTATAAGGCACCAACCATAGGAGACCCCTTTGGGTTTTAAACACCAAAACTACTGTCTGGCCTTCAGGGATTAGGTACCAGTGCCTCCCACCTGCCTGGTCAGCACAATCAGCTTGGCTGATTTTCAGAGCTGGAGGGTAAATCCCTCTCAAATGAGGCACTTAGTTTTCATTCCAGGATTTTTAAAAGGGGGGGCACATCAGGAAAAACAACAGGTAATCACCTTCTGAATATTTATCATCTCGGTACCTACTGTGCTTTTTCTGTGGACTCCAAAGGCTGCTTCATTGGCTCTTAACTACACACAAAACCCACCATATGGAGAGGGCAGTAGCATTATGTAAGACAGACAAAGGTCTTTAGAAAGACCTGATATTAAGCTCCAAAACCATAGTTGTTATGAATAATATCATGCAGATTTTGTATTTATTGTTTCAGTCGTGTCCACACAATATTTGCACACATGCTGTTCCCACAGTTTAGCAGTAAGAAGGGAATTTTGCTTAGCTGCTTGCAGAACAAACACACACACACACAAAAAAAAAAGCTGCATTTTTCTCCTTTGACTATCAGTAGCAAAAGCAGCAATACAGTAGTCAGAGCTTTAGCTGGTAGTTTGAGTGATCAGTTTTATGAGTAAAGCAAAAGACAGACAACAAAAACGTTAAGAAGGCCAAGAAAGCTCCTACTAAAGGGCCACTTTGTGGAGGAGAATCACAAGTCAGCACATTGGGCTCTTGCTTGATGAATTCACTATTGATCCCTGGGCTTCAGTGCTACTCTTGGCTTACAGTCTAAGACCTGTCTCAGGATTTTTATTTTCTTACATGTTTACATGTATGTACAATGCTAAAAAGGATCCCACTGTGATAGCTAAAATCAGGTTGGCACAGTTAGACTAGGTGTCCACTTGGCCTTCCAGATGTTACTAACTCCTTTTTGCAGCCAAAGATATTCACCCAACAAACTAAACCATATACTGTTTTCTGCTTTTCTACTCCTCAAGTCATCACTTGATTTTAAGAACCTTCCAACAGACCCTCAGCCACAGAGACAGCTTCACCTCCCCAGCCACAGGCTTTAGCTCAGTGCTCTGGGTCTCCTGGTAATATTTCAGCTGCCAGCACAGAACTGAACCAAATGAGGCCATTAAACACTTAGAAAGGATTTGGAGAAAACCACAAGTGAGAATGAGTTGTGTCTCCCCATGCTTCACCTTCTCATTCACTGCCAGCTTGTATCACCTCTTCTGGAAAACTGGAACAGCTGAAGGCGACACATCCCTGCTGTGTCACATTCCTGCTTTTGTATTAAAAAGCCAGTGCTGCAGTTGAAGCAAAAGAGTAACCTTGTTGGTAGATGTCAATGGGAATTGCTCTTGGCTCCATTGCAGCAAGATTTCATGTGGGTAACTTTAAACAAGTGCATCATTCACTTGATTTCAGTGGGACTCCTAAAGCTCGAGTACCTTGTTGAATCAGTCTTTATGCATCAGTGGCTACAGACTCAAGTGCTGATATTCAAATATCATCTGTGGTGAGTTCTGCCTTCCAGATGTCAGGACCTCTCCCACTGGCAAATGCATCACACCCTTTCCTGAGTTGTTAGTCTTACCACACTCCTAAACCCCCTCTAGAAATTTCTTCAGGCTTCAACAAAAAACCCATCCTGCAGGATAACTTACATCTTGTATTTACAGGGAATGAAATCTAGAATAGTCACTTAAGGGGCAGCACAGAGTCCCCACTCTGATTTTGTCTAGTTGGTGAGAGACAGAAATGCTCTGGGTTTGAGGGTCAGACTTCAAATGTGTAAAGATTGGGCTGAGCTTTGCTCCCAAGTGTGAAGTTGAGTCTAGTAAGACATCTCCTGAAACATCCTCTTGTTGTAAACTCCAGGTTTAGCTTCAATCCCACTCCATGAAAAAGGAAAAGTGCATGTTTGCCTTTTTGCACTATTCATCCTTACCTGTATGAGCAAAGGTGGCAGCAGCAGAGGATCAAAGGTTGATTTTTAAACCAATTGTTAGTTCTCCATTACATAGCAAAGTCAGGACATGCAAATGAAAGCTATTTGTAAGGAATCTACAGGAGAGATTCAAAACACAGTGGTAGTGTTTAAAAATACATTTTTGATATGTTAATACTTTATTAGGAATGTAAATTTATATTAGTCTGTGCAAAACTTTTTTCAGGTTATGCAAATTCATTTTAAGATATGTCAGTTTAGTTCCTGGCATAGATCAGTAGCATATCTTAACCAAATCTAATTATAAAATCAATAATTTAAAAACTTCATTATTACATGTAAAGCTAGATTTTACAACTCAAAGGTAAGGATTATATCACTGAAACTCTGCTAGGTCCAGATTTGTAAAACAAGCACATTTAGCAGTGATAGAATATATTTGACACTAAGCTGTTCCGTCTCAGACTGAAAGTGATTATTCTGAATATTTCACTTCTACTGTCTTGTCTCTGCTGGATACTTTTGAAACTATTAAAAACATGTACCAAGGTTTAATAAAGTTCTTCATCCCCTTTTTCTGCACCCTCCTCCTCAGTAAGACCTGGCTATAAAACACAGATTTTGATTGTACGCTAAACAGGCTGTGTGGTAACAACAGCTTAAAACTCAGGGGGGAGAACATTCTCAGATCAAGGTTCACCTCGCTAACCTAGCAGAATGTTTCTAAAAGTGTCAGTCACAGCTGCAGAACCAAAATGTTATAGGTTTTTGCTGCACTGAACCTTTACATTTCTACATCTAGGAGTTAGCCCAATTAACAGAGTCTAGTAGCTCTTCTGGACCCATTGAATCTCAGGCCAACTTTAATTTTGTTCTCTTCAGCACTGGGAATGTTAACATGCTGATCAAATATTCCCCCTTCCTCTCTTCCCCTGCAAAGTGAAAGTCTTAAAAGTTAGGGACTTTGGGGTTCTTCCTATTTCTCATTTCATTTTCAGTGTGATGAGGTCTCAAGTCATATCTTCCATTTTTTCTCTTTACTAGAATGACCACTTCCTTACCCCCTAAAAAGCAGAGAGGTGGCTACTACTAGAAACTTGCACTGAAGTTTTGAGAATCATACTAATAAAGAAAGATGAAAGATATGCTAATGACCTACCAAGTCACTTCAGGAAAGACACAGTCACGTTTTGTGACAGAAATAACTCACAGTACCAAAAATCCCAAATACCATGAATTTTGGGAAAGTTCATCATCGATCTTAAAGTTTTTCCCTGGAGCCAGTCCTCTACTTTTCCAATCTAAGTTCTAAAAAACATCTGAGATGAGATACAAACATAAGAAAAAACATGTTGTTCCAGTCTGACATTCAGATCACTCCTCAGATTACACTGATGGAAGCAAAAATCAGGGACTAAAGGGTCACATTCATTTGCTATTCCAAATATACAAGGGTATATAGGGCTTCTTCTCAAGATCTTTGCACCTCTTGGGACAGCAAAATTGTAGCTGATGTTGTACAAGATTATGTACATAGAAAAAAATTATGACTTTCAGTTTATGATAGAAAGATCTAAACAAATATGTTTCCTCAGACCTTAGTGTGTTGTTAATTAAAACCAGAATAAATGCCCAAAAACGCACAGGAATTAAACCTACTTTTTAACCTTCAGAAAGTTTTATCTTTGTTTTGATTCTGACTTTGATCTAACATGGGTTTCATTTCATTTGGGATTTCTTCTCCCAGCTCTATGCAGTTATTCTGACAATGCCTTCATGATAATTGTAGATGCATTTTCAACTGTTCAGTCACAGGAAAAGTTACTGGAATATCTGAAAAGGAGATAGCAAAAGCCTGCAGGAGCCCTCACAGTTGTCATCATGCTCTAAAGAGTCCCAAGTCACAACCTACAGGAAAATAATTGCTTGTCAAAAACATGGGGGGATCATTAATTCTGGATAGTCTCTAAAGAGGTAATGTCTTATTCATGGGAAGCTTTGCTAAGAATTCAACCTACCCAGATGGTAAAGGTACTTGTCAAGCTTGTTATCTGGGGAATAAAGGCTCTGGTCAACACTTTGTATGAGCTTTGGTTACAGAAAGCTGGCACACAGAATCACAGAATCTTAGGAGTTGGAAGGGACCTTGAAAGATCATCTAGTCCAAGCCCCCTGCCAGAGCAGGATCACCCAGAGCACATCACACAGGAACGTGTCCAGGCAGGTTTTGAATGTCTCCAGCGAGGGAGACTCCACCACCTCTCTGGGCAGCCTGTCCCAGGGCTCTGTCATTCACAGGAAAGCAGTTTTTTTCTGATGTTTACGTGGAACCTCCTATGTTCCAGTTTGCACTCATTGCCCCTCGTCCTATCTCTAGACATCACTGAAAAAAGCCTGGCTCCACTCTGACCTCAAGGGAGCCGTTTGATTTAATGAGCAGAGAAGCCACTTCCCTCATTTCCACACCAGGTTGATAAAACCCTGTACACATTTGACTGATCATTTTCCCATTTGTCACACAAAAAGCCATCACTCACAGCTGTTACCACACACAGCAGCCCAAGTGGACACTCTCTTCCCTGTAATTTAGCAGAGGAACCAGCCATGATGCTGCCATCCCCATTCCCAGGGCTTTGACCAGGGACCAGCCACTGCACCAGGGCACCATGTACTATCACTCTCCTAATGCAAAGTAGCACCCAAACTGCCTGCACTGCAGCCTTCATATCCAATTAGCTGCCCTCTTTCAGGATAAGCTACTTGAATTTTGTAGCCAGAGATGAGGCGGGGGCGGGGGGGGAAAGTACTAATATGTTTAGTAGTATTAATATGATGAACAGTCTCCTTGGATTTTACTTAATTCAAGAATTTGATCTCTTCCTCATCACTTTCCTGTCTGATTAGCCTCTTCCTCACAATCAGGGTTTGAGCAGCAATTTTGCATCTGATCATGAATAAGCTTGTTCATGCTCATCAGCCCAGTGACTGCCATAGAGGTTTAGGATGACAATTTACTAAACCAACCACAAGTGACAGCTGCAAGGAGAGGAATCAGCCTTTGATCTTTCAGGGTTTGCCCCAGGATCAGAGCAAGGCATTGATTGCTCCCCTAGACTGATTTGTTCCAGTGTTAATTAAGGAGTCAACTTTCTTTCCAAACAACCTTATCAACCATAATTATCTCCTCCCAGACAAGAGAGGAAGAGGACTCCTTTGATGAAAACAGTAAACTCTAAGGGGTTGGAGGAAAAAACCAGAATAGTGTCACCAAGTGCTGTTCCTTAATACTGAAATGATGGAGTTAAGTCTAAAAGCGTGGGCACATGTGGATGCACAAAGGTGAAAATGCACAAGAATAATACTCATTTTTGTTCTGTTTCACTAGAAATCCTTACCATTTTGTTAATCCAACTTTGTGAGCAATGTCTGTGACAGAACAGTAGTGAATGTTTGGCTTTGGGCAGCAGGATCTTTTGAATTGAGTTTGAAATCAATTACAAATTCTTTTTAAAGCAATACATTTGGATTAAGTCTTCTAGTCAGGTAAATTTCACATTTGCCTTCATTGCATCTTTAGCTCAAGCTAGTTTATTTTTACATTCTCCTGCAGAAAACACATCAGCACAGAAGTAAAAATGATTATGACAATCTCATAAAAAGCAGATAAAACATAAAACTAACATGTCTCCATGAAACTGATAAACACCACCAGAAAAATACCGAGAGAAGGGAGCCCTGACAACATGGGTAGCAAGGAAAATACCTGTTGCACCTGGACCATTTGAAGTCCTCACAGAGAAATACTGAAAGTGAGAAGTTTTTCAAGACTAAAAAGCACTGGTTTCACTTGGATTAAAATAAAGGGGCTGTGGGTTGCTTCTGCCCTAGAAGAAAATATCTTTCATGATTTAGACTTAAAGTTTCTTGAACTCTAAATTTGAAACAGCACATTTAACGGCAGGTGGGTGGATGGGTGTGGAGGTGGAAAAGTGAAAAGACAAAGGGAAGAGAGCAGGGGAGAGCTCTTGGGAATCTGTTCACGGAGAGCTCTCAGAAATTTTTGAAGTTGAGGAGATATTATGTTAATGTAAGTTCTAATTGCCAGGCAATAAACAACACCTACCTGCCAACTAAATGTCAGGACCAAACTTACCTCTAAATCTGCTTTGAAACAATGTCAGTCAGTGCATTATCACAAACAGATTGAACCCTTTCCTTCAGTGTTAAAACACAAATAATCCAGGTTTTTCAGTTGTCCAAAGTCAGAGACCTCAGGTATTTAAAATCAAAAACCCAAAGAAGCCCCCCAGAAAACAAATTCCCAACCAATCTGGTAGTAGGAGGCAAGAGCTGCAGTCTGCTGTGACTGTTTGCAAGCCAATTATTAAATAAAAAGCCCTGGAACTGCACCCACACACTGACGATGGATGGGCAGGAGTGCAGAGAGCAGGTGAGACCAGGAGCAAGCCAGTGAGGAGCGATGACGCAGGAAAGTCTGCCCAGCAGCATTTCCCACAAAGGAAGCAGGAGAGGAGGAAGTGAGGTGTTCCTGGCAGCCCAGGCATCCTTGGTGTGGGCAGGAGTTTGTGTTTCCTTTCACAGGCAGGAAAGCCCCCACAGATGCCAGCTGTGTGTGCCAACAGAAGGTTTTGACCATGCAGTAACTGCCTACATGTTCTGTGCAGCTCAGGCACTGGATGAAGTCCTGAGAATCTGACAATTGCCAATGTCACTATCGTTGATACGCAAAACAATCACTCATTAATGGTTATTCCTATTATTAGTAAGAGATCAGCCTGAAAAAGTTTCTAGAAATGTAACCAGTAGCATCTTGTCTGCAAGGATGGTCTCTACACACGAGACTATACTGCTAACCAGAACACTCACAGAAACTGTGGAAGAGTAACAATAAAAATAAAGCTCAAAAAACAAACAACTGTGGGGAAAACCCTCTTGACATGTTCAATGTCTGCCTTCCCTTGACAAGTCATCTACCATGGGTAGGCTTCTACCCACATGCTTCATTGACATTATGGAGCCAGGAAACAGTAAATCACAACCAAGACAGGGAAGCAATTCTGAACAGCAAAAAGGTAGAGCAACCTCAGCTTCAAGTAAGAGAGGTTACTTCAGATTCACCTTTTAATTATATTTGTGCCATGAAACAAAGAATTACCTCCAGAGTTAAAAAAAACAACAATGCATAATTTTGAAATTCAGCATTTGGTGGACTCATGTCCAACCCATCCAATTCTAATATTTTATAAAATGTTGTAGAGTTTTGACCCAGTTCATTATTGAGTTGGAAGGGCAATGTTTAATGCTAAGACGAGCTCTGGCAGCTGAGTTTCTCTGTATTCAGAAAACAGACTTTGCACCTTTATTTAAAGAATCCTCTTCCTATGCAAATGCAACTCCTCTGAGAGAGGAGAAAGCACAGGGGACAGAAGTTGATTTAAAACAGGCTATTGTATATATTCCTAAAAAAGAGCAATCACAGTTGTTTAAATAAGATTCTCAAAGTTATTTACAGTCCATGGGACTTACATACTGAAGTGCATCAAACCTCTGAGAATTTGAATCAAAATATACCACCGAGCTTTTCTCTACCTTCACTGAATGCAAATGAGGGCATGTATTCATACCAGCACCATCAAGCCACACAGCCAGTCACTGTCAGGAAATAACTCTAGTTTATGAGCTCCATCAGTGTTGTCATGCAGCTGAGCCACACCTGTCTGGAGGATAAATGGAATGATGATTTAGCAGACAGGATCAGGAGCTACAGGCTTTTCATGGGGTAAAAGGATGAGCCAGCAGTGATTAAGACATCTTTGGACTTGGGAAAACCAAATTTATCTCTCTGCTCTACTCAAGCCCTTTTTGTACTATCCAAGGAAAGATACCAAGTATTCCACTTCCTCCTAGGAGTGTGAGACAATAAACACATTATAAACTCAGAAGCACTCTAGTACCACAGCAGAGGGGACCAGAAAAGTACATATGCTCTTGTCATTATGGAAAGGAGCTTGGAAAGCTATTTCACATTTAATTATTGATGGGAACAACATTTCACAGCAAGAAAACATTTGTGCGAGTTTTCTTAGCCATATTTTGGAAGTGGATTAAGTGAGAGTATCCTTGTGGAAGCTAATGTGAAATAGTCAGTTTTCTTTAAATCCATGTTCTACCTTGCTGTGCAATAGCTTCCCTGTGTAGGTAAGCCATAAAAAAAAAAAAAGAGAACAAAATGGGCAATATCTGTTAAATCATTTTTGTAATAACTGGTTTAGCCATTTTCCATCACTGAACTGGGAGTTACCTTTAAAAGCTTTTATCCTATTAGGACAAACAAAAAGGAATCAGGTAGTAAAAAATTCACCATAACAGGCAAACAATTGACAAATGGAAGGAAAACACATTTTAAAACCATGCATTTGATAAGCATTCATTTCCATGATCGTTTTGTCTGATTTTGGACAGCAAAGCATAATCTACTGGGGTTCCCACTGGTTGTTAAGTATCATCAAGCAGAATGAATAAACTGGAGTTTGTGGAGAAAAGTAGGTAGTCAAAGAAAGCAGATGCTAATCTGAGATTTGGAAATTTCTCAACCATCAATCTGGAAGAGAACTGGAAAAATCAGACAGCTGAAGCAGGAGCAATCGAAAAGTAATGACAATTATGTGCTCCCAGAGCAGCAGAAGGTAAAAGTACAAAAGTAGTTGTGAAGTTATAAGCTAGTAAAAGCAAAGGTTGTTAGAAATAACATGGTTACTTCCTTCAATTTCAGTCCCAGATTTAATTGGTTTTCTACTTTAAAAAGATACTCGTTTCTTTAAAATGAGACGTTTCTCATGTTTATAAATCTCTCCCTAGAAGCTGAAGAGTTGGAGTTTCTATGAGGAATGTATATAACCTTGGAGACTTCAAGAAAATTATCTCTACAGTATAGCCATTAGGGATGAATTTATGTATTGAAAACCACCAAATGCCTAAAGATGCAGACAGGAGTTTCCCGATTGCTCCCCGCTCCCCCCAATTTCAGTATACCATGCATTTATCAGCAGAGTGGGCTACCTCACTGCTTGTATAAATTTGGCCTGACTACTCAGGATTGTGGGGGTTTTTTATGGCACAAAAGACTCTTCTTATGCTGAAAAGAATTCTCACCCAAATAATTTGCTGTTTTTCTTAGCATGTAGGGGGAAGATCCCTCCCCATTCTGGTTCTGAAAGAGGCAGGTACAGCATGTCAAAAGGAATATTGCTGGAGTGTCTATCAAACAACCTTGGAGCTGCTAATTCCAGCTGCATGGTGGGGTTTGAAAGCTGGCAGGGAGCAGCTTTGGCTTTCCAAAGAGGAATACATGTTATCACACACAGTGATGCAGTTACGCCTGCAAGCACCTCCAAGAGTTATGAACATCCACTCTTTATCAAGTTAGACATGCCAAAAATATAAATACTTCCAATCTGGCAACTTTATTTCTGTGCATATAGGTTTGTCACTTACTATTGATAAGTACCTGCCCTTATTGCTTGGCTAGCAGAGAATGCCATGGTGTTTATTTCAGGGGCATGATCAAGAGCCAGTTATACACTGCAGCTTTGTAGTCTGTTCCTGCTTCAATCTGATAACTTTTTCATCTATGCCATATGAAGTGAGCAGATCAAGAATAGTTCCCAGAGTTTACACACCAGTTCCAGTTCACCTTGTGGAGGCAATAAAGGTTGGCTACTGCTGGAAAAACACTGAGTCAAAGCCTTCACTTCCTTGGGGTGAAGGTACCATGGAGCTACCATGGAGAGCTCACTGAGAAAAATCAACGTGGAAACACCAAAGCATTTAAAGTTCATGGATCTGAACTTAAGGTAGCAGCATTCCCTGCTTCCAAAAGTGAGTGCATGAATCCTGGAATCAGGAGTAAAACCTCTTAGATTTGCTTGGGATGTCTCTTATTGACAGACTAACACGTCCATGGTTGCAAGGTCATGGAGCAGCTTTGTGGTATTGTCAAGACTCTTTTCCAGATTGTCTGAAACTTGTTAGAAATATTCCCTCACATCACCCTTCCCTACCTCACGTTTGTGATTGCAAGCAGTCTGCACAATTTGACCCCTAAATGTACTATAACCCCATAGGTGGTCTTCAGAGCTGGATCTGAAGAACAGCTCAAAATGCCACTTTGCAGCCTGTAAACTCCCTGTAATTAGACAGGAGATTTCTTGTTCTTTTGCTATTACTCTGGCACCTTTCACAATCACTAACTGCAAATTAAATGAGTAAAGCGAATAGAAGAGTGGAAGAACATGTTGATGTTACCTCCATCTGCATGAGGGCAAACAGTCAGCAGAGGGATGGCAGCTCCTCTTGCTCTCTGTGCTGCACTGCTGGGACACCTCAACTATTCCCAACTAAGCTGTGCAAAGATTAACAGATGGTAGCATTGCATCACACTACATCCAACTCAGAAGTTAGCACTTCTCCAAATATGAATTTTTCCTTTCTTAATTGTTTATGACTGTTTGCTCATCTTTCCTGGCATCCCCACAAACACATCAGCAGACTGAAGTTTGCTGACACTCAAACCAGCTGCCTTCCTACCTAATTGTCATGTCCCCCGGCATGGTGATGACTTTGAAGTCAAAGCACAACTGAGAGCACTGTGATGATCTACGGCAGAGAGGAGGACCATTCTTGGGTGAATAAAGCACGTTCCCACATACAAACCACTTTGCAAGACTGAGTTTCTGCAAAGGGTTTGCATCAAGTCCTGTCTTGGAGATCTAAACCTCCCTACTTTAGGATTTCCTTTAAATCCTCTCTTTAAAATTTTTCTTCTGTTTCACATTAATTGAAAATATGAGAACTGGTGTCCTTACTGTACACTTGATATTAAATTCATTAAATTATTAACAGGAAGATATCAAAATGCATAGCCAGTGTATCTATGCTTTTTGCAGCATCTGCTATTTCAATATCATTAAAAAAAAAATAACAGCAGGGTCATTGAAGCATGTTTCTGCAACTGCTCTTTGGAACTCAACTGCAAGCTGCTATGGAGGCACACAGCTTAAGCTTAAAATAGGATGACACATTTCTATGACTAAGAATAGTATCATCAATCATAACAGTAAGGATTAAAATACAAGGACTCTTCATCCTCACAGTCCAGGTCATTGGTTACTCTCTGGGTGAATGGGTAAAGGAATAACTTTTTTTTTTTTTTCCACCATTATTGCACACTCAAAATTCTGGCTACTACACAAGCTGTAGTTTCTGGCTTCCATGAGACAAAGCGAGTCTCAATGTTTATACCATAATAGCTCAAAGTATGTCTTTATGCCAGCTCTCATTGCCAGCTAATTTTTACTTCAGCTATGCTGTGAAAAAGATTCAGATACTTTGTAATGAGAAAGCAAGATTTCAGAATAGGCAGCTCCTGTACAGCCTAACTTCAAAACAACCTCCCATCAGAGCACACAGCAAGAAGCTCTCAGAGACTCAGCTTAGGCACATAGAGGGGTGGGGAAAAAAAAACACAGAGGGGAGCTGTAACCACAGAAACATGTAGAAAGATGATCAGATATATTTAATGCTCAGTAATTAATTAGAAACATAGCCTTTTCTGGTCCCAGTTAAATCAGAAAATTGGAGCGACTCTACCAGTTCAGCAATAATGCCCTTTCAACCAGCAGATGGAAGGCAGGGAAAACCAGAGGTTTTCCAGAGCTACATGAGCTGATCTACAGGAACTGCTTTTTACACCTTTCACACTCAAGTCTCCATATTCTGATAGCTGTGACCAGGAATCCATAAAATAGAATCTTCCTCTTCCACTAACCTTTTCTGGAACTGTTAAGCACTTGCATTTTCAAGCTGATGCCTATTTCTTCTTATCATTAATTATGGCTTGGCATGGAGCTTATGTTAATTCTGTTGATTACAGATTCCTGCATTTACAGATTATCCAACTGTACTTGCTTCATGATGATTACTAGTTGGGAAAGGGCTCCAACCACTCTCCCATGAGCTGAAGCTGCCCTGCAGGATGCTGCTGCTATACACAGTTGCTCCCTCACTGCCCACATCCCACATCCATCCAAGGCCACTTTAAATCCATCTTATCTTAGCTATGACACTTCACTCTCAAGGTTCCAAATAAATAAATAAATAAGTCATACAAAATGAAAAAGCAGTAGATGAAGAACAAAAATACTGAAAAAAATTAATAAATCTCAGCATGCTTTTAACTTACCTTCCCTTTCTCCCTCCAACACCAACACCACAAAAAAAAAAAACACCTCAGGTTTTCAATATGCTATTTTCTGTTTCTTCCCTATATTTCTTGCTATCTGCATATTATTTCCCAGCAAATTCTGAGAAGCCTTTAAATCAAAGCTGTAAAGTGTTCACATGTGCCCCTCATTAATATTGCTTCAAGCAAACCTATGGTGCTTTAAAAGGTCTTAAGAAGACTGTAGTAAATCTGTTTAGTGCAAATTAGAGAGACATTTCCTCATTAAAATCCTGACCTGGAGAGAGAAATTAGGTAAAGACTTGAGAAAAACATAGGCAGCAAAAAATAACAGAGCATGATGTGGTGCCTATTTAAGTCTCACTTTGTTTTATGACTTCTGTTCATTTCCTTGTAGACAGGTACACTAGTTGCTATGCACAGAGCTAATGAGATTAGAAGGACTAATAGAAAAAATGAAAACACCCACATTGAAATAAATAGAAGTTTAGTATTAGAACAAAGAATTTAGGTGAACCAGAATCTCTCCACAACAGGTCAGTTCATAGGCTGCTGTAAATGCTCCTGCTCAGGTATGAGGAGCAGCTTTCCTCATCTCTAATGGTAGCTCATACCCGAGAGAGCAGAAACAAAAGCTTTACAGCATCACAACAAAATGAGGAAATACCTTTCTGTCCTCTTAGCTCCAATAGTACAAAATGGGCTAAGGTTTCAACCAAATCAAAACATTTCAACATAGCTTCTGGTGTTCCACATTTGTTTACTATTCAAGAACTAAAATGTACATGAGACACATAGCTATAGATACATACATGGTCACATTTATCTGTAGGCAAACTGAAACATTTAGAAAGAACTTAGAGAAATGGTTCAGGTTCACAACACACAGTAATGGGAACTAACCTGGTGATGATAGCTTCACACATAAGCCCATCTCATTCAGTTTGATGCTCCTGCATATGAGGCAATCAAGTTTCTGAAGCCAGAAAATCTATTCTTCAGCAAGAATTAACACAGAAATAACCTTCAGACAGTACAAAACACTGACTTTACAAGATTAGAGATCTACCCTAAGTCCTTCCCCTTGCAGATAGAGCTTTATTTTCATTTAGAACCCAGGTGTTTTAAATACTAGATAAATGCAGACAGACACAGCAAGTAGCCCACCTGCTTTTAAAGACCTCACCAGTTGTTGTTAGACCAACCCTGCACTGCATGGGGGGTATGCTCCTTTGATATTCGGGCTGACTATTGGGGCTGAAATGGATGTCTATTAAATTCAAAGAGTCCTCTGCTGAAGAGTTAAAAAAGTAAAAATGTTCCAAATTGATTGTCTATTCAAAAAATGTCCTTAGTGGTTGGAAGTGTGGGCTCCATGCACGAGGCAGGGTGCTGGGGGTGTTTTCAGTGCTCTCAGAGGCGGAGTCCTGCTTTGCATGGTCCAAACTTGACAGCAACAGTATCAAGGTCATAACCATCTCTGTTCTGCCAACCCAACACACACCAAATAACCAAACCTGACCAAAGGAGGCCACCATTTGAAGAGGGGTAATTTCTCTCCAGATCCTAGCCATCCTATTAAACAAATCCGTTGCACAGTAGGAACCTGCAGGCTCGATTATGCGTATGTTTGTGTGTCCCAGTCT
Organism: Apus apus; assembly: GCF_020740795.1. NCBI lineage: Eukaryota > Metazoa > Chordata > Aves > Apodiformes > Apodidae > Apus > Apus apus. The sequence goes on along the minus strand of NC_067294.1, from coordinate 9,330,717 downwards.
ATGCACAAAAATATTTACAAATGCTTCCTGATGCTCTGCTGTAAATTTTAGCTGTGCAGGTGACTAAGAGCAGTCAATGAGTTCCTGAAAGAGACTCTCAAGTAGAATCAAACAATACTGACCTGCCAGTATCACAGGGCTTCAGCCCAGTGTTCCCTGACATAACATTCAGCACACTCAGTTCTGAGCTTTGTAAAGGATGGCTGAGATTGTAAAGGAGACTGCAGGAGAGGGCAGAGAGGGGCTTCCTATCAACAGATGGCTGGAGCTAATGAAACCGAAGTGAGCCTGATTGTCATTAGGGCTTAAGAAAATTACTCAGGTGAAATCACTTTAAGACTCTATCTCAAAACAGATAAAAAAAGAGAGCATACACCTGTTGCTCACAGGTTGGTCATCATGAAGGACACAGCTTAGCCTTGTTCCTGGGCTGACTTTTGCACAAGCACCAGGAGCCACGTTGCCTCCCTGCACCTGTCACCCTCTGTGTTTTGGAGTGTTAATCACACATTCACACTTTGCGATTAAGTTAATAAGAAGTGATAAGTAGAAGCTAATTATTCTTTATGACTCTCTAGAGCTGTCTGTTGTAAAAATAAAAGTTGTTTCTGTTTTCTCTTTAGACTTTCATTTACTGTAAACTTAGTATCCCATGCTTATACCCTTTTCAAATTGCAAGCAAATTAATTTCTTTCAATCTGTCAGAACCAAGTTAAAGGAACAGGACAGAGGTTGTTAGATGCTATAAATTTCAAAATCAAGCCTCTGTATTGTTGCTTTCCAGGGGAATCCTAGAAAACTAATTTCAGATAAATCTTAGGATCATTTCCAAAATTTTAAAACCCTCCAGGGAAATCGCTTTCACTCTGGACTGCATCACTGTTTCACTGCCTAAATCTTCTTATGAAATACATGGTCTTGACATCTCCCTTAGAAAAGGAAGTATATGAAAAGCAAATGCAAAGCCACTTCTTCATCTGCTCCTGCTACTGATACTCAAAGTTGAAACAATATTTTTTATTAAAGACTGATCCTCCAGGGTATTGCTGCTCCTGCCTCTGAAACATCCTGTTCATAAGAGACATTCCTCTGATTTTATTCACTTGTCCTTTCCTTCCATGACACAACTCCTTTTAACCACTATAAAGGACAACTGAACCACTGACAAAAAGGAGGCAAATCCAAAGATTAACTGTATTCTAAACTTTGAGGACTGGCAGATGAGCTCCTGGATTCAGATCTAATTTTCATGCCAAGCAAATCATCCATTCCATAACTGCCCCCATGCCTGAGCAGCCCAGGCACTCCCCAGTTCCCAGAGGAACCTGAATGGTCCTGACCAGTTCCTTCTCAATTTGGCCTCTTACTTTTCTGGGTTAGATGGATGCTAATAAGGATTTCATAGCTTTGAGATATACAAGTTATTTGAGAAGTGAAGACAAAAAGCCAATACTAACAGACTCTATAAGGCATCTCACAACAGCTGAGTAAAAACAACATTGTCTGTTCTCTAAGTAACATAGAAATTCTCCAGCTCAAGCATATCATAGCTCAGGATAATTTCTGCTGTTGATGAATTAAAATACATTAAATTTAGATACAACAAGCAAGTAGTAGAAGTAAATGGAAAATAGATGTGTACACCTCTTTCTCAGTGCCTGGCTGTCAGCATCTGCAATGCCTTCTACCCCAAGCAGCTCTGCAGTCTGACTGCAACCAAGGAAGCTTCAGAGATCTTGATGGGGACGGTTCTCTCACAGCTTCCTGCCTAGGAAAAAGTTTAAAACTACAAATCATTACAGCAGAGCTGGCCTTGCATGCTCCAAAGAGCTCACAACTTGAATTGAAAGTTCATTTTGTCAATACATCAGCTGCAGCTTTATCTATTGATTGTGGGCAGGTGCAAGTGGCAGTGGTAAGGGGCAAGGGGACAGAGGAGAATGTGACTGTTTTTCAGAGCCTGGGCTATGAAACAAATACCAACAGCAGCCAAGAAGCACATTCATAGGGAGCCCAGGCTTCAGTCAGAAGCATGCCCTTCTTGTTGCTTTTAGAAATAGCCTGTCCCTCAGCAAACAGGCAGAGAGAAAGAAATCATTCACCAAGGCGAGGATGCAGCCAGGTGCAGCTCTGGGAGGAGAGAAGTAGTTGGGTTATGGCTTGCTGGAGGTGGTTTTTAATGACTGATTTGCCAAACTGGAACCACACTGCCTCTGTATAACACCTGCTCTCATTGCAGAAAGTTATTTACTGCATTTTCATCTCAAGATTATTTCAGTCTTTTCTTTTAGCTGAGACTTTTCTATCAGGCTATCTAGACAGACACAGAATGCACACTGCAAGCTTAGGCACATATCTTCTTTGTAAGGATGCAAAAATGTATTATGAAATAGTGTGCCTGATAAATCTGACTAAGAATATCTCAGCATAGTGCTCCATCTTTGTGGTAGATGGAAAGAGACAAGAGTTGTAGATTTTATGGAGTGATACAAGAGCAAATTGTAGTACTTCCCCCTCCATCCATTTAGGCTGAATTCATAATTCCTGCTCCTCATTCCACACTTTTCCCTGGTGCATCATTGCTGGAGAAATGTCATTAGTGAGGATATTGTTCAATGTAAGCTATAAGAAAAAAAATAAAATTAAAAAATGAGATGACTGCAGCCTATACAAATCAGCCTCAGGGAAGTCTTTAGGGAAAAACTGATACTGCTGAGTAGTTTAGAAAGCTAATATCGTCATTCATAGTAAGATTTAAAACTAAGGATTAAATATGAAAAAAGAATGAGGGAGAGTTGATGGAGGCAGCTGGGGAAATCTTAAATGGGGAGAAGGCAAATAAATCGTATTTACCTGACTGTCAGTGTAGCTAAGCATGAATAATATTGCCTTCCCCTTTCACCTTGCCCCCAAGGTTAAGCAAAGCTAAAATTATTTAAAAGCACAGACATTATTTTGCTTGCTCAGAAACAAACTCCACACTTGGGCATTATGAAAATCTTTCTGTAATGTTAAACAAAGTAAATCTCTTAAAACTGTCGTGTGAGGGGAATGTGACATGAAAAGCCAAGTGATGTTTGTCTGTGTCACTACTCTCTCTGAAACTGCTTGTTTCCAGCATTAATGAAGAGACCTCTGGATGGCTGGTAAAAGACATTTGTAGTGATGTTTGCAGGAGCACTGGAAGTTGTTGTCATGCTACTGGAAATCCAGATAGGATTGTCTAGATAAGACTTTATTAAAATAACACTACAAACTCATTTTTAAAATGCACTTGCAGTTGGCACCTTTGGAGGCACAGGCTATTACAGCCAGAGGCCGCCTCTGAGTACGTACCACAAAAATTGGCTCAGCAGCTCTCACGTATCTTTCCTTGTGGATCTGTTCTTTTTGAGCACATCCATAAGTTCTCCAAACACCCTCCTTTCTTACTGCACTCCTGGCTGACCAGAGATGTGCTGCTGAGGGGAAAGGAAGCTGAGGCAGGGCACAAACCTCAGAAATCTGACAACTGTTATCAGAAAGCAATTCCCCATCTGCATTCACTTGCTAATCTAACTTGGTATCAAGTGTATGGATGTTTATGCACACATACACAAGTGTATACATCATCTGTCCGCCCTTTCCAAAGTCTTGATTGTCCTGTTAGACTTAATGGGCCCATTCAGAACATGTACGGAAAAGCAGGGTAGGAGCCTTGCAGACACTGGGCCAAAGGATGTAAACTCCCTGGGGAATGGGGCATCACTGAATGGGTGCTTGTGGGTAAAGCACAAAATGAAAAGGCACTTGCATCTTGACTGAAAAATGGGACCTCATTTACTAGAATATAAATGGTACAAGCAGAATAATAATTTTAGCCCAAATTACCAGCTGTCCAGAGACACAAGTCACTCATTCCCTGAGAAAGAGAACCTGTGCCAAGCTCATGAGTAGCTCAACCTGAGTGTACGTAGAAGATACAAATAATAGCATACCTGCCATATTCCTGATAAACAGATCGGAATGATTCGCTAGTAAATGAGAACCTTGGTCTCCATAAAGCCTGGAGACACTTGATCACTGCCAGCACCAACTGTGAAAAATGTCTCTTCTGTGTGTTTCACAAACAGCTCTCCAAGAGTTTTCCTTAAAGGTGGAACAACTTGTTTCACTAATGATCTTTGGTTTTTTTGTTGAAGCCTTAACATCTGTACCAAATCCATAACTAAACCCAGGCAGTCACCAGACAAATTGTGAGGATTAAAACACCAAACTGCTGGGAGGCTCCAGCTCTCTTCAAGAGACCAAGGTAATGAGCAACACAGCAAACCTGCCTCTAACCACAGCAAGATCCTGCTTGTGTGACTCACTAAACCAATTTATTTCCATTTAAACTGAACGTTAAATGCTCTTTTATATTAGGAGTGAATACTCAGCCCAGCCCCCTTAGGCAGAGGAACTGTAATGATTTGGGAGTGGATTATTGCAGGGATGGGTTTCCAGCCTGTCATTACAGCACCAGCTACCAGAGCTCCAGCCAGGTACAAGGAACATGAGAAATGCTGTATGCCACCAGGCAGGGCCTTTTGCTCTTTTATACACTTCATCTTGTTTGCAGGATGTGTGATCAACACAGCAGGAGGTGTGAGATCTGCTGGTTTTAGGTCTTACATCCCCAGGCACGTTATTCACCTGCACATAAGAGCTCCACGGCGCAGCGCTCCGGCTGCCTGCGAGGACACAGCGTTGCCAGGATGAGGGCTCAGGTTTTCCAGCACAACACCTACACTGCTTTTCCCTCCACTTCTCTCCTGTCTCTCATCACCCTGTGGCTAAAGTAGGCAATTTTCTATTTTTTACCATTGTACACGGTTATATTGGGAAGGATTTTTGCCAAGGTTTAAGCTGCTAAGGCGGCAAGATCAGCTTTACAGAGCTGACAAAGATGACAAATACCAGAAGAGGTCTGAGTAATCTTGAGTGGCTTTAATAACCAGATTTTTAATGTGAAATTGTAACAGGCAGACTGCTACAGGAGTGGCTCTTTCTTTTGGTATTCCAGCTGTTTAATTCTCAATTAAATTCCTTTAGGACAAAACATTTTCAGAGCTCTGAAGCACGGAGCAGTTTGTAAAGCGTCAGAAATAGCAGTGCTGTTTTTTCAGTGCTGATAGCAGCACAGATTAAGAACCACCAAATTAGACTCTCAAAAAATTAATTTCCCAGTTGTTACCTCTCAGCTACTTAATTTATGAGATAATCAGCACAAGAACATAAAAGTAAATCTATGTTTTCAAATGTGCTCTCTTCAGAACACATTTTCCCCTTCACCGGGCCTGCAGTGAAGCATCCATGATTTTTTTAGAGGTCCAGCCTTGACATTGTTTGAGGCAACAAGAAGCTGACTCTTATTTTCTACAGCATTGTTTTTAATATCAATAAGAATTAAAGACAGCATTGACTATAAACTGTCTTCAAATGAAGCTCAAGGACTGTGTTTAAACCCTAATCCTAATGGGGCAGGGGGGCACATCCTAATGGCTGAGGAGCAATCAGAGCATCATAGAATCATTTAGGTTGGAAAGACCTTTAAGATCATTGAGTCCAACCACTAACCCTGCTCTACCAAGTCCAGCACTAACCCATGATCCCAAGCACCACATTGAGACAACTTTTAAACACAAGACCCAATTTATGTGCACCCTTACTGAATTACAAAGAAGTGATACCTCAGTCAGATCCCGTAACCCTGATCCTCATACTGAATAGAATTATATTTTCTATACACAAAATAAATACAAATGGAGTCTTATCTGCATTTAGGAATAGAATTTATAATAAAGCACTACTACAGGCTGCATATGTAATTTTTACAATGTTTGTAAGATGGCATTTGCACTGGGAATGTGCTTTCCAGCATGTATTACACACAGGTGTCAGGCTACATAGGATTTTTCAATATACTGCAAGTGAGGGCTCATATAAGTCTAATTTATAGATTCTGCATAAACTCTGCCAACCCTTTCAGGCACCATTTAAACATATTTGCTTTTAGCAACTTGCCTGAATTCCTCTGAACAACAAAGATTTATATCAGCTGTTAACAATTGTGAGATGCAAATCAGAGAAACTGAGGAAGATACCAGTGAGGCATAACATACACATAATCCTAAGATATCTACAGGAGAGACTGCATGATAAAGATCACAGAAAAATCAGAGAAAATTTAGTCTGAAGGGGTGCAAAGGGTTCATCTTGCTTTACCAATGTAGCAAGTACCATGTTTACACTTCCTATGTTTATATTTTACAAACATGTTTATATTTTATGTTTATGTAAGTACAAATATAAATGTATCAACATTTATTTCATTTATCATGTAATTATATAAAAATATATTTTTAAGTAAAATATACAAATACAACTCAGCAACAATATTTATATGCTGGATGACGTTCATCTCCATATATTTTCTAAAAACCAGTCTCCCAGGCAGTCTTCACCAACTTTTCTGAAAGCTTATGTAATGTTTAACCTTTATCTTCCTTGTTGTAATATAAGTCCATTACTTGTTATACAATCTGCAGAAATTAGGGAGTATGAATTATTCCACTCCTCCTTGTCTCATATATAAAAGTCCATACACCAGGCAATGGGAATGCCAAAGGTTCAGGGCAGGACAGCCTGAAGCAGGTCCTGGGGTCTCTTGTTCTGACACAGCTGAGTCCAAATCTACTACAATATGTTTCTGTCTTTCTTCTGAGGTCATGTCCTCCATTCACCCTGTTCCATCTTTCCTGGACTCTCTCCAGCAGATGTGTATTTTTGTGAAGCCTCTTGCCCTGAGCTGAAGGCAGCACTCTGCCTGGGCAGGATTACTGCCATTCAGAGCTCCTATGGTGGTGCTGGGCTTTTTCCAGACCCAGACAATATTATTCTCTCCAGTCCAGTTTGGGATTAAGATCCAAGATCCCTTTCTGAAGAACTGCTGCTCACACCTTTTTTAGGTTTTTTGTGCTGTTCAGCTGCAGAAGGCAGCATGATTTTCATCCAGGACACTTGGGAACAAGTATTTAACAGCATAATCTACTTAATACATGTTGGTCAAAAGGGCGTAATTATCGACAACCAGACCACGGGTAAAATCCCCATTAGCAAGTTCCACACATCAATGGATGACCATTCTGGTTGAATGAAAGCTGATAATGGTATTGTGTGCACTCAGAGGCCGAGGTATTCAAACAAAGCTCTCTGGATGTAAAGTTAGGGTAGAGTTCTGTGTGTTGAAACAACTGATAATTGCATTGACATAGTGGATAGTCTATTTTTAGATGAATCAGTGAGGTCTTCCAGCCCTAGAGTTATTGCCCTAGATACTGGACAAGAGAGAACAAGAGCTGTCTTGTGTACATTTCCAGGCTATGATGCTTTCTGCCATCTGCCATTGCATGTATTGGTACGATTTTGAATTCTTTAACTTTGCCATAGTTCATGAAAATACTTCTGTGAAAACAAAGATTGAAAATACATGTAAATACACGACAGAAAGGTAACATCCTCTGTAAAGTAGCAGCACTTTTTGTTCTTCCTATCACATCTCACACAGTGTCACAGCAGACTCTTTGAATTTTGTGAGCAGAAGGGTGATTTTTGGGTGAAATTTAGATTATTAGTATGTCCTCTTTATTTCTATCTAGTTACCAACACCACTGGGTTTGGCTTAGCCCAGCTCCCACAAATGCATTGAGGCAAGAACAGGGCTTGTGATAATGCCTTGTGTATGGACTAGAGCTCAGGTATGTCACAGAAATCACAGCTAATGAATCAGCTTCTAAAAGTGGTGATGATAACAAAATTTTTCTGCATTTTCATACTGACTGACTTGGTTGTGTGTTTCTGTATTATCTGGTTGCTAAGACAGTTGGTTTGTCATTGTTTTGTTTTGATCAGACTATTTCAAGGGAAGTAATAGGAGAAAAAATATTTTAAGTAGTAGACAGAAAATGTAAATTGCATTGCATTAATAGATTAACATCCAGCCACAGTCTTAGAAGTCTGCTAGATGTCAATTAGTTACCAACACTAAACAAGTGACATCTGACCACAAAAAGGAACTTCAGCCTTGCCTGATCTGAAATGCCTTGTTCACTTATGTTCAAGATTAAAGCATCAGAGAGTGCTGCAGGGTAAATGTCTGAGTGCTTGTGCAGCTGAGTGAGTAAAAATCCTGTAAAACCGATCATTTTCTTGGTAATATTTTTGAAAATTTTTATCATTTCTTTCCAGACCCTTATTACTATCCAGGAAATATCAGCCATTCACAGTACTGCCTATTTCAAAGTGAATTTATTTGAAAACATATGAAGGTAGTCAGGTCACAGCTGATATTTTTATCTCGTCTTTTGATTTAAATAATTATTATAAATTCAAATGGATTTGTCCCACTTAAGAATGGTGTAAGCTATAGGGTTCATGTGAAAACTACAGAGCAATAAACATAGAAAAAATAAATAAAATATATCAATATGGCACTTATTTTGGCCCTTTTAGACACTAGCCAGCATGAACTGCCTTTTGCACGTCCACTGCAAAACCAGGAAAAACAGTATTTCTGAAATAAAGGTCACTGAAACAGTATAAAAGAAATAAAACTAAAGAAAAATTGTCTATTCAGGCTGTGCATTTTTTCTGTGCCCAGAGCACAGCTCAGAATATGGTTTCCATATATATTGCAACAGTTTTCAGTGGGCTGTTGGCTGGGTCTTTAGGGTGAGCTGTTTCACATCTATCAAGATGAGGGACAGATTTTGAGACAGGCAGAGAAGAGAAAGTGTTTTGCCTAAAAACCTTTCTCTGCCTTCATTTTTACTCCAGTTCCCACCTCACCCTGAGAAGATGCCCTTTGAGCAGTATTGCTGGACCTGCTGCACTGAGGGGCAGGCACCTGCTGATTAAAAGCCAGTGGAAATCTTAGTGGAAGCCAGGTTTACACTCTGGATTTTCTCCAGCATTGCATCTGATCTTAAATTCTGTGCTAGCTTTTAACTAAAATTCATTTTCATCTGAGCCAAGTTTTTTCAGCAAAAATCAAGTACGTAGCACTTGTGTAAAATTCTGCACTATATGCACATGTTGGAGATGATTTAATGAATATAATTTCCTAACATCCTGCCAATTTATTGTGCTGCTCAGTTACATGAATTTATCACTGATTGTTCTGTACAGATAAGGAAGCCCCCTACAAAGAAAAGAGAGTATGAAGAATTACTTATGTCTCCATATTTGATGGCAATATAGTTCTTGACCCTGGGTGCATTTAAAAAAGGAAACCCCAAATGGTATATAATTAGTTATAGATTTACTAAGATTTCAAATTCTGTAATTCTTTCTCAGGACTTTAATTAATCCTGCTCTCTTTCTAGAGACTAGGAGCAAGGTTCCATTTAAAAGTACCAAGTGCATACCTTGGGTCCTAAGCAGAAAAGAAAAGAATAAAATAATCTGTTATACTTGAATCAGTGCTAGGCAGAAATGCACCGAGGAGAAAATCTTTTTTTATTTTCCACTCACTTAACTCCTTCACAAACATAACAGCTCTGACATAGTTATATTAAAAATAAATAAACTCAACATTTATTAAAACCAATGAAAATTCCTGTCACTGATTCTTCTTGATGTTCCCCACTAATCCTATATCATTGCATCATAATGAATAAAAATTATTTGAAAGCCCATCCAGACTTGGAGGAGTACAAATAGAGGAAATGGATAAATAAATCTCCAGGATAAAATAATCAATTTGCAATTTCCATTAGACTCGTTAATTACTACAAAGCTTTTTAACCAAAATAAATTCCAAGCAATATACTGATGTCAGAGTAAAAGTATTTATTCTGAGATAAAGACTACACAAAGCCAGGTAAATCTGCTAACTATGACTGATTTACTCTTTCTGAATTTGTAATTATTTGAGATTAAATCAATGATTTACAGTGCTGGTGAGAGTTTCTTCATAATTTTAATGGAAGTTGTACAACCTGCTTCAGAGCCGAGATGCTGAAACAGGAAAAGCATGAAACAAACTGGGTAAATAAACTCATGTGTAACTGCCACATGAAAATAGCTAGAATGAGTTTTCATCCAGGCTGAATAAATCTGCAGCTGAGGAGCACTGGGCTGGGTGCCCAGGCAGGAGCTCTCTGCCCAGGAGGCAGAGCTGCAGATTCAGGGTAGGCACCGATGAGCTACTGAACCAGACCTTGCACTTCCAGCTCAGCCTGCTCAGATGCAAAGAGGTTACCCCGCTCTGCAAAAGGCATCTGGCAGCTCTGGTGCTCCTAATAGCCCAAGAGAAGGAGAATCACAGGCGAGTAAAAAAAGAAAAAAGCAGCCATCAGCGAGGGATTTCCCACCCTGCACTGAAGGATATTCCCATCTATCATAAGTGAGTGGAGACAGTTCACATGTCCCAACACGGAAAAGTACAGGATAGAATGATAAGAAGCCCCTTATCCCCATTCTGTCTGTCCTTCATGGATCTACAGGATCTTTTGTGAGCTGTTTCTCTCAATGAAAGCACATGTAAAGGGCCAAATGTGTGCTTGCTGTACATACAACATTTGACAAAGATACATTTGGCTCATCATAATCTAAAAACCAGGATCAAGAAGATGCATTTTGAGGTCTTGTGAGCTCAGAAACAGGAAAAATAAAATTTCTGATAGTTTTATGGAGCACTGAAGAGAAGAAACACCTTTTTTTGGACACCCACTAGTTCCAGAAAGAAACATTTTTATCTGTGCAAATTAGAGTCACTGATACCAATCCCCATTGGTTTGTATTGGGAAAATTTGGCTTCATGGGCAGGAGTGTGCGAGGAAGTAAAGTTGCACCCACAAATTAAAAGAAAATGACCTGTTGTTTCCACACTGTTAGTTCAATAGAAGATACAATGTGCTTTCTTAATTCCACCAAGTTGCTCCAGTAATTCCAAATGTATGCAAGCTTTTCTCTAAGTCAAAAGCAATTTTAGGAAAGGGGTATGGAAGTGGTTGAGGGGGAGAAGCAGAAACTTCGTAAGTGGAAAAAAAAAAACCTTCCAGAAGAGCATTTGATGTTTGATGTCTCTGTCATGCTGGGGATCATGATGGTCTCAGAAGTTAAAATCTCTGGCAGTAAGGACTCCCACCTTCTGCTTTTCAGAGAGCCCAGTAAATATTGTACAAAGTCCTCAACTAAAATATTTGAGTTAGTCCTGAAAATGGTACATTGATTTCCATTAAGACTGACTTGAACAAAACAAAAGATGAGCTCAGACTTTAATCATGAGACTTCATCTGAGATGTGCTGGCAGGGAGGATACAACATCTGATTCTGTAGCACACTTAAAATTGGCCTAAATTGTTCCTGAAGTTCAAAAGATACATACTTTATGTTTTAGACTGTTTTTTCTCCCTCTGTTAAATAGAGGGTTAAACAGACCACTAAGTTTTAGTGGTAGTATTTATTGTCACCACTATGGCACTAGGCAACAGAATAACCACTTTGATGGTGTTTCACAGAGCAGCTCCTAGCTGAGGGAAGAAACTCTGGAAAAGCACCCAAAACCATAAGTGTGCAAGTAATGTTGCTACGATTACCTCTAAAAATGAATTGTCTTAATTGCCAGTATTTTGTTTTACTACAAAGTAGTTTTACTACCCAGTACATCGGTTTGAATTTGAGGATATGCAAAGCTAACTTTCAGCAACTGTGTTCGGAGTTAGCTGATATCATTTAATTTCATCTCCATCTGCCTTCTGAACAGTTTGGCATGTGTTTCTGAGTACCCATCTGTGTCTGTGGGCTGGGTCAAATGATTATACTCACAGACGTCATCTGGGATTCTTCAGTTTGGGGCATTCATGAAAACCAGCGATTCGTTGGCACATCATCCTTTAGTCATTCTGGACTCTTCCCACATTGTGCTTGTCAGCTATGATATTTCTCTTGAACCTTTGTCCCAGGCTGGTCTGTACTGTTGTTCATGCTGCTGAGAGTATAAAGCCAAATCTCAGAAACATGAAACATAGCCACAGGAGGGGCTGGGTGGCCAAAAAAAGAACATATGTACAACTCCAAATCTGATGCAAAACACAAACCTAGTTTCAGGCTGAGAGTCCAAGAGCTGCAAGAATTTGTCCAGAGACCTATGCACACTGCCATAAAAAGTATGTTATAAACAACACAGATCATGGATGCCTGTCAGTACAGACTTCCAAAGTCCAAAGGAATGTTGTGCATTTTAAGGATGCTGTGGAGCAGGACAAGTTTGAAGAGAAACTTTAGTGTTAGGACAGAATTCAGCTGTGGTGTCTGCTGGAATATTGTAGTTACACCTGTGCAAATACCTGAGATTGCCTGAAATGTTACCCCACAAATATGAGCCAGGGTGTTGGCTGGGACGTCATGCTCCACCAAGGAAGGCTTCTCAAAATCATGGTGACATTGGGATTTTTCTGGGATGTTCCAGGAAGTCTCTGAGCACAGATTTATTACTACAGTGTTATAGACACTTTCTCCACATTTTTCAGTATCCATCCTGCTGGACCAAATAAAGGGCAAAAGGCCACAATTGTGCAGTCTTCTCTTCCTGGTAGTTTGTGTCTGTTCTTTTTTCAGTAACTATTGTTCCCTTAACTCAGAAAATTCAGGTCCAGCAGTTATGCCTAGAAGTTGCTAGAAAAGTGTCAGCTGAAAGCCCATCTTTTTGGCATTTCAATGTGTAATGAGGATGCGGACAAAAGCCTTGTTGTGCCCTAAATTATCGGTTGTGATGCTCTATATTCCTGAAGAAAAAACTTGCCATACTGTCATTTTGCCTTTTAAAGAAACCTGATCACAAAGGGTGCCCTATAAATGTAAACTGGACAGTGCTGGTCAGCAGACCCCAGAGCTCTGGGAGTGCTAGTTCCATCCTGAAATGTAAAGTACGGAGCAGCTAAAAAAGCAACTTACTGATTAACTCTAGCATACAGGAAAGCAAGCACTGCAGAGATTTCTTTCATCCAAGGTGTTCAGCATATATTAACTTAAAACTGAAAAGCTGCTGCAAAGATTTCTGTTGCAAAAGCTTTCAGCCTTGAATTCTTCTTGTTGATACACTGGTAAATGCTGAGGAGAATATTTTTCAACCTCAGAATGAGTGCAGTCATCTTAATCTTTGACAAAAACAGAAAATTCACCTTATTTTGATAAAAAGAAAAGAAACAAAGGCTGTGATAAATATTTTCCTTCCCCCATAATAAACAAGGCTCAATAGCTTCCTCTTGCCTTGAAAGAAAACGCTGTACCCTCTTCATCAAACCTCTACACAGAGGAATGTCTTAAGCCCTTTTGTTGCACTGTCTGCTTGGTGTCTCTCCCCCCATGACAAATGGCACAAGCTAATGCATGACTGCAGCAATTTCACCCCAGCGCTGTCAGACTCTGCTAAATCTTCTGCTTTGACCCAACAGTTCAAAAAGTACAGCAGGTTGTTCTGCCATTTGCAGCTCAGACTATGCGGCATCCAGAGAGCAGTGACCCATACACAGCAATCCTGGTTTCCTCTTGCATTTGAGAACCTAAATTTAGCATTTTTAGCGATGCAGTTGACTCAGAGCAGACCTCAGCTGCAAGGGTCTTTGCATTGGCTATTCTTGCAGCATCCTTTACCTAATGAACTTGCAAGGCAGTGAAGCATGGCTGCTCCTAGCTGCTCTGGAGGCTTCCACAAGCTTGTTTGGCAAGGCTGCCTCCACAGCAGCAGCAGATGACTTCCTACTTGCATCCACACACACAAATATATATTCTAACAACCCACCGCAAAGCGTTTTGTGTGTGTGTGTGTAGCCATGCACAATGCTGGCTTTGGGAGAATTTGCACTGCAGGCTCCAAAGCAGTGGGACTGCAGTTTTCCTTCTCTCCACCACCTTCTTTTTTCCCCCTCATTTTTCCTGACACTTTTTTTCGGAACACTGACTTTCCAGCTCCAGGCAAAACAGCCGCTGCTATTTTCAAGGATCACCTCAAGTGAAACTGTGGCATTTTAGGAACAGAGTATTTATCTGTGTTATTTATATAAACCTCCTCCATTAACCCCTGGATTTCTGTTTGGGTTACAAACTAGACTTCCAAGAGTGTGATGGCAACACTCTTCTTGCTCCCACCTCCTCCCACTGTTTTGTAGCAAAAAGATGTTGCTTAGTCATGTTTGAATTGCACCATGGGAGCTTACTACAGAAAGGGTTATCACACTGTCTTTCAGATGCATACAGGACCCTTTGAATATTGAAAATTGAGGTAGAATAATTACAAATTACAGTTTATAAATGCCTGGAATGCAGCTAAAAACATTTAAGCTGTCTGTAATGACCAACTTTATGGACACATTTTCCTAAACACTTCTGAAGAATGTGAGTCACTTATTATAGTGTCAATTCTTATTCTTGCAGGCCACAGCCTCTTGGACCTCTAAAGATGTGGAATCTGGTCCAGCAAATTCTAGTGTACTGCTTCTCTTCCTTACTTAATCTTTGCTGAAGGTCTAAAAGTAGTCCACAGGTTCCCATGGGACTGTAAGCTACCAGTTAAAACCCCTGTAATAAGCTAACCACATTTCACATTTAAGTCTTCTTGCAGCAGTTACTGTACTATTCCCAGGCCAATACAAATTATGACAATCTCAGCATCAGACTTGCCTGTCAAGATGCCGTTTCAATGCAACCCAAATGCTCTGACATATAAAGGATCACCCCTTCTATAACCAGCCAGGTTGCTGAGGGGAAAAATAAAACACTTGTATATATAGAATAATTTTTTGTAATTTTGCAAAATAATTACTCCCTTTAGTTATCCTCTGCTAGGAGCACAGGCTTAAAACTCCTGTGGTTGCATTTCTGCCAGTCCAAACTTAGGGAGTTGCCAGGAGGTGAGTGTAACAGGAGCTTGTCACAGGTGACTGCTTTGCAGTTTATGGCTTCCTACATGCTGCAAATATCAGGTGCTGGTGATGCTTGTCAGTGCACTTCCCACACATGGATTGAGACATTTTTACTGCAGCCATAGGTCAGGCTGTGTGAATGGTGCCTACAGCTGCCCACAGCTGGGCTGCCTGAAGGGGTGACTCCCCTTTGGATGGGGTTTCTCAGGCAGGTGTCACTCCTGAGCTATCTGAGGTGAGTTTGTGCAAGCCCTGCACTCCGAGGCATTTGGCTTTAAGAGCTCCTCACCAGTTAAAATCAAGCACTGGCCTAAACCGAGACTAAAACACTTATTTTCTGGTTTCTTCCAGCCAAGCAGATTTTGATTCAGCTAATACAGATTTCTGTAAATACTATGGATGTGATTGGACCTGTGAAAACACTGTGTTCCACAAGAACAATGAGAATACTTCAGGACAAATTACAACAGCAATTAACAACAGAAACGCACCAGAAATCCCACTAATGTCTTCTGAAAAATATTTTTATTTTAATCTGGGGACTCAATAAAATTATATCCTCAGTACCCATGCTCATCAGAACAGGCCAAATTAATTTACATGCAGCAAAATTCAGTGGGCAATTTCAGTCCAGTCACCTCAGAACACCCTGCACAGTGCTACGATACAAAGATGTAATTTAAACTGATGCTGAAAATTAATTAAAGCCACCCAAACAATTTTCCATCTTTAAATTTGATAGTTCTTTGCAAAACATCTGTGCTCCCCTCCCAGTTAATTGTAAGCATGAAGGAAAAAACCACAAGCATGATGTCTGATGCCTCCTCCCAGAGACCTATTTACACTCACTTAATGCAGACACAGCTTGCTGCAAAACTTGTGAACACTCTGGGCTTCTTCCACCATCAGATTTCTGCTTGCTGGCCATTACAAAAAAATTGTGATTGAAACTGCCAGTCAAGCACATATTAAAGCCCTGGATGCCACAGTGAGTACACTGTGTTGTGACACAAACTGACAAACTGGTTAAGACTTGTGGTCCTTCCTGAGCTCAAGTAAAAAGAGATTCAAAAAGACCTGACTGTGCAAGGAATGGCTGGAATGTCTGGCTTAATTTTGCCCACATCTCAATGGTTTTGAAGTACATTAATACCCTTTTTAAGTTACAGAGTTCAGCTCTGTGCGGGGCTGCACGGGACTGCTGCTCTTTCTGGTTTCAGGTTTTCCTTGAACTATTTGAGCTAAACAGAAAGGAATGAGTCCAATGGACATCTACCCTTGAGACACGCTGAGGGCTCACTGCACGCTCTCTGCGGCAGATGCAAATGAAGACACTCCTAGCATGCAGAACAGTTCTTTCACCTCAAATGCTCTGCCTCTGAGAGGAAATGTCACCAAAGCAGGAGGCTTCTTCCTCTTTTGTGTGGGTTTAACTAGCTTATATTTGTGTAGTAGACTTTAAAAAGTCTTCTACGTGCAGAGACATCAAGAATAAATATTCCTCACTTTTTGATAAAAAGGAAGAAGGGCAGATAAGGGCAGTGACCTTTGCAAGCTTTGGAGTTTCTTTTTGCAGAAGAGATAAAATCTGTCTGGCATGCTCATGGGGCTATTTATTTTAGTGATTGAGAGGACATCCTTTTTCAATGCATTGCCAAGTGTGCAGGGCAATAACGTTATCTGACATATCTGAGCAGGAAATAATGCTGATAAAGGAGGGAAAGCTGAGTGAAAGTGAGAACAATAGGGAACAACACAAGTCTCAAAGGGAGAGATCTGCAGAACTGTAGCAGGTGCTGAATGCTTTTGCAGAGCTGATGACTGGTCTCGCTATTTAATTTGCTCCTACTGAACTTTTGGCAACTGCTGTGTTTTTGTCTGCATAGATTCACTGACATTTCTAAGCCAGGTTTATTCATCATTGCAAAATTGTACATTGCCTCATGCTCCTTGCCATTATTCATTGGCAGTTAATTCTGACCCTTCTGCAAAAACCTACTCAATTAAACACCTGAACATTTATCTGGGAGAACTTGTCCATAAAATCAAAGTTTTATGTGAAAAAAAACCAAACAAACAGCACAAACTAAACCAAATGAAATGTTTTAAGAGGTAGACGAGGCAAAAGAAATGAATTATTTCTTCAGCACCATGAACTGTAAGAGTCAGTGTCTCAGTTCTAGCAGCTTTCTCAGAACCCATAATAGAGAGATTTGAATTCCTCTATTCGTTTCCTTTACTTTATAGGCGGAGTGATAGATAGTGCCCTTCTCCTTTGATAGCTTCATTAAAAACCAAAGCTGTCAGTCACTGGCAATAATAAATATAATTATTTCAGTTTATTTCACACTCTTAGGGGAGCTATGAAATGAAATATTAGTACAGACAGCCTTTTTTAATGCTGTAGTAATAAGAAAGGTTATCTGTAATAATATTTTGTAATAATACAACCTTATTATAAAGCACCTCATAAATAAAGCAAAAATGAAATTAAAGTCAGATTAATTTATATACATTTATCCCTGGAGGAAAATGACTGTGAAATGCCTGTAGCAAATGACACATCTGAGGGGTTTTACCTTCTGCAGCACTAACAGCATTTCAGGAGAGACTTTTGGTGCAGAGCTGCCAGTTACAGTGGACACAGTGACCACACACAGGTTCTGGGACAGGTGACACCCTGGGAGCTTTGCTTCAGGAAGGCTGGTAGAACAAGGACAGGAGCTGGGGACCAGCAATGTGTTGGGCTTGATGTATGACCAGTCTTGCCCCATCCCTCCTCCCTCTCCAACACAGCCCTGATCCCACTTCCAGCCCCTTATAACAGGAATGACGCCCTGCCAAAAGCTGTGACCATACATCAATCTGTAGGAGGGAGGAATTGGTGTCAATGGTGTCATTTCAAGGCTGCACATCTCTGTGCTGCAAGCATGGGCAGACCCCACCTCACAAAAACAGCCCTGGGGATAGCTGTGAAAACTGCTGCCCATGTCCTCCAACCTGTGAAGAATTAGACCATCAGTGCTAGGAGAGCAAGCCCTTTATCAATATTGATAATGCTGTGTTTGTCAGCTCCCCAGCATTTGTTTTCATTTTCCTGTTATCATTCCTAACTGTGTCATCCATCAACATAAGCTGCCTCAGGGGAAAAACAGAGATGATCAACAGTAAGAAATTGCTCTCAAAAATTAAACAGAAAGGAAAAAAAAAAATAAGTGCATTTGAAAATAAAATATTTTAACTTTCCTTGGCAATAATTAGAATTTCTTCTTGCAGTGCAGTGTTCCTCCACAATTACTTTTCAGACCTTCCATCATAGTGTGGGTGAGAAGCAGGAATATGAAAATGAGATGAGCTTAATTAAAACTGTTTAATCTATCTAATTTCTTTTAAAAGGCAGAGCAGCTACCCTGACTGAAAATTTGAAAAAAGTATATAGCAAGAAGTGTTCTTATTCTACTAAACAGAAATATAGTTCTAGAAATCTTCATATTTTACTTTATTACCCTTTATTTTTAACCTTTTGCTTTCTGCATAACGATTTTTCTGGTCACCCACAACAAAAAGAAAAAGCAGCCTTATAATGCAACCTGTAAAATAAAGAAATAATTCTTTGTAAAGCAACTTTACTGAGCACTGAGTTTTTGAGGTAGCCCATACACCTGGGAAACAAAAGAAAGTTTAAAAAATGACATATCCTAAAACTAAGTTAATTTTCTCTTCTTGAGGATCCCATCCAGTAATGGGGCTTAAGTGGGGAAGAAATTTGTATCTTACAAGTACTGTTAAAGTAGAACTGTTTGAATTGGGAGTGTCAGCACAGGGCTTGAATTATTCCACTGAAGTCATGAGCATTATTTGAATGTCACAGCTGACGTGAGATGAGAATGAAGGTGATGATTAATGCCACGACTAAATTAAAATATTTATTATTATTATTAGGTATTATTAGCAAATCTGAATAAAAACAAATTATACAAAAAACACTCAGTGGCATTTGTGTTCATTGGAGATCTTTTTTTTGCCTGGATGGGAATCGATCTGGAACCAGAACCCACTATTACAAATAATCACAGGTTTTTCTATAGCTCATCTGGCAAATGTTACCTAAATAAAAAGAAGCAAATAAATTAAAATCTTAATGTCACTTGGTCTAACATAATAATCACAATGCAAAAATTACATCTGTGAGAGAACCAGATGTCTGTCAGTGTTCAGACTTGATTCTGCAAATCCTTTCTCAGGCAAGTACTCCCAGGAAAAACAGTGGATTGTTTCCATGAACAACATTATGCATGTGAGCAACAGCTTGAGAGTGTTTAGTGCTCCATGTGATTTACACCACTGCATAAAAGTGACTTTGCTGCTACTGTGATGACTATTTCTTTGTGTACAGTATTGTACTGCTGTTTCTTTTTTCATTTTTAATTATACTTGATTAGACAAACTGCATCACAGCAGGAGACAGGCAAGATCAAATTTGCTTAACCCTTGCAGACTTCTCTTCTGTGATTGCAAGCCAAGGAAAACATTTGAAGGTCATGCCATTCCTCTACCTACTTCTTTTTTTTTTTTTTTCAGATGGTAGAAAATTTAGGAAGGTGAAGTGCTGCCAGTTGGAGAGGTATTATGAAACAAGCTTTGAGGCAGAATTTAATTCCATCACTGACTTAATTAGAAATGCTGTAAATGTTATATATGTGTCTGTTTGGGAGCCTGTCTATTCTAAACTGCCAGCAGCTGTCAACAGCAGGGCAGGCTGCTGCTCTGAAGCAACCACCCAAGGTGTTATCTGCTCTTTATTCACAGTGTCTGAATGCTCCTGTCCTGCCAAGGATGTGCAGCCACTGAGAGCTGGATGCAAAATGCATTCCTTGAGTTATCTGCAGGTTGCCCAGGGTGCCTGCAGGAGAGGAGCTGAGATGATGGGAAAGAGAAGCCTCAGCACAGCAGTAGGAGCTGCATTTTGTGCAGTCAGCAGGTCCAGCACCAAATATTGCTGGTTAGGGATATTTAGGTAGAAGACCCTGTTCAACTTCATCCTTTCCTCCCAGCCTTTATACAAGTGGATGGCAAAATGATCCTGGGTTACCAAGTGGTACTTTGGGAGATAAACTCAAGGACTTTTGCATTCAGTGACTACTAGCACAATGAAGAGAATAGGATGTGGAATTCAAGCATTCAAATACTGAAAAGTATTTGTAAATAGTGCACATTTAACTGTGTACCTATACAGTATAATGAAAAAGCTGTATTTGTCAGTTTTAAAACACTGTTGATGCTTTTTTCTTATCATGAAGTTTTCTTGGTTTGGTTTTAGGGATTCAAAGGTTAAGCAGCTGAACCGCACAGTTCTTAAATTACTTGGGATCACAGTGTAAGAGTGGTCAATACACAGTTTCATCTGCTCTGACTTCACTCTTCAACATTGCCTTTACAGGCAGAATTGTATGTAATAGGTTGCATTGGACAATATTGTATTTGGAGCCCACTTGTATCTGGAGGCACTTCTGCCTGTACTCAAACTAGTTTTAAACACTCCTACGAGTCTCATGGAAGAAGAAAATCAGACTTCAATTTGATACCCAACTCTGTCTGCATTGCCCTTGTGGAATGAACAAAAAACCTATGCTGAAATCCTTCCACCAAGCAGTGAGGTTATTGAAGGTCTCATGGCTCCAGCTAATCTCTTATGAAAAGTGCATGAGGCTTTCAGAAAAGTTTTAAGTGCTGCAACGCATGTAGAAGAGTAAACAATAGTGGCAATAAACAGCAGCAGTATGAAAGGGTTTCTTAAAACTGAAGAAAACATTCTGCTTTTTTGGCTCTTTAGAAATTGCTTGCACTTTAAGTAGTTTCTTCTTCCTAATATTATAAAGGCAGAAAGATGGTCTTTTTAGGTTTTCCATAAGCTCATCCATTCAGAAACTCCTTTATTCATTATTTAAGTGAGACATTTCTGTAGAAGTCAGTTCACGCAAAATTGCTTTGTTCTCATACCTTTTGTAACTTCTCTGCGGGAAAAATCTCTTTCCTTTGTGCACATTCTTGAGTTTCTTGCTCAGAAAGATTGCTCTTTATTAGAGCATTTGTGGCTGCAACAACAAGACACAGCAAACAGCAGGTCTGTTTCCAAAGTCTTCCGAGTGGGAACGTGCCGAGTGTCACGAGAGCTAGAAGTGATTAGAGTGAACAGCATCACAGTGCCCCAGAAACCAAAGTTAGGATGGGTATAAGGGCTCCACTGTGTGTGGATCTAGGCCAGGCTTTTTTCAGTGATGTCCAGTGATAAGACAAGGGGCAGTAGGTGCAAACTAGAACATAGGAGGTTCCACATAAACATCAGAAAAAACTTCTTTACTGTGAGTGACAGAGCACTGGAACAGGCTGCCCAGAGAGGTTGTGGAGTCTCCTTCGCTGGAGACATTCAAAACCCACCTGGACACATTCCTGTGTGATGTGCTCTGGGTGATCCTGCTCTGGCAGGGGGCTTGGACTAGATGATCTTTCAAGGTCCCTTCCAATCCCTAAGATTCTGTGATCTACATGCTCTCTGAAGTGTGAACCAGAGATGTGCTACTGCAGCAAGGCTCAGACTCTTTATTCTGGTTAGAGTAGCAACAGGACAAAATGGCAGCCCTTCCTCTTCATAGATAACGGGCACAGCTGAGGTTGTGCAAGGAAGTGGTGAAGCCATTCACCTTGCTCACCTGTGGGATATATAGTAATCTTGGCACCTAATTTGGTAATTTTTCTTAGAACATCCCAGTAACTGAAGGTCTTTAAAACCATAATGCCATTGTGTGGAAGTTGGGGAATTCTTCTGAAGGACAAAGGCCCACATGGAAGGGAGCAGGGAAGTAGACTGAAAATCTGAAGGGATCTAGAGAGGTGACACTGCAGCTGGAAAGACAGCAGGAGCTGATTTCTCATTGAAATGTCAAATGAAAGACAAATAGGGGATAAGAAACATTAATATGAAAGCATCACTCCCCTTCCCCAGGCACACCCTGATCCCCACACCCAGAGCACTGTACCGTGCACTTTCCCAGTGTGGACTCCAGAGACCCTGGAGTCTTTCAGTCATCAGTGGGGCAGGTACATGCAGCAATAGTTCTCACTCTGTGTGGCTTGTAAATCCTTGGTACAGCAGGAGCAATAAGGCTAAAGCATGATAAGGCTAGACCTGCCAAAATGAAAATGCACTTCCAAAAAATATTGGGTGGTGTGAGGATCACGGTTGGCAATTTACAGCGATGTTTAATTATGAAATTACCATAGCAACTTCGTTAGTATTACAGAGTCACCCTGGTGATTTTTAAGTATACCTCTGTATATGGGGAAAAGCTTATTCTCACAACAGAATGAAGAATGTTTTTGTGGTTAAGATGCTTGATTAGTGCTTTGGAGACCTGGCTCCAACTTTGATGCAGTCATTTTATGGGACTTTGGGTTAGAGACCAATGTGAGTGCTCTTTGTGGGATATTTAGAGGATGCAAATCTAATTAACTTCTAGCTTGCTCTAGTCAGGAAGAAGATAGATAGCTAGATACTATCTGATGATGGAGCTACTGTAACAGGCTTTGGTGTAACACCCTTTGGGTTGAGTGGACTATTGGTTCAGGTGACCCTAACCAAAAATTGCCTTATTCTGCAACAATTTATGCAATTTTAATGCTTGAGACCAGAAAAAAAAAAAAAAAAAAATCCTGAAAGCAATGACAACAAGAAGTGGTTGACAGAGCACGGCTTTGTTCTGGCTTGTGAACCTCTGCATGGTTGCATTCCTGGGGGCTGTCCCATTCACAACAGCCACATGGTGCTTGTTACCCCCAACTTCCAGAGCTCAGGCCTAAAACAGACTTGTCAGTCTGAATCTGTCTGTGTGGTCACTGATGCACACTCCTCTCCTGCATTACCAGAGGATGCTTCCTGCCTGCTGCTGCCTTGGCTGCACGTGGGTGTTGTGATATATTTTCTACATTCACTTTGGGGTTTTTGTATTAGTCTTCTTCGATTAACCTCCTCTCAGTCTTTCAGATCAAATAAGATGCTAATTAGTGAAGAGCTGTCAGTGACAAATCACTGCCTTTTGTTTCCAACAGTGGCTCTGTTTGTTACATTCACTTTCCAAAAGCAATTAAATAAATAGAAAATAAAAAAGGTATATTATGCAATACAAAGCATGGGGTGTTTTTGGTTTTGTTTTTTTCTATGGGAGATTTTAAAAAGGCAATAATTTGTTGCTTGTTACAGAAATCTTCATTCTCTCTCATGTAACTACATATCTAGGAAGCCACTTCTCTCAGCCTGCTTACTTTCTACCACCCTGAAAAGATCGGAAACCTCAGGAGCTCAGCTTTAGTGGATATAACACCATGTTGTAAGGATGAGCTCCCTTGATGAAAGTAAAGGACTTAAAATTAATACTGGTGCAAGCAAAGTGATATCTATATTTATATGAAAAATGTATCAGCATTGTTACAAAAGCCCAAGTGTTATCACCAAAGACTATTGCAATGAGGCCATCATCATAGCTGGCTTTTCACTTCCTGAAGCATTTTCCTGTGATGGGCCACTGAGGACATTTATTATCCATAATACACTGTCTTATAGCTTTCTGAGAAATACAGCATGTGTCAGGAGAAAAATAAGGTCCAGAAGAAAAACTAATTCTATAAATTATGTGAAAAGCTAAAAGCTGGGGAGAAAAAAATATATATACTGCCATTAAAATTTTATTGTACAAGGTGAACAAAATAATCCTTTAAGATGTTATTTATAACATTCAGCCTCCTTCACTCTATTCTCCACCATTAATAAATACACTAGAATTGTAGTTATGAAATGGGAGTCCCAAATTAAGATCCCCTACTTCCTAATCCAAAGAACAGCACAATATTAAGCCTTCAGGAAAAATGAATTCTGAAACAGAAACTAGTCATTAAAAACTTTAGGGGTAAAAAAAAGGGGGGAGGTAGAATATAAAAGGAGCAATAAACTCTGTGTCCATATGTATTTCTGGGAAATAAAATGTTGCAGCTACACAGTATTCTGGAGTGAGACTGATGTCAATTCATTTCTTGGCACCTAACCAGTAGCTGCAACATTGTCAGTGATGCTGGGCTTGCAGTAAAATCAGCGAGAGGCAGATTTTCCCTGGTGGCAGCCTGCACAGCAGCACAGGGAGTGATTCTTGGCTCCTGGCTCAGCTGGTGTGTGTAGCCGTGGGTCTCCTCCATGCTGCCCAGACTTACTACCCCTGGAATAATGTGTCTGTAGTGCCCACACTGCACACCACTGGGAGAACATTATGGTGTCAGCCCATGACCACTGCTATGACCTGGACTGCAGCACTTGCACTGTGCAAAGCATGTGGCCAGGCCAGAAGGCACCATAAGAGGAGCTGCCGACAACTCATATCGGCAATTTCATTTTAGTAACTATTACAACTTTAAGACCCTTCTGCTCCTGATGCTTTGACTGATTACATCTGATAGATTTTTCCTGGCACTGTTGGAGACCCATCACCCATCCGAGCTTCATCCCATGTTCATACCAGGAGAACTACTACCCTGCTCCCAGGGAAGGTTGTGGGTGAAGCTTCTGCTTTTGACTTAAACAGTGCAAGACCTGGAATGGCTGTAGCAATGGCTGGTCAACTGTTATACTCCCAAAAATGAGAGAAGTTTTTGAGGCTAGGGTCCTGGTGGGTCCTGCAGTGTGAGTAACTGGGCTGAATGCCAGCAATGCCATATGCAGAGAACCTAAGGGTGAGCAGTGCAAGTGCAAAGCAGTGAGTCTACCTTGGTAGACAAATCTCCCCTGAAGCTCCTTCTCAGGTTGAGCTCCTGATTTTGCACTGTTTAAGTGCTAAAGTGTTGCTGACCCAGAAACACATTCACTCTGGTCACACATGCTTCTTACAGCTCTGACACCACCAAAAACTGCCACCTAAATCTGCCTCTGCCTTATTGAGGATAAAAGTTGAGTATTACTGAAGACACTAATGATGGGACATGCACATCCCAATACTGGAGAGGAAGGAGAGAGGAGGCACTTGTGAGTTCCACTATGAATATAAAACAATAGTTTTGATGGCTTAAAAAGAGATCTGAGAAAATTAAAAGGATTTATTCATGCAGTAAAAAAGCGGCAGTTTTGTGTTCTTTATAACTAATGTATCAAAATTGAGTCTACTCATCAAAGGTGGCCATTCAATAAAATATCAAAGAATAAACATTCACAAGAAAAAGTTGTGATTTCAGCTGAAAGCGTGCAAAACAAAGTATGCTCTTCCATGCAGAAAATAATCTGCAAGGAGAAGGTGGCCTACAGGAAGTGTTAGTATTTGTGTATTCTCCTGTTGACACTGGTACAGTGGTTTATGCCCTTCTTTTGTCACAGAGGGATGAAATCTCTGACAGCACTGCAGACTGAATTAAATTACCATCTACTACTTCGTGTAGTGCACATCCAAGTCAGAATTATTTAAACATTGACAAATACATGAAGAAACAGTGCGCATGACTGCATTTTATAGCTCACAGAACTGTCTGAGCTAAGTGCACTGGTTTTGATATAGAGACAGACATGCTATTATGAAAATCAACATGGCAAAAAAAACTTTAGATCCCAAAGTACTTTACGTATCTTTACCTAGAACAGAAATACGTTGTGTCAATATATCCTACTGATAGTAATAATGAATTAAACTTAATTTGCAAACATTTCAAAGAAACACTTGCTTGTACTGATGTGTTTGCTTGTATATGAATTTTTAACTTTGTGTTAACAATCAGAACTAGTCATTCAGTGGGGGAGCAACAAAAAATTAATCAACTTCCCACAGCTCTACAGCCTGTATATTGACTGAGCACTGTTATTCTTCATAATAAATATCTCAAGAATGCACCATATACTGAAATGTGTTTGCTTAGGGTTAGATGTTAATGTTTGCAATTAACAAACATATTTATTGGTTTGTTTTTATTTTTTTGTAAAGTCACCCTAGGAGGAAAAAAAGGCCAAAGTTATCAGAGAATTATTTTCTATAAAAGTTTCAGCCAGATCTTAAATGATCTTCTGTACCAAAGTTGTTTTTTTAAATGCAAATTTAGAGAGTTAAGATACTTAGAAATTTCTCATTCACCTCTTAGTCACCTCTCCTGAGATGTGTACTGAATAGCGATAGAATAAAAGCCATTGTACTTAGTATTTTTTTAGCCACTGACTTGTGCTTGCCAAATCTGTATAATAACAGCAGAAATATTCACAGCTGACTAAATTAAATGGGGCTATTTATGGATCAACCTCTGAAGGTTTTCTTATTTTTAAAGTTCAGAAGTTAAAAGCTCCAAAGTTCCTTGTGTGTCTCTGTCTTTGAGGGGCTCTAACACAAAGTTGACTCTGCTTTTGCACAATGTTGTTTGCTTTCCTTTGCTAAAGAAAGACCCAGGAAGGTAACTGAAGCTTGCTTTATGATGAGGCCTGACAAACCTCTGGCTGAGCTGTTTGCACTGCACAAGGCCAGAGCTGTGCAGATGTGTTCATGGATAGGGAAGAAAATAGATTAGGATACAGCTCTCCAGAAAAAAATCCATCACAGTATGGTTATGTGTTGTGGGAAATCTTAAGAATACCTATGTCCTTTGTGGTTTGCACAGCACCTGAGCCAGAGCTGTCATGTTTTGGCACCTTTTCAGTGTTCTAAAAATCACAGAATCATAGATTGGCTAGAGCTGGAAGAAACCTTTAAGATTATCTAGTTCCAACCCCCCTGCATGGGCAGGGACACCATGTTATCTCAAAAATTTGGCTGAATAAGTATTTTCTCCTTTTTTTTTCTTTTTCTTTCCTTTTCTTTTCTTTCCTTTCTTTTTTTCTTCTTTTCTTTCTTTTCTCTACTTTTACTTTTTCTTCTTTTTCTTTTAATTGTTTTTATTTTTTGTTTTATTTTTGGGTGTTTTTTTTGTTTTATTTTATTTCTTTTTCTATTTCTTTTTTTCTTCTTTTCCTTTTCCCTTTTCCATTTCCCTCTTCCCTTCCCTTCCCTTCTCTTCCCAGGGTTTCAAGCTAGAGAAGGATAGATTTAGGTTGAACATTAGGAAAAAGTTCTTTAATAGGATAGTGGTGGATACTGGAACAGGTTGACTAGAGAAGTGGTGGAGGCCCCATCCCTGGAGATATTCAAGGTCAGGCTTGATGGGGCTCTGAGCAATATGTTCTAGTGTGAGATGTCCCTCCGTATTGTAGCGTGGTTGGACTAGATGACCTTTAGAGGTCCCTTCCAACCCAAGACACTCTATGATTCTATGATAATTCTATGATCCTATGATTCTATAATTATATTATCTATGATTCTTTCTGTGCAGTGGCAAGTGGCTGAGCCCCAGAACTCTCTGCAGGGGCACACTAGCTGCAGTCCTGCCTGGATGAGCCCTGTGAGGGCTGCCAGGCTACTGTGACATCACCATGCGGTGGACAGTGACATCACAGAGTGATGGATTGTGACTTCACATTCCTCACTGATTATCTTATGAACCTGGCTCAGTCTGGCTCATGCCAGGACTCCAACCAAGTGTGCCTGCAAGGTCTGGAGGCTTGAGCAAGGCTACTCCTGGTGCTGGTGGTGCTTTGGGTGCTGCTGTCGGCAGCTCTCGGTGCCCATCCCAGAGCCATTCCGTGTTTCCCCAGCCCTGCCCGGTTCAGGCAGCCGGGCACCGCAAGACATGCTTGCGGCAGCAAAGATGAGCTGTGTGGGGAAATGTACCCCCAGGGTGGCTGTGGGGAGAAGGATGGGGCTTGGGGAGCCAGGATGGTGTCCTAACCCAGGGGCCTGCAACATTTCATCCTGCCTTCCCCTTCCTGGGACAGTGAGTGACCATGGCCTCTCTCTATTTTGTAGTGTGTGACACCAGCAAAGTGGCACCAGCTCCATGTTCTTGGCTCTCCCCAGTCCGCAGCAGAGCAGAAACATGGTCATGGAGACAGCGTAGAGCTGCCCCATCTGCTGCCATGCTTAGAAAAGCATCACCTTTGTGCAGCCCTGCCAACACCAGTTCTGCCTGGGCTCCATCCTGTGGTGGGCACAACGTCATCAGCTTGTCCCCTCTACCAAACACTGATGGAGAAGGTTAAGTTTTCTGTGCGGGGAGGAGATTACTCCCTCCAGCATGTCCTCATGCCCCCCGCACAGCCATCAGTGGCCAGAAGAGCAGGCAGAGCTCCTGGCCAGCTGGCCAAGAACAGCCCTCGTAGCCCTGTGGCGTTCCCTGCTGAGCAGGGAGCTGCGGGGACAGAGGCCAGACCTGCCATGGGCAGCCTCCTGCCCCGGGTCTGGGGGGAACTGTTCCGGCAACACCGGCGTGTCTTGGAGCCCGCGCTGCCCTGGCTGCGCCGCAGGCTGCAGGCAATCTACAAGCAGGCATGGTGGCTGGCAGCAGAGAAGGTGATCATGCACAACCTCTGCTGCCACAGGCTGGACGAGGGGGTTTGGTCCATCTGGCAGCTGCAGTGTCACCTCAGGGATGATGCAGCCCCTCTGGTCCGTGGGCTCATCAGAGCCATCCCGTGCTGCTGCAGCCAGGAGGCCTGGACGCTGAGCTCCCACACTGCCAGGAGGACGACAGCCCTGCAGCCACCTCCAGCTCCACCAGCTCCAGCCCGGCCTTCTCCAGCAGCCCTGCAGGCTCCAACACGGAGGAGCAGCCCAGCACGTTGGAGGACACCTGCAGGAGCAGCCCCAGGCACCCCCTGCCTGTGCCAGGAGGAGCTGGAGGTGGAGGCAGCAGGTCCCTCTGCCCAGCGCTGCAGCCGCAGCCCCTTCGCTCCCGGCCCACCCAGGGACCCCTCACCCAGGGGGCCCCGGCGCCCCCCAAAGAGGAGGGCACTCAGCACCCCTGACTCTCCACAGCCCCGCTGGCAGTGCTTGCAGGGCTGCAGCAACCTTTTATTGAAGAAAAGGGAAATAAATTATTCTTTCCCTGACATGGTCTCTCAGTGCTGCTCTCTCCCCCTTCTCCTGGGGCCTACCCCTGCCCCCCATGCCCTTCTGTGAATGGCACCATCCTTCCTGGGGGGCACGGCCACAGGCCCCCAGATCCCCAGGCCCATGTCATAGGATCATAGAATCAATAATAACTTGAATGAGCTGGTGTTGGCTGGTCCCATCCCACTAAAGGTACTAATGGGTAAAGAAATCACCTAAGTCTCATGATGCCCCGCAAATGTCCCTGCTCCAGCTGATACTCTCACTCAGTGGTGCTTGAGGGAGCTTTGTTATTCAGATACAAAAGTGCCTCCATTTTTTTCTTCTCAAAGTTCTGCTGCTGAACTGAATCCAAAGCTTCTCCTCTTTGCTACTCCAAGGTGTGAGCAGCTGAAAACTGCATCCAGGTACTATATATAGTACATTCCAAGGGACTGGCTGTCAAAAAGCTGCAAGCATCTGCCTCTTCCCTTCCCCTCTGTTTTTGTCTGTGCCTGTAGAATGAAGAGGGCATCGAGCAAGTTTACTGCTCCAGACTGCTCAGTATGATGTAGTCTTTCCACATGACTGGTAACAGGACATTTCACAGTTTACACAAATTTAGAAACTCAAGCCCAGGAGATGTACAGGATGAGAGCCAGGTACTGCTTGCAATACTGCAGCCCAGGCACCATAAACCTATGGAGCTTCTTATCTTTCACAGAAATTCTTCAATATGCTGCCAACAAGGGGATGGGTATCTGTAAACTACCTTGTTCACAGCAGGAGTTATTTCTCCTGCCACTAGTGAATTGTCTCTCTTGGCTGCAGAGAAGCATCACACCATTGGGGTAATACTGCAGGAAAACCCCAGGATGTAAAGATGCCATTTGTGTTCCACTCTTTGAAATGTCACTGTTAATGCATGGTTCACCATCAGTCTGTGTGAAATCACAGCATCACTGATAGTCATTGGTTAAACCCACTGCAAGGTAGGGGCTCTTTTTCCTTTTTGTGTGTTTTGCACGAGGTGGATTTCCTTGCCCTTTTGTTCCAAGTATCCATCCAGGCCCCCAGTGTTTTGTGTTTGAATTCAGATGGACTCAAACTGAATAAATAAATTGTTCATCTCCCTGTTTCCTTCAACAGCAAAGAGAAATGTTTGCAAGGTGCTGCTAAGCAAAGAGGAAGTTTAGACTCCTGGTTCATGCACTAAATCCAGGCTGGGAGAAGCCAGGAAAAATTCCTGTGTGATCCAGCATAAGTGATGATCATTCTGTGCTCAAACAAGCATTTTAAATGTGCTTTTATTTTTTAGCACCTTCTCCGGCAGCTATGAAGAAGAATGAGAATGACTGTGCTACCAATATAGCTCTGACTGAGCTCTGTATAGATTTTTTTTTTTTTTTAAGTTATGCTTTCTTTTGCTAATCTTCAGCCTCTGGTCATGTCGAGATCTTACAAGCAACACACTGGTATAATTCCCAGGTCCTCCTCATCATGTACTCTTTTGTTTCCATTTCTTTTTTCTTGCTTCTTTTTTTTATTTTTTTTCCTTTTTTTTTCCTCTTTTTTTTTTCTCTTTTTTTCTCTTTTTTTTTCTTTTTTTCTTTTGTTTCTTTTATCTTTTCTTTTTCTCTTTTCTTTTTTTCTTTTGTTTCTTTTCTCTTGTTTCTTTTTTCTTGTTTCTTTTTTCTTTTGTTTATTTTTTATTTCTTTCTTTTTCCATGTATTCACCCTTCCAGGGAATCTATTCAGAAGCATATTCTGGTGTTTTTAGATGCAACGTAGATGCACTGCAGCTGCAGTCTTCCTGAGGTTCATTTCCCTTGGAAAGAACCAAACTTTTCAAGCTCTGAAAGTCTACGAGGCTTTTTGATGTCTCAAGGGCATCTCTCCTCCAGTCAGAACAGATTTGTTTCATATGAGTGTTTTTCTTTTAATTAAATAAGCTTTTCTGTAATTAAAGATGCAAGATTATTTTTTTTTCATGGACAAATAATGTGTTTTTTATTTCCCTCCATTTAAAAATAATTTCTACAAATGTATTTTCAAAGTGCTGATTTCTGCAGAGCATTTAGCCAGTGTTCTTAGTGCTATGCAAATTAAAAAATAGCTTCCGTAAAAAAAAAGGTATTCTTATTGAACTGCAAGCTTACAGTAAAATCACAAGGAAAGTATAATTTGTTTCTTTAAAATATTGTTATATGGGAAAATATCTTTCATCAGTTGCATTTCCTTTAGAGCCTGCTACCTTTTTGCAAGGCTGCAGCCTTTCATGAGAAGGTTCCATGAGGCCCCTCAATGACACGGTCTTAATCCACAGCAAAAAAAAAAGTTTAATTATTTTACTCCATACTTCAGCTAATTACTCCACCCTATCAGCCCATTTTTCATCAGCCTTTTGGCCACTGATAGCACTTTTCATTTTCAACTTTGATACTCTTGATTCTTTCAATCCAAAACCTTCACTTACTCAATTATAACTTCAGAAATATGAATATCGAGTTCAAGGAAAAAGGCAGAAATCTCTTTTTCTGAAAAGACCCTGATCTATCACTGTTTTAATCCTGAGTGATGACGTTTTCAATTCTAATAGAGGAAAAAACTTAGCAAAATAATTAGGTACTCAAGAACTGGCTTGGGGAAATGCTGCCAAGCACCATCAGTGATGGAAGAGCTGCTTAATGTGCAGGGTAGCTTACACAAGATAAGTAACCGTGGGGAACTGCTCCTCCGTCTTCTGTAAAAGGACCTGAAGATAAGAATGATTCCGAGACCTCAGACATGGAGATCACCTGAAGTTCAATTTAATTTAAAAACCTTGCAACTCAGCAAATGTCCTTCATGCTGACAAACGAGTATCATAACCTATAGTGCTCCTATCACTCTTTGCCATCCTTTGACTTTTACTTTTCTTAAGATCTATCCTGTCATCACAATCTCTCAATGTAACAGCTGATGGATGCACCCACAGCACTTTATTTAATAGGGTTTAAAAGAGAACTCTGCTCTGGGCAAAATACAGCTCTCTTATTGTAGCCCTGAAACTTCAATTTCCACTGTAAGCACATACTTAGAAAAAATAATTCTAATAATACAAGTAATTATTGTATTATATTGTATTCCATTATACTAGGAGAGGAGTTCGGTCCATCCTTTCTCCTTTTCTAGCCTCTTTAAAGAAATCTCTTAGATTGTGTATCCAAAATTATCAGGGTGGTTTCATTTGTTTTCTTCTATTCACGTAATCTTCACTACATCTTTGGAAAACCCCAAACTTCAGTGCATCTGAAAACTTAAAAGATTTCTTTTAATTTTGCTTAACTGTCCTTAACAAGGACATGTTCATTTTTCATTGCTGCCCTTAGTACAAGTTTGCCTTTAGATTGCCCAGCCAGAACAATGGAAGACAAGAATATTTAAAAATGCACTAAGAGAGTTTTCAGATGGACTGTAGATTCAGTTGAAGCTGAAGAATTGTTTTTATACTTAATGACAGTAGGTGATCGGATTGCTAATGTTATCCACTCATTTATCCAAGCTGGTTTTCTTAGCTTTTAAGAAAACAATGGTGGATATTTGAACACAATAATTAATCCAACAATACTGACATTATTTTGGGGCAAAGTTGTATTAAGAATTGTTTTCACAAAGTTTCAGACGCATGGGAAACAAAACCAGCTTTTGGACACACCTCTCTTCATCCTTGATTATCAAGGTCCTGATGTCCTGAGGCTCTCAATGTGTTTGTTACAACACTAGTCTACATCATCAGCAACTAAAAATGTTCCAACCAGCTCCTTTAAAAACTAAGAGAATAAAAGAAATAGAAAACGGTTATGACTCAGAATCCTTGCAACTTCCTATTCAAAGGAAGCTACACACAAAAGCAATGGCAAATTATCCTTTCAGATAACTTCTGGTCCATCTGAAGAGGTAAAACTGGAATTTTCCAAAAGATGACAGTTTTCCTGAGTTCCCCAAGCCAGTGAGCCTGAATACTCTAAAGTAAATTATGAAAAATTGCAAAAACAGGTTCCATTAGACTGTAATTCCAGTGGAATCTCAACAGTTCATGCCAAGGGAGGTTCTGCTACATTTTCTTTTTTCTATTTCTTTTTTTTTCTTATTTTCTTTTTATTATTTTTTTTTCTTTTTTCA
Source organism: Apus apus (assembly GCF_020740795.1). NCBI lineage: Eukaryota > Metazoa > Chordata > Aves > Apodiformes > Apodidae > Apus > Apus apus. The sequence continues at coordinate 9,297,638 of NC_067294.1, read as the reverse complement.
TCTTTTTTTCTTTTTCTCTTTTCTTTTTTTTTCCTTTTTTCTTTTTTCTTTTTTCTCTTTTTCTTTATTTTTTCTCTTCTTTTTCCTTTTTTTCCTTTTTTTTTTTTTTTTAATTGTTAATAGTGTTTCTCATTTTATTTTAATCTCATCAGAGGATGAAATCTACCCTTGCAGGATTAAAATACCCTGGACTAATCTGTATATTTTGGTGAGTGCCTGGCTACTCTCAGTGCATTCATGACATGGGCAACATCCATTCATGATCTGCATCAGTCATTAAAGCTTGAAAGGTGTTTCATTCCTATCTTGAAGTTGTAAAGCTGTCCCTACCCCTGGGGCTCCTTACAGCGTGTTGCTGAAGTTACTCTGCAATCACTAGCCGACTTACAACAGGTTCAGTGGTTGTTAAAACTGGTCAGGATGTTACTGGTTGGATTTTATTCACCCAATTGCTTGTTGTAACTCCTAGAGTTTCGGACAGGTGCTAACTGGACTCTCCTTACACGGATTCCTGGTATTTTAGCTGATATTATGCTCAATAATACAGATTAATATTAAATAATATTTGGCAAAATTAACTTATGTACTTTTCCAACTCTGTTCTCAGATACAGTAACTGTGACAACCTGCAGGCATCCTATTTGCTATTATTTTTATCATTGCTGTTGTTATTAGTGTTGTTGTTTTCATTTGATGGATTATCTTTTCTCATGTATCACATCTAACATCACTCCCTTTCTTTGGAATACTCAATATTCACACCACTAACAAGCACAATTATATATTCTAGCCTTTCTATGCCCAGAGCCCTAGCAAATATTGATTCAGATTAATTTAATTAAAAAAAAACCCAAACACAACTCCTTATCCAATGTGAAAATGGGCAAAATATAGCCCAAAGGGGGGAGATAAAAAAAATATTTAATTAAACCTTTACAAGACTCTGGAAGCAATTTCCAGCTCTTTCAATTTTTTTTAATTTTTTTTTAATAGCAAAGATATTAGCTGCTGTTCCAACTTAGAGATAATATTTGGGGTTTTTTGTTTTGTTTTGTTTTTTATATGTATGTAAAGCAAGAACTGGGTTTACTACATCATGTAGCTATTTTCTTACAGTCTAGCAAACAGCTGAGCAGGTCAGCTTCAAGCATAGCTAATATACACCATGGCTCTCCAGCAGTCACTTCAGATTTTCTTTTCCAGGCAAAGCAGCAGCCATGAGTCTAACTAAAAGGACTAGACACAGAGGAAAGGCAGATTCCTGGTCTGAATGAGCTTCTAATAAAAGTGAGATTTAATCTGGTTCTTACACTGAATGAATGTCTCCTGGTCTTTTGTGCTGTAGGTTCTCACATCCTCATCCTCACCTTAGCCCTACGTCCTAAAAATGCCAGTGGTATTTTCACTTCCAAAATCTATCCCTGCCACAGCACTTCTTATTCAGCAGCAGTCTGGAAAATCACAGTATCATTCAGAAACCAAACAGGAATTAAAAATATTCCATGAGAAGAGGAACCTCATTTTTTCCCCTTTGGTTGCTGAAACACATGAGAACTGAAATGCATGTGCTATTCTGCTCTAGCACAAGAGCATCTTTGTCTCTGCTTCCCTGATACAGTTCTGTCACTCAGCAAAAACAATGCTGTAAATTACTCCCTGCTGATTTAATAAAGTGACCTGGCTTGTAGCCCAGCAAAGCAGATGGCATTACAGATTATAGGCTAATGCCTTGAGGGAGGCCCAATAAAGAAAGATCTTCAGAAAAGAACTCAAAAGAAGAAGAAGGGCTGCATCCAGTGTCTGTAATTATCTTTCTTAGCTGGCAGGATTGATGGAGTCATGACATAAAACAATGACATATCTCAAACGGGAAATATATCAAATGCCTTTGTAAAATGCCTAGCACACTAGGAAAATTTATTCCTCTTGGTGTAAACCCTGAAGTCCCTGAGACATTTTGGAGAGCAAGTGGGGCCCCCATGAGCAGGCAGCGTGCTCACCACGGGGTGCTGGGGGCAGCAGGACAGCAGAGGCACACAGCTCTCCTTGCCATTGGATTTGATCTGCATAAGGAAAACCATCATGAGCACTTTACCTTGTAAGATCTTTGGGTTTGCAAGTTCTTTTCCCACCTGCACCAGGACTACACCATCATTTCATGGCTTAGTTCACTTGCATTAGTAGCCTGGATTTATGACCACACTGATATTTTAAGTAGGAATCTCACTGCTGCTCTCATGCACACCTTTATAATCTTATGGCAGCATCTACCTTTTGCACTAATTTAAGAGTCAATACACGAAGGAAGAGTGCCAGGTTGCTCACTGACACCACGAGCGAGTTGCATTTTACCATCCTAAAGAACAAGGGACTGGAGGATCTGCAGCTATTCAAAGCAGGTCAGGACTTTGGTCTTACATCTCTCACAGAAATCAGGAAACACAGGCACTGAGCTGCTGTGACCTCTTAAGTGATTACAATCATAATCCATTGTGTACTTGTTTGTAACAGATCCATTTCTGTAAGCAGTTGAGTTTAATTGGGCCACAGCTGGTGTTGGCTAAGTACATGGAAAGCAGGGGGGTGAGGGGAGCGGGTTTATTGACTCAACAGCCCTCTGCTTCACTGTTTGATGGTATCTGCCTTATTTCTTTTAGCTCATGAACACTTACACGGGGCTGCCAGCCCTCAGAACAGGAATTACAGTGTGGGAGTCATTACATGCATCTCCAAGACAGTCTGGCAAAAGTAATCTCTAGCCACCACATGGATTGGTGCTTCTAGGTTAACTATGTTGCACTTTGGCACAAATCTTGGTAAACAGCCATCTGCAGCTTTGAACCACGGGTCTACAGCTGCTTACTGGTCCTTCACTAGAAAATATAATTTTAAGGCTGTGCCTGTGTAGCTGATTAAAACCCAGATCACCGGCTTTTTTATTAGTGGCTGAAGAACCATTGATGGCATGTCTAGATTTTGTGATTAGCACCAGAACCATCCTCCCATCTCCAGTATCTTCTGTCAAGATCTGAACAGGGAAGACTGCACAAACACACAATGTTCTCTGCAGCCTCTATCCATGAACCTGAAGAAATAAATCCCAGAAGGGCAGAGCCTGAAGTTTTCAGAGCAATTTTTTTTGTTTTGATTTTGGTTTTGGTTTTTTTTTCTTTTTTCTTTTTTTCTTTCTTTCTTTCTTTCTTTCTTTCTTTCTTTCTTTGGGTGTCTGAATTTTTTTTCTTTTTTCCCCCTCCTCTATGCCTGGTGCAGTTGGTAATTCCAGACTTTCTGTAGTGGCAAATCCCTTGTCATGCTGATTTTCAGCTGTGGATCAGGTGGCCAGTGCCTGCAGCCATGATGGCATCCCTCTGTAGCTCAGAAATGACCCTACAGTGGATGTCAGCAAGCCAAAGGCATAGAAATAACTACCTGCTTAGTCAGGCAATTGCCACAGCTTTAAATGGAGATTAATTTGTGAGACATTAAAAATTGATCTGCCAAGATAATAAGACCCCACAGCAAAGATTTTAACTTGGTGATTGCTTATTTGCACATCAGGACTGCTCATGCAGTTTCCTGGCAGCCTTTGATGCTCCTCTTAACAGCAGCTCATAGGATATCAGATTAAAATCCAGACATTTGTTTGCTCCCTAGTAAAGCTGAATGGTGAAAATAAAACCAGCCAACGCACAAAGTCCCTCTGAACTGCTCCTTTCCTTTCCCTCTGCTTATAGTTCTCCTATGACATTTCTGTGAAAATCTTAACTAAGAGTAACTGCTCTCCTGTAAAGACATTCCCTTTCAAACCTTCAGTGTGCCTTCCCCTCTCTGTCCATCATATTGAGTTAATGCTTCACTGAGCAACTACAGACCCACTTCCCTTCAGAAGTCAGCTCTTGCATCCCCAACAAGTTTCCCAAGTGCCCATGAGCTGTGGAAAAAGCTCATTAACTGGAGAGTGCAGGCTCTTTGTCCTGTACCTTCTCCACAGCCGTGTGGCATTTCATTTTATAAATGGAAGGAGTAAACAGAATCCCAGATTTAGCCTCAAGAGATGAAGACCAGGCCAAACAACCTCTCACTTAGGCCAGGCCAGAGACCACACTTCTCTGCTCTTTTTCAAATGCAGTCATTTTAATCTCCCAATTTCTCTGATTTCTGCAGCTTAAAAACTTTAGTGAAAAGTCCTGGAAATGGAAAGGGGGAAAAGCAAGGGCATCTATAACAGCCTTCATCTGAAAAATGTTGGTAAGGACCAGGACTGATTCACAGCACCCAGCATCCTCTAAGCATCAGCAGCACATGGGTATCTGACACCTTCGTGTATCCTTTGAAATTTCAGATGACTCATGCAATGAGATACAAAAGGTTATACATCCGTTTTCAAGATAGAAAAGCTGGGGCACAAGGAGCTTGTCTTTGCTTTAATTTCCTCATTGAGCAGCAGAAACAGGAGGAGCACTACAAGGACTCCCCACCTCCTGCACTGGCCACCCGAAATTTGGGGTAGATGAACTGTCCGACTTTATGAAACACAGTTATGTTGTCAAAGGAATAACCCACCCCAGGCTTATGCTACGAACTGTTGGAAGAGGCACAACGGTAGAAAGAGGAGAATGTCTGAGTCTGACCAAGGAGAAGTGGGGAACCACTAGCCAAACCAAGGACCCAAGTGAATCCCCCAAATGCAGGGTTGCAAAGCAGGCCTGGGCTTGGTGAACAGCCAGCCCAAAAATCAGCTGTCTGAGAGACTCAGAATCAACTGTCATCATCTAGTTATCTCTATTTTAGGTAAGAGAGCAAGGAAAATAACCTGAACTATTCATAGTTTCAGTTAACATTTCATGCAGCTACCACTTAAAAAAAAAATATTATTTTTTTTTTCAGTGAAAGTCTGTTCTAAGATGCTGTGAAAAATGGAGACAATTTTTCATCTACAACAGGCAGAAATGTCCTGATCTTCAGCATTAGGAATGTCATGGCAAGTATTTCATCTGCTGTTAAGAATGTGTGATACATCACTGTGTAAACACTGAGGAAATAAGCAGTTCAAGGGGTTACACTGGGAATAGTTCAATTATTAAAACCTGGTAGGGCTATTATGCCACAACCAACCACTGATGTGTCTAGGAGTGACATCCTGCTGGCACGATCTGTGTTCAACAATTCTGAAATAAATCTTATCTGGGGCATGCCATAATAGCAGTGGTTTGTAACACAACACAGCTCTGTGTGCGCAGGTGTGTGTGTATTCTCATTTCCTTAAGTGTCACCATTGTACGTAAGGATGAAATTTATTTGTTAACACTTATGAATATTTATAAGCAAATTTTCAATTAATATCTCACAAAGGAAGAGCTGCTCATATTCTAATTAATTAAGAAAAGGAATAATCTTGCCCTCTGAATGTTTTCTGACATGCTGATACGGAAGAAAGTTAGTGCAGTAGATTTAATCCTGCCCTTGTATATAAAGCCAGTGGGTGGAAAAAGTGAGTCCCATTGAGCCAAACAATGATTTAAATGATGTCATATTGCATCCAGTACAAGTGAGTCAGATAATAGGCCAAACTCAGATCTCACTGAAGGCAATGGGAGCAAGGGGAAAGTAGTGAGACTCAGATTACTACTGCATTCAGTGGGTGTAAGCAGTCCCACTGTGTCTTTCACTTTAATTTATACCTTCCTGGTACTTTCTTTCTTATGTGCTTCAGGAGGCCATTTTATAAAATACCTTTTAAAATCTCTTAGTTCTGCTGTAATTAAATTACACAGTGACTGCAAATTCTGGTCTCTTTTCTACCAATGAAAATAAGTAGTTTTTACAAAATTTAATGATTTTGCATGGCTTAAAAATGTGTGAGAGGTGAAAATTGATCTTGGTATTTTAGAAGAAAATTCAAGCAATTATATACGCAACACAAAGAAGTGTAGGAATTGTTTCTCATTGCGTTTTAGCTCAGGCCAGGCTCCCTGTAAGGTTTAGCACAGTCTCACACTGGCAGGAAGCCACACATTGGAGGGCACGGCAGGCCAGGTGCTGGGGAGAAGAGAAACTCCATGCACTTTCAGTTGCTGACTAGAGTGTGGGGCCCTTCAGGAGGCAATAAATGCACTTAAGTGGGAAGAGATTTTTAGATATTTCTATTTAATTGGCACAGGGAAGGAACACTTTGGTATCTTGATGTTGCATGCAGACAATGTCAATAAAAAAATCTATTTTTAGTGCCTTTCTATTTGGACACTCAAATCCTTTCACAAGCATTGAGTTTCTCAGTGGCACAGTAATTCTCACTAAAGTATTATCTCCAGTTTATATTTGGGAAAACTGAGACACCAAGTAATTGGATAACTTATCAATATCACATGGAAGGACTATCACGCTATAGAATATGGAAGGACTTCATAATTTTTCTCTTTAACACAGCATCAGGCCTCAGACTTTATAACCAAATACTCCTGTCATTTTAAATGCAGGTTAAGGCCACTGATACTTCTGAGTCATCATTATTAGACAAACAAGATCAGTCAACCTTTAATCTCTTGGTTATGTTATATAAAACAGGCTCCATTTCTGCAGTCTGCTACCTTTTTCTTCATCTCAGCTAGGATATTATGAACACAGCAAGTGTTATTCCCCTTTCAAATGAGTTGCTCTGCCTGAGAGATGTTATTTTTACTCCTGTTATACATTGTGCTACACTGCTTTAAAGAACAGAAGGTATGAAGTAATTTGTCCTTGTTTCTAACACACTTTGCAATAAAAACTACCAGGAGTACTTCCACACAGATTTGGGGCTGAGCAGCTCTTCCACTTCTGGAGGTGTGTCTGGCTGTAAATTCTCTCCACAGAGGTTTTAACCCATCTGGGCTTCAGCCACAGCGATACAGTTGTGGCAGGTGCCCTAGTGCGCTTGGTGTGGGGATCTGAGGGGGCGCGGTGGAGGTTGACGGTTGACAACTGGACAGAGATCTTAGAGGTCTTTTTCAACCATAACAATTCTGTGATTCTATTAGATCATTTTGCTTTATCAGAAGCCTGACAACATTTGGCCCTCGCCACTGCCCCGCGCCCCTCCGAGCCTCCTCAGCCGCTCTGAGGCTCCTGCTAGCTCCGGGCAGCTCTCTCTACGTCCCCGGATTTGCCCCCGCTTCACCAGGCACCCCTATCCTCCGCCATTCCCCTCCCTGCTGCGGACACCACCACGACGCGACCGCTCCCCTCAGCGAGCAGCCGACAATGGCCGCTAACGCCGCTGCTCCGCCCGCGCCTCTCCCGCCCTCATCTCTCCCGCCCACGCCTCTCCCGCCCTCCCCTCTCCCGCCCACGCCTGTCCCGCTCTCCCCTCTCCCTCCCTCATTCTTTCCCGCCCTCGCCTCTCCCGCCCTTGCTGCTGGACACCCCCCGCCCCCCACCCCGCATCTCCTCAGGCGCCCTCCCGGCGGGATCTTGATGTTTCTCGGCTCCTCAGCCCTCTCAGTCCCACCACCATCGCCATTCCTGGCCTCCCTCACTCTCACCCAACAGTTCACCTTGCTGAGTGCCTAGCTAGCTGAGGAAGGTGGAAGCCTCAAGAAAAAAATAAATTAAAGCAGCTGTTAGTGAAGAAATTAGAACCACAATTGGTCCTAGAGAACTACTGGATAAAAATATGACAGTTGTTTGGTGTTGTGGTTTGGCTTTTTTGTGGCTTTTTTTTTTTTTTTTTTGAGGCTTTCCCCCCCCCCCCCCGAGTTAAAGCAAGTAGCAGGAATCTGGTGCTGCTTTGCTTTGCTCTGCCTTCCCTGGGTACGTAGGTTGTATTACCACTTATGAATATCTGAAGGAAAGACACAGGGCTGGTGCTCAGAGCAAGAGCCACTGATAGAGAAAGAGGAGATCTGTGATGTGACTCTGGTGTTCAACCAGTGCTCTCTTTTCAGCCAGACTGGTCATCTTCCCCACCAGCTCGTCTTTCAGCACATGGGGACAGCCTGCTCCTGAACCCTAAAGATTTCTTTCAGCCCCAGAAGACAAAGAGGAGCAAGAGAAAGAGGTAGACGAAGATGAGAACAACGACAATTCCTCTGGTGGCACAGGGGATCTGTGCAGTTATGTGGCAGACCTCATCCAGTGGCCAGTGCGGTACATGGCTGACAAGCCGGTGGAGAAGCTGGCAGACAACCTTCTTAGTTCCTGCCAAAGACTTTGCAGGAGTAACCCAGACTCGTTCCTGAGCCTTGACTAGGCTGAGGTCAGCTTTACCATCAGCACAGCCTGGCAGGAGAGCTGTGATGTGGCCAAGATGCAGTTCAACAGGCACTGCAGGCACAACATCTTTCCCCCCCAGGAGCGAGATCTTTCTCTAGTAAAACAGCACTTTGTGCTGCAAACTCTTTCAGCTGTCCCATACTGTTTGTTGTGAAGTGCTGTGAGCTTCCCCTTGGATCTCTCCGGGCTTTGTAAGAGCTGTGGCTGAACTCCCACCACAGCTGCTCCAAAACCAGGACTGTGCACCCTCTTTGTGACACAGTTTCTCTCCGAGTAACGATCCCTCGCCACTGCCCCGCGCCCCTCCGAGCCTCCTCAGCCGCTCTGAGGCTCCTGCTAGCTCCGGGCAGCTCTCTCTACGTCCCCGGATTTGCCCCCGCTTCACCAGGCACCCCTATCCCCCGCCATTCCCCTCCCTGCTGCGGACACCGCCACGACGCGACCGCTCCCCTCAGCGAGCAGCCGACAATGGCCGCTAACGCCGCTGCTCCGCCCGCGCCTCTCCCGCCCTCCCCTCTCCCGCCCACGCCTGTCCCGCTCTCCCCTCTCCCTCCCTCAATTCTTTCCCGCCCTCGCCTCTCCCGCCCTTGCTGCTGGACACCCCCCGCCCCCCACCCCGCATCTCCTCAGGCGCCCTCCCGGCGGGATCTTGATGTTTCTCGGCTCCTCAGCCCTCTCAGTCCCACCACCATCGCCATTCCTGGCCTCCCTCACTCTCACCCAACAGTTCATCTTGCTAAGTGCCTAGCTAGCTGAGGAAGGTGGAAGCCTCAAGAAAAAAATAAATTAAAGCAGCTGTTAGTGAAGAAATTAGAACCACAATTGGTCCTAGAGAACTACTGGATAAAAATATGACAGTTGTTTGGTGTTGTGGTTTGGCTTTTTTGTGGCTTTTTTTTTTTTTTTTTTTGAGGCTTTCCCCCCCCCCCCCCCGAGTTAAAGCAAGTAGCAGGAATCTGGTGCTGCTTTGCTTTGCTCTGCCTTCCCTGGGTACGTAGGTTGTATTACCACTTATGAATATCTGAAGGAAAGACACGGGGCTGGTGCTCAGAGCAAGAGCCACTGATAGAGAAAGAGGAGATCTGTGATGTGACTCTGGTGTTCAACCAGTGCTCTCTTTTCAGCCAGACTGGTCATCTTCCCCACCAGCTCGTCTTTCAGCACATGGGGACAGCCTGCTCCTGAACCCTAAAGATTTCTTTCAGCCCCAGAAGACAAAGAGGAGCAAGAGAAAGAGGTAGACGAAGATGAGAACAACGACAATTCCTCTGGTGGCACAGGGGATCTGTGCAGTTATGTGGCAGACCTCATCCAGTGGCCAGTGCGGTACATGGCTGACAAGCCGGTGGAGAAGCTGGCAGACAACCTTCTTAGTTCCTGCCAAAGACTTTGCAGGAGTAACCCAGACTCGTTCCTGAGCCTTGACTAGGCTGAGGTCAGCTTTACCATCAGCACAGCCTGGCAGGAGAGCTGTGATGTGGCCAAGATGCAGTTCAACAGGCACTGCAGGCACAACATCTTTCCCCCCCAGGAGCGAGATCTTTCTCTAGTAAAACAGCACTTTGTGCTGCAAACTCTTTCAGCTGTCCCATACTGTTTGTTGTGAAGTGCTGTGAGCTTCCCCTTGGATCTCTCCGGGCTTTGTAAGAGCTGTGGCTGAACTCCCACCACAGCTGCTCCAAAACCAGGACTGTGCACCCTCTTTGTGACACAGTTTCTCTCCGAGTAACGATCCCTCGCCACTGCCCCGCGCCCCTCCGAGCCTCCTCAGCCGCTCTGAGGCTCCTGCTAGCTCCGGGCAGCTCTCTCTACGTCCCCGGCTTTGCCCCGCTTCACCAGGCACCCCTATCCCCCGCCATTCCCCTCCCTGCTGCGGACACCGCCACGACGCGACCGCTCCCCTCAGCGAGCAGCCGACAATGGCCGCTAACGCCGCTGCTCCGCCCGCGCCTCTCCCGCCCTCCCCTCTCCCGCCCACGCCTGTCCCGCTCTCCCCTCTCCCTCCCTCAATTCTTTCCCGCCCTCGCCTCTCCCGCCCTTGCTGCTGGACACCCCCCGCCCCCCACCCCGCATCTCCTCAGGCGCCCTCCCGGCGGGATCTTGATGTTTCTCGGCTCCTCAGCCCTCTCAGTCCCACCACCATCGCCATTCCTGGCCTCCCTCACTCTCACCCAACAGTTCACCTTGCTAAGTGCCTAGCTAGCTGAGGAAGGTGGATGCCTCAAGAAAAAAATAAATTAAAGCAGCTGTTAGTGAAGAAATTAGAACCACAATTGGTCCTAGAGAACTACTGGATAAAAATATGAGCAATTTTTTTTCTCTTTTCCTGAGTTAAACAAATAGCAGGAATCTGGTGCTGCTTTGCTTTGCTCTGCCTTCCCTGGGTACTTAGGTTGTATTACCACTTATGAATATCTGAAGGAAAGACACGGGGCTGGTGCTCAGAGCAAGAGCCACTGATAGAGAAAGAGGAGATCTGTGATGTGACTCTGGTGTTCAACCAGTGCTCTCTTTTCAGCCAGACTGGTCATCTTCCCCACCAGCTCGTCTTTCAGCACATGGGGACAGCCTGCTCCTGAACCCTAAAGATTTCTTTCTTGAAAAATGTCCAGCCTTCCTGGCCTCCTTTGCCCTTCAGTATTGCATCCCAAGGGACTCTGTCAATCAGGCCCCTAAACTGTCACCCAGGCTCTTAAACACCACCAGTTGTGGTGTCCTTTTGGAATTATGTCCAGGCTTCCTGGGGTACTCAGCAGCTAGTATAGCTTCATAACAGCCTGTAGTTTTGCCTACATAGCAAGGATGGACTTCAGAGAGGTGTTGGGAAGGGAGAACATACTTCCCAGCCATTTGCTCTTTGACCATACCTGATGAACCTTTTTGATGGTAGTAATGCTAAGGTTCTAAAGAAAGAAAACAAATTAAGAGGAGGGTGAAACCTGGACGTTAATTAGCACATCCATTTATAACTGAGAATCCTAAGCTTTGCTGTGGGTTTACTAACATATATGCAGCTCCACTTCCCCTGTAAAGCTTTCCCTCCATGCACCTGTTCAGCATTACAATGAGAGATTCTAATTTTGAAGGACCAGCAATGAAGAAACAGGAAGGGAAGCTGTAAGACCAAGCCACCAATGCCTTAAAACCAAGACTGATTCCATGAGGTTTGAATTGGATTTCATTTTTCCCCTTGAAGAAGTGATTTATCTGCCTCCCCAGTGCATGTTTCCTGCAGCTGTGTGTTTACAGTTGCTGACACAATGCTGCAGTTATGTCAGAACCAGGACAATTGCATAATCTATCAAATTGAATGTGAACTGTCTCTCAGTGACAGCTGCCCAGTAATAATAAAGTTTCCCTCGGAAGACAGGAGATTAATCCATCCTTTATTACTAATGGCAATAAGGAAATGCACAGCTCAGCTCTGCAAGTCTGGGTCATCAAACAAGGAGGGAAAATTGCAAACATTTCCCAAAATAAAAATGCCCTGCTAATAAAGTGCAAAGACTGCAGTCTTGGGGATTCATTCCCACTGTTTTTTTTTTTCACTTATAAATTTAAAGCTCAATAGAGATTGACCTGTGTGAACTTTGTTAAAAATTTCTGAAGTGCGGTGGAAGACAAGAATCCAGACTGAAAAACAATTGTTCTAAGCAGGATCTTCAGTGTACTTTATTGACTTTTAAGCCCCACAACCTGGTGACTTCCAAGATTCAGTTTCCTCTGGCATGTATTTGTTTTGGAGTGATATATTTGAAAAGAAAGGCACAGTTCAGTCCAGTGGATTTATAGAGAATATTGGCCTGATTTGAAAAACATTGAATCCTTAAGCTGCTGCTTCCACTGCAGCTTCACCTGCAAATACAAAGCTGGCACTTGGTTTCACAAATCTTGACCCAAATTGCACATACCAGCAGCACTTGGCGTACAGGCACACTAAAGTTGCAGTAGCTTAGCAAATCACTGCACATGGGCTCAGTCACAGGAGTCATTTATGTGCAAAATATTAACCCACAGCTACAGCAATCAGATCCAAGTTTATCTGTCTTTTATTGCTGAACTAAGTCAAACCGCCTCCCATTCGCCACAGGCTTTGAGCATACAGATAACTCTGGGGTCCGCTGGCAAGTGCTAATTCATTAGACAGCTCTACCCTGACTGGGTGTGCAAGCCTGTCAGTGTCTTACTGTGTCTCCACTGCAGCCGGGGTGAGGAACCCAGCTCTCACACAGGTATCCCAGCATGGTTTCTCAGTGCAGGATGCTCTCGGTGCATTGACCCCCTTTGACAATGCAAGCTGTTGCTTCCAGACTGAGGTGCATTTGTGCAATTAAATCTCTAATCAACAGGGAGTACAAACCATTTATTTTGCAGAAGTATTTTAATTGAGATGTTTGCACTGAAATCCATTGTTTGAGCACTTCATTTTGCCTCATGGTGCCTTGCCTCTGGCCAGGATGGAATTCCATGTTTGACTGTTACACTCTCATGTGCATCACCATGAATACTGAGCCCCCCAGGCAGCACCTTTCCAAGTGAACATCCCCTTGCACTGAGTCCAACACTCGCCTGAAGCTTCCCTCAGAGGAACTCAGACTTGAAAGAGTTAGGCACCATTTTTAAAGCAGTAGCATGACCACAGCTTCACGCTGTACAACACACCAGGAAAAACTGTTCAGAGGAATACTCAGCATAGCCAGATGAGGCAGAAGAACAGGAAAATCCCAACGCCCTACAGTGGCAGAGAAAGGTAAAATGACCTGCCCAAGACCAAGTGGCAACTCAAAACAAAGTTCACATTTTCTGTTAATTCACAGCACAAATACTCAATTCTCTTTATTTCCTCATGAGTTTGTGTTCACAGAACAGGCTGCAAGCTTTAGCAAAAAAAGCATAAGGATGGTTAATTGAAAAAGCTGATGCCTTTTACTTTACACTTTAGCATTTCTGTACTCTTCTCATCTTTATTATTGTAAGGTTAATTTAAAAGATTAAGTAAAGATTCTGAGAAAAAAAAGCACAATATTTGAAAGAGATCAGAACGATCATTTTAAAACAGTGTCTGTTTACTCAACTTATTGTCTGACTTTCAGTGTTTCTTAAGATCTTTAGAAACACAGTTTTCTTTTTATGAATCTGTATTAAATCCAGACAAGTTGTTGCTTGAATCCAGCAGAAATACAGGTATTTAACAGCAGACTGCACTGAAGTGGACCATAAACATTTCAAAGTATGAAGCTTAGTGGAATACACATACCTACCTGTGTTGCATACCCCAACATCTGAGGGTTTCTTGGAAGACCCTTGAGTTTTAGGTCAGCTCCTCTAAACATTTTGCCTTTGGTACATCTCTTTGTCTTCTTAGTTCAACTCGTGTCTAGGCAGATTTACAAACAGTGGTCACTAATATGTTTGAAGCCCCTTTGCGGCCTGGACTTCTCTGTCACCCTTCATAGCAGAGGTGATCATGCCACCTAGTATTTCCCCCTACTGCTGTCATGACAACCCGTCTCACCCCCCTGCAACTCATGCATCTAATGCTCTGCCTCTGTTTCTTTCATTCCTAAGTCTAGGGCTTTCCAGGGCTCTGCTGTCTCCAAACATAGCTCTGTCCACTTTACTTTGCAGTGAAGCACAAATCAAAGCAATCCTGTCACAAAGATATGTGCACTGGTCCTCCCTCCAGTGCCTGTTTTGGGGCATTTATGTATAGTGCCATATGTGAATATTGGCACTGGTCCTTGCCAATAGCATGTGTCTGCCATCTATTGGCATGTCTGTTTGGGCAGATGCAGGCAGACCCAGCTCCTCCATGATCATTTGGATTTGTCCAGGTGCAAATCATCTCTAGTGCTGCAGCTGTACACCACTGCTTATGAAGTCATGTCCCCAGACAAGCTGGTAGGAAGAATGACATGGAGGCAACTCAGCTTTCTGAATCACCAGATCCCTACTGCCTTCAAAAGTTTGATCCATTGCCAACATATTCAAATATTTACTTTTCTATTTAAAAATGCATGTGGAGCTAATAAATTGCATTTTATTTCTGTACATAATATATATATTTGAGTTGCATTTACATAGGTACATACATGTGTGTGTGTCTGTGTGCATGTATAAAGGCTTAATTTCCTAACTTAACTCAGGCACAACCAATGCTAGTCTCCTAATATGCCCTGCTGGGATGGCTTTTTAAGACAGAATGTATTTGCTTGTGCATAGCATATAACAACTTGGAGCATGAACAAGACCACAGGTCTCCCTGAGCTTACCTGATAAGCTTGCTCTGTGTTGGAGTCAACGTCCTGTTTTGCAATCTGTTCTTCCTGTAATCTTAGCCTCAAAGCTTTTAGCTCTAGCACCTTCTTGAAGATTCTGCAAAATGAGATTTTGTCAGTAAAGAGGGTCTATTTTCAGCATTTTCATTTTGACATTAATGTAATGCCAGTTTTAGTTAACTGAAATACCACAGGGCCATTTTTCTCTCCTGCAGAGCACCTCAGGGGTTAGCTATTAGTGTTGCAGTACATGCTGTGATTGACTGGAGTAACCCATCAAGGAAAAAAAAATCCCAGAGCCTAATGCAAATAGGCTAAGTGCTTATCGTACTTGTAGGGAGTAAGGAATCACCTGTCACTGAATCTAAAGTCTCAACACTCAGTGCAGATGACACTTCCACCCCCGTATCTGCCATTTCTCTCATCTGAAGATACAACGTGGTTTTCTTGATTGAATTTGCAATGTTGTTATTTACGTGCACCCAGAAATAAGCAATATTGTGTGAAATTAAGGTTTGTAACTGATGCTGTGACCATGTCTTGAGATCAGTTTTCCTGTCCTCACTCTGCTGGGATCATCTTTCTTGTCCACTATGTTCTGGAGCTGCATCTCCCTTCCTCCCCCCAAATCTTCTCCACAGTATGTGCTCCCACTTAGCATCCTCTCCACATGCTTCCTCCCTAGAGCCTCCATGCACTGTGAATATCACATAATATCTTTTTTCCCCCTGTTCTACACCTCAAGCTACTGTCTTAGTTTATATGCAGCAGTATGCCTCTTTTTAATACATATTTGTTTTGCCTATCTTCTCTGGACCTGTTTTCACTAGCTTCCAGTATGAGAATTAGCCTCATGTCCCACTGTGTGCAGTTCCCAGAGTAAAGCTTAGCTGGCTTCATTGGAGCCCAGGAGATTGCCAGCAGCACAGGCTCAGTGTGTGGTATAACAAACAGATGGTTCCTTTCCAGCCTGAAGTCAGAAGGCATCATGAGGATGTATTGCTCCCATGTCTGAAAACCTGCTGACTTCTCCATGGCAAAGACTAGGAAGACCGACAGGGCACTACTCTTGCCTGTTCTCCCCCTGCGCAGACGAAGCACGGCTCTTGCAGGGGAAGAGGATGGGGGAGTGGAGTAAGAGTATACAAGTGCTTCCTTAGGCTCACAGAACTCCTGCAAGCATTTAGCTCCTTTTATCTGGTTATCAATTACAGTCAGTATTCAAAAAATGTTTGTCCTGTTTCTTCTGCTGATAGGCAGTATGATATTGGAAACTATTTTACATCTGATTTGACTACTAACAAATATAGGTGCTTTGCTGCTTATATGTCAAGCACCCTAGGGGTAATAGGCATCTAAGATCCCAACATGGTGTATCAGGAGAGTATGGGTTAAAAACAAGCAGCCAGCATCAGCCTGGGGCTGTCAACAGGGAAATTCAGGGAACAGGGTTTAATCTGAGATAAGTTCCTTCCTTTCACAGGGCTGGCAGGGATGACTGACTAAAATTCAGTCACTGGAGATGAGGTGACAGTAATCCTGCCTTACACAAAACCCAGTGGCTAGAAGCAATACCAAAGGAAGGGAGTAGTACACTCAATCCCTTCTCTTCTGGCAGGAATTCCTCCTCCCTGCAGACTAATACAAAATTTAGGACTTTTTCTCAGGGAAGTGCCCTGACCACCAGGCAGAGCACTGTTGTGAATCTTCAACTCTTCATGCACTGCAGCTTCCCAGCACAAGTGGAAAGCAGACTTTCCTTCTCCACTGCTTGTTCTAACACATACCTTCTCAAGATTAATCCCTTGTCTCAGCACAACAGGGTGCTGTCACCATCACCCCCTCCTTCCAACAAAGATTTTTCAAAAGAGGCTGACAAGACAGATGTCAAGCATTCCTTGGAAGCCCAGACATCCTCCATTTGGAGCCCAGGAGAGAGAAATGTGTCATTGCTCAATCTTCAGTGGAGATATGTATAAGCTACTCAGTCCTGTCAAACCTGGGCCACTCTAGGCTGGGCCACAGGCATGATTATAAGCATTGAGGAAACCTTATGGTAATAAACAACTAAAATGTGGCAACTACAGTTTTCAGATGCCTCAGAGTAAAAAGCAGCTGATAAGGCTTTGGTTACCTAAGACACATCTAGTTTAGATGTCTCTGGCCTGTTTTTCTGTGCCATGTGTCTCAAGTAGCTAGATGGAAAGATCTCTAGGGCATTTTCCCTTACCCTGTGCTTGTCTAATGATTAATGGTTTTCAGGCAGCAGTCTGATTTAGAAACTTGGAAAAAGGAGACACTAAAAACACAGTTTCTGTCCACTCTTAAATTTGCTCTATCAGCATCTACAAATCTGAAAACTTTGAAAACCATCAACTCAATTTTTTGATCATTTGGCACTTTCAAAACAAAACAATTACATTTTCACCAGAAAGTGTTTTGTAGATGTCCACATTTTAAATGATTTCGCTTGCTAGGCTGCATGAAACAGTTCCACAGAGGTGGAATTTTCTAAGGGGAAAAAAAAAAAAAAAAAAAAGAAAAGAAAAGAAAACAGTTTTAAACAGTTTTACATAGTGTATTACCAGTTTTTTCACACAATGGAGAAGTCAGAGCATTCATCAGGAATTGCATGTCACGAGTGGGAAACGTAGCTCTCCATATTTTAATCTTTTAATTTGAAACAGGAGATCCAGTCAAACTGGGATGTCACTCTATGTCACACAGAAAAATCTTGATCTGTAAATGATAAGCTCCCTGGGAGCCAAAAAGGAATTTAAATCAAATATATCCTCAAGCAGGAAAGTCAGAATTGCTAAAAAATAATCTTGTTTTCCCAAAGAAGCATACATTAGACTGCAAAATGCCGAGTTCAAAGAAATAACATTTAATTATGTCTTGCTCTGAAAGAATCCCCTTTATCTTGAAGGAGTTGACCTGTTTACAGTTTGCACATCATCTTCAATATTCCTCCCTTGCTCAGCTGAATCTAATGAATGTGTCATTTGTATGAACAGCACAGCACATATTTTGTTCATAGCTTCTTGACATTCTATCCAGGCAAAATGGGGCAAATCACCATTTGCATTTCATTCTTGCATACTGTTATTGAGAGGTAACACGGGGATGTAGAGAAAAGGGAAAAGGAGAGAATATATGAAAATTAAGTCTGGAAACGAGTGATTTATTTTGAAGGAGATAAAGCTATTAATCCAAGTGAAAATTAAAGTACAGAGAACTTCCTAAGCAAAACAATTTATAGCTGTAATATGCAGAAAAGTAATCATAATTTATGAAAACAGAGCAATGGAACAGCATAGATAACTTGACACCTTCACAGTAGCTGCCCTGCCCATTTACTGAATCTTTATTCTCAAAAGATTTCTAAGAAAATCACCCTCTCTGCCATGGCTGTGAGCTAACTGTCCAAAAATGAACAGCACCAAATGCCTGGCACCAGTTGTGGAGCCTTCAGATGTTTAAATCAAAGTCCAGTCAAACTTCATTAAGAAAAATCTTATCCCAAAAGAGTGAAATGAAATGAGCCAAGCAGCAGCGAGAAAAGCAATTTCCCAGCACTTGGAAATGTCTGATACTGCTTTTTATAGTTGCATTTGAAAAGGTTTTATTCCCAGTGATATTTTGTTTACTTCCCTCCTGCATAAATCATCCAGGCATTTCATTGTCTGTTTGGATGCAGTTCTTCAGCAAGTTGTCAGACAAGTGTGGGTGCAAAATGACGGCCCAGGAGAGAGGCTATGCTTGGAAATGTCAAAGCCAGCCACACAAGGAGATGGTATCACTTGGTATTTCCTTCATTGCAATTGCTATTCATGGAGATTTCCAATTCCCAAATGTTAAGCAAGTATCTATTTGGGGGGCACTGGTGGTCCATCTTATGCAGCTAATTTTTTCCTGAATGATGTATTTGTTATCTCTGTAGTGATTCTGATGATTCCTGTGACTCAGATGTCCAATTAGCTCAGGAACATGCCGTGCTTTCTTTAAAGAAGAGTTCAACTGAAAAAGATAAATAAAAGATACTGTACAAAGCCGCAGTTTGGGAAGGAGGTAGGCAGCTCTCTCTCTACCTCCTTCTCTTACTCTCTATTTGAGGAAACAACCTTCCACTGATCTATTTAATGACTGCCAACTTCTCTGTTTTACAGAATCCGTAATGCCTAAAATGTGGCCAGGTACTACCATAGCCCTTGATTAAAACAATGTGGGAACTGGAGTAAAAAATTAATTTTGTCATTCATTCTCACTCATTTTTATACACAGCCATAACATCTGAATTACTTTAATCCAGTCTTCAGTCAGAATTTAGGACACAAGTGAGCAGAAGTGAATTTACTTACTCCTCCCTGGTCCCAGCCTGGCTTTAGGACAGTCCAATCATCTTCATGTAGTTATTTTTAGGCTCTGCACCAGCTCGTGTCTTGAAGCAGTTGACATGGTATGACAAATATTTTTTAAGATCTATCAACAGAAAGTTATGCATAATTTTTGCTTAAGAAAGAGCATACAAATCCAATAGCCCAATAACGGACTTTCAGAAAGTAATTTTCACAGTGTCACTAGAGGGATTTATGAATGCAAGTTGGTAAAATTATAAGAACTGTTGATGGAATATGGATTTTTCTACTCTGCACCACTTGTTCTATGAACAAGTGGGCTGTGGCAGAGCCAACGTGTGTAGTTAGACAGTAGACAAGAAAATGTAATGTTAGTCTATTAATGACAAATTAAACAAAAACATGGGGAATAATTTTTTCATGAATTGTCAATAAGCTGTTATTGATCGCACGTTACTGACCACAAGGTGAGGGAACAACTACTGTTGTTCTGCAGCCAGCAGGCATATTGGCTAGTTTTATCTTTATGCTTCGTTATGCATCTCATCCCCACAGACAGGAATCAACTCAAGGTTGTTTTGGGAAAGCAGAGAAAATCAGCATCCTGGTACTTTTTCTCTCTGTACTGCAGAAAGTTCTGAAGCAGCTGTGGAAGCACAGCTGGGGGGCTCAGAATGCTGGTTTAAAAAGACATTCACAAACATGAAGTTGAAACTGTGTACAAACTCCCAGTCAAATAATTTCTGATGCCTCTCAAAATGGAGACTGGGCTAAACACCACCTGCTGCCTTATGAACTAAATAAAAATATCTATTTTTATCACTAAAAATCAGCTTTCCAGTTGCCAATATTTCATTTGTGTCAAAGGAAAAAACAAGGTGAAGGTTTGATACAAATGCTTCATAGCCCACATAGAGAGCTCCCTGTACGTTTCTAATTAGCATTTATTTCCCCCACTGAACTGAACATCTTTAGTGGCTGTTGTCAATGCCAGGTGCCTCCTTCCAAGCACATCCCTATCTCATTTTACAAATACACACTGGTTTTAATTTGCAGCACTTGCAAAAGAACTCTTCTGCCCGCCTTGAGGCAGCAGTGCTACTCTGTCAGGCTCTTATTAGGAAGCTGTCAGCTTGCAACCATCTTTGAAGATGACAGTTTATACAGCCTGTTGCAGAGATGAAAACCCTTTGCAGCTCTTGGAGTAATCTTCCAACTCAGTAAAGTCTGTGTGCATGAGAGAGAATCAAGAGCTTGAGTAACCCAAGCAGGTTGTTAGATAGTGCTTTGGGGTTAGGAAGGTGTTGAGTTATTAACTTTAGGTGTATGCAGTTCCCTTAGGAACTGGAACTAGAACATGTCTGATTGCTTTTCCAGAAGGCAGAGACAGTCAGGGGTTTCCTGCACTGAATTTTTCCACTGGTTCTCTGATATATAATGGCTAAGTTCATGGAATCCTGTGCATCAGAATCCTCCTCCAGCTGAGCCAGGCTTTCCAACAGCTTAGCAAATGCACCGAAATTATGTGGATTCAAAGGACCTCACAAAACCAAGGGGTGGACACAAAAGTGGCAGATGAATTCAAGATAGATGAATTTTAGGTGATACATCTAGGAGAAAAGAATATAAACCACACCTACATGAGACTGAGCTCCAAACAAACAGGCATGGACACCTTTGGAAAGAGATCTTGGAGTTGTTGGTGATAGTTCTCAGAAATCATCAGGACATTGTGCAACAGGAGCTAAGACAGCATCATTTTGCAGCTGTTTGAAAGATGGCCATACTCATGTCTTTGAGTACTGTTGATGTCACATTCTCCACACCTCAGAAAAGAAGTACTGGAGGCAGGAGAAAAAGGGCAGCTGAAATGATCAAGGAAAAGTCTCTTTTATAAGAGAGTAAAAAAAAATGTTTTCAATCTGGAAAGAAGGCAGTAGGGACAGACCAAATTCATGAAGAGAGTGAATAAAGTGAATAAAGGGCTGCAAAACTAAATCAAAGCAATCACACAGCAATGAACAAATGAAACTGGCTGCCACAGACACTTGTGGACATCAGTAGTATTAGCAGGATGACAAAGGGATAAGACAAATTCCTGCACAGCAGGTACCTGAAAAGATACTTGGAGGACAAGGTAGGAACATGTCCTCTGGCATCCTAAATATAGCAGCTGGAAGTGCCAGGGATAATGGGGAAATGGACTCCAGGATGTGACCATCTTCTGTGTTCATCCCAAATGGCAACACCTGCTACTTCTGATGTTAGAGAGTCCTGAGCTATTAGTCTCATCCAGTAAAACGTTGTCTGCACTTTTTTACACTATTCCTTACATTTGGAAATGGGACATTAAGAATTATATAGATACCAGAAATTTAAAATCATGATTAAGGAGCTGGCTACACTTTTTCAATTCTTCAGTTGAGTAATGGTGCCAGAAGGAAACTGTTTCACTTAATGATTTGTTTATTCTTTGATCACTCATGTACATCTGGCCAGTATTGTGACAGCTTTCAGTTCTGTATTGCTGTTTCCATCTTATTCCTGATTGATCTGTTCATTTTGCCAGGATATAAAGAATAGATTTGTAAAGCTGCTCATTTTTTCCAGTTTGTCAGGTGTCAGTCCAGCACTAACAGTCTAATTCAAAGCACAGTGCAGTCAATTGACATTAGACCCTAATAAATACTGCTTAGCAGAGAAGATGAAAATTTGAGCTGCTGCTCTCCACTTCTCTGTTCCAGCTTAGAAACACCCTTAGGAGCAATACTTTGAAAAAAGGCTTTGCTCCCAAACTCCTTCCTCTGATCTCTTAACAGTATAATTTTTTTTGTCAGTTAATCTGGACAAAAACTCCCAGTTCTACCAGCAAAGTGCCTTCCACCAGGTAAAACATTGCTGATGAGCAGCTGCCAAGTCACCCTTCCCACCACCTCCGAGTCAAGGTGGCAATTGGGGATGGGTCTGGCTGATGAACCAGAGCCTCACATGTACAACTGATTTCCTAGCCTGCAGCCAGCTGCCTTTAGCCCTCTGGGCAGTGCTACCAGGAGCTCAGCAGGACACCAATTGCTGGGTCTTGCTGCCTTCTGTTGTGCTATGTGAGTGAGAAACCATCACTCAGCTGGTCAGTGGGATCTCACTCCTCTCCCAGACCTCCCAGCTCCCCCTGCTTCAGAGCCCTGACAACGATTATGAACCTGCTTTAAGTACTGATTGTGATACTTTTCTCATTTCATATTTGTTTTGTATTACTGTATGTGTTCTCTGTAGTGACTTACCTAAAAGCAGAGCAAACATTCAGTCTCGAACACCAGCAGGTTTCTAGGTTTATGCATTAAAAACATGGGCAGCTATTTTGGTTGGCATGAATTACAACAGTGTTTTAGATTGTATCTTCTCCTTAAGACTCATCAAGGCTTGAGTCAAAGATCTCTTCCCTCAGCACTCTTATCCTGATTTTTGATGCATCATTTCACAATTTCTTCAGAGTTGTTCTCTGTCCATTGACCCTTCAGCGTGGCTTTCTCTAGGCAAGAAAAATCTGTGTATTTTTCCATGGATTTGTGTAAATCTTAATGGATTTTATAAACAGTCAAACATCATCCCTCCAGGAGTGTGAATCTTAATTAATTTCTGCTGAGATTCCTACAGCTGGGTGTTTACTACTTGTTATGAGCTGTTATAATGGAGGCATATCTCTTTAGCCCAGTAAACTATGCTGTGGCAAATCTGCCTGGAGCACAGTGTTTGCAGTCTAATTTTCTGGGATAAGAATGCAAGAACAATTGGATTTTCTATCACAGAGGAGATAAGAGCCTGAAGCTCCTGAGGCTTCATGCCTGAAAGCCCAGAGAGCAAATGAGAAGTGCTGTCAGCTGTCAGCAAAGGCAAGAGCAAAGCCCCAGTACACCCACCAGAAATACATCCACTGCTTATGCACCCAGAATTCCAGGTCTCCTGTAACACAAAATCCAATTTGAGAGCTTTCTCACAACTTGCTTGCTCAAACCATTATCCCAGACTTACCTACCCAGTGCTGTCCTAGTGACAGCAGAATGATATGGAAGAGCTTTGGTTTTTCTTTGTGGACTGTTGAAGTTTGATAGCAACACTGAATTTGTGTTGCAGGACACTCATATTTGTCACAAATCTGTTGCTGTACAGGCGCAGGCACTGTTCAGTGACTCCTTTATACTGCTGGCTTCCAGATAGCAGAGGTCTACCACCTGAAAGAAAAAAGGTCCTAAAAGTAAGTCCTCATTAGAGCCTGGGACATAATGGACTGTGACACACAATCAAGCAGTTCTGACTCCATCCATGCATGGTCTCAAATTCATCAGGGTATTTTAAGGGTAGATGAAATGGAGCTTCTCACAGACATCTGCCATGTTTTTTCCCATGACAAAAATGATTTTTTTTTTAAATGATGTGGCAGATGTAGCCTGCCTGAGATTTGATGGCTCTTGAACATAAAAGTGTTCATGAATCTACAGACAGGTTTGTACTGAAGAGCTGCCTCAGAAAACTCCTTCTCAGTCTGTAATGATTTCACATCCAATAACCCTCAGATTGTTCTGAACTAATATGTTATAAATGATGCTGCTTCAAGATAAATCACAAGCACTTTGGCTGGCAAGGCAAACTAGAGATCTGGGATGTGTAGATGAGTTTCTGTCACACTCTGGAGAGGAATGGTCAGGCAACCAGAGGTAACTCAGCAGCCTCCAACCCTGGGACAGACTATTGTCAAAAACTACTATATAGTCTACTGTAAAGAGCCACTGGCATGAGCTTTGGGCTGACCTTAAGATCAATTGTAAATACCAGTATAGAAATAGCCAGGAAGAGGTCTCTGACACACCATGAAAGGTGGTTATTTAATGCCACATGCTTTCCTGTAGTTTCACATCAACCCAGGCTTAGGGAATGAGGTCTGGTTTTGAACCTCCTGTTCACCAGCCAGACCATCCTGGCTTTCTCAGCCCTGCTTGTGCATTCCTTGTTTTTGACTCCATATGATTCTTGTAAAGAAACATGCCCAATGCCAAACTGAAAAATACTCTCTAAGAATCTCTCACCCTAACTCCATAGTGCAAGTCCACCTATCCACTGCATGAAGCCTCCTGCCTGTCCTTGCAGTTCCTGGTGGAGCGTGTGGAGCTGTACATTGCAAAAGCCCAAACCTCTCACCATTTGCAACAGCTCTTACAAATATGACATTCAGAGGGGTGCAAAACCTGGCAAAACCTCAGGCTGCAAAATAAAAAATTATTTTAAAAAATTGCTAAATCCAGAAAGACGTAAATAGATTCTTAATCTGGGCTTTATGACCAAGCTGCTTGCTACTGTGCACTCTTTGGAAAGGCCAGAGTCAGCAGCAAGATACTCAGTGAACCATCTCATTCAGCATATATGGGTTTTTTTCTGATTTTATATTTCTATCATTTTTATAATGTGCATCCCTACACAGCAAGGCCCCTCGCTTTCCAGATGGCATCTTGCCTGCTTCACTCTGGCTTCAATCTGAAAGAATTGCTTTGCATCTGCCTCCAAAACTGCAGCCAGCTCTGCTCCAGTTATTACTCAGTAACATGAAGCAGTGAGATAGTTCACGCTCTCTTAGATGAGGATCCTTGCTATGATCCCCCAGGTTTCAAAAGGATTAGCCTTCAAGCTCAAAGCTCTGCCATCTCCTTTTCCCAACAAAGATGCTTGGCACAAACCAATTGGCCTAACTTTGCTGATACCTATGACCTGGACCTAGGTAGAATCAGTGGAAGAAGATGTTGAATGGATCTGTGACATTAAGTATTGGACTACTGCTTTTGGATTCCAGACACCTGAAGCTAAGACCTGACAGAGATAGGGTGGAAGCAATAGCTAATATTGCCTCTACATTAAAAGATTAATCCCATTTGAGCTTGAAAGGAGAAGGTTTAATCAAAGTAGTAATCTAGTCAGAGGAGAGAGACAGACAATTAATCTGGCTCAACTCATTTGAGGATGGGGTGAATTGCTGACAATCATGCTAAACTCGCTGTCAAGCCTGGCTAAAATCAGATTGTATGAATCAGAGCCCAAGACAGATCTTGATCACAATTCAAAGTGGGCTGAAGAAGTTAAAAACTGATTTTCTAGACCTTATAATCCTTTTGTGACAGTGCTGGAGATGATGGATGTAATCAAAATGTGTTCACACGAACTACGCATTTTAATTGAAGTATTATTCAAATGCAAGTGGTCAGCTATCTGTTTTCAAGTTATACAGAAGGTGGGACACACGAAAATGATGGTGTTAACCTTGTCCTTGGAATACCACAGGGAAAAGTCTCTTTGCAGTCATTCGTAGCCATCTCCTTTAAGCTCCCCTCCCACTCTTCTGGCATGTATGATAGCATATCTAGAGGAAATCTTGCTGACATGTGTGGGCCTACTGTCTGCTAAACACACTGGTTGTGTTCAGTGTAAGGATAAACTTTGACTAATTAAGGCTTATAAACTATCAGCCACAGATGGTACAAGGTTTAATGTCTCCTTGCATGAGTCTGCATATGGCTGGGAGAAGAGGAGCCAAATACAACCAGTAAACTTTCATTAACAATTATCCAGGGCCTAATGCAGGTCTTTTGAAAATGTTGAGTTTTATTCTCATTTTATTAAGTCCCCATGAATTTAAAAGCATGCATCTCCTGTAGCTTTTTGAGTTTGAGCATTTCCTTTCCTATGCATTTATCACTTCTGAATAATCCCCTAGCAAAACTTCTATATTAATACACAGGTTGGAAGTTAAATTTCACCAGACCATTCCACTTTGATTTTGACCGATTGTGAGTCCCACTGATGTTCAGTTGTGGGTTGATGTTTATCTTCTGCTTATCATTTGAAAAGTCTCTCTGTGATCTTTATTTTTGCTATCACAAATGGAAAAGTATTATTTAATGGAGTCTTCTTCTCAAGGTTCCTAGCATCTCATCTTGCTGGTGTGTGTGGTTGTATGTTGACATACAGGTGTTCAGTTAACAAGTGAAGGCAGTCTGGTTTGGAGTGTGACCATGGCACAAAACACAAATGGCACCTCATCGTGCAGAAGCACATGCTTTTTCTGCACCGCCTTTCCCTTGGGACTAAAACCTGAGGATCACACCTTCCATAGGTAGGATAGAGAGCCTCAGTGAACTGCAAAGCACACTGTGATTTTTGGGTGAACTAAGCTGCAATAGCATCAGCATTGTATTCTTACTTCAGCATTTCTATCTCTGTCTGTGACACAAAAGAACCACAGTATATGAAATGGGACCAAAGCTTGAGATCACAGCTCCATCAAATACAAACCTTCTAGCTCAGAAATAACTCCTTTTTTTCTTCTGCAATGTGCTGTTATCACTCACCTACAGTCTATATCTTTTGATAACATACTAAGCATTTCACAATCAAAAGGCTGACAAAGAAAACAGTGACATGGAAAAGAATGACAAAGTAAGAAATGTTCTTTGTCCTTCTTTTTTCAAAAGTTTATTACACTTAAATATGATTTGAGGCACTTTTGCTTATGCATTCAATATAGTTGCAACAGCTAATATTCATATGCCGCCGGGTTTTTTCTATGTGGAGACTGATTTCACCAGCAGAACCCTTCCAATAGATTATCAGACATTATTTCTTAGCTCTCAATGTGTTTGTGAAGCTATTTTTGGTATCAGCATCTTACCTGTTGATACACTTTATTCTTCCTGCAGGATACAAATTGCCTTTAGCACTTAGGAAAAATGTTTGTATTGGATTAACTCTCAGGAACCAATAAATGAGAAACTGGGCCAAGTTCTGCTAGGCTGCAAATGCAGATGCAGAGTAAAAAAAACACTGATTGTTAAATAAATGGCAGGGGAGGAATCCTGCAAGCTCACCTTAACAAAATCTGTGAAGAGGAATTACAAAATATATGTCTGTGCGTAGCTCCATGTTTATATCCATCCACTCTTTAACACAGTGATATCTGCACGCTGGATTCCTAGTGCTGGAACTGAGATATAGATAGGGCTTATCTCCTCCAGGCAGCTGGAGTGAAATAAAAAGGCTTTTTCAGTTCTGTGCATGTCTTTACAGAAAAAAACCCCACATTTGAAATGACAGAATGATTGTGTTTTAATGGGACAAATTCAGGATGAACCAGCACTGAACAGGTGTCAACCTCAAAGTGCAGCACAGTTGTCACAGCCTCTGAGTGTTAATGCCAACAGAGTATTTGTTCTATTGCTGCAAGGATCTGGTCCATCAAAACTGTCAGTCTTGAGCAAACTTTACTCAGTCAAACCAATGCTGTTACTCAGCTGCTGAGTTACCCACACTTGTAGGCAAGGGTGAATTTATGAGCACACCACAAGGGCCCTGCTTCCACCTTAGCCCAACCCAACGTAGCCTGTGCTGCAGCTCATGCAAGAAGATGGGCTACTGTGAGGGTGATCTCCTTCTCCACCCCACGTCAACACAGTGTTCAGAGCCTTACCCTGCACCACAGGCAAAAGACATGCCCAAAAACTCAGGCCTGTGTTTTTTAGACAGCCTCTGGTACAACTTGGCAGCACACAGGGAAATAAACATGGTGCTGCTTCTGTAGTGCACAGCTGGCTGGTCTAGCACCTTGGCAGACGTGCAGAATCATACTCAAGCCCTTTGCACAGTATTTGTGGTAGGGGAATGCTTGCATAAGTAGACCCAAAGGGGTGCTGTTGTGGTTGGCTGGATGGCATGAGGAGACTGCTTAGAAAGAGGAGAAAAAAACACATCCATAAGATGAGGTTCATAATGTCACTTCAGTCAATGACTTCCTTTCAGTGATTCGAGATGCTGAAAATGTCTCCCTTCAACTTCATGGAATTTTATATCCTACCCTATGTTTTTTTCATTGAAATGAATAAAATATAACATCTCTATTAATAACTGAACAACTTCAGCTTGTCTTCTTCAAAAACTTTTAGAGCATCAGTAATAGAGCAATAGCAGTGGCTGGTAAGAGGCTGGCTCCACCCACACCTCCTAAATAATGGAGTAATGTTTTCAATACAGCACTTTAAGGCTGGATTTGCCAACAGAGAACGTTTCTCATCACTTGCTATGGTTAGGATAGTGCAACTTTGCATTTTCCTCTGCAGTTCCAGTCCTGAAGCCCAGCTGTGGGGAAGCTGCTGCATTAGCTATTCCAGCCACGCCAGGGGAATGGTTGTGACAGTGGTCACTGCGAGTAGTGCAGTAACCAGATATAACTGGACACGAAGGAACGCTTGAAGCGTGTCACGGTTTATTTTTAACTCACTACCCTGCCCTACTTAATCGTTATTCTTGATGCAAAATACTTTTAATTCCATGTGAATAAATGAACAAAACAAATCATGAGGCACAGCATGTCCCTAGTGCTGAGCATGAGACTCAGCCTCTGTAGAGGGGGATGATCTAAGGTGGTGGAAAAGGGTGTTTCCAGAGACCCCAGAAAAAGGTTGCCTGAGTCAATGGAGCTTATTCACCAAAAGCAAGGAATTGGACAGGACATACAGAACCCACTTTGTATTTTTGAAGGGCTATAAAGAAGCTGAAGAGTTTACAGACAGTGAGAAATGGTGGGTCAACTTTCTGTTGATCCAGAAATCAGTACAGTGGTGATGGTATCAAGCAACATAATTAGCACAGGAATAGATCTGGGCCAAAAATGTCAGGGAAATAAAAGTGATGGAATGAGAAGTGATAGAACTAAGGGAATAGCATGGTTTATCTGAATAACAGAGAGAATTCTGGAATTGCTACCACCAAGCACAATCTTCCTTAGGCAGAAATGACCAAAAGCAGATCTATTAAAAACTAGCAATACCCAAATTATGCTCCATAAAGGAGTCTTCCAGTCTCAGTGGGCTGCTCATCACAACATTATTTGCTTAACAAGCAACTGGTGAGTCCCTGCAGCCACAATTTTCCATTGCTTTATCTCTGAGTTAAACACATGGATGTTTGGAAACAGATGCTCCATTGTCGCTCAGCTCAAATCCTCACTGCAGGAAAGCTTTGGGGCAGCTCTGCTCCTCTGCTTCTGGATGGGAGTTTCTCCATTCACATTACAGCTTTTCTGTTAGGATCAGATGTATATTACCTTGATGCACTGCGTGGCACTCAGTGTCTCAGGAGATCTGTAACTGATGAGCTGGAGGAGCCTTATGTTTCCGTTACAAAAACAAAATTCATTGAAAACCTAAAAATCTATTAACTGATAAATTAGGCACATTTTTATTTAACTTCACTAAAATCGACTATTCTTTCTTATATTGGATTGCTTTTCTTCAGCAGTTTGCCTTATTCCATCACAGACATCCCCAGATCTTGAAATGTGCTGAATTCCTCAATATTGAAAATCCCATACAGATTTGGATGCTCCAAAATCAACAATTAGTTTATAAATATGACCTTGCATTATCAGAGGGCAGAACTAGCATGTATTCCTGTAGCTATATGCCTTTCTCTTCTTACTTTTATTTACTGTATTTCATATATAAATTAAAATTATTCTAAAAATATTTAAACACTTTTTCAAAGAGAAAAAAAACCATCATTCTATTTGTCAAGCAAACTGTGATTCTGGAGGTGTTCCTAACACAGAGAAGTCTAGCCATATGTGTGCTTTTTAAATTGATCTCTGCTCTGTTCCCACTTTGATTATTTAGGCAAAAAAGCCTTCCTGGATTTTCCTTCCCATGTTTTAATTTTTCACTGCATGAATTAAACTTACTGTGCTTTCATCAGTTCATTGAATCTGTGCATGTTCATACATATATCAACAGATGAACTGAGTTCATTCATCCCATGTATCTTTTCTAACCTCTCAGGTCTTTAATTAAAGGATTTTCCTTTTCCATCCAGCCTGCATGTACGATGCAAATAAATGTTGTTGCACTCAAGTCTAGTGAGCCATTCTTTTCTCATTAAAATGGCAAAACTATTGGCTCAACCAGGCAGTGAATGAGCTTAGGGAGCTGTAAAAGACCTTCTACAAGGGAGCAAGGAAGGCACGTTTGCAGATCAAAGCTACTCTGTTGTTAAATAGATGTTAGCAGCTTGGAAGTGAAAGGTCCACGGAGGTTAGGAACCATGGTACATCTCCCACAGTTTGGCTCACCAACCCACTGAAATTCAAATAATTGTTGGAAAAATATCAACTAAAACTTCTGAGTGTTAGCTGAGCTCAGAGAGGGTTCATGTACATCCATTGTGGGACTGCCAGTGCTCAAGCTCCCAGGACAGACCAGCAGGAGCGTGCACACCTCTTCTCTATGCTGAGTCCCACCTGGTGAACCAGCCTTTCCACCATCAGGGTGCTGGGTGCTCCCTGTGAGCCAGGCTAAGCCTTCAGGCCAGTCTCAGGGCCAGTTGGCAGCAAAGCAGCAATATTTTCACCTCTGATACAGCTCCAACTGTGCCCTTAGTCTCAGCCGGTTGACATCTTACCTTACAGCAATGCCTGTTCTCTGTCACAACAAGATGAAGAAGAACAGAAATATACAGGAGGATGATTAATGTCCTGGAATCCAGCGTTCTGTCACAGGGACAGCCATGGTCAGGGATGTATCAATCACAGGAATTAACTGCTACTCATCAGGCTGAGGGGTCTGATTTACTTCACGTCACTACAACCACAAAAGGCCACCAGGGCTGTGAAGAAAATGGAGAAAAAGGGGGGAAAAAACCCCAGGACTGGCACGTTTTCAGCTTGAATAAGATTGCTTTAGCAGAATATTTTAGTACCCTCACATCTCCACACAATCAATGCCCAGAGCAATTGCAGGGCAGTGTTCTCACCTTTGGAAGGCTTTCTGCTCTCCAAGATAAACTCAGTATAAACTTCAATATTTATAGAGAGAGAATGGCCTGTAAAGCAGGTTACTGGTGTGTGAAAATTTGCTACCTTATGCAAGTCTACTTTAAATTCAATATGGACAGAAATTGAGGGAGAGATCGACTTAAAAAAATACTACTAGTTTCCTTAAATTCAAGCTTTCCAAAATGTTCTATAACTACACAAATTGAAAAGTTTTAAACTGCTCTGGCTTTACAGAAGGTATAGGAAAATAACAACTCATATTCCAGTCAAATGAAACAAACAATATTTGAGTTTATTTCCCTTTTTTAGAAAATACATCTTTTATATTAGAAAGTCAGCCATCTTTGTAAGTGAAAAATACATACTAAACTTAGAAAAGTGAGAAAAAAAATGAAAGGTAGAAATAATGCCAAACAAAAAAAGCCAGTTTGCCAGCTTTTTTTCAACTAATCATCCACAGAACAGAGATTTACTAATGACAACCCCTGAGTTTAACCTACTACACTGTAATCAACTCCTTCCTAGATGTCTTTTTCCTGATTTGTACCTCATTGCAACAAAGGCCACCATAGAAGAGCTACAGAATAAATCGACCAAGATCAGGCCATTGCTAAAAAGTTCTCCACCAGCCTAAAGCCACAGAAGAAGCAGAATCCTTAAAATTAATAATCTTGGCCTCAAAACTGTCATGCTTCATTTAGAGACCTGGTGAAGACACACATGAGAAGACACAGTCAGAAAAGCCACTAGCAGAGAAGACCATCAGTTCCACAGAACTTTTTTTAATTTCATAGTCAACTTTATTCACTCTGTTCACAATCTCTGCCCAAGAAAAACAATTCCAAGTCATCCATCTTCTTCATTCCCACTTCTGGGGGCACTCTGGGGACCCTCAGCATGTGCAAATTCTGCAACCGGTTGGAGAATGTTTAAAGATTTCTGATAAAGGTGATTAAAAAGCCCTTTTCCCAGAAATTCTCCAGGGGAGGCATGCTTTCCATGGAATTGCCCATTTAATAACAACAGGGGGAAAAATATATAAAAATAAACACAAAAAAAGAAAAATTAAAATAGAAAAAAGAACACCAAACAATGGAATTTTAGAGAGCAGCTCATAAATATATAATTCTCAGATATGAAAATCTGATATGTGCATGATTTCTGTGAGGGGGGTGATCTGTTCCTGAAGATCAGAAGTGCTGTATTCATAATTGCTGATAAACTGACTGATTAATTAAGTACTAGAGAGACATATTAATTCATCCAGTGCCTGATCCAGTTCTCATTTAGAACTCCCATTAGTAACATTAATGTGAATTGTAATAGGTATGTCATCCATTTCAGTCTCTCCACGCATTATGCTTTAGGGAGAGTTGATTGAATGCAGCAAAAAGAGTTCATCTTGGCAAATATTAATTTGCACTTTGAAATGAATTTACTGTGACTGTTCCAGTTTGCCAGCTGGAATACCCATCAGAACAGGGAATTTTAAGCAGAGATTGGACATCGTTCAACAAAAGTAAATCAGGATTGTATTATAGTCCCCAGGAAAGCTATTCTGCATATTTATAAATCCATTCAAAGAAGAAAAATACATTATGTGACTATAACGTGCAGTAAAAATAGTAGTGTTTTGCCACCTGGTACCTTACATCAGTTAAGGACTATGAACTGCTTACAGTGTGTCACAAACCAAGATCTATTCACAGAAATAATTTTATTAATGTTGGCAAAGAGCAAAACCCCTCAGATATAAGGTGATGTTACGGGTGACAGTTTGCAGGCAGAAAAAGACATAATTCACTGAATCCCCTTTCAAAGTCTCCATGGATAACCTGAAAGTATCCATACAGGAGACCCCTCTGTATTCAGTGGTTGGAGAATAGAAGGAAAAAATCCAACCCACATTTGTCAACTAAAGCATCCGTGGGACTTTCCTCCATTACAAAGCAATTCACATGTCAGCCTGGACACCCTTCTTGCTCAGCACTCTGCTTTATCCCCTAAAAAACACAGGAGCTAGTCTACTCCATCTACAAGTGTCAGTCTTCTGAACACATGTAAAGAGTTTCACGTCCTCAAGAATATTTTGCAATTGCAGTATATGAACCAGATCCTGAGCTGACTGGAAGCAACACTGATCCTGTTTCAGTATTTCTTTAAGCCAGGACCAAAAATAAAGTATGGCTGGGGGCACTGGATTCGTAACTCAGTTTCCCACTGGATTTAGGCAAAGCATGTGTGCACAGCAGGGTATCCTTAAGGATAAAAGACACTCTTTCAGAGGTGATAGAAGGATTTTCATAGCAATTTTTGCAAAGCTGGAAAATAGGTGTTTGAGAAGGACCTTTAATAAGTCTGACAAGTCTTTGCTGCTCTGCCTGCGAGGCACACACGTTCCTACTGCCTGGCTCTGCCTTGCTCTGCAGACTCTTTTAGCTCTCCAATGAAATTACTTTTTTTTTTTTAAACCAGAAATACATGAAGCAAATGCTAAGCATTGCTGAGGTCTCTTGCATCTCTGTAAGGCACCCCTGTGGGAATGGTACTACTTTGCTGCAGGGGACAGGCAGGGAGGGGACTTCACAGGGTCTGAACTCGTGTGTGGACAGATGAAAAAGCACATCTATTAATTTTCATCTTTATGTCCTGCAGTGCCCAGTTCCTGCTCTCTTAAAACACAGGGAAATAAACACTTTAAAACAATTTTTCAGCAGATCTTTCAGCTCAAGCCTCAGCTGGGTGGCATAATCCAGTGTGCTGAGGGCCAGGACCAGGAATTAACTGATCAGTTGGCAAACAGGGAAATGGCAGAGCTGCCTGTTACAACCATCACACTCACTCTGGGGAACAGAAGGTTAAAGTGTTCAGACAACACACACAGCTCAAATTATTGACAAACAAATCATGGGCAAAGCTTAAAAAACAGGACTATAAAACCCAATCCATAGAATTTAAAAACTCAGCACGCTGCACATTTACATGCTTTTTACACAGAGAAGCTAGCAAATAGCTTAATGTTTCTTTTGAAATCTTCTATTTTCTGCTTCTCAAATTTTGGACACCTCCAGACTCAGGAAAGCAGAGATGGAATCTACATGAAAATTAAAAAGCATTTTACGTGTTCTATCCGTGTCACTTTTTAAAAGTTACTTTCATGAGGGCGGAGGACGTTAGACTGACAGCTCTGGAGACTGGTGTCTATTTATAGCCACGGAACTGGGAAAACATGAGCTGGAGTAGGACAGGCACCTGCCCAGATGCCATCTTGTTTCCTCCCTTCTCTGCCTTCTCTCTGCCTTGCCCAGAGTTCCTTGGGGAGCAGCAGACATTGGCTCTCCTGCTAACCCTGCAGAGATACCCACAGAAGCAGTGATGACCGTTGCCAGCCACCATCCAAGCTGGGGCAGATGCCATCACCCTGCTTGTTTGGATGCTCGCAGCCCAAGAGTGATCAGCCAACATGTGGCCAACAATTTGAAGACACGAAGAAATGTAATACAGAAGCTCAGGATTCTTCTTCCAGGATAATGCCCATCAAAACAGTCTGGGGGGAGATGCTTCCAGGATAGAGGCTGAAAGGTGTAGAAATTAGAGTAGTATAATTTAATGGACAAGACTGGAGCCTGACAATGCAAGAGCAGGGCAAGTAATAATAAAGCAATCAGCCTGGGGCAGGAGTGGCATTTAGCACAGAGCACCAAGTTTATAATAAATTCACCTGAAGCCACAGATCAAGAGAAAATGCTTAAGCAAGACTAAAAAAATTCTAAAGCCTGAACCAGCACAGCCTACACAGACCAGTGATTTTGTTCCTACGGCCACATTTTCGGTGGGAAAACATTGCAGGTTTGTGAGACCGTAAAGAGTTAATTCACTTGTCAGCTCTATTTGCATATCTTACCATCTCACTTTGGAGAGACTCTTGCTCTCTTTTTAAACTCTTTTTACATTTCAAGACCAGACAATAACATCTCAAATTAAGGCAAAGTTGTCCTCTCTTAATATTTACAAATTGAAGCAAGATAATAACCTGAAAAGGCATGGAGCAGTGACAAACATAAATTGGTTAACAACCAGACAATGGTCATTAGATCAGAGATTACTCATGCAAGAGATCTGAAGAATCTTGAAAAGGAGTTAATGACAATGTTAGCGAAAATGCTGAAACTGGAAACTGTACCCAAGTTCGGGAGCCTTTTGAATGACAGGACCTTGATTAGAGGAAATTTTAACTCCTGAGTTTGTCTTCCTTTACAAGGAAATTGACTAAAAATATAAAAAGAGATAAAATAATAAATCTACTAGAAGAACACAAGGAGTTACAAGCAAAATGGAACAGCTTTTGACAAGAGAAAGCTTCTTGTCCAACCCAGTAACGTTACCTGGTTAATGAATAAAAGGAAAAAAATAGCTGATACATCAAAAAATGCTATTCCTAGATGCAAGATGATAGTATTGTCATGGTTGAAACTGTTGAAGAACCCGGTTCAAAAACAACTATAGTGAAAAGAAGCAAACCTGGATTCAGGCTCAATGGAAGGTGGAAAACCAAGATCAGTATCTCGGTTCTTCTGCATAAACATAATTTCAGCTGAAGCACCTTAAAAAACCTGCAGGCTGAATTTCAAAGTTGAAAAAAGAGAAGTGAGTTGACCTTGGGTTTGCAAACCTCCAAACAAAGCTAAAGATCAGCCATGAAATCCTGTGAAATCCATGCATCCTTTTACTCAAATAGTTGGACATACTCTTCCACGCTTTTTATGCTTCAACTGGCTCACCCTGTAATCACAAGCAGATTGCTGTACCTGCCTTTAAAAATGTGCCTTTCACAGTGCCTTCTCCTGATCCAGCACCCATGGGAAAGCTCTCATGGCTTCTTTGGGATCTGCTTTTGACTCCTTTGGAGCAACCTGTTTATTTATGAGAGAAAAAAATAGACAAACTGGACCACATGAAAACCTTTCTATTTGGCCACTCCAGCAGAGCTTGCATGAGGCTGTGGAGGGACAGGAGGAGCAGAGGGAAGGGGAACACCTCAACAAGCCTGGTGGCAACCAGACACACATTAGGACAGAAGGAGCTTCTCCCCAGGCACAGGTGCTGCTGTAGTACAAGCCTTGTTTCCCAGGCAGATAGCTTCCTAAGCAGAAAGGATAAATAAAAGGTGATCTGTCAGACTGTGGTTTCTCTCCAAAGACTTGAAAGGAAGGTTTTTAAAGTTGTGCTGAAGGCAGCAGTGACTCCACTGCTTGGTGAGTAAGATGTCTAACATTAGCGTGAAACCAAAGCCAAAGAGGGAAAGAGAAAGTGGATGAGTCAGACGAGCAATTGTGGGGGAGTATCAATATTTATAGCAAAAATCCCCAGGCTTCAGCTAACTCTAGTGGTACAAAATAGATTTTTTTTTTTAACACTAATCAGGAAATCTGTTTGACAACAATGAGGACCTGTTGAATCAAACCCTATGCTCTTCAGATCTACACCAAAGCTCTGAAGGTTATTTCTTCAGAAGTCTGTGCTATTTCCTCTATATTCCAGAACAAATGTTTTCTAACAGCTTCCTGAAAGGACAGATCATTTTGCTTTTTCAGCCTACAGTGCTTGGATTGGATTTTACCTAATCTGCTATCCTGCAATTAAGGAAAAAGAAACTAAGAATGAAATCAGCTAGAATAATCTATCATTTGTTTTCTACATCCCAATAGCTCTTCCAATTTCATAGTTGAAACAATCTGAGTTTGCTGGATCTGTTGCTAAGCAATTGAAGCCATCAAAGTTTAAATCTTGAATTATTATCCTCTAGTATCTGAAAATATTATGCAAGTGAAAGGCTTAAAATGGGAGCTGATATGTTCTAGTTCAACTCCCAAGGGCCTCTCCTAGTCAAATTTCACCGTGATCCATGTGACATAGGATTAAGCTCATTTTTAGAAGAGCCAAATTCTCTTCTTGCTAAGCTATCCCTTCCAAAATACCATTTGCCAAAGAGATTTTTGAGGGCATGGGAGCAGCTTTGAATCATGAAGTGTATAAATGTATCACTGAGCATTTTAAATGCTTATAACACAGCACTTACCTTCCGGGGAGGCATTTTAAAGAGCGGCAAAACCAGCACTTAATGGAACAGACGGTTTCTCACATCCAACCATTATCTTGTCCCACAAATGAATGTCTTTCACTTACAACAGCTAATGATATACTATGCTCTTGTTGTGTTCAGAGTTGTGCTTTGTTTCCTAAATACTTATAATTCTGTTTATTACCCACAGACATTTAATCACCCCCGGCTTAACTTTCAAAGCACATTATCATCACTCGTTCACTTAATCGCTTGTTTCAGACTGAGTTTTCAGCAGGAAATTGTCCTCAGGCAGTATAAGTTTGGATAGCTGCTGACGGAAGCCAGTTTGGGAATTATTGATTGCTGATATTTTCATGCTGTGCATATTTTTATTTCAGGTTGGTAGGGTTGTGGAATTCTGTGCTCTCTCATGCAGTCTGAAAAGCTTTATACTGGTAAGAATGAATATGATTGGAAAAAGCAAAGTGAAATTAATAGTATTGCATATCATATTTCTGTTTTGATTTAGCTACTTAGTGGCTTTTAAAATTTAGTTCTTGATTATACAAATGCTTTTGAAAAATAAAATCTGTGTGGATTTTTAATGTTTCTACAATTTCCAATAGATATGTCAGAATAATGTCACATATAAAAATGCACAGCATGAGATGCAGAGTTCTTTATTCTTCCACAATCTTGTAATGGTGTAGAATAATTGTTCAGTGGAAGATACAGCTATAGTGTAAGGTAGACAATATATCCTGGAAAATATTCAATGCAAGCTTTGGGCTTTTAAAACAGGATAAGCCTCTGTGTATGGAAACCCTGGGACAGCTGCAGGAAGCTGTTGTTTCTATGGCTGAGAATTTGTTCTTTCATGAATTCACAAATCTCAGGCTTTTGTGGGTAAATCAGACCAAAAGAACATTAAAACCTGTCCCATTAATTAATTATGAATGTGTGCATGGTAATGGCTTTCAAGAAAGTAACCTGATGCAAATGAAACTTGTTACTAGCTATATTTTCTATCTGTTCATCAACAGCAAGGGATATAAAAGTCCCTTTCCTATGGAAATTTTCTCACTTAGAGTCAGGACAAATACTCAAGAGATGTGACGTCTTATTCCTCCTTTCTGTCCATTCACTGGCAATGCACGAGGGCCCCAAACCCTTTGGAACAGCAAAAGATGAGATCAAACACAGGTTCAGAAGTTAGTCTCTTCTCACCCACAGATAAGGGAATTTATGTTTATTGCTGATGTGCAATACATGAGGAACTGAGCAACTCACAACATACTCTATAAACAAAATCTGTAATTTGTGGCCTGTAGAATCAATTGACATTTGAATATTGAACTATGGCAATCTAAAAAGAAACAAACAAAGAAAAAAATACACCAAAACCCACATCTTTTCAACAGATATTTTCCTGTTGTATCCAGTGCTTCTTAAAGTACCCATGCACGGCTTCAAAATATGAAGGCCAAGACAGGCATCTTGAGGAGGATGTTCCAGGAAGCTGTGGCTTCTCTTCCCCTTCTGACAAGAATCTCTCGGGCTCCCTGCCAGGTTTTAGCCCTTCCACCTTCTGACCCATATCCTGCCCAGCTGTGCCACAGCCATGGGGCTGCACTCCACTCCTTGCCCCCTTCATAACCACCCACTGGGAGAGGGAAATGCACTCGGGTGTTCTTGTGGGTATTAGAACTGGCTCTGGTCCTTGTCAAATTGACTGAAAGTACGGTGAGAGTCACCCAAGTGCAGATACAATTAAATATTTTAAAATGCATTGTCTCTTCAGTGTGAAAGTGTTGCTGGGCTGGATCCAGCTGGTCAGATCAGATCGATCGGTCAGTGCTGCCCATGAGAGCACAAGGTGCTGCTCCCGCTGCCGTCTCTGCCTGGGTTCAGGCTGCCTACCTGCTCACTGCAGTAACCCTTCTCAACAGGACACTGTCCTGGTTTGAGCCTAACCTGACAACAAAGAATCGGCCACCTGGCCGCTCACTCAACTCACACACACACAACCACGAAACCCGCCAAACCAAACCAGCACAGACACTTAAAAGATTAAAAATTGAGGCGTTGCTGTGGAGGCTTTTTCACACATTCCTGTAATTACAGTGTACATAGTACATGTGTTCTGTTGCTTCATTTTCTTTCCTTCTCCTTTTGCTAAGGTAGATTTACTAAAATGTGAAATTTAAATATTTATACTGTAGAGTTTTTGATTAGCATATTTTGAAGGTAATCATAATAGGGCTTAGCTCGCTGAGTAGATGTGTCAGTAAAATGAGTAATGAATTCAGTGACAGGGATGAAGAGGAAAGGATGAAAAAGAAATAATTTGAAATTGTGGAAAGGATAATGCCTGTTACATGGGGACAGACTCCTGCTCCCTTTCTCATTCAAACAGCAATTTTTTAGACAATGCACTTTTAAAATATTAAATATCTTAAGTTAAAAGCTTCCACTAAATTAGTTTTCAAAGCTTCTCTTAACTTTAAGGGGAAAGGATTCAGACTCTTTGAATATATGGTACAAAGCTGATTACCAAAAGCATCTAAAATCTTTGAAAGTTTACAAATAGACACAGTTTTTAGGATTTCAAATACCAGCCTTCTGCAAGTCCAAATTAAAAGATTAATAGAGTTGTTCTGTTATAATCTATATATATGTAGTATATATATATATATATATATAGTCTTGATATTTTGGAGATCTGGTTTATTCTTTGCAGCCACAAAGGTCAGAGGATTGTTAGGAAGCCAAAACAGCTAAATTTGCATGACTGAAAGTACTGAGCTTTGAAAGAAATTCCTAGCATCATGTAATTTGTCACAAAATGATGAGAACAAGCAAAACAGAAGTCAAGTAAATAGCAGAGAGAGATTTAGTTTGTTTCATCTTAGACAACTATGTCATAAACCATTTTGCTTCAGCTAGTCAGCCCAGACAAAAAGCATCTCTAGAGCTCTGTCTACCTAGTCTCTTGGAGAGGTCACTTTTCAATGAGGGGACTAATCTTGGTATTCATCTTGTTTGCCAGCAACCATTTCCTTGATTTTTTTCCAAACCCTGCCACCCAGAGACAGTTCAAATGTTCAAATAACTGTGTCCCACAGCAGCACGACAATTAATCAGTACTGCTGTCCCTGTCCTGCAGTGCTGCAAGCCAGAAGAAGCCTGAAGCACTCCTGTCCTCTGAAGGGACTGTCCTTTCAAAGCATGGGGGTCTGGGTGTTGAACCTCTCAATGCTATAAACCTTGCAAGCAGAATTGCCTTAACCACATATCCAGAGCTGCCACAGATTCATAAGAATGTCTTCATCTGGATATTCTTCAAAGGAACAAATTGCACATTTGTGTCTTGAGAAAAAAATTGAAAACCAAAATCTTTTGCTACTGTGTTTAAAAACATAATAATAATAGTAATAGCATTCAGGGAAGTGCAGTAGGTGTTGAGGACCTCAGTTTCATTTTGGAGACAGTGTGATGATGTTGGACCCTGAGCTTGCTACCACAGGGAGTAAAGAGTTTCAGGCATTTTCTATGCCAGGTGGCATTGACAGCAGTCTGCTTGGACTTCAGACAATTGCAGGTACCAAGAAAAACCAAGACCACGAGGAATATAGTTCATGCATCAACAATTAATAGGAAATGGTCACGCTCTGGGATACTGAGTCAATGTTTCACTGCTGAATAAGATCCTTGGCTTTCCACTTTGGCAGCATTTAGTACATGGCTTCTGTCAAGTAATCCTGGCACAGACAAATAAACCATCAGGGTTCATTACTTGGTGAAGTATCTTTCCCATTTAAAATATTGAAGTAGTTTTAGGTTTTCCTTTCATTTTTCCTTCTTAGCAACTCTTCCCATTGGCCTCCCAGTCCCTCACATTATTCTTCCCGGCAGTCTTCATTGCATCAAGAATTCTCACTTTTGGGCAAAGATCCCCGGTTTATAGGATTTGGTTTTGGGT
Organism: Apus apus; assembly: GCF_020740795.1. NCBI lineage: Eukaryota > Metazoa > Chordata > Aves > Apodiformes > Apodidae > Apus > Apus apus. The sequence continues at coordinate 9,256,846 of NC_067294.1, read as the reverse complement.
TGTCTTCTTTTGCAACATTGCCTGAAACGCTCAATTCTGCTGGAAAAAGCGTTGGTGTTCTTCTGCGAACATTTCCTGGGCTGCTTGCCTAAAAGGCTCTTCTCAATCTCAAATCTCACACTGTGCCTGCAGGGAGGGAAGGGAGCTCACAAGCCCTGGGGAGGGAGAGGAGCTGGCAGCAGGTGGAGGAAGGCTGCAGCAGGGTGTGAGGGAGGGAAAGGAGGGTCTGCCAGCAGCCAGTCTCACCAGCAGCAAAGGCCTTCATGAAAATCTTCTAAGTCCTTGGCTGACATGTCAAAGGAAAAGAAATATAAGAAACTTATTTTGGTTCCTTCAAAACAGACAGTACTGCTGGTACAGGAGAAGACAGCATCTTTATCTGGAGCAATTTCCCATCAGGCTTTTTTTACCCATCTCCAACCAAAGCTTACTGCACCGATGCCCACTTTGCACCCTCACATTTCACAGCTGTTTCCTCGTTTGTCCTCTATGTTCTAATCTCATATTAAAACATCTTTCTCTCTTTTGCCAGCTGATAAAGCACAGGTTATTTTTCTTTTCGCCAGAGGTGCAAAGCATAGATAATCACAATCCAAAGCATCATTCACCCTGCCCTATTAGCTTCTCTAACCACAGTTCAAGCAGCTCTAGGGGAGCAGTCTCCAGACCCTGCAGCCTGGCCAGTGCTATTGCCTGAGTGTATCCTCCTGGTTTATTGCTCACTGCAGGTGCCTTCTGCCAGCTCAGGCACTGACAGCACAGTTCTGTGCTGCTGGATCACCCAGCCATATAACACACTTTGGATGAGATAGAGGCATCCAAATGCTTTGGGCAAGGTGTTAAGTTTCCCAAAGTCCAGAAAATCATAATTTCCCAGTTCTATAGCTCTGTGTTTTCTCTGCATCTCTCTTTTATTTCTCCTTCATGGGGCCAGATATTTAAAACAGCAATTTTGATTTGTCTTTTTTTTCTTGCCAAGAACAGTGTTACCAAGACAAGGGCTGGAAATTTCCTTCTCCCTGGCTATAAACTGACTAACATGTTTCAGGACCAACACATTTCTAACCTGTGTTTTCTCCTGAATTCCTGTAGCTATCTCTTCCAACCATCTGTGCAGAGGAGAATGCACTTCAGAAGAACTATGCATTTGCAAAACAACTCCTATTATTCCCCACTTCTTGCCCAAGAATTTAAGGCTTTGGTTCTCCACTGTCCTGGCTGCAGCCAGGGTGTGGATGGCAGAGTCAAGGAGGGGATGGAGCAGGCTGCTCTGCAAGGGACAGGCAAGCAGGACCACAGGTAACAGCAAGGCAGCACCCTCAGATAAAACATACAGCCCCCCAGTACCTGGACAAGAGCTGAGCAGGTCCAGTGGCCACAGCCAGGGTCCACCACAGTCCAGAGTCCCATGCAGGAACACAGTGATGGGGCAGCTGCAAATCAAGTAATAAGGTCAAGGCAAAGATTTTGGCACAACTGTTGGCACCCTCCTGGCCCTGGCTGGAAGGAGCTGCAGAGCAGGATGGTGGTTCCCCCATCCCACAGCCCACAGCACCTTCACTGGGGTGTCAAGCCTCACCACAAGCACTCACAACAGGCTGGCTCCCAATAGCTGCCTTACCCCAGCCAGCTGGTTCTTCTGCAGCAGAAACATTTAATTCTGGAAACATTTTTGGCTGCACTTTGCCTCAAACATAAAATGTACAAAATCAGTCTGTGTTGCAATACTGAAATCTGACAGCACCCCTCCACACAGGGCAGCCTGGTTATTAACAACCACTTCCAGCAATTATACTGCCTTTGTCTATAGGCACTGCCACAGCCATTGCAGGTTTATTCTTTAATTCACGTGGGTCACACAGAAGGCAAGAGTTTCTGCAAAGAAATAGGTGCACTCAATGGCTTTGCAAACACATCTTGTGGAGAGCTGCAGGTACTGAGTGTGGATGAGATCCCCGTTGTCAGGTGGGATGAAGAGCAAGGGAGAAACTCCTTCTGGCCAAGGAGATAATTAACAGACTCTCAGTGACACAGTAATGTAAATCAGAGGCAAAACAACCTTGCAACCTCCATGAATTCAGAAGAAGACCAGACAAGGGAGGCTAATAACAGGAAAGCGGCAATTCACAAATATCTGGCCAGTTTTGTGGAGCCAAGATGCCTTGAGTATGTTGACTAGTGCCTGGGGATTAGACACACCATAAGCATTGATAGTAATGGTAATTTCATGGCTCTGTCACAAGTGTGATGTTGGGGAACACACCCAAACACTCACCAGACATGAAAAGCTCATAGGATGGTATCTTTCCCCAGGAGGACTCCTCTGTTATTTCCCTGCTAAGTGACCATCCCAATGAGTCTGTTGGCATATAAATTCATGCTTTAATTTGCATGTTGACCTGCTCAGGAGATCTTTTCGAGAAATTACATCCTGAAAGACTTCACATAAAAAGCTAGGAAACTGCAGGCAAAAGAGTAAATCTTTTTATTTAGGTAAAGAAACTTCGTGAAAGTTTTTAAGATGCAGCTTAGCTTTAATTTGTATGTACAGGATTTCAGGGCTCGTTTCTACACTGTCATTTAAGTTACATCCTTGCCATCATTGGCATTTCTTATTATTGGCAGCTTTGAATATTTGATGACAACCTCAGACATATATGCATGCCTGCCAACAGGCTCTGATCTATTTGTGTCATCACAGCATAAGCAAGATCCTGCTGGATCTGTCATGGATCCTGGACCTCTAAAGAAAATCCATGTAGCTGCAGTTTGGGAAAAGTAAAATGTCTACTGTTAGATCAGTGCTCCAATCTGTGGCAATCATGTACTTTATCTCAGTGTCAGGCTGTATTAGGTTTCTTTATCTGAGCAAAACAGAAAAGCAAAGATCCAGTTTTCATTCCTTAGTAAAGATCCAACAATTACTATGGAGGATTTCTCCCATTCTGCTGAATTTCCACACGAGCAGTTAACTGCCTCCTACCTCAAATCTCCTTCAAAGGTAATAGACACAGGATATTTTCTGCCTTCTTGACCCACACTGGTTGGCACTGAATAATGAGGGTTGTAAAAAGACTCTTATTTCAGTCCAGAAGGAGCTGCTGGGAGCTAGTGGATAAAAGGATAAATTTTTAGGCAGTTCCTTAGAAAACCGGGCTCAAAAATGTGGAGATGGTTTAGTGATTAGGGGATGTAGGTCAGACAGTTGGTCTTGATCTTGAAGCTCTTTTCCAACCTTGGTGATTCTATGATTCCATGAAAAGTATAACAAAAAGATATCTTACAATGAAATTTGTCTTCAAGATGTTTTAAATTCTGAGGAAAGCATATTTCACATGCACAGTTTTTCAGTCAAAGTGAAGAAAATTGCACTTGAAGCAGTCAGGAATCACTGCAGCTGATTCTTTTAGAAATTAATTGACCCTGACAGGGCTTCATCTTGTGCAGATTTTAATGATCTATGCCACTAAAAGCCCTGTTCTTTGCCTGAGCTGAGTCCTCTTCAACAAATACTTTGATCAGCCCTGGAATATAACCCAAGAAGTGCTGGGGCTGGGGCTGGACGCTGTTCCATGTCCCCTCTGAACCGAGGAGTCAGACACGGCGCTGCAGTCGCTCTCTGGGTTTGTTAACCTGATGAAAGCAAAGCCTGGGCATTAATTTAATGGAATTAATGTGTGTGGGAGAGGTCAGGGATGCTGCAGAGGTCCCGGAGTTCATCAGCAGCTGTTCAAGCCCCAGAGAGGGAATGATCCTCCTTGATAGTTCCATCTGACAACGGGAATTTCCAGGGAAAATGTCAGGACAAACTGCGCCCGTAGCGCGCTGAGCACAGCAGTAGAGCTCCCTTGTGGTAAAGGAAAATACAGGCTCGTTAAGTCTGTTGCAGGGAAGGGAACTGGGGGGGAGGCTGCGTGTGTGCACAGCAGGGGAAGAGCAGCTGATGAAGAGCAGAGCTTCAGGGACAGAAAAGCAAAGACCCTCCTTCATCGGACTGATCAAACTTAATATAACAGGGCAACATAAGCAAAGGAGCTGAATGGGGAAAATGCTGTTATGTAGGAAGGGGCTGAAAGAAACCATCACTAAAAAGCCTTCAGGTTACTTCCAAAATAGCTCCCTTTTCATATGTGATGTATTAATAACCTAGATATTATCTAAAGTGGTAAAACCTGCTTTAATCTTATGCTACTCTGAAGCTGCATTTTTGTCTTCTTTTTACTTTCCAGTTTTGGCTCTTTCTCTTTAGATTTAAATACATATTAAACATTGGTGGGTTTACTTTTGCTTGATACAGCTTAGAATTTACACTCTAGGCAAATAAATAGCCACTCTGACACATACACAGGTTAGAAAATCTGTGAAAACATTGCCTAGAAAATATCACCTTCCAACTGAAAAACCTCACAAAACCAGCCCCCCTCTGAGTTTCCAGGGACATTAAAAAATGCTCAGATTTCAGGTATTTCTCATTTTGCTGCATGCATTGCATGACATACTTAAAAAAACCATCCTTAGCCTTTTGACTAAATTAATGCTGTTTCTTCTTTTTGTAAAAGAGTTTCATTTTATAAGACAAAAGGTTTTATAATTCACTCCTCTATTTCAGGAGAATATTCACACTAAATAAGAATTCGTGCTTTTATAACCAAATCATTTATCTTTACATTTTCTGTGGGAGGAGAACTTCTTCATCGAGACTCAGAGCCTAGAATATCACCCAAAAAAAAATAGAATTCAAAGAGATATGTGTAGCATACATAGGAAATAATATTTTTATGGTTGTTTTGCATGTATAACAGGAAAAAATTGATTACTGAGACCATCCCTTAGCCCAGCCAGCTGTGCTTAATACATCTTTATTAGAGGGGACCTTGGCAGAAGGAAGGAGCAGACGTGGAAAGGGCAGAAAATACCTCAACTCCTACAGCCCCAGGAGTGGGGGAGCACCCATCTATTCGTAGGCTAGGTTTGGGTGTCACATCTACCTCCCAGCCCAGGGAGCACCTAATTCAGAGCCACCTCTATCCAGCACCAATTCACCAGCAGAGCTGTGCCCAGTGGCTTTTAATATTTGACAAAATAGTAGGAGTTGCATAACAGCACATTTCTCTTGGAACCACTTACAAAGAGAAAAAGGGGAAAAAAATTAAATAAAGGAAAGGAAACCTTTACTTTCAAAGGCCTTTGATACAGGGGAAAACTTTGAAAGGCTTAAAGCATTTGTTTCACATTAACAAGTCCTCTCAGTGGTTCAGCATTAACATGGCTGTGATTCTGCATCAACCTAATGCCTCTGGAGAAGGGGAAGAGCAAGGTGCTGCCTTCAGAGCTGAGGCTGGACCTCCCCACACTGTGGACCAGTGAGTGCAGAGCCTGCCAGGGCTTCCCTGAGCCACCAGCACTGAGCCCTGGGAGCAAATGGTGGACTGGGACAGAGGCTTTGATGTCATCTGAACCCTTATAGAACTCCTTCCACCCAGCCTCATAGCATGGAGGGGCTAATAGGTTAGGGAGAGACGCACATTCCCGGCTGCACCCCAGTGCACCGTACGTCAATGACTTTGTCCCCTTCACAGCCAGTAAATAGCAGGGAACACTTCCCTAACGTTCCTGGGGAGCGTGGTTCTCATTCCTTTAGCCTGGAGCTCTCCTTTCAACCCCATCCCCATGCACTAAGAGGTGTTCAGGCTGCAGGGAGGGGAAGGTGGCAAGAGCCTCACTACAGCTGCTTCAGGATGCTGCTCTAAAAATTTCTCCTGTCGTGTCACCTCACAGCAGGTCCCTCCTGCCAGGAGAGCAGGCTCGTGACTTCCCCACACACAAACCTCCCCAAATCCTGCAACAAAGCAAGTGCAGGGGCACACCAAGCAGCAGCGTATGCTTGTGTGGGTCTCCAACCTTTTATTTTCCTGAAGCAGCCTCCTCTAATACAGTCTTTCCTAAATAATGCCACAGCTCCTGCAGTGGGATCACAAACCCACCCCCAGCCCCTTTGTGCAGTACCCAGCAGGGTGTGAGGTCCTGGGCTGGGAGATCTCCCAAGTGTCAAATCTGAAGGAGCCACAAAGTAAATTAGCTCCAAAGTCAACATCAAAAGATCCAGAGCAGAGCAAGCATGGATCAAGTAATAAAACAATACAAGAAGGCTCTTTTTTTTTTTTTTTTTTAAGATAGGACAAATGACACCACAGTAGGGCCAGAGTAACAAGGGTTGTATCTTGATGAAGATTTGATCTTAGCCCTCCTACTGAGAACACGGTGGGGGTGGGAGCAGTTAGAAATGTGCCTTCAGGCATACTCCACATCTCCCCTTGGAAGCAGCCCTGGGCTGAGATCTTCCAGTGCTCCTCATGGCCACCCAGCTCGCACGCTGGCTGATCTTCCATTGCAAATTTTCCAGTTCCTCTCTGGAATGAGCATCATCAAATGTCTGTTTGCCTGACTCATCCCTGCCTGGAGAGGATGGCAGAAAATCTGAGCTTGCTTTCTACCTCTCGGGCTTGTGATTGAGTTCCTGTGACTCACACATAACAATCTCAGTCTCCTTTGAGTTCAGGCCATTTTCTAATTTCCACCATACTGTAAAGATGCACTATCTGTGACCCTTTTTTGAAAGTTTAGTTATTTTTCTTCTCCTAATCCACTTCTCTCTTTCCGCTGAATGACTTCACCCTGTGTTGTTATTGCACCATAAACATACAGTCCAAGCCCCTTCACTTGCCTACATACATAAGAAGACACCTCTCATGCATTATTCAGACTTTCCTATTTACTCTGCTTTTCAGTACAAAGTGAACTGCAAACACCAAATAGTCCAAGAAACAAATTGCTGCTTTTGTTGAGCAAGTATTCCAACAGACATCCTACTTGGCTTTTCAAGCTCTTGGTTCTGTCTGAAGACAGTCGCCCATCAGACGTGCCTTCTTCACCAGCTGAGGAGCAGGCTTCAGAAGAGAGTATCTTGGACACAAATCAAGCCTGTGGCCCTACCTGAGCTCCTTATCTCCTGGCAGACCGTGTTAAATGCATCTCAGTGTAGAACTCCTGGGCTATCTCATGGTGAAATATTCCCTTCAGTGGTTATTGCAGCATTCAGCCCATGCCAGTGAATTGCAGTGTGCATGAAGGACAGAAGCACATTACAGAAATAGGATGCTAAATTTGAAATTTGTTTTATTGCTTCTTCTCAACCACAAGATTTTCTTTAGATGTTTACTTAGCCTACATATGATACCATAAGATTTAAGTTTCAAATCTGAAAGCAACCATTTCTTGAAGAAATAGACAAACAAGCAACTGATTCCAATCAGAATTTGTTCCCTTTCATTTCTTAAAAAGCCCCTGAAAAGTCATCTATTGCTATATAAATAGTAAGTGATAAATATAGTAAGGTGAAAGATAATCCAAATTAAATTTAGAGGAGCACACATCTATTTAGGCAAGTTTAGTGAGCTTGGGCATGTAAAAGTGTAACACAAAAGGTGAAAATACAGATTGGAATTCTGAACACCGTGCTGCCATGCAGCCTCTTTGCAGGAACAGAGCAAGGACAATCCTTCACACCAGCTTCTCCTTGAAAACTAGTTCAAAAAGGTACTGCTCCATGCTGGAAGCAAGATCATGAGCACAGACAGGCATTAGGCAGCTACTCATGCACCTTGCAGAATGAAACCCCACCAGTGACACTCACTGCTCTCTTCCTGACACTCTGATGTTCCCCCCAAGCCCCTCCAGCTGGGGCAGGAGCAGGAAGGGAGCAGGGGAGCAAGAGATCTGCAGCAGCTCCAGCACATAAAAACAGATGATAGATAACACAATATGGAAGGAGAGATAAGGCTGTCTGCATGGGCTGTTGAGCAGGTTCCTGGCAGAGCTTTCCTTTTAGGAAAAGCAGTGAAGAGAGACAAGAGATGTGGCAGCAAGTTAATATTCATGGACCTCAGCTTTGCCATTTCTCAATATTCACATATTTAAATATCATTCATTCCTAAAGGGTTGTTTCAACATGAGGTGTTAGTTATAAGTGCAGTGCTATTAAAGCCAGTGGAGCTGTGACAATTTATACAGAATTCACCGTGAATGTACAAAACACTGGTGAAAAATGGGCACTCAGTGTACACAAAAAGATGTTGCTTTTGGAACAAATATTTCAAGGGGGTACTTGCTTTTCATGTTCATTTCTTCCTTCACTGGAGCCTGACCTTAAACTGAAATTATTTCCTCTCCTTTGGAGAGCAATATATCTGAACACAGTAAAATGCACATCAGCTTTATTATTATCTAAATGAGAAAACAGTGGTTAACTGACAGCAAAATGAAGAGAGATAAAACAATGACATTATTGGTGTCTGCTTCACAGACAGGGTGGCACTATATAACTGCAAGTCCATTACAGGGGATTTCTCAGATGCTAAGAAGGTTAAATGGCTGAATGACTTAACCCAAAAGTGATTGCTTTTCTGATCCCGGTCCCTCGTGTTATGGCAACATGATCCTATTACTTTCAAAATCACTCACGTGGCTTTTTTTAATTAGGATTTTACTCTTCTGTAAGGTACCATGCTGACCATCTGGAGCTTGTCAGCTCTACCCATGGCATGTAAAGCCACAACCAGCTCCGTGCACAGCCATGGGCAGGACAACAAGGTGTGAACAAGCCCAAGGCTGTGTCCATTGGTGCAGGGACCAGGGAGAGATGGAAATTTTGTGCCTCACCCATGTCACCCAGAAGCAGGATTTTCTATATCTGTCACAGTCTTGCTCAGCTGCCCACAGGTGAGGAGGGGACTTGGCCATTCACCACAGCTGATGGGAATTTCTTTCCTTGATGAAGTACAAGGACACCCCAATAGAAATTAGGGCATCCTGTTGCTCTTTACAGGGAATGACCAGGGGTTTTTTTCCTCTCACTGAAAGGGAATCTTCCTGTTCCACAGCAGGGAGGTGGGCAAGTGGGTGGCTGATAGCAGGAAGAAATAGTGTAGGTGCTTCAAGTGACTGTGGGAATGAGACCTGGAGGAATATGAAGGCATGTTTCATTTTCCTCTCCCTTCTTTTTCTTCTTCCCCTTTGAGACTGCAGCTTTTCCATCAGCCTAGACAGTTTCTTTCTCTTTGTCCAAGCTTTCCTTAAGTTTTAGGGGAAAATAACAGACTAACACTAGCCAGGCAAAGAGGAGCTGGTTGCTGCAGTTGTTAGCAGTGGGCCAAGAGAGCAGGAAGGGGTAATTCGGGTGTCTGCAAAAGAAATCCTGTATGGGGCATTTGGACCATTACATGAGGTCACTCTGAGATGTGTGTCAGTGGAGTGGATCTCCCAGGCTTTCTCTCCCGTCTCTAGAAAGCTTCAGACACTGGAGAAATTGGTCAGGGAAAAGTGAGGACATCAGTAAACTACAGGAAATACTTTCAGAAGCTAGAGGAAAAAAGGCTGAGGTGTCCCTTTCTCCTGAGATGCTCCAGAAAATGAAAACTGCATCCTCAATCTAAACAATTCCTGGCTTTCTCCCTTCCTATCAGCTTTATCAAAAGACTTAGATACTTGAAATTGAAATTAATCATGTAAAGGAATTCTAGACTTGTCCTCCAGTTCTGTAATAAAAAAATATTCCTTTGATCCTGTAACTATACTGCAGGATGTCACGCTGTTGCCTGAGCATGTCAGTAAAACCAAATTATGGAGCTGCCTCTCAGTTCATGTGATATGAGAACTGTAATGGTTTCTGCTTCTTTGGGCTCAGATAAATCTTGGCAATTTAGATACTTTCCTTGAGCCTGGGTTTGGAAAGTTGACGGGAGCATTAGGAAAACAGAGTCACTGAAGTGTTTTTTTTCAACCAGCTAAGATAAAATAATTGTAGCTATGGTGCCTAGAAGCAAAAAAATTAATTTACACAATTATCCCAACCTTTCACACTCATTTTAATACCTCAAAAAAGCTACATCTAATTGAAATACAGAGCCAGAATGCAGCTTGAATGCAGCTATTTCAGTTGCCTTTGTACAGTCTTCATCAGTAAAAATCCCATTCAGAGAGACTAGAAACACACAGGAGATTCTTGTATAATATCATGGACTGTTTAAAATGCATTTTGCAGGAAAACACAATCCTGCAAAGCTGCTGCAAGCAGTTCCTGTCTCAAAGCAGGAATATGTGATGCCTGAAGCCGGAATGCAGAAACTCTGCACAGTGGGTTGGGAGCAGGAGTTGAATATGTTGTTTGTATGAGGCAAAGTAGGTGTAAATTCCCGCAATGGAGGCTGGCAGCTTTATGGGGACTGATTTTCCCCAAGGTTCTGCCCAAGGCAACCCTGTGGAGTTTGGTTTGGGCATCACAGGTGAGAGCAGCATCTCACCAGCCTTGACCTTTGCTGCCAGCAGCATGTTATGAGTGGGACCTTACTTCATTTTTCCAGATTCACCAAACTCCTTGCACTTCTCCTCCATCCTGTGCCTCAGTGTGAGCAGAAGCTCCAGCTGTTCATCTTCCTTTTTAGGTTTTTTTTTAATTCCTTTCAAGGTGTGTCAGCTTTAACAGGAGAGACTTCTGCTGGTTTCATTTCCTGGATGGCAATGCTGGAATCACCCTAAGAACACAACTGTCAATTAAACACACACATGCCAGCCAGTGATTTGCAATTCCTGACACTCTGTTGCATCCTTTTATTAAAGGCTAATAATAATAATAATAATAATAATAATAATAATAATAATAAATCCTAAAGAAACCTCTTCCTCTTTGCTATTGTTTAATAGTAAGTCCTCAGTACTGGAGGAGAGAGCCCAGCTTTACAGGCAGGGCTGTGGTGCTGGGAGTTCTGGGTTCCCAGCTCCCATCCTCCGTGCTGTTTCCCACTTTCTTTACCATTCACCAGGAGGTTCCTGGTCTAGCCTGACAGTCTTCCTTGTGCAGGAAGCCTTCCCAGCTCTGTTCTTCCACCTTTTCTAATAACTTAAAAACACCTTAGCCTCTTTCAGTTAACCTAATCATGCAGTAAGGTGATGCTGCTTCAAGAGCAGCAGTTTTCATCTCTTTAATATTTAAACTGAAATGTCTCAGGGAGGTAGATGGAGACCTCCTTGGGAGCATCAAAATGGCATAGAATGGAGACAGCTTCTCCTCTCACCTGTGGTACCACCACGGTCAGGGAAGGGAAAATCTTTCTCTGCTTCTGCAAACCTTGTCTTAGCTCATGTTCAGAAGTTCAGTGGAGGTGAACCTGGTTCTGTGTGGAAGGAGAAGGAGCACACGAGATGAAGTGGTTCCAGAAGCCCCTCAATTGCTGAAGTTTAGGTCTACTTTTCCCTGACAGTATAGAAAAATCCAACAGAAGGCACCACCAGCCCTGTCCACCAGCAGAACTGTCTGCCTTTGCTCCAGAACACAGCAACCTGGAGCGTTTCCTCACAACTGCCATCAATTTTCATGTGGGAAACACAACTTTCATTTTCTCCTGTTTTCTTGCGCTGCATTGATTTCACTGTTGTGACTGACACTTTAGAAGTTTGTAGATTTGCCTGAGGCACATATCCAGCATAGAAGAATCTGGATCCAAAATCGTTGAGGCTCAGCCAAGAGACAAGCAATGGGGAAAAAAAAGGAAAAAAAAAAAAAGGGTCTTCTGAGAGAAACATCAGTCTTAAGGTGGTCTAGAATTTCATCTGAATCCCTTTGTGCAAATCAGCGGGGGAACCATGAGTGCAGAACTTTGTCATCTCATGTATGCCAGGATAAATCTAATTGAAATCCCAGGGAATAAAATATATTACTGTAGATTTATTCAGCTGTAATAGATCAACATTTGTCCCTGAGTGACTCCAGCATTTCTTCCCTTTGTGTACAGTCTCTTCCCTGCTAATGTATCCCCAAGGAAGGGAACATTTCTTCTGCAGGCAGGAAATGGGAAGAAACCAATTGCATTTTGCTTGATGGGAGAATTTCAAGCGTACAATTGCTCTAAAACAGGGTCCTGTCTCAAATGAGTGTAGATGTGTAACCATGTGTAAACACAAGGGATGAAGCAATAAACTCACATTGTGAAGCTCTGAAACAAAAGCTCCTGAAAGTTCGAGAGGATTCACACCTCTGCACTACTCTCCTGAAAACACCTTTCACATTAATCCAGAGAGGGACCAGTTGTCCAGTTTCTTGTAAGCATGTTCCCTGCTTGCTGCGTGCATTAGGATGCATCAGAAATTAAATAGCTGCTCATCTGGCATCATCTCTTTCCCTGAACTTGCTGATTAGGAAGTGCTCCCAGGCAGAGCAAGGACTGCCTCAGCGTTGTTTCTAATCTCGTTCCAAATGACACAGATAGCCAAGTTAACCACACAGTTCCCACAAGGCTCCTGACCCTTGTCATGAGGCAGGAGGAAGGGAACAGCTCTAGCGTGCTGTGTCGAGACAGCAACACCGATCCAGCTCCCTCCTGCTGCACGTGGCTGAGGAGGAGAACAGGCAGAATAAAGTGAGCAGTTCATTGCTGAGATTTTGCTTAACTCATTGTTTCCCTGTAAACATCATCATTTTATGTGACTGTATTTCTGGTGACTCATTAATGCCTTGCAATGATTTGTCTTTCTAAGTGTTGGTTTAGTAGCTTTTGCAATCAGAGCATCTGTAGGATGGAAAACCTTTCTCACCAGGGTGACTTGTGACCCGGATGGAGTGAGAAGCAGCAGGCTGCATCCAGAGCTGGCAAGGAGTACTCAACATCACTTCCAAGTTTCTGCTGTCCTCTCTCATGCAAGCACCCCAATACCTTTGATCCCAGATCACACAGAGAAATCAAAGATCAGTGCAATCCTCCATGTGCTTCCTAATGACTCTGCATAAGGGTTTGCAACTCTCCATTCCTCAGAAAGGTTTATTTTATAAGGTAACCCAAGGCAAGAACTGCTACCCCATCTAGAGCACAGTGGATATTCATGCAGGAAAACCATCTTTACTCCTCTTTCCCATTTTTTTAAATTATTTTTTTTTTTATTAATATCTTAGTCTTCATAAGGATGGCTCAAAAGAATCACAGCTATCCAAGAATCAAATATGTTTCTTTCCACCTCACAGCAAATTCTGCACTGGTGGGGAGGATGTTTGGGATTGTTTGGTGGGTGGTTTTCAGTATTAAATCTTTTCTGCCCAGCTTAGAACTCAGATTCATTAAGCACATTTAATTACAAATATTTTCTACAATTAGGGAGCAGTCCACAGCATGACCAGGATGAAAGAAAAAATAAATATACTAAATGTTCCTCAACTTTAGCTGCAGGCTGGTGCCCATGTCTAGACACACAACTTTCCCTGCAGTGGTAAACATTGGCTTGATCAGAGAATTGTGCTTTCTCCAATTCTAGCCTCACGAGGCAACATTACTACTCAGCAGCTGAGATCTGAGGAAGGTCAGAGGCAGACCAGCTAAAGTAGTATTTTTCTGTTTTAATAAAAAAATATTATTTGTTATATTTTTCTCTAACCCTCGTGGAAGCAAATGTTGTTTTACTGCAAGGCTCTGACTGCAGTTAAGCATCACATGGGAGTCCAATGGTAGAGAACAGCACTTGTAGCATTAAAAATGCATTTTCTATGTATCAAACCAGAAAAGCGTGCCTCTGGGCAACACTGGTGGCCTCATTCTGGCTGCAGAATGAATAAAATCAAGGCTTCCACTGAAACTCCAGCATTGGATCCTGCTGCAGCTCCTGAGCTGCAGGGAGGGAGGGAACACAGTTTGGGCAGCCTCTGGGGAGCTGGAGTGGCTGCTGTGCAGAAGGCACCGTTCCCAGGCAGTCCTGGCTGAGCATTCCAAGGGCCCTGTGTCCACTTGCAAGGAGTCTGTAAGACTGAATGAGTAACATTTGTCACCTGAAATCTCTTGAGTTTTTCTAAAGGAAACCACCCCTGGCCAGCCCAGGCTGTCCCTGCCCACCAGAGAAGCCCTGGCTTCTCCCATCAGTGTCACAGCAGAGGTCACAGTGATGATTTGTCGCCAATTTTGGGAAGCTGTCCCCTGAGCTCAGCTGGCAGGAGGCATCATGGGACCACAGAGCAGTGGCTTTGGCAACACCCCCACTGTCAGACACCCTGTACTGGCTACAGGGGTGGGAATGTCTCCATCTACTTGAAATGGAACATTCAGGATTAGCTGCCCCTACCCCCCCAGAAACTGCACTCAGAGGGACTATTACAGGCACTTTATTATTTTTTTATGGGCCAGGCTGACTTCAGAAAGGGATGGAGGAAGCAGAAGCCATCTGGAGTGCCAGCATGGGGCACAACGTGACAGCTGTAATGAAGATGAACCAGGTAGCATTGCAGCAAGGCCTTGGGAGCAAACCTAACAACAGTGTCCCCTGAACCCACACACCCAGCACTGCTGTGACAACAAGAGAAGCAACAGCTCCTCCAAGAATGACAAACAGTAATGACATGAAAGCAGCACTAAAATCTCCTCATATATGTTCCTCCCATCTCAGCTTCCCACTGAGACAGGTGACAGATTAGAACAAGCTGGAATTAAAGTATGAAATGACATTACACCCTGTGCCTGCGGTAACAAACTGTAACTGTGTCCTTCCAGTAAAAGAACATACATTCATCACAGGATGCTGGCTTAAATAGCAATCACTGAAATCATAATATTGAAGTATGTCTCAGAACTACGAACTGTCTCTGGTGATTAGGACTGTGCATTTGGTTTTCTTGTACAGTTTTTCCATGCACTGCTTGCACAAGCAGCAACCCATGCTGGGGCTGTGCATCACTGCAGACTGCAGCTTGCATCTGCCTGAGAGGTAACATCAGGACTGAGGAACTGCTCTGCAGCATTTCCTGTCATTCTTTTATTTTCCTTAAGGAATTAAAATATATGAAGCATTGTGATTAACTTAACTGTTGACACAATTACAGTCTGCTTAGTGCACTTGAGCTGTGGACACATCTACTTGCTGCTATCAGAACAAGGAGCTTTTGTCGGCATGATGCTGAATTTCCCGGTTCCAGTTGGGGAGCGACGAGGGGGGAAACTCAGCAATGCACTCAAAATAAGGGAGTCCTTCCCAGTAAATAAGACATTCAGCCCAAGGAAGGGAAATCCTCAGTCCCAGAGGTCAGAAACAGCTTCTTAGAAAGGAAGGTGCTCCTTCCTAACGCTACCCTCCTCCTCAGCTCTGTGTCTCCAGGTTTGTCTGCGGCATTTTGGGGGCTCCATCTCTGGAGGATCTTGGGGCAGACACTAGTGATTGAGCTGGTGCCTTCGTTAGCTGCAGGTGCTAACAGTTTTAGAAGATTACATAAAGCACATAAGAAGGTGGCTTTCAGAAATTATTTTCTGTCAGCTGAGAACAAGGGGAAGCTGTAAAATAAAACTAAATATATTAAAATAAAATCGCACAGAAGCACTTCCATTTTAAGCAAAAGTGCATTTTCTCCTCAGCCATCCCACCCCAAACACCCCTCTCTGCACCAGCTCGGCTGGACTAGAAACCCCAGCAGCTTTCCCTGGTGACTCTTTCCTACATTTAATTTTGAGAGCAGACAACAAATGAGGGCAGAAGAAATTACCACAGGCCATTTTGAAAAAGAAAGTGACAGAGAAATTGAACAGTCCGTTGATTGTAGCCCATGGCATAAAAAGTGTTTATTTTATTGCCTTGTTTTCAGCATTGGAAACTCAGGTGTCCCCAGACCAGACTGCAGCACTGGGGCTGGGGGAGACGTCCCTCTGACCCTTTGCTCACACCACCTCAAGTCAGCACAGTTTCAACACACTTACCCTCGGTCACATCCATGTCAAGGGGGTGGGAATCCAGCCCTTCAATGATGGGTTTTTCTCCTTGGTGTCAGGATTGATAACTATCCTTAACTATCCTTATCGACTTGCTTTTCTCATGCAGCTGGGTCTGTGCTTAAATCAACTGCAGGAGAGACTTGTGTTTGTGTGTTAGAGCTGAGTAAATACTGGAAAATAAAACCAATCACTGAAAATGTTTTTCGCAGATGCTTGGCAATATTTGAGGAGTGCTATTTCAGGGGTTAAATACACTGTCTCTGCCAAAAGTATGAGCTCAATGACATTTTTGGCTTTTCTTGAAAATGTCTCAGTCCGGGGTTCTCACATCCCACTTCAAAATATGCAGCAGTGGGGACACCCTGAGAGACGAGCTCCCCAGGATGCTGCATCCATGGACACGTGTGTGTGGGGGGATGTGAAGAGGATCAGGGTCAGGCTTAGCCCACAGCTGTCTTTGACACAGGGAATGGCTGAGTTAGAGACAGGGGTTAGTGCTGTTAAAGTAACAAGCTGTTCACTC
This sequence comes from Apus apus, assembly GCF_020740795.1. Classification (NCBI taxonomy): domain Eukaryota; kingdom Metazoa; phylum Chordata; class Aves; order Apodiformes; family Apodidae; genus Apus; species Apus apus. The sequence continues at coordinate 9,240,535 of NC_067294.1, read as the reverse complement.
TATCAGTTCAAATCACATTCCTACAATTTACTTCATCCTCACAAGTAGGAGAAAAAAAGGCAGAAGGAAGAGAATGTACATAAAGGACAGGGAAGTGAGAAGGAGTTTGCTCCTGCTGAAAGGCAGGAAGATGGATGGAGGGCAGGAATTGATGTGCTGTAGCCTGGGTATGAAAATGCCACTTAGAGGGGTAAAAGTCCCTCTAAGTCCTTGGGGCATCTGCTGAAACTCCCAGCAAAAAAACAGTTAGTGACACTTATTATGATGGAAGTTACCTTTAGATAAAGATTTGATTTATTTTTAAATATGACCAATAATTACAATGAGAGGAGTAAAATAACACAAGTGGAATTATTAAATGTCTAAATGTGACTGTTTACACTGTCTGCTGGGAAATGCTTTCACTACTGCTACCTGCGTCACAAAGCTATCTATTGCTCTATTTTATCCTCTCAAGCAAAAAAGAAATATGACTGGAAGTCTCTGCGTGACATTGCTCTCATCAGAAATTGTCCCCTTATTTTTAAGACTGTTACAAGTGAACAAAATGCATTGAATATGCTCTGCTTTATAAGGATTGTAATGATATTTAAATGTTTCTGAAATGTTAAATATTATAATGGTAAAATCCTTCTCACTTGGAAAATACTAGTGTCCTTGATAAGCCTTGCTTTTGAGAAAATTTGTTGGCAAATATATCAGGAAAAATATGAAAGTGGATTAGTTTTAGGACCTACAAAATAGATACCAGCTGGAAAAGTTAGGTTTTTTAATTAAAAAAAAAAAAAAACAAAAAACTGGGGTTTCCCAGTGGAGTCTAAGAAGCAAATAGTTCCCTTATTCTGCACCTTCTTTCAAGATTTCTCAATGTTTCCTTAAGTTAGGAAAAAGTGAAATTAATGTGAATGCAATGATCTGAAAATCAAGGGAATGGAGGAGGAGAAAGTTTTGAACAATCTAATTAGTGCAAGTAATATTAGACTTCTTCATTTTCTTTTTAATATTCAACTTCTTTGCCAGTATTTTCAAACCAGAACTCTGGTCTGAGTTTTAGAAATCTAATATTGTGAAATGAACACTTAAGTAAATTTAAAAATTAAGACATTTATTTTTTTTAAATTAAAAACATCCTCTCATTATATTTTCAAATAATTCTGTTTCTTTCTCTTTTGTTGTTGTTGTTGTTGTTAGAAATAGCCTCAAACAGTTTTAGTTCAGATTTAAACAGATTTAAAGGGGAGCTACTGACGTCACAGGAGATCCAAAAAAACAAAGCAGATGCATGAGCTGTTTGGAGCAAAGCAAGGTGTAGATTAGCTGTGCAAACCCCCGACTACAGGCAGTATTACAAATATCATTAATTTATTAGTCAAATCGTCACCTGAAACCAGCCCTGCTCCACTGCTGAGCACCTCACAGCAGCTCTGAGCACTCTCAGGTGTGGGTCCGTGGGGCATGAGGACATGGCACCTCCTTGAACCCTGTGCTGCCTTCCTGGGTGACACCATCCCTGGTGAGAGGGACAGGAACAAGTGGTGCCCTTGATGCCAGTCCTGTTATCCCAGTGTGTGCCCTGGAGCCCAGGCCTGCTCCTGCAGCTGCTGCTCCTGCTGCTGCTCGGTGGGACTGACTGCAGGCTCTGCATCATTGCCAGCACCATCCAGCACCCCAGCTCTGGGAAAACTCCACCAAAACACTTATGGGAATGTCCCTGCTGGAAAGCGGGAGGAACAGCCTGGCAGGATGAAAAGGGAAATGCGATCTGACTAGAAAGGCAATGACCATCAGCACAGCAGGGCCAGCAGCTTTCTCCTGTATCATTATCCAGGTTTTTTCCTCGAAATAGAATAAAAGCAGGCATAGCAGAGAAGTACCATTTCACTCTGACCATGACTGTAAATACAACCAACACGAAAACAGGTAATCCATACTCAGTGCACACATTCAGCCTCAAAACTGCACGTGTAGACACACATTTACAGCAGTGCTTCGGAAGAACCTGTGCCAGGCTGGGATGGGCAGCAGGGCCAGCAGCACATCCCTCTGGGACAGCTGGTGATCCCAAGTGCATCCCTGAGGCTGAGCCCTGGGGTGGGGAAGGAACCTCCACAGACACCCGCAGGGCTGGAGGGGCAGCTGGAGAGCCCAGACCTGCTGCAAAGAGGGGAATCAAAGCCAACCTGCTCTGATGCTCATGGCCGGAGTCCAATGCTCCTTCAGTCCATCTCTGCTGCAACAGAACAGAGCAAGAACATTTTACTCTACGTGTTTCAATGTTTTAAAAGTTAGGAAACAGATATAATTGTTTTTATCCTGTAAATCACATTTGTATCGTGGTCACACCGTATTCTACTCTCTTTATATTAAAAACCCCAAAATATTTACTGGAATAATCTGTCTTTCAAGATATTAATCAATGCAGGTTTTTGAGATTTCAATCAGATCTCTGTGCTTCTGCAAACTATTGATTTGAAAAATTCCAGGACCAGCTCCCAGTAACTGTGTTATTTGAACTGTACATCAGCAAAGTCATTTCCTCTTTCATCTTCTATCTTTTGTATGTTTTGTTAAGTTAGAAAACCAAATCAGCATAAAATGCTTGCCAAAAGAAGGGAGAAATGTATTCAGATTTAATCTAGTGATTACGGTTCATTCGTTGCAAATAGCTCCTTCATCAAGGCCATCAGGTGAATTATTAACCACTTCCATCCACAAATAGAAAAATACCTTCAGTCACGAGGAAGCAAAGTCAAAAAAAAAACATGACACAGGTTATTTGTGAGCACACCAGAGAGAGACACAGCAAGGGTTGCTCTGAATTGGAAAATACTGCTTGTGTGGGGCCAGGGAGACAGAAGAGCTGTCTGGTGCCCCACAGGGTTGACAAGGTGGCTGTCCTGGTTGGAGCAGTGATGTCCTGGTATCCTGGCACCTTGCTGCTTCTCGCTGGCTCTGCCTGCACAGCTTATAGTAACACGGCTTCCTAGGGAAGCATTTCAGCAGTAAGTGTTCCTCACAGGTTACTCAAAGAGTAACTACAACCAGACCTCACCAGTTCAGTCCCTGCTGTCAGCTCCCCAGAGCCCAGGGTGGCTCTGGCACATCTCCAGCCCCTCAGGTGCACCCTGACATTGGTGTGACCAGTAGTTTTAGCAGACCACTGGTTTGGAGCAGCTGGGGAGCAGGCACAGAACAGGTAACGCAGCTTCCGAGCAATTAATTCAGCACATAAATAGAGTAGCAGTTAGCAGGTAGATGCTGCTGTCCCTTCTCGTCACCGCTAACACTAGTCACCAGGCTCTGCAACAGGTAAGAGAGGCATTTCTGGGTGCAGGCTGTGGGGTGGGGACTCTTGGCTGTGCTGGGGAATAGGTTTTTTATTTGGATTCTCTCACAAAGGATTATTGGGGCTAATGAAGCCAAACAAGGTGACAGAATGGCTCTGCCAGTGGCGGGACGAAAAGAAGAGAGGGCAGATACAGAAACCCAGGTTGGGAAGGCTGGATTATGAAGGGGTAAATAGGATGGATCAAGGCAAATTCATGGTGTTCTAAAATGTATGTAACAGAAAGGAGACAGAAGGAAAAATAAGTTTAAACAGAAGGAGAGAGAAAACAATAAAATAAACTCATCAAAGTGTCCCTCCTGCCCTGCTTTCAGCAGGGAGCCTGTCACAGACAGGGAAGCACCCAGCAGCAGCAACAGGCAGCACTTCCCCACCTGCCTCCAGGGATCCTCTCTGATACTCAGGTCCATCTGCAAGAGGGAGGTCCTGTCATGGCTCCTGGTGACACTAGAGCAACCATTTGTTTCAGAATACAGAATACATCACCCTACAGACTAGTACAAAACCAGCATCTTTCTTTACATGATCTCCTTAAATCACATTGTATTTTGCTGTTATATCAGACTGCTGGGAGTTGTGAGAATAAAAGCCCTTGAAGGCAAGTCTATTTGACTAAGGAACCACAGAACTTCATCTTTGGCCTGTGTACTTTTTAAGAAGTAAAATATTTTTTAAAAAAAATAAATAAAAAAAAATTGAAAAAGTCAGCCATCAGCCCCATGCAAGGCAATTTTATCCAAGGAGCTAAGAAAGCCTGGAGGCAGACCCAACTCCCTGCCTGCTGCCAGACCTGCTGCACCCACTGCCCAAGGGAAGGTGGCACTTAAGGAGAGGGAGCTGGACATCACCACAGCTCCTGCCCCAGCTCAGACCCCAGCTCCTGAACAGGTCACACTGGTGATGCTTGAGGCAGAAGTGACCACGTTCATTTGATTCTTCATTTCAAAATGAATCTGCTGACAGAGACAAAAACCAAGTGGCCAGACAGGCCATGCTGTGCCCCAGCTGCACCCACCATCATCTCACTCCTGGAATGATCCATTCTGTCCCAAAGCACAGGCACTAGCAGTGTGGCTGCATCAGGCCTTGAAATGTACTGCACAGCTTGGGGAAGAAAAAAAAAAAAAATAATAATAATAAAAAGAAGAAAAAAGCAAGAGTAAAACATGTTATAAACCAAGTTCCCTGCTCTGTTACACCAGGGCAAAAAAATCCTTGAAAGAAGAGTCACCAGCAGATTGAGCTTGACAACTTTTAGCCAGTCAATTCTAGCAGAATGCTGTTGATTCCAAACTGCTTTTACTGCTTTCAAATCCCAGTTTAGAGCAAGACCTCAGAGGTCTCTCAGTAGAGAGGACTTTCTCCTGTTTCTAATAAAAATTCCCATCTGCCTCATGGGTGTGATCCCAAACAAGGGCAAATGGAAAAAAGTGGAACAGTCCTTGCCTTTAACACAATCAATACAACTGCCAAAAACCAGCATATATTTAATAAATGCAATGTAGATTGCTTTATTTGACCTTCTGTTCACAAAATAATTTTATTATATGTATGAAAGCAGCATACAGGCAATAAAATTATGAAAACATTCACAATACATAAATACACAGACCTGATGCAGGATGTATATAGTTCATTAGACTTTTTAATTTTTTCCTCTCAGTTCTCTTTTCCTGACAACACTTTTTTTTTGTATATATATGTTATGAAAAAGTTGCTCCCAAGGGGATTTTCTCCCATTCAGAAAACAAATAGCTTTCTTTGAAGGCTGCTGAATGTTAACACCCGATGTTCCCGTTGCTAACGATCACTGATTGCTTTGGGCATTACAAAGGGAAAGCAGCAGGGAAGGACTATGGAAAAGTAGCAGGGTTTTTTGAATTAGATGTTGGCAACTTTTTTGGAGCTCACAGGATGTTTTTGAGGTGGGGGCTGCAGTTCCATCCATGTTTAGAAATGTCTTAATCCAAAATGGTAATGAGGCACTATTCCTTATTGAATGGACTATGGACACGGCAATTACTAAAATGTAACGTCCTCCTGGTTTCCAAAGGGAAGCACTAGTTGCCTCACTTTGTCCTTCTGACCATGATACAGTGGCAGACAACATGATCCTGGTGGAGCTGCAGTAACGCGGGCGGTAAGGAGGGCTGGCATGTTTACTACCATTATAACCAATAGTGTTTGTTCAGAAAAGATGTCCCAGCACTTGAAATAAGAGAAGTCTGAGAAAGCTGTTTATCTTACATAAATACAAAACATTATATACTAAGAATTGTTACCTAAGAAGCTCTTCTTCTCAAATTGGATTCTTCTTAAGGTTGTAGTCATATTTAAGGTATTTACAGATCCACAAACTTGACATTCTAGCAAAGTCTTTGTGACATGAAACTTTTTTAAAAATAAATAGCAGCAACTTCTTTTATTTCTATAAGGGAAGAGAATTCACAACTCAGTCAACATCAGTCCTATCTTTGAAAGAAATCCCACTTAAAACCAAAATTAAAAAAAAAAAAAGCCCGCAAGCAAACTCAACACAGCATCAGTTTTGTTGATTCCTTCATTTCTTGCTGAGTTTCTTAACATTCCTTTTTTCCCCTCACTGGCTCTGCAGACTATCAGAGCTTGTAATAAAGTGCTGACTGGTTGACTGGTCAAAATGCAGTTATGACACTCCAAAAATATCCCATTACTTAGACATCTTAAATAACATAAATAAAGCTAGATCTGTTGTAACATATGAAAAATATCAATTTAAAACAATAAATAAATAAAGCCAGTATTGACATATTACCTCCCAAAGCTTTAAAAATAACCATTCTCATTATAAGGCTCATTTATTTGTCAGAAATAAATTGAAGAAGGCATGTACCTACCATTACAATCCCTCAGTCTTTCAGTAGGACCTGCTAACACCCACTTTCACAAGACACAGCAATCTTTTAACTTCTAGTAAACATTAATCTTTAAATACTTTACATTTATCTTTTGCCTCATTTTAAACTAGAAATTGGTTTCTCTGTGTAAAGAAGCAGTATTTTCTTTGTCACTGCACTGTATCTAAATTTGTATCTTTTCCCCAGTATGAACAGTACAGTTTAATATCCTTTTTTTAAAACATTTTTTTCTATATATTTTCCCATGTGTTGTTTTAAATAGTAAATTTGCTCTGAATGCCAGGAAGATTAATTCTGGGCTTGGTGTAAAGAGTTCTCTCTAGAGAGCTTATATTTTTTTTAACAAAAAAAACCCCAACTTTGTATATCTTAAAAAATATATATATATTATTACAGTAGACACTATTAGGTCTTGCTGGGTAAACCTTGCTGCTCAGGTTTTATGTTGCCCATTTTGTGTAATGGGATTGATCTTTTCCAAAGAAACATCAGCTTCGTAATCCAAGATACCTGACAATGCTGGAGACATTTTCTCCAAGGTCTTAGATAGTTCACTCTCTTCTTCCTTTTTCAGAGGTTCTTCTTCCGGACAGATAATTGCATGTGGAATCAGATAAACCAGATTAGACTCTTTGGGGCTGGACCCTTTGGCCTCGTGTTGGCTCGAAAAAACAACTGCTCCATTGTTGTTAATACTAACAGTCTCTATGGCATTGCCTGAAGTAGGGCAGAGCCTGTAGCATCCCAGCAGGGTTGAAAAAGCCTTGCGGAAATCAGCATTGAAGGCATAAATTATGGGGTTGAGGGAAGAATTAGCCCACCCAAACCAAACAAAAACATCAAAGGTGGTAGAGTTAATGCAGAAAGCTTCTGCACCCTTGGATGGTTGGGTAGGCTCGCAGAAGGGAATCATGCAGTTCAATACAAAGAATGGCAACCAGCAGCACACAAACACCCCCATGATCACTGATAAAGTCTTTAAAACCTTTGTTTCCCTCTTGAAGGACATTTTGAAGTTGCTCTCTGGTTGCTGGCAGTCCATACTGCTTCTGTTGCCACTTGTGTTCTGGCAGTTCTTGGCATGCACTGCTGCTCTCTCCAAAGCTGAGATGCGTCGTATTTGCTTCTGAGCAATCCGGTATATCCGCGTGTACGTTACTATCATGATGGCCACAGGTATATAGAAGCTGATGAGGGAGGAGGAGATGGCATACATCCTGTTTAGGCTAGAATCACAGTTGTCTGTGCTTATCCCTTGTAAGCTGGCATTAAGGTCCAAAAAGCTTGTGGTTGTAGCCTTGTGCCAGTTCAGCTGCACAGGGATGAAGGAAATCAACACGGACAAAGTCCATGCCACGCTGATCAGGATGAAGGCTGCCTTGGGGGTCATTTTCCTCTCGTACCTAAACGGGCTGGAGATGGCCCAGTATCGGTCCACACTAATGACACAGAGATTTAAGATGGAGGCAGTTGAGCACATAATGTCAAAGGCCACCCAGATGTTGCAAAATGAACCAAAAGGCCAGAAACCAGCAATCTCAGCCACAGCTTTCCATGGCATGACCAAAACTGCAACCAAGAGATCTGACACAGCCAAGGAGATGACAAAGAAGTTGGTCACCTTGGACCTGAGGTGGCGAAACCTAATGACAGCTGCACAGACCAGTGTGTTTCCCAGCAGCGTGGAGAGGATCAGCAGCGAGAGGAAGCAGCCCGTGAGGATCCGAAAGGAAGAGTCCCTTTCCACCAGCAACCCTTCCCCGTCCATAGTGGTGTCGTTCCAAGTCATAGCTTCTCCTGAGGGAAAATCATATCATGATTTTCATGATGACATCAGCTCCTTTCCTTGCAGAGAACAGAGACATCAGATGTCCATTACTTACTCATCACCAAACAGACCAAAGGTCCTTTCTTAACAGTCCCTTCTCCCCCAGATGGAATTCACCCACTTTCAATCTCCCTGAACAGCACTGAAAGCATTACGAGCAGGAACTGCAAATGCACAAACACTGTCCACTCTACTGGCTGGGGTTTTTTTAGGCAGTCCCTTCAGAATCACACTACACCACCCCAGCATGAAGCAGCCTAATTCAGACAGCTCACCTGCAAATGTTCTGCTGCTCTTCTCTGCCAATACACCCCACAGACAGGAAAGCAATCACTTTTCCATGCTTGCATGTATTCCCACCAAAATAGGCTATTGATCGAGTGTTTCCAGCGTCCATTGCACTAGCTCTTCATATTTACTGAAGCGTACTGGACAAGGTGCTTTTACTCTAGTTTAATTTCCTTAATGTCTCACTGATGGAACACTTCATCCTTCCTCCTTGGTACACTCCTATTACAACATGCACCAGTTCTCTCTTTCTGGGCAGTGTCAGAGAGCAATTCTTCACTTTGTTTCAAACTGGTTGAAGTTTTACACTTTCAAGACAAAGGAAATAAATATACAGTAGGTGTGCTTTAAAGGTTTTCAGGAATAAGCATCTCAGGTTATTTAGTTTTATTTAAATGAGAAATGCTGGCTCCTACCTTTCACCTCTGATTCTCTGTTTGGTCTGGGATGCAGGGCCGTCTCTCCTCTTTTAGTTTTGGAGTTGCATAGCAAACCTCATACACAAAACCAGCACAGAAACACTGCATCGCATCAGGCGTATGTGGCTTGTTGGCTTTTTTTTTCCCTGAAAGTGCAGATTGGGAAGGGAGGAGTAAACCCAGGAGCCGGCAGGGTCTGACCATCAGGAGTTAGTTTTTAAGGGAGCAGCAGCTTTGGGCTGTGGGACTGTGGGTGACGGACCCGGCCGGCGTGTTCCCAGCTGCCTCCATCCCACCGCCCCCTCTGATCACTCCGCAAATTTTGTTGGCCGGATCGGTCCCCGTCGCACTTTGTACATCCCGTCCCGGCGGCACATCAAGGCAAACCATCCCAGGCAAAAGGCACGGTATTCCCAACACCGGCAAGAGCCAAGTACCAGTTCTTTCTTCCGTCGTTCACTGGAAGGAGAAGGGCGAGAGGAGGAGAGGGACCCGAGTGACCCCTCTGCCGCGCCGCGGGGGGCGAGGCCGGTGCCGTTTCCTCTTCCAGCGGGGACGAGTCGCTTTAACGTTCCGCTGCGAGGTGATAGCTCTCCAAAACTAGCCTGGAATAATCCCACCTCCTGCTCGGCGGGGCTGCGCTCCAGGGATCGGGTCCAGCTGCTAACATGCTTTTTCCCCTCTCAGAAAAGCGCAGGCGGCGGCAGCTCCTCACGCTCTCCCGCAGCCTGTTCCGGGCCGCGCATCCCCGGTACCGGCGAGTCCCGGCGGCAAAGGCTTTCTTCTGCCCGGGGCAGGGCTCGGCAGCATCGCTCCTCCAGGGAAGGTCTGTCTGCCTGGCGTCTCTTTCCTAGAGGATTAAGACAAAGGGAAGACAGGCATGGAGGAACGCAAAAGGCGAGAAGCAACCCCCCTTCACTTCCTCTAACATCTTCGATAGGGCGCAGCTTCCTCTGAGCAGCCTCTCCCCGATTTTCCTGCCTTCCCGGGGAATAATATCGGGGAGAGAGGCAAAGCCGAGCTCCTGGATCTGTTGTCCTGGAGTTTAGCGCAAACGGGATTACTTTGCCCCGTCTTGAGCTCCGGGACGCCCGGGATGCTGCGTGATGCTTGGGCGCTGTGAGCCAGCAGAGTTCAATGAACCGATGCGGAAAGTAAGTACCGGCACCGCGCTGGGGCTGGGCGCTGTTCAGGGGGCGGGCTGCGGGCCGAGCCCCCCGCGGCTTCCCCGACCCCCGGGGGAGCAGCTCGGGAAGGGCTGGGGAGCTCGGCCGGGACCCCCTCCCTGCACGGAGGGGAAGGGGCGGCAGGCGAGGCGGTGCTCACCGGGGCGGGGAGGGTCGGGGCTGGCTGCAGCTGGGGCCGCGCTCCGCTCCGCGCTGCTCCGCGCTGCTCCGCGCCGCCTCCCCGCGCCCCCGCCGCTCCCGGCGCAGCCGCGGCCGCCGGGCTCCCTCTCCTGGGCAGCCGCGGCCCCGCGCCCCTCCGAGCAGCCCCGGGGGAGCCAGGGCTGTGCCCGGTGCTCCGCGTTCCGCCCCCCCGCCAAGCCCTGGGTTGGTGACACGGGCGAAGGGCATCGTTATCCCCACGTGCAGGCAGGGAGGGGACAGGGTGGGCGAACCCAAAGGCCAGGTTCCCAGGGGATGCCTGAGGAGCAGCATCCTGACTAACTTGTTCGAGATCAAGCGAGGGGACAGCAGAGGAACAACTGGGACCCGCCGGAGCCTCGGAGCGGACACCCCCTGATGGCAGATGCCGAGTTTCGGCTTCGCGCCTGCAGGGAAAACAGCTCCATCCACTGTCGTCCTGGCGCGCAAAAATCCGTCACTCTCTTCAAACCGTGTTCTCTTTGCAAAAATCCCCCCGAGTTGGGTAGAAAGCACCCAAAGTGGAGCAGCTGCGTCTCAACCCCTTTCTTTCTCCAAAAGGGTTTTTTCTTTCTTACCTTGCCCACAACAGGCAATGAAAGAACACAGACATGCTGATTGGCAAGTTGCTTCCCTTGTATAGGAAACTTTCTCCAAAAAAAAGAAAAAAACAACAACAAAAACCAAGATGAAAGACAACACGAGGAGATTAAAAACCTCCTAGAAGAACAAAACAGCTCACTGGGTTGTCAAGATAAATTTTACAGGGTTCAGCATTAGTGAAGTTGCTCTTGTGCCATCTACAATTTTTCATAATGTCAGTTAAAGCACAGTGCTGTACTAACCTTGACTAGCTAACTAAAACACTTGTTTTCCTTTCCCCCTCTCTTTCCCTTTTTTAACTTCTTCTCAGCGACTTCCCCCCTTCTTATTATCCTGTCCTTTAATCATCATTCATCCCTAGAGGAGGGTGAAATTAGACAAGAAAGTGAATCCAGTGTTGTTTGGTAATAAGAGATCACTGATTAAACTCTTTGTGAGTTTTCTTTTTCTGTTTTCAAGATTTTCTTCCCCCCCTGTTCCTAAAGCACAGCACAGGTGAGGTTTACTGCATGATATTTGTCTTCTGAAAACGTAGCACTTCAGCAGAAGCCTAGGCTGAGGGGAATGTTGTCTTTAAGAAGTTACTGAGCATGTTTAATTTTATCTGTAACAACTTCCAGAGGCTCCCCCAGAGCAGCTTTCTACTGGACCTATCCTGGAATTGTTCCAGGAGAAATCACTGCTGCAGAGCATACAAAGAGCACAATCCTTGAGGCATCCTGAAGAGAAATGCTGAGGTATTTCTTGCAGAGGAGAGAGCAGTCTGCTCTCTATCATCTCCTTATTGGCCCACCAAGAAAACTCTTCTTTCCAGTTAATTTTTGCTAGGGAATAGTCTTTCCCAGAGCAGAGGCTGAATTCACCCTTGGAAGACCCTCATGTTGTTCATGTGCGTGAGGGTGTAAAACTTTCATTTGAATCTGACATTATTTTTTAAAAGCCTTTTATTTTCCTACTCACAGCAGCCTTTAAGAATCTCACAGTCCTTCTTTGTTTCCTCGTTCAAGTTTGTGTTTTGGAAGTCAGGGTTTCTCTCCTGTCTCAGCTCCATGTTTGTGTGACCAGCTCAGGGATGACCATGGGGTCTGGCTTAGCCCAGCCCATAGTGTTGGAGCAAAGTCACAGCTACTCAGGTTTCAAACACCAGCGTTTCTCACAGGGCACCCTGCTGTTCTCACTCCTCACTTCAGCTCTTTTGTAAGCTTTTAAAACTTCCATAAGTTAATAGTCATATCCAGGTGAGGATCAAAAATAAAATCCATTAAACTCCTATGATTATTTAGAGAAATTCAGTGGTGGGATTAGGCAGCTGATTGACAGAGCTCTGTGAGCTAGTTATGCAAAGTACAGGGTGACTTTTCCTTTTGCTGCTCTCTGGCTAACCTGCCTCCAGCCAGCATGAGAAGAATCAACTCTTGCCCAGGTCAGAACTTGCCTAAAATTGCCAGCAGCAGGACAACAGTGCAGGTGTTCTTGGAGATTCAGAAACAAGCACAGAACTTGCTGAATTTTCTCTGAGTACCCACATAAAACAGCTACTTCATTTTGTTTAATGCTTTTCTATCCCTACTGACTGATGCTGGAATCAAAACAATGCCCAGCAAAGGAAAGCTTTTGTGTTGCTGTTACCACCCTGCAAGGCACCTGAGCCTCCCAGGAGACTGGTTTGAGAAAATATTATTTGGTCCATATGAAGCTTTAAAAATGTAAATACTGAGAAGCACCTTTATCCAAATGATCTTAATCCAAACAGCAATTAGCTACAACTCAGAGTTGAACAAAGTCCAGATCTTGTATCTAAAGATAAATATGCTTTAATCTACAAAATAGCACATGTACTAGAGCTGGAGAAAGGCAGCTTAATTTACAAAATAATATTATAGTACGTGGATACAAGTTGTACTCATGTCACTCCTGAGATGACTTTTTGAGTCTGCATGCATGGGATTTACAAAACATTAAATCAGCTGAGGCATGTTCACAGAAATAATGTCTGAAAGAGCTGTTCAGGTTCCTAAATAACTGCTTATACTAATAAGCCAAGATAACTTTAGCCTTGATTTAACTTTCTCAGAAAAATCCAGGGTTTCCGGAAATCAAACATCAGCTAGGAACTCCCTTAAAGATCAGTGAAGCACACTGGTTAAATTGATATTATCATGTTGGGCATTCCACAGGGAGAACCACAGTAGTGAGTACAAAAGCACAGAGCAAAGAGTAGCAGCAGAAAAAAATATTACTCCCATCTCCAAGGATCTCAAGCTCATTCTTGAATGATAAAGATCCATCAGCAGAGAGAAAGGATCAGTGAGAGAGATGATTTCTAGTCCCCAAGCACTGACAACAAGAGTCCTAAATATTCAGCACTGAGTGGAGTTGTTGGGTTTTTGTCTCTTTTTTGACTGTAAATTATAGGCCTGTCCATCTGCAGCTGGACCTTAGAGTCTGGGAGATTCAGCAGGACTGATCTCATGAAACAGTGCCCTTGTGACTGTTGACTTTTGAACTATTTCCAATGGCAACTGGTGCAAAAACCATCTCTGAGTATCAGGTCACTTGTGGAGTATGTGCAGCATGTCTGGACACTGACAGGGAAAAGGAAAATGAAAAAAAACCCAAACAAAAACACCACTTATGAAAGTTTGAATTTAAATTAATTTTTCAAGGCAGTTAATTCAGGCAGTGGCAGAGCTGGACACGAAGGGTAATGCAAGGAGGGTGTAAATGGAAATTATTTGCTGGGCGTTTACTGGTTCCCGGGATCTGAAGCTCATGCACTGGATGTGGGGTGCTCATGAGAGAGGACCAGGCCCTGCAGCTCCTCTGGCATCTCCCCTCTCTGGTACACTGATGCTCCACTGCTGGAGTGCAGCCCAGTCCCAGCCAGGAGTGCCACTTGCACCCCTGGGCCACCATGGAGGAAGCTGCAGAAAGGGCTTGTGCTCTGCAGCAGATCAGGCAGCAGACTCTCAAAAAGCAGCCTCATGTCTGCCCGGCTCTGCAGGCACAAGCTTTAGGAGTGGTGGAAACCATAACCTGGCTGTTTATGAAGGGAAGGGAGCAGTGCTCCCCTCCTGTCCCCCTCCTGCCCACAGCCCACTCAGGCTCTGTTCTCCTTCCCTTCCCTTGCCAGTAAAACCTTCCTGCATTCGCAATGCCAACCCAGAGAAAAGCTGGTTGGTTTCAGCTGTAAACCCCCAGCTTTGGCAACAAAGCAGTTCTTTTCAGAGGGAAGTGGAAGATAGGAAAGAAAGAGAAATACCAAACCTGTGGCCAGGGATCCGAGCAGAAGCTGTCATCTAAACAGTCCTCAGCCTCCTGCCATGCAGGAGCTTTGGGTAATTTAAGCTCCCTGAGATGCTGCCAATAACCGTGTGATTTAACCAGCAGAGCTTATGCAGGGAGTTTTTATGGGGTTTTTTTCCAGTTCCACCCACTCACTCCCACAGGTCCAGAGAAAGAAAAGTTTTCCACAATGAGCACTTGGAATGACCCTTCCTCTCACAGCTCGACCCTCTCCATCAAACCAGAGACCATCACTGGATCTTAAATCACCCTGGAAATGGCTCAGGCAGGGAAGCCTAAAATTTCCCCCTTTCTCTTTTTGGGATTTCCATCTGCCACAGATATGGGGTAGGAGAGGGTTTACTGCCCTGCCAACACTTCCCTTCAGAGTGAGTAGAAAGCCAAACTGCAGAGGATGATGAGAATAAATTATAGCTGAGAGAAGGGGAGAGCTTTAAGGAAAGAAAAATGCTTCCTCAGATTGCCTCATCCCTGCAGCATGACCACATGGTGCCAGGAAATCCACAGCAAACCAACAAGACCCTTCCTTTAATACCCAATCTAAATCAACAAATACAAAATATCTCAAAATTCCTGGTGATTTCACTGCCAAATGCAGGCACTTGATGTGCTGCTGAATTTTATATTTTAATCCATGCGTTTAAAAACCCTACACAGCTGATTGTTGAGGACCTACTACATGAAAGAACACAGAAACCAGTATGTCAACACAAAAATACAGACTGGGCCGTTGCCTCCCAGTTTATGCTTTATTTGCATGTGCATAATTTTTAAAATATTGTGTAGCTTGTGTTTTTTCTTTCACTCCACACTGCATCGACATTTTAAGCCCTCAGAAAAACTGAAATTGAACATATGAATCAAAAGAAAAGTCATGGAAAAAATGACAGCACTTTTAATGTTAAAGATGGCTTTGACATATTAATTTGTACCTCAGAAATGAAATAAAACCAGTGCTAGAGAATGATTCATTAGAGTGAAATTAATCTGAGAAATAATTAATTCTGAGTGGATGGATAAAAAGAATACAAATAGATATATCAGCAGCAAAACTCTTCACAGATGAGTGCTACAGTGATTTTGAGCAGCAGTGGATGAGACTGCAGAGAATACAATTTTCCTAGCAGATGGCTTGGTAGGTGGCACTCGCCCCTCCTAAACTGGTGTTACAGATTTACTCCTGAGCTGCCTGCCAGCATCAAATGGATCCTTCCCCGTATTCCAGCCCAGCCCCTGATTGATGGCTGGAGAAGAAGTGTTTCACTTCTACCAGCAGATTTGTGTGGTTTTCTGGTGCAGGACGTCTGACAATGAAGAGTGAGCTTGGTACCTGCTGGACGCATTGCCTCCAAAGCTTAGTGGAGCAAGTGAGCAATAGTTTGCATTACAACGGGTTGTTTTTCAGTCCACATCATTGCACATCCCATATGGTCAGGCTCCACAGCCCTCCCAGTGACAGGCTACCGATCTTTGACTTAAAGATAATTAAACAAATACTTACCACCCACACCCCCCCACCAAAAAAAAAAAAAACAACCCACAACACAACCAAAATAGAAGCTGGTACTCACAGAGCATCACTTCTTGCTGGTAGTGAAGCCCAACACATACATTTCACACCTGCAGGTCAGGGAGCTGTGGATGCAGGCAGCTCTGCCCACTGTGCCCACACAGGAGAGCAGCAGATCCAGCCTGGGTAGACAGGGTCAACCAGCAGTCCAGTGGTGAGCAGACCATTCCAAATGTGCCAATCCTGAAGCTTTGCTGTCTCCAGCAGCATTTTCCCCTGTGCAGCTCCCCGGAAAACCCTGCTGCCGTTGTGATGTTGCAGCTGTACCAACCCAGAGTCCCACCTTTGGATGCTGGGGTTAAATTGCTCTTGGAGGCAAGATGCTGATTGTCCAAGTCCTCACCAAATCACACAGGCTTGATGGCAGTCAGAAACGTTCCACCACACCAAGCAGGACTGTTTCATCCCAGCAACACAAGCCACATCTCTCTCTTTGCAGCCTGCCTTGACACCCTTGGCTCTTCCCTGCCCTGTGTGGCAGAGTTGTTGCTTTGACATTCTCTAACAAACATTCCCAGGCTGGTAATGTTCCCTGAATTTCATCATCCA
The DNA here is from genome assembly GCF_020740795.1 of Apus apus. NCBI lineage: Eukaryota > Metazoa > Chordata > Aves > Apodiformes > Apodidae > Apus > Apus apus. The sequence continues at coordinate 9,224,365 of NC_067294.1, read as the reverse complement.
TTTGTCAAAATCTGTCTCAAGGTCAAGGGCCTTCCAAGTCAGCCAATTCCCCCTGCTCCCTTCCCACAAAACTCATTTGCTCGGGGCTGGGCTCAGTGCAGAGGAGGGCTCAGCTCCACCAGTGTTCAGAGTGAGCTGCTCCTCTCTGCTTAGAAGATCAAATCAGCCATGTCTCCTAGGTTCAAGTTACTTTTCAGGAAAGGCTATGGGATCTGATCCTATCCACTTTCTGCTTTCACTTTTTTCCCCCCATTCTACAGTGGTTGGTTTGCTTCTATTTTTTTCTCAGCTTTAATTTCTAAGAACTTCCCCCAGGTCTTTAGGAACTCCAGGATGTACAGCCCACCTGGGATTTTTCCATTCCTTTCTTGCATTTTTATACATCTTTTGAGGGTTTTCCTAGTGATCTTTCTAGAAATTTCCACCCAGCTTTCAGGGAATTTCGTATTGCTTTCCAGGAAAACTTCCCATTCCAAGCATTAATTTTACCTTACTAGGAATTTCCATTTGCTTTCTAGGAATTCCCAGCTACTTTCAAGAAATCCCTAATGCTCTTCCAGAAATTTCCCTGATGCTTTCTGGTAATTCTGCACTATTTATAGGAGTTCCATTCTGCTCTTCAGAAATTTCCCACAGCTTTCTAGGAACAGTGCATTTCTTTCTAGGATTCCTCCATTACTTTGTAGCAATTCCTCCTTACTTTCTAGGAAATTCCCACCAACTTTCTAGGAATTTGTATCCAACTTTCTCAGAATTCACATTTTTCTTTCCTGAAGTCCTCCCTTACAGCTTTCTAGGAATTCAATTTTGCTACCTAAGAATTTCCCATAATTTTCCAGGAGTTTCCTGTAGCTTTCTAGGAATTTCCCATGGTTTTCTAGACATTTTCCATTACCATTCTAGGAATTCCCTGAACCTCTCACTACTCTCTAGGCATTTCTATCAGCTTTCAGGTGTACGTATCATGCTGTGGCAAGGTGTTGAGCATTGTCCCATGCTGTTCATGCTGTCACATGCTATGTCCTGTTGTGACAAGCTCTGTGCTGTTTTGAGTTGTCCTGTGGTGTCTTGTTTTATCACATGTTGTGCTGTCACAGGTGGTTCTCACCTGTTTGCCCGTGTTGCTGCATGCCATGTTGCTGTGACATGCTCTCCTGTGTGTCATCTTCTGCTCCTGTGTGCTGACAAGTGCCAGCCTATTTACTGTAGGAGTAAACATTTGAGAGTGCATATTTTTAATTGCTATTTCCAGAAGCTGTTGGAAACACTCAGGAGGTGAAATCTGGTCCCTAGAGGATGATGAAAAAAAATCGTAAGGCCCTGTTGAAGCATCTGTGAGATCCTGTGGCTGTTCCCAGAGCCCTACAGGATGATGCTGCACTTTCTCTTGTGCCCATATGACATCCATAGCTGCATAATTGCCATCCCAGATCAGTCTGCCTGGGCAAGTGTCTTATTGCCAACAGTAGCTGGCACAGGTGCTTCAGGGCATAAATGACCCCACAAGAGACATAAAATAGCCACATCATAGAAGACATGACTTCCTAATCCCCTTGGAGTGCTGGTTTAGTCCTTTAAACATAGCTTTATGTCCCTTCTAAATGCAGATTGGCTTTCTGTGTTCGTTCCCTTCCAGTCTTATCTGATATAACTATGCATGTTTTCATCTAGGGAAACAGGAAAACTGGGTGTGCATGAATTTAGCTTGGCACAGTAAAACTGGGTTCAAATGTTGCATGTGGAGCCAAAATCTTGAACTGATTTTGTAAGTAATCCTCTATCAGCTTTTATAAGGGTTTCATTAAAACTGGTATTGCCAAAAAGTGTAGTGTTACTTGTCTGTTTGCACAGATTTCCCTAGGTTATAGTTTAGTCATTATCAGCTGAAACTGCTGGTGTTTCTTGGTACACTGACCCAGACACACAGAAATCCCTAGCTCACTTACAGACACAATCTTTCAACTTATGGGCACTCCTCAGACTGTACTGACATCCCTTCCAGGTTAGGGTTTGGATTTTCTATGTAAAATTAATGTACAGTAAGTCAGTAGACTGTAGGAGATGCTGTATATAAATGGCTCCCCTCACCCAGTATTCTGCTCCTGATAGCCAAGCCCAGCACAAAGCCTTCACAGGCACCTCCCATCAAGGGAGTGCTTGTTCCCAGAATAGTTCCCAGAAATGTTGCTGGTTTCTTCTGGCAAACCCCTGATAAGAATGAGCTTGGTGCCAAGGCCAGTTCCTAACACCATCTTCCAGAGCTGGCAGCTGAATACACCCCAGGTCCTTGCACTGCACCTTCAGGGCCATCACCACACATCATTTCCCACCTGCTCTACAACCACTTTTTTTCACTGAGCAGAAAAGTCTTGTCATATCCCACACTTGCCTTTATTCTCTTTGACTGCAAGGTTTGTGATCCAGGGTTGTGGAAAACCTGGTCCTGCAGTGCCACATATTGGAGATTTATGTTAACAAAAGCAAGGTACAGCAGCTCTTCGTGATTCTCAGTTGATCCCCAGTGCCAATTTGAAATGGTAACAAACACAAAATGCCTTCATGTCCAATGTAAATGTTATGAATGCAGAAGGGCCTGAGGAAAGCAAATACAGTAAAGCTCATTTCTTAGCTGAGGTAGTAATTGTAGAGGAACAGAAATCCTCCTTTTCTGGACAGAGTAGGGAAGAATTTGCCCTGTAATAGTCCAGGAATTCTTCCCTAGTTCAACAAATGCAAAGGACTGAATGTACATCTGGAGGTCTGCAGGAGTCTTATTAACCTATTCCTTCGGAAATAAGGCAACTGGAAGACCTACTTCAACAGGAGCTGAGCTAAGGCTTATTTGATTAAACCAGTCATAGTCTCTAGGCACACACTTACTGTAACACACAGAAAGTGTTACCATTAGAAATACCATTAGTACTTGCACTGTAATTTAACCAGCAAGATACTACCCTCTGCATGAACCTGTAAGAAAACACAGGCTTGAGGTTGCAAACAGAGCACTGACCCAGCAACACAGACTAATTGCACAGGATTGTCTGTGTAGGAGCCTCCCGGGGGGACCAGGGCTTTTGAAGAACAAAATCTGCATTATTCAGCTGCAGATCAATATGCTCAAAACCACATTCTGGGGGCTGTTCCTCCTGATGCTCAAAGGCAAATTGCTGGCTGGAGACCACAGCAGCCCCTCCTGTCCACCCACCTGCTCATGGAGGGTACAGGATCTGTACACCAAGTCTCGCCTTAGAGCAGAAGGAGGATCAAGCCAAAACACACATCTGGATCTGGCAGCTGGCACATCCTCCTGGATTCTGCATTTTTTAATGCAGATGAAAACATTAGAGCAGTAAAATCAGTGCAGACAAAAAAACCACATGTAGCCAGAGATTAGATATACCTTGTGAATACCCATATTCACCCATTTGCCTTTCAGTTTCGTGGCTCTTGAGCAATTGCTGTTGATTGGTCAGAAACACCTCAGGACTTTTCAGGATTCATGGCAAAAAATCAGATTTGTTTCCCAGCAATGAGAAAAATGACTAGTCTAGTGAAAAAGAAGCTATATAGCTGTTCAGAACCATCTGCACTGAACACAGAGCAAATTACTAACTCAAGGAATTAATGTGTCCATAGCTTCCTATATAGTGACTCAGAGAAAGAATTAAGATATTAATATATTTTACATTACAGAGATTGTGAGCAGTTTCTTTTGTGATGTGCAGAAAAGAGCATTTGTGGGTTTAAAGCAGATTTACTTGTTAGTGCCTTTGGCATTTAAGAAAACTTTAGCTGCGGAAGACCTCGATCCTCAGCATGGAAACCATATCCCACAGAATCAGTCACACCCACAGCCCCCTCATCAGTTTCTGGGCACAACATCCAGCTGTCTCTGTTCTCTGACTGAAATGTCCTTCTTGCTGGGACAATGCAACGTTTTCAGCAACAAATGTTAGGGCCAGACACCATCAAAGATGTATTTGGTATTGGATCTGTCAGTGGTCCTGGAGACTGAGGTCTGCCTGAGAAGAGGAAAAAGAATTAAAGAGACAAGCAGTAAAATATATAAATGGTGGACAAATTTTGCTGTGCAAGAAAAATGCAGTGCAAGAGTATCAGTGCCAGTTTTTACTCTTTTATAATGGAAGTTCACCTGGTATTTTTGCACCTGTAGCTGTCATGTATATATCTGTAAGACCGAAGTTGTGGAGCCATGGGAAAAACACATAGGTGAACATCTGGGATTTGATGTGTCTGTTTCAGAAAGGAATTTTAATTTTCATTTAAAATAATAAGCTGAAGAGGCTTGCTAAAAGCTGAAAACAAAGTCCAGCCATATTTTAATGAAAAAAAAAAAAAATCATTTTTTTCACATAAGTTCCATTTTAACAGCAAAGATTTTTTTAAAAGATTTTAAAGAGCAGGTTGTATTGCATGCACAGTTTTCACCCGTTCAGGGATGAGACCTGTGAACATCTCAGGGATGCTCCCTGAGAGCAAAGAGAATTTTAAGAAAAGGCCTCAGAGGAGCTGGGCTGGGTTACAGACCGTACCTGGAACTGGGCTCTGTGTGTTGACATGTTATCCTGGTCCACAGAGGTAAACTAGCACCATTTGCAGGATGCAAATGGGATGTGGTACAGCTGTATCTGAACACGTTTTCCCCAGAAGACTCAGCATCAGTTATGGGATATGTTTGGTGGAACACATGGAAGTTATGTTCAAGAACAGGTTGGATGGGACTTTGAGCAACCTGATCTAGCAGGAGGTGTTCCTCCCTGTGGCAAGGGGGTTGGAACTAGGTGATGTTTAAGGTTCCTTCCAACTGAAACTATTCTAGGGTTCTATTAGACCAGCTCATGAGTACCACTATCAGATTTAAGCATCAATGTGCTGCTTCTTTAAACATGCATTAGGAATCTAGTTTGTGTGTCTATCACCATGTTCATCAGGAAGCTGGGCTGGAGAAAGAACAGTAACAGTGTAACTGAGTATCCCTACTATTTTTATTACATCTTAAATGCTTGGACATCTAATTTCAAACAGAGAAGCTACCGGGTGCTATAAAATGTGTATTGACCATAATTACAGAAAGGAAACAAACGCTCTGAATTAATTCTCCTCCTTCCAACATCAAGGATCCATGGTTGTTTTGATATTTGTTTTCTGGTGGTTTCCCACAAGACGTATTCAAGCGGGAGTGATGAAAAGGTGAACGCGACTAGAAATCACTCTCCGCTGCCCAGGCAGCCCCTGGCCCGCCCGCTCACCCGCCGCAGACCCTGCTCCCCGGGGCTGCCCCCAGCCCGGGCTCCCGGGGCCGCCGCACCGTCCCGGGAGCTGCGGGGACGGGGAGGCCGAGCGGGCAGCCCCGGCCCGGCCCTCCCGGGGCGGAGCGAAGCAGCGCGGGGCGGCCCGAGCGCCTCCCGCGGAGCCTCTTCCGGGCGGCGGGGCCGGCGGCGTGAGGTGAGTCCGGGAGCGGGTGTTCGCCGGGGCCGGGCCGTGGGGTGCGGAGCGGGCGGAGGAGCCAGCGCCGGTGCCAGCTCCCGTGCCAGCCCGGCCCCGCCTGGCGCCCTGCCCTGCCCTTCCCCCGCCGGCCCAGCCCCGCGGGTCACCCCCTGCCCCCGCAGGCCCCTCCGTCACCTCCTCTACCCCTGCAGAGACCTCGGTCTGCGTGTCACCCCTGCCCCCTCTGCAGGGTCCTGGGCCTGCTTGGCACCCCAGTCCCCTCCATAAGGACCCAGAACCACTTGTCATCCCTGTCTTCTCCAGAGGGTCTCAGCCCCCGGTGTCACCCCCTCCCCTCCATGTAGCCCCAGCCCTGTGTGTCGTCCCTGTCCCCTCTGCTGGGTCCCAGCTCCAGGTGTCACCCCCTCCCCTCTGTGGGAGCAGGGCCCGGGTCCCAGCAGGTCACCCCTCTCCCGGGGAGGTGCAGCCCGGACACTGGCAGTGCTGCCCGGCGGGCTGGGGGCTGCCACTGCTCTCCTCCTGCCTCCTCCCTGCTTCCCCAGCTGCTCCCAAAACCTGCCCACGAGTGTCCCCTGAGTGTGGGCTGTCTGTCACAGGCTGTGCGTGGCAGTGGCACGGAACCCAGGCCTGCAGGAGACAAGCCTCCCTGCTGAGGGGTCGTCCTTTCCAGGGAAGGAACACGCTGAATAACTTGAAGAGCAGACACCTGGTAGGCAGAGGCAGGGATTTCAGTTACAAGTATTGATTGTTTGTTGGTGATTTTGTTTTGCTTATCATTTATGGTGGTTGTAATGGGTATTGGGAGAGCTGAGGCTGGGGAGAGGGAAGACTGGCTTTGTACTAATGTGCAATTAAAAATTACCTGTATGAATCCTGTCAGAAAAAAAAGATATGTTAAATAGCAAAAAAGTACAGAAGAGGGCCATGAACGTGCATGGGTAGAGCCAGGTAATCCTGCCTCTGTTTATGGAGGGAGTAAAACATAAGGAGCAGAGACAAGCTTGCACCAATCAGGGCTGAAACAAAATAGCCTTTTGTATCAAAGATGCTTTATTTTTCTTGATGAAGGGACAAGGTGTGTCGTGTCTGTGCAATATACCTCATGCAACAGGAGAAGTGGAGGCAAATAGAAAGCCAACACTGCTGAGCTGGCTGTGACAACCTCCAACATCTGGAGGTAGCTTTAATGCAGAATGATGAAATCTCTCATCAAGTTACACGCTGAAGATGGCTGCTGTTTTGAGGAAAGAGCCCCAACAGCAGGCTCTGTCCATTTCACACAGACTGCTGCTTTTGTTGCTAGGCTACAAGTGGGACTTACATTTATAAGCAAAAAAAAAAAAAAAAAAAAAAAAAAAAAAGAGGTATCTTGTAGTGTTGCCATGATTTGCCTTCTCCAGTCCATTTGTTTTTATGATTGCAGTAAGAAAAATCATAGTAGAGACAGAGATGTATGAGGTTTTTTTCTTGTGATTTAAATAGATGACTTATGGTAGAAGCTGCTCTGGGGAAGGAAAACTTGGCAAGTCATATTGTTAACATTTGGTGTAAGTATGTTGCATCATACTTCTCCCAGCCATCAGCTGTGCTGCTTCTTTCAAGCTGTGGTAGCAAACGTATTGCAAATAGGCAAATACCATTGCTTAATGACCCCGATAAATGTGATACGTGCTCTTTTGCCACCACACAATAGTGCTTTCCTCCCCTAAAAATCTATTAGTGTTTCCCATTTGAACTAATTACACTGCTGTGATTGACATCCCTAGAGAATGCATTGTGTTCTTTTCTTTGCCAGAGCAACTAAAGTATGGATGGTATCTAGGTTTGCCTTTCAGCTGTGGCTTTGCCAATGTGTTGTAGTGTTAAAGCAGAACAGGTTACCTTCTACCAACCAAAGGTAGTTAATTTCCTACCTTTGCTCCTAAGCCAACACAGCAGCTGTTGTGGTAGGCATTGCTCCTGCAAAAGAAAAATCTGAGTTTGTTCAGGGTATGGAGCCCCAAAAAGGGCCAATGTGTTATTTGAGGAATAAAGAGGCCTAACAGGATTTCCAAGTATTTCTCTATCCAGGCAGCATGAGAAATGCTTCAAAATAACTCAGCTCTGCAAAAACAAACAAGCAGCCACCAGCGCGTGGGTTTGTAAACCAGAGGAAGAAGGAAAGCTGCTCTTCTTCCCAATTTATAGCAGCAGATACTTTTTTCAACCTAAAGGTTTTCCAGCCTACACCTCTCCTTTCCCAGAACAAGGCTTTGACAGCTGGACATCAAGCTGTTGGGGAACTGCTTCAAAAATGGAGATTGAGAGGCTGTAGTGTGTCAGATCTTTTTTTTCTCTCTACAAGTGAACCTGCATGTAGCTTTCGAACTATTCCTGTTCTGTAGGATTCTAGTAAGAAGGAGGTACTGCTGCTACCTTCTATTTTTACTGGGTTTTCAGGGACAAACCTCATCCTTGTTTTTTTTTAAAAAAGGAACATTTGTTTGCCTCTAGGAGGTTTTGTGGATCATGATACTACATGACCACCTGAAATTAGGGGTCTAAGTCCTGGTACAGGACACTGTACAAGTTACAGCATTTGTCTTGGCTGGGTTACTCACTTGCCTTCCTGTGTGCGGGCTGGTTTGAATTATAGAATAGAATGCCAGGTTGGAAGCACCTCAAGGATCATCTGGTCCAACCTTTCTAGGTACTACTATAGTTTATATGAGATGGCTCAGCACCCTGTCAATGCTGAGACTTAAAACTGTCCAGCATGGGGGAATCTACCACTTCCCTTGGGAGACTCTTCCAATGGTTAACTGTCCTCAAGTTGTAAAATTTACCACTTGTGTCCAATCAGAATCTCCCCAGGAGTCTCAGTCTTCTTTGTAGCCACCCTTTAACTATTGAAACATTGTTGTAAGGGCTCCTTGAAGCCTTCTCTTCCCACGGCTGAACAAACCCAGTTTTCTCAGCCTCTCCTCGTATGATAGGTCCTCCAGTCCTCTCACCATCCTTGTGGCCCTTCTCTGGACCCTAAGCTCCTAAACTGGAGCAGCCAGCTGTCCCATGTTTGTAAGAGAGGGCTGCAGGTTGCAGTGTGGGAGCTGGGCACCAAGAAGTGAGATCTCGCGATGTTCATTATCATGATTTTGTCTGCTCTGCTTTTGGACATAGACTTCTCTTTAGACTTCTCCCTCCCCCAGCTCACGTTTTGCTGACTTTTTGAAATGACATGCAGGAGAGGTGAAAGGCCACTCTCATTAATAGAGTCCACTTCTATAGGGGAAGGAGGGTACAATCTGCACTCCAGCTATCACAAAAGCAAAAAGCAACAGAAAATTATGGTGAGTGAAGCAGTACCTTTCCCAATACCCAGTCTAAGGATGTTTGCCAAGGGGTCTTCACTCAAGAGAATTCAGGTGTTTGTATCTGTTGAGGAAAGCCTGCTTCTGGGGTAGTTCTCAGGCAAATTTTTCTCACAAAAATTCTCTGACAATATCACTCTCCTGACAACCTAAGGTGTCTGCATCTCTCAAGGAGTGGACATTTTGCCATTAGGCAGGCTTCTTGCCTCAGAACAGTGGCTGCAGCTTTAAAAATATGTATTTAGGTCAGGCATGAAGAATTTGGTTTGCAGTTGTGTCATCAAGAAACTTCTTCTGTCAGTCTATTCCCAATTTTAGCTTAGGTATGGCAAAAAGGAATGGTTATACCTGATGAAGTTTCTTAATCCTGGTTTGGAATTTTTCAAGACTTGTGTTACAATATAAGGTGTCGGTAATGTAAGAAAATATTAAAGATGCCTATAAAGGCAGCAAAGCTGCTTTTCATCATTCATGCATGAGTTTAAGTTGTCCAGAATTTCCTAGATCATGTGCCCATCTGGATTATTCAGTCAGGCAGCAGGGTTTAAAATAAATTATCAAATGTCTGGGTTGTTCAAAATTGAGTGGTTTGGTACTGTCTGAAATAAATTAAATAGTAGTCATGGCTACACTTTTGGTGATTGCTTTGTTTTGAAAAGTGGCTGCATGACCTTCAATGTGATGTGTAAAACATGAACTTTGAAAAGGAACAGCAAAGAGCTGAACTCTTGACAACTCCTGAATCTGCATTTTGGAGAACTGCTGCAACTGCTGTTGTTAACCTTTAAACAAGGTTTAAAGTCTTTTGCTATTGCTGATTCTGTGACAAATCTAAATGTAGCCTTTGTACTAAAACTGTTGATCAGACTTTGTGCTGGTCTTTATGTAGTTATTTTTTAAGAGAGGCCACTCTTGCCTATTCTTAAGCCTTCTTTTTCCTCTGAGCTAATGTTAGTATTAAACATTAGACCATGAACTGGTGGATGATTCCATCTGATCAGAGAGGACAAGAAATTTGGGGATGGTTGATACTGGGGCATCCAGCTCAGTTAAGTGTCACTTTCTAATTGGAAGTACCAGATTTAAAAGATAGCCAAAGAATTATTCATGTAAAATAAAGAGTTTGTAGAAGGGTATTATACATCTGAAGCTGGGTGTTTCTCTTCAGATAAAATTTGTTTTCATTTCCTGATTACTAGGGCTGGGAGAGAAATGAGGAGGCAGCAGGAGAGGGATTTAAAGAGTGGCAGAGGAATTTGCTTTAAAGCTCTTGTCAAGTGCAGTCTAATACAGCAGTGTCCTCTCTGATCTGCCATCTCTATCACCACATCTACTTGCCTCTGCTCTACAGAGCCACATCTTCCACTCAGCTTTTGGTGCCAAGCACATGGCAAGCCCTGGCCATTCCTTTACCTTGACAGTCATATCTTGATAAAAAACTTTATGAACAAACAATCACAGTTGTGATTCTGAAAATATGCCTTGGTACTTCAGAAGACCTGCAGTGTGAAACACATGGGTAATCAAACCTCTGTGTCAGTGCTGGGGAGCTAAACAAGTGCCAAAAAAATGTTCCCAGTGATGGGAACACAGTTCCCCCATATTGTTCACTGGCTGAAGCACAGCATGGGGTGGTTTTGCCCAGGACAGCTGATGTTCACCTGACACTCTGGCAGGACAAGGGAGGATTTAGCTGCTGTTCTCCATGGGCAGTTTGGATACAGCTGCCTGAGTTTGGAAAATGAAAGTGTTTAATAATCCGCATGTGCCAGAGAACAGAGTCCATTCTTCATTACGAGTTTAATTTACTGGTGTGGACTGTTACCAGCTGCAGGGTTTGCAGGTAAAAGTGGTTCTGTTAAATATCTTTCTAATTGATCTGTTGTTTGTAACACTGAACATATGTGTTATTTCCTTCCTTACTGCATATTTTCCGTGAGAGATGCTAACTGTTTGACTGCATTGTGATGGTGTCTGGTATCCCTTCCAGTGCTGCTGATCCTCCCATGTGAACATGACCTCAAAGTGACATTTCAGTACAGATTATTACAATAACTTACATGTTTGTAAAATTGATGTCATCTCCCAAATCCTCTGTCAATTGAGTTGTTTGGGGAAGAGAGTTGTTTCAAGATCAGATTGGGTAATTTTGCTATGTATCTTTCCACCTTAAAATTTAAGGTACAGTTGATTGAAAGTTTTCTCCTGTTTCCCAGGTGGTCTCCCCTCAGTTGGTACTTACTGAATAGCAACAGGTGTGGGAACAATACGTTCAGATGCTTATATACAGGCACTGAAATCTTAGGTAGTTGTTTGCCTTCATTAGTTAGCTGTAACAAAGCAAACATTTTTTATCTTTGTTTTAGAGGATTTGTGCATTTAATTTCTAGTCCCTTTGCAAGCTGTCTACTTATCTCAGCATTCAGGTGGATTTATTTTCATTTGATTTAACCCAAATGCCCTTTTTATTTTCTTTACATCATTCTATTATGGGCATATGGATAATGAGAATTTAAATCTTGGGCTTACTTAATGTCTGTTATATCACTGAAGGTAGTTGAGTTAAACCCTTGACAAAGCATTGTAGTTAAAATAATAATTACATCTTAAATAGTTTTATTACAGTGCTTTTGATACTGAGTATTTGAACTGATTATGCAAACAGCAGCACTCCTCTAAATTTGTATCTGAAAACTCAGGTGACAGTTAGGAAAAATACTGTTGCAGCAACTTATGTTGAGGGTCTTGTACCTATTTCTTGCATTTTTACAGTCGTGTTGTTTAAATAAAATATTAAATAAATTTTTAAAAAGCCATACACTGTAGGATGATGACTGCCTGGTTTTTGGATAATATATTGATGAAACCATTTTTGTGCACAGCCACCATTTTTACTTTATAGTTGAACATTCTGTTTTACAAGATAATCCCTTCTAAGCACACAGGCACTTCATTGTCTTATGTCTTTGCTTTGTGGGATTTATTTCCCTTTTCAGCATTTACTAATAGGGGCTAATAAGTCATGAGTAGTCTCTGTGAAAGAGGTGGGGCTTTTATTTTAAAAATATTTTGCTGGAGAACATGGAAGTTTTCATGGCAGGAATTCTCTGGTTCCCTCAGTCAGGCACCATTGGGCAGTGATTCCGGGTCCCGAGACTGGGAAACTCGGTGGCTTTTTTTACTGCACTGTGAATTTTATGTGTCTCCAAATTATATGATTCCAGTGTCTGAACTTTTTACACTCCCTTGTATGCATGACATCTGTTCCTTCTCCATGGCCATCAGTCGTCAGTCTTTTAAAATGTTTTGGTTTGGGGTTTTTTTAAACTTCTTTAGAACAGCATTGTTCCTACGTGTATTCCTAAAGTGCAAGTCAGTTGTGTCAGTCGCATCATTTATAAGAAAATGTTTTTCTGTACTTAAAAACTGAAGTTTTAATCCCTTTTTGGATGAGATCTAATCTTTTGCAGGGTGGACAGCTGCATTGGTGAGTTTTCTGCTAGGGTAATAGGTTATATCAGCACACCTGGTTCAAGGAGCATCCAAGTGGACACAGAGTAGATCAAGCAGGGAGGGGATAAAGAAGTCTGTGAAGGTGGTTAAGTCTTCTGTTTTCTGTAGATCCACCTTTGCCCAGGTAGGCTAAATGAAATGGAGTGAAACAATCCTGAATTTAACCATGAAGCATCTGCAGTGAAGGCATATCCTTATTGTTTAGATGTCTTAATCCTAAGGGACTTGGTTTACTGGACAGAGGCTTCATAAGAGTACAGAAACAATTCACAAACAACCCAGTAGTATACATGTTAATCAGAGTGAAAAGAAAGAAAATAACTTCTGTTTATGGACTGCTTTATTAAGCATTCATTAGACAGCTTTAAACAGATTAACATAAGCTATCCTAAGCAGTTTTTAACCTTTCTTAATGAAATTCTTAATGTAATTCTAAAAGTATTGAAACTCGGCCTTTCCTACAAATGATACACCAACAGGGAGCATTCACAGAACGACTTACCAGCCCTAATGTACTTTATTTTTTTTGGTGGAAAATAATTTTTTACATAAATTAGTTCACCCAGCTTTCACAGGGTGCTGCTTTGCAAAACCAGCAGTTACCATTTTTGACCAGAAGATGGACTGTTTTTTCACAATACACCACAGGAGAGTGACGCTAGTGGTACAGTGCTAAGAAAGGGAAAAGAAACCTAAAGAACATCTCCTGTTCAGACTCTCTGCCTGAGAGCTCTGTTCTCCAGATCTGTCCTCAGTCTGTTTTTATTCCCATGATCTGTGTTGATACTGTGACATGCCTGGTGAGAAATGCATCACATGAAAATAATCCTGTGTTTCATAACTGTGGAAGTACTTACAGAAAACAGGAGCATGGAATAGGAAGACAAGGTTATTCAGCTGGAAGCGAGGGATGAATTCTCTGTGTCTTACCCAGTGCCCCTCCATCTGTTGTCATTACTTTTGTGAAATAATGACTTGTCTTGCTGTATCAGCAGGGCCTAGAGTGCAGGTCAGGAGGTCTCAGACCAAGTAATTTGAGACTTGATCTGCTGTCTTAAGCCAAGTCATGTTATTTAATTGTCTGTTTCTTTTACCTGTGTGTGTGGTGAGGGATGCTTTACATGGCTGAATAATTCCCGTTCTAAGAGCAATTCTGGCTGATAAGTGGTTCAAGGCAGAATGATTTTTACACTGTCCTCATCTGCTTTAAAAACTGATTTCATGGTTCCTGTGAGACATGTTACAAAGACGTACAATCTCCTTCTTGTATGACTATGAGCTGATTTAGCTCACTCCCAAGAACACACCTTTTTTGGGCTTTGCATTGGTGGTTTTTTTTTTGCTAGAAATGCTGCTCTATGGTACCTTCTAAATATTTTTTAGTTTCCTCCTCCTTCCTGTTGCTTCAAGCTGCTGATTTAGGGCTGGTTTTATAGATGAGGAGACTTCAGCTTTTATTTCTGTAGAAGTTTACTTTTCCAAAGACTTGCAAGGTTTTCCACTTGCTGTGGAGGAGGAAGTTATTACATTTGAGAGGTGGACAACAGCTTCTTCAGATTTCATTAATGGTCTCTCCTTTTTTCCCATGAAGTTCACATTTTTTAATGATGGAGACACTTTACATGATTAGTTACTTTCTTTTTGTGATTTTTTTTTGTTCTAATCATGTAAGTTTCATCAAATTGACCAAAATGTGTCAGACAGCTTCATGCTGTTCTTGAGCTGAGGTGAAAATACTCTTCACTGGCAGCTTACACCATATGTATCAGTTGTTCTCATAATTATGATGTTTTTCCTGTTAAAACAGATAAAATGCCATGTGGTATCATATGTATAGATCAAATTTACTTCAACCATTTGAATTACAAGCATTATTTGGAGGATGGCTTTGTTTTGTTTCAACCAGCTACTGAATATGTTGCAGAAATGTCTGTTAAGAAAGTTAAAGTTCATATAACTTGTGCTATGCAGGGTCTGTCCTTCTTTCATGAGCTATTGAGGTCAACTTAGTCATCCTGAAGTAATTTTTCATTTTCTGGGCCTTAGGCCCCATAAGTGCTCAACTATGTTAGCTCAAGACCCTTCCTTGTAGCTCTTCAACCATCTTTGAAGTATCATTAGGAGATCTGGTCATGTGTTCATTATGTGGCAAATTGTTGCATTATATAAGCTTTGTTTGTTAAAAAATGGATTTAGAGAAACAACATTTATTAAAAGAAATGGTTGGGTTTATTTTCCTAATTTTTGTTTTGTTTTGCTATGCCAGAGAACTTAACTGGATTTTATTAAATATTTCTTCTGTCACTGCACTTTATAGCAGCTCTTCAGCCATCTCTTGAAATATTTCATCTCTCATTCCCTTCAAGACAGTATTTTCAGTAAATACTAGTTCATCACTGAAATAAAGCACACTTCTGATTAAGTATATTGCTATTTAGTACAGCTATTAATAATTTTTTATACTTCTTTTGCATCTGCCTCATCCTCAGGTACTTGTACGTGTATATGATGTATCTGTACCTCAGAATCAGATAGTTGTGCTCTTACAAAGGTGGGCAAACAGACATAGAAACATTTCTGTAGACATTTAACTACATTCTTGCTGGTTTACTTCTATCAGTACCAACCTCATTAAAGCCCATGATGACCCCTGACATCATCTGCTTTCTGGATATACACTTGTCCCTTTCCACCTCAGTTCTGCAAGTAGTTTGGTGTATGTTCTCTGTTTTTGTTACTCTAAGCATAACCACTGTTCATCTTCCAGGTTAGAGATACACTATGAAACAGGTAGAATTCTGAATTGCAAATGTTCGTGTTTTCTTCACAGAGTTTTTGAAGATGTCAGCAGATATACCATTAAATATTAACATCAAGGAGCCCCGCTGGGACCAAAGCACTTTTGTTGGACGAGCCAGTCACTTCTTTACTGTAACAGACCCCCGGAATATTTTGTTATCTGATGCCCAACTGGAAAATGCAAGAAGAATTGTGCAGGATTATAGGTATGGCATTTACAGCTGGCACAAAAAGTCCATGTCAGTGATAAGTACTTGGTTATATATTTTAAAGGAAATATTGAAAACACTGTATTCACTGCACCATTCTTTTTCATATTTCAGAACTTTAAACACTTTTTTTTTAAACAAATGTGCTAATGAATGGAGAAATTATGTCACTTGAGAACCCTTGTTAAGTATTCTGAAATACAGAAGTGTCCAATTCTGAAAACAGTTAATATGACAACAGAGTTCAAAGCTTCCCCTTACATGTTATATTGTTTGAAGCAAGAAGTTCCTTAAATTCTTGCCAAGTAAAATTTTCAAAGTTTTACACTAATGACTCCAGATGTTTTAGCTCTATGTTTTAGCTTTTAAATCTGGTACAGGTTTGAGTAAATAGAAATTTGGTGCTGGAGATTCCAGCTCAGCCAACAGAACCACCACTGGTTTTTTTTTTTCTTTTTATTTCACCAGTCCATTTAAAAGCTGAAGATCTACAAGCTGACTGTGAAGCTGGATTAACCTGTCATGAGCATCCCAAAATCCTCCGATGCCACATTTGTCACTGGAAGTTGCAGCACTTTGTAACCCTTGTGCTTTCTGTTGTCTTGTTTTGTTTTTCAACTTGTCCCAAGGCAAGGTGTCGTGGCACCTGGTTTGACAGAAGATGACTTGTGGAGAGCAAAATACATCTATGATTCAGCCTTTCACCCAGACACTGGTGAAAAGATGGTCTTGATTGGCCGAATGTCAGCTCAGGTACCCATGAACATGACTATCACAGGGTGTATGATGACCTTTTATAGGTAAGTGGTGGCAATATGACACGTAAAACTTTTGCCTACAAATTAGATGAGTGAAAATCAATGTTATTTGAGTCCCATTTTATAATATTTATGATCAATATTTCAAAATGTAACATTTTGCTTCTTTTTCTCTTCTCTCTCTGCGTTCCGTCACACTTACTAATGATTTCCTCTAGAAGTAGTTGTGAGATAAGCCCTTAGCCCCTCTCCTTCACCATCCCACTTTTCCTCAGACTAGGAAAGTTGAATGTTCCAAAATCCCATCCTTGTAGGAGAGTTGTGTGGAGGACAAAGAGGAGGAGAGATCCCTGGGAATTTCTAACCTTAAGAGATCTGGCATGTAGGATGTTCTCTCTGCCAAGTGAGTACTCAGTCTGCTTTGGTCCATCACTCATCGAGTTTCTCCAGCTCCTGTTTAATCCATCCATTTCCTTGGTAGTTCTTAAATGAACAGGGAAGTCCACAGCAGAAGCCAGTATCATCTGTTAGTAGACTCCAAGTCAGAAATATTTCTGTGACACAGTGTTTTGTTAGCAAGACCTGGTGGGAGGTTCAGAGGAACATCTTTGATGCTGTTGTTTTACAAATGCTTGGCTCACATTCCAGAAAGGCACAGCCATTTTGAATGATGCATATATACCTCTCTGTTTAAAAAACAGTCAAGAATGTGAATGAAACCATCAGTTCAGCTGCCCAGTCACAAGCACTGCTTCCTCTTAACTAGTTACTCTTTTGTGCATGTTCTGTTACAATCTATAATACTTACAGCAGCAATAAACCTTTTCTTTGCATTAGTCACTTAGACTCAAAACTAGCTGATATATTAGCCTGGAAGATGCTGGTTTCTTTGGCCCAAACCCTCCATAGTACTAAGAGAATTTTGTGGAAGGCCTGGGATGATGCAGTGTAGCATCCATTTTACTGCACGTCACTGAAGGAGGCAAATTCCTTGTTCTATCCATGAGGGCTCCTGGGTTTGCAGCAGGGCAGTGTGAGTCAGGCCTGAACTTCATGGCAAGTCCAAGAGCAGTAGCAAGGAAACTGCTGCACTTGCACAAGAAGAAAGAACAGCAATAGTGACAGAAAAGATCCAGGTAGTTCATCACTGTTCTTTTGGCATCTCATTCAGATACTGGAAACCTGAGGGAATAAGAATACACTTTTATATCTCCTGAATCTTTCCTTTTTTTGCAGTTTAAACAAATAGCATATCTTCCCTTTTCAGAACCAAAGCCTCATGACAGACACACACCTTCTGCTCCAGCAGCTCTTCTTTGCTTTCCCTCCTGTTACAGAATAATTGGTACTAGTGCTTTTTCTGTAGCAATCGTAACTACCATATCATTCCTCCAGTGAGAACCACCTTCCTGTTACCATTACTGCCGTGTTATTAAATAAGCAAATTAAGTGTAGGCTTTGAAGTCCTATGAAAAATTATTTTAATGGTCAGGAAATAGTTTTCAGTAGCAACCGTTGTTTTTGGTGGCCTGACAAATCCTGATGGAGCAGAATCTTCCGTGGTTTCTCCACTGGGGGCAGAGTTTGTGATCTGAGTACACATAGAAACTCTTCTCCCCTGGCGTACCCTCCTAGCCTCCAGGTTTTTGGGGATCTGACATTTCCTGATCCCGAGGTCCTTAGTGGGTTTCTTTTTCATATGTTAGTCCCCTTGTTTAAACATGCCACTGGGTTGAGAGCAAAAGCATTAATCCCTCCACAAACCAGCCTGCACGTTGTGAAACAAATTGTCACTTTTGTTCCTTATCAGCATAACCACTTGTAAAATTATTATATCTGCAATTTAACTTGTTAAAAGGGGACTCTGTGGCTTGTACAGAATATTTGGAGCTTTTTTTTTTTCTTCTTTTTTTTTTTTTTTTTTTTAATGACTGGTCTTCTGGTTCCTTCTGTTCCGAACCAGATTATTTTCTGTGCTGTGCCTGTACTTCTTAAACATGAAGATATTTTCATTACAGTAATTTTTTATTTTTGAGTTGTCTTTTTATCTGGTTCTACATGCAACTGAATGCTTCAATGTCACAGGGATTTATTAAAACGATGGCCTCATATTAGCTTTTGAAGACTGAGAAGGTAAATCCTGTTTCCTAAAATCCACCTCTCAGTCACTTACAGACCTTCCTCAGGGAACTAGCAGACTGGAAAGGAGCAATAACCCCAGAAGAGTATTCTATAAATTGGAGAGCTTCATGTTTCTCTGTGTGTTTTTATCAAGGGGTTTGCTACAATGCTTTTGTTATTACAGCAAAGTTATGTCCCAGGTGAACCTTGCTATTTAATTACAATGCTTTTAAATTCTATTCTTAGAAGTAGCTTGTACTTTCACTATTAAGACAGTCTCTCACTGACTGTATTGTTTCCTTCAGATGAACAAGAACCTCTGCATAATAGCTGCTTGCAGTTGCCTTGCTTGATTTGCTGTCATTTTTCTGTGCTGTTGAATCAAACTGTATCTTTAATAACAATTGTTTCTCTTTTCAAGAACGACACCAGCAGTGGTTTTCTGGCAGTGGATTAACCAGTCCTTTAATGCTGTAGTGAATTACACAAACAGGAGTGGTGATGCCCCAATTACTGTCAGGTCAGGCACTGAACCAGATACTTCTGATATGTTTATAAATTGCTCTCTGATGTATTGGAACATGGTTGGGCTTCAAAGTTTTAGGTGACAAAAGGGTAAGTTTTTTAATATCTGCTTATTATTAATTTTATATGCACAGATGAGAAGTCTGAGAATGATGGAGGCAAGAACTCCATTTCAGCCATGAAAGATAAACCTAAGCACCTTGATCATGAGCTCTAAACAGCATAGGATTTTATAAGAGTCTGTGTTGCATTGCTCAGTAACCATTTGAAAGTGCCCCATCAGTTCAGTGTTATACCAGGGTATTTCTAAGTTGGTATTTTGTGTGGACCTTCAGGTGTCATCTTCTCAGTGCCCTGTGTGCTTATTTACCCAGAGAGGACCCTCCAAGGAGCTGGTCTGCATGCTGCTTTTTTCTACTTTAAGGCAAAGAGAGAGACTATAAATAGGTGCAGAAAGCTAGAAATCATGAACAGGAGACTGGAATTGCAGTGCTTTACTTCCTGGTTTTGAGGCTGACTTGCTTAGAGAAAACAGTGGATTCAAGGACATATAGACACCTCCTAGCTGGGAAGTATGTAAAGTATGTTTTAGGGCAGATTGGGTTGGATCTGGATGTTTGCAGCATAGCTGGTCTGCATGTAGGGGTTTCAGTACAGTTTATTTTAATTATTACTGTAGACATGGCCTTAGAAATCCAAACTGATTTTATTAGTTTAAGCAATTAGGAAATTAAATACAGAACTAAATCCTCCAAAGTGGTCATTCAGACACATGAGAAAATGCTGGACAGATAGCAATCCAGAACCAGCAGAACCTGATTCAATGTTAAAATGTTGCTTAAGTGTGAATTTTACTGCTAGGGAAAGAAAAGTGTTTAATTTAGTGTCTCATTTGAATCTTCCATCCACATCTTACTGCAGAGTCACAAAAAACACAGAAAGATCTGCTTCTTAACTTTGGCGGGGGGGGCATAACTACATGTGTAAAATGTAATTATTTATAAAACTGACATAAATGTAGTTGTTGTGCATGTTCAAATGCTTTTATTTTTTGTTTTAGCCAGCTGGGAACAGCCTATGTTTCTGCTACCACAGGTGCTGTTGCAACAGCTTTAGGACTTAATGCACTAGCAAAGGTATTGCTGCTATTTTCTCCATTCTGAACTAGACTCTGGTGTTCTGTGAGATGCTAATGGCTCAATTCTGCTCCTGTGTGTCCGTGTCCTGTTTTGCACAGCTCCCAGTATGGAGTTGTAATGGCCTTTGGCAGCTCCCTTAAGATCCCAACCGTATTTTTGCCCCATCTAGAAGGTTTTATATATATTTCAACCAGTCTGACCTCCTTACCAAACAGCCTTCTGCTTTCTTAATACAAACGGTATCTAATAAGGTGCCTTTTATGCAGTTTCTTCTTTTACATGTCAAAGTATCTAATAGCATAGGAAAAAAGGTCCTTACAAAAAAAAACAAACTTACAGCAAAAATCTGTTTTGTACCCCTTTGCTTATGCTGTAATGTACTGGGAGTGGTACAGCACTGACAGGTTACTTGAGAGACAATTCTAAGCAGAATAATTCAGATTATACAAGCCATTGACTAGATGAATAGTCAGGGCCCTTAGATATAAAGCAGCTGGTGTGGCTGTTGCTGGTGTGGCTGTTGCTGGATGTGACCTTGCCAGCAGGGACAGGGAAGTTAAGGACTTTTTAGTGCTGCTGTTGAGCTCAGGGGCTGGCACTTCCCTGCAGTGATACTACCAAGTTAAAATTGGTTTTGCCAGTCTCCTGCTCACTCTGAGGAAGTATTTGTGACTTAGGTCTTGTTTTACCTCTGCCCTGCTAGTGAGTTTGCACTGAATTTTAATTTAAAGGAAATAAGTCTGGACTTTAATTAGCACATGAAGCATTTTGATAATTTTAACATGACCTTGGGAAAGAAAATTATTATGTAATTCATTTTCTTTTTTCTTCTGTTTTTCACAGCACGTCTCACCTCTTATAGGACGGTTTGTTCCTTTTGCTGCTGTTGCTGCTGCCAACTGCATTAATATTCCACTAATGAGACAAAGGTAGGAAAAAGAACAAAGATCACTCATTCTAGAAGAGGGGATGTTATTGAGTTCTTAAAACAGCAAGTTACTAAATTAAGCACATAAAATATCTTTAGCTCAGTTCAGAACCTTGCAAAAACATCATGCGTGGTCTTGTTTGGATTGATTGATTGTGACAGGTATAAAATGGAACATCCTCATTCTCTTCAGATAAATATCCATGGAATTCTTCGATCTTAGGTTGCAGGAACCAAGTACCAGTCCTTCAAGACTTGATCACATGGACCCTTTAAATATAAAATTCCACTTTGGAAAAATACAGTAATTTCAAAAACGGGACTTCAAATCTCACATACAGAAGTTAGTCATAGGAGTCAGGCTCTGACTTCTGAGCTCATCTGAGATTACAAAAACATGCACTTTCTCAGAAACAAAATTTCGTATGTATTTGGATTTGACTAGGACTAAGCATAGAAGTGGAAAAAAAAATTTCCTCTTATAAACACAAGGTTTCGGGCAATAAATTGAATGTTTAAACTTCATGTTCACAAGAAGGTTTAATCCATAGTAGTATTTTGTCTCTTACAGAAGATGGGCAGTCCTCAGTATGTCTGCCCTTCTGTCTGGATGTTCCCCCCACCATGTGACTCCAACACCTCATCCTGCACTGGAACAGCACACTCACAGAAATACGTTTTCTTAGGGCATCCTTGTATGCTTTCAAATACGGTCTAAGTGGTTAAATGAAAACTCAGACTAGAATGCCAGAGGGGAGTTTTCACAAAGACTTATGTTTTAGTTCAGTGAAACTAATTTTCCTGTATTCCCTGCTTGGTCTGTGGGAAAGGACACACTGCTTCCAGAGCAGCCCAGAAGATTCCACTTCTGTCATATACTTTTTGAAGGAACCTTTCCTTTCTGTGGACTACAGAAATAACAGCTCTCTTTTCTTTCTCCTTGGAAGGCATTAGACCAGGCGCAAGCAGAAGATTGCTGTTACAAATATTCAGTTGGTTACATCTCTGAGTATTTTTCCCCAAATTTTGTACTGCCTTTTGAAGTTTGTTTGCCAAAGTGCTATGAACAGGCTACCTCGAAAATGAAATAAAAACATTAATTCTTTCAGTTGACAATTTCAAGGGGAGAAAGATAAAGTGACAAAAAAGGTGGATAAATGCATGTCAGTCACTGTTCTATTTTTACCCCTTATCCAACAGGGAACTGAAGTTTGGAATCCCCGTCACGGATGAGAACGGAAACAGACTGGGTGAATCAACAAAAGCAGCTGAGCAGGCAATTACCCAGGTGGTTATATCCAGGATTCTTATGGCTTCTCCTGGCATGGGTAAGAATAACTGAAGTCATGTGCAGCTCATGATTATCATTATCTGGAGCCCTCAACACAGGGAAGACACGGAGCTGTTGGAGGAGTTACAGAGGAGGCCACAAAGATGATCTGAGGGCTGGAGCAGCTCTGCTATGAGGACAGGTTGAGGGAGTTGGGGCTGTTCAGCTTGGAGAAGAGAAGGCTCCAGAGAGACCTCATGGCACCTTCTAGTACCTGAAGGGGCTACAGGAAAGCTGGGGAGGGGCTTTGCACCAGAGAGGGCAACAACAGGACGAGGGGTAATGGTTTTAAACTGAAAGAGGGGAGATTTAGGTTAGACATCAAGAAGAAATTCTTCCCCATGAGGGTAGGAAGGTGCTGGAATAGGTTGCCCAGGGAGGTTGAGGAAGCCCCATCCCTGGACGTGTTCAGTGCCAGGTTGGATGAGTCTTGTGCAGCCTGGTCTGGTGGGAGGTGTCTCTGCACATAGCAGGGAGGTTGGACCTTGATGATCTTTAAGGTCTCTTCCAAGCTTAACCACTCTATGATTCTGTGATCAGTTCCTAATGTAAGAAAGAACTTAAGTTCCATATAAGTGATGTTTCTCAGGGGCCAGATTATCTCACAGTTACACAGGCAGTGTTTATGTTTCTCCCAAGAAGTTCCACAAAGAAATGGATGTTTCTTACTATGAAAACAGCCACAGTCTGCTACACTGAAGTGCAGCAGGAAAGCTTCTGGGACACTTTTGCAGGAAAGATACAGATGGCAAAGGAACCAAATTCTGCTTGAGTAGGATTAGTTTAGTGAAGAGTAGGTGCTTTGAGCAGTGCCAAGTTACTGAGCTCAGGTTTAGTTATGTGTGACATTAGGAATTTTGCTTATTGGGAGAATTTACCTTTGTAAATACCAATCCAGTGTTTTGAATTGACAATGTGAAATGAGAGCTCAATTAATGACAAAAGGCTGTGAAAATTGTATTATGGTAGTAGTTCATCTTAACAGAAAATGAGAACCAAATGCCTCTTTCTCCAAGGTTAATGCTTTATTGTTTCCCTTCTCATTTGCAGCAATTCCTCCCTTCATAATGAATACACTGGAAAAGAGAGCCTTTTTAAAGGTTAGTCTGAAATATGTACATACACGTATTTCATCTCATAAGTTAATATTTTCATGAATTTTAAATACTTTCTGAGTCTTGATATTTGCCTCCCAAATGTGCCTCCACTCTGGGAGGACATTACTGCAGAGTTTGCTTTACAGCTGCCACTTTCTTTATGCTTTTCTTAGAGATAGCTAAGTTCTTTGCATCACAGTTTAAAATAACATTAAGAAAATATGACCTTTTTCTGTTATTTTTATAGTTGTTCTTAAAATGTGGGGTTCCTCCTAGTCTATAAAACTTCCTTGTACCAAAACTTGGAATACAGTTCATTAGAATAATATTTTTAAATGTTATAATGTGGTTTTTTTTTTCTGAGGCTATCAAAAAGGAGGCTTTGCTTAGCTGCTGTAGTAGCAGTTTGACTTTGGAAATTATAATGGTGATAAAAATCTCTTTTGAAAATGACCCTTTAAAATTTACTGGATGATGAAATGCAGAGTAGGCATGGAATGGGAATGCTTCATAAAAAACATTACATATTTCCTATATTCTGTTTAGGCTAATCTAGTGTAAAGTCAAACATCTGATTTTAGTAAATATATCAACTAAATCAATATTATGCACTGTGTGTGCATGAGAGGGTAAAGAACAATAATTAAATTAACTAGAGGGTTGTCTAACACAAGATACATAATATTCAGATGAGGAAGTATAATTCTTTGCCATTAAAGGGAGTTTTACCTTCACCAGCTCTTGTGTAGAGTTAGATTACCCAGTTACCATTTGAAAGTGCTTCTGTATAGATAAATGAGACGTTGGGAAGAGGTCCCAAGTGCCTTCCAAATTTAATAACTTATTTTTTCATGAAGGGCTTTGCTTTCCCCCTTGTTAACAGAAACCATTATTGCTGCAAAAACAGGAAATGTGGTGCTTGAGTTTCAGATTGGAAGTCAGTGTGTGCTGCTTTTGTCTCCTGAAAAAAGTGAGGCCGCAGTGCATCAAAATCTGCTGTTTCTCTGCAGTATAAAGAGCCCTGTACTGATCTGGCTAATTCTTAATTGCTGATTTCTTTTGACTCATGCCCTGTTTCCAGAGCAGCTTGTGGTACTGTTCTTGAGAATCTATTACCCAGAACACTAATTTTGTTTGGTTTTGTTTTGTTTTTAATAAAAAACCCTCATCAATTATGGGCAAAGATTATTTTATATGTATTTGACATGGCAGAAATGTCAGAAATACATCTCAAATATCTGATATCAGCTCAGCTGGCAAATACATGACATTTGTGAAGAAGGTGCAGCAATTCTTAGGGTTTGGAGACAAATATCTGCTGGTTTTGTGTGGTATAATCAATATAAGGGTGTTGTGAATTTTTTCAGATCAGCAAAAATGAGCGATTTCTTCAGTGACTGCTCAGTTGTCTTTGGTACATCATGACTGTTTATGCTCACCTGTTGCTCCCCCTCAGCCTCAAAGACTGTGAGTTCAGGTGAAACCCTGCTCTGCAGGTAGTCAGTGGTAACACGTCGTAGAGATTAGTATTAAAACCATGAAGGAATGAGCTGCATTTTTAACAAGCAGCTTCTGCATGTTCTCTTGAAGTTTCGGAAGCACCATCCCATTTGCAGTCCTCCAACACCATCCACACAATGCTTTACTAACTCATTTTCCTTATCCTTTGCTTTCTACACCATCACTCCTGAAAATAATTCTTGTACGCTTGCCAAAGCCTATTAAGCAACACACAAGGCCAGAAGATAGTCAAATGGTGGTGAAGTAATGAAGAAAACAGAATAATGCTCTGCAGTAAGTAGGAGAGAAATAAATGCTTCTGGAATGCTGGTCTCAGTGATAGCAGGTTCTTATCCTCTGATATTTTAAATAAGATACAGGTTAGGTAGCACTGCTCATCCCTCTATTCTGGCACTGTTCTGCACAAGGACATTTTGGTGGTAACATTAGTATGAATTAGCAATATTCCCAAAAGTTATTGCTAGAAAATGACTCAAGAATGCTTTTAGAATATGAACACAAGCACATACCACTTCAAAAAGAATCTAGTCCCTTCTTGACTTCAAAAAATATGGTTTTATATCTATGTGCTTTTGCTGTAGGTTTCAGCAGTGGCTTTGGCTGCCTTTTCTGTGATTATGCAGAGCAATAGTTCTTGATTAGGCTGTATAATATTTGTCTTCATTGTCCTTACTGGCATACTCTTGCCTAGCTCTGTGCAGAACCAAGTTATTGTATCTGCTGCAGCAGGAGGATCCATAAACAATCTTGCTCTGAGGCACAGCAGTTACAGATTTACTTCAATTATTTGTAACCTTTCTTCTAAGGAAAGAAATTGAGGGGTTTTTTCCATTGAAACTTCTGAAAATTCCAGTTGTTGCTGAAGTTCCAATTTTATATTTGTGCTCTTACAGCTTCAGCTGCTGTTTCTCTGCTGTTCTGCAAACTGTGTTAACTTTCAAGCTGATTCCAGAAATTTCCTCATACATCCTTAAAAACAGTTTCTTGGGGTCTCTTAGTCTGCCTCTAAAATATGTATCCCAAACTGTTACAAAACTAGAACAGTCTTACGCCTCAGAGTCCTCCGTGCATTCCTGGTGTAACTGTCATTTTATTTCTTCTTTGTTGTTTTTAAAAAAGGCACAGCTAGCCTGGGCGAGCTGACAGATTTTTGAGATCCAACAGTGAAAGGAAGCAGTTATAAAAAAGCTGATTCTCCTTATGGCTTTTGTTTGCTTAATTATCATGTCTCCATTTTCTCTGTGTGCACTAAACCACTAAAGATGCCATAACAACATCTGGAAATGAAATCCTAATTCATTGGGACCTGCCTTTTTCCAGTCAAATGGTACTTCTGTAACACAGTAAATGCCTCTGCTGCCTCATACGTCTCCATTTTATCTCTTTGTTAGGATGTACCCCCTGCATTTGAGTTGTGCTTTATTGTTTTACATCATTCCCTGGGCAACTCTAATTCTTAGTATTGACCTCCCTTGGTTAGAGTTCTACCTCACATCTTTCTTGATTAGTGCAGCCTGGTAACATTCTTAAAAAATAAAGGCTGTAACTCAGATCAGTGCCTTGGCAAAAAAATGTTCCATTACATGAAACTGCCACGTGTAGCATCCCTCTCCCTTGATTCTCCTCAGAGACTGAAGTCATTGGCAGCACAGTTTGACTTGTGTTCCTAAAAATGTGCAGAATTTACCAACTCTACAGTCCTACACCCCTTCCAGTCTCAGTCTCTTGTCATGAACTCTCCCAGTGTATTAAATGTAAAGCATTTTGAGTGGATTAATCTCAGCTGAGTCAAACGAAGGTGTGTTTAGTGGAATCAGACCAGGGAGCACTGCTGCATTCACTCCTTCTCCTTCTTGCTGTTGCTGTCTTTTTCTGTTTGTTCTCTGTTGTTGCAGGTTATTGCTGAGTTGCACAGTTCTTCTGCACTCATTTCTGGATTACAGATTTGACTCCGGGGGGGAAAAAAAAAAAAAAGAAAAATGAAAAAAAGAAGCAATCTTCTCCATCATTTCTTCTCCCTCAGGCTCTGGAGAAAGTTTAATCCACACAGGCTTGTTTTCTGTGCCTCTTGCACTGCTGTGACCTCCCTTAGCACCAAGCTTTGTCCTGTTGAGCTTTTCTAATTTTTTTTCTATTTCTTCTCTCAAATAGTGCCCTTTTTTTTTTTTCATGTTTCTCCTCTAACTCCTGTATATTGAGAAATGTTTCT
The DNA here is from genome assembly GCF_020740795.1 of Apus apus. Classification (NCBI taxonomy): domain Eukaryota; kingdom Metazoa; phylum Chordata; class Aves; order Apodiformes; family Apodidae; genus Apus; species Apus apus. Next base: position 9,197,397 of record NC_067294.1, on the reverse strand, counting down.
TGCAGAAAAAAAAACCATCATCTTTGTTGAAAAAATCATCCACTGTAACATGTTTTTTTTTAACTCAGCTGTTTCAAAATCACCTTCCTCTTACCATAGCAGTTGTGTGTGTCCTTCTTACTGAAGACCCTGATTGTTTTGTAGCACCAGCCCATTGCAGCAGTGACCTTTTAACAGGACTGGTTTTATTTCCTTAGTAATTAATCTAAACTAAAATCCTAACATGGAGCAAGTGGATTCCTAAATAATTTAAGAAAACTGTCACATTTCTTGGCATATGTTCAAATTCTGCAAAAGTTATAATAATGAGGAATATGGTGAAAATGCAACCATAGGTTAATGTGTTGCCTTCACAGCCTTGTTTCCCCAATTTTTCTACCCTTTTTTTCCTTCAACAAAAGTTGAACTCTGGCACAACTGGAGTGTACCAGACTGTGCTACAAGGGCAAGTTCCTACACATCAAAGCAAATCATAAGATGAGAGGAAGGGCCAAGAGAGGCAGACTTGCATTTTTCCTTGACACTACCTTATTTATGGTTGGTGGCTGTAGTTGCTGTTGCTCACCAAGTAAATCTCCACTTGTAAGTTATAACATTTGATACCACTGAAGAGATGGGAGCTGAAACCAGACCCAGCTCTTCTTAGGGAAGCCAGGGCAGAATTCCCTGTGTCCTTTGGAGGTGTGGCAGCACCTTGTGCCTGCAGCACTGCTCCAAACTTTGGCTGTGATGGTAGGGATTGTGAGCTTGTATGACTCAAAGGAAGGCCCACGTACTCAGGATGGGGTTGTGATTAAAACAGCCTCCTAGGGGAGTTTCTAGGAGACACTTACTCAGGGTAAGTGTATGTTGGTATCACTGGGAATTTTCTTACTACTTTCCAATGGGATTGAGGTCTCAAGCTGGAGTTCAGCTTTAAGGTATGCTGGTAATTTTTGCCTTCATCACATCCAAGAATCTTTTAGGTACAATCTGTCTCTTACAAGAATTCCAGGAAGTTGGGAAGGAGGGGAGAAAAGATACTGTGCTCACTGTGTGCCTTTTTTTTTTTTCCCCCAAACAGAGATTTCCTTGGTTGAGTGCTCCCATTCAAGTTGGGTTAGTTGGATTCTGGTAAGTGGTTTCTTTGGGTTCTGGCTGCTGTATTAAGAGGTACTTGTAGGTTTTTTAGAGGAAGTAGCAATATTTGTGTTTTGTTTAAAGAAAAATAGCTGAGAGTTAGAGGCTACAGCAGTTACTTCACTTCCATATCTGTAACTGATAATAACATTTTTAAAAAGCCATTAGTAATGAAGAAGCTGCCAAAAAAAGCAGAGGGCAGAAGAAAGGGAGTGGCAACAAAAGGCATGAAGCAGCTTGATTAGAAAATGTGCTTTGGCTGCTACCTCCACAAGCAATAATAAATTAATCCTGCAGGTTGATGAATTCCTCAGACATTTGGTTAATGGAATTTAATTTGCTGCTGTCTAGCATTTTATGTTGTCATGCACACCAATGAAAAACACTCAAAGGACATCAAATGGTAATTTTATACACATTTGTATATGTGGTATTGATGCATTTAGTACTACATAGTAGGTAAATATTTCAGAAGGTAATGCAGTGAGAAATAAAGGTTACATAGCACTTCATGGAACTTTACCTCACTGTATACACACACACACACAAAAAAGCTTTCTGCCTGTTAGACTGTGCCTAGAGGTTTTGAGTTCTGTTTTAGCACCCTAAAGACTGTAAAACCTGTTTTTGTCTCCTCTAGTCTTGTATTTGCAACACCCCTGTGTTGTGCACTGTTTCCTCAAAAAAGGTATGTACTCCTGTTACATTTTTCTTACTTTAATATTACACTCCCAGATGCATGCAAGGTACTGCAGAAAGAAACAAGTGGTCATTGCCTCCTAGAGGATACAGTCTTAGTTACTATATAACAAGTCTGATAAACATGAGAATATTCACAAAGTAACTGTAACTCATTAGTAATATATAATAGTTGAATTGGGCTGATTTGTTTACAAGCTCCTAGCAGCTTAAGAAGCAAACATAGGGACAGTGAACAAGAGGTTTGGGTGAATAGTTTTAGTGCTGTTTCAGGCTAAGACGTTTGAGCTTGATAATACGGAGTTAAGAATCACTGGAAGGACTCATTAAAACAAGGCAAGTGTGGTCCAACCAATATATTCATGTCCAGAAAGGTTATGGCTTCATGAAATACAGTTAGAGCCCATTTTATTTTCAGCTGGAAAATCCTCTGGTTATACAGAACAGCACTTGACTATACATGCTAATTTGTAATTTTATGGGTTTTTTCCAGAAATAATTTTTCTCTGATACACAAATAGCTCAGTACTGAAAATTGCCTTAGAAACAATATTCATTATAGCCAAAATCATCATGAAACCTGGATGGGTTACCTACAACTGAAGTTAGCTCAGTTTATAGTCTGAACAGTTAAGCTGTCCCTCTCCTATTAAAAGTGGTATCTGAACCAGTTACCAACTGTAGCTTAAACAATACAAGCTGGAGCTGAATCTGTTAAAATATTGAGCAATTAAAGTAGCTTTTGACTTCCAGAAAAGAAAACCTTATTCTCATCCAATGCCATTGTTTGAGAACAACAAAGCAGTCTGACACCGTTTCCCTTCCCTAGCATAGACGAGAGAATTGTGGTTATAAAAGCATTGTGAGGCCACTTGAACAGGACTTGACAAACGAGCTCAGCAAGTGTGGTACAGCACTGGATTTTAACCAGGACTCTCCTGTTTCATAGGAAGATTAGACCTTCAACTGTATTTAAGAAACTGCAGCTGTTTAAATGACCTTGCAGCTTATTTCACTTTACTGTGAAATGACTTCTAAAAATAAACCTTTTATTCAACTGAATAAAGTAAGGCAGTAAGTTAAATAGGCAAATATGTTACATTTAATAAAAACACCTTTAGGAAGGTAAGTTTCTATTGCCAGAAACAACCTCAAGCAGCTAAGTAGATTCCTACCCTTATTCCTTCCCTTAGTCACAGCCATTTCTTGACTCCACAGCCTGATTGCCTTTTAAGCAGGGATTCATTTGCCCCTGGTCTGAGGACGATTTATTCCTAAGAAGTTAAAAAAAAAGAGCTGAAAATTCTTTTCACAAACCAGGTAGTTTAACCAGATGCACCATCCATCTTATTGTACATTCAAGTGCTTGTTATATATGACCATTTTACTGTTTCTTTTGCTTAGTTCTATGTCTGTAACACGCTTGGAGCCAGAATTGCAAGCCAAGATCCGAGAGAACAGCCCTGAACTAGAACGTGTATACTTTAATAAAGGATTATAATCCAAGGAAGGGAGAATATCTTTCAAGGAGGATCTTGTGAACTTATTTTTTAATTACGTGCCAGCATATTTGAAGATGAGAACTCACTTCTAAGTTGTTCTTTTGAGTCATCTGCATTATTTTATATTCAAAGACTTTCCTCGTTGTAGTGTTTAAAGGTCACTTTGTCCACTTTGGTATCAATTAAAAGTTTAAATGTAACATATCAAAAAATGTTTACATAAGCTCTCAAGCAGCTACAGTAACAATAAACAAGCGCACAAAGAAAAACAGATATTATATTGGATTTGCCACCTGTTCCAGTAATAGTGGGGCAGGGATCTCTTTGTGAAAAGTCATAGAGCAACTGAACGAAGGTGCCACCCTCTGCCAGCCACAGGACGGGGAGCTGAACGTGACAGGAGGTTGTGCAGGAAGGGCTTTTTACCAGGAGGCTGATTAGGTTGTAGGTTTTCCCTGTTGGCACAGAACCGTTTCTTTAAGGTAGATGCTGGGGGAGCCTGGAGCTTCTGCACAGTGTGGTACTGCTCAGCAATGCAAGCTGCTTTCTTTCGCAGGTCTAGTTTCACCAGCATCATGTTGTTCTGCAGTTCTGCCAGTGTTTGGTCCTGAGAAAGGGAAGGCAGTGGATTTTTAGAGATTGACAAGTTACTATGAACTGAAGAGGATAAACTGCCTTTGCCAAAATCCACTAACCAGTGTGCTAAACATAGCCAGGCATAAAAGCTTCTACTGTCACCAGTTCGATAAACAAAGTAGGAACAGTAAGACTAGGAAAAAGCTGGACCCATCCTGCTACAAACTTGCTGCCATAGAAACTGTGATAAGAGTGAAGTGGGTAAGAAAATGAGAACTCTGAATTATCCTACTTTAAGTGCAGGCTGTCCATTAACTGAACAGGAACAATTTGGGTCTCCTTCAAGGAGTTAAATAGGCAGCTTGATTCAGCCATTGAAAAAATTAGCAATATATAGGTCCCTTAATGTAACACAGCATGTGTCTAGAGAATAAGTTATTTGCAGCTGCAAGACCCTAGGTTATTCTGCTGAAAATGGCCAAGTGCATGCCCTAAATCCCCCTGTGCAACCCACAACAGACACATTACCTGTCTAGCCAGAATGTCATCACATGTGGAGAGGGCTTCTCGAAGTCTCCCTGCACTTGTGCTGTGGCAACACGCCCTCTCCGCAGACTGAAGAGACTCCCCAAGCTTTTGTAACTCTGAACGCAGCAATCTGACATTCTACAGGAGAGACACATTTAATGCAGCGGCTTGCCCTGACATTGCTCTGCAAACAAAGCCCCTCCAGGGCAGTGCAGAAATGCAGCACTGAGGGAGGATCCCCTTTGCATGAGGTGCACTGGGATCACTGATACCAACACCTCCCACACCTCTGTTTTCAACAGACTGATTTCAACTGGAACCATTTGTTTAAAAACCCAGAGACAGCAGCTCCAAATGCTGTTTAAACTGGCAACTTCTGTGCTTTGCAAGTGTTCCTTTCTGTGACACTGAGATGGAGTTACCTTCTGTCCATCTTCCAGCTTCCTGTCCACATCCGCAGTGATGGGTCTGGCAGAGGGAGGTGGCTCCAGTAATTTCTGGTACTTGCGCATCTCTGGGAACAGACAAGAAGTAGTGAGCAACAACAGATTCATCATCTTGCAGCTTTTCTGAAGTCAGGACTTCCCTTGAGGGAAACTTGTCACAAACAGCTGAGAAAAGCTTTCAGTTTGTGCAGATGTGCACAAAGCCTCTCCCTTTCAGTTACACTTTAGAATTTGACCAGGGAGATGATCCTGCCCTGAAGTCCATTTTCATGTGAAAATAAAGTGAAACCCTGTCCATCTGGCACATTATTCCCATCATCTACAACTCAGATGTCTGAATCCATTGTACCCTACTGAAGAGAGTATCTCTAACCCTCTGCAAGGATTGCTTAGGCATAATTCAGAGCCAGTGCAACATCACTGCCTTACCTGCTGTTGCAGAATTTAACTCCATTTGACAATGCTCCAGCTTGGCTTTCGTATCTGCCAGCTCCTGCTGCAGAGTACATGAGGTAGCCACTCGCTTTGATCGACGCAAGCCTTGCCCAGAGTCCTTTTCCTTAGTATTCAGGCTCTCCAACTTTTGGTTTGCCTCCTGCAGAGCAACTTGGAGCTTCTCAATCTTCTCATCACGCTCCTTAGGAAGCAAGTTTGATCAAACAATCAACAAGATTTTCTTAACACAGCTTTTTTTTTAAAACTGTCAATGCCTTTCTTGTGGGAGACATTTTGGGCCCAGCCCTTAATTTCTTGAAGCGAAAACAGTGAACCCAATTCCTGGGATAAAACACTGTTTTTACAGCCTCTAAAGACAAGGGATTTGTTGAGAGTTTGCATCTTCAGAGAGGTCTGCAACAAGTCCCAGAGGCCACTCCAATGCCATAGCATGAAAAATACAGACAGACCCAGACCCATCATCACAACTAAGAGGAGTAAGAGAAATCCACAGAACTTGTGTTAATCTGAAGAGTGCAAAGCAAGCCACCAGGAAAAGGAGGGAGGAGATGATCGTGCTGAACAAAGAAAGGAGTCAGAACAGTTGCACATTAGCTTCCAGATTAAGGGCTGAACATTAGAAAGCCTCATGAACTACACAAAGCAGTAGACAAGAAGCTAAAATTGTGAATCAAGCTGTCAAGCTGAACATACCACAAAAAATACCAGGAAAAGCGAAATCTTCCCTTTTATTTTGCGTAAGTCACCTTCCTGGACTCAGGTACCCTCCCAGTCCACTGACACTTTCCTGATGTCCTTTAGTTGCCCTGAACAAACCTGGATCTCCTCCTGGTAATAGTCGGTCAGTGACTCCTTCAGGTTATTCAGTTTATCCTCATACAGTTCTTCCAGCATCTCCTTCTGAGCATCTACATGTTGGCTACAAAGAGAGCCAACAAGTACACATCAAGGTCTGGCAGTTCTTGGTAGTTTACACCTATCCAAGGGAGGGAGATCAGAACAAGCTGTACCTGCACCACTGCTCCTTCTGTTGCATGTGCTCCAGCATCTCATTGCAGATCTCCTCACGGAGGCGCATTTCTAGCTGCAGTTTCTCCTGCCGCTCTTGCACCAGCAGCTCTCGAGCAGCTTCCACGACACGCAGCAAATCCTGCAAGGACACAATTGTCACTGCCCACACTGCATAGCAGGACTGAGACCTGGGATAAACTAGACGATCCCCTACCTGTGGGCTGGGGCGATCTAGGTTTAAGATTATTTTAGTTGCCATGAAAGGGGTCACTGGTTTTGAGTTCCCCTTCCATGAGATGGCTTAAACAACACTGCACTCCCAAGTGGAGCCATCTCCAGAGCAGCTTCCCCTGCTTCCACCTGCATTTGCTACCTTGACATATTACAACTCAAGTCTCTGTAAGTACATGAGTTCCATCTTGATCTTTCAGCTATTCCAGCTACCCACTTCAAAGTATCTAGGAATTCTGAGTATTTTCCCTCAGTTTAGCCATCTGGTTTGCATCTTTTCTGACCTCTAGATTTCCCCTGCAGAGTAGGGGTTATAGGTCTGCACCCAAGCTCTTACTGTCCCTATTCCACAGATGACAAAGTGTATCCACATTAAGTGTGTGCTTCAGATTTAGACCAACTGTGGAATGTTTTCCTCACAGATTCCCAATTTCCTGGGTCCCATATCATTCTGAGGTTCTCTGTCACTTCTTCGTAGAGGCAAACTCCAGCCCCACCTCCCAAGCCAAAGCTAAGAGTCCTGTTCTCACCTCTCTATCCATAAAGGTTATAAAACAAATCACAACCCACCTCCTTCTCATACATGGAGACATCTGCTTCATCCTCACTGTCTTCTGATTCCACTTCTTCCTTTGCTGCTGCCTCTAGACCCTGACTGGTTCGCCTGTTGTGCTCTTTGATGATGGAGTGTATGGTTGGAAGTGCCAGCTTTGTGGGAGGTGCCTGAACAAGCTGAAGGGGAAAAGACCATCGTTACTAGTCCACAAAGCCCAGAAGTTGGGTAGTCTTTAAACATGGCACTTCTGTCAACCCTCTCAGTTTAGCAGAATCTGGAAATACTGTAAAGATAATAATCCACTGGAAAAACATAGGGAAGACACACAAGCATTCCCCGCCTCGGGATGGAAAGGGGCCCATTCCCACAGAAGCAGGATGCATTGTGTGATCCTGGTGTGTGCCACTTACCTGGCTTGCAATGGCTGAGAACTTGGCTACATACAGAGTTTCATCATATGTAGATGCACACTGGTTAATGTTGACAATCATGCAAGAGCGTCCACGTCCAGTGAAGAAACCCTGGAACACACGGGTTAACTTGCTGTCCCGGAAGGGAACCACAGTCTGCTTCAATCTGTGGGGAGAGGCAAGAGTGAGCCCGTGGGGAAAGCAGGACAGCCTGCCCACGTGCTCCATGTGGAGTTCTGGATACTGACTTGGCCTGCTGGTTCTGGCGCAGGGCAGCGATGCAGCGGCCCAGGGTGTGCAGGGAGGTGTTGATGTTGTTGGCTTCCTTCATTCGGTCCCCGCTTTTCTGGTCCTTGCAGCGCTCTGACCCCGCAAGGTCACACAGGGACAGCCTGAAGGAAACGCAGGCAACATTCACATGACCCACTAGGTTTGTCCTGTTCTCGTCAGGTCTACAGTTCAGACACCCTGCTCACCTCCCCTGCCTCCCCATAAGGGCACAGAAAGCTCCTCTGGGGTGTATGGGCTCCTGCTGGACAGAAAGGCCTACCCCAAGCATAGGGGCTAGAGGAGCTAACACCAACACCAGCTTAATGGTGTCAAGTTCAAAACCCTTTACCAGTCCTCAGGACAGCCACTTCCCAAGCCATTTCCAGATAACTACATCCCAGGAACAGGCAGCAACAGGACTCAGATCAGCCATACTGCACAGACAGGGTTACTCACATTTAGCTTCATTCAAAAAGCAAGAGAACTACCTCAAGGTGAACTTTGCAGTACTCCTCACAAACTCCCCAGTCAGTTCCAAGACTTAAGAGTGGAAAGATTTACTCCTTCCAAATACTTTCAACAAGATCTTCCTATGAGTACTTCCCATATCCCAGATCCACGACGAAAGAGACAAAGTTGAGGCCACAGAGAAAACCTCCAAACACTAGAAAGCATGAAACTTACTCGCTGATTTTTGGAACAACTTCACTGCCACCTCTTTGTAGGTGCAGAATCCGAATGGAGAAGACACTGTGACTGCAAAGAAACATGCAGATATTTTAAAAGGGAAATGCAACCTTTAAAAGCCCCTCTAAATTGTGTGTCTGCCTTAAAAAAAGCCTTCCCCTTCAGACCTGCGACTGGAGTTCTGGTTCATGTGGGTGCTAGCAAAACTCTGGTTTTTCCGACCCAGTTTCAGCAGCTTCCAAGCCTCATCTGCATCCTGGACATTGATCCAGTTCAGATCTGGAAAAGCAGGCACACACTGGGTAAGGCAGTTAGGAGACTGGCAGAAAAGCGTTATCATAGCCCCAACTTCACCATTGCCTTTCCTTAGCATTAACAAACTTAACATTCTCATAATCCAGATATTTGAGACCTCTGAGAGGCCAGAGGGGACAAGACATGGTGCTTCCCAACACATCACTGCTAAGCCACCCACCCAGTCAACAAGTCTCCTTAGCAGGCCGTGTCTTCCAGGTTAATCTACCTTTCACATAGGGGTTGCCAGTCTGGTCCTCACAGAGGCGCAGCGTCTGCCGCTTGCGGCTCTGACCAGCCTGAGGTGGTTCTAGCAAGTCATAGATGAACTCATTGTAAATCTCAAAGAAGGAGACCCAGATGGAAAACTGCATGTCTTCTGCCTTGGTGAGTGAAATGCGATCCAAATCAGCCCAGCGAGGGCCCAGTTCTAGGGAAAAGGGGAATAATTTAAAAAAAAAGAAAAATCAGGATTGCAGCTTTTCACGGGTTCAACCTGAATGGTTTAGCTCCCCAGTGGGATTATCTCTCTTCAGCTAAAGCACTATCCCAGACTCATTCTAAATGCCTCCTCCCATTTGTACTTCCACTAATGCCTGTCCCCACTGGGACAGACTAAGGTTTCCTTTAACAGGATCCCCCTTTCTCTATAGGGACTTGATACACTTGATCTCATCTCCAGAAGAGCAGGCTATTTCAGGCAGGAGCTTTTCCCAGTATAAGTGATTAAGGTCCTTATTACCTTAATCACTCTGAGCTTCTGGATACCTGACTGGCTAATTGTTCCCAGGTTTCAAAGTGCTCAGTGCAGCACAGCACATTAGCACCCTGCTTTCCAACTATGCTCATTGCAAGGCACTCAGGTGCTCAGTAACCATATCCCTGCAGTTTTCATTTCACAAGGCTTGGTTGTTGTGCATTGCTCAGTTCTTGATACGTTGGCAAGACACACATACCAAGTTCTCCAGCCCAAACATCCTTATCTTTCAAAGGGAAAAATCTGTGATATTACAACATCTTTGCTCCCTGACTCACAACATCCAAGTAGCCATCACCCTTTCTTTCCCCATCCTCCAAAAACAAGCAGCAGGTAGTACACAATGGGCCTCCAGACATACCTTCTGTCTGGCTGATGTCAGAATGGTTGGTGAGTTGGCTAGATGAGGAGAGACCAGCAACTCCACTGTCGAAACTACCACTGGTGGTGGCCTGGAGCTGGGATTCAGCACTATGACTCCTCTTCAGTGGCACTAACAGCTCATCCTGGAAGGAAACAAACAACATGAGCATGTGCCTAGTACAATACCATCCTTTCTCTGTGACCATGAAACCTCCTGGAAAGGACATCCTTACCTCCCACAGACCACCCCTCAGCATGGTCTGCTTCTTGGTCTCCTCCTGTCGCACCTGCCTGCTGTCCAGCCAGATCACCTCACTGGAGAGGGAAGGCTTCAGGTCCATGGCCTGGTACAGCCGGTCCCCCACGCTGTTGAAGATGACTGCTAAGGAGCGAGGCAGAATCCCCCCATCTTTGTTGCTGCCTGAAGCAAGAACAGCAGCAGCAAGCTGAAGATTCCCATGTCGAAGCAGACAACTCCTTCAATAGGCTACAGACACATAGCAATTTTCCTTACCCTGAATGGTGTGAGTCTTCCCTGAGTTGGTGATGCCATAGGTGTAGACCAACCAGTTCTGCCCATTCAGTACATCCTTCACCACCTGCTTCATTGTCTCATCGAAGAACAATTTCTGCCCCACTTCTGGTCCAAAGATCTGCAAACAGAGCACATGAAAAATGGCCTCATGTAGATTTTTTTCTACCTGTTCAGTTGCTCATCTACAGCCTTTACTGTGTTTAGAGCCTCATGAACAAAACAAGAGTTTGGCATTTGCTGCCAAAAAAGTTGCCAGGATCAGCTTAAAAAGACAAAAAATAGGGAAACGGCACCAGAAGCAAACTCAGAGAGGAATTGACAACACTGTAGTTTAGGCAGTGCCTTGGAATCGGGGTGTTAGTAGGGCAGCTTTTCAAACTGTAAGGTTGGTTTAAGCTCAGAAAGCTTCCAGATGGATTGTTTGCCCCAGTTACCTACCTGAGTGAAAAAGAACCTGTGTGCTGCTTGTCCCACTCCACGCTCTGTGCTCCGCATGGTGAAGGAATCCTTAGGGGCTTTCAGAAGCAGGGTCTCTGAATTCTCAATGCAGACACAGCCCTGAAGAGCACATAAAACCCCATCATCACAACATTGTCAAGAGGCCATCGCAGGGACAGCAAAGGGTGACAGCACAAAGGCACACAGGCACCCAGCTCAGAGACTGCTTCAGTCAGTGGCTCACCTGGTCTTCCCCTTTTTCCACTTCTGTAGATTTTAGAGGTCGAACTCTCAGATACACCTTTAATTTTCCATTATTGTCTTCAGACACAGCCTGCAAAATTAGGACAGGTTAAATATGGCAGCCAGAGAGGCAGTACACAACCATTTGTCAGAGCACCAGCAGGAACCACAATGTGGAACATGTGTGGCTACCCCAACTAGTGCTCAGTAACTAATTAACATTCTTCTCATCCCAAAAGCCCTAGCAATGCCAGAAGCTTTCCTAGGTATCTCCAGCCACACCAGCATTTCTTTTGTTACTAGTGAAACAGACCAACAACCTGAACACCTGACACCAAACGCCACATTAAAAGGCATTGTGTTAAAGGGCAGTTACTGACTGTGCCCTTGACGGTAGTCTGCTCATAACTGGAACTGCTCAACATTTTGTTACAGCCTCGGATGAAGAGTCTCTGTTAGCCCTGCCTCACAACACCTTTGTGCAGAGAGACAGTGGCAACCACTAAAGGTATTACCCTGTTTGTGACAGAACTCCAGCCTCACCTGCTGGGAGCCCTCTAGATTTGGAGAGATGGCAGAGAACTCGGACAGCAGGTCCTTGCGCACGTCAGCCCCAAACCCTGTTGCCGTGGATTCAAAAACAGGGGAGGCTGCAACATCATCATCAGAGAACATCCCTGGGGAGGCAAGTCCTTGTGCCATGGTGCCTCACAACTCCTGGAGAAAAAAGGGGCACAGAAAGGACAGGGTGATGTTACAGCAGCCTTCTGGGACTCCCAGCCTTGTGCCCCAGGCGTACCCCCCACTGCACACAGCCTGCCACCGCTGGGCTGCCCAGCGGTGCCTCACAAAACCAAGCGTAAGAGCCGCGCAGAGCAGAGTGCTGCAACACGCGGGGCCCGGGGCTCACCTCCCGCACGCCCGGACTGCCGCACCGGGCCCCGCCGCGCGCGCGGAGACCACCACGCGAAGGACCCCGGCCCGCCCACCGCACGGCGCCCACCGCACGGCGCCCACCGCACGGCACCCACCGCACGGCACCCACCGCACGGCACCCACCGGACACCGCAGCCCCGGCTGCCCCGCAGCCCCGCGCCCCGCACAGACTCACGCGCTCCCGCCGCCCCGCGCGGCTCCTTCGGTTGGGGTTTCAAACCTCGCCGCCCGCCCGCTCAGCCAATGGGAGCCCCGCGCCCGCGCGGTGACCAATCAGCGCCCGCTGTGGGCGGGGCTCGGGCGCCCGGCCGCCCCGGAGCCCCGAGGACGGTTGGGGGCGCGCGCCTGCCTGCCTGTCTCCCGGCGGGCTCTGCGCGCGGCCCCGCCCCGCCTCCCTCGGGCTGGGCGGGGAAGATGGCGGCGGGGACGGGCAGTGAGTGCGGGGCCTGTCGGGAGAGGCGGCGGGGAAGCCGGTGGGCGGCGGGAAGGAAGCGGCGGCGGCCCGCGGCAGCGCAGCGGAGGCCGCAAGAGGGCAGGGGAGCGGCCCGAGGAGAACGGAGCGGGGCCGCGGGGAGGGGGCGGGGCCAGCGGGCCCGGGGAGGGGCGGGGCCGCGGGGGGGGGGGGCGGGGCTGCGGGGGGCGGGGCCGCGGGCGGAGCCCCGGGGGGGCCCGGCGGGTCCCGGCGGGTGCGGGCACTGCCGGGCACTGCCGGGCACTGCCTCCCCTCTCCCCGCAGAGCACAAGCTGCTGAGCGCCGGCCCCACCGAGCCCTGGTCCATCCGCGAGAAGCTCTGCTTGGCCTCCTCCGTCATGCGCAGCGGGGACCAGAACTGGTAAGAGAGCAGGGCCGGAGCCGCTGCTCTGCCGGCGGGTGCGTGGGCGCTGGGCCCGGGACAGAGCTCGGGCTGTGCCGGGGTGTTGCTCTCGGCCACCCCATGTGCAACAGCTCAGAAGCGCTGCTGCTTTCCCCCTGCTGTCTGTTCAAAACCAAGTTGGGCTGTTAAGGATGGAAGGGTTAAGACATGAACCGTAAGAATCTCTTTGCTTCTTTCATCACTTCTCTGTGAAGGCAGAAGTGTGCTAATCAGAACAAAGAGTGCTGTTATTCCAGCATAAATTGGAGGAGGTGATTGTGGTGAAGGAGCACATTTGATATCAGACTCCTGTGTGTTGCTTCTGCACCTGTAGCTCTGTTCTGCTGCTTTTTGCCCTCACCAAAGTAAGGGTTTTATGAAAATGTAACGGTGTCATCAGAAGCTAGAAACTTGCTTTTCAAACACCTTTTCAAAGGCGTTTGTCTAGGAGCAGGCAAATATTTTTTAGTCCAAGGGCTGCACTTGAATAATTTCTCAGTGTAGCAATTCTGTCTTGTCAAGTTCTTTGTGTTCATGGGGCTGTTCAGTGATGAAGATGAAGACAGGTCAACATCTTCTTTCTGGATGTTCATTGGGGAAGAAAGTAAGTTGATGGTAACTGACAATTTCCCTCCTGCAGGGTCTCAGTCAGCAGAGCTATCAAGCCTTTTGCAGAGCCAGGACGCCCACCTGACTGGTTTTCCCAGAAGGTAAGACACAGACGTTTAAGTCTTGGGAAAAATGAGTTTTGCAGGGGATATGTAAGACTAAGAGAATGTATTTCTTGTTTTTAAAAAAGATAGCAAAAATAATTTTTAAAAATCAGGGGTTTATAACTCATATTCAATACACTTTCTGAAGATAAATTTGAGCTTACAGTAGAGTTGGAATAAGGTTAGGGAAAAGACAGGGATGATCAAAGACATGAAACAATTTCCTTGTGAGGGATGGCTGAGTAAAGTAGACCCCTTAACATAAAAAAGAAATGAGCAATGGGAATAAAACAGATGTCTGCACAGTCAGAAGTGGCAGAAAGTTGAGGATGAATAAGGATGAATTGTTCAGTGCTTTGTCCAGTACAAGACGTAAAGGTTATTAAGTAAGACTAACAGAAGACAGGTTCAAAGCAAACCAAGAGATTATTCTTCACTGTGCATCTAATTAAGCTGTGGAATCCCTTGCCCCAGGAATTTGTGGATGCCCATGTACTTTGGTGTGTCCTGGTGTCTGGGCAAGCGCGTGGGATTTTTGTTGCATGAGGGACAGAGTGAGAAGAGAATCAAGGGAGGAGAAGTTAGGAGGTTTTGTGTTGCCTACTGTTTCTGTTAAGCTCTGAAACTGACCTTGTTATAAGATTGTTTTCTCCATTGAAATATTTGTAGTTCATCCTCACAGGTGGGTATGTTGTGACTGTGATTTTCCTAATCATACTAGCTTGCTTTGATTTCTAAATTGTTAGTTGGAAGCCTCTGTTCTTTAGCTTTGTTTAGGAGATCAGCCTGGGCAGTGCTAGTTAGTTCCTCACTTTGTGCTAAATTACAGCCATGTGGGAAACTTTGTCAGATATGTTCATAAAGTGTTAGACCTCTGAAGAAGTAGGAGTAAATGCCCTGTAGGCTTTGTTGATAGATGTTTGCTAATGCTGACTCTGGTGTTCTCTGACTCTTTTCTTTCTTCTTAGCACTGTGCATCTCAGTATTCAGAGCTCTTGGAGACTACAGAGACCCCAAAGTGAGTACAAAGTCTGGAGCAAGTGCAGTCTGCTGCAGTTTTGCTTGAACTGTCAGTTGTTAAAGCAAAGGGCTTGGCAGTGTTCCTTCCAGAAGGAGCCTGCAGGAATGAGGAGATCCAGCTGTGGGTGGACAATGGGCTCAGGGTGTTGCAGATGGGGGAGACTGGCAAGCCCAAGGTATTTCTTAGAACAGGCTTCCCATATATCCTTTTTTTCATAAGACCAGAGTATTTCCAGTATTCTGTGGTTCTAACAGTGGTCACTGTGCACTCGTTAGTGTCCCCACATCATGACAGTACATGCAGAGGAACTGGGGCCTCTTTGCCACAGCTCCCTTTTTAAGAGTTGCAGTGCGTTTGGGGACTTCATGCTGCAAAAACAGACATTTATTTGGCTGGAATAAAGCACTGCACAGTTAGTCTTACTGACTTTACACATAAAATCATTCAGAATAGGAGTAGAAAAGACAGCAAGTGTTGAGAAGGGGAAATGTTTTGTATGTGTCTCTATTTTGCCGTGGCTTCTTGCAGTTTTCTTCCCGATGGTGTAATTACAGCTTCCTGGGCTCAAGATACTTCTCACTCCTAAATATAGGCGTTTTGGTTTGGGACTTCACATCAAATTAAATTAAAGACAGAATGTTTAAAAAGAGAATTTGTTTGTGATAGTGCTGAATGATTGATTTTTTTTCTCAGGGTGAGAATTTGTGGTGGGCTTGCATCTTTGATCAACGCCTGAAATCTTTAACACTGGATGTGTTTAAGAATTCCTTTGAGAAGAGATTATTTAAAGATTGTGCTGTCCAATCTCATTTAAGAAAAACTGGAAGAGGAGATCGATTTATTGGTGCATGTTTGTGAATGAAAGGAGAACTGGGATTTTCTGTGCTTTGTGTCTGAACTGTTTTTGTTTTCTCTAAAGGAGAAAACGTGGCGAGAAGGGAGAAGTTGTAGAAACTGTGGAAGATGTTATTGTGCGGAAACTGACGGCAGAACGAGTTGAGGAGTTGAAGAAAATTATTAAAGAAACACAGGAGAAGTACAGGTCTGTGGCAGAGGCCTTAACCTGTGGTGCACCTGAGAGTCCTGCCTTGGCCTAAGTTAGATGGTGCTTGGGATGAAAAAGCTGCTCGGGGCATGTTGTTCTGTGATGAGTGAGTGAGAAGTTTTCTGATTACAGGCAACTCAAGAAGGATGCAGAGCTGATCCAGGCCGGACACATGGATAACAGACTGGAGGAGCTGTGCAATGAGATTATGATGTGGGTTATTTAATTATCTCAATATCATTATTTCTTCTGAGATTGTAGTTGCCTGGTGCTTTGTGTTTGTCAGACCCCTTGCTTCGCATGCTTTGGGTTAAGGGCAGCTGGCAGATGCTTTGAACTCTGAAGGTGGACTTAGTTTAAACTGGGGGCACCAGCTTGTGTGGAACATCTTTTGGAGTTTCTCAGTGAAGAGCTCTATATGGATTTGTGACATCATCCTTGCATCCTCCCTTTTAATAATCAGCTGGAAGTGAAATTTCCTGCCAGGTGTGGTGTTTTCCAACTGGCTTCTGGCTCTGCTTCCCTCCTCAAAGGATTTGAACTGTCTGCAAAGGGGTATCATTGTTGGCTGGAGATAATGGGGTGGGGGTGGTAGGCTGCAGTAGGAGCTAAGGGGAAGTGGGACACTGTGTGACACTAGGTTTTGGTTCTCTATACAGAAAGAAAAAAATGGAGGAGGAGGAGGCAGAAGTCAAAAGGAAGGCTACAGATGCTGCTTACCAGGGTAAGCTGGAAATGAGCTTCCTTACTCCTCCACAGAGACAGATGTGTGTGTTCATAGGAACATTTGGGAAACATTTAAGTCTTGTTAATACCTGTTCAGGAGGAATTCTGTGACCCTAGGATTTGGAAAGAAATACTATATTCTCTTTCCAGCACTGTATTTGTAACGGAACAATGCAGAGACTTCTGAGAAGGGAAAAAAAATTGATAGAAAAGGTCTTTCTAAGAGGAAGTAGGATTGGCAAGGAACATCAGCCTTTTCAGCCCTTTATTTTTCCCTATAGTTTTACTATTGTCTGAAGATAAAACAAAGAGAGATTCAGATTGGGTGTTAATGTATAATTCATAAGGCAGTTAGTGAACTAAGCTGCCAGTGGTGAGAAGTACTAAGTACCCAGCTGCTGTGGAGATCTGAAACTGAAGTGCAGTACCCAGTGCTAGTATTGTTTGTGAAATGAGCCTGGTGTGGTGCAATAAATTTCTACAATATAAATTGTTTTCGTAGGCTTCTTTAGGATCAAGTCAGAGGTTGTTCCAAGATGGAGTCATGGGATCTCACTATACTTTGTGTTCTCTTCCAGCTCGTCAGGCCATCAAGAATCCACCACGACGATTGACGGGTGTGATGGTTCGTTCCCCTGCAGGCTCAACCTCCCCAGGGGGAGACTATTCCCTGGGAGATCTGTCTCAGCCTGCTGTGGATGAGGCCAGTCCAGGGGTAAGGGTGCTTCCCATGGTAAGAAAGAAAGACCAGCTTGAGCCATGGGGCTCTGCATCTGTCATGGATCAGGGGCCTGGGGAGAAGCCCTTGCCTCGTTTTGCAGACTTTGGGCTGTGGTGGTGCTGTAGTGTGGTTGGTGTACAGTGCTGCTCGAGATACGTGTCCTCTTCATGTCTGTGGTGATCAGGTGCCTGGATCAAAGGCTGTGTAGGGGCACCAGGGGGTTGGCCAGACAGTCTTGTGTGTGCCTGGGAAGTGACACTACAGGGCAGGGAAAGGGTGAGAGCACATGCCTGGAGTCAGTGTAGCGAGTGAATGGAGGAGGTGTCTGTGGTGTGCTGGATCAATGTGCAGGTGGGGCTAGTCCGTGTGGTGGAGTGTGGCTTTGAACAGTGTGGTTTTTCTCTTTCTCAGGTCACTCCAGGGACATTGCCCAGCACCCCAGTTGCCTCCTTCATTGGAATCCCTGACACCCCTCCAGGCTCTGCTCCCCTGGATACCCCCATGACCCCAGTCACTGATGATTCACCCCAGAAAAAGATGCTAGGACAAAAAGCAACTCCGCCTCCTTCCCCTCTGCTGTCAGAGCTGTTGAAGAAGGGCAGTCTCCTGCCCACAAGCCCCAGGCTGGTATGGAGCTCTCTGCTCATATATGCAAGCACACAAATAATTTGCTCCAGACTCTCCCACTGAAAAAGGGAGAGCTGCAAAGGCTTTTTAAAAACTTACAGCTTTTGCTGAGAGTCCCAACAGAAGTGATATCTGAGAGATATACTTACCCCTGTGAGCCACAGAGGTGGGACCATTTCCTGACAGTGCTGTGGGTGCAAGGCTGCAGGAATCATTCTTCATATAGGACTGGCTCTCTCCCCTCAGTCATAAGGCATTGGTGTTGGAGGCTTTGCTAGAGGACTTCCTGGGGGAGGGGGTGTGTTAGTCAGCATAGTCCTGATCAGTCTCTATGGAGGTGTTTTGGTGATTTCTTCTTTGGGCTCACAATCCTTCTTTACATCTTGGCAGGAGGTTGAGTTTCAATACCTTTATTGGGTCTTAGCATGGAAATAGGGAATCTTCTGATGGGGTTTATGACCAATATTGAAGTGCTTCAGTCTTCTCGTGGTTGTAGGCAGTTATTGAAGTCACTGTGATGGCAATCCAGTTTGACCCTTCTGATGGTAGTGACTCTGGGAGTCTTAAGAGGGTGACTGTTCAGAGCCCAGTCTGAAAAGAGCAGCCATCAGCCTGTCCATGGCACAGATTCCCTGTGTTAGTGCTCGTGTGATGAAAAAGGTGTATTGCTGTCAAATCCCTTTTTTTAATAGTCAGATTTGGTCTCTTTTTTTGTTAGCTTGGGTAAAATGTTCCATGGGTTCCATGTTTGCAGGGTGCAGTGTAACATAGGGTAGAGCAAGAAAATACTATGACTGTGGAAGACTGGGTTTTCTTTGTGTCAAATGGATTGTTTTACCTCTGCTTCAAGGCCTGTCCCAGGTTTACTATGTGGCCTTGATAGAGTTATTTTCCATCTTGGTACTTCCATTTTCCTCAACCTAAAATATGGGATAGTTCCATGTCGTCTCAGGGGGTAGAGATACTGGTATCTGTAAAGGATTGTGAGGTCCTTGAGCAAAGGAACTGAGGTAGAGCAAGTGATGTATTGGCCTGACTTTAAAGGAAGGTGGCACTGCAGCTGTATTGTAGCTGAAGAACAACCACTAGTTTCAGACTGTCATGTTGTGCACTGGCATAAAGGGCCTCGGGCACGTATTAGACTGGACAAGAAGTGGAAAAGAAATCCTGAGACAGCAAATGATGGACATACGTGTGGAGGTGCCTGTCTGTCAGAAAATCACTGATGTGCTGATATCTCCAGGAATTTCAGTTGTGTCCTCCTTTGGCAGGTCAGTGAAAACGAAATGGCAGTGGCTTCTGGTCACATAAACAGCTCAGGAGTCCTGCTGGAGGTAGGAAGCGTCCTCCCAGTGCTGCACAGTGGGGAAATGCAGTCGGCACCTGGTGCTGTCCCTGCATCTCCTGCTGCTTCAGGTAACTCGGGGCTCTCCCTGTACAGTTCTCCCTTCAGATGTACCTTCAGTGTGTTCTATGAATTCTCTTTGGAGAGAGATGAAGGACATCTAGCTTGGCTGGTTTTGGGGCTTCTTTATGAGTTGTATTCTTACTTCTGTACCCTTGTCCCTCTCACCCCTACTTTTTCTTAAGATGACTTTAATCCTTCCAGGAAAAAAGAGTGCCTTAATCTAAAATAACCAAAACAATTAGACTTGATTTGATCCTGATCCCTGCAGTCTAGTTTTCTGGGTTTGACTCTGCCTAATACCAGGCATTTCAGTGTAGAAAGAAAGGGTTAATAGACAGGAAGTTGGGGAAAAATTGGTCTAGTATCTGATCCCTGATGTGTCAAACTTGCAGCTCCCTGTGAATATGGGTAACTCGTGTCTTACATCTGCTTTAGCTTAGAGGTCTGTTGATTAGACCACAGTGGAGCTTGACCTCCAGAGTAAGTTCCCCAGAGGGGTGAGAGGGGCAATGCATGAGTCTGCATGGGGCCTTGTCAGAACAACTTGCCTATGGTGAAGTTTCTTTTCAGCTTCTGGTTTGGAGTCACAGTTGAGTCACATTGCAACCAAGAGTTTATGCCATTCATTCATACACAATTCTGTACAAGTCATCTCACTTCCCTTATCCCCATCTCTTCTTTAAGACCTGTAAATTTGGTCCAGATGATTCAGTAAATTCAGACTAGAAAATACAGCTAAAAATGAGTGGCAACCTGTGATAGAAGAGGAATTCTCCAGGAAGGACCTGTAAAGAGACCCCCTCTGCTCCTTCCCAGCTCCTGTGATAACTGTTTGTCTTGGCTTACCATGTGTGGCTCGGTGCTGTTTTCCGGGTTTCCCATCGTTGTGTTGGGATGGGCTTTTGGAAGGGCTTCTCCCTGCATGTGTAGCTTAGCCTGTCCAGCCCTTACATTGAGCACAGTGTCCCGTGGGCTGCATCATTCTGTCTCAGACTCCACACACAAAGGAGTTGTGCAGTTTTGGTGCAGGTTCTCCCGTGTATCTTTTGGGGACCATTTATAGGTACCTCTCATTGTCTTTTCCCAGAAGAAGCCACCAGACAATGAAGAGCCCAGCGGTGGCTTTGTGGACTTGGGTGGTGGCTGCTTCTTGCTCATGTGCTTTTCCCTTCTACTCTCTGTTAGGTGCTCCTACGCTTTCCCGGCTTTTAGAAGCTGGTCCTGCACAGTTCACCTCACCTCTTGCTTCCTTCTCCGCTGTTGCCAGCGAACCTCCAGCTAAGCTCCTGCCACCCCCCGTAGAGCCTGTGTCGCAGGCAACCATTGTCATGATGCCCACGCTGTCAGCACCGTCGGTTGTGCCACCAGCTGCAGCTCCAGACAGCGTAGCCACAGGTGCGTTCCTGACCTACGCACTCATAGGTCATGCACTGCTGGAAAATGGACATTCCCTTGGGATCAGCTCCCAGCAAGCTCTCAGCTGGCCTTTCCTCACCTTTGAGTCACCATGCCCGATGAAAGGATGGTCATGGCTGGGTTCTGCAGTGAACAGATGGTTTTAAACAGGACTTGCTGGGTGGGAGTGGGGGTCCTACTGGTATGTTGCTGGATTGTGGTTCAAGGGCTGGAATCTTGCTGTGTCTCTACTGTGGGGAAAGCAAAGCTGGGTATATATTTTATTTTTCTAAGCCATGCTGTTGTGGGTGGACCTGGGGTACTTGCAGTTGGTGTTTGGTCTTATTTTCTGCAGTATTTGTTTATGTGGCCTTGACTTCTCCAGAGTAGTCTCTGATTGTCACTCTCATCCTTGCGCAGTGAGCCAGCCAGAAACCTGTGTTTCCATGGAGGCAATATCTGATTCCCATACTGTGACAGTGTCCATGGACAGCAGTGAAATCTCCATGATCATTGATTCCATCAAGAAAGAGTGCCTAGGTTCTGCGGCTGGCAGCGCTGCAGGATCTTCCAAAGATCACTGCATTGATGGGAAAGAAGACCTGGATTTGGCTGAGAAAATGGATATTGCAGTGTCCTATACAGGAGAAGAGCTGGACTTCGATACAGTTGGAAATATTATAGCCATCATTGAGGACAAGGTAAACGGGCAGGGCAGAGTGCCAGTGCCTTTTGCTCCATATCCCGTTACGTTAATCTCAAGTGATTACAGTTCACCAATTTAGTGAGTTTAAATGAGCAAGAAATAACTGTTCCAACATACACATTCTCACCACTGTTGTCCCGGTCAATGGGACATGACCCTGTGACACCCCTGCTGCCATTCTGCCACGTTCAGCCTGGTGCTGCTCTTCAGAGTGCAGAAAGATCTCTTTCTTCCCCATGTTGGGTAGGGTTGGGTCACATCCCTGGCAGACACAGGAGCTTGCAGCCTGCTTTCCTGGAGTGCTGTATTTCTGAAACAAGCTCCTCAGGTGACTCTGCAGGGAGGGATACGAGTCTGGCTGCAAAAGGCAGCTTTGTTAACCCAGTACACCAGGTTTTGTGCAATTTTTCATTACCAAATAACATTAACTTATTTTTAAATTCCTCTTTCTGACCTTGGCCTGTACTGCTGTATGTTTTGGCAATAAAGGGAGATGACCACCCTGAAGTCCTGGATGCTGCAGTTGTTGAGGCTGCTCTGTCTTCTTTCTGCGAAGACACCGATGACCCTCAGACACTTCCTGGCCCATGGGAACACTCAATTCGTCAGGAGCATGAGAAGCAGGCCCAGATAGCCCAAGTGTCTGTGACTGTGAAGCAGGAGAGACTGGAGTGTGAGGAGCCAGAGGCAAAGGGAATTCGAGACCTAATGGGCATTGGCGAGCTGGGATCAGAAATAAAGACTGAACCTGCAGAGCAGGAGCAGAATCAGCTGGTCCCTGAGGAGACCATCCCAGCAACTCCAAGAGTGACAGAAACACCAGAGCTTAGAAGTCAAGAGATAGAAGAGGATCAAAGAGCAGCTGTAGCAGCAGGAGAGCCTTCTGAAATTGAGATAGAATTGGTCAAGGGAGAAGACGCAGTGCACAATGCAGTGAAGACAGAGGTATGTGAGCAGAGAGGCTGTCTGGAACTGGTGTGGGGAAAGAGAGGAGCAGTTGCGGCAGGTAGGAGAGAAGTTTAGAGGAAGGATGACTGCTGGGTTGAAGGTGACCCTTCACTGAATGTGACTGACTGTTTTCTTGGGAGTCATGCTGCTGATCTGTTCGATCTGCAGAGAAATTCTCTGCTTTAGGCAGTACCTTTATGTATCTCCCCCCGCCCACGTGCAGAACTGCTGTTGGGAAGGTACTCAGTGAACTTCATTGCCTTGAGTTAGGTTAGGGTGAGTGAGATGTGCCCACACCTTCACTGAAGTAAGCTGACACAAACATCTAGATTTGTGCATTTCTCTTCCCTCCAGACCCCACCTGATGATGATTCATCCCCTCCACAAGTCCCAAATGTGAGTGAAGACTCCTCACAGGCTGATGTTCAGCACAAATTTGAGCTGTCAGGTAACTTAATTCAGCTAGGAAATCTTTTACATGCAACATTATTAGCTGGATAGATGTCAGTGATCTGGTTCAGGTTTTTTGGGGAGGAGGGAGAAAAGATACGTAGGAACAGTGGTAATCACTGCAGGACAGTAGGCATTTGTGCAGGAGCTTTTGTAGGAAAGACTGCTTTGGGGAATCAACCTTTCTGCTTTTCTTCCTTTCACAGAGTCAATGAAGGAGGAGGCCCAAGCCCTGTTTAGGAGTCAGATGAAGGTAATTCTGGATTGGTTGTAGTCATCTTGGGTTCATTACTAACATCTCACTGCTGCTGCTTCCTTGCTCTCACCTGCTGAAAAGCAAAGCTTGTGGACAGCTTTCTGCACTGAGAAGAGAATTGAGCAGTTGGAGCTCAGGAGATTGCTTCAGGCACTGTGAGGCTGTGTGTACGTGTGTTTCTGTGTCCCTGGGGAGAGACAGGGCAGGATAGAGTGACAAGGATTTTGCGGAAGTGCCTGTACAGTTGTCAGCAGCTGTAGCAAGAAATCACTTTGCTTGCTGAACCATGGTTGCTTTGGAGGCTCTGAGCTACTGCTGTTTCTGGCTGTGCAGACTCACAAACTCTCTGTTTCAGGATGGACAGGGTGAAGAGGATGATGAGGACGGAGCCAGTGAGGCTGCCAGTTTGGAGGAACCCAAAGAAGAAGATCAGGGAGAGGGATATCTATCAGAGATGGATAATGAGCCCCCTGTGAGTGAGAGTGATGATGGCTTCAGTGTCCATAATGCACCTTTGCAGTCTCACACACTAGCTGACTCCATCCCCAGCAGCCCGGCCTCCTCGCAGTTGTGAGTATCAGTGGAGCTCATGGGAACAAGGTGCAGATAAATCCCAGGCTGTTTTGTGGAGCGAGCATAGGATTCTCATGTCTGTTTTGCTGACTCAGTGGGTCCAAGGGCGGAATTTGTTGATGATTTGTTTGATTCTCCTTGCTCACAAGTGCAAGTGTGCAGACAGCACCATAGTTACAGGCCCCAGTTTTTTCTCGGTCTGCATATGGATTCGTGTAGGTGTGTTGAGGCAGAATAAACCATAAGGTTTCTGCTCCAAGGCAGGATGCAGACTCCTGAAGAAAGTACTGTTCTTTTCTTCCCAGCTCAGTGTGCAGTGAGGATCAGGAAGCAATACAGGCCCAGAAGATCTGGAAGAAAGCCATCATGCTAGTTTGGAGAGCAGCAGCTAATCACAGGTGAGTTTGATGTCTTGAGAGCTGTCAGAAACAAGTGACTAACCCTAGATGAGTCTTTGCTCTCCCGTCTCAGAGGTTCATCTGCCTTAGTACCAGAAGGTGATGAATCATATTGTTACTGGTAGCAGACAAATAAACATGAGAGCCTGAACCAAATGTTTTCTAGCAAGGAGGAGGCTCTGAGTGGTCTCCTTCTCTCTGCAGGTATGCCAACGTCTTCCTGCAGCCTGTAACCGACGATATTGCACCAGGCTACCACAGCATTGTGCAGAGGTGAGTCTAAGCAGTTTTCTGTCATTAGAACTCGATATTTGCATGTTTTTATAGGGATTTCTGGCAGGAATGATGTAGTTTTAGGTTGCCATGCAAGGTTTGGAAAATTTTTTATGGCATGATTCAATCAGAAACGGGTTTCCCTAAGAAAGGGGTTGTCTTCAGTGATGTCTTTACACAGCCCTGTCTTTGAATGAAGTACACTGACTTACAGAGAACATTTTATATCAGTAAGGTGGTATGTGACTGCTCTCCTTCTCCCAGTTTCTATCCAAGGGTAGGATTTAATCTTTGAAATTATAAAGACCTATATTCAGTATTTTTTACTGTTCCAGATAGTGGACTTTTCTAGAATTGTCAGAATCCCCTGCTAGCCGCCAAAATCTCTCCTAAACAGTTCAGTTGCTGTAACTGTAATTCCTTAGTGTCTCCTTCAGTCATGGCTGGAGAAGGCAAATGCCTCTCCTGAGGCTTCTGTCATGCTGTTGTTACCATTCATGGTGACTGGTGGACAGTTTGTGTCTTCTGACCTGAGGCCTTGGTACTCAGGAACACAGCCTGTGTGGGGGAGAACCTGTTTAACTAAATGACGTGTAGTAGACATGGAGTTGTCCACAAAAGTGAGGAAAAAAGGGTTAAATACTTTTGTTACTGTTTTGACTGCCTTTCTTTCATAGGCCAATGGATTTGTCTACCATCAAAAAGAACATTGAGAATGGGTTGATACGAACCACAGCTGAGTTCCAGCGTGATATCATGCTGATGTTTCAAAATGCAGTTATGTACAACAGCTCTGACCATGATGTGTACCACATGGCTGTGGAGATGCAACGAGATGTCCTGGAGCAGATCCAGGTAAAGTACTGAGCTGAGGCCAGTGCAGGACAGAGCATCTGCCTTGGTCCATAGGCATGGGAGAGACTTCTGGATGTAAGATCACAGTTTCACTCACAGTGTCTTTGAATGAAGTAGTCCCTTCTTCCCCTGCATCTCTCAGGTGTTTGTGGTGAAGCAGATCATGGGTAATATGAAACTAACACAGCAAAATGTTTTTTGGGTTCAGCCCAGACCAATTTAAAATCTACCTTCCTTCAGGGAAATGCTTAGGCCAGCAAGAACCAGGGTGTGGTTCAGGAACAGAAACAGGCAACAGAATGGTGAATGACAGGGGACACAATTGCTCCTTTTGGTGGCTGTGCTGGTTTGTGCTGGTTTAAAGTGTATGTGAAGCTGTGTCCTATGATTATATGCCACTTAAAATTTCCTGTGAAGCAGAATGTCAGCCAACAGGGCTAACAGAGTTTGGACTGGGGTTTTACAGTTCCTCAGGACTTGTGGGTTCTGAGGTAATGGAGGAACTTATTCTGAGCAGCAGATAGGGAACTGAAACTACCTCTGACCCAGTCATTCCCAGCCTGTGGTTTGTGATTGTTAACTGACACGTACTAACTGAGTTTGTTTTGCCTGAGAATCTGAAGAGTGTGGTTTTCTTGCAGCAATTTCTGGCCACACAGCTGATCATGCAAACATCAGAGTCAGGAATCAGTGCAAAGAGCCTGCGTGGGCGAGACTCCACTCGCAAGCAAGATGCTTCAGAGAAGGTGAGAATGCTGCACCCTGTGGAAGGGCACTTGGTACTTTTTGGAGGATCCTAACATCCTGCATGAAGCTCCCATATCAGAGATAGGCAGAATGTTTTTTGAGATTGCAGTGGCTCCAGCACCTTCATGTGAGCAAATTTTTCTTTAAATGTGTCCATTCCTTAGATTTTACCTCTGGAGTTGTACATCATCCCAGAGGCAGGTCTTATGAATTATTTCTGTAATCCAAATACGTCACTTCCCTGTTTTTAAAAAGAAGTGATGAAAGCTGTGGGGAAATGAAGAGAGTGTTGGAAGAGGTGTGATACTACAGGAAGGTGAAGGTGTAGAGAATTGCAAGACCATCCTCTGCCATGTTCTTCACTTCCTACTCAGATTTTTAGAACCAGGAAATCACTGTAGTCTGGTTTGCTGTGTAAAACACACCAGAGAACCTTGGACTTCCACACTGATCTAAACTAATAGCAGTGTAGATTATTTTTTTTCCCTTCTGTAAAGACATACCCAGACTTGATTAAGTGACCTCAGGTGCTCTCAGATGGTGCACACAACAATGTGACAGCAAGGACTGCCTGCTTGGCTCTACTGGCAACTGCAGTACAGAGGTGTTTGGTAGGCCAGGCCTTGCCATGGCTGAAGAGGGAATATCCCTTTCCTAGCATTCTGACTCTCGCAGTATCCCTCTTTTGCCTGTTTTTATGTTCCTGCTGCATATGACTGATGCCATGCGGGAAGGGGAGTGGGGCACATGTTTCTCTCTGCTCATGTGTGGTGCTTCTATGTGGTGTGTGCATTTCCGTATCTGATAAGTCCTTCTGTTTGGCCTTTTAACAGGACAGTGTCCCAATGGGCTCTCCTGCCTTCCTTCTCTCTCTCTTTGTAAGTATTGAAAGGCTCCAGCAGGTCCTGCTGGCACTGTGCTCTGCTCCTTGTCTGGGTGATCCCTGCACTGTCACAGCATCCTTAGCACTGCAGTGGTGTGTGTTTAACTTAGGGGCTCTACAATCATCATCATTACAGAGGAAACATCTCAGTCTGTTATTCTCAGCGTGGGTGACTGGGAGGGGCTTCAGTCTTCTCTTCTGGTTCCAAGTGTTCTCATTTTGTCATCTGCCTTTGCTTTTTTCCACAACTTCTCTCCTGCTTTCTTTCCATTTAAGTGGGAAGACAGACCAAGCAGTGCAGTACTGTAGTTCTTACATCTCTCATGCTTATGGAGCTGCCCCTTCCACATGCTTGAGTCAGTACAAAGGGTCTTGGGAAGGTGAGGAGTCAGCTGTGTACTCCTTTATCATTCGTGGTCCAGAAAACAGATACTTTGCAGAAATACCTCCTTCTGTGCCTGTGGTGATCTGGAAGAGTTTGAAAAAATACTCCCTCTGGGAATCCCCAAATGTCTGAGTTGCGGGGAGGAGAGAGGGAGGAAGATGGAGAGCTGTTTTTTTCTCTCACATATATCTAAAGACAGAGGAGTACTCCAGGAGAGGCAGCATGTCAGCCAGAGGGAGAGGGCAGCGGATCAAAGGAAGCTCTCAGCTCGCCTTCTGCTCATGGAAAGGAGCTGTGCGGAGAAACTAGGGAGCTAGTGCCAGGGTCACTCAACTGGAGGAGCACTTCCCGTAGGGATCAGCAGCTGATAAGGTAGGTTAGTCAGCAGTTTCCTCTTCCCAACTTAAGAGCCAAGCTAGAATCTGCCACTTAGGAGAAAGCCTGCCCTGTACAGGCACCAAGAGCATCTGTCTGGGCGAGAGCCGTGTTGCCTCTCTGCCCTGGCTGCCAGTGACACAGATCCTGCAAATCCCAGTCCCTGTGCTGTGTCCAGAGAGGATTCTAGGTAGGTCTGCAGGCAGGCCTCCCCCGGCCTTCTTAGGACAGCTGCCCTTTCTCCCGTTTGGAAAGTGTCAAAAGTTGTTACCAGATTCCTGGCCTCCCCGAGTGCTGGAGGAGGTGCTTTGTGCTCAGGGTTGCGTAACATTTTCTGTTTGCCTTGTGCCTAGGACGGAGGCACCAGAGGGCGTCGCTGTGCCATCGAGGCGGACATGAAGATGAAGAAATGATGCTGCGGGCAGACAAAATCCCAGCGCCTGGCATCCAGAGTTGGAGTACAAAGAAGACGCTGGTAACAGCTGATGGAGGAGGAAGAAAAGCTCCGGGTCCATTTCTGGGACCTGGTCCACCTTCGCTTGCCCCTCTGGAAAACAGTGTCTCGTCGAAATGTGTAACCCAAAGAAACTTCCCCAGAGGGGAAGACTAGCCCCCCTGCCTGTTTTAGGGCAGTCGTCTTGGGCTTCATCAGTGTTCTGGTGTTAGCTAGCAACTGGTGGCTCGTATGTACTGTAATGTGAAGTGTACAGATTTTTACTGGTGATGTGTAAATGTGTATGTATATTAAAGTCTGGGAACAAATCCAGCGTACGATGTGCAGTGTGCTGAGCATCGAGCTCCCTGTGGGGAGGAGCCCTGTTTGTGTGCAACATCCATACCTGTCTTGAGTATCTGCAAATATGACTCTCTTCCAGTGCAGCACACAGGCTTTGACATGAGAGACAATCTGTTAATCATGGGAGTGTTGCATGGTGCTTGGATGGAGGGGAAGATTCCCTGCTTGTGTGTGTGAGGGCATGGCACTGTGGTGATGGAATAGATCTAACCAGGAGAAGTTAAAGGCTATTGGAGCTTTCTTTAAGAGACTGATGTACTGAAATGTACCTTACGGTCTTCCCCCAGAGATTTGTAAAGGCTGCACTAGTCAAGAGTGAAACCTGTGATTCCAGCAGCTCTATACATGCTGGTACCTGGTTTCACACTGGAGCCTGTGAACTGTTTCTCTCCACTGGAAATTACAGTTCTTTCCCTCAGCAACATGGGTGCTTAGGAGGTTTAAGTTCTTGACAGTTTTCAAGTCACCTTCTTATTTTCTGCTCGTATCACCTGTGAGACAAAACTTGCCTATTTTCAACCCCTGTGACCTTCCACAGGGGGAAGAAAAACAACCAAAACATGATCTTTCCTGATCCTGCAGCAGCTGGGAGTGGTCTGCATTTGTACTGGGTGCAGCTTGCTGACGTACGAGCTGCAGAAAACTGAGTCATTGTGATTTAAGACCAGAGGAATTGTTATTTTGACAAGTTTTGTTTTAAAATGGGTTGTGCTTGCTGTGTTGAGTCCCATGTTTGGCTCAGGTAAGTTGCCACCAAGAGTCACCTTAAATTTGATGCTAGAAATGTAGAATCCTTTGGTTTCTTACTGGTTAATTTTCCTTCACTACTGAAATTAGGAACAAATTTCTGATCTGAATTGTTTTGGCCTTGGTTTCCAGAGATTACAGGTGGTTAAGTTACAGGTTTCTTTCGGTTTCTGATATTGTGTGGAATAATTTAAGTTGGAAGGCACCTCTGAGCATTTATCTAGTCCAACCTGCTGCTCAGAGCAGGGCCAGCTTTAGAGGTAGATCAGGTTGCTTGGAGCTTTGTCTAGTCAAGTTTTGAAAATGTCTTAGGATGGAGATTCCCTAACTCCTCCGGACAATTTACTTTAGTGCTTTCCCACCCTCATGGAGTAAACGTGCCTTATGTCCCATCTGATTTTCCTTTGGTGCAGCTTGTCAACATTGCCTCCTCTCTTTTCACTGTTGGCCACTGAGAAGAGTCTGGTTCTGTCTCCTCTGTCACACTTCTGCTCTGTCTTTGTCCGTGTTGAAAATTCAAAGTTGCAGCACATGGGAGGATGTTTATCATGCCCACTAGTAACTTGCTTTCATTATGGAAAGCACTGCTGCTCCTTCCTACCCTTGGTTTCTTCTCTTTGACCAGGTATTTTTCCCTCAAAAAGCCTTTTCTCTGGTCCCGTGACATTTTAATAGCTTTTAATTATCGTTAACATTTTTAAAATCTGATTTTCCTTCAGAGAACCTCATTCTTTCCCATTTCATCATCCCGTGCTCTAACTACTAATTCTGTCCTTCCTAATACTTTGTTCTAATCCTTCTAGTGCAGACCTCAGGATTATTGTGCAGCATCTCCCAACATGCACCCTTTCACAGACAGATACAACAATCACATCTTTCTGTTCTTGCGCTGTAGCTAATTTAAATGACAGGTTACACAGCATAGGCTTGGTCATGTTAAATAATATTTAAGCTTCTTTAGGACTTGGGAGTGAATACCCAACTGGTTCTGAGGTTTACTCCCTCCTTCAAACTGTTCTAAAACCTCCCCTGTTGACATTTTAATTAGAAACAATCTCTCAGACCCATCCCAAGAGAGTCTGGTGTGATCTCCTCTGTGGCAACTGCTGATAATGATGATTAATTTGGTTTTTCCAACTGGCCCTGTTTTCCTCAGAGATGTTTGGCACTGATCATGCCTCACCGCCCCTGTTCATCTGGCAGCTCCCTGCTTCTGATCTTTGTGATGAGGTTTGTTTTCTTACTTCTTTTATGTCTTTTAGCAAATTGTTCTTCCAATTTTTTCTCTTTTTTTTCCCCCCCCCCCCCCCACTTTTTTGTGGATTCTACATTTCATTTACTAGAGTTCAGGCTTTTATCAGTTTCCTTGTTTTGACATGCAGGTTCCTTTTAAAGACCATCTCTTTTATTCCTAGCAGCTTTTCCTCACGTCAGCGGGGGTTGTGCAGTGTCTGATCTCTGCAGAGCGAACTTACAGCTTTTCCATTTGATAATGATTCCTTGCTGGTGATTATGTAGCCAACGTAATGAAGAGTTATCAGGCAGTTCTTAATTAAAAATTGAAGTCTGATCTTTTTGTCCCTTATTTTTTGCACAGAATTGGAATGGCACTGAGCTGTCTGTAATGATTTCATTCATCGTGCTTCTCTTGCACTAATTCTGCTGTTCCACTTTCTGGCATCTTGAGTCTTCCAACATTTAGTCAAACCCAACATAAGGCTGAAGACCTTTTTAATCCATGCTTATGCCCAAATTCTCTGAGCTTCTTGATTTTTAAAATGCTTGTCCCTCTCCACTGGGGTGCAGAAAGATGATCACAAGTGATTTGGTTACCGTAGACGAAGGCTTTTCTGTTCACCTGAGCCGTGGTGGCTGGTCCTGGCTGTGTAGCCAGCTGTGCTGATGGTGCAGGGAAGTGCTTGAGTTGTGAGGTTACTCTGAAACCACAGTTTGTCCAACCCTTTAGCTGAGAGCAGGTAATGTTATGTCTTACCTTCATCACATTTTATCTGCTTCCACTGAAGTTAACTTTGAGAGAGGTTTCAGAAGGACAGCCTTTCAGATCCTGGCTCTGCTTGCAAGGTCATAAAATAAACAAGTGTCTCATCCCAAACCCAGAGGATTCCTTATTTCTCCCTGTATGCACCATAAGCTTTATTTGTAGCTGTGGTAGCAGTTCTGAGAATGCAAAAGGAAGTCAATGAGAAATGTGTGTGTTCAAATTTCTGGAAAAATTAGGCTGTACATAATTAACTGGAAACTCTAAGGACACTGGTAATTAATGCATAGAATTCTCCATAGGTTACAGCATCGAGGCAGCTGAGTTTGGTAGCAAGATAAAGATATTTCTAACAGCCATTTACTGTGGTTACTGTCACTCTGCCAGCAGTTCTCCAGATTAGGGAAATCATAGTGGACTTGTGCAGTAGAAGACACTTAGGCATGGACTAATGATCAGAAATGAAATTAATGGCTTCTTTCTTCTTAAGAGAATGCTAACTTTTATTTTCTGAAACATGTAGAACTGTCTCCTGTCAGTGACTGTGTGTGGTTATCATCATTCTGGCTCAGGTACACAAGGTATCACCATCCAGCTTAATCACATCTGTCACTTTCAAAACAAAGTTTCTGTGGTGTTTATACTAAGTTATTTCCAGTATAAAATGTTAACACGGGGCAGCAAAGGGAATCTTGGTGAGTTGTGCTCAGTCACTGGTGCTTCACAACCACCAGCAG
Organism: Apus apus; assembly: GCF_020740795.1. NCBI lineage: Eukaryota > Metazoa > Chordata > Aves > Apodiformes > Apodidae > Apus > Apus apus. The sequence continues at coordinate 9,165,702 of NC_067294.1, read as the reverse complement.
CTCAAGAGGCCTGGCATGACCTGGTTTGAGTTTGCTGCTGGCTGCCTTTGGCACCTTAACCATCACATCCGACAGAGCCACAGGCTCCCAACCAGCTCAGCATCCCCTGAGCAGTCACACCCCGACCCCTGGGCAGCACAGCAAAAGCACCAGAAAACCTGACATTCAGTTGCTCTGAAATAGCAGTTTGTGTTGCAGGGCTCCTGCCCTGCCACGTGCTGGCAAGTTTGGGCTCAGGTGTAGGCTGGACTCACAGAGTCCTTCCCATGCTACACCCCTCTGAGTGTGTCAGGAAATGAGCTGGGCTTTGCAGTTCTGCATCAGGGTACAAAGAAATGGTTGTCTCTGTTTGTTTACAGATGGGCCATTCCTGGATGTGCTGGGAGTCTGAGACGGAGTCTCCCAGTGAGTCAGAGAAGAGCAGTGACTTCCAGTCGCTTCTCAGCTGGGATTCAAGCTTGGATCTGGACATGGGGAGCTGGAGGAATACTGAAGAGGTGTCCATGGGGAAGCTAGAGGAGAGCAGCCAAGAGGCAGACCGTGAGCTGGAGCTCAATGAGCCTTTGTGGGAGAATGATTGTGAAAACTACCAAAAGGCAGAGAGGACGTGTGAAGACCACAGTCTTCTCCAGTTGTTCTCAGAGGTAGGGCTGTTTGGGTGACAAGAAAGTGGGTGGCATAATTCAGGCCCTCCTGAAACAGTAGGGGTTTCAGGTCATCCACCATCCCTACGCATAGAAACAGCCTGGGGATGGAGCAGATGTCCTCAGTTCATTTGCTCCCTGTTCTCAGCCTAGCCCTGCCTCTCATTTAAAGCTGGTACCACATCCAGGCACCTGCTTTGCCAAAACACAGCTCACCCTAAAGCACAGAGATGTCAGTGAACTGACACTGAAGTAACAACATGGGGCTTCATCAGAAGATTTTGCCAGGATTCCTAAAAATGGAAAAGCGTTCATGAGTGAAAACAAAAATAGCATCTGTGCTGCTTAGTTCTTCTTCGTTTTGCCGTCACAATTTGAAGCAATCATTCTGTTGCAGGTAACTCAGATGATGGCACCTCTCTGCATTAGCAGCACAGAGCCACCACGGACTCCGTGGGATTATTGTGGCCCTGGGAAGAAGGAGGATGGGGAGGATGTGAGGTGCCAGGAAAAGAGCACAGGGACAGCAGTCTCGAGAGCAGAGGAAAGTCAACTACATGGCCTGGCAGATGAGAAAGGACACTCCCTGAGAAGAGAGGTAGGGAAGAGGTGGTCCTAAGAGAGCCTCTGGTCCTGGCTCTGCTTTTAAGGTCTGATCTGTAAGGTCTCTGGATGGGAGACAAGAGACAGCGAAGGGAATTGGCTCTAGAAGAGATGGGAAATTCCCAGGTTCCAAGTTGGGACACAGAGGAGGAGACAGCAGGGTGGGGAATTCAAAAGAAATGGATGAGGGGAAGGATGTTTTTTATGTATGGATATGTATTTTTATGAACAGGAAGCTTGTTACAGATCAAACCCTCAGATGTGAGTTGGAGGAACCGCTCCTTGGCAGTGTAAAGGTGACTCATGGGAGCTGGCAGCCTGCTCTGGGGTTGCAGGCAAGACTGGAATACTTGCCTTGTTCTAATTGCTGTGTTACGCAGAACACAGCTTGGCTGCTTTCAGGCCCACGTGGCTGTGATAGCAATAACCATCTGCCCCTGGAGACCATCGTGTCTTGGAAGCAAGAGCTGTCTAGCCTGGGTTAAAATCAGTCCTGTGTCTAGAGGGGCTGTGGGCTCCCACCAGCCTGGGGGGTGCTGCTGGGACACATAATCTAGCAGTGGAAGAACAGTGCCATTTTTCCACACGCACATTTGTTCCCTTGCAAGCTTGGGCAGTGGAGACAGAAATAACTTCCAGGGTTCTCACATTTCACCTGTTCAGCCAGGATGGTCAGTGTTCTTCCCCGAGGACACTCACAGTTCTCCCAGTGGTCAAAGCCAAACACAGCAGTGTCCACTTTCTTCCCATGGTGCAGATCTGTTCTCTGAAGATTCTCAGGTGCCCCTGTGCATAATCCCGTTTGTGGAGTACAAAGAGCCCCTGTCCCTGCTCCTGTCTTCTCTGCATTTTCTTGGCAAGTCACTACACAGCAACACTCTCCTTCCTGGCTGAGTCTATTCTCTGTCATATTCATGTGGGAGTTTGTGAGGAACCAACCTTGTTGCACTCTAGGGGATCCTGTTGTCTGTGTTTTGAGCTTTAAGAAGCCTGCGGCAGTCTTACCTCAGCTCCTGGTTGCCCTCTTGAATCCATGACTCTTCCCAGGAAAGCAGATAGATATAGCATTGGGCACCAGTCAGCTCCACAGTGTTTGTGGTATGCAGAGGTGATGATGATCCAAGAGATCAGACCAAGCAGTTACTGAAGAGCTGGGCAGCACAATGAAGGTCTGAGTGAGGTCAGACATCCTCCAGATTCACAGAGAGCGAGGTAGCTCCCAGCGGAGACTGGCTGCAGCACAGGGATGTGCTTCTAAATGCAGAATCAGGGTGATAGGCTGCCATTTTAGCTGTGTCTCCCTTTTCTTCCTGGCTCTTCAGGACAAGACTCAAGAGGCAGCTGGAGAACAAGATTTAGATGAGCCACAGCCACCAGAGATGAATAATCTGGCCCAGGGTCAAGATGACAGTGATAGCACCTCTGCAGCCCCCGTGCTGGACTCCACAAGTCCTGCCAGTGTGCAGCTGTAAGTAGTTCTGCTCTCCTGCAGGCACAGAAAACAGAGTTGTTTCCCTTGTCTCACATGAGAACAAGCACAGGTCACCTCCAGGAAGGTGAGATAGCCAAGGAGAACAGGAGGGAAGGAGGTAACTTGTGCTATCTCGTGGATCTGCCAGCATTTTTGGGCGTTGATTGGCAGCAGAAGTGAAAAGAGTAGGGATTAAATAAGAGATTAAATGGAAAATACATCCTTCCTCAAGGCATCTAGCCCTTCTATGAGCTGGACATAATGCTTTGTCAGGCAATGTCCAGTCCAGCTCCTAGAGAGGTATTACCAGTCTCCTATGGGCAGGTGTGTCAGTCACACGCAGGCTCTGCCACGTGTGTGATCACCTGAGCTGCCTTTTGAAGGAAAATGGTGAGGTTTGGGGATGAGAAACTGACTAAAAACCATCTCAGTAAAGTTTTGAACATCAGAGTAGCATGATGTAGCATCCAACTTGATCCTGCCCTTTAGAGCTGCTCAGCTCTGATCTTCTTCTCCCTGCTGCCCAGCATCTTCCTGCACTCTGGGTGCTCAGTTGTGCAGCCAGATGCAGACACTTCCTCCATCTCACCCCGAGAGGCTTTGCATAGCTACAGCCAAGTATCTCTGTGCTTCATCCACCTGGATGCGTTGGGTGCAAGCAGAATTGCCACCTCCTACTTGGTCTCAAGCGTAATGATCTGGCAACATATTCCCTCCACAGGATGCAGCTAAGCTGGGATAAGCCCCTGCAGCATTTGGTCTTCAAGAGAACTCTGATGTCCCTCTGGAGGATGATAGCCAGTCACAGGTACGTGGGGGGAAAGGGCTGGATTGACATGGCTCCAGAACATGTTGCCCTGACTTCGAGCTCCTGTGTCCCCAGGCTCTGCTCCCCTCCACAACAGCCTCCCACAGGCTGCCTTGTCTCCCCATAGCTTTGCTTCTGGCCATCCCACCAGTGAGAACAGCTGCGTGCTGCAAAGCTGGAGAGAACCCTGCATACTTATTTCCTCTGCTTCATGTGGCAGAGCCGAAAAATTGCTCCCTGCACAGCTGGCACAGGCAGCTTCCACACGGGCGCAGCCTCCCCCACGCCCAGTGGTTCCAGCCACCTGCCCTGGCTGCTGCTGTGGCCTCTGGCATGTGGGGAGAGGCTCTGTCCCTGTTGTGATGTTGTCTTTGGTGGAGAGGCAGACAGGGGACATTCTTCCTGCTTGTCCCTGTAGGTACAGTGGCCTGTTCCTGAAGGCAGTGTCAGAGAAACAAGCTCCTGGATACAGGGATGTGGTGAAGAGGTGAGTTTGTGGAGCAAGTGCTTGATAGTGCATTTCTCTCTCTGTTTTATTCTGCCTTCTCAGATTTCCAAAGGGCCAGTGGGACTGTTTCCTTCCTCCTTTTCCAGAGTTTGGCTGTCACCAGCATCTCTCTCTGATTCCTTTTATTAAAACTCCCTTCCAGGTGATTAGAACCTGGAAGCTGGAAGTGACTCTGGTACTGGTGGGAATTGTGCCTGCCCTGTGCTGGCACTGCCAGGCTGACTTGCTACAGGCACAGTCTGTGCAGCTGTGAGTCCTGTGGATGTGCTGGGGATTCAGCTGCTGCAGCTCAGCAGTCTCCTCTCCCCGTGCTGGAAGCCTGTGCCTGGGTCCATACCTGCTCATCTGCTGCTTGCTCCCCAGAGGTTTTCTTCTCAGTGGAGAAGTGGGTCATACGAATATTTCCCAGAGAGATTAAGGGCATTTTTCAGAGCTGAATCACACTCTATTCTGGTCCCAGTTGTCATCCCTGCAGCCATTCATTTTCTCATTCTGTCAAAATAAGGGAAGTCATATTTATTCCCCATCATGTTCCCTTTATGAGCTCAGCTATTTTTGCCAGTGGCATCATTCGATTTTTAGGGGTTTTAATAGATACCTATTTTAGTAACTTTTCTTTCTCCACTAAGACCTGGACTGACTTCATAAAGACTAATTAGAAGGATGGCTCTGCTTGCCTTCTCTGGAGCTCAACATGACATTTTTTCAGGGGTGACTGCTAATGACCTGCCAAGTTGATTGGCTAACGAGTGTCGCATTGGCTAAACTTACTTCTCTAGCTTAGGAGAGAAACATTTCTCACTCCTTCTCTTTGTCCTGGGCAATAAAATTGATTGAAAATATCTGTGCTTTCAGGGCCACACTGAAACAGGAATAAGCACTTCCGTGCAGAGCCTGAAAAGTGCCTGGCTGTGGGTTGCAATTAATTCTCCTCCTATCTTTTGTAGACCCATGGATTTAACCAGCATAAAGAGAAGTGTGTCAAAGGGCCACATTCAGTCCATGGTCCAGTTCCAGCGTGACCTCATGCTCATGTTCCAGAACGCAGTGATGTACAACAGCTCCAACCACCAGGTGCACCACATGGCCCTGGAGATGCAGCAGGAGGTGTTGGAACAGCTGCAGGTGTTGACCGAAGCCCTCCTGTGCTCAGGAGACAGGCTGAGGTGGGAGAGAAGGTAACAAGCCATGTCTGAGGCCTGTTCCTTTTGGAGCAGTGTTGTCTCCCCAGCTCAAGAGGTCTGCTGGGGCTCAGGGGATGTGCTGGCACTGCAGCCGTGGCCTTCAGCATGCCTAGTTTCCCCCCCAGGTTGATGGGATAAGGAACAAAGCAGTTTCTAGGAGGGGCAGCAGAAGGGAAACCTCCTTTCTACTCTGGGAAAAGCAGCAGTCTATCCCTGCAGTGAGAAAAAGGTCCCTGGGATTAAAAAAAAACAAAAAGGAAGAAATACATCTTTGTGACCAGTTGGGATGAATCAGGAGCCACCCCTGTGAGGTGGCTGCCTGTACCCCCGGGGTGCTGCAGGAGCTGTTACCCGCTGCCCCCCCTGCAGGTTCGCAGCGTTGTTATTGTTGTGGTTCAGTTTGGGGGGGGGGGTGTTGCCACCCCGGGTCACCTCAGGCCCTGGGGCAGTCACAGCCCCGCGCTGCTTCGGCCCGGGGGGGACACGCTGTGTGTCCCCCCCACACACACACCAGAATAAAGGCCCGTGTTGGAAGATTGTCCCCGTGTGTTTGACACCCGCGCGGGGCACAGGGGGGAGGGAGCTGCGGGGTGGGGGGAGCCGGGGCTGAGGGGGGAGCCGGGGCTGAGGGGGGAGCCGGGCAGGGGGAGCCCCGGGCAGGGGGAGCCCCGGGGGCAGGGCCGGCAGGAGCCCCGGGGCGCGGCGCGCCGAGGGCGGGCAGGCGCCGCTCGCCATTGGCTGGCGCGGTGGGCGGGCAGTGCGGGAGCCGTTTCTGATTGGTTGCTCAACGGCCGCCGCCGTCAGTGCCGTGCCCCGGATGCGGAAGTGGCGCTGCGGGCGGCGCGGCCATGGCGCGGGAGAAGCAGCCGGAGGACGCGGAGGGGACTCCCGAGCGCTCGTACCGGGAACAGCTCGACTTCCTGAACCCCATCGCGCAGCCGCTCGCCTCCCGCAAGCTGACGCGCAAGCTCTACAAGTGCATCAGGAAAGGTGGGTCTGGCGGGCGGGGCCGCGGCGCGCGGGGCCGCAGCCGCTCACGTGCGTTTCTCTCGCAGCGGCCAAGCACAAGCAGATCCGCCGGGGGGTGAAGGAGGTCCAGAAGTTCATCAACAAGGGCGAGAAGGGGTAAGCGCTGCCCCAGCCGTACTGGCTCGGCTCGGCCCGCCCCGGCCCCGCCGCTGACTCGGGCTTTCCCCCGCAGGATCACGGTGCTGGCCGGCGACACGGAGCCCATCGACGTGTACTGCCACATCCCCATCATGTGCGAGGACAGGAGCCTCCCCTACGCCTACGTCCCCTCCAAATCGGTAAGGGGCTGGGGGAACCGGGAGAAACCAGCCACGGGGAGAGGCAACCCGTTGGGCCCAGGACTGAGCCAAGTCCCCCGTGTTTGTCCGTGGCCAGGGCACGAGGGGATGTGGGGCTGCAGAACCCTTTGCCCTAGTCTGGTCCTTCCAGCAGCTGGGGCAGGAGCTTTCTGGGACAGAGCTGGGATGGATTTTTCCCCCTTGTGAGCTGGGCCCCGTCTGCTTGCAGAAATGAGAGGCTGGGCATGGGTTGTGGCTGGGGGGACATCCTCTCCTTTGTAGACTGGAAGTTGGGGTGGGGGGGCAGTCTGTGTCTTCGGGACTTCATACGATCATTTTGGCTAGAAAATACTTAGGATCATTAAGCCCAACCATGAGCCCAAGCCCACCACTACACCACGTCCCTCAGCACCACATCTACACGTCTTTTAAATACCTCCAGGGATGGTGACTCCACTGCTTCCCTGGGCAGCCTGTTCCAGGGCCTGAAAACCCTTTCACTGAAGGAATTTTTCCCAGTATCTAATCTAGATCTGACACGACTTGAGGCTGTTTCCTCTTGTTCTGTTGCTTGTTACTTCCCCCCTGGCACAGGCAGCTCTGCAGACCCTGGCTGCAGGGAAGGAGTACAGTGCATGAGGCCAGTGCCAGCCCAGTGCTTCGCTTCCAGGGTGTAGGAGATGAGCTGGGAAAAAGGGCTCTTAATCCCAGCACAAGTTCCCTGTATGAGACTGGAGCACAAGACGTGCTGGCCAGGTGTTGGTCTCCCATGAAGGGGACCTGGCAGCCCCCCCTGCCTCCCCCCACAGCCTCGCCGTGTTCCCGCAGGACCTGGGAGCCGCAGCCGGCTCGAAGCGCCCGACCTGTGTCATCATGGTCAAGCCCCACGAGGAGTACCAGGAGACCTACGAGGAGTGCCTGGCCGAGGTGGAGGCCCTGCCCCTGCCGCTCTGAGCAGCCGGCGGGGGGCGGCGGGTCCTTGTCCCCTGTCTGTGGGGACGCTGCTGGGGGGGTTGGTGAGCTCGGGGGGCATCAATAAACGCTGTGGGTTTGTAGGGCGCTCCCGCTGCTCCTGGGGGGGGGGGGGGCTGGGAAGACGGGGGGGTCCTCCGCGCCGCCAGGGGGCGCCTGCCCTGTGTAACTGGAGCCAGGCGGGACAAACCATTCCGGGGGGGGGGGGGGGCACCTCCCGGGTGGGTCAAACCATGGCGGGCAGGGGGGGGCCCGGCAGCGCCCCCGGAGCCGGGCCCGGCCGGTCGCGCCGGCCCCGCCGTGACTCAGCCCGCCGTGCCCAACCGGTTGCACCGCCAGCCCGGGGCGCCTCCCGCCTCGACGCGGAGGCTGCCCGGCAGCGCGGGCGGGGCGAGGGGGTCCCCCGAGGGAAGCGGCCCCGCCGCCCCCTCCCCGGGCACGCAGGGCCCGGCCCGCCGCGGACAAAGGACCCGGAACGCCTGGCCGCGCTGCTGGGAAGTAAAGACACGAGCCAGAAGAAGGAAATCGGGTTTATTGCAGGAAAGAGCTGGGCCGGGCCTGGCCTTCCGCTGTTACAGGCGCAGAGCAGGGCCCCTTCCAGCGCCTGGGAGGGGTGACGCGGGGGTTCCCCAGCTCGGGGAGCATCTCGGCCCCCTGCCTACATGCCCCAGTTCTCCTTCCCCTCCCCCAAGGCAGGGGACCAGGTTCCCTTTCCTCCTTGCACAAGGCACGCATACCTCAGCTTTCCTGCAGGGAAGCTGCATTTACCACCCTCCATGGGCAGGGAAAGCCCCAACAGACGTGCAGGGGCAGCTGCCTCCCCCCCCAGTACCAGGATTTGTCAGGGCTTTCCTCCTCTGAGTTCCCACATCAACACAGACCAGTTGGTGCAGGCACAGGACACGGCCAGCTCCAGGACCCTGCTGACAGGACAGCCACTGCAAGCAGCAGCTGGAACCCCTACAGCAAGGCAGCAGGATTGGGGACAGGACTTGAGCCTCTCCTTAGTAAAACATTTAAGTTACTGGGTTGTAGGGAACAGGGGTGGCAGAGCAGGAGGGACAGGGAATGTCTCACCGAGTGCTAGGTTTCTGCCCCCATGGCAGAAGGAATCACAGGGCAAATGCTCCTGGAGTCAGAGCACGGGGCACATGCAAGACCCCCACCCTGGCACAGATGACGCCCCCTCTCCAGGATCCCCCTCGGAAGGGTCTGAAGTGTTGCAAGACGGAAAAGCTCCCTTGTCGCAATCAGTCCTCCCCAGGGCAGTGCTGAGCAGCTGGTCCTTGTGCAGATCCTGAGACCGTCCCGTTGCAGCAGTAAGAGACCTTCCCCTTTCACAGTCCTACCAGCATCCCATGCTCAGATCTTGGAGGACTCCACCCGCTCGATCCACGGGGAGTCGGCGCCGCCGTCCCTGGGCTCTGAGCGCAGCTGCCGCAGCTCCCGCTCCAGCGCCTGGCTCCGGTGGTACATCTCCATGTAGCTGGCCTGGAGCTCCCGCTGGTACCGCAGCACCTTCTCCTTCTCCTCCTGCCAGGTTTTCCTCTCCAGCTCAAAGTTCACAGCCTGCAGCTGGCCCTGGCGCCGCTCCCGCAGCAGCTCTGCCCACAGCCACTCCACCTGCCGCTCCAGCGGCTCCGCCGTGTCGCTGTGAAGGCCTCGGCACTTGGAGTCATCAGTTTCACAGCCAGGGAAGTCCTGGCACACTGGCATGGGGTCGTCACCCAGCAGCAGTGGGGCACTGGGCTCTGGGGGGCTCTGGAAGGAGTCTGCCAGTTGTGCCAGCTGGGAGTCCCTGGCCTGGACCTCTGCCTTGGCCTCCCGCAGCTGCGTCTTCAGACTGAAGATCTCACCCAGCTTCTGAGCCATCTCCTCCTGGGTGTCCCGGAGCTGCTGCTTCAGCAGGGAGATCTCTGCTGCCTTCTGGCACACCTGCAGGGCAGAGGTGAGCAGTGAGGAAGAGTTGGAGGAGCAGGACCTCAGGGGTGGCAGTACCCCAGGCTGTCACCACAGCATCCCTGGGAGACCACGAGCATCACACCTGCTTTGTCTGCCCCCAGCCTGTGGCCATGAGTGACACTAGAGCAGGGAGCCAGTGGCCCCATCCTGGCTCCAGGGCCAGGAGGGTGACAACAAAGAGGGAAGGAAGGGAGACTCACCTCCCACTTGGTCTCCTCCAGCTTGGGGCTGACGTGCTCGCCCTGGGTCTGCCGGAGCTTGGTCTCCTCACACTGGCACTGCTGCATGCTCAGCTCCTCCTGCAGCCGCTTCTTCTCCTGCTGTGCTTTGTAGAGCTGCAGCTGCAGCCCGCGCTGCCCGCGCTGCGCCTGCTGCGTCACCTGCTGCAGCCGGGCCATGTACATCTGCTTCAGGTCCTCCAGCTCATCCAGCCACAGCCGCTGCTTGTCCTCAAACACCTGCCATCACAGGTGGACACCAGTGAGGGTCTGTCGCCTGCCCCTGTGTGGGGCAGCCCAAGGGATGGATCCCAGAACTTCCCATGATGTTGGGTCTTCCCACACCTGGACATTCCCATCCCATTTCCCACTGTGGCAGGACACCAGCTACTTCACTGCTCCTTCCCCCCAGACACTGCTGCCCCACAGCCCTGCCTGGGGCACCCAGCACAGCCCCAGCCCCAAGGCTCACCTGTGTGAAAGGGTCTTCAGTCTCACTAAGGCTCCTCTTGAGCTGCCGCAGCTCTCCTCCTGTCTCCTGCAGCCGGTCCTCCAGCTGCTTCACAGCATCCTCCAGTGAGTAGGTGAACTCATAGGGTGGTGGGGGCTCCCCGGGGCTCTGCAGCCGGCTCAGTGTGGCCATGCTTTTGCAGGACAGAGGTGCCTTCTCAGGGGCCAGAGGGTCCCTGGGGCTCCGGGAGACCCTGTCCAAGGAGCCTCCGATGTGGTTGATGTGGCCCATGGAGGCGCTGAATTGGCTCTGGGCAGGTTTGAGGCGGGAGCCATAGGAAGGGAAGCTCTGGATGGAGTTGTGGCTGGAGTCGGAGGCTTCATCCAGGCTGATGGCGTGGAGCAGGTGGGTGCGGAGCGGGCCATGCTGCGAGGCTGCCGTGCTGCTCTGCGACAGCAGCGTGTGCAGGCTCCCATTGCTCTTGGACAGCTTCTGCCCCTTAGACGAGGACAGGCCCTGCATGGAGACCAGCCCTTTCCCAGCCACTGCCTTGAAAGCTGAGGGCCTGATTCGGCACTGAAAAACAAGAGCAGCATCAGGATGAGCCCAACAGCATCGATAGGCACCCGGAGCCAGGGAGAACCCGCTCACTCTCAGCAATATATCCATGGATGTTCTCAAATCCTGACATTCCATCCCTGACGCAGACAGTTCTGCTCCAGCCCCATCCCCACACAGACAGATTTTGGGGCACAGCATGGCACCCACAGCCATGGCCTCACCTTGTCGAAGCGTCCCCGCTCGGGCAGGGAGCTCTTGGAGAAGTCAGCTCCACGGTGATGCTCCCGGGAGCAGCGCTCAGGGGATCGGTTCTCGCGGTCGCTCTCGTAGTCCCTCTTGTAGCAGGCAGCCGACGCCTGGTGCTTCCGCTCCGACCGCATCTCCTTCTTGGCCCCATGCAGGTAGCCAAAGAGCTCCCGCTGGCTTGGCCCCTTCCGCAGCAAGCCATCAGGCTGCCGAAGCCCCCGCGATCCCCCCAGTGGGGCCCGTAGCTCCAGGGGGGACAGATCCTGCTTCTCCACCAGGCTGCCCACGCTGCCCATGCTGCCAACGACGGGCTCCGAGGAGAGGTAGGTGCCGAGGACGCGGGTGTCAGGCTCACAGGTCACAGGACCCTGTGCTGCTGCCATGGAGAATTAGAGAAAAGCCCGGTACCAGCACTGCCAAAGGAGAGACAAAGTCAGTAATGCCGGGCAGCAGGGGTGCCCCCCTGCCCCCCTCCAAGCCCTCCTGGCACCCCTTTTTCCCAGCTGGCCCCAAGACCCACCTGGGCTCCTGGCGCTGGGAAGGACCCACCAGCTCCCAGCAAGCTCCCCAGGGGAGCCTGGAGCAGGGCCAGCAGGGTGCCAGCACGCAGCATTCGTGGTGGCGGGGCGGGGGCTCCCCCCTGCCACCCCCCCATGGCGGAGTGCCTCCCTCCCACACCCAGCCCCACCTCCCGCCCGCGGCCGGGGCCGCCACCAAAACAGGCACCTGCCGCCCAGCCAGGCGGGCGAGTTCAGGAGCCGGCAGCACCTGCCTAGGCCTGGCGCCAGCCCTGGCCCGGCGGCACCGAGCCGGAACCTCGGGGTACAGACATTATCCAGAGACCTCCCCGGAATGACCCTGGAAGGGCCCGGTCTCACGGTCATGGGCTTGGCTTCCCCATGGTGCACGGGGGACGAGCACCTCTCCTGCCCCACGGGGAGCTTTCCCGCACGGTGTGGGCTCCCGCACCACGCAGGGCAAGCTCCCAAGCCCTCCCCGTGGCCCTGCTCCATCCGCAGGAGCTCCCTCCCCAGCTCCGGGCAAGGACAAGGCGGTCACAGCCCAGATGTCGGTGTGCGTGCCGGAGACCCCGTGGCCGGACACGGCAGGAAGGGGCAGGATGCGGACAGGACAATGCAGCTTCCTGCGCAGGTGGCTGGGGGAGGAAGGACATGAGGATGCCTGTGGCCTCGGCTCCTGCTCCCTAGTGCTGGGAATGGGGACGATGGCCCCGCAGCCAAGGTGGAAGGGACACGGGGCGTGTGGTAGGGGCCAGACAGAGCCCACTCCATAGCTCCCAGCCTCGCCAAGGGCCGGGTTACACCCAGGAAGCTGTCCTGGTTCTCAGCACCACGCACCGGGTAAACAAACACCCCGCTTTTAATTGCTGCCACGCACAAACCTGTCTGACAGCTCCCGGCCTGCGCTGTCACCTCCCTCCGTCAGCCCAGCACCTGCTCCGGGCATCGGCACCCCACGAAGGGCAGCGGGGATGGGACCCTCCGGGAGGGTCTGGCTTCCTGTGGTACCACCGGGGATGGGGGACATGGATGTCCCCTCCCAGCATCCAGCTGCCGGTACCGGGGCATCGGTCGAGCCCCGCAGCGGCTCCTCCCGGCACGTTTTCGGCCGAGGAAGTAGGTCAGGTTGTGGGAGGTTTGGGAAACGCCGGGAGAGCTCGAAGGTGTCCTGCCTGCGGCGGGAAGGGTGTCACCCCCCAGGCGGTAAAACACCCGGTCCGGCCAGCCCGGCTCCTTCCCAGTATGGCGGGTCCCACCCGTGCCCCTGCGGGAAGGCGCGGAGAAGGGGGGGCTGCGGGAAGGCGGGTACAGCGGAACCCCGCGTCCGCCTCCCGCAGCACAACACATACACACACCCCCCCCACCGCGCCTCTCCGCAGCCCCCACCGGAATTTCCGGCAGGGAAAAAGCGGGGGAGGGGGGGCGGAAGGGGGGTCGGTCGGCGGGGCAGGCCCGGGACAAAGCACCGCACGGCGGAGAGCACCGGGAGGGGAGTGGGGGAAGGAACACCGAGATTCCCTGTGGATAGGAGCACCGGGCCCGCGACTCACCATGCCGGCGGCGCTGCGATCCCGACCCCGCTCCTCTCCCTTCTCCTTCCCTCGCCGTGTTTGAACGCGCCCCCCGGTCGCGGCCGCGCGGGCAACGGGCGGAGCCGGCACCGGCAAATCACGGCGCGGGGGCGGGGACGGGGCGGGGGCGGCCCGGCCGTGCGCACCGGCGGGGCGGGGCTCGGGGCGTCCAGCGCCCAGCACCCCTTCTGCACCCCTGTCCCTCCGGCACCCAGCCCCCAAAAGCCCCTCGGCTACAGCCGCGGGACCGGCCCCCAGTGGCCCTCACCGTGGCGGGGGGACTGGTAGGAGCAGGTTCTATCGCCCACCCGGGGCTGGGCGGAAGCGTTGTGCCGAGCCTCGCTGATGGCACCAAGCCGCCCCGCCGAGGGAAGAGGGGTGTCGGCTCTGTGGATCGCTCTCGGCACTCTGTGTCCCCCCCACCACAGCACCCACGGGTGGGCAGGAGCTGCCTGTACTGCACAGCTCACTCCGCGGCACGCGCGGGGACCAAGGAGTACCCCTGGGGGGCTGCCACCCACCCCAGAGCCTGATCTGGTGGTCTGGCCTCGGTGAGACAGGACACGCTTCACCCCTCTGAATCAGCCCTGCCACGTCCTGGCTGGGAGCCGGTTTTGTCACTCGCCACCCCTGCAGCGTGACAGGGACAGAGATGCCAGCACGGGGGAGGACCTGGTCACCGGGTGTCCCAGCCACCTCGGGGAGTGGGACGCCTGCAGCAGTCCTGTCCTCACCCTCACAGCACCCATCTCTCCCGGAGAGGGCTGGCACCGCTCCGTCCCCAGCCTGGGCCGGGGGACGCGTGCATCCGGCGCGCTCGCAGCCTGGGGTCCCGCTCGCTGCCAGCTCCCCCCGCCGCACACCAGAGCCCTCAGGTTGTGCTGCCAGCACTCACCCACACACACACACTGTCCCCAGTCCCTGCTCGCCGGGCTCACACGCCGGCGTTATCCTCGCTGCGCTGCCAAGGCACACACAGCCGCTCCCTCCGGCCCCTCGCCCTGGGGCTCCTTTCCACCGCCCAGCCGCACGCCGGGGGGCAGCACACACGGACTCTCAGTAGTGGAGACCCTTCCCAACGCTGCCATTTCCCAACCTGCTGGCACCAGGAATGTCTCTGCTATGCCCCGGGCCCCTGCCTGGAGCTCAGCCACGCGTGGGGCTGCTGGGTCCCTGCCCGACGGACAGGCACATGCCTGTGGCAGCAGGCATCCCGCCAGGGCTTCCATCCGGGCAGGCTGCGGTGATGCCAGGATTACTTCAATAGGTGCTGGTCACCAACACACCCCACCTTCCTGTCTGTCCCGTTTCCTGCTGCCACGTCTCCACCACGGTCTGCGCTCCCCTGAGCGCATCTCCCTGGGCTGGCAGCTCCTGCAGGGCCCTGGCCTGGGACACTCAAGCAGCCAGGGATGGCTCTCTGGGCAGAGATGTTGCTGACTCCCGTCAGTTTTTCCCCAGCCCTATCCCTTCTCACCCCAGCCCCGCCATCACCTCTGCATCACAATCCTACAGCAATTTCACGTGGCCACCAGGAATCCGCTGCAGGCACCTCCTGGTTTAAGACAACCCTGCAATAAAAGCCAGCCCCTTGCTGTGCAGACCCTGCTAACAGCAACTGGAGCCCCAGAAGGGGGGCTGCAGAGGGGCAGGGCTGGGACTCCACAGGCTGTCTCTGCCTCCAAGCATCCCGACCCCCTCTTCAGTGTTGCTGAGAGCACAGAACACCGAGAGGCTTCTGGCTCAGCTCCACAGGGCTCCCAGGACAGCAGGCAGGGAGTTATCCATCTGCAAAAAGACCATGGGGAAAAGCTTTGTCCCCTCCCGCTGGGCCACTGCAAATAACGAAAGGCGTGGGGGGCGGAACTGAGCCGAGCGATCTCCGAGTCACATTCAAGGCTATAAAAGGAAGCTGGGTCTCCAGCACGGCGCCTCTTCCACAAAAGCGACCAGAGGATGAGGGGGCTGTGAGCAGAGCTGAGAAATAGCTGCCTGGCAGCAGGAGAGGAGCCTTTAGCACTGAGCAAAGCGCGAGGTGCCCATATGCTGTTTCTGCACATCTATGTCTTCATGAAACCTGCCCAAAACTGTGTCATCTATTTTGAACAGCACAGAGAAATACTTTGATCTGCCTCTGCCAGCCCTTGGCTGCAGTTCCAGCACCGGTAAGTGGCTGGTGTACAGGTGGCCAATCCCAAAACCTGTGCCATGGAGAGACAGGAGGGGGCTGCTGAGCCACCTCCATCCGACTGACCGCTGTGAGGGACACAAAGGGTCCTGGAAACATCTCTGGAGTAGTTCATCGTGTGTCCAAGCCCACCTGCAATCTTTGTGCCAGATACCAAGTGGTTGCTGGGCTGAAGAGGCCATTGGGAACTCTTGGGCAGCACATCTCCACGTTGCCCTAGGACAAGGAGAGGCCCAAAGCTGGAGAGGACACGGCGGCCTGCCTGCACCCGGGATGATGGAAAGCAGCATGGCCTGATCCTCACTGCCCCACACCACCACCTCGACCCTGTCCTGCAGTGCAGCGCCCCTCATACCCTGATCCACAGGGGTCTGTACTCCTCACCCAGCTCCAGAACAGCAGAGAGAGCAGATGGCACCAGATCTTTCCAGATGCCCCATCCCCACTGCCCCTACATGGTACACAACCCCCACACTTGGCTGTGATACTTTTACCTCCCTCATCCTACTGCTGCTCCTCAGAGATGCCATGTCCTCAGGCCTGCTTGTCTTCCCAGGATGGCAACAGCTTCTCTCTGCAGCAGTTTGCAGGCAGCTGGCAAAGTGACCACTCCTGGAAGCAGCAGGCATGGGACAAGGATAAAAGGGAGCCAGAAAATGTGGAGAGCCAGGTGCTAGGACTGGTGACAGGGCAGAATGAAGGGGTACTGGCAGCTTGGTTGGGTCTGCCCAGCTGGAGGAAGCAGCAGCACCCAAAACATGTGCCAAGACCCTAGAGCCAGTGCAGTGCAGTCCCACATATGGCACCACCTGTCAGCCAGCCCCAGCACCCCTACTCTGGAGCAGCACAGCACCATTTCACCCAGCAGCCCATGCAGGCAAAGGCGTCTCCCTTGGGAGTCAGTGGACACTTCTGCCACCCCTCAGCACAGCCCTGGAGGTACCTGGCAGCTGAAACACAGGCACTATCTCACTTGAAGCCCATTTCAGACCAGCTTGGCCTCTGAACCAGAGTAGATCACATGTCCAGGCAGAAATGGGTGTGCTGAAGCCAGGAAGGTGAAGGGAGCAGGAAAAAGGAGCAGCACAGCCCAGGGCATTCATGACTCACAGGTGCCCTAACAGTTCTTTATTGTCCTCTGAGCTGGACAGCAGCTCAGCCATGTCCAGTGCAGGAAAACTGTCTGCCCTGGGAGGCAGCACCGGTGTCTGCAGCAACGCCACTGAGTCCTGCTCTCAGCCTCTTCTGTTGGTCCCAGCAAAGCCCAGTTCTCAGCCTTTTCTGTTCCTTTGTATCTCGCCAGCACTGCCACGCTGGGCTGCTGCAAAACTCCTGCCTGCTCCAAGTAGCTTGGCGGTGCCCCGGCACCTCAGCACCAGTACAGCACACATGACTGGCACACAGGAGACGGGCTCAGCCAAACGTGCACCAAGGGGTCTCGCTTGTGTCACAGTCCAGCAAGACATTAAGGACGGTGCAAGGGGCTCCTGCCACACTCAGAGCTGTCCGTGATTCAATTTGGTACCTCACGTTGTTCAGACCTCCCTCCCGATCCACCTTAAACTGCTCCTGAGGAAGAGAAAGACCATTCAGCCCAAACTGGCTTCCTGGGGAGGAGGGAGCACAGAGCTGGCAGGGAGGACACAAGCAAGGAGGGCTCACAGTACTCAGTGACCACAATCTAGATCTCCTGTGGTTCCCCTTGACCACACAGAGGTCTCACCTGCTTCTGTGCAGCGATGCGCTTCTGGTCTCTCTTCCTCCAGGCTGGGTCATGCAAGTGCTGGAAAGTCTCATATCCAGTCGTGATCCCAGAGGGACGGCGAACCTGGAAGGAGCCCAAAGCTTCTGTAAAGCTACTGGAAAACCTGGTACTGGAATGGGGAGTGCAGAAGGGCTGCCTTCCCCAGGTCCTGACCTGGGCAGCTATAGCCAGGGGCCAGGTAGGGAGACAAGAAGAGCAATTTCAACCTAGGAGGCCATGGATCACCCTTACCTGGAGCCCAGCTCCTTTGATACGTCGATAAAACTCGTCGTCCTCCCGTCCCCAGCCCCAGAAGCGGTTGGACATGCCATTGCACTGAAATGAGAGGGTCATCGTACTGGCCAAAGTCTGGTCCAGCACAGCTCCAAGCACCGCAGAGGAGCAGACACCAGCATCACAAGCCCTGAGCACCAGCACAGCGTCCCCTCTCCTGCCACCCCCACCAGGTTCAGGCTGCAGGCTCTGTCCCCGAACCATTTTGACTCATTTCCTCCCTTCCCATGCATGGAGCACAAAATGTACAACCGATCTCCAAGACAGCGTCATAGCCCCTGCCCCAAACTGGCCAGGAAATCCCACCCACATGCTCACCATCTCATAGTGCTGCTTGGTGAGCAGCAGGATGCCACCCACATAGGTCTTATAGTGGTAGAGCGGGTGCAGCTCCGGGGATGCCACATGGAAGGGCCCTGCCTCTGGGAAGCTGTAGTCCAGCTGCTCGTTGAGGGGCAGGAGATCAACATCATGCATGGCTATGTAGTCGGTGTCGTTGCCGCTCTCCAGGAAGCCCACGTTGATCAAGGATGCCCTGTTAAACCTGCCACGGACCCGGGGACTCAGCGCCACGCACAGCAGCTGCTGTCCCTTCAGGTCCCTCTCCTGTGCTCGACACTAAATGTTCAACTGGTTCCCAAATGGTGACATGCACAAACACAAGGGCCGAGTGCCACTGCTGCCTGTCCTGCCCTGCTTCTCCCTGTGCCCAAGGGGCTGCAGCAAGCCCTGTCCTGCCAGAGGCCAGCACAGCACCCGCGGGGGCTGCAGACAGGTACCAGGCAGCGACCAGAGGGTGAGCGATGGCACTTCCAAACACCCCATGGTACTTACTTGAATTTCAACCAAGGCCCTACAACACTAGGGGGGGGAAACTGAAATATCTGGGGGTAGATAATTCTCCTCTTGCTTAGGAAGAGAGAGGCAAAATACCACTTTGTCCTTCTATAAGCTCTAGAGGGAGTGAGCCTGAACCATGCCCCAGCCCTGACTCCTGGTTTTCCAGGAGCCTCCAAGCGGGAGACCCCACTCAGCACACATAATGGAGAGGAGAGCTTCAGAGGGGCCCCCTCGCTGCCCTTGGTGAGGGAGACACTACCTGAAATGATCGACCTGGTTGAGGATGAAGATGTGATGGCGGATCCTCTTCTTGCTCAGGAAGCGGTGCATGTAGGGCACGAAGGCCAGCAGCTCCTCGAAGCGCTCGCGGAAGGGGACGAGCAGCGCCAGGCGGTGGGGACCCCAGGACGGCTCATCCTCCACCGGCAGCAGGGGAGCCGGGGGCGGGCAGGGCTGCTGCGGACCCCCCCGGCTCTGCCCGCCGTCGGGGGTCGGCCCCTCGGCCGAGCAGCTGAGCTGGAGCCAGAGGAGCGAGGCAAAGCCCAGCAGCAGCGCCAGGAAGAACAGCGGGAACACGGAGACCCTGCCGGGCAGCAGGCCCAGGAACGGGGGGGACCTGGGGCACAGCGGAGGGCTCAGCCGACGGCGGGACCCCCCGCCCTGGCCGGGACCCCCGACCCGCTCCCCGCTGGGACCCGCCAGCTGCCACCCTCATACCTCCCATACCGGGGACCCCCGAACCACCTCGCACAGCCCCTTCCCGACCGCCGAGACCCCCGAGCCGCCCCGCTCACCCGCCGCCGCGCAGGCGGAGCGCGGCCCTGCGGCGGGCCGGGCCCATGGCGCCCGGCCGGCCCCCGCCCGCGGGACACGCTGGCTGCAGCCCCCCCGGAAACGCAGCCCGGCCCCGCCGTTCCGCTCCGCTCCCTTCCGTCTGGCGGGGGCGGGCCGGGGGCGGGGACACCCCCCACACACACCGCCCACGGGGCCTTCCCTCCTCCGAGCACCGCGCCGGGAGCCTCCGCCACATCCCCCGATCCTGAGCGGCTCCCGGGAACGTTGCCCCCCTGCCCCGGACAATCCGCCAGCGAGCTATGAGCAAACCGGGGGCAACACCCCCCTCCCCAGCACAGGCTCAACACCCTCGGACCAACCTCCACGCCCCTGGGAACACCCTGGGGCCTGCCACCCCTCTCAGCATCCCTGTCCTGCCCCTCCAAGCAGACCCCCCCCCCTTGTTCCACCCCAGACAGAGGCAGAGCCACAAGTGGTGTCAGTCCTTTTAATGCCCATTCCACAGACCCCTTTCACAGACCCCTCCCCACAGCCCCCCCCTCACATTCACAGCTGCCCTCCCACTCACCCCCCCTGCCACAGGTCGCATCGGGTGGGGGAAACACTGGAAGAAACAATGTGAGCGACCTTCAGGCTCCCCCACCACAGCCCAGGGGGTCCAGCAGGCATTGCCCTCCTCCATCCAACCCACCGAGGGCCAGGCAGAGGTTACAGCCAAACAGACAGATAAGAAAATACTTCTGATATTTCTCAGAAACAGCTTTTAGAAACCACAGTTTTTTACAGCTCCCCATAGAAAAGATGGGTTTGGGTAAGGGTCTTCACTAGTAGAAACGCTTGTTCCGCTCCTGGCGTTTCTGGAAGACCACGGCTCCCACCACGGCACAGACGATGATGCCCAGCAGAGCGCAGAGCAGGAGCAGGAACACCTTCCAGCCCGTCAGGGGCCCACTGCGGAAATTCCCTGTCGGGTCATCCACGTTGTCTGCAAGGACAAGAACAGCTCCAGGGACCGAGCCAGCCCCGGCTCCCGCGGGGTCACACAAGGCTGGGCAGCCCTGATGCCCGTCAACCGGCCTTCGAGAGTCCGGCCCCAGCAGCCGAATCCTCCTCTGGAGGTGGAGACTCACCTTTGGGTGATTTAAGAAGGCTGACGCTAGGCTCAATCTTGGTCCAGTCAACGGTCTCATCTTCTAGAGGGTGCTCCACCATGAGCTGGAACAGCTTCATCGAGATAATGTCGTGATTGTCTAGGAAACAACCATCAGCACTGTTAGAAGCTCTGAGATGTCCAAGTGCTCAGAGCACCCCTAGGACTGTCCTCTGCTCTCCCTCCCTCTCAACCCCACGCTCACAACCCACATATCAAACTGCAATTTGAGATGTTTCTCAGCTCTCAGGTGCCTCCTTTCTCAGGCCATGGGTTCCTACCCAACAATATTTTAATAATTCAAGAAAAAAAGATACCACTAAAGCTATCCAATGCATCCCTAGCATTGTATTCCAGGATCCAAACAGCAGCTACTCGCACAAGCAAAGCCCTCTCTTACCAGACAAATCTCCAGTGCCAGCAGAAGCACCAAAGAAGTAGCCAGTTGGCAGCTGCACCCCTGCAATGTCAATGCAGTTCTTCCATTCGTTCTTGTCCTCTACGTCAGTCATCACCTGCAAGACCCAGGGGAGTCACACCAAGAACACACATCACCAGCCTGCCTGCCCGCAGCTCTTGGAGCTGAGGAAAACCATCTCCAGGGCACCTACTGACACAGCAACAGCCCCTGCAGGAGGTGCCAGCCCCATCTCACCGTCAGGCGGCCACGGGAGTACCGGATGGCCAGGAAGGTGTCGTGGTTCTGGTTGCGCAGGTCGGCGGTGCAGCCCGCCAGCTCCGTCCAGCGCCCGTCCTTGCTGTGCTCGTACGTCAGGGAACCGTTGTTCACCATGGCCGAGATGTAGGGGAACACGCGCTGCAGGGGCAGAGCAGCAGCTGCAGACCCACAGCCACCTTCCCCCCCTGCCTGTCCAGAACCCCAGCGGGAGCAGGAGCTCGGGCAGGCGCAGCCGGGCAGTCAGGCACGACGACAAAGGCAAGGCTGCTTTTCATCGGGAAACTGCTTCTGAACTGAGGGAAGAGCTTGTTCTGCCTAAAGCAGAGTGGCTGTTTCTGACCTTCTGTGCAGAGATCCCCCTGAGCCCACCATGTAGGGCCTGGTCGGGGAAATGAGCCCACCCCAGAGTGAGCACCAGGCTGGGCAAGGAGTGTAAGAACGGAGCACAGGACCCAGAGCAGGCAAGAATCTCACACGAGCAGCATAACCACACCTGGGGCTTTGCAGTCAGCAGATTATGTACCCCAGGAGAGGCCAACTGGAAGCAAGAACTCATCTCCCACTGAGCATCAACACAAAAAGGAGATGGGGGAGTAATTTCCAGGTGCTTTTATGACTTAACTATCACATTTTTGGTGCAATAGACCTCACAAAGCACAGCTAGGTTTTTCTGACTGTGTCATGACAAGATCCACAAACACAGAGCAGGACAGAAGGAAAGGACCTACCAGCCCCATGGGGGAATTATCTATACTTTCACCATGAGAGATGCTGGAGCAAAAAGCCAGCCCAGAAGATTATCTTTTAGAGGCACCCAGGTTGCAAACAGAGAACAAGGCCAGAAACAACGCAGAATGAGCAAGCAATGCACACTTGGGATGAATATACTCTTGGGCTGACTAACTTTACTGAAGAGGTGGTGCACTTTACACCAGCCCTGTGCTGCTCTCTCACACACAGGCCTTGGAAACACCTGCATAGTCAACAACAGCAGAAAATGGAGCAAGGATCTTTGTATCTCCGTTAATGCACGTACAAAATCTTCCCTTCACCAGCTCCCATGGTAGGAGTAGCCCACTCCCAGGTAAGGAAAGACTTTTCCTTGATCCAGGCACTCAAGAGCACAAAGCTCCAAGGAAACAGCCTCCTCAGCACGTTCAGAGCTCCCAAAAACACCTACCTCTGTTGCTTCATCGTTGGGATATGTATCAAGGAAAATGGCCAGTCCATGAAAGTTGTCCTTGCTGCCAAAGACAGGACCTGGGACAGGGCAGAACACAGGGAGTGGAAGGCTGTTGGACGGAATTTGTGCTCACAGACTTCTAGTGAAAGATGCTGTGAGAACTGTTTATTGCCAGGGAAATGACTTGAGGGCATCTGTTCCCAAAGCAGAAGGTGCAGGATGTGCCATCTCCATCCAGTGAAACCAGGCAGAGGGAAGATCACTCTCCCTGGCCAGAAACTCTCCAGGCCAGGGACAGGCCCTGGGACACATGCAAGTGCTGAGGAGGCCTCAGCTTGGCCAGAAAGCCCCGAGCTGCACCCTGTACCTGGCACCAGGCGCTCCTGTGTGTACCAAAGAGCCAGGCCGTCCCCGTGCAGGTTCTTCTTGCCGGCTCCGTGGATCCTGAAGTGGACATGAAGCTCCCAGTCCTTCAGGAAGCAGGGCTGAGCAGAGAAACGGCCCAGGGGCCTCAGGGTAAGAGCGAGGAGAGGCGCCGGGGCCGTTTTTGACCCAGGCCGGCCTCCCCTCTCTCCCCCGGGGGTCTCCCTCGGGCCCCCTGCCGGTGTCCCCCCTCCGCTCCCCCGGGAGCCTCCCCCCGGGCTCTCACCACGCGGTTCCAGATGGAGCCCTCCCGACTGCGCTCGTCGGGCGTCAGGCGGACGTACTGGCTGGTGACGATGGTGCTGCCCTGGAAGTCCCACAGCGGCATGGCGGCGGATCCCGCGCCTGCAACGGGCGGAGGGAGCGCGGCTCAGCCCGGGCCACCGGGAGGCACAACCCCCGGGCCGCCCGCCCGGCCCCGCGCTCACCCTGGTACGGCTTCATCAGCGAGTGCTCCCGCTTCAGGTGCTCGCTGTTGCCATCCGTGAGCTCGGCGGGCGCCGGGCGCGGCGCAGCCGCCACCAGCAGCGCGGCCGCCGCCAGCAGCCCGCCCGCTCCCGCCGCCATGCTCCGCTTCCGCCTTCGGCGCGCGAGCCCCGCCCCGCGCTCCGCAGCCCGAGCGGCCAATCAGAAGCCTCCGCGCCCCCTCGGCCCCGCCCCCGCGGGTGAGCGTCACTCCCGCCCGCCAATGGCAGACAAGGGGCGGGGCCGGCGGGGGGCGGCCGGTGGGAGGGGCGGCAGGGCGGTTCCCGGCGCGCACCGCGCGGCGCGCGGCATGCCGGGAGCTGTAGTCCGGCTCCCCCCCTCCCCGTGCGGGTCACGTGCGGGCCGGCACGTGCGCGGCTCGTGCCTCTCGCGGGACACGTGACCCCGCCCGGGACGAGGCCGCGGTGGCCCCGGGCGCCCGTCGCCATGGGAACGGCGCGCGGGCCCGAGCCCGCCCGGGGCGGAAGGAGCAGCCGGGGCAGCGCGGGGGTCACGCGGCTTTATTGGGGGGCGCGCGCGGCTCCGCTCCCGCCGCCGGGGCGGGCACCTGCAGCGGGAGGACCGAGGCCCCAGCGCGGGTCCGTCCCGCTCTGCTGCCCAGAGCAGCCGCTCCTGGGGCCACGCGCGGCGCGGCTGCAGCCAGGGCTGCCACCGGGCGAGGAACACGCTCCATCGGTGCCGGCCCAGCCAGGTCCTCTGTCCTGCCGCTTGTCCCAGGTCCCGTGCACGCGTGGGCGCTGCGCTGGCCAGCAAGGGCTGCCGAGCCAAGGCCTTCCCGAGCCAGCTGCCGGGGCCGGGGCAGCACCAGGCACATCCTACGGGAGCAGAGGGGAACACACACCGTCCGTTCGGCTGTACGTGCTGTGTCTGAGGGTGCAGCCAGCGCTGTGGTGGGGTGCCCAGCGTGACCGGGGCAGTTCACGCCTGGCAGCAGCCTCGGCAGGGTGTGCCAGCAGTGTGGATGGACCAGTCCGGAGGGGGTTCTCCTTCTGGAGGTGTGCAAGCCCTTGACACAACAGGACATGCGCTTCCCATCGACAGCACGGAGGCTGCAGGGTGATCGGGGGGTACGGGGAGCCCATGGAAGACCAGGAGGAAGGGAGGGGGGAAGCTGACTGATTAGTAAGAGACTGGGTGGGAAGCC
Organism: Apus apus; assembly: GCF_020740795.1. Classification (NCBI taxonomy): domain Eukaryota; kingdom Metazoa; phylum Chordata; class Aves; order Apodiformes; family Apodidae; genus Apus; species Apus apus. The sequence continues at coordinate 9,141,749 of NC_067294.1, read as the reverse complement.
CGACAGAGCACGGCAGCCTGAGGCTCAGAGCCCAGCCAAGGCCGCAGTGGAAGTCTACAGATCAGGGGGGTTGGCCGTGGCTGAGGGACCTGCAGCTCAGTCCAGTCTGGCACTTTGCAGCTCTCATTTCTTCCTGCTCATGATCTGGCTGGAAATCCAGTTCATCCCATCCTGCAGGGAAGAGAGAGAGATGAGCACAGCCCCAAGAGCAGGTCCTTGGGTCCTCTCCCACCTCTGCAGAGCCCACAGGCCCCCATTTCTACCTGCACTCCTTCCCCAGACAAGGCTGAGCAGGCCTGGATCTGCCATTCCCGGTCCCGGTAGGTGTGGAGGCTCAGCCCTTCCGCAATTTCAGCCGCAGGTGCTGCAGTCACTAAGTCCTGCTTGTTGGCAAACACCAGCAGTGGGACCCCCGTGAGGGCCTCGTCTTCAGTGAGCTCTGCCAGCTCCTGCCAAGAGAGAACCAACTCCCAGAGCTGCTTCCTGCCTCTGTGGAGCTGCCCAGGGTAGGCTGGGGCACCTTGGTCCCCCAAAATGCCTCAGTCCCCTCTCTCTGGTGCCAAAGAAGCTGTGAGGTCTTGACATGCCAAGGGAGAAACATGCACCCCTGAAGCTCCATCTGACCAGAAGAGAGTCTGGGAGCTGCAGGCAGTACTACCTTAGGGCTGAAGCCCTCCTGGCACCAGCAGCTTTGGGCAAAGGGCAGCTACAGGAGGCTGCTGCCAGCCCTGTGCTGTCTGGCACACCCACGCCGCCGTCTGGTGCCGGTACAGCCAAGACTGGCACTTGAAGTCTCACCTTCCCCTCTCCGGCTTTGTTCCCAGGGTTTGTAAGCCTGAATTTGCTACTCATAAACCTTTGCTTGGTCACATTGCTAACCAGGTGCTGGGAAGGTGGATGGAGGGCCAGGGGCCGAGTGGTCACTCTCACCAGAGGCAGAGTCATTCCAGTGTTGGGTACTCCTGGGGCTTCACACCCAGCTTGGTGAGGAGCTGCTGGTCATGGATCTGCCATGGGGTGAGGTGGCTCTGTGTGCTGAGACCCCAGTCACAAGCCCTTCCTACATAGGTCTGGCAACAGCTGGGCCCCCACAGTGGTGCTGCCCCACAGTAGAGAGCAGCCTTGCTCCCCACTGCAGTCCTCAAAGAGCAGGTGCCAGGTGGGTCCAAGCCGCAGGACCCCACAGCCACCCTCCACCCAGACCCCCCTTACCTGCCCAGTCTCCTCAAAGCGTTTCTGGTCTGCGCTGTCAATGACATAAATCTGCCGTGGGGACAAAATGGACAGTCGGCAGCTCCTCCTTGCCCAGCTGCCTTCTGTGGGGGCTGCAGGGCTCTGCTGGGATACAGAGCCCCGTGCGGAGGGCATGGGGGGCTGCGGGTGGCTGCCCCACTCACCAGCAGGTCTGTGCTGCCCAGATACTTCTTCCAGTAGGGACGGATGGAGCGCTGGCCCCCGATATCCCAGACGTTCAGCTTGAAGCCATGCGAGTGGACACTCTTTATGTTGAAGCCCTGTGCGGGGACACAAACCCCGGCATCACACAAGGGCAGGGTAGGACCTGCCACCCTCCCGCCACCTGTGGCCCCCAGCAACACCTACCTGGGTGGGCGTGATGGTGCTGACCTCCTCGGAGGCCAGGCGTTTCAGCAGCGTGGTCTTCCCTGCGTTGTCCAGCCCCAGCAGGACGATGCGGAGCTCCTGCTCCGGGGAACCCTTCAGCTTCTGGATGACAGAGAGCAGCCCCTGGGGGCACAGGGAGCCCTGTGAGGTGCCAGGTTGCTGCAGAGCACCTTCACTTTGGAGGGAGGAGCTGGGTGCCCTGTTGGCCATGGGTACTCTGCGTCTGCGGCCTGAGCGAGCTCCAGGGCTCAGCTCCCAAGGTGTCCAGATTCAGGATGGCCCCACGGCAGATCCGCCCAGCTCCCCGCCTCTGGCTGTGCTGTCCCTGTCCTGGGAGCCCTGCCAGCTCCTGGGTGTGCTGGAGGGACACAGACAGGGCAAAGCCCTGGTCCTGCTCTGCCAGCCCACCCAGCACCACAGCCAGGAGCCGTCTCAGCAACACCCACCCCGGCGCAGGCAGGATGTCACCCGGCCCCGCTTACCTTCTGCACATCACCCATGGTCTGGGAGTCGCTCCGGCCCGTGGCACAGCTGGGGAGCTGCGGGGGGCTCGTCCCTGGGGCCTGCCGGAGGCTGCGTGACTGGCACGCTCCCCAGCCCCGGGGGAGGAAGAGGATTACGGGCTCCAGAATTAGCTGCTGTTTCTCCATTTACCCACAGCATTAAATAATGCCCTCAGCAAATCCCCCAGCCAGCTGTCGCCCCGCCATCGCTTGCCCCCGGGATAAAGCAGGTCTTGCTGGGCTGGGCCGCTGGGGCACAGGGGGTCCCTCTCCCCAGGGTGCCAGGCTCCTGCTGGGGGTGGCAGCTCAGCCGGAGGATGCGGTACCCGGGAACCACGGGCACCACTGCGGGCAGAGCCTGGAGCCGGGATGGAGCCGTGTGGCAGAGCCTGGAGCTGGGAGAGGCACTGCAGCCCCAGCCTCTGAAGGGGAATGCTGCCTGCTGCCTGGGCAGAGCCAGCCTACAGGCATGGTCCTGTCCTGGTGGGTGTGCAGGGCTGTCACAGCCTCCTGTCTGAGGGGTGATGCCTCAGCATGTCCCTGGTCCCCATGTCCCAGGCAGGATGAGGGGACACCAGCACCCAAGAGGAGGTGTCGAAGGGTGGCAGGAGGCAGTGGTGAGGCTGGAGCTGGTCACTGGAGCCGCTGCCACAGCTCCTGCTGCTGTCTGAGGGAAACCAGTGAGCCCTGGAGCAGGTTGAGGGATGAGCTGTCGCAGCCAGAGGTCAGGGATGGCACAGGGCAGGGGGCCAGAGGGGCACAGAGACTTCCCTCAGCTGCCCATCCTGGCCAAGGCAGGGTGAGGGACTAGTCAGTTCACCATTTGGATTAAATGCATTAATTAAGCAACCTCTTTAATGCTTGCACACCACAGTTCAGTGCTCAGATCAGATTTCCTAGCAGAGAGGTTATCCTTGTGGTGGGGACCGTGAGTCACGCACTCTTGGTGAGACATTTTTATTTATAACTCCAGTTGCAAAGCCAAGCCAAACAACACAGCTTCAGCTCTGACAAAGGGAAGGGGAGAAGAGGGATCGCCCCACCCCACACCCCACTGCTGCTCTGTGCCATGGTGGGGGGCAGAGGGGCAGCAGTGGGGACCACCCTCCGCTCCCCCCTGCCTGCAGACCCTGCCAGGGCTGCGGCTGCTAATGCTGCACTGCTTTTGTTCATGCTCGTGGTGGGAACACTTCATTTTTCTCTGCATAGATCTGCACCCAACTTAATGTTAGGGTTCTGCTTTTGATAGGTTAATCACCCACCTTACATCCCAGTTATTAGCATTTCCAAGAGCGGGTTGCCATGGTGCTCTGCGGTTTATCCTGTAACTGTTAGTTACTTATATTTTCTAACAAATATCCTAAAATATCCTCAACTGGTTTGTGGTTGCTGATCAACATGGAACCCTGAGATGGCCAAAACTGCTTAGGCATCACTTTGGTGTCTTCAGGCTGCACGTCCACCACTCCTCACTGCCAGACTCTGCTGGAACCCACAATGTAGGCAGCTCCCCTCAAAAAACACCAGCTGCTGATGGCAGCAGCACAGCCCTGAGGCCACCCCAGACCCATGGCCTGCTGTGGGCAGGGAGGCAGCTGTGTGCCCAGCTCGGTGTGATGGGATGAGCAGCAGCAGAGGGGTGCACTGGGTGTGCTGATACCCCCCTGCCCCTGCACCCCCCTTCCCTGGGGTGACGTGATGCCAGGAGGAGCCCCCTTGGGCTGCTCAGGCTGCTGGGAGTGGGTTGGTGACCCCAAGGCAGCACAGGCTGTGCAGGTGGGGACTGAGTGGAGTAGGGATTGGGATTGGATGCTGATAGGAGTGGGAATGGGGGTTGGGATTAGGGTAGGGATGTAGACACAGATGTGGATGGGAACAGAGATGTAGATGGGGATGAGGTCACAGATGTGGATGCAGATGTGAATGTGGGTGGAAACAGGGAAAGGAATGGGGATTTGGATTGGGATGGGGACAGTGACTGGGATGGGGATGTAGGTGCAGCTGGGAACTGGGGGTGCAGATAGGGGTGGAGTCGTAGATGCAGGTGGAGGCATTGACAGGGATGGGGACAGGGATGTGGATTCAGATGAGAACAGGGAGAGGGATGAGGATGCAGATGTGAATGGAAGCGGGGATGCAGAAGGGGATGGGGTCGCAGATGCAGATGGAGACAGGGATGGGGACGGGGTTGCAGGCGGGGCCGCGGCGCCTCCGGGCCCGGAGCCCCCCGGGGCGGTGCCAGCGCCGGTGGCGGCGGCGCGGGGCGGGAGGGCGGCCCCGCTCCCCCCGCTGCGGTCCCGGTTCCCATGGCGACACTTCCTGTGGCAGCCGAAAGCGGTAGTGCCGGGGAGCGCCGGGCCGGGCCGGGGATGCTGCGGGGCCGCGGGCCGCGCCGGTAGCGCGCTGGGCCGGGCGGTGCCAGGCATGCAGGGCAAGGCCAAGCTGCTGCTGGTCCACAACGGCCGCATGGTGAGTCCCGGCACGGCCCGGGGCCGGTACCGGGCAGGCGGGGGCGGTGGAGGCGGGACCGGGCTGGCAGGGGGGTTGGGGCCGGGTACCGGGCAGGCAGAGGCAGACAAAGCGTGTACAGGGCAGGTCCCGGGCAGAGAGAGGGATGTGGGGTGGATAACGGGAAGGCGGGGGTCTGTGGGGCTTGGACATCCAAAGCAGACAGAGGCGCAGGGGCGTGTAAGGGCAGACGGCAGCGTGTGGGGCTGGGTAACAGGCAGGCAGGGTCTTATGGGGCTGGGTAACTGGGCAGGCAGGATTGGCTGAGGCTGAGGCAGTGACACAGGTGGGGATGTATGGGGGTGATGGGCAAGCAGTGACTTATAGGGCTGGGGTAACAGGAGTCAGCTGTGCTGGTGTGGGTGGGTGGCTCAGGAAGGGCAGAGCTACGTGGGTATAGGCAGCAGGGATAAATGGGGAAGATCAAGGAGCTGGCAAAGCAGGGGTATGTTGAGGCTGAGGTAAGGGGCATGGCAGCAGCATCTGGGGTGAGGTAGCAGGGCCAGGGTAGGGTTGGGATAGTGGGGCTGGGATGGGGACAGGCAGAAGGTGTGTAGGGCAGGCTGTGGTGTGTGTTGCTGGCAGGATGGGGGGCATTGGCTAGCCGGGTCAAAGGCACCACTTCAGTGTGGCCCCAGGCAGCACCGTGGAGTGGGTGCTTGTCTGGGCTTTGACTTCTGAGGCTTTGCCCATCTCTGTGCTTGCTGTGGGTCCTGGGGTACCACCATCATGTCTGTGGTGGCTCTGGGGGTGCGGCAAGACACCCTGCCCTGCTGTGCCCTTTGCTGGCAGCTCTGGTAGGACCCGGTCCCCATTTTTGGGCATCTGTCCTCCAGCAGCCCCAGGCTTCAAGGAAGGAGGGAGGGGGCAGTTTGCCTGCCTAGGGCTGTGGTTGTCCTTCCTTCTCTCCCCTCCTCCCCTCCTCTTCCTGTGCCTGGGAGGCCCTCCCCGGCCAGCTGGTGGCAAGGTTACATCTGAGAGCATCTGTCTGTTCCCAGCTGCTGGCCTGGCCCCAGGGCAATAGGTGCAGGTGGGGTGGGAGAAGAGCTGCGCACCCCTTGTGACCCCCTACCCCTCCTCACTGCCCTCGCGTTGGGAGCCCTGTGTCCTGCCTTTCCCACAGCTCTTGCGTCTAACCGCAGAGCAGTGCTTGCCGGCAGCCTGTGTCCCTCGCTCCTGGGTTCAGACTGGGCTGCCGCTGGCCCGGGTACTGCTCCACCAGGCTGGCAGACACCATGTTGCCCCTTCTCACCTCTATTCTCTCCACCCCCGCAGGGCCCAGCTGTGTCAGATGGAGGTAAGACTGCTCTTTGCTCTGGGATGGGAGAGGCTGGCAATGTCTTCAGGGGAGGGGGAAGCCCACAGCCAGCCTTGTGCCAGGGGCAAGGAGCCAGCAGAGGGCCAGGTCCTGTGTCAGCACAGGCTGGGCTGCGGGCGAGAGCATGGCCAAGCCCTGTGCCAGGGGCTTGCCTTACCCCCATCCCTCCTGCATGGCCCCACCTGCCTGTCCCTCCCTTGTGGCTGCTCAGCTGGCACCCTTGGCCGCTCAGGGCCCAGGGGCTTCCTGAGGGTCTGTCTGTCTGCCCATCTTGTCCATCTGTCCCACTGTACACGATATCTCAGCTGGCCCATTAGCCCATCTGGGCCCTGCTGCAGGATCCTTCCAGCGTGGGGTGCAGGGCGTGCTGTTCCCACCTGCACATGCAGGTTATGTGTGGTTACCCCATGTTTTGAACAGAAGAGTGGGGACCTTGGTAAAGCAACAACTTGCTGCCTCCCCTGTTCCTGCCAGCTTTGTTGGGAGAATCCTGCTTCCATGCTCTTATCTTCTCCTGCAAATAATCCTCTGCTCTCTGTTGTTCACCAGCCAAACCAGTTCAATATCTGGGGTTGCCCCTGGAAACTTCCGTCTTTTTGACGGAGGGACTCCATTTGAATGCATGGTCACCTTGGGTTTCCTGGGGCTGGAAGCTGGGCATGACATTTCAGTGTCCTCTTCTGTCTGGGTCTGTTCCTTATCATATCCCAGGGGAGTGGGGAAGGTAAGTTCAGGCACCTCTACCCATCCGAGCTTCCCTTCGTGCCATGTGCCCCCCATGTCCCGCTCCATCCTGCTTTCCCTTCCCGCTGGCTGCCTTCTCCACGACTGGCTTTGTTTCCTGGGGAGATGAGTCACAGGTGGAGTCATGGTTACACCCCGGGGAGGAAGCCACAGCTGGCAGGCAGGGCTGTCACTCTGGAAGGTGCCAGCTGTGGCATTATGGTGCTTGATCCACTGAGGACACCTCTGTGGTACCAGCTCCTCATGCTCCCTTCCTGATGTTTCACCAGCTCCCATTGGGATGGGGCGGGTGAACTCACCGCAGATATGGGGGGCTGCTGGCAATGAGGAGTGACACTGGGGGACACCCAGGAAGCCAGAACTGACCCTTTCTCTCTCTCAGAGTTAAACGCTTCCAGGGCCCGTGGCAGCAACCACAGTGTGAACAGCCTGCCGGGGCCACCGGCCACCTGTGGCTCCACACAGGGGTCTGTGGTCAGCTGGGCCGAATCCTTCGAGACGCTGCTGCAGGACCATGTGGCTGTCACCTACTTCACTGTGAGTGCTACAGCCCAGACCTCAGGCCTCGTTACCATCGGCTCCTGGTCATCGGCAACCGAGCTGTCCCACAGCTCCAGTGCTGCCCAGCCCAGCACCTCTCTCTGCCCCACAGGAGTTCCTCAAGAAGGAGTTCAGTGCTGAAAATGTCTACTTCTGGCAGGCATGTGAGCGCTTCCAGCAGATCCCAGCCAGTGACACGCAGCAGGTACTGGCCTCCACACAGCTGTGGTGCAGCTGAGCCAGGGTCGTGCAGGTGCCTGCTGGGATGTGGGCAGAGGTGGAAGTGGGTGTTGTGCCTGTGGGTCCCAGGGTCCTGGCAGACCCCTGTAATGGGAGGGTGAGCAGGCTGTGGTCTCCTGCAGGAGGCACAAGGAGATGGATGTGATGTGCATCTGAAAAGCCACAGTCCATGGAGCAGGATATGCTTCTTCAGCCTGAGGTGGCCAAAGGGTGAAGAGTGTGGCTGGGAGGAGAAAAGAGAACAAGGGCAGAGAGCTAGATGGGGGCTTGTGGGGATTGAGCCATGTGGCTGGGGGATGGTTCCTACCTCTGTGGAGAAACTGGCATGTTGTGCCCAGAGCTTGGTGCCGGGTGGGAGCAGCTGGCTCTGATACCTGTTCTGAAGGCCAGGTACCAAGCTGGTCCCAAGGGGGACTTGGCCCCTCAGGATCAAGTGGCTCTATGGGGTGAGCCAGGGACTCCCTGCAGGGCTGCAGTGAGGAGGGGGCTCCTGGTCCCACCCTGACCCCTCTGTTTCCCCAGCTGGCCCAGGAGGCGCGGCGGATCTATGATGAGTTCCTCTCCAGCCACTCAGTCAGTCCGGTGAACATCGACAAGCAGGCCTGGATTGGGGAGGACATGCTGGCCACCCCTTCCCCAGACATGTTTCGCGTCCAGCAGCTCCAGGTATGAGCAGCTTCACCCCACCCGTGGGAGGTGGGCTGCAAGACCACCCTGCACGTCACCCAGCATTGTTGCTGTCATCACGGGGCTGGGCTGCAGGGCAGTGGCTGGAGTGAGCTGTAGGTGGGCAGGGGTCTTAAGCACACACATCCTCCCTTTGCAGATCTTTAACCTGATGAAGTTTGACAGCTACACACGGTTCGTGAAATCCCCACTCTACCAGGCCTGCCTGCGGGCAGAGAGCCAGGGGCAGCCCCTGCCTGACCTGAGGCCCCACTCCCGCAGCAGCAGCCCCCCACCTGACCTCAGCAAGGTGAGTGGGATGGGAAGGGGGGACAGGGACCTGTCCCTTGGCCTGAGAAAACAGTGCTGGCTCTCTTCCCTGTTCTTTGGAGCAAACCTAGCCACCAGCTGAGGATGGACAAGTGGTTTGGGAGACCAGGGAAAGAGAAGGGGCAGCCTCAGTTGTCTCCATGCTGAGATGCTTCTTGGTTCACCCCAGAAGTCGAAGCTGAAGCTGGGCAAGTCCTTGCCACTGGGCGTGGAGATGGCAGGCAGTGGTGCCAACCGCAGCCCCCGCCGCTCCTTCAGGAAGGGAGAGCGGAGGGAACCTTCCTGGGCAGGTAGGCACCACTCAGGGCAATTGGGGCAGTGCCACCTCTGAAGGGTGCCCATGGTCCCTACCACTGTCCCTCTGTCTGTCCTAGAAGGGGGAGAAGGCGGTGGGAGCACTGTGCTGTGGCGGGAGTCCCAGGGCTCACTCAACTCCTCGGCCAGCCTGGACCTGGGCTTCCTGTCCTCAGCCAGCACATCTGCCAGCCCCTGGACAGAGGTGAGTCACCACTGCACCTGCCCTGTGGCATCATGCTGCCACCAGTCCTATTGCATCCCTCCCACAGGGCCATCGGAAGAGCCTGGGGGGCAGTGAGGCAGAGCTGCCAGCCAAGCCCATGAAGTACTGCTGCGTCTACCTGCCTGATGGCACAGCCTCGCTGGCTGCTGTCCGGCCTGGCCACTCCATCCGTGACATGCTGGCAGGGATATGTGAGAAGCGTGGCTTCAGCCTCCCTGACATCAAGGTCTACTTGGTGGGGAATGAACAGGTAGGGCAGGCAGGGGGAGAGGGCAGTCCTGTCAGCTGGACCATCAGCAGGCTGGGACCACACAACGCTCTGGTTGCTCTCTCCTGATGGTTTGGCTGTTGCAGAAAGCGCTGGTGCTGGATCAGGAGTGCTCTGTGTTGGCAGATCAGGAGGTGAAGCTGGAGAACAGGATAAGTTTTGAGTGAGTGGGAGCTTTGGGGCTGACACTGTTGCCTGCATGTGTCCAGTCCACGTCACGTGCGGCCACCTGCAGTGCCCCAGCACCCTGGCTCTGCCCCTGTCCCCTGCAGTTAGCCCCTTCCCCCCGCTTTGCAGGCTGGAAATCTCCTCCCTCAGGAAGACCATCCGCATCATAGCCAAGTCAACCAAGAGCATCCGGGAAGCGCTGCAGCCCATGCTTGGGAAGTACGGCGTGACCATGGAGCTGGCGCTGCTGCGGAGGGTGAGGGCTCACCTCGGCGGGCCCAGCCCAGCCTCCTGCAGCTGGGATGCTGTGAGGGGGGAGGTTCCAGGGTTTGAGGCTTGGGCTGGTGTTTGAGATGGGCTGTTGCAGCCCACAGTTGGCCAGGAGGTGCGCTCTGTGCTGGGCAGCTCCTGATCCCGCAGGGTCTGGCCAGGGAGCTCATGGGTCCTCAGCCTGGCTGCCATGGCTGTGCTGCAGCAAGTGTGTCACTGGCTGGCTCTTCCCATTGCAGCAAGGTGAGCCAGCCACCCTGGACCTGGAGAAGCTTGTCAGCACTGTGGCTGCTCAGAAACTCATCCTGGAAACACCAGCAGGTAGAGTGTCCTCCTCTCCAAGCCATATCCTCCCCCACGCAGTGTCCCCACACCAGAGTGCTCACAGGGTCAGGCTGCCTTCTGCTGGCCATGGCTCCTGCTTCCTGGAATGGGCTCCATCCTGTCACCAGCTGGGCAAGGACTGTGGCATTGGCATGGGGTGCTGAGCATCACTCTTGACCTTGCAGGCATGAGACTGATGGAGAGTGCCGAGGCTGCAGCTGCCCCCTCCCCGCTCCGCAGCGAGGTGAGCTCGAGATCCCACTGGAGGTGCCCCCCCCAGCTGCTGCCGCGGTGCCACAGGGAACTGTGCTGTGGGTGCCAAGGCAGGAGCCAGGCTGCAGGAGGGTGATGGGGGTGTGGGCTGTGGGAGCACTGCCTCCTTGCTCTGCTGCTGAGGCTTGGGCTGCTTATCACAGGAGGGAAGCCCGACAGGAGCAGAGTCCGACGCGCTAGATGAGATGCCCTCCTCCTCCTCCTCCCGGCCTCGGTCTTCAGCTGCCGCTAACTTGAACCGCCGCACATATGACCTGGAAGGTGAGACCTGGTGTATCTGAAACCCAAGGGGCTGGGGCAAACACTGGGTGAGGGACACAGTGTCCCCTGGTGTGCTGGGGCTGGGTGCAGGGTCTCATGGGTGCTGGCATGGAGCAGGGAAGAAGTTCAAGTGCTGTGCATGGGACCTGTTCAGGGTCATGTCAGGTGAAGAGGGCAGCCAAGGTGTTAGGACAGAGTTGGAGTGATGGACTCAGGTGCATGACATGCTTTTCCCCCAGGACTGGTGGAGCTGCTGAACCGTGCCCAGAGCTGCCGGGCCAATGACCAGCGTGGGCTGCTCTCCAAGGAGGACCTGGTCCTGCCTGACTTCCTCCAGCTCCCTGGGCAGGACGACAGCACCCGCAAGGGTTCAGATCAGCCCCACACCCCTCACCCAGCCTCCAAGGGAAATGACCATGCTCAGCCTGCAGAGCCTGCGCCAGCTCAGCCTCCAGTCAACCACGAGCTCCGATGAGTCCTGCTGCACACCCACACCCGGCGCGTGGTAACCCGGGCCATGCTGGGGTTCAACGCAGGGCCTGACTGGCCCGTCCTGCACTGCCGACACTGCCCAGACTGCAGTTTCATCCGCGTCCTGTCCCAAACTGTCGTGTCGTGTCGCTGTGAGTGGTTGAGCAGCTGCCATGCCCCTTGGTGGGGTCACATTCTGGTGCACGTCAAAGGAGTCCTGTACATAGTTTGAACCCCTCTTGCAAAGCACTTTGCGATGTCCCACGCATGCCTGGTGCTGTCCTGCCCAGTGCTTCTGCCACTGGCAGAGTTGCTGCCCCAGCAAATCCTGCCTGTGCCACCTGGCACAACCCTACGGACTGTTCAGGTGGGGAAAGCACCCTTCCAGCTGAAGGGAGTGTGGGACAGAGAGGGTGGGTGGGGTGGCAAGGCAGGCTCCAACCCTGAACCCCCTGCTGTGGGCAGGCAGGGTCAGAGGAACACATGTCCAGAGCTGAGGGCCGGCTTGGGTCCCTAACTCTGTGGGAACAGGGCTTGCCCCCTGTTGGTGTGCAGGTCTGTGCTTCCCAGGAAAGGTGAGCATGGCCCTGCCAGCCTGTGCCCTGAGCGGGTTGTTGCTGTCCGTGTTGTGTGAACGTGGCTGGGCCTGATCCTGCCCGATAGCACTGCAATTGTGGAGCAGGGCACCTGGGTCTTGCCTGGAGCAGACAGAGGCAGAGCCAGCAGGTTGTGCCAAACAAGCCTTCTCCTCCCCCAAGGGAGACCCTGTGTGGGCTGCTGCTGGAGCAACCCACAGAAGCAGATCCCTGTAGATCCTCAGCCAAGCTGGGGCTGTGAGTGCTCATCCCTCGAGGATGGGCCTCCTGGTGCCATAGGAATGCAGCCCTCCTGGCTGCTGAGCATCTCAGCCTGGTGTGTGGGTACCCAGCGTGTGCCCTGCCTGGCATTCCTTGCGGGAGGCTGGCCTGTAAACTTGAGCCTGGATCTGCTGGATTTGGCTGTGCCTTGTGGGTCCCCAGCAGCCCCCTGTCCCCAAAGGTCCCAGAACCACTCTGTGATGGAGCCAGCCTCCTGACAGCAGCCAGGAGATCCCTCCATTGTCTGCGTATGCCAGAGCCCTTCCTGGCTGTGCCCTGGGTCACTGCTTCATCACCACTGCCCAGCCAGAGGCAGAGAGGTGGCCCAGGGCAGGGGCTTGTGGCCATCCAGCCCCACACTGCCATGGCCAGCTGTGGTCCCCGTCAGAGCCCCCCAGTGTTTCTGTGGTGCTGCCCAGTCCTGTCTGTGGTGTGAAACCAGGGGAAATAAAGAGCATTGCCTGGATGTGCGTTCTCCTTCCTTCATGTCCAAGGCCGGACAGTGCTTTCCCCAGCAGTGCTGTCCCTCCAGACTCCCAATACCCCACAGAGCCCCCTGGGACCAAGGCAGGGCTGGAGCCAACCCTCAGCTCCAGTGCCACCCTGCCCAGCAGCCAGGGGCAATGCCGGGAGCTTGTTTTCCTGGCGCCACTGATGGTGTAGGGGAGGCTACAGGACCGGCATGGCCAAGGACTTCAGCCCCGACCCTGTCAATGAGTGACAGTCAGCCTGCCAGGGCCTCACCAGGTTAATGATTGTGGGGGCAGCTGGCCAAGAGCTCCTGGGCATGGGGCAATCATGGACACCAGCCTCCTGCCCACTGCAGCTTGATGCAAGTCTCTGTGAGTGCCACTGGCCATACCCTGGCCAGAAGGGTCCACAGGTCCCACAGATGCAGGATGTGTCCCCTGCTGTGGCACCTCTTGGGCATTCAGCTTCATCGGTTTGTGACCTAGTGGAGGCTTGGCGATGCTCCTGCTGTGGCAGAGATGTCCTTAGGCCATTCCCAAGCACCCTGGGGTACCCGAGGGATCCTCCTCACATGCGATTGCAGCTGGCTTTTCTGTGGTGGTGGGTCCTGGGAATATTTGATCCTAGAGGAATGGGAACATGGCAGCCACGCAGCTCCTCCATGCTTGGTTCCCCCACAGGCACCAGGGCTGGAGGGGCCTTTGACCCTTGGCTCTCCCCTGGGAAGACATGGACACAAGCTGGCCGGGCACTCTGTAGGTGGATGGAAACTTGGCTGGAAGTGTGTAAACAGCAGGTAACGATAAATGTCATCAAGGAGGTGCTGATGGCAATGCCAGCATTGCGCTGCTCCTGCCCACCCCAGGCATGGCCTCTGCCCCTTGCAGCCCTCACAGCACTGCTGGCTGCTCCATGCTAAGCTGCTGGCATGGGCTGAGCTGAGCCATGTGCCACCCTCACCACCAGTGACAGGACACAGGCACTGTGTCAGTGCTGATGTAACCCCCCCACAGTGTGCTGGTGGTGGGGACAGCAGTGCCCTGGGCAGCTGGGTCCTTTGCAGCTGATGCTCAGGTGGCCCTGAGGACACTGGATGTTTGGGACAGCCCAGCAGGGCCAGCACTGAGCCCTTCTCCTCTGCATCATCATCCTCCTCTCATGGAGGAAACGAAGCGTCTGGCACCAAGTGATGGAGAACTGAGGCTGCTCCAGCATTGCCCCTTGGGCATGGGGATCCAGCACTTCCTCAGCTCACTTCTCTGGCTGCTGCTTGCCCAGGGGGAATGCCGAGCCTCAGACAGGTGAGGCAGGATGTGCCAGTGGTACCCCAGGGGCGCGTGTCCCATCCTGCCTCAGGGCTGATGTGGGATGCCGTGGGGTTACCCATTAACTGCAGGAATTTCTGGGGAGGAGGTGAGTGGCGAGTGGAGGCGAGGGGCAACGCGGGGCTCCTTAGACTTTGCTCTTGGTGTGCATATAAAGGGCCTCCGTACCCTGCAGGCCACTTTGCTGGAGGGACGCGTGGACGTGGCATGTGGATGTGGTGCTGCCCTGAGTGCCTGGCCAGCCCCAGGTGAGCAGGGCTCTGGACAGGAGGGTCCCCTCCCCATGTCCCCTTGGCCCAGACTGCCTGCACTTGAGAGAGCTCACTGGGTTGGCGTGGTGGAGTGTTGGGTGATGGGATGGTCCCCCTTGGTGGTGCCAACCCACCAGGGGCATTCTGGTGACCAGTGGTGGTCCACATGGCACAGTCATGGCTCTGCTGTGGTGACACATGGCCACCTCTGCTCAGCCTCAGCAGGAGCAATGCTGCCTTACCGGAGAGAGAGCCCAGCCCTGCCCCGCTGCCCAGTGCGGGGTGGAATGGTGGTTCACGGGCCCCAGTTTGCCTACTGCCCCAGCCCCCAAGGTAGGTGCCCCCCACCCTCCTCCTCCTCTTCCTCATCCTGCTTGGCTCAGTTCTGCTCTGGCCAGACCTTGGCCCAGGCAGTGCCTGACTCCCTTCCCTGGGGAGGCTCCCCAGAATGGCTGGGGCTGTAACACGGTGTCCCCGTCTCCCCAGCTCTGCACCGGCTGCCGGGTGCCCACGCCTGTCCCTTCGCTGTCAGCGCGGTGCCCTGCCCTGACCACGGCTTCCCCTGCCCCGGCTCCCCGGGGCGCCTGCGCGAGGGCAGGGAGCGGTACGAGCTGGAGGCACTGCCCTGGCAGGGGACCCTGGTGGGCTTGGATGAGCTGCAGAAGCCAGGTGAGACCCAAGGCATGATGCCCCTGGGTTGGGGAACAGCCTGGAGATCTTGCCCACAGGGAGACTATGGGGTACCAGGAGAGCCCAAGCTTTCTCCTTGGGACTGGCAGCACTACCTCCTGCTGCCCTGCCAGTCCTTATGCTGGCACCCCAGAGACACCCCAGCATGGTGGTCTGCATGCCAGCACAGGAGATTTTTGGCTCCCCGGTGTGCTGTGGGCAGAGCTGAGGGGTGATGGGGACCATAAGCATAAGAGTGCTCCAGGGCAGGAGGATGTGAAGGGGATCCAGGGAGTGGTGGCACATCCAGGGGCATGAGCCTCATCCCACCAGGGCACAGGAGGATGGCTTGGGGCTGCGGGAGCCCGGGCTGTGCCACAGCTGGTGTTTAACACTCTCTCTTGTCTTGTGCAGAACTGGGGTGCTGGGTCAGGGTCCAGTCCATCTGTGTCTCCCTTCTCAAGGTGCCTCTGATGTTTGGGTTCCTGTACCTCTTTGTGTGCTCCTTGGATGTGCTCAGCTCTGCTTTCCAGCTGGCTGGAGGTAGGGTGACAGGGGACCCAGGTGGCTGGTGGCACCCACCACACTGGCACCCTGCTGCTCATGCTTTCTTGCAGGCAAAGTGGCCGGTGACATCTTCAAGGACAACGCCATCCTCTCCAACCCTGTGGCTGGGCTGGTGGTGGGCATCCTGGTGACTGTGCTGGTGCAGAGCTCCTCCACCTCCACCTCCATCATTGTCAGCATGGTCTCCTCAGGGCGTGAGTGCACCTGTGGGGCTCCCTTGGGACCTTGAGGCTGGGGAATGGGGTGGCTGAGCAGGGTGACCCTGAGCTGGGCCATGCGGGGCTAGCAGGTCTCTCTGTCCCCAGTGCTGGAGGTGCGCTCTGCCATCCCCATCATCATGGGCTCCAACATCGGCACCTCTGTCACCAACACCATTGTGGCCCTCATGCAAGCTGGTGACCGCAGTGAGTTCAAACGGTGAGAACAGGTCAGGGCAGAGGAGACTGGGGGGGGCTGGGGGCTGCTCCTCAGGGGCCATCCCATGCCAACAGGCTCCTCTGGGCAGGGCCTTTGCTGGTGCCACAGTGCATGACTGCTTCAACTGGCTGTCAGTGCTGGTCCTCCTGCCACTGGAGGTGGCGAGCGGGTACCTGCACCATGTCACCCGCTTGGTCGTGGCCACCTTCAACATCCGTAGTGGGAAGGATGCCCCTGACCTGCTGAAGATCATCACAGAGCCCTTCACCAAGCTCATCATCCAGGTCTCCTCAGCCTTGGTGTCCCCAGGCTGGCAGTGCTGTCACCATCCCAGCAAAGATGTCCCCAAGCCGGGGGTGCTGTCAGTCCCCAAGGGCTCTCTCCAACATGTGTGTTCTTGCAGCTGGACAAGTCAGTGATCACTGGGATTGCAACGGGGGACGAGAGCCTGCGCAACCGCAGCCTTATCCGTGTCTGGTGTGGCCCTGCTCTCCCACAGGTGAGGGGCTCATAGCCCTGCTAGAGCCACCAAACAATCCCATGGAGGGTGGGTGGTGGACAGGAGCTGGCCAAGGATGCCATGGAGCTGGCTACAGCCCATGCTTCCCCTGCAGATGGCCGCTGTGGGGCTTGGTTCCCCCCCAAACTGCACATCCCCTGGCCACTGCAGCACTAAAGGCATCGAGATCCTCCACAACGTCTCCAGGCAGAAGTGTGAGTGGGTGTGGGGGGCTTGGGCAGGGCTGGGGGCACAGGGTAAGGGGCTGGAGAAGGTGCAGGTGGGACTGGAGGGGCATGCAGGATGGAGGGGTGCTGGGCAGGGGGTAGAAGTCATGCTGTGGGGCAGGGCTGGGAGGTGTTGGGGCTGGAGTCCAGGTGTGGGGCTGTCTAGGGGGGAAGGTTAATGAGCAGGGCCGAGCTGGCTCCAGCCCCTCACCCAGCCGTGCTGTGTGGCAGGTGAGCACCTCTTCACGGACACGCCGCTGCCCGACCTGGCCGTGGGGCTGGTGCTGCTGGCTGGGTCCCTTGTCGTGCTCTGCACCTGCCTCATCCTCCTGGTCAAACTCCTCAACTCCCTGCTTAAGGGACAGGTGGCCAAAGCCATCCAGAAGGTCATCAACACTGGTGAGTGGCACAGGGACTGCTGTGGGGTGAGTGGGAAGGGACCCTGCCTGCCCCATGGCCACCCAGCCCCACCTGCCATCCTCAGACCCATCCCTGGCTGCCTCCAACCCCTGTCCCTGCCTGGACCCCCATATCCCCTGCCTGCCTCCAGTTCCCACTCTGCTTGTGGCTGCCATGGCCTCCTGGTGTCCACATCCTCCTTCCCCAGCCATCCCAGCCCACAGCCTGACCCCATCCCAGAGCCTGGCTCCACAGCCCCCTCCCAAGCACCATGCAGGAGCTCTGGGTTGCCCCCAGCTAATGTGTCCATGTCTGTGCTTGTGTCCATGCCCATGGCCATGCTGTGGCAGACCTCCCGCACCCACTCAGCTGGCTCACTGGGTACTTCGCCATGGTGGTGGGTGCTGGCATGACCTTCGTGGTGCAGAGCAGCTCTGTCTTCACCTCGGCCATCACACCTCTGATTGGTGAGTCCTGGTCACTTCCATGATGTCCTGTGGATCCTGGAGTGCTTGGGAAGGTGGGAGGAGCCATGCCTCCATGGGAACAGCACTGGTGAGGAGCAATGGGATGGGATAGGATGGGTGCCTCTCCCACAGGCCTGGGTGTGATCAGCATAGAGCGTGCCTACCCGCTGACCCTGGGCTCCAACATTGGCACCACCACCACTGCCATCCTGGCCGCCCTGGCCAGCCCTGGGGACAAGCTGGCCAGCTCCTTCCAGGTATGGGCAACCCAGGGCCACAGCTGGGCTAGTGGGGAGCACTGGGCTAGTCAAGGGCTGGAAGAAGCCTACGAGCCTGGCCCAACAGGGCTGTCCTCCCTGCAGATTGCCCTCTGCCACTTCTTCTTCAACATCTCGGGCATCCTGCTGTGGTACCCGCTGCCCTTCACGCGCCTGCCCATCCGCATGGCCAAGGCGCTGGGCGAGCGCACGGCCAAGTACCGCTGGTTCGCTGTGCTGTACCTCATCGTCTGCTTCCTCCTGCTGCCCTCCCTCATCTTCGGCATCTCCATGGCAGGCTGGCAGGTGCTGGTGGGGGTGGGCGCACCCTTCCTCAGCCTCCTCTTCTTCGTGGGGCTGGTAAACGTGCTGCAGGCACGCAGCCCTGGCCGCCTGCCCAAATGGCTGCAGACTTGGGACTTCCTCCCCGCCTGGATGCACTCCCTGCAGCCCCTCGACCAGGTCATCACCCGGGCCACCCTCTGCTGCACCGACCGCTGCCGCAGCCCCGAGGGCTGGGAGGAACGTGAAGGTCCTCCCTGCGACAAGGCCAGGCTGGGGCTGGACAATCCCGTGCTCTCCTACCCCGAGGAGGTGCCCAGCCCTGCCATCCGGATGGGCTCCCCTCGCCCACCCCTGCATGGTGCCACCCGGCTCTAGCTGGCACCAGATGCCCAGAATGCTGCTTTCACGCCCACCTAGTTCCTGCCATCCCCGTTGAGCTGGTGTCTAATAAACACCAAGTGCCCACGCCCCAGGTGTGTGTCTCTTTGGCTCCTATCTCTGCAAACCCTGATGGAGCCATGGGTGCCAGACACCCACCATAAACCCCCATGTCCTTACACCATCACTGCACACCCTGGCCCTGTATGGGTGTCCGGTGCTGGGAACACACGACATGCACTGCTGGGGCTGGGGGGGCACATGCTGATGATGCTGCAGCTGAACCTGCAGTTTGCAGCTTTGTCCCCAAAGGGCTGAACTGGCAGGGTCTGTGCTGCACCGCTCGGTGTCACAGCAGTGTTGGTGCAGCAGGCACAGCACAGGGCAGCCAGTGAGGTGCTGTGGTGCTGATGGGCTGGGGCTCAGTGGGGTGGTGACTCAGTATGGCCAGGCAGTGCCCCTGGCCTGCCAGTTACCCCAAAGCCCATGGCAGGAGCCACCTGCTATGGTGACTCTGGCAGGAGCCCTTTAAGTGAATGCAAGAACCTCTTCTCCCACTGCCCACAGATACTTGGGCTCCTGCCAGAGATATCACCCGTCCCTCCCTCCTTCCCTCCCGCCCTCCTCCAGAGCTGGGACCAGCAGAGCCAGCGGGGCTGCCGTGGGAGTCACTCCAGGGATCCCAGCACTGCCGCTGCCCTGCATGCCCAGCTGGGTGGCCACCGGGCTGGGAGGTCCTCCATCTTGCCACCAGACTGGGTCAGTTCGGGAGTGGTGGTGGCCGAGATATCTCCCTGGGGACTCAGCAATGCCGGGGCTGTGCCAGGAGATGCAGTGGAGCTGGTGAGCGGGGCACATGGGGCGGGGGCAGCCCTGTGGGGCTTCATCCACCTGAGGGGCTGGACCAGCATGGAGCCAGCTGGCTCCCTCCCCAACACCTCCAGTAACAGCAGCAGCACCAGCAGCACCCCACACTCGCCCCTGGCCACGGGGCTCATCCTGTTGGCTGCCCTGGCTGTCCTGCTGGCCACACTGGTGGGAAACACGCTGGTGGTGGTGGCCATCTCCACCAGCCGGGCCCTGCAGGCACCGCAGAACCTCTTCCTGGTGTCCCTGGCCTCGGCGGACATCCTGGTGGCCGTCCTCGTCCTGCCCTTCTCGCTGGCCAACGAGGTGATGGGCTACTGGTATTTCGGCGGCCTGTGGTGCAGCCTGTACCTGGCACTGGATGTGCTGCTCTGCACGGCTTCCATCGGGCATCTCTGCGCCATCAGCCTCGACCGCTACTGGGCCATCACCCGGGCAGCCCGACTCAACCTGCGCCGCAGCCCCAGGAGGGTGAAGGGGATGATCGGGGTGGTCTGGGCAGCAGCCACCCTGGTGGCACTGCCACCCCTCCTGCAGGCCCGGCCGGGGGGACAGGAGTGCCAGCTGAGCCAGGAGACATGGTACGTGCTGGCCTCCTGCGCCGCCTCCTTCTTCGCTCCCTGCCTTGTCATGGTTGCCGTCTACTGCCGCATCTACCGCCGGACGGCCGCCCTCCTCGCCGCCCGAGCCCCATGCCCTGAGAAGCAGGGGCCAGGGGTGGGCACACGGGGCTGGCGGCACCAGAGCCAGCACCAGAGTACGTCGCTGTGCCAGCAGCGGCTGGCGCGGGCGCGGGAGCGGCGTTTCACCCTCGTGCTGGCCGTGTTGATGGGCACCTTTGTGCTGTGCTGGTTCCCCTTCTTCTTCACCTACAGCCTGGGGGCCATCTGCAGGGAGGGCTGCCACATCTCCAAGCCCCTCTTCAGCTTCTTCTTCTGGATTGGCTACTGCAACAGCAGCCTCAACCCTCTCATCTACACCCTCTTCAACCGGGACTTCCGTGCCGCTTTCCGCCGGCTCCTTGCTGTCCCCCACTGGCACTGCACCTAGGGCCCCTCCAGGACACTGGGAATACGGCCACCAGCCCTGCCACAGACCTTGGACTGCCATGCTGGTATGCATCTCAAGGTGCTTTTGGAAATGTGGGATTGAATAAAAGGAGGCCAAAGCCAGTGCCCAGAGCTGGCGTCTACCCCTCACCAGCACCCATCGCCACCTAGGTGTCCCCATACATCTTCCCTTGCACTGTGGGTGACTTGCTGGTGGTGACAACTTGCCATGGCAACTACAGCAATCACCAGCCTCCCCCAGATCCTCTGCACACCTGTGACCCCTAGCATCCTCTTGTGCAGGGGAGGGACACAGCGGCTGCTGTGGGGGACAAAAAACCCCGTATGTGGCAGCGTCACCAGCGCCAGGAGGAGCTGGACATGCTACTACAGCAGTCCAGCCTGAGTCCTGAGCCTCACTGCCAGGGTTGTCCCCTCTAGCTGCCCATCAGCATGTGGCTATGCCACAGCATGGGGCTCTGTGGGGCTGGGGTGGGACACTCCGCATCCTGGACAGGGTCTTCTTAGGGATCTTGCTGCAGAAGGCAAAGCAGGAATGACATCCCTGTGCTAGAAAGGCTGTCCTCCCTTGGGAGAGTGTGGGAGATGGGATCACATCAGAACAGGCTCTGTCACAGCCTGAGGTGTGAGGGGCCATGGTGGCAACCATGAGGTGAAGACCTGGGGCAACCGCACCTCCTGGGGGCAGCAGCCACCCCGCACCCACCCTGCCCAGCTCCCTACCCAGCGCTGCACAAACACCATGGGGTCAGGGGCTGCTCCACTTCTCCAGCTTTGTGGCTCAAAATAGAAAGTCTCAAAACATTGGACTTTCACTCAGCTAAAAACAGCCACTGGCGCCTGGGAGCTGGAGCCCAAGGAACACTGGCTCCCGCCAGCCCCCATCAGGGTGGGTGCATCTTGGCCCTGGGTTCTGGGGGACTGCAAGGGACAGTGGTACTTGCAGCAGCAAGGATCCCTGGGCCAACTCCTGCGCCCGCCACATGTGGAGGCTCGTGGCATGAGCTCTGGGGCCAGTGGAGGCTCCCAGTGGAATCTTGCTGGGACGGGGCCCTGGTGCTGACCCCCGGGAGGCAGCCGGTCCCGGCAGTTGGAGCCGCACTGTCACCATCTGCGGAAGGAGCTGTCCTATCGCTGCTGCCTGGCTTCCCCTCCCTCAGCCGCCTTTCCCCTTTTCGCAATTAAACAACATTTTGCTTCTAAAAATACCCAGGGAGATGAGGGTGCCTGACGGGGACTTGGCCAGGCCAGCTCAGGCGGGCAGAGGGGCTCTCCCTGGGGGGCACCAGCCCCACCGGCAGCACCCCGGGCTCTGCGGTGCCCTGGCTTGTGTGCTCTGCCCTCACCCTCGCCCGGCACTGCTGGGGTCAACCAGGGGACCAGGCACCGTCCCCCATCCTGTGCACGTGTGTGGCTCCAGGGGCTGAGGGAGTGCAGGGCAGGAGGGGCTGGGTACCAGCCAGAGGTGGGGCATACAAAGACCCTCTGGCCTGGGCAAGGAGACACCAGCACATCCAGCCTGTGCTGACATCAGGGCAACATCTGAGCACCAAAGGCAGCTTCAGGCTGATGTCCAAAACATCAAATCTTGAGGGCTAGATGGGGTCCAGTAGTACCTGATTCCCCACTTAACCCCCAGGCACTACCAGGGTGTTGGGGCGCTCCAGGAAGAGCTCCCCAACCAAACATCTCCTGCTGCATCTCCATCCAGCACATCGCCCTGTCCGCAGAAAGTGGGTCGAGTAGGTCGCTCTGTCTCTGCAACAGCCATTTCCATTCCAAGTTCGTTTGAAGTCCATTTAATCTGCCACAGTGTGACCCTTATTCCTGCCCTGCTGTGACCCCAGTCCTGCTGGGACAGCAGCTCCCCACAGCGCTGACTGCTGCTTCCCAACCGTGGCACCTGTGCTCTTCTGCCCCAATTGCATCCCACATTTTCAAGCTGTTTCTCCAGTTTCTCAAGACAATTTTGAATTACTCCCCTGATAGGCTTGGGTTTGAAGCCCTCTCTGGCCAAATCTCCTCCACAGCGCTAAAAAGCTTAGTCCTGGTTTCACCACCTGGGCTGTCACTGGTTCTGTTGGGGACACCAGGACTTCTCTGGACACTTGTGCTGCTCCACAGTGCCCGTGCCTCTTACTGGTGGTGGGAACAGTGCTGCAAAGCGCCAGCTGGGAGGAAACAGAAAGTAGCAGCCTAAGGGTTAAGCGTGGAAATGGATGGAAACAAAGTCATCACATCTGAAGCTCAAAATAAGTATGTGCCACCTTTAAAAGGAAAGCAGCTCTAAAAGAAGAAAGCTCACAGTGTGAGTTCATCCCTCATGGCAGAATGACATGGGAGATCACCTCCAAGGTATGGCAGGGCAAAGCACCCTCCTCCTCATCATCACTGTGGGTTCATAGCCAGAAGATGCAACACCTGATCTCCAGCAGATGCTGAAGGACATGGTGGACCACAGGCAGTGCCGATTGCATGGGCAATGAGTGCTTGGAGTAATTAGTGTTATTATCAGTCTTGCTGCAGCCTGAGGACATGAATCTCTTGCCTTCTGCTTGTCAGCACAGCCCAGCTGAGCAGTGCCCGGGACCCGTGCTGGCCATGACACGGTAGGACTTCTGATAATTGAAGTGCCAGTAAAAAATGGGTTTTAGAGCAAAGCAGTGGAGGAGCAGCCACCTGGGGCAGCCCCCGCAGGCTGGCAGCACCGCACGCCCAACGCCGAGGGATGAGGCCAGATCACACTGAGGAAACCTCAAACCTCCCTCACTGAGGTGACCAGGGAGACCAGGTGCAGCACCAGAGCTTGCACCACCCGCCCCATGTTGCAGGTGTTGACCAACGCTGGACACAGCGGTGCTTGGAGGGCTTTACTGAGGCAAACACGGGGTCCGGCTGGAGAGAGGGGAAGGCTCCGCCGAACACCCAGCTGCTTTTCAAAGGAGCGGTCCCGGCTGCACCAGCCCCCCGCCCACGGGAGCCCCCGCACGCTCCCACCGGAGGTGCCACCAGCTTTTCCAGGGCCCCGCTCGCCCCGTGCTGCCCATCACGGCTCCGCACCCAATCCGAGGCGGCAAGAGGCGGGTCCGTCCGTGGCGGGCGCGGTTCCCGGAGCCCTCCCTGAGTGACACGGGGGCCGCCCAATCGGCTCCGCCGCCCCTCCCAGCTCCGCCAATGGCAGCGCTCCCCGCCTCCCGCCCCGCCCCCCGCCTCGGCCGGGCTAACGGGAGGGCAGCGGCGGGGCGAAGGGGCGTGGCTTCCTGGAGGGGTTGGGCCAATGGGAACGCGGCGCGGGAGGAGCGTGGTCAGGGATTGGCGGGCTGGGCGGGGCGAGGCGGCGGCAGCGGGGGGAGGCGGCGGGCGCGGGCCGAACGGCGGGGAGCGGCGCGGGAGGCGGCGGCGCCGCCCGGGCCCATGGAGCTGGAGAACATCGTCGCCAACACTGTCCTCCTCAAGGCCCGCGAAGGTGAGCGCCGCCGCCGGTGCCCGGAACTGGGCGGGGGATAAGCGGCAGGCCCGGTGGGGCAGGCGGGCCCGGGGTGGCTCGGCCGCAGGGCGAGCACAGCGCACGGGAGGTGCCGGCCGGACGGTGGCTTGAGCCCGCCGGGCCGCCTCCGGCAGCGGCGTCCGCTCCCCCGGTGTGCAGGCTCCCACGGTGTCCGGCCCCGGGCTGTCCCTCCGGGGGTCGCGGCCCGCGGGAGCGGGGAGGTGACGGCGCGGGGCGGAGCGGGCACAGGCCGCCCCACAGCACCCGGCTCTCAGTGGGGCCCCGGTGCTGCCCCGGGCAGGCGGGAGGTGCCCGGCCCCCGTGCTGTGCAGCCCCGGGGTGTGGAGCCCTCCAGGGGTGGCCCCGCAGCCCCCGCCGGTGCCGGCAGCCTCCAGCCCTGCCCCTTCCAGCGGCTGCCCCTGCTCCCCTGGCGCAGAGGGAAGCAGCTCTAGGAGAAAAACTCGATTTCGGGCCGGTAAAGAGCTGCGTCCCACACAAGGGCCGATGCCGAAACTGCGGCGGTGAGTCCCACCCCTCCGGCTTCACACCGGCCCCTCGTCCCCACAGAGCCAGGGGCTTCCCTGCGGGGCCACAAACCTCCTGCTGCTTCGGGGTGACGGTTGGATGCCGGGGCCTGGGCACAGGGGCAGCCTGACACGCAGGGACAGCCCAGGGTGGCCCGAGAGCTGGGGAGCCTGTCACACAGGAGCCTGGTCCTCTGCAGAGGAGACCTGCTTTGGGCAGACGTCGGGGAGTTCATTAGATCACATCAAGTGGCTGGGAAGTGCAGTCCCTGCTGGCCCAGGGTAGGCAGTCATTCTGGAGCCTGAGGGGCCCACTGAAATCCAGTTAGAAAGCTTCAGAGATTAGATTTGTGGGAGCAAAGAGCAGCGAAATTAGATTTACACAGAAATATTTTTGAGCTGCTTGAGTATCAGGCTTAGTGTAGGTACTTCAGGCACAGTGACCGTGGTGGACCATGACATTATGGTTCATAATGACAAGGCTTGCTTCACAACCAGTTCCAGACAAAACCAAACAGCAACGCTTGGGACTTGAAGATGCAAGGCCCCACTTTGCATAGAATGGGACACCAAGAGACTGGCTCCTGTGGTGCCTTTGGTAGAGCAGAGTTTGGTTGCTGCTGCAGAGTGAGGTGTTGAACGGCTGCTGCGGCACGTCCCACTGCTCCTCTGGTGCCTCGGTGGGTGGTGGGCAGTGTGGCTGCAGGCATGTATGATCCATTGGCACCCTCCTGCCAGATGGTTCCTGGTCTGTGGGAGCTGCTAGTGGCTGTGCTGCCCATTCCACGACGGTCCCACGATGGCTGGGTGGCTGTGGTGGACACTGCCAGCTCTGGCAGCCTGTGTGACAGGACACAGCCACTTTACTGGCTGGGTCTGGTAGCACCAGGTGCTTCACTCCAACCTGGCCTTTCTGTGAGTCTCCTGATCTGGTGTGGGAATGTGGAGCTGTACTCACCCTGGGGGGACTGCTGACAGCTATCCTCAGCTGCTGCCAGAGAATGACCATGCTCTACATTTCCTTCAAACTCCTAGGGGGATTTGGCCCTGGGAAGGTGAAGGTTTCTTCCTCTGTTGTCCTCCCTGGCCTCTGGCAGAGGGACTTAGCTTAGCTCTGAGCTATCACCAAGCCCTGAAGCTTCCTCCTGGTGAGCTGTGGGTGGAGGTAGCCCACCTGTGGCCCATCGCCAAAATGGGGGTGCTGGGGAGGTTGCTGTGCAGGAGACATGTTCCCTGCCAGGCTGTTTGCTGTGGCGCCGGGAGGGCGGGGGAGATCCGTGCATGAAGGGCACTGGAGCCTCCTTTCAAAGCAAACAACTCAAGGAAATGGAGGCTGTTGGTCCTTGTCCTCCAGGTGCTGTGGGGCACAGCTCTGCCTTTCCCTGGGCACTGTCAGGTGAGGATGGCTTGTCCTCCTGTGCCCTCACTTCGTTGTCCCCATCCATTTAGTTGCCCCAAGCCGTGGCTGAGAAGAAGGTGTCTGTGCTGCTGGTTTCTTCCACCCCTGCTTACCCTTGAGTCACTTCCTTCCTGAGTTTGTACAATCATGCAGACCAGCTGCTGGTGCTGGGCAGATGTAGTGCAGTGACCTGCATGGTGCCAGGGGCTGGGCCTAGGGCTGGCCCTGCAGAAGGATGGCTGTGATGGCCCTGTCCCACCTGCCTGTCCCACCACAGCCTCCTGCGGCACAGGGAGCTGGGTGCCTGGGGACTGTGTCTAGATTAGGGGCTGAATTGCATCCACAGTGGAGGAAAGTGTTATGAAAGTGTTTCTCAAGAGCTGATAAATGATGTTCAACCTCCCCCCGATTTCAGAAAGCCTTTGGCCCAACTCAGCAGGGTGGTTTAATGTATTTCCAAAGGGAGGTGGGAATTTGTGTGTGTGTGTGTGTGTTTGACACCAAGCTGGGGGAAGGCAGTCCCTGGAGGTTGGTTGATCCCAGCAGTCAGGCGTGCAAGTATTGCAGTACTTAGTGCTTGCTATTATGTAAATTTTTTGGTCTATCTAGAAGCTTTCCCACCCTGTCCTGCAGCACTGGGCATTCACTCCAGCAGCTGAAGCTGGAATAATACCTGGTTCTTGGATCTTGCTTTTCTGAGGTTGGCTTATCTCAGAGAAAGGTGGGAGTGTCACCACTTCACAGGTGGGAAACTGAAGCGATGAGCCCCGGGCAATGCAGCGAGTTGTCTGTGGAGCTGGGATTAGAGCAGGAATTCCTGTCTCCCAGCTTCATGTCCTCCCTCTAAGAGCCCCTCCCTGGAGTAAGCAATCAGTCTGGAATGAGTAGGTGGCACGAACATCATTACTACAGCAGGAAGAGCTTCACGCCTGGAGAGGTGATTAGTTTTGCAGAGGTCCTGAGGACAGGCCTGGGAGCCAAGAACTCTTGTGCAGGCAGAGAGCAACCTGTGGCTTTAGGCACTTCTGACCTGGTGCTCCCATGTTAAATACGAGTTAACTGGGATGTCCAGGTGAAAGGTCCTCATGTTCTTGGTTGGGACTTGGCTCAGCAGCCAGAGTGGTTGGTCTGTACACTTCCTCTGGCAGCCAGAGGCTCTCACATTTTTGTTCCACCAGCCAGGAGACGGCGGTACCGCTCCGGTCTTGTTTTCCTTGCCCAGGCTTGCTCATGTAAATGGACAGAGGGTGTCTCCTCTCCCAGCTCCTGGCAAGGCGAGGCTGCAGTCGGACGTTTTTGCATCATAACTCATGGTACCGATTTTGTGTGCCCTGCAGGTGGTGGTGGGAACCGGAAAGGCAAGAGTAAGAAATGGCGCCAGATGCTGCAGTTTCCCCACATCAGCCTCTGCGAGGATCTTCGACAAACCCTCGGTGAGACACCCTGGCTGGTGGGAGCTGAGCTGTGCCCAGGCTTTGCTCCAGAGCAGAGGATGGGTGGGTGTTGTGCACCCAACATTGACTTGTGTGAGGGTCAGGGCTGTATAACAGAGCACACATAAACCAAGTCCCAGCCAGGATCACTCAGAGCTTGGGGTGCAGGGGAGAAACAACAGGTATGTAAGTCACAGCTGTGTGGTGCTTGCTGGATAAGGTGTGTTGATGCACCTACTCACCTTCTAGGATGTGATGAGCTTCACTAGAGACACACCACCTTCTCTGTGCAAACATATCTGTTTGGTGTGGCTGAGTTTTGGAGCATCACTCTGAGGTGCCTTTGCATACATAACAAAGGTCCTGCTAACACCTCCTGGACTCCCTGTCTAGGATTCAGCCCTGCTCTGCAGACCTTGGCTTCTACCACTGATGCAGCAACTTTTCTCAGGCAAAACTGGATTCTTGCTGTGCGGTACAGATGAGAAGTGTACAGATAGGCAGGGCTTGTCTTGTCTTTTTAATACTTTAATACTTTGTACTCTTCATGGTTTTCATGCTGTTCGTGCAGCTTGGTCCTGAGACCACGTGAAATTGTTTTGGGGCACAGAGGGTGGGAATGCTCTGCTCCCTAGGGAGGGGAGAGCTTTAGTGGTCACTCCAGATACAGCTGCCAGCTGCAGAGTGGCACAGCACTGGCCTTGTTTCAGGGCGGGTCTCACTGGGCTGAGTGGGTTTGGGAGGTTTCTGCAGCTCCAGTCCCCAGTTCCATGCTGTCCAAGTTCTCCAGGGCCTGGCAGCACGAAGGAGAGGAGTGGCTCCCTTGAAGGGCACATGGGACTGTAGCACTTTGGAATAACTCAACTTCCATCATCCACACTGTCATCTCTAAGCTCACAACAGCCTGGTTCTGCTGCTGTGCATGCCATGTGCCAAGTCCCAGGGCCTGCTTCACAGCTCCCACCTTGGCCATCCCAGCTCCTGTCTGCTTCTCTGGCTTGGGTGTCCTCAGCTGATGCCCATCCTCTGCCTGCAGCTGTTCTTCCTGTGGGTGTTCTCATATGTTTTCCAGCACTGAACTTCACCTTTGTTGTGCTGTCTGCTAGCTGGTGGTGAGTGCTGGTGGTCTGTCTGTCTCTGCTGTCCCACTGTCCCGGACAGTGATCTGGTGATGTTTTAGGAGGCAAGTCCTTCAGAGCAGCTGGCTATCACCACCTGTGTCTCCACTTTCCCTTGGGGAGGCACACAAGAAGTGCCTCTGGCCCAGGTGGCAGCTGCCTTGCTTGGTTTCCCCATGGGAAAAGTGATTCTGTTCCTCATGCTTGGGTCACTCTTTGCCTGGAGTGGTTTTGTTTTCCCCTCACAGTCTGCTAGAAGAGCACTTCTTTCCTATTCCAGAAACTTGGGCAGGACCATGGGCATGGTGGGCTGGTTACCCACTGCAGAATTGAGCTTTGTGTGCCCTGGCCACAGGGAGCAACCGTGTGTATGTCTGGGCAGTGGCAAGCGCAGCCAAAAGCTTCTGATCTCCCCAGTGGCAAACTCCTCCCCAGCTGAAGGGAACTCCTTCCCCTGCAGACACAAAGAAAACAGCCAAGTTTGGTGAGGCAGCCTCCTCCGCCCACCCCGAGCCCAGCCCTCTGAGCCCTCCTGCACCCTCAGGAAGCCACAGCTTCCTCGGAAGAAGGTGCTGCATGGGGAGAAGGCTGGTAGTGCCCCAGCTCCAGGGAGGGCTGGAAGAACCTGGGGGTGCTGGTGGACGGCCGGATGTTGCAGCCCTCAATGGCAGCAGCTGTCACAGAAATCTCTTCTGGCCCATGAGCAGGAAACGTCTTATTAGTAGAAGGGGAGAGAAAATCAGAGAACTGGAAGTGCTCTGGGTAGTCAAAGGGGTTGTGGCTGGGCTCTCAAGCTTCTGAGAAGGGGTAGGAGGAATCAGCAGGGAAACCGAGCTCTGGAGGGCAGTGGGAGCTGACATACAAGCGAGTGGATGTCCAGGGAGTGGAGTGGGGAGATCCAATTGATGTGTGCAGCATTCACAGGACGTGGAAACGATGCCTCCCATTTTTATGCCTTTGGGAATATGAGTGGTTTTTAAGAGTCATCAGAGCAACTCTTGGCCTGGAAGCTCTGCCTTGAAAGAAGCGTGTTCCAAGAAGAGTTGTGTGTCCAGAGTAGTCAGTTGATCTCTGCAGGGAGAGGCTTGACAAAAGAGCCTTCAGGCAAGCAGGAGACACCAGGGTCCCTCTGTAGAAAGAAGAGAGGCAGGCTGTACAAGACATTCAAACCTCTTTTAGGGAAGAGGATCTTCCATAGGGGAACATAAAAGCTGCATCATGCCTCTTTTCCCTATTGAGTGCATTTCGCTCTCCTGGGAGTCTCAGGCTGGTGGGACATGTGAGCAGCCAACTCATGACTCAAGCCTGCAGCCAGGGCGGTGGGCTGTGGCTGCTCCTTGGGGGCTGGCAGTGAGTGGCCTTCTCCACATTTGCAGAGCGGGATTACCACAGCCTGTGTGAGAAGCAGCCCATCGGGCATGTGCTCTTTCGGCAGTTCTGCGAGACACGACCTGAGTTGTCACGCTGCGTCAAGTTCCTGGATGCCGTGGTAAGAGCAAAGCCCATCAGGCTTCCCCGGGGGAGGCAGGGATGATCTTGGTGCTCTGGACCCGTGCCCAGGCAACTGGTTGACCCTGGGCACTCAGACCATTGCCTGGTACTTCTGGGCATGTAGGGTTTTCCGGAAGGAAAAACCTGTGAATTGCAGTTTCTCCAAGGTAGGGCTGGGCCTATGTTTAGGGAGCTGTTTGCTGGAGATCTGGTTTTCCAGGAAAGCCTGGGAAACCTTGGGCAGAGGGTGTTGCTGCTCTGCAGCTGTTGCTTGGTTGCAGGGCTTGGCTCCTGGCTGGACCTGCTCCTCATGCTGTTTGCTCTGTGCAGGCAGGGTACGAAGTGGCTCCAGATGAGAGGCGGAAGGAATGTGGGCAGCACCTGATTGAAAAGTACTTGAAGCCAAACGTGAGTAAGAGGGTTGTGTTTGCTGCCTGCAAGGGTAGAGCAGTTGGAAGGCTGACAGCTGTCATTACCCATGTCCTGCCACAGTAAACGTGCTGGGCAGGATAGTGAGGGCAGAGTACAGAGCCACCCTACCACCTCACAAGCAACCATGCTGCTTTTCTCACTGGCCCTAAAGCAGATGAGCTCCTGTGTGCTGTTCTGGTGGGCTTCTCCTTCCTAGCACGATTCTTGAGCTCTGCTTCCTATGCCTGACTCCATCCATTTGTCCCCAGAGTGAGGACCACGTGCCTGAAGTCCCTTATCAGCTGGTGGATGCCTGTTGTGAGAGGCTGGAGCAGGAACCTTCCAAGGAGCTCTTCCAGGAATCCACTAAGTAAGCTGGAGGGCTGGAGCTGTGCTGCAGCTAATTCACCTCATCCCTTGTGGTCCCTTCTCCCAGGGGAGCAAGGGCTGGTGCTAAGGCTGGGGGCTGGGGTGTTTTGGGCTAGCAGTTTGCAGCACAGCTGAAGGAAAGCAAGCGCAAGGAGCTCCTGTGGGCTCTGGGAGCCACAAGCTGCTGCAGAATCCTCTGTCGCTCCTCCCAGTTTGCCTTGGGTGTGGGTTGCCATTTGGGAAGACCCTGTTTCAGCAAACCTCAGCATCTGGCCACGCTGTTCCTAGTCTTGTGCCAGGACCTCGTAGGCACCCACAGAGCAGGGCTGACAGCTGCAGTCCTGGTGCCAGCTGTCCTCTCCTGCGGGCTGCAGATGTGGCCCTTGTGGTTAGGTTAGGCTGGCTGTTGCTGCAGGGACCTAAGGTCAGTCCTGTTCCCATTGCAGAAGCAGTGGCTGAGGTCCTGGCTCCGGGTGCAAAGCAGAAGCATTGGGCAAACCCAGCTTATGGCCTCCACCCCTCCCTGAGCAGTAGCTAGAGCACGTTGCCTAATTGAGTGCGGGGCTGTGGCAATGGATTTGCTGCAGTCTTCTGGGGAGCGTTAGCTCTGTGTGTGGTAACTAGTGTCACTGAATGCAGAGCCTCCGGGCTGGGCCCTGCCTGCTCTTGGCAAGCACTGAAAGGGGAAGAGCCTGTCCGCTTCTCCTTGATCCATGTCTCCAGTCTAGACACTATGTCTAAGGCTCTTTACTCTGCTGGGCAGCCCTGGCACTGGTCTCTGAGGCAGTTAGCTCTCTTGAGCAGGATGCCCTGTGGTCTTTTGTGCTGGATATTCATCTGAAAGTGATCAGCTCAGCACCTGGTGCTGAGCATTGCTGACAGCTTTCAGCAGCTCATTGCAGCCTTGCCTGTGCATTTCCCCTGTGAGCAGAGGGACAATTGCAGACCATCCCGTCCTCCCCCTTTGTCCTACAGCCTGGCTGGTGCTGAGAGGCCACAATGAGCAATGCCAGCATGGTCCCAGGGTGCTGTGTTTGTCACAGGGCTACCTCCAACATGCCTTCCTTTTGCATTAGGCTTAGTGGAGGTTGGGCTTTCTGGGCTGGGGCTGTGCAGACGATTCAGAGCCAGGCTGGGAGAGGGGATGGCAAAGTGACTTGGGATCTTGGGCCTGCTCTCCTCCTCCTTCCCAGGATCACCAGACCTTTTCCATGACTGTGATCAGTTCTCAGCAACCTTGCTGCTCTGCTCTCTCCTAGGCTTATCCACGACTACCTGAGCGTGGCTCCCTTTGCTGACTACCTCGACAGCTTGTACTTCAACCGCTTCCTGCAGTGGAAATGGCTGGAACGGTAACACTCTCCAGCGGCCTGCACCCTGCTCACAGGCTGCTTGAGGGGTCCCTTGAGCTCTTTCCCATGCTGTGCCCTGGCTAGAGCCAAGGACCTGGCCTTTGTCTGCTCTTGCTCACCTTTAGGGCCCTTTATTGGCACCATCAGCAGCCCCAGCCTTGCTTGTTTCTCAGGGAAGCAAGATCTGCCTGAGCAGGGGTTTGGGGCGAGCCAGTGTCTCTCTGGCCAGGGCATGGGGGTGGTTTGGACTTCAGCCCCTGCTCTCTCTCTACTCCCATCTTACTCCAGTTTCCTTTGACTCACAGGCAGCCAGTGACCAAAAACACTTTCCGCCAGTACCGAGTGCTGGGCAAGGGCGGTTTTGGGGAGGTGAGTGACTGGAATTTCCTCTGCATTCAGGATACCAGGCAGCCACCGTTGCCTGCTGTCAAATGTGGGCCTGAGTTGGCCATCAGAGTGCCACCAGCTGCTCCAGGACCTGGAGGCATGTTGTCCTGGCCAGGGGGGCTCTTTGCTGGGTACTTCTATGCTCTGGGCATTGCATGATCCTGAGGGGCAGGAGCCAGGCACTGGAGGTGTGGGAGGTGTTGTGCAGGGTAGGTGGTACACACCCTGCCTGGTCTGTTCTGGTGTCTTGGCAGGGGAAACTGCACTTCTGAAAACTGTCACTGTCAGACTTCCTTCTGTTTCTGGAGTAGCCTTCTGTCTTCCCATTTACCAGCCATGGTGCTGCTGCAGGTGGCAGGGGCATCACAGCCCTGCTGCTTATCGGTGACATCTGGAGATGTCACTGCTCCCTCTGTCCTTGCTTTGACAACAGGCTTCTGGCTAACCTCAGAGTGAGGTGGGGAAAGGGACATCTTTGCCTTCCTGTGCCTCTTCCTAAGAGCAGAACCTAGATCCCCCCACCCTGGAAATGGCAACAGGAGAGTGCTGAGCCTTGTCCCCTCTCCAGGTTTGTGCCTGCCAAGTGCGTGCCACGGGGAAGATGTATGCCTGCAAGAAGCTGGAGAAGAAACGGATCAAAAAGCGGAAGGGAGAGGCCATGGCCCTCAATGAGAAACAGATCCTGGAAAAAGTGAACAGTAGGTTTGTAGTAAGTACATAGGAATTGCTCTGACTTTGCTGCAGTGGTTGATGCTTCCTCCAGCCAGCCAGCCCTGCCTCTTTGTGCTCCTCACCTGATATGGAGAGGCAGGAGCAGGCCCTGCCCATGGGGTAGGGTCCTGGTGGCTGCAGATCTCTCACAAGGCAGGGGTCTGGCAAGACCTCTAGCTGCCTCCACACAATGACCTAAATGCCCCCAAAGTCAGGCCCAAACACCCATCTGGTCTCACAGGCACCTTCTTAACCTCTGGTGCAAAAGCAGCAAGTACTGTCTCTCCACACAGCTGAATCTGCAGAAGCCCAAGCCCTGAGCTGTGTGGTGGGGAGCTCTCCCTGGCTGCACTGAGGTGTGGACAGCCTGAAACCTCCCCTTTTGGAGGATTAACCAGATGCTACCCCGGGGTCGCTGTTGTGTGCTGCTTGCCCTGGTGGGGAGCAGTTCTGGCTCAAGGAAATGGTGTCCCCCCTGTCTGAGGAAAGCTGGGGGTGTGCAGGGGCTGCTGGGTGCTTCCATGTTCTCCCTGGGTTTGCACAGTTCCCCCTCTGCCTCCTCTGCTGGCAAAGGCCCTGTCCAGCTGCTGGTGAGCAGCTGCTTGGGTGGCAGGGCAGGCACCTCCCTCTTCCAGCCGTGTCTTCTAACAGCCTTTCTGCCCTGAATTGCAGGTGAGCTTAGCCTATGCATATGAAACTAAAGATGCTCTCTGCCTAGTGCTGACCCTCATGAATGGAGGGGACCTCAAGTTCCATATCTACCACATGGGAGAGGCTGGCTTCGAAGAGCCCCGGGCAGCTTTCTATGCTGCTGAGATCTGCTGTGGCCTCGAGGACTTGCACCAGGAGAGGATTGTGTACAGGTGTGTGCTGCCTGGTCCTGGCTGGGAGACCTTGCACAGACTGCAGAAGCAAGAGGGTTCCTGCTGCTCTTACTAGCCCATCTGGGTCTGTCTGCTCAAGAAAATAAGCTCAGGCTTGAAAACAGCACAAGGTGGTTGAGAGGGGATCAGGAACAGAAAGCTGATCTCCTGGGAGAGATGGGAGAGCTTAGATTGGCTTCCTCCTGCTGGTAAATCATCACCATTATGTGATCTTTCTGTCACTGCCTTGGGGCAGGCACTGGGGTGCTTAGCTCCCCAGCAGTATTGACACTAGAGCAGAGGAGGGTGGGCTGCCCCATTGTGCTCAAGACTGAGAGCTGGGCAGGAGGGCGAACAAGCTGATTGTATGACCACTAACCCATCGGGTTGTGTGGTGCAGCCTTAAGGATGGCATGGCTAAACGGGGCTGGAAAGTCTCTTCTAGTCCTACTATGTGCCTTGCCCTGGGGCCGGACAAACAGAAGAAGCCTTGGCTCCTTTTCCCTCACACAGCCTGCTTCGTAGTGAACTCTGCATCTGCAAAGAGGAACCAGCCACAGGCTGACTGCTTTCCTTTCCTATGGTCCAAGGTTGCCATGACCGGCCTCTCTGCCCTGGAGAGAAGGGCCTGGGGGTAGGGAGTGAGGGGAAGGTCATCTGTGTGCCCGAGGCAGGAGCATTGGATTCCTTTGCTGCTTATCGTGGCTGTTCCTTGTCTCTTGGATTGACAACAGGCTTCTTGCTAATCGAGTCTCTTTCTTCCTAGGGACCTGAAGCCAGAGAACATATTGCTGGATGACCATGGTGAGTGCAGGGTCAAGAAGAACCCTGGACCTGGGTCCTTTTCTCTTCCTTTGCATGAACCAGGGTTTCTCTGTGTTCTTGGCAGCTTCAAACATTGTCCTTTGGCCTTGTCCATTTAACTTGTCCCCTCCTCTGTGCAGGTCACATCCGTATCTCAGACCTGGGGCTAGCTGTGCATGTGCCAGAGGGCCAGACCATCAAGGGCCGGGTGGGGACAGTTGGCTACATGGGTAAGTGGCTCTGGTTGGTCCAAGTGTTCTCTGGCTGAACACCTGCTCTCCCTGCCCTCAAGCGTCCTTCACCCCTGCTCTTCTGCAGCTCCAGAGGTGGTGAGGAACGAGCGCTACACGTTCAGCCCAGACTGGTGGGCCCTGGGCTGCCTGGTGTACGAGATGATCGAAGGACAGTCCCCCTTCCAGCAGCGCAAGAAGAAGATCAAGCGGGAGGAGGTGGAGCGGTTGGTGAAGGAGGTGCAGGAAGAGTACTCGGAGAAGTTCTCGTCCTGCGCCCGCTCCCTCTGCACCATGGTACGAGCGTGCATCCCTGTCCCTTTGCTCCCACTGCCTCTTTGCATGCAGCTGGAGAACATCGAGGCTGCTCACTGCAGAGGTGCTGGTGGCAGCCAGTTTCTCCTGTCCCTGATAAGGCAGTGCAGGAGGGTCCAGAGTGCCTTAAATCCTTGCTCTCCCAGTTGCCCAGTAGGCCCATGGCATCTCTGGAGACCTCAAGGCTGCTTCTGCCTGAAGCACCCTCCACCCAGGACAGTGATTTCCTTTGTGTTGCAGCTCCTGTGCAAAGACCCTCTGGAGCGCCTGGGGTGCCGAGGAGCTGGGGCCAAGGAAGTGAAGGAGCACCCTCTCTTCAAGCATCTCAACTTCAGGAGGCTGGAAGCAGGCATGCTGGACCCTCCCTTCAAGCCAGATGTAAGTGCCATCTATGTATTGACCTCTTCAGTCACTGGTGCTGTTGAGGGAAGCAGGAGCCCTGTGGTGGCTCATCTGAGAAGACTGCACCCATCCCTTTCCCTTTTGTTTCTGGAGCCTGGCAGAACAGGGGTCAAATGAGCTCTGGACTGCAGAGAGAGAGGGGCCTAGGTTTGGCCAGGAGCCATGGTTGTTTGAGCTGGTGGCATCTTCATGGAGCCTGGTGTTAGAGCAGTCCTTGTGCTGTTTAGCCCCAGGCCATCTACTGCAAAGACGTTCTAGACATTGAGCAGTTCTCCACGGTGAAAGGGGTGGAGCTGGAGCCTACGGACAATGACTTCTACCAGAAGTTTGCCACGGGAAGTGTCCCCATTCCTTGGCAGAACGAGGTAAGTTGGCAGGACAGCTCTTTGCTCCATCTTGTGCCCACCATGGCCAAGTGCAGTGTCCTGCAGGGTTCATGCTGCTCTTGTGCTCTGCTGGGCCCTTGGTGACTGGCTTCGTGTGGCAGTTGCTGTAACCATCTTTGTCCTCTTCCAGATGATTGAGACAGAGTGTTTTAAGGAGCTGAATGTCTTTAGCACAGATGGCACGGTGCCTCCAGACCTCGACTGGAAAGGGCAGCCTTCTCCACAGCCCAAAAAGGGGTTACTCCAGCGCTTATTCAGCAGACAGGTGAGTGTTTCCTCCCCAGCAAGTCCTCTAGCAGCACTGAGCCCACTCCTGCCTGTGCTAGGCAGATCTGGCAGGGAGGTGGGCATGAGGGGGTAGCAAGCAATCTCCCCCTGTGTTGGCTGGCCAGACCCCAGGGACAGGGGGAGCTGAGGGGACTGGGATGGAGTGTCCTGGCTAAACGTGCTGCTGTCATTCAGAGAGAGGGATATTGTTGAAGGTACTCAACTAGCAAGACTGCTCCCTTTCTACATTAATAATACCATCCCTAAAGAAGACCTTGCTCTTGAAGTGGGCTCCTGGGCTCCCCAGGGCACTTCTGCCAGACCTTGAGCAGGCAGCGAGAGCAGAGCTTTCGAGGGATGAGGAGAACGGAAATGTCTTGCAGCTGCTACGGACTTGCTTGCCTGCCTGTCTCCTCTGCCCAGAACAGTGTTTGCCTTCTTTCCAGGACTGGCAGTCTGGGCTGCTGCCTCAACAGCTGCTTGCAGCTGTGGGACTCAAGCATGGTTGGCTCTGGACCCACTCTCAGCCACTTGGTGCTGATTTGTGCTTCCCCAGCAAGCTCCAAGTTGTGTTTCACTGTTCAGTAGGCTGCCAGAGCCAGCTCTGGGTTGGGTTACCCAGCCCTTCCTGAGGCAGGCAGGACCTGCCAGAGGATAGGCAGCTGCCTGTAGCAGGGATTGAGCTGTGATTTGGCACATGTTTTCTCTTTCCAGAGGTGAGCAGTCTCTCCTGGCTGCTCTGCTCAGGGAAATACCCGGTGGCCCGTGGACATGGCAAGATCTGGGAAAGAGGAGTGGTGTCCTTCAGTGCCTATCCCCTCCCCCCAGCAGAGCACAAGCTGCTTCTTGTTCTAACTGCCCCCTGAGCCACTAATCCTGCTTCCCTGCTCTCGCTGCCTTCGTGAGGGAGGCCTTGACCTCAGCTTGAGCCAAAGCTGCCCTTACTCTGCCGCTGCTGGGAGCTCTGCTCCCAGGGGGCTTTGGGAAGTTCGCTTCACTCCTCTCCTTGGATGTCCAGGACACACAGAAGGGTTGAGAAACTGTGAAGGGTCTGGCATTTCCCCATGCTCAGGCTCCCTCCCGTTCCAGCAAAAAGGGCTTCAGCTGCTTCTGCAGCTGGCTGAGCCCTGAGCAAAGCCCATCTTCATCCCAGCTTCTGAGCTAGTTAGCACTATGCTCACCAGTCTGTCTGCCGGCAGCTGAACCCCCAGCTGCAGCTTGACTGTTTCTCTGCAGACTGAGGGTCTCCTCCAGCTCCTTGTTGCCTCCACGTAGCTGGCCCACGCACAGGCCAGGGGGGGCCTGGCCCTTCCCTGCCAGAGGGCAGCTGCAAGCTGGGTTGTGTGACTGTGCTCACCCTCTGCTTGCTGTGCTCCTCTCTCCCTCCTCCCTCTCCTTGCCCTTCTGACTTCAGGACTGTTGTGGAAACTGCAGCGACAGTGAGGAAGAGCCCACCCGGCTGTAGAGCACAAGGTGTTCTCCAGCCCCCAGGACCCCCTTGCCTATCCGGGTGCCCAGCAGAACAGCAGCCCAGCCTGAAGGACAAGGTGGCAGCGGCCCCGCAGGGTGGATATGTTTACAGCTTTACACCTCTGTGACTGAAGACTGTGAGGAGGGCTCCAGAACTGGCAGCAGCACTTGGCTTGCGCCAAGGTGCCTCTAGCTGGGGACAAGCCCCAGTCCCCAAGGTAGACCTGGACACTTCAGAATCTGCTGCTTGGGATTGTGCCACTGCCGCTCCCCTCCCAGGCCCAGGGTGGGAGAGAGGGATTGCGCTGGCGTGGGCCGAGGCCAGGCTGGAGCAGCTCTGCTGACACATTCCACGGTGCCAAAGTAGCACTGCAGGTTTGGTGTATATTTATATATGTTGATCTGTACATATCACATGTCAGTTTTTAATCTATAGGTGGGGGCCTGCACTGCCCCCACCCTGTCACAGGCACAAATATCCTCCTATGGGGGGAGCGACAGTCCCAGCTTTGTACCAGGGAGTCCTGGGCAGAGGCCTTCTGTGCCTTGAGGTGTCTAAAGCATCTTTCCTGGACCTTTCTGGCCGTACTGTGGTGTCCCTGGCTCCAGCGGAGTCCATAGCTCAGCTCCGAGACACAGAGAAGCAGTGTGCCAAAGCATCTGCCATGGCATCCTGGCAGCAGAGCCTCTTCCCTGCTTCCCTGTCTGCCGGAGCCTGCTTCCTCCTGCCTCGTCTCACACATGCTGGCAGCTCCAGGGAGCTGATCCCAGCCCCTTCTCCAGACCGCCAGCAGGCTGCCTGCAGCATTGCAGGACACGGCACCTGCTCAGGCAGGTCTGAAGGGTCGGTCTGATCCCTCATGTGGTGCAGGATGGCTCAGCACAGCTCTGGACCTGCCATCTGCCTGCTGGGCAGACCCCAGTCCCAGCTTAGGACGTGTAAGGGATCCTGCTCTTGGGGAGCAAAGCCGTGGTAAAGGGAATGTCCCTTCCCAGGGTCATGCTGTGAGCTGTGACCCAAGGGTGAGTACGGCCAGGGCCAATCTGCACTCCATACCAGCTTAGTGTGCTTTCCCAGGGATCCTGGGGAGCCAATGCAGCTCCTGAGCCTGAGGGGTGGAGCCCTGCATGTCCTTGGGGCACAGTGTGGGGCTCAGCCCACCTCCATCCTGCTTGTTCTGTCTCCTCTTGTGCACACTCATCCCAGCTGTGACCTGAGCAATAATTCATCTGTGTGTGTGTATGTATGCACACATATGCACATGTGTGTGTGCTGCTGCCTTGTGCTCCTTCTGAGCCAGGCCCCCCGGGGGGGCTGAGCACCCACTTGGACCTGTGGTATCATTTGCTTGCCTTGCACTAAAGTTGGGAAGTATTTAAATTTTTAACCTTTTGTTAAGCATAAGATTCACTGTGCATTGTGTTGCTGTTGCGTCAAGGGGACCCTGTTCCAGGCTGTGCTGAGTTGGTAGCTCTAAGGACCAGAGGAGCAGGGACCCTGTTCCTGGGCTCTGGTGGGCAATGCTGGTGCTGCTGTCCCTTGGTGCCTTCAGCTGGGTGGTTTGGGTCAGTGCAGGGACATGGCAGGTACAAGGCCTTGTGCTGTTGGGCTGCTCATCTCTGATGTGGGGTTCCCTTTGGGGCATGTCTGCCCTCCTGAGCTGTCAGGGGTGTGCTGTGGGGCTGGGGACAGAGTCCTGCTCCCCTCCAGGTGGAGCCCCTGCTTTGGGGGGCACCTTGCAGCAGGAGACCTTGTGCCACTGTGTGCACTGCCCAAGGGACAGCCCCTGGGAAGCGGGGACATGATGTGAGCAGGATTAGGGTCACGACAGTCACCAAGAGGGTCAGCCTGGTCAGGGTGGGTGCAGGGTGGGTTGGGGGTCTAGCGCCAGCAGCAGCATCGGCAGCTCGGTGCGCAGCACGGGGGGGGGCCGCACACAGCTGCACGAGATGAGAATAGCAAGTGCGGCTGGGTAGCTAAGGAACAGTTGCTATGGGAGCAGGCCGAGGAGGAGTTCTCACACTCAGAGGGTGCATCTTGGGGTAAAATCCAGGAATTTTCTGCAGCCTTGGTAAGAAGGAAGGCAGAGTTGGGGGGATGGGGATTGCTGCTCCCCACTGCACTGGCCAGGGATGCTTGTGCCAGCACTGCCTGGGCTCTGGCACCCCAAGCACTGAGGTCCTGGGGTCACCATTGTGTTAGTGGTGTCTGTCACAGGGTCAGTGTGTCTCTGCAGGCAGGGCCAGGTGTGGGCAGCTCATGGCTGAGCCGTGAG
The DNA here is from genome assembly GCF_020740795.1 of Apus apus. Classification (NCBI taxonomy): domain Eukaryota; kingdom Metazoa; phylum Chordata; class Aves; order Apodiformes; family Apodidae; genus Apus; species Apus apus. The sequence continues at coordinate 9,102,021 of NC_067294.1, read as the reverse complement.
AAGGGTATGGAAGGGGCTCTGCCTGTACCCTACACCCTGCCCGCCATTTTTTAACCCCCAGCATTCAGGGAGTGCTTCATCCCCATGCTTGTCCTTGCTGGGGGAAAATACCGTGTGGGTGAGAGGGTGCTGGTGTATGGCCAGAGCTGGAACTGGTGGGTCCGGGACCCACAGACACAGCAACCTCTGGGTAGGTGCTGGGGGTCCTGGGCACTGCCCTGAGCCATGGGGATGTGGCAGCAGTACACGATTTTCAGGGGTGAAGGATGCTCTCAGCTGTTGCCTAGGCAACGGCTCCTCCTCCAGCCCACCATGTGGCTCGGGGAGCGCTCCCCCGCCTGCCTCCCCCCGCCGCCGTGGGGAAGGGGAAAGGGAAAGGGAAGGCAGCTCCCGGTCCCCGGCACTGGTGGGGCCGGAGGCCTGGCTCCCCCTGCCTGCCCTTGCCCCGGCCTGACGATGCCTGTGGGCTCGGCCGTGCCCCCCGCCTCTGCGGTACCCATGCCCCGAGGGAGTGCTCGAGCCCCCCTGCATGGCCACAGCCCCCTCCCTGCCCTGGGTGCTGCTCGGGCACCACCATCGAGCCAGCCCGGCAGGGCTGCCGTGGCCACGCTGTGAAATCCGATTGCAGGAGACGAGTTCCAGCAAGGTGAGTCAGGGCTGGAGCCGGGGGGGTCGGGGAGATGTGACCACCACCGCCCTGCTCTGAGCGAGGCTTGGCTGGCTGCCGGGACTGCTGCGCTTAGCCGTGGTGGGAGGGGGATGCCAGCACCCGGCTTCCCCGGGTCACCCCTTGGCCGCGATGGAGGAATTCCTTCCGGCCAGGCCTAAGCAGAACAATGTGCCCTGTGTGCGCCCACAGTCCTGCCCACGGGGAGGAAGCAGTGGCACGGTCATGGCCCACGTGGGGCACCCCCAGCCTTTGGCCCTGGCAGGCAGTGGGCACCACGGCCCAGGACTGGCACAGCTCTGCACAGTAGCCACGGTCCTGCTGCTTCCGTGGCACCAAGGTGCAGCCAAGGGAGAGTGGGTGCTCACACCCTTCGGGTGGGTGCAGGCCAGAGGAGCCCTGGGGGGTCTCCCATAGGAATGTTGCTCACCAGCCTTGGGTGCAGCAGAGAGCAACTGGTGACATCCTCCCCAGCAGCAAATAGCTGGGGAGCTTGGCAGAGGGGACGAGTGTTTGGGCCAGGCTGGCAAGGGGTCTGCTGTGGAGCAAGAACAACCAGCCGAGGTGCGGGGTGCCCCCAGGACTCCATCTATGTCACCCAGTGTCCCCTCTGCCCCGGCTGCCCTTGGGGCCAGGCTGGTACCCCAGCGCAGAACAGCCATGTGTCCCCCTGCAGTGCCTGGTGTGTGGGCTATGGAGGACTCGTTGGTGGCTGAGCTGCCCTCCCTGCCACTGTCCCTGCGCTGTGCTGGCGTCACCTCTATGGAGGCAGTGGCTGGCGCCGGGGAGCAGGTGGCTAGCAGTCCCTGGCACCCCACGGCCCCTGGGGCAAGTGTGTGGCTGTCAGAGGGGGGAGCCAATGCCATCGCCCCACGGGGTGTCACAGGGCCATCCCCCCGACCGGACCGTGGGGCTGTCACTCGGGGATCCCCAGCATCCGCCCTGCGGGGCTCCCGCGGCCACCCCGAGGATGCCATGGCTCTCACGCCACCGGCATCCCGCCGGTTCCCCGGGGCGAGGGATTCCCGTGGCAGAGCCCGTTACCCCCGCCCCGTACGGCGGGTCCCGGTGGGGGTGCGGGGGGCCCACCGAATCCCTCCCCGAGCCGAGGGCGGAGCGGAGCGGCGGGGCGGGTGCCCAGGCGGGGCGGTGCGCGGCGGCGGCGCGGGAGCGCTCACCGGAGACAAAGGCAGCGCCGGGAGGCGGCGGCGGCGCCGCACACCGGGCGCGCACCGGGCCCCCTTCACCCCTCGTTTCCCCCCCCCCCGTCCCGCCGCCGCCGCCCTATGGAGCCGCCGCCCGCCGCCTGAGCCACGTGCGCCGCCGCCGGTAACGGGAGCCGCGGAGGGAGCGGGCGCGGCGCCTCCGCCTGTTGCGCGGGGCGGAGGGAGCGGGGCCGGGGCGGGGGCGCGCGGGGCCGCCGGCAACCGGGAGCCGGGGCGGGGGCGCGCGGCGCGGACCGGGGCGCGCGCGCCTCCGGTCCGTCCTCAGTAGGCGCGCGCCCCGAAGGAGGAGGAGGGGGCTGCGGCGCCCGGGAGAGGGGAGGTCCCCGCCGGGGTGTCCCCATCCGGCCGGAGGCAGCGGGCGGGGATGTGAGGCGGGCAGCGCGGCCCAGGCCGCGGCCGGGGGCGGCGGGGCAGCCCGGGGGTACCGGCGGGGCCCAGCTCGGCGGCTGCTCCCAGCCGAGGCGGCCGGTCCGCTCCCCCCCGCCTGGCGTGGGTGTCTCCCAGCCCGCACATCGCTGTACCCGGCAGACCCGCACCCCCCCTCCGCACCCCCGGCTGCAAACGCCCCCTGTCCTGAGCGCCGCCAGCGCGCCCTGCCCCGTCCTGATGTCTCCCCGGCCGTCACCCAGCTGCTCGACCCACGGCCCTTCCCGCACGGGGCTCCCCCTGGAGGAGCCTGTTGCAGCGGGAGGCGGCGAGCTCTGCCCGCAGCGAGCCGGCCTTAGCCAGGCAGCGGCGGCGGCTTGGGGAGCCCCAGGGAGGGGCACCCCCTCCCCACAAACCCGCGTCTTCCGCCCCCGCGTTTGTCTCCATGATGGAGCAGCCCCCGCTGTCCGCCGGAGCGTGCCCGGGGCTCCGTGGCCCCTTCCTTCCCCCATCCCTCTCCTTTCTCCTGGCTGAGTTCGGTCCTACTGCCCTGCTGCCTCCCCGTGGCCCTGCCAGCCCCCTCGGCACAGGGTGACGCTTCCACGGTCCCCTCGCCAGCAGTGTGGCTCTGCCCTCTGAAGTGGCCAGGGACCCCGCATCCCTTCACAGGGATAGTATGTGGGAGCAGTGGCACCTCTGTGCTCCCCCTCCTCCCTGCGAGCCCATCCTCTCCCACACCATAGCGATAATCCTGGTGGGTGCTTATGTGCCCACCTGTGAGCACCGAGCCATTAGCCTGCCTAAAGGCAGGGACCTGGCAGGGATGACGGTTCCCATCGCCACCATCTCTGTCTGGCATCGCCATGTCAGGGTGCCACCATCCCCTTACTCTGACTGTTGGCCATGAGGCCAACCATGGCTGTGGTGCACGTGCTCCCACCAGTGCCATGTGCCACAGTCAGCGAGACACGCATCCCTCTTCCTCCCTGGGACACCCCAGGGCACCCCACTTTGGGGCAGTGTGGGCACTGAGCTGCCCAGGCTCTGCAGGTGTTTTGGGGTGTGCTGGGAGGGCAGGAGGGGCATGGACACCCCTTGACCGAGGAGCCACAGCATCTGTCTCCTGCCATGGGGTGCCTGGCAGCGCCGTGGCGGGGTGCTGGGGGGGGCTTGTGGGTTTGCAGCCGTGGGGGCGATGGCGGGGGCGCGCGTGGGGCCGGGAACGGCTCGGCTGCGGGTGCCGCCGCGCATGTGGAGCTAGTCGTCATGGGAACGGGGCAGCCGCATCCCCGCCGTGCTCACCCTCGCGTCTGTCTCGTTACAGGGCCCCCTCCCCAGCGGCCCCCTCCCAGCGATGGGCAGCGGGACCCTGTCGACCCTGTCCCCCCACCGCCCACCCCGCCGACCCCCTGCCCCACTGCCCGCCCAGCGCACCCAGGCCTGACCCACCCGCTCCAGCTCCCCCCAGCTCCATGGGGAGGACGGACCCCTGACGGCAGGTGCCCACGGACCGGAGGAGACACCGCTGGGCACAGCCTGGGGAGATGCCCTCGGTGGCCCTGACAGCATCGGGTCCCAGCCTGGCCCTGCCGCCGCCCTGAGCATCCCGTCCCCCACCCCAAGGGCAGGGAGTGGCCGGGGCCTTTCCCCGGGGCCGGCAGCCAAGATGGTGATGTCCCAGGGCACCTACACCTTCCTCACCTGCTTTGCGGGCTTCTGGCTCATCTGGGGGCTCATCGTGCTGCTGTGCTGCTTCTGCAGCTACCTGCGGCGGCGGGTGAAGCGGCAGCAGGAGGAGCGGCTGCGGGAGCAGAGCCTGCGCGCGCTGGAGCTGGAGCCGCTGCACTACGAGGGTTACGGGGGCAGCCCCCCCGGCATCGCCATTCCCCACCGCCTCCGCCTCGAGCCCCACCATCATCACCCCCACCACATCCCACCCCCCCGGCCCTGGAGCTGCCGGCACGGTAAGGAGCAGGGAAGGGCTCTCAGCATCCCCAGAGCCCGCGCCTCCCCCTTTTTTTGGGGGGATAGGGCACGAGAGCCAGGGCACAGCGTTGACGGCAGCGGGGGCCCGGGGGGGGGGCTTTGCCTTGCAGAGTCAGACCTGTCGAAGCCACCGTGCTATGAGGAGGCACTGCTGATGGCAGAGCCCCCCCCGCCGTACAGCGAGGTGCTGATGGACACACGGGGGCTCTACCGTAAAATCAACACCCCCTTCCTGAGCCACGAGCGGCTGGAGAAGCAGGAGCAGCCCCCCAGCTACAAACCTCTTTTCCTGAACGCCGGCTACGGGTCGGCGCTGCACCTGCCCCGCTCAGCCAGCCCCAGCCCTGCCTGCCCGGACCTCTACCTGCAGGCAGAGTGCTCCCCCCGCATGTTTCCCAGCTGGACGGACTCAGAGCTCAGCAGCAGGGACACGTACGAGCCGGGACCCTGGCACCTCCCGGTCTCCATGCCCCTTTTCGGCAGGACTACCGCTGTCTAACGGCGGGCCCAGGGGACCCCCGGACCTTGGTGTGGTTGCCCCTCTGGCACCTTGGGGGGTTGGTTTTGGTTGCCCGCGTCACCCTGGGGACGCCTGCCCTGGCACAGGCCATCGCTGCCGGCGCGGAAGGGGCTGGTTCCCCCTCTGGCCCCTGCCGGACCCCCATGGCTGGGGGTGCTGGGGACTTCTGCTCTCTGTTTCTTAAATTTTTTGTTTGTTACAGTTTGAGAATAAAAGTTTGTGGCTCGGGTTTGCCTCCTGGCAGGCTGGCATCACAGGACCACCCTGGGGTGGTGGCCCCCCCCCCAACTCCAGCCCTCCCCAGTACCCCCCAGCAGGCTGCAGCCCCCGTGGGAGTCGCTTTATTTATTAACAGACATGAGCACACTGCCGGTACAGAACTTGTGCTTTCCAAAAACAGTTACTGTAAGGGGGAAGGGGAGAGAGGGGCCAAGCAGGGGCCAAGCTGGGGGAGGGGAAAGGGGCTCCCGGCAAGGAAGGAGGGGGGGAGAGCAAAAGCCCCATGCCAGCTCCCTGCCGAGGTTTTGGGGGGGTTGGGGGGGGGGGCACTGCTGGCCGCAGCCTTGCCTCGGGTGGGTCACTTTATTGCCATATTCATTTATTATTATTAATCCATTTTTGTGGTTTTTTTTCTTTTAACTCGTGCAAAGTATGAGGGGGGCTCCCGGGGGGGGCATAGAGAGACCGAGGACCCCATCCCACAGCCGGGCAGGGGATGCAAGCGTGTCCCCCACTCCCTGAAGGGGCACTGGGGCAGCAGGGGGGGGACGACTGCTAAGGGGGGGGCTGACACGGCTCCTACCGACAACTTAAAAAAGAGAAAGAGATGGGGGGGCTGTAAAAGGTGCCCCGGGGCTGGGGCGCAGCGGGGCAGCCCCCACCTGGCGGCCTCATCCTGCAGGGCCCTGGCAGGGCAAGGGGGGCAGCCTGGCCCCCAGCTGCAGCCCCCCTGTGCCCCGCGCCGGCCGGGGCAGGCTGCCTGTGCCGGCAGCAGGGCCCGGGCTTACAGGTCCCCCCCGAAGCTCTCCTCCTCCTCAGGTAGGGGGTCTGTGTCCCAGCATGTGATGTCGATCTCTGGGGGACAAGGGCAGGGGGGTGGTGGGGTGTCAGGGCCACATGGGGTGCCCCATGGGGAGGGGGGCTGGGGGGTGTGTCTGTGTCAAGGTGGTGTGGGGTGCCCCATGGAGGGACAGACCTCCCCCTCACCATTCCCACTCACCTGGGGGCTTGTTGTAGAAGACAGGCTGGGGGGCTTTGGCCGATGGCTCCTCAGTGGGGGGCACCTCCTCCTCTTGGGACTGGCTGAAGTAGCCCTCGCTGGCCTGGGGTGAGGTGGGGGGGTCAGGTAGTCAGGACTTTCCCCCCCCATCCCAACCACCTTGTCATCCCTCTGACACTGCCCCTCTCCAGTGATGCTCACCTGCTCCCCACGACCTGGTGTCCCATCCTTGGGGGCCATCTCCCCATTGGTGATAGGGGGTGTCTCTCGACCTAGGGCGTCCTCCTGGGGAGTATGCTGGCAGCCGAGCCCCCGGGGTTGGGGGTCCTCCCTGCCACCTGCTTCCTCCTCCTCCTCCTGCTCAGCATCACAGAAGGTGGCAGGGGGCTCAGGCAGCTCATCCAGGCTCAGTAGAGGCCCCTCATCGGGCAGTGCAGCTGGGGGACCCTCAGGGACTGGGGCAGCAGGCAGGGGCCAGGCAGCTGGGGGGGTCGCCTCATCACTCTGCCACAGGTCGATGAGGCTCTCAGGGTTGGGGGTATCCCCAGGCTGGGGCTCGGCAGGCGCAGGTGACAGGGAGGGCTCGGTGGGCTCCAGGGTCACCAGATCCCCCAGGGTGTCACCCCCTGCTGTCCACTCTGGCCTGGTGCTGGGCTCATTCCCGGGGGGCTCGGTGGCCTTGTCCTCAGGCCCTGGGAAGGGCCAGTGCTGCTCAGGGGTGGCTGGGCCGGCCTCCTGGGCACTGGGGCTGGGGGAGTCTGCAAAGTAGGGGGGATAGCAGTTAGTGGGGACAGACCGCCCTCCTCATCCAGGGCTGAGTGACACCCAGGGATAGGGTTGCAGCTGGTGTGTGGGGGGAATGTTTGTCCTTTGGGCTGGTCTGTGGGGTCCTTTGGGAGATGCTTTGGGGATGGGTGGAAGCAGCTGGGCAGGGAGGGACAAATGGCATTCAAGGGGACATGAGGGTGAGGGGCAAAGTGATCCCTTGGGAGGGAGGTGGCTAAGCCCTGCTGGGGTGGGAGGCACAGGGGGGAGATGGGGAGGGGTGCACTGGGAAAGTGCGGAAAGGAAAACTGGGACATACCAGAGGATGCAAAGGGGCCAGTAGGAGATGTAGCAGGGACATACAGGGACTGCAGCAGAGCTGCTTGGGATGTACTGGGGATGCAGTGGGACAGTGGGGATGCAGAGAGGGAAGCAGCAATGCTGCCAGGGATGTACTGGGGGATGATGCAGGTTGGGCAGTCACACTGGGGGATGCAGCAGAGCCAGCGGGGCTGTGCTGGGGTGATGCTGTGGAGATGGTGGGTGTGCATGGACCAGAAAATGCACTGGTGATGGAAATGCACCAGCTGGGCCAATGCACCAGAGATAGGGATGCTGCATGGGGAGGGGGGGTGTGCAGCAGAGACAACAGGGATGCACTGGTGTTAGCAAATGCACTGGGGACAGCAGGGATACAACAATGACAGCATGGTTGCACTGGGGGGGGGAAGCAGCAGAGACGGCGGGGAGGCACCGGCGGACACAGCAGAGATGGCGCAGCATACACGGCGGGAAGCAGATGGGACAGCACAGATACACTGAGCCATGCGAGGGGGGCTGGCAGGGCTGCAGCAGGGGCTGCAGCAGGGGATGCGCAGTGTGGACATGGGGGGATGCACGGGGCAGCCCCAGGCAGGGCCCGGCAGCCCCAGCCCTGCGCCCACCTTTGGGCGTTGCGGGCGTCTCATCACCCGGTGCACGGGTGGCCGGCTGGCCCGGCGGCGTGGCGGCCGGGCTGGGCTCGCAGGGGCTGCAGCCCCCTGCCCAGGCCTTGCGGAAGGCGTCCGGCTGGCTGCCTGTGGACAAGGGAGACGGGTGGAGTGGGGGGGCTGCTCACATGGTGGGGGGAGACCAGCACTTCACTGCCGCTCCTGCTTTTCTGCCCCACATCAACCCAGCCGTGATGTCTCTGATGCACGTCACCATGTACCTGCCACTGTGTTGTCCCCTCCTGTGGTGGCTGGGCAGGGGCACCCATGGGTGCAGTAGCCACCATGCCCCACTCTGGGCATCCCCACTGGCCCCACACAGCTGTAGCCCCCACGCCTGCCAGGGACTGGGATGGGCAGCCCCATACCTGCCGTGGTGCATGCTGGCCATGCTCACATATCACCCAGCTGGGTCCTGGCACAGCCTCACCTTTGCAGGCACAGTCCTGTGTCTTGCTCACCCCAGCTCGGAGGGGCACACAGCCCCACATGGCCCCAGGCACTGTCGGTCCCCTTCTGCCCCTTTGGCACAGCCCCACATGCTCCTTGACAAAGTCTTTTCCAACTTGCGCTGCCCCATGAGTGCTGTCCTGCATGGTCCAGGGCACAGTCTGTCCTGTCCCCTTCTGCCACATGAGCAGAGCCTGCCCTGTGTCTGTCTATCCCATGGGCACAGCCAGCTTCATCCCATGGCAGAGCATCACCTCCTTGGGCACAGCTCTGCCCAGTCCCCGTCTGTCCCACAGACGCATCCCGCCCAGTGTCCCCTCCCTGTACCACAGACACAACCTGCCCCATGGGCACAGCCTTTCGTATCCTCACCACCCCAGGGGCAAAGAGCCCACCATGGGGCTGGCCCCAGATGGGGTGTGCAGGGTGCCTGTGGATGCAGGTGCGCCCCCTGCCTCGGTGTGCAGCCCCCTCATGGTGCCCACAGGAGGGTCGCTGCCTCTGCTGTCGCTCCAGTGTGCCGTGGGGCTGGGGTGGGCTGTGGGGCAGCTGCCCATGGCTCAGCCCCCCAGAGCTGTGTGCCTGGGGGCTCCCAGCTACCTACATGGGAAGAAAGAGGAGAGGATTGGGGTGCGGTGGCAGGTGATATAGGGGAAGGGGGTCCGTGGGGGGGAGGATGAGGAGGAGGAGGAAGAAGGCGGCCCACTGTCAGCTGTCTTTATGAAAGGACAGTGCAGACGACCTGCCGAGAGAAAGACAGACAGACGGACGGAGAGAGAGAGAGATCAAAGAGATGGGTCAGTCCCTGCTCAGCGCAGCCACGGTGGGGCCGGGTCACTGGAGCATGGGGATGGGAGGACAGTGGGACAGGAGGTAACATCGACAGGGGGGCAGGAGGATGGTGGGGCAGGAGGATGGCAGGACAAGAGGATGGAAAGACAACAGGCGAGAAGGATGAGAGGCAATGCTGCCTGCCTGGGTGGAGACGTCAGGACACAGCCATGGCACCAACTATCTGCTCAGGCACAGCATGGCCCCACAGCACAACCCACGGCACAACCCACAGCACGGCCCCACGGCACAGCCCCAACACACAGCCCACAGCACGACCCACAGCACAGCGCTGAGGCACTGCCCCACAGCACAGCCAATGGCACAGCCCATGGCACAACCCATGGCACGACCACACAGCAAGAACAGACACCACAGGTCAGCCCCCGGCACAGACCCACAGCACCCCAGCATAACTCCCAGCACATGACATGGTCCCACCAGTGGAGGTGCCCACCAGGACAGCCAGCTCTTGCCCTAGAGCTGCAACAAGAGTTCCAGGACTGGACCCCCGAACTGTGGGGCAGACCAACCTGCCCATGGAGCACTCAGGCCAGCTGGGTGCCCCACACCTGCCCCAGTCACTCCTGCCTTTTCAGCTGCCCAGGTGGGATGAGTTTTCTTCCCAAGCCACCCCCAGACCTCCAGGTGCCCAGCCCTGCTGCACTGACCACGCTGCCCGCGCGGCTGCCAGCACCATGCCATGATGGGTGAGTTGATGACACCCAGCCAGGAGCAGGACGAGAGCCCCCCTTGCTGAAGACACCCCAGCATCCAGCCCCTGCCAAGCTGCCCCAGCAGTGAGGGCCACATGAGGTGTGGTGGCAGTGGTGGTGATGGTGGCACAGCGTATCAGGACAACTTTCTGCTGTCCTTGTACCCCCAGCACCCACAGCCATGGTGCCAGGGAGGGCAGAGAGGACACCCCCTCCCCACAGTACAGCCCTGGCCCTCTCCAGATCTTGCTGTGACCTGCTAAGCTACAGGGAGCCCTGGTGGCACTGCACTCACCTGCTCTGCAGTTCCCCCCACCCTGGGTCTCTCCATGCCCCCCCAGTGCCTGCAGTCCCAGCCCCCCATCCCCTCACCTGTCCTGTGGCTGCCTGGCGAGATGGCATCACAGCTGGCCGATGCCACCCGCTCCTGCTGCTTGAAGAAATCCCGGGGGTTGTCGGGCCGCTGAGCAATGATGGCAGCAGCCTCCTGCAGGGACAGGGGAGGCTGAGACCCACTGCTCCGGTGGTGTGGGGATGGAGGACCACCCTCCAGCTGGGTCCCTATCCAGCTGTAGGCACTGCTGGCTGAGGAGCAAAGACCAGCACTGGGCATGGCCGCTGCCACACTCACCTCCACCTCTGACTCTGATTTCCTGAGCTGCTGTCTGTCGTCCTCCTCTTGCTGATCCCCCTGCAAAGAGATGCAGCATCATCCCCCAGCCCAAGGACAACCTGGGAACCCAGCTGGGAAAAGCCCTTCCCCAGGAGTGATGCTGGGCAGCAGCTCCAGCTCTGACCCCGGCCCACCACACGGCACTTACGAAGATGGACTGCTCCTTCAGGCGCTGCCGGGCCTCCTCCGCCTCCATGCTCTGCTGCTTCCTCCTGCGACAGGGGCATGGGAGAGGGGCTGGGCACCAGCTCCCGCCAGCCCTTGCCCCAGCTCCACCCCATGAGCCCACCCAGCCACTGGCAGCACGTGCACAGCTATCCCCCCCAAACATCTTGGCTCCCCCAGTCCCTGCCGTGCCTGTGCTCCTCGATCTGCTCCTCCCGCTCCCGGTAGCGCCGCTCCCGCTCCTCCTGCTCCAGCCGCTCCTGCTCCATCCTCTCCTGCTCAAACCGCAGCCGGGCGTCCAGAGCCTTTTTCCGCTCTTCCTCCTTACGTAATTCCTCCTCTTTCTGGTGGAGGAGAAGGGGGGGGATGAAGGATGTCAGCCCACCAATAGCTCACCCCACTCCCCAGGGCCACCAGCTGCTCCCCCCTGTACCCCACCTTGGCCTGTTCCCAGAACTGCTCCCGGTTGAGCCGCTTCATCTCCACGGTGGCATCGGTTTTCTGGTAAGTGGTGCCCTGGGACGGAGGAGAGGCAGGAGGGGCGGAGGGGCTGGGATCAGCCAGGGGGAATAACAGTAAGTGGTACAGGGGGTGACGGGCTATAGCAAAGAGGAACCCTGGGCGGGAGGGATGCCCTGCAACCATCGCCACGGCTGCCATGGGGACATTACCACGGGCTCGGCGTTCTCGTCCTCCCGCAGCCGCAGGCGGTGCAGCACCGGGCTGGAGACACGGGCCAGCCCATTGGAGAGCCGCTGCCCGATGGCCCCTGGGTCGATGTCCTCCACACTGCTGGCATTGACAATGACATCCACACCCTGAGGGCAAGCAGCTGTCAGGGACTGAGGTCAGTGCCTTGGCAGCACTGTCCACCTCTCGAGCGTCACCCACCTGGAAGAACTCAGCAATCTTGGCCACGTGGCTGGCACAGGCACACTTGCGGGCATCCGGCACGTCCTCACCCACCTGTAGCAACCCAGGAGGGGCTGAGCCAGGGAGGGGTGGCAGGGTGACCCCCCACCCCGCTGGACACCATGAGGTAGCAGGACTGTGGGGCCCCTGCATCCTCCCAGCCACCACGGGATCCTCCACCAACCATGCCCCTGCCAATACAGCAGCCTTGGTGGGCATAGCCACCCACAGCCTGCCCCTTCACTCACCCAGTTGACGAGGACATATTTGGGGAGCACAGCCTGGGGGTCCTTGACACTGCAGAAGCCATACATCACCTTCTGGATCTCAAAGTGGCCCGACAGTTCCAGCAAACCTCCACCTGGCACAGCACTATCAACCTACATCCACCTGGCACCAGGATGGGTGCCAGGGAAAACGCCAGCAGAGCCGAGCTGGCTGTGGGGATAGGGGACCTTACCTCCTGATGCTGCCAGCTTCAGGTCATCGGAGCCATCCTCATATGTGTAGAGGGCCCTGGGGAGACAGTGTGGGTAAGCCATGGCCAGGAGGAGAATGGACTGGCTCCTCATCTTCCCATCCTGCTAACACTGAGGTCAGAGCAGGTCCCAGGGGAAAGGTCATGTGTCCCCAAGCTGCCACACAGCCTCCCCAACCCCTTGCCCATCACCACTGCAAGAGGCCAGTCTGCCAGGCAGTGCAGACAGGACTGAAGGCAGAGACTACTCCAGTCCTCGCTGGCAGGCAGCTGTGGGGCAGGGTCCCAAGGTTGGGGACAGAAGGGCCACCCGGGCACGGGGAACAGCTGGGTGATGTCACCCACAGGCTGCCATGCCGTGCTGCCAGTCACCACAGCCTCGCAGCTCCTTGTCCATCCATCCCTGTCCCCCCCCGACCCCACCAGTTACTGACCAGCTTTGGGACAGCCCTGTGCCTCCACAGGGAACTTGGGGCTTCTCACGTGCCTGCCTGCGTGAGCCACCAGCCCGGCAGGCACCAGGCTGGGGGAGGATGCTGAAGTACCAGCAGCAGCAAATCAATGTGCCGCCAGGGTGTGATGGGGCTGTCATGGAGACTGTTCCTTGGAAACCATTCCCGGCGGATGGGAAACCCCCTCTCACTCCTGCCATGCCCTGGCCAGCCCCCCTTGAGGCATCACAGGGACCCCCACCAGCCTGCACCTCCCCAGGGGTGTGCAGTCAGCTATGGGCGGGGTGGGGGAAAGGTTGTGTACCGAATCGGTCCAGGGCAGGTGGGCGAGGGGATGGACGTTGCTAGGCAACCGGCATCCTCCATTGTCATGGCAACCCCCCCATCCCAGCTGGGATGCAACTCGCCCTGATGATGAGGTGATTAGCAGAGGGGAGCGGGGGAGGCAGGCAGGCAGCGGGGACCTGCGGGGCCTGGCAGGCACCCAAACCTGCCTGCCACCATCACACACTGTGCCCGGAAAGCTGGGGCCACCCGTGCTGGAGCCCCCTTCCGTGCACCACGGTGGGCAGGCAGCTCTGCCAATCAGCACTGGGCTGGTGGCACCCATGTGGTGCTTGCCAGAGTGCCAGAAGCCCTGTGGTGCTGGCAGAGCCACCCTCACCCCAGATCCCACCTTCCAGATGGAGGCTGAGCTCGGGATGGGAATCAGGGGCCCCTACAGGCAGAGCCACCCCCAAACCAGGGCTGCAGACCCCAGAAGCTGAAAAACAGGCAGGTGGGTGCCTAACACAGAGGGGGCCTCCCCCCCCCGGCACCCACCGCCCCGAGTCCCTGGCAGCAGGACGCAGTTAATTGCACCAACAAGATTTACTTTAATCCGTACATCCCGATCCCGCTAATCAGCTGCCCCAGCCGGCGCCAGATTCCAGCCTGGAACCCAGAAAGCAGCTGCAAAGCACCGGCTGCAATGCCTGTGCTGAGGAAGTCCAGCATATGCAGCCCCTGCCTGCAACCGTGGCCCCTGCCTGCAACCAGAGCCCCGGCCTGGGGGTCCTCCTGCAATCCTCCAGGAATGGGGGGTGACAGCAGTAGTTTGGGGAAGCCACAGGGAGGGGCTGGGGCTTGCAGGGTGGGATGGAGCCGGCTGCAGAGGGGAGGAAATAAGTAGGGCAGAACCATGGCATCACTGCCTGGGAAGCCTGTGAGTGGGTGCTGAGGGCAACCACTGCCTCTGCTCTCCCCACCCCAGAACCCTGCCATGCAGGCTGTCATCCAAGCACGGTGCTGCTACCTGCACCCAGGGGTGCTCCCAAGGCAGCCAGGGCTCAGCAGGGTCCCATAACCCCATCACCACAGAAACAGAGCCCTGTCCTGCACGCAGCCCAGTAGCACAGACTGACCCACGCTGGCATGGAGGATCCAGACATTTCCAGTCTAGGGGCCAGCAGGGCTGTGCAGGGATCAGCAGCATCTCCGAGGGTGCCCCCAGGGACCCACAGCCCAACAGCATCACCACAAGCCCTGGCAGCCTGGACCAGCTGTGCCAGAGTGGGTGCAGGCAGCATCATGCATCACTTACCCCCTTCTACAGGCTTTAATCCCTTCATCCAGCCCATACGACCCCCTTCCAACCCCTCTGCGAATGTGGGTCACCCGAGGGAGCAGGAAGGAGGGCTGCCTGCAGCCGGGGAACTCCAGCAAGGATCCTCCATCACCCTACCAAGGGGACAGCAGCCCCACTGCCCTTGCATGGCCCCATTGCTCGCCTGAGCAGCGCTCATGGGTGCCAGCACCTGGGAGAACCGCGGCTGGATGCTCCCCTCACCACAGCTGGGAAGGGGAAGTATCGCCCCAGCCCACCCTCCCCAGCCTGGGCACATGTGTTTCCAATGTGGCTGGGAGCTCCAGGGAGTCGGCGTGCTCAGAAAGCAGCACCAAATTCCTTTCCGATCGAGTAATGGGCCCCAGCAGCCTCCGCGGGGCCGGGCAGGGGGAGGGGATGCTCGGACCCTCCAGGACCAGGCTCAAGGCAGGGGGGAATCCCAGACTAAACACAGGGATCCCGGCTGGGCGAAAGAACGGCATCCCTGGGCACCAGCCCATGGCTGGGCTCCGGCACAGTATCCTTACAGCCCCTGGCTCAGCCAGGCTGGGCCACCACCAGAGGACGGTTCCTATCACCCCTGCCCAATGTAGCCCCTCCCCAGCATCACCCTTTATCCCACACCCAGGCACCAGGCCCTGCAGCAGGGATGCTGCTTCCACTGGCACCGAGTGCCAGGCACGCCTGGTGCCCATGGGATGGAGAGGCTGGGGACGATGGGGTGAGCTCAGCCCCATGTATTGGGGTGTGGGGGGGTGACCGCTGCCCAGCCAGGGCTCAGTGCTGGAAGGGGGAGTTGGTGGGGAGGCCTGGCCCCAGCACTCGCCTTCCTGGGAACCGTTTGTGCTACTCTCAGCAGCTTTGGCAAGGAGGGCTCCTTTGCAGCGGATACTGGGAAGCAAGATGTGCCCAGGGCTGACAGCTGCCTCCTGGCCAGCAACATGCACCACACTCGCCCACAGCGCCCTTAGGAGACCCAGGGCTGGTGGGGAGCAGGACCTGCCCAGGCCCTCGCAGCCCAGGGGGCTCCCAGCCCTGCCCCGAGAGCAGGGGCCTGGCTATAGGTGGTGGGCATCCCGGCTGGGGGGGTGGGTGCACCCTGGCTGGGTGTCCCCCAGGTGGGCAGTGGGTGCATGGCACACACACCCCCCGGACAGAGCAGAATGCACAGCATGCACCCAGCACCCCGGCTCTGCCCTGCCAGCTGCACCCCAGGGTGCTGGCAGCATCCCAGAGGGGCGAGGAGGGGTTCCAGGGGAGCAACGGTCCAGGCCAGGCCCACAGCAGCCGAGTGGGACTTGGGAGATGCGGGTGGGCACTGGCAGAATAGGGGTGTCTGTGGGGAGATGCCCCCCCGCGGGCTCCTGTGTCAGCCGCAGAGGGGCCTGGATCTGGCCGGGCCCTGGCACCCGCAGCACGGGGTGCCCAGCCCGCGGGGTGCAGGCTGGGCAAGGCATCCCAGAGGGTCCCAATGGGGAAGCCACCCCCTACCCCGAGCCCACTACAGCCCCAGCCTGGTAGGGTGGTCCCCCGAGGATCGGGCACCCGGGGAGATGGGGGGGCCGGGGACAAGGGGGCCGGGGAGGGATGCGCGGAGTCCCCGCGGCCGCGGGCCTCGCTCCGCGGGGTAAAGGTGCCGCCCGCTGCCGGGGCACCGCCGGGTGCAGCCGGGAGGGGCCCGGGTTGGAGGCATCGCGATCCCCAACCTCGCCCCCCCCGCCCCGGGGCGCCCCTGCCCGCGGCTCCGGCTGCAGACAATAGCGGGGGACCCGGGGCCGGGCCCAGCAGCTGGGGGACCCCGGGCCCTCCCCGCCGTGCGCGGATCCCCCACTCCCCACGCTCGCCGCCGGGCCGGGAGGTCGGTCTGCGCCGGGGGCTCTCGGGGGCGGCGGGTCCCGGCGCTCGCACGTGCCGGCCCAGCGCAGACAAAGCGGGGACCGCGCCCCGGCCCGGTGCGGCGGGCAGGTGCGGGCACCGGGGGCAGCGGGCCGGGCACATCCCCCACCGCCCCGCCCGCCTTTGTGTGCCGGAGCTCCCGGCACCGCGGGCCCGGTGCGGCGGGGGGCGCAGCGCGGGGCGCGGCCGGTGTTACCGGGCGGCTCCGTGCACAAAGGGCGGCGGCGGCGGCGGGGACAAAGGGGCGGCGGCGACGGGCGCGCTCACCAGTCGGTGGGGCTGTCCTCGCCGATCACGTCCTGGTAGGAGGCGAGCAGCTCCAGGCGGTGCGCCGCGAAGCCGACGCCAGCCATGGCGGGGCCGGGATGCTGCCGGGGGGACCGGAGGGACCGGCCGCCTGCCCGCCTCCGAGACACTGCCGCAGCGGCCGGGCGGAGGGGCGAGCGGCGGGGAGGCTCCGCCCGCCGCCGCGCCCGGTCCTAGCGCCGCGAACGGCGGCCCCCCCACCCTCCGCCCCCCCAGCCCGGCCCCCGCCCCCGCCCCGGCCCCCGCTGCGCCCTCGGGGCGCCCCCGGGGCGCCCCTGCTGGTTGCGCCGCCGGGCACCGCGCCGGCACCCCCGGGGTGCGGACAGCATCGCCCCCGCCTCGGGCTGCCCCCGCTGACGGCTCGCCCGCGGGGTCCTGCACCCCGAGGACCCGCAGCCCCGGCTCTGCCCCCGCAGCCCGCGCCATCCTCCACCCCTCAGCGCCGGGGACTGGCATCCTGTGCTGCCCTTGCCAGGGGACCCTGCACCCCGGAGACTGCACGTGCTGGGCCGTTCCCTGCACCCCAGACCCTCCTCTTAGCTCTAGCACGCTGGGACACAGCCCGCTGGCAAGCCTGTGCCCTCAGCTCCCCTCTAGCCGGACACTCTGTGCCCTCAGGTTTCCTCTCCAAGGATGAGGCCCCTAGGGCTCTTCCCGACACACCCAGCTGTGCCTTTGCTGTTCTGCAAAGTGTTGGTGGGCACAGCCTTTGTGGGGGCCCCCTGGCTGCCTACCCACCCCTCCATCCATCCAACTGCTGCCTGGAACATCTCCCTGCTCCCAAGCCCCACAGCCCCCTCAGGACCCTGCTAGGCTGTGTATGATAGTGCCTTCACCAGGAGGTTTTACCTCTGTGTGAACCCACTAAGTTTCTTTTACACTGACCAGTGTAGGGCTCTGTGGGGGCTCCTGGCCTCCCTGGGTGCACCTGGCTCATAGCTGGGTCCACATCTTCCTGCCAGGGCAGGTGGCATCACCTCTACTACCCATCCCCCTGAGCAGCGGCACTGCCTACATTCCAGGCAGCATCCGTGCGGAAGGGGTCTGGGTGCCAGAGCAGCAGTGGGGAGTGAAGAGGGCCTGATCCCCACTGGCTGGGACTGATGCTGGCATAGTCCTTACCGAACCAAGCCCTTCACAGAAGCTGGTGGATGAGCCGCCCAGGCTCAGTGGGACACAGGACAGGGTGCTGCAGACCCTGTCTGCTCCCCCCACGCCTGCACACCCTCCTTGAACCAACATTTGCAAGCCGGGCCAGAGCCGGAGCCGCCCTAAGATGCTGTGAGCTTTCCAGCAGCTGTGGAGCAGCTGTCGGGGCCAGCGCAGGGGCCGGGGCTGTGGCAGGAACCCCATGAGAGGCTCAGCTGGCTTTAGGGGCGGATGTGGTGGGACCCTGCTTGAGGACATGGTGGGAGTTTGGAGCCCACTGCCGCCAGGCTTTGTTCTCGGAGCAGTGGCTGCAGCCCCTCCCCAGGCTCCACCTCCACAGCCCACCCAAGACCCTCCTTCCTGTGCACAAGCGCCTGAATGGTGTGCACAGCTGGTGGGCAAGATTTGCTCTCGGCAAAGCGGAGAGGTACCTTGGGTGGTAGAGATGCCATCGGTAGGGACCAGAGGCAACAGGGCACCAAGCAGAAGGAGCTGAGTCCCAGGTGGGCTCAGGACATGGAGCAGCACGGGGCAGGTGCTTGGCTCTTGGTCAGGGAGAAGCAGGGTGGCTGCAGCACCATGGCTCTGCCCTCGCCCTGCTCCAAGGCTGGGTACCCCAAGGCTGAGCTGGCACAACCTGTTCCCAGGCCATGCTACCCCAGCAGGCTCCGTCCCACATGGCTGCATCCCCCTGCCCCTTCCCTGCCCTCCACTCAGGTGGCTCAGTGGCTGCTCACATGGGAACAGTGGCCTCACCTTCCCGTGCTTCCCCTGACCTTGGCTGCTCAGCCAGGACTCACGCTCGAGCACTAACCACGTCCCTGCTCGTCCTGGCCCTGCCAAGCACGAACCAGCTGCTTCTGTCCCTTTTTGCAGATGTGTCCTGCTACTCCTTGGTGTGACTGCCCCAGCTCCGTCCCATTGCCCATCTGTGCTCCAGCCCAAGTGCCTGGCCCCAGCCTGTCTCCATCACTCCCACCATCTCCATCTTTGGTAGGGTTTTACACCCCTGCAGCTGGCATGGGGGAGGTGTAGCACTGCACAGCAGCCACGGGCCGGCTCTGGGCAATGCCGGGAAGCATTTGGCTTCCCACAGCCAGTTCCTGCCCCCAGCAGAACCTTCCAGTAGATGAGCAAGATAATTTTCCTTGCAATTGCTCATCGTGGCAAGAGCTGCAATTATTAATGACCGTTCCAGCTGCTGGAGCAGAGCAGGAGGAGGGGCTGTTCCCCACGCCCGCTGCCCGAGCCTGTTCAGCCGGAGGTGCCGGCGCGGCCTCACACTCGTCCTTGGGGACAGCAGCTGCAGCACATGAGCCAACGCTTGGCTGCTCTGTGCTGGAGCGCGCCCACAGCTGGTGCACGTGGCCCACACATGCCCCATGACTCCTTGACCCCTGAACAGGACTTGGGGCCAGCAAAATGGGGACTAGGGGACACCTCCAGTAAAGCGGGGACCCTTCCTGCAAGGTCCAGCACCAATTCCTCTTGCTGCAGCCTTGGTGCCCAGATTAATTACCGCCTCTGTTAGCAGTCCTGCCTGCTACAAAGAGAAAGAAACAACCCTGGTAACACAAGGGGTCAAGCCCGGGCTGACAGAGGTAGCTGAGGAGAAATCTGAGGCAAAGATTTTCCTCAGAAAGCTGGAAGGAGCTGAGTCAAGCCCCAAGGGGGAGCAGGCTGAGGGCTAAGAGTGACCTTCCCAGCCGGCCACACCTTGCTCGGCAAAACCACAGGCCTGGAGACAGCCGGCACTTGCAGAGAAGTGTTTATTAAAGGCACTAAAAGCACCGTGGCTACATCAGGAGCAGCCCGACTGGAGAGTGTGGGTTTGGGAGAGGCATTTACAGGCCCGGGACGGCAGTGGCAAAGCGCTCTTTGGTAGGAAGCCGTGCCCAAGGCCGGCAATTGGCACATGCTGCCAGCCCATGGCTGGGGGGCCTGGCACGCTGCCCTGCTCCCCTGCATGGCAGGGCAAGGGGTGCTGCCACACACCAGCCCCAGGGGAGCAGCAGGCCAGCTAGATGGGGGCACACGGCACAGCCCCCCCCCCAGCTCACAACTGGGGTAGGAAGCCCCCACAGCAGTTTGCAGGGAAGCAGGGCTGGGTCTCCAGCCCTAAGCACACAGCAGGGAAGGTATGGGAGAGATTGGGAAGTGGCTGACCCTCACCCCCTCAGGGACGTGCTAGGAGCATCCCTGCCCCAGCACTGAGCTGCCAGGCAGCTAGGTCCCAGCTGAGCACAGGAACAGCCCTGCTGTGCCAGACCCTCCTGACTCCCACCTAGACACAGCCACAGCCACCATGCTGCGTGGCTTGGGGGCTGCAGATCTATGAAACATCCCCTTCCCAGGGCTCCTAAGGCCAGCTGGCGGGCACGCAAGAAGCCATTCAGCTATAAGGGGCTCTGGACCCAGCACCGCCTCTGGCTGGAGACAGGCCAGGAGCTGCCAGGAAAGTGGCAAGAGCAAAGGGGAGGGGTGAGGGCTCAGCCTGACTCTCTGGAGGAAGCAGGGCAGGGAAGAGAGAAGCATGCAGGGCCAGGGGCACGCGTGGGCACAGCAGAACTCCTGCTCCTCACACGTGGGAGAAAGCATGGCTCTTGCAGAGTGGCTTGTCCTTCTTGGAGTAGAAGGTCTTCCCTTCCAGGTTGGTCTGGCAGATCTAGGGAGGCAAGTGCAGCAGGTGAGGTCAAGGGGGCTGAGTCAGCCCCCAAGCGCTCCCCAACAGCTCAGCACAGGTGTCACACAGATGCCAGGGAGCAGGAGGCTCAAAGCAGGGTCCTGAGCCACCAGAACAAAGCCTAGTGGGGCAAACCTTGTGGCAGCTGCAACCCCACACTGCTGGTGTACCCCAAGCAGGGCACGACTACCAGAGAGAGCCATGGCCCCTCCGGCAGCCAGGGGGGAGGTACAAGACTCACCGCACAGACGAAGCAAGTGTCGTGCCAGCTGAACCCCAGCGCCTCCAGGAACCGGTCCCCAGCGTCGATCTTGAAGTCGCAGCCGCGGCACTTGGTGCCAAACATCTTCTCATAGTCTGTGAGCAAAGGCAGAGCCCAAGTTAGCATTCCTGCGCACCACAGCCCCTCATCCCCAGGGAGCAGGGCTGCAGCAGAGCCAGGATCCCTCAGGCACAGCCTGGGGACAACTCACTGCCAGTGCCGGAGGGACCATGCCCGAGACACCCAGATGAGATGCCCGTGCCACACGGGCTGGCCTCAGTGCCACCAGGCCACAGGGAGGAGTGAACATCATCTCCCAGGATACAGCACTCAGCTTTGATGTACATCCTCCTCGTCACCATGGCAACATAGGATTCATGGTGCTACCCACCAGTCCAGGAGGCCCAGGATGGAGGGCTCAGGGCTGAGGAAGGGGGGTCCCTGTACTTCCCATGGCCCCAGGGGAGCCTTGCAGTGCAGGGCAGCTCAGCCCTCCACCCCTGTGGGCAGCTGCTGAACCCTAACTGTGCCTGGTGTCCCGGGGCCATGTGGGGTGGTAGATGGGGTCCCTGGATCCTACCTCTCTCGCAGTAGGGCTGTCCCTCCTCCATGTAGAAGGCACGGTTGCGGATGGGAGTTTTGCAGGCAGCGCACGTGAAGCACTGCACGTGCCAGGTCATCTTCAGAGCGTGCATGACCTCCTGGAGGGGAACTGCTGTCAGCCGGGGGCAGGACCACCCTGTGCTGCAGGGGAACCCCACCCAGGGCAGAAAGGGACAAAGAATCCCATGGGATGGGATCAGGACAGGAAGGGACAGAGCCAGGCACCCACAGGTGAGTGGGGAGCAAGGAGAGGAGGTGCATGACAGGCTGAGGGAAACTCACCCCAGTGATCTTCTTCTTGCACTTGGCACAGCTGGGCGCATAGCGTGTGTCATAACACTTGGGGCAGAAGATGGAGCCTTTCTCCTCAAAGAAGCCACCCTCATCCAGCACCTTCCTGCACTGGCAGCAGGTGAACTCCTCAGGGTGGTAATAATGTCCCAGCGCCACCAGGTATCGTCCCCTGCAGCAGGATAGAACCACGTCAGCCAGGATGGGGCCCAGGACACTGGTGTGGCAGCGGTGGTGGCCAGGGCTCACCTGATGACCTTGTTGCACTTGTAGCAGAGGGGCGTGCGGCCGGGCCCTTCGGGGGCCTGCTGGGCTGCCTGCACGATGGAGCTGCGGTTCTGCATGGGGGTCGGCGTGGCCGGCTGGCTGTGCTTGCTCACCACCGTGCTGGTCTTGTCCGGGGCGTAGCGCTCGGCAAACGAGGGGTCCACAGCCCAGGGTGGGCGGCTGGCAGGGCCGGGGGTGGCAGTGGGGGTCCTGGGGGCTGCAAGCACACGCAAGTCTCCAGGACACTGCTCCTGTCCCCTTGGCAGCCCCCTCCTAGTGCCCATGGCTGGGCAAGCAGCATCCCTGGCAACCCTGCCCTTCTCCCCACAAGCCCAGAGGAAATGTTTTGCTCACCAAGTCCCGGCTCAGTCTTCATCGCTGCTCCCGGGGACAGGTCCGGCACGGAGACCTGGCTACAGAACCAGCAGTTAATCCACCTGTCCTGCTTGCCCCTGCTGCCCAGAAGGCCTGTGTGTGCAGGCAGGGCCCCCCCATCCCAACAAGCAGGCAGAAGCTGGCCAAGCCCCCTGTGCCCAGCCAGTAGCTGGTTTGGGGATGGGGTACTGAGCCAAGTGTCTTCAGCCCTGTAAAGACACAGCACCCCTGGTGCCTCTGGTACTCATCACAGTGGTCTGGGGGGCAGCAGGAAGCAGCACAAGCCTGCTAGGGTTCCATGTCCAGCTCTAGGGTCTCACACTCAGCTCTGGGGTGCTCCAGACTGAGCAAGGAACCCAGGGATCACACAGACCCTGACTGCCCACTCACACACACAGTGCTCTTCCCCAGCTTCACTGGGGTGCAGAGGGGCTTGGACCTGACCAGGCACAGGGAGTCCTGGGGTCCAGCCCCAGCAGAGCTGGGCACAGGCAGGATCTGTCATCCCTGCTGACTAGGCAGGGCCAGGCTGAGTCCCCCAGCAGGCTGCCAGCCCTGGGCTTGGGACCAGGCAGGGCAAGCTGGGGCCAGAGAGGCACGGCCCACTCGAGATGGAGACAGGGATAGAGGTAGAGCCAGTGGCTCTGTGCCTCTCCAGGGCAAAGACAAGAAGAATCATTTATTTGCAACAGAGCAAACAGGGCAGAGCTGGGTAACAAAAGTCACAGCACCAGGGCAGGAGGCACCAACGAGAGGCAACCGTGAAAAAAGGGGAGCTGTGCAGCACTCCTTCCCGGCCACAAGGGGCAGCAAACAGCCCTGCCCCAGCTCTGGCTCCCTGCCCCACGATGGAAGAAGCTTGAGATGCTAACCCAGCTCTGCCTGGATGCCCTGCAGCCCCATGCCAGGCTCACAGTGTGCAATAGGTCCAGGTGCTGCCCAAACATCACAATTCCCTTTGCCAGTGCCACCAGCCACCCCCAACCCACTGTGTCTGGGACATGGCCACAGTTTGGCATCCCCAGCTTGGTGCCAGCAATGCCCAGTGGGTCCTGCCTGGGACATGCAGTCTGGTGGCTCCTGCTGCTGCCCTGATGAGTGCTCCCCTTACCTCGGCTTTTTAACAAATACATCATCATGATCCTCCACTGAGCGCAGCAAGAGAGAAAGGAGGAGACAGAGTCAGTCTGTGGCAAACAAGGCCCAGGGACACCAGGGAGGGAAAAGGAAGGAAAACTGACCTCTCCTCCCACCACCCTCCTGCCCCAGCACACAGCCCTGCCCAGCCATGGGCAGAGCACAGCCCAGGGACACACCAGGAGCCCACACACAGCCCAGGGCAGCTCCGACACCTCAGCCTGCCTGAGGGGCCACAGGGGCCAAAATCAAGCTCCTGTACCACATTACCTCACAACCTCTAGCAGGTTCTGGCTACCCCAGGACCCCTGGGCAGCCAGTGCTGGGCCCCATGGGAACTTACAGCCGTCTGTGCCCGTCATCCGGGCCAGTTTGCGGAAGGAGCGGGACTGGGAGGTCCCGGTGCGGGGCTGCCAGTCCTCAGCGTCCTCTATCAGCCTCAACTTCCCGGGGTCACACACAGGGGTGCTGGGGGGCTCCAGCACCTGGGGGGGCTGCCTGCGAGTGACAGAGGGCAGATGCTCAGACAGCACCACATAAGCACTCTGCTTTGGCACGGGGCAGCGCTCTCAGAGATGCCCTTGCATGCCCTGACACCTTTGCAAGGCCCTGGAACTCACCACTGCTCCCCTGTGCCCCAGCTGGACCCACGGGAATCCCTGTGGCATTGGAAAAAACGGCGGCACAGAAGTCAATGGCTAACCCATAGCTCAATGCATCCCTGCTGTACACACCCCCAGCCCCGCAGAGCCACAAGCCCCATGAAGATGTCAGCAGCATTCATTCACAACCAACCTTGCAGCCCCTCAGGACATTGTGCCCCAGGTCCAGATGCTGCCCAGCACCACCCAACACCCCGAGCAAGGTCTTGCCAGTGTCAACAGCTGCCCCTACCCACTATGTCCAACACACCATGCTGCAGTTGGTCTCCACAGCTTGGTGCCAGCAGTGCCCAGTGGGTCCTGCCCAGCACACATGAAGATCCCCCTGTCGTGATACTCTGGCTGGTGACAGCCTGCCTGGCAAGTGGGTACCTGGGCAGGACCCTCCCAAGGTGACAGTCAGAGCAGTGGGTGAGCGCTGGTGGTGTCTGTAGTGCAGCTCTGCCAACAGCTTGGCTCTGGGAGGTGGAGAGGACAGAGGAGGAGCAAAGAGATGAAACAGCAACAGGGCAAAGAGTTTCCCCAGTCACTGCAAGCAGTGAGGGCAAATCAGCCAGGTGGGCTGAGCCCCAGGTGGGCTCACCGTGCAGCCCTGGCACCCACTCCCCTTACCTTGGCTTTTTAACAAGCTCATCCTCATGATCCCCCACTGAGCACAGCAGGAGAGAAAGGAGGAAACAGAGTCAGTCTGTGGCAAACAAGGCCCAGGGACACCAGGGAGGGAAGGGAAGGGAAGGACAGGGAAGGGAAAGGAAGGAAAACTGACCTCTCCTCCCACCACCCTCCTGCCCCAGCACACAGCCCTGCCCAGCCATGGGCAGAGCACAGCCCAGGGACACACCAGGAGCCCACACACAGCCCAGGGCAGCTCCAACACCTCAGCTGCCCCAGAAGGGTCACACAGGGCCAAAACAAACGCTCTGGTGCCACAATGCACCACAGACTTTATCCAGCTCCAGCTGCTCAGGCAAAGCTGGGCATCCCTGGGCAGCCAGTGCTGGGCCCCATGGGAACTTACAGCCGTCTGTGCCCGTCATCCGGGCCAGTTTGCGGAAGGAGCGGGACTGGGAGGTCCCGGTGCGGGGCTGCCAGTCCTCAGCGTCCTCCACCAGCCGCAGCTTCCCGGGGTCACACACAGGGGTGCTGGGGGTCTCCAGCGCCTGCGGGCGCTGCCTGCGAGTGACAGAGGGCAGATGCTCAGACAGCACCACACGTGCACTCTGCTTTGGCACGGGGCAGCGCTCTCAAGAGGTGCCCTTGCATGCCCTGACACTTTTGCAAGGTCCTGGAACTCACCACTGCTCCCCTGTGCCCCAGCTGGACCCAGTGGCATCCCTGTGGCATTGGAAAAAACGGCGGCACAGAAGTCAATGGCTAACCCATAGCTCAATGCATCCCTCCTGTACACACCCCCAGCCCCACAGAGAACCCTGTGACTATCACCCAGCTCTGCCTGGCCACCCCACAGCCCCATGCCATCTCACAGGGCATTGTGCCCCACATCCAGGCACGGCCCAGCACCTCTCAACACCCCCAGAAAAGCATCACCAGTGCCACCAGCCTCCTCCAGATCCCATTTGCTCAAGAAGCCACGGTTCAGTTCAGCCTCTTCAGCTCAGTGCCAGCAGTGCCCAGAATCCTGCCTGGCATAGCCAGCATGGGGACATCCCATATAGGGATAGCCTGTGTGGCTGCCAGGTGCCCAGGTAGGACCCTCCCAAGTTGACAGAGCAAGGGGTGAGTGCTGGTGGTGCCCATCATGAGGTGAGCAGAGGGCAGGCCCTGCGGCTACACCAACAGCTCAGCTCTGAGGAGAGAACAGAGAGGGGATGGGAGGATGGAGGAGGTGGAGAGAAGACAAAGCAACAGGGCAGAGAGCTTCCCCAGAGTCACTGCAAGCAGGGAGGTCAAACAAGCTGGTGACAGTTCTGTGCAGCCATCCTCTAGCCCCACAGAACATTGTGCCCCAGGTCCAAGTGTTGCCCAGCACCTCTGATCACCCCTAGCCAGGTTTTGCTAGTGCCTCCAGACTCCCCCAGTCCCCATTTACTCCAGAGGCCATGGTGCAGCTTGGTATTCCCAACTCAGTGCCAGCAGTGCCCAGAGCCCAGCCCAGGATGTGCATCCCTGTAGAAAGCTCCTGCTGCTGCCCTGGCACCCACTCCCCTTACCTGGGCTTTTTATCAAGCTCATCCTCATGATCCTCCACTGAGCGTAGCAGGAGAGAAGGGGGAGACAGAGTCAGTCTGTGGCAACCAAGGCCCAGGGGCAGCAGGAAGGGAAGGACAGGGAAGGGAATGGAAGGAAAACCAACTTCTGCCACCACCCTCCTGCCCCAGCACACAGCCCTGCCCGGCCATGGGCTGAGCACAGCCTAGAGACACACCAGGAGCCCACACACAGCCCAGGGCAGCTCCAACACCTCAGCCTGCCTGAGGGGCCACAGGGGCCAAAACCAAAGCCCCAGTGCCCCATTTTAGCCTTTGTGGGGTTACAGCTGCCCAGGCAAAGCTGAGTACCCTCAGGCCACCAGCCAGTGCCAGGCCCTATGGAAACTCACTGCTGTCTGCGCCCACCAGCCGGGCCAGTTTGCGGAAGGAGCGGGACTGGGAGGTCCAGGCATTGGGCTTCCAGTCCTCAGCGTCCTCTATCAGCCGCAACTTCCCTGGGTCACACACGGGGGTGCTGGGGGACTCCAGAGGCTGCAAGGGCTGCCTGCGAGTGACAGAAGGCCAGGGAAACAATCAGCACAATAAGTGGACCCTGCTTTGTCACAGGGCAGCATTCCCAAAGGTGCCCTCACACACAGCCACCCCTTTGCCAGAGCCTCACACTCATCGCTGCTCCCCTGTGCCCCAGCCAGACCGAAGAGCAACGCTGTGGCATTGAAAAATATGGCAGAACAACAGTCAGTTGTTGTCCCGTGGCTCAGTGCATTCTCCCATATGCACCCCCAGCCCCACAGAGGCATGAACCTCACAAAAATATATTGGGAACATTCCCTCCCAATCAGCTTTGCAGCCACCCCACAGCCCTGCAGGACATTGTGTCAAGGAAGGACCTTCCTGAGGTGACAGTCAGAGCAGCAGGTGAGCACAGGTAGTGCCTGTCGTGCAGCTCTGCCAACAGCTTGGCTCTGGGAGGTGGAGAGGACAGAGGAGGAGCAAAGAGATGAAACAGCAACAGGGCAAAGAGCTTCCCCAGAGTCACTGCAAGCAGTGAGGGCAAATCAGATAGGTGGGCTGAGCCCCGGATGGGCACCCCTGTGCAGCCCTGGCACACGCTCCCCTTACCTCGGCTTTTTAACAAATACATCATCATCATCCTCCACTGAGCGCAGCAGGAAATAAAGAAGGAGACGGAGTCAGTCTGTGGCAAACAAGGCCCAGGGACAACAGGAGGGGAAAGGAAGGAAAACTGACCTCTCCTCCCACCACCCTCCTGCCCCAGCACACAGCCCTGCCCAGCCATGGGCAGAGCACAGCCCAGGGACACACCAGGAGCCCACACACAGCCCAGGGCAGCTCCAACACCTCAGCCTGCCTGAGGGGCCACAGGAGACAAAACAAACATTCTGGTGCCACAATGCACCACAGATTTTATCCAGCTCCAGCTGCCCAGCTTTGCCCTGGGCCCAGGCAGCCAGTGCTGGGCCCCGTGGGAACTTACAGCCGTCTGTGCCCGTCATCCGGGCCAGTTTGCGGAAGGAGCGGGACTGGGAGGTCCCGGTGCGGGGCTGCCAGTCCTCAGCGTCCTCTATCAGCCTCAACTTCACAGGGTCGTAAACAGGGGTGCTGGGGGTCTCCAGCGCCTGGGGGGGCTGCCTGCGAGTGACACAGTCATCTGTCAAATCTGACAGACCC
This sequence comes from Apus apus, assembly GCF_020740795.1. Taxonomy (NCBI): domain Eukaryota; kingdom Metazoa; phylum Chordata; class Aves; order Apodiformes; family Apodidae; genus Apus; species Apus apus. The sequence goes on along the minus strand of NC_067294.1, from coordinate 9,074,506 downwards.
CCATGGCATCCCCTCCCTGGCGCTGCCCCACAGCTCCCCAGCACAGAACTGTGGCATATCAGTATCTGACACTACACGTTGCCTCACTCCCCACACCTCCTAATCCACCTCTGTATGGCAAAGACCCATCCAGGACTGACTCAGGACTGACCATGATTCCCAGCAGTCTGAGACTGGCCCCCAGTGCCAAGAGGGGAAAGTACAGGGCAAGAATAAGCCAAAGTAAAAAAATTATCAGTACAGAAGCTTCACAAGAGCCCAGTGAACACCTATGGTGCTCATGGCAGTGGCAACCACCTGCCTGGCCCCAGGCAGGGTGCCCAGCACAGCCTGGCAGCTCCCACCCAGCCAAGCCATGTCTTGGGGAAGAGGGATAGGACCACACACAAGGACACTCCAGCACCACGGCAGCTGGCAGAGACAGGTAGACCTTGCCCTGCAGGCCAGGGACAGCTTGCTATCCAGGAGTGACCCACCCACAGAGGCAGAGCAGCACAAGCTGCCTGCTCTGGGCTGGCCCTGCCCTGGTGAACGGGGCACTAGCAGGGGAGAGGCATGCAGGGAGGATAGAGAGAGCAGGCAAAAGGCTTACTGACTTGTCAAGGCTCAGCACCTGTAGGGGAGAGGGAAAGAGAAAGGGAAGAGAGAAAGAAAGAAAAAGGAAGGTGAAATTAGACCCACAGCACCCGAGAAGTTTTCAGAGCTCATCTACGGCCTGCACCAGTCCCCTTAGCCCCAAGACTCATGCCCAGCTCAGCCAGGGCTGGGAGCACACTGAGATGCAGGGGCAGATGCCAGTTGACCAGACCATGCCTCCCTCAGCTCCCCCAGACAGGCATCCCCCCCTCATTGCCCAGTTTCAGGGCACCATGGCAGGTGGGGCAGGGACCAGCAGCTGTCAGACACCTGGCAGCCAGGTGGGCAGCCTGCAGAGGTGGGAGCTTCTTCCCTGCCAGCATGGTGAGGATGGCATTGCACAAGGCTCGAGGGCTTCACTTTGCCCAGCCTGTCCCAGCAGCTGTGGGACTGGCAGGATTTCCCTCTCTCTGGGCAGGCACTGGCTGGTGGCAACACGGCCGCCACTTCCCTGTCACCACACACGCCAGCGACTGTCCTGCTACAACTGCCATGTTGTGCCCCGCAGGACTCCCCACAGGCTGGCATGTCCTCGAGCGAGGGACTGACACGCGCATGGCCACATGTCCCCACACGACAGCCCTGTTGTGACACCTCAGCACCAGCCATCGGGGATCCCAACAAGGGCACCGTCACCCACTCCCACCCATGGGTGCCTGGCATGCAAGGCGCAGCAGGGCGGGGCAGCGGGCTCTCCCCAGTTTTCGGGGAGCAGGATGGACAGCAACATACCCATTGTGCTGGGGGGTGCAGGCGGGCGCCAGGGGCGCGTAGGTCACGGGTTTCGTCACCAGCCCGGGCGGTGGGTTCGGAGGAGAGCTGGCCCCGAAGGGCCGAGCGGTTTTGTTGAGGGCGGTGCTGGGAGCGAAGTTATATTTCAGGGGTTCAGAGCAGGGGAGTGAGTCCTGAGCGAGACAAAACACACAGACACGGGCTCACACGTCAAGCAGCATGCAAGCGGCAGCCCTGGGCCAGGCAGCACAGCAGGCAGCCAGGTAGGAAAGCCGGACAGCATGTAATCCTCAGGCACAGGGCTCTGCCAGGCTGGCACCTCTCTCCACAGGGCACCTGGCCCAGCAACAGCAGGTTACAAGCCCGGCCCAAGGGTTGTTGGAGGATTAGTAAGTGCCCTGGATGCTTGCTGCTGCACACATCAAGGCAGTGCATGCACACACCGATCGCGACCATCCCATAGCACAAAGCTGAACACATGCAGGTGGCTTCTGTGCAGGAGCCACGGGTCACTGGCCCCAGCCCTGCCTCCCCGTGCCAGGGCACTCCCCAGACCAGCAAACATGGGGCCCCAAGGCCCGTGCTGTGGCTGCCCAGCCTCCTCCCCTGCATCAGCCCCTCTGCACCCCTGCCCACACCCAGCACGGGCAGGGACACAGACAGGCAGCAGATCCCATTCTCTCCAATCCCCTGCAGTGCCAGGGGTCAGAGCTGCTCCTCCAGAGAGCAGTTTTGCAGCTCTACAAACACACCCCAGTTCCCCAGAACCCCACAGGCCCCAGGAGCAAAGTCTGTTTTGTCCATCTACGCTCAGAGATTCCCCTCCCCTGAGACGAGGCTGAGCTGCTGCTGCAGCACCAGGAACAACACATACCTTCTGCGGCTTCCCCAGGTGGTTCTGGGCTCTGCAAGAGAGGAGACAGCCGGGCAGGTGCTGGAACTGGCCAAGCCACCACCAGGACACTGGTACCCCAGGGGTGCAGCACCTGCCTGAGGGGAGTATCGCTGGCTGGCACTGTCCCATGGTGAGGGTCAGCAGCCAGGCTAAGCCTAATATAGGCAAGTAGAGCCCTTGGACCCAGCCAGGGACTGCCAGGCTCTGAGCAAAGAGCAGTGATGCTGGGAAACGGTGATGCCTGGAGATGGTCCTGGCTTTGCTCAGCTGCACCAGGACCCCAGGTTTGCAGGACCCATGAATCCTACCTGCTCAGGGTGAGGCAGAGCCTGTCCCCGCAGGCACGTATCCTGTTCTGAGCCTCGATGTGTGTCATGGAGCTGGTGCTCTCCCCGTCGATGTACAGCACCCAGTCGCCCACTCCCACGCCAGCCTGGGCCGCCTTCCCACCCGGCGTCAGCTGCAGGACAGACAGAGTCAGGGATAGCTGGCTGGCCAAGCGGCGACACGGGAGCAGAGGGACACTCTTGTCCCCACAAGGACAGGGGTCTGCTGGGGCCCAGGTTCCCTCATGCAAGGCCAAGCCTGGCATAAGACATCATACAGACCCAGCCGAGAGGGAAGGCAGGGACCCCCAGATCACCCCTCATTTCTCAGTGCATTGGCCCAGGGCAGCCTCTTCCACCCCCCAATCAGTGGAGGCTGAGCACTACCCTGGGCACTGCCCAGCCCCTGCTGAGGGCCAGCACCCCGAGGCCCTGTCCCCATGATGCTGAATGGTGGAGGCAGTGCTGGCTCAGCCTCAGCAGGATGCCCAGCCACCCCTCGGAGCCATCCCTGAAGTCCCGGGATGGGAAGGAAGCACAGTGAGTCAGAGCAGCCCTGACTTGGGCAGCCCACGTCTCACTGCAAACCACAGGCATGTCCAGCCCTTTGCCTGGGGCAAGGGGGGGGACAGGGGAGGCACCCCCTGGGCACTCCCCCCAGCCACCCACACTCCTGTCCCATTCCCCTCCCAGAGCTGACGGGTGCAGACATTACCTCATCCTGCTGAGAACTGGGAGCTCCCCCCGGGGCAGGGAGACACCCACCCCCACCCGCATTGCTCCCTCAGCCCTCAGCCTGCTAGGGCAGCCAGGAGCAAGGTCACGGGTGCCAGAGATGTGCCTTGCCCCTGGAATGGCTCTACGGCATGGCTCTACACCAGCCCAGTGCCAGGAAGCACAGGCTCCTGCTGGGGATGCACAGCCAAAGGTGAGCAGGGCCCCGAGTGCCATGCACAGCTCCCAGGCACAGACAGACGTGGGCAGGCTGCAGCCATTCCTGCTCCTCCAGCATGGAAGAACTTAAGGCGCTTGGACCCAGACCAAGTATTTCCTCAAGTCCTGTTCGACATGAACATAAAAGGAGTGAGCCAGATTCCCAACGCCTTCAGAGGGCTGAAAAATCCCTGCTGCCGAGCCCCAGCTCCTCCTTGCCCATGCACAGGGCCTGGCTTGCCCCAGAGCCACACTGTCCTTCCCTGTGCCAGCACTGGCCCTCCACGTCAGGTCAAGCTCCACATCCAGGCTGGATGTGGCCCAGGTCCACCTGCATCCCGCTGCCATCCTTGGTCAGACACAGCTATCCCCTCCGGTGCCTGCTCCTCCTGCCCAGCACAGGAAGGTGCCCTGGGAGGCAGGCGGTGCTGGCCAGGTCCTGGCCATGCTGCTGCAAGCCCCAGCTTGCTGCCCTGGAGGGCTGGGGGAGGCGCGGGGCAGCTGCATGGGTTTGGAGGCAGGAGCAGGAGCTGGGAGAGGTTTTTGCACAGTTACCCAGGAAGGGGAGAGCTCAGCAGGCTGCGTCACCCAGCCGCACCCAGCCCAGCCAGCACCTCCTGCTCTCTGTCCCCCTCTGTGCCCGCACGCCAGGAAATCCCTTCGGCAGGTGCCAACTTAGCCGGGAGCCACGGCAGTGCCAGCCCTCTGGCTTCCCCCCTGGCCCTGCTAACCAGGGCTTCCTTCCTCCCCTCTCCACCCAGCCAGACCTTTGTTCCCTGTGCCTCCATCACTGCACCCAGTCAGGTGCCCACCAGCCACCACCATCCAGGGCCCAGGCACCCTGGGCAGAGTCTCACCCAGCACAGAGGGGAATCAAGTGCCTGCACAAGGGCCCAGGCAGCACCCCCCAGTGCCCTCCCACCTGTGGCACTGAGGGTCTCTCTTCTTACCCAGCTGGCAGATACTGGGATGTGTCACACAGCTCATAGCTCCCCAGACACAAGCCCTTACCCTGACTCCACTGCAAGCAGCTCAGGACCACAGCCTTTCAGGCGTGAGGACCCCAGCAGAGCCCCATGCCATGACAGGTGGCATCTCTGTTGTGTGATCACCAAGATGAAGCAGCCTTGCAGCTCACACAGTAGTGCCACAGTGATGGACGCAGCTGAGAGCCAAAGCGTGTGCCAGTGCTGCTTCCTCCCCGTGCTCCTCGGCTCCAAAGAGCAGGACCATGCTGCAGCCCCCAAAGCCAGGCAGGACACCTCCTTCCAGCCCACTCTGGCAGCCCCAGGACAGGCAGGACAGTCTGCCCTGCTGGCAGCACCCTTGCTCAAGGGAAACGGTGGCCAAGGACAGCAGGGCAGGAGTTCTAGGGCTGCAGATGCCTCCAGGGTGCAGAGAGCACCTCTTCCCATCAAACAGGACTCACTGCCCCATTATGCAGCTCAGCCTTGCCAGAGAGCCCCCCCCAAAGCTGCCCACATCCCCTGGGAATGTCCTCACTGCTCCTGCCTGCCCTGCCCAGGATGGCAGGATGTCCAAGCCCTGAGGGCAGCACTGGCCTGTGTGCACAGCAGGGCCGTGGCTTCATGAGGCCCCTGCCCTGGGAGGTTCCTCCATCCGACCAGACCCTTTGTTAGGCGCTGGCTCACAGCCAAGAGAAACATTTTTTAGAGAATCAACTCGCTGAAGCCGTTTCTCCATACCTGGCAGAGATAGGCAGGCCCCAGGGCAGTGGTGCTGGCAACTGGAGCCTCACACAGTGCCTTTGGGGTCTGTGGTCTGTGCTGGGGTGCTGCAGAGACCTGCACCCCTTCAAGACAGGCCCATGGTGCCGGGGGCAGGCCCCACGCAGCACCAGGAGCAAAGCTGTCCTTTGAGAAGCAGTCTGTGTGCCAGCCATCCGAGCGTCAGCAGCACAGGCAATGCAGTCACATTCCAAGGCTTATAAGGCAATTGCGTGGCCAAAGCTGTGGCCAACACTCACCCAGGGGACTGGGCTGCCCAGGGACACGGACAGACCCAGGGGCCAGACTATCATATGGGGAGCAGCTTGTCCCAGGCACCTCAGCCACAAGCAGCACAACAGCTCTTGCTCATGCTGGAGAAACGGGCTGGTTTTGCAGGGGGAACCACATCCCAGGGCAAGCAGCAGCACAGGCTTCTTCCCCTCCCTGCTCATCCCAAAGCCAGCTAGGTACTGTGCTGGGAGCAGTGCAGCAGGAGGGAGGGAGGGAGGAAGGGCACAAGCTGTGTCCCAGGATGCTGAGCCCAGTGTTGTGGTGCAGACCGGAAAGCCAGCCTTGCGGCTTGGAGACCATGAGAGGGGCTCCCCTCCCCCTGCGGTGGGTACAATCCGGAAGCGGCCTCCCCTGCCCGTGCCCCCGACCCCGGCAGCCAGAATGACTCTGCAGCATTTCTCATCTGAGGTCCTCTGCCCGGAACACCCCCCTTGCCAGACCACAGCTGATAAGGTTCCAAGGAGGCTACACAGAGCCAGGCAGGGCAGGATGCAGCGCTCCCAGGGCCCTGGATCATCCACATCCCCCATACAGCTCTGCCTAAGCCACCTGGATGCAGCCACCATGGCTCCCACCCACAGAGGCAGGGGAAGGATGGGTGTCACGGGTCTTGGCTTCTCTTACCCTGGAGATGGAGAGTGGCATGCTGAAATCCTTCCCTCCCTGCAGCCTGAAGCCCCAGGGCGCTGGCCCGTTCAGCATCACCTTGTAGGACTCCATGTCACCCATCTCTGCAAGTGAAGAAGGTGTGATCCTGGCATTAGGGTTCATGGGAACAATGTAGGGAAAGCAGACAAGGAGGGGGACCAGCTTCCAGCAGGAGACAGGTCACATTTTCAGCAGTAACTCCACCCTGACCATCCTACACTGCGGTTAGGGACGCACCCCAAATCTATCAGCATCTCTTCCAGCAGCATGAGAGCCAAGGGGCCCAGGCTAACACTGGCTAGCACCAGAGCAACAGGCACAGCCACACTACCACCCACAGCAGAGCACCCGTAAGCTCTGCTCTCCCACTCGCAAACCCAGGACATGCTCTTCCTTGCAGCACCCCAGAAACTCCCACTGCTGAAAGTGAAGATCATTTCAAACCACAGAGAAGCGACAGTAGGTACAGAAAGAAGGGACCCAGCAGTGGTTTTGCCGGGTGAATTAGCAAGGGCAGCACAAGAGCTAGGAGCTGCACAATGCCACCCAAGGCACCTGGCAGAGCAGCCACACCAGCGCTCCAGCAGCTGGCTGAGCAGATGCTCGCTGGGAGCCAGCCCATCTCTGCACACAGAGCTGGGGTTTTGGTGGGGAGGGAATCCCGGCGCTCCCCTGCCTGCCAGGGCTGCACTGACAGCTGTCAGCCGGCCAAGGCTCCGGGCAGATGGGCCAGCCCCAGCCTTCTGGCCACCCCTCACCTGGAAGGAGCTGCCAGGCCCCTTGTGAAGCCCCTCAGGACCCTACTCCTGCTGCTGCCAGGCTGGGGACAGGGCCAGCTCCGGCACACAGGGCCCTCCCAAACCCGGGCAGGGGACGCAGGCTCCCAGCTGGGAGGCAGCGGAGGCTGCAGGGCCGGGGGCCAGCGGTGCTCCCGCTCTCCCCGGGCCGGTGCCGGCTATATAAGGCGTGTAAGACGACACCAGCCCGCTCACCGCTCGGGAGGGCCGAGGGAAGGCTGCGTGTCAGGCATTCCCGACCGCCGCGCAAGCCCTACCGAGGCGCCAGGACCGGGACGGCCCGGAACGGAGCCCCCTCGGAGAGAAAGCCGGGCTGGACCGGGAGTCCCCAGTAGCCCCGAGCTGGGTAGGAGGGAACTGCCGAGGCGCCGCCGGGCCGGGCACACAGCCCTGCCCCACGGGGGCCCCCGCTCGCCGCTCCCCATCCCGCCCCACCGGGACACCCAGATCCCCCTCCCTATCCCGTCCCACAGAGCCTCCCTTCCCTGGGCTCGGGGACCCCGATCCGACCCCACAGCCCCCCCGGCTCGCCCCCACAATGCAGTCCCGGCCCTAGGTCCAGCCCTGCCCTGCCCCGCCCTGCGGAGACCCCGGTCCTGCCCCACACGGGCCTGACCCCGATCACCCGCCTTCCCCCAGGCCCGGGAGGCCTCAGCCTCGCACCCCTTGCGCCCCCACCCCTCTCCAACAGACGACGGAAACCCCGACCCCAGCCTCAGTCCCGGCTCTTCCGCACTTACCCGCAGCCGGCCGAGTCCCCAGCGGCGCGGGGCCGAGCGGGCGGCGCCGCAACCCGCAGCAGAACCTGCGGACGCGGGACCCGAACCCGAGCACCGCCCCTGCCCAGCCCGGCCCTTCCTTATATAGGCTCGTGAGGGGGCGGGGCCGGCGGGCGGCTCAGCCAATCACCGCGTGCGCCGGACTGCCGGGACGGGCACGGCGGCGCCCCCTGGCGGACACGCGCGGGATGCCCCCGCCCAGCTCCTGCAGCACCGGCAGCGCCCGAACCGGCTCTGTTGTTTATTCACCGCACCGCGCCGCGCCGCCGAACCGCATTCAGACCCAGTCCCGAGGGCCAGGTGTCTCCCGGCTGAGCAGCCGCACCAGCTTGGCTCGGAGGTTGTTCTGGGGCTTTTGCCCGGGGCGTCCCGGTGGCGCCTCCTGCCCCCCACGGCCCCAGCACTGCTTCGGGGGCTGGGGGCTGCTCCGCGGCAGCTGCGCCAGGGCAGCCTGGTTATCGTAGATGGGACCTGCCTCGCTGCTGTGGCCCTCGGGGGCCTGCCGAGACCCCAGCTCCCACTGCCCTTCCTCCTCTTCCTCCTCTGCCCCAGCAGGACTCAGCTCCGTGGTGAAGATGTTCTCGTAGAGATGCTCAGGGGGCGACTTCCCCGCAGCCCAGGGCTCGCTGGGGCCTGATGGCCCCGGCCCAAAGAGGGGCTGCTGGCCGCGGGCGATAGAGGCATAGACAATGGGGCCTGTGCCTGCCGGCTCTTGCGGAGTGAAGCAAAGGCTGGTGGAGGAGTGGGAGGCAGGCTGTGCCACCCCCAGGGGTGGGCTGGGCTGAGGCTCCTCGGTCCCAGGGCCCCAGGGCTGCGGCTCAAGGCTCTGTGCAAAGAGCTGTGGGTCTGGGGTGTCATTTCCCTGCTGCTGGCAGGCGATAGCAGCGGCCACAGCCCGGCAGAGCTCTGGGGCCCGCGGGGTGCTGAAAGTGAAGGTGCCCTCGCCGGAGTCGCTGCGGCGGCCGGCCTCAAAGGAGAAGATGGTCTGTGGGGCCAGAGAGCAAGGTGAGGGGCTGGCACCCACCCTAGGCAGCCAGCAGCCCCAGGGAGGGAGGGGGGCACCCACCTGATCCTGGCCAAACTTGCGGAGGAAGAGGTAGGGCCAGGTGAGCAGGGACTGGCGGGTCTGCAGGTCCTTCAGCGTTAGGCTCTGGGGCAGGACTGAGAGCAGGTAGTGCCCGTGCAGGCTGCAGCGGGCGGCTGCATCTGTCCTGACCACCAGCACCAAGAATTCAGTCACTATGGGAGCAGAACAAGATGGGAGTCAGCACTATGGCACCAAGCCACAGCCCACCCTGGCCCCATCCACCACTCCTGCACGTACAGTCCTGCCAGGAGGAGTAGATGGAGTTCTCTTCCATAGGGACAGCAAGGCTGGGCTGGGTCCTGGCGTTGCCCTGTGCCATCTCCTTTGCACCCTGAAACAGAGGGATGTGAGTGTGGCCGCCAGACTGGGGCAGCACAAGACCTGCTGACTGCCCACACACCCCAAAGGCCCCAGCTCACCCGAACCAGGAGCAGCATGAGGGGTCCTGACTATGCCAGACCCCATGGTACCTGGAAGGCCAGCTGGCAGAGCTGGGTGATCCACTCGTCCCGCTGCTCAGCTGCCAGCACATAGCTCTTCTCCGTGGTGGTCAGGTAGAAGGCAGCGGTGGCTTTGGGGCAGCTCTCTGTGCTGGCCGGGCCCACAGAGACGCAGTCTGAGAGGCGGATCACCCGGCGGGGGCAGCGCCGCAGAGAGGTCTTCTCCAGCACCATGCCATCATCCCGCATGTCAAACTTCTCCATGCGGGCTACACCAGACGGGCTGGCAGCAAAGAGCTGGGCTCTCATCTTCCTCCAGGACCTCTGGGGTGTGGGAAGGGCATAGGCAAGGAAAAAAAGGGTCAGCAGAGAGCTCTCTGCTATGTCCTCATGGCCCTGCCCTCCATGCAGGGCCAGCAGTGCCCAGGAAGAGCCATGTGAGACATGAAGGGGCACAGGGGGTCCCTGCCCGCACTCATCGGGTGCTGCAGGAGGGCAGAGAGAGCCAGGGACAGTGAAGACCCCTGGGACTGTGGGACAAGGCAGTCACAAAGCTGGGTCAAGGGGAAGCCTTGCCCTGAGCAAGCTCAGCATGGCTCTCTGGGTGAGTCACGCTTGCTCCCAGCTCGCAGAGCACCAGGTCCTGCTCTTTGTTCCCCGCTGCAAGTGCTGGCCTGCAGCTGCTGCAGCTGAGCTCTGAGCTGTTCTCAGGACAGACCCTGATGCAAATTAAAGCCATTTTGAGCTGCTGGGGCTCCTGCTGGCAGCCTCGCATCTGCTGAGCATGGCCAGGCCTTGCAGTTCGCAGCCCGCTTCCTCCCAGGGGAGGCCCTGCAGCACTAGCACCATCCCAGCCATCATGGGATGGAGGGGGCACAGGCCCCCACGCACCTCATCAGCACAGCAGGGCCTCCGCCCTGCAGGAACCAGTTGCAGCCAAGCACCAAAAATACCCCCTACCACCAGCCTCCTACGCACAGGGCATCAGCCTGGCCCTCACAGGGCATGCCTGCTTCAGTTCTAGGAGATGGTCCTCACTTAGCAGCGAGGCTGGAGTGTGATGGCAGCCCAGCACACCCAGCAAGCCCCCCAAAGGGGCACAGCCACCCTGCCATGGTGGAGGGGATGCTGCTAAGGCATGGCCAGTGTGCCAGCAGGATCTGCTTCAACGACACCCATATCATGGCTCTCTAGAGCTGGCTCCACCCTGCAGGGACCCCCCACCATGTCACTCACACTGTGCCCAAAGGGCTGTTGCACTAAGTGCCCACCCTGAGGGCCCAGGGCCATGGGCCGCATCACGAGGGGTGCCCCATGGATGGCACTGGTCCCCCAGGGCTGGGTGCAAAGCCCCGTCCCACGCGCTGCCCTGCTCCCACACACACGCTGGAGCTGCTCCTCGTTAACACACGTTTATTGTCTCACTGTGAATTGCGCGGTGACCAAGCGAGAAGAGGGACCCTGCGCAGGGGTGAGCCCAAGCAGGTGCCTGTACAGATGAGTCCCCTCGGCTGCAGGCAGAGCCCTGCTCCTGGGGCTGCAGAGCCCAGAGACCCCCCCCCCGGGCAGCTCTCAGGGGTCTGGCTCCAGTGCCCCCTTCCCAGGCTGCTGAGGCCCCAGGCCTGGCATCAAGAAAGATGAAGGTAAACCTGTGCCCGGTCCCGAATCCACCCTTTACCTTTCCAAACTTGCAGTGCTGCACATAGAGGATCCCATCCTTCACCGGTCTCTCCATGTGCCCAGCGCAGGGATGGGGGACTGGTGCTACCAGCAGCCGAGAAAATGTGACTGCTGCAGCTCAAGTAACTGCATGGGGCAGACTTCCTTCTCACAGTGACTTCCCCTTTTCGGTGTGTGGGATGAGGGGCAGAGGCTGGGCCAAGGAGGTGTCTGTCCGTCTGCCCCCTGACTCGCAGAGGGGCAGAACATGCGCAGGCAGAGCTCAGGAAGCACCCAGGTGACTGCACAACAGGAGCCCAGCACACTCTGCCTCGCCCCAGCTGCATTGGAGCACATTTGGGGGATACAAGAACAGCAACCAGCCGAGGAGGCGCAGAACCAGGTTAAGGAGGATGGTCCCAGAGGAACAGAGGAGCTTTAGAGAGGAGCAATGCAAGACCCTGGCCACATCACTGCAGGGCAGCTGGCCACAGACCAGCACCTGAGGCTTCCTCCTCCCCTTAGGGACTGCTACCTGCTTGCCCAAGTGCTGCTGACGTAAGGGGTTATTGCAGCACAGCTCCACACGTTTCCCCCCGGCGGGAGCTTTGTCAGGCTGAGCTGGCAACAGCCCTGGTGGCCAAATGCCTGGAAAAGGAGCCACAGCGGCGCAGCCAGGCCCCTGGGCTTGGGAAAGGCGAGGGCGGCTGCAAGGGAAGCACAGCCCACGCAGGGGGAAGGGCAGCACCCTCCCTGGGCTAGAAGTCCATGGAGCTGTGGGCCAGGTAGTCCTTGCGGCCGATGTTGCTGACTTGCTTGGTCTGCATGGCCTCCAGCTTGGGGCAGTCGGTGATGCGATGGCCCAGGCCGCCGCAGAAGGCGCAGCCCCGCTCATCTGCAAGGGGAGGGAGGAGGTCAGGGGGGCCCTGCCACACCAGGACAGCAGCCCCCCAGCCCAGCAGAGGGGCTATGCCAGTGTGTCCCCCTGCTGCTGTATGTGTGACTGGGCAGTGACAGCCCCCAGGGAGGCAGGATCTGCCCTGGGAGCCTCGAGCAGAGGGAAATGGAGGTCCTGTCTGCAGCCCAGGTCTCTCAACAGCCCCATGACAGGTCCCTGTGCCAGCCCAGGGTCTCTCACCTCCAATATCCAGCATAGTCTCATCCCCACAGTGCAGCACCTGGAGCACAGGTGGCACCTTCTGCTTCGCCTCCAGCAGCAGGGCCTTCAGGTCCATCAGCACCGACTCATCTGTGGGCAGAGATGTGGATCAGACACAGCCCCAGCAGCTGTGAGGGACACTGCCCCATGCCACCATCTCCATTCCACATGTCACTATGACTCCTCCACACTTGCCCAGGAACACCCCTGTACCAGGGCAGAGGCAGCACCATTGCCCAGCTGCCCCCTGCAGCTCCCCCAGCGTTTCTCACCGCAGGCCTTGTTGATGAAGGTGGTGGCAATGCCCGTGTTGCCTGAACGGCCTGTACGCCCGATACGGTGAACTGTGGAGAAAGAGACAGGATCAGGCCTGGGTGAACACAACATGATCAACCATCCCTGCCCCCAGCCACTGCAGAGGCCAGTGCAGAGCCTCGCTGGCCCCACATGCAGCCCAGTCCTCACCATAGTTCTCAATCTCCTCTGGCATGTCATAGTTGATGACGTGCTGGATGGCTGGGAAGTCCAGGCCCTTAGAAGCGACGTCAGTAGCCACCAGGACATCCTTCTTCCCATCCCGGAAAGCCTCAATAGCTTTTGTCCGCTCCTCCTGATCTGCAAAGGCCCCACAGAGAAAATCAGCAAGGGAAGAGCACCAAATCCTACCATGACAGCTTCAGAGCCAAACTCTGCTCAGCTGGGGCTCCCCCAGCGATAGGACCTATGCAGCCTTTCCTCAGATAAAGGAGCAGGGACCTGCACTGTGTTTATGCCTGGTACATAAAACATGGCATTTGCTCCCAACACTGCCAGAGCCCTTCCTCACCATCACAAACTGCTGCACACTGGGACCTCCCATGGCCACATGCCATCCTAGCAGGAGCAGAATCAGGCAGGGCCTTCCAGAGACCCCCACTGACCTTTCCCTCCATGGATGGCCACAGCTTCTACACCCTTGAGCAGCAGGTACTCATGGATCGCATCCACATCTGCCTTCTTCTCCGCAAAGATCAGCACCTGCAGCAGCACAGACATGGTGGAAGAGCTGCCTTTCCATGGGCTGGCATCAGCCCATCCCCCCCCAGGAAGCCCACTGCCTCTTGCCCAGCAGAGCTCTAGGCCCAGGACCTGCTGGTATGTGGAGCAGGGCTCACTCCCCCTGCATGCAGCAGAGCCCTGCAGCCTCACATGCATCCCCACTGCTCACCCCAGCCACGCCCCAGGGCTGCAGTGCTGCCACAGCAGCCGGAGCCTGTACTCACAGGTGGTGGAGTCTTCTGCAGGCACTCCAGGAGGTACACCATCTTGGCCTCCTCCTTCACATACTCCACCTCCTAGGAACAAGCACAGAGATGGGTCAGGCAAGCAGCAGAAAGATTACCATTTCCTGGTAGCCCTTAACCTCTTGGGAAGAAGGGCCACAAACCCCATCTCCCCAACAAGGGATGCACCAAGTGCTCTTGTGAATGGTCCTGGCCTCCCATGCAGGCATGGGACCTCACCTGCACAACATCCAGGCTGGCAGCACCTGCTCGCCCAACGTTAATGGTGATGGGCTTCACTAGGGCACTCTTGGCAAAGTTCTGGATCTTCTTGGGCATCGTGGCACTGAACAGGAGGGTCTGCCGCTGGCCCTGCGCAGGGAACACAGTGTGGGTGGGGATTTAGCACTTGCCCAACCATGTGTGTGCAAGGACTGTGCTTCAGGATGCTCGTGTCTTGCCAGCTCAGTACCTTGAAGTAGGAAAAGATGGTACGTATGTCCCCCTCAAAGCCCATATCAATCATCCTGTCAGCCTCATCCAAGGCCAAGTAACGGCAGATGTCCAGGCTCACCATCTTCTTCTGCAGCAGGTCCATCAGGCGGCCAGGGGTTGCCACCATCATGTGTACACCACTGTGGGATGAAATAAGGCATTTGGCATCCAGCAACACATCAGGAAGGTAACATTCACTTGGCATGTCACCTGTGCCCCCACACCCTCCTGAAGCCATCCAGCCCCTTAAGTTCCCTGCCAGAAAACAGCTCCAGCCCCACAAACCCCTTCCCAGAAGGTCTCACTGTTTGATGGTCTCCATCTGCTCCTTGACAGACATGCCCCCGATGCAGAGGGCACAGCGCAGGGGGGGCAGCCCATCCTCCTGCAGCAGGCGGCAGTAGTACTCGATGATGCCGTGCGTCTGCCGGGCCAGCTCCCGCTGCGGAAACAAAACCTGCTGGTTCCTACCCCTGCCTGCAGGGGGGATCTGGGACTGCCGCTGAGAGTCAATCAAGGCTTTGTCACTGCACCCTCGACACTCACCGAGGGACAGATGATGAGTCCATAAGGCCCTTCTCGCTTGGAAAACGGCAGCCTCTTCTCCTGCTCCAGGCAGAACATGATCACCGGGAGGGTGAACACCAGGGTCTTCCCAGAGCCAGTGAAGGCAATGCCAATCATGTCCCTTCCTGAGAGGCTGGCAGGGAAACAGGGCTGATAGTGAGCAGGAGTGTCCTAGAGCAGCCCAGACCTCTGGGACTGAGCAAGGCGAGGGGGCACAGGGACACCACCCTGGGGTGGGCTCTCGGGAGTCACCGCTTCCCCCTGGGATGGGGACAGAGCACTCACATCGTGGGGATGCCCTGGATCTGAATGGGTGTTGGCTGCTGGATCCCTTTCTTTTTCAGGCCCCTTAGGATAGCTGCAAAGAACAAAAGACACACACCTGTGTGTTTTATGACCTGAAATCCTCTCCCTCCTCCTCACATCCCTGCAGCAGCTCTTCCTCCAGCAACAAACACACTTGGTGACTCAGCCACTATAAGCAATTTAAGCTGTGAGCCCCCCAACCCTGAGCATTAAAGATTCAACAGCTCTGCTGGCTGAGGCACATTTCCCAGAAGAACACTGTCCCTACTCTGCCAGGCTCCTCTTCCTGCCCACCTGCTGGGAACTTCATCTCCTTGAAGCTCTTGATGGGGGGTGGGATGCCTTCCCCCTCCACCAGGATGTGGTACTTCTTGCGCACGCGATCGTGCCGGGCCTCCGACATTCCCAGGATGTAACGAGGGGCCCTCCAGCTGCAAAGGAGACACAGAAACACCGTGTTGCAGGATGAGGCTGTGGCTCCCAAGGCAGCAGCACCCACAGGAACTCCAGCTTAGTCACCTCCAAGATCTGAAGATCCACCTCAAGCCTTCATGTTTAACATAAATGTGCTCTAGCAAATCTCACTATATGTGCAACAACATCAGGGTGACTCAACAGCCTTTGATCTCGGCAGCACAAGCCAGGCAGTGGAGGCAGAAGGCAGCAGCTGCTCCCCCTGTGAGGCTGCACAACTTCCAGATCTCTTCAGCCCCAAGGAAGTGATGCTTTCAGGCAGACAACCTCGGTATTGCAACACGCACCTGGTTTTAATGGGGTCATCATAGGTGATGCCCTTGGCCATCTCCTTCACTGACATCAGAGCTGCAAGAACCAAGATGACAAGATCAGCGCACGCTCGGCTTCTCCAGACACACATAACCCTGAGGTTAACCCAATGAACTGCTTGGGCAATTTAGGAGACGGTTCCCAGAGCCAGAGAAGGAAAAGCAGCACCCTGACAGCCCCCTGGGGTGCAGGAACACTCCATGCTGCAGCACCACCTCAGCTGAGCCAGCCTGACTGAAGGATTGCATTGTCACCTATTGTCCCATCCCAGATGTGAACATCCCTGGGTGGTGCAAGGCAGGTGATGACCCTACTGCTGCCCTGACAGCTCTGGAGACAGGGCTGGGAGGCACAGAGCTCCCACCACTCACCTCGGCCCTCCGCTACGCTCTCCAGGATCTTCTCTTCCTCCTTCAGCTGCTTCTCCTTGGCTGACTCCTTCCGTGCTGGGGGGAGAGTTGGGAACACAGTGAGAAGGTTTTGGTCCCTCCAGAAAACCGCCCGGCCCTGCCACCAGCCACTCCTCTACCTTCTGCCTTTTCCTTGAGGTGCTGGTGCTGGTCCAGGAGGCTGATGTTGGACTGGGGCCCCAGGGGGATGTCATCCTCGTCCCCACGCAGCTCGCTCCCGCTGTCCCGCTGCTCCTCCTCCGACACCACCTTCCGCCGCATCTGCAGCAGCTTCTGCAGCTGGAATGAACCGGGTGGAGCTGGAGTGAGAGGCCCCGCGCCGGGAGGGAGCTGAGAGCCCGACCCCGGCAGCGCCCAGCCCCGTTGCCCCGTTACCATCTGCTGCTTGCGCTGCTTGACGGGCACGTAGGGCACGTAGTCATCATCTTCCTCCCCGGACAGGTCGGACGTCTCCGCTGCCTCCTCCCGCTGCCGCTGTGGGGAGAGGAGAGGTGAGGAGAGGTGAGGGCGGCCCGAGACAGCCCCGGCCGGCCCCCGCAGCTGCCGGTACCGACCCGGCCGGGCCCGCTCCCACCTTCCTGTCAGCCCCGGCCTCCATGGCGCCGCCCCGGATGTAAATCCCCCGCGCAGGAAGTGACGCCCACAGGCGCCGTTGCCCGGCAACAGAGCCCGACGGGTCGGCTCAGCGGCCAAAATTCCGCAGAATGTGAACGCCCCCCCCCCCCCCCCCCCCCCCCCCCCCCACGCCCCGGCGCGGCAGAAAGCAGCAGACAGCGGGGTTTAAATAAAATAAAAAATTAAAAAGTTCTTTATTGGGTCCAGCACGGTCCTTCCCCGCGGCGCAGGGAGCCGGGCGCCCACGGAGAGGGGGACAGGACGGCCGGGGGTGGGGGGTGACCCCGCGGGGTGGGGCACGAGGAGGAGGGGGCAGCCCCGGGGGTCCCCGCGGGGCAGGAGAGCACCGGGGCCCCCCGCGGAGGGGGAGGGGAGCCCACCGAGGCGGGGGGCACAGTGAGGAGAGGCGAGCGGCGGCGGGTGGGGGGCGGCTCCCCCCTCACCCACACCTCACTGGGCCGCGCTGGAAGTGGTTTTCTTCAGGGTGAAGTTGGTCCAATTCACCGCCACCTTCTGCCGCGTCTGCTTGGCCGAGTCCAGGCAGAACCTGGCAGGGAGAGCATAGCCCCTGTCACCCACCGGTTCCTTTTCCCCCTCCCAGCTCCCCAGGGCTGCTCCCTCACCTCTTGAAATACTCCACTTCTCGGTCAGTCTCGTCCATCTCCGCCCCGTCCAGGTCCTTGGGCAGGAACACGTCATCTGGCAGGGGCACAGAGAGGGTCAGGGCTGCTGGGGGGCTGGGATGGGTCAGGCAGCAGACAAGGGTGACAGGCAGGGAGAGGATGGGGGCCACGGCCAGGAGGGCAGCGCTCCCGGCACTCACCGATCGAGGTATTGGATTTCTCCACCTTGTTCCGGCTCTTCCTGCTCTTGCCCTTGGGCTGGGGGGAGCCCCCCAGAGTAGGGGGGGCAGGCAGCTGCCGGTCCCCTGCGGCCAGGGCAGGAGGCTGCTGCACTGCTGGCTCTGGCAGCTCAGCTTTGCCCTCTCCCCTCCGGCTTTTCCACTCGCTGCTTCTCTCCTTCTCGGGCCTGGCACCACCCCAGAGCTGCCCTTTGCTGCTCTCCCCCGGCTCGGCACAGCTGCCTGCCCGCTGTGGCTCCAGGGTGCCAGCCTTGGAAGGGTGCTTGGTTCCCAGCACCTGCCCCTTCGTGCCAGGGCCCTCCAGCCGGGCCTGGCCGCCGGGCACCGCGGCGCTGCCCTCCCCTTTCTTCACCTGCCCGCTCTGCCGCTTGTTCTTCCGCTGCCGGCTCCCGGCAGGCACCGGCTCCGGCAGCTCCGGCGGCCCCTTGGGCTGCGGTCCATCCTTGGGCTCTGGGCTCAGCCCGCTGCCATCGGCGGCAGAGTCCGCAGCCTTGGACTGCACCCAGATCATGCGGGACAGGCTGGGCACGGCGCTGAGGCGCTTCACCACCCCGTTCTCTGCCGGCGGCGGCTCTCCTGGCCCCTCACCCCATCGGGGGCCCAGCTCCCCCCGCAGCAGCTTGTGGCTCTTGGCGGGGCCCAGGCTGAGGGGGGCCAGGGCCAGGTCTATGTCCTGCAGGTCAGAGGAGCCATTCAGGTGGGAGAGCAGGTTCTTCTGCTCCAGGACAGCTGCCTTCTTGGGGAAGTCATTGACATCCAGGTTGAGGTCATAGACGCTGAAGCTGGCCCGGATGGAGTCCTTGATGGTGTTCTTGATCTCCTGCAGCCGGCTGCTGAGGAAGCTGTTCACTCGCTCCAGCTCCAGCTCTGGCCACTCCAGCAGCTTCTCCTCAGACAGCTCCCTGGCCTGGCTGGCTGCAGGGGCACGCTCTGCCCGCTTCTGAGCCTCTGCTTCCAACTGGGCTTTCTCCTTCTCCTGCAACACATGAACCATGAGGACTGGGTGGCTTGGGCCACTGAGCCACAGAGCTGGCCGTGCACCAGCTTGGGCAGACAGCAAACACCAGGGCCAGCACGCAGTACAGGCCGCCCCACATCCTCCACAGCCCCAAACTTCCATGTGTCCTCCGCTCTCACCTCAGGGGAGAGGACACCAAAGGACAGAGAGTTCAAGAAACCAAAAGGATGCGAGGGGGAGAAGGCAAAAAGCTCTGCAACGGGCAGTCTTGCTCTAACCCCTCCCTCCTGCCCCAGGCAGTGGTTCCCTCTGCCCAGCCTCACCTTCTTCTTCTGCTTGTGCCGTGCCCGCTTGGCCGCCTTGGCACTGTTCAAGGGCTTGGGCTCTGTGCTGTTGATGTAGTCCAGCAGCTCATCCACGTTGCGATGATCCACAGCGGGCTCTCCCGAGCTGCTGTTGTGCCCTAGTTTCTGTGGCAGCTCCTCTTTCCTCTTGGTGAGACGTGAACGCAGCTTCTCCCGGATCTCGGCATAGTTGCGGCTCGTGGGAGCGGCAGGGGGCTGCGGGAGGTCAGCGCCATCAGCCAGGCAGGCACATGAAGCCAGCGTGACACACAGGCAGCCCCAGCACCCCCAGTGCTCCCCCCCAACCGCTCCCTTCCCTGAGGTCTCTGTGAGACAAGTCTGGACAGCCCCACTGAACTCATTTCCACCCAGAAGCCACAGGGTTTGGCCAGCTGCACCAAGCCCCAGGGCTGGGCAGGCAGCTGCGCGTCGGGAGCAAGGGGACCAGCAGGCTGATGAGGCAGGGTGGGAATGAAGGGGAAGGATACACAGGCTGTCAGGGAACAGCCCCGCCCACCTCAGCTGTGTCATGTCTCCCCGCAGAGCGCAGCGGGAGGACTGGGGGTGGCTGGGGAGCAGCCCCTCACTCACCGCGTTGTGGCCGAAGAACTCACAGTAGCAGCAGTCGCAGAACTTCCCGTCTTTCTGGTTGGTGGAGGAGGAGGTGCAGGAACTGCGCTCCGAGCTGCTGTCCTCGTCCTCCCCAAGCCCCTCATCTGCCTCGCACGGCTGCAGCGGGTGGCAGCTGGTACCGTTTGGGAATTTGTGCCCTTTGCAAGAAGGGTCCCTGAAGAGATGGGGAGAAGGATGAGAGGTGAGCAGGAGCCAGGGGGGCTCAAGAATTGTCCCACACTACACATGTAGGAACACCCCTCCCAGGGCAGCCTGGACCCAAGCAGAAGTATTTGCAGGGCAAACAAACCCCTTCCCTTGCATCCTCCTCCTCCAGAGGAGATGCCAGAGGAGCCCACAGCAGAAGACATCGGTAGCTCCTCGCCTCCCAGGGTCTCTGGCAGGCAGGAGGCTGGCACACCAGAGCTGCAGTGTCTCCTGCCAGGCCACAAGCTGATGCAGGGCAGGGAGCAGTACTCACTGGGGGCGGTGGGTAGCACAGGTGAGAAACGCTGGAACTGCATGCAGCTGCCAGACATCCCCACGTGCAGGCAGGCCCGGCTCCCACAGGCACAGACCACCCAGCTCAGGGACAGGGAGGCCAGGGCACGGCCCACAGCGCCATTCCTCCAGCTCCAGCTCGGGACCTGGCTTGTCCCTCCGCAGGGAGCGCTAATCAGTGGAGAGGAACCAGCACCCGCAACTCAGCGTGCTCTCTCTCGTCCAGGGCACAGGCAGCCCAGAGAGGGCCAGGGGAACAGGTGAGTAGAACCACAAGTCCACAGGCTTCATCTTCTCGAGGACCTTTGCTCAGTGCCACAGCTGCCCGACGGGTCTCACTGACAAAGGTCCTGTTGGCCAACAGCAGGTTGACCAGGCGGTTCCTTTGCGTCTTTTAGCTGGAGGAGGAGCAAGCACAGTCTCTTCTGCACCACAGTACTAAAGGACAACCGCAAGGAGAAGACATGTGGGGAGAGAAAGAGCTCAACCCTCAGAGACCATGGGTCTGCAGCAGCGGAATGGGCCCACAAACACAGCGGCTCTCTGCACCACCAGGCCAGGGCAGCTGGTCCTTCCGCGGGAAAAAGTGCATCCATGGGCAGGGGTGGAAGGGAGAAAGGGCATGTGGCCCAGCGAGGAGAGGCTGGAAGCAGGCAGGGCTCCTCTACTCACCTGTTCGTGCTGGGCAGCTGGTGGGAGACAGGAGGGATGAGTGACGTACTGCAGTGCCCGTTGCAGGGGTGAGCACAGCCCGACAGCGGCGGCGGCATCTTCAGCAGTGGCACATTGGCAGGAGGCAGGTGGGGGCTCTTACAGGACCCTGGGCTGTGTGAGACCGTGCCGGTGGGAGGGGACTCGGATGCCGGTTTCGGGGCTGCCGCCTGCGCGCTGGGCGCTGGGAAGATCGTGGCCTGCGGGGAGGTGCCCAGGGGGAGGTGGGGGGGGCGAGCCGAAGGGCCCCGCATGGGCAGGCGTCTGCTTGGAGGGGATCAGCGCTGGCGGCTGGGAGGGGAGGCCAGTGGGACTGTTGGGAGGAGCAGTGAGGTCCGAGTGCTGATGATGCTCTGAGGAGTGGAAGGCCTCACCTGCAGAGGGGCAGGAGCAGAGACAGTCAGACACTGGCCAGAGCCAGGTTCAGAGCCCCCCACCACCTCTGCATGGCCGCTTCTCCATCAGACAAACCCTGCCTCCCCACAGGCAGCAGGGCACTTTGGCTAGAAGCCATCCTATTATCCTGGCTTGACAAGGACCCCAGTGGCAACCCTCTCCCCACAGGATTCAGCCCTGCACCAGGGAGAGCCGAGCAAGAGAGGAAGGTGCTGGGGCAGCCAGGGCTGGGAGGAGAAGGCCATCCCTGCCCCTGGGCACGCACCTGGCGGGGCGGCCCTCCGGCACATGCTTTTGAACTGCTTCGGCAGCGTCTTGCAGAAGTCGAGTGAGGTAGGCAGAGGGGAGCCTGGGGTGGTGCTGCTGGAGGTTGGGGAGGCTGCGTGGCTGTAGGGACAGGCCTTGAGCCCTGGCGCCATGGCGGGCGCCTGACTGCCGCACTCCGGAGACACCATGAGGCTGGGGTGCTTGTCACCTGGAAGGAAAGCAGAGCTAGGCCTGGCTCCTGGCACCCTCTACCTTTGCCAAGGGAGTCCTGATGGCACTGGTGTGCCCAGAAGTAAACCAATTAAGACAAGGACTGGGCAGAAGGCTCTGCTCAACCCCACAGCTGGCTTCAACTCACCTAGTGCAGCTGGGGGAGCCCCGAGGGGGCTGCCCTGCGCAGCCCCATTGGTGTGTTGCGAATTCCAGAGGCCAGAGAGCTTGTGAGCAGACAAGAAAGAGCTGGGGTCCCAGTCCCCTGAGTTCCCGTGGCACGAGGAGGAAGAAGAGGAAGAGGAGGAGGAAGAGGAGTGGGAGCCACCCCCACAAGACTGCGACTTGCAGGATGTGTGGGATAACGAGACCTGGCAAGGAAAACACTGAGTGAAGCAGCAGCAGGCTGGGAAGGGAGGCCTGGCCCAAGGGCACTGGCACCAACACTCCCTCCACTACCCTAAGATCAGGGCTCAGCACACAGGAAACACTCCTGGGTGGCAAACAGCCCATCCATTCAACAGGAACACAGCCTGGCTCCCAGGGCCCCCACCAGCACAACCAGGCTGTGCCAAGGGCCACACACCTGCTCTGGTCCCACTCAAGTTGGACCAGGATTAAATAAAGCCAAGCAGGAGGGAGCTTCTGAGCTCCACACACAGGCAGGCTCTTGCCCTGGCACACGCTGCCACTCTGGAGAGAGCCAGGGCAGCCTTGGGGCCAGGGAGGATGTGGTAAAAATGCAGAGCGGAGTGGCGCTGGAGGAGAAGCAGCGGCACTGCCAGCCCGACAGGCAGCTCCAGCCCAACACAGGCTGCCAGACAAGCCTCCACACCACTATGCTCTGCCCCACCGTTGTCTCTGCCCAAGGAGCCAGTGTGGCTGCAGGAAACAGTGAGGATGGGATGTCTGAGGGACTCAGCTCTGAGCAAGGAGGGGACCAGCACAACCAACCAGCACAGCAGGATGGTCAGTGCCACGGTCCCGGGAGCTACAGCCCCGGCCTTTCCAAGCCCAGCTCTGTCACCACTTACCGCCAGGGCCTGCTCCTGCACTGCCCGCCGCTCTTCCTCCTCCACGCTCTTCCGGCAGCTCTGGCAGATCCACAGTGGCATTTCTCCCAGGAGGTTCTGCACGAGCGTTGGCACGAAGTCCGGTGGCAGCCTCTCACCCGGGGAAACCAGCCCATTGTGGGACTGCCCTCCCCAGTCCTTGCGCTCCCGGTGACAGAGCAGGCAGCACGTCTGCACTGACTGGTTGGTGGTGGGCAGCACCTGCAGAAGGACACACAGACCACGAGTCAGCCCAGGTGTGAGCTGCTGCATGGCAGGACCCCAGGCTGGCACAGCTGAGGCAGGAAATGGGACCCTGGGATGCTGTTACCAAACAGGGAATTTCTTGTAGGCTACACGTCTGACTACGGCTTTTCCCACTGGAGAAGAGCAGCCTGAGGCTGCCCAGCTGCTGCCAGCCTGCCATGTCCTAGCAGGGAGTTCTGGACCCTTGGGAAGACCACACCACACTAAAGAGACATCCCCACCACCAAGCAAGGCTGGGAGGTCACCAGCAACTCCCACTATCACCTCTGATACAGCGGGACCGAGGGGACTCACAGGGCCAAGCAAGACCCACATAAATCACCACACAGGAATACAACGAGGGGTTCTGGTAGGCACAACCCCCCTCCTTGCCCATCGCAGACCCCCCACCACATTATCCAAGAGCCCTGGGCCCTCCCTCCTGTCTCTTTGTTCCGCGCAGCCGATGGTGCAGATGCACCAGGGTGGGGTGCAGCCCCCAGCACAGCTTCATGGCTCTCCCTGCACAGGGTGGCCAGGCTGGGCCTTCCTTCCCTCCCGGCGCTGCGGCAGGAGCTGGGCCACAGCCCCGCCGGAGGGAGGCCTGACAGCCGTGACGAGCCCGGCGTGGCGCGGGCGAGGGGGCCCCCATTGTCTGCCGCCGCGGCGGGGCCCCGCGACAATGAGCCGCACATTGAACCGCTGCTGCGAAACAGATGGCGTCTCCCAGGCTCAAGGTGAAGCAAAGGTCAGAGGCCAAGGAGAGCAGAGGAGGGGGCACAGCTCCACTGCCCACCCGCTTGGCTGGCTACAGTGGGCGGGGGCTCCCGGGCCACCCCGTGTCTCAGCGGGGGCAGGCATGGCCAACGCCGCGCACAGCAAGCGAGAGGATGGATCTCTGCAACCCACCCATCGCATCCGGACCTGACGCCCACCCCTGGGCTCCCTGCCCGTGACCCAGAGCAGCCGGGTGTGCCGAGCGATGTCAGGCAGGCAGGGGCGCGGGAGCCAGCCCGCAGCCTGCTCACCAGATGCTCGAGCCACCTGCCATGGCCCCGCGTCAGGGCTGGACGCTCCCGCAGGAAGGAGCTGTGGGAACACCCTTCCAAGCACGCCACGCTGCCCGTGCTTGTCCCTGAGCACAGGGCTCTGCCCTCCAGAGCACACATGGATCTCTGGAGCAGGACTGCGAGTGCTCTCCACACTCAGGGATGGAGCAAGGGGCGCACAGACCCCGGGGCTGGAAGCGCCTTTGCTCTCATGTTGCTGGTCCTGCCAAGGGGGAGCAGGGTGCAATGATGGGGGACAGGCTCGATGGCTGATCCACCCTCCCCAGCGAGGGCTGAAATCCACATTCCCTGACTGCCAGGAGAGTCGAGCCCCCAGGATGCTACACGGAAGCGTGAAACCCCCCAGCACGCCATCCATCTGCCAGAGGCACCCCAAAGTCCTGCTGCAGCTCAGCACATCCGCATCCCAAGGCCACAAGCCGGCTCCACCACCCAGCCCAGCAAAGCCACGGGCAGGCCCTGCCCGCTCACCCACCCCAGCCCCACGATGCTCCAAAAAGTGGCTCCCGCATCCCAGATTCCCCCAGGAGGAGGACTTGGGCTTCACTTGCCTCCTTCCCTGCTCACCTCAGCTTGGGGCTCCCCCTCCCACACTACGGCGTGCCCCACCAGGCTGGCTCTATGGGGGCCACCATTTCTCGAGGGAGATGGGCAGCACCGGGGCCCCCGGGAGCGGCTGCCTCAGAGATGCTCCGCGACCGGGCTCGGAGCGGGGACGGGGCAGGGCCCGGGGAGAGGGGCGGAGGCACCCCCCGGGCGCTGCCCCATCCCCGCACCCACTGAAATCCCCTCAGATACAGCCCCTTCCCCGCCGCAGGGCCTAACCCGGTACCTGAGCGGTGGCTCTGACCGGCTCCCCGCTGCTGCCCGCCGCCACCACCACCTCAGGCGGGGCGGGCGGTTCCGGTGGCGGCGGCGGTGGCGGAGGTGGGGGGGGAGGACCAGCGTCGGAACCCCCTACCCTCTCACGACGAGGCGCGGAGCCGCCTGCCGCCGCTGCTGCCTTGTTCCGCCTGCGAGTCATGGCGAGCGCGGCCCGCCGCCCGCCGCAGCCAGGACAACAGCCAATATGGCGGCGCGGCCCGTCCGGCCCCTGCCCGGGGGGGAGGGAGACAGGGAGGGGGGGGCAAGGCCCGGCCGGGTGAAGCCGCTGCCACCATGTTGTGAGAGGGCAGCGCGGCGCCGCCTGGCGGCCGGGAGGTGGCGCTGCCGGCGCTGCTGGAGAGCGCGGGGCTGCGGGGGGCCCGGACCCCGCTCCCGCACCCCCGCACCGGCCCCCTCCGGCCACCGCAGCTGCGTGACACGCCGCCCCGGCCTCCCTGCATGGCCCCGAGGCTCAGATGTGGGTTTCCGACCCCCCCCGCGCCCCATCTCAGGTTGCCCAGAGAAGCTGCACTGCCCCTTCCCTGGCAGTGTTGAAGGGCAGGTTGGACGGGGCTTGGAGCAACTTGGTCTGGTGGGAGGTGTCCCTGCCCATGCAGGGGGTTGGAATTAGGTGATCTTCTAGGTCCCTTCCAACTCAAATCATTCTATATCATTCTGTGATCTCCTGGTACCTTGCTCAGTACCACAGCATCCTTGAAGCTGTATCACCCCACTCCTGAACACTGCACCCCCACACCCTGGATGCGGTGAGGGGCTCTCCCATTCCCCCAGTGCAGTGCCCTCATGGCCCCAGCATTTCTGCTGCTGCCTGATCCCAAGCTGTCCATGGGGATCTACTGTCTCTGTGCAGTCCCAGTGCACCTGGTCCCACAGCACCCCAGAGTGCCCTTCCAGGAGACCTGGGGCCAGCTCAGGCCTCACCTCCCTGCCAGCCTGGGTGCCACCCTGCAGTGCATCTCAGAGCCATGTGTCACCCCAAACCCCCCCATGGTGGCACTGGTCTAGGTGAGGCCAGGCCTCACTCTGTACCAGGTCTCGTCTCCCCAGAGCCACGCTCCTGCAGTGGGGCAGAGGATCGTGCTGGTGGCACAGGGACAAGTGGAGGCCCCTGTTCTTGGACACCAAGAAAAGCCCTCTGTGACCCCCAAAATGTGTGGGCAGCACTGCTGGCAGCTGTGGGACATGTGGGGCTCCAGAGTCACTGTGTGCACAGGGTCCCCCAGCCAGAGCCAGAGCCTGCAGGGACATGGGGACAGATGCCAGTCCCACATCACACCTGGCCAGCTCAGCCTCCTTGCTGCGGGGCCATCATGACTCAGAGACTTCCTCAACCCGATGTGGTGCTGCCGTGTTTGTTTAATCGTCCCCAGATTTTTTACCTGTGAATCCACCCCATTAGGCTTTCAGCCACCCAAATTATCTTCACCCACATCCTGTGGCCAGAAGTGCCACTCCTGACGTGGAGCAGGAACAGACAATTCCTTGGGCACTGCAGGAGCAGTTTACTGTACTCACCACCCCAAGCAGCCCCCGGGACTCCTCAGGCCCTCAGCCCCTTCTACTGCTGTCGAGGGGCTGCTTTTCCCCGTCCCACAGCAGCACCACACCTGCACAGCCCATGTGGCAGACAGCGGTGCCTGCAGGAGCCCACCAAGTGAGGATGCTCGGGGCCAGGAGGGCTGCAGGGCAGCATGTCTGGGGTATTCCCTGTTCCCAGAAGGCATTAGCTGGGCCTCGGGAGGCTGCAGGGAGCGGGGAACTGGGAGGGAAGAGCCAGGGAACTCAGAAGGGAGGAACTCCGGGCACCGCGAGGGGAGAACCTGGACTCGAGGGGGAGCAGTCGGGAATTGGAGCAAGGAACCGAGAACGGGGCGCGACACCGGGGCGGGGAAGCGGGGGCAGCCGGAGGGGCACCCTGCCCGCCCCTCGGGGTACCCGCCCTCACCGCCCAGCCACGGGGAACCGGTCGGTCGAGCGGCGGCCGCCTCCCGGCACTCGGCAGCGGGAGAGCCCCGGGTCCCGTCGCGGGCCGGGCGGGGCGGTGCGGGGGCTGGTCCGCCGACTCGTCCCGGTGCCAGGGCTGGGCGCACACCCTCCCGGTCCGCCCCCGGGCGGTGCCCGGTGCCGGCCCGCCCCGTCGGAGAGCAGCGGGAGCGGGGAGCCGGGCGGCGGCAGAGCTCGGGGCGCGCCATGCTGCCCGCCGCCCTCCGCCGCTGGCTGCGCCGGCCTAAGGTGAGAGCGGGGGGGGCACGCCGGGGCCACCCCCCGCCCCATCGGGGCTGTTTGGGGGCTCTGCTGGCACCGGGAGCAGGGGGGGCGGCGGGCGGGTCCCGGGGCGGTGCGGGAGAAGGAAAAGGTGCTCATCCCCAGGGCTGGAGGTGTGGCGGGTACGGGCAGCAGCGGGCAGGACCGGGCAGCTCAGCGCGGGGCAAGAAGATTCCCCCCGCGGTCCCGCTGCCCCCGACGTCTGGGAGAGAGACGGGGTGAGGAGCGTCCCCCCGGGATGCCCGCTCCCGCCGGGGGCTCCGCGGACCTTTCACCTGAGCCAATGTTTACAGCCGCGCACGGATCCGTGCCCACGCTGCCGGGATGCGGCCGAGCTTGTTCATCCTGCTCTGCCCCTGGGGAAACTGAGGCACGGCTGGGTGGGGACGGCGGCGCTCCCCAGGAGGGCTCAGCCGCGGGCCGCCTGTCTTCCCCTGGCACCCGGCACAGTTCGGCAGAGCTGGCGCTGCCGTGGGGGTCCCACGTACCTGCCTTAGTGGGTATTCATGGATCCGAGGCTGCTCCATGGAGCAAACCCCAGCAGTCCCTACCCCGCCTGGCTGCAGGACACGGGAGACGCCCCCGGCCCGGGCCCCACCATGATCCCTCCCCTCTCTCCGCAGCGCTCCGATCCGCGCCTGCTCTCCCAGTTCTTCTTTGCTGATGAGAGGGTGACGCGGGTGGTGGCCGAGATCAACGGGCTGGATGCCGAGCTGGACCCACAGCAGTACCTGGTGCTCCTCAACCAGCTCCACCTCAGCCAGGTACAGGGGCGGCCTCGGCCGTGCTGTGACCCCAATCCCCTCAGACTTCCCTGGGTGACATCCCTGCCCTCCCCAGGCGCACCTGCTGGCCATCCTGGAGCGCATCATGGAGGAGTGCATCCCCACACAGCGGCACAGCCGTGACTACCTAGTCAAGTTCCCCGAGGAGCTCTTGGTGGACAACCTGGGAAACCACATGCTGTTTGCTGCCGAGGTGAGCCCAGGGATGCTGTCCCAGGGTGGGCCTGGGGCCTGACTCCCTCAGGCTATGGGGCGATGGATGCCAACCAGGATGGCACATCCCTCCACGGGCTGACTCTGGGGATAGGGGCTGCTCTGCCATGGGTACAGATCCTGACAGCCTCTTGGTCCACACAGTGTCTCCTGGCTGGGACCTTCCTGGAGGTGGAGGAGGCAGACGGGGCGCAGCTGCGTCCCCAGGCCAGGAACCTGCTGTGCAGCCTGGAGCTGGTGCGGACAGTGCTGCGGGAGCAGAGCCTGAGCCAGCCCAGCTCCTACCCAGAGCCCGTCCGGGCTGTGCTCATCCAATTTGACCGGCTCTTTGCAGAGTTTGAACTGAGGTGGGGGCCAGGGTTGGGGTGCTGCAGTGGGTGGGGGAGGGGGGGCTATGCCAGGGCTGGAGGAACCTCACAGTTCCCCTGGCTCTCCAGCTATGTGTCCTCACTCGTGGCAGTGAAGTCTCCTGAGGAGATCTACAGGCAGCAGGAGATCATCGTGCTCTTTTGTGAGACAGTAGAAAGGTGAGGGGCTCTGCACACCAGGCAAGAGGCAGCAGGGACCCCAGCCCCAGGGATGGGGCAGCATCCTGGGGCTTAGCCCTGCTGTAAGGCTGTGTTCCCCCCAGAGCCCTGCACATGGGTTACCTGACCCAGGAGATGATCGATGGCTACGAACCGCTGCTGATGTTCACCATCCCTCGCCTGGCCATTATCAGGTGGGTGCAGCCCCCTGGAGAAGGGGGACACTGGGGGCAGGTGGCTGCTCCTCACCCTGTAGCAGCCCCTTTCCCCCTCGGGGAGTTGGGGTCCTGGGCAGCCCCCCCTGCACAAGTCAGGCTCTATCCCCTTGCAGCGGCCTCCTTATCTACCCTGAGGGTCCCCTCAGCCTGGAGCAGAGCCCTGAACAGATGTCCCAGGTGTTCAGCCCCTTTTACAACCTCCTAAAGAAGATCAGGTATGCAGGGGGAGGTGGGGGGGTGATGGACACCCGCAGGTGGGGCTGTGGGGCAGCAGTGAGGCTGTGATGTGGGGCTGACACTGTCACCTCTCTGCAGGGACCTGCTGCGGGTGCTGTCACCAGAGGAGCTCTGCCTGCTGGAGAGGAGCCTCTGCACAGCAGAATCAGAGGACCCCTCCAGTCGGGCAACCCCTCCAGCTTGGGAGGCAGCTGTGCCCAGAGCAGAGCCCTCTGCTCCCTGGACTGTCCTGGAGGTCCCCCATCCCACCTCACCGCCCCCCACCTGCATGGTGCAGCTGGGACCCCCTGGTGCCGTGGATGACCTGGGCAGTGACCGGCAGTGGGGGTGTGTGGAGGGGAAGGTGCGAGGCTGGGATAGAAGATTCCAGCCTGCTGGGATGAGGACTGTTCATGCCACCTCCAGGGTAACTGTCACCTCCCCCCCTGTGCAGCCCCCAGCCCCCCAGGAGCAGCCCAGGGCTCGATGCCACCCTAAGTGCTCACTGCTGGGAGCTGCGCTCCCGCTACAGCAGCACCAAGGACATGCTGCACACCCTCTTCGTCTGCATTTCAGGTAAGTGGCCCCCTTGCTACCCCCTGCAGCACCCTGACCCCCCCAACACCCTGACTCCCCTCCCTCCTGGCACAGGGGTGGCTGACCAGCTCCAGACCAACTTTGCCAGTGACCTGAGGAGCATCTTGAAAACCGTCTTCAAGATTGTCGCCTCGCAGGCAGAGCCCTCAGAGGAGACAGGTGCCAGCCGTGAGTAACCCCTGGGGATATGGGACATGGGGCAAGGCTCCTCTCTGCCCTGCTCGGTGAGATGGGGCCATGGCACCAGGCAAAGAGATGGTGCTCAGCCAGGATTGCTGGCATTCCCTGGCCAGGGGCTGCCCATGCCCTGGCCATGGAGGTGTTTGCCATGGGGCTGACTCCAAGCACAGTTTGGCTGAAGAACCACAGCCCTTGTTCCTACAGAGGAAGAGGATCGTGACCTGTGTGCGGTGGATGTTCCTCGTGTGGCCGACTGCCCCCTGTGCTCCAGCCCCACGGAGGCTGCTGGTCTCCGGAGGGCAGGTAAGGGACTGCCCAGGGTGCTGGTGGCATCAGAGCAGGCTGTGAGCCTGTGGCTGAAACTGGGGTCCAGCACAGGGGCTGGCAACATTCCTGGAGCTGGGGTGGTGAGGGGGGTCAGGGTGAGGGGGAGCCCCATGACTTTTACTGCTGTTTTGCCCAGCAGGTGCCCGTCGTCTGCCCGAGTGGGTGCCGGACAGCAGGTGCAGCCAGTGCTCTGCCTGCCGCTCGCCCTTCACCCTGCTGCGCCGCAGGCACCACTGCCGCAGCTGCGGGAAGGTAGGAGGGCGCTGGGCTGGGGTGCGCGGGGTCCCTCGGGGGCCTGGCTCTGCTCAGCCCTGCTCCGTCTCTCTCCTGGCAGATCTTCTGTGCCCGCTGCTCGCCGCACACTGCAGCGCTCCCGCACTTGGGCCAGCTGAAACCCGTGCGTGTCTGCACGCACTGCTACGCCGCGCACCTCCCGCCTGTGCCCCAGCGCACCCGGAGCCAGTGAGAGCCCCCCCCCGTGCCAGATCCACATCCATGGGAGGCTGCAGGCCGGGATGACCCAGCTGCCTTGGGGCTGCCGCCTGGCTCCGTGGCTCCCGGACTCCCCTCAGGGCCGAGTGGGAGCAGCAGGACCCTGTGCTCATGGCAGAAGGTGCCCCCACAATCAGAGCAGCAGCACCCCACACATGACAGCAGCCCCCGCCCTGTGCTGGCGGGGCCGGGGCTGCGGTGGGCGCAGGATCGCCTCACCCGGTGCACCCTGCTCCCGGAGAGCGACCTGCCGCTGCCGTGCACCTGCCCCCCGGCTGGAAATGTGCTTCGTGGTGGTTTGTTTTTTTTTTCAGGTGAACTTTGGCTGCTCTTGGGCCCGGGGCAGAGTCTCCCCCCGGGGCCTGGCCTGAGACGGTGCAAACAGCCCTCACATGACGGCGGGTGCCCCGGGGCCGTGCCGAGCCGTGCCCGGGGGCTGGTCCTCACCCGCGGGGCCCGGCGCTCCCCTCCCCACCGCCCGGTGGCTTTTAATAAAGAGTCGAACCCTCCTGCCTGGGCCCTGCGGACGCGGTGCTTCCACGTGGGCGGGAGGTGGGGGGGAAACCAGGCGGCCTGGGGACACCGCTGGGTGCGGGGGGGTGAGCGAGGGGCTGGGGGCCGCGCGCACGCGTGACCGCGCACGGACCCGGACCCGCCCCGACCCGCGCGTGGGCGGGCACGTGCGCAGCCCTCGGGGGCGGGGCCGAATGGCGGGGGGCGTGGTCTAGAGGGAGGGCGTGGTCGAGCCGCAGGAGCGGAACTGAGCGCGGGAGGCGGGGCCGCCACACGGGGCGTGGCCATCACGGGGCGTGGTCACTCTGGGGGCGTGTCCCCGCGCCCCTCCCGCCGATTCAAATTTGAAGCCCGGCGCTTTCCCGCCCGAATTTGTTTCCCCGCCGCCGGCGCCGCGGGGTTCCCCGCAGCCAATGAGCTCCCCGCAGCACAGGGGTGGGGCTCCCCGCTCCCGCCCGCCATGGAGCCTGCGGCCACCAGCATCCAGGTGCTGCTGCAGGCGGCGGAGTTCTTGGAGCGGCGGGAGCGCGGGGCTACTGGTCCCCGGTCACCGTCGGGTCCCCGGTACCCGGCGGGCCTGGCCGAGGCGGAGCACGGGTACGCCTCGCTCTGCCCCGCGCGGTCCCGCCGGGCTGTGGGCAGTGTCAGGTGAGCGGCCGGGATGGGGCTGGGGGGTGACGGTGGCCGGAAGCACCGGTGCTGATCACCGCGGGTTTCTCCCCTAGGTCGGTGCACAACGCGCTGGAGAAGAACAGGTACCGGTGGGGAGCGGCGGGGAAGGGGGTGGCCGTGTGCGGGACTGATGGCTGTGTCCCCCCTGCCCCGCCTGGTCGCAGGAGAGCCCAGCTCCGGTGCTGCCTGGAGCGGCTGAAGCAGCAGGTGCCGGTGAGCGCGGGGCCGGCCCGTCCCACCACTCTGAGCCTCCTGCACCGTGCCCGGCTTCATATCCAGGTGAGGGGGGTGGCCCTGGCTAGGGTTCCAGTTACAGGTCCCCAAACAGTGACAGGGCCGCCCCAGTCACGGCTCACCGGATCCCCGCAGAGGCTGGAGGAACAGGAGCTGAGGGCGCGAAAGGCCAAGGACCGGCTGTATAACCGGCAGCAGAGCTTGCGGCGGCGGCTGGAGTGGTTGCTCTCTCCCGCCGCTGGGGAACGGGCGCGGGCTGACAGCCTGGACTCGTCACAGCTCTCGGAGCCCTCCGAGGGAGGTGAGTTAGGGGAGAGAGGGTGGGCAGGGAAGGGGAGGCGGCTGGGGCCTGACGCAGCCTCCCCCTGGTGCCCAGAGGATGTCGAGATAGATGTGGATGGCACCGTGTTCAGCGGGGACCTGCTGCCCAGCCTCGGCACTGGCAGGGACCACAGCTACTCCAGCCCCACGTCCTGACAGTGCCTGCTGCCTTCCCTGTGCTGCCTGCTGCCTCCTCCCTGCCTGCTGCTGCTGCAAACGCAGCCTCTGCCGGCCTGGGTAAGGGGCCATGGGTGGGGAGAGGGGGCCTGCCATGGCCACCTCACTGCTGGGCTGCTGAGCCACAGCACTGGCATGACACTGTGGCGCCTGCTGTGCTGGGGCTTCCAGGGGCTGGAAGAGGGCCCAGCTGTTGTGGGGACACCCTCCCATCTCCCCCTGGGCAGGCTGGGGGCTGCCTGCCACAGGTGTGGGGCAGCACAGCCCCCAACAAATATGGCTACAGGAGGGCTCTGCCACCCCTGGGAAGCCAGGAAGGGGAAACGAATGCATTAAGCTGCCTGCCTTCACACTCCCACAGCTCCCTCCCTCTCTTGTACATACCTGACACTGTGTTAGTAAAAGCACTTGGTGAAACTCCTGTGTCCTGGCTGTGAGCCCCCAGCAGTGGGCTGGACCCCTGGAGCAGAGGGCAGTGCCAGGCTCTGCTCTATACAGGCCAGCCCCAGCCAAGTCAGAGGTGGGAGTGGATTCTTTAATGATAATTACATCTCAGAAAGGGTCTAACAGCAGCTGATTGTCAGACTTGTACAGTTTAAAAATATAAAATCTAAGGAGGCTCCTATCTGTTCCGGTGCAGCCGGTGCCCGGCTCTGCCTGGCCCCTCACACGTACTGCTTCTTCTTGGTGGCTGCCTTGCTTGCCAGGTCCTTGGCTTTCTCTGTAGCAGCCAGAGCTGTCTCCTTGGCTTTCTCAGTTGCTTCCTTGGCAGTCTCCACCAGTGTTTTCGACGGAGCTTCTCCTGTAAGATAGAAGTCATTAAACCCAGCTGCAGCCAGCCCCTGTCCCAAGGTGATTTCCCCATGCAAAGGGAAGCTGAGCCTGGTGTTCCTGCCCAGTGTGCGTCAGGGCTTGCGGCAAAGGGGAACTGCAGGCACGTGACTTGCTACATTAAGTCCCACTCCTGCCTGCACTCCACCCCTGCCTGGCCCTGTGACAGCTGCCTGGCTGCTCTGCTCAGGAAGAGCCAGCCCTGCCCAGATGTGAGGGCAAAGGCAAGGGGCAAGGATTTCACAGTTGGACTGGTTCAAGCCAGGACCTGCCCATGGATTGGAGTTTCCCAGTGTGAACTGTAACTCCCAGAGACCCGTCCTGGCCAGCCCCAGCCTGCCCTTATGTGCTCACCTTGTATTCTTGCTAGCACATATTCAAATCCCTTAGTGCTCTTGGTCACGTTGCTTTTGAACCTGGCCAGACCAAACTCCTGTAAGGGAAGAAAGTGTCAGTAAAGGTGCAAGTTCCCTGGTTACACACAGCCCCTGGAGCTTTGTCCCTGCTTGACCTGTCCCGACCATGGTATGCAGCAATGATTCTGCGTGCCCCAAGAGCTCACAAAGATGAGGGAAAAAAAACAACAGGGAAGGAGTAGAGCAGTGGAAAGCAGCAACTTTAAGGCATCTCTGAAGAGAGGGTGCACAGTGCTGCACGAGCAATTGGCAGTGCTCACCTGGATAGCCCGCGAGACACCAAACAGGCTGGAAGAGACCCAGGCTTCCCGCTTGACTTCGGTCCAGTTGCTGTTCTCTGGGTTCACCCGGTACACGCAGCGTTCCTCCACCACCTGCACGAGGCACAGACTGGCTGTGGGCACTGCCTGGTGCCTGCCAACCTGCCACACGCCTGCCTGCAGGCACCGCACCTACCATGAGACGTGCGTGGTTGATGTTCCAGGTGAACGTGGTCATGGTTCGGTTCTTGGGGTCCACGATAGAGTCCTCTAGGATGTAGACAGAGTGGGCGACGTTGGCCGGGAAGAAGCGCTCTGCCCAGCGGGGCATCCGGTTGGTCTTGGTCAGGAGCCGCCGGGAGAGCAGCTTGTGGTCGGCAGTCACCTCCCGGTGCACAATGTCTTCGGTCAGGACATGTTTGCTAAACGGGGGAGGGAAGAAAACATCAAGCCCCGCTCCCGGCCAAGAGCCTCCCGGGTGGGGCTGGGAACCACCAGGCATCGAGTCGGGGGAACGTCTCCGTGGGACCCGCCAGGGAAAGGGCTGGGTAGGGGGGAGGAGAATCGGGAGCGGGATGTGGGGTGGAGGGCACGGACCCCAGGGAGGGGGTCAGGCAGCCCCGGGGCCGGGATCTGCCGGGCGGCCCGGGGAGAGCCCTGAGGCGGGGGGGGTGCGGGCCGCAGGCCCGGCGCACCTGTAGGGGTTGGGGTAGCGCTGCCAGAAAGCGGCGAAGACCTGGTCCCAGGGCCCCTTGAGGACGCCCAGGCTGGCGCAGTACTTCCCCATGGGCCGCCGCTGCTCAGGCCCGCGCCGCCGCGCCCGCTCCGGCCTGCGCCTGCTGGGCGGCCGCCATGCGGCTCGGGGCCACCGCCTGCACCCGCCGCGCCGCTTCCGCCCCGCACCTGACGCGCTTCCGCCGCGCACGCCCCGCCCCGCCCGGCGGCGGCAGGATGAGCGGGCGGCGGGTGGACGCGAAGGTGGTGCTGCTGGGGCAGGAGGGGGTGGGCAAGAGCAGCCTGGTGGAGCGCTGCGCGCACGGCCGCTTCCGACCCGGGCCCTACCAGAACGTGAGTCACCGGGACCCGCGCTCCGGGACACGGGCCTGCCCTCGGACGGGGCCCCCGGGTGGTCTTTCCGCGTCCCGGGGCAGGTGCCCTCGTGCTCCGCCCTCCCACAACCCCGGGATTGTCCCCCGCAATCGCTCCCGGTTCCTCCGGTGTGTTTTCCCACCGTCTCCTCGGGACGGTGCTTCCGAGGTGCCCCGGTGCGTTCTCTCGTGTCCCCGGGCCGGTTCCCTCCGTGTGCCTGGGCAGGACCCACCACGTCCCCGGGCCGGTTCCCCCCGCGATCCCCCTCACCGCCCCGCGATGGTCGTCTGGTGTCTTCCCGCATGCCCGGGCTGGTTCTCAGCATTCCCCCGGTTCCTCGGGTCGGTCCCTCCATTTCCTCGCCGTGTCCCCGGGCCGGCTCCCCCTGTGTTCCCACGCCAGATACCCCTCGTGTCCCCGGGCTGGTCCCCACCACTCCTTCCACTTCTCCTCCAGACGATCGGGGCCGCCTTTGTGGCCAAGGTGTTGTCCGTGGGGGACCAGATGGTGACCCTGGGCATCTGGGTAAGTGGGGGACGAGGGCCCCGCCAGCGCCCCGGTGCCGTCCCCGGCCACCCCCCTGGCACGGGGACCCTTGAACCCCTCTCCCCATCTGCTGAGCACTTCCCGCTTGCCCCCAGGACACGGCCGGCTCGGAGCGCTACGAGGCCATGAGCCGCATCTACTACCGCGGGGCACGGGCCGCCGTGGTCTGCTACGGTAAGGGCTCGGGACCGGGGAGGCAGAAGGACCTAGTGGCCACCGGGGTCCCGGGGGGGGCTGGTGCCGGCACCGGTGGGCCGGGTGCTGCCGCTGGGGGCGGGCAGACCCTGACCTCTCCCCCCCAGATCTCACCGACAGCAGCAGTTTCCAGCGAGCCAAATTCTGGGTGAACGAGCTGCAGAACTGCGAGGAGGTACAGACGGGCTGGGGGGGTCTCGGGGGGCAGCAGAGCCTTGTTGGAGGGGGAGATGCCAGACCCCCATCCCTGCTGCCCGTGTCTGCTGCAGGGCTGCCGGATCTACCTGTGTGGCACCAAGAGGGACCTGCTGGAGGAGGACAGGAGGAAGCGGGGGATCGACTTCCACGATGTGCAGGACTATGCAGATGGTAGGGCTGGGCGCTGCGTGGGGCCGGGACGCTGGTGCTGGAGCAGAGCCGGCCCTTCCCAGGCTCCTGGAGCACCGAGCGGGTGGGGGGCAAAGGGAAGGCTGGAGCTGCTACATCTGCACCTGCACGGGAGGCGTGAAGGGCTCTGCCCTTGCTCTGGGTCTGTGGCAGATCCGATGGCTCCAGGCACCTCCCTGGGCACGGCCTGTCCTGACAGGAGGCCAGTTGGGTCAAGGGGACGGGATCGTGGAGCCCTGCCCTGGGCCCCCGCCAGCCTGCTGTCAGCAGCCGTGCCCCAGGGGTGACTCGGGGGCAGCTGAGCCTGCCAGGCCACGTCCTGCACCCACAGCTGCTAATGCAGGCCCTGGTTTCAGAGATCAAGGCAGAGCTTTTCGAGACCTCCAGTAAGACAGGCCAGAGTGTGGGTGAGTATGCCCTTGCTGCCAGCTGTGCCCCCCCAGGGCAAGGCCAGGGGGTCTCTGCCTGGTGGTTGGGCTGCCCACACCAACCCTGCCTGCTGTCCCCCCAGATGAGCTGTTCCAGAAGGTGGCTGAGGACTATGTCAACTTCACCTCCTTCCAGATGATGACAGGTGAGGGGGTAGGAACTGTTCCCTCCCACACCCCAACACCTTGTCCTGTGCTGAGGGGTGCACATGCCTCCCCAAGCCAGGGGGGGGGCAGGGGGCTGGCAGAGCCCTTCTTTGCTCCTTGGGGCTGCTGTGGCTCATGCTAGGGGTTGTCTCATGGCCCTGTGGTGGTGTCCCCATCCCTGCTCAGCACATCTACCCAATTGGGCCATGGGTGGCCTGTGGCAAACAGGCAGCCAGGAGCTCTTGCCACTGGTTGCCAGTCTTGCAGTACTGGTGCTCAGCTCTGCAACAGGCCTGTCTAGACATGTGCAGATGGGCTGTGCCTCCAGCCCTGGGCCATGCTGTGACCATAAGCCTGCTGCTTCACTTGGGGGGGCACCAGACCTCTTCCTCAGGACCTGCTGGGGCCCAGACCTAGTACCTAGTACTTGGCAGCTTTTGGGCTCCACCTCGCATCATGGTGCAGACATGCCAGCAGCTGCCTACCCTGCTCTCTTCCAGAGGAGAAGGGCGTTGACCTGAGCCAGAGGAGCAGTACCTACTTCTACAGCTGCTGCCACCACTGAGACCTCCTGCCAAAAGGGAACCACTGCTGCTAGCCAGGCAGCCGGTGGGTGCCAGGCTCCTGGTGTTTTTTACCTGCTGTGTTTTAGCTGTTCAGGCCCGTCCGCGACGCGGCACAAGGCGGCCTTGTGGACTGTTCCCTCCCGGCGTGCAGAGCGTGGCTGTGCCGGGAGCCTCCTTCGACACCGGGAGCTGTGGCTGGGCTGTCACCGCTGGGGACCCTCTCCCTGCCACCCGGCCTTTGTGGGAGCTGCTTCCCCGAGTCACTGCTGTGGCCCAGCAGCGACCATTAACTTATTATCTTGGAGATGCTGCCTGATTCTTTGCAGATTTATTTAAGCATCTTCTCTCCAGGTGTACAATGTAAATAAAACGCATTGTGGTCTGAGCTGTCCCTCTGCCTGTGCTGCTGCCACGTGCCCGGGCTGTCTAGGCACATCTTCTTCCCCCCCATCCTCCCACTCAGCAAGACAAACCACAAGAGGACATCGAGAGTAAAGTTAAACTTTACTTTACAGTAATTTTTCTTCTATATACAAAGAATTACAGTACATGTTCTGGGAGCACCTGGGCGGGGCAACCCTCTTTTCATTATAAGTTTCACATACACAGCCAACAGTCTAAGGGGAGCAAAATGAAAGTAATCAATGGTCCAAGACTCTCCCCTCTCCCTCTTCTAAAAATAATATACATGCTGGAAATATGTAAGTTTCTCTCACCCGCTCTGGCATCCCTGCTGAGAACTGACAAGTCCTGGCCAGGGCTGAGCACCCACACACACGTCCCCCAGCCCCAGCATGTGCCCACAGCTCTGGCTGGCCCCAGCCTGGGCTGGACACTCCAACTCCTGCCGTGTCTCCCCCCAGGGGACTCCACCACCACCCCATGGGCTGCAGACCTTGGTGGGGGAGGAACGCAGCACAGGGCTGCTCACACCAAGGCTCCCCCTCCTCTCCAACCAAACTTCCCACTCATGGCTTCAGCACAACTTATGCTGCTGCTTGAGCACAGGTGGCCCCCCCGTGTGCCCCCTCCCCAGGCAGTGAGGCAGGGGGAACAGGCAGCCAGGGCCACCCTCCCCAGGACCTCCAGCCAAGAGCACAGGGCACCAGAGGGTGGCAGGGGACATTCAAAGCCAGACGTGCTATTGGACACTTTTGGTGTCTCAGGGGCAGGCAGGCTGGTGGGGCAGTGAGCAC
The DNA here is from genome assembly GCF_020740795.1 of Apus apus. Taxonomy (NCBI): domain Eukaryota; kingdom Metazoa; phylum Chordata; class Aves; order Apodiformes; family Apodidae; genus Apus; species Apus apus. Next base: position 9,036,041 of record NC_067294.1, on the reverse strand, counting down.
AGGTGAACTGCAGTAAAGCAGGGCTGTGAGCACGGCTGCTGAAAGGCTTTTCCTGCCATGGCAGGGAGAGCAGCTCTCTGTCCCACTCCCTGCCCGCCCAAATCAGCTGCTGCCAACACATCCGACCTCCCACCCGTGTCAGCTAGGGCCACCCTTGGCTACAGCCACGCTCCACCTTGAGCCTCCCGGGGCTGCTGCTTTTCCTTTTAACAAGTTCCCAGTGTCTAAAAAAAAAATACACAAAACCCAGTTCCTTGAAGTCAACATCTCGGAAATATGGGGGTGGGGGAAGGAGGGGTGAGGGGAGAACAAAACACAAAAAAAAAACCAAAACTGAAACCAGCTCAGTACCAAACGGACACAAAGAACATGCAGTTAGCAGACGCCGGTCTTGCTTCACATGGCTGCACTGGCTCCCTATGCCCACGGGGCCCACTGGCACGCTGGCTTGAGTCTCAAAACCACCAAAAACCGAAGGAACCGAGTCACGCCTCGCTCTGTTCCCATCACACACGCCGAAGCCCAGCCCCAGCTATCAGGGGATGGGGTTCAGCCAGCAAGGAAACCTCCAGCCCGCGGGCTACGAGCCGTGAGTCCAGCCCTACTGTGCTAAGCTGCCAGACGGTTTACAATAGCACCACAATAGCCCAAGTGCTTTGCCAAGGGCAAACTGATTAAAACTTTACCTTGAAATAGGACGTAGCAACACCCATTTCTCAGATTTCCCTAGGAGGTAGATTCAGTGCTGTAGGGACTGTCCCACACTGCCACTAATCTAGCCCAAGCTCACGTATGCTGCCCCCCTGCACCACTTGGCTTAGATCGCTTTTTAGAGGACCTGGAGCAGAAATCTTGCCTTTTCCCACCTCCTGCTAAGCAAGGGCACCGCTTGCCCGCAGGCGAGACTCCAGCTGAAGCCAGGCAAGCGCCGGAGCGGCCCCCAGGCTCCTGCATCCCATCTCCCAGGCCCTGGGAGCCCCGAGCACACATCATCCTGGCTGTGCTGCTGCAGGAGGCTCAGCCTGGCTGCAAACGCTGCCATTGACGTTATCACCATCACAGGGGAGTCATTAGCTCAGACAAAGCCCGGGCAATTAAACACGGAGTGAGCCCTCACCGGACCCCTGTACTCTGAGAGAAGCTGCACAATTTGCTACTTTGCTTTAACACTCACTGGCTGGCAAAGGCTAAAAGCCTCATCGGTAATTTAGGGCAAAGCACGTTACAAGCAGGTTACAATTACGGTTATTCCAAACATCAAGCAAAATCAGAAGTTAAGGCTGAAATTAAAAATAAAAGGAAGGTGTTGAAGGTCTGAGGTTTCTCCAACAAACTCCCCCTGCCCTGTCACAACACTAAGTGGAGTGCCCAGGCAGGAGCAGTGCACGTTCACAGCGCGCTCAGGTTAAGCTGCTGCCAAGATGCATCAGGGTTAGGGCTGCCTGTCCTTTTTTATTTCTGTGAAACGGAGCTGAAGCTGGTCTAGCACCTCGATCCGTGCTGTCTCACCTTCGTTCCCGACCATTTGATTCAATCATCTCTTATCTCCTGAACTTTTAACAACAGCCACACCTTCAAAGCCAAGCCTGTGCCTGCGGGGGGGTTCAACCCTGTATCCCAAGGTGTGCTCCCAGTGTCACCTGGATACTTCGTGCATGGAAGTGAATCTGGTTCTGGTGGGTTTTTTTGTTAAATAGGGAAAGTTTTAACTCGAGAACAGCAATAAAGCAAGCTACCGCGGGCTAGTCAGTATCTAAATGTGTGCTGTGGGGGATTCTCTCTTACAGTGGTCACTTTTCTGCTAGATTCACCAGAGCCCGGGCTGACAGCAGGTGCAAGCCCAGCAAGATGGTGCAATGGGACAAGACACGCGGGGTGACAGTCAGTGCCTGCTCCCCTGCTGCTCACACCTCCTGCAGTGGCTCCTCCCCTGCCTGCGCAGGCAGACCAAGTCCCCAGCCATGCGGTCACCCCTCATCAGAGCTCCTCTGTCACCAGAGGTCAACTGGGAATCTCCTGCCCACCATGGAAACCTACCACTGAAGTGGGTCATGCTGTGAGACAGAGGCCACAGCCAGTGATTTCAGCTCTGAGCAGGGCAGCCAGACTATTCCTAACAGCAAGGATGTTGACCAGCAAAGCATCTGTATGGGAACAAATCCTTCATCTCCTCCAGAATGGGAAGGGTGAGACACTCCTACAAATGGGAATGGGCTCATGACTGTGGGAGGTTCTTGAGAGCCTCCCTGGGACAGCAGGAAAGGGGACACAGCTCTGAGCAGAAATAATTATACCATTGATTCTGCTTCTACAACTCTCCACAGCAGTGAATCAACACAAGAGTCACCACTTACCCACCTTGGATACAATTATGCCTGACTCAAGACAGGCAGTGGCCAGGTGATCAGATCCCTTCAACACAGTGAAAAAGCAGTGTGGCCTCAGCCACAGCAGAGCTGGCCTTGCTCCATCCAGCCCAGCACAGGGGCTTGGGAAGGCAGGAGTAGAGCTGCAGCAGTCTCTCCTGCAGGAGCAGTCTGCTGGGCTATGTATTACCCATCACTTAAAAACCCAAGTGATTCAAACTGTCTGGTCTATAGGCAGCAATGGACTGCAGAAAATTAACCCAACAACATCAGTACAGACACCTTCCTCTCCTCCTCCAAGGCAGTGCTACCAGGTGCCAATAACAGCCACAGACTCCTCAAGTGCTGAATAAGTCCCTATTTCCTTCGTAAGGGATGTGTAGCCCAGAGCTGTTTCCCACTCACCACTGATGAAGGCAGGCTGGGCAGGGCTGCCAGGACCCATCTCCACACCTGCTCAGGCCCTGGTCAGGCCCTGCCTGCCTTACTGAGGTGACTCAGCACAGCCACCCATTTCTAACAGCACCACGACTCCCTCTGCAAGCCCCACACATTTCTGAAAAGCCCTCCTGGTCTGACAGAGCACAGACCAAGAGCCCAAGGAGGGAAGAGCAGCGCTGCTTCTGCTAGGCTGAAGTCAACTTCCTAGCACATAGCTGGAAGGCAGCAAACCAGAAACCCTGGATCCTCATGAAAAAGGCATGAGGGGAGACAAAAGAAGAGAGGTGGGGTATGGTCAGATGCAAGGAGTAAGGCTGTGGGTTTGAAATGCCATGCAATGCTTCAATCCACATTCACTGTTCAAAACAAGCTTTTGGCTGAAAGCCTGCTGCACAAAAGGCTGCTGCCACAAACCTCACCTTACTACTCGAGCACACGATTTAGGAGTGATATTTTTTCTTTCCAAACCTGCACTTGCGAGAATTCATTGAGAACTTCTCCATTTTACAGATTTAAAAAAGCCTGCACCAAAAATATTCACAGTTTATTTTTCATGAAACACGTAACTAGTTAACACGTGACAATGCGAAGCGGAGGTGGACAGAGCAGTGCAGATACCTTTCTGGTTACAGATGTAGCTGGCTGGGTGGCTGGCACGGAGGTAACCCTACTTACACAATCTACATGACTAAGTCCAGCTCATGGGAAGGCCTATAAATGTAAATTCACGATTTTATATTTTTTTTTCCTTCTCACACTTGATAAATACTTAATATACTGAACCTCATTACCATTTTTCTTTATTTAGTTTTTAAAAGTTAATGAATGCCCTTAAATTATCTTCTCTCTCAATGGCTCTGAGGAGTTGTCCTGATTCCCTTTGTGCAGGAGTCACGCAGAAACACAAGCTGCTTGCATTTCCTAGTTTCAGCAGCAAGCAGGAACTGACCTGCCAGTCTTCCCGGAAAAAAAAAGACACAACACATTAAAGAGTAAGTTTCCATAAGCCATAAAGCTTTTTGAAGTCACTAGCTATTCTACATAGGATCTGAAATGATTCGGACTAGGCAAGAGATGCACCACAGCACTGGTAACGTCTCCTTGTGCCCCGCACACCCAGCCCTTACAGCAGGATGTGGTGTTGAGGTGCATCATCCATGGGGAAAGGAGAATGGATTGGGGTTAGTTTCAGTACATGTGTCTGCCTCCCTTCATAGAAAACTGCAAAGCTCATGACTGTCTGCTTTGGGAGCAGCAGGCACTTGCAAGCTGGTGGGCACAATGACCTGCTCCCATGTTGGAGGGAGAGGGTCAGCCTGGAGCTGAACACTCCCTTTCCAGGGAGGGACCCACAGATCTGCCTGGAAGGAGAAGGATACACTGGAACTGTGCAAGGGTCTGGTGGCAGGCATGGAGATTCAAGGCTGCGGCACCTGGATCAGCAGAGCTTAGGCAAACCACAGAGGTAATGCGTTGTGAGAGTGGGAGAGTGTGCTGGTCAGCAGTGCTTTCCTTGGCAGGACACCGACCCCATCCAGCCCAGGCAGTGCCATCCAGAGACACTCATCCTCCTTCTCCTGCCTGCAAGGGTACCAGTGTACACGAGATGCCACTCCGCAGGTCCCCAGGAATCTACTGTTTGCCTCAGGAATATCACGGCCAAGCAAACTTCTGCCTCAACACTTGAGTAAACAACTTCCAACAGGCCTTCCAACAATCTGGACACCAGCCTGATGACCACCAGGTACTAAACATCTCCTTAACCATAAAAGAGAGCAGAAGGGGAAAAAAAGCCAGCCAGCTGCTGGAGCCCACCGTGTTCCAGTGTGAGAACTACTATTCAGTTGGAAGGACACACGCGCGCGCACACACACATGCACACCAACACAGTCCAGTTAATTCAAGTCTCCTTTGGTTGTAGAAGAGTTAAGCCAGAAGCTACCCGAGGGGAAGGTGTTGTGGTGGGTCCCGATACAGCTACGACACCCTTGCCTCCACGCTGCCAATGGTACCGGCGTCACTCGCAGCTCGTCCCGCTGCTGGGAAGACCAGGCATGATGCGAACACATCCTGAACACGTCTGAGGCAAGGGGAGAAAAGACTGCTCAGTCTACTGGCTCATGGTGACGACAGAAGAAGAGACTGGATGGAAATTTGAAAGGGAGCACCACCCTGCCAGGGTGGTGCTCAGCACCTTGGGGAAATCCACTCTGCCTTACTCTGCTATTGCTGCTTTATAGGTCACAATGTTTTCAAGTGCAGGAAACACTCTGCGTGTCCTGTGCTACAGGATTAAGACACAAGAATGAAAAACAAGCCAGATGGCTTCTTCCAAGTTCTCTTTTTTTCCTGACCTCCTTCAGATTCCCCGTTTCTCAGGCCTGGCCATTCGCAGCCTTGTACACAGGAGCCTGAATGGGTATTACCTATTGCTGGAGAAAACTGCACTGAGCGAGTGCAGGGGGCTCCTCTCACAGCTCAGCTGGAGACGATACCTGTTCTTCCATGAACCACACACACAGCACGTCCCAGCAAATGCACGGACAAATCTGGCAAAGCAACACCCTGCAGGCACAGAGACCTGGGCAGGTGACAGGTAAACCCCTTCCCTGCTTCCAAAGAGCCCTGCAAGGGCGTACACCTGACCGCTCACCGCCTGATCCCAGGAACACCTCCAGTCCCAGGGCAGCCCGACTGATCTGCTCCCTCTAAATACAGTAGGAAGAGCGAGACCTCTAGCTGCCCCTGGGAACCTGCCTACTAGTGAGACCTGGAGCTCAAACATGCTGGATCGGTAATGTGACCATTTCAATGGAATTGGAGATTTTTACCCAGAGTGGATTCTTTATTTCAGCTTTACCATCTGTATAAGGAAGAGGAAAAGGTCACAGATGCTCTCTCCCTTCGACTGGGCCACACTCAGATTTAAGTGAATGTCCTCGCTCGTTCACGAGAGAATATGGATGGGTTGTGCATGGGTTAGGGGCTGGGCTCAGGGAAGTGAATTAAAAAAAAAAGAAAACAAAAAATAAAGATTCCCCCTCCCTAAACATTAAAAGACTGAAACCTGCCTCCCATATGCACCAACCTCACTTTGGCTCTGAGTCGGCCAACTCACGACAGACAGAATCCTGGTTACGGGCTAGCACTGCGTTTTGTTCAGGCAAAGGGTCCTGCCCCTGAGGAGTCTGTGCTTTTCCACTCAGCCAAGAAATCGGGTCAATTGTCTGAATGTTCGTGACAATCCACTGCATCCTCTCCGTGGACACCGGTGCTTCCCTGGCTGGCCGGGGGGTCTGCTCAAACGCACACAATCTCTCTGATGCCCAAGGGGTTTGCTCCGTGGGGGCTGAGGCCACTTCCCAGCCAGGCTGAAGGGTCGGCTCTGGTAGTTTCTCTGCTGTCCGGGGAGGCTGCTCTGCAGGTGTCAGGGCCTTTGCAGTGGGCCAGTGGGTTTGCTCGTGCATCTGCAGTTTCTCCATAGGCCAAGGTACCTGTCCGACATGCGTCACCGCCTTCCCTGCAGACCAAGAAATTTGCTCACCAGCTAACATGGTCCTCTCTTTCTGCTGGGGACTCAGCTCCACGGCCGGGGCTCCTCTCTCCTTCGGCTGAGCGTTCTGGTCGACGGGCCTCAGCGCCTTCTCCGACAGCAACAGCCGCGGAGCAGCTGCAGCCAGGGGCTTGTCCAAGGCTTGGGGCCGAGGGGCCACAGCAGCAGCCAGCTTGTCCGATGCCTGGGGCCACGGGGCTGCCAGAGGGAGAGGCCTCTCCAAGAGTTGAGGCCGGGTGGCCCCAGAGCCCAGAGCCTTCTCCACAGGCAGGACCCGCAGGGCCCCAGGGTCAGCAGCCTTCTCCGGAGGCAGGGGCCGCAGCACCCCGGGGGGCAGCAACTTCTGCATAAGGGGGATCCGCAGGGCTCCTGAGCCAAGACCCTTCTCCATGGGCAGGATGTGCGGTGACCGGGAGCCAGGGGCTTTCTCTGGAGGCAGAGCCCACGGTGCCCCTAAGCTGGGAGCCTTCTCTGTAGGCAGGATCCGTGGCATCCCCGAGGAAGGAGCCTTCTCCGGAGGTAGGGGATGGGGTGCCCCAGAGCCAGGGGCCTTCTCTGAATATGGGAGCCATGACACAGCGGATCCAGGAGCCTTCTCCGTGGACAGGATCCGTGAGACTGGGGAGTCAGGGACATTTTCAATGGGCAGAGGCCACAGCACCCCAGGGCCAGGAGACATCTCCAATGCTGGGGCCTGTGGCACCACGGAGCTGGGAGCCTTTTCCACAGACTGAAGCTGTGGGGGGCTCTGGGGAGAAGGTGTGTCCAACAGCGCAGGCTGATCGTCCTCAGGAGACTCATCCACCAGCTGGGACTGCAGGGTCCCTGCTGTGGCGAGAAGTCTGTCCGACAGTGGAGGATGCAGACATTTCATGGAGAACTCATCCAGCAGCTCAGGCTGCTGGGTCCTGGTGTCAATGAGAGACTTGTCCAGTAACTCCAGAACCCCAGGGGCGGCAGAAGGCTCATCTGACAGCTGGAGCTGCAGGGCACCAGCAGGGACAAGCGACTCATCTGATGACTGTGGAGTTCCTGGAGGAGATTTGCTCGGCAGGTCGGGCTGTGATGCGTCACCGGAGGACTCGTCCAGTGGCCACAGCACCGCATTGGTGGGAGGTTTGTCGGGCTGCTGAGGCCTCAGTGCGACGATGATGGGTTGTTTCTCTGACTGCAGCCTCAGGGACAGGGCAGCTTGGGGCTTGTCCGATGGCTCCAGGCGGAGCGAGAGGGTGGTGGGAGGTTTGTCCGAAGGCTGCAGCCGGAGTGAGAGGGTGGTGGGGGGTTTGCTGGATGGCTTCAGCCTCAGTGACAAAGTGGTGGGGGGTTTATTTGATGGTGGCAGTCTCAGTGCCAAGGTTGCAGGTGGTTTGTCTGGTGAAGGCAGCCTGAGGGCCAAGGTGGTGGGGGGCTTGTTTGATGGCTGCACCCTCAGGGCAAGGGTGGTAGGGGGCTTGTCTGATGATGGCAGCCTCAGCGCTAGGGTAGTGGGGGGCTTTTCTGGTGACTCCAGTTTGAGGGCCACAGGCTGAGGTAGGCTGTCCAGAGGCTGAATGCTCAGGTCTGTGTCTGCAGCTGGCTGCTCTGGTGGCTGGGTGTCATCATCGCTACCCAGGGCTCCTATGGGAGGCACATACTCACGGATTTCTCCTGGCTCTAAAGGGTTAGGCCCGCAGGGATCATGTTCTGTGCAGGATAAGCGTCCATCCAGCTTGGAGATGAAGAGCATGCCTTCCCGGTGCTGCTTGCAGAAGGATCTGGGGCACATCTCACAGAAGGAAGCTGCTTCCTTACTACACACATCACACTGATGCCATGGGCACTCCCATTTTCCTGCAACACAGACACAGGAGAAAAGACAACCTTAGGAGTGGTACAAAGGGATGAGACAAGGCCTGCTGCAACAGGAGTTCAAGGAAGAGTGGGAACACCCCTGTAATACTCCCAAACAACTTTACTTGTCCTCAGTTTCTCCCATAGCTCCCAGGCTTGACAGGCAGTTAAGAGGAAACTGAATTTTTGGAAGCAACAAGGGAAATTATAACCATGACAAACACAAGCCACACAAGCCCATCTGGCTCCAGCATGACACTAACTGATACAGGTGCCTAGAGAAGAGCAGACACCCCCAGCTTGCACATACACCCAACAGACTTTTTAAGAAGATGCTCCAGGTTCATCTAAGTCTTTGCTAATTCTGGGCCAACAACCTCCCTTCCTGTTTATCGGAAAGAAGAAGTGAGAGCGCAGTGATCACAAGGGAGTAAGTTTCTATTATCTCTGTATTCAAAAGCATCTCCCTTAACCCTGTGTGTGGCCATGACAAAAATACTGCTCATCACAAAACCAGGATGCTCCTCAAGAAGCTCCGTGTCCACACTGGATCCATTCACCATCAGTATCAAGACCATCATGGAGGAAATAAAAACAACATTACAATTCAGATTGTTGTTTTTTTCACTTGTAGATGATGTCACTGGTTCAGATCCTTGCTCCCCCAGGTTGCTGCATGTCTACCAAACACTTCTCAGCAGTTCATGGACACCAGAAGAGTGAGACTGTTTGCACCCAGGGTACACAATGCTGAGTCCCTGACCTCTCACCACACAACCAGCAGGGCTGCCTTTCCAAATACATCTTCTGCCTCTGGGTTCCCCAACACCACATACTCCTGCCCCCCCCCCCAAAAAACAGCCCTGGCATAAGCCCCAACCAGCCTGTGCTCAGAGCACAAGCCATGACAGAGGGCAGCCCTGGACACCAGCCTGGTCAGAGCACTTCCCAGCCTCCCTGAACGAAGCCCACACCTCTGTGGCTTTGGTTACCAGCTCTTCTCCATGGAGGCTGGAATGGAGCAGCTGTGGGCATTTCTCCATCTACTTGTGCAACATCAGCTTTCCACTCCCCTCTTCTCTCATGCTGCTTTTCCCCTGGGGTTGAAGACATGTTTTTCTCCTGCTTTGAAGCCAGTTCAAGGCTTCTGTTCTGTTCTCAAAATATGTGCACTGCTTCTCTGCTTCTCCAATTTTTTAGCTTCACTTTCAGAGCAAGGATGTTTTAACACTACATGTGGTGTCCCAGGCTCTCAGTGCTGCAGCAGAGGCTGTTGTGGGGCTGATACCCCCACACTGTCAGCTACACCCAGAGAGCCACACTCAAGGCTCACTTTGGCCACTGGAAAGACTCTGGGGCTATTAGTATAGAGGTCATTTGTACAGATGAAAAATAACGTTAAGTCAAAACCTGCCAGTTTTGCTGCAGGAAGGATACAACCCATCAAAACAGTCTAATGGTCTTTGACAGGATAAAAGGCCTAATGAATAAGCAGCCTCTCCAGAGACAGCCCAGAGCAGAGGAGCTCTACAAAGTAAGACCACACAATTAGTAACATGCAAACAAGCAGGAAATTCCAATTACTCGACAGCAATGCCCATGGCAGGAAGAAAACATCTGAAGTAAAAAGTGCTGAACCTCTAATGTCCTGTATGATACTCTAAGGAGTGAGCCACAAAAATAACAAGTAAGAAGAGTAAAATGGCCACAACTGGCAGAAAATAATTCTCAAAAAACAGCTATTAATGGTCTTCTGGCAAACTGAGGAGGCATTTCCAACGACATCCTTCACAAGTCTATTTTAGTCTGTATTTGAATATAAATTTCTGGAAGCAAATAGCAAATACACTTAAAGAAACAGGTAGATAACAACAAGGCTGTGAGAAACTGCAAAAATCTGGTTGGACAGGCTCAGAATTTCAACTGCACAGATGCTCTTGCACCAACAAGGTGCAATTAAATAAAGACCTCTGCAAAGCTGGACTGCAGGAGAAAAATAAGTATGTGAAAAGGATCAAGATGAGACTCAGCTATGATAGAGAAAATCACAAATACCATACAAACTTAAGTTTGTTTTCTAAAACAAGTCAGATCTCACACCCTGAGAAATTTTATGTAAAATACAAAATATAATTACTCTGTTCAGTTGGTGCTAACAAGGCCTCAGCTGCAACACTGTTAAAATGCTGTTACCACACTTAAATATGTGTAGGCAGGTGGGACAGAGTCCAAAGCAGACAAAGAAGAATAATTTTAGAAAGTAATAGGTCCAAGAGGCTACATTTGTTTAAGCCAGAAAAGGACTATGGAGATAACAGTCTCCCAGCGTGTAAAAAAATGGGTATCAGAAAGATCCTTTGTTTTTAACAAGTCAGGCTGTAAGGACAAACTTTTCCAATGGAAAGCAGAGGAACAGGCTAAATGCTGCATTCTCCTTTATTGGAGACTTTAAAGCATGGGAAAAGCTGCCAGGATGTTACAGTGCCCTGACTTAGCACACAAAATGCATAGAAAGGTGATGTTCAGGACTCTCTCACCCTGAATGATGAAAATGTTCTAAAAATACTCTGAGCTGAATAGAGAATTTCTCGTTATTTTAATATTGCAGTCTTAAAACAAAAGATTTACAGTCCCCTAAACAATTTAAGCAGTTGTTTTTATTAACCAAATTTATTATCTTAGCAAAACCCCCTAAATTAGGCTTGAAGAGTTATTCTACCTAAAACCTTGTAATCTAGTATTGCTGATCTTCTTACGATTTAATTCTTTAGGCTCTTGATCCCACATCAGCTTTTCCACCCTCCTGGCCTGGCACACCAGGCTAACTGGCCTACCAAGACTCACGTAAAACTTCTTTCCTTTCTGAGCATTGGTTAAACCTGAAAACTCAGTAAAGGTCCCAGGAACTCCTTTATTAACCACGTCAAACTGAAACAACAAAGGAAACACTCCCCTCAACCACCTCCTTCAAGGTTTTCTAACTCAAATATTTTCCCCTAACAGATGTTACTTCACACCTCCTGAGCTATTAACGAGCTAGAAATTGTTTTATCATTGAATACAAATAGTCTTATTTTTTTCTCTGCACACAATTAAAGTACTTTTTGAGTATTTTCTCTTCTTACTTCAAATTTCTGCCCTCATTTCATCAGACTAGGTTACGCTTTGATGCCATTCTCTTCCCTGTGAGCTCATGGCTATTCAGACATCTAACACATCCTTCTCTAACTCCTATTTTCCCATCAGTGTTTTTCCACACAATTCAACTTACTCAACTGTCTCCAATTTTGGGAAACCTCCCAATCTGAGGAACCAATACCCCAACTATTATTGGTACTGTCCTCTGCCAGGCCCCAAGGATGGGGTCAGCTCACAAGCACCACTTCTTGGGCAAGGATCAGCTCCCCCTTCAGCAATCAATTCAGCTTCTGGCAGTCACAGTAGGGTGCAAACCAGGGTTGCATGGGCCACAAAGTCTGTTCCAAGTGAGAGAGAAGCGTCTAAATGTTAAGATGCTATGGACTGAGAGGTGGTGGGACACCTGGGGCCAACACCGTGACCGGAGCAGCACCCAGCTGTGAAGGGCACTGACCTGCAGGTCTCTTGGTCAGGTTGAGGCAGTCTGCATGGTACACCTTGGGGCAGCCTGGCTTCTTACAAGAAACCAGCTGCCCTCCATCCCCACAGCTGAAACACTCATCCTCTCGCTCCTTCATCACCTCCGCCTGCGACCGGCGCTTCATCTGTGGCCGCCTCTTCAGCTTCTTGGACTTCTCCTCGGTGAGGGGGGGTTGACTCTGCAGGTAAGACAACATCAGTTACTGCAGGTCTCTGCCCCTTCCATCTATACCCTTTCTGCTACAGAGGAGATAACTACAAACCCTGCAATTAAAAATCCTGCTGTTAGTAATACCTACCTGAAACACGTGCAGCATCTCTACAGTGGTTCTGAGGGCTTGGCAGTGAATTATTGTGGCAAATACTTAGCATTTAAAAAAAAAAGTCTTGAAGCCCTGCACGAAGGCCTGGTTAAGCATGTGATACGTGCAATTAGCAACAGCAGAATGAGGAGCCAGGGGCTGCCTGGCATTGCTGAGCTTGTGCCACCTCTCAGATTCTTCAGGTCCTCCAAGAAGTCAGGTCTCGTTTCACCCATGACTCCCATGAGGAGTCTCTTCCAGGCCTTCCTGTACTTTATGTTCCTCACACCTCTCTCCATTTTCAGTCTGAATTTACCTGTGATCAGTTTAGACCTACTTGTTCTTGTGTTTATGTTGTTCTTATTCTAGTTTTTCTCTCTGTGAAGTAACCACTGGGACACATTCATCTTCACACAAACCAAACACTTTCAGGATCTGCACCTTCAAAATTCCTAATGGTTTTTCTCTGCTCCTACTGAGTTTATTTCTCCTAAGCACACATTACAGAATTATACATGCTACTTCAGATGAGGCCTCACAGGCTGTGTACAGTGACATTAATACTTCTCCAAAAGAATGTGAAATCTTTCCCAAAGCACTTCCCACATTTGCCTTTTTCACAGCTGTATCACCACAGCAGCTCAGTCCTGTAGCAGCTGACACAACAGCTCCTTCTCCCCCATGACTGCTCACTGATGACCCTTCTTTCATAGCAGATTTGTTTCTGCTGTTACCCTCCAGGTGTGTATTCTGCTGTACTGAATGACTGAACTTCAGCCCCTTTCAACTTATACTCAGTCCCTTGAAATGGCCCCAACGTCTCCTCCTCCTGCACCGATGGCACCTGACATCTGTGTCATCAGCCCAGTTAAATGAGCTGCTACAGACAGTAGGGAAATAATCGCAACTGGTCCCTGGGTTAGCATCTAAGTGGCATAAGTGCTCTCTTCTCAGGCCTAAGGCTTCCTCCAACGCTGTCCCCTCCCCTTCAAGCCAGGTCCTCAGACCACTCCTGACCCCCCACCCGCACCGTCCCCCCCCCCCCCGGGATCCTCTCCAGACTAAGCCTCCCATTGTACCAAACATTCAGCTCCACAAAGCTGATGCTTCCTGTCCCCAGTCAGTGACCTTATCAAAGCACTATCAGTTTAGTTTATCTAAACTGATGTGAGCTACATTTTATGCCATTTTCCACATATCTTTGGGTCCAAATATGCCTTTTCCATGCAGCACATCTCCATGTGCTAAGACGATGCTCACGAGGCAATTTTTGCACCCTTTGTTGTGCACAGCATTGGGGACTACTTTCATGACTCTCCTGTGAAGACCGAAAATAAAACCACCATCATTTGAAACCTCCCGTTTCCAGATATACAATTTCAGGATTCGCCAGAGGTTGCCATCCAGCTGTCCTGCCACCAGGGAATTACATTTCCTGATTGTTTCCTTCCCCTTCACATGTGGAAATTTGTTTTCATACCAGCATTCCCCTTGACAATGGGGACAACTCAGGCTTTTCTTATCTCTGAAAATGCAGGCAGTGAATCACTGCACTCAAACTATTCCACCTATTCTCAGGGTCTAGTACCTCAGCCACCTAATTACAAAGAACAAGAAAAACCTTTCACAAGTAATTTGAATGTCTAAGCAAGGTCTAACAGCTGGACTAAGCTATTCCCACTTGCTCACAGCAGTACAAAAGACTCCTGAGCATTCTTCCACACTCTCATTTAGAAAGGTCACTTTTAAGAGTGAACTTGGGTATAACCAGGGAAGTTTTGTCTTGCTGTATCTTCAGCAAGCTTAAACTTGTGGGATTAATTTGAAAAACAAACACACAAAAAACAACCCAAAACTAAAGTACTGTTTTCTTGGATATTGCTTCTTAGCCCATCTCATCAGGATGGAATGAGTTGCCTCAGGCATCACAAAGGAACATTAATGCCAAACTAAAGGGCACCCTTCTCTGACTTCCATCATGCAACCTGCAATTTCAGGGCAAAAACGACAGTCAGGCCACGTATAACACAGGAGCAGCACAAAATCAATTGACTTTTCAATTGCAACCCAAAAAAGAACCAAATACATCACTTGTGTAAATTCACCTCCATCTGTCTACTGTTGAAAACATCAATTTTTTATTTTATTGTAAATTATTTTTTCTCTATAACTAAGCTCTCTGGAGAATTCACAAAACCTTTCCTATGTACTGATGGGGTTTAACTGGTGCTGCTGGAGCTTTTAACCCTTAACCGTGGCTAAGCAAGCCGGCAGAATCCACATGCCAGAGCAGAGGCATTACAGAATGATTTGGTGAAGCTCTGGAAACAAACCAACAGCTGAGACATAGATTTAGCTGGCGACAGCTGGGAACTCGGCCAACTGCTCCTGTTATTTCCTTTACCCAGTGAGAACCAGCTCACACAAGGAGGTAACTGAAATCAATTCCTGTTACTGCCACATCAGTTACAAAATGAAGCTCTCCAAGTTGTTGAGGTCTAAAAGCTCGTGATTTTTCTACTACAGACATGGCAGATTTCATATTATTGATGTGTAAACTTCAGTCGCTTAACTGAAGAAGGAAAAAGCTAAGAACCTTCTTATTGCAGAAAAGATTGTGATGCAGAAGCCTTCTGGCTCTAAAGCAACTCCAGTCTGAAGGAATCCAAGTTTACTGGCCTTCCATGCACACTCACAATTTACTCAGGCCTTTACTTCGGAAAATGGGCTATGGTTTCTTGGTATCCGATGGAAATAATTCCCATACTTGTCCTTTGCACCTCTAGTGCAATGGAAATTGCCATGATAATAAGCAGAAAGTTTTGTAAAAAAATCTTTCATTTACTCTTTTGGTGTAAAATACAATTTCCTGCCATTATTTATAGCAACCCAAATAATTTAGGCCTGAGACCTGCTCTCTCAGAACAAAAACTTAAATGTTTAGCCCATTTCAATCAGTATTCTCATGGCCACATTGAAACCTGATTACACTTTCTGAGATCACTGCAAGAAATGATGAACATCTCTGGCAAAGAGTTCTCTGCAACAAATTATACACATCTATGAAAAGAGGTGATTTGGAATAACAAAAGCTGAAAGAGGCATCATACCTTTGGCCGTACTCCTAGGAAGCCACTGCAATTTGGGGCACCACATTTACAAACAGTCTTTCCATTTCCCAAACACTCCAGATTGTAGTTGAAAGTCAGCTCAGTCCCTGGCACAAAAGCAGATCAAAACCAAGCAAGTTGTAACTGTGGAGCAGAACCTCTTACTGCTGAAGCAAAAGCACTTTAGAAATAAAATGACACAAATAATGTCACTGCTATACCAGGATGCCACCTATTAATCTCCCCATAGATCCACGTGGATTAGAAATGCAGTGCAACCCTGAACAACACCACCACATACTACAGCCAGAAAGGGCACCCAACCCCATGCTGCAGAACACTCAGTTCCATTCCTTGGCCTTGTCAATTACAACTCTGGACCTCCATTTATCCCATGGATGTATGTGTTTCATTAGGCAGAGCAGCTGTTAAGTCTCATGAATGCTTATGTAAAAACAAACATCTTCCCAGGGGAGCTACAAGCCTCCCCCCTTTCCTTACAGAAACACTCCCACGCTTTGCAGGGCAGGTGCTGCCAGAGGGGGGCTCCTTACCAGCTTTGATATTTACAATTGCGAAGAGCCCGACGCGGGTGTCGCCGTTCACGCACCACTTCTGGGTCTCACAGTTGGGCTGGCAGCAGTGGTTCATGAACCGAGCGTAGTTGCCCTTGGGCCCAGCATCGATGATGCGGTCCTGGGATGGAAAAAGTTGGGAGGGGAAGAAAAAGGTAGATAATTACATTTAATAAATTCATGCTGAAGCTGTTGCAGCTCAGGTAGCAGTATGGCAGGGAAAGCATGAAAAAGGGGGAGTCTGGTGTCTCTTGTGCAACAGCATCTTCCTCTTCAAAGATATATGTGCTCCTCCAGAGCCAGGAGAGCACTGCTGCTGTGCTCTGGGAAGTTAGCTCTGCTGTGGTGTCAGCACTGAATAAACACTACACCAACACACTTCCCAGGCAGTACTTGTGGTTCCAGACCCTGACTTCTGCTTAAAAGCAAAATACCAGTTCCTATTTCTTGAATGTCAATGTATAGACATAAAAGAGGAACAGTATGCAAGATGTGAGGCACATGTCTGTACAGCACACCACTGCTTGTCAGACCATGTTGGAGAGGAGAGGGCAGCTGCAACTGAGATTTGATTTTGTAATAACAAGGGAGACAATAACACTGGGTTTTGGCCCTGCTCCCACCCATCAGCCAGTCAAGGAGAACCAGGTATGGTTAGTGTGAACTTCCAGCAAGCAGAGGGGAGAGACAGAGAGCAATCTCATTGTCATCCTGTCCTGTGCTCAGCAGCTTCTTCCCATGATGGCTTTCATGGTTTCCTTCTAATCTTTCCAAGGCTAAGTGTAAAAAGCAGCTGAAAAAAATACTTACCTCTGAAAGCCAGGAGCTCACACCAACAACCTGACTTCCAGGCCCCCCTGAGGAGTCTGTGGATGTAACAAACCCCACGCCTGTACTCGGGTGTGCAAGACCTGTGATCTGAACTTAAACAAAGTTCTCACTGTGCCTGATTCTTGAACATCTGAGGGTTGATGCTTTCTTTTTACTTGCTGGAGAAGACTACAGTTATGCCTTCCTTGCAATCATTTCACTTCTGGCTAGGATCCTGGCAAGAGAAATTCCTTCCACATACCTTATCCAGTGTCAACATGTAGAAATTGGTGATGTCGTGCTCCTGAGCATAGCGGATTCGGGCTCGGCACTCCTCTTCATCAATTAGCTCCCCAACATATTCATTAACAAATTCACCCTGCCAGAGAGGAAACAACAAGTTGTTAAGAGAAATTCCCTCCAGGATGGAGGGACATCCACCTTTGTGCCTGGCTGTGTGAAAATGGGGGGAAGGTATAATCACTGCTCCCCATCTGGAAATCCTGAGCATCATCTTCAGGCTAGTGTTCTGGAGTACTCATGAAGCCCATTGTCCAGACAAGCAGAAAGATCAAGTAACCATCTTTCTTACCCTGTGCGACATCAACACTCAAACTATTTTCCTAGTTAGCTGAGCCAAAACATTCTTTTCAGGACTGGAAAAGTTAAATTGATCCATTTCTTTCATACATGGCATTCTACAGCAGCAAGTCTTCAAATTACGGAAGACAGTAATTTTTCAGATCTAATCGAAACGAACACTGACCAAGAGAGATGTGGCAAGAGAAAAGGATATGCAGAAACAGAGCAGGTACCTTCCTGATGTCTGTCTTGGCTTGCAAGCCCCAGCCTCGTGCCAGCGTGCGGAAGATCTGTACCTCGGGATACTGGCGCTTGGAGAAGCACTGGTTCTGGCAGCGCTCGCCGGCCGGGCACACCAGAGGGTGGCACTCGTAGAGCAACATGCGGTTGATGCACTCGGAGTCCAGGCCACACGGGTTTTCATCTGTTGGTTTGCAGTTGCAACGTGGTATCTCGGACAGGTCTGCAGTGAAGATCTGCACCTTACCCACTGGCCGGTTCACCTTGAAGGCACATGAAAGATGTTAGTTCTTAAGAACAACAGGTTATGCTGATGGTCACTTCTACACTCAACCCCCGCCTAGGAGCTGACAGGCTGTGGTACACGTTAGTTACACCAAGGGGCAGGAGGACACAGGTAGATGGACATATGTACTTCTAGGCACACTATTTCAAGAGGTAGACTGTTAGAGGAAAGAGGCAGGGAGAATGTGAATCCCCCATCAGCATCACTTGGTGCAGTCTGTGCTTGGTGACCCTGGAGTGGGGAGAAGCTGCCAAGTGTTCCCCTCCCATCACCAATGTGCCAACATCCAGCCCAGGTGGCCCAGGGCTCTTGCTGGGTGCACATCATACCTGTGACTGACACCAAACCATTTTCTGTATGAAACACCATCTTCTCCTGTCTCTCTGAGTGTCAGGTCTTTTTCCTTACAGCCCTGTTTTTTGAATCTGTTACCTTCTAGCTGTTTTGTGCTCTCAGTTGTCACTACAAAAACCAGGCTGGCGTGCCCCCGAGAGAGTACACATAGCTTAGCTACGTAACAGGCCACCAGCAGTTAGCTCCCTACCCAACTGTCTTGCAGATATAAATGAAAGAAAAACCAGACAAGGCTGGGGTTGGAAGGCCCAAACAGGAGATCAGAGTTAAGCCAAGGAGCTCTCTGAAAACTGCTCCAGAAGAAGGCAGAGCGCAGCACCAGGTGGAGAAGCAACTGGCATGTCTGTGACACGAGCAGGGTCCTTTGGTTTTGGTTAAAGGCAGTGAACGCTGAAAGGCAGTCAACAGAGAGTCAGGACTTTGGAGACAGACACTGAAAAGCAACTCCTTGCTGTTCTTTGCCCCAGTGAGCAATACCATTGGCTCCCTTTCATCTCCAGAACAAGAAATGAGGGAATCATTTAGCAAAAATATTTCAGCCCCCACACAACTTACCTAGTCCCACCCTCAGAGCAAGGCTTCCATGCTGGCAGCCTGCCTGAGGCTGGCCCAGCCCTCCTCCTGCAAAGCCTGCAGAAATCCCTGGTTAATCTCTTTAGCACAGTCTCCCCTTCTGTCTCCCACCTTCAACCCTCCTTGTCACTTTTCTCCTCTGTCACTTCCCATCTCTTACTCTGAGCTGTGGCTGTTAGTTTATCACCTCATTAAGAGCGACAAGACTCACAGGATTGGGTCCCATCTACCATCTGGCAGACAGAGATGCCCTTGCTGGCTCTGGCACTGCCACTCCAAGCAACCATGGTGTCTGAGCATGCAGGTCTGTCCTATTCTCTGGGGCACTGCCAGTACAAAACCAGCTCCAAAACACTGATTACTGGGCTAGCCACAACCCTGATATGATGAAGGATGCCAAGTGTATTTTGCAGCAGCATCTCGCCTTGGTGCTCCTTGGGATGGACCCAGAGGTGCCGATCTCCTTAGAAAGCCAGGACAGGTGTGGACACAGCCAGTTTCAGCCATTCCACCCTGAAGCCTTCTCCAGCTCACTGTATGCTCCTGCAAATTGCTTTGCCTTCACAGAGACAAACAGCTTGCACCCAGACCTCAAAAGAACTGCCATGGCTAATGATCATAACCAACAGTATTTATATTAAAAGGGTATTTCAAAGGCTCCAAACTCCTTCCAAAGTTCTTTCATGTTGTGGCCAGAGATAGGCTTAAAATAAAGTATACTGAAGCTGCTTGGCCCATACTACTGCCACAGCATTCAGCTGAGTTCTTTACACAGTACAGTAACTCACACAGGATATACCTGCTTGCCTGGAAACCCCTGCTAGAAACAAAGTGCCAACAATCAGTTATGCTTTCATGGTCTGCCACATAAAAAAGGGAAGGAGTAATAGAGACAATGAAAAAAGTACAGAGTCCCTGAGTCACTGGGTTTCTGATGAATCTGGACCACAACTCAAGCACATGCACCTGCATCCTGTAGGCCTTGTGCTGCTGCTCCAGTTCTATCTCAAAATTCAGTCCTAAACATGAAGAGTTTCCCAAAACTCAGCAAAATGCCTGATATTTCAGCATGTACATCTGCTTTAGTATTTCTGTTCCGTTATCAGCTGATACAGAAAGAGATGTAAAACAATAGCAGAGATGAAACAAGATGGGTTCCCATCCTCCTCACAGCTCTGCTCCACCACACCCTGACCACCTGGGATCAGTACTTGAGCACATTGTGTATTACCAGCACACTCCTTTTAGTTCCCAAGGTAGAGACCTCCTTCAGACCACACAAATGACATGGAACAGCTCAGAGATGTTCTGATCTGTTCCAGTAAATCCAAGTACCTCTATTACTGGTGTCCAGCTTCCGTACAGCTCTGTGCATACATGAATCCTTTCTGTGGGGATGACTGAAGACACCAAGAGGAGCAAAGTAACTTTCAAATGCAGCCAAACATCCAAACAGTAGAAACGTTTCTGTATACCTGTAATTCACCTGCCCTGACAGCTCAACACTTCTCTTCTGCACTTGTCCCCTCCTACCTGCCCTCACCTTGATGTGTTTGTAGGGAGGAGGTTTCTTGTCATTCTTTTTGTCTTCCTGAAGCTGTCTCAGTTCCTTCTGTGCCTTCAACTCTTCAAACCTTACTGCAGCCTCCTGAAGAGCTAAGTGAGAGAACAGAGTGTGTTACAAGCAACTCCCTCTGCTCAGGTGGAGCTGGGCTGCCAGGGTCCACCCAGTGCTCAGGGCTCCAGAAGACTTCCCTGGCCATATACTTCAGAGGCAGAGGTTCACCAGAGGGGGGTGAAGAAAAGGACAATGCAGTAGGGCAGTCACAAGGAGTTGCAGTAAGGGACCTGCTTGTGGGTGAAGCATCCAAACTGTCAGCTAGTTTTGCCCACTTTTGGGTAAAGGTGTCAGGCAGCTGCATTCGTAACTCTCAAGTGTATTTTTACATACAGATTAAGACTATATTAGGCACAGGGAAGCTAACAAAGCAGCAGCTCACTCAGTTTTAGAGTGGCTAGGTCAGAGCTGGAGAAGCATTCAAGATCTGCACATTCTTTTCCCTCTCTGCAAGCCCAGATCAATGAACATTAAGGGTGCACCAGATGACAAACATGCAGCAGCTCATTCTGCAAACTTATTTCACTTCAGGTCTCAAAAAAATATATTTTTCTCCTAATGGTAACAAAGAGAAACAGAACATACACCTTTGGATGAAGACAAGTTACCTTTCTTGTAGATGCCATCCACACCCTTCCCCATCTTGTCTTTGCTGCTGACATCACCTTCCATGTAAGGGAACACACGGGCCTGGTGGGTCCACAGATAATCCTTGGAGCCAAAGAACAGCACAGGGAACTCACCAATGTCATGTTTCATTTTCTGGATGTTGACAGGAATTGTCCTAGGATGGCAAATCTCAGCTGGCCACCACCTGCAACACAGGGAAGGGCAGATGAAGCCTTCGGCTTCCCAGCTTCCAATCATCTCAGAAGCACGCTACTGCATGGAGCCATGGGGAAGAGGTGTGTCAGGGCTACCAGAAAGGCTGGTGGGGAGACAAGTGGCTACTGGAGGAGGGAAGCACTCATTTTAGCCACTATACGCATGCAAAACAGGCAGAGGCTGCCGCATGGCACCCTGCAGAGAGGAGCAGCTTCTCAACTCAATCACCATGAGCACTGTGTGAAAAAGGGTTGGGGACAAGTCTGCTCTACCTTCACCTACCTGTAGCGCCCAACTTTCACCCAGACTACTTCCTTGTAGTGTGGCTTTTTGCCTGCCTTGCAATCATTACAATACCAGCTTCCCTCTGGCATCTCAATGTTTAGACACTCCCGGTGAAACGCAGCCGGGCACGACTCGCAGCATAAAAGGCTGCCCCCTGCAAAGAAAAGGAGGAGGAATCCATCAGGGTCACTGTGCAGAAGCCCTGGACTCCACATGTCCAGACAGAAGCTGAGAAAAGAGTATGATGAACTTCGGCAAACCCTTTTAAACAGCTCAGGCCCTTCTAAGGATCCAGAAAATCTCCTAGCCTGGATTTAAGCAGGGATGGATATGAACTGTTCTCTGCAGTTCTCACTGGCACGCTCTCAACGGCCAAAGCTTTTGCGTGCTCTAGTGGCTTCTTGCCAGGGCCCAGCTTGGTGGCAGGGGATGCAGCACAGACCACCTCACCTTCTGAGCAGACAAAGCACCAGCTGACATTGACGTGTTCATGGTTGCGGCAGCCCCTCCGAGCTGTGAAGTGGTTGGGGCAGATGATGCTGTTGGAAGCCAGGACCACGGAGCCAGCAGCGAGGCAGAAGTCGTTGGAGTGGTAGGCGACAGGACACCGTACACAGCGCATCAAGCGACCTAGCACCAGAACAGGCCAGGAACACAGTCAGCCTCTGAAGGAGGACAACCTTCTGTTTCATCCCAAAACTGGCCTTTATTGCTATCTAAGCTCAAAACAAGCCACTATAGGTGATCTATGCAAATAGAAAACTGACCTTAAATTTTTGTAGGTCATTCATGACATACTCAATTCCTATCAAATTATTTAATAAAGTTGGACCAGATGATTCTTGAGGTCCCTTCCAACCTGGCATTCTATGATTCTAGGAATATGACAAAAATATATAAAATTGCAAATACATGTATATAACATACACAAAATTATAATATTGAGAAGTGAAAAAACCTCCTGCATGCTATAGAGAACCAGTTCAAGAGTTTACAGACTGGGACTGCAAAAATAATTAGCAAATCAGCTCAGACAGTAATCACAGAGGGGGTGTTCCAAGTGCTTAGATACACAGAATGAAACCAATTTGTGCAGCTTCTGAAAACATCAGCACTTGCCTTTCTTCTTTATCTGATTTTACCCTAAAATTCCAGAACAAAGACTTCAGATTTGCCTACAGGCCTAATTCACCCGAGGTTCCTAAGAGCTTGTTTTCAGTTCCTCACAGGAGAGTACACACAGAGAGTAGAGGTGGGAAGACAGGGGTAAACCTGACCACTAAAAAGCAGCAGCCAAAAGAACACAACACAAAAGTTCCGTGGGGAAGTGGTCAGCTGTGGGCCTCAGGCCTTAGTGCTGTCTTATACAATACTGGAATGTCTTAAAAAAAGACAACTTTAAGACCAGCTCTATTTTTATCTTCAGGGTTTGTGTTATCGTTACTTGTCTTAAGACACCAAGGATTTAAAGGCAGGCAGCTTCAGAAGCCAATGTGCAAGGCAACCATGTAAAAGCTTTTAGGTTTAATCATGTGAGATAAAGGTCAAGGTATTGCTGCAAACAGCTCAAACAAACGTTTGCCTGAGAAGCCCCGAGGGTGTCACTACTACAAGATGAGTTTGCATTATAAAAACAAAGAACTAGAACAATATCATAGTTTTGACTAGGCTGCTTTTCATGTCCTTATCTTGCTGCTGAGCAGGCATTGTCTGCAGCTCTGTCACAGGGAAAAGTATGCAGGAGAGACTTGAGAGTGTCTGCACAGCTCCAGAGACTTATTAAAAAACCTGGAGAGGCATGTGGCATGGCTGGACGTGCAGGCACCCAAGTGGCTGGACAGACGGGAACATGTTAGTTGCCGTGTCTGACCATCAGGAGTGCTGACGAGCAGCAACCTCGCACACAGACACCGCCCCTTCCACGCCCTGGGAGGGGCTATTCCTCAGCAACCCCCCAGCAAGCACTGTGGCCAGGACAGAAGATCAACAGAAAGAACAAGTGGACCATGTAACTTCAGAGTGGACACGAAACAAAAGAAATCGCTTCAAACAGCATCCCCCAGAAGGTCTCAGGTACCTTTAGATGCAGAGATGTTTGCCGGGTTAGCAGCGTGGCAAGTCATGCAAATGTGCAGGGAGCATCGGAAGCCCTTGTTTTGCATGACTGTGGGCGGGTACTTCTGGATGCAGGCTTCGTGGTAATACTTCCCACAGAGCGGCAGCAAGCACCGTTTGACATCTTCCCCACAGCTCTTGCACACAAAGCAGGTGTGAACCCCTGGAGAAAGAACAAGCGACATAAGAGTTCTACAGAAGGGCTAAATGAAGACATGACACTTCCACCAGGCTGCATATTAGCACATAACAACTTCCCAACCTGCTGTACCTATCCCAAAGCACAGGTCCCTGCAGCTGGCTGCTTTTGCCCATGGCTGCAATATAACTCTGGATTAAAACAAACAAACATGATTGTAGTTGTGGTTTCAGGCCAGGGAAAGAAAAACAAGACCTAACAATCCTACTTAGACATTTCCCCACTTCCAGCCTGCTCCAGATTCTTCCTCCCTATCAGCCCCCTCTCCCTATCACCCCTCTCTCTCTAGCTCCAGATAAGAATGTCTCTTTCTTCCCACCAGATCCTGGACACACTCACTTCTTCTTACCCCACATGCCTGAATCAACAGTAAGAACAGCTAATTAGTGATTCATTATCGAACATAAAATCAATAATCAGAGGAGTGAGAGCCAGTTGTCAGCCCTACTGCAGGCCCATCCCTCCAGCAAAGGAAGCACCATGTAAGCATGCAGCAAGTGCCCTGTCCTGTGCTGACAGAAGTTGCCATACCTGTGGAACACTCATTGCAGATGAATTTGCCCTTTGGCATCTCGGAGAGCCCAAGGCACTGCAGGTGGAAAGCACCACAGCACTGAGCCTCACACAGCAACAATTCCCCTGGCTTCTCGCAGATCTGTGGGGAAGGAAGCACAATGTCAGCTCTGAGCAACCTCCTTCCCCAACAATCCACATGCTGGCCAGGACTGCCAATGGAGACCACTGTGGAAAAATGCTATGTTATCCTTATGTCAGTAAATCCAGGTGCATCTCCACTGCCACTTGCCACCCAGTCCCTGCTACCATGCATCAGCTAAAATGAATCCTATGTTGGTCACGCCTCCCTAACACCTGTGGACTTTATCAGGAGGAGAGACAGTCAGAGGAAAGGCTCAATTCAGAGCACAAAAAGCTGGTTAATTCGACAATAAGCACCTTGAGGCTACCTGGACTTTGCTGGCACACTAGTGCATGCCAGAACCTACACAAAAAACTTTGCAGCAGCAAAATTTCAGAGACATCTCTTCAAGGACACTACCTGACACACGTTCTCCTTGAGAGCTGCTCCTCCTCCACGCTCCCCCTGAATCTTCTTGGATGAAGGCACTCCATGGTCATTCTCTGACCCCTCTTCATTACCCTCTTTAGGGCTTGCAGCAGTCCTGTGAACCAATGTCTCCCCCTTTAAAAAGAAATCCAGAATTAGGGTTGTCAGTAGGTCCTGGGTTGAGTTGGAAACTACAAATCCAGCCACTGAGCTCATAACAGGTTTGACAATCAGTCTGTGTGCTACCCACCCTGGGGACAACATCCCCTATACAGTTCCACCAAAAGACTTACAAGAAAGAAAGGGCTGTTTACAAGACCAACAAAAATGCAACACACTCAACACAATTATTTTTCTGTGCATAAACCCTCTCTGAGGAAGGAAAGTCATGGCTGAGGAAGAGAAGTATAGCCCTGCACAGAAACAAATCAGGTAGGCTGGAACAGTCTGAAGCATCCTGCATGCTGATGTCTGCTTGCACTGGAAATGCAAATGAAAAACTTCAAACTATCTTGATTGTAGTTTTCACACAGCAAATGAGAGACTCTTGTCTCAGCTTGTCCTTGTAAGATACAGGCACACAGATACTCGAGGCCTGCACTACTGTGTGTCCATGGGACCTGCCCAGATGCTGCTATAGGGAAGAGCAGCAGGTGTCCTAGAGATGCTTGTTTCTACCATAAGATACTGCTGCCCTAGAGCCTCATATGGCAACACTGCCATTGCTTTTGCCAGGACCAGCAACTAAGAGGTAGGAAATGCCATCCTGCCACTTCCAGGTAGAGCCTGGGCAATGCTTCAGCAGTCTCATCAGCCCCATCTGCCAGTTCCAAGTGGGTGCACCTTTACAGCCATTAATGCTGCAGCACAGCGATGCCCTAAGGAACCAGCTAAGTGCTTTGGAGCAAGAACATTTTAGGGCTCTGCCCTTTTTCAATAGCCCAGCTCACTGCAGTTAGCAGAGTGATCTCAGTGTGCAGCTGCCAGCTCCTCCCTGGGTCACCAAGCCATACCCAGACACAAACTACACCTGAAAGACCTTGTGAGGAATTCAAACTCATACCTTCAGGTCTGCTCAGTGCCAGGTGTCCAGCTAACCATCATGACAGGGAGCTTTGCACCACTTTCTGCATAGAAGAATATCAGTCTGAGCTGTGGTGAGCCTAAAGCTTGTAAGCTGAACTGAATATTCTCTGAACAAATTATTAGTCTGGACAAAACAAGGATATAAAGGTTTCCTAAAGTTAAAAGTTGGAAGAACCTACAGCTGGTATTTTATTCAGATAAGGAAGGTTCCTTTGCCTGTTTTGGTTTTAATTCCCTGAATGTATACTGCTATTTGGGTACATTTCAAAGCCACATAAGTTCCATGGAGAAATGATGCACAGGTGCATTAACAGTATAGTAAAACACATAATACAGAATTAATGGTATAAATCTCCCTTATTTTGCACAAAAAAGCAAAGTCCCAGCTACAAACTACTGCCAGTCCAACACCCCATCACAGCCCTACAGACCATCATCACAGGCTTGCTGGCAGTGATGTAGCCTGTAGGAATAACTGACACCCAGCATGAAAGCTGCTGCCACCCTACCACACAGGCCTGGCAGAGGGAAAGGTCTCTATGGCATTGTCAAAAAGACCATCTAAGAATACAACAGCCACCTTTGCCTCTATATGCAATAGCAGGGCACTGCAGAACTACATACGTCCTACAGAGGGGGCAGGTTTCTCCTCTTGGGTCCTCTTCCAGAGCTATCTCTACACCGCTGTATCTCGCACATCCTCAAAAGCCTGGCCTGTTCTTTGGCACAGCCTGACCTCGTATCATGACCTTGACAACCATTTTGTCAGCATTTTCCTTCCCCTTCTCTCAGTCTCTTGCTGCCCTGATGTTGTGAACTGGCACTCTTGGCTCCACAGACAGACCAGGACAGAGAAAGCTGCTTACTGCAGCCCAGAAAGACCACCTTTCCTCTGCTCCCTTTTCCTCTTAAAGCAGCCAAATCCAAGGCTTCACTGCACTGTATCATCAGACCATCTATTTCTCCTAGCATAATTCTGCAGACAGCAAAGTTCCTTGCCTGGTGTGGGGGAGTTTGCTTAGGGACCAGCATGGTCTGAAATCCATGTGGAAGCATAACTGCATGTCCACAGCTCTGCAATACTCACCAGTCCCATGCACTCACCTGAGTCACTCTCATCACAGCAGCTCAAGAGACACAAACACAGAAATGGATGCTGGCAAGAGGTGTCAAGCACTGGCACTGTTTGGGGGAAATGGTTTACCATACCTAGCTTCAGGTACTCAAGACAAATGCCTAAGGCTGGGGCAATTAAGACTCCCCGGGCAAAGACTCTCTGCAAAGCCATGGCCTAGTGACTTTGCTGCTACCATCTGCCCCTTTTTTTCTTTCCTATAAAAGAACCGCAGTGAATTTGCTGGTTCAGAGCTGAGCAAGTCTTAGTGGCTGCCCTGCAGCAGACATTGTTACCTACCCCCCAGCACTGGCACAGACATCTGTACAGGTGTCTTTGAAACACAATTCCAGATGAGCACACTTCCAAAGGAGCACTAACAACAATACAGGAAGGTTTGCAAGGCCCAGGGGGGTTACTTCACTTTACCACCCCCACCAGAAATGCCCTTTTCAAGAAGCAGCAGCAGAAAGGTGGCTGGCACTGCTCAGCCAAGTGATGCTTGTGCTCGGCTGGAAGCGTATAGCAATAACAAATACAACAATGTATGTCTGTAATTAGCTCCTGAAATACATACTGACTATCCTGACAGAACAGCCTGCTCCTGAACCTGGGTCACTGGAAGTGAGAGGCGATGGTGAGAGGCTCAGAGGCGTCCTGCCTCTCTCCCCAGTCTTGCTTCCCCTACACTTGGTGATACCTGGCTCATTCCTAAAAGGCAAAATGTGCTTGTCAGAGATAATTGTATGCTGGCTCTGCCGGGATGCAGTAGAAGGGAGTTGCCCCAATTATTTCTGCTGGGTGGCAGAATATAATCAGAGGCTCCTGTGAGCAGTCACAAACAGTTCCCCCATCCCCACCAATGTGGTTCTGAACTCACGCTGGCATGCAGGGGGCAAGTGGAAGAAGGGGTTGAAATTCACAGTTTAGTGGTTGTGATTCATACTGGTACACAAAAGGGCAAGATTACAACCACCACCAGCAAAGACCTTTATAGCAGTTGGCCATTCTGAGGTGCAAAGCAAGATGCCAGGCAAAACCTTGTTCCATCAGATCAGAACAGCCTCTGCCCTGGAGAATTTGCCAAGTAGCAGCTTAAAAACTGATCCCAAGTTAAGCAGTCATCAAAAAACAGCTACTAAATCAAGATGACACCTTCAGCTTCAACCCCAGCTCATGCAACTACATCAGTGGGACAAAGTCCCAACTGACACATAGGCCGGCCAAAGAAGACCCGGCCAAGGCTCAGAACAATGCCCTAGGAAGTAGCAGACAGGTTAGAGGGGTGACAGCATGTAGGAAGACCCAACGATACCTCAGAGTGTGGGGTCTCCCCCAGCCCCTCCTCATTTCTCTCCTTCTTGGAATGTGCTGCAGTAGAGGCATGGCGCTGTCTCTTCCGCTTCCGCTGCTTCTCCAAGAGCTTTTCAGAAGCTGGGATGCAACAGAAAGATCACTCAAGAAAAAAGCAGAAATAATTCCCTTGCTACAGGTGCCACCAGTAAGTCCTATACCCTTTCTGAGAGCTTCAGGCTGGGTCCTACTGTATTTGAGGGCATGAGGGCTGGGGCAACACCAGTCCAGTCTCCAGGCAGGCTGTACTCTGTCCTGTGACCATCAGAGGACCACTGATTCAGAGGAGTTTAAGCCTATTTGCTGGGCTGCTGAACAGTATCACTGATGGCTATGAATGAGAACTGAACACCTCCTTGTGGAAATATAAACCAACCATCTCCACTTTCCATAGGGAAAATAAAAAACATAATAGTACCTTTTATAAATACACAATCTCAGTATCTATACCTTCTGTCGCTGCCTCAGCTGAGGAGAGATCAGGACATGTAAGCCCTTTCACACACAGCCACAGGCACTGATCCAGCTGTCACCAACAGTCCCCCTCCCCAGCCTTACCTTCCTTACCTTCTCCCAGGTCTGGGAAGTGGGCTGGTGAGAAGAGCTCCGAGCTGTCAGTTTCCAAAGGGCCAGTAACCTACAAAGACACAACAAAGTCAAGTCACCAGATGCAAAGCAGAGAAGCACATTCCTTAGCCACTCGGAGCTTTTCTCAATGCCTGCAATCCATTAACTTACAGTTCAGGTCAGGAATTCATCAGTGATTAGAGACTTCACAAGAAAACATTTGTTTTGGGTGGGCACTAGATCCCACATGGAAAAGCCAGCCTCTGGGCAGGGCAGAATGCTGAGTCTCCTGTACCTTGTGCTCACCAGCATCACCTGCAGTTTCTTGAGCTCTCCCAAAAAGGTCTCTAGCATCCCATAATTTGATGGGAATAAGCACTCTCTTCTGGCTTTATGCTTAAGACTGAAAACACACTGGCCTCTGCATTACTGCAACCATGATAACTATATTAAGACTGTACCACACAGGGAGAGAAAAAGGGAAGTAGAAAAACTGTTTTTAAGCAACCTTAGATACAGTGGCAACAGGTACACCACCTGAAATAATTCCCTACAAGATGCTTTTTTCCAAACTACATCACTGAGTACTGAGTATTTAGCAGAGAGGAGCAGCATTTGCCTAAAGAATCTGCACCAAGTACTGCACGCTGCATGTGGTGCAATCCAAGCCTCCACCCTGCTAAAAGCTCTGCACTTATGTACCATTCACCAGCCCACTTTGGAAGGTAACAAAGGAAACACTGCTCAGAGGAAATGTGACAGAAGAGGACAAAGCCTTAGGCTGAAGCTACACTGCAACATAACAGTAAAAGAAAGCCTCTGCCCAGACAATTTCTGCTCACACCTTCCTAGCCAGCATCCAGATGACTCCTTTTCCATATAAATCAATGAAGAGAGGAGATTTTACAGCCAAAACTACTCAATTCCCATTACAAGTGGGGAGGGGTGGGGAACACATCTGTATTCAGCAGATTTCTTCAACACAGGAACCGGCACCTTTGGGAAGGGTGGACCTTGGCTCCTGGGCCACAGCCAACAAAAAAAACCACAGTTCATTGCACCGCGTTTCGTTCAGCAGAGTCTGCTGTCTGGGTTCACTTTGTATCTGGCTTTCAAAAGAACTAGAAGGAGTGTACCTTCTTTGGGGGAGTCCACTCTTCCTTCTTTGGCATAAAGGCAGTGTCCAAATCATTGGATTCCAAGAGCTTTTTAGTGGGCTTCCGCTGACGCTTCCTTTCGAAGTTTCCTGCAATTAAACTCTTCACATCAGATAAATAGGGGTCTTCTACTCTTCATCAGACTAAGACCATTAAGCAAATATCAGCCAACATTTCAACACAATCTGCTCCAGCCTGTCTTATGGATCATAAAGGCAGAGATGCCAGCTACCTTTTTCTGCACAGCTTCAACAAAAAATGGACCTCAGCCTGTCATGACCTTCAGGCATACCTCAATACATCATACAAAAATCCACCCTCAGAAGAAAGACTATGAAGTCAACTCCAGCTGGTACCACATCCTGGCAGTGCAATTCAGATTGTAATTTCTAAATCACTTTGTTCTGGCATAAGCCAGTCCTACCAGACAAACACAGCCCTGCTTCCACTCCCACACCACTCACACCAGCATTCATGCTGCATAGAGCAAACAGGTTAAAGGGCTGGTTAAAACTTCCCAGACAAACTAGCTGTAACCTGCATCATTTCCTGCTCAAGCTTTTTGCTGGCACTTGGGAGATAAGCTGCTAGACCTGAGCTCACCCACACTGACTGTAGCAACAGTTATAAGCTTAAAATGCCCAGAAAGTTGTGACGCTATGAGTGCACTCCACAGAAACAGCCTGCTGCCCATCCTACCCTCTTCACCTGCTTGCTTTATCAGCCTTGGCCATGTCCTTTATGTGACACAAACCTCGGTTTGCACTGGTTATGCATCAGGCATCCTCCCTAATGGAGGGACACACTACATCATTCCCAAGGCAAGGCTCTGCCCACAGCTTGGGCTCTGTGTGCTTCAGCAAGTGGTGAGTTTTCTGTGGAGGGGGAACAGGTATACAACCTCTGAATACCAGATGAATACCAGATGCTTCTTCCCACTGCTGCACCCTGTACTGTTCCCCTGCATCTCCACCCTCAGGTTCTCACTGCCAGTTGTTCCTCCTTTAATCCTCTCCAATTTTCCATTTCCATCTGACAGACACAAGCCCCCAAAGGCAATCCCCTTGCTCCAGACTAACTGACCTCCCAGGGACAGTACCTCTGTTTGGTTTAGTTTTCTTGACTACAGCACAACCAGAACACTAGGGCTTTAACCCTGGACATGTCTTTAGATGCTACCAGAGAATGAACATGCTGCAAAGAAGACCCTTATACTGCCTCTGTTGGAAAAGGTAGAAATTTGTCAGACCACACTAGCTCATTGCATACCGTGCCCCACTGAGAGCTAAGGCCTGTTGCTAATACAAGCCTCTGACAATTTCCACAGATGCTTAGAATCTCTCAGAAAAGAAAGTTCTTCCAGAGATTTCTGTGCTACAACTGCCTGAGCTGTCTTGGAAAGCAAAAGGTCATCCCATGATCTGTGGAGGTTAGACTTTGCGTATCAACCTTAGCACAGCAATGCTCATCCAAGGGGTTTTAACAGCAGTGAGAGACCTTAAAGATAAAAGAATGCTACTGTTGGCCAAGCACAGATGGCAGGGACTCGGAGAAGTTGTGATTGTCTTCATTTGGATAAAGAGGCATTCTGTGCCAGGACCTAAGGAGGATGATCATATACTACAGAAAGCTAAAACCATTCATGTAATCATCCAGCTCTCTGGGTCACCCACAGCACCTGCCCTCTCTCGCTTCCTGGCTCCAGTAATGGTCCCTGAATGACGCAAAGCAAAAAACAAGCTAAGAGGTCAACACCTACTAACCTTCTCACTCTGACTGAATCAACAATTTTCACTGAACAAGTGACACATTCACTTACATGAGCAGAATCACACAAGCTCTCACTCACCTGATTTCAGGAATCTCTCGTCTGCATCTGGAGAAGCAGAAACTTCAGAAACATCTGAGGAAGACAGCACCAGTTCTGGAAACTCTGAAGGTCCTTCTAGAAGTTGATCATTAGGATCAGTGGAATGGGATCCTAGTTCTGAGAAGGAGCACTCTGCTTCAAGGATGGGAGGGGACTCTTTGGTTGAAGATGAAGTTAAAACCAAAGGACTCTGTCCCTGCTGGGCACCTCTGTCAGGACTGCACTGTGCAGGAAGACCTCCTTCAAATTCAGACCTCACCACAGAATTCACCTAGCACAGTGAAACATGCTAGTGAATACATTCATCCTGCATGGCACCGCACACAAGAACATTCAGCCAGCAGGAACACATCAAAAGCACGCAGAGCCCCAGAGTAATGGCCATGAAGAGCACAAAAGCCTTCACCCACCTTTTGCAACTGCTCCTGGCCCTTCTTTGATTTTTTCTTGGGTGCAAATAAGTGATCATATTCTTCTGCATATTCCAGAAGCCGTTTACTTGGTTTCCTAAGGCGCTTCCTCTCTGAATGTACTAAGAAAAAGGAAAGCAGCTTCAAGACCATGTTTAAGACAATCACAAGACAAAATTCTCTTCATCACCTCTAGACAATAGTTGTTGCTGCATCCTCTTCCAGAGGCATTCCACGTGGGAAGAGCCCTGATATTTCTTCCTCTTTGATATGGCCTTATAATTTTTGAGATTTCTATTTTCCACAATCCTGACATGGCAGGTGGGATTTTTAAGGGCCTAAGGGACTTCAAGCAGTTTAGACAGGAAATAAAAAAACAGTAGGTATCTGACTGAGAGGGTCCTGAATTTCACCCAACATCTCCCTAGACAAACTACATCTAACCTTCTTACAGTACTTCTACAAAGCCTAAGAACATTAGCAACTCAGACTCATTGTGTTACTTTTGCTGTTAAACTCCTTTGTTGTCAGGCAGGGCACAGGAAAACGCTGTTTTCCCATAACCCATTTCAGTCACTAGTTTCATTAGAAACACATAAGCCCAACTCCTTCCCTTCCCCTCCTCCCTGGCATATTTTTATACATACAAGAGCCTTGTATTCCCCATCTGCTGCTGCAAACCCATTTATTGCTTTTGCTTCCCAACAATAGATTCCACAATGAGATCAGGGAGCAAACAGTCCTCGCCAGCGACTGTTGAGCTCTTCAGGGCTCATGTCTTTGTGTCTGCACGATGCTGCACCCCAGCAAGGGAAACCCAGTCACAGGTATTTCCTCCATACAAACCTAACCATCCTATGCTGCACCACCTCAACATCCCCCCCATCCCCCCAGTGCACAGTAAGCTCCAAAAAGGAGCCCTGACATTCTACCATCATCTCTACTCAGCAAGCTGCAAAAGCAAGATAATGCAAGTTTATGTATTTTTCTAATTTCCTGCAAAACCTCTGACTTTTCCCCTTTTTTCTTTGAACTTTCAAAATTATTCAGTAATATTGTCAAAAGATTTATCCCAGTCACAAAAACATTTGTGGTCTCCTGGAAGTTTGGGAACAAACACTAAATATTTTCTTTGCTTCTTTTCATGCATAGAAGGTGTGTTTTTTTCTTCTTTAAAACAAACATTTTATAACAAAGCATTCCAGTGCAAGGCTTCAGAACAGGGATGTTGGACAAGACTGCTACACTTTATTGTGGCTTTGTGGTTAAACAAGCATGAAAACGTCAAACTTGGCATAAAGAGAGGAAAGGAAAACCTTTCTCAAACACAGCTATTTTCAGCCTCTATTAATGCTCCTGCACAGGTGTCTGGATGAAATACACATTTCAGCACATAACCAGGTATAGGATGAATATCCTCAATGGGCAACTACTTAGAGCCCCAAAGCTGTGCAGAAGAGCACACAGCACTGTGCCAGAAGGGCTTGGCTTAACTACATTTCTTTTTTTTCCCCAAAGCAAATCCCATACAAGAATCCCAAATGCAGTCTGACTGGCACCAGTAAATAATGTACCTGACAAAACTATTCTGTATGAAATCATTTTACATCAGCAAATTCCACCAATCTTCACCTCTGCCTTAGTTCTCTAAATATCACCACAGTTTGTACCAGGAACATGCCAAATGTTGCCATTCAACTATGATGAAGACTTCACACAGTTTGAGCTCAGTGGAAGTAACTCAGCTGTGACTACAGTCTGTTGTGCTCTCCTACACTCATAGATACTCTGCCTGCTGCAGACACAGATTAGCCACAGCTTCCCAAAGCACTTTGCAAAAAGAAGAAACTCCTTCTCTTCTATAAGCTGCAGTTAGTCTGACTTGCAGCATCATTCCCTCTACTTTCTCTGTAATTGGCCTTGCCTGATTTGAAAGGAAGACTGGTTTGCAAGAACAGGCTTTTCACAGCATTAGAAATTTACTCATTACCACCAGCACACAGGATGTCACAGCTCCTCACACACAGAGACTCAAGTGCCTCCCTAAGGTCCAGCTGTATAGATAAGCTTCAGGTGTGCTTCAAGGCTCTTGTGATACTTCAGGCGGGGGAATCAGGCCACACTGTGGTTGCTGATGGGGCACTTCTGCAAGCAAGCCCAGGCACTCACTGCTGCTGCACCAGGATAGTTCTAGCTCCTCTCCAGCAACGCCACCCCGTCCAGGAGCCTGCTGCCTTCCACTGCTGCCTCTCTTCCAACATTGCTACCTCTTAGCAGCTGCTCTTCTCTCTCTCTGTAGACCTGAATCTTCATCTCACATAGCAGCATTACAGGAACACTTCAATTGCAAAGCCATCATGAAACCACAAGAACCCCTGCTGTACCTGAATGCAAATGAGGAAGGAGGCTCCTCAGGCAAGGAACTCACTCCCCCCACAGGCTGCAGCAGCCCAAACAGCCCCAGGACACCTGCTTTGTCAAGACTTAAGTCCTCAGAAACATGCAGCCACAGCCAGAAGAGCCGGTGAATTATTAAGCTTGTCATGATTTTAAACCAGAACTTTTACCCCGTGTTTTACACACTATGGGCTTGTTTTCTGTGCCTGCTGGGACTTGACTTGGGCAGGTCCTATGACCACTAAGCCAGGAGTTGCCTGTACCTCTTTCAGGGTGGAAAAGGCAATCTCCAGCAACCACTAATAGTAAAATACACACACCAAATGTGCACTGAGGGAACACGTAAGTGACAAAATGTACAGCGTTTCAATATTCTGTCAAGTTATAATAATTCATGATAGCACAAATAGATTAGAGCAATTTAGTTTGGTGAAATCTATGTAAAAATTTAATTTTGTTGTTTTCATTAAGGTTTGCTCCCCCAGATTCCATGCAGAAGCCTGAGGATGGTATGTGTTGAATGTGGTTCTGCAGGACCTACTCCCTCCACGCACACCCCTTTGTTTTTGTTTTGCTTTAACCACATGTCCCCATCTCTGTGGGAAAGGCAGGGCTGTCTGACCTTGTGTTCCTCAGAAGCCTGCTCCTTCCTAGGTTATCTTGCTCCCAGTGATGCTGCCATACTTCTGCCTGCCATTTTCCTAGACCCACCTGTGGCCCAGCCTCCCTGGCAGCTGGGCCCTCTTCTGTTCTTACCTCCAACCCTCAGGCAGCCACACCACAGCTGTAAATTAGGAAATCTGTGGGGCTCCCCAGTTCATCATTAGCAGCTAACAAAATTCCATACTAAAATGCAAAAAAACCCCAAACAACCCAGCACCTCTCAGTGAAAACCTTCAGAACAAACCAAAGACAGACTGTCAAGCAGCACGGGGGGGGGGGGGGGGGGGGGGGGGAGGAGAAAGAGCAGTCATTGAGGCTGTTTCCCAAAACTTTCTAGTGCAGATCTACCCAGCTAACACCAAGCATGTGGCTCCAAGAAATACATTATGAAGGTGTAAGTTTAAAAAAAAAACAAAACAACACTTCCCCATCTCAGAAGGATGCCTATTTTACATTTCACTGTGGAGGAACTAATGGGTTTGTAATGTATTTGAACTTTCTGACCAAAAAGCGAAGCAAAATCCCATAATCGCTCTGCCTTCTTTGTTCTCCAGGCTTCCAGAGAACCCAAAACCAACATCACCACACCTTCTTCAACTCAGATGTATACATCTCCATGGTGTCAAACAGCCCCAAGTTCCATAACTTAAGCTTTAAATGAAAAAGTGTAAAATGTATACAAATACACACTCTGGCGCAAGTCCAGCTCCCTTACCTTGTGCAGAGAATTCAGACTGGGGAGCAAAGTTGCCAAGCTCTGTTTCTGAGTCCATCACACTGTTGTTTGGCTTACCACATACATTCAAACGTTTCTTAACTAAGTCTAAATGATTCTCATAGTCCTGATCTGTTAGGTCTCCCTCAAGCACCTTTGAATGAGGGGAATGCCTACGTCCCAAGCACTCATTTCCCTTCAGTGAAAAGCCACGAGAATTCAGGCCAAAGGCACTCTCCAAGTTTCCTTGTTCCCTAGATCTACTGATGTGCTTATTAGATCTAGCACTGCTTTGGTTAAAACGCTGCCATCGCTTTTTGGGTGCTACGTGATTTATATCATTAGACTCATCACCAAGAGAACTCTCACTATTTGCCTCTGAATCCAAGTCTGGACTCTCCCCATTTTCAGCAGAAGTGCAGCTCTCAATATTTCTACCAGCTTCAGGTCTCCTTCCAATACGATCTAAATTGTCATCAGATAAACAGGCAGAGTCTTCATCAGTTGAATGTTCTGTTAAATCAACAGACTCTTTCCTCTCAGTATCTTCTGCTTCATTACCTAGAGGACTGGTAACTGAACCGTGAACACGGAATGTATGTTCTCCTGAATCTCTGGATAACAGACTTAGCAACTTACTTGGCCCTCCTGGTTTTAAGTCCTTTCTGTTTGAAACTGTTTTATCTCCAAGCTTTGATGACTGCTTAGATTTTGAACAGTTGCGTTTGGAGATGCAATTTGTGCCATTTGTCCCAGAAACAGCAGCACTCGCAGGCTCCCTTTTACTAGTACCAATCCCCGTCAACTTGGTTGGAGGATTGCGAGAAAATGAGGAGTTGCTTATAGCCGAGTTCGGATTTACTGTTTCCTGGACACAATCTCCATTTTTTTCTATTTTATATGGGGGACCTACAATAGACAAGGACTTCAGACTACTCGCAGAATTGCTTCCAGAGCCATCAGCTGTGCTGGTATTTCGAAATGGAACTATATTTTGACCAGTCATCAGTTGCTGCTCTTTCGTCTTACTATCATGCATATCCTTCAACATCATTAACAAGGTGCTGAATTTGTAATCTGGCTCGATAGGCAAACGACCATGACCAGAGGCAGAAGAGAAAAGTAAGGGCACCGTAGTCTTGGGAGTGCCAGAGTCATTAGCATCATCATTCATGGACCGGTAAGAGAGCTCCTTCAGCTCTGACAAGACATGATTCACCACAGCTGTTTCTATTTCAGAAGAATCCCTGGTTTTCTCATGCATGTTGTTTAACAGTTTCTGACCATCAGCCTTCCCACTTCTCTGAAGAGAATCTCTCTGGAGGCCAGAGAAACCTTTGGTATCAGAAGAGCAGCGATTCACACCACCTTCCTCTTCTGCAAGAGAAGACTCCAACCCAGCAACTTTTTCTTTATGTTTGCATTTTATACTTCTGATTTGGGGCAATTTCACACTTTTCGGCTTCAAGATTGCTTGATTTGCAACAGCAGGCCAGGAGCTGTCCTTGGAAACACTTTGGGTAGTAGTGTGCTTGTTTGCTAGGGAAAGATTGTCATTTCTCACATCTGAAGAGCACTCAAGAGCTGTCAAGGACATCTCAGCATCAGAGAAGCCTATTTCAAGCTCCCCATCTGCAAAGTCAGCATCATGTCTGCTGGTTACTGAACTTCCCAGAGATTTGCGATCTCTGTACAACTTCTTCCTGGCCCTTCTGTTGCTCTTCTGAGAAAG
Source organism: Apus apus (assembly GCF_020740795.1). NCBI lineage: Eukaryota > Metazoa > Chordata > Aves > Apodiformes > Apodidae > Apus > Apus apus. Next base: position 8,998,229 of record NC_067294.1, on the reverse strand, counting down.
GTACATGGAAAACTTAATGTTGCCACTTGACGTCATAGGAAATTCTTTCTCCACTTTATCTGAAGAATCACTAACTTCAAGAGCACTAGAGGCTCTCTCTGAACTTTGGTCCACGGTATCTACATCACTGTTCCCGCCATCTGAGAGGGAAGAGGATGAATCCGACTCAGTTTGCTTTTTCTCAATACTAGTACCAGATGCAGAATAGTGTATTTGTAACTTGGAACTGCACATGAGGCCCAGGGAACCCTTCTCTCTCTCCAAAGATGCACTGGAAAACAAATCCCCTTGGAGCGTGTTCTTCGGGGCATCACTTTTACGATTCTCATAGCCTGGTTTCAAAGTTGTCTTTTCAAAATGTCTTTCTCCAAAGGAGGAGAGCAAATGGTGGTTTTCCCTGGTGCTACTGGATGCTGTCAGGCTATTAGCAATCCGGCGAAGTTCATGAGATGCATGTTTTTCTGGTAGGTCCCCAATCATCATGCTTCTAACTATGCTCTCTGGTGTTTTTTCTTTGATTTCCCCCCTAGAAGCTTCCCCTCTTGCACCATTCTTTTTTACTCTAGTCCTTTTTCTGCTGTCAGAGCTCTTTCTGACATGTGGCTTAATGTGCAATTTTCCTTTTTCACTGGCCAGGTGTCTGGAGTCAAAAGCCAAGGATTTTAAACAGCCATTCAGCTGCCTGTCCCTTTCTGCTCCAGGGCCATTGGTATAACATTCCAGCTGCATTTCCTTCTCACTGTCCAGCTCGCTGGAGTTCTGGCTGCACTTCTGATCCTCTGGCCCGCCAAGAAGAATGTCTTCTGCCTGTCCAACACTGTCTTCCCATTTAGCCATAAATCTCTGAGGAACCTTAAAGTTGGGGGAGACAAAAAAAAAAAAAAAAGACAGGTTAAGCAACAAGAGTGAGGCAGAGACACACAAGGCATGGAACAGAGTGTCAGTCCTGCATTTTGCATTTTAAAGGTAATCACCTGAATTCCCAGAAACTGTGCCTAGTGGACTCAGAAAAAATACTCCTCCTGGCTAAGCACCCTGCCCTCCTGCTGAGCCTAATAAAAATCCTTGTGTGTTCCCAAAACAGCAAAAAGGTCCCTGCATGCAGGTCTCAGGAACCAGATGTCCTGGCACCCCAGCACACCCTCAACATAACAGCTAGTAAAGGGGAATGCATATGGGATGGATCCCTGGCACAGGCATGCAAAGCAACAGCCAATAAGCATCTCAAGGTAGATGCAGCATAATTATCCTCAACTGAGTAGACATGTTTGCTTTACTCATTGTTGGTTCTTCCTGCACCCCTTGAACTCTGAGCATGATTCAGTCTTCCCTCTCCATCAACTCACCTTGGTACAAACTCTTGATCCACTCATCTAAAATGTACTCTCTCAAATTCAAGATATACATTACCTAGAAGACTCAGGGCTTTCACTCTGTACCTTTAATATAAACCTAAAAGTGCTCTCCATACAGGACAGGAATCTCTGCTAACATCTCAAACCAGCAAGAAACTTGTTTCTTAACCATGTGTGTTGTTCTTGGCTGCACAACAGCAAGTCAAAGGCTTCACAACTGTTCCTAAAATCAAAACCATTTCCAAGGCAGGAGGTACAACTCCAATTTCTGACACTTTCTTGAAAAAAAAAACGAAAAGCAAAAAACCCACATCAACTAAATCTCATTTCAGTAGATTAAAAAAGTTTTATGGAGCCTTGTAGCAGAGCAGACAAAGACTCTCAGCTTCACATCAGATCTTGGCTTCCACGGATATAAACTTGAATATCTATGCAAGTAACAAACATTTGATTCTCTCTACTGCAGCTCCACTGGCATTTACATATAGGATGAGGTTCTAGCCATGCAGCACTTCTAGGACCAGAACAGTTATTTGGGAGAATGTAACCAGTTTCTGGATAGGGAGGGTGCTGGGAGCAGGAGGACAGAGTCCTTAGAGAAGATACTGAGCACATTCCTGGAAAAGGAAAACCAAATGAAAGCATTACACCTGGGGACTCCCATCTGCAAGAGCACATTTAATCTGATGGTTCTACATTAACATGGGTTAAGTACTTAACTGCTAATAAACCGCTTGGAAAAAGAGAAAAAGAAAAACCAACAAAAGTGCCTAGCATCACTACCTGCTCCCTTGCAGTAACACAGTACCCTCTCTACTTCTTCACTTCAGCAATTCTAAAAAGTTCATTTCTCCAGTCACCTTCCCAAAGACACAGACCAGACCCTTGTGTGACATTACATTACACTGGCTACAACTGCTTGGGGCTGTTATGATTGGAAAAGAAGATGATACAATGAGCCACAAAACTCATTCCCACAGGCTCACTGACAAAGCATTTTCCAAGTCAAATTATAAGTCTTAACACATTTTTATACGGAGAATTACTGAAGCAGGGCTAAAAACCCCCCTGCTTTATCTGAGTCAGTGATCTAGTGAAGTGTGCAACTCCACCTCTGCTTCAGATCAGCCAAAAGAAGCTGCCAGAGAGCACAGGAAATCATTTGGAAGAGACTGGGAGAGGGCTGTGCTGCTGAGCAGCCTGAACAGATCTCACACTGACAGACACCCACTCCTCTACCTCCCCAAGCTGTCCAGGGCAAAAAAAGCAACAGGCTACACCCCAACATAAAAGAGAGCCTAGAAACTCCTGGCACCTTATAAACTATGCCCGTTGTAAGGATGTGGAGGATCACTCCCCTAGCTGTGTTGCTGCAGTCACTGCCACAGGAGAAAGCTGTCAAAGTGCTATTCTAGGCACAGAGGAATGCTTTATACTGTACAGACTCCAGGAATTAGAAACATATTAGAGAAAACTGATCTTTCACCTTATGTTTGTAGCCTTTTTCCTTCTGCTTTCCTCTTCTCCGAAGAACAGGCAGCTCTTCAAACTGATGTCTTCCTTCAAAGAGGACAATCGCTTTCCCTGCAACCCAGGTCTTCTCTGAAGGTTCTCCTAAGGCATCCACATAGTACTCTCTGTACGGTCGCCGATTGGAAACTATGTTGAGAAATGTAACACAGTTAACTTTCCATAGAATGGAATAAAGGCAAAGAGAATCACAGAAAGTGTTAACAATCTACCAGTTAATTTTAAACTGATTTTTACACAGCAACATTCCCACAGGTATGACAGTTCTAGGGATTTCCAGTCAGAAGACAGGGAGACTTGATCTCTGGAATATGTTGCTATGCTCTCTATTTCTGAATATATTTTTTTCTTACAAATAGTTGACTAACAGATCTAAGATAGGTCATGTCCCTAAAGCAAGGACTACATTTTGGCTGCAAAAAAACCTGTGAAAATATCAACTTTATTTTTTTTCTCTTGAGACACAACACAGTCGGCAGGACATTTCTTTTTTGCTACTCCCTGATTAATGATTAAACAGTCCAGTCCACTTAACCGTTAGCAAAAGGCAACAGTGTGCTGACAACACCCAGAAATTACATCCTTCTCTGTAGAATTTACCCATACAGGTTGAACCTCCCCCATCACAGTACAACCCATTTTGTTCAATGCTTTGTTACCAAACAAACTCTTCTTTAGGACATAGAACATTAACAACAGGATTTAAGTAAGTACACACAAACACTGTACAAGGAGTGGTGCAACACGACAAAATGTTAGCTGTAGTGAGTAACTCCATACTTTGGGCATGAGGCTGCAGAGCAAGAGAAGAAACTCAATCATAAAGGTACAATAAAATATTTTCCAAAGCTTTTTTCTGTGCAAGAAGGCTGAACAGACATAGTACAATTAAGTACTGAATCAGTATTGGGTGTGCTAGTGAAAAAGGCCAGGTTACAGGCATTGCAGCAGAGCAAACAAGGCTTGAACAAGTGATATAAGCCTCTCCCTGCATGTAGCTGTGATGTGTGCTTCATGTTGTCCTGGGAGCACCTTCACTCTTCAAACAGGTATCCTAGACTTGGCAGCCCATTTGGTTTGTGCTCCCTCTTCCAGAACTGCCAGCACAGTGTGGCAGCCCAGCCTTCGGTGATGTTGACAAGAGATTCTGAGCAAGATCCCTGAGAAGATGACAGATCAGGGCAACAACAAACCAAGGGCAAAGATGACTGACTTCATCCATCCCATTCACAGTGTCAAGACTCAAGCTGCTGAGCCTCAATTTTCCAGCTCCAAAAATCTTTTGAGTCAAGAGCTTGCTGACAGGAGACAAACTGCTTTAAATGAAACACCATGCCTCAAATCCAAGAGAAGAGGTTTTTGCACAAGTGATGAGTTTGAAGCAACCTGCCTTGTTTTGAAGGGCTCGTTCCCTTGGCAACAGGAGAGTCAAGGCAGGAGGACTCTGCTTCCCATGGTGTGCACAGAGCCCCAGCAGCTCCCCCTGCCCAAGAGTGCCAGGGTTCAGATCCACTACTCTACCCAGCACTGGGGAGGGGAGACTAGCAGATTACATACAGCCACAACTGGAAAACGCCATTTTCCCCAGAGCTCTGTTGGTTTGAACACAGATAAAACATGATGGGAGAGTCTATCATGTAGCTGGAGATCAGACCTTGCTGGAATTTGCCAACAGCACATTTCCTCCCTGCAGAATTCCTTTATTATAAATCCTCATACACAGGCTGAGAAGGGGATTACTAGACAGCTATGTGCACTAAACCCTGTCCAAAATTTCATGGGGTGGGGGGATGAGAAGGGAGAATATGTCTGGCATATCCTCCAGCAATATCCTTGAAAGGAATCTGAGAGCTCAAAAGGGACTATTTAAAACAGCACATTAAGTATTATCTAGAATGAGGATGAATGCGTCCCAAAGGACGAAGGGAAAGGTGGAGAAATACACGTAGGAAGACTACAGCAACCAGACTTGAGGATGACGTGAGCACAATGTAAAAGCTACTTCGTGTCTCTAGAGAACTAGCAGAGAGCTGAGCTGATGGCCACCAGGAACAAAGTCTACTTGCTCTCAGCACTTGGTTCTTTGGCTGGTGAGGGTCACAAAAACTGGAAATAAATACATCAGTGAGCAGCAGCAACCTCACCAGTCTACAGAGCTGTCAGTGGCAGATGGCACCACTTCAAGGGATTTCCAATCGCCCCCAGGACAAAAAGAATCAGAAAGGGAAACAAGGAATAAATAAATTAGCTTCCATTTGTGGCAGTCTCCCCATGGCAGCTGGAATGATCCTAAAAGCACTGTGAAAGCCTTTAAGTAAGCTGTAATTTCCAAACAATCACTTCCCCTCTGTTCTCTCCATCACTCACCTATAGTCTCTGCCATGAAATTGTCAAGACTCTTCCTTCCTGGCTCTCTGTTGCGTTCAAGCACGCACAGCTCTGTCTTATTTCCTCCATCTCTTCCCCTCACACTCTGCTGACTCTTTAGTCTGATACCCTGTGCCCTAAACTTTTACATATGTGGCTCCATCTCCAGGCTATTCTGCTGTTTCAACATAAACAGCCCCTTGCTTCCTTGTGCCAAACAAGAACCAAAAAGCCTTCCCTTCCTCTCACGTATTCCCACTGCACCTTCAGGCATTCAGCAGCTACACTGCACTAACCCACACCCCACTTCTCAGCCTCTCCAGCCTTCTGTTCTCCAAACCTGGCAGACTCTGTGTCCCCACACATTCCAAGCTTCCCAGTTCTGCTTGCCCACCTGTTGCACGTCTCTGTCCTCTCCCCTTGGATCCATGTCATTTTCTCTGCATTCCTTTTCTGGGAGCCTGCTCTTTTTTCTGCACTGCCCTGCACTCAGCCCACCTACTGATCCTGCTTATATTCTGGGAAGTAAAACCTACATGTCTAACAGCTCCCTCTGTCACTCCCAGCAGCCTCACCCCCCTGCCTTCTTCCTGCCACCTCCCTGATATTGGTCTACTTTATAGCTCTAGGTTTTCCACAGTGAAGTCTGTTTCTTCACACCTTCAAGGGCCAGAATGTTTATCAATTAATAAAAGGTTGCAGCACCCTGGCATACACAATTTCTCCACTTTGTGGTCTGATACAGTACCTTTCATTTTTGAGTGACAGTCGAGCACTGGGTCATGACAAATTGTGCATGGCCACCATGGGCGTCTGTTGAACTTGGCCCAAACAAGATCCCCAACTTCATACTTCACTGGAGTAGGTTTCTTCTTGGCTCGGATCTTTGGGGAAAAACCAGAACACAAGAAATCACTAAAGCTCCAGATGCTTTTAAAGAGATTTGCCTCCCCCCTGTGTGCAGATTACATCTGGCCACCAGAGACATTTACATTAAAAAGCAAGTCCTGATTTTACTTAGTGGCTCCTACACCTTCAAAGAACATGTTCTCTCCATCCTTCTGAAAGAACAAAACAAACCAGAGTTTGAGAGGGTTTTTTGTTATTTTTTTTAGCAAGGAACATGACCCCTGGTAAATGACTGCACTCAAATGTCACACATTTGAGCAAATAAATGTTTGGAGTCAATACTAGCTCTCCTTACTTCACTAACATAAATTTGTTCATTTCAAAGGTTGCAGCACACAGAAATAAAAAAACTAGTGGTAAGAGACAATGAAATATTCCTGACTGGAAGAAGGTGATGAGAACCCTTAGTTACATGTTTATCAATAGCAAAAAAAAATAGTTGGTATATACAAGCTAGTAATTTCCCTGCCACTAAGTTGTGCTCAGGAAAAAGCTCCACTGTAAAGTATTTGAAACCAAAGGCAGGTACAAGCAGAAAAAAACATATGTCCTAGTTTTCAGTTTATATAAACAGACCTGCCACTGCTCTGCCCCAAAGCTACAGAGCAGGAGACAGGGAGAACAGCAGCAGTTAACCCCCGATGGACACAGGGACTTGGCCTGTCTCCACAACCCGCTGGCAAGTATGGGCTGTAGGAACAGACACTTGACCCACTCTGCTTCCCAGGCTGCGCGGACATCACTGGAACATCAACATCTTTCCAGACACAAAAGCACAACACTGCCTAATGCCATTCCTGCCTGGCTACCAGAGCAGAGAGAAGTGCACAACCCCTGGCAGTGCCACCAGCAGGACCTCTGCCAAGGGCAGGATTCAGGAGCTTACTGCCGTTGTGACTAATTGAACCAAGACTGGGAACAATAGGTTTTCAAGGCATACATGAGTCCCTGTGTCCAACCACACGTCCTGGGCACATTCAGCACTTTAAGTGCCCTCAGTGGCTCTGCAGGTATCATTCTTGCCATTAGCATCAGCAAGATGCTACTTATTAAAGCTGTCAAAGCACAAATATGCACTGTCTCACTTCTCCATCCTGCCCACCACCCTTCCTGAGGCACGTCTCTTGCAAGTCACAGCTCAACATCCTAGCAACTAAGGCTCAACAGACCTCTCTAATAAAAGGTATATTCTGCTTCAGGTTGAGTTTTATGGGGTTTCTTCATGTGGTTAAAGAAAAAACAAAAGGATAAACCCCCCTGTTACACGAAAAGCAGCAGGTAATGACATGACAGACTACATGGCTGAAATTCTTCTCACTCAGTCATCAAAAGCCATGCAATAACTTATCCCTGAGCAGGAGCTCAGGAATGGGGAACGTGAAGGAGCATCGGGCAGGGGGGGCTGCAGACTCTTGCTCTGCCACTGGGACCAGCCACCTGCCTGGCAGGTCTCCTGGAACAAAAATATGCATCTGTGAGCAAGGGAACCAGAGGTGTTGCCTTTGCTGGGTCCTTTAAAATGCAGCCGTGCTTTCATATGCAAACACCCCTTTTTTCCCCGGCTTCTATTCTTGTTAAGGCGATTTTTGCCACAAAAAAAATACTTTAATACATTTTTCATCCCAAAGCTTTAAGGGCTGTACATATATCTCATAACTAACTGATTATCTCAAATGCAGTGCATACTACATACACAATGTACATACATCCTACTGACAACTGTAACCTGAGCAGTAAAACTATGCTGGAGATTTGCCAAAGCCATTCACACCGCAGCACCTGAGGGACAACCACAACCCCTGCCCAGAGGCAAGTCTGCATTTAAATCAACCTTTTGTCACCTTCTAATACCCCACACATACACCTGATGAAAAAGTGGCTTTCAAAAATCATTCACAATGCTTCAACAGTTGCCTTTCCTTTCACAGCTATTCTCATTCCTCCCCAGTTCCCCCACTCCATTCCCCAGCACTGGCAGTCAAATGTTGGCCTTATCATCCCCCACCACAAAGGCCCCACCAGTGGGTCCAAGAGGGACATCAGGAAGAACCATGTTCTGACGCCCTGAGGAAGAGCCCTGCAACAGGACACACTGAAGCAGGGCACTGCCTTGCCATGTTTGTCTCCATTTCCCTAAATCCCACCACACCCAGGCAGAGATGCCTTCACATCAAAATAACTTAACCAACCAACCAAAAAACTAGCAGAGGAGCAAAAGCAGCAGTTATTTTGATTTCGAGGTACAGTAAGTCTCCTCCTTTAAACTCTGCTGCATGATGCCAGAATTACAGCCCCCAAGGCATGTATTTCTTGGGACAGAATACAACAAAATTAATTCCCATTACAATTAACGTTTACTAAATGAAGATCAAACTGCTAATGTCCCAATGGCCAAAAACTGAGCCCTGCAGTAATGGTGACTTTTCTGTGAGCTAGGAAAAGCCCAAGTTTTTTTAAACATAACAAACTTCAGATGTAACCCCTACACACGGTCAGAGTCCTGAGTGTTTACCTACACAGCATTAAAATTTTCAAGTGTTTAAACAACACAAAACCTTGTCAGCCACTGCATACCAGGCAGGTATCATGCTGTAACATAAAATCATAGAATGATTTAGGTTGGAAAAGACTTTTAAGTTCACTGATCAAGCAGAGAAAGGTTAAACTAAGTGATTTTACTATTGTACAGATACTGTTGGTCCTTGACTGTCTCTCACCAACCTTCTTCCCTTTAAAATAACCACATCACTAAAAAGTGAAAAAAATAAAGCTTAACCATGTAGCCATGTTTGGCTACATCACTTGAAGCTGCTGTTCAACCCATTAATCTTGCTGAAAGAAGTGGCACTAAGCTCAAGTCCACAAAGACATACACATGTAGAAAGCCATGGGGTGCACCTTTCCTGCAGCACTGGCCATCTGTGTAACCACAGAGCAGTGCCATCACCTCCAGAACAGCATGGCAAGGCTGCAGACACCCTGTGTGCCCCAGGAGAGTGACTGGGGACACAACCACCTTGGCAGAGCCACAGTAAGACCAAACTGCACACAAAGGGACAGATACAGTTACAGGCCTAGATTTTCAGTATCATGTACTCAAAGCCAAGCACTGAGCTTTAGCCACTGCACACTTCAAATTCAGACCTGCTTTGGAAAGCCATAGTGGAAAGCTTGGCCAAAATAGACCTATTACAGTTTATTCCTGACTTAATTATAGCTATAACATCATTCAGTGAAGCAAAGGACAGAACATACTTTTGGAGAAAGGCTGGAGCAGCAAAACAAGACTGCACGAGAAGGATGGAGAAAAGAAGGAAGCCACTGACCCCAAGAATAATGGATTAAGATCTTGCCAAACTTGTTCAGGCAAGAAGGGACAGGATCCAGGACAAGGAAGAAAATAAAAGGAGGAGGCACATCCAAAGAGTAATTAAACAATACAAAATAAACAATGACACTAATAGCCTTTTCCCCTGAGCATGCAGCAGGTACCTGCCCAGGGCCCTGCAGCAGGAGCAGGGGATATCTGGTGAGCAGATCTCCCCATGCTGGTAGCTGCCAGGTAAGTCACACCCTGCTTCCAGCAGCATCACTAAGCAAAGAAGCTTTGAGCCTATACAGTGAGGGGCTGCAATGCTGAACGTGCACCTGTGCAGGCAGCATTGCAGCCCTCTGCCACGAGAAAACTTACAGGAATCAGTCCTTGCACAGGAAGAAGGGTAAGCCCAACTGGAGACAGTATGTTAGAAAAAAAAAAAAACAAACCCAAACCACAACACCTGCATGGCTTATCTGCTGAAACCATCTCCACTCTCACCAGAACAATCCTCACTGGCACTGAGCTTTATGGCGAACTTAAGTCAATCACAGGAGTCAGAGATGCCTGCTGGAAACCCATGCACAGCCTGTGCTGCTGGGGAGCAGAGGACATGCTCTTTGTCCCCCCTCCCTCCACTCCTGTCTTCCTTTGGCTTCAGCACTGAAGTGAAAAGCAAACAGGTGTCTGACCTACATTCGTGTCTGAAAAAGTACACTGCCTCTTATCTGGAACCATTATCACACAGAAGTGTTAAATACTCACTAATTAAATATTCACCAGCAAAAAATACAGCGGAAATTATTATACAAGCCCAACCTCTTATCTAGGTGCTTGTGGGTATTTGTTGTCTTTGGGTAGTTTTTAGTACCCTTTTCCAGGCTGTGGCAGCCTAAAAATGCAAAAGGTGCAACCTACGTATGAACCATTACGAGAGGTTAAAATAATGAGAGCTGATTGCAGTACATTGGGTAATTCACATATCCTGAAGCACTTCTTTAAAGTTCAGGAGATATAAACATACGGACTTTAAATAAATAACCTACTGATGCAAGAAGAACAAGCCTCAGACACCCAGATAACTGGTTGATAGCATCCTTGTTTCACTTAATGGAGATCACTGTACAGCAATGTGATAGAAAGCTTTGGCACTGCAACATTCTAACAACCAGAAATGCAAGGTTTGAGGAAGGCAGGAGGAGAAAGTGGGAGAGAAGAGGTACAGTCTCACCCAGATCCCTGGTGGAGAGAAATCCACAGACACACAAATCTCATATCTGAGATTTCAAACCACTGACAGGAGCCTGAAACTAAGGAAAAACTCTCACACTTGCTTATCTACATACACTTTAAATGATAAACCAAGTTCTATTTAAATCTGGCTCTTTTAAATCAGCACTAATTGTTTCTAGGAAGAGAGGAACCACAGGCATTACCAGAACTTTGCCGAGTCTCCCAAAGGAAAAACGTCAAAAAATATCTTATGGCAGAAAACCAGCACAGACACCCAAACTGAAATCATCAAATCTGCCCCCTTTTCAGGTTTATTTTTGTGTTCCTTTATACTATCAAACAAATGACTAACAAGCAAGACATCTGATAATCGCAACATTCCTTTTCAGAAATGAAGTTTCTAAATCCATGAAATGAAAAACAGATTCAAACTGCATAAAATGAAACTCGGCTATTATAATTTTTATATGTAAACTGTCTCCATCATGCTTAAGCTGTAACCAGTACTAGAGTACTAGAGTTCTAGAGTACTGGAGTTCTCAGTACTAGAGAAAAAAATGTACACCCAGTGCAAAGACTGAATATTGCATTAGAAACTTAACAACTAACAGCTGGGAGTTTGGGTTGAATTAAAAGTGTAACTACTAACACTTGCTGGTTGGTTGTTATGGTTTGGCTGTTTGTTTGGTTTTTTTAACTACATGGGCTTCTTTAAAAACAACAAACATTTAAACAGGCTTGCACATTTAATCTTCTGCAGAAATTAGGAATCAGCCACAGAAGAAGGTATGCTATCACTTTTTTAGCTCAAATGAAAGGACACCCAAACAACATTAAGGGGAATCTGACTTACTCACTGCTGCTATTTAGAAATCTGTGCACAGTGGTCAAGTTGTCACATTAAGCAGATAGTAAGAAGTCTCAACAAGTGCTTGGGAAAACCAAACAACAAAGTAACATCACAGCAAGGGCAGGAACTATTAAAAGGCAGGTAATCACTCTGCTCCCCGCCTTTCTCGCATTAGGCAACAAGCAGGTTTCTATCTTTCTACCAACAATGGGAGGGAGTAATGAAGACATTCCTCCAAAACAAGAGGAACACAGAAGCTCCAAGCAGGGCTCAGGGCTAGAGCCTCTCTGCACACTCAGTACCAGAGGCCCAACAGGAGCTGAAAAAAAGAAGATGGAAATCTCCAGTGTGCTGAGAACTACTGTGCAAGCAATTATCTATTCACTTTTTCCTAAAAAATACCAAACACGTCCTTTGGCTAGTATGCAACAGTGTTTGATTGCTTTATTCAACTTGTTTCTGATTTCTCACAAGCAAAAGTCAAATTCTGCATGTCTGAAAATGAAAAATGAGACTCCAATGTATTAGTTCTGATGAGTGTCTGAAAGTTAATCCAAGTTACACTGCTATTTTATAACCTGTGAAACTGTTTTTCCTTTTCTGAGGACCACAGCAGTGTGACCAGACCATCTCCAGCAGCATTCACAGCTGTCCTATACCATAGGTAACACACAGAACACTGTCCCCACCAAGAACTCACACAAAGCTGTGCTTGGCAACCCTCCCTTCTGTTCCCTACCCTAGCACTTCACCCACCTGTACCCCACAAAGAAGAGGATGAAGAGGGACACAGGGAGCCTCCAGGACAGGAGACATGCTCCCTTTCTCCATGGTTCAGCCACTGACAGCTCTCTCAAGCCACTCCCTATCCCAAGGTCCCACATATCACAAGTTGTGTCCTTTCCACTCGCAAACCTGCTGCTTTGCTCAGAGCCACGGCACCAACTCAGCCCTGAAGAGGCAGCAGGAGGATGCCACTGGCTGCCTACCAGTCAAGCCATTCATTTGTGGGTCATGCAGCTCCATCACTGCTGAGGCTAGAACCAAACCAGGCAACAGGCTGAGTTGGTCAACTTAGTACAAACCTGCTGCTCAGGCTATGCTAGAGGCAGAAGTGACAGAGTCAGCATGTCAACTTTACTGAATGCTCTTCCATCCTGCAACAGTGTGGATGCAGCAGCAACTGCTGAAATTCCTCCTGGCTTCCTCAGTGCTTCTGGACGGTGAGGAATGGATGCACGTCATTGTCCATCTTTATCTCTGTTGCACATTTAACCACTGCTACAAAGCTACTGCGAGTAGCCATGTTAACAAGAACAGAGAACTCCGGCTGGCACCGGCCAGGGCTGTCAGCCTCTGCCTCCAACAGACCACATCTTCCACTCTCCCAGGCACTGGAGTCAGGAGCACCTGTGCAGATCTGCCAAAGCAACACTCATGCTCCTACCAAGGACAAAACCAGTGGGTCACCCAACTCTCCACCTTGCAGCATGCTTCCAAACAGCACAACTCTGCCAAACTCCCTTGTGCTATCACTCAGCTCCCTTGCTGTAGCTACCTGCTGGAAGGAGTGTGAGATGTTCCTGAGGGAGCCCAGACACACACCTATACCCTGCATGTCCTTGGTGACACTCCTGCCAGCACCCTGTTCCTGCACCACCAGCAAACCCTGCAAACTGAGCAAGGAGGCCTCTGTAATCCCCTGGCACAACTGCAAGGACTACACTTGAAGCATCTCCCAACAAACCTCAGGAGCAAAGGACATGCTAACTGCCCTCAACGTCCCCGCAGGTTAAGCCATGATTGCTCATTGTGGCGCTCCCCAGGGAGCCGGGTACACCAAGGCTGGTGACCAGTCACAGTCCTGTCCCACCACACCGGAGAGCACTGAACCCTCTGCTCTAGAAACAAGCCATGCTTTGATGTCAACACACCTTGCAGTTTCCACTGTAACACTGCACACACACCAACTCATCTGAAAGTAACAAACTTCAGTAACAATTTTGGCAAAGCAAACTGCAACTTATCAAGCATGCAGACAATACAGCAGCAAGCAGCCACCGCAGCACGAATGCAATGTTAGGTTTGACTCCACACGAAATTCACTCAGGTCAGACCCTGCAGGGAACATTTGCAACATGTTCTCTAACTCAGCAGTCTGCAAACTCTCGGCCACAGAAAAAAAATGTTCTGATGCCATGAAATTATATGAACGCAAGCAAGGCTATTGTTGATAGGTCTAAATTCACTAGACAAGAGCCTGCACCTGGGAAGTGTTTAGGGCTCCACAAATCAATAGAGGTTGAAAACTGCTACGCTAATTCAAAGCAGACTCTTACAGACCTTTTCCACCCACTAACTTGGAAATCCTGGCAATGCCTTAACCACTTTAAAGGATTTAACTCCCATTTTACTGAGGAAAGATTGAATTGTACAGCACAGATGGCTCCGTGCAGACAGAACAAAACACAGGTCATATATTTCTGGTATTAAAAATGGCATCAACTTGATTTTTATTATTTTTCAAACTCCCAAGACAAGCTTCCCACTGCTAGGCTTCGGTCTCTTTCTTCAGATGTTTCTATTCCCTGCATCTTTCTAAATGCCAGAGCAAATAACTGAAAAAAACAATCAAAACTACTATCTATAAGAAGCTGGCAGTAAAAAAGCCAACAGAAGTATATTCTAAGCAACTAGACTGAAACTTTATCATCATAATACTGATTTTTTAGTTTAAAATGTCTTTTTAAGAAATACTGTCTTCATTATAACTCAGAAAATATCACTTTTCTTGGGGCTCAAGCAGCTCATGAATCATATTCAGAACTGACACCTTTTCAGTGAGATACAGACTTCTTCAGCTAGCCTGGGGAAATTTAAACAAACAAACAAACAAACAAAAACAACTAATAACTGCTAAACATCAGTTTAACCCCACTTCTGGGAATGGAGTGCAATGAGGTGCAACAAGCTGCTACACTGCAAGATGCAATCAACAAATCCAGGACTCCCTGGAAAACAGGAGTATGTTGCCCTGAAGGGGAGCACCACTGCTACAGCATCAGCTGTAGCTGAGCCACTAACATGGATTTTAGCAAGTGCTGAGAGGCAGCTGTAACAGGAGAACTGGAATCATTGTACCCCCAAGAATGCAAGATTTGTTGGAAAAAAAAAAAAAAAAGGTTTAAGTCCTGGGAGATGCACTTTTCTGAAATAAATCACCAGCAAGTAAATGCAAAGATGGTTAGCAGAGGTAGCAGGCCTTGAGAGGCAGCAAAAAAAAAAAAACACCTGTAAAGCTCATTTTGTTCCTGCTTTTTCCTGTAACAGTAGCAGGGGAGGTACTAAGTATGCCACACTGCACTGAGTAGAAATTCATTGCTGAAGAGCCCAGTGAATTCTACACTCCTCTGAAGTATTTGTGACAGCGTGTTAACCAGGACACTGTACAACAAAGCCTCTCCTACCCAGGCTTTAAAAAATAAGCTTTATATTTAAAAAGCAGAAATGACATAGAGGTTTCTGCCATTATATTCAGCAAAACCTCATATTGAGTCTGTCCAACCTGCAAGAAAATCTCTGGTTTTGCAATTTGCACACAGACATGATCAGCTTCAAAGAGCTGCATGGCCCCATACGAACCGCAAAGGCATCAATCATTCAATTTCACACCACACTGACAGGTAGCCAAAATATCCCTATTTACTAGAAAAACATCCTTTCCTTTAACATCCCATACATAAACAGGTATTTTGCACCTAATCAGCAATTATTAGAGAACAAAAACAAATGAAACAAGGAGAGTAAGAGCGATCACAGCCAAATGCTGGAATAAGTACTTCCAGGATCCAGTCTGCTGTGCAGGAGTGCTCTAGATCCTACAGACTGTTAAAAAACCTACTGTCACTCAAAGCAAGCTGCTCCTCACACCTTGGATACACTGTCCTGCTGCAGCAGCACCTTCACACCCACTCACTCACACCAGCACGAAGAGGCAACACTGCACTCTCACATCAAAAAAGCACCAAAGTCATTAAGGACCTCAAAAATTGATAGTTAAGTAGTAACACAGCCCAGGACGGTGCAATAACCACGGAAATATCCCTTCTTCTGGAGGCCCACCACAGCTGACATCCTTTGCAGGTAAGTAGAGACCTGCTTGAAATATGAATGCACTTCAGTTCAGGGGTCCAGTGGATGCCAGCAGACTGCACGGCCAGGCGAGATCCAGCTACGTGCTCTTTTCCGAGATAAAAATAAGATCTTCCAAACAGTGTACATCCTAGCGGCAAAGAGGGGTGTGTGCAAAGTCAGATGGAGAGAAGAGAGCAGTACACCAAGAGTCTGATCTCACCAGATGCACAAAGAGGGAGGTCATGCCTGCAGGAAGCACAGACACCCAAACGGAATTAATCTCTCTATCAGGAAGATGTCAACTGACCAAGGAAATTTATGTTCCCTGCTCAAACAAACCACTGCCGTGCCTATTGTATCTCCGGGATATAATGTTACCAGTGGTTGGTTACACCTCAAATCAACAGTCTGTAGTAGGAGATTCTTTCAGAAGTGGTTACAGGAGTATAAAGTATCACGTGGGGTTGGTTCCCTTATTTTATTATAGCGAAGAGAAGAAATGGCACTAGGCGCATCACTTAATAAATTAAGAACCAGAGTACTCTCACACAGGGGCACAAACATTATGACAAGTAATCTCCCACTGCTGCAGGTTGCAACAGAACTCTGCAGTTCATCATGGATTAATTCCAGGCTGAAAGAGGATTTTGCTGGCCATCAGTACTTTTAACACATCACGTGTGGTTGTGGTAAAGCAAAAACCTTTCAGGAGCCCTACACACATGCCTTACTCATTCCTTACACCCAGCCACTGTAAGCAGCCATCCTTAGCAATGAAAGGTCTAGCTCTGGATTTCCCTGTACCTCATTTCCTCACTGCCATTACCCAAACATCACACTCCTACAGGTGTGGAGCTGGGCAGCAAGGAAGTAGTATGAGAACGAGCAAGCACCTCACGCAAGCACTGCACATCCTGCAGCCTGAAGCCATCAGGGTCTCGTGGAAACAACACCTTGTGCATGTGCAACCCAAAATCACAGGCTGCACAGCGTACACATGCCAGGGGTGGCACGCACACACATGTGAATCCAAGAACTCTCTGCTTCCAAGTGCTCAACTCTGCACAACTACTGACTCTAATGTACTTTGTGGGTAACAATTAAGAACCAGCAACTGGCAAAGTGAAAGCCAAGTAATATGGCACCTAAAGTTATGTAAAAGAGAAACTTCAGCACAAGAGTTATGTCAGAAATTAGTCCACCTGCTTCAACTCCTTAGCAACCAAGTTCAAGCAAGACCTACAGAGCTCAGACCTTACATGGCTGCACGAGCCCTCCCAGGTGCTGGAGCTTGGGCCCAGCTCCTGCTCCAACTCCACTAAACACTGTCCTTTACAGTTTGCAAACGCCAGGAAAGTTCTGAAGACAAGCTTGAGCCAGGACTGTAAGAACAGAAAAACAAAAAAACAACGATCCCTTTCACTTTACATGGTGATAACCCAATATTAATGCCAGGTGCACAAGGCAGATGCAACCAGCAGTCACTGTATCTTCACTTCTGGAGCAGAAAAAAGGCCCAAGAAGCACTGCTACAATTTCCTTCTTTCCAACACAAGATCTGGCAGTAGCTGCTGGGCACACGGAAATTCAGTCAGACTTAACTAAGTCTAACTCAACACTTAAAATAACTTCACTTCAGAATATGCACATCCCTCTTTACAACTGAATACTACCTGAGCAACCCCTTCTCTGTTTGGGGCACCGTTTGAGTGCAACGGATGCCAGGGCAATTAACAAATCCCCATGCAAAACAATACCTGCCAGCATCCCAACTACCCGGAGGCATTACTTAAAAATGCTGGACTTTACATCCCACTGAAGACTAAACCAAATGCTGTTCCTTCTGCTGGAAGCACTCTTTGGAAATCAGCCCTTTCAAAATTTCACAATGATTCAGTGAAAAATTCAAAGCTTGAAAGAGGCCAATAGAGGAATCTATGCACACTTTCCTCTTGACAAAACAGAGAGCAGGAAGTTTAAGCAGCAGTGGGGATCTCAAAGTTGTGAACTTCAAGAATAAAAGCTCTGAGAAAGTCCTGCTCCACCATCACACTAGATAAAAGGTACTATCTGAAAGGGTAGCCCAGCTATGACAACCCACTCTAACTCCCAGGAGTCCGTGGTTGTTGTTTTGAGATTTTTAGTAGGCTCTCAAAAAACTTAATTCCAGTTACCCAAATACAAATGAGACAGCAATAAAATGCCTACATGAACACAGGATCTAAAGAGCAAGCCTGATTATTTCTAGCTACTGCATCATGTTCAACAATTAAAGCATTTGAATTGCCTCATTGGTAACGTGGCACAGACAGAAATCTCTCTTTACATGCCACAAAAAGCAGGGCTAAAATGAGGGACCACTCAGTAAACACACACCTACTTACTAAAGGAATAATGCAAAACTCAAAGAGAGAAGAATCCCAGGCTATCTAAAACCCACTGTTCTTCTTAGCATCTTTTTTCTGAACACAGCTGTGCTTTTAAGCCACCAGAACAATTCAGCGAGGTTAATATGTCATGCTGTGGCAGACAGGAAGGCAGTTTTTACTGAAAAGTCAACCCCTCATTGCATATTCAAATAACAGACTCGATTGCTAAGACAGTTTTGTCACCATAGAAGCTGCAGTTCTGCGGAGCATGTCTTAAAGCCACTGATAGCAGAGGCAAGTGTTGTGAAAGTACCTCTGCTAGCTTCTGTTTACAAAGTGAGACCCTCCCACAACCACATCACTGAGCACATGTCTGCTGAGAGATCCCTGCTTTGCTCTACAAAACAAAGTATATGTACAAACCTCAGACGGACGGACAGCAGCCTCACCGACAGCAGCCTCTTGCCCCCAAAGACTAAAGACTGAGTCCCCACAAGGAAACAGATTCTTCCCAAGGAACACTCAGGAGGATCCACGACCCAGAACCAGAGGTGGGCATCACAGCGTAATTGTGCCTTTCATGGGCACTCTATGACAAGTGCTGCCCCATCTCCCAGAGCTCACAGCTGGGACACTGCATGTGCCCCAATAAACAGGAGAAAGTGAGGATTTCCCCCCAAATGCACACCAGCAGCATTTGTCCGACATCAGTGGCTCGACTGAAATTAAAGAGAGCAGGATGGTTTCAGTTGTCAGTGCTGTCACAAGTTAATTCTCACACCCTGCATCAAGTAATACTTAAACCTCAGAGTATCCTCCAGTAAGAAAATCTAAGTTTGCAAATATGTATTTAAGAAATACATAAAACAACTGCAGTAAATACACCTCTGCAAATAAAAAGTCACGCTAAAAAAACATTCAAAAATTATAGCTGCGTTTAAGAACACATTTAAAAGTTGGGTACGTGTAACTCCTTCTGAAATTATTGAAAGTTAAATCAGTTTTGCTTCTTAAGTAGATCAGAAATATTTGTGAGTGTGGAGTAAAATCGGGGGGGGGAAGACAAGGCTTCCTGCCCTGTGATGTGTGTCAGGCCATGACACAGCCCCTCCCGGGCCACTGCCAAACTCTCACAGCTTGGGTACCTCAAGCCAGGCCAGACAAAGAGCCGTCTGACAGCCTCAGCGCCGGAGCCAGCAGAAGGGAAAGCTCTCCTCCTGCTCGTATGCTCTCCACTGAGCTCAAAAACCACCTTATAACGGGCAAAAAACTCCACTGAACTTTGCAGCGATCACTGGTTTCAGCCAGAGGGATGGTGCCTTCTGCTCCCGGTGGGAGAAGGAGCGGGGGGAGCGCGGCTGGCCGGCCGGGGCACAGGTGCGCGGCAGAGCCCGCTGACAGCCCGGCCATCCTGGCTCGGCAGCTCCGGGCAGCTCCCGGGGCCTGCCCCCGCGCTCCGGCAGGGTCCCCTCGGCAAGATGGCTGCCCGCC
This sequence comes from Apus apus, assembly GCF_020740795.1. Taxonomy (NCBI): domain Eukaryota; kingdom Metazoa; phylum Chordata; class Aves; order Apodiformes; family Apodidae; genus Apus; species Apus apus. Next base: position 8,978,675 of record NC_067294.1, on the reverse strand, counting down.
CTCGAGGGTGCCGGCTACGAGGGCGCCCGGCCCGGCCCCGCCGGCCTCCACCGCAAAATGGCAGCGGCCGCGGCCCCCCGCCCGGCGCCCCCCCGCCCGCGCCCCGCGGTGCTTACGAGCTGCAGGGCCGCCGCCGCGGAGATGGCGGAAGGCTCCGGCTTCTCCCCGGGACAGCCGTCCGGCCCCGGTTCGGCCGGCTGCAGGCGCGGTGGGCTGGCAGGGCCCTGCTGCGGCCCGGGGCGGCCACGGCTCCGCGAGCCGGGCTCGGCCACCTCCTCCTCCCCATCCCCTGCTGCCTCGTCGTCGTCCTCGTCGTCGTCGTCCTCCTCGTCGTCGTCGTCGTCCTCGTCATCGTCGTCCTCCTCGTCGTCCTCCTCCGCCGTCTCGGCGCCCTCCTCCTCCTCCTCCTCTTCTTCCACCTCCTCGCCGTCCCGCAGGAGCAGCGGGAAGCCCAGGGCCCCGTGGGCCGCCTCGGCCGCCGGGCCGGCTCCGTCGGCCGCCGGGTCCTGCGGCGCGGGGAGGCGGGAGGCCGGCGAGCCGGGGTCGGGCAGGGCCTCAGCGCCGTCGGCGGCGCCGCCGAGGTACTCGGCGTTGATCATGGAGGCCAGGTCCTGCAGCCGGCGCAGCGGGATGTAGCAGGACGAGGGGTCCTGGCCGTAGCCAGGCTTGGCGGCGGCCAGCTGCATGGCGGGCGGCTCGGGGCCGCGGCCCTCGCCGAAGGGGCCGCCCTTGGCCTCGGCGGTCGCCAGCGAGGTGCCAAAGGGGACGAGGCAGCTGCGGCGGCTCACTTCGCAGGCCTGCTCCATGCCGGGCCGCGGGCATCCACCTGCGGGCACAGCACAATAGGGTCAGCCCGGCCGCCGCCGCAAAATGGCAGCCGCGCCCGGGGGCCCGCTCCGCTCTGCCGGCCCCGCGCAGGCCGACGCCGCCGTCGCCGCCGCGCTAGGCCCAGTCCGCGGCCCGCCGGCCGGCACGGCCCCTGCCTGGCCTCGGGCCGCCGCCGCCTTTCCGGGCACCGCCGCGGCCCTGCGGGGCGCCGCTCACCTGCGGCCGCCGCGGCCGGCTCACCGGCTGCCCCCGGTGCGGGGCGAGAGGGAGACGCGCCGACCCGGCCCGGCCAGGCCCCGCCAGCGCTGCTCCGCCGCCTCCCTCCTCCCTCCCCCGCATGCGCGCGCCCGCTGCCGCCGCCATCCCGTCAGCGCGCGCCCCGCGCCTGCGCGCGCGCCCCCTGCGACCGCTCTTGGGGTTCGGCGGCGGCCAATCAGCGCGCGCCCGCGCGGGTTACCCCCCCATCACCTCGCAGCGGGCGCCCCCCCCAACCCCCCCCCACGCCTTGCCCGCCCGGGGAGGTGGGGGATGGGACGGGGGGGGGCTCAGTGCTGCCCCCCCCCGGCGCGCCCCGCCGCTGCCCCGCTCCCTGGCCCGGCCCGACCCGACCCGACCCGCCGGGCCCCGCGCACATGGCGGCCCGGCCCGCCCGGCCCCGCACCCTCGGGCCCGTCACCCCCGTCTCCATCTTAGGCGGCGGCGGGGGGCACCAGGCGGGACGAGCGGAGACGGGACGGGCCGGCTCGGCCCGCGCCTCACTTGCGGGTCCCGGCGCTCTGGCCGGTAGCCGCCCCCACCCCGTCTCCCCTTCGCCTCGTCTGCCGCGGGGCCGGCGGGCAGGCCGCAGGCCTGCGAGCGGCGGCGGAGCGGGCGCCAACAAAATGGAGTCGTCTGGGCCCTGCGCCCCAGTGGGGCACCCGGCGGGCCGCGGCTTTTGCCCGTCGGCGTGGGTTACCCGCCCCGCCTCGCCTCGGCCCCGGCACAGTTCCCAGTCCCGGTCCCAGCGGGCAGCTCAGCGGGGCGGGGGTCGCGGGCCGCCGCCCGCCCCCGCCGGGCTCGGGTTACCCCCTGCCATTGTCCGCCGCGCCCCGCGGGCCCGGCCGCGCTCCCCCGCCGCCCTCCCGCGCACCGGCGGGCCGGGCCGTCGCCATCCGCGGGCCTGCCGTGCCGAGCCGTGCCTCGCCTCGCCAAAGCTTCGCCAGCCGGGGAGCGGCGCCCGGGTGCCCGCGGCCTGGCTGTCCTCGCCGGGTTCCGCCGCTCCCGGACAGCGAGTGCCGCGCTCCCCCCCGCCCTCCCGCCGCCGAGCGGCGCGCGGCCGGCCCCGCGCCCCCCGCTCCGCCGGGCCGGGCCGCCATCGGCGCCCCGCCACCCTCCTCGGCTGTTGGGCGGGCGGGCAGCGGCGGCGGCTCCGTCGCTACCTCCAGATGGGGGCCGGGGTCTCCGCCGCCAGCCGCGCGGGTCCAGGCGCCGCGCCACGCCGCCGCCGCACCGGCACGGCTGGGCAGGCAATGGGGCGGGGGGCAGCGGCTGGGGCAGCGCGGGGCTGTGGCACCGGGGCGGTGCTGCCCGGGCTGCGCGGGGGGCAGGGCTCGGACGCCCCCCGGGGTGCCGGGCGGGGAGCTGGGTGCCGCCGCGGGGCTCGGCCGGCTCAGCGAGGCGCTGCCGGGCCGAACCCGCTGCCCCCCCGCCCGCCGCTGCCCCTTTGTTTCTTACCCCCGCTCCGGCCGGGCCGTGCAGGAGCCCGCAGCTCACCGCGCCGGGCACTGCCCCGGGGCAGCCCCTCTGCACACTCAGGCAGGCAGCACTCGCTGCCCGGCCCTCGCCCGCTGCTCAGCCCTCGTCGCCCCACCGGGGCACAGCCTTGCTCGGCCAAAAACGGCCTCCGGGAGCTGCTGCGGGCTGGCACCTCAGCGGGGCAGCGGGAACTGGCCTGCTCTCTGCACCAGCCATGCACACCTTGGCAGCTCCTCCAGGGGTGTGTGGCTTCCCCCACTGCCCCATTGGCCCTGCACGGGTGCTCTTTCCTGCCCTGTCTGCAGCTGGCAATGGGGCAACCATTTCTCCTCAGGATCCACCACAGCGGGCCCAGGATGAAGTCCCTGACCCATTGTCCCCACACTGTTGAGCTGCCACACCACCATGCTCAGTCTCGAACCACTCCAGCACACCTGCAGAGGGTGGGATGAGTTGGCAGGAAGCACCACAGTCAGAGGTTTCGCTTGTGACTTGTTCGTAGCTCCGAGGTCTCAGCCTGGGGCTCAGCCGGTGGCACCCAACCTGCCACAGGCCATCTTGCCTGGTGCCCACGTGCTGTAGTGACACATGGGACCTGGGACCGCACTGTGCCTGGTGCTGGACAGACGCAGCACCAAGACCTCACATCCATGCAGTGCTCCCCACCTGCGCTGAGATGGGCAACACCTGGCATAGCTGAGGCCCCCCCTATTTCCCCAAAAAAGGGGAAATACCTTTGGCACAGCCCATCTCCCCAGCGGCAACGCTGGCTCCAGCAGCCGCACCCCAGCACACCTGGGCAGGGGCCCAGCAGCCAACTTTCCTCCTTTTTCTTTGGAGCAACCTGCCACGCACGTTTCCACCACATTCCCAGAATAAAGCTAATGGTTTATTTATATCCCCCCAGGGCCAGCAGGGCACTGCACAGGGCAGGAGTGTCTTGTGTCTCCCCATAGCCTGGCACCCAAGACCCAGAGAGCCAGGGCCAGTCTGGGGAGAGGTTTAACACTGTCTCTAACTGGGGGAGCCACATCCCAACCCCCAGTCTTCACCAGCTCCCTTTGTTCTCCTGATTTGCCCCTCTTATGCAGGCCAAATGGGGAGAGCCAGGGCCACCAGCAGAGCATGTCCCAGCTTGGGGACCTGCCCCATGCCTGGCCCTGTCCCCCATGGTGCCACCTGCCAAGGGCTGGTTCCTCCACTCGTGGTCACATGGCACAGCCCAGCGCCACGGGACACTAGCGGGCAGCAGTGTCCAGGTGGCTCAGGGCACCCCCAGCCTTGTCTCCATCTCACTGCCCTCCCTGGCATATCTATGCTGGTGGTGCTGGGCTACCAGAGAACTCCTCCTGGGCAATCCCAGTAGCAGTCCCCACGTTGTGTGGTTACTGGTGTAAGGAGGAGTGTGCTGGGGCGGTGGGATGTGCTCTGATGCACTCCCCATCTGCTGTGTCACCGCTCCCTGTGCCACGGCCAGCACCCACAGAAGGGCCCTTTGCCAGCCCCTCTCTTCCGGCAAAGGAGCCGGCAAATGGCACCGCAGCCACCGCGCTCCCACCAGGACGTGCAGCGTAGCAGGCAGCATTGCCCGGTCCTGCCGCCACTGCACGGGGCTTTGTGGGCTCCGGCAGGGTGGGCGGGTGGCCAGTGGCCTTGCGGGGGGGGCTCCCTACTGCTACGGTTTGCCTGCGAGCCCCCCGCCCCGCGGACAGGCTCATCCGCTGGGCTTCCCAGAGCATGCTGGGGCTCCTGGAGCCCGTCAGGCCGTGGAGCTGAGCGGCACTGCGGGCTCCCTCTGGAGGCCCCAGGCCCCATGCAGAACCTGGCGAGGCCCCCCCGCCATGGGGACCGCTCCCCAGCTTCCCCCTGTTCCCCAGCGGGTGTTCGGCACACAATGAACGGCCGCGGCTCCCGCCATGGCTGCTCGCCATCTCTGCACCGATACGGAAGGGAGAATGGCCCTGAGCCAGGGGCTCCTGCTCATTCTCCTTGGAGGAGATGGAGGGCTCATAGCCGGCATGCAGCCCCAGACCACAGCGTGGAGGGAGCTGGGCTCACACGAGTCCCGTGGGAGCCGTGGGCAGGCTGCCAGCAGCCCCTGGTCGTGGCTGTCCAACTCCGGACACACACTTGCGCACTGCGGGGGTGTGGAAGAACGGGAGGGGGGAGGCGGAAGGGGGCCTGGGCGCAGCGGGGCCCCGGGGAGCAGCCCCGGGGCTCTGCACAAAAGGACAGGGATGGGTGGGTGGGTGCCGTGGGGCTGGCGCACGGCCGGGAGTGTGGGCGAAAGGGTTAAGGAGCTGCGCGGGCAGGGGGAGGGCTAGCCTGGCCGGGGGAGAGGAAGGAAGCAGAGGAGGAGAACATCCTGCCCGGAGGGGTTGCCGGGGGGCCCTTTCCCCCGGGAAGCGGCTTGCGGGGCTTTTCACCGCAGAGGATGGAGCGGTGGAGAGCCGGAACGACCGGCGGGGCTCAGACCGGTCTGTGCTGGCAGCTCCGCGCTGGCAGGCAGGGCTGCCCACGTTTGCCTGCAGAAGCAGCCCTGGAGTTTTCATCGCTGGGCTGGTGTGCCTGGTGCGGGGATCTGCTCCCCACGCTGGGATGACCCTCGCCTCCCAGGTACTCCGCAGCACACCTGCCCTGCCACTCCCATGGCCCCCCCCAAAACCGGGGGTTGGCGGGGAGGGCAGGCCCAAGGACAGGCAGGGTAGGAGCAGCCCGGGACACACAAGAGCAGTGGGTGGGGTGCAGGACCCCTGCCACAAGCTGGTGGGGACAGGAGCCATCTCTGATGAGCTCCTCTGCACGGAAGACCTGACACTGTGCCGGGGCTGACTAGAGACCCAACACCCCAGCAGCCATGTTCAGCACAGGGACAGTCCCTGAGGGCCTAGGGGTGCCTGACTGGGTGCTGCAGCCTCTCTTGGTGTGCCTGCTCTCCCAGGACTCATGCAGACACGCTGTCCCCCATCCCTATCTGGCGGGCTGTACAAGGACTCAGCCCTTGGCAAAGAGGCTGAGCCCTCACTGGGCTTTGCTCCAACCATCCAAAGCAGAGCCAGGTTTGCCAGGGTCCCGTGCCAATGTGCCATCCCTGTGCTGGTTCCCGTCTCCTGGAGCAGGTACAAGTGGGATCCACACTCGGACACGGTGCCGCTCTGAAAACCGAATCCCCATGCCCTGCTCCGCCCTCAGCCCCATCCATTTGTGAGGGTGGTGGCTTGGAGAGCGGAGCCAGGATTGGTCCCGGTGCCACAGACCACTTTTTGCAGGAGAGCTTGTCGCTCCCCCAAAACAGTCCCAGGGCCAGCCTGCCGCGAGCACCACTGTCACCGGCCCAAAAGGGATGGATGCGCAGCGGCGGGCGAGCGGGGGGGCTGCCCGTCCTGTCCCATTTCTGCACACCCTGTGCAGGGCTGCTCCGGCTGGCCAGGAGATGGGGCTCATAGCCCGGATTCCGCCGCCACCGCCGGCCGTGGCCGGGCGAGCACAGACGGATGAGGGCTAGCGAGGGGGCCGCAGCGGGACAGGCCCCCTGCCCTCGCCGGGCCCCCGGGCTTGACCTTGAGTATGGGGCCCGCAGCCAGCGCTGGGGCTGGGAGAGAGCTAAGGTGGGCAGGGAGGTGCAGGAAGGGGCGTGCACGGGTGTGCGTGGCTGTGCGTGTTTTGAGCGAGGATGTAGGGGGGTTGCATGTGCGTGGGGATGTGTGTGAGTGTGGAAAGGGTGTATGGGTGTGTGTGTGCATGACTGGGGGGTGGATGCATGCCAAGGGTGGGGGAGTGTGTTTCTGTGCACGGGAGGGTGTGTGTGCAGGGGCTCGTGCATGGATGGGGTTGCAGCCATGCTGTGTGTGCAGGGGGAGTTTGAGTGTGTGTACATTCCTGTGAGTGTGCAGTGTCCTGGGATGCAGGAATTGCCAGTGTTCGGATCCTCCCGTGGTAGAGGGTGGGCCCCTGCGTCAGCCTGTGCCCGGGAAGAAGCACAGGGTGTCCCCACGTGCACATGGACCCTTTTCCCTGCCGACTGGCCCTTCCCTTCGCTGCCTGGGCACTAGTGGTGCACATGAGGACATGGGACAAAGACATGGCGTGTAGGGCATAGTAGGCATAGGACATGGGATATGGCAGGCAGGAGCAGGCAGAGGGGGCACTGCCAGGTGGGGGAGGCAGGCACCTCCAGCCTTTCGGACCTCCAGCCTCATCCCTTCCTGCCCCGAGGCAGAGGCTTTCTGCATTTCACAAAAGCCACATTCTCCCCAGAGATAAAAATCAGTCGCCTTTGTCCTGAGGAGAAACGACAACAGCAGCTTCTGGCCCCACAACGGAGGAGTCGTTAAGCAAAGGTGTTTGCGGGACAGCAGTTGGGAGCCACATCCCGGAGCTGAAACGAGGAACCAGCTGGTGTCCTAGCCCCTAGGGTGCTGTGTCTTCGCATCCCCCCAGGACCAGACTCATATCCATCAGCACTCAGCATCCCCCAAGGACTATAACATCTCCCCAAGGACCACAGCATCTGCCCTAGGACTCAGCACCCCCCACCACCACACCAGAGCTATCTCTCCTACAGCTCAGCATCCACCCAGGATTTGGCATTCCCCCAGGATCACAGCATTCCCCTAAGACCGCAGCATCTCCCTGAGGATCACAGCATTCCCTCAGGACTCAGCACCCCCTCAGGCACATAGCAATCCCTCCCCCCCGGACCAGCAGTGCAGGGAGGTAGCTGGGAAGCTTCTCGGCCCCACTGAGACTCCATATCCCACGGAGATCCACAGACACATCCTAGAAACGTGCAGGGGGGGAATGTGCAGACCTTGAGCAAGCAGCTTCTAGCCGGCAGTGGGTACCTGGTCCTGGAGCCAGGGCAGGCAAGGTGCCCCCAGGCATGACTGGGCTGTGGAGTGATGCCAGTATCCAAGGGGGGCAGGCGGGGGGGATGGGGGTGTGTGGTGTGTGGGAACACTGCCTCAGGAAACCAGCAGGATTTACTGGGCTACACGCTAAATCCCCCTCACAAAAGGGGCCTGTTCGTGGGGACAGGATGCCGGTGGCTCAGCCCCACTTGTTTGGCCAGCAGAGCCTGGTGGATTAAGGACAATTGGTTCAGCCCTGACTGAAAATACCAGGAATGTTAAACAATAAAAAATGCCTCCAGTTGTTGTGGGGCTGCAGGACGCCCTGGGATGCCTCTCTGCCAAGCCCTGGCCCTGGCTGCCCTGTACCAGGCTCAAGCACAGCCCAGTAGCACCCACTGCTGTGGCTCTGGGGAATGCCTGCGGATGGGGTGAGGACCAGCCCCCTGTGCTGGGGCAGACAGGTGGGTCCAGTGCTGGGCACTGTTAGGACCCTGAAAATATCACTGGGCTGAGCTGGTGTGTGTTGGGTTGTGGGGACAAGGCACTGCCTGCACCCCTGGGGCACTCAGTGAACAAGGGAGGGCATCAAAAAAGGCTGTGGCAAGGGGGTGGCAGGTCCCTGCTCACCCTGTCCCCTTGTGTCCCCCCACTTGGCTTTAAGGATTAACAAAACTGTTGTCCTGAAAGCGGGATTTGTTACCCGGTGTGCAAGAAGCCAATTAATCTTCCAACAAAACCACCTCCACCTCACCCTTTGATACTGACCATGGCCCTGTTTTCCAGGGAAAGGGCAGCACACAAGCAAGAGTCATGCAAACCACACCAGGCAAAGGGCACTGACTGCCCTCCATCTTGCCCCCCAGCAGGGAGATTCCAACCTGGAGTGAGGTGGGAGCAACCTGGGCACAGTCCCCAGGAGCTCAGCCCCCTTCCTGTGCACCCCTGGTGTTTACCACTGGTCGGGGCTGGGACAGGGCAGCGCCCTGTGGCCAGCTTCGGCTGTTTGCCCTCTGGCATGTGAATGCCCCATTCAGGGCTGTGCTAAATGCATTGGTTCTGGCACATTATCGGACAGCTGGGATCCTTCCCGGACAGGCAGGCTGCCGGGACCGGCAGGTTTCACACCTGCTGGGGGCTGTCTGCCTCCGTTTGCTGTGCTGGAGTGGGGGGCTCATCCCAGCAGAGAGGGGAGCTGGGCTGGGGATGGAGGCTACAAGCATGCCCTATGGGGCTGGGCTCCCCCCAGCACGCCTGCCAGAGGCTGTGATGAGGAGGGGTCCCCAGGATGGCTCTGCAAGCTGCCAGGCTCCCCATGACTGAGCTGAGCCCCACACAAGGGCAGCTGCAAGCTAGATCCCTTGGGAGCTTGGACCTCAGCACCATTAAAGCAGCAGGCAGGACTGAGGGATCCCCTTCCAGCTGCCCCTGGCTCAGGTCCTGCCCACAGTGCCTGCCAGCCCCCCTCCTTTCAGGCCAGTTTGGGGCAGGCCATGCCAGAGAGCTGGCTTCCAGGCTGGGGGGCTGCAAATGCAGCTGGGAGCTGGAGGAGGAAACAAGATCCCGAGGCTAACGGCCAGCAAAGCCTGGCCATAGATGAAACCTTAGACCCAGGGAGTGGGCTGGCAGGAGGGGGCGAGACAGCTGCAGCCCCCCCACCCACGCTCCCAGCACCCTGGGGCAAGGGGGAGGGGGGAAAGCAGGCACTGGAAAGCAGGGCCTGTGGCTGGAACCCCCCAGCTTGTGCTCCCAGGGATAGGGGGGCTGTGGAGAGTGAGCACAGAGCCTGTAACTCACTTTTATCTGGAGTCCCAAGGCCAGCCCAGGCGAGGGGGGTGCAGGGGGTTCCCAGCGCATAGGGCCAGGCCCCAGAGTGCTTTCCCAGCCTGGGAGCCCGCAGCAGTTGGGGGATCGGTTTCAGGGCGATGCTGGTAGCGGAGTTCACGGTGGCTTAGTGCAGCAGCCGCTAATGGGGAACAGATGCAAGGGCGCTTTGTGCTGGAGCAGGCCTGGAGGCGCAGGAGCAGGGACATCGCTTCCTGCACCTGTGGCACTGCCTCCCTGTCCCCAGAGAACACTCGCAGGCCCCTCTGCCGGCTGAGGCGAGAGAGAGAAGGCAGCTCCCAACCCACCTTCCCAGCTTGGCTGGGCCCCTCGTCCCCCAGGAGCGGTCCAGAAACTGGGCTGGGGTGTATTCCAAAAAAATAATTTATCAGGTCGATATTTCACTTACATAAATATTCATCTCTATGGCTATGTACAAAGGCAGCAGGAGCCTGGCAGGCAGCGGGGCTCTTGCTCAGAGACACTTCCACTGAAATGCTGGCCAAAGCCAGGCTCCCTGAGTGACGCCATGAGCATCCTGGGCAGTGCCTGCCCTGGAGATGCTCTGGCTCCCGCTGCCCTGCAACGCCAGGCAGGTCTCAGCCATGACCGAAGGCTTGGTGCCAAAACAGAGCCCAGAGAGAGGAGCACCCTGCCCCAGCGCTGCGGCTCCGGGCCCTGCCCACCCACTGCTCTTTCTGGGCAAAGCAGGGGACCTGCGGGAACCCAGACCCACTCCTCCTGATAGTGGAGGCAGCCTCGGCATCACCCTTCCCTGCCCGCCATTAAGTCCTCACGCTGGGGTAGGAGAAGAGGCAGGGAGCCAGCGGCAGCGGGTCGTGGGTGAAGACAGAGTCGTCGGAAGAGCAGGAGCTGGCGGTATCCTCACAGGAGGGCGAGTACTGCTCAAAGGGCATGGAGAGGTCCAGGTACTGCAGGGAGAGATGGTGCTGTCCATGATGTAGCCACCATTGCCTGCAATGCCCACCCTGCTCTCTGCCGGACCCCCACTGCTCACCTCCTCTGAAACTGCTGCCAGGATCTTGTCCAGACCCTCCACAAGCTGCTTGAAGGTGGGACGCTGCGAGGGCACAGCGTGCCAGCACTCCCGCATCAGCATGTACCTGGGGGGACACGAGGAGATGTTAGGTGGGGTCTTCCTGTGTGCCCCTCCCCACCCCACCTGCCTGGTACTCACAGCTCGTGGGTGCAGTTGGACGGCCGGTCCATGCGATGTCCCTCCTTCAGCAGCTTGAAGAGCTCCTCAACAGGGATGCCGGGGTAGGGGGAGCCTCCCAGCGTGAAGATCTCCCACATCAGGATCCCGAAGGACCACCTGGGGTCATGCACAGCAAACGGGAGGTCAGCCATATCCTAGGACCCTCTCCAGGCAAGTGGGGCCCCAGCTCACCCAATCACATCCTGCAGTGCCATGGGAGCATGTACTCTGCTGCAGCTACATGCCCCATCCTACTTGTGGGGACCCTTCAGTATGTGCATAACCCCACAGCGCTGCCTTGTCCCACACTGATGGCATTCTCATCCCACACCCAAACAGCACCCTCAGCCCTCAGCAGCCCCCACACTCACACATCACTCTGGTGGGTGTAGACCCGGTCAAAGAGGGCCTCTGGTGCCATCCACTTCACTGGCAGGCGGCCCTGCAGGACAAAACCCCCTGCTCAGCCACAGCCAGTGGTCCCCATCCTATCCTCCTGCCCCTCTCCTAGGTCCCCCACTCACGTTGCTGGTTTTCTTGTAGTAGTCAATGTCGTGGACATCCCTGGCCAAGCCAAAGTCAGCAATCTTCATCACGCTCTCTGCTGTGACCAGCACGTTGCGGGCAGCCAGGTCCCGGTGGATGCACTGCCAGGGGGGAGCATCACCCACAGAGTGTGTGAGATGGTGGCTCCAGCTCCATCACCACTGCACCTCCCCCCAGGCTGTGCCAAGCACAGGCAGCCTGCATGGGCTGTGCCATCCCTACCCGCTTAGACTCCAGGTACTCCATGCCACGTGCCACCTGGTAGACACAGGAGATCAGGTCCTTGAAAGAGAGCTGCTCCTCGGGCATCTCCGTGACATCAAAAGCGTAGTCAGGTGTTGGGGGGCGGCGGGCGCGCAGGTACTCGCGCAGGTTTCCCTTTGCAGCAAACTCCACAATCACGTAAAGCGGCCCTGGGAAGGATGTCCACTCTGTTTGGTCCCTGCCCTGTCCTGTCCCACATGTGTCCCACCTGCTACTGTCCCCAGGAGGCACATCCCCTGTTCCCGCTCCATGGCCATGCCCTGCTCGAGCCTGGCACAGCCCCCTCACCATCCTGTGTGCAGACTCCTAGGAGGTTGATGATGTTCTTGTGCTTGTCCATGAGCTTCATCATCTCCATCTCGGATATGAGATCAGCCAGGTCCTTGTCCGTGGCATTATCTGGGGAAGGAAGGCCATGTCACCATGCCAGCCTGGCACTGATGCCACCTCTGTGCCTGGGACACTGGCAGGGGGGCTGTTACCTTTCAACATTTTCACAGCCACGGTGACTGCTCTGTCTGGCCGGTCTCTGTCTATGCCATAAGCCTCTGCCCGCACCACCTGGCCAAAGCAACCTTCTCCCAGGGGCTTGCCCAGCACCAGCCTGGCAGGGATGGGCAAAACTGTGAGTGACCACAGGGGTGGCCCAACTCCCTGCCACTGCATCGCAGGGCCTCAAGGAGCAGAGGCAGCATGGCTGCCCCTCTCTGGTCTGAGTCAAGTCCCAACATCCCAGGGTACAGCAGTGATGGCCAGAGACCTCCCCATCTGCCACCCGAGTGCTGCTGTCCCCAGGGTGGCTGGGGAGAGCAGCTCCCTGCCCTGCCCTGCACCGTACTTGTCTCGGGGGAACTCCCACTTGGCATCAAGCGGCAGGTCCAGCTCCATGACCCCCGCCAGCATCGGGGCACAGCTGGAGGAGAGACGAGTGACACGCATCAGGGATGTGCTGGATTTCCTGGAGGAGCTGGAGTCCAGAGAGAACTGCAGAGAGAGCCCAAGGGACCTCAGCCATCCCACTCTGTGCTTCAGGACCAAAGACAGATCCAAGGATCCTCCAGAGACCCTCACTCAGGGCAATGGGGCAAGAGAGCCACAGGAAGCAGTGGGGAGGGCAGAAGGATAAGGTGTGACAGGCAGAGGTGGCACTTGTGGAGCCAGTTACCAAGGTCCCCCATGCCCCCAGCTTGGCACCCACCTGTCGGATTAGTGGGAATTTGGAGAGCTTGTGGACTGCCATGGGCTCCAGAGGCTGCTTGCTTGACTGAGTCTGCATCCGGCACAGCACCACGATGATGGCGGCCATGGCCACGGCCAACGACCCCGAGGTGTAGATAATGATGTCTGTGTACTTGGCCTCAGGGGCTTCAGCTTCCCGCACCAGCTCCTCCTCTGGAGGAATTGAATGAGTCGGCCTGAGCCTTGTTCCCTGCATGCTGGGGATCCCAGCTCCCACTCTAGCACTCCCAACCTTACCTGGCAGCACAGTGAGCCAGGCAGACTGGTAGGAGAGGCCGATGGAGTTCCCTGCCAGGCAGGTGTACTCGCCAGCATCCTCCATGGAGATGTTGCGCAGGTACAGCACCTCCACCTCAGAGCTGTTGATGTCTGCAGTCTGTCAGAGAGAGCAATGAATGGTCAGCATCCCTCCTCCTCCTTGGGGGGCTTTGTGCATCCCCCATCACCACATGGTAGTGGGCATCTGGGACCCTGACAATTCAATCCCTTGTTACCTTGAGCACTTGCACATAGGGGACCCCATCAGGACCATAGCTGCTGCCGTTCACCTCAATGTGCTTCAGCCACTGAATGTGGGGCTGGGCATCGCTGTAGACCTTGCAGAAAAACTCCACATCACTGCCCACCAGGGCCGTGGTGTTGGCGGGCAGCCCAGCCTGCAAGATGGGCCTGTGTGGGGACCTCTCTGTGCAGAGGAGAGCAGAGTGGTGTCACCAACATGGTGACCCAGAGCAGGGCCTCCATTCTGTCTCCCTCTGCCCACTGTGAACCCATGGAGAACCCTTCCCCAGCACTACAGCAGACCAGGGCGACTCAAGACTGGTCTCCATCCCCATATCCCTTTGGGTGTGAGGGACATGTGGGCTGCGCCAGTGGCAACAACCTAACCAGAGGCTCCTTTGCTCCCTCCTCTGTGACCTCAACCCCTCTACCAGGCACAGAGGGAGCAGAGCGCCAGGACCAGCGCCAAGGAGCCCTCACCCAGTACATCCAGGAGGTAGCTGTAGTGGATGCTGCCAAACCTGTTCTCCACCAGGCAGGTGTAGTTGCCACGGTCGGAGGGCACCACGCTCTCCATCACCAGGCTCCAGTGCTGGTGCCGGAGCTGCAGAGGGGGGAGGCAAGGTGGCAAGGTGTGATGGGGGGGCAAGACCCCAGGAGGGAAGGCTGTGGCGGGGGGGCCTGGCCCTTACCCGGATGCCCCCAATGCGGTGCTCCCCCCGGAACTCGCGCCCGTTCTTGAACCAGCGAATGCTGGGGCTGGGGCTGCCTGAGGCTGGGCAGCGAAACTTCACCGTGTTCCCCGCAGGGACTGCATATAGCTTCTTGTCCATCCGGTGTGGGTGAGTCCAGTAGGGAGCTGGGGAGACACAGGATGTAGAGTGGGAGGAGACAAAGGGGCAGCATGGAAGCTGCTGGAGCTGCTGGCAGAACTCATGGTGTGAGCAGGAGGCAGCAGTGCCCCACGTGAGGCTCTGTCCTGCGCTCCTGGTCCTGCCTCAGTTGCCCTCTCCTGCCCAGGGCAGCACTGACCTCTATGCACGTAGACAGGATCCTCATTTTGGTCTCTGTGGGGACTGTCCGCATCACTGTCTTCATCGTCATCCCCCGAAGCCAGTGAGTCTGCAAGGGAAGATGGGTTGAGAGGTGCATTTCTGCCTGCAGGGCTGGGGTTGAAAGGGACATCCCTGCCTGCAGTGCCAGGCGAGCAGTGGCTGCCTTGCTGCCCCGGGAGGAGCAGAGAGCTGCCAGGGCTCCTACCCACAACAGATATGGTGAAGTTGCGCAGGATCTCCCCAGTCCCCTGTGCCCGGCACACGTAGAGCCCTGAGTCCTCATAGGAAACCCCTGAGATCTCCAGCAGGCTCTGCCAGAGACGGATACGACCCCTTGGGACGAGTGGCCGGGAGTCCTTGTACCAGACCACACTGGCACCGCTCTGGTTGGCATCACAGTACAGCTTCAACACGTTTCCTGGGTCCAGCAGGAGATGTTCCTCTTCTGATTCCAGCAGCGGGCTCTCAAACAGCTCTGGAGAGATGCTGTGAGTGCCTGGCCTTGTGCTCATCTCTTCCTGATGGCAGATCCCCACCACATGCACACCCCAGTGCAGAGAGCACGTGGTGCAGCCCGGGCCAATGCCCAGCTCTGCCGCCCTGCAGGCAGGCAAGGAACGGACTCTGCCCTGGGGCAAAGTGACACGGTTTCTCTACTGCTGTGTCCCAGTCCAAGGCCATACACGCCACCATCCTTCTGCAGGGCTACTCCCAGCGGTGCAGGGAGCCTGAGCCTGTCGTACTGCACCAAACAAGGCACCAAATCTTACTCGCAACCCACCACCAACCTCCATATGCCCATGGCCCTGGCAGACCCTGGTGATGCCTGTCTGGGCAGTGATGTCAATGGCTAGCAGCAGGCATGTGCACGTGGAGGGCAGAAAGAACTCAACTACCAGCTCAGCAATACCCACCACAGCCTGACCACCTGTGTGTGGGGTGCTAGGGACACACGTGGCCATCACAGGGGGCATGTGCTTCTCCTGAACCCACCACCAAGAGCCACTGACTCCCTGCACCTCTAAGTCGCTTGCACTCGCCACTGAGCCACAACTGCCACAGCTCACAGCATTCAGGCCATCCTGCTCTGCCATGCATGTCCACCGAGTGAGCTGAGACCCGGCAGCACAGGGATGCTGCCACCCTGCTCCTTCCAGCCTCCACACTTCCTTGCCCAGCAGTGAAGATGCTGGCCCCCTGTGCCAAGCCCCAGCCAGACACGTGAGCCCAGCTCCCACCAGCCCAGCCCCGCAGAGCTGTGGGGCTGTGTGCCCAGGGCAAGCATCCATCTCCCCCAGCCCAGGGGCTCGCTGAAAGCAGGACCTCCCCATCCCACTGCCTCCAACCCCTCCTCCGCCGTACCTGGCTCCATCGCCCTGCCCTGGGCAGCAGCCGCCAGCAGCAGCCCCACCAGGACCTGCAAGAGGGGCCGCATCTTCCAGCCCGCTCCGGCGCGGCGGCTCCCAGCCCTGCGGGACAAACAGGGCCGAGGTGAGCGGAACCGGGCAGGCAACTCCTTCCCACGCGCTGCCCAGGCTAGGCAGGGGGGGCTGGCTGGTCCCTGGGGCCCGGGCTTCCGTGGGACAGTGGTGCGAGGTCCCGAGGGCATGCCGAGGGAGGGCAGAGCAGGGGGGCCCTGGGCAGGGTGAAAATCCTTCCAGCCCCCTCCACTCCCTCGACGGCTCGGGAGGCAGGGGGAGGGCGGGGGTGTGCAGGGAACCCGACCCCTCCAGCCAGCCGCAGCTTGGCCAGGGCGCTGGGAGAGCTTAACCGGGCACGGGGGTGCTAAAAGGGTCCTGGGGTGAGGGGGATCCCAGGGAGAGGGTCCCAGGGCGCAGGGGGAGGTGCGCCGGGAGAGGGGTCCCAGTGTAGAGGAGTGTCCCGAGGGATTGGGGGTCGCTCGGAGGGCGAGGATCGCGGTCGGCGGCGTTACCGGCGGTGACGGGGTCCCTCGGCGGAGTCGCCGGGAGGGCCCGAGCGAAGTCCGGCAGCCGGCGGGCTCAGCGCCGCCGCGCTCCGCACCGTGGCCCCATGGGCGGCTGGAGACCGCTCCCGGCTGGGGCTGACTCTAGGCTCGCTGGTCCCGCTCTGCAACCGCGGCGGCGGGCGCGGGCACTTTGTAGGGGCGCGCTCGGGTTACAGCGGCGCCGCCCGCCCCGCCCGGAGCGCTGGAGAGGGGCGGGGGGACCGGCCCCGAGCGCGGCTGCTGCAACCGGCCCCGCTCCGCCCGCCGCCGGCTCCTCTGCAAACCGACACGCCGCCGCGCCGGGGGGTGGGGGGCGGCCCCGACCCCCGCAAGCAGCGAGGGGCGGCCCCTGGGCACCCCCCGGCACCGCAGCATCGCTCCGTGGGTGAGGAAGGCGCGGTGCTCCGGAGCCCCCGGACCTGCTCCCCTCCACCGCCCCCCCGGGCAGACCCCACATGTTGGAACCCCACACCCGGAGCAGCAGATCGGGCTCTGCCCCTTCTTCCCCCCGTAGCACCCAATGGCCAGGAGTGGGGACACCCCCCGACCTGGAGATGCCCCGGGCTGCAGGGCAGTGGTGCCCACCCTGGCGGATGGCCCTGGCCCGGGCTGGGTGCTGCTTGTTGCTGGGTGCCCGGCAGCCTGCTCGCTAATTGTGCTGCAATTAGTTGCAGCGTTATCGCTGCCGGTGCCATAAAGTGGTTGTGACCCTCATTAGAAGCCCATAACGGAGCATCGTAAAACACCACGAGGCCTCAAGCCACGGTTGGAGTGGCCCTAATCCGACCCATAAACACTTTGCCTTCGCTTTCCCTGAGCTGCTGCCTGCACTGCCAGGCAGACCCCACTGTGCCCAGGCCTCACTGCCCACCTGCCTGCTCACACAGGACCCCTGGACACCAGAGGCAGCCTGGTCTCAGGCCCTCTGAGCTGGCAAGGTCCCCAGGCACACCTTCCCCTGAACATCCTGCTGCCAGTAAGAGGGGACAGAAGGGACCCCCAAGCTCATCGTCAGGGTCTGGCTCTAGAACTGCTCTCCCTTGCTGCATCACTGTCTGCTTTGCCATCTTTCTGCTTTCCAGCAAGACCTGCCAGGACCGTGGTGAGCCCTGCATGCAGCCTTGCCTGTGCTTAGCATGGATACTGAGGTCGTATGAGCAGGGTGTGGCGATCACTGTCACCTCCTCACCTTGTAGGGCCATGCTGCCAGTGCCAGGACATGGGTTTGTCCTTGCTGCTCCAGCATGTGAAACCAGCAACTTCCAGCACAAGGTTTCACTGCAAGGGCTGTTTGGTGCTACAATCTCCCATAGCACTGCCCCCCCCTTCTGCTCCCCTCCTGGGGTGCTGGTCCCCCCCTGGGGCACAGGGGCACACAGAGCTGTCCCCAGGGCTGGCAGCCCCCAGCAGCTGTTCATTCCTGCTGGCGCGTGAAGTGGACAAGAACATCAATTTCACGGAGCAGCAGCCGCCCCTGCAGAGCTCGCAGCGTGCCGGAAGCACAGAAAAATGTTGGGTTCAGCTTGATTCGAACCGAAACCAAATGAAAACCAGAGAGAAGGAGTTGTTCCCAGTGCTGGGAGTGCTGGGGGAGAGCTGAGACTCAGGGAAGCCTGTGGGAGCCACAGACTGGGATGGGCACAGAGAGATACTTCCCCCCCATATCCCAGCCAGGTCTCCCACTGCTGGGTATGGTGCTGGGTGGGAGCAGGACAAGGGGACCAGTACTGGCACCTCACCCCCGTGTCAGGCCAAGCATCCCTGCCAGGCCAGGACAATGTTGGGCACAGGCTGGGGCACGGTGGGGCTGTGCTGTGGGCAGCTGGGAGCTGGTCCCCTCCCCACTGTGGGGCAGTGCTGGGCCGGGGGTCGGGCTGCCTGGCTTGATTTATAACAGCAACTGACAGCAAACAAAAAGCCCTTCACAGCAGCACAGCCCCACCGCCTGCCGCCTGCTGCCAGCAGCACCGACATGGCCTCTGCCACGCCAGCAGCTCAACAAGGGGGGATTGTGCCAGCACCAGCGCCCCATACTGTGGGTGCACCCCTACCCCAGCACCCTCCTTTGCTGCCCCTGTCCCCCATAACCCCCTGGGATGTTCCCATCAACTGCAGCACTGCAAGGGACACGTGTCCCCTGGCTACTAAGCTACAGAGGGTGGCAGCTCTGATGCAGTGGGGTGCCCAGGGAGAGAAGGCAACCCTTGGGCCCTGCAGGCCAGCAGCAAGGGGGCCGGCATGGTGCAGATAGGGCAGAGGGACCCGTTCTGTTCCATGCCTGACTGAGGTGAGGTGACTCCCCAGCCAGGTCCTTGGCCTCATGGGCCCCGCGGCAGCGAGCACGCATAAGGGGCTGGGCACTGGGGCCGGCATGCCGGGGCTCCATCCTCCCACCCCTGCCCCTTCCCCCAGGCAGTAAATCATCCCCACTCCCCTCATGAAAGGCCTGTGTATGTGCTGCCGGCACAGGGAGCCTGCCTGGTGCCAACAATATTGCTCTTGGAAGGCAGCCGGGGCTGCGGGAACACAGCCGCCCCTTGTGCCTGGCCCCAGCGCTCGCCGCCGCTCCTGCTGCGGTGGCACCTGCGGCCAGCGTGAGTGCGCGCGGCACGGTGGCTCCTGGGGAGGCTGGAGCCTGGGGGGCTCTTTCCTCCTGGAAGTTTCTCTTGGCCTCCCCTGAACAGCTGTTGTTTGGGGTGCAGGGTCCCAAGCTCCCTGTACCCCATAAGTGCACAGGGTCCAGGCGCTGAGGCCAAGCAAGCTCATGCCGTGTGCCTGGGCAATGTGAATCTCCCTGCACTGAGGGAGCAGGCAAACCCTAAAGCACAGTGGTCCTGGGCTGCCCCGGCATAAGGGATCCCAGTTCCATACAGCCCCACTGGCCTTGTCACATGGCTGCTTCCAGCCCCGGCCATAACCAGCTGCCCTTGTATCAGCAGGGACATGTAGAGGTGGGCAGGGGCTGAGCCAGAGCAGCCTGCCCTGGCCCAGGCAGGATGCTCCACAGGGTCTGGGTCCTGCAGCTGGGCTTGGGGCAGTGCTCCCACCAGGCCCCAGTCTCACCTTCCCATCCTTATCTCCGGCAGGGCGGGACTGATGGAGCAACCCAGCCCAGTTAAGGTTTAACCAGGCAGAACTTTGCAAACATGAACCTGCTGCTCCCTCTGGGGATCCGAGAATGTGGGGCCCAGTGTGGGGGCTGCAGGACAGGGACACCAAGGACATCGGGGCTTTGGCCAAGCCCTCAGCATGGTACAGGAGCACCCACAGATTTGGGAACCGAGGGTGGAGCCAGGACCACAGGCGGCTGGGGCAGCACAGAGTGGGCAGTGCCATGCCTGGTCCCTGCTGCAGCCCTGCCTGTTTCAGCCATGCTAGGTAGCAGCAGGGCTGCAGCCAGCACAGGGAATGGGATGCACAAGGCCAGGACAGGCACTGCTCCCCTTGGGGACACGGCACACACCATGTGCGTGGTGCCTATCCAGGGGCCAAGCTAGCAGGAGATTTCCCTGACAGCCCTGTCCTCCCCTGGGGAATCAGGGGCTCCTCCTTGGAGCAGTGTGGCCACGGAATGGGGATCCTGGGCAGGAACGGGGCCACCCTGATGCTCCCAGCCCCTAATCACAAGCAGGCGCCCTGCCTTGCCTCTACATCTGCACCCGATTTACTCGCTGGGGCCAGCGGGGCCCCAAGGGATGGCAGCGGTTGGGGCCGCGGCCAGGGCTGCACTCTCCCCGGCTCGGGGTGGGGCCCAGGGGCTCAGCCCCATGCGCTGCCGCAGGAGCAGCCAGCTCCCCAGACCCACAGGCTCCACGGAGCTGGCTGCGGCAAGGGCGGGGAACGCCGGTGCTTCCGTGGGGGACGTGGCTGGGGGTGGCTCCGTGCCCTGCACCGCGCCTGCCAGCCCGGAAGGCGCAGGGGCTCGGCAAAGGCAGCCGGCAGGGAGAAGCAGGACTTGGCAGCCCTGCCCGCAGCCGGGCAGGGGCACTGGGCTGGGGTGCAGGCTGGGGACGAGGGCCATGCTCCATCCTTGGCCTCCCCTGGCACCTGGATGGCTCTGGCCCCACAGCCAGACTCCAGCTTCATTCCCATTGTGCCCAGGGGTGCCCATGGGTGCTGGCTGCTTCCCACCCCCCACCAGGAGCCATGCACCAGAAGGACAGGCAGCGAGCAGAGCAGGGATACCAGTGGTTTCAGCATCAGCCTGGGTTGTTCTTGGAGCAAGGAGACGGGGCCAGCAGACCCACTATGGCCACTGCAGCCCCAGTGCAGCTGGCAGGGCCACCTGGTTGTGGCTGCCCCAGCACAGCTGCTGCCAGCCACCCTGCTGCTGGGGAAGGGGACATGCCAGGGGTATAGGCAGCCCAGAAGCCACCACCACCTCCCCTGCACCTGCCCCAGGGAGCACCTGCACCCAAGGAAGGGCCAGGAGCTGCCAGGCACCCCATAGCCCTGTCACAAGGTTGGAAGGGGTCAGCAAGGGACAGGCTGGCAGCGGCAGGCACACTGCCCTGGCAGAGCTGTGCGTCACGGGAGAGGGATGCAGCCTGTCCCTCCCAGCACTACCCACAGGAATGATGGCAGTGCCACCCTCAGTTCCAGCACAGGGCCCTGCACTGCTCTTGGGGACACTGATTGCCTGTGCTCTGCCACAGCTTGGCCTATGGAGGGGCAGGACAGCCTGTCCTGGGCACCTGAGCCCACCTTTGCAAGCCAGCTGCTCTCGAGCAGACAGCAGCAGAGTATGCCTGCCATGATGCCATTCCTGTGCTGCCATGGCAGTGTCAGTGAACAGTCCAGTGTCCTGTGGCAGTCATAGATGTTTTCGGCACAGCTTGCAGAAGTGCCGGCAGTCTCCTGGGCCAGGCTGTCCTATCTTGCCCCTGGTGACCATGGCATGCCTAAGGCCACACTGACTTGCCAGAGCAGCACACAGGAAGGTGCTTACCAGCTTCGTCTGGACCCCAGGGTACCATGGGATGAGAGCAGAGTCTCAAGGCTGATAGATGGAAACATAAACCTCCACGTCCCACCCAAGTATTTCAAAGGTGTCTGCATCCTGCCCTTTGCTTTGCAGTATGGCAAAATCCCAGGAAGGGCTCTAGCAGAGAGATAGCACCCAAAAGTAGTAATAAACACTCTATTTGGAGAGCTTCACCTTAGAGAAACAGCAGATACATAAACACTGTGTACAGGGGAAGTCAAAACTGTCAGTACAGAGACAGGAGTGACACACCAGACTGGGCAGTGCTGGAAATGGATCCCTCTTGGTGTCGATGCATTGCACATCTAGCGGGTACCTGCCCTGGTACAGTGGGACAAGAGCTAAGCAGCAGACATTGGAGTTGGAGGCCATCCAGGGCTACCAGGCACACCAAGCTTCCTTCAGTTCATTGCGATTTTCTGCTCATTGATCATCTCACAAGGTTTAAAAGGACTCCCTCTGTAGCAGGAGACTAAGGTCAGACCTCAGCAGTGGAGCAAGACTGGAAAACATTAGGAAGGCGAACCCAGACCAGCAGGAGCCTGTCCTAAGGGAAGATGGCAGATTCTGTGCAGGGGGAAGAAAAAAAAAAAGCTCATGCACAGCTTGGAGTGGGGAAGGCACTCACTCCAAGAACTGAGATTAGCAACCAGCTCCCTCTCTCCTTGCTTAACCTGACCAGCACAAAGACCAGATTTTGGAAGTGCCATGAAGGTATCAGCTGCTCCCCTGGCACCCAGCCCTGGGAGCCAGGGGCCCCAGACCACCCTCCAGCAGCTGTTGGGCCACACAACAGGAGGCAGCAGCTTGGCTCAGCCCACCCTGGCAGAACAGTGTGCCCAGAGCCATCATCCATCCTCCTGCCAGCCCCATGGAGCACCACCAGCCAGGGACGTCCTCAGATGGGCCACATCCACACCCTCCTGCTCCGTGGAAGAAAAACAGCAGGACATTTGCCACGGACTAGCACAGTCTCAGCTCCACAGAAGCACTGACTCTGGGACAAAGCAGCAGGGTGCCCAGCTTGGAACACTGGCTCTGAGCTTAAGGCCAGCCCAGTGCACATGGCTCTTGCGGTGGGCTAGCAGAGAACAGGCAAGGCCTTAGCTTAAGGCAAAACATCTAAAGAACTTGTCCAAAATGCACAGCAGTCTCAGATGCCTGCCCTTCCTTCTGGGGCCTTTTCTACCAGTTCTAGTACATTAGCACCATGAAGAGACCATCAGTCTTAATTTCTGGGTTTGAAACATAGAACATCCCTTTTCCAGGATGGTACAAATAAGTAAGAACTTTGAAGAAAGGGCTGGGGAAGTAGTGTCTAATGAAGGACTAATGAAAGGTTTCCAAAGGATTTGTAGATTTTTAGTCAGCTAAAGGTTCAACCAAGTTATACTACAGTTTTCTGCTGCATCTACATTTATTACTTCTCTTTTCCCTTAAAACCCTCCTTCCCCAGAGTATTTTGGTGACAGTAGGGAAAATGCTGCACTTCCATGCAGAACCCAACAGAATTTGAGATTAACTCACCGTGCTCTACCTCCCTCTGTTGATTGCATTCAGATTTTGGAGATCTCCACTGCTGCCAAGTTTGGCTGAGATTGGTTTAAGTCATAAGGGGTAAAGACACACGGTGAATGACCATGTACACCTGTTTCCATAGGAAACCAGGCTAAACAGTTACTTCCTTCCACATGGAAATCCTCAGAGCAGAGGGCTGAGGACAGCCAGGAGCTCTAACCCCCTCGCAGCCCTCCACTCCCACCAGCAGCAGTTAGCACACCAGAAGTTGTCCCTACCTGTTAGACAGCCCCAAACAACCCAGCTCTAGAACCAACTGCTGCAGTGCTGCAAAAGGCTCTGAGGTCAAGCAGTGCCCTGTGAAATTCTGCACAAAAACCTGGCTGGAGGAGGCATGGAAAGAGGTGCCACGCTGCTTATTTCCTATTTTAGGCCTGTAAAAAGCCAGGCAACCTGCACCGTGTCCCATCCACGCAGCAAAAGCACTGCTCACTATGGTCTAGGAGTTCTACTCCAGCAAAAGCCACCTCTGAGCATGGGATGCTGCTCCTCCAGGTGCAGGAATCCATTCCTTCTCTGGTAAGGGAGGAGGTGGCCACTACCACCAGCCTGTTGCCAAACCCTCCTTATACCAGATACACACTTCCTCTCACACCGCACCCACCTTCACAGGAAGCAATTACACAACGAAAACTACTCTAAGGGAGTGAAGTATTTGCTGTCTGCCAAGTCTCTTCCAGCTGGATCATTTTCCTGACAGATTCAGTCCCCGTTCTGCTCAACGGGTGCATACAGGAGGGTAGAGCTTTGCTTATCCAGAGGGATAATGAAACCATTGTGGGCTGGCAGAGGATGTGTGTTCTTGGGCCACCAACAACTCCAAGAACAGTGCTGCAACTTGCTCTAGAAGTCTTGGCTGAAATAACTGTAGCCTCCTGGGGCAGTTGACTCTTCCCGGACGTACTGCTGTGGTGCGAACGGTCCGATAACCGGCACTGCTCCTGGCATCCTGGACATTGAAGGGAGCAAGAGGAAGTGAAGGAAGAAAAAAGACACAATGTCAGAAGTGCTCAAACATCTGCCAGCTGCAATCACTGCTCAGCAAGCATGGCTGTCACTAGAGCAACAGCCTACTGTAGCCAAGTCAACTTGCCAGAAGAGCTTCCAAGTGCATCCTTGCCCTCCGTGCATGTGTGTAAACAGACCCATTTAGCATGGCAGAATTAGCTACTGCACAGCTCAAGGACTGGTAAAGAGCTTCCATTACAAAACAAGTATCCTGGCTCCCTTCAGACTGCAGAAGCTGGCCTGGAACAGGACTGAATGGCTGAATCCAGAAGCAGCTTTATGAAAGGGAGCTGTCTGGCTGCAAAAACTTGGACAACATCCATGTCCTTAAAGGGAGCACTTATGCATGTGTGCTGGGAACATCTTCAATGTTACTCTTCTAGAATGGGATACTTGCTATTCACTGATCTGGCAGTGCTGGTCAAGTGCCGGAAATTTCCTGGGATGTAATTCACAGATAGGCAACAAGAGATTTCAGTTTTCCTCCTGTCCTCTCCAAGAAATTTGGCTAGGAGTCTGTACTCACTTCAGGTAGGGTTTCCAAATACCTCTTTCTTGTAAGAAGCTCTCATTACTGAGCCTCTTTTAGCAAAGGCTTTGAAATTAGAGATCTGAACTTTGACAGTGTCCAGAACAAGTATTTTTGGTATTAATCATCTGGCAGCCTAAGTTTTTCAGGTTAATAATATATGCAGGGATGCCATTATTTAACTTACCAGCTGTGAGAGCGAGTTCAGGAATATAGTCTGGGTTTCTGGAGTGTGCTGACTACATACCAAATTTTAAGACAAGCAACCTCAGGAGAGAGTAGAACAACAAGCACATCTCCACTCAGCATGTCTTTAATTAACTTAAAATCTCAGTTGTTAGAGAAACAGTGTTCAGTGGGTGTAAGGCTGGATGTGCTTGTTGCAAAGGTCCACACTGAGCTGAACCACCACGAATAAAAACAACTGCAGAGCACTTCTACCTCAGCAGCAGCCCAGAGCTGTCTGCAGAGGGAGCTGCCGAGAACGGGCTCCAGGACAAAACCAGCGAGCTTGCACAAACCCTGCTGCTCGGCTTGCAAGTCAGATAGCAATACACATTCAAAACTGCATTTTGACTACTACTTAAGCCACCGGTTTGAACAGTGAGGCTGGAAACACACTTAGACAAGAATGTTACTTACTGATTCTTGTGTTTGAAGCCACTGATGTGAGCTTGGTACTGCTCTATGGAGTTCAGTACTATGTTACATGTGCTGCAGGGGTACCCCTTCCCAGCTGAAACAGACATCAATGTTAGCACAGACAGCTAGCCAACAACTTGGTGCCTGAGGTAGAAACAAGTGAGATAATCAATCATTTGATGTGTTAAACAACTGCTAAACAAAGACAAATAGCAAGTCAATAGCCTGACCAGGCAGGGAGGAGGCAGGATCCCACTACCCCAGCATGTATCAGCCAGTCACTGTGAGGGAATAGCTAAGCCAGGAAAGCTTTTCCTGTCAGAACATGGGTTTGTTTATCTATCAAAACGGACACATTTCCTATAAACAGTTCATAATATCAGACACAGTCAAAGTCTCAGCATTAGGAGTTGGGGCTATTCGGCCTGGAGAAGTGAAGGCTCCAGGGAGACCTCATAGCACCTTCTAGTACCTGAAGGGGCTACAGGAAAGCTGAGCAGGAGCTTTTCACCAGAGAGGGCAGAGATAGGACAAGGGGTAATGGTTTAAACTGAAAGAGGGAAGATTTAGGTTAGACATCAAGAAGAAATTATTCATCATGAGGGTAGGAAGGTGCTGGAATAGGTTGCCCAGGGATGCTGTGGAAGCCCCCCTCCCTGGAGGTGTTCAACGCCAGGTTGGATGAGGCTTGTGCAGCCTGGTCTAGGGGGAGGTGTCTCTGCTCATAGCAGGGAGGTTGCAACCTGATGATCTTTAAGGTCCCTTCTAACCTTAACCATTCTATGATTAGGACACCAAACATGATGCTATACTGCCTTTGCAACTCCATTTCTCTCCCAAATTCCCACTACTCCTGATCTGTACATCCCATAACAAAAAACGAGGGAGAGACTTCATTTGTATGCTTCAAGTGTTTCAGTAAAAAAAAAAAAAAAGCAGCCAGACGAGATTACAGACAATGTCCAGTTCCACACTGCAGCATTCTGCTAAGCCTTACTGAGGTGCCAACTGAGATACTAAGCTCTATCCTCGAGCAGTTTGGTTATAGTCAGTGTATCAGTTAACTGCAATAAAAAAAAAGTTTCCAACAATAGTCGTACTAGACAGATCAATGGTTTTGTGTAACGTGACAACTCCAGCTCGCATTAAAGTTTGGGAGGTCACAGATACCAAACAGCCAAGTACAGCAGCACAGCTCAGCACAGGAATCTCTACCAGGGGAAAATCCTGGCAGTTGTCCTTAAGACATTATGTGCTCCTGAATTCTGGCTTACTGGGGAAGGGCTCTGCCTGGGAGTCTCACAGGGAAAACACTTCCTTAAGTTGAAAGAGGAGACTCCTCCAGGGGTGCAGAGCAGGGCAAATACTGAGTGAGAAGCACAATGCATGTTGTGGCAGATGTTTCCCCACCTGCCTGCTGCACCTCAGAGAGATTGTGGACTCAAGCGAGACATTCAGCTCTCAAAACAGAGCTGGACTCAGGTGGGAAAGGCTGGAGGAGCTGTTGGAGCCCTCAGGTCTGCCCCCCTGTGTGACTGAGGTCAAGATCTCTCTGTTGCAAATCTGATCAACAGGAAGGTGCATGAAGTTGTCCAAACTGCACTCCTGCACCCCAAACTGGTGGTTCCTAGAGGAACTTTAAGCAGACAAACACCATGGTGTTGTGCTGTGGAGAACACATCCTTACCTGCTGCCAGACATATCCTAGCCAAAAGAAGTTCAGGGACAGGCATGGCTGTTGGCACACAGACACGGGCAAAGTGAGCAGGAGAAAAACAGCCCTGTCTGCAGCCCATCAGAGCCGAGCAGACCTCAATTACAGACCAGGCTCTGAAGCCTCTCCTGAAGAGCTGAAGTGCCATGGAGAGATGTCCATAGGTGCTGTGGTTCTGCTGGCACTCCAGAGGAGATATCCCTCACACAGGCCAGGGCACTGCTACTGACCCAGTCTGGGGCTCCTGCCACTGTAGGTGTCTGAGTCATGTGAAAGCAGAACCATTCATCAGGCCCTGCTAATTAGGTAAAGAGCAGATGGGTAATGCTAGATATCAAGCACCTTCTCCAGCTCCCACACAACTACGCAACGTGGGAGAGAATATTACTTGGATAATTGAGCCTCATTTCTCATAAGTGCTACTGGTATCTAAAGGTGGCCTGCAAAGAAGTAGAATAATTAATCTGCTTGTGTGGGCTTCTACAACAGAGAAAGAAGCCCTTGAAGAAGATTTTAAGATGATTTGTCTGCTGATTATTTACCTCAAACATCCAGCAGGTACTAGACTTCCTGGTGCAACAGAAGGCTGTTGGGAGGAACAAGGGAATTTACTGTGAGCTCCTAATGCTTTCACTGAACTCCAAGGGCTCTCATCAAGTCAAAGTGCTCATAAGTAGCAGATCATAAACCAAATGGGTTTTAACTGTCTGCCTGAAGTTCCTCCTTAATAGCTCTTTGCCCCCCTCCACATTCCTGCTTGCTCCAGAGAGAGTTGCACGAGTTCATCAGATGGAAGTGCCCACACAGAGGCAGAAAGGCAGTGAGGGAGAAATTTCTTTGGCTTTCATGTGCTTTGAAGCAGCAGGTGAAGTTAAACCTATTTCTTCCATCTTTGGCTAGTCCCCTCCAAAGACGTTTTTGAAGCATCAAATACTACTTTTATCTTTCCATTTTGGATGCAATCCACCTAGCCAGAAACAGCACTGGCCAAAATCCCTGGATTATCCACGCAGAGAACAAAAAGGACACGTCCCCCATTAGACAACACTGCAAAACACAACCCAAAGCTTGTCACGAGCAGCTACAGTCTAAAATCTCTCTTGCTGCCAGGGGGTTACAAAATCTACCAAATCAATCATACGGTGTATAATCAAGATCCCCATCATGAGCAGTTCTCCTCTGCTCTCCCTGCATGGACTCTCTCGCCCAAAGACCTATCAGACACATACCATTGCTCTCCCACCCTGCTCTCCAGCTATTTATTAGCCTGCCTGCTGAGAACTCACCCATGAAGGACGACGCTGGTGCATCAGGGGTTCGGCCGTAGTGTGCCATCAGCTTGTGTTTGGTCTCCTGCTTTCTGTGCTTCTTGCCTACATAATGCTGTTTTGCCATAAGGGGGTTGTTGAAAGTAGCATGGCAGAGGCTACAGAACTTGTCTGGGTCAGTAATGTCCTTGTTCTCTTCATTAGAAGACACGGTAGAGGTGGGGAGGCTAGCAGGATGTTTCTGTGGGGACACTGCTTCTGCAAGGTGAATCCAAACCCTTGGTTAGTCGAAGAACTCAGAGGTAAAAAAACAGTAATTTTATTTCCCCAAAACCAAAATGCCACATTTAAAACCCAAAGCTAGACAGAAAATATAAAACACCTAGATAAATTCACATTGTTTCTACCTCTTCCCTTGACATGACAGAATTGAAAGGCATGTGATAAGACAAGTCAGAGCAGGCCAGAAAAACTTGCAGGGTTTAAAAAACAGATTTGCACATTTCTCCTAAGTGGAGTTAATGTAAGCATGGCTGTATTCAAGAAACACTGGACATGAATGAGTTCTTGTCATCACCCATGCACCCTGTGCAGCAAAGGCAAGTGGGTTCTGGACACAAGACGCAGCTGCAGGACTTGATCCTGAACCAAAGTCACAATGAGTTGTGCCTGAGAAACAGCACAAATGGGACTAGGTGTGATGCAGTGAATCCACACAGAGGGGCAGCTCTCCCCTCTGATGGAGAAACCTGCACCCTCTCATTATGGAGTACCAAAGACCAGAGTGAGGAACCTTCTAAGGGCCAGAGAGCTCCTCTCCTGCTGAAATGGAAGGTATGCATCAGAGCACTCACACAAACATCCACCCTTTCCTGAAGGCTCTTCTCATACCCAAAAGCGAGGGCTTCAAAGAGCAAAAACAGCCCATGGGCTTCCCTGATCCCAGAGGTGATTTTGCTGTGCAGATGCAACCTAGCAAAGCCATGAAGACACTCCAGGATAAACAGTTCCTGCCTGGAAGACCCTAGCTCAGAGGTGCCATCCTCAGATGAACTCCAAGGCTGCATTCTCCCTCCGTCCTGACCGGCTACAGCACTTCAGGCTCTTGCCTGCTCCTACCTGCCCTGGACAGAGGGTCTCTCTCTCCACCCACTGAGCCCTTCCAACTGTTGGCAGAGGATGGGACACAAAGGTCAGACTCAAGGTCTACTGGGATTATCCCATTATGAGATCAGCCAAGAGCAGGTGCCATGGGAAAAGCACAAGGTTAGGACAAGCACACATGGATGCTTCCCAGCTACGCTCTGGCAGTCCCCAGCCATCTGCAGCTCACAAGCCCCTGAACCTCAGAGGCTACATCGTGGTAAGTGACCAGCTCTGACGAATTTGCCGTAGCAGTTTCCATCAGTCACTTCAGTTCCTCTAAACTTTTAGTGAGCATCCTATCTTGTGACAGCCACTTCTACAGCTTAACATCCTGCTCCCCGAAGAGCAGCCCTTTCTTAGACCCTGCACACAGGGATGGGTACAACACTGCTGCAAGCTCCATGTCTCCTCAACAAAGCAAAATAAAAAAACACACAAATTTTAGCCAATGCCAGCCCACCAAGGAGGCTGCTGAGAGAGGCCACGTCTCTGGAGATGCACTGCTAGCTTACTCTGTTTCACACTAAAGAGGAGGAACATCCTCACCAGAGCTTACACTTGGGGTCCAATGACACCCCTAAACTTTTTGTTCAGCTTGAACAGCCCCTCAGTACAACACGAAGGCTCACAGGGTCATACCTTCCACTTTAGGGGACTGCTGCTTCATGTTCTTGGCATGAGTCTTGCCCAAATAGTGAGACGTTGCCACGGCTGGAGAGGAAAAGGTCATGTTGCAGATGGGACAACACTTGTTCCTGTCTTCCCCACTGCTGCTCTCCTGCTTGCTGTCCTGTGCAGACAGAATGGATGTTAAGTTGAAGAAGTGTGACTGCCTAGGATTTCCATGATGCAGCACCATCCTCTGCCTCACTGGAGTGTTCTTGCAGCAGATCACTTGTTTTAATCCGTCAGCGAAGCGCTGCAGGCAGAGGGGCAGCCCTGGCTGGGTGGGTTACAGACAAGGTTAAGCGTGTGGCTGCCAGACTTGGAACAAGCAGCTTTATACTCTGGCAAGGTGTGAACTGAGCAACACAAACATCTTTATCAGCTGGGTCATCTGCAACACGATGCCAGCGGAGCAGGCGGCAGCAGTTCCTAAGCCTCACACTATGTGCAAAGGCATCCGATGCTTTCATCCCCCACCCCCTGCCACGCATGCTGGAGAGTTAGGGATTAAAACTGAAGCAATCATAAAAGTAGAGTCTATTTCCCAAATGCGTCACGGGGCAGACAGATGGCTGAGTGGAACGTGGTACCTTCACTGACCAACAGGCTCCAGCTACTGGCCAAGGAAGCTTAAATAAGTAAAAAAAAGGTCGCCCTTGAAAGAGAACTCCAGAAGACAGTCAACCCGAAGTGCTCTCTGTGACAGTAAAGCTTATGCAATCATATTCCTGATAAGTTGTCCCTCCCACTCACTTTTCCCGGTCCTTTCAAACAAGACTATCAATAAAAGGCAACGTGCCTTTGTTTAAATGGGGAAGACACACTCATGCAAGCTGTTTAAATGGGACAGGCAGCAGCTGAGACAAGGCCCGACAAGAGACCAGCCACCAAGCAACTCAGCTCCCACAAGACCCCTTCCCAGGAGTGGTTTTATTCATTTATTTGTAAAGGTGCCCAGCACTACAGCTTTTTGCTGAGCAGGTCCTGCTCGGGGGTGTTTCGGCTTGCAGGGTCCTGCAGTCTTGCTCTCACCTGCTTTGCATCCAGCTTCATCTTCTTCCCGTGGGAGAGCTCCTCTGCGCCATGGATGGACAGGTACCGCCTCACCTTGTTGGCGTGCTTCTTGCTCTGGAGAAAGCAAGAGAGAAGCACCCGGCCCGGCTGCTCAGCACCCCAAATCCCTTCATCCCCCGGCTGCTCCGCACTCCAAAACCCACCCGCCTGGCAGCTCGGCCCCCTGAAACCCCGCAGCTCAGCACCGCAAAACCCAGCCCCCCCCAAACCCACCCGCCCGGCTGCTCAGACCCCCGAAACCCCTCTGCCCCCCTGCTCCGCTCCCCGCTCCCCCCGGCAGCGGCCCCCGCTCCTCACCTGGTAGTGGGCCAGCCTCTGGGACTCGGAGATGAGCAGGGCGCTGCACACCTTGCACTGGGCCTCGGTGAAGATGTGCCCGTTCTCCCGGATCAGCCGCTCCACTGCGGGGGGACAGATCCGGGACGTCACCGCCCGGCCGGGCCCCCGCGAGGCCCGGCCGCGCCTCGGCCCCCGCCCCCCGGCTCCTCACCTGCCTCCCTGCCCACCGGCAGCCCCGCCGCGTCCCCGTTGCTACCCGCCCCGTCCGCCATCGCCGCCGCCAGCCCCGCCCCCCGCCGCCGCCTCGCGCCGCTCTCGCGAGAGCTGCCCGCGCGCCCCGCTGCGCCTGGCAACGGCGGGGCGGCCTCCCGCGAGAGCGCCGCGCGCCCCCGCGCCGCGAGGCGGAGGCGGCCATGTCGGTTGTGGGCAGGGCGGCGCGGGCCGGGGACCGCCCGTCAGCCCCGCCGGGCTCGGCGCTCCCTGCGCGTCGCAGCGACGCAGCGGCTGCTGCGGGGACGGTGCGAAGCGCAGCCGTGGCTTTTGAGGCACCGGGGCTTCGCAGGCAGGGGCCGGAAGGCACCTTCCCCCAGCGCGTTCGCCTCCTCCCGGGGAACCGGCGTCCGGCACCGGGCTGAGAAAATGGCGACAACGCCAGTGCCTCCCGAGGCGTCCGGGCCCCCGGCGCCAGGCCCGCCCGTGACATGGCGCCGCCCGCTTCACCGCCCCGCCGGGCACGTGACGCGCCGCGAAGCCGCCGCCGCCATCTTGGGTGAGGGCAATGAGGCCTCTGCCGCCGACTTAAGCGCTGGTGAGAGACCCGGCACCGGGGCGGCCGGCGGGAGGCCCGGGCCCGGTGAGTACCTGTGCTCCGCGGGACCGGCCGTTTCGCCCGGGGCCCATCCGCCGCGGGGCTCCGCGGCAGGGCGGCCACCCCCTCCCCGCTCCTCCTGGCGCTGGCTTTCCCAGCGGCGGGATTCCCGGCTCCCCAGGCGTGCCCAACAGCCCCCGCCCCGGGTGACCCGGGAACCGGACCCCAGCGCTAGCGCTCCCCCGGGGTGCGGGGACACCCCAGTGTCACTCCCTCTAAGGGCTGCGCCCCTTCCCGGGGGATGCCCTGCTAGTGCTGCCTCTTTCGAGCGCCTTCCCTGGGGAGGGCACCCCAAAACTGACCCCCCAGAGCTCTGTCCTGGCCCCATTCGCTGAGGCATCCCCCAGGCTAGGCCCCAGGGCCAGCTCCTGCCCCTCCTGTTTTATCCTCCCAGGGCTGGCTCCCTTCTCTTCTGGGCTGCCCCATCAGGGTCCCCTTGTTTAACCCCCACTATGGCTGACCCTCCTCCCCTGGGCCATCACCCCTGTCCCTCCTTCTCAGAGCGGTGCTTTTTTCGTAGCCCTGACCCTGTCCTCATCAGCCCAGCCCTCCTCTCTGTCCCCGAGGGCCGTGGGTTGGGAAGGGGACAGGAGGACCTTGGGTGGATGCTGGGGAGAGCGTTGTTGTCTCCCACCTCCCCACAGGGCCTGGCCATGGGGGAGGGAGAGGTGCTGTGTGCAGGACATGCCTGGGCTTGGCTGGAGGGCAGATGAGCTGTTAGCGTCTCCCGGGAAGCTCAACAGCATTTGAGATGCACAGTGCTTGGCCTCTGAGGTCCCTGCGTACCTCCTTGTGAAAAGCTAGTTCTATAAATGGATACATTCTGTAAACAATTCCTCTCCCCCCGGGCTGCTGTGAGCCCTCATCTCTTGCTGCTTGCAGAGCATCACCTGGGCCCTGCCTGCTGGGTCGAGCTGAGGGTCCAGGGATGATATTTCCAGGGAGGCATGTGGTGCTGACCTGCCTGAACATGGGAGCATCCTGCCTCTTCTATCCTGAGGTGGGGAGAGTTGTTTACAAAGTGACAGCCTGTGTCTCAAATGGCTCAGAAACTCATCCGGGGATGAGAGTCATTCATTTTTGGCTTCATTTTCAAGCATTTTTCAAGCTGTCACAGCTTGGCAGGTCTGTAGCTGCAGTGTCAAGATTTAGAATTATTCTGTCGGTAATTGCTTTCTGATTCATCAAAATGATAGATGAGAAGGAAAATGACAAATAATCACAAGTTGGGGATCTTCAAGGATATCCCAAAAAATGTAACTGTACAAGCGTGGCATGTGCAAGTCCCTTGTCAGGAGGTCACCTTTGCTGTCAGAGCATTTACAAAGAAATTCTCTTAAACTGAGAGTTGGAAAAAAAAAAACCCAACCCAACAGATAACTGGAAAGTGAGTCTGTGAGCCAAATTGTGAAGGTAGTTTTAGATAATTCAGTCCTAATGCCCTTTTTTACTGAGCCTGAAAGCAAGGTTTTGTCACTTCAGGTACTAACAACTGTCCATGCCCAGAGTGCTAAAAGCAAAGTACAGCTTCTGTGCTTAACTTCCCTACCTGAAGAGGAGGGGTGTGCTCTGATGTGCGTTTTCTTCCCTCAGCTTTACCAGCTTGTCTAATAAAAGCTGTTACTGCTCTCTCCTACTCACAGCCTCAGACTAGCACAGCTACAAGTGATCTCTTACTTGTCTTGTTCCCTTAGTTACATTTCCAGAGACTCTCTTTGCCACAAGTCCCTTCATTTTCAGAAGCAGTGTGGGAGTTGTGTGGTTACATCTCTTACATCTTTTTTTTTTTTTTTTTTCCTTTCCTTTAAATGTTGAAGGTAGGTGACTCATCATAACTCCAGCTGATATTTCTCAGTGATCTCTTATTTAGCAGAGTGCATAAGGCAGAAGATGTATCACAGAGTCAGAGAGCTACTGATACCAGCATGGAATTAAAAAACAACAACAATGTGGCAGTTGCTTGTTGCTGTTTGCTTTTTGTTTCGGTGGTTGAAAGGTTTAGAGGCTGCCTCCAGAACCAGAGCGACCCTGTGTAGGCTCTTGTACTGGAGGTGTGGACCTCTCCAGTGCTCTTCCCCACCATCCTGCCAAAACACCTCTGTGTGTTTCTTCTGATAAGCGAGTGTTCCCCACCTCGGTGGACTCCCTTTGTGGGGGGAAGGTCTGGGCAGCTGGGTGTGAGGCTTGGGCAGAGGGCAGAGAGACTCTTGGGAGCAAAAGATAAAAAATGGATGAAGCATAATGAGGATATTCCAACAAGAGCTGAGTTCAGCTCAACTGGAGCAAAACAGCTTTGTTTTGCAGGAGCCAGTGCTTTTTCAAAAGCAGTGCTTGCTTTTATTTTCCCCTTCCTGAACAGACCAACATTTGTGGACTGCAGTGGTGGTTGCAGATGCTCCTGGAGTGGTGCATGCCATTGGTACAATATTCTTTCTTCAGAGGGCTCAGCAAACCTTCTGTGCGAGTCATGACTCACCAGGATAATCATCTTTTGTCTCCGGGCATGTGTGTGCATGTATTTGCAGAGGAAGGGAGGCAAAGAGGCTACAGGAGCTATTGAAGGCTGCAGATAGTAGGGAGGGAATGCACGTGTTCCTCTCTCGGCTTCACCTCGCTGCCTCGGACTGTAGATGGAGCAGCGCACTGCTCTTCTCAGCGCTGGTGGGGATTTTGAACTTCTGGCTCATTAGTATGTCTGCACACAGCGGCTGTTTGTAATGTTGTGGTGTTACAGAGGAGGATTTGACTCTGTGTTGGGTAACGTGGGGTCTTTGTTGCTCTTAGATCTAAGCAGCACAATTGGGCTATTTCAGTGATCTTAAAGGAAGGCAGAATGATCCTGTTGAAGGACAATGGTCTGGGGACAAGCCAACTTGACTTGCATTTCCAGCTCTGCAGTTCTCCAATGTGCGATGAGGGGCTTGTTGCTTAACTGCTCTGCACATGTTTAATTCTAACTTAATCAGAGCTGATCGTGCTCAGCCTGCTTGTAAGGCTCTTCTAGATCATAGTTCAGGAAGCACTGAATGTTGTTGTCAAGTTCTTTGCCGAATGGTAAACACAGACAGGAAAGGGTGTTTTAACTCCATGTGCTGTCCTGCTGCTGCTGTTTGCAGAGATCTCTTCCTGATCCTCTCTCTCAGTCCTTATTGATCACAGCAGCTAGTGCTGGCTGTGCATGACTCTCCAGCAGTTTACGGGCTGGCAAGGAAAGGAGATGCTGAAGGACTAGCTTGCATTGTGTGGGCACCTGCCCTCAGTTGTGCTCTTCATAGAGCACTCAGGTTTGCACTAATAACACTCAGCAGGTTCCTCCCTGTTTGTCAAGTGCCTTCTTTAATACAAATGGTTTGGGCATGTCTGCGCAGAGGACTTCCGGAGGCTGATGCTCATTTTGAAATCCAGGCTGTGAGAGAAACCTGTTGTCTTGTTTCCAGCCTGCCTACTGCCATTGCCTGCGTTTTCCCTTCTCCTGGTGCTGGTGCACCCTTCCACACAGCTGCTGTGCTGAAAGCAAAACAGCATGGCCATGCTCTGGTGGCTTCTTGTTCTAGCATGCAAGCTTGATCTGCTGCCACAGCCTGGTTTGTTCCGCACCAGGATGGTGAAGGTGTGGGGCAGAGGAGGGGGAGGTTGGCATTCTGTTGGAGGGTGGGAGACCTGCTGTGAGGTGATGCTTCAGAGAAGTTTGCTGAGGAGGTTTAAGAAGAGAAGCTAAGAGGAAAGCCTCCTAGCTTTGGAGCAAGGGAGTGGCTTTGGTCAGTGTTGCTGTTCCCCTGAAACCCCTTTTTAGCAATCAGCTATAATGAAGTATTCTAAACTAGGTGAGTGGTGACTTGTACATGTGGCTCCCAGTAACAGTAAATCCGCCATGGTTTGTAATAAGGTTCTAGTGCCTGGGGTAGTTTGCCTAAAAATAGCAAAAAAAAGGATGGCTGTTAGGCTCAATCTGAATCAGAAGGAAACAAATGGCTTTTAATACTCCCTTCTGTTTCAGAGTGAAGGATGCCGAGGAGGAAGAAGCCCACGGAGGGCCTGGACTCTCGAGGTCAGAATGGGGAGGAAGAGGAGGAAGAGAAGAGGAACCCAGCTGACGCCAAGAAGAAGCGCAGTTTTGTGGATGCATTTATTGTCATATCTGACAGCGATGGAGAGGTCAGTGATGGGCTTGTGGTGTCCAGAGTCTGGGCTGGGCCCTGCTGCTGTGGGAGCATTCCTGAGCATCCCACCCTGTGTGTGCCAGGGTCAGGCTCTGCACAGAGGGCATTGTGCTGTTCCTTTTCTTACATGTGAGATGATTCAAATCCTATTTGACTAGAAAATGAATGGTATGCTTCGTGAGTGAGAGTTATGAGTCTGGGATTTGATAACCAAATCCTCTCAGAACTGAATTTGAAACGTAATTTAAAAGTAACCTTTCCTCAATCCCTTTACAAATCTTTTTTTCATAATTTTTATTTGATTGATTTTCAGCTAAATGTAGAAACGTGATTCTGTATTATGTGCAAATAGATAAGAAAATTATTCAGAACACAGGCTTGTGACTAGCTCAGACACAGCTGGTGTCTGGTGAACTGATGCTGAGTTACAGAATCCTGTTTTTTTAACGCATTTCCGTAAGCTATAAAGGTGAACTGCAGTGTGGGTGCACCTGGCTGAGATATAAAGGCTCAGTGATCCCTAGCATCATGGAATCATCATCTTACAAGCATCAGCCTTACCCTAAAAGATTGAAATGTCTGTGTCTGTGATACTGGCATTGGGATGAGTGCAGGAACTCCTGCCTGGGGGAAACCCAGCACCCTGAAAATCTGTTCTCAACTTGAGGTACAAGAGAGGAAATTATATTGGAATCAATTTTTTATGTGTGACTGTTAAAGCTTTGCTCTGTCTTGCTGGTGACTGGGGATCCTAAGCTGCTTTTTGTAATTCCACCATTTTCAAAAGCCTTTCAGTTCACTCTCAAGCTGTAGATCTTAAATCAAGTCCCGCATCTGCAGTGTGCTTCTCTACAATAAGGCGATTATCATGTGAGGAGAGGAAAAGCACTAGAAATAAACAGTAAGAAGCTGTAGGGCAAATTATATTGGATGTTTTTTCTTCACATTGTCTGAGTTCTTTCCCGTTGGGAAATTCCCTGAAAGAAATGGAACATATGGCAGTAATAGTTCAGTGGGGTTAAACCCTTAGCTCTGCAATATGCTAAGTTAACTTCACATGTCTGCTGCATCACTGGCCTTTATTGTGAAACCTATAAGGAAAAAAGAAATCAGCAGCTCTAAGAGCTGCTGCAGTACATAAAAGATCAGGACCTGTTATTGTCTGCAATTATTCATCTCAATGTGCACGTATCTGAAAAAGAGGAAACAAACGTCTCTTAAAACACATCTATAAAAAGGTTAGGCTCCCTGGCTGTTCTGTAAGTTTGTCTATAAACAATAAATTCTGATGGCATAATCGGTCATATTACAGAAAAGGATATGCTCAGAGAGGCCGTTAAAGAGCCAATTAGGTTCTGTTTAAGTGACAACAGTTCAGTCAGTTGAATGAGTGGATTTATTCAGTTCAGTTCAGTCTCTTTCTGTGAGTCATCAGCTTCCAGATCCAGGGCCACAGTCTCTTGTCGTGTTGTTTTCTGCAAAATCAAACCCAAAAATGTGATTTACTTGGGATCTCAAAAAAAAAAACCAACTGTCTGGCTTCTGTAACTGTCTCAGCTCTTCAGTGTACATCAAGTTGAATTTCAATTTCAAACCTTGTAACTGTTGTTCTTGCTCTAGTAGGACCTTGTTATGTGTTCAAGAAGAGGTGTGGGAAGCTCAGATCAATAGCAATTTTAGAGAACAATACATTCTCAATTAATCTTGCATCTGTTAGGACATGGTTCCTCATGAATCAAAAGCTACAAGGACAATTTGGGCATCATTGATTCGATGGCTTTCTTCCTTGGCAGTCTCTTGGCAGGTATCTATAGAACAAGTCCCTAGTTCTGCTTCCAGACCAGCAGATCTTGTAGCAGCTGCACCTGGAAAGCCTCCAGCTTCTCACTTTTGATGATCTTTGGCAGACTGCCTCTCCCAGGAATTTTTCAGTCGTGCTGGATTATCAAGCTCATCCATGTTATTTTGCCAAGTTTTCTTTCTTTGCTCATGTCTATGCTGTGGCATCTGCAGAGCTGCATCAGAAGGAATTTTTCTGGACATGGGGCTTTCTGATCTCTGCTATATATAATCCTGGATTCAGGAAACACTTCTCTTTTTTTCTTTGGTAAGGCTCTTGTCAAAACAAGAGGAGACAACCTTCTTTGTGCAGACTGTGTCTGTGGAAACGCAGACATGACGAATGAGTAGAGTGGTTCCTGTCTCCCCCAACCATTTAAATCTTGTGGGGAATTGGTTGCTCATGCCAGAAGAGAGGTGATCATTCACAAATACACAATATTTCAAATAGTGGTGAAAAGACCTCTCTCTAAGCATAGTAACTCCTGGTCTGTCTCAGGACCCTCCTTCTTGAGCTGGGCTGTTGATAAAGACTCTTTGACCCTCAAGGTTTTCTGAAGCCTGAAAGATGATTGTCACCCAGCAGGAGACCTGGCCAAAAATGAGCACGAAGCACAGCCAGAGCCCCAGCAGTTGTGCTAACCCATCTGACTGATCTGCAGCCTTCAGTGCAGTTGATCCCAAAATGCTGCTGATCTACTCTGGGACCTTTCAGAAGGGTTAATTTTTCCTCAGTAGATCCTTTGGGAGGTCTCAGAGTACCTGCCTCCACTCACAGAGTGGCTTTTGGTAGAAAGAGGGAAGTGTCTTTGGGCATCCTGTCCTGTCCTGTTCTCCTTCAACTGCAGCAGTGGGCACTTTGTTTTGGGACCAGGCATGGCCTGTAGGACATCTTGCTATGGAGAAGATGGTGCAGGAAGCATCTCAGGTAGGATGGCAATGCTCACCTCACACTGCTGACCATTTGAGTGAAGCAGAGCCACATGGAGTCCTGCTGCAGCACCCTGCTGTCCCCATGGGCTCTGCTGCGGTACCGAGGGACCTGGTGCCTCCAGTTCCTAGAGAAGGAGGCAATGTGGTTGTGCTCCCAAGGAGGCTTGGCAGCTCTGCTGCACTTACTCCTCAAAATCAGATTGGTCTGAATCCAGGCTCTTCATAGCTTGGTAAAAGCCCTTTTTCTACAGAGGCCTCCCTCCCATCTGTCAGGACCTACATGTCTGGCATGAGCCCTGTTGTGTCTCCTCATTCAAGTCTCCACTTCCAGCAGGTTTGTTCTAATGAACTGAAAGAGCAGAGCTGAAGCAGATTCTGAACTGAAGTCAGACTAATAAAGTAGGGTGTGGTATTAATTTCAGCAGCCGCCTTGGCTAGAGCCAAACGTGGCACTTCCAACATCTAATTGGCTTTTAAAAATAAATTAGTCTGGTTTTCATCTGCATATTTCCCATGCAGGATGTGTGGTGTTTGGCCATGGCCTATTGTTAGATGGTCCCAACTGCAGTTGAGCAGTAAAATTGCCCAGACCTTTTGACTTTGCAGTCTGCACTGTTAGCTGTGGAGACATTCTTCTGTGGCCTTTCCTTCCGTGAACCAGTCAAAGCTGTTTTCTGTGGTTTATGATGTGGATTTGAGGGAGCAGGATGTGGGAGGCTGGCTACTGGCTTCCATTTATGGGCTTTAGAAGTGAGTGGAGCTGTATCTATTTCTGCTGGTGGAGTCAGGTTCTCTTAAGTGTGTGCAAAAACATTTTTAAAATGGGAATTTGATTTCCTGCTGTCTGGTGAAACCAAGCAGGTTAAAAAAAAACAAACAAGGAAGAAGAATAGTGGCTGCCTTCCACTAAACGTGTAGGGAACTTTGGAAACCCGTCTTTTTCTTGCTCTGTGTACAATACTGACAGTGAAATGGCTCAAAGAGTGCATCATAAATTAAACTGCAGAGCCTGACACACAGGAAGAGAATTTGGATTCCTTCTGGCCATTCTGCTTTAAATTGATGACAAAGGAGGAGCAATGCTCTCCAGGCTGGTGCTGAGCAGAGGTGTGCAGTTCCCATCTCGCCTCTGCTGTAATAATTAGTTTCTCCTGGAAGTTGTGTGTTGGAGATGACCTTGTAACTAAGAGTATTGGCTGCAGTTTGGGAATATTTTAATTGATTAAGATTATTTTTGGACTAGTGATCTTATTAGAAAGGCAGTTGGTTGAATGGCCCCCTGAGTTCCTATTATCCTTGTAGACAGATGAGCATTAAAAGGGTCAGAAGGAGCAAGCCCAGTTGTCTTCGAATTTTCTTGGCCCCTTCTGTTTCCACTATCCATGACTGCATTTATGCAGAGCACTCTGAGGCCTGCGGGGCTCTCTCCCAGCAGAGGTACAAACAGCCATAAATCCTAATTAAAAGGTATGTTTTATTTTCTGGGTTTAAAAATAAAGAAGATTTAAGAATTCTTGGAATTGAGATGTGTGTATATTTTGGCCCATCAGGATTAATTGGATTTGCTTCAGCAGTTCTCTGTACCGTGGCTGTTTGGTAGAATGCTGCTAAGCAATTTAAACATCTTTCTCAAATGTATGAGGTTCATACAACACGTGTCCTGCAATAATTTTGCTCCTGCCACTGATGTAAATGTTGAGATTCTTCAGGACTCAGCACAGGGAACTGAAGCGAAGCCGGGCATCCCACCCGGCACTGGGAATGCTTTTCCCTTCCAAAGCCCTGGAGGTGTTTGAACCTAAGCTTGTCCTGTGGTGCATATTGTAAACTTGTGTGTCCGTGCACAGAGCAGATCCTGGCAGCCGTGGAAAGTTTGGTGTGCTCATAAATCACACTTGTGCCCTGGAAGAGAGCTGCAGATGAGAGTGTCAGGGTTGACCTTCCAGCAAGTGCAAGATGATGCGGGGAAGATTGATGCATAGAGAGAAGAGCTGGGGATTTACAGAGCCTGCTAGGATTAAACTGCCCCTCTCTTAAGCTGGAGTAGGTTTAGCACTGTTAGATGGGGCTTTGGGGAAGAGTGGGAGAGCTGTTGCTTAACCTCCTCCAGCATGTAATCCTAGTGTGATCCTGGTGCAATCCCACAGACCGTTCCCCACTCCCTTAGGTATGAGCTTCCTGCAAGGTCAGCATGGGGCTGCCACTGCAGACCAAGGTAGGGTGATTTATGGAAAACTGTGGAGAAGGGTGATGTGCCAGGATCCTGGAAGGGAGAAGATTTCACCTGCTGGGTGGTAAAAGGCAGGCTCAGAAGTAGAGAGCATCCATCTAGCAAGAGAGAATGTGGCTGTGAAGCAACCTTTTGGAGTCACAGTGGCAGGTCTTAGAAACGTGGTACCAAAACCAGGCTGGTTGGGGAAGAGAAGGAATCACTCAAAGGAAAAATCCCTTAGGTATGACCATGAGTGTGTATGTGGACTTGCCAAACATGATTGCTGCCTTGTTGTGAGCTGATTCTTCAGTCAGTGGAAGTGAGGAATGGTGTAGGTATTAGCGCATGTAAAAGCTGTAATGTATTAGGGTTTCAGGAAACCACTTAATAGTACGTCTTGCAAAATCTTAGGTGGATAAATAATTCAATTTGTTCTAGAGTGTAACATTCCTGGATTGAAATCCTGCTAAAAGACTGTCAGCAAAAGCTGGTGATGAATAGAAGAGATGCTCATTTGGGGGAGATGTAAAGCTGAGGCCAAGAGGATCAATATTAGGTCTGTGTGAGTTTTAACATCCTCATTAATGATCTGTAAGAAGGAGCAAGTGGTGTATATACATTAATAAAATCTACAGATAACACTAATGCTGGAGATGGCTTTGAACAAAACTCAGCATAGAGGTGGAATCCAAAGGACTTCAGAGGTTGCGAAGCACGGGCAGTGGACAGCAGAAATTGATTACACTTGAAAATAAGCAGTGTATCCTTTTGCATTAAACTAGCCCAAGCCACATGCCCCACCTTGAAGCCACCCTCCTGGCACAGGAGGTGGTGTGAGGCACAAGCACGTGGCCAGTTTGCCGTGACTCTCATGGACAGCAAAAACAACTGTAGCTGCAGATGGAGGCGTGTGAAGCCCCTTTCTGGCCAGGCGTGGGTCTTTGCCTGAAACATGGGGTTTGATTCTAATCCTACCTGATTTAGAGAGACAAATTGGAAGGGGTCCAGTGCCAGCCTTTGGTAATGTGTACGCCCTCGCTTAAGCCGTTAGGACAGCAACTTGCATAATTGTGTGCCAATTAAGCCTGTGACCGTTCTTGTTGCAGTCTGTGCTTAAAGCAGCGTGCATTTAGGTTGTTTGTGTAGGTATTATTCCTGGAGGCTTTGAGATGGCAAATTTCTGAAGTATTCAAGCTTCAAAAATGAAACACTCACGGCAGTATAGTAAGAGAATAGCACCAGAAATAAATACAGCTGGCTCTGCTGCCCTTGGGGTGCATTAGCCTGGAGCCCCCAAAATGGCTTGGATTCTAGTTTCTGGTCACCTGAAATGGTCTGGGCAGGGCACTGGACACTGTGTGGCAGGAAACAGTCCTGGCTTACAGGTGTGAGATGTTCACTTACACAAAGGTTTTGTTTTTCTCTTTGGAGTGCTTACAAATACTAATGTTTTAGCAAGACCAAACAAATTCTCTATAACATCATGGGCAGCAGGTGCAGTGCATGGTGGTGACTGGCATGAAGTCTATTGTCTGTCCTACTTCTCTGTTTATGTCAGTCTGTAACTCTTTTTTTGCTCGTTATGCTTATCACACAGCTTTTAATAGTTACAGAGTGTGCTTGAATTGTGTTTGAAATTCAAATTTTGCACAAATAGTCTTGTTGTTGAACCAGTGTTTGCATTTGAGTAGTAGGGGGAGGGAGTTTGTAGTATTTCT
The DNA here is from genome assembly GCF_020740795.1 of Apus apus. Classification (NCBI taxonomy): domain Eukaryota; kingdom Metazoa; phylum Chordata; class Aves; order Apodiformes; family Apodidae; genus Apus; species Apus apus. The sequence goes on along the minus strand of NC_067294.1, from coordinate 8,936,031 downwards.
TACATGTTGTATGCACTCACAGTTGTTTTTTTTCCATTGCAGCAGGAGTCAAAGGAAGAGAGTGGATTGCAAAAGAAGAGAACAAAACAGCAGCTGGATAGAACGAAGTTTGCTGCTAAGAGAAAAATTGCACGTAGGTCTCGAGTGTGGGGCTGGGGAAGCAGCTTCTGTTGTTTGTGTTAGAGATTATTTCCCTTGCAGAAAGGCCGTGGTGTGGCTGGGGATGAACAGCTTTCATAGAAGACCTTTCTCAGGGGTAAAACTTGCCTTTCTGTCAATTGTTTTTTCCCCAGGCGCCGTGTGCGCAGACTGGCGCACTTCCAAAATAAGTGTGTGAGGGTGTTGGTACGTCACTGGGTTTCAAAACTGGTTACAGCTGATCTGAAAGCACTGTCAGTCACAAACTGCTTTCCTGCTCAGGCCCCTCTGCTGCTGTCTTTCCCTGTAACATCATGATGCTCTGATCTGGCAGTTGCAGCTCAGGAAGGATCTGAGTCGCAGCTGACAGTTCTCTGAAATCATTGGCTCGCAGTGCAGGAGCAGCCACAGAAGCCAGCGATGTTGGGCATCATAAGGAAGGGTGTTGAGAGCAAGAGATTTGTTTTCTGTCATTTTGCTGTTACATGAAGTGTTGGGGCACCCACATCGACAGCACTGTGCTGTTCTGGTCTCTGCATCTCAAGGACACGGTGGTACATCCGGAGAAAGGCAACTGAAGCCATCAAGGGGATTGAGCAGCTGCCTGATGAGGAGAGACTGGAAAGCCTAGGGCCAGTCTTTTAGGAGAGGAGGGTGGGATCAAAGTTCACATGGGGAAGGCTCAGCTGAACCCAGAGCTGTTGTTTACCAGCTCCTACAGCTAGGGTGCGGCCGGTAGAAATAGCAGGAGATGGATAGGTTTAAAACAAGTGAAGGAAAGTAATGCTTCACACAGCAGGTAGTAGATTCCTGGAAGTTTTTGTTATAGGAGGTTGTGGAGGGGTCAGTATCAGCAGCTTTAAAAGGGTTTAAATGTATTAATGGACAATAGATCTATAAACAGATGCTAAAGGCTGGGATGTTCCTGCGCATCTTCTGCAAACAGCATTTCTGAATGCTGGGGATGCATGAGCAGAAGGGACCACTGAGCATGGTTGGGCTTGCCCATACTCCCAGTACTGCACCCCTTGTTACTGTGGTGAGGCAGGTGGACCATTTTTGGTGATCTGTGCTCACACATTCTTGTGCTCTGCAAGGCAGCAGTTCATCTCGCATGTTAAATTCAGAACATTTTAAAATGGGAGAGATGTTATCTCCTGCAAAACCCAGAGCAATCACTGAACAAAATGGAGCACGCCAGTGCTCTGCAAGCAGCAGCAGTTGGGCTTGTCAGTCCTCAGAGGGCTTGTGTGAATTAAATCGTTTTTAATAGAGGCCTAAGGCCATAGCATGAAACAGCCTGGCTCTTTGTGGGAGTTGAAACCCACTGTGCGTGTCCTGTGTTGAACAAGTAAGATAGCAAAGTCAGAGATGAGGGAAGAGGAGTTCTTTTTCTTCTTCTTTTCCTCCCAAAAGAAACAGAACCCCAAACAAAAGCTGAAACCCCCCTTGGAGATGCTGTTAAATGTGACCAAACATAGGACGCTAAGAACAGGGAGTTTCTGAAGTTGGATGTTCTTGTGTCGCTGAGCATGCAGCGTTTTGGGAGCTGGTGCTGTGCCAAAGGTGTTCGGTGTGCTCCCAAAATCCCTGGAAGACAGGGTGGCAAAAGCTGCCTTTTTTTTCTTTTAAGCATGCCCATGTGCCTCCTGGAAGCACAGGAGGTTGGCAGGTCCTGGCACCACTCAGTCAGAGAGCGGTCACTTGTTTAAGCAGGTGTGGTGGTGGGTCTGTTCTCTCATTTATGGGAAGCTATAATTAGACTTTTGGTGTTTGCTTTGAGGCATATTAAGGTTTGAAGTAGTAATTATTTTTCTTGGTGTCCTTAAATAAATTCTTTGAATTGCGAGGCAAATTGGTCTTTTTGTCAAGGTTTGGTGCTTCTGGGTAGAGCAAGTTCCTTCTCCTCAAAGCTGGAAAATTTCAGATATTTGCAGGCTGTGGTTTTAAAGTGTATCCTCCCATTTTTGCTTTGTTGTGGTTTTATTCGTTTTAACCTAAAGCGATAACTAAAATACATCTGTGACGTTTCATCCTGACAGTAGAAATGGAAATACAAAATCTAAAGAATTCTCTCTTTTTCCAGAGGAAGTCGGTGCTTTAAAGCACGTTTAAGTGTTTTTACTGTAATTGTGCTTGGACATGTGGAAATACTGAGATCCTACATTTCCATTATTTTTGAGTAAATCTCTTTATTAGTGTTAGAACTACAACTAGTGGGGTTTTGCATCTCATTCACTTTGCAAATGTCAAAATAGAACATAAATCGCTTAGCAAATTGCTGTATTAGCATTTAAAAAGGCTCTGAAATGGTTTAATTTGTTTAGGGCTGCGATGTCTTAAAAACAGTTTCTCCCTGACCCCTCCTTCCCATCTGTGGTTTTCTTGGATGTCCTGGTCCCTGGAGAGGCGCTGGGATTTCCTACTGTGTTGGGATGTACATGTGACAAGTAGATTTTGGAGTGTGAGATGCAGAATTCCCAGCTGGAGGTGCCGGGCTTCTAGGAGGTGTGTGTGTGAGCTGAGTGAGAGGGAGTCGTCTGTCCAGATGGAGAGGTGATGTTCCTCTCAAGGCTGTGGAAGCCCCTGCCCTGCTGGCAGGCTCCTGGAGGATGGCTCATTCCTGGAGCACTCCAGAGGTCTGTTTGCACACACTGGACAGGGACTACTGCAACACCCTGAATTTCTAATAATTGCAGATTATGACCTGTGCAATCAACATCAAGATCAGTAAAATGCAGAGTGCTGAGAAGTGATCAGACGTGTAGCACAAAATACTGTCAGCTCTCGACTGCTCAGCTTAAAGCAGGTCAGGTCTCCAGGAAGACATAAGCAGAGCTGCTCTTTGCTCTCCCCACTGTAATGCCAGGTGGATTTGAACTCGAGATTTTCTCATCTCTGGAGCACCTACTCAACTGGAATGTGCACTAAGTGCATCTTGTTTGTCGCTGGTTTCTTTGCCAGAGGCAGCATTTGTCTGGCACATTCCCTGTCCCCAGAGGGGAAATTGCTATGCCAGGGAGGGAGAAGAAAACAAAATGTGCAGTAGTAACTCGCCAAAAAATGTTTCTTTTTATTAAGCTTTATGGATGTTGATAGCCTGTACTGGTGAACACTCAGGCTCCTGCTTTTATTTATGCACGTGGAAAGTCTTGTGTTGTGGGGCATGGATCATGTGCACTGGTTTTCTTGCACATGTCAGAGTTTGCAGCATCTGTCCTGATTGCTATGATGGTTTGGTCAGGGAGACAAATCAGCACACACTGAATGCTTGGGAGGTGTTTGGTATTGCTGAAATGCTGTGTATTGCTGCTCTTCTTGGGGATGGGAGTCTTCTTCATACACTGGGCTGCTGTGTGCTTTCCATTAAAGGATGCATTTATTTTTTTTTCTTCGTCCCTCCTGGCTGTAACATCACAGAGTGACTTTGTCCAAGGACAAAAGATCCCCATGAGCCCTCAGTGCACTGCAGTCTGCCTTCACTTCAACCTCTTTCTTAATTTTTAAAGAAATTAAAAAAAAAAACCAACAACCCACAACCTGAAGCTAAATGCTGATTTAGTAGGACATGGATGGGAATCTACGGCTGACAATCAGAACAGTCCAAAAATGCTTGAAATCCTGCTTGGGTGGGGGAGCAACAAGATGGGGGGAGGGCAAAGCAAAGCAAAGGCTGCTGCTGTGTGGCTGCACCTCAGTGCAGTCCTGCTGTGGTGCACAGGCTGTGCTAGGACCAGTGCAATCCAGGGCTGCTGTATTTTGGTGGCAGCTGGTAGGATGAGGATGGGTTAGAAAATGGGAGCCTGCAACTTCTGAATGCATCTTTATCCAGGGAAATGTCTGTCTCTGAAGCTGGCTGCAGTGAAGGCATGTTTTGTGCTTGGACGGCCTTCCTGCCTGTTCCAATCGTGTCTCGTCAAGCTCTTTTAGCCCGTTGGAGAAGCCTTTTAGTTCATGCATGAGATGGTGCGTGCAGGATTCTGCCTGAAGGAGGGAGTGGGTTTTGAAGGAAATCTGTCAATTTGTTTTGAGTGAGAAGATGTATTTTTCAGCTCCTGAGAGTGCTGTTGAGTTGTTTTCCAAGCTGCACTCCGTTCTGCAGGCGTTGTATATTTTAAGCATAGTGAAAGTGTTGGATGGAGACTAAGTAAATAAGTGTTTTCTGAAGTAACTAACTGCTTTGTTTCTAAATAGCCAGTCTCAGCTTCTGGTTTGCTCTGAATGAGGAATATTTCAGGAAGAAATTTTCTGCTGAAATAGCAGTTACAACTGTAGGAAACCTGTTTCCCATGCATGACTGCCATAGTGATACAGTGGAGCAGTGATGTGAGCAGAAGGGGGATGTATGCATGTGAAAAATCCTCCATAATACCAATGAGCAAGGAACATTATCCTCCACAGAGCTTTCCACCTGCGGCTCAGGGTGAACACAGTGTAGCTCTTTTGCTCTTGGGTAGGTCTCCCGTGGTCTTGCAGGTATCTACATGTCAGAAGGCAGTGAGACATGCTATTTGGCTAGTAAAATAGTGTATTAAAGATGTCTTCTTTATCCTGTCTTGCTGCTGAACCTATCTGATATAAAAATGAGCACGCTTTAGGAATCCATCCTGTTCCTCTCTCCTTGACTATGCATTCTGCAGCTGTACAGTGTGGTGGTTGATGAGGCCAAAACCAGATGTCCCATTGTAATTATGTGCCCAGGGAGATGGAGTTTAGATAGCTGTAGAAACACTAACAGAAGTTCCTGACTTAGGTTACCTTTTCCATTCAGTGTTGCCTGCTCCAGTTTTGGTGACACCTTTTCAGGAAAGCTGAGGTTTAGGGATATTTTTAGTGTTAATGGTTGGACTTGGTGATCTCAGAGGTCCTTTCCAACCATGATGATTTTGTGATTGGTCTGTGATTTAGATGTTTTTATCCACAATCCTCCTTGGAGGTGGGAGCCTTGGTCATCTTTCCCAACACGTTGGATATACACTGGGTGTTTACATAAGCCCACAGCCATGACATTATCCTTTTCCTTCTGCTGCAGAGATGACTGAAGAGGAACAGTTTGCACTGGCCCTGAAAATGAGTGAGCAAGAAGCCAGACAAGTGAATTGTCGGGAAGAGGAAGAGGAGGAGCTCTTGAGGAAGGCCATTGCTGAGAGCCTTAACGTAAGTGTGCTTCTGTGAAGAGGCTTCTAGGGTTCTTCAGCAACGCTGCTTTCTGTGCTTGCTTTGCCACACTGCATCAAATGAGGTTTTACTGGGGGCCTCGCTGTTTCTGGTGTGAGCTGGAACTGCAGCAGTCACAGAGTGGTTGTTTTGTACCTGTCGTGAGCTGATGCCAGGGGGGCTACTACTACTCATAGTGAGAGGGGCTTATTTTGGGGTACACAGTCCTGATCAGGAGAGGGGGTCTGCAGTCCAGGTGATGGCTGCCAGCATGCTGAGGGAGTCCTTTCTATGCTCTGCTGATAGAGAACACATCTCTCAGAGAATCAGCCTTGTGTTTTTCAGAGCTGTCAGCCCTCAGACTCCTCTGATGCAACCCCTCAGTTGTCTGCAGAAGTGCTGGGCACACGAGGCCAAAGCCAGCCTACTGAGAAAGAAGGCTCTGAGATCCTGGGAGGTCTGGCACTTTGCCCTGACACCCCTCGCTCCGAGTGCAGCTCCCACTCCCAGAGCACCAGAGCTGATGGGAACGGACAGATGGACGTTGCCCGGAGCCCCCTGGTAGTGTTGAGGAGGTTAAGCCAGGAAATCGTTGAAAGCTCACTAGTATCCAGCATAATTGTGTCTCCAGGGAAGAGCCAGCCTGCAACAAGGTCAAGTGAAAAGCCTTTCTCACCAGCAAAAAGTGATTCGAGTGACATGTTACCCAGCATTCTCAGAGAGGACTTCTCTCTGAGTCCCACCTTTGGCAGGGTGACTTCACGCTCCTGGCAACTGACACCTCGGAGACTGTTCACAAGTTCCCCCAGCTCTTCCGAAGCAACAGGCCACGAACCAAAAGAGCAACCCCTGCCCTGCACTGGCCATTCTACGGGAGAAGCTGGTGCCGGCAGCTCGGCCACGCTCTGGAAGAGCTGGACCACAGAACAGTGTGGCAGCCCCGGGAGAAGTGGTGGTGGAGCAGGTACCAAACACACCTCACAGCCCAGGCAATCTGCCAGAGTCTCTGTTTCCACAGAGCAAGCAGAGCAGAACGAGGTGTTCAACAGTATCCCTGAGCTTTGCATGCTGAACGCGGCGGAGGAGAAGCACAAGCAGGAGGAGGCGAGAGAGACAGTGCACTATTACTGGGGCATTCCCTTCTGCCCCAAAGGGGTGGATCCCAACCAGTACACCAAAGTCATCTTGTGTCAGCTGGAGGTTTACCAGAAGAGCCTGAAGCAGGCTCAGAGGCAGCTATTGCATAAGAAGGAGTTTGGTAACCCAGTTGTGCCCAGTTCTTCCTTGAGCCAAAATGAGCTTGGGAAAGGAGAGCAGATAAGCAGGGAGAATGGGGTTGCTGATGATACAGAAGATGGAGACCCAGATGGGCAGAAGGAGTCTGAGAGCAACACCTGGCTCCTGCCTTCAAAGAGGAGAGAGGCAGAGAGTCCAGGGCACAGCATGGAAGAAGAGAAGAACTCCACTTCTGATGATGAACCGACCACCAGCTATTGCCAGGTAAGACCTTTGCTGTTGAGCAGTCCTGCTCTTCTGTCCATTTTAGGTTTCAGTCCCTTCTGCAAAGCAGGCACTGCTGTTTAACATTCCTCTTAAATTTAGGGACTTTCTCCCCTAGCCATATAGCTTACTGTGAAAGAGGAGAGGAAAAGCATACAGGCTGATACTGGCCTCACAAATGGCAGGGGCCATCATGCAGCCTGGCAGCCATCCATTAATGCACCGCTGAGATAAAGACTTCCAGCTGACTTGTCCTTCTCAAAAGGGTGTAGCCTGCCAGCAGCTCAGGGTAGCGAGCACAGAGATGATGCTGACCACCACCAGCTCTGGATAAACAGCTTATAAACCCGTGGCCATGTGGGGAGCTCTGTGTTTTCCTTTGCAGGCAGAAATGTGGCTTTTGTCCTTGCAGCACAGCCTCTCCTTTTTACACCTACACACTTGTCTGCATCTGAACGAGCTTCACCCTCACGGATGCTATTTTCCCTTGTGGTCCTGCGGTTGTGGCCAGGAGAGGCTCTGTGTTCTGCCTGCTCAGGGTGATCTGTCATTGTGGCAGTACTCTTCGTCCTTGTTCTACTGGTTGGGCACCTTCTCTCCAGCTTGCTTGTTGGGTCTGCTCGACGCTAGGTGTCAGCCAGCCTCTGTCTCCATCAGGGCTTGCTTCTTGGAGCGGAAGGCAGCTTTCTGTCACTGCTAAGTTTAAACAGATTGCTAGTCAGATGAAGTATTTATTACTGCTGTATTTTAGGTTTGTGTCAGCCTTTTCCAACCCTCATTTTTCATAATGACTTCACTCCCGGATCATTGTATAACTTTATCTTCTCTATGACTGAAGCCTCAGCTCTGTTGTTCCTGTTTTCAAGTGTATTTGATCATTTACCCTGGTGTTAGAAAGATACTTAACTTGTTTTGTGATATTTATATTCTGTCTTGTAATATTGAACACTTAGGAAAAGTGTCATGTCTGCATTTTCTGGTTGCAGAAGAAGTGCAGAGCAGCCTGTGCTGAAATGTGACTTTTCATGACAGTGCTTTGGCTTGGGTTTAGCAGATACAGATTTAAACAAGCCTTAGAGGTGACCTGCAGAGGAAGGAAACTGACTTGTGCCCTTTTTAATTTCTGTAGGGTAGATACAAAAGACCTGAAAGATTCTTAAGGCAAACTGCTTTTTTTTTTTTTTCTTCTGTGTCCTTTCCTTTGGAAAAGGAGGTGTCATTAGTCTGGAAGATTGGGGTGACTGCAGGTCTATGGAGGTGCATGTTAAAACCCTTGGAAAGCTACAGCAGCTGTGAAGGGCATGAACTTTTAATCAGTGTTGAAAATTGTGTGGGTTTTTTTTTTTTATATTATCCATTTAATGCTAATACTTAATTAATTATTGGGGAGAAAAGAGGTTTTAGTGGTGCTGAGTGGGAACTTGTAATATACTCATCCTGACCACAAGAGCTCTCTCAAAGGGCCATAATGTGTATGTAGGTGTAGTCTTCCTTATTTTTTCACCTTAAAAATATCAGAAAGGGGGAGCCTACTTTACATTTTCAACCCTAGCCTAAAATTTGCCAGTCTTTTATTTACTTGGGAGAAAATAATTTCTAAGTGCCCTTTCAGCTGCCTTATCACTCCCAGCTAGAGAGGCTGCTCCCTTCTCTTGCCTCGCTGTGCAGTCGCACGTTGAGGCCAGTGCAGGTGATTTACTTGCAAGATCGATATGTTTGATGTTTGCTTGTGCCTTGTGTCCAATTTTTTATTTCTGTCAAATACAATTGCACTGGCAGTGACAAAGGGGGCCCAGAGCAGTCATGTCCCTGGTGTACTGCATTGCTCAGACACCCCTGCTGCCTCTACTGCCTTGGGGCTCCCCACTGCCACCAGGACTGCTTTGCTGGTGGGGATGGTGGGAGATTTTAGGCTGTGCTGAGGCTAGAAACCATCCATGGGGACTGTCCTTGAAAAAGCCTTGTGCTGTGTGTTGTACCAGTGAAATGAAGGTGCAAATGCTGTGATTGAGGGAGCCTGCCTGTACCCCTGCTTTTAAACCCTCACCTGGAGCAGGACCTTCCATCACTTCAGTGGCCAACTGCTGCCACTGCCACCCACAGCCAAGGGATGTTTGCACAGAGCAAATCTTGGTTGTCAGGAGATCTCATAGCCTGTGAACCTGCTCTAACGAACTTCAGTGCTAATAAAATCAGTTTTTTCATAGCCTTTCAAATAAGGTTAGGAATTCTTGGTCTTTAAAAGATTCAGAGGGAAGAGACCCAATTCTGGAGAGTAAGAGTCTGGTGACCTGAATTAATGTTGGATCTTACAACATATGTACTAGGAAAAGCAGGAACATGGCCCAGTATTTGTGACCAGAGCAGAGGCATTGTTAAGACATGCCTTAGGAGAAAGAGAAATAAAAATAAAGGAGGAAGTGTGGTGTTTTATGTTAATGATGAGTTAGGCTGTGAAGAATTCAAGAATGTAGATAAAACAGAATATTTGGGGGTTGGAGTCACTTAAGGGAAATCTGGCAGGAGGCTTTGTTTTGGGGGCTGCTTGGGAAGTGCATCAGCCATCCAAGAGTAGAGATAATCAACGCTGGAACCTACAGTGGAAATCAGAGACTGATAGTTTAATAGACTCAAGGAAGGGAGAAGAAAACCCTTTGGATTTCTTTGAGAGCTAGCAAGAAGAAATTGCAGGCCTGACAGCGAGGACTGCTAATAAGCCATTGTAATTCCACCTGATTAGAGAATGGCAAGTGCAACGTGTACGCGGGAGAAGAATAAAGGGGTCTGGGTAATGACTGGCATGTTAGCCTGACCTTAGCAGTGCACAGGGCTTTTGAACAAATTTTAAAGGAAAGAGTAAGTGGAGTTGTAGAGCTAAATGAAAAAACTGGGTAAAATGTACATGGATTGGCCAGCTGTAGATTGTGCAGGTTAATCTACTCCCTCTCTTTGATGGAACAGCTGATTTCCCAGTCAAGAAAAATGCAACAGATCTTATCAGTGTGAAACTTCAGAAGAGTACTTCTTGTGGTCAGACATCAGCTGCAGCAGTTGGTCAGGTCATCTTGGCTCAGACAAATAGATTTTTAACTGGAATAGGTGAGGGCTGCTGGAGTGCTTGAGCGAGTGCAGGAGGACACTGAAAACCTTGGCTTGTTTAGCTCAGGACAAATGGAGAAGAGCTACAGTTGCTGCCTAGGAGTGCATCAGGGTAGATGTGAGAAGCAAGGAGAGGGTGTGGAAGGTGATGGGCAAAGCTGGCATGAGCGAATGGCCACAAACTGTCCAGGAGCATGTCTAGACAGCAAGGGAGCAAAAGGTACTGCTAGGTGTTATTGCAGGGAGCTGCTGAAACACCTTACCAAAAGGAGTGATGGGGGCAAAAAGCTGATGAGTTCAGGATGGTTACTTACCTGTTTCCAGAAAAATAGTACGTAACAGATTAAGTGCAATGCCATGGGCAGAATCTGATGACCCAGCAGATCCTGGTTAGCTGTGTATGTTGTCTTATATAATCAACATTTTCCTTTCCAGGCCTCCCAGGTGCTGCCTGCAGAGGATGTCCATGAACATGGGGAGCCCATGCAAACTGCACAGAGGTGAGCAGGGCAACATCAGAGCGTGGAACCCATGGGCTCACACTGCTGACATGGGCTCTTTCAGGCTCCTTGGAGCATTTTGGGGCACAGTCTCACTGGGGCTCTCTGCAGGGCCTGGCAGCAGGGCTTGTTGGAAAGACTGTCTGCAATTGCTGCTGTCAGGTATCCCTGGAAATCCATGGCTTTGGAGCAGCATGAGGGAGAGGTGGGACACAAATGGGGTGAAGAGATCAGTTACTCTTGTTACTTTATAAAATGTGCAAGGTGCATGCCAGTACTTGATCCAAGGACTTGATCCTTGCCCTCTGAAGCTAATGTGACATGGTGCAGTAAAACTGTGGAGGTGGGTAGGTGAGCTGAAGGTGAGTTATAGCAGTGTCATCACGTGGTCTGTCTGGGAAGGCACTTAGGCAGCATGGTAAAGGGTTTACTGGATTTCTGTGTGTATTTTTATGTTCTTGCCTTACTGCTGAAGAGGAAAGAAGGGAGGAGGAAGCCAGACGGCACTGCCTGTCAGCCAAAGATAGAGTGCAGTGCTCCAGAAAAGCCACTTCAGCAGATGACAGGTGTGGGACAAGTCAAAATTATTTTCTTCAGATTTAAGCCTACTCCTGTTTTCCTTTTTTTAAATTCTCCTTCCTGTGGGGTGCAATTCTGCAGCAAAGGCTCTGGGAGAAGAAGGGCAAATGGGAGAGGATTCAGGGGGCATGTTACAGGAGAGGGCAGCTAATGTCATGTTTTTAATTTGCTGGGTTTTGTAATTTAAACTTGCTTTGGAACAGAACTGCCACCTTTCCCTTGATCTAACAGCATTTTTCCTGAGCAGTTAGTATCAATATGCAGAGTATGAAAATCTCTCTTGCTTGGACCTTTCTAACAAGCTTAGAGCTTGCCTTGGGGAGCAGGAGGAACCTGTGGCTGCTGAGGCTGAGTCTGTGAGAGCTGAGTCTGTGTCTGAGCCTGCGCGGGAGGCACCGAGGTGTGAGCTCTGCAGCGCTGCTCTCCCGCCTGCCCACGGAGAGAAGAGTCCAGAGTGAACCTCTTTCCTTTGGTGTAGCTGATGGGGGACATTCCCCAAGCCACCCAGCAGGCTGTCCCCCTTGGGCTGGGACATACAGGGGTGCAAAGCCCCTCCTGGAGCAGCTGGCACATCTGCAGCAAGGCAAGAAATGGCCACGGTCTTCACAGTTTTGTGCACATTAAGTGTTGCCATCGGACTCCTGGTAATTTGCCAGCACAGTCCTCTCTTGGGTGAGGCTCAGGCACCCTGGTTGGCCATTCTCAGCAGCACTTAGTAGAAGAACACGGCTCTGAGCTGCCTGAGGTAGTGAGGCAGCTCTGGAAGCAGAAGCAGGAAGAGGCTGCATTGCTTTCTGCCGGCCGCTCTGCCTGGTTGTGTTACGCTTTGTGCAGAGCAAAGTAGATTGGGGTTTTAATAAATTATTATAGGCTTTGTTACCAGGAGATAGTTGGTGTAGCAAGAAATATGGTTTGACTTCAAATTGATTAGCCCATTTTATAAATGTCATAGTGGGTTGTTTTGTGTGAGTTCTTTTGAAGTGAGCCCTGATGTTAGTCATGGAGTAAAACATGCTCAGCCTGGATTCATAACAAATGCTGTGAGATGCTTTATTTAGAGAGAAAAGCCACTTGTGATTTCCTATCAGAATTTTGTTATTTATCATAAATCAGCAGAGGCTGTTCTGTCCTCTCTAAGGCCTGTGGTTGAGCTTAATAAATCTTCTATTTGTCAGTATGGGGATTCATGTTTTTAAAGTGTGTTCTTGCATACTTGATCAGACTAATCAGAAAGCCACGCAAAGCGCAGAGCGTGTCAGCATGGGTGCCAGACTTACTCAGCAATGCCTGCCTGGTTTTGGAAAGACACTGTGCAGTGTTGGGGAGGAAAAACAAGGAGGAATCCAAAAGTCAAAACGAGAGGAGTGATACCTGGTGCTGTTCGGAGGAACCGCGGCACTAATGTTTGGACTTGGCTGCAGGGAATCCCTGCCTGGTGTTGCATCCATGCTGCTTCTGGCTGCTGTGCACAGCAACAGGGAAGAAAATTAGCAGAGTGAACAGGGAGAGGGTAACGTGGGATAAAGTGAGTCTGTGTCTTTCCTCTCTGAGGATGTCCTTCCCCAGAGAGAAAGAAGCGCAGTGATGGTACCTGCACAACTCCCACATCTTCTAAGAATAGAAAGACTCAAGAGAGTTGTGAGCAGGTATTTTTGCTCCCCTGACATGAGACAGTGACCCTTTGTGCCTTTTTGTCAGGGACTCCTAGAGGGAAAAATGTTCCCTTTTGAGTATTTTGCACAGGACATGGTTCTATACTGATATTTCACTGTTATCACGGTCATTTCTGGCTATTAGGTACTGACCACTTGGAAATTATGGCATCATCTGCTGTTCTAAACTGCATGAGACAAACAGGTGCATGCTGTCACACCTACTGGATTGGAGTTTCATATTATATTTATATTTTGAACAGCACCTCTGTGTTGACCCCACTTGGCAGTAAAAGGAGCCCAGAGATTGCTACAGAAAACTGTGCTGAAGAAGAGATCTCTGTTTGCCCAGGTAAGAGGCACTTGAAAATGTTCTGACTTTTGCACTGCAAGCTTCACACTTGTAAAATTCAGAGAAAAGAAGAGAATGTTCTAGTAATTTGAAGAAAATGAAATTTTGGTTTTTTCTCCGGGATTTGGTAGACAGGGCTGAAATTATCCAGGTAATGTTGTTTGATTTCCCGGTTTTGGATTCTTCTAAGATACTTCCATGACCGGGAATCGCTGGGGACTTGCTATTGAAGCAACTCCAGGATGTTTATTGGTGCAGAGGGATCATTCAAAACAAGTGTCAGGAGTGGTCTCTTGAAGGCAATCAAACAATTTTCAAATTTTTTGGTGTCAAGATATGTATAAAACATGAGAGCTGAAATAATTTTTGCCTTACATTAATTAAACCTGTTTGGGACCAATGAGTTTTTATCCTGTCTCTCCTACCATGTTTGAAATTTTTCCAGTTCAGGGTTTTATGTGAAAAAGTTAATTAAGAGACTGTTCCTGTTCACAAGCAGCTGTAGAGGGAGGTCATGATGGTACTTGGAGGCATATTTTGTTGCTAAGGAATACGTGGAGGTCTAAAGAAGGGGTGTGACTGTGAGGGAGACCACAGAATGGGAGCTCTGTTTGTCTCAGTGCAAGGGAGAGATCTATTCTTGCTTTGTCTCTATCCCAGCAAGTGTCCCACATGCTTTCCCTGTGTCTAGTCTCACTCCCCATGAAGCTGAAAAGCTGCAGTGGCTTTGTCCTCACACCATCATGCTGTGACTTTTAACCCCTCATCTGGCTGCATTGTTGCACATTGTCTGATAACATTTGTGGCAAGTCTAAAAAATGTTTTGAAACTGTGAAAACGCTGTTAGGAAACAGGCTGAGTTATATCAGTGAGTGAGGAGGTGGTTTGGGGGCTGCTGACATGGAGATGTTTTTCTGCAGAGACCCAGCCAAGTCCTCTGGAAGCTGTTGAGGCAGAGAGGGAAGAGCTCTGCTTGGGCAGTGAAGAAGCACCTATACAGGTAAAAGAGCCTGAAAACGGGGAAAAGTCCTGTTTCTAGTCCTGCCTTCCAGACCGTGGTTCACCTCAGCTGTGCTAGTGTTTCCACTTGGGGAGCTGGGGCTTCTGCTGTTGAGATCCTCACAAACATTTTCCTCTTCACTTTTCTCCACTGGTTCATTACTCCATTCCCTTTTGGCTGGATGTTGTGTGCAGCTGCCTCTGGAGCCTTTCAGTCCTGTAGCTGGGAAGTTATAATCAATTCCAGCCCTTCCTTTTCTACCACATGAGCTGCTGGGCTGGAGGATGCCATTAGTGTGACGGCAGAGCTGTTGCTTGGCCAGGCTCACGGGTTTAGTGCTGTGATGTTCCTTGGGAACTGTGAGAGGGGTCCTAGTAAACCTCAGTCACTCGTGTTGTGACACACTTCACTCTGTTACAGTTCTCTGAACTTTGGTGTTTGTTCTCCACAGACCATCTCCAAGAAGCTGAGAGGGGAGGTTCACCCAGAGAGACTGGGCTGGGATAAAGATGACATTGAAGTGTGGAGGGCTGGTGTTGGTTTGTAGTCCAAGGGGAGTGACCCAAGTCTGGGAATCTTGATATTTGTGCAGTAATAGTGAATAGCAATGTTGAGTCAGTGGCAGGGCCATCCTCTTACCTCCCAATGCAGATGTTTGCTGTTGTGTGGCTCCTTTCCCCGTGTTGTCACACCTGTGCAGCAATTGCTTTGCAGCTGTCACTGTATCAACATCTGATTTCAGTTCCTGCTTCTGATAAAACTCCCTTTGTCTGTTAATTTAGAGAGCGATATCAAAGGGGTTGCCAAGTACTCCTCTGGCAGGGTACATGAATACAGAATCATACAGCTCTTGACAAGAGGATTCATTTGTGGAAAGCTCATTCTGGGAGTCTGCAGCTTGCACAGTGCGTCTGCAGCTCTGATGTCTCATTGTCACAGGCCTCTTAATAAACCAGCTTCTGTTCTTGTGTGCCTTTCATTCTGCAGGTATCTCAGAGCACTGCTCAGGCAATTAGAGACTGCAGCAGGGTGAGGTGGTTGTCCTGTGCTGAGCCAGGTGACCGCAGCCTCTGAAGCACATTCATGACCCATTTGGCTGTGGCTGGGGTGCTGTCCTGTCCCTTGTGCTTTGCAGAGGGTGGCCCAGGTCTCACCTCCACCTAGATGGCCCAAGGTGATGGCATAACTACCTGAAAGGTGGTTGTAGTGAGTTGGGGGCTGGTCTCTTCTCCCTGGTGACAAGCAACAGGGCAAGAGGAAATGGTCTCAAGTTGCACCAGGGGGTTTAGATTTAGATGTTAGAAGAAAATTCTTCACTGAAAGGGTTGTTAAGCACTGAAACAGGCTTCCCAGGGTGGTGGTTGAATCACCATCCCTGGAGGTGTTTAAAAGACGTGTAGGTGTGGTGTTTAGAAATGTGGTTTAACACTGGACGTGGTAGAGTTAGGTTAATGGTTGGACTCGATGATCTTGCAGTCCCTTTTCAACCAGAACGCTTCTGTGATCAGCACAGTGTTCAGGAGTGGTGCAGTGGGGCTTCCTGGGGACTGTTTGACAATATTCTAGTTGGCAGCAGGTGCTGGTCTGGAGCCTGCAGCCCTCCAGGAAGGCTGCAGAAACAGCTACCACGTGCAGCAGTGGTGAGCATGGAGCCAGCACAGACCGCTGGGAATGACTTCTTTCCTGGCGGATGCTGAGCCAAGACACAGGAGTCTTGTTGTTGAGCTCAGCCTCTAGCGTTGCTCTTGGCTGGCTGTTGGCTGCAAGTACTGTCTTGTAGGCAATTTCCTCTGCTAAAGAGGAGAGCCAGCAGCCTCTGACAGTGGTGACTGGTTCTGCGGTTGAGGTTTTCCAGGCTGTTACAGCAAGGTTTTGTACAAGTGGTTTTGGGACCGTGGTGTCTTTTGTTACAGAATGTTGCATTTCCATTTAAAATTAGTAATTTAACACCAAATATAGGTGGGCAGGGTGTGCAGAATCAGTCATCTCCCAGGATGGCTTTAGAAAATGGCATCTAGAAAGGAGCAGTGCCTGCTGCTTTTCTCATCATTTTTTTAATGTGTGTTGCCTGACTAGGATAGCACAGGTTTGATCTGATCATTCATATTTGACACATCGTGTTTTTTATGTCTCTTCTGTGTGATGCCCTGCTGTGAGGACTTCACAAGATGTGGTGACACTGTGATGTGAGAGCAGGGTACAAGTGCTAATGCTGTCAGCAGCCTGTGTGTGGCGGGAGGAACTCTTGTGGCAAATCCTCCACAGAAATCCAGGGGAGAGAGCCTCCTTTGGAATGAGAGAGGAGTTCCTGAGGCTTGGTGCCCTAGCCTTTCAGCTGGTGTCTGGGAGAGGATCAGACCCTCATTTGGAAAAGCAAGTAATAAACCGAGTAATAGGACAAAGGGCTCCAGTGGCCTGAGCATCTCAGCTGACCCTCATTGCTGCTTCCCTGAAATTACACCATTGGAGGGAAGCAGACAGCAGTTTTGCTGCATTCTGTCTACATATCACTGCTTAGCCCTAAGAACAGAAAACTCTCTTATATTATTTTTCTATAGGTTCATTCTACATGGTTAATATCTAAATAACTTATTAAAATGATTGAGGGGAGAGGAGGAGTTCTTTCTTAAATGTGGAAAAACCTTGTAGCAAGCCTGACTAAGCAGAGGGCTGGCTAGGACTGAGATGGCAGCAGTCTGCTGCCTCTTGGGGTCAGGCATAGGGAGCAGGCTGTGTCTCTGCTTGTGGGTAGTGGAGCATCTCTGTGCTCTGTAACCAATGCAAAAAGGGAGTATTGGTGAGTGGTAATGGCACCCAGAAAGCAAACACAAGCTGTGACATCTTGCCCTGGTGAAAAGCCACTGCTAATAATTTTGTGTGACGTGGATTTTTAATGGTGTTGCTTCACTTCTTGATCCGTACCCCCTCTGATGCCTGCTCCAGCCACCTCCTCTAGAGAGGAGGAGCTTCCCAGTGATCTCTCCAGACTCCCTAAAAGCACAGCAGCTTCCTTTCATCTCGGGGGAAGCTCTTTTCCCAGACAGTGCCACCTGTGTAGCGTGGATCGTGTCCAGAAACTGATGAGCACAAGTCAGGTGTTGAACTCTTGCTTTGCCCCATGAATTTTCCATCAGTTTCGCTTCTGAGCTTTCCTGATTAATGGAAGCTTTGCCATTTTTCCATGGTAGTGCAGGTGGTGTTTGCCTTAAATGGTGTGCATGGCTGTGCAAGGACATTTCACCATGATTCAGCAGGGCATGTTGCCTTTGGAAGAAAAATTAGTTATTAGTGCTGCACAGTTTACTCAGCCAGTGGTGTTGTTTCTGACCAGTATGTGATGAAGGGAGAATAAAACTTTCCAAGAAAAACTCAGGGTGAGTAGCTACTGGGCAGCACGGAGCTCTGCACCTAGCAAAAAAAAAAAAAAAAAAAAAAAGATTAAAATGGCTTTGTCTGGCTAATTTTTTTTTTTTCTTCCTTAGGCTGGTGGAAATGAAGATGCTGGCAGGGCTGTGTCAGAGTGCAGTCCTGCAGCTGCTGCCCACGTCTCATGCCCGCTGTGTGACCGGGGCTTCCCAGCTGCGGAGATCGAGCTGCACGCCATGTACTGCAACGGTGTCCTGGGAGAGGAGGCTGGTGGGGAGAGTCCAGGTCTGCCAAGTGCTGCTTCTGTGTCTTAGCTGTCTGTGCTCATCCTCCTTTCCCTTGTGGCCAGGTGCTGCAGTCTTGTCCCTCTCAGGGTATTTGGTGCATGGTGTGGCATGCAGGGAGGTTTGTTCATCTTGTTTCATCTCTGAGAAGGCCAGGAGAATGGTATTGGAGTCTCCTGTGTTTCCAGCACCTCCTGCACAGAGACATCTCACTGATTGGATTCATAATTCATCACATTATTAGTCCCTTGGAAGTGTGTAAGCTGAATATTATGCCAGGATCTGGCCTTGGATGCTTCAAGCAGTGCTTGTAAGACACATCTATTGTGTGTTTTGTGAGGACCTGCAGTGCATCTGCTGGTGGTAGAAAATGGCAGGCTCCCGAGCCACGTGGGTGAGCATCCTTCAGGGCTCTTGAGAAGGGAGAATGTTCTGTACCACTCCAGGCACGGCCTGTGCTCTGCAATGAGTCTGACATTTGTATGTACAAAAATGGCTTGTTCAGCTGTAAGAGATTGCAGGAAAGTTTGCCTCCCTCTTGTTCCCCTAAAATTGCGAAATGATAGCTATCGATCTGGGAGCTTGGATTTTTCTCCCTCATGTGAAGAATGAGGCATAGAGGCACAGTCAAAATGCCCGTATTAATCCTCTTTGCAGTCTTTTCCCTATCAGTTCTCTGTAGTCAACCTTTGTAGAGCTTAAGTGAACAAATACACCAGTTGGCTATCAACATATTCAATAAGTTATGTTTTAGCTGCTGCTTGAAATGTAAAGTCAGTGTTAGCACAATGTCAGGGGCAATGTCAAGGTAGTAGCTTGTAATAAGATTAACTTTTCAGGTTGTGAATATATAATTTTCAGCTACATGTTTGGTTATTAAATGCAACCTAAATCTATGATGTTTAGTAATATGAGCAAATCGGAGCTAGTACAAGACCTGTAACTTCTGCCTTTGTCTGGCAGGAGGAAGTTTCACCGTGTAACCTTAATGCAGAGTTGATGTTGTTTTAAAATACCAGGTCATTGTTGTACGAAATCTTTGGGGATATGATATGGGTCCTGCCAAGGTAATGGGAGCCAGAGTTAGAGGCTGATACTGCTGGGTACTGAATTTTGGCAGAGAGTTCTCTCTGCAGGCACAACCAGCTACTAATGCAAAGCATTCAGCTCAGGCAAATCACAAATTGTCAAAGTTCCTCTCCCATCCTGAACACAGGTATTATTCTGCTCCGTTTTGTAGTGTGGATTTTTAGTATGCATTTTAGCAGGAATGTCTTTGGCCCTGTGGTAATCAGGTCCCTGGGGTGGCTGGACTTTGAGTGTGTCCATTGATCCTGGGGAATCCTGACTGTGATCAGGAAAGGCTTTGAATTCTTCAGCAGTGTGAGGGAATTTGTTCTTTCCTTTGGTTTTGGCTTTCAACAGGACAGAGTTCAAGGCTGGCCTCTCCACTCTGCTTCCAGACTGGTCTCCTTGGGGATGTTTGTAAGGGTAGTCATTTTAGAATTGCTATTCTGCTGTTCTGGCTTGTTCAGAACAATTCCCCATAAGAAAACTAACCTGGAATAAAGGGGATTTAGGTCTACAGCAGAACAATGGTTTGGGGACAAAATCACAGTGATTTGGGTTTTCTGTTGCTAGTTATTCTCGTATTTTTCCTGCAGAGACTAGGCTTTATTAGCCATAACACTCTGTGATGTCTGTGTTGTTTGCACCAAGACACTTTGCAGGACCATGGGGCTTCCTTGACTGGGAGCAGCATGTAACACGGGGCAGAATCCTGCTGGGGCTCTGGCTGGTGGGGCAGCTCATTCTGCTTCCCAGCAGCTGAGCAAAGGCTGCTGTCATCAGGAGAGGTCTGAGCTGGTGGGGTTGGGGTTGAGTAGGCAGGGATGATGTTCAGCTCTGAGCAGAGGCCAGACAGTAGCCTGGCACAGCTGTGCAGGTACAAAAGGACTCTGTTTCCAGGGCTGTTATCTTGGCATCTATCACTAGCACAAAATCTGTAGGTAAAGCTAATACATGGAGAGAAAAAAGAGGTGGCAGACTTGTCTTCTGAAGCAAATGCCAGCTCCTTTGTGGGTCCAGAAGCTATTCTCTACCACTGCAGCACTGTGTGCTCTTGGCTGGCTGCTGGCTGCACAGCAACAGCCTCGTGTGCCCTCCAAGCCATGCCCTCATCTGTTAAGAAAAGACTGCTCCAGTTTTCCTTTGGTCCACTGGGTTAGAGGTTCCTGGTCTGTCTTCAGATTTATTAATTGGATTTAGTCCTGATGTCTTCGGAATTACAGATTATGCAGTCCTGCAGACTGTAGCTGTCAGGTTTTTTTCTTCTTAAAATTACAAAAGGAGAGGTTCTTGCTCGCTTCTCCCCTCTCTTAATCATGCACCAAGGTATTCCATTGTTGTGTATCAGGAGGCCAGCTCAGTCCAGCTGGTATTTAAGGACAGGCTTTCAAGTGAATTATCTGGGCAAGATGAGTTAGTTTCTTCTTACGTATGTACACAGTTGCTCTGGCTGGACGCCCAGACCACCACATACCTGGGCAGTATGAAAATCTAATCATGAATTTCCATTTTCCTCTGATCTGAGTAAATAAAAAAGAAAAGCCTACTGTTAGTCAGTACTGTACCAGGTTGGGGAAGGGTCACATCCTGGCTTTCCAGCTCAATGACTGGTGTTAATTCCAAGTGCGCAAGTGGATCCATGGAAGTGCTGTGCCAGCTCCCTCTTCCATCCCACACTTGGCTGAAGGGTTGGTGTGTGTGAGAGAGGCTCTCAGCTGGAGTCACTGTGTCCATCCCTGCTGCTGTCAGAGCAGGAATCTGCTGGTCTCAGTCTGGAGGTAAATCATGGCCACTACTGAGTACAGCAGATAGTCTCAAGCTTTGGGACATACTCTGTTCCTCTTGCCCTCTATCTATGTGCTCCCAACCTCTTAATTCCCAAGTGAGCCCAGGAAAAATGAAGATTTGGTATATTCCTTCCTCCCAAAGCCTCAAATGCAACCTGATGCAGCTCTTAGCAGCAGCACTGGTGCTGTTAAAGAGCTCCTGACATCAACAGAGGTGGCACCGGCACAGGAGGAAGAGTAATGGAACAGGTGAAGAGGAATGCTTCATCACTTCTGAGAAAGGATGAGTTGCTGGTGACTGGAGCCTGCTACTGCTAGGGTGCAGCACAAAAAGTGAGGCAGTGGTGGTGAGGATGGGGAAGAAGCTGATGGGTCAAACCACTGGTGGACCTCAGTGACTGTGGCCTCGCAGCTCTATGCCCTGACCTGGCAGCCCCAGGAGGTGATAGTGGGACTGTGCAGGGAAGGGTTTGCTTCTCTTCCCCAGGGTGTGAGCTGGAGCCAGGCAGGCCAAGGATGACTTACTTGTCAAGCAGAAGAAATGCTGAGCCAGGGAAAAGGTGGTTCTTGGGCTACAGAGTGTGTCTGACCCAGTGGAGATCATCACATCTGTGAGAGTTATAAGGTTCCTGTCACGCAGCAGGTCAGCACTGCTGTGGTGGGGATTTTCCCCATGGCAAGTGTTTTCCCACATTCTGAACCCCCTTCCCATGGGCAGCCAGTGTGTTTTGGCGAAGGTCGTGCCTTGCCAGCTGGCCCTGTTCTCTCTCCTGTGCCTCTGCTTCCAGCAGCACAACTGGAGGTCTTCCCCTGGGCAGCTGCAGAGCTGGTCCCAGACGTCTCTAATGGGCCCATTATGCCAGATGTGTTCACTGCTTTTGGAAGAAAATAGAACTGATTAACACCTGAGCTGATGCATGAGGCTCCCAAGACGGTGTTAAAGGAATATTAATGAGCACACGCTGATTTGGAGAGCAGCTTTCACCACGCTGTCAAACACACGTGTTGGTTGGGATGCTGAGAGGCTGGATGGCCTGGAGGGTGGCCGTGGTTGCCAGTCCTCCTAGTCAGGCTGCCACTTCAAATGTGGGCCAGGTTAAGTTACAGAGAGACATCCCCTTCAGTGCTGGTGAGAACCGAGCTGTTGGTATCAGTCATTGCCTGTGAGACAATACCCATGTCTGAGGAAACTCTGGAGCTTGTTTCTTCAGTGGGGATGTCTCCCAACAACTCCTGAGCATCTCACAGTGCATTTACTGGTTGTGGCTGCGGATCAGTGGTTGCTACTAAGGGAAAAGCTGTGTTGTGTCAGCAGTATGGGTAGATACTGGCTTTGCCTAATGCTGTAGAAATGAGGTTTTGCTCAAACGGATTTGATTTGCCTTTGTTCTGCACAAAATGTTGTGCATCCCTTTCTTTATGGGCTGACAGTAACAGGTTTGTTGTGCCTATACCTTGGATTTGGACCTTTCTCCTAGTGAGACCATGGGAAGCAATGTTACTGGGCTGGAAAACAGCTGCCTGTGTTGTCCCCTTAGGCAGCTTGCCCAAGAGTGCTTAGTGTGACATCTGCTTTGGAGCTGGAGTCTTGAATGTTCCTGGTGAAGCAAGCTAAGCTATCTAGTATGTTCCCTGAGGATCTTAGCTGGTGGCATGTCAACAGGAATACACTGAGAGGAATTTGACTGAAAGAGACAATGCTCCAGTGTGCTTCTTGCAGATGCTTGGAGAGCAGGTTTTGGAAAGGCTGCTTGGGCTTTCTGAAGGAACAGAGATTGTTGGACCTGTCATCAGCGTGCTGGTTAGCTGGGATCTCTCCAGCTACTGATGTGTGTCAGAACTGGCCGTTCCCTGCTGCTGCTGGAGAGCAGCACCACTAATGCTTAGCCCTGGTAGAAGTCTTCATCCAGGGGCTCCACAGAGCTGTAAGTGGACAGCAGCACACGTCAGCCTGGTTCAGCAGTGAGTGTAGGCTGACGGTTGTAACCTTCCCTTTCCAATGTGAGCTGTGTCCCTCCCCAGCAAGGCTCGCCCTTCCTGCATCGTCTGCAGAAGGGTCAGTGCCTCTGTGTGCCCCCTGCCTGGGCTCTGCTTCCCCCCCCAAGCTCACAGTTGCCATGCTCCCTCCCCTGGGATAGGCACAGGTGCTTGGTTTGGCAGAGAGCAGAGCTGTGCTGCTGGAGCAGCTGTGGAACTCTTCTCCCAGGCTGTTGCGCTGCTGTGCGTCAGCTTTAAAATTACTGTAAACTGCATACTGTTGATCCAGCTGTTTGTGGTGGAAGACAAGTTACAGTGTGAAATGGCTAGCTGGCTTCCAACTCCAGGAAAGGTAACTTCTCTGGTATCCTCTCAGAAAAAAGAATTGGCCAGCTACCTCTTCTGCAGGAAGGAAGACCCTGCCCGTCCCAGTCCAGTATTTCTTTGCCTCTACCATCACTTCTGCTGCAGCCTCAAAGGGAGGAGATTGAAATGTGTTGCATTTGGACGTGGTGTGGGGATGCTTTTGGGATGGATGGCAGGTAACCCTTTGTTTTTCCTCCAGTGCTCACCCGGCGTCAGAGAGAGGCAAGAAGTAAATCTGCCAGTGGTGAAAGTGGCCCAACGACCTTAGACATTGACAAGTAAGTAGGTATGCTTGCTCCTCTGAGATTGCTTCTGTGCTTCAGTTCTAGCTTGCCTGTGGATGTCTTTATTCCTGACTGCTGACTGCTGGCTTGATAGCAATGTTTCCTGAAGAAATTACCTTCTCTCAGTGCCTTTTGTCACAGTGCTGGCTATGTTTATACTGTAGCAAGAGGAATTTGCTGTTCTCAGATTGTTTATTTTTGCACTAATTTCCTTTTAGCCCAATCCATGGTGGGTCAGGGATGCCTGATCTCTGGCCACTGGAAGGGGAGCTGTAGCTAAAATGGTGCTAACTCAGCCAGTTTCTAATGGGAGATTTGAGCTTGGTAACCCCAGGAAGAGAAGAGGCTTGGACAGGGAGGCTGTCAACAATGCACCTGTAGTGATATTCTTAATTAAATTAGACTTTCAGAATAGCAGTGGCTTTGTTTAATCTCTTCCATGCAGCCCCTCCTCCTGCCACCCACACAAAGCATCATAAGAGAGGATCTGACAGTAAAATCTCTGCTATGGAAGCAATTTTGCTGTTACAAACAGTGGATGGCAACATCACTAATGGAATTAGGCTAATTATAGAGAGGACAGCTTCTGTTTAGACACATTATCTGGGTAATCAGCACTGACTGGAAAGAAAATACAGGAAAAGTACTGCAGAGTTTTGCTTGATGGGGGCTCTCCATACACATTTGAGAGCCTGGGGTGAGTTTTACTAGGGGAGTATTGCTTATCAAACTGAACACAATGCTGCTGGGGCTGGTCCCTGCAGGCTCATGTCTCCTTGGAGATGGTCCATTCCTGAATAGCTCTCTGGGTGGATGCTTGAAGAACTGGTGCCCTCTTCTGCAGGGTTCAGTCCCCGCCGAGAGCTGGAGTGGAAGCAAGTGTAGCTGTGTAAATCCATGCCTGACCTTCATCTCCTTTCACCCAGGATAATGTTCTTCCCAGGCATACTCAGTCATCCTGCATGAGCCTGGGCATCTTCTACACAAATGAAGGGGTTTGAGGAACACTCTGTGCCAGCCCCCAGCAGGAGCCCGTGCTCTGCGTTCCTTGCCAAACATGGCATGATATAAAATGGAGACAGTGCAGAGAAGGACTTGATTTACTAGTCAGACAAGTTCATCCAGCCCTGGTAAAATGTCTTTCTGATTTAACACACTTGGTTTGCTTTTCAGGCAGAATTTAACTCCCCTTTGCAAAGCCCTCACACTTCATTTCTGTGGATTTTGACAGGGTGCTTTATGTCTGGGGAGAAATCAGTGGTGTTTGAGAGAGTTAGATGAGCAGATTTGATTACCGTCCTGCTGCTGCAGCAGCAGGATACAGAGGAGCAGGCAGGGAAAACTGATAATCACTCAGTCTTTGCCATTGGTGCCACCCTGGCCCCACTGAGCGATACCCAGTTGGGTGACATGTCTTCTCCATGGTGTGGCCTGGAGGAGAAAAGTCACTGCTGGTGGCTGGGAGCCCAGTGCAGGTCAAATCCTAATGCAGTGCTCTGTCCTTTGCTGCCTGGCAGGTTTGAGAAGTGCTACCTCTGTAAGTCACTGGTGCCACTGCTGCAGTATCAGAGGCACGTGGACAGCTGCCTTCAGGCTGCTAGGCAAGCTCAGGGAACCAGGAGGCTACGAAGCACCAAGGTGAGGGGCAACCCTGCAGACAGTTTCCTTTGCTTTGCGCTGGGTTTGGGGCTGGGTTGGCAGCAGGAGCAGTTTCCCTCCTTGATGGGATGAGCTGACCTGGTGTAGCATTGCCTGTCCCAGTGGGCTGCTGAGGCCAGAGAGCTTGTTGCCCTCCCTCCTGTGACACTCTGCAAGAGCATGGACCAGTCCCAGGGGTGAGCTAATCCAGCAGAGCTGCTAGGATCCTCTCCAGCAGGCAGGCAGCCAGGGCTGTATTGCTGCCAGACAGCATGCCTTGGTCCTGCAGGCTTCCTCAGCTGAATGTAGATGGAGGGCAGTGTCAGGGTGACAAGCGTATTTGACTCCATCCGCAAGCCCTTTGCCATGGGGAAGGCTTCAGAGCTGGAGCAGTGAGCACTGCTCAGTGCTGGGAGCAAGCTGCAGCACCCCAGTGAGGGAGTGAGTGTGGTGGAGGTGTGCTGAGTGTGGGAGACGTGCCTTGCTAGGGGAGGTGGGAGGCAGGAGCGTGGGTAGCAGCTGGCTCACCATCACTCGCCAGGTGTTGGCCCCCACTGTATGTTTTCCTGCTTATGGTGGTCCCAGGGCAGCACACAGAGGGTCCTTCCTGGCCTTCCCACTGGTTCCTGTGGGCAAAGCCCGAGTGCTGCAGCTTTGCCTGTGCTCAGAAATGTGATTCTCAGCATGAAGATGCAACATGATGTCTTAGTTTAGTATAATCCCTTAAATCCATCACAGGCCTCAGCCCTTTGGGGATTCAGATGCAAATGATGAGATTTCTGGTTGATGATTTTGGCTGGGATACAGCCAAGTGCTTTGTGGTTCAGAATACTGTGTACTGCAGGGCATGGCTGCTCCTGTGTGTCACCAGCTCCATGGGGGCTGTTTGACTCTGTCCTTGTGCCCCACAGCTGGCTGGCATGTGGGGTCTTGGGTGCAGGCATGGGCACAGGGCATGAGAGAAAGGTGCTGGAGCCAGGTGGCCCTTTGGAATGGCTTGGCAAGGCTCTTTTGTTACTTCTGGCCCTGCCTTGTGCTGTGGTGGCAGCTCGCTGGGGGGCGATGCTTGGGCACGGGCTGGGCTGTTGAAAAGCTTCCTATGGCACTGCAGGGCTGTGGGTTCCTGCTACTGCCCGTTCTGGGGTGCTTTGCAGTTCTGACCCCACAGCCAGGATGCCAGCGCCTTCTAGAGGAGTCCTGGGGGCAGCGAGCAGCCAGGAGAGGGGACTTTGTTGGACCAGCAATGCTCAAAGCAGCAAGGCCAAGTGCTCTTCCCTTAGCCTGGGTGACCAGCGTGGCTGCATCTTTCCAGAGGCTGAGAGGCAGCACGTTCTTTGGCAGTGCCCTGCAGGACAGCCCTAAACTCCAGCACCAAGCTGCTGTAGGGCACAGAACAGGATGGGGTCTGCCCTCAGAGGCACAGTGCTGGGGATGTGCCTGAGCCCTGGCAGAGCCCCCAGTGCCCACGTTTCTCTGTCGCAGCCCCGTGTTCGCTGGCTGGGCCCTGCACCTTGGCCTCCCTTCTTACCAGGCCAGAGCTGCTCTCTGCCTCTGATCACATGCTGGTCAGGCTGGGCACGGGGTAGTGCCCTTCTTGTTGGTGGCCAGCCATGCTCAGCTGGAGGCCCTGGAAATGCAGCTCTGCCACTTGTGTGCAGCCTGACCATGTGGGCTGAGGAACGTGTGGCCATAGGACCGCCCTGGTGATGGGGTTCCCTCGTGGCACTGCTTTGACAGTGGTTCTCTTCCCCTTGGCAGGGCACTGGAAGGCAGGATGTTGGAAGGCAAGAGACGGGACTCCTCAGGATGTTGGAGCTCTCAGAGAGCAGGTCTGCAGGTGGGAAACAGTTTCTTTTTCTCTGGCTGGGTCAGGGCTGCACTTTCCCAGTGCAGACCTGGTGGTCCTGCAGGTTTCCCTGGAAGAGATCTGCTCTTCCTGGGCAGAGTGGGACACTGTGAGCTTGGCTGGCTGTTGTCATCCCCCGCTGTCTGCATATCTCTGCCTGTGCCTGCTGGGCCTTGCCAGCACCCAGAGCCCTTTCAGGGGTAGAAGTGTACTCTGAGCCATTGCAGCAAGAGATGTCCAGCTTTTAGGGGGGTGGCAGGGTACTGCCTTCCCCACCTGCATGCTAACACCATGTCGGGTCCAAGGACAGGAGCAGATGAGTGGGGAGAAAAGCTCTCAGCAGTACCCTCCTCCCCTCATTGCCCGTTGCTCACAGCAGAGGGTGGCCAGGCAGGGCTGATGTCTGCTCTTGTTGCAGGTTGTGATGCGGGGACCCCCCTCTCTGGACTAGGAGACCAACAGTCCCCTCCTGCCCTCTCAGCTGGAGCTGGGGGGGTGGGAGCAGACAGCCCCAGCTCCTTTCAGCACCTTCCTTGTGACATCTCCCCTGCAACACCCTCCTTGGAAGCCACAGACTGCCTGGTGGACTCGGAGCCACACGCGGCCCTGCGCTTGGGCAGCCAGCAGCAGACCAAAGGCTGCCGCCGGAGAAAGCGCAAGTTCTGAGGCCAGTGGTGTGGTGGGCAGCCCCCTCTCCAGCTCCCCACACCCTGGCGAGGGTCTGCGTGGCACCAAACCCCTGCTTCACCTGCAGCCTTGTGTTCCCAACCTCTTTTCTATGTTTTATACGACCCGTGCAGGGAGCGCTGGGTGGAGAAGTGACTGTGTGTTTTATAGGTGCCCGTGCAGCTTTGCTCTCTGTTAAAAAAATGGAAATATATTTATGTATGTTTTTATGAAACTACAGCAACACGGAGGAGCTGTGCTGTCTTTCTCTGGGGAATGGGAGGCACTGGAGGGAGGAGGAACAGCAGACGGCTGTTCTCGAGGCGTGTCCTTGGACTCTGGAGGATGGTGTGAGCTTGGGACCTGCCCCGGGCAGGGGTCTGCGGTGCCTGGTGCTCTGTGAAGCAGCGTGTTGATGCCTTTCCCATCTGGGAGCTGTGGAGGGCACCTTGGTGCCAGCTGACAGAGACCAGTGGAGCCACGGCTGCAGTGTCCCCATGTCCTTGGTGTCCTCCTGTCTGCCAGCCAGCTCGGCTGTCAGCCCGGTCCCCGGGGCAGGGAGGGCTCTGCCGGCTCCATCGGCGGCTTCAAGGACGGGATGGAGCCCCTGGGGGGTCCCCTCGGCAGAGCGAGGGGACCCTCACCGGGAAAGTGGGGAGCTAAACAGTGTGCTGCTTAATTAACAGGACGTGCTGACGCGGAGCTAATTAAAATTCGGATTTAAACGTAAAAGCGCTAAAGGGAAAGGAGGGTGATGCAGCCGGGGAGCGGGGCGCGGCCCCTCCCGCGGGGGCGCCCCGCGGCGGCTCCCGGCGCCGCCCATTGGCCAGCGGCGCGGCGGGCCGGCCAATGGCGTGGCCGGACACCTGCGGGCGCTGCTCCTGTTGCTGGGGTAACGGCAGCGCCGTTGGCAACGCTCCCCCCGCAGCGCCCCGCCGCCACCGGCCCCTCCGCCATGGGCACCCCCGAGCAACGCCGCTCCGGGTCCCACCCTGGCCAGAACAGCAGGACAGACAGGGTTTCCCCAGAGCGGAGCAACGCCACCCTCCGCTGCCCGGTCCTGAACCGGTGAGGGGCTCCGTCCCACCGACGGCCAAGTGAATTCAGTCAAGCTTGGGGAGGCCACAGGGCAGGGAATGGCGCTGAGCAGGCTCCCGCTGCCCCCCGGGTGTTGCGCCTCCTCGGGCCGGGAGAGACCAGCCTGCGGCCTCTTGTAGGTGGAGGGGAAACGCAGGCAGGGCGAGGCAGGGGCACCTCCCTTCTCCCACAGCCCCCGAGGGCGATCTCGCCCTCTTTGCTGTCGTCGGGCACAGCTACCCCCTCTACCACCTGGCTGCTGGGTGGCTTTTGCAGTGGAAGCAGGGATACAGAGGGGAGGTGGGAGACAGGTGCCTGCCAGGGGACAGGCACCCCCAGTCCTGCTCGTATGTCCTGTCCTCCTGGGGGGCTGTGGCTCAGCAGGTGACTTGCCACCTCTCTCCACGCAGGTCCCCACTGAGATATCAGCTGAACTTCCCGGATTGTGGTCCTGCCTGCACATCGGTAAACCCCATCCCTGCCCCGTGCCCAGTGAGAGGGCATCCCCTACCCCTTCTACCCACCCTAACGAGCTGTCCCCAGTTACAGCGAGCCCTGCTGGCCCTCACCGTGCCGCTGGAGACACTGCAGGTGGTGAAGGGCCGCATGATGCAGGACATGCGCAAGGGGCTGTGCCGCCAGACACACACGCAGGCCTGTATGCGGATGCTGCCCACCTTCATCTGCTCCATGCCCGACGGCACCGGTAAGGCAGCCCGGCCTGAGGACGTGCTGTTCAGATCCCTGCAGCCCCGCACGCCCTGCTGCACTTGGCTGCGGGGGCGCTGGCTGGTCCCTGGTCAGTTATGGGGTCCGTAAGTTGTCCTTGCGCATTCTCAGCCAGTTCCCAGTGCAGGGGCAGAGGCCAGGAGCTTCTTTGGCCCCTGTGGCGGTGTCAGGCTCTCAGGAGCCTCCCCCATGGGTGAGTGACTGTCCCTGGGACAGGGTGAGGAGCAGATTGGGCGGATTCGCCACAGGACAGGTCTCTGCCTGATACCGCCTCTGCTTCTCTGCAGAAAAGGGCAGCTTCCTGGTGGTGGAGCTGTGCCAGAATTATGTCCGGACCCTGTTGGTGACCCTCCTTGGCGATGGGAACCGGAACCCCGAAGTGATCTACAAGATCTTCGACATGCCAGAGGACATTGTGCGGGGCACGGGGGAAGCGGTATGAGGAGACTGTGGCTGAGGAGACTCAGCAGGGCTTTGGGCTGGTGCTGGGGCTCCTGGCTGCCTCCCACAGCCTGGATGCTGGGTGAGGGAAGCAGCTGGTCACCTCCGGCTGTGCCTTTGTAGCTCTTTGACTTCATTGCACAATGTGTGAAACAATTCCTGGCTGGCGTTGACATCTCCCAGGATCGCCTCCCCTTGGGCTTCGTCTTCCCCTTCAGCTGCAGGCAGACAAAGCTGGACAAGGTGAGTGGAATAACCCTGCCCTTGGCCATGGCCACCTCCTCCCAGGCACACTGGGGGAATGGAGCTGGCCTGATGGCAGAGGCCAACAGCTCAGCCACGTGCTCCCCACAGGCTGAACTCATCTCCTGGTCCAAGGGCTTCTGCTGCAGTGATGTGGAGGGGAAGGATGTTGTGGAATTGCTGCAGGTGGCCATCAACAAGCAGGAGGTGGGAGGCCATGAGGTGAGGAGGCCTAGCGAGGGACTGCCTCCATGGAGGGGCTGACCATGCTCTCACTCTGTTCCTGGCCAGGTCTACAATGTGGAAGTTGTTGCCCTACTGAACGATACTGTGGGCACCATGATGAGCTGCAGCACGAGGGATAAAGCCTGTGAGGTTGCCTTAATCTTGGGTGAGCAGTGGGCATGCCAGGGTGGTGGGTGCTGGTGGGCTGTGGTGGTGCTCACCTCCATCACTCCCTACAGGCTCAGGCACCAACTGCTGCTTCATGGCTGAGGCACGGGAGGTGGAGATGGTGGAGGAGACCAGTGGGCGGATGTGTGTCAACACCGAGTGGGGCTTGTTCGGGGATGATGGCGCCCTGAGTGACATCCTGACCCCCTATGACGTGCGTTTAGACCAGGAAACCTTCAACCCTGGGGAGAGGAGGTACTCCCATCCCTCCAGCAAGGGGAGGGCCCCTGGGGCTCCCTGTCCATTCCTGAGCATGCCAGGCCCCACCAACAGAAGCACATGTGATGCTTCTGGTTGCTCTCAAAGGGCTGAGGAGTGCCAGGGGTGAATGACTGACCCCTGCTTGGGCTGTACACAGGTTTGAGAAGCTGGTGGGTGGTGTGTACCTGGGGGAGATTGTCCGGCACGTGCTGATGGCCCTGGCTGTAGAGAAAGCACTCTTCATTGGGAGCAATGTCACCATCCTGAGGACCAAGGATGTGATCAGCACCCAGCAGGTCCTGGATATCATCGAGTGAGTGCTTGGAGACCAGAAGCTGCTGCGGGTGGGAGGAGCAGGGGGGTGACAGATGGATGCCCCCAGCTGCAAGCTGGTGGCTCTGTAAGCCACCGCTGTGCTCTCCCTTGCAGCCACGAGGAAGGCATGGATGCAGCAAGGAGGACGCTGGAGACTCTGGGGCTGGGGCCGAGTGAGCGGGATTGCTGCCGGGTGCAGCAGCTCTGCCGGGCAGTGGTGAGTCGCGCCGCCGCGCTCTGCGGCACCGGGCTGGCTGCCATCCTCACCCACATGTGCCAGGCCCGGGAGATGGAGCAGATGGCTGTCAACGTGGGGGTGGACGGTGTATTGTACCAGGGACACACCAGGTGAGGAGGGTCACCAGGGTCCCACCCTGGCGGGGTGACACACACCCAGCCCTCACCAGCTTCTTCTTCCTCTGGCAGGGTTGGGGAGATCCTGCGGAGTGTGACAGGGCTGCTGGCCCCTGAGTGCACAGCCACCCTCCTGCCCTCTCCAGATGGCACTGGGCTGGGGGCTGCCATAGTGACAGCGGTGGCTTTGCGCCTGGCATCCCAGCGCTGCCAGGTGGACCAGGTGCTGGCCCCACTGCGGCTCAGCCGTGCTGACCTGGAGCGTGTCCAGGCACTGATGAGGCAGGAGATGGAGCTGGGGCTGGGCCAGGAGACCCACGCCAACGCCTCCGTCCGCATGCTGCCCACCTACGTCTGTGGCACGCCTGATGGCAGCGGTGAGGGCCGAGGGCCTGGGGAAGGGGGTGATAGGGTGTCTCTGGCCCTGCTGATGCCCTGTGCTGTCTAACCACAGAGAAAGGTGAATTTCTGGCACTGGATCTGGGGGGGACCAATTTCCGGGTGCTGGCAGTGCATGTGGGGAAGGACGGCATCCGCATGGCCAGTGATATCTACATCATCCCAACCATCATCATGCAGGGCACCGGCGAGGCGGTGAGGCTGAGGACCTATGGCTGGGAGACGGGACGAGGGCTGGGAGTTGCCTCCCCTCTCACTGCCCAAGGACCCAGGAGGGGGCTGGGAGACTCCCATGGCATCATCCCAGCTTGTCCCCTGAGACCGTGACTGCTCTTCACAGCTCTTTGACCACATCATCGAGTGCATCATGGACTTCCAGCAGAAGCAGGACCTGGTGGGGCAGACCCTGCCACTTGGCTTTACCTTCTCCTTCCCCTGTCAGCAGCTGGGCCTGGATAAGGTGAGGGGGTGGCTCTGGCCCCAGGGGGATGGGCACATCCCTGGGGTGCAAGGCAGCTGCCTGGCCCCTGCTCCTGCCTTTATTGCAGGCAGTGCTGCTGAACTGGACCAAAGGCTTCAATGCCACAGGCTGTGTGGGGAAGGATGTGGTCCAGATGCTGCGGGAGGCTGCTCAGCGCAAAGAGGTAGGGGAAGCGCTGGGGGGCCCATCCCCTGTCCCCCAGGCTGCCACCCTGCACCCCAGTGGTGCTAGTCTCAGGAGCCAGCTGAATGCCACTAAACCACGTGTCTCTGTCTCTGGTTTGGCAGCACTCAGGGCTGAAGGTGGTGGCTGTGGTCAATGACACAGTGGGAACCATGATGTCCTGTGGCTATGATGACCCCAAATGTGAAATCGGCCTCATTGTGGGTAAGGAGCCCCTCTGCACCAGGGGGTCTCCCATTCCATCACCACCCTCCTTAGCCTGCCCAGCATGGCCCTGGGGTGGCAGGTGGCTCTGCCAGGGCTGTTGGGGAATGACACCAGGGTGGGACCTCCAGGCACAGGGACCAACGCCTGCTACATGGAGGAGATGCAGAACGTGGGCACTGTGGAGGGGGAGCAGGGCCGCATGTGCATCAACATGGAGTGGGGGGCCTTCGGGGACAACGGCTGCCTGGATGACATCATCACCAACTTTGACCGGCTGGTGGATGAGAAAACAATCAACGCGGGCAAGCAGAGGTGGGTGAGGGCCCTGGGGTGGGAAGGGGGCTGCAAGGCCTGCTGCACCCAGCTAAGGTGGTGCCTGGTGTAGGTTTGAGAAGCTCATCAGCGGCATGTACCTGGGTGAGATCGTGCGCCACATCCTACTGGCACTCGTGAGCAAACAGCTCCTGTTCCGTGGCAAGCCCTGTCCCCAACTCGAGACCAAGGACATCTTCAAGACCAAGTTCCTCTCCACCATCGAGTGGTGAGTGGTGGAGTCCGGTGGGTTTCTTTAGCCCAGGGTGGGGGGTGTGAAGCCAGAGCCCCAGGAGGGGGCCATGCTACATTGATGGTCACATGCAGGATGATGCCACCTCCAGCCCATGGGATGGGGTCAGTGATGGGAAGGGTGATGGGGACAGCTGTTCTAATAGTGTCCCTGGTCTGGGACAGCGATGGGCTGGGCCTGCAGCAGGTACAGACCATCCTGCAGGACCTGGAGCTCCAGGCCAGCTTTGAGGACAGCTTGCTGGTGCGGGAAGTGTGCAAAACCGTATCCCTGCGGGCGGCCCAGCTTTGTGCCGCTGGCTTGGCTGCTGTGGTGGAGAAGATGCGAGAGAACCGGGGCCTGGACAAGCTGTCTGTCACTGTGGGGGTGGATGGCACCTTGTACAAATTGCACCCATGGTGAGTGGGACTGAGAGTGGCAGGCACCCACTGGGGACCCTACAGCAGGGCTGAAGGGGGGGGCATGGGGTGGGTGACAATGTCCTCACTGTCCCCTTCTGTGCCACCAGTTTCTCCCAGAACGTCCAGCAGGTGCTGCAGGACCTGGCACCCAACTGCAACGTCACTTTCCTGCTGTCAGAGGATGGCTCGGGGAAAGGAGCTGCACTCGTGGCAGCCGTGGCCAGCCGTGGGGTTGAGCTCTAGCAACAGCCACCACTGCCACCCCAATAAAACACTTTGTTCTGCATCTGTGATTCCTGGCAGGGGACACGGGGCAGGGGGGAGAAGGGGCAGCTCACAGCTGGGCACAGTCCCACATAGCAATATATATCGAATTTATTTACATTCACGTCCGGCAGACCCCCCGCCCGCGGCACCGCTATGTACATAAGGCCAAGTGTAAATACTTGAATGCACTTAATACAGAATTAAAAAAACGGTCTTTACACAACACGGGACGGGGCCCGGGGCCTCCTGGCCCCACACGCAGACACCACGACGGCACCGCACGCACGACGCACACCCAGTGCCCCCCCAGCCCCCTGCCATGGGGCTGCAGGACCCCTGGGGCTGGGCTGAGCCCCGCCGGCACCGTGGGGCACGGGCAGCTCTTCCCGTGGGCTGTGGGGCAGTGAGGACCCTGGGGCCGGCCGGGACCCCCCCTGCCCCATGGCAGCGGTCCTCTGGGAGTTGGAGAACCCCCCTAATGCTGCACTCAGCACTCGGCCTCGGAGACGGCGAAGAGGGCACTGTCCTGCTTGCCCACCTCGGCCACGGCGGCCGCCAGCTGGGAGAGGTTGCCGTTGGGGAAGTGCCGTGCTTCCCACAGGTTGAGGATCATGGCCGTGGGGCTGGGCTTCGAGGCGAAGAAGCTGAGATGGCTGGGGA
Organism: Apus apus; assembly: GCF_020740795.1. Classification (NCBI taxonomy): domain Eukaryota; kingdom Metazoa; phylum Chordata; class Aves; order Apodiformes; family Apodidae; genus Apus; species Apus apus. Next base: position 8,901,796 of record NC_067294.1, on the reverse strand, counting down.
TGACACAGAAGGACCATGTAAGGGCACGGGGATGGTTCTGCACCCTGGGACCAACCCTGTGCTGGCCTCACCTCGGCCTGCATCCAGCTCCCAGGGTCCCACCACATGCCACCATCTATCTATAGGTGCAGGATGAGGCCAGAAGCCCCTTGTCCCCATCCACTGTGTCACCCCATCCCCAGTGCTGTCCCCACCCCAGGCCACCTGTCAAGGTTGAGCTTCTGGGCCAGCATCCTCCAGTCGGCTCCCCGGGTGCCTGGTGGATCCAGGCTGCTGATGATCTTCTGGCGGATAAGGAAGGGGATCTTGAAGGCACTGGGGCCCACCAGAGCCGGAGCACCCACCTCGCTGTCAGGGACCAGCCAGTCCGAAAACCTTGTGTCCTAGCGGAAAGCGTGGGGAGGCTGATGTGAGCCCATTCTGGGGTTCACCCCCAGGAACTGCCCCAGCCCTGCCCTCACCTTGGCAATGTTGAAGTTGACAGTGAAGCTCTGCCCATCACCCTCCACCTGCCAGACCCAGATCTTGCAGGCCAGCTCACAGGTGTTGGTGCTCAGACGCTCCAGGGTGAAGGTGCAGTGCAGGAAGGGCTGCAGCCCGCTCCAGATGTGGTAGAAGGGGATCTCCTGTGGTGGAGCAATGGGTGGGGGAAGTCACGGTAGCAAAGGACACCCCCCTGTCTCCATCCCCACCCACCAGCCAGGATCCTTACCTGGTAGCTGGCGAGGAGCTTGCTCTTCCAGAGGGAGCTGGGCATGTCATGGATGGAGAGGCGCAGGTTGTGATAGCTGTCCTTGAAGTGCAGCACCCGAGGGGCTCCGATCAGCTGTCCGCCCAGCTGCTTCTCCAGCTGGATCACCTCCTGTGGCACAGGCAGTGGTGGGGCAGGAGCTGCTGCACTCCAGGAGCCCAGCCCTACACAGCCCTCACCCCAAGCTGGGATGGGGGCTGCTACAGGGGGACCTCTTGGTACCTTGAGGACGTCCTGGGTGTCACTGAGGCAGTAGACACGGATGTTGTACTCGAGGGAGGGGCAGGTGGCCGGCGCAAACAGGACCAGCTTCAGGCGCTTGGAGGCTGCCATGCTGAGGGACTCCCCGACCAGGGCAAAGCGCCCCAGCTGCTCCGTGAAGATGTAACAAGCCTGCGCTTCCAGCTGGCAGTAGTAGAGCTCCGTGCACGGCTCGGCGCCCAGCTGCAGCACGTCCTGCAACATCCAGACAGATGCACCCTGGACACTGGCATTTGCTCCCCAGCCCCGAACCCTTTGAGGCCCACGGCGGGCACTCACCTCCCACGTGCCCTCGCATGACTGCTTCTTCAGCCGGATGCTCCAGTTCTCAGCACTGGCCTCCACGCAGTGGCCCATGGCCAGGATGGCCGGGCGGGTGAGTAGGACCCCGGGGGGGGCCGCAGCTGACAATGGGGCTCAGCAGCGTCTGACAGCCGGCCAGGGGCAGCCTGGGGCAGTGATGGGGGCAGCTGAGCAGAGCCAGCCTCCCCCCAACAGCCCTGTGCCCTAGCAGCCCCTGCACCTACCTCACCTCCTCCTGCTTGTGCAGGGTCAGGTAAACCTCGTAGATCTTCCCTCGTGGGATGGCATCAGGTGGAATAAGCAGGCTGATCCCTGGATGGGGGTGTTCAGGCGGAGAGGTGAGCCCCATGGGGACCTGCCCACACTGGGTGATGCTCCAGCACCTTATGCCCAACCCGCCGTACCTGTGTTGGGGATCATGAGCCGCCCCCCTAAGAAGTTGAAGGTGCCATAGGCCATATTGGTGGTGCCACGGGGCAGGGAGCGAAAGTAGCTCTGGGTGGAGAGCCGGGCCACAAAGTCGGCCCCCTCAGCAGCAGGTGAGCTGTGGTGCAGCGTGTGCCGCCCGGCCCCCAGAGGGCTCAGCAGGTGCCCGTTGGGCAGCTGGAGCTTGGCAGGGCCATCCTGGCGTGGGCAGAGTGAACCCTGGTAGGTCATGGTGGTGGTGCTGAGGTCAGGCTGGATGGTGAGCAGGCTGGGGTTGTCTGCGACACACAGCAAGGACCATGGCACTGGGACACAGCAGGATGCAGAGACCCCACCAGCAAAGCAGTGGACCCCAGAAGGCATGGGACACACAGCTCTTGTCCCTTGGGAAAGACCCTATGAGACAGAACCACCCCTGGGGATCCAAATACCCATGGCACAGAGCCTTGAGGCACAGTGACCCCTTGAGTCCCGAGAGTATGCAGCACCAACCCAGGGCACAGGGCCTATGGAGACCTATAGGAACCAGGGATGCTGTAGGACACAGAGCACCGACCCCACAGTCCCCTGACTGGTCCTATAAGATAAAGTCTGTGTTCCTATGCCAGGGATCCCCCCAGGGACAGACCCCCCAGTCAAGGCCAGGGATCCCATGGGGCAGAGAGCTTGTACCCATAGCCCCTTCTTGAAGGGTATGGCCACCCCCAGGTCCCAAGGGCTGCGCAGCCCTGTTCCCATAGCCCTTGCTCACCAGCCTTGCTGGGCTTGATGCTGACGGGCTGGAAGCCGGCGGTGAGGATGGAGGAGTCGGCCACATCAGCATCCAGGCCCCCCTTCTTGCGGCAGTACACCAGCACCCCCACCAGCAGCAGCAGCACCAGGCACACGGCCACTGCCACCAGCCCCACGTACAGCGCCACATCCTCTGCACCAGAGGCAGCTGTGCAGGGAAGGGGATTAGCACCCACAGGCACCCCAAGTCCCCCATCTCAGGGCATGTCTCCACCATCCCTGCTGTGCTCACCGTGGCTGCAGAGCTCAGAGGTGCAGTTGCGAGTGTCCAGCTCAGGGCCGTGGCAATCCTGGCCCCCATTGCGTGGCGCCGGCTCCGAGCATTCCCGGCTCCTCCAGTGGGTGCATTCAGCTCCACATACTGACCACTTGCTCCACTCTGACCAGGCGCCGTCCACTGTGGGCACAGCCAGGGATCAACATCCCGCTGCCATCCCCCTCCCCTGCCCTGGGGCTGGCAGAGATGGACACATTTGGGGTGAGAGGACAAGACACCTGGGGGGTGGGGATGGTGACGGGTGCAGTGAGGAGTGCAGCATGGGCATAGCAACAGAGCCATGGGCAGGGTGGGTACCTGGGCAGAGGGTGGTGCAGGCGGTTTTCTGCACATTTTGGCCCTCACAGAAAGCCCCCCCATTGAGGGGTGTGGGGTTGGTGCATGTCCGGCTCCGCTTCTGCCAGCCCCGTCCACAGCTGGTGCTGCAGCCTGACCACTGTGCCCATGTCGACCAGCCGCCGTTCACTGGGTGGGTGGAGAGGGACCCATCAGTGCCACGCCAGGACAGGAGATGCACAGAGGGACAGGACAGGGAGGGTGACACCAGGGCAGTGTGGTGGGTACAGGCGCAGTGGGGCCGTACCATAGACGATGATGGCGGCAGACGTGCTGCGGCGACGGGCCACGATGTTTTTGGCCACACAGGTGTAGTTGGCGGTGTCAGCCAGGCGGGCCTGCCGCAGCACCAGACTGTGCTCTGGCGTCACATAGACATTGGCATCCAGCTCTGGGTCCACCAGCTCCTCGTTGCGCAGCCACTCCACCTGTGGGACACAGGGAAGTCACCAGGTGCCTGGCGGGGGAGAACCCACACCATCCCTGTGGGCAAGAGGCACCCCCAGCTGCATCTTGATTTGCTGGACCATGGAGGCTCACCTCGGCAGGAGGGATGCCCTCAGGAGGGCGGCATGGCAGCACAATGCCCTGCTCGATGGACACCTCCCTGGCCGCTGGCTCCTGCTCAAAGTTCTTGCGCAGATCTAGGGAAGCACAGAGGTGAGGGGGGTGGCCAGGGCCAGTGCCCTGTCCCACCTGAGCACCCGCAGACACTCACAGGCGATGCGCACGAAGGCTTTCTGGCTCTTGGTGGTGCCGGAGGAGCTCCAGGCCACGCACTGGCACCAGTACTCCTCCAGCCCAAAGATCTTCTCTACTTGCTGGCGGGTCACCTCAATGCGCACCTCCATCACTGGCAGCCCTGCCACCAGCGGGCAGCACATCAGGACCAGCACATCAAGAACAGTCCCCATAGCCCCAGCCCTTTGCAACCACCCCTGGAGAGCAGCACAGGTGGCTCCCCATTCCTGGGGCTGACACTGTCCCTCTCGTTGGCACTCACCAGTGCCACGGTCAGTGCTGTGCTGTGTGACGTGGTCGCCCTGGTGCACCCACTCGCCGTTGCACTTGAAGTAGATCTGGGTGGCAGGAGTGGCACGGCAGGCCAGGCTCACCGCCTTGTTCTTCACGATGTAGACGTCCTCCGGTTCCAGCTGGAAGTGTGGCAGCAGGTCCAGGGATGCGCCGGACACCGGGTTGGCCACAGTCGCGCTTTGCTGAGCACCTGCTGGAAGACAGGAGCTCAGCCACGTCCAGTGTACCTGTGCTGGGCAATCACCTCTCCCGGCACGGCCCCATGTCTGTGTCCCCATGCCCCGCCATTGTCCCCCCTGCCAGCCAGCTATGCAGCAGCCCCCTCCCGGCCTCGCCATCCATCAGGGAGAGCAGCCGCACGGTGGCTGCGCCTGCTGAACCCGCGCCGATCCCTCATGTCCACACTTAGCGCTAATGAAAAGGAAATGTAGTGTGACCAACAAGGGCCATTGCTCACGCCTCCCGGGGCGCCTGCCAACCCGCCTCCCCAGCACACTGCCAGGCACTGGCCAGGGGCCGCACCCTGCCCCACCGTAGCCTGGGGGCGCACACAGGGGTGTGCGCTGAGCAGTGGGGTGTGCGTCCCGTGCTCTGGGGACATAGCAGGGTGGCACAGCTGCTGCCACCCACTTCGGAGTGGGCACAGGCACAACACACAGAGGCTGGCTGTCCCTGGTGTCCCCAGGGTGGCAAGGGTGGCTCAGGGTTGCATACGTGTCACTTGGGGGGTCAGGAATCCCCCAGCTTTGCTTGGGGGCTGTGAGTGCCATGCACCAGGGCAGGGTATCCATAGGGACAGCAGTGCTGGGGACATGGTATGTGACACAGTCCCACAGTGCCTGAGTCCCCCAGCCTGGACATGACTAAGTGTCCCCACTCCCCCTACCCCGCCAGCACCCGCTGCAGAATGAGTTAATAACCAGGGCCCTAAACAAGCATTTGATTAACAAACGATAAAATAGCGATTGTGTCACTGAATGAAGCTGTAATTGCTGCTGCTAATTGGCTGGTTAGGATTTAATAAGCAATTAAATGGGATGGAATGCGCAGTAATTAAGTGCCTTCGTTTGGCAACCACTGCCCCCCACGCGCTTGCCCCCAGGACCCCAGTTGCCCATCCCCACCCCGGCCAGCTCCTGCCTGGCACAGCCTCCTGCGTGATGCAGATGGGGACACGGGGGACACAAGGGTCCCTCGGGCCCTGGCTGAGTCCTTCGGCGGGACTTCGGGCCCTGCAGCTCCCCCCGTCTGGATCAGGCCCCTGGGAACCGGGGAGCGGGCGCTGAGCAGCCCAGCGCGGTGCCCGCCGGGACCGGCAAGGTGCGGCAGCTAATTTACGTGGGGAAGATAAACGGCCACCATAACGCGCCGGTTATTACCCCATCAGCACTTTTACAATGTCGCTGGCAATTAATTTAATTAAAACCCCTGTCGGGGATATACAGGCATTTCATATTTCACTGGTTTAACGACCCCTCGAGCCGCAGCCTGGGGCCGGCCCGGGGGTCACGGCGCGGACAGGCACTGCGGTCGCCAGCATCGTGCTGTCCCCTGCTGCCGGGGCGGCGGTGGCGGGCAGGGTGCTGCGGGAACCGGCCTTTTAATTACATGAAATGAGCACGGCAGCCGCTGTCAATCCATTACAGCCGAACGGAGGGGTGCGGGAAGCCCAAGGCTGGCAGTAATATTTGGGGGGAGGGAGGCTTGGTACAGAGCCCCTCCAGCTGCCCACCCAACCAAGTGCTGGGTGCCTTGCGGGAAGGGTGAGACCACGGGCAGCAAATGAAGCTGGGGACAGGCAGCGAGCGGCAGAGCTGGGGGGCTGCCAGGCATGCCACAGAGCCCCCCCCGGCAGGATGGCATCCAGCTGCTTGGCAGCATGCAGGGCATGGGGCTCTGCGCTGTGGTGCAGCCATGGATGGAGCCATGCAGCATGGCCAGGAGGCTGGAGCTTGCCTGGAGTCCCAGCAAGGGGGTGTAGGGGTTGCGGTGTGGGTGCCCCATGCACCCCCCCATGTATCATGGGTACTCCATGTGCTGTGGGCACCTCCCCCTACAGACACCCCCACAGACCGCAGGTCACCTTGCCCCCCACCACAGACACCCCAACGGCATGGGCACCCCCATCCTGTAGGCCCGGGTGCAGTGTGGGCACCCCGTGGGCAGCAGCCCCCCCACGCGACACCCTGCCGGCTCCCGTACCCACGTCGGCCTTGCAGCTTACCTGCCGCTCCGTTGCCATGGAAACAGGCGAGATGCTTATGTCACCTTGGCAAAGGGAAATGGGGAACTTCGGCGGGAATGGGGTACGGGGACGCAGGGAAGGCAGGGTGCTGGGTTCCACTCACCCCTGGGTCCACCCCTGCTGTAGCAGGGCTCACAGCCCTGCCAGCCGCTGCCTCGGCAGCCAGAGGGATAATTGGGAGCATGGTTTGCTCCCAGTGCCAATAAATCACAGCTGGTAGAGCCAGTATGTTAAGCAGGGCTTTATTATCAATTACTGCCCACACCCCCCCCCCCCCCCCCCCCGCCCATGTGGGCTAATGAGCACCAGCAGACCTAGTCAAGGGGTAGGGTGCTGCGGGTGCTCTAAGAGCTCATCTCCAGCTGCTCGTGGCCCCTCCCCATGCAATGACCCCCACTTTGCTACCTGCACCCTCAGCTGCTGCCACCCTGGGTGGCCACACAGACCATCACTGTACTGCCTGGGTCCCCCAGCACCAAAAACACCAGGTGTACTGGTGTTACTGGGTAGGGAGGGATGGCTGGACACTGCATTGCCCAGCATGGAGGGGGGGGCACAGCCAGGACCCACCAGATACCAATGGGTTCCCCCCAGCCTCGTTCCTCTGGTCTTCAGGGGTCTGATCCTGTCCTCGGTGCTGGTGCCACATTCCCTGGCAGTGCAGAGAGCAGCACGCCGGGAGGTGTGGTGCCTGCTGCGGGAAGACGCGGGGAAGGTCAGCATGTTCTTGGCAAGGAGCAGCTGCCCGGCGGCGGCTGCAGCAGCGCCAGACCCCTTACCGGCACACCGGTGTGCGCCCGCTCGGCGCAGCTGCCCCCGGCAGGGAGCAGGCAGCAGGAGAATGTTCCAGTGGCACCGGTCTACCTCAAACAGGGCTGCACAGCTGGGACCTGCGCACTGGCCACCCCCCGCAGGGCACTGAGCTGTTGTCAGTAGCCCTGCCCCAGCCTCCCTCTGCCCTCATTCCTTGCCTGCACCCCTTCCTGATGCCTGCCACCCTTGGGGTCCCTGTGGCAGGGTGGGGACCTTGGTGCCAGCACCTGCCTGTGCCAGCTGTACCTCCTCCGGGACCTCCCCAAATCCTCATGGGCTGTGCAGCTGGCAGTTTCATTCCCAGCTGGCACCCCATCCATCGTGCCCACGCCACGCCTGGCACACCATTAACATGAAAGATTTTCTTGCACTTCACTGGGGCCCAGCCTGAGCCCCAGCAGCAGGTAATTAAAGCAATAATTGCTGCTGATTGCGCTGGCCTAAACGAGGGAAGGGTGGGCATCAGGGGGAGAGTAGAGGATGCCCAGCTGTGCTCAGGGCACCCTGACAGTGCCAGCTTCCCACAGACACACAGGGGTCCCCACTGCTGGCACTTTGCTCTCTGCAGGATTCAGAGAAAAGGAGCTGGCACGACTCACTGCCATCAAAAAGCTTGTCTGAGGCTTTGAGTTGGGCACCATCCTGCTGGGAGAGGCTGGCTCTGAGCCGTGATGAGCTGGTGCTGCCTTTGGAGAACCCCAGCCAGGGGCTGCAGCACTGCCCAGCACTGCCCAGCTGCCCATGGTGGCTGCAATGCTCACCTGGAGCATCTGGGCTTTGGCATACCCTCCCCCTGCACCCACCTTCCCACCCCATGGTGACACCAGCAGGTGCCAGTTCCAGCCCCAGCCAGGCATGGAGCCAGAAGGATTGGATGCCAACACTGGGCAGTACGGCCCGGCTTCCAGCCAGTCCGGCGCGTGGCAAGCACTGGCCACGGCGTGCTCCCATGGGCACCGTGCCCCCCTCTGCCCTAGGACCACATCCCCAATTTCCTGGCACATCCCCACGAGCTGGTCACTGTCCTGATGCCCCAGGCTTGTGCTCCAAATGGCCAGAGGAGAAGCTGCATGGGGGAAGAGGGGGCTGGAGGGTGCCCAAATCCCACTGAGCGTGTGGCAGTGTCTGGGCACTGATTAAGCAAGTGCTTGTTATGAATGAATTAGTCAGGCGGGTTTGCATGACAATGAAGCTGCTTAATTACGGATTTGAGCTGATAACGCTCTCCCCATTACATGCAATTAGCATGTGCCAGGGCTCTGGGTGGGCTTCGCCCTCACCCCAGCCCAGCGCTCACCATGCCCAAGCCTGGCCCACATTGCCCCATGCCCAGGACCTGGGGACAACAGTGCCAGCAAAGGTAGCAGCCCCCCCACTCCAGGGACCACCTCTGCTTGCTTGAGGGCTACTGGCCCTGGCACCCACTGCTGAGCACCCTTCCCTGCACATCCATGGAGCCAGTCCCTTCTCAGCTCCATAGGGCACACAGAGCACTTGCTCCCTGCCAGTCTGGGGTGTCTGCTGAGCCCCAAAGTCACCCCAAACCCAGCATGCCCATGGGACCTATATCAAGGTGTGCCAGCCCCTGTCAGCAGCACTGCATGGGGAGAGGGTCCCATCTTAACCTCTGCTCAGTACAGAATGAGGAAGATCTCCCAGCCCAGCACACTGGGACAGTGTGGCACAGATCGGACCAGCCCAGGCCCACGTGCTGGGGCTGTTACCAGGGTCCGAAGCCCAGGGAGCTGACCGGTTTTCTGGCTCTCCTTTAGTTGACAGTGAAGAGCAAACACTCCCTGCGAACCCTGGACCTGCTGGGATGAACGACAAGGTCACCCTCAGCCCTGCATCCCTGTCAGCGTGCGGAAGGGACCTGGGCTGGGGGCTGGGCAAGGCCTCTCTCGCCACGCAGGACACACTGGTCCCGGGTCCAGCCCTGTGGTCTCTCCCCCTCCCATTCATGGGTGTTACATGGCTGTGACAGCAGCCCCTGCACCCCATAACCCTGTAGCAGCAAGAGCTGGCTGGAGGGGGCTGGTACCTGAGTTCTCCATCCTGCGGGCAGGAGCCCCAGGCTCGACAGCATCTGGTGGGGCCAGGGTGAGCTGTGATCTGCCTGACACCCACCCAGGAGCAGCACCCAAAATGTGGGCGGGTGGCAGAGACAAGGAGTACTGGGCAACTGAACCTGACCTGGACAACTGAGGACAGGGTCCCAGTTTGCACCATCTGGAGCCAGCCCTCCCCAGCCTGCCCATGGGTAGAGACATGACACACAGAGCAGAGATGCTGCTGACAGCCAGAGCAGTGCTGGCACCAAGGGTGCACCCCTGGGTGCAGGGCAGAGTATGGTGGGACATGCATGGTGCATGGTGCCCAGCCATCATCCCTCAAGCACCAGCACCAGTCCCAGGTGGCCCCAGGTGCTGTCAGCCACCCAGGTGGGACAGGCGCCCAGCTGTACCCACAGCTGTGACGTGCCCATGGTGGCTTCGAGGGTGCCCAGCCCCTGGTGGCACCGCCAGTGCCCCGGTTCCCTCCCGCAAGCACCTGCCAGGCTCTGCACAGTTTGATGTAGTGCCAGCCCCGCGTGGCACAGAGCCAGAACAAACAGCCCTGGGCGGGCTGCGTCTGCCGCACGCTCGCGCTGACAGCCGGCACGGCAGCTTCCTGGCTGCCCGGCGTGTGCCAGCCCTGCCCTCCTACCTGCACCTCCTAACAGTGCCCAGACAGGAGTAGGTTGTGGTGTGCTGATGGGATGCAGCGACCTGGGGTGCCAGGCTGTGGGGCACCAAAGGGATGGGTGCAACGGTCAGGGGCTGCCTGCTGCAGCCCAAGGGTCTCTGGCAGCGTGATGAAGCCAGTGGCATCATGTGGTTCATGTGCTGTGAGAGCAGAGCCTGTGGCCCAAGGCAGAGGAGCTGGGGCAGGAGAAAGTGTGGGTGACATTTGCTCTGGCAAGTGCCAGGCTGGGGCAGGAGATGCTCTGGGGCCTGTCACTGCTTGCCACAGATGGCCCATGGCAGCGCTGGGCCAGGGGTAGCTCTGGAGAGGGACCCTGCCCCTGTGCCCTTGCCCATCTTCCATCATGGTACTCGTTCTGGGCAGCCCCTGCACCTCCGGTGCTCACCCAGCACTGTCCGTGAGCCCCAGCCCTCGATGCTGCTCTCACCCTTCCCCTGCGGGCACCGGCAGCAGAGCAGGCAGCTCACATTGGGGACGTTCCACCATGGCTGCAGGCAGGGACCCACTGCCTGGATACCTGGGATCCCCTGATCCCAACCTGTGCCTTGGCGCCCTGGGGGAAGGCGTGCCCTGCCATGCCATGCCGTGCCATGCCGAGCCGGAGCAGCACCCGGTGCGCAGAGGCCCCCGTCCTGCCATGTCTGTGCCGAGAGGTGGCCGCGCAGGTGGCGGGGCTCAGACACGCCGCGGCCGGCTCTGAGCTGCCTGCCAAGAGAAGACCTGCTCCTGTGCCGCACTGCCCCAACCAGCGCTGACACTGCCAGGCCCCCCCCGCACCTCCCGCCCCAGAGCCGGCATGGCTGCCTGGCGCACCCCCTGTACCATTGTCCCCCACTTCCATCTGTGGGTGACCACGGATGCTCTGGGGACAGCAGTGCCCCGTGCCCGGCTGGAGGTCGGTACTCACAGCACCCTGCATACGGAATACCCTGCACCCAAACGGGTGCCCCCCACCGCGCTGTCTCTGCAATGTCCCCCTTCAGACGGTGGCACGTCGGGAGCGCTGGGCGCGGGGTCCCCGGGGCGCCCGGCCGGTAAGGCCGGGTGTCGGGACTGGGTGCCCGCTGTGCCTGCCGGAGCACCGAGGCCAGGCTCGTGGACGTCTCCCGTCTGCAAGGGTGTCGGTGGGCTGGATCCCCAGGGCGCAGAGGGGGTGTCCCCCCGCCTTGGGCCCCCGCCGAGTGCACGTCCAGTGCCGCGCAGCTCCCCGCCCCCAGCCCGGTCCTTTGTCTGCAGCCACCACTTCCAGGCTGCCGTGACACCTGCCAGCAGCCGCCAGCCCCAGGCACCCGCCGCCCGGCCGCCGCGCAGCCCCCTCGGCCCCCCGGCCAGGCAGACGATGGCTCTTAGTCCTGGGGGTCCATCCCAGCCCGGTCCCCTCACCCGCCGGGTTCTGACCGGGGCGGGCAGAGCCGGGGGCAGCCGGGCTCCGGACAGTCCGCGTCTGCAGCAACACCGACGCAGCCCCGCATACCGCCCCCTCCCCCCGCCACGGCCACCCCCGCGCACCCCGCGTCGTCACAGCACTCCTCTAGGCTATCCCGTCACCACGGTTCCCCATGTCTCGGCCAGGTGATGGGGACGGCAGGGACCTCGTGCAGAAGGCAGGGATGCTGTGCGTGGGGCAGGGACCCCATGTGCTGAGCAGCTCCGCTGCGGCCACCCGTGTCCGCGAGAGCGGGGCCGTGCCGGCCAGGCGACGAGCGCCAACCCCTCCCGGTGCGGGCAGGCTCCGGGGGATCGCGGGCTGGGCACGCGTGTGCGGCCATGCGTGGGCACAGGGCGGGGGGCGGCAGTGCCCGTCGTGGGGCAGGACGCACGGCCCCTGCCAGGGAGGGCACCCCGCGCAACCCCCTGTACCCCACAGCCGAGCAGGGGGCACCCCGCGCCGCGAACGGCCCCCGGTCGTTCCCCGCGCCCCCGTCCCCGAGAGAGCACCCGGCGCCCCGGGTGACCTTGCCCGGTGCCGGGTGCTCGTCCCCCATCTCCCCTCTCCCCCCGGCCCAGAGCCCGGTGCCCGTGGGGGGCGCGCGGTGACTCACCGGCGGAGGCGAGGAGGGCAGCGGCCAGCAAGGCACCGAGCGGCCCCGGCGCGGCGGCGGAGGCAGCGGCGGCGGCGGCGGCGGGGGCCCGGCGGCGGCGCGGCCACGCACCCATGGCGCGCCCCGCGGAGCGCTGCGCGGGGCGAGGGAGCAGGGGGGGGCCGCCCTCAGCGGGCCATGGCGCCACCGGCCCCGCCACCGCCACCCGCCCGGCCCCGCCGCGGCTGCCGCCCGCCGCCGCGCCGCTCCGCTCCGCTCCGCCCGGGCGCCGCCAATGCGGGGCGGCGAGCGCGGACCCGCCCGCGGAAGGGACGGCGCAACAGCTGGGCGCGCCCCCGCCACCGCCCCCCCCGCCCCGCTCCGCACCCCCAGTATCGCATCCACCCCTCACCCTGCTTCTGCACCCCCCCCCGGCCCGGCGCAGGGGGTCCCTGTGCGGTACCTGTAGTTTGTACCCCCCCGAACACAACACCTACCCCCGGGGCACCCTCCCCCGGCACTGCAGCTCCCCGCGCCCCGCTCTGCCCAGACCCCCTGCTGCACCCTTGGGGCAGGTGATGCACAGGGTTCCCCCCAGCCCAGCCTGGCACCCCAGGGGTGGATGAAGGGGACAACCCCAGGAGAAGAGGGTCCTGCTGGCACCCTGCCCTGCACCCTCCAGCCACCACAGCTCCCAGCATCTTGTGCTGGGAAATGTCAGGGAAATAGGGCCACCATGTCGGCCAGGAAAACGTGCCACCCACGGGGCCCCACCTCACTGCCATACACGGGGGTCTGGCCACAAGGTATCCCACATCGGGCCAGGCCAGTCTCTCCATGGGGATTTATCTCTGTCCAGGCTGCAGGATGTGGCCCCTTCCCACCCCACCCCATCCCTGCACTCAGAGGATGGCACAGGCACCGGTGCCACCCACCCAAGGTGTCCGGCAGGCAGCGCTGCCATCAGCAGCAGGCAGATTGCCGTGTGGGCAAGGGGCGAGGGGCAAAGGGGGGTGAGGCTGCACTGGGGTGCCTCAGGTACTCCCCAAACGAGCCCGTGCCAGCAGTGCAGAGCAGCCCCCTGTCCCCAGCAGCAGGGCAGTGGTTCCCAGCGCCTCGCAGCGATAATTTCGTGAGCAGCTCCAGGAACAATTAACATCGACTCTGACGCCTTCAAGAGCTGAAGCAGGTGTGAAGCCAGTGCTTCTCTCCCCAGTGGCACCAGCTGTGCCACGGCCTCCATCCACCCCAGAGCACCACTGGTGGTGCCCAGCAGAGCCAAGGCCACCACCAGCACAGCCCCAGGGGTGAGCACAGACCATCTCCCACCCTCACGCGCCTTCCCCGAGGACCTCCCGTGCTGATACAGTCGTGCACCAACCACGTGCGCAGGCAGGGCAGCTCATGAGGGGTGACACCCATGGATGCCTGCTCCTGTCCCCAGTGCTCTGAGCCCTGTCAAATCCCCCACGGGTACTGGTGGGGGTCATCCAGCAGAGGAGACCCCCAGCCCACCATGGGCAGAGCCCTAGTGCAGCAATAACCGCCCTCCTTCAGGCTGCCTCATTATTACTGATGGCATTTGCATGGAAACAGGATGTTTTCACTCCTCGAGTCTCCATCTGCTCCTGCTGAAGTCACCGCACCACACGTGAGCTCCCGGGGGGCTGCCATGGGAACCAGGGTGAGCTCCTCTGCAGCACTGGGACCCCCAGCCCAGGCTCCCATGGAGCCAGAGCCACCTGGCCAGGCACCAGGGCAGGGCAAGGAGAGGGTATCTGGTGTAGATGGCACCCACATCCCCGGGGCACCTATCACAGTGCCATCCTGGGGCAGCACCCCCAGCATGGTGCCAACCCCATCTGCTCTTTGTGCCACTCTCCTGGGATGGATTCCAGCTCCTGCTCCTGGCACTGTGCCAGCAATGCCAGCAACAACATTCCCACTGCCCCAGAGCCCACCGCACCCTGCCTGCCTCACTGCCCTCCTGGGGGTGCCGGGGATTCCCCGTCTTGCCCCAGCTGCCGTGCTGAGGCCACGTGTATCACCCTGCATGTCCCTCCTGAGCTGTGGGCTGGCATGGCTGGGCCATCAGTTCAGAACTGGCGGGGCGCACTGATGAGTTAATAGACTCTAATTAATACAGATTGGGAAGATCACTTTCAATGCCACTCCCTTTCCTTCTTCCCCAGGGGCAGCTAAGAGGGTGGATGGGCTGGAGCCTGCTCCACAGCAACTCTAGCCCTGAGGCCCACTGCCACCTGTACTCTGCCAGCCTGGCCTGTGCCCACAGGGACACCTAGGACCCCTGACCACCTGCTGGGGTGACATGAGGGGCCACAGCATGTGGGGAGCTGTGGGAATTTAGGACTTCAAGAAAGGGAGTCTGGTGCCTGTCTTCCCAGTGTGGCATGCACAGCACCTGGGTGTCCTGGCACTGCTGCAGCCCTGGGGAGATGCCAGGACCACTGGCCCCACGTAGTGCTGTAAATGGATTATTACTTGGAGTAATTAAGATGGAATTAAAAATTAATTCTCTTCTCCTGTGTGCCCTGGTTGTGGCTCAGCCACGTGCTGCAGCTGTTGTGCCAGGGCCTTCTCCAGAAAGAAATTGGATTGGGGTGGAGGTGGAGGGAGGGCATCACCCTGTGGGTAGTGCTACCTGGGCTCTGTGAGCTGGGCTGCCGCCTCCCTGGGGACAGTGCTGCCCCGGCACTGCTCCTCCCTTACCCTGTGCCCTGGGCAAAACATCCTGCTGGGCCAGCCAAGTCGAAGCAGCTCCCACCCATCACTGGGTTGAGCAGAGCCCCTGCCCATGCCATGCCTGACCTCCTGCCCAGCCCTAGCCGCTGCAGGCAAGGCCAGCTCCAAGATTTTCCAAACTCCCATCAAATATTTAAATAGGTATTTGAGCTCATGTATAATGGATCACCTGTGAGCTGCCTCCCCATCCATTTGTGGTATTTAAGGAAGACGAATATTAAACACCATTGTATTAGCAAAACCACCCGTAGGCCTAATTGAGTTACAAACAGGGAAGGTGCTGACGAATAAACAATGCATAATGCATGGCCCTGTGAGCAGGATGTGGCTCAGGACCCGGTGCTGGATGAGACTGGGCTGTGCGGGGTGCTGGGGGCCAGGAGGATGCCCTGGAGTGAAGCAGGCACTGGAGCTCCTGGTGTCAATGGCAGAGATAAGGGTGTGAGGAACATGTACCACACAAGGGACACATGCCGGAGCATGGCACGGCAGGGCACAGCGTGGGATGGCAGGGTGTGGGACATCCTGGGCCACATCCTGCACAGGGATGCTCAGAAACAGAGCCAGAAGCCTGAGAACAGCCCCAGCCACAGGAGGAAGAGAAAGATTATGAAAATGAAAAGTAAATAAATATGGATGTTGAGGACCTAATTCTGATAAGAGGATTTTCAAAATTAGCCATTTGCAGGAGTAGATTAACAGCGCACAGCGCCGGGGGCAGGAAGGGCTCCATTAAAACACACAGCGAAGCCTGGCCTGGCACTGCCTGTCTCTTGCAGCCCTGGTGCTCACAGAGCCAATCCCCACTTTGTAAGGAGGTGGATTTGCTGCTGGTGTGGGGGAAAAGAGGGCAGCTGAAGGGGCTGGGGCACAGCATCGTGCTGTCCCACACACATTGGTCCTGTGGACACAGTGCCACAGCGCCGTGACCTCACTTGAGAGTCACAGTGGTTGGTGGCACTGGGGTGCTTGTGCCTGCACTGGGCAGACAGTGGGGTGGCATGGCTGTGTTGTGCAGCCTGGGGTCCCTGAGGGTGTGTCTGGCACCCCCATTCCAGGCATAAAGTGGCTGCACCAGTAGCAGCATGGGGCTGGGACAGGGGGTGTCGGGTGAATTGGTATTGAAGCTGCTGGCTTGTGCATTCCATGGGCACCTTGTCCAGCCAGCGCAGCTGGTGCTCCCAGACAGAGCTGGTGCTGATGTGTCCTTGCAGTGCCGTGGGTGATAGGGCAGGGGCACCTTCAGATGCCACAGGGTGGGCCGGGGCAGGAGGCTGCTGGGGCTCAGCGAGGCTTTTGCATCCTCTGGCTGGGATTTTCCATCCAGGCAGCCAAGCAGAAATCTCATTACAGCCCAGCACAAAGGCAGTGTCCCCCTCCCTGTCCCCACGCCTGGTGGGGGGTTGGCACAGGCTGGGACTGTCTTGGATGTGGGCAGCAAGAGGGTGTCCTGGACACAGGTAGCTGTCAGGGCTGAAAGGGGACCATGTGTTGCCCCCCAACCCTGCCTCAGCCCTGTGTGCCCTCCACCCCAGCCTAGGGCCTGCCAGCCCATTCCCCAGCCTGACACAGACCCCTCCTCTGTGGTGCAGATGTGGGTCCAAGGTGTGTGCCAGCTCCCATGGGGCCTCCAGACCATGTGTAGGGCAGGGAGGGAGGCATGTGTGAGGAGCTCACTGGCAGGGCAGGCTGGGCAGGGTGCAGGCAGGCTGAGCAGGATGCAGGCAGCCCAGGCACCCTGAGGTGATCCTGCAGCAGCAGCAGCACACAATTAATTAGTAGGGTGGTGGGAGAGCAGCTGGTGGAGCTGTGCGGGATCGATGGGCACATTGACCGCTCGGGAAACACCAGCCCTCCCAGCTAGAGACATGGTGCTGGAGCAGGTGGGCAGGAAGATGGGCAGGGAGCCTGGCAGCACCTTAGCCCCATGATTGGGTGTTGGCAGGGCTTGGCTGTGGGCTTGGCTGTGGCATCACCAACCTCTTGCAAGGGAACCGGGGTGCACGGGCCCAGGATGGGAAGGGCAGGCACTGGTGGCACTGCTGGCCATGCACCCTGTGCCCTGGCAGCCACAGGGCTGGCTGCTGCTCCTCTTGAGCTGGGAGAGTGGCCTGTCCCTATGCCATGCCAGGAGGAGGTCGGGGTGCTCATGGGAATCCCCCTTTCCCAGCTGTTGGGATGTATCTGTGTTGAGGGAGGTGCAGGCTGGTCCTTCTGAGCTGGTGGCATCGTCTGTGTTGTGCCCTGCCCATGGTAGATGCTTAGGGACAGTTCCCTAAGCTTGGCCACAGTTCCCTGAGAGGAGGGACAAAGCCCCATGGGCACCTGCCAGCCAACCAGGGGGCACCCAGGCCATGGGACAGGGCCAAAAAAGCAAAACCCAAAGTGTTGGTGGCCTGGGGAGCACAGGGCAGAGCGGTGGGGACAGCTCTGTCTGCAGCCTGCCACAGAACTGTACCGCAGCCATGCCTGCAGGTATATATGGCCATGCGGCTCCTGTCCCTGTCCCCAGCCCACCCCCTCGTTTCGCCCCCCTCGGCCCCGCCTCTGCCAAGTGAGAAGTGCCAGCCCGTCCCTGCGGGGAACGGAGAGTGCTCAGCCGTGTTGCAGGAGCCTGGTTGCCACTGTCATGCAGATGAGAAGTGACAGCAAGAGACCCTTCTCAGGTACAGGCTCCCTGCGGCGTAGGGCAGGAGATACTGTCCCCTTCGCCTTGCAGGCACTTAACCCTTTCTCCTCCGTGCAGACTCCACCATGTCAATCCTCCCGTGCAAACCCATCACTGCCATGCCTGCCTATCCACCCCATGCTGCAGCGACAGCGGGCAGGGAGCAGGATGGGGCAGACAGAGCCCGAGGCCGGGAACAGGACCCATGGGTGCAGCCTCTTTGCTGTGCCCCTCTGTGTCCTGTCAAGCAGGAGCCCGAAGGGTCTGTGGGTCCCTTGCCTCCTACTTCTCCCGCACCGGCTGCTGTCTCCAGGGAGGTTGTCATGGGAACGGTGCGCTGTAGGTACCCCTCATCCCGGGTACCTCTCCTCTCATGCCATGATGCTTCTGGATGGAGGGCAAGGCCAGCCTGTGCCCTTACCAGGGCCCGGCAGGGTAGAGAGGACGGCTAGGGACACCTCGAGGCCACCAGTCCCCTCGGGGATGCTCAGGGGTTGCTGGGAATACCCAAGGCCGGAGGTCCCCTGTGTGCCCACATCCCCCCTGCCAGGGGCCAGAGCATCTCCCTGGGCCCTGGGCAGACGGTGGGGCAGGGAGGTGGATGCAGACACCAGGGGAACGACGTGGCACAGCCCCAGCGCCGGCAGCCACACTGCCTGCCCACTCCCACAGCCAGCCAGCGCTGCCTGTTCCTCCCCATTCCACGCACCCCACCACGGAACCAGCAGCTTCTTCCCCAGTTACTTCGAGGGCTTTTAACTCTGCAGCACCGACCTAGTGTGTGCCGGGGGCAAGATCTGTCCTTGCTGCCTGAGCCATCAGTGCCGGTGGCGCAGGGAGCGGCCGGGATGGCAGCCTGCCGAGCCCGGGCTCAGACCGGCAGTGCCTGGCCCTGGCTGGACGCCAGCTGCCGGCAAGGTGACCCTGGGTGGGTGTCCAGAACCACCAACGCACCCCATCCACCTGGAGAGGTCGACCCGGGTCCCCATCCCTGTGCTAGCCCAGTGCTGTGCTGTTGTCCCCATCCCTGCTGTGCCCCACAGCTACCCTGGCCCCACATCCCCATCCCTGCTGTGTCCTGTGGGTCCCCTGCACCCCCATCCTCACTGGAACTCACAGCACGCTTACCCTCCTGCCCCACTGCATCTCATGGCTCCCCCAGCTATCCCCCCATCCCTGTCCTCACCCAGCTCCAATGTCCCCCACCCCCAACTGCAGCCCTGCCGCATGTCTGCTGCCATCTGTCTCTCCCTTTTGATTAGTATTAATTTTTAATTATGATTATTGACAGGGCTGCCAGCTCGCCTGCCAGCTGGGACAGCTGCCCAGCATGAGACAGGCCAGGGGCAGCCCTGGCACTGCTGCACTCACCGGATGGTGAGCACCATTGCTGTGCCCACTGGCACAGTCCCCAAGTGTCCCCCACCTCTCAGCACCCTCTTTCCCCCCAGGCAGGGACCCTGGGATACAGAAGCTAAGGATGGAAGCCATCACATCCTCAAAGGGTGGGCTCCAGGTGGGCACTGCCAGCTCCCCCCTGGTCCATCTGGGTTGCAGGGCTGCTGGGAGCCCATAAAGCCATAGAGATGAACAGCCTGTATTACTTTTCCAATGAAATTAAATCCCACTACAGCTGCACGAGAATGGCAATGAACCACTGCAGCACACGACAGCCTCTGCCACCAACCCCTCAATCCCAGGTAACCTTGGCCACCTGGAGGGCACAGAGCACCACAAGAACACAGTCCCCTTGCTGCACCCATTGATGAGGGACAGTGTGCCAGGGTGGCACAGGAGGGCTCAGTCCCAGAACCAGGTAGGGGACCATGGGGAGGGGGCCATGCCAGACAGAGGAGTGGCTTGGAGGGGCAGAGGGACAGGCAAGCCCTGGCCCTCACACTTCATGCTGCCACTGCTGGGGGGAGCATAATCATGGAACTTGAACAGTGCGTTGGATGGGGAGGGGGTCTCAGCACCCGGTGCTGTCACTCCCTCCATCCAGCTTCAGCCCTGCCAGCACAGTAACCCGTGCCCCAGGCGTAGCCCCTGCCTGCTTCTCCCCTGGAGGGCTGGGGC
Organism: Apus apus; assembly: GCF_020740795.1. NCBI lineage: Eukaryota > Metazoa > Chordata > Aves > Apodiformes > Apodidae > Apus > Apus apus. The sequence goes on along the minus strand of NC_067294.1, from coordinate 8,882,284 downwards.
AGCTCAGCCCCCCCGCTGCAGGCAGGGCAGGACCCCCTACCCGCCCCGCGCTGCCAGAGCTGGCCAAGGCCGGGCGAGTGGCGCCATCGTGTGGCGAGAGACCGGCAGCGCAAGCAGCACCGGGACACGCCCCCCCGCGCTGCCGCTGCGCACCCACCCCCGGCAGGACAGTCTGTAGCCCGAAGCCGGGGCAGACAGAGCCCAGGCGCCCCGGCCCCCACACGTTCCCCTGCCCACAGGCAACCCTGCTTGGGGGTACCAGCCGCCCCCACACTGCTATTCCGCCTTCCCTGCCTGCTCCTGGTCTATGGGGCCAGTGCAGCCCACAGCACTCCCTGCCTTGGTTGCCCTTCATGGGAGGGCAGTGGGGTCTTGTCCATCTTGTACCTGCGCAGAGAAAAGATGTGATGCAAGGACACAAAGACATGGCCTGGCACACTACTTTCCAGGGACAAGCTCCCATCTCTCACCCACTGTGTGCCTGACACAGGAAGCAATGGAGGTTGTGCCACAGCAGAGCACTGGCACAGCTGCCCCAGAGGAGCTGCAGGTCTGGTAGTCCTGGAGAAGGGCAGCTGAGTCCCAGCGACACAGCTCCATGCAGCCACAGCACCATCCCAGAGCAGGACAGGGCTCAGCACACCGTGGAAAAAGCACACAGGGCTGCACCATGGACACCTAAAGGCCCAGGGTGCCACAGCCACACCAGCTGTGGCCAGACAAGCCTCACCAAACTGTGACAGCAGAGGTGTAGTCAAGACTCTGACCTTCTGCAGAACTAGCTCTCTGCACACGTCAGGTGTGAGCAGCAGCCCTGGCTGTGGGCAGGACAGCACTGAGCCAGCACAGACACCTTACAGTGGTGGAAGATGAGTGGCCCTGGCTGTGGGCTCATAGGGAGGCACAGATGAGTTGGATGTGCTGTCCTGGACAGGGTACAACCCTGAACTTAGCTGGAGCTACCTACGTCCTCCTGAAGGGGCTGGAAGAGGCTCTTCCTGGAGGAGAGCTGTAGTGAGGCCAAAAGTGCCAGCAGCATGATCAGGAGGTGAGCAGGCAGCTCCTCCTCAATAACCTGAACAGGCAGGGGGAAAAGAACAGACCCAGCAAGGGGTTATTGGCACCAATAAACCCTTGGGAAGCAAATAAGCTTCATACCACCTGTGCTGCAGGTGCCTGTTGGAGGGAGCATGAGCAAACACAGCCCAAGGTGGACAGCATGGGGACAGAGCTAGGCTGCAGTCCCAGCACCAATCCTGTGGTGACACTGGGCAGCCCTTGGCTGGGGAGCTGGTCTTCCTGAGAAGGCAGATCCATGTCCCACCGAGGTACAGAGGCTTGGAAGATATAGGGATCAACATTTCAGGTTGACCTGACCCAGAGGTGCTGGGCTCTAGTACACCCTCCCATATTGAGGCTCACAGGGCAGTGAGCTGTGCTGTGGCCAGAGGAGGACAGAGCTCAGCATCCTTCTGGGGACTATCCAGGGTCCCCCAAAGCAGAGGGACACCCCCACAGCCCCAGGGAGAGGGGCACTAGTCCCAGGCACTGTAGAAGGCAGGTGGGCACAGGCAGTGCCCCAAGCCCAGGGTAATGCCCAGGTGATGCCAGCCATGTTCTCCCAGCCCTGCTCACCCTGCAGACAGGTACAGGATACAGCAATGCATCTTTCCCCTCCCAGGAAACCTCCCCCAGAATTCCAGGGTGCCAGAGCCCTGACCCAGCCCTGGATACACAGGCCATGCTCAGCTGCAGCCATTCATTGTGGAACAGGACAGGGGGACCCCACAGGCAGTGCCCCACTCCCCCCGCAGTCACACCACAAACTTGGTCTTGGTGAGGGAGCCGCTCTTGGTGGCCGTGTCTGCATGGGCCTGGTACCCAATGGCCACCTTCTGAGAGAGGCCCAAGTGCTCTTTGTAGACACGCCTGGAGGAGGGAAGAGGCTGTGTTAGTCATGCAGCATCACCTCTCCCACGGGCTCACTGCCCAGGGGCCCCATTCCCCCCCTGGAACTGCGTTACCCGATGTGGGTGACCCCTTCCCGGTTCTCCGCTTCCCGCGTCCAGATGGCGATCTTGTCCCCCTTGGCACGGATGTTGATGACAGCCCCGCACACCTCATCGCTGTACTCATCAAACATCTCCCCAATGAGGCACAGCAGCTGCCAGGAGGAGAAGGGGAGCCTGGGCCAGTGCCTGTTGCTGCTCAGCACTGTGGCAGGGGTAATGTCAGTGCTGGGACCACCGAGGGCCAGCCTGACCAGGGCTGCACTCACCGTCTCCAGCCAGAAGCGGTCCAGCTCGGTGTGCCGCTGCTGCTTGGCCAGGGTGATGAGCCAGCGCCCACCGCGCTTGTTCTGACTGTCCTCCCACATGGGCTCAATGCCATCCTAGGGATGGGCAACGGGATGGTCAGGAGCTCTGAGCACTTGGCCAGAGCCAGCCCAGTGAGCTGTGAGCACCTGGCCAGGCTTCCCCTCCTGCCTGATGGCCAGTGCAAACCACTGGCACCCAGTGTGCCCCAAAAATGCTGGGTGCTGTGGGAGGCTTTGAGGAGGAACTGTGTGAAGGGGGTGTCACACCTTAAAGAGGGAGTAGTCACAGCCCGATGTGAGCTTGCTGGCAAGCTGGATGTGGCTGTACAGCCTGTACCGGGCAGAGAAAAGACACAGAAGTAGGTGAGGTGACTTCAGGACCTCCAGTACCATCCTCTGGCCCATACCCCCCCACCAGGACCTCTCTGAAGTGGGCACACTGCCCACCAATGGGACACTCACGCCCAGAAGTCCTCCACAGTGCTGAACTTGGTGACAAGGCGCAGGTTCGCCTGCCACATCTTGCTCTTGTCGTTCTTGAAGAACCACAATGCCCACCTAGGGAGGGAGGGGAGATAAGAGAGGATATCAGCCGCGCTGGAGCCCCCCCAGCTGCCCAGCCCCAGTACCACCCTCCTGGCACTGGGGAGGCTGCCCATGGCCAGGCTTCCCATACCTGTTCTGCAGGGGGTGCTTGCCCAGGTTGTCTGCCAGGAGCAGCTCTTGCTGCTGAGCCCTCCGGCGCCGACGCCGCTGCTCTTGCCTCCGCTGGGGAAGGAGGAACAGCCCTGAGGAGCCCCTTGACCACCCCAACAGGGACTTTGTAGCCCCTCAGTCCATGGCAAAGATCCCACAGCCAGGAGCCTCTAGGCACTGGCAGAACTGGCCAGGCCACTGGACAAGCACTTACCTGCTCTCCCGTAGCCATCCTGCCCAGCCCAGGCTCTCCCCTGGCTGCCCCTGGCCCTTAAATGCCCACAGGTGGGTGGGATGAGGCAGCCCAGCTGCAGCTGGTGGGGCAGGAGAGCTCTGTGCTGGGGAGAGGGTGTCAGGTCTGCCCCTCCTGGGGAGCAAGGAGCTGGGGATTCTTTCCTAGGGCAGGGAGCTGGGGGATGAGGGCAGGGGGTCAGGGTGGAATGGGATCAGGTTGGGGGGTAGGATGGGGTAAGGTGGGACACTGTGGGATGGGATCAAGATGGTGTGGGGGCAGGATGGTACACAGGTAGGGTGCGGTAGCATCAGTTTGGGGCATAGGGATGGGATCAGGGGAGGATAAAATGAGAACAACAATGGGATAGGAATGGAATGTAATGGGGAGAGAGTGGGGAGTGATGGGGCAAAGATGGGATCAGAATTGGATGGGATGGGGACAGGGTGGGCAGGGAATGGGGTGGAATGGGCTGGAAAGAGGACATGATGAGGTGGAAATGGGATCAGTATGGGATGAGGGACACGAATTACATATGGACAGGGTATAATGTGGAGGGGGCTGGAGGGGGGAAATGATGGGATGGGGACAGCCTGTAGAGAAGAGGACATGGGAACAGGACGAGATGAGATCAGGATCGGGAGGAGATGGAACAGAGAGAGGGTAGAATGGGGAAGTGATGGGGCGCGGGGCAGGATAGCGTGGGGACAGCGTGGAATGCAATCAGGACGGCTGGGAATACGGAGAAGGTGAGAGGTGGTGGGACTGTCCCTGGGGTGCTGAGAAGGAGCGCACGGGCTGGTCCGGCAAGGGCCGGGGGCTCCGCTCCGGTGCGGGGCGGGGGGGCCGGGCAGGGCTCAGCCCGGCGCGGAGCGGCGCGGTCCCCCCCGCGCATCACGGCGCAGCGCGGCGCAGCGCGGCCCCGGCACAGCCGCACTGAGCCCGCCCCGCCGCAGCCCGGCCCGGCTCGGCCCGGCCCGCCCGTCCCCGCCGCCAGAGAGCCAGGTCGGGCGGGCGGCGGGGCCCCGGGGCCGGGGGCGGGCGGGCGGCGGGACCGGGAACGCGGGGATGCGCGGGGCGGGGGGGAGCGGGGCCGGGCCGGGGGGGGCCGGGGCGGGGTGAAGCCGTGCGGCCTCTCCCCGCAGAGCCGCCATGGAGGTGTTCATGAAGGGCTTGTCCAAGGCCAAGGAGGGGGTGGTCGCCGCCGCCGAGAAGACCAAGCAGGGGGTGGCCGAGGCCGCCGAGAAGACCAAGGAAGGGGTCCTCTATGTCGGTAAGGGCCGGCTCGTCCTGCCTGCCCCCTGCCCGCCCTCCGGCTAATCCCTGCATGCCCCTGTATACCTTCTCTGCCTGCCCTTGCCTGCTCCTGCCCTTGCCCTTGCATCCTCCTGCCCATCCTCCTGCTGTCCCCACCTGTCCCCGGCCCCGCTCCACCCCCATCCCCCTTCCGCCTGCCCCTGCTCCTTCCCCGCCGCGGCGGCCCTGCCGGCGGGGTGCCCGGGGGCTGAGGGCCCGTGCCCGCAGTGCCTTGCCCGGCCTGTGCCCACAGGGCATGTGAAGGCAGGGGGATGAGGCCTCCTGGGCAGGGGCAGGGCTGGTCCCCAAGCTGAGGGGGTGGGACCCCCGGGGACCGGGCCCCCTGCGGCTCCTCGCAGAGGATGCTCTGGGGCAAAAGCGCAGAGGGACCGTGATGGAGGTGGTGACTCCCGTGCTAGGACGGGCGCAGCAGGGAGCAGGGGGGCTGGAGGACACGTTTGTGCCCCTCGGAGAAGCCATGTCCTGGAGTGCATCCCAAACTACTGCTTTGCAACCATCTTCCCTGCAGCCAGCCAGCCAGGAGAGGGGGGCGGCTTCTTTGCTTCGGTGCCAGGTCCTAGAAGACATCGCTGGCAGGGAAGAGGCAGCTCTCAGGCAGGCTGTGTGCCCGGCTGTGGCGTTGGGCTGCTTGGGCAGGGAGCTGAGGCTGCCCCTGCAGCTCTGGGACTCTGTCCCGCTTTGGAGGGCACCAGCTCTGCAGGAGGGCTGAATTCCCAGAGCTGTTCCCTCTGTGATGGTGGATGCCTGCTCTGGACCTCCACCCTGCCCAGGGGTGCGTGCCCTGAACGGGCGTTCAGCAGCTCAGCCAGTGCCTCGAGACCATGTCCTTCAGGAGCTGTCCAGCTCCTGCCTTTCCTCGGTTATAGACGCCCTGCGCCCGTCTTGTAGGGTGTCCTGCCTTCTGCAGGCAGTGTCCTTCTGCCTGAAGGGAGACTGGCAGGGTCAGTATGGCCTGCAGCAGCACCAGGCCCTGGGCCGCTCTGGCCGTGGGGCATGATGTACCATGTTGGCATCACCTCTGGGTGTGGATCCCAGCTCCGGTGGCAGGCTGTGCTTGGCAGTACAGCTGGCATTCACCCTGCCCAGCTGTGCCCCAGCACAGTGCTGGGCCCTGAGGTCTCTGCCCTGCCTGTTATGTGGTGGTGGCCCTGTGCTGCTCCAACCCAAGCTCCTGCAGGGACTGGAGGAGCCTTGTGGGGAGCCAGGTGGGTGCTCACCCCACTGGCTGCTTGGGTTGTGGGCGGGATGCTGCCCAGGCTCATGGAGCCCTGACAGGGTCCTGGCCACAGTCAGAGTCCAGCTGCCGGCCCCTCTAACCTTGTCTCTGTCTCTCTTTCTACCCCCAGGGAGTAAAACTCAAGGTGTGGTGCAAGGCGTCACCTCAGGTAAGGTCCCCTCCAGCTTCACACCGTGGTATCCCTCTTGCCCTAAGAGTGTGGTTGCACTAACGAGATCAGAGGCTAATTGAGGGGCTGATGTCACCCAGCTGAAGCCTCTTATATAACAAGGCGGGCAAGGAAGGATTTGTGGTGGCTGCTCCTACTCCCTGTCCAGCTGCAGAGCCCCCCCTCCCCAGTGCCCGGCAGGGAGGTGGGGAGGGCCTGATTCTGCCCAGAGACTCCCCACCAGTCCCCCATCCAGGGTGGTACGGGGCATGGAGCTGCAGCTGGGCAACCCTCCCTTTCACGGGGGCACTGATGGGCACCCCCGGCTCTTGCAGTGGCTGAGAAAGCAAAGGAGCAGGCGTCCCAGCTGGGCGAAGCGGCGTTCACAGGCGCTGGCAACATCGCGGCGGCCACCGGGCTGGTGAAGAAGGAGGAGTTCCCTGCGGACCTGAAGGTGAGAGCCCTCTCCAGCCGCCGCTGTGGCCGCGCTCAGGCTGGCACGTCTCCAGGCTGGGCGGGGAACTCCCCGGCTGCTCTCCAGCCCCACGGGAGGGACCCTGAGGGTCCCCGTCTCCTCTGCCGGTGCCCCGGGCAGGCAGGCGTTGCTGCTCCCGCGCACAGCGGCTGCGGACGTGTGCGCGCGCGGGCTCCCGCATGGCGGCCGGCGGTGCGGGGCGGACAGCGCATCGCTCCGGAGCCTGCGAGGTGACCTGACAGCTGCCGGAGCGGAGGGACGGGGAGGGGCGGCTGGTTCGCATCTCACCGCCCCATGAGCTGTTGGCTTCCAGCTTAGCCCAAAATAGCATCAGCTGAAGAAATGAGGCCACCGCCGCCACTGTCACTGCTCGGGGGGATCGGCCTCCTCCCTTTTCCCTCCCGCCTGCCTCTCTGCCAGCCCCGGGGAGGGGTTACCAGGCACTACCCTCCCCTGCCAGGTGTGCGGGATGCTCCTGCACCCCACCAGCACCCGGTGCTCACCGGTGGGGCTGGGAGCACTGCAGGGACCTGCACACACTTCTACCAGAGACCCCTGCCTGTCACCTCCCAGCTAGGTGGGCTAGTGTGCACTGAGGGTGCCCTTGTCAGCCACTCCCCATGTGGACCCCCCAGCACCCTGGGTGCATTGCAGGTCCCTGTCAGGCCCCTCCAATCTTGCAGGGGAGGGAGGGTGGGTGCTGACTGGGGGGCTGTGTGTGTGAGACTGACCCCCTTGTTCACCCACAGCCAGAGGAGGTGGCCCAGGAAGCTGTTGAGGAGCCGCTGGCTGAGCCGCTGCTGGAGCCAGAGGGGGAGAACTACGAGGAGCCCCCACAGGTGAGGCGAAGGGATGGCAGAGCACCATGGAGGGCACAGGCTGCCAGCACTCAGTGTGCCAGTGGCCATTGCTGTCCAGAGCAAAGCTCAGAGCCTGCCTGCTCCCATGCACACAGCCCTGCAGCCTTGCAGACAGGCTGGTGGGCAGGGAGGACAGGGGATCTGTGCCCCGCCTGGGCTCTCACCAGCTCTTTCTCCGTTCTGCAGGAGGAATACCAGGAATACGAGCCAGAGGCATAATGGACCCTCGTCCTCGCCTCTTCCACCAGCAGCACAACGAACCGCCGGTAGCCCCCTGCTCCTCCCCAGCCGTCCCCGGCCCGTGCCCCTGTGCCAAGGAGGAGCAGGGGTGCTGCTGCCCTGTTCGCTCACAAGTTCTTCCTCCAGTTCCGTTCCAAGGGACCATGTCTGTGTCTCCGTACCATGTCTAGCAGTCAGAACAATCCGCTGTGTCCAAGCCCCCGAGCCCCAGCACATGCCCGAGCCGTGGGCGCTGCCCACAGGGGCTGGTGTGCGTGTGTGTGTGTGTCTGTGGAGCCCGGGTTTATGGCTCTGTGTCCCTCCCAGCGCCATAAACCCTGGCTGTGTCCTGGTGTGTCTGTGTCTGTACAAAGCATGTTTACCTGCTCACGGGCTGCTGTACATTTTGCTTGCACGTGTGTCCCTGTGGTTCTGCTCTGGTCATTGTGGAACTATTTATTTATTTTTATATATCTATCTATCTATGGGTGGACAGGTCTTTTGCCTTTGTGAACCTTTGGCGCCCAAGCCTGCTCCACAGCCTGCTGGGTGGTGATGGTGCCCGCGTCCTTCCCGAGGTCCCCTAGTGCCGACGCTGTGTTGTGACGTGGCATGGATATCCCCCCGCCTCCGTTGCTGGATGTGCAATACGAGGGCAGCTGCCAGTGACACAGCTGCCCCCGTGTCTGTGAATAAAGCCAACTCTTGTCTGTAGCCCCCTGGTCCTGGTTGTGGGTTCTCTGGGGAGAGGGGCAGCCTTGCACTTTGGCAGCAGGGGTAGTTCTGGGAAGAGGAATGAAGGGCTGGGGCAGACTAGCTGACCTCGTCCAGCTGTGGGAGTGGGCAGGACTGGGTCCTCTTGAGGACAAGATGCTGGCTGCTGTGTCAGCAGTAGGTCACTGTGCCCTGGACCTCCAGAGGCTTTGGGCACAGGCCATGTCCGCATGCCAGCTGCCTGTGCGTTGGCTGCAGTTCCTTGCATCTGCAGGTGAATGCAGGAGGCCCTTTGTGGCTAAGGACCCTGAGCCAGGACAAGGCTGAACATGGTCACGGCCTCAAGCACTGCTTCCCTCTGCTGCTTATGAGGAACCTCCTACAGATGCACCCTGACCTTGTGCTAGAAGCACAGAGCAATGGGAAGCCTCTCTCCTTCTGTCCCCACCTTTCTATGTGACCCTGCTCCCCTCAGGGGGATGAGGACATGGCTGGCACCTGTGGCTCACTCTGCTGCAGTGTGATCATTGCCAGGACAGGTGACTGCCACACACCACTGAGTGATGCCCATGACAGCAGGGGGGCTTGTGCCCACCCCAGAGCACAGTCCTCAGTCTGGTGTCCCCAGGGCAGGGCCACCAACAGGGTCCCCAGCCAGCCTCCAGCCCCTTGGCTGCAGCATGGGTCTAGGTGAGCAGCTGGGCTGAGTCTCACCACCATGAATATCAGATTAAATCCCCCACTCGTGCTGTCTCACCAACTTTGCCAGCAAAGAGTGAAGCTGCAACAGTCAGCACAGACACACAACAGGTTTGCTGATGCCTGCAAATCGCTGCCCTGGCTCTGCTCCCCGTGTCTGCGCCAGTTGCAGCAGCACTTGCAGTGCCCACCACACATTATTAAATGGACTGAGACAGCTGTTCCTAGGGCTGGCTGTGCCATGGGCTGTCCCCTCCTCTAGAGCTAATTGCATTTTTGCCTTCCCTTGCCCAGTTCTGCCAGCCATGAGCAAGCAGACCCAGCCAGCATCAGCACAGCTTCCTCCAGCACCCAGGAGGCTGTAAAGGGGCAGACAGGGTGCAGAGGAAGACAGCCCCCAGCCCAGGAGACATCTCCACTCTATGCTTTCCACTGGTGGGAGGGTAGCACAGGGGGGCTCTGTGCCTGCCACAAGCACAGCTGTCAGCACTGGAAGAGCAGACAGGAGTGTCTGGGAATGTGGAACAGGTGAGCCAGGACAACCCTGTGGCTGTGTACACTTACAGTCACATGGACATGGAACTCTGGGGACAAGACAATGCAGATCTCCTCTCTGGTCTTGCCAAACCACTGCTCCAGGCTGTCCTGCACTGACTGCAGGAGGTGGTAGCTGGATTTCTGCTTGTACTTGAAGCTGAGGCAGCCATAGACAATGTGATTCAAGTTCTTCAAGCACTTGAAGAAGAATATGGTCACACCACCTGCATTCACATATATATCTTGACAAGGGCAGTACATGCTTCCTCTTTGCTGTTTAGGGTGACCCTGAGACCCATGACCTATCTAGGGATCTCTCATCCTCTGCTTTGGGTCCCTCCCCATACCCTTGAGCTCTGCCCTCAGAGACAGTCCTGAGGTCACTTGGATGGCCAAATCCTACAGCCACGGTGGCTCTGCACTGCCTTTGAGCAGAGACACCAGCTGCTCTGACACCCCATGTGACGTGACATGGTCTATTGCTGTTCCTTTGCAGGAATATCTCATGTGCTGCTGGTGCAGTGGGGCCCTTGGCAGCTTCTGCTACAAGCAGAGCAGAAGTGAGACAGGCAGAAGTGAAAGCAGAAACCAGTGACAGGCTGCTTCCCCTGCTGCTGGATGCCCCACAACAGGCCACTTCTGGTGGCAGGGCTCTGGGTGCTCGTCTCCCTGACCAAGCTTTTCAGGGTGAGCAAAAGCTCAGACCTTCTCTTTTATACAGAATGTTTAAAGGCTCAGGCTGCAAAAGACCTTGGAGTCCCAAGTCCCAGCACACCCTCTCCCTTTGGTTCCCAGGGCTCACAGTGAAGGGAGGAAGCTGATATTTGTCCCCTGTTTTGCTCACTCTTACCTGCCGTCTATGATTTCTAGTGTCAACACTGTGATATCCAGTACCTTTGAGGGTATTATCTCTTCTGCCCTGTGGGGAGGATCTGATACAGCAGTGAAGACTGAGAATGCCAGAAGAGCCAGCCAAGGTCACTCCAACGATTCTTGCTCCCTGCCAGCAAAGGGAAGGGCTCAGGCTTTCCTTCTCCCCAGAATTATGTCACCTGCTGCCTCTGCCTCATGTCCCTCTGGCACAGTGGGTGAGTTGTTGGTGCAGTGATATGACACCTCCCTGGGGCCTGAGTTCCAAAAGCAAAGGTTCAGCTGGGCTGCTGTTACCTGCACTGGTGCAGGGCCAGTTGGGAGTGGGCAGTAAGGGTGGTCTGGACCTTTGCTCCACCTGGGATCCACTGCCCCTTGTGAGCAGCTTCTCAATAGAGGCAGGGATGAAGATGTCACAGAGCACCTCCAGGATGCTGCTGTCACAGGGTTTTGCTTCTGGGAAGTAAACTATGGTGCCATGGTCCTGGAATGAGTGCCTGGCAGCACTGAGTACTATCCTCAGAGCTGGGCTCTGCAGGAGCTGAAGGGCAACCCTTTTCTCTTTGGGTGTTTCAGAGACAGGCTCTGAGCACCACCCCCTAAGAACAGGGGCTGGGTTGACTGGGCTCAACTCACCTCCTCATAGTTTTCTGGATCCTTGGGGTCAGTCCCTCTGGGAATATAAGTGGCTCCATTTGTCTACCCAGCACAGATGCAGCAGGCTTCGTTCTTGTGCAGGTACTTCATGGTGTGTAGCCCCACTTTGCCAAAGCCCTGCAGCAACACTGAATAGAGAGTTTGGGGAGAGGGAAGTTGTGGGGACAAACACTGAAAACTATTACTGCTGCTCTGGTAACAGCCTCCCCTCAGGAGGATGAGCTGGGAAGCACAAATAGGAACCCCTGGTCCAACAGGTCACGATGAATGTTTTGGCTGGATGCAGAGTAGGACCTGGCAGGACTCAAATCTCCTTGGCTAGTTAGAGGGTCAGGAGAAAGAGTCCACGGGATAAAGGCTTCTACCTCAGTCTGTCTTTATCACCTCCAGAGCTCCTGAACTTGATGTTCCAAGCACGTTACACTGTTCAGCTTCTAAGAGTCAATGTCAACAGAAAACAGATCCAGTGAGAAACACAGCCCCTTGGTGGGCACCACCCAGCATCCAGGCAGCATCTGAGCTTTCCAGCTGTGACCAGCTGCCGCAGCAGCAGCACAAGGCAGGGCCCTGGGGCAGCTCAGCTCTTCTTAGGAGAACAGAGAATTTTGCACTGCCTGCCCCAAACTGCTTGGCAGCTGGGTACAGCTCCTAAAAGCAATGCCAGTTCCTGAGACTGCAAAAACATCCCCCAAAGGCAGAAAAGCTATGCAAACAGTAGCCAAAGGCTTCAGCCTTCTCATTCTCTGCCCTGTCAGCTAAGAAGGACATGCGGAAAGGAAGGGGGTGAGGAAAGGCAGGGCTATTCCTTTCACCAGAAAACAGGAAGCTGCGAGCAGCGGGTTGGGCAGCAGTGCCTGGTGGAGAGCAGGAGCTCCGGGAGCTACAGCAAGGGGGAAGCACCTCCCCGCAGTTGTGAGCAGGTCCTGAGCTGCAGGGAAAGAAGGTCCTTCTCGGAAGGAAAGGGGAAAAGGCAGTGCTGGCACCGGCGGGGTCCCGTCGGGCTCCCAAGGTCGCTGGGCAAGGCAGGGCTTCAGACCCCACAGTAGATGGGGGCTGCACCCACAAGCAGGACCTTCACCGTGGGTAACATCACAACTCCTTGCAACTGGTTTGGAGGTGACAGAAAGGTGCTGTTGTCCTTGGGGGCAGAAGGATCCTGATAAAGTGTCCTCTTCAGAGTTGTAGCTGGGCAGAGCAGATACCTGCAGTGGGGCTCAGGCTGATGTGGTCCATATAGTGTGTGTTGGTGATGTTGTTCTTGGTGCCATGCAGGACCCCCCTGTCTGGTGGCCCAGTGTCACCTGTGGATGCCTCCCTGGCTGATGGACTTTACAAGGTCTCACCTGATGCAGGTCCTCTAGAGATGGTTTTCCCCAAGCCTCAGCTTCCCTCACCCTCCACTAAACCTAAAGCAACTCACTGGCAAGGGCCTCTGGTCACGAACCCCCACAGTGCCCACAGTATCCTGGGCTCCAAACCAGCACTATTGGAGCTTCCCTGGTAACCCAGCATGTGGGTGAAGGTGTCAGCTATCCAGGACATCTGCCACTCCCCAGTACTGACATTGGAGACAAGACAGCTCTCACCTGTAAATCCCTTCTTGGCCATCTCTACAGTAAAATTCTTCATTATTTTCTCCAGCTCATGTTCCTCTAAATGAAAAACAAAACACAGTTGCTGTTACAGAATAATTACAGGGCTGTGGTACAGCATCTGGCAGCTGCCCTGCCCTGCCTGTACAGAGCATGCCCTGATGTCTCCAGGGACTTAATTCACAGCAGCTGGGGACCCTGGATCAGAAAGGAAAAAAAAAAAAAAAAAAAAAAGTGACCTTCACTCGCTGCCCTTCCAACTCCTCCCTGATTTGGACCTTCTCCCAGCACGGCAGGCATCGCCAGGAGCGTCCGTCCCTCCTCCAGAGTCCTTTAGTGTGTGTCTGGCCAGATGCACTCACCCATAAAGCACAGTTCACCACCCCTCTCCCCGCCCCGAGCTGCTTTCCGCGGTCGCTGGGTGAGTGTTACTCACTACAAACGTCTCTCCCTGCTTGTCAGAGCGCGTCGCTGTGATACGCGGAGGGGAAGGGCTGTGCAAATGGAGCGTGAGTTAGGAGCCCTTGGCGGGGGAGGGAAAGGAGGGAACTCAGCGAGTGTTTCCTCGGACCAAGCTTCACACCCGCCGTGGCACCACCAAAAGGAACATCTGGAAAAGACAGGGTAAGGCAGACAGATGTTCTCGGCCAGCTTCCCAGGGGGTGGAGGTGGCCATAGCAATTGTGACGTTGTTGGTGAACCCAGGCAAGGGCCCACCACTTCCCCATGCCGCACATGGCTCCCCCTCAATGCCACATGGCCTCTGCAGAGCAGAGCTGAAGGCAGGACAGGATATGGACCCTGAGCCTGCCACAAACGCCACCAGGCAGAGCTGAATCCATGACAACCCAGGCACAGAGACTGCATCTGAGAAGCATGATGCTTAACGTTCCCTGATTAACACAAACACCCCGGACTGCCAGCGGCTCATTCTGCAGCAAACCTTGCCCTCACATCCGTGACCAGAGGAACACCCTGCACTTCCAGAGCACTTCTGACTCTGAAAGCTCCTAAAGAGCTTTTCTGACTCACTGTATCTCAGCCCCATCCCATGCCCAAGTCACCAGGTGCTTTACTTTCCCCTTGTACTTACCCACTACAGCACATTAGTATGTCATTAATGCAGCCAGGGCTTTTACTTCATTGACACTGATTGAGCTGCTTTAACGAACCCCTGGGAATGGAGAGAGAAGAAATGAAGAGTCCCTGCCTTTTTACCACAAAAGGCACAGAGGCATTGTAGGAAAGGCTTTGAATCTTCTGAAACAGCATCATCTAGTCACAATAGGTGATCAGCAATCATTCAGCTAGACCTGTTCCCCCAGTTCGCCACGGAATGGAAAACAAGTTCCTTTCAGCTGGCCACCCCACAGGCACAGGCCTTTGCTGTGGTGGCACCTAAAAGAGCTCAGCCACAGCACAGCAAAAGCCCCAGGCTAGGGGCAAGGGGACAGGTGGCAGGGACATCTCTGGCTCAGAAACTGTCGTGTTTTGGGGTGTGATCAGGGGAGTGAGTGTACGGTGTTTAGATGAGGAGTCAAACACACACGGGGGCGGCTGCCAGCCACACTGTTCTTGTGCTCCAGCATGAGCAGCAGGGCTGCAGCTGAGGTTGGCAAAGCTGCCTCCCCCAGGCATCCCTCGTCCTTCTGTGGGATGAATCCAAGGACTCCATCTTCCAGGACACTGCCATAGGCATCCCAACCGCCATTGTGTTAATGCAAACACCTCCTGCTCAGGGTCCCTGCTCCCCAAGCCCAGCAGGGATGAGCCCAGCAGAACCCCTTCTGCAGGGCTGGGTAGGGATGGGTAGGTGTGTAGGGGTGCTGCAGCTCCCTGCCACACCCCCTTTGCAGGGCAGAGGGTGCTGTGGTGTCTTGGCCACTGTGCCCTCCCACCCCTCAGGCCCGGGGCCAGACAGCCACAGGCATGGGCCCAGAGAAGGAAGTACTGGCAGGGATCGGGTCCCCCTCTAGCACCCCTGTGCCCAGGCTGCCGGGAAGGCAATGCTGTTTTTAAGGTGTACGGTGCTTTTGGATCTCCTGATAATCTTCTTTTCATCCCAAGGCACTCACACCTCTGGGATTGCTGAGGGTCCTCCTGCTGGCAGCTTGGCCCTGCCTGGAGAAGCGATCCCGAGGGCAGTGTGGGATGCACAGCTGTAGCCAGCAACGGGACTCCGGTGCCCCAGGGCATCTCCTGCCGCTCCCACTTGCCTGCACCCCATCAGCTCCAGAGCCCAGCATCCACGCCCGCAGGTAACGCGGGCAGCCGCACGTGAAAGCAGTGGTAACCCATCACCATCCCACCGCCTGGCCAATCCTGGAGGTGACACCATCCCTGGCCAGACCCTTTTGGCTGCGTCCCACCGCTCCCCAGCTCCACCGAGCATGGCTGAGCCGGAGGGCGCGGAGCCAAGCCCAGGCCGAGCCGTGTGCCGGGTGCGTGTGCCTGCCCGCACCGGCGCGTGCGGGTGCCGGCAGCTGGGGGGTGGGTACCCGGTGCTTTCACGTGGCGCTGCCCGTGCGGCTGTGGGTGGTGGGCCGCGGCGCCGAGGGAGGGGGCTGCCATGCTACCTGTGCCGGCAGCCCCCTCCGCCCGGGGAGGATGCGCTTTTCAGGCAGCTGCCTGACTCGCGCGCAGTGCCGGCAGCGCGGGAGTGCGTTGCCAAGGCGATGGGGACCATCTTACTCATCCTCCTCGCTATTGTTCTCCTGCCAGCCCCGAGGTGCCCGGGCGGGGAGAGGAGGAGGAGGAGGCAGCCGACCTGGGATGAAGGCTGCCTGCGGGGAGGATGGTCCCCGCGACCCCCTTAGTCCCCCACATCCCCGGCCAGTCCAGCGCGGAAGGGGACATGTTGGGTGCTGAGATGTCGACGGGGACAGGGAGAGCAGATGGCGGCAGAGCTGAGAGCAGTGGGAGGAAGTGAATGTCACCCTGGTAGCCCCCCACCCTATGGAGAAGTCCCAGCCAGGGGAGGGGAGAGATTTCAGTCCTCACCTCTGCCAGCACTTGATCCTACCCGTGGTGTCCCTTGTCCCACCCAGGTCAATGCCCAGGCTTAGCTCTGATCCCACACAGGGCAGTGTGGGATGTAAACCCATACTTGTGCCCCACACCATACTCCTCCCTACTGCAAGTAGGCACCTGGGCCCAGTCAGTGCTTCAGGACTGAGATCAGTACACAAGAACATGGGTGGGGACAAACACCTTGTGGGGGACACACACTGGTGGGTGCAGCAGCCCCCACCCTATACACTCATTGGGGTGCCCAGTGGTGATGTGGGGGCACCCCACTCTGCCCCAGGGGGAGTAAAGAAATGCTTCTGATTGTATTTCCATATCCTGCCTCCCTATTTTTAGCCTTCAGGGTTTTGTTCCAGCCTGGCTGTTTACTGGAAGGAGAATTTCCAGCCTCCCTTGTCTCCAGGCAACCAGGTGTGCCAGCTCCCATCACGACAATCTCACCCTATAGATCTATAGGGTCGGGTGTGTGTATGGCTAACAAATGGGGTTCCCCCCTTTTGGGGTTAATGTCAGTACAATTTCCCCTGCCCCAATCCCATAAATCTATAGCTCCTGCCCCATACCAACATCGGTGGGACAGGGAGGGGATCCTGACCCTATAGGGTGATGGAGAGCAGCTGGGGGGTTTTTGGGGGGATACTGGAGGGTTTTGGGGGAAATACAGGGATGCAGGCGAGGCGAGCAGGCCGCCTTCCCCCCCGCAGCACGAGCGGGAGTGCGTGGGAAGGAGTTAGACAAAGCCTGAGCCCGGGAGCAGAGGCAAGCGCTGCCGGGAGGGAGACGGGGACGTTCTCCCCTCCCCATCCTCCCCCACCTTCGGGCGAGGGGTACACAAGAGCCCACCTGCATCCCCTCCGCGGTGGCACGTTATCCGCATCCCTCGGGCAGGCTGGGGTGCAGCCCCCCCCCGGGGATGCCCGGGAGGGAAGCAGCTGTCTCCATCAGCAGGTAGGAAAGGGACCGGGCTCTGTGTCGTTACCTCCACTCATGGGACCCACGCTAACGGTCGGGGACCCACGGGACCGGCCGGTGTCTCCCATGTGCCTGGGTGCACTGTGGAGTGCTGGGGTGACGGTCCCTGGGGATACGAGGTAGAGGTGCGGGGCGAGGGTGGGAGGGGTTGGGGGGGTGGTGCTGAGGGGCTGCGGGGTGGCGGGGGGCTCCCAGGGCGGGCCAGTGGGGTGACAGCGATGACACCCCCCCACACCATGGAGGGGTAGTGCCGGGATTCCCACGCTCCCGCGGCAGCTTGCCCTCCCTCGCCTCCCCACCGCTGACCGGGGGCGCCAGGGCGGGCGGCAGCCGGGGGGAGCGGCTCGGGGCGCGGTGCCACCGCCCCACGCATGCTCGCCACCGCTGCCGCCGCCGCGCCGGGGCCGAGCGGAGCGGGACGGGACGGGAGCGGGAGGCAGGATCCGCCGCCGCAGGTAACAGCGGCCCTGGGGCGCACGTGGCGGGACCGGACCGGCCGCTGCAGCCGCTGCCCGCTCCGTTACCGGCACCCCCAGGGCGGGGGGGCGGCGGCGGCGCGGGCCCCGGGGTAGGCGGCGGAGGAAGGGGCCCCCGGACAAAGCCGCCCCCGCGGCAGGTCCGGCCGGGGAGCCGGGGCCGAGGCGTGCACACGCGTGTTCGTGCTTGCGGGTGTGCCCGTGGCCATGTGCTGGCGTGTGCGTGTCTGTGCGTGTGCACACGCATGTCTGTGCATATGCGCGTGCCGCTGCGTGTGCACACGCGTGTGCCGGGTCTCGTAGCTCCTCCGTGAAGTAGCAGCACCGGGGCAGCACGGCCAGCTCTGGTCCGGGCAGGGCTCCCGCAGCCTCCCTGGACATTGGGTGCTGTCAGGGCAGGCCGGGGTGCGGGGCGGCACGGACCCCCCAAGAACGGGGTGCTGCGTGGGAACACAGGGATGGGGAGCGTCCATTGTCTCCGGGGCCCCTGTGCTGCTGGGCAGCCTCATGGGAGTTCGGTGTCAGCCTGGTCCCTTCTCCTGCCGCTTCCCTTGGGGGAACTTGGTCGGTGCCAGCCGTGTCTGCTCAGCTCTGCCTTCTCCAGGTTCCATGAGTGGCCGTGGCTGGAGGTGTGGAGTGCCCCATGTTTGTGGGATGCATGTGCTCCCACCTCCCACCTCCTCAGGGACTCGCTAGCATTGGCAGAGCTGGGGGGGCCTTCTGGAGATCTTGGGGCTTCCTGCCATGCGTCTGCCACAGGGCTGCCCCATGGGCCTGGGGAGGGTTTGGAGCTGGCTGGGTGACACCAGCCTGTGTCTCCCCTCTGTGCTGGGGTACCTGCCTGCAGCCTGCTCTGTACTGCATGGCAGGAGCTCAGCACACCCTAGACATGGGGTGTAGGTGCTGAGCTTGGGATTTCTGTGGCCCAAAGGCATGTATGACTCCTAGCTCCAGGGATGCAGTGAGCGGAGGGTAGGGCTCAGGCTGCCACCACACCCCTGCTGTGCTGCAGCCCCACTTGGCCCCTAGGCCATGCTAGGCTCCGCTCCTCGCTGGCAGGTGGGAGGTGTCAAGCCCCCTCAGGCTCTCCGGTGCCTGTTGCTATCTCTGCAGGAGTGCCTGCACCACATCTCCTCGCTCTAGCAGCTGCAGCAGCACCTAAATCCTACTCCCGGTCCGGCCTGCCGGGGTAAGGCTGAATTTTGTGGTAGGCAGCTGACACTGCTTCTCCCTTCCTGCAGGGCTGGGCACTGGGTGCCACTGCACAGGCTGTGTTGGGGCTGGTGGGAGCTCTGGGCAGCCACCCAACCCATTGTCATGAGTGGTATGGAGAAAAATAGTTGGCAGCTGGGGGGGTCTGGTGATCTCTGTACTGCTCCCCCCTCACTGCCCCAACCTCTCTCTTGCAGACCTGTGGCAGGACTAGCATGGGAGAAGCCTTCCCCAGGCATGGGCAGCACTAAGGAGACGAAGGGGCTGCAGCTGCTGAGCCACCAGGCCAGGGCTGAGGACACCTGTGAGCCTGGCACCAGTTCCCCAGGCTGCCTGCCGGTGGATGAGTGCCTGCCTGGCTCTGGCTGTGCCGCAGAGGACCGCGCCATGAGGACCTGCTGTGCTGTTCAGCCAGAGGCTCAGGGCACTGGGGCTGGCCCAGTGGTGGAGAAGAAGGTGCCATCGCCGACAGGACCAGCTCCTGGCACACTTCTCCCGGATGCCAACGAACAGCCAAGCGTGGCAGCAGCAACAGGGAGCTGCGGGGGACCAAGCAGTGCTGTCCCTGCCTGTGGTCCCATGGGGATGGGGGGTCCCAGTACCCAGAAGGAGAACATAACCCCCATTGCTCCCATACCTGAGCCCTGCCTCAAAGCACCCAGCAAGGATGTGGGGAGCATGCCGGCCCCTGCCAAACATGTGGCATTTGTGGAGCCTGCTGTGGGTGCTGGAGCAGCTGAGCTGCCAAACCACGAGCAGCTCCAGAGTGACACAGGGACATCCCTGGCTGCTGCATCTCAGGCAGAGGGTGCTGAGGCTCTGAAGTACTCCCAGGGGGGCACAGCAGACATCCCTGATGCCAGCACTGTGGGGAGTGGGGGACAACGTGAGGCAGGGCTGAGCCCCGCTGTGCTGTGCCAGGGCAGAGCTGAGGGGAGCCCAGCGCAGGGTGCAGATGCCGGGAGCAGCCAGCAGCCCCGGACAGCCAAGCTGCTCTGCGAGTCCTACTCCTTCGAGGTGACCCCACCACAGGATGCCGGGACACAGGACATGGGGACGCAAGTGGACAGCCGAGCATCTCTGGTGTCAGTGGCCTTGAGCCCCATGAGCCCCCCAGGTGGGGCTGCTGCCTTCACCTTCCCCAAGAGAGAGCTGGGCTCTGCTGCCCCGCCACACCTGGAGCCCTCCAGGAAGGATGCAGAGATGCAGGTGTCCATGCCCGTGGAGACCCGCTCTGTGGCTACTGGGCCCATGACACCAGTGGCCAAGTCCCCTCAGGCCTCGTACCCCGAGGTGCATGTGAAAGGGACAGTGGAAGAGGAGGCTCCAGAAGCAATCCAGGAGGTGAGCTGGGATGAGAAGGGGATGACATGGCAGGTGTATGGGGCCTCCATGGAGATGGAGGTGCTGGGCATGGCCATCCAGAAGCACCTGGAGAAGCAGATCGAGGAGCATGGGCGGCAGGTGGTGATGACACTGCAGAGCACCCGCACCAGCTCTGTCAAGGGAGCCCCCCGCAAAGGCGAGGCCAAGAGGCAGCCCAGCATCTTTCGGGCTCTGCTGCAAAACATCCGGCGGCCCCGGTGCTGCTCCCGCGCCGGCCCTGCCATGGAGTGAGTCAGAGCCTGCACTGGCACGGCAGGGGTGCCATGGGGAGGGGTCCCTGCCTGCCCCAGCATCCCAAGACACCTGCTGCTGGTGTGTGGAGCTCCTGGGACCAGGGTGGGTGGTGATGGAGCACTGCACACTGGGGTAAGGCTTCTCCTTCGCCTGGGGTCCCCCTGCCAGCTTGGGGTCCCCCACCACCTGGCCCCATGGAGATGTCTTGGGACATGAGATGGGTGCCATGTCTCTCTGTGCTTGGTGGCTTTTAGCAGGAAGCACCTGGCTCTTTCCAGCCAGTAGTGGCTGCTCCCAAGGCATCTTCTGCCTGTGGTACAGGTCTGGTGATGGCTCAGGGTGGGCACAGGCAGGTTGCTGCTGGCTGCCCTGAGCTCTGGTGTGGCTTGTGTCCTGAGCAGCAGCATTGCTCCCCATGCTGGAGAGATGCTGATGCATCATGGTGCTGCCACTTTGCCTGCCCAGGGCTCGGCCAAGCTCTGACCAGCCCATGGTCGTGCATGTGCAAGTGCCTGTGGCTGCCCGGGGTGGGAACATTCAGCCCAGCCTGCCACAGCATCTGTCCTCTCTTCCCCGCTACTGTGCCGTGAGTGCCCTGGAGCTGGGAGGACATGGCCACACGGGGCACCAGGACAGATCACAAACGGGAGAGACTGGGCCAACCATGCCTGCAGTGGAGAGCTGCTTGTCCCTGTCACCGTGGCTGGAGGTGCTTGGGGAGTCTGTCCCCACAGCCCCCAGCCTCCCTGCTCAGGGACCTGCCCTGGGGACAGCCATCAGAGTGCAGGGCACATCCTCGCCACGGCTGGCAGTGGGGATGGAGCCTGTGCAGCCTCCACAATGCAGAGAGGCCCCGTGTGCCAGGGATACAGGCGCGTGTCCCTGCACGGGTCCCTCCGGCCGCGCTGGCTGCTGTGCCCCTCGGCAGCGGGGGATGCACCAGCTGCAAAGCGCTGCCACTTTTTACAGCTGGGGTTTTACAGGGAGGGGGGCTTTTGTTGAACAGTGTTTGCGGTTTTGGAGCTTTTAAAGAGACGCTTTCAGCCGTGTGCATCCTGCCTGGAGCCACTTCTCCCGTGGCCTGGGGGGCCGTGACCCTCTTTTTCAGACACTTTTCCTGCGTTGGGCTGGAGAGCGTCAGGAGCGAAGGGGTCGGCGGGCAGGGGGGTGAGCATCCCCGCAGCCGGGTGAGCATCCCCGTTGCCAGCAGCACCGTGAGACCCGGGGCCTGGCCCCTCCAGCCTGGCCCCATGCAAAGGACCGCCCCGCAATGCCGCGGGGGGGCTGTGCCTGTGCCCAGTGCCTGATGGGCAGGAGACTGCAAACTGTGAGTGCTTGGAGCTGCACCCTCCCCTCTGGGCAGAGATGCAGGAGGGCTTGAGGTGCCAAGGGCAGCAGTGCAGCCACTTCCTCTCTTTAAGGGGCAAGTCTTGCCCCCCCAAACCCCTGTTGTATATCCTGGGCTTGCTTTGGCCTTGCAGGGTTGTCCCTTTTCCTGGGGGGGGCGGGGTGTGCAGCAAAGGGTTTGCTGAAGTGCCAGCCTGCAGCCACGGCTGTGGCCAGTGCCCCTCTGTGCCGTGGCACTCACCAGGAGACAACTCTTCCCTGTGCGTTGGGTTGTGGAAGCAGAACCACAGCCACGCAGGGGAGACCAGGAACCCTGGGGTATCCCCCCCACCACCCTGCCCCAGGCTGTCCCCCACCTCCAGCCCCTCACTGCCAAGCTGCAGCACACCAGCGCTGTGGCTTCATCACCTACTTTCTTCTTTTTTCTGTCTCATTTATTTTTTGGGGGGTGGGGGGAGGAAGAGGGTGGGAGGACCAACCTGTCAACGTGGATGTTGGGTAATAAAACCTTGCACAAACCTCTGCGCAGGGCTGCTTGCGTCTCCCTCAGCCAGGGCATAGCAGGGTCAGGGGACAGTGGGGCAGCCCTGGGAAGGGTCCTAGGGACAAGAAGCCAGGCTGAGCCCTATGGTGGCACTCACCTCCCCTCTGGTGCCAGCCTGTCCCAAAACTATCACTTTGTGCCAGGAGAGATGACCCCAAGCTGGCTGAGCCCCCTGGGCAGATGAGCTGATGGCCACAGGACACTTAGACCCACATGGAACGGGTTTATTGCCAGCCTCTGAACACAACACCAAAGCAGCTGCCTGAGTCCTGCTCCAGCTCCACTGCTCCCTGCACTCCTGCTCACAGGTCCGTGGTGGTGAAGGCATTGTTGATGTGTGCTATTTTGGTGGGCTCCTTCAGGTTCAGGGCGGCCACCAGCACCTCCTCGTCTGTGTGGTCCATTGGCTCTTCTCTGCTTCGCTGTAGGAGGAGAGTATGATCAGACAGGATGGGGACAGGGACGTTCCCATCCATCCCAGGAGCTGGGGGCTGTCAAGGGCTTGGAGAACAAGGGGCATGAGGGGTCCAGGAGCCTGGGGACCACAGCAGAGAGGAGGGTGCACAGGCTGTGGCGGCAGGACTCGCTGCTGGGCACCAGCAGCTCTTTGCATGCTTACTTGGGCTTTGAGGTTGTTGTCCCCGGGTGCATTTACTGTGTTTTCATCCAGGGAATTCATGCTGTGGAGAGTGAAGGGTGGGAATTAGAATAGGGCCCAGACACTGCCAGAATGGGCACGCAGGGTGATAGCCCCGTGGCCTTTGGGACCTGCCTACAGAGCTCACCTGGCTATGGAGACGGAGTCCTCATGGAAGCCCAGGTCATGGGAGGGATCAAGCGAGAGGTTCAACATGGGATTGGCCCTGACCGGGGATGGGTGACAGGTCTGTGACTGTCCCATGGGGCTGTGGGGTCAGCCCGGGGCAGCCACATCCCCCAGGGAGGAGGGGTGTGACAGAGAGCCCTGCAGCCCCTCCACGTGGTGATGTGCCTAGGCTCTCCCCTCCTGCCCCAAGGAGCCCCCCACTCACCCCTCTGCATTGTACTGGTTGGTCCCGGGGATGGCAGCTCCCTGCTGCTCCATGGCAGGGCTGAGTGTCGTGGCCACCTTCAGAGCCTTCATTGCACTCAGCTTCCTCTTGTAGCTGCAAAGAGAGGGACAGAGGGGAGAAGGGCCAGGGGATAGAGTGGCATGGAGGGTAGGGATGGGTCTGAGGGTGTTGGTGAGGATGGGAGCTGTGAGAGGAGGCAAGGGGTGTGTGCAAGCACTGGGGTACCTCCTTGTGGTTAGAACTATGACGAGGGTCATGATGAGGATGAAGAGGACCAGGAATGCTGCCAGACCTGCGATGATGCCGATCAGCTCTGCCTCCCTGGAGGGCTTTTCTGCCTCCCCAGGGCCCTGGTGTAGAGAAGGGGTGAGGACATGGTCCCAGCCAGTGATCCCCAAAAATATGTCACCCATAGCACCCCAGCCTCATGCAGGGCTGGTGCCCTCTCCCTGTGCCCCTTGCCCAGCCCCACTCACGATGACAGCCAGGCCCAGCTTCACCAGCTCAGCCAGGACCTGCGGTTCCGACTGTATGAGCCTGCCAAGGAAAGCAGAGGCGTGAGGGGCTGGTCCAGCTGCCCAGCAGTGCCCGTGTGCGGCTCCTGCCCCAGCACACACATGCTCAACTGGTTGACATCCAGGGCAGTGCCATTGCTGTAGACAAAGTACGCTTCCATCACCGACTTGGCTTCCACCCTGCAGGATCAAAGAGACGGGGTGAGCAGAGTGCAAGGCTCAGTGCACTGCCCTAGGGTGACTCCCTCCAACTCCACCGCGACATCCCCTTCCCCACCACCTGCATGGCCCCACTCACTGGGAGGCACGGCTGTCCTCCACAGTCCGGATGGCCACCACATAGACTGCTGCCTTGGTTGCTGTGGTCAGAGCCCTAGGAACAAGAGGGATGGAGGGAGGCTAGGATGGGTGTCCTGCTGTTCTGCTCGTGGGCAAGGGTAGCAGCTGAACCCCCTGCAGCCTCCAGCTTTGGTGGGGACCTGCCTGCCCCAGTCCCCTCCATGGTCCATGAAGCTGGGAGACATGGTCAGTGGGTCCTGGTCTGCATGTTTGTGTCCTCCACTGTACAGGCATGCAGGACCCCACCGCCCCAGCCTGGCACGCCTTACGTTTTGATATTTCCAGAGTTACTCTGGACTTCATCCACTGTTGTCACAAACTGGAGGCGAACTCGGTAGCTCTGATCCACTGCGAAGATCTAGGCAGGGAGAGCAGGGGTGAGCAGGACTGGTCAGGGTGTGGGGTGTCCCCAGACCAGGGGACAGGGGTGATACTCACATTCAGCACAGTCTGTACTTTGTGGTTTGGTTTCTCATCATCCTTAGCCTGCACCGTCACCTGGTACTGCCCCTTCAGAGAGTCATCGAGGTTGCTGGCCACCCTTTGAGGACAGGGACATCAGCAACCCCAAGGGACATCCCTGGGAGGGCACAGTCATCCCCTAAGCTCCACCCTACCACCCTGCCCAGGGCAGCACCCTGGGATGGCATTGTCACTTTGCCAGCCTGCACTGGCCCTGCCTGCACCTTTGCCTTGCAGCAGGCAGGAGCTGAGCTGCATTCCCACCCACCCAGCCCAGACCCATGGCCTCACTGGATGCTCCCGACGTAGCTGTTCTCCTCTACTGTTGTCACCACCTTGAAGAGGTTCTCAAAGGGCCGGCTGGCGCCGTTGTCCTCCAGGAGCACCACACTGAGAATGGAGAAGATGATGGTTCCGCCCCGCCCCGTGTCAGCATCGGTGGCCTGCAGGGACAAAGCGTGGCAGGAGCACAGATGGGAGCGGCCACCGCCTGCCCACAGCAGGGACAAGCAAGCCTGGCTGCACAGACCGGATGCTCCTCACCCTGACTCCCCACCTTCACAACAGCCACTTGCAGGTCCACAGGAGAGATCTCAGGGACAACCACTGCGAGGGACAGACAGGGTGGTCATGCTTGTGTGCAGCCAGGCTTGCTGCAGGCCCCATGTCCTGCACAGCCCTTGGGCTCAGTAGGGCTCTGAGCATCCCTGCGCTGCCCTCGGCCTCATGGCTTGGCCCCGGCATCTCTCACAGCCCTGCCCTGGCCTGGGGACAGTCCCCACCACCAGGGAGTACGGCAGAGCATGTACAGGTGCAGAGAAGAGGGCACAGGATGCACCAGCCCCATCTGCTCACCAAAGGTCTCCAAGATGGGCAGGAAGACTGGAGCATTGTCATTCACATCACTGATGAGAATCCTCAGAGTTTCTGCAAATGTCCCATAAGCAGAGCTCCAGTCACCAACTGAACAGCCCTGCAGCATCCTCCTCTGCTTTTCTCCCATCCTCCCGCCAGGCTCAGGTCCTTGCAGCAGGGACCAAAAGAGCTGGGGACACCCTCCCTTCATTTCCAAATCACCCAACTCCCACCCTGCCCTCCACAGCTCCTCCTGGGAAGTGAGAGAGGCAAGTCCCAGAGCCCACCACACCAAGTGGTGGTGGAAGGAGCAGGGAGTGGGTGCTGTACCATTCTGGCTGTAGCGGTTGCCCTTCTCAGTGTACAAGTCTTCGACCCGCAGGGTGAGCATCACCCTGTCACACAGCTCATAGTCAACCTCTGAGCTGTTGACCAGCACGGAGCCATTGGGTGCCAGCACGAACCAGTCCCAGCACACCTCCCCGGCACTGATTGTCCCCTTGAAGCAGGTGACATCCAGCTCCTCGAACACCAGTGAGTTGTTGGTGTCTGGGTCAAAGGCTTTCACCACATGGACCAGACCCAGCTGTGTGCCGTTCTCGCTCATGTGCACGTCCTGCAGCGAGGACGGCAGGACGGTGGGGGGCTCGTCATTGACATCAAGGATGTGGACCATCACTGAGGCGGTGGCGGTGTCCCCCACTTTTTCTGCTGCTGTGTTCTCTGCCAGCACCAGCAAGGAGAAGAACTTCTGCTGCAGGGTGTCATAGTCCAGGGATATATCGGGGTCCACAGTCAGCTGCCCATTGTAGTGCCCTGGCTTCAGCTGAGACGAGCGGATCAAGAAGTTGCTGGAGCCAGTGCCCCGAAGTAGGAAGGAAATGCGGGAATTGATCTCTGTCCGGTCAGCATCTGTGGCCTGAACCATACCCACCAGAGCACCTGCAAGTGAAGACAGACACTCAGTGCCCAGTGGCCTTGGGACACTGCTGGACCCATGAGCCTGGACAGATTCTACCTGGAGAGTCTTCAAAGACTGAGAACTCATAGGACTGGCTGAGGAACACAGGTGCATTGTCGTTCACATCCTGTAGGAGATAAAGTCCAAGCTGCTTCAGGAAACAAGGTCTTCCACAGCAGGCTGTGGACAGGAGCATGGACACCTGCCTGCCACCAGGCCAGAGGCACACAAGCTTTCTCCTGCCTCACTGCATCAGCTATTGCATCTGTCCCCACAGAGAATCTGGGGACATGGAACCCCTGCCATGGCCAGGGATCCCACATCCCCTCCCTGCCCTTACAGACCCTAGCAGCCTCTGCCTGCTCCAGTGCATCCATGCTTGTGCCCAGGGCTCACCCCGACGGTGATGGTGACATTCACTGAGGTACTGAGCTGTGGCACACCATGGTCATACACCTCCACCGTCACCACCATCTGCCCCTGCTCATCTTCCAAGGCCTCTCGGTCCAGTGGCTCCTTGCTGTGCATCTCACCCGTTGTGTTATTGATGGTGAAGTTGTTGCTGAATGGTCCTGGCAATATCGTGAAGCCCAGCTCGCTGTTGGGGCTGCCAGGCTTGTCATTGTCAATGGCCTGAAAGAATCAGGGATTGGAACAGGGCTGTCCAGCACCTTGAGGACAGTCCTTGCTCCTCTCCAACCTCCAGTGATGCAAACCTGGATCTGCGTTGTAACGTTGTTCCCTTCTTCAACTGAAATGAAGTAGGAGCCGGTAACGATGGGTGCATTGTCATTGACGTCCAGCACTGTGATCTCCAGCACGGTGGTCCCTGTCAGGTTGCCCCCATCACTGGCCTGGAGGTTGGCATAGTAGATGGAGCGAGTCTCCCAGTCCAGCCAGCTCCCATTCTGCACCAGCACGGCCCCGGTCGTGGCATTCACCGTGAAGATATTACGGCTACGGCACACAAGGAGCTGTCACCAGCGCTCAGGCCTGGACCCCCCTTGCCAGGACAATGCCCTGGTCATGCCTGGCCCTGCCCCTACGTACATGCTCTCCGGGAGCAGCTGGTAGGTGATCTGGCCCAGGAGACCGCTGTCCGGGTCATAGGCCTAAAACAGAGAGAAAGAAGCATCCAGCCAATCCACCTCAGCCCCCAGGGCAGTGATGAGTCTCTGACACCAGCTACTGGCAGTGAGCACCCCAAAAAACATGGCCCTGGTGGGCACGTGTCCCCACACCCTGTGTGCCTGCTGACACTGCCTCCTTCCATGTGCACAGAGAGACCGGTGCCCTCAAGCACCAGCAGTGTGAGGTGTGCCCAGCACCCTGCTTGGGGGACGTTAAGCTGTGCCCACTCCTTGCCCAGCACCTGACCGTGATGTTTGGGGCGATGATGGTGCCATCAGGGCTGTTCTCCTCTACTTCCAGGTCATAGGTACTCTGGGGGAACTCAGGGATGTGGTCATTGCTGTCAATGAGATTGATGGTCACGGTGGCCGTGGAGCAGCAGTTCTTAGGGTTCCCTGTGTCATTAGCAATGATCTGTAGGATGAAGAAGGGACAGTGTCTCTCATGTGTCCCCAGGCATGAGACCTGTCACCTTCCAGCCCAGCTCCTTGCAACCAAACAAGCTGCCAGGGCAGGTCCATGTTCTGCTTTGGTTTTTGAACCCTGCAGGAGAAGGGCTGTGTTCCCCCTGTGCCCCGACATATGCAAGAAGCCAGGACTGTCCCCACGTCGAACCTGCACCACCATGACATGGCTTATCTCGTAGTCCACAGAAGCTGGGTCTTGTACCAGGAGCTCGACCTCCCCTGTGCCCACAATTTTAGAGGGGAAGACAGTGAAGGCGTTGGCATTTGGACCCTGCAGGTACAGCTCATAGCTGCTGTTGATGCCCTGCCAGGGAGAGACGCACAGGAGTGAGGATGGGTGGAGCAACCAGGACAGGCATCTGCACCCCAGCCCAGCCCCATGGACAAGATCTCACCTTGTCAGGGTCGTGGGCGACGATGCTGAGGTTGGACACAGGCAGTCTGGAAGAGGAGTGCTCTATGATGTTGCCACTGAAGTTGTTCTGGGCACTGGTAGAGAAGTTGCAGTTGGGAAGAGAGCAGTTGTAGAACTGGGGCTTGTTGTCATTGACATCGGTCACCACGATTGTCACCAGGGTGCTGGTCTGTGCCACCATGTTGTTTATGTCCAGCTTCTCCTCACGTGCCTGGGCAGGAGGAGAAAACAGGTTAGAGGGGGCTGGGGAGAGGAAAAGGATGGGGTTTCCCTTGCTCCTCCTACTCACTTTGACTTCCAGCAGCACCTCCTCACTTGGCAGCTGCTCACGGTCCAGGGGGCTACTCACACTGATGGTGCCCGTGGTGGTATTGATAGCAAAGGGGACGCTGGTGTCTAGGGTAAGGGGACAGAAGGAACCAACTGTAGCCATTGCCAGATGAAGGCCTGGCCTTCTCTGCCAGCAAGACAGGCTGGCAGAGCCTGAGAGCCCTGAACCAGTCTCCATGGTGCCCCTTGCTGTCTGATCATGCTTCTGCCTGTCCCACCACGCCCCTGCTTACCGCCTGCCCATCCTGCACTGCCCCATCACTCACTGGTTATGCTGTAGAAGATTCGGTCATTCACCCCTGTGTCTCTGTCCACGGCGGTGACAGTCAGCACAGTGGTGCCCTGCAGGGACATGGCCACCAGGGCAGGACCCATGATGTCTCCAGCTGCCCCCATGTCCAGTGGCCCAGGAACCCCGGGGCACCAGGGTCCCCAGGGAGAGGGACAGGTGGGCTCCTTACCAGGGCACAGTTCTCAGGCACAGAGCCAGAGTAGGTCTCACTGAGGAACCGTGGGTTCAGGTTGGGCAGGTCAATGATGGTCAGGGACATGTAGGTAAAGCTCTGCTGGAATACCAACTCATTATGCAGTATCCCTCCGCCGTCCTGGGGAGCAGAACACCCATTAGTCTCATGGCACCCTTACCTGGCAGCCCTGCACCCCCGACCTGGCTGGCCCCCACCTTGGCAAGGATCTTGATCTGATAGAAGGTGTTCTTGGTATAGTCCAGTGAGCCGTTGAGCACCACACTCCCGTTGGGCAGGATGTAGAAGAGCCAGTGATTCTTCGTGTCATCTGGGATCACCTGGGCAGGGGACATCACCCTGTGTCACCAAGGCAGGGAGCAGAAGTGCCCCAGCAGAGATGGGAGCTCAAACACCATCCTTCTGCCAGGCTTGGCCCTCGGGCCACGGGGACTCCCCCAGCACCTGGCTCATCCCCAGCTTGCAACTGTTTGGCACCTTGCACCTATGGCCCAGTGGGTGCAGAGCCAGCCCTTCTGACGTGACACATACCCCTGGCCCCCCAGGGCTGTGGGGCTGCCCCCAGCCAGGTCCCCAAGTGCCTCTCTTCCAGGGGAGTGGCTCAGGAGTGGGTTTTGGGTATGGCACACCCTGCTCTCCAGTGCACTCTACTCACCTCCTCGATGCTGTAGCTGACTTTGGAGGCATTCCCAGTGTCACTGTCATTGGCAAACACGGTGTAGATGATGCTGCCGAGTGTCGCGTTCTGGGCACACAGGGGGTTGCTGGTGGCATTGCCCAGGAGAGCAGGGGGGTCTAGCCCCTGCCAGCCCTGCTTTGGGGTGCTCTCACCCCACAGGGCTCCAGGGGCTAGCCAGTGCAATGGGCCATGCAAGGAGGAGCTGCTGCCCTTGTTCATTGCAGGCAGAGGCTGGTTCCCTGTGCCACCCTCCCCTGGGGCTGCCAGAGCAGAGTTGGGCTCATTCTCACGCCCTGTTTGCACCCTGATCCAGCCTCACCCTGTCCCAGGCTGAGCAGTAGTTCGAGCACTCCCGGATCAGAAACTGATCTCAAGGGCAGAGTACCAGCCATGCATCCCGACATGGCACAGTGTGCCCGCTGGGAGCTGCCCTGAGCGCTCCCAGCTCAGCTGTGCTGGCGGCACGACTGCCCCACACCCAGGCACACTGTCACCACACGCCCGGGTGTGGATCATCCCATTCTAATGCATTATTGTCCCACTGCTGTTACACCCATGCCACTAGAGCCACCCAGAGCCATGCTCTGCTGCCTGGTGGGGCCAGGTCATCCCGTGGAGGTACCTCAGGGATGGAGACTTCATATGGCAGTTTCTGGAAGACTGGGGCATTGTCGTTACGGTCCTCCACAATGATTGTGACTTTTCTGGAGACCTACAAGGTGTCAAGGATGGCACAGGGTGGGTGCAGGAGATGGTGCCGGGCAAAGCTGGGTGCAGCTCTGGCACCCCATGCCCCCCAGCTAGACAGACAGCATCCCCTGCCCCTGCCCACCTCCAGTCCCTTCCCCCACTGAGCCTCATCCACAGCCCTGGTGAGACCCTGCTCCCCTCTCCATCCCCATCACCCGCTGCAGCCACCCAGCCCATGCCCCAGCACTCACTGGTTCATTTATCCCATCATACACCTGAACGGTGATGGTGAGCCTGGCCTGGAGCTGTGGGGACACAAGGCAGGACTTGGTAAGGTCCAGATGGAGCTTGATCCTTGGAGCCTAAATACTCTCCAACCCACCACCCCTGGGTGGGATGTTCCTCTCAGACAGGTCTCTCACCTGGGCTTTGGGGCCAGAGAGTCACCCATGGTGCCGCTATGAACAGCTCTCCCACAGGACTCATGGTTCTGCCCTGTGACCTTGTCACCCCAGACTCCCCACCTCTGGCAGGGACATCTACTCCTGTCTCTGCCCTCACCTCACGGTCCAGGGAGTTCCTCAGTGTCACATTGCCAGTCAGGCGATCAACAGAGAAGTAGAAGGCACCCTGCCCACTGATGCTGTAGGTGATCTTGTCCCCATCTACGTCAGTAGCGTTCAGCTGGAAAGCTTGCTGACCTGGGGGAACAAGCAGTTTCAGCTCCTGCCCAAGGACCCCCTGGTTGCTCCTCCTGCACCCCAGAGCCTCCCCGAGACTGACTGACTCACCCAGCTCCAGGTCCTCAGGCACAGAGACGAAGGTCAGATTGAAGAAGGGGGCTGTGTTGCCTGAAACTACAAGGAGGAGGTGTGCTGAGCCCTCTCTGCCTTGCCCTGGAGCACCAAGGTGCCAACAAGGTGGACAGCAGTTTTGGGGGTCCCAGCTGCCCTCAGGAAATTCGGAACAAGTGTTAGGGGCTGAAAGCACCTCCAACACCTCCCACCCACCCATGTCAGGTGCTGAGCAAAGTCCTCACCTGCTGTCAGGAGGAAGGGAAGCAGCACCAGCGAGCACCATGCCATCCTGCCAGCGAGCCTGCGGGTACACAACAGAGAACCAGTGTCTTGGAGCTTGTGGCCATCTGCTCCCTCCAGCCACCCTAAATCCCTCCTGGGGCGCAGCCACCCAGACAGGAGGAGCTGTGGTGGGGACATTTCCCTTCACTGAGCCAGCCCTACAAGCAAGCACCAGACTCCATCCCTCATCCCCAGGCACAGGATCACTGGGGACATGGCACAAGGGAACAGGGTTGGCCTCCAGGTGCTGGAGACTAGGGGGGTGCTTGAGGACCCCAGAAGCCTCCCCTGGGCATGGCTGGAGGCTCCATTTCTTGGGCTCAAAGGGGCCATCCCAAGCAGCACTAGAAGCTCAGGAGCAATCCATGACACTACCGTGGTGCCACTGCCCGTCGGCAGCCCCACAGCCAACAGACACCCCTGCCTCCCCCCACGATGGTCTCCGGTGCCCGTGGGAGCTGGGGGGGGGCGGGGGGGGCAACATCCCTTACCTGCGGCCGCGTCGCTGGGGATGCTGCTGGGCGCGCTGCTCTGCGCTCGCACAC
The DNA here is from genome assembly GCF_020740795.1 of Apus apus. Classification (NCBI taxonomy): domain Eukaryota; kingdom Metazoa; phylum Chordata; class Aves; order Apodiformes; family Apodidae; genus Apus; species Apus apus. Next base: position 8,850,511 of record NC_067294.1, on the reverse strand, counting down.
TGACACCGCCGGAGAACTTTGCCTCCTACAGTAAACACATTCATCAATTATTAACTGCAATTAAGGGGTGAGAAATCCCTCTCTCCTCTTCCTTATTCTTGGTGCTCAGCCTCCAGCTTCCGCCTAGCCCAGCCCCACACTCGCTCCCCAACCCCAGCCCCGCGGGTTCCCACACTGGGTGCTGTCCCCGAGGATTCAGCCACTCCAGCCTGCATCCATCGGACTCCAGCTTCCAGGAGGAATGCAGTGTCTGCGGGGATGCAGAGGGATCCCGAACCAGCCCAGGGCACTGGAGAGGGGCTGGGATAAACGCCCTGCCTCCCCTGGGCTGGGGACATCAGGGTCTCACCAGGACAGGGGATGGGCACCAACCCAGTGGTGCAGCTACCAGGGCGGGTTTCTGGGGCCCTCTGCACCCCTCTGCCCCCCGCTCCCTTCCCCGGGGGCTCTGCCCAGCCTCCCTGACCTACTTCGACCCGCTGGGTACAAGGGCGGATTGTGCAGCTCCATTCAGGCAGAAGAAGGCTGGGAGATAGTGGGGGTGGACGACATGGCCAGCCCTGCACCAGTGGGACCGCTGCCTCCACAGGCCTAGCCCCCTTTGCCCCTGCTGTGGGGAACACACGGGGTCTGGATGGTCAGGAAGCTCTAGGGTCCACACAGATGTCCAGCCTGCTCCGTGATCCCTGTCTCACCCCACACCTGGGTCAGGGAGCCCTCAGAGAAGGGGCTACAGGTGGCCAGCCTCAGACCCCACCACCAAACCCTCCAAGACTGGTCCAAGATTCCCCTCAACCCCTGCAATTGCTGCCCCAGGACACCCCCACAGACAGCCCATGGGCTGCCCGGAGCTACCCCTGGAGCCCCCAAGGGCTGGCTTAGGATGAACCCCTTGAGCCCCCAGGGGTAGAGCTGGGCACCCCTGTGCAAACTCCCCCTGAGCTGCCCGGGGACCCCCACACACCTCCCAAGGGCTGGCCTGGGACCTCCACCCTAGCCCCCCCGGGGCGGGCGCTGTGCTGCGCTGCTGCTCGGAGCATTACGGCCGGGAACCTCCAGGGGTTTCAGCGGCCCCGCTCTTGGGCGCAATACGGCGAGGGGGGGGGGGGGGGGCGCGCCCATCGGCGCGGTGCGGGGGGGGCGGCGCGGCCGGTTCCATCGGTGCGACGGGCGCGGGGGTGCCATGAGGCGGGGCTGAGTCCGGGCCGAGGCCGGAGCGGGAGCGGCACCGGCACGGACACCGAGCCCGGCGGGCCCGGCCGCCGCGCCATGCGAGCGGGCTGAGCGGCGGGCAGGGCCGCGGCAGGCACCGAGCGGCCCGCGAACGCGCCTCCGGTAGGTACGGGGTGCGGCGGCGGGCCCGGGCTGCGCGGGGCAGGGCCGGTGCGCCGGGAGAAGGCGGCGGGCAGGGCCCGGGGCTTGGGCAGTGCAGGCCCCGGTGCAGCGGGGGAAGGAAGTAGGTAGGGCCGGTGCAGCCGGGTGCGGAGGCCGGCCCCGCTGCACCGGGGAGGGCGGCGGTGCGAGAGGAGCGGACGGACAGGCCAGCGAAGCCCGGTGCGACGGGCGAAGGAGGGATTTGGGCCCGGTGTGCGGTGGGGGGCGGCCGGGCCAGACCCGATGCGCGGTGGCTTTGAGAGGGTGGGTGCCTGGGCAGGCCGGGGCCGAGAGCAGGGCCCGGTGTGCCGGGGTGGAGGCTGCACGGGGCACCGGGGCTCGGGAGGGGCAGCCGCAGAGGGCAGCAGGGCCCGGTTCACCGGCGGGAGGAGCCCCCGGTTCTCGGGAGGGCGAGGGGGCCGCGGCAGGGGCTGCCTGGGGCTCTGGGGAGAGCGGCAGGGGCCTGGCCCTGCTGCCCCCGGGCCGCGCCGGCAGAGCAGCGGCTGCCCCGGGCTGTCCCGGCCGCGGCCCCTTTTGGGGTCTGGGCCTGAGTCGGAAGCTCCTGCCGAGGCTGCTTCTGAGTTCCCGACTCGCCGGACACCCCGGGGAGCTTCGTCTGCCGCTCCCGGCCCCCCGGGGCCTCGCCCATTCGGTAAGCAGGGCCCGGCTTGGGGCGAGCCCCCAAAATGTGAGAGGGGAAGGGAGAGGAAGTGGCGAAACTCTTGAGAAAGTTGTAAGTGGGGAAGAGGTAGGAAACAAGTAAGCCCCAAAAGGTAGGGCGGTGGCACCCGAGGCCGTGGGACAGGCCGTGCTGCGTCCCCGGCGGTTTGTGTTGCTGCCTGTGGGGCCCGTGGCAGCCCCGCCCCGCAGAGGACGCGTGGGACCGGGCTGTAGGCAGCTGGGCTGTGCTCCAGGGATTGCTTCCCTGGGCAGGAGTGGAGCCCTGCGGCCAGGCGGGTACTGTCTCTCCGTGCGTGCAAGGACAATCCCTCTTTCTGTCAGCACGGCTTGGTTTTGTGCTAGCATCTCTGCCATGAGCTCTGCACCGGCCCCGTGCTCTGACCCAGCCGGCCATGTGTGTCTGCAGCTCTGGAGCTTGTGCCCGTGCTTGCCTTCTCTCTCTTGTGTCACTGCCTTGCTCAGTCCCTCTGTCACCTGCACCCATTTCTGCTCCACTGCTGGCTCTGACTCCCCAGGACCTGGGGTCCCCCTAGAGCAAGTCTGGAGGGACAGGTCAGTCCCCGAGGCCAGCAGCCCCGAGAGGAGGAGCGGGTGTTGGAGGGGAGCAGGCTGTGTCTGATGTCACTGCAGTGCATGGTGGGTAATTATGCACGTTGCAATGAAAATAATAAGGCCGGCTCCATAGCGGTGTCTAAAAATACTGCTAATGCAGAGTGCCTGCCTGGTGCCTTTGTTCGTCACCTTTGGGTGTTTGCTTTGAGGCTCGCTGGGCGGTGGGAGCCACACTCTGGTGTCACACCCCTCCGGTGGTGGGTTTGGTTTAGCTAGTGAACTGTGGCCCCTCCATGTCCTTCCACTCAGAGCAGGAGTGGAGCTGGGGCAGGTGTCAGGGTGGGAGGTGAGGTGGAAGCCACCTGGGTGTGTTAGGGACTCTCTGGTGTCACACCCCTGCACACAGCCATGTGAGCAGCCATGGTAGGGTGGTGGGGCTTTGTCCCCTTCAGCCTTTTTTGGTGTTGGGTGTGCTGACATGTGGCTATTCCTGTGTCCCAGTGACCTGCTCCAGTGTCCCCTGGCAGGCACCAGTGTGCTGGCTGGCCTGTTTGTGGAGATTGGGGTTCAGGCCTAGGCAGTGAGGTTTGTGCATCACTGGTGTGCAGCTGGGGTAGAGCTCACTGGGACTGCCTCCATAGCACAGCCTGGCACTGGCAGGACAGGGACTGTGACACCTTGCTGCTTATTGTCTGGGCAAAGGTGAGATGAGGGGATGCATGCCTGAAGCAGAGGGAAATAGTGTTGATGGGTGCTGGGTGGCACCTGGGTCCTACGGATCTCTGCTCTGTGCCGATCCGTGTCTGTGCAGCTCTTGCTGCTGCTGTGGTCCCTCCTTCAGCTGCTAGGAGCTGGTAGCTCCCTGCTGCAGTAGAGGGAGAGGCTTGCAGGGGTGGCAAGAGCCATCTGGAGCCCTGGCTTTCCCAGCCACTGGCCTGGCACACTTGCGGGGGGAAGGTGGTGTGTGGCAGGGCAGCAGCAGAGGGCCAGGAAGGGCCCAGAATGGTGAGTCCATGCACTTGGGTCTCCATGATGAGTCTCTTCCACTTGGTGCATAGGGAGGTCAGAGTGGTGGCGGCTGCTCTTGGTTCCCAGTTGGTGCTTATGGAGGTCTCTGACTCCAGCCATTGGCTGTGAGGGCTGAGCCTTGTCCCCCTTCACCTTGGAGTGGGTGGAGAGGTGTCACCCTGCCTGCGTGCTGGGCTGACTTGCCTTTGGTGTTGTGGCTGTGTTTTTGGGGCCCCATGCTGAGCTCTCCCTTTGCTGGAGGGGGAGCATTGCTGCTGCCTCTGCTCTTGCTAGGCGCTAAATCTGGCCTCTGAAGCCATGCGTGGCAGTGACAGTTCCCTTGAGCTGTGAAGCATGCTGTCCCTACCTGCCACTTTGTGTGGCTCCCCCTTAGTGAGCGAGGAACAAAGAACGGGGAGAGGAGACTTTGTGAGTCCCCATTGATTTCCAGCGTGGAAGCTGCCTGCTGTGTGTTTGTGTCTGCCTGCCTGGGACCAGGGCTCTGTGAGGGGAATTGATCAAGCTGTAAAACCCAGAGCCAGCTAATGAAATAGGGACTATAGATTTTTATTTTAAATGGAAGAGAGTTTAGGGGAGATTTAATTATCCCTGGTTTATGGACCTGTTAGAGGAATGAAATAACAACCAGTAGGTAGGGCTTGGGCTTTGGCTCACAGCACTTCTTCCAGGTGTGTGCAGAGTTAGTGAAGTCCTGACACTCCAGGGCAACTGCAGGGACTGAAGCAAAGTGGCTCAGAGCAGAACAGGATGGGACCAAGTCCTGTTTTGTCCTGCCAGGTGCTCCTGCTTCCTCAGTGGGAATATCTGTGCTGAAATAGCAGCAGGGCTGGCTCTGGGGAGGTGGGCTCCCAGCCTGAATGGGGGCTGGTGTAAGAAGAGCTCTCCTTGTCCTTTCTCCGGGCCTGTCCTTGCGCTGGTGGACATCAGAGTTTTGAAGCTCGTTGAACTGTCTCCCTCCAGGTGTTTTTTCCCTGCGGCCACAGTCACCGAGCTCTGGCTGAAGCCTGCGTACCTGCGCAGAGCGTGTGGGGTTTGTAAATGAGAGCTGCAGAGCGTTGGGATTTGCTGGGCTTAGCTGTGTGTCGGACAGAGGCTGTAACGCTGTCACTACAGCCACTCCTACTGTGTGCATCCACTTCACCGTCACGTGAGGCCAGCTGCGGGCCACGGCTGGGGAGCTGGTGGCTGGGCAGCTGGTGGTGAGCAGCAATGGTTTTTGGCAGAAAACCATGGAGCTTTTTGATGCTTTTGTTTTTTCGCCTCTGAATTGAGGGGCCAGTGCATGGCATTTTCCGCACCATCCCTTGGCTCCCTGCTTGGGGCAAGCTTAAGAATTGTGGTTTGACACCTGCACTGCTTAGGTGAATGGCTGGCAGAGGGATTTGCATACCCACAAGGCAGGTGCAGCACATAGGATGCTAGTTTCATCTGTCAGAGACTGCTAAAATGTCTGAGGAAGCTGCTGGTGCTGGGGAGCCCTCCCAGGGGCCCCGTGACAGTGGCCTGGTAAGAACTTGGGAGAGCCTGGCCCTGAGCCCTGAGGTCACCAAGCTGCATGAGGATGTTGTGTGGCTCTCCGAGACAGGCCAGTTCTGCTGAGGAGCAGTGTGGATCTGTACTGACAGCTTGTAAGGGTGCTGGGAGAAGCCAGCCTGCCAACTCTCTGTGCAGCAGAGCCACCTCAGGGTGCTTATCCTTTCCTTCGCACCTCAGCCTTTCAGAGCAGGAGCTGTGTCCCCGAGGGCACAAGCAGCCCATGGGGCCCCATGTCCAGTAGGATGTATGGGTTTTCTGGAATGGGGTGTTTTGGGAGGGCTCCCCACTTTGCTGTGTGCATGGCACAGGGCAAGGTGAGCAGTGTCCCCAGCAAGCAGCGCTCGTGACAGGCCTTGGGAGTATTATTTTCCAGCTGCAGCCCAGTCCCTGGAGACCTGGCCTCACTGGCTGTAAAGCTGTAGCTGTGTGCTTTCCTTGGCTACCCTGGAAAGCAAGACACGGGATTTCAGCTTGACTGTGCAGAGTGGAGAACTGGCCTGCTGTGCTGTGTGCTAGGAGCAGCTTCCTCTCAGAGAGCCTGTGTGGTGGTGACCCAGGGCTCCAGCACCTCTTGCTGTCACTGCCGGGAGGGGAGGCCCTTGCTCTGGTCCTTCCTTCCCCCAGCCTGGCAGTGCTGAGCTGTGGTCCCTCTGGCAGGTTGTCTTTTCCCTGCTGTGCTGGTGGAGCTCCCTGCCTGCGTTTGCATTTTGAGCCGAGTGTCTTAGTTGCTTTCCTCTCCGTGCCTGTGCTTCGAGAAGGTGGTGAACAATAAAAATCTGCCATCAAGAGCTGTAGCAGAGGTCAGCCAGCTCCTGTGCCCCAGGCTGCTCTGTTGTCACTGCACAGTCGCTCTTTGTGCGCAGGGGCTGTCAGCTTGGAAGTCATGTTTTTGCTCTTAAAACCATCCCCAGGCACTGGTGTGGGGTTCTCTGTGAGTGATGTACTGGGGAGGTGTTGCAGCAAACCTCCTTTGCACTTAAGGCAGTGGTCACTGCCTGTTTTGGTGCATCTTGTCAGCAGCCTCCTGGCAAATTTTAAATCAAGGACAAAAGAGGGTAAATGGTTGCTGAAAACCATGAGTTTCTCTTGAACTCCTATCTGAAAATGATCATTGCAGGTTGCCTGTGTCCCTGCAGGCTTCTTAAAATGCAAAACAAAATACCCAACCCAACTTCTGTCACTAGCGCTTTCAAGAGACACTTCGTTTTGCTGAGCGCTAACGAAATTGCTCTTTGCCGTCCACCAGCTCCCGGCTCTGCCCGTGTCCTTTGGCTGGAGCTGCAATGCCAGACAGGGCCGCTCTGCTCTGCCTCCTGCGCGCCAGCAGAAGAGCAGCGGGGGCCGAGGGGTCCAGCCTGAGCCCAGCCAGCTCGGTGGGGAAGGTGTCTGGAGCCCAGGCCCTTCTGCCCTTGGCCACTCGCTTGGCTGATGCTGTTAACACTGTTGGTGGAACGCAGGGAGCGGGCTGGACTTGTAAGGATGCCTGTGGAGAGGTAGCAGGTGAGCTGGGAACCCCCAGGGATGCTGTGTGGGTTTAGGGAGAGGGGCTGAATCCCTGCTCCCTGGGCTGGCTCTGTCCAAAGAGATATTTGGTATGTTTTAGGAAAGAGGTCTCTGAAAGGAGAACTAGTATGTGCAGGACAGAGGAGTAGAGTCCTGAACTGCAGTGTCTCATGGTAGGAAGGAAGGGGAGGACCGAGGAGCCTGCTCAGGCAGCAGGATGGGGACAAACATGGTGACATTTGTTCTTTTTCCCCCACCCATATGCAACTGAACTGTGCAACTGGCTGCTGCAGAATGCCAGGCCAGACAGAGATGAGCATGGTTCAAAGTTCTTCTGCCCAGGAGAGAAGATTCCACCCCAAAGCGTGGAGGACACAGCCCATGCTAGATGCCAGCTTGTACCAGCTACAAAGGTACCTGAGCTGGACCTGGCTGCTGTACCAGCAGCCTCCTGGTCATGCTGTTCAGGTCATGCCGGTGTTTCTAGAGCAAACAAAGGAAGCTGGAGATACCTCTGTGCACTATAAATCCTTTTCTCAGGAAATGAAGGCTTGTGTAAGCTTACTGTTTATTTGCAAGTCTTCTTCTCTCCACCTTGAATTTGCTGGATGGTGTCAGTTGTGGTAGGTGTCAGGTGTGGTAGTTTTCTCTAAGGTTGTGGCTTGCTACAGGCTCTGGCTGTTGGGGAGGAAGGTGCTGCTAGTTCTCCCTCTGCAGTGCAGCTCAGCCTTGCTATTAGACATCAGAGAATCCACGTGGGAGAGAGCGACAGGAAACCGGGCGTTATCGGTTCCGCTGCCTGTGCAGTGACTCGATCCTCATGTCAGCATCCTCCACGTGTGTGTGGCTGGAGGCGTTTGACGGGAGTGCTGTCAGTCCGGGGGTGTGAGTGGGTGGTGTGTGATCGCGGCAGAGGCGTCCTGCCTCCGCAGCCAGAGAACTCGGCTCCTCCGGTGTGGGGCTCCTCACCCTGCCCCCCGTCTCCCCAGCAAAGAAGCGCTTCACCCTGCAGTACCTGCTGATGTTGGGGTGTTCCATATCCCCTGGTGTTTGTGTTGGCTCTTGGGTAAGGTGGGGACACTACTGGTGCCCACTCTCTGAGAGCTTCTGTGTGCTTGGTCCTGGTTTCTTCCCACTTGTTTTCCAGGCACTGGGGAGAGAAGGATCTGGTGCCTTTTCCTCTCCCTGGACTTGAGGGAGAGGCTGGGAAGAGTGTGGAGGCAAGCCACTGGCATGTGGGATGTTGGGCAGAGGACGGGGCAAAAGCCTTCCTCCAGTGGGAGACATGCTCACTCCACTCCAATCGCACTGGCTAATCCTGTGGCAGACCTGACCTATATATGGGGCAAGGGAGGCGGCACGTCTGCGGCAGCAGATGGTGTCTCAAAGAGCCTGGGCCTGGGGAGGCTTCGGTTCTGCTGCCTCTGGCTCTGGCAAGGGCCTGTGGAGCAGCCGTGTTCAGCCTGAGCAGCCCCCGCAGGCAAAGAGCTTTCTGAGGTTTCTGCCTGGCCCAGGGGCTCCCACTCACCTGGGGGGTGTCATGGGTCTTGGTGGCTGGATTGGGGACGCCTCATCCTGGCTCAGTGCTGCTGTCCTTGCTGTAGCATCACAGGTGTGTCGCTTGGCTTCTTGCTTGGCTCTTCCCTGCAGAGTTCTGGGACATGGGACAGTGTGGTGGCAGCTGTGTGCATGGTGTGTTCCCAAGACAACGAGGGGCAGGCACAGACTGAGCCACTTCCTGGTGCTTTAACCCTGCTCATGGATGCGCAGTGCCCCGTCCTCACCGGGAGCTGGCTTGGCAGGCTTGCGGCTCACGGGCAGACAGGCTCACGGGGACCGTGAGCAGTGCCTCACTGCAGAGCCATCCTCCATTGATGGCTGCTCCCAACACGGTCCTGAGGACATTGGTAGCTGCTGGCCATGGGGAAGCTGGTGACACTGGAGCCGGTCAGGAGGGAGTGTCTGCACAATTATCTGCCATCTGTGGTCTCTGCCTGCTGTCCGTGCTCTGCCCAGGATCAGGCCATGTCCTGGCAGCCTTGTAAAGGCACAGTGCTGCCTCTGCCTGCAAACAGTGGCAAGGTCAAAGTGCACAGTGCCATTTTCCTCCTCCTCCCTCTAGTCCCCGGCTCTTGAAGCAGAGAGGTGCAGGTGTAGTGGTGCAGAACTCGAGGGTGATCTTTCAGGTCTGGGCTGATGATTCAGTTCTATGGCTGTCTCCTCCTGGGGTGCTTGTCTGAGTGTGTGGGTCTGACCCTGTGGCAAGTCTGTCCCATGCCACGTTGTGCCACTTTCCTGTCCTGTGTGTCCCCTACCGTGGGGACAGAAGCAGTTGGCTGTGGTGCTGTTGACAGCTGTGGCAGAGGGAGCTCGTCCCAGGATATTTGGTGTCCTGAGAGGATCCTTAAAGCTGGCATGGGGTGTATGTGTGGATCCTGTGTGCCTGGATTGGGAGTGGGGAGGTGAGAGGAGAACTGGCCTTGAGGGAGCTGGGCATGGGGCTTGGACAGGGCAAAACCGAATCCAACTGCTCCTCGCAATGACGAACTTACTGAATAACATTAAATTGTTGCCACTGATCTGGTTTTGTTTAAAAGGGGTGATGTTACAAATTAATTAGCTCCCGTTTGGTTGTTAGCACTTTAAAGCCCAGCTGTCAGGGGAGGGCTGGTTTATAGGCATTACATCAGGGCTGCCGGCTGGCTCGCTCACCTACCTGGGAACTTCTAAGTGTGCGTTGTAAGCCGGGGAAGTTTGGCTTGGGTGCAGCATCTGGCTTTCAGCGGAGCTGCTGCGATGTGCTCTCCTGAGCACGGAGGTTTGGCGGGTGCTGGCGGGGGCACACGGGCAGCCGGTAGCACAGCCTCTCGCCGCGCAGCTCCCGGTGCTGTCCGCCAGCTGAGCGATTCGCCTGGCTGACTGCGGGTGTGCCTCCTGGAGGTGCGCCAAGGAGTTCCTGCACCGTCTTTAATGGAGGGAAGAGAGCAGCGGCTTTTCTGCTGCCCTGGGAGGCCGCGTGTGCCTGTCAGGCTGCGGGCGAGGGCTCCACGCCGTGCTGAGCGGCAGGGGAGCACCTTTCCACCCTTCCGTCCCAGCGGAGGGGGTGCTGGGGAGCCGAGCTCCTGCCCTCGCCTTCCCCCTTGTCCGGGCTTTTCCGCCCTCCGGGCAGCGGGCACACGGCGGCAGGGCGCGGGCTGGCCGCGAGTACCGGGGCACGCGGTGCTGCTGGCCCCGCCGGGATGATACGGGCGGGCCGGTAGCGGTGGTGGGCGGGACTGACCACGGGGCAGGTGCCGCCTAAGCCTGGCCCCGCGGACCCGTCCCGGCGAGGAGAGGCGGTGCTGCCAGGGCCGGGCCCGGGTCCCTGCAGGGCGGAGGGGTGTGTTTCGGGCCGGGCCGCCCCCAGGCCCCGTTGCTACGGGCCCCGCTCCGTGGAGACCGTCGCTAGGACCCCGGGGCGCGGGAGGGGGGGGCCCGGGGCTGCCCCGCGTGCCCGGCCGGCCCCGCGCCTCCAAGATGGCTGCGGAGCGTGACACGCCTGGTCACGTGGGTCGCGCGCGCACCGCGCCGCCCCCCCCCCCCCGCTCCCCCCTCCCGGTCGCCGCGCGCGCCCCCCGGGCTCCGAGCGCCGTGTCCCGGCCGGTGCGTCCCGCCGCCGCCAGGGCTAAGAGGGGCAGGGACCCCCGCGCCCCCGGCCCGGCGGCCGCTGCCCCGGCCCGCCGCGGCGGCCCCGCTGCCTCGCGCTGCGGAAAACAAAGAAGCACCGGAAACAGCGGCGGCGAGGAGGGGGCCGGCCCGGCGGGGGGCGGGAGGCGGGAGGGAGGGAGAGAGGGAGGGGGGGGGGGGGGGGGCAGGCCCGGGCCCGGCGTCGGCGAACAAAGAGCGGCGGGAGGGGGCGGGGGCGCCGCAGCGGCACCGGAGCGGCGGCCCAGGCCATCGGTGCAGGTAGGTGCGGGCGGGGGGGGCGGGAGCGCGGCGGGGACGGGGACCGCCCCCCCGGACCCCCGGCGGCACCTGCCCCGGGCGGCGGCGGCGGGGCCCGGCGGCCGCCTTTGTTATTGCTTTTGTTTGGCGCCGAGCACATGGCCCCGGAGCGGCCGCTCTTAAAGCCACAGCTCCGCGCCCGGCCCGGCAGCGGCGGAGCTCTGCCGTTGCGGCGGGGGACGCGGGCTGTCGGTCGGGCCGTGCACCGGCGGGGGGCTGCAGGCTGTGCTGTGCTCCGGCGGGGGGGCTGCACGGTGAGATGCCCCGGCGAGGGGCTGCACGCGCCAGGGTGCTCTGGGATGTGCCGCCGTCCCGGAAACCCCGGGGGCTGGGGTCGAGGTCAGGGGCAGCGGAGCGGCCCCTCCGAAGCGGGTGTCGAAGCGGCCGGGCCGGTGGTGACCCCGCTCCCGGGGGAGTTAACGGCGCTTGTGTGAGAACGGCCGGAACGGGGGAGCCCGGCGGGCCGGGACGGAGCAGGCGACGCCGGCATCGTGGTGGCAGAACCCCCTGGGAGGCGGTGGCGGGGCAGAAGGCCCCCCCGGCAGCCCCGGAGCCCGGCGCTGTCCGAGCAGATGGCACCGGGCGTGAGCGCTGGCGCGCTGCTAACTTTGTTCTCCGCGGGGCCCGGGAGCCGCCTCGCCGCCCGCCCCCCCGAAGGGCTGCGGGGCTCGGTGTCTCCTTCAGTCCGGGGCTGCGGTGGCCTCCGCGGGGTCACGGTGACCCTGCCCGGGGTGGCCGCTGGTTCGCAGATGTGGGTGCGAGGGAGGGAGTCGGGTGTGCCCGGGTGGGACAGGAGGATGGATGCGGGTGTGCCGGTTGTGGCAGGATGGGGTGCGGGGGCCCCCCTCCCGGGGCCGGGTCAGCCCCGTGCTCCTCAGCCACCGCCATCCCGGCGAGGGGAAGGCATCCCGCCTGCAGATGTGTCGTCGTGGTGCCGTCTGGGGGTGCTGGGAGCCTGGGCAGCCCTCTTGCTCTGAGAGTCCCAAGCAGGCGAGCCCCTGCACAGCTTTAGTGTCCCCCTGTGGAGGTGTTCCCCCCCGCCCGAGTCCATCGCTGTGGTGTCTGGTCTGGAAGGTGCCCGCGGGTCACAAAGAGCCTTTCTACCACGTGTGGTGAGGATGAGGAACTGGAAGCAGTAGCACCTCAGGGAGGCTCCTGGGGGAGCGGGGTTAAACCTGGGCCACCCCTGCACCCGACCCCCAGCCTGCTGCACGACAGCCTGGGCAGGGCCTTGGAGGCAGGATAAAACACCAAGGCTGCAAAAGCCTGCCCTTGAGCACAGCTGCCTCCCCAGCAGCAACCATCAGCAGGGTTCTGGGGGGCTCAGCCTGTGGCTTTTGCTTTTTTCTTTTACCCCCAAAAAGGAGAAGGAAATCTGCCTTCAGCATCCAAAATTGGATGGGAGATGAGGGTGCACTTAAGAGACCCGTGTGTGGCACAGAGCTCACCCTGGTGACTTCCTGCCATGTTTGGGACCACTGTTACCCAGGAGTGACATAGCAGCTTCTCCCTGTTGGGATGAAGCATCCCCCCACCACTCTCAGCCTTTTCCCAGGGCCAAGCAGCACTCCCCAGGCTCAGGGTGCCCTTCCTGGCCCGCTGTGCCTCTGCACTGGGCACTGAGGAAGAGGCAGTTGAAGAAGGAGCTGCTTTGGGAGGGCACATGTCTGTGGGCAAGCTGGATTTAGGGTTGTGTGGGGAGCAGGGACAGGGCTGTGGGGACCAACGGAGGCTGGCAGAGGGGCCTGCCAAGTAGTGGGAGGGGGCTGAGACAGCCGGTGCCCATCTTGTCCTGCCTGACCTCTCTGGGGAAGGAGGGGATGTGGAGCTGGGGAAAAGCCACAGGGCCCTTTGCTGCCTGCTCTTTGTGCCAAAACCAAATGCTGCTCTCTCATTTGGTGTCCGTGTCTTGCATGGGCAGGTGACTGGCCACGCAGTGGAGGGACAGTAACTGGGGAGGGAAAGGCTCTTCCTATACTCCCTCAGGGCCCTGTTCAATCCCAGCGTGGGTGCAAGTGTAGGTCCTGGAGCCACCATCCCCACAAGGATGGAGCAGCAGATTTTCAGTCGTATGGGGATAGTGGTGCTGGGGTGGCTCAGAGTCACTTGCACGGTGTAGGTAGCAGAGCTGGGCATAGGAAGGGTTGCCCAGATCCTGGTGTGGAGGGGAGCATGGGCAGGAGCCGAGCAGGCTGTAACTCCCACAGCGTGTTTGGGAGCAGAGGCTGCCCCAGGCTTGCTCTGTGCCTCTTCTCCCTCCGCTCTCCCAAAGCAGGCAGTAGGGAAGCAGGCTGGGGTGATGCAGGGGCAATGGTGTGGGGGGAATATTTGGAGCTCCTGGGATTGGGGTGCTATGACCCACTGTCCTTCTCACAGGATCCAAGGTGCTGCTGTCTCACCCTGCCAGGAGCCTGAGGTCCCTTGTGCCCATCCGCTTCCCAACGTCACCAATGCGACCATGGGAACTGGCAGTCAATAGGCGGCCACCCTCTGCCCCTTTTAACCAGCGCCGTTTCTCGGGGGGACCCTGCAGCAGCCCTGATCATCTCCGGAGAAGGTATGGGGCACAGAGCAGGTGGGGCCCTGTCACCAGGGTGTGTGGGGATGTGAGGCCAGTTCCACGGCCCTGCTGGGGCAAGCCACCAGTTCCTTGGAGGCTTAAGGGGAGATGGTGCAGGGAAGCATGTCCTCCTGGCCTGGCTGATGAGTCCCGGGGAACAGGGGTCCCTTTTGTGCTGAGGACACAGGGGAGGCACATGCAGGGTGAGCAGAAGAGCTGGTTCTGAAGCTCCCAAGCCAGACAAGGAGTCCAGCCTGGCAGGATGCCCTGAGCTCTCGCCCTGGGAGCTGGGTTGGCACTGACTCACCTGCAGCCACCCTGCCCAGGGCTGTGGTGCCCCTGGCTTGGGGGTCACTCCTGCTCTGTTTCTCTCCTGCGGTGGCCCCGCAGCCCCCCTGCCAGGCGTCAGTGGGGACGACACGACCGACCTCTGGCAACCCTGCTGGGCCAGGATGAGCCCCAGCTGCACCCTGCCTTCCCCCAGCAGCCGCACGGCCCTGTAGATGAGCCCCGTGCCTACGCTCTCCCCAGCACGCCGCCACGAATGCTTCACCCGGCCGCTCACCCGCCCCACCAGAACCCATTCATGGTGGATCTGCATGACCAGGTAGGTGCTGCAGCCCTTAGCCCCAGTCCTAGCAGTGACCCTGTGGTGGCCCTGAGCTGGTGTCTTGGGCAGTAGTCTCAAGGTGTGTGTCCCTGGGTCCCCTCTGGTCAGTCACTTGCTGATGGGACCAGCCAGCCCTGAAGCTGCCAGTGCTCTCTTGTCCTCCCAGCACTTAAAACCCTGGGGTCCTTCTGCCTGATTGGGTGTACCAAGGGTGGTCCTTGCTCCCAGGGGCTAGAAACGATCCCCTTTTAGGGTTGGTCATGTCACACCTGCCAAGCATCATCCATGGTGGCAGTGCTGGCTTGGAGGCTGTGCCAGCCTGTCAGCAGGGAGCAAAGAGGGGTCCAAAACCATCCTCAACCCTAGCCTGCACCTCAGCCCTCCCCTTCTGGCTGTGCCGCTGGGATGGAGGTGCCAGGTGGTTGTGACCTGCTCAGCGTTGTGCTGCCACCCTGCCAGAATGGGGACAGCTCAGCCAGGTCTGTACACTGACTGTGCCCTTGGTGCCTTGTCCCCAGGTGCACCAGGGACCCGTCCCTCTCTCCTACACGGTTACCACCGTCACGACGCAAGGCTTCCCCATCCACGCCGGCCAACACATCCCTGGGTGCAGCACCCAGCAGCTCCCAGCATGCTCAGTGATGTTCAGTGGACAGCACTACCCGCTCTGCTGCCTCCCGCCCCCGGTGAGTTGCAACAGGGGACACCCAGGGGGGAGGCCTGGGGACAGCCTGGGCCACAGGAGTGCAAGGGCTGGAGCAATGGTCTCTGGGGACATGAGTTGCTGGAGGCCCAGGGGAGGCAGCCATGCCTGCAGTGGGTGTTTGACCTTTGTTTTTCTCTCTCTCCTCTGCAGCTGATCCAGGCATGCGCCATGCAACAGCTCCCCGTCTCCTACCAGACATTCCCCCCCATCATCTCCAGCGACCATTACATCCTGCACCCCCCTCCACCACCAGTGCCCCCCCACCAGCCGCCCCACATGGCCCCCCTGGGGCAGTTTGTACCTCTCCAAGCCCAGCACCCGCGCATGGTAAGTTCCACAAGCTGGTGACATGATGCGCCCTGTGGCCCAACAGACACTGCCTGGGGGTCTCGTTCCTCTGCAGCACCTGTGGGTCTGAGCTGGAGGTGGTGGATGGAATGCCCAAGGTGCCTTTGCCTATGCTAGTGCCAGGGGGGTATAATTTGAGATGACCCTCCCAGCCTAACTATTTCCCCCACAGCCTCTGCAGAGGATAGACAATGATGTGGACCTACGAGGGGAGCAGCACCCCATCGCAGGCTTCACGTACCCCCCGTCCCACCATGCCCCCACGCTCTCCCCCTCTGTGCCGCTGCATTACCTCCCCCACGACCCGCTGCACCAAGAGCTGCCATTTGGTGTGGTGAGTCCCCGTCTCGCGCAGGGCTGGGGGGGACGCCGTGGGACTGGCTCTGAGCGCCCTGTCTCTCCCCACAGCCATACCCCCACATGATGCCCCGGCGGCTGAACACCCAGCGGTACCGGCTGCAGCAGGCGCTGCCCCCCCCGCCACCCCCTCCGCCACCCCCACCGTACTACCCGAGCTTCCTGCCCTATTTCCTGTGAGTACTGGGGGAATATGGTGGGATGTGTGGGGCACCACAGACAAGGGGCATGGTGCTGGCACAGGTAGCTCTGCCCCCCTGGGGATTCCAGGGTGGAGGTTGGGGTTTGCAGCTCCATACTGACCATCCCATCCTTTCTCTCAGCTCTATGCTTCCCGTGTCGCCGACAGCGGTGGGGCCCACGATCAGCCTAGACCTGGACGTGGATGATGTGGAGATGGAGAATTATGAGGTGTGTCAGCTCTGCTTCCCCATGGGTGATGGAGCTGGGGAGCCCGAGGGGATTTTATTGTGGCTCTGCCAGGTCACGGAGAGCCCAGAGGGGTGCTGTGCTGGGACCTGAGCTGAGCCCGCTTCTGCGTCTTCGTCCAGGCGCTGCTGAACCTGGCTGAGCGGCTTGGGGAGGCCAAGCCACGGGGACTCACCAAAGCAGACATCGAGCACCTCCCGTCCTACCGCTTCAACCCCGAGAGCCACCAGTCTGAGCAGACCCTGTGAGTGAGCCTAGGGTGTGGGCAGGGGGGCACAGTGTGCCCAGGAAAGGGGGCCAGGTGCTGTGGGTGCACAGCAGGGCTGAGCTAACAGCTGCTTCCCCCAGGTGTGTCGTGTGCTTCAGCGACTTCGAGGCCCGGCAGCTTCTCCGCGTCCTTCCCTGCAACCACGAGTTCCACGCCAAGTGTGTTGACAAATGGTTAAAGGTACTGCCCGTGCCCACTGTGGAGAGTTGGGGGGGGGTGGCTTTTTGGGGTGCTGTAGGCGCAAGATACTGCCTTTTGGGTGGCCTTGTTGGGCTGGATCAGGCACTCCCAAGATGAGGAACACTGCAGGGTGCTGCCAGTGCTTGGCGGTGGGGTAGAGGGGGTGCAGCTGGTGTCGTGGGGTGCCCGCTCACTTGCCCGGTCTCTGTGTGCCCGCAGGCGAACCGCACGTGCCCCATCTGCCGGGCGGACGCGTCGGAGGTGCAGCGGGAGGCGGACTGAGGCTGGCGGGCGCTGTGCCGCACAATTCGCTAGGGATGAGGACGCCGGGCCAGGGGCGGGGGCTGCTGCCCGCTGCCAGGGCCTGAACCTGTGCTTACCCCCCACCCCCAAAGCCTCTCCTCGGATGTGGTGAGCATTGAGCAGTCCGGGCTCCCGGCCAGCCCTCCTCCCCGCCGGGGCACGGACTCGGCCAGACGCCTGCCCGCTGCGCTCCTGCGGCCCCGAAACGTGTTGTGCTGGAGGCAGGAGGCGCGTGGCCGTGTCCTCCATGCTCCAAAGACGCTGTTGTTGCTCCCATCACTTCCCAGGTTTCTGTACTCCGCTAGGGAATTAGTGTTTTTTTTTCCCTTTGTCACCTTTTTTTTTTTTTAATTATTTTTCATGGTAGGATTTGTTTTGGTTTTTTTCCCCCATTTCCTTTTTGACCCAGCGGTGCGGGCAGCTCCTCCCCTCGGGGAGGTTTGTGGGGAGGAGAGGAGGGAGAGCCGTGGGTTTGAAGCCGGCGGCACCCTGAGCTGGAGCGCCTGGCCGGCCCTGGGGGCAGCCGGAGGAGGTGGCCAGCGGAGCCATGGTGGGACACCAGCAACCCCGGGGCAGGAACACCTCCGTCCCTGCACGCAGCCTCTCCTCCCTCAGCTGCCCCAGGGAGCCCTGGAGGGTTATGGCTGCTTGGGGTTTTTCCCAGGTGGGAGGACAGTTGTCCCTGACCCCTCTCCCCGTTCATTCCCCCATGCCTGGCTGGTGCAGGTTTTGGGGCCAGGCCATGTGTGGCATCCTGTGAGGCATCCAGGCCCAAGGGGGCTACCCCAGCCCAATCCTTGTGGCCATGGGCATGCAGTAGCCCCAGTGTGCTGCCAGGCTCCTGCTATTTCTCTGTCCCACCGCCATAAATCAAAATAGCCCCGGCTGGGCAGCACAGTGCGGTGCCCCTGGCCAGTGGGCAGCGGGGGGCCGGCAGCGGGAGCCCCCGGCCCCTGGAACAGGGGTGTTATCCGTGACCTCGTGGAATATTTTCAGTGCTACCCCTGGCCCTACCCTGGCCGGTGTCGGGGGGGAGCTGTGAGCAGCCCCCTGCCCGCATGGGGCCAGGCGGGCTGGTTTGGGGGGGGAGAAGGGGCCGCCATGCTGCCACCCGACTCCAGCAATCCCGCGTGGCCGAAGTTGTTTTGCATGATTAATTAGTGAGGAGGGTGACAGGAGGCAGCGGTGGTGGGGGGGGATAGGCCCGCCCTCCCCTCATGGCGCGTGTTGCTGACGCCTGGCAGCCTCCAAGCGGACGCCAGCCCTATGTAAATGTTCACAAATATGCATGCATGTCTGACCAGCTTGGAACGTGGTCTTGGCTACGTCTAGCCGGCTGTGGGGTGAGGGGGGTGGGGAGAGGGGTTTTTGTGCTCAGCTGATACTGCCATGCACTGTACTGCACATGTCCGCAACGCCACAGCAGGACCGTGAGACTTTCAGGGCCGTCCCTGCAGGGCCTGCGCCCCTCTGGGCGGGCGACGGGGGGTTTGGGGGAGCACCCGCGGAGGTGGCGTGTGCAAGGGGAGGGGGGGTGGGAGGGAAGGGGGAGCCGCTCCCCGCGGGGCGGGGGGCAGGCAGTGGGGCTGGGTGTCAGGCGAGGGGCCGCGCCCAGCACGTGCGGGGGCGGGACAAGGCTCCCCGCGCTGCCACGCCGTGAGTCCAGGGTGGTGCCAATCACCGGCCTGCGCTCCCCGTTGGTGCAGGGCCGTGCGTCGCCTCCACCAGTCAGAGGGGCCCTCCCAGCCTCTGTCCAGCCAGTCAGGTGTGGGGGGCAGCCAGTGGCCTGTTGCCGTTGGCCGGTCCCCCCTTGCCGCCCTTGCCCAGCCTCCCCGGCGGCCGCCCTGCGTGTGAGGCGTCAAGGCCACGGGCCCCAGCCCGGTGCCACCGGTTGCGCAGCGGGCGCTGGCACCGCTGGGCTCGGTGCCCCCTGGGCAGGACCCCGGCCCCCTCCCCGTCCCTCGCTCAGTGACAGATAACCAAAGGAGTCCCCGTGCCGCGCGGCGGCCTCGCGCCCCCGGAGACGCCCCATCCCGCCCCCCCCACCTCCCGCCCTCGCGGTGCCCAGGGAGCCAGGAAAGCCTTACGGTCCTTTGACGGCGCCTCGAAAGCTCACAGCTCGTGTGCTGCAGAATTTATTCCAATGAGCAGCTAAAAAGTATCATTTAAAAAATAACAAAAAAAAATTTACAAAAAAAAATACTAAAAAACAATTATTTAGGGTGTTTGTGATTGCTGACTGCGCTGTAGATACCACTGTTTACCAATGATTTCCTGTGGTGGGATAGTGGACTGTTTACTGTTCTATTATACCAGTCCCCGGGCCCTCCGGTGGGACCCCCGCGGTCCCCGCGGCTCCCCGGAAGGTGCTAGGACGTGTGTTCTGTGTTAGAAAGTTTTTATATATATATATATATATAAATATATATATATAATTTTTTTTGCTCTGTTACTTGCACATTTTACAGTTACCTCATTTTTCCCATGTATGTATTTGAAAAAAGGCTAATATATAGAAAAAAAAGGTTCTTAAAGCTCTAAAAGTGTTTGTTTTTTTTCCATTCCATTGGAATCATATTGGTTTTGTAGCATTTAACATAACTAGTATGTTGTATTATATATATGTGTATTATACTGATTGAAATTTTTAACAGATTTGTACTTTTTTTAAAATGAAAGTTGCTAGTTCTGCTTGACCAAGTAGTGCAATCATTATTTTTTTTAATGTTGTGGCTGATTTTGAGAGGGATATTCACTAATAAATGTATGATGTATACCAACCTGCTGTGCCCCTGGCTTTTGACTCAGTGGGTGCTCGAGGCAGGCTGAGGTGGTCACATGTGGCCCCATGGGGTTCCCTGGGGGAACTGAGGTCAGAGTTTGGGGTCCCCAGGCTGTCAAGTGAGCAGGTGGAGGGACAGTGCAGCAGCTGGAAGAGCCCTAGAGACGGGACTTGGAGAGGAGAGCCTGAGGGTGGATGCAAGAGCCAGCTGGGGCCTTTGCCCCAAAAGAGTCTGATCCAGCAACCCCCTCTCTCTCCGAGAGATCTTTCACTTTCAGAGATGCAAATTCTTCCTCAATGTGCTCCTAGGATGGCAAGTCTTCCTGGGTGACTCCAGCATCCACCTCTTCTACAGCCAAACTCCCCAGCAAGCCCAGCCAGAGAAGCATGGATCCCTGCAGTCCTGCACAGCCTGGCTGCCTCATCAAAGCCAAGAGCAGGGTTGCTACTCCCCAAAGTGCTCCAGGAGGCTCGATGGCCAGAGAGGGAACAGCTTTTCTTTTAAGAAGATTGATTCCTTCTGCATATTGAAAAAGCCATGCCAGGCCCTGGAGCCACCCTTCAGCAACAGTGGTAGGACATCCCTGCTCCCCTGCTTCCTGCAGGCACCTGAGGTACACTGGGAGGGAGAGCATTGTTACCTGTCCAGAACAGGTGACCAACAGACAAGGGTAATGGAGGAAGTTCCCCTTGGAGCAGGAGTGTGACCAAGCCTCTGGGGGAACACTGGCTTACACACCCTTTCCATGTCTTTTTTTTCCATCTCTAACTTGATCAGGGTGACCCAGCTGCTGCACAGCAGCAGCCCCAGCACTGTCTTCCCCCATGGTGTGCAGTCTTGTCTGTCTTAAGCCAGCAGTTCTGCTGGCACAACCTCTCCAATTCATGAGGCCAAAATCAAGCCTCCCCACAATGAGCGGTAACTGCTGTGGAGCAACAGCAGCTGGAAGCCCCTCCCCAGCACTGGGCAGGCAGAAAGCATCAGCACAGACATGCTAGAGGCAGAGTTTATTACACTACGCAGGCTAAGAACCCTGGGCAAGACCCACACAGGTAAGAATTGAACCAGCTCTTTATCAAAAAGTTAATACTATAGTCAACCCCCTTCTCCTTTGGTCATTACAAAGCAAGAGAAATATTAAAAGAAAAATATTTATACACAGAGGGAAGCTGAAGAGATTCTTTCCAGCCCTTCCCTCCCACTCCACTCCCAGCACATTTAGGTGCCCGGTCTTCTGGCTGTCAGGAGCAGCAGAGTATCAAATCTTCACAAGGTGTCAGGTTGTTGGGGTTTTATTATTATTGTCATCAATAAAAGCAGAAATTACCAAGAGCTGCCATTCCTGTTCCTCCCCTGGGAGGTTGGAGGGGCAACACCAGCTCCCCTCCCTCTCTGCCCTCCAAGTGCAGGGGATAGCTGTGTACACGGGTGTGTGAGGATGTGCACACACTCCCTCTCGCCAGTGCACGCACACAGCACAGCTGGCACAGGCGATGTGGTCTCTGATCCCTCGTTTGAACGCAGTCTTTTAAAAAAAATATTGTATTATAATAATAATATGAATCTCTCTTTCCATTTTATGTCTTCTGGAAAAGTGTCAATCGTCCGTGAGGTCCTGCACAAAGAGGACTTCCGTGTGGCTGAGTCCAGCCTCCTGCAGCGTGGGTGGGTTTGGCCACTCCTCTGTTGGGAGGCAGGGCAGGACACGACGAGGAAAGTTGGCCTCAATCTGGAACTTTTCAGGGCTTTCTTTCAAGGAGAACAAGAAGTCGTGGATCACCTGGGAAAGAAGCACAGAATTAAGAGCAATGACACAGCCTGATGGCATCCATGGGATCTCATGGTGGGGAAGGCTACCAAATTTGCACCATCACAGCATTGTACACACAAGACAGCCATTTTCTTAGGATGCATGAAACAGGACTTCTCACAAAGTATGTGGGGAGTAGTCCAGACAGTTCCTGGCTCTTCCTATGTTATTATTTAATATGGAACAACAAGAGTTTTGGATTTTCAGAAGAAAAATTCTTCCCTTTTTTTCCTCTAATCTCTCCCTTCTAAGCTGGTGGGACCAGGCACCAAGACACCCTCCTTACCCAGGAACAACTCTGCTGAGACTCTCAGCAAAGGTCACTATCTGGCAAAGTCCAACAGAACCAAAGCTTGGCTGAGCCAGCTGCAGAATCTCTTGACCCTCATTTACTCTAGGAAGTTCATCGGCCCTGTCTCAAGCTCACCGTTAATGACTGGGTGAAGTGGAATCGCCGCTCCACTCTGGAATCATTAGGCAGCTTGAAAATGATCTTAACACTCTCTGGGTCATCGGGATGTGGCTCAGGAGGCAGGCATTCCGACTTCCGCTCCTTCTCCTCCTGCAGCGTCTGCAAAGTAAGGAGGGAGCAGGAGCAATGGGCGTGCACTGACCTGACCCTCATGCTTGTGCCTTGCAGCTGCTCCCCGAGGCTGGGAGGCCACTCCAGCTCCAAGCAAGACGAGCAGCTGCAATTAGAGGAGCAAGCCCTAGCGCAGGCACTGCTCCTACAGCGAGCGCCCTGTGGGGCACGGCAGCCCCTCCAGCATGTGCCTGCCCTCACCTGTCGCCGTCTCTCCTCAGCTAGTTTTTGCTGCTGCACTTCCTCCTCTTTCTTCTTCTTCCTCTCCCGTTCCTCCTTCTTCTTGCGCTCCTTTTCCTGGTCTGCACGTAAGGATGCCAGATACGCCTCATCCTGCTGCTGTCTAAGAACTTGGGTTTGGTTCCTCTCTTCCCTGCAAAATAAGCAGGGAGCAGTCAGGGCTACCAGAGCCCAGAGTGCAGGCAGGGCAAGGCTGATGGCAGACCTGAGCACACAGGCACAGCCTGACACTGACATGCATGCACACCAGGTAGCACTTCATTTAGAGTGCACCAAGCCCCTAACAATGAGCTCCTAAAAGGCAAGTTGTGTCTCCGCAGTCCCTAGCACACAAATGGTTTCCCTAAGTGGGAATGAACTGAACACAAAAGAATCCTCACCCGCTGCAGCTTGAAAGGGGGGACAGACAGCACATAAGCAGAGCCCAGGATTTCTGCCTCATACTTGAGACTCTTCAAGGTTTTATCTCCTTCAGGTAACTCCTTTCACATTTCAGAAACCAGAGGCATTAAAACATGTTACTGGGCCCCCTGCAGAGATGGTGGGGCAAAGGAGGGGGTAGGCAGAAGACTTCAAGGTGGCTTTCTGCTTTGGACACTGCCTGCAAGTCCCTACAGAGTTGTCAGGGACTGGAGCTCGAGAGGCACCGTCAGAAGTGCAGTGGGAATTCAGGACAGCCAGCCCAGGCAGCAGCACTTGCCCACTGGCTGGGGGCACGAGCTCTCCTGCCAGCAATGCCTTTGTTCCCACTGACTCCTGTCCAAGCTTTACCTGCAGAGCTCCAGCACATTAAGGGTGTGTTCCAGCTGCAGAAAACAGCAGTGCACTCACACGGCCTCCCAGGAGCAGGCCTGTGTGGGCAACACATCCAGGTCCCTGGCTATAAGATAGCCTGGATTTATGGACCAATGGATCCCACTGGGAAGAGCCCATGAGCTGTGCTACAGAACAGGAGATGCTGACCTACCTATGGTGACTGGAGGAAGGGGGCAGAGCAGAGCCTGCCTCCAGAAGGTCTGCATTTATGGGGCTCTGGTCCCCTCCTACCTTTCCAGGCGTTCAGACACCAGGTATGTCTGGTTGGCGTCCATGATGAACATGAGTTGATTAATGAGGTCATCAGCCTGGATGAGGCCTTCGAGCCGCCCAACGACCGTCATCCTGCGATCCTTCAGCATGATCACAGCCAGGAACGGGTACGTATTCTCCCGGAGAGCCTGGGAGACTGGGAACAGGCACAAACATCACCATGACTGCTCCATCCAGAAGGGTCAGCAAGGGTACAGCACAAATGCTTTCCATCACCAGGGGCCCCAGAAGCAGCATCCACAGCCACTCTCTTCCAAGGCAGAAAAGGCCTCAGGCTCTATTTTGTCAAACTAAACCCTATAAATTAGCAAAGGGAGGAAGTGGCCTGGAGCATAGAGACTGAGGGGAAAAAACAAGCTTGCTAGTAACCAAAAAGGTTCTTTAATTCAAGCAGGAAGGAAGCAAATTGCTCTGAATGTCCATTCAAAAAGGGAGAGAAAGCCCTGGGTTTAAACTGCAGGAAGAGAAACACTGCTCAAGCACAGGGAAACGCTCATTAAGGATGGCCAGACTCTGGAAGATACTATCATGGGAGGAAGATGGAAGAATGTTCATCCTAGAGACTTCCAAACAAACTTAGGTTGTTTCTGCCAGAGACAGGCTCTGTCTTGAGGCAGAAAATGGAGCAGACTGGGGGCTTCCAAGTTACTCTTCACCTATGGCTGCTGACCACCTCCTTAAACCATGCGTGGCACACCACGCAACTTGGAGCTGTCATTACTAGTGGAGTCCTCCAAATTAAATCAGAGCACCCCATGGATTAAAGGCCACAATTCCTTCTAGCTCTG
Organism: Apus apus; assembly: GCF_020740795.1. Lineage (NCBI taxonomy): Eukaryota > Metazoa > Chordata > Aves > Apodiformes > Apodidae > Apus > Apus apus. The sequence continues at coordinate 8,826,798 of NC_067294.1, read as the reverse complement.
CTTTCTAGGCTGTGACCCCAAAGCATTGCAGCACTGAAACAGCAGTAAGTAACAGAATGTCTCCTTAGAAAGCCATTCTTTCAAGGTGTCAATAGCTGGTAGCTGAACTACGAAGCCAGGAATGATCTACATTTAGTACCAGAACTCCTGCCATGAAACAGGAAGGGTCAGAAGCGACACAGGAGGCCTGAACAGAACTTTGGGAAAAGTCTCAATTTGCAGAAAACCCTACAGAAATGCTGGCAGGTCAGGTATCAACAGCTTTGGAAAGATAATACTTAAAAGGATCTCACTGTGGACTTTTGAGGAGACAGAGAGCCTGGGTGTGGAGTACAGATACTGTCTCACAAAGGGAAAGAATGCACCTAACAAATCACTCCTGGCCTCAGGCATAATGTGAGCCAGTGTTAAGGGCACAGCTAGTTAGATAAACTGTTTCTGCACTCAGTTTAATCCTCAGCACACACCCACCAACTCCCATTACTGAGGCACTGAAAGCAGCTTGAATGCCCACAGCAAAGAGCACACAACAAGGACTGCCCACAAACACATGGAACAGTGAAGGTGAAGAGCAGAAGGTTATCTCCCTGGCATCCAAACAGGAGCTCTGAGGCATCACATAAAAACCACATGTTTTCCCCATGGAATCCTGACATCTCTTGTCTGCTTCCACAAAACCCAAATGTGTTTTGAACATGTAAACTTGTCAAAGAGCACTTGGCTTGTTCCAGAAATGGGAGGGGATAGGTAAAGCCCAGCTGGGACACACTCACCTCGGTAGCCCTCTGGTTTATTGGTTGAGCAAGCCCAGAAGAGCATTCTAGTGTTTATGAGGGTGACCACCTCAGGTACACACAACGTATTGCTAGAGGATGAGAAGAAATTGTGTCAATGAAGCTGCATTTAAAGTGCAAAGATAACTATCTGGAAAACTCTCCTACCTACCGGCAGAATTCATCTGTGTCTTGGTGGTCATCTCCATGAAGATAAACCAACAGGAAGCGCAGCTCCCGCTTGGCATCATTCAGTGCCTTGGCATAAGAGCACAGGAGGTAAAGTTAGAGGGTGTCTAGGCAAGGGGAAAGCAGCACCCACAAGACCTGTGTGACACAGCTCAGCAACATCTACCTGGGCCATTACTCTGCCACCAGTGTGGTTTCAATGAAGCAGCGGTGGAGGATGAACCCATCAGACCTTCCAACTAGACCCTCATTTAAGGGGGTTACAGTGGTGCTCCCTCACATTCCTTTCAGGATGTGGCTTTGGAAAACACTGAACTCACAGCCAACCCAGGTAGGCAACTGCTGGGACTGACACCCCCCCACTGCCCTGCCAGACCCAGCTGGCAGCAGAGCACCCTCAGGCTCATAACAGCCAAGGCTGAGCTTTCCACTCCAGCTTGCTCAGGACAATCTTCAGACCACATCAAATGAAAATGCTACTAAAAAAAGATAACTCATAATGCTGCAGGCCCCAACAAAACAAAAAAAACAAGCCAAACAACAGTAAAAAAAACCTTTATGCATCTAGAGTCTCTGGATTCCACCCACCCAAGAGCATTTCTTATCAAGGCGACAGGGTAAGGGCACAATAGGCTCCCTGTTTTACTAGCACAGAGTTTTGGTAGCCTAACCATTCCCTGGTTATTTCAGTTTGGATTCCAGGCAAGACAGAGGGGCCTAGAAGAGCTGTGGAGGCGGTGAGCTCCATCATTGTGCAGAGTAGAGCAGAGACAGACTCCACAGTCTTCTCTGGCACTCAGGAAGCAGTGCTGATCCAACTGTCTGCTGGGGAGCACTGCAGGAGGCCCTTCCCTTGGCTAAGCTGAGAGAAGCTGCAGAAGAGGCAGGACCCATTGTGATGTCTCTCTTTTACAGAGGGCACCATCAGTCCAGACCTAACTCATGAACTCTCACTCCCCATAATTTCTTCAGGGGCTCCTTCTCTCAAATTTTGAGGTCCAACCCCAAGTTCTAAGGTTGCATTGTAATACAAGCCCAGGCAGTCCATCCCAATTTGGTGAGCAGGACAGGCTCTGTCATGACACATCAGTTTGTAGAAACAAAGGCAGGACTACAGAGAACAGCTGTTGGCTACAGAGCCACACAGACGGTTGAGGAACAGTCAGAGTAGCTTTGCTTTCCAACTTTGCAGGCTTGGCAAACCATCAAGCCTGGCAGACACTGGTTTTCCAATACACTTGTTCACTAGCTCTCCCCATTACCCTGCTGGAGAGTTTGGGGACAAATACTGAGCTTTTAGATAAAAAGTGATTTTGCCATGTAGGCCCCAACGGCAAAATCCCACACTTCTCCATCACTCCAGAATCCATGCACCAACATGTGACACTGACCTGGCTGTAAGTTCCCTGGTAGAAGATAGGGTGTATCCTCCCATATTTTTCCTCAAATGTATGAATAAATGAAATAATGTCACCCACTGGGTCAGTGACCCGACTACGAGGATCAGGGCGTATAAAACGCAGAGCAAACCTAGGAAGGAAGCAAAGGACACTGGAAATTCAGCTCACTGACTTCCTGAAGAACAGGTTTCCTTTTCCGCAGACAGTAACCAGTATTCATGAGGAGGAAAGAGTCACAGCTGAGACCCCTGAATATTTATAAGCACAACCTAAACCACCAAGTGCTCCAAACTGATACCATTGCTACTGAAACCCCCCAGCCAAGCATCAACGAGGATCTGAATTCTGTGATTCAGTTTCAGCCTCCTCTGAAGTCTCAGGCATAAGCCACACCAACAGTATGAGGTTTAAGGGTTTTAGTCAAAGACAGGCTGCTAAAAGCCACACAAGTTTTGTTGTCCAGGTAACTCTGAAAACAGTATTTTTCCTGTTCCAACACTAACAATTCCAGAGTGCAAAGACCTGCAGAAAGAGAACATTACACTAGAAGTCCAGTGAAAGCAGAAGAAACAGTCATTCCTATGAGGCTGAGAAAGCTTAACTGCAAGGCTGGTATCAATGTTGTTCAGTTCTACTGATGTGAACAAGTTACACTGAACTTTGGAAAAGTCTTTGAGGGGGGGAAAAGCAATACAAGAGAGGGAACTGCGCAGATGGCAGGACTGTGGGACATCCCTTTTCACTCTATCAATGATGTAAGGAGGCAAGATAAACTAGCACTTCAAAGCAGTACAGGGAAATGAGGCAACAGGCACCAAAGGGGAAAAAGCAGAGGTGTTTACTGTTTAGGTTTGGCCAAGTAACACACAGGGATTAGGCCAGGTTAACCTGCTGCCCAGCCCAATGAGACATAATTCTGATCAAATTGTTTGTCCAAAAATACTGGACAATTTTACACTGTTTTGCATCCCCTTTGCATGGCACTCAAACTGTAAGGCCACATGGATTTGGAACTCCAGTTAAATATTTCACTTACAGAGCTGCAAGATGCTCTTTTTCTCTGCAATAAGATTTATTTCTTACTAAACAGTGTAGGAACTTTGTAAGGCTACAGATACAGCCAGCTGAACAAATAAACGGACAATCTGCCATTAGACTTTAAGGTCCAAGTAACAGCTAAAATGTGCTGTGATGCAGTCAATACATGAGTCAGCACAAAAAAAGTACTTACCTAAATATATCAAGTAATGTGTAATATGTAAAACGGAATGGAAGCATTATGAAGTAGTAACCCCATCCTAACAGGCCCTGCAATGATAAACAGAAAATTAGAACAATCTCCACTGGAACAGGCCTGCTAAAGCAAAGTGTTCACCAGCACAAGCACATGGGCACATGTGGGAGTTATCACTGCTCTAACCACTTCAAGAAGCTCAGTGATATTGCATGGCTTTGGCCATGTCAAATAAAATTTAAGCAACTAACATGATTCATTCAGGACTCAACGTGACACATCTGAGAACCAGCATCACTGACTAGTCAGGCAGCAGTACTTCTGCTCTATGCTGACTTTCTTAACTGTTCAAAGGGATTAACAGCATCAAGTCTTAAAGGTGCTCATACAAATTTGTTTGTGAAACATTAATGTAAGCTATTGATACTGTGTTCAAGCTAATGTACATTTTAGGGGAGCTCCAAAAAGAAAAAATATTATCACTGAGTGGACCGTCCTTTGTTCCAAATGAAGTGATCAAAAAGCTTTGCTACACCACAGCAGAACATCCTGTGACACAAAGAAGGCCATCCCATACTGTGAATCACACCTTGGAGACAATATCCACAGTGGTGATAAAGGCTGAAGGAACAGCTCTACATTTTGTTTTCAGAAGATAACATATTTAGAAAGGACATAACAGCATACAAAGAAAACAATTTTCCTGCTTACAAATTCCATTGTTCACAAAGAAACATGGAAAACCAGGACAAAATCTGCTGTAAGGTAACTTGCCCTTGGTTGTGGCCTTGAGACAATGTAGCTGTAGATCCTGTGGTCAGCCGTATTGACCTGCAATGGCCGTGACGGAGGAGGATTAAAGACACTTGGGACACCCTCTTGCTCATTCAGTCGGTCCTGCACAGCTGCCTTTGACACAAGAAAGAGCAAAGGGAGGTTTCAGACATTTAAGAATGGCAGAAAGTATATATATTTTTTATATACTTTGGACACTACAGGTAGATGTTATTTGTCCACAGCCTCAGAGCCCTGGATAAGTACAACTAACTGCAAACTGTAACGACCAATACTTCTTTCCACGTGGAATGCCTTCTCCATGGCAGCCCACAAAGGCACTATGGGGAGTCACACCATGTGCCAGCCAAGTGATGGTTCACAGTTGTAACAACTCTGCTGTGTACTTCTGAAACCAGGTCTCCAGCACTATCAAAATACTGTTTAGCTAATACTGCAAATTCAGGGGCTGAAAGATTGAATTGGTAGGACTCCCTCTCCCCCCCCAGGAGTACTCAGTTTAATCCAAGTACTTGGAAACTGCTAAAAATGTTATTTGCAGTGGTACCTCTATGTTCCAGTTGTGCTGTTCCAGTGTGTGACGACATTGGTCCATGGACTCTATGCCGGTCAAGTCCTAAAGGGAATAACAGCAGGTGAGTACCAGGGAAGTGCTGTATTTTCCCTGTTCTTGGCAACACGTGAGCATGGACAGGAATTACCACAACACATTACCATGATACTTTTTATATACTCTGCTCTCAGTTTAAGAGCAGCACAACCTAAGTCAGCCCAAACCCATAAGCAGGCAGGAGGCCTCCAACAGGCCTTTGCACTCTGGCAGCGTCAGCCAGTTCTCCACAGTGCCCCAGGTCAGCTACTACAACAGCACTCAGCCCTGTCAAGAGGCTAATGTAACACTGCCCTTAAGTTTCACTCTGGAAGTGTGATGTGACCAGGCTGATGCCCTCAAACATCACCTCAAAGCACCAACTTAAAAGACAGGCAAAGCACTTCTGAAAACCCAAGATAACCATTACTTCACTCACTGCAAGCATAAACAGATACTAAAGCCAAAACAAACCAGGCACTAACAAAGGTAGTGCTTTCCAGCATTACAGAGGATTCTATAGCAAAGATCCAGTCCAACACTGATAGGACCAGAAACAGAAAATAGGGCCCAAACACCAGCAGACCTCAAAGTCACTGGGCTCTCACACCAATGTTCAGAGAAGTGCATTTTAACCCCATGCCAACCACAGCATCTGCACAAGAAATCAAACAACTGTGTTTGCTATCACAGGAAATCACATCAGCACCTGTGGAACGGAAACAAACCTTTGCTATGTGAACACCTGTCACCCTGCCACAGAAACACAGCTCTCCCCACACCACTTGCCGTGAGGTGCCTGAACAGACATTTCAGGGTTGTTCACAGCACTGGTCCCCATGGAGCTGAAGCACAGTCATAGGAAAGCATAAAGCCATAAATATGCTGCCACTACCCTTTTAACAATCCCTCAAATCAGCTAGTGAAAAATCGTTAGAGGTGACACCATTAACAATGCTGGCAATTCTGAAGGAAACTACTTTTATTTTAAAATTAATAACAGTAAAAAAACCCAAAAAAACTGGACTACAGAGAGCCAAGAAAATACTTAAACCTTCAGAAGCAATTATTTAGCTTGGATACAAGATGGCAGAAGCAAATACAATAATTGTCACAAGCAGCGTAACAAATTCAACATAAAAACGTGATGGTGGTGTAAGGAGACTGTTGAAATATGACAGTTTCTCCAGCAAGGTCATTCCATAGAAGAAAACTCCACAGATACTTAATGCTTCACCTTCTCACCTGGTGGTTCTCTCTCCAGATGCTTCTCCAGCCAGTGGTATAACACTACAGAGGGTGCACACACCTTTGGTGGCTCAGGTACCGAGCTGGGCAGTGGCACAGGCTGGTTTCCCACTTGACTGCTCCTCACTGAGACAGGTGGATCCTGCTGACCTGCAGAGCCTGTGTGAGTAGAACCACCCAACACGAGCCATGCCTGTCCTCTGCCTGCGGGTTCCAGGCACTCGTCTCCACAGTCCCCAAGATGATCTCAGCCACGCAGGAGTTAGAGAGCAGAAAAGTTTTGCTCCCTGTGTCTGTCACACAGCAGTGTAGCTTTTCTGCAGGAGGCAGCTGTGATGATTACTAGCGCAGAGCAGTGACTTCATATAAATCTGTGTGTGCAGTTTCTATTAGACCTTGTGATTCAATCCATTGTGAGCAATCCTACTTCATTCTGCTCATTGTGTTCCTCATTTCTTGCTTCACTTAGAAGCCCTGAAGCAGTCTTGACAAGCCGACTACTTAAGAACGCACCAAATTTTTTTTTTTTTTTACTGGAGAAGGATGGTGCATCTATTCCCTTCCCTGCCCCCATTCATACATTCCACATGCTATTTCCACCCCAGTCACACTGTGGACAAACACCCTATTCAATCTCTGGGGTCAGTTAAAGCTTTTGAGCATCTCCTCAGCTTCTTTCTCATGAAGTTCTCACATATCTCAACGTTCTCCCCAATCTACTGGGCAAAACCAATTTCATTTTGCTGTAAAGAACCAGACTATTCAAAGTACTGCTGACATTAACCAACTACTGCAATCCCTCAAAAAAAAAAGAACTTCAAATCACTTTACAATAAATATTTATACACCACTGGGCAGTAAGTCTGCAGCAAGACTTGTAAGGGAGCACCACAGAAGTTAATTTGATAGAAGAATTGCAGCTCGGTGAAATCAGCTGTTGCTGCCAGAACACCTTCATTTATCACTCAGCTTCACTACTTAGTGCTTTTGTTTAACTGTCTTTCTTTAAAGATGTGCTTCACTGAGCAAAATTTTGGGTTTGTGTTCCAATTTTTTTACCCTGAACTCCTACAGAAGGCACCTCACTGTCCTTTCAGGACATCTTAAAAGGCACCTGCAATTCACTCAATTACTTGATTTTACAATAGAGTCAAAATGTGCGTATGTCAAAGCCTGAAAATCCTCTGATCACCATTCCTTAACACCCTGGAAATTCTGCTGGTGTTGGCAAAATTTACAAGACTCAGAAACTCATTCACACCTTTGTCTCTACATGTCTGGATTATCGCTCAGCACTAATAACAGGGCTTCATGACTGAACATTCCCTCCTTTTTAAATTATGCAAAATGCCTTAGCAGTTTTAGGTCAGAAAGGAGCACCAAAGCAATAACCATGCAGAACCATCAGAAAGCATTTAATGAGCACTGAACCACCACAGCATTTGCAAGACCTACTGAGCTCCGGAGACACCACAGGCCAGCAAACTTCAGCCCTTCCTGAGCATGGTTACAGCCACAGACACACTGTTGGTCAGACCCCAGTTTTGCACACTTCTTGGTGGAGGTGAACCTACTTTTTTTTTTTTTTCATAGCATCTTAATACAGTTGGTCTCAACACAAAACAGAAGTGACAAAACCACTCCAGCACTCCCATCACTCTTCTGATCAATGTAATGGTTAGACATTGCAGGAAAAAGAAATGACCTGTGTAAAGATAGCTTTTAAGTCTGAATATCTTTTTGAATGCTACCTTGATGTGCTCTGTATGACACACACTTCCAGGATGTTCTGGAAGACATATCTATATTCAGAATGACCTGGCAGTTGGTGTCAGGAGGGGCAGGAAGACAGTTCAACTGTCAGTTCAGAGAGCACTTGCTGGTAAAACACCAGTACTGATCGTTATAACTCCTAACGACCTCTTATGCCACTGCTTCACCTTAGTCACAGAAACAGATTAGAAACTTGGGAGTACCCCCTTGTTGCCCCTGCACCAGTTGTAGCATTTCCGCTGAGTCTTGCTGCTAGCTGCAAACTGCCCCATTCACATGCCAGGCAAACGAGCATGTTCTTAGCATCATTAAGGTCAAGAGAACAGTATCTTCAAATCAGTCGCTAACTGCTAGTTTCTTAATCACTGTAGTCTCTTATTAGCTGCCTTAAATCTTAGACATGCTAAGAATAAAAAGATAAACCCCCCTTGTAGTTAAAATTAATCCCATTAAACTAGTGCCCTCAAACCTTCACATAAATACAGATCCAAGCTCAAGACTGCAAACAATATTTAGAAAACAAAATATTATATACCACAAGTGCCAGGAAAATTCAACCCTGCCTTCCCAAACATCACTTAAAGCAGAATGTTATCCTAAAACATACTGAAGGTGCTGCTGGATATTATCATTTGCATCTTTCACCTTTCAGACTGCTCCAAATGCTAAAATCTTCACAGTACTGAAATAGAAGGTGCAATTCCATGCTTCAAAGGCAGGAGGAATACTCCCCAGTGGACAAAGGTTGTCAACTGCACTTACGAAATTGTTCCCTCTGCAGATACACTTGTATGTTGAAATAGTGTAAGCAATGCAGATCCACAAGGCTAACTGGCACTGCTCTTAATTCCCAACCCACTGCCCAATGCCATAGAATTATGTTTCCAAGAGTAAAGAATATCTGATTTCAAGCAGCAAAAAAGCCACTACAGAGTTTCTCTTTGCACATTACAGCAAATGCCTCTACAGGAGTTCTGATCGATGCACTGAGTAGAAAAGATGTCAGAGTTTCTTGTTTCTTCCTTCCTCTCCAGTGTTCTCAGTCCCAAGCATCTTGTTTTCTCTGGCTGAGGTCAGGGATGGTCCCATGAGTGCTAACTTTCTCCTTTGCTACCAACACTCTGTTACTTTACATTAGCATATTATAACTAGGTTAGACATCAGCCCAAGTGTAATGGGCACAAATCAATAGCAGGATCCCACAAAAGCTCATTTGCTGTTTCATCAGTCTCCCAAACAGAGATGCATCTCCACAGCTGTCTTAAGCTGCTCACAGTAAGTTTCTCTCTACAGATGTCAAGACAGACAAGCTTTGACTGATGAAAAATGTAGATGCTTTTATTCCTTTACATTAGCCAGTGCTTCAGCAGTAAATGAGAGGCTGAAACTGTGCAAGAGCACTTTGTTGTTTTTATTTAAAGTTTTTCCCATACTGGTACTTTTTTACTCCATTAACCTGCCATAGCAGGCTGGCAGACAGCTGTCCTATTCCAGCCCTGTCCCTAGGCAAAGAGCTGCTGCTTCCACCATTCTGCCAGCAGAGCTGTTTACACGAGTGCTAGCACATCACATTAAGCAAACATCGGTGAAATTAATGCAAAACATGTATTTAAACTGAAACCCTGATGGCTTGAGCCACAAACAGGACAGCAGGCATTCACCTCTACCTTGGAAGTAGCAACTTCCAGCAGAAGGATAAACAGCGAAGAGCAACAGCACCTTCATTCAGAGCTGCTTTCTGCTGGATGAGCAGCTCTCGCTCTGTGCTTTCCTCCTGGCTCACCATTTACCTGAAAGCCTTCTGCTATTGCTCACCTCAGCTTTGCTAGCCCCACTCCCTTCTTTCCTAGCCCCCTCTCCTGCTTTATTCACACTGCAGTGGCATCCTGCCTTCTGTGGAAGTGCAATGCTCTGCCAGCACAGAATACTGGACAAATTACTCATGACTGTGCATCACACCATAAAAGAATTATATTTGAAAACATGTCAATGTTCCCCACAGAGACAGCAGGAACCCCCAGGTTTACAGGCTAACTGTAGCAGTGCTTGGCAGCAACAGCCATGTACAACTGTAGTGAGACTTGGCCATTCACTCCAAACAGCAAACACTGACAGAGCCTGGCTAAAGGAAACCAGGAAAAAACCTTTTCCAGGTGGATTGATTTACTCTTATTTTAAGGAAACAAGCAGGACTGCACACCTGAGCCCCCTTCAGCCAGGTGTGAACTACCAAAGGAGAAGCGCTCTCCAGTAAGTCTGTCACTAGCCCAGCCCTGCTGAAGAGCTAATCCCATACACCCCAGGGGACAGAAAAAGGAGAGGATCCTGATATTGAAGTCCTCTGGACTACTGCTTTCATATCGGGCTCTGGCCAGTAGCTGTCTTCTAACTGAAAAACAACTCCCCTTTTAATCTAAGGAGCATTTTCCTCCACTTCACACCAGAGCTCAACAGGAAGCTGGACTAAAACCTGAATCCCTCTTCTGACTCTTTCTCCTTTCCTCTCCAGCCCCCCGCCTACTGCTGCCTATGGCAACACCAGGTAGCATTAGGAAACAGGATTCTTTAGCTTCACAGCTGCCCACAGGGTTTTGAAAATAGCAACAGGGACACTGATGAGTGCAGCTGGTCCCATTTGTCCAGATTCAGGAGATTAATAAGGGCTGTGGTAACTTACAGCATGAGAATGGGGGCTAGAGGAAAGCTTTTGCACGTGTGGATGTGCAGCATAAGGCACTGGCTTCAAACCTCATGTACTTACGAGGGAAATGGTAGAATTGGAAAAGCAGTTGTTAACATTGCTCTGCCTCCTTTGTAAGTTAAGGGCGTCCAGCCAGCTTAATTTGCAGAAAAGATTTAGAGGGAATATCTAAAAAAGTCTCATAGCTAAAGTCAGGAGAAACACCACAGGACATTAATTACTTCAGAAGGCTGCTGAACTCCCCTGGCTCAGAGGTGAAGTCTGGGCAACTCCATGCCTGGAATAATGAGGAAAACCCACACTTATCTCAGCTGTGGAAGACAGGGCTGGATGCCTCCTAAGTCCCTTTAAACCCTATAATTCTGCAGTTAAACCACACACACACAAAAATGCAATGCAGTCTTAAAAGAAATTAACACAGGGCAATGCAATCAGTCAAAACACTCTTTAAAGTAAATATCTGTAAAATAATTCTGCCATCCAAGGAACACAACATGATGCCCTGCAATTCTGAAACAAAGCCAAGACACCTGAAGATAATTTCCATTCACCAGCACATTTAATTACTTATCACTGATCGGCCCTAAGTGTTTCAACTCCACCGCACTGCTTTCTCACCAATAAATCACATCTGCAGGTTATTTTCATTTTAATTATTCAGCTGCTACACAGCTCCGAGGCCCTGGCAAACCAAAGGTTAAGCGACCCAGCCCATGTTATGCAGACGGGGAGATTAGATCATTACAATCCCCAGCGGCCACCCCTCGGTCGGCATTACTAAACCGAGAGAGTTAGAAACGTTTTTCTGGGAAACCGCATTCCATAGAAACCCACTGGCTAACTCCCGAGACGCCAGGAAAAGCTCTTCCAGTCACCACGAAGGGTAAGAAAGGGAATTTTTCAGACTACCTACTTAAAATGGCCGGGACTTACCGAGGAGTTTTTTCCCGTACAGAGGCAATGGGGTTTATTCATCAGTCAACTCCTGCCTCCCCAGTTAGCGATGACAAAACATCATTCCTCTGGAGGCACGCACAGCGCCGGCCGGCCCTCCAGCGGGACCCCAGCCCGGGAGAGCCCGGAGCCCGAGCTCGGCACCGGAGCCTCGCGGGCACCGCGGGGAGCCTCCCGCCCCGCCAGGACCGGCACCCCGGGCCTCTCGCCCCGCGCGCAGGCCCAGCCCGACACCCCGGGCGCGCTGCAGGCGAGGCCTGCCCCGGCTCTCAGGGAGCGCCGTTCCCCCGGCCCGGCGCAGGCCGGTAGGACCACAGCGCCGGCAGGACGGGCCCGACGCAGCCCGCTCCGTGCCCGCGCGCCGCCTCCGCCGCTCCCGCCGGCCGACACCGGCCCCCCCGGTGCGGCACCTGGAACTGCAGCAGCTTCTCGGTCTGCTCCGCCGTCAGCTCCCGCTCCTCAGGCGCCGCCATTTTGCTGCCGCCTCTGACCCGCCGCTCCGTCACCCGCCGGAACTGACGCCCGCCCCCCGCACTTCCGCCGCGGCCCCGGGGCACGCGCGGGGCGCCGTGGCGGAGCCAACCGCCGTTTATCCCCTGCAACCGGAAACGCTCGGGAGCGCTGCGGGGAGACCCGAAGCGCCCTCGGCACGCTCCGGAAACCCTTGACTGTCACCAGCTCTCTCGGGTCTTCCCGATAGGAACACGAAAAGTCCCGAAGTTTGCCGAAACCGCTCGGGCGCTCCCGGAGCTGCCGGGGCAGAAGTCGTGGCTTCCTCTGGCTACGGGAGCCAGTCCCTCGGGGGGGGGGCCCAGCGCCCGGGGCGGGCTGGGACGGGCGAGGGGACGTGGAGTGGAGCCCCTCGGGAGCGGGCCGGGCTGGGCGGGCCTGCGGGCCACCGGGGAGGGGTTCTTGCCCGGGCACCTCCCGCCGCGCCGCCCGTTACCGGCTCCGCCCAAGATGGCGGGCGCCAGCCAAGATGGCGGCTGCGCGGGGCCGCCCGCTCCCTCCGCAGAGCTACGGGTGCGCGCCTGGGCGCGCCCGGTGCCCCGGGACCCCGTCCCTGCCAGCCCGGGCGGAGGCGGCTGAGCAGCCCCGGCCCCTCATGCCCGCGGCGGGGCCGCAAACGGCCCGGCTCCGCCTGGCGGCGGCTCCGCGGGCTGCAGCACCGGCCGGCGGGCTGGCCGTGCGCCGGGAGGCGGGTGGAGCGGCGCCGGTGATGTCAGCGCGGCCGCCCCGCCCGCCGCCGCAGTGACAGCTCCGCCCGGGCCCAGTCGGGCCCAGCCCAGCCCAGCCGCGCAGCCCGAGCGGGAGCAGGGAGCGGGGCCCGGCCATGGCCGACGACTTCGGCTTCTTTTCCTCGTCCGAAGGAGCCGGCGCCGAGGAGGACCCGGCCGCCGCTTTCCTGGCCCAGCAGGAGAGCGAGATCGCGGGCATCGAGAACGATGAGGGCTTCGGGCCGACCGACGGCGAAGCGGCCGCCGCCCCGGCCCCGCCGGAACCTGGTGAGCGCCAGCCGGGCAGGGCCGGACGGAGCTGCCACCCCGTGGCTCTGACAGGAGTGTGTCCCGCCCGGCCCCGGGGCGGGAGGGCCTCCCCCAGGCTGCACCCCACGCGGGGCTGGAGTTCCCCGTGGGATGCCCAGGCCCCCCCGGAGGGTGGTGGGGTCCGTACACCCCGGTGGGCCTGCATCCCTGCCAGGGCTGTCCGGGCCTGCCCCGCGTCCCAAAGGGCTGGATGTTGGGGCTCCTTCTCAAGCCTCAGGATATGGGGTGAATCCTGAGCTGGGACTGTGGGGTGATTTCTCCCCCATGTGCTCAGGCTGGGTTGGATGGACTTCTGTGTCTGTGTCTCAATGCCCCTAGCTAGAGCAGCGTGAGAGGCATCCAGGAGGAGCTGAGGAGTAATGACAGCTGTGTCACTGTCCCCAGAGACAGGAGAGCCCTTTGGGGTGCAAAATGGAAAGGATTTCCCAGGCCCTGCAGGTGCAAGGGCCTCTCCCTGCAGTCTGCAGAGGCAGAGGCTGGACACAGGGATGCTGCTGCCACAGTACTCAGGCTCCTTCTCTAACCCAGGCCCACAGGGCCTCCTCGTGCTGGCTGTGGAGCCTTCATTTCACCTCTCCGCACACAGGGCTGCAGAGGCAGACCTGAGCCCAGAGAGGTGTTGACAGCTGTGGTGATAAATGCAGTCAGACAGGCTGGAGCTGGGTGTAGTCGGAGTCGCACTGTGGGGGTGAGCACTGGGCATGGTGGTTGCCTGAACTGCACTGTGGCTGCCTGTGCCTGCAGCTAGCCAGCTGGTAGAGCACTGGGGAGAGCTCAGGACCTGACTCCTTCAAAGCCTCTTCTCTCCCAGCAGCAGAAAGCCCCACATGAGGCTGGCCTTGTGGCCCTGGCTTGCAGCTCTCATTGTTCTCTGGGTCCTGGGGACAAGATGGGGCTGTAACACAGCTGTGGGTGTCAGCGATGCCTCATTCCCAGCCCTAACCTTGCAGCTCATCCCAGGGGCACCCCCAGGTGGGCTCTAGAGGACCTTGATGTGCACATCTGCCCCCCTCTCCTGGTGGAGCACACCACAGTGCTTCTGTGGGCTCTGTCCCTGGCTGGGTTGCCTTTCTATTGCAGTCCTTCGGTGCTGGGTACTCGGCTGACAGCTTCTGGGTCACCTGTTTGTGTCCATCAGCAGGCTCTGCTTGTGGGTTGGGTTTGGTTCAGTTGTCTCTCTGTTGTTGTCAGAGCAGCTGCCTGTGTCCAGCCTTGTGCCTGGAACAGTTTCTCTAAGCTTCAGATAAGATAAAACACCAGTGAAAACACTGTAAAGACATAAATACCCAGAGAGGCTTATCTGGGAGAGAGAGTGGTGCTGGTTGAATCCCTCCAAGGACAGGAGACCACGGGAGCCTGGCCCATGTATGTGCAGCTGTTGTGTATGGGTGTGCTGGGCTGGAAACAGCACAGCCACATTCCCCAGGAACTTGTTTCATGAACACCAGCTCTGCTGGGGTGACCTGCAGCTGTCATAGTTGTGTTTCTCTCTTATTTTTTCTCTAGCTGGTTTCCAGAATGGAGGAGCCACTGTCAATGGAGATGTCTTTCAGGTGAATGCTCAGTCTCTTGCTGTGGCCCAGTGGGATTAAGTGGGATTGGGTGGGAATAGGGCCAGCACTCTGCAGCTCTGCCCCCAGGATTGGCTGGAGTTTGCTATCCAGCTCCTGGAAAGGCCTGGATCTCAGGGAGCAGTCCTGCCTGCTCCATTCTCATCCCTCTTTGAAGAGAAGATTAGTCCTGCCTGCCATGACCTGTCCCAAATCTGTTTTCAGGTGGTCTGTGCCCTCAGGGAGTGCCTAGGCCCTAAGAGCAGATGACAGACTGCATTCCTCATGGAAGTCCCCATCTCCAGCCTGAGTAGCTTCTCGAGGCCTCTGGGGCAGTCAGGAGCATCTCTTGGCAGAGACCAGAGCCAGGAGGGGGCTGCCCTGGGACTCTTGCTCATCTGTGGCCTTGCTGCCGAGTCCTGGCAGCCTCACCCATTAAACCCACTTGCCCCATGGCCAAGGGTGTTTTGTGGGGCCCCAAAGCCCAGCTCTGCTGGCTGCAGGAGAAGCTGTGCCAGCGTCTGACAAGCCCTTCACCCCACTCGGTGCCCAGCGGAGTCGCACGTGCAGCTCCCGTGCCTAGTTTACAGGATGATAATCACGTTAGAGTCGAGGCAGACTTAATTAGATCGGGGATCTTGGAGGAGAGCTGTAATCCCATGGCTGAGCTCAGCATCTTGTCCAGCAGAAAGTGTTAGGAGAGGTACTGAGCCAGGGTGGTGGTGGGACTGTACCTGCAGCTTGGCTGGGAGGAGCTGGGGAGGCTCTGGCCCGCAGGCTGGTGTCCAGGCAGAGCGGTTCCTCCTTGGGCCCTCCCTGTCTGTTGTGGCCAAGCCTGTAACTACACTCAGTCCTGCGGCTGCCTTGGCCTGAGTCAGAGCCAGGGAAGCCCAGTGCTGATGGAAGGAACGTCACAGGATGTGAGAACTGCGTTAGGAGCGAGTCAAGATGGGGAATGCTAGGAAGTCTTTCCAGGTGACAGCTTGGGGCTGCAAACTGGGACTGCAGCTTGAGCAATGCTTAGGGGACACTGTCCCAGTTGTCCAAGGCTGTCACTCTCCTGTTTTGGGTCCTCTGAGTGCTAGGAGTGGGGAGTCCTGCCCTGCTACAAGCCCTTCGAGGTGGCTGGGCTGTGGGAAGAGCTGGTGCTGATGGTGAGGTGCTCATGTCCTGCAGGAGTCCAACGGCCCCACAGACGCCTACGCAGCCATAGCCAAGGCTGACCGGCTGACCCAGGAGCCGGAGAGCATCCGCAAGTGGAGGGAGGAACAGAAGAAGCGTCTGGAGGAGCTGGGTGAGACCCCAGGCCATGCGTGGCCATGCTCGTGGCACCTCGTGACGTGGCAGCCAGGGCCCTTGGGGTCCCTCAGCTGGCAGTGACCATCCTGCATCTCAGAGAAGTGTCTCATGCCCCACGCTGTGTGGGTGCTCCTTGCCAAAGATCTGCTGTCTTTGGGGCAGTGACACCTTCCAGATGTGAGTGGGGAGTGGGGACAGGCCTGGGGGGCTGCAGCTGTCCTGCCTGCCCCGAGGGGCTGCCCAGCAGATCCAGTGGGTGCCAGTCTGGGTGATGGGATCTGTCTCACCCTGGTCTTAGATGCGGCATCAAAGGTGACTGAGCAGGAATGGCGTGAGAAGGCCAAGAAGGACCTGGAAGAGTGGAACCTCCGTCAGAATGAGCAGGTGGAGAAGAACCGGGCAAACAACAGGTACATTGAGGTCAGCGTGGCTGCCACGGGAGCTGCTGTGCAGCCAGATCTGCCTTCCTGGGATGTCTGGGAGTCTTGGTCCCTCAGTGGGACCCAGCCCTGCGGAGACAGAGCTTTCCCAGGCAAGGGGAGGGGCCCCAGGGCTTCAGTGCCCCTGATGTGGGCCTTGCATTGGGGCAGGGCTGGGGTGCTGTCTGTGAAGCTGTCACGGGCAGGTTTTCCTGGTGCTGTGTGTGCTGTGATGTGTGGGTCAGGCTCTGTGGGAGGATGCTAACCCCTCTCTGTTTCTCTCTTTCTAACCCTCTGCCTGCCTGTCTACTCTGCACTCTCTCTCTGTCTGTGCCTCGGGGGCTAGGATCGCTGACAAAGCCTTTTACCAGCAGCCGGACGCCGATGTCATTGGCTATGTGTATGTGCCTCTTACAGACCATACCTGCCCTGCAGGGTCTGGGGGTCCTGGCCCCAGTGCTGGCTGCCCAGCCATGGGGAGGGGGGATGCTGGGAGGTACTGGGCCCTGGTGAGGTCCCGGAGGGAGAATGCTGCAGCTGAGGGTCACCAAGCAGTAGAGGCAATTGAAGCTCCTGGAAATGCCTCTGTGGGGGCTGGTTGAGTAGGCAAACCCATGGGAGGGTTTTGTGCCTTTTGAGTGTCAGCTCTGGGGAAGGAGAAGTCTTGGGAGCAGGCAGACAGCCCGTTGCCCCTGGATGAACAGTATGTTGAGTGAGTGCAGCCAACAGCAGCCTTGAGCATCATGTGTCTCTGGATTCTGGAGAATGCTGAGCTCGTTGGCTGGAGCAGGGGCACAGGAGGTGGAGACACAAGGAGTTCCCAGACAGAGGGGAGGTTTTCCTTGGAAAGGGTTCAGCCAGTGACAACCCTCAATTTCTCCTCAGGGCCTCAGAGGAAGCATTCCTGAAGGAGTCCAAGGAGGAAACCCCAGGCTCTGAGTGGGAGAAGGTGGCCCAGCTCTGTGATTTCAACCCGAAGAGCAGCAAGCAGAGCAAGGACGTCTCGCGGATGCGCTCGGTGCTCATCTCCCTCAAACAGACGCCCCTGTCCCGCTAGCTGCTGGCTGGCATTGCCAGGAGCAGGGCAGGGCCAGGCTCTCCGAGCTGGGTGGCTTCCTGTGGCCAACCCAGAGGGCCCTCACCCTGCCTGCACCTTCCTCTGGCTATGCTCCAGTCACTGGTTGTAACTCTCCCCATGGTTTTCCTTTGCTTAAAAGGTTCATCGGTCTCTTTTTACACTTATTTATTACTGTGGCATTTCCCCGGTAGGTGACAGTGGGTGGCAGAGGTGAGTTAGCAGAGGGAGCACCTGGCCTGGGCTCTGTGGGGTGGGTGCTGCCTGGGGGCCTGGCTGAGTGAGAAGGTGAACACCCCACTGGCTGTTCCCCACCTCACCCCTGTGCCAGGAATAAACCTGCCTGCAGCTCTCCTGGTGCTGGGCAGCTGCAGGCGAGGCAGCCCTGTGTCCTAGCCCCAGGGCAGGGATCCTAGTGGGACCCCAGGCTCTGATCTGCCTTTCTGGTGGGGCTTAGAGCAGAGCTGACTGTGGGGCTGGGAGGGTGGAGGAACAGCCCTGACTCAGCTCTGCACTGCTGGGTCCTGCAGGGAGCATGACCACAGCATGGTGCTGCTGGGATAGTGGGGACTGAGGAATGTGAGTGCAGGCACCAGGCTGGGCCAGCACTGCCAGCAGCTGCCCCCAAGCCCAGTAGAACTGTCCCCAGCCTGGCTGTGCACCCCAAAAAGCTGGTGGGACTTTGAGTGGCAGTTGCAGTGTCCGTGTCCTGTCTGTCCTATGGGGCTGCCAGTGCCTGGCAACACTTCTGTGCAGGGCAGTGGGAAGGGGCCACAAGGTGAGTGTGCAGGATGTTTTCTGTCCCTCCCCCAAGGCAATCAACAGTTGAGACTGGGGCAACAAGCTTCAGAGGTGCTTGGTTCTGCTCTGTTCCTTCCCCTGCTACCAAGAGGAGAGATGGAGGCTGTGTGGTTGCAGGGAAGCAGATAGGAAGGTTCAGCTGCTGTGGGACAAGTTGAGCCCCCAGCTTCCTGACACAGGGGCCTAGAGCAGATTGGGCAGTTCTGGTGCTGGGACTTGTGCAGTCCCTGGAGAACAACCTGCACATCTGTCTGCGGTTGCTCTGTGGCTTCTCTCTGCCCCCCCGCTGGATTTGCACACCTAAGGCAGGCTGGGGAGATGCCCCAGGCCCGCTCCCCACCCTGCAATGCACACACTTTCCAACCAGAGCACCAGCTTTCCTCTGCTTGGTGGAGCCAGCACCAGCCCCCCCAGTTTGGAGGCCCAGCCCTGAAGACCTGCAAAACTCCCAGGTGGCAGAGAGGGGTGGGCCAGCAGGTACCAGCCTTGAGCTTGTGCCCCAGGTGCAGCCCACTGTGGGCTTGGGAAGGGCTTGCAGCAGTGGGCTGGGGGACATGAAGCAAAGCCCACAAAATGTTTGTCCTGGCCCTGCAGCAGAGCCCTGCTCAGCTGATGATGCAGAGCTCTCCTGCCCTGCAGGTACGGCTCCACAGGTCAGGAAGGTCACCTGCCCTGCTGCTGCAGGCCTCGTGGGGTGACTGGGCACCCCTGGCTCTGGGGTGGAAAGGGAAAATAGGTGTCTAGGAAGTCACTTGGTGTTGATTGTCCTTGTCCATAGGGCTGATTGCTCCTCTCTGTCCCCCTGTGCTCCAGTATGTGTAGGCAGCTCTGCTGTAGCATAGGATGGATGCCAATGTGGGATACCTTGGGACTCTGCTGCCTGTCTGTCTTTCATTGCAGAGCAGCAGAAAGAGCCCCTGGCTGCTTCCTGGGGGCAGGGAGGCTTCCCCTGCTCTGTCCCCCCAGCCTCTGCTTGCAACTGGGCCCCTGGGTCCCCCCAGCTGCTGTGCACCCCATGTCAGGCAGGGGCAGCTCCCGGGGAGCCGTGCCCACAGCTGTTCTACATCCCCTTGGCTTTGGTACCTGTCACTGTTCAAAGTACCTGTTACAATAAACAGACATCTCCAACCCTTCAGGGCACTGTCATCTTTCGGCTTCAGCAACACACGTTTGTGTCTGGGAGAACCCACAGCTACCAACTGGAAAGGAGGGGGCTGCAGGAGAACCACATCCTACAGGATCAGAAGGTTTGCACTAGGCTGGGCAGAGGCAGTGGAACTGCAGGGCAGTCACTCTGCTCTGCTGTGCCCACAGGGAGCTGCAAGCTGCTGCTTGTCCAGACAGGCTGAGCTGCAGCCAGACCTAGCAGCTCCATTTCCTCCCTGCTCTGTGGCCCTGACACACGGGGCCAAAGCTCTATGGCTCACCAAACACCCCTTGTATCATTCAAAAGATACAACAGCGGGATTTGGAGCTGGTGTTTTGTCACAACACAGGGAGTGCAGCTCCCACTGGGAACAGGGCACTTGCTCAGCAGCTGGTTCCAGCTCTGCAGAAGCAGGGAGCTGTGCAGGAACTTGTCCCAGTAACAGCAGCTGAAGCAGCAGCATGTCCCAGAGAACACAGACAGGCCCCAGGTTGGAAATGTGAGTTCCCAAGCTGTTTTCACAGGAAATCACATCTCTTGTGTCCTGCTTTCATCAGCACAACCTTGAGGCAGCCATGCCTGCTCCCCTTCCTTCCTACATGGTCTTCTCTGCCAGTTTCTCAATGCTCTGCAATCCAGTATCAGTCAGAATCTCGCTGCAATTCACTTTATTACTCACTAGTTGCAACCAAACAGATTACATATTCTCCACAAACAACTCACTCTCTGCTTATGAACTCTGTCCTGCCAGGATCAAGCCATAAACAGAGCTGTTACCCCCTACGTGGGCAGCTCATTCCACAAGTGCTGGTGCACCATCTGACTGAGGCCACATCTCAGTGCAGACCATCACTGTCAGGACACAATTTTAACAGACTGTGACACACCGAGCAGGGACAAGAGGTCTGACAGGTGGAAAGCCATAGTGAGGCACAGCCTCCGGTGTTGCAGGAGGATAACCTCTCAGGGGATCAAAAAACACCAGGGCCCAGATTTCAGGTTAACCACACAGATGTATTAGCTGCATTTTCAGCACTCTGGAACACAAAACCTCTCTGTCTGACACCAGCTCCACTCAGACATCACAACTGTCTCTCAGAAAACCCCATCTGCAGCCAGAATCCACCCTGCCAGCTGGGATACGGGCTGGTGGGCACTGGTCTGCAGGTTCTTTCTTGCATCATTTCACTTCCTAGATTTCAGGGCTGTGACCACCATGCCTCCCAGGAGGGCTGCGAAGGTGAAGCCCTGTGCCAGGATACGTGCCCGCATCATCAGCTGAGACCGACGGATGTTGCCTCTCTTGAAACTGATCAGCCCGTAGGTCAGGACGCCGACGGTGCAGAGGCAGCCTGGGGAGAAGGACAGAGACCAGAGGGACAGAGGGGTGAGAATGACGGAGGGGCGGTGCAGCAGAGTGGGGCAGGGGCTGCGAGGACCACCCGACGCCTCCGTCCCCCTCTCCCCACATCCCCCCGGGCTGAGCTTCGCTGCCCACACCCCGGAACAAGAGGGGCCTCCCCCCTCACCAGCCCCTACCGCCCCGGCCCTCCCACCCCACCGCCGGCCCTCACCGAGGGGCACCAGGGGATTCTCGCGGGTCTTGCGCAGGAGCTTGTCCCCGAAGCCCTCCTCGGTGAACACCGGCAGCGGGCTGGGCTCCAGCGGCGGGGGAGGCGCGGCCGCCATGGCTGCGGCCCGCGGGGAAGGTGACCAGCCGCCACCTCCCCGGCTGCCGTACCCAGGAGGCGGTGCGCTCCCGGCCCCGCGGGGCATGCTGGGCGTTGTAGTCCGCAGCGGGAGAGCACGGCGGGCGGCCCTGCAGAGCGGGACTACACTTCCCGTGGTGCTCCGCGGCGCGGCCCGGCGCTCGGCGGCAGCAGCGTGTGGCCGCCATGCCGAAGGCCAAGGGGAAGGGCCGCCGGCAGAAATACTCCTACAATCTCAACCGCAAGCGCCTCTACCGCAGCGCCCGCCGCCGTGCCGCCCCCCGCATCGCCTGGTGAGGGCCGCCGGGAGCGCAGGGCCTTGCGTGTGGGAGCGGGTGCCCCGGGAGGGGGGAGCTGCTTGTGGGGCTTTTCTCTGTGGGGGGTGGGACGCGCGGGGCCGCTTGTCTGTGGGGAGGGGGACACGCAGCCACGCGAGGGGGGTGATGGCTGTCCCTCATCCCGGTGCCTGCCCCCTCCCGCAGCTCGCACATCCGCCATGCCTGGGACCCCACCAAGTCAGTGGCCCAGAACCTGGCCGAGATGGGCCTGGCCGAGGACCCCAACAAGGCCGTCCCCATCCCCAAGAAGATGCTGGTAAGTAGGCTGTGCGCTGCTGGGGAAGGGCTGGGGGGGCTCGGCTGGGGCTGCTCCTTCATGGGGAGTGTAAGATCAGACCTCCCCCAACACACACAGCCAGACTGGAGAAAACCATCGTGGAGAGCAGCCAGCCTGGGAGCCACGGGTCAGGTGGCTCTGGATCAGTATCTGTAGGGGGGTGAATTTCGTATCTGTGTTGGTACACTTTTCTCAGCAAGGTTGTGGTGTGGGAATGAGCTGCTATGTCAGGGGGAAATAAGAGGCTTTGGAGCACTTATAGATAACATCAGTCAATCTCGTGGGACTTGCCAGAGAGAGGTGGGGTTGGGAACACTCCAGATGAGTTGCTACTGATAAGAAAGAGAGCCTCTTTGTGTACACCAGCACCAGCCTGGCTGCCTGTGTCGGTAAGCAACACTCCCAGGTGAAAGGTGGCCCCACAAAATGTCACACTCATGAAAAAAAGAGGAGTGACCTTGTATGCCACTTGTTTCCATTGGCACAGTATTCTTTAAGTGACTGTCTTAACCACTGGATAGCTTAACAGTGCAAACAAAGCTCTGCTTGTGCCAGCTGAGACCTCCTGGTCCTTGCAGCCATTTAATATGCAGTTTGGAGTTTTGGGAGCAATGTTTGGGAGCACAGCTCTCATATAAATGGGCTTTTCTTGAGTTGCTTTCTCTCTCATTTAATGCAGGGGATGGAAGTGGAAAGCAGTGGACAGGGGCAAGGAAAGAGACTCGTGCGGAAGCCCTACGTGGTGACCGGTCAGTGCTGCCTCTGTCCTGCACAGCCAGCCCTTCACCACCAGCCCTGCTGGGCTCCCTGCTGGGCTGCACCCCTGCACTCCCTGCTGTTGCTTATAGGGTTCTCCCAACTCCCTATGGGGTTATTTTATCTTCCATGCTGCCAGACTGTCCTTTGCTGCTGTGCCAGGGAAGGTGGTTAATTCCTGTCCAGGCTTGAGAGCTTGTAGAGAAGAACCTCCCCTTGCAGTGGCCAGCTCTGCCACTCCAGTGTATCCTATGTCTCCTGAATTTCCTTTTCCCTTCTGTACTGCCTTCCTCCAACCCCCAGTGTTTCTATCTGCAGCAGTACTGGTGAGGCTTGATCTTGGGAGGAGGCTGGGGACCTCTGAGGTGCTCTTGCCTCCCTCCCCTGCCTCACGGTGTCTCTGTCCTCTGCCTAGAGATGGAATATGAGGCCAGTCTCCCTGAGAAGAAGTCAAACACTCTCTCACGAGACCTCATTGACTACGTGCGATACATGATCCAGAACCACGGGGAGAACTACAAGGTAAGTACTGGCTGACCCAGAGTGAGGAGCACCCAGAGCTATCCACTCCTGGCTATTCTGCAGGATGGGAGTCACTAGTCCTCTCTGTGCTGGATCCTGTTTCACAGTCAGCTGATCGTTAACGGGAAGCAGCGCATTGAACCTTGGCCAGGTCCCTGTCTGAGTCAGGCCCTAATCACAGCCACCCTGAGTGGGGCTTTGCTGGGCTGGTTTGGTGTTTGCTCTTGGGGCCACTCCTGACTTACCCTCTCCTTTATCACAGGAAATGGCTCTGGATGAGAAGAACTACTACCAGGATACTCCCAAGCAGATTAAGAGAAAGATCAACGTGTACAAAAATTTCTATCCCGAGGAGTACAAGGATTTAATCTCGTCACTCAAGCAGGAAAAGATGGATGTGCAGTGACTGACCTTTTTTGTCAGGTTTGCCTGCAAGTGACCATTTTCTGAACCAAGTGGGGACTGACAGACAGGTGACACTGCTGATGGGCTCAGTGCCTGCCAGTTGAGTGACACAAAGCCTCTGGTGATGGAGGAAGCACCTTCACTAGACAAGAGTCAGTTATAACCAGGCATGAAAGACTCTTGGCTGTGGCTGGTTGGGACTGGATGTGCTGTGCTGCTCCCTTTCTATGTGGTAAGCCAGCACTTCTTTTGCCTTGTTAAAATAAATTCCTTTTTCAAGCTGGTGTCCATCTCTTGCTTATGGGCTCTCTCTTGGCTCAGTCCCATTGCAGAGCTCCTGCTGCTGACCTGCAGGATGTGGGCACTGAGCACAGGTCACCCTCTGCAGCAACGGGGCTGGGAGCCCACAGGATGTGGGCAGTGCTTGGGTCATTGCTGATTTCTCTGTAAGCAGAAGCTGGAGCAGGGCCAGGTGCTGCTTCCTTCCCCCCCAGTGACCTTCCTGCCTCCAGCTTAGAAGACCAGGTTGGGGGCCCTTCCCCTGCTAAGGAGCTGGAGGGCAGCACAGAGTGATCAGCCTCTTTTATTTACAAAGGGAAAGGGTGACTGTACAGAAGGTTTTGCAGCAGAAACCAGCTGGTGCTACTCCCTTTCCCCAGTGTGCTCCCCAGCTTCCCTGATTGGTTTTCCAGGACCCAGTGCCCTGTGGGCTGACCCAGCAGCCTCCTGCCCACAGGCAGGGCATCCTGCAGATCCTGGCACCTTCCCCTTCTCCCTGGGGCAGCTGAGAGGGAAGGAGACTGGGCAGGGGGGCAAATGCCTGCTGAGCACAGCTCCTGCCAAACAGCCCGTTCATTCAGGATGATGGGGCAGTGCAGGGCTGCCCCACACCTGCCTTCATCTGTCCTAAACAGGGCTTTAATAGAGCTGGGGAGCTGAGAGCTGTGCTCAGCCCTGATGAGGGACAGTCTGAGCTGGTTATTTCCACTGGTGCACGCCGTGTGGGCAGGGCTGCAGTGCAGGGCTGTGCCAGCAGTAACTCCTCATCTTTTCAGGAGGGATCCCACCTCCTGGGATGACCTGTCCAGTGGCTCAGAGGGCTATCTTGCTTGCTCAGCCCCATTCTTTTAATGGCAGGGCTGCTATGAAGGTGTGGGGCCCTGGCCTATGCTGTATGTTCCCCCTCATCAGGAGGTAAGAGCCATGCTTGTACCTCCATCCCAAGGGAAATTTCATCTCTGAAGTGGGAGAGGCAGCTGCCCTCTCCCCATGACAGAGAGCAGAGTCTGCTGCTTGTGTTCCCTGGGGGCAGCCATGGTGCAGCTCAACCCCAAACCTCGTGGGGTGCAGCAAACACCCCAGGACTGGCAGCTGGCTACCAGCAAGTCTGAGCTCCAGCTGCAGCCACTCAGCTGCCTCCATCTTCCTGCCACAGACCCCGAAGAGGAGCCATGCTGGGGGTGGGAGCCTATCTGCTCCTTGCACAGGCTCAGGGCCGGGAGAGCAGAGTGACCAGCAGGTTCTTCACATGGAGGATGCTGGTGTCAGTGCTCAGGCTGGCCCAGGTCGCACTGGTGGGCAGGAGGAAGACCTCTCGCTGTTCGCTGAGCGTGTGCAGGGCCAGCTCCTCCCACAGCTCTGCCACGCTCAGGGCGTCGCTCTTGTCCTACCAGGGAGAGAGGCGGCGTCTCAGGAGGGGACCGGGGCCGGGATCCCTCCCGTGGGCTGGCAGGAGCCCTGTCCTGCCTTGCCCGGTCCTGGCAGGGACTGTGCACAGGCAGGGTGGCCTCACTCGCATAGGAACTGCTTTGGCACTAGCTAATGGGAAGCAGCACCAGGCATGTGCTTGGTCATCTGCCTGGAGAATGTATTTCCCCTTGGGGAATTTGCATGCTGCCTGGGTGCTCTCCTGTTAGCCAGGGCACTGGTAGCAGCAGCTGTGCCTCCTGATGAAGACTGGAGGAGACCGGCCCCGAGAAATCAGATTTTGCAAGAGCTGGTGGAATTTGGGTATCCAGATTTCCCTTCAGGACCCTGGAGAAGTTTTACCGGGAACAACTGCGGGGACAGCTGTGAGAACTGAGGGACACTCACCTGCTTGTTGGCCAGCACAACCAGGGGCAGCCGGGGCTCCATGGCCAGCAGTGTGTGCAGCTCCTGGCGTGCTGTCAGCAGGCGTGGCCTGTCCACTGAGTCCACCACGAACACCAGCACGTGGGCCTGGCCCAGGTAGAGGGGCCAGTACGATCGCGGGTTCTGGCTGCCACCCACTGCAGGAGACAGGCAGGATGAGGCACTGGTGTGGGGACAAGCAGGGCTGCTGTCTCCCCTTAGCACCCCAGGTAACCAGACCTCCCATCCCCTGGGATACTCTCACTGCCTGGGATGCTCTGCACCTTCAGCCCAGTGACAGCAGGTGGAGGGTGGAGGGACCCTCCAGACCATATAAGTTTAGCCCCTGGGGACACACTGAGGCCAGGCCAGCCTTACCCTCCAGCAGGTCGATCTCCAGCCCCCCGATGCAGAGCTGGGCAGAGTTGAAGCCGAGGGTGGGTGCCATGCGCTCCCGGGCTGTCTGGCTGCAGATGTAGTGCAGGACGCTGCTCTTCCCCGCCCCGTCCAGCCCCAGCACCAGGACCTGCCGCCAGTCCAGCTGCGGGGGCACAGGAGGGGGTGGGTTGGTCAGTCCCAGGACTCACAGCCCCCGGCTGAGGGACCAGCCCAGAGCAAGGGATCCCGCCAACACCCCGACTTCCTGTGCTCCCATCTCCATCCCAGTGGGCTCCAGGGATGGTTCAGACCGGGGGCCCCTTCCCCTGCAGGATGGGCTGCGGGAGGGTCCCCAAGCGCTGTCATCCTGCAGAATATCCTGGGGAATCCAGTCGGACCTGCTCTGGCGAATCCCACGGGCATCCTGACTCCGCGTCCTTTTCCCCAGCCCCGCGTGCTCAGAGGAATCCCGCCGGTGATCCAGAGCCTTCCCCAGTCCGGTGATCGGGGCGACCCCGATCCCCTAACCCCTTCCCCAGCTTGACCGTCTCCAGAGTGTGAGGAACCCGGAGGGACCCCCTGCCCCGTCCCCGCCCTGCGGGGCTCGGGGAGGTCCCGGTACAGAGCTCCCCGCACAGGGGATCCCGGGGACATCCCAACCCTGTGCCCTTCCCCACCCGAGATGGCCCGGGGGTCCCGGCGAGGGTCCATGCCCCCCTTACTGTGTCGCCGTGGGGAGCTCCGTCCTGCAGCTCCCGCAGCTCCCGCTCCCACCAGCCGTCCCGGTCGGTGTCGGTCCCGCGTAAGTACAGCTTCCAGGCGATCAGGAGGAGCGAGCCCAGAGCGGCCAGGGCGGCCGCCAGGGCCAGGGTCAGGACCCGGAGGACGCCCCGCGGAACCATCCAGCGGCAGCGGCCCCGGGGCTGAGCAGCCGTGCCCGCCCCCGGCCGCCCTGCCGCGCTTCACGGGGCCGCTCGGAGCGCAGGGGGCAGGGGAGGGAGGGAGGGCGGGGAGAAGAAAGGGCCGCGGAGAGAGGGAGAGATGGACGGAAGGATGGAGAAATGGATAGAGGGATGGTGCAGAGAGGGAGGAATGGTGGGAAGAAGGGACCACGAGGAGGGAAGGAGGCAGCAGGGCCTTCCCAGCCGCTGCACAGACCCGTGAGCTGCCCCGGGGCCCGGCACCCGCCCGGCGCCCAGCGCTGCAGGCGCCCCCCGGCCCTTGTCCTCAGTCATGTCCTCAGTGCTCCCCGGTGGCACAACGCGTCCCCACCCCAGGCCACCCTGGGGCCGCCATGCCTGGCCCCGGTGTCAGCAGGGCAGCAAGGGACCCCCAGCCCGGCTGCCGGGGGTGGGCTGGGCGCCCCTCCGGCGGGCCCGCACGATTTGCCGGCAGAGCACGGTGGGTGCAGGGGATGGGAGCGCGCAGGAGCAGGTGGAAAGTCTGCCGGGGTGGGCAGCGCGGGTCCGGCGGTGACGGGGAGCAGCACAGCCCTGCCCACCGCCCGCCCGGGCCCCGCCAGCCGCCCCTCTGCGGCCCCGCCTCTCCCGCGCCGAACTACACCTCCCGGCGTGCCTCGCGCGTCAGAGCTGTCGCGAGATGTGCGCGGCTATAAGTCCGGCCCGACCAGCTGATCCCTCCGCGCAGCGCCTGGCGCCGCGGCCGCAGCGCTCCCATCGCGCGGGCTGTGCCATGGCGCCGCCACCCCCCGCCGGGCCCCGCTCGCCTCGGCCCGGCCCCGCTGGCTCCGGCGGAACCACGGCACTGGCGCCATGAGCTCACGGCAGCCGGACGCTCCCGGTAAGGCCCCCCCCCTCCCCCGGCCCCCGCCCTCCCCGCCGGCCCGGTAGGCCGCGGGCCTGAGCGCGGCGCTCTGTGTTGGCAGCGCTGGAGCCGGGCGGCGGGGCCCGCCCGGGCAAGATGTCGCTGCCGCTCGGGGTGCCCCGGCGGGCGTTCAGCTACGACGACGCTCTGGAGGACACGGCGCCCATGACGCCGCCGCCCGCCGACCTCTGCGCCAGCGTCCTCTGGAAGGAGCCGGTGATCCCCGGGCGCAGGTACCAGGAGCTGCTGAAGGTAGGTCAGGCTGGGCGCGCCTGCCCTGGGCCCGGCAGCCCCCCTGCCCCGCAGCGGAGACCCCTGAGCCCCGGGAGCTGCGGGGGTTTGGAGTGAAGTTAAACGTTGTTGAATGGAAGTAAATAGCGGCCTCACTTCGAGCTAAACTTCTGCTTGTCGCCTGGTTTTGGTTTAAAGTCCCTCTCGGGGAAGAAAACCAAGGGCTGTGGTTTGGCACAAAAAGCAAGATGTCCTGTCAGGGAATAGTCAGCTCCTGTGTTGGGAGGAGGAAGCCTGTGTTTGACAGGATTTCTTGTTTTCTAGTCTTAGGTGTGGGTTCTTTGTAGTTTGGGTCTCATGCTCAGTGATAGAGCTATGAGGACTAGAAACACTGAGCAAGAAACTGATTGAAGGAATGAGGGGGAAACAAGATCTAGGCACCCAACTCTAATCTGTGTGACTGTGGTTCTGTAAATAGTTTGTGCTGCTGAGCTGTCTGTGGAAGGGTGCTCTTGCCCAGTTGACCTTGAAGTCCAGTTTGTGTTTATGAGACTAGAAGCAGATACATTCTGTTTTCTTGCCTTTTGACCTCTTTATACTTTTTGTACTTTTGTGACTAACAACTTGTTGGCTCTGAGCCTGGTAGGTTTTCACATGTTGGATGCAAATTGCTTGTTGATTGCTCAGAATGACAATGTTCAAGCTGTAGACATTCCTGTGCTATAATAAGTACATCACAGGGATTTCATCCATGGGTTGAAGGCTGGGGCTTGTGTCTCATTTTAGTCATTAGAGATGTGTCCTGGCAAGGTGCTGAGATACTTCTCATCCTTAACTGTACCTTGTTTCCTCTCCACAGATGGAGGAAGGAGATGCTGACCTGAATGCACCCGTAATAACTCCTTCATCATCCACTGAAAGTGTGAACAAGGTACCAGTGGTGAAGGCCAAGGCCACTCATATCATCATGAACTCTCTCATTACAAGTAAGAACTAACTCCTGCCTCTAAGTGTGGTGGCTCTTGGGGTGTGGGCACACAAGGTTATCTGGTTTGGTAATGGGTCAAGGTAACTACCAGGGTTCCTGGACAGCTTGTGGGTTGATACTGACTCTGCTCTTCAAGTAGCTGAGCTTTTGTGAGGATGCTTCTAGAAGGAAGCAAGGAACTAGGGAATAGGACACCCTTACTGCCTCTGTATTTGTGGGTGAGGAGGGAGGTGTGCAGGGCACACTGCTGATAGGACACTGCAGTCCCTGCCACCTTGTTGCTAGAGTGCAGAGGTGGCTGCTGCTGCTGTTGTTTGGTTGCATATTAACTTGTTATTTCTGAATGAAAGGTAAAGCTCTAAAATTAACCGGAGTGGTGTGAAGAGCTGACATACTGTGCTAATGGAGCACTTGCTGGTGTTTTTGTTAGTTAAGAGCAGCAGCAGCTGTCTTGCTAACAGTGACACTTGGAAAAAAATCAAACCTCATAAATCATAATGCTTTAAAATCAAAGGGTGTTAGTTATGCTTGCAGAGGGGCATGCCTGTTTGCAGCAAGAGGAATTATTCATGTGTTAGTCTTTCCCTGCTGCCTCTTTTTTAAGATGGGATCTGAGCTTCATCTTCCTCCAGGCAGTGCTTCCAAAGACTTCTGTATTTTTCAGAACAGCCTTTTGGAATAGCTTTACATTTGCATGTGTGTTTATCTTTGTTCAAAAATAACCAACATGTTGGAAACCAACATTCAGGGATGTGAACTTCCTGCTGCAAGGCAGCTCCTGTTCTAGTCTAATGGTGAAATGCTAATCTAGTTAAAACCAGGATGGCCTAAAACTGTTCTTGTGCAGTAAGAAGTCAGGAGCCCCAG
This sequence comes from Apus apus, assembly GCF_020740795.1. Classification (NCBI taxonomy): domain Eukaryota; kingdom Metazoa; phylum Chordata; class Aves; order Apodiformes; family Apodidae; genus Apus; species Apus apus. The sequence continues at coordinate 8,796,897 of NC_067294.1, read as the reverse complement.
CTTAGACCTCGCAGGAAAAACATTGTTACAAGCTGGGAATAAATAGGCAAATGTCTGGATTTCTCATATACAGTGCACTATCCCTGCAAATAACCTTAACATTAACATGGGAAGTGTTATCTGTTTTAAAGAAGACATTGGGCTTTTCTAGTAATCTTTTGTGCTCCAATTCCTTTTGACTCTTAGTTCTGTTAGGGAGTGAACGTGTTATGCTGATGGGGGTAAGAAGTGCTTATGTTTTCAGAACTGAAGTTGGTATCAGTGTATTAGATGCTGTCTCTGTATTTGGCTGAAATAGTTTATTGTACTTAATCTGGGATCACTGGGAGTTTTTACCACCTGGTCTGCTGTGGCTGTCAGGTTAGCTGAGGTTGGCAGTCTTTCAGAAGACTTCATTTTTTTTCTTGGCCAGAAAAACTCCTTTGAATCTAGAGGTGACCTAAAGTGACCAGCTTAGTGGGGTCTCCTAGATCTAAGAAGTTGTAATTAGGAGTGGTGCAACTTTTTTGGGAAGATGGCTTTAATTACAGGTGTTGGCATTTGTAATACCTCTGGTGATCTGGGACAGATCACTGCTTGCCTGACTTAGCCCTGTGCCTTGAGAGTTTTCAAGTCAGAATAGTTTCCATTACTGCAGAATAGGAAGGACATTGAGGTGCTGGAGAGGGTGCAGAGAAGGGCAATGAGGCTGATTAGGGGTCTGGGGAACAGATCTTATGAGGAGAGGCTGAGGGAGCTGGGGCTGTTCAGCCTGGAGAAGAGGAGACTGAGGAGTGACCTCATTGTTCTCTGCAACTACCTGAGAAGAGGTTGTAGAGAGGTGGGTGTTGGCGTCTTGTCCCCAGTGACCAGTGATAAGACAAGAGGAAAGGGGGTTAAGTTGTGACAGGGGAGGTTCAGCTTGGATATTAGGAAACACTTCTTCACAGAAAGTGGTGTGAGGCATTGGAACAGGCTGTCCAGGGAGGTGGTGGAGGCACCATCCCTGGAGGTGTTAAAAAAATTGGTAGACATGGTGTTGGAGGTGGTTTAGTGGTTGGGTGTTGTAGGGTGGGCGGTTGGACTTAATCTTGAAGGTCTTTTTCAATCTTGATGATTGCTGCTTCTCAACTCACCCCAACACATAGGTATGGATGTTGAAAAATGGGCCTTATGTTTGATTGCTCAAGTTGCCTTTGTTTGCTAGAACTTCTTGTGGTGGCACTTCTTTGTGAATGTGTGCTTTTGTCTGTTGCAGAGCAGACTCAGGAGAGCATCCAGCGCTTTGAGCAGCAGGCAGGCCTGAGGGATGCTGGCTACACCCCCCACAAAGGCCTCACTACTGAGGAGACCAAGTATCACCGGGTGGCTGAGGCAGTCCATGTAAGGCTTGTTCTGCATTGCCTTTCTCTATGTTGTGCATTAGCTTAACAGTTGTCTGGGATGTAACTTTGTAGCATGTTCCTTGGACTCTCCTTAACTGCTTTGTTTGAAGACTTCAGGCTCTTTGTGTTAAAAAAGCTTACCCACTTTTAAAGTTTGTTTCAAAACTATACAGGCTAACATTAACTCTCATTTTCTGAAACCTGCCATATTCCACAGGCATGTCAGACATCAGTCATCTTTCAGAGTGGGGAACATCTCTACAGAGTCCAGTTTCTTTCCATGGTGCCCTGCAGCTGGTTGTTGTAACTGTTTTTTTCCAAGAACTTGTGAACCATGCATTTCTGATGTGGGAGTTAACAAATTAAATTTGGCTTGCCTCTTACAGGAAATGAAAACAAAGCTTTTGAATCAACATGTTTCTAATGAGCTCAGTTGCTCACAGTAAATTTGCAGTTGCAGTTAAATAGTGAATTGTCCAAGTGTATTTCCCCAAGGTCAAAGTTTCAATAACAATGAATTGCATTAGTGTGGCTTGAATAGCCACAGGAAACATTCTGAGAAGGTGCCTGCGTAGCTGGTGTTTGAACTATAACTGCCCTTCAAGTGACTTCTTCAGAGTTCATTTTGTACTGTCTGACTTGTAATAACCTGGTTCACATACACCCAGTTCCTCTTTTTTTTTTCATGTGTCCAGGTGTGCTCTTCAATTGCAGTTCATCTGTGTTCTAGAGCAGTGTTTTCACCCTGCTGTGTGGATTGCGTCTCAGGGTCTAGACCTCCTAGACCTTGTACCTTCTGTATGAGACCTGGTCTCACCTTCCATAGAGAGCATGGGGGACAGACAGCTTTGTTGCTCTGAGAAGAGCTGCAGACAAATGGCTGCTGTGGCATTCAGACTTGTGACCAGGTTGCTCAACTGATGTGTAAGCTCTGCTGCACCTGCAGCCTCCCTGTGGATGCTGGTACAGAAGCAGTGTGTTACTGATGGGTAGGCACTCTTAACTGCAAAGTGAGCTGTAGGTATTAATTTACATCCTCTAGCCTGGAGGATATCTTGAGCATAGTGGACTTCCAAAATGCTTATATCTGATGTACACAGAAGTTTCAGGAGGGTATGCAATGCTAGGTTTAGCTTTAGGTTAAGTGACTATTGAATCCTTTATCATCTGTGGTATAAACACTTCAGTTTTGACAATGAAACTAGTTGTTTCTTATGTTTTGTATTTAAGCTCTGTTGCTTCTGTGTTTCTCTTGCTTCTCCTAACAGAAGCTAAAAATGCAGAGTGGAGAGATGTCAAAAGATGACAAACAGACTTCTTCTGCTCAGTCCACTCCAAGCAGCACTCCCCACTCCTCTCCAAAGCATAAAACCAGGTACCCTGTTCCTGCCTCCTTTGGTTTCCTACAGGCTGCTGAGGTGGGAGCTGCTACAAATAACCTTCATATCCATTGAGGGACTGTCTGGGGGGGTAACATTCAGAGCCTGTGGTGGATTTATGTTGGACAGATCCAAGCATTGAAAGCTTGTGGAACTTAAGCATACATGTCTTCATCCTGGATGGTAAAAAAACATTAAAATAGTTTAAATTACCCCTGACATGTAAAGTTCCTGATGCAGTGGAGCCACATGAAATGCATATTCTCATGTTTTCTACTTCTCAATGACTTTCTTCCCTAGGGGTTGGTTTGGTCAGGGATCTTCTGCTTCTATCACTGGCCCAGACTTTGCCATGGAAGCTGGTGGGGACAAGTTATCTGAAAGATGGAGCTTTTTTGGACCCAAAGCCATCCAGAAATCCACTACTGATCCAGGTGTGTCCTCTAAAATCTGTCCTGCAAGAGCTGGAGGAGATTGGTAGCACAACAAACTTGCTAGCTGTTTTTGGAGCTTTATCTTGGTTGTCTTGTTACTTTCTAGGACCACCCTGTGAATGTGTGCTGTTCATATAATTTCTGTGCCTAAATGAAAAGCAGTTAGATAAAACCTATGCCAAGGATCTGAAAGCAGAAGTAACTTGCACTGAGCTGCTGTGGAAGGGCAGGGTGTGAAGGTGACAGCAGAGAAAGCAGAGTAGAAAGTTGTCTGGTAGAACTGGAAGTGCCAGCCACTGCTGTGGAATAGCCTTTAGATGTCATGAAGCTGCTGGATCTTGCATTAGGGTTTCTGCAGTGCTGGGCTTCAGTGGCACTGCTCACTCCTGGCAGCAATGGAAAAAGGACTAGGATAGTTTTCCTAGCTCTTACCAGCTGTGATTTGTTTCTTCATCAGGAGGATTTACCATCCAATCCTATAAGGGTGCCCAGAAGCCCTCCCCAATGGAGCTGATGCGTGCTCAGGCTACTAGGATGCCAGAGAATCCAGTCACCTTCAAGCCACCCAAAATGGACATTCCAGTCACAGAAGGGAGGAAGCAATCTCCACGTTCCCATAACATCAAACCTCGGGATCTGAATGTGCTCACTCCTTCTGGGTTCTAGGGAGAAAGCTTCTGGTGTCTTTAGTGGGCTACAGGGTGTCTTAGGCTCTGCTTCCTGGTCCCGTTGTGCTGCAGTGAAATACGCAAGTCTCCCAGCTCTTCATCTCAGAAAAGGAGACAGTTGTAACTGTTCTCCTAAAACCAGTCTTGGAAAAACTTGTGCACCAGTACTGAACCAGTGCAAACCATTCTGTCTGCTGTACTGCACCAGTTTGGTCTGTTGGGCTGCACTAGATGCACTTCCTGGTACACTACACCACACTAAAACCTTGGGCCATGTTTTGTGGGACCATGCATGTGGTGTGCAAGCAGGCTGGCTTCTCTACCTGTAGTCTTGATTGTCTTGTCCTGCTCAGTGCTGAAGTATCCTCAGGAGGACCATGGTTCTGTCTGGCATATGTAGAACACCAACAGAAAATGAAGAAAACAAGCAAAACAAGAAAACTGGACCATTAACTGCCAGAAGAAAGTTGCTCTGGGAATGTGGTGGGTCAGTTTTAAATGTGGTACCCCCTCAGTGTCCAGTGTGACCTGACAGTTGAACACCTGGTCCTACTTTGTTCTTGGGATTTTTTTTTTAAGGAGAAGTGGAGCAGTGACTGTTCTAAGATGCTCTTATTAGAAAGGCAGGTGCAGAATCTAATGGGGCATTGCAGTAATGAGGAAGAATTGATTCTCTTTCAACTCCTTGTGTTCCTCCATAAAGGTGGAAATGACCAGAGCTGGTGTGGCTTGAACCAAGTAATCCTCTCTTTCTGCAAAGCAACACTGTCTTGCCTACTAGCCAACAGACTTGGTTGTTCTGGCACTGTGGCTGCTGCTTGATTTGTTGTTTTTTTTCTAGCATCTGGTATGAATCATGTAGAAGTGTACTAGACACCAGGGGCACTTCTAAAATAGTGTTTTTGTTTGTTTTATCATTAAATGCATTTTGTGGGACTGGGGAAGGACTGAGGGCAGATCAAGGCTAAACATTCCTCCCTGTGATACAGCGATGTAGTTTTTGGCCTAGTCAGAACCAGATACTAGGAACAGCTAACACCTGCTTTCCTGAGAAGTGGAAGGAGCTTCTGAGCTACCATCTAATCCCATTAAGCATTATATAGACAGTGTTGCTCTAGTCTTTTCCTGTCATGTGGCAAACTGGTCTCCTCTTGATCTCCTGGCTGTTGCAGAGCTCTCTCAGCCAGCAGCAGGTGCTCTGGGGTGAGGTGGCAGCAGCAGCCTTGCTTCTGCTACTGGAAGCTTCTCTGTTGCCAGGACATTTTGCAGAAGTTAATGAACAGCTGGTAACCATTGAGCTTTGGGGCTTCTGTCTTAGACCAAGCATTCCTCCTGGAAGGTGAGGCGGGGGTTGCTCACTAGGGTAGCTGCTGTCCCCTCCAAAGCAGGTTTTGTGGCTCTGCTTCTCAAGCTTTGACAGCACTGCCAATGATGTGTTGTGTTGAAAATCTCCCACCCAACCAAGCAGTTTTTCACTATCGCCACTCATTTGCACCTTAGCAATCAGAATCTCATGTGACATTAATTTATTTGTTGTCTGTATTCATGTCTCTAATGTGTGATTTTTTTTTTGTTTTGTTACAAGAAAATAAAATACCTGTGAATGGAGGTCCTTGGTGTGTGATAGTGCTGGCAGACGTGAAGGTTGTGGAAGACATGAGGTCCACAGTGTGGGGTCAAGATTCTACCTAGTAAGGCTCTGGCAGTACTTGCACTAGGGTAAAAATGTTTGCTCTGGGTTGGGGATGTGTGAGCTGGACTCTGCTGTTTCTGTGCTCCTAGAATTTTAGAAGAGCTGCAAGTGATTAAACTGATCCCAGAGTATCAGGTGCTCTGGTACTGGCTGCTGCTGCAGGTCTTGGTTACCCAGGCTAGCCTCATAGTTTAGTTTGGAAAGGATGGGGTTAAAGTGTGGCCTCTTGGTGTGATATTCTCATTCTACTTACTGTATTTTATTCCAACATCATTCCTGGGGATATGACCAACATACTAAAAAATAATTATGGCCTTCTTGCTGGGATGTGGCTTCTTTTCTAGACTAGTGATAGATGTCTAATCCAGTTAAAAGGGTGTAACTGGAAAATATGCCTGAATGAGTAGATAAAGGTTTTCCTACCAGGTAGGAAGACCAGTTCTCTAGAGCAGGGAGCACTTGGGAGTTGGCACTGTTTGGAATACTTTTGGGTCCTATTTGCAAAACAGACTTCACTTTTCTCTGAATGGCTATCCCTGGATTAGAGGGGCAATGTCATGGAGATGAGTGGTTTGTCCTGGCAGTTAAGAAGAGGCTTCCTACAGAACAAGGAGCAAACCCATGAGCCCCAGCTCAGGCCCTTCCAAACAGTTCTGGGCTAACTGAAGCCAGGCTACTGGATGAGGCCTCATTGTGCAGCAAGTACCAAGTCTTCAGTATGTGCAACACTAACATCAGGACTGCTCCTACTCCATCCCTGGCTGTGACTGCTGCTTGATGCTCCTAGGCTCTGGTCTCCTCATCAGGACCCTGCGGGGGTCACCTACCACAGGGGCAGGTCAAGGGGTGATGGACAACTAAAGAGTCTTTCACTTCAAGCTCTGGTGCTTCTGAACTGTCTGAGGAGATCTTCTGTAGAAATGCTGAATTGCTTTCTGACCTCAGCTGTAACTGGAGTTGAAGCCAGGCTATTGGAATTGAATACTTGTCCTCATCATAACATGTTTGTTTGCCTGTGCTGCAGATGATTCAGTGCATTCTAGGAGAGGCCTTTTCAGCTGATGCTGCTATCCAGTCCTGCCTCTTGGCATGCTAATCATCTTGGGCAATGTTATGTAGATGTATTTTATTTGGAACAGAAATGTTACTCTCCTGAGGACTGATGAGCATAGCTTGGGGATCTCTGCACTGTGGGTGCCCTCCCTGCTGCCCACACCTGCTATTTTTCTTAAGTATTCTCACCTTTTCCTAAATACTGAACAGGTATTGTGGTGTTTTGCTTGCTGGGCAAACTATTGTCAGGGTTTAAGGCTGCATGAGTCTAGTGCTAACCCAAGGTAGAGGTGACACAGCTCTGCACTTCCTTTGGGCAGGGCTGTCACCAAGATGGAAGAGTCTCAGCAAATACAAAAAATAATTTATTTTTTAGAAGTGCCTTGTAAAACTGTAGGATGAGGCAAGTTTGAAATGGAGACCATGTAAACCAGGTATTTTTTTTTCCCAGCCCACGTGATGTATGACACTTGAGACTGCAGCCTGTGAGGGGGGTTTTGATGGGACTTTTGTAGAGGGAATATGAAGGTCTTTACCCCCTGCCACAGTGGGTGTCTCCATCAGGTAGCAGTGACAATGAGGAACAGCTCCCGAAGCATGCACAGTTTCTCCTCAATCTGCAGGGGAAAAGGCTGCTCCAGGATCTGCTGCATTCGGCTGATGAAGTCCTTGATGTTCAGTTCGATGTCCAGGTGGCTGATGTCATTGCTGTCCTGGAGCTTGGGCTTGGCCTTCCGGATGATCAAGTCCATCCGGTCGTTGAGTGAGCTCCGTAAGTGCTCTGCAAGAGGAAAGGCTGGTGGGGAGAGGCACAGACAGTGGGCTGCCCAGGGACAGATCCCTGGGAGCTGTGCTGCTTCTCTCAGGGTTATCCTTGATGCTACTGCACAAGACTAGCCTGGTGGAAGAAAGTGCTCTCAGTCTGCATGTGGAGAGCCCAAGAAATGGGGAGGGGGACAGGGTTTGTAGCATCCTTTTCTCCTCTGCTAGTGGCAGACTGGACAGCTGTCCAGCTCCAAAGGGGTCTCTAAGGAGCTAAGAACAGTGATTGTCTAGGGCTTCAGGGAGAGTAAGGTTATGCATGTGATTTTGAGTTCCTCTGCATTCCTCCATGAGAGCCTTAACTCTGGCCTAAAGCAACTAGAGCTGGGGAGAGACTTAATGAATTTTCTGGTAGAACAACTTCAGGGAGTTCTAAGTGTGTTGTGACTGTGCTGCTCTCCTGGGGTATACTGTTCAGTGCTAGGATTGATCCATTAGGAAACAGGCTATTTCTTAGGGGCTACACTTGGCAAAGCAGGTTGGGTGCTCTGCTTGATGCAACATCACTTCTTTGCTCTGACTGCTGGGAATAGTTACTAGCATGGACAGAGGAACATCATCTTTCTAAGACTTGGTGGCTGTGAGTTCAAGAGTGATGAGAAGAGAGGAGGGAGGGTCCTTCAGCTGTTCTACTGCAGCCTCTTGATGAGGTTGTGTTTATTAAGGCCAAAACAGGCTCCTTACCCATTATTACATTTTGGTAACTCAGCAGCAACAAACTCAAGTACTGCAGCATCTCATCCCATCTTTGCCACATTGCTGTTTCATCCTATGATGGGAAATAATATTTGGTTATCAGACAATGTTGTCTTGGGAGAAAACAAGGCAAATGAGAGGTTGGACTGGATACCTGGTATTGCAGCAGCACAGAGGAGTGGCTCAGGAAGTACAGGATCTTGGCTGGAGACAAGGGCAGGGTTGTGGGCACATCACAGCTGTGCTGGAACAACAGCTCTAGCAGTTTGCAGCGCAGGAGCTGGCTCTCCATGGTGTTAATGAAAGCCTCCCTGGAAGACAAAGGGATTTACTCTGGGGGAGAACAAGGACAACTGCTCTAGTATGTTCCTGGTGTCCTACTGATGCTGTTCTGGTGCAGGGACTTTCCAGCTGTGCAGTGGAAGGAAAACCACTAGCTGTGATAGACCTTCATTATGCAGCTTGGCCATGGACATGTTTACATCCTTAGGTTTGACCTCTGGCAACTTGAGGTCTGTGCAGTTTGTTAAGCATGCTTGGCTGCTTCACTTCACCCTGCCCAGCAGCCTGTGCAGAAGTTACTCATTCCTGCTGACTTGCAGGAAGCACAGCTAAGGAAGTGTGAAGTGGGGTCAGCAGCCAGCTGGGTCTAGGAGACTTTTTACAAGGGCATGTAGTGATAGGACCAAGGGGTAATGGTTTTAAACTGGAAGATGGTAGATTTGGGTTAGACATGAGGAAGGAATTCTTTAGTGTGAGGGTGGTGAGATACTGGCCCAGGTTGCCCAGGGAAGCTGTGGCTGCCCCCTCCCTGGAAGTGTTCAAGGCCAGGTCAGATGGGGCTTGGAGCAACCTGGTCTGGTGGGAGGTGTCCCTGCTCATGCAGGGGGGTTGATACTATATGGTATGGTCTTTAAGGTTCCTTCCAACCCAAACCATTCCATGTTTCTGTGACCTGTCCTGGGAGGAATGATAGCTTGGTTACGGTCACCTTGGCTTGATTAGACCCAGTTTGTGCTCAGAGTTCTGCTAAAAGCATCCAAAAGGGCTGCCTGCTGGGGCTGGCGAACATGGGTTTGAAATGCCTGTGGGTCTTGTGGTCTCATGTCTATGCTAGAGCCAGTCAGACCCTTATGCTTTGGCTTCAGATATTACATTTATTAGAGAAGCAAACAAAAGCATGTCAAGGCAAAGCTGCAAGAATTGCATCATTTCTAATGAGCTTTAGTTGTCCTTGGGAATCAGTGATGTGTTTGCACACTTGACCATGCTGATGCAGGGGGCTGCTTTTCATAACTTCTTCAGTTCTAAGATCCTGCCATTTGAAAAAGTGGGAGAATCAACTTTTCTCAGCAACACATGAGCTGGGAAGATGCATTCAGCTGTGAGGTTCTGTCTCCATTGGATCTGTCAGTCCCACAGCCATGTGTTTGCTGGCTGGGTCTTTCCATACTCGGTGGTAATCTGTGTATAGACTTGGATGTAAGCTGGGAATAAGACTATTGCTCACACAGGGAGATGCTGCCTTGTACATTTGTCTCACCTTTGGCTCCTCAGAGGAATATTCAGTATAAATGGGAATATCACATCTGCGATCTTACAGGAGCTGCAGTTGGGAGATTTGTCCACTTCCACTGCAAGGGACAACATCCGCTGGAGCAGGAGCATCACCCTAGGTTAGAGATACAGTCAACACCAGGAGACACTGCTGCTCAGCCTGCCAAGTAAAGCAGTGGGGATACCACCTTGTTCAGCCTCATGCCTCAGTGAGGGATGTAGGGGAATGTAGAAGGCTAGATTTGGTATCTCTTTGGTGGCTTTTGAATTTGATGCTCTTGGAAGCAGAGCTCATCCCCAGATGAGCCCTCAGGAGGTCTCAGTGGCTAGACTGAGCATTGGTGGAGCAGCACGGGGCAGCCTGGACAATGGGCCAAGACCTCCAGCCTTATGTTACATGTAAGAGGAAAACATGCACTGAGCCAGTTTCCTACCAGATGAGGATGTCTCTTCCTCACCAAGTGTGCATCTACCCCAAAGGAGGACTTCAGGTACAGCCTGACTTTCCTGACCTGATAGGGAGACTCCCTGGCTTGGGCCCCATGATACTGACAGCAGTGAGCCAGGAATTCTAGGGCTTACTTCTGGGCAAAGAAAGCTGGAGCCACCTCTGCCTGGTCAGTGCTGGCCAACCATGGTGCAGATGAGCTGCGTTCAGCTCTTGCTTCTGCTGAAGAGGATGTGATTTCTTGTGGCTCCTCCTTAGGCTGGGAGAACCCAACTCCTGTAACTGCTGCGACCAACCATTCAACCACCTCCCTGGGACAGAAACAGGAATGTTAGCAGGAACAGATCTGATTTTGCTGCGTACTGACCTCTAGATCTACTTGGAGCTCAAGGAGAAACCCTGAGGATGAAGAATACATCCCACCCACTTGGACAAACTAGGGAGTAGTTCTGTTTGAGCAGCAGATTCATATGCTTGTCAATAGGACTGTCTCCTTCTCAGTCCTGTCTTGAGCAATGTAGATCTGACCTCTCTCCTGAGAAAAGTCTGCTAGGCTGTGGTTGGAAATATCTTGTATCAGTCTCTGGTGGTTTGCCTTTGTAAACCTCCTGCAGGTTACACTTGGGCCCTACACTTCCCTCTGTCTCCTGAGCTTGTTTCCTGGAAAGTCTGAAAGTCTGTCCTGGAGTGCTGACAAGCATTCCCTGAGCCCCTGCCTGAGAATGGGGTTAGTGAAGAGGGGAGGAGGAGGCACCTCTTACTTGACGTTGTTGAAGCACATGTCACATGAGAGCACTTTCTTGGCAATCGATTTCTGCAGCAGGCGCAGCCTCAGGTTCTGCTGGAAGTCATCCTCCAGGGTCTGCACCACGTACTGCAGGAAGAGGAGCCGGCCAGGGGGCTTCTCCTGAGGGCAGAGGGAGACTATGAGCCTGACTGAACTATGGAGCAACAATTTGGCTGTCTCAGGAATGGGCTGATGTACATGACTAGCTCCAGGAGGGGCTGCCTGGCTCAGGTAATGCCCTGAGGGTCTGGCCAGGTCTTGCCTATGATTGTATTAGGGATGTGGCCCACTGAGGGGTGTCTTGCTGTGTCTTCAGATGAGACAACATGCCTACAGCTGTGCCATAGGTTAGGGAGCACTGTTGATAAAAGTGGGAGACCCAACTGACATTGGCTGCCCTCAGCAGCTGCAGTAAAACTGCATCTTGGATGGGCCTATTCTGCAGCAGAGCCATGAGGCCCTGGGCAATGCCTACTCTCAGGAACCATGTACTAGATTATCCCTGCCAGAAGTAACACACGAGGTGTCAAGTACCTGGTCCTCCATGGTGTGTTTCAGCAGTGTCCAGTCCCATCCCACTGTGGCAGTGTTGGCTGGATGGAGCCTGCAAGGATAGCACTGTTCATTTGTGCTCAACTGCCTGTCTGCTGGGAAACACAGCAGCCCCTGGCCCTTCCCCAGCCCCACTTGCTCAGAGGCCTGCCCTGCCTTCCCCTCTTGAGCTTCACCCTTTCCCTTTCTCCTTCCCTGACCATGTTCATATTTTGGAAGCAGCTAGCTGGGGCTCTTTGCCATGGAAAGCATAAGCACTTCTGGGTCTATGGCCTCCTGAAACATTGTGCCTCTTTGTGGGAGCCCTGAGGGCAGTGGGGAAACTGCTCCAGCCACTTCCAGCCCGTGGCCCCTGCTGCAGCCCAGGGAAGGTGTTTCTGCTATGTCACAGCAGTCAAGAATGAGATCTGCCCTCCAGGAGCAAGGTAAACATACTCCTCTGTGCTAGAGGGCGCCCGGGTGTCACAGGCTGTCCCTGCACTGTACGGGTTTGCTACTGAATGATCAAAGCACACTCATGATGTAGTTGGAGCTGCTTTCCCTCTTGTCTCAGCATTTCCTGCCTCTCTTATCCTCCTATCCTTAATCCACTTCGGGGTTTAGTGGCTGCTCTCTGGGCCAGCAATGGTCCTGACCCCACCCTTGAACAGCCCAAGATGTGCCTGTGTTAACAGGAGCAAGAGAATCATCCTGATTTATAGTGGAAATTGCTCACTGTTCTGTGGGCAAGGACCGTGGAGAATAACTGGGAGCTGGACAGACCCCAGGGAGCACACAACCTGCCCCAGAGAACCATGGCAAAGGGAACACATACATTTGGATCTTCATCAGCAGCATGTAGATGTCCTTCAGGATCTCCCCTTGGTGGGGGTGCAACAGGATCTGTTTGATCAAGTGGGAGATGATATCTTTGGGGGGACAGTGCTGGCAGGAGACGAATTCGCTCAGGAAATGCAAGGTGCCCTCCAGGAAGTTCTCCTCCATGGTGGTGCTCACCATACTCATCTTCCCACTGGGGATGAGCTCAGGTTTCTGCTGTGTGCAAGGCAAGGGGTGAAAGCCAGCTCTGACACAGAGGAACCCAGCTGTGATGTGGGACCCACTGTGAAGGAAACTACAATAAGCAAAGATCCCAACACCCTGGAAAAGCTTCCCCCAAAAGGAGAATCAGAGCAGGGCTGCCCTGGCTCCATCCTCTACTGTAGGGGCTGCTCTGAGCATGCTTCAGCTAGGCTTGGTAGCAGCTGCTCTGAACCCCGTTTACCTGTGGCGGTTCCCTGTTGGGTGTTACTCCTTGGAGGAATAGGTGCTGGACTCCACTTCTCCTGAAATAGTGCAGCTTGTTCAGCCAGGCCTTGCTGTCAGCCTTGGTCCTGGCTGGGGTCACTTGTTGGGTTACTATAAGTGGTGGCAAGTCACTTGCTTCTAACAAAGGGTCTTGTGCTTTCCTTGGGGCTGTGGGGATGGCTGGGACAGGGCTCAGCCTCGGGGGCAGCTCTCTTTGCTGGCAGAGATGGGGAGTCTCTCCCTCTAGGTCACCAGCTCTGCAGCTGCTGCTACTGTCCAGGCTGCAGAGGGACAAGGATGGCATTCCCCTGTTGGGTGTTATGCCTTGGGGGAAGGGGTCCTGGACTCCAGTCCTCCCAAAACAGTGCAGTTTGTTCAGCCAGGCCTTGCTGTCAGCCTGGGTCTGGGCTGGAGTTGCTTGTTGGATTGCTCTAAGTGATGGTAAGTCACTCAGTGTTTCCAGCAAAGGCTCTTGGGCCTTTCCTGGGGTTGTGGGGATGGCTGGGACAGGGCTCAGCCTTGGGGGCAGTTCTCTTTGCTGGCAGAGATGGGGAGTCTCTTCCTCTGGGGCACCAGCTCTGCAGCTGCTGCTGCTGTCCAGGCTGCAGGGAGACAGGGACAGTAGGTCTGAGTCCAGCTGCATGCTGGCTAGGGAGCCCAAGTCACTGTTAAAAGTGGTAGTGCTGCAGTTCTGCTCCGGGCTGCAGGAGAAGCTGTGGTGGCTGGAGGCAGGAGAGCAGCTGCTCCAGTTCTCTGTGCTTTCTGCTGTGTCCATGATGGCACCAGGCTCCTTGGGAGTGCTGTGACAGGGTGCTGCAGGGCTTGGCCCCACTGTCACCTCTCTTTCTTGTGTTGGGGTGGAACAGAGCCGAGGATGGGACACGTGTGCTGCTGGGGCAGCTAGTGCATAGCCAGAGACCTGGTTAGGATGGCTGGTGGTGTGGGGAGGGCTGCACGTGTCCTCTGTCAGGTCGATGATGGTGAGGCTGCTCCACGGTGCCAGGTCTGTTCTTGTGTCCTCACAGGTCAGATCGATGATCTCCTGTGGGGACAGAGAGGTCAGTGCTGTCAGCAATGGTAAGATGCCTCAGTCTTCCCCTGCCAGAGATCTCTGCTATGGTGGTGCTGTTGCCCCAGCCCAAAAGGGGAAAAGATGCTCATTGGCACCAGCATGAGAAATGAGGGGCAAACACCCTGCTGCCTGGCCAAAGGGTTGGGGCAGCTTGTGGGATAGCAGCCCCAAACTTTAGTGTCAGCTTCCCCTGGCAACATGGCTGAGCTTGAGCCCAGCACAGGCTCTTCTTCCCTGCTCCTGGCAGAGACAAACCCCTTGCTCCCCCAGGAGCTCCTTACAGCAAATGGCTGGATCCTCTGCTCCAAACACCTCTCACCTTGGCCCAGAGCAGGCCTGGCTGCCTGCTCAGCTCCCTCCCAGCATGGGGAAGTGACAGCCCCACTGGGGTACCCAGGGAGGGCAAGGGCCTGGCAGGAGCAGTGCAGGATCCAAACTTCAGCACAACCTTACCCACTCATGTCTGAGAGTGGTGGGGAACAGAGCTAACTTCACATCCACAGTACCAAGCCAGAGCTACAGCAGCCCCAAAACTTTCAGGACTCCCATCAAGGACTTGCCAGGTGACACAGCACCCGGAGCTCCAATGCCATTCCTGTCGGAGGGGCAGCAGGAGCAGCCAGGAAAAGGCAGCTGTGTCCACGCTGCTGACAGGCAGGAAGACATGGCACTTCTCAGCATCTCCACAGGCCTGGGAGGGGGTCAGAGCCTCTTTGCTCTTGGAAAAAAACAAACCAAAGCCAAACCCTCGGCCTCAAAGCCGGAACACGTTTTGCAGACAACTTAAATCCATGTTTTTCCCCTGACTCAGACCTGCCGCTTTTCCCAAGGAGGGGCCGCCTGTAGCCTGAGGCGCTGGCGAAGCCCAGGCGGCCTGGCTGGCTCCTGCGAGCCGGTGAAGCCGCGGGGGCCCGGAGGCTGCACCGGGCACCGTGGAACCAACCGCCAGCGCTCGGGAGCTGCATCAGGCCCGGGACAAGGGTGCCCTGGAGGGGGCGGACAGACCGTTGCCCAGGCTGTGTCTCGCTGGCGGCCTCGTGCCCTGGGCCGCCGCCACGGCAGCCCCTCGTCCCCCCGTCCGAGGGGGGCCCAGGTGAGCGGGCGGCAGCCGCCCCGGCTCGGGGCTGGATCCCCGGGGCTGCGGCCTCCTCCAGGTGCCGCCGGAGCGACCAAAGCGCTGCGGGGCCGGGGTCTTTCTGGAGGAGG
Source organism: Apus apus (assembly GCF_020740795.1). Classification (NCBI taxonomy): domain Eukaryota; kingdom Metazoa; phylum Chordata; class Aves; order Apodiformes; family Apodidae; genus Apus; species Apus apus. Next base: position 8,781,879 of record NC_067294.1, on the reverse strand, counting down.
CAGCCCAGGGGGCTGGGACCCCCGGGTGACACTCTCGGGGACCCAGCCTCTGCTGGCGGGGGGGGATGCGGGAACTCGAGTCCTCCTGCGGGATCCTCGGGGCATGGGGCGGGGGCCGGGACTGTCCTGTCAGGGACATGCCCGAGGAGGCCGGGCTCCTCGGTGACACAGGGCGGGGGCTGCGCGCCCGGGACACGGGCCCTCGAGGCTTCACGTCCCCTCGAGGCTTCACGTCCCCGGGCTCCCCTCGTCCTGCCCGCGGCGGAAGCGCCGCCATCTTTGAGAGGGGCGGGCGGGGCCGGCGCTGCGGGAGGTCCCGCCGCCCCGCCCCGCCACTCACCGTGGGCGGCGGGCGGCGGGGCCGGAGCGGCGGCGAGCGGCTGCCCTCAGAATCCGAGTCGCTTATGAGGACGACGCTGTCGGCCATTTTCGCGGCGGACCCGCCTCCCACGGGCCGGCAGCAGCGGCGGCAGCGCTTGGGCCGCGGGCCGGGCCGGGCGGGGCGGTGGCGGAAGCTGCGTCAGGGGCGGGGCGGGGCGGCGGCGGCCCCGGTGCCGGTGGCGGTCCCGGTGCCATGGCGCTGTCGCCCTACGTGCAGGCCATGCAGGAGCTGTTCCGCGCCAACACGCGGAGCCGCGAGTTCCCGGCGCACGGCGCCAAGGTGCACTCGGTGGCCTGGAGCTGCTGCGGCCGCCGCCTCGCCTCCGGCTCCTTCGACAAGACCGCCAGCGTCTTCCTGCTCGAGAAGGACCGGCTGGTGAGCTGCGGTACCGGGGGGCAGCGATTCGGAATCGGACACCAGGGGACACCTGGGCCGGTGTCCGGGCACCCCGCGAGGCCTTGGGCTGGGATTCGTGATTCTTCTTCTGCTGGGCCCAGATGCTCCAGCCGGCCCCGGGTGGTCGGTGCCGGGCCTGGGAGCGGGGACTCGGACCTGTACCGGGAAGAGGAGTGTGGCCAAGGGGTCCGCAGGCCGGGGCCGGGGCCAGGGAGCTGGGGTGGAAGTGAGGAGCTCTCCTCCTCCCTGGCCCGCCGTGGGGGGCAGTGTGACTGAAATGGCGGGGGGTGCTGGGCCGGGCTCCCGGGCTCCCGCCCCATCCGGTAACCGGCACCAGAGCAGCGCGTTGGGATCTGGGGCAGGAGCGGGGCAGAGCCGGGCTCGTCCCACCCGTGAGTGGCTGTCCCTTGCCTTCAGGTGAAGGAGAACAACTACCGCGGCCATGGGGACAGCGTGGATCAGCTCTGCTGGCACCCCAGCAACCCTGACCTCTTCGTCACGGCGTCTGGGGACAAAACCATCCGCATCTGGGACGTCCGCACCACCAAGTGCATCGCCACTGTCAATACCAAAGGTGAGTCCCTGCCTTGCAGGGAGGGCTCTTGGGTCCCAGCAGGGCATCAACTGTGTGGGACCCATCTGCTGTGGCACAGTGCTTTGGATCCCTCTTGTAGGAGTTGGAGATCAGGGCATCTTTGCTGGCTGCTTTTATCCTTGTGTTGCACGCATCTGCAAGGAGCAGCAGTGAACATGAGGGCTGATTTACGCTGGTTTCAGGACTGGAGAAATTACTGAAGTATGATGCTGGCTGCTAAAATGTCCTTTGTACTTGCGTCTGGAGTGTGTAGGCTGCAAGGCTGGAGACTAGGGAAAGGCATAGTTGTGGAGAGCTGTAGGAGTAAAAGCGTGGATTCAGAAAGGGATTATTTGAACTCATGGGCTGGTTAATCCAGATACCATCTCTGCTTTTGGAAATCTCCAATGTTGAGTTTTTGGGGTTGGAAATGGTGTTGCAACATGGGAAACAGAAACCTGCCTCATTCTTACTGTTGGTCATATGTATTTATTGTTGGCTTCTGTTTTTACTGGGTTAGGATGATCTTTGAGCTAACCTTGTTTGGTGGTTACTGTGGTCCCTTCTGAAATGGCAAGGGCAGTGATGTAGTCATGTTGGCTTGAAGCTGTGGTTCTGTTTAGTTTTCAATAACTGTACATATTTGCTGGACAGCTACTCTGTAGGGTTTGTGTGTTACACTGCAGGCCTGGCAGTCTTTCCCATTTGGAAATGGTTTGGAATTAGTGGAGCAGATTGTGGCCTTGCATCAGGAATAAAAGCCACCTGTCTGCTTAGCTTGTGGCTATTGTGGATTGTTGGATGGAAGTGGGACCTGCTGTCTTTCGGTCCCTTCAGGGGAGAATATCAACATCTGTTGGAGCCCTGATGGACAGACCATTGCAGTGGGGAACAAGGATGATGTAGTCACTTTCATTGATGCCAAGACACATCGCTCCAAAGCTGAGGAACAGTTCAAGTTTGAGGTGAATGAGATCTCCTGGAACAACGATAACAATATGTTCTTCCTCACTAATGGGAATGGCTGCATCAACATCCTCAGGTAGGCACCTGTGGTGGTAGGTGCACAGGCTGGCTGTGGCAGATACCAGTCTGCAAGCCTCTTTGCTGCTTTTGGGGAGCCCATGTCCCAGACACCAGCGATTTCCAGCCCTCTGGTGGGAAGAAAGTTGCTTGGAGCTGAGGTTGCCCCAGTTCTGGGCTGGGCTTCCCAAGAGCGACCCTGATGCTTTGACTCATTCACTCAGCACTCAGGGTTTCCAAGAGTGTGGCTCTGCACCACATTGGTTTATTCACAGTCCCAGTCCCACTTGCCCCGTTTTTAAACAAGCCCTATGGTCCTCTCATAATTTCTGCCCTCTCCCTTCATCTCCCCAGCTACCCGGAGCTGAAACCCATTCAGTCCATCAACGCTCACCCTTCAAACTGCATCTGCATCAAGTTTGATCCCATGGGGAAGTACTTTGCTACGGGCAGTGCTGACGCCTTGGTCAGCCTCTGGGATGTGGATGAACTGGTGTGTGTCAGGTGCTTCTCGAGGTAGGTAGTGAGGTCCCAGAGGCTGCTGCCTCCCCTCTCTGGTGACCATGTTGGGGGGATGCTCACTGTCCCCTTTGCTCTCTTGCTGCAGGCTTGACTGGCCTGTGCGAACACTGAGCTTTAGCCACGATGGGAAGATGCTGGCATCAGCATCAGAAGATCATTTCATTGACATCGCAGAGGTGGAGACAGGTAACGGTTTTGCTTTTGGGCAACAGCGAGGAGGGAATTGGTTGGAGAAGTTAAGTGTTGGTGGAGCTGAGAGAGCACTGGGAATATTGCTCTGCTAAGGAGGAGTTTGGCTTTGCAGCCGTGAGGGGGAGCCGCTGCCTTGTTAGTCTGTGGCAGACATGCGTGTCGTGTCTCTGCCTTGTCACCAGGTGATTAAAAGGCGCTGAAGCAGCGTTTGTTCCTCCTCTGCCCTGCTCGGGAGAGAAGCAGCAGCTGCTTGGCTCCGGTGTTCACTATGGGGCAGCGTGCAGTGGGTGGCTGGGCTTTCTCCAGACTGACGTGGCCCCTTTTCCATGCAGGAGAGAAGCTCTGGGAGGTGCAGTGTGAGTCCCCCACCTTCACAGTGGCCTGGCACCCGAAGCGGCCGCTGCTGGCCTTCGCCTGCGACGACAAGGATGGCAAATACGACAGCAGCCGCGAGGCTGGCACCGTCAAGCTCTTTGGGCTCCCCAATGACTCCTAATGGAACCACACCAGGAGAGGCAACGCCTCCCTACTCTTGGGGATGGGAGGAGAGTGTTTAGTTAGTGTAGGACAAGCACTGCCTGCGTGGCAGTGCTGCAGCGTTTGGCTCAGCTCTGTGTGTGTGGCTCTCAGGAGCTTTTATAACAGAGCAGCTTGTGTGCTGGGGAGCATAGGGGGGGATGCTAGCAGAGCCCCCCCTTATGGTCTGAGGCAGTGATGAGCTACGTGACTGTCCCCTTGTGCCTGACAGCCTGCTGGCGAGGGCAGCCCTGGGGGCACAGCCTGCCCCTTCCCCTCCTGGACATCCTATGTCCCTTCCCCACACTGCAGCAGCAAGGGGAAGGTGGGGGGATGAAAGCTGGGGGACATTTCCCCATCTGGGGTTTTGTTTTTTGGTTTTTTTTTTTTGTATCTTTGTTTTTTGTAATTTTGATAAATCCTCTTCCATAATGAAGGTGCCTGTGGCTGCTGCGTGGGAAGATGGGGAATGCTGAGCTGCTCTCTTGTGAGCTCCCTCTCCTTTTTCCTGCCTCTCTCCCCTTGGCCGTGGCAAGGCCCTTGCTGAGGGGTCTGTGTCGAGAGGCTGTCCCCCTTGTCCCTACCGCCGGTCTCTGCTATCTCTGTCTAGCGCTGTCAGCCCACCAGAGGGCGCTGCGCCCCCACGATGGGGACAGGCGACACGAGGGACACTGCACAGAGGATGGGGACAGCGGTGGGGACCTGTTCCAGTCCTGTAACGCTGCTCCTGCCTCGCGGCACCCGGCATGGATGGAGCAGGGCCATGGCTCCAGCAGAAGATTCCACCAGTCCCATGCCACTGGCCCTGGGCAGAGCCGTTCCCTGCTCCCTTGCCAAGGTGACAAGTAGTGCCTCCTCTGTCCCTGCTCCCCAGGGAGAGCCCTGGAACTTTCTTCCCCCCTACGGTGGCACGCTGGGTCACAGGGGGGACGATCACTGCAGAGGATGTGCAGGTGCAGGCTGCCTGTGATGGAGACCTTGCCTGCACAATCTCTATCATTTCCTACCTAATATTTTCTTCTGACAGGAGCTTTTCCAGGTGATTGCTCTGCAGATGCCGCCTGGGTAACAGCTGAGCTCTTTGCTGGTAAATGATGTCAAATCAGTCAAAGCTGGGGCAGGCTCTGAACAGAGGCCTCCAGCACTGCACCAAGCCTGGGCACTGCCTGGGGCTCTGCCTCTCTGGGGGGCCTGAGGTCTGCCACTGTTCTTGTGGGGGCAGAAGGCTGTCACCCACCAGAAACAGCCCTCGTACCCGTGGTGTATCTCTAGTCATTCTGTGCGGGTAGTCCTAGAGTTGGGGAAGGGGCACAAGCCCCCTGCCGTGTTCCTCACCAGCACACTTTTGCTTTGTCTCAGGCCTGGTGAGGATGCCTGCAGGATAGACATGGGTGTACTGGGGGTAAGATGGACTGAGCAGGGCTCTGGGAGCCACCTGTGGCCTCCCCCTTCATTGGTGGCCTGGCTTGGTTGCTGCCTAGAGTAGCCTCTCCCCATGTATGATGAGCTTGCCAGGTCATAGCCTTGACAGGTTGGAGGGATGAGGAAGCTGATGTGGGGCCCCAGGAAAGCAATGGCTGAGAAGAGGCTGGAGCAATGTACAAATCCCTTTATTTTATTAGTTTGTCAAAGACTAGTTCGAGCAGGATGGTCACAGCATGTTTGCGGGGCCCTGAGCCACCCGCTGCCTCCTGGGGACAGCCCTGGTGAGCAGCTGGGGGCTGTGGCAGAGGAAGCACAGGGAGGGGGGAGCACGGTGTGGCAAGGGACGGGCCGGGGTGAGGGCGTGCCCCTGCATCCCCCCATTGGGGTGCAAGCAGCGGCTCCTGGGACATGCCCAGGATCCTTCCCAGGCCCAAGGGACCCATGTGTCCAGTGTCGGGGGGGGGGGGCAGCTGGGCACTCCCAGCCTGGCCCGGCAGCCCGCGGCCCCGCGCTGGCTTTATTGCAGAGCGGGGCCCCCGGCAGCGTGGCGGGGGGGCTCTCCGCTCAGCGCCGCGGGTGGGCCCGGGGACAGCAGGGACTCAGGGGGGCAGGGGGCGTGTAGGAGCGTGAGCAGCGGACACGAGGACGCATGGAGCGACGAGGCGCACCCTGGCACAGAGACACTGATGCGAAAACGGGGGCCAGCGGGGCCGAGACACGGACGATCGAGCGGTGGGGACGGCGGGGACGGGGCGGGGGGGACGGGGCAGGGGTGGTCCCTGCCCCGCACGCGCCTTTGTACACGGTCGGTGGAGCGCGGCGCCCGCTCCTCCCGGTGCTGAAGTATTGCAGTCTAACTGATATGGCTTTAACTATGGGGCCAGAAATGCGGGGAGGGGGGGGGGGGGGGGGTCCCCTCCAACTCCCCGATGCTGGGGCACACCGGGCAGCCCCGGGGGACCCCAGGGACCGGGGCTGGGGGGGAACTGCGGGCAGGGCGCCTGGCTTTGTGCTTTGGGCTTGGCCCAGGGCGGGACGGGGCAGGGGGATGGCAGTGCTGGGGACGAGGGCAGGCGAGCAGAGGCCTGCCGGGGTCCCCTGGGAGGGCAGGAAGGGCAGGGCAGGGGGCACGGGGAGCCACCCCGGGGGGGCCGGTAGGGTCTGGGGTGCCCCCAGCCTGCCACGAGGTTACATCAGTGCATTTGGTCCCGGTTCGCCCTGTCCGGCCAGGGCCGCTCCCCTTTGGCACGGCATGGTGGGGGGGGCCCTGCCTGGACGGGACGGGGCGGGTTTTTGGTCTGGTCGGGGGAAAGGACAGGACGGGGTGGGGAAGGGGTGCGGGGACCCCCCTCGGGGCCAAGGGAGCTAATGGCGGGGTCAGAGGGGAGAGGGCGCCCGTGCCCCAGTACCCCATGGCAGGGTTGGTGGTGCTGTTACTTCTTGAACATATCCTGCAGTGGGCCGGGCAGGTACTTGAGGACTGTGTCCAGGATGCTCTCCTCCTCTTCCTCGTCCTCGTCCCCGCAGCCCGCTGGGATCGCCTTCTTGGGGCGTGTCAGGCTGCCCTCACAAGGCTGCTCCAGAGCGGCTTTCTCCTCTGCCTCCTTCTCCTCCTTCTTCTTCAGCCCATACTGCCAGGACACAGTCTCTCAGCAGGGCAGGCAGTGGGTGCTGCCCGCATTGTGCCCTCTGCTCATCACCACCACCTTGGGCCACCCTCCCCCCTGGCCATACCAGCTCCTTGTCCCAGCCCCGCTTCTCCCTTGTGCCCACCTTGTCACGGATCTGCTGCCGGACTTTCTCCCTCTCAGCTTCCATGCGGGCGTGCTTGGCTTTCCGCTCCTCCTCCTGCTGGCGCAGGGCTTCCTGCCTCTCCTCTTCCTTCTTCTGCGCATCAGGGTCCTTCTCCTCCTCACCCCCCAGCATCTTCCCCATGTCCTTGGTAGCCCCTGCACAGTACAAGCAACATCAGCTGGTTCCCAAGGGTGCTCTAGCCCAGCGCTGGCTGCCAAAGCCCCTGCACAGGCAGGAAGGGTGCGGAGCTCCCTGGCAAGGATGACCCAGGACATCCCGAGGACCACCCGTGCCGGAGCTGGCTGCTGATGGGCTCCGGAGGCTGCGGGGACGGGGAGTGCCATGGGCTGGCTGAGCTGATCTAGTTCAGCATCAGCCAGGGGAGATGCCGGCAGCTCCTTCTGCACTGGCACCCAGGGGACCCGCCGGGAAATCCCACTTAGCGGCAGGAGAGCCGGGATTCCCCTGCCAGGCGCTGCTAGTGTCGGGAACAGGAGTCCCGCACGGCTCCGGCAGCAGCTTCCCAACACTGGTGGCTCTCCCCACAGCTCTGTCCCTCCGCCCTGTCCCTCCTGCCATGCTCTCCGGAGTGTCAGACTGGCATCGCTCCCGAAGGGGGGACCCTGAGGGGGCTCTGCACGCACTCACCGCCCAGCGCTTGCTTCATGACGAAGTCCATGGTGCCGGTGTGAGTGCGTGGCTAGGCCAGTGCCCAGCGCTCATCCACTGCTGTCCAGGCTCACCAACCACCTGCGTGGGCAAAGAGGGATACAGCTGGGGACACCATGTCCAGGGTCCCCACTGCCCCGGCATGAGAGATGGGATGATCCCTTGGGCTGCAGAATGCACCTTCTGTGTCTCTGTACCTTCCAGAATGGACAGAGGGAGCTTTTGGGGTCTGCAGGCAGAGGGGTAGGTAGGTCTGCCTGCTGGCAGCAGTGACTGTGTGTGTGATCCCCGTAGGGTGCTGGGGACAGGTGACAGGATGCAGGGGTACGGCATGTGTAGGACGTGTGTGTGTGTATGTGCACGCAGTGTTTGCGTGCGCTTGTGTGTGAGATGTATGTGCAGGCTGTGTTTGGCCAAGAGGTGTATTTGCAAGTGGCTGCGGGCTCTGTTTGCACGAGGGAGGGGGCGGTGCGGGTGTTTGTGGGGCTGCAGGCTGCGTGTGCCCACACGGTGTGCGGGGTTGCAGCCTGTCTGCAAGCTCTGAGTCTGTGCGTGCGGGAGTTCGGGGGTTTGCAAGCTGTGTGGATGTGTGCGCGAGGGGGTGTGTGTGCACAGGGGTTCGCAGGCTGTGTTTGTTTGTGCTGCGTGTGCGCTGCCTGCGTGTGTTTGCACACTCTGGGGGGGTTGCAGGCTGTGTTAGTGTGGGCGGGGGGACTCTGTGTGCAGGTCCGTTTGCAGGCTGTGTGGGGGGGGTGTGCACGCAAATTTGCAGACTATGCCGCGTGTGTGTACGTATGGGGGTGTTGCAGGCTGTTTGCATGCTCTGTGTGTGTGCGGGGATTGCAGCTGCGGGGGTGTGTGTGTATGCGGGGGGCGGTGGGGGATAAGTGCCCGTGCCCCCCTCGTGCCTTGTGTGTGTAGGGGCTGCAGGCTGTGCTCACAGTTTGCAGCATGTGCGGGTGTGTGCATGCGTGTGTGCGTGCCCTGTGGGTGCCACAGCCTCGCGGGTCCCCCCCACCCCGGCTCCCCGGGACCCCGCTGGACTCCGGGGGACTCCACGAACCGGGACCTAGGGAAGTTTGTTGTTCTCAGCCTCGGGGCACGCCGCGGCACTGGGGAGGGGTTCTTCCAGGCGGTGAGCCCCGGGCCTGCAGGGGGGGCTCAGAGGACACCGGGGACATGGGGACACCGGGGGGCGCCTGGACATCGGGGCTGCAGGGAGGGTGCGGGGGACATCGGGGGCCGTTGGGACACAAGGAGCACCGGAAACCGCGGCCGCGTGGAGGGGGGGGGGACACGCAGCGACACCGAGGGGTGCAGGGACACGGACAACGCGGGGGGACACAACAGACGGGGGAGGGGACGCCGGCAGGCGCCGGGACACCGCACAGGCTGCAGCGACGCAGGGGACACGGGGGGGCGCCGGAAAGGCAGGGGACAACGGGGACACGGGACGTAGGGGATACCCGGCATGCGGGGAACACCGGGACCGCGGGGGGGTGGGGCAGGCACACAGAGGACGCGGCGGGCACACGCACCGGGGATACCGGGGACAACATGGAAGGGGAAGACAGTGACACGGGGAAGGGGGGAGCCGCGGCGGGGGTGGGTAGTCGCGCAGGGGACGCGGGGTCTGCGGCGAGGGGCCCCGCCCGGTGCCGCCCGGTGCCGCAGCGGCGGCGCTGTCCGCTGTCCCTTCAGCACCGGCGCGGCGCGGACTCACCGGCTCCGCCGCCGCTCTCCGCTGCCGCCGCTCCGCCCTCCCGCCCCGCCCCTCCCCGCCGCGGCCCGCCCCCCGCCCGCCTCCCGCGGCACGCGTGGGCCCGCCCGGCGTGACACCCCCCCGCCCGGCCCCCCTCTCCCTGAGGGGGATGCGGGACCACCATCCCCGGGAAACGCCGCATGATTTCCTGGGAAACGTCCCGATGCCCGGGAGGTGCCCCCGGGGAGCCCCATATCGCTCCCCAGGATGCGGACAGGGACACCCGGATCCCCCCTCCCCGCTCTCCTGCAGCTGAGCCATGTGTGGGGGAGCGCGTCCTGCGCGGGGTTAATGATTCAACTCCGCAGCAATTAATGGGCAAAAAGAAGCATTAATCAGCCGCAGCCGCCAGGGAGCTGCCCCCCCGCCCAGCCTTGCACCCCTCACTGATGCGCAGCACCCCGTCCCCCTCCGCAGCAGTGCAGGGAGGCTGCGGGACTTGAATTAAAGTCCCTGATAAATCATCAGCCCCCGCCCCCCTCTGCTTTTCCCCTGCCGACAGCCGCCACTCGGAGGCCCCAGCTTTGGATTTTTGGTGTTGCCCCCACCCAGGGGGTCTCCCACGGTGCGCGGGCAGGGGATGTTGGGAGGGTCTGCACGGTGGTGTTGAGGCCACGATGCCCACACAGCTCAGAGAGTCCTGGGGAAGGTAATGGGGGGGCACCACCTTGCCTGGCCTCCCTGAACCTGCTCCTGCCGCCCCTCCTGCCCCCCAGCCCCATTCCCTGGCTGTGGGACAGGGCTCCCCCGGGTCTCCCATCCTTGTCCCAATGCACAGAGGTGCTGGGGACAAGGAAGCGCTCCATCGCCAGCTCTGCCACCCTGCAGAGGAGCAGCCAGCGCCTCCTAATTAATCCAGCCCTGGGTTATTAGAAACAAGAAGAGCTCTTTGCAAATCAGATTAGTGGTGCTCTGAGCCAGGCTTTGGGGAGAGCTGGTGTTTAATGGTGAGGCTCTAGAGAAGCAGCTCTGCAGGGATGCCCATAGCTATGGCCCAGAAAAGTGCTGGAGAAGGATTGGGTGTGGGGTCATTTTGGGAACACCACCCACCGCATGTGGGAGGCTGAGGGGAGCAGGGACAGGCTGCAGTTTGCCCCACAAGCCCGGTGGTGCAGGATGCAGAGATGCTGCTGGTGCGACTGGGCAGTGCAGGGGCTGCCATGGGGAGGATGGAGGGGGGATGTGGGACTTAGGACAGCAGTGGGGAGCAATCTCGCAGCCGGGAGGAGGGCAGACCTGCACCCCGCGTGTGCCAGCCCAGCACCTCTACAGGGACTCAGCACCCGCAGAGCTGCGTGTGTGCACCCACTGCTGGCTTCTGCCCTGACGCACAGTTGCTGCCACGGACAGGTCTTGGCACAGGGACACGTTGAGGACATGGCCCTGGTGTTCACTCCCTCTCACCACTCCCAAAAAAACACGCAACCCCCAGCACAACCCATTTCCACGAGCCCCAAGCCTGCAGCTTCCTTCTGCCGTGGCAGCGTCCAACAACTCCTTTTCCTACCTCCAATGAACAAACGCCTCCTGCCCTCATGCCCAGCCCCGCTTTGCCCACTGGGACCTTGTGGGACAGGCACATGGGCAGTGGGACAGGCCTGTGCTTCGTCCGTCTGCCCGTCCGTCTGTCTGTCCTGCAGCAGCCCTGCTCCGGGCGCTGACGTCAGCGCTCCCGGCAGCCGGGCGGTGGGCGGGCGGCACCGCTCCTATTGTATTAAAAATAATACAGCGGAGCACAAATTCATTACAGATAAGTGTGACAGCCAGGAGGAATTAACGAGCCCGTCTCTCAGCGCCTGACAAACGCCTCCTTTTGTTCCTGGGATGGGTCCTTAAGTCTTTCAATCTTTGGAGATGCTCCGGCTCATTAAGCACATCCTCCCCCGGTAGCTACCAGCGTGCCTGGGGACTGCCCCCGGTATGAGCTGTGGCCAAGCCGGCAGGGCCGTCCCTTGTGCCATTGCCCAGGGCTAAGCCGGGCTTGCCCTCCTTGGGGCTTGGTGGCCTGGAGTGCTGACCCCCTACGGCAAGTGGGGGGCTGGGGAGAGGTGGGCGAAGCAGCCCCGGTCCCTGCTGCCGCCGGAAGCACGAGGCTCCCGTGAGCTCTGGCCACCAGCCCTGGCGCTCCAACCGCCGGTGCCAGAGCACGACCGCAGCCGTCGGGCTGGCGGGCGCCCAGATCTGCCCTGCCAGCTGGGCTCCCGCAGGAAGGGCAGCCAAGGGCTTGTTACCAGCCCTGGGCATCGTCTCCATCCTCACACACCCCTACGGACACTGCTGCTCCCAGGATGGGCGCTGGCGACCTCCTCACTCCCAGAGCCAAGCTGGCTCTGGCAGGCGTTTGGAGGATGCTCCTGATGTTAGGATATTGCTTGCGCCTGGCACGGGCACTCCTTAGGCACAGCTGTCCCCTGGCATGGTCCCGGGCAGTGTCACCTGCTGGGTGGCTGCCTGGAGCTGATGGGGGAAGCAGAAAGGGAAGGGACTGGCAGGGATGGGAGGGACAGGGGAACAGCACCGTGGCCAGATGGAGTAGGAAGCTCTCAGTGCTGCCAAGTCCTGCAAGTTGCCTCTGTGCCGGCTCACGGGGGTGGCGTGGCAGGGACAGAACCAGCACGGGTGCCAGGGCCCTGGCAATACTTTGCACTGCTCCCTACAGCCCCCAAGGAAAGGACACGGGTCTGGCTGCTGCTGCCATGTCTCTTACTGCATCCACCACCAGCAACACCCCAAGTGGCATCTGCCCTCCCTGCTACTGCCATCATCTCCAGGCCTCGCAGTCATAGGGGGACCTTGCAAGGTCACAGCCTCTGTGAGCCCTTGTGATGATCCTGGGCAAAGAGAAACAGGTGCCTGAGTAGCTGCACCCATCCCTGTGACACTGCCAATCCATCCTGCTGCCTCCCATTAGCACAGGACAGTTATTTTACTTATCCTCCTGCCCCATCTCTGGCAGAAAATAATTATTGGTCTTTCTTATTGCACCAAGGGATTAAAAGTGGTTAACTCCATTTCCAAAGGCTTTGTTATGTTGGTTTTCCCTTGGCTGCTGCACAAGGCGATTTCCACAATGCCACTTAGGCAGCTTTTATCAGGTTGTCTTCTGGAGGTAATTGGGTTTTTCAGGAGCCTGCTTAAAATTCGTAACCCAGCCTCTTAAACAAAACGAAAACAGCAGCGGGGAAAAGATGAAGAGGCAGCACAAAACATGCAGCAGATGCAGCCTCCTGAGAGCAGTCCTGGTCCCTTGGGACTGGCACCTGGCAGGGATGGGGACAGGGACAGGAGTCAGTGTACCATAGTGTTAGGCTCTGGCTGGACCATCCAGTGCAGCTGCAGAGCAGAGTGAGGGTGCAGAGACCACAGGGACAGACCCTGCCACCTCTGCTGTCCCTCCTGCTGGTCATTCTGTTACATTGTGCTCAGGGTGAACCTGCAGTACCCAGATCCACCCATGTTCAGCCCCTGGGGATGCCAGGGCCACCACTCTGGTGGTGGACTTGTGCTGTGGCTTGGCCCCAGCTCCACTACGATGGTGTACCTGACCTTGGGAGCAGCACCATGGTGGTGGAGGTCCAGGGTCAGCAGGGCCTCCTGAGCTCATCAGTGCAGGACAGAGAAAATGGGCCAAATTCACCCCTGGAGCTATCCTCACAGGATGACTTCTGCTGGCCCCACACCCTGAGCATCTCCCTGGCTCTGGGCTTTGCTGGCTGGATAGGGAGGCTCCTGCTCACTGCCCTCCCCATGCCTTGCACTGCATGGCCACAGCAAAGCCCCCCTGCAGCCAGAGGGGCTCTGAGCTGATGCTGTGGCTTTTCCTACTCTCCTGCATCACTATCACGGGCCTGTCTGTGTTCATACCACAGCCTCATCAACATCAGTGTTGCAGACCCATCTGCAATGCTACCACAGCCCTGTAGGCATCACTTCCACCGATCCATCTGCCCCTTCCTGCCAGGCTCCTGCCTGTGGGGTGGGGGGCTGTGCTGGGCATCCCCAGCTTGCCCCTGCCCAGCTCCGTGCCCCAGAGCACAGTGTGGGCCAGGGAGCTGCTGCAGCAGATGGTCAGCAGGGTTGGATCACGATCCTGTGTGCAAGGAGGGATGCGTGTGTCCCCCCAGGGGGGCCATTTGGAAGAGCTGCTTGTGAACTGATGCCTGCAGGGCCCCAGCACAGCAGCTGGCGTGTGAGCCAGGGTGGCCGTGGCTGAAGGAGGGATGGGGTGAAGAGGGGACTCAGCCCACAGCTTCCACCTGTTCCCAGCATGGCAGTGTCCCAGGAGCAATCAGCAAGGGGTGTTCCAGGTGCTCCCAGTGCTGCTCAGCCCTCCAGAGCTCCCCCAAAAGACCATCTATACCTGCATCTCTGCAAAAGATAGTGATGGAGGAGCTGAATATCCCAGTGAGAGTGCTCAAGGGGACAGAGACCCAACTCCAGGCTCCAGCTAAGAAGCACCCAGTGTGGCTGGGATGTCAGCCTCTGAGCAACCAAGTGCCTTGGCTTGGTGCACTGCAATGGAGAGTTCTGCTCACCCTGCCACAGTCTTAGGGTCAACCAGAGCCCTGAAACGTCCATGTCCCCATAGCTCTGCCAGGGCCCTGACACCCCACCATGCTGCAGCCACCCACTGCCCTGTGAGCACTGGGGGACAGTGGGATGGACCCCACTGGCCGAGCACTGCAGGTGTGACTCCCTGTCCCCAGGGCTCCCAGCGTGAGTCCAGTGAGTCTGTGCCATGTGTTACTGAACAGAGGCACTGCAGCCCCTTGTTTATCCTGGCATGGCTACACGGGGAGCAGGCTGTGGGAGCTGTGGTGTCTCCCTGCAGTCTCAGCCAGAAGATTCAGGCTGGCTGCAATCTGGCTGATTCCCCAAACAGGTTTATGACCCCCGGGGTTACTAACCTGTCCGTTTTCCACCTCCCCACCCCAGGCAGGGTGGATCCCACCTCCCCATAAAGCAGCCATTGTGCACTCAGCCTCAGTGCTATTACCTACACGGCTTTCTGAAGCCCACACAGCAGGTACTTCTAGCATTTACATCCCAATCACTGTATAGAAAGGCACACTGGCGCCGACTCCACCCCATCAATATTTATGGCAGGCACGCACACCCGCACAGCAATGCAGGGGCCGGCGCGGAGCGGAGCTGGGCGCAGCATGCCAGGCACTGCTCAGGTAGTAGGCAGAAGCCCCCTGAGCCCTCTGTGCTGCCTCCCCATCCCTCCCCATCACCCCAGTTGTTGCCTTTGGGGAAGGAGCCAGCCTGTGCATATACTGATTTCCAACCCTGCCACACTGGCAGGGACAAGCAGGGCCTGTGCTGGCACCAGTGATGGAGGTGGTTGAGACTGTGCAGGGAGCGGATGCCTGAGGGTCCCCTCCTCGCTCCATGTCAGGATGGGATTTGGGCACCTGCTCCCTGCAGAAAGCCTCAGAGGGGTTATACCCACACTCATTTCATTGGCAGGGGAAAGGCATGAAGAACAAGGGCATGACTAACTCAAGACTGGGCATCCAGACCATGGCAGGATAGCAGCAGCCCCCACCTGTCCCCTCTCCAGCCGAAGAGCCCTCAAAAATGAGGCCCTGGGACCTGCTCCCCTGGGCTTCAGCCTCATGTTGATACAGGTGTTGGTTTTGCAAAGATCCTGCAAGCTCCTGGGGCTCCAGGGATGAAGGCAGAGATCCTGGGGGTACTTTAAACTCCTCCTGCACCACCGAGGCTGAGGAGCAGGAGGAAGAGGGGAGGAGGGATGCCATCATGGCTGGTTCTGCTCTACCCAGACTCCCAGCCTGACTCTGGGGAAGCATCTGCCTTTCCAGAGAGGGGCCCAACACATGCTGGAAGAGGAGAGGTTTGGGAGCAGAGATGCCCTTTGTCCAGGGCAACAGATCCTGCTGAGGGCCACAATGCTGGGGACACCCTGTCCTCTGACAGCAGCAGATGGCTGCACAGTGCAGGACTCCATGGTGGTGTGGGGGGACACATCTGGGTGTCTGAGCTTCAGCCAAGCTGTAGCTTGGTGGGAGTGGCATGAGCCTGCAGCGCTGAGAGGGGTGAGAACCACATACCAGGGGGAAGCTGGGATGGATGGGGGTCTTGCTGCACACTCTGGCTGAGATCCCCCACCCTGGCCTGCCTGCACTTGGGGTTTCCGCTGCGGCGTGACGCCGGATGGGCACGGCACCACTCCAAGAGCTGCTGGGGCCCTGGCCAAAAAATTCATTCTTGGCTGCTTGCAGTGGGGTTTGGCGCGTACTTTTTCCATCTGGGGGCTTTCAAAGGCAATAAAAAAAAAAAAAGAAAAAAAAAAAAGGAAGAAAAAAAAAATCCCTTGCCCTGCCCCAGCTCCACAGTCACCATCACCTGCCATGGTTACCATGCAGGACCATGCCCAGCATCCACCTGGAGTCCCAGCTGCTCCCCTCTCCCATCACCTCAGCCTGGTCCTCAGCTGGTCTGGATGCCTCTTACCCTGCACCCAGTCTCACCAGGATGCCCATGATGAACCCCCCACCCTGGGGGGCCTGGCTAGTGCTGCTGAGGCAGCCTCAGGCAGTGCTGCCTACCTTGATGTGCGCAGCGCCGGGCGTCCGCGGCCTTCAGCACCTAACGCAGGGGGGTGAGGGTCTGGCGGGGGTGGCTGGGCATCGCAGGGAGAGCAGGGCCTGCAGGAGACACCAAAAGTAAGAGGATCAGCTCTGCGGTGGGGCCCTGGGACTGGATGGGGTGGACAGGGCAGAATCACTTGATAGGGCATAGGGAAAGCACACCACTGCCCTCTCCCTCCAGCCAGGGGACCAAGATGGGTCTGTGCACTCCTTTACATCCTGACCTCCAAGGATGGGAGCAAGACAAAGCAACAAGATACACTGTGTCCCTGAAGGTGGAAGCCCAGTGAGGTGCAAGGAGGGTGGCAGGCTGCTGGAGGTGGCCACCCATCAGGGTCTTTGCTCCTCTCCCAGAGCAGAGACACCACCTCAGCTGCTGGCAGAGGACTCCCGACTGTCTCTGCAGACACCCGGCAGTTTGGATGCCTCCATTAAATATTTAGAGGGCTCTCAGCTCTTTGAGGATTTTAAAATTTCACATTAACTCTGCCTTCCTCAGCTTGCAGATAATGAATTTTTCTTTGGAGAACATGATGGCAAGTTGAAACAAGTCACCAAACAAAAGACATTGCGATTGGAGAAAGCCTGGACCTGCTCTGGGCTCCTTACTTCTGCTGGAGGTCAGGAAGTTTTTTCCTGGGGGTCTTGTCCTTTCCCTGAATGTCCTTGAAATCCCCCAGTGATGCTCAGGGAGACACAGGGTGTGCTCCTAGCAGATCCTGGCATGGGCAGGGGCTGTGCAGAGACCCACATTCCAGGCTGGCAATTTCTTGGGTGACCTGTCCTTGTGGTGTGGCTGGTGTGACCATGATGGGGGCCACAAGTGTGATTTGTGTTCTGCAACCTGGGGAGCAGATTCCTGGGGAAGTTGCAGATTCACTTTGACTTCGAGCAAAGGCTTTTCTTCCACCCTGGGAAAGGAGGGAGGCTTTGAAAAACTGGAGATAAATATGTGACCCAGGGGAGTCAGGGGAAACACAGGCAAACAGTGATGCTGGAGGAGCAGGGGCTGGGATGGATGGAGCCTGCATTTTTAAAAGCATTACAGAACAGGGATGCCTTGTCCCAGCCCTGGGGCAGGAGATGCTGCCAGCCCTGGGCACAGTGCTGAGTTCAGGGAGGGTGCAGGCTCACCCAGGGTACTCAAATCTCTGGGGGCTCCGAGGAAGGGGCAGAGGGTCCCGAGTGGGAACCCCCCAGGAGACCCCAGAATGGCAGCTGCTTCCCTGGGAAATGCAGCACTAAAAGCTCAGCCTGGAAAGGGCTCAACAGCAGTGTGAAGGTGACCTTTGCTGAGGACAACTGCTGCCTCCTTCGGGGTGTGGGAAGGCTGAGGAGTGGGGTAAGATAGGCTGCAGAGTGCTGTGGGGACACGTGCCTGGCGATGGCTGGTTACCAGACAGCTCAGAGCCAAGGAGATGAGCTGGGCTGGGACAGGATCAGTCCCCTGCTTTGTCAGCCATGGCCTGGGGTGCAAATTAGCTTTTCTGTGCTGAAACTCCAGAGGGTGGGAAGAGCAGGAACCCCTTGCCTGGGGACCTAAGAGAATGCAGAGGGTCCTGGGCTGTGTTGATCTGATTCCTGCAGGGTATTTTTTTTTTTTCCTGAGACAGACTGAAGCATTTTTGGGTTTTGTTTCTTTTATTTGTTTGTTTGCTTATGTTTTCCCTGCCTTTGCAGAGCTTGTCAGTACTGTGAAGATGCATCTCACCCAGACAGCTGCACTCTTTGGTCTGTCTGTCTGTCCAGGCAACCAGACACCAACCACAAACAAAAGCAGAGGATAGGGGAGAGCAGAGCAGGGTGTTGGAGCTAGGACGCCCCCAGCTCTGGGGACAGAAGTATCCCCAGGTAGTGGTAGGGCTGCTTTTATCCAGCTGAGGTCTGGAAACAAGACAATATCCAGGGAAAACTTAATTCTTGAGATGAACCTATTAGCAAGTCCTAAGCTCTTCTGCTTTGGCACCTCTGGCTCTTGGCACCCTGTTTTTACAGCTGAACTTGTCCAAATGTCTGCAGAGGAGGGCGGGCTGGGGTAAGGGAGCAGTGGGGTCTGTGGGCTGGGAAACTCTGGGCCACATCTTAGAGCATTTTTTCTGCCCAAAGAAAATGCTCTCATCACCTGCCTTGAGTCTGGCATCAGCTTCTTGTCCAGGCACCAGGGCGGGAAAGGAGGCTCAGAGCGATGATGCTTGGAGAAAATATCTGCAAACAGGACTTGGTGCCAGCAGTGCACTGTCCTGGCTCTCTAAAAGGGTCCAAGGGTCTCAGGGTGCCATGCCACGCTTGGCAGTCACCAGAGGCATTTCCCGGTCGGGGTCCTGTATCTGAACCAACCTGCTGTGCCTTCAGAAAGCAGACCCTCAGCCTCAGAAATCCCAATGCCTCTTACAGACATCATCTTGCCACAGGCTGGGGCAGGTCTGGGTCACACCGTCATGGGGCTTTCATATTTGGCTGAGATGAATGATGTTTCTGAGCCTCTGGCAAGTGTTACAGCAGGAGCTGGTGACACCAGCTGTGGAGGGACAGACCTGCTGGGCTGGCTGCTTTCAGGAGGAGCAGGCACCTGCAGTGCAGAACTGCATGGCAAAGGTGACAGTGGCTCCTGGTGAGGCAAAGGCCAACCCAGCAGGATGCTGGAGGCTGGGGGCACAGCCTGGACAGCTCCTGGCTAGACAAGGCACACGGTCTGGGTCTCTGTGGCCAGGAAGGCTCCGTGGAGCTGGGAGAGGCAGAGGAAAAAGCTCCTGGGATGAGTGAGCAGAGAGCGCTCACGCGAGAGCAGCCCGCAGGAGCGCAGCTTGTTTACCCTGGCTGAGCAGGCCTGATTGCTCTCTATAAATACACCCGGCAAGTAAACACCGGGGAGGGAGAAGGATCGTTTAAACTGGAGGATGATGCTGGCATAAGAACAAATGGGAAGGTCTGGCGAGGAAGGCTTTGGGCAAGAGAAGAGATCCTCTGGCTGCTCAGAGAGTCCTGCTCTGGGCAGGGAGGTCCAGCCCTGGCTGTTTGGGCAGCACATGATGCCTGAGCACTTGGGCTCAGTGCTGGGGGGAAAGGCAGCAGCCCAGGCTGCAGTGCCTGTGCCCACCTGCCTGACCAGACCCCTCCAGCTCTGGGCCATGGGGAGGCAAGTGGGTGCCTAGTGCTGGGAGCAGAGTTGTCACACTGCCAGCGGTGTGTGACACAACTGTTGGTTGGGGCCAGTGGTACCAACTCTTCTCTGGAATACCGGATCTCGGCTGGGACCTCTCAGCTCCACTGCTAAAACCACAGTGGGTCACCCGACACAGAACCCCTCAGCTCCCAACAAGGAACACTGGGCCTGGAGGGCTGAGCCTGGCAGCAGCCTCTGCAGAAACCCAGGGAAGAGCCAGGGTGCAAACAGCAATCATCCTCCGGCACTGCAAGGTGTTAATAGCTCTGTCTGGTTGGGGTCATTTCAATACTAATGTTATCACGCGAGGCAATCGAAGAAACAAGCACTCAGCCCATAGTCAAGACAGACTTTATGACATTTTTCTCTGCTGGTTTCCCTCAGCTGAGCTCTCTCCATTTTCCCCAGGACAGTGAGGCTTGGACACTGGGAGCCGTGCTGCTGGCTGGGGGCTGAGCTCCCTGTTTCCCCCAGCCGTGTTAGAACCTGTCCCGGCATCCTTCGGGATCCTGCAGCCTCGGGGGGGACGAGGGCAGGATTGGCAGGGAGGACACCTCCTTGCACCCTTAGTCAGGCCCATCCTTCTTCATCCTCTATTTGCCAAAACCAGCTTGACTCGAATCAATCGCTCTGGCTCCTTCACCAAACTCAGCCGGGGGGGGGATGAGGAGGGCTGCCACTGGCTGCTGAGCCTGGCTGGTTGTGTGGAGAAGCCCTGAGCATCCTGCCCTGTCCTGAGGGAAGGTGCCAGCCCTGCTTGGCTGCTCTGACTCACTTCACTGCCCGCCTCGGGCAGCGGCTGCCCGGTCACGCTGGTGCCATGCGGGTGGCAGTGCCACCCAGTGCTGCCAGGCCTGGATCACAGAAGCTACCTGCCCTGTGTGCTGCAGCCACGGCACTGGGCACACGGCAGGGAGAGGGACCTCGTAGAGATGGTGCGGTGGGGCCAGAGGTTGGAGTCTGGGGAACTGGGGACTGTGCAGCTGGGATGCTCCACCAGTGGTTGGACTTAGCCACGGAGAGCAGGTTGAAGGAGGGAGATGTGATGGGGAGGCGTGGGAACAGCCTGGTGAGGTCCCAGAAGATCCTCACAGAAGAAGCTGGGTACAGGCAGGGGGTGGTGGGGGGAGCAGGTCGCTTCCTTTCCATGCCCACGGCCCCGCTCTGCAGAGCCCCCCCGCAGGGATGGCCAGGAGGGGCTGGAGGGGGGGATGCAAACCACCGTCCGGGTGGGTGACAGCCCTTCTCTTGCCATCCCCTACCTCCCCATCGGCGACCACCCCAGCGCTGCAGAGGAGCTGTCCAGGGTCGCACTGATCAGCCCTGCATCTTTCACCCGCATCCCGCATCCCCGAATCCCGCATGCCGCATCCCGCATCCTCGCGGCCGCCGCCCCGTTACATAAGCCGGGGGCCCCGGGAGGCTCGGCGGGCCGGTCCCGGCCCCCCCAGGCTCTGCGGCACGGCGGGCCCGCCCCCGGCCCCGACCCGGCCCCGGCCCCGGCCCGGCCCCGCACCCACCTGGCTGGGCTCGGCGCGGCTCCGGTCCGCCCCGTCCGCCCCCGGCGCAGGGAAGAGCCGCCGCCGGAAGGGAGGCGGGAGCCGTAGCGGTACGGGGGGGTTCCCGGTACTAGCTCCCCCTCCGCTGCACGGCCTCCCGGGCGGGGCCGGCTCCACGCCCGCCCCCGGCCCGCCCCGCGCCCCCGGCCCCGGCCTTCCCTCCCCGCAGCCGGCAATTTCCCTCCGGCAACCGGCGATGGCTCCCGCTGCCCTGCAGGTCCTGTCGCCTCCCGCTAATTGCTCTCCCCGGTAACTAACCGGCCCCCTCGGTGCCCCACAGTTGCACCTCTGCTATCCTGCCATCCCCCGGGTACTCGACTATGCCCCCCAGCATGCATCATTTGCCCCCAGTACCTCTCAGTACTTGGCCATGCCTCTGGCTCCCAGCAGTTGCACCTCCGGTGCCCATGACAGCTACCCCCAGTACCTGGCCATGCCTCCCAGTACCTCCCATTTCTTGGTTACCCCTGTTTCCCTAGTACCCAGCAATTACTCCCAGTATCTGGCCATCCCTCCTGACGCCTTACCTGGCAGTCACCCCCAGTGCAGCAATTCCCTTCAATATTCATCCTCCCCCCAGGGCCCAGCACTTCTCTCCCCCCCCAGTCAGTGATCCCCCTCCCATGGCACTGCCAGCTCCCCTCAAATGAGGGGTCCTTAGACAGGTCGTTTCTGGGTATCTGGAACTGCTCCTCAAATCCAAGCCCCCTGTTGCACCCGACAATGCCCTTGCCTGGGGTTTCTTGCATGGTATCCTGAGGATGGGGGTTAAGGAGAATTGGGCATGTCCAAGAGGAGTCCTGAGATCCCCATTGGCCTGAAGGGCTGGGACTCATCCTCCCCATGCCCAGCCTCTCTCCACAGACTGGTGCTGCTTTGCCTCCCTGGCAGACAAAGCATTCCTTGCCCTGCGTTTTGCTTTGGGTTTGTAGGTGAGCAGAATGGTTCCTGCCTAGCCCTGGGATTGCTCTGGGACAGGCACTTTCTGGGGTCAGCTCCTCGCTTTGCAGCTCATCTTTGGAATAGGTTTGGCCATTGGGATTCATCTCCTGAAAAATGGGGTCCTGCTGCTCCATCTGGTAGGGGGGATGCAGGACAGCTGTACCTTGGTGCCTGAGAAGGGCTCAGCAGCCCAGCCCTGAGGGAATTTGCTGCTCACATTTCCTACTCCAGAGAGCCCCTCTTCCACCACACATCATGGCAGGTGGGATGTGGGCCACCTCCAGGGTCAGCCCACTCTGCTTCGTGCCCTGCCACTTGTCATATCACACAGCAGCTCATCATGCTGCTCCTTCTTGCAAAGCTGCTGCGGGATGGAGAGGCTTATGAATAAATCAATCCCCCTCGGTGCTGAGGCAGCAAAACTTGGATGCGAACAGAGGAGCAGTGCTGGGGCTGATGGCCTGATGGCCAGGGTGGTACCACTTGTGAATTCCCCCCATGCAGCTGCCACAGACTGAGCTGCCTGCAGCCAAGTGGGCAGCTCCGGTTGCCTTCTTGCCATGTTTTATTTATCAAAGCACTCAATGTGCAGGCTCGCTCTCGCTGTCCCACATTCTTCTCGGATTCTCCTGCCTGGAAATGGGAGCAGCAGTTTGGAAAGGGGCCACGGGGTGCTGCTGGTTCTTCCTGGGCTCAGGGAGCACCAGCTCCTTTGCCTCCCTGTAGTGGGTTCCTGTGGGCTGTTGGCATGGCCCTGCCATGCTGCTGTCATTCAGCTGGTGCCATGCTGAGGAGATGGGTCCCTTGCTGTGAGCAGAAGGACAGCACTGTGTGACTGACCTTTCCCAAGCCTGGAGAGCACTTCTGAGGAGCTGCCAGGCTCTTGCTGCTCATCCAGTCCTTTGCCAGGAGCGTCAGTGTCCTGGCTGGATGCAAGACATGGGAAGAGGCTGCTGTGATGCCTCCATGCCCAGCAAAGGCTGGTTCTCACCCAGCCCTGGCCAAAACACTCTGTGTCCACCATCACTGGCTCTGTCCTGGCCCCCGCTCGCTTTCCTCCACTGCCTCCAGCTGCCTGTGCCAGAGGAGAGGGAGCTACAGGGTGCATTTCTACTGCCTCGCTGCTAATGAATAAGCCCTGGTAATGAGTTGGACTCGGGTGGACGGGCAGGTAGTGGCAATAATCCCCCAATTAAGTGGGCAAGCCAGACAGTTAAGTGCAGAAAAACCACAAATAAATAATAATGAGAATAATTTAGGAGCAGGGAGGAGCTGGTGGCTGGGTCCCTCAGCCTTTCCCTGGGAGGCAGGCAGGGCCAGGAGCACTCTGGGAAGTGTAGTTCTGTCTTCCCTGCCAGCATCCTCTTCTGAAGGATATTGTTTCTCCCAGTGTGCCAAGGCTGGGTGTTCCATACAGCACCAGGGCAGCCAGCCCTGGGGATGAGGAGTGAGCTAGGACCATGGCTTTGATGGGACCCTGTGTGCATGAGGCATGCCTGGCTGAGAATGGACTCCATAGGGCAGGAGCTGAGCATCTGAGGGTGGCCTTACACTTAGGAAGACCTGTGCCACCACATCCCTGGGGTTGTCTCTGCTAGCAGCATGGGAGCCAAGGGAATGGGGAGGTTTCAGACATGGAGCTACTGCTTTGCCTGCTCACCCCTGCCATGCATGAGTGAGCATTCCCACCCTCCTCCTTTGTAGGATGGAGTACCAGCTTGGAGAGCCCAGCGGGGGATGTACCTTTGCAGGAGCTGTGCTGGTTGATGGTGCAGCACAGGCTTCCTCCAAGAGCCCCAGATGGAGACACAAACCACAGCAAGAGCCAGAGTGACTGCCTCCCCAGCACTATCGACCGCAGCCGCGGGCTGTGCGTGCCTTGCTGCTGAACTCACAGGGCTGATCAATAGTTGTTTTTCTCCTCAGCTCTCGCCCTGCTAATGGAGCCACTGGCCCTGTCATTTCCTTGGAGTGGCTGGGAGGATCTGCCCATGGGTGGGCCAGAGCAGGTCCTGCTTCTCTGCATTTGCAGGATTATCATCTCAGAGAGCTGTGGTGTGTGCTCCAGCCTGGAGCTCTGCAGCCAAGTGCTGCGGATTGGTGGCTCTGCTGAGGCCACAGGAACAGCTGCCACCAGTCCCTGGCTGGGGTAACTGCAGTTACCTGTAAGCAAACACTTCAGGGCAAAGGTCCCTGGGCTTGTGTTGTGCAGGAAATTTGATGCCTGTGGTGACAGGTTCCAGCCTTCACAGCAGCTGCTGTGAGACACTCAGCTCCACAGCTGTGCCTGTGCTACCATGGGTTCCTGGGGAGACCTACCTGCTGTACGCTGGTGGGAGAGGGACAAACCCACAGAGCTGGTGCCAGCAGCTGGGCGGCAGTGCCAGGGAACTTGGTCCCATCCTGCCCAGTGGCAGTGCTGCCATGAGGATTTTTTCCCTTGCTGGCAGCAGAGGGGGAGGACTGAAGTCAGGCATAATAATCCCCACATGAAGTATAATAAAATAAGCTATTTAAGTATTACCTCCTCTGCCTGGCGAGCCCACAGTCAGGCCCTTATCAGGAGGGGGAAGGCAGATAAATTAGCTGTTTCATTAGGCAGATGAGCTTATAACAGTCATGTGCCACCAGACCTTGTGAGAAAAGGTGCTGGTTCCCAGTGAGAAGGTGATGGAGGGGATACAGCCAAGATGGAGTCTGCCCATGGTCCTGCCAGTGGCCAAAAACAGCTGGCATCACCCTGGTTGCTGGGACCCCTGCCAGGAATTTTGCAGGGACAGTAGCAGCTCTCTGGGATTTTCATTCCTACTGCACATGCAGCACTCGGGAGCTGAACGCCTCCGGGTGAAGAGAAGGAAGAAAAATGTGATGGGAAATCAAAGAAAATAGGATTTTGATGCCTTTGCCTTTGAACCCGTGGGCTTGCAGAGCTGGGTGGTGATAGGTGAGGGGGTCCAGTGTGACAGCAGGGTCCTACTGCAGGGTGGAGTATGGAGCAGCTTCTCTTCATCCCATCTGTATTTGGGAAAGCCAAGCCAGGACCCCGTGTCCTGTTTTGGAGGGTGAGCACTGCCCTTTGTGGCAGACTGAAGAAGATCGATGTATTTTTGAAGGCAAATGGGAGTTTTTGCCCTGAAACAGCACGGGTGCCTGCTCCGAATGCTAAGCAGCTCATTGGGAGGCAGTTTCAAAGCACAAAGGCCAACGAGATGCGGGAGCAGAGTGCTCAGCTACCTCCCCATGGTCCCCAGCGACCCTTCCTGAAAGTCACAACAGAGAGTTAAACGTGCAGGAAAAAAATCCTCAAGGAGTCAGTCTGTGCTCCCGGAGTTCTGACCGGTGGCACCCCCCTCAGGAGGTCATTGCCTATGGCAAGGCGGCACCAGTGGCACCTGATCCTTGGGGACAGCTCTGCCAGAATTGCTTCTGGAGGATCGTTTGGGGGGTGCTGCTGCAGTGGCTTTATTTTGCAGGCAGCTGCCACTGATTGAACCCACTGTGCTGGTGGGACAGCAATAAATGCTGGGGACTTGTTCTCGGGGTGTCACCAGCTTTTCCCCCACAGCCTTGCTGATGGCTGAGCCTGCATGGTGTGGAGCATTCTTGGGGCTGATGCTGTGGAAATCTGGGGGAGGATGGTGCAGAGCAGCTGTATGGCTGGCCCTGGGTTGAGTCCTCCCCTGATGGAGTTTGCACAGCAGCATCTTGCATGCCTCCAGACTGCCACCCCACATGTGGGGGCTTCATGGGGCAAGTGATTGGGACCTGCACAAAATCATCCCTGGAGCTCGCTCTCCTTAGACTCTGCTGCCTGCCTCTGCCCAGCTAATGGAGGTGATTTTTGCCTCCTTTCATCTGGAAAACCGTCGGTTAAAATCATATAGCAACTTCCCTGGATGCTGGAGAGGTGAAGAGATGTGCTTACAAGTTCACAACAGGTGATTTTCCATGCTGCTCACTGGAGGAGGATCACTCAAGTCCTCCTGTGCCTCCCACCCACACCAGGCTGGGCACTGGGATGTGCAATGTAGGCAGAAGTTACCCACCCTTGGCTACTACTTCTCCTCCATCCTCCCTCGTGCCTGCCCTGAGCATCTGCCTGGCATCATCCTTGAAGAGCAAACACCCCAGCCAAGGGGAAAGAAGTCAGGGTGATTCATCCTCAGGGGTCCCTCCCGTGCTGTGCCTGAGAGCAGCCTCTCCCTGCAGTGGAGATGCCCGGGAACCTCCTCTGACCAGGGACAGGAGCATCATCACAGTGAGACAGATGCTAATATGAGCTCCTCAGGAGCTGCTGTAATCTTATTCCAGGAGCAAATCACATTCCCAGCAGCCAAGGACATGTTAGGTCTTAATAAAAATGGTAATTCCCAGCATCTTGAGTAGGGAACAGGGAACGGTTATCCCTTCTTCCCCTTGCAAGCCCTTATCAGTGCCCTATGGGAGCGTGACAGTGTCAGAGGAGGCACAGGGCTGCACAGAAGGATGCAGCTCCTGATGCAAAGCTGCCACAAAGCCCCATCTCCTCACATTCTGCAGGATCTGGCCTTAGCTCCTCACCCGCCTGTTCCTTGCCCTGACTCTCACCCGAGCTGCCCAGCCCTGAAAGCCAGAACTGTTTGTTTGCAGTTTCCTAGGAGAGAAATCACGTTAGAAAAATTAATTACACACCTGAAAACAAAATCTGTCTGCTCAAGTGCACATCAGGGATAAATGGTGTGCTCCAAATTAGGCAATTTACAGCTTGGATAAGTAATGAAGGAACCCAGCCAGGCATGAAAGAGAGAGAGAGACCTTGGAGGGGTGTAGGGTTCCCCTGGCCCCAACCTCTCCATTCCCCCAACCCTTCCATCCCTCTAACTCCCTCTTCATTGCCATTTGCTGAGAAATGCCAATTCGCTCAGCACAGCTGGCTGGGGTAGCCCTTGCAGCCTTGCTCTGGGGAATCCAGCAGTGATTTTGGGTGAGTTTGAGCCCTTTTAGAGCTTGGAGATGGGAATGGACCCAGAGAATGAGGCAGATGGGGCATGTGATGGAACAGAGGGACATGCTGTGCACCCCAGGATAGGAGAGGCTGCCACTCCCATGGCACCTCGGAGAGCAGGGGTGTCTGGCATGGGGGACCTTGCTGTGCCCCGGCCCTCCTGGCACCCCCCAGCCCATGCTGGCCTCTCCAGTCCTCCACAGCACGGTGCGTGGGAGGGCTGGCAGAGCTCTGCTGAGGAACAGGCAGCTCTCCAGGCTTGCTGGGGAGAAGAAAATAATTTCTTTGCTTCGTTTTTTTCCTTTACGGTGTCCCAGCCCAGCCTGTGAGTGCAGGGATTTAAAGGGACTGTGTCCTGTGCCATTTCCCCGGGTCAGTGGGAATGGTCGATGTGGTTAGATCCTTGTGGCGGGGCTGAGCTCTCTCTCCGGTGTTGGCTGGTGACTTGGGGTGTTTGCCAGCTTGCCCGGAGAAAATGACCAGCTATGGGGACTAATGCTGCCCCGGGCACCATCCTGGGAAGGGCTGGAGTTCTTGCAGCACCTGCAAGAGTCAAGGAGGTGTCCTTTACCCCTTGCACTGCTCGTGGGGGATCTCTGACCGTGCATCTTACAGGGAGCTTGGAGGGCAGCAGCACCCCAGGCTGCCACAGGGATCGACTCCCCCCCCCAACCACACTCCTCCCCAGCACACCACGAGCTCCGGCAAGGGGCAGGATCCCCCCAAGCTCCCCAGGCTGCCGACACGTGATGGTGAGTGGGGCTGGGACCAGCCTCCCTTCTCCCCTCCACTCGACTCCCACCTCTGCTCAGAGCTGCCTCGGAAACCAGCCAGCTAATGATGCGAGATGGGGAGCAGATGGGGGACCTGACGCTCTCCTCCCCGGCAGAGGATTCAGTATGCAAATAAGATGTATAGCGACGCGGTGTCTCTTGGCCTGTAGCCTTCCCACCCCCACCACCCGTATGGCATTTCAATTCACAGCCCCCAGGCCCCTGGTTCGCAGCACCCCCAGCCTGGCCCGGAGTCACATGTGGAGGGCAAGGACGGACCGGCGGATGCAGGGCTGGGGAGGGTCCTCGCAGCCCTGCCTGCATGCAGGAGGGCCCCTGGTTTGTGAAAGCTCCTCGAATCGTAACACCCCCCCCATCACTGCAAGGTGGCAGCAGCCGTGGATGAGCTACGCTCACTGCACCGTTTCCTCTGCCCCCTTCTTCTGCTCCTTTTACAGCCTCTGTGGGTGCTGCCACCCCGTGCCCAGCGTGCGGGGGAGCTGCTGTGCAGAGATGTAGGAGTAGGGCTGGGATGGGGACCCAGGAGCAGCAGTTTCCTGTCTGTGCTGGCCTTCAGGCATCGAGCAAGGATGCCCTGGGCTGGTGGCAGAGCTGCTTGTGCTCTGGGGAGCACCAAGGGGCAGCAGCATTTAGCTCCTGCCTCCTTGGCTTCAGAAAGGCTGGAAAATGTGAAGTGACGGAGGCAGGACCATCTGCCCGAGTCCTATCCCACCTGTAAAGCCTGCAGGAAGGGTGGAAGCTTTGTGCTGCCTGACCCCACTGCATGCCCTGGGGCTGACTGGCTAAGCCAGGAGCAGGAGGGATGCCCTGCTTCAGCCCAGCTCTGCAGCCATAAAACTGGTCCCCTCTCCAAAAAAAAAGATGCAAAGTCTCCCCTTCCCTACATGGGAATGAAACTGCCTCCACCTGCAGCATTGCTGCTTCAGACCATCTCTGCCACCGCAGCACAGCGGGTGCAAGGCCGTTATCTCTGATGCCTGGGAGCAGGGAACTGATTAATATTCATCACAAGGGAGCGGAGCATATGGAATATGAATAATGCTAATTGTGTCTGTATAGATTTAGTGTAAGAAGCTTCCATGCATTAAGGAGAGAGGGAATTAGTCCTTCTCTGAACCGTTTCAGACTCATTTGTGGCGAAGGAGTGCCCACCTGCCTGTCTGCCTGCGGGTTTTGAGCCAGGGTGAGGATGCAACTTGCGTCCCGTGCCGAAGTGCGGGAGGCTCGGGGGTGCGGGGCAGCTGTGCGGGTGGGTGCACACACCCCCTGCCTTTCAAAAAACTCAGTGATGGAGCAAGCTCGGTCACTCAGATACTGAGCAGGAAAAGAGGCTGCCTGTAGGTGTATAAGCCCTGCTGCTGTGGGCTGCTGCAGCCAGAGACCCCCTCCTCGATCTGCTTGCAGCTCTGGCTGCCCTGCCTGGGCTGTTTTTGCCGTGGCCCCACTGGGCTTTTGGTCCCTCGGGCCAAGATGCAGCAGTGCTGGGCTGGCAGAGGCATCACACTCCCACCCTGGGTGCATTTACCTGCCTCTGGGTGCAGGCAGCTGCCGCACAGCAGAGAGGGAGCTGGCAGGAGGCAGAGCCCTGGGCAACAGTGGGGCTGGAGTGGTTAATGAGGTGCAGGGGGTGAGAAAACTTCATGCCTTGAACATTCATCCTGGTTGCCTTCTGGGGATGAGGGCTGGTGCCCTGTTTTAATCAAATCAGCTCCTGACTTTAGTAAGGTGAAGAGTGCAAGGCTCTTTTGCTCGGCTGGGCAGTGGGGGCAGGCAGGGAGAGCAGGCTGAGCACAGTGGGGCTGGGGCCCAGGTGACTGTGTCCCCTCCTCATGTGATATAGGCTGACATGGGGCAGTGTCACCTCAGTCCCAGTAGGTGCAGAGGGACCAGGGCCCCCTCCCTGAAGGGCACAGAGCTGAGCTTCCCCCTGTTCTCCAGAGCTGCAGAGGGGCTCTGGGCTGGACTCCACTCTCCTGCTGTGCTCCCCAGGGATAGCTCTGTGGCAGCAGAAGTCTGGAAAGGGCTGGGATCATCCCTCTCGTGGAGCCTAAATCTGGCCAGGGAGGTTTTGCAGCTTCAAGAGAGGATGGAGAACACCCAGAATCTGTCTGCTCCCCGAGATGCCTCCTGGCATCCCTGCAGCTGTAGGGTGGGGAATGGTCCGTGTTTTTTGTTGGGCTCTCTGGAGCCAGCAGCCACTATTGTCTCAGGTTTGACCACTGGCCCCTCTCTCCCTTCCCCTCCCATCACCGAGAATGTGGGATTCCTCTTTCTGCACTTTGATCTCTTCAATTCTTAGCTCATTCTGGCTGCCTTATAGGCACTAATCCCTCTGCAGGCATCGGGGAGAATCCACCTACACTCCATGCAGCAATGACTTAAGTCTTATTGTGTAAACAAAATCTCAAACACAAAATCTCTAATCGTTAATGGTTGAAGCTTTCAATACCTGTTCCCCTGTGTCCTGCCTAACAGAGGCTGGAAGAGGGGGAAGGTTTTCTCCCATCATCAGCCTCAGCCCAGATTAAACATCCATGGTTTTGACCTTGGGTTCTTCCTTTCTTCCCAGCAGCCCAAGCCAGTGAACCACCCCCGGCCCCCTCCCTGCGCCGGTGCATTTGTTCAGCTTAGGAAATCAAACTGGGTGACATTTGGAGTTGGGATATTTAAAATGCAAATCTCCCCTTGACAGATAAGTGGAATTTGCTCCTTCTTATGAAGGGAAATTCCGGGGAGAGCTGAACATGGTGGCTGGCCAGCTCTGAATGTGGAATCCAGCTGGAAGGGGAGGAGTCACTCCCTGCCCCCCCCCATCCCAGCACTTATTGGCAAACACTTGTACAATAACCATCCTCATAACCACAAAGGAATCTGAATTTTCCCCAAACACTATGGAGAGGTAAGAGCCACGGGGCTGGCAGGGATGCCTGCGGTATTTCTGGGTTACAGCCTGGGAGGGAGAAATCTCAGTGGCCACTGGTGTAATCCCAGAATTGATGTTTTCTTCCTCTGCGCCCGGGGTGCTGCTGATGTATCATTGTCTCTCCCTCCCAGCTTGGAAATTAAAGCTTTCACCACTTTCCTTGCTGCAGAGGAACAAATGTGTGTCTGAGAGAGAGATTTACACTTTGCTTTTGGTTTGGAAATGGAGTGTGATTTTCCAGTGACTGCAGATGTTGGGCCTGTCCTGATGCATTGGGATGGGCTGTTGCGAAGCAGGGGAAAGACCACCCCCCTCCTGCCCCCCCAAGACCTGTCTGCAGCAAACTGGGTGTGTTTACACCCCAAAGGGCTTGGCTGAGAGATGGTTGCAGTTCTGCCTTGCCCCTTCCCCACTCCTGTAGGTGTCCCTTCTCAGTGCCCCCCCCCCCCCCCCCAACTAGTGCCCTCCCCTGCTCAGGGATGTGGGCTACAATCTGGGCTGATTCACCTCCTGGTGTCGTTGCACTTGAAACCTGCTAAAGCCCCCAGAAGAAAGGAGAACCAGAGCATCTTTAGGGAAAAAAAAAATGCTTGATTTGCTGCCAACCCCATCCAGGATGTGCCTCTAGACACCAGATTGCAGTTGGTTTAGTGGTTTGGGTGGCTCTGGGGAGGGTGGGAGGGGGGGAGACATAACCTGCAGCAGGACTGAGATAAAGAGGAGCAGCCCTGGGTGGGAAAGGCTGAGGCAGGGGTTTCACCAGCCCTGGAGCCACCCACAGGCAGCAGCTTCCCCCCTACCTGCAGCTGATCTGCCTGTCCCTGGCCCCCCACTCCCCAAGCAACAATTTAAGCAAAGGGGGAAATCCATAAAGCAGCAAAGAGTCAGCCAGCTCTTTAAGCTGGTCCCAGGCTCCTGCAGCAGCTGGGGGCTTCCTGCAAACTGTGATGCACTGAGGAGTATCCGGAGCCTCATAAATATACTTTGGGAATGGAAGAAAAGGGATTTGAATTTCAACTTTGATGCATAATGTGCTTTTTCTGAAAAAAAAAAAAAAAAAGGAAAAAAAAAAACCTTCTTGGCAGGACCAGGCAACTTTCTACTAAATCTCCTGGAGGAGCATGTTGCCAGTTGCAGAGATAAAACCTGAGCTAAACACAATTAGCTTCCACTTGGATTAGTCAAACTCACCTCTCTCCTCCCACCCGGCCACTCCAGCCTGGCAGTAGGATGGGGACAGCTCGGTGTCAACCTCCTGTGTCCCCAGCCCTGCTGGGAGCAGGACGGCTGCTCTGTCCCGGGGGGGAGGATAATCCTCTTCACGGTTAAGGGGAACTGACGTGTGATGAATGCACGAAAGCCCGAGTGCTGCAGGGCTGACCCTGCCGTCTCATCGGGGGCGGCAGCTCATCATGGCTGGTTTGCTGCCGTTCTCTGTGGTTTGGAGGCTGGTGGGGAGCATGGGCCAGGGTCCTCTTGTTGTCCCTACAGTCCAGACAGCTTGGGCTTTTGGGCAAGTCACTGCTGCCTCCTTTTCCTGCCCAGTCCCAAAGCTGGGAGATGGGGGCAGAAAGGACCTGCTGGCAGCAGAGGTTGCTGAAAGATTTTTTTCTTTAGGCATTTTGATTATTGATTATTATTATTTTTTTTTTTTTCTTAAGGCTTATGAGGTGGGATGTTTTATAGCCTTGAAGTTGTTAGGCTTAAACATCACTCCTGGTGGGAAGGTTTCACCCCTGTTTGCCCTTCACTTCTTGAGTATTACACAGAGCCTAGACATACGTTAGCCTCACTTGTGCCCCAGGCACCTTTTTGGAGCAGGGTGCCACCTCCAGGTAGGACCAGGTGCCCAGGTGAAGGAGGGGGGAGAAACACCTTGGAGCCATCCAGGAGAGGGAAGTGGTCCCCTAGCCCGACTGGAGAGTGGCTGCTGGAGGGACAGAGATGCTGGCAGGGCTCTGAGGAGAAACCGGCTCATTAATTACGAGCTTAATTACACAATAACAAATGGTGGACTTCGCTCAACTTAGAAGCAGACTGAGCGAAGTGCCCCTGAGGAGGGATGGGGGAGGTGAGGGAAGAGGAGGGTGAGCCGAGGTCTTGCTTTGCCTTCAGCAGTACTTGCAAATATCTGCAAGATCTATACACTGAGAGAACAAAAGAGGGCTGGAGGAACTGGGGTGCCCAGCATTCCCACAGGATGGCTGCATATCTCATCTAGGGAATGAGGAAGGACAAACCAAATGCAGCCCAGGGATGTGGTGCCAGAGGGAGGGATGCAGGATGGGGATCATTTGTCCCTCCAGCAATACAACATACCCTGGGAAAGGGGTGGGCTGTGGAGTGGGCATTTCTGCTGGCAGAGGAAGGAGGAGAGTTTGTGAGCTGGAAAGGGAGAAGGATTTCTTTGGCTTGGTGCATTTTGCTGCAGAAAGGCGGTTTCAGCTCCAAGGCTAAGGGAAATGAAACAGAAAAATGCCTCCCATTAAGCAAAAGGGATGGAGAGTCCTGTCTGCAGGGGCTTCTCACTCCAGATTTGCATCCAGAGCGGCCTTGTGCCAGTGCCCTGAGGGACGGCGAGACCCGCTGCGCTGCTGCAGGGGGCTGGGCTGGGGGGATGAGCTCCTGCCCACAGCTCTGGGGGGGGGACAGCTGCATCCCTCACCCACCCCAGGGGTGATGCTGTGCACATGCCCTCCCTGTGGATCCCTGTGATTCTCCGGGCAGGTCCTATGGGGAAACTGGGATCCCTGTGACGTGGGCTCAGTGAGGGGCATAAGGAGCTGCTGGAGGAGGGTCGGCCAAAGCCCGGGGACATGGGCTGTGCCAGCGCATCCTCTCACCCTGCATGGCCCCAGGGAACAGCCCCCAGGAGAGAACCCAACCCCAGCAGGCACCCTGAGCCCAGGCAGGACATGGCTGTGGGTGCTCATCAGGAGTGCTCTTTCCTCCTCCTTTGCTGTTAGTTATTTTTTTTTTTTTTTAAGCCCAAGTAGATGCGAGGGGTGCGTTGCAGGAAGAACAATGTTCACTCCGGAGCTTTCCCAAGTAATTCATCCTCCAAGAAATTAATTATCAGTTCTGGTGCTGCTTTTAATCATCATCAGTGTGCCTGGGGCTGGAGGGCCTCGCTGCCTCCAGCGTTTCCAGATTCCTGCTGGTGGGGAGGAGATCTGCTGCTGTCATTGGCATGGGAGCTGGAAGCCAGGAAAGCAGATTGGGCCAGCAGCTGTGCAAACACCACCAACCACCACCAGGCTGGCAGCACACAAGGGATCAGACGGGCATCTCAGATGCCCACAAAGGAGTCCCAGGGTGCCCGTTGGGCTGGGAGCAGGAATATAGCTCAGGAGATGATTGTGACCCAGCATCTTGTCCTCCATCACAGACAGCAAACCCAGCTGGGCAGTGTGCCTGTGCATGTGTGTGTGCGCGTGTGCACACCATGGGAAGGGAGATGTAGCATTTTTTTGAGGGGGGCGAGGGGGCAGGATGGGGGCATCTGTTCCAGCAGAGCTCCCCCTGGCAACTGTTTCCCTCATGGATGGTGTTTAGTTCGGTGGTAGAGCCTTAATGGAAGTGGTGCTGGCTGCAGGCTCCGGGAGGCAGCGCCTGCCTGAAGGATGCTCTGGGAGAGAAAGGAGAAGAAATGCTGGACACAGTGATGGACAGATGGCTTCCTTGTAGGGCCTGTGCCTCACTGACTGGTCAGGGACACCTGGCTCTCCACAGCCAAGCCCTGCATGTGGGGGTCTTGGACCACCAGGAGAAAGCGTGTTGTTGGTGGGGGAGAGGGTCTGGTTGTCCCCCTCAGCCTATTTTCTGGGTGGAACACCAAAGCCCTGGGGCCAGCTGGAGCTCAGCTAAGGGTGAACTTTTTGGAAGTGGACGGTAGTGGGGGTTTTGAGGACCTCTGGGACTGCGACTCTGAGGGAGCCAGAGGTCCAGCGATTTGGGGACATGTTTCTGTCATACTTGTGCCCTCTAGTGGCTTTGTCCCCTCTCTGGTCCCATGGCCACAATCCCAGTGCCATAACCACACTCCTGGTCCCGTGGTGGCTGGGGTCAGCCTGGCCCTGCACCTCCAGCACTGCCAGCCTTGGCATTCCCCATTCTTCTTGGGCAGTGAGCAAATGCCAGGTGAGAAAGGCGTGGGTCAGGCCAGGAGGGCACCTCAGCACTGCTTGATGCTGTCCCCATGGCCATCTCCTTCAGGCTGGGAGGGAGGCTTCTTCTTGGTTTCAAGATGGTTTGGTGTCATTTCATTTATCAGTTTTATTTTATTAATTTTTAGATCTGCAGGGAAGCAAAACCTTTCCAGAAACTTGAATCCCCAGCCAAAACTGTTGAGTGAATGACCCCAAAATGCATTTTATTCTGGAAAATCAAATCTTGACATTTCTATCACAAAGTTTCTCTTTTTTTGACTGCTTGGGGCTGTTCATTACCTTTCTGTCTCCTCTGTGTTTAATCACATGACAGCCTGAAAAAAACCAAACACAGTTTTTTCCTCATTCTACTGATGTTTCTCTTTTATCTAATAGGAAATAAAATGCCTCTTCCCCTCCAGCCCAAGGCAGCCACGGCTTCTTGGATCTTCTCCTTGGGGAGGGGATGCCTGGACACCCGTGACTCCTGCCTCCTGTGTGCCTCTCCCCCTCCCTGCATCTCCTCTCTCCGTGGTTTTGGACCCTACCCAGAGCTGCAGAAAGGGTGGGAAATGTGGTTTGGTGGGAGAAGCCCAGCCAGGCACTGCGGGTTCTTTGGGAGCTGATGGAGTAGGGTGAGGATGGGTTCCTGTGTTTCAGGGCAGTGTGAGCTCCCCTGTCTCCCGCAGGGACTGGGGAATGGGGGTGTCCCTGTGCACTTTGCAGGTGTCCCTGTGCACTTGGCAACTGTCCCTGTCTGTGCTCCCACTGCTAGCAGGGGGATATTTCCTATCTGAGAAAGCAGATGTTGGTTAGGAGCTTCCTGAGCAGTTTCTCTTCCCTCACAAAATTGCTGCTTGGAGAAAGAATTAAATTCTCCTTTGCTGTCGGTTTAGGGGAGAACAAAACCAAATGTCACCTGGATAAGTTCATGCTGCTGCAATCCCAGAGGCTGGAACTGCCACCCCAGGGCCGGGATTAGCCTGTCACTGAGAAAGCCACCATGACTGATGGTCCCTGGGAGGATCAGATAGATGATTGATGCTGGGATTAGCTTGCATGGTGGTTGTGGTGGCAGCAATGACCTGCAGCAGCAGCTTCACATTCCTGTGCTTGCACTGAGTCAACCCATGCCCATGGCCTACAAACCAGTGCATGCATTGAGTGGTGTCAGGTCTCTGCCCGCCCAGCGAGGGGCTTGGGGGGCAGCAGTGCTGCAGGCAACAACTGCCACAGATGTTCTGCATTTTGGATTTCACCCCATTCCAGCCTCGTTAGTATTGAAATTAAAAGCAAGTGTTTGTGAATTGGTAGCTGTTCTCCAAGACCCTAATTAGCAAATCTCTTCATCCCCTGGGGCTGCAATCTAATAGTGAAAAAAACAAAACCCAACACCCAAACAAGCCCCAAACCTTGTTTGATGGATCGGGTGTGCTACTGGAACAGTCGGAAGCGGCTCTTCCTGCTAATATGGTAATTAAACACTTCGATTGCAATTATTTTTGCAATTAGGTAAGTCTCTAATTGTTATTATAGGTGGCAGGGGTTTGGGTGCATGTTTGCCAGTTCTTCCTCCCAGAGCTGGAGCGAAGCATGGATGCCACAGATGATTCAAGGCCTGCTTCTGCCTGGCTTGTTTGGAGAAGATGAGTCCTCTGCGTGCTCACCTGTGGAGACTCGTTTCCAGCCTCTTTCCAAAGGAAGGTGCTGGTGAGGCAGCTTCTTCTGCCAAGGGTGCTCACTTCAGGGGTCTTGTAGCTCCCTGTTCCCAGGCTACACGAGGGAGGACCAGGGAGAAGACGTTGCCTGCCAGAGCATCACCACGCTGCAGGTCTTTCTCTGCCCGCTGATGCTCTGCTGGGGCTCAGCTTCGGGGCACCGGGGCGACAACCCAGCCCCGCGACTCTCCTGGTTCTCCGGAAGCCATTTGGTCTTTGCGACCACTACTGTTTGGAAGGGCCAAATGCACAGAGGTGCAAGCGGTAGGTGCTGAAGCCCAACGCTGCGGTTGCTCTGGATGTGCCCGGGGACCTGGGGGGCAGTGCGGGGTCCGTGTGCTGGGCGGGAGGGAAGTCCTGCCTGACCCCTGAGGTTTTCGGGGGGCACCGAGCTCCGGGGTGCTCGGGGGTACCGAGGGAGGGGTGTTCGCGGGTGAAGCTCCGCAGCGCGGCCGGGACCGAGGGGCCGGGACCGAGGGGCCGGGCGGGCGGGTCTGTCCCCGGCAACAAGCAGGGGGAGCTCCGAGCCCGCGCTGCTGCCGCCCCGGCCCCCGCTCCTGGGGTGCGGCGGGCCCGGGGGGTCCCCGGCAGAGCCCGGCTGTCCCCTGCCCCTTCGAGGGCTCACGGTCACTGGGTGGGGGTCAGGCGCCCCTTCCAGGTACACTCGCCCGCCGGGAGACCCCCGAGGCTGGGGCAGGAGTGTCCCGGAGCAGCTGGAGGGGCACCGGAGACCCGGCTCTGCCCTTGCCCCTTCCCCCTCCCAGGGCAGAGCCCCGGCACACACGGAGCCGGTTGGCCTGGGGGGTCAGCACCCCCCTTTCCCGGGCTGTTCTGCCAACAAGGGTCTGTCTGTGCCTCGGAAGTGCTGTGGGGTGCAGAACGAGCATGATGTGCCCAGGGGTAACTCCGGGAGGAAAACTGTCCCGTTGTACGGGGGGGGCATCCTTACTTGATCCTGTGTTGACTGGTCCCTGCTGCCGGCTGCCCCTTCTTCCCACCAGCTCAGGGACTGGGGTGGGGGGTCCCACAGGGCAAAGTGCTCTTTGGGTAGAAGGGTGCCAGCCCTGCTCAGAGCAGATGCAACTCATGACCTGGAGGCTTGTGCTGTGCGTGTCCAAGCTCTGTCCCAGCAGAAGGATGGGCATGGGACAGCAGGCTGTGGGGGGACAGGGAGGCTTTTCCCAGGACAAAGGACACCCAAAGTAATAAATAATCACATTTTCCTCTGTGTTTAATAGGTTTTTATACCATTGATGACTCTTGCACAGGCTCAGTGAAGAAACATCCTATTCTGCCAGTTTTAGTGTTGAGCTGCCAGGGAGGGCAGAGCCTGGGGACAAATCCCAGCTGCAAATCTTGTCCGTGGGGACAAATCTTCCCACGGCTCCAGCAGCTCCAGGGCCTCCCCCCTTGCAGTGGAGCTGGGACAGGGAGTGTGAAGCAGATGTAGAGAGTAGGGACAGCACTGATGATGCTAAAACCCTCCAAATGTGGGAGGCAGGCTTGCCCTGGCATGGATGCTGCAGGACCAGGTGTCCTGTGCACAGACTTGTGACTGCTGACATCCACCATGCCTGGCTCTCCTGCCATATTGCTCCCCCACCTTGCCCCCTCTGAAGGGTGCATACATCAATTGGACAGGGCTCCATGGAGGGTAGTGACTCTGCTTCCCTTCTCCATCCCAGGCTGGTCTGTCTGCTACCAAGACCTTGACTGCAGCCCCTTTTGCCCCATGTTGTGCCCACTCAGCCTGACCACTGCCCTGGGCCTAGGGAGGGCACCCCCATACTGGCCTTGCAGAAGGGACATGCTGGCTCCCAACCTAGCTCCTCAGGCACCACTACCTGCCAGTGCAGGGCTTGATGCTAGAGGTGTCCTGGCCACACTGGGGCAGGGGAGAGGTTTTTCTGCAGCTCCTCTGAGGGCTCTTCAAACACACCATCCTCATGGGAAGAAACTTGAGCAGGGAAAGGCCTCTCCAGCAGTGTTTTCAGATGGAGCAAATGCTGCTTGCCAGAGCATGGATCCTGTGGGGGAGCAGATTGGGGATTTAGTGGCCTTGCAGAATGGAGATGGACCCCTTTCCCCCCCCCCCCCTTTCATGTTCCCCAGCATAAGGGAGGATGCATTAAGCACCCACTGTTTCTGGGAGGGACTGTGGTCTGATGCTGTGAGGATGCAGAGCACAGCTATGTGCTTAGTGCTGATACTTGGGCAGAGCTGAGCAGGCTCCTGTCAGCCCAGGACCCATCATCTGACATCACTCTGAGTAACATCATCTTGCTTTGTGGCTTCTTTTACCTGCTCTTCCCATCTGCTTGGACCAGCCAGCAGCAGCAGGGTTGCTGCCTGTGAAAATAGGTTGATAAAAGTAGGTGTCCTGGGATCTAGGCTCCTTTTCCCCACTGAGGCAAATGGATTTGGGTCTCTTTTGGGCAAGTGCCCCATGCGAGGTGACATTTCCTTTCCCCACCCCCATGGCACAGAGCGGAAATCTGTGACCACATCAGGACCTCAGATCTGTAAACCTCTCCACCAGAGTGACTTTGCTTCATTCTGCTGATTAGATTAGCAGTCTCTCAGGGAGTGGCTGGTATTTTGCCTTTACTTCATGGAAACAAAAGTTATTTTGGAAGATCTGTGCAGCACAGAGAGGGGAAGCATGTAGTAGAAAAGCTGGAGCTGGTGTCCTCTCCACCCCTGGTGTCAGGCAATGACATCAGCAGTGGTGATGCCAGCTCGTGTCTGTGCTGGGGAGGGTCACTGTGAGCTTGCTGTGTCCTTTGGGATTGGCGTTTCACCCTGCTCCCTCTTGTGGGGCAGGACTGGGGCCCTGGTGATGCCACCCTGGGGAACAGCCTCTACACTGTGACCTCCCCACTGAACGATGCTTGAGCCTTGGCATGTCACATCGAGGGATCTGCAGCCCAGCAGGGTGGGCTGGGGTCAGGGGGATCTTGCTGCCCTCTCCTGCTCTGGCACCTTCCTTTCCAAGCCTCTGCTTCTCCTGTTGACAGGCAATTGCATTTCCAGGATGGTTCATGGGCAGCCCCTTGGAGAGGTGTGGGCTGATGCTGTGCCCCAGGGGGTGGGGGTGTTGCAGTCTCCTGCAACAGCATCAGCTCCCTCTCGACTGCACGTGTGGGCAGGCAGCACTGGCTGTTGCCATTGCCATGACCTTGGTTAAAGGTTAGCAGTGCTCTGTGTACAGCAGGGAAAAGTGTACCTAGCTTCCAGCACGCAGGTGACCATATCTTCTCCCCCAGGGCACAGTCAATACAGGACAGCCCAGGTTATCAGCATGCATTGTTGGAGGGAGAGCATGTAGAGGTCAGGGTGACCTTGCCTGACTGTTCCTGAGAAGGGTTGCACAAAGTGGCTCTCGAGCTGAGAGGAATCCCCATGCATGACACCACATCTTCCAGCTCTGCACCACTGGTAGGGAGCAGCAATGCCCTGTGCAGCATCAGCCCCTCACCTCCACAGCCCTGCCAGCATCCCTGTGAAAGCTGCCTGCAATTTATGTGAAGCTGATGTAGGCTTGCATGAAAATGAAGCATGCTGGAAGTCTGCAGTCTGAACACAGCTGCCTCTGCAGTGTGTGGAGGGACAGGCAGGATGCAAGCAT
Source organism: Apus apus (assembly GCF_020740795.1). Lineage (NCBI taxonomy): Eukaryota > Metazoa > Chordata > Aves > Apodiformes > Apodidae > Apus > Apus apus. The sequence continues at coordinate 8,742,148 of NC_067294.1, read as the reverse complement.
CTTCCAGGGCTTCAATGCAGGGTGGCTGTGTAAGCTCACACCTCCAGGACAGCTGAGGAGTCCATGACTCTGCACCTGCCCTGGCTTTGGGGCTGGGCTTGGAGAGCAAATGGTACTGGAGAGAGGAGTGAGGATGCACTTTGGATGGTATCACCCTCTGCACCAAGAACTGTCAGGATGAGACGACTGGACCAGGGAAAATGCAATGGATGTCACAGCAGGTAGAGCTGCCCCCTCCCCTTGTTTGCACCCAGTGACAATGGTCCCATACTCACCCTGTGACCCTCACCTCTGCCACTGAGTTTCTTCCTGAGGAAATATGAGTGTTGTCCTTTCAACCTTGCAGGATTTTGGAGGAGGGCAGCCAGGGATTGAAGGCTTGGATATGTAGGTCTTAGGGCAGTGGGCTGGCTGAGATTCATGGGAAAGCGCTGGCACTGAAGAGAGTTAAATTGCACATGAAGACAAAGAAAAGAGAGAAAAATAAGAGATTAGTTGGTCACTGCGAGCCTGGTTGAGTCTGGCTTTGCTTTGTGGGGCACCAGGTTCTGCCTTCCTGGTTTCTGGCAGCTGGGGCAGTGATTGTTTCCTACAGGAACTGACTTCTTTCTGCCCATGTTTTGCAGCCACAGGCCTGCCCCAAGCTGCCCTGAGCACAGCTGGTGTGTGCAAGAGGGTGATCCAGAGCTGCTTGCTCAGCTCTGCCATTTTCTGCCTGATACAGCCCTGCTTGTGCTGAGCACTCCTCTCAGGCTTTTAATCTCTCTGGACCTCAAGGACTGGTCTCACAACCTACAGCAATGGCTGGTGCTTGGCACACTCCTCTTCAGAGTCCTGTCCCTCTGCAGTAGAAGCAGGTTCCTGAGGTCCATCAGGTGTTGTGCATGCAAGCAGTGTGTTCCTGTACTGGCTTTGTGTGCCTTGTCTTGCCTCTTTGGTGCCTGGTGGGCAGGCAGAAGTGACTGTCCTCCTTTGCATTCCTGCTTGGTCCTGTACCCTCTCCCCTACCTGGTCCTTGCCCATGGAAATGGCTCCAGCCCTTTAAGAGCTGTGGTGCTCTCATGGCCTTTTGATTTCCAAAGCAGCTATGACTCTGACCTCCCGTCCCTGCTCCTGATGCCTTGAGACCAGCTGCAGTTCTTCACTATTCCCATCATCATTTGCTGGCCTTTTTTGCTCTATGCCTCATAACAGGGAATAACATTGTTATTAAGGCCAACAGTTCAAAATACTATTGGTCATGCTTCCCCTTGAGTGACCTTGTGGAGCTGCTTTGAGTTGAGATCTTCTGAGCTCTGGTCCTTCTTATTTGAGGAGTTATGAGTTTCTGGAGTGCTTTGTGGTGTTCTTTTTCTGTTAATGTGACCAGGGCAGACAACTGGGAAGCCTATGCAGAAGGGAAAGGGGAGAGGAACCCAGCTCTGTTTGTGCTTGGGGTGAAATTGGCTGCCAGGCTTTTGGTGTACAGGTAAATCCTGTTCCCTCCTGTCCTGTATGGTATTAGTTGATCCAGGTCATCTGCAGACAAGAAATGTTCATATATTTGATAATGGAAAAAAGAATTGGAAGGGGCTACATGTGATCCTTGGTTTATCATTTCTGTGCAAGGAAGAGAAGTAAAAGAAAAACTTCTGAGAAGTAATAGCTGATCATATGGTGCTTGAGCAACTCTTAGCTGAATGCAAGCAGAAACCACAGCAGTGGTGCTGTGTAGGGTGGGAGGAGATCTCTGAGTTTAGAGAGGTCAAGAAACACCCCTGTGCTTGAGTCTTCCTCTCTTGCTTCTGCACAGTTCCTGTGTCCCATGTGTAACTGCACCGTTACGGCACTGGCTGCCACTCACCCTTCTCCCTCCCATCTCCTGCACCCTTGGGAGCAAATCCAGCTGGGAGAATCATTGGGGTTGATTTTAGTGATGGAGGGGCTTCAGCACCCAGAAGTAAGGGCAGCTTGGAGCCACATGCTGGGTGCCTGTGCTGGGGCTTTTGCCAAGCCCTGCTGATAATGGGCAGCTGCACACTGAGAGTTTGGGGATGGAGGTTCCCTGGTTGCTGCTGACCCCAACGTGGGCTATGGGTGCAACTTCTGTAGCAGGATCAGGCCCTCCATGGACCTGGTGGATTGTGTCCAGAGGAGGCCAATGAAAATTATCAGAGGGCTGGAGCACCTCTCTTATGAAAACAGGCTGAGGGAGTTGGGGTTGTTCAGCCTGAAGAAGAGAAGACTCTGGGGAGACCTTACAGTGATGCTGCAATACCTGAAAGGGGCCTGTAAGAAGGCTGGGGAAGAGCTGTGCACAGGGGTGTGTAATGGTAGGACAAGGGGTTATGGTTTTAAGCTAGAGAAGGGTAGATTTAGGTTGGACATTAAGTAAAAGTTTTTTAATATGAAGGTGGTGGATACTGGAACAGGTTGCCTAGAGAGGTGGTGGGGGCCCCATCCCTGGAGACATTCAAGGTCAGGCTTGATGGGGCTCTGAGCAATACGTTCTAGTGTGAGATGCCCTTGCTTACTGTAGGGAGTTGGACTAAAAGACCTTTAGAGGTCCCTTCCAACCCAAGACATTCTATGATTCTATGACCTTGTCTATCTGGGAAAGTTAGAAGAGGGAAAGCCAGCAGGCCAGTGACTCTGACTTCTGCTTGGGGAACAGAAAATCATTTTTCTTCCTCTTTTCTTTCCTGTCATTTCATTATTCTTCCATTGTGGTAAGGCAGCACTTGGAAATGTTGTCAACTTTCTCCTTTGCTTCTCCCTCTCAGCTGTGTAAGGAAGTGCCACCAGCCTGTTTCCCATCACCAGTTCTCCCTGGCTGGCTGCAGAGTCCCAGTGCACAAACTCCCAGTTTGCTCAGGAGCTGCACTTCTGTGTAAGTAAAGAGCACAGCTCTGCCTCAGTCTCTGTGTGTTTGAAGGAGCACGTCTGCCATGCCAGACACTTCCTTTCCACCCTTTTGTACGCATCTGCAACTACGTTTATGAAATCCTGTAACTTTGCACTCTTTCTTGGCTCCTGGGAAGCTGAAAAGGCAAACCAAGGAGCTTCAGTCTTGTATTTGTGCTCATCCATTCCTCTGTGTCTCCTGGGTAATGTCACATCTGATCCCCAGGGCAGGCACGATGCTGGCTGAGAGCTTTGAATGGCTCTGCCCTTTGGTTTACCTCCCTATGTTCTCTTTTTGGTGTCTTGAGACTGTGTTTCTGGGACAGGATCAAAGGCACATGCTGCAGGAGAGCACGAGTGTGGCTTCTTTGCTGGCATGCTGGAAATGGGGAGTCAAAGAGCACCTTATCTACTGGATGGAAAGTTTCTGGTCTGTTTATCAGGCACTGCCTAGAAGTCAGATTAAAGTCTGGGGAGTAGCAGTCTGCACCATGGCAGACAGCACACTGCTCTGTTCTGATGCTCAGGTGGGTGAATGCCTCGGGGCATGGCAGTGGGCAGGTGGCCCAGCCCTGTGGGGACACAGATGTCCAGGAAGGGGACTGGTGCCACAGCCTGGCACAGAATTCACTCACCTTGCACCCACCCTCCTCCCTCGCTGCACCCACATCCCTCTGAGGGAACTGACCCCTGGGATGTGCTTGGGGTGATGCTGAGGAAATTTTTGGAGTCTTTGGCTCTAGCTTTACACGGGTATTTGTATTTCTAAAAGCATTTGCCAACGTAATTTTGGCTCTTTTTGCTCCTTTCCAGAGATGGGAATGGAATTTGCTGTTGGCTGAATTCACTGCTGATGTAAAGCGGCAGCGCTGAGGGTGAGTGGCTTGGCTGGGAAGGGAGACTGCAGAGCTGCTCTGCAGGGAGCTGGGGACACAGATTGTGGCTCCTGGGAAGTTCCCAGCCTGGTGGTGGGTGCCCTGACTCTGTGCCCCAGAGCTAACACCCTGTTCTCCTCCCTGTCACTTTTCCTGAGCCTCTCACAGCTCTGTAGTATGCCCAGGCTTTGCTGGCTGCCCACCACTGGAGAGGGGGACACAGCTGGTTTTTGGGAGCAGCTACCCCTCATTTTGTCCAGCAAATTCTGATGACAAAATGGTCCCCATTACCCAGCAAAGCCAGGGATTTTTTGTGCTGCCAGTGAGCGGGTTGTTGTAGGGGTGGCCAGCCACACATGAAGCTGGAGTAGCTGGTTTTGTGTTGCCAGCATGGAGGGTTGTGAGCTGGGTCACTACTGGTGGTGATGAACTTCTGAATGGCTGCAAAGAACAAGAGTTTTCTGGGCAATGATCTCCTGCTGGGGCATCAGCTTGTTGCTTAAAAGCTCATGGACAACGTGGGGTCCCCACCCACCTCTGCCTCAGTCTCTGAGGATGGACCTACCATCAAAGCCCTGCATGTAAGAAGACTTACCTCTTGAGGGCTCTGTCAGTCAGCAAGATCCCCTTCCCATTCCTCATCTCCAGTTTTAGGGGTTTACCCTCCTGCCTGCATTTCTTTTCCCAGGAATGGGCCTTCTGGAGGGGAGGCAGGTGGGAGCTTCTGGGGCTCCCAGTCCTGCAGCAGTGCAGCAAGTGCTGGTAGGCCAGTCGGAAATCCCTGTTGAGCGTCCCATAGAGGATGGGGTTCAGGGCTGAGTTGGCATAGCCCAGCCAGAGAACAATGGACATGGGTGTGCCTTTCACCCTGCTGTCCCCCCACATCCCCCGGTATATGAACACTGTGAAATAGGGGAACCAGCACACAATGAAGGCTCCCATCACCACTGCCAGTGTCACAGTGGCTTTGTGCTCTTTCACCATGGGAGGCACGGGGCCGTTGCTGCTGCTGCACCACGTGTGGTTTATCCTCTTGGCTTGCTCCCTTGCTATCTTGAATATCCGGTAGTAGGTGATGCACATGATGACCAAAGGGATGTAGAAGGTGAGCAAGGCGTCCACTAGCCCGTACAGAGGGTTCACCTCCAGCGTGCATTCCTTGTTGCAGTTGGAGACTGTGTTTTGCACTGCTGTCCCGTTGGTGTTCCAGCCCAGGTGGATGGGTAGGAAGGAGACCATCAGTGAAACAGTCCAAATAACAACCAAACCCACAGCCACTCGAGAACGAGTGACCAGCTGGTTGTAGCGGAGAGGGGTGGTGACGGCAAAGTAGCGGTCCAGGCTGATCATGAAGAGGTTGAGGATGGAAGCTGTGCACAGCATGACGTCCAGGCTGGTGTAGATGTTGCACAAAGTGCTGCCGAAGGGCCACTCCTTGGAGAGTTCATAGAAGGCGGAGAAGGGCAGCACCAGGAGGGCCAGCAGCAGGTCGGTGATGGCCAAGGAGACGATGATGCAGTTTGTCAAGCTGCGGAGCCGGTGGTCAAGGGTGACGGCCAGACAGACGATGATGTTGCCGCAGAGAGTGACCACGATGAGGAGGACAAGGCAGGTCCCAATCAGCAGCTGCAGGGGTTGGTCCAGGGGTTTTTGAGAGCTTGTATGGTTGTAACACGGATCCATAGTGCAGTTGCATGGATGGAGCAGGCCTGCTCTCACCAGCTCTAAAGCTACTTGGCACAAGTGTCTACCAGGCAGCCCTAGAAACCTTTCCAAAGTGACCTTGGGCCTACAGTGACCTTGGAAAACATTGTGGAGTCACTTCATGTATTCAGCCTTGTACACTAGGAATGATGTGGCCTAGGGAAAAATGTGGCCCTGCAACTTGCTTGTGCCCATTGGCTCTATTTTGGAGCTCAGTGCTGGAGATGATCCCCTACAGCAGCTGGTGGGTCTCAGCTGCTCCTGTTTCCTCTCCTGCTTTCTCCTTTTCTCTGAATGACCTTGGGGTCAGGTCCCGGAGGGTCTCAGGTTCTCTGCACGCTTGTTTGGTGGTCAGCAGTGCTCCAGCAGGGACAGAGCTTTGCCACCTCCAGAGGACAATCTGCAAAGAAAACAACTCAGAGCTGCAATGGTCAGAAGTCCTTTCAGCTGCCCCTCAAAACCCTCCATAAATGGGCTTCTGCACCTCTCTAGATACTCCAGCCCACTTAAACCTGAATTGGGAAGTCCCTGGGCAGTCAGGCACACACATCTGTGCCAGCTGGTCTCCCCCAGCCCCAGGGGTGCCCACGTAACCTTGGAATGTTGAGAGAAGGGCGGGGATTATAGAGGTGCCAAATTCTTACAGGCTTACAACAAAAACAAGGACTGTGAGGATATGAGAAAGCAGTTGTGCTTTTCTTATGCTGTCTAGCAAAATTAGTCACCACTATGTAATTTTGGCAGCTCAGCTGCGGCTGTAAGTCCCATTAAACTTTGTCTTTGTATCTTCACTTTGCAGCAATCCATGCCTTGTGTTGGTCCCTGCTGCCAGGAACCACACTGGCTCCTGCAATCTGGAGAGGAAATCCTTGCTTTGCTGAGTAAAAGAGGGATCCATTTGTCAGTGGTGCAATGTCCTGGGGTGGAAGTGGCTGGAAAGGCTGCTGACAGCTGCTGGCAATGGGACTGATTAAGCTGAAGGGCAGTATGGAAGTTTGCTGTTCAAGGGGAATTTGCATGGAGCTAGTCCTGCTGTGGGACAGGAACACAGAATAGAGAACATGTAGGCTGACTTTTTATTACTATTTTCTGTCTGGATGCAAATAACAAAGCTGTATTTTTCAAGAGCAGGAACAACACAGCAAACCCCTCTAACCTCCAAAAGAGCTTTTAGCTGCTGATTACAGTGGTCTCCAGGGCCACGCTGCAACCAGATTCAAAGGGGCCTCAGTTACTGTGCAACTGCAAGTAACACCCGCGTTGGGAAGGTGTCTGAAGGGAAACTGAGGCACTGAAGGGACATGAGAGAGGTGGCTTGGAGCAGGCTGAGGACCCAATTGCCTGTGCTAGGACCTAATGAGCTGCCTGTGCCACAGCAGTGGTCTCTCCCCATGCAATTCCCTGGTGAGGTGATGGGTCTCCCCATCCTCCCTGATGTGCTGGTGGGGGACAGCTGTGCTAGTCCCTGTGGGTGATGCAGGATCCAGCTCCCCCAGCTCTACGCAGCCCATGGAACAGCAGTGAAGCCCTCCCTGGTGGTGCACAGGCTTGTGCAGGAAGGTAGAGCTGATTTTTCAGTGGGCACAACAGGCTGCAGAGGTGGATCAAACAGAAGAAACTCCAGGAATGGAAAAGGTCCAGCCTTGGCAGAGGACAGAGGTGAGATTTTAAAGTTAAACTCACACTGTAAGAACCAGATAACAATGTGGAGGGGGCTGAAATACTCTGGAGACATTTTATGTCTTTGATTCAAGGTTAAAGGTATGGGCACCAAGGCAGGGGGTATACTGGGGAGACTCCATGAGTAAATAAGCAGTGATTGCCAGGAGCTGTACAGTGGTGAGATTAGAGACGATACCTGCAGCCCTGCTGCTTCTTAAAAAATTGAGAAAAAAAAAAAAGACAAGTGATGAACTAGCCTGTGGGAAGCCTTACGTTGAGCAGAGCAAACTCATTGCCGGACAGGGAGTCCTCTGAATCTGGGCGCCGGGATTAAGGCTGTGAGGAGAAGGATGCGGTGCTCTCCGCGCCGGTGGCAGCATGCGGGGCTGTTCCTCACCTCCTGCTGCAGCGCCGGCTCTTGCCACGGAAAGCTCTTTGTTCAGGCACAAAAGGAGTGTGGAAAAAGCTGAGCGCTGCCTGCTCGCTGACGGCAACGACGAGAACAGGTTGTTCTCAGAGAAGGGTATTTCCAAGTGAAAGGGGTGTTTTTTCACTGCTTTCAACATGTGGAAATGGCAGGATAAATTATAGGAGTAGAACACTTAGAAAATGCTGGGGGTGGATTGCAGCCTCCTACGTGGCTGCTTCACCACACATCACCAACCTGTTCCTGCCAGCAGCTCTCGTGGGCTCTGGTGGGTCCCAGCTCCAGGTGTGTCCCAGCTCTGGGCACATCAGCATGTTCAGCACCTGCTGTGGTGTTGGCAGTGCCATGGGGCAGCCCTGTGCTGAAGACCTGGCCAGAAGTAGTTTTGTTTCTTATTACTTTTTCTGATTAGCTCAGGGCAAGAAATGGGCACTTCCCTTTTTTTTTTTTTTTCCTCCCCTTGGCCAGGGAGTAGAAAGAATTTCCAAGTGAGATATGGAGCCACTGGGCTGAGCTGTGGTAGGGAGGAGCAGCAGTCCCCAAATGAAGTGGACAGAGGTGTCCCCTGAAGAGGAGTCCAGATAGACCTGAGCTCTTGGCAGTTCAAAGCCCTGTACATGAGGGCAGCTGCCTGCAAACCCTTGGGACTTTGTTCCTCTATGGGACAGGGCAGGACCTGCTTCCTGCCTGTTTAGATGTGTGATATTGCAACATTAACTGTGGTGTGGGGGTGAGAGGCTTTCCTTTCCCTTGGCCAAATTGTCTTATGGAAACATTCCCCAAAGTGCTCATGGTCTCCAGATGTGGCTTTGCAGGAAAAGCAGGCTGGAGGCTTGTGTGGACAGGGGGCTGTGGGGCCAGCCTGCTGCTGTCAGAGTGCAGTCCACAGGACAATGCACCCAGCTCTGGGCTCCCTCCTGCAGCATGGGCCCTCTGGGACTCCACATCTGCCCCTGATTTTCTCCCCAGGTCACTCACAGCCACCTTTAGTACCAGGTCCTGTGTCCTCTGCTCCTGTTGCGTTTTGGCAGAGTGAGCTTGTTTCCTCCTTGGTGTAGCAGCTGTTTCCCTGTGGCAGCCTTTCTGGCAATAGCCTGAATAAATTATACTCTTTCAGTCTTGTCTCACCAGGCAGCTTTTACATTTACCTGATTATCCTCATTATCACAGCCTGGACCTGTTCCTGGTTCAAAATCACCCTCCTGCCAGTGAGGGACCAGAGTAGGGCACTGCTTCTGGGTCATCCTTCTAGTGCCTTTTCCAGTGGTGCTGGTGCTCTGATGGACACTCTCTGCTGTGAAGACTTGTCAGGTTGCATTTGTTTTGTTGCAGTCATTGCAGGGTTCCCTAAAAGCCAGATATTTTTCCCGTGGTGTTTTCAGCTGCTTAGAATACCATTTTTTGCTCTTAGTTCCTAATACAAGCTTGTGCCAGCTTGTGGTGCTTCTGCTGATCTTCAGATCTCCTGGTTCTTCTCCTGTAGTACTTAGTCCCTTGCCCAGTTCAAAACTTGTCCCAAGTTTCTCACCAGTGCATTTTCTTAAACTCATGTTTTCTGAGCCAACATCACTAATGTAAACCTTTAAATAAAATGTATCTGATCTTTAAGGAACTCTATTAGTAACCTTTTCTGGAGCATTAATGATCCTTCTGTTGTAATGTGCTATTGTCTCCCTGTGAGTCTCCTTACAATTCTCAGTAATTTTTCTGAATAGGTACTTGCAGCCTCTGTTGCAGCCTGTTACATTTAATCTGCTGTGTTCACATTTTAAAATGGCAATTCTCTCTTCTGGGAAGGGGTACTGTGATTTTTCCATGGGAAATTTCTGTTGCATTTTACCCTTTTATTTCTCCTCCCCATCTTTCAGTGTCCTTTCCTCCAGCATCATTTATTCCAGCACTTTGTGCACTTTTGCAGTAAGACTAATGGGATGCAACACCCACTCCGGCAGTGTAGGTAATATGTTTGCTGCTCTCTGTTTGTGTGCTTCTACTTCTGGCATAACAGGCTTGTTTATAATCTACTAAAAGCCCAGGTACACTTGGCACCATGAGCGGATATACGGGCAGAAAGGAGCACTCAGCAAGTCCCTGAATGTGGCAGCCTGTCTTTGGGAAGCATTTCCCTCTCCCTGAAAGGGCACCGACTGTGATGGCTGGGGGCACAGGAGAAGCTCTGCATGAAGCATTTTAGCTCTGTCCTGGGGACACAGTGGCTGAGCTCTCAGGCAGGCTTTGAATGTCACTCTGCCTGCTGTGTTAACTTCTTTCTGAGCAAAGTGGCAGCAGAAGTCACTCAGGAGCAAAGCAAATTCCCTGGCTCCGCAGAGCTCATAGCAGAGCACCACAGCTTTTTCTAAAATTGTGTTCAAGTGCTTCCAGAGATTAAACATCTGGGCACAATGTGAGAGATACTTCAGACAAGGCTGTGAGATGGGCTGGAGGGTGGGGATTTCTTCTGGTCTTAAAGGGGATGTTTGAAGTTCTATGGTGGGGAGTGGGCAGGGCCAGGAGCTTCAGGGACCCTGGAAAAGGGCTGCTTCAATCCTCCGCCAGAGCCATGAGCCTGTCTCACAAAAGGACAAGCCCAAATTTGCCAGAGTTTAGGCTTGAAGGCAATGTGAGAGGGCACAAGTGTAAGAGTGGTGCAGAAACCAGCTTGCCTTGCTGTCGGGCCTTGGTAAGGTTGATGGCCTATTTCTAGTTTATGAGCAGCTTTTCTGGAAGGGGCTGTGCTCCTCCCCACACCTCCCATGTGCTGCTGCACCCCATAGCATCCCCCAGCCCACCTCTGCTCAGTTAGCCCCATCGCTGGAGCCCTTGTTCCCTTGTTTCCATCTCTTCCTCGCAACTGCTCATCTCCCCTCTGCTCCCCAGGGCAGGGCTGTTGGGTGTGGAGCTCCTGGGTGCTCACCCATCCCTTGAGTGGGCAGGCACAGCTCACTCCATGATCTCACAGGTGAAACTGGAAACAGAGGTGCTGGGCTCAGAGGGTGTGCTCAGAGCTGTGTGAGTTCCCAGCAGAAGTCCCAGGGTTCAGCCTCTTGCAGAAGCCTATTCCAGAACAGCAAGCACTGCATACCTGGGGGACTACCCACCCCTCCTGTGCCAGGGATAGAGCCCAGCATGGGGATTCCCTGCCCCACAGAGCCAGCTGTGCCCCTGCATGGGACAACCTCTGCTCTAGCAGATGCCCACCAACAGCCCGGGTGTGGAGGGGTTGGGGTGCTCAGAGAAAAGGGCTCTGGCAGCTAGGTACAAGAAGTTGGCTTAGCAGCAAACCTTGTGGGGAGGCTGCTGGGGCAGAGATGCTTTGTACTTGCAGACGCCCGGGCAGGCGCTGCTCTGCACCCTGGGTACGCTCCGCCCGTGCTCTCCTCCTGACCCTGATGTTCTCAGCTCTGGTGGACCCTGCCAACAACAGCCAGCAAAAGCCCCCAAACTGGTCTCTGCTTCAGGCACAGCAGGGTGCCCTGTGGATCTCTTGCTCTGACCCAGATGGTTCGTTTGCTGGGTGCTTAGCATGCCCCAACCTCAGCAAGGACCCACCAGCTCTCCCAGATCTCACCTAGAGAGTGATTTACCAGCAGAACAACTAAGTGAAAAGTAAGGCAAAAGCTTTACCTGGGGAAGGTGCTGCTTTCCTGCAGCCCCTGAGCAGGTAGGAGCCCTCGTTGGCTTCACTGCCTCCAACTTTCCGCCGGCGTGTGGCTCAGTTTGTGAAGGCAGCAGCAGCGTGTGCTGCGAGCGGCCGCTGCTCCTCTCCCGCTTCCCTCCCTCCTCTCGCACCAATATCCAGGCAGCGCCGTGACTGCATCATGAGTCAGACCACAAGTGGGTGGGATCAGAGCTGTGAACTCAGACGCTGAGGTTATCATCCGGCAAATTTGAAATGCTGAAAGTGAGCAGGTCTCTGGGCAGGCGGTGTGTCGGGCTCCACCGAGCCGTGCCAGGCACAGAGAGGGGCGTGGGGTGCAGGTTGCCTCCCACTGCTGCTTGCTTGTGGGCTGCTGTCCCCTTACTTGCTAAGGTGAAGGTTTCAGGGCCCTTGCTGGTTACTGACCACGAGCAAATCCTCCCACCCGGTTGGCTCTTTGCTGCAGGCACACGCTTGCCTGCTGCTGGGAGGCCTGATGCCATCACTTGTTCCCAGTGCAAACCTGGCTTTGCAATCGATGTGACCCCCCCTGAGAGCAAGGGCAGCTGAGCCTGGAGCTGAGATGGCTCAGAGGCCATAGGGAGGATAAGGTTCTCTGGTTGCACTGGGAAGAGATAAGGAAAAAGGATGGGTAGATGCCAAGTGAGAGGAGGAAACTGGAGCCCAGCAGACACTGGGGTGCAAATTGACTCCTAGTGCAACTCATGGTGGTAGGAGGAGCTCAGGTCAATGTGCCAGGGATTCTGCACACAGCAGGGAGAGGCTTTGCCTGCTCCAGATCAGTGGCAGAGATGCTCCAGGCTGGGCATTTTCTTGTGAGGCTGCATTTCCCTCTGCTGAGAATTGTCCCCTGGATGTGCAATGGCAGGGAGGAAATGCACCTAATGACAGGCAGTGACAGCCTTCTGTGTCTCTCAAAACTTTCATTTGTGGGTTTCAAACCACTGTGTGAGTATCAACTGCCAAGCCAGCTGTGTGAGGACCTGTTTCCCTGTTTCCCCTTTTAGCTCTCCTCTTGAGCTGAGCAGGTCCCAGGCTGTCAGCAGAGCCTGGCCACCTCCCTGGATCCACATGGCCCTGGGAGGACAGTGCCAGGAGCAATGCACTGCAAGTGAGGTGCTTCAGCCCCCAACAGCTTTTTCTGAGCCCCCCAAGCAAATAGCCAGGGACTGACTTATTACAGTTCGGATGTTGCCATGGGCTTCCTAAGCTGGAAGGAGATGGATTCTGCTGCTGCTCCAGCTGGGCTGAGCTCCCCTAAAGCCCTGCACTGGGAACAGAGAGCACGTTCCAGCCTCCATCTCTGCCAAATGGGGATACCAGCAGCACTGGCACACAGACCAAAATGCCTTTGATGTGTTTATCTCTGCAAACCAAAGCCCAGATCTGTCTTTAATAAGCTTATGATCTGCTAGAGCTGGAGAGTTTTCCCACTGATAGGCAGCCCTGTAACGTGTCTGGGTAGCAGAGCTGTGAACTGGCTGCCTGGAGCTTCTCAAGTTGCTGGTGTGAGCAGCGTGTGGCCTCAGAGGGATCCCTCCTGCAAAACAAGATTCAAATCTGCTCAGGAATGTCTGCGTCACCTAAAGTCTCCAAGATGTTGATTTATTCCAGGGCCCCTTGCTTGGCTCTGCTCTAGGAGGGGTCTGTCATCTTAAAGTCTCAGGACAGGAAGCACCATGTAGGGATAAAGGGCTCTAGTTATTGGGGCAGGGTCCCTTCTCCAGCCTCCTTGCCTATTCCCTCCCAGTAACAGGTCCCTACTGCCTGGGCAGGAGAGCCCCACAGGGCAGGCTCTGAGCTCAGAGTGCTCCATCTTCTCAACGACTTTGGAGATCTTCAAGAGTTTAAACTCTCACCTGCAGGCAGCCAACAGAGAGGGGAGGTTGCACTGTCCCCACTGTGCTGTCTCCCCCAGCCAGGGACCAGGCTGGTGGCTGGAGCTGGGGTCAGGCTGCTGTGCCTGTCCTAGGCTGCATCCCTCATTCCCAGCTCTGCAGAAGGATGCTGGGTCCAGGGTGCTGTGGTTGTGGTGGTGGAGCAGCCTTGGGCTTGCAGGGGCGTCTGCGTCATGGGGAAACCCACCACTTCTGCTCAGGAGAGCCTCAAAATCTGACCTTGTACAATGGTTGGGTGACTGTGGACCTTCTGAGGGTCCACATGGGCTGGTGTGCTAGATGTAGGTTAATTGGAGAGTGTGGCACTGGAGATGTGAGAAAGTACATCCTGTGTGGACCATGTGGTGAGGTGCAGGGAAGCAGCTGGACCTGGAGCTGAAAGGAGCTGTGCAGGGCATTCCCAGTGGTGTGGACTGGTGTGCACTGCACATCTGCAGAAACAACCTGTGAAGTGGCATATGTAAAACCTGCTGAGGCTGTAGCTGGAAAACAGCAGTGGTGGCAAGCTCTGAAAAGGAAGGAGGCACTTGAGACCCACCAGACCCCACCATATATGCCCAGGCAGAAAAGCCACCTTGGCCAGGCTCTCTGGGCTGCATGGAGCAGGTAGGAACCTGAGACACTTTGTAAACTGGGACATGCTCAAAGTGGCCTGTGGTGAGCTGAGAAGTGAGTCAGGAAATGGCATGGAGAGGTTTTCTGACATCCTCTGTGTGCGTGTGTGCAAAGCAGAAGTTATTAAAAGTTACAGCAGTGCTGGGGGTTGGAAAAGTCCAAGAAAAATGAGAGAAAGTCTGGGACTCCAGGAATAGGGATGTGAGATTTAGCAAATGCTGGAGTTCCTGAAAAGCCTCAGATGGTGAAGTTATGCCTGGAAGGTGGCAGCCAACCTGAGAGATCACATATGGCAGATCAGCTCTAAGAAGGACTCAGAGGTGCAGATTTGTTCTGCTCTCCCCAGCCTGGCCTGGGTCTAGAAAAGCCAAAAGAGGGGAAAGTGGAATAGCAAATACCTAGAAAGAGAAGCATCTGGATGCAGAGCAGCTCCTTGGGCAGTGCAGGCAGAGCAGAGCTGGCAGGGTGTCCCTTTGGGTTTCATTTCTGTGAACTCTGGATTTGTGCTGAGTTGTTTCCCCTGGGAAAATGAAAATTAAAAAGCCACGGAAAGGTCCTGGCCTCGTCACTGGCTGCTGCTCTTCCTGGCTAGATGGGAAAGGGCAGTACTTTATGTGAATTACCCATTGATTTCCAGTGAATTATATACATGGTGAAAATAATAGGCACAGAACTTCCCCAAGTGTTAATATGCTTTTTTCTTTTTTAATCAAACCCTTTCCAGAAAAATCCTGTCCTGGACAAAATGGTAAATGATGTCAGAAATTTCTGATATTTCCTGCTGAGGGCTGCGTAAGCCAGAGCATACTCGTGGGAAATAAATTTTACAAGAAAAGGATGCAGTGAGTCTGACCCAGGGGTCTGGTGGCTGTGAGAAGAGCTGCTCCTGCCTGCAGACCAGGCAGCTCCCACAGCAGTGGGAGACCCTTGCCAGGCTGTGGCTGAGCTCCAGAGCAACATCCTCCTTGCGTATATCTCCATCTGAGGGTGCCTTTCCTGTACTGGGACACATGTACTGGAAAAGAACTGGAAAAGAAAAGGATGCTTGGGCCTTTCCCATCTCCTTGGGTGCTGGAGTGCTGATCCCAAGGAGGCTTAGCAGGTTCCCATCTGCTGTGAGATAGTGTCAGACTTATAGACACAGTCTGATACATTTCTTAAGCTTCTCTCAGTGCAGAGAGAGGATGTTAGAGGTTTATTTCCAGGTTGCAGGTCTATTTGTGTTACACAAAGCTCTCCAAGCTCTAACAAAGACTGGAAGGTGTTGGCTGGCTTCACCCTAGTAGTTCAGGCAGTTGAAGGCTCACGTGTTTTCTGTGTGTTCAAGGGCCAAGGAGGGTCCTCAATTCCCTCAAGCACAGCTGTTCATGAATGAAACTGCTACAGAGACAGTGGTCTGTATGGCACCAGTGCAGGGTTTTTCATCTCTCTGATGCACTGTGAAGAGAGAAAGAAAAGGCTGAGGTCTATGGGAGGTGGTGACAGTAATTTTCCCCCAGACCACAAATCTGGGAGGGGAGTGAAAGCCTTGGCACAGTGTGCTGGTGTGCATGAAGCATTCCTGGGAAGGGAGCAACCGCCTGCAGCTCTGATGAGTGGATTTTCTATGGGCTTTAGCACTAATCCTGCCAAATGCAATTGTGCATGTCCTTGTTTTCCAGATAAATATATAATCCTCTTCCAAACACTGCTGAGATCATGGTTTGGGTGATATCTTGTGGCAGCAGGTTAATTTGGGGCTGTGCAAAGCTGTTGCCCTCTCCAAGTGAGGAGGAAGCTGAGCTTTAGGCTGTTCTTTGTCCAGGAGCAGGGAGAGAGGATGGAATGCTCAGGGCTGCAGCCCTGCTCAGAACCCTCCCAGCATTTTTAGGTGCCTTTTCAGGAAGATCAGCCAGTTTCTGTGGGAATGAGCTGATTGGTTTCATATTGGGGCCGGTGAAGTCTGGTCTATGTATATAAGTGCCTGCCCTGAGGCTGTTGGGGTGTTTTAGGATCTCTCAGGGCTGGAAGCCAGCTCCTGCTCCATTTCTTCACAGGGAGGGTTTGCCGGCTTGAGGCCCAGGTGCTTCCAAAGCATTTCCCTGCAAAGCTGGCAGGAGGTTGTGCTGCTGGGAATGAAAGGATTAGCAAAATGCTCCCCTGTAGTGGTGCTGCCATGGGGCTGGCAAGGAGGCTGGAGCTCAGTGCATGGACCTGGATGGAGGCATTGCCCAGGCAGGCTGCCTGCTGCTGCTGCCATACCCTGCCTGGGCCCCAGGCTGGGACCCTGCTGTGCCCCTGCCTGACCAGCCAGCACGGGCAGACAGGGCATGGAGGGGCCCTTCAAGGACCAAGGGCTGCCGAGGGACTGTGAAGCCAGTGCAGTGCTGAGCTGCTCCCAGCATGAGTTGAGGAGCTGGGCACTGGTGTGGGTGTGCAGCACCAGCATATGCACCCTAGCAGTGAGGGCCACCCTAGGGGGGAGCAGCAGAGAGGCTGTGACACCCTCCCTGCAATGTACTGTTCCTCTGTGCCAAACGGCTGCCACCTCCATCTCATGTCCCACTACAGGTAACTGTGTGAAAATGGGGGCTGTGGGATGCTGCTCCCTGCCTGGCAATGGCACTGCAGCTGCACCTGGAAGGGGGCAAAGACCCACAGTGTGAGTGTCCTCTGCTGCAGGTGGGACTTCTCACAGTCCCAGGATTGATCCTGGCCACTACCAGCTTCCCCCTTGTCCCCTGTGTGCAGAAGGACCTAAAGCATCTACCAGCATGAGCAAAGCCAACAACAACTTCTCTCTTCATGGAGGCTTTTCTGGCTGAAAAGTTCCAAGGGTGAGGAGCACACATGATAGAACCTGGAGGACGTGCCCTCTGAGAAAAGACTGATGGGATTTGATAGTCACGCATTGGAAGTGATTTCTTAAGGAAGTTTAGGTTGGATAGAGTCCCAAAGTCAGCAGAGCTGGAGCACCTGGCAAGAGGCATCTCTACCAGGAACCACCCCAGCACCTGTGCATTGCTTTCACATCTTCCATGTATACAGCCCCTATCTACCGTGAGCTTCTGGGAACCATCAACATGGTAAGAGCCCTGGCAGCTCATAGCAAAGGATTTGCTGTGTAGTAATAACTACCTATTGAAAAAATAAAAGCAGGCAGTGAAATGTGCCTGGAACTTTCTCCCTGCAAACCACAAGCTGAGACTTGTGACAGGCACTGGGTGACAGAGGAAGAGAGCAAAGAGCTGCTCCCAGAATGGGCTCACCCCAGGTGCACTGGTCAGACCTGTCCTGTCTTGTATGGGAAGCACAAGATCTGGTCTGGTGAGGCAACAGATTCCCAAATATACCTTATTCTTCTTCTCCTTACTCAGCCTGGAATGAGGCCAAAAACATAGGGCTGGAACTTCTCTCCAGACAATTAATTATTGCAGAAAGACAATTTGTTAAGCAAGAGAGGTTTTTAATTTGTGAGAGCTCATCTATTCTTATTGTATCTTTTAAACTGAAGGAAGTGAAGTTGATCAAAATAGACTCGAAATAGAAGATTTTAATTTAGGGGTTATGTTCCATGTGCTGACAAAAATAGGAAACAGCTCTCTCAGAAGAGCACGTTTCCCCTAAAACCTGGCTGGAGTCTGCAGGGAGTGCTCCAGAGCAGCTGAAATTATTACAAAAAACTGCTCAGAAATCTTTTAGTGAGATTCAGCTGGACTTGCTCAGGGAAGGCAGGATGTCCCCTTGCTGGTTGCTGCCTGAGCGGATTCCCTGCCTGCGGGGCTGTCACTGGTGCAGTGTGGGTGTCTGAGGGGAGGCAGGGGATGGGGTCTGGGGGAGCCCAGAGTGACCTTTGCAGCCTCGTGGGAGACTATGGGATCACAGCTATGATCTGTCACCCTTTGGGAAGACCTGTGAAGTTTAAGTTATACAAGGGATGAGACAAGTGATGAGGCAGTTTCAAGGAGTCCTGATCTGGTGGCCAAGCCAGGTCCTGCCACCCAGTGAAGCATCTGCACTCCCCTTGTCCTGAGCTACAGCAGAATCCCAAACTGTGAGACAAGTAGTGAAGAAAGTGGAAGAGAGCCATGGTGAACCTGGGAAAGGCTGTCAGGCTGCCATCCTGCACCCAGTGGCTTCCCTGCTTGGTGCTGGGACAGGACCAGCACAGCCCAGCAACCGTGCTGGGGCTGCGGCAGAGCAGGGACCTGCCCAGGGAACATCTGCAGTTTAGCATCTTTTAATCAGAAAACACAGGTTCTTCAAAGCTGCCAGTCTGTGCAGGGAAGGATGCGTTCTGACCGGTCTCCTTATTGCACTTGTTCTTCTGATGTATCTGTATTTAGAAATCTTTGTGAAGTCTCACATTGACACTTTTCAAAGGAGAATGGTTTGGTTTTCTGCTTTGAAACAACATAGTTAGAAATTTGTGCTCATCTGCAGCATAACAAGTAGGTTGGGATGTAGAAAAGGCTGGAAAAGGAAGTGAAATGACCCCTTCTGTCATTGCTCTGTACACCTCCTTTACAAAATATGGTGAAATCCCAATTTTTTGTCCCAATTCAAGCTGGGAATTACTCTCTTTTAAGTCTGTGCATGGATGCAGTTTCTTACCTAGTTGAAAAACTACATGAAACAGCCACTAAATGGAAATTGGATGGTACTTTCCTTAAAAGATGAGGGACTCTTCCCAACAAGACATTGCTCTATGAAGGCTGCAGGCCTGTTGAGAAGGAGCTTGCTGTACCAGCAAGCTTGTACCAGCTGGCTGGAGGAGAGAAGCCAGCCTGTGGGCAATTCAGCTGGAAGCAGAATCGACTCTGTTTGCTTCAGTTTAAAAAATAATACTCTGTAATGAAGTGAAGGCAAAAGGGAAAATGGGTAGAAATTGAATTAGAGATTAGGTTGTTCCAGTACTCCCCTGTGGCCCTCTGCAAGCTGAGCCCCTCTGGACCCAGCTTCCTGGCTGTCTTGGAAACCTGGAGAAGCACTGGGAGGTGAAACAGGGAAATTAATTTTTGGGGGTGCCAGCTTATTGAAAGGAGGGTGAGCTCTTCAAAGGTAAATCGCTCTAAAAAACCAAACTGATGTTGCTACTGGGCTTTGCAGCAAGAGCCTGTTAGTAATGGGAGTTGCGTGCGCTGGCTCTGTGTGGCAGTGTTAGATTAGCATAGCTGATTAGGCATGTTGCAGTTCTTGAGTTTCTGCTTAGCAGAGCTGGGGATTTTCCTAGAAATGTCTAGAAATCAGATGGCGAGTTGAGTGCTTCAGTTATGGGAATGAGAATTAGCAGTCACGTGTATGCCATGGGCAGGCAGGAGCTGAAGGAAATTAGATGTTCCTCCAGTATTTTTGGCTGGGACCAAAAACTGGTCCCAAGTTGTGAAGCTGGGATATTCCCACAGGGATGCTCAAAGGCTTTTGGATCTCCACTGATGTGGGACATTTCAGGCCCATAAATGCTGTGAGTCCAGTCCTGTTTTTGGGCTGAGATCATAAAAAAACACCCCTGTCTCAAGCCTGGTCCAGCCCCCTGCCATAGCCCTGCCAGCCCAGGAGCCAAGCATGGGCACTGAACTGCCTCAGCCCCTGAGCTAGTCCCTGTCCCCCCAGGCTACTGGGAACTTGGCCGTGGTGCTCCAGCAAACACTTTCTTCAGTTGAGGTAGATTAGATCTCCATTCCTCTGATTTACAGAGGCAGTATCTTATCTGTGAGCTGTGTCAGGTGGTCTGGCACTCTTGGGGGTGTGGAAAACAGGCTGATTTGCTTTGAACTCTAGCACCCCCTTCCCTTCGACTTTGCTCTATGCCTGGCACGTGGCACGGGACACCTGCATGGTCTGTAGTTGGTGGAGTGGCATTTTTCTCTCTCTTATGCTGAAGTGCTGTGCTTTCACTTCTCTTTTCCCTAAGCTTGGTGAACGTTTTGATGGGCAGGTTTCAATGTCAGGTGTTCAGAGCTGGGGGACAGGAACCAGCCATGCCATGACATGAGCTGGCTGCCCTCTGACTCTTGATCTAGAGGGATGTGACATTTCCACGTCCATCTCCTCAGTCCTGTTGTCCTCGTGCCCTTTGCACACTGACAGGACATTACAAAGAGGATGCATTAGTTGTGGATCACACTCAGGCTGACTTTAATCTATACCCCATCTTCCCTGTACAGCAGCTCTGTTTCTTCTTTCCTCCTTTCTCTCTGATGTATACAGCTAAAACTTCTCTTGTTATTTTTCTTGCCATCCTCTGCAAGAGCCAATTCAGCCTGACCTTTGCCAGTTCTCACTTTATGTCTAGAGCATTTCAAGACATAGGGGTAGGCTGCCTTTTTTCTTTGTTGCACAGTCCTTTTAACCCCCTTCCTTATTAGTTCCCTCTGTCCTTTTATGTAGTTATTGCCTTGTCCAGCACAAAAGCCCTTTCTGGGCTTGAAATACATGTTCCAGAGATCAAAGGTGCAAAACCACTGAAGGAGACTCCAGGCCACCTCTTGTGTTCAAGTCCCCAGACTCACCACCCAGCTGGTTCTGTACTCAGGGATGCAGAGATGGCCGAGACTGTCAGGAGGGCAGCCAGCAGCAGGGTGGGGGTGGAGGAAGGACCACGAGGAAGGAAATTCCTTGCTCCCAAGGATCAAGATGAGAACTTGTCCCACAGTTTATTTTTATCTAGTGTTCTTCTATTTCTGGGGCAGCACTGTGTACCGAGCGTTGTTCAGAGCTGCAGCTTGGTGACTGATCTACTCCTGTGCCTCCACCAGCTTTGCCCTGCTTGCACATTGGAGGGGGAAACGGCCAGAAATATTACCTGCCCATCCTCCTGCTGCTCTGTTTGCAAGCTGGGACATTCAACATGAAAATCAGCTGTGGGAATCTTGCAGGGCAGAAAGAGCAGGAGAGTTGTGCAGTATTTGGGGCTTGTGGGTCACAGGACGTTCATTAGGGAAGGAATGGTAACATTGGGCTGAAGGCAGCAGGACAGCACTCTTTCGTCTGGCTACATGCCAAGAAAAAATATATAAAAAGAAGGAAAAAAAAAAAGGCCAAAGCTTTTGTTCAAACATGACTATGATTTTGGAAAGGCCAGCCCTGGGATTTGGAGCTGTCCTACCCTATATTATCTCCTGGTTGGGTGCCCTGGGAAGGACAAGGCTGCAGAGTCCTGAGGCTGCACTGTCCTGCTGCCCTCAGCCAGAGCTGTACCAGCAGCTGTGCCCGTGCTGGCTCCACTGTGGCTGCCATGGAAGCTGTTCAGGGAAGCTGCTCATGCAACGCTTGACTCAGCTTCTTCCTAGCTCCTGGCTGGCTGCTGATGATGAATGAGGCACTTGTTGTTTCTGTACTGGAGGCTAAACCTGTCCTTAGTGCAATGGAGAGATCTGTATGGGATAAACCATCCCAGCCAGAAAACTTAGCAAGAAAAGCCAAGAGCTGCTTCTTCCCTTGTGTCCTTTGGTGCTTCTACAGCTTTGGGCATGGCCAGTGACAATTTCATTTTGGCCTGTATTGCCTGGAGTAAACTTCTAATTCTGCTCTTTCTGCTTTATGTCTCTGGACTGTCTCTCACCTCACCAGACAGCCCTTGTCCTTCAAAGCCCAGCTTAAAAATACATCCACATCATTGCATCGGACCACCATGGCCAAGCTGTACCCCAAGAAACCTGTGAGTAGTGCTACTCTGATGTGATGGTCCTCAGCATTGCCACCCTGGCCCTCCCGTTCCTCCATCTCTGCAAAGAGAAGTGACATCCCTTGGCATCTTTGTCTCTATTGCCTGCACAAAACCTCCTGTTCCCAGCCATCCTCATGGGAACTGGTGGCTTTGACTCTTGCCCCAGTGCTGAGGCCGGTCTGACTTGGCACGGGGATCCTGGAGCAGAAATCACTGGAGTACCAGAGGGTAAGAGACTTGCTCCATCTGCCTAGGATCAGGAGAAATATCCACAGAGGCTAAAGACTGCTCCAGCAGACAGGAGTCTTTCTCTTTGCTGCCAACATAACTGTTTTTCCAAGGCATAACTGTTGCCAGAAATCTGTGGAGTCAAGACCTGCTATTTCTTTTCCACTAAACAAAACAAACCCCAGTTTGCTTTCTACCAGTGAGAAAAGCTCTAGTCTCGGAGATTAAAATCAGGCAGAAGGAGAGTGGGCTTTCATTTCTTCTCTCATCCAGTAATGATACATTTGGGGAGAGGGAAATTACCTTGCAGGAGTTGGGAGATGAGCCTGGAGCCTGGGCATGCTTTAGTCTGTATTGGGAAGCATCATCCATTTTTGCAAGATGTTTTAAACATCTTTCCCACCTAATCATCCTCTGGAAGTGGTTGGGTTCCTTCTCCCTGGTGCCTTAAGCATTGTGAGCAGCATGATGAGCTCTCTGCTACGCTGCCTTTGCAGCTCAGCAGAAGGATCATGCATAAAATTCCCAGGTAATTTACCCTGAGTGGGATCCTGTGATTTGCTGACACTCCCCATAAACTGAAACGCACATAAAAGAAACGAATGTGGAGTCGCTAATTTGGAAACTCATTTTGAATAACTCCTCACTGATGTGGTAACGGTTTGCAGGGAGTCCTGGTGATAAATAATAGTTGCTGAAAGCCTGAATTGGCTATAAATTGGCATGAAGGAGTGGAATCCCCTGCGTGAGGCTCAGCTCAGTGAGTTACTCTACACCACATGCAGCAGCAGCCGCAGGTGAAGACAGAGGTAGTTGTAGCTCTGTGAGGTCGCAGGAGCAGATGTCCTGACATATGTAAACTAGAAGATCATATGTATCCTCAAATGTCAGCCCTGCTTTACATCTCTTACTGCTGCTGGGAGCTGCGGGGCTTTATGCCTCCCTTCTCTGCCAAGCACTCCTCCTTTTTAGCTGCTTGGTGTAATTGCATATAAACTGGGAAGATCCCAAAGGGATCATTACTTTTCTGCACAAACTGCTTTCCTTACTCACACTTCACATCATCACCTGCAGGCATTCCTGAGACCTAGCAGCGTTTCCTGGCAGGGCAGGGTGGTTTGCACAAGGCTGCAGCAAGCAGAGAGCTGCTGTGACCATGGCTGGATGGGATGATGTGATCTGAGACCTCTGTGTTCTCCAAAGGTGGTGGAGGAGAAAGATTTCCTTGTGAACAACTTGCTTTCCTTACTGGTGGCTCACATCCCCCCAGCATCTTGGTGATGTTCAGTCCTGGAGAGGGGAATGTGGCATCTCTTTTGCAAGGTGCTCAGGATGGATCAGTGGAAGGGCCATGGGTTAGGAGGGCTGGGTAGCAGCTTCTCCCTCCCAAGACCTTGAGGGTGACTTGGCAGGGCGTCTTGGTGAGCATAAGCCACCAAGCTGGATCCACCTTCCAGCACTGTGGCCCGATGTGTAACAGCACCTGGGAGGCTGAAGGATGTGCCAGGAAATGCTGATGGTGAGAACAAAGCTTGCCCACGGGCATTCTCTGCTGTACATGACTGGTTTTTGGAAGCCATGAGTCTGAACTATAACAAGGATGAAATTAAAGTTTCTTTTCACCACATTTTGTCTTGCAAAAGAGCTACTGCTGCTGCTTGTAGGTGGCTGTGATTGCAGCAACACCTTCATGGTGTACAGCGTTTGCTCATCAAGAGGGGAAATTTTGCTGCTAACATTACAAGTTTTGTGGATTTGGGTGGCCAAGGTGCGACCTGGCCAACAGCTGTGGACCTGAGTTCATGGTCACATCAGCCAGGTCCCAGAGGTAACTTCCACCAATGTCATCCTGCACAGCAATTGCAGAAACAGACTGCAATTCCTTGTAATCACAAACTTTGCAAAGCACAACTTTGTGACCACAGGAGTTGGTTGTTACATGCCCTGGGAAGGAGTCAAAGCTCAAAGGACTGCTCAGCATTGCAGGTGTGGATCTGGCACTCAGCCCTGGAGTTAGGGCTTTCTATTGGGTTTCTTCCATCTGCAGGACCTCAGGCAGACCCATCCATTGAGGTGGCAGAGACCTGCTTCTGCTTGTCTGAAAAGGAAACTGCTGTACAGATTGTGAATTGTGGTTGCTAGACCACAATAGTAAGGCAGCTTGTCTGGCACAGAGATACGGAATATCTTCCCTGACTCTTTATGTGCTTGAGAAAGACATATAGGCTTTCAGGGTTTTCCCTTGGTTAAGGAGGTTCTGAATTTGCCAAGTGCTTTGATTTATTGTGATGTCCTGAGTGTCTGGTTTTTGGCCCTGCTGTACTAACCAGGACTAGCTGCCACAAACCCAAGGCACACCACATAGTGTGGCAATCCCACCACATAGATTTTCTCCACATTAAGTTATTTCTAAGAGCTTGTTAAATCACACAGGTTTCTTCCTCCTGCTCCTTCCCAGCAGAAGCTGTGATTTATAACATACATTTGTATATTTTTTTAATGTCCCATCTGTATGATACACATCCCTGAAATATGTTATTCCAAGTGACCCCAGGGAGATTAGCCCTGCTTGAGGCATGCAGCTTTTGGCTGTGTGTGCTTTGAAAGGCATGACACGTTTATGAAACACCTCATGTTAGACAAACTGCTCACAGGCTGAAGACATCCAACAGCAGCCAGTGATGAATGTTCCATGCATCAAAAGATGTAAATCTTATTTTAATCCTGCCTGACTCGTGGCCAGCTTGTCCTGAGCCAGGCTTAGGGCTTGCTGCCTTGTCTTCTGAGAGCATCTTGCCCTGATCATCAGGGCAGGTGGTTGGCAATCCCCAGCTCTCCAAAGAGCAAAGGCAGAATGATGCCATCAATTCAAGGTGACCCAAAAGCCATAACTCAGAGCAGGAGGCCTCCAGCTCAGAGAAATACCATGATGGATTTCCTCTAACTGAAAGCTCTTATTCCTCCCCCACTCAGGGCGGGTCCCTTTATCTGGGACTTTGGTTTCTAGGAGCTCAAAACAAACTCAGAGCTGGCTAGGAGAGCTGCAGCTGTGGTTATAACCACCCTGACCTTTCTGAGCACTGTTCTTCATTGAGCTGGGGCTGGAACACAGCTCTCCAAGGCTGATGTCAGCATTGCTTCGTTCAGCAACGTTGGGTAAAGGCTAATAAACACCACTAAGAGCTTGCTAATAGCTCCAATTAGACTGCAGCTGATTCTTCAAAAGTGGTTCTCTTTCCTCCTCCACCCCTTTCTTGCAGCTATTTCCTGCTGGAGTTTAGGAAGGTGAGGTGGATTAATACTACTCTGGGAGACAGTCAAGAGTTCCAGCTGCAAAATCACCTTTTCCTCTTGGCTTTTTTTGCAATGGGTCTTGCAGGGATTTTTCAGGGCAGCCATCTGCTTCTGCCTGGACTGAGTTGAGGTGTGGATGATGCATTTTTCTTGTTGGTGTGTAGCTAGGAATAAGTCTAACTTGGAAGTTTAGTAGACCAGAGGTAGAATGAAAATGCAGCTTTGAAGAGCTACTCACCCTTGCTGCTGGGACCTTTCCTGGCTGTGAGAGAACCACCTAATTGTTTCCTCAAATACATGGGCAAAAGAAACTGTGATTGAAGGGTTTGAAGGAGTTAATGTTAAAAAAGGAAGCTTTGCTGTAGTTTGCTTTGTGGGTTTTTTTTTTTCTCGCCCTTGTTAACGCTGAGTACTTCCTGTAGCAGAAGAGACTTGCATGTCAAAACTTCAGCTGTCCTGTGGCACGTGAAGTTTTAAAGCTGATTTTTTTGTTGTTGCTGTTTGCCAAGGATCCTGACTGTGAAGGCACAGGAGGTGCCTAGTGTTGTGCAGAGCAGGTGCTCAGGGGCCCATCACTGTTCAACATATATTCCTCAGCTGTCTTCCACTGCAGGACCTGGGCACTGGAGCCCAGGGGTCCTTCTGGCCCAGGTCTGGGGGTCATGTCACCAGAAACATGCTGTGATGCTCCAGCCCTTGCCTCGGAGCACTGTGTGCTGCGTTCTCATCCCAATCCTCTGTTTACAGGTGGTTTCTGAGCTGCAGAATCACATGGGCTCCTACAGCAGCATCATAGAAAACACCATTCACTGCAGCGTGGAGAGAGGTAGGTTGGAAAGCTTTGTGGAGACTGAGGCAGCAATGCCACGGAGGTCTGCTCTTCCTTGGCTTGGGGGATCCTGATTCTGTCTCTTTTCTCCTACACTTTTGATTATGGTTCCTATAACGCATCTGAACAACCTGCTGTGCACCCTTCCTCCACAGGGATTCATGGGCTTATTTGGAAAGCATCTTTACTCTCAGCTCCTCCACAAAAAAAAAAAAAAAAAAAAAAAAGTCAAACCAAACATGCTTTGGAATAAAGCACCCAAACAGATGACTTGGAAATTGCTCTTGCACAGTGCTGGTGTTGTGTGTAGGCGTAAGTCCCCTAATTCTGTGGACTTAAAAGCAAGGAAGCACAGTGATTGTGTTAGGAGATCTTCTTGCCTTCTTACTGAGATAAAAGCAAGAAGCAGGCTGGATTCTTGTGGGAGAGAGAGCTTTTTGAAAGATATCCTTATTGAAACCTCTTATGGAAGTAAAACAAACATCTACAGCTGGGAAAAGTATGAAAAATTGCCTTTCCCAGAGCCCTGGACAGTCAGTGCAAGGCAGGGATTTGGTCTGTGTCTTGAGCTGAGGGGTGCAATCTCCCTGTAGATAATGTCTGGGGAGGGAACCAGAGCATTGTACATACCAAATGAGGTCTTGAGCACAGGTCACAGTGTTTGCTGCCATGTCTGTTGGCATGTGCTATAGGTAGGGAAGTAGAGGAGAGTAAGGTGAACATCTAAGGGCCTGGGTGGTAATAAGCTGCTGCAAGATGAGCTGCAGGCAGACACTGCTGGATATTAGAGGTGAGGAAGGTGGGCCACAGAGCCTGTTTTCACTCTTTTAACCGAGTCCACTAGCTTGTGCTGAAGGCTGAATGGCCACGAGGATGAGCCAGCCCAGCTGTGTGTGGAACAGGGTGGGTGGCAGACAGGGATGCTTTGGTGCAGGACTGGTATTCTGTTCTTGTGAGCTGGCTGTGACAGCATGCTGTTATCTCATTTTCAACATCTCCCTGGGTTGTGAGTGATTTAAAAAAGTGTGCATGTTTCTGAAGGTCTGAGGGAGGTTTGCAAAGAGGAGAATGAAAGATGTCTTTCCAGGACTACAAAGCTTTTGGGCAGGGATTCAGTCATGTCTAGGACCAACATGGGATAAACTTTCTGTGCAACAGCAGGCCTGGAAGCTTTGGGGTTACTCCACATTCCAGAGGAATGCTGAATTTGTCTTTTGGGACTCAAGGAAAAACATTCCTTGAAATATGACCAAACTTCTGGCATGTTGTGTGCTGGTGACAGCACTGCTGAATGCAATGGAGAAGAGCACTCATTATTCCCAGTATCCCTTCCCAACCACTCTTGGACAGTGGTGTTTTTTGGTGGTGCCAAAATCATGTGCAGTTCATCAAATACTCTATGTCAGTGCCACGGGGGAGATGGTCTCTGTCTGGAAATTCAGTGAGGGCTTCCTGGACACTGTGCCACCTGCCGTCCTGTGCCGTGGGGCTGTGGTTCCCAGCTAATTGAGGAGATGCAAAACTTACTGCTGATCCTCTACATCCCAAACCCTGCCTGTGCTGGGAAATGAGCGTGAAGGTTCTGACTAAGATGTTCCAGTATCTTCTGCTTGGCAGTCTCTGCCTGGATTTGGCAGACAGAGGGATGTTGTGACATTTGGCCCTTGTCCCCAGGGGCATGGAGGGGTCTAAAATGCTCTGACCTTGTGCGGTGTCTGCTGTGGAACTGAGAAGGTGAGCTGTGCTGTATGAGTCTGGAAAAATGATGCTGACTTCTGTATTTAAATCAAGCAAACTGTGGGGAGTGCAATTGATAGAGTGGCTGTACTGACTTGAGGTGGGAAAAAACCACTCATGAAGCAAAATGAGCGAGTTGAGACACAAAAAGGATGAAGTTTCCTGGGGGGGAAGGAGGCATTTATTTGATGGCTGCTGTGCATTTGCTGGCTGGTGCACAGAATGGGATGCTATCTGACTTGCTTCCTGAATACAACTGCAGCAACCAAGCCCAGGTTTGCTTCTCAAATCCTTCCATCCTTTCTCCTCTGGAGCTGTTTTTCTTAGCATTTTGCCTCCGGGATTTCTTAGCATTTTGCTGTGGGAGAGCTGTTCATAGAGGAATGCGCAGATCTGTCACTGCCATTTTGAGACCCTGTGAGGTTCTGTATGGGCATTTTGGACCCTTCTGCCTTGATTTTCTAGGACTCTGATATCTTCTGCGTTTAGGAAACTGTTAGTGGCTTTTAGAAATGGTCCTCCACCCAATTCCTCATACAGCATTGAGATAGCAAAGAGCCTGTGTGCTCCAGCCTTCCCTGTTCAGCCATCCTGCGAAGGATTGAGAGATTTGGCAGGGCATCCTGTGGTGGAGAATTTTGGCTTTTAATTGGACCATCTGTTTTTCCTCTCAGCTAATGTTTGCTTGAAGGCTCTTGAAATGCAAACAAGGCCAAAACGCACAAATCTGGAGGAATGCACACAAATAAGGGCAGTGAGAACTGGCTTTAGGATTATCCCATCGTTCCACCTTCTTCGATGCGAGTTCATGAGGCATGAAATGTGATGCACAGACAGGGGTGCTCAAAGAGCTGCCTTGTGTGCAGAGCAAATGCTTTGAGGAGTGTCCTGAAACATTCAGAAATGGAGCAATCTTGAGGACTGGATTTTGGCAGAGCAGTGGAGGAGCTGGAGCACCTTCTGGTAGGAGGTTTGGGATGTCAAGTGTGTCTGGTGTGAAAGGCAGGAAATGTCCCATTTTAGAAGTTCCTTGAAATTTCTTGAAGAGTAAATCCTGGATGTCCTTGGCTTATTCAAAGGAACTATTTCCTTTTAAGAAATCTGGGCTTTTTTTTTTTTTTTTCTTTGGGTTTTAAATATTTTAATCTAACTCTAAGCTAAATATTTTAATGTATAGGATTGGTGAAATACATGGCAGAATAATTTTGGAATGGAAAACTGATGGGGAAAATCCATTTTTGCAAACACATTTCTGGAGAAGAAAATCAGAAATTTTAGGAAAAGTAATGAAAGTAAATTTCTATAGAAAAAGAATCTGTTTTACGAAACAGCCCTTCCTGTGGAAATCTGGGCAGCTGGAGTTCCTGGGAAGGGGTGTGTGAAGCAGGCAGAGGGAACCTGGAAGGAGATGCTTTCATTGACACATGTCAGCTGAACTGATATAAACCACAGCCATAAATTTTGTATCACAAAAAGCCTCCCTACCCTTTTTGGAGATCCAGGGTAGCTTTATATGTGCCTCCAGGAGACTGGAAACAGCCAGAGACCAGCAGCCACCAGGCAACGTGGGTTGGATGAATTTTCAACCATTGTTTAAATGTCACTTTGTCAAAATCCTTTTGGACACATTGCTTCGTACTTTGGATCTTGTCCTCAGGCAGAAAGGCTGGAAGCCTCTGGAGCTGCTCTCAGCAGGGTCTGGTGTCAGAGGCCATGTCTGTTTTGCCTGGCACCAGCCAGGCCTGTCTGATTATTTGGAGGAGAATTGGATGGCAGTGCTGAGCGATCGCTATTAAACCGGGCACCTGTGGATCCTTCTCAGTGTGCTACAAGCCTACACAGGTTTCCACAGTGTCTCGTACCAGCAGGCAATACCTTGGACAAAATAATTATTGTCACACTTCACCCCTCCTACCTCAGTGTGATTTGCTGCCAGGGTTGTATTAGCAAAAGGGGAAAAGAGGCAAAAAAATAGTGTTTCCAAGGTACAGACAGTAACAGAGATGTTTGTATGGCAGTTGTGACTGGTGTAATCTTGGTTGTTAGACAGCTTTAAGTGGAATTTAAAACAGTCAGATGCCAAAACAAATAGCAATGAGATAGATGGTCTATTAGGCACAGCTCATTTGAATCACTCAGTGTAGGAAGATTTTTACCTAGTTTGTGATGCATTGACAGTGCTAAATCAGAGAAGGGGTATGGCCCTGGTGGGACACACTGCCAAGGAAAGGGCCAGCACTGAATTTCTAGTATAGTACTAGGCAAAGCTTTTACAGCAGCTGTATCTGCTCAGCTCTCGCTGGGCTGTTGGACTTGGGCTTCACCCTGTTCACTCTTGCATGGAAAGAAGGTTTGGCACCATGACCCAAGCCTGGAGTCCAGCCGGGTTCTCACCCACGCAGCCAATGAGCTGAAGAAACATGATCCCAAAGATGGGTCATTACATTTGTATCTCTGATGGATGGCTCGGTTGATTTTGATGATTTTTCCTGAGCAGGACCTTTGTCCTGATTTTCAATAATTTTAATACAAAGTTGCTGCAAGTATCAATAAGGAACCAGGGAGGTACATTCACCCATCGGTCCCAGCCTGGGCTACCAAGCTTCCAGATGACCTGCTCCTTTCTAGTCATTGGTATGTAATGCTTTGGCCACTGGAGCTGAGATGCTATTCACACCTTCTAGGCATGTGGATATATCATGCAATGGTTTTTATCAACAGCATCACCTTTCTTGCTTTAAGTCCCCATGTGAACCCCAGCAAAAGGACATGTGGCCCTTGGGAGAGGGACCACAGCAAAGCAGACAGCCAGAGGCAGGTGATGCATGGGAGGACACGTCTCACTAGTGAAAGGACAAGGATTGCTCCTATTCCAGCACATCTTCGTGCCTCTTCTGGGAACAGAAGCCCCTTTTTTATCTCCAGCAGTGACCTTTGCAAATGTGACAGTAGAAGAAACTGTAATTGCATAAACTGATGATTTGCAGAGCATGAGCTTTCCCAAGGCTATGTAAAAATGGCTGGTGTTTGTTAGTGACGGACAAATGGGGAAAACAGAAGTTTCAGGGCCAGCTGGTTTATGTATTTTTGTTAAGTCAGTCTGCTGCTGGTAGAGCTCTAATTGACCAAGCTCTACTCTGGGAGGCCTGGCTGTATGAGCCATCTCCTTACAGTGTCCTCTGCCTCAACCAGTCATCTGGAGGCATTGTCTCTTGTTTGCTCTCTTTGCTGGTCTTATTGCCACCCATGTAATTACTTTTTCACTTAATTCCTAAAGAGAAAAGAAGTAAACCCAAGCAACTTGGAGGGAAAGACAGATGAAGAACTGCTTCTGTCCTGGAGATCATCAGGAATTAATTTCTGACATCCTTGCCTTGGTGCAGTCCAGACTTCATTAAAGCATTTACAAAGCTCCTCCTGGCAGTCAGGCATGGAGTGGAATAATTTGCATCTCCCTATAGATTCAACCAGTATCTGCCCCTGGGTCTGGCTGGTCTCATTTAGGAAATGTTTGTGTTGCTTGCTGCTGCACGAAAAGCACTCTTGTACTATTTTTTGCATAACAAAACAACGTACAATTGCAGCAGGGCATACAGCCGCAAACCGGCTGAAGAGGCAGCAAATCCCTGCTGTGATTTGTTCAATGGATGGAGAAGCAGAGTGGGAAGATCGGCAGGACAGTGCTCATGGCCATGAAAATAGGATCTGAGCTTGGTGCTTGAATCTCTAGAGTGAAGGAAAAGATCTTGGTTGCAGACCTAAATGATGGAGCTGGACATTAAACTGTCAAAAGGCTGCACATTCCCCCCAGGACCCGTAACTCCCCGGCCTGCATGATGTGGTGCTGTGGCTACTGAAGGACACTCAGAGCCTTATGTGCTTGTTTTCAGATCTTGATCAGCCAAATAAACAAGCTGAAGGTACAGGGAACAAGCTGTGTTGGTCTGACCTGGGGGAAATGTGTCTCTGCAAATGCCTGGTGCTGTCAGCCATGTAGGCTCCCCTGGGAAGCAGCTGGGAGGGAGCTACAGCACCGTGAGATTTAATTCTGTTTTCAGTAGAAAAGGTGGGACCTTGTTAGGCTGTGATGAGATCCGCAAAGTAAGCCAATCACAATAAACACTTCCAGGAATTTAGCTCTTTCCTGTCTCTTGGACAGGTAATGGGCACTGCAGGTCTGCAGGAAACCAGCCTGAGGTGACTTTGGTGGGGTGGGCAATTACCCACAGGAATTACACTGCAGGAAAATTTGTCCTAGTTTTGCTAAATATAACAAACAATACCCTGGGCACAATACATATATTGTGAGATGAAGATAATGGAGATGAAGGGCAACTGATCTAATATGCTGCTGGAAACCTGCATGTTGGCCTGGGTGCAAGCTCTGGGGTTAACCCTTTCAGATCTCCTCTGGGAGAGTTTGGACCACTTCTTCCAGTGTACGTGGAGTCCAGAAGTATTAGACATGGCACTGTTCTCACTTACGTGCACATAATTATATGTAGCAACTTCTTTTAAATAGTTCACAGCAATGTAATGACTGTAATTAGGCTGCCATGTCCAACATAAGGAAAAAATCCCCAAAACACAGAACTCATTGAGCTGGGGCCTCTTTAGTAAGAGAGGGAGGTTTAAAAAACTTGAATTTTATTTATGCTTTATTACATGTTTTATGCAAACCTGTGGTCCAGCACTGGCTGTCCCTTCCTGGGAGTGTGACACCCCCAGGTGTGACCCTCCTGCTTGTCCCCTCTTGCTCTGGGGTGATGCTGCACTGGGCAGGCTCTGCTGAAAGCCAGACAACTCTTCTTGACCCTCAGTTTTTCTACAGAGCCCATTCACTCCTTTGGCCAAAAAGAAGCAGTAAACAGCACATGCAGTGCTGTAGGAGCCCACAGAAGTGAACAAAGTGAAATGCTCTTGCACCAGCAATGCCCAGCTTGTCACTTTTCCCTCCTGTTGGGCACCACACTAGCACTAACCTGTGTGTGACAGCCAGCCCAGGCTTTAGCAAGCCACGACTGCTGTGCTGGCTTTATTAGCAGGTTCCCATAGCACTGCCCTCCCCAGGCAGCCTCTCCTCCTCTTCACTTGCTGCTGTCCAAGCGACTTGTTGACTGGGAGAGACTGCTGGGTGTTTATAAGGAGCTTTGCTCCCAGTCTGGCTCCCAGACCCACAGTGGAAGCACCAGCATGAGTGAAACTTCAAGTCAACAGCAAGGCACTGGAGGGAGCGGAGGGAGAAACTGAAAATAATGACTGAAATGTCAGACATTTATTATTAAGTCAATCCTGATGTTGACAGCTGAGCCCATTAAATGCATTCTTGATCAAAAAAAACAGAGGCAAACCTGAGTCTTAAATACCTCAGTTGTTCTTTTTGGCCTAGTTTTTAGAGTCTTAACGAGGAAATCAAAGTTTAGAAAAATAGTTACAGACAGGGGAAAAGTAGGATTTCATCACAGCTGATGCCTTCACAGATCTGCAGGGGCCAAGGACAGCAATTACAGAGCAGGAGGGCAAACAAATTCTCACATCTCCTTTGAAGAGATATTGTTAGTCTCGGGAGTCGAAGTGTGTGTCATTAGAGCTGGAAGAGCAAGAAGTCACCAGGTCTCAGCACGAGGCTTTGAGAACCTCTGATAGCTTTTCAGGATGTTAAAGGAGTAGTTATGAGTGAAACATAGGTTTGCCAGACTTTTCTGGGAGCTATGAAGGTGGAATGATGATGCTGTGTTTTGTGCCAGCAAAGCAGAGATGCCAAAGAACCACCCTGAATTATGCGTGGTCTTTGGGGGTCATTGGAAGAAGTTTGATAGAGCTTACTCTAAGATACAGCCATAGATTTCAGGTTTGGATTAGGTAAGAATAGGGAGGAGAGAAAATCCAACTGAGCAGGAGAAATGGAAAGAGAAGAAAATTGTTTACTGAAAGCTTAGGTAAAACAGGGGAAGCCCGAAGCTCTCGAAAGCATAATAAGGTACTTGAAAAGAGGAAGTAAAGGCTTTTGTCTCTGTCACTGCCAGGAGATGCTGTGACTGTGAGACAAACCAGAGAGACACAGATGCTGGGAAATCATTTCTTGGGGAAGCTGTAGCAATTCCATTACTGGAAGCGTTCAAAAAGAAACTGGAGAAACACTTAATACAGCTGGTTATGCTTTTACCTCCTTAGGCTCCTTCGATATTTATTTTTAATGAATACATTAATCTGTGGTTATTACCATGATATTAGAGAGATAGCAGAGCTGTTGATGGCATTTTGGAAAGATTCAACCCCAGAGGTGCAAATTTGGACACTACCAGAACCAGCTCTGAGGGCAAAGACTTGAGCTGAGATCACAGATGTTGGTTGCTGGGTGTTGAGTAGAAAATGGAAAATGTGAACAGAGAAAAACATCTCTTGATTTTTTTCTATTTATTTTTTTTTTTTAAATTAGGTTCCTTGTGAATGAGTAGGAGCACAGTGGACAATTCACTGGTTTTCCCATGGGTGGGCACAGACAGATTTTCTGATTTGTGGGTTCAGAAATGGTGGCAGAGTGTGATCCAGGCCTCCAGCCCAGCTGATGTCGTCCAGATGGGTCTCTGGGGGCAAATAAGCTCCTCTGTATCCAGCTGTGCAGATGAGGATGTGACCTCTGCCACCACACAGTGTCTCCCTGCCAAGATCCCTGCCTGGCTCTGCCAGTGGGGACGTGGTCCCCCTGGACCCTTGGCCAGGACCTGACACTGCTAAGGGGTTTCCCATGTCCTCACATCCACCAACAGAATTTCCCTAACAGTCTAATTTTGAGGTCTGACAGGGGGACACTGGAAAGTGTCTGGTGGATGGCAGTCTCTTGTGCTGCAGTTCACATCTCTACACATCTCTCATGTTCATGGTACCCCTGGGAACTGCAGAACTATGTTCTCTTGATGAAGGACATATTGTGCTGGAAGCACAGTGCTTGGCTAGATGGACCTTTGGGGCTAGAAGAGTCATTCCTATATCCTCTTTTCATTTTCACTGTTTTTTTTCAAGAATTATTTCTCCCTTGATGATCTAGAAATAAAACCTCTTGCTTTGACTGGCACAACAACCTAATGATTTCTATCTATTGACAAGGTGGTTTTCATTCTCTGTCTCAACATGGAAAAGCTGTTCTTCAACATGCTCAATGAAAGAAAGAGAAAATTATATTTCTGCACCTCCTGCTGTTTCCTGTTATATTTCCCTTCCCAGCTCTTCAGGGGTGGGTATCTGTGCGAGACCCATCCCCAGGCTGGCCAGTAGGTTACCCAGCATCAGGTTTTCACAGGAATTTCTTCTCCCAATGTGGGTGATGCCCAGTTAGCCACATTGCCAGGCTACAAGTTTGCAGTGATATTTTGAGTTTTTCTCTGAGGTTCCTTTTTGTCTTCAGCTTTATCTTGGCTGAAGGAAAACAGCTTGTGTGGTTACTCTGTGTGTGTCCCAGTCTAATTCCTGGCTCATCTCTCATGGTGCAGCCAAATGTGTGCAAAGCAAGTGAAGACATGGAGTTGTGCTGGCCCCTTTGCACACAGTGTCAGGCTGGTCATCTGGAGTCAAGAGCTTGTTTGAAGCATTCCCCAAACTCAAATGCTTTTAATAGCAGCAGAGAGGGAGTGTGGAAGCTGGTACAATGTCTGTGTAGGTGTAGGACAGCAGGGGTTTGCTGGGCTGCCTGAGGATAATGAAACAAAGGCGTGATTTTCCACCTTCCACTTTGGTTAGAACCTTTCTGGCCATTACAAGTATATATTTGATGCCATTATATGTTCAGGTCAGGATTTCAGATGAGGAAGCCTTCAGAGGTTTCAGAATTGCATCCACGTTGTTTCCACCACGTACAGTCTCCAGCGCGATCCTTGAAGACCCAGTTCTGGAGCATGTTTCCTTTATTTGTGTTTCAGTGGGTCACCCCAGCAGTGTTTTCCAGTAGAAAGTAATAATTATGGACTTAGGTTAGCCTCAAGATTCTGAAACTGATGCACTGTGTCACTTGTGGAGGCTGTATATACCATCTACTACCCCCGTTAACAGGAACTTGTTTGCGTGGGAAAGTGCTTGTGCTGTCGGGTCTGGTTACTGGGGGTGACCTTGCTCTCATGAGCCTTATTTCTGAGAGTGGCAGTTTAACTATGCAACTCTGAATATGTTTTCTGGTCCAAATATCCTATTTAGGCCAAAGCCTGCACTTTGCCTGTGAGAAAGTTGGAAAAGCATGGACCTGCCTTTGCAGTCAGTTAGGTGCCTCCAAGGGAGGAATTTTCTTTAAAAGGAGTTTTCTTTAAAAAGAATTTTTTTTAAAAGGAGTTGGATCAGGATAGGGAATGTATCAGAGCTGGAACCAGAAGATGCTTGTCTGCTCCAGTGCCTGTAGAGGTGAATTGAACTTTTCTTAATTGCTTCTTGGGAATTTAATTGTAATCAAACAGCTGCTTTCCTTTCCCAAGAACTTGGGGGTATTTGTGGCTCTGGAGTAAGAAGGAGCAGCAGAAACAACAGGGCACTCATTATGACCAAACCAGTTAATGCTTAATCTTTCAAACAGCTTTTTTTCAGGACAAAAGACTTTGGCCTTGAACTCTGTCTTAGTTTATTTCTTATACTCATCTGTCTTGCACTGGCAGTCAAACTGGAAAGCTCGGGCATGTCAATGACTTTGTGAGCACCAAAATTAGAAGCTCTTGTTGAATTGGGGCACTGAACTTGGAGTATTGGGGTGGCCAAGGAAGGGCTAGAGGGCAGAAACCAGGGTTGTTTCTCAGGCTGGTTTTGTTTTATTTTGGTTTGCTCTAAGGCACTAGAGATTGGTCTGCACATTTCCTGGAGCTTTCCAAACAGGCTGAACCCTAAAACATCCTCTCCACAACCGTAGGGCAGGACCTGTGCTCCCCTCTTGCCCTGCATTTAATCTTCTTGGTTTCTGCTGCCAGATGGAGGGGAGGAGCTCAGCCCTGGTGCAGATGTTTTGCTTCATCCCACTGCATTCCCAGTAGCTGGCAGCCATGCAGGTGCAGTGACCCAACCCAGCAGGAGAGTCACATCTGGGCAGCTCCTTACTCCTGGCAACGTGCAGTGAACAATCTCTTTGGTTAACAAATTCCTGTGTCCTTGTGACCAGGAGTGGGGTGGGGAAAGAGGAGTAACTTCTGTCCAAATGCCAGGGCAGCCAGAAACGCTCTCAGACCAATAGCAACTTCAGTGATGCTGCTGCAGATGCATTGAGTATTTTGCTGGGGCTAGATCCAAAGTCTCACCCCACCAACTGGTTTTGGCACATTTTGAATCAGGAATTTGTGCCATCTTACTGCCATGTGCATTAACTCATCTTCTGCCTTTGTGCCAGCATCCGTGCAGGGGCTGTGGGATTTCTTCCAGCTATGCCTTTCCTACTGCTTCAGTCCAGCCTTTGCTCTTCCTTCTCCACTGTGTTTCAGTTCCTGATGGGCCCAGTTTGAGGTGGCCTGGCTTTCACTTTCAGGACTTGGCATCCCACCACTGGATATAAAAACACCATCTGCACCCATGAGGAAGTTGGTGGGGGACACGGTTCCTCGGAGCATGCTGTAGGGTGTATAGGGAAGGCTGCTGTTTCTCCTTCCCTGTATGCATGATGACTTCAGAAGAGAGGGCTGATAGGGGGTCCATGATTAATGCATCAGATCTTGGGCCCTCAGACTGATGCCACCTGCAAGCTGGACACTTGCACTGACCTAATGTATTTGTGGCTTCCAGCCACTTTAGCACCATCTGCCCACAAAGGAGAGCATCTCAGCACCCTGCTGAGCAGGTGTGGGGGTGGATCCTCACATGCTTTCATGCCAAGGTGTGCTGGGAAGGATCCAACCTTCTTCCAAGGAGCCCCTGCTGAGGTTTAAACACACACGTGATTTTCTATTTGTGGCATCCTTTCTCAACAAACAAAGTACTTAAGTTTTTGAAAAAAGCCTGCAATCCAGCTCTGCTGAGCTGTGATACAACAGCGGGTTATTGCTCTGGTGTAGGTGAAGGACAGGACCTTAGCATGGGAGCTTTCCAGGAGTTGTGCTGCTTAGCTGGAAGGAAGCAGAACTTCTCAACATCGAATCTACCCACAGTGCTAACACCAGCTGCAGCACTGGGAGGCCTCTGACAGTGTGTAGAGTGCAAGGAATCCAGCTTCATGTGCAGACACCATGTGGAGCTGGCACTTCCAGCCCCTCCTGTTCCTTGCTGTAAGTGGAGTGTGCCTGATGCAGGATGAAGGCCAGAAAACTAGTGTGGAAATATTGGCAGGCCTGTCTTTGCTGGCTGCACAGCAGTTTGGATGCTCCAGATTCCTGGAAGCTTTCTGTCTTTTGATAGAGAGAAATACAAACTATTACTGTCATTTGACTTGTCTGTAACTGCTTTAGACATTAGAAATCAAAAGCTGAGATCCTACTCCAAATTTGCAGACCTGGTTGTGGCTTTTTGCTCCATGGCTGTGGTTCTCACAGTGCCTTCAGCTTGCCAGTGAGAAGTGTCCACTCTCTTAGTGATGATCCTGCTACAGCCCCACTAAACCCTATGGACAGTGTCTGTATCAAAACAGAGCCACTTCCAGCTCCTTTCCATACTTTTGCCAAGGACAGCTTTTCCTGCAGGTAGCCTGAACTGTGGTTTGGATGAAAGGAAATTTCCAGTTTAAAAGCATCCTTGGTTTCCAGTGGGACTTCTGCTTTTCAGAGAATTAATGCTATAATTTCCTACTTGGGTGGGACCAGCTGGTATTTCTTTCTCTGGCCTCAAGCTCAGCAGAGTAACCTCTAACACTGCGGTGCTGCTGTGCTGTGCCAGGCAGTCATCTCTCCACAACGACAAACCTGTTGGCTTTTGCTGACACTCCTGACGTTTCTTGCCGAGGATGTCACAGCAGCAGTAGCTGAAGTGCTTGTGTAAGTCTGCTGTGCAGACCTGACCCATAAAAGGGCTTGTAGTGAGAGGACAAGGGGCAATGGTTTGAAACTGAAAGAAGAGAGATTTAGGTTAGAGATCAGGAGGAAATTCTTTAGTGTGAGTGTAGTGCGACACAGTAACAGGCTGTCCAGAGAAGTTGTGGAAGCTCCATCCCTGGAAGCCTTCAAGGCCAGGTTGGATGGGGCTCTGAGTGGCCTGGTCTAGTGGGAGGTCCCTGCCCATGCAGAGGAGCTGGAATTGATGATTTTAAGGTCCCTTCCAACTCTAACCATTCTGTGATTCTATTATTCTGTGAAAAGAGGGCAGGCTCCAGACCTCTGCTCTGCACTGGGGATGGGGACACCACTGTCCCCCTGGACAGGGGCAGCAAAGACTGCCCCTTCCAAATAGGTCTGAAAATAGAAACATTTTAAAACTATCTAAAATTCAGAACTGCTTCTTAGCTGTGGCCTTGCATGTCACTGAAGTCACTTGGTCCAGTTCTAATCTTGACTTTACAGTTTGCTATCATGACATTTTAAAGCCAAATGCCACCAGTTGATGGAAACAGAGATTCTCTCCCAGACGGAAGCTTCGGAGACAGAGGGGGAAGGGCTTCCACAGCTGAATTTTACCAGGATTTTTACTGGCAGAAAAGTTGTCAGCTTTAAAGCAACATGATTTTCTGATCAGAAAATGCTCCCCTGGGCCATCTGTCCTCAGCTGTCTGTTTTTCATCACTCTTGTGATGTTCCTAAGGTTTAGCAGGGCTGCTTTGGAAGGACTGAGCAGAATGTGACCCCCGCTTTGAAAATCTTCCACTTGAACAGCAAATCCTGGCAAAGGAGTGCAGGAGAGATGCCCCTTGGATGGCAGTAGGAAGGAGAGGAGGGGAAGCATTCCAAGGTGCAGACTGCCTGCCCTTCCCATAGGTGTGCTGGAGCTCCCCAGGGCTGGGAGCTGGCACGGGGCTGGGCCGTGCTGTTATCTCACTCTCTGTGGAGCCCTGGCTGCTACAGCTTGTGTGGTTATTTTTGGTGTTTCTCCCTTTGTCATCCAAACATTTGTTACTCTGAGCAGTGCAGCAGTGGGACAGGTTGGGCAGCAGGCACAAGCTGGAACATAGGAAGTTCCACTTAAATATGAAGAAAATCTTCTTTACGGTGAGGGTGACAGAGCCCTGGGACAGGCTACCCAGGGAGGTTGTGGAGTCCCCTTCTCTGGAGACATTCACAGCCCTCCTGGATGCAGTCCTGTGTGATGTGCTTGAGGGGATCCTGCTTTAGTGGGGAAGTTGGACTAGAAGGTCTCTAGAGGTCCCTTCCAACTCTGACAATTCAGTGATTCTAAATGCTGAGCTCCTCATATTTGTGCCATCCTCCAGGGTCCTTCTCATCCACTGCGTGCCTGTCAATCCCTCAGCCTTTGCTGCTGCCCTGGCTGAGCATTCTGGGAGCAGCCAAAAGGGCAGGAGGAGGGAGGAGGATGGCTCAGCCTTTCCCACGTTTTGGTGAGCCCTGTTTTTCCCCAGTTGTGTAATTTAAAACGGGTTCAGGGCTCTCCCTAACACCCACTACCCCGGGTGCTGGCCTTGGAAGGAGGCCTGACAGGCTGCAGCTGTTTTAGGCAGACAAAGAAAAGAAGAATTGAAGCCATTACCCTTTCTCCCATCACTTTCCCCACTTTCCCCTGTCCCTGGCAGCTCACCAGCACTGGGAACTGCATCATGGAGATATGGAGAGGCAAGTTGGTGTCTCAGAAAAGTCAAGCTGGCTGCTGGCAGGATGGTTCCAGGCTCTGCTGGTTAGCAGAAGGTGGAGGAGCAGCTGGGATGAAGCGCTCCCCTTCTCAGTTCAGGGAAGAATCTTTATGGGGCAGGAGACTGGCTTTTGAGGATGAGTCTCTTATAAATAAAAAACCCAGTCTAGGAGTCAGTCACACATCTTTGCACCTGCTAAAGCTGTCTCAGATTTGTAATTGTGAAAACCAAAACTGGAATATGGATAGAAACGGTTCCCTCCTGGAAACTTGCTGCTGATCCTTCCTGATGTGTCCTCACTGTGCAGTACCTACAGGGTGGCCCTTGACCTGCTGCTTTCCCATAATCTCAAGCCTGATATGGACCTTGCTGCAAAACAGATGTGGCTGACATTTAGCAGGGATGCTAGTTCTTGTCAGAACAGTGCCTGGGGAGATGCTCAGCCATCCAGCCGAGGTGACCTGCTGTTTTGCAAGCTCGGTCAGCACCTCGCTTCATCAAAGAAATGCTCTTGGCTAATACTGGGTGATGTTTCCCAGAAATGGCATAGACAGGAAAGATTATTTGCTTGGCATAAGCTGGCCTCCGTGCAACCTCTTCAGTATTGCCTGAGTGGAAGAAACCAACTTAGATGAGTTTGGAGCTAAGCTGGGTTTAACCACATGACAAAGTCCAAGTGCTATGGGTGAATGGTGTGAGGAGGCTCAGCCTCCCCTCCTGCCAGCCCTGCCTGCAGAGACCTCTCTGGGTAAAAGCTATGCTGCATTTCTCATGATGCAGCAGAATCAGAAATATCCCAGCATGCTTCCAGGATCCCCTTTGTGCAGTGATGTCAAGGCAATTTACAGTCCCAAGCCTATTTGGGGCTACCACCTTTAGTGCATTAATTTTACAAATGGGCAAAGTGAGTAGTTTTTCATCCCTCCCTCGACTGCAGACAGACTTGTCGGCAGATCTTGTTGGAAGAGGAGCTTGTGCTGCCCCCCCTCCCAGCTGCACCCGGTTGCATTTGAAATTCCGAGTCAGTGCGGGAGCTTTCTCTCGGTTTGATCATGCAGTTTTGGGTTGGTTTTGTGTGTGTGTGTTTCAGCCGCTCCTTCAAGGAACATAAAGAGAACTCATATCTTTCTAAGCAAAGTGAAGTTCAGGATTTGCCAAGAACAAAGCATTTGGTTTGCTTAAAATATGAATAGACATTTACCGAAAGGCTGTAATTCATGGGGAACCACAAGATGCTTCAAGCCCTGACTCCATCAGCTCTGTCCCAGGTTGTTTTGGGTTGACTCGATCCAGCCCTTTGCACAAGCAGGGGGTGCCCAGCTCCCTGGGGAGCAGCCGGCAGGGCCGTGCCCGTGCCAGGCAGACCCACCCCTCCAGCACAGGACCTGCGGGCAGACCCTCGGGGGTCACTCGTGTCCTTGCAGCGCCGCGGCCGGAGCAGGAGGTTCCTGCCGTGGATCCCCGGGAGGAGGAGGCACAGGGACATGGCGAGGCTGAGCTCCTCGGCCACCCCACCTCGGCGCTTTCGGGAGGAGCAGCACGGCTGCCTACCTGGCTGCACGGGCACCTCCCGCACCCCTGCCCGCCTGCCCCGCCGCTCCAGCCGCGGGCACCGGCACCGGCTCCAGCGGAGCAACAGCGGCCTCCAGTGCCGAAACCTCCTCCCTTTCTCCATCCAGGGACCCGCACCCTGCATCCCACCGCGCCTCCCCTCCCGCCAGCCCGGGGTCCGGGCACGGTGTGGCGGCAGCAAAGCTCACCACGGGGGGAAAAAAAAAAAAAAAAAAAAGGATTTTTGCTTGGAAAAATGGAGACTTTAAAAAAATGTTTTTCCGAGGTAGCTGTTGACCTGCAGGGCAAGGCTGAGGCTTGGTGGCTTTTGGTGCAGAGGGACTGTGTGATGGAACAGCAGCACATGGACAAGGCTGGGGACAAGCCAGCATTGAGATGTCTTGTTGGCCTCTTCCTCCTGGTAAAGGTCCTGGAGTAAAGGCTTTAGTGCCCTGTGCTTAACAAATGGTATTGCAAGTTATGAGAATGCTAAAATCTCCTATTCATTGGATATTAGAAGTTTAGGGCAGGAAAACAGAATTATTGATGTAAAAAAGAGCCTCCTTGTTATGCCAGAGCTTGCTTCTCTCCTTGGCTATGTCCTAGCGTTGTCCCTGGGGCTTTGTCAGTAATTTGTTCATAGCTCTTTATGGACATTACAAAAAAAATCCCCTATTTTTCAGGAAGGTATTTTAAATGCCAGGAAAATGGGTCTGCTCTGTGTGTAAGAAATCCTGGTGCAAGACATGGCAATGCTTTCATTTTATTAGGAGCTTGTATAGGTGAGGGACATCTTTGTGCTGTCTTCTCCAGAAGGGTTGCACTTTTTATTTTTGAGCAGAGTTGGAGCGTGGAGAGGGCTTTTGGCACATTCCCCTGTTCTTTATGCGCACATGAGTATTTCTTTGCCTGGAAGAGAGGTTTAAAACATTAGAGGATGCCTTCAGGTCCTTGACATATGAAGAGCCTGGTTTGGGGGACAAAGCAAGAGAGGAAAATACTGCTTAAATAATCCTTGAAGTGTTATTCACAGTAGGAAAGGCCACATATTCTTGACAGGGAGTTGAGGGTTACTCTGGACATGTGTTAATTAATTCCAATAAGCTGAAGAGCTGGTGCTTCCTGACATTGTCTGGCAGAATAATTCACCTCTGTGCTGGAGGACAGTACTAAGATACCTCTAATGCCTGTCTGGCTGCAGACGATAAAGGTTATTACTTTGTTTTGTGGGTTTTTACAGGCAAATGCCTGCCATTGTGTCTTGCTTGGGCTTGGGCCCACTCCCAGCCTTCCCTCCTGATTGCCTCTGCAGCAAAAGCAAGGAAAATATTAAAAAGGCACCTGCAAAAACATTTATAGTTATTGATTTTTGAACGGTAGTGGACCTAATTACTCTGAATTGTTCAGTTTTCGTGTGGAATGTTCTTCTCTCGGAAAGGCAAACTAATTTCTCAGGTGCATAGAGAAATGCTGGTAAAATGATTATCAAGCTGCTTTGCAGTTTGCAAAATGCATTTTGCATGCTGGTCACAGTGAAGCCACCAAAGGCGACAAGTGAGACACTGCAGCTGCAGGGACCCACCAGATGCTCTTGCAGTAGTTATTCCCAGACTCCTTGCGGGCCTCCAGCTCTTGTCAGACTTGTACACACAAAACTGCAAATGACACTTCATCCTGCCTCTTGGCTACCTGAATTTTCACAAAAAAAGCTTTATAAATGAGGACACTCTGTTTATCTGTCCCCTGAGGCACTGGGCACATTCAAAGTCCTGGTGCCTGGCCCAGACTACCCTGGCTGGGAGGTTAAATGACTGTTCTTCTGAACCCCAAATCTTCTTCACTTGGGAATGTTACAAGGGAGCTCCAAGGCTCAGAAGCAGCACATTTCCAGTTGCAGCTGCTGAGAGCTTGGACAAACGGAAGTTTGAAGAAGCCCAGGAACTTGGTGCCTGTCAATGCAAGGCAGGTGCCAGCACCAGTATCTCACCCATCTCTTCTCTCCCCTGACTCCTGGCTGGTTCTGGATACACCATTGGGTCAGTCCTTTTCTTTTTCAAACCCCAAACTTTCTTTCTTGTGACCACTGGGGTCCTCCACCCCCTCTGAAGCTGCGCCCTGCACTGGGAGGATGTAGCATCCTCAGTGCCACTTTGCTCCCTGCAGAGCTGGTTTTGAAGTCTTCCTCTCTCTCTTTACCCTGCTCTTGGTTTATGGCCAAAGCCCTAACGATGTTGTGTCTGATGAACCTCCCACCTCCATCTGCTGCACAATACAGCCGACAGCTGGTCCTGGGATGCTGGTTTCCAGCATGGCCATTACCACCCTGCCCATGCCTTGCTGGGTCATTAACCATGGTGCCTTCATTCAGAAGTTCCCCCTCAGCATGTCTCTGCTTGACTGCATTGTCTTCAGCCTTAAAATGTAAAACCACTATTTGAACGGGTCAGGAGCAGAATACGGGGCAGCCACCTGGGTTAATGAAGGCAAGAGTGGAGATCCAGATCATCAGTTCTTATCCAGGTTCTTTTCCCTGGTGATTTGGACTCTGTTCCTTGTTGCAGCAGAGTTAACTAGGAGGCAGTGTTCCTAAAAGCAGAATTTGGCTCCATAAGCCTGTTCATCCAGGGATAGAAAAGGTGGAATTTGAGCTTCTGTTCAAGATGTCTCTGCTGATGGCAGATGGGCATGTGAGCCTGATCACTGAAAATCCCTGCCTCCACCAGGTAAAGTCAAGGGTGAAGCTCCCTTAGCCCCACAGACTGGGGCATCTGGCTACAGATAAGACTCAATCTTCTCAACAGAGATTTTAGAACCACCTAATAGTATTGAGTTGGAAGTAATTCCTTCACTTGTCTGACAAAGAGCACTTGCAATGAATAAATATACTCAAAATTACTGAGGGCCCAAGCCGCATTAAATGAATCAAGTCTTGCCAGAGACATCGCTAGCATTTGGACTT
Organism: Apus apus; assembly: GCF_020740795.1. NCBI lineage: Eukaryota > Metazoa > Chordata > Aves > Apodiformes > Apodidae > Apus > Apus apus. The sequence goes on along the minus strand of NC_067294.1, from coordinate 8,697,495 downwards.
GGCCTTCTGCTATGACAGTGCAATCTGGCACTAGCACAGATTAAATATAAGGCTGATTCTTAAAAATACCCAGAGCAAAGTGTATCCTTTCCTATGCAGAGAAGATAGAAAGCAGAGCTCAGCTATAAATTGCTGGGGTGAACAACCATAGTTTTTCCTCAGCCACCACACATCTGAGGTCACCTGGAAAAATATTATTCTGCCTGCATGCTAGATCTGGGCAGACTCTGAGGACTCTTCTATTTGTCTGGGTTCCTGGACACCTGCCAGCACAGTCGGAGCAATCTCTGCAGCTTGGCAGCTGTGGGTGTGGGGAGATTTTAGCTGTGCAGTCCCTGCTTGTGGGCAGCTTGTGTGCAGTGAGTGGGACCTGTTTCACAGCCAGAGTCCACACGCTCCGAGCAGCGGGTGCAGCATCTGCACAGGAAGCCAGATTCATGCCAGATGTGCTGGGCTTACTGCCTGTGCTCCACCCTGCTGCATCCAAACAGCTTTCTTTCTAGGAAATCTCAGACATATGTAATGGCCCTCATCTGTGTGATATTTAGGCTTGCAGAAGGTCTGGATACTCACAGGTTGTGAACGCACAACAGACATTCATTGCCATACAGGAGGTTGTCTGTGCCACAGACGGGGTCAAAGATCTTCGTACAACCTTTTCTTAGGTCATAATTGCCACAAGCTGCCTGGAGACACAAAAATGTAATGTTGAAAATGTTCAACATGTTTTTAATTTGCCAAAAGAGCTTTGCCTTCACCAGGAGGTACATATTTTGTGTATCTTGATAACCCATCCCAGCTTGTTCAGAGCTCTGCTATGAGCTCTCTGCAACTGCCTGTCACCATGCTGTCCATTGGCCAGCTGAACACCACCTGACACATCTGCACACCTTTGGGAGTCACAACATTGAGTAATGCTCCATGGACAGTGCCTGGTCATGTTCTTCCCAGTTCTCATTTTTATGCCACAATGATACCTGCCCTTGCACTTGCAAGCCAGAGAGTAAGGGGAGCTCTGATCTTGGCAGGTAATAGCAAAATTCAGCTCTTTATTAACAGTTTTTCTCCACTGAGCATGTGGAAATGCAGTGGGAAACCAGTACCATCACTGGGATTTTTCTGTGGCACAGCATGTGGAAGGAGGTTCCCAGGCTGGTTCTTTGGGCTGCCACCCCAGCAGCTCACTATACTTCACTGATCTAGCAACACTGCTTCCCCAGTGCATGGGTTAGTTAGTGCTGTCTCACCAAAGCTGGACACACCCTTGTGCTACACAAAAATAGGAGCCTTCACCTCTGTTCCTCTGCCAGCAGCTCCATCCATCTCAGCATTTCCTAGAGAAAAAGCAGAGAAAGAGAGAAGATGCCTTAGCACCCATCACTGGGGCTGGTTTCAAGGGAGACTAACTAAAAGATGCTTTAGCCTGGGGCCCGTATGTCTTCAAGATATCCTTGTCCCAGCAAACAATTTCTTCCCCTGGATCTCCCTCATTTTGCAGCTGAGTCCTGCCCTGCTGCAGTTGCCTCTTTCCCCTGGCAGAAACACCCTGGCCAGATGCTCTTCTAGTGACGTTCCCTGCCACCAGCCAGGAAGCAAAGTGGCTTTTGTTACATCTTATCATATGTTCACAGGTAACTGAGAAACTCCTGCTGAGGTTGGACTGGTGCTAGAGTAAATCCAGGGTGATTCTTCTGGTTTGTACCACCAGGAAGCAGAGGAAAAGACAACTTGCTGAAGGTCTCTACTAGAAGGAGAAAGGGGTGGACCTTGAGCTGGTGGGAGCAAGCCATGACTTTGGTGAGTTTCTCCATGGAGAATCTGGCCCTGAACTCATATCACGTGGGTGGAGCATGCTGTGGGTGTATTATGAAAAGCAACATGAATTTGTTCAGCAAAAGGCAGTCTTGAGAAGACTGGGTTGCTTGTAGATCCAGGAGTCATCTACATGGAGGATTTAGGCTGTATCTACATTAACAACCAGTGTGGCCCAATAGCAGTGGTCTGTGCAGTGAAGTGTTGTGGTGCTCAGGGCCTGATAGCCACACTGTTTACAGTTTCAGGACTAGCACCCAGGAGCTGTAGCTCACAACATGCTTGGTTCATCTGCAATGAATCCAGATTTTGTGCTCGGGCAGCTCAGCAACAGCAGCTGCAGTGAACAGGATGTTGGAGGACTGGTTTCAGAAGCATCCTCCTGTTCTGAATGAACCCACAAACACAGAAATCCCTGGTGAGCAGGACCTGAAGAGCAGCAAAAGCTCACGTTCTCATTCCTCTGCACTATGTGGGGTTTTGAAAACACAGTTGGCTTAAACACTGACTTTGGTTGTGAGAGCTGCATTTTCCCTTCCCTTGATGCATTTCTTGTCCTCTTGGGTTTGCTTTTTTAAAACCAGAATAGCACCTATCACTCTAAAAGAACCACGGTGTCCTAGAAATCACCAGCTCCAGGCCTGGGCCTTCAGGGACACTGTCAGGCCAACAGGTGTGTTCATTTTTGGAAGCAGGTGTTGGGCACCCTTTCAAAGCCTTTGCTTTAAGCTTGCTCACAGACCGCTGGCTTAATGCATTTTGGCCATTGCAGCACTCTGGGGATCACTCGCTTTCCCTGCCCAGGGCTGGAGCAAAGTCCCAGCACCATTTGGTCTGTTCCCAGGCTCGCTGTCCCCCTCGGCAGAGCTGGCAACTTTAGCAAGGAGAGGAAATGGCTCCTGAGCAAATTGTTGCACTCACCTTGGTAGCAGCAGAGTGCCAGGGAGAGGAGAAGGAAGACACCAGTTGCCTTCATAGTCAAGATGATGCTCTAGTGAGGACACCAGAGAAGGAATGGGGCACTTCTCAGGGTTTCAGAGATCCCATCTCTGGCAGTTTATGCTGGGACCTTTATACCTTTCCCCATCTCTGGCACCACCCTGCATGGCCAGCTCCACCCCACAGTCTCCTGACGACAACATTCAAAGTACGGGGACAACACCAGGTGGCAAATGGCTCATTGGTGTGTGCAAGGACAAAAGCCTTTCCAAAGCCAATGGAGGTAACAGTCCTTATCACTGGCAAGGTCTGGGCCCACATCTCAGCCTTGGGTCCACACTGTAAGCCAGGAAAAAGTGAGTTTGTACAGAAGGAGATTGGAGAAACGGGCAGGGTGGCCAGGGAAACAGATGTATTAGTGTGGTTTTGATTAATGACTCTGCCACTGCCACTCGCAGGGCTGTGGGTGAAGATGGTTTCAGTCCACACATGCCTTTCCTGGTGTGATCTGCAGAGCAGAGCTGGCGTGTCCCAGCTGCCCTTCCCACCCCAATCAGGGACAGCAGCACGAGCTGCTGCCGGAGAGCAGAGAGCTTGGATGTGCCTTGGGCTCAGTTGTGGCTGCACATTCAGGGCTGTTATTTTGACTGCACATCTCTGGCTGCAGGCAGGCAGCTGGAACGAGCTCATTGGGTTGGATGCTGCTCCCTTCCCCTCTCCCTGCCTGCAGTTTGGAGTAAACTCTGGGGACTCCCTACGTTTACTCCACCAATGGTGCACTGCAGAGAGTGGATCAGTCCCTTGGGCATTAGAAGGATTAATTAATGTTTCTAAAGCACTTTGATATCTCAGCCATAAATCACTGGAGAAGTGCAAAGCAAATTATTACTAATGGGGGCTTATGACTCAAAGACAGATTTTTAATTAGCTGAAAAGGAAAAAGTCAATGCCAAGAGCAATCCAAGGACCTGTTTGTGAGACAGAAAGCTCAGCTCAGATGGCAGCTGCTCCACTGTCCAAGGGAGATCCCAGTCTGAGTGTGGTTCTGGAGGACACTTTTCCTTGCCAGAAACATCCCTTGTGTTTTGTTTCTTTTTATTTTTGTGGTGATGAAGATTTCCCTGGCTCTTGCCTGGGCTTCCCTCTGCTCTCCCTGGGGCAACCTGCATCATGGGGCTGAAAGAACTACTCTTAATGGCATCTGTTTTTTTATTAACTTGGAGAGTAAAGCTGGCTTTGGGTATGACCCGCTCACTAGCTGTGAACAGTTGGGCTGGGTGTTGGTGGGCCCTTGTGAGCAAGCAACAATCCTGGGACAATGATTCACATGGTGTTACTGCCCTGTGAGGAGCAAGGGAGGGAGATAGATTAATCTTTTATAGCTGAAAGAGGTTCATCTTCATCCAAGACTGTCCCCTGTTGCTCCTTCAGCACACCTGCCAAGTTTGCAGCGTGAGTTAAGCCAATAGATGCTTTGGTCTCACTTTCCAAAGCTGGAAGGGAACTTAGCAAGGACATTTATGGTTACATGCCAGGGCAACTGGGGAAAAGATTTTCCTCTTCAAACTGTAACACGTGTAAGTAGGGCAGTGCTGAAAAGAGTTTCTCCAATTACCCTTGTTTGGAATGTGCCCACTCCTGGTAAAACACATTTGCACATTTTTCAGTTTAGAGATCCTTGCTGTAGCCAGGAAATGTGAGAGTTTTGATTGTCCAGAAACATCTTTCCTCAGATTCCTTGGAAACATCCAGGCACGTTTCTAAACTTGAGTTTGATAGGTAAATCCTCAGGGTTTACGAGAGCTGCTCTGCAGATGGGAACTGTGTTGGCTCCTGGGACATTTCAAGTGTGCATAATGCCATGGTTTTCTCCTTTCCTTCCTCCACAAGTCAGAATCGTCAATGCAGAGACAGGCTGCTGCCCTCTCCCTGCCTCCTGGACACTTCTCTCTTCATCTTCTTATTGCTCAGGCTCCTGATAGATTTCTACTGACTTAATTTCATGTCCAAACCCCCTCCCAGAACTGTGTGAGATTAAGCACTTGACTACCAAAGCAGGTTGAAGAAACTCCAGATTATGCAATACAAAGGACTGAACTTAATTATTTTTGAGACAAACCAACTGATTCAAGGGCAGTTGGCAGTTGCCTCTGCCAGAAGAAGGCTCCACCATGGGCTGCTCAGCCTGCTGCAGCTGAGCAGCAGTCACACTAGTTTTTACTGCAGCTTCTCTGTCAGCAATTGCCCTTCGGTTCCAAGCGCCTCTACTGACATCTGTGTGTTTATGAGATGCCTTTGAAATGTGGGATTTCAGGGCTTCTCTTTCCTGATTGACATCTATCCTACACCCCTCAGGAAAATCAAACAGACATGCTTGGGGCTCATTTGACTGAGGAGGAATGAAAAAGAGCTGCAAACTGCTATTGCGCTGGGTGCTCCTGGTAGAAGGAGCAGGGAGATGTCTTCAGCAGTGTGGGCTTTCTCAGGATGTGTCACCTTGTCAGAGCAGCGTGTTCTTCCAAACACATCAGCTGGAGGAGTTGGAGAAAAATGAGTCAGGCGGCTCTGCCAGCCGTGCTGTGTGACTTGCCGAGCACGGCACCCGGCACGGAGAAAGGGAGAGGACAGGCAAGCTCCTAGGCAGGCACTGGTGTGGGATGGCTTCCCCTTGGTCACCGTGTTGGGTGATGGCCACATGGTGTGGGTCAGAGGACCTCTGCAAAAGCTGATGCATGCTGTCTTCTTCTGGCTTCTGGAAGGCTCTCAGATGGGAAACTGTTGCCACACAAGGAATGTGAGGACCAGGGCAAGTGGGTGAGGAGCAAGCTGAATCAGCAGGCCTCTAGGTGGATCAGCAGGATCATCTTTCAGCCAAATCTGAGCACTTTCAAGTTACATTTCTTTGAATATTGTTGAAAGCATTGCAAAGAGATAAAAAATTGAATTGCACGGGAATGAAAAATTTGGGAACCCACCTACTTCCTTATGATGGCCCATCCATGACAAACTGGAAGAATGCTTTTTGTTCCAGGGCTGGAATTTGCTCTTTGTGTAGACTTGATGCACAGAGAAAAGCCACAAGTGGCCTGGGGAAATTGCAGCAGTGTCACCAGCAAAAGGGTTCAGAGATCAGAAACCAGACACAGATGACCATGAATCACAGCTTAGAAGCAGCAAATGGTTCTTAAACCTTTTCAAAATAAGGGCATTTACAAACAGGCTCATTTGGGCTGGTTCCTATTTTCCAGCCTTCTGAACCAGAGAGAGAATGAGCTAAAGCAAAAGCAGAGCTCCTCCTGCAGTCTTGGCACCCAGGAACTGGGGTGGTGTTGGGGATGCTGCGGCTGCACGGGAGCTCGTCTGCTGGGTGATGGGTGACCCCTTGACACAGTCCCAACTGTGTCCCAGCCCCTGCCACCAAGGAGTGGCTTTGCTGCCAAGACTTGCACCATGGCCCTGTGCTGGTGGCATCCCTAAGCCTCAGTCCTTCCTTGAGATACATGAAGGAATGGCAACTTTTGGGGACCTTCGGGAGGATCCTTAGTACTCAGGATGGTCACCAAGGTAGGTGAGGGTTTGCTGCCACCCTGTGATGGGTGGGATGAATGGAGGTTGGAGAAAGACTGATGCAAATGGGAAGCCGAGGATGGTCACAACACACAGTTCCCAAGATGCTCAAAACTCTCTTGGGTTCAAAGAGCTGATTTTATTAGACTTAAATGCCAAAACACCCTAAAGCTCTGTTACTAACGTGGTTTGCAAAGCCTAGATCTTGCAGGTGTACCTAGGACCTTGCCCCTGGTATCCAGGATGCGTATGAAACCAGTTGGTGCAGATAGTGCAGCAGAGCAAGCCCCATGCAGTGGTTGTGCCCATGGAGGAAAGGAGGGCATCAGTGTGTGCAGGACCCAATAGGGAGATCTACAAGTCACCAGGAGGAAGGGGCATGGAGCAGCTGGATCCATGCAAACATAGGATACAGACCAGGACACTTTGCATCATCAGGGTGAGAGCTGGCCACTGTGCAGTGGTCATCTGTTCTGGTATCCAGGATATATTGCTCAAACACTGATTTTTCCCACAGAAAAGAAACAACCCTAATTTGATCCATAGTGGTTTATGTTTTGGATTCCTTCCCATTAATGCTGAGAAAGCTATTTTGTTGCTCTGGGTGCATGGAAGCTATGGAACACTGACAGTTTAGGATCCTGTGCATAGCTGCTGTGAAAACATCACTTATTTTCTCCAGCTGTAGGAGACTCTGTGGAGCCCAGGACAGGATATTAATTTATTTTCACTTCTGTCCTGGAAATGTTGCCCCTGGGGCCTCTGGTTTCTGGGGAGGGGGCTGAACATAACTGCAGGGAAAATTAACAAATGATGATTTTTACTTTTACTAAAGTAAAAATCCTTTGTTATCCTTCAGGAAGGGCAGTTTGTCCATGATAGCAACCTTTGGAAATCTGCAGGCATCAGCAGCTTTGCCTGAGGGTGGTTGTTGCTGACAACAGTGTCTGTGAAGACAAAGACATCACATAAATCATAGCTTGTTGGGTTGTTCAGAAGAGGCCATGCCTGAATGCCAGTCAAATGCTTCCTGAGGAGGATGAATGTGCTGGGGACAGCTGATGGTTTGCAAGGATTACTGGCTGGAACTGGGGATGCAACTGCATGACTCCCTGGTGTTGGGGTAGGTTCCCAGCCCAGCTCCTGGCCCCTTTGCCTGTGGTTTCCCATCAAACAGTGACACCAAACCCCACAGGCTCAGTCCATGGAAAGCTTCCCCTGATCTGCTGTGCCTTACTAGGTGGTGGCCCATGGCCCGTGGGAACACCTCTGGGCTAGATAACTCCCATCACAGTGGTGGTCTTGGGGCTCTGTCCCTGGAGTGATCCTGGGTCAGGAACAGTGCAGGAGGTGGTATCTCCTGCTAAAACTTCTCTGGTGGCTTGTGCTCCTCTCCTCACCTCCCACGTGGGATCTCCATGGGATGCAGAGGCAGTGGGTGCATGTGGGGTCTGTCACCCAGGAGCTGAAACACAGAGCTCTGATCTTCTGGCTTTTGCTGGCACTATTGGAGGAAAAGCATCATTTTCCCACTCCTACAGAAAATGCCAAAAGCCAAAATTTCCTTCATAAAATTGCTTCTTCATTAAATCCTGTCTGCTTCCTGCCTCCGCATCCGACTGCCCCTGCGGCTGCCAGAGAGATCCAGGGCAGGGTCATTAAGAGCTGTGGCTGATAATTGGGCAACTATGGTTTTCCATCTCCTCCAGCAAGGCACTCCCCCTTTCTCTGAACAAAAAGCAGCATCCCCTGCCCACTCCCTCCTTCACACACCCAAACAGGTGGGAAGGAGATGGTACAGACCTTCCCTTCGGAGTCACAGACTCCAGGAGGATGACCTGGTCTAGTCTGACCTTCTGCATCTATCTGAAAATTGACTCTTTAGAAAAGCTGGGTGAAGTCCAGATGAAATGTGGATGCATTGGTTTGCAGAGCTGGTGCAAGAAAGTGAAGAATTGGCTAGGTCAGCAGGAGAAGATGGAGCCAGAGCCCTGTCAGAGCTGCACAGCAAAAGGGCTGGAGACAGCAGAAACAAGTTGCAGGAAGGGTCTTCCCAAATGGAAATTAGGGCAAAAAACCAAACATTCACCATGAGGATGGCCAAGCACTGTTGCTGGACCAAAAAGGCTGTGGAGTCCCCATCCTTGCAGAGGTTCATAACACAACTGAACAAGCTGATATTTTCTGCAGAATCTTCCCAAACCAGCAGACAAGCAACAGCCCAACTGTGGCCTGATGTCCCCAGGGTTGGGAGTTTTTTTAGTGGACATTTGAAATGCAGAATATTTTCAAATTTCTCTCTTACTTTCTTGAAAACTGTTTGTCAAAGTTTTGGTCAAGTTTGTATAATACTGTCCATCACTTTGTAAGCCAGTTGATAAAGAGAAAAAAATAACTGTGAATGACTTTCATCACAACCCCAGAAACGTCTGGCATTTCCAGCTGCTTCTGTGAGTTCCACTGGCAGTGCTAATGGCTATTGATACACAGCTTGTTCCCTGGCCCAGGGCTCAGAAAAAAACAACATTGTACTTCTGATTTTAATGAAATATGAGGCTAGAGGAGGTTGTAACTATTAGGTCCATCTCACTGAACCATTTTGGACAATTAGAAGAGACCAGGCTTTTCCAGCAGAACTCTCAGCCTGCTTAGCTCCATGGGAAAAACTGGCTATTAAAAAATACAGGAAGGTGTGGAAAGGAAGGGTGAAGTAATGCAAACTATGAGATAAGGCTTTCTTTTCAGACATTTCTTCTTCTCATTAGCTATGGAGAGTTTTTTAAATGAGAGTGCACTTGTTCACAGACTGATAGCAATGAGATTTTGTGAGGAAATAGAAAAAAAATTAGTGGACATGGCCTAGAGCTGGTGATAATGTTTCGCTTGCTGGATTTTGATCCTGAACACATCAAAAAGGGGAGAGAAAAGCTCAGCAGAGACTGGAAACACTGAGCCTATTTCCAGAGATGGCTTTTCCTTGAAGCCACACTCCCACAAGGTGCCACGATACTGATGTTAGTTCAGAAGTTCATCCATAAATTTGAACTCTATTCATGGTGAAGTCTCACCCTGCCAGCATCTAGCGGTACTTCTGGTTGCTTTAGCCACAGTGAGTGTGCACTTAACATCGTGTTAATCATTTCTGTCTGTTCTCTGGTGTGGAAAAGCAATGCTCCCTGACCTCACGTATGTGTAAGCATGCTGCAGTCCTGCCTGAGTAAAACCCTCCCAAAGCTGATAGGTGATGGTTAAACACTGCTGATAAACTTTAGCTATCTGCTATTGACCCTTGGGTTGGGCTGAGACTAGATGAGGCCCAATTAACTCTTACTCCTTTTCCTCATAACTGCTCAAGCTCAAAAGCAGAAGCTGAAAGTTTAAGGCAGCTAAAATAGGGACACTGTGATACTTTGGACCTTAGCTGATGTCCTGTCATTTATTGTCTCTACAAAAACCTGCTTTGTTTTGAGTACTGGGAGCTGCTCCCAGGAGCCACATAGGAAGTATTGATGGAACGATGCTGGGGTGTAAGAGCATCAGCACCTGCAGCCCTGCCAGGAAAGGTTGGCAGCTCCCTGTGCTTCCAGCTTTGGTCAATGGCCTTGATTAAAGAAGGATTTTATCTTTTATTTAGGGAGCCTTTGAACATAGTGGCTAAACTTTTCCATTTAATCAAGGGTTTCCCTTTGATTTCTGCAGGCAGTCAGCTCCCCGTGTCCCTTGGTGCTTTGCACTTGAATCCCTTCCCTAATAAAAGTGACATTGTTTTTGATGCCTTGTATGTTTCAGCCTGGTTGTGAAAGTGAGGTCCTTTGCAGTGAAAGCACGGTCTTTCACCCAGCAGGGATACTTGGAGCAGTCCTTTTGCTCTGGTAATGGAGATGAAATAATTCACTGCTGAACCTCCTTTCCCCAAGCAGCTTTTAACTTGTTTTATTTTTCCTTCCACATGAAGAAGTGGCTGCCAAACCCATGGCTGCTGCCTTCAGTATGCTTTTCCTTCTTATCCTTATTCATCCCCACCAAGATCCTCTTTTCTTCATTCTTTCCTATTTTCTGAGTTTCTGGAAGCCCCTTGCTCACAGTTTCAAGACCCACTTAGCAGGAAACTTGGTTTTCCTGTTAAAAAAAACATCTGAGGTTCCCATGTTATGCTGTGGTTTCTGTAGGAAATGCACAAAGATGTTGCATCCTCAATTTTTCATCTGTGCTTTTTTAAGAAAGAATCCAGTCTGCTCCCAAGGCAGTGCCTGGGGCAGCTCTCTTCCAGTGCTGAGGTGCTTGCCAGGAGCAGGCAGTGACAGGCTCGCTGGAGGCAGCCATGGATGCTGATCCCACTGTCCTGCACCTGACTGTTTAGCTGAGACACCCCTGAGCTTTGTGTGTTGCTGTTCCTCTGCTCAGGCTGACCCACAGGGCTGCTGGGTGCCCAGAGGTCATGTTCTCCCTGAGCATCCACCACTATTATATGGAGGGTAACCAGACACGACTGGCCGGGCACTGGGAGCCTGGGGTGCTGCTGCCCCGCAGGGCACAGGAGGGAGGGTACCCCAAGTGTCCCTGAGCCCCAGTGTCTGTGCTGCCACACCCACGCTGTCAGCCTCTTGCCCAGTTGGGACCTCAGACCCAGAGACCTCTCCCCAGTCATCTCTATCAAGGTGCAGACATTGATCAGGCACAGACACAGAGTCCACAAGTCCTTTTTACTCCAGGAACTACAGTTCTACCTGCTGGGACTGTCGTCACCTGTTGCCTCATTTTTCCATTTTGTGCCCTGCTGGCATTCGTCTCCTTTCACTGGTTCTGAAATTTTGGTGGTTAGGTGCAGCCTTTCTCACTGGATCCAGGTTCTGTCATTTCCCGGATCCTATAAATTCAACTTTCAAATATACAGAGCCCTGGGATTTTTGTGGACGTGGAACAAAGATGCATAAATGATAATTAGATCCTCCATGGAAACACTCAGTGCTGGCTAGAAGTGGAAGTGGTAAATAATTATTATGATGCTCAGCTTTGCATTGATGATGCTGCATTATTAGAAACTAGAAGTAATATTATGTGACTTAGAAAGTCAGCAGCAGACTGGAGAGGTAAAACCTTGGAGGAGGTCTCTGGAACCCTTTTGAGGACACTGTGCTGGACTAGACAACCCTATTCTTTCAGGGATGCTGCTTTTATGTTCTTCCCATATAATATTTAAATCAGGGGCTAACCTTGATGACACCTGAAGGCTTTGCTGCCTGTACTTTATTGTGATTTAGGTAATGTTGTGACTGAAGCCTCAGGATGGCCTCCATGCCACACATCCAAGGAGCACACAGTTTTTACCCTGTTAGTGCACTCACAACATCACCTTTGTGTGTTCCTTGCTGAAAAGCGAGAGGTGTTTTTAAACCAAATTGTTCTGACATCCCTCAGACTTCCAGCCATGAGCATGGGGCTGGCATCACCGGCACCCCTGGTCAGATGAGCCCTGGAGGGAGCCAGGGACTGGATTAGAGATCCCCTGCTCTCCTTCCTAGCCTTGCAGGCCACCTTGCAGCCCCCCAGGGATGTGTCATGAGCCCATCTGGGCTCAGCGTGCTGAGGGGTCACCCTTGCCCACCCTCCCTGGCACCTGGCGCTCCTTCACAGACCTTCCTGCAGCCCCAGCACCACCAGTACTCCCAATCTTGTGCCCAGTGTCACAACATCTTCCTGTTATTGCCCCGATTCCCGGGTGCCAGGAAAGCAAGAGGAGCCCTGCTTCTGCTTTAGCCCATTCTCTCTCTCTTGGTTCAGAAGAAGGCTGGAAAATGTGAACCATCCCGAACCGGCCTGTTGGTAAATTTTTTTGAAGTGCCTCAAGAACCGTTTGCGGTTTCTAAGCTGTGATTCATGACCATCTGGATCTGGTTAGTGATCTTTTAAATGCTTTTGACTGGTGACTCTGTTGCAATTTCCCCAGGGCACTGGTGAAGAATGCTGCTTCTTGCCTCTCCCTCGACTTCAAAATGCTCAAGTCCTTGACAAAAGTAAATCCCAGCTCTTTTCTGAGTACTCAGGCAGTTTTTTGCTGTGCAGATCCTGCCCTCGCTGGAGACTAAAGGTGATAAGAGCAAGGAGAGGACACTGATGGCCCAGCACTGGACCTGAGAGCCTCCAACTCCAGCCAATCCACGATCCCTTGCCTGGCCCGGGAGGAAATATTCAGCCAGAGATCCCTAGTTCCTTCTTGCGGATGATGTATATGAATTAAACAGTTCATGGGAATGGTGGCTAAAAGGAGCCCCTGGTAGAGCTGGGGAGCTTTGTCACTTGAGGGGCATCTGTTCAAGGTGCAGGTCATGTTTCCACTCCTTTAGCAGGAATTTTAAATTAAAGATTTGGTGCCTTCCCTGGTGCCCTGCCAGAAGAACAGCTGCTAAATGCTGTTAATGTTAAAAGCCCTCAATTAGGAAGAACACTAAGGGATGACACAGGAAGCCAGAAAGCTGCTCTGTAGCTAAAATAACTACTGTGAGGTGCTGTGATAATGGAGGAGAAATTGCTGGAGTGTCACTGCCTTCCTGCCTGCAGGGACAGACACTGGAGTGGGAAAGGTCGGGAACAGGAGCAGGAGCATCCAGGGAGCTGGGATTGGTCCTCTTTGCAGCGTGTCCCGGCACTGCAGGGCTCGGCTGTCCTGGGTGCATCCCACAGCCTGAGCAAACTACAAGGAAATTCAGCTGCTTGTCCAAATGCTCTGCCCTTTGCCACCCATGCTGTGAGATGGGGTTGAGTTTTATTTATACAGGCAGAAAAGATCTGCTTCAAGGTGGTTTATTCCGAGTCTAAAACTGGTGTTCAGAGGAGGCTGAGCTTTCCCATGTGCACAGAGAGGGGCTGAGGCAGGAGCAGGCTGGAAGGGAATTGGCTCCATCTGGGCCAAATTCTGATCAAAGAGAGAGAGGGGGAGGAGGCTTGCAGAAAGACAACCAAATTTTCTCCTTGGAAATCAAAAGCTTCTGGCATCACCTGATGCTTATCTTGCCGCAGTGACATGGAGGTTCTTTTCAGGTTTAAAAACCACAATCCTGACTCCAATAGGGGTTTAATTTCTATTAATCTGGTTAATTGAATTTGATTCTCCTGTGTCCCTTAGCATGCTGATTGAAGGAGGGAAACTGAAAAGAAAAAGAAAAAGCCTGGGAAACAGGCTCAGCTGACCCAAGGCATGTGACTCCTCCTGATTTTATAAATGTGTGCCCCCCTGCAGCCAGAGATCTGGTTTGGGCTGCCAGGGGTGGGAATGTGGTGGGAAGTACCTTGCGTGCTGTGCTGGGAAGAAGAGGATCCTGCTGGAACTGGGCTTTGAGGGATCTGCAGGCTGAATGTGAGTTCTTAAATTAAGTTGAATTTCAGATAAGGATGAGCCTTAGGGTAGCAGGGGACTAAGTAGGGATGGCCCTGCTCTGGTAGGGCTTTATTTGAAAGCTGCTGTGTGAGCTATTAAGAGTATTTTTGGTTTCAAAGACACATGTCTGTGGGGTGTGGGCAGCAAAGGTGATCGTTGAATAGTTGGTTCCTCTCTAGGGTGGACCTCTCTCAGGTGGCTCCCAGGAGTAAGTCCTCCCATTGCAGATGTGTCTACATTTGCTTTTGCTCATGGGCAGCAGTTTTTTGATGTGTGCCAGGTTTATGAAGAGCCCTGTGGGCTCTTAAGAAACAGGTCACTTTATTCCTCTTTGTGTCACTACCACTTCTGTTAGAAAAGGATTTTGAGAAGGGGCTTTGTAGGCAATGGGCTCTGTTCCCTCTTTGCAAACAGCCTATGTGAAATCTCTATAGCGTTTGGAGGTTTTGCTCCTTCTCAGGCCCACCCAGAGCCTGGCTGCAATCTCTGGCTGAATGTCAGATGGTTGGTAACAGTGGAAAGGCCTGGATGCTGCCTTCCTGATTTCTAGAATGAGACCTGCATATTAATGAAATCCTTGGGCATCCCTCCCACAGAGTCAGGGCAGTGCAGTTCTGCTGTGCTATGTGCAAACTGACCATAGATGTACAAGGTGGTGGCTGATTTTTAAATTTATTTTTATTTGGAGAGTTCCTTGGTTTTTAGCTCTTGTCCAGTGCGTGTTCCCATGATCTGCTGATTGTTGCCAGGCTGCAGAAGAGGCAGAGTTGGGTGTGTTTGGGGACGTGCTGCCAAATAACAGCACAGAAAGGTCTTGTAATGAAGATCCTGTAAGCCTAAATCAGATCTGAGGTGAGTCAGAGGTTTAATTTAATTAGTTCTAAAATTAGAGTAGAATGTCTGTAAGGGGAGGGCAGGGCAGGAGGAGGGAAGATTTGGGGGTATGCTTTATAAGTGAGAATTGAGAAGTATAGGCTGATGCTGTTTATACAGATTGATAGCAGTGTCCTAAGGCCTTGAATATATTTAATAAGTATGTTTTATACCCAAATTAGTGTGCACAGCTGAGTATTGCTGTTCATTGTATAACTTAGGGTAGTCAATTATTTTCTGGCTTTGCTTCCACATGAGAGCAATGCTCTGTTATCTTTTGTCTTTTCTCTCTTCACAGTTTCTATGGAAAAGAATATTGCCTTTTAACATGTGTGTATTATCTAGTACCTGGTACAATGGCACTGGGGCTTGTAGTGACTGCTGCAGGGTAAATAATCAGTAATAATGGTAGTTACGCCAACACTCTTCTTTCTGGAGATTTTCCCATTAGCTTGAGCTTCATTTTGTAAGCTAGTTTAAGTATCTGACCTGGTGAATTTTTTGGCCTCTCTTTCATTTCTCAAAGAAGACAAAGCTTAACGAGCTGTTGGTCAAGGATTGAAGATGTGACCTAAAGATCTTGGTGGCCAGTTAGTGATAAAGCAAATTTGGGCTTGAAAATGGCTTAGGAAGTGGATTTCTTGAGGAGGGGAATTTTGTCTTCCAACCACTTTTCACTAAAAGAAGAGGAAGTTGAAGGCTTTTAACTCTGGGAACACGATAAAGAATGCACCCATCTGTTAAGAATCTTCTTGTAGTGAATGCCAGGGGCCTTCCCAGTCCCTGAGGGCTTCAGAGTCTTGCTGAGCTTGGTGTTTTGGCTCCATGTTTTTATTCTGATTTGAGCTGTGCTGCAAATGCTGCCTGGAGGAGTGCATAAGGGTTTTGTGAATGTGATGCATCACTGTAGGGTCAAGCTAAACCCCACAACTGTTATCTGAGGTATTTTGGGTCTGTGGGCATGCAGTAATTTTGCAATATCCAAATGCACGTGTAATTATGGTATATGAATAGTGTGAAGTGGTGTCCCTGCTCATTCCCAAGGTGTTTCTAAACAGACTGGGCCCCTCTCCATGCCCAAAAAAGTGAGAGGTTCAGGAGTGGAACAGATTATGACAATGCTCAAGAAAAGGGTTTTTAGTTGGGGAGCAAGACAAAAGCACACCCAGATACTGTTCCTTGCTGCATCTCAGTGCAGGTACCCATCTCTTCCTCCTTGCCTTGAAGAACAGTCTTGGCATGTGGTATCAAATCTTGTGCTACAGTGATGGTCATGGCCAGACAGTGGGTCAGCCAACGTTGCAGTGTCTGTCCCACACAACCACGTGGAAAAGGGGAATGGCCTAACGAGCAGCCAACAGAATTACTGCTGTTTTTTTGGCCTGACAAGCATGTGAGAGGCAACTGATGAGCTGGGAGGGTGCACAGGTGCCCGGGTGGGGTGGGCCCGGGACAGGGTGTCAGCAGGTGGCAGTGTCTGCTGCGAGCTGGCCCTGTGCTCTCCCACACCTCGGGTGCTCCTGGGCGAGAGGGACCTGGGGAGCCACAGCTCTGCCTCCCCCCCCCCGGCCCGTTTCCAGCCACATGATGTGTGCAGATGTGACAACCTCTGTGTAGGTGGGCAGAGTTGGCTTTTGAAGGTGCTACTGTGACTGAAGGTCTGTGCTTAGAATAAATTTAAGGCACTTTATATGTTCTGTTTCAAACAGGTAGTCAGAGTGATTCTTGATGCTAAGAAAAGCCTTCCCATGGGATGGTTTTGTATCTGTGCTAGAAGTGAGGCTTCTACCCCCGCTGCCTCTAATGGCTGCAGTTAGAGAGTTGGATTTTGTCTGCTTGGAATTCTCCTACTGCTTCAGTGAGATGCTGGGCTGACTTCAGCTCTTTCCAGTATTGATCTGATGTTGCAGAGCATTGCTTAAAGGCTGCCCCTCTCCATCTAAAAGGGCTTTGGGATCTCTACATCTTCACAGGGTTTAGTGAGCAATTTGTGACTTCAGAATGAATGGTAATGAATAATTGTCTGTGGTTAGTGTTGAGCCACAGCCAGTGGAGATTATGGGGAAAAAAGAAGCAGTACTTCTTTGTAAACTTGGCAACTGTGGGATCTCCCTGCCACTGGAGCAGTGGTTGGAGGAGCAGGAGTCCTGCTCCAGGTCAGTGGTGTTGCAAAAGCAGAGATACTTTCACACTTTCACTCACATGCTCCAAGGAACCCTGGGGATGGAAATTGCTGCTGAAGTGAAAGGGCACCAGGAGCAGCCTCCCAGCCCTGCCTGGTCTATTCCAGGGTGTCATGGGAAGAGCGGGAACATTCCTGTGGCTGTCCCTTCTGAGTGAGTAGTTTAATCCATGAAAAGGTTCTATTAAATGCAGCCATCACTGATGGTGAGGTCTGGTGTGCAACCCCTCCTTGTCCACATGTGCACCCTGCTTTCTCCCTCCACAGCCCCGTGTCACTGGAGGAAGTAAGTGTGATTTCAAGTGCAGGATGAGCTGGGATATTCTGCCCTGGTTTTTGGCAAAAGCAAAGTGTCCCTGTAGCTCAGGCTGTGTTGCAGCTGTCTGTCTAGCTTCAGTCATGTCAGAGTTTGTCCCCATGCTCTGGTACCATCCCCACTTCTCTGTTTTTTATTGCAAGATGTAGGACTCTTTATGCCTCTGTTAAAAACAGGTATTGGAGTGTGCCCCTGGTCTCCAGCTGGTCCTTGTCTCAGATCACTATCCTTCCAGGTCATTGACTGATGGTGAACAGAAAGTGTTCAAGAAGCCAAGTAATATGTGGCATGGATAAAACAAAAAAGCTAGGGAGCAGCTCTGCTTAGGTGACTGTGACTGTTCCTGCAGCATTTCTGTTGTCCCAAGGGTACCATGTATATTCCTCTGCAAGTGCAGTCAGCTGGGAGAGGCACTTTACTCTCTCCTTAATGATGAGGAAATGGATAAAGGTGCTCACCTCCCTTCGAGGGTGGTGAGAGGATACATTGGTTAATGTTTGTGAAGTACTTTGAAGTTGAAATAGGGCAGATGACTGCTAACCTGGATTTCAAAAGCTAGATGTGTCATGTGGAGGTAAAGACTGGGCTGAGGAGGCATGATGAGCCTTAAACCCTCTGTCCTTCAGACATCAGATGCCTCGTGGGTTGACCTGTGCTCAGAGGCAGCCAAATACAGGGATTAGAAAGAATGGCAGCTGTGCCACTGAGACCTTTCCATCCCCAGTCCTGTGCCAGCCTGCACCCCTGCTGGCAGGGACGGGCTGCTCTGCTGCAGCCTGAGTGGCAAGATGTGGGCCAGCTCTCCCTGCAGTGGTGGCAGCCTCACATCCTCCCTGTCCTTGGGACAGAGCTGTGTGGGCAAGGAGGGCTGGCACGTTTTGTGGTGAGTGAACTCTGGCTCTGGGTTTGGCGTAGGGGAAACCAGAGCTAGAGCAGGGTTGAGCAACACGGGCTCCCTCTCAGGGAGGAGCGTGAGAACTAGTGCACCCAAAGCAAGAATGTGTTTGGTCACCTGGGTATAAGCCACGGCAGGTGGGGGTGGTGGTACTGGAGCTGTGTTTAGCCTGGGTGTGTGTCCACCCACTGGTGGTTGCTCAACAGGTTGAAGAAGGAAGAGACAGTGTTTGCTTGGCTGCTTCTGGTGCTGGGCACCTGCTGGGGTGTGAGAATGGTGGGGGCCCTTGGGTGCAATGGGGTGTCCCATTCCTAGGGAAAGGGGAGCTGCCATGGGGTGGCCAATGCTCTGGGTTTGAGGCAGAGCATTCCTGGGGTCTGTGTGCCAGCCCTTAGGACAAGCCCTCTGTGCACTGTGCTGCACTGTCCATGTGCTGCAGGGCATTCACAGTGGAAGAAGAGGGGGTCAAAACCAATTTTCTGTCTTCCTGAAGTAGTGGCCAGGGCAAGACCTTGTCCTGCAGGATGAGAAGCAGTGACAGAAGGCAGCAGCAGAGCTGGCTGTCACACCCAGTGCTGTTCTGAATGAGACTGAACTTCAAACTTCCCTTTTGGAAGAACAGAGTATGTGGAGGTGGGACAGCATTTATCTGCTACCTCTTACAGACCTTGTTGTCAACATTCTAAGGCACAGAGTTGCTGGATGTAGAACTGTGCAAGTCTGGCCTCTGTCATCCTTCCCATTTCTCCACTGTTCAAGGTCCCTAGCAAGCAGACCATGCCCACAATCCTTCTGGTTTTGTTCTTCTCTTGTTGCACAGAGAACTAGAGATGGTGCTGGCCTCTGGGTGAGGAAGGTTGGGGTAGGAAATGTGGAGGAAGGCTGGGGCAGTGAGCAGTGTGAGCCTGGCTCCAAACCAACAGCAGGAGCTGCTCAGAGCTGTTCCTGGTTGTTGGATGAGTTGGACACTTGTGTGCATCCACACTAGTTTCACCAACAGAAGAGTTTGTCTTGGACTCTCTTGGTCTAAATACGTGGGAACCCCCTTCTCTGTACCCCATGAGATTGACTTTCCAATGTCTAGGGCCAGCAGGTGGTACTGGGATGGGTGAACTTGTGAGCTTTCAATGGGCATTTAGGACAAAGCAAGGGAAGAACACACCTAAAGTCACCTGGCCCCATTGTAGCCCAGAGCTGAGCTGCAGTAACTGGCAGTATTTGGGCAGCCAGACCCTCCTGGAGCAGACTGGGCTTTGGAAAGCAGCTCGAGGGATTTGAGTGGGAGAAGATAAATAGTCTCCTAGGGAGGAGCAGCTTGTTTTGGAAGGGTAGAGGTGCAAGGTGGAGCCTGGAGGAGGGTGCAGGTATTTTTCACTTTCATTGGCTCTCCTGCAAACACAGGACTGTGAGCCACAAGGTAGCACTGCAAGCAGAACCCTGGTCCTTGCAGGGAGCCTCCTGTGGAGGCCCTCCTGCCTTGCGAAGCAGGTGGGACCACTCTGCTGGCACTTGCTCCCTGGCACAGGTTGTGTTTGTGGTGGTTACCCGTGGCTGCTCTGCACCCTTCCTTTCCCCTTGGAAGGATCAAACTGCTGCTGCAGACTCTCATCCAAATGCCTCCAAGTGGGGAGGAGCCTGGGGACCTGTTTTACAAGGGCCAAACAGATGTAAATCACTTTTTAACAAAGATTTCTGCTCCACTTCCCTCATCCCAAATGCTGTAACAGCCCCTGAGGAGGTTTTTTTTTGCTTTGGTTACTGTACCCTGCTGAGAACTCAGCCCACACAGCCAGCTTTGGGCTCTCCAAGGTTTCTTCAAGAAAGCAGCCAAATGTTTGTTTTATGGACACCCTCATAACCCATATGGATTTTCCAAGGAACAGCCAAAGGCAAGGGGGAGGGGGAACTGCGAAGAACTCTTCATCTGGATTGACTCATGCTTCAGATGGTTTTTTTTTTTTATTCCTCATGTACCCATCACTGCTTGGGGCCTGCTTAGCTCCATGCTCAAGAAAGTGGTTTGTTGTTTGTTTTTTGTGTTTTTTTTGAAACCACATCACTGCAGTGCTGCTGAGCACTTGTTTGCTGTTGCCGTAAGTGTCTTCACTCCAAAGCTTTGGGATGGGGCAGGAGATAACTTCCTCCCTTTCTGTAGAAAAGCTTTTTGTTCCTGGACAGCTCTACCCCACCCAGCCAAAGGAGCCCTTCCTCCCACCAGGAAAATTGTACTGCCAAGTTAAATGACATGCAAATATGTTGGTCTCACTTGTGGGTCTTTGTAACTACTGTTGCAAGTAAGGAGAGGTTAAAATTTTGCCTGGAAGTCCTTGTGTCCAGAGTACCAGCTGGATGGAGGAGGCTTAGAAGAGCAAAACTAATCTTGCTTGAAGTTGGAGATTTCCCATGGAATGACAGCTCTGCGTTCCAGTGCTGTTGTATTCTGTAAGTCTGCTCACCTGTGTGGGCATTAAATGTTGCCTCTATAGCCTGGAGAGCCATCTTCTCTGGAGTTCTGTGGTGCCAGGGACAGCGTCCAAGTCTATGGCAGTGCCATTAGGGCAGTCCCACTCTGCCTACTTAAAGAGCATCACCAGAAACACTTCTTGGTCTTTATTTCTGGTGTCAGCAGGTCCTGTAGAAGCAAAATCCAGCAGCCATGCACAAAACCTGGGAGAGATGGACCTGCAGAGATGATGTTCTTCAGGAAGGTGGGCAGGGGGAGAAAGGAGTTAAGGCCTTCAGGGAAGTGGTGACATCTCATCTGCTGGTGTGCACCTGAACTATTATAATTCTACTTTTTAGGCTGGGAACTTCTATCACTGAAAGCTGTGTGTTACAGAAATCATGTCCAGTGAAGAAGGATGAGCCTGTCTCTGCTGGATGAAATAGGTGTGCAATGTAAGCTCTCCCTCACCTCCCAAACCTCAGTGCTGTTATTGTGGTCCTCAGCAGACAAGTGTGGGCAGATGATGTGAGACAGTGGGATGAACCCCAGGCTCAACTTCAGGGAAGGTGAAGAATGTCTTACCCTAACCAATGACTTGTTTAATGGCCAGTGGCAAATCTCTCATTTCTCCATAGCCCAGCTGGGAAACAAGAGACACTACTCCCAGGTCAGCTTTTTCAGGCTAGTGGAAAGATGGCTTGGTTGGTGTGAAGCACCCTGGAAGGTGATGAATAGTGACATACATGTCAGGCCTTGGTGTGCCCTGATGGGAGGGCAGCACCAGGGGCTCTGGGTGCAACTGGGTGTTAAGCTGCTCAGACAGCACCTCCCCAACCAGCTGTTGCTGTGGGATGGAGAGCTTAAATACAAGGGAAATTCTAGAACAGAAGTGAAAGGGAATAAGGCAATGACAAAGCCATACTTTGAGGGGTGTGAGATACTGGGCTAGGACAGAGCAATCTGCTGACAAGGGACAGGCTGCTTATTTTCCTGCCACTAACATCCCTATAGCCCCTGCTTGCTGAGGGTGCCCTGTTGTCTACAACACAAATGACCCAGTTTGAACAGCCTAGTTAAATCTTTGAGCTAAGATGATGAAACGGAACATAAAAATTCCCAGCATGTGCAGAGCATCTTTTCACTTAGGTTCACTTAATTTGTGAAGTGCTGAGGTCAGAAGTGAAAAATGAAACCCATGATAGAGAAGTCAAGTTCGTGGATGTCCTGAAGTTATTCACGCATCTCAAGAGTTGTTCTTCATTCAGGACAAGGGCATGGACTTTCCTACATCTCTTAGGGTTCCTCTTTCTTTCTGATGCTTTTGAGAGCTGCCTTTAGTCTTCCTTATTTAATCCTGTTTGCTGCAGTGGTGCCACCAGGAGCCACTGCCGCTGGCATGACGAGCTTTCTGTCTAATTTGAAACAAGATGTAACAAGGGAACACAACCTGGAGTGGGAGGCAGAGGGTGTAATGAGATCCCAGGCTTGATAGCCTGCATATTGCACAACATGGTGTGTTTGAGTGCCTTGTTTGCAAACACTGGGTCCATTTTTATAAGTTTTAGGGAACAATATGAACCTGAAGGTCTAGATCAATATATGAATAATAAAAGTGTTGGTTCCAGCTGGGCCTGAATTATTAATTTGCCTGGTATTTTTTTGGAGATGAAGAAACTCAGTAGAGGTGGTTTTTTTAGACCTGGTGCATGAAGGGTTCCGTGGTGATGGCTGTGGGAGAAGTTACCAACAGAACTTCAAAGATTGCTAGTGCTGTTGAAGCAGCACTGCAAGATGATGCAAAACTGGACAAGAGCAGCCAAAGCCGGGAGCCTCAGCTCAGGGAAACTTGAAAGGTGAAGAGGGCAATGCACTGGTTTTAATGGGTACATAGGGAGTTATTAAAGGAAGGATGAGGGATCACCAAGGATGGAGTTTATCAGCTGCCTTTAAAATGTAGGACGTGGGAAAACTGGGGGAAATGTGTTGGCACGAATCCCAGGCTGCACCGATTTATTTTTAAATGAGGAATCTATCATTATGAGACAGAAAGACTTACAGCAGCTGTTCTGTGCAGGGATGTGAAAGTCCTTGGGCATCCTGGAGCAAAGTGAAAGTGGATCTTCCCTCTCTCACTCCTCCTCATTCCTCCACAGTAAAAGTTGACCAGCCCTTCCCTTCCAAAAGTGAGGTGCCAAGTGTTCCCCCTTGATTTATGCCTTTTACTATTAGCTTCCCTCTGCCTTTGCAACTTGTTCTGGTTTAAATGTCTGCAATTACCCTGGTGCTGGGGATTTGGCTGTGGTGGTGTGACTCATATTGCTTGACTTCACCAGTTCAAGGCAGGCAGCCAGCCAAGAGGACCTTGTTAGCTTGGCCCACGTTTCTTTGGAAGCATGGGTGGCTTTGGGAGCTGTGTTGCCCTTTTATAAGGGTTTCTTTGGGCTCCAAGTTTTAATTCATGAAGCATCTAAAGGTAGAGGTGAAATTGCAGGAGGAGGAAGAGTAAAAGATCCTTTGTGGGGAGGAAACTGCCCAAATCTCCCTGTGGAGACCTGGCTTGGCAGGATCTGCTGGGCTTTGGGATCAGCTCTGTCTGTCTTGCCAACCTTGGCACAAGACTGTGGCTGGAGCTCAGACAAAATCAAAATGTGTGGTTGTTGGTTGGCCATGGAAAGAAGGTACTTTACAGGGGAAAAAAGACCCTGCTGCTGCCTCTGTTTTGCCTCCTGGGGGCCCGTCCATCAGTGAACATCAGGGTTCACCTCTCCCAGGCACCAGGCAAAGGGATTATTTCTACCACACATAAAAAGATTGCAGCATTTGGCATCTGCTCTGAGGTTCTTGCTGCCAGGCTTAGTAAGGAGGCTTAGGAGCGCTCAAACCAGGAAAATAAATCTGCTACACCTCTTATCAAAAAATGAATGGATATTAGGCTTCAAAGGAAGTGGAAAGATCTTTGTTTTGTAACCTACTTATGTATCTGGTCTGACTGATTCTCAACCTTGTCTCTTTGCACCAGTGTAACAGTGAGAAAATAAATAGAAACTGATATGTCTAGGAATAGATCTGGCGAGTGGGTGGGACACCTCCAAGGCTGGGGAGGCTCTTTAAAGAGAGGAAACCCCGTCTCCACCTGGGCTGCTGCTGGGAGCT
Organism: Apus apus; assembly: GCF_020740795.1. Taxonomy (NCBI): domain Eukaryota; kingdom Metazoa; phylum Chordata; class Aves; order Apodiformes; family Apodidae; genus Apus; species Apus apus. The sequence continues at coordinate 8,673,937 of NC_067294.1, read as the reverse complement.
GCCAAGGGGCAGGGCTGTGGCTCACCGGGACTGCACGTGGCTGCCCAAGGGGGATTTTTATGAAGCAATCATGGTAATTAGCAAGCACAAGTTCTTCCACGTACCAAACATTGTCGAGGGCAGTAACTCAGCCCCATGGTTGTTATTGTAGTGAGTGTTGGGTGGGAGTGTCCGGGGAATTTGTCAAATCCCAAGAGGGGAGAGCCCATCAAAGTGTCCTTGACTTGCTGATGTTGGCTTGCCACCCTGAAACAAAGGGCTGATGAAATAGCATTAGCCAAGCTGGTCACTAATGAGGGCAAAAGAACATCTGGAGCCAGGGTTTGTTTATAGCTCTTTGTTTTGTCATTGTTAGGGAGATAGAAGAGGAAGTATCACTCAGAATATAAATCATGATATCCAAACAAAGGACTGACATCTGGGTGTGATTTTGGATTTCATGTCCTAGGACTCTCCTGAGGTTTATAGTCCAGAATTTTAGCCCAAGATGTTGGCAAGCCATCCTGTTTTCAGAAGGTTTAATGTCTCTTCAGGACAGGGATGAAGAGGCAGTCCAAATCTGTAGACAAGAAATGGTGTGTGCTGACACCTGAGAATGTCCACATCAACTCTGAGAGCCTGCACTGGCTTGGGATAACTCCTGTACCTGGGTCCTGGATCTGACCATGGTTGGCTGTGAATGCTGAAGGGAATAAACAGGTCAAGAATGAAGGAATTCTTCCTGTGATAAAGCTTCATGTGGCTTAGGGACTTGACAGCCAGAGGCTACATCTCCATCATCATGTTTAATAGCCACTGATGGACCAGTCCATGAATTTAATTGACTTTTGACTTCTTTGATGTGTTTGGCATCCACAACATCCTGGGGCAATGAGTTTCACAATGCAATTAGATTGTATGGGAAGGGTAAAAAACCACACTTCCCTTTGTTTGTTTTTAAACCTACTACAGTATAATTTATTTAGCATCCCTTAAGTCTAGTTCCATGACTACTCCTGAACAACATCTACTGTTCCTTTTCTGTGAGTCACTCCTGATTTTGTGGACTCTGTTGTAACCATACCCTTCTCTGTAGCCTGTTGTCCAGCACAGGAGTTGTTGTGAGTTTTTTAGACAAAAGCCCTTCCTTTTTCTGCCCTTCTCTGTAGAGGGGGAATCTCTGTGCCTTGTCTAGCTCCCTGCATCCCTCTTGTGATGATGATGAGGAGGTCCATCTGCCACAACTGTGCAGAATAACACAGCTGAGCAGACCCAGCAGTTGTGCTGCAGCATGATAGAAATAATATGTTTTGTCCTCTCTCTGTTTCTTAGCTGTTCCTATCAGGTGCTAAATCTTTCTGATTCCTACTCAACAATGAAGTGACATTTACTTGTGACCTTATCCACAATGTCTCCATAATATGGTCCTGACAGTGATTGCTAATGTAGAGCTGTAATGTGCAGGTATAGCGTAGCTGGCTTTTTACTCTGCACATTTTTCAGTACTGAAATTTGTCTGCCAACTTCTTGTCCAGCCACTGTCATGAGTGACTTATGCTTTTTCTCCTGGTTAACTTGAAGCTTTTAACTCTTCTGAGTCATTCCATTTGTCCCTTTGCTAATTGCCTTTCAGAGTAATTTATAAAAAGCTGTGCTGCAGAGATTCCTGTTGGGTCTCACCTGCACTGGGAGAGCTGACCTCTTATTACTGTTTTCATTTTAACACAAAGAAGCTGCTCCTTTACTTTATGGTACCTACATTTTTCAGAGCCTTTAGAAGAGAGATCTTGACAATGGTTCATTAGAAACAAAAGTTCACTGTGTCAGACAGTGCCATTGCTGGGGGACTGTAATGGACTGATGAGACAGGATGTGCCTCCCCCAAACCTGTGGTGAGTCTTCTCCAGCCTGTCACTTGTGTAGTTCATTACTCCATTAAAATGAGCTTTCCTCCCTTTCCCCCAAAAGTGTAGTATGGAGCTTGAGCTTGGTGGTTGCCCGTTTGAGGCCCTTCAGTGCTGCTGGGGGGTTTAATCCCTAAGTGTGGCTCTGCATTACCAGGATTTATCAGTTTATTATGTATAAGAGTTAATTTAGCTTTTCTACTGTGGTGTTATCTTCCTTGGAACTCCTCAAATTGTTTTGTTATTAATGCCTGTGACTTGGAAAATTCTGCTCAATCTGTGGTGTATTTTGGCAGTTGCAGGTTTTACATTTTAGACTGTTTGTGCATTTTCATTATTTAACCAGTGTTTCTACTTAAAGCCTCTTCTTACTGTTAATGATACTACTTTGTTAAGCATGTTAGCTTTTATTCTATTTTTTTTTTTCCCCCTGAAGAGATATGTGTTTACTCTAACGACTTCTTCAAATAGTCTTCCCACCTCCTGGGTGTGTTTTTCCTTACTGGCTTTTTATTTTTAATTTTCTTTGAACAAGTGTCTGTTTTTAGGGTAACTCCCTCTTCAAGTTAAACTCAGAGTTGCAGGTTTGCAAGGCTGCTTTCAGGACTGTCAGTTTTAAGGTGCAAAAAGCCACTGGTAATATAATTGAAATCAAACCCACTAGTTCCTGGGTGATGCTCAGGACGTGCTGAAGAAACACCTCTCTGCTTCAGAGGTCATAAATTGCTGCTGGCAGTAGCTTCCCATCTTAAATGTAGATATCTTCCCTCCTGTCAACTATCTCATCTGTACAGGGAGATGGACATCATCTGTTCGTGCTTCTAGCCTCTTATATCCATCACAGCCTCACTCATCTCCCTTAAGGTTTTGCAGCTGTAGCCCTGTTCTGGATGGGTGGATGATGGAGTAGCCTTAATATGATAATGTCTGGGCATGGGACTGCAATCCTAGGGACTCTGATACTTATTCATACAGTTAACTTGGTTGGGCTCTTTAAGCTCTCCTTAATGTATGCCTGAATGTCCAGCTCCTTGATGCTCAGCTCCTCCACCTGCACAGCCTACTTTCATTCCTGTATAATTTATACCTACTTATTAGCATGTCCTGCTGCTTATCTTCCCTCCACCAGGTTTCTGAGGTGCCGGTTGTTGATAGCCCCATCTGAAACCAGGGCACAGCTGTTCATTCACCTTGCTTTTCAGACCCTTGGTACTTGGATAGAAATGCATACAAATATGTCTTGTTCTGGTCTCTCTCTGCAGGCCTGAGGGAAGTCTTCTTCACTCTGCTCTTTCCTCTCTGACTGGCTTTGGCTTCCCTTCTATCCTTTTATTCAAGGATACAAATTTTCATGACTCTTCCACTGGACACTGCATTTTCCCAAACCACATGTCTTGTCAAACTGTTGGCTTTTGTTCAGTGTTTAATTTAAAAGACCTTCCTTATGTGCCAGTAGCCTCGATCCATTTTCATCTGGATTTAGCACCTGGATCTTCACCATATAAGCTCTACTTATTCAAGCCTGTATTCAAGGTACTAAGACTGACTCTTGCAATGACTCTGGATTTCATTATAAGACACTGGGGAAAGCATTTCTGAGTATATTACTGAGTTGGTCCTGGCCTTTAGCCTTGTAGCTACTAGCTAAATCTTGCCTTCAAGATTGTTCTTTCCATCCTGCATTGGTGGTGACCATGTGGACCACACCATGAGTTCTTCCTCAGCTCAGAGTAGGGGGCAGTCCAGATGTGAGACCACCCTGTTAGCATCCAGCAGGCAACTGATGTTCTTGTCCTCAGTTGTCTGTTTCTGTTGCTGACCTTTTTAATCCTATTGACAGAATTCACTGCTTTCAGAGGGGTATCCTTAGTATGAAAATTACACCTCCCTCCTCAGCTTTTGGAGCTACTGCTCTGCATGAGTGCTCTGTGGTGTTCTTGGATATGTCCCTGTTATCTGGTCTCAGCAGACCTCCAGTTTGGCTGTTCTTGCTACGAGACTTGACACTTTCTTTGAAGTCCATGGGTACCCTTAACAATGTGCAGACCTGAATGATCTGCCCATGACCATCCCCAGCACATGTGCACACAGCTGTCCAGCTGTGTATGAGCAACAAGTCTAATGCAGCTCAAATCCTCAGCAAGGATCCTATGCTCAGGCCTTCTGATCCCATCAGGCTAGACTGAATGAAGTGATATCTGAAAAGGGTCTTCAGAGATCCACTGAACAGGGATAGACTGAGTAAATTATTCCTTTGAACAGTGCCATAATCAGGTGTAAATACTTTGTTATTTTTATAGGATTTTTTTTCACCTCTTCAAAGCTGTTGCTTTTGGAGAGGCTCCACAAACATCCAGTAAGAAGTTAGAGATCTCTTCCATTCCTGAGCAAAACTTATCCATTAGTCCTGTTGCTCAGTGGCAAGATGAATTCATGACCTCACTTAGTGATTCAAAATACCCTCCATGACATTCTCACCACAAATTCAGAAGCCCTTGTGCAGAATGTGTTGTGAATTCTGGGCAGCTCCACTAAATCAGAGTCTAAGCATCAAACACACACCTGAAACAGAACCCCATGCAAAGCAAGTGCTCCTTTTGAACACATCCTGGATGTTGTAGTGACTTTTAGTCACTGTTGCAGTGATCCACATCATTTAAAAGTGAGATGTTTTGATTTTGTGAAATGTAGAGTACAGAAAAGCTCCAGAATGAAGCAAAGCATCTTATTTGACCTGAAAAAACTTTAACTCCCCCCAACTTTTTTTTTTTTCCTGGAATTGATTATAAACATAATGTGAGTACTGGTCTACTGTAATCATGATGCAGTGTGTATGTGATCAGTTAGGAGAAAATATTAAAACAAAAGTTGCCCAGGTTTTCTTGGTAAATACAAGAGACTTATTTGTTGTTTATGTTTAAATCTGCAGCCTGAAGATACGTTAATTATCTTAGGTGTCAGTCTAATCTCTAGGAGAGCATCTTCAAAAGCATGTGGGAAAAACAGAGGGCATCTGGATATGGTATTTTTTATTTTATTTGGTGCAATACCTTGAAAACAAATAATAAATTCAATTTAACTGCTTGCTTTTGAGAACCTGGTGATGGGTGTAGCTCTTAGGGTGGGATTTGAACCAGTTAGCTGCAGCCAGAGGATTGTTTTGAGTTAATTCTTGTTTGACTTAGCAGTAATTTATTTTTATTTTTTTCAGCTTGTGAATTTCTCTCATGTCTCCTAGGGAAGGTGCAATTCTTTAAAAACAAACAAACATTCCCAATAAGTGTATTATGACATAACTGATGGGAACTGCTTTTCTTTACCTCTCACAAACCATGTAACAACAGTTGAAGGGTTCCCAGAGGTTTGTGGATATGGGACAGAAAGTAACTGGCTAAAATTGTCTTGGCAAAACAGACTAGACTGAAAACCAGGGCATCACCCTCGTGGTGGTGTGGGATGCCCTGTGGTGGTGTGGGATGCCCTGTGGTGGTGTGGGATGCCCTGTGGTGGTGTGGGATGCCCTGTGGTGGTGTGGGATGCCCTGTGGTGGTGTGGGATGCCCTGTGGTGGTGTGGGATGCCCTGTGGTGGTGTGGGATGCCCTGTGGTGGTGTGGGATGCCCTGTGGTGGTGTGGGATGCCCTGTGGTGGTGTGGGATGCCCTGTGGTGGTGTGGGATGCCCTGTGGTGGTGTGGGATGCCCTGTGGTGGTGTGGGATGCCCTGTGGTGGTGTGGGATGCCCTGTGCTGCCCTTCCCCTGTGCAGGCTCAGGCACAGTTAAAAGGTCATCCCTTGTTTCCAGCCTGATGTTGCTTAGTTGTGGCTTCTGGCCTTTGGATCCTGTTATTCCTCTGCCAGACTGAGGAGCCCATTAGCTGTGATAGGCCCATTAAACATCTCATAATTGATCTAGTGTTGTGGTTACAGTGAGAACAGGCAGATGAGCTTGATGACCCATGAGGTCCTTTCCACTTCTGTGCTCCATGGAGGCAGCACAGTGATGCTGGAGTGAATCCTGGGTGTACCTGTCCTAAATCTGTGGAAGCAGGTTCCATGGCATCTCCAGCCACTGTCATTAACAAGGCCAAGTATGTCCCCTAAAGACAGCACACCAGGTCAACAGCCCATGGGATCAAGCATGTAGGCAACAGATACCTGAAGAAAACAGCATTTGGACACTGGTAGAGTTGTATGTTGCATCTGCTCCTGAGCCAGGGGTGGGTGGACAGATCTGCACAGATAGTAACTTGCACAGTGTTCTCATCTGCATGGGTCATCCTCAGCTCTGTGACCACCTCCCAGAAAAGGTGCAAATGCAAACTTTGGGCAAAGTTACTAAATCCTACTCAGCTCTATTCCTGCATCCCAAATGTTTTATTAATTATGGCCTTATTTTCATCTGGGAAACAGTGAATACAGTCCCAGCCCTGGAAGGGACTACAGGCTGGTAGACTCCAGTAATCTTCCAGGAAAGACAGTTTTGTTGTTGGTCTTGCACAGTCATGGACAAACACTTGGAGTATGTTCAGCCAAGACATCAGATATTTTAGGTCCAGGTGAACACCAAGGGGAGCTGGGCTCCTTTGCCGCATGCTGCCTGTTTGAAGCTTTATTGGTTTTACCCTTCAAACAGACACTGACTGGTGATGAGAAGGGCCAGATCATGATCTAGATGTTCCTCAAAAAAACTGAAATTAGCACTGATTCAGGTCTTTCTCTGGCCTTGTTTCAGCTCTGGGATGCTATTGGTGTCTGCCACATGCCACTCCCACCAGCCAATTTGCTAATCAATGACTGCTGGTGAACATGTTGCTTCCCACTGCTCTCATTGGGCATCTATTAGCTGATCTGCTCCACCACCAGGCTGGTGACCTGGCTGCAAGGGGATGCTTTATTAAGTTGGATATGGGTGCACAGGCTGCTGTGTTGTGTGAAACAGGGTTATTAAATGCAAGCGAAAAGCCACAGGTAGTTAAAGGTAATCAGCTAAACCTCAGAGCTTCCCCTGGTGAGCACATTCCTGCTGCAGGGATAACAGCTTTGTGTGTGGATGAGTGGCTATGGAGAAGGTATGGTTTGTAACAGTCCTCAGGGAAATGGGCTAAGTGTGTGCTGAACTTCCATGAAATGCCTCTGCTTGAGAGGCAGACAAAAGGACTCTGAAGATGGTTTGCAGTGGCTGGGGAAATGCTTCAGACAGGATGAAAGACTCCAAAAGACCCACAGACTTTTTGTGGAGGGTGGGTGGGAGGCTGTAGAAGTGTAAAACAAAAAGGGGAGCCAACAGCATAGGTGCAGTCTCTGCTGAGGTACAGAAGGAAGATGGCTCATGCCTCTATTCTCTTCCCTCCGGAAGAAAAGCTGAAAAAGACTAAGACTGCCATGGCCATCAGCCACATCTGGAGATGCTGGAAGGTGCCTGCAGCTCAGCAATCACTGATTGGTGAGTGTTTAGTACTCCTCTTGGGAGGTATGATGCATACCTGTAGGGAAGTAGAGAGGCAGGCCAGATCCATGGGGTGGGCAGGATTTGGAGCATGTCTTTTGGTGTGCCCCAGCTCACTGATCTTGTGGATAGATGCTTGATGGGGTCTTGCTTCAGCCTTTGTGCAGTTCTGAGCACGGCCAGAGTGAGCGGAGATGCTGGTGTCTGACCAGAATGTATTGTGTAGACAAGTCCTGGTGTCAGACACTATAGAGGGCTTTGTTGTGGGATGCTAGTGCCAGAAGACTCATGTTGGTGTAAGGGATTCTATACCAGTTGGAATTTGTCATGGTGTCCTAGAACTGTTGCCAGAAAGGGCCTGGCAAACACTTCCCACAGAGCACAGGGATTATTAACTCAGCAGGATCATTGATTGAAGCATACTAGCTGAAAATCAGGTACAAACTTGCAAAGGATTTGATGCCTGCAGACTTGCACTCTGGAGTATCTGACCACGGTGCAGAGGAGCAGACTCCAGGATTGCATATTGACTGCCTGGATGAAACATGGATTTTGGTGTGGGAATGGAGACAGGTGGGCAGTGAGGATGGAGATTCTTTAACTGAGTTAGACCTAAAAAAACTTCCCCAAATCCCAGTGCATTTCTGATGACTCCTCTGTTCTCTGAAGCACCAGGGGCTGTGCCAGTAGCTGTGATACAGCTGAACTATTCCTTTAGCAGCCAGAGTGATGCTATTGAAGACAACAGCGCTATTTGACAGCACATCTCCCTTTCCTTTAGAAAGGTGTTTAAATCTTTTTACATCTTGCATAAAGAGGCTAAATGTAGATATTTGTCAGTTGTATGGTTTCTCCTAAACTTGGGGATGTAGAAGTAGAAACAGAAGATAATGGAAACTCCGTAGTTCCCACGCAAACATTCTACTTTGAATTGTAGTTGCTTATTTTTTTTAAATGGCAAGTTGATAGTTTTCTTTGGGAATTATCCCTGTTGACATGCAAGCAGCTCCTGTCAGAATCCATGACAGCAGATGCCTCTAGTAATGACTGTGTTGTCTTTTCAGGTTGTTACAGAGAAAAGAAATTAAGGGTCTCGTCTTTCCATAGATTCTTCCAGAGGAACTGCTGGTGCTGTGATGGATCCCATGCATGGCTAAGGTAGCTGCTGTCAGGCTGGCTGTGGGATAGGGTAGAGATCAGAGTTTCATGGTGCAATTAGCAGAGTGGGGCGTGGTGATACTATAATCTAAGAGCAACCAACACCCACGTGGGGCGTGTTTTTGGCCTCCTGGGATGGGTACTGGCACTTGGGCCACCACACCCTGTGGCCAGTTCTGACACTAAAGAGCCTTTGCTACTGCTAAACTATAAATAATAATTTTGCAGTGAGAAAAACATAATGTCCTTGTCCGTTGTTGTTCAGTTGGGTATGGCTGGTGATGAGGGTAGTTGGGTGACATGGAAGGGCTCAGTCCTTCCTGGAGGGCAGGTTGTTGGTGCCCCTCATTGGAGAGGCACTCGCAGGGCCCAGCTGGTAGCACAGGATGGGGCAGTGTTACTCAAAAAGATCATCCTGTGCTGCAGAATCTTTTGTGCACTGTGCTCACGGGCCGTGCCGGCCCTCTTTGTGCTGTCCACAGGCAAATAATCTCAGGACAGATTTTTCTTCCTCTGTTGAAATTTTTGCTGTTTCAGCAGCCCACTGGCAGTCATTGTCTTTTATTTCCATGTGTGAGTTGAAGCCAGAGTCTGAAAAATTTCTACTTTGTTCCCAAACAATGGGGCTGTGTTTTCACATGGTGACTCTGGCTTTCCAGCCGGTGTGCTGTGCTCTGCTTCGAGCTGCGGCCCGTGGCTGGTGCTCAGCAGAGGCTAGAAAATACCCACAATGAATCTTGGTGGTTATGCAATGCTGAACATGAAGGAAAATTCCTTTCTAACCCCTGCAGGCGATCAGTTTACGCCCTGAATGATGAGATTTTGATTACCCTTATCTTAAGCTACAAATACTGTTAAGGGCTGTGAAATCAACCCGCTCTGGTAAGGTCCATCAAAGCACGGATCTTGGTGGCCTTCTGAGGCTGCAAGTCCTTTGCAGCTCCGCAGGATGTCATGGTGCTTTGTCATGGGAAGTGCTTTCACTCTGCAGATGTTACTTGCTGAGGCCTTGCAGATCAAAACCCAACTCCTGCTCTCTCCAGCCTAACAATTTTTAATGAACAAATGCCACCCTGGGAAGCGCTGACAGTAGGAATGGGAGGCTGCTTCCCTGGAGTCACGGGAGGGAGAGCTCGTTGTTTCGATGCTTCATCTCCCTCTGAATGCAGAGACTGGTTCCAACCCCACATGGCATTAGTTATAGTGTGGGGAGCAACTCTGCTTTCCCAGTAGGCACAGTTTCTCAGGGCAGTTTCATTCTTCTGTGAACAAAAGTTACTGAGCTGTGGGGAGGCTCCTGACTGGAAGGTGGGACCTTTCCACAGGAGGCTGGTTTATGTTTAACACTTGGATACATCTCTCCCTTGGTTTCCTCTGTCTTGTATTTCACATCCAGAAAAAGAGAAATCTTTTTTTTTTTTTAAATCCAATCCAGCAATAACCCAGAGCTTCTTGTACCCTTCAACCTGATGGGTGGGAAGAAGAACTGATAAGTTGATCAGTTCTCAAGGCTAGGAGAGATCAATAGGACCAGCCAGTCTGGTGTGCCCTGCAAACCACAGATGATACTAGTGATTCCTGTCCTAGGCCTGCCTGAGAGCAAGCACTGTTGTTTTGACTTGTGGGAGGATCTCTCACACCACAAGGGTGAGTTCCAGTATGAGACCAGAGATGAATAGCCTGAAATAGGCGTGACCCAGAGGATAATGCAGCCTTCTGCATCTTAATGTACCTATCTGTGAAATGCAAATAATAACAGGGGAACCTTGTAGGGATTCATTAGTTCTTTGAAGATGGCATGTGTTACATGCTATTATTGTGATCTGCCACAGTTGGCCTCATCCCTGCCTGTTGGACATACACATCTTGCTGTTGCTCACTTCCTGATTCATTTTCCCCCTCCTCCCCAGCACCATCAAGCTAAGTCAGCAGTGGCAAAGGCCTGGCCAGGACAGTCAGCCACATGTCATGGTAGCTCATGGCCTGGGAAGGGTTGCACAATGAGTCCCATGCTCTGTTTCAAACACTGGGTGCTGGAAGTTGCTGCCATTGCATTGCAGATGTGACAAGGAGAGCCAGGACCTTTCTGTGGGTGTGCAAATGGTGTGCAAGACAGTTTATAACCCAAGATGCTTTTGGACTTCTTAGAACAGAGCTGAATGGTGGGTTTGGACAGGAAAGGAAACCTGGTGACAGGGAAGGGCATGACACTGGAACCAGAGGAGAATGAATAGATGCTGGGTTTAGGGGAAGTTACTTGATGCTCTCTGCGCAGAGATTTGCGAAGTAATTGATCCAAATTAAGTTTATGCACATTCTTGCTTTTTGAAATAGGGAGTCTACTTGATAGATTTTTTCAGGTGTTATATTTTTCAGTGAAGTTTGCTGCTGTTCCCTGGACATGTTTCAGCAAAGTTTTTTGCTGAGGCTCCATGTGCTCTAGGGTGCACATCACTTGCTGTGCACTTAATGCTCAGAGGTAGATGAAATCAGGCAATTTCCATCATTCCTCTCCTGGCCTCTAGCAGCTCACTCTCCTTAGTGAGGCAGGAGAGAGGGAATAGTGCTCTGGGATATTGAGTTAACACTGCTGCATTTTCAGGGATGCAGCCAGGTAGTTGGAGAGGCAGCTGCTGAACTGGGTTGGAGACCCCACACCATGGTGGGAAATGAGCAGCCACTTGGGAAGGACTTTTCACTGGGTCAAACTGGTGGAGCTCTGCTTTAGGCTCAGGAAGCTCATCATGGGTGAAGGAGGATGGTGCTGTAGACCTTGGGTACCTACAGTGATGGTGGGATTTTGGGATGACCAGGACTTGCTCTCTTGGAGATCTGGGCAGCACTCACTTCAGAGCTGCAGCAGCAATAGGTTAAAAAAGGGGAGTTCTGAGACATATGGCTGTTGCAGTCCAGAAACTCAAACTCATTTCCATTACCTTGGGGCTGACTGGATGGGCTGATCAGCAACTGGGTTTTGGCTGCAGAAGTGCAGGCAAGCAGAAGAGTTTTGTCCAATGTCATAAACCTTGTTCTTGCATGGGATGTGTGTGGATGAGGTACCACCCAAGCTGGACTCAGGAGGTGGGTGAGACTTATAGCTGCTCTTGTAGAAGAGTCTGGCCCAGGGTGGGAGCATAACTGGGCCAGTTATGTCTCGGGGGCAGGAAGCTAGTGTGGTGGTTGCCAGCAGAGATAAGCTGTTTTCCAAGGCACTAAGCAAGATGTGCAGAACAGACCCTCTCTGTGGGTAACACTTATGCAGATGCAGCCCCAAGGGCTGTTTTAGCTTGCAGTCCTGATGTGGCAGCACAACGATCTTCCCTTGATTTTTCTTATTTGATAGTGGCAGATGAGCCCAAAGTGAGCTGCAAGGGGCTGCTTGCTCTAAACCTCAAGTGCTAATAGTGCAGATAGACTGACTAAAAATGGGTGTTTGAAGTCCCTGTGTTTTGAAATGTCTGGCTTTGGAAGTGTGACTCCTGAAACACTGCTGAAGTTGAGAGCTCTGGACTCTGCTTTGGCTGTGAAGCAAAATACCATCTACTCTGGGTTTCCTTTGTTCAATGTACCAAGCAACTCTTCACTTTCAGCCCTGAGGATTTTGGATTTGTGAGAGGGGTGTAGTGGTGGGCTGGAAAAGAGATATTGAAATATTTCGGAGAAATTAAGTGTTAAGCAGTGGTGCTGGTGGAGTTCCTCTGAGGGGAAGAAAGATAGTGGGGAGGGAAAAAGTGTCAGTCAAGCCAGAAAACGACAACTGTGATGGGAAGACGCATGATCATAGCTCTGTTAGAAATATGTGGAATCTAGTTTTCTTATTACTCCTAGTGGGTATGAAGTAGCTCACTGCTTTGCTCTGGGGTAAGAACAGGGCTGCAGAGCTCATGCTCTTGAGCATTGAGGGCACCCTTGGAACTGCTTGGGCTGGAGACTGGCACTCAAACAATGAAGAGCTACCAAAGCAGAGGTGGTTTAAAAGAAACCCCAACCCTCAACCAACCAAAAAAGTCACCAAACAAGCCCTCACTCCCCTGCAGAAAATAAACCCCAAGCTGTTATATGGCCAGGAAGCTTTCCCTGGACAGAACCATCCTTGGTGATGCTAAATCCATTAGAGAGGAGCTGATCCCATCTGCAAAATGGTGCCATGCCGCTAAAGGGAAGAAAAACAATATTCTGAGTGGATGAGGCACCTCCATTATTTTTATATATCTATAGATACATTCCTGTGCAGGCAGTCTGTGAAGGAGTGAGATGTGGGAACATCAGAAAATGGGAAAATTATCCTAGGAAAGGGTGTGTAAACATTCTCCTCACTAATTGGGGTGTGAATTGTGTGGCTGCTTGTTGGACTCCCTTTCCCATTCTCCTCCTGACCCTAAAGAGGGAAGAGATAGATGTCCCCTGTGACTGTGTCTTGCCCAGTGTGGTGCTGGCCCAGCTTGGTGGCTGTAGGACTTTGTAGGACTCCTCACAAGCTCCTGGGTTTCTACCTGACAAGAGTTTGCCTAAACTTCATGTTATGCTCCCTTTTTCTCCAGCATTTTTCTAATTGCTCCTCCATGATTATTATCCTGTTTCCTGCTTTTCTACCAGAACATGGTGGAAAAAGGACACAGTGAGAGCTGTCCTATCAGGCACAGAATCATTATATGCTGTTTAATTTTCCAAAACTTTAACTGAGGCTTGAACAAAAGGGTCTCTGTAATGTCTCTTCTTCCCCTCAGCTGCTTTCTCAGTAGCAGATTGTTATTCAGCTCTTTGGCATCATTTTAAAATTAAGATTAGCAAGGTGCTGTACTAAACCCATTGCTAAAGCATCAGGAACCTCTCTGACCTGACCCTGCAATACAAACTCCTATGGAAATTAATGGGCTGTCTGGATTCCAGTGTAAAATTGAGACTTTGTTGTGTAAATCTATCAATAAAAGCAGTCAGGGCAAGTCAGGCAAGGCTTGTTTAATACAGTCTTGCTGTAATCCGTATTATTTTGCTTGAGTTTTCTTTTGTAACTCAAACACACAGGAGAAAATCCTTAAAAACTAATGGCTTTGCAGGGTTCTCCCCATCCCCTGACATCACATCTCATACCATGGTGTTTTTTTGGAGGTTGCAGTTATGCAATAGTAATTGGGAGGGGAATTTTTTTTTTTGTTACTGGATATGGGTCTGCTTTTGGTATCAAGGTGTGTTTGGGCCATTCTGACCTTCTCCCACATTGGTGTGGATGTAGGTGGTGGAAAGGGTGCTGCAGTGGGGGGATGATGGCAGAGAGATGCAGTAGCCATGGGGACTGTCTAGGGTCAAGATCTGGGTCTCTGTCTTCCTTATCTGTCTGCACTGCCAGGCTGGGAGCTGCTCTTACCTGGCCAGTCTGACCAGGTCTGGTCAGACCATCCTTCAGGAGCAGGATGGTCAGCCAGATGTCTTAAATCAGTGAATTGTTTCACTTCTCTATAGGAGTAGAAGTTTTGGAGTAATATTTTTAAATCAAAACCCCTTTACAAATGTACCTCCACTTCCCAGACCCTGCCACCTCATGGCTGACTCATGGGAAAACACCTCAGTAACAATGAATGTCTTTTGGTTTTGTCCTTCATGTAGATTTTCAGCTCTATCTATTTTTAAACTACTGTATAATCTTTTTTTTTTTTTGCTTTTTCTAGTCTGGGTTTTTTAATCTCTCTCAAGGATTTATCAATAAACTGTTGGCCTCCCTCTAATTCCATGCCCAAATATGCATACAAAATGCTCTTCAGAGCTGCCATGAACCATCTGTATGGCCTCAGGCTGTTCTCTTCCAAACTATCCACTGTGAACATGCACTTTTTTTTTTTGCTTGAAGTTGAAAACAGAGTTAGGAATGACCACACACTACATTAGGACTCTACTTATTAGGCTTTGGGTCCAGCTGTGCACACCAGCAACGGCTCTGATCTGGGAAATGTGTGGCAGCAATTTATTACAGGGGTTCATACCTGAGCTGAGCTGTGTTGGCCTGTTATTAAAATAAAACTTTCAGCTATTTTGTTGAGATATGAAGGGTATTAGGGATGTACTGACTGAGGTACCTCTGTCTTACAAACCACCCTGGAGAGGGAAAGATTTCCCCCAGCTGAGTGGGGAGACTGAAGTGATCCATTTATAATTTTCTTACCTTAACAAAATACAGGGAGTGACTTAAATATGTCCCATCTTTATGGAAATTAATTGTGTTAATGGGACCATTAGAATTTAGAGCTACTGTCATCAAACTGGTTTTGGTAGCTAATGATGGTTCTTGGGTAGATTATGTCATAAGGAAGGCGGAGAATCTGGTCATCTATATATATGTGATCTGACCTGAGCCCTTTCTTTGGGTTTCATTGAGCAATGCACTAATAGAGTCAACACAAGCAAACAGCTGCCACCCTCACCATGAAAACAGAAGGTGCCTCGGTGGTCCTTGCTCTGGCATTTTTCTGCTTCTTCTCAGGTTAGTAACTTCTGATGTTCTCTGTGCTGAAATCTGGGACTGACAGAGGACACAGCCTGGGAGGTCCCATAAGGACAGTGAGAGAGAGGATTTGAGAGCTCTTGTTCTTTAAAAAGCTTAGTGGCATAACCAGAAGGCCTTTCTGTCAATTGTACTATTTGTATTGATTTGATATAGCACATTCTTGTGAAAGGCTTTTTCTCTCCCATATGGAAATGGTGAAGTTCCACTGATCAGTGAATGTATATTTTTAGTGGAATTAGCAGTTTAGGAAAAAACCACCGAAGTCCCAATTGTCAAAGTGGAGGAATAAAAATTTCCAGCCAGACTGAATTTTTGTGTGAAAAGCTTGACTTTGGACAAAAGTGTAATACAAATTTTTGGTAAATTCAGAAAAATAGGGATTTCTTGTCAACACTGGGGGGATGCATTTTCACATAGCTAGAGTAGAGATACTTGGGCAGGGGTTTAGGCTTGATGTATAATGATCATTCATTTTACTGCCTATTTTTATTGAAAAAGTGCTAATGGCGGATTTCTTGATGGTTCCCTGTGATGTCACTCGTGATGTAAGAGGAAAAGCATGAAATGTATTTTAACAGCTCTGAGGGGCTTAGTAGAAGGAAATGTACACCAGCTACCCACCTGGTGACTCATGGGTGATTTGTGTGAAGCACTGCAAATGGAATGGGCTTGGAAGAGGAGTTTGAAGGTTGGAATAAACAATTATATTGTGGGCTAGCTCTGGTACCCCAATTGTAATAAAATATTTAAAAAGTCAGAAACCTTTGGGTAAGGTTGAAACCACTACCAAGGCAGTGGGGTAGGATAATAAACAGTTATTGAATCATTCTTGAAACTTGGATGCTGAGAAAAGTAACACAGAAAAGTAACACAGAGGGCACAAAAATGCAAAAAATGGATGTTTTTGCACTTGAATGACTAAGTTCAGCTTTCTATAGAGTCTCCAGTGCCCTGTCCTTTCTGTCCATGGACGATAATGCATTTGATTAGCTTTTATAAAGAAATATTTTGGTGCATTAGGAAACTACAAGTATTTTAATGAAATGCTTTTAGTTTGTGATTTTTCCCTTCAAAGTTTTATGTGTAGTTTCATTGTTGTTTTGTTTTGTTGTTTTTTTTTGTCACAGATGTTGCCAGCCAGGCTTTGACAAAGGCAAGTCCAACCTTTTCTATCCTGATACTGTGTTTGTTTTGTCAGCTATACAGCTTAATGCATGCTCTGAGCAAAGTCATTTAGGCAGACTATACTTGGATATCATAATGCCTTTTCAGTGGTGGAAAAAGCAGCAAATTTCTCCATGCTTAGAGACAATAATTTTGTAATACAGCGATGGCTCTAGCTGCCAATGTACATTTGGTGTGCTATGCTGAGCACGTATCTGAGCAGCTCTGGGCTGGAAATCTCATGAGATGAAGATAGAAATGGCACAAATTATATTTCTAATGATATTTCAGAGTTTTGTTTCTGATCCAGGAGAAACCCCTGCTTCAGATAATTCCAGAGTTTGATAATTAAAAGAATTAAAGCAAGTCCTTTGAGTCTCAGAAAATTATTTGATTCAATGACTGTGCGAAGGCAGCTCAGTTCATGTTTTAATCAAGCAAGCTTGTCTCTCCTTAGTAAAGACCCTTTTGGAAAACATAGTAGTCAAAAATAACTAAATGGTTCATTGACTCTCCCTAGTCTGCATTTCAGTTACCCAGCAGAAGAGGCAATTGGTTGCTGCAGCATTTCACAATATTACTGCTCTGCTTCCTAAGAGGATTGTGCTTTTCTGTGCTTCAGCCTTGCACCTGAATCGCTCTTCAGTCACCCTGGTTGATTCATTACTCTTGCATCCCACTGGCACTTCAGGGCTGCATTTTCCACTCTTGACTAGCTTTAACAATAGAGTCTTCCCCTGCAGTGGATAGCAATTTGCTGCTGTATGCAAATTAAAGATGTATTCCTTTTTCCATGAATAATGGCCCTTGCAGGAGGTTTTGAACTTCCTTGTTGTCTTCTCTGCCTGAGGATCCACAAGTGTGGTTCTGGGTGCAGCCTGTGCCACATGTGGTGTGGTGAGGGATGGAGGTGAGGAGTGTGGTAGCCTCAGGCCTGGTGTGAACAAACTATTGCTGTCCAGAGCATGTAGCCCACCCAAAAAATGGGAACAAACTGTTCTCAGGATTTTGATGGCCTCTGAGGGAGTCTCCACTGATTGTCCTCATCTCTGCTTTTCAGAGTGACTGCACGAAAATTTGGTCCCTTCTGCGCAGTGGGAAGTTTTCCTGTCCCCCCAACAGGGAACCTGTCAACAGCCCAGATGGCAAAGCTGACCTCAACAAGTGCACGATGTGCCAAAGGCTGCTGTGAGTATCAGCCACCCGCCCATCTGTAGCATGTCCTTTCCTCCCATAGTGATGAGCCCACCACTATCAGGTGCCTCTGTGGTGTAAAATTGCCCTGGGCCAGACAGACCAGTTTGTAGTTTTTCAGCAAACCTGTGAACCCAGTAGCTGTCTCCAGCTCATCACTCGGGAGGACACACCATGGGGTGTGAAGAGCAAATCCTGGGGGAAAACATGTGAAGTTAGTATCATGTTTCCATAGATGGCATTTAAGAGGATGGAAACATCTGGGTGTTGGAGGGAAAGGATGGCCAAATGTCCCCAGTGCAGACATCTGAATATCCCAAACATGTCTTTGCAGAGCCTGAGCCCTGGTGCTGTTGGTGCTGCTGCCTTGCACAATGGGGAGGTGGGGTTGGCAGATGGACCTTTAATCACTGCTTACTTTGGCTTGATGTCTGAGGACTGTACACTGCTCTGTCACTCCTGCCTCCTTTTCTTGCAGGGAAAGAGAGTCAAACAAAGGGAGTGGTGGAGAGGTGAACAGGAACGTGAACTCCCTGGGAGAGGTGAGGTGAAGCATTGCTGATCCAACTGGCTTTGGTAGCATGCTGGGAGCAGGATGATGCTGTGACATTGCATGGTCTGCCTCTGATCTGCTCCCCGAGCTCCTTTCCTTGTCTGCTGTGTGAGGAAGGGCCCGAAGATGTGCCTGTGATGTGGGAAGGGCAAATGTGCTCTGTCTGGGCAGGAGGCTCTGAAGTAGCAGGAGGCTTTGTGCTGTCCATGAGCATGAAAGAAACCAAAACTTGTGGCTCCCCCCTGGCAATCCAGTCTCTGTCAGGCAAATAGCAACATGGCATGTATGTTCTGGGCCTGACCCAGGGTACAGGCCAAGGAGAATACCTCCTTGTTTATAAGGTACACCATTAGCATCTGATGAGTAATTAATAGCAATGATGGTGCATGTGAGCTGTGACTAGGGCAGGGTGTGGGAGCTGGCTGGCTCTAATTGTCCCTTGTTTATCTTGTTGATACACCTGGCTTGTTTTACCCATTACTGTTTTTCTAGATAGCAGGTCTTCATGTTGTCTTTTTGAGCCTTAGGTTTTTCTCCTAGATAGGAGTGAATTGGTTTCCATCAAATAGTGTTGGTTGCAGTGATTTGGTTTTTTTACATCTGGTTAAGTGGGATAGCTTTCCAGCTCTTGGATGTCTGGACAATTTAAAGGCTTTGTAAAGTATACCTTTCCTAAGGGAGATCTTTTTTAAACACTTGACTCACAAAAGTGTGGTCCTGAAGGCAGAGGGACAGTTTCAGTGTGAGGAAGAGACCTACTCTGAATTTCTTTGTTCAACCATAGATTTTCTGTCAGATTTTTGGAAAGTAATTTTCTAGGCTTGGCTTTCCCAACTGTAGAGCTGGGATAAGTTATCAAACCATCCCCTCTACCCTGGGTAAGGGGTTTGGGGTGTGGGAAATGTATTACAGATCCCTTGGCAAATAACCTTAAATGTGCTGCATACAACAACCTAAAAGCTTCACATGTAGCTTGTTTCATATGCTACAAACCTGCTTTTGTGTCCTGAAAGTTATAGAAAAGCTTTTCAGAGGAAAGTAAGACCAAGCTGAAATGCTTAAGCCAGTTTTGCTACAAAAGCCTTTTTTGAAATAGATTGCTTTAGTTCAGTTAACACCTAACATCATGTTAAGTGGAAAGTAAAGATGCTCACCTCTTACTCTAGCATACCTGGGAATGTGAGATGTGTAAGGATTTATTTTTAATCCCTGCAGCTTCATCTTTTTACTGTGCATGGATTTTAAAATTCTTGGTGGTGTGTTCTGTCATGAGATGGGCAAACTGACTTCCTCATTCAAAATTCACTGAGAAATTGTGAATGCTTATACTTAGTGCCTTTGAGCAGGCTCTTGCATGTCTTATCTATTAGAATTAGAAGTAAGGCTGCCTGGGATGCAAGAGACAAATCTGCCCATCTAAACCTGCATATTTGTTTACGTTGCATGCTGTGGTTCAAGAGAACACGCCAGGCATACTATAGTTTTCCACTGAGTTCCCCCTCAAGGAAGCAAAATATCATCTGAAATGTAATTCATTGGGTGGAAAATCCTGTGTGGGTCTGTGGGAGATGTGTGTGTGTGTCAGTGTATCTGTGTCAGCCTGTGCTCTTGGCATTTCCACAGGATGAGTGCCAAGAGTTTCGGGATCTCTTCAGGAGAGGAAAACTTTCCTGCACCAGAGAAAATGACCCTGTCCGGGATTCCTCTGGGAAGCAGCACAGCAATAAGTGTATCATGTGTGCAGAGAAGTTGTGAGTAGAGGAAAAAATGCCTGCTTTTTTTTCTGTTTGGGAAAGTGGCTGCTGGAGCCACCCAGCTGCTCTGGTGTCAGTGGATGGGATCATTCCCCCTCATGCAGCTGGTGGCAGGGAAACCTCTTGCACCCTGGAGCACCGTGATATTCACTTTATCATCTTGCTTCTCTTCCAGCAAAAGGGAGAATAAGTGGAAGTTATCTAAAAACAGACAAGGAAAAAATAAGGTGAGATTAAAGTATTAGGCAGGTCAATATAAAACTTTATTGGATTTTCACCCAAGATAAAGAAAAGGCAGCTTTATTCTACCCAGTTGCTCTGTCTCCACTGATTTAATTTTGAGATCCACTTTCCTTTCCCTCCGTATTTCTTGTTCATGCTCTTGAATCTCCCAAGTGAACAACTTGTGCCTGAATGTTATGATCTATTTTATGACAGACAAATCCCACCAGAATTGGAAACCGGCTGTGCTGCCCTGTTCTGAAACCTGGCTCAAGGGTGGATAAGCCAATGCTGCTGAGGGTGTTAATTAGGTTAAAAAAATATTTGGGTGAGAAGCTCTAAATCTGAGCTCTGATAAGCTCAAGAGATCGTGTTCTGGGAGGAGAGCTAGCCCTGTCCTGTTGCCATGGACCTTAGTTTTAGCTTTCTTTGTTGGAAACTCTGTTCTCAAGGTGCTGCTGTCTGCCACCCTCACCTTTTCACCCTGCAGCCACCTGTGCACTGATGCTTTTCTGATGAAAGCAGCTTTGTAAGAGGGGGGGAAAAAGGTCCCTTTCTGACATTTGCCTTTTGATTTCTGCTGTGGCAGGGACTGGTGTGGTCCCCTTAAGCCTCAGTCTTGAGGATAATACTGTTTCAGTGCTTTTCCTAATGACTGACACACAAAAAAAAGATGCATAAGTGAAATTTGCTGATGGCAAAGCTGGGAGGCAGAATCAGCAGAGGAGGATCAGCAGATCACTCAGGACTAATTGGATAGTGTCGAGGCCTGGACTAATAGAAACAAGATAAAATGTAATAACAGTGCAAGATCACACAGTCAGTGATTAACATGAATTCCTGCTTGTCGGTTGGAAGTGACAAAGGATAAGAAAGCCCTGCATTCATTAGTGGTTCAGGGATGTGACAGGCCATGAAAAAGGCAAATGCAAGTCTTGGGTGTACTTGGTGAGATTTTTGCAGCAGAGGTCAGGAAGAGCTCCAGAAATGCTAGTTCAAAGGGAGATGACTAGAGAAGAAACTACTAGGGGGAGGCAGATCTGTCTTGGAGGCAGAGCACTGGGGTGCTGAGCTGGGCTTGTGCCAGGGAATGAAGCGCAAAGGGAGAGCTTTCCTGGGCTTGCTGAGGAGGGAAGCATCCCCTGAGCTTCCCAGGGGGTGGGCACGTGTTTGTGGTGGGGAGAAGCTGTGAGGCTCTTGGGGAGCCCCTCTGAGGTGGGGTGTGACATTTCTTTCTGATGGGAGCAATGCACAGTGGCTGCAAGTGCAGCAGGTGTGGACTCATCCCTGCTGGTCAGGTCTTTCCTACCCTTGACTGGTTTGACTCCAAGGAAATGCAGGGCTTTGTACTCTGAGCCTTTTGCCAGCATTAGTCCAGTAGCAAGGCTGAGGTGTCCTGGGTTGGATGCAGCACTCAGTGTTAGGGAAATCCTGCCTTGGCAGGGAGGATGAGGTGCTGGAAACTTCTGGCTGAAGCAAAAGATGAGGCCAGTGACCTGCAAGGTAGCCAAGGCTAAAAAGGCATAAAATGGGCAGAAAATGGCAAGTGCTCAAACCTTTTTGTAGAAAATAAAGGGTAAGTGCGACCCAGTTACTTATCCTCTGTGCTTGCTGTTAGGAATCAGCTATGGCAGTGTCTGAAGCAGTTGAAATTAGGGAAACTGTATGTTTACATTCATGTTATACAACAGGGTCAAATGAACATGGTTTCTCTACAGTGATTTTGAACAGGGAACAAATCAATAACTCACTCTCCAAACAACCTTCCACTGCTTGTGGACTATTAAGTGTTTGCATTGTGCTTTTGTGTTTTAACTGCTGCTTCTTGATTGACATGTCCTAAAGTGTGGTTGGTTTCAGGGGTATTAATTACTTTGTAAATGAAATTATTATCTGAGCTATGACCTGGGAAAAGGCTGTAGCTGCAGTTGTCTACTAAGGATGTCCAGAGAAGTGGGAGGGACTTCATGACCCTATTGGTCACATCACTGGCATGTTTTGGATGGCCCAACAAGGAGAATAATAATTAGTTGGACCATACTAGAAAACTCCCAACATGTGCAGTGCAGGCAGAGAGACCCATAATTTTTCTGACTCACTCCTCTGTTTATATGCTGAGTGGCTGGTACTGCACACCCTCTGCTCTCGCCCACATCCAGGCTTTCCTGTGAGGCATTTGGGAACCTTCAGTGCTTTCCTGGCAGGAAACCCCAAGTTTCTAAGAATCAGATCAATAAGACAAGGAGGACAGGGTGCCCTAACCAGTGCTTCCTTTCTGCAGGATGACTGCAGTGAGTTTCGCTCCGAGTTTGAAGCTGGTGGACGACTGTCCTGCACGAGGGAGAATGACCCTGTTCGGGACTCCTCTGGCAAGCAGCACACCAACAAATGTCTCATGTGTGCTGAGAAGTTGTGAGTACAGCTTCTTCTGAGCAACAACTGCAAAGGGGGAAACCTCCTGTGGCAAAACTGCAGCTCCTGCCTGTGGAGCTGTGTCTGGGCAATGCCTGGGAGGGAGTCCTGATTCCCAGTGGCTCTCTAAGGCATGCTCTGGCAATAAGGCTCCAGTCATTGCCCCTTTTCCCACTTCCTTTTCAGTGTGAAAGGCCCAGGGGCAGGTGAGAAGCAGCATGGAGTAGGGGAGGAGAAGTGAGGCTGATAGAGAGCAACTCCTTTCCCAAGGGACTATGGGATGTGGGCAGCTCCTGAGGAGTTTCCCACATGTGTACTTTGCCTTCCAGATGCTCTCTCTCTACTCCCATAGAGCATATGCAGAAGCAGCCCTGATATGAAAACAGCCACCTGGATCCAGGATGTAGCATACAGTGGGAATGGTGAGGAGAAGGGAGAAGCCTTTAGGGGTGGGAAGTAGGAAGAGGACCACCAGGAACAGGGACTGCAGACCAGGAGGTGGTGCCTAATGGCATGACGCTGGCTTACGGGGCAGCCCTGGGTGCTGGTGGCACTTACACTGCCATAGCGCTCCCTTTTCCTCCTCTCCCCTTCTTCCAGCAAAAAGGAAGCCCAAAGAGGAGGCCAGTCTGGTGGAACTTCCCAGCGCAACAAGCAAGTCACTTCAGAGCGTACAAAACAGGTGAGATGGAGCTTAGAGCCTGTCCTGAGCTCAGAGAAAGGTGCTGGTGAGGGTCTGAGGGATGCTGATGGCCAGGGCCTGTCTAGTCAGCCTGGGCTAACCATGGGGCTTGGGATGGTGGAACCAGCTAATGATGGGGGAGAAAGAGGTTGTATGGCAGAGCCTCACTCATTTGCAGGATACTGAGTGGGCAGGTTTGGAGCTGGCAGATCACTCCCTTCCACTTTCTTGGTGGTGAGATAAAGGGCAAATTCAGACTCTCCTGTCACCCCTCAGATGGTAACATTTGGGGCAAACATCAAACCTGCTTCTCCAGGAACAACCCAGTGATTCCCTGGGTCTATGAACGGGAAGAGGGCAGCATCTGCTTCAGCTTTTTGTCTTCTCTGGTTGTATCAAAGTGTTTTCTGTGCTGTTGAATTGTGATCCTGCTTCTTTTGCAGAAGAACTGTCGTGGTTCAGGGTCACAGCAGGGAGTGAATGACAGACGTCCCTTCTCATCAAACAGAGGGTGAGTTCAGCAGCACCTGGGATGGCAGCTGCACCCCCTGACCACCCCACAGGCCCTGGCACTGGTTTCTGTCCATTTCTACGTACCTGTGTTTTCCTAGGGATGGTTAAGAGGTTAATTGGAGCAGGAATGGCTCAGTAGCACACCAAGAGGTGGGATGGAGAATTGGACACTGGTGCTCAGTACAGCACTTCTCCCTACTGGCTAAGCTGATGACTGGGGAGAGACACACAGAGCTGGACATATTTCTCATGCAACCCTTGCTCCTTTTGGACCTTAACTTTCCTGAGCACGAACCACCAGTGACTGCTGCACTCAGAATCCCTCTCAGGACCCCTTTGCCTAGCAAACCCTGCCTCCTAGCAGGGCACACTTGTCTGTCTGGCCCTGACTTGTCCTCACCTGCTGACTTGGAGGCACTGCCTGGTGTTCTGTGTGCTTCCTGGGCACTGGTCAGGCCCTTCTGTTTGTTGGAGCTACTGCACCTGGGCAGGACACAGCTGCTGTGGTTTTTTTGAAGCCTTTGCTGGTATGCTCTGAGACTTCTTTCTTTTGGCTGGTGCAATCCCCTCATCTCCCAGTTCACCAGCAGACATGGATGCAGAGCTGTGGGGTGGTGATGTGCTCAGGCACAAGGCAAGGCTTGTCCTGCTGTCAGCTGCCTCCCTGTTAGCAGGTGGCTGGGGGACTTCGCACCCTCTCCTGTCGTGTTGGGTGGATGCCACAGTGAAAGCAGCTCCTGGAGAGCTGGGGAGGGTTGGTGGGGGAGAGGGTGGGTTTGCACCCCACTCCTCCTGTTCTGGAGGGATGGTGTGATGAGCTGTCTCTCTCCTCTCTCTCCCTGCCAGACCACAGGGTGGTAGGAACTGTGACCCAGCACCTGGTCGCGAGGCGCAGAGCAGAGACCCTGATGCCTACCACATGGTAAACCCACCTCCTGTGTCTCAGACATGGGGACCTCTCTTCTGGGGTGCTTCTCTATTGGTGCTGAGCCCCTGCTGACTCCTTTTTCAGCAGCTGCTCCTCTTCCTGCTGTGACCCTAAAGCTTCTGACAGCCTTGTGACCTTGGAAGGGTTTGAATGAGTGAAAGCGTCTGTACTGTGATGGCAGCCCCTGTATCACCTGGCACTGAAGCAGAGGAAGGGAAGTGGGGCTGGATGTGCCCATACGGGACTCTCCTAAGCCAGTTTTCTTCCAGACTTGACTCCTTATGGAAGTTACATCAGCTATGGGGGTGCTGACTTTAAGTAAGCTAAAATGGGAAAATATGAAATTAATATGAGAAAATAAGTTACTATAAAAAGGGTGACTAAACTGTGGATCTCGCTGTCACAGGGTGTTGTCAAGAGGTAGGATGATTTAAAAAAATTACCTGATGTTTTAATTCCTCCAGCATTTGCATACAGTAATTGAAATAACAGTTTGGAAGGGGTAGGAAATGTGTTTCTGTGGGGCTGGAGGAACCTCACTACAAGCTGCCTTAACTCTCTCTGAAGCCTCTGTCACTGACTGCTTTTAGAAAAGGGATATTTATGTTAAAAATCCCAGTAGGTGGTTCAGGTAGAGCAATTTTGATGCATTCCAGAGCAAACATTAGGCATAATAACACCAGTCTGCTTCAGGGCTTAGTGGTATTTCCTGGTGGCACTGGAGGAAGAGTAGATGCTGATGAGCCTGACTGACAAGAGGTGATTCACAGAGCAAATCTGCTGCTCTCCTCTTTCCAGGGCAGCCCATGGGTTTTGACACAGACAGCTCCAGTTCCCCAGAGCAGATGCTGCTGGGACCTGTGTTATGTGGGGCTGCAGTGGGGTGGCTGCCTGCCCTGGGCAGTAATGCAGGCACAGGGGTGGTACTGCAGGCAGCAGTGTCTGGTGCAGGGGAAGGCATCTGGCATGGAAACTTCCCCCATGGTGCTTCCTGCCCCACAGAGCTGCTGTTGAACCATTTAAGTGGTGCACCTCCAGGGGGGACAGGAGGCAAAATGTTCTCTGTCTCAGCTGTAGCTTTTCTCCAGTTGCACCATTTGCAGTTGTTGCAACGTGTTTTATAGCACCCAGAGAAGAGGATGGGAACCCATTAGTCACTCTATCTTAGTGTTTGTTTTTTTTTTCCCAGCACCTGGAACAGAGGTGGGTGGCCAGGCTGAAGAAGAGGCTGTGTGTGTATTAGGGCTGTGGTATCTCTGAGCTTTGCTGTTTGAAATTTGTTGTGACTCTGCAAACACTCACCCCTGTGTGCTTGTAGGGTGGAGACCTAAGTGCAAGAGGCTTTTTGGGGTCCCCAAAGGCCTCTCCTCCTGCTTGGACTTTGTCCTGGTTGTGTCATGTGTGGTTTGTAAGGAAAGCTGTGTCTGAGTGTTCCCATTGTCATCCTCAAGAGGAAATGAGGGCACACTTAATTAGTCATGACTGCTCATATATGCTTTTGTCTCTTAACTCAGTGGGTGTCAGAAGTGCTGCATGTCACGCTGCCCTCAGGCTGGGGAGGTTTTTCCTTTATTTTGACCAATGGATTAATCTTGATTCTTGGAAATGAAATAGCATCAAAGCCCCGATCAGGAAGACTAGAGGCAGGTAGCAGTTGGTTTTGGTCATCTTGTGGACCTCCAGTGAGAGAGAGAAACCTGCCCTGTACCAAGGTGCTGAGATGGATCAGAGAAGTGGGTCTGTGCCTGGCCATGGGGCTGGGTGGGCTCTGTTCCCAAAAGCTTGTCTGGCCAGTCCAATAAGACACACTATCTCCCTACAAGTCTGTCCTTGTTGATGGATGTGCTGCAGAGCAGAGAGGCCTCGTGGCAGGGCTTGCTTAGTGAGTGCTCTCAAGTCACATAAAGGGTCTTGCTAGTGAACCAGCACCAAATGTGATTTCTTTCTCTCTTCAGCTGGACTGTGATCGAATTCTGCACGGGGTAAAGGGTGGAAGGATTTTCTGCAGCAAATCCTCACAACCAGTCTGTGGCACTGATGGGAAAACATACAAAAATGAATGTGACTTGTGTTCAGCTGCCATGTGAGTAGGAGGAGAAATTTCAGTAATACAGGGCAATCCACCATTCCCGAGTGTCTTTTGCAGCACAGTGTTTGTTTTGATATATCATGACTCACTATCAAGTGTGTCCTTGGTGCTTTGCTGTTAAGCAAACATAGATCAAAATGCTTGAGATTAATGTGATGACAGCTAATTAAGATACACAAGTTTCCAGAGCCCCCTAGCCCCTCTCTGCCCAATCACAAGATTGTTTGGGGAGTAATAAAAGCCATCATGTTGGAAGTAGCATCAAAGTATTAAGGAGCCCACAGAGGACTGTCATGCCAGTGGCAGAGAGCTGTGGCATTGCAAGTGAATAATGAGCAATGTCTTGTCCTCCCTTTGCAGGAAAGCTTCAAACTACATCACGATAAGCTATCGAGGTGAATGCCGAAAGCCTGTCCCTGAAGTGGTAAGAGGCATGCCAGGCTGGCTGGGGACCTGCAGGCTTTTCCTTTCCCCTTGTGGAAGTCCCCTCTTGGCACCATCTCTGCCTGGGGCAGGGCTGGTCCAGGCAGCCACAATGGAGAGTGCAAGATGAGCAGGAGTTGGCAGTCAGCACCAGCTGCCCTGCTGGGCTCTTCAGCAGTAGCCGGGGGTGAGCACCTCCCCCCTGCAGGCAGATTAACTAACAGGTTAACTGAAGGAGCAAGTTAGCTGAACTAATGGGATAATTAAAGCCATGCTCTGTGGCTGCTCTTCAAGCTATGTTTTGGTATTGTTAGGGTCAGCTCATGGAGTCCTGCAGGGCTGGGAGGGCAGAGGGGTGCTGGAGCCCTCTATCTCCTCTTTAATTTTTTTATTTTCTTTCCCTGGAGTGGGATGTGCTGAGAACTTGTGTTGGGATATAACCTTGGCATAGTGTTGGGATATACCTGGGCATAGTGCCTGTGTTTTACTTAGGCTGTTTTGTAGGAGAGCAACATGACTAGCAAAACACCTGGGAAATGGTTGGGAAACGAAAACTGTTAATGAAGTTGTTGGGGAAGGAGCTTGAGCCTTGATAACTTGTGTGGTCCTGTATAGCAAATGAGTTCTCAGCTGTGCTTTGCCTTTTACCAGTGGAAGCTTGTCAGTCTCCAGCACTTTTGTTTGCAGCCAGGATCTCCCAGTTTGTCTCTTGAGTGTGTGAGATGCCCTGTAGCACCCAGGAGTGTCCTCTGTTGGCATGAATTGAAAATTTCATCCCCAGGGAAATAATGAGATTTCTTCCAATCTGAAGAGGATAAAAATACTGAACTAGCCAAAGAGGAGTTCTGTAAAGTTTTGGATGGGAGCTTTGGCCTCTGAATATGAATTTAGTATCAATGAGTCTTAGGCAATGAAGAGCTTTGCTGTGTGATGCTATAGCTTCATGTGACACCTCTTTCTGCTTGGTGCCAGGATGCCAGCAAGATCCCCAAAACCTTTCAAAATAAACATTCCAGCACTTCTTCCCTTGTTCTGTAGAGCATCAGAGTGTTTTTGGCTTTGTTTAAAGTTGGAGAAATTGTGCAGAGAGAAAATTTTGCCTGTGATCATACTTGGAGGCCTTTGTGTGTCAGCCTTTAGTGTGATGGACCCACTGTTGGCTTGTGTATTCTGGGGGCACAGGGAGACCAGGAACTATGCCAACCTGCTCACACTGCCCAAGATAGACAAAACTGGGTGTTCCATGGCAACTGAAAAACAGAGGATTCTCCCAAAACTTTGCCTGGTCTGGAATTCCTTACTGTTTTGTGTTTTACCAAGCTGTTGCAGCTCTAAAGCCTTTGCAATTAGAGAAACATTCCATTTACTGAAAGTCAGCTTGTAGCTATGTTAAGTGTTGCAAGGAGAGTTGGGTGCAATTAAAAGGGAAAGTGATGAACTTTATCCTTGGGGGGATAAAAAGCCAAACAAACCCTCATACACAGCAATTTATTTTTTATGCATATTATGTCACCTGAAGAATCAGACTGGATATTCATGGAAGCCTGTTTCCCTTGGAAACCTTTTGAGTCCATCAAAAACTCTTCCTATTTTTCAGTTGGAAGTTCATGAACAATAACAATGTACAGGGAAATGTTGTTTTCAGCATTGAAATTTATGGTCACTTACAGTGTAATGAATTCTTCTTTCTACTGAAGATGCAGGCACTCAATATATGCTACTAAAATGTAGGAAACCAGCTCCAGCAGTGCTTTTGGCATCAGAAATGGTTTTACAGAGTTGCAATGTGCAAAACAAAAATGCAAAGCTTCTCTTTAAGCTTTGGAGGAAGATGATAAATTTTTACCCCAAAATGTAATATTTCATAGAGTTTTATCTTGAAATTATCCATGGAGGTTGCTGAGCTGCCTGGCAAAATGTGTTCAAGCTGCCTTGTTCCTTTGCAGCTCAGTGTCTACATTCACCCCTGGATTTCCAGGTGTTTCTGGCAACTCTACTTGCCTGGTGGCCAGATTGCCATGGGGAGGGATGCTGGGAGGACTGAGTGGGAGTGGTGTGGTTTGAGAAAGACCTGACACAAAGGGTGTATCTGTGCAGTGCTGTGGGAGAAAACCTTCCTGCAGAGCCTGTCCCCAGGGCTTTGGGCTGGTCAGTGTCTGCACTTACCACCTTCCCCAGGGGATCTGTGCCATAACCAACGTCCTTTTATCCTATGTCACTTTGCTGCAGAAGAATGTAGGTCTGAGTCTGGTTTTAAATATTTGTTTTGGTGAGGTAGTTGGCCACTAGGTCTGGCACTGCTATGTCATATGGGTGAGCTAATTGTAAGTCTTTCCAGTACATTCATTTTTAATGCTGCATGTCTTGGTTTCTTTATTCATTCAAAGGTTTTTCCACACATCACACATGGTAGTCACCAGACTGCCCATGTTAGTCAATAGCTCAGGAAAAAAAGGGATGTCTTGTTTCTCCTTTTTTTGATCTATTTCTTATCAAACAGCTCCCAGGTTTGCAATGGGTAAGTCCTGGTACTCTCACAATGCTCTTTTTATCATGTTTCTCTTTATGGTGGCAGAAAGAGGAAAAAAGAGCAGGATCTTTCCCAGTTAAGTAGTAGGTGTGGAAATTACCCAGCTGGTGCCAGGCTCTGCTGCAGTGGGTTTGTGTGGCTGCTGAGCTGGCTGGAGTGCTAATACTGTTCAAGTACTGGTCATGCTAGGGGATGGGCTTATTTTTTGCTCTTTCTTTCCAGAAGTAATGGAGTTCAGACTGCCAGGAAACACCAGGGATCAGCTGTGACCAAAGGTACGGGGAGGGGCAGTGGGTTACCCCTGTCC
This sequence comes from Apus apus, assembly GCF_020740795.1. Lineage (NCBI taxonomy): Eukaryota > Metazoa > Chordata > Aves > Apodiformes > Apodidae > Apus > Apus apus. The sequence goes on along the minus strand of NC_067294.1, from coordinate 8,644,180 downwards.
TCTGGAGGCTGCATTTCACAAGGGTTGGATTGTCCAAACTTGTCTAGGTGGGCTGCAGAGCTGGGGCAAAGGCCTTATCTTGGGATGGTGGGGCTGAGCCTGTGGGAATGTGCAGATTGCCTAGTGAAGTGCTGGGCTCTGCGCACTCCTTTCCCCTGGCTCGTTTTTCAGCCAGGCTGTCCCTGTAGAGCCAGGAGGATGTTGACAGAGCAGCTTGCTGCTGTCCCCCATCACAAGGAGGCAGGGGTGGCCCAGACCCCTACAGAGCATGGGAGCATCACAGCTTTGAGGTTTCCTTGTGGTCCTTTCAGGTCCCTTTTGTTTTCTTGGACTACAGCAATAAACTGTCTCCTTCCTGTTTCCCTAGGGCAAGTAAAGGAAGAGTTGATGTTGAGCATCAGGGGAGCTGCCAAGTTCCCAGGACTACCAGAGCTGCTTCATCCCCTCCCGCAGTGACCGGGGCCTGTCCTTGCTCAGGTGGAGGGTGAAGGGCTGTGGGGACCCAGTGGTGTCTTCCAGGTCTGCCCCGTGTGTGCCGTTGCAGTCTCTGCTGCCTCGCTGTGTTTTAACGTGCTTCTACAATAAAGATAACTCAGCAGCTTCATGTCACTTTTCTTCACTAAGCTTCGTGGGAGGGACATCTGAGTCCCCACTTTGGCTTTATACCACCTGCCCCTTAGGCCATGAGCAAGCACAGGGGCACCTTGGGGTGCAGCAGCTGCTGTAAATACCCAGCGAAGATGTTGGACCAAAGGAAGGGCTTGGTCTGGGGTTTTGTGAGGAGGGACCAGGAGTCAGGTTCTCTCTGACTCATGGTGGAGTCTGGGGTCAATCACTTCACTGCCCTTCCAGCCCTTTTCTCTTGCATGTGAAACAAACATTAAAAGATACTTGCCTACCTCAGAGGGTTGTTTTGATATTTAATTGGTTTGCATTTGGAAACCCACAGAAGAAAATTGGTTTTAAAGGGCCCTGCATATTGGGCTGGCACTTTAACTGATGCAGTAAGTGTCCTCTTCTAACCTCCTCATCTGAGGCACCAGGAAATCCAGATGGCGTTGTTCGATCAGCTGTGGGAGGTAGGTGCACCTTGACTAGTGATGTAAAATGGTGTGTCCCCTGAAGATGGAGTGGGGGGTGCAGCCAGGAGGGTTTCTGGGATCTGGAGGTGTGAATTTGGCTGGTAGCATGTCTTGCTCCAAGAAGGCAGAAGCACTGATGCTACCCTTGAGGTAGTGCTGGTCAAGCAGAAGGCTCAGCCATTTTAGTAGCCCATGGACCATCACCTTGTGCTTTTTGGGTCACCTTTATGACTTGGCCTGAGCTTCCTTCCCCAAACAAGGGCCTGTGGACACAAGGGCTCAGGCAGTGTGCATATCAGGAGCCATCTTCTGCAGGGAGGGGTCCTTCCTTTGGGATCTTGGTGCTATGGGAAGGAGGATGAAGTGAGAAGTTCCATGGTGTTGCATGTTAAGCTATTTAAGGAAAAGTATCACTATTTGGAGATGTAACTGATTTACAGACAGTTCTAATTAATTTATAGTCTGAAACTGTTTTAAGATGAAGCCAGGTCTTTGAGCTCAGGGCTCCCCTGGCTTGTTGAGGGCAGCACATCTGAGAGTGGGGTGGGATTTTCAAAGCAGGAGACTGTGGTGGTGGGTTGACAGAAATCAGGCAGTTTGCACGTACTTCCTGTACTTTCTTTTATAGCTGTTACTTAAAGCAAATACGTTCTTTATTTGTATAAACTTTATTGCAGGACATTTCTAGAAGACCTTGAGTGAACGCACACAGTGTTTGAGTCCATTTTAGTTGTGACCCGATCTGTAAACACTTTCTCTTGTAGATAAGGCTGGAGTGATTTTCTTTCAAATTTTGGCAAGATTTTACATAATACCAGTAAATTTCGCCCCCACCAAACCCAGGTTTTTCAATTAAGTTATCAAATCCCTTTTTTTTTTCTATTGTAGTTAATAAGAATTGATTTCAAACTCTTAAAATGCTTATGCATGCATTTTATTATCAGCAAACTCTGACATAAGTAGTTGTAGTATTTTATGTGCTGATTTTTTTGATGTGAACGAGAACTGATTTGGAAATTAATGATTGCTTATGTCTAGGTGGAAAAATGCCTTCACCAAGTAGAGTCATGCAAGGCAAAAATCACCACTTTGATTCTGGTTAGCTGTTTTGGGGGATGCAAAATTTGCCTTTGAGCTGTGATAAAACAAGCAAATTCTTGAATGTTATTTATGCAGCCTGAGAATGCTGAATAGCAGACAGTAAAAATGTTCTCTGATATCTGCTCACTGATTCCAGCTAGAATCATGTGGCGGGGACATCTACATGATTTCATAAAAGCAGTGCACAATTTGGGGCTTAAAAGAAATTCTTGCAGATGAAAATCAGTGCACTTGGAAGCTATTATGATTTGTAGTGATTTCAAGCATTTAGGTTTTGAAATAATCACCCATTAAAGCTGCATTAAATGTGCTCCAAAAGCCACAATCTGATGAAGACAGTGCCCCTAGTAGCCTCTTCTGCCAGTATTTGAGCATCTTCTGAATTTCTCTTCCTGCCAGCAGAAATTATAATTCACAAAATTGCAGCTGGCAGAAAGAAATTGTTAATCAGGTTCCAAACCTGTCTGCTGAAAAGGTGCAGGACAATGACTTGCTAAAACTGCCTTCTGCTGCTGGGAACAACCCTGCTAGAGGCAGCAATGCTAAGTCCTTCCTGCTCCCAACAGCCTGCCTGGACAGTCCTTTCTTGCTTTCAACCCCTTTTTGCAGGTTGTTCCAAGGGCTTGAGGCTGATGTCCATCCTGAGCAGCACTGTGTGTGGTGGAGATTCAGTTGGACTCTGGGTGATGCCACAATTTATCTCAGTGAGGTCCCTGGGAAGAAGAAGTCAAAGGCTCAAGAGGTATTGGGAATTTATTACTCTTTGTTTGCTCTTGGTTGCCCTTTGTGTTGCCCTTTAACAGGGGAATGAGGCTAAAAGAGTCCACCACGAACCTGGAAAGGTACCAGTGCTCTGGGGAGGCTTTCGTTTGCTGTAAATCACCCTTTATTAAAGGTGTCTCTTGCCGAGCTCCACAGACCCCATGGAGTTTGCAGCAGTTCCTGAGGTTTTGCAGAACTGGCATTATGAATTGATGGCTTTGGTCTCCAGGCCTCCCAGCAATTGGGTTTTGAGCTAAATCGCTCTCTGTAGGAGCCTGGAGTCTCCTGTGCTTTTTTTTTTTTCATAGAAAGTGTTGGCTATTTTTGCAATTCTTCAGGGCATGCAAATGCTGCTCTTGGTCTATAGTGAGGACTGTTGACTCTGTCAGATGCCTCAGCAGACCTTGAACTCTCTATGGTGTTTGTCAGTCCTCTGTAGTCTGTCCTATTGGAGCCTGGGAGCTCTGGGCAATACCTTCCAGCTGATCTTGCAGCCACCACAGCATGGGGTGCTCCAGCCAGGGGACCTCTGCCACAGTAGACACTGCTTGAAATGCTGTAGTTTAGGGGCATTTGCTTCCTCAAGAACTGAGTTGTGACATGGAGAACCTGATGCTATCTGTGCAGCAAAGCCTCTCTAGTCTGCTTCAGAGCTCTTTTCTGTCTCTTCTTACATGCTTGTGACAATCACACCAAACAACTGCTGTGTATAGGTACCTGAGGATTTCAGCCTTATCTGCATTGATTTGACATCCAGAAGAACCTTGACAGGCTGGAGAGGTGGGCCCATGCAAACTGCATTAAGTTCAAAAAGTCAAAGTACAGGGTCCTGCATATGGGTCAGGGCAATCCCAAGGACAAATACAGGCTGGGTGTAGAATGCATTGTGAGCAGCCTTGAGGAGAATGACTTGTTGGTTGATGAGAAGCTCAACATGGGCTGGCAATGTGTGCTTACAACTCAGAAAGCCAACTGTATCTTGGGCTGCATGAAAAGAAATGCAGCCAATAGGACAAGGGGGGGAGATTCTCTCACTCTACTCCACTCCTGTGAGACCCCACCTGGAGTACTGCATCTAGCTGTGGAGCCCCCAGTACAAGAAGGATGTTGACCATGAAAGTTCCAAAGGAAACAGTTTAGGGTTAGGTGGAGTAACAACCACACACTTTGGTTTGTGGATGGGACACACAGACAATTCCTACTTTTATTTCTGAAAAATAGGTGAGTTGACTTTACTGCCTCAAAGGATTCACTTCCTTTCTTGGCCTGTGTCAGAGAAATTCTGCAGAAATGGTGGCAGATGAATCACAGCTGCGACTTGAGGTAACCTGGAGAGGCAGCAGAAGAAAGGAGTGGAATGCCCATGTCCTGGGCTGCTTGGTCAGGTGGGCTTTGCAGAGCCACCCTCTTTGGACATGACTGGCAAAGGGAAATAAACAGGTGGAGGTCAATAGAGCGTGTCTGCAAGGGGAGGGGGGAGAGTTTGCATAAACAGGAGCTTGTAAACACAGGGAGATAACCAAAGGTCTCCCTCTTCTGCAGCTCCCTGTCCAGCCTGGGTGAGATCTTCACCAGAAGATGCAGCAGGTCTTGAAAGGCTCTGTCGTTGGGGAAAAATGGCTGGTGGAAAAAGCTCTGCAGGCATCTCACTTTTAGGGTCACAGCGTGGATTGTCCTAGTGGGCAAGGCAGGAGCCTGAGGCTGAGCACTGTGTGCCTTGGATGAGGCAAAGGACAGCAAGCGCAGGATGTTGCTGTGGTGAGGTTTTCTAGATCTGAATTCCTCCTGTAGGTCCTTGACAGGTGTTTGCTGTTCTGTCCCTTTAATCTACTTCCTATTGCAAGCTATTCCCCAAATTAAATAGTTTAGTTGGAAGATAATTGCTTTGGTCTTGACAGAACATGCTGAGTCAATCTATTTTAACTGCAGATTTAGTTTGCAAATAATACCTGCTTTCCGAGAAGGTTCAGGTGTCATCTCTCTGGACATTGGCAGCAATTCACTTGACCACAACAGCTTTTACAGAGTCTCGCAATTAAGTTGTCAAGATACCTTTTTTTCCTGTCAGGAAGCATTAATTGATGATAGTCTTAGTTGGAATAAGCCATGAGAGATGGATATTGTAATCAGGTTGGACAGAGGTCCTTGTAGCTGAGGCCTGCATTGGTCCAAAGGTCTGGAGTCCTCGACACTTGATGGAACTGAGCTAAGGGAGAGGAGACGTCTGAGCTGCATATCAGAGGGAAGGAATGAGACCAAGATATATGAGTAGAGATCTATCTAATGTCACTAATTGGATATGCTGGCATTTGGGGAGAATTTAGCTCTGCAGATGCACGCTGCAAACTACTAATATTAGCAGAGCTCCTGGATATGAAAACAAATAGAGTTTTCCATTAGGTCATCCCCAAAATTGTCTTATTGTGGAGTTACTTTTCAAGTGAGAAAGAAGTTAGAGATGTCCTTCTCTTGGAAAATAAAACTGGGATGATTCAACACACCCTCACTCTGTTTAAATTATGTCAAAAATAGACCTGCAACTAAGGATTTTTATTACCAAGTACAAAATTGGGAAGATTAGAAGTTAGTGAGAAATTTGGGGAATTTAGGATCCTAGTTGAGAAGACTGGGATTGACATAAATCCAGAGAGTTGGCAAAAATCTTCTGAAAGGATTAAAAAGTGTTCAGGATAAATCCAGGTTTTGTTACCTTGATAGTGGGCAAACCTTCAGGAGGAATTTGAAGAAAACTAAAGATATGAAGTGCAAAGGGATATAATGTATACAGTGAATTTTCAGGAAGGAAACCATGCGTGGGTGAATATCAATCTTTGGCTGACTTCCTAGATAAAGGAAATACAGTACATCTAGTCTATTCAGGTATCAAAAGCATTTGGCCTGCTGCCCTGTAGGATGGTGTCACTTAGGGCTGGTGATGTGGGTCAGGAACTGGCCATGGGGGAGGTAGCAGCAGATCAGCAGAAGGTACCATAGGAGTTACTAAAGAACAGCCAAAAAATGTGGATGTTAGGACCAAACAATAATTTTTTTTCCTTGCTGTGGTACAGGAAAAGTTGGCACATGGAGCAGAGCACTGCTGAGTTTTTTGAAACAGGAGAAGAGTGGGATTTTTCCCACAGAGCACAGGGTGACCTTCTGGGCTGATATTGCCTGGGCTCAAACTGGGATGAGATGCAGCAGCGAAGAGTACAAAATCATGCTCTGAGGTTAAATAATGAGGGTGTTGGCTGTCAGCTGTCAGCTCATTTGAAAGCTCTAGAAGAGAAGGAAAATCTAATTGCATTGAGCCAGTTGCAGGGTAGATATGAGCCATCAATGTGTCTCAGCCATGAGAGGGGCAGCCCAGGGCATGGGCAGATCCATCTGGGAGGAGAGGGGTCCTGGCATGCTTCCCACTCACAAAAAAGTCCCTTCCTGGCATACACACCTATGTCAATCATTAGCTACAAATCTAGGGCTGGGTAAATAATTTTTTTGGCTTTGAGTGCTGATGACAGACTTGGAGCATTACCTAATAAGGTGGGATCACTCAATACTGTGGTGTGCTATATATTCCTGCTCCTACCTGCACTCTTCCTCTCCTGCACAGAGAGCTAGCAGGCTGCACTGGGGTGGTGTCTCTGTCTGCCATGAAGATAACGGGGGTCTTTGTGAAGGCAGCTCTAGCCCTTTGCTGCTACTTGGGTGAGTATTTCCTGAGATGTCAGCGAGATTGATCTAGCTGTATCAGAGCTGAGTTTTCGTTTCAGTAGAAGTATTTTGGTCTTGTAACGTGGAGGAGAGCCTCATTCCATCAAGAAATAGTCTTCCTGAGAGCGTGTAACAAAAAAAATCAGAATTCAAGACAGGTTTCAGCAAATTTCGTACAGGCAACTCCTTTCATCTTCTTGGTTTGTAGCAGCAAATTGCTGAGGGAGCAGTCACAGTGCAGGGACTTGCACATGGGAGTGCTGGGTATAAGGACATAAAAATTATGTCATTATCCATGTCCACTACCCATCATTATTCAATATAAATGCAAATTTTAACTTCTAGGATTGCCCTGTACTGTGCTGTTGCTGGTAATTGAGGATATGTTTGGAGATGGACAGTGCTAGTGGTAAACCATCATTTTAAGCACACAAGTCCAAATGTTTTGGAAGTCAAATATCAAATCGTCAAAGTCCAAGAGTATTGAATGGAAATCCATCCCTTATTATGGATGGGTTACTATGTGTTCTCCCCTGTTTTATCTACCCTCAGAAGTGTAATGAAATGTAGTAACTTTTAATACATCCTATGGCCATTTACTGGCATAACGTAAAATTCCGTATTTTCTTAAGCCAAACTAGTCAACAATAGTAACTGAACATTATAATGAAATAACTTACACATCTTCTCAGTATTATCAATAACTTGATTTTTTTTTCTCAAATTTTTTTTTCTTCTAGGTACTGCCTTTGGAGTTGAGGTGAGTTACAGATCTATTCCAGGTTTCTGGTAAAGTAGGAACAGTATGTGATTACCTGATGAGCAAGTGGATTAAGTCTAATGAAAGCTTGGCTGTTCAAATAATATTTGCCAGTGCATGAGTGATTATTATTGCTGATTTTGTGGGAAAGTAAAACATCTCCCACTTTTCACAATCTTTTCAGTTCATGAAATGAAATGAACAAAGCAAGAAGTAATTAAACACTCGTATTAACTCTTACGCATACTTTTGTTACTTCAAGCCAAAGACAGTAGTTGACCTTCTCATGAGAAATACTATCTTAAGATGATAGGCTTGGAAAACATCAATGACTGTGATACTGATAGTTTTTTCTATACAATAAGACCTGCAGAACTATGTTCCTTGCATAGGTTTTCTATAGCTCCATCACAGAGAGGAGAACAGCAGGGTCTGCATGATGGATTTGTCTGCAGATTCTTCCCACGCAGTTATGAGACTCCAGTAACTCCCCAGAGACTGCAGCACGCTCGGTCTGTGAGCTGAGGGGCTCTGCTCTACAGCTGGGCTCCCAATTACCTGCTGTCTTCATTAGACACAGTCTTACCCACAGTAATCCTGCCTCCATGTCCTGCCTCCCTTGGACCCTGGCAGGAAAGCATGATCAGAAACTTCTGTAGGGAAGGCTCACTCCTCCTGACTGTCTGAGCAGATTCAAAATAATAACACTAATTTTCCTCCTGACAGGAACTGCAGGCAATGTGGCTGCAGTGGGAGGCTGCATGGAGCTTTTCTTCTGTGTGGGAGCCAATGTTGGGGCTGATTCCGTGCTGCTTTTGCAGGTTGATTGCAACCAGTATTCCAGTGATGTCACCAAGGATGGGACAGTCCTGGTATCTTGCCCAAGGGACCGGAGTCCAGTCTGTGGCACTGATGGCAACACGTACAGCAACGAATGTGGGATCTGCTTTCACAACAGGTGAGTATTGCTGGAAACCCAGCAGACACTGCAGGGACTTGAGGCAAGGGTGGCAGCTCCATCCTCCAGAGATGGACTGGGTAGATGATGCTCTCAGCAACCCATGACACAGGCCTGTTTTCTTCTAGTGAATATGGGACCAATGTGAAGAAGGCACATGATGGAAAATGCGAGCCAAAATCTATTGTGGTAAGACAAAGTCCATGGAAGACTTTAGCTGACTGTAAAAGGGATCAGTCCAAACACCATACAAGGGGAAATCACAATGTGCACAGCTGGTCTGCACAGTCCAGAGGGAATTAAAATCTGATGGTGAACAAAGCTGAGAGGATTTCTATGGGCTGTCTGGCACCATGTCTCTGTGCTTTTCTAATTTAGACTTCTAGCCTCTCTAATTAATAATAAATTAAAATGTTGTGTTGGCTGAAGGTTGGGTCTCACCACCTGGATAGCTCCAAAAGGATCTTGTGAAGGACCTCACAAAGTCCAAATCACAGTCCTCCTTGCTATGGCACTTTTTTTCAGCAGGAGAGAGGACACGCTAACTTTCACTTTTGGTAGTAGAATTAGTTTGATGCTGGTTTTGTCCCTAAAGGCTAAGACAGAGTAAGCAGACCACGAAGTGGTGTTATATCTTTATATTGAAAATGTGTTTTGTTTTTTTTTTTTAATCTATTCCTGCTATTTTTATAGATTGATTGCAGTAAGTACCAAAGAGCAGAACTAGATGGTCATGTCCTGATAGCATGCCCAAGGATCCTGGCACCAGTCTGTGGCTCAGACAGCCAAACTTACGGAAATGAATGTGGGTTGTGTGCCTATAATGCGTAAGTCTTGTGCATAGAACATCCTTCTGGATAATTAGCAGTTGTTAAGGCTCTCAGAAACACTTCTGTAAAACTCTGGTCTGTCTTAAGGCAAGTCTCTCAGTAGGCCTCTTTGGAGACGACTGCTTATAATTCCTGAGTTTTCTTCCTCATGTTTTGTCTGTGCTCATGAGGCGAATCACAAAAGAACCAGAGGACAGCCCAGAGCAGGGCCTTGAACAGATCAAAGTGTTACTCGTAACACCTAATTACTCCTAACACTTAGTATTTCCTTGTCGCATGGTAACTGTGCATTTGCTGTTACCATCTGCATGGTGCATTCAGACAAACCAAGCAGTTGCAGTGTCTCACAAGGCAGGAGGGACCTTGCTTGCTTGTCCTGGTGTCTAGAGTGTAATGGGAAAAGTTATTCTCAAGGCTTCCTAACCAAAGCATTTCTTTCCTTCTTTCAGAGAACATGACACCAACATTACCAAAATACATGATGGAGAATGCAAACACGAGTATGGCAGTGTAAGTGCAATAGAAGTAAAAAATCCATTTCTTAGGGTTGTTAATAAAGGAATCCTGAGAACTCAATGAATTTCCTCAGGGAAATGCAAGAGAGAAATATGACAAGGCTTACAAGGGTTCCAGTCCATGATTTGTCTTTCTGAACAGCAAGGGTGCATTTTGCACCTTCCCTGCTCTAGACAGAGGGCCACCCCATGCAAACCCCACCCAAGCAAGGAAGGAGAAAGGAGATGGATATAAAGTGAGAAACTGCAGTGAGCCAGTGCTGCAGAACTTGCTTCCTTATGTACTAACCTGGCATTTGTGCCCAGGGAAAAAGATTTCACTTGCCAACGTGCTGTGCAGGTTGGCAGTTTTCTGTCTGCAGAGCACAAGTATTTCCACCTTTTGCATTCAGAACTCCCGTGCTGGTTGCTTTCACAGACATAGTGAGACTCATAAGACCACTAAGCACAGACATTTCTGGAGTACAGTGTATTGCTTATTTGTACAGTGCCAATCGTCTGGTGCCTCAGGAAAAGAAGCTTCTATATTTCAGCATGAAAATTCTGGGATCTAGAAAGCCTACACTCAAACTGTGATAACTTTTTTTCTCTGTCCTTTCAAACACTGTGCTTAATTAGGAGGAATCAAATGTAATGAGTAATCACAGAGCCGGAGAACTGGGGAGAAAACCAAAACAAACCAAAACAGAATTAGATTTCCAGCTGGTGAAAAATGTTTCCCACTAAATTAATTTTTTTTTTATGAGAATGTGTCCTGGATTTTGTACATGTTCTTCTGTCTGAAGGATGTCTTCTCCAGGATAGTCCTTTTTCTTGATTCCTAGAGAGTTAGGATAATATTCAGAAAGCTAGTTTCTCATTTGAAGATTTAACTTCATTGTATCAGGGCTTTGTCCTGTTACAGAAACAGTGGAGGTTGGGATATAGAATGAAAAGTCTGGGCATCAACTTTTCTTGCATAGCAAGTGCTCTACCAGAGCTTATTCTCCTTATTTTGACAGGTTGACTGCAGTCAGTACCCGTCAGTAGTCACTGAAGATGGTAAAGTGTTAGTAGCCTGTCCAAGGATCCGGAGTCCAGTTTGCGGCACAGATGGCATTACGTATGATAATGAATGTGGGATCTGTGCCCACAATGGGTAAGTGCCCCAGGTAGAGCACTCCTCCTCAGTAGCCAGCAATGCTTTGCAGCCCTGAGAACCTTCCTCCTGCATTTCTGCTTGTGCCTGTTTCTTCAAGTCTCTTAAAGACTGCATTTGTTTTGAATTTACCTCGAGTTTCCTTCTGATATAATTTTTGTGCTCATGAGGGGAAACCTTGAAGAGTCAGATGCCAGGTCCTTAGTCTGTGGGCTGGGCAGTGACTGCATAATTCAGAATGTTGCTTTAAATTGCATGTTTTGAAAAGATGTGGTGTGATTGTTAATGAGTAATATAACGTAGCTATTCTGATACAGAGTCTGAGGCCACAGTTTGCTTCATTTTGCATATGACTGACCAAGAGGGTATGCATTTAGTTCCTCAACTTAATTGTTTCCTCTTCCAGAGAACACAGGACCCATGTTAGTGTAAAGCATAGTGGAAATTGCAGAGTAGAGTCTTCAGAGGTAAGTATTCAATTTAAAGCATTTTTATTCTCTTTGCTGTATCAACTGAAATGTTTCCTGAGGCTACCTCTGCTCTAAGTCGTCAGCACCTTGTGCTGAGGATGCCTACAAATCCCATCTGTCTTGAGACCGGTGCCCTCTGGGCCCTCCTTGCCCACACAGCCCTGGCAGATGGGCTGCATGGGAGCTGGGCACAGTTTTCATTAGGAAGTCAAACCTATCATCTTTGGGGTGGGGATATAGTCTGGTATAAGGAGCACACCAAGTTTCGATCTGAGTGTATCAGCAAACAACTCCCAGAGCTGGTGTCTAGAAGATGTCAACACATAAATGTGGAAGTTGGTCAGTTTGGGCTTAGATCTTCCCTTGAGGCTGCTCTTCAAATGTATTGTTGGCAGAGTCTAAATTCCATCACTGTTTTGGTGTTCTGTTTATATCTATTCTGCAGAATAGATTCTGGCATATCTTCCATTTAGGATTGACTGAGTTACTTGCCTTAGTAATCTGGTATCTCACAAGCCATGCAGAGCTCTGCAGTTCCCTCTGTACCTCAGAGGATTCATGCAGAATTAACCCAGCCTGGTTTTGGGAACACTGAAGTGTAGCACTAGTGTTCTCTCAGCATCCCAGCATCAAAAACATGGCAAGAGGTTACTTTGGGGTGTTTCTTGGAGAACAAGGACTTCCCCAGGTTTGACACTCCTGCTTTTTGTAGATTGATTGCAGCCAATACCCCTCAAGAACATTTAAAGGTGGTAAACCCCAGGTACGCTGCCCAAGGATCCTACTCCCAGTCTGTGGCACAGATGGATTTACTTATGACAACGAATGTGGCATCTGTGCCCATAATGTGTAAGTGCTGTACAGAGGACTCTCTCTTGGGGTGACTAGCCATGGTTAGTGCTCCAAATGGCTTTTCTTTCAATACCAATGTATCTATATCTGTCTTTCTCTTTTTCTTTCAACCTCCTGAAGCCCTGACACCTGGGTTTTGTTCCTAGGTGCCTGCTTTGTGCTTGGGGAGCTGTGGGAAAGCCAAACCTCAGTCTGAGCACACTGAGAGCTGTGGGATGTGGGTAGAGGAAAGAGTGGATGTGGCTGCTGTGCAGCACACTGAGAGGAGACCTGATAAGTCTGTTACCACTTAGGATTATTCTTGCTAGTGACTGGGAGAATCTGGTTCACTAGGCAATCAGTTGCCTCCTTTATCACGTGTATTTACTCTGAGTTTGGTTTGCTTTGTGGCCCCTGGGTGTCACAGGACTTTGTTGGTGGCCACGCTAACACCAGCCTCTCCTTTCAGGGCACTTGGGACTCATGTGAAGAAAAGCCATGAGGGAAGATGCAAGAAGGAAAGTGCTCCTGTAAGTGTAACTGGTTATAAAAGAAAAGCCATCTCTTACTCTTCCTCCAGTCTCCAGGAAGACCCTGGCTGGGCTCAGGGCACGTGCTGTGTTTCTGGATCCACAGAGGGGTGATGCCTGGTATTCCTGCTGGTGCTGCTGTTCTCCCTAGCTGCCAAAGTGCTGTACATGTAGGCAAAAGAGAATGGGAACAGGCCAGGACTTCAGAAACAAAATGTCCCAGTACTGCAGATCTCTGAACAGAAATCATCAGAGGCAGCCAATTTTAACACAGGAGGAGAGGAAGATAGAAGGCCATGTTAGATGTCCATTTATTGATTCAGTGCTAGGATTTCTATTCCACTAGACAGGCAGGTTAAAAAATGCTCATGCTCTGGTCAGCCTGGAAAAATCTGCTCTCAGAAATGCATACAGAAATAGCTTTATTATCCTGTGCAGTGACAATATGTGCTGATAATATCTCAAAACACTTATTCTGCTTATGTAGAGCAGCTCTAAAGCACCAAAAATAATTTCATGCATGTCAAGGGACTGCAATATATTTTCTATACTAACAATGCATTATTAAAGTGCTCTCTTTGCTTTAGTTTGCTCTTAGACCATGTGGGAAATGTGGGTAATAAGAGATGCTGCATTGAGGAAACTATGCAAAATGACAGTGAAGTGGCAGTGATGCTTAGCTAGTGTAGATTGACTTTCAATATTTGTTTGTCTCTTTCTCCTCAAATATTTAAGCTGTTAGATTTAATATATACTTAATATTTTTGCAAAAAGAGCTGGTGAAACAGTTCTTGCTGCTCTTTTGAAAAAGCTGAAACAAAATCTTGCCTTTAGTTAACTATGTCAAGCTGGTCTTAATAGAAAACACTTTAAATCGGATTCCTCAGGTTAAATGCTTATTTTAAAAAACCTGCATATGTACTACTCTAGGAAAATAATCTTTTTGGCCAGTTGTTCCTTTCTTCCCTTTGGTAGCAGGCATTGCCAAACCCAACTACAATTACTTAAATCATCTCACTGGAAGACTAAACTTAAAAATACTTTGATTTTCCTCTAGCAGAAGCCTTTAAAAATTGAAGGATCTGTGTGATCAGACTGCAGATGAGGTACTCTTTCATGTCCTAGCAGCTGACCCAGCATTGTTATTTTATCTCCCCAGGTTGAGTGCAGTGCATACGTGAGCAAAACTGAAACTGGGGAAGAACTCATAGCCTGCCCCTTCATCCTGCGTGAGATCTGTGGGACAGATGGTGTCACCTACAGCAATGACTGTGCTCTCTGTGCCCATAACATGTAAGCCCTGGAGGTCACCTCCTGAGAGCTCAGCAGAGTTACTTGTTGAGCATTTTTAACTCTGCTTTCTTTTCCAGTAAATCTGGAACAGATGTTTCCAAGAAGCATGATGGAAAGTGCATAGAGGAAGCTCAACAAGTAAGTGACATCTGAGAAAAATAAGAGCTTGAGCTGGTGCTGATTGCAGAACTTGGATAAACACTGGTTGGTTTGGGTGCTGTGGCCTCCATTGGGGGTCACAGCTTGTGCTGCCCTTCCTTTTGTGGGTGAACATCACCCTCCTGGCAGCAGGAACATTGTGCACTTCCTGCATGTAGTCAGGGAAAGAAAGAGGATAGGTGAGGAATGAGTTATGAGACAGGTAGCAGCATAAATCATTTAAGGCCTCACAAGAAGATCTCTCTTTCCCACAGCAGTCTATCAGAGCTGCCACAGGAAATTAGCAGCCTGTTTTGGCAGTATGGGAAGGGGATGCAGAGCACCCAGGTGCTTGCATTTTACAAAAGGATGTTCTGCAAAGATTATAAAATTGCCTGTGCTTTTGAATGCTGATACCTAATGTAACAGGGGATTTAACCCCCTTTTTAATATATTTTTTTAATGCGTTATTTAATGTATACTAACAATGAATCTTGTAAAAATACCAGTTTAACTATATTTCGCCAGCTCTAAAGTATTTACACTCATTGGGGAATAGAAGAACAAAGCCATTCATTAGCATGTGTTTGAAAGAGTCAACATCCCGAGTCAGATATTTCACTTCTATACAAACAAACTATGAAATGTCATTCCTTTGTTTCCTGAGAACGCTCTGTGTTCTGGCTGGGTGAGATACATAAATCAGGGAGGAAGAGCCCCACTCTGGAGGAACTGGGAGTGCTAAAACACAAGGCCCATTCTTCAACTGGTGTAAATCAGCTCCAACTGCTGTCAGTCCTGCTGGCAGATTTCAACACTCAGAGCCATCCTTTTGCAACAAAAGACCTGTCAGCATGTGTCCCCTCCATTCTTGTGGGCTGTGGAAAACCCCTTGGTCACTTATCTGTCTCACAGGAAGTGCATCAATCAATCCATTTTGACTTGCAGATAATTTTGAGCTGCATAATATCCTGGTAGGTTCAGCAAGGTGTAGGGGCATCATGACAAATATGAAGCTAAGTTGACTGATGTCTACCTCCAAGCCTTGATTCAGTCATAAGGCTATGAAAAGAAATTGCTAGTATTCCAGGAAGAATGAGTTAATCTATAGCTATAATTCATTCTGTGGCAGATCCTAAAAGACAGAGCCATAAGCAGGGGGGTTGTGTCTGGGAGCCCTTGCACAGAGCAGAGCTTTTGCTGGAGCTTTTGCCATCTTTTTCCCCAGCTCAACTGCAGCCAGTACCCAACCACCTCAACGAAGGATGGCAAGCAGCTGATGGCCTGCACCATGATCTACGATCCCGTCTGCGGTACTGATGGTGTCACTTATGCCAGCGAGTGCACACTGTGTGCCCACAACCTGTGAGTACTTGTCCTTCTCCCTGGGGAATTCTCAGTGGCGGGGGTTGGATCCATCTTTGAGTGCCAAGTAATGTGCAAAGGCTGTCTCCAAAACCTGGTGCTGGGTGGGTCCTGTCTGTCTCCTCCTGTTGTTCTGGTTGGTGTTTGATATCTGTGTTTGATCCCAGGGCTTCACGAAGGGGGGTGCCTCAACTGGGAATAGGGTTATTCCAAAAGACATGTGCCTGGTCCATAAGGGCACCTTCAGGCTAGTGCTGTGCAGGCAGGGTTACACTAATTCATCTGAAAATCTCCTGTGCACTAGGTGGGACTGAGGTGATGTTCTCACACTTCAGTTGTAGCGAGGAAGGTTGTTGCTAATGATGCTCTTCTTCCTCCAGTGAACATCGGACTGATCTTGGCAAAAGAAAGAATGGACGCTGTGAAGAGGATGTTACAAGAGTGAGTGGGAGAGAATGGGAACAAAAAGCAAGGTCCAGAGCCTGTTACACTTGTGGGGGACTGTCCTCTCCTCTAGGTTACAAACTTGGGGAGTGGTGGTGTGCAGACCAGGGGAGATCCCTTGGGAATTTGACACTGGTCATAAAACAGCCGATATCCCTCCCATTGCTCCGTAACTGTGCAGGGAAAGATGTGGCAGTGGGCAGAAATAGTATGAGAAATCTGCCACTGGGAGAAACGTTGAGTTTGTTATTATGATGATATAGAAGTTTCGTTTCTCAGTGGGTTATCATTCCTTGTGCTTGGGGAACCATGTTTTGCTCTTGGGTGGAGTGTCTCATGTCTGTCTTCCACATGCAGGAGTACTGCAAGGGGCAGGACATCTCCCCCATTTGCACCATGGAGTACATGCCCCACTGCGGCTCCGATGGCACAACATACGGCAACAAGTGTCTTTTCTGCAATGCCTACCTGTACGTACAAGAGCAAACTCCTTCTTTTCATGATCAATCTGTACCTACTACAGTTCATAACGTGTTTTTGACTAACTGCTTATGGGCTTATACTGGACATTTCTGGGGCACTATGGCTTGTGTAAGGAGATTATTTTTTGCATTTTAAGAATAAATGCCAAGGGCCCATTTCTGTGATCTTGTATGTAGCCTTCTGTTTGTTAGCTTCAAAGATATTTTACTTATTTTCACTAGCACATAATCTGTCCCACAAGCTCGTCAGGGCATGTGGAGAGTACTTCACCAAACTAACTGAGTTGCATCGAATGTGTGAAACCTTCTATCTTTCCTTCAGTGGTAATAACTAGAGGGAGTATTTTTGGCTTTTGAGACTGTTCTGTATCTCCAGTCAATACTGAGCCGACACTTAGGCTGGTGAAGTGAGGAACAGGTCTTCAGCACTGAATATGCTCTGTGTTTAATCGTTCTTTCTCCTTTTCTTACCAGGTCAAGTGCTAGGACTCTCAACCTTATGAGTATGGCTGAGTGTTAAGTGTGCTGGAGTCTAGCCCAGGAAGACAAGATACTCTGCACATGACTTTCCAGAGGCTGATCTTCTCCAGCAGCTTCACTTCACTTTGTCTCATTTCCTTAGCTCCTGAAACACTTGTTCAATAAACTCACTTGGCAATGTTTATCTGTCCTGGGGTCATGTCTCATCCCTTTTGCCCCTTCTCCCTGACATGGTACTTCCTAGTGGTGCATGTGTATTCTTCTGGTGATGTTCTGCTCTTCCAAACAATGTGGGTAAATCTTTTCCTGCTGGTTATCAGTGCCATCCCTGCTCTGATGAGGGCCTCGCCTCCCTTTGGAGCTCCCAATCTGTTTTCTTCTCAGAGTCTCCTTGTCAGCATTAGTCTCATCTAACCATTAATATCTCTGGATGACCTGATCATGGACTCTGTCTTTATAGTCAGCACAAGGAAAAATTCACCTCAAGGACATGGTCCACCTGCATAGTATAGTGTGGATGTCTAGGATGTGGGTGTTGGTTTGGTCTCAAGAAGAGCACTTTCTTGCTGTGAGCTAGAAAGGGAAATTTGCTGCCTACTGGAGAGGTGACCCTGTCCTGGGTCCCACTGCCCTGTGCAGCCTGAACTGTAAAAGAGGCAGGCAGCAGGTGCTGTCAGGAGTGGTGATCCCAGCCTGTCTCCACTGAATTGATATCAGTGCCATGTGCTGTTACAGAATATAATTTACAGGAGGGGAGTCTCAAGCTCCCTTTGGGGTCAAAACCAGCAGAAGTGTCTACTAATGAAGTATCTTATTTATTAATGTAACAATATCTCTGAGCCTGGTGGGCAGTATCTCCCCTGGGGTTGGAGACAGCCCCAGTACAGCCCTCACTAATCTAAAGCCACTCAGGAATGAAAGGGACAGAGGTTCACTTATGACCATTTTTAACTGAATATATAACAAGTCATAGGAAAGCAGTTCTGCCTCACAATAATGTTTTGCCTACTTTTTTGTGGCCAAGGAGCTCAGGACCTGGTGATACAATTGCTGTCACTTTGATGTCCATATGGATGGCAGGGAGGTAGGGAGACCTGGGGACTGGCCTTCATCTGTTGGCAGCATAGGTCCAGCCACTATCACTAGCTCCACACGAGGTCACCAAAGCTATTGCAAGGTCAACATTTCAGGATTAAAGGGTTTCTTCTGGACTACAGCTACTGCTTCCCTGATTCAATGTCCTATTGTAGTTTACCAGAGAACAACACAATTATTTGGATCAGTTTGGAAAGTCACTCTTTGAATTGTCGAGCTGGATGAATAGGCTGCATGCACATGTTCCTGACTTGGAGATACTGTGGGTATTGTACCAGGGAATGAGGCCATCGTACCTCCGTGTTATTAGAGCTTGTGGCTGGCATGTACTTTTCAAGATGATTTGTAACTAACAATGGCTTATTGTACTTTTCTTGGGCCTGTGTCCTAATGTAAATGTTCCGTTGGTTTATATAACCTTTTTGCCATTTTCTGTTAAGGTGTTTTCGCAGAACATGCTGTTTTAGTCTTAAGTGCTACTTGGTTATCCTCAGGGATAAAACCTGATTATTTATTTTGTGGGCTTTGGCAGACCTTCAGTTGGCCCTAGCTCTGATCAGGGGCTTTCACAAGCCATTGCAGCAAAGCTGTCAAGATCCACCTGAATGGCATTAGCTGGGCACAGCCATGCCAAAGCGTCCTCTGTAGAGCTCAGTGTCTGATGACACCAGAGGCAAACAGAACTCGAGGAAGCACAAAGTTGAGATTGTCAGAGCAATACAGGGAAGAAGCCAAAGCAGTCAGGAGTCACAGGTTTCCACACAGCATTCACCAGTAGGTTTCATGTAAAAGTGTGCAGTGGGATTAAACCACTAAAACTGGTCCAGAAAATGGGGAAAAGCCTGACATTGAAATGTCCTCTGGGCTTGGGGGTGTTTAATATAACTCTATAAAAGTAGGACAGCCTTCTTAAGGGTAGAGCTGTTTGTCTACCTTGGAGTTGTTTTTCAGTTATTCTGGGGTTATTTACTAAGCATGTGTTAATTAGATGATTTTTTTCTGCTCCATGGTGATGATAAAGTGATGGTCAGGCAAAGACAAGCACATTAAAGAGGAAGCATTGAATTTTTGTGGCTTAGGGGAGAGGTAGAACAATACCAGGTTTAAAGTGCCACTTAGAGACGTGAAAGGTGGTTTTAAGGTAAGCTTGACTGAGCTGGCTGCTCGCTTGGCCATAGGTAGAGGAATGGCTGAATAGATGGAGATTCCTGTGGGAGGGAGCACCAAGAGATCATCTCATGAACTTGGTCCTTGCCAGAGTGCAAATGTGTTCAGTAACTGTCTTCAGTGTGAGGGTGACAGACACTTGGGTGCTGCTCAGTTTACTGTTTCATGGCTTCTCAGGTGCCCCTTGCTGACTGTCTTTCTCACCTTGGGTGAGACTCAGCAGCTTTAAAATGGTCAGGTTACTCTCAAAGACCATTCAACTGTGACACTAGGAAACTCTTTTTTCAAGTAAAAAAAAAAAAAAAGAGGCAGCAAAAGGATCAGATGCAAGCTTGGATTTTGTCCCTGCTTCAGTGAACTCTTTTCACTCTTGCCATGAACAGAAACAGTTGCAGGTGCAGCCTTAAACCCTCAGTCAAGGATGCATTGAAGAACAAACTGCATTTCCAGTGGCTGCTCTGACTGTAACATCAGGGGTCTGCAATTCCCTGCTGAAATGCAGCTGGTCCAGCTCCACGTGCTGCCTTGCAGCCACTGCTGCTGCCCTCAGCTCTGGAGAGCAGGACCCGGGTCTCAAGCAGTGCCAAGGGCTGATGAACTTGGATGTATTTCCCACTGGTGGTGGTGCAACCCCAGCCTTTGAGACTTGTAAAGGCACCAGTATGTATCAGAGAGCTAATATATTAAAAATATAAATGTCCTCTCTGCTTCCTTGTTTGTCTAACTTATCTTTACAGCCTTATCAATGTTTTCTGAGTGTACAGTCATTTGTCTTACAACACAAAGAGGAGGAAGAATGAGGTGAATCATTTAATTCTTGATATGTGGGATTTAGAAAACAATACATAGTTTTTTATATTGAGCCAAAGGATTTTTTTTCTCTGCTTATCTGCATGACGTGTATCAACACTCCCCCATCTGTGACTTGAAAAAAAACGAACACCCCAACTTTTCCTTAACACTGTGTGTACCTAAACTTCATTCAAACACTTTATCAAAAAAATCTATACCTTTCAAAATTGTCTGCTGGTCATTTGCCTTGGGTTACATTTTTCATATGCTGCATTTGCTAGAAAGGCAGGTGGATGGGCTGAGATACTCTGTCAATCTTGAGGGATGCTTGAGGATGACAAGGCTCAACCCACTGATTTTTTGAAACTGTTCTCTTTTCAGAAGAATATTCAAATGATTTTTAACCACTTTAAATGCTTCTCAAAAAATAATCCAGAAATTATTATACAAACTGATTGTATCAGTCTTACAGGTCTATTTAACTGGCTGATAGCAAAAGAAACAGTTTGGGAACTGAAAAAAATTTCCTCAGACTTCTATATTTAAAGAAATATAATTGTGGTAACCAGCCATTTCATCCATGAGTCTGTTCATGCTCAGAAATGTTCATTCTCTTGTTGTAATTTGATGCTTAATACAATTTTATTTGATTTTTTTTGCCATGCTCTGGTCGTGTGCTCTCTTCTGATCAACAAGGAGATATGAAAAAGCAGAAAGCAGCAGTGGAAGGGAGCCTGTCTCCAGCTGGCAGACATCCCTTCAGCCTTGGAGGTTTTTCCAGATTTTCACCAGCTGAGGTGCAGCCCCATAAGTTTAAACATACTGTGAATTTGCAAACAAAGAGCATTCACATAGTGTCTTGCTTCTTGCCTGTTTTTCATTCATAGAAGCAAAACCATAATGTTTGGAAATGTATTGCTTTCTGCTCTTTTTTTCCACACCCCTTTCTGTTCCTTTCAAGGTTTAGCTGCAGCACCTGCCCCAGGGGCATTGCTGAGGGTGGCCAGTCAGGGCCCCCTGGCCAAGTGCTGGACCTGATCAGTGGCACAGATGGTTTCACTTACACCAATGAACGTGGGATCCATGCCTATAATGTGTCAGTTCAATGGACAGAATGTGCTTTCTGAGTGACAACCCCCTGGACTCTCCCTGTGCTTTTCCAATTTATCCTGCTGTTCTACCCCTTCACTTGCTGTTTGTGCTTGGGGGGAAATTGTGAAGATTTAGCAGAGGAAAAAAGAAAAAAAGGAAGAAAATAGCTGGAGTGGAAATCCAAATGATGCAGCATATTCAGATGGCATAAGTTTGTTGACTGACAGGATTATAATAGAGATGGCAAAACCACTTCATTGTTCGTGGTTAACTCAGATGAACTCTCCTTTGCTTGCATCATTCGGGAGTTCTATTTACATTTCCAGCACTTGTTCCTCTTTGGGAAAACGGTCATGCTCAGTCTCTAATGGCAGTCAATCCCTTCTGCAGAGAACATGGGACACCCAGGGACTTGGGAACAGCAGTCACCCCGGTGACTAAGGAGGAAGGCAGAGCAAGAGGCAGCCTGAGCTCCCAGTGCTGCCCGTGGCAGCATCCCAAAGAATGGCAGCCGGATGCTGAGCAGGCAGCGCCCGATTGGATGTGAGTGATGCATGTACCTTCTGTTGACATTTTATTTGGCAGAGATTTAATGCTAGCTTCCCAATATTGCCATTTTCCACAGGCTGTATTCAAATGTATGGAGAGAAGGATGGTAAAAAGATGCAAAATATGAAATAAATACCAGAAATATTTCTTTGCTAGGCAAGCACACACAGTCTTCACTGACAGCATCAAGAAAGTGCATCATAGCCTGTTTCAAGACTATAAGAGAGACAAAATCTTTGCAGGTATTAGTGTATTCAGCTCTCCTGAGACAAGAGTTACCAGGTTGCACATGGGGCACAGTCCCCAAACCAGGGGATGTAAGGGCCAGAAGATCAGGTAGAACACAGCAGCTGTCATGCATGTGTTAACATGTAAAGTAAATGTCTGCAATACTTTGCTGGTGCAATAGTTTGGGGCTGGTAGAATTTCTGGTATCTACCTCAATGCCTGTGAAATAGTAAACCCCTGTCATTCAGCAGCATGCTGCTTTCTGTCAGCACCAGCCGTGCTTCACCCATGTGCAGCTGCAAAGAATCAGCCAGTGGTCTCATTAAAGCTCAACTCTGCAGAATAAATTACATTGTTCCACTTTCTTTTGATGCTGCCTATGAAGGAAGAAGTGTTCAGTGATTATGATGCTAACAGTTTGTCAGCTACAGAAACTCTTGACATCCTTTTCCTCCTATTCCAGCCAAGTGTTCAAAGTACAGTGCCATGATGCAACCAGTCTCTTTCCCTGTTCTCTCTCTCTTTCCTACCAGGGAGAGCAGTAGATTTTCCTTCTTGGCTTGTTTTACCCTACCCCTCAGAAAGAAAATTCCTTGTTGCTGCCTTATTTACAAGGTATTTTTTAAAAAGGAAACCACCCCAAACCCCAGAGGTTCCTGGTTTTCTTCATATAAATGAAAGTAATCACCTTCACTTTTGTTTTACAAACATTATTTCTCCTATGAATTTTTGCTAGGTTTTTGGCTGATAAGGTGAAATGTGGGAACACCATTTTTGTCTGCTCTACTTGCTCCTCTTCTGCATTGCTTCATCCCATGTTTTCACATGGAAAGAAATCCTTGCCTGGGGATGTGATACATCAGTGTTTCTTGGTTCAGCTAATGGGCAGAGCGATGGGCTGGCACCTCCAGGAGCAGCTGCTTTCTCATATATGTCATTTTCTGTGTATAAACTTCTGTGCCTCTAACTCTCAAAGGAGGGCAGAAGCAGGTCCCAGATCCTGTCTGAAAGGACTGTGGAGTCATGGGCCGATGGGGATCTCACTTGCAGCCCTGGGGCTGGAACAAGAGCCCTGAGCCCAGGCTTTGGCCTTTTACTCAAGGAAATTCTGCCTCAGTTACCTACTGCTCGGGTTAGAGCTCAGAAAAATCTTTATTCCAGTCCTCCTGATCTCTGATCATGAGCGTAAAAGGAAAATACCACTTGCTTATAGCCAATCCTCCCCAAAATACACAATTGCTATGTTACTTACCAAGGGGAGGGAAATGTAAACATCAGAAGTTAACTACCCTCTTGTCAAGAACGCTTTGTGGTCTATGGGCATGTCTGTCAATCTTACAAAACAGAACTGAGGGGAGTGAGCACTGGAGGCATGTTCCTATGATAAATTAATGAGATTTGGCAGCTCACTGTGAAGAGATGATCCCTGTGCTTCATGAGAAACTGTAACCTGTCTCTCCAGCCAGCCTTGCCACAGCCTTGTACTGTGGTTGTATCCAGGATGCTTATCCTTCTGTAAACAAGCTCTGGAATGCAGCTGTCCAGGGATCAGATTATCTTCCTGGAGGCCTTTGTATTCCTCTTTGCTACCTACTCTGTAGCATGCAGCAATTGTTCATCCCAACCATATTGAACTACTTTTCCCAGCCCTGATAGTTAGTCAATTACAATATCTTTCTTCTGCCTGTAAGTTTTTCTTGGCAATGATACTCGGTGGTGGCTGTTTGAAATCCAAGGGACAGCCATGACTGGACTTGATGATCTTAAAGGTCTTTTCCAGCCTTGGTAATTCCGTGATTCTGTGACCTCCCTGCTATTCTGGGGCTGTGGGTGCTGCCAGGTGACTGGTAGCTTTAAAATGCCTCATCTGCTGTCCTTTGGAGATGTGTTCAGCTCTTCCCCTGGTTTATATAACCTCAAAGCAATTTGCTTTCATCGCAGAACATGCTCATTCATCCTATTTTAACTGTGCATTGAGCTATAAATAATGTCTTGCTGATAAAAATCTATCGGGTTATTAAAATTTTTTCTATCTCCAGAAGATTTTCTCCTGACCCCAGCTCCTGAAGGAGGCTTTCCCAGCCTTAGCCGGGAAGTTGCTACATTGAGTTTCTCCTGCCTGGCAGCCATGAACTGATGTCAGTCTCAGGTCAGCTGCAACTTTTCATGCAGTTACCTCCTCCTTGTTCCTGCTTGGGCTGCAGTGAAGATGAAACGAGCACTCAGTGATGCACAGCTGAGATCACTGAAGTGTCGGGAAACCTGATTGCTCCAATTATTTCCTCTTCCTCTGACCAGCTGCAGGATAACATCTCTTGCATTACCTCCAAACCACCTTCCCTGAAGTATATTCACTTCAAAGAGTAATGGCCTGGGCTGCTGTCCAGCCAAATGTTCTGCTGTTTAGTGACTCCTTTTGTCTGCTGCTCATTGTAGTGTTTTCCTGCTTTCAAGTGAGTAACTCTTGCCCTGTGCAGCGGAGTCCTGACCTGACATCCTCCTCGTCCAGAAGCTGCCCAGAGCTGGAATGCAGCACAAACTGCTGAGATGAGAAGGGAAGGTATGTCCTCAGAGCTGATGCTGCTGTGTCTGGTCCAGGCTGCAGCACAGCAGTGAAATGGCTGCTATTTTGGCAGCTGATTTTCTGTGGTGCAGAGAAGTTTGCTGTAGGTTTGAATGCTGATGCTCTTCTGGGCAAGTGTTGTGATGGCAGTGGATGTGGGCTGCTGCAGAAGTGGAGAGACTTTGAAATGATTGAGAGTTAATAATGTTCCCAAATTTGAATAGTTCAGTGATGTTTTTTTTAAACAATTACTATAGTCTGCTCTTTTTGTTGTATATGTTGCTGGTCATCCTCCATAAAAATGTGTGGGGAGCTCTTTGTGGTACTTGCTTGTAGCCCTTTAGCATAGGTTGTAGGAAAACTCTGAGGCTCCTCTCCTGGGTCATGGAGAAGTGTTATGTTCCTTCATTAATAAAAACTATCCATAGGGGAGAGCATTATGTAAGTACCATAAACAAAATGGTTCAGGTTGGAAGAGGTCTCTAGCCCAACCACTGCTCCAGGCAAGGCCAAAGTCACAGTCAGCTCAGGGTGCTCATGGCTCTCCTTGTTTTCAGTATTGCCAAGGAAGAACATGCATAGCTCTCTGGTTCCTGTGCTGCTGCTTGGTCACCCTTGTAGTGAAGAATAATTCTTCATATTTGATCTCATTTTGATCCTTTTGCTGTCACCTCTGTGAAGACTCTAGCTCTGTCTTCTCTATAGCTTCATCACAGAGCTGCAAACATGATTCCCCCATTGCCCCCTCTTCTCCAGGCTGAAGAAGCCCAGCTCCTTCAGCTTATCCCAAATACCCTGTGCTCCAGACCCTGACCAGTCTTGTGGCCTCTTCTGGACTTGCTCCCATGTGTCAACATTTGTCCTTGCAATGGGGCCAAGGACATTTAATTCATTGCATAAGTAATGTGAAACTACGTTAGCCTTCACCTGCAGGGTACAAAGTTCAGCACACGGTCTTATTAGTTCAGGAAAGCATTCACTGGCATTACCTGAATCGAGTTCTATTTAATAAGTTCACATAACACATGGATATGTTTTCATATCAATACGCTTTAATCATATCAGTGACTTTGTTTGCTTAATTGCTTAGTTCGAATGGTGCCTTTGGGCATGAGGTGAGAGGCAGATCTTCAGTATGTTCTATAACAGTTTTTCCAGGTGTGTGGCTCAGTACAAATAGTTCTTGGCCACATTGTGACCAAGAGCAAGACAAAGATGGAAACTGCTGTTTGAATTGTATTTAGCAGGTATTTTTGAGTGATTAGAAGCAATTTGGTGAAACAGCTACAACTAATTCTTATTTCCCGCTTTTACATCAAGTATTTGTTTATTAAACAATGTGACAAAACTCAGGAATGTTTGGAAAAGTATATTAAATAATGTGTTATTCATTTATCAGCACGTTACTTACGCCGAGAAGTCGCACATCCGCTAAGAAAATTTCCCAACGTCAGTTTTGATTCTTCAGGGGAACATAAAATCTGTAACTGGCAAAAACTGTAGCGGAAAATGCAAACCAGGAAATAATTTGGGCAAGTGAAAGAGGATGTTGTATAATGGCCAAATCCTGCCCTTGTGTTAGCCTACAGACTTTCTGGTGGTCAGGACCCCATAGCATGTGGTAGCCCAAGGTGTGGCACTCGCCTTTGCTTGCTTACAGATCTCTGCCCTCCTGCTGGCTCCTGCACACACAAAGATTTTCCTTCAGCCAAATGGTCATTAGCCATATGCTGCATCTGACTTTGAAGATTAGAAGCCTGTAATGAAGTGGATCAAAGCATAAGATCAGTGGCAGGATTGCAGACCAAATCCTCTTTCTAACTGTTCTTCCAGGAGTAGCTAAGAACTGGGCAATCTGTCCCTCAGCTGTGGGATTTTTCTACACTGTTTTCAGAGGCAGGATAATCTGGAGCTGTAACTCTGGGTGGGGAGGCTGTGGATTTTGGCTGGAGGTTGTTCACGGGTCTGAAACCTGGTGACTTCTGGGTGTTGTTTTTGTGGCTTATTTGGAAAGGGTCCCTGAGAGGCTCAGGGGAGAGTGGGCTTCTCCAATCAGCACTTAATTGTCTCAGACTTGAGTCTCTAGTGTGTCTGTGAATGAGCAGTGAGAGAGTGAAGGCATGGATCTCCAGAACAGCAGATAGGTGTTGTGTTAGTCAGAGGAAATCTCCAGGCCAGTAGGTGCCAGAGCCAGTCCTGAACCCAGCAGCTGCAGTGGAAATTTTTTCTTTGGTGCATAGAGGCAACACATGCCAGGCTTTGAAAGGAAGGAGCTCTCTACCTATCAGGAGAGTGGTCAGTCCTGACTAGAGGACAGCACCATCCAGGGCAGGAAGCAGCAGCATGAGGACACCAGGCAGGACCTGTCAAAAGCTGCCAGGCTGGGGCTGGGAGGGCTCCCAGGATGATTCTCAGGGGCCTTGCTGTCTGGCTGGAGAAGGCAGAGGCAAAGTTCAGATTTGACCCAGAAAGATGTACCTCCCTCCAACTGTGCAGGGACTGTATGTGACCTGATGGAGGTCACAACTGTGGCATGTGACAACAGCCTCAGCATGCTGCTGTCCTTGCTCAGGGGGAAAGTCTCTGGCTTCCAGAAACACCATCCATAAGGCACATCAGGACAACGCATCTCAAAGATGTGCCAAATCTGTCTAAAATATTCATGCAAGCTCCCTGTAATTTATGGAAAGAAACCCAGCAACATAATTATTTTAATGCTTCTCCCTGTGAAGAAACCCATCTCTTTTAGGTAAAAATGTAATCTATAAATCCACACAGCCATGCTGCAGCCTTGATTACATGCCAGGGCCCAGGGTAGGGGATTCCATGCACTACTACAGTGCAACTTCCACATTTAAGGATCAAAGGATATCCTTTGGACCACTGTGATGTGTCAGACACCAACACAATTGCTCGTGCTAACTTTTGATTATTTCAGCCTCCTTCAGACCTCCTCTGAGGAAGGAGCAACTTGGAGATGGTACAAGGGCTGGAGGTGCAAGACAGGGCAATTGTGATGGGCTCTATGTTTTAAGTATCATTTTCTAAAATATCTGTGGAGGGAAAGGAGCTACTGTGCTTTCAAGCATAGCTGGTACTAGGTAAATAGGTTCCCAAATCTTCAGTGTCATTTGTTCTTAAGGTGGCTTGGCGGAACATTTTGAATTGGTTGAATTGGTGTTTAACTGTGACTGGGTCTGTAAATAAGTGCTCCCTGCTGATAAGGTTCAAGTGACATTTTTAGTGGTGTTTGACAGGATTTAACTTGTTACAAGTCTCTTACTGGGCTCTTCTAACCCAGGCAGTGCACCTGTCAAGAAGACCCCTTTTTAAAATCAAACCAGTGCTAAATACCATTAGCTTTATTGAGTAGGCACAGTCCTGCCAGACTCGCCCAACGAAGTGACACCTGGCCCATGTTCATACCTAGTGGTGAATATCTGGAAATATGAAAAAAAAACCCCACAACCCTCCAAACCAGAAAGGAAAACAGAGCTGCTCAGCCCGATCTGCATGCAGGATAGCATGGCACACTCTGCTGAAGCTGCTCCCTGATGGGACATGTGGCTCTGAGGAGATGAAGGAAGGACCTGCTGTTTACATCCCTCAGTATTTTATGCTCCTTGTGTTTCTGCTAGAATCCTAAAGAGGTTCCTTTTGTCTAAAAAGCTGTTTGTTTGGTTTTGACCACTGAGAACATGTGATACTTGTCTCAAGCTATTAACCAGATGCCCAGCCAAAATCAATTGCCTAGCAGACTCAGGCCATTACCTGAAAGTCAAGACCTCAATAAATATTACCAGCCTCATTGTACCAGTGACAGATTCTGTTGGTTGTTTTATGTTACAGTTGAACAGTTTAGACACTGCATTTGTATATATTTGTAGTCAGCCTTGGAGACACCATCTCATGAGCAGAGCAGGAGCAGGCAGCCTGCAGACTCAGGAAATCCTTCCACCATGACCACAGCAGGTGTTTTCGTGCTCCTCTCCTTCGCGCTTTGCTGCGTCCCGGGTGAGTAACTCTCCAGATGCTGCAGATGCTTCATGTCTGAGTCCTGCCTATCTTTACAAGGATGGGATGGTGGCTTCAAAGAGAAAAATCTGCTTCTGCCTGGGTACATTAGCAACACACAGGATGCAGGAGCAGATTTCAGGATGGTCTTAATTGGATCACTGTTTGTAGCTGGTTGTGTGTTGTATGTACAAACAACTGCAAATTGGAGTTCTGTGTTGGTAACTGGTGCTGTTACATTATTTATACTGTTGTTTTAACAGTTATACACTGCTTACACTTGTTGTTGCTGTTTGTACCATTGCAACAAATGGAAAAACACTTGACACAAGGCCGTAAGGAGATGGTCAGACCTCTGCTAACTAGTTATGAAAATAATGTAATGGCACAAGCAAGTTCTGTGCAGCAGCCTGGCAAATTTCCTGCAATGCTTTTGCTGTTAATGGAGAAACAAGAGATGAAAATAAGCCAGAGTCTGATGTTCTTGCTGTGTATTTACATCTGACGAAGTTACAAAGTCAAAGACAATTTTTTTTTTTCCCACTCAGCTGCTTTACAATGCATATTGCTGACAACAGATGCTGTATGTTTGCTTATCCTGTAGGTGACTATTTGCATTTATATTTATCTGTATTGACTCAGGTTTCTTTTCAGATGCGTAACAGCACCTCTTTAGGGTCAAAATGGATGTCTAAAAAAGATAAGGAAGGAAAAGCTATTCTATTTTCAATTAATTAGTCTACCTATCTCAAAATTTAAAAAAACCCAAAACAACAAAACTGTTCAAAAACATGTTTCATCACAGCCAGTAATAAGCAGCACTATTACACTTTATCAACTCAGAAAAAAAATAAAATACATTTCTTACATAGTTTATCTAGTTCAGGAAACCAATCACTGGAAATCATTCCGTTTAGTCTTGCGTAGAGGAATTTTACAACCAGCTTTAGCTGAGGTCTTATCATGTTGGCTTTGTTTCACACTTTCTGCCTCTCTTTTCTTTTCCAGATACTGCCTTTGGGGTTGAGGTGAGTGGACGATTTCTTTCTCACACTTTTCTTGAGTATGTGGCCTAGCAAAGCCAGAACCAGAGGAACAGGAAAGACCTGAGGCCTGTAGATGATTAGCTGTTTTTCACCTAATATTAAATCAGTGTCACTGTAATCAGGTTCTACTATGTAAAACAGTAAATTATACTGTTCTTGCTCTACATCTATTCTGTATATTAATAATGTAGTAGTGGTAATGATACAAAATTTCTGGATTAATTTATTTTTCACCAAATTTAAACTGGTCTAAGCTTTAAGCTGGTCTTATATGACTGGCTCTAAACTGATAGCAACAGACTGGTATCAGAACCTATTTGAAGGCAACCTACTGAAAGAATAAAACACTGTGAGATGCTCCAGCTTCCACACACCAGGTCAACTTGATCAGTGAGTTGAGAATGAAAGAGTAATAACAAAAATGCCACAAGAATATGAGAATGAAGTACCAATGGATAGCCCTTGTAAAATGATGTCAAGTGAGTGTGAGAGACCCCTACTGATTTACCCCATCTGGGGGTAGATCTAGGGGGCTTCCTGGCTGTAGCTGTCTCCTCCTCCTTCTCTCCTGCTATGTGGGGAGGGCTCTGCAGGATGGATTCAACTGCTACCAGCTTGACCCACCAACACGAGTTTGTGCTGTGGTAGAGAAAAAACCCCTGCAGGTTTTATCTGGTTAGTATCTCATGCAAAATGAGAGTTGTGAATCTAAAATGTCTTCTCCACCCTGTTGCTGTATGCTCCTTTGGCAGGTGGACTGCAGTACGTATCCCAACACTACAAGTGAGGAAGGCAGAGAGGTGGTAGTCTGCACCGAGACCCTCAGCCCCATCTGTGGTTCTGATGGAGTCACCTACAGCAATGAGTGCCTGCTCTGTGCCTACAACATGTATGTGCTCCCTGGGAGATCTCCAGCAGCAGTGCTTAGGACTCTTGTCACCACCTCTTTTCAACAAACAGTGATCTGTCATATGTCATTTGGGCCAATTCCTTCAAACTGAGCTTGGATATCGCTGCATGGCACTCTGTTGCCTAGACATCACTTTAGTCACTGTGTCTCTTGCTGCTGTGATTAATTCAGCTTTTTCTTCTCTAGCTCAAGGATCAACCAGATGACAGTCCCCAGGGTACACCTCATCAGAGCAAAGGAGAGCAAATGGGTGGAGAGATGCTCTGCTCTGAACTGCCCAAAATGGTCCTAAAGCTCTCAAGGTCTTTACATCCCTGCTGACCACTTAGTGCTAGCTGGCCAGGGAGGATGGCATTACCTTCTCAAAAATATATATAAGCCTGGCTGGTAGAGAGTCAGCTTTGTCATGTATTAGTTACATATTTCCAGGACCTCTGATGTAACAAAACTTCTTTGCTGAACTTCCTAACATTTATCTTTCCCTCTCCAGAGAATACGGAACCAATGTCAGCAAAGACCATGATGGAGAGTGCAAGGAAATTGCCCCTGTAAGTGAAATGAAGGGCAAAATAAGGGGCATGTCCAGCATCTCAGTGGCCAAAACCATTTATTGACTCCCCCAAGAAAAAAATTCAAACAGAAAGAAGAGGACATATGAGATGTCAGAATCTTGCATTGGTCATCTTCAAGTGAACTGTCATCACAGTGAAACACAGAAAAGCCTTTTCCTGCTGTGATGGAATCCTAGGTGGCCAAACAGCCCCACTCTCCAGATCTACTTGTTTCCTACAAGTGATCCTTCACTGGTGCACTCTGTATGTTCCCTCAACAGGTGGACTGCAGTCGATATCCCAACACAACAGAGGAAGGCAAAGTTTTGGTGCTCTGTGAGAAAATCCTCTCCCCTGTCTGTGGTACGGATGGGGTCACCTACGACAACGAGTGCCTGCTCTGTGCCCGTAGCCTGTGAGTACCGTGTGTAGGAGGTGTGTAGACCTCCCCTGTGAGGGAAAACAAGTGCTTAGCACTCCTGGCAGCTGTTCTTCTGAATATCAGGACTTCTACCAAGGCCTTTTCTGTAAGGCACTTGGACTTTGACCCTCCTATTTCCCTGGTAACTAGATCCTGTTTTCCTTCGTGGTTAGAAGGAAAACCGTGCCTTTGACCTACAGAGAGATCAAAGGTTTGGATGGGGATCTAACACAGGACAGAATGCTTCTCTTACCTAAGTGAAAAGGGTCTATGTAGCACATGCTGCCTTGCAGAGCACAGCAGCTAACCTAACCCAAGGTGTATTTACATTGTCCCACAGCCTAGCTCCTCATGCACTCTAGCATCCAGGACCTTCCCTTGTCCTTCACATCATGCTGTAAAAGGGCACTCCAGCAGGCTGTGGCACCACCTGAGCTGGTATCTAGAGCCACGTGCAGACAACCTAAGCTGGATGTTTCCTGTAGCCTGGGCATTGTATCCGGGGCTGGTCAGCGTTGCTGGGGTGTGGGGCTCAGCAGAGCAGGTTGTTCCCAGAGCTCCCTAACGTGGGTCTCTTCCCTTTCCAGAGAGTCTGAGGCCAGTGTTGGCAAGAGGTTCGACGGTGAATGTAAGAAGGAAATTGTTGCAGTAAGTGAACTGTGGGATGAGGGAGGGGGTCTCAGACCCACTGATGTCAGGGGAAGCATGGCCAGTGTTTGCAGCAGCCCCCAGACCAGCAGCATCCCACAGGAATGGAACTGCTGCTGTGTGTCAGCACAGAGAAGATTTTGCTTTCTCCACATGTAATGTGCATTATCTGTCCTGAAGTCAGAAAAGGAAGATGGTAACTGTACAGGAAGGGATCAGCAAAAGAGTAGTAGCAGAAATAATGCATCAGGGCAGAACTGAGAGTAAGAACAGGGAATAGCTTTTGGAGTCAGACCAATGAGCCATCAAGCCCATGATGCTCTGGTTGTAAGGACCGTATAGGAGAGAGTAAGAGTAGAGTATCTATGGCATTCCTACTCTTCCAGTCTCTAGCTATTTTCAGATAATGGACCTCAGCTGAGTGCAATCTCTGTTAGTGAGTAAGCCTTGATGGATTTCTCCTCCATGAAAATCCTCAGCCTTTTTCTGGACCCATATGCATTTTTGCACTACGCTGCCTCTCAGCAAGTGTAGCTCCCATTGAATGATGAAACAGAATCCCACTCTCACAGTATCTAGCTAAGTGCTGATCTTTTTGTTTTAAGACTATAGAAGAGACACTGGACCCTTATACAGGCATCAGCACCTGCACTTCTCCAGACATCAGTGTTTTTCCATTTAATTTCCTGGCCAGATTGGGAATGTGGTGCAATGTGATCACGAGCACGGCACGCTCACTGAGTGAACTGCTGCTGCTGAGAAGTGCTGTGGCCAGCTTATGATATGCATCTCTTGAAACAGGAAATTATGATCTATTTTTATATTATTAAATTCTTCTAGCATAGTAGAAACTGACACCTCGGTTTATATCAGATTGTGCAAGGAACTTAATTACTTTTAGTTAGATTGTTATAGTTAGCACTGACACTGTAGCTAGGGGTTGAAGCCCTTCTGCTATTGACTCCTTCATACCCTGCACATTAGCTGTTTGGTTTTTGTTTGGTTTTTTGCAGGTTGACTGCAGTGACTACCCTAAACCTGTCTGCTCACTTGAGTACATGCCCCTCTGTGGCTCTGACAGCACAACATATGGCAATAGGTGTAACTTCTGCAATGCAGTCGTGTATGTACAAACATGGACCACATTTGTGTTATCCTATAGGCACAAGTTTGCACAGTTGCCACTTTCTTGTTTGCTGACCAGTGTTAATTAGGCATTTGGAGCAGAAGAGAATACCAGACATCATGCCAACCATTCCTTTTTATTTCCTCAGAGCATACAAAGAGCTAAGTCTGCTTTGTTAGTGTGAATGGTTTGAAGACCACTAAGCTGAAGGGATTTTTTAGGCAAAATTAAAGTTTCATTATGGTTTCAAAAAAATACTTTCAGTCTAGAGAATGAGTTAAATAATTTCACTCATTTCTTAATGATCAAATAGTTAATGGGAGTATGAGTCTGCAAGTTCTTTTGCTCTGGGCAGGGTCCTGTCTGATGTCTTCCCTAGGAGCCAAGTAAAGGACAGATTATAGCAAGCAGGACTCTGTCTAATCAATTTTTTCCTCTCCTCACTTTCAGGGACAGCAATGGGACTCTCACTTTAAGCCGTTTTGGAAAATGCTGAGTATCAGTGCTGAGAGAATTCACCACAGGATCCCCACTGGCATATCCCAGCTAAAGATCTCACCTCAGTTCATCTCGCCCTCTGGGGAGCTCAGCTCACTCCTGATTTTCTTTCTCAATAAACTAAATCAGCAATGTTTCTTTTTCTTGTTTCATGTGCTGTCTCATGAAACATTTTCTTCTGTTTTGTTGAAGGATGGTGCCATGATGAATAGGTTATGTGCACATAGCTCTGGGATATAACAAGAACAATATCTTGCTCCCCTCCCTATCATAAAAGGCAGAAAATTAAACACAGATGCATAAACCTCACAGCTGTGTGACTTTGCACGTAAATGACAGTCAGCCTACACTAGTGTTCAGACCCCTTTAGACATTTGACATTGCAAATTCCACTGAAATACTGCTCTGAAGTGATGACCCTACCTGATCTCTCCCAAGGTATTTCTGGTGCACTTTCCCTGTGCAGGCATCTTCAGTAAAACCTGTTCAGACTGGTGGTGTGGGCACCAACAGCTGATCCCTGGCTATGTTTTTCAGACACCTGAGTGGGCCCTGCTCAGTTTCCCGGGTCTTCCAAAAGACAATAATAGGTTTTCCTCATCTTGAACTCATCCTTTAAAAATCTACAAGTGTTTTGAGATAAATGCCCTCCTAGGGATGCTTTTTACTCCAGCTTACTTGTCTTCTCTCTTTAATAACATACTACTCTTTGCCAGCCCAAAGAGCATTTCAGCAGTGTTTCACAATCTAAGGACAAAGTATCCTTCTGTTTTTTGAGAGTGTGACCTGTCATTGGCGTATTGCTCATGAAATTTCTTTTGCTTTTGTCCCCTGCTGGAGTATTGAATTCGTGGGTGTTTGATCCACACAAGAGAAACATAAATAAATTGGGCATATTCATTCTAAAAATTAATATCGCCCATATGCAGTTCTCCTGGGAGCCAAAGGGAGGAGAGTGCATGTTTTCCTTGATGGAATGAGGTCATCCAAAAAGTGATTCTTTGGTGGGAAAACAAAGGATTTCTACTGAGATGTGCAGATGGATGAAGCAGTGATTTCCAGATTGAGCTCAGTTTTCCTGGGATCCAGGCTAGGGTCTCACATTGTTCTGTCATCAACAGACTATCAGTCCATTACCACAAACCTAACCCACAATGCTAATGGCTTTTAGGGGAAATAGCAATTGTAAATCCTTTGCATGTGCCCACAAAAGTTGCTCCATCACTTGTCCAGTCCAAGATCTCCCTTCTGTATCTGGGAAAACCTCTTGCTTGCCTTCCCAGTTTGCTGTTTTCCTGGTTTCACTATAACTTGATGTTTTCCTGGGATGAAGCATGAAAATAATAGAAACTTTTCACTCTAGAAGGCATTCATTCAACATTTTTCTCATGGAAAAGCACTGGGTGTGAACAGGAACTGATGGGTGCTCACACAGAAAACCACACAGTGGTCACTGCTTAGGTTTTTGTAGTTGCCTTTAGCACACAGGAATTTTCTGTGATCTTTCAGAAGGAACCTGTCACATAATTCACTTGAAATTACAACAACCAGAGTGTATCTAGCGTATCTAAGCTTCTAGTTTAGTCTGTTTCTTCGGAAAAAAGGTAGCTAAGCCAAATGGGAACGTGCACAAACATGCACAGACGTGCAAACATACGCACCTACATATAAGCATGGTTGCCACCTGAGGGCAGAATTAAAGCTACATTTCTTGAGCAAAACACAGACACTGCTCCACGCAGACACTTCAGCCACCATGAAGGCAGCCGGTGTGTTTCTGCTCTTTGCTCTAGCCCTTTGCTGCATCACAGGTGAGTAGCTTTCCTGCCTCCTGCTCTGCCTTTCAGTAAGCTCTGGCTGTCTTTAAAACCACAAAAGCATCTTCTGACTGGAAAGAACTTCATTCTACAAGGACTTATTTACTCCTAGAAAGATAGTGTTGAAAAGACTTGACATCAAAGACTATCACTTATGGGGTAATATTTTAGCAACAGAACTGAGTGGGTAAGAACAACTGTGGGAACAGCTCTACTCTCAGCGCTAGTTTATGCATAATGAAAGAAGTGACATGTACGTGGTGCAACCCAGAGACTCAGGCATCCAGTATTTCACCTCTGAAATGTTGTAGAGACACAAATTGTTTTACTGTATGAAAGCAAACATTTCTTGTAGTCATCCTGAATTGAGATGCAATTTGAGAACCTGAAGAGTTGTAGACGTTTTATAAAAGTTGCATCTCACTGAATACTCCTCTTATTTAAGAGCTATTGTGGTAATGCATACAAGACACTGCCTCTGTGTACTTGCCAGCTTTATGACCCTGTTTGCATCAATAACTTGCTTAGCTTTGAGTACATGTCCTGCTCTGTACTTTGAACCATGCAAAATCCATTTGCCTACTTTCGTTTTGCACACCCTCCTCCATCTTGGCTGTAACCCTCATTTAAAAAAAAATTATACTATAGAATTGATGTTGTAATGATACAATATGGCACAAAATTTTGCCTGAAATTCTTGTTGTCCAAGAAGACATTTTCTAACAAATAGTGAATTGAAAGTTGTGTATTCAGGGCATGCATTCACAGTTTTTTTAACTCTAACAAAACCCATGAATTGCATTTTTATCATATAACCTTCTTTTTTCTTTTTTTCCAGCTACTGTTGCACAGCAGGTAAGGGACAGATCTTTCTATTTTTCCATCATTTCTTCCCTTAAAGCATTTTCCGCAGAAATCCTTATTAATCACATTGTGATCGAGCATTTGAAAATCCCGAGTCATCCAGCTGTCTGAGCAATCCTTGCTGCAGAGATTTTGGGTGAAATCACTGATTTTATCTGATGACGATTTCAACGAGTAATGCAGTACTCAGTTCATGTCCAAGTTATTGTCAAAGTTACTGCAGCTGCATTTATGCTGGTTGCACAGGCTCTACATCACTGGAAGCAACATATCACCCTGCCCTGTCCCTCAGCTGTTTCTCAGCAGCTGCTTCTGGGCACTGCTGGGGTGGTGCCCAGGGAGGAGGCAGGGGAGAGGGGGGTGCATCTCCTAATGTCACCTTTCTTTTTTTTGTGAACCTACATTGCCTCTACCTGCAGGAATACTGCCGTGGCTTCTTGGTTCCCAGACCCATGTGTACTATGGAGTACAACCCACACTGCGGCTCCGATGGTGTAACATATGCCAACAAATGCATGTTCTGCAACGCGTTCCTGTACGTATGAAAAGAAATCTCTTCACTAATTCAATGGTGAACTAACTCAGGTTAAACTAATCACTCTTGGAGATGGGTTGTAGAAGTGAAATTCTTTTATTTGTATGTTTGCCTGTTCTGTTGCTAGCATGAGTCAGTTTTTTATTGGGATAATTTGCCAGGAATTTCTTTCGGGTATAAATAGGTAATAATTAGTAGAGTTCTTTATTTCCCTGTTATGTAATTGCTGAGAACTTTCTTCTGCCAAATAAGCTCTACAGACTATTTGTTCTTCCTCTAAATCAAGCCTTTATCTTGTCTTTGGATGTCAGTAATAAAAGGAAACATCTGAAATACTGTTCAGAAGTTTTCTGTTTTGATTAAGTTCCTCTATGATCTATCCTTCACCAGAGGGAGAGACAGGCACACAGTAAGAGCCCAAATGTTCTGCCTCTCAGGGACAGTTTTCTTTCTCTGCAGGAGAAGCCGTCGGACTCTTCGCCTGAGAGCTCTTTCAGCATGTTAACTTCTCATTCAGCCTTCAGTCTGTCCTGGCGATGCTCCCCATGGCAAATGCTCCCCTAAAGCCTTGTCCCGAAGCTCAAGAGTTCCTGATGCATCTTGTAACCTCTGCTTAATAAAAAAAGCCATCAGCATCTATGTCTTGTTTTAATAATATGTCTCATTCACGTTTTACCTAGGAAGTTGCATGGTTAGGTCACTGCAACAATTCTGGGGTGCAAGTATTAATGGGCAAATTACAGGGAGAGGGAATACATTGTTCTGATCTACAGATAAACCAACCCTAACCATGAAAACAATGGATAGATCTTTAGGGCACCTGACTACAAAGGAAAACCAGTTCTGGAGATGCATCCTGGTGCAATATTCCCTTCGATTTAGTCCTCTAAGGGCACCTTGCACAGACACTGTGATTGGGTGAGAGGAGCTGCCTGCCCCCCCAACCTCTGTTGTCAAGTACCTGCTGCCCCACCCCTGTGTTACTCCATGGAGATTTTGGCAGCACGGAGAGGCCCCAAGAAAACCTCAACATACACATAATCTGAGACAGGCCTGAGGTTGCTGCTGTGGAGGGTGTTTTGTGGCTGCTTTGCAAAAGCCACACTGGTGCAGGTGTTGCTGGCACTGGGGGCTGCTGAGCTCTGTTTTAGCTTCTAGGGTTAGCCTGAATTTCTTATGTCCACAAGAGAAGTGGTGAAGAAGGGATGTTTCCCAGTTGCACATCTTCACCTTGCAAGAAGGACTGGAAACTCACCTTTAAGTGAGAGAAGCCTATTTGCAATCCACTCTGCTTCCCAAAGCAACATGATGGGATGTTTTCTCTGGGCAGGCAGATACCTGGCTGCCCACATTTGTTTTTGCAACATTTATCACTGGGGGTTGTTGCAGAAAACCAGTGGGCAGTCAGTCACAACAGACCTGGTGTTGGGAGGACTGCTAGCAGTCCCTGCCACAGCCTGTTTCTGCACCTCACCCACCACTTAGCTGCTTGTAGGTAATTACACCAACTGGTTGCTTGTGGAGGATCCTTTGAGATTCTTCGGCCTCTGGACATCTCGGCTGATGAAAGGAAGGGCTCAGAGTCATAGTGTTAATTTATTATTCATTAACAGTGAAGTGCTGGCAGTGTGGCGTGCTGTGCAGGCAGCAGTCTCACAGTCAAATAGTTAATGATCTTAAGTGACAATGTGACACTTTGTAGAGACTGGAGAGAGCAGCCCTTCAAAGGTAGACAATTTATATCTAAAAGACATGGCTCTTCGCAGCCAGTTAGTGCTAAGTCCCTTCCCAAGCCTGGAATGTCCCTCCTGTGAGAGGCAGGCATGTGTGCAGGAACTTATTTGAGTGTCAGATGTGATTTCCCAGGACCAAGACAAATCTAGGCTCTGGGAGGTACTGCTGGAGTGTGTGGCTCAGGGGCTTCACCCTCCTTGTCCCCCTTCACTGAGCAAGGGAATTGGAGGCAAGAGAATAGAATTATTTTGGTTGGAAAAGACCTTTAAGATCATCAAGTTCAGCCATTAACCCAGCACTGCCATGTCCACCATAAACCTGTGTCCCTAAACACCACATCTACAGGTTTTTTTAAATCCCTCCAGGGGTAAGCCAGCTCCAACACTTGTTTTATTTCCTGGGGAGGCAGAAGGAAGGAGGATGGCCCCCAGGAGCTAAGCAGAGCCAAGCTTGGAGACAAAAAGAGCTCCTAATCTTGCTCAGGTGGTCCTCAGGTCATCTTCCAGGAGCATTGTCCACTAAACTGGAAGATCCACTGGGCAATTGAGGGGGAACTGTCAGTAGAAATGAAAGGGGACAAATTCTCCATCCTGATGCAGAGTTATGCAGTATTACTCAGGAGGAACTGAGGGCAGAGAAGGACCTCAGTGGCACCCCTGGCCCCCTGCCCAAGGGGGCAGCTTCTTAGGATGGAAATAAAGACCACACTCTTTTGTGAGCACTTAGTTGGAAATAATTTTTTGTTGTTGCTGCTCAATAAAATTCTTCCACAACTACAAAAAATCCTCTCTCCATTATTAATCTAACTCTCCCTCCAGGAATTTCAAGGCAGAAAATGTTGTCTGCCCCCCGAGGTATTTTATGATACAATTTGTTAAGCGGCACCTTGGCACTTTATGTTGTTATCTGATGTTTGTGAATTTAGGAAATGCCATTCAATTACCCCCAAATCTGATTAACACGTTGCATGTAGTTATTTTGTTCTGCTCTATTTTATATCAATGCTTCTGTTTTGGTGTATTGTTCTACTTGTCACTAGCCAAAACGTACCTCAGGCCAATTGAGACCTTTCTGTTAATGCAGCTTCTCTCTGAGGTTTCATTCAGGAGAAATGTTTTGTTACCACTGATGAGGAGAAAAATAAAATTATATTTTAAAAGAAAATTATTTGGAGATGTTGTTTTTGGGGGCTGGCTGTGTCAGAGCTACTGCAGCAAGGCAGAACTAAGATTCACTGAGGGATTCGGAGCTGAGGGGCTAGATCCTCATCCTTTTGCTGTTAGTATGCAGCTCCCAGACAGTCAAATTATTTCAGACACTCTTGCCTGTGATATCATCTATGCTTAAAGGACTGGAGATATGCAGGCAGCAATCAGATAGCTGAACTACAAGGAGAAATATTAGATGAATGCGGCTTAGAGCAGGGGCTTTGCTTGCTGTGCATTGAATCCATGTTCTCATAGAAGATCCAGTTCTGCCCCCATGTGCAGAGGTCTGGGAACAGCAACCTATTTTGGGAGCTCCTGCAATGTGACACATCGCTGGTCAATGGGAAATAAATGTACATTGCATTTGTCTCTGCAGTAGCATAAACCATGGTGACATTTTCTTCTTGATTACAGTGGGGTGTGTGACAGCAGGATATGGGAGCAAAGGCAGCGATTCCCCTGCTGGAATAACAGCACCTGGTCTTGCATGCACACATCCACCTAGGGTGGGTTTTTTCAAAAAAATTAAGATGTATTATTTCTCTTTGTAGCCAGGTGAAGCCTGTGGCATGTTTTAAAGTAAAGCAGGGAAGATAAATCAAGGCTTTTTTATGTCATGGTAGATTACAGGCTTGCTTGAAATAGGGAGTCTCAAGGCCAGAGAAAAAGATTCCCAGGAAAGTGTCACTGCACTGGGAAGAAAGTGCTGAAATAGAAACTGAGTAGAATTTCCAGAGTTATGGAAATTTACCTTAATAGAAGAGGATCCATTACATGACTACCAATGTTTACACTATTTATGTGACCATAATCTTTTTGAGTGCTTGCCCTCTAAGAACTTACAGCAGGAAAAGTTTTATTTTTTCTATGGATCTTAAATCTGTAGAAACATTAAAATAAGCCTATGACCAAAGTCACTTTACTGAGTCCACCATGATGAGACTCTTGAATATCACAGAGGGATTTTGATACGTGAATCACTTTGCCTTTCCCATTTACAACATGTGTATGGCATTTCCCAAAGCTCACTCTTCCAAATCCATGGAGACAGTTGTTTTTGATTGCTCCTAATGCCTGTTTTCAACCATCTGCTGCCCTGCAATTACTTCTGCCCTATTCCCTCTGGTTCTCATTAACGGAGTTCCTCGTGCAACCCCAGGTCATACCTCACCCAGCACCTCTCACTGCCCTGCCCCAACTGCTACTAATTATCTCCCACCCTTTATTAAAGACCCTGCAGCAAGACTCTTTCCTAGCTTCTCTTTTTCTCTTTGCTGCCCTGTGAAGTGGCAGACATGGAAAAAGAGGAGGAAAAGAGCTGCTTTTGGAGCAGCCCTGGCTGGCTACCCAGGCCCTCAGAAGCAGCATGTGGATCAGAGGGGGATCTCGCCAGCGGATCTGCTTAATTAAAGGGCAGGTGTTGGCCAAACATGAAAGTGATGCCTCTCCCAAGCAGACACCCTGCTATGCACAACGGCTCCTGAGCGGCCAGGGTTCTTTCAGCCTGGCAGGAGAGGTAGCTGGAGAAGCAGCAGTTTGTGGTAACTGGGGGATCTCAGATCTGGAGGTGGATACAGAGAAGCTTGGGTTGCAGGGCTGAAGAGGAGACAGACCACATTCCTGTAGCATCACAAACCATCAAAGAGTCAGTAAGTGCCATGTCCACCAGCACCTGGTGCAAGCTCTGAGGAAACTTTGTTTTCAATCTTTGGCATTCCTGCCCATGGAGAATAATCAATATTAATGCTTCTGTGACTTCCCTTCCAAACAAGCTCACAATCAGTTTAAGGAATATGAAAGGTAAGTCACTCAGGATGCTAAGAACGCAACAGAAACAGCTTTCAAAGGAACCCTTCAATGTCTGATATTTGTGAATGAGATCCAAATAGCATTACTCATTTATTTTTCAGGCAAATGATTTCATTGATATGAACAGGCCAAATCCTGCAGGCTCTATTCTATGACTACCCTTACACTTTCAGCTACATTTTAATGATTTATCTGCCCATGCCCAGGCTTGAACATCTCCCAGGATAATAAGGAAAACAATTATGATTTTCTATTTAAAACTCCTGCTGCCTTTAAGCCACATATATGAATCAAGGTTCTTCTAGAGCAGAAACATGTTCTGTCCCTCACTTCCTTCCGTGACTACCTTAAATCAAAAATGTATTATTTTTATGCAATATTCCTTATTTGTTTTTCCATTTGCGATAGAGTTGAACCACTTAACAGAGCCTAGCAAATTATTTTTCGCTTATGTTCCCTAAAACATGACTTTCAGCTGACACTCTAAATTTAATGCCATATAATAGAGGGGGTAAAAGAGGAGACTTCCGTTTGCAGCTGCTACAAACTTTTCTTGAATGTCTTTGGTATTATGAAACCCATTTCACCTGCACAGACCACAACTTACTTCCCAGTAAGAAGAAACATTATCCCAGTCCAGATTCAAGGCTACTCATCCTCATAATTTCTTAATCAGACTCATGCCCATTGCTGATAGATGAATAACTCTTGCTCTTACATAGAAATGTCTTATAAACTTCTGAATCATAGAATCACAGAATGGTTTGGGTTGGACAGAACCTTAAAATGATCTAGTTCCAAACCCCCTTGCCATGGTCAGGGACACCTTCCACCAGACCAGGTTGCTCCAGGGCCCATCCAATCTGGCCTTGAACATTTCCAGGAATGGGGCACCCAAAGCTTCTGTGGGTAACATGTTCCAGTGTCTTACTACCCTCATAGTGAACAATTCCTTCTTAATATCTAATCTAAATCTACCCTGTTTCAGCTTAAAACTTTGCCCCTCATCCTAATACTACAGACCCTTGTAAAAAGTCCTTCCCCTGCTTTCCTATAGGCCTTTCAGGTACTTGTAAGGTCTTCTGTTCTTCAGGCTGAAAAACCCCAACTCTCTCAGCCTGTCTTCATAAGAGAGGTGCTCCAGCCCTCTGATCATCTTCATGGTAATGCTTTCCTGTCGTGATAACTGTTTCTTTCCTGCC
The DNA here is from genome assembly GCF_020740795.1 of Apus apus. Taxonomy (NCBI): domain Eukaryota; kingdom Metazoa; phylum Chordata; class Aves; order Apodiformes; family Apodidae; genus Apus; species Apus apus. The sequence goes on along the minus strand of NC_067294.1, from coordinate 8,601,421 downwards.
AGTGAGAGATCCAGTGTACCAGAAAACTACAGGAGAGAGTGTGGAGAGATTCATTGAGCCCTGAGCATCTTTAAGGTACACTGATGCCTGCCAAACCCTAGATTTTTGTCTGTAAAAGCTTAAAGTCTCCCGTGCTGTTGTTCCCTCACTCTGGTGTACCATGCATGTCACCTGGAGCCCCAATACCATCCAAAGTATGTAATAAGGAATGCACAATTTCAAAAGCTTTCAATAAATGGTTTAGCTTTTTTTCCCTTTACCAACTTCCATACGTAATTTCACAACGTCTACTGTTGAGACAGTGCTCTTGTTTGGAAAGTACAAATCACTCATTGTACAGCAGGGCTCCTTTGTTAACAAGCTGGGTGTAGCTCACATTTTTCTTTAGTTCTTCTGGACATCTCTCCAACAAACAAGTATTTTGGCTCAGCTCAATAATCAATACAGTTTTCCTAGTTTACAGAGCAAATAATTACTTCATGACATGACTTCACGTGGTCGGAGAGATGTATATATATAGAGCAGAGAGAGAAGGCTGAGAACCATCTACCAACCTCCCCAGCAACAGCTTTGCAAGCAACAGACTCTACAACCATCTCCACTATGAAGACCACAGGAAGCTTTGCCCTTCTTGGGCTTATGCTTCTCAGCTGCCTTGCTGGTAAGTTGCTTTCATTACAGTCTGTGCTATTACCTCTTGTCCTTCTGAACCTTTGCCTTTATATATTATATAGCAACTATATAACTTCATATAGTTCAGCCTTTTGAATATGTGATGATATAGGAATACTTGAGCTCCCTTTTAATGAGCTTTGTCCTTGTGCAGATAAATGTCATAGATTGGTAGGATGCATTTGTCTGATTTAAGCTTATGAGCCTTGGTGAGGATAATAGTGCAGCAAAATGAGAAAAGTTTATGTCCTATTTCTTCTTTAGTGAGTCAAAATTTCTGGTTTCACAAGTCATTGATTTCTTTAATCTTAGTATATAACTACTTGCTTACTTGGAGTAGATTAAAAATTGGGGAAAACTATCACTTGTCAGTAATGAGAAAGTGTATTTAGTCATTCTGTTAGGAAATTATGATTCCAAAGGAATTTTATTCAAGGATGTTGTACATTTATTTTTTTAATTTTATAATCTCTGTTTTTTTTGTAGACATTGCTGTTGCTCAGAGACGGGTGAGTAGTAGATCTTTGTCATTTAGACTTGATTTCTAAGTCTAGATGAATAATTCATACTCACACTGTATCCCAGGGAAGGCTTGAGGGAGGAAAAAAAGCAGAGAGAGCAGGAAAGGAAGAAGGAAAAATGCCCCTAAGTATTCTACCACCTCCTTTTCCCTAAATAAGAAAATACCCTTGTCAGAGAAAGATGATAACTTACCACGTTGATGATAAAAAAGATAGCGAATGTAGAATGAGAGCCAGCACAGCACAGAGTGCCAGCAGAAAATCTATACAACTATTGCATTACTGTCTAAATATCTTCCCTGTCCCGATTCCCCAAGGAATGATAATTTTTGCCCACAATTCTTGCTACAGGTACTGAAAGTCCTGATGGCAAAAAGGTGCTTTTGATTGCTGTAGGAAACATGGCGTATTTTATTCCCTCTCTCCTTTGCCATGGAAGAAAGATAGAAAACAAAAAATGACCAACAGTAGTCTCCCAAGGCAGTGAAAACAGGATTAACACAAGCACACTCTTGTCTCCACTTGGAAACATCATGAGTCTTTTTCCACAGGCCTCCTGCGGCATGTTCCTGACATCCGGAAAAACCCCGCAACTGCAGGTTGCCTGTCCCCGCGACTACAGCCCTGTCTGTGGAACTGATGGCAAGACCTACCCCAACGAGTGCACCCTCTGCAGGGAAATCTTGTGAGTATAAGGTCTCCTGGTTACCCACAATGCCAGTTCAAGCAGCACAGAAAAGCCTTTGGGATTGTGACTAATCGTGGGGTGGACTAGATTTTTCATGAGTTTCTGTCTTCCCTAATGCCCTCTGTCTTCTGTGTCAAATCTCCTGAATCTAATTAATTACTGGGGCTTTCCAAGTGGAGAGACTTAATGAGTGAGATGACTACATGGTATCATCAGATTAATCCTTCTTTTCCTTCTCTCTCCCAGCACTCGCAACCGTAACATTGACAAGAAGCACGATGGCAGATGTGTCAAGGTATGGCCTGAGATCTCCTGCCGCGCTGGGCGGTGCTGGGTGAAAAGATGGCAGAGAGCTAGACAGAAACCTCACCTAGCATCAGCTCTGTATTGAACCCACACAGTTTTAAACTGTCAGAAATGGAATGAAAATGAAAAATTTCAGATTTGCAAGAATTATTATTTTTAAATTTTGTTTCAACAGTTAGAACCAGTGAGTTTTAAAGTCTTATCGTGTGTGTAACACCAGACTTAAGAAAGAAAATTTTTTGTTTCAATAGTTCTTCAGCGTTATCAAAGCACTTCTCTTTAGACTTTGTAGAGGCTTTATTGAAGCTAAGAAATTCCCAGAGGAAGTTTGGATATTGACTAAATTGTAATTTTGTAACAGAAAAAACGATTCTATCAAAACATTTATCATAAAGTTTGTTTATCCAGACAGGGAGCTACCATGAAGTGGATAAGTATCTCTATTTTTAGTTTAGAGAAAGAAAGTAAAGAACACTTTGGCTGTGCAATTTAACATAACACACTAAGTTCCACTTCAGCACACTCAGAGTAACTGCAGAAACACTGAGGTGAGTGTAAACTCCATTTTCAAGCAGCACTGGCATTTTGCAGCTAAATTTGCTGCTGCACAGGGCATTTTGGGCAAAGATCCCTCATGGTGTCATTCATGGTTAAAATCCCCAAGATAGTAAGGAAGAAGCCCACTTCAGGACAGGAAAAAACAGATGCTCCAGGATGGTACTGTACCCATGTGCAGGATTTAAACTGTGCTCTTTCCACCACGCTGGGTCTGGAAGCTGCTCTCTCCTCACAGCTCTGGGGAGAGGAAGAGCAGAGGTTAAAGAGTTGTTCTGTGACTGTTTCAGGTTGACTGTACTGGCTTCCTGAAATCAAGCAGTGGACAAGCGGTCCCCTGCACCATGGACTACAGCCCCATCTGCGGCACTGACGGCATCACCTACAGAAACAAGTGCAGCTTCTGCAGTGCTGTGGCGTAAGTGAAGGAGCTGGGTCATGGGAGGGGCTGCTGAAGCAGTGGGCGCTTGTGTTGGTATTTGGAGTGCAATGAGGTAGTTTGACTAGTGAAGCTGCTGTGCTCATTCATTCTCTGCTTTCTTCCCAAAGGAACGGTCTGGAAGTCAACCTGCGCAGCTATGGAGAATGCTTCCAGGTAAAGCACAGAAATCTGCACTCTCAGCTGCTGCTGCAGTACATTTTGCAACACAAATTGACTGAATTACAACTAAGTGATAGAAAGGCCTGCAGCATCCTGGTGTATTTGGCTTTTAAATATGATTTGAGGAAAATAGTTAAAGTGTGCCTGGGTCAAAGGGTATTGAACCAAATCTGTGACTCAGATATGCAGTCCCCTCTCTGACCTGAGAGGGTGGCAGTCAGCAAGTGCTGAGACCTTTATTTATTGGGGAGGGGGCTGCACAAGAGATGCTGCCTAATCCCTTCTGCAGGAGAGCTGGGGCTCAAATGCAGCCAGCACTGTTCATGGTGGTGACACCTTGGGTGGGAACTACAGTGTGGCTTGCATGCATGCCTCTGCCAGCCTGAGGAACAAGAGCAGAGCAGCCAGTTGGAGGCCCATCCTGGAAACACCAGCATGGTGATTTCACTATTTGTAGTAGTATTTATTAGATTTTTCTCCCTGCTTCAGGCTGCTCCAGACAAGCATTTTCTCTGCTCTTGAGTTTGCAGTCCCTAGAACAACAGAGCTCTGCACCTGAAAAACGCTTTTATGCTTTGCCATATCATAAACATTAAATAAACAAAAAGCACTCTTGTAGAAAAACACAGGGAACAAAAGCTTTAAAACCTGTTGTTGTTCCACTATTAGGAGCAGATTGACTGTGGTGACACCCAACAGAAGGGTTTCAGCAACCTCGTCTGCACCTCTGAATTCGACCCCCTTTGCGGCTCTGACGGCAGAACTTATGGAAACAAGTGCCAGTTTTGCAACGCAGTTTCGTAAGTATGGAGCCCACCACACAGCTGTGAAACCCGAGGAGCTGGAACACACCCACATTGGTGGCAGCTGATTTGGAAGCCCCAGAGCTCATGTTAGCCTCTTTGTAAGACCATCCCTGCTCCACGTTCCTCTCCTGACACTCATTCCTGTCACCCCCTAGGCACTGGGAATCTTAAGCTCTAGTGAGTCTTTTCCTTCCCTTGCAATTAAATCCAGATCCCCATTTGCAGGCTCATAGCATTGCTGACTCCCTCCCTGTCAGAGTGATTTACACTGTGACAGTAGGAATTGACCAAAATTGTGGGGTTTGTCCTAAATCTCTTTCATGTAAGAAAACAAGTAATCTGGGGAATCAGGAAAGAGGTGAAACATGAAGTACTTTGTAAATTGGAGAGTGTGAAGCATTGGCTCATTTGGGTAAAGTTAGACTGTAAAACTGAGATCCATGTCCATAATTTTGGTTTCTCTCTTTCTCCACAGCCGCAGCCGTGGAAGTCTGTTCCTCAGACACCGTGGCCAGTGCTGAGCCCTGGAACTGTACCTGGCACACTGACTTTTCCCTTACAAATCCTGAATCAAACATGCTCTTCCCTGCTCCCTCACCTGTTCCACATTGGTCTCTGCTTTGATTGATCAATAAACTAAATGCAGCCACTGTCTTTGCCATGGACTAGTTTTTGGGGTTGGCTTTCTGGGTTTGTTTTTTTTCTCAGGGCAGAGGTGATGGTCTTCAGGCTTTTAGGTGCTTATCTGTCAGGCAGGAGAAGTTGTGAAATAAACCACAACAAAGAGCAAAGTGTAACAATCATCACTCACCAGCCCAAGCCCTCACGAGAGTACGTCACTCCATACCAAACCATCAGAAGAGAAACCAGCTATGAAATACTACCACTTTCCTAATTTTGGTGTCTTATACCGTGCAAGTGGATTTGTCATTGTAACAGCACTGAGTCTTGGAGGAACTGCTTCTTTTAGGGGGCCCGGCACAGGGGAATGGACCTGGGGAGGTGTGAAAGAGAAACATGGCCATGATAAGCCCTACCTGGTTCCACCTGGGCAAGGGGCAGGTCTGGCAGTCCATTATAAGATGAGGCTTATGGCAAAGGGAGGAGGCTATCTCATAGGGAAGAAAATTAGGAACTGCTGCTTCCTTGAAGGGTGTGTACATTGGGACTTGTGCTGATCAGCAGAAAATTGCAGCAAGCTAGGCAAGGCTGTAATGAGTGTAATGAGAACCTGAGGAGAAATTAGACTGGGATCAGGCTTTCAGCTTCATGGAGATCTGAAAATACTTGGGCAAGGTAGGCAAATGTAGGAGAGGAAACCCTTCAGGAAGTGGTCTTGGATTTTTGAACCCCAGGAAAGAAGGGCCAGAAGATGTGCTGGTAGCTCCAAGGTGCTTAGAAAAAAAGGTTTGGAGATAGTATCTTTGTGGGAGCCTAAAGAGTGCCATCTTTTTGGGTGAGTCAAGGAGTTAATATGCAAACAACACAGGCAAAAAGTCCCAAGTGCCACAGCTCACATACTCCCTTCCTCTTCCTTTCTTCACCTCCCATTGTCTTGTTATGTAGCATGAGTATCTGCTGCCAAGACTGATATTTAGGACAAAATCTGTGGCTTTCAAGCCTTTTCTTTGGGTCTTTTTCCCTGAAGCAGGTAATTTATTGACCAGGAATTTGTAGGTGCTTCCCACCAGGAGATAAGAGGCTTGTCCTTCCCCTACTACTGGCACAGAGCAATGCTCTGTCCTAGGAAGAGGGATGGAACAACTTCTTTTCAGGGTTTTTTCTGTGAGTGCCGTCAATATAAATTTCATCATGCCTTTGTGCCTGCTCTTAAGAAGAGACAAACTGGAGAGTCTGAATGTCCTCATTATTTACTTGTTTGTGTATGTATGAAAAATAGGAACAGTCTAAGTAGCTAGTGGATGTAAACAGAGACCTGTCAGCACAGGACAGAGCTCTGCTATAATTTCTTTTTGGCCAAGAAGTTTAGAGTGCTTGCAGACTACTGAAGTTCTGGCCATAGTGGGAAATTGTTTCCAACAGCAAGATACTAGGGTGAGCCTCCACTGCAGTGGAAGTTTCTGCCTGAGGAAGCCAGGTACTTGATCAGGAGCTCAGAAGGCTTTGCAAAAGCCCAAAGAAGAGCTGCTCACCTACAGGGAAAGGGAGAGAAAATGGCAAGTACTAGGTTTATGGTTGTATCCTAGATGCCTCATGAGCCTCCAAGCAAGAACTCTTTAGAAGATTGAAAGGTTTGTGTCCCACAGGACTGAAGACTGGCCCAGCACTGGTAAGTACTTGGCACAACTCTGCCCAGCTACCCCTGAGACTGAAAATAAGGTCCAAGTGTCTTTCTTTTAGCCCTGATTTCAGAGGAGTCACGGGGGACAGAAGAATTCCCTCACCTGTGCTAGCAAGTGGCCTGTTTTAGATGTTATAAAGAAGTGGAAACGGGTAATAATGATAATGACCTGGTTGGTAATTTAGTCTCTTCCTCTCCTCAGCCCAGAAGGGGTTGGTTCCTGCGGTACATTTGCTAAGGCTTTAGCCAGTTAGTGATGTTGCAGGAACTGAAACATTTGGGTAGATAAAAGGCTGAGGCATTAAAGCTGTTGTCATGAGCAGTGACGTATGAAACTAGAAAAGGCAAACAAGTAGTGCAGGAACAGCAGAGCCAAGTGTGATTTTGAAGGGCACTGTGGCTGACTGACTTGATAACTGAATTATATGAGAGGCTGTGTCAGGAGTTCACCCCTATCAGACATCTGACAAGTCACCTGTCAGTCACGGTTTCTCTGCTGTGTGGATTTTAGTATGTCTAGCAAGCTGCAAACTCAAATGCTTCCCCAGATGTAGGGTATTCATAACATTGTTCTCATAACAGAAGCTCTCTCCCTTGCTGGCTGGGGATGTTAGTAGCATCTTTGTTGCTAAAAAACAAATGTATTAAATTTTTGATTTTTAATTGTGGTCTTTTTTTCACTCCTCTGTCAAATTTGGTTGAAACTAGATACAGATTCAAAATTTACTGGGGGAACTAATAAAAAGATATAGCTATACACATTGCTCTCCTAAGCCTTGTCTCCTTAGGAAAGCATACTAACATTTTTAGCTTTTTCTTATCTCAATGGATATTTTGCAAATGGTGCAGCTGAACACAAATCATTGCACAAACTCAGCTGATAATAGAGCTCAAGTCTCCCAGTTCTCCATCAAATTCCCTTCAATGCCATTTGCAGTGTGAGAGGAGCCCTGACATATGTCTGTGAATGTGAAAAACTGGAAAACATTGACAACTGGAGTTTAAATAGTTCAGGGAGGACAGTCAGCAGTCCTATGTGGGACTTTGCACACAGCTACAGGAGCACGTCACATCAGAACACTTCTCCACCCCAACCCCACAAATTTAGAACCATCCTCAAAAATAGCCAGGGAACAACATATAATTCATTTCACAGACAACACATTCTCATGCTGTGATTTATTTCGTAATGTCTAGTGAGTGTCATCACGCCACAGTCAAAGCCTCAGAGCTGGCATTCAGTGAGGGCCCAGAGAATGAAAATTACCAGCTTCCCGATGAATCACTGCTTTGAAAAGTCACCCTTGTGAGAATCCTGTGACTGTTTAGAAAAAAAAAAAAAAAAAAAAGAAGAAGAAAAAGAAGATATTACAAACCTGAGTCTATCACTCATGTAATTAGCCCTTTCTAGGTTTGATGTGGACGGGGCAACATTCCTAAAGCACCATAAACACAGCCAGGACCAATAATGACTTTAGAATTGGAGAAGTTCTCACAATTAAGGTGAGGAATGAGGACAGCTACAGATGGGCTCATAAATACACAGAAAGGCAGGTCTGGGTGTGCATCGTGGGCTCCGGTGCTGAGACAACACCTCCTGCACACATTGCTGGGCTTGGACTAAAGACCTACCTGCAGCATGAAGGCAACTGGTGCCTTGGTGCTTCTCAGCTTGCTGCTGCTCTCTTTCTTCTCAGGTAAGTGATCTTTTCTGTAGCCTAGAAAAAAATCCAAATCAACAAACCCAAATCTTTCCTGGCAACAGCAAACTTTGGAGAGTCTTGATCACTGGATGACAGGCTTGAAGATAAAGCTGAGCAAGTAGAAAATATCTGCAGGACTTGCTGACTTGTATGACATATTTCCACTCCTTGTGTGCCTCCGCAGCAGCGGAGGTGTCACAGAGAGACTGAGAGAGCAAACTCTTAGTGGCTCCTTCAGCAAATGTACCAAAGCAGAGTGTAATTATGAATTTTTGGTACAAATATTCACTGGAGAGTTTTGTTGAACCAGTTAGAGAAGGAACTTTTTCCACCTCAGGGTCATCAGTTCTTGTTTTGATCCTAAGCATCTTGGTCTTGGTGTTTTCCTTGGAGATGCAGAAACGTAATTAGATGAAAGTTTCAGCTTTCGTTTATGTTGCAGTGAAAAGCTTGAAAATTAAATTCAAATGTCCTCAAGGATTCAGAACAAAGAGGGCAAATTAAAAGGATCCAGCATTTATTTATCTGGAGATTTACGCATCTCTCTAATGATCTGGGGAAGCTGAATGATAATTTTTGAGCATATAGGTCACGTCAAATGTTATCACTTGCTTGTGTCCAGCTGATCCAGCTCTACAAGGTTTGTGGCAACAGTTACTGAAGAATGTGCAGAGCAAGAATTATTTATGCTTGTTTTTCTGTGAATAATTTGAATTAAGAATTCACTTGAGAAAATGGCAAGCTCTGCATGGAGAAAAGAGGTGAATTACTTTGTACACATTATTCATTATTAAATATTAATCTGTCTCTAACTGAGTCTTAATTGGGACTAGGTTCTGTCAGAGTGCTGAAGCTTCCTTCCAAGGCCAAGCAGAATAGCAGCAAACTCTGTGATCTCCTATAAAATAAACAGATGTCAAGAGACATCATCAAAGTCTTGTGTAGCCACATGTAATATTTATAAAAGCTATCTAATTTTGTAAATAATATGCAGAGAACCATAACAATAACTTTACAACCAAGGCAGCCCAGCCTAACCTGAGGACATGATAAATACATGGGTCACCAGGATAAAACACCAAAGGGCTTAATTGGCAGGTGGAAGGTTGGTTGATGGATGATGTTCTAGCTGACTGAGGGTGTGGCGGGATTTCCAATGCATGGAGGCCCAAGTGTAGGCCAAGGTCCTCCCATCTCCTGCCCCAGGTTCCCTCCTGCTCAGAGCCACCTAAGCAGCATCTCTGTTGGCAGGGCCCCCACAGACCCAACAGGTACAGCCTCCCATCTGACCTTCTGCTGCCCAGCTGCTGCGCGAGATGCCAGATATTTGTCCCACGGGGTTGTGACCCTGATTCTGCAAATCTGCATTCAATCCACCCTTGAATGTCCAACTCCCCCTTAGGGACATGGCAGGGTCACCCTGTCCCACAGCTCTGACTCAGCCTATGGGCCTGACTGCAGTCTTTGCAGTGAAGAAGTATAAGGGGGATGGACTGATTGCCTGCACGCCCAGACCCTGTGGTTACAGCAGGTATTTTTGCGCTCTTACACACTGGCACTGCCTGCTCTGCTCTCGATCACCCTCTGCTGTCTTTTCATATCCTGCCGAGGATGAAATTGTTATGGAAGAGTCTCTGGTCTGGGCCGTGCTGAGGATGGCCGTATAATTGACCACAGGGTCTCCTTCTCCATGGTACACCCTTGTTAGCAGATCCAGCCGTTTTCCAACTTCAAAGGTGCAGGAGCCTAAGAGCCTTAAAAGTCAATATAGCTTTAAAATCTGTGCTGAGCGTGGCTCCAGCTCCGGTACAGCAGCTTGCTTCCCAGGAGTGGCTGCCTTCCAGGAGATTGGGTTATGTGTCTGAGGTGCAGTTAGCAGCTGAATGACTGATTACATGGTATTTTAGTAACATTTTTCAGAAAAAGCAAAATACTGAAAAGCAATTCAGATAATGTATTTCCTGCCCCTTCCTCCTCCGCACAGGATGACAGAGTAGGAAAAACCTGGTATAAGTTTCACTGTGGTTTGCATAAAGGGTTTGTGGCTTTAGTTCAGCCTCTATCAGAAAATAATGAAAATAACTTTATTATTTATTTTTTTTCCCAGATGTATCAGGACAAGACATTGAAGAGGTTAGTGCAGCTGTTTCTGCTTACTGAATATGCATTTTCTACAGGAATGATTCTGTAACAGAGATCTTGGTGTGTGGTAAACTGTTTTTAATGTCTGCTGGGAGCAGTCCCAAAGTTTTGGGGAGTTGTTGTACAGGGGTTGTTATATATGTGTATGTGCAAGTAGACTAGAAAAATGCAAATGCTTCCCATGATTACGTCTAAGGTGCTTGCACAGGGTTGTGTTTATACACAGCATCACTTTTGTCCTCTTTGCTCCACTGTCCAATTGTCTCATGAAACAAAAGAACTATCGAGAGCGTTTTATCCCTTCAAACAAGATCCGTCACTGGGACTTCTCCAGAGCCAAAATACCTGTATATTTACTGAATGCCATTTTTAATTCCCCATAGACTATGGTTTGCTTCTCCCTCCTGTGGGAAGGCAGAGAGCTCAGCAAGCACCAACATGAGCACACAGTTTTGCAAGATGCATGATGCCATGCAGCAGTGAGCGAACTTGGTGCCAAAGAGCACCAGTGCTGACTCTTCTCCTGCATGCCTAGGCTAATCTACTCATAATTTTGGGAGATCAAGGCTTCTCCCAGGTGACTAAAATTTTCCTCCTCAAACACAGGGCAAAAATTCCCCTGAAACATTGATTCTACTCACTTCTGACAGGGCTTTTTCTTTCACCAAATAGGCAGTATCACCACTGCTGCTTTAGTGCGCTTGTCAGAAAAAGCATTGTATTAGTGACCTTGTATCCAGTTTGGAAAGTGAAAGAAAGAGTGTGGGAATCCTACAGTGTTTTATTTGTTTGTTATTGTTCCTTTTGTAGATCTGTAAAGAATTTGTAAACAGAAGTGTTTACTGCACGAGGGAGTCCAACCCTCACTGTGGCACGGACGGCGTCACATACGGGAACAAGTGTGCCTTCTGCAAGGCTGTGCTGTAAGTGGGAGCGGAGGGGATGGAATTAACAGAGAGAGTTGGCTCAATTTCCATGTATGTCATGATGTTCTTTGTCGTGGGGAGGCCCTGCATCCAGGCTGCTTCTCTTGTATGGACCATTCCCTGAACTGTGCCAAGTGGAAGCTTTCCTCCTTGGAAGGGAGCTGTGTGAATGCAAGTTAATTTTAATTCATTTCCAGGCTTTGCACGCTGCTGGTTGCCATGCTGAGAGGCAGCACGGGGCCTGCAAAGCAATTGCATCGTGCCTGTACCTTCTGCATGCTCTAAATCGATGCACATTTCCCACTATAAGTTACAGGCTGCAACTCTCACTGCCCACGATCCTGGATACTGAGAAGTTTCTGGAGGAATGTGGGAGCTGAGCCATGCCAAATTATTCCTGAAAAGTCTGAATGGACTTTGTGGAGCAAGACACAAAATCTCAGAGGAAGAACCTGAGCTTCTCCTTTTCCTGAGCTGTCACCTTTTACAGCAGATGCAATAGAAGCCAGCACCCCTCGACTGCATGTGCTTGCAAAACATCACTTTTTCATTAGCAGTCCTTAACATTTGGTGCCCAGTCAAAGCTGCCATATCCTAGGGGAAACTGGAGGAGAGCAAGGAGAGGAGAAAATTTCTTCCTTTCCCTGGGAGGCACCAGGGTACACTAACATGGGTCACGAAAATGGTCTTGTTCAGAGAGAGGGATGAGTTTCTTGTCCCACACTGCCGAGGGGGACTGTATGTCCTACACTTCTTTCCCTAACTCTGTCTTTCTTCTTTTACAGGAAAAGTGAAGGCAAGATCAGATTGAAGCACATGGGGAAATGCTGAGTCCTCACCTGTCACCAAGCAGGAACAGCTGATCCCCGGTCAGTGCACGGCCGCGGGAGCAACTTTCCCTCATCTCTGCCACCTCTGCTCAATAAAATAAAACTCAGCATGATTCTTTGCCTGGATTCCTTTTCCCGTAATACCCAGAAAAGCACCTTGATGCAGCCGAGCTAGAGCTTAGTGTGTGGCTTTACTTTTCTTTGCTGTTCCACCATACTCCTCCTGGGAATCAAAGCGCTCCCTGTGCTGGAGTGATGATTCCCGTTGCTCCCATGGGATATGTTCTCCTTGTTCCCAGCAGCCACAGCTCTTCTGCCCTGTCCTGCCTGGCAGATTGGCATGTGGCTGCTGGGCAGCCAGGAAGGGCAACTCCTTGTGGGCTCCTGCCCAACTGTTCCCATCCCAGGGGGTGGGTGACAGCGGGTGCCTTTATTCTTTACCCAGCCTCCGTAGACGTGTTCCTTCCTCTCTCAGAGGTTATTGTGGGAGGGTGACAGGAGAGCTGGTGAACAGCGTGACTGCATATGCCTCATCTCCTTTGGAAACCAGAGAGAAACAAGCTGAGGCTAGGGAATATTGCTCCATTTAAGCCTGCAAAAAGATGGCAGGTGGAGGCTGGTTTTAGGCAGAAGCTGCAAGGATCTTCTTTCCAAAGCAGTCTCATTCTTCTTCCTTCTAAGAGAACGCTTTGTCTTGAAAACTGTGAACTCACTAGCATTAGTTTCCTGCTGCTAAGTGGCTTTTCATGCTAATAAAATTATATTTAGAAGAGCACCAGATTGCATAAAATGTCAATAATTACCAAAAAAATATTCCCTGGAGGAGAAGAGCTGTGGGCTTCTTTTCCCCACCTCTAGGGTAAACTCTCCCTGAATCATCCACAGACCTTGATTTTCTAGGCACAAGGGTTTTTATTTATATGCAATTTTCAATGCACATAGACTTTATTCCGTTCTTTACTTTTCACACTGCTGCCCTCTCTCTTCTTGACACTGGCTGGAAAAATCCTTCTTTGTGCTAACATGAAAAATGAATGCTATATTTTCTTCCCATTCACTACGCAAAATTCACCCAGGGAATATTTGTGGCATTCCCTTGTTGAAACATTGGCAGCAGATCAATGGGAAACCAGCTCCATCTTGTTAAACACTCAACTTTCAAAAGAAACTTTAGATTTTATTGTGGGTCTCAGGGGTCAACACATTTTGCAAGCATCTAGATGCTGAGCATCTAAACCTCTGGACCTTGTTTGGACAGAGCTTGAATGTTTGCCTATCATGCCTCGATCCATGCTCTGAACTCAACTGGGGAGCAATGCCTAAAAAAGAAGCCTTACCAATGTGCTCAGCACACCTAATGCTGGTTTCTCCTTTGATAATTCACATTTGTGATGCCAATTCTAGCAAATCCTTTGTCATTTAGTAACTTTCCACGCAGGGTGCAGGCAGCAGTCAGTCACTGGCTGAGCTGTGCAGGCAAAACTCCACATTAGCTGGTTTGTAGCTTCTCTCAGAACAGCTGTCTTTCATCCTGGTATTCTTCCCATCCCAATTTACTGGACTCTTGCAAAACTTGCCATCTTTTCTTGGAAGCAGACTAAGGCTCTCTGTGTGTCAGTTTGTAAAGGCCTGGAAAGTGTACTTTTTAAATTTGAAATTCAGACGTTACGTTAGTCAACTTCGCAGCAAGACATCCAGAACACAGATAAGATTGAGGGGAGAAAGAAGCACCTCCTGCACAAAGGCAAGCTGATATGAAGGACATGTTGGGAAAGTGGGAAGACCTTCCTCATTAATCCTCTTGCTTGGAGCAGGATGACCTCCACGTGTCCTCTCCCACCTGAGTTATCCTGCAATGATCCTATGACATTGTGTGGCTTCGGACCAGAACCATCATCAGAGCACAGGAGCAAACAGACCCCATTTTGAAGATGGGAAACAATACTTTAGTGGGAGAGGGGGTATGGAACAACTTTCTGCTTGAGATGGCCCTCATTGACACTCCAAATCTCAGAGTATATTTCAGTATTTAATCCTTTTTAATTTGGAGGCCGAGATAACAATGACAGTTCACAAGAGAAAAGAAACTTTCAGTGCAAAAAGCAAATAAAACCACCTCTGTACCTTTACAGACCCAACTACCACCTCCCACACTTGTTCTGGGCAAGTGGAGACTGGGAGGTGTCTCCTTTGAGGAGATGATTCCCCCAAGGCAGGAAAACTTCCTAAAACTGTTTCCAGGAGGGGCAGGGCTTTTTCTGCCAGTCTGTCCTTCCTCGGAGAGCACTTGGCTCTGGCAGGGAGGCTGTGCTGGTGCCAGCACCGTTTGCTCTTGGTCTCTGAGCACTGTGCTCACCTTCCCAGCAGGGCTGATGGGTGGGTGCCAAGGATGGGGCAGGAGCATGGCAGTGGCCACAGACTGTCCAGCTTGAGCTCCCATCTCTGTCTGGCTGCACATGCACCAAACCAGAAACCAAACCTCCAGCTACTACTTCTCCTTTTATTTCCTTCCTCCACCTTTTAAGATGTGTTGGGTTTGGGGGATTTTTGACAGCTTTGAAAGGTGAGTGAGTCATGATACATTTGAGATATCTCTTCTGTTAGATAACATGAGCACCTTCACAGCTTTTTCCTTCCCTGGGGAGGAAGGGGCAGAGGCTGGAGTGGGAGCTGCCAAGACTTGCCCCTTGCAGCAGGATGAGTGTCCTGTGCTCCCTGCATCTCACTCAGTCCCCCTCAGCACTTAAAATAATGGAAAAATTAAATTACTGCATGGTTGCTCTTACTGAAAGGAAGCCGTTGCTCACAACTGAGCACCCTTCTGTGACTGGGCTGTGGATATGGCAGTGGGGAAGGATGTACTTCCATCTTGCAGCTTCATTCTGCTTGTGATGCAGCTGACATATTATCATGTCCAGGCTCTTGGCCCATTTAACTCATGTGCTCCACTGCTTCCTCCTCCTCCCCAGCACAAGCACGTGTCACTGTCGCAACTCAGTTGAATCCTTTGTCCTAGTTTTTTCCCTTGATATTCATAGTGTTTGACAAGGCTTTTCTAGCTGCCATGGGATGATTCTAGGGTGGTGGTGCTGACTGCAGCATTCCCACAGCCCAGCTGGGGAGGAAGCTCTGGACTTGGCTACCATTCTGGTTCACCCTCTTTTCCCTAAGAGAAGGCAGGCTGGATCAGGTTGGAAAGGACTTCAGTCCAACCTCCTGCTCACAGCAGGGTCAGTTCTGAGGTCTTATCAGGTTGTTCAGGGCTTTATCCAGTCTAGGATTGAAAATTTCCAAAGGGTGGAGAATGTATAATCTCCCTGAGCTACGTTGCTCAGGGTTTGACTAGTCATCATCATAGGAAAGAAATTTTTCCTTATATCCTGTTTCAATCTCTTTCAGCTGCCTCATCTCCAAGCCTTCCACTACCGTGAGAAGCCTGACTCCATCTGCACAGTAACCTGCTTGTTAACTGGCAGGCTGCTCTCGTGTCTCACTGAAGCCTTCTTCTCATCAGGCTGAACAAGCCCATCACCCTTTGCTTCTTCTCAGGGGACAAATGTTCCAGCCCCCAGCTCTCTTGGTGGCTCTTCCCTAAACTTTCTCCAGTTTTTTTAAATGCCTTTATTGTATTGGAGGGGGACCCAAAACTGAACATGGGGGAAAGCTGAACTATGGGGACATGGGAAAGGACTGTTCAGGGAGTAGGTAGGAGAAATGTTGGGAGTATTGCAGGAAACTGATAACATGTAGACGGTGAAATCTGGAGGCAACAGCAGGAGGGTATCAGTGTTTACTGGGTCCTTTAAGGATTAGAGAACAGCTGAGCCTGCTCTGGGGTAAAATGGCTCCCAGATGCCAACAATTCCCCCATCCCCATTGCAGCTGAAGGACTTAAATAGGAGTTAAGGGGAAGCATTTGGCTCTTTTTTACTCCAGACCAAAGAGAAGGTAAGGCTTGCTCTATGGTGTGAGTTTGGGGGTTTGCTTGGTGTTCTGGTTTATTTTTTTTTCCCCTGAAATACGTGGTGTGGTTCTCACGGGAGCTTCTCATGTGAATAACTGCAATAATTGTGGCTGGTCTTGATGTCTTATAAAGCTGCTCTAAAAATGCTTGGGAAGGCTGATTAAAAGTGTGTGGAATATAAAGGTTACCACAATACATAAAGGGAGAACAGGGGAAGCATAAGGTATTATCCATTTAGAAAGGCAGGCACCATGTAAAGAGTGGCTTATTTTCAAGCACCAGTGATGAGGTGGTGCTTCAGGGCAACTCTTTGTGTTTGACACCCATGAAGCAGTGAGGGGCAAGAGTTTCAATAAGGTCAGCCCCTTGGAT
The DNA here is from genome assembly GCF_020740795.1 of Apus apus. Lineage (NCBI taxonomy): Eukaryota > Metazoa > Chordata > Aves > Apodiformes > Apodidae > Apus > Apus apus. Next base: position 8,585,033 of record NC_067294.1, on the reverse strand, counting down.
CTCTAGGAGAAGGAGGGTTTTGAAAAAGTCTCAATCAGGACAAAGAAGATCAAAACTGAGCTTCTGCTGAGCCTGGGGGGATGTCCTAACCTACCTGAGGCTGGCCCTAAGCAACAGCTTCAGTACTTGTAGCAGAGTTGGACACAGTACTCAGCTTGTGGAGCAGAAGTTTTACAGTGATGTGAGAAAGGTGGTGGTGCCATGTTATACTGTGCTTCCCTTTCTGAGCTAAAATTGCTCAATTAATTGGGAGTGAACTGAAATGTGGGTATTGTGGCAAGGGCTAGCTGTGACGCTTCTGGCCTTTTCCCAAAGAATGTCCTGCCTTTCCTTGGGAGGGTGCTTTTGTGAAGTCACCCATGATAATGCCATCAGCTGCCTGGGCCCTGCCCTGTCAAAGCATCCTTGTGTCATCTTCCGTTTTGGGATGTACCCTTAATCCACTGTTAAAACCGGAAGGTGGATGCTCCAGTTTTGTCTGATGATGTTGACGATGATGACCCATTAGAAAGGAGCTAGGAGGGTGCAGAAGGTCACCTCCGCTGCTCCCTTGTCCCAGGCACGGATACTGGTGCCCAGCGCATCTCTGCCGGGAGGAGCGGGCGGGCGCCGGGCTCCGTTCCCGGGCGCCGGGCTCCCTCTGCTGACCGCCGGGCACGCGCCGGGAGAGGCACCGCAGCCTCCGTGCCAACCTCTGAGAGCAAATCAGCTCTGCTAAACCGACCCAAGTGCCTTCTGGTGGTCCTAATGCACTGCAGGGGGATGTCCCAGCCACGGAGCTGATTTTACCCGTTGAAGTCTTGCTTAAAATTAGAGGCGCTGAGAGCAGAGCTGTGCACAAACTGCCGTAAAGTTCTTCACCCCAGAGACTCAAGTTCCTGAGGCTGCAGCATCCGTCCTCTTTTCAGGATAGGTGTCTGTATGAGGCCGGTTTTGCTGAACCCACCAGCTGTCCTTGCAAGGAATTACACGGAAGGGTGGGTGTAGGCAGGGCAGGAAGGCCCCGGCACTGTGACCTGTCCTAGTAGATTGTTACTCGTGCCTCAGCCCTCCCTCCTGGCAGCTGTTCTGCCCCTCTCCTGAGATTGCTGTCAGGTCAGGGTGCCCTGAACAAGTTTCCTGTGTTCCTGCAGGGCCCATCACCTCTCATTAGGGAGCTCAGGCACAAGGCACAGTCTCAGCCTGATACCTTGATATGATAAAAGGTGGCTCTAACCAATTCTTTCCTTGGCCAGAGACTGCTCAGACTGCTGCCTTCCCCAGGGCATAGCCCACTTCTCCTGCAGATACTGGAGAAAGATTTTTTTGGGGGGCAGATGAGCTGGGCTTTGTACCTCCAGGGTTTGGGGAGAGCTCTTCAGTTATCTGTTGCTAGAGGCAAATGTTGAGATTTAGCACCAGTGGTGGGACTGTATGTGTGACACACTCCCTGAACACAGCTGAGGCTTGGCCTCTGTGACACTCTTCCCCTCTGTCAATGGTGTGACAAAGGAGAAAGATGCTGCCTCCCCTTGTAGCCAAGCAGCTATGTATGGCAAGGCTTGGCTTCAGAGTTGGTCTGAGCCACCTCTGCCCTGCCGGGGTCTTGGAGGACATTTTGCTGCTGAGGGTGCTGCTGCTGTTGTGTCTTGGTGGCCCACTAACCCTCTGGGATGGTCCAGACCTTGGTGGTGTCTCTTTAAGACCTGGCAGGATGATGATGCTCCTTGTCTCGTGAGAAAATTGGAGAGCGATGGAGGGGGGAGAGTGCAGTACCAAGAGCGGACACTGGATGATGCCGCAGACCGGGGAGTTTTATCGCTGCTGTCGCCTCTCGGCGCAGTTCAGCTTTGGGCTTCTGGCACCAGGCTGATTTTTGCTATGGTGTTTCTGGTAAAGCCCTGGTTTCTGGAGTGTAGTGATTAGGAGAGAGAGCTAAACTCCTGTCTTCCTATATATATATATATGTTTGTATAGTTTAAGCCCCTCTAATAAGAGGTCAAATCATGATTCAAGGAGAAGGCTGGAAAAACTCAGACTAACAAACCTGTTTGAAAAAAATCAGCATGATTTTCTGTTGCAGGGGACAAACATTTCCAGTGGACTAAATCCCAGTCCCTGTTTTGTTTGCCAGTCTGATTAGCTCTGGGTCATGACATGCAAACATTTGCCTGGTGGCTCCCTGAGCCTGGCAGTTGTCACAGGTGTGGAGACAAAAATGTGATCCTCTTGTCAAGCTCTTATTTCTGCCTTGGCAGAAACTGCTACTCCAGTTGCTCCAGTTGTGCTGGTGTTGTAGCCCTCCTGTTGGCATCAGCCTTGCATCCTCACAGGGACCTTAGGGATTTTCAGTGTAACAGGTTCTGCATCTTCTTTGGCTTTTTGGGTGGGGGAATGCGGCAAATTAAAATAAGGCCTTTTTCAGGTGTATGCTTGTTCTGAGCTCCTCATCCCCCCTGGTCATGAGCATGTCCCATGAGCATGCACAGCTATTGCATCCAGCAACATGAGCAGGGGCCGAGGGGAGGCAGGACAGTGTGTATCTACAGATACCCCTCCAGCCTTGCTTCTGCTGCTTTCAGGGCACATCTGTGTTCTCCTTTTGTGCCCATGTCTCATTGAGACTTAGCAATAGGAGAAATAGCACTGATCCATGGGGTCAAGGAATGGTTTGGGCAAATACACTTGCTGCTAGTTCCTTGTTGTAGGGCTGTAGAGACTGTTTGACACTTTGGCAGCCTGAAGACCCTGCCCAGTGCTGTCTCTGCTAGGTAAGAGAAGGTCACTCTGTGCCACCTCCCACCTCTGCAAAGCTGGTGCAACCCAGCCATTGCATGTTAATTGGCTTTGGCAGAAGCTTTAGCTCCAAAGCTCTCGTCTGGTTTTCTCCCCAGCCTTTAGCACTTTGCTGTGGTGCTTGTTCCGTGCCCAGCCCAAGGCTTCTGCTCAATGCTCTGGAAAGGCAGGGTGGGATGGGGGTGTAAAGCTCAATTGATCCTTGTGCAAGACTAACCAGTGCTGGAAACTGTGCCCGTAAGTCTCTGTGCTGTTTAATGCCAAAGTAGTCTGATAACTTAGTGCTGCCCTCTGGCTTGATTCAAGTTTATTCGGAGGTAATACTGTGACTTTTTTTCCCCTTTCATAGCTTCTGGAATTGTACCCTGTATTTGACTGAGTCATGCTCTGTGGGTCTGTAATTATCTGTGTGGCTGACATATCCATTAAGGGATTTTATATGTTAATCTCACAAGATTTGCTACTCATGTTGATGCTTTCATCTCACCGGCTGCGTGTAACCTCTGCGTGCAACGTGCTGGGTTAACTGCAGGGCAACCAGAGATGAGGACAAGCATTTGTCCCTGCTGGTCTCTCCCCAAGCCCCCTTATCTCTGACCCCCAGGTGTGCAGTCAGGCTCCCAGCACCCAGCTGAGGCTTCAGGACCACACTGAGCTGTGGGGCTCTCATCTTGTGTGCTTCAAGGCATCTTCCCACGCATCAGAGGGTAACAAATGATTCTGCATCTGTGATGTAAGTCTAACTGGATAATTGTTTTCTAGATCTCTAAGGTTAAAACCAGACAAGTTGCCACATAACTTGGTCAGGGATTGCTGTAATGAGTGAGTGACAAGCCATTAATTCAGTTTATCAGTGACAATAGTACCATCCTGTTGCTGTACTGGTGCATTTCAGTTCCATAAAACCATGTGTTACATAGTTCACTAGTTGCAAAATTAAATCTATATAAATTTACTCAGTTGTTGTGTCTAAGGTAAGTATTTTTTTCAGGAAGTTGGTTTTTTTCAGTGAATCAATCATACCAGATTAAGGAAAAAAAAAAACACTTTCGGTTACTTCAAATTTTAAAATCTAGAACTACTTGAAAGTGGAAATACACATAAAAATTGCAATATTTTGTTTAAAGGAGTCAGAATTTTCAGTTATTTGCCTGCTTTATTGTAGCTGCAGCTGCTCACTAAATTCTAAATTAAGTCATTTTAATAGCTTCAGTAAGTGTTTCTCAACAAATCTATTTATGGGGGTGAGGATATTGCTGAAATGCACTTACAAACCCACCTGTATCTGAAGCTCAGAATTTCTTTCATTTGAAGTGTTAGACACAAATTATTTCACTTTTGGTTTGCTACCCTTTGTTATGGAGAACAAAAAATCTTTACAACATACCTGTTGTATCTAGACACATCTGCAAGGGACTCAAACTCCACATTCTTATCCTTCTCATCTCTGAGGCAGTTTAATACAGTTACCTTTTAAAAATATGTGCTTATTTTGGTCCTGATTCAAGGAATATCCATCATTAGGACAGCAGAGGGACCCAAAAGTGACACTGGCATCAGCTGCACTTCAAGCATCTGCTTGAGATTCAGCTCATGCTCACCTACTAAACTGGTGCTTGCAGTTTTCACTACTCACATACCTACCTATGGCATAAAATGTGGACTGAATATAGAAAGCAGGGTTAGGAACCAGGAAGCCTTGAAAAATACAACTCTAGAGCCATTTCACCTACGAAGCAGGGTCTCTTGGAAAGTTTTCCTAGAATTTGTTAAATTATTGTTATCCTTGCTGTGCCATCATTTGTTCTTCCAGTATGACCCAAACTAGGGGAAAATACCTGAGGAAGTTCAATGCTTACCAGTGGAGCTCTTGGCTTGTAACACATCAATAATGTACAGAGCTCACCAAAGCACTCAGTCATTGCAACACCACGGCACACTGCATCCTACAGGGTGTTTAGAGTCCACTGGGTCAATAACGCACAAATTGAGCCATGGTTCACATCCACACTGAGAAGCTTTTAATGAGGAGAAAAAATCTAGAGCACTAGAGAAAAAAACAAACAAATGAGGGAATTTTTTTTTTTTAACCACAATATTACTATGAGAACATGCTCAGAAACAACTCTGGGTGTCAAAGCTTAGCTTGTACGATTTTTTTATTCATCTGTGGCTGTTTTCCCTCCAACATGAAACAATTTAAACATTTCTGAGTAGGCTGTGAATCAGCTGCTCATGCCCAGCTGTCAGGCTCTGTGGTCTCTCCTCAGGAAGCAGGATGGTAGATCCAGCTTGAAATCCAAAGGGCTGATCTTTACAGGAGGTAGAACAAAGTATTAGCTCAGACTGCTGGAGATTAAAATTCCCATCAAATCTGAAAGTTTGGCTCAAGCATTTGTATCGAACTATGACTTCTCTGATTCTCTGATCCAGAGTTTGACTTGCTGTCCTCTCAAGAACAGCACAAATAGTGAAGAACACTCAAGAGTCTTGTTAAATACCAAATGCTTTAACACCATAGATGAAGATATTTAGTCACTAAAAATTGGATAAAATAACCTTAGCATTTCATAACACTGAAGTAAAAATCTTCCTGGGTGTTGCAAGGGGCGGAGGGGACTTCACTCAGCAACAGTGACCAGAGGGCTCTGCTCGAGGGTCACCCAGTCCCCTTGTACACAGGAGATGCATTAAACCCTGGCCCTTGCTATGGTGAAAATGAGTGGCTCTTTTTTGATCTATAAACACCTCAAAAAATGGTACTTTGTGAGAAGAGTGGGCATGCAATTCCAACTAGACAGTTTCCAATCAAGTGTTAATTATGCACTTTGCTGTGCCTACCACCCCAATATTGCACTATTTGAGAACAAGCTCCCTTTGACTTGTACCTGTTATTTTCCAAAGAGAAAATGACTTTATGGGAAATCTTTTTGCTAGGAGAGACATGGAAATTAATAGCGTGATGTTGCATGTGCCTCTGTGTGGCAAAGAAACATGTCAAGCTCTCCATAGACTCCTGAGAACTAAACAAGCATTCAAGTGCTTTCAGTCAGGAGAATCAAACTTAGCACTTGAACCATCATAGACCTTTTTTACCATTCCCTAGGAAAACTGAAATTGTTCAGCTCTTGCCATGAGGCAGTCCTTCCAGACCTGGAATCTTTTGAGTTGCTTGAACCTAAAACATGTCCTGATTAGTGAAGAGCCCTTTCAAAGCACAGATGTCTGTGTAGCACTCGGGCAACTTATGGCTCTCACAAGATATTGCTATTACTTCTGACACAAGAAACTCAGAACATTTGAAAGGTCTACCTTGTCTTTTTCAGGATAGATCAGTATTTTTCTCTGCTAGTCCTATTTTTCTCTCCCTCAATATTTCCTATTCACTGAAATCTTTCTCCATCAATATCCCAGACAAAGAATTTCAGCAGCCACCCTGCACTGGGTGCAGTGGTTGTCCACACTAATACTGACTAATGCCTGTCGTGACTGCTGCAATGCCAAGGATGAAATGATGGAGGATTCTGTCCTCTGGCACCTCTTCATCCAGCATTTCTGGTTTTAAACAGCTTTAATGAATCAGGACAACTGTCTACCCTCCAAAAAATAATTTTTACCTGGGCTTTACCTTATTGGTAGAAAGAAAGTGTTCAGTACTTCTCACATCAGTCTTAATTACATCCTGAACAGAGTGGAAAATTGTCTTAAACCCTTTGGCATCTACTTGCTGTCAGTCGCATGTCAAGTCAGGAATAAATATTGGCAACTAGATGTAGATTTCACAGTCATGCAGCGGGATTTGTGGAGCTGAATTTGCAGTTAAATTCTTGGCTTCACCTGTCACTCCATGTACCTCCAGTGATGAGCATTTATGCCACAGAGAGGTATTAGAGTTGTCAGACATCCAGAGCCTACAGAAATAACTTCATTTTTAAATGGACTGTCTCTTTTGGCATGAATTATCAGGCAGAACTAAATACAAACTACTTAATGTGTGCTGGGAGCCCAAGAAAATATGTGGAATATTTCAGACTCCATTTAATGCTTCTCCAGAGTTTTGCAGAACAGTAAATTATGAGCTCTATAATTAAGCCACACACTCCTCTCTGATTATGCTTTAATCCTATTTCTTTTAAGAGACTGTGAAAGTTACTAATCAAATAGTTCTCAGGGACCTCAATATAATCTAAAAGGAAACTAAATGTTAACAGGGAACAAGGCTTTACACTTTGCTGTTGTTAACTACTTCTAAAGCTCAACTATACTTTGGAAAAACAAGTAGGTCAAAACTGCCTTCCCTATAAAAAGAAGAAAAAAGACAGCAGAGGTGTTTTCCTCTGAACTTATAAGCAATAAATACATTATTTAGGGGCTGAGCAGAAAGGTTGCCACATATCCTTGCAGTTACACTAAATTCTGTAGTTTGGTAGTTTCTGGTTTACTAGTTTAAAACACAGCTTGGGCTGGCACTAAACCACAAAGAGCAGTAGATAAGAAACTTTGTATTTTCTGACAGGTCATTGAGCTGGAACCTAACATGCTCATGCTAACAGCTCATTTGTGTCTGCTGTCCCGACATTCTGACATTTGCTGTCAAGGTTCCTTTCCCAGGCAGTGAGGAGCTTTCCTATTCACCACCACTGCTCTAATCGGCAGCAGCACATACCAGTCTCTTCCTTAACTACTGATGTGAATTTGGTGTCTGTAGAATCCAAAGAAACACCCCAAAACCCCAAAATTAATATTATGAATGGCCTCTCTATTAAGCAAACTAAATGTGCAAGACAGTACAGGACACAACTTATGAAAAAGGTATTTATTATTTACACAACTGCTATAGTTCCTTAAGAACAATATATACCATTTTTATTTGAAAGGGTCAGTCTTCTTTCAAATACATGAACTGCATAATGCACAAGTGTTGGTAATGCCAAACAGCAGTCACATCACACTTCTATAGTGCAGGCATAAGCAGCGCAAGTCAATGATACTTTAAGAACAGTATGGCTGAATATTGTATTTAAACACAGTGTTTGCACTTTGACAAGATTTAGCTAGAAGAGAACAAGGGTTTTTTTGTTCATGCTTTGTTAGGAATGGGACTTTCCCACTGAGGTTTTTAAACCCTTTGATATACAAGAATAGATCAGGCAGACTGCTTTTCACTTACCAAAAAAGAGTGGGTTTTTCTCTCCCTCAAACTTCAATCTTTTGTTTTCCAGTAAACACTGTTTCTAGTATGAGTTCACACATTGGGGTAAACTGGTCACAGAGGTGGTACTTTTCCATCTTATTGTCTTGCACAGAGAAACACTGACATACTAATACATACCAAACTTAGACAACTTGTAATTTACAGACTTAAATACTGGAATGGGAGAGGGAGACTGTTTCTAAAGATGGAGGGAATAGAGGGCTTATACAATTCATACACTGCCAAGGTTGGCTCCTTACTCAACTTTTTTGGTCTAAATATTTTTTTTTTCTAGTTTCAGAATGGTTTTGGTCTTTAGTAGTTACGGTTGTACTTCAGCAAGGGAGAGGGAAGTATTTTAAGTAGTAACACCAGAACTGAATGCAATAAAATTAACTGACTCATTTCTCCCACTTCGAGCTTATTGCTGTGAACTTTTAAAAAACCCCACAACCAACCAACTGGAAGACCAAGTATAGCAGTCATTCTGGCATTGGATCCAGTGTCCAGCACTATTATACTCTAGCATAAAGCAAGGAAAAGTCCAATGATCTTAGTTATGTTCCCTTCAACTCAGTGCCACACAATTCTATTAGCGTTATTGTCCTTGCTTCTTTGAAAGATACCTGAAAGAAACAAAAGCACAGTTTTCCACAAAGTAAGAGGCAGGCACAAACACATCTAGTACCTTTTATTAACTCTAAGTATGAATCTGCTTTCTTTTCTCATGGGCAATCCCCCTGCTGATAACCAACAATTAGAAACGTGATCAACACTACTTAGGATTTTATTTGCTTTCAACATTCTTTCAATTTCATGATAGGTTATCATAGAGTTGTGTTTTGAGTTAAACTCTATTAGGTTCTTTAAACAAAAGGGAGGAAGGAAATAGAAACATGGTTTATTCTAAGAGGTTGAAAATTACATCTGTGGGGAAAAGTAGCTATTACACCTCTTGAGATGATAAAGTCCCATTAGAAATGGCACCCCTTCAAATGAATTCAAGACTTTAATGCACAGTCATCCAGCATAACCTGAAAAGAACAGCCCTCCTCCAGCTTCTTTAGAGAAGTTACTCTAAAATGCTTGTTGTCTGATAGTTCTCTTACCACTACAGCTGGAGTAATCTGGCTGAGCTGACAGCATAACTTTGTAGGGGTGGAAAGAGACAGATTTCCAAGGACTATGTTCCTTCAACAATTCTTTTTCCCTTTAGGAAGCATAATTGCTTCAGTGAAAACAATCAGTACTCCTGCATGCTGGACAAGAATCAAAATAAAGGTCCATTCTCTCAAAATCTTATAACTTTGGGGAAGCCACCCAAATACCATAGCCTTATTAAAACTCTACTCAAATAAAAGGCCCTTCATAACTGTAAGTAATGCCGAAGTTCATCAGCTCAGTTGTTTCTGGTCTTTGTACAGACAACCTCAAGCAAAACACTCTGGGGTCAGGGACAGAAGTAAGAAGCAATTTCGACTTTGTTCTTACCTTTCCCAATGTTTGTGATTGAGCTCCAAAAAGTCATCTAATTTTGCTATTTCTTTGAGGTATTGAGTGAGCTTTAGAAGCTCCTTGTCTTTATCCCGATTTAAATGTGCTTTCATAAAAGGCCTTATCTGTACAAAACAAATACATTGGGTATAACTATCTGCTCAAAGTAAGAAAAATGCTTCCAATTCTCTGTCTTTTTACAGAGAATTAAAATATATTTTCAGCATTACACTCAGTTATAATTTCTCTTAGGAAAGAGGAAGAAAAACCTTTTACACCAGTGGCCACATCCAATTTGTGCTTTTCTTCATGCAGACTGGACTGCAAGGGTTTTTGTCCTGCATGCCCACAAAGAAGAAATGTGCTTTGTCTTGCACTTCAAGCCTTCCCCTCCCAGTCAGAAAGAATGATAAAATGATCTGCAGTGGATTGCCACATTTTCTCATAGGATTTCATAGATATTTTTGCAGGAGACATGAGGGGTTTTCAGCTCTGCTTTGAGTTGTGTGGCATCACTGGAACCAGATGAGTATTTTAGCAAAAAGCACTTGATTACAGTCATAGCTTCTGTGAAAAGAGATGTTGGAAATAAAGCTTATCTGACAACTGCTTTCAGCCTGGAATACATTATACCTGGGGCTTGTTTTAGGGATTTAATGTTCTTGTCTGCAGCTGTTAACAACATTTTGACAAACATCTTTTAAATTTGAGCTAGAGCTCTCTGGGTAATACTCTCCCAGCAAGATCTTTGCTGTTCCTGACTCTCCTAACACTGCACAGTTCCAATGATGAACTGGTGGCAATTCTATAAAATGAAATATTTGCTGTTTTGCAGTCAAAATTAATTGTTTTCCACAACAGAACACTTGCTATTAGATTTGCATACTACTATGAAGTACCTCCATGTGTATTTGATTGATTTTTCTGAATATAACCACTCTTGAGATTGAACATCATACATTTCAGTGGTGTCTGCCAACAGTGCCCAGCTTGACCATGGCTTGCAGGTATAATCTAAACAGAAACCATCATTACCTTGATTTTATTAGTCCCTTAAAAGCTAGGGCTTAGGGTTTGAAACAATGCTCATTTACTACTACTATTAGAGGAAATATTAGTGAGACACATGGCAATCTAAATTAAAAAATACTATTTTAAAATATGCATCTTTGCTAGTTAATAGCCTTTCTTTATGCTACAGCAAATTAGTATGAGAAAATACTACTTGAAGTATATGAAAAAGTAGTAATAGATGAAAACTCCAGTTAAAATTACCTTGAGCCCATTTTGTGGATTCATTAGGAAGTTTCGGCCAATATCATCAAACATAATAGTATTTTTTTTGCTGTAATACTCAGAAAATTTTCCCCAGATAACACCAAGAGGCTTCACCTGAAAAAATAACACACACAAGGTATATGAGGTGAATCGGATCATATGCAGGAGATGAAAATATCAGTCTATAGGAACTTGAATCCAAACTCAAATGGACACTTGTACTCTTTTGCTGAAAAATTAGCAGGTAGTTGGGCTTTAAGGGAAGAGATGTGAAATAGTGTAACATACTACATACTGCACACACTAAAGAAAACTTTTCTGTAGGCACTACATTTTATTGCAATAATTATCTACTATTTGATTTGAATGCAGTGTGACCTGAATGTAATACTCAAAATAGAACACTAATAGAAAGTTTCAACAGAAAAAAAACAAACCCATGCTTCCAAGATTCTTAGTTTTCTTGCATGAAAACTCCAGCATAACTTTATTGTTGAATATTGCAAAGGGGTATGACATGTCAGTTGAATGCAGAAAAAGATCAGGAAAAAACAAGTACTTACATCTATTAGTCCTCTCCTAGGGGTGTGCACTGTTATCATGGCAGCACTGTCCAACATGAAAGTTATCTTGTAGTTTGCATTGGTACTCACTCCAAGCTCCTGCATCACAAAGATTTATTATTAAAGCTTCTAATTCTGACAGTTTTACTGCAGTACAACAACCATGTAGAACCATGATTATAATACATTGTTTGTCAAAGGGTAAGCAGCTGAGGATTACCTGAGAGACACTAAAAATAGGTATATGGGGGGGTTAAATTTTTTTTATCCAATGAAAATCATGAAAGTACACCATTCTACCAAGTGGGGAAAAAAGCTGATAGGAATTCATTTTTACAATCAGAAACTTATCAACTTGATGCTAGCATAAAATCAAAGGAACTTTGCAGAAAAGGCAAAATACAGAGGGGTCTTGCTCTTACCTCCACACACAGTCTCTCACAGGTTCTACATCTTACTCAACATCTATAGCAGGGATAGCTACTGTGTGCTACTTGTTCCTTCCAGTAAGTTGCAACAAATCACAGCCCAATCAAAGATGAACTATATAGAAACAGTTCATTGTTACCTTTCCTCCCACATATGTTCAGGATAGTGTTAGTCAGAAATCTGTCAGTTTACACTTTAAATATTTGATAACTCCTGAAATAAAGACTAACCTTTTTATAAAAAAAAACCCTTTGACTAGATGAGACAGCATAATTTCAATTTCAAACCCTTTAAATAGCTGAAAAATAATAGTAAGATCTGCTGATATGTTATAACAGATATTGCTGAGTTAATTTCTGGTGTGTGCAACAGCTGTAATATGCTAAGCTACACAACAAGGAGAAAATATCTACTGCAATGTCTCTCTTGCAGTTATCCAGCCACATTTAATTGATTTATTTTACATGAAGTGAATCTTGCAAATCAAAAGCCTCACCTACCTGAGTAAGTGTCCTGTTACACTGAAAAAACTAGCTGTTCTAGACTGTCTGAATTCCAGGCATAAATAGAAGTAAATCAGAGATTAAAGGTGTTTTTTGATACTCCCTTCTTTTTAACACTGCTCCTGCTTTGTAGTTTAAACCAAAACTTTTAATGCCAAGTACTGCTTGCTCCCTGACAAAAAGTGAAGCTTTTATAGGCAAGCACCCCTGGTGCTATCAGTTTAAGGAGAGAGCAACAGTTGGCATCTAGTGGTGGGACTCCTCAACCGATCAAGATTCTGGAGTAGGCACAAGAAAGATAGTGATTCAGTAACATAAAGGGCTGGAAAGGCAACCTAGAAATATAGAAAGGTGACCAATGTGTGGGAAACAGCCTAGTTTTGAACAATGGTTTTCTACAAGATATCCTAGCACTATGCTGACAGACACAATGTAGAACAGATGTAACACTGTGACAAGAAGTGCAATGTTTGCATGGCTCAACAATGATTTTACTTGCACTAACTCTACTTTGTAGTTTTGGTGAAAGGTTCTCATTTCTGAGATTACTTTGAGGCAAGTTTGTTTGTTTAGAAAAATTGTAGCAGTTTTTGCAAAAACTGTAGCAATTCATTATTTTGAGGAAGAGAGCACTAGAAAATGTGCTTTGCTCTGTTAAAACCTGAAATAATGGTTCGTTGTAACAAATAGTGGAAATACAAAAGCTTAAATTTGGGAAACATCTCCCTGAAAACAAAACAAGCTTTGATTTATAGGCATAAAAAACCTCAACCCACCAACCAAACTTGCAGCAATTCTTAGTAAGCTCATTAGATTTACAGCTAAGCCTGACAGTAAATATGGTTCCCACTAGGTCAGCTGTGCAAAACTGGCTACTTGCCTGATTTAGGGACAGAAGAAACTAAGACTGAAAGAGCAGCTCTTACAGATGTTTAATAAGGCAGAGGAAGCAGCAGACACACAGTTTCAAGAGGTACAAGATAAATATGAAAAGCTTCCTCTTGATAACCTAGTCCAGCATGCCACATCTGTCCACTCCTTCAAAAAAAAAAATTACACTGAAAGACTAGAAGTCTATAATTAGAGGTAAGATGAAAGCAACTGTGAAGGCTGCATGACTAAGTTTCATCAGGTATTGCCTTGTCTTTAGTTCTGCTAAATTTAGCACCTACTGCAGATAGTTTGGGTGGAATTCTAAAATTAGATCTAATCTAGTTTTTTCACAAAGATAATTTCAGGTGACTATGAAGATTAAAAAAAAAATTAAAATAAAAAAATTAAAATAAAAAACTTTAAAATTTAAAACTTTTAAAAATCAGGTTTTGATTCATACAACCTCCCCAGTTGCTAACCCAGTCTTATAACACTGAGCATGAGTCCAACTGTATGAAGAGCTTAGCCAGACTAGAAACAGATTACATGTTTGGAATAACTCACTTTCATTTTAGCTTCAATCCACTTCATATTAGTAGCAGCTGAAATAAAAGGGAGAAAACAGAAATAATACTTTAGCAAAATAAGACATTGATGGGCAAAAAAAGAAACAAGCCAAGAAACTGTCCACTTAACATACCAACTTTTTACATAGAAGTTAATTTCAGAAAGTTCCATCCTTGTTACAGCTTCCATGGTTTACTGCCTTGAAGACAGTCTTCCTTCATGGAAGTTTATTTTGAATTAATAACTAGATTAAGCACTAAATGCTTTTAAACAATTTTCTAGATCAGCTGTTACTGAACTACAGCCTGTGGGGCCATAACAGGTGGGCTACACCTGGTCTGATGAACCACACTGCCTGTCCAAGATTTTTTCCTGGAAGCAATGATAAGAATACATAAACCTGGAAACAAAAGTGTCAACATTGGCCACTGATCTAAGAATACATGGAAACGTTGTTCCAGACTATAAAACTACATTTTTAAATACAATTTTAATGTGGTTTGAACTCTACACTGGCTAAAGTCTGTTCTCCAGCTGTTGGACAGGAAGTGAAACAGCTGCAATGGCAAATTATCAACCATCCCTGTAGACAAGAGAGTTCGATTCATTTGGCAGTTGACTACTTATTGTCTGGATTGAAATTACTGTAAATACAACTATCAAACAGTGCTTCTATGTTGATTGTACAACTTCGCTACTTCAAGCACCTGTTGGAACAAAGTAACACCCCATCAAATTATGTTGAGCTTTATACTGTGATTAAATCCACTAATGTGAACAGTATGTGGTGTTTTTTCACATAAGAATTACTGTTTTCCTAAAACAGCTCTAAGAGCTGTGTGAACATTCCTGCTGAACATAGTACAGCTAAGCATTCATGTATTTAGATCTTGTGATTCTCACTAAAAAGCAATACAAAAACCTCCCACCTAGAGTCTCTGCTCTGAAAGAGACAATTTATAATAAAGTCTTAGGTATTGGGTATAAAACTTACACCAAATTACAATATCATAATCCTCATATGCAGATGTTAGGAATTCATGAAGGTATGGCCTCATCAGTTCTACCCCAGTTTCAGCACAAGATCTGTGGTCTAAAAAGAATATGAGAGATGAGCAATTAATAATTAAGTTTAAGTTATAAAGTTCAGTCTGACTTTCCTATCTATCCAGAGACCTGAAGAGTTCCATGAAGGAATCACAGGGCACTTTAAAATCATGAATGAGTTCAAAGAAAACAACCATTCCCATTACAAAGGTGGAGATAGGAAGCAGAGGAGATACTTATCTGTTGATCCTTACAAGTATTTGAGGGTTTAGCTAATAATTAAATTAGAGATTTGTGGGTCTGAATACCTTTGAGGACTCAGGCCAAACAGTTCATCTGTGCACCCTGGCAAATTTGTAACAGCTCAGGTATGAAACAGATTCCTTCAAACCCAGGCCAATTAATTCTGTGAAGATATATTAAGCTTATTTCAGATATACAAACACTGCCTGTTCCAATTAGAAAACTGCTGTCAGATTCTGCTAGGAGAAGACCTCTAGAAATTTTATACTCAGTAATAATAGGCTGAACTTTGATCTCAGTTTGCAAAAAAAATCTCATCAAAAAGGAAAAAAAAACTTAAGGAAAAAGAATAAAGCAAGCTATTATTTAATGCTTATCATCAAGCTGCCATGAAGCACCCGCATCCCAGGAAATTAAGTCAGAAGGAAAGTTCTGGCTTCCAAAAAACCAGTTTGACAGAATTTTCTAGTAAAACACATTTTTGTGCGTGTTCAGTCACAATCTGGAAATAAAATCTGCAGCTATTATCCCATGGCTCCCAAAAGGGCAGTCTATCAGGTACAGACAGAAACTGTGATTTTATAGTAACTTGCCCTGCCACAGGAATGTCCAAGATACAAGTTAATCAAGAGAGAGATTTAGATAAAATACTACCTTGCTACCTTTTAATGTTGTCTTACAGAAAGTAAATAGTTGCTGCACTAAAAGTCAACAATATGCAACACTTACAAAGCCCAATGCTTTTTAAAATATAAGCAGAAGACCTCACAATATTAAAAAAGCAGAAGTTATAGAGTGCAACACATACCAGTTACTGAAGATGATTTGTAAAGCAAACATCAAGAAATGTGAACTGGCAATTAAACTGACTCTAAACAAAAGACATAAGTTGCATAAAATCTCACCAAATAGTGTATAGTCAACATCTAGCACCAGCAGCTTTTTTCCTTCTCTGGGAGGATTCAGAATTTCCACTTTGTATTCTTTAACTCTGCGGGAAATTTTTAGTAGGTTTTCTTCCCTAGTATAACAGTGTAAAAAGTTAGTTAATTAAAATGCATCCTTTACATTCCATAACAGGATGTTTTTTAATAGCTAAAACTCCTAACCTATTTTCTACTTCCACAACTTCCTCTTCTATATCAAAGTCATTGACAACATCATCATTATCAGGAGGTGGCCCAAGGACATCTTCCTAGAGGAATAATAATAAAAGATAACCAGGATCACTGAAGGAAAATAACAATGGATCTCAAGTTTCGGTTCCCATACATTACTGGGGAAAAAAAAAATAGAGTTTAACCAAAATAATTTCACTTTACTAGTGGAGAGAATTACTAAAGTATACCAATGATTGTTCAGATTTAAGAAGTCAGTGAATATCAAAGTAACAGGTTTGTACTTTAAGTCCAGAACAGTACAGGAGTTTAATAAATACCATGGTATCAGAGTGCAGCCAAAAACCTTACTCTACATAGGAAAATTAAGAGCAACAGAAATCTACTGCACTGCTATTTTCCAAGTTGTTAATGGAATATTCAAAATATAAAATGATAATGAGGAGACACAAGTGTATTTTCCTGCTCAAGCTAATAAACAAGTAAAATACTTACCAAACTCTCTTCACGAGTGCCCATCATCATAATTTTAGTATTTGGTTTCAACTTGAGAGCTCCCAGCTTGACATCATCATCTGCAGGTTTGCCTATAATGTGAGCAGATTTATTTTTTTTTTTACTGGGGTAGAGAGATTTAAGGGAACTGTCAATACGTTTCATGCTTAATTGAAATAAGCTACTCATCAAACACCAGAACCCCCAAAGCTGTATGATTGTCCTCCTCCACATTAAGTTATGTGGCTTGTCTGGTTTGTAATGTACATTTGCCACACTTCTATGTCAGTCATTACAAAATGACCAGGCAGTGGCAATATCCCAGGCACAAATACAGACTGGGGGAGGAATGGCTAGAGAGCAGTACTGAGGAAAAGGATTAATGGGTGGTGGTAGATGAGAAGCTCAACATGAGCTGCCAGCATGTGCTGGAGCCCAGAGGGCCAACATCAAAAGAAGTGGGGCCAGGAGGGCCAGAGAGGTGATTCCATCCCTCTGCTCTTGTGAGAACACACTTGGAGTACTGTGCACAGCTCTGGAGCCCTCAGCACAGGAAAGATATAAGCCTGTTGGAGAGGGTCCAGAGAAGGGCCATGAAGATGATCAAAGGGCTGGAGCACCTCTGTTATGAAGACAGGCTGAGGGAGTTGGGGCTGTTCAGCCTGGAGAAGAGAAGGCTCTGAGGAGACCTTACAGCACCTTCCAGTACATGAAGGGGCTACAGGAAAGCTGGGGAGGGGCTTTTCACCAGAGAGGGCAGTAATAGGACAAGGGGTAATGGTTTTTAATAGAAAGAGGGGAGATTTAGGTTAGACATCAGGAAGAAATTCTTCACTATGAGGGTACTACGCCACTGGAACAGGAAGGTTGTGGCTGCCCCCTCCCTGGAGGTGTTTAAGGCTAGGCTGGATGAGGCTTGTGCAGCCTGGCCTAGTGTGAGGTTTCCCTGCTCATGGCAGGGGGGTTGGAACCTGATGATCTTTAAGGTTCCTTCCAACCTTAACCGTTCTATGATATGATTCTATAAATATCCACTGATGAATAACATTCTTCTGTTCAATTCAAAAGCTAGATCTGGTAGATGTCCTGTTAGTATACACATTCTGGCTAGGTTTAGAGGATGTTAATAAATTCAAGCACATTCACAACATAATAAAAATGAATAATTACCCTTCATTTTAAGTCCAAGTAGTTTTTGGCGCTCTGGTAACACTCCAGTGAGGCCTTTAAGAAACTGCTTCAGATCCAGCACTGTGTCTTCTTCTGATAGTGAAGTTATTGTATACTCCTGTCCACCCCATTTTATTATGAGAGAAAGAGACATCCTTGAAGCATATGTTCAGTATTATTATCTGAAAAATTAGCTGCAGGAGGAAAATACAACAATCAGGTAAAGAAGAAACAGAATTACTCTTTTCAGAAGACAAATCATACAGTTTATTTGAAGTATTTTTGACAGATGATAAACATGTTGATAAAATGAGACTAAAGGGGGAGGAACCACACTGAAACTGGGGCTCTGAGTTCCGCCTCAGTGTACTTAGCAATGTCACATTCACCGTTGGCTCCAGCAGATGCTGGTTTGCTGTGTGTTCTGTGCAGGTGCAGCCTGTTCCCTGCACAACCAGCACCCAGGCAGAGTACTGCAGTACCACAGCAGTCATCTCAAAGCTCAGAAACATCCTCTGCAAAATTTATGCAACCAAACCAGCCAACAAACAGCAAATATGAAATACCTAAAATATACAAACCCACAAGAAGAGTTCTAAACCCAACAGTATATTTTTAGCATTGAATTTCTCTATTCACTTTCACAAAGAACTATGCAACACCTGCAGTAACACACACCCCAGGTCACATCTCACTGTAGCAATATCAAAGTAGGAGTTCAACAACAGAGACAAAATATACACCTACACAGTGCAATTACACTGTAAGAGCTGCATTTTCATTGCAGTGCTGACAAAACAGCCATAATTATACTGTCTTTAATTTACACAGCATCATTAATACAAACTGTATTTAACAGCTTAATCCTATTATGAAACATATCAGAAAACAAGACTTTTAGCTTTATGGGAAGGAAGAACGTGTTTTTTTTCTGTTAAAGCTTGGAAACAGAGAGTCAGTAAGATAAAAAGGCATGAAAAGGCTGTTGCAGACTGCCAGGAGATGCAGAGAAGGCCTCTGCACCACTGATGGTGAGATTGTCCTCGAAAGACAAAGAAAGAAAATAAGAGAGAGCAGATTGGTGAAAAAAAATGGCTATTCAACTCCAAGAAACACATTACTCCAAGAAATAGAGGCCTGGCAATTCTGAAAAATCTCAGAATCAAAAAACCTGATTTATTCTTCCTCTCTAGCATCACATTATCAGAGGTTACCTTCTCTCTGAAAAAATACTTCTTATCTATACACTATAGCCTATTAGGAAAGAACAAGGAATCACTCAGGCATTCCCACTGAGCTTAGACCAGATGAGAAACAGAGGGCTAGATATGACCTGCCTGGTGAGGACACTACAGCTACATCTTCACACTATTTCCTCTAAGAGCCCTGGAAACAAATTGAAGAGCATAATTGGTATCACAGACTATTTTTTTTTTTTCCAAATACCCCCAAATCAGATAGGGAGCTGGGAGTAGTACCCTGTGAGAAATACTCATGAAATAGGGGGTTTTAGAAGCACCAAGACATTTAACTGAGGTTAAGGCTGCAATATTAATGCATAGGGTCATTATAATAAATGATCCCTGTCTGTAATCCTCAGGCTAACTTGACAGAAAAAAACGACTTCTTCTGTTTTCTCACCTGTACCATACAGCTCAAATCATGCTGCAAGAAAATGATGCAAAGGGCAAGAACTGTAAGAAAACTTCTCAAGTCTCTGTCCAGTGCTACAGTGAAAAGATCACCCCTCCAAAGTCGAGTACTTGACCAAGTGTCTATCCTTACTGAATTACAGTCCAGTGGAGTGTTACCAGGCACGCCAAGCAGAAATAAGACCCCTTTATTCAGTGCCAAAACACCAAGGACATTGAGTGGGGACACCAGAATAAATGATTACAGGAAAACGGATGAGCAGCAGAGAAAGTCACACGGGTTTTCAAAGTTTCAACCCTCAGGGCTGGTCACCAGGTGAAACTGAAACCTACTGACATTAAGCCTGATTTGGTTAATTACACTTTCAGAGCCTTTACAAGCCTCTTGGAACAGCAAGAGCCTATGGGATGGAAGGTCATTGGGACAGAGACCCAGAAGGAGAACGAAAGTTGTGTTGCTGTCATTAAATTGTCGCATTACACCACTTTTCTCGGAAGATGGGAAGAGAGACGTGCACACGTTTCACGGGGTAACATCGGACAGAAACGCCCAAGCGCAGGCGGGACCGCAGCACTTCCGACTGCACCGCAACAGGTGCGGGGCTCACATCGGAAGCTGCTGGGTGTCACCCGCCACCGCAAACGCCTCTCCGGACAGCAACGGCAGGAACACGAGCCGCGGCTCGTTCTGCCCGCTGTCCCGCCGGGGCTGTCCCGGGCACGGGGCCGGGCGGGCAGAGCCCACACGCTGCTGCCGGGCCTGGCGAGCCGCGACCGCCCCGCACACCTTCCGGGGACACCGACCCGGCCGAGAGAAGCGCCCGCCCCCGCCAGCCCGCGCCCCAGACCCGCCGCCGGCCCTGCCTCACGCCGGCCCGGTAGAGCCCGGCCTCCGTCGCACATGGACGGGCTCAGACCCAGACCCCCCCGGGCTGTCCCGGCGATCGGGGACACGGCGGCGCTTTCCCGCAGCACACCGGGTGCCAGTGCCGGTCGCCCCGCTCCGCGGTCCTCAGCAGCGCGATGCGGCCCCTCACCCTAGCAACGGAACCGGCACCGTCCCGGGATCCGCCGCACCGGAAGCGGAACTGGCGCCCAGCGGAAGCGGGAGGGGAGGGCGGAGGCGGCGCGCGGCGGCCGCAGCCGCCGGATGTCTGCGGGTTCCCGGCCGGGCGGGCGGGCCCGGATCCCCGCTGCGGGGCTCGGCCGGGCCCTGCTCCCTGCCGGGCAGTCATCCCGTGATGGGCTGTGTGGGCGCGGTGGTCCCACCCGTTCCCGCAGCGGTCGGGCTGAGAGGCGAGGGGGAGGTTTCACATTCCTTCACGAGAAGAACAGCTTGTCTAACGTGCCCGCCTGACGATAACTCCTCGGGGCTGCTGCCCTCGGGTTCGCCCAGGAAATGGCGGTTTTGTCAAGGAGAACCCGGGGAGCGAGGGTCCCGCGCGGGCCCCCGCGCCCGCTCAGCGCCCGCGGTGCGGCTGCGCTGCCCGGCAGGCCCGGCTGCTCCGCTGGCTCCGGGCCGGTCAGACTCCAGGTGCCAGCGGTGTCTTTCATTTTTTTTTCATTATTAACCCTGAAAGGAGATTGCTCTGTACCCAGCGAGCCTGACTCAAAACTTCCTGAGCTTCTAAGCTGACTCTTTCCTCTTTGACTCTTTCCAGGCACATGATCTTTTTGTGTCTGTTGAATCAACTTTTCAGTTGCTGTTGGGATTCTTGGGAACTGGTGCCAGCTGCAGTGGTTTTGTGCATGGACAATGGATGTAGAAGGGAAAAACATGTATTTTGCTGAAAGATGGCGTTTTGCACTCAGTTGTTTTGGGTGGTTTTTTGCAGAAATAGGTGAAAGGAAAAAAAAATGTTCTGTGATAAAGTCTGGTTTCTTACGTGTGTGAAATCAAGTGGAGTTGAAACAGACTGTGGTTCCCCTTGGCATCTGTAAAGTTGGTGTTAAATTTAAAGGAGGAAACGAGTTTCAGTCCTCTCTTCAGTCTTGCTTTGTAGAGAAGTTAGATAATGCTTTTCTCTGTTTTTAGTTTGGTGATAATAAGGGAAGGGAACAAAAGAGCAGAGGTAAGCAGCTGTGCACCAAGTAAGTTCCCTCAGAATGGCTGCTGTAACTTTTAAGAGCCATTCCTAGTGTAAATACATTCCCCTGAAGAGGTGCAGTGTGAACAAAAACTGCACAGAAGCCTGATTCCTGAGTGGGTGTGAATTTACTGTATTTCCTGCTTGGATATGTATTTTGGGTTCTGTGTTGTATTCAGGTTTTAGCATAAAAGCACTTTGGTTTCCAAAAGGGTGGTACAAATGGGAGACTACTGTAGTGATTGCTCATGTCGAGTTTAGCTTCTGGTTGCACGTAAATCTACATGAAACCAGTTTTGTGTGTCTCCCAGTCACAAAAGGTTTGCTTTTTCTTTCAGTGACACACAGTTGTCCTCCACACAGAGGCAGCACTTCACAGTAATGCTGGAAAGCCTCCCGAGCTGCAACTTGTAATTAAAAATCACACCCTGTCATAAAACTATGTGCCTTCCAGGCTGATTTAAAAATTCAGGCTACGAACACGATGCATCGTGTGATTGCCTCTCTCTTTGAGATATTTTAATAATATTTTTTTTAAATTTTCTGATTGGCTTTTAAAAAGCTCTCCTGAAGAAGAGGCAGTAGAGTTTGGGCATGTTTTTTTATGTTTGAAGAATAATAAGTGTTTATGCATATTTTATTTCTGGTACAATACTGGTGTTCTAGTATTCTGAGCTATGACCAGGATGTCCCTGCATTTGGCACAGTTGAAAAATGCTCTGATCCTGACAACATTCCTGTGGCTTGGATAAATACATCCTTTTACTTAGCTGTGGAAACGCATGGTGGTGCTCAATCCTAACATTAATAAGTGCTAAAGTGTAAGTACTGTATAGTTACAATTCAGAGCCCAAACAGCATAATCTTTTCTTTGTACTGAGGAGTCTTTTGTGGTGGTGCTCTCTGGGTTTACGCTACGGAGCAGTGTATTTATCTGTGTTTACACTAGCAAAGCAAGGAGAAAGGAAAAGCAGTGGGGAAATTTTAAAGCAAATGCATGTTTCCTTTCACCCTGATGTGCACTACATCCTGGGATGCTCCAGGGTGAAATAAAATAAGTGACTGCATGTCAAGTTGATGTCTGCTGGCTCTCTTTAAGTACCTCATGTTCAACAGCAAGTATTTCTGAGCATTTATGAGGATTACAATCCTGTGCATAACTACTGAAGCCAGGGAGCTCATCTTCTATATTATTGTTCATCCTGGACTTAAGAGAGCAGAATTCCTACTAGCAACTCAGGGGGATGCTAGGTAAGAATCCTTTAAAATCAGTTAAAAAAGTTTTCAGCTTAAGTGGAAACCTCAAAAGGTTGCCTTGAGAATTAAGAGGAAGTTTAGATCAAGATCTCTTTGTGATCTGAAGAGTTAGAAAGCAAAAGGTGATGACATTACAGGGCTGAGAGATGCTAAATATTTGTTATATTCAGTGACTAATGGTGGAGAGACAGTGATCATGATGCAGGCTATGAATGGGCCAACCTCCCAGGTTTCAAAGGTTTGCACCTTTTTTTTTCTTTTTTTTTTTTTTTCCCCCCAGATTGCTTTTTGGTTCAGAAAACTCTTGAATATGTGCCAGTCTCTCTACCCCGCTTTTAAATTTAACCCACTTTAGGAAAAAATCTAGAGCAGAGCCCATATTCTCCAATATCTGTTTTATGCTTTCTGGTTTCAACTCTTACTACTTTCTGCAATACTTTCTTATTTATTACTATTTGACAGTCCCTTTTCTCTGTTTTATAGTTAGTTCTAAGCAAGTGGTAAAAGCAATGATGTCTGAGGATGTCAAACTCTTCAGGTCTATACAATCCAGTGGTTCCAGCCCAATGCAGATATGTTGTGCACAAACCTTCTGTGCTGCCCATGGCCTCTTCCCTGGAACACAATGGGCAGCACAGCTTACTGGGCACTGCCACCAGTGTCTCCTGGAAATGCTGTGTTAGGATGTGGGTTCTGAATCACTGCCTGACTCTGGGCAAAACACCGACAACTGAATTTCCAGTGTTCAATAACGTGACGTGCTTCAGTAGCTGGCAGCTCAGCTGGAGACATGGAAACGTCTCAAGTTTGAAATGAAAGACATTATCAAGTTATCAGGAATACAGTAAGTCTCTGTCTCAGCTTCCTTATCAGTAAAGGGGAGGTTAGAATGATATTTATATAGTTTTCTTACAAAAGTTTTTTCAGGATTATTTAATTAATGATGGCACTGTGAGATGCTATAAATACTAGAGGCTTGTACCAGTGTAGCATATGATTCTCCACTTTCTGAATGCAACTGTTATTCTTCTACCACTATTCAGCCCAATTATTTTTATTTTATTTACTTCGATTCTTTGTATTCTAGATGATCCCCCACTGGCAAGGTATCTTGGGAGAGAACTGTGATGCTTTTGTTCACTGAACAAAACCTGATTCATCACTTTCCTTACATCATCACCCAGCTCTCTAGCTTCCCTCCAGAGATTGGTATGGCTTTTTAGGTAAGTTGTAAATCACAGTAGCTGTTGATTTGTTTGGAGTCAGCACTGTCCAGTGTTATAAAAGTGGTAAAAAAAATATATGTAATTAATTATAGAAGATACATAATTATTGGAGATCCTGCAAGAGTGGTTTCTTGAAAAGAGTGCAAATAAATACGAAATTGAGAAACTGGAACTAGCTGAATTGCTAGAAAGAGATCTGGAAAGCAGGGAGAGTCAATGAGAAGCTAAGTGATTGGGAGAAATCTAGGAAATAGGGTCAGACAGGGAAAAACACAGGACTTTCTGAGATGGGGCTGTGGAGTGTAAGTAACAGAAAGAGGCACTGGCTCTGCTGCTGTTGTGGGACCCAGTAATGCTCCTGGTTCCTGTGCCTGGGTACGTGTTTCTGCAGGGACTACAGTTTATTTGTTCCTTTGTCTGGTGAATGGGATGAAACTGCAAGAGAAGAACACATGGGCTTTGGGGCTGGCTGTCATCAATGTTGTGAGGAATACACGAGGCATCAAATTAGGTTTTGCAGGCAATTCTAATTTTTGCATTGTTTAACTTTTGTCTGACTTTATGCAATACAACCTAATTGTTAAGACATTCCTTTACTTTTACATACATATGTATTTTTCAAGACAGTGGCTTGTAAAAAGCTTCAAATAAAACTGCCCATGTTATTGTCCACCTTAGGCATGCAGTGTCCTTCCATGTCAGTGTATTTTGCTGCTCTTGAGAATTCTTTATGAGGAATTTTCTTTGTAAGCAGTTTGGGGTGCTGGCATTTGTCCATCTGCATGGACGAATCAAGCTCCCACATTATCTGAACTCTGAGAAGGTCCTTTCAAAGTTTTAATGAGATGACACCATAGCAGCTCCCTTCAGTCCTCAGTTGCTGATCATTGGAAGTTTGGAATCCAAAACCTTCTGTTAATAATGAGAGATAAACAATCACTGAATTCAGAGTTCTTTGCCACCCAGTGTCAAATGCACGAAAGGCTTTTAAAATTCCAGAGAAATGAAGCAGAAAGTTGAGGTGCTTTTAAAAAGACACGACTGACAAGACAGGAGTAACATCTCTGCCCATTAGAAAACCTTTGCTTTTGTGAAGTAACACATTTTCAGAATTAAATTCTGAGAGATTCCAGAATGAAATAAAAAGTGGGGTTCAGCTCCTATTGTTTGCTTGCAAACTGAAACAAAAACTTCAGTGATTTGCTACAATACTTTCATGATATAATTACTTTTAAATAATAATGGAGATTTCCACTTCATCTCCTGTAAGTATCTATCACTGTCTGCAGTTGTGAATATATGTCTCTCTCTGCTGCTTGCTGTCTTTTTTCTCAGAAGCAGCACTGAACACAGGGGGTAGGACTTGGAGATCCTGCACCATCACCCCTGGCCTCAGTCAGCATTGAACCAAGCCCACAAAGAACAGAACAGAACTGATTCATGATTTTTTTTTTTTTTTTACCCGTGTATGGCAGGAGAAGAAAAGCAGACCCTAGAAATGAAGCTGAAATTCTTCTGCCTTATATGACAGCTGGTTCAGACTCCTTGTGATAAGAAGTGGGGTACTGGCAAGTACTGGTGACACAGCAGTGAGTAGGCTGAGCCCAGCAGAACAATGGGGTGGCTGGAGACTAGTGAACCTATTGTTTTTCCATGCTCTCTGCAGGAGTCCAGGGTTTTGAGCAGTGTGTTTACCCCAGATACAACAACATAATTAAGTGACAGTGGCATGATTAATAAAAAGATGCATGAAACGAGCTGCAAGCACTTGTCAAGCACAGGCCTGTGAAGTGACAAAGAAGGAAACTAACTGCTTAGGAGAGAAAGTCAGTGGAGAGAAACCCTGTGCAGAAGGGTCTCTGTAAACTTTGTAAGCCTGACCAGAGCAAAAAATGCTTGAGTAACAATCATAAGTACATGCATGTCCTTTGTTTGGCTGGACATGCTTTTTCTTTCTAAAGAGAAGTCATTACCATGTTCAGGAATCCTTGCACGAACCAATAGCTTTAAACTAAAAGCTTTACAGCAAAAAAGCCTGCTATTTTTAAAATGGCATTGTAGTCTGAACCTTGTGAACAATTGTATCAGTAAGTTGAGCTCCTCTGTGGTGCCAGAGAAAGGGCTTTCATCTGGGAGGGCTCCATCAGCTGTGACATTTGGTCTTCATCCTGGGCTGGCTGGTGTTTGGGAGAAGACAGGCCCAGTGTTACACCAACAACAACCACCGGAGTGTACAGCAAGTTTTGAGAGAAGTTAACATGGACATGTTCTATCAACCTTTTTCTTCTGGTGTTTTGAAAACCCCGGGTACTTGGACAAGGGTGATTTTGCAAAGCAGAATGTGGACAGATGCCCACTCTTTTATTTTAGTATTTCTGCTTTATAGAGTTAAGACATTGTGTTGAGGCTACATGTTATTAGTATCTATGTCTATGAATGCTTCAGTTCTCATTAGAGGTGGAAGGAATAAAGCAATTGCTAAGTTGGCTAGCCCAACCCTTGTGAGCTACAGGATTTTCCAGTTCAGTCTATTCCCTCATTCCTCGTTGCAGTAAAGTTTTTTCATGTCTCAGACAACATGGCTTTGTAATTTTTCAAATATCAAGGTAAAAAACATTACTTCTCTTGGGTCAGCGTTTTTTCTTAGCGCCTGGCCTGGCCACCCAACCTTAACAGAGTCAACCTTAGTATTTGAAATTAATACCGAGTTTTGTGTTCCACAAGATCATTACAGAGTATTATTAAAGCAGCATTTGCCTTTCAAACAGCTGCCCAGACACCACCTCAAATTTTGCTGACCGACTCCTGAGTCATCTTTCAGACTCGCAGCTGCCCTGACGAGTCCTCCGCGTCCCGGCAGGACCCAAAACCAAACCAAAACCCTCCTCTTCTAAGTGGAATGTAAACCCAAACCTCTCCCTTTTCCGGAGCGGGGGGGAGGGGAAGGGCTGACAGCGTGGCGAGAGGCACCAAGCTGCCCCGCCGCTCGCTGCGGAGCTCCTCCCCACCCAAATTCCTGCGCCGAAAACGCCGCTTCCCTCCCCAAACCTGTGCTCCCCGCTCCGCTCCCCCAGGCGCGGGGCAGCGGCGGCCGGCGGGGCGGGGCTGCGGGAGGGGCGCGCGCATGCGCGGGGCGGGGCGCGCGCGCAGGCGGCGGGGCCATGGCCGCTCGTCTGTGGGGCCGGAGGGTGTCGGCGTCCTGAGGCGGCGCGGCGCGGCCATGGTGCCTCGAGGAGCCGCTCTGCCGCCGCCGGGCACCGAGCCGCTGCCGCCGCCGCCGTTGTGAGGCGCGGAGCCCCGCCGCGCCACCGGGGAACAGGACCAAGAGAGGGAAGAGGAGGCGGCGGCGGCCCCGCCGGCCCAGGTGATTCCCCGCCCGCTGCCTCAGGCACGCGTCCTCCCCCTCCCAGCCCCTCGCGGCGGCCCCGGGGGCTGCGGTGCCCCCCGCCCCGCCCCCCAGGTGCGGGGGCCCGCGTCGCCCTCCCCTCCCCGCGGGTGCGCACAGCTCCGCGCTCCTCGCACGCGTGTTCCCGTCCTGCGTGGCGGGGCTTCCCCGGCCTTTCCCGTGCGCAGCGCCCCCCGCCTCCCTCCCTCCCTCATCCTCCTCCCTCCCCCTCCCCGCCCTCCGCTCCCCCTCCCTTCGCCGCGAGCTTTGCAGGGGGTTACTAGAGTTCAAAGGCGGCGGGGCTGCGCGGGGCCCGGGGAAGGATGCGAGGGGCTTTCGGCAGCGCCGGGGATGAACGCCAGAGTTTCGCCTGGCAGGAGGCGGCCAGGAAATAAGTCTCTGGTTGGATGGTGTGCGTGGAGGGGGCACTGGGGGGGTCGTAGAGTTTGCACGCCTGCAGGCATGCGTACGTGTGCTCAGCCCGGCTGTGCAGCTTGACTCAGGCCCAGAGGATGAGTTGCTCGGTGCTGCAGTCGTGACCGAGGTGTTGGCTTCGCCGTGGCGGCTGCGGTGCTGCTCTCGCTCCCTGGGGTCTGGCTTTACCTTCTGGCTTCCGCAGCCGGCTGGAAATCTCCCCCAAGCCCGCTTCCCGGTGGGCAGGCGCCGCACGCCTTGGCGGGGTGGTGGTGCAGGTGGAAGGGGGGAGGCCGGTTGTTCCCTCCTGGAGACGGGCCCTACAGCATATGGTAATGCTTATGTAAGGAGCAGTCTCTCCGTAGCGTGAAGAACAGGGCTTTTTCTCTCTTTCCTGCTTGTGTCGTCTTAGTCGATTTTTTGAGGCCCTCTGTAGCCTTTTAAAATAAGGTTTCTAATTAAAATTTTCGATTTTTTTGAGCTTTTTTTTCCCCCTGTGACCGAGAGGGGTTCCGTGAGTACAGTTGTGACAGATGGTCGCTGTTAGAGGGATTCTTACCTTTTGGTTGCACTACCCTTTTTTTTGGCAGTGTGTGCGGGGACTGGTGCATAAATACTGTGATTGGGAGAATAAAGTGAAAAAAGGTGTTTTTTTTTAATGCACATAAGTATCAGTAAGCAAGGGAGAGTATTAGACATTATAGGCAACAAATGCTTTTTGTTTACCAGTGAAAAATGAGATTTCTGTGACAAGTTTGACTCATAAGTATTAGCCACTTGTGATCTCATTCAGAATACTCTTTTTTTTCAAGTCTGTAGGTGTTGCTGTATTTGTTTCTTCGGAAATTTTTAGTACAAGGGTTCTGTTAACTTTGTTTTTGGTTTTGAGACTCAGATCCTTTTGGTTGTATTTGTGTTAGGGATTTTTGTGTATGTAACACACCCCCAGAGATCAAACATGGGAGGGGAAGAAAGAAATAATTTTAACTACTGTATTTGATCGCTTTTGTTTGTAGGCTAATGAAGAGAAATTTAAATAGCAAATTTTTTTTATTAAGGTGAGAACTGTTAACTGTTAAGCTATTGCATGTAGTTACTTTGGTTTATCTGTAACCTTGACTTATTTTTGCCACTTATCTTAAATAGCGAGCTGCCAGTGCATGGTATCTTTTTGTTTCTAGTTAGCTTTAATAACTATGGTAATCATCTACTTTTTTAGAGCTGTAATATCATGAAATGATTTGTTAGTGTCTGGACTCATTAGCATTAGGAAATAAGTGTCTGTGACCACCATTACGTGGAATGATCATTTAAAAATCTTTGAGAAAAGCATAAAGCTGCTGCTGCTTTTCCAGAACACAGGATTCACCTTGTTATATTAGTCTTAGGAGGAACCACTGATGTTAAAGCAACATCATTCTAATAGAGATATGAACTGAGTGACAGAAGTACTGGGGAATTCCTTCCTTGGGAGATGATGGAAAGACAGTGTCTTACTCTGGTTCAGCAGCTGGAGTCTGTGGTGCAGATACTGAAAGGCACATCATGCCAGTAAGATGTGGACAAATGGGTGTGTCTTGGAAAACTGCAGCAGCCTGCCTAGTGTTTCACGTTGCTCTCAAATCATTCTCTAAGCTGTTTGCTAAACGTGAGTTGTTTTCCTGCTCTTCACACAGACATGTGGATAGCTTTTCTTTCTGTCTTCAGGAACTCTTTGTGTTTGTGTGCTGATTTACTCTTCCAGTCCATTTTTAGCTCCAAATACACCTGGCAATGTTTGTTGTGGTTATAAAGTGGACAGTTCACTGTAGTTTTGCTTTTTAAGTGCATGTTTATGTCTAGAGCCTCCAGTATGATTCAGACATTTGTGCCAATTTCCCTGCCTTCTGTTTAACATTTCCTGCTGCTTTGTAATTAGTTGTATACTTAAAAGGAACAGAAGTGGGTAATTCACCTCATGGACTTTTTCTGGAAAAAAAAATAAATTGCATCTTAAGTTTGAAGGTGTTTTAAAAGTGACTTTTCTAAGTATTTTCACCATTTTTTTGATCTTTCTGTCACTCCAATCTGGTACTGCAGGAAGCTAAGCTGCTTGTTTGACAGGCCTGGAAACCAGTGCTCTTTATACAACTTCAATAGCTAAGGTGGCAGCAGCAGCAATAGAAATGTTTCCTGTGTTGGCCTAGAGAAATCTTGATAGTCTTCTTTTATGTTTCAACTTCTAACCAGTCAGATGACTAGTTATTGGCATTGCAGGTTCTAAACATGGGAAACATGCGTTGTGTCTGTATCTAAAATGGAAAAAAAACTAAATGAGCAACTGTGGAGGATGAAATATATTTCACCCTGTCATGTAACTTCATCGTGGTAGGACTTTTGGGTTGCGGGGTTTTTTTTGAGGTTGATGGGGTATACCAGCTTTACTTATATGTCTGGTTTTCCTGTGATCCAGCTCTCTGAGGTGGGTTGTCACAGACTGCATCATCTTGGGCTGTCACTAATGCTCTGTGTGCAGGTCCTCTGGGTGTTCTATCCTCTGCAGAGGCGCTTTGGGATTGCTGCCCAGATTTTCTCAGAATGTGCTGATACAAATGTAGTTAGGCAGGCTTGTAGGTGTAGGCTTGAAAACATGGCTGTGATGGGGGGGAAAAAAAAGAAAAGCAGAATAACTAGTTAATAAACCAAACCTTCGGCTGGCAAGAAGCTGTAGAGTCAAAAAGGACCTCAGAGCAGTTCAGTTTATTGAATCAATCTATATTTTTTCCCCTGAAGATTCTACTTAGAGATATTATTAGTAATTTTTTATATTTTATTTTTTTTTAAATAAATTAGAGTCAGGTCTTTCAGGTGCCTGACTGAACTTGGCAAATCTGTGATCTAAAAAGCAAGCAGCCTCTGTTAATGTGACTAGATTTGAACTGATCATATGCAGGCAGAGCACCAATCCTGTAGGAATCCACAAAGGTACTGCATACCTGGTGGATTTCTTAACCTCTGTTAACATGTGTTAGTCCCTGAGTTCAGTTCCTTGGTCTTACCTGCTTGTTATGAAAAATAAGAGACACAGGCTGTTTATAAATCGTACACTTGCTATATAATTGACAGTGTTCTGGAACTGCTCATATTGTATCAATGTACTCCAGAAATAAATCTTCAAAGAAAATTTTAACTTCACAGCTCTGTGATATGTATCCTTGTATCCTCATTTACCGAGTTGATTTTTTCCTCCTTTATATAAAACTTACTAGAATTAATGACAGTTGGAAATGTGGCCTTTTATTTTTTTCTATACAGTTAACTGATTCTAGTTGGTTTTTTTTCTGTTTTTAGTATGCATTTAATGTGAATGTGTGTTCGCTTGTGTTCCTGTGAACAGATAAGGACTTGACCAGATCTGTTTTACAGTAAAGGTTGTTTTTTTGCAAAGTATGTTCCTTGTTTGTTTGGGATTACTAACCTTAGCTGTGCCTCAGTTCACAACTGAATGAGCCTTGGGTGAGTAGGAATTTAGGAATTATATTGTTTCCTAGGTAGAAATAGGTTCTCCAGTCAAGGTACCAAAGCAGCTCTCTAGCAATCCATATTGTTAGACCAGATGAGAGGGGGGAAAAAAGAAAAAAAAATGTTCTTGCTAACTTCTTACATAGCAATATTAAGTGGTTTGTTTGCTGACCAACTCTCTAAACCTTTAAATTGAAAGCTAAGTACTCTCTGGTTATTACATTAAATTACTGAACTACTCCAGTGAACTACAAAAACTGAGTATTATTGGAAATCCTGATTGGATCCTAATGACAGTGTTACCGTACACATCTGCAACGTTCCACTTCTTTATTAATACACTTGGTATGCTCACTGCACCTGGCCTTCTCAGCAGACATTTCTTAGTGCTGTCCTTGTTAGACAATTTCAATTATATGGGAACAAGACATCTTTTGCTTTCCTTGCTGATGATTGCATGAGAAAGAAATGTTTTGATGAGCTGGTGAGTCACGTACTGCCCGGAGTTCTAGGGGTTTTTTTTCTTACAGGTTCACACAGGGAAATTATTTTCTAAATGCATATTTTAGAAACCTTTTCATCCTGTTCCTTCCCATCCTGTTCCTTCCCTTTTCTTCTCTTGTTTTCTCCCTCCCAAACTGATGATACAGAAATCTAAGTCTCTGAAGAATGGGATTCTTCTATACTTGAAATTCCCTTCTCCTCCCATGAACAGGACGGGCATATAGAAGGAAGGCTTCTGGGGACTGCAAGAATGCAATGCAGCTGATAGGTCTAATTTTAGTTTTTGAACATGTGACATTGAACTTTTCTATAGTTCCACGTAGGAGTTATATATTTTGTCTTGGATTTTTTTTTTTTCTTTTTTTCCCCTTTTCAAGATCTATCTGGCAAAATTTACCCTATAGGAAAACAAAAGCTTTTCCTGGTGATGTTTTCAGTTTCAGAATGTATTCCTGACAAATAATTGAAAGTGGAAACTAGGCTACAGATCAAAGACTGCTTGTTAAGAGACTTATTTAAAGTAACTAGTTTCATAGATGTGAGGAACAGAATTTGAAATTGTCTTCCTTGGTTTTTAGTCAAGGTTGTGATCCTGTAAGAGGGTGAGCATCTTGTTCACAGATGTTAGGCTGAATGTTGCAGGATTAAGTCTGGTTTTGAAGTTCTGATCCCAAATGAAATTGCTGTATCTTTCTGTGGTGATTTTTGGTGGCAGTAGTAGTAGAATAATTCTTAAATTTGCAGCTATTCCTGCGTATTTCTGTAACCATTGAGTAACTTTAGAATTAATGCTTTTCTACATGTAGAAATTCTACTCTGTTAATGTAATTTTGTACCTGCTTGGATAAATGGATGCAGATTTTGTGTGGCCTCGTTATACTGCTTTACCAGTGAGTGTTTTCTGCCTGTGATATGACAGATTTCTATTTAAGTTGGTGCATAAACAACAGTTACACTGGTTGAAGTGGCATAATTCACAGCTTCGGTTGAAATGGTAAAATTTTAATGTGATGGCAAAACCTCAGAAAGAAAATTCTATTTAAAGGAAAATATGTGTTATCTTTGAGTGGTTTTTTTAGGGGGTTTACTGCTAATCTGTTCTGCTAATGGAATGAGCTGGGAGAGACTTGTGATAGTTTTTTTTAAATTATTATTGTGTTTTACTAATTCTACTGTTTTTTTAAAAACTAGCCGTGAATATGCTTTCGACAAAGTGGGTATGTCAGGTGAGGGAAGGATTTTTCAATAAGGACTTTGTTGATAAAAAACAAAATGTTTCCATGTTAAGTTGATCACTTATGGTGGGATATTTTTAAAAAGTAGTTTTGGCTGAAATAGCACAGCTCTGTTCTTGCACTTTCTTAGGATGTGAAGTTTAGAGTTCTTCCTGAGACTGTTCTTATCTACCCTGATTTGGAACAGGGAGATGTTAAAAATCATGGGAAAAAAATTTTGAAACGCAGGCTAGTGGCTTCCCAGTCCTGTTCTTAAGTCTGTTTTTTGGCTATTTACAAGAATGACCTAATTTTTTCCTAACATCTGAGCATCCAGCAACTCTTGTCTTCATTCATTTATCTAAAGGTTTTAGAGGTTTAATGTTGTGGTGGATTGTTTGTTTTTTGTTTGTTTTTACACCAATCAAAATAATGTATTGTGAGAGCTCTTTACAATATAATGAGCTTACAGCAGTGGACTTTTGTTGCTTGTCGGTATTAGGTTCTGTTAGAACTTGGCAGCAGTGACAACTGAAGCTTTATTTAACACATCCGCATTTCTAGTGGAGTTAATTTTAAAGGGTTTCTTACCAGTATTGAACACTTTGTCATTCAGTGACAGAATATGCTGCAGAGTTGCAGTGGCTGCTTCTCATAGCCTGTAATGTGGTTTTCAAAGTTTGTTTTTATTTTAAGAGTTTGAAATGTAGATGGTTTCCATAGATAATATAAATGCTGCACTTTTCAGTTCTCTTAGATTTTAAAGTCTGCATGTAAGAATTTGGGAGGCAGCGTTTTTCAGCTTAATTTTCCTGTGCTGAACCTCAGTTAACTTTCAGTATTAGGGTGTTCTGTAGAATTCTGCATTTGGAGTAAAGAAGGAAAGTAGAAGTTCAAGTGAAAATTTCCTTCTTGTCCTACATATTTGGTTGTTCATGACTGGAAAAAGGTTTGACAGGTACAAGAATGTCATTTAAAATCAGATTCTCATTGTCACCTTACATGGGTGTTTTTGTGACAGTGGAAACTTGCAAGTCAGTTTCTGCCAGCCCTTAAGCCCTGATCCACTTGGAAAGGTAACCTAGCAGAAAAACCAAGGGGCAACTTAATTTCAAAGTTTTCATTAATTTTTCAAACTTGGCAATTTCAGGACATTTAAAATGTTTTGATATGAATTATTTCAGCTGTGTGCCTATGAACTCTTCTGAGCATAGGCTTGTATTTCAGTGTGAAGTCTGGAGAAAGCTTCTGTGCAATCTGTGTCACTCCCAACTTTCGTTGGTACAATACCATGCATTTAAACTACATCTTTTATTCACAGTAAATATTAAATGCCAGTAGTAGCTGCTTGGGCAGTGGGTTTGGTTGTTCATTCCACATATTTGTAGTCTTCTGGCTGATGTTTTCATTCATTTTGGAAAGCACTATGAAACTGTTGTCATCCGGGATGCACAGTGTAGCTGGGAGGCACTTCCTGTGTGAGAGGAAGGACGTGCTGTCTTTGGGGTTTGTAGAGCTGTCACAAGAGCTCTGTAAAAAGTGCCACCATTTACATAACTTGAATAGTTAGACTGTGAGCTAGACAATGACATGCAGCAGCCCTGTAACCTGTAGTTTACTGAGCCAGATCTGTTTTGATCTGTCTTGACTTCTGGAGCTGAATTGTTTTTATGTCATCGTGCCTTGACGAGTGTCAAGGTGTGGCTTTAGGTGTGTGCGTGAACTGTTCATGCTAGAATCTTGGCCATGGAAACGCATGAAGCTTCACATGAGGATATGTTGTGTGTGTTCAAACAACAAGAAAGATTTTTATTTTTGTGTATGAGCATGGTTTCATTTCTTGCTGTAGTTCCATGTTGGCCTGATAGTATAAACTTGCACAACTGCAGATACTTCAAAACTGGCCCAGGACAACATGGATAAAGTCTTGTAAACCTTTATTTAAAAGTGCATTTTAAAGTGCAGATTTTTCAGTTTCTTCAGTGTGGATGCAGTTCTTTCAAATTGTCCCCATAATAATTGGGGTTGGCAGCCTTATCTTAAACCTGATCTCACTGAGGGGCTGTTTGTGCTACAGGTAATTCTTTTTGCTTCTTTGAATACCTGCTTGTACATAAAGGCTTGCTGGATCATCCTCACCTTGGCCTTGAGTACTTGGACTGGACTTCTCTAATACAATGTAAATAGTTGTTGGCTGACAGCTTGGGTTGAATTGTAGGTTGGGCAGGTGGCATGTGGTAAAACCAGTAAATTTCAGTTAGGAACAACTGTCAGTTTGGGCTGCAGGCAGTGCTTTTGACAGTATGTGAGAACTGATCCTTTTGCTCTTCAAATTGGTCCTGTTTGTGACTAAATCTCCTTGGATATGCCGTTGTGGACTAGCATTTTTTTCCGGTTTTAAAGAAGAACTCTAAAGTGCCCATAATTGTCTTATATCATCCATAGCCTCTTAGCTCAAGCTTCAAAATTAAGTTACCTTCTAATACTCTGGAGTGAGGATATGGTCTTTTGTATGATTCCTTGTGGTGAATTCCATCGATATGGGTAGGATAGTTGCGTTGTTGGTCCTAGTCTTCAAAACCCACAGCTCTCAAATTCTGGAAATATATAAATTCACAGAAGTTAATGAATGCCATAAATTATTTATCAAAACCTTAGATATTGGAAAATTACTTGTTTCAATTTGCATTGAAAAAAAATTATTATTCTAAAATGTTTTAAACAACCACAAACTAAAATAGTTCTTAACTTGAGAGGCATATAAATAGTGCTAAGCTAAGTAAAGTATTTTAATTTTGTTGGTGTTTGCTTTCTAAAGCTTATCAGGTGCTTGCTTCCAAAGCCTATCATGTTATTGATTATGTAGTACCTAGTATGCTGGGATCTTGACTGCTAAATTAGTGCAAATAAGTGTGAAGGTTTATTTGATGCACACTCTGACCATTTTGATGTCATCAATCTGCCTCTCCTTCCCCATTTTACAGTATCACTGGGGAAGAATTGACCTCTATATAGCAAAAATAGAAGCTATTCTGTCTGGATTTGAATTTAACTCAGTTGATTCATTCAGTCATTTGTGGCCACACAGGAAGCCCCATTCATAGGATCACAAAGCCTAATAGCTGTTTGTACAGTGAGATTGATCTGATTACTCCTCTCTGTCTTGTGCTATTTACAGTCTGCTGCCAATTCACAGAAAGGGAAGAGGATGGCTGCAAAGGAGAAGTTGGAGGCAGTATTAAATGTGGCCCTAAGGGTCCCAAGTATCATGCTCTTGGATGTCTTGTACAGATGGGATGTCAGCTCATTCTTCCAGCAGATCCAAAGAAGCAGCCTGCACAACAACCCTCTCTTCCAGTACAAGTACTTGGCCCTTAACATGCATTATGTGGGTAAGTGTACATGTATTCAAGAGAAAACTAGTAAATACTTTTTTACTTACTACTAGACTTTTAAGAATTTGGTAGTAGCATGATAATATATTGATGACAGTTCTGTTTCAGGCAGTGTTCATGTTAACAGTAAAGAAATCTTATCTAGAGTTTTCTTTGGAGCTTTGTTATTTAGTCTTGATATGTAAATGGTGTAAAACTGGTTTCTGGAAACGGCTGATGCCCTGAAAGAATAGCACAGTGACTTTGGACTGTGTCTAACTCATGAGAAAGCTGCTGTGAAATGCTGTGCAGGCAAAAAGTATTGTAATTTATAGCATTAGCATTAGACAAGAGACCACGGAAAACTTCAGATTCTGACCACAGCAGCAGCAGGTGAGCTTTCAGAGCTGCATAGATATGGCTCTACTGTTTCCAGCCTTGTGAACCATATATATGCTGTGAGTGGATTAGAGCAGGTAAGAATGAGTCCTTGTATTGCAGATAAATGGACAAAATTACTAACACAGCTCAGGCAGCTGAGGTTTAAACCTTGGCCTGGAAGCCTAGCTCTGGAATGCTAGACATCTTTGTTTAGGAGATGAAAGGATTGATGTTCTGAGACCGGCTCTCCAGGTGGGCATGTGATTCATCTAGTGAATGCGCATGGGGTTAATTAGGGATTGGATCCAGGCTATTGAGGTTGATAGCCAATGACGATCTGCATGAGTACTGCCTAGCTTGGAGGGGAATGCCTAGCATATCATTTTCCCACTCTGCAGTGCTTCTTCCCAGTAGATAGCTTTGGAGGATAAAGATGTACTGCAGTCAGCAAAAGGAAACACCCTTTAGTTAAGTAGTTGGAGGACTGTGGGTTTTTGAAGTAGCATGTCCAGGTTTTTTTTTTGATCCTGACTGCAGAAGTATTGGCTTGTGATTTTTCTTTTTTAACCTATTAAACGTCTATTGTCTGGAGGTTATTTACTGCCATTAAAAACACGTGGCTTTCTTTGTTATGGCAGCACTGACCTCATGCTGGGATAGCAATGTACTTTAAGTGCAAAAAGCTGGTGTTACAGTTCTGTACCCCTTTCATATGTTTGTGGGAGAAAGTACTTGTTCCTTGCTGATGGATGTGATGCAGGAGTGTGACGGCATGTGACTACAGCTGGCTTTCTAATGCACTTGGATGTACACAAGTACCTTTTAGGAATTCATTTATCAGATCGGTTTCTAATGCAGAACTAACAGTTGTGCAGTAGGTTATCAAGATGTCAGTGGGAATTTCCAGCTGCGACACAGCCTTTCTTTGCAGTCATTTGATAACCTTGTCCTTGCCGAAGTACATTGAGATATAACAATAAAATGAGCTACAGAAAGGATGGCTATCATCACCAAATTATTTCTCACATGGAAGCTATTTTAGCACTAAACCAGTGGATTCTGACTTTGTGTTTCTTGTAAAAATTATACTTTTGTGCTGAACACAATCACTCAGCAGTTTTTTTTACTTCTTTGCTTTCACAGTATTGGGTGTCTGTACTTCTACTGCTCCAGCTGGTAGTTGCTGATCAAGAAGTGCTTCTAAATTATCAAACCCATTGCCTGTTTGAAAAGATTTTCAGACAATTTTCAGTGATAAAACTTTGCTAGTATTTTTGAAATAAAGTTGATCTGTTTCAGTTCCTTAGTTATTGTTTTTTTGTTTTGATTTTTTTTTTTAAAGCTGTGTCAGTGTGAGGCTTGGCTAAATCAATTTGCATGTCTGCACAAGATTTTATATAGATTTAATGGCATCAGTTTTACAGTATAATCCTCATTAAAATGATGTCTCAAAATATATAATTGGATTTGTAAGGAAAACAAAGTGCTTTTCCACCACTTTTGGAAATTAAGGCTCTTTGAAGATATGTTGGGGGAAGTTAACTGTCAGTGTGTAATTTAAATAACAGCTTACTATGGATAAGTTTTGACTTGCTAGTTTTATTTAGGGAAAAAAAATCTGTTCATATTTGCAGCTAGGAAACACAGCATCAGCAAATGCTGTGGCAGCTTTGCAGTTTCAAACAATGGCTGAATTTCTTAACAAAGGCAGCCTAAGGTATTGTATCATAGAAGAGCTTCTAGCAGCTTAGGAAATTGGGTCTATCTATCTTGAGCAGGTGTTCAAGGAATGATTTTATTAGAGAGCCATAAAAATCAATAAACGCTTTAACAATCTTGATATAGTAAACCTATTCCTGGAACTAAGGATCAAAAGTTGGAAATTTGCTCAGAACTGGGGGTTACCAGCAATATCTTTTCTGTTTAAATGCTCTCTTTTTCTTCCATCAATTTGACTTGAAGTTAGAAAAGCCAGTTGTTTTTGATCAAGTGAAATGATGTATGTTACAGTGTGACTCATGTTCCAGTTAGCAGTACTGGGGCTGTAATAAAAGTTTAGGATGCAATTTTTCCTCTGATACTGCTCTCTCCTTTCTTACCTTTTCATGAAACAGCTCTTATCTGCTTTAGTGAAGGAAAATACTCAGTTTTGATAACCACTCAACCGCAAGATCAACTTTAACTCAATATGCATAAAGCAATGCAAATAGCAGGGATGAATTTCTGGGTAAGAATTGGTGAATGTAAACAGATTAATTTAATATATGAAAAATTGCCAAGCAATTCTGTTCCTGAACATTTACCTGTCAAATGACTCTGGTTACTGTTGCTTCAGGTGAGAATGGCCTGCAGTAGTCTTCAAAGTGCATTTTAGCTCCTCTGTATAAAGTTTTGTGTTGCTTTATTTCATGATACTGCAGATTATCTTCTAGAAGCACCATTAAAACTTTCCTAGGTTTGTCAAATGTGCTTAGAAAGACATACGTCGAACTTTGTTAAGCAACAATTGAGAATGCCTGTGGCTGAAAAAAAAAAAGAAAAAAGTATTCTCTCTGTGTGCAAATTCATACTTGATGGTCACAGGATCACCTTAGGTTTAAAACTTGATTGATCATAGCTGATATTTTTCTTGAAGTACCTGTGGTATGTCTTACAGACTGTTTATGAGATAACTGAAGAACTTGTTTTAAATTACTAGAGATGCTTGGGATTAAAAGGAGTTGACCTGTGTACATTATTTTGTTTGGTGGTTTGGTGTCTTGGTTTTTTTGTGGTTTTTTGTTGTTTGTTTGTTTTTTTAATTTGCTGTATCCACTGGATATTTGTAAAAACAGGCAAGAATTGGATGATAAAATGGGGTTGCATCCCAGATTCAGATGCACATATCAGAAATTGTATTGAAAATAGTAAAAATTCTTTTATCCTCCAAAAGCAGTCATATGTGAGGTTTGGTTCTGTAGTCTGGCTCTTTCATGTCATCAATTTACAATAAAATATATATATGCCTTTTTTTTTCTTTTAAGAGTATTGAAAAATCCTGAATTATTAGCCTTATTTGCAAATGTGACCTCTGAATGCAAGTGCATTCTATGGTTCTTCCATGTAGTGCTTAGGAGTAGCCTGTCAATAAGCAGTACTGTCCCAGGACTCTTTCCCAAGTACTCCAAGTCATCATTATTATTATTTTTTTTGGATGTGTTGATAGCTTTGTGTGCAGGGTTCTGTATTACCAGATACAATTCTGACAGTTGATATGTTGTCTGTTACCAGGGTAACAGAAGCTTACAAAACAAACCAGCTTTTTTGTCCACAACTCTTAGAGGTACAACGTGGATTCATCAAGATTTCATTAAAATTGTTTTGTATAAATTTGAAGTAGCCTCTCCTTCTTTTGTAAATGATCACACTGCTGCTGCCAGACTTCAGCGTTTACTTCCCTGTACAGTAGCTCTGAGAAGAGAGTCACTTCTTTTTTCATTCTTCTGACGAAGGTGGAAACAGTTGAAACCACATAATTTGCTTCTATGAAGGGCAAAGCAATGCTGTTTGTGCTGACTGGTAAATACTCTGAGCTAGATGGGAAGAGGAGAGTCGTGAGTTTACCCTGTAATCATAGTCAGACTTGGAATTCAAGTCACTGTCACACTGCAAGCATGGAACTGCCCTAAATAGATAGTGTGTTCTTACCTAAGAATAAAAGTAGGAGCAGTTTTCTATCTTAAATGGTATTCTTTGTCATTACACAAAAAAATAAATTCTAGGAGAAAGCGTAAGGAAACTTTTTAAATATTTGTAGTAGGCGACAGTTATGTCATCTTTTCACAAGCCTGTTTGTAATGACAGTTTCTTGAACTGGGTGGTTGATCCCTTAATCATTTGGTCACATCACTTGCTGGGTGTGAACTACTTGTTACGAATGTTGCCTTCAAAACGGAGGCTTAAAGGAGGAGAAGTCTTCTGAATTTAGTGCCATCGTGTGTTTGCCCATTGCTCTCTGCTTTGGTCTGCCTAGTTTTCGTTAAACTTTTGCTCATTAATTAGAAAATCTTTTATTGGATAGCGCTTTTTATGGTGCCTTTTCTCTCTTAAGAGGAAAGAGACAATACTCTGGTACAAACACAGTAAGAAGTGCTATGTGAAGCTTCAGTGTGAGAAGAAAGCAGTAATTTTTTCATTCCAGAAACAAATTTCCCAAACTTTTGAGAAGAGGGTGCATGGCTAAATGTGTAAATGCGGTTTTGAGGTGCTGCTCAAGTTAATCTCAAACCCAGAATCCCTGGTTTTACTGTCGCATGTCTTCTGTCTCCCTGACAGCAGCATTTAGATAAATGGGTAGTAGAACTATTTTCCGAGTGTTGCTATTTTGAACTGAAGCTATTTTTAACCAAAGGCAATTTCAGACATGGACTTGTTTTTTTTTTTAAAAAAATTACTTGCTATGTCTTCATATCCTTATCTTGTGTAAAATGCAGTCTATGCTGTATTTGGTAGAGATAGAAGAGGATAGAAAGTGTGCCATGCTCAAAATACAGCATAACCTTTTTTCTCTTTCCAACTTTGATGATTTCTCTGCTGCTTTCATAGTGTCAGAGGATTTCACTAAGCAGCTTTCTCAGCATGCAGATACTTTCAGGTAACCTTTCTGTATAAAGGTGATATGTCTGTTTTTGCACCCTTAAATTTCTATTTAAGAAAAGAAAAAGGCCAGTAGCAGCTTGCCTAAAAGGAGATGCTTAAAATGCAGGTTCACTTGAGTCTGTGTATCAGTCTCATGGCAACGTGGCAATTTGTGTTCATAAATGAGAATACACTGTGACTGTTTATATTCTTACAGTTGCACTTCTGTGTTCTTTTCCAGTACTCTTCAGGTTCTCTATGATTGTAATTACTCCCAGAACTCTGATAATTAGATATGAAGGGTTATAGAAACAGCCTGTAAATCATATGGCAGAACTAGAATCGAAAGTCCGTTTTATTTGTTCAGACAATACTGCAAATCTCTGTAAGGAACTCAGTTCTTGGATTATTTATACTTAGAGTGCCCAATCTGTTACAATTTAAAAACTGAAGAAGCAGCTGTTGAAATTGATGGCAGTACCCCAGTAATGAGTGAATTGGTTTGTTGGCCTTAATTTCACTGAGACGTGCAGACATTGATAACAGAATTTCTGATCTCTGTTTATAGTTATACTGGGTAAA
Organism: Apus apus; assembly: GCF_020740795.1. Lineage (NCBI taxonomy): Eukaryota > Metazoa > Chordata > Aves > Apodiformes > Apodidae > Apus > Apus apus. Next base: position 8,543,090 of record NC_067294.1, on the reverse strand, counting down.
TATGAATTTCCTTTTGTGCAAGTATGTTTAGATGTGTACTTTCTCAGTTTAGAATTAATTTTTCAATATATTTTCTAGAGGGCAAAATATTTGCTGCACTAGTTCGAAGTACAGAACTTGAAGTGGAGTGAATAATGTTCGGGCAGCTCTGGCTGAGTGGGAGGGTGGGGAAGAGGTGTACCTTGTCACTGCCGTGCAGAAACATCACTCCCCAAGAATGCAATTCATCTTCAAGCCAACTGTGCTTATCCTGCCTTGAACAGGTACTCAGCAGTGCAAGTACTGGTGCCTTGGTGGCTGCTTGAAACTAATAGGGATTTTGGCATTGAGAGCTCTCTGAATGGCTTGGCTTTTAGGTTGATTTCAGTGGAGTGAATTTTGTATGAGCACAATTTGTACTGAGGCCATCTCTGATGCAGGTGAGGTCATTCTGCCTGGTAGCAGAGGTGTTCTGTATGACATTGCCTGTTTAACAGAGCAGATGAAGAACTAGGCTCACTCCCAGGACAGAATAGCTGTTTCAGTCAGTTTGGAAGACCTCATTTGGTTGAGTTATCCTTCAAAGGATGCTTAATATGTGTTGAGGATGTTCATGAGCTTTTTGTCTCTCCTTTTATGTGACTTAAAAATAATTGGTGTTCAAGTTCCTTCTGGGCTTGAGCTAGCCTCAGTGGAGAGGCCACAGAATCTTCCTCGTAACTTCCACATCATGCTTTTAGGCACCGTGAGCTCTAAAGTTTGTCTTTAAGAACTAATCCACTCTAGAGATAGATGCTTTAGACATAGACAGCTTATTATATCTCTCTAAATTGTTGTGTAATTGTTGTCTGTCTAAATTGTGTCTGAGAACTGGACACACTGAAAAATAAATGTGCCAATTGTTACAATACTTTTGACTCACCAAATACAGTCTTTCAGAAGTCTCTCCTGTGTTGTTGATACTTTCATGTTGTGGCCAGGTAGTTGTTTGAATAAACTGAAATGAGGACAGTTAGGGATGAAATGAAATGGCTAACGCTGCACTGCGCTGTTCCTGCACTGACTAAGGAGAGACATGAGTTTTGATGGTGGCTCATGAAATTGCTGCTTCACAGCAAGTTGCTTTGCAAGTCATCATAAGATGGGCCCTTTTCCCTCACAGCATATGAGTGAGTAGGAAGTTAAGAACTCTCAGATGAATTTCCTGATAGCATCCAAGCAATTGTACTGTTACTTTCTGGCACTTCAAGAGGTGATATGGCTTTATTAAGAAATGTTATGAAGTCCTTCATGTGCAAAGTTCTCACTTTTTGAGTAAACCTGCAGGAAACTTTGAATAATAACTGCAGGAAACTTTGAATAATAACGTCAAGTGGACACAAGTGATCTGTAATCATGCAAATGAGAACTAAAATGTTTCATAAAGAGATACAACTTTGATCATGCTCCAGAAGCCTTTGTTGTATGCAGCATGTCAATAAAACAAAGACACCTGAGTTGGCAAAGAGGTAGCATGGGGTGAGAGAAGCTGGGAAACATCTTGGTGGTACAGAAACAGAGAGATTGCTGAAAGGCAGTCTGTGAGCTGCTGCTTACTGTAACAATGAGCATTGCACTGTGAGAGGTTTTCATCTAGCTGAATCAACAAGTTGTAAATGAGGTCATGAGCTAGTTAATACACAAGTTCTTGTCTGGCAGTGTTTAACTTAGCTTTTTTGCTTGTTGTTTTTACAGTTTGTTTTGTCCAGTGGGGCCTAAATCAGTACCATCTTGCCTGAGAGGCAGTAGAAGTTCTCTGCTTCCCTGTGCTCCTGAATAGGTTCTGAGTAGAAGGTCTGTGTATTTGTAAGATTGGCAGAATGTGCTCCTTATAGCTGGTAGCCTAAGAGTGCAATTCTGTTTCTTGGTGGCCTGGCAATAGGGTAGTACTACTGTATTCAGGAATGAGTTTTTTCTCTCTTGTTTTAATTTTTTTTTTTAAGGTGTTTTGCCGGGGCAGGAATTGGACTTCACCGAACCTGCTGCTTACACTTGAACAGAAATGTAACTAGTGAGTCAAAAGGGACATTAAACCAAGTCCCAAGAGTAAAAATAGTATGCATGGCATAAATCAAAGGAGGGGACCACCCATCCACAGATTTTTGAGCTCTACATCTAAAATGAAAATGGGTGTTAGTTACCGTTAACCCATGTCTAAAGGTTGCCCAGTAATATGGCTGTTTCTCAAACTGCTCATCCCTGTGTGTGGAGGATCTCTACAGAGGTTTCTATGTTCTCAACATCATGTTCTCTTCTGACAGATGAAGTACAAATGAAAAATGTAATTATTTAGATGAGAAAGCCACTGTGAGAAATTTCATTTCCTGACTCTTTGTTTGGAAGTAGAATCTCATTTACACCATACACTAATTACATCATTTGTCCAGGCGAGAACAAAGAGAATAGAATATTTCTCTTAGTTTGTCTGAATTTGAGCTTGTCTTCCTTTTCTTCTGCAATGAGACAGTTTGGTAATGAATTATTTGCCTTCTCCCCCTCCCCCCAGAGGCATTGTCAATAGAAATGAGGTTGGTACCACTTTGGGAATAGGGCCTCTGCGGCAAAAATGCAAATATTGCAGTATGAAGTGTGTTGAAATCTCTGTCTTATCGAGTCACAAGAGGGAATTGTAAATAAGAGTGAAAGGGATCTACTTTAAATGTCTTTCACTCTCCCCCTCTTCAGTATCTAACAATTAGAGCAAACAGATGCTTCAAAGTGAACATTTAAATTCCAGCCCAAACTCAGGAATGGTGTAGTTCATTACTCAAGCTTCTACAGTAACCTTGGCTGCCCTGTGCTGCTTCCCTGTGCAGTGCTATAATATAATCATCTGTGCTGTTTGGAAGACCTCTGTTTAAAAGGCACACATGTGTATTAGTAGTATTCTCATATTTTGTTTTGTATTTAGGCATTTTTCTTCACTCTTTCAATGTATCCTGCTATATTTTAGTTAAAGTTTTGATCGTATAGAGAACAATTAAGTTGATTCACTTGTAAAATACTCCTCTCTCACATGGCTGTATTGGAGTGCATTTATTGCCCCCTAAAATGTCTTATTTTTACAGTAATTATCGTAGCACTGCTCAAGTACATCATCATATGGTCAAGGAGCAGACTTTCATGTGATAGAACTTAAGGTAAAGAAGATGGCAGAGCTTAAATGCAGATACAATAAACAGGTATTCTCTAGACTATTTATAGAGTAATAGAGGAATAAAGGGCTGCATGATAAGTGGCATTTCATTCTCCACCTGAAGGTGAGTCACAGGCTGCAGTGAGGAGGGTCTTAAAGAGATTCAACTGAAGTGCTGGAATTATACATGATTGTGCCATGTGGGTTGTTCCAAAGAGGGAATTGTCCCTAAGTAGGCAATTATAGGAGGGTGGTGAATACAGCAAAGATAAGGTGTTGAGGATGTCTGCAGACGGTGTGAGAGGTGCTGGAGCTAGCTCATGGTACTGTGGTGTGGTGCAAACTAGTTAAATGTCTTCATGGAGATTCTCCTGAGGAGTTCCTGCTGTTGTCATTTGTGTATTTGGTAGAAGGAGAGTGGTTGATAGAGAATATGAATTCCATAGACATCTGCTGTGTTGTATTAGCTACAAGTATGTAGTTATGTATAAAACAGTTGATAAAAAGAAAACTGTTGTAATGCTGTGTTTCAGGCCCATTACAAAAGCTCAAAAACCAAAGAATAGTGTGGATTGGAAGGGAACTGTTGTGGGTCTGATGGCTTTTCTAAGTGCATGCTGCAAGTAACCGTCTTTGAGATCTGATTGTTGGTAGAATTTTACCAAGTAGGCTTATTGAAGGTGGCAGATACTGAGTAGCCTGGAAATACTTTTGCATAAATATTGACTCTGAAACTATCTTTTTCAAATGTTGGAACATCCTGAGTTCATAAGCTATTTTGTAATAGTTGGTTGTCCCACTACTTTTGAGTGCTTCAATCCAGAGTTACATTCTTCAGTATTTTTAAAAATGTGGAAGTATGAATTAACTTGGTTAAAAAGGCTGTGCCTAGTGTTGCTGAATAGATAGATGAAACTTTAAATATAACACAGCTAGTATAGCTGTGTCAGGGTAAGTTCTTCTATAGCTCTTTGTTCTTAGCTGCAAGGAGACTGTTAGCTGTTGCTGTTTGGTTTTATTCTCAGTTGATTTCAGTGCCAGGGACTTAAGCTGACCTTCAGGAAAGTATGAGTGCACTGCATAGTGATGGAGAGCTCAGAAATAAGGATTAGTAAGGGCACCATGTGCTAGGTTTTTGGCCTGCATGGTCTGGGAAGGAGAAGTGGAGGGACGTGTTACCACCCACTTGTGAAGTGGACTTCAAAATACTGCTTTATTGAAGTAGCCTGATGAGAGCAGGTATGAAGATTAAAAAAAAAAAAAAGTGTTCTGAGTATTGGAGAGACTGTTGAGCCACCAGGCTGAGGTCTTGAAGAGTAAAGCCACATCTGTATTGGGTCTTTCTCCGCAGTCCTGTTAAATGCTAACAAGAAGTGAAGGAACTGCTTGTGTAAATGCCCATAAATCCTAGTCTGTGCCAAGTTTTGTCCTTGATTTACGCAACACTGATAGCTTGAATGTGCTTTATTATTACTAGTATGGAGAACAGCCTTTGTGTCCCCATCTCAAGTTATGGGCATGCAAAGTATCTTTAAACCATGAAGATAAAATGGAAGAATTAAAATGTATAATGCTAATCAGCTTGGAAAGGTGTTCTCTGTCCTTTGCTTGAGGAAAAGGAATGTTCACATAAGTTGACTCAGTTTGTAGAATGGATAGGCTTTTTTCCCTGCTACACTGAAACTTGCTTTCATTTGAAAGAAGAGGGAGACCTAGGCCTGTTTTCCCATTGTTCCATAGGTTATGTTGATAATGTTAATTGTCTTGTTAAAATACAGTGTATCAAGTCCATTTCTTGATATCTAAATGCAGCCTTAGAGAAGCTGGTAGAACTATGTCTGTTCATGGGGGGAGAAGAAGAGAAAGTGACAGGTTTTTTTTGTGTTTTGATGAGAGGAAAATAGAGGTATGTGAGTTTTAAAACCAAATTAAAACAAAGGTGGTTAAAGAGATCTGAATAACTTGAGTGTTGCATTCATATTTTAGTAAATTTGGGGTTAGATAGGTTTTTTGGTTTTTTGTTTTGTTTGGGTTTTTTTTAAATGTCAACCTCTGCTTTTTGCTACAGGTTACATCTTAAGTGTTGTGCTCCTAACTTTACCAAGGCAACACCTGGTTCAGCTTTACCTGTACTTTTTGACTGCACTTCTGCTTTATGCTGGGCACCAAATTTCCAGGTAAGAATATATGGATTAATTTTGTTAGCTTGGTTTGGGAATTAGAAAAATAAGTGGTATTTTGTTAATAGCTTACAAATGAGTTAGGTCTGGTTTTGTAGAGGCCTTTTTTCTATGCCAGGCACCTAAATATATGTTGCTTCTCTTTGTCTTGAAAAAGTTTACAGAATTAAGTATGCAGTCAAGAAGTCCTGGTGTATTTTCACTGACTTAAAAGGAATTTTGAGCTACTTTTCTGTGGAGCATAACGTCCACTACTCTGAGGAGAGAAAGCACCTACCACAAGACTAAATATGGCCTCTGATACAGAATTTGAGTAACTCAGTGGCTTGACTAACGTGCTTTTTCAACAATGAGGCAGTTTACAAAGCAGACAGGATGTTACTTTTAGTTTCCTGGCACCTAGAATGAAGAAGCAATAGTAACGTGGAAGATGGTAGAAGTAAAGTAATAGTGGAATTTATTCTTAATTTCATCTTTCTTTGTTTAGTATGTTTTACGCTGAAAACAAAGACAGATGTTTTGGAGCTAAAGTGCAGAGGAGGAGTCTGGAGAACTCCAGGTTGGAAAAGACAAAGTCAGTCAGCTTCATTTGGCTCCAGCTAAATCTGTTAAAGGCCAGTGTAAACTCTCATACTGATAAGATGTTTAATTGGAACCAGAGTGCTATCACATTAATGGCTTTACAGGGGAAGTTTTAAAAAAACTTGAGCCTGATTTATTTTGTTGTCTGCTGATGGGGAAACATTTAAAAATGCTTTTGATTGATTCATGTGAAGTAATAGGTTTGATGCTTCTGCATAAAAATTGTTGTTCCAAAGCATTTGCTGGAATATGTCTTACTTGGTATGTTGCAGTTCAGGGGAGTGTTAATGAAGGTTTTTGTGGTGCCTTGACATGTCACTGTTGTGGTTGTCAGTTTTAATTAGTAATATCCTGAATGGGTGAGGGTGCAAGGGAGGAGTTACGGCCTCTTATTTCCTGGTTGGGAAGGAAAGAGGTTTTTTAATCATTCTTGGGGGACTCCTGAATTTTTTAGATACAGTTTTTGGGTATTTCTCATAGGGTTGAAGGCTTACTTATTAGAAAAAAACCAACCTAAACATTATTTAAGAACTTGTGTTGGAATAAAAGTGAAGTTAGTAACTGAATACCCATCATATACAGGGCTTTGGTCCAGAACACTGACAACTAGATATCTTTATAGTAGAATTGTTTAGATTGGACCTTTAAGATCATAGAGTCCAACAATTAACCCAGCACTGCCAAGTCCACCACTAAACCATGTCCCTAAGCACCACATCTCTTTTAAATTCCTCGAGGGGTGGTGACTCAACCACTTCCCTGTCTTCCAGCTCAGTGGACTGGGTACCCATGATGCCATTCTGGATATTTACATTTTTTAAAAGAAAGGGAGTTGGGATGGATTTTGGTTGATACATTAAGGAATAGCACTGTTTTTGTTTTTAATACCTTTTTTGTTTGTGTTTATGTAATGTGAATTGTAACTTCCATTGCTTTGTTCAGGCTTGAGACTTTACAGGCTTCATTGAGATAAGTTAAATAACTGTTGCTTGGACTGTTGAGCGTATTTGTACTACGCTTTCTCTATTTGATACTTCTGGAGTGAGTTAATAAAGACTTTAATTAAATCTTGCATCAACTAGCACCAAAAAAACCCACACTTAATTAAAAGGTGCATTGGATTCAAATAGTCAAGCAGTATTCCCTAGCTATTTTGCAAAGCAGATGTAGTTGCTAACACTTTAGAGTGAACTTACCCTTTTTCCCTAGACATAAGTGTGACTTGGTTTGGAAGGAAGCATTGTGCAAGGGGTTCTCAGCAGCAGCCTTTGTATGTATAATGTGGGCATTATACATGCATTTATCTGAAAAGCATTAGCTTTTCAGAAGAATTTTTGAATCTCATTAGTTTTCAGATTGAAAATAGTTAAATGTAACACAAATACCATGTTAGTGGAGCTGTTCCTTTTATTACCAAAAATAGGCAATTTCAACTGATGTTTCTATTTAGCGGACTGATCATAACAAGACGTACAGTAGTCACATGTGCAAACTGTTCCTAAATGCTTTTTATTAATAATTCTCCTTAGAGCTGAAAACTTCCAGTGAATTGCTTGCACTTACTGCCAATTGGGAGGCTGTTTAAGGTAGATGAAGAGGTCTCGTATTGAGGCCGGTTTGGTTAATGCAAATTATAGAACAAGACCAGAATCAGCTGGTACTTGTGACTCTGCAGTGTCCTGGAAATTTTGAGCTGTTGAAAGACTTCAGCTTTCAGTGCTTTTTTTCCACCCCAGAAATAGCTTGTGGTTCAGCTGCAAGTCTGGGAATAAGAAGATCTGAATTTTAGAGTTAAGCTCTGACTTCAGACTTCCAGGTCTGTGACCTTGACAAGTCTCCTAACTTCTTAAGTGTTTGGTTCCTTATCTGCAAAACTGAGAATTACCTTAATGTGTAAAGATTAATTAGCCAATATTCATGAACACTTGGAGAGTCCCAAGAAGATGATACATTTTTGTGTAGTGCGTTAACCTGGCAATTTGGGTGGAGATTATACACCATCTGTTTATAGAAAAGGGTAAGTCAGTTTTAAAAAATAAAAACCTGCTGCCTCTGGCAAGGAAAATGGCTACTGGTTTTATTTTTTTATGTTGCTTGCTTGAAAGTATCACATTTCTTTTCCATTTCGAGTAATAGAACTTGGAAAAATAAATCATGCAGTTATGCATAAAAGAAATTATGCAGTTAAACACACTATTAATGCTAAAAAATTAAATTTACATCTTTATTTCAGGCTTTGCAGTTTTGTGGTTGTATTCTAAGTGTTGTGCCTCACAGAGCTTAGAGTAAGATGGGGGAGCAAGAGACTGAACTGTTTCTTATGGATAATCTTAAAATACACTTAATTTTAAGATTGTCTGTAGACATCTAAAACCTATGAGAGTGTGTATTTGATGTTGGAGGTAGAGATTAATCAGCCAAAGTACCTGTCAACAATATGAATCAATTAGGTCGGATAACCACTGTGCCTTATGTCAGTTACAAAGCATATTTTTAAAAACAGATGACCTTTCTGCACTTCCAGTAACTAAAAAGTCATGCACTGTGTCTTCACCTTTTTAGCACTGTATTAGCCATCGCCATCCATGAGTGTATGTTCACAGTCCAGCAGTTTGATTAAATGAGGCTGGGAATGCATCTACAGCTTGAACAGCAGGCAGTCTGATCTATGCTTTATTCTTGTATCCTAATTTTCTAAAGTAATAATGTAGTTTCAGTCATAGTAAATAATGATTTTAGCATTCTTGTTTTCTTATATTGATGCAGTAAAGTGAACAATTCTCAAATGTAAAGCTTAATACAGCTTTAATTGATCAAAATTGAGTGCAGGCACGTGCTCTTCTCAGCATCTTGTATGTCACTGCAGCTGTTTGAGGTGCCTTCTGATTGGTGTCTGTGCCAAAAGATCCTTGCGTTTGTAATGGTAATAAGAGAATCATTGCTTTGGCTTTTCTTATTCAGATGTCATCTACAAATACTGTTTAAAAAATTTAGGAGATGTTAAAACATTGCTCCTATGAGCCTATAGGCCTAAGACTGTGAATGAGAGTTACTTAAAGAATCAAGCCAAGTATAGACCTCTGTGCAGATGACTGAATCAGACAGACAGACAAAGGCAAGGAATGTAGCTTGAAGGGATTTGAGTAATCTCTAGCCATGATCCTGGTATTGAAGAAGCAACTCTTAAGTGCAGCTTTGGTGTGCTTTGCTAAGCTGTGTAAGGTCATCTTGCTGCATTTGGTATCCTGGTTGATTCTGTAGCCTGTTTTCTAACATACAGAAAAAATTGATGTCTTCACCGCTTTCCTTCAGTTTAGAAATGCCAGTGTTTCCACCCTAAATGTGAGGATGGAGCATGATATTGCTAATACAAAAAAACATCTTCAGCATGTTGTAAATGGTGTTATTTTTTTCTCCCTTGGTAACTCTGATGGATTATCCTGTTTGTGTTGTGAATGTTTTCAGAAAGTGCTTTCTGTAGGTTCATATGAGATAAAAAATTACCCAATTTTATTCCAAAGATTACATCCATATGGGTGTTGAAAGGTGGAAAAAGCCTTTGTGCTTAGCTATACCTTGATAAGAAGGGGGAAGTTCCATCTATAATCAGTTGTTTTAGGGGCCCTTTCAATCCTCATGTGTTTTTAATTGTAGGTTACAGTCTAAAGAACCCATTTCAACATAACCTTGCATACACTGTGACACTTGAAAAGCTGCAGTGAGTAGGCAGGGTTGTCAGCTATGAAGGACAGGCTTTGAAGTGTTTGTTTTAGTACTTTGAGATTTGTGTCTTGAATTCCATGGATTTTTTGCAAATGAAATAGTGAATACCTTACCTTGGGTAGCAAGCTAATACTAGAAGGGTGTATTTCCACTTTTCTGGGGAGAAGTGAATGCTTTCATTAGCACTGAGTTGCATGTTTTTCTGCTCTGAAATTAAAAGAGCAGTTCATGTGTTGGTTGTGGTTTCTGGTACTGTTTGCCTTGCTTTGACTGCATCTGTTCCCAGCAAGTGTTGCTTGCCTCACTGGTGTAAACAAATACGTGAAAAATGAAGTGCTGTGCCCCTCTAGCAAACAGACTCTGCTAGCTCTGTGCAGGGTCAGAGCAAGTGTGTCTGTCTGGCATTCCCAGGCTGAGATGTAGCCAGACGTGAATGACTGGACAGTATCAGCCAGATACGAGCACAGGATTAGTTGTGCTGCTGGCAGAGTTGGTAGGATCAGAGGAGGATGGAGCAGCAGCCGTCCTTGGGAGTGGAGAAGGGAAGGTCACAGGGCAAGGCAGAAAAAGGGGCTGGAGATGTGGATCCAAAGGGTTATGAGCATTACCTGCCGTCTTACGGCAGGGGATGAAGGAGCCACTGGAGAATTAACTGCTGTGCTGTTTCAGGATCACCTTCTGGAAGTGTGACGTTTGTGTTTGAGTTATATTGCTGCTACATGTGCTAGTCTGCTTGAAGGCAGAGCTGACGGATGATCACCAACAGCAGAAAAAATGCTCAGTCTTCTCTGGATCTTACCTTTTTTTTTTGAGTGCCTGAGCTCACCCTCCTAGCCATCCTTTTCTGAGAGAAATTATATCCTGTCAGATTTTCAGGCTATCTCAGTGTATCTGTCAATAGTGATCTTTCAGAGGGTATGCAGTTGGCCTCCCAGGTTTTCCAGGATAGAGCTAAACTTCTAAATCATGTTGGATAAAAGGATTATGAAGCACTTGTGTTCTTGACTCTAGTCCATGACTGTCACTTTTCCTTCATATGTATTTTTTTAATTCAATGCAGAGAGATTGTTAGGTGAAAAATACTATAACCATTAAATTGGAAGACATCTCTGTCAAGTTCTCTTTTTTTTTTTTTTTCACATTGAGCTGGTGAGAAAAGAAATTGTCATAAGGAAGAACACTTAATAAGGATACTTAAAAATGGAATGCTGCTTAAGAGGCTTTGTCAATAAGCAGTTTCAGGCCATGCTCTGAAGAGCAGCTTGAATGTCCCAAAGGATTTTTACAGCTATGCCAGTGAGTCTTAATTACAGATAATGCTTCTCTCACTTAAGTCATGCCTCAGTTAGATCCTTACATCAGTGAGGCTGCTGTAACAGTAGTGTTAATATTGTTTTTTGTAATTTATTTAATTGACTGTGACATACACTGAAGTTACATATGTGTGGAATTAATAAATTGCTTATCTGATCAAGTGGATCTTAATAATTGTGGGATTGGTGTTTTGTTTTTGTTTTAGAGATTATGTGAGGAGCGAATTGGAATCAGGATATGAAGGACCAATGTACTTGGAACCTCTCTCTATGAATCGTTTCATGACTGCTTTAGTAGGTAAGTGCTTTATATATTTGTGGTGCAGAAGAGAGCTCTGCCTAATTCTATTTGTTGAAACCTATGCACGTTTTACCTCTTGGTTTCAAATTTCTCTTAACCACTTTTAGTACTTGTATTTCTCATGCAAGAGGCATGGGAGCTAGATGTATCCTGCTTGGCTTTTTCTGTGCCACTGATTTACCAATACTCCTATACCTGCAGCCTTGAAGTATGTTCTAGGTCTGTTTGTCATGCTCTTACCCTTGATTCTTCTCAGACTCAATCCGATTCAGAAGGACTGGGTTGTCAGTAATCTTCAAGTGTACTGTACTGTAGAAATTTCAGTAGTAAAGTACTTGCAGTGCTTTTGCCAATGAAGTTGTTGTACAAGTATTTATTCTTTATTAGCCTTAAAGATTAACAGTATCATTCTCCTACAAAAAACTGGTGAAACGTGTGGGTGTGCATGGGACTGCAGGCTATTGTGTTGGTTTTCTTAACTGTGTACTAGGGATATGTCCAATTAAAGAGTTAAGGAGTAGCAAGTCAAAACTACATTTAAACTGTGTTGAATTAATGGCAGAGGTGACTACCTAAAAATATCAAATAAATCCTGAAGAATTTGACTTCCTAGACTACTCCCTTACCTCTTGAACTTCTGACTGGAAGAGAATAAATTCTCTGTTAAGGTTGCTGCACCAGGACCTGTTCTACTGAGAGGATCCTGGAATATGCACACCATGTGTATTTTAAACTAAGCCTGATACAAAGCTTGGAAAAAAAATCTTCCTTAATTCCTTTCACTAAGATCTATGGTTTTCATCCGATGCATTGACAGATTTAGTTAGCCACGTGCTGTTGGCAAAACTCATCTACTTTCTGTTTACTTTCTACTGGAAATGGGTTTACTTCTTTACAGTATGTTAGGTCTACCAGAACATACACATCTCCTTTTGGCCTGTGTTCTTACTTTGCAGTGTGACATTTGTCTTTACTTTTAGTATTTTTAAATAGAAATAACATTGGTATTTTTCAAGGAAAGGAAATACTTGGGTAACGTTTTTTCTCCCTTCTGAATATCTGTATTTTGCTGTTTTGTCAAATGACACCGAAGTATAACTAAAGCCTTTAGTGTGTTTCTCTGGGAAAATGTTTGTAATTAGTCCTTTGAATCTCTTAGCTGCAATGTGGGGTCCCATGATAAAGCAGAATTCCTCAGAGGGCTTCACAGAACAGCAGGCAGGCCTGGGCAGGAAGCGATCAGGAGGCTTTGTGTCATTCAGTAGTATTTAGACAGAAACTAAACTGAGAGTCAAACCATTATGCTTCATCCAGGCTTTAATATGGATTAAACATAAGTGAGAAAAAGATACTGGTTTTATGCAATACTGTTTTGGGTTGTCCTGACACAACTGAAGTGTCCCCTTATTGTAACTGTTTTTCAGAAGTAGGTGCATGACTACATTAGCAAAAGTTTGTATGTTAATGTACTTAATATTCCCATTATTAATATCTCCTTTTAAAGCCAACTTGAAACTGTAATTTTAGTCTTGATGGCAAGTGGTTATCTTTGGGGAAGACCTGTGAAAGCAAGCGATGAGATTTGACAGTGTTTTATGTATACATGAAATATTTTCTCAAATTTGTGACATATAATGGTATTTATCCAGTGGAACCTGCCATGTCTGGGGAGTGTGCTGCACTGAACTGTGTTGTCTTCACAGCAAAATTAATGTACAGGTGCTTTGCTCCACCTTTTTATTAGATGTTTGGTCAGAGTGTTGTGCTGCAGCACTGTTGACAAAGGCACTGAGGCAAGTGCATGGCAAAGTAATTGTGCTACTGATAACAGCTCTAGTTCCTAAAAGTTCTGGTCAGATTTAAGAGGGGTAAAGTACAGTATGCCAGCTGGTTCACAAATCTAATATTTAATGCTTTTATTCATTAGTGCTTTTTGAATGGGCTCTTATAGTAATTTCTTTCTCTACATCTAACTCTTATGACTGCTGACTTAGGGTTACTTCCTAAACACTGGGTGGAAGAAATCAATGTATTTGAAGACTGCCTGTTGAATGGGTGTGCCATTTTGTGAGCATGTCAGCTGTGGATGTTACAAAGCTGCATGGTTTTGGAGGCAGTGCTACCATGAAGACTGCTTTTTCTTAGTGCCCAGTAGTGGGTTTACAAGTTAACTTTAGGTTATTATTGTTTTCGAATAACAGTTAGTGACATAGGCAGGGAATTTGTTAACATCAGCTTTTTGAAGTTGGAAATGAAATAAAGACTGTTCCCTATTCAAAGTGGCTTGAGTAGTGGCTGTACCTCATAAGCTTTCTGCTTGCACATTTTCCATTATAAGCTGGGAGGCTTTGGCTACCTGTCAGCAATGTTTCTTGTATTTGTGGTGGTTTGGGAAAGGAAAAAGAATCGACAGGAACTTAAAGCAATGAATTTCTTCTTCATTGCCTCATTCCCTAGTAGGCAAGCCTGGTGTCCTGCAGGAGGTTTCCAGCTGTTGGGTTCATTAGCTGTGTCTGGCAGTCTTCATTCCACAGCATAGTAAGTTTACAGAGTGCAAACATTCAGCTGGATTTGGTAGTCTTAGCAGATAGCTAGAGTGTTAATATCTTTTTATGATTTGATATGAGGTATGAAGTAATTTCTTCTGACTGATGCTGTTATGTGTGATGACCAACGTGTATAGGCCGGTTGGGGATAAACTGTAATTTACTGCAGAGAGAGAGGTGCTGCTGCCCCAGTTTAAAGTGGGAAGTACCAGTCAGTAAAAGCTCCATTGGAGGCATTTTCAGGGACTTTCTGAAAGAGTTGAGGATTGACAAAGTGCAGACTTAAGGAATGAGATTGGGACCTCCAGAGAAATTGCTCCATGTGTTTCCTTTGATGGTGTGCATCTCTCCTTCTCAGGACAAGTAACTTTTGATCAGTGTTTAAATTAAAAAGGTGGGACGTTCAGAAAGTTTAGCAGGATACTCAGCATGTCACTGTTGGAGGAAAGCAGGCTGTGCTGTTGCATGAGATGAGGCTGAACTCAGAGGTCCTGTTTAGTGACTGGAAAGCTCCAGAGTCATCCCAAAGAGTGCTGGATTGGGATGTTTTAGCAATATTTTACTTCAGCATTTAATAAGAGTGTCATCATCTGAAATATGTATTGGATGCTGGTATTTGTATCCCTTTGTGTGTGAGGCTGGGTTGCCTTAGTTACCATGAGTTGCAGAGATCCCTGCAAGCTGAGTGTGCCAGGCTCCTGAATATTATAGCACAGCAGTGTGCTGGTGGTATCTTAAATTGGGTTGTAGCAACGTGTGTGTGGGCAGAGAGCAACAAAGCAGAGGGAGGGTGCTTCAGAGCTGGAGTCTGTTGAACTTCTAAAAAGATGAGTGGAGTGACTGTCTGAAGCTTATAAGACCCAGTATGCTTGTAATGCCTTGCTGAGAGCAAGGGTGCTTGATCTGAAAAGACATCGGCTAATTCAAAAATACATCTACCAAATTGACAGTAGGACTTAAACTTGAAAGAGAACAGTATGAAACAAGAACTTTGTATGCTTAAGTAGCAGAGTTTAGAGAGTGCTTTCAGGTCAGCTGCAGTTGTTTTGAAAGCAGGAGTCCTTTCCTAGGTAATGAAGATAGGCAAAATGAAAGCAAACCCTGGTACTATTTCTCCTCTCACATATTCCTTCCCCAGCTCATCCAGAACGGCATACAAGGTCCATAAGCTTATGTGAACACATGGAGTTGCCTCTGACCTAGAGATGTTAATGGCCTTGATTTTGTTATTCTGTTTTGCTAAAGCTGACTCCTCAATTTACAAAGAGTTGCGACATGCAAATGTTAGTGGAGGTAGCTCCAAAACAGCATATAGACACTTCAGCATAGTACCACATATTGTGGCTTTTTTCTGTAAGCTGACACAGATGGTGAACAAAAGTTCTGCTTTTAAATAATATGAAATAAACTTTTTACTTTACTGCAAAATGATGAGTGAGAATTGTTCTTACCCAGGCAAGGTGCCTTTCACCTTGTTCCGTTTCCTCTGAGATAAAGGGTACAGTTTCCCAGTGACTGATGGGAACAGTTATACTGGAGTGGTCTGCTCTAGAAATACCACCCTCCAAATCTCGGTGTGTGGGAGAGATGTACTCATGTCCCCGCCAACTGTTTAAGGGAATTTAGTTGTTAATTATCTGTCACTTGCAAGCTTCAGTGATAATTTTAAGCAACTGCCTCAGGGCATTATAAAATTATTGAAGTCTCAGCTGCTGACCTGACTTTCTCCTGTTGCTGTTCTTAGCCAGTAACTCCTCTTGACAGTATACATATTGTTGCTCTAAAAGCCATT
Organism: Apus apus; assembly: GCF_020740795.1. Classification (NCBI taxonomy): domain Eukaryota; kingdom Metazoa; phylum Chordata; class Aves; order Apodiformes; family Apodidae; genus Apus; species Apus apus. Next base: position 8,527,499 of record NC_067294.1, on the reverse strand, counting down.
TGGGACCTCTGATTACTATTTTTTTGCATAGATTAGTTTGAAATAGTAGTATAGCTGGGCTTTAGAAAAGCTACTGCTGTGTATACAGATACTGATGGGATTTAAGTTGAGCTGGGGATGTTAAGGAAAAAGAGGGATGAGTTGCTTGGTTATCCTCTGCGCAGTTTATTTCTGGGACTTAATATTAATCTGAGTGTGAGTCTGCATGTGTTTTGGGTTTACATCTCACTAATCTGTTAAGTGAAAGCGCACACTTGGTGCAGTTTGAAAATGGCAACTTTTGTGACCCAGCAAAAGATGTGGAGGAGCCTGGTTTTGTAACAGCTATGTCCTAGTTAGAACTGTCATAATATGCTGGATGTTGATAACTGTGTTATGGGAAGATAACGTATTAAAATACGTTTTTCTTGAAGGGGATAATCAGCTTGATTCTAAAATACTGTGTGGTGGTTTCAGGTCAGCTGGTGGTGTGTACGCTCTGCTCCTGCGTCATGAAAACCAAACAGATTTGGCTTTTCTCTGCTCACATGCTCCCTCTGCTGGCGCGACTTTGCCTGGTCCCTTTGGAAACCATTGTCGTCATTAACAAATTCGCCATGATTTTCACTGGGTTGGAAGTTCTCTACTTTCTGGCATCAAATCTTCTGGTGCCCTATAACTTGGCGAAATCTGCATACAGAGAACTTGTCCAGGTAAGGCAAAGAACGTAACAATTGTATTTTCCTTGGCCCAGGCTTTTTTTTTTTTCAGGAAAGAAATAAAAAAATACTTTGCCTGTCTTCTGTGCAAGGGTGTTTCTGTGTTAACTTATGCTTTCTTAGCCAACCAGATATGTTTGTAGCATCTTCTTTCTTTAATTTATGGTAGTTTATAATTTGTGAGCAGTTAAGACATTAGCCTGAATTATGCTGCTGGCCAACTGAGCATGTCAGCTTGCTTAGACTCGGTTTTGTCCTTCCCAAATCCAGGCTAAAAGACAAGATTGTGGCAGAATGGAATTTATTTACAGTCTCATTAAGTGAGCAAGTTAATCCCCATGCATTAATTGTAGTAGCTGTTCATTTCAAGAAATGCCTTCTCTATGAAAAGCATTTGTAATTATAGTAGCGCTAAATTGAGAGTAACACTGAAGCTGATTTTGCCTGTAATAGTCACTGACAGTAAATTATTTGTAACTTGCAGACTTGATTTGAAAAGTCTGTAGTATTTTCTTTAGAACAGCATTGCTGAGACCTCTTAAGTTATCAGAAACAGAGAAGACTGATTTGACACATATCCATTTTGTTAACACTTTGACATTTAATATGTATTTAGTTAAAAAGATCCTGCATTATTTATAAAAAAATAATGCAAAAGATATGATGCCATTTATACAAAAATAAAATGTATGTGAATATGAGCCCTTCTTTGTATTTCAAGATAAAAAGATTGATGTTTGTTTGACTTTTGACTGACCCATTATTTCAGTTCTCACTACTGGCTGCATTTTTTTCAAACTGAGCCACTGGTTTTCTGCCAGCTTCAGTCCAGAAGCAGTCTGAAAACTAACTTGTTAAGTTTTTTCAAAGCCCTCTTTAAAGCTTTTCTGTGCTGTCATATCTGTCATGCACAAACCAAAACTTGGCAGCAGTAGGTGTCTGGTGTGCCAAGGTCTCAGCCTGTCATGTTGATCGTTACTGTTATTTATTATGTATGTAATTGGTCTTTGGAGCAGGATTATCCTTCTGTGCTTGTACAGCACCTAGTGTGGTCTGATCTCATCCATAACTATCTTGTAGATTTGTTGATGAAAAACTAATTCAGGACTTAAAAGCACCCACTGGTTCATAGTGTGTGTGTGTATAACTGGCTGCAGCTCCACTACAAATCAAGCTTAGTGTGCTTATTCCAGAGGAGGATATCACTGGTGTCTCTAGAATATTTTCCCACTTGTATTTCCATTGCTATAACTTTGTAAAGTTGTTAGTGTTCAATTATGTCTTCATCCTGGTGTTGGTGAGTTTACAACTATTTTTGCCTGGATTTGGTTGCTGTTTTGATATCGGTGGCAAAAATTACTGAATATCGGGATTTTAAACACCAGGAGTGTTTTCTGAATGCAGTGTCATAGGCGAGACAACTCTTAACAGGTGGGCCAAGGCAGCTATTTTGTGTGTGTGTATGTTTCAGACTGTGGCTAATGGTATAATTTAAAAGCAGGTCTGGAACTGTAGCTGCCCACTTGAGCAGAAGATGTCAGAAACACCACACAGTTATGAATGTGCTTTATGAGTGTAGCATGACCCTTTTCTGATGTGGTGGAGTACTCTGCTAGGAGCTGCATAGGATTGCTTACATTGATCCCAGGCCAAGGGAGTCTCCTGAGGGCAGATGCGCTTCCTTCACAAGTCTGTGCAAAGCTAAAAGCAGGAGCTTGGGACCATGTCCCTGCCAGCAGCTTGTTGCTTGTCCATCAGCTGTAGTTGATAGCACAGCAGGTCCCATAAATGTAACACACACCCCTCATCCCTCATGCTTGTCATGAAAAACTAAGTAGGCAGCTTTTTCAGCAATTGTTAAAATGTACTGGCCATCATGGACCTTCTGTCATTGTGGGAAGCAGGTGATGAGTAAATGGTAATTATTTTGACCCTAATGTATTAAGTCCAGCTATATAAAGTTCCATCTTATTGAAAATTGCTGCATTATAACTTGGTCTTTGCAATACAAAAGAAATAATTTGACCTTCAGAGTCTGCTGAAATAACTCTTAAGGATGAATTTCAAAACACTTGGTGGATTGGGAGCTGTTAGAAGTCTGGTACATGTTCTTTTTGAGATACTTAAAAATAAAATGTCTGGATTATTAAGTTTTTCCTTAAAACCAGATCAGCAAAGCAGATGCACTGTCCTGATGGGGCTCTCATTTCAGTTTCCAATGTGTGCAGTGACTTGGCAGTAACCATAGAGAAAACAACATTGCTGTGACTTAAGCTGGGCAAAAAAGTCTGAGTGGGCTGTGCAAGACAGAGGCACGTGTCCTTGCCCCTCTGGCTGTGGGCAGGCTGCAGTCAGCAGCTCTGAGCCAGATATTCACAGGAAGGAGCATTCAGCTCATCTGACAGTTTGCTGCACAGTCAGGTGCTTGTCCCTACTTCAAGACAGACATGGGTCAGCTGTAATATGTCAGTGCTGAACCTGAGCTCTCCTGTTGTCAAACTGTATTTTGGTGTACCTCCTCTTTTCCCTTGGGATGGCTAATGCAATGTAAATTCTCCTCAGCTTTCGTGTGGCTTTGTTGTTGTTACCACATCACATGTGCTGTGAACCAATAACAAACTGCATTTTTCTCTGTCTTGCTCAGGTGGTGGAGGTATATGGTCTCCTGGCTCTGGGGATGTCTCTGTGGAACCAGCTGGTTGTCCCAGTTCTTTTCATGGTGTTCTGGCTTGTCTTATTTGCTCTTCAGATCTATTCCTATTTTAGCACACGGGACCAACCTGCCTCAAGAGAGAGGCTTCTCTTCCTCTTCTTGACAAGGTAATTAACTAGTCCGCAAATAGTTGATTTTCTGTTTTGACTGTCTTCTGAAATGAGTGTCTGCTCTTTTAGAAACTAGATAGATACATTTGCTTTATTGCATTTTGGTGCTCAGCAAACATTTATCCTTATTGCAGTGACCATGTATGTAAACCCTTGTTAAGTTTGTCTTTCAGAGGCATGGATCCCATTCAGAACAAACAGCATTAGTAGAACTGTGGGAGAGTTCCCAAAGAAAGCAAAATATTCCTTTGGTGAGGGAATAGCTATAATTAGAGCAGACAAAGTACCCACTGATAATATGACAAACAGGATGCTTCCTAGTACTCGTCCAGCCCCACATTGAACTTTGGCTGTCAGTCTGCATTAGCTGGGTATGGTTAATATGTATTCAGTAGCTTTCAAAAGACTTCCATCAGTTTGTGCTTTCTGCCTTTGAACCTCTGTACACTTGTGTCATTTGAAAGATCCTGAGGCAAGGACCTCCACGGTTCAGCTTGGTCTGTATGATGGAAAATCCATTTTGATAGTTTGAATCCAAATAGTTTAATTAAATGCCCCTCAATTCACGTATTGGGGGGGGGGAAGCGGAAAGATGACTAAACAGTTCTTTTCTTTAAAATGGAGAGTAGCACAGGTCTGTTCTTTCCAGGCTGGAAAGCTCTAGTTTACATATTTGCAGTTTAAAAGCTGTTCTCTACCTTTCATTGTCCATGTTGTTCTCTCAAAATCTCATCCATGAGTATGTAACTGCTGTGATTTTTGAAAAGCCTGAGGAGTTAAACTCTTTGGGACAATTCATAACATAGAAAGCTCCCCAGGCTTCTTTTGGAGCTCTTAAGCCCCTCTGGGACCCTTGCATGGTAGATCCTCTGGAAATAAGTTTGAGAAGGGCACTGTAATTACTCTGACAAAAAAGAATTGGGCATCAGGCAGAAAATCCAGGGTTCTTGATTTCTGATCATTTATTTTAAAGCAAAACTTAAGAGTTCCTCAAATATTCTACAGAAATAGCTGCTTTAAATACTATGTTTCTCTCTACCTTGGCCTGCAGGAGCATTTAAAAGCTTTTTCCACCCTGCTTGGGTTGATAAACAGGCAGAATTGGAACACTTACAGAAGCACTGCAAATAGTGCATGTAAACACATCAGTCAACATTTTCTGCTTTGGTTGAATTGCTTTCAAAGGAGATATATGGTTAAAGTAGTAGTTAAGAGACAAGGTAAATGTCTCTTGGACAAGCTTTGTTTATTTTTGAAGCCTATGCTTCTTCAGAACTGTTTTGTTTTGGTAGAGTGCTGGACTAGTTCACTCTTCAGTCACTAAATTAGCATGACATGTTTTTGACCACTAATTTATCTTCCAAGATGACTATCCTGGTGAACAAGTGAAGATTTTTTTTTTTTTTAAATGAATGAGGTTGTCAGTGTATTACCTTGCACTTTATATGTGAGGATTTCCAGATGTGTGATCCCTGGCTGACAGCTGGTTCGTTACCAAGTGTTGGGGCATACACTGCACTGCACTCCCCTTGTTCTGGCACAGTGCTTTTCAGAAGCCCAAGTATGCTCTGGGGCTTAGTCTGCTCCAAATATTTCAGTGTCAGGATCAGCAGAAGAGCAGCCCCAAGGAAGAGGAACTGAAGTAGTGCAGCTGTTCTCAGCAGTGTCAAATGTATTCTGAAGTCTCAATCTTTGGGACTTCATTGCTGTAGTAAAAGAGGGAAAGAAGCCTGCTGAGGGAGAATATTATTCAGTGTCTTATTTTGCTGCTTCTGGCTCAGCCATTTGAAAGGCAGGTGTTGTCTACATGAACCTGGTGTTAATGCTGCCAAAAGCCTCCAGTCTGCCCATACTATTTATCAGTTTGATGTTTGTTTGTACTATGACAGATCTGAGTAGCGAGTACCCGTGTGAATCCATCTTCCTTAATTCTGTGTTTCTGGTAGCTGGCTGAAATTTCAGCAACTAACCTGGGTGCATGGTGGCTGCCGAATGGACTGTTGGTTGTGAAAGCCCTACAGAAGCAGGACAGTGCCACCGTGTGGCACAGCGCTGCGGAGGGACCCCAGCGATGCCCACAGCCCAGCTCCAGCTGACGGCAGCGTTGGCTGGGGAGCCGAGATGAAGTTGTGCCTCAGAAAGAAGTCTCAGGATACCTTTCATCTTTCTATAGAGGGATTCTGTGGCTGTGTAGAGCTTTTAATATTTTCATTAAAACAATCAAATTATGCTTTAAAACCAGCTTGCAGTTAACAGGACAAGGGGAGAACTCATCACATTGTCTTTAACTAACAGACCTTTTTGTTTCCTTTCCCCTCTCTCCCCCTAGTATTGCAGAATGCTGTAGCACTCCATACTCACTGCTGGGATTGGTCTTCACAGTCTCTTTTGTTGCTTTGGGAGTTCTGACTCTCTGCAAGTTTTACTTGCAGGGTTACCGAGCATTCATGAATGATCCTGCTATGAACAGGTAAGTGCCTTGTTTGCCTAGGGTCTAAAAAGAAGCAGACAGAAGGGGATTTATAGAGAAATGTATGGGTTGTATTGCAATTTTTTAACTTAAGACCTTTTGAATATCCTTGACGGGCTTCTGGTCTGCCAGTCTGTGTGTGCATTGGGAGGATTTGAGGTGAAAATGCAGCTTGTCACAGACTTACTGGGAAGATAGTTCATTTCTGTAATAAATTCAAGGCTGTTACTTGAGATTTCTAATTGCACAGTTTGATTGTCTTAGTGCTTTCATTCACATGAGTCACTGGAAAAATTTTCACATGCTTGGAGAATATAAACACTTTGTTTCTATATCCTCATTTACCCTGTAGTCATGTGTGAAACGTGACTAATTATGAGGCTTAAAACACAGCATTTTATGGATTGTCTGTAAACTACTGTGGAAAATAGACAAAATATAGAAAATGCCTTTTCTTAATCCTTGTCTCAACTCGTCTAATATGAAATTGGGATCCTAGGTATGGCCTTTCTCAGTTATTCCTGCTCTTAACTCTACTGAAAGTTCAGACCATGTGGAAACTTTGTGGGATTTTTGTTTGGATTCCAAGATGTGAAAGCAAAAACACTGTGAATTTGGGCTGGCCGGGAGTAGTCTACATACAAGCATCTTTTGGGGAAGCATTTAGTGCTGGTGATCTGTACTTTAACTGCATCAAATACTGGTGCTAGGTTGTGGTCCTGGAAGGCATTACATGCAGTCTGAGGTTCTGAGCCAAAAAGGACTGGACAGCTGCATTTGTTGTGGGTACAGAGAGAATACACTGAAAAATGGCTGCATTGCTGATTTGCCTGAACTAGGCACCAGGTGGGGTGTGGGGTCAGGGATGTTTCCCCCCCAGGGTCAAAGGACAGACAGGAGAAGCATAATGGGGAAATAAAACAGCTGAAGAGGGTCCTCATGGTGATCTTGGAATGCAACTGATTGATGTCCAGGTGCAGATGTAGCAGTGCTGCTTCAGGTGTGTGTAGGCAACACTGAGGCTGGTGGGTTCCTCCAAGACACAACCTGGATCCTTAAAATTCTTTGTGCTGGGGGGACCTGATCACTGGGTGATGTCAGCTGGGCTGGATGTAGCCCAGATGCTGCTAGTCAGGGGCAGGGTTGTGAAATTTGCTGGTTCCTAAGCCCCAACACTTCAGCATTTCTGAAAACTGTCCACTCTGATTAAAGTCTTAGCAGGGACATCAGTAAAAGCTAGAACAAGTGACATTTGAAGGGTTGAGGGAGAAACAGACAGCTTATTTCCTGTTATTTCTACATGTATTTTTGAACCAACATGGACACACAGACGATGTGATTGTTTGTTGTTTTGACTGTGTTGATTTGCAGGGGAATGACTGAAGGAGTCACGCTCCTGATCCTGGCTGTGCAGACAGGTTTGATTGAGCTTCAAGTTGTGCATCGGGCATTCCTGCTCAGTATTATTCTTTTCATTGTGGTGGCATCCATACTTCAGTCCATGCTGGAAATTGCTGACCCCATTGTCTTGGCATTGGGAGCCTCGAGGGACAAGTAAGAAACTGGTTTCTTACACTGAAAGTTACTCAATTCTGGTTTAGGAGGTGATAAAATAGTAATTGATTGTCTGATTTGCATTTTTAGTAGCTTGTAAAGTTACCCTCTCTTTGCTGTATGCAGATTCCTTTTCTACTGTAAATTCTCTGGTTTTTCCCTCTCTGTGTTAATCCCTCAAGGGCAGGGGATACTGGCAAACAGGGTGACTTTGGTTGCTCACTCCTGCTCAGGACTGCGTCCATCCAGCCTGCGCAGGACCGTGCTGTTCTGCAGCTGCTGGCTGCCCTCTCCGAGTATCACTCTTCTCTGTGCTCCCTAGCAAGAGTGTCAGTGCACTGTGGTCTCAGTTAAGCAAATCCAGGATTCCAGAGCCTGTGCCCTCCCCGCCCACAGTCCACTGTGTGGATTTCTAGAATTGTTTTGCTTAGCTTCCTGTGCAGTTGGATAGGTTTTACTCTAATGCAGTCATCCCAGACAGCTGTTGAGGATGGGAAGTTTCTAGGAGTGACTTTGTGTTAGTGATTATAAACCCTAGTTTTTTTTCATGAGACTGTGATCCCAAAATGATAGAAAATAAGATGTGGAAGGCTGCATTAGTGTAGTAGATGTTCTAATAGTGTGGGATTGTTGTTAAGTTTAATTTGTGTTTTGAAGAGCTGTATTAGTGTCTTGTGTTGGTCTACTAATGTGTTTGTATCTTTGGTAATGTCTTTTCTGTAACCTGTAAGTGAAGAAATAAAAGAGAAGGTTTATTTATGTGTAGAGATTTGTTTAGCTTAGAGGCTACTTGGAGCCAGCCTGTTCTGCCTGCAGCAATGTTAACTTCAAATATAGTAACAGAGGGGAAAGGGGGTAGAGCCAGGATATGAGCATCTGCCCAGCTTAAACAAGCAGTGTGTGGTTAGAGTGGGTTTTAACTCTCTTCTGCCAGATCTCCCAGGCAGTTCTAAATCAACTAGGATCAGGATAAATTCCGCTTGAGCTCTTCCTTTCTCCCTCACCCTGAGACACAGAATTGCAGACCTCACAGTAGTGTTCTGGTGTTTCTTCAGACTATATTAAATTAGCCAGGTTTTGCTGCTGTCCTGTTCTCCTAGTACTTTCACCTTTTCTGTACCTCATTTTCAAAGCTATATGAGGTTAAGATAAAACTGAGGAACATGTAGATTTAGTATAGTAAATTACTGGAGAAATTCTGAAAGCCTTTACAAATGGGTGTGTGTAAAAAGATTGGTGTATTTAGGGTGGGGAGGAGATTAGAAAAAAGTAAATTATAGAAGCAGAGTAAAGACTAGCAGAGGTGAATGTTCCAGTCCTGCTACATTTCTTACTTTGTGATCCCTGAATTGGAGAATATACTTCTAAAGGCAGCACAGTTAAACTGGTGATGAAAGGAGATAACTTCATCCAACGCACATTAGCAAAAAGACAAAAGAGTCGTAATAATTATATACTCTGGGAGAGCTCTGCTTATATAGAAAAGTGTACAATGACATGGATAATTAATCATTTTAATGTACTTTCATCTGAAACAGTATTTCAGGTACTGAATTTGTTTGACCACTGACTTGACCTGTTAGGTGATTACTGTAGGTGAATTTTTACCCTATAATCTTTGTGTTGAAAACAGGTCAGAAGAGAGGGAACTGTTGGTACTGTATGTATTTCAGGTGTGCATGCTGGGAATGTGGCTGTACCCAAGTAAAATAGAAACTCATTTCAACAAGTTAAACCCTTGAGCAAACATCTAACATGCCTACATCCAGCAGTCAGCCTGTTCTTATTCTGACACTCTAATCTGATTTAAAAAATAAAAACCTAATGTATTGTTTGCAGGAGCCTGTGGAAGCACTTCCGAGCAGTCAGCCTCTGTTTGTTCCTGCTTGTGTTCCCTGCGTACATGGCCTACATGATTTGTCAGTTTTTCCACATGGATTTCTGGCTGTTGATCATTATCTCCAGCAGTATTCTAACCTCTCTTCAGGTAAGAATGTTAGCCCTGTAGTAACTGAGAAGCCCTGCTTTAACTGTCATCCTGTTACTCTGGGGTGGGGGAAATACATGATGAGAAAAGAACAGGGATGGTAGAAGGGCAGAATTATAAGATATGATATAAAATCTTTCTTTATCCTGTGTCTGAGGCTAAGGAGCTTGTGGGGGTGGGCTGAGAACACAGGTGAATGCAAGTCTTATTTCAAATTGTGAAGTCAGAATGCTTTTGAGGGGATAACTATCATAATGAAAAGGTGTTTTTCCATTTTTTTTCCAGTGTACTCATTTAAGTACTGTTTCTTAGCTATGGCTCTTTGAAAGCAGATTTATGTTCAAAACACAGTAGTGTAAATACAGGAAATGTTTTGTAATATTTGTTATAACTTGTTTTTTAAAAAATTACTAAAGTTATAATACCACCCCTCACTGTGCTTAGCATTTATGTTTAATCAACTCAGGTATATTCTAGACTCAAGTACAGAAGGGGAAGTCCTTGGGACCAAGCGTAAATGCTTTGCAAGAAAGAGTCTTCTATTTGTCTTGAAATTCAGCAGCAATTTCACTACTTTGGGGCTTCTCTGCCCTGGCTGGCTGGGGAGCCCTCGTGTATAGAGCTTGATGGATGATGCTGTGTGACTTAAGCTCCAATTCACAATTGAATGCTGAGCTAATGGTCTTGAACTGTGTTACAGGTACTTGGAACACTCTTCATTTATGTTTTGTTTATGGTGGAAGAGTTCAGAAAAGAACCAGTAGAAAATATGGATGATGTGATTTATTACGTAAACGGCACATACCGGCTGCTGGAATTCCTTGTCGCGCTCTGCGTGGTGGCATATGGCGTTTCGGAAACTGTCTTTGGGGAATGGACTGTGATGGGTTCTGTGATCATCTTCATCCACTCCTATTACAATGTGTGGTTGCGGGCCCAACTGGGATGGAAAAGTTTCCTTCTTCGCAGAGATGCTGTGAACAAGATCAAATCACTGCCTGTTGCCACGAAAGAGCAGTTGGAGCAACACAACGATATCTGTGCCATCTGCTACCAGGTAAGAGTGAAGCGTCAGAAGATTGACTTGGACTTAATACCTCTAGGCTGTTCAATTTGCAACTAGTAAAATAAGTTATGTGAATTATGTTTAATGAGTAATACTGTGTTCAATAAGTTATTTGATTTACCCAGCTTTCTCCTTTTTGTAAATTGATTTGGAGTGCCTTATAAACAACGTTTTTTTTGCTTAATTTCTAATTCCTGTGATATAAACAGCCAGACCTGGCTGGTGTTTGAATTGTGTATTTGAATGTGGAGGCTTGTTGGTATGAAGGAAGGAACATTCTCTTTCTTGCCCCTGGACTGCCTCTGTCTCCTCTGTGACTAGAGGACCCATGAGATACGTGGGGTGAGAGGAGAGGAACAGGATTGCAAATAATATGATCTTTGTTTTTTTGTGTCTTTCAGGATATGAAAACTGCTGTAATAACACCGTGTAGCCATTTTTTTCATGCGGGTTGTCTTAAGAAATGGCTGTATGTGCAAGAAACTTGCCCTCTGTGCCACTGCCAACTTAAGAGCCCTTCACAGCTACCAGGACTGGGACAAGAGCCAGTTCAACAGCCAAACCCTAGTGCAGAGCAAAATACTAGGCCTGGAGATGCAGCTGAATCCCCTGGTGTTGAAAATGACAATGGGCCAAAAATGAAAGACAGCCCGAGCAAGAGCAATGGACAGGTGGCTGATGGACAGAACAACCTGGAGGCCTCTGCTGAGACAGAGAGGTCTCAAACTGTGGACAGTGGCACAAGCCTGTGTGACTCCAACCAGGGAGCAGCTTGTGCTGCAGAACTAATTGCAGCCCCAGAGGGGTGCCCTGCTGAAGACCCGAGGGTTTGTGTCCAGCTCTAAGGTGACAAAGGATGACATGGGAACAAACACATTTCGGAGATCCAAGTTTGACTCAGAAAACCTATCCTTCCACAGCTGTGAAAGAAGTTTAGCTATTAATGCTGGTCAAAATGTAACCTCCCATGCTGATTTTTGTGGGCTGCTTGGTAGTAACTCCAGTGAGGTGCAGTAGAAAAGACTCCAGAAGCTGTCTGAACTGTGGGCATAGAATGGATGTCTGGAAACAAATTGCAGTGAAAAGAGTGTTTTCAGAACATAGGTGAGGGCTAAGAGGAACAAGAGGTGTGAGAGGTTGTAGAGAGACAGACAGAACAGTAGCTTTAGTTTTGGACAGGAAGAGAGTGTTGCACACAGCCATGTCCCAGGGTACCCAAGAGGCATTAAATGCAGAGAGTTGCTAGTCTCTGGCTGAGGTGCAGCTTTGATTTCTGACAACAGTTTTTGTAGCATGTAAACAGAAAATGAAAGAAGTAACAGCAGTGATTGTACTGAAAGATGGAAGCACTTCTAATATGTCATGTGTATGCTTTGGGTGTTCTTGGTGGGAAAATTGCATTTGAATTCATGTAATCTACAGTGACTCTTGACTTTTATGACAGAGTCATCAATATTTTGATGTATATGAAACTTTTGCTAATAATGGGCACAGTCTGGGCTGCATGAAGTAAACTAAAGCTCTAATGAACACTTTGACCTCTGCTACCATGTGCAGGAGGAAAGTGGGATGAGTTTTAGGGCACAGATAGAGGCCTTGCAGTACTGTGCTGTGTAATGTTTAATTCTTGCAGCTGAATTAAAACAGTGTTAAACTCTGGCGATATTTGCACTTTGGGAATGAGTACATTATTGTGTATGATCAGACTCCGCAAATGCCACTTTTAAAGCTGTTAATAGGTTTGCACCTTTTTTCTTTGACAAGGACATGTCCATACTTAAATTTTTACATGCATCATGGCTTCAAGTAGAACTAGGAACTGGGGTGGGGAACTAGGTGGGAGTAGGGGGCAGGCAATTTTTTTATGTGAATTTTGATATGAAGAGAAATTAGTCACTTATTTATACGATAGGCTTGATTCAAGTGTTTTTCAAAGTTGGTATTCCTAATGTGAAATGTGATACTATTTTATTTTTAGTAGTACATTTGGATGTAGACTGACAGACATAGCTGAATGTCTTAATAAATTACATTTGAAGATTTTTACACTTGGTTATGTGATTCTTGTAATGAAATCCTATGAATTAAGTATTGTGTTGAGAGGTTCTTCTTAAACAGTAGCTAGCTCTCTATTCCCCTTGGAGATGAGTGGACCTTCTGGTGTGTGCTTTCTCCCTCACTTCCATTCCAATGCTGTGTGTCTTGGTGGTACCTCCTGGCCTCCTCTCTGGTTTTTGCCACCAGATCTTTGGATAGAGAACAGTGGCAGAACATTGAGGTATGTTTGCTTCTGGAGGCTGTGCAGGCTGCCTGCTGCCACTGAGCCCCAAGCACAAACCCAAACCTTTTTCTCACCTGACAGGATGAGAATATCAGTTACATTCTTTGATTCTGTGTCTCAGTTTTGTTTTCTTGCATGATGATCAAAAATGTAGGTTTACCACATGCTTTGGTGATCATTGCAAATCTTATTAGCAGCTGGGTGTACTTGGGGGAGAAAAAAATAGTGAGAATTTCTTTTTTGAACTCTTCTGCCCCTGTTAATCAGTGGTCTGAGTCCTGCTCTTCCATGCCTACATTTCTGTGGAATTCAGTCTTTCTCAAAAAGGTGTTTTTTATGTGTACAAGCTTTTAACCTATGCAATTCAGACTGTTTCCATTCTAGCCACGCTCCTGCAGCTACATTGTGGTTGCAGGAAATGGGAAATTTCTGGGCAGTGCTGCTGTGGGGTTCTCTTCAATACTGTGAAACAAAGACTTTCCCTCAATGCACAGAATATGTTCTTGGAGGATACTCCTTTAAACCCTGCTTCCTGTCCCTGGGTTTGGAAAGATGACCCCAGAAGTTTCTCACACTGGTAATGGAAAGATTTTCTTTGTGAAAGATCACCTCACTTCATGGGAGGCAGTAAGTGGCTCCCCGAGTGATAAGGAAGACATCAGAAGAGCTAGGCTTGGTCATTGTGAAATGAAGGTTGGAGGGGTTGTGACTGCTATACAGATCCCTAAGAGTGAATACAAAGAAGGGAGGAGAACTTTTGCTCACCTACAGAATTTACACGAGGGCATGAGGGAATCATGGGGTCATCAGTTCATTGCTACCCCACACAGTATGTCACACCATCACTTCATAAATACAGGAAATGGTGTTGAAAAAGTAACAAAAAAAAAAGGTTTGTCTGTACTCCTTATGCTGAGAAACTGTTTCTTAGTCCAACTGATCTCTTGGCAATGAACCTTTTAATTTCTACCCTACATTATTCATAGATAACTGGTAATGCAGGAAAGGTCTAGGGGTTTACACCAACATCAATAAGAGGTAAGTGTGCCTGGAGACTGCTCATAAAGAATCAACAGGCCTACAGCAGATTCAACAAATGCACTGTCTGCCAGGGCTGCAGGTTGGAAATGTGGATGTGGCACTGGAATGGAGTCTGACAGACCAGGAAGGTATGTGCTGTCTTTTAGGAGAAATGATGCTGCAAGATTCTCACTGGAGTGGACCAAAAGCAACTATTCTGTGCTGGAGAAGGTGCTCAGAGATATGAGGGCTCAGGCAACCGAACAGGGTTCTGCATCCTGCCAAGGGGGGCATGATGAGAACATACCTGGTGTGCATTTTTTACTGTGAGAAGGATATTTTGGGAGGGAGAGCAGAGAAAGAAGGGGAGGCTGATAGCTTGGGGAGTTCATAGGAAGGAGACTTTTCTTGAAAGGTGAAAGCTACCTTCAGTAGGTGTCAGCACCATCACAAAGAGTTTGTAAGAGCAAGCTGACAGTGAACATGTACAGTGCTGCAGGGTTCGTGGGGCAGAGCTCGCTGTTCAGTAACATCTGCTGGGCTAGAAAGTTCCAGAGGAGTGTTTTGTGTCTGTTCATTATTACTTGATGTTTGATTTTGGTTTTTTCCAACTCAAAAATGCTGACAGAATACCAATATATGAAAAAATGAGGGACAGCTAGCCCTAGAAGGAACTTCAAAGCCTGTAAGGAATGGAGGTGGGTGGAAAATAAATACCAACAAGCTGAACAGGCTGTATCTTACGGGTTGAGAAGTTTAGGGATGAATTGAGAACTGCCAAAACTCACACCAAGTTAGCTCTTGCAGAAGAAATGATCTGTGTAACTTGAAGGGGAAAGAAAAAGGGAGAAGGCTGCCCTGGAGAGCAGGGAGGTAAGGAATGAAGTGAACCTTCTGTCTCGATGCTCTGTGGAGTATCTGGGTGAATGCTCCTGACCTCTGAGCTTTGTCTGGTGCAGAATTCCCTCTTGGACTCCGCTTGCTTTGAGTTAATTTTCTTTTTCTCTGCAGCTGTGCATGACTAAATGTGAAAAAAATGCTTTTTGAGTGTGATGATCAGGGTATAACTGTAGACTGAGGCTTGAAGCTTTTTTCTTGTGGTCTCCTGATGGTGGTGTGATTGACGAACATTTGGACTCAAAAAGATGCTTCCAGCTAGGTGATATAATGGGGACAGTTGGGAATTTTATGGCTGGTTGGTTTTTTGTTGGGAGTGCTGATCACATGGTGTGATGGTGTGTGTCTAGTCAGTCCTGTTGAGTAACCCAGCACTACTGATTTACAGAGTCCATTGCTCTGGGCTCTGGAAAATGTATTTACACAAGGTGAGATGACTCTTTGAGAAGAGCAAACATGTCTGTGGCTAGGAATTTGATTGGAAAGCCTTATTTTGAATTGCAGAGCTTCCAGCTCCCTTGAGTTTTGGCTATTTTGCATAAGAATTTCTTTTATTCCTTAATTGTGGCAAAGCATTGAGTTTTATGCCATCATAGAGAGTTCCTGAAATGCCCAAAGTTTTCCAGTGCAAAAGAACCTCTTCTCTCCCTCCTAGTCCCCTTCTTTCCTGATTAATTTTAAATTCAATTTCCAAATTACCTCAGTCCTTTTGCTAAAATAGATGAGAGTTTGGACTTAAACTACTGGAATGTTTGAGAACAAACTTGTAACATTTTTCCTAACTGGCAGGGACAGTTAAGGTGTTTGATTTCACTTGGTTCAAAGTTAAAATTCAAGTTATCTCTAGCAAGTAAGGTATAAAATACAAGAAAGCTGATATCACCATCTAAAAAAACCCCCACAAAACAACAGGCTTGGGAAGAACTGGCTGTTTGAATCCTGTTGTTGTGAAGCCAGCTGCATTGGGAATGAAAGTAACCAGATGAGAGTGCAACTGGTGTTACTGGGTTCTGTTCAGGTGGGGAGAGCAGATGGCAGGAAGCCCACTTGGTGTGATGTGGGCAGCATGAGTTGCTGGGTTGGAAGTTTTCAGGAAGGAATGGTCCCTTGACCACTGCTGGCTTGCACTGCTTTGAGGAGGGCTGTGGAGGTGGACAGTGGTTTGGTGCTGGCTTTTTTCTTCCTGCATGTTAAATTTCTATGAAGACACCTTTAAATAATATTCCAACACTACTCAGTCTCTGCAGTGTCTGGAGCTGTTGCACATTAGCTAAGTCTGTCCTGTGAGAATTGCTTATTCTGAGTCTTGCCTCTGATGTCACCCCACAAAAACATTTGTGGAAAAGATTGACAAGTACATTTCCCTACTAATCTCTAACTTTGCACTTACAAAGGTGTCTAAGAAATGCAATTTTAAACTCAGTTTTTCTTAGTGTTACAATACTGAGTTTAGAAATGAACTGGCCCCCTTTTTTGTCATATGCATGTTCAGTCACACTGACGATCATGGTTCACTCCCCCGCACCCCAAAGACACCAGTTTTCTTTTTGATGATGCCTGTTTCTTTTAACTTACTTTTTATTTACTAGCATCCTGCTGCAGTGCAGCACCAGGGGTGTGGGGACTTCTCTCCTTGGTGCAGCTTTGGGCTGTGCTTGGGAGCACCTAGTGCCAACGTGGAGACTGGCCAGGGAAATTCAATCTGTTTTCATAAAGGAACTTATAATTCAGCTGATAAAACACTCAGAAAACATATTCTGTGACTTTAAGGTATTGATTATTCTCTTGAAAACAAACACTGTCTTTTAGAGAAAAAGCCTGCAAAACTGGGTGAGCTCTCTAAAACTTGCAGTGTATTAATGCTAAGAGAGTATATCTGGCACACACACAAACCTAAAGGTGACTGTTTTGGTTAAAGAGATAAGACATGAAAGAAAAACAATCTATATGTATAAGCAACTAATCCAAATTTTAAAATAAATATTTTTAGGTGTTGTAAGTAATTAGACATGATTTTTCCCAGTGGTTGCCATTTCCTGGATGCTTGTAATCCCCATCCTTAAATCTGGTAGCTGAGGCTTTCTTGGTTAATACAACAGCCAAAGACCAGACAATCTGCAGAATTTTGCAGAAACAGATGTGAAAAGCCCAGGATTGCCGTGTGGATAAATGACTTAATTCTTAGGAATTTAAAATATAAAACTGGCTTAATTGGATCAAAATAATCAATTGAATAGGTATCTGGTATTCATAAATGAAATCATATACAGTTCCTTAATTGACCGTAGTCTGAGTTTTCTTTAAATTGATTGTTCGCTTCTAGCTTGGGGAAAAAATGCCAGCTGGAATGCAGAGGGATTAAGTTTTATTTATTTTCCTTGCTAAGAGCCACATTGTGCAATTGAAAAGGAAATGTCCTTGAAAGATGGGTTCCTTTGTAAAATGTTTCAGCTCTTGTTTGTTTTCAGATGAAAATTAATTTCTTGAAGGCCCTCGGTGTTAGAAGGTGCGTGTTGATAAGTAAAGAGAAATGAAAAATTGTAACCTGCTAAGATACACCTTGTTTTCAAGATAAAAATATTTGTGTGCATGTGGTTGAGTTTTGGGTATAGCAGATATGGTTACCTTGGTGGAAAAAAAGGCTCGTAATGATCTTCATTTGCACTGGTGGTAGGAAATGGTCAGTGGGAGAACCTCAAATCCAACTGTTGAATATTGCTGGAATTCTGTATAGTGTTTTGATGTGCTTCTATACTATTTGCAAGTACTGCAGAAGATGCAACCAAGTGTGTCAGGTCCTTGTTGAGCTTGATGGGTGCAACTGAGGGTTTTGCTCTGTGCATGTTCCTGTGTCCAGCTTTAGTATATGGCAGTGAGGACTGAGACTGAAGTGGTTAAAGACATTTTCACAAAAATCGGGCCCATTCAGACATTTTTCACCAGAGTTACAATTGCATTTAGGATAGCTCTGGTGACTTTCATATTTTTGCTAAAGCTGTGGGGCTGGAGAGGATGAGAAGAAGCTGCAGGGTCATTTTTTTCCTTGGTAAGCACAAGGAAAATAAGCTGAATTCTGAAAACTGCCTGACCCTGGAGGCAGGCTCTAGATCTGGGGTGATGTGTTGCTGGTGGGCTGCCACAATCTTCTCCTCAGGCTTGATCTTAACAGAAAACACAGGTCTTACCTTTGTGGTGTTTTATTAGCTGGGTCTGTCTGTGCACTGCCAGATCCTGAGTTGTCCCCTTTGGTTTCAGTGACAAGAGGTCTCTGTGTCTGTGCTGTGCTTTTATGGGGGCAGCGGTTGGCACTGGCAGGGTATGTTCATGCTCCTCTGATGTTGCTCTCTGTCAGACTGAGGAATCAGACGTTTCTCTGGGCAGAAAACTGGCACTAAACTTGGGTTTCTCTCCTTCTGAGGATCTGGCTCTTCAGCACGTCCTGAAGACGTTAGCACCCTTGCCTAAACATCTGGATGAAATCAAGCTGCGTCCTCGGACTTTGCCCCTCAGGATCCCGTGCAACGGGATCGCCAACCCCTCAAAAGCCTGGGGTCGTTTTCCAGAGGTTTCACGTTTCTCCTTTTGAACGACAGATCCAGGGGATGGAGGGAAAGGGGCGGGGGGGGTGTGTGTGGGAAAGGGGCTGCGAGGCCGGGGAGGAGCAGGGGCAGCCCCCGCGGTGGCCACGGCGGGGCAGTGACGCTCTGCGGAGCCGGCGGGTGGGACGGGGGAGCAGCGGGGGTGCCTTCCGAGGGGCTTTTACACATCGAAATAGTACCCGGGGAGTTGTCCAGGGACAAAATAACTTTAAAATAAATTCCACCTCGAGATTCACCAGCCAAACCTCGAGGGAAGCGGCGCTCCAGCCCGCTCCCCGCGATGCCTGCTGAGCGCTCCGCTCGGCCAGTTTGCCGGGAAAATGGGATTTACACTTAGAGGGGATCAGAGATCTGCTCTGACACTGGCATTTTTCTTTAATCTTGAAAGTTGTTTCCCCCCCCCCGCCCCTTCCTTAAACACCAGACAGCGCAGTTGACTCTGTTCTCAGTGACAAAGTAATTGGGTGCCATGAAATAATTCCTTTTATACATTTAATTTAATTTTATTTTTTTTTAGCTTCCCACAGATTAAGATTTATATGATAGGAGTAATTTGATTTGGGTCAGGATTTCTGCTCAAAATAACCCAAGGGTATTCTGAGAATTGCTTGGATTCTGTTGAAATCCCACTGGGTGCCAATCAACACTGTCCAGCTTCAATTATTGGGTTCAGATATTTTTTCCCTCTTCCCTTTGCACAGGGCCTTAAAACAGAGATGCAAACACAGGCCATTGTCAAATACTCCAATGGGAGCCTGTTCTTCACCTCCTTGAATACAGTATCTTTTGCCTTCTTGCATAAATATTTTAATTGCTAATTTGCTGGTCTCATTTAACACAGATTTGGCATTTTTCACTTGAATTTAAACTTGTTAAAATTGACAATTTTCTTGGCTACCTATGTTAATAATTTAAAGGGAAAGCTCATTATTAAATTATTATGGGTAATTATTTTGTAACTAGTGTGGAAAATGTCATTTCTGCAGCCTTAAAGGATCGTAGAAGCAATCAATAAGGATCAAATCCCAGAAAGTATAAAGATGCACAGAAACAGAGTATTCTGTATAAAAAGTTATGTAGATGGGGAAAAAGATTATAATTAAAACATAATTCTCTGTACTTGCAATTCCAAAGCCTTGGAGACTGCTGAAGCAAAGTGGTGTAGCTGGAGGGTCATAACAGCCTTTTTAGCTCTGGGTTTTAATTCATTCTGAAGCTGTGGCTGGGAAACTGGTGGGATGGGATTTGGGTGAGTGCACCTCACAGAGCTCAACAGGAGTGTTGTACATGATAAGATGTTTTCTGCATGTGTGCTGGCTGTTTGTAGAATACAGATACTGTGGGTTTGCCAAAGTAGCTCTTTGTCCAGCACTTCTTTATCATGCCTGAGACTCCTGAAATAATAATAATTAAAAGTTGCCTTAATTTCTAATTTTTCCACATAGAAGGTATTGAGGTAAAAAAAGTGACTACCCCAAATATTCAAGTATGAACCCTTGTTCTGGCACAGGGTGAAGCACAGGCTTCCCTGTTTGCACAATCTGTGACCCAAGAAGACTGTACAGACCACACCAGCACACATGGAGCAGGATCAGGGCTACAGAAAACAGCTCATGCTATTCCTGGGTGGTGCTGATGCTTTTTCTTTTGAGAGATGTCAGGTGGTGCTTAATGCTCTGGATTCCTCTGAGACAGTAAGTTTGTTTTCTCTGAGAAATGATGCTTAAGTGTGATGAACAAAATTTTGATTTCCAGATATCAAAACCAAATGCAAGCAAGAGGAGTGGATCATTTCTGCACTCCTTGAAAAAAGGGACTGTCAATGCTGTTTTCATTTGTCAAAGAACATGCTTGTTGTGGTGGTGTTTGCAGGCTGCAGTTTGGGATCTGTAACTCCAGCACCCCCATTTGGCACACACCATACCTGCTGAAATGGTGGGCAGAGGTAAGCTGAGTCCTTGTCCTTCGGGATTTCCAGTGGTCAGGTAAATGCTGCTGATTTCAGTTAATTGGTGCTGAGCTTTACTGGGCGGAAAAACTGCTTCTACCCCGTAATTGGTGCAGAGGAGCCCTTCCCTGCCTGAACCACCAAACCTTTTTGCAGGTACAGTGCACCCCTGTGCCCAGCCCCTGGCCCAGCAGCTGCCTCCATGGCTCACAAAGAAGCACTTGGCAGAAGCATGTTGTGCTTGCACGGTGACAGTCATCACAGACGTAATTCCCTTAAAAAGGATGTTTTGAGGTTACCGAGACAAGTGATGCCAGCACAGCCCCTCTGGTGTTCCCCAGTTCCTCAGCACCCGGGCAGCCGCCTCCGCAGCTGCATTTAGCCCACGGCAACAGGACGAGCAATGAGGTAAAGCCAACCCCCTCCCTGCTCCCACCAGATGGCCCTCACGCTTTTTGGATTTTACTCTAAACAGCTGGTAAATGCTCTGCAAGCACTTGGTGAGTTTACAAGGGATGCGAGTCTTTCCCATCACTTTGAGAGTGTGCAGCGTGGACTCCTGGACGGTGCCAGTGCTTGTGGCAGGCACCCCCCTTCCTTTGATGGTGGTCCCCCTCTTCTCTCGGTCTGTAGGTCGAGTCCTGAAGGTGAAATACTGAGGGACTTCAGGAGATTGCAGAGCAGGTCTTGGAAATGTTGCTGAACTGGACCTTGCACGTGTGTGTTACAAACCATGTGTCCCACATGTGCACTTGGCCCGGGAGCTGATCTGGAGGCAGGTTGGGCTCTGAAGGGCAGGTGGCTGTTTCTTGCTCAGATATCAGCCCTCTGTCTCTGCTTGTCAGCAGCTGTCAAATTCTGCCAGTGATGCTTTAGTCTTTTTGAGAGAAGGGATAGTTTGGAAAGCACTAAGTTAGGCAATAACTTTTTTCTTGTTGATCTAAAAAAAAAATATATAATATAAAGGACATTTACTAGCTCCTTACCTTGATATTTGAGTTTCAACTTTATGGTAGTGTTATAATATTGAGGAATTCAAATAAAACTTTTCAGCTTACAAAATGGTGAATTTTTGAGTTTTGGCACTAGTATAAACCAGTCCTTGATCCTGGATTTCCTAATGTTTGCATCTTCCCCTTTGCACCAGGATAATTTTCCCTTTGAGAACAATACCGGATTTGGCGCTCTCATACTGTACTGTTGCTGGAGTATTTTGTGCATTAACTAGTAAGTTTGTTTACGCACAGAGAGGTTCTGCCCAGACGTGGGTGCTGTAAGCTTTTCCATCTGCATGCCCCCATCCTGACCTTCATCTACTGTAGAGCTCTGGAGGGCTTGTTCATGTTCCAGCCTTGCAGGCTTTTCTATCGGGATTAGCATTAAAGGACTCAAGTTGTTGAAGGCTTTTTCTACTGATAAATGGATTGAGACCCATATTTTAATCTCACGTCATCAAACATTCATCAGGTACTCTTGGTCATTAGTGACAGAGCCAGGTTTGAACTAGTGACCTGGCAGTAAAAGGTCCCATTAGCAATTTCCTTAAACTGTCAAGTCATTGTGTAACACAAATGAAATGTGCTGGGATTTTTTTTTCTTTCCATAGGTAAAGGCACTGGGTTTCTACCTAATTTTTGTTTACTAATGACTGTGTTACCAAAACACTCTGTTACGGTCTTCATGCTCTCATGTAAGCCAGAAATATGAAGAAATACAAAGATGGGGTCTATCACCCCAACACAGCCCCTCAGCACAGGGCAGCTGCGTGGTCCATCGGTGCCACACAAACCTTACCCATTTGTTTCCATGAATGGGAGGGGTGCTGGAGAGTCCCAGTGGCAAATCCCACCCTCATCAGGCCAGGTACAGTACTCACCCCCCATGCCAAGAAGGATCTGGGCTGTGTGTGCTGCTTTCTGCAAGCAATAAAAGCAGAGATTGACAGGCATTTAGAAAAGCTTCTTTGGCTCACATCACACTGCACTGTTCTTTTACCAGCAATTTTTGTATCCAAGTTCTTTCTCTCTTTACAGAATCATTTGAAGAAATAATGTGTGAGGGGGGGAAAAAAAATTACCTCTGGCAGTCATGTTATAATGGCTCTTGTGCTGACAGCCCTTTGGGAGCAGTGGCAGCAGCGGGGTAAGTATATATGACATCTTTGTAGTGATAAGGAAACAAATAAATGTTCCCATTAACACTCCATCAGGTCAACAGCTATTCCAGACCAACATGATGTTAGAGGAACTGGTTTGATTCATATCACCTAAGACACACTTCTCTTGCAACATATCTTCTGGAAGGCACATAAAACAGGTCCTGCTCTAACCAGGTGGAGTCATTAAAGAATCTGTGAACTTTTTACAAGTTGCTTGAAATACCCTGGCTAGAATCCAGCTCCAGTGTTGTTGCTGTGTCTGTTTAACAGTTCCTTCATCACACCATGACAATGACTCTGTTTCAGCACTGGAGGAAGTAATTTCTCCATACATCGTTTGTAACACATTTTGGGAGACTTCTGAATGCTTCCTAAGCCCTGCAGTGAGGTCAGTGGGATGTGAGCCTTACCATAACAATCTGCTCAGGGAGCATGAGCAGCATTTGTGTATCATCCATAATGGATGTGTGTGCATATGGAACAAGCACACAGGCACACAGATGCCTGCTCAGACAGAGCCACCCTTCTTCTACGGAAGTCAGGGCAAGTTTTGCTTGAGTAAGGACTATGATGTCTCATTCCCTGCACAAACACAAGGTAGTGAACAGCATCTTCCAAGACATTTCTGTTTGGAAGAGTGTTTAAGCACTTCTTAGTTTTTCTGAAACACAGACTTTAAAACAGGTACAGACTTTACAACTGACATGGGATAACTCAGAGCTCCTGACCAATGTGGTGCTTCCTTTCCATGTAATGGGCACTATCTGGTTGTCTGTTTAACAGAACTTTCATTACTTTTTCCACAGGCTGAATATTTTTGAGGAAAGGTCCTGAGAAGGGAGAAGTCCAAGTGGATGTTTTTGGTTTGCCTTGAGTCACACAGATTCTGGACAAAGATTAAAAAAAAGAAATCCCCTGTTCTGGATCACACAAAGTGGGGACTTGAACTTTGAGTTGTCCAAAGCACTGGAAATGACATATATAAGTGAGTATCTCTTAGTGTCTTTAGCTGCATTGCAGCCAAAGTGATTCTGTCCTGTCTTTCGGCAAAGCATCACTGGTCAAAGGTATGTCTCTAGCTCCAGGCAAAATGTCTGAGCCCAGAAGATTGATTTAGTTCTGCTTCTGCTGAAATCATAAGACCTTATAATGTTAACATGAATGCCAGAGCAAACAGGTTTCAAAATGGTCAGCACAAAAAGAGTAGCCAAATCCCAAGCAATCAGGTCCTGGACATCGAAAACTTGACGTTTGTTGACCCAGGAAGTCATGTGTCTCTCACCAATATCAGGCTGTTCCTATTTGAAGGAAGAGTCTAAGATTTTGGAGTACACCCTTCAGAGGAGCTTGTGCTCCTTTAAAGCTGAACTCCCAAGATGGAAACTCCTCGGAGTTTATGTAAGTGTTTGAAGGGAGATATAGATTCCCAAGTCACTTAAATACTTCCAATAATATTCAGTCTTGATTCAGCAAAGCATGTGACAACTCCAGTAGATGTGTAAATCCATTCCATGTAATATGCTTAAACTCATCCTCTCAGAGGGAGGGAGTGCACGCCTCTGGGTTTCTCCCTTCCCTCTTAAGTTGGGAGACATGTACTTATATCTCCCTGAAGCCAATAGCAGCTGATTATGTGTTTACATGCTTTGCTGAACTGACAATGTAAACATCATAGCAAGATTTTGTGTGATAAAATAACCATAATCTGTCTAGTGGCTGCCAGAATAAAGAAATAAATACAAGCTAGCCTTAAATGTATTGCAAGCTTGTGTGAGTTCTGCCAGGCATGGAAATCTGCTGCTGTCTATAGTGCAGTGCAATTTCCACTGATGTGCTGGAGAAAAAGATTTCATCTGCTCTTATCAGTGGAAGTGGAGGGCGTTATCTCTTTGTAGGGACCGTTTGCCCCTTTTGGCATAAGTAGGGCTGCCAGGAGGGTCGCAAGATGAATTAGGACTGGGAGATTGTAGGGGCAGAGCCCTCAGGTCCCTGTGGCTGACACGCGAGGGTCTGGGCAGCTCTGTGGTGCAGCTACACCTGCAGCCCCATGCACCCCGGGACAGCAGCAACGCCCCGACGGCCGATTTCACGGCTGTTGGAGCCCCCGTGCCCTTGTCCACGAACGGCAGCACCACGGGCTGTGCGAGCACCTCGAGTATTTGGGGAGGCCCGCAGCCCCCCCCAAACCCTTGCGGGTGACGCTGCTCTGCACCCTAGTGCTCAGAATAAGCTTTGCTGCCAGATGCGGGGAGGCGGGAACCCCACAGCGCAGGGGGGTGCTGGGCTGCCGGGGCCTGTGGGAGCCGCTCTCCCCGCGCCCGGTGCTTCGGTGCTTCACCCCCCTCCGTGCTTCAACCCCCCCGGTGCTTGTCTCCCCCCGGTGCTCCCCCTGCTCGGTACCGGCGGCAGTGGCGCCCCCGCGCGGCCGCCAGGTGGCGCCGTGGCCACGCGGCGCTGCAGCCCCGGGCCCCGCCGCGGGGAAGGCGTGATGGGGCCGCCTCCCCCTGCCCCCCACCAAGCCAGGGAGAGCGGAGCTGGGGGTCCCCCCGCTCCCCGCCCTGCAGCCCCTTGCGGGGCTCTCCTCGACGTCATTCCACAGCTCTGTTCGTGTGTCCCCTCCCCGGGAGTTGTTGGGGCGGTAGGGGGGGTGTCCTGACCCAGGCGGTAATGGGGTGAATGCGGCAGAGGGGAGCTGAGCTCGGTGAGGGGCAGCCCATATCTCCCAGTCCTTTTCCTTCCGTCGAGTCCCCGGGTCCGCTCTGCCGGGCTCCCGCTGCCGCCTGACGCCCCCCCCCTCCCCGTCGTCCCGCACGCCCCTGCCCTCAGGCACCCTGTGGTGCGTGCCCCTCTTGCAGGCCAGGCGTTTTCCAAATGTCCTCCTCAATACCTCACTGCTTGTGACCTGCAGGGGTTAACCCTGTCCCAGGGCCGGCAGCTTCCCCCTGCTCAGGGGGGAGAGCCTCACCGCCCCATCCCAGGGCTCCTGCATTAAACTCTATTGCCTGTTGCTGCCTCATCATGGTAGCCAGGCAAAAGTGGGGTCTTGTCATCACTGTGCTGTGGACAGACCCTCTGCCTAGTCCCAGAGGCACCCAGGCTTCTTCCTCCTGAACAGTGCAAGCAGAGCATCACATCCCAATCCTCAGTCCTCTGAGCCTTTTTCTCTTCTCCTCAGGGCCAAGCCAGGTTGGAGAAATAACATCACCCCAAGTAGCTGAAGGGTGTCATCACCTGCCAGGACAGATGCCAGTTTTATCATTGGGTGGAAAGTCTTTGGATTGAAACAGGAGCCTGTTGGAGATAAGGAAAATGCTATTGAAAAGTATCTTTTCTGGGGAGGAACAAGTGAACTGTTCCCAAATGCTTGAGCCCTTTCCACCCCTGCCCATCAGCAGAAAGTACAGGTATGTGCTCAGACTTCAAGAGCTCTGGTTTCAGTCCCACCTTAAGAGGAGAGTCTGCTTTTCCCCTTTCCCTTATGGGCACAGGTCTGTTGTTCATCTGGCTTCTGCTGAGAAGGATAGGAAGGAGCATGGTCCCTTTGGGGGTGCCTCATCCAGCTGCAAAGGTCAAGGAGGAAGCAACAGAAGGCTTTTCTCTCAGAATTTCCCATTTTCAGTTGCTTCTTGGAGTCTGGTCAGAGGGAAGTGGGGACTGACCATCCCTGCTGTGCTGGGAGCCCCGGGCAGAGGGAGTGGGGACTGGAGGCAGGAGGAGGGAGTTGTTCTGGATATACTCCAGGTCAGAGGCAAGAGGGGCCTTGGGCCCACTTGGAAACTGCCTCAGGGCAGGGAAGCGGCTTTTCCCCACGCAGGAGACTCCTGCACTCTGAGACCTCTGTTTACAGTCTCATAGGGATTGTTTCTCCTCTGGAGTGAAGCCTCCTCCCGTAGCCCCTTGTTCAAAGGCCTCAAAACCAGTCGGTCCCCAGGAGCCCTTTCTCTATGTAGTACAAGCAAGTCAGGACCAGCCCTTTCCTCCTCCTTTCCCTTCCACTGATATTTTTATCCCAGCCTTGTCCCATCCCTGCTATCCACCATGAGTGGAAATGCTGTGACTGTGTCCTCGTCCTGTTTGTAAGCTGCTCTTGTCTGTGCTGCAAAGTTGCAGCTTACGGGTTTGTGTTGCTGGGGTAAAATCTACAGCTCAACTGTGCTGCTCTCGCTTGCTTTGGGAGTGCTGCGTGCTCACCCTTGGGAGCAAATTGCAGCCTGCAAGTCTCTGTGTGTTTTATCCTGCGTTGTACACCAAGAGCTTTTAATTCGGGCTTGCAGGGAAGCCTCATTTCCCATATGCCCAAGTTTCCCTCTGCAGCAAAACAGTGAAGTGCCAAGTCCTGGCCAGCCCACCAAGGACACCCCCGTGTCAGGCTGTGGAGTGTGTCCTCCAGCTCGGTTTCCTATGCTGAGGAAAGGACAAACCCAGCTTTCCACACTGATGCGCTCAGGCTGCATCTCCAGCGTGAGAGTGGAAGGTGTGCGGGAGCTCTGCTGCCGCCGGGGGGGTGCGGTGGGGTTGATCCAGAGACCAGACGCGGGCTGTGTGGAGAAAGTGAATGCTAAAGGCAACTGGGAATTCCTTAAAATAAAAGCCCCGGCACGCCAGAGTTGGCCTCTGCTGGGTGGATGGAGCACAGAAGTCTCCTTGCCTGCTGCCAGCTCTTTTTTTTTTTTTCCTCTTCCCCCCCTACACTCCCGAAGTCCTGACTTTCTCACCCTCTCCTTGTTTCAGCTCTGCTTTTCTTTCACACTCCCCCTGTGGGGGTCGAGCCAGTGTTTAACTCTTTCTTCCTTGCAGCAATTAGTGGCTTTGAGACTATCCTTAAGCGCCAGGTCGGGCATCTCCCCCCTCTCCCGGCGCCCAGGAGCCCCCAGGAGCTGCCTGTGTGTTGGGCACAGAGGCACAGACGTGGCGTGTGTGTACAAAGGAGGAAGTAGTAGAGAACTTGTCACTTTTATTGGCGTGGCTGGCTGTCCCTGTCCGGTGGAGGTGCCCTCAGACTGCTGCTGGGATGCTGTTCCCTTCAGCATCCGGGAAAACGCATGGAAACGGTCCCCTGATCCCCTGAACAGATTTGAAGGGCAAAATATACCAACTGCTCGGTATATTGATTCAAATGCATTACTCCTCCCTGGGCAGATCCCTGCCCTGGGAAAGAAACAATCAGTGCAGGTGCAAAAAGCTTTTAATTGCAAAATATATCTCACCACGGAGGCATTTAGGCTGGGTATGATACGAGTGATACAGCAGCAGTCTGAAGACGACCAATAAGCCAGAGCACTGCAGGGACCAAACAATTCCTATGCAATACCTATGGCATAAATATTCATGTATGTCTGTGTTCTTCTGCATATCCCTGAAATAGGACACAGTAGGATTAAGGGAACATACAAATATCATCTGCAGGGAACGTGAAAACTCGTGCTCTGTAGTGGTTCCTGTGTGAGACCGCAGCGTACTGGGGCTGTGGGTGTTTTGTGTATGGACTCGCCTAGAGCCAGGAATCGGGAGCAGTTTCCTATCGCCAGCGAGGTGCTGGCAGCGGGCTGTGTGTCTGCTTCGGAGACAGCTCTCCAGCCGAGCTTTACCTGCATGCTCAGCCGGTTGTTGTTCACAAAGTGATGTGCAGGGGACTGGGAGAGGGTCCTAAAGGGTTGTCGGGTTGTCTTAGGGTGCTTATAGAATTGTGTACTGGTACCTATACTGCGTTGTAACTGGGTTGCCTGTTCTCTGGGCCAGATCCGCGGCCTTTAGCTGTGCTCCGGCCGGGATGTTCGCAGGTTCGGCACGGCCCGATGGGCTTCGTTGCCCTCCGCGGAGCTCTGCGCAGCTCCCGACGGGGCGGGCAGCAACCGCCCGCCCGCCTCGCCATCCCCCGCCGCTCCCGGGGCAGCAGGCAGCATCTGCCGCACTTCGGGGGGCGGGGGGACGGGAGGGGAAGAAGGGAACGGGAGCTATTCAGAGATAACCCAGACACTTCAGAGGTTACCCTCTCCAAAGCGGGGTTGGGGGGGTCCCCCCTCGAGCCTCCCCGGGGGTTGACATCGCCTTGGGGAGGGCGAGTAGCTTGGCTCGCTGGGATGCACCGTGTTTTGTTTTATTATATGTGCAAACCCTACCCGGTCCTGTATTTAGGGAGGGAAAACCCATGCGAACTTCCGCGGCAAGAGCCCGGGGTGCAGGGGAGCGGAGCGGCAACGAAGCGAGTTGCGAGGAGGAAGGACGGGGGGTGATGCGGGGAGATCAGCGGGCGGCAGGTCCGGGAACCCGCGGAGAGGGTCGGACATTGCGCCCCCTCCGCCGCTGCGCAGCCAGCCCAGCGCTTCCCCAGAGAGCACAGGCATCGGTTTTATTATTAGTATTAGTTTCTCTAGAAAAAAAATAATACCGAACTTCCTAGAAAAATACCGGACTTTCTCAATGAATTGCCGTATTCGGAAATTGTGTGCTTTTGCCTCAAAGCAGAGCACCGCTACCCTGGGACAGGGCAGGAACCGGGGCGAGTGGTGGGGGTTCAGCGAGGATTTGAGATTTGCAGCGGGGAGGAAGTTTGCGGGGCCCGGGTCCGCTCTGTCCCCACGCGTGTTTCCAGCGGCGTTTGCGCCGGGGATAACCCCACTACGTGAGGCGGCCTCTCCCTCGGCAGCGGGGCAGCCGGGTGCTGGAGATGGGAACAGCCAGGGGGGCCCCGGCCAGCCTCACCATTAGCCCTGTTGCTTGTCCCCGCCGGCTGCGGGCTGTGCCGAGGGTCGGTGCTGGGAACGGGATGCTCCTCCCGGGGGTGTCCGTGTGTTCCCCCCCCGTTACCCCGGCGCGGGTACCTGGCTCGGGGCGGCCCCGGCGAACAGCGCCGCCGCCTCGCTGCTGAACAAAGGCGTGATGGTGTTTGTATTAATGCCCCCCCCACCCCGGGGGGGCTTCGGGGCAACTTTCCCCCGGTCCGAATGGGGCGTCTGGGCGGGGCTATGCTAACGAGGGGGGCGTGGCCTCGCCCCCGCGGCGGCGCCTCGCGTGCGGCCATTGGCTGCGGCGGCGCCACGGTGGGAGGGGATGAGGGGTGACGCGATGCAAATGAAGGGGCGTGGCCTGGGAGGCCCCGCCCCCCGCCCGCCGGGGCTGCGGGGCTCGTGTTCGGCGGCGGGGACAGTCAAAGTGGCTCCCATAGGGAGAGACGGCGAGTCCGCCCCGGCGCTGCGGGAGAGGGAGGGGGCGCGGGCACCGGCAGCCCCAGGGTCTCCCTCCGTCCCTCCGTCCGTGCCGCCGCCGCGGGTGCGCCTCTCTCGCTCCCTTCCCGGCGTGCGCCCGGCTCCGGCAACTCGTTTCCTGCAAGGCTGAAGGAGGGAGGAGAGAGCGCTTCGGCTGGGAGAGAAGAGAGAAGAAAGAGGGAGAAAAGAAAGAAAGAAAAGAGAGAGGGGAAAACGGGGGGGGGGGGGGAACTTGCCTCTCTTGTCACTGGAAAATGACACTTGATGTAGCAGAGCCTGCCGCAGCTCCCGTTCGTCCTATTGTTTCTTAAATTGCCATCTGAGATTTTTTTTCTTTAATTATTTTTTTTTTGCCTGCTGCCATCTGAGGGGTGTCTTCATACAAAAGGGACTTCAACTACTCCTCCGGCTTGCGAGCGCTGCAATCAGCCCCCAGCACCCCGCCAGCCCCTCCAAGCACCCAAACAAACTGCACACGCAGCGAACAGCAGCAACAGAACCGGGCTCTGATTTGCCTCTGGAATTTTTCTTTCTTCTTTTTTTTTTTTTTTTTAAATGTGCGTGCTTGTGTTTGCTTTCTCTGACTTGCTTTGATTCCAGAGATCAGCTACAGATTGAGAAAAAAGAGAGAAAGAAGAAGAAGAAGAAAAAACACATTTATAACAGTCGGCCTGGCGATTTTATCACTTTTTTTTTTTTTTTGAGTAAAGAAGGAAGATTTGCGCTGTTGTTTCTGATTCATGTTTGGGATTCAGGAAAGCATCCAGCGGAGTGGGAGCAGCATGAAGGAAGAGCCCCTCGGCGCGGGGATGAACGCGGTGCGGACGTGGATGCAGGGAGCCGGCGTCCTGGACGCCAGCACGGCCGCTCAGAGGTAGGCAGGCTCCGCGCCCGCGCCCCGCTCCGCGCCCCGGCGCGCACGTCGCCTGCAGCGCTGCTCCCCGCGGGCAGCGCCTTTCCCCCCGCACCAACAAAAAGCCGGCTCTGCAGCTCTGCTAACAGCAGTGAGTTTCGCGTAGATGTTGCCAGTTAAATATGTATCCCTCTTGTCCCGAAGAAATGGATTTTTATTAAATAATAACAATAGTAATGAAGGAAGCGGCCAGTTTTCGCTAGGTAGGAATAGATGGGTTTTAATCTCTCTGGCTTCTTGTGTTCCTGCGGAGGAAGGACTTTTCAAAACTATGTTTGCTGCTGATTTAGTCTTAAGATCTCCCAATGACACTTTCCTCCTTCGATAAGCAGCGAGTTGTGCACGGATGTGTATCCAAAATATATTTCTCTACCACGCTTTCTTATCCTCGTCAGGATCTACTCTAGAAAGCTTTGCAAAACTCTCTTCTCCTCCGATAAGCAAGGAGTTTTGCAAAGCTTTCTCGAGGAGAAATTTAATTCGAAGCCCTCTTGTAAAACCATTGCCACTTACCTTAGCTATATTTTTTTAAAGAAATCCCATTTGGATTTGGCGAAGCTGTGCCCATCCTCGCTTTGTCTCTTATTTCTCCTTCTCCCTGTCCTCTTCCCCATGGACCAAAAAAAAATAAATTTAAAAAAAATAAAATGCAAAAGGCAAAACAAACCCTGATGCTGGATCCGCAACCTGAGCCGGCATCAGCTAAGTTTAATGTTGACATCTCCCGGTGTCTCCCTCCTCGCCCCGCACCCCTCCCTTTGGAGCCCTCTAAGGAAGGGAAAGTTTCTGCAGGGACAACCCTGAAATATTTCAAGTTGTCTCCTGGGCTGCTGTCGCGGTGTTTACCCACCACTCTGGCGAGGGGAGGAAAGGCTCACAGGACTGAAACTGAAAGATAAGGCACATGGGCGCTTGGGTGACAGCTTCGAGCCGAGTTTGAGAAGTGGCAGGACCGATGCCGCTCCGCGGGGCAACGCGCCGGCGGGGCTGAGCGCGGCTCCTCCGCCATGCAGGGCCGGCTGCGGGCGGGCACGGCCCCCGGGGAGGGTTGGTGGGTACCGGGGGAGGGGGGGAGCTACTCGGAAGGATGGGGTCGGGTCTGTGCCGCGTTCCCGGCTCCGCGGGGTTTCGACGTGGCCGCGCTTGAGCCCGCCTTTCCCTTGGCCCGGAGGGAAAAGCCACGGGGCAACTCTGGGAAGGGGGGGGATGCTTAGCCCTGCGGGAGCCCCGCCGGGTCCCGGTGGGGGAAAGCAGCGGCCCGGGAGCCAGCTGGGGAGGATGGTGAGGAGGGGGGTGAGGGGGGGCATGAGGCCGCATCGTCGGGGCTGCCGCTAACCCGCGTTTTTCTGGTCCCAGCGGGGTGGGTCTGGCCCGGGCTCACTTCGAGAAGCAGCCTCCTTCCAACCTGAGGAAGTCCAACTTTTTCCACTTCGTTTTGGCCCTGTACGACCGGCAGGGGCAGCCCGTGGAGATCGAGCGCACCGCCTTCGTGGGCTTCGTGGAGAAGGAGAAGGTGAGTAGCCTAGTGCCCCACGGGGGCCCTCCCTGCTCTGCTCCCCCGGGGCCGTTGCACCGGCTCGTCCCGGGAGTCACCGCCGCCTCCAGGGCGCCTCGCTCTCTCCTGAGCCGGACGGCAGGCGGTGAGAGAGTCTTTCTTGATCCTTCACAATGCCCGGGGCAGGGAAGGGGGCTGAGAACGCCGTTGAGCCCCGAGGACCCCTGCGTTTAAGTGATGGAGAAGCTTAATATTGATATTTTTTAAAAATTTATTTTTCCCCCCCTTCTGGCCTCCCGTGTCCCCTTTGACTTTAGGAAGCCAACAGCGAAAAGACGAACAACGGGATCCACTACCGCCTGCAGCTGCTCTACAGTAATGGTAAGGGCTGGGAGCCCCCGGTGTCAGCCCCGCCACCCCCCGCCGCCTGCTCGGCTGGAAACCCACCAGCTGCCCCTGCTCAGCTCCGCGCATCCCTGCGCTGGGCCAGCGCTGCTGGGACACGGGCAGCCCAGGCGGGCCCGAGCCCTCGGGCGAGCCCCGGCGCCCTGTCTGAGGCCGGCCCCGCTCCTCACACCTCTGCCTTGTTTCAGGGATCAGGACGGAACAGGATTTCTACGTTCGGCTCATCGACTCCATGACCAAGCAGGTAGGTGCTGCGAGGCGCCCGCGGAGGAGGGGGGTGTGATTCAGGAGGGGTGGCAGCCGTCGGGGCGGCCCCCGGAGCGCGGCTGGGCGGCCCGCGGAGGCGGAACCCGCCCCCGATGCGGAGCTGAGCGGCTCTGCCCCGGCTGGGAAGGGGCTGCCGCCTCCCGCGGGCCACGGCCGCGCTCCACGGCCGCGCTCCACGCTCCGCACTCGCGCAGCTCTCCCGGCCTCCGCGCAGCGACGGGAGCTGTAGGGCCGAGCCGCGGGCACAGACTCCAGTGTCAGGGCTGCGGGGCGGTGCGGAGGGTCCCCGGGGGACCCTGCCCGCCGCCGGGCTTAGGAGCTCCGAAAAATACAGATGGCCGTTCTAGTTCGGGCTGGGACTGGCTTTGCCACTTAATTAATAAGAATTAACCTCCGGCCTCCCCCAGCCCACCCAACGCCGCCAGCACAAGTGGCTGCCCGGGTGCCGTGGCTGTGTTTGTTCTTTCTTTATTCGCGCTGCCGCCGGGTCCCTGGGTGAAAAAGGAGGAGCGATCGGATCGTGGCACATTTGCATGTCGCGACAGCCCCCCGAAACGCGGCGCGGGGAGCGGCGAGCTCGGCGCTGGTCTGCGGGGAGGGCTGCAGGGCAGCAGACTTTGGCAATGGATTAACCCACATTTTAAGCTCGTTCTTTAGCTTCCCGAACAGAGTAATAACACGCGTGCCTACCTGTAAAATTAGTTTTCTGCATCAAAACAATGTTTTTACGAAGGGACTATCTAGATAAATCGATTCTCTCTTTTTTAAAAAAAAAGAAACAAAAAACCAACAACAACCGTTACTCTAGTTCTTCTTCTGCTCCTGTTAGAATATTTTTCTCTTGTAATACTTTTGTTTTAAATAGTTGGGCTCTCTTTTAAGCCTTTTTTATCCTTAAGATATGTTTTTTCCCTCCTACTCTGTTTTGCTTGTTAAAAATATTTCTTAAACTTAATTTAGGAAAAACATTCAACTTTTTTTGTACCGATAGGAAAAGTCAAGCCCTCTATGTTGTCTGTAGGGAAAAAAAAACTCTTGGCTTGTGTTTAGGTTTCTTTTCTACAGCAAAACATAAAGCTCTACGGGCTGAGTTTGTTTTAGAAAACTCTCTTTGATGGTCCCAAAACATCTTTTCCTGCTATTGAAGACTGTCTTCCAACAGAAAAAGAAAAAAAAAAAAAGAAAAGGAACTCGGATAAATTTTACTAGAGAATCCGCTGAGAGTCTGAACTCTGTTAAACTGTGCTACAAACAGAGCCCATTCCTTGCAGCAGCAACATACCCTTCTTCATAACAAATCTTGGAAAGCATTTGCTGTCATTCCTTATTTTCAGGCATAAATTGGTTACTTTGTGTTAAAAGTAACAAACCCGTCCTGAGCTATGAACTCTTTCTCGTCCTTTTGGAGCTTCTGCATTTCACTGTAGACCATACGAGAGAGACTGTCAATAAATATCATCTTTAAACAGCTTTCCTATCATTACAGAAATGCAAAAGCCTCTGTTCATAATCCTGTTGAAAACAGAGCCCCGAACTCACGTAGAGCAGCGGATTCAAAATAATTTTCTTAACAAAGGCATCTTGCATATGAAGAGTTCATCCTAAGGCACTGTTTGACCTCTTGGTCTCTCATTATTACAAAGTCATCAGAGGGTCTTCGGAGAGAAAGGGGAAAAAACCACCCCGAGATACAGTTTATTTGTCAAACCTACCATGTAGCTTTAAAGCACATTCACGATGAAGAAGAAGAAAAATCTGATTTCAGGAAGTCTTACAAAAACAAAGTTAGTGCAAATTACACATTTTGGGGAAAGTGCAGTGGAGCTGAGAAGCAAGGATTTAGAACAAAAGCTCTCTGAACTTAGAAAACAGGGAGCAAAGGGCGGTTTTAGACAGAAACATGTTTGCTTTAAGTATTAATTTCATGAATATAATTTCTTTGGGCATGACTGTAATTGCTCATGAAAAACAGGGCATTGCCATGTCAAAACTGTGTGGCTTGGGCTGCTCTGAATTTTTTTCCGGACACCGGGGTCTAAGTTCTCCCTCTCCTTTTTGAATTCTTTCTTTTTTTAAAAAAAAGTGAAGTTATTTCAGAGTTGCGATCACTTTGGTTACTGAATGCTTAATAGGAAGTGAAGTGCAACACATGACAGAAGCTCGCCCAAATGTTGGATATATCATTTATATTTTACGACAGTGAATTATATAGAAGATTCTCAAGTAACTTTCACATCATCAAACTGTAATTAAATATTGCAAAGACTGTCTGAAAATTCTTTAATTTTTAATGAAAGTTAAATATATATTGTCAGTCTACTTGAAGGTGTAGTATTTTAATGCATGACGCTCAGAACAAATTGGATAATGAAATGATTACTTTTAAATGAAACTGTTGCAGCAGAGTACGTGTTTCAGCTGGTAAGGATCTTCTCGGTACTCACACACGCACATTTGCACACTCAATAATTGTGAATTCCCAGACTGAAATTACAGCTACTCTGAGGTTTCTGGTGGCAAATTAAAAATCCCACAGAAGCAAAGCTTGAGCGGGTTAGGTTCCCCAGACCATACAGGAAAGTATCTGTGGCTCTTTCCTTACAGTAAATAATAATTATTTTTTTTAAATACGGACAAATCAGATTTAAATTTATTCCCTTTGTTTCACAATTATAAATCGCATGGTTTTGTACAGTTGCAGATTATTAGGTAAGATAAAACAAAATCTGTTCTGCAGATCAGACCTAGATGACTCTCTATAGGATTGCTCCTCATAGGTTTAACAGAAATGTCCCATTGCATTAAATCAGCAGGTAGACAGGCAGGGCTTTGCTGTGCTGGGTGCTGTGTATGTCAGCAACAGGAGATATCCCTGCTCCTCTAGAGTTCTTGATCTGAGCAAGTCAGGGATCTGTTTGTGTAGCTGTGCCCAGCTAAGAAAGTAGTGGCAAGAATCTTGTCGTAGGTAGAATATGGGGATCTGTGTGTCTTGGTACGTGTGTGTGGACGGTCTGTCTCAGCTGTGATGCAGTATGGGAAGAGGGACTGGAGAGTGGCCTCTCTGAAGGAACCAAAGATTTGGTCACTGACTGCATCTCAGGGCAGATCTGGGGTGTAGGTATGAACTATGCATGTGCTGCCCCAAAACATGAGCTTCTGCTGCACGCGTGCTCCTTGGGAGCCGGGGTTGTGGGACTTGTGAATGGGAAACCCGGGTGGGATTGATCTCAAAGTGCAGCGTTTCGCATTAGAGTTGGGATGACGCGTTCGGCCTTTGGTGGTGGCCCGGAGAAGTGCTGGGTGAGATGGGAATTAAGTGCCTTTGAGGGGTCTCGCTGATTTCTAAAATGTGCCTCCATCATTTAAAATTGTAAATACTACACAGAAATCCTTCACGTTGCGGGCAAGTTCTTTTTCAGTCAGCGTAACAACATTCGGCGTCAATACTGGCTTAATTAAATTTTCTTTTATGTTATCTTGGCACCTCATTTTATGTCGGGATCACGTTCCTAATGCGTTCAAAACATTGTAGGATCCCAAACTTTATAGCTGTTGCTTTCTGTAAAGCAGCAGCTCCTACTACAGTAGGTCTGGCTCTAACAATGATGCATTTTGAAATTGCTTGCAAAATGTGAAATATGTCTGGTCAAATAAAACTGGAGTTTTTAGGCAAGCCTAAGGATTTTAATACGTTTACAGAGAAGAGATGCCTTCTATTTCTTCAGCTGTATTTTCATAAAGTTGAGATATTTCACTATTAGGAAAGATGGAGGAAATAAATCTGAAATACTTGTTCCCCACCCATTTTTCCTTCAGCTGTTCTCATCCATAAGATATAACGGATGCTAATATGGCTCAGGCATCTTAAAAATCATAAGTTTTGCACGATAGCTATTGTCTATTGCTGAGAGTCCTCATGAGTCAAAACCCCTTCCTTCAGACTTAGACTCTGTTTATATTTTGCTTTTTTTCTCTTTTTAGTTCAGTACTTTAACTCTGGATGCAAATGGTTTTTCTGTTGCCTTCTCTGTCATTCTCTGATGTCTGCAGATATTTGATCCGCTCTCTATTCTGTGCATAGCAGGGCCCTTCTCTGGCAGCTACGTGCATGGGAAAAAAAATGTTATCAATAAGTTCAGAGGAGCCTCAGCAGACTCTGAGAAATTTCACACAAACATAAAACAAAACCTAACCCCTGTGACGGGGAAAGTTTACATTGCGCCAGATTTTAGCAGCTTTCTTGTGCCTTTGGTGAGATGTCAGGAGCGCAGGTGATTTTAATTTTCTTGTACAGAGAGGGATGGAGAAGTTTGGAATTTGCATGCATGATCAGGACCTGTGTTTGGGAAAATGTAAACTCATCACAGTGGAAAATGTGTTGTTTGGAGTCTGAGGGTGAAAACAAAGCTGAGGATTTTGGAGAGACTGCCTGAGCCAGATGGCCTGGTGCATTCCCAGTCTGGCAGCCCAACTGCTCCCTCCTGTATAATATACAGCCATTTGTTCTGGGATATTTACGCTAGAGCTGTTTCCATGCGAATGTTTGAAAACCATTAAAAATGAACATATTAGGAGAGATAAATTTATATAATTTGTGTGAATACGTCAATAAGCAGGCTGTTTATCAAAGGCAGAGGGAGACTGGATAAAATAATTAGATGCTTCTGAATTGTGCATTGAAAGACATGACAAGAACTAAACGTCCTCGCCCTGGGACCCAGCGCTGTGCTGCTTGTTCAGGATAAACCTCACTGGAATGAGGCAAAATTTCGCCTGGGAAAAGGCTTAAAACTTGGGTAATTAAGGGTTAAATATCCAAAGGCAAATAAATGTAATTCACAGTATTTTCTGTGTAGATATATAGCGGATACAAGCTTAATCCTCTCTGGGTGAAATTCTGGCCCATCTGAAGTCAATTGCAAAGCTCCTATTGAATTCAGTGGGGCCAGGATTTTATTTTCTCTCTGTGTCTATGACTGTACACGTCATTCCAAATAATTTCAGTTCTGTTTTCGAAAAGACCCTCATCTTAATTAGTTTTTCTTTCTCCTTT
This sequence comes from Apus apus, assembly GCF_020740795.1. NCBI lineage: Eukaryota > Metazoa > Chordata > Aves > Apodiformes > Apodidae > Apus > Apus apus. Next base: position 8,489,660 of record NC_067294.1, on the reverse strand, counting down.
ATTTCCACAGAGGAGATAGTTTGTTTTGTGAAACAGATGAGGAATTTGAAAGCGAGTGGATTTAGATCCATGTGGGTTATTTCTCTCCTTCTCTTACTTTTTAAAAATCAAGGCCATGACATAACTGAATAATATAATGACAGTGATCTCATTCCTTCAAGATTGTTTTTCGTCCAGTTTAGAAGGCAGGATTGCCTGACTGGCAAACTGACACCATGAGACAATTCTGCCCTCACTTGTACCAGCATAAATCTGGATTTATTCGGGAATAGTTAAGAACAAAATCTGGCTCTCTGTTTTTCCAACTTATTCATCAACTCTTTTACTGCTTTATCCTGCAGTCTTTCCTGGGGGAAAAAACAGATTAAATGAGAACTGTAGTCTTGACTTTTATATTACCCACCCTCCCTTTGATTTTATTTTAATATATTTTTTTTTAAATGAACTCTGTCACTGAAAAGTTCAGGCGAATTGTTGGAGGCACTTGTCATCTAGAAATGACTGTGTAGTGTTCAATTTAGTGATTTTTATTTGCTGGCAAGCAGTGAATTGCATTTAGTTTAACTTTTTGTGCAGCTTTTTTTTTAAAAAGAAATGAGAAGCCTTATATTATGACATTACTTTTTTGGGGCCTGATTTTGAGATCCATTTGTGCACAAGCGATTGTTACTCGGACTTCTTGTAGAGAAGTTACTTAGGCAATTAATGGCAGACAAAACGGAAGATGCGTTTTGTGGGGAAATATTTAAGTTGTTCAGGAGAAGAAAAGCTATTTTGAAACGCTTATGAAGTAACACCGAATTAAAACGACACGAAGTAAACAAACAGAAAAAGAAAACCAAAGTCTATAATTTTGCATTTCCTTTGCTGGTGTTTTGTTGTGCAACCCAGATGTGTATTTGCAGGCTTATTTTTAGCTCTGCTGTGGTCTAAGTTTATACACTAACTTTCACTTTATCTCTCATTAATGTGATCCCTATTCAACAAAATCACGGCGATGTTACTACAACAAGGAATCCTGCTGCAATCACTCTGTTTTAAAGCCTTTAAAAATAATAATAGTAAAAAAAAAATAAGATATTTTTATTAAAAGAAAGAGGAGCTTTTCAAATCTTGCAGTTAACAATTTTCACAACAGTAACATTGTAAAGCCTTCCTGTAAAAATACTTCTGGCAGCTATAACAATCTGAAACTTTAGCAGTTCCTGTTTCCTTTTAGAAACTAATTGTAGAATTAATGCTTTAGAACAGCCCAGTCTGCAAGAGGGTAAGAGTGTCTGTAATGCTCTCGGGTGGCTGTTCATGGAAGTAAACAGTTGGCGCTTTGCACACCCGTTCACCAAAGGAAGTTGGGACTTAGGAATGGGAGTTGGGGATGAGCTGCTCAGAAATGAACTCAGCAATTCCTCCTGCGTCTGAGAATTTCCTAGAAATGCCTGCAGAAAGAGGGAACTTGGGAGTACCTGCGCTTAGTGCGAAGAAAACAAAGTGTGCATGGATATAGCAGTGGTAATTAAAGGCAAATAAAGTGCAAAGCAAATCCTTAATGTAGAGGAAGGCAGAAGGATGTCATGCACGCAAAGAAGGGATCACTGATGCTAAACACAACAGACAAGGTGATTATGTACCACAGTGTTGACTCTGCCCGTTCATTATTGCTATTTAGTTGAGTTATTTAAGCGGGTACCTGGAGGTTAAGTAAGCATAGCAGCAGGAGGGGAAAAGGAAGAGAGAGGGGAGCAGGGAAAAGAAAAAGAAATTTGGTGTTTTGGTTTGTCATTTCTAGTGCTGCCTTGGCTTCACTGGCAGCAAGGTATCCCATAGGTTAGGTAATTTTATTTTAAGATTTGGAAGTCTAAGAAGGATGAACCAAGACCAGCAGTCCTCTCTCAAGCACTACTCCCCCTGTGTCAGACTGTGATCATCTAGAGTTGAAGGGAGACTGGAGGTGTTTGCCTCCACTAAAGGTCTCAGGGATAAATCTGCTCTTTGCCCCCATGCTCTGCACTCTTAGGGACAGATTATTCTTTAATTATTAAGTTCAAAAAGTGCCATGAGCTTCACCCTTGCCTGCTCTGTTCCACTGCCAGGTGGAACCCAGTTTGGGGTTTTCTGGAGCCTTTGTGGTGTCCCCACTGACCTACCCCATTGGGTGTTAGCTGGTAACTTTGGTTCACTGGTTTTGGCTGGAAGAAGCTTCTCCTTATCCTCTCCTTTAATGCATGGAAAGGAGGATCTTCTGAATTTGTCCCACTTCCTGCTGAAACACATGGATGACTGTAGTGCCATTTTCTGAGGCTTCTTGCAAACAGTCTGTAGCTCTCTTGAGCACTGATGTGGAAGCACCTCAAGGTGTGGACCAGCAACCAATGAAGGACATGGGGCCCCAGCTGAGGCCTGGGGGGTTTGCTGGTGTCTGTGCTGTGGGGACTTGGCATGTGTCCTTTTGTGTCCCCTTTCTAGGAGTGCTGGGTTCCCAGGTTTTGTGCCTTGCTAGTGGGAGTGAGGGGGCAGAAGTCAGGTGAAAATCTGTACCCGTTAGTTGCAATGACACCAGTGGCCTCTTTTACCAGCAAGAAAAACCTCACAGACCCTCAGATTTTAGGGGAATGTGCACAGAAAAACCAAAATGAAAAAAAATCAAAACTATCAAAGATAATACAACCACATTTCTGATACTATTTATTGAATAATTCGATAATGCATAATATTAATGTTGCACATCAATATGAAAATGGTGTTAAAAATCAGCTCGTGCTTCTTCAGGTTTGTGTGTCCTGAGATCTGTGCCCCTTTGCAGGTACATACAACACCTCTTACCTGTGGTGGGTTAATATATTTGTAAGGACTGACTGGGAAAGCAGTTCATATGATCTTACTTCGTCATATATTAAGATAACTTATTTCTTCTCAGTATTTTGCACACTTCCATTTCAAAGTGGTCTCATTCTATGAAATGTATTTTATCCATGTAGCATACTTTTGGTTTTTACTGTCAATATCTATTTTATCATTAGCTTTAGGGATACTCATACCAGATATTATTTTATCTGCAGAGTTTGTTTCCCAATTTCTTCTTTTTAAGTCTGCATTTTAGAGGCTGAATAGAGCACATTAAGGTCAAGGACAGAGCTGGTGCTCAGACGCAGGGGTGGTCATCCCTCCAAGGCTGGGGCTCCAACCATTGATCCCAGGACTGGAGTGACATCCTAAAAGATTTAGGAACCTCAGTGCTATCAAAAGATGCTGTTGCAAAGGCAACTTCTTTTCAATCTTGTTTTGCTGCTGGGGGGCTGGTGCCTGGGACTGGGGAGGGGTTAGAAAACATAACTCTGTCCTGATGAGATGGAAACCCTGTGCTGGATGGGTTGTAACCCCTAACCTAGATAGTGTGTAGTGCTGAGCCCTCACTGCCTGTTCTGCTGGTGGGAGCACTGCAAAATGCAGACTCTCCTGGAAATGCCAATACACCATCCTTCCATAGTTTTAACCTAAAGGATTCTCCCTGTGCTGTCTCAGAGTTAAATGCCTCAAGCTGGTTGATCTTTTTCTTTTGGTATCCTCTGCTCTGGTAGGACCTGCTGGTCACTTATTTATATCCCTGTAACTCCAGAGTTGCTCTCTGGAAAGTGGTGAATCACGAGGTTCAAGGGGAGAATCAGGTCCGGGTGCTTTCTCAGGAGCTACCAGGAAAATGCCTAGGTTGTGCAGCTTTGAAATTAAATACACATAAGGTCTCTCTTTTCTGTCCTTTTTTTTTTTTTTTTTTTTTAAATTAATAGGACCCAAAGTATGCCAAGCCTTGCTGGTGGTTTGGTTTGTTTTTTTGTTTGTTTGTTTCTTTTCTTTTATTTTCTTTTTTTTTTTAATTTGTTTTAATTTTTTTTTTTTAATGCTACGAGGTTTATATTTTATTCTGCATTGAAAAGAAAATTGTGGTTGTCTTGACTACTAAAAAAAGCCCATCCTACACACCGCTTAAGAGATGTGCAACGGAGAGGAGGGAATTGAGCTGTTCTCAGCTGGTGTTGTTTTCCAGCTGCTTATCTTGCAGCAGGTTCTGTGGAGACCTGGTCTCTTTAGCCTGCGACTCCGCTTGCAACTCTCGGTTACCACGATGCGTTTTTATTTACTCCAAACTCAGCTCGATGCAAACCTAAAAATGTGCTTTATTTCTAGGCAATAGTGTACGAAGGCCAAGACAAGAACCCAGAAATGTGCCGAGTTCTGCTCACGCATGAAATAATGTGCAGGTAAGAAATACCCCGCTTCCAGTTAATTAGTGATGAGGAGATGAATCTATCTCTCCAGATCTAGGTTGAACCTGCAGCTATTTTCGGGCTTAAATTTATCTTTCTTGCATTAAACAATCCCAAAATAACACAGGTCGGTGTGTGTAATTAGCAACAAGGTCTCAGTCGTAACATTAGTTTTCAATTATTTATAAAGAGTCGTTCTCAACAGAGTGCTACTGGTTTGCATTTGGACATGGTAGCCCACAGAAGGCCTCCTCCCCAAAATTAACAGTCTATTATAGTCTTGTAGCAATAAATGTCTCTGTCCCCAGTTTCCAACAAAGCCTCTTCAGTAAGATGACAAAATAGTAATTTTTTAAATTATTTTTTTTCTGGATGCTCATGAGGACTTGAGGTCAGGAGGCCGGTTTTTTCCCAGTTGCTGCTCATGCAAGGGCCCTCCTTGGCTGGAGAGGAGCAGGTGATGTTCCTCCACACAGAAGATGTCTTCTTTGATTTTCTTTAGACCTCCCCGTGCAGATTTGGCTCTGCCTTGTGCTCTCTTCCCCTGAACATGCCTGCTTGGGGTTGGTTACTTAAATTCAGAACAGTCAAATATCTTCTCTCCTGATCATGGTTTTTCTGCAGCTGTTTCCTCCTCTTTTCTGGCTTATTGAAAGAGGCGAAGCCTCTTCTACTTCCTTTTTACTGCACAGAGGGAAGCATCTTCTCTCAGACCCGTCCACCACCTAGGGGAGCTTGACCTTGCAGTCTCATTAAAGTTAGAGGGAGTTTTGTGCATGTCTGAAAAAATCATTTGTTACATGTTATTCCATGGCAGAAAATAATTCCCTGGTGGAAGATGAAGCATTCTTGCATAAGCTCATTGTTACAATCAGTTGTTTTAAGACTGTAAAAATGCCATTGCATGCGTTGTAACTTTTACAAAACACATTTACTAAAAAGGAGTAACCTGAGGGTAAAATCTAGTGCCCACTTCTAAGAGAAAAAACTTGGACGAGGGTTTCCTGGTGGGGGAGAGTCTCAGACAAAATATTGAGATGAAAACTTCTCTGTTGGTTGATTTTTTAAAGTTTTGGTTTCGTTGTTGTTGGTTTTTTTTAGGTTTTGGTTTTTGGGTTGGTTTTTTTTCATTCCTAGGGATCTACATGTCTTGGCCTCCACAGCAGCTCCTCCCTGATAAAACCCTGCTCCAGGGCAGTGCCCTGCAATGCAGGCAGAGAAGAAGCTGCTCTCCTTGCTTTGCCAGCCTGAACAAAACCCCACACAGCCTCCCCTTCTTTTCCCACCACCAAATTCTTCCTTGCAGGATTTGAGGGATTTTAGTTTATATGTCATATCTTTCTACACTGCTTCATTCAGTAGGTTTGGCTTCTTCCAGGTAACCAAAGATAACCCAGCACAGCCTGAGAACGATCAGAGCAGACAGGTTTTCTACAGGAGGTGCCTGAACTTCTCTGGCTGTTTGGAGCTGCAGCATTGCTGTGCTGGGGACTCCTGGCCACTTGGCCTTTCCAAATGGAAACCCAGTCATGCTGACAACCCGTAATTGCCCTAAAATTCATTGGCCCAATTAGCACCACTTTCACACTAGATACCTAGCTAGGAACAATTCATGGAAATATTGAAGGAGGCCCCTGACCTGATAAGGCTGAAGAGCGTGCCTTGCTTTTCTCCTGTAATAGACCAGTAAAACAGTGGGACTGTTCACGTGAGTAAAATTAAGCACATGCTCAAGTGTCTGCAGCATCAGGGTCTGAATCTGCTGTTAGTCCTGGGTGATGTGCCCTCCTGGTTCCTGAATGGCAAGGTTTTGGAGTAGGAATTACATCTGCCTGCCACTCACTGAGCCATCGATGCAAGAGTAAGAATCACCTACTCTAATTCATTAATTTTCTTACAAACGCTTTAGAAACATAAAGAGTAAGAAGTAAACTGAAACTTTAAACAGTGGTCTGAGTTTTAACCAGAAAACCAAATACCTGCAACAAAGACTTAAGGCCGTTCAATATACTTTGACTGAAAAAAATTATCTCCATTCTGGGAATGTGGAAAGATGTCCAGTCTTTGCCTTTATTAAAGCACTTTACACTTTCTTTGTTCTTAAAATGTACTGGATCAGGCACTTGATTCTTCTCCCTGTGTTTGTTTACTGCTACTTCTTGCTTTATATTTCATAACCGCAAGGTGAGGGGGTAGCAAGAAAACATATTTGACCATAGTAGGCAAATGTTGTGTTCTTCACGGGGTGGGGCAGACATATTCAAATTTCTTACAGCTCATATTAGATATTACCCATTTCCCTTTCTGCCTATACATGTGTAAGAGGCTGCTGTTTGTTTACCAGGCCGCTTGACCCTATTACACAAATCTGTCATCTATTGTGCTGCTAAAACTCCTTTAAATTGCAAATCTGATGCTCTTTAGGGGTCTAGAAGGGAAAAAAAAAATCTCTCTCCACACTATTCTGTTTGTCTTGATTTCTTGCCTGTTGTAAGTGGAAGTTGGGATGTGCTGAATTTGCACCAGGGGTGCAAATGCAGCCTCAATTATAAGCATAAAATTAGAGTCTGTTCCCCATTAATCAGCCCAGCTAATTGCTATGCACTACCATTAGCCATATGGTGTGAAAGACAGCTTGCTCTCCCTAAGATGAAATTTCTTCATTTCAGACATGAAATAGTGAGGGCTCTGTATTTTAAAATAGCTTGTTTTAGATATTTAATTTCTAAACAACTTTCAGCAGTGCTTTCTATCAAGGCTAACTGCACAATAAAACTTTGCATTTATGTGACAAAGCTGGGTATTTATAGTACACTGCAACTATGGCACAAATAAGACAAAGAATTCAAATGTATAGGAGAGTCCTGGTTGTGGTAGGAAAGTGGGGCTGAGATTTGCTTCAGGTGGCTGTTTATTTCAAAGGATTTCATTGTGTTTTGTCATTTAAAAATCTACACTGTTGGCGAAAATGTTAATAGCTGGGGAGAATTCATAGCCTCAGTGGAATTTATTAGTATTGTAGGCAGCATGGGGAGGGACAGCTATAGTTAATATTGCCTCAACAATTTCCATTATGAAACCTTCAGTGGCTTACAGCTTTGCCAAACTTAAACTGTTCTGGCTGAAATGTCCTTTGCAGGGTGTCAGCCTCGGGCTGACTTTCTTTGGAAAGTTTCAGCTAAAATGGTTCAGTGATTTCTGAGAATGAGGTTGGAGTAAAATATGGATATTTTTTTTTTTTTTGTCTGTGTAAAATAAAATCTTACAGCTGTTTGGGCCAGAAGCTCCCGTACCTCCACGCTTGTGGAGGAGCCTGTTTGGGTCAGGGATTGTCCCAGCTGCGTCAGCTGTGGGATGAAACCCACCTCTTTGGGAGCTTCTGCAAAATCTCCCACATGGACTCGCTAACGACTTGTTAGAGCCTGGCAGCAAAATGATCGGAAAGTCGCGCTGGCGCTGGCCGGGTGCCACAGCCCCGTCATTCCTCATTGTTCATTGTCCCTGCAGAAAGCCTGAGTGCACAGATACACAAAGCAGGGCTCCTCTCACCAACGATGCTCCTGGCTGCCACGCTGGGGTGGGGACAAGGGGATTTTGAGGGTGCTGGACATTGGGGCGAGGAGGTCATCTCCTGTGTGCCTGTGGTGAGGCCAGGCAGCGCAGGGTTGAGATGCTGCATGGTAGAGAAGGGGAGGGCGAGGGTATGGAGCAAGGTGGCAGGAGGGCAGCAGGTCCCCGGAGGGCTGGGGACAAAGGTAGCAAGAAAAGCTAGGACTGGTGGTGGCCAGGGGATAGGGAGGTCTGTGAAGGGGTGCAATGGGGATAGCATAAAGCTTGGCCATGAGCCCTGGGGATGACAAGGATGGCAATAGGAGCCGGGGAACCTGGGGTAGGCAGGTTGGAGGGGTTTGTAATGTCAAGAGGCTTCATTACTATCAAGGACTACTTGTTTTTAAAACAAACACTCTCCCAAGGAAAGAAATGTTGGCTGGCTTTTTCTGCAGGCCAGCATGACGTTGTGCCCAAGCCATGGCTCCTTGCCCCACTTGGGAATAGGTGTCATGGAGGGACAGCAAGGACAAGTCCTTGCCCTCTTGCCTGCAAGAAGTGGTGCTCGGCATCTCTCCCTGCACTTTCACAGAGCTTTGCAGGGAGCTGCAGGGTTTCTGGGTGACTCTGAGAAGCTCCTGGGAAATTTGAAGTTCCTTCAGAGAAAGGAGAAAAGGTGCTGAATGTTTAGGAACAATTTTCCAAGTGTTAAGTAGGCTCTAAATGCCAAAACTTTTGAGGCAAGTTGAATTGAAAGCACTTCTTGTGCCATGCCACTGGGTTTCAAACTCTGGATTTTTGTGATGTTTTAATTCTCTGCATAGAAAAATTAGGGTAGATGAGGCTTCAGATTCTGCTGTTTGGGGAAAAAATGCAAAAGCAAGCTGAGATTTCAAAATTAATTATCTAGAACATGAAAGAATATTTGGGGCCTCCTTTCATGCCAGAGGCACAGACGGCGGGATGTGCCAACCACGCACCTCTGCCACGTCACCCTCAAACTGTGGTGCAAGGAGTGAGGTCTCCTACTATTGAGATTGCTGGAATGAGCTCTTGGGAAGCCCTGTCTAAACGAGGGGCCACTCGATGAGTGACGGAGCATTTCCTCTTCTCTTGAAGCCATATTGTCCCAGTTGGTCAGTGCCTGACTCCATCCCGCTGGCAGCAGGAGGTGAGACCAAGGCATCTCTGTATCCCCACAGAGGCCTCTCCTGCTGGGTTAGTGCCCTGGGAAGGTGCTGGCCCCTGAGCCTGGTGGTGCTCAGATGGTGCTATCTGCCCATCTTGGGCTGGGAGCCTGGGAACCTTTGCTTGCCTGAGTAAGTGTGGCAATTTCTGTCCCTCCAGTCTGCTGTGAGAATGTCAGGACTAGCCCTGATTTGCTTCAGTCACAAGAACTGCATTGTCTTAACTTGTGCCAACTCTGTTTCTAATTACATTTTAATCATTTAAAAATGATTAGCAGTTTTTATTGCCTTGTTTGTGGGTAAATTTTCTCACCCCACACATTCTAGCTGCACTCCAATGACAAGTCCTTTTATAGGCAAAAAAGCCCCCCGAACGTCCACATGACTATTTACCTACAGCATATTTTATTCCTTCCTAAATTTTAATACTTTCTGGGTGCCAAGGCTCTTGCATTTTCTGGTGGATCAATTGTGGTATTGTGCTGTAAAATTAAGCAGTTTTTTTTGGCAATCCCAAACAATGTAACTTCCACTGAAATGAAGATACCGCACATGTGTTAACTGTGAAAAGTTTCAGCCCTGAATAGTTGCCTTGAAGCTTTTTGCGGTGAAAAGAATTATGTGTTTTCCTCTCTTTGAAAACAAAATTATTTTTTTTAAACCGTGTTTAAACAGGCTGTTTTTGTAAAAGGCCCCCTTTTTTTGGTTATCTTTAGTGTGGTTCATTGCTTTATTGCTAATCTTGGTGGGTAACTGTATATTATTCACTCTATTGTTCAGCAACACAAGAGAACCTTTGTCGTACTCCCAACAGGGCTACTTATATAGCATGGCACTTCTGAGGGCTTCTTCCTGTCTTGATGTTCTTCCACCTTCTAGGGGAAAGAAAATAGTTCATCTGAGCTGGGAGTGTGAGCAGTGGTCGCTTCTGCCAGTACCTAAAGCCAGCTGCTAAAACAAGGGTGATGTGCAGGTCCCTGGGATGCCATTTGGAACAAGCTTGGTGACTTCCAAATACTTGGTTGTGTGGGGCTGAGGTTTACCAGAAAGTTTATTGAATGGAGAGATGAGCTCAGCTCTGGTCAGGGAGAGCAAACAGGGTGGTCCTCCCTGGTGCCACTATGGGATGGGGTCCCTGCAACCCTCACCTCACAGGAGCTGCCCAGGATTCATACAGCAGGTCCCTGGGGACAAAGAGGGCTTGGGAAGACCAGGAGCTTCTTATTTTTATTTTATTCCTTGAAACCATGACTCAGTGGGGGATTTTCTGTTAAGGGATGTCACCAAACAGGAGCTTTTCTTACTAGATGGGTGTTTCCTCCCTGGGGTGGTTGGGTGAAAGCTTGAGGCTTTGCTCACCTGGGTAGCTGTGACTTGTTCTTGTAGGTTCAGATGGGCTGGGTGTGGGCTCAGGTGGGTTCAGATAGGTATAGATGTAGGAAGACCAGGGCTGCTGCAGACAGTCCCCTCATTGCTCAGCTGCACTTCTAGATGCACCAGGATGGATTCTCATCCTGAGTAAGAACATGTACATTGCCTGTGAGCTTCTCTGCAATGTATTTATGGCTCCTAATGGACAGTAACCCCTGGCAAGAAATCATCACAAACAACAATTTAACTTCACTTAGGAAACAATGAGCCACCTTAGTTCAAAAGAACCCCAGCCTCGAGGTCAGTGATGGAGCAGGGCACTGGGAGAAGGAGCTTGTGTTTCACATGCCTGTTTTGTACCTGACCTGACACGGGGCACCTGCTGCCAGAGCTGGGCTCTCCATGGCATTAGCAATCATTAACATGCTCAGAAAACCTGGGGAAAGAGGCATGCTCCAGCATAAAAAGCTGCTGCCAATGGTGCTTGCGTTTTGGCTCCCCGGTTGACAACAGCGTTTCTCAGAGGGAGAAAAATTGTGCTTTTGGATTTTGGAGGGAGGTTTCCCAGTAGCTGGGAATTTGGATCTGTGTAGAAGCAGGAATAGCTTGTGGATGTGTAACGTAAACTTGAAGCAAATGTAAAAACCAGGCTCAGCAGGGAAAAAGCTGCCTTATTTTGTGTGTGAGCAGATGCAGGACGACTGTTAAATCCTATGAAAAAGAGGCTACCAAGAGGCAGCTCTCCCTGTTTCGGGTGATCCTCAAATTATTATTTGTGAAAGGGGCAAAACCCCTCTCTTTTTATATTTTCCGTTGCTAACCAGCTGTGCAAGAAGTTAAACCTAGTAATTAACCCATATGTGACCCACTACATTTGACTGATTTCCAGGCAGGGACCAGGAGGTAACTCTAGCCAGCAATTTGAGCCGACCACATTCGTAATGATGATTTTACAGTGTAATGGTTGCACTAAATCCTTTCACTTTTGCTCTGTAGCCGCTGTTGTGACAAGAAAAGCTGTGGCAACAGAAATGAGACTCCATCAGATCCAGTGATAATTGACAGGTAAGGACTGCTATTGTTTCCTTCCATTTTTCCACCCCCCCTTCCTCATTAGAATGAAACACCTGCCCTGTGCTACTAATGGGGAAGAATTAGGAGTGTATACGGGTGAAATTTTGTTTTTGATACTGAATTAGTTGTGCTTTGCAATTGTGATTGCCATGGAAGGACCATATGGAGGATAAGGGAGCGACCTGCTCTTTGGAGGGCTCTGCTTCTTGTAGCTGATTCATGTGCATAAAGAGGAGATTTTTCTTTCTGACTTTCTGTGGCTCAATTCACATGCCGTGCCAGGGAAGCTTCAGGAATAAAATAATAATAGTTTGTGATTTATGAAATGTGGTTGGGTGCTTATAAATATTTAACTTTTATTTGAAAAATGTTTGAATCATTATCACTTTTAGCTACAGTAGTTCTGTTGGATGCAATCCATCTACATTTTAAGGTTTTTATTTATGCATAAAAACAGTTAAAAAAATAGATCTGCAAAGTAAGGCTTTTTTTCTCCTGTTATTCTTTTGGTTGGAATACTATTTTGACTGTATTGTCAGCTGATTAATTCATTTTTGCCTGTCTTAATGATTGTGTTTTTAAACAGATCAATATTGCTAATCTGACATCACTGAGTAAATCACTGTAGTACAATGCATCTCTTTGAGTTTTCCTGAGCCACATGTAGTTTCTGTGCTTGCAAATTATGCAAAATGGTAGCCAAATAGCCATTTTTACATATTAATTGTCCAGACATGTGTGATAACCAGCATTACTCTAGAAGAGTTAAATGGCCGTGAAGTACTGAAAGTGTCTGTCTTCAGCTGGGGAAAGCAATACCCAGCCACTAATCTGTGAACAGAGGGACCCTGAAGGGAAACTGCCTGCACCTCTAGGGGTGAGAGTAAAGAGTAGCATGCTGCTTCTTGCATTATTGTCTGAGTTAATTAATGTATGAAGTTTAAAGTACCTTCCGTGCCAGTGTGTCCATTTTTATGACAGAAGGTGCTGAGAGTTTGATGTGTTGGGTGCCACGTGCAGAGCAGTCCAGGGATGTGGATTGTCCTCACCCAGGCACTCAGGTTTACAGTTCTTGTTTGAATTTGATAAGAAAGTGCATTTATTGGAAGCTTATAGCAGATGCTTTGATTAGCTATAATAAGTAATCTTGAGAATGTTTAAATCTCAGAAGATACCTCTATCTATTTTAACTTGGTGGGTTTTCATCTTCTGTGAGCGTTAGGTAGCACCAGGGAAAGTGGTGGGGGGGGGGGGAAGAAACTCACAGTGAAATCTGTGTAGAGATGTGTTTTATAAGCATGCTGCAGAGTTGAACACCATAAACATGGTGTAGGGGTGGCATTTTGAGCAACATGAAAGCTACAAAATTCACATGAATTTTTCATTGTACTGGAAAGTGAGATCTTAAGATGCTAATGGCAGGTTTACGGAAATATTTTGTTTAACTATCTAGTATGCAAAACTGCTAGTTGCAAATCATTTTAAAAAATGAAAGCCAGAGATGTTGTCTGTTACGTGCTTCCTGCCAAGTGAGGAAAACAGTTACATGAAAAAAAACGCCCAGATTTAGCTTCCTAGCAGTGATCAATTTATCAATCTTCACGTAAATTGAGGCAAAAGGTACCAATTCTGAAAATCCTTTTTAAAATTCAAGCTAAACATAATTTAAAAACGATAATACAAACCCCACCTCACCACCCATACTGAATCATGCTTGGCTTGTGAATGGGTTAAGCTTTTAAGTTCTTCACTTGGTTTTAAATTGTGACTTTGATACAGAAGGTTGATATGACTGTGGTTTGAATAACATTTGATTTTGACCTGTTCCTGTGGGTTACAGTGGTATAAGAAATTTGACTCAGCAGCACTGTAATTAGCCCTCCCCATGTTTTTGAAACAGGATTGTGTTACCTGGATTGCATTAGTGTGGCTTCTATTGTTGCCGCTTCGCATCTGTCCCAGTAGGGTACTTAAAACCTTTTTCTTGGCCAGGGCTAGTTCAAACAATTTAGGCCAAATAAGTATGTGCTTTATACAGTCAGTGGCTTTAGTGATGCTTCTTGTGACATTTATCCTATTCATTTTTCCCCCCCCTTTTGGTTTGGAAAAGATGAAGTGATCTATATGGAGTCTTTTTACCTCAAAACGAGTCCTTTAAAACTGTTCTGACATGAAAATGCCTGCACAAGGCAGAACATGTGTTTGGTTATACTCCATTGTCACTTCTCCATGCACACAATTTTAAACTATTATGTCAATTGATATGCAAAACCATATTTAGCTATTTTTATTTGCATGTGAGCTTAGAGAACTCATTTACCACTTGGGCTAAAGCACTCCCACATGCCGGCGCTCTGATAAAGTCTTGCCTATGGATTTAATCTATCGCTTGCCTCAAATCCTGTCAATCCACAGGCTCTGACCTAACATAGGATTGAAAGTAGAATCTATGCATGGGATTTTTGACATATGTACTTACATGGAAATGCTATCCTCTTCGTACATGCTGGAATACTATTTTGGATGTATTAATTCTCTTTGATGAGGCTAGAGAAGCTCGGGATAGAGGGAGCTGTGTCTTTGTGGTGGTTTGGTGAACTTGGCAAAGAGGCCATTTGGCAGCTTCAGAGTTACATGTGTTGTGTTTTCAAACCCTAGACATATATGAAAAGTAAATTGTATCTTTTTATTTAATCATAATGTGGGATTTAAAAAAATCTGTGTTTGAAACAGTATATGGCTTTATTCTTTATAAAATTGCTTTATATTTCCCTCTATTATAGTATCAGCAGATACAGCAGTGAAAGGAACCTAAAGAAATTCGTATACATACAGTGACCTAAATTTTCTCTGGAGAACAAAATAAATCTATTATGCTTATGGAACAGTCATTTCAAGGAAGTTTCTTGGAAACCTGTGTGTGTCTGAATCATCATCTTAGCGTAGCCTGTATATTTATTGCTAATCCAGTTACATGTGTTGAGATGAAGGTCTAATGAACAGGAACTCATTTTAAAAGGGGTTTTATTGTCAGTACAAATGCACAATTCCTCCCACAAGTACAGTGGCAGGGTTGTATTGTAATCACACTTAAAGAAAACACAGAGCACTTCCTGTTATTAAATTAAATTCTAGATTGATTTAACTTTCAAATTGCAACTCATATTTGAATTTAAAAGGTTCACAATAAAATTCCTGTGAAGAAATCGAATAAATTGTAGTTATATTACCACTCGGATATCCTGGTGTCCTAACCTTTTTCCTTACAGTTATCTTAGTTCAATAAATAAAACCTCATTAGACTATTCCCATTTCAACGAGTTTATTAAATTTTACAGGAGTAATTAGCATAAGCTGTGCTAATTTTTCTGGAAGACTAATGAGAGAGCTTCCTAATTAGGTTTGCTTTGTAAGAATCAGAAAAGATGATAATGACAAAAGTCACATAGGGGAGAAACTGGGGCTTTATGTTATTCCTTGGTTCAGGAAAGAGGCTGCTCTCTTGGCATTCTGTTCCAAACTTTTAAACCAAATGTACCACTCATTGTTGGGACCAATGGTGTTACCCATGCCTGTTGGGGCTGCTTTGCCTTTTATGGCTGCATCCAGTAAACAGGACTCCTACTGACTGATAAAATAGGAATAACCATTGAGATCCCAAATATAGTGGCAGAAAAATCTCAGCATTTCAGATCTATACCATATACCTTCAGCTTGTGACATTGTATGGAAGAAGGGATGGAAACAGCCCACTGGGCAATTGCTGGTTCATCCCAAATTTTGCTGCTTCCCAGAGTACTTGAGCAGGCTGAGGACAGTGACCTGATATCAGCTTTGCTGAGATTTACCAATACAAATGAGACCTACTGAAGTCACCTCTCCAGTGTCTGTCTTTTGGATAGATGAAGTTCAGTTGTGGTGTAAGCCAATGGGCTTTGTCCTGGAGATGTCACCAGGTGAGACCATGTGCCCTCAGGTGGCAGGTCAGCCAGGATGACCAGGGTTTCTCCTGGCCCTTGTCTAGCAATATATTGAAGTTCTTCATGTGCTGCTTCAGATGCAATTTCAGAGGAATGAGGCTCCCTCTGGCTTTGAAGAGGAAGATTCTGCATTTCTAGTGCAATCAGAGCTTATGCCTTATGGAGCAGGGGTGGACACTCATGGGTTGGAGGCTGTAATGTTTATTATGATTTATTATCAGATGACACTAAGGTGCATTCTAATGCATTACCTGCTCCCAGTGTTTGAAAGGCCTGTGTGCTTTCGGCACCTGCTGTAGGAGATGCTCAGCTGGGCTCTCTGTAGTCTGTCCCCAGCACACCCAGCTGCCGTGGCTATAGAAGGAGCCAACTTACCTACATATGGTTTTGAAATCTTTCAGCCTTTAACCTGAAACGTGTTACGTTTGTGGGTAGGATTTCACTGTGCAATGACATGAAAAGGGACGTGAATGACTTTTAGTGTCTCCATTTTACTGCTTTACAAGTCATCATGTAGTGGTTTGTGTTTTACGGGCCTGATCATCTTCTCATCCTAAATACCAGGCAGGTGGAAAAATGACACAGAGGACTCTCACACTCACTGCGTCCTCCCCCCAGATACTCTTGTTAGGCAGATGTGGTGATTAATGCATTTTGCAGCAGCTTTCCATGCCCAGAGGGAGGGGGATGGAGACGCAGGCAGGCTGGCAGAGCAGGCCAGTTTGAGACTGGTGCCAGCAAGAGGACGAGGTGAGATTTGCTTGGGAGGGAGCTGCTGAGGATTGCTGTGGTACAGGGAATGGGATCAGAGCTGCAGCTGATCCCCAGCCAGACTACAGAGACATGGGATTGTCAGCATTGGTGTCACAGCAAAGTGGCAGAAAATGCCAGGCACTTCAGTAGTGGTTCCGTTGCAGGAGTCCCAGTTCCTGCCCTGTCCTGGTCATATCCTTGGTCTCCCTGGCCATATGCAGTACCTGAAGCTGGCTGTGTGGGGTGGGGGAACGTGTGTGTGCTGCTGTCCTTCTTCCCTCTTGCCTACACCAGGGTTGGGGCTGCAGGAGGCTTCAGGTCCCATCCATCCTGGGTCCTTGGTTGGGTTTTGCATGTGGGAGGGCAGGCATGGTACTCTCTGGTAGATCTAAAGACCTAGGTGAGAAATGCTCCTGGGCTTGAATATTTCTCTTGCATCTTGTGCTGGAAATTGCCCACCTCATTGCTGTGCCCCTTCTAGATCCAGATGGGAGTTGTTGATCCAGCAGGGAGAGACTCTGGGGAGAAGAAACTGGGCAACAGAGGACTACCCCCAGCACTGCACAGAGATGTCTCCAAGGCTGTCTTTGAAGGCTGTGCTGCCTAAACCCTCTGGGTCTCTAAGCAGGGCATTCCACAGGCAGAAGTTGGTCTCTGTTTCATGCAAGTTCCTGGAGCCTGTGAATCCATACATTTCTGAGAGGGGAGGGACTGAAACACATCCTCGAGGATTCAGTTGTGATTGATGCAGCTGAGAAGCATTACCCAAAACATTTCCCACATGACTTAGGCAACCAAAGGCATTTTTTGCTGTTGTGAGATAAATGGGAGACACTGATCAGTAGATGCTTCTCACACCAGAGATTCAGACATAAATACTTGCTCCTCATGCATGTGGTGTCAGTCCTCTTTCTGGTGATGAAATCACTAGAGCTGGGGGTGACTTTGCAAGGATTCTTGCAAAAATCTCTTGGTTTCAGCCTGTTGGGGATGGCACACATATCTGCTGCTTCAAAATTCATTTATTTTGCTCTAGGGGTTGAGCAGCCTTAGTCAGGGTCAAACCACCTTCTGTTTATTTTTTATTTTATTTTTTATTTTTTTATTATTCTGTTCTTTCCTCTGTGCCTCTAAATATAAGAAATTTTGTATAATCTCAAAACTATTATGCAAATCCTTAATTTGGTCTCAGCTTCACTCAGGAGTTTGTGATTTTTCTCAGAAAACCTGTTCTGAGTTTTCAGTTTGTTATAAAACTCCAAACCAGGCAAGTTTTATGTGGTTTTGTGGTTCACTGCAAACACTTCACACTGCTCTAATAGTTACTTGTTTCTCTCAGTGATGTCTTTTGAATCTTCAGCTAGTGTTTTGCGTTTTGTTTCCCTGTCATCTTAGGCCTAGTTATTACTATTTAATATCATGGTGATATAACAGAGGCTCCTATGGCAAAGAAGACTTGTGGTGCTTCATGCTGTGTGGTCTCTAGGTAGGTCGATGATCCCATTCCTGAAGATAAGTGGTTCTCCTGACATGGTCTGGAATTTGAGATTGAGATTTTCTGATGGAGAGTAAAAGACAGGCTTGTACTCAATGTCCTGGAGATGAGGGAAACCAGAGGCCGGTCTACTCTATTGCTTGTGGCATCTGTCATCTTTAGTGCTCACCCACAGCTCTGTAGGACTTGGCCAGTTGTGCTGTCAGTCGGGAAAATGACTTGATTGCACAAGTGGGATGTGTTGAACCTGCTGCCCCAGGACTCGAAGGTCAGTGTGTCCATGTTCAGAGCTCTACTCTGCCTTGGATGGATGGTGAGCCTGGGGCAAGCAGCTCTGCACCTCCTGCTTTCAGAGCCAAGGCTGCCAGAAGGTTGGTAACTCCTTTAGGCTCTTTCTGAAAATCTTAGTGTTGGTCAGCAAGGGTTAACTACTTTATGAAACTGCACTGGTTTGTCTAAGTCCTCAAAGTCCATTCTGAAGACCCTATGGGTTTGCTTGTGCAAAGAAGCACCCCGAGGTCTAACTGAGACCTCAGGGATTACCCTGCTACTCCATTCAGATGCAGGATTTGGGCATCTGAGGTGAGAGGTGCTATAAAAACTTTGTGCAGTGACCTCCTGCAGCAGCAGGAAAGCTCCGAGTGCAACCGGCTGGTCCCAAGAGGAGCCCAAGGCCTGGGAGGGTGATCCAGCTCCTTGTTTCTGGTCACAAAACTTCAAATGTGCTATTCATACCTACTGATTTCTTAATATGAACTCATACTTCAAAGTGTGTCCTGCAGCAGGGAGGACGTGCTCGGCGCAGCGGGCTGCCTGGCTCCATGCAGCTCAGTGCCATGTCTTCTCTTTCTCAGGTGTGGGGATTTTTTTGGGGAAAAAATACTGGCTTTCTCTCCTATGCACACATATGTACACACAGTTTCTGATGTAGATACATTTCCCATCCCATCTTAGCACCTGATTTATTTCCATAGTTGCTGTCACACTAGGAATGCACACATGAATAAGAGCGAGAGGAAAATGTATTCGTGAAGATCATCCACAGTTTTAATGCAGATTAGCTAAAATTGCTCTGAACATGAAAAATGTATCTTGGCTCTATCCCAGAGTTTATTGGGTAAAAACAAAACCCAATATTCTTCAGAAGCTGAGGCGTATAGGTAGTTTTCTTTCTGTGAGTAGTCATAAATGCTTGCGTGTTCTAGACACTGAAATGTATTCTTGTAAGTAATTGGCCACATCTACAAAAATAACTATGCTGAATTCAAATTCACTTCTGCCTGCTGGAATGATTTAATTTTAATACAACATCTAACTAATAAAGTTAAAAGAGAGCAAGAAACAATTGTAGATTTCTGTGTAAATCATGACTGAGATAACTTTCTAGAAAGTGATTTAACGTTGTCCTCGGCGAGCAGAGTCTCAGTAGTAGTGCTGAATACTGGTATGATTTTTTTTCTCTCCCTGTAGCATCATGTTGTTTTTTTTTCTGTAACAGTTCTGGAAAAGTACAGAAAAGCCATACAAAGTTCCCAGTGTGTCACATTAGCAACTCTGCATAGGTAGTTTGTGATCAGAATATATTACTGTATCAAATGAGTGTTTACTTTTTTGCTAAGGACAGTATTTTAGAGCTTTTTTTTTTTTTAAAA
The DNA here is from genome assembly GCF_020740795.1 of Apus apus. Classification (NCBI taxonomy): domain Eukaryota; kingdom Metazoa; phylum Chordata; class Aves; order Apodiformes; family Apodidae; genus Apus; species Apus apus. The sequence goes on along the minus strand of NC_067294.1, from coordinate 8,470,340 downwards.
AAAAAAAAGGCAGAACAAGTAATTTACTATTCCCTTTATTAAAAATAGTGTTCGGAAACAGAAAACGTGAAAACAAGTTTTCTGGTGCTGTTAATATGTGATTTATATGAAATCAGTTATTAAAAGGCTTTATTTCAAGTCACTGAAATGATATCCTGGACAGTTGTAAGGTGACCCAGATATAGAGCCTTTCACTGCAATCACTGCAATGCCATGAACAGTGCTGTTTTGTCTTTGGTTTCTTGCTGCCTCTAAAGGTGTAGGCAGATGAAGATAACTTTAAAAAGAGCTGTTTCTCCAATTACAAGCTTTTGTCCAAGAGCACAGAAAGATTTTTAGAGTAACAGCATTGACTATAACAAAATTAAATTCCCTTCATCTGACAAGAAGCTGAATTTGGCAATAGTTTGGGGATTTTTGTTGTTGTTGTTGGAGATATGGCAGAAGCTGCTCTCTCTGCCCCCTGTTTTTCCCTACAGTGGTGAGCTGGTCAGATCTGAAAGGGGATGACCTGAATTTGGGGGGAACACAGTGGGGAAGGGGTGGGTGGGTGCATGTCAGAGACAGTGAGAGCAGAGTGGCCAGGGGTGTGCCTGGGGATGTGGTTTTCCCCTTTGCTGGTGAAGTGTGGGTTCCCCTTCTGGGGGGGGAATTGGGAGCTGCATCCCCCCCATCGTTCCCCCTACCCCCCCGCTGGGTCTGGATGCCCTGCCAAATCTCTCTGGTTTTGTAACAATGTGGTAATGTCCAAAAAGCCATTCCACAACTATGCCATCTCGCTAACCAGCTGAGGCACAATAGTTCAGTAATGTAATATAAAAAGTAATGGTGTTAGCTAACACATCCTTAATAAGATATTGTCCTCTGCTCTGCCATATGCCACCGAGCAGGCTTTCCCTCTGTGGGGCTTTTGAGTCCTCTCAATAAGATTATTTCAAATACTCTAATCCTGAATCATTGACATGAATACAAAAGGCTAGTGACATCTAATAGATGCCTCTTAGCTTTGCTTTTCCTCTTGTCCCTTTCCTTTTTCTTCTCTTTTTACCTGACAAAAAGCTTACAGACACTTGGGCTCTGTCTCTCAGTACCAGCATGTGGGTCCCCTCATGAAGTATAAAGGAGGAAAAAGGGCTGACATAGGGCTGATAAGCCACAGAGCAAAGGACCATAGATTAAAAGTAAATGCCAGTAAATCCTACCCTGTACACTCAGTTGTTCTTTTATTGTTTTCTTTAACTCTTCCAGTGCCATGCTGGGCTAGAAAGAGATGAAAAATGGGGTTAAAAAAAAAAGGCAGTGATACAATGGCAGTGCCAGGGTCCTCAGTGCTTGCTGTACACTTGGATTTTCTCAGCTCTTCTCTCACCTTGACTTTCTAATCAGAGTTGCAAACTGTTTCAGCTAATCACATCATTCAAATAGCTGAATGTTTAGGTCAGTTTTTCAAGGATTAATTAAATTTTTTTAAAAAAAAGTACCTCCAACTGACATGATTGTGACCCTGGAAAGGATACATTTTAAATAAAGTAAATGTTAAGAAGAGTTGGTATCCCACTGTGAGTGTCTAGCAATAAAGAAAGGATCTCCCTCTTGTTAGTGTTGTCTAGAGGACTGCCAGAGACATAAAATCCTTTTCTGTTCATCTTCTTTAGGACTTTGCCAAACTGTTCATCTTTTGACTCCAAAATTTGCCTTTGGAAAAGTTATTGGTACAGTACAGCCAGTGCCTCTAAAGGGTTAAGAGGAAGCTGTTTAAAATGTGATAATTTTCCTTCATTTTCTCCAGGATTTTGCAGGGAGACTCTCAGGCTGTTCTGACCAGGACAACCATCCGCTTCCACCCAGTTGAGTCAGGTCTTCCCTATAATCTCCCTGCATATAATCTTTCAGTTGGATTTTTTGGCATCTGCATCACTACATAACCATTGGCTGACTTCCCAGATGTTAAGTCACTTTGATAAGTGGATGTTAAAAACCACTTTACCTAGTTCAGATTTTGTAGAAGGATGACACAAGGAGAGGAGGAATGTATTCTTTATTCATTATAAAGTTATTTTTTCTAAAAGAAGAAAATTAGCCACGCTCAGAGATATGAAGATCTGATGGCAGCATCTCCTCCAGCCTGCTCCATGTGGCTCTGCACCACTTGCACAGTCCCGTGTGAGCTGGGACTCAGCTGCAGATGGGAGCACATCCCCTGGCACATCTCACTGGGGGTTATGCAGGCAGGAGAAGAAAAAGACCTGCACGTGTTTTGTGATAGCTGCACCAAGCTAGGATCAGGATTCAGCCCTTTTTAAAGCCTAACGAGTCCTGCTGTGCTGCAAAGGAGTGCCCTGTGCTCTTTTGTGGGCTCTTCTGGGGTCTGGGGCAGAATTTGTTTCTCAAGCTGGGGTTTATGTGCTAAAAGCAGGTCTGTAAAGCATCTTTTTTTTCTTATCTGTGGGTCTTGGTTTCCCCTTGGCACCATGGTCTGATGTGATGGGACTCCAGTGGTCTCTGGGCTCTGTTGGGCTGCCAGGCTTTGAGTGCTGTGGGGTGAGGGGTGTACAGTGGCACAGGGAGAGGGTGTCTGCCCTGAAGAGCTGTTCAGGCAAGACAATCTCTAGGCTACACCTACTTTCCTTTTTATTTATTTTTTTTTAAATCATACTGAGCTCCATAATAGCTCTGGCATTCTGAAAAATGGAATAAACCCAACCAAAGTGTAGGAGGAAAACTTCTTGCTAAAGCCCTATTATGTGAACATGACTTGTCTGTTGTATCCTGCCTGGCAGGAGAGAGGAACTTCTTTATTTTTCCTGAAGGACTGCTCCACTGTGACAATGGTAACTTAATTTGTCAGAAATTACAAGAACATTAATACATCATATCCTAATGCATCTTTAGTGCATTAATACTTTCAAAGCCATTGGAGTTTTTCTAATAAATGCCTTCAAAGTCAGCTGGGCATTCATAAATTTGAGTTTTTGGTGTAATAATCGTAATTGAGACACCTATTTTCCCTGATTAATTCTCCAAGTGGTATGTAATAGTCAGCCTTGTTGACATTCACAGCCATCCACACTTGAAAGAATAACAGGCTGTTAGTTAATATTTGTGTTATTGTAAAGGAGCAAGATTATTATTTTTTTTGGGGGGAGGGGGTGGGAAGGGAGGTTGTTCTCAGGGAAACAAAAGAGAATTTTGGGAATGCTCTTTGCCATGGTAACCCAGTTATCTCTCATTAATCTGTCACATATGAAACAAGTTCCAGACTACAACACACTTCAGCACGGCAGCGTTCCCGGGGGGTCCACCCCCTCAGCTGCTCTACCTGCAGCAGCACATCCCAGCCGGGCTCTGCACAGCACTGGGAGGGTTAACCCTGCCAGAAAATCCCATCATGTGCCTGGGTGGCTCTGAAAGAGTGGGGACCCCCTCCCCTTTTGGGCCACCTGGGCTGCCTGGCCCTGCCACCCCACCAGCAGCTCCCTGGGGAGATGGGGGGGGGCAGCCCCCATGGGCGCCCCTGCTCCAGCTTTAGGGGCTGCCGGTATCTCCAGAGGCAAGGAAGTTTTTTTCCCTTCAATTCCAAGATAAGGTGTCATTCATGAGAGCAGCGTGCTGAACTAATCAGGTTAATTGAGAGGCCCTGAATAGCTCTCATTGAGCAGATCCCTCCTTCCTGCTCAAGGCAGATAGTGCAGAGGGAGAGATTACAAGTGCTTTAAACTCTTTCTCTCCATCTCTGAATTTCACACTGATTTCAGGATGAGGAGGGTCAGAGCAGCCGTGTGACACTGGGGTTGTACAATTTAGCTTTGCTGGGAGCAAAGTGTGGTTTGTTGTTTAATTATCATCATTATGATTATTTTTCAGTGTGGCCAGAGCCCCAGATCTGAGCAGCTCTCCTGGTGGTAGGGACACCCTGATGATTTACATCAGCAGGAGTGGTGTAAATTACTCCACTGTTTTGGAAAGATGTAGAGGACTAATCCAGTTGCATGATTTGCTCTGGATTGACCTGCTCTTGAGTGCTGTTAATATTAAAATTATTTCAGACCTAACTCATGGCAGGGCTGCAGGAAACATTAATTTTAAAAAGATGTTTTCAGTGTTTGAAGCAGATAGCAGTTGGTTTTATTGCTTTTATGGTATCATTTCCCTTTAAACCCTTCTAATCGAAGTGGCTGCACATAATTTTATTCAAGCTTACCAGAATGCAAAAGCATTTCCCTCTGGATGCTCTTGCCAAATTAGGAACATCCAGGCTCCAAACCTCACTCTAATCTTCCTACTCACCACAGTCTATTACATTTTCTTTGCAAATATTGTACCTATTAGAGTGCAGGAGAGAGAATTTTCAGGAAAACAAATCCCCCCAAAGTGGTGTCCCCCTAACCCCCTTTCTAAGCCAAACTGGTTGTTTAGTTCAGTTTAAACATGAGCGTCGTTGGCTCCCCTCCTCCCCCCAACTTCTTTTCCTTGGAAGTTTCAGGAATGACTTTAATTATCTCTACAATCAAATTCTCACTGCTGTCCCTGTGAAAGCGTGTAGTCATGGATTGCTGGGATTATTTTCTTTAGCACTTGGGGATAGAGAAACTGGTTGTTTGGAAATGAGAACCAGCTGGGTTCTCAGAGCTGGCGTTTAGAAGGAGCCACTTTGCACACAAGCCCGGCGCTGAGCAGAGCCATGAACTCAACCCCCAAATTTCTGCTGCCTGGTTTGCCACAGGGGATTACGCAAGATCGGGGCTGATTTCTGTTTAGCTCATTAATATGCATCTTCAGGGTGGCTGCTGCCAGAGCTTGCTTTAACTCCTCACTAAACTTTCTCAAGGTGCACCCCTGCGGTGCCATTCCCAGGCTTCACCTGCCCCAAACACAGAAAATAAAATTAATGCCCCCAGTAGGAGATAATCTTACATGGGTTGTGCTCTGCAGATGACAGGTGAGCAAGTAAAATAAATTAATACAGCAAAAGAATGAGCAGAGACAACTTCTCTTACATCTTTTGTTGCCCTAGAATACAAGCTCCAGGGGTGATGTTCTTCTGTTCTTTCCAGCTTGGAGAAATTAGTTATTTGTCAGACCTTATTAATCTGTCCTAGTGCCAAATTCAATGTGAAATTAGGACCATACGCCTAGTCGGAAATTATATGACCTCTGTTTTTAGATGAGTGTTTTGTCACAGGGAAAGGTGCTGAAATCTCCTTCATTTAGTTAGAAGGATGTAAATTTGGATTCCACTGGATTTAAGGCAGCTGTTCCAGTTTTCCATCTTTTTTTAAGAGAGAGAAGTGTTCATTTTTCGGACAACGAGAGTTTGTGTTAATGATTTATTTACATTTAAAATAGCATTATAAGATATATATATATATATATACAGTTTCTGTTTTAAGGGTTCTCTCAGACTCAGACACACTCGCACAGCCTGTGTTTCACTGCAAACTACTGTTAGGGTGGTTTATATGTGAAATTGTGACTTTTTAATGTTCGAAGTGTAATAGTGACTAAATCGATAGTTCAGGTAAAATTCAGAAAATGAGCCTTCCAGTTCCTTCATTAGAACAAAAAGTTTATAGCAAAGAAAATAATTGATTGCTCATCTTTGAACAGCTACTTTTATATTATTTGATTTCTGTAATGCCTGAAATATAATGACTTTAACTCTATTAATATCCCCTTTAGCACAACTAAATTATTTTTGAAAGATGAAACCATTTCGCTCTGAACATGCTTAGATCATACCCTGTCCTAAATATTCTCAGGTATCACACACACATTCTTTTAGAGTTTTAGGCTGAAACAAACATTATGCAGCCACCATGACTCCAACATTTGAGAGGTTTTCCACTTCTGCACGTTTTCTTCTGCCTATCCATTTATTCAGCATTTCAATTTATCGTCTTCTATGTATGTGTACACATTCTCACACACATACTGTAGTTTTGCATTTTTGGGCTTTTAATCTGCATTTTCCATTCTCTCTCCCCGACCCCCCCTCCCCAACAAATAACTGCTGCATTTCCAGTCACTCAAATTTGGACAGAATTTTACTTCCTGTTTCAAAGGTCAAGGAAAGCTGACCTCAACAGCAGTGTGGAGGCTGCTGAATTATTCATATCATTGACTTTGTGTCAGCTTCCACATTTGTGCAGAGGGATGTTTTATTCATTTATCTCATTTAGGGACCTGCTCTGCACCTGTTTCTACCATTAAGTACCCTGTAATTTGCATTTGATGCTAATTTAGTTTCATATCAGCCTGGTCCCCCCTTGTTAATTTAATTTTCTAAGACCCTTTTCATTACAGTAGAAATGTTTCCCTCTTTAAAGCAAACATCTATACAAGTAATTGTATAAACTGCCTTTTAAATAATATCTTTTAGAAGATTCCATCGTTTAATTCCTTAATTCCTATAATTAGCCATGGTTTGATTAATGTTTCAAAGGGTTAAATTAAAATGCAGAATTACTCAGATGCATACTTGAATAATTTTCTCTCTGCTGATAACAGTTTCTGCATTGCTGCTTTTATTCTAGTCGTGATTCTGAATATTACATGTACTAACAAGCACTAATTTTCCTTATGTAGTGATTTTCCTCTGCTAGGCAATAGCTGGTTTTAACGTGTATTTGTTGGAAACTCTGTGTTGCCAGTGGGATACTGCATTTTTTTCCTCTGGTCGATTGTAAACAGTTAAAGTGAAATGCTGTGACCGAGGAGCGGCTCTAGGTTTTTTTCTAGATTGTAAGAAACTTCAAGGGATCCTTTATTTTGCCAACAAACATCACTGCTGTCTTCTCACCAACAGCGCGATTAGCTCCGATAGCTAGAGAGGATAAGTTTGAAATATTTACAACCTTCATGGATTTGTTTGTGTAGGTGGGATTCTACATATGCTGTAATCCTACAGGGCAAACTGTTCTGGGATTTTCACCTCCAAGCACATTTATGCATTTTTGGTGCGAGATTACAGCACTGGGGGAAAGAAATGTCCAGAGGGGCTACAGTGGGAACTCCAAGTCCCATCGCTCCCCCCGTGGGTTTATTTAGACCAAGGCTGGATAATTGCAGCTGGGGATGGGTGTTGTGCTCCCGGATCCCCATGTGCCAGGGCCGGGGGTGAGGGGGCATGGACACTGCCCCCCCTTCCCCAGCTAGGGGGAACTGTAGGGATGACTCTGGGCTTTCAGAGGTATGACACGTGCTGGGTGTCAGAGAGAGAGAGATCAGTGGAAACAGGGGCCTGGAGGCAGCAGGCAGCTGGGTTTCATTACCCCAGCCAAACAGCTCACACTAATTCCTCCTTCTGTTGACACTGGGGGGGGATCATGGGCATCTATCCCAAGGGACTGTCCCCTCCCAAATCCTTCCATGCCCTCCTAGGGATGGGAGAGGGATAGAGGCTTGGTCTTGGCCTCTGCTTTGATGCCTCAAGAAGGGTCACCAGCACCTGGCTGAGGCTCTGAGATGCTGCCACCCACTGCTGTGTGCCATGTGCTGTGGGAAGGATGCAAGCCCAGCAAATAGGGGCAGCTTTGCATTCCCTTTTCTTTTGCCCCATGAGAAGATGACATGCCTCTTCTTCCAAGTCCCTTTGAGATCATGATAAGTTTGGGGAGCGATGCCTACAGGTTTGGGCTGAATGAAAGGAGACTGTTCTGCTTTTGGGGGGTAGCTTGTGGGGTTCCCACTGCAAACAGTGCTCAGGGCTGCACCAGGGACTGGTTTTGACTGTGATGGTTCCAAAAGTGTGTCTTGTGTTATGTGATGTGCTGCTTAGACAGAAGAGCCTGAGACTGGCGCTCTGGAGCTGCTAACAGCATGAGGATTTAATATGCAAAACTTGAGCTGAAACAGAATCTCTGGTTTTGCGCTGCTGTTAGGATGTTTTGCTTTGACTCTCTTTGGTGGCAAAGATGTCTTGCAGACTATGTTTGTGCTGGCAGAGCCCCCAGCTGCTGGTGTCAGGGTCCAGAGTGGGTTTGTGTCACAGGTGTGCTCCTGAGTGCAGCCGGTTCTGGGAGTACTGGAGATGGGTGATGGTCAGACATGAACCCCAGTACCTGCAAACATCACCTCTCTGAGCAGCCCCCAAATTCAGACATTCACAGTTGCTCCCCTTTCATTTTATCATATACTCACATTAACAGCCTTAGAGCTGGGCATTTCCTGAGTATTAACGACCAGCTGGGGTTAATGGCCCTTGCTTGTGCCTTGAGCCATCAGCTCCTCCCGACTGGTCATTAATTCCCAGGAAAAGCCCTCTGTGGAGGTCATTATTGCTTAATTATCTCCATACACTTTAATGCCAGTTTTGACAATGTACAGTCTCATACTTTGAGTTATAGGTACTTTATAATTCATTAAATAGCTTATCATTAAAACTGCAGATGATCTTGATTATTATTTATTAATGTTTCCCTTTGATTTTTCTTTTTCTTTTTTTTTTTTTTTTAAATCTGATGCTCCTTAGGAAGGAGGGGACAAAAGTAGATGGGGTATGGCTCTGGTGCTGAATGCCATCGTATGGTGGCCCTCCCTGTTTGGAGGGATCTCCTTGGGTCTAAGAGGTCCTGAAGGCATCTGCCAACAGAACCCAGACCTCAGCTCTGAGCTCAGCTTGCTTAGCCCTTAAGGCTCAGCAGAAAGACTTGAGAAGGAGTGGGATGGTCACCTCTGCTGGCACTCCCTATTGCTGGCTCCATACAATGGAAGCACTGGCAGGATCTGGCTCATGGTTTTGGCAGTTCTTGCCTCATTTTTCTTCTGAACCTGACCAAATGCAGGCTTGGGGTTTGGTCTGGCAGCCCTTTCTCCCCTTGGTGAGTTGTTCATGTGGCAAGTTCTCTTGGGGTTCATGGTTTGTCCCTTTCTCCAGCAGCACTGGGTTGGTGCTGTGTTTTACTGCAGTTAGGTGGTGTGGAAAATAAATGGAACAGGCTTAAGTCAAGTAGAGGGACTTTAATTTGTACTTTCTAATGAGAGCATGCATCTCTTCCTCCTGGGAGAAGCTTATCTTTCTGTCACTCAGGGTCCCTCTGCGTGGCCTGACAGAGCTGCAGCTGCTTCTGGCTTTGCACCTGCAAGACCAGAGGCTTAGAGCACTTGCTGGGAAAGGTCCGTGCACAGCCAAGCCCAGATGGCTCTGCACTGGGCTCCTTGTTGGAATTGTGACCCGTGGAAACAGCCAGAGGAGCATGCACGTGTTCTAGCGCCCCCACTTACACGGAATTTACTGTCTTCTTTACCCCAAAAGGCCCAATCCTGCAACCTTGTCTAGTTCTCCCCTATTTTCCATTTTTCTCCCAGGCTTTACAAGCAAAATATCTGGATAACAGAACACTACACCTCTGTGGCCACAGTTGCTCTGAGGTTTTGGTGTGCAGGAGCCCCAGCCAGCACTGAGGGGGTCTGTGACCCTGCCTGAGGGACCCCTCCCACACCAGCTCAGGGGCCATGATGCTGCCCCATGCTTGGGGAGATCATAGTGGCAGAAGGACTCCGTTAGCCAGAAAACCTGTTAGGATGTTTGTTCCCTGTACTCAGTCATCACTTGTATTTCTCTTGCTCTCCCTGACAGCATCAAGTTGTTTAGACAATAATAACAGAGATTTGGAGCTGTTTTCTCCATTACCTGAGTCTTTGTTGGTTTTGTTTGCTGGAGGAAAAGTTGTGTGTGGATGCGAATATACTGGCCCCATTCAGCTGTGCCATCGCCTTCAGAGGAGGCCAAGACTTCACCCACTGTATTTGCTTTTCTACCTCTAAGCTGTGTTTGTTTACAAAACCTTCTTCTGAACTGCTACAAACCACCCAACCGATCTGCCTCCCAGTCCCGGGCTGCTCTGGCCTTCCCCAAAAACCAGTCCGTTTTGATTAAAATCATAATGTCATTTGAAAGCAGGGAAACAAACAAACCCAAAGCCTTGAGCAAAGTTTGAAAGTAGCATGTTGCTGCTGAGAGGGAAAAAAAAAAAAAACAACCCCAAAACTAACCCAGCCAAAACAAACCCGAAAAAACCAAAATCCAGGCTCAACGGGTCTCCTGTTACCGCTGTCGGGAACATCCCAAGGCTTGAAAAGCTGGTGAAGAGTTACATGCTAAAAAAATATATATATTAAAAGAAAGAGGGAAAAGAGAGCAATGCCATTTATTTATTTATTTAGGAGCCTAAAAGATTTATGGTAAAGCTAATTTAGGAGCGCGCTGGATTCTGAGTTCCCGCTGGGTGCTAAAGCCGGCGGGGCAGGGGCAGGAGGCTGCGCGGGCAGCGGAGCTGGGAACGCGGCCCCTGGGGGGGTTTCTCCCCGCTCCGTGCTCTGAAGCGCTGGCGCTGCCGGGAGCCGCGAACTGGGGCTCCGGCCGCTCTGGGTGTCCCCCCCGCAGCCCCCGCTTTGTCGCCGGGCCCGGGGCGGGGCTGGCGCGTGCAGCGGGCAGCGCGTGCCGGGGGGGGCCTCGGGGCAGGGGCGGCAGCGGATGGAGGGGGGGGGGGGACAGCGCTGCGCTGAGCCCCTTGCGCTCCGACCCGCTCCTTTACCCACCCTCTTCTCTTTCTCTTCTCCTTCCTCTTCTCTTTCCAGCCTTTCATCTCCCCTCTTCTGTCTCTAGCTCTTTTCTCCCCCTTCTCTTCTCTTCTCTTCTCTTCTCTTCTCTTCTCTTCTCTTCTCTTCTCTTCTCTTCTCTTCTCTTCTCTTCTCTTCTCTTCTCTTCTCTTCTCTTCTCTTCTCTTCCTCTTCTCTTCCTCTTCTCTTCCTCTTCTCTTCCTCTTCTCTTCCTCTTCTCTTCCTCTTCTCTTCCTCTTCTCTTCCTCTTCTCTTCCTCTTCTCTTCCTCTTCTCTTCCTCTTCTCTTCCTCTTCTCTTCCTCTTCTCTTCCTCTTCTCTTCCTCTTCTCTTCCTCTTCTCTTCCTCTTCTCTTCCTCTTCTCTTCCTCTTCTCTTCCTCTTCTCTTCCTCTTCTCTTCTCTTCCTCTTCTCTTCCTCACTATTTTCTCTCTCTTCAACTCTTTTCTTACACTTTTTCCTCTCCCCTCTTCTTGTTTCCCCTTCTCTAATTGTTCCCCTGCTAAAAGCCAAAGGCACAATTACATCTCCTGCTTTGGCATTGCAGTTTATGGCATTTTTAGCGGGTGTTTCTTCTGCACAGTATGTTCTGTATCTTACTTTTGGATCATCATCTCTTTGAAAGAGAAAATGTTCCCTCTGTTAAGAGCAGAGAAGCATGGAAAAATTGCAAAGTGTAAGGAATGTGCAATGCTTCTTCCTCTTCTCGACATCCATATAATTACTGTTAAGCCAAACCAAAAAGCCTCAGGCTTGGAGATCACTAGAGTAAAGTTACGTTTCACAAGACAAAAACTGAACTCAATACTTAAAAAAAAAATTGTTGGTGACCAGTTCTGTGTCACTGGCTGTAAAAGCAGGCACGGTATTTTCTAGGGAAAAGCAGAGGCATTCAGGTTCGTTACCATATGGAATGTAAAATTAGCTTTATTCACATTTATTTCTTTCCTCCCGCTTTGCGGAGAGTAAACTTAGCTATTAAAACTTTTGATATGTTTGTTTTTCAATAAGAATAAATAGCACAAATAAAGAAAACATCAGGGGGGAATAGATGTGACGTAAAGTGATGATGTTTTTTTTCAAGGTTTAATTTCAGGGTGGGAGCGCTGGAGCTGTGTTGGATGAGAAATGTATTCATGCAATGAAAGGCTGCATTTGAATGCAGCTTTTTTTATTTATATTTTCAGCAAAACCAAGATGACACAGCTGGGCACGTTCAAAGCGAAATAAAAATAGGAATGAATAAATAAATAGTAGTAAAGAATAGTAGTAAATAAAAATGAAATCAAGCGAGCAACACGCTGAGCTTTGTGGAAGGCAGCACCGCCTGCCCGAGCGGGAACGGCCTGGGAAAGCGTGGAGAGCTGGTGGCTGGGGAGGGAGCAAAGGTGGGTGGTTGTGTGGGGAAGCCAAGGGAAGAGGCTGGTGGGCCAGGAGCCGAGATCCTCTTGCTCTGCAGCCCCATGGCTTTGACCTGCCCAGGCAGCTTTGTGCTGCTGAGACCTGAGTGTTGGATTGCATGTTTTGGGGCACAATGTTTAGTTGAGAAGGTGAAATGTTGGTTGCCCAACCAAAATGCCATGTGGAAACCTCCTGCCTGCAACACAGGAGGAAAAGGAGAGAGGGGGAAAACCAGGGAGGCTGCTGGGGGCCTGGTAGCCATAGGAGGAGACTGGGAGACCTGGAAGTGGTGGGCGGACAGAGATAGATAGCAATTAGGATCTAGAAGCAGACTGGGAGATAAGGAGTCACTGAAGATTTACTGGGTGTGTATGGACAGCAAGAAAGAGTGAGTACATTGGGAGCAGAGAGGGAGGTGTGTATGCACAGTAAATCTCTGGTGATGCCATATCTCTGGCTGCTTCTGCATCCTAATTGCTATCTCCTTGGCTGCTGCTTTCTGGCCTCCAGCCACGTTCTCTCCATTTCCCTTCTTACCTCCAACACCACTTTTGTGAGCCAGGATGAGCCCCCTGGCACCCTTTGGGCTGGGCAGGGTGCTGCTCTCCTGGCGTGGGTTGGAGTGGTTTTCTGAAGCCTGCTGTGATTTATGCTCTGTTTTCCAGGGCCTCCAGTGGACCCTGGGAAGCAGAGAGGAACTGTAAATGCCATGTGCTTCTTATGCCAGGACTTTGGGGCACAGCTGGGTGACTTGCATAGCTTGGCTGCCTTGGAGTGTTTTCACTGTAAGACCCCTTTGCACCAGCGACCTGGGAATCAAGCAATGAAGCTTGCACTGGGGGAATTCAAGAGTTGTTTCTGACCACCACCCTGGGGATGAAAGGCAGTCCTGAGCTCCAGCTTGTGCTTTTCATGTCAGCAATGATCTTTGTAGTCTCAAGAGAGTTTGGTCACAGCCACCACTCTTAAATTGACATTTAGGATCCTGCTCTTCACCCAGGAGCAACCTCGAAATGCCTGAGTCTTTGGGAAGATCTTTCCTTTCCTTGTCAACATTCATATCCATGTAGTTCCATGTGTGATTTTTTTGGGGTCGTATTCTATTTACTTTAGCAATGTGAGTAGCCCCAAGGACCCTCTCATGAGGAGGAATTACCTCTTAGGTCAAAAGGCTGGTGGTATCTGCAGTATTGAACTGAACCTTGTGTGGCTTTAACTTTCATGGATTTTTTTCATGCCAGACAAGAATAAATGCCTCTTGGAAGTGGAGTATCTTATTCTTTCATACGTCTTTGAGATCATCTGATTTGTTCAAACTTGTATTAGTATACCAGTAATGCTTAATTAGAATAGTTTTATATCATGTAAATATTTTCTTAAATGCATAATTGATTGTGTAGGGAAGGAAGAACTGCAGAAATGGAAATCATACATCATTTCATTATTAATGGCAATGTCTAAATAAAATGCAGACCTTGTCATATTTAATGGATGGCTGAGTCCATTCTGCTTTAAAATGCAAACTGTTTGGTGTTTGTGTTTTGTTTTGTTGTGGGTTTTTTTTTTTTTTTTTTAAAGGTGCCAGCATAATTTCAGCCAGTTTAGGTGGAATTTAATGTTTCCATAACTGTGTTTGAGGGGTTTTAACTTTGTAGGACCTAAACTTGGGTTGTCTCAGAGCAAACCAGTAAGGAAATGGTCTTGGCATAGCATTGAAAGTTAATATTCTCTTACAGATGTTTTTTCCCCAGAATAAATTAATTTAGGGATTTTCTTACAAACTGCCTAACACCTAATGAAAGGGGGTTTTAAAATTTTATTTTATATAAAATTGAAGCTGGTGGAGCTCTGCAGATTTACACCCACTCTGGCTGTGGTCCATAGTGTTACCAAAGGGCAAATTCTGTTTCTTGTCCTTTTAATTAGCTGTGAGGGTTGCTGAGTGATGCTGGGGTCTGAACATAATACACACAGCACAGATCAGCCTGGCCATGAAGAGCTGGGATCAGACAAAAGGCAGAAGGAAGATGAGGTACATGAGCAGTCCCATAATATCAGTGGATTTAAGCATTAGAGGAAAGCAAGCAGGGATTGGGTTATAAAATGAAGACCAGATCTGCTAACTGCCTGGTCCCTTAGCTTCTGGCTTTGGGGGACTGGGATGCTTGAGGATGTGTTATGTTTTCCTCTACACATGAAAAGCTTTGAGGGGTTTCCTCAACATGGCAGTCTGTATTGCAGAGCAAATCATGGTCACTGGAGAAGTGGTCTCCAATGGACTGAGGTGGGATAGGTCCATGGCTCTGTCTCCTGGGTGCAGTCCCACTGAGCTCCCATGGAAAAAATGAGGTTTCCTGAGGTGGTTTCATGCTGGAGGCACAACATATTTTCTCCTGCCTCTTGTGCCTTGTCATACGGACTGGACCCATTGGAAGCTCCTTTCAGCAGAGCTTCCAGACTTTGTCTCAAAGCCTTGCAAAGCTAGAGATATTTGTCATACTATGCACTGTGTGAGTGCTGTTAACAGCTGCATGTTCCTGTGACACATCCAGGTGCCAGACCTGGCATGGGATAATTTTCTTCTGACAGGATCTCTCAGTCTATATCATGGCAGTGTCAGGGCAAGAATGGATCAGTCTCTGGGTAATTTGAGTGATGCAAACTGCCCCTGCTTGGGACTGTTGCCTGTGGTTCAGGTGACTCCCAGCACCCTTTGCTACCTGACAGCAATGGTGGGAAGGCTGGAAGGGGTGAGCAGGGTGACTGCAGGTGAAACATGATGGTGGGAAGGAGAATGATTGAACCTGAAGCATCTTGACAGCCCTGGGCACACAGTACAGCTGATGCTTGCAAAAGGTTGTGAGAGATTTTGTTCCCTGGTGTTTGGCAGAGTTGTTGTGTCTTCCTTGCCCAGCACAGACTGCAGAGGCCTTTAGATTTGAGCTGCAGAGAACTCCTGCTCTTCTCATCTCTACATCTTTAAAATATTGCAAATAGTTCATTTGTTTTAAAGCTTTAAACTCAAGCCTTTGATGTTGCTTTTAGGAAGTTAAATAGTAAAGCACAGTGTTCTCCAAACGAGGGCTTTTGTCAGAAAACCTTGCTTTACAATGGAAAGAAGGAAAACATAAATAAATGATACTCAAATATTTATAAAGGCGTTCAGCAGATCAAAATGTTTCATTCTGCCTTTATATTGTTACTTCATGTCTCCCTGTCTGAGGCTACTTTTTGTTTAAATCATGCAATGCAGAATGTATTTTGCTTCTTATGTCATTAATCCACAGTGTTTTACCAAGTCCTTTCTCACAGAGACATCAATAGGGCGTTCAAGGGATATGTATGTAAATGTACAAACCTTATTACCTTGGCTGTCAGTTTGTTGCCTTGGTGCTATGGATGGTGGGGCTGAGCTCAGAACAGGAGACAAGGCTGCTCAGATGTTAGTTTTTATTGTCCACAGGCTGATTGAGCCTTGTCTTTGTGTATTTCTGTTTGTGCATTGCACGTGTGAGAGATGCTTCTGCCCCTGACATGTATTATATCCTGCTGTCTCCTCCTACCCAGGGAACCTGGGATTCCTAGTTCCCATCTGTGGCAAATCCCCATCTCCTCTCAACCCAAAAGTGGGAATGCATCCTGATCCTGTTGCTGTGGGCAGGGAGATTGGTGGCCTCCTGTCTGCTTTCCCTCCTGGAATCCCCCTGGACCAATAGGTTACTGTGATAGGGAAAACTGCTCAGGACCCAAGGAAGGGTCCAGGAGCTCTTTAGGAGTCATGCTGTGGGTTTTTTTGGTTTGGTTGTGTTGGGTTTTTTTTTTGTTGTTGTTTTGTTTGTTTGTTTTTCCCCAAAGAAATAGCTGGCACCACTTCTGCCAGCATCTGAGCCCCTTCAGGTCCTTGTCTCTCCACATTGCTCCCATGTATTGCCATCAGTAAGGTCTGGTCATAGTCTCATTGTCCAGGGGAAAATGCTTTCATTATGTCAAGAGGATCTTGGCCAGGTCCTTGAAACTCTTATGGTATTAGTATGTGCTGCTAAACAGAAGAGGGAAATATATTGGCACTCTGAGCCTGCACTGGGATTTCTACGTGCAAGGTGTGCTGTGGAAAAACATAACAAAGTAATAAACCCAATGCATTGCAACAGCAAAACAAGAGTCATTGTTCACATTTATAATTTGCCTGGATGGGGGCAGGGACTCAGAAAAGCGTCCTGTGGTTATCTCTGGGGACTTTGAAGAGGTTTTCAGATGTGGTTCTGAATCCATGGCATTCGTTGCTTCCTGTGACACATGTGACCTCTCTCTAAATTTTTTTTTCTTCTTTATATATAAATAAGATTTATTTATTTATATAAGTATTAGCCAAGTTCTGTACTCTTGGTTAGTAAAAAAACCCCACGGTCAGTACTTGCTATTGAGCAACTTTAATTCCGCTAAGACTTAAGCCTGAGTGAGTTGCAGCTTTTGTTCCTGGAAACTCAAGGATTCCTGGGATTCTCACTGGACAATGAGATTATCTATTTTTTATTTTTTTTTGTGGCTTTGAATTTAACATATTAATTTTCTGCTGCTTGTTGTTTAATCACCCACAGTTCAAATGCAAAAATTGAAGAAATCCTGTTGTTAAGAGGGAATTTGAAATGGATTAGAGAACTCCCGACAAACTATGAACATGTAAATGAAAAAAATGTACATGAAAAGAGAAAATGTAAATTTACCCAATGTTCCTCCAAAGTTGGAGAAAGTCGTTCTGAACCGTCTTATTGATTGTCAGCAGAAAATGTCCTGAATTTTCAGAGCAACACATCATCAGGGTGCTTTGATGTTTTAGGCATCCAGATTTGAGTTTTGTATGGGGTCCTGGTGTCCAGAGCAGAGATTTCATTCCCATGGTCAGTATTTCACAGTTTGGCTTCCAAAGCCACTGAACCTCCCAAAAGAGCAGGTCTGAGAGCTGAAGCACCTACAGGCGTCTCTGGGAAGCCCCAGTGGTTCAATGCAAAACTCCTTGTGCTGGAGTAGCCCCACCTGGACCACTCGGGGATGATGTCTGCTCCCCATCGTCACAGTCAATTCATTGAGGTGTTTGTTTCTTTCTCCTCTGGCTGCTCTGTCGCTCACTGGGGAGCGGTGCTGCCGATGCCTGATCCCTGCGGCGCTGTGATCTGAGGATCATGCAGAGCCTGTGATTAGGGATACAGTCAGAGGGACCTCGACAGGAAGATGTTCCCAGCAGCAATCAGGTTGTAATGATGCAAGTAAACCTGTTTCCTGACTTCTTTCCGATGGGGCTGTAAGACTGCGGGGCCGCTCTGCCGCACGCTCCGTGTGCTTCCCGGCATGAGCTCCTGATGAGATTTCACTCTGTGCTGCTTTCCGCCCCGGAGTTTTCATGGAAATGGTTGTCCAAGAGCTTTCCTTCTGTGAAAATATTTGTAAAGCTGATGCCTTCTGCCATTATGTGGGTGTCATTGGTGCTGTTGTGGAACTTGCAGTGGCTCTGGGCAGAGGCCGGGCAGGGGAAAGTTTGGCTGGGCACAGTGGTCTGTTCCCTGCCAGCAGCCTCCAGTGTAGAGGACACCCAGGGGACAATGGAGAGGGTAGGAAGGACAAAAGGGGCCACACCATGGAGTGATGGCAAAGCAGCTCATCCTGCTTGCTCTGAAGGGGATGACATGGTGCTGTCCCCATGGGGGATCTAGTGTGGCCTCTGGCCTGTGGCGTTGCCTGTGAGGGTGAGGAGTTGAGGTTGCTGATTTCTATGGCAAGAAATGTATTTGTTTTATGGTTACTTTGTCCCTGGTCTCAAGCTGCTTCTTTTAGTTGTGGCTCATCAGGCAGCAGGTCCTGAGAGGGCATCTGCCTGCTTGGCACCCTGGGGGCTGCTCTGCAGATACGCAAGGCAAGGGGTATCTCTGTGTGTCTGTCTGTCCATCTGTGCAGTGCTGTGTGGCTGTGCAATGGGGTGGTTTAAACCTGTTGGGCGTTGCAATCATGAGCCATGCAAAGCCCCAAAGTCCTTGACTTGCAGAAAGCTCCATGTGAGCACAGTGGGGACTTGGCTCATGTGGAGGCAGTCTGTCCTGGGAGCATCAGTCCATCCTGGGATCATCCCTCTGCCTCCTAGGGCCTTGGGGCAGTGTCGGGTCTATGTGTCCTCTCACATTACAGGCTCCTTTCTGTGGCTTCCTTGGACTATTGTAATACAAATAAATAATCATAACAAAAGCCCATGTGCCTCCTTGGGAAAATAACAGTTTTCACATGCAGATACTCAGGAAGTTAAAATTGGCAGCTCTGACTAGTCCTGCTGATTTGTCCACACATTTATTCTGATATGATGCTTAAATGGAATCAGCTTTCTGCTCTGGCACTTGCAAAACGCAGCTTTCCTATCCCCAGCCTCAGCATAAGAGGAGATGGGAAATAAGGTCTGTTTCTAAATGAGTGGGAGAAAAATCAGGTATGTGACTCCTCTAATTCAGACAAGGCTGTCTCTCATTGTTTGGCAGTTCCACTATAGCTTCAGTACATGGGAAAAATTTCTCTTCCAATTACACAGCAGTTTTGTGGTGGCTGAGTGCTATAAATGGGAATGCTTTGCAGCCAAAGATATCTCATTCATAAATCCCACTGTTCCACTCTATAATTTTTCTCTTTTGGATAAATCAGTATTCTGTGGTCATATCAACCACAATCATGCAAGCAAAAATGGGTAGTTAAATATTGTGACAGTCCTATAAGTCTTCTTAAGGCGCTGTGCATAACACAGTTATTCAAAAGTGTCACTTGGTGCATGGAAAGGAATTGACCCCTTACTAATATTTCCAGTAAAAGCTCCGGATGAAAAAAACCAAAAATACTGAAGATATCTGGTCTAGTTGGACAACTTATACATTTTACTCTGAGTTGACACACAAGTATATAGACACACATGTTTATAGATGCACATGGATCCATTTGAGCTATAAAAATGCAGGTACAGTGTGTGCACACATATGTTATCCTGATATGCTCACTTTCTTCAGTGTATGTTTATGAATTTAACATGACTCTCCATCTCTATTTCCTGTCCCTGGGAATACTTCTAGCCAGCAAGCTAAAAAATGAAATACACATCTAAAGAAATGTTCCCATAAAAGAAATAACTCCCTGATACCAGCGCTCTGTGCTCTGCACCCATTAGCATTCAGCGCAGCCGCTGCTTTACACGGACCCAGTAGGAGATCTGGGGTTTTCAGCACTCCCATGGGCCCTGTGGCACCTGCTTGGCTGGTGTAAATTGGGCAGTTCAGTGGAAATTATGGAGCTAAGGAGATTTACTCCGGCTCAGAGGCTGGGACAGGCACTGAACTTGGGGTTCTGAGCAAAGACTCTTCCTAGTGCATGTCTTTGGATGCATCCTGGTGTGCAGGAAGGACGATGGATGTGTGTGCCCTTGCATACCTGTGGGCGTTGCTGGAGAGGTCTCTTGCTTTCAAAGATGCCTGCTGATCAAAAATTCACTGAGTGGTACTTTTGTTTGTGAAACACACATAATGGATTTTTTTCCCATACAAGTTATCTTCTTCATTGCTTGTTTTTTAAAAAACTGAAGCAGAGCTGTCTGTCTAGAAGTGTGTGCTCACACTGAGGGGTCTAGTTATGCCATAATAAGCACATGTAACTCCCATTAGTGTCAATGAGAACTTCACATGCATATTAAAAGGGAGAATAGATTCATATGCTGTGAGCAGGATCTGAAATTCAGATTTATAGTTCATGTTGCATTTAATGGATAAATTCTTTGGCAGACAGCTAAAAACTCTGAGGTGTTTATAACATTCCAGGTTCCCTTCCTTTTTAGTTAAAAGCAATAGCAGAATAAAACCAAAACTACCATTCTGTTGTTTTAAAAATGTACATATTTACAGCAAGTAGTTTTCTCCATTGGTCTTCTGATTTTTCTGTAATGGCTTTCCTGTTTTTAAAAACTCACAGATAGTGACCTCCAGGGTCTCTGAGGGCTGGACGCACTTGTGTGGCCAGAGACCAAACTAAAATGAAAGATTAAAGCAATTCTGAAAGATTTCCTGATAGGCCTTTGCCAGCGCTATTTCAGAAAAAAAGTCCCCTGTCATCTGGCCCTCGGCCATTTCCCGGCCACCTCAGTGGGAGTAGAACAGAGAGTCACTGCAGAGCTGCACTCAGAGTTTTTGTGGAGCTGTTTATTAAATATTTAAGGTTTTCCTTTTTTCTTTTTTTCTTTTTTCTTCTTCCTTTTTTTTTTCCCTGCCTCCAATTCAGCCACACCGCAACATCAGCAGGATTTTCTAGAGGTGTTCAGCTGCTCTAGTGCCTCGTTTTTCGAGGATGAACCTTCTCAGCACTGCCAGGTTTTGTCACTGGGGTGGGGCAAGTGTGCTGCTCTGCCTGCCCTCTTTTGTGTGGGGATGACAGAGGGACCTGCATGGTCACACAGAGATTTTGGCTGGAGGGGTGGAATAGACTTGGAGCAGGATTTCAGTCTGTCAGATGTGGGTAGATTTAGATTAGATATTAAGAAGAAATTATTTATTGTGGATGGTGAGAGACACACTGGCACAGGTTGCCCAGAAAAGCTGTGGATGCCCCATCCCTGGAAGTGTTCAAGGCCAGGTTGGATGGGGCTTGAAGCAACCTGATCTAGTGGGAAGTGTCCCTGTCATGGCAGGGGGGTTGGAACTAGATGATCTTTGAGGTCCCTTCCGACACAAACCATTCTGTAATTCTAGGATTAATGCTGTGTTTCATCTGTCCAGTGACCACCTTTGGGAGGGATTTCCGTCTTCTGGCATTTCCTTCTGCAACCAGCTGTGTTTCTCCCTTTTTGTGGACTCTGAAGAAATCATGGCCCTGGGGATGTGGGATTTTCAATTGGTTTTGTGTTTATGGGCAGTGGCACCCCGGCTTTGGGCACTGTGGCTCAGGAAGCTCATACCAGCAGCACAGAGGGCAGCAATCTTGCAGGAGGGTGAGGGGTCCCCAAGCTCCTGCCGTGTCACCTCCCAGAAAGTCTGTGCCGGGGTAGCCATGCCATCAGGCTTTGCTTAGGTAGCACCCCATGGAGCTTGAGGATTTCAGGGTTTTTTTGGGCAAACCGATGGATAAACAGTCTTTTCCATGATGTTTAATGGAACTGGTTGCAAAGAGGTTGCCCTGAGAAGCGACAGGCTAGTTGCTGGTGTCTGTCAGCTGGGCAGGCAAAGGATCAATCTTTAAATAAATTATGTTTCAGACCCTTTTCCACTCAGAAATAATGTTCTTCAGCATTCCAGCATTACTTAGGATTAGATATTAAGAAACTCAAGCCTTTGGAAAAGGGTTCTTAGGGTGACTTTTGGGGCAGGGGTAAAGGGTTGAGCAGAGCCCCAGGGCTCCCAGCCCCAGACTGAACCCCCAGTTCCAGCTACGGCCCAGAAGAGGCAGCCTGCAACATGCTAATAAAGCCTGACTCCGTGTAGGAATCATACATTTTCTCTACTATTTTAATTAGGTTTTAAGTGGAATCAGTGGCATAAAGTTGTTTTAAAAAATTGCATAGCAGAAACCACAGCTGATCTTTAAAAATTCTTCTTTTTTCAGAGGCAAATGGTGATTATAAATAAGAAGGCAGTTTTATAGCTCAATTACTTTAGTAACTTGATTTAACAGCTTGTTTTTTAAATCTACACCAAACCTAAGAGAAGGGATTGATAATGTAATATGTACAATGCATTCAGCATAAAAACTGAAAATCCTACATCATACCATTGGAAGAGAAACATAAATGCGTGCTGAAGTCTACAGTGGTTTTATTTTAACTAGTATAATATAACAACATGACATGCTGTGAAAAATAAATAACTTTTGAAAATGCATTTTCCAGGAATGAAAGTAATATTGAAAAATGACTGAAGTGATCACTTTTGTATGGATTCTGAAAGCAAAAGAGACAAAAAGAATAATTTAGAACTCAATGTGGTGTTATATGAAAGCATATAAGGGTTTTACAAAATACTCTGCTCAAGCCTGTGCTGTGTATCTGCTTATGGTCAGATGTGGTGAACTCTGAGTGGTCCCTTTTTCTGTGAATAGTCTTATTAAAAGTGATGTATCCTGCTATGCATGCAGGCTTTATTCAGCCTTGAAGTGACAGAATATGACCTGTAGACAGAGCACACGAACTTCTGGACTCTTACTAAATGCCATTTTTGCTTTGATTATCATTGTTTGGAGTGGAACAGACCACCTACAGTGGTAATCTAACCTGGTTCCCATTAGTCTCAATGAGAATAGCATCGTGTCTTCAGTTTTTTGAGGGGGATTGATTTCTCCATGAGAAATCTCTCTTTCACTTATTTGCATACAACTTGCTGTTACATTTTTTAGCTCACAGTTCAATGTGTTCAATACAAATGGGATGCAATGCTTACAAGCCTTGGATTACTTACCTGTCATTTTAATCTTTTTTAATTTCAGAAAAGTAATGGAACCTGATTTAGGAATTTTGGGATCTGAATCTTCTCTCAACTCTGCCAGTGTAAATTTAGAATAAATTCTGTAGAACTAGGGAAATTGTTTATATGTGATACAGAGAGTATCTGAATAGCTGCAACTCCTGCTTTTTCCTAAGGATAGCCTTCAGTTTGGTAGGATGCCTCATGTAGGGCCCTGCATGGGGCTGCAGTCCTCATCTCTTCAGTTAAAGGCACAGAAAGTCATGGTTTTATCCCTGTGCTTGAGATTGGATAAGGTGGCAGTTGTTGCAGCCCCCTTTGTGTGTACTTCTGCTAGGATTTTGGAAAAGGACATGGCACATGATGTTCAAAGTCTGTCAATTATGTATATGAAGGGGAGATGAGGCAGCTGGGATATTGAGCAAATGCTTGTTGGGCAAGGAAGATGCTTTTCTTTGCAGGACTTACATTCCCACTTGGAAGTCTGGGCAGGAGGTAACAGAGAGCTGACACCTTGGTGGCCATAGCTGGGTAAGGTCTCCTGGTCCACAGCCCTACCAAAAGTGTCTGTACTGAACACTTTGCACTGTGCAAAGGAAAAACCTGAAGGTCTTGGACCTAAAATTGTCTTCTTCTGCACTGTCTTGAATATTCACAATCTCCCACTGGGATCAGGCAGGGTTTTTTGTGGGCAAAGGATACAGGAGTAGCACCTATAGAGTTAAATGTCCAGAAAAGGCGCTTTATGTGGCTTTATGTTAGTTTTAATTTCCTGGTGGAAAATGCTGTTAATCTCTAGTGTTCTCCCTTACACTGTGTAAAACAGGATATTATACCTATAGCAATATTAACTCACTTTTATTGAGGAGCTTTTATTTTTGGTGCAAAACAGTGACTTGAGCATTGTATAAAGTTGCTCGCTGTGTGCAAAGGCAGGCATGAGTAGGAGTGATTCAACGTCTGGGGTACACTTAGGACATTCTCTGCATCTTGTTAATTATGTTAGTTTTAGGATGGACTTGAAAACCCTGTGCTGAGGCAAAAATCAGTGTTTTGAAGCTAGAACAAAGGAGTCTGTCAGGTTTCCCTTACCCAGACCTACGGAGGAGCATTTAAATGAAAGAAGCCTGTCGTTTCTCTCCTACCGCCTTATTGGATGTGTAAAACAGTGTGTAGGCAAGAGGGGGTTAATTCAATAAAATAAATATAAAATACTCTCCAGGCTGTTGGACAGAGCTGGAAGGGGTCAGAGGTTGCTGAGCTGCTTCACTAGCACACTAATCGATTTGCTGTCAAGGTAGTGGTGCTGGGGTTTCAAGTAAGAGAAGAATTGAGTGCCGCTCGGGCCCAATTTCCATAATTGCTCACTGCCTTTAGTGTACAACCTTTTATGAAACACAAAAAATATATCACTGAATTGTATTGATTAGCCATTGGTCTGAATAACTCACTTAGTATTTATTACCTGACCCTCAGAGGTTAAATAAATTCCCCATCTAACTTTGGCTTGTGAGAAATATTACTTATTCATTGAAATGTGGACCGATTATTACACAATAGAGTGTATCTTTGTTGTTCTTTTTATCTCCTCCTGGAAAACTTAGTCCCTGCTGCATCTTAATGGCAACAAGTTAAAAGAAATATTTATGGATAGTGAAGAGTGTTTTCCAAAATAAACACTAATGCATCCGTACTAGCATAGCTTGGCTTTCTTTTGTGAAGCTTTTTTTTCCCCTCACCCTGTGGTTCAGGTCATATTTCAGGGTCAAAATTCAAAATCCTCCAAAGTGAACTTTTATGCACAATGGTAAAATATATTAATACACAAAGTTTTCACTGCGAGCATCAAGCCTGCATAACAGCTTTATTGCTTGTGATGGGATCTAAGTCCATTTTTATAGCACTATTTTTGGATAGCTCCTGAAGGCCATAAATCTTCCTATCATATTAAACACCCTCTGATAATTAAATTCTCAAAGAAAACAGAAACCTTTTCTAACATGAAAAGATAAAATTTAAACCAGTCAACCATGGACAGCTCACTGCCATTACAATAAAAATGATTTCACATCACCTTGAAGTGTTTTGGACATAATCTGCAGGGCATTTTATGGCTTTGTCAAACATTAAGGCAATAATCAATTATTTATCAGAGGATGGTATTTACATATTGCTTTTGGCATAGCTAAACAGTCCTTCTTTTGTTGATGAGCTGATACACCTCAAACACAATAGCGTAGCTCTTAAATTTAATTATATACTCATTTACCATAAGATCTAGTCATCTAGATAAAGTTGTTCAGTAGCTTGAAGTATTCCCTCCAAAAAAGATTTCCTAACTTTGTGTAAAGTCTTTCCTCAGTTTCCGGCCTGCATCCTCCAGCATCTCAAAGTATTGTTTTTGAAGTTTGATGGAATTTGTGTTAGGTCAAGAGGAGGAAACTATGTGAAGCTTTTTTTTTTTTTTTGCCCTTTTTTTTTTTTAAATGAAATGTAAAGGAAAAACCTCATGTGGTCTCAGTGCTACCTTGTGTTTGTTGATAGCTCTGTGTGTCTGTATCCAGGATCTGGGCTTACAGTTAGCAGGAGCTCGAAACCCGTGTTCTTGGTGTTATAACATTAAACCTCTTTTCCTGTATCACATAATGGAAGGAAAAGTCTGTCAGAAAATAATGGGGATATAATATGTACAAGATCCTCTAACATTTACCCAGGTGGCCAGCTTCCTGAGTCCTGAGCATGGTGTGATAGCAATAGTATTTAGCAGCATTTCAGACCCTTCCTCTCGGAGCCCTCATGGTGTCCCAGCCCCTGCTGGGGGTCCCAGTGCTGGGAAGAGGCCATGCCAGAGAATGTGGGGGTACCTGGGCAGGGATCCTCACCCTCAGCAAAGCACGGCCGTAGGGGAGAGATCATTTTGCATCCATATGGACCTTCAATTTAAAACGTGCCTGCTAAAGTGCCTGTGCACAGTGAAGTGCTGGGAAGTCAATTTATCTGCCTGCTGGGCAGGAGCAGCCGTGAGCAGCATCTCGGTCTTGGGGGGCAGAGAATGGGGCCCTTCATGTTCCGAGGGGTGGGAGTCCACCAGGGATCATCAGTGACAACCAAGTCCTTTGGACTATTTAATTCAGTGAGGGCAATTCACTGTGCTAAGTCCAGCTGGTAACTCTTGGCAGGAGCTGAGCTCATGGGTGAAGCCTGGAGAGGGATCTGGCATCTGGTAGCACTGATGGGATTTCAGAGAGGCTGCTGGAGGTGGGAGCACCCTGGCAGGCATTTGTCCGTGTCTTCATGTGCCTAAATACCTGCACAAAGTTGGCCTTTGGCTAAACTTCAGGCACACAAATTCTGCCACTGCTTTACACCCAGCTGGTATCAAAGGGGTTTATTCCTCTAAGGGGTGTCCTGATGTATTTTTCCACTGTTAACTGGTGTTATTTTGATGTTGCCTTTCCCTTTCAGTGACAGAAGGATTAAGATATGCATCTTTCTGTCTCTAGTAGGAAAAGACAAATTCACTTCTACCTGTGCTACCATCCCTTTGTTCAGGTAAAAACTTCCTAGCTGGGATGTACAAATCAGTAGGAAAGTGATTTGGAAGAGTTTATGATGGCATCTCAGATAATGCTACCGTGGGTGTAGAAAGAATTATGTTAGCTGAACTGTCTCATTTGGAAGCTGATTATACAAATAACATTTTAAAGCAAGCCAATGTCATAATAAAATCCATAATAGCAGGCAGAAAATCTACTGGTAAAAGGATCCTAAAACAGCAACTCTGTCCTATGAAGAAATGAGACATCTTTATTGAAGCCCCCAGTTTTGTTTGCTCCAAGAACTCTCTTACTCTCATGCTCCTCACTGGTTGTAAAGTGATGTCCTGGTCCTGGCTCAGGGGTCTGTGGTCTGCAAAGTCACCCACAGTCATATAAGGCGGGGATAAAACTCTACCAAGAAGTATAATATTTTGCTCATTTCTATTGAAATAGGGCCTTCTTTTTTTAGCTTAGCCTGGCTTCTCTGGAAAAGCAAAAATAGAAAAGAAAAGCCTCCTGGCAGTCAAGGACGAAAGAGGCTGGTCCCTGCTCTCAGTTACATTTTAGGAAGAGGCACAGGGAATCTGACTTTCTTCCAGTCAGCTCCATTCCTAACAAAAACGAAGAAACACACAGAAGAAAATCCCAAACTGTGACCTGCTCCTGGGGACGGAGCATTTCTCTACAGCTGGATAGAGGGGAGCAGGGGGTGGGAGGGCTGAGAGGAGCACTCCTGCCTTGCTGCAGAGTGCTCCTGCCCTGCCAGCACTGCCCTGAGGTACAAGATCCTTTCCATTTCCCTTCTCCCAGGAGGCCCTTGATGGGATGAGGCGAGGCAGGGAACATACCAGGCGTGCAGGGTTTGCAGCCAGCAGCTCCCACAGCTGCTTTTCCCCGTGCAGGTCCCCATGCATCTGTCTGTTGTTTCATGGGTGATTTCTTTGGCCTGTGTCAATCATGATGCTGTGCATCGGTGTGAGATGCCAAAGGTAGATGCGGCAGTTTAGAACTTTTGTCCAAGGAAAAGGGAGGGAGACCCACCTCCTTCCCTGTCTCTCCTCTCCCTTGTACATTTTAATGCATCCTGAAACATACATTTTCTTTTCCTTTTAGGTTGCGTTGTACATAACATTTGAAAAGCTCTGTCAAAACAACTCATATGGGGAAAAAAAGTAATTGTCTTGATATGTGGTGATTATCTAGAGCTTAAGCAGCAGCAGCAGAGAGAAGGTTATTTTGTTTGCAATTTAACTAGAAGTGCCCAAGATTTCCCAACTGTTCTATTTTTGCAAATGTAAAAGTTTCATAAAAGGGTCAGATTTAGGCCCTTCTGTGGGAAACAACTGATACTGCCAGCAACAGGGCAAGATCACTGCTGTGTTGTGGTTTAAATGTCTTATTGCATTCCATGCATTGCTGAACTGTATATAGAATGGATGACTCTAAATCTCTAGGACTTTGTGTGAATTAGTAACCTTTTGATTTTGTTTTAGCATTTACATATTATATTTAACTCTAGATGTTTGTGACTTCTACCGTCTCCCCAGTAAATAGCCAGCTTATAACACAGGAAATTATTGGGGCAGTTACAAACAACCCTTGGAAATTGATACCACTTTTCTTTCCTTTTTTGGACCCTTATCTTTCTAATATTCTCAGCTGGGTGGTTTTTGGCCCCAAACTGGGAGCAAATGGAGAACAGAGAATTGCCATCAGTACAGAAAATATATAGATTTCATGTGCAGTGATGATGTGTATCAATAGATTTAGTAAAGAGATGTCACATTCAGAGCTGGCTAACATTTTACATTTAAAGTCCTCATAACATTTGTATATGTTTCAACACGTCTTTTTTTTCTAACTGGGGACCATCTGTATTTCTCATATGTGACATTGACTGAGAAGCACAAACTTTCACACAACCAGCAAATGACTAGTTAGCTCTACCAGATGTCTGTCTCTTCCCACTTTATCACTTTAGATGCTATTAAATTGAAACTGTGTGGGGGAAACGGTGGACTTCTGAACTACAAACCATTCCCCAATGGTTTCAAGGGTAGAATTTTGTTCCCAGGGTCTTTGCTGCACTTAGAATAGCAATAATAAGGATGATGGGTTTGCACAGAAGGAAGACTTTTTAAAATTTTAAAATAGATAATCGTGGACTAATCTAAGTAGGTATTGCATCTGCAGTAAAGGCTGTTAAACCTGTTTTCCTAAATTTCAATTTGTCCTCCATGCATTTCTTTGCTCAGCTCTATAGATCTAATTGTGCTTTTCTCTTCTTTTCCATTTAGCAAAAGTTAATTTCTCTTGCTTACAAGGGATAAATGCACAAAAAAAGAACCTTCTTTCCTGCTGCTCAGATCCCACTAGGAAAAACCTAGAGAAGTAACTAGTGTTCTCACTGCATCCCTTCTGAGCAATCCTAACCCAGTGATTTGTTTTGCCTCCCTTGGCTGCTGTCAAACCAAACAGCACTTCAGTTGTTGTGCACCAGTTTATTAATGATATCCTTTTGCATTTGAACAATCTTGTCCTGGATTTTAGTGCAGAATCAACTACCCAGGCTGGGGGAAAGCTCCAGCAGATCCAGTTATGAGGACAAACAGCTTGGTATTGTACAGTGCAGTGTGATGAGTGTCCCCTGAAGTCAGAGACCTAAATTAATTACATTTAATCAACCCATGCTGAACAACTGAGCTGCACACCTCAACCTTCTCATGCTATCACTTTAATGTCCTGCTTACACTCAGAGCTGAGGTGCAGGGCATGGCTGTGACCATGCCATTCTGGCATTTTGCTGGGAAAATCAAAGATCACTTCAAATGGAAGATCTGTGGGTATGCCATTAAAAACTGGTACACAATGCTTGAAAAGAATATCACAAAGTTGTTTCATATCACGTTACTGGGAGCTTCCACTAAAGGGAAAACTTCCTCCTGTTCTAAGGTGTGCGTTGTCAGTAACTAAAATTAGCAGGAATCTGATTCCATTTTTTACGTTCAGACAGACATGTAGAGACATATTAAGTAGAAAAATCCACAGAAAAGGAGAACCACCTATAGGAAATCTTGCTGGGTTCAGACAAGGGCAGTTTCATGTGACCTCGTAGATTGGATATAAAAAGGCTGCTATTAGTTCCATGTCAGTTCTTATAGCGAATGTTGCAGAGTAATGGAGGGTGTTAAGCTGTCAAATACTAGCAAGGGTTAATAAGGTTAAAGAAGAAGTAAAAGCAGGCCAACAATAAAAAAACCCACCAACCCATGGGTAAATACGCTGTAATAAATAAAGGATTGGCATATCAAGGGAGAAAGTAAAGTCATAACTTGGGAGCAAAGCAGTTGGAGAAATTCGAAGCAGGATAGTGCCATGTTGTGTCTTTTGTGCTGGTGATACTCCAGGCAGTGCATGATGCTGCTTAGCAAAGCTGAATCCTCCTATTTCCTACAGATATTAGGGAAAAAATGTAAACATAGTTGAATCTGCTATATGTTCTAAATATAAATGGAGGGATGCAAATGAGTGAATAAATGCATACCTGGACTAAGTAATTAAAAAAGAGAATCCCAGGAACAGGAGCAAAGCACCTGGAGTCAGGTATGAGCCATGTTTTAACATTGTCCTCTGAGGTTATTTGAGCTTCAGTAGTTTTTTGTATCTGAATTCCAAGTTCACTAATATCTGTGATTTTTTAAAAAAGGAAAAAAACGTAGAACTTGAGGCTCTTCTGACGCTGTAATTTCTGGGAGTTTCTAGCATTTGTCTTAACTTTGGCCTGCTAGAGTATCATTAAGGAAGGAGTTTTAAAGCTTTTTTTCTTTCTTAGGAATATGCTACCTGTTTTATATGGCAGGCCTGAGCTTTGCAAGTTCTTCTGTGCACACTGTCCTTCATCTTTCTGCATGGCTTCTGTGAGCTCAGTCATCCTGAGGAGATCAGTATTGCCTTGTATAAAGTTAAGGCTGAAGCAGCATTTGCAGGTGAGAGCTACTGGACTGCAAAAAATGCTTAGCTGTGATCTCAGTGGGCATTTTGATTTTAGTAACATTGCTGGCAGGTCTCCCAAACTGCTCTTGGGGTGCTCTAGATTTCTATTGCAAATGTAGTCAGCAAGTTACCCCTTCTGTTGGGAAGGTTTATGGATTTGTTGGTTTGTGTATAACCAATATAAAGAGCTTGAGAACAGATTATTTTGCCTTCTTAAGCACTGGCCCTCAGCCTTTTGGTTGTAGCTCCACCTGTCTTATCTGGAAAAAAAATTAGTCCAAAGGCCCATCTTATGAACTGTTGCCAAAATGTTTTTATTTATAGACAAGTACCAACCAGGCTGAGCTTTGAATGTTTGACTTTGCTTTTGCTTTTCTCCACTCTGTTTGCTGGTCAGGGTGCCTGCGAAAGCATCCAAGTAATTTTTATTTTTCTGAAAACCCTGTCAGTCCTCTCACAGTCACCTGTCAGCCTGCTCGCCGTCACTTGCAGACCACTGGCAGACAGACCTCAGGTTGAGAAACACTAAGAAAAGATGTAATGAGTCTTGAAATGGTTTTCAGGCTGCTGGGTTTGCCAGCAGGCAGGTGATGGTTGGATCTCATCTGCAGTTCACTGGGACTTCGAGGCTACAGAGATGCCATTGGTTGTCCCCACTGGTGGTCGTGTCCCTGCCAGGGGCCTTGCAGAACAATGGGTATTTTTGCAGCTGTAGGAAAATACTGTCCCCAACCCCAAACACTTTCTGCAAGTCATGTCTTTCCTTTTGCCCAGGGTGGCTGATTTTGTGGGAGGGAGTTTCAGCAAGGAAAGAATGAGGAAAAGATCGTATTTATTTCCTCCATGAAGGAGCCCGAGGATCTGTCTCATTCCAAGGCATCTGATTAATAGCTCAGCTGAAAGAGCATTGGAAAATGTTCACATCATTTATCAGTTTAGAGGAGGGAGCTGAAAACAAAAAATATGTTTGTTTTTATTTGCTTCCCTTCTCTCTTCCTCCATCTGTCCTCTGGTCCCTGGTCCTCCCCTTCGTGCTGTGGGAAGGGGAGCCCGGTGGAGCAGGGAGGGCTGTGGAGGGCAGCTCTCAGCAATGCTTCTCAAACCCAATTACAGGATTCATTGTTAGTTTTCAGCAGAAAATTGGAACATTTCAGCAAATGGAAAATTTTCTGTTAAGATATTCTTTTCTATCCAAAGCATTCTTTTCCAGAAAACTATTTTGATGAATAAAATTCTAGTTATTTCTGTCCTGGAAAACCTAGCTGGAGGTTCAGAGCTGAGCTCCAA
The DNA here is from genome assembly GCF_020740795.1 of Apus apus. NCBI lineage: Eukaryota > Metazoa > Chordata > Aves > Apodiformes > Apodidae > Apus > Apus apus. The sequence goes on along the minus strand of NC_067294.1, from coordinate 8,439,099 downwards.
GCTGGCTGGTGTCTCCTGGACCTCTTACAAAAGTTACACATCTCTCTGTGAGTTGCCTTATAGGATACTTGGAGGGGAGCAATATGTTTGTTTTTAATGATGCTGCTAGTTTTCACTATAAATTTAAACAAAGTGGGCGGTATTGGAACCAGCTGCTAGAATTTTTTTGTTTGTTTGTTTTCAGAAGAAAAATGGTAACGTACTGCAGTAAATTAAACAATGTACGTATTTTTACACAGCGCTGCCTCTGAGTGTGTAGCTTCTCAGAAATTACAGAAGCTGAGGGCAGCACTGGGCCCTCTATTCGTTTCACATGCACTGAAGTAAAGCGACAAATGTTTCAGAGTAACTGGATTTCGTTTTAAAGTGACACTTTATTTGTACTTGAAAAATGCAATGAGCCTTCACTAAGAGACTTTTCTGGCTGTGAACCTCCTTTAATGACCGGCCCTTGCAAAACAAGCTAAGGAAAAAATGATAATAATAAAAAAAAAACAGGGGTAAAAACCCAAATCCATTTGGTCAACTTCTCCTTTCATTAAATGGAGAACAGCAATGCTTTTAGATGGGGAAATAAAATGCAGAGCCTTGTAGGTTCCCATTATTTCCTCAGCCCATCCTTAATTAGTGTTTTACAGCTAATCCTCATCATATATCTTAAAGAGTTTCATCTGAGTTGGTTCCCCGCGAGTTTTATGGCAGGCAAAACACTGGGAGTGGCGGTGGGAACGGCTGCGGTCTGGGTGCGGGGGGGGAGAGCTGCTGCTCCTAATTGATTGCTCACTGGAGCTCACCCCAGCTCGTTACCCCCAGGCCTGACTTTTCTCCATATGCCTGGTGTCAAATTTGGGAAAGCAGCTGGTCACTCAGAGCTCATCCTGCGGGAAGCGGGGGGAGCCGGCAGCCGCTGAAGCGTGTTTTGCTGCTGGTTCTGCAGCCTTTAATTGAGCTGCGTGACAACACCATTCAGGAGCTATCAAAATAAAGCCTTTGAGGAGATTTGTGTTAACAAGTTTTTTTAAGAAATGGGGGCTTTGTTGTGAGCTCAATACGCAGATCAGACGCCCTTCAGCATGGCAATATTCTTCCTGGTGCTGGAAACAAATTAAATTAAGATGTAATAAAAAAAAAATAAATAATAAAAAGGCCCTTTTAAAATGCAGCAGGACTCTGGTGAGCACCCGCCTGATGGGCTGGTTAGGAAGTTAAGTGAAGACACTATTTTCAGTGCCCTCACTGTATAAAATACAAGTATTTTACAACTAGCAGCAGCAATGTGAGGGAACTGGACTTCCCCCAGTATCCATAATCGAAAACCACTATAGGGCCAATTAAGGCCATTTAAAGTTGCAGTGGTACTAAAATCACACACGTGGCATTAGAAATTAATGCCCACAACTACAAGCAGCCACAGTGCATGCTTTTTTGTCAACACTGCAGTAGTTCAAGAATATCTCAATTGTTTGTGATAATTTAGACCTAATGTTGTGTACTTTTTCATAAAATATTACTAATAGTCAGCAGAGGGGCTGGGAATTAGCATTTGATTAAAGCCAGCTTGTAAATAAATACTTTTTGGTGGCCTGTCTCTGTGGCACTCAGCATAGGTTTATTTTGCATTCAAATAACCCACGTAGAAGTGATGGGCTTCTCCCAGGTTTGAAATGATTTTCAGTAATTAAACCAAAGAAGAATGTCTTGCTCTCGTCCATCCCCTCCCAGCTTTATGAGGACATTTGTCACCTTTCTAGCTCTTGCAGGTTGTGGCTGCTGGCAGATATCAGCTGAGAGAGGCTGTGGGGGGACAGTAGATCTTTCTCCCTCTTCAGCATCGTGGTTCACTCTCTTGCAGAAATCAATCTGCCAGGAGCTGTATACACTGCAGATGGAAATGAGAGTCTCCAGCTCAATTTACTAAGCAAGAAAGTTGCACGGGAGAGGAGGGTTAGGAAGGGAAAATCAGAATTCCTTAGCATGGCCTTTGAGCTGGGTGATGCCATGAGCTGGGCTAGGAATAGCTCTGGCACCAGCCCAGGGGGGAAAAGCTGTCCGAAACTTTGCTGTCTGTCCATCTACAACATGCAGCAGGTCAGATTTAAAAGGGTGAATTTGAAGAAGGGAGAAAGAGGACAAGTTCAGAGGTTGTTTCTCATAGTTTTCTATTCTTTGGCAGTTTGGTTGAGTTATTTTTCCTGTGCCATTGGATCCTGTTATAATTAGTATAATAATAATTTTTGTATTGCACACCAAATATTTTTTTAAGCCTGTGACAGAAATGTCAGCATAAATAAGTAGCACCAGAGCTCTGCCAAATGTATTAAATTATACTCAGTGATCAGAACTTAACAGCACAGCAGAATCTGTGTCTGAGGGAATACCCACAAAACAAGTGAGGAACACAAACATTAATGAGCCTAATAGAAAAACATTTTTAAAGCATTTTTATAGTCGCTATAGAAACACCTTGGCCTTCACTCTTGCTAATTAGTTGGATTTTGCACATTTATATTTGGAAATGCAAATCAGATTTCATAAATTATTACTTATTTTTCATTTATATTTACAGTACTGTTACCCGGATACACTCAGGAAGTCTGAGATATTAATTAGTTATGTAAGACAAATAAATGGTCACAGGACATCTCTTGTTTTAAATTTTGCCTGGTAAATGCTTGGAGGAATTGTGCAAAGATTAATGCATTTGTAGGACAATTAGGTAAATATAAATGAACGGGGCCTAATGAGTTTTTAATAAAGTGCATTTTTGAAGTAGTAGAAGCATTATAATTGTCTTGGTCTAAGGAATGCAAGTCCAGTGGTTATGCAGGGCTAAGGATATTGCTCAGAGTTTTCTTCACTCCACTGGAAACCATCACCCCTTCCACGGGTCTAAGTCTGGTGAGGTCCCAAGGACGGGACCAGTGCACAAAGTGACACTCCTGAGAGCCATGTGTTTAGTCCTATTTCCTTTATTTTCTAGAGTCTTGTTTGAAGAGTTGTGCCCTTCCCATGTTTTATGCAGTAGGTCAGGAAATACTCCAAATTCTTCCAAAATACACACAGAACCCTTCTCTCAACTTTTCGGTCAATAAATACCCCATTTAAGTTAGTGAGGGCTGAGCTGAGGAAAAGGCTGCAAAGATCAGGCTGTGTCTGTATGGAAGTGTGTACAGATTTACCTGTTTTCGGTGGTATGTGTTTGGAGACTCTGAAAATTCCATTCTTCTTGTCCTTATTTGATCTGTGGATTTAGTAAATGAGCAACAGCCTTTTTGCCTTGGTGGTCTGGTGGATTTCCTCTTGAACTTGACTTATTTTACTCTACTCTTTTAGTGATAAGCAAGAATAGCCATTTTTCCTGCATCTGTAGTTCCACGTAAAATCTGTATTTTTCCACATGCTGGTTGCTAAATAGTTTTAGGAAGGCACTTGAATAAATAGCTGAGAAAATGTAGTTTATTCATATGTTATCTTGTTAATCAGTGACTTCTGTAGATGCATGTGTTCTGGACTGAACTCACTATGCTTTAAATCAGTTTATTAGCTGAGAACATGAACAGCTTGTTCAAACCTGCTCTACTTCAGCCATGTAAGTAAAATACAAAGCAGATTTATTTTATATGTTGCAAAGAAAAAGAACAAGAGTTTGGAAAAGGCTTCTTTTCTCTTTTGGAAACCGAAAGGGGTGTCAGCCATGAACACATGCTCCCACACCTGGTGTGTCAGGAGCAGGAGCGCGGTGACCAGCAGCTCCCGAGGTGCTGCTGACAATGCTAATGGAAAAGCTCCCAGAGCTCAAGCCATTTTTGTTGGCTATTTGATACCTGAAATGCCAGCAGACAGCCAATCTGAAAAGGGAAAAAATTACATTTCTGATATGTTACACTGTGTTAAATTGGATTCTGTTGTCTTGCTGTGTACTGCTGTGTCATTGCATGTATTGACTTTTAGCTGGCTGGGACTGTGCCAACTTTAGAGATTGCAAGGTGACAAAATCCAACCTGTGTCACTGAAGGAACAGTCACTGCTTCTCTTTTGGGGTTCTGGAAACCAGAGCAGGAATTCAGTCCTAAGTATTTATGGACTGAGATGTATGACTAGGGAGTACATTATAATGCTGATTACTGTCTTTCCTGCCTAATAAAAAGTAGTTCCTGTGAATGTGAGGTTGGAAGATACCTGCATGCGCAGAGGTCCAGACCTTGCAAAGTTAAACAATATGGGAGAGAGGAGAAATTTTCTGCTGTACATTCCACAGGGCTGAACACAACCAGGTGTGAGCTGTGAAACTTTTGCCCCGAGTTCATGCAGCAGCTTTTCCTGCCCTCCACTCACACCTAGCATTTGTCTGGTAGATAGGATAGTACCTAGATCACTCATGTGCACCACAAAACATGGTGCTTTTCACTGTGATGGTGGATGTTCAGGGTGGTGGGTGACTGAGCATCTACAGAGGTAGCCAGCTCAACTTTACAGGGCTTAAGAAGTGGGCTAAAATGTGGAAAAGAATTTAGAATAGTAGAATCATCAAGGTTGGAAAAGACCTTAAAGATTATCAAGTCCAACCATCCACACTGCAACCCCTAACCACTATGTCCACCCTTTTTTTGAAAACCTCCAGGGATGGTGCCTCCACTGCCTTCCTGGGCAGCCTGTTCCAATGCCTCACCCTTTTGCCTCATCTGCACCCTTTTAAGGAGCTCCCATATTAAGTGTCACTGTACAGAAATAACAATAAGGTGATCTGAAATGCTCAGGTAGACAATTACATATTTTAACTCCTTAAAAAAAAAAATAATAAATGCCATATGAATAAAAGTTCGGTAACATGTATAACTGAGGTAGGAGAAAATATTTCCAGAACCAGGACTCAGCCTTCTGTGAGCAACATGAGTGAAATATGGCAATGTTGAATGTAAACACAAGAGTTAAAACTTGAAATTTGAGGCACAGTTCAGTGAAAAGTCAGGAAGAACAGTGTGCTCCCATCGTCAGCCCGGCACACGGGCCGATTTGCCAGGACGTTGCTGCACTGGTAATTCTCTCTGGAGCAAACAAGCTGTTCCCTGTAGCAGTGGCTTGTGTTTCAGCTCCAAAATGGGAGAAGGGGCAAGGAGACAGGTTTTATTTTGTTGCTTTCTTTTTATGGACATTGCCTCTTTTGCTCTCAGAGTCCTAAAAATGTTTTTTGTTGTGTTTTCTTTTGTGATGACATAAGCGAATGTCGTTGCATTTTTTCTCTGTTTCTTCCCCCAAAACTTTTTCATAGGAGGAAGGCAGGAGACAAAATGAAGTAAAATGCAGAAGTTTTCTTTTCCAATTTCTTTGCCAAAATGGAGGTAATGAAATCAGTAGTCCTCTTGGGATTCCTCTCTTTCTCCCTCGCTCAAATTTTGGTATTTGTGACATTTGCTCCTCGTATGAGGAAATGCTCCTAAAAAGTCCTGCGTCGAAAATGTCAATAAACAAAGCAATAAAAGAAGGCGGGATCGGTAACAAAAAAGCATTGTTTCTTGTTATGTGGTGAACAACAGGCTGCAGCCTGACCCTCTCAAAATAGACTCCATCCTTCAGGACGAGGTCCCCGTAACTCTCTCGCAGAGGCTAAATTAAATGGTGAGGCATTTGCTGGTCCCCAACCCCACCAAAACAAACAAGCTCTTGAATTCAGGGCTGTCATCAGCACCGGGAAGGCCCTTGCAGGATCACAAAACAAATCGAGCAGCAAAAGGTTTCCGGGCAGCCAGCTAACAAAAATATACTATCAGAGGATGCAGTCCGCTGAGCTCGGCGTCCGACCCAGCAGTGGGCTGCAAACCTGGGCTTCCGCTTCACCCCACATCTGGAGGGGCTGCGACCATCAGCCTCAGACCGTTTTAGAAATCAGATACTCGGGGTATCAGGAAGTTGATTCGACTTCCACTTCCTTAGCAAAACACGCATTAATATTTAAGGTTTTCTTTTATAAAGCCGTGTTCTGTCTCAAGCACAGGGTGAAATTATGCGCTGGGAAAATGCTCTGGGATGGAGCTGGAGCGTTCAGTGATTTTGGGCCGATTTTTAAAAGCACAGGCTAATTGAATCCTGCTGGTTTGTTAGTGCTCTTTGACAGCTTTATATAAGTACTAAATAATATTTATAAAAAATAGAGATACATGTCTACATAGGCATATGCACACCTACAGAAAGGAGGGGAAAAAAAATATCTATAAAACATTTCCACACTCCGTTAGAAAAGAAATCAAGTTTATTATACTTGGTCCTGCACTGTGTTCAGCATCTTTCTTCAATTAGATGGCCAGATGACACAGATCTTCCTGTTACTTTCAGTAAGCACAGGCTTTACTATCGAGGTTGGACCTTTGCTTTTCCTTTCTTGAAAGACAATTTCCCTTTAAAAAACCCCCATATTTTATTGTAACAGATTAATAGGGTGCCACAGAGCTGATAACACAATCTTGAATGCTGTGTGGAATTCCAATTCTAGTCCAAAAGTCTCATTTTTCATACCTTAAAAATGTTTCTTGCTTATGAAAATTTCTCTTATTGCCTTATAAATGTTACTGGGGTAAAAATTAAAAAAAAAAAAAAACACAACAAAACAACCAAACAACCCCCCCCCAGAAAAATAGTTCTTTTAAGGGTTTTACTGATTCTGTGTGAATAATCTATTTCATTTGGATAAACAGCCTGTATATGTTAATGTTGCTTATCTGAAGTTTCATGGTCAACAGATGTTCAGTGGAATAATATACAAAGGTTTAAATTCAGGCACTGAAAGTTCTTTCATAGGAAGTTTACCTCGTGGATCCAGACATGTTATCTTTTTAGAAAAGCTGAATCTTTTTTTTTTCCCTTTTTTAATCAGAAATTAATGTAAATGTGCCCAATATACTCCTAGCCACCAATATTTAAAAGATCAAGCAGAAGTTCTGACATCTCTCTACCCATGTGCTCCAATGGGTAAAAATACAATAGTCAAACCTCTGTCTCTGTGAAAAATCAGACACAGGCAAATAGCTGAGACTTAAACTTGACTAACTTGGTCTCCAAAGGGCTGATGGTAGAAGAGAATTCCAGAGCCTGGAGTCATGTATAAGCCAGGGCCTGTTTCCCATCCCTGCTTGCTCAGAGCTGGGAACAATTAACAAGAGGGCCACAGCTGATCCCGAATGATGGGCTGACAGATTGGGAGTGAAAGTGATCTCCTAGGTGCTTAGCCTCAAACTGCAGCCTTGGGGCTGGTGGAGATTTGCAGAGCGTGGGGGGTGGGGGAGCTGTGCCACCAGCTGCTGGGGCTCTGCTGCGGGTGCTGCTGGGGATGTGATGTGGGGGCAAGTCCCAGGGCTACGTCTTGGGGTGAGGAGGAAGTGAGAGGGAAAGGGAGAGGAAGGATTTTGTCTGGGAGAGCAACCGCTCTGCACTTTCAGGTGGTCTCAAATTAATATTAGAAAAAGGGATTTTGTCAGTATTTAGGGCATTTAATTAATAAGCTGCCAGAGAAGGAAAACAGCTTTGAAAGTTGGCATGGCTTTTTTTTTTTGCAATACAAGCTGGATTACTGTCCCCCTTTAGCTCATGTTTAGTAACTCTAATTGTTGCCTGCTCCTCTCAGTGTGAGGAATCTAGATGACAAATGCTTTGTTTTCAACATCCATCTCTCTGTCCATCCTCAGAGACAATTTCTCAGCATTTTGTTTTATCAGCCTTGGCTCATATGAATCTGGCATGTGGTGCAGCAAGGAGGAGCTGGGGCAGGCCTGCAGGAGGTGTGTGGGTGGTACAACACCAGCTTGAGGTTCTCAGGTCCAGCTCACACACAGCTCCCCATCCCTATCAACAGCAGCCCCTGCAGATCCCTCCTCGAGCATCACTGTGCAAGGATTGCAAGTGATGGTGGTATCAGCTCCCAGTCCCTCAGCTGAGACCCATCAGCCACAAACAAGGGGCAGTTGGCAGTGCTTAAAATCTATAATTTTTTCCCATGGGGAGAAGCTGACATGTAAACCTACCTACAGTGCCTGGGATTGCTGCTGCTGCTTTACCTGGATGCTGAACTGGGCTTTTAATTGGTTTCCCCAGCCTATTTTCCAAGTGTAATAACTGGTTTTGGGTCCTGAGCAAGTGTGCGGTTTTATTGTTAGGGACATTGCTGTGATTTTCCAAGAAGGCTGAAGGGGTGAGGTTCCCAGGTCCTTTGAAAGTGTCACCCTAAGCCCATTGTGCTACCAAGCTGCAAATCAGTAACTGATAAAATAGTGTGTGTGTGTGTGTGACCCCTTATGTGTGTCCCTGTGAGCAGGCTGAATCTGTAATGCATGGAAGAGGAAGGGGCTTTCTGCAGGTGGATATGAAAGAAACATTGAGGTTCTTTAGAGGTGGCATCCTGGAGATAGTTATATGGGAAAAGTCAGACACAGCCTAGAGGTGCTTCTTTCTTTTATTTGTTTGTTTGGCCTGGAGCTGGACTTACTGTATCATTGCTGCTGCTGTAGAACTTATGTAGGGGCCAGTACTGCAAAGTATGTCTGAGTGCTTTTTTGTGAGTTCTCTGAGCATCCAGAGAACAATTTAATAAATAGACTGAGAAAGCAGTCACTTCTTAGATTTCTAAAATAACACCTTTTCCTATAATTTTTCTCTTTGCTGTTTTCTATTAATTTTTTTTTTGAAAGTGAAGTTAGAGGCACTGAATTATTTCACTTTAAAAAGAAGGGAGTCATTTTAATAAAAGAAATGTTAGTTCTGGAGTGGTTTGTTCATAAAAGGCGTTGCTTTTTCCTTAAATCTGATGTCTGTGCACTCACTGCAGAATGTTTCATGGAGAGAAACTTTGCTGGAAGGGGACAAAAGCTGAGACATGAGAGGGATTCTGACTTTGACTCTGAAGATGTCAGCTAATTCCTGCTCTAGTTTTTCCACCAGGCTTCAGGTGGTTGTCCCCAGGATTTCCTGAGAAAAACTGAGCATATTGGATGCCAAGTTCTTCTGAAAAGGTGGGGAACTGAAAGTATTGAGAATTGCTGAAGGCTTGAAGTAGCTGTTGTGCCTGAACACTTGGAATCCTCTCCTTGCATATGTCCTTCCAGCCAGGGTGATGTCCTGGAGTGAGAAAATTCCAGCTGCTTTCCAAAGGTGGGTCTCATGGCCAGACCTGCATCTCCGTGCTTTGGCCCTTTGCACAGGTGCACAGCAAGTGACTTGTGTTTCAGCCAGTTTTCTCCTTACAAACCAGGGCTGCTGTGGTTAAAAGTTTAAATAAACCTGAAATACTTGATTCCCAGCTGTGTTCAAATTGCATAGAAATGTTACCTTCTAAGTAAGCATGACCCCAGCATCCTTACTTAATACAGTACACTTATTTTTTTGTTGCTTAAACTGAGATTTTATTATTATTATTTTTTTTTTTTCTCCAGTGAAGTCTATTTTCCTCTTTAAGGTATGAATGTTTCCTTTTATGCTCCTTCTGCTTTTTTTGGCTTAGGTGCTCCCTTGAGTACCAATGCAACGGCCATTTGGTCATTCAGGGGGAAAAAGACATTTAGCAAATGCTTTTCTGACCCATATCTTGCTTTGAGATGTGCAGAAGATGTTAGCCCTAATATATTCTGCTCTCTTCCTCAGACAAACCTACCCAAATTTCAGAGGCAGAGTGTATATTTTCTGTGATGCAGAGCTGCAAATTGTATTGTCTTCCAGATTATTGAAGTTATTTTTGAGGTGGTGTAGCCATGGGCATGGAACAGTGCAATCTGTGTATAAGACAATGCAAAATACTCCTTTAAATTATAAATACTCAGCATGAAAAGTTCTGTCACATTTCTTAAAAGCATGCTGACGAATAGCTTTATGCTGGGAAATGGCTTCCTAAGCATGTTTGGTTGTGTGTGTCTTTATGTCTGAAAATGGGGATATTTTACTTTAGCAAAGATTCCCAAGAGATCTGCATGTCTCTCACTCTTTACCCCTGTTCTTGTTTGATTTGTGTGATGATGAGTGCAACGTCACTTTATTGCATTGATGGGATCATATTTAGTGGCCCTGTTGCTTGGTTCTTGTGATTGCCTAGAAACTGTATTGACACTGATCATTTCAGAGCCCATTATACTCCATAACCTAAAATAGAGTTGATTGAAAATGATATTAAACCTATGGCATTCGTAGAGGCTTTTCCATGGCACTGGAGTCTGAAGAGCTGGAACTTGGCAAAGATACACAAAGGTTGTGAGAAATCTGCATTCACTGCTCCTTTTTTTTTTTTTTTTTTTTTTTTTTTTCCTGGCTATTAGAAAGCAAGGAAGAGCCCAACTTGGATGGCTTTTTTTGTCATTAATTTTCAATGAGAATGTGATTATGCTTTAATTGATGAGCTCTCCTGTGAAATCTCATGGCAGAGATAATAAAGTCAACAGGTATCTTCCTGACCTGAGGAAAGAACAGACTTTTCCCCTCTGTATAACCACAGTGCTAATGACACTTAATAGAGAACATAATTTCAGCCTTTTTGTTTTTTCTTTTTTTTTTTTTTTTAAAACTCTGCTCCATCAGTCACCAAGTACCACATTGTCAGCAAATGTGTACAGCTTCATCTATTTTTCAAGATACGGTTACTACCTGTGTGATAAGCCTCATTTTATGCCCCAAATTAGGCCCTCTCCCAGTCTGGGTGTTCTTTGCTCCCTGGATTATCTTGGACCAGGCACTTCTGCAAAGCTGTGATTTGGTGATTATTGTTCTTGACGTTTTTCTCCATGGAAAAAGAAGAAACTTCCTTGTGACTGCATTTTGCTGTTCCAGGTATATGCACTGCACAGCATCTTTACTATCTACTGATACCATTTCTGAGGTTAATCTATTGTAAAATTAGATTGTGAAAATGGACACAGTTTCCACATTTACATGCCAGCACTGTAGGACTTGTGAAATAATTCAAATTCTGTACAATTCCTTTTTGCTGAATTCACTGCAAAAATAATTTGCAAGTGACATGTAAACCATGCAAACTAGCATGGAATCTTCCTCAGTTAAATTAATCTTTCAGAAGTTGTTACCCTTCCCAGTCTGATTGTCTTAAGAACACAGATTGTCTTCTCTTGATGGTGAAACTGCTTTAATCCCCTTTTCCAAAGGTCAACTAATCTCCAGTCTTAAGTGCAATAGATGCAAATACAGTTCTCTTGCAATGGTCCTTCTAATTTAATTTTCTCCTAAGCTTTCATGTATAAACATAGTAATGGATCAAGTTTGGAAGGGGTCAAAAGGTTTCTGTTCCAGTAAAATTTAAATTGACATTGCATACTGATAATGGTTTGCTCTACTTTACTATAAACACTACCTGCTACTCTATTGGCATATCATTTTGTGCAACAGCACAGAGATTCCAAACAGCAGCAGAACATATTCTGTATTTTTTTTGCAGAAGTTGGTGCCTGCCACCTGAGATACAAGAGAGGCAAAAATGCATGATTTTTAATTTGCAGTTGTTATGCAGCATCTTTGCGCTACTTGTTTTCTTCCATCATCCTGCATTTATAAAGCATAAAAAAGATGCAGATTGCACACAAATATAAAATTAATATTTAATTACCTGTGCATTTCTGAGACCTAAATAACGGCCAAAATGTGATTATTTTTTTATTACTGGGAAAAAAACCAACAACTCGGTAGTAACCAGCTGTTCATAGTTGTGGGTGTTTTTTGTTTGTTTTGGGGTTTTTTTGGTCTTCAGAGTAGAAACTCCCCATCTTAAAAAGTGAGAGAAGAAGCATAGTCCAACATCTGACTGCCTGCAGACAGGAGACTGGCATGCACGTTGTGAGATATTGACAGTGGTGTTTTTGTAGGTGGGACGTGACCATGATGCCCTACCCAGCTAGATCACACTTTCTTGTTAAATTGGAAAAAGGGCTGGTGTTATCAGCTTGGGACACTTACAGGATTTGATTGATAAATTTACTGCTCTTGTGGATTATCTCGTCCTTTTGTGCAGGACTGGCAGAGTGTCAGGACTGGGTCTTGACAGTCACCAGAACATATGTCCATACTAATTTACGGTGAGGAGCGGGGAGCCAGCGCGTCGTTAGACACCAGGCCACCGTGACATGGAGTAGGTGGCCTGGATTTTGTTGGATGGCACTTTTTCCTCCTCGAAGGCAGCCTTTCCTATACTGCTCTGTATGACTTCATGATGTACTAAAAGTGCTGCCTGATCATTAATGGAGTCCATGGAGGGGCACAGCAATAAAAGAGGGGGTTATTGATTAGCTTGCCTTTTAAAACAAAGGCTCGTACAGAGCTTATAGCATTATGCAAGGAACTGAAAATATTTTTTGTTCTAACCTCGTTGGAGTTTCTGGACTGCCTTTTTGCTGCATTGGAACATGAAAGTGTGTGGTGTTGTAGCTGTGCTGGTCCCTGGTCATATCAGTGGATCGCCCACACTCTCTAAGAAACCCTAATGAGTATTTTTGAACCAAAACACTGCGCAGGGTATCAGGTTGTAGTACATGAATTATTCTTTGTGTGTGTTTTTCACCAAGAGCAGATAAGAGTAGAAGATAAACAAGGTATTTTAATTTTCAGGCTAGCCTCAGATGGGGGCAGTGGTGGGAAGGGAAGGCTGCCAGGAGGCTCTAAGCATCCTGCCCTTCCCTCTCACTGTGCTCCCATGGGTTGGGGTAGGGGGCTTGCTGGACCAAGGACCATGCAGATCTGCTCTTTGTTCCCTGGCTGCCTGAGGTAAATGGCTGGAAAACTTTGGTGAGCATCTTTCATTAGGTTTGCAAAAAGGGAGACAAAAAGAGAAGAAAAAGGCAGGAACAATCTGAATCTGCCCTGCCAGCCTGAAGTGCTCACCACAGGTTTGAAATCCATTTCCCACAATGGTAAGAATTAAAAAGCCACAAAAGCCGACCTGTACATTTGTGCTGTACGAGGATTGCTGATACACAGCAGAGCTGTCATTTTAGGAGGAAATCATCCATCATCTGCTTGCTAGTCCCCAATAATCACCTTCTATTACAGTCAGATTGAATCTTCAATCGGTGGCATAATGCCAGTTTTTCCACAGTTCTCAGTTTCCTGTTCTTTACAGAGGTATTCAAAATAATTTGCCATTCAACTCTACAAATGTAGCACTTGTGGAGAATATTTTATTGTTAGCATGTTGCTTCTAAAGCACATCTGTGTCAGAGCATAATTTGCTGAATTAATCATTGGTCACTCATTTACTTTCCTTCCCCTAACCCCCAGTCCTCCCAGTTATGATTTTGTAACCATTGTTGTTGTGTTTCGTACACACTGATGCAATGTACAATTTGAAAAAGATGTTGAGCAATGACCCTATTGCTAATGATAAAAGGAATGACCTGATTAGAAAGACTCCATCAAGCAGAAACCTAAGGGTGCCAGTGCAAGGAAATCTCACAGAGATAAAATGTGTAGTGAAAATGGCAAATGTTAAGACAGAGTTTAGAATGGGTTTTGTAGCATCTCCCTCTCTTCTAATTGTTGGTGTATGAGAACACAGGGAAGACAATGAGGATGTCCAACTTGACAAAAGCCCCAAATATTCCTAAGCAAACAAGGTGGGAAGTATTTTGGAAGTACCGAAGGCCCAACAAAACTTACCTGTCTTTTAAATACTTTAAATGCATGTGAATTTTCACATCTCTTTTCCTCCTTCTCCCCAGTGCGAATTAAGATGCAGCCTTGTACTAAATTGAATCTCTGCCTACCTTTTGCCATGCTTGTGATTGCCTCTGCTTTTCACATGTCATTTTAGTCTTCACCAAATAGATTTCTTTTAGCTTTTTGCACAAAATTGAAGTACTGTATTAAAGCAGAAGCCTTTAGGGCATACTGTTGTTGTGCTTAGGGTTTTGTGTGTGTGTGTGTATGTTTTTCTTTTTTGGGTTTGTTTTTTTCTTTCCTTTTGAAAAATAAATAATAGTAAAACTTAATTACTGTACCTACCACTTATGTAAAGTTTGGAGTCCTCTGTCCGAAGCCCAATTTCCTACTTTGTGGTTAAAGCTCCAGTATATTTTGAGGGCAGTGTACTGTTACATGCCTGAATGCAGCAAAGAAAAATAGGAAATAATTCACTCTGGCTTGAAAAGGGTGGGGATTTCTTTGTTTCTTTTTATATTTGTTCAGGAAAAGCTGACAATCGTCCCACATTAATGAACAACACCATCAATCAAAGTGCTGACAATGAGCGGAAAAGCGAGGTAGATGTCAGACTGACGGCATATTGCTTTTTTCAGCTAGGCCAGGGCTGTTTATAGCACTTTTCACTGGCAAAACTCTGGCTGCAGCTCGACAGGAATAGAAAGCAGAATCAGAAATTACGTGTGGAAAATCGCTCCCGGGCTTTGTAATTTGAAATTAGCATTGAAATCTGGTGGCTGCTGCGTCGTTTTCATGGGTTTGCATGGCGGGTGGCAGGGTTTTTCCTGTCCCTGGTGATGAGATGCTGACACTTGCTTCAGTAGTCAAGAGACAGCTCAGCCAAGGGCTGCAGCACCTCACGAATAGAGCAGAGATGAAAATATAACTTGGATTATAATCCAGTCTCTCCCTGGAGTTCCCTGTTCTGTGAAGGTAGAAAATCCACCCTATGGGCACTTTTTTCTTGCCTTCCTCTTTCTGAACCATTTGCTTGCAGCAGGGACAAGCTGCCAGGTTTTCTCTCCTGCTGAGCACTTGTGTGCCTGGCACAGGGTTGCTGGTACCCAGAGGTTTTCTGCCGTGCATGGCTGCCTGAGGAGCAGATATGGAGGATGTATGGAGGATGGAGGGATGTGAATACCCAAACCTGCATGGATAGATGTCATGAGATCCAGGCTGCAGTGGAAATAAAAGCCATGATGCAACAGAAAAAGAGTATTTTTGTTTGCTGCCCAAGCTGTCAACTCATCTTCACCCTCACTTGCTCTTTCTGAAAGACGTGGGTTACCTCTGTCACCTCTCAAAATAGCTGCCTAAATGCCTGTCTCAGGAGTCTCCCTCTCTTTTTCAGGATCTGAAGTTTAAAACACATGTATCCATTCCCCCTCTCCTCCCCTCCCAGCTGAACCAAAGCCAACTTCTGCTTTAAGGCTTGGCCTGACACAGCGCTGTGTAGCTGCTCTAGAGCTGCTAGGACCGTGTTTGCAGCAGCAGCAGCAGCAGCAGTGTGGGGTGGTGCATCAAGCATCATTTCTTTAAAACCTCGACAGAAACTATTGGGTTATTGGAAATGGCTTGAGTCATTGCCCCACTGCATGACCTTGGGCAAGTCATTTCCCCTCTCAGTGCCGTAGATTCAGCCCTCACCCTGCTTATGTCTGGTCGCTATAAACCATAAGATCATCAGGGCAGGGCTCTATCTCTCACAGACACGCACACAAGCATGAACACAAGATAAAACAGGGATTTCTGGCTCAAAAAATGGGGGAGAGAGTGGTGAATGCAAAAGCCAGGAATGTTTTTGTCATTCCTGCTTTGCAAATTTAATAAGAAAAGTTTTTCCTACTGCTCTGCTGATGTGTGGGAAAACTTTTATTAAACTTTTTCATTTTTGAAACATCTGAGAGTTTTGAGTTTCCCTTAATTGTCTCTTTCCCACCCTCACTCAGCAAAGAGAAAGAGGAGGAAAATGGGGGAAAATGATTAAACTGAAAAATAATGTCGGAGGGCGTCAGAACTTCATGTTTCCTTTTAATGCTTTGGAACTTTCCAAAGATGAGGAAGTCATGAAAGGTTGGAGCAGCAATTAAAACAAATAATAATAATAATAAAGAATCCCATACAAGGGCTTTCATAGAAGGCTCTGAAGCTCCAGGAGCTTTAAATAGGAGATTTTTACAGCTGTTTCCCTTCCTCCATGTTTTCAGAGAAAGGGCAGAACACAACCTTGGGTAGGAGGTACCTCCCATGACCAGAGAGCATCCCGGCAGTGAATGGCTCAGTCCAGATGGGAGAGTTTTAGCCTGACATCTCTCTGTTACTAAATACCTTATGGTCTCACATGGCAGACTCTGATCTCCTCTGCCACGTGAGAGGATCGTCTCAGTTGGCTGATGTCTGGATGAGGCATTATTGTTTTCTTCTTATTTTTATTTTTTTAAAAATTATTTATTTTATTGTTGTTGTTCTGTGTTAGGAAGAGCCTCAGAGGAAGGTTCCTGTGGGTCAGCCCTGAAAATCAGCCTAACAAAACCCATGTGGCTCCTGGGGAGGCTGGATTTCATCCCCTTCCTTTGTCAACCTGCCAGGTCCTGGGCACATCCGTCTATGCTCCCTCCTGCTCCCCTTGTAACAGGAAGGTGTTGCACATCTCCAGAGTGTGATTAAAGGCCGGGGACATTAGGAATGGCTGGGTCTTCAGGCACTGCATGAATGGAGATCTGGCAAACTGTTAGCTGGAGGAGCTCACAATCCATCTCAGACAGATAGGAGCAAGGTGAAGAAGCAAAAGATGTCCAGTAAGCTTGTAGTTTAAAATTGTCCCTTCAACTCCTATTTTTATTCCTATAAATAATCAGTACTTATGCAGCTTTCTCCCACTCTCATGTCTGTGCTGCAGTTGTACTCCTGATGGATAGAAAGGCTCTGTTTTCCATTTAGCAGCCTCCAGTGGCCCATGGGAGAAGGTTAGAATCAGTGGAGAGTGTTTGTGAGAGAGCAGAAGGGACTCTCAGCAGGTTATGGTGTGCCAGGGTGCTCTGTGGGAGATGTGATGCACCAGCATTCAGGCTCTGGCCTTTTTTTGGTGTCCCTGGAATGCATTTCCCAGCACACAGCCTCTCTGGATGCTGGTAACCTTCCAGCAGCAGCAGCATGATACAGTGGAGGACCCAGTGCAGAGCTGTGTGGTGTTTGACTTTCCTGACACACTGACTTTTGTTTTAATGTTGTCCAGAGGGACCTACTGTAGAACAGCATTGCAGGTCAGCTTCTGGAGCCTTGCTCCTTCTTTCTTTTGAGACATACTGTGTTTTCTTTACCAGGGCCAGTTGCAGGTAACAGTTTCCAGGGGTGTAGAAAGGGTAATGCTGCAGGAGAAGGAATGTACAAATAAGATGTCTTGTACAATGAAAAGCTCATAGTGGGGTGGAAGTGGGTGGAAATACTGACTCTGTTGAGCTTAGGGAAACAGCCGCCCTCACATCTCCTTCATCATCTGAAACAAATGAAAACTGGGCTGATAAAATTCATGATGCCATTCCCAGCTGTTTTGTTTAAACGAAAGTTTCCTTACGTGCAAAGTAACTGAAAACTGGAAATGTAATTGCTACAAAATGTAACAGTATCTAGTGAAAATTACAGCTACTCGATGAAATATATATTTTCTCAGCATCAGCATAAAAGAAAGAACATTCTCATCCAGAAATGGTATGTAAATAAATAAACTCTAATTGGTTTGACAATGCCCCTTTTCCTGGCAGTGCCAAGAATCCTAGCATTGTAATTACACAGTTCTGGGCAGACATGTGGTTTCCATTAAGAAAGACTTGTGATTGACGGAGTTCATGAGGCATGTCAGAAAAAACACATCAATGTCTTTATAAAATGAAAAAATAGATCCAAATTTACTTCCAACTTCATGAGAAATGTGCATTTGTAAATACACTGAACCGAGTACAATAAATAGAAAGGCAAGTAGCTAAGGGGAAAATTTGCCAAAATCATGTTAGAATATAAACTAAATGCACCTACTTGTATTTTTGTCAGTAGAAGTTCTTGCATTTTTTGGTGAGCATTTAAAGTTTTCCGAACCATTTTTTTTCCCCAGTTGTTTCTATTCAGCAGTGTAGTAATTGAAAATGTTTCCAATGAAAATGAAAACGATATTCAAAGTCTACCACATTTTGTTTTACCTAGATCATGTAAGAACACTTAGAGCTAAGACACAAGCTATAAGAGCAAAAAAACTGCACACATTTTTTCTCTGCGAGGAAGGAAAACTGACTGGTTAGGTAAGGGAAAATTTTATCTAAGAGTATTTTAAACTAAAATTCTAATGACTTGTTTTAATCACTTAAAGTGACTAAAATGTTGGATAGTTTATTTTCTGCCTTAGCATAAATACTTTTAAAATGACAAACATTTTATGATGCTGCCAAATACTGTCATCTCTTGGCAACCTTAACATTTTATGCTAGATGTATTTTTCTTGACAACAAAACAATTCTGTCTGTTTCTTCTCTTCCCCCTTTTAAAAAACAGCAGTGGCAAATACATGGTGTTTTTAAAATGGATTATATCTGTGATGATTTCTTCTACATATAAATACAGATTTAAAAGGTACTGACTTAAAAAAAAACCCAGAACTTTTTTGAGTCACTGACTGTGCCCCTACACAATTATTCTAAATAATATTTCTTTCTTGACCCATCCCAATACGAATTGAAAAAAAAAATAAATCTTAATTCTGTGACAAGAAACATTGCTTTTGTGGATAGGTCACAGCACAGTGAAACTAACTGTCTTGTCTGTGACTCACTGGTCTCCACAGGCTCCTGGCATGGATATGGGCAAGTAATTTAATCCGTTTTGTGCCTCCACCTCCTTGTTGTGAGGTTAAAATCCACTAATCGCAGTGAAGTGCTTGCATGGCACAGCGGGGAGGATCAGAGAAGTACCTAGAAAGATACATCAGATCTAGCCAAGGATTTAAGCGTGCAGTGTGTCTGCAAAGCATTTTAACACTTTTTAAACTTTTAAAAAGACTTTTGAACTTTTAGTGCATTTTAAACTCCTAAGAAATGTTGAACTGGCAGCAAAAACTATTCTGTTTGGGTAAATCTAGACAATGGTAACAAGGAAAAGATATAGATATGGTCTAAGTTGTTAAAGTGGTACAGGAATAGGAGCTGAACCATACACACAAGTTTCTTAAATAATTAGAAAGATTTAGAAGACCAAGCTGCAGGACATTTACAAAGTTCATGGGGCAAAATTACTCATAGGGAACCAAAAGCAAAATCTTTGGCTCAGGCAGAGCACCCTATCACTTGCAAGTACCTCTGGAGCCTGGTCAGCATGTCAATGTGCTCCTTTAGCTTACTTCTTGCTCCCTAGAGTTAATTTGGAAATGTGATTTATTTAGATTGTTCTCAGTTGTCACTCCAAAAAGCCTACAGAGTGGACAAAAGGGCTTGTCTGATGCCTTTAGACCAACTAGTCCATGCTATCAAATTTGTGTACAGCAGAGAGCCCTGTCTTGCAGAATTGGCTTTTTCTGTGTATTTTAAGGAATAGCAGGAACCATGGTCTCATTCTTTAAGTGGCTCCTCAAAGATTGAGCACCATAAAAATCTGTTTTTGCTTGTAACCTTTTTGTGCCAGCTATATGGATAACTGCTTTTGTAAATAAGGTTTTAGGTAGTGTGCTTAGAGAAATGATGGTTTACAGGGGATGTATGCAAATTTTGGACATCCACAGTTGAATTTCTGATGCTGGTACTGAATTTATAAATCATGACAATCTGCAGGGAATACCTAAATATGTCTGTAGTATATCACATTGACCTAAGAGCCACCAGGGTATCTCTACTCACTTTGTTCCTAAGTTCTGAGTGTTTTAAAGTGTGTGGCCAACACGAAAGTAGCTTTGAAAAGTCCCTGTCTTCACTTTGCCAGATGGGGTCTCTCAAGGGGGAATAATAGTATTGTAAGGGCCTGGAGGAGATGGGGAGGTTTTGAGGACCCACCAATTGCAGAACAAGACTCTTCATGTGAGTATGATGAGCAGTTTCTGGAGCCGTCGCATGTTTTATTAAAAATGCTTTTTATAGAAAGAATATTCCCTTCATAGTTTCTCATAGTGCAATTTCATTATGCTGTGCTTTTCTGCTCTGTACATAGTAATAGTATTACTGATCAGCCCTATTAGCAAGGTTTCAAAAGAACAATTGTGTCTCTGTAAAACCTTGCTACAGCAGTTAAAAATAAAACTTTCAGACTGATTACAAAATCAGCTGATGGCAAGAGAAATGCTCCCTTCGCTGGAGTGTCTGCTTGTTTACATTTTGCTGTGAGTCTGGTGTCTTGGTTTTGGAGTCAGAAGGACGTAAGGACATTGGACTCTGCTGAGGTAGCCTGCAGTTTTGATGGGCAGTCCAGAAAGCTTAAAGTTATTTATTTTTCAAAAAGCTCAGTTTATCATGAATGGTGTTGGAGTGGAGGGACTGGTTTAATCCTCCAGTTGTCTATGTTCAATGCCAAACCTTGTAACTGAGATTTGCTGTCTGGGGCTGATCACAAACACATCTGAACATAGTGGTCTAGCAAGTGCCCCATGCACAAATGATCCCATTGAGGTCAGTGAGGGTGTGAGAAGAAGGAAAGAGACTTTTTGCTGAAGCTTCTGTGCAGGTTGCCTGCTTAGTGCTCTTTTCATTTCTTATTAGTTGCTCGTGAGACTTTGCAACTTCTCTTTATCGTGCAATGGAGGCATTTTTTTGTGAATATAAATTTTGAGTTTTGGTTAGCTTGTGAAATGTCAGGAAAGATAGAGAGGAAATGTGTCATATTAGTGTCTGTCCATTGGGGATGCTGGAGATGACACAACAAGGTTCCAGTTATTAAAGAAGTAACAGCATTATAGTGGCATCAATCATGTAAGAATATGTGGGTATCTTCTACTTGTAATTAAGCAGAGCTGTAGGAGTCTTTGTGTCTGGGAAGAGCTTGCTGTTGGTTTGGATGTCTAGCTTTGAGCATTTGCTTTGTGTTTAGGAGGTTTGAGATAAAGTGGACATGTTGGTGGCAATGGCAGAGACAGAGCCTTTTCCTTCTTCTTGCCTGATCTGTGGTAACAACCCCAAAGCTCTGCCATGTGGACAGAAGCAGAGGAAAGGGATATTGCTAGTGTGAAATCTGTGCATGAAATGGGGGATAACTCATAGCTACTGGCAAGAATCTGGCAATCCCCACTCATGAGTTTCACAAGGCTTTGGGGGGACCTGGCCACCTCGGAGTAGCTGCTGTGAGAAGCAGAGCATCCCCTGGGAGCTCCTCCACATAAAACTGTTTGGAGCAGTGTTGAGCTGTGATCCAGGATTTCCACTCTAAAGAGCTGTGGGGGGTGGTTTCTGATGCCAGACAGCTGTGTGGCTGCTGATCCAGCTGCACTGCATTTGGGGAGAGGAAATTCAGGAGTCAGTACCACAGGGGTAGGCTTTTAGCAGCATCAGATGTTTGGGGCTGAGCTCTTTTGTGCCTCTTCCAGCACTGCTTTACCAGGCAGCTACATCTTCTCTGCTCTGTTGATGTTGCTAGTCTGTCTGGTCTCAGCTCCAGAGATGATGGCTAGGATGCTGAACCCTGTGTTAGTGAGTAACCTAACGCCAGATTCACAAAAGTACAAGGGTCTTAGATGCTCTGTTGGAGCCTGCCTTTCCATTGCTTTGAAAGGAGTGTTAAGCAGCAAAATTGAAGTTTAGGTATCTAAATACCTTCATGGATCTTGGATTGAAGCAAGTCACTTAGGCGGTTTCGAATATGATATCCATAATATATCACTTTGCTTCTTGTTTAAATATTTATGGGGAAGACTCAAGGCAAGGCAAGGGGGTGATAAGGCTGACTGTAAAGTGAGAGAGGACATTGGGCTCTCTCTGATGTCACTGTGGATGAGTCACTTCTCCACATTAAGACTAATCTTACAGTGGCTTATGAGTCTTAGCAGTTTAAAAAGAAGACTTTGAAAATATTTTTAAAGCCTTCAAAGTGCCTGGGCAAGTTCAGGAGACAGCTTTTTTGCTTGTCTTTTGTGGATTACTGTTTGGCAGGGAACTGGAAACTAGAGGTTTTCACTTGTTGGTTGTACTACCAGGAACCCAAATTCCTCCAGTAAGAATACCTGACGTCCTCTAGAACAGGAGGATTTGAGAAGTTTAAGTTGCAAGAAATTCCTCTTCTGGGGCAGATAAAAACCCCTCAAGTTTAATGAAAAAAAAACCAAAACCAAACCAACCATGTTTGCATGATCTGAGATTAAGTACTTCTCTGTGTATGGTTCCCTTGGCTCACCCAAAGACGTTAACTTTGGTGGGGAGTCCCAGTCCTCTCACCCGTGCACTGTGATCCATGTTTCCAAATGGTGTGTACTGCTCCACTTTGTTGCATCCACACAATAATGCAACGTGCCTTCAAAGACCACTGGAGATGGGGAGTCTTCAGGTTTGCTGCTTAATTGCTTTGGCTTCGTCACTTCGTTCCCCATCACTGGGCAATCAATACCACCCACCAATACTGGAAACAGACACCTGAAGGTGTGGCCTCTGAGGGGCTTAGGTTATACTGTCAGAGAGTTTTAGTGGGGATATGCAGTCAATTACACTTTCAGGAAGGCTGATAAATGAATGTACCTTTTCAGAAAGCTCATTTCTATACAGAAAAACTCATGTTTCCTATTGGTTTGTTAAGGTGTTGGGTTTTTTTTGGTTGGTTTTTTGTTGGTTTATTTTGGTAATCTTTCAATTTCCAGGAAAAATAACCAAGTAGGAGACAAAGCTTTTGCAGTGAAAGTGCCATATAGCGTTCTTGTTTCATTTTGCCCTTAGAATCAATAATCATACATTTAGAAAAAATTACAGTGGAGGACAGAGTAATGAAAATGCAGGGTCTAGGCCTCTTTACCCCTTCTGAGAGAAAGTAGGGTTATGAAAAACCTTCTAATGAGGTGAATATGTTCCAATGCACATTTCATTTTTTTAATACTCAAGCTGTTTCTGCAGACTACTTTAAAATGTTAAATTAAGATCTGATTTTTGGTGCCTGCTGGACTTCCCCCTGCAGCTCCAGCCACACCTCACTACTTAAACTGTCCCAGTGGTTGTACTGTGAGCAGCATTTACAAATAATAATACCATGCAATATCCTATCCGAAAATACTTATTTTTTTACATGTTCAGATGTGATATCAGCAAAATTAAAAGCAAATTAATGTGCCACTGTAGGTCTGTGTGTGCTATGTACAGTCTGTGATGTTACAGAACAGAAGTAATACAGTATTTAAAATGGAAAGGGTGAGACATTTGCAGGTATTACTTGATTTTGTTATTTTCTAGGAGAATCTGGGGGCATTATGATACCTCTAATCTATATATATCTTCTAATAGTAATGTATGCTGCAGTGATAATCTCCTGTCCCTAAACAAATAACACATATTAAAATATGGAATTCAAAATTTTTGTGGTTGTTAGGGAAAGTGATTTTCAAATTAGTTTTTAATGAGTTCTAGTGTTTTAATACAACACAAATTTTCAAGTTAGAGGTGCTTTTAGATTTTTTTTTTAATTGTTGTTTTAGACAATGGGATACAATATTACTGCATGGGATAACATTTAATTAAAATATACTAATTTATGTATTTGTTTATTAGTTTTATCCCTAAAGCAGCAAAAACCTCTGCGTAATTTTAATGAAAAATGTAAATGAGGACTTTGGCATCACTAATAAAGTGGAATTAGCATACATTTTAAAAATGGCTTGTTTCACTTTAATAACATTTCTAGCAATAACTTTAAAAGTGCTGCTTTGATGGGGAGTGCAATGAGTTTGCACTGAGGCAGCAGAAGGGTCTTTACTTTCCCTGAACAGATGGGCAGGTTTTGGTGCTGTGGTTTATCGTCCCCTTGAGTTTGCTGGGACCTGTGTGAAGTGCTCCTTGTTTTGTTGCATCCTCAGCCTGTGCCCATGGTGGCTGGGAGACATGCTGGTAGGAACCTGGCTGGTTCAGACGCCGTCTCTCCTGTTGGCTTTAGCCAAGGCAGGATCAGACTGCTCTGGGAATAGCCTTATATTTTCCTCATTTCCTTTCCAGCTTTATTAGGTTTTACCTGATGAGGACTTGTCAAAAATAAAAGTTTACTCTTATTACTTTCAGTGTCTGAAGAGTTGCAAGGCAAAAGCCCCATCGCTCCTGAGATGGGCAAAATTTCCATGGATGTTCATAGGAATTTTGTCTGAGAAATATTGTTTTAGATCAGGCCTCAAATTTTTGTCCTGTGATATAATGCAACCCTGCAAGACAGGCAGGATTGCTGGCAATCTGCTAACGAGGCTGTTTGTGTTTGAGTTTCTTTGTTATGTTAATTATAAGTATTTTTACAAGGTTCTGTAACGGGCTGTGGGCTCGATCCTTGGTGTTGGGGGACTGTGCTCTGTGGGATTGGCTCTGGTAAACCAAAATCTCTGGCAATCTGAGCGGCTGGGTGCAGAAAAAGGATCTCGCTGGGCTTCCATTGATGAGGTCTTGATGTTTTGTGCTCATTTGTGAGTATTTGTATGCATCTATCAGAAAAGAAAACAGCATCTTCCTCCCTCTACTCTCCCAGTTTCTCATCTTTTTCTTAGTCTGCTAGTAAGAATAATACAATTGAAAAACAGAAAAACAAACAGTTTCAGAAGCATTTTGAGAGTGCAATACCAAGAATTAGTTTCAGTGGCTAAAATATAAAAAAGCTGCAAACTGGGGCTCTGGTTAGGGGTGGTCTGGTGGCAGGGACCACAGGGATTTGGGCACAGGAGCACCCTCCTTCTCCATGCACACCACTCAAGACCCCTCCCCAGTGCCCAGCACTGGCCTCCTGCCTGTTTCTGTGAAAAGTGATGAACAGTCTTTAATGCTCCTTTGTTTAAACCTTCCAAGGGTTTAGATCCCTCCCCATGTCCCCATCTCTTGAACCCCACTCCCCCTTCCCTGAGGAAAATGCTCCCCAAACACACCCTAGATCCTTTACCTTCCAGCCCCTCCTACCTCTGTTCCTTATCTGGGTTCACACTGGGCTTCAGCCTGTGCCTTTGCCAGCAGCCAGCACAGCAGCTGGTTGGTGACAAAGTGCCAATAAACATGTGAGTCTGGGGAAATGGAGAAAGTTTTTGACACACAAGCTACTTGGGCCCACGAGGCAGGGTATGGATCTGCTTCATGGAGCTGGTGGGACACTTGGGGTGAGAAGAGGGCTGTCTGCAGCAGATGAGGAAGGGGCTGTGAAGGGTGCCTGAGCCTGGCTGGCAGTGCTGCCACCGAGAGATGGCAGAGTCCCCAGACCAGACACGGTGACACGGGGATGTGCTTTTGTGCAAACCTTTCCCTTACTCTCTTGGGTGAAGAAAAATTGATGCTGGTCTGCTTCCATCCAGGGCAACTTTGCAGAAAGTAACGGTATATTGTTTTCTCTTTCTCCCTCTCAATTTTTTTTCAATGATACATGTCACTGAAATGTTTTAATGAGGAAATCCTGGCTGTGGAAATGTCAGCAGATGAAAAGCAAAGCTGATTTTAAAAATAACGCCCAGTTTTACTGCATGGCCAACTCCCAATGCATTTTGAGATGAAAGGGAAAGAAAAGCTTCACAGCATTTAAGCAATAAAAGTACTACAAGGAAAAGCTCTTTCATAGTCTTTGGCTGGCATGGCTGGATGGTAGGTACATGGGGGAAAAAACAAACAACTTCTTCAAAGCAGTGTAGGATGTAAAAAGTAACACATGCAGAATCAGCACTCACTGGATAGACGTGACTTGATATTACATACAGTCATAAGCAGATGTAGGGCCTGATTCTTCAGGCATGTTATGCAAATGAGGAACTCTTTTATCATGAACAGTTGAGATGATCATAAATTGGACTGATTAGACACACGGTTAGATCTGAGCAGGATTTAGTTCACCTACTTATTCCTATATAAGCCTATATTCCACCAGTGTAAAAACAAATTACTCTAATGCGACATTAATATCTATTTGCTACCATCTGAAATATTTTAAAATGGTATTTAATTTCTTAATATTCTGAGCCTTTTTTCCTTAAAAACTTCATGTATCATTAAAAAAAAGTCTAGTCTAAGTCACAAATGCATCCTTTTTCTCATGTATATTTGATACCAGGCTCCAGTCTAATCTGATAAAGTGCACTTTGCCTGTGGTGTCTTACAATAAGCTGGCTGCATTAGTGCCGGGAAAAATCAATACCGATTTATAATTTACCATCGCAAAAACCTATCACTTTTTATGACCCTCCATCCTGGCTCATTAATATTACATTAAAACACACACACACACCACTGCAACATGGTGAAATTGTAAGCTTGTCAGGTTTGCAGCCATAAAAAAGCTTTAATTGGTCTTAGTTTGGGAATTCAGCATTAGATTTTGTTTATTTGTGCGATTATCTATATATTTTTTTAAATCGTCCTTACTTCTGGTGGATTTCTAAAATGTATCCTGGTAATGCATCAGTTTCTCAGCCAACATACCCTTTCAGTTTTCTTTTTATTTTTTTTTCCTGCATAAAGGACATGGTTTTCAAATAATGGCTGTCCCTCTAAAATTTCAGCAAGGTTAAGTAAATCACTCGAGGCATTACTTGTTTGGTATTTGCACTCTTGATTGGAGGTGATAAAGCATAACAGGTTCTATCCACAGGTAACATATTTATTTTTCTAATGTGGTTGGATTTTTGTTTGTTTGCTTTTCATCAGCATTCTAGAAGACTGCTTTGGGGCAAAATATAGAAATTGAATCACTCTATGTTATATTGCTTATCTCTCTTATAAAACACCTCAGTTTCCTGAGCTGGCAAGAGCAAAGTGATCAGATGGATGTTGTTGGCCCCGTCCTGTGGGGTACAAATGGTCCAGTGCAGTTTACAGAGCACCAGCATCTCCAGCTGATTTCAGTGGGCCTAATAATTTCCTCTCTTCAGGGTGCACAGGGGATGACAAGAACTGTGAAGTGTAGAATCAATGGCAAATTCAATTTTTTTCTTACATATTTTAGAAACAAAGTTGAAAAAAAATCAAAACAAACCAAAACAATACTTCCCCCCTGCAAAGAAAATTAAAACTGTTTTATGCGCATATGTTTTTAGACTCCAGTACTCTTTATATCTAAATTCTTTCCAGATAATGTCAAAAATAATGATGTCAGTGTTTATATTGGCAACGGAAAGGTGCTCTTTATTTATTTCATACTATTCCCAGAGAGTTCCAGGGATTTTTTTTTTTTGTTTCTTGTTAATATCATGGTGATTCCATCCTAACAAGGTGATTCCTTTGCTTTCATCCTGCATAAAAGGTTAAGGAATAAATAGGTAAACTGTGTGTTAAAGCAGAAGTTTTGGGTTTGTTTTGTTTGGTTGGTTTTAAAAAAAATAAATAAATAAACCCCCCCAGGAAATCCAGTGTGTTCTCAAGTGTGCAGTAGACCCGCACCGTGCAGCAAGTACATGTCGTGATTGGGTTTTTAAAAGACGTTTGCCTCCCCGCTGACTGACAGGGCCTATTGATTTTGTAGGTTTCTGCCGTCATCAGTTTTCAGCCTCCCAGCGGCCAGATGTCGAGGTCAGGGCGCGTGGGGGCTCGGGCAGGCAGCCTTCGCCACGTCCAGAAGTGAAGGGCTGCTGAAAGAAAATCAATCATGTCATAAGTGGGAAGCATCAAAAATTTTCCCCCTGTATGGCCAGGGCCCATCAGGCTGTCTCCACTCCCCGGCGCAGGTTCGGCATCTGTCAAGCCGGGCTAGGTGAAAAGTATGAGAAATGCCAGTTAACCCGTGGGACGGCGGAGGGGAGCCACACTGCTGCTGCCTTTGTTTGCCCGGGGAAGATGACAAGGTTAGCATCTTCACTTCGTGGTTGAGACAGGAAAGCTCCTGCCACCCCACTACTTAATCAGCAGAATATGCTGTCCTGGCCTGGATTTTGGTGAGCGATGGTGAAGTGCGGAGGAGTCAGGCTGTGAGTGGGCACACGTGGGCGTAACATCTGCCCCTTCGTGGGGATGTTTCACTTTCTTCTGGGAAGTCAACACAGTCTGTTCATAAGGTGTCCAAATGTGGTTTTGAAATGAAGCATCACCACAGGAGTGCAGCTTCTTGAGCAGAATGTATAAGTTTTCAGCTTCCCCCCCTCCCAGCCCCAGCCTCTTAATGATAAAATTCTCTGCTCCTGCCCTGTGCTGATCTGGATGTTGCTTTGACTCTTGTTTCAGAATATCTTCACTGAATTGACAGTAGATATTTCCATTGTTCTACTAATTGGGGAAAATATATTTCATGCACTCTGTGAAAGTATACTGCTGTGCTGTATGATTTTAATCTTTGTCCTCCTTGTTCCATTTAAAATCCATACAATTAGATTGTGCAATTATGCTAAATAATCGATCTTCTGTATCTTGTTTGCCACTTACATGATGCCTCTTGCAGAGAGGAAAACATATCTGAGTATGTCCACTAAATTTGAAATACTGATTTGGTAATACACTGGGATATTTAAGGTTATGTTGGCCATCTTTCAAGCTTTTCTGATTGCTGATCATGTGCCCTGAGGAATATTGCAGTAGGCTATGGATAATAGAGTGTGTGTGGATTTATTGTTAAGCAATTAGGCAAAAAGAGAAAACAAATTTATCCGTACAAGAACGGGAGCACAGCCTCATTTTTTTTTTTTTTAACTCTAGATGTAAAGAGCAGTGCTACTTTCAGTAAAAGCAGATTTGCTAATTTACTTTTTAAAAAACAACACTCCACAACCTACACATATTTTTCTCATTTGAGGCTGATTACGTATCCCATTTCCATGTGAGAGTCTTGTTGACTTTGCTGAATAGAAATACCTCTTCCAAGAATGGTGCTGGCAATTTAAACTCCTGAGGGGGATCTTCCTGTGAGCATTTGTCAGAGGAGTGGAGCAACAGCACAGCTTACTCCAGAGCTTGTCCCATGCACAGCAGATGATTCCAAGGAGATGACAGGATGGGTCTGTAAATGAGACTGAAAGCTGTTCTGCAGCTCACCACTTCAACATTGACCCGAGATGTGTACGTCCTAATAAATGTTTTAGCTCTCTGTGCTCCAGTGATTACACTCTCCATTGAATACAGATAAAAAGACAAAATGTTTCTTTAATCAGTACTGTGATGTGAGACCGTTAAGGTAATAGTGCTTGAAACTATTAGAATCTTGAAGGTATTGACTAGCTTGCTTTTGGCATTGCAATTATAATTGTATTTTGAGGGTGCGTTGTATGGTTTTATAGTAGTTATTCTAACACAGAGGGCTTCCCTGTCCAGCCCTGTCCAGTCTTAACTGTAGGGATGATAGTCCAACCTTCTGCTTAGCCACCCCCAGGGAAACTCACCCCTTCACTACTACATGCAGCCTGTAATGAACAACCAAACCTTCTTGGGTGGATAAGCTGGACTCCTCGTGTGAACACAGTTTTGCAAATGTCTCCAGCAGGGTAATTTCCACCAGTGGTGACTTCCTCCTCACCTGTGGCAGTGCACTAATGTGAACAGAGATCAGGTGCAGCAATTCCTACTACACTGAGTTATGGATATCTAACTCAAAAGATACCATAGCTTGCATGAAAAAGTTCAAGACCTGTCCTGTTTTTCTTTCTAAATCTCATTTAGACATTAAAATGGTCTAAATGTGTTGTGTTAGGTGTTTGTTTAGTTAAGCTAATGCCCTTTGCAATATCAGCAGGCTTAATATGAGGTTGGATTTGATGACATTGACAATGTACAAGGCATGTTTGCTGGCTTTTGGTTGGTACTCATGTCCAGCTAGTAATGAAAAAAAAAGTTTAAGGACGGCAGCTAGAATTTTAGAATTGCTTTAGATTTTTTTTGGTGGCTGAACCTCCTCAGGGCTGCAGTCACAGAAACTCTGCCTACCACGGTGTTGCAGTTGTGGGAACTCACCATCTATCTATGAAGCAAGAATTACCCTGGTGTGGCTGAACAGTGGAGCTGTGCAAGATGCAAGCCAGCAGCCTCCTGCCTGTTTTGATTTCTGACTTCTCTAAGGAGAGCAAAGCTGGTTTTGTCACTGGAAGGCTGCATGGAGTGAAGACAGTTTCTTAGTTTCAACTGGAGTCTGACCCACCTGTACAGAAATAGTTGGCTCTCAGCCCCAGAGTTTCATTCCAGGCACAATATTTTCTTCCCAAGTGAGAATTCAAGTACTGAGATAACAAAAATCAAAAGTAGTGCCTCAAAGTCATCTGGTAGCACCAACTATGGATCCTGGAAATCAGCATGTCTGGATGTACATGTGTGCATTTGTGCACACGTGCAGAACTTGCTCTTTGCTGCAGGTATTTTTTGTGCACCCACAACTACTTGTTCTTTGAGCATCTTTATCTCCTTCATAATTTCCTCTTGAGGGTTTGCTGAAGGCTGCCTTTGAAAGGGATCAATGTCTCTGGCAGTGTGCTTTGAAGATACAAAGCACCATGGAAGTGTTGCCATCATGATTGTTCTTTATCAGCCAGAGGATGTTTCTGAAGAGTGTGAGCCAGTCCCTTCCTACTGGCACAGACGGGCCACCTCTGCTGTCTGATCCACTTGTCATGGGTCAGAGGTGGCTTCTGATGGTTATGCCCAGGCATAAGCAGGATGTTGGCCATCTTACTTCATTGTGGCTGTTCACATTTTTCCTCTTACATCATTAGGCCACAGTACAGACCAGCATATGGTGTGGGTTTGCCTAATGGGAACACAGGAGAAGACTCAAGCAGCCCTTGCAATTTAATCTCAAGATGTTGTTTTGCAGGCATTTACAGCATTTACTCAGGGTAGCTGTCAGCTCTACAGCTCCTGCTCACCCAAATCTACCTTTTTATTTATTTTATTTCCTTCAGAGTTGGCATGTTGTAATGTTTCAGGCTGTGGGAGCAGTGCTTTCCCTTCAGCTGAGGGATATCTGCTCTCCCCACTGAAATTTTGAACCTTCCTCTTACTGCATCTGCTACCAGGCCTGTGGCCTGAGCATCTTAGTTGTGTGGGCAGTCACCTGTCTCCTGCCCTCACATCTTCTTGTCTCTCTTTTCCATTTCCTTTCCTTCTTCCGCTACTTCTTCCTTCTTTTTTTTTTTTTTTTCCCTTTTTCCTCTCTCTCATTTTTGTCTGAAAAACATTGCTGCTGTATGTGCAATAATACGTTCCAAATTTCATATCAGCTCTATTAAAACAATAAATTCTGATAGTTCCATAGAAGCTGTTTAAGATCTCTTGGGCGAAAAAAACCCCTTTTTATCAAAAAAAGTCCCAGAATACAGATGTACAAAATACATTTCAGAACCATTATGGCCTTCTGGGTAAATAATGTTCATTTTAAAAAGCATCTTTCTAACACATATTTTAAGTGTTTTAAATATGATTTTTTTATAGTAGGCCGTGATGGATTCTAAAGAGCCATTATGGTTTATCAGGGAAATAATGCACCTTTTAAAAAAATAGTCTTTTAAATACTCATTCTGGAATTGTTGCAACTGTGATGCATTTCTAGCAGAGGGGATGTTTTTCTGTGCTATCCACCCTCCCCAAACTAACATTAAAAAAAAAAAAAGAGAATATTTCCACATGCCTGTCTCCCTAAAAGAAAACATGATGGTCTGTCTTAAAAGATCCAGTGATTGGAAAGTCCACCTTTAGGGTACAATATGCTTTTCTAAAATATCTGTTTTAAAGGGCAGCTGATATAGAACTCTTTCCAGAGACAGCCTTGTCACATCACATGACATTACATGGTACAGGGGATGACTTTAATAGGCACCATCTCATTCTTTTGGGATTGTTTTTGGCATTCATTGAATGCAAGAGGATGAGTAGGGCCTCCCTTGCATAGACAAGTCAGTCTCTCATCAGGTAGGGTGTGAAGAAGGCATAAAAAGACACCACAACTTCTCCAGAGTTCAGATGGTCATCTGAGGGGCTCTTCCAGCCAGTTTCTTGGCATACACAGGCCATGTTATACTTGTATTCTGAAAGTCAGGAGGATTCAGGGAATGACTGGAGATTGACTCCTCTTCTCCAACAGCCTATGGTGAGATCCAAGCAGGAATGGATCTGTCATCTGATGGAAGCCTGATTCACTAGAACATGTTATTTGAATGCAGATTCCAGGTGTTGCTTTCATTAGAGTCTGTGCGTCAAGAGGAGGGATGGGGATGAGGTGAGGGGAAGTGCACACAGGCAGTGGGGAGAGGAAAAAGCTCCCACCAAAGACTGTGTGAGATGTCCTCAATTATACAGACATCTTCAGGGAAGTCACTTCCCTTCCGAAAGTCCCCACTCTGCCAAGTGAGTAACTGCAATAGGTTTCTGCAGAGTTTTCTGGAGGGTCAGACCTGAGGCCTTGTATACCTTTAATTTTTTTTTCCCCTCCATCATTTGACTGATGCTAGGAGGTAAACCAGTCTCTCACCAGCCTTCCTGTGTCACATCTTTATTACCTACTTCAGTAAGGAAATGAAGAAAAAGGATCAAAGGAAATTTCAGTTGGGAAAAAGTCCTCACAGAGCTGGAGGGAAGGGCTTGTAACAGTTCCAAGTTTTGCTGGAATGAAACAGCACTGCAAAGAAATTGGAGAAAGTGAAACATTTGTACTACAGTCACACCTGGGACAGCAGACAAACATCGAGACCCTGGTGTGTCAGATACTGCACAAGCAGAGGGCAGATGCTGCAGGTATCCTGGCACTGGCCATGGCTGTGTCTTCTAGGGGCTGTCAGAAAGGGGGCTGAAAAGTTTAAGATCAAGATACACCAAAAAATACTGAACACCTGTAGCCCATACAAGAATAACTCATCAGGAAAACATATTACCTTAGTTTGCAAGGAACTATCTGTAAAGTGAGATAATTGCCCATTATGTAATAGGTCTGTGCAATAAAGCTAAGGTATGTGCATTTGAACAGTTAATAAATTAACTGATTGCAGACTGAGATGCTGGTGGTGTAATAGATAACTGGGTTAATGGAAAATTATTCTGAGAAGTAGACTATTTTTTTTGAAGGACATTGGATATTTGTAACACTACAGAAAATTATTCTTCCCAAATGCGAGTATTAGCAGGGTTCTGGTTAGCAGAACCTCTTATTAGCAGGTTTTTCTCTGAAAAGAACTGATGGGTGCACCAAAACACTAGGACAGAATACAAAGGTTAATTAAAAATTAGATTTATTTTTGCAATCAGTGCAGAAGTGATCACAAAACAACAGGAAAATGTCTGACATGCATGCCAGGCATGTTACCTTGAACTAGCTGCAGTAACTACTAAAGGACTCATTCACAGCCAAGTAGGACACAGAGTGTGATGATGAGGATGATGCAGAACCTGAGCTTTCTATGGCATCAGTAAGGAGATTCCAAAATACAGTTCTGGAAAGTTGTAGACACATCAAACACTGCAAGGCTGGGAAAAGTCATCTGTTATTTAGAAAGCTGAACTGAACTGTTGTGCAGTACAGCAAGTAACTTTGAAATAACAGGTTGCTGAAAGTAGATTTCCATGTGAATTTACAGCACATAATCTACAGTTCATGAATATCTTATTTCAGTAGTTCCCTTTGACATGTCAGGTCAGGAATGCAGAGCTTGAGCACTGACTTTCATATTGTTCAACTGAAAAATCAGTATATGTTGCAAGTTGTTTAACTTGGAGAGAAGACAGAGTTTCAGAGAACCCAAAGCATCAGCATGTGATGCTTCCCTGATGTCTTGAAAGGTTTCATCACAGCTGCTGGTTTGGAGGCTTGTCAGCAGACAACTGCTTTGGTGGTAACAGGTAATGATTCTTCAGGGATCCTGGTAGAGCTGTGGAGCTACAGAGTAGTTGCACTGCTTTGTGTATGAGTGTGAGGATGTGTGTGTGGGCACAAAGGAAAACTTGAAGAGAAGATACAGTGTGAGGACTCTCCTGGTAGGTGGACATGTAGAGAGAAAGCAGCTGGCAAACTTCCTATGGCAATAGCCACAGTGTTTGCTCTGTGGCCCAGCACCCTGACCTCATCTTGGCATAAACCCAATGCCAATCAGAGTGAGTGGGGTGCTGTTGGGTCTGGCTCTTGACCCACAGAGCACAAACAAAGCCTGATAGCCTGATTGGCAGTGGAGCGGCAGGGGCTGGGTATGCCAGCAGATTTCCTCAGCAGAAAGGTTGATTTGTGTTCCCTGCTGAACCTCATAAAACCCAGTCTTGTTGAGTGAGGCTTGTTTCAGCCCATGTTAGCTCTGTTTCTTGCAGCTGTAGGAGTAATTTTAACTGGTGTCAGGGGATGTAATGGGAAGGGACATGGCATCTCTGTGGGGCCTTAGGATCTGTAGAAGCAGCACTTCTTGTGGTACATTCTTGGACCCCAAAATGCCTTCCACCAGGGATGAGCAACGTAGATTTCACTGGTGGAATTATCCCTTCCCATGGGACCTCTCTAAGGGAGGTAGCAGTCAAATCTCAGAGCTTTTTACGTGCCTTACAGAGTTTCCATTGTTTCAACCCATCTGGGAAATGCTCGTGAAAATAACTTCCTAAAACACATCTCAGGCAATGACCATGGCAGCTGAAATGCCACACGACTGCACTCTGAAGGATTTGTTTTATGAGCCACCTCACCTTTACAGACTAAACTATCACAATAAAATGTAAGACAGGTAATTAATAATTGTGTCAGTGACCTTGAAAATTAATATTGTTTGTTACTCCTGTAAACAAACTGAGTTTCCTTTCCTTATTATATTTTGTATGGTAATTTGGCATAAACACTCCTTTTCACATAATTTCCCCAGTTGACTTTTGTCTCCTTGGTAATTTCCGGCTTTAATAAAGAAAACCTAATTAAGAAGGAGCTGTTGATTGGTTTGCTAGTGTAATTAACACAGGTGATGCTAATGAGTTTCAATGAAACAAATGGTTTGTAGGGAAAAATAAACAGAGTTGGGCTGCATATGGTGTGAGTGATATCTGCGCTTTGGGAAGATATTGTTGTGATTTTCAAGCCTCATGTGAGTGGTTTGTGAACATGGGCGGGGGAGATAAAATGTTTTATAAGATTCATTAGTGGTGTTAGACCAAGTTGAATAAGCTTCATGGCTTGGGTATATTAAAAATCATTTTTTTCTGACCCCATTAATAGCATGTAAAGTTTTATCTTCCTGAGGGAAGGAAGGAATGTTAACTTTGTTCTGTTTTGTCTGTGTTAAATCTGCAGTACAACTGATGTACTGTGCAGGTGTGTCCTGGTTCTGTGGGGCTGAGTGGGTCAACAGCCCCCTGAGAGTGGAGTGGGGTATGAGGGGGAGCCCCTCTGCCCCTCTTTTCTCCCTGCTCCTTACACAAAATAGCAAAGGCTGGGGATAAGGCTGTGCAAGGAGCTTTTGCTTTTTGTGATTTCTTGTCACCTCAGGCAGTTCTCTCAATCTTCCCAGCCTGAGAGTATGATTTTGCCCCATATATTTAAGTCAATGCAAAATGTGAAATCTTTGTTAATATGGGTAAGTGCAGTGGGATATTCTGAATTTCTGCTAGAGACACAAATGTTGTAACATCATGCTGCTGCTGGTTTTGTGTGGCAGTTTCTTTAGGAGGAGCTGCTTACTTTTGTAATAACATTGTCAAAATTTTATAGTTTGTCTACATTTCTAAGAGGCATTTGTTGATTCCTAATTTACATAGCTTTCCTTCTGCAAGGTGAAATAGAATTATATTTTATATTTCAAGATATGTTATTTTGTTCAATCCTGTCCTGCCTTTACATCTCCCTTTTATTTGTGTTGGGTTTTTTTCTTGTTTCTTTTCATTTTCATCTCATTTTTCATCATGATGTAGTTAATTCTTTTTTTCAGCTCATGCTACACTTTGTCTTGTCTATTGCTATGTGACAGAAAAGCCAGAGACATTCCATGTCTGGCAGTACACCTCCAGGGACATCTTTTGAACTCTCATAATTTGTATTTATTGCCACCCACTTTGTAAGTTCACAGTTTAATTTGCCAGCAGTGGCAGTGTTAGGCCGACACAGTAAAACAAGATAACGTTAAAATGTCAGAATGAGAGGGGGCATGAATGATGCATTACCTACTGCTAGAACTTGCACTTGTCATGCCTTTCCACCAAAGTGATGTTAACTACCTTTTGAGAGCCTTATCTGACTGGTATTACTCAGAAATAGGATCATTAGTTCACTGCTCTGATTAGAAGGTTGCTATGGTTGATTAACTCTTCTGGAACTGGGATCACGGTGAGAACATAACATGAATCACACTGGATTATGCATCTAGAACTAATTTTGTAATTATTTTTTGCATTTATTTATAGTTGTTTACATATGTATTTCCTTAATTCACTCCTGGGCTGATAGAACTGAGGGTAGAAGGGAAAAAATTGAGCATATTTTAATGGAAACATTCAAGGTAGATTTCAGTTGAGCTGTTTCTCCTTCAGCGCAGCATGTTAACAGTGACCTATTATGCAAATTACTATAAAATCAGGAAAAACTGCAATTTTATGTGGTTTATAGTGTCGTACAGATAGTGTTAGTTAAAGCCTCAGCAAAGAGTGACAGCTAAAATCAGACTTCTGTGTCAGGTACGGGAGAATGCCTTGCTTGCCAGAATTGGGGGCTACAGAAAAGCCAGCCAGGGTGAGCGTGAGGGGGTCCCTCTGTGAGGAACATCGCAAGGACCATCTGATGGTTGCTGCTGGTTTTCCTAAGTGCTTCTGAAGTGCTGCCTTGTGAATTATTTCCTGAATTTGCAAAACAAGCAGAAATTAATGCCCAGAATTATTTTTTTTTAATAATAATAATAAAAAATTTGCTACAGCAATATTCCCATAATCAATGTAGGAATTTATTTCTAAATGTTGTTCCTTTGGCTTCTTCACTGTAGGGATTCCTTGCCCATTATGACTCCAGATACCATAATGGACAACTAACATTAGTGTTATACTAAAAAAAAAAAAGATCCTTGTGATGTGGACATTAGCAAAGGTGCATTAGTAAGAATAATGTCTCCTAGCCCAGCAAGTGCGTGTGCACTAATCTGCTCTTTCTAATTTCAGTGCTTCCTTCTGTCTGCAGTTTTCTGTATCAGCCCATCTGATGCAGGCAATTTCAGATTGAGTTCAGGGAGTACACCTGAAGACCTGACTGAAATACCTAATCCTCTACTGGTATTATGCAAAATGGCTCTGATACAATCGTCTTTGTAGTCAAGGAGAGCTGGATCAGATCCTAAAACATAAAGGGCCAAGAAGGATAAAATTTAATTGAGTGAGTAGCACGACTGATTCCTACGGTTACATATCTGAGTAAAATGAGGAGGCTTTGGACAACAATTAGCTGAAAAATGCAGTTTTTAAAATACAATCACGCTGTTGACAGTGACTTTGGAGAGTAGATTTTGGCTGCTGAAGACGAGTTTTTGCTTTAATGATAAGAAAGAAAGATTCCTTTATACCCGAAACATTTTAATGAAGTTGAGACATCTTGAGGTGAACTTGCAGTTGCCTTCTGCCATAGTTTAATGTAACCACACAGAGAGATAAGTCCAAATTTTATATCCCTTACTTGATTCTTCCTCACATGATGAAAGAATTGCTCAGACTTTGGTCATGACTTCATGGGGACTGTTCACAAGAAAATGGTCCTCAGAACTGGATCATGGTTTATAGTTAGCTTTTTCATAGATGGGTATCCACCACTGTCCTTTTCTTGCTGGGTTTAAAAGGCAACCTGCAGATGAATTGACAGTTGCTGGTTCTTTTCTGGTTAGATCAAAATCAACCACAGGGTAAATCACTGTTGCGTGTCTGCAAAGGAGCTGATGTTCTGCAGGGCTTGTCTAACTGAGACAAACTGAAGAGATGGAAAAGCAGATGTAGTATCTACCTGTTGCTAAAACAAGCCCCATGAGTACAAAGCCATGATTAAGGAGTGGTTCAGCACAGAAGATTTTTAACTGTCATACTGAGAGTAGGCTTGGTAGCCAGTCCTGGCATTATAAACTTGGCCCTTTTAATTTTGAGGGTAGTGTTATTGTAGGATCCCTTTCATGGATTGCATTTGCTCAGGAGTATCTATACATTTATTTATTTATTTATTTGTTTATTTTA
Source organism: Apus apus (assembly GCF_020740795.1). Taxonomy (NCBI): domain Eukaryota; kingdom Metazoa; phylum Chordata; class Aves; order Apodiformes; family Apodidae; genus Apus; species Apus apus. Next base: position 8,401,204 of record NC_067294.1, on the reverse strand, counting down.
ATAAATAAATATAATAGGTTCTCTTTGGCTTTAAAAATATCCAGGCTGCCTTTTGGTAATGGTGAAGTTGGGCACGATCTGCAAATACCTCTACTTTTATTAAAATTAAATTAATGTCTAAATTACATTCTTACATTTTGGATGTGTTTTAAATAAGAGCTGAGGAAAGGCTATAAGGGCAGAGCTGATGTGTTAGACTGACAAGACAGGATTTTTTTTTCCCCATCATGGCAAAAGGTTTTTCAGCAACCAGAGGGTCTCTCTGCCCTTGCAAAACAATTATTGCACCTGAATTATCAAGCTGCTCAGCAGTCCCTCTCTCTGAGCTGCCTTCTTGCTGCACTTTCTGCATTACCCAAGCATTCTCATGTCGTGTCATGTGGAAAAAGAAAGAGAACAAAAAAGAAAGTATCACCAATTTTTGCCTACCTTTTTTTTTTTTTTTTTTTCTGTGAGCCAAGGCTTCTGCAGCACCATTAGGATGTAGATTATCATATTTAAAACCTGTGATGACACCATTGTACCCATCTGAATGATTAATCTGCTCATTAAAAGAGTGCCGATGGGCTAGTCTAATTGGAACATGGATCTTCTTAAAGGACGTTGCAGGGTCGGGAATAGGAAATATTACTCATAACATAAAGTAGGGATTAATTATGCTACTAAATACTACTGTGTGAAATTTACATATGGGTCTGGTCATTGGTGAGGGGTTAGGAAAAGTGTAAGCACCCCATTTTTATAACCTTAAAAATGTAGGTGGTACGTTCATGGCAAATCTTAACCCCTTTTTATTTCAAAGGTAAGATCTGCTCAGATGCCATGGGAGGGGCAGGAACACAGCTTCATATCAATTAATCACCACTGCTTAAATTGAAATGCTTTTTGATGTGTAGCAATACCTCTAGTACCAGCAATGGTTTTGTGGATTCCTGTGAAATGCAGCCTGCACCATGAGAGGTCAGGGTGGTGGGGTGCAGGGGGGCAGCCAAACCCAGTGGTTGCTCTGTGGAGGCCCCTAGATCTCCCTCTGGAATTGCACTGGCCATGTGAGTGCTTTGGCTGCAATCTTAGCTTGGAATTGAGACTAATTCTTTAATTACAGGAAACAGACATTGTTGCTCCACTCTGTAATGGTAAATTTTGCCTCTTCTCAGGTAGTTCTTGGCAACTGTGTCAGGCAGTATTATTCAGTTGCAGGGACAGCTTTTACTGTGTGTCTGTCTCCCCGTGGTTGCTGTTGGGAAGTTGCTTTAGCTATGGGTTGGCAAAGCTCTGTGTTTCCTGGATGATCTTAGGCTGTGTAGATTCTTGTTTAGAGTCACCAGTGTCTTATGGCAGTGACAGTCTGTATGCTCCTTCTGAATGAACAGATGTCTTTACCCTAGAGTTGCACTCTCAAGGTGCAACTTTTATACCATTTTGGGCAGAGACTTAGGAATCGGTGGAGTCTGGATAGGCTGCAAATCAGGAAAAGTGAGTGTATCATGGATGAAACACTTGTTATTTCAGACTTAATATAGAGTCTATCTGAGATATTTTAATAGATTATGTCCCCTCTGAAGCAGTGATGTGCTATGTTGTTGAGATTTTGCAGGTGAAGCAAAACCAGTTCTCCAAATAAGTCTGTATTTAACCTGGCACCCTCTTCTATACCCCATATCTCCTAAATCACTGGGCAATTCTCTATCTACTAGATCTTCCTCTCTGAATATTTAACAACACAAACCAATGTTTTCCAAGTTGTTATTCCTCAGAGAATCAGTCTCCCTCTAGTTTGTGAATATATAATAAGGACTTTTTATGTATCTTAAAAAGGGAGTCAAACCAATACTGTCTGTTTCCTTAGTGAAAAGCCCCTTGAATTGAATTTAAAGGACTAATTCCCCTAAAGTTAGTTTTGCACCACATCATAGCATCCTAAACATTCTCAGAATTTGAGGAATGCCCATTAGAGAAAGCATAATAGAATTATCTTTTGGTTTCTTTCTAGCCAGTTTCAACCATGATATCTCAATGTCCAGCGAGTGTTTAAGATCCAGCAAATCTTTACTTAGAGGGGAAACTTCAATGAAATTTGAAGGGTTCTACTTGGTAGGTCCATGCATTTGAGGAAGAGTCTGGATGTACGTAGTTAAGTGTATAAGCATCTCTGTGTAATTAATTACTCCAGTATCTGGTCACTGGACAATAATCCAAGATGTAAGACAATATTTACAATTATGAAACTCGGGATGACTTTCCCAGCTTTACAGCTGGAGGAAATGAAGCAAGGCAGGGCAGGGCTCAAATCACTTGTACGAGGTTACAGATGCGTCTGTGGCAGAGCTGTGAAAAGTGAATCTGGCTATCAAGCATCTGTGCATATTTGGTGAGCTGCCTTCCTTCTCTAGAGCAACATGAGCATTTAAGTGTTTTGTTGGATAGGGGCCTAGATGCTTTTAGGGTTTGTTTTGAGAGCTGTTTATTTTAAAGCGCTTTCTTCCACTACTTTATGGATCTGTTCTTGATGTCTGCTATGGAAAGTCCTACCTTATGGAAAGGGCTTCTGTATGTCATAAGACATTGAAAGACCTTTGGGATCCACTTTTTGATAAAAGCTCTTGAGGATGGAGCTGAGGAATGGGTCACTTGTCAATCAGCACAGGCAGACTGTCCTCTGAAATAGTTCTTGCCCATACCCAGATACTCCAGGGGCTGGTTCTGCCCAAAGATGCAGATCCTGGAGGCAGGTATCCAGCCAGCTAACCAGATGGCCAGGATTCACAGAGCATGCTTGTGGTGCAGAGCCTCCAAAGACTCTGGCATCCCTCCAGTAGATATATATGTATATAGCAATTTGCTTGGGGGATGGAGACGGGGGAATACCAAGCTGCTTATTGGCCATCAGAGTGGGAGCCGTTAAAAAATATTGGCTCCATAATTGCATTTGGTCTCCCCAGCGGCAGAGGCTGTAATCCCTGCGGAAGCTATTTTCAGTTTTTAAATGCTGGGTTTTTTTCAATAGGAGAGCCATTAGAAGAAAAATATGAGAGTTTTTCTTTAAAAATAAGAGTCTGCTGGGGGATGTTGTAAGTCATGGTTGGCAAAGTGATCCTTATATGCCAAGATTCTTCTGTAAGTAATGAGATCACTTGGATCCGCATGGGAAAACGGGATAATCCACTTCTACAGTAAGTGAAAGCTCTGATACAAGCTCTGAGTGAGCTTGTGAAGTATGTCACTGTGTGTTTAGCCTCTATGCCTATAATAACCTTGTACTTGCTTCCTAATAGTTGTAAAGAATACAGGAATGCTAAAACAAGTGCTTCTGACACATCTGTCAGTGTTTCAGTGAACCCTGATGCTATATGTCATTGATTTGAGCTATGGACAAAGAAACTTTTGTTTTCTCTTGCTTTTTCAGTCTTCCTTGCTGTTTTTCAGAACCATTATTTTTTTATTTTAATAATGACTGTGTGAGATAGAGTCTGCATTTACTGATGGGGTATGTTGTTGACAATGTTGTTTACATATTTGGAATGACACCGCCCCTCAAGCTGCTACCAGCTTATCAAATCACTTTAACTAACTCCCATGCTACCGTCAATATTAGTCCAAATCTGTCACAACTGGCAACCTTCAGTGTTTGTCTGAAAAGATGGTTAACAGGTTTGAGTGTTGTCAGAATTGCAAGGCATAAACAAAGATTATTGCAGAGTGTATTGTTAGATGCATTAAATGGATGGATCACATAGGGCATGTCTTAAATTATTTCAATGTTTTATTAATAATGACACTCCCATGTGGTTTTTGATTTTCAAAAAAATGGTTTTCAGGTTTTTCTCTCCAGTAACTTTCTGAATGGATAGATATGCATTTATATGTGGATAACAGAAATAACTAATGCTTTTTTTATTATAAATGAAAATCTCCACTTTTGCAGCACCATGAAGACTAGAGCCTCACAGGAGAAAAGGGATAAAACTAGGGATAAAATAAGCTAGGCTAGGGTTAAATAAAAAATAGTGTATCCTTGACGAGGACCTAATTTAAAGCAGAAAGTTTAACTCCCATACCACACTAAACCCAGACAAAATAGCTTCCATGGCCTTTGTATGACGTGGAAGGTGAACATAGAGCATCTTCTGTGATATTGCCCTCTTTGGCTTACAAAGTGTATTAAGTTACGTGAATGGAGAAAGTTTTGAAACAGGCCTTAGAGTTTGACATAATATCTCTCAGTTGGAACCGGTGCTTATTACAGTGAATACCTTTTTTTCTTTTTTTTTTCTTTTTTTTTTTTCATGTCCATGAAAGCGATTGGGTGACTGTTAGCAAAGCCGTGATATTGGCAGTCTGTGCCTTGACCTGGGATCTGATACTCTTCCCAGGGGTTCTTGCTTAGGAATGCTTATGGCAGCAATGCTGCTAATCACAAACAAAGAGGCAAAACACCACTGGCTTTTGTCTCGATGTTAATCAAATAGTAGTCTGGAGAGCTACATGGGCTGCCTTGTCCCAGAATGGTGGGGAAGTCATCTGTCATGGCATTAAAAATGTTGGTGACATGAAGGTGATCTGAACTGTGTGTGATGAAGGCATCATCCCATAGCTGATCTTTGAATTTAAAGGTGTGGCAAGGCAATCGGCACCACAAATTAGAGTAATCTGATTTGCATAGATTAATGAGGGAAGGTCATAGCCTGGGGACAGGTCAGGGGTGCCCCCAGGGATTTGAAGAAAAACTTTGATTCTTCCTTTTTTTCCTTTCCATGAAGTAATCGTGCTGTTCTATTGTAAAAGGAGCTCTGTTACTTATAAAGGAAAGCTTGTCATTTAAATTCATCCAAGTTAGGACACCACTGAGCACTGTCAGATGTCAATCACAATACAGCAGGGAAATGTTTTTCAACAGATTTCTACCTTCATTTTTCCATAACACAGAGCGGTGGCATAAAGGGGGTCTCTGAATATACTTCTTAAGGTTAGATTTTCTTTCTTTTCATCTGCAAAGGACTGGTTTTGAAGCTATGTAGTAAAGAATCATGGTCATTTCTGTGACAGGGAGGGAGGAGAGTGAGGTGAATCTTGTTTATAATATCTTTTCCATTTGGGAGATGTTAGTGGAAGGTTTTTTGTGTGTGCTGAAGCTGACATTCTTTCTCGCTGGAATTGTTGATTGTGTCTCCTCGGCAGAAGTTGCTTTGAAATATTTTGGCTGGAAACTTGGGGTCTGTTCTTTTCACCAAACCTCTTTCACCTCTGTGCTGCTGTCCTACATTTTTGTCCAAGCCTTGTGGAGATTTAATGTTCGCCCTACCTGACATCTGCTCAGGAATGAGATTTTGTACTCTGGCCAGTTCTGGCAGAAGCATCAATTTGGTGCCCTTGTCATCAGTTTCATTGGGAAGCTGGGACTTCATGACTCTTAGCAATGAGCTCCAGCGACCTGCCAAGCTTAACTGCTGGTGGATATGGGAATGCTGGACTGGCAAAGGATTTAGGAGATGGGAACAGGACGATTCCTTCTTTTTGCACTCTTTATTTTTGCATATCCTCAGTAAGTTTATTTTGATCTGACTTTTCTCAATATTTGTAATAATAATAAAAAATTGGAACAATACTTGCTGATAAAAATAGAGCATGTGGCAGCCCAAAAATTATCATCCAAGCTTGCTAAGCCTGCTGTTTTTGAACACCCTGGTTTGTCTGATGGCCAGCGTATAGGTCAGGGCTTTTTCTCTTGGAAGTGACATAAGACCGAGCTGGCAATTGCCCCTAGGAATGAGAGAGGAGGACTATGTCCATACGGCTCCCAGTCATGTTAAGCAAAGAACAGATGCTGGACTTGTGAGCAGCTTGGTGGCTGAAGACCAACTGCAGGGGAGCTTCTGGCAGCTACTGCGGCTGATGGTGCCAGTAGGCGTCACTACTGTCAGTCAATGGCGATTTCTGGAGGGCACTGTCATTCACTGGTGGGCACTTCTTGCTCCAAGAGTCACTGAGTGAAACACTTTCCTGGTAAGGAGTAAACGAAGAGATACAGATAAATGTAAGCCACTGTTAAAAGTATTATTGCAAGCATATGTGTGTTGGTTTTTTTTAATTAGCGCTTTTTTTTTTTTCCCAGCTGATTCTTTGCAGATCCTCCCCAAGTCCTTTTCTTTTTGGTCTTAAGTAAACCTATGTGTTTATTTAGATATGGAAGGATTTTAGGCTTGCAAGACTTGGGATCAACCATGCATTGATCTAAACATTTACTGAGTAGCAGGCAGTTGGACACAGAATACCCTGAGAAAATGATGTTTAATCATGTGGAAAATTTTGCCATTTGCATCAGCACAATGATACATAGATAAGTGTGCTTTCAGTTCCTCAAACAAGATAAATGCTGTAACTAAATGCTTTATGAAGTTGAACATCATACTGTACACAACTTCACTGTACAGCCTTTAGAAAAAAAAACACTCTGAAAATCCCCTATTATGCAAAAAGGTGCATGCAATATTTCCTGAGTAAAATGAGATACAGTAAAAGGTATAACTTTATGGCTCTTTTTTTATTATTATTTTTTTTTTCCTCCATTAGCTTTTTGTTTACAGAAATTAGGTGAAGTACTCAAGCATAAATCTGCTTGGAAATGAAACGGCACTTGGAATCAGCAGTGTATGTGAGCATATATCTTAAGTTTAAAAAGGTGAGTTGTCTTCTTGACTCATGAGCTTAAAGGCAGGCATGTCTTCCTAACTGTACTGCACCTTGCTGAATGTGTGTCCAAAATGACAATTTGAGCCCCTGCTATCCAGTCCAGTGCAATCCAAGCTCTTTCACAACTTTTTGTGATGGGCTGGTAGCTCTTATTGTATTTTATTTCAGGGACAAACTTCTAAACCAAAAGTTTTCTATGAAAAGATGAAAAATCATGTTTGTATACTGTCATGGTAGCTTGGGAAAAGATTTGTTTTCCCAGAGTGAAAGGACAATTTTTTGCTCCATGCAGAAAACCTGCTTTGATGCTGCCAGAGAAAAGTGCTGTCTCTATTTAAAGTAATAGCGTTGAATCAGTGTTAGGAAGAGTATGTAGTATTGAGTCATAAAAACTAATTATCACTGCTCAAAACATTCTCAAATACACTTAAGTGGAGGTTTGTTGCATAAACATACAATTAAAGAAAGAATTTGTGATGGATGCAGGAATACGCAGCTCACAGACGCAGTGTTTACTGGTGCAGTTAACAGATGGGTAGGCCAACTGATTCACAGATGTGCAGCTTATAAATATAAACTAACGTCTTACTAGTGATGTATATCTGCAAGTGGCAACAAATTACTTTCTCTTTAACTCTTGGCTGTATAATGGGGTAGATTTTAATAATACAGTAACTGTCATTAGAGTTGGTGACAAATAATGAACTAATACACTGCACTTGCTGAGTTTTAGGGTACATTGCTATAAAGTGCTGGTAAGACTAGTCTTTAACATACTGACATACTTGGGGTTGGTTTTTTGGGTTGTTTTTTGGAAGGAGGAGGTCTAAGTCTTGTATACTAAAGCACATTTCAAGTATTTTAACTAATGTATTCCTAGCAGATGCTAACAAGGACCACATTACTATTTTTGTCTTTGGGTTCCTTAGAGGGATGAGGGCAGTGGAACTGTGTGGTGGGTTGACCCAGTACAGCCTAATACAAACAAGAAGGGAAACTGGAATCTTTCCATGTTCCAAAATACATTTTTTCTCTTCATAAACCCCTATTCATCTACAAACTAAGGCACTGATGAAAATACAGATTTAAGGGGGGAGCTGCATTCCATTGTTATATTTGCTCTTTAAATAATTTAGCTGCAAAAAAAAATCTGAAGGCTGTTTTAGCAGTAATTAATTATTCATTAATGACATGCTAATTGCATAGTACCTTTGAATATTTAACAAAATGCAAAAACAAGCACTGTAGTTATGTTTTTAATGTAGGAAGAGAATTTCTTACTATATTGCCTCTTTTGTGGAAAAAAATAGACCTTTTTCGATGGACTAGGGAAAGTCATAGTAGTGGCCTACTTTCTATTCACTATCTTCAGTCACTCTTTGTACAGTGGAATATAATGTCCTTATCTAGACTTAACAATTGACAGGGTGGCAATCCCTTGACTTTTGTCCAAATGATTTCTCAACAAAAATGGGTTAATTATCGCTCTCCATAGCTTTTTGAATAACAAAAGGCCACGGTTCCTTTTCTTCTTTTCTTTCCTATTTACTGTATGGAAGCCTTTGAAATGCGATAGTTTAATCGGTGACACCTTCTAACCGGGGATTTCTGAGTGCTGGAGCTCTCTGCAATGAGCTCATATTGCTGTGTGTGAACATTACCATGATTAGGAGATATGACCTTTATTATGCCAAAGCCACCCTGGAATTTAAAGATGAAAATAAAACCTCTCCAAACCTCTCCATGCGCTGAAGTAGGTTTGGATTGTTTCACCTCATAAAAGCCAAGCAGTGTGCTAACAATGCCCTTTTAATACACAGACTCACTGAGCAATACTCTCTTGACCAGCTTGTTAAAAATATTAATTATTAGCTATACCTCACAACTGTCCATTGCTGAGTATGGGAGTGAACCAGGTTAGAACTTCTCAAATCTTTCTCTCTAAGAACTAGTTTGGAGATTTTGCTGTTATGCAATAGACTTCAGTAATCTGGGTTATCTGAGCTATTTCCCTTCAAATATTTTGTTTTGTTGTGGGTTCATGGATATAAAATGTAAGGCAAACAGTCAATAGAATTTAGAGTCACTGTCCTTGATTTTGCTCTACTCTGTAATTCCTCAGCGGGAAGATAAGCGGCACGGGCACTACTCTAATTTGCATCCTATAGCCTAGATTTTGTTCTCCTTTCTAATTAGTTGGTAACTCCCATTAACGTTAATAGTGCTTACAAATATGCATCAGTGAGAGAATAGATCCCAGTAAATCTGAGCATTATTAGGGCGATACAAAATTAGCATGTAGTATACTTGAAGCTCACGCTGAATTTTATAGCTTGGCTGGCTATAAAGGAGTAGAAATGCGTTCAGTGAGGAGATGAGGGGGAAAAACAGAAGTACTTAACTAGAAGAAATAGGAATGCTCATGCAACCTACATGTGATTGTCTTCCCAAAAATTCCTTCAACGGAAGTAATGTAATTGTTTCAGAGCTGGCTCAGGTCTCTGTCTTTGTTCTGCTGTATGGAGGGCTCTTCTGGCATCGGTAGCAAAACTTGTAACTGCAGACGGGCTGGCTTAGACTGCCTAGATCTGACTCTGAGCTTGCTTTCTGTACTCCCACTATGCAGAAGAACACGCAAGCACCTCTTCTCTTAGACATTTCTTTTGCATTTATGAGATGGAAACTAATGGCAGAGAAGGCCAGAAGTAATAGAATTTATTACTTGGGTATTCTTTATTCAGTCTTCTGGGAGAACCGTTTTCCTAGTGCATGCCTGAAAGCACATGAATTAAAAAGGTGAGGAATACATGGCAATGAGCTGGGGAGAAAAGTTCAGTTTGGTTTAGAAACTTTGACAAGTACCATGGGGTTACCCTGGGGTAACACAATTCAATGAAACATTAACCTGAGTGCTAAACCTTGCAAGATGTCTTAGTTATTCCACAGCTACTGATGACTGCTGTGAAGGACTAGCTCCCTTGTTTCAGTGGCATTTGCAACACGTCAGACCCCCAAAACACTCATTAAATAGAAGCAAAACATAGAGCTTTACTTTTAAAACAGCTGAAAATTTCCCTAGCTGTGGAGTTCTTTGTGGAAAAGTAGCAGAGAAACGGGGCAGTTCACTAGGCTGTGATCTGCTGATTGCAAGAGGTGAGCCCTTCACAGAAGAAAAAGTACAACCCTGGGACAGTACATAGATCCACTTGAAGGGATGTGTTCTGGAGAGCAGTTTCCTGGTCTTTATTATTATTATTTTTTTTAATTAGAGATACCTACTTTTGGCAGTACACAACCAACTCCTATGTTACATTTCTTCACCCTGTGGTTAGTGGTCAAAATGTTAGCCTAATGCATATAAAACACGTGGAAATTTATGCAGATGAATTAGGGTCATGGTAGGGAGAGCAATGATGCATTATCCCAGACAAAGTATTCCCAGTCTACCCTATTGTTATTATTTATTATTTGACATCACCAAAGACAGATCTTTTTTTTTTTTTTTATGCTGTTGGGGCACTTCAAAATACAAATAAAAAGATACAGGCCCTTCTTGAGATGGAGGATAACAAATTAATGTCAGACATGACAAAGCAAGGAGAGGAAGGGGATAAGAGGTGTAGAGGAATAAGTGCTAGAAGTGGTACTCTGAAGCCTCTGCAAAGAATGAACAGTGATTATTTATTTTTATTTCATTTTATTTTTATTTTTATCATTTTATCTTTATTTTTATCATTTTGATTTTATTTTTATAATTTTGATTTTATTTTTATCATTTTGATTTTATTTTTATCATTTTGATTTTATTTTTATCATTTTGATTTTATTTTTATCATTTTGATTTTATTTTTATCATTTTATTTTTTATATTTTTATTCTTTATTTTTATTTTTTTAATTAATTTTTATTTTAATTTTTAAAAAGGAATGCTGTACAGGGTAGAAGTGAGCATGGTTGGGGACAACATGGTGCAGTGTGATGGTCTTTAGAGCCAGACAGGAAGGATGGTCCATGTTCCTGATAGACACTGGCAGAAGGAGCAGCAAAGTGGAGTACCATAGACTACCAAAGCCAAACCCAGGCTTTGTGGGAGAGCATGATTCCCTGCATCCCTGCACTCAGCCCTGATGCTGGTTGGGTCAGGCCTTGTGCTGATGGAGTGTGGGAGAGTTATTGTGGATGTAAATGGAGGTGGTACCCCTTTTCTGCAAAGACTGAGTGCAATGCCACTGAGCACTGCATCTGAGACAATTGCCCTTGTGTTGCACTTACACTGTGTGCCAGCCCAGAGCAGAGTGAACTATTTTACCACTTCCACCCACTTGCTTCTGGTTTCTGAATGAATTACACCTGGTGTGTAACTTACTACGATGTGTCAGTTGGAGACGACACCCCTGTCACTCTAAAGCATGTTTCCACCACTGCCTTGAAAGTTTAAGGCCAAGAGATTCTTTGGTTGCACAGGTGCCAAGGAAAAGGGAACTTGCTCAACCTGACATTGTAAGGACACTTTGGTTGCAAATGTGACTTTTCATACCAAATGGCAGTCAAATGCCAGGTTTAGGTTCCTGACTGCAATTAAGTGTTTGGATTACGAATTAATATTTGAGAGATTTCATGGCACTGAACACAAACTAAGTAAGGGGAAGGAGGCGGAAATAAGGGGAAAAAGGTCCTGTTGAAACATATTCAGACATGACATTTCCTTATGTCGATAACCATCAAGGGCTTTGCTTCTTCATCCATAAAGCCAAGAATGCCACCTGTCAATCTGAGGGAGAGTCACAACAATACATCAAGAAAGAATGAAACAACAAAAAAAAGTCATCTTCCTTTGGAAAAGAATTGGTTGCATTTTTTTTGCTGCTGATAATATTTAGGATGCCCCGATGCAAGCACAAGGTATCTATAGGTAGTGTGTAGCTTATATTTCAATGCTTCATTTCCTTTTAAAATTGTATTCACCCAGTGGGAGAAATTATACAAATAAGGCATTTCAAGCCACTGAAGCACGACCTATATTTGTAAGAGTTATTTTAAAGTGCTAGGTTCTTACATTTGGTGCTCTCACTCACAGACAGAACTGTTTATCAGTATTGAATAGTCAATTTAAATTAAAATCTACTTTTTGCTAAACTACAAATAAGTTACTTGGTTGCAGTGTTAACCAATCTTAATTTCTAAAAGACAGTTTCTAGTCCTTATACTTTAGAAAATAAACCAAACCAAAACAAAAAACACCTTGGAAGTAATGCTATTCAGTATTGGAAAAGTCTCCTGCAAGCCTTCACTTGTAACATTCCATGATTTTTAAAACCACCTCATTATGGACAAGTGCTGTTTGCAAACAGTGCATCTGGAGTCTGACCTAGGGATTTGGCAACACAGCTGCATTAGGCAGTTAATCAATAGAAACTGGTATTTTTTTTTCCTTTGTCTTACATATAGTAAGGTTAATATGAGTGGAAACGTGGAGGTGGAGCATGGTTACAGTGTTAAGTGCAACACAGATCTTAAAGCTTGAAAAAATTAATAAATAATGATAAAGCATGGACACTGAATACATCATAATGTACGTTTCATATTTGAAAACTTTCCCCATCAAGAGTATTTTCAATTTCTTCATGTTGCCATCTTTTGATACTCTGAATAATTTCTGTATTCCTGGCCTATGGACTAGCTTTTCCTAGATGGAGACCAAGTGCAAGAGAAGGCTAAACATCTCGTATATTAGGCTTTGACTTTGAATATCAACCCCATGCCAATATAGTCAAAACAAAATCAGACGACATAACTTTTATAGTTCAGTAAAAATCTCCTTGTAGTTTGTGAATGCAAATGGCATCCTGTCTTTTGCAAGCTGAGAACACATGACAGGAAGTTGAGAGAAAATAAAACTTGAAAATGAGGGACAGGAAATAAAGACACAAAGCCAGTTAGATGGGAGCCACCCTGCATTCGTACTGCCTGGGCCTAGATTGTGACATTCTTTTGATGGGTGGGTCTGAACTTCCAAAAAGACTCACCATCCATGCCTGGTACATATTCTTTTAAGAGCTGCACATTTTTGAGCATGTGTCTGATACTGCAGGCTTCTGTGAGCAGGGTTGTAAGAGCTTCAACAGGACTTGTGGAATTGTTGGTTCCAGAGGTCCTTGGAAAGGCTGGATTCACATGTGTGAATTCAGTAGTGCTGTCTGAAAACCAAGAATTCCATTCTGCAAATATATGAAGGTTTTCCATTTATTTTTCTTCTACTTCAGGAGGAAAACAAGCTGTAAATCAGCTTGGGGTTTATTTTTTTGTTTGTTTTTTTTAAGTGAGAATATTTTTTCAAGAACAGCTGATTCCTCTATGGTAGTAAATTGCACTGGTGCACAGATTGTCATGGGTCTAGTCATTGCTGTGGCTTATATCAAGGATTTGAGTCCAGGTTTTAAACACTTTGGACTAGAGACCTCGACCTAGTACCTCTTTTGGGCAGTGTCCTCTTTTTGCTTTAAAGTTCTTCTTTGGGTCCAAGGTACATGAAAAAATCTGTAGAAAAATTGCAAGAAGTGGCACCGCTGCGAAACTTCCATTTGTTGGTGTAAATTGTACTGCTGAAAACCCGATCACTTGAGAATCTGTCCCTGACCTGTTTTGAATGTCTGGAGCATGCTGAATGACTGTTGGCAGTCACGCCGACTTTAGTAGGACTGTGTCTCCACTGTGAGGCAATTCTGTGCCCTGCCTGGATCTCTGGGTCCATAGGAGAGAGATGTTCTGCCTGCGTGTCAGAATAAAACCTCAACACTATTTGATTTCCTATGGGTAAGGGGAGGAGGAGGAGCAGGAAAACTCTCCTGCAGGTCTTTAATCCTGATGACTAAAGGACAAAAAGTGTAGACTACATCTTCCCACAGCTAGGATGTAGCCACAGCGTGCATCCTGGGAGCAGGCTGGGGCATGTGTCAGCTCTGCCGTTCTGCACACCCACTGAACTATAGTTAGAGATGATAAGGATAAACATATTACAGTACTTCTCTGAGAACTTTCCTTAGCAGCTCCAATACTGCTTAAGATTTCATATATTGATGCCTCCATTTTCATTAAACTGCTACTTTTATGGCTGTGTTTTATTTTTTTAATTGTAAAAGAAGCCCACTAATTCAGTATCACCAGAAAGTAAATTAATGCCTATGAGTCTGCAGCTTATCTAGCATCAACTTTATGTGCTTTTCCCTTAAATATAATTGAAAAATTTAGGCACTTTTTCCTTATCTCTTTCTAATTTGCCAATATTTCTTGTCTAATCTTGCTGGCTGGAGGAGAACATGGTGCTGTAGGTGCAAACCCATCAGTGCCGTTTGATCATCGCGTGCCACCTCTGTCCACCTGGCTTTAACTCACTGATCATTTTGTAGACATATCACATGTTTAATTTGCTGTCCATCAGCAGTACAGTGGTCTTTTGGCATCTCAGAAGTTCTTCTGGAAGCCATCACATCGACAGTCATTCTAGGTAGGGAAATCTGGGTACACACATACATCAACTGCACTTCAGAAGATGTCACGTATGGGATGTATTTACAGGCTGCTACCAAGTGCTGCCATAGAGAGGCTCTAGTTACTGGATCTGGAGTTGTGCTTCTCTTAGCATTTACTTTTCTGCAAGCAAATCAGGTACTTCTCATGAGGGTATAGGGATGGATTGGCCCAGAACGAACACTGAGCACCTGTAGTAAGTCTCTTCCCATGTTTGTCGTTGTCTCAGGTGTTACAGTACATGATGTAAGCTCATATTTGAGACTGCTATTTGCCAAATATAAGCTAAGGAAAGAACAGAATCAGAATTAGCCTTCTTAGTATGATTTTTGCCACAGAGGTGGATCCACTCATATGAGCACAGCCAAATGCTGGAACTCAGCTACAAATGACTGAATTTCAGCCTCTTTGAAAATGCGGTTTGGACAGCCCAGTGACGCTGTCTCCAGTGGTGCTTTCCTCCCTGCAGTGACTAAACAGAGCGTCATTTTTCTCAGAGAATCTGAATGTGTCTATAATCACATGGGAAAAAAAAAACCCAGTGGGGTGTTTTGTTGGTCGACATCTCATGTTTTCATTCAGGCTGAAATCCTGTGTCCTCCACGACCCACAGTAGCTGTGTGTGTGGGCGAGCAGCTAACCGCGGTGAGCGCACCTCTGCGCTGCACAGCAGCGCTCTTCTCCTTTCTCAGTAGGGTGGAACTGGCTGGATGAGGTGGGGCTGGAGAACAGCCAGGCAGTGGCTGGAGGGCACTTAGCCTTTCCGAGGCAATGAAGCTCTCCTGAGTGTTCATGGACATCAACTCCACCTTTGCTCCACCAGGTTTTGTGCCATACGAGAGGGGGAGGACTAGGAGATGGCATTTTGTGACACTGGTAGAAACCTTCTAGATGTAGGCTGTTAGTTTCTACACACAGCTCTTCCCCAGCATTTTGTAGTAGGTGGGATAAAGTTTTGTGTCATCTTTTATATTTCTAGAGGAGCTGGATTTTTAGATGAGAAGGTGACTGTGATTTCAGACAAAATATAGATCCTGCAGTGGCTAAACTGCAGGAAGTAACTAATGCCTGCTTTAAAAAGGTACAATTTAGGCAACCCAACCTATTGACCTTCTAACTTTGGACTGCCAAGACTGCTTGCTCAGTACATCTGTTTCTCTATGTTTTTGCCTGTAATTATGTTGTCCTCTGCAGTTAGGATAGTGGTTTATCCTGCTTTAGAAATGTTATGTTTTGAGGTTAACTTTCCCAGGGGGTATGTTTCTTTCTTTTTCCCCTTTCTTCTTTTTGTTAAAGCAAACAAAACATAAAATCCCACTCGGGAAACAGAAGCCAGGAAAAAACCTATTAGAAAGAGTTAAAGCACCTTGCGCTGGGGGGACACGCCTGTCAATGGGAAATACTGTATAATGTGGTTACTTGAAAATGGCAAATAGTCCTGCATCTTATTGAATGAAAAAGGACAAATGTCACAGAGCCTGATGGAAAAATAAAGATAAGGTTAGGGGTGATGTGACCCAGACATGTCCCCTGCTGTCCACATGAAGGGCGGCTCTCCCTGCATCTCACTGCGATTCCTGCTTTTCGCTCTGTGTGGACAAAATGATGATTTATGGCTCCTGCTGTGGGGGTGGGTAGGTGAGTTTACAGGCAATTTCTAATTCCCTGCTCCTGACAGTAACGCAAAAATTCTTTTTCATGTCTTACAAATGAGCTGTGATTGTTGGATGGTGCCACTGTAAATATTATTTATAAAAATCACTTTGGAGACTGTTTATTCCTCATTAAAGGTCCAGTCCTGATCTATTGAAATAAATAGGAGTTTTGCCATTGACTTCAAGGAGGAAGGATAGGACTCTCTTTATCTCTAGTATATTCTGATGTGTCACATTGCAGCGTTAGCAAATGCAAGGGGCAATAACTGTGGGAAGTGAGTGACTCTGCACTGTAAGACACAAGTCATATTCCCAGGATGAAGCATGTCTCTCCAAGACCATCTCAGGGAATGCTATGCTCTTTGGGTAGTCCAGAGGCTGCACATGTACTGACAGATGTGAGCGGCCCTGGCCAACTTTGTCACCCTGCAGGGAAGAGCCAAAGGACGTGGTGAATTTGGTGGCTTTATGCTGGTTAAGTTTCTCCCTCCAGCCAGATGGAAAGCAAAACAGTATGGGCCAGGTGTTTAAAATGGGATCTGACTAGAGACCAAAAGTTTGAATGGCAGCTTATATTTGAATTGTAAGTAAGATTTTCCAGTATTAGGCCTGTATATGCCATGTTGTATTTCACTTAAAAATTGAGCAGTGTCCAAATGCTATTTATTGAAAACAGTGGACTTTTTCCACTGAAAAATATTTGTGGTGCTTTGGCTTTTCTGACTAATTTGAAGTTTGTTTGGTTTTGCCTCATTTGACTTTTCAAATTTTTTTTTCTTGGAAACAAACTGAATTTTTAAAAATGATTTTGATTTAAACTGAAACAAATTATTGCCTGCATTCTTCAGTGAAGAAAGAGGAGACTTTTCCCATACAGCTCATTTCTCTGTTTTTTGTTTGTTTGTTTGTTTTTAGTTTCAAATTATTCTAAATAAGGAAAGCTTCATAATCTTAGAACTGTAGTAGTTTAAAAAGAAGATATTCACTGAAAATGTGAGCTGTTTTTTTACTAGCTGTAGTATTAATGTGTACCTAGTTCCTTATTTTTTAGCATACAGGAGCAGAAAAGTAACATTTTTACCTTCTTCTTAATCATATGAGTGAAATTTTGGGGTTGAAGTGGGTTGCCAGGAAGAAGTGTGGTCTATATTATGTTATGAAGAGGGCTGAATGTCCCTGTCTTTAACCTACTGTGAGGCTTTAGGACAGATGAAGCCCATTTCTATCTGCTTACTGCTCCATTGCTATGTTGAGATTACTACTTAAGAGTCAGCTGCTGTTTTGAACATGGTGCTGCAAAACTAATTTGAGTTTGTTTTGTTGTTTTTTGTTGTTTGTTTTTAATTCTTAAATGTATTTGTATTGATAGGACCAGATGTTGTGCTGATATAAATGTTGTCTGTTCAACAATGCCTGTCTCCCCCAAAGGAAGATTTAGAACCCTTTGTGAATTTTAAGCCCTGCTCATGCCAACTTGTATAGACAGGAGTACATCTAGTTCAGCACCAGCACTGCTTGCAGGAGTAGTGGTTTTTGTTTATGTATGTGTGTTAGTAAGAGCCATATCTTACAAAATCTCTCCAGAGTTTTTTCCTGTGCAAATGTGGGGCCAAAGAAAGAATATTTCTACAAGGCCAAATCCCCAATGAGGAAGACGGCAGCAGAGACTTGTAACGGCTTCTGGCTCAGACACAAAGACGACTGTTTCTTCCACTTAGTTGGTCTAATAGATAACAACCTCTCCTTATAAATTGTACCTTGCTTTACTACTCCCTTAGCCTACCATGATCACAGCCCTGTAACTACTAATTGATTTGCGTAATCATAGTATTAGTTGTACAACTGCTTTATAGTTGTTTGCAAGCTGAATATGATTCATTCAAACTGTTTGATTAGGATTTGCAAAATAGGCTGCAATCAGGATTTCAGGATGCTCTTGTGAACGGGTTGGCAGCCAGAAAAGCAGGGCTATCATCACAACCAAGAAGGCTACTCACTATTTCTGAACAAAAACCCACTTACAGCTACAGCTCATGCTACATTTCCTTTTAAGGGATAGTTTTAGATGCAAATTTATTTACAGAGGTAGATGAGATGAAAAGTGCGACAGACACACCTGACTAACTTGCATTTTGTATCTCTAACGCTCAAAAGTACAATGCTTATGGTAATGAATTTTATCTATTACAAGGGAAAACAATCACCTTTGATGACATTATAGAATAAACACATTTAACAGCATGCTGAATTGCTGAAGTATCATTTTCAACGACCTCATTAGTGTCACTTAATTAAAACTTCCTGCTCTTGACTTTGATGCTGGTGCAGGCAAAAACACAGAGGGAATTGAACAAACAACAAAAAAGGGAGGGGTATCTTCTAGTGATAAATAGCAGTAGTTGCTAATGAAACCAAATTATGTACCTTTTTCCTGCAACTCCAATAAAATAATTTGAAACACACAGCAAGTTTGCATCAAACAAATTAATCAGCTGTCAGCAGATTCACCTGATAATAATCTGCTGCCCTTATTGATAATTTAAGGAAAAAAGTTGGTTTTTTTTCTGTACACAGTCATTAGGTTGGTGATAATTAAAGCTTCAGCTTCAGAAATGCCATAATAACCGTTAATTAGTGGGATGCTATTTTCAACATAATTTGCTAATTAGGGAGGGAGCTTATATAGTGTACGTTCCTAATTATGAAAGGGTCTTGCGCTGTAGACTCATGTGACTGGAGTGTAAATGACACCATTATGGGGGTCCTGACAAATTTTAATTATTTATTCTTATTCAGAAATAGTTAGCCAATTTAAGCAAGCAGGATAACTGCTTTGCCTCAAAATCCCTTTCCCTGCACTGGCACATTTTACCCACCAAATGCAAGATGCCAAGTATTTTGTTGGATAAACTCCACTAATTTCAATAAAATTAAGCTGGCAGAAAATTTAGCTCAATGTATTTCCTTCATGTGGTTAGAGGACAGAGGCCAAATATTGCATCGATTGCTGTACTCTGATGTTCTAATTTCAGGGCAGAAATTGTGTACCTGCTGCTTGAGTAGGAGAAATTCCTGTTACTCTGTCACACCCAGTTTTTAGTACAGGACACAAACAATATTCACCTCTAAATTCAACTAAGGTGCTTGAGGGTCAGGTATAAGCTTTTGATTTTTTTTTTTTTTAAATAAATGAAAGTGCATTTTCTGATTAAATACATTTTTTAAAGAGAAAAATGCTAAAATATGAACAATTGTTCTGAAGTAAGAGGCATTAAAATACAATTTATAGGGATAAATTTTGTAGCAAACTCTATATGCTGCAGTGTCACACTACCTTATAAAGTAAGCTACTTCATAGCCTTAAAATTAAGCATATGTTTAATTTCAGGATCTAGGCTTATAAATGTATTAGATACACGTAATGTGTACCTACATTTTTAATTTTAAATACATAGTTTCAGATCTTTATGCATATACATACCTAAAAGCAGGCATTTACATAAAGATACACGTGTGCGTTTTTAAGTGTATATGTGATTTTAAATTTTTTCACCAATGCAAAATCAAAATGCCACTGTTACCCACAGATACATATTCTTGCTTCCTGAATTGTAATAGTTCATTTCTTTGAACTGTTTTACCTTGTTTCAAATAAAACTACATTTCTCTTTCCCTTTAAAAGAAATGAGAACTTAATTCAATAATAAATGAGCTCCAGCTCGGCATAAGAGTCACTTAACTTAAATCTTTTTGTAGAGGTTCCCACTTAAGCAGCTTGAAAGACAGTAAATCACGTTGGGGAACGGACATCCCAGCTTCATTGCCACACTGTGGAGCACAGAATTAATGGCCACCTCTTTAGAATGTATGGATGTGCCTCCCAGCTGCTGGGCCTGACAGTGTTATAGCTCAATTAATGTGATTTTGATGTAATTGCAGATAGGGAACATAGCGCCTAAAAATTATATTTTGGCATAAGAATTATATTTTATCATCCAGATGTGGGGATGAATATGTTAAGTGATGGGGCTTCTATCTATTTTTATTTTCTGGTAACTCATTTAACAGAGAATTATGTGGTTTAGTTGCTGCCAATTGCAACTGTTCAAATGTCTGCATGGGAGGCAATACATTGTTTTAGGTGCTTAGCCTGCTTGTGGTCAACTGACTTTGTTGTCTTATGAAGCAATGCTGATGAGATGTTGTAGGAACATCTCTGTGGCTTGGAGCAAGCAGGTAGATGTTGGAGGTGGTTTTATCCTAGGTGCAAGCATTATTTACCATGATTCTGCTGCATTCATTTGTTGATCACAAAAAGTCTTTGCTTCCCTTTGAATCAATAAAAAGGAAGCTAGGGAAGCATTTCAGATTATTTCTTAAAGCATGCATGGCAAAGAGATGGAGAAGGAAGATGCAGAAAGGGTTACTGCCATGACGTGATATGGCACAAAGCATTTTAGACTGTGAGCCTTCTGGGGCAGAGGTTATCTCTTCTGTGCCCAGACAGGAAGGTTACAGGAAGTTAAAAGGATAAGTGACAGTTGATTCCTGGATTGCCCTATTGCTCTGAAGGTAGAGAAAAGGTAATGTGAACTTGTAGTCACAGCAATCTGTATTTTCACACTTATGTTAATGTATTTTAAACAAGATACATAACCATACATGTTTGCATTAAGGAGATGGGGCAGAGCAGGTATAGAATAAGCATAGAACTGGTAAAAGCCATCCCCAAATGGCTAGACTGAGCCAGCAGGCATTATAACAGATTTACACAGGTATATGGCAGTAAAATTCAGGCTTCTCCCTTCAAGTGAGCTCTGAGGTGATTAGTAATGCTTGGTTATGAAAGCTGTTCCAGACACACATCACCCTTCCTGGCCTCAGTAAAATAACTGCAAAGGTCTCCTTATCCTTTTATTATAAAGTGAAACAACATGGACTCAGACAGGTATGAAAAATAATGGAAGCTGACCTCTTTGGTGTTTGCCCCTTTGTAATAGTTTCTCTGCTATCTGACTGTAATTTTGGACATTAGCATTGTATTTCAGCACAGTCCTCGTACTTTGCTTGTCTATCAGCCACTGTTTGCTAGTTAGAGAATGGGGAGCTGCACAGCACCTACAATTCGTTGTCAGTAAGTGTTGTGACTGCAAATCCCTGTGCTCTGATCAGCCACTATGGTGTCTCAGCTCCTATAGGCTCCACGACTTTGATTTCTGGTGATATCTACAGCAAATATGTTGAAAGGGCTGGCTTCTCATGCGCTTCAGCAGAGACAAATCCCCTGATATACCCTTGAAACACAATTTTCAAGGTACTTAACCACCTAGTACTTTCAGAAAGTTTCATTTTAGGTAGGTTCTCTGTCTAATACAAGTAGAGCCTTATACAGTGTCTGATATTTCACGGAGTTTTTATGGGAGATGGCTTCATTTTTCAGTTTCTTGGTAAGCTACGGTAGGAGCAGAAGAAAAAGGATTTTTGGAGAAAAAAAAAAAAGCACGGAGGAGGAATGCACTTGTGAAACCTCAGTGGCTGGCAGGGAGTCAAACTATAAATCCCGAAGCCTCATTTTGTACGTGTGCTTTTAAGATGACTGGATTACAGCTTAACTAGATCTTTATACTATCTGAATAGGCAACCGTAAATTAATGTGGACAAACCTTGTCCACTAATATCCTGACTCCTAGGCAGCTATCACTGGAGGGTGCCCAGTTTTCAATACATTTATTGAAAGATTAACAATAACGTGGCAATATTTTACCTCACGGTAATGCCGTGACGTCATCCTGTCAGCCTTGGGCCTCGTGCTGTGTGGCCTCAGGGGCTGAAGGTTGGTTAGGAGGCCTGAAGAGCGAGCGTGTGCCCAGCGGGGCCAGGTTTAGAGGCGTTTCCCTCGCCCGGCCCCGCGCCGGGCCAGCGCCAACCCCGCCAGCCTCGCCGGGCACGCGGAGGGGCGGCAGGAAGGAGCTGGCGGGCGCGGGGCGCAGTGCGCGGAGGCGGCCGCCAGGTGGCAGCGCAGAGCGGCCGCGCGCCGCCGCTCCCCCATTGGCCGCGGGGACCGGAACCTTCCGCCGGGCCCCGCTGGGGCGCCATGTTCTGGCGGCCCCTCGCTCTGCTTCGCCGCCCTGCCTGTCGTGTCCTGCTCCCCCCCACCCTCCCTCCAACCCCCTTGTCTTTCTGCTGCGTAGCCCCCTGAACGCAGAAATGCCCCCCACCCTCAAGCGAGAGGGCCTTTTGTGTCTGCAGGGTGGCTGCCTCGCAGGCCCCGGGCTGGGTGCGGGAGGCGGCTGCGGGCGGCGGAGCTGCGGGCGGCGCCGGGTGCTGCTGGGGTGGGGAGGGGGGCAGGCCCGGGGCAGGCCCTGGGCAGCACAGCAGCGGGGAAGGAAGGCGCCGGGCGCAGAGGGAGGTGAGGCCGGGCAGGCAGCGCGGCCCGGTGTGCTGTCACCTGCTCTGGGTGGCTGTGTTCAAAAGTTAGTTCATGAAACTGACCAGTCGGGTGAGCACAGCTGATGCAGGTGGGAGGTGTCAGGTGTAAACCACAGCAGGGGTGTGTTGCTATCATTGAGTTTCAGGAGCTGGCTGGGCTGTTTGAAAAAACATCTGGAGAGCTTACGCAGCTGCTGTAAAATACGTCAAGTTGTCCTTGGCTGCCGCAGGCTGTCCTGGCACATGGGGATGGGTAGCCAGGTAGAGATGCACCTGCCAAGGTGCTGTTGTCACCTGAGAGCTCCCAGTTGCCAGATCCATGGCTTTGGGGGCATGTTTTTGTTGGCTGGGCACATGAAATTGCCCTGTTAGCACTACAAGTTGGATCCAAGATGAACTCTTTTACTGTGACTTTAACTCACTATTCACTCCAACGACAGTAGAGATATTTCAGATTATGCTAATACTTTGAGTAAAGAAATGGACACTAGTAGAGTTTAGTAGTGTTAGCTGTGGCCATAAATCAAGCCAGGGCTTACAACTTAAAAGTATGATACATAGGCAGACCATGTTGTCCTCTTGCCTTCCTATTTTTTAAATATAAAAAAATGTGAGGATTTTGGTAATTTCACCTGGTTTAGCTTGGTGAGATAGCCTGAAGAGGAAAACAGTGCATAAAGGCTAAATTGTATTATTAAGTGTGAATTTCAGTCATTGCTGTGACAACAACGGCAAAAAAAAATAGTCTAATTGCCATTCCTTTTTAAATGACTTTTAAAAATTCTAGGCTTTCTCAAATCTGGTTGGTCTTTCTTCAGCCAGTTCTTTGGAGTGAGAAAAAAGCATGATGTGTTTTAACCCAAGGCTTTTGGGACAGTTGTAACTTACTGAAAACACACAGTTTTGCATGAGTGTTTTTTAAAGCTAGATTACACACAGTGCTTCCACTTATATTATGGGCAATGTCATATGAAATATTTAAACTGACAAAAGCCAGAAACAGCCATTTCAAAAGTTTTCATTTCTCAGCTATTAACAATTTGCATGGGATGACAGGAAAAAAAATTACACCTATCATGAAAACAAAACTAGGTTTGTCTTCAGAGACTTTGATACATTTCATGATTTACTCAGGCACAGGTTTTCATTTTTTCCCCACCACTTTCCATAGGCACATGCAACCAAACTCCACATTTCTCAACCTTCTGTTCTGATTGCTTGTTGTTCCTACTGAAATAAATATATTTAGAGCTGTAGTAATTTTCATAGCTTCTTCAACCTCTTTCTGTTTAAAGATAAATATTTTAGCCTGAGTCTTTCCTTAAGGGACATGGAAGCTCCTATTTGTCGTTGTTTGGTAAAATTGGTGGTATCTCTTGTGTGGTACATACTGAGAAGGCCAAACTGTGGACTGTGTATAGGTTTCTATACTGAGGAGATGATCCATTTTCTGTAAAAGTGGTTTGAAGAGTTTTCTGACAGGGAACTGGATAAAAACTTGTTTTTTGGGGGAATTCCAGCAAAGAGTTGATTGTGACCTCTGATGCTCTGTAGTGTCAAGGACAGATGGGAAGATGCTATGAATCAATATATGTCAGCTGCACAGATGGTACAGTCATGCCGTGTCCATATCCTGATCTCCTATCCCTTTGAAACAGAAATTAATAATCCCTTCATTATAGGCAATAGCTGCCAACCAGCTGAAAGATCAGACTGTGACTTAGGGTGAAATTCTCTGCAAGGCTCCTTTGCAACAAGGAAGCTTGACTGAATGTTGATTTGAAAAAGTGGGCTTGGGTTTGGCATTGACCTCTCTTTTGGCACAGAAGGACCCTAACTGCAGAAGGGCTGCAGGGCAGGCTGCTGTGGGGAATGTAGGGAACACAGCACCAGCCATGGAACATCAGTCCAGGGAGAGATTTGGGACATGGAAGCCTGTGGGGTGACAGAGCAGTCCCATCTCTGCTCCTGGAGCGATTCTCAGGTCTGAGGAAAGTGGCTCTACCCTGTGCCAAGCTGCTGAAGACATTACCTTGTTTTCAATGCCCTGTGCAACATCTGGCTTTTGTAAATAAAAGTCAGAGAAACTTGGGACACTTGTCCAATAACCAGATTCTTGCTGGAAGATGCTAGTGCTGCTTTTGCGATTTTATTGTGCCCTTCTTTTCTAGACATGCAGACACTTGAGAATTGCAATTAATTACTGTTTATGCCTGTCTGTTTTTAAAGCTTGTAATCCCCACAGCTATGGAGAAAACCAACCAACCGGCCAACCAAAAAACAAAAACAAAACAACCAACCAACAAATCAGAACTACTCTTTTGGCTCAGAAAAGCAGAGAAAAACTAAGACAGCCCAGTTTCTAAAGTTTCAGCCAGACTCTAACTTGAGTGCAATCCAGAATTGGTGTCAGTTGTGGGAGCACTGGGTGACAGTGTGTGTGGAGTAGAAGCCGAATGAATGGGCTGAGGTGGCTTCTTGCACACTTGGGGAACTCTTGGTATATAAATTTTCTGTGTTGCACTGTTCAGTGGGAGAGTACCAGTTTGTCCTTGTCTTTGCTTTTAGCAGCAGACAAGGCCTCATATTAAAGGCCACAGTTTGAAGGAGAATATGTAATATAATCAGCTATTGCAACCACCAAAACGAGTATTGGCACGCCTGCACAGGCTTCACTGGTAATGATGAATTCAGTATTCACCACATGGACTAATTAATGCACTATAACATCTCCCAGTGCAATTTGCAAGTCACAGATTGCATTAGGTGATACAAATGACTCATTTGTGAACCTGAAGGATGACCTTTGGCAGGACTAACTTCTGACCTCAGAAATATTAAAGAAAGGTTATTTCACCTTGCCATTGTCTCCAAATGCCAAAATAGCCCAATTAAAAACCTTGACATGGAACCATAGGAGCAGATGCGAGTCCTAAAGGGCATTAATTATTTTCAGTGTCAGCTGGTTGTATAACTGAGGCCAAATGAGAGTTTGGAAAGCTATTAAGCCCCTGTCTTACATGAATTGGGTCTAAGGTTTGAATTGAAAATAGTGTGTGGCTTTCACTTGGTGAGATACACTGCGTATAAGGGCAGGTTGTCCCAGTCAGAGATGTGAGCTACCTTTCTATACAATAACTGTTAGATGATCTTTCAGAATGTACCCCTTCAGTAATAATAATCCATCACAGCTTCAATATTTATGAAATAATCACTAGTCACCATGCTGCGAGGTCGAAATCCTGTGCATATGTTCAGCATTGTTTCCTTGCGTGCTGTTCTCACCCTCCCTCCCTGGCCACTGATCTTGTTGTGTGTGTGCTTTTTTCCAAATGCCGTGACAGATGAAGATATTTCACCAAAACTAAGTTCCCATATGGCTAATTTCTACGTTTGTTTTAACAACACACAGATTTAAAACAAATGAAAACACAAAGACTTGAGTAATCTTGGCGTTCTTTCCAGTACTCTGTAATTTCTTCCTCCAGGTGGGCTTTTATTGACACATACTGAAATGCCTTGATGTGTCTTAAAAAAGAACTAGTCAGACCATAATTCACTCAAAGACTTTCATTTGTTTGGGGCAAGGCCTTGCAAAACACTCACCCTCTTTCAACCTTCCCTTCCCAGCCTCAACAGTTTGGAAATTATTCATTTTCTTATCTCAGCAAACAATGGAGAAAAAATAAACATATTTAAGGAGCGTGAATAAATAAGTTTCTTATTTACATCCATATCTAGATGGGTTTGTGCCACTAAAGTCTGGAGTTACTTTTTTTATTTTCTATTTCCTCTTGCCATGGTTGTTTCAGCCTTAGTCACCAAGAAGAGCAAACGATAATGGTTCTTGGATGCCAGGATAATAGGAATAAAATAAGAATAGATAGGTCCTATTTGATAGAATGGTTACTGATATCACCCAAGGGAAAAACTTCCAAACTTCAGTTATTTTCCCGACATATTTTATCTTACCTGCTGGGGATTGCTCTTTGCCATCATAATTCTGAAGCTCTACCAGGAGAATATTATATTTATGGATCCCTTTCATGTGACTGAGAACTAAGTAAAGGGGTTTTTTCTGTCCAGCATGTTGATATGTCCTTCAGCTACATCTCCAATGTTGCTAATTGCTTAATGGATGGGTCAGTCTTATCCTAACACTATAGAACCTAGAACTGTATTGAATTAAACTCTACTGTGTTGTGTGAATGAATGAAATAAGAGATTGCAATAGAAACTTTAGCTGAAGTGTTTCCTCATTAAGATGTGTCTTTATTGCTCTTATGAAGTCATAAATAACTCACCTTCATTATATGTAGTATGTCTCTTGCTTTTAGAATGGTAGATTTCTAGGGGAAGGGGAAGTGTGGTCTTGTGGTCTAGTCACAGGACTTCTTAACATCACTGTTTGCATTGTATTATTAGTCTTGCTGTAGTCACATGGTGAGTTAGAGGCATTTTACTGTCTTGTTTATCCTGTTCCTAAATTGTGGTGATAATGCTCCCTTAGAGTTCCTACAATGGTTGCTAGATTCTTAAAAGGACATCCCTTCTTAAGGAGGTTGGAGCAAATGCTTCTGCAAGCCAGAACACAGTGAAAAGGGACGTGATGGAGTTGCATGTAATTTCCATGTCCCATTGAGGAGTGAAACCAGTGACCTTTCCTATGTTTATGAGCGTGACTGATAATTTAGCATTTTCTTGTCCAAGTTTGCTGGTTTCTTGACACTTGTGAAGGGCGCCTTTCCATAGCCACAGTGAAATCAGCAAGAAAAGCTCAGAAGTTTAAAAGGGCAGTGAAGGAAAGGTAGAAGCAGAGATACATAAAAAGAGTATGGCTTTGTTGAAATAAGAATTTGTTCCATGAAGAGTAGAACTAACAAAACTAAACCCTATTTTTCAACTGATTTGTTTCCTGTGCTCCTTTATCACAGTAACTCCATTCATCATGTCTGCTTGTCACCATAATACTCTTTGATCACTGACATAACCTTTATAGCCCTCACTCCAATATTCTTGCTGCTTTCCTATGAAACCAAGTAATGCTGCAAACATCCAGTCCTCTCCTGCCTTCCTGTATAACTGTCTCTTAACTGTGTGCCTCATATTCTGTGCTCCCTTCCAGCTGGGCTGTGCAAGGATGCACTTGTTGCTGGTCTGGTTGAGTTGTACCTGTCTTTCTTTCCATGGGAGAACTTGCTTTTTTTTCTGCTTCATTGTGCATTTTCATGAAAATATCCAAACTTTACTTTTTTGGGACTTACGTAAAGAATGGAAAAGGGGTTAAAACTATTAGGGGGAGGGACTCACGAGCAGACAATGTGATCTCACAAATTCTCATTTCCTTAGGAAATGAGGCTAAAAAAAAGGCCTGATTGCCTCAAGGGAAGAAGACAGGAAACTGGCCCACTGGCCAATTATGGCATTGTTTTCTTTGTAATGTGGTTTATTTGCCGTAATGATGAGCACTGTACAGAGGTCTGAGCACAAAAGTGCTGGGGTATGTCTGATTCTGTTCAATGCTGTAGTAACTCTCTTGTTGAAATAGGCTGAAATGACTACATAGGAGTATAGGTCAGGGTTAGTAAAGTGAACTCATTTCTGGCTTTGCAAGTTCTAATAATGTCTACCTATAAACCTATGGGGTTTGGAGGATTTCAGTTCCAAAAAGCCTTTTCCAGATGCTTGTACTTTTGACAAATGTTACCTCCTGTGTTGAAATGTTCTGCATTAGGCAAGTTCTAAACATTATCAGAAAGTTTGATTAAAAAATGAGGTATTGTTCTTGACTATGTGAATGCATACATTTTACTCAGAGTTGTGGCCTTCCTGTACGTAGTGCTGGTGGCTTGGTGGTTAGAGTGTTATGAACCTGAAGTTTAGCAGAGATTTAGTCCCTAGGTTGCAGAGGTGTCTTTGGGTGATTTGTAGCAAATCTGTTTTGAGTTCTCAGTGCTGTAATGGTTTAAAAACATACCTTGCTCATGCACACTGGCTTTTGTTATACAATAGCAGGCTTTTACAAACGATCTCCCAGAATCCACTGGCACTGTGCCTGTGCTCAGATGAAGGGCAGTCTCATTCAGCGTGCGTTTTCACCATTTTCAACTTGTGTTGCTTTCAAAATAGAAAAGGCTGGATTGCATTGGATTCCATTTACACTGTGTGGGTGTATCCAGGATGTGCTCTATCAGGATGTTTGGAAAGAGATCATACTCTGAAGCTGCGTTCAGAATTGTTCACCTGGCTGCGTGAGGGTGATACGGAATAATTGCATACAGTAAATGCCATATGCAATATATAAAATATGTCATAGTTCCTTAAGAGAGATGAATGATGTGTGTGGAGTCAAGCCTGTTTTTAGAAGAACATCTTTGTAAGCAGACAGACTGAGGGCAAAAGGGAAAAAAAATAGGTCTGTTTTCACCATATCCATTTTGTGGCAGTACAGCATATCTAGCTGAACTTTTCATTCAAAAACTAAGCTGATTTGGGAAACTTAATATGCTCAGACACTGCTGTGGGTTTGATAGTTTTACTAAGGTTCATATTACTCGCATTTGGGATCATTAGGTAGATTGTCAGAATTGTGGCCTATGTGTGCTGATGGGTATACTGATTTAAAATGCCATTATGGGCAACTTTTGCTTTGTATTACATCCTCCCTGACCCCCAAAGTTGATGGATTACAGAGGAAGGAGTGTATCAGCCCAGAGTTTTGGCCTACAGTCATCTTTCCCATTTGTGGCAGAATGGCACTGATGTCAGTGAACACATGGGTGGAGGGAAATGATGGCCTCAGCTGGGGTTTTTCTTGGGTGCATAGTGGCTGTTTTTTTAAAATTGCTTTTCTTATGAAACTGAAACTGATACATTAACATTCTCCTGCTTTCAATTAACAAAAACACATTTTAAAAATGTTGTTGGCCAGTTGCATGGTAGATGATAGGAAGAAAAAGGGTGGAAAACCAGGTGTATTGAGTGCTATTTTTTAACCAATGGAAATACAACATTAAATAGTATCTGTAGTACATTATATAAACTGTGTTCCACCTGGCTTGCATTGTCCCTTTCTTACATTTATGGTGTGAACATTTTTCCTCTCTCTGGAAGCAGCTGGAAAGTGTAAATTTCAAGTTTAAGTAGGTGTGTGTTGTTGCCTGTGGATCTCTTTTTTTTTTTTTTTTTCCTTTTAAGAGTGGCATGACTGTATTTTGGAGAAAGTTGTCATGACCAAACTAGTACTTATCACCCCACTGCGCTGTCCCTTTAAATAAAGCATGCAGAGTTCACTTTCTGAAGTTCATTAGCTTGTGTTATCAATAATTTAGGATAATATTCCAGTGGTGCCTAAGTGCCTGGACCACCTTATTTTCCCTGTCAGCTTTCTCATACCCTAGCAGTCCAGTGAACTTGATAAGTGTCCCATCATCCTGTTAATCAAATTACTTATGAACCAAAATTGACAGTTTTCATTAATTATAAAGGATTATTCTAATTGCAATTCAAATTTATTCATTTAGAACAGACGGCATTCAGTAATATTTCAGGAAATTTGCATATTAAATGGAGAGGGTCGTCCATTAAGTATGGTAATGTATGCATATTTCCTTATTTTTAACTTCTGGGCCATATGCACTGCTGCTACTTCAGCAGGTGAAAAACCAGAACGTGCTTAATTTGTTCAACAAACACAGGGGCCATCGCACATCTTTTGGCACTAACCACCATTGTCCTTCTTCTTCTTTATACCTCCCTCTCTCACTCCCAAAATAACTTGTATCCTTCAAAGAAACTTTTGTTAAACCTGTTTTAAAATAAATAGATAGATTACATATAAGAAAAAAAAAAAAAAAGGTAGGCACAGCTGGTTGGGGTTGATTGAAATGTTTTGCCATCAAAGCTGTGTTCATTAATTTCTTCAAGATGCTGAAGCAGGCATTAAGGATGCCTGCTGGAGTCCTTCCCAGTGTCATGTGGAACAGCGAGGGGGCTAATCGTCAGCCTTGTAACATCAACTGGTTACCCCCCTCGTGCGATATGAACCTTTCCCCTCCAGTGAAAAATGAACCTGTCTGAAACAAAAGCACAAACTATGCATGCAATGAGACAATGTCATTATTCAAACCTATATAAGGCTGTGCTCCCAGATCATTAAGAATCATATCTTCATGATATTAATAAGCACCTACCTTAAATCTGTTTCTGAAGTTACATGCAGGTATATTTGTATCTGTCCCTTTATTGATTCTGTTCTAGATTAGGACTATGAAAGCTGATGCACAGGATGCTCACGTGACTGACTTTCAAACTGTTAAACTGCTTCTGCACCTAATGCGAAAACTGTGTTTTCATGCATCACATGATCCACACAGCAATAGTTTAGTTAACATACCTAGAAATTATTGCCATCTTGTCTTAACGATTTTAGGAAACATCTGTCAACTCATTCATTTAAAAAAAAAAAAAAGAGCCCAAAACTTTTCTTGGAAAAATATGTTGCTCATTTAACTTGTTTTTAAGCAGGTTTCTTTAATTTTGTAGAGTGAAATTAGTACCTTAGGTGTTTCTGTTTGCAAATATTTTATTTTTGTTGGGCACATTTGCTTCAGATTGTTTACATACCACATTAAATCATGTTTTGTGCTGTCATGTTGATTTAAAGTTACTCTAAATAGCAGTGTGGAAATGACAAGTGTGTTTTCTGAGCAGAAAGTGAAATTCAAATGAATGGAATGGATACTGCCAATGTTAATTATCTGGTGTTACTCTTCTGCACTTCTTTCTGAAGCCAGGAAGTACACCAGGTAGGAGTGTATCATGAGCATGTACATATGTGCATTTCTAGGACAAATTTTAAAGCACATGGTTAAATACTTTGCTGCACTGGGATCATGGACAGGAAATGAAAATAGTATTGAAAAACTGTTAGCTTTTATTTTCTACATGAATTCTTGAAACTTGCAAGGGGGCATATATTGTCTTTAAGAGTTCTTTATTATTGCTGAGGTATCTGACAGAGGTGTTTTCAGGGATAAGGGGGGGTGGGGTGTGAGATACAGAGAGACATGGGAAAAGTCCTGCAACCCCTTTGAGAGATGCAGGTAGTTTTTAAGTTACCAGTGCGGTGTGTGGAATTGACTCCTTATTTTTGGAGAAGTTGGGCCATCCTCTGAAGTACTCTTCAGTGCTGGCCAGTAGCCCTGTGACAGATTTGGAGTTCTTTAAACAAGCCTCAAATTTTGTTGCCACTTCTTCTGTGCCCTGGAGTTTCCATTCACGGGGGACGAGGCATCTTCAGCTCCGGGATGAGACTTGCTGGGAGAGCAGATGCTCTGAAACAAAGTTTCTTGAACTCAGGGGTAGGGGTTATTCTTTATCTTGTGTACATGGGCAAGTACCTCACAATATGCAAAATTCTTATGCCCTGTAATATTTACTGATTTTTTGGTGGCTATTGCGCATCCTTTGGGAAAGGGGACATATTCCCTGCATTCAGTCTACCCATGTATGGCAAGTTCAACACAGTAGGTTCATAGCATGTGTGTGTAGAGCCAAATTCATTGCAGGATCAGCAATTCCAGCATGTTGGTCTTTGTGAACTTAGACCTCTGCATGCAGTGTTTTTCTGTCCCAGGCTTTCAGATTGAAACATTTATACTCTTGGCCTTATCCAGAGTTCCCTAGGCCAAATCTTCCTTATGATCAGTTTTTTCAGGCCTCATTTGCCTTTCCTATATGCACAAAAGAGTTGGCATCAACACTGTGCAACACTCATCTCTGCTAGAGTTTTGTGCTTACTGGGACCTTCTTGAGTGCTAAGTCCAATTTCCTGACTATACATGTGGGTGGAAATATCCAGACCGCCCCAAAAAATATCTTTAGACTGATGTGACAAATTCCCTACAGCCAAGAAATTCCAAGTGTAGTAGGTTTCTCGAAAGCTCTCAATTTATTTATCTGAAAAAAAACCTGAAAAAACCCCAAAACTATTCCTGATTAATATTTCTGAAACTTCAACTAAATTGTCATGTTTATTGTATAGACAGTTGACTCTTCTTTGCAAATAACAGATCTGTTGAAAATATTTCCCTCCTTTTGTGTTTGGATTCTGATTTCACTATTTGATATTTACCAATGTATTCACAATTATTAGAACTTAATTTAATTGCAAGTCTGCAGGCCTGGGAAGCACATGATCTAAACATTTGTCCTCTGGCTGCCTTTTTTTTCTCTGCACTTATGAGGCTTTTGTAAATTGTCCCTGGTCTTTACACTTTCCAGCCCAGAGGTGGGTTCCCATTATTCACTCAGGAAAACAAAACAAACAAAAAAAAACCCCAATCGTATTTTCAATGTGCTGTTATCTCAAGGACTTCTATTCTTGTGTTAGTTATATGCATTTTTCTTTTCATCCCCTGCTTCCTTATATGTGGTGCTCATTTCATTTGTGTGGTGCATATGTAGAACTTCTGAAAGTAGCAGGAGGTGCAAATGTAGCAGGATAGATGGAGAAAGCCAGGAAAATTTGATATTCATGTTGTTTCATTGTCTTGGAAGGTGAAAAATCTTGTATGCCCCACACTTATGGGTGTGACTGGGGCCAAGCTTTTAAATTTTTTTAGGTTGTGTAATTTTTTGAAAATTCAGGAGTATATGGAAAATTTTGATTGTAATGGAAGGGTACTTTTTATTCAATTAGCTGTATTCAGGCAACCACAATTTGCACCCCAGAACTTCTAAGATTTATATGCTATGCCACAAGATGGTTTAGACAATAATTAAAAGAGCAGATGTTTTTTGAAAGAAATATTTAAGCTGTTGCTGATGCATACCTTTTGCAGAAGCCAGGTTTCTGGCCTTGCATCCAAGATGATATTTTATTCTATGCACTCTATAAAGACCAGAAGTACTCTTGATCCTCCACTTTTTATGCAGTAGTCTTCTGCATTATATATGTCCCTGTGTGCATCTAGTGAACAGACCATTCAGGAGAAGAGGGCCTGTGTCCATACTTAGTGGTGCATGCAAGTTTTGATATTAGCAGTGTGTCAGGAGAGGTGCCAGTTATGATAGAGCTGCACAACTGTTGCAGAATGCTCAATTTTTAGAAGACCTCAGTAAGGTACAAAAAGTAAACATGAAGCTGGTGAAGATGTCTGCCTGTGCCTCATTTTGCCTTAAGAATTATCCTATCTCTGATTAATGACTGAAGAAAGCTCTTGCCTGCTTCTATATGTTATAAAGAGGGGCATAAAATGAACAGGTCCTGAGAAAGCAAATTTGGATTCTCAGATGAGGAGCAGGACCTTTTTGACACTCATGCACATGTTATGTGCTAAGACCCAAGGCCATTTGTTCTAAGAAATATTTAAAGATATGGGAAAATTATCAGGTATTGCTGAGATTAGTCAGAAAGTACATATTAATACATTTTTTATTATGAAAAGGAAATGATATTTAAATACATGGTTTTAAAAAAGTCATATCTGCCTCAGTGATTAAAGATATCTGTCTTTACTCCTCTGATTTCATCAAGGTAGCTTGAGCTCACAGGACTTTTTGAGACTGGTGCTAGGGAGCAGAGAAAGCAAGAGTTTCTCCTTTTGCCTTTGCCTTTTTCCTCTCTTCCTGTTCTCCTCCTGCCTCTTCCTCTTCCCTTCACTTCCCTTCCTTTTCTCCTTTAATTTCTTTTTTCATTTCAAATTTACTTTTTGGTCCATCATTGATAAATGGTTTATGTGCAAAATGCATCTCAGCAAGATGTGTGTGGGGATAATATTTTGAATCTTTAGTTACTACATTTATGACATAACAAATTCTATGTTCCTAATTCAGACCTTGAATGTATAGTTTTGAGTATGACTGTCAATAGTGTGTACAAAAGTGGAACAAAGATAATAGAGACCTGCATCCATATATGTGTTTACTTCAGATATTCTGCCAAACCAAAGCTCTGTCCATGGGGTTTAGGCAGGAAAATCCTTGCTTACCTGCGTGGCCATCAAATTATTCCCTGAAGCTTAGGTTGTTTACGTGTATTTTTAGCATAAAGCACTACAACATTTTTTAAGTCATTAAAATTAGCCAGCCCTTTCTAAAATCTTGGCTTAGATTTTTGTGCTGTTTTGTGGACAGTACACTATCCTGAAACACAGACATTTGTTGATTAAATTATTTTGCTTGGCTGTGTATGCGTTAAAGAGAATTTTGGTGAAAGAGATTCATGTGGTGTAAGTTTACTAGGTGGGGTCTCAGGAGGATCCTCACTCCAGCATAGATTTCTAATGCATTTTTGCAGAAGTCATATCACATCTCTGAGTTCTGATTCCTAATGCCTTGCTTTTAGGTTGTGTGTCTCTTCATCCTCCGCCCCAGCTATCTAGAGGACAAGTCCTTTTTGACAAGAATTGTCTGTATTTATGTTGTTTTTGCACAACGCAGTGAGATTTGACTATGGTTTGCAGTGACTGTAGGCTCCTCTGTATCACCTTTAGTGGTAGCAACCCCCAAGTGAGGCACAACAGCTGAGATTTGAGCTACTGGTCCAGCATAGCAGGTGACTCATTAGAGGGCACAACTTTTTGGGAACGTTTAACTGCTCAGTGTCATGTATGACAAGAAGCATCGTGTTTCACTTTGTCATTTGGTTTGCTGCTACTGATGAGTTTTCTTTCCTAATGTGGCATAATATTAATGTTTCTGCCTGACAACTTCCAAGCCCGGGGGTCAGAGCTCATGTTTCACCACACGAGACACCCAGCTATAAATCTTTTTAAATAATACAGAAGGCACGATGGGGTCACTGCAGAAAAAGCCAGCCAGTCTGAACGAAGTGGCATTGATGCATGGAAGAAATTGTGTAGATTTGGTTGGCATTGGATAGGTACTGTTCTAAAGAAGTTTTTGTTGTGGAAGGTTTATATGCCTATTTTTCTGCTGAAAAATTCCTGTTCTTCATTCCAGTCTGTTACGAAGTCTATTAAGTTGGCTTGACTGCACCTCTTTATTATTATTTTTAGTGTTCAGGATGCTGAAAACGTGGTGTAGGGTATTCATATACATACAGTGGCCACTGTGTGTAATTGCTATGAGCTGGTAGTAAGCACTTGAGTAGTGGTAGCTAAAAACAAATGAATGAAATAGCTGCATCTTCTGTTTTCTACAGAAGGATCCAAAGGGAAAATCTGCATCCATCCCAGTAGTAAATATGGTAGAAGCTAATCCCATTCAGTGTCTGTAGATGCAGGACTGTCCTAGATTGGATCTGCTGTTTGTGCAGCATTTTGAGGATTTTAACCACGAATTGATAATAGATCTGTATTTTCTTACTTCCCTCTATGTGTATTTATACTGCTTCTTATCTTTGCAAGGTGGATGTAATATTTGCCTCTCCTTAATATCATCGGAACGATACATAGCAGGTTTTGCTACATTAGGTGTTTGCTTACAGAATCTACACAAGACCATGGGGACTAAGCAAGGCATAAAACCACCAGTGCACTTTTAAACTTTTGTTTTTCTCAGGCAGTTGCTTTATGATTGTATATTCTAGTTAAGTGGAAATTATTGGTTCCTCTTGTAGTTGTAATAACAATTAAAATAACCGTCTTCTCATAGCGTTATTACCATTATTTTGTTCCTTATTCCATATGTATGGAACACAATGGTGAGAAAAAAAAGAAACCACATTCTTTAATAGAAGCTGCTGTATTTGGTGCTAAGGGTGTCATGGAGGCTATCTGGCTTTTGTCTTCTGTTAGGGAAAGCTGTAGTACTTAGAACTAATGGTTGAATCATCTGAGTTTTTCAAAGGCCTATTAAAACTTCCTAGGACAAAGCTGCCTTTTCCTCTCCTATATGCACACACACAAATGCATTTTAATGCCCCTTCTTTATACATGCTTTTGTCTTCTGTCCTTTCTGCAAGTGACTGGGTCCATGGCTCAATCTTTCAGACTCTCAGCAGTGCCACATCTTCCCAGACAATACTGCAGCAAAAATGCCCTGCAGTATCAGTTGGTTTTGGTGTTCCGGTGGCCATCAGCCAGTCTGTGCTTATTCCTGCTGGGTGCAGCAAATCCCAGGTAGCTAGCACCTGTAAAAAGTGTTTGTTGAAGAGAGAGAGAAATTAAATTAAATGACAGGAGGCAACATAGGAAGCTTATGGGGCAGCAGAATGGTAAGAACATGGTAGCTTGAAGGACGATGAGCTTGAAGGACGATGCCTGTTTTATACAAGGAAAATGGGGAAATAGGTTGGAGCACAAAAGTGAGAAAAATAGATAGACTGATAGCTAACAGCTTTCATTAATTGTTACTGTAATGTGTTCTGGCGTGTGGATAAGGAGAGGTACTATTCTATCATCCTCAAGTGTGGCTAAGGAAAGTGTGACATCCTAATTTTGGAACAAATCATGGAAGGAAAAAGGACTGTCAGTCTAAAGTACAGAAGGAGAGAATGGTAGACAGCACTCAGTAATTCTTGTGTGCTTTCTTTGCGGGCCTGGGGACCCGAAAGCAATATCACTCAGGCAGCTACACAAAGTAGGTGCTGTTGATAAGAGGGAATCAAAGCAGTAGCTTTGTTCTAAAACTGTAAAGCACTTATTTTAATGTTTCTCTTCCCATCATTTCTTGCCTCTTCTCTTTCTTTTTAATGGGAGGTGACTGCCTCATCAGGAGCAGGCCCTGAGCTAGGTTGTTGGTAGTTTGGGTCTTGACCCTGTAGTCTTGTTCTGTGTGGAATGCTGTATGCCCCAACAGCATCTCTGAACAAAACCAGATGGTGAGTTGGGAGCTGGTGCATGGCAGTTTGGATGCAGTTTTGGATAGTGAGGGGACACAGAGCTCTCCCCTCCACTTTGGGTCTTTGGTCTCTTTCTGGTTGATCTCTTACTTAGCATAACAATCATAATAGATCCACGTGTAAAGGAAGTATTTGCATAATCTTTTGCATGGAAAACAACACTAAAACCCTAGGAATTTATTATTATGATCAGCTTTTGGTCTAATGTATTTCTGAAGGTGAAATGAGAAACTGTCATGAAAACAGTTCCTTCCCCCCTTACCCCATTTACTCAAATTAATTAACATTATGACAATTCCATTTTCTAAGCACACACATAATAAATGCTGGAGAATGGATCAGTCTAATATTATTTACTTAAAAATATCAGTTTTGATAGGATTTGAAGAGCAAACACTCCTGCTTGTAATCAACAACAATTCCTGCTACTCCAAATTTTTGCATCTTCAACTAAAACATCTATTACACAGGCCACCTGTGGTGATAAGTGAATCTTGTCTGTGAAATTATTTTAAACACTCTCAATTCACTAAAAATGTATTTATTCTCTGCATTTGTAAGCTGCACTCATCATTTCTCTCTCCCCCATACTTGGTTGCTCTGTAATATCAGATTTCTCTTGTGTGTAAGGTGTCTACTTTAGAAAAAGAAGTAGATAAATGGAGGCTGCCTTTTTGTGTTTCCTCTTCTCCATCTGTTTTTTTTTTCCCTCCCCCTTTACAGCATTTTATGTATTTCATAATGCAGGTGGCAATAAACACCAAGCAGCAGGTGTAGATCTCCTAAGATGTGTTGCAGGAGGGGCAGTGAGGATCTCACTTAGGACTTAATCTGAAAGGAACCATGAAAGAGCTCTCAACGAGTGGAACTGGTCAGTAGACACGTGACTACTGAAAAGTAAAACACTAGAGTCTGCATTGATATGGGCAAATCTGATTGCATCATTGTTAAAACTGTGCCTTTCTGCTGGTGGAAAAGGGTGTAGTCAGTACTGCTCCTGGTTTTTGCTGTGTTGGTGCTCTGGGAGTGTGTGGTATGGCTCCTACTTGCTGTTATCCCCAGATCGTCTCTCTGAAGTCAGCAGGCTCTGTATTCACCATGTATCCTAACCTTCTGGGGCCAGATGCTGTTAGCTGGGCTGACAAGATGAACCCTTTGTGGTAAGAGCTGTTGTCTGAGCTGAGAATTTTGGGTTAGGAAGAGCTGATTGTTGCAGGAATAAAGAGAAGTGGTTAGCAGAGAGACTCTCTCTGCTTTGTCACTGAGGACTTGCTGCACTGTTATCCCCAGCTGCTCAAAGTGCTTGATCCATACCTCCCTTCTGGTCTTGCAGTCCAGTCTGTGTTCACACTGGTGGTCGTGGGTGCATGGTGAAAGATGACAATTTCTATGTGCAGGCAGGTCTCCAGAAGGTCAGTGTGTGTGTGTGTGGCAGTGGCCTGGCCTGTTTCAGTACCAGGTGAAAAAAAAAAAAAAAAGGTTTTCTAGCTGTTTAATAAAGCAGGAGTCAAATGTTGCTCCTGTGCAAGAGGCTGAATTACATATTTCATGAACCAAATTAGTATCACAATGCTTTGCTTTGTTCAAGAGGTGATATGCATTTACAGGCCCACTTTTCAGCAAGATAAATATGACATATGCCAAGACTTCCCTGAAGTAAATATTGTAAATAATAAAAGACTCTGCCAAGGAAAGCTGAGAAATTACTTAATCCTCACCCATTTATACTGTAATGCCAAAATGCCACTGACCAAATTGTAGAACAAACTGCCCATTTAATCAGCTCTCCCTGATGTTACAGAACACATCTTAATTTCTAATGATATTCAGTACTACTTTGTTTAGTTATTGGGCCTTTGAATTTAAAGGCATATGCAGACTGGGATATTTGACACTGTTGGAGTACTGCTTTATTT
The DNA here is from genome assembly GCF_020740795.1 of Apus apus. NCBI lineage: Eukaryota > Metazoa > Chordata > Aves > Apodiformes > Apodidae > Apus > Apus apus. The sequence continues at coordinate 8,362,178 of NC_067294.1, read as the reverse complement.
ATAGATGTTTTTTGACTAATAGCTTTTTGGGATTAAAAATGTGAATTATTTTACCCTTTAAAAGCAACAGCCTTTTATTAGAGGAGTTGTTGAACCTTAGATATTTTTCCCTTATTTTTATTTCTGCTTTGTTAAATAATTTCCTTCTTTTGCTGGCACCCAGGGATTGCCAGCCTGAACAGATATGATTAAAAGACTGTGTAAACATGTAGGATGGGATTTTCAAAAGTGTTCAATATTGGCCTAACTGGGGAGCATTGCCATTGAACAGTTATGTGAATGTTGAATGCTTTTGAAAATCCCACTCTTAAAGTATCAGTGTTTTAACAGAGAACCTCCTTTGACACGATTGCTCATCACAGGGCACACTCTGCATGTGTGACATCTTTAGTTACTGACAGTCAAGCCTGTAACAATGAGACGTGGTCTTTGTTGGAACCCCACTGTGGTTTGCTTTTAAAATAGTCTAATAAGGGGATTGGAAAGCTGAGTGTGGAGAACTTTAGATGGCAATTTGGGATTTAATCGGGAGAAGGGTGATTGCCTTTGGTTTCCAGCCACTAACTTTTGTGGCTAGAGTTAAGCCTTTATTGGTTGGGGAAAGAGCCAATGGAAGGCAGTCGGCTCCTGTTAGGATCGGAACATGAGCTCTGACCAGAATAGGAATAATTTTCTTCTCTGGAAGAGTTGTAATTTAAACTATGTGCAGAAAATACCTCAGAAAACTGTTTGCTCATAGACAGAAGAAATGTTCTTATTGGTAAAAAGTTTACTTGATTGAAGAGCTGGGGAATGCAATTTATAATAATACCAAAGTGTTAATATAACCCATATTTTTCAACTAATCAATTATTTTCTCAATTGCATAAAAACATCTCATTGTGCACTCACACAGCTCTGGAGGGGCCCAGTGCCAGCTGACAAAGAGAACTCAGTTCACGAAGGGTGATATAATATAATGGCTCTTAATCTGTGTGTGTGCCAGTGGGGACCACACACATGAGCAAGAAAAAGATCTACTTGCTCCTAATATGTTGTGGTGTAAGTGAACATAAGTGATACGGAGGTCAAGGGTGCTATGATGGTATAAATCTGTATGAGAACAGAAATGAGCTTAGTCATATATCACAGATCAAGAAAAAAACAAAACAAACAGTCCTTCAGTACCCGTAGCTGTAAAAAAAATAACTGAATTTGGGCATGGGTTATCTTGAATGGGTTCTATTTCTGGCTTTTGGAAAGGGAGGAAAGACCCTTTGCAGTATCGACATGTGCTGAACTGAAGGCCCAGTGTTGCTGCTGTGGGCAGAAGAGGAGACTCGGGGGGACCTTATCACTCCCTACAACTGCCTGAAGGGAGGTTGTAGTCAGGTGGGGGTCAGGCTCTTCTCCCAGGCAACTAGTGACAGGACAAAAGGGCATGGCCTGACGTGCCAGGGGAGTTTAGTTTGGATATTAGGAAGGACCTTCTCATGGAAAAGGTGATCAAACATTAGAATGGACTGCCCATGGAAATGGTGGAGGCACCATCCCTGGAGGTGTTTAAGGAAAGACTGGATGTGGCACTTAGTGCCATGGTCTAGCCAGGGTTGTGGTGTTAGGTCATACTTTGGACTTGATGATCTCAGAGGTCTTTTCCAGTCTCAATAATTCTGTGATTCTGTGAGAATGGTGTTCTCAGCTTGGCATCTGATTTGTGACATCCTCTCCAGTGAAAAGTGATTTGTGTATTTATCTACTTATTTATTTTAATGGATTTTTTTTTTTTCCTGGAAGCTGAACTGGATGAAAATAAGAACTTACAGTATGCCAGCAGAACAAGTAGTCTTAATAGATGCTTATGATATGGAAATTTCCCTCTGCATTCTCTTATCTTCTGTTTGTAAACAGGGCTGAACATAGTTCTGTACAAACATTTCACAGTAGGTGCCCTCTGACAACTTAGCAATTTTCCTAACATAATGAAAAAATGACTGTTCCACCTGGTATAATTCAAGAATGTAAGTTTTGTTTGTTATTGTGGAAAGCAGGCTTGTGCTGGAGAAAACATGATTAAATGTAGTTCTCTTCCTGGAAAGCTCATAGCTTGACTCCCCGTTCCTACATTGGGCTCCTTATGCTGACGCAGAAGACTTCCCATTTGAATGCAGCATCACACTGCCAGATCAGGGCCTGGGACCTGCAAGAGAAGGCCAAGTGAACACCCAGTGGAAAGAGGGACATTCCCTTGTTCCCTCAACTTTGTGTTCTCACCTTTCCATAGAAATGTGGTCTGGAAGGAGGTGATCTAGGAAAAGTGAAGCGATGCAGTGTTTCCTCTCTTACACATCAGAAGCCATGCTCTGTGTCACAAAAAAATGGATGAGAGATGCTCCATCTCTGTAAAAAAGGCTGACAGCGTGTGACTGAATTTGTACCTTCAGCATTCTGTGTAACAATGTTATTTCAATCAGTGCTGGTAGTTGCAATTGGATTTTCTTTGTTCATTAAATATCTGTACCACCAAAGGTGGTAGATTCTCTTCTGGTTCTGGATTGATAGGTAGGAGAAACCCTCTAAGTGTTACACAGATGCAGGTGCATGTGTCTGCAGGGCAGGGATTAGGACCTCACAGCACACTGCAAAATTCCAGTGAAATTTGTACTGGTAGTATTTACACAAGTGATCCATTAAATACTTGTTGGATCTGGATTATTTGCTTGTCTTAAAGTATTTCTCTGATGCAGAATATCTGCTTGTGTTACTGGAAACAAACACTACTCAGTGCATTGTTTTGAGGCTGGTGTCTCAGACTTGACAGCAAAATCAGTTGGTTTTGGGTCTTGATGGCTCGGAGTGCATCAGTTGTGTGAGCTGGTTACTGAAAATCAGTACATCTGGGTGGCTTCTCCTGGGATGCAGTGATGAGAGCACATCTCTCTCCCTTGCTGCTGGAAAGGGTCATGCACCACTAATCCAGGGACACCACTGGAGGTCTTTGCAGAGGGGTGGTTGTGGGCAGGTGTGTGGGGCAGAGCTGTTCTCCTAAATCAAGAAATTGAGGTGCAGAATGTGTACTGCTTCTACAGTAGCATTGTTCTGTGAATACAGAGAAGACCGTGATTTCAGTGGACTTGGATTTGCCTGAATTTTAGTGGAATTAGCTGGAACCCAGAGTATTTAGGGGGTTTTTTTGGTGGTTTTTTTTGTTTGTTTTGTTTTTCTGAGATCCTTCCCTCACAAAGAAGAAATTTTGTTTGCAATACTGAAAAAATACTTTTTATTGCACATGCTTATTCACACACAGATTCTTAGAAATACAGGCTAAGATAACTTTTCTGTATAATCTTGCTTCTTTCTTGTTGTACCTCTCAGGGAATTTGTAGCACTGTTTTGTTCCAGCACAAAATTCAATAAATTAAACAAGCCCCCCTGAAAATACAAAGACAACATAAAACATCTGTGCACTAGTTTTCTGGAAATCCAAACGTGATCATCAACATAAAATGCTAATAAGTTTCATAGCCATATTTGGGTCATTTTCCTAATTCTACATCCAGATATCCTTGAAACTATTTATAATGAACATATTTTCTTGGTGTTTTGGGTTTGTTTTGTTTTGTTGGTGTGGGTTTTTTTGTAGTGACACATGCCTCCAATCACAGGAGATGTGTTAGCAGAACTCTGAAGGACACACAATGTCTGTAACATTTCTCAGATAATATTGTCATATACTTGGAGCAGCAGGCCCATTTTGAAACAGTAATTTGGTCCCTAAAGAGCTCTTTAGCCTCTGCCTTGCCTGCCCACCCTGGCCAAGCTGTCGAAGAGAGCAGCCCAAGATAGATGGTCTGGATTTCTGTAGAGTAATTTAAAGCATCCTGCTTTTATTTTTTTTATTATTATTTTTTTTCTGCTTTGTTTTCTTTCCTAGTGGAGAATTTACTTGGGAGTATACTTTATGTGCAACATTGCTTGCTTATACAGGCACATACAGCTCCTTGATTTTTTTATTTTGACTTTTACTAAAACCTTTATTAGAATGCAGATGAACCCTGACCTCAGCCAAGGATTAAGTGAACAGATTCTTTAAGTAATAAATCTAAAGGCATATTACAAGCAAGGAAAAGGGATTTCCCTTGTGTTTTTGGATTTATAAGTGCCAGAGGCTAAACAACTTACAAGGGCTGTAAGATTGCTCCTTTTTTTTTCTAACCTGGGATGTGTTCTAATATTGTGACATAGCGAAGAATTAAGCTGGCTTACTAAGTAGAAAACATGTAGAGTAATTGAAAATGCATCATATAGACAGGAATGCTCAATGCAACAATGTCCTGTTACAAAGATTACACTGATTTATAGGGGATGTCTTAACTCCTAATCCCAGGGACACCAGATCGCATCGACCATGTATTCTTTCATAAGCAGCAAAATAAAAAAAGGTGGTTAATAATATATATGGTAGAGATTGGAAACGAGGGAGAGGGGGCTGGGGCAGCCTTGACTTTCATGTTAGAAGAATTTAACACTGTCAGTATTTTTGTTAGGTTTTTGTGTTTGTCTTGCCAGGGAAGTGCAGCTATTTTGTGTTTTGTAGCTGAGAGAAGTAACCAAATGGAGCAAAAATGAATTAAGGCTAAATATTGTTTGAGCTCTTCAGAACAGCTTACACCAGAGAGGAAATGGTTGGGGGTGGGGGAAGGAGAAAAGGTCACATGGACCATAGATGTAGAGCAGGGTGTGGAAACAGCTGGAGCCGAATCATGGTGTCTTGAAATTAAAAGAGAAGATGGTGAAAACAGTTATTTTCTTTTGACCGTACAAAGGGGAGGACTTCAGGGAGAACAATGGTGCTGCTCTGCAGAGCTAACGTCACTGGTAGTGACCTTGCACTAGACAAGTTCAAGGACCTCTTTTCCCCCATTAACCATATGCAAAATAATCACATATACTCCTTTCTGATCATTTTCTCCCAGCTGTTGATTCCTGCTCTAGGAAGCCTCTGATCAGGCTTTTATCTTCTCATTTGGTAATTCCTCTTCAAAGATCTACTGGAACTAGAGGAATGTTTTCTCTTTGGAGTTAGTCCTCTTTCCATTCCTTCCTGCTTCTTATTCTCTGCTCTGCTTTGGGTTGCTTCCTCAAGTTCATGTTTTCAGCTATTTGGCTTTGCCAAGAGGACACAAATCTATAATTTCAGTCTTCTCTTTTCCCTCATGTTGAAATTGTCTGCCTGCGGTGTCTCCTGTGATTGTGTTTCCCAGGCTGCAGAATGCTCGCATTTCACATCAGGGCACATTTTCCTCAGTCTCTGAGTCTAGTAGGGATTTGGTTCTTGGTAGGGACAACTCTTACATCACTAAGTGCATGGAAAGAATACAGAACTTTTTGCTGGAGTTTGCCAGAAGTTTGAAACAAGAGTTTGTGGAAGTGTACAGTGTCCTAGACCTAACTCAACAGTTAACTCAAAACCTAAAAAGGGCACAATGACTGGCAGTGTTGTTTATGGTTCACTGCTTATCATTTGAAAAGAAGCTTCAGGTTTCATTTCACACAGCTTAAGCCATCTCCTCTGATTCCCTACTTGTGTCCAGATTTGCTGCATCTTCTTCTCGTGCCAAAACCCCTGGCATATCAGGGATGGAAAATTTATGGATGGAACTTCCATGGCAAAGCAGATGGCTGAAAAATTTTTGTTTTACAAGTATTTAAATCCTTGCTATGCTTTTAGTTTTACCTGTGATTTTTTTGTTTTGTTTGGGGGTTCATTGTTGGTACACAGATTCTCCTTCCGTCTTCCTATTTTTTATGACACACTAAAGCCTGGTGTGAGAGGGAATAAGATTAATTGTTGAATGTTGACATTATGCAGAGGATTTATTTTGAAGTGAAGGATATTTGGGTATTTGTACTGTCTGAGGACAGAACAGAACAGCCATAATGTTTTGTTGAACATTTATGTAGTTTGAAAGAAATGATAATTTTTGAAGATGCAATGTAAGGCGGCACTAGAGTAACAGGAGTTGGTACAGTCATTTAATGACTTCAAAAATGTATGGTCCATTCAGGGCAGGTACTGTGGGTTTTGTCCCCATCTTGTGGCTGTCCAAATAAGGCATTTGTAAGTCTTAATCTTTTGACTGAAGCTGTGCAAGATCCCACTGTTAGTTCTGAAGAGCCTATCTCCAAGTCCCACTGTCAGCCAAGGAGGAATTAGTTGTACATGCTCTCAGGTAATCAATACACTAAGCATAAAAAAGGGCAATAGAAATAAGTAAGAAAATTTAAAAACTAGAAAGGAAACTTGAAGGCTGCAAAGTGGCAGCTGACACTGCAGAATGGACTAGAGGGAAGTTTTGAAATTGTATAACCACAGGTGGGAAAGGAACTTTCTCCTTAGAAAAGCCTCTAGAGCCCCCAAAGCCCTCACAGTCAGAAATATTTCACATCCAAAAGAAGAAACTTTAAAGAGAAGCAGGGTCCTCTGATAGATAACAAGAAATTTCTTGACAGAAGACCTTGGGGTTGCTATAGAGCATTGAAAGGCTTCTTTGCCCCACTCAGTTGACAAAAGAAAATCCTGGAGAGATGCCATTGACTGATACGCTGCTTCTATGCATACAGTAACAAGAAATAGGAAGGACTTTTACAAGTCATGGAAAGAGCAGGTGAAGCTTTGCACAAGTCAGATTGTGTCCTGAAAATACTGTGAAGTTGCTCATTTATAACAATCCAGAAAAAGGAGCTCCAGGTGACTGCACCCTGCAAGCTCTGAGAACCTGCAGCTTACAACACTCTTCATAGGGGAAACAGTAAAACTAAGTTGGAGTCTGGAGAAAAAAGCAGGGGGACTCGTTAGGGAACAGCTTGGATTCTCACTACAAGGCTCTGGGATAGGCCAAAGACATGTAACTCAAAGCCAATGCTTGGATGCTGTTCCCCATTTGCTCCAAGTGACAAGTTACCAGTGCCAAAGTCATGCTTAGGTAAATTTAGCCTCTCCTTTCTCCTTTCTGCTGCTTGGGGGAGATTGGTGATGTCTAGGCCTGAGCTGGGTAGCATCTCTGTGGACATTGTGGTCTCCCCACCAGATAAAACTGTAGACTACGCAGGTCACTCCTGAAGGCACTGTGCATTCCTTACCTGCCCTGGCTGTTACTAAGTATAAGACAGCAGCCAGAAGGTAACGAATGGGTTTGAGCCTCTGTGTGGAGAGGTCCAGCTCCAACAAAATGGTCAAGATTATGCATAAAGTAGCAATTAAGAATGAACATTAGCCAAGAACGTCATGTTCACAGAGGTGAACTTTAATTAGCTCTTTGTGTAAGAAGCTGATCTACAGAGTTGTGCATGGGATAGCTCCTGATAAAATGGTCGGGAACAAATAGGTACAAATTCCTCTTAGCAGAGGTAGCTTAAGACGTATTGGAATAACTCATGGGAACAAACAAACCTCATAATCTTTATGATGAAAAATTGGGAGCAAGTGTGAGGCTGTCAAGATGGTGGGGATCAAATACAAATAGCACAAGTAAATAAAGGAGCATCTCTTACTGTATTAAGATGATGGAAATGGAAAGTAACCAAAATTAGTAAAATCTCTTCCTTGGTGAACTCTGGACTGCAGGACTATCAAATAAAATTTTACAAGAACTTGTCTTCTATGCACCCTTCACCCAGTATCTTTCTGTTCACTGGCAATTTTGTAATGGCCATAATGTAATTTTTAAAATATTGTTGGTTTTTTTTGTTTGTTTTGTTTTTGTAAGTGTCTAGAAGTTAGAATCAAGTTCAAGAGAAGGGACCACATTTTATAGAAACAATTTATTTTATTCTCCTGACTCTTTGAAAATGAAATCTTACAGAAAAAAAAAGATAATAATTAAAATATGTAATTGAAAGAGTTGTGTGAACGAAACATTTACCAATATGATTCCTCCAGCTTCTGCTTTTTCACTTCCCAGCATCCTAATCATAAGAACACAAACAAGTGAAGGAAGTAGGTATCTTTGGGATGAGGGGGAGTGGGGCAGTAGGTGGGAAGAGGGATATTCAGGATTATGGAATGATTCACATATGAGAAGAGATTGTACAGATAAGGAATCTTTAGGATGGAAAAGAGATGAATGAAGGAAGATATGATCAAGACTGTGCAATTATCAAAGGGAATATGGAATGAGTATTCGCGATTCCTAATACAAGGAGTAAAAATTTCACTGTTAAATGATCAGATAGCAGGTTTAACACAAACAGAGGAAGTAGTTTTTCATACAATGCATAATTAAATTGTGGAACCCATTGCAACAGGATGTTGTGGAGGTCAAAACTGTAAATGAGTTCAAAGAGAGACAAGTTTAAGGAGGATAGATCTGACAAAGCCTATTAAATATGAGGGCTCAGATAAAAACTCTGGGCTCAGAGAGCCCTGAATCTTTAATTGCTGGAAGCTAGAAGAGTACAGTTGGATACACTTTCCATGTTCCTATTTTCTCTTTTTACATAGCTAGTATTGGCCACTGCTGAGACAGATACTTGGCTCAATATCTGCCTTTATGGAAGACATTGTGGTTGTAGATATTATACTTTGGAAGACTTCAAAAAATTCCCTGCTTTTGGAGGGAATTTGTTACAGATATGTAATCCTTTTTGTCTCACTGGGACCTTTAATCCATCAGTTTGGGAGTGTGAGAACCCAAGATGCTCTAACACTAGCTCCCTCTGGAATAAAGAGATTGAATATAAAATCAGAAGATTTTAAAATACAGAAATACTAGTTTCTCTCTGTTTGTGTGGTGGTGAATAAAAGGTCCACTTTATATATTTTCTGGTTTTCCCAACTCCATATGAAATCCAGAAAACAACCTCCTTCAAAAATTATGTGATGAAATCCTCACAAAAAATCACAGGGAAACAGAGGTAAAGTAGATATTATTGTGAGAATTTTGGTCATGCTAGTCAGCATTAGAAGCAATACTTTAAAATGGGTGTTGGAGAACAAATGGGGAGCCAGGACAGGCTCAAATTACTCTTCCTAAGTCAGTTAATGAGAACTATTCAGTATCTGCGAGCTGTTCCCTCATAGAGGTGGTCCCCAAAAGGTACAATATGCCAATTGGAATTGAGTGGGGGTACATAAATAGAAATATGGATAGGTATGTAGTTATTACTTGTTGGTGAAGTAACATATAATGGCTTTAGCAAAAATCAGGATGCTAAGTAGCCTTTTCTATACTCGGTAGAAACCAGTCCCTGTTCTCAGACATCCTCACTGTACATAAGTAGTCAAAGACAGGGAGCAGCAGGGAAGAAGAGAACAGAGAGAGGCACAACCAGATAAAGTGATTAGCCCAAACTCACACAATAGGTTAGTGGAAAAAGCCAGAAAACAAGCCCAGGGTTTCTGGAGCACAAGTGATGGGATCATATGCTGCACAAATCCATTACAGAGAGATGTAGTAGCTTTGTGGTCTGAGCTGTAAGTTCAATGTTCATCCACACCAAAAATATAATGTATGGAGAGCTGAGTGTATTTTAAGGCTTGTTCCTTTATTGTTACAGCACCTGGAAAGGATGGCAACCAGCTCTGAAATAGTAACTATCAATATATGATGCCTTTTGCAGCTCTCCTTTCTGATCAAATAAATAATTTGTAAGGTTTTGATGACAAAAGGATGTATCCTCTGCTCAGCTATCACCTGCCAGCACTACTCTGTGCAATCTGATTTAGAGATTTTAAGCATAGAAATCGTCCTTTCTGCTGTTTCCCCTGGAAACAGGGAGCCCGGCAGAGAGGTTAATCATTTGGGTTTGCAATTCATGGTCGACAAAAACTAAAATAATTCCCCATCTTCTGAGTTTTAAAACATGCTGCTGAACTTTAAGCTTTCAAAGGCAGTGTTTTTGTTTGGTCCCTGATATTGTTTAAAAGTAACTAATTGTAGATAATAGTATATGCCCAGAAGAGTGTGCATTAAATATAGTAAAGGTCCCTTTGCTTTGCTGTGGTAGAGTCATGTATGGGAAAGAGGAGAAATAATCTACATCTTCCCCCTGGATTTGTGGTATCTTCTGTATAGGAATAGGTGTGCCCTGATGTACCAGCTTCACAGCATAGGGAATATACTGCAGTGTAAGTGGATTCACTGTGGGTGGAGAGAGAGCTGGGAACTGAAGCATCTTGGATCCAGAAATAGGTCACAGGTATGTGTAGCCCTGGAGCAGAGGAGCACAGAATAGCCCAGGGTCCCCATACTATGGGCTGCTGTCAACATTTTGTTTGTACTGTGGGTAGGTACAGCACAATCCTGTTAGCAGGGATGTGGTCAATCTGGACTGTGCAGTGTCACACCACACCCACCCAACTCTCTGCCATGCTCTGATCAGAAAGGGTTTTCTGACTATGAAGGTGAAATGAGAAAAGGAGAAAAAAGAGAGCAAGGGAAAGAGATGGGAACCTGGAGAGGAAACTGAAGGCAAAGGAGTATATTTGTTGGTTTTGCAGTTAGTGGATTGCTGGGTGCTAAGAATACCTTCTGTGTGTGCTGCAGCTGAAGTTTAGGCTACTACAGAAGGTGGATTGCACGTTCTTCATCAAGAGTAACCACCTAAACCTGCACACCGTGCAGACAGTATATCCTTCAAGTCCAAGGCTAATTTTTCTTTATCTGTCCACTTCTCTACCAACTTATTTGCAATGTAAGCTATACATGATATGCAAGGGCATGAATTTCCAGTATCCAGGCGTAAGGATGAAGTCCCAGCTTTAATTCAACTTCTCAGTACCTTGGCTGTGTGGGATAGAGTAAAGCCAGTCATAAAGTACTGAGTGCTGTATGCTACATTTCCAGCTACTTGAAAAAGCTCTTAAAACTTCTTACAAACAATGATAAAAGCAGAGGGTTCAAAACAAACAAAAAAATGAAAAACCAAACCAACAAAAAACCCCAACTCAAAACCCCAAAGCCTTCCTCTTACGTCTTGACCACTGGGGTCAGAACCCAGTAGGCTGAACTGGAGACATTCTAATTTCCATTATTAGGCATCTGAGGGAATCATGATGATAAGCACATTTTTTTGGGCTTTCAGTAGTGTTCAAATATATTGTAATGTTTCCTGCAGGAAAATAGAGGTAATTGCTGTCAGTGTACTCTGGGGGCTAACATTCTCAAAAGCTATAACTAGTAACTGCAAAGGGGTCGTACCTGAAATGAATTTGACCCATAATGTATTGCAAAAATACTATATGCATCTTGGGATCTCAGCACTCTGCATGCTTTGGAGGTGGGTCAATTAAAAGGCTATAATTTAGCATCTCCATGAAAGTCTTTGGGAACAGGGAAGTTAAAATATGGCCGTGATTATCCATAAAGGTATTTTCAGTGGGTGTATTATTATCTCATAGTTGCATTTGTATAGATAAAACATAATATCACATTTGTGTGAAATGTTTAAAAGTTAGATAAAAACATGCACATAAGTGGTGTGTGCACAAACACATGCACACACATATAGAATATACACATGCACGCCCCACCCCCAACACCTCTGTGTTAATGAGCTTTTCCTCTGGAGAGGCCAAGTCAAAAGGAGCCAGTCCTTCCAGCCAAAAAAATCAATTGCTTCTTCATGAATTATTGAGATGTTTGCCATCGGTTTCTTTTTTTTAAAAAAGTCATTGTTCAATGTTTCCTCCCCCAGCACACTTTTTGCTTTTTCCTTGTGATATCATGGCATGAAGACACAAATTCTTGCATCTAAAAGTTTTCATTCTTTTAATGGCTTGTATGTCACAGTATTTGAATATCTTCTCTCTGGTGGTAGCTGTATTTGTGCACATACACACTTTCCACATATAGCAACTGTCATCCTTCTCCCAGCACTTAGCCAGGGAAAGGATGCTGCAAGTAAAAAAAGGATTCATTTCATAGCAAAAATACTAATATTTCCTCTGCTGCCAAGTGCAGTATTGATGTACTGATGCTCAGAAACTGAATCAAGGCTCTTACTCTGAACTGCAAGGCACCACTAAACGAACACTTTGCCTCTTGTGTAAATAGATAGATCAATGACGTTAAGTGAAAGCCAAGCCTGCTGAAATGTTAGCTTCCTTATGGTGCTTTGAATTTCCCTTATTTTTGATAAATGAACCAATCTGGCAATAAAATCCTTGCGCAGTAGGTTAATAATGTCATAGCTGTACTGTGAAATAGTAATGTTTGTACTATCTCTTTGCAAACAATAATCCTTTGAAGCCTGATGAATCTATTTTCAACCAACTTGTCTGTTTGCTGGTACATAGAGCTTCCCCTTTGAAAATACAGCTTAGAAGATATTTAAAACCTGGGAGACAATAGGCTGAGGAAGAGGGACAGTGGTTTAAAAGGGAGAAGTCGGGTGAATATTCCTCTTTTCTGCTTCACCTTCCCCTCTGTGTCTCCATTAATAGCTTTGTAAACACTTTAAGAATGGTTTTCTTGCTACTTTTTCTAGCCGCAGACTGCTGCCCGGTGTGTTTGCTGCAACATTCAGTTACAAAAGTAGCTTTTCCCTGCAATCACTTGCAAAGAGAACTGGAAAAGCAGTGGCTGAATGTCACCAGAAACTTTGCTTGCTAAATCAGGTTTCGAAATTGAGCTGTCTTTGGAGGGTGGCTTTCTCATGGTGACATGGTTTTTCTTTTTGTACTCTGGGAGGAGTTCTTACTTATGTTTATATGTAGTTTATTATTATCAATAAAAATATCTGGGCACAGTGAACTAATTTCCCAGCAGGAGTTTCTGATGCAGCTTTACAAACTTTAAATGTAGACACATCTGAATTAAACTGGCTTTGTATACTTGCTAATAGGGAGATTTAAGAGGTAAAAACAAACTGCAAAGACTGAGAACAAGCAGTTTTCACACAAGTTAATCAAGTGAAATGGGGAGTGAACCGTGAGGCAGCAGCAGATCCTCTGCCTGGAGAATATTTGTTAATGTTTGTATTCTGAGTGAGGAGCTCTCAGCACTTCTCTCAGCAAACAGAGGTGTCTGAATCAGTCCTCAAAACCCCTGTCCCCTGACCTCGCAGAGATTTAACACTTTTCATTGCACAGAAACACAGACCTGTATTGCATGGTGGTCAGACACCCACTGTCCATTGAAGAAAGAAAGTCTGTTAGTAGGGAGGGGATCACAGGAAAGAAATGGGGCCAAGCATGGAGCAGGGCAGTGAGGTCCTTTCTTAAACATCCTAGAGCTGTGTATCTTCTGCTTACAGACCTTTTCCCCCATCTTCTCTACCATCTCCTGCAAGATCAGCATCCTAATGACTTGCATGAATAAAGGTGGTGTTCCCCAAACAAGGAGTAGGAACAGCACCCTGCAGTTTAAGTGATCAGCCACATCTGCTGAATTCAGCATTGAACACTCCTTGCGCCTCTCAGCGAGACAGGCAGACCTCTAAAGGTGGTCCAATTGCAAACAAAAAGACCAACTCGATTGCAGCAAATAATTCTGTTGTCTCCAGTGCTCATAAGTGCATCAGTATGAGAGTGAGAACAGCAGTGGATTTGGTGCTGTAAGAGGCATAATGGACTGGCAGCAATTGGGAGAGGAAAAGAATCATGAAAAACCAAAGTCTCCCATCAAATGGTTAGCAAAGGGCCAATTGTTCTATTTACAAGAGCTCTCCTGCCTGGAGGAGAGGCAAAAAAAAAAAAAAAAAAGTATAAAGACAAGCATTTCCTCCCTGTAATGATAAGGAGCTGTTGCCTGCAGCGTTCAGACTACACGGTTTCACAGATGTTTTTTAAAAAAACCCCAGCCAACATCCTCTTTCTACCTTAACTATAGCAGCAGCACAGTTGTCTGTCAGTCTTTGTACAAAGCAGAGTGGAAATATTGCTCTCCTGTTTCTTTAAGTCCCAGGGACTTAGTAAAATTAACACTAAATGTTTTAAAAGAAACCCTATCAAAAATCACTGATGATTTCAAGTTATTATTGAGCATGGGTGTCTGAGTAGCTTGGGGCAGTGCACATAAACTTGACAAACAGGGTACTTTAGTGCTGCCTGCCCAGATCCACATAATAGGGCAATGAAGCTTTTATTCATTCAAAGAAAGGTTGAGTTTGATTGGCAGGTCAGCCTGCCTGAGCACCACAGTCTCTTTTCCCTAACACTTCACTGCTATCAATTACAGTTTTGAATGTGAATTGTTTCTAATGTAAAATAATGCCAACCTCTGCCTCTAACCTCAGGCCAGAAAGCTCTCTTGTGTGGTATTTTATTTATTTATTTATTTATTTATTTATTTATTCATATTCACTGACTGCCTGAGGACTGTGTTTCTGCTTTGTGTTTTCTCAGTCTCTCACCAAAGTGCTGCCATCAGAAGCCAGATTCAAGTGCACCACATTATCTTAATTGTATTAATGATATCATTGGTGAGCAAAAATAAAGAGAGCAGTATTGCACTGCCCCCCTTCAGTTGCCACTATTGTACTGTTTTTATAAACATGCAGGCTCAGAGACATTATTCATAGTACAGTTATAATCCATTACAAGCAAGCATGACTCTGAAATTGCTTGATTTTTATCTGGCAGTTGACTTAAATCTATTTGTAAAACTTGCCCGATTGAAGAGAATGCAGATCTTATTTAAATCAGGTGATTTGGTTCAGCTGCCATCTGTTGGCCGGTTCATTATTATGATTCTGTGGTTACAGTAGTTACCTGTCTTCATTTATTTCAGTAAAACAGAAATTACATTTAGTAAAGAGTGGGGTTGTTACATAACGTCTCTTACCCTGGGGAACTGGTTTTATTTGTATGCACGTATGACTTTATCACAAAATCTCCTTTCTATGATGGATGACCATTTATGCTGCAAGATGCATTTCCTGTTGCTTTGTGACATCCCTCAAAAATTTGTTGCTGTGCTGACTTATAAAATGCTACTACATGAGTTGTATTTTGGTAGGTTAGCAAGGCCGTACAGGAAGGAGTTTTTGAGTGGGCTCCCAGAGTGGGACACGTGGGTTTAGGACCCTGTGAATGGTGCAGCCTCTTGTGGAGATTTGTTTTGTAGTATCAGATGCTGCTTTTTTTTTTTTTTTTTTTTTTTTTTTTTTTCCCCCTGCTTCTTCATACTGTCCACGTCCCCTAAGTGAGAACTTAACTGTGTCCATTTATTCTAATTTATTTTATTTCACAAATGATTCTATTCTAACTGAATTTCTGTTTCTCTACTGTTTACCTGATTTTCATCAGCATTTTCACCTCTCTTGCATTTGTGGCTTGTCTCTCCTTCTCCATTATGGAATCCATATAACACTGTGTGCACTCTGCTTTCAGTGACATCATTTCAGGCTTTCTCCCATCGCATCCATTAATATCTTGATAGGTATATACAGGAAAGACCTTCCTTTGCTCTTTCATCTCTCTTGAGACAGCCACTCTGCAGAGTAACCTAGAAACCAGCCATCCCTTTTGGTTGCAATTGCTTACAAAAACACCAGTTTCATGATAGAACAGTGCCTTCAATAATAGCGTTTTTATTGAATACGTTCAATCATGGTTTTAACATATATTTAATTTTATGGGGTGATATTTTACTTGGAGTTTGTGGTGAGAAAGGGTCTCTTAGTTTAGAAAAAAAAAAAAGTGGATGAAAATGTTATATGATACTTTGTATGACATAGCTGGAGACACCTCCTGCTCCTGCTGGTTTTATGTTTTCCTCACAGGCTCTTTCCTGCTATCTGAGATTTCTCCATTAGCTCCAAGGATAGGGTGGTCTGAGAGCTTGAAACAGGAAAACCTGAAGTCTGGTGTGGTTTTTTTTCTGTTACCGCATTTCACTTGACCAGTGTGTACATCACAGTGGCCAGCAGGAGGTCTAAGGAAATTACAGATTTCCCACCATATTGTGTACTGCTGTCATGCCTTACATAAGGTGATTGTGATATTCTGAGTACGGTTTCTAGTTTTTCACAGCATGTTGTTTTTTATTTTCATTTGAGATGAAAATAAATTAAAAAATCTCAGGCTTCTAAGTAAAAAATTCTGAATGTTGACAAGTTTGACATGCAGAAAAACTCATAGCCCATTGGTATATTCCTGCTTGACTGGTAATTTTTGTAGTCACTCTGCAGTCTGGGCAGTGGAGGTAAAGTGACACATGGTCTGATTTCTGTGTTACACCAGGTTTATTGCAGAATAGCTCCATATTTTGCATAGGGAATTCCTGATTTACAAGCTTAGGCTAACAGACCACTTTCAGTGCAAATACCTTATGTAGTTTTGTTGCAAATAAATGTGTCCCTTGCTCTGCCCATCAGTAACTGCCTTGTGAGGCTCAGACCTTTGGAGTCTGAATTTGGAGTGTTTGAAAAGGAAGCTATGAGAGATGCCACCTACTCCAGCTCGTCCTCTGCTTTCCAAAAAAACATATGGCACAAACACATTGTAAATAAAGATGACTTCAGACACAGCTCTTTTCATGGGTGAATGAGTTACATTGGGTGTTTTACTGGCAAGTGAAACCTTACTTGGATTCCACATTTGAATACTAGATCTGTTAGCATTGCTGGATACTTTAGTTCCTGTGTATTGATTTAAAGTCTCTACTGCAAACAAGCAGTTAGCTCACTGGAAAGCAGCATTTGTGGGAGCTGCTGATGCACACAGCTAGCAGCTGACTCCAGGTTTGCTTTAGTTGGGCACTGCAGCTGCAGTGTTATGGTCTCTCCTGTACAGCTCTGGGACAGTGTTTGTGTACCATCTCATGCTGCCTAACAGTCACTAGAAACCAGTATTTCTGCTGCAGGCAATGGCAATCTGGCAATGCTTGTGCTCTCGTTGCTGTAATAAAACTCTGGCATTATCCAGTGTTATGAGGAGGATCATGTTTACCTTCAGTGGAGTATGAAGTGGTTAAGGCTGTCATTCAAGAAAGCAATTGAGCATTTAATGTAAATCCATCATTGTTCTGCACATACTGAAGCATGTGTTAAACTTTGACTTTAATGAGACTTGACCAAGTGTTTGAAGGTCTATATGTATTTAAGATGAGCTGATACCATGAAGACTGTTTAGCTGAACTTATGCACAGTATGGATAAACACAGGTTTAATATCAGATGAAAGATGATCTCCTAATGAGAGAGTTTCTTGGTGGATCAGTTTTTTGACTTTCCTTTTCCTGAAGTCTCTTGCAACTCACAGTGCATGCTTTTTATTTTGGAAGAACCATACAAAGAATAATTTAGCTTATAATTTTATGAGGCACCAATATTTTTGAATAGTCAGCAGAATCCTTCCTCAGTTGTGTGGGAGCTTGAGAGGTTTAGAAAGTTCTTCCTTAGAGATAAATAAGCTGTCAATTCATGATTAAGAAAATCAAACTTGGACTGCTGATTTTGGCTGTGGTATTTGCAAAAGTATGAGAGAAATGTTTGCAGTTGTAGAGCACTCCATGTGTTAGCATTTAGCTTTCCAATGCCACATTGTGCCTCTGATAGCATTTCTAAAAGGTAAACAGAAATGTCAAAATAATTAAAATAAAAAATTAACCATTCAGGGTTTTGGTTTTTTTTAGTTAGAAATCAAGTCTATGTTGCAAATTAATAGAAAACCAGATCAAGTTCCAAAAGCTGCTTATTACACCAGTTGCCTGTTGTTTTTTTTTCCTTCTTCTTCTAAAGGCCTTTTTCAGACTTCACCAGATTTAGATTGTGAAATGTCTAAACAGAGGTTCTAAACAGAAACCTGGGAGGTATAGAAAGTATGCCAAGAGCAAATTAGTTTACTTAGTTCATGACTTTAATACACCCTTGCAATTAGCAGAGTATTTCCTTTGGACTTGTGGTCTCTAGGTATGCATTTCTGTTCATGACTTTTTTTTTTTTTAATTCAATGCCTTTAAATGAGAAAAAAACCCCGAACTCCACAGTTCTACTTTGCTGGATTCATATACACCAGGAGTTTTATCACATTCAAGTTACAGTTTGACTCACAATTCAGCATCTCCCGATGCATTGGCAGGTGAGAGAAAAAAGGCTGAGTCAGGAGGTGGTTGCAAACAAGGCAGAAGTAGGGTGTAAAATCCACTTGTGAAACCTCTCCCCCAGTACACCAGTTTCTCGTGGGTGTACACACTGAGGGATGTATTGTTCTGCAGGTTCTTCTGCTGGAGGATGCAGTATTTGCTGAGTAAGGCATTGTACTCATGGCAACAAAGGATGCTGAGGGCACCAATGCCTTTAGAGTCAGCATCTCCCCCTACAGATATCCTAAACCATTCCAGCTCTCAGATGCTTTGTGCCACTGCAATGTCCCCACTTCCTTGAACTAATTTCATTTTCTTCTCAGTGCCAAACTTTCTAGAAACAGCTTCAGTTCAAACTAGACCTTCCAGAGCTCCTCTCTTCCCTCCCTGGAAAACAACTGCAACCCACCTCGTAGCTGCCAAATTGGCACCCACAATTGCAGTATCTTGACCCAGCATGACACAACCCCTCTCCCTCAGATACCAAACCTGCCCACAACCCCCCCACAATGGCAGCTTGACCCTGGCTGACACAATTGACTCTTGTGTTTGCCAAACCCACAAAATTATAGGGGTCATGCAGGAAAAGGCAGTGAGATGGGTGAGTTTGTGCTCTCTGTGCTGTCTGTGACACTGTGACCCTATTCATGGGCACATCCTTGCAGGAGGACTCGGCAGCCTGTCTGCAATGCATCGTTCTAAATTGTAGCCTTAAAAGATCCTTTTTTAGATGCAAATGAAAGACCCAATTAGAGCTAAAAAAAAAAGAAAAAGAAAAAAAAAAGGCAAACGTATTAAGATTAGGAAGAAACATCTGATGCTGCCTCCTTAGCCCATCATTTTTCTGTTTTCAGTCTTAATATTTTATTTCTCAAGCATATGTGTAGACTGCCTTGCACCCAAAACAAGTCTTGTCAATTATATTGGCACATGTGAAATCTTCAAGCTATCAGAGATTGGTTTATATTTAGCATAGAAGTTATCTGATGGTCGCCCAGGTTCCAGCCCAGTTTCTTTTAGTAGCTGGTGATGTTTTAACAGTTTATTTTAGTTTACCAGTCAGAGAATGAGAAAAATTACACTTCCTCATTTCACAGAGGTTATCTTCAGACTAATTAGACAGTATTTGTAACACTTCCTAAAATGTAAATTCATATAAATAAATGTATATATATTTATATATACTATATTTATGTATGGCATACATATATCTATAGTGTTTATGTGTGTGCACACATGTCTTTTTGTCCATGTGCATGATATGAATGTAAAAGATACTTTTCTTTTTGCTAGTGTGTTATTAATTTAATTCTGTGCCACTGAGTGTTCTGGCTTGGGGACAGGATTTGGGGACGTCTGCTGTGAGTTGTGTATCACTGCAGGCCCGTTGGCTGTGCTCTGGGGCAGGATGCAGCAGTGCCATGCTCCTTACAGGGAGGTTTTCTCCAGGCTTGCTAATACAGGGAAATTTACTGGCATAATTATACCCATATAATTATGCTGGAGTAGTTATACTGCTGTAACTCCCATGTGAATGCTCTTGTGCTGCAATAATAGTGCCCATATGGGAAGTTATACCAGTATATCTCTACTGGCAACTCTTTCTTTAGGGGTAGATTTTTGCAGACCAATGCACAGCACAGCCCTTGCAGGCCCTTTTTTTGTACATCATAGTTTGTTTTTGTCAACCACATTTTGTGCACAGGAAAAAGTTGTTTAGAATTCCTATTAGAATCTTTAGAAAGAAACAAACATTTTCCCTCACCAATATATCTTTTTTTTTTTTTTTTCTGTAGTCACTTTATTTTTTTAATATCTTTTAATATATAAAAATACAGATGTAACTTCTGTGTTCAAGAAATTTCTTTTTAGAGGTACTAAGGATCAGATATAAGCCATGTCTGGAAGCAATACTTGGCCAACAGCTGAGTGTGTGTGTATGTGTGTGTGTTCATCTATCCATGATTCATTCTGAGGGCTGTTTTAGCCTTCATAAAATATTCATGCTGGTTGTGCATGGTTCTATAATTGCCATCTCAGGCCTTGAATTATTTATAGGTTGTACTGTTCACATAGTCTCATTTACTGATAGAGCAGATAACACTATACAAGAGGATCCCAAACACTCTAATGCCTGTTACTTTGCATTAAGTAGTGGAATTATATTACTGTAGGTGTAAAATGCTGGCCTTTTTCTCCTCTTGCTTTAATATATCATTTTTGTATTTATAATATGCTAATTGTTGAGATGCTGTTAAGCCTTATAATTCCTGCCGAGTTTTGCAGAAATCAAGATGTGGTTGAAATGATTTAGCTCTTGATCCCAAAATGATTGTTCTAAATCCACCCCCCTTCCTTCCCCCGGTTGTAACACCCAGGATAATTTATTGAAGTGATGTATGAGTACACATACGTACCTGAGCTCCTTTGTTTTACACTATTGATCAATTTGTGTGTCTTAACTGCTAACAAACATTCAGCAGTCCAGCTAATGCAGACATTCACCAAGTGTATTTTCAAGTTCATTGTACTCAATTAAACACTGACTATGAATTCATCATGAAAAGTGATCTTATTTCCATCAAATTTCCTATTCATCTTTTTTTCTGTGGTTACTTCTGTAAGCTTTTCTGACCTACTTTTGACTTTCTTTCTTTTTTTTTTTTTTTTTCTGAATATATGGAGCTGCACCAGTTTAGCTTGGATATACAATGTACTTTGAGTTTTCTTCACCTGCTCAGTTTTTGGTTTATCTACTTTCTGAACCAAGTGCTACTTCTAGGTGGAAAATGCAGATGAGGTAGACTTTATTTTAATTTTTTTAAAACCATTTGCTTTTCTAATTAAAAAAAATAATTACTGGAGCAGAAATTCAGTCACTAGCAGAGCTGGAGTACTAGTCCACATACAGGAATAACTTTCCCTCTTTCCCCAAAAACTTTGCATGGCCTTTTGAGGTCACTTTCCTCCCCTATGTAAAGGGAATGTTGGCATTTCCTTAACTGGCACAATGGCTGTAGAAACCAAGGACATAAATAATATAAATTGTTCCTTCACTGTAATAAGGAAATGCAATAGGAACACACAGGAAGGGCAGAGTGCTGAAGTCTGTGGTGGCACTGGAATAGCACAGGATCATGCAAAACACCTAGCTGGAGTTTTTGTAGAGGTGCTGGTTCACACAGGCAGGTGGTAAGGAGAGCTGGTTAAAAGCTCTTCATTTTGGTACTGGTCTTTTTGTTGCTCATGCAGAGATTAGGATCATGTTCTAGCTGAGTTTATGTTTGGCTCTTTTGTCCAAGGGAAGCAGTTCCCAAATGGCAGCACCAGACTGCTCCTCCAGCTGATGGGCTTGGGCTGCTGCTGCCCTCCTGGGCCACCTGGCTGTTCCTCAGCAGGGATTTTGCTAGCATAGGTCAGAAAGGAGAACCTCACTGTGGGATCCAGGCACATGCTTCTGTCCCTGGTGACAGTGGACTAAGTCTTGTATTGGCAGTGCTTTGCTCCCTTCCTGGCTCTCCAGAGGTCTGAGTGATCTCTGAGGTTTCAGAAAGGATGAACCACACCACAGGTATGGTGCCAGGAGGAACAGGTGGTGGCTGAGCAGTGATTGCAGATGCAGCATCCCTGTTCAGGGGAAGTCTGAGGGCAGCAGGTAGTAGAAGAGGTGAAGATGTAAAATGTACCTCTTACCAAGCAAAGCAAAGTAGGGATGAAGGCAGCTCTAGGATAAAGCCAAAAGGAACTGTCAGAAAAAAAAATAGAGAAAAAAGAAATGTTTCTGCAAAACAAACCATTTGGTGAACAATAAATTCTTGAGAAAATGTCTCTGCCTGAGCCCTTATTTTTCTTGATAATAAATCATAATAAAATAAACCTTGTGACATTCACTGTTCTATACAATGGGCTGAACTGAAAAGAGCTGTGTTCTTTTCTGCATGATTTTGAGAGCCCTGTGGGTCCCTAAGAGAAGGAAACACTATTATTGTCATGCAGATGCCTTGTCTTCAAGATTTCAGAATTTCCATGAATCCCTTGCAACAGGGTATTCTACTTTTCCCTTTTTTATTTTTTTAAGATTTCTCCAGCAGTGCTGCTGTGATAGCTTTATTGCAACGTCTCCACCTTTCTCAGGGAGTTTTCTAAATTTTCAGAGCTAAGCATGACTGCTGTGGCATGTGTACATTACTAAGCTTTCCTGTTAGCACTCAGCTCACTTTTTACTTTTCTTCCTGCCCATTTAGAGCTTAATGTGTATGTAAGGGAGAAAAAATAATAATAATAATAATAAAAAAATAAAAAAAAATATATATCGTGTTTTACAGTACCTGGAGGCTGGTAGGTCAGATTTCTATACAAATAATACAGTATTGCCCTACAAAATTTATGATGGAAAGGACTAAAGATGATAAATGAATGACAGGACATTGAGGAGAATAAGATTTTTTTTTAATTAAAAAAAAAGAAAAAGAAAAAGAAAAAATATTTTGGTGCTGTACAGCTGAGCTGCTCAGTTTGGTTTAGGTGAGGAATAATGGTCTCAACTTCAACTTTCCTAGGTGTTGTCACAGAATTACTTGGAGGGAGGGTTTGCAGCATGTCATTTCTGAGCTAGGTGCTGGAAATACAATACTGCTTTTATGGCAAACAACAAACATTTTAACAGGCCATTACCAAATTTATATATATCTATTTACTGGAATTGTTAAAATATTTAATATCTTGAGGGTCTTTTTTTCTGCCCTTCTCTATATTTTCTGGTAAGGGGTCACTCTATTGCTTGGCTGGAAAGTGGTCCTGGGTTCTCAGGCTCTTTCTTACCTTTAACCTCGTGCATATGGCAGGCTGCTGGGACACCAAGGCATCACTTAGCTTTAATTGGTCAACTACCCTTTCCTGTTAGGTTCTGCATGCTGCTGTGCTGTGAGTGACCTTGGGCTGTACTCTGAAACAGTTTCCTTCTGCACAGGGTAGAGCCCAATCACACAGAGTGCAGGAGCAGCCATGCTCAAGCCTTTCAACAAATTTTTTCTGTATCTGTTAGTCTAAAGGCATGAAGTGCCAAAAAACCCCAACAAACCCAAACCATACATGACACAAAACTGGTAAGTGTGCTTCTTTCACTGATACTGTCTGTACTGAGACAATGGAGACTTTTTTTTTTTAAAAAAAAAAGGTCTATGAAATCCTACATTGTTTCCCCCTTTATATATCAGAAGTCTTTAAAAATATCTAAGATTTTTTTTTATGCCAACAATACATGAGAGAATCCTAGATATATGTGACACTTTTTAGAAAGTGTCTTTGTCTTTATCCTTACAGTACCTGTGTGCTAGGGAAGTGTCATGATCCCTATTTTAAAGATGGGAAAAGAAGACACAGGGAGATTTAAAGCTAGATTTTTAAAGGTGTTTTGACTTCTAAAGATGCAGTAAAATGTGCAGTAGGGCTTTGAGGAGGGCTTAATTGCATCTTTAGCAGCCTAAAAGTGAGTTGGTGGCTTATAAAGTATACCTAGAGACAGGAATCTAGGTCTTCTGTGTTCTAGTCTATTATCTTAACCATTGGATGGCCCTTCTAGAATGGATTGATTTTGGAAAAAAATATGAATTTTTGCTACACTGTTGTTCAGTATTGCTGCTTCAATAGCATATGGAAGCACTGTTGATGGCTGATGACATTAAACAAAGAGCACACCTTTATCAGTGGTTGAAACCAAAAGTGTTTTGAATGCTGTTTAGGTATATACAGTCTGTAGACAGTATTTATTGATAGGTTGAAATTTACCATTCTGTAAGAAGGCATCTTTCAAGGGGGTATTTGCACAACTTAGCCCTAGAACACAGTGGAAAAGCCCAAATCAGGAAGCTGGCCACACTCCACGGGAGCTATGGATAGATAAACTTTTTTCAAAGACAATTTGAAGCATTTGGGCTGGGCTCCTGCACAGACTGGCCTCTGGAGAAGACCATCTCTGTCTGCATTGCCTGAGTGGAAAGCTTTGGAGAGTTGTCCAAGTTCCCCTCGCTGGCAGAGAGGATCTTAGTGGTGTCAGCACCGTTCTGTATGTTCTTTGCTCTTTGTTCCTAAGAGGCGAATTTCAATCTCGCTACTTGTGACTGGTCTCTAGTTCAGTACAATGTAGCTGTGCAGGAATTCCCATGTCAGTGTTGCTAGAAGTGTGACGCTCCCTCAGGGGCTGGCTTAGCTTCTGTGACCTGAGCCCCAGGGGCCTGGGGTTTTTGCTAGACCTGTGCAGGAAACCTTTTTCCAGGTCAGGAGGCCTTTCAAGAGTTTTCTGATTTGAAACAAGGATTTTTTTTAAAAAACCCCAAACCAGAATCACATGATATTTTTGAGTCAATGGTCCAAGACAAAAGGGAAAGTTGTGAGTAAAAATGCTATAATTTCCATGTCAACTTTTTAAACATATTTCTAGCTTTATTTTTACTTTAGTTAAAATTTGCAAGCAAGATTTGTATTTTACTAGGAAAGGATGCTTTTAATTTATAAACTGTCTGAAGATGATGTTTTGACACACTGAAGGCTTTTCTCTGAACATTTTTTTCATACTGGCAGACCCTCAAATATGATTCTTTCCCTCAAAAGTTTCTTTTTTACAGGCTGTCATTTCCCAACAGATGCAAAAAAGTACCCAGAAAATTTACAGTCAGATCTATCACTCCCAGAGTGGCTCTGGGCTCATCACCAATGCATTCACATCTCAGTTAAACTTTTCAAATTATTGCATGTATTAGAATATGTTTCGTTTCATAAGGAATCTGTTTCTGTAACACAGGATACATCATTGATGTAAAAGAGAACAAGGATAAAACTGGCATTACCATTGGGAAAGCTTTTACAAAGTGAAAACTGGAGTCCTGGTCTGTGATTTGATAAAAGTCAGCTTTCCTAGGGGCTCAGTTCTCAGAGGTCCTTTCCTTATCTGTCTTCCTCTGCTGCTGACAAACCAGTTGAGATCTATAAAAGCTGCTTCCAGTGACAACTTCCCTCCCGGCCACAGTGTGCGTTTGCAACATGGAGTTTTATTACTGTATATAGTACTTAATGCAGCCATATGTAGATCCAGATGTCTTTCATCAATTCTGAACTTGCCACATCTGTAACCAAAGTAACCAAAAAGATGCTGACATTCTCCCTGTTACTTTCCAATCCTTACACTATTTGCAGGATAATAGGAAGAAGCATGTTGAAAAATACATGTATATCACATGCTCATTTTTTATTTTATTATGTATTATGTGGCTTTAAGATCCTAAGTTATATATTATTCATAATTCTTAAAAAAACAAAACAAAACAACAAAAAAAAAACAACCAAAAAAACCCCCCAAAAAACCAAAAGAAGTTTTGCTCAAGAAAAAGAAAAGAAGCTATTGGTGCCATGCCACTCATCTGTAGTTTAGCATCACAATTTGCAATACAAATATACAGTGTTTCATTTCTGTTTCAGGCTGTGGTTGCCTATGGAAGCACTAAGCACGGAAATACTACAGGTGTTCAGACAGATTGTAGAACTGGCTTGACCCCACCTGTATGTAGTATTGCTCTAGGAACTTGCTTGGCTTAAACTAGTGCAAGTGAAATTGTAGCCTGATGCATTGCAGTGGATGTGTTTTTAGTAAGCTTGCTGAAGAGTTGTGTATACATTCCTATAATACTTGCAGTATCTAGTGTGCATATATATGCATACATCAATAGGTATGATATATTTTTGAGTGTGACTAGACTGAAAAATATTCTGCATCAAAAGGTATGAAACACACCTGTAAAAGCATGTGCGGGTGCACACTCTTTGTACTATTTCCATACACAGTATGTGTGTACATGTGTGTGCACAAGTGTGCCCAAGTGTATAGGTGTGTCTGTGTTGCTCCCCAGCCTGTAGTTTATAGTTTGGAGAGAAATCATCTTCCCTCATTCGTCACTGCTGAGCTGCAGCAGACCAGGCCAGCACATCATTTGTTAACAGCGACAAAGCCGCGCTCATAAACGCCGACATGTTACATTAATTTATAGGCACTGAGTGACTTATTAAATGTGACGTGTGAAATATAACAGGGCCCGGTATGGATGATTAGGTTTTGGGCTTTGAATTGTTGACAAGGCAGGGGTAATGAATTGTGGGACACAAGCTAGTATGTTTCCCCCTCATTAGTCAGTATTAGCTGCATTAATAGTAATAATTGGATATATTCATCATTTAAAATGTTTTAATAAATGTTTGGACAGCACCTGATCTAGGCTGTCAAGTGTTTGACTGGAAGGTTTGTGATGGGAGAAAAATTATGCTGTTCCTTCTGCAGAGATTTATACAGCCTAAGGGGTGCCATTTGCCAATGTCCTTTCAGAAGTAATGGGTGGAGATACTTTGGAAAAAGATAGTACAGCAGCCTCTCTTGGAACTCAGGAAGACATTTACATTGTATTCTAGAGACTTCTTGGTTCTGAAGTGAGGTCTCCAAGTTGGGATATGAACTGGTTATTTCTGGTCAGGTGCCAACCCCAAATTAGAACTTCACAAAAGGTGTGCGTGTTTCCATATGAGTTTGTGTTTCTGTCTTCTACAACTGCAGGCTGCATGTTGCCCAGAGCTCAGGAACTTTCCAGTTTGGGGTTTTGGCTTGAAGTCATCAGTACTTGAAACTATTAACATGTCTAAAATTCCAGAATATTTTCTGCCTGATTGTCTTAAAAACATGTCTCCATGGGATGAAGGCAAGACATTTCAGTTGCCAACTGCACTTTCATTCTTGGTTTTCCATATCTGAAATGCATTAGTGCCTACAACTCGATACAAAGATTCCTCTGATTAAAGGGAAATATTTTTCCCCCCATTATTTTATGATCTTTCGAAGTGGAATTTAAAAAAAATAAGGTAAAACTGGTAGCAAGAAGTGCATGTTGTATTAAACTCTTGCTTTAAAAACACATATAGGTGACACTAGAATGAGCCTTCTGAGTGACTGGGTGAAGATCAAGAAGACCATGTCCAGCTGCAAAAAAATGATCAGGTCAAAACTTGTGACACATCACTTGGCTGTAACCTGTTGTATAATGAAAACCATTTTTTAAAAGCAACCTTCAGAATATACAAAAGCAAAAGCACATGGAGTTATTGGCACTGCATCACTAGACTGAGACTTTTTATTTTAAAAGAAGAGCCCTCTAAGGAAAAACCTCACTACTGTGGGAAGCAGCGTTTGGTGACTCAGTAGGAGGTATGCTTCCCTTTTAGATGCTCCTGAAGAGGTGTCACACTAGGGAGTACTGCGTTGCTGGAGGTGCTGTCTTTCAGGAGAGACACAAAGTCAAGTGTCTGGCCACCTGTAGGCATAACAAGTCCCAAGACACTTACAAGGATGAAAGTTTTATCCTTAGTGTCTTTGCTAGTTCCAGCCAGCTGCTTGTACTGAGCATCAAGAATCTTTGATGAAGGGATCTTCATGCTCTCCTAAATACAGTGAGCAACACTTGCCTCTTTATATACATGAACTTTGTGCAAAAAAGTTGGTGGAGGACTCAGAAGTGTCAAGGCTGAATCTGGCTGTAGACAGGTAGTGCTGAAGCTCCAGAATGGCAGAAAAGCTTCACTGCAGGAGCAGGAACAATGCAATCATCTTGTACTTGCCATAGTTACTCTGCACAGTGGAAAAAAATTTTGAGAGTAAGAACTTTGTCATTCAGTTGTAATCAGAATTATTAATACTCCTGAACTTTGAACAATATTATTTAATTTAACAGGCCCCAAAGTCACATACAACTTGTTTAGATATTGTACTTAACTGTATTTTCCTCTTCATTTTGAATCACGTCCTGAGTATTATTTTGTCAGGGTTGTCTGTGAGTTGGTGGTTCTTGTTGACAGGTTGATGTGAGGGTATAGTAGCATGTTGTCTAACACATGTCTACTGATAAGTTTGTTATTGGCACTGCACAGTGTTTCTTCTTTTTTTTTGGAGATTAAGCAGGGATTTTTAACTTGATATTGTATGCTCAGCAAGTGAGGTTCATCAAACCTTTGGGCTTATGGCAGTGTTTTTATTTCCTGTATTAGTTAACTCTGGGTCTGGAGACTCAACTCACTAGAGAAGATGGAAGTTCATGTTTTCTCTAGATTTATATTGGTATCTGATTTCAGATCCTCATCTTCTAATTCTGCATTCATGTTGTTTAGCCAATTCTCTTAAAGGATTTCAGTCTTTTCATTAATGACACGTGTGTATTCTAGAAAGGATAAGGTGTTTCAACTTTTAATTATTATGCAATTAAGCCTTTAGTGGAATTTTGTCAGAGCTACAGAACTGAGTGGAAAAAAGAATGATAAATATTCAGCACTTATGTAGAGTTCTGGATGATTTTAAACTACTGTCTGTTTAGAAAGATTTTGGGTGAGGTTCATTAGTTTTGTTTACACTAATGAGGAATTATTTTTTTTTCCAGGGAGGTGGTAGAGGGCAGCAGCTCTAAGTTTTTGCTGATCCTCTTTACTCTTTGCCAGTTGTCAGCACAATTGTTCCCAAAATAAGAACAAT
This sequence comes from Apus apus, assembly GCF_020740795.1. NCBI lineage: Eukaryota > Metazoa > Chordata > Aves > Apodiformes > Apodidae > Apus > Apus apus. The sequence goes on along the minus strand of NC_067294.1, from coordinate 8,333,616 downwards.
AGAACATAAAAAAAAGTTCAAGAGTAAAAGTCTGTTAAGTTGCAAGCACTTCCTAGTCCATTGAATTAACTGTGACTTTCATTGGTAAGATGTCGATGAACAAGAAAGTCAGCCTTTCTGTACTGACTGGCAAGGTAACTTAGCACCTCCTTTCTGTTGCTTATGCCATCCTCACTGCTCTGCAGTGCTACAGAAAAATCATAATTATGCAGTTCTTATATAGGACTCTGAAAATCCTCGTGTTCTGTGTTTTGTGGCTCTGAGTCCTATTGATCAGAGGTACTGTTCCTGCTTTCACACAGAAAGACATCTTGGGAACATAGCCAGACATCCAGAAATGCAGGAGAAGTCCCAGCTCTTGACTAGTTTTTAACACCCATGGAAAATGTCTTAGCTGCGAACAGAGGTCACCTTCTTTCCAAAGATTATGATGCACATTGTTCCCTGCCCATTATGTAGGGGATCCAATGCTGTCCCTTTGTCCTTACCATGTCTTTGGTCTGCTGAATTCTATGCTAAATATGCTTTTTCCCACAGCTCCAAACAGAGAACTACACAGTGGCATGAGCATAATAATATATTTTATTACAACCCACTCATGTCCTTACCTTGCTCCAGTTCTAATTTGTCACCTGTATCCTGATCTTAATTTTATTCTAGTTTTGGGCCATTTGGTTTTGTCCTTCATCATGGGTACTCTTACTGGATGGTTGGCTTCAAGCATAGAAGCCTATGAAAGTATTCTTGTTGGCTGCATCACCTTCCAGAGGGATGCAAATTATAACTTTGTAGCTATGGGCTTTAATGCTTTTTCCACATCTCCTGACACAGAAGAGGGCATCAGCAAAAGTATTTTTACTCAAGGCCCATTGCTTTAAGAAAAGCTCTGAAGTACTTAATCCAAAACTTATGCTATAAGCAGATATGATTTGATTGTACATGTCTGCTGCAGAGATAATTATTTCTAAGATTAATTAAGTTTTTTCTGTGTCATGTTAAAGGTAGCACAAATGTAGTATTTATTGATGACATCTCCATGGTCCTCTTCTGCATTGCACCAAAACCTTTATTTTCCTCTTTCTCTTTCACTCTGTGGTGACTTGCAATAAATTTTACAGTGTCTGGGTTGCTTGCCCATACACACACAAAAAAATTCTGCAACTTTTTATACCTAGAGCCAGTTCATCATCCCGTTCAAACACCCCTGGAATATCTTCTCTTGTTGAATTAGCACATGCACAGCTCAAAGTGCTTCTGCCTTTCCACAGAACAGCTCTTTGCTTCCTTCCAGCACTCAAAATAGTAACGATACTCTGGCTCCTGTCCTCACTGCCAGAGCTCCCTGCTGGCAAAGGAAGTGTGGGATTTATTTTCTTAAATATCATGAAACAATGGGAACCCCTGGATGGAATGTCCAGTTTGTGGGCAGGAGCTGAGGGTAGTGCTTGACTTTATTCCACAGCATTTTTGTGCTTGATCTTTTGTATAAATACAAATATAAACTTGCTTATATATGTATTATTTTCTGGGCAGCCAATTCTAGACTCATCCTTATTACTTTCTTTAAAAGACTCATTTAAATTGTTGCTGTTTTTTGGTTTGTTTTGTTGTGGTGGTGGTTGTTGTAGTGTTTTTTTTTATTATTATTTTTATTTTTTTAATTTCCCAAGACATCATAAAAAAAGGTTATTACAAAAGTAAAATCACAACTCCCATCAGAATCTCTGTCACGTTGTCCTCTGTTACTGACTCTGACTGGGTTCCTAGTTTAATTTTGTTTTAAAGTTCTTAAAAGTCAGTTTTTAATAACTTTAAGTTACTGCATTTTTTCTTCACTGCTGCTACTTTACTTGAAAACAACTCTTCATTTGCTTTTTTGTGGCATATTGACACTTCCCCAAATATTTCTTTTCAATTACTCAGATGGGTCAGGTGAGGTAAGTTCCACATATAAGAAGAATAAGCTTGAAAACAAAATGGAGCAGGTTCTGAGCCAGGTCTTGGGAGGGAACACTGCTGGAAGGAACAGTGTGGTAACAATATCTATACCCAGTGTAACTGTTCAGGGATACACCTGTTCGGATGGGTTCAAGTAGCACTGCACCTCAGTTTGTGCAGAAACTTTTCTCAGTGACTTCGAGGCTCAGACGCTGGCTGGAAGGACACACTCATCCTTTAAATAGCCTGACTCTCTGGGTTTCAAGAGTTCAGGTAATGGCACCGATGCATCAATGTTATTTAAGGGTATTATTTGTGTCAGGTTGTTTGAGGAATCATAAATTATTGTATGTGCAGGCAGATTGTGCTCAGTTTTACTTGCAGGTGATTTAAATGGGCCTGATCCAGGGAAAGGTAGGAACTGTGTTTCCTACTCATTAAATATTTACTATGTGAATCATTATAAGCTGATGAAAGAAATGTGATGTCATCAGCATCCTCAGCTGAAGGTGACAGGTTTTAGGGTCCCATGCCTGCTGTGGGAAAACCAGCTTCAGATGACTGGATTAGCACTGTTTTCCAACACACTGTGACTTTGTTACTGCTGATGCTTTTTGGTAACCATGCTAAAGTTACAGTAGTTTACCTTGGGGTAGCAGGCGACCAAATAGGGATATTGTATTACAATAACAGTAATACTGTTCTCTGTCATCACTTATACTGAGCAGAGGTTCTTTTAGCAAAAGGATGATGCTGGGAGGCCTGCTAATTCAATGGCATTGTGTGAACTATGACAGACTGTAGAGCTGCTTTGTATTTTTTCCAGTGACTGGGGTCTAGCATCTTCAGTAAAAATTAGAAGTAGTTAACCCACTTTTATATCCTAGTGTTTGAGTGTTGAAACAGGGTTGAAATGGGGAAAGAGTAAAGGGAAAAGCAGTTAGTTCTAAAGTAAATAAGGATAAATCCTGTTGGTTGTGTGACTGTTCACTTGATTATGAAGCATTCTGATGTTGGAGAGTCTGTCACAATTTCATCTAAAGCACTGGCCCATCAGCTCATAAAGAAGTCTGTGATTTGAAGCATACAAAGAAAGGCAGAGCTGGGGAGGCTTCTGTGCTAACAACAGGAGCTGTGTGTGGGGCACGGGCATGTGTCCACTCCACTGCTTATCTCTCAGTGCTGTTTGTATCAATATAATGTAAAGGATGTGTGTGTGTGTTCAGTTATCTTGCATCTAGCTGTCATAAACCAAATACACTGTGTGTACTCTGTACACAGATGGCATAAACTCCTTCCAGTTGTTTTTTTTTGTGTGTGTGTGTGATAGGGAGGTAGCTGTAGTTCAAATTTAATAAAAAATTTAGATAATGGAGCTGGACACAAGTAAGGAGTTAAAAGAAAATTCAGATTTTCACTACTTTAAGAAAAAAAAATATCAAAACATCAGACCTGGGGGCAAAATTAAATTACAGAAAACTGAGCACTCAAATCTGCCTCTGGACTATTTTTAATTTTGTTTTGTGATGTTTTTTTGGTGGTATTCTCTCTTTCTTTTCTTATTAAAATCTGGGAGAAGAAACCAAAACAGACTCTCTGGGGTTTTAACTCATTCATGGTAGAAAATGCCAAACACACTTTCCCAAACTGCTCTAAATTCCTCTGGTGCATTGTAGCTCAGATAGTATCAGGGAGCTAGAGAAGTCCAAAAGATGCAGGATGAAAAATTGGTATGCTGTGCTTCACTGTGCAGAACATACAGACCTGAGGAAAAGTGACTGGGAACACTTGGTGAAGCGAGCAGTGAGTAATTTAAGGCTTTTTTGGGCAGTCCTGCCTTCTGATTTGGTGATGATGTGGGTGCCTCCTCAGTTATTTGCTGTGCTGAGCTGAATATTTACCGTATTGATAACAGCAAAGCCTGGCAATGCTAGCTCCAGGAGTCAGAGCAAGTTCACAAAAATAACCTAGACTATTCTGTTTCTATTATTATGGCATTGCCTGAAGAATCTCAGTCAATAGGCTCTGACGGCTTGAGGTTTATTCTCTGTGTCATTTTGCCTTTCCTGGACCTTTTCTTTAGTTCAGGAAGAGGTATATATTTTCTAGTAAAATAAATATTTTCCCAGGCTTTTAAAAAATATTATTTATTTTATTTTTTTTTAAAAAACCCACTGAATTATTTAGCATCCCATAAATGCAAAATACAGGTCTGATTCTGCTTCCATTTTAAATCAGTGAGAACACTGAATATGGGGAGTGCAGATTTGGGGGTTTTTTTGGTCCTAATTAGGATGTTTGGCAACTCAAGAAGGTTACATTTAGAAGAGAGTTAGATGGCTGTATCTGGTGTTTAATTTCTCTTCTGCAGAATAAATTTCCTGTTGTAAAAATGCCACAAAAGGTAGATACTGCTGTTTATTGACTAAAGAGCCAAGTAAAATCCAGCTGTGAACATGTGGGTAATAGGGGGTTTTCCTCATGCCTATATTTGATTTCCATGCACAGCCTCATGCTGGTAAATCTCAGTGTAAGCCTCAATTTTTCTTTTGTGAATAAGATACCTGACATGACCAGTTAGTTGTATGTGCAAAAGTCTGTGAGGAAAGAAGAACAACAACAAAAATAAAACATTGCAAAAATCAATCTGGTAAATAAAGTTCTTCCTACCTTAAATGCTAAGGAATGTTTTCCCCCTCCTTTTTCTGCACTTATTAGTAGAGATGGGCTAAGCTCAGATTTTCTATATTGTAGGAAATCCATTATTTTGAAATTTTTCTTCAAAAAAAAGTGGAATTAAAAAGTGCCTCTTCAAGTCAATTTTAAAAATGTTGGAAATTCCAAGAAATTATTTTTATTTTTAAAAATTATTTTAGCTTAATTTTTTAAAAGTTGGAAATTTCCCATTGTAAAATAGGAGTTTTTATTAGAAGAGTCATATTGAAAGGAAAAAATATTAACTTTGTCCTGAAATTTCTAAAGGGACATGTCTACATTTTTATTATTTACTTTCCCAAATATAATTGCATTAAGGGATGCATATTCTCTGTATTTTTATTTTAGTGGCAAATTACTAACTAGATCTAGTTACCAGTAGGTGCAGTAGGAGTTACTAGTTGAGGAAGAGAGAAGTGAGTGGAAAGTGCATAGAAAACCCCAAAGCAGCAAATGAAATGTTTGAAGTGTGTGCACTGTCTGCCTCTTGATGACCTGTGGACTCACCTCTACATTAGCTTCAGTACTTCTCAATATGCCAAGTTTTAACCCCAAATAAAATTGCCATCAGATACTGTTTGAGACAATTGTGTTTGTAGTGTCACATCTCCAGCATCCTGTTTTGCTGGGAGGACAACTAAAGAAAGGAGATACGCTGACAGCAGAGCTGGTTCTGCGAGGTGCTGAAGTATGTGACTAGTACCTTTGTCTCCATCAGTACTGCTTGTGTATTTAAATTTATGCACATATTTAGTACTCTGCTGAATTGGTATGTCATACAGAATGGGCATGCAATCCTTTTATCTGATGGACGGTTCCTAATTATTGCACTGGCCCATGTATTTTAGTTTTACTAATTTTTACAAACCCACATATACTTACTGCTGCATTTCATCCAGGAATCTAAACTTGCCCTCTTCTGTCAAATGTGTTCAGACCTCAGAAAAGGTGCATTTTGTCCACTTTGTTTGCCTTAGCTGGGTTTAAGTTGTATAACCAGCACTGACTTTCTGGATAGCCACTGGTCTGGCTGACCTTGGCAGCATGACAGCTGCTGTATTTTCACATGGATGAACTGTTCTTGAACAACTTCTCCAATGTATCGGGAACAAACAAGCTTTTCTTCAGCATCAGGAATGCAGCAGGTCTTCTTTCCAACTATTTTTTTTTCTCTTTCCACAGACATATTTATTGTGGCAATGGCGAGAAAATCCTACTGCTAAACCTTCGTGTTTGAGTTCATTTAAATATCCTTCAGGGGAGTGACAGAGAAGCCAATCTAGATCATGTCAGAGCTTGCTTTCTTTAATTTAACTCCTAGTTTATTTTTAATAAACATGGATATTAATTGGTAGCAGCAAGAAAACTAGGAGGACAAAATCCTTCTACATGTTTCTTTCTTGTATTTCCATTTCTGCTGTATTTATATAATTTAAATCACTGTAGTAGTCAGCAGTGACAAAGAGCAGGATGCTGCTGTGGAGGGTATTGCACAAACCCAAAGGGTTTGCAGTGTGGTGGACAAGATGGCCTGTGATGAATGGCAGGGAGTGTTTTATACAAATGGAGCGACCTCCAGCTGGTAGTGTGCTTGCTAGATCCCTCAGCTGGATGAGGAGAATAGAAGCATGGAAGGGGCAGGAGCACGTCACTGCCAGGAGTTTGGAGTAACAACGTAGGAAGGCAGCAGAGAGTAGAGTGTAATGGTGAGAGCACAGTCCTGCTGGCACCAAGATCGTTTTGGGAAGGCAGCAGTTTTGTTAGAAAAAAACATCTTCAACTCCAAAAAGGATTTTTCTATCAAGTTGTGAGAACAGGGAGAACACTCCCAAAAGAGCCAATAACCCATTTGTTAGAGCTAATGCCTGGCAGAAAGAAGTTCAAGTTAATTTTGGGTCTGATTCACACTGCAGGTTTGTATTTAACTGAAGGTTTTATTTCTTCATTGGTCCTTGTAGTTACTTAGAGATTTGTAGTAGTACAGTGCCATGGCATGGATGAACTGTTCAGCAGTTTTGCTCCTTGACTAGTTTTTGCAGCCTGCACTGAGCTGCACCTTATGACACCTAAACGTAATCTCAAAGGAACTGGTTTTCTCCAAAACTGCACCCCCATACCCTCCAACCATGTCTCTGTGGGGTAAGGGATGAAGCACAGCCATTGGTTTAACAGCAATGTAAGTCAGTACATTCAAGTGCTTTGTGAAAGTTAGCATGTTTCTGGACCTGAGCTGGCTCACATGAAGCTGGCTTGGGATGCTCTTCACGCCAGGGGTGTTAGTAGTCAGGAAGGGAGTCAGAAAACATGTTTTGTTTGATTCATGCAAAAAAAAAAAAAACTTTCAATGGTAGCAGATATAATTGATGACTGAGCCTTGTGTGGCAAAAAAGCCTGGTGTTCAGCAATCCCATAAGTTTGGAAAGAGAGCTAAAGTTGAAGATTTTATTGACACTCCTGTGTTTTGCAGATTTTTTTCATCTTGGGAATGAATTTCAGACCTCAGTGGTTAGTATTAATGCTATATATCCTCTGTGGTTAGTATTAATGCTATACAGCCCTGCCAAATGTGGAGAAAGTTAGAACTGAAAAAAAAATAACCCACTGTGAAGAAGTTAGATGCAAACAAACGGGGATGGAAGTTTATGCTTACAAAGAGCTCAGCTCTTCTGGCACTTCTCCTGGACCAGTCCTGTCAATCTAAATCTGAAATATTTGCAGAGTGAAGTGTTGGTAATGAGTGAGGCTGGCAGGACTGGACTTGAGGTGAAGAAGGCACCTGAACAAGCATTTTAAAGCAGGAACCAAGAGACTGGGCTGAACCCCATGAATCAAACTGCTCCACTCTACCCTTGTCTTAATCTATTCACACCCACCTTCCTGCCAAAGCACAGGAGCCCGTCAGCCGGCATGTGCTGTGCCAGCTCGGGAGCTCTTGGCTCTTGCCTAGATGAGCACGGGATGCTTTTGTGTAGCTGAGGGGGGACTCTAGCTCTGGTGTGTTCCAAAACAAAGCGCAGCCTATAGTTTGTTTTGTCTTTCAGTAGAATAAAAATACGGCACTTGGCAGAATGTGTTCTGTAAACTGACGACTTTTTACTCAAAATGCAGTGAGTGAACTTTGCTCTGTAAGCCTGGGGTCTTAAAAGTTCCTCTGAAAATAATGTTGTTTTTTTAAGTTAATTTTTTTTCTGGAGTTGATTTAATTCAAAAGCACTTTTGTTTGCTTACTTGCTTGCCATGGCGTTTTTTGGTAAGTTTAAATAGATGAGTTTCATTTCTTCTGCAGTTTATTTTGGTGAAACCTCTGTTGAATTTGGGGGAGATATCACTGGGCAAATGGACTTAGTCTTTGAAACTTTGGGTTAGAGTTTGTGGACCCCAAGAGCCAACTCTTGTATTTCAAAGGGATTTTCCAAGCTTTGAGCAAACATGGGCTCAGACTTTAAGAGGGAAGGCCCAGTGTTACTGCAGAGAGCTTCACAAAGAGCTTTCTATCTCTTTTGAGGCCCTTGAGTCAATCAAGCCCCCATTGCCCCATGTTCATGTGTGCTGTGCAAAGACAGACTGGGAAAGCACTTCCCACATTTGTGTGGCTGACAATTCCTTCCAGTGCGGATATTTTTAACTACCCCATGTCCCAGCTTCACTTGGGACCAAGGTGTTGCTCCAGGGCTGTGGCAGATCAGGCAGGCAGCTGCTGGACTTGGCACTTGGCTAAGCTGCCAAAAATCCCCTGGCAAACTTTGGTTAGTACCAGCTTCTCCCCAAAGAGTGAGTGGTTCTGAGAGGTTTTGCCACATAAGGGCCTGTTGGAGGCTGTAGGCACCAGCTGACAGGGATGTCTTTGCCTCCCAACAGATGGCCAGGCTTTTTATTTCAGCAAGCAATCTCGTGCAGAGAGGTGGTCTCCAGATCCTGCCAGCATTTTGCATGACAGGGCCAGCTTAGGGCAAGAGGGATCTGATGTCCGTGCCCTTCATAGCTCGTGAGCTAAATGACGAGCTGTTGACAGGAAAGCCATCATCTGAAGTGTAAGATCCTGAACTCTCCCTGCTTTTCGTTTTTTCTTTGGCAGAATTAATGCCCTATTTGCTTGTCTCTCAAAATCCATTCTGGCATGAGTACAAACCCTCGCCTGGTGGCAAGCAGTTGTCTAGATTCGAGTTGCCAAGACTTGTGCTGACAGCTCCTTCTACACAATCTGAGTCAGGCTGTCACAGCTGGCCATTAGAGGCTTAAAAAGACACACACATGTACAACCAACTTTCTGATATTGAATATCAGAACCTGCTTGATGAGAAAACGTAATGGCTTACACTGCTCTTTATTTTACTGTAAGCACACACACTGTATCCAAACCCCCGTTCAAGTGTGGTGGTGTTTACTATATGTTGATTGTTTCCTCTTATTTTGGGGCACAGGTCTAGAAGGGACTTCTTGGGTTAGGAGATCCAGTCCTTGATAATTCCAAGAGTCACATTTTGTAATCCTCCTTATTACCTTAATTTTCCTGAATGAAAACAGTCCCTTGTAGTTCCAATTTTTCCCTGCAGTGTTTGCATAATATAATTTTCTTAGCACAGAGGAAGAAGCACCCAAACTTGCATGGCACAGGGGTGGCATCACTACTAGACCAGGGCAGAAGTGCTGCTCATCAAAAAGGGATTTTCTGAAGCTGTTTACCTTGCAGCTTCAATTGTCTTGATGGCAGCATGTGCACGTTCTGCTGACCTTGCATTCAGTTTGGGTGCTAAAAAATGAATGCTTGCAAAAGTTAACTTTCTGATTTAAAGTAAAGATTAACTTCTTAGTCAACTGATGGTTACTGCAAGTGTAATGCTGCTCTGTCTGGTTGTGCTAGGTTTTAAACTTGCTGTAGGAGTACATTTTGAACAGCTGAGTTTTAGTAGACCTTAGTCTGTAGTTTATTTGGAACAAAAGGTTGATAAACTCTGGCTCTCAGGGATGAAGCCTGAAATCTGAGACCCACTATTATTCATTGACTTGTCTTTATGAGTTTACAGTCCACTGATGCATAACACTGAAGGAAATATTTTCAGTGAAATGTTTGCTTTTTTCTTTTACTTTATAAAATGCCATGTCTTTTCTTAGAGATATATGTCAGGGTCGTATAGCTACTTCAGTGAACTGTGTATGGTCAGGAAATAGACTGCATTGAAAATATTTCATTTTTCCATGAAGTCAGTCTTTTAACCAAGACTTCCCCTCTTCTCCTCTCAGGGTTTTGATCTCCCCCACTAACCACTATTTGAGCATTAATTTTATGGACAAACTGGGTTTAATTGTGGAAGTGTGATTCCAACTGTATGGAACATTTTCAGTATTTTTGTATTAAATCAAAATTTGCATGTGATGGTGAACTTCTAAAACCAAACCCCATTAAGGGAATTTTCTTGGCTGGTATTTTTCTTTCATATTTTTGCTGTGCTGAAATGTATGTCTCTTCATTGCTGCTGTGGATCACACAGCAAGGCTGGCCATTTAGTATGATAGACAGACTCTGCAAACTTTAATAGCTCTGAAACAAGAGATCTATTAATATATTGCTTAAATGTTTAAGATGTGCTTAGATATTTTTCTGGATCGGGGCCCTTGCAAGCTCTGCTCCCTCTTTGGATGGTCAGTGAGATGATGTCTGAGTTGTGAATACTAATGTAAATAAGGCTTTGTTGAACCAAATGTGCAGATGTTACATTGTGCTAGTATGCACTGTTTATAAGCCATTAATGTCCATTTCTCTTTCTCCACAGGTTCTTCTTGAAATTTTTCCTCAAATGTAACCAAAATTGCCTAAAAAATGCAGGAAACCCTCGAGACATGCGTCGATTCCAGGTCAGTCGGACATGCTTCCTCCTTTAAAAATCAGCAGCTGTTAGAGACAGAAGTACTTTGACCCAAACTAATCTAGTAATTCACTGCAAGATGCTAAAATCATGAGGTCACAGAATATTGTTTGAGGTCTTCTTGTCACAGCAGAATTGGCAGGAAGTAGTTGGGTTTTCTGGCTCTGGACAAGAGAATGCTTGAAGATAATGTCATCTCCACGGGAAGTGAAAGCATGAAAAGGAAAAATCAAAATCAAAATGACCTCACTGTTGCTTTAGCTTATGGGGTTCTGAGATAGTCCCTTCTGCCTGGGGAACTATTTGCCTTACTATTTGCCTTCATGTAAACACTAAGTGAGTATCAGGTTTATTGGAACGGGCAGAGGAGAGTGTAAAAGCAATGAATAAAATCAAGCTCATGACTTCACTCAAGCAGTTATTCTTCAGCAGTGTTAAAAACTTATAAATGTGCATCAGTGGGGTAAAGGTTCATCCTTGTAGTCAAAACTTGGAAAAAACTGCCTTTGGGTGTATCTCTCTTGGGATGCTGTGGGCTGGTATTTCCCCACTGCTGCAGCATGTGTCAGCAAGGCTTGGGAACTGTAATATTAACATATCTTCAGATGGCCAAGGACAACTTTTTATGCTACACTCTGTCCATGGTTCTTTTTGGGATCAAGTAAAACACTGTTGCTTGGGAAGATGGTCTGTACTTGCCTTCCCCACTGTGTCAGCAGAGTGGTGTGGTGGCAGTGCTGGGAAATGGTTGCTCCAACACTTTTATTGAAGACATGATCCTTTGAATGTGCCAATAATGCTTTACCTGAGTATGTGCTTAAAAGAAAAATAGGGTAGAGCCAAAGGACCTTCTCTTTTAATGGGAGGACTGTATACTGCCAAGGGAGAAAACATTATAGATACCTGCTAGGTATTTGCCTCAGGGCTCTAAGGAAGAAATATATTTGTCCCAGAGACTACATGGATCTCTGGAGGAAGGCAACTTACTGTTTTCTGCAGTAGCTCAGAACCTTGTTTGCTTCTTTTCCAGCATTTTTTTGCAGTTAAATAAAAGTACTAAATGCTATGTAAATGACAAGATTGTTTATATGTAGAACATACAACTTTTGTTGAGCTGCTTAATTGCAACAATGCTGGAAGGCAGAAAGGTATTGTATGCCCCTCTGAGCATAGAAGTGCAGAAGTGAGGATATGTGGCTGCAGGGATTAAACTAATCAGTATAAGAGGTAACATTAGCATGGCAGAACCCTTGGCTTCTCACTTCACACTCCTCTCTCCATCACGTTTCCCCTGTGATTTAAGAGGGCATTATCACTGAAGGATAAAGTGGAAAAAGGACTCTCACCAGCACAGGGATTTAGGCCAAGCAGCCACCCCTGGGGCCTGTCAGAGCTTGCTTCACAACATGTACACTCTGCTGGGTTTGTGCTCGTCCAGGCTCGAGGCTGATTTTCATATGGTAATGCCTTTGCATGTTCTCTCAGAACAGCAATCAGGAGCCTGTGTCGGTGAGTAGGTAGGACATAGGAAAGGTTGTTGATCTCTTGACTTGTAAAGACATTCTGTCATACAAACCCAGCTTCACAGCAGTTGAGCTTTCTGTGTGTAAACAGAGACTGCTTAATTACACAGGTCATGTCAATTAGTGTGACCTTAGCATTTTCAAGAAATTAATCACTTTCAGCCGAGCAAACCACTCATACTGTGTTGAAGCTTGCAGCGTTCTGTTAAGTGCCCAGGCTTATTGTTTTACAATAGCTGCTTTTGTTTATTTTCTTTTTTCTTTTTTTTTCTTTTTGTTTTTATTTTGAACTTGTTGCTCTTCTAACAATAGACTTCTTAAACTAAAATATCCAGGCTCCACACAGTCCAGGTTTCATTTATGGTGAAAAGGAGCAAGCATACATATAGTATCTCAATGATATGCTGCGCCTAGATGTTTGAGACAGCGTTATATAGGAACCAACTGGGCCCCTGTGAAGTCAGTGGAAAGTTTGCTATCAGCTGCCTTTGAAATATTGCCAGTGCCATACAGGGTCTCTAATAGCTATGTCAAAGTTCAGGTTAAAAATGATGAGGGTAAAGTATTTTGAGACCTTTAAAATAGTAGCATACTCTTTTTGCACACATACACACAAAGGAGACTTTCCCTTCCTTTAATTCATTCTGCTATCTGTGGTGAACTGTTCAGCTGCCCAGAGATTTGTCTGTCTTTTGGCCATGGTTTCATGCATCAGTCCTCAAAAATTGCTAGGAGTTACTAGAACACAGATTATAGTTTTGGTGAGAGAAGCAGTGAAGGGCCAGGGAGACAAGTCTCGCACTATCTAAGGACCAGCCCTGCAGAAAATTTATTTTTTTAGTAGTTTTTTCGTGTTTGTTGGGGTTTTTTTGTTTTGTTTTGTTGTTTTTTTTAATTATTATTTTGTTGGTTGGTTGGTTTTGGTTGTTTTTTTTTCCTGCAGCAGGGAACTGTCTGATTATCATATGGTACAAGAGAGGTTAAAAAAGTGCAGAAAAGAGCCAAAGTATGTATCGATTTAGGTAATTTGGGTGTGAAGCATCATTCAGACTTACATATAGAAACAAACTGGGAAATTGTATCCTGAACTTTGCATACAAATGTAGTGGTGTGATAAGCCTACCATAAAAGCAGTTGTGGGCCTGGAAGGAAATATGTTTCTCTGTACGTCTAAGATGTGCAGGTACGTGACAACTGGAGCAGTGCCAAGTGCCAGCAAAAGTGTGTGCTGGTGCAGTGCTGGCCCTGGCTGTGGTAGTTGTGTCTCTGTTAGCAGGAGGAGAAAGTCAGAGAGAAGTCAAATGCTATGCAAGGACTCTAGACATTCGAGTTGAGTGTTCAACTGTGCTATAGAGCTGCTTGTCCTTGAGACAATAATTTCATCTGTGTGTTTCATCAGCCCAATCACAAAAAACATTTGATGATATCACATATTGTCCCTTTTGTCCAGCCTTGCCTTTTTATTCCAGAAGCCCTGTGGAGCAGATGCTCAGTTTGATTTTGCATTCTTCATCACAATAAGTCATCAGTCTTGGTAGGACAAATTGTAGTGCCCCAATTAGTGGTAATAATAATAAAACTAAGTAGATGGTATCATGGGTGAACTCTTCCGGGATTTTATTTTTGAGCACTAAAAACTCATTCCTACAACCTAAACAGTTTCGTATGTTATTGAAACCCAGGTGCTCTAGTTATCTTGCTCTTGTTTTAGCACAATTGCTTGTGCAAACTGACACATGTCAAGTTTTAATTTAGAGGAAACTTTTCAGACTGAGTCACTGAATAAAAACCACTGGTTTATTATTAAAACCTTGAAAGTCACTTACAAATCTCCATGCTGTTTGATTCTGTTACCACAACCTCTTCCTCAGCCTAGGCTGCTAGTTTGCTTCCATGGGACTCTGCCACTCATGTTTGAATTGAAACCACTTGTGTCTTATTGCAAATTTGCATAAGAGACAGAGATGATGCTTCATGAATCCCAGATAATGGAATTTGGACATGAAAGGCTCCATCCCCAGAGAAGGAAAAAAAAAAAAAAAAAAAGGCAGAAAAATAGCAGTGAGAGTTGTGGTCCAATTCAACAAGGTAATTAGATGGCCTGGCCTGGCCTTGAGCACGTGAGCAAAATTGCTAAATTTATTGTACTTATGTGCTTTTAGATAGGCACCTTTTTAAGCCTCTTGTTAAATTGAAAGTGGTTTTTAGTTACTAGAATAAAGAAGTCAACACATTGTAGGAAGAGGTCACCAAATGGTGATGAAAGTAAAGACGTTGCTCAAGCCACTTCTGCAAAGCTTTTGGAAGAGCAACAAGCACTAAAGTTACAGATTTAACACTAATGACACATTTCAAACCTGGAAATCACCTTTATCAGATTTTCTCTGCCTTTCCACTAGATACTGGGAATATCACAAAAATATCATATCCCTCACCATACATCAGAGAAAATTGAAAGCACAAGGAACATGCTATGTCTTAATCAGTTAGCAAAGCTTAATGGACTGTGGTTAAAAATGAGGAGTCATGCAGTGCTTAATTTTGATATATTAGGTGAGGTACTATAACAAATAAACAGGCCGAGTGCTAAACATGAATAAATAGCTTGATCTCCAGGCTCCTGGTGTCTGAATATTTTTTTTTTGTTTTAACTAAGCTCCAAAGTATTCACAAACTGAACTATTTAATGGCAGGCAGAATAATTCACAGAGCTGTGATATGTTAGTGCAGTTGATAGTGTCAACTTCATTGAAGAAAGTGGTAAACCCGTGTATTTCTTTCATACCTCTGTCTGCCCTGGTGTTGATACAGGATTTAAATTCAAAATCTGTAAAGGTCTAAAGTTAAAGCTCAAAATCATTTTCCATGTTTGCCTGTCCCAAGTTAAAACTGTGTTTTGTTGACAAAATTTGGAAAGGTTTGCGATTTGGCAGGCCTGGTTGTCCCTGTGCTTACATTAATGTGTCAGCACCTCATTAATCATTTATTAAACTGTAGTGTGCCTTTCCCTCTTGCTATGGTCTGTGTTTTAGGATGCCTCAGTGCCCATTCCACATATACTTTGGCTCTCCCCTCCCCCTAATTTTATGATTTCTCCACAAATTAGTTTTAGCATATGCTTTAACTTGAACATATCCCAGTCATTTCAAAATCAAAATGAGTGTAGTATTTTTTTAGATTAAAAAATGTGAGTAGAACTTGTAAGTATGTAAGTGCTCCATAGCAATCCAAGTATGTAACTGTAGCATATAATATTCAGAGTGTATTTTCTACTCTGTTAATAATTAGAGGTCTTAATCTTTTGTTAGTGCGGTATATATTCAGTATTCCTATATTAACGAGATTTTGCATTTAAAGAATTGAGCAATAAGCATATGCTGTTTCTTACAGGTGCACTTTGAATAATAATTTTTTTTCAGACATACATAAGAGTAACAACTTTTTTGTTGTTGTTTTGTTTTCTACATTTCCTGAGACTGGAAACAGTTTCTCTTGGGGATTCCATTTATAGTTTCTTCTGGTAACTACACTGAAGAACCACACCAATGTGGTCTCTTTGTAGTAAATCAGACCCTATGTTCAGGAGGTAGGAAGACACTGTTAAGTACTTCAGAATATGTTGCATCAACAGTTTCAGAAACCTGGGGGGAGAAAGATTAGATGTAGATTTACTCACATAAAACTGACCTCACTAAGATAGTTTCCTCAAGTTCTTCCCTAGAAGAGTGCATGACAGCTACTTATATATATATGATTGTCATGGATTTGAGACCTACCTATTATTACTCTTGTTGATTTTCTGGATTTCTATTTCTAGAAGCATTCAAAAAGTTGGGTTTCAGCACAGGACTGACTGATCAGCTTCAGTGGGAAATCTGTGTGTACCTATATGGTTTTAGGATTGGGGAAAATATTTCTTGAAGCCATTGTTATTAATTGCAATAGTGTTAATTTTCATATGCATCTAAGCAAACCCATAGAAGAAGATAAGGAGCTGGCATAAATCATGGAGCTGTGACAGGCAATGCCAGCTAAGGATTTAACTCAAAATCCTGGTTGCAAAGAATTTACAATGGTTGCAAGTGCACAAATAAGATTTCAAACCCTGAGCTACTTTCTATAAGATCGTATTTTATTGAAAATATTCTAAACTTTATTCTATCCCTTAGGAATGCAATGGATAAATTACTTTTGAAACCCCTTTTGGAATTTTATATATAGGGCTTGAGGGGTTTTTTTTCCCCTTAGTTTGATTTCAGAAAAACTTACCTGCAGAGTTTGGTGCATTCTTTTTCCCAAATTTCCATCTGTAAGAGCTCTTGAATCACTTATTCAGTATTTCAATATCTTTCACTTAAAACTCACACAAAAATCTATTGTCTGGAATGCCATTCTGAAGGATGGTTTCTGGATCCTTTACATGTAAACTATTTTCTTTTGTATTCCTCTTTTTAAAGACAAAGACTTTGGGATTAGCTATGGGCAGTTTAGCAGCTTTGCTTACTTTAGATTTTTGAGCATTTTAGTCAGTGACCAGAAATAGGTGGGAAAATGTTAACAACTTTTTTTTTTTAAGATCCAGTTCAAGTGATGAAATTGAATTGTTGTAAGCCATCCTTTAAGTGTCCCCATTTGACCAACTTTGAGAGGCAGCATCTTCCTGAGAGAGTTGAAGCAGTGTTTGCCAATCCTTGTAAAGCATTTCACCTCTTCAGAGGCTAAAGCCTCTCAAAACCAAGAACAATTAAAACGAGAGCCTTTCAGAGCGACTGGGGAATTCAGCAAAATAAATCAGAAATCCTCTGCCGTGGCTCTGGAGGCTTGCCTCATTATAAGAGCAGATCTATTAGCCCCCTTGCCATTGTCTTTCATTTCTCAAGTGAGGTGATTCTAATTAAATTAATCTGCATGTCAATCTATCGGTGATCAATCAAAAGGGCTGAGGTCCCCCTTTGCGGCAGTGTGCTTGCGGCTGACAGGGGCTGATAATGGAGGAAGAAATAAACTGTCGGGCAAAGTTAATTAGTCAACATAATAGGTGGATTAAACAGGAGCTGCTGATTGCTGTTTCACATGTCGAAGCATGAGGTGGGAGCTGAAACTGCAATTAACAGACAATTATTATATTTGGTTGTAAGAGGTCGCATGAATAAACATATCTCTGTGGGTTTCAGTTTTTAATCCCTTTCTCTGTTTAATGTAAGGAGAAGTGTAGGTCATTGCTTCTTATTGTTTTAGTCAAAGTTCTTGAAGGCAACGTATGTCCCTGGAAAACCAGCAGCCAGCTGAAGGCCAAATCTTTGGCTGGGGTAGAACACTGGGAAAACTGCACTTTGTTGGGAAGAGGCTGTGGGAGGGGGAGGCTGAACGAAAGCCAGGGAAGCTATGAGGTCTCTTGGTCTGAGTGGACTGGGAAGAGACCTGGTGTGATGAGCTCACAGTTTAGCCAAGGACTTCCTGGATGGACTCCCCATGCATCCCTGCCTTTCCTCCACAATAGTTTGTGGCTTGGGTGCCTTCAGCCCGAACAGGGATTTCCTATAGGATGGTGCCTGCTGACCCTCAAGGTTGAGAGGTCTCTAAGCACTTGGGTCTTCTATCCTGAGCCCAACACTTAGCTGTTTGCTCCCACTGGGTTGGTTCCTCTCCCAGCCTCAGGCAGCTCAGGGGAAAAGAAAGTGTTGGCTCCTGCCTACAGGGCAGTTCTTCTCTGTCTCTCTTCCCTCACCTCAAACCAAATCCCAGGTGTTGACATTGAGATAAGTTGAGAAATACAAGTAATTCTAACACTGGATGAATAGGGTTGTGTTCTCCAGATCAAGACCCCCACAGTCAAGCATGCATGTGTACACAAACATGCCTATATGTACTCCCTGAGACAGAGGTCAGGAGAAATATGGGCAAGTTCACCAACCTGTAGAGACTGAGTACACTGAGGAGAGAGCAGTAGATAAAGGTGGGAGGGGCCGTGCAGCAGATGTCATTGCAACTTCACAAAATATACTTTTGTTTTCTTTCATTCTGAATTGATTCTCATTTGCAAAGTCAACAGCTCTATCTACTTCAGCGTGGAAACTGAAGGATAATTTAGGGTGAAACACAGCTGCCCTTGTATATAGGGGAAAAATACTTAATAAAGATCCTCTTGTTAAAATGATGGTTAACAGTGTGCTGTCTGCCATGCAGCTACAAACTCTGTGATTTAACTTAAAACTGCATCAAAAGCTTTCGATGCCAAAGACCCACTCATCAATAGCGTCTCTTGTTAGGTTTGTACAGCATAAGCACCAGTTATTATGCGAAATAGCGATGCAATTTTCTACAGCTCCCAGCTGTTATTTATTTAACTGAGTTTATTACGCTCCCTGCTTCTTAAAAAACATACGTATATATCCAAATTTTCCTCCACTTTGCTCTTGTGCTTTCAGGTTGTGGTGTCTACAACAGTCAATGTTGATGGCCATGTGTTGGCAGTGTCGGACAATATGTTTGTACACAACAATTCCAAGCACGGGCGGAGAGCTCGAAGACTCGATCCCTCGGAAGGTACGCCTTCTTATCTGGAACATGGTAGGCATATCATTTTCATTGGTTGACATTGCTACTTTAAATGTGGATGTATTTGGTTTGTGTCTCTGGCTACTGGTGTCAAATTGTCCTGTAACAGTTTATACCTTTGGGACTGGATATTTTAAAGAGACTGGCCTCCAGACTGAAGGGGGAATTTTTCAAGTAGGTCAGGACTCACTTGAGTGAAATGACAGCACAGTAGGCAAACATGGGTGCAGAGTCTGTCCTGTGTGTCAGTGAAGTGTGGTGATTTTTTTTTTCCTGGTTGTATCTATTCAGCACCTAAAATTGGAGTCTGATCTTTGCCAAATTGCCTCAGTTTTTGACTGTGCATTTAAAGGATGTTACATATTTTCTGAAGTGCTATGCACCCAAATTTAGAATTGGACTTTTTCTCTCTGTAGAGTGCTGAGCTCTCTAGGAGATCCAGCTGTTACTTTGAATTGCCCTAAATGAAAGCAGAGCCCTTTTGGAAATCCATCTGCTTACTCAAGCCATGGATGAATGTTCTCTTCTGGCTCCAGCTGTGCCAGCTGAGGAAGTTGTTTGTCTCTACATGCCACAGCTGCTTGTCTCTCCTCCCTGCTGCAGGCTATTCTTCACCATGGACATGCCAGCTAAGATGGTTGTCTGATTGCTCTGTAGTCCCCTTCAGTCCAAAGAATTTCATTTGAGCCAAGCCGTTTAAATAATAACTCTTTGCCAATCTAGCTTATATTGCTGAAATGATTGAAGGGGAGATGGTGCAAGGCAATTTCACTGGCTTTTCTGAAAACACAGTAAACCCCAGCAAGGGTGGGATGGGGGCACATGGCTGGAAGCAGCCTTGGAGACAGTAATCTTTTCCATAAGATCAGCTAGTCCTGGAAGGGAACATCTGCTGGTGACTGTAGGTGCTTAAAATGGGAGTTGTTGAGTGCAAATGTACTTTGAAAAATCTGGATTTGATTAATGTTTTGTTTTGCTCTTTATCCTCCAAGTTGATGACTACTACTGAAAAACAAAACAAAAACAGAGGGTATTTCACTTCCCTCTCCTTGTTCCAGTTTGGTAGAATAGCTCTTTGTCTTGAAAGCTGTTAGTAATCCTAAATTGAATAGGTGCTTGCTCCTTCTAAGAGACATAGTTGAGTGTAGAAGGCACCAGTCCTTTATGTTGTTTGTTTCACAAATATTTGCCAAGGATCTGATGAATAATTGAATAGATTTTTCCAAAGAGTTTCAAGAAACCAGATAAATTTTTCTCTGGGAAAGCAAATGCTCAGAAAAATGTTAACTAGATCTGTTAAAAGAAACTATTAATACTGAGAAATGGACAAATTTGTGAGTCTCTGCTAGTCATTGGAGTCCTGTGGAAATAGCTTTCTATTCTGTTTATGCTTTCAGGCATCAGTCCTGCAAGCATTTATGCATATATTTAAGATTATGTGCACATATGGTCCTGTTGGGATCAATGAGGCTTCTTGTGTCAGTAAAATTGAGGGTATTGATAAGTGTTTGCAGAATCGGGTCTGTAGTTCACACTTACTAACCTAAAATTCTTAGCTCAGCAGCGTTTCTCATTATATAAACATAACTTACATCTGTATTTATTTAGCTCTAACTTTTTATGTAGGCTATGAGCCATTTTCAGCCATAATTCATGTTACAGAATTTTTTTTTCATCCTGCCAACAACCTAATTTAATAAACAAACCACTGTCATAATTTTTGCTGAATTTTTGTAAGGAATGTACGAACTCTGTCTTTATTAATTAGCAAAAGGCAGAAGATTACAAAAGGAAACTTCTCTCTGTTCAACTTTGCAGTCTTTCCATTAAGTTTAGTCTTTAAAAAAAAAATACTCGCATTTTTTTACTAATATTCTTATCAAAGTAGATGTCATCTTTTCTTGGTTTTTTCTTTCTTCCCTCTCAGTGCGTGATCTTGGTCAAGGCAATATTTTCTCATACAGAAAGGTTCTTATTTGCCTGTGTGGTACAATAACATCTCATTTTGCCACAGCTATCATTCCCACTGCTACTACCTGAGGGATTCTGTTTGCAAAAAGAAACAAAGATAATGCTGTGCTTACATATCTACATAAACCCTCGTTACTGTGCTACCATGGAAAGTCAACATCTGCAAAACACCTCCATGTGTACGTTTTGTGGGAAAGTTGATTATTCTAACCTGCTTTCTCAGGCACCTCTCAAGCAACCTCATAAAGCATCTGCTAGTAAATCCTTACTTTAAATACCAACTTCCATGTGACAAAACTGCACTCTTCCCAAAGACTCCACTGAGTCTTTTGAACCTAAATCCTTCAATCCATCTCTTCAGGAATTCTATGCACATTTGAGTCCAAGAGACAGGAAAAATATAATTTAAAAGAGGAAAAAAAAATAATCCAGTATCTGTTTTAAATGTTGTTACTAGATGTCTAAAACACATAACTAAATAAAAAAAATAATAGGAAAAGTCTTAATCGGGCTTAATGCTGTTGCAATTTGAGCAGCCACCGGGAACCCTAGACCCCTTAGAACAGATGACAGTTTCTTCCAGTGAGATTAATTTTTACTTTTAGTTTGTGTCCCAAAGTATATTATTTTTCTTCAATTTTTGTAATTTTTGTTTTGGATAATATCTTTGAGTGTAAGTAGGGAGAAAGTTTGCTTGCTTTTCCTCTCTCCAGCTTTTGTGCCTCCCTCAGGGGGAAGACAGATTGACCTGAGCAGTATCTGTAACAGGTGAAATGGGAAGCTAAGGTGGTCATGGTTAGTTTGTCTTTGGTTTATTGCTCTGACCATAAACTTTTAAATGCTGGGATCTAACTATGATATATCCTTGAACAAATGTGTTCCTGTGTACTTTTCTAGATGTTTTACTCTTTAACACAAATACCCCATCGCAAAAGAGATGAATGCCTGACTGTGTGAAGAGAGGGAAAAGCGGAGGGGGAATGTTGCAAGAAGGTGTGCTGGTTGCCTAATTTAAACAATATCCAGCTTATTTTTCCTTACAAAATTATGTTGAGACATGCTGCTCTTAAACATGGAGTTGCAGTTTATGTGACACCTAAAAGAGACGTTGGGTGCCAAAAAGCTGGAAAGAAAACTTTACCTTCCGAGCCACTCAGGAGCCTGGTGTCTCCACATTTGGGTTTCACCATCTCATTAGCAGGTAGCCTGGATTATTTCTGGGACATCCAACACATCTCTATTTATATCTTGCCTGTCAGACAGTAAAATGAAAGTCCCTTTTTGTAACTTGCCTCTGAATATAACTTGGAACTTAGATCATGGTTTCATATCCACACACTGTCTTCCTTGAAACCAGTGGGTTAAGAAGCTTGTGTTTCAAATAAATATATCTATCTCTCAAAAGTAATAGCTGGCAGAGGCCAATTATTTCATACATCCCTGTGTGGCATAAATAGGGTAAGCCACAGCAATCTGTGGTTTTCAGTAATTATCACTTTTTCATTTACAAATAGTTGGATCCTCACTTGTTTTATATTTATGGTAAACCAGAAAGTTGGTGTGGTTGACCTTTCTAAACTGTACATAAATAGTCAGATGTATAGTGAGGATCCTATAGGCCCCAACCAGTAGAAAGTATTTCAGCTTGTAGTTCATCCCAGGGTGTAAATTTTAAAAGCAAAATCTTTCCAGTGCAATTTAAGTGACTAGCTTATGGAGAAGGGGAATTCTGACAGGGTTTGCAACAACCCTTTTCAAGTTTACCAGCATCAAGTCCACCACTGGAGATGTCTGCAAAGTTTCCAGTTAAAACTCTTCTATGGCTGTAAAGTAAAAATTCTTTTTCCCCAAAAAATCTTTGATTTGCTTTACAGGAATGTAAAGCCAATTGCAGCATCAGTTTCTCTATTATTTTTCCTTACTGGCAGAATGCAATGCCCTCGAAAAATGATAGTCCCTCAGACCCTGTCAGTTTGCATGCTCTAACACTTTATTATCTAATGATCTAATATGCAACAAGGCAAAGAGGGGGTGCTTATCACCCTGACAGGATGCCTAAGAGAAGTGACTAAATTACTTTATGTACCATTAATGCTAGCTGCCACGGTGAACTCACTGTGAGCATTTATGCAAATATTCCTGAATACATTCAAGTGGCCTTGTCAGGAAGATGACTGACAAGCGGCTTAAATGCCTGGGCTTTTAAAGGGACAGTTTTATTTTTCTTTTCCTACCTCCTCCTCCACAGGAGAGCACTGAAGAATTAGGTGATGGTGAGGTTCGCTGGTGATTTGGTTCCGAGTCAGTTCAAGTGCAGTAAAAGAGAAAAGATGCAGGGTAGAAATAAAGACATGTCTAAATAAGACATGATGTCAGAATTTGAGGACGGAAGCAGGGACAACCATGATTTCTAAAGCAACGTCCTGCCATTATTTTAATATGAACTACATCTAAATCCAAGTGTGTGTATCTAAAATAGGTCATTATAAAACAAAGCCATTAGTAGTTTCTGCCTTATACTGTCCCCATGGCTGGATTACTCAGTCCCTCTATTATGGTACCTGAGACAGCCAAACCCTTACTATGTTGTTTTAGTTCCAGATAGTAATGAGTGCTTCAGACCACTTGCTGGCTGCAGGTGCAAATTCTACTCCAATGAGAAGAGTAGTTGCTGTGCCTCAGCTGGGCACGTCAGGTAAAACCTCTTGTTAGTGGTGGGGCATTTAAAGAGTTTTTCTTGCTAATCTTGTCCATCCTGGGCAATCTGAGAGCCCACAGTCACCACAGTAGGTACATACACAGATTTACCACTGAATCTTCAATTTTGTATGCAAAAATGTTTGCTAGGCTGTGTCTTAGTTGACTGGATATTTTCTATTTACGTTAATAAAACAAGGGAAGTCTTTCCCCACCTTACAAACTGTCTTGAGAGGATAATCCTTAACAAAAATCTTTGAGATGGAGTGTCTTTTACATGTCATTGTATCCAGTCTGACTGTAACAGAGTTATTGAGAACAGTCATAGTATACTTTGAATTTAGCTGTGTGCTCAACATGTCAGTTGATGATTCGTGAAAGATGCTCAGAAATCTCACTTAGTGACCTGGTCCTTGTCCTGTAAGTGGCTTTGCCACAACATTAACCACTACATTTTTTGGAAGTGTGGAAAGTCATGAAGAGGATGCCCCAATCAGCTCAATTTTAACCATTTCAACCCTGAATCCCTCAATGTTGCATGTGTCCATGCTAGTTGATCAAATTGTTAATACTGACTGAAGTGAAAAACTGGTAAGTTGTAAAAGGTAGAACTTTAAACATTTGCACATTTCACCCTTAAATGGTATGTGTTCAGGTTGTTAATCAAAGTTAGGGACAACCGCAGTCACAAACTGGCCAGATTTAAGCACAGAGACTTTAATGTTTGACTTGCTTCATCTATGGGTCGAAGCACCTGTTATATCTTACTGCTTCACATAAGAATGTTTTCATGATTATGTGAAAAACATAAACACACAGGCTTTTTCTGGACCATATCATTCCACACAGAGAAGCGCAGTAGGCTTGATTTATTATTTAGAAGGGAAATATTGAAAAAAAATTAGGATTCCACCACTCTACTTGAGGGGATCTTGTATGTTATTCTGAGTTATGCCTGCTTTCTAATTTATTTTCTATGAGGGAAGAATACCTAGGGTTGTTGGACATCTCTATGCATACACAAGGGAAAAAATGTGACTTTCAGAACATTGCACAACACGGACAGTAATAACAGTAAGTGAGCCCTGATATGCTGAAGGATTGCAAAACTTCAAGCTGGAAATAATTTGCTTTACTTTTGCCAAGTTGTCTTTTTCATATCAGTTCCTTCATAAATGCTGTGACTCATAAATTCAGGCAATTTTTTACATAATGGCTTGTTATGTGTTCTTGGAGCTTGACCTCACCAAGTGTATAATATTAACCTCTTCACTGCCCTGTGGACTTAGTGTATGTTTCTAATATAAGTGAGCACACCAGGGCTGGATTAGTCCAGTATGTGTTCCCAGATGGAGCTAGAGCATTTGTTCTTCTCAAAAGACAAAATATGACCGGAAAGTTAAGTGCTTCACTTTGGAGGATTTGTAGATAAAGACCTCAATATGATCTCAACAAGATTTTAACTCTAGGGACCACTGAAGTAAATTGCCAAACCTGTGTTGCAGGTTGCAATTGCTGTCAGGATGTGGTATCTTCCTAAAAAGTATATGGCAGGTCAGGGAGAGGTTAAGAGTTTGAGGAATTCCTCACCTGGGAATTGCTGGGTGAGGTACTCTGGAGGGTGCTAGGCAGAACGTCAGGTTGTGTGATCAAAATGATCCCTTCAGGAGTAAAATCTTGGGATCCATGAGGTTAACAAAACACAGCAGAGCTCAGGCTAAATCTGTGTTAACTAAATTATGCCCCAGTGAACTATGCTGATGTATTTTTTCATCTTCAGCAGAGCAGAGTAGCTGTCTGCAGGCCCAGACCCCTGCGTCTTCTTTGGATATTATTGAGAATTTCACAAGAACTGGATGGGTTGGTAGGTGGAGCTGCCGTTCTCACAGCCAGTCATGTCAAGCAGAAAGCAAAAATTCTTCTATTTGTCTAGGTCATAAATCAACCATTAAGGAGAGGTCTTCAAAAGCTTAGAATATCTGGCTGCAGCAATTTTGATATTTCAAAATTTATTTTTAGTTTGAAAACAAGATTTAAGTGATTTTTTTGGGAGGTGGATTTTTCATTGTTGATTTGCGCTGGGGGATTCCAGAATTTCAGTTCTCTCATTAGGCTGTAGGTATTTCATGAAGTTGGAGGTGTGACTTTGTGATTTTTTTCACTATTTAAATATGATTTAAAAATATATATGTGCTAAGTCTGCTGCCACCATGTCACAGTATACTTAAAATATACCATTTGAAGTATTCTAGTCTTTAATAAAAAAGGTCGCTGTTCCATAACGGCCATGGCAATACCTCCTGAAAAGTCAAGTTTGGGTACTCCAGTTACCACAGTTAGAAAGGATTCCTGCTTGACAGTCACTTATCAAGGTTCTGATGTCACATCTAATTGAAAAAGGAAAAAATGCTATAATGGAAGGCGGGAGACATCTTGATTTTAAAAGATAAGGTGTGGCTGTTCCTACCCATGAGCAACTGCCCTTTGTTTTTCAGAGAGATGAAAAATAAAACAGGCTTTCCCCCAGAAAATCTAAGTGATGTCAAGCTGTGATATGTTGTTACCCTCTGTTGTTATGGGGATATAATGAAATAATGAGAAAATAGTACCTGGGTGAAGACAGAGTGCATTTTGTGAATTTCCCAGAGGAGCTTTCAGAACTGTGCTCCCAAAATTGTAAAAAGAAGAAAATCTGGGGGGAAACTGTAATTAAAATTTGATACAGATTTGTGTGCAAAAAAGCTGTTTTGTTACAGCAAACAAATAAGGGAGAAAAGTTCAGATGAAAATTCTCCAACTACCATGAGGACTGCCTCTTATTTGGAGAGTTAGACCAACCACTTTCTGAAGGTCTGAGGTTTCTCTCCAGACCTCAGAGGAATCAAAATACAGTTATGCAAGTAGAAAAACCTTAGCTACTGTGTTTGGCAGGAACTTCACAGCTACCAGTACAGGAGAACATTCAGCAACACAAGAATAGGCAATGAATATTCAGAG
Source organism: Apus apus (assembly GCF_020740795.1). Classification (NCBI taxonomy): domain Eukaryota; kingdom Metazoa; phylum Chordata; class Aves; order Apodiformes; family Apodidae; genus Apus; species Apus apus. The sequence goes on along the minus strand of NC_067294.1, from coordinate 8,307,353 downwards.
ATGATGAGCATTCATTACATTTCAATTTGCTTTGCTGACCACTGTGTCACTAATACAGTGGCATCATAGGGGAGAGGAATGACACTGGGATTAGAGAAATGTTGGGAGATTCTGCACTGGATGGCAGTGAAGTTTGCCAGATGTTTTTTTTCCAACCTTCCAAAATGTGCACACCAGCAAATGACAAAACATTGTATGATTGTAATGTGATTAATGTAATTGCTGATAAAAATCCTCTAAGTTAACTTTTTTATTATAAGATACTTTTGTTGTTGTTATATTGGGAAAATACATTTTTTCATTCCAGTCCCCTGCTGGTTTGAGCAGAATTCAAAGGGGTTTTGTGAATTGTGATTTATAAATGGAAACAATGAACTAGTAATTTTTTGAGAACTTATCTGAATGTTGGATCAGGTCATGATTAGCAAAGAATAGTGTTCACAGCAGTTTGCAGATATCTGAACATTTCCAAATGTTTCATGTTAGGCACCCCAGTATTTGAATACCTCAAAGCATTCATGATAATGAAAGGTTTCTCTTCCTATGGAACCTATGCCCCAAGCTGTGAAACAGCTGAGTGCTAACAATCTCAGGATTAAAGTTTGGTTTAGATGAAAATTTTCTACCAAATTGTCATTTTGGATATTCTAGTTAGAAGACTTCATAAATAACAAACTCCTTACTTTTGCATCTCAGGCTACACCTCTTCTAATTGAACTGAAAGAAGAAAAGTGTGAGCATTCGAGTCTCTCTCTTGCTGTCTGTTCTGGGGGGCCTGCCAAGTGTTTCCCCAGCAAAATGAGTATTTGACAAAGTTCCTCCACATCCAAGGAAATTAGTTAATAGCATAAACTAGGAACCTGATGCAGAAAATGGAACACACCAGGGTGGGATGTTTGGAGTGGTTATTCTGATCTGGGTTGCCATCTGAAAATTATTAATGTTCGTAGTAAAAAATAAAAGTAAACTACTAATAATTAATATTGGAATGGAGACAGGCTTTGTGTTTGGCCTAAATCCAAAATACAAGATTTTCAGGAGTGTATGGCTTTGGGAAAAGTGTGCTTTCATTAAAGCCAGTGGTACGACTTCATAAAGTGGTTTTTAAAATCTCAGTCCAAACTGTTTGCTGAGTATAACCAGAAAGCTTTGTGTGTCACAATTAGTCTTTTCTGCTGCCCACCTTTATTCCATTAATTTATACTTCTCTCTGTGACAAAATGAATCTTTAGTATGAAAGTGCCTGTAACATAAGCAGTGCTGGATTATGACCTCATTGAGTGAAGTGAGTAGGGTTAGGAAGTTTATTAAAAGGATCAAGAATAAGGATCTATGAAAATTTGTCTGAAATGTAGCAGTTTACATTTATTTTTCAAAAGTAATTCAAACATTTGGATCTGCAATTGAAGGTACAAGGGCCACTGTGAGCTGCTCAACAAGGTATTGTCCTTCATGAAGTGTTTAGGACTTTTTAAAGTTTGGGTTCATTTTTGGTGGTCACCTGAAAGGATAGGTACCCCAAAGCAATCTTTTTGGAAATTCTTGGACATAAAGCCAAACTCTTAAAGTACCAAAAGGCTTAAAGCTTCAGGTGGCTGTTTAGTGGGATTTTCAAAACTCCCACCATAGAATTTGCTATCCCTGTCTGCCAAGTATTTTGTAAATCCCATTAGGTGCTTTCTGCAACCAGTTGATAGTTGGGTGCTTCCAAAAATCTAGTCTCAAGTGCTGCAGGAACCTCTGTGCTTCTCACAGTACTACCATTGAAGTGTCTGTCAGCAATGGGAGCAGAAGAAAATTCAAAATTAATTATGTTTGGTTAATACCTTATCATTATGGTTTTGTAGCAACATTTGGAGGTTCTGTATCTATTCCCTGAAAAAGCAAAGTGCGTTTCCCACAGAGGTCCCTGTTTGGGCTGTAAAATGGCAGCAGATGTGCTGGATTTCCCCTGCTGTTGGAGACTGAACAGACAGCTCACATTGCTCTTCACTGAAAACCTGGACTTGTCTGTGGAATTCGTATGTTTGATATTACCTGATCTGTGCTGAGAAGGGAGGTCAGCACTCGGAGGGAAATTGCAGGCCTGACCACAATGTGGCTCACCTTTCCAGCTGAAGCTTTAGCTTGTGATTTGGGTTTGAGGTCACAGTGCTTTGTTGCTGTATGTTCAGGTGAGAGCATTGCTCAACTTTCTGGGCTCTCTGAGGAGATGAAGAGGTGTGTGTGGGGAATATTTCTGACCAGGTGTGACCCTCTGTGGAACTGAAAGGTAAAGCAACTCTGATTAGGAGCCCTTAGAGGAAAATTATCCCCTTCTTGGGAATGAGACCTTGAAAGCAGCAGTGAGTGCTGCCTCCTCATTCAGCCCTGAGCCTGAGCAGAGATGCCTGCTGGAAAGTTCACTGCCAAATATTTATATAAGGTTGCTTCTAGCTGCTTCCTACCTATAATATTGTCTCTCCCTTGGTACTTTTGGGAGTCAACACAGAGCTCCTGGGTCTCCAGGCCTCCAGAGGTGTCTGCCCATCTGTGCCCATTGTATAGTGGAAAAAGGATCCTAATTTAGGCAGTGTGACTGACCCAGCCAGCGCTGGGGTCTGACTTTTTACATGCCTTATGGTAGGTGGTCTGAATATGGCCCTGAATTAAAAAAAAAAAAAAGAAAAGGCACAACAAAACATAGCATGACTTTATCAGACACTTTGAAAGAACAACTCCTCTAAGTGTTTGTAGGCTTGAGTCCAAAGTATTCACTCCTCAGATTTTCAGTGTGCTGGTTTTATGTGGTGTCATTGCTGGACAGATACTATGAACTATAAATATGTTTTTAGGCTTGTGTTTTTGCAAGTGAAGCCTAAATGGCTGGGAGGGGTTGCCCGACCTGCATTCAGTGCAGCACAAAGAACAGAGGAGGAAACAGTCTGAAAGACACTGCACAGGAGAGACAAGGGGGTCTCAGTCTTTGCAGTGCAATCAGGGCTTCTCCTTGAAATGCAACTCAGGTTACGTCTCCATTGCTGTCCCACTGCCATCCCAAACATGGGCTTAGTATTATATTGCATTCCTAAATCAAACCTCCCAAAGAATAAGAGGAAGAAAGAATAAGAATAAGGATATTATTTTGCTTATTTTTTTAATCCAACCTTCCCGTCCCAGGTAGTCATCAGTTTATAGAGCATATTTCTGGCCAGGACAGCAATTTAGTTAAGCCTTGTGACCACTGGGATGCTTTTCTTACAGAAGAGCCAGATTCCCTACCTTTTCCCTTGGCCCAGGGCCTGGAAACCCGAGGCCGTTCATCGGACCTTGGTCTCTGTTGGCAGCTCCGCGTAACCTGTCACAGAGACAGCCTGAGCACAATTTTTGCACATGATGAATATGGATCCTTGCTGCATCTGGCAGGCTGCAACAATGAATGCAGAAGACTGTCATTAATAGATAATAAAAGCAGAAACCAACACTAATGGGAATAAGCTTTTCTTTTACTGAGACTGATTATTACTTTTTTGTTCTCCGCCTGTGACTAGATCGAGATGTGAATAACAGCTCCCGATGTTGTGTGCACGCATGTGTTTTGTTGTTGGCTGGTTTTTAATCTGGAATATTTAACCATGATATCTTCAAAGTGTGATTGTGTCATACATTCTCATACACTAATAGATTTCAAAGATGAAGAGCCTTGCTGCTTTATGTTCAGTCATGCCTTCATCTAGAAATTTATGGCAGTATTATGGTTTAATGAATTGAACAAGTCCCAGAACAACAACAAAAATGCTTTTTTGTTTGAATTTAGATATTGCATACTTTGTTCTTAAAACGAATAATAAAACCAATATGTTTCTTTGGTGGTAAACTTCAGGCTCACTTCATCTCACATTACTAATCGAGTACTCAAGGGTATGTGTGCACATATACATATGTGTGTGCATGTGTGTGGTAAACAGGCGCTTTCAGTCGTGGTGTGAGACATTTATATTCCGATAGCGATAGGCAAACCTCCGAGAGCAGATGGAGCAGAGTTCAGCACAAAGGTTTAATCCTATCAGGATGATTTCTGTATGGCCATCTGGATAATCCGGTGCACAAATTCAGTGTCTGTTAAAAATACAACGTAGGCCAAGATTAGCGTCACAGAATTTCCACTAGACTTGTTCATATTTGACTTTATGATTCTCAGACTCCAGAAAATTGCATTAGAGGGAAGCCTGTGATTTGTGAGAGAAATCAGAGGAGGAATAAGAACTCTTAAGGTACTTGAATTTCCCTTGAAGAAACTGGATTATAGGCACTCCCTGTCCCTGCCACAACTGCTTTGTGTTTCTATGTGGGTTGTTCTGTTTCTGAAAGATGATTGCTGCCGAGCTCTCTGTTGTGGGCAGACTTTCTCAATTCTGCTGAACAAAAAGTCTTCAACTAAAAATTAATTTTAGTGGGGGCTCTTGTTTTTATCAAGATGAAATAAGTGTTTTTTTTGCTGTAGAATCAATCTCAGGTGAACTTCTGATTGTTGTACTGTATAATATAGCTGGTGTTTTAACTGATTTTGAGGGGTGAATTTTGTGTTTTGTTGTTTTCATTTGTTATAGTAAAAGATTCTACAAAAGTTGAATTGATACTGTTATTTAATTTGGAGGAGTGAGAATTTAGATTTAGATTGAACTCTGCATTTTATCTAACATAGTTTCAGTGTAACATCAACTAAACCTTTGCAGTGTGGCCATAACATAACAGTGTACATCTGAACATCAAAATTTGCTGCTGTTGTGCTTGGGATGCTGAAGTTTTTACACCTTGCAGGGATGAGAAGCTGTGAGTCAGGAGCTTTTATCTAGTCCTGTGTTCTGACTCTAGAGAGATTTGCTGTGAGAGACTTACAGTTTTGTTAAGGTACTGATGGAAAATAAAGCAGAGAAAATTAGACCAGGGTGATGCTGAAATAAAACGTGAATTTAGACATAGCACCCACCTGCCCTTCTTTTAGATTGGGAATCAGCAGAACAGTAAACCACAGGGTTAACATTAAGCAAATGATTGGTTCCATTCTATAAAATCCTTTGCTGTTTCAGTACCTTAGTTAGCAGCACCGAAGGACCAGTCAGTTAAATTAAGTAAGTTTTGGGGTATGTGAGCTATGCAGCAATGTTTGTTTTGACAGAATTTTAGGGTTGATTTATATTACACATTTTGGGCTTCCATTCTCAAGGTTGCCTTCATCCTCACCCTTAAATTGCATCAGTGCAACTATTCTTAAACTTTAGTGCAGTTAAACAGATGCAGACTCCTTTCTGGACATGCTTATTGTTTTTAAAATAGTCGTATTGGTTTAGCTGGGCTCTGTAACTTTATCAGCGGAAGTCAAATCAGTAGGAAGCCATTGAAACTGAAACAGGAGAGGCATGTAGGATTTTTTCACTGTTTAACTAACAAAGCTTTTAAAGTCCACATTTAGATAAAACGATGCAATCCTGTGCGTATATCACACCTTTGTCCCATGCCTGCTATTGCCTTTGGCTTCCCATTTTTTGGGAACACTGTTCCTGAGTCTTTGCAAGTGATCCTATGGGATAGAGGAAGGAGTGAAGAAACTGAAGTGCAGTCATTTGGGGGCTCATAGTAAAACATTTATCTTGCTTAGGGTCAAAATGTTCCTGTGCATCCCTGAGGGAAGAGAGCCTACTAGAGCACTCTCTGGTTTGTTAGTTGGGTCTGAGCAAACTTGTTCCTAGTTGTGGAGCTGGTTGAGCTGCCAATAATTGGTAGGCCCTATGGCATGTTCTTGGATGTGCTGGTTCTCCTCCTGTTCCCATGTGTGTGTATCCCCCAAGCAACCGAGCTGCCCAAGAGAGCAGAGACCGTGTCAGCCCTGGGGCTGCATGGCTGTGTTGGGTTAGGCAGAGTGCTACTCTGACTGAGGCCACTCACAACAGCTTCATGGCCGTCTCAAAGTGAAAATCTTCCAACTTTGGGGCAACAATAACAAGTGGAGAAATTATAGTTTAAAGCATGCTTGAAATTTCCTTGAAATAAATAAATCAAAAGTTTTCACCATAAAATTGTTAGGCTTCTTAAAAAAAAATCTCTCTATAAAAAGCATATGTATTTTTTAAAAAATAATAATACAGATATTATTTATATATATGTTTATGTTTTGGCTGAAACTATACTGAATTTAACCAATTTTCAAGTGGTTTTGCAACAATACGTTTTTCTCAGGGAGTTTATTGTTTGCCAAACAAGCATGAGAGAGCTCTCTTTTGGAGGTCAAGTTTTACTGACGTGCAGTGAAATACTAAGGACTCTTACTTGTTTTGGAAAGCAGGGCATACCTTCTAAAGTAAAAAACAACCAACCAAAACAAGACAAAAAACCAAACAAAACCTAAACCCTAAAACTTCCTCTGTGATGTGACAGGGTTTAAATAAAATGAAAACGCATCTCTTGAAATCAGAGAGATTGCTAATTAGAGATAACTAACTTGCTATTTAGAGATAACTCTAGCTATTTAGAGATAAGTAAATTATTATTTTTATGGAAATGTTGTGAGTAAAATACACAGCAGATTTTTTTTTTTTTTTGCAATACATCTCTCATTATTCAGGATTGCCTCTTTTTTTCCATGCAATCATTTTTCAGGCTGGGAACAACAACTGGGAGCTTTGGAAATCATTAAGGAAAGAGAAACACAGAGGACTCCATGAAATGTAACTTGGCTAGCTGAGGCATCAGAAAGGATGAAAGAGAAACACTGGCTTAAGTATTGATTGTAGGTAGAATATGATCCCAGGTAATTTGCATTTTCAATTCCCGTTAATGGGAACTGAGCATCTGAAGTGTTAGGCAGAAAATCACAGCCAATGCCTTTAATTTCACTACTTGAAAACAGAAACAAAGGCAATGTGCCCTCCCTCCCCCCAACCTGAAGGGACTGCATGGTACTTGTATTTTTGGTATGGTGATTTCACCCACTGCAGACGTCATGAAGAACCAGGAGGAGGTTGCCTTTTTTGGCAGGGTGGTGTAATTTTTAAAGCTTGCAAATGGTAAGTCCCAAATATGAAGATGCTGTAAAGCAGGGAGCTGGGAAGGGGGAGCAGCACAGCACATCACATCACATCCTCGTGCCTGTGTTGCATAAAGCTGCGTGAATTATCTCCTTGAGAGGGAAACCTCTGTTACTCTGCTTCCTGCACAGCAGCTGCTTATTGTCAGGAGAGAACAGGAGAGAGAGCAGGCTGTGATATGACAAAGGAAAGCAGGAAGATCATCACTTCACTAAGATAAACAGCAAATGCGTTGTTTAGCTTAAGAGTGAAGATTTAATGCTTCAGTACAATATGTAAAAACTCTGTCCCATTCCCTTTCCCCGAAGTATCTATGAGTAATTCTTTGGGATGGTCCTAAGGACTTTTCCCATCCAGGCTGGTTTGGTAAACTTCAGTTGCTTTTGGTTGCTTGTGCTGGATATAGCACTGGCACTGCCTCTGCGCACTGGTCTGGAGTGGTACCATTGTGTGGGCACACTAACTTTTTAAGGTCCACCCTTTAGGCACACTCAAAGTAGGTGAGCAGATGATGACAACTCCTGCTTCTCAGTAATGAGTAATTATGTTTGAAGAGGAAAAAAAAAAAAAAGGCAAACCATCCGAACTCAGCAGCCCCCCTCAATTGTATTTGTTCTCTTAAATTGGCGAATTTTGAAAAACTATAATTTTCACCTCTAAAAAAAAACCCACCCTCCCCATGATAAAATTAATTTGTTAATGTGCTTAAAGTAGAAAACATGCAATAAACCATGATTAATGGAATAACCCTTCTCCTTCATCCTGTATAACACCTATGTAAACCTTTAATTCAAGAAGGGAAGAAGTAATGTTTTTCTCCTCTTTAAAGGAAAAACGCCCATTGCCAATCTAAAAATATTAACAAAGAAATCTTGAGCATCCCAATAAGTGCTGCACACCTTTGGCTCTAGAGTGCTTCAGGAAAAGAATTTAGGCTCAGATCATTCCTGAGCACTACCTTGCTCAGAGTCACAAATCCCACAAGATTTCAATAGCTATGAGGTACCTGAGGGAAGATCTACACCAAGTGCCATGAAAGTGCTCTAGAAAGCCCAGAGTTAGCACTGAGTTGCTGCTATGTTTGACTGCAGCACCGTGGAGACACAGCAGCTCAGTTCCTGGGCTCAGCATGTTGGCCTTAGTATGTCAGCTCTGCTGCTGTGAGTTCTCAGTGTCAGGCTGGAGGAGTTCTGTGCTGCACAGAGGGCTCTGCATGGAACCGACGTAGTTTTTGAAATGGGAAAACCCTGTTCTGTATACATTACATAGCTCTTGGCAGTGCTGCGCTGGGCACTGCCCAAATATCTTAAAAAATCTGGTTCCTTACTCTGCAACTTCATCAGCTGGGGTTGTAAGCACTTTCTTAAGTGGTCTGTTGAATCACAATTCAGTAAGTCATGGGTTTGAGTACTTAATGCTGGTTTGGCTAGATATTCTGAAAATCAGTATTTTGACAAAAGGGTTTAGCAGGTTGCAGAATCAGGTCCATAAACTGTGGGCTAATCCATGGCTCATTTATGTATTTAGGCTGAATTAGGTTTTACCCAAGTGAAAAAGGAAAATTGAATTAAACTCCAGGTATTTTCAGTACTTCCTCTAAGATGAGACATCCATTGCTATTCTTCTGATATCCCAGTTTTAACTGCCTTTATGCAACTCGCCTTGCGTGTCACAATGTTCTTAAAGAGAAGAAAAATAAAAGCCCATACCCCATCATTTAAACTCCTGTTGTGATGCAGCAACTCTTGTCAGAGCCTCATCTATGGAATAATGGAGGATGAAACCACACTTCATGATAAAAACTGCAGGCGAGGTCATTCTTACAGTCACCAGCACAAACTGGATATTAATCATAGTGCAAATACATTTCAGAAGCTAAATAAGAGCAGTCCCAGAGCCCTGCTGATAGCTGTGTGTCCCGCTAATTCACCTCAGTGAACATTTACCTCTGAGCTCAATTAACCCTTATTCCAAGGCCACCCATAAACTTTCTGGTAAATGTAGTTTTTTCCTCCGGCCTCTGTTTTCTATCAATGGAATGGATCATTTCTGTTGGAGGACAAAATGCTATTCTGTTTATAAATGCAGGGCTCTAATTAAGAATATGAGATGTCCAGTGTGTGCTTGTGAGGGACTTGGATCAGTAGCTCATTGATTCTGTAAATTCAGATGTTCGATGCTCCTGAGGGCATCCGCTGTTTCTTCTGTATTCAGGTGTTATTTGAGGCAGATAGAAATGCTCAGGAGGCAGGTGGATGAGGGGGAGAGGGATTTCCTAGTGCAGTTGCTTGCCCACAAAGTTACTTGTTAAACATGTACGATGAGCTATGAGGAGACGATATTGCTGCTGTTTAGTTGTTATTATTATTGTTATTAGAATTGTTAGTACCATTATTATTCTCCCTTCCGAGCATTGTTCAGAGGCAAATTGGAAATGTGGTAATTAGGCTCTGACTGGAAGTGTAGTATTAGTGTCCTGAGCCAAAGTTCAATGCCCTAAAATGAAATTTAAACCAATTAATCTGTTAGATTTTTATCGCTTGTCCGTGTTTTCTCAGCAATTCCCTCAGCACGCGGCCTTTGATCAACTCCCATACAAAAGCTAAAATGTGTGCCTGCTGCTAGCAAGATGGGGCTGACATTAACATGGCACTCATAAAACAATCAGAGCAGTGAAGCCCTCAAACAGACAGGGCATAGTAATATTTAATAAAAGCGCACACATAATCTTCAGAATTAGCATTTTGTGCCTTGCAGTACCTTTGGGAGAAGAGCTTTTATTTGTGGAGTGATCATTATTATAACAAAGAAGAGCTACCTAATAATTTCCACTTTCACTCCGCAATATGCCACGAGCATTTCTGAACCATTATGCTAAACTGTGGCGGGGTAATCATTTTATTGTCACAGTTTGAAGGAAGAAAAATCCCCTGTATATCAGTAGCTAGGGGAGCACGGGAACACAGGAACACACTGACACAGCACATGAGGAGAAGCTTCCTTCTTACTACCTGGGAGCTGAAGTTGGTTCTTGCCATCCTTTGTCTGGAAGGTGATAATGTCTATTCTGAGAAGATAAGGATTTCAAAAGAACATTGTTTCCCTTGGAAATCATTAAGGCTGTTGTTCATAAATCCTTAAAATTAATCAATAAAGACCTTCACTTGGAAGTCAGTGGCAAAATACCCACGGGCTTCAAAAAGTTTGGGGTTGCAGTGCCTCCCTCTAACATCTATATCTGTCAACTGCAACCACAGGAGCAGCACAATGAAACATGTCAGATGTTAACACTGATTTGCCTTGATATTATGCAAAGGAGAGCAGCTCATTAAGACTCATAACCATTAGGCCATTTCAGCAGGTGGAGGATGTGGCCATATCACCTTCAGCAAGGAGCTGCAAGGTCCATACCTGCAGTTGGAGGGGTAATTGTTAGTTGTTCCTCAGTCCAATGACTGCTGTGAAAACATGCAGTGAATATAATGCACTCATGCCAGAGTCTTGAAATCTCACCCAATAGTTAGGCTACCAAACTCTGGTTGTAGCTGACTGCCAGCTGCTCATTTATTAAAAAAAAAAAAAATGTTTATATGTGTAAGAATGTGTAATTATTCTTTTTTATTAGAATTCTTCTCTGAACTTAAATTCTCTTCATATTATCCATCATGTACACTTCATTGCCTTTATTAGAACTGGTCTAAAGTCCTTCACGGCATTTTTCTATCAGTGAAGTTTCAGACTTCAACTAAAATCTCTTTCTATAGAAAACCATAAAATTTAATTAAAGTTTTAATATTTGTTTTAAAAACATCATTTTAGAAGTGATGCTTTGGTGTTACAGAAGTACATGTGAAGTGATAATATTTTGAAACAAAATGTTTTGTTTTTCTTGGACATTTTAAAAAGTGTTAGAGTTAATTCCAGATAAATATTCTGGAACTTTGCTGTCTGGGGAAAAAAAAAAAAAGAAAAAGAAGTTCTGTACTTTGGTTTCTCTTGTGACCAAAACAAAATGTAGAAAAATCAAGGTCTCCAATGAAAAGATTATTCTGCCTAGTTCTGTTTTTCTAGGGTTGCACAGAAGTAAACACCTTCCAGACAGCACTTTGAAAGTTGCCAAATGATTAACAGAAGAAGTATGAAGAATTGAGGGCCTGAGCTGGCCAGACGTTTGTACCAGGGGTGTAAATAGAGCTGAGGTCATTGCTTTGCCCCCCCTCCCAACGTTACCTGTGGTGATGTTGGCAAATAGGACCTGATTCTTCCATCCTCCTTCCTGGTGCTCCAAGGAAAGAGCCTGGGAAGAGTAAAGTTTTTAGTAATACCAGTGCCCCAAATGACACTGGCTGTTGCAAATATGTCATTGCATAAACATGTTTTGTGCCTTCAAAAACAGATAGCAGTCTGGATGCCTCCCTCAGCAAGTCTCCTTGGGCTTTCATGGGATGCATCTCTTCAGCACAGCTTCCCTTTGTGGGGCAGCACCTTCATGGAGCCCTTCGAGTCCTTACAGATATTTGCATTTTGAGATAAGCTGTGGGGAAAGTTGGAAAGTACCACTGTTGTGGTTTTTTTTGAGTGGTCCCAAGGGAAAATGTCACTAAATCTTTCAGGAATGCACAGTGCTCTCACTGCATCTCAGGTAGTATCTGGAAAGGGTGCCAAGCTGCTTATTAAATCACCAAGTCCTGACTTTTCATCCTCAGAGGAGATGTCCTGGGCTGTTGCCAGCAATTTTGCTGAGGCACTGATTCAGCACAATTGCTACATATTTAAATGAAATTACACGTGCGAGTGGTCACATTGACTTTGCGGGTGAGAGTGTCCCAGTGAACAACCCACAGCCCCAGTTCAGCACAAGGACCTGAATGTCTGATCAGAGTTCCCCAGGCTGCCATGGCACTTGGCATGTGTTTGATGTTAAACACATACATGTATAAAAGTATGAGAATGGAATGCAGGAGGCAGCACAAACAGTGCAGCACCTTGCTCCTCTGAGTGCAATGTAGGCAGTGCGAAGAACATCACAAGATAAATAGCAAGACCCTTAGTGGAGACCTGTAACTGCAGAACAGTGTCTTGCATTCATTTTAAAGATGAATTGAGTCTATAATTTTGAAGCCTGCATATGTTTTCTGTTAATGGCTTATGGTCTCAAACAGCTTTTATTCACTGGTATTTGGAAAAAAAATGTTGCATGTAGTCTTTAAGAAAAGTAGCTCATTCTCTGACACATGGGAAACTGATTATCTTTGGGTTTTATTGTGGGGTGTGTGCATCCACGATCAACTGGCAATACTGGAAAGGGTGTAATTTGGAAGTAATTTTAATTTTTATTTATGAAAAAGTTTCATTCTGTGAAAGGGCTAAATGGCATTTTGAAAAGCTGCTTCTCTGTAAATCCATTGCTGTCAGCTTGGCTGAAAGGAAAGCATTTGGTTTTGCACTTTGGTTTTTATGCACAGTTTTATACAAGTAACTTGAATCCAAATTAAACATATTGAAGTTACTTCTGTGTGCGCACTGCGTTTTTGTGACGGTAACGTTGGGATGTTTCTTTTGTTAGCTCATGTACAAGTTAATGGCTGTGCTCTGCCAAGTTTGGAGTAGGGTAATGATTTTTTTCTGCCTATGTGTTTGTGTTTTTCACTGGAGCTGGCATCTCCATCAGCTTAAGTAGTGGAAAAGTTTGTGCCTGACACTTACAAACTTTTGTAGGTAGGGACGGGGTCTGTTTGCTCCCCATGCATGTGTTCCACCACCGGTGGTGTGAGGCTGTAGCAGTGCCCAAAGAAACACTCACTGCTAAGAGTGACTCAACAGCTCCCTTTTCAGCTCTCTCTTGCTTCCCAGCTCCACGCCTGCTCAGCCCAGAGGCTGGGAAGGAGCTTCTCACCAGCCTCCTGACTCTTGCAATTAGCTCCAACTCACCAGACCTTCACTAAATAATCATAAAGCACAGGGTCTCTGTAGTGGTTTATGTCTGGAGCCTTTTAAAGTAGGCTTCTGTGAATGAATTAATTTACTGTCTTTACAATTAGAAGAATGTGGGGCACTACACAGCCACATTAAGTAATTCACTGGTGTAAGCCTGTTGTCCAGGATGGTGCCAACAAGTGGGTGGCTTCCACACCCTTATCTTCCTAATAAATCCTTACCTTACGAAGTGCCCGAGTGCACCCCCTTGAGCACCTCATCAAATACTCAATGTTACAAACCAAATTAACAGCTCAGCCAGCCTTTCAACCAAGTAGCAATTCACAGCCAGAAGCCAGCAACCTTGAAAGAAGTATATATGCATATATATATATATATATATACACACATGTGCAGCTAATGAAGTCCTGCAGATTGGCGTTGCAGAATCAGTGTGGGCAATGGCAGCCTTTCATGTTTTTTCAGTAGCGCAAGTCCTCTGCTGAGGACTAGGATCATATCTAAAAGAAGGAATCTTCCTTTTCAACATTGAGGTTGACTGGTGGAGTTTTTCTGCTCCTTAAGGAGTCTTTTTTTCATGGCTAATGAAAATTGTTGAGGTACCCACTTTCCTTAAAATGTTACCTCATGGCATGGTGTCATACTTTCACCTCATACTGTATTAGCAAGAAGTTGGTGGTATTTGGGATGGAGTTGCTTCATTTCATGAACCTGTATGACCACTCCAAGACTCCACAGCTGGGAGTTACCCAGAGCTTTTTGTTTTCTTTAGGTTAATTTTACAGTAATATTATTCCTGTTGCTTCTGCGCAGTTAAATTCTGAGATACTTTGGTACTGCAGAGAGAAGAACCAGTGCATGGAGGTTTATCAAGCCCTATCCCACCACTGTATAAAGTTGAGCAAGATTCTGCTTAGATAGTATTAAACCAAAAGATCTAACACCAAGATTTGAGCTTACTACTTTGAGCAGTGCTTCAGTTTTCATCATCCTCTCAGGGCACTTAGTACATTTCATGCCAAAAAAAGTAACTAGTGAAAGTGAAGACAGACTCTATGAATATGGCAGAATGCATTGCACATGCTCCTTAATTATCCAGTAGATGCAGTGTAACTGGAATGACTAGATGACATGGTTGTAGATTTTGTGTTGTGGGGGTTTTTTTGGCTGTTTTCTTGGGGTTTGTTTTGTTGGGGTTTTTTTTGTAGAAGGCAAAACATTAAGGGTTTAATACCAGAACAACGTGGATCTGATTGCAAAATACTTAAAGAAATGCTGAGGGTTGCACCCTTTTATTATCTATCCAATATTTTCCATAATATTTATAGGAGTATTCTTGATTAATTTAGGTTATGATGGATAATAAAGCAAGCTCAGTGGAGATGGTTTTATTAACTCAGGTATTGTGCATTTCATATAGAATAAAGATAATAATTTGTCCTGATTTCCAGTTGGTCTCTGCCCATCATGCTGTGACTTTTTTTGTTAATGTAGGCTTAAAAAGTTAATTTTTTCAAAGCAAATAACAAAACAAAACAGACGTTAATTGAGAAAAAATACTTCCAAAGATGTAGTTTGAGGTCATGCACATGTACCAGAAAGAACATGATTGCTGAAATCTTTGTGTTAGTAAGGGGGTAAAATGAAAGCTCTTTTTATTTCATTTTTCTCAAGTCTTCTATCATTAAAATCTGGTTCTAACAGCAGAATACTTCTCTTTTTCATGTGTGTTGAAAAGCAGCTACACCATGTATCAAAGCCATCAGTCCAAGTGAAGGATGGACTACAGGAGGTGCCACTGTCATCATCATAGGAGACAATTTCTTTGATGGGTTACAGGTCATATTCGGCACCATGCTGGTTTGGAGTGAGGTAGGTGTTGTCTGAACGGTAATGTCTAATAGCTTTGTCTAGCTCATAGCTAGCCTGTCCTTTTTCTATGCCACATGCTAAATCAGCAACAAATGTTGAGATCTGAGTCTTTTCCTCATGCAGTTTTATGAAAATAATTAGTCAAATTTACCTGTGGCAGAAATCCGTTATAGCCAGGGGATTTATGTCTCCCCTCACTGGCCCAGAGTTTAGCTCAGTGCCTTTTATTCTTAAGAAAAGGGAAGGATAAATGCCTGAGTGAATAATTCTGCATTTAGCACTACAATCGCTGAGGGCCCACAGGAAGCAAATGTTTAGGTAAGCCTGCTTTTCAGGAAAAGTGGCTGCTTGTAGCTGCAGCTCAGTGAGGTGGAGATTGCAGAAATTCAGCACCTCTGAATAACATCTCCTTAAAGTGTGGGTGCTTGGTGTAAGTTCTATCTGCATAATAGCAACTAAATGCACAGTGTTGTATCCACAGAGAAAAATACAGACTCGTCCTATCTAGTGGGGGCCTCTGTAGTTTCTCAATAACCCTTATTTTTGTTTCTTATTTCTTTGCTGTTGCCATTCCGCCCAGTTTCTTAAATCCTCTCTTCTCCTGACACATAATTACACATGAAGTCTGATATTCCCCAAAAGTCTGTGGAAAGTTATAACCCAGAGAGCATCACCCAGCCACTTCAGAGCTCAAGGCTACTGGGTCAGAGTTCCTAGTGGCTTCACTGGTATGGGAAGGCAGCTCCAAGAAAAGGTTTACATTTCACATTTATGACTTTTCAGAAGCATTTTGGAGGTTTTATAAAAAATTCTTACTTTTGCTATGTTAATACTGAAATAAAAACTCCAATCCAGCATCTCCAAAATAGCTGTATGATGCTTACCCAGTGGCGTAAGGATCTTCTGGTTCTTTGCCTCATATTCTATAAATATGAAACCAACGTTATAGCTTAATTCATATCCAGAACATTCCCCCTACTGATTCTTTTGCACATATGGCAGCATTTTTTCCATATGAAGAGTATCCTCTAATGTCCTTCATGGGCTTCACTATTCTCTTTCTCTCTCTCTCATCCTTCCCCTTGAGGACAAGTGTGGATGAAAGGGCATTCCAGAAAAGGAGGTATATTAAATGAGCCCTATTCTGAAGCCCTTATGTGATCATGAAAGTGCCCCCTGGGTCCAGTGTAAGCATTTTGTGTGTTAGGATTGAAGCCATTATGGCTTCAGACATTTAACAGTGAAAGGTGAAGAGGCTGGGAGGAAAGTGCACTGATTTTGGTACTGCAGAATTGGATCTTTCATTATTAAACTCAATTCTGTTTATTAGTGCAAGACATTAATTGGCAATTTCTGACCTCAGGAGAGTGAATGCTGGTCAAAACGTTGTTGCTGATGGTTGCAAAGACCTTGTCATAAAATTAATAATGTTAGGGGGGTCCAGACCAAAGTCAGTCTGTTTGCTGTGAATGCTGTAACGGGCTGCAAGTCGTCTTTGAGTGAAAACTGGTTCATTGCCTCTCCCTTACAGAATTGCTTCCCAGTTTCATAACCTATGAAAGCAATAGAAAATTCTGTAGGGGAAAGGAAATTATTTCTAAAAGCAGCAGACAGACATGATAAACAAGTGCAGAAATGCATGAGCTGTCTGAGTGATCCCTAAATAATAGTGACCTATAAATAATTCAGATTCCACATACTGGCCACATATGAAGTACAAAATAAGTTCTTTCATTTGCCTTCCCATTTCTAAAAATGTCTACTGCATTTTCAGTTCCCAGGAAGAGTATTTTTGTTTTACTTTAATAGAGTGTAGAATTGAACTGTCAGTCTTCGAACCTGGAGCAGGTTCCTCCTGAGTTGCCAGTCAGACCCAGTTCTGAAAAACCTGGACAGGTTATTTTGTCATTGAATTCAAGAACAATTTTCAAATTCATCCAGTTGTTTCATGGATCCAAAGAAAACTTGATTTTAACTGAGCTATAGAAAATCCAAACCAAAACTAGATAGGTGGAAACTAAAGAAAAAAGTGAGTGTTGCAGAGCATTTTCAGATGGATTTTTCTAGCTTCACATTCAGCTGTAATTGCAGGTGGTTTGGGGGGTGAAGTCTAATATTTAAATTAAGCATCATTTTGCTACAGACTTTGCGTGGGACCTTGGGCAAATCACATAATCTGCTTAAAGTTCAATTCCCTTTCTCTAACCTAGTAATAAGATTAGTCACCTTCTTTGGAGAGGTGCTGTGAAGATAATTATTGTAAAGGTCCTAAATTACTCAGATTTTATTACTGCAAAAGCAATGTAACTACCTGCGATGCATAGATATTTAAAATATAAATCCTACCACAGTTCAGCAGCAAAGTTAAAGGCAAAAAAAAAAAATATTGCTCATTTTAAGGGTGAATTTGTTCCTGTCACGCAGCATATGTTATAAATAATTTGAAAAGTAAATAATATATTTTTAATTTATTTTACATGTATTCAAGTTTTGTAATTGAAATATTTATATGTTTGAAATGGAGTTGACTGTGTTAAAAAAGGAGGTTTAAAATGGTTTCTGAAACACCTATTTATTATTTAAACATATATTTTAGCTGTAAACACTCTAACATAATTATAACCTTTCTCAGCCAGGGAGAACTAAATAAAAACTTAATTTTTCATACTAATTCTGTGTAGAAATGCACATACCCTAAGCCAGTAGGTTCAATTAATCCATAACTCCCATATTACTTTATAAAAATGACTTTAAGAGCCCTTGATATTTTTGGAATACAGCAAAATGGGCCATCTAATGCCTTTTTTTCAAAGGACTTTCATAAGAAGCAAACAGCATTGGTGTATTGTGTGCACATGCTGAATCTGGACAGACAACTTGCAGCAAATAGTCTGTTTTCCAGATAACTCTGCCTTTCTGTTTGTCCAGTCCACAAACAGAGTTGTTATTTGTAGGTTTTTACCCAGCTTTTTGGGGCTCTGTGTTGTTGTAAATAGTCAAAAATCTGAGTGGCTGAAAAAATTCCTCTGTTATTCCTCTGTCTTACTGGGGGGCTGAAACTCTGAAAGTCAAGTTTCAGGGCAGATTCATGATTGTGAAGGCAAAATTAGTTTCTTATAAATGCTCCACAATATTTGCTTAAAATGAACTATTTCTTCAAACACTTTCCTGCCAAGAACATTCCTCCAGCTGTACAGAGTCAGCTGGAAACAACTTCTTTTTTCTTTCATATTAAGAAAAGATGAAGCACTGAAACATCAGTTCTTTTACCTTTGTACAGCACAAAAACAGGATGATTTTTTAGTTGCACTTTTTTTTTTTTTTAATACTGCTGAATCAAATTCTGTGACACAGTTTTTTGTTTTGCTTTTTATGTTTATTGTTGATTCTGGAAGTCTCTGGTTTTGAGTGCTCATTTTGGAGGTCTGACTCATTTTTAAAAAATGAGTAGGCACCCTCTTTTTGAAAGCCAAGGCTTATTAAGCAGCATCTGGATGCCCAGAATGGAAGCATGCAATGTCACTGGTCATTTTTTAAAAAATAGGTATCTTAAGGGTCCTGTTCTCAATGAAAGCTGTCATTACCTTCAGTTGGTGAGATTTTTCTTCATTCCTGTCCTAATGGTCCTCTTCACACAGAGTCCAAGTTAAATTTATGACTGATTATCACCATTCCCCTAACCAAAAACCAGAGCTCAAGCATGCAAAAATAAACTAGTGACTCAGATTAATGACATCTCCTTACAAAATGTCACTTTTAAAAAAGGAAAGTAACCTGGCAGTGTGAAATGATGCTGTATCACACAAGAATGTCTAGAATATATTAGCAAACCACAGAAAGAGGCTTGTTGTACACACTCAAACCAAACGTATTTTGGATTTTGAAGGACACACCCTCCCTGCATTCTGAAGGTCTGTAACTCAGGTTTTAATGCAACCCACTGCATGTTCCAACTGACATGTAAGAGTTTATATTAAACAGCTAGTGCAGTTGCCAAGTATCAGATCAATTAACTTGGGAGAAAAGCTCCAGGTTCTAGTAGTATGTTCAGCTACAGGTCTCAATTAGCTAAATGCTGGGAAGGAAGAGGAAGCTGAATCTGGGAATTTGGCTGTTGGGTTCATCTCCAAATTGCAAGTTAATGCCTTCCTCAAAGTTCACATTTTTAAAAATGTTTTCAGAAACGTACGTAACTTATATTTACAAATTCTTAGCTCTTGGTGTGTCATTGCTATGGTTGTTATGATGTCTGTTAATGCACCAGGGATTCCCATCTGAAGTTAGAACATAGATGTGACCGTGTAGGGTCAGACACAGAAGTTACTCTGCTCAGTACCTTGTGTTTGGCACTGGACAATGACAGATGTCTATAAAAACAACAGGGTGAACATGCAGTGGCACTTCACCAGGACACGCTACCAGCCTCTAACTGGGCTCAAAGAATTCCACAAGTAGTGTCTTTGCTTTTAATATTCCTTGATGCTAATAGCTTACCTTTTCCAGATGGTTTGCCTGCAAATAATAGACAAACCGTGCCTTGTAGAATGTACAGGCCAAAACATGCTAGGAAATGGTGGAACGGACTCCCAAAGTCAGGCCACAGGCTGACAGTGTAGACAGGAAATCATCCCATAATCCCAGACTTATTGAAGTCAGGGACAGATCTGCTCTTGCCATGCATGGACCTGGAATACCCCGACTCATGCAGCACCCATTGGATCACTCAGATTGCAAAATGGAGTGAAGGCAATTTGGAGAGCTGATATTGGTCCACAATACAGATCCTGGCAGCACTTAGGACATCAGAGTTCTGGACCAAAGGTGAGGTTCAGAGGGCAGGTTTGAAAGTACAGTGACATTGTTTGTCCCTTAAATACAATTTCTTGATACGGCCAGCATATAGGGGTCTACTGGTGTGTAACTGAGCTAGCCAGTTCCTTTCTGTGTGCATGAGAACTGAAGGTTGACCCAGAACAAAGGTCCTTCTAACTCAGCACCATCTCCCTGACAGTGGTTAGCAGCAGATGCTAAGAAGAAAAAGCAAAAGGCATGCCTGTTCTCCTGATATACCTCCCAAGCTTTAGTTCTAGAGAAAAGAGGAGTAAAATATATCCTGAGTATCATAAACCATAGGACTTCAGACATAATGTTCATCCTTTGGGAATGTGTGGGCAACATTATTATATATTTGTGGTTTTAAACACAGTTAAACTTATTTACTTCAGAGCACAAAGGAAAACCAAACTGTTTGTGGAGAACAAACCAGGAAACTTGCTTAACTCTCCCCAGCTCTCTGTAACAATGGACCATAAATAGGTCAGACATTTCTTGGGAACTAGGGGAGATGAGTATTGGAAAATGCCACAAATTATGCTTAAAGAACATTAAAGTGGTGACAGATCAGTAAATGCCGGGAAATTCTAAGATACAACCAGAAGCTGCCTGTACAGCTCATGCCAGAATGGGGGTGAGGGGTGCAAGGCACATGCTGATGTAGTAAGACTAACATGTTAAAACTTTACTATTAAAATCCTTGGCTGTTTTTACAGATATTTTCCCCCTAAAAATGTCATGAAACTTTTCTCAACTTGCCAGTTCACCCAGTTAACTAGAACCACTCGAGGATGGGTTTTATCTCAGCCGTGTTTGGCTGCTGACAGTAGAACATCTAGTCTAAATGCAGCTCATCCCAAAGTGAAAGGTTTCTAAAACGTTGGAAAGAAATTGGCAGTGCTTTCTGCCTCCTCTGACTATTGGCATAGACTTTTAGGCTTTGGTTAGCCCAACTGTGAAACAACTCAATTTAAGTAAAAGCACTCCTTGGAAGCTTGGATTTTGGGGTGTTGTTTTTACCCAATAGATACAGAGTGAGTATTTTAGAAAAAAGTCAGGTTTCTTTTAAATATAATTGAGTTTCTAAATCACATTATTTCAAAGCAGAGCCTGAAAACATGTTCTTTGCAGCTCACAGGTGGCTCTCAGACAGACGTTACTTTCCTTCTGTGATTTTTCCTGTGCCCCAAACAAAGAACTGGTTAAAAGTCTGCTGGTTTTGGTAGGACCTTACTACAATTTGGAAATATTTAGTTTCTAGTAAAGCTTTTCTTTTTGCCTTTATTTCTTTTTTTAAAGGGGGAAAAAAAAAAAAAAGTAAATCTATTGAAATGTTTTCCCTAGTCTGGGGCATAATTCAACATAGAGCAATTGACTGTCTGTATAGGATGCCCATGGCTCTGCTCCACATCAAGGCTGGTTGTGGTCTTGGTCTTCTTTGCCTCTCTTGAAGTGTGTTAATCTGACACAGTCAGTTAGAGGAGGATTATCCCTGTGCCAAAGCTGTATCTTGGTTGCTGGACACAATGATGTCACCTTTTCTATGTACCTCTTTTTACTGTTCTTGTCTGAGGGAGCATAATGAGTGAGAAGAGGACATGCCAGTGATGGGCAGGACAATGCTGTAGTTTGAGTGCAGCAGAGATTTGAGTTAACCTGCCATAAATTAGTGAACTTCTAGGTGGCTCTAATGTTAATTTCAGGGACTATTTTAAAATCCAGTCCAGAATCCTGAAAGAGCAAAAATGGTCTAGAACTTGAAAGGTGCAGCGTTGACCCACCCCAATCTTTTGTGTTAAGATGATCAGGATCCCCAGCCCCATTAGTGAGAAAGTTAAGTTTTTCTCATTATTACTGTGTACATCCACATCTGCAGGAGCCCTGGCAGATCTGTCAGTCATTGCAGTGAAGGCAGAGTGGAAGTGCTGGTTATATTTGGTACATCTCTTTTGGGTGCTCTGATCATTTGCAAGGAAAGATCTCCCATCCTTCAGAAGCCAAACTTTGCATTTCTGCAGTGCTGAGTTGTACCACCACAGGATGAACAGAGAATTAAAACAACACCACGTGGTGCTTTTGCAGTGTACAGATGTTGGGTGGGGTCCAATGCCTTTAAAAGCCTTCCTGGGCTCGGGCTGTGCTGTGCTCACACATGTAACTGCATATCAGTTATCAGTCAGATTTGTTGGACGCTGTCATGACCCCGTTGTTCACCTGAGCAAACACAGGCATCCTGCTGCTTTAAGCTAAGTTATTGCATTAAACCAGTGCTTATGCTTGCTAGAGGAAACTAGTGCCTGCCATGTATGAAAACAGAAATAATGTTGTTAAGACTGGGAAGGAGAATGCTTGTAAATATTGTAGTCACTGGCTTTTGTGTGGGTTACATCAAGATTATATTCAAACATTGACAGGTTAATTACATTTCAAAGCTTGTTTACTGTGATCTGAGAGGAAAGTGTTATTAAAGAATTGTTCAGCACCTAACAGTGGGTTTTTTTTGCTTTTCTTCCTTCTTAATGTTTTCCTCTAGCTGATTACTCCTCATGCCATCCGTGTACAGACGCCTCCCCGACATATCCCTGGGGTTGTAGAAGTTACATTGTCCTACAAATCTAAGCAGTTTTGCAAGGGAACGCCTGGAAGATTCATTTACACAGGTAAGGATGTTTTAGGCCTAGATATAATGTGGAGAATCAGGGCAGGCAATATATCACACTTGCTGGGACTTCTTTGATCATTAAAAGCTGTAATTTATTTTATAATTTTGGCTGTGGACATCTTTGAAGGTACCAATTTAAGGTTGGATTTTGGAAACGGATGACTGCAGAGATGTATCTGAAAACATACCAGGGTGGGATTTTTGTTTACTTGTTTGTCCTTGCAATGGAACATCTCTTTAACCAGGAGGAGGGAGGAAGGAGAGAAACAGATACTCCAGTGCTTAAACAGAGGAAGAGTGCAAACATAAAAGCCGGACATACCAGAGCAATCACCAACCTGCCTTCCAAGAAGAGTCTTGCTAAGTATTTCCACCTCATGTTGTCTGATAGGTGTTACAGGTGTTCAAAGCAGCCTGTTTGCCTGCCCATCTCACCATGCTGTACTTTTTTCTGACTTGCAGGGAGGCTTTCACCCCAGATGATGCTACAGACAGTGACTTGCAGTGTGTTTTGGGGTGGCAGTGTGTTTAGTGGTCCCATCCTGAGACCACTAAATTGAGAGGTCTGGCCTGAAGAATTAAGAGAAGCCACTCTAGGACATTGCACATGCTGTCGATGTTAAACCACTCTCAGTAGTAATAAGAAAGGCTTGGGAAATTAGTCAAGCAACAGCCTAACTTTTTGAAAAAGGAATATGTGTTGTTGATTCCTTGGAATATATGCATGTTACATGAATTACTGGCTTGGTCCAGGTTTTTAGGTACTTGTCCTTTTATGTGCTTGTTATTCAACATATGCAGATAGGACTACTGTAACTGTTTGCCTGAACTATGGTTCATCACAATCCAGTGCAATTACTTTCCCTGGTCTTGATTGCCCCATAATCTTTAAGTGTAAGTTATATCATAAATACTAATGGCTAAAAGGCATTCTGAACTACACTGGGCACATATATTGTTCCAACTGTGAATATTCACACAGGAACTTGAGGCAAAGGAGAGACTTCTGTGCTCCAGCTGGGTAGCAGAGCTCTCATTTGATTTTTCTTAACACTGAGCAAGTTGAACAAAGGTGCCTTATAAAGCTTTGTTGTCTTTTTCAAATACCCTCTCCCCCAGTTGAGTTTATACACTGGATTTCTTTAAACTGGGTCTTAAAGTGTTCATGTATTGCCTTGCTGGCTGAGCAGCAGGCGCTTCTGGAGGCTGTGTGTATTTATTGTGAGCATTATGATTTCAACAATGTGTGGGAAATTCATATATTGCACAATATCACACCATATCAAAAAAGTTATTTAGGGTTTGAATGTGTTGGAACAAAAGAAAAAAGAAAAAGCAAGGGGTCAAATTGCCAGCTGGTGCCAATTGTCCATGTACACCACATGAAAGTCTCAGCCAGAACTCTGGACAATTTGACCATGAATCCTTTCCCTTCTCACTTTCTTACTCACAGTAAGTTGTGCTGTCCTGCTTGTTGTCAAGCCACTGAGATGGCTGTATCGTGGGCTGGTGAAACAGCAAACATGCATGGAGAAG
This sequence comes from Apus apus, assembly GCF_020740795.1. Taxonomy (NCBI): domain Eukaryota; kingdom Metazoa; phylum Chordata; class Aves; order Apodiformes; family Apodidae; genus Apus; species Apus apus. Next base: position 8,283,449 of record NC_067294.1, on the reverse strand, counting down.
AAGAAAGGGAGGAAACCTGCCTCCCTTGACTTGCAAAGAAATTTTCAGGGACTTTGTTTTGTGAGTTAAATGTAAAAATGGCTTGGACCCATTTTGGTGTTGCTTTTTTAATCATCATTAATTAGCTTTTCCAGTAAAAAGGAGGGCAGCAGTTTAGCTTGTCTGCCCAAAAGCAGATGGCTGGATGTGGAAATAAGGTGTCCCAGTAGGCAGAGTGTTTCCATATATGCATTTTTCAGGTTAGTGTTTAAAACACATTATTTTTCATTCAATAAATGGAAGATATGAAATACTAAACAACAGTGATAAAATCAGAGGTGATCCAATCCATGGACAATTCTCTTACTTATGCAGCTTTTATGGAGTTGTGGTAGATACAGAAAAGCTATTGTGACTGAAATCGTACCTCACACAATTTGCATTTTCCTTTTAAAGGCAGCCTGAGCTTAAATGTGGCTTTTTAAAAAGGACTAAATGAAACTAAAATAAAAACAATTAATGCATCCTGACCTTCAGAAGTGCCTTCCAGCCCTTTAAACAAAATGCAGGTTCAGTACACGCCTGCCGATTAGTTTTAGTTAATTGAAAATTATAGGATTGACCCAAGAGGAAAATTTTGTTTGCACTCCAATCACTTTTACAAATTAAGGAAAATTACCACAATTTTGTTTAGCTAAGGTTTCACACTGAGTTCACGAAATTAGCTCAGCCATCCCAACAAAGTCAGCACTTTGTTAGTGAGCACTAGAAAAAAACTAATAGTCTATGGTGTGTACAAACGAAGCATAGAAAAAGCTATGATGCTTTAGAGAACTAGGCCAAGTGTTTTTAATTAGGATTATTGGTTCATTGTAAGTTTTGAAGAACAATCAAACTAGCAGATTAGCTGTTTCTTTTAAAGCTAGAATTTCTTGCCATTCATTTTTCCCATGAGAACTTGTTTTAACTCCCACATAGCACTATTTTTTTTCCTTTTTTTTTCCCCCCTTTTTTTTTTCTTTTTCTTTTTTTTTTCTTCTCTTTTTTTTTTTTTTTATTCTAAACAAGGCCTGCAGGAAATGGACCAATTGGAAGTTGGGATGCAGCAACATTCCCCAGCATCACTCCAGCCGATGGGAGTTTTTCACAATGTTCTTCAGTGAACTCAGTGTTCTGGAACATATTACAAAACCACAGAGGCCAAATGTTTTCTCAGAGGAGTTTGGCCTCTGTTTTTGGCCGAAAACATTTCAGCATCACTTGCTGCTTATTTACCCTGCTATTAAGAACAAGAAAAGGAGAGAGGAGAAAAAGGAGGGGGGGGGGGGGGGGGGGGGGGGAAAGAAAGAAAAAAAAGAGAGTGTGTGTGAGAGAAAAAAAGACCTGGGGTTTGTGGGCGGTGCAGGAGTCGATCAAGCATAGTTTCCTTTCTGGTGAGAATGTCCCTGCTCGTTAATGGTCCCATTTTGTGGTCAGGTCTCATTTAGAAGAAATTATTTTTAATCAGTGTTCAACAAAATATCCCCTCAAGCCACCTGGCTGTAAACTGTTTTTTTCTTACTGTTAAGTACTTAAGTTCTCAGAAGAAAATACCCAGTGACCCATTAATTTTAGCCTTTTTTTCCCCTTTAACTGCAAATAACTTAGTAACGTGATCTCTAGGTAGTCCATGTGCCATCTAGGAATCAAGTTCACATATATACAGAGAAATCCTGGGTTTTGTAGGTATTTTTGTAAGAAATAAGCCAGTGGCAACTCTGTGCTTACAAGAAAACAGAAGGGTGTTTTATTTTTTATTTTCCATCTGCAAAGCAAGCCATTAGCATGCACTTACAGAGCAATTATTTCTTAGTTTTTAAGCTTTGACATTCCTGAATGTTGTTAGAAATACAGAAGTCTGAACATATCTCACATGTGTGTTAATTTTGGAATAATATTAGAAGTCTATATTGCACACAGAGATGCCCCCTCGTGCTGGTCAGTATTTCCCTGTGGCACCCTTCATCTGTGGATCTCTTAAGGTATTGAAGAGCACTGAATCAATTAAGCTTCATGTCACAACCTAGGACTCAAGTATATGTATCATTAACAGTATTCTAAGACTGGAGGAACTGAGATAAAAGAAGAAACCCTTAGGGATACAAATCCATAGGTAGCTTTATGAGATGACTCTGGGTGTATATGGTTTAGTTAAATAAGGGATGAGAACTGGCACAAATTTGTGATTCTTGGACAGGCCTTCAGAATTTATTTATTTATTTATTTTTGCTTTGTTTTAATTTACAAAAATGGATGCAACATGGACAGCATAATTTTCACAAATGGATTTTGCTCTGGATGGTGGTACTAAACCGTGAAGATTGAGTGAGACTGCATGAATGTATGTGAAAGGAGAATTTATCTCTCTGCATATTGGAAAGGACATATGGAAGGTCCATAAAAATGCATTATGCTCTGTCTTCTACCACCTGTTCAGTTTAAGGTTTTGTGCTTTTGTTCCAAAAGTGGAGCAAAGGGCTACATAGGGGCGGGAAGTACAGAGCTTTGTCACTGCTGTTATATATATACAACATGGGGTTAATTCGGATTCTTGGCTGAGCAGTGCCCCAAACACTTTTCCTTTCTTTTAAAATTTGTTATGTGTTTGGATACAGGTTGGAATTTAGGGACCATTTTCATCTGCATGACTCTTTCAGGAATGCTGTGGGCTAAACTGTGTGTGTGTTGACAGAGTGCGGAGAGAAGCAGGCAAGTCCACCCCCCCAGTTCATTTGGGGTTTGTTAGAAGCTATGGGATATGGTGTGATTCCAGAAGTGCTAACAGTAATGAGTGGATGTAGGGTCAGGACAGACACACAGGACTTGCTGTGTGGTGTGAACAACCCAGATGCTGAGCATTGATCCTGCAGGATTGCTGTGACGGCGGCCGAGTAGGTCAGAGTGGAGCACAACCAAGACTGACCAGTGTTTGCTTTAGGCTTTTGGGCTGTTGTGTGTGCAGTGATGTAGAAATGCTTGTGCTGTGAAGGTCAGGTTATTCGCAGAATTTCTGGGAAAGCGTCTCTTTCTCTGAAATGTCATAGGGCTTCCCAGGGAACTTTTCACTTCCCTGATTGCAACAAGGAAGAAATAGCCTCATGTGGAAAAATCCCTGCTCCATCCTCATTTCACCCTTTATTTACTTCTGAAAACATTTCTGTCTGTGTACAAACAGGAAGAGTCTTGTGGGTCACAGATAATTTGGGTAACACTTTCAAAAGCCTCAGTTTTAGATGGCTTCATTTTTAGGTTTTTATCTTGAAATGATTTAATTTACAGAAGCACAGAAGTAGTTGTCTTCCAAGAATCGTTCTCTTCCCGCTTCTTAAGTCAAATACCTCCGAGAGTAAGGGACTATAAACTACCTTTCACCATTTAAAATTTCAGTCCATGGCCCCAGAAGCAGAAGTTTGTCACATGCACAGGTCTGGTCAGAACTGGAACCACTTGAGAAGTGATTTCCAGTGCCTAAAGTCTCTAGCCTGGGAAACTTCAGTGACTCTTTTGCTAGAAAAATGTTCTGCTTTCTTGAAGGCACCAATAACTATACAAAGTTCAAAAGATAAATAATCAATTAAGAAATCAGGTTTTGGAATGGAGAGTTCTGGAATCTGTAGACTTAAAAAAAAAAAAAGAAAAAAGAAAAGAAGAAAAAAGTGGTGATAAAAGACAGACTGTCAAGAGGTTCCTGTAGTCCCACTGGAGCCTTTCTTCATCCCTGTGGACCAGAGTTTGACCCTTACACCAACTAACCTTGGCCATAGCTGTGTATCTGTTAGTTCCTGAGAAATGTTAAAATCTAGTGGCATTTATTCTCAACATCAGTAATACACAACATCATTAGTTTTACAATACCTCCTTCATATGTGTTTATTATTAAATCATGAGCAGTTAAATAGCTGATTACTATAAATGAGGAGAGAAGGCCACCATCAACAGAACAATAAAAAAAAATAATAAAAAATAAAAAAAACCAGCATCTCTGATGCTGGCTTGGGTTTTACCCTGATGTGTTTATAAAATATTTCACCCTCAAAGATATGATGATCATTAATCTGAAATGAAATATAGAGCACATCACTTCTTCGGAAGAGTGACCAGCTATGAGCTTTGGTAGCTAGGAAATGAATGCCATTTGTTTTTAACAGCAGTTTTTATCTGCCTTTCACTAGTAAATATTAATAGCAGTGGTAGAATAAAAAGTATCAGATGTCTCAAAGTTAAATAGTCACTGAGTACTACAGAAGAACAGAACAAAATCCCTCAATACAAAGAAATGTATGAAGTTTAAAAAAACAGCTGATGTCTTCTTAAAAGCACGAGGGGCCTGTGCTGCAGGTTACCCTGTGCTTTGGATGCTCAGTATAAAGTCTGTTCCTAATCTCAGAGAGACTGCGGAGGGCAGAGAAGAGATGGTAAATCCTAACTATAGCACAATGTAGTCAGGAAGAATTAAATTAAATCCTTTCTAAATGTAGACTTTTACTGGTGAATTTAATTAACATCTCCGGAAACAAGCAAAAAAACCCCTCTCAACAACTATCTGAAAAAGATGTCCTAATGTAGAGTTCACTGGGTTCCTCCTTCATCTCATTGTGCCAAGCGTTGGTTACTGACTGGACTTTCCTGTGGGGACACCAAATGCAGTAGAGGTCTGCAGCTCAGAGATGGACATGTCTTTGGAGTTGTGCACTGAGCTAAAGAATTTAATCTGCGTGTATGACTTTCTGCCACCATCCTCATGACACCACTGCTGGTTGTGAATGCTTGCAGGTAAACTACAGATAGTAAAATAAGAGAGAGATTGATGTAGTCTCTCTCTCCAAGAACCCACATCAGTGATGTGATTTTGAGAGTTACCTCCCTTTGCAAAGGAAAATTGTTCTCAGGAAATTTGAGTTTGATTCTGGCCCTTTCTAAGCTCCAGTCGGTTAACTTAGTTGCTCTGCTGAGTCAGTGTTAAGACTTTGTCTGCCTGTCCTGTCTGAACATTTTTAGGGAAAAAAAAAAAAAAATAGTTACAATTGTTCTGGGACAAGCTTCCTACATGAAATAACTTCAGTCTTTATTTGTTGGTGGTGGGCTTGGGGATGAATGCTGTTAAGAAAGTGTTTCCTTTGATGTTTGTTAGAACGTGCCCAGTGGAGTGAAGTATGGACAGTTATCAGGGTTGACTACTCGGAATATTAGAATTGTTGGTTTGGAAAAATTCAGGAAAGGAAGCTGGGAGCAATCCTAATTGATTGCAGGGAGAAAGAGTGTGACCAGGCAGTGAGGAAGCTGTTGGAGTTAAGCTGGAAAATCCCTTTTGTATGCTGATAGGAATACAGAACCCTCATATCTTGGGTATTTCTTAAACACTGGCAGCACCATAACACACTGCAAAAACAATCACTAAAAGTGTGCAGTGTACCTGTAGGACAGCTGCAAAATGAAAGCAATTACAGCAACCATCAAAATAAAGCTGGCTGTGAAGGAAACATATTATTTTGCATATTTTATGTATACACTTTCCAAGAAATATGACCTTTATTTTCTAGTTAGAGGGAAGTGCAATCAGAGTCTATGCAGCAAAGGGTAGCTGGATCATTAAAAAGAATATTTTCTCTGATATTATAAGTCTAAATGGGCACTAGTCCTTATTCACAACCTTGGCTGTTTCTGTCTGCCCTGAGTTAATAAGTGATAAGGCCAAAAGAGAAATAAATCACTGAAGTCCCTGTCCAAAGAAAACATATTGACTACAGCCAAGCAAATAACAGCCCATAACCAATGGTCCCATTCATCATTCATGTAATAGGGATATAAAGTATTCCCTACCTATGAAACCATAGAGTAGGAAAAAGCCTGATAAGCCCCCAATCTAAGCTATGTGATTTGATTATTAAAGGACATGAACTGTTTGTCACATACCTTTAATCTTTAAGATGTGTTGCCTTTTCTAAACTATAAATTTGTAGCAAAGGATTAGAAAGCTATTAACGATAAAGGTATAAACTAGACTTTATAAGGATTCCTGCAATTGTCATGCAACCCTGTAGACCCTTGGAACCTTAACCTATTGAATATGGTATAACATCGTTATCTGACCTTCAAAGCTAATAAACCATTTTTTGCTTTTCAAGTTACAGACTTACTCCATGATAAATTAACCCTCTGAGTTCACAAAATAAGCCCTGTAATTCTTTTCTTTATCCCCACACCAAAACCTTTAAATTTTCATGCCCTTGCTTCAAAACTCTCTTATTCCAGACTGAAATTGTTAATCTTTTTTTTTATTCTCCTTTTAGCTCATGTCAGCTGGTAAGATATTATTCCCTCTTTAAAAAAAATGGCAATAAAACAGAGAGCTGAGATGAATTTCTAAAAAGCCTGAATTGTGCTCTCTTTCTACAGGGGGCTTCACAGTCTTGTTTCTTAATGTATGAGTATTCATATTACACAAATGCCTCAGAAATGGACAGTTTCTGGTAGCAGCAGTGGCTGTACTTCTTACCTTAATGCACTTTGATCCTGTACCCTGAGAAGAGGGACAAGGCTGCTCTGGAAAGCTCACTCCTTGGATACTTGTTGCCACTGAAATGCCTCATAGCTGGCAATTCTGGCTGCCTTGCAGGTATATGTGAACCAAGCTCATCCTTCCTGTGCTTCTCATGGGGTGCAGCAGGTTTTGATTTCTGCCTGGAACTGTGTGCAGGATTTATTGTGTGTTGCTGAAAAATGGCCCAATGTGGGTTAGACTGTGAGAGGTGCCCGTACATGGAGCACACTGGCTCTGGCAAGGAACTCAGAATGTGCATTTAGTGCATGGCAACCTGAGGCTGCAAAACAACCTCCTTGAGCTGTGCTTAATCCTTTGAGGAGCTTGTAAGTCAGGGTTAATTTTGCTTAGGCATTTTGTCACACAAGTGAGTGCTGTAAGGCTGGCTCAGACCAGCAGTGTGGTGTGCAGCTATCATTCCCTGGAGGCAGGACTTGGGCTGCCCCACTCCCTTTGAGCTTGTGCTGGCATCCCTATGGAACCAGCAATGCTTATCTAGCCTGCTAAAGCTTGCTGACAGCAATGACTACAGAGGAGATGTGCCCCAATATAGCCCATGTCTACAGATTCAGGGGTTTTTGTTAATATAGAGATAAAAGGAAAATCGTGTACTTGCAGCCTTTCATCTCAGTGGATGCAAGAGCAATTTATTGCATGGAGTGCAAAGTTCTTTGTACTTTTCTGCTATCTTGCAAGAACTCACAGGCTCTTCTGCTTAGTTATGAAGGTATCAACTGCATAAGTGATGAGGTCTGCCGTGGTGTCTGGATAGAAAAGCTGGAGACAGTTTAGTCAACCCTGTCACCTTCTCAGGCCCGACCAGATCATTGCAGAGTTGCCTTCCGGTGCAGGTTGCAGTGCCCAATGTTACCTTACTTAAATTAAGTTTGTGTATTTCAATATAGAACACACTGCAGTTGGCAGTGCAGACAAGTACCTTTGTAGGCTGGAGAGACACTCTATTGCTGGCACCACAGGAGCCAACAGAGGGAAAGACAAGCAACTCAGAAAGGAAGGAATTGTAACTATGGTGTTCTAAGTGATCTGTGACATTTGGCAATAGTCCACGTTTACTTCATGGTGGCTGATTAATGGCTTAGAGAAAGTAGAACTTCCCCGAGGATTTGATTGGCATAAAAGTTTCAACAATCTTCTGTAGGACCTTCTGGCAGATCTGTACCATCACCCAGTTGCTAATGTTGCTAAGGAAGAGCTTTATGGGGTTATTACTATCCTCTCTACTGGATTTTTAAGGTTTTTTTCCCAACTCTGCCCCTTCCCCCCTTTGAAAAAATAAAATAAAATCTCAAGCCCAATTGTTTAAGGTTTGTATGTAACAATCTTCACTGAAAGGTGTCTTGCCATTGGTCTGTTGTGAGCTCCGCAGTCAGTTCCAGAAGTATAAAACTATTGTTACTTAATTCTGCCAAGCATATGCACATATTTTATTCCACAAGACAGGACAGAAGTTATTTACTATATTACTTCACAAACATATTAGCAAGATGAAAAGTAGATTGTGGTTTTGAAGCATGTCAGCTATTCTGTATGAACTTCTTCCATACCCAGGCTGAACTTAGACTACTAATTACCAGGTGGCTCATGGCAGGTCACACCTGGGGGAGATAAGTGTGAATATTGGTGCAGTATCACAGTAAAGAGCCTGGATTTGAACAGTTAATCTTGTAGAACTACAGTCTTGTACAGTTTACCCTAAGGTATTTGCATGGCTGTACCCCCTGTTGCTCCACCTTTCTGCATCTTCTTTAATTTCCCTTCGCTCCCTTCCGTCCCAAATGTGATTTTTTTTCATCTTTTTCCTGTTGGCATAAATTGAGGTTAACCTCTTATGCATGAAGAGTTGCAGACTCGAACTGCTCTTGCATAGCACCAGGTGTCAGCATTGGTGGTTGCAAAAAGGAAACTCCATCCCCAGCAAACAGAGTGTTAATTAAAAAAAAAAAAAAATTAAAAAGAGAGAGAGAAAGGTATTTTTTTAAGTCCCCATGGGGTCAAAAATGCACATGGAAATTAAGATGTTGAAACAGTCATCTAGCAAAAATACGTTTGTTAAAACAGAAAGTGGTGCCAAACTCTCTGTTTTAAATCTGTGAAAACTAGAGCAAAATCTGTGACCTCTGTGAATAACTGTGAGAATTGCTGTCACTTTTTTTCGTACTTCAGCATCTTCCAGGGTGTGTTTCATCCCTTTCCAACATGATGAGGTCCTCTTTTATTGAAATCTAGTGAGCCCTATTGACCCTCCCTTTGGAGCTCTGTGGCATGATATCCCCTAGACTGTCTCAGCCATCATCTTAGAAGTGGGTGAATCTTCATCAAGAAACTTTTGTCTACTTTCTCTTTGCAGATGGGCTTGAAACAAGTGCTTAAATATGCACTTGCGTGGCTGAAGCTGGGTGAGGTTACATCCTCATTGAACCCATGTACTAAGTGCTGTATAGGAAGTAACTATTGTCCCAAGTATTACAATCCCATGATAGTTTCTGAAATACCTGTGCTTAATATCCCCTTTCTGTTTTTTGTTTACTTTTTCTCCTAACTTATTCCCAGCTTTTGGTGGGGCACTTTCCTTAAGAAGACTACAAGTCCTTAAAAAAATAAAATACCTAGTTTGTGTGCTCAGGCAGTTCTAGCAACAAGCTTGTATTTGTGAAAATGAAGGGCTGGATTTTACTGCCAGAATTAACCATAAATTCATATTGAAAGGTCACTTCTGCAAGGGAAATATTTTTTCCAAATGTAGATCTCTGACCAGTTTCACCACTCCAAACAAAATTCTCTCCAAAGTTCACAAGCACCTTGTGCACATTTACCAGAAATAGTCATTACATTGTTGTGCCTCAAAATAGGTCTTCAAGTGTCCATGATACTGAAAACCAATACTGTTTTCTCTACAGGTTTTTAATTTTGAAGTACTTTTGGTTCCTTTAAATCTTGCGTTGATGTGTGTATCATTTATTTAAAAGGCAGAGGGTGAAACATACCTCACCTGTTTGACTTAGACTGTATTTTCCCTGAATATTTTTGTCAGCTCCAGCTCTGAATTGATAGAGGGGCTCTCTGGGCAGTATATGAGTCTGGCAGGTCAGGGATGGGAACAAGAAACTGCATTAAGTATCTTTTGTTCTGGAATGAAGAATTTAGTTCAGGTTTCCCAAAGACAAGGCCAGTCTGCACATCATTTCTTCACCAAAACTGTTCATCCTTGCATCGCTTGCAAGTTCTGTTAAAAAGACAAATGAACCTTCTCTAAATTGGGACCTAAGGGAAAGGATGGAAATGACCCCCTCCCTCTCCAATTTCCCCCATTAGACTTTTTTTCACAGATGTTTGTGCTGATTAGAGCTGGGAAATAAGGGAATTTCTGTGGACCATGAATATTCATTTGTTTTTTGGCAATGAATTTCCTTCAGTTTCCCTGTAGTGTTTCGCTCCCTGTTATTGTTCGAACCAGTTAACTGAGACAGTCCATTTTAAGAGAAACTCAAATGTACATATACACTTTCCATGGTGAATATGTCTCTGCCTGGACAAAAGGTTGTAAAACTTACTGTTGGTTGTTAAGAAAAACTAATTGAAACCAGCAAACACACAAGTGAGGTGATACCTTTTCTGAACACATGGAAAATTTAAACAAAAATTTTGTGACAATCTGCTCTTTAATGATCTATCTCTAAGATAAGACTAATCAGAAAATCTAGTTGAAAAATACTTTCAGCTAGCAAGTTAATTGGAGAAAAATATCTCTTTGGACAGTTACTGAGAGGGAAAGGTTTGTTATGAATTTTTTGCCCCACTGTAGTACTGATGCCCAGATCTGAAGAAGCTGCTGGTCTTGCTCTTTGGGGGGCCTGGGATGCCTAATTAGACCAAATGGATATGAGCAAATTTATAGCAGAAAATTCCAGGGATTCCATCCACCTCCTTTTTGAATTTTGAAGGTGTTATAAAACATTGAATGGAGGTTGTTGTACCTCCTACTGTTTGATCCTGTAATTCTGCACTAAATGTGAGAATGGAAATTGTAGCTGGTGTGTAGGAACAGCCAGGATCCCGCACTGCAGTCCATGAGCAGCCAGGCCAGGCAGACTGCGTGCAGGAATTCTTCACAATCCCTCTGACTTCAGTGGGAACCTGCATTATCCTTTCAAATTACAGCATTGTGGTCATTGGGATCAGCCAAAATTGTCAGTATTTTCTGTGTAGCACCTTAATACTTACCCTGCGTGTTCTGTGGAGTAACGTACACATTTTTACAATAACTATGTAATTAACTCACTTTGCTACTCCCCTCTCCAGGGAAACTCATGCTTCTATTAATGCTATTAGGAAGGTCCTATGCATAGAACAAAGAAAGTGGTGCAGCAGATGAGTTAACATGATTTGATTTGCAGATGCTTTAAACACTTAGCAGGAGACAGCTACGGAAGCTAATTAAATCACTCTAAGGTGCACAGGATTATCTGCTTTGTAAGAAACAATTTCAGTGAATTATGGTCGCCCTTTAGCTGAGGGGATGTAAAAAGCATATTTGTTTGGAATTTAATTTCCCACGCAAAGTGTCCACCAGACCTCTCTGTCCCTGTACTTCTAAAATAGTCTAATTTTGTAGCTAGTATTTTCTAGGAATGTGAATTTTGATTTTTGTTAAGAGTGGCACTGCTTCCAACTTTCATACATAAAAATTTCACTACTTATCTACTGATTAGGATCTGCCTTTAAGCAGTGTCTTGAGTAAAAAAGTCGTGTTGGTACATTCACTACCTCTCAGATACTGCATCTTATTTAGTGTACCGGAATTCCCAGTTTAAAGTAATCACAAAATTTATGGAGAAACGGATAAAAAAGGTTGTAAAATATCGATTTGGGGAAAATAATAACACAACTCATCTATAATAAGAAGAAAAATGAAGCAATAATTCAGGGGTATTGAACGACTTGCTGCTGGAGGTATCGATCTGGTGCTTTAGTGTGCAACATCGCACCTAACATTGCAAGGGAGCGCTGCATTCCCCTGCTCATTATTTCACAGACACTATTGCCTTGTTACACTGGTCCCACAGAGCCTGGACTGCCCACAGGGAAAGAGAGGAACCCCCAAATAGCCACAAACCTGTAATATCTGAATGTCACAGTATCCCACTGTAACAATGTGCAGACATTGTGCTCCTCATATGACAATCCTGTATTCACGTGTATTGCCTGTGTTCTGCATAAATGGTATCTCTGTGCTGTCTCTTTTCATAGTACTTAATCAGAAATTGTATAATTGAGAAAACATGCTTTCCTTAAAAAGACTGACTTGCAGGATTGGTGTATAAAAATTCCTAATCTTATTGCAGTGTTCCCCTATTGTGGCAGAAAGCAAACACTGAAAAAAAGACAGCAAAAGTCACTGGAATCTTAAAATAAGCATCCCAACATTTCCACAGCATTAAACTCCATAATGCAACACTGCATTTCTGTTTATCTGCTGACATCTGCAAAGGTATCACAGTTGATTGTTTGGCATAAATAATTTAGCAGCAAGAATTTTATAATAAGCAGAGATAAGATTTACCTAAAAAAAAAAAAATTAAAAGGAGAAAATTGTGTGAGATAAAAAATAGTGAACTCCTGTAACAGGGCAACATTTTAGCACTTGTGAAGACAAACGTGCATCCTGTTCTGTGAGGAAGCTGCTTTATAGGTGCCTGCAAACTTACTGCATCCCCCCTGATCGTTATCTAGAAATATGAGCCAGACCAGATGAGCAAGCTCTGAACAGATCAGGCCTCCTGCAAATTTCAGCTAACATTGATCTGCAGGATTTGGACTGGATCCTTAGCATTGTTGGGCTTGCAAGGTCTGTCCTTTTTTTCCTTTTAATCCATACAGTGGTGGTGGGGGGAGGTGGGGGTGGCAGAGGTAAATGGCCACTTCTGATCAAGGAATGGGGGAAAAGGAGGAAAAATGAAGAGAAAAATAATCTATGGCTGATGCGGAGACCAAAGAAAATTGCTTTCTGTAAACACAAGGCCCTGCAGTGAGGCTCTTGAACCATCAATACCGAAGCGAGCACAGGTCACGATGGTCAGAGCATGTCACCAGGTGCTGCTTTCCCAGGAACAAATTCTCCTTCCATCCCTGTGTGTTCTCCCTGGGCAAGAGGGCTGAGGAGTGCCCTGTGGCTGCAGCTGTGGCAGGTTTACCATTCCTTTCATTTGCATGTTTGCAGGTCTGTCCTGGCTCAGGAAGCAGAAAACAGGCAATTGTTTTTGTAACCTAAATAACATTTCTAGTTTAGGAGCCCCAGGTTAAAAATTCTTGTCAAGCTGGCAGGTTGTGATGACATGAGGTGTGTGTGACCTAACTCTGCGGGGACATGTGGGGAGAAGAAAACCCTCTTCTCTTGCACTTTTTGGATCTGCACTCAAGAGGGGACAATTGCAATCTGAAGACACACTTGTGCCTCTGGGAAGACGTAGGACCATGCCATTCAAATCACGGAAAGATTATTTTCTTGTGGGTCGAGGTGTTTGTGGTGTAGCATCTTTTTAAGGTGCTGGCAATGGTTGTGGGTTTTTTCCGCCTGTGGTGGTAACAGTCGTAGGAGAGACAAGAAGTGAGTGTTACAGCTAACACAGGAAACGAGTGTGGCACGGCATGTCAATGGAGCAGTTAAGCAGTTTCATCAGTTCACACACCTGTTTTTTTTTTAGAAAACAGTTTGAGTCTTACAGTGTTATTGACCAATGAAAGCTTTCCTATAGAAAAAAAAAATCCTATAAATTTTTGTAATAAAGTCTAAAGCTGCATGAAATTCATCACAGTTATTGTGCAGTAATTCCCTAATAACTTTTATCCCTCTAGATTTCACAAATTTAGTAATTTGAATTTTTATGAAAAGGGTTTTTTTTTCTCCCCAAAGTACTACTTAGAGTGCCAGATTTTTTAATATTTTTTTTTCAGGGAAAACTGATTTTTTTCTGTGTTCTCATAATGAAAATTTCTTTGCACTCCAATTCATTAAAATTAGTTCTCTTATTCATTTACTACTTTTTGTCAGAACCTCTGCACATTTGTAAACATTTTTGAGAAAAATGATAAAGGCTTCATCTTTATATACATTACCAGTTAATTTTCAGTATTACTGTAATTAAAAACAGTGTAAAACAATCGATATCCTCAAAGTTTCAAGAATATGCTTACTTAGAAACAGCTAAATAGCGTGGTGAAAGTAAAGGCAACTCTTTTGGTTGTTTAAATGCTCTATTGCATTAGGAATCTAATTGCCAAACTTTGCAAAGTTTTGTGGGATTATTCTAATTGTGATACCCACAGCCCTTGCACTAAGTCCTGACTGCCTCACTACAAATGTTTAGTGGACTTTCCATCTTGTATTTTGATCTCCACTACTCCGTTTCATATGCTGACTGCTAGACTGGGTTGGATTTGGGTTGTCTGTCCGTACACTCTGAGCTAAGCCCACTCACTTCTCTGCTGGCAGCACTGGCAAGAGCCCCTCTTAATGTTTGCTTCATGCTGCTGTTATCTACTCCAGGGCATCTTCCACCTCCTGTTAAAACTCTGTTGAATCATAGTTGCTGCAGAAAAGCTGGGCAGCATTTACTATGATTTAAGATCTTAATATGCGTAATTACAGGTATGTGTGCAGTAGGTAAAGCCACACACTGAAGTCCCACGTTCCACTTAGGCAAAATAACTACTGGCTCTGTCTTCTATTGGCTTTCATTTCTACTCTTGTTTTGTTGTTCCATGCCAGTGTTTATTCAAGCCTTTTTAATGTGGCCTGAGTTGCTTTGCATGGTGCTTTGACAGTTGCTGGTACAGAGCAAGATGGCTATGGACACAGCATTTTCTTATCAGAAGATTTCCTGTAACATTTATGCACCTTGATTTCTTCTAAGCTCTAGTCTGGTGAAACATAGGGGGAAAAGGCTAGAGCAGTTGTATTACCTTTTTAAAATGCTCAGAGCTTATTCAGATAAAAAAATACTTGGAGCTTTTTTTAGTACATTGTGCAGTTGATTTTTTTGTTGTGGTTTTGTTTTGGTTTGGTTTTTTTTGCAACCATCTTTTTTGCATTTTGTACTTTGTTATTCTGATGATGCTGAAAGACAAAGAAGCAAACTTCTCTCCGTAGTTCGCTCCAAAGAACGTACCATCTCTTTCTATTTTCTTGTTAAAACCAAATTGTGTGCAATTTGTAGGAAATTGAAACCACATTTCTCACTTAACTTTCCAAAATTAAAATTTATGAGGAAAAAGAAGCAATAAAGCAGTTACAATCTGGTCATCTATAATTATCCCTGTGGTTGGAGTAGTTCCACATTTAAAGAAAGTGGCACCAAAAGTTTATCAAGCTTATGTCACTGTCAAAAATTTCACTTCTCTTATTATTTCAGACCGCAACAACTGCTGAAACCAGTATTATGCACTTGGAAATTAGCTTGGTGAAAAAGGAATTGGGCTCTCTATAAAAACAAAGCTTTTCTTCTAACTGAGAAACACAGAAAAATATTTATCTTCCTTACTAATTTATTTTAGAGTATCAGTGTTAAAATAAATGTAACAAATTGTGCTGATTTAATGGAATTAATTGTGAAAAACCTTTATTTTCTTCTAGATCTATTTCTCTGTATGTGTTTCACATTATTCTTTGTCTTTTGCTGTTGTGTTTCCCTTCCACTGCATTGCTTGCTCTCTGAGAACAATGGAAATGACAGTCCAGCACCAGAAATCTCAACTGCTCCAGCTCTAGAATGTTAGTGGCACTTGCTTTAGTTTTCTCATTTTGCCTTTTTTGTCTCTGAATTAAAATCAAGCCAAATGATGGATGCCCATTACAATCAATTGTTTCAGACAAGCCACCAAAAGTATTGTAGGATTCATTTACATTTAATCAAATTACACTTTATTTGCAATTCAGGGAAATGAGAACTCTGCAGTAAATCAAATATTTCCTCTCCAAGGGCCCCATTCAGCAGAAAATATCCCCAGTCTTCCAAGCTGGTGCCTCAATGTATGTAGCAAATCTTCCAGCGGGAGGAGAGCTTGTGCCAACAAACCATCTATTGCAGTGTCTTTTCAACATTTTTCAGGGTTGTGGACACCTAAATATTTTCCAGTACAAATGCAGACCCTTGAACAATGAATTGTGCAACGACTTTGAGCCTGCTGACAATAGGCTTGCATCTCTCTTAGTTCCCTATTGTGGACCACCAAGAAATGGTTGCAGGACTATTGTGGTCTTGGATGTTTGTGCACCACAGGTTGAAATGCATTATGGGCCAAAAGACCCAAAGCTCCTCTTTTTAGCGTGCAATACTGAGAGGTGCTTCAGGAGGCTGCTTCTTCTCACCTCTGTCCCTGTGCCCTCTTAGGTTAGCTGAGATGTCCTTGCAAGTGGTTAGATGCCAAGATGATGGGCTTGGGGATCATGGGGAAGGAAGAAAAAACTTCACTCTTGAGTTACGTGTATACAGCACAGAGAGCAGTACGCAGAGGTGCCCCAGGCCAGCCTGTTGGAGCTGGTTTGGAGCGGGAGCAGCAGCATCGGTGCGTTGCTCTGTGCAGACTAATTAACTCTGGCAGCCAGGTGCTTAATACTTGGCTCGCTCAGGGCCTTGGTGAGTTTGGCTGTTTAAGTGCATTCTTGCATCCTGCTGATGGACTCTGAAGTGTATTTATATATATTGCCTGCTGCCTGTAAAGCTACAAATCAGCTACTGTAAGTATGCCACTTCCAGCAAGATTAATGTTAAATTCCTCCTTTTAGACCACTAATTTGCAAATTGCTAAATTAGATTTTAACATTCAAATACTCTTTCGGATGTCACACTTGCAGTATCTTTGCTTTTATCACCTGATGGTACTGTTTGTGTTGGTATTGAATTTTGAGGCATATTAATATGGTACACATATATCTGAGTAGCAATTTTTTATAGTTGTGGCAGTTCCTATGAAATCCGCTAGAAACAACATAATACAGAATAATAACCCCATTATTGTGGGGTTTGGGTTTTGATTTGAATCGATTGGAAGGAAGGTATTTGTTTTATGTTAGAGAAAATGGGCAAATATCATCTTACTCTGAAGGCATCTTATTGATAACTGCAGAGCTGGGATCTGAATTTTCCTATAGGCTATCAATGATACCCAGTAGAAACATGTATGATAATTTCTGGTTATCCATGGCAACTTTGTATCTTTTACTCTATTTTCTGATCAGTCTTCAATCTGTTTATTTTACTTCTGCTTTGATTTAGGGAAAATACAATATTCCTGGTTTAGGAAAATAAATCTGGTAAAATTTAAAATATTTTTAAAAAAACCTACTAAAAGGAAAATGTCTGATTTTGGTGAGTCCTATTTGAGTGCATGGAAGTTTT
Source organism: Apus apus (assembly GCF_020740795.1). NCBI lineage: Eukaryota > Metazoa > Chordata > Aves > Apodiformes > Apodidae > Apus > Apus apus. Next base: position 8,266,475 of record NC_067294.1, on the reverse strand, counting down.
GTCTAGCTCAGAACTGTGTTAGTCTGTTGGCAGATGAGTGTGAATGAGTGCAGGGATGTGGTTGTGGCCTTCAAGTGCTGCTGACCAGCAGAGGTGTTTTGCTGCATATCCCAGACTCAGCAGTGACCACCAAAGAACCAAAGGTCAGTTCACTCCTCCTATGAATGAAACATCGGAAGCGTTTCACCACAGGACAGAGTTTTGTTCCACTTCCTTACTTCTCTCCTTTTACAGTTGATTTTTGAAGCATCAGCTTTATAGGCAAATGGCTGCACCTGGGATATTTTCATTTCCAGACCCATCTTCACTGGTTTACCAAATATATTCTAGATGGTAAATTCTGGTGGTAGCAGAGAGGCAAGATGCGAAGGGAATGATGTGGGCAATTATTTTTACCTCTTCTTCACTTATGCCTGTGAGGCTCCAGATTCCAGATTAGTGATCTCTCTGTAGGTGTGTTTGGAAGCTACTTAACTCGTATTTGGGGACAGAGCTGCAGGATTTGTTGCTTTCTCTGTAAGTGACTTGCAAGGTGATCTAGCGCTGACAATTTAGCGAAGGCCTGTCTGGCCCCAGAACACTCATTTTGTCATGAGCATAAACCCTTGACGGTGCTTGCTCATTGCCTCCAGCACCTCCCCTCCTTTGCTGAAGCTCAGATCCCCCCTCAGCACAGTGGTGGGAGGAGACCTGCCAGCAGAGCTGCTGTGCAAATGGGGCACTAATGGTTTGCGAATCTGAAGATGGTTAACTGATCTGTGCATTCAATTAAGATGAGTTTCTCAGTTAACAGGCACCCTGGGAAGAAATGAGTTACTTTCATTTCTGGGATTATGAGCACTTAATGAAGAAGGCATATCAGAATTCTGCCTGTGTTGCATGAGATAACCCTCAAATGCAGCATGGGTTTTCAACTTTCTCATCTAGCAAAAAAGCTTGCTAGGTGAGAGGGAGAAATCGATGCTTGTGTGAGTTCTCTTGCAGACAGACTCACAGGGCTGAATGTAAAGTGCCACCGCATGCAAAGTTGGATTTAACTTGATACTTTTCTTGAGCTCTATCACTTTGCTTGTGACTTGCGTATTTAAAATTATAATTCAAAATGTGATTTAAATAATATTTACCATATTCCTTCTGTAGGACTTACAACGTGAGCAGAATATTGGAGGAAGATGGATGTATCTGACTAGATATGTAGGTCTGGCTATCTGATGTGTATATGCAAAATACAAACTAAGTTCCAGCCAGTAAAGTTTCCAGCCAGTATCAGTGTAGTTTCAGAAAAACTGACAGAACAGCTTTATACTGGTTAAGGATCTTGGACAAAGTGAATTGTTTATGCTGGGTCTAAATGACTAACAAGCACATTCAGGAGAAGCAAGGAAGCATAAATATTTCACATCAGTTTTGCACCGACATTACTGACAAATGGGAAGGATGTTTGTGGGGATGATACTTTGGTTTTGGCTCTTCTCTTTGTATTGCAGCTTCTATAAGGAATGCAAGGTATCACTGTGTCTCATTAACTGTTATAGCTAAGCTGAGCCAGCAGCTGACTGTCTCTTGGTGACCAGCCACCTGAAGAAGCATGGCTGCTTTCTCCAAAAGTGCAGATTGAATCAGGGACTGGAGTTTCTTACCCTCATCTCACGTTTGCAGAGATTGAGGGATTATATACAATTGCAAGCAAAAGTGAGGAATGATGATAAGTCAAGGAGAGAAGCAAAGGCAGGAAGGGCTGTTCTCACCTGAGAACATCCCTCATTCATGGTATTTCTGCCACATGAGAGTCCTTACAAAGTGAGCTAGCAGGGCATGACCTGTTCAGAATAACACCACAGGGCTGAACCCACTGCTGCCACAGCAAACAGTCTGTGTTGAAGGGATCCCTGTACTAAAGATCCCATTCTCATTTGCAGTCCACAATATTCCTGAAGGGGCTTCAGCAGTGGTGCAGAAACACATGAGGGGCAGGTCTGGAGGCTGTTTGGGGTCCATGAAAAACAGGGTCCCTCTCCTGAGACAGGCTGCTGGAAGAGGAGAATAGACTAAGAAACACTGATGAAGATTAGTCTCTTCTAAAGTCTGAAGGGGTGAGGTAGGTGGGAAGCCCTGGTTTGAATTTGGTTTTGAAAGGCTGCTGCCAGGCAAAAAAAACTAATGTGGATTTGGTAGGTTTAGGTGCTACACTGAGTACAAGACATGGGAGCTGGTGAGGACCTCACACTTGGCCTTCTTATGTGCATGCACATGTGAAGCATGGGAAGGATGTGCTGAGGAACACAGCAGCTGGCATGAACCAGTCACCACTCCTTGTCTGAAGTTAGTGTTAGTCCACTTAGGCTGAGGAGGAAAATTAAGTCAGGTTCCCTGTTTACTTCAGAAGGTCTTTCCTCGGTAGTAAAGGATAATTTGGAAGATTTCTTTGCCCCTTCTGGCAGGAATAAATAAAGATATTTTTCTTCCAGTACTGCCCTGGTCAAGATAATTGCAAGATTTCAGAGGGAGGGAAAGAATTAATTAGAATTACTGGTAGGAGCCTACTGTACCTTGGCCATAGGTAGATGGGTTATGCCATATTACCCCTTGCTTGTTTACTGACCTCCTCAGCAACTCACCTTGGTTAATTAGTTTCAGTTAAATTACTTTCATACATGGATAATTTGTTATTTATTTATTTTTACCACTACCTGGTATGCCATTTGATTAAATCAAGTACATAGTCAATCACCCATCTGCCAAAAGAAGAAAAAGTCATTGATATGGTTTTCTGTCATTTCCAAATTACCTTAGGAAAGCAACTGAGAGGGTGTTTATTTCGGTCCTGAGGTATGGCTAGTCAGTGCATGTAAGGGAAAAACAATTCTGCATCTTTAAACAGGCTTGAACAAGGTTTCTTTAACTATTGAGCCTTACACTGAGACCTCCCCTGCTGTGAGCCATAAGTTGCTTGTAGGCTTGTTCTAGGGAGTAATAAGTATTGTTGTTTAGCAATTGTGTTGTTGAAATTCAGCTCCACTATGTCTGACAGTATTTATCTAAAATACTTTCCCTGGTGCGTGCTCAAGTTCCAGTAAACCGTGTCTTATTGTGCGACCTTTTCATTTTCCAGTGAAAAGGGATCAGCTCGTCAGATAAAAGCTACAAGCTGGAGTACAGGAAAAATGCGTGCTCAGAAAATCCGAGCATGATTGAAAACAAGATGTGTTAAATCAATGCAGTTTATCGCCTGCCTATTCCTGGCAATTGCTGTTCTAAGCTCATTCTGAGCACACACTAGATGATAAAAGTATAGTGTCACAGTGCTCACTGGGGTGTGAGGGCAGGGAAACATGTTTATCAGACAGCCTGGTATGATTTTTTTTTTCTTTTTTTTTACCCTTGATAACAGTTATTGTCAAAATTTTTGCAAAAAAATAACCCCTGAGCAATGATAGAAGCAGGTGATGTAACTGCTGCTAAAATCAGAGACTACTGAGAGCTCTCAAATGATACATTTCTATTTAAACGTTACAAACTAGCGAACAACAAGCCCAGTTGTTTTAATTTTAAATTATTTGCTTCATCATTGAGGATACAGCCTAAAAAGTCCTTTTACTTTCAAGTGAGTGTCCTTATCACAATTTCACATAGACAAATCAAAGCTAATGTTTAGAAAGAAAGATGTTTGGAAACTATTGTTTTCTCAGGGGCTTTAAGCTTAGTTACGGAGAGAGATTAATGACCTAAATTAAACCTCACAGGAGGTCAGTCCCTTACAAGAATATCACACCTATAATGTTCATTCCAGCTAGGCACAATTAATCTCATTTTTATGATTCAGTTCTGCTTTTATTTCTCAGTGAATCTCATTTGCAGTGGTTTAGGATGTGGTAGCTGGTGTTTTTCCAGTTTTCTCTCTTGAAGATTCTTTTTTGCTCTGACTATAGTGAACTTGCACATCAGAAGTCTACAATTTTGAGAAACAGCCAAATCTAGGCTAAGATGCTTTCTGATAGGAATGGCTTTGGCAGTCATACAGGACACTGAGTTTTTCATTTACGCATCCCCTGGTAATAATATTTTTTAATAATCTGAAAAGAAGATGAGAAATAGCAGGGGTAAAAAGCAAGAGAGAGAGATTATTGAAAAGAAAATATTTCTGCATACCAATGTTACAATAATGTTTTTCAATGCTGTCTACCAGAAAGGAGTTTGTGAAGGGTGACAAAAAAGAAAGGCCTTCCTGTAAATCATACGAAATTATCTCAATGAAAATGTTAAAGGTGTCTGTACTTACATTGTAAAACTTTAAGTGTCCATGCACAGGAAAAAAAAAAGTTGAAAATATACATAGTTGAAAATTAAGTGCAAGGTTGCATGAGGTGATGTTTTAGCATTTCCTAAGCTCTGTATGGTAACATCTCTGCATCTGTTTCTGAGCCAACAGTTTAAAAATAAATACAGTGTCTTTATTTTTAAAATGTTTTTAAGTAGACCTAAATGTAGATCTTATAGCTAACCATAGACACCTATTGTTTTAAATCTTGGTTTGTGTGCATTTTTGTGCTTGTGTGTACATGTACACATATGTTTATTTATTCAAATGAAGGGATAATCCATTGAGAGCTACCCATTTTCACTATATTTTTTGCTGCATCCTCGTGCACTACCAGAATATGTCTGACAATAGGAAAATATTCACATGTAAATGCTGTGCTTTGCCTTTTTTATTATGACTGCCAAAAATGCATCAATTAACCTAGATGACTAGATGGAGTAACCAATGTGCATTAATTTCCTTCTGGTCCTCTGTATACATATCCCCAGTGAATTCTATCAGCCTGTTCTGAAATTGGTACGTTTAAAGTCCAGTACCTGAAACTGGACTCTGTTTCAGGCTCCCTTAAGGCCAAATATTCCCCATTAGACCAGAGGTCAGTGCAGTCAGAGACAGAAGAAACTGTGAAGCTTACAAATTGTTTGACTTTTTTTTTTTTTTCTTCTTTTTTCTTTTTTCAAGCCAGGTTGCAGGTTGCGAAGAGTGAACATTCAGAGTTAATGTATTTTGAGAAACCAATGCCTGATTCTTGCTAGACAGATCCAGTAATTTCACTAGTTAACTTTCATAAAAAAAAATTGGGCTCAAGACATGCATTCCTTGCATTTTCAGGACCCCCACTGGCTGTCAACACTGGGCTAGGTGGGAAGGAAATGTCTCCTCTGGTTCTTAGTTGCTGGAGAAAAATTGTTATCAGGAAGAAAATATCACGCTGTCTATCATGCTTGTAATAACACTGATGAACACAGGGAAGCTGCTTCAAACACTGGCCTATTGCATCTTTAGTTGAAGTAAAGAGCAGTCAGTAGGGAAACTCAAGAGATCTAGGTGTTAGGTTTATCTTTTGACTCAGGCCTGCTTTTTTTCTTATTGCCTGGCACAGGCACTGGTGTCTGAGCATTACATGGCAACAAAACACAGGAATTACATTTTGGATACCTCTTTCTGTTTCCAATTTTAAAATTGACATCATAGAATCATAGAATGGTTTGGGTTATAAGAGACCTTAAAATCTTCTAGTTCCAACCCCCCTGCCATGAGCAGGGACACCTCTCACTAGACCAGGTTGCTCAGAGCCCCATCCAACCTGCCCTTGAAGACTTCTAGAGGTGGGGTATCTACAACTTCCCTGGGCAACCTGGACCAGTGTCTCACCACCCTCACAGTGAAGAATTTCTTCCCAATGTCTAATATAAATCTACCTTCTTTGAGTTTGAAATATGTTTTTCAGTTTGAATATAATGTCATAGTTTCATTTAAAAAATTAAATTCAGGGCACAAGAGTATATTTAAGTGAGGGAGTACTGAGACTAGAAAAGCAAAGACATTCTGAGTTAAAACTGGAAGGGCTTTTCTAGCTCAAACCTTTCTGTGCAAGCTCTCACTGTCCCACCCACTTCCTTTTTCCATTGCTTGTGGGAATAAACACCCCAGGGAAAGTCAGTGGAAAGGAAACTTTATAAAAAGCAAGCCAAATTCACAACAACAACAACAAATAGTTCAAATGTTTGTGTGTTTTCATTTAACAATCTTTAATTAGCAAAGGAATAGTCTTTGCAGGCAGATTTGCAAAACAGACTGTTTTTCACTTGATGATGGTGCTTTGCAGTGATTTTTATTTGCTCTCTTTGTAGAGCAGTTATAAAGAGGCCACTGTGCATAGGAGTTGCTGGGTAGAGTTTGCTTACAACACGCCACCTCAAGATGTTGCTTTGTAATATCACCTGTTGTTAGTGCTGCTGGACTGCAGGGCCTTAGCAATTTGGCATCCGGAGTTTGATGTTAATATGGTCCGTCCTATCCCTGTCTCCCAGAGTCAAGGTTTTATTTTGTGAGAGTCAGGGGCTCCTAGCAGAAATCACCCAGAGGTTGGAGACAGAAGGCAGAAGATCCAAATACCTTGGATCATCTCTGTGGCACCATTTTGCTGCTCTGAGAGGCAGGAGCTCCTGCTTTCCATCTCCTCATTAAGCCCATGCATAGTAAGAGTGCGGAGTCAAAAGCCACAACCTTTAATGTGAGTGCTCTCATTTGTTGCCACTTGCACTCCACTCTGCTTTTTCTTAGCAGTGTGGAAATACAGACAGAAATACCAATTAAAAAGGAAGAGAGCAGACTGTAGACATGGGCATCTGAGTTGCTGGAAGAAGGGGCCAAAAGTCCAGGAGAAAATAAGTCCTCAGCTGTAATTCCTCTGGAAATGCTAAGATTGCAAGGCTCGCATTGAAGAGTCTGGGAGTTTCAACAGTCATGAACATGTTTCTCATGTGGGATAGGGATGGTCAGAGCCATGAAATGGAGGCCAGTTTGTTTGCAGCCTGGAGTCTTTTTTCATTTTTGCTATTTGAGCCTGTAGAGTCCCTTCCTTCTCCTTGCAGCCTTTTCCACTGGAAAAGGATATGGGAAGTTCATAGGTCTAAGTGCTACTTTCTGATTGGTTTTGGGTCAAACAGAATGAAGAAGAAACAAGGGCTGAAAAATAAAAGGAATAAATGAAACCATGAATACATGGGAAACAAATTAACTGGATATGTTTTACGTTCTGAAATATTTCCATAATGCTTCTATGTAGTGTGTGTTTATTTTTCTTTGAATAATAATGTTAAAATGTGTCTAATTCAATTACTCTCTGCATTCACTGAATGAGTTTTCCTTGGTGAAGAGTTCTCCTACACTACCCCAAGCTACGAATTCCATATGATATTTGAACGGGTCCTTTTAATTGCTGATATTAAGTGTCGATCATTCTGCTGTAAGTTGGCAGCACGACCAGAGAAACAAATTCCTCTCTCAGATACATCAGACAGTCATTCAATTAACAACCAAAGCTTTATTGACACAGTAGGAATTCATTATGTGAAATACTAAAAAAAGCCCTCCACTGACTAGTTAAAACAAAAAGAGAGACTTTTAAAGATGGTAGATTATCTACACATAGTTATTAAAATTATTCATGCAGAATTTGAAATTATAGTTATGGTGGAAACATTTCTGTCAGAGGTGTAAGCAGCATTTCTGTTGAAAAATAACTTGGACTTTGAGAAGATGAATATAATGTACGCATCCCTATTTCCATAGACATTGTGCATTTTCTTGTTTAAAAGCCTTAGATTTTAGGAGTTATGGCTTTAGACTTGCTGCATAAAGAGCTTCATGATTTATTCTGTTAGAGTCTAATTTGAAAGAAAGTTCTTCCTCAAGGGTTTAAGAAGTAATTCATAAAATGGTAAGAATAATAAATATTGTGCCTTAACTCATACACTAGAATAGATAGACAGATTTTGTACACCTGGGTGTAATTTTAGTTAATTCACACAAGAGACAGGCTGAAAGTTTATTGTTTGGAAGGAGAAAAATGGCTTAAATCTTGTATTTGCAAAAATGATTATATTAGCTTAAATGAAAATGCTACTCTATTAATGGCTTCAATAAGCTTTGCACTTGGAGAAGTATTTTAATAAAAAGTTACCTGAAGTTTACTGCAACTTAAAATATGTAAGTGAGGGAAAAGTACTTACTTTGATTTATATGTCTTTTGGAGGTGTAATTATTGGCTTTTTACTCACCTATGTAAAACAATGTACTTTTGTAAATGGATTTCTGGCCACTTTACTCCTTTTTTCTTCACATAAAAAGTAAGCACTGTCAATCAAGGAATTTTAAGGTTTATTTCCTCTTTAGAAATGATTGATAGCCTTTTAGATTTACAAGTTGACAAGTTAAAGGGTTCTATTGGTATAATTATGTACTAAATTCACAGTCTTTCAATTTAAATGTCCTTTTAAAACCACAAGATTATCATACCTGTATTTTGAAAAGTGGCCCAGTCAGTTTGGGTTGGTATACAAATTGCTTCCATTAGCCTTGGGACCTATTTGAATTTAATACAGTTTTTTAAAGTTAGTAGTACTTTCAATACTACTTTTAAAATTTAGGGTAATGGGCATTAATTTTAATCACAGCAAGTATTAGCTTGTTTTTAGTGTATGAATATCAAGAATACAAATAAAGTGTTTGTATTTCTTATTGATTTTTTTTTTTCTTTTTTTTTCCAATTATGGGGGTGAAAATGTTCTTTGAATTAGAGCACTGGGAACTGCATTATTGTGAGTGGACATCAAAGGCAGAGACCAGGCTCAAGAGTACTGGGGACAGAGGCAAAACTTTGCATGAAGCTGGTGTCTAACCTTCTGCATTGGCTGCCACAGGGGGTGGCCTGAGCACTGGATCTTCTGCAGTGCACAGAGATCAGAACTCTGCCTTTTCTCTGGAGTTATACCAGCTACTGTCACAGGAACTGCTGTGGCCTGAATGCTGAAGGTGGGGTTAAATATTTAAACAGGACTCTGAGATACAAATAATTACATTTGATTATAAGTGAACTGAGGAATGCAGGGCTGGTATTGCCTGATATGTGGTTAGATGGAGGCAGCTGAAGATTTCTCTTTTTGATTTTAGTTAAGATTGAAAGGGCTGAATGGTTATAGACTAATGAGTAATATCTGGCAACTCCAGTTTAGGACCCAATCCTGCAAATTGCTGTGTGCAGCCTCTCCTCACCACTAAAGTGAAGCTGAAGCTACTTGAGAGAGAAAGTTTTCAGTATCTCTCAGAGGATGCTTGATGCCTTTTGAGATTGGACCATAAAATTAACATTTTTTTTTTTTTTTGGTCACTTAGTTCAGAAAATACTCACAAGAAATACTCTGTGGATTTCAAATGCGTTGAATGTGTGGGAAGATATGAGAAAATGACTGCTATCTCTGGGGGGATTTCAGAACTGGCCTCCATTTATAATATTGCAGAATTTAGTAACTACTTTCCCAAAGGACGTAAAGGGAAAATGGCCATAAACTAGACTGAATTAGAGAAGAAACACATTTGACAGAACCACGCTCAAATCTTCTAACATATTTGCAAAAGAAATGTAAATTAGGACTGTAGGGGTTTTTAACCTCAGACAACAGATATTTTTTATGATAAACATAAACAGCAGTAAATTAAATTAATGAATTTAATATTAAATTAATTTAATTTAAACTAAAAGGGTCCACAATAAGAAGCCATGTAAGGATACTCAAAGGTAATAAAACTGGGGCTTTGCTAACACAGATACTTGTGATATTTGCTGCAAAACTACACAACAGAGTGGATAGCATGTGGCCAGGGTGTGAAAGGAAACACATGCAGAAGAGGCCTACCCATCCAAAAAGGGCACAAGCAGGGGAATAAACCTTATTTTCACCACTTCCTTACAATGACCTGAATATAAATAAAAGTTCAAATTCAGGTATTCCTGATAAAAGGAAATGAAAGAGGGAAAAAAAAAGGACCTCACCTTCTCACCTTTCTTCTGCCTTAATTGGTAGTAGCATCACTGGGCATGCTTCTAGAGTTGGGATGTAATGGAGGTGCAGGAGGACACAAAAATCTGACCCTTTGGTTGCCAGTGGGACTATCTGCTGTAGAAATTCAGTTTGAAAAGAATAATTTAAATGGAACACTTTATTTAAAAATTTGTGGGTTTGTTTATGGAACACCAATTAATTAACAAGTCAGGGATTAAATAGTACTTTCACGGTAACAATATGGTCTGGTTAAAGGTCTTTAACCTTAGGAGTATGAATAAAAGGTTTCTTCACTAAAAAGGTGGGAGTATAGATGTGATGGAGTTGTGTAACTTGCTGTGGGATAAGCATCATTGAGCCAAATGAGAATGCTTGCACAAGTGAGATTGAAACGTATTGTTTGATGCTAAATCTCTTGGCAGGAATCAGATGGCATCATAACGACAAAATTCATAATCAAACCATCATAAAGTATAGATGCAAGATGTATTCATAATTTAGTAGACAGACCTTGGGCAAGAAATCTCTTTTGTTGTTGTTGATAAGCTCAGACATAAGAAAAACTTCCCAGTGACCCAAAAATGAATAAATGTTTCCTTCCTGCCAGAAAAGAAGTCTAAAAATATGAAAAATCCATATTTTTAAAAAAAATTCTAAAAAAAAATTGAAAATTGCAAACAAATTACTGTGGAAAATTTCATCACCTCTCTCTTGGCATGGGAGAGTCAAGATGGGCTGTTGTTTAGAGACACTTGAGTGTTCGACTGTTGTTCCAGTTCACCAAAGCACTCAGCAAATCTTATGCATGTGTTGAAGTCTCACTAGCATTTGAGTTTTAAAGTGATCATATGACTGGAAATATAGCTAGAAGGTCATTTAATGCAGACCCCTATAATTATAGGCAATCATATAAAAAACCTAATATGCTCAAATTTGCTTTGCTGAAAGCAAATGGGTTTAAGGATGTGCTTACAGATAAGCACGTGCTTAAAGGCTTGGCACAATCAGAGCTCTGATTAATGCAGGCAGACCAGCATTTTCATGAAGATAAAGGTGTTCCACTTCTGCTATTTCTCTGCTCTGTTTTACTGGGCAAGGACTGGTGAAAGATGAGCTAAACCCAAAATTTTTATTTTATCTTTTTTAAATTAATTGAGTCTTCTGGATCAGTTTAGTGCTGATTGGATGAGTAAAAAACAAAGCCTCGGCCAAAACAAATGCTGGTAGTTAACAACAAAATTATGTGTGATCGTTGCACACGGAGCATATTAAATGTGTAATATTATCTATAACAAGAGAGACTCCCTAATAGTGACGTGTTTTGTCTTCCAATCACAAAGCACCTTCCTTGTAATATGAAAGTAGGAAAAAAACCCAACATGAAACGCAGACTGTCAAGTATTTATCAAATTAATTTCGTCACAGCTTTCAGAGATAATAATTGCTTCCTATTTGGAAGATGTATGCAACCTCCCCACTGCTGTTTGAACCGAAGCCTCAAAACCAGCCTCAAACAGCTTTTAAACCAAGACTTCACAGTCAGTGCTGATTTCATGGAAAGGGAATCTCTCTGTGGTCCTTCCTTGTTCCTGCCATGCCTTGCCAATTTTTACAGTGCAACGGAGCCTGCTTGCTACGTGTTTGTCACATCACCATCTTGTTTGTTGTTTCAGCTCTGAACGAACCCACCATTGACTATGGCTTCCAAAGGTTACAGAAGGTTATTCCCCGGCACCCTGGTGACCCCGAACGCTTGCCAAAGGTCAGCCAAAGTTTATTGTTTTGTTAAATATGGCAAAGCTGGTTACTGCATGTTTTTGCTGAAAGTGTAAGGCTCTCTAAGTGTAATGGTCCCAGTTTGGTTCCCAACCAGAAAAGATGAAACAGAGACATAATCAATGAAGCCCCATCAACAACTTTCATGGTAGGCTTATGAGACTTCTGTGATTTTCTGAGTCTCAGCTAACTCAAACAGCTCCTGCTTTTCTTAAAAGCAAATCTTATTCTATGTTCTGAAATAATCAACAGAGAACCCCTTTTTGGTTGGTATTTTTGAACCTGAGCAGCTTAATCATAGAATAATGATGTTTCTTCACAGTAGCACTTGTCAATGTAATTTTGAGAACTTCACCACTGATATCAAGTCATTTGGATCTTTAGGGAATGTGTGCCCAGTGCTGTTGCACCATGTATTGGTTTAACATAATGATTACTGTATACTGCTGTATTTCAAGATTGCTAAAATAATTAGATCAATGCATAGTGAAGTGATTTAATGTTCATTCCCATCCAAATCAGTGCGAATTTTGTTGTTGATTTCTGTCAAGTAAAAGCTGAGAAAGGAACAGAATAGCTTTTAGTTCTGTCTTGTGCTGTGAAAATGTCTGCGCTCACATCTGTTCTTGCTACTTTGCCATACAGTACCTTCTCTGGCAAAAATTTGTGATGAGCTTTGTGATATACTGGAGAAAGAGGTGGGGGATTTGAAAAAGTGTTTCTCATTGCCACAGGAACACTGAGCAATAGCGTGCATGGGCTGGAGTCACGGTATGTGACCAGCTGCCACCACGTCTTGTATCTGCTCCAGCATCATGGCTGTCAGTTAGTGAGCTGCGCAGTCAAATAGGCCTGGTGGGTGTATTTGAAGGACACCACCTTTGACTTATGGAAAGAAAATGAGAGTTTGGAGACCTGAAACTTAGAAGAACTTGGGTTTTGATGCCTCAGGCCAGATGTCTCAATGCATATCCAGTGTAGCATTTGTGACTGGGTAAATCTTGCAACCTTTCTTCCATCGTTTCCTGAGCTTGTAAGTGGGCTTTCAGCAGGGATTGTTGTGGGCTTTGATTAGTTACATTTCTAAAGTGTTTCAAAAGGGAGAAGAATTCAAGAACACCACCATTTATTTTGTTTCATTTCTTGACAGAAATGAAATTCAGAATGTGATTTTATTTGTTTGTTTATTTATTTATTACAGGCATGCTAAGTTTTTTATCTTTGCTTAGGAAAGCTGTAGGCTGTGGTTTCAGGGTCGATGATGTGTTGTCCTTCTCTCTTACTACTAGAGGAACATGCTGTCCTGGAGAGTTACATTTTACATTGGCTCTGTTCACCCTCTACAAGCTGTCCCTTTCACTGACTTTTGGACAGATTTGCAGCAGGACACAGCTTTCATAGGTTGTCAAATTTCCCTCTGGAGGTGCAACCCTTTCCAAAGAAAGAGAGTATCCTTCTGTAGGGGCTCTTTCATCTCTATGATGCCTCTGCTGCCAAATACGCACATTGAGAAAAACTGATTCTAAGAAAATAAGACACCAGCTTTCATCACACACCAGGCATTTGCAAGGCCAAAAGAAGTGCTGTAAAATTTCTCTGAACCCAGTTTTCCAGCCAACTTATAGATGTCTGTGGCTTTCCTCTAAATGAGGAAATTCAAGTAAAATAAGACAGAGAAATTCCAAATTGTGTCATGCAGCTGAGGATTGTAAAGCATCACAGGTATTGGGCCTCCTTTCTGATATCTGGTGGGTCCTCAGCAATGCTCTTTTGTGCTGCGGTGGGAGTGCAGCTATCAGGCTGAGCACCCTCCTTTTTCCCGTTTAGATTAAGACTGTTACCACACTGATAACCACACTCCTGTTACCTAGTGTCATGGGACATAAAAACAGGCCAAAGAAAGCTCCATCTGTCTCCACATCCTGGCTCCAATATTTAGCAGGTATTTATGGATAGGGTGTGGGAAGGAGAGTTAGTACCAAGTCATTTTTCCCCTCATATACCCTCCTGGTTTAATGAGTTTGTTCTAAGTATATTTTCAAGACAGTTTTTCACATCTTTAAATCAAGGGAAATCGTTTTTATGCATGTGGAGGTATGATGTGATGCCCCCTGAAAAAAAAGCTGCTGCTTAAGGACTGAACAAACTTAAGGAAGAAACTAGTATCACTGTGCAAGGTTAGAGGGAAACAGGATGAAGAGGGCTTTTTTTTTTAATCTTTGGGTAATTCCTTCTGTGGAAGCTTGAAGGTTGGACCTCAAGTTCAAGACTCATTAATATGCCACGCACAGAAGCTGGATGCAGCAGGGGTTGGCACATGTTGACTTCTGTATTTGAGGCACTGATGGTTCAATTCCCAGCATCACTTGCTGGCTGCAGGATGATAATGAAGGACGCAGCGCGTCCCTGCGCCGGGCGAGCGCTGCACAGCACTCTTCCCCGTGTCATTAAGCCAGGAAAGGCTTTGGCAATATTCCACTATAGACAATGCTCACTGGCTACTTAGGAGAGAGTTGGAAGCCATATGGCTTTCACAGTGCAACCATGTGCAGAGAGGGCAAATGTATGAGAGACAGAGAGAGAGACAGCAGAGAGGAGGGCAGCGCTCAGGGCTTTCAATATCCTTTTTCCCATTTTCCCCATTGTCCTGCCACTGCATCATCACTTTCTCTTTAATAAAAAGCTTGCACTTGTGCATTAAATAAATAAAACAAAGCATAGTTCTGCAATTGCTGCTAGGGGTTGTAGCCATTATTTCATTGAAACATTACCGATGAAATAAAGTTCTTACGAAGAAACAGGAATAGTTATAATGTTTTTATTCATAAGGGCATGCAGTCCTTCCCATGGGCCAGCAAGAGCATTCTGCTCTCTGACTTTTCCCAGCAGTCAAGGAAAATTGTTGAGGCCATCAAGTCAGTTTTAGCACATGCTCTACCTTCCAGAGCTGAGAAGTTCACAGCCATATTTGTGTCAACAGGCATTTCTAAAACCATTGAGGCTACCTGAGAAGTTTGATCTCCACTAGAAGCAGTATTTTCAGAAGTGCCCACCGTTCATACTTGGGATAATTTTTATTTTTTTAAATATTCCAGCTATATCCTGAAAGTAGGCAAAGAAAAAAAGCCAATTTTTGATGTTTTTCTGTGTCTCCTAGTGCCTTAGAAGAAGTGGAGAATGTCCTGCAATAGTGAGGAGAAGAGAGTATCTGAGAACTATGGTCTTCGGACTGCTGGACTGACAGCTGATATAGATGTGTTTTAAATAGAAACGCAATATGTAGTTTCTGGAGAAAAAGGAATGGGAGCTGATGTTGGCAGCTGAGCTATGAAGTGAGCTATGGATCAGAGACCTGTTACCTTCTTGTCCAGAGCAGGTCAGGGAGAGCAGCCAGTGTAGGGTTGCCACTAGCACATGTGCATGTCTGTAGACACGCACATGAACAAATGTGCTTCAAGAGGAGATCCAGGCAGTAGGGAGGTGGTGTGATTGGTACCCAAAGCCTGGAGTGAGATCAAGTACCAGGAGTGTGCTGTGCAGTATAGTCTTTCCTTTCTAATCCAGACAGGAGGCAGGTCAGAGGAAATATGAGATCTCTGAGGAGAAATGGAAAGAAATACCATGATGCTAATATTAAGAAATCATGCTGTTGTCCTCTAGGAGTAGTTTGTAGAAAGCATGCCTGTGGAGCTGGGGAATAAGCCTGGTGTGTGTGCACTTTCCCTGTCTCATGTGTTTGCGTATGTGCACACAAATACACACGTGTTGTTGGTTCTTGCATACATAACTGCAGTGGAAATTATTGAAGAGTTCAGATCACAACAACATGTTGAGTCTATTCAAGTTCATTTATGTAACCACCCTACAACCCTTAAAATAAATCCCTGGCAGATACATTTTGATTCTGCAATTTTGTTAAAACTCCACAGCTATAGCTGTAAAACAGTTTCAACTGTGAGCTAGATTTGAAACACACCCATCCTCAATGATTTAATAACAATGATTCCTCTTTATATGCAATTTCCTAGAATTTATTTGCCATTCTCACCACTCTTACAACTCATCACTTGTATTTAAATTAAGCACAAGATTGTTCACCCTGTGTTTGAGAAGCAAATCATTGCATCGACCCCCTCTGTGATCTGACATCCTCTCACTTCCCAGTCTGTTGCTTAAATGCTCTCTTTAGGAGACCTGTTATCCCTCCTGAAAGGGGATACTTTTGGTTTCTCTTCATGTAGATGGAAGTGGAGTCTCTCTCTAGCACACAGGGACCTCCCCACTGAGTGGAGAGCACAGGGAACCAGGCTCTACCTTCTCTTTGGCTCCTTTTCTCTGGTCAGTCATTAGACTCTCCCAGAAGACATGTCCTACCTCCTCATTTAGGACTCTAAGAGAAGACAGGTGGTTATTAGGAACCAGCGGCTGGCAAAAGCAGTTGTCTTTTCCCATATGAAACCCCACAGATCTGCCCTTTATCCATCGTGACATCGTTTATATTGCAAATAAAGCTCCTCTCTAAATGTGGGTGGTTGGCCCAGGCTTCCTAATGGAGATTAAAATAGCAATGAAGTCAAGACAACTCAGGCTGGCTGCTTCAGGCAGACCCAATGGAAATTCCAGAATGGATCTCCATCTGCTAACTCCAGATACTGTATTTTAACCCAGGTTAGTAATTTTCAGCTAAGAAAACACATATTTGGTTTTTTTTTTTTTTCTGCTCATAGTAAAAAGAGGGTTGTTAGAATACGCATATAGTAGGCATGGGCAGGAAGGGGGAGCATGTGAAGAGGAGCTGTTGGGAGTTTGTCTGTATAGCAAAGAGGGTGTGAGATGTGTTTACAGTACAGTTTCTAAACTGTACTGTAAAATATATTGCATTTATTCAAATAATTACCAAATAATTAATTTATTTGGTATTGAAACATTAACAGTTGAGTTTGTTTTATTTCCTGACAATCTGGGCTTTTAGTTGGTCAAGGGCCTTGTTTGGGATTTTTGGGGGGTTGTTTTTCAATTTTTCCTATTGAAAATACTCAGGGTGAGAATTTCAAATTGAGAAGAAAATCAAGCTATCTGAGGCTACAGTGAAATGTAGCCTTATGGGCTGGTGTATGTCTGGGAATATGCAAAGAGTCTGGAATGAGAGGGAGTGAAGAGGCAGAGCCACCTTGCTCACTGAAGGGCAAAGCCACATCCAAGTGGCTGGCAAGGAGCCCTTTCCTTTCTGAAGGTCAGCAGTGTGATGCACATTTCAGTGAGTTTTCTTTATAAGTGGGTCAGCATTTACTCAGCAAATCATTAGAGCAGATGGTGTAATTTAGAATCTATGACAAAACTTTTAATAGATCAGAGCTAACACAATGATGAGGAGCTCTGCACCATTCTCCATTCCTGATTTCTGCTTTACCTTGGGGTAAAAATCATGCCTGGGTTTGGGTTTTCTAGTCTTCATGTTCCATCTGAGCAACTCGTACCACTTGTTTGAACATCCCGTAAGAGGAATCCTTGCGTTTCTCTGTTCCTGTAGCCTTATTGTTATTGTTTTAAATACAACAATTAACTGAGGGTGGCAGGAAGATACCAAACAGGTAAACGTGGTCCCTCCGAGAAGCAGAGCTTTTGAAGAAAAAAGCCACAGTTTTAAGAAAGTAACAAAGGCTGCATTTGTGTATTTTGCTCCATGGAGCTGAAAATATCTAGTAAATTGATCCCGTGGGAGTAATAAATACACATTACTTTATCTTGTACTTCATGTCCTATACCCCTGAGCCTTGATAGAACAACACCACTTAATAGACTTAAAAAAAGAGTAATTACAGTCATTGGTTGTGTGATATTTCAGCCCTTCCAGCCCTGCCTGACCTTCTAATTTAGCTCACCGTGTCTAACTAATGCATTTATATTCATCTTTTATGAAGCATGTGTAGTACAAAATTGACTTTGCAGCCTTTAGCAAGCTGTCTTACCAGGTTTAGGATCTGGCTGGTACAGTGTACTGTATAGCATATGTACATTTACAACAGAATCTTACATGCATATGGTTCTGATCAACTATTACTTTTTATCATTTTGGAAACAAAATAAAAAGTATTTATTCCATTTCATCTTTCCCTCCTCTTTTTAAAGCTTTTATTCATTGCAGCATTATTTACAGCTAAACATGCAGGCAGAAAGATGCAAGCATTTTAAAAATGATTACCATTAATGTTTCTACTTGTCAGAAGTGCTTAAATTTCCCTGCACTTTGTCTAAAAACTTAGCACTTTTACCTTTTAAGAATTACAAATTTACAAGATCTTACCAAACTGATTTACAAACACAGCTGACAGTTTATGATGAAAGATGCTGCAAAATGTACAATATGTTTCTCTGTCATTTCTATTCATGTATATATTAAGAAGATTGAGAAGAGATAGAACCCCCCTCTGAAAGAAACCCTTGAGTTAGAAAGCACACACACAAATCTCTCTCCTGTGTTTCCTCATAACTTCCTGCTCACTTCACTCAGCCAGTGGAGCACAATTGTTCTCTGTGCATTTTCTCCCACCATATGGTATCCTCATTACCATACACTAAGGGTCCATATGGGGAACTTGTGAAGTGAACTGTATTCATTTTAACTGCCAGATGAGCAGCCTTTTGCTTTGCAAGCTTAGCTTAAGTCATCTGCTGTCTTTATGTTGTTATGGCAACACAGCACCAATAAAAAATTCTAATCTACTGTAAGTGTCTGGGATCACAGTATTTTAAATGCTTGCCATAACTGCTCTAAGTGAAGATGCTTGTTCTTTTAGTATGACAAAGGGTTATTGTCAACTCCAGCAGGTGGCAGTAAAGAAATTGTTTCTTTTTTTTAATCTTTAAAAAAATTAAATTTCCTTTCTCCCCATCTCCCCCCACCTCAAAAAGTCACAGAGTTATACGACACGATCTGTCCTCTACATTTCTGAGGATTTCTCATGCTGAGGTCAGAACTGCAGGTGATGCTTTTAAGCTGCAACTCAAATACTAAAGTGTGAAAACAGTGGTGGCAGCTCATGCACCGTATTGACAGAGCTCAAGTGTCACTTTGCTGGGATTCTGAAGCCTCCATAGCCCACAGTTCAATTCTGGAGCTGGTTTTTAGCTACGTTACAAAACTTCTTAATCAAACACAAAGCTAATTAAGAGTATCTTACAGTAATGGAAGTAGGCAGCAGCATCCTTAAATATGAATCATTTTCACCTCTGCAGGCCACATGATATGTTGCATCTCTGTCTCTCTGTCTGTATTGAAAGTGAATGTTTGTAGTTTCACTTCATCAGTTCACATTAGCCTCATGCTGAATATTTAAACACAGAACAATTTGAACACACCATGAAGAGAGACAGTGACTGCACTTTCACTTGGAACAGCAAGAGCTCATCTAATAATAATTTAGTAAATCAGCCATTTAGTGGCTCAGTTGTACACTGTGTTGTGCCAAATAATATTCAGTTCAAGTGTATGCTGGTGAAATTGAAATTCAGACTCCAGTCACATGGCACTTTTTTGCTCAATGGAGAGATGAAATGGAAAAATCACTCTCCCAATAGACTGTTTGAATGTAATGATTTATCAAAAATATAGCAGAGTGACAATATAAACAGGATTTGGTTGTATGTGGTACAATCTATTCTGATTAGACTTTTATTATTCATCTTCTGAACAGATTATTTGATAATTCAGGATTTGAGTTTACATCTTCAGTTTGTTTTATATAAGGACAGAGAACAGATGTGTGTAGTTACTGCATAGGTACAGTTCTTTTAGGCCCAGTCCTGTAGGAATTGTGGTGAGACCTTTATTGCCATATTTTGAGTCCCACCTCCCAGGGAACACTGTGCCCTTAGGAGCAATGGGGAAACACAGCTGCTGCCTTTCCTCCTCATGAAATGCCATGTATGTTACTTTATAGCATGAAAGCAATATCAGAATTAATTTATTTTCCCTGTTTAAGGCTATCAGGATTTGTATACTAAGTGATATAACTGGCAAAAAAAAATCAGACAAGGTTTTGGGAGGCCAAGCCTCTCTTCCTGTTTGCTGAATGTGCCTTTTCTCACCTGTATCAGTGCATCTAATAAAAGCTATTACCTCACCCTACAAAACTTGCCTTGGGTGTAACCATAGGCCATTGTGACTTCAGCCAAACAGCTATGCTTTCAGCCTGTGTCTGATGAAGATGGGGGAGAGAGAATATATCTCCTAGAAAGTGTGTTGTGAAGTTTAATTTGTTCCCATTAAAGCTGTGCTTTGAGATCTTTGAATGCAAGGCATTGCAGAGGTGTGAAGTAATGTCTATAATCTCACCTAGAGTCTCCGTTTCTAGCCTAGTTGTAGGTGTTATGCAGTGGCTTACGTGGTGATGTAAAATGTGATTGCTGTGTATTTCTCACAACACAGCCCAATTGAGTAGCAGAAAAAGCATCCTCCTAACCATCATGATGCCATTTAGCAGAGGGTGCTGGAAGCAATAGGATGCCTGTTGTCGTAATTCTTCTAAGAAATACAGAGCTCCACAATCTATACTCAACTGCTGACACTTGGAAACTCAAACATTTTGGTAAAATGAATCAAGCAGTAATGTTTCTTTTATGAGATCTCCTCACGGGAAGGGAAGGTTTGGCACCATTTGGAGATCAGGCTCAGTGATCCATCATAGCAAAGTCAGCTGTCCTGGCGTGTCTCATAGGTCACTCGATCGAACTAGTGGCTCTTACAACTATATTATTGCTTATGGAACAGTAATTGAGGCACCATGGTTAAGAATTACCTGGTCTAATAGGCAGTGAACAATTTGCACTCAATACAATTATAAGCCAAATCATTCATTTCATAACACTTGGACTAATTTATTTGTTGACCTTTTAATATCCATAGCTCTTCAGAGTGTTAACTGCAACTCAGACAAAATCTCTTGTTCATTTTACTTGCATTGATTTTTATTTTTTTTTCCATTGAGGCAATAACAGTTGTTTGAGTACAACCTTTTCTTTCTGTTGTAAAAGTCAATCATGTAGCTTATGTTGATATAACTCAACTGGACTGAAATGTCCTCTACAAACAATAGCATTACAACCCCATGCTACTCGTATAAACATGGATATGCATTTTGGATGTACTTTAAGGAATGTTTTGGAATGCATTTGTGACTATAGATGACAACCTACATGTTTGCTGAGAGTAGAATGAAACAAAACACAGAAGCATTTTTTAAAGTGGTGCCACATAGATGCAACACATTTTTTGTTCATATATTATGGGGCATCTAAGATACAGAAAATCTGGAATTTTTCTGTTAATTCTGTTCTTTAGGAGCCAAGTGTTTTTACTAATAATGGTATGTTCATAATTCCATCTGAATATGGCAACTTGTCTCTTGAAGCTCTAACATTTTACAGAATAGAGGTGCTTTATTTTTCCAAATGTCAGCTTCTGACAAATAAAACGTGCAAAAGTAGTTTTTTAATAAATAGGAAAGAAATTATGCTAGTATTTTGATAATCTGAATTTTCTCTCATTTTTTTACATCTTTAGAGTAGCATTAGAGCTAAGAGGTTTTGATGATCAAAAAAGTTACTGAAATATTGACAGATTTTGAAAAAGCAGTGGGGAGTTTTGAAGCACTTCTATAAAATATGATGCTGCAGTGACAACAGTAATCTTTTCACTCACCAGTGGAAAAGGAGCCCTAGATAGTGTAAAAAGGTGTGCCTGCTTTTACATTGTGGACCTGTAAACAGAAAGATACATTTATCTCTGTGGAATGTTGGATACATTTGATTTCTTAAACACATTTATTCAACATTCATGCTGTCTTTGGATAATTTCAGGTGAATTTTTAATGCTGTAAATACAAAATAATTGTATCAGGAACAAAATATCTTTTGTTTCTGCTAAGAAAGTTGACTTTTTTTAGAATATATGCTAGGAGGCACTTCACTGAAGTAGTCTTTCTGAGCCTAAGCCTCTTTGTACAATAAAATACTGTAAGTCCTTTGAACACATAGTTATAAAATATAATTGTTACACATTTGGCATTTTATGCTTCCCTAGAAATTGCCACTTGGTATCTACACCTAATCTATGGTCTGTCTTTTCATTTCAATTGGGTCTGAAGAGGTCTTTCATTGTAATGAGAATGCCCCTTTCAAGAGACTTCTTTTAATTGATGATAAAATGTAAGTGAAAGTAGTCATTTGTAGGGGTTATGACTGAGCAGTGTTTTAACTGTAATACTAAAACCTACCAACATTATTCCAGTCTCTATTTCAACATTTTTATGCACTTACTCTCCACAGAACATAGTGGAATATCATTGGAGGTCAGAATTTCAATGTGTCTTATTTTTCGGTTTTCCTCCTGCTATTAACAGTAACCTGAACCCTCAATTTCTAACCAGTAGCACTTCCTACCTGAGCTGTACAATCCAGAACAGTTACAGTTTCACAGATATTAATGATATGCTGACTGTTTGGGGTTTTTTTTGTTTGGTTTCTTGTGGTCTTTTCCTCTTCATTAAAAGTAAATGCGGGTGGGTCTCTAATTGCATATAGGTGAATACTTGTTTTTTTACAGAAAATTGCTAGTTTGGCACACTTAGATATTTATATGGATAAGTGTTTAATAAAGACCAATTCTAAAAATTCAATGGACCAAACATTTAAATGCAATTTTCACTTAAATTGCTTGATAGCTCTGCTGATTTAACTCAGCGGACATTCCTGTCTTGCAATAACAAACATAACTATGTATCTCTATAGATTTAAATGCAGTCAAGTGAATTATGCCACCCAAAACATTCTAGATTTGACAGAACGGGAGAACAATTTAAATGTAATACAACTTGACCTGTGCTTGCAAAGTCTTTCTGTACACAAATGATAGGAAAGAGATAGCTGCTTGTTTGCCAAGTAAAATGTTTTTCCCTCTCACAAATATGTAATTAGATATATACATTGTGCCACACACAAAATCACAAGCCACATTTAATTTATTTTTTTTAATCAGTAGTATTCCATAAAATTTTTTTAATGGGCACAATAGTATGTTCTGCAGAATAAAGCTTCTGAACCAGCCTGGGCATCATCTCTGTACAGTGGTCTCAGAATTTAGCATCTCTGTTCATTTTTCCAAATTCTTTTCAAGTTTACTTAAGTCCAGACTCTTTCAGTAATTCAAAATGTACTTCTTCTTCTTCCATAAGGGGGCTTTTACAACATTCCAAAAATCTATGGGTACAAAATGCTCAAGAGAAGACTTTGAGTAAGAACTCTTTTTAAAAATTATTTTTCTTTTTTCCATTTTTTTTCTTTTTTCCTTTTGTTTTTTTCTTTTTTTTTTTCCCCTTGCAACTCTCATCTACAGCTGTTTTCAAGAAATAGGAATGTTAATACCATAAAGAGCAGAGGAAGAACTATCAGAAAAATCTTATATATGCAAAACAAAAAAACCCAAAACCCCAAGACATAAAAGCTCATTAATCTCAGCAACGAACATCTGCTTCAAAGTACTGTAGATGCTGTTACAAATAGTTAGGGGTAAATTTTCAAAAAAAATGCCCAAGGTTCCTATCTGAGATTGCTTTGTACATGTCTCTTTGTATATTTTGCCCAGGGATTAAATGTGACTGTTGGCACATAAGGAAAATTTAGAGTGCAAAATGTGCTTTTAGGTCATTGTAGTAAACCTTTGAGGTCAGACAGAAGACAATAATTATTATAATTGGTCCATGGATAAATGAGAAAAAAATGTTTTCTTGTCTAGAAAGATGGAAATAGTGTAAACTGGTGAGATGGAGGAATTTCTGTAAAACAAGTTGGTGGAGAATTTTTTTGTTAGCCATTGAATTGAGTTTATATGGACTTGCCCATTGATAACCTAGTTTGTGTCTCATTTGTTTAGTCTTCTAATGATTCACTGGATCTGACAAACTGGTCATACAATGAAAGATGGGATCGCATAAGTAAGGAGAAATATGTGCAGAACTGGTCTTTACATGCTGGGATAAATGTTGCAGCCTTTTGTACAGCATGAAAAATATGTTTCCTTTTGTGATCTTGCTATGAGGGGATCTGTTCTTAGATCCTCACAGTGTGAGCTTGCAAGATTAACCTGTGGGAACTGCTGTAGAAGATGCCAGAGAATTATCACAGTGTCAATTTCTTAATGACAGTGTTAGCAAGTCCCAAATATGACTGACATCTACCAGCTACGAGCTGATGTGTTGTTGGATGTGACTAGATATCAAAGTACAATGTAGTAATATCTGCACTGTGTGTGTGGAGGGTAGACTGGCCTCATGAGTTAAAATTGGACAACTCAAAAGGGTTCCTGCAGGTAGCTGGAAATGCCTTTTTCTGGTAAACTTAAGGATCTGGGGGAAGAAATACTGTAAATATCCTTAGGACAATCAAAGTTCTACAGCTGTATGAGGGACATAGATGTGAGTCATGTAATCACTGTTGGATAAAGTCCCTAAAAGAGGTTATTTAAGTACTAGCAGAGTGTTTTTTTTCTGCATACCTGCTTTCACACAGCCACTCTTCTCCCTTTGGCTTAAGAGACCTAACATTAACAGAGAACTCCAGAGTTTTAGCAACAAAACCATCCAAACTGCTCACCAGATGCTTCAGTCGGTGATAATATGGTGGGAGCATCCAGACTTTCAAATGTCAGTTTATTCAAAGACTTATTCCAATACAGCTATATTAATGCTAGGTTATGCCATGCTTTGCTGCTGTATATCTGGATGAAATACATATCTGTGCTAGCTGCTAATTCTGCTGCCACTGTTGTGCCCATCATTTATGAAAATGAAGGCCAGCAGCATGAGTGCTGTGGATTAAAAAAGGAGGATGATACCTTTTTTTAGTATCTAAGTACAACATAATAAAGGAGGATAATGGGTAAGACGGGAGATTTGAAAGGACACACTAACAGGTGATCATCCTGATTTTGTTCCTTCTTTTGTCAGCAGTATTTGCAATGCAGACTGTTTGGGTAGGGTGTGTTTTCCCTTTTGAAATGTGTTTATCACCTCTGTGGTTAAGATATGTTCTAATCATTGATTCTCAATGTTTATGGCTAGATGCCTGCTCACATTTGCACTTCAGTGTTTGTTCTTTCTGCTGCCTCATATAGACTTTCTATATTTTATTTATAGGGTTGGCTCATTGTGGAGCAGGTGGTAAGGTCATGCATGAGTGTTTTTAGTGCTGTAGATTTAGGCTTTGATTTTCAGTTTGGGTTGAGGCTGATGAGACTACAATGGCTTGGAAAAGCTAAGGTTCTAGCTCCTACTGTAGACTTTTTTTCTGGAAATTGCCATTGAAATTCAGTGGCAAGGATTCAGTGCACTTCCATCCTATAGGCAGCTGTAAGCAGAAGCTTTTTTTATCCCTTAAGTGAAGTATGCTGTCTTTCTCTCTCATTTTGCCTTCCTGTCTTTGTAATATCTGTATGGTGTTTACTTCTTCAGCATGATTCAATTATAATATATGGAAACAATTCAGTTGTTTGTTTGCTAGAGGAGTTTTCTTCTTTGTGTGAGTACAAATATCTTTTTAGTGAAATGGCCCTGTTATTTTATTCTTCCCATTAGGCTGGCATAGTTACCTCAGTTTTACAGTAAATGGAGGTTCTTTACATTTTGAATGGCTTTTATGAGTCTTTATAAAACTATAATTGCTGAAAATGATACAATAATGCAGGGCTCAGTGTAGATATGGAGAGATGGGAGGTTCTGGACAAGCTGAAACTCCTATACACCAAGCTAGAAGGCTGGCATTTCAGATCTGTGGTATCCTTCTTAATGGCTTTTTACCAACATTTTGGGTTTTTTTCTTTATACTTAAAGGAGTTGTTCACTATTTTATCTTTTAAAATATAATGCATACTCAAATTTTAAGTATAAGTTTAAAACTTATTTCTAACACATATCCTTAATTAACACATTTATAGTTTCACCCATTGAAGAACAGAAAGTTTCAGCACAAATTATTGTAATTTTGACTTGAAATTTCACAATGTGACCTTTCCAAGGTGACGAAGGGAACCGGAGTCTGAGGTTCAGCATTTTGACTCTGCTGAAGAGTTTTTTTTCTTGCAAGTAGCCATGAGAGTAGGAAGTTAGAAGGCAGAGCCAGGAGGTCAGACATAAGAGTCAAGGAAGTATGAATGACATCATCATCCCTAAGTACCCTCTCAGAAGATGAATGAGCTCTCTCTTGTATTACAATGCTAAAGAGCATTAGAAGGTGATATGATATCTAGACAACACATAAGATAAATGCCTCAGAGTATGCTAGAACAGCTTCCCCCCACACCCTCCACAAGTACATAAATCCTCTGGTGGTCTCAACAATACAACATGTGGCTGCTGAGTATTATATATTGTGGTCAGCTTTTTCTTGACAAAACTCATTTAGATTTAACAAGTACCTTGGACATTATCTAATTTGGTTACTCAAGCTGAATAACTCAGTGTAACTCTAGGTACCATTTAGCTAACTAGACTCACAGACCTTTTGGGACATCATGGATTTTTTCACAAGCTTCTGAATAAAAAGTAAGCAGATGTCAACAGAAGAAATATCCCATATTTTTGAAGCTGGCACAAAATGTGTTTATCATGACACAAAATGTTTTTGTTGTGATAAAACTTGAAATGCAACTTTCCTGATCTTAATGAATTCCTTCTGAAGGGAATGCATGTCACAAGCAAAACATGCAAAGTTGCTATAATACTGGGTCAAGGTACATTCTGTCAGAAGTGGAATCAGTCTGAATTTCAGTGCTTCAAAAGCACAGTCATATTAGTATGATTTATATAATCTTTCCTACAGTACTTGGGAATTTGCAAAGTTGCAGCAGACTTCACTAGCCAGCTTCCTCTCTTGCTGGTGTAAATACCACTCAGTATTTTCAGGAGGAAAATTTGATTAATATATTTATTCGCATTCCTCTTTCAAAAATGAAAAAAGTGAAAATCCCTCAGTAGAAAATTAGCTTTAGTTTGGAATAAAAATGGACTCCGAATCTGTGGCATGTAGCTACATGGAGGACAGAGTTCTGATGATATTTAATCAATAAAGTAATCTCTCCTCTTTTCAGTATTTGCTAATGATCCTTTTTCTAGAAACAAAATTATGCTCACTTGAAATAAAATGCAAGACAAGAAGACTGTCACTTTAGCTCTAACTAAATGCTGCAAAGTCCTTTATTCCAAACCAAAATCTGTCAGACTTTTTGCATTAATAGAACAGAGGCTCTGTCTTGACAAATGCCCCCATAAATTAGATATTAGCTTTAGTCAAACTCTATCTCCCTCAGGAAATATTTCCACTTGCATATTCAATTGGAAGGACCTTACATGATGCCCACTTCCTGCTATGAAAATCTAGGACTCTGAGATGAAGGCAAAGAAAAATCTCAGTGAACAAAAGAATATTTGGAATAACAGACCTTGAGCTTACACAGGGATTTCTTTTTAAAAATTGCAAGTTTCGCTCACTTTTTGATATGTCTATCTGCTGCTCTGTCCACCTATCTGTCTGTTTATCTATCACCATTGCAGGGTGGCATGCAGTATCAATTGGATTTTAAAAGATATAGATCTTTTGTATTAGCTGTCCTTTTTTATAATACCTTTTACAAATTTAATCAATGCATTTTAATATACAATATAGTTTAAGTGCAATATACAATAAATATTCGAGCTTCATCTTAAACATGCTCTAGCCTTTAAATTGTTAAAACTGCAGTGCCCTTTCAATCTACTTACATAATGTCATAAAATATACATTTCAAGGTAAATGAAGTCAGCTACTTCAATTTAGTCCCTCAAACTGGTAGTAAATGAGAGGTTAACACTATGGTGCCAAACCCATTATTGAGTAAATTTAGCACCTTGGACAGCTCTGTAAAATCTTTATTGCTTTCCTGACCCGCTCGTCATGTTCTGTCTGTGTGTTCAGTGGCTCTCAGCTCTGATTGAAAGGCAATATATTAGATCCCGAACACAAACATGCTCGGGGGCTGCTTCTCTGTGAGCGTAATGACACGGAGGTGAGAACAATTTTCTGGTCACAGCCATCCAAGCACCTTGCAAGGTCTGTTGCTCTAACTTATAGAGGACTTTTGGGGCTCCTTTGTATGTGGAGCTGTAACCGTAGCTTCTGTGGCAATTTGAGCAGAGCTGGGAAGGGTTTAAGATGCATTCAGAAAGCAAGAAGTTAATATCCTGAGCATGTCTGTAGTAGCGTTTTATTGTGTATTTTTAAAACTATTTTTTTGTCTATAAGGACTAGCATAGAAGCTCTAGAATAGAAGATACCTCCCTTTGACATAGAAGTTATTGTGTAACATCGACTTCATATGATCTGAAAATGCCATTAAAAAAAATGCTTTTATTGTGTGAAAATATTGTTAGATAAACTATGAAACTCAAATTTACAGACTCTGAAAATGTTGAAAAATTACAGCTATTGACTAGCTAGGAAAACTGAGCACTACTTGTCAAGCATACTTCAATGAACCATCATGACAATTAGTTTTATTTACACGCCAAATGATATGGCATCAGAGAACTTGCAGTGTTTCAGAACTGGAATATATTTGATATTAGGTTGAGTGGCTGTAAGTTTCCATATAATTGCCTAATTTTTTAACATGGTCTTCAATCTCTTTTTAGATGCATTCCAAGGTTTTTAGCTCAGCATTACATAAATAACTATGATTAGTCAGGTAGAGCAGAAATTACTATTTAAAATTTCTATTTTTTTAAGTAGTTTGGCATAATGACAGCTCAGGTTAACAATATTCCAAAGCAGTTTGTGGGCTCTGTATCACATTCTAATTTTGCATCAGTAAATATATAGTGCAAACAATTTCTACTGAAGTGAAATAAATCCTAGTTTGCAAAGTCAAACACCTGTGCAGTAATTTTCCACCTATAATAATGAAAAAGATAACATCTTTCAGGAACATCTCTGTGCTTCTCTACTTTGTGTCTTCAGTGTGAGGCAAAAAGGGCAACTCAGATTTCTGATGATTCTGGTAAAGCAACAAGGATTGATTGTACCTGGAGGTTGTTTGTTGACTGCCTGTCCATTATTATACTGCTAACTCTTGTAGTCAAGCTACACACAAAAAGAAATAAAACCCAAACAACAACCATGACAGAAAGAAAAAAAAAAAAGAAAAAAACCTCCAAAAAACCACCCAGAAAAAAGCTATAGTGATGTAACCCCTCCGAATCTTTCTCAAATGTAGTGATTTAAAAATCCATCAATTATATATTACATCTCACTTCCTATGTGGAAAATAATTCAAATGTGTGCTCTGAGAGAGGGGTGTGTGCAAGCCTAAATGTTTACTGGGAGTACACAAATCCTCCATCTCATTTTTGAATTTAGGACATTATATATGTCATAAGTAGTTACTGCAGTATGACAACTATTTTATGTTATATTTCTGAGAATTTAAAATTGAAAAAAATGTTAATATGCATCTAAAAGCTTGTCATTTGAAGAGTTGTTCAAGGATTTTTTGAAGAGGTTATGGTGACAGCAAAATGAACGTAATTATATCTCTATTTTCTGATCAGAGTCTACACTATATGAAAATTGAGCATTACTGTTTCTTTTTGGTATAAAATATGGCTATTGTCTAAAATATTTTAAGTTTAAAAGTTTAACTTTGTAGAAAACTGTAAAATCCTTGGAACTTGTACTATTTTTGTAGGCTCCCTGGAGAAATATTCCATGGTGAATAGCATCGTGTCAGGTTATTAGAGCAATACTTAGGGGCTGGGAATTACAAAAAATATATTGTTTTACTTAAAGAGTAGCCTCAACTGGTTTTGGGCAGGCAACAGGGAACCTGCTAGATGCTTTGAAAGAATAAGAAAAAAAATATTCTCGGTTAATTCTGCAATGAATTTTTACAATTTATATCAGGATTGTTCAGAGATTTTTTTTTTTTTTTTTTTTTTTTGCACTGTAAAATGTAAGAATACAGGAAATGCTAATATCACTTGAATGTCAGTTTAAAATACTCTAAGACATATCAAGTTAAAAGGAACAATAGGAAAGTGGAGAAAAAGAATTGCCCAAAACGGAGAACTAAATCCCAGACTGTTTTAAATTTTGCTGTCCGTGCAGGGAATATTCCCAGGAAACACTACCCAGTACTGGGCCATTCTCTCACAATGCAGGTGTTTTCCTGTTGTGCATCATTTCATGTACATGGATCCTACCCTGACCCATCATATCAGGACACAAACCAAAGAAGTTGAAAGGTCACATCACCAGTAGCATAGAACTGATTGGATATCTTTTGAATGTGGCCTGCTGGGTAAGGTCACAATTCCTGCAGTATGCAATTAAGAATAAAAGAAACACATTGAAGGGATTCATAACATGCTCTGAATGACATTGATTGCAGTAATCTAGCAAATGACCTCAGGATTGTATTCTGCAATAAACTGACGAGTGGTTTATAGTGCAGATGGCAGAGACAATTGAGTGATGTATTTTATTTTGCAGCACCAATGATTCTCACCTTTTGACTTGATTAAGTGTGTGTGTGAATATGATGAACTAGTGATTTAACACCATTCAGAGTTGCTGAGAGTTGTAATAAAGGTGTCCCTGGTCAGAAGAAAAAAACCAAACACACAATATACTGTGGAACAAATAAAAGAGTATAAAATGTTCTAATATTTGTTTTCTGCCACAAGGAGCTTATTGAACTCAGAGAAATGCATCTGTTTTTATATTGACAGGAAGTAATACTTAAGAGGGCTGCTGATTTAGTAGAAGCACTCTATGGTATGCCACATAATAACCAGGTAAATGCATTCTGCTTCAGCAATTCTAAAACATGGCTATTTCTTAGATGTATAGATACATCAGGGGCTAAAGGTATATGATACTACAGTGTGAGACAAGAATAAATACAGAGGGCAACATTATATCTGGAGTGGGCTTCAGTTTGCTTGTTTTCATTTTTATAGGATGTGAATTTAGTGCTTGTAAAAGCAACGTGTTATTAACCCTGGAGGCATTAGCCCACTTTCACCAGATACTATATAATATGGGCAATAATAAGCATTATGTCTTGCCACCAGTGATTTTTTCAATCTCACTCTAAAGATAGCTTTAACGTGGAGTAAGTCTGAGCTCCAGCCCCATTCTGTCAGTTGGTTTTGTTCTATAGCAGCGTGGCTGCTGGGACTAAAACTTCCAACTCTCCTACCACAGTTGTCAGGATTTATCACAAGTGCAGCAGATCTTGTAAGCATTAGCTAGCAGTCAGCCAGCTGATTTAGAAAGAAAAGTATCTAGTTTTTGCCTTTGGACAGGGAAATGTTTCCATTTAGAGTGTAAGAAAAGGTTTGTCAGAGTCACGTTGGTAACTTTTCTTTTTTACTTTCTTATCCTCCAGGAAATAATCCTGAAAAGAGCAGCAGACATTGCAGAAGC
The DNA here is from genome assembly GCF_020740795.1 of Apus apus. Taxonomy (NCBI): domain Eukaryota; kingdom Metazoa; phylum Chordata; class Aves; order Apodiformes; family Apodidae; genus Apus; species Apus apus. The sequence goes on along the minus strand of NC_067294.1, from coordinate 8,235,299 downwards.
GCTCTACAGTGTCCCCCGCAATCACAACCAGCTCCCCGCCCTTGCTAACACATCAGTCCATGCAGGAATGATGGGAGTGAATTCCTTTAGTGGTCAACTAGCAGTCAATGTTTCCGAAGCCTCACAAGCCACCAATCAGGGTCAGGAGAAGACTCATCTTCCTCTCTCTATGAACCTTTTCTGATACAAGTGCAGAGCAGTGAAAGGAGTTCACTGGTTCAGGTTCAAACCTGCAGGCTCGGGGCATGGCTGGACAGACACCAACTCACATGCCTACAAAACCTTTGAATGGCACAATCCTGTAATGAGAAGGGCCTTTCTTTAGTGACTTTCCCCCCAGTTTGGGATAAAGCACTTGAGTGTGTATCTGAATAGCTTTTCCTTCTGCTCAGAATAGCACTTGTGTTTAAATCCCACTAATTTTGAAAGGATTTCTATTGACTTGAGTATGTACTTAATGTTAAGTACTTGCTCATGTATTTTCCTGAGCATGGATGATTTCCCAGTCCAGGCCCTCTGTAGCAATCATCATAGCACAAAAGCATCCCTTCAATATTTGTCTGTTTGCTTTGGTTTGGTTTTACAAGAGACATTATTGGCACTGATTTATTATTTTTTTTCAGAGCTTGAGAACTTTCTAAATTTTGGAACTAGCAAAAAATATTTACAAAGACATTTTCAGAACTCCACTGTTTTTTAAAATAAAGTAGTTTTTACCTTATATAAAATCAGAACTGTTTTAATTTCTATGGATAAAAATAACAAAAAAATGAAGAACATTTTTGTGAAAAACCTTTGCATTTTCCCCTCTGCTTTGTGTAGCTCTATTTACTATTTAAACTCCACTTCACTGAGAAAGCATTAGAATGACGCATTTTTCTAGAAGGGCATTAAAAAAATTGTGTTACACTAAAAAATTAGAAATATTTTTTACATTTACATTTTAACATTTTATGGCTGAATTGTGTCGTAAGAAGAAAAGTTGGTATTTTTATCTTCCAGTAGTGAAGATGCATTCTGTTTATCTCTGCATCTAGTAACAAATAGTTTCTGGATAATTGGCTATGAGTTCTCCCAAATGGCCTTTTCAGAATTAGGTAGAGATTCAAATTTTGAGTTGGTGCCAAATTTGATAGTAATTTTCTACCAATATGATCAGAGCTGGGCAAAAAGATTGAGGCTATCCCACCATGAGAAATACAACCTACATTTTGTAAAGTGTGCAGTGAGCATCTAATTTGAGATGCATAAATGAGAGAGATATTGGTAGAGAGTTAATGAAAATCACATGCTTTTTACGTACCTTAAGTCACTATGTACTCCTTGCTTTGAAAATGTAGGTCATGTTTACTCTCGTTCCTACAAACAACTCTTTTAGAATGAATGTTCCTCTAATATGCAATGGTGATCTTTGCTTGAGGGCACGTGTTGCCTGGGGAGATGTGAAGGCTCCTCCTGCTTTGTGTTTCATCAGGAATGTCCCAGGCAGTGAGGGCTCCCAATTTGGATTAGCTGGTGGGACTGGTGATTAGTCTTGGCCCTCCCTGTGCACACCATGGCTGGACTAGGCTCCTGGCTTGGTGGAGCCACTCGCTTGTAGCTGTTTGTGTAAGAAACTGTTCTTTGGCTAATACCAATTTCTTAATGTATTCCCTCCCCACAAAAGGTTTTACTCGCAACTCAAGCAGCGTGTCACCTCATGGCTATGTGCCAAGCACCACGCCTCAGCAGACAAATTATAACTCTGTCACAACAAGCATGAATGGCTATGGGAATGCTGGAATGTCAAATTTAGGTGGTTCTCCAACCTTCCTGAATGGATCTGCTGCCAATTCTCCCTATGCCAGTAAGTATTATATGGAGCTTCTGTACTTTTGCACATTTTCATTAGAAGCAGATTGTGACTTTTCTTGAAACAGAGCTTGGTACTTTCTCTCCTCTCCAAAGCACTGACTTTTGAAGCACTTTGAAGACATTAGTGCTGCCAGCAGTGTTATCAGTTGTTGTTGATTGTTGTTGCTGGTTTTGGTATTATTATTATTATTATTATTATTATTATTATTATTATTATTATTATTATTATTATTATTGACTCTTGTAAGAGCTTAACAAGAATAGTGTCTCCCCTGAGTTAGGCTGATAGCTTCATAACTTACCTTTGTACTCTGTAAACAAACAATGCTGTCCTCAACGTTGCTGGAAAGCAGGGTTGGCATAAGTGACTTCATTTCTGCTGGAGTGGACCAAAAGTCAGTTGTCAGTGCACAACTTTGGGTTGCAGTGGGTATGAAAGGAGGCTAAGGATACTTGCTGCAAGAAAAATATTTTTTTCCTACTACAAAGTAGGAAGGGCAGAGAAGTTTACAGTCTCATTGGCAGAGGATGACATTTCCATAAGTTGCATGATGAGGTTTTTGAGATCTCTGAGCAAATAGTATGTTCATAACCTCTATAGAAATTATGTATTACTATTGGGCTTAATCTTGCTTGCTTATACTCCATTTGCTTTGTAAGCAGCTATTATCTTGACTTCACTTAGTCAGTAAAATGTGGCAGTGGCTCTTTGAGTTTTAGTGTGAGTACAGCAAATGCCTCAAAGATGTAAGACACACAAATCATATATATTCCATGGTGGAAAGAGCTTATGGTCTACAGGCCCAGTTATGGAAATATTTATGTGTAGGACTAACTTTCTGCATTTTGATATTAAAGGTTTAGTAACCTGCTTAAATATAAATAAATTTCTATTGGTAAAGGCCTATGAACCTCTTCTGCAGCCACTCACACTGCTCAGTAGTCTCTGTTCACATGAGAAAATTAAATGAATAGGACCTGTCCAATTCCTCTGACATTACTCGTGTGGCATAAAAGATTCCACTGACATCTGTAGAAAGCTGCAGAAGGTCTTGTCATATAAATAGGTTTATAGGCTCAGAACCTAGCATGGACAGGACAGAGTGCTGAACATACCAAAGCTTACGCTGCAAATCATAAGCTTAGTGGATTAATAGCAGTAATTAATTATTTTTAATTGCTATTGTTCTGAATTATAAAGGGGATAGTAACTGATTTTAAAAATTACCACCAAGATATCTTAACTGCTGCAAATTTAGAAGAAAATATTTACCCACATAAGTAGTACTTATAACCCGGGACTTGCTAACCAGTTATTATTTTTGTACACTAATAATAATGTAGCAGGTAATGTTAGAAAGTACCTTACTTATTAAGTTGAATTTACTGTCACAGAATCTGTGCACTCTGAATTCATAATAGAACATGATTGATGAGACATCTCCTTTTGGAAGCAGATGCCAGTAATTCATTTAAAATACTCTAGCAGTGTATTATTTCATATTTATGAACGAAGTCCTCTTTAGAATAACACTTCACTTTCCAGCCCTTCTTTTCTATCCTAGTTATATTTTGGGAGGTTTCTTGGTAGATCTGTCATTCTGCTAATGCCTAATCCATTGAATCAGAAAATGCTTCAATCATGACCTGAAAATTAAAAGGTGGCATTCTTAATTAAATCAATAAACTAATTGCTGTATAGTAGCAATTCAATTTAGGTGCTTTGATTGCTCTCCCTTAGCAAGTACTTCCAGACACAGAGTGACTTCAGACTAAGATTGTATCTGTCAGGCTGTGAAACTTTGAACATTTAATTTCCATTAATTGATTTCCTCAGTGTTAACAAATATGATATCAGATTCTCAAATAAGAACTTAAATAGGGTGATTTTTATCTGCATAAATGCAAATAAAATATTATTTCAAAGCTCAGATGATAGGAATTTTATTCTATAATATGTAATTATTCATAGTCCCCTTGTGTATCCTAAACAGGATAGAGTATGAAAGTATGGGATCTTACCATTGGTCCCTACCTGTTTTGGGGGTGTTTTTTTGGTCAAAGATTGGAAGCTGTGATGCTGTCAGCAGCTGACTTTATTTTAATGAAAACAAATTCACTCAAAACTTCAATAAATACATGGACCAAATGTATTTATCCCACTACACAGTCAAACAGAGTTTTAAAGATTTATGTATTTTTAAAATGAACCTCCCTAAGAGCCTTATGTCTATGTTTATTTAGAAAAACTGAAGACTCACATTTTATTCAGTTGTGTAGTTTAAACCAGATATTCATTTTATGTAAACTAGAATGGCTTCATTGCTTAGCTATTCCAGCTGAGATTCCAGTCGATGGCCCAGAATGATAATGCTGTATTGACTGTATTCAGCCAATGGCCATAGATCCTCTGGGACAATTATTTGTCTTTGAACAGCCTCTCATTTTCAAAATTCTCGGGTGAGATATGAAATGCCAACTCCATTCCTGTGCATAAATAAAAGGATCATGTGAGAAATATAACTGGTTTTCATGTCACTGAGAATTCCTGGGAAGTCCCCACAGCAGAAACTTTCTTCAAGCTGAGGGATACAGGGAAGATGGAGACTGTCTTGGTGCTAGTACTTATAACACAGAAAGCGTCTGTGGCCATTGTGAGAAAGGATTAGTAGTTTCTGCCATTGGTAAAGAAAAGCATGATCTCTGTCAGTCATCCACACGTTTTTTTGTGCAACAGCCACTGAAAACACTAGTGCCAGGAGACCAAGGAAGTAAAATACTGTCATAGTGGCCACCTCACTTGTTGCTCTATGCTGGACAGCCTCCATGTGTAGGAACAGCCTCCAAGTGTGTATGTGTGTGTATATACACACACACACACACACACACATATTTTTTCACAGGTTTCTGAATAGCTCCTATTAAAACCTTGTTCTTGCAAGGTTTGAGAGAGCAAAGAAAAACAACTATTTTTGCTGACTTTTGACAAGCTGAAACCTCTTTGCCTTCTGGAACTTTGCTTGAAACCCTGCAGGTCTTTCTGGAGCCATCTTGTTACATGGAAATCATGGCTTAAAATGATGGTTTTGGAGGCCAGTTAAAAATTTAGACCTTTCCACATTAAAAATTCCTGATTGAGATTTGTACTTTAACTACCCTTTTTACCCACTTTTGAGTTTTGAGTTACCTACACAATCTGGATTCCCTCTTATCCATCTACACAAAAACATTACAAGTTCAGACCAGAGCAGTGGCTAATGCCAATCAGTAGAAAAACTTGAAATGGGATGGTGGCACAGCATTCTTGTAAGAATAAAGAGTCACAATTAATTTCGAAGAAATCAGGGAGTCATTGAGACTCATAGAATTACCGCTCCTGAACACCTGCAAAACAAAACAAAAATAAATAGGTGGGTTTCTGGTAGTGATTGATTACACTTAATGAAAACCAGAAATTTCACTGCAGTAAAGGCTTTGGCCATTGGAAGTTAGACCTAGTGCATCCAATAAGCAGAATTCTCTTGTCTCTACAGCCTGCTGGTTACCTAATACTAAGTGATGCCTTTTTGGGGGGTCTTTTTTCTTCCTCTAGTCGTGCCATCCAGTCCGACAATGGCCTCCTCCACTAGCCTCCCCTCAAACTGTAGCAGTTCCTCTGGGATTTTCTCCTTCTCACCAGCCAACATGGTCTCAGCGGTGAAACAGAAGAGTGCTTTTGCGCCTGTTGTGAGACCGCAAACTTCTCCTCCTCCAACCTGCACCAGCACCAATGGCAATAGCCTGCAAGGTAGGTGAAACCGTGTCTGAAGCAGAGAAGGCTGCTCTCAAAACTGAGTTCCCGGTGCCTCGCAAGGCTCTAAGCAGCACTGAGTTGTCAAAGGGGATAGAAGACAGTGGGGGATCCCTGGTGGTCTCTGTCCTAAAGTTTCGTCCTGTAAAGACTAACTGGACTCCACCACCAGCACACCTAGTACCATGCAGGTGTTTGGCAACCACCTTATCTCTAACTTGACTGATACTGCTGAATTGAGAGGCTGTGTCTTTTAAAGCACAGGCTACTGTTATGATAAAAATGAGTAATATTTCAGCTTACTAATACCATCCTTTTTCTTTCTTTCCTCTCTTATTCCCTGTTGTCGTCCTTTATCAGACCAGTCTTTTGTGGACTCTAGCAAGTACTCCACTGCAGGGTCTCTCCAGGGGCTGGCCTTCTCCTGAAGTACGTCACTCAATCTTCCCTTCCTTTTTTTTTTCCTTTGTCATAGTACACTTGTGCAGAAATCCTACTGAGAGCAAATAGACCCTTAAAGAGCTTGGCGCAAACCTCTGCCTTTCATAAATAGAAGACACATTACAAACTAACAGCAGCATTTTCCAGTTTAACTCATACCAGGGCAAACATTAGTTTGCACCAATTAATCTACTTCTGTGCCAATTAATTCCAGAAATGGCACAGGGCCTTTCTGAAAGCCTCTTCAGCTGTTGGTATTAAGAGGCTGCCGCTTTTCTGCATCCCTTCCCTTCTCATTGCAAAGTATTCCAGCATTAGCACCTAAATCCATTTTGAAGCTTTGATGCCAGTGAAGGGAGTGACAGACAAAAGCTTCTCAAACTGATGGTGCTGCAAAGATCAGCACTGCCCATTTTATTGTTTGGTTCAGCCTGTTTTACAACACTGTGCCTAAACCTTCCTGTGTAATTACCTCATGACACATTAGTGTGCTGAGAGAGACATTTTCATGCTTGCTTAGACCCAGGAGTTTCCACAAGCAGATGCAGCCAGCTGCCTCCAGCTGTGCCAGAGGTGGGGGAGATTTTGCCGTATGCGTTGTGCTTCCCCCAGACCTGAGGTCTGCTTTCCTTTCCATGTGCCTGTGCAAATTATCCAAAGAACATCAAGCAGGGAATAAAATCCTTCAGTTTTAAAGCCACGTTCAGATGGAGCTGTGCAGAGAAGGGGGAGGATGGTTCCACAGACTCCACATGTCACTCTACGGCCCCTGGAAAGAGAAGCTCTGGGCTTGTGGGCATAATGCTGATAGCAGCAATGACAGCCAAAAAAAAATCCATATGCAGGCTGAGTGGAAGGAATTCATTCATAAAAGCTGAGATTTGTTGTGACTGAGGGAAAGCTTTGTCCTCAGTGCAATTCAAACAGGTGAATTGGGAGGAGGAATCCTTGCAGATGCACACACAGAAATAATGAAAAATACTAGGACTGTATAAGAACTTTGATAGCTTTGGTCAGGACTTTGTTATGAGTACAGACTGCATCAGGAATAAAACACCACGTTTTCAGATGAGCTGTGGTGTTTTGGAGATTTATTTTTGTGCATTTTTAAACATTTGGCACTGCTGACATGCTACAGGCTTTAAAGGCAACAGCTAAAAATGTTTCACCTCTGTATTGCAAAAATAAAAAGGGAGCTAAGAATTGACTGCTAGAAGATTTTGAACAGGTTCATGTTATTTTTCTTCTCTTCATCTTGTCCCATCCTGCTTTTGTGGGCGGAGAGAAAAAGAGAGTAACAGGAGAAAGCTTTTTCAGGAACTGTTTTTTGTTTTACAAGACATGGAATTTCCACATTCCATATGTTCAGTTATGAAAAGAAATCATGGAATGAGCTGAGAACACTGGACACAACTGGGGCTTGCTGACTGCCTCCTCATTATGTCACATCCAGATCTGTTATGCCCAGAAACCACACAGATCTGAGCATTTCCCCTAATTTTTATTTAGCAATTCCAGTTTCATAATAGGAAAGAGACACCAAGGGATGGTTTATTTCTAGGTCATCTCTGAACTTGTTGGTGAGTTGCAGACACACAGCCTGTAGTCCCATGCCTTCTGACACCACCTGAGGCTTGTAATAATCACTCAGAAATGCACTGCCTGTTGTGCCTTATTGCTTAAATAAACAACCATGTATAAGGAGGCTGTCTTATCTCTCTTGGGCTTCTGGATACATCAGAAAGCAATCAAGCTTTCCTTATGTCGCTTAGATATCAGCAGAACTCACTGAAACAACAGCTAGGCTTATCTGTTGTTCTCTTTGCCATGCAATTTTGTGAAACTCAAAATACATTATTTCTGTAATTTGCTAGCAGCAAATACAAATTAGTATATGATAGAAGAAATAATGCCCATTGGTGGGAGTTTTTCTACTCTCTGCTCTCCCTTTTTGGAGCTGGTGTGATCTCATCCCTACACAGTTTCCCACTGATATCTCTGTTTTCAGGATCAATAACATGCTACAGCTGAGAGAATTTGAATGACTAGATGTAGCACTTATGGAATAAAAGTGGAGTGATATAAATGAAGACTTGCAAAGAATGGAAATATCAAAGCTTTTAAGCAGAAGAGATATCATTTTGCCATTTGCCTTGTAATTTAATTCAGAGTTTCAGAGCTCTTCAAAAACAATCATGCTTTGTAAAATTGAACAATGATCTGCATCTTTACCATTTGTTTCCAATGGCAAAAGGTGCATGGATGATACGTAACCACAGGGAAGTGTCTAAGCCATGAAGGGAAGAGTTGCAATTATGTCACCTTTGTTTGGGCACTTACCCAAGTTAGACAGCAATGCTGTCCCAAGAAGGGGACAATTCTTGGCCATTTTTTGTTGAAATTGATTTGGGCTTGATGAATCTTTTAGCTTGAGAATGTTTTGTTGGAATAATATTTTGATAATGCAGGTTTTTTTCTAAAGCAAAGCAACATCTTGTTTTAAAATTTCAGTAAATTTAGAATTTAGAAAGGGCTGGAAAGGACTAAAAAGGTTAAAGCAGAATGCACAGAGGATTAATTATCCGTCTGACTCTGCTCAGTTGCACTCATCTTGTATAGGAAGACTCTACCCATTCCCATCTGCCCAACTCCTTGCTTATCTGAGCAGTAAAAGAGGGAGCACTGTTGTCAGGGATGCTTTTCCCTGCACTGTAACATACGGTGCTGATGTCCAAGCACTTCAGTCCCACCCAATATTCTGCTAAACATCTGATGTCTAGAAATCTCCAAGTGCTTTGCTAACAGGGATAAAATTTGTTATTCTCAGGTAAAAAACAGAAACAAATCGTATTACTTGATGAAATACAATGGGCTAGATGCAGAACTGGGACAAACCCTGTGTCTCAAGTCCGTGCCCTCATGAGGCTTTCATATATTCTGATGGGGAAATTTGCACTCTCACCATCAGCTGTAGGTGGCCACAGCAGCACAACAGTCTGCTTGACTGTGTCCATCACTGTCAATACTGTTAGTGTTGCCACAGAGGTCCATAGTTCAGGGTCCACACCCTGGCCCACACTCTGAGGATCCCAAGAGCAGAGTAGAGAGCAAACCACAACAGCGAGAACATAACTTGGCTTTCCTTCATTTTTAGTCACTTGAACCAAAGGGACAGGCCAGTTGTGAGGATTCAGAACTTGTTATTTGAGACACTGTTGAAATAAAAAACTTTCAGATATTTATTATTTTTTTTTTAAAAGATGCTGTCGTTTCACCCAGTGTTGATTAAACCAGCAAGTATTCTGAAAAAAAAAGGCAATATTGAATTCATCCTATGATTTGAGATGAAGGAGACAGCACATCTATGGAGACAACATGAAAATGCATCCTCAGGTTATCCCTGTGGCAGTCAAAAAGGCCTATGACAGAAAATATCTCAGCAAGCAATGTCTAAGACATGGTGGTGTCCTCTAGTTTACTCACTTGCATGTCTTCCTGTAGGGCTTAAAGCAACTCAAGTCACTTCTCTGTAGCTTTTTTTCTCATTCTCAGCTCCTTGAAGAGCCCTTATGTTGAGCAGAAACCATCAGTACAGTGATTCACATTAAAACATGGCGGAGTGACAAAATCTAAGACTCGAAATGCTGCTGTATAGTTGCAACATGTCACCTCTGAGGATGGCCTGCTGCAAACATGTGGATGTGTTTTGCATTCTTGCCTTCTCTCATTTTATTTCATTTAATCAGTGCAGTTTACTCGAGCTGTTCTCCTCTTGCTGATTAGACTTGTAATTCTTGCACATATGGTGGTGTTTGTGGAGAAAACATTTCCCTCCTCTCCCCCTCCAACCCCAAATCTGTGAGTCTTTTACTTTGGCTCTGTTCTTATCAAATAATTGCAGCTGTAATTAAAGCACAATGAATCAGCAGCAGTCACAGGGTTGAGTTCTTCCTTAAGCAATTACATGTCCAGATGTCTGAGATGGCAGGCAGTTCTAGCATTTAAGTAATGTCCCCATGAAGTGCTGCCAACCTGAAGGCAAATCTGATTTCTACCTTTTGGGAAATAACCCTACAACTAGTATTTTAAAGATGTGTTGGTGTTGCAGTTGTCATCATAACCTTGCATGGCTGCCCTGTAGTGATGTGCTTGCTCGTGGTGTATCCCATGGACACTTGGTGTGTCTGATCTGCATGGAGTCTCTGGTAAACAGGAGACCAAGCTAGGAGGTCAAGCTAGGTGGAAGACTGTACCTGTTGACTTTTAATGAATGTCTCATCATTAACAGAGTTAGTGGTTTCATATATGATGTTTTTAGGAAGCATGATAATGAAATACTGATGATTCAGCTCAGCCAACTAAAGAGAAAACATTCTAAACGAGCATACGACTCCCTCAGTGTAGCTGGTGGTGGCTGCTACAAGGGTAATAAAACCATGAGACTCTGGGCTGCTAAACTAACACGTTGCAGTTTGAAAATTCAAATTGAGAGTTAAAGTCTTTACCTGAGCACCTGGGAATGCTCCCAGGACTGAACACAGAACTTGTAGGAAGGAGTATGAGCCATGGTTAGTGGGCCTAATGCAACCAACAGCCAACTGGTTCTGCACCTCTGGCCTGTGGGACTCCAGCCAGTTTTCATGAGAGGAACAAGTATCTGCTTTGTTTTTTGAAGTCTAATAGACTATGTGGCAATGGTTGGGTTAGGTTTAAGCCTCTTGGGCTTATAGAGACTTTGAAACTCACATCAGAGCATGAAGTTGAGGCCTGATTCTGGTATCAGGGGAAGTGCACTTATTCTGCAAGAAAATAACTAATTTAATCAGAGTCATTTGCAATTTAAACCAATTTCTGAACAGAATGAGGCTTCCCGTGATTACTGTTCACACAGTTGTCTCTACTGGATGATGCTTGTGTATAATTTTAATACTCACTATGGCTGACTATGTTGCTAGTAACTGTTTCAAAGCTCTGAGGATTTTTAAAGTTGCTTCATAATGCACAAAAGTAACTTTTTTCCCACTTTTCTCTCTCTTTCCCCCTCTCCTTTCCCTCTCACAGCTATATCTGGCATGATTGTTCCCCCCATGTGAAAGAATTGCCTTGAAGAATTTTACTAATGAAGAGGTTGAATTCTGCTTCAGAGAGAATCTGATACAAGTCCCAGAGTGGAACTTTTTACTCAGGCCTTTTTAAAAATAATAATAAAAAAAAAAGAAATAAAGAAGAATCTTACAATAACTGCGGATTTTTAAACAAAACAAAAATCACCATCCTTGCAAATACTGAAATTAACAGTCTACAATTGCAAGGTGTTGATTCAAGCTGTCCATCCCAAATACCTGGGAGATATATTTATTTTATGTTGGTAAAAAAAAAAAATCCACTCTATTGTTTGTTTGTTTGTTTCTTTTTTGTGGGGCTGGGGGGGAGTTGCTTTTTTTTCCCCCTTCTGGTTTGTTTTTTTTGTTGTTTTGTTTTTGTTGGGTTTTTTTGTGTTTGCTTTTCAAGGCTTGATTTAACTCAACACCATTTGTCTTTTATAAATCATACAATTACACAAGGGACACTAGAGATGGAACTCCACATTTTTAATTTATGATTATTTTTTTAAAGCTCTGTAAAGAAAAAGTGGTGTCATTCACATACAGGTCTGTGTGGGACAGAATAGAAGTGCCAGTTAGTTTTTCGTAGAAGAATAATGGCCATTTAATGAAGGGTCGGCTCATACAGGTTGCTTATCCAGTGGTGACTAATATGATGCATTTTTAATGTTCTAATTAAATAGATATCACTCCCTAGCAAGCTGGTATTTTTGGATGGCAAGGGTGGGATTAGTACCCTTCTGTCTTTAATATCAGGCTAAATAATAGTGTAAATAATACGAGGAAAGTAGATGAAAGTAAAGGTAAGGATGCATATAACACATTTCCTCTTGAACTGAACACCCAGTGCCTCTAGATATGATAAAACAGCAGAATTCCATTAGCATGGCTCGCTCCTTAGCTTGGATAGCAAACTCTTTCCAAATGAGTGGCCTTCTTGAAGTTTAGTGTCACCTGAGCTGTGCATGAAACACCATTTGGGTTCTGCACAGCCAGTGGCACAGGCTGTGGCCACCAGGCTGGGGGTGTTTCCCACATAGCCCTCTCTCCCCCTCATGTAGTGGTTTTCATGGGGCAGAATGAGAACAGACCCCTCTGCAGTTCTGCATCCTCACAGTCTGAAAGCACACACTGTCCCCAGCCTCCCACTAGGATTGCTCCTGAATCAGCCGACCCTCCCAGTTTGTATCATATTAAGCACCAGGTAACTGCTTTTTAATAGTACATGGAAACAGGAGGTGGGGGTGGGGGGGCTGTTAGGAAGGTTTCAAATCAAAACCATAGCTTCTGTTTTACAAAAATTTTGCTATCATTATCTGGGAAGTGTTCTTAAAAACTATTAGTCAAAGAGGCAGCAAAGCTCTGAAGATGCATTACCTGATATTTTTTCTTTGCTGTTGTGTTTTGTATGTAGTTATAAATACTGTAGATTTTTTGTGATTTTTTGCCAAAGTTGTTGTTCTATTTATACATTTTAATGTCTTAAGACGGTTTTTCAATATCACAAAAAAAAAAAAAAAGAATTTTACTGCATATTTTGCAAAAAAAGCTCACTACCTTTAGCTTGCACATACTTGCAAAATTAATTAAAGAATAAAAAAGCTTTTTGTTTCTGTTTTTTGTTTGCTTGGTTTAAGGGGGATTTTGTAAAATATCCATATAAATAATGTATTTATCTTTGGAATTTGTACATTGCTTTTTTTCCCCTACCAAGTTTATTTTATTGTGTATGTTTGCTATGTGAAAAGTGCTGATTTGTTTGGTCATTCACCGTTGTATTAGCTGTTTAAATGTGATTTAAAAACATTTCATTTATAGTTTTTTTTAGTATTGTTTAAAACCATGCTTCCATTTTTTTTTAATTTCCACCCAAAAGCCATTGTCTATTTTTGTATTATTTGTAAGTTAAGAAGTTTTTTCCAATATATGGCAAAAAGTAGCATATTATTCTTGTAGCATTTAGTTATGTAGATTTAAAAAAAAAAAAAAATGTATCCTTTGCTTTTGAGGCTTAACAAAAACTAATGCTGTTTTACTCTATTAATATGCATGGGATTTCTCCTCTTTGGAGTGACGCATTTTTGTGCATTAAATATGGGGAGAAACTTCATAGAACTCAATGAAAATACTTTCTTTCTTAAGTCTGCTTGTATATTTCTCTGTCTTTCACATAAATATAAACCAGCAGATTGGATGCCTTAACAATGCAAATCATATTCATTTCACTTGTACATTGTACTGTGCACCAGAACTGTCAATCATCACTAACATTCTAAGAAAAGAAAAAAAAGAAAAAAAAGGAATTGAAAAGCACAAAAGAACTGTTTTGTTACCTTAAAACAATATAACTTTTTTCTAGTCAAGCAAGAAATCATTTACAACGATGCTGCAACTGTGCATGCTTCCTGTATGAATTTTGCAATGGTTTTCACTAGAATGTCACAGTGTGATCTTTGGGGTGAGGGGGGAGGGAAGAAAACAGGATTATTTTTTTTTTTTCCCCATGGTGAGAAAATAAAAGAGGAGAAAACTGGAAAATGTGAGAGACATCAGTTTATTGCTTCTCTGTATTCCAAGCGATTATTCTAATTCACATAGTAAGCAACAGCACGACAATGTAATCAAATTTAAAGCCATATTTTGTCCAGTGACACCATCAATTACTCTTGTAGAGCTCCACTCTAAGTCCTAGTAATTCTGACACCAGTGTTACCCAGCAATGTTTGTAGTCTCTTCTGCCAGTGTCCAAAGATCCTTTGACAATGTGCATCATTTTGTTTTGTTGCAGCTATTTATCGTGATCTGATCAATGGGAATTTATAAAAAAATAATCTTCCCTGCACCACCCTGATCTTTTACAAAGTAAAAGATGCAGCTGTTTACAGAATATGGCTTTAAGTGGAAACATTCAGATTTCAGTTTTGACACGGTGAAGCTTCACAATGACTGGATTGCATAAAGTATGCCTATTTCCTCACAGTTGTACTAGGATGCAGCTAAAATGAAGTCATCTCTGAAACTACTAACCTTTCACCTTCTTATCTAAATCTTTTTGAATAGACACACACACACTGTACAGTTCTATTGTTAGAGAAACTAACTACTGTAGAGATTGTTATAATTTTTTTGCAGAAATTCAAGCTGTAAAAACTTTTCAACTTTCACAATATTTAATTAAAGTTACTTCCTGTCTGTGAATACAGCTCCTAGTTGTGTGTTTATTTTTCTGCTTCTGCTGGCTAGGAGATGAGAAAAAATAAAATACAGAAGCCAGAGGCTACTAAATTGTCTTTCTGAAATTAAGGAGAAGCAGAAAAGCATGGAATTACACAATGGAACGTGGTGAATGCTGGTGCACTGAAACTCCTCTTCCTCTGTCACTAATGATTTCAAAGGATCCTCTAATAATATGGAATGTTCATCCCATTATTGTTATTATTTCCATTGGTTTAGTCTACTGGTTACCTGAAGGGCCAACGTATTTTTCTGGAGGATTTCAGGAGCACGTCTAGCTGTAGCTACCCAGTTGTAAAGAGCTGTCTCTAAGTGCAGTGATCATGAAGAATGAGACAAAGGCACAGGAGATCCAGTACCAGAGACCCAGGGAGGTCTGAGTTTTAATTTTGGTAATATTTAAATCAATGGCAACACCTCCAGCACCAGGTTTGAAGTGACCTGCTCAAGGCCAGCTTCAAGAACTGCATCAAAGTGGGTTGAGCTGTAACTGGCTCCTTGACTTTACCCTGCAGGAGGCTCCTATAAAGTGTTTCCATTCTGCTACTCTTCCTGAGTGGTAAATCCATCACCTGCTAAATTGGTTCTAGGCGTTTCATACCATTCTGTACTCTGCTGGCAGGAGAGGACCATGAGGAGCTTTACCTCTGGCATGTAGGAGGTTGACATAATGGCACTTAAATGGGCCTGAAGAGAGGCTGTCATACACAAGACCTGTAAAGGGAAAATCAAAAACCTTTAAACACCACACCCCTAATGCAAGCCTCCAAGCATTTTCAAGGTAGGAATAGGGACGTTGAGGTTGCAGTTTAAATTAAATTAAAATTTACTTGAAAAAAATCAAATTTGCTAGAAACATAAGCACCCAGAAATGGCTTCTTGCAATGTAAAGTGTTGGTATCTCTTAAAGGTTAGCAGAGCCACTCCGGTAGTCGTTAGAGGAAAGAGAGCTGTTGGCAAAGTCAAACCCCAAATGTGTTTACTCTGTCAGCACAAGAGATCTGTTTCTTCTGTCTGAGGTAATTCTCCTGGTTCTCTTTCAAATGGTGTGAATATTGGCAGCTCTCACTGCAGCTGAGGGCTCTATCAGTGCTCAGCTCTCTACAAAGATGTTGGGCACACGGAGCTGGAAAACAGCCTTAAAGATTAAACTCAGGATGTAATATTAGGCAACCTGTTCTAGGTGCAACAGAACCAGATCTGAGGATAATGTTTTTGCCTGAAATTTGATTTCAGCCCTATTTAAAAAAAAAAAAAAAAGGTGGAGGGGGTAGGGTGGGGTGAAGGAGGCAAGATAGCATTTACCATCAGGCTTCTAGTTCAGATGGATGCTGAAGAAAAGTCTGCCAGTCAGCTCCAGCAATTTCGTCTGACAGTCCAAACTGACAACCCCAGGTGACAGAACTGTAATAGGTGACAAATTGCTTTTTTTTTTTATGCCAGAAGTAAACCCTGTGAAGCCCAAACCACGTGAGGACCAGTTGCAGGGTGCGCATGCAGGAAGAGCAGTTGCTTCTGTCATGGCACAGAGAACATGTAGGCATGGGGATGGAAGGGTAATGGCATGACTTATTGCTGCCCTCTGCACTGGTGGCTGCTTTAATTTTTCAGCAACTGCAACGTTTTGCCTGAATGATTTGCACCTGGCAGTGAGACTGGCTGTATTTTTGTACAGGCATACCTCTAATTTATATTTGTTTTCAGTTTAAAGAAACCTCAGCAAAATGAGCTACCATCACTGTGAGTTCCCTGGCCTTGTCCATGTGGCTGCTATTACCTTTAGAGTCTGTGTCTACAGGCTCTTGCCACAGCTGCTTCATGTAATCATTTACATAACTCTGCTTAGCATCACAGCCTGTGGAGCTTCTGCTGTTTCATGCATTAGCTGAAGACACATTTCATGTTATATGCTTGACTTCCTCAGCTCCTTCCTGTTTGCTGCTGCTTCATCTCCAGCCCTCCTGTAAATAATCACATCGCCCAAGATTTTTCAAACATGCACCCACTGCATCTTAGTTTATTTGCCCTCATTACCCATTTAGGGAGGCTGTCACTGAAGGCCATTCCTCTGATGCATAGAAAACTACAGTTTTGTCCTGCAGCAGAACTGGGCTTTTGAATAACATCTCACCTGTGTTAGCTCTCCTGTTAATGTATGTTACACAAATTCTGCTGCAACAGTCTTTGCTTCACTGTGCTAAGGCAGCCAATCCCTTCTAGTGTCATCTCAGAGTTGGCCTCCTTTTAATGGAGAATCCCAACGGCCTTTTGTCCCAAATCCATATCACTCTGTACTTTTCTTACTTGAGTCTGGGTGCATATTACAGACAAGGAGATGGGGAGGTCAGGATGAATATTTTAGATAAGTAATAGTTCCATCTCTATAACCCTGTTCTCTCTTCCTCTCCTTGGTGCCCATGATGATGCAAGTAGGCCAGAGCTTAGGGCCCTGCTCATGATCAGCAGGTCATGTGAAAGAGCACAGCCTAGAAAGCCTTCATGTAGTCATTCCAGGACATGAATGCTGATGACTACCCAGTCACAGCCTAACAGCAGGGATTGCAATTCTAGCTGGCTTGTTTGTGTAGGTCTGCTACCAGAGCAGCAAATACCATACGCTAACACACATTTTTCTCCTCATTTTCAATTTATGCCCCACTCTTCATCATTACAGTGGATGCACATTTGAAGATTACCATCAAAAAATTTACTTAGATGATCACGTAAAGCTTCCCTGGAACATACAGGAAACTCTCTCCTATATGACCCAGCCAAGCTATCCTATTTTTTCACATTCCTATAAAGGACGTGAATTTGTTCACTTCAGGGTTTTTTGTGGAAGTATAGTTATATTAAAAAATATAAAGACCCAATTTACCCACATTTATTCGTGTCAATGTGTGGTGTTTACTGTAAGCACTCACAAGGGCCTCAGTGGGTTTGCAGCTGGTGAATGAGAGTCTCCCCACAGTGGTGATTCACTGCAGTCTGGCAGCTCTTGATCAAGCAGATGAGAGAGGCAAGGACTGATTGTAACTAGGTACAGGTGTGCTCAAAGGAGCACAAGTGCTCTGCTTGAGAATAATCTCAGGATAAATGTGCCAGTGAGGATCTCTCAGTTGAGGCATCCTACTCTCTGCAGGAAGGTGGCAGCTCAGTTCAGACCTTAGCTCAGGAGGCACAAAACTGCAGAGGTGGGTGTGCATGTATGTGTGTTGAGGTGGAAAACTGTGTGAGCACTGTGACAAGCTCTGGGAAACAAGCCCTAGTATGAACCCTGTCATAGAAGTCCACTTTTCTGCAGTGTTGAGAGGAAAGGGGAGCACAAACATTGGCTCATCTGGAAGGTTGTTATGCTGAAGTTTTAGCCTCTGCTCCCTCTCAGACCCACCTCATACCCCTCAGCTTTGCTGGGGTCCTGTCTGTGACACCACTACCTCCTTGCCCACTGCCCTACCCCACTGGGCTCTGCCTCCAGCTGCCTCCCCATGGAGCAGAGTATTGCTGCCATGACTCCCAAGCAGCCCACCCCAGGCACTGCCTTGCTCCCTCACCTCACCACCAATAACTTTGACTTCAACCTCTGCTGCATCATTGCCTTCTCCTGAGGGTTCCCTATTTATATAGAGGGGAAAATGCAGTTGCTGGGACTGGAAATATTTTGTTACCTTTTCCTGCTTAAGTGTGAGGCATTTTTATCTGTGCTCTCTGGAGACTTATGCTACAGTGGGACTGATTTTATCCACTTACTCAATGCACTTTAGTTCAATAATGATTACAGAACTTCTACATAATATATTATGCATAGATAATTTCCCAGGGTTTGTAGCCCTCTATCTCCCTAAGCATTTAAAAAGGAATGTCTTTGTGATAGGTATGTTATGAATGATACACTCCTCAACAGTCATGATGTAAAAATAATAGCAGCAGTGGACTTGGAAGGAAGAAGAGGCAAGCATTCAGATGGAAAATGCCAAAGCCTGTGGATAATATCACACAACAGCAGTGACCTGCTTTGTTCATTTTATCACTGCTCCTTAGCCCAACAGTGGCACTTGCAATCTGGCAAACCTTCCTCCACCTCCTTACCCAAACCAAGGGGTTTGGCAGTTTGCTGGCCCCATTGCCAGGCTGGGCTGACCTGGTACCTCTTTCTCTCTCTCTCTCTCTCTCTCTCTCTCTCTCTCTCTCTCTCTCTTTTTTTTTTTTTTTTAATAGAAGCTGAGCTCTTAATCTTGCTCAGCTGTGAATTTTGCAGCCCATTCAGTTCAGGGAGTTTTCCACCCCAGACCAAGGACCGTGAACCAAGTGCCTTGCTCATCTTACTATCACCAGCCTACCCAGGTTTTCTTTTTTTTAAACATAAAAGCCCCTTTTTCCTCAATTTCCCTATAATCTCCTAATTTCAGTAGTGACTTTTGGCAATGAAGTTCATTGCTGCTATCCCCTTGTTTTTTCCTCCTGCAAAGAGGCTTGTGGTAGCTGGAACTGTCCCTTCCCAATGTGGGCAGCCCCAATGGGCCACAGAGGCCTTGGGGACAGCTGGGGACACTTCTGCCCTTGCCCAGCCCCAGCAGAGGCGTGTGAGGCAGCTCTAGGGCCACAGCCCCTGGCAGGATCAGGCCCCATGTCCTGACTAGCAGTCAGGAAATGTCTCAGTGACAGTTGCTACCAGCTGTTTCAACAGTTTCAATCACAAGAAGAGCTGTAAGATAAATAAATAAATAAAGCCTGTGAAGTGACAAAACAAATGGCCTGGCATCGGCGACAGATTTGAAGCTCCTGGCTGCCTTTGTGGGAGAGCAGCCCCTGAGCTTTCACCCTCCCTCCCCTAAATAATTAATTTATCACGTAGCAGAGCTGTGGCTCCATGGAAGGTGCCTGGAGACAGTGTTTGAAGGGGAACTCCAGCCCCCCAGAGGGGCCCATGGGGCTGGGGATTGGGGCCATCAAGAGCTGGAGCCCACAGCTGAACCAGCTGGATCACAGGGGGATTGACATTAACCTGCTCAAGCTACCACGAGCCAGCACACACTATTCCTTTCTACCCTCACAAATCACTGTTATGTCCTTTCAGCTTTAAACACTTTGGATCAGCTATAACAACACTTGATATTTATTTTATTTCAACTATCACTCTGATTTGTCAGGTGTATTTTTTATGCACAGCAGGTGTACCCTAATGGGGTTAGGGAATAAACAGAGAATTGATGGGCTTACACACCCATTAGCTAATGGGTTACTAAGCAAAAGGGACTCTGTTTAACCCCACTGCACTTAGCCCTCTGTTAGGAGGAATGTTAAAGACTATAAGCTAACACTCAAATGTCTCTTTGTGGACCCAGGGGAAGAGAGCTCAAACTTTAATGCATGGCTTGTGATAGGCAGGTGAATGAATGTGGTTATCATTATGCAATCACGCCTCTCTGGAACTATTTATCAGCTGCACAGTGTGCCCCATGAACCCCGCCTGGACAGAAAGGGTTAAGCAGGATGAAATCCCCCCAGAGAGCCGTGCTTCCCACACCTCACTTGCACTGAGCTCACAGCAAACTCAGAGCAGCCACTTCATGTTCCCCTTCCCCAGAGCTACACACCTTGATCGTTAGCAACACGCTTTGCAGTGCACGGGCCTTGTGTCGACACCAGCTTTAATCAGTTATTTCAAGATAGATGTGCCTCGTTAGCATCAGAACAATGCAATTACTTCCCCTCCTCCCCTTTCTCCAAATCCTGGGGTTTTATTGGCCTATTAATGGTTTGATTTGTTGTTGGTAGAAACAAGAAGGATTCCAACTCATTGATCATACTATTCTACAGATATCCAGCAGAATAAATATATGGGATAATAAAACCCAAGCCATCCACACAAAGGTTACATCTTCTAAATCCTTTAGTGTTCTGCATCATAGTTTATGTTCCCTTTCAACCACAAATACACAGTTGAGTGGAGTACCTGACAGTTAAAAAAGGTCTGTAATGTTAAAGGTTATACTTGCAATCTTTTGCCATCTTTGTCACATGGAAACAAGTCACACTGATCCTCACAGTCCACAGATGCAATAAGGAACAGCCCTCTGACATAGATGTATAATCAAAAGCCAATTCAAAAGGAGCCTTCTGTAAATATCAACTGGATCCAGGCATATGCATGCATTGCTTGGAGCACTGGAAGTGTCCTGCTGACTTCAATGGGGTGGCTCTTGCGTTTGAAAAGAAATAGGTGTGTGTATGCAGGAGAGGTGAAGGTCGAAGAATAAAAAAACCAAGGGAGAATACAGTTTTGTGCTGCTTTTCTTTAAACAGTGACACAAAACATCACAGCTGGGGGAAGTGAAAGGTCCGTTTAGTTTCCTTTGTGCCTGCCTGTTCCTGGGGTGCTCTCAGGTGCCCCTCATGTTTAGCTCTGGAGGCTCTCCTGGGTTGCAGGGCTGCTGAGGCAGTGCTCTGAGGGACAGGGGATGCCTGTGACAGAGAGAGGGGACGTGGCACTGAGCATGAGCACTCTGGGCTTTGCCTTATTGCTGGTCTCTTCCTGATGGGGAAAAGGAAAGTGCTTCAGGCACTTGACAGACTGACAGCTGAGCTCTTCTGTCGCCTGAAGAGAGATGCCATAGAAAATGCCACAGATACAGTGGCAAAGACAGAAGACTTCAGTAGGCTCAAAACAACAGCTCAGGTCCCTCCTTACTCTAGAGTGCAGTGGTCAAGGAGAAATCTACTGATGCCCACTGGAACGTGAACTGCTTTGTTACCAACTCAAAAGGAAGCTCCAAAAGTGTGGTGTGGTTCAAGTGACGCATGGATACAACTTCAGTTCTAGGTTGTAGAGCCTCTGTTGAGATGATTTAATTTATGCTGAAATTCAGCAGCATCAGCCTACAAGGCTGGAGCAGCATAGCAACAAGCTTGTTAATTACTAAGCAATTATTTTACTCAACTTTTAGACCTAGGGGATACCCAAAATATCCGCATCTGTTTCATTTTGATTTCTTATTGTTCCTTCCATGCTGTAGCTGAGGTTATTTTACTGCACTGTCAGTCACAGCAGTAATGACTTCCACAGCAGCAGCATCCATTTGGCAAGCTCACTATACAGAAAGTGCTGTGATGGAGTAGAAAGGGGTTTCTTTCTCTTTCTAATATCATCTTCCCCTAGGATAGACTATCTTGCCCTCTGCAGCAGAACACGCTTGGATCACACTGCAGAGTTTCTGACTGCTGCTTTTAAAAAGGTATATCTGCTTGTTTCTATCAACCCGTTTCAGCTCCTCTGGCATGGTGTCTTTACAGCTCTAATAGAGACACTTCACATGTAATAGGGTCACACAGTGATCCTCACGTTCGATTCCATTCCTATCACTATGTTAAATTGAAACAATGTGTGTGTATCAGATTTCTGCAGTGCAGGGGAGACTGTAGCACCTACAAGTTTAGTGATGCAATGAAACTAATGATTTGGATTATACTTTTCTTGGTGCCACATTCCACTGGTGAGCTCTTGAAAAAACACCTTACCTCACTTTCTCTCTGTCTCTTTACCTCTCAAGAGCTTTCACCAACAGATCTACTTACATGCTGGGAAAGAAAAAAAAAAAAAAGTAATTCTGCCAGTAATTTATGGAAATGAGAAAACTGATTAGCATAAAGCTTCTACTTGTGATAGTGGGGTTACAAAAGTGGGTTGATAGGTAAAAATGATCTCCTTAGTGATAATTAACTTTGATCTCTTAAATAACTGTTAACTTTCATAAAGAAGGGGAGTACAAATGACATTTGCATCATGGCAACTGTAAAAAGGCAGAATAACTTCCATTGGAGATTACACGATAAGCTCTGTTCTCAAAGAAAATATACTCATTTCAAAGCAAAATGACATGAATTGTCAAGGACTGTTGGGTTTGTTCTTTTATCTTGTGCTAACCTGAGTGCACTGAGATGAGACACTGCATATTTCTGTGTGAACAGCTCTGTACACCCATGTAAATGACATGTATTTATTTACAGGGAAATGACAATGTGTGCTCTGCTTAGCACTTCTGTGAGACCATTCATCCAAGGACTTCCAAGTACTTTATAAACATTAATTCATTCTGAATATGTGACTGTGAGGTAAGTAAATATTAGTCTTATTGCAATATTATTGGGAAATGGAGAGACACAGCAGGTAAGAGACTTACTCAAGGTCAGTAGATTGTAGCTCGAATGCCCAGCTTCTAGTTCTGAGTGCAGGCCTTGCCTCTTGGCCAAACACGTGTCTTTGGACATTGGAGGTTTACTCTGCACTTCTCAAACTTTGCTTTGAGTACTGTTTTACAGCTTTCTCCATCAATATTTCCTTCTGAACAATTCCACAGTGCCTGTTTGGGGTTGGGTAGTCTTACCACCTTGGTTTTGTAAATGAGAAACCAAGGCAAAGAGGAAAAAAATCCGAAGTACTCACTAGATGGGAACAGTTAGAGAAATCAAGGTCACAGCACTTTTAACCAGAAGATTCCCTCAAGATACAGTTCCTAGTTTAAGCCAGAAGATAAACAGTTGTGTTTTGAGCTCTATGGACTCATTAGAAACCAGGTCTTCAAGTAAAACTGAAGCTGCAAAATCCCACTTGAATTTAACATACAGGCAAAAGAGATTTTTTGAAGTGCAGGATAACAGACATTAGCTGTGAGTCCTCTCATAATGGACCTCAGCAAGACTTACAGAGCTTGCTGGGGCTGAGACAAAGTAAACCAGAAGTTACCTATGAAGTGTATATCAAGAAACGCACACACGCTCACACCCAAGGAGGCTAGAAAATTTTAAGTAGCAAATTTAAAAGAATGTCTTAATAAATCCTTAAAGCTGCACAGGCTTCAGATTTTTCGATTAATAGAAATAATCTCAGAACCTTTCTTGCACACGTAAAGCTCCTGGCACACTGAGCTGCTGCAAAGAAACCACTGCAACATCTCAATATCTTTCTTCACTAGCTCTTCCAGATACAGTCTATGCTGGTCACTGTCTGAATCATTTTAGCCTGTCATCTCTCTTCCTTTGATATGTATGAAGTCAAAGGGAAATGGCAGTCTCCTAATTTCTATTTCCACCCAATGTCATGGGAGAGAGAAGGAAAAAATACCCACTTTTTTAATGCAGCTTTTAAAATAGAAAAGCAAAAAAAAAAAATTTTTTTACAGCACTTAATAGGCCTCCCTTGCAATTTAAAAACTGATTTTCAGGAGCTCATATATTCAAATCTCCAAAGTCTATTTGAAGGCACATCTGAAGGTGCACCCTGCAACCTGTGTGTAGCAAACTCTTTTGAATCTTGTCCTTGAAACAAAAATTAGTGCCCCATGGGAGCTCAGCAGTGTAGACAACCACTAACTGTAGAATGACTGAAAGCAGAGCTGAGAGTCCTTGCAGCTGGGAGGGAGAAGGGGATGAGAGAGTGAGGGAAGATGAGAAAAGCCTTCAGGAGCCATTTGGGAGACAGTCACTGGGAAGAAGAAAGAAAGACATGCACTAAAAAAAACAGAAACACAGGTGGAAATGGCCTACTGGGAAATCAGGCTGTCAACAAACAAAAGCCGAAGGCCAGAAAGCAGTTTCAGTAGCAGCCCCTGCTAACAGGGCTTCAGTGTTCAGTAAATAAATTAGCAGCAGCTTTGACTGTTTGGAAATTAGTAGTGACATGATGAAAGAAGCAAATGACTTGCTTTTATCTGGAGTGGAAACACTAAACTTCCAAAGAAAACCTTGCCTCTATTAGGAGAAGCAGAGATGCTTATATCAGCTTAGACTTGAACAACAGCAATATCAGAAAAGTTTCATTTCATTTACCAGAGGCTCAGAACTTCATTTGTAACTAATGAGACCTGTGTCCCTCTGGGCTGCTTCTGACAGCATCTTTCCTTTGAGTAGTTTATCATGTAGGAGATAAAAATAACACAGGGTAGGTAGAGCGACAGACAGACAGACAGAGACCTAGATGTTTGGAAAAAGAAGTAAAGTTGGGACATTAGAACAACTCTTCAATTATTGCAAACTGGGAAAACTCCTTTGGGAGAAAATGCAGTGATTTACTTCTGTTGAGAATCTGATCCTGTTTAATTAAATGGGAACTAAAAGAAGGGCTGAATAGTAAACACTTCAGCACGTGCTTAAACATTCAGCATGTGTCAAAGACCTATTGATGCCGTTGAGACAGAATTTGCCCAGGCACTCCTCCCCAGTAAGGGTTCCCAAATCAGGGCCTCAGTTACTGGAGCTGAATGTTTATTGTGTCAGAGGTATTGAGAAGGGGCTGGTTTCCCACATCCTCTTTGCTTAGAAAGACAGTTGGACAAGAACTCCACAGCAGCCTCCAAAGGGAGCAAATATTTACACAAGCTGTGTTGTTTGCTTGACAGGCAACAGGTTCAGAAGGCCAGCTGGCACTCAGTGGAAAGCAGGAATGGTCTGGGCAGTCCTTGGATCTGGTGGGTCCCTTCCACTGTCCTGAGGTGCTTGCGGCCACATAAAACTTGGAATATGAACTTTGTCTCTAGCACAGACAGTTCTAGGCTGTGTCCACACTGCATCTGACAAACAGCAACAGCCTCTGCTGTATCTGTTGCCCATTGGCCTGGGAGGTGGAACTGGGGTGTGATTAAGCCATGAAAAGCCAAATCTAAAGAACCACAGATCTGCTAAATTGTTTGGGTATTGAATCTGCCCTTCAAGGCAGCATTGCTTTTGTCTCCTCAAAATGCCTGGCTGTCCTGAGGTTCAGCTGTCAGCTAGCAGTCTCATCCCAGCTCTCCAAGGAGGCCCTAAGTGCTTTCAGCAATTTCTCACATAGCAATGCCAGAGGGGCAGGATCTGCTTCCACTGAGCCTGGCTCATACCATTAGTTCTTCCAACCATGAGGGGCAAATTAGCCAGCATGCTTCCAGACAAAATGGCCAGTAAGTAGTGGCATCCCTCAGGGATGGGTACTGGGACCAATACTGCATTATGACTTCATTAACCACCTGATGATGGGGTGGAGTGCACTTTCAGCAAGTCTGTAGATGACACCAAGTAGAGGGGTAGCGGTTGGTGTGCCAGCTGGCAGGGCTGCTCTTTAGAGGGGCCTGGACAGGATACAGAAATAGGGAGGCAGAAACCTCATGAAGTTTAGTGAAATCAAATGCAAAGTCTTGATATCTGGGATGAAGCAATCTCAGACAACAACATAGATTGCAGGTTGACACCTCAGGCAGCAACCAAGAAAGACAAGCACGTCCTGGGCTGTCTCAGTCTAGGGATGTGCTCCCCTCTGTTTGACACTTGTCAGACCACATCTGCAGTTCTGTGCCCAGTTTGAGATTCCCAGTTAAAAAAGAGCCATGGACATACTGGAGAAAATCCCAGAGGCCACAAGTTGGGTTGAGTGCTAGAGCTGAAAAGCTGAGGGAGTTGGACTTGCTCAGCCTGGAGAAGATGAAGGGAAGACTGTATTGCTGACTGCAACTGCCTGATACAGAGAAGATAAGAGTCAGATGCTTCTTGGAGGTGCACAGCAATGAGACAGGAGGCAATGGACATAAGCTGGTACAACAGAAGGAACACAAAATACAAGGAAAGGTGTTTTTTTAACCATGAAAGTGATCAAATGCAAGAACAGGTTGGCCAGAGAGCTTGTGTAATTACTGCCACTGGAAGTGCTCAAGACTTGACTGAACACAGTGCCCTGAGCAACCTGATCTCATAGAACCTGCTTTGAGCAGGAGCTTGGACCTGATGACCTCTGTGTTCTCTTCCAACCTAAATTATCCCATGATTCTATGGGAATTAAACCTGACAGAAGTGGTGAAGATGATGTGGAACCCTGCAATAGCTGGTACAGGTCTGTGGAAGGAAGCTCAGGCCGAATTATACTGAGAATGTAATTAATTAAGTCAGACATAACATAGTTGGATTTTTATTAAATTGTTAGTTTAGTGCTACAGATGAACTCAATAGGAAAGCTGCAGTTGCATAGCCTGCATAATAATACAATAACGTAGACAAAAATCTATCCAACAGTGAGGATGCAAGGAGTTATCATCAATGGTTTTATGTCAAAAGAGAGAGGAGTATCAATTGGTCTCCCACAGGGATTGATACCAGAGCCAGTAGATAATCAATATACTCATTAACAGCCCAGAGAAGAATGCAAATTCAACAACCAATGGATCTGGAGAGTATTGAAAGGAACAGTGAGGATGTGGCAAACGAGGTAGGTGGCAAATAAGAAACAAAATTCTAGTCAAATGATGTGTAGATTTCATCAGATGAATGTCCAACACTTAATATTTCATAGATTCAGAGAAGAATTGTACAGAAGATAAATATAAAATATGGTGAATACAGTGCCTAAACACACTCCCTTTAAAAAGCCCAAGTTTAGCCAGCTGCTAATTTCTTGCACCACTGCAAAAAAGTGAGGCAGTGCATGAGTGCTGATCTCTCAAAAGTCCTGCAGGACAATCTGTTAAATTGCCACTTACCAACCTGATTAGTGTCAGGTGTGAAAGACCTTGTGAAATGTCACAAGATATTTTGATTAAGAAAGAAGATTAGGAGACAAACACTACAATTCCGCAAAAACTGGATTCAAACCTAGCCTATGTTCTTCACACTGATTTAAAAGCTTAAAATATTTAATCATACAACAGATGAAAACTGCATTAATGATGATAATGGGACAAGATTTGACTTCTTATTGTTTGGTATGGAAGGTGACACACGTAATGCTTTTTCCCCTCTATGTTTTCCTACATCTTCTTCAATCTTAGTCCTGGGATTCTGATGTGTGCATATCTATACACACATATATACACATTTGCTCAAAGATCATGTAGCTACTTGTAGGGGTGAGTGAGCTGACCCATAGACATTAAGCCCAAGCAAATCACTGTATTCATCTAAAATGTCTCCTGTATCAGACAGGTCAGAGCACTTCCCTGCATGGGTATTTCATTTTTTGGGTTTTAGAGAATATAGTAAAAATTAATTTTGTATTTCAAGCCCTCATCTGTTGGAGAATGCCTGACAACCCTGCCCAAAGGCTGATAGTAGATTTATTTATTCTCAACCTGAACTGGCTGTTGTAGCCTGCTTGCATCAAAAATCTTTTTCCTCACATAGCTACCCAGTGGTGCCTTTCAACTCCACAATGCATTAGAACTATCATTTTTATAAAATATGCTTATAAACCAGGAACTTCTATTACTCCCATTTAAACCCACAAAACCTCCAGTGGACATTAACACAAGCAAGACTTGATATTTATTCATCGAAAGCTAGAACCGTGTGATGGAAAATAAGCAATCTTTTAAGCCACAGTTCTTAGGGGGGTGCTGTGTGGTGTTTGCTGTTCAACACATCAGAGCCTCATAGCCATATTAGTTGTATGAATGGGATAAGATTACTTGGGCAATTTTCCTCTACATTAGAAACAAATCACAGCTAAACCTCTGCTGGCTCCATACATTTTAAATTCACATTTTCTCTCACTAAAACAGAAAAATAAATACATAGATAGCTGGCCAAACTTAGAAAGTGTTCAAAGCAATCAAGTGCAAATTCCCTCTTGTTACAACGTGAACGAACCAAAAAACCTTTGACTGAGAGGTGACTTCAGAGATAAGTAGTTAGATAGATGCTATAGACAAAAAGACACAAACAAATTAAATCTATTCCACTGAAACAGTGATATAATTTCCCTCCAGAGACTAAGACTGACAAAATAAACAAAGAAATAACATGTTTCTTAACTTGTGAAATGTGACAGTCAATGGCAGACAGCAAAACAGAATGGAACAGTGCTGGAAGTTCTTAGCACAAACATGCTCTTCAGACAGGATGCAGCTCTATTTTTCTTTGGTTTCAACCTCCTAATAACTGCACTTTTTCACACCTCCTTCCTCTGAGCTTTTTCATCCTCTTTCCTGCATGGTTCTTCTTTTTAAGAAATGTGCTACATGTTTATTTTGAGGGACAGACCAATGGTGGAAATTAGCACAGAGAGCTGTTAGTCTGGGATTGTAATGACACATCTGAAGGCTCCTTGCCCAACAAAGTATGCAAGAACACCTTTCAGTTTGGCTTTGATGGTAGATAAGACCTTGCTAAGTGTCGAGCACATAACACAGAGTTTTGAAGGTACAGGGTTGGATGTCTATGTGTATTTTAAAATATTATATATCTGGGGCCAAAGAAAAGAGCCTTGGTCCATGACTTGCTTGGTCATAGAGAAATTCTGTCTACTGAATTTTTAGGCTTTTCACAAGGACAGAAAACTTTTAAGGTATAAGGTCAGTTCTGAGACTTCAATATCAGGAATGGTGCCTCACTTAACAACTCCACAAAAGAAATGTCCTCAAAAACAGCTTAAGAGAAACTCCAGGCACTACTAAGGTGGCCATACAAGAAAAGCAAGCTCCAAAGATAGAAGCAAAAGCATGAGCATGCCCAAGTGCAGCACAACGTTCATTTTCACGTTACTCATAGCAATCATCTTTCCATGAACAATCTGTATATGTCACTTACAAATATCTCATTTATTCCTCATCCTTCAGATGCACATAATAATCCTTCCACTTTACATTAGTTGATAGTTTGCCTTTAAAATGTCAGGTCTTTTCCCCTCTAAGTTGCAAATTGCTTTTGTACCTAAAAGTTTATAACCAAAAATATCTCAGCTCAGGGGTTGATGATGGAAAATGGATCCTTTCACCCCAGAAGATGGTCAGAAACCAGCCCAAGTCTCCTACTGCCATCTCCTAACTACTGAAGTTGGGGTTCATCTCCAGAAGTCTAATTTTAAACATGATTTAAGCAGCTTCCTTGCTAGTTGCTTTGCAAGCAGCAACTCCAAAAAGGAGCTAACCTGCCTCACATTCCCCAGTACCTTTATTTCAGCCTGAAAAACTTGTCAAGGTCCCACAGGAGGCTCTTGTCAAGCAAGACCATCCCCTGACTCATAGCACTGGACCATCTCTCCTCTCACTACTGCTTTATAAATCTAGCAGGGAATCTTATCCCTGAATGACCAAAAACAAAAAGTCATCTGCTACTCTTTGGAAGGTATTTTGGACATAAAAACCCCCACAGAATACGACATATGAAGGAATGCTGAAACCACAATATTGGTGGAAGGAAGGTGGGAGTTTCTGAACAGTATTTTGTGGGTCAGTGATGGTCCAAGCTGTTTCAAGAGCCAAAGATGGGCTGCGGAGCAGTGTGAAAGATGCTGCATGTTTTCAATAAAAAATGTTATGAGAAAGCTGCACGGTGGTCTCTACGAAATCATAATATTTGAAGGTGGTGCAGCTCTCTTGAAGTTCTGGGGCCATGGCAGCACAGGCCAGCTCTGCTGTCGAAGAACACACTCTTCATGGTTCTCAAGAGAGTGACTCCCATCAGCCTGCCTTCGTTTGCAAAACCAGTAATGGAAAACACAACGTGAAACCAAACAGCCACTCAGTAAATCACATTTTGGACTGATTTTTCAAGGCTGCTCAATCCAAGCAGCTTCCACAGACTTTAGTGGAGTGATCTGAGTTTGCAGCATCCTGGGAGCCCCCAGCATACAGAGCTGTTTCTTCTGCCGCCAAAGAGCATCCAGTGCAGATTTCAGCTAGATTTTCTGAGAGCATTCTGCAGTCTGTCTATTTCCATGTTAAATAATAATTCTGAATTACGTAATGCCACATTCCTTTCCACCCCTCATCTGATAACAGTAACAAGCTCTGTAGCTTAGAGACTTGCACATTTATGTTGGCACTTCTGGAAACACTAACGAGAACTGAATCTCTGCTGTGTTCTCAAAGACTAACAAACACCATTCATTTCCTACAGATTAGTTTCAATCTAACAAGCATTTTGTTGAGCCCCAAAGAATATTTCATTTATTTAGATAATGCTTATGGCTCACTTATGAGCAGCAACTCATTCAGTAAGAAACAGACTGTTATAGCTCAGTATTTTTTAAAAGAGGGGAAAAAAAACTCAAACAGCAACATGGAGATGGTATTTAATACTCAAAAGACAGCACATCATTATGATGAGCGGATCTATTGCTGTGAATAATGGAGAAGGTTTAATCACACAATGGAACACTTAGAATAAATAGTTAACGGCATGTTTTGCAAAGCTGAAGCATGTTCTTCCCCCCATCCAAGGGCTGGTGCTCAGTGCACTGCATCAGTATGCCAGGAGTGTCCATGTGTAAGGGTTACTGCAGAATATGTGAGATCTGTGCATTAAGGTGGGCAGAGTTATTTCCTGATGGAAGCAGACATTAGGCTACGATCCCACCACATCATGAAAGAGCCTGTCCACCCTTCTCCACCTGCCCAGATTCTCACCTTTTTGGGCCAGGTATGCAAAGCTCATGCCAAAAGGATGGCATGAAGCCAGCCTTTGATGTGCCAGGCTCAGGCATGTGTCCCTCCTGGGAGAAATGCTCAGCCAAGTTGGATGGGAGGGTCCAGGGAGAGGAGAAAAAGAGGCATTAGCTGCACTTTCTCTGCTCCAGTAACTGCTGTGCCAGATGTATTGGTCACGGACCAGTCAGCTGCATTTAGCTGATGGGACTGAGCAGCCAGAGAGAAGCTGCTGGGAGTATGGGGCTGCCAGCACTGCAAAGATGAGGAGTGTTATGGGCTCCAAAGTCCTGTTAGCCCCCCAGTAAATCTGTCTGGTGTTTACCCGTTCCCTCTCCTGCATCTTGAATTTCCTCTTACTGGAGGCTTGGGCACTCAGCTATAATAACAGTATGATGGGCTTCTAGAAAATATGTACATTATCCACGAAGGTCTTATTACAATGGCACTTAACGACCCATAAGATTTAGTAAACACACAAACTCATTTTGTATGAAAAAATGGATCTGGAAATTGGACTCAAATGGAAACCTCAATGGGAAATTTATTTCCGAGTGAGGAAAGCATGGGTGCAAAGGAGAGGAGCTGGGCTAGCATACAATTGGGAACAGAAAGTGATCACAAAGGAAAAGAAAGAGAGAATTAAGAACATAATTGAGAAAAAAAGAAGTAAAAAAAAAAAAAAAAAGAGAGCCTATCCTATTTTCTGCCAGGTCTATGTTTTTAAAGAGTGGGCGTTACTGCTCCTAACACAAGGAATAGGTTTCCCCTCAGCTAGAAAAACGTTTGGATTTTTTGTTTGTTTGTTTCCTTTTTATTAATCATCGGTGGTGTTGGGAGGGGGAAACCCCCTGAGGATTCAATGACAGGGAAAAAAAAATGGTTTGTGAAGTCAGACTCAGTTTGTGTACCTAAAAAGCAATATGATTGATTTGCAAAAGCCTCCAGCTTCACAAAGTTCTTCCATCTCTAATGAGAAATAACAGCATTTTTGTCCAGCTTCCCTGCAAAATATTGTTCTAGTGCTGAATCCATCAACAAAAATGGCTCAGCATTAGCTTTCCTAATGGCCTCTGGTTTTGCTTGCCAGCAACTGCAGATGGAATGGGCTAAGCAGGGCTGGGGTTGAAGCAAACTGGCCTGTTGTAGATCTCAGCTGCATTTTGCCCTATTAGGCATAGGATCACATAGTGGCTTTTTAGTATATTCTGAACAGAGCTCGTGTTAAAATCACCGGGTGCTTCCAGCTCTGATCAGGCACAAGTGACTAATCTTTGCACAATTTAATGAATGTAAATTGTTACACAAGTGAATTCTGTGATGAAGTATAATAAACAAAGGAAGGAAAAAGTAAAGGAGGAGGCTATGGCAAGAGGCTTCCTTCCGTACTGACAGCAGAAGCTGGTGGGTTGGTTTTTTTTAAGTCTTTTTATCTGTCTCTGTCCTTTGAGTGTGTGATTACAAAATACCTTCACCTGGATCTGCCTGCAAGAAAATAGAACTTCCTCCCTCTCCCTACTGCTAGTGTACCTACACAGCACACACAAGGTCACCTCAGCACAAAAAGCCTGGCTAGTCCCAGCAAGTAACCAAAATAGACTGCAAGGACTATAGTTGGTATGATCTGTGCTGCCCCTTCTTGGTCATCAGGTTCCACATCTGCACACTCTTTCACCCCTCACTTTGAAGCTGATACAGCTGATAGTCTCCCAGCCAAGCTCCAGATGAATTTGTTATTTCCTAACTTTCAGCCTCAGCAGGAGAAGCCAGAAGCGGTCGCGTAACAGAACCCTGTTTTCATAAGGTTTTTCTGCTCTACTTTGAAAACCCCTGAGATTCAGATACTTTAGATCAATCCTGGAGAAGAAGCACAAGCCTGGGGACTAATCGGAATTTATGTGAACTTATGGGACCTTGTGAAATCTGCATGTTCAGTTACAGCCTCAATAATTTTTCATTTAAGTGTGAGCTAAATAAACCTGACTTCCTTTTTCCAAAACTATATAATTTATAATGCTCTGCCAGGGAGTGCTGGGCACCTGAGACTGGCAGACCAAATTTAATCTGAGAGCAAGAAACTGTAATTCTAACATCTGCTTCCAGTAAACACAGACATTAATAAATATCCCTCAAGAATTAATATCTAAGCGTCCTTCATTCACTTTAATCAATGGTATTCCAGAGAATTTATTATCTGCTTATGAGAGAAAGTGGGTTTTTTATGAAAAAAAATCTTATTTCACACACTCAACAACTTCTAGATTATAAAACAAAGGAAGAGGGAGAGAAATATGTTTGAATTGTCCATTTTTGATGGTTCATTACAATAGCATTCCTTTTAGAAGACATCCCTGTTTAGCAGGCTGCATTAGCCTGCTCAGGTACTTTTGCATGCCTTGAAGAACTTTACACTGATGATGCAGTCACAAAACACCACATTTCAACAAACACCCCAGAAAGCAATGGGCTTGTAAAGGAGTCAAAGTGTGATTATGCTAAAGACACATGACATGCAGCAATTGGCACTGTGTCTGTTACACAAATAAAAGATAATGAATGGTACAAGATAATAGTTCCCAGTAATTACAGAACTGAACTTCACAGCAGCATAGCTGCTATTCCTGGGAAACTTAAATAGAACAACACGTCTTTAAAAGTTTCATTGTGCCAGAGAGGATTTAAGAATGTGCAGTGTTTGGTACAGAGAGCACTGCAGTATGATATAAAGGATTCAGCATCACTCATTTGGAACGAGCTTCAAAGCCTACCAGTGATGAGCACTGTGTCTTCTGAAAATGGATGCTGTTAAAGTGAACTTCATACCAGTGAAACTAATAGCACCATTATGCATTTGACATGAGCTTTAGAACTCATCTAACACCAAACAGTTAATCAAACAGAATACATTCTTATTCCCACTTTTCTGCTACTAAAATATGCAGATACATTTGTTGTTTGCCACACTAAGTCAAAAAGTGAAGTATGCTCTCAATGCTCAGCAGAACAAAATCCGTAACAAAAAACAGTGTGGAAGTTTGAAAACGCATATGAAAGAGTTGTCAATTGTCATAAGAAAGCAAAAATCCAAGAAATAATTTACTGAGGATCAAAGATAACATTATTATAGTATCACTGACACCTCCTGCACTAAACTTCTCCCTCTAGCAGTTCTGGCATGCCAAACTGAGGATCATAATATTACTTTCATTATTAGATGACTACTAGGGTAGGAAACATTCAAGTCTTCACAACATAGTGTGGGACACACATAACAACAACAAAATACTGCATTTTTAGATTAGATGTATCACATAAAACGGATGGTTCATTTGAATGTCACATCTGGTTGACTTTCATTGTTTTAAGTCAGATCCCTAAAGAGTTTTTAAGACTTTATGACAAATGTACTTTTATACCTGTTGTCTGTGTAAATCCACACCAGTAAAAATAGCATCTGTTCTGGAGAAAGACAACCACCAGCTCACCAACATTCAGAACAGACCTATATAGTAACAGGAGGTAGAACGTGCTCATTCATTGTTTGAAGTATTCCTTCTCAGCCCCCAAGTGTTAAATATCGAACTAAAGGAGTTCCTGAAACATTGATAAGGAGCTGAAAATCATTCCCTAATTCACAGTGAATTGTGCTAAAATCCATGTTGATAGACAGTGTGCTGTAGCTCTTCATAGTTGCTGAAATGTATGCCTAGTGGTAGGTACCTATCAAAGGGAAAATTAGAATAAATGAATATTTAAAAATTCAAATTTTCTAGAATATGTTTGAAGTGCATTTTCAAAGCATTATCATCATATTGGAGAAACCAGTACTCAATTGGTTACAAACTCCTTGCTGAAGAGTTTCATAAGCCTCCCTTCTCCCCACCTCCTCCTCATTAGCAATCAGAATAGCTTTACCATGCAGTCGTGTAATTGTAATCAAACACAGGCTGCACTGGCTGCTTCTCTCCAAGTTTCCAAGAATCCCCTTTGGCTGACCTTTGGTAGCCAGGAAAGCACAGTGGGAAGGAGACAAAGGGAAGCAGTCCTGAGTTGTAGAGAAAAAGGGGATATTGAGCAAGTTGCATTGCTCTCTGCACAGGGCTAAATGGCAGAGTTATGTGCAAGAGTCAATGCTTTCTTTAATAAAGATGTAGTTTTTGTAGAGGTAACTATATTTATCTATCACACAAATTTGTGTGGGTATTATATATACACGTTTGTGTGTGAGCTTTTCCCATATACACCTCTGTGTGTTTGTTCATGTCTCAGGTTAACAAGAAGTGCACATTGAATTGGAAGTCCCTGTAAAGCCACATGTGAGTGGCTCTGTTCTGTGAAGCAACATCAAACAAGGTGTCCTCATGAGCTGGCAACTTGAGCATGGCAGAATCTAAACATCCACTTATGTTTAACAGTTTCTTAATACCATGATAAACTAGATTACCTGCCACAAAGTCCCCTTAGGCTCCATTTAAAAAAAAAAAAGGAAAAAGAAAAAAGGAAAAAAGGAAAAAAATAAAGAGTAATCATCAGTAACGGGAAGAAATCAAATTTTACACTGAATACTTTTCACTGCTTATCTTACAAAACTATTGTTATTTGCCTTCTTAGTTACTCCTATTCATCAGGGTGATGTGTGCAGATTGTGAGAATGCCAAACATTCTCTGAAAACTGACGAGTAAGCAAAAAAAGAGCTGCTCTTTAAACCCTTCACAGTTTATAGCCACATTTACATAACATTAAATAAGTCAACAAAGGCATCATTAGCTCCCATTAATATATGAGTGAAGAAATTTAAACGAACAAGACAAGCTAATTGGTAAGTAATGTTGTGTATCAAAAATTATGACTATAAGATTCCAAAGTTAATGAGAAGCCCGACAATTGTGTTTACTAAATGTTTAAAAATTAAATTAAAGGTGAACATGGTGAGCCAGAAAACTTTTCTTGCTGTCATTTGGGCTGACTGAGAATTGTGAAGGTTACCCCTGCTACTTCACAGAGTCTGAGAGTCTCTGGAGTATCCAGCCCATCATTTGATCCCTGTCTATCAGGCAGATTAGGTCTCTCATTGCCAAAGAGCAAAATTTTTGGCTGTGATGCCAAATAGAAAGATCAGGGACAAGCCTTTTTTGTGAGGCAGCTCCTGCAGGTGTATAAAGCTGGATTAACCTCCCAGACCATTTTGCCTTGCCTGCCTGTTGAGTTTGCTCAGATGTTTCCAAGGGAGGTAGCAAAATAACTGTTAACTTAACTGGATGGTTAGAAAGAAATCAATTTCTGCTGCTGGAACTGGGTCTAGGTCCAGGCTGAGCCAGCTCAGCCATTGCTACATCTGGAGCTTGGCCAACAAGATTCCAGGCCTTTCTTGCTGCTTTTGTGCATATCCACGGAGGAGCCAGGACTCTTCTACCCTTTTCTGAGTTGCAGACCACTAGCAGCTCACAATTACTGGCAACAGTTGCCTTTCCCTGGCCTTTAGTCCATGAAGCTCCATCAATTTATTGACTACAAGTTGAAAACCACAACTGAGTTTGCCTTTATCTCTACTAAAAACCTCTTCAACTGCTGCATTTCAGCTATGCTGTACTCCCTTCCAAAAGATAGAAACCACTGAGTGGAGATATAATCCTGCAGTGCCATTAATGAGCATAATTACAGTGCTACATTACACTGTCCCTCTTGCTAATTGGTCATTCATTTGCCATTGTGCATGAAATCGCAGGTGTTATTGCCTAGATGATGCTTATCTGAATATGCCACAGAGCACCAATTCCCTTCTGCTTCATTTCTCAGTCCAGTGGGATCAGTGTGTGTTTAAAAGGGGAGGACAGGACTATCTCATGTTCTATCTCATATGTCCAGATGTGTGGAACTGGGTTTCAGTAACACCATGCAATTAGATCAGTATCAAGTTCTCAAGCACAGAGAGCTGTTACAAATGTACCCATTGATCCTCTCCTACAGGGAACATCTCCTACTGGAGATGCTGGCTGAAAGAGTCTAGAAATTATTTTTTCTAAATCTAATAGTAATTGCAATAGTAATTGTATTGTTTTAAGTGGATGTGCTTGCATATTTGGCAGTGAGGGAAGTTTCAAAAGAAATAAGAACCTCATCGTGTTGGAATGCAACTAATTGTTCTACCATAATTCAATGCAACCTTATAAAACTTGTGAGACAAAGCCAACATTCACTCAGTCTGGACAGCATCTTGCTACAAACTAGCTTTAACCAAATACTACGAGTCCATGAGCATATGAACAAGTGAAACCCCTGAATACATGCAACAGAATTTTTGGTGCAGTGAAAGACAGAAACCATCTCATGTTGGTTCACAGATTTACAGTGACAGACTTTTCTCTGCCATCTTGAAATCTCCTGTGATTTATTGCCCTTTCCACTAGTTTACATTCATCCAATCAAGGAACAAAAACAAAACAGGGGGCATCAGTAAAAAATCAGGTACCAAGCATTATGTATGCATCAAGGATGTGTACAAGAAAAATTGTTCACAAGCAGTATGTCATCCTGAATCAGGAAAGTACTTCAGTAGGAGATTAACTCAAAGCATGTGCTCGTTTGCCACAGTAGGATTCAAGTACATGGTCAAATTCAGCACTTTTTTACGTGTTCCCCTGAGTAGGGATAATTTCCTGATATAGGAAATACATGCTGATTTTTCTCCCTTAGGATAATTTACAAACATTTACGTAAATTCCAGTTTGTTTCAGATATGGGGGAAAAAAGCAAACTGAAACTCAGATAACTGTTTTCTCTCATCAGTTCACCAGCAAATCTGCCCTATTCCATGACCAGAAAAAGCTTTTCATTCATGCTCAATTTTGAGCAACCCATTGCACTTTCCAAGCTGGCTCTGCTTTGAGCAGGGGGAGAGGCAGGCTGGACGTCCAGATGTCCTTTCCAGCCTCAGCCATTCTCTGGTTTTGCTCTGTGCTGGATAACCTACACATGATGATGACTTAAGTCACAAGTAAACTCATTTCAGAAAAGCATGGTAAGGAGTAAGATGATAAATATATTAACACATAAATAAATACAGCTTTGTTTGGATGAGAACTGGATATGGGACGGCATAACAAAGAGGAGGGAAAGTAACTTTTACATTACCCAGCTGCTCTTACAATAATATACAGAAACTCTGTGAATCATTTCATGGTTTATTAAATGAAATTTTGTTTGCAACTGGTGAGTTAGGAAAATAAACGTCCATGTTTGTTTTCATTTTACTTTTCCTTGGTTTGTCCAGATCTTCACAGCCTTTTGTGCCAGCATTGTCCTCTGGGGCTCATTAAAAAGCCCAGTGTTTGCTACTCTGATTGTCCAGGGAAATCAGCAACAGATTGTCATTAACCCCATGAGGCCAAGAGCTAGAAATTCTTGATGCATTCCCTGTTGTGGGCAATAAGATCCATTCTAGCCATGGGAGCCAAAGGGTTAATTTTATCTCTCCTATAGCTGCTGTCAGACCTCCAGTAAAACAGTGTGTGACCACTACAGGGTACTGACCACTTAATGCAGCAGTACCTGCCAAAATTGGCTTAAGACTGAGTGAGATCAAGGGGCAGAAAAATACTGTTTTTTCTAAAGCACATTGTATTACTGGTGTTTACTTACAATTCTCTCTTGGGTCAAATGCTTATTCTTAGTAAAATGGTCTTGCTTCTTAGAGACTCAGTTCCACAGGAGAAAGCAAGTTATAACCTGGTCTGAAGATGATATCCTTCTATTTGTTCCTATTAAGTTATGAACTGTTGCAGATGGTGTTAGCAGAGACAATCAAGAATATTTTTAACCTTAAGATATGTTGCCACTTCATTATTGCTGTCATTAATTCAAGTTAAAAAAAAAAAAAAAATTACTATCTACCCAAAACACACAGAAATATAATGTCAGCATGCAGTTGCCATAGTCCTGGCACAGAGCTGATGGGACTCTGAGCTCTGGGTTACATCTTTCTCCCAGAGGGTATTTTCTGTATCCACTATTGACCTCTAAGGCGCTGGTAGCCGTGGAAGTCACGTAGCAGTGAAGCAGTGCAGAGGCTCTGCCTGCTATTTCTACTTTATCCATCCTGAAAGGCCAGGGTATGTGATGGTCCACGGGCAGCTTTACCCAAGCAGACTGAGTCCTCAGGTGTGGTGGCCCCTGCAGCACTGCCTGTCCTCCTGGCCACTGTGCTGGAGCTGCAGCCAGGCAGTGCCTGACATGTCCACCGGCCTCAGCTGATGCTTCTCAGCTGTCCTGAAGGCCTTGAGCTACACAGGTCCAGAGCAGGCTTGTGGGAAGGGGTGCTGTGGGCTATCAGGTCCATGCTGAAAGCAGCTGGGATGTTGCCATCAGGATCCAGGTCTGCTCTCCTCTGTACAGTGCCAGGCAAAATCATTGGTAATGACACTGGTGGCCTTGAGAATCCAGTGGCTGATTCCAGATACCAAATTGCCTGGGAGTTTTTCAAAATCCCTATTCTGGGAGTAACTGACATGGGCTTTCATCTGACCCTTATGGGCTATTGTGTTGGCACTGAGACTAGGGCTGGGCAAAAAATCCTCTGACCAAAGACAGTACAAAGCAGGGGTCAGAGCTTGGCTGTCCTGGCACCAGCTGTGCCAAGCTAGTGGTCAGCTCAGTTTTTCTGTCCTCCTGCCCTTTCCCCACTTCTGGACCTGGCAGTGTTACACTTCTCAGCCTCTCAGATTGTGTGAAAGCACAGTCCTTTATGGGCTTTGTGGTGCTTTGAGCCCTGTACCTGGGCAGTGCTGCGGAAATGTAAGGCATCCCTATGGATGACCTTATCACTGGGAAAGGAATCTTAAATCTGATCCATTTGTGTGACTCCCGGAGAGCCACTGCTGCATTATTCATGACAGCCTCCTCTTCTTCAGAAGGCTAATATTACTTCCCTCCCCCCCTCCGCCCCCATACAGCATTCATAATATGAATTTTATATGCTGAACTAAACCACACAGTCCTTTGTAGTGGTCAGTAATAGGATTCCTACCCCTACTTAGCAGAGTCCACATCAGAGAGAGCACAATCAGCCACCCTAGGAGGAGAGTTCCCAAGATCTCCCCTTACAAGGCATTGTAAAAGTTATAAATAGATTACTCTCTCTCCCTTTGTACCTTCTGGCCCTTTTCCTACACCAAGGGAACATATTTGTCACTAGGACACACAATACTCACTTAGATGTTTGACATCTCTGCCCTCATCAGATGGGCCATACAGAATTTTTTGACGAAATAGAAAATGTGAAATACTTGGGATGCGGCTACAAGTTTGAGAGCAGTTAAAAGAATGTTAAGAAGAATTAGCCATGGCAGCTTACTTGGTAGTTTGTTATGGCTCCCATTTTCTAACACATCATATTCTTTTATTTCTCTAATTACTTTTTTTTTGTGTGAAAGACAATTCCCAGGGAACGAACACTTCATTTCTTTGAACCACTGCCAGCAATATGCACCACAATTGCTGAAAGCAAAAGAGAGGATCTGGCATATCTATTAGAGCTTTGTAAAGACATACTTTTATTTTTCTTTTTAACCTTGGTTTTCTCTTAATACCAGCATTGAATAAATGAATTACATTTCCTATTTTCCTCCTTTTCTCCCAACTTCTATTTCTGTTTTCAGGTGGTTGTTTTTCCTTTTTTTAAACTAAGTCAGGTCTTGATGGGTAATTATTACATCTCAAGTCTTCTGTCTCAGCCTTCTACTAAAAAACAGCAGATAAAAAAACAAGTCTAAATTAAAATCTGCTTTGTAGAAAGTTATTTTAAAGGCATTAGTACAGCACTCCTTCCTCCTCACTCTCCATCTGCAGTGTCCTTCTGCACATCCTTTTAGCACAAGCCCTATTAGCTCACCTTGAGATGAATGAAACTCTTTATTCAAAGGCAAATCACACTCAGATCTTCACTGATGTCAAGCATTTCCCTTCAACCTTCATGTCTATAGCAGTGATACAAACCAGCACATCTACTTTGAAAACAGATATTTTGGACCTTTATTTCTGGCTCCTCGGTAAAAACAGACACTTCCACCCATACAGGAAGAACAGGTAACGAGTTTTAACAAAGTACTGCAAAAATGCACAGCTTCCTGAAGGGATGCTGAATTTCTTGGGTTGAGTTTTATGCCCATTTCTACCTACTGGGGACTTAAATGTCCCCAGGAGTTCTTGGTGAAAAATGGACAGCATCTGCAGACATTAGGGATTCCTCACTTCCCTGTGAAAACATCTGGGATTCTGGGTAGTGAAGTGGGTGATATGTGACCTTGGTCCAATCTGACACGTCCTATCTGTTCATCAAGTGCAACCAGAAAAGGCAATCCTAATCCTTTCCTAGAATTACAGAGTTCCCAGGAGTTGTTTTTCCTGAAAATAAGTGAGCTGCTTCTTGATCACATATGACTTATTAATCATTTAGAAAATACTCATTTTTCCAGGCAAAAAAACAAGCTGCAGTCCTGCAAGAATTTTGCTTCTGGAAGTCCCACTGGGTGAAGTCTTTAGGAAAGGAATCAAGTGAATAACACTCAAATAAAGGACTGTACTCCATTAGGAGCAAACTATTCCAGCTGAAATCTTACCCAGAAGCCTGGGGGGTTGCTGTGTGGGAACTCTCATTACGACCTCAAACCGGCAACTACTGGGCAAAATGGAAGCTACTGTTTACTCAGAATGAGGGAGATCTTTGTGCCCAAGTTGTGTACTGAAAAAATTTCTTAGGTGTTAGTTGATCTTAGAGCATCCTGATGTTCTAGAAGATGGGGGCAGGGGGAGGGAGCTGACAAGGTTTGTGTAGTTCAGTACAGGTTCAACATAGAGGTAAGGAAAGAAGTCATCATATCATATATTTCTGGCTATTTCTAATTTGTGTACTTTGAATAAACAACCTGGAGAAGCATTTGTTTCTATATTTACTTTAAAAGTAATTTTCCCATCTAACTTTGGTCCCTGCCTACCTGAAGTAGAGACCCATACACTGTGCTTTCCATGCAACTCAATACCCTTGGATGGATGTCAATAATCATTTTATAATGTTCAATAAAGAAGTTCTCAAGATTTCTGTATTTCTTTCTTTTCCTGTATCTTACAGCTTTAATGAGAGCCAAATATTGAAAGTCTGGCACTCAATTTACAATGCAAATTAGCTAACATGCTAATGACTTGATTTGTGCACACAAATACTATTAGTATATTCACATTCTATTGTCTGAGCATGCAAATAATTTGCACACCGACTCAGTAGCTGGATGGAGACTTCCTGGAAAATGAAGTCCTTAAATTCAATTGTTGTTGGCACAAATAGCAAAACAAAGCAGCACAAACAACAATCTCCATGACTCCGGTGAGTATCAAGTGATACAAATCACTGTTCTCAGTTATGTTTTAGCAGAGTTTCAGCAGAAAGCAGTGCTCTTGTTTCCTTGATGCTGGGAACCAGATCCAACACAACCCTCAAAATAGCCCATCATTCTTCACAGATCTGTGCATTTGCTAGTTTTGGATCTTGAGGATATTTTGAAAAAGACAAAGCTGCCTGCACCAGTTCAGCCACTCCTTCAACAAGTATTTTCTTCACCACTACATCATATATGCTATGTACCTCTTGTACAGCAAACACAAGTATCGGGGAGCTGTGTCAAAGCACGGGAGAAATCCCAGATTCTCCAGTGCAATCCCTGCCAATCCCATCCAGGGTGATATTGAGCAGCCCAGTGGCTGCAATAAATTATGCCAGCTGGACAGAATCCCTTCTTGGTTTTCTGCCAGCTCAGACATGGCAGAAACTGGTTTCTCCCTCCCACAGACATTAATTTGAGGCTCAGAGGCAATAATGTCTCTGTAGGGTAGGGAAAGCTGTCCTCATCTACCCATTCCCTGCTCAAGGTGAGGTCTTAGCAACTCCTCATCAGCCAGAGTCCATCTCCTCTTGAGCTAAGTGAACAGTGTAAAAAGCACTGGGATCACATCTACAGACAGGCCTTCAGTTTTTAATTAGCAAGTGGAAGAGGTCTAATGGGATACCAGCCTGGTGCTGTAGACAAGAGCACCTTGGAAATGTCTGGGGGTCACAAAAATTAAAACCAGGAACCCAACAAGGACAAGAGGTTTCTAAGTACAGAGCAAAAAACTGTCACCTTAGACTATTTGAGTTAATATTTTATTTCTGGATTGAGTCATATGTCTTTAATTCAAGTAGTGAAATATTTTACTCATCTTTTTATATGGATGAATTAAATTCATTTTGGCAAAAGATGTAAAATACGTTGGATAGCTTTGCACTGTTTTAACATATGTTACTGCAATAATTCAGGCATTATGAAAAATGCTGTTAATACTGTGGTATTGTCCTACTTACTACCAATTTAGTAAATTGTTCCAGAAATAGATTTATTTATTTATTTTCAGGATAATTCTTTAAATATGATGCCAAAAATCTGCATCTTCCATGGGATTCAGTCTTCAAGGAAATATATACCCATCTGAAATTGCCCAAGGACATTCTAAGTCCATTGTTTGCCCATGTAAAATGTTTTCTTTTTATTAGCATGGATTTTTTCCTTATCCCTCTTCATAAGAAAAAAAGAAAAAAAAAATTATACA
The DNA here is from genome assembly GCF_020740795.1 of Apus apus. Classification (NCBI taxonomy): domain Eukaryota; kingdom Metazoa; phylum Chordata; class Aves; order Apodiformes; family Apodidae; genus Apus; species Apus apus. The sequence continues at coordinate 8,191,862 of NC_067294.1, read as the reverse complement.
GGGCTCATTTCAAAATCCATGAAAGTTGGGTACTCCCAAAATTCCAAAAAGATTACAGAGAAATCTCATCTGGTAAATATTATGTTCTGTTTTTGTCTTTGCTTAAGCTTTTACACAACTTGACAGCTTGTGGTATTGTGCCACATTTCAAAGTTAAGGTTTACAAACATCTGGCTTGGGTTCAACATTCCTCTCCATATGGACCACAATGTCTCCCACGTACATTGTTTGACTGTACAGAGAGAGGTAGAAAATAAGAATTTTCCTAGAAAATTATGGAAACCAAGCAAGGCCACTTTCATGATTCATTGACAACAGCCTTGATTTTAGTGCATCTGCATAAAAAATTAGCTTTTGTGCTCTTATGTGGCCATTAACATCGGGTAGGGAAAAAAAAAATTCATTTGTGAGGATAGTCACAGCTTTAGAAACAAATGTATCCTGAATAGAGATGAAAGTCTAATATGATAATTGCTGTGAGTGGGAGACACAGGAAACATTTTGCCAAGTGAAACATTTTGTCTCAAAAGTTTTAAAATGTTTAATTTATTTATTACTGTTTTTTTAGGCATCGAGTGACTTGTTTTTGCAAAAAAGTCAGAACAAAATATTTTTTAATTTGGAAAATATGGGAAGAAAGCATTTTGATAATATGGAACATTTACAAAACTATCTAGTGATGAAAACTTTGCTAAATTAACCCTCTTTCCAGCAAGAAAACAGCAGTTTCAGTAAGTCCACATTCCTGACAATGCATTTGTAACAATTTCATCAACATATTTTGAATGTAGCTGTGATATGAAAGCACACTAATGGAAATATATTTAATTCCCATATGCTTGGTGCCTCTTATGCTTTGGGTCAATAGATGGATTTTTCCTACTGCATCACTGAAATGGCTAAAATGCAATGCAGACCTAGGCCATTTGTACAACTCTGCCCAGCTCTAGAGTTGAAGTGCCCTGTTATCCACCTTGCCAGGATTTGGTGAGCTGAAGTGCTGTTGTCTTCCTTTTCATCAAGGGTAACCAACACCTGTCCTGGCTTATAGGACAGCAATAGGTGTTGGATGAAAGGCAAACTGGTGCAGGAGATTGTTAAGTGGCTGGTAAGGTCTGACTTTCAGATTCTCTGGCTTGGGAAATTTCTAGGCTACTGGAAAAGATCACTATAGACACACACTGTTTCTTCAATTACACGGTACTTTAAAGGATAGAGCTTGGATTAACAGGGAACTGAGACCTGAAAGTTCCAGGTTTTATTCTCATGCCTGTTACAAGTGCACTGTATGATCATTTAAAAATTCCATAACCTCTCAGAGCCTGTTTGCCATCCTCTAGAATGGAATATTTTTACTTTAAACTTCAGAGCAGTAACCTTTGGAAAATAATTTTACAAGCTTTGGTAAAATCTGACATTAAAAAAAAAAAAAAAAAGAAAAGCAAAAATAAAAAATGCTTATTTGTAAATTCAGCAGCATGCCTATGCTGTCTGGGCACACAGATAGGGTTTGGGACAAGAGTTATATGTACTGTGGAAATAGTCATTCTTTATTCATTTTAAAAGGTCAACACAGCTTGCCAGCATATCACTGCTGCAGCTGTTGCAGAGCTTGTTATGGCATTAGGCTGACTGGGAATGATCCCCTTCCAAAACATTCTGGCACCGAGCACAACCCGACTCGCACCCAAAGCAAGGAAACCATTACTGATGGTGCTGATGACAGGGCATGCAGGATGGCCAAGCCAGGGATCCTCGAGGACTGGAAGCTGAAGAATGGAGGGGGGTGAGAAGGAGGCAGAAACCCCTCCTATCGGTGACCTGGCAGTCCTTTCTTCCCACCACAAACCCAACACACAATGGGCTACAACACCTGCTACTAATTTGGGTGCGTGCAAGCACTACCCCTGCAGAATCTTTGAGTTGTTCCTAGCTAACAATTTTGTTTTCTGATGGGAATGTTCACAACAACTTCCATGCTGTGCAGCCTTTGGCACAGTACAATCATGGGGCTTGGGCTGCTGATAGATAGGGGAGTTAGTCTTTTTTTCTTCCTCTCTTATTTTTTGTTGTTGTTGTTGTTGCTGTTTTGATCTATGGGTGGAACCCCCACAATTGTCAGAGGGAATTTCATACACCCTCTGATGACAGATTGAATCCTTACAAGAATGTATCATTAAAATAAAAACACAAAAAATTTGGGCTTCTAGCATTTCAAATGACATTAAAGAGAAACCTCCCTAGAAGGTCTTTCTGAGGCATTGTTTTAGGGACATCACTCTGTCTCCCTCTCTCAAGAGTGAGGAAAGAATATCTCCTCCAAAGGATATTTTTTTCTGCAGCCAAAACAACCCATGTGCCATCCCAGAGAGACCATCTTGAATGGTCCATTGTTCAAACTCTCCCCATCTGAAGATCTCATATCTGGCAAAGCATCTGCAGCTTCAGAGAGTACCTCTGTGGATCTTTTTCAAAGGAATCCACACCCTGCAAAGATCAGTCCTGCCTCTGCCTTAAAATTTGAAATTTTTAAGGGAGGAAGGGACCACTGTGACTATCCAAGCTGTTCTCCAGCCTGACCTCCCATATTGCACATCTCACAGTTCACAGTCAGTGATCCAGACATCTAAACCAGGAAGCCAGGCATTCAGTGAAAGCCTCCCTGGGCAGGACTGACCCAAAATAATCTAAATCCAGCTCTCTAGAAGTTAACTACCTAGTCTAAATTGCTCATTAAGTTTCCTTCAGCAGTCTATGAAGAGAAGCAGGAAGCTCTGCAATTATTTCGGTGTATCTCAGGACAGATCACCTGGAATTACGCTGAAGTTGCCTTTCTCACTGCTAACTTTTGTGGGACAGCTAGCTTAGTACACTCATTTTTCAATGGCCAAAATGAGACCAGAGTCTCCCACATCTCATAGCAGCAGGTTCTAGCAGTGGGTCACTCTCACTGACAATATTTCATAACTAATATCCATGCCAAAATTCCCTTTACTGGGGTTTGCAGCGTACCTTGTGTGAAAAATAAAGGTAATTTCTGGTGTGAGAAAAGAGGAACTACATGACTACCATTTGAAACTCCAGCAAGTGAAAAGCATCCATGGTTTAAGGCCAGATTAGTCAGCTTTATAGCTTCACTAGGATCTTCATGTTTGCTATACAAACACTTCCAATTTTGCTCGTTTATTATATTGACACAGGAGCATATTGATATATAAGAGTGAACTCCAATAGCCTCCCCATTGCAAGTGACATAAAGCAGGGATCTCAGCAGACATTAAGCAGACCCACAGGCAGAGTGCATTGGAAGCAAATCCTTCTACAGCAACCTTAATTACACATAAGAGCCAGATAAACAATACATAGCACATCTATTTACATGTATTGCAACTAACCATTAGGAGCTTGGCTATGCCAGATCACAGCTTCACATGAGTTATTTTTACTGAAACTTTCCTTCCAGCCACAAAAATCTCTGAGCCCATGGAAATACTCCTGAAGAGCTATATGGGATTGCATGTATGCATATGCTTGTATGTATGTACACATGGTGGATGTGTTTCAGAGGAGAGAGGACCACTCATGACCATATTTACTTCAGATCTGAGAAAGGAGTACTCCCTTCACAAATACTTGTTCATAGAACTCCCTTAACTGAGAAGCCTTTAATATAGATATGATGATACACAATGACAACAGGGAATCCTCTCAGATTCTCTCAACAGATAATTGGTTTTATACTTCCATGATGATTTATGCAACTCAAGTGCAGAGTACTAAGTCAGCCTTTCTGATGGGAAGCAGGTTGCCTCTATCACCACCAGAGCCCATGAGGCAGCAGAAGGAGTGGTACAGATTGGTTCCGTGCCAGTGAAAGCTGGGAGGGGGTAGCTGACAAATTCGTAGCAGCTAAGAAGGACTTTATTGTGTTATAAAGAGGAGCAAATCCCAGGCCCTTAAAGCATGGTCAGTTCTGCTGGCAGACAAGCAAAGGAGGCTGCACCCAGCCATGAATGTGTTGTCCCTGCAATGGAAAGCTTTGCTCTGTGCCCTTGAATATCTGTACCCAACTGCTTTCTCCACTCTGTAGGGGCACTGTCATTTACCGACAGACTCGTCTGTTTGCCAGGAGCGTCGGGTGTCTGAGGGATGGTCTGTTTGCACTAAACATGGAGAGGCTGCCCTTCATAGAAATGAATAAATACTTTCTAAACTACAGAGGGGAAGATTCACAGGAGATTCCAAAGGGCAATTTGTCTGCCAGGAGTGAGACACACTCCATGTAGATTCTTTTGTAATGAGGAGCAGTTTTCAGACAAGATGTCATAAGATTGCCTGCAATGCAATCGCAGGTAGCTATTTATTCCTGGAGTGTGGGGGCACAAAGCAGGTATCTTAGTATTACATTGGAATTAAAGGCCTGGATTTGCCACAATCCCTCCCACACACAGCACCTTACTCTGCTTCTGTCGACTTGGAAAGCAGTCTGCCTCCCAGCCAGAGCTGGGGACTGGAGTCCCCAGTGAGCACAGGGTAAAAACCCAGAGTATCACGACCTGATTGCTTCCCAAACAACACATCTTGCCCTTAAAAATGCTCTTTGCACAAAGCTTTGTGCAGCACCAGTATTGTGTCTCTGTTGGTGTTTCAGCCTGGTGCAGCAGTGCAGCTCTGAAGGGAATCCAGCCCAGGGTGTCATCATCAGCTGCTTTGAACCACTCATCTCTCTAATTGTCCAAAATTAATTATTAATACAGAAAATGTACACTTGCCCCGACACTGATATAGGAAAAGACTAGTCACTCCCTTTCCCCCATGAACCCCATTCCTGACTAATTCTTAGATGGACTAGTAATTTTTTTTTTATTTCTTTTTTTTTTTCCCCCCTCTGAGATCTGTTTTAGAAGATTGGTAAAAGTCTTGATTTGGGGTTAGTTATGCCTTTGCCAGCTTCATGTCTCCAAATCTGCTAACTGTCCACATCAAAAGCAAGTCAGTTCCACTCACTATGGCCAGCTCATGAGCTTAGACCAGTGCATAACAAATAAATCACAGGGAAACTGGAACCAAAATGTGGTAACATCCAGTCTCCACCACCCCCTTTCTATCTGTCCTTTCTAGGCAGGGAGGTGCGAAGGGACACATAGTTTGGAGACGATAATTCTGATGACTATGGCCTGCTTAGGCATGGAGGTGCCTCTTTCCTCACCTTCTTGTGCATGTTTTAGTATCTAGCAAACACCCAGAAGTAGAAGGCAGAGACAAGACCTGTTCTGCAGGACTCCAGAACTGGCATCTCCCGGCACCTAAGTGCCAGCTGCCAGATAGTTTTGTTTTTATTAGGTTGACAGTTCCACATGGGTGTGTGCCAACTTCTGCTCATTATATTTCATATTTTATAGCTTTGGTTTAGGTTTGGAAAGCTGTCGGCATTTGGAACGACAGCAGCCCCTGCCCCTGAGGGACAGTCAAGGCTTTTTTCTCCCTTCCCTTTTTAACTTCTCTCTCTTCTGTGACAGCTGCACTTTCTACTGGTGCTTGTTGGCTGCACTCCCCTCTGCCCCCCAAGGGCTCTGCTCCTCTCTTGCGTTTAAGTCACGTCACGAGCAACGTTTAGCTTTGCTGCAAGAACTCCATGACAAACACACCAAGTTCAGACTGGAAAAGCAGTGTTTTGCTAACACTCCACACATGACATCGCAGCCCCAACGAGCTGTCTTTCAAACCAACCTGCTTGCTGACCCATGCAGCAGATAGGGATCAATCGGGTAGGGTTGTTAGCCTCCACAATGGGGCAGCTTCAAAGGAAATAGATGAGTTTCAGCAACTTGGCCAACTGTGTCATTCAAAGCTGCAGCAGGGATGTCTCACAAAAGGGTCAGCTGTCTGTCAGACACTGCCAGCACTGGTAGGCTGCAAAATGTTTGTAAAGGAATGAAGGGTCCTTACCTTACCTGGGAGTTTCTTTCAGCCAGGGAATCCCTTAGTGGTGATTGACTTCGTTATTTGCCTGTATAAACATGCCCAGTGGAGCTCAGGACCGTGACTGTAAGTTTCTATGTGTCAGACATCAATTTGAAAAGAGACATTTGGTTGCAGGTTTTGTTTGCATTTCTGTATTTTAACTGTCAACTTCTTTTTTTTTTGACTGACAAACATTTTGTAAACTAACTTTGCTGTTCATAAGAGCATTCCAAAAGAAAAAAACTTATTCTTGAACTGATTGTTGATGAAGGGCACTTCACTCTATATTTCCTATCTGAGGATCAAACTGTTTTTACAAAATGAACAAAGTCTTTGACTTGTGGTATTATTTTGTTTGTATTTTTTCAGGAAAGACCATAACTACTGACTTTTGATCATGCATTTAGAAATTGTATGACCTTTCATACCACAGTCTGTGAAATTTTCTGTATTCTCCAAGTATATTTCAGCATTACCTGACTAAAATGAGAAGGGAAAAAAAAAAAAAAAAAAAAAAAAAAAAAAAAAAAAGAGAAAGTCCTTGTAAAAGTGGCAGAGAATAAATAATGAAACCTTTTCCAGCCAGCTCAAACCGGATTCCCCATTTACTGCCAAGGAGGAACACTGTCCTGGAACATGCACTGAGGAAACCTGCAGCTGTCAGGCTGGATCCTCAAATTCAGCATGTTCAATGTTCTCTCAAATGAAAGCGTTTTTGTGACCCTGAGTGAGGTGACTGTGAATGTGGAGAGAAAAATCAACAGCATCCACTGGCTGCAACCCCTGTTTATTGGTCAGATATGCAGAATCACATTACCGTGGTTTGTGAACTAGAAATCTGACAAGAGCAATTTGACTCTTGTATTTACATTTCTAGCAGTTTCATCTTGTCATTTGTGGTTTTCTTCAAATTAGAAAACAATTAAATGAAGACTCTGGCAAAGAAGTGGAGCCAGATGTAACAGTTTCTCTTTACTCTTTGTTAATAGCAGCAGCAGCAATGTAATTTAATTCTGTCAGCTCTTCAGCTGCTCAGCAGCTGAGGAGATACGTGAAGGAAAAAAGGATCATTCTCCTCGGATGTTGGATCAGCATCCAATACTCTATCTGCCAAAAAAGAAGAGGGAAGCCCTTGAACCACAACTCTGCTGGGACTCTGGGAGCATCACCCCGACCACTCCAACCTGACAGACCCCCCAGCGCTGCGCCGACACCATTTGGAGAGGGAAGAGTCATGAGCTCACATTACATTATCCCAAAAGTGAGTAAATAAAGCTCCCTCTACTAAACAAATAAGATACACATACCAGAAAATCATATGGCCAAAAAGGGATTTCTTTTACATTAGTGAAACGTTCATTCACAAACAACACTAATGTCATTACTCAGTCAGATACAACCCTTGGGAAACTCTGTTATGATTCCCAGAGTTACTTATTTTTACATAAGCCTCAGCCAGCTGACCTTTCCATTCATGCTGGGCACACAGAATTTTATACCTGCTGTAGGAGAAACTCTCCCCTCCACCTGTAGCAGAACTCCTCGACCCGAAACATCTGAGATCATGAGACAGAAATTTCCTTGGGAGAGAGTTCCCAGGGCAAGAACTGCAAGAGCTTCTCAGCCTGGAACCAGCCCTACTCTTCCCACATCACTGTGGACAAATGATAGAGACAAAGAGACAGAAAAATACTCAGCTTTGATTTCTGTGAGAGTTTTGTGGGTTTCCCTGTCCTGTCATTTGAAAAATAGGAATAAGAGCACTACTCAGAAGAGTGATGACAACACGTACATCAGATATTGCCAGGCTGTATTTGATACTATGACAAGGATACAGTGAAATTTCTTTACCACTACCATAAATATCCAAAGTTATCATTCTTCCTGATATTCTGCAAAAAATACTAGCCTATTGCAGCAGTTGAGGGAGAGGAGGCAGGGCCTGATATCAGAGATTTAAATCCTGCTAATCAAATAATTAGTCTGATAATTAGTCTGAAAGGAAACCAGGTCAAAAAAATTATCATTACTCTGCCCTAGCACAGCCTCCTGTCCCCGCAAGGGCACTGCCACACAAACTGCTGACTCTGCATTTGTCACACTTGGGTGTCAGAACCCCCTGGGTAGGTGTGGGTGTGAGATGTAGGGTCTGGAGGAGAGAAAAAAACAGTAACTTAGAATGAATTTTTTTTACAAAGTTACAGAAACTAAAAAAAGAAATCAACCAAAAAAGCCTCACTGAGGAGTCACATCTGAGATGTCCATCTGCAGTGGGATGTTCTTCTATGCTAACTGTAAGTGTCCACAAAAAAAGACTGATATAACAGGGCAACTGGTTACATGATTTGCCCTTTTTGCTCACTGTACAAAGAGGCGGCACCATTTAGTCATCTCATGATAACAGAAATCAGGTGCCCATTTGCTGGAAGAGGTGGGGTTACAGGGCCTGAAGCTACATTTTAACACTGCTAAGGTTTCCAGCCTTATGAAGCTGCTTTCTGCAAGGTCTGTGGTGTCACCTTTCCCCCAGCCACAGGCTGGATGCATCTGCCTCTGGGAATGGCTGTCCATATTCTAAAAATGGGTTCTAAGAATTAATCTTTAATAAAGTTTGGCACTTGAGCTCCAGAGGGTAAGATCAAAGGGCCATCTAAGCATTACCCTCAGGTATATAGGCACTTCTCCCATTGAAGTCACCAAAGAATTTGGCCCACAGTATGTTACTCATCGTTACACTGATTAATTTTTACAGACTAATTAGTATGCCACATGACAGGCTTGAACTAAATGCTCCAGTTTCGTTTGGTTTATGTTTTCTGGGAAGAGACTTTGCCTGAAAGAGTAATCTTTTAAATGGTTCTCTTTAGCAACATGAACAAAAGGACCTAAACCTTGCAGCATTCTTGATGACCTTAAATGATTGACTATAAACCTTTCTGTTACAGGGATTCCCTTTCCTCTCCACAGAAGTGCTGAACTTCTTGTAGTCTCACACACCAGTGCTCGCTGCCTAGAAACATTTTTAATTAGTGTATATTTTGGCGCTGGAGGAAAGAACATGGGTTGTGCTGATCACTCTCTTCAAGATTATAATCCTAGCAGCAAAACAAGCTGCTTGCCTAGATAAGGATCAATGAAAATGCTGTACATGGAGACTGAGACTGCAGCCTCAAAGCTAGTAACCTGGACTGCACAATTTGTGGTAATATGATATTTTAACAGCAACAGAAGCAATAAAGTCACAGCTTAAAGCCTCTGCTCCAGCCTCCTGTTGTTCCTGCTTTAGTCAGATGCCATTGAAGCAGAAAGGTCATGTTGCTACAGCTCCGATTCAGTGGTTGTTGGTCCTGGTAGATTTTCCTTAGCATACTGAACTTCAGCAATTGCATTATTTATACCTGGGACTCACACCAAACTGGAACCAGTTGGCCAGGTAAGCTCACTGGTATTCTGGTTTCAACATTACTATACTGCAGTTATTTGTCCAAATGGAAAGGAAAGTGTTTCTTGGAAACTAAACCAGGCATAAAACCAAACAAACCCCTTCCCCAGCCCCCTCCCCAAACAGCTATAACAGGCTTTATAGGAAACATATGATGGCTTTCCACATCAAACCCAGAGGAACACAACTGCTGAATTGTTGGGGTCCCTCCATATATTTTGTGCAAAACAATTCTGGTATCAGATAGAAGCAATTTTTTTTTTCACTATCTCCAACAGATCCAAGAGAACCTAGTCCAGGTAACTTGCACTTGAAATGACCCTGTTATCCACATCAGGAAAACGTCTACATAACTTTTCATGGAACTGCAAGAAATTAAGCATCAGGAGAAGGAATACAAAATCAACTACTGGTTTGGATTAGAGTCTTCTCACCTGCATCCTATATTGGATTATACAGTTCCTTAGTGTTAAAAGTACATGTAATAAAATAGAATTCAGGTGACAGCTCTGGTTTACTTTTTTGTGAGACTTTTTGTGAGACCAGCTACAACACAATATATGCAAGAGACTTTAGGAAAACCTTGCTTATAAACTAAATTATCCTTGTGTTTTTCTGATGTCTTCCCATTCAAAACCCCAGTAGAGTTTATCCATTAATGGGGGAGAAATTAGAAGAAAACTATGTTTTACTGTGAAGCACGTGCTTGGAAATACTTGGAAACTCAGCTCTTACAATTCGCAGCAATAATGCACTGAGGAATATTCCTCCTTAAAACCAAGACCCCAGTTAAGTGTTTTCAAGAACAACATCATTGTCTCCATGAAGATAACTGAGTACTCATTATTTACAAGCCCTGAAACATTTGAGATTGCTGGTATGGGGGCGAGCAAGAGAAGATTGTTACTTGCTTGAGATTTTATTTTCAAGAAAGCAAAGAACTTTTTCTAACAAAAAATGATAAAGGACCCTTTCTGGTAGGTGGGTTTTTTTGCTATCTTTTTTTTCTTTTTCAGCATTACATTTAAAAAAATTGTCTTTGGAAGCTACTTCGTAGCTTTGCCCACAGAAAAATACTGCAGGGTTGCTTAAATGGGCAAGTTTTTGCTTTGATTACCAGTAAGTTTCCAGGAATCCTGGACAAAAATAGTCTTTTGCTACAGAAGTAATTCCTATTACTTAACCACAGTAGTGACCTCTGCTTTGAGCTTGCAATTTGTTGTGCTATAGGAGGAGTTAAGAAACAAAACTGCTTTAGTGCAGGGTCATTTAGGCCAGTGAAAACAAAGTTCACCACTTACCTCTTGTCTTTTAGTAGGAGATATACTGATTGGAACTAGGAAATGGCAAAGGAAGGTGGGACAGGGCTGCCTTTGCTATCAGAAGAGAAGGAAGTTGGTGCAAGACCTAGATGAAGCTCACCTGCTAACACTGACAGAAGGACCACAGAGAGCATGAAAACACAAGAGAGATCTGAGAGCACTAAACGGACTGGGGCAATCTGGGCTAAGGGCCAACAAAAGGGAGGATCACCTGGTGGGGGGCCCACACCTGTAACATTAGACTAATGAACTCAGTAGAAAACAAACAAAAAACAAACAAGCAAAAAAATCTAGAAAAAAAAACAAAATACAGATGTAGTAGCAATAAAAGAAAAAGGAACTTCCAAAATGCCTCTTTTTCTTTTGCTGTCCTATTTTAACTCAATAAGAAATTGCTACGTCCAAAATTCCTGCAGTGCTGCCAAACTTCACCTTGTTACTGACAGTCTGGCAAACTTCTGTTTCCTAAAAGAGCTCCAGTTCTTTGACTTAAGTAACTTTGTATTGATTAAGGTTTCGTTCTTTTTTGCCTAACTGCTAAGATTGCAGATCTTGTCTGTTAACTGAATAATTTTCTTCCAGCCTTCATTACTCCTCACACTCCTCTACCCTAGGGTTCATCTATTCTCTCTGCTGCTCTTTCCATTCACCAGCCCTCCTTTAAAACCTATTTCTGAGAGACGCTTGGCACTAAAACAGACAACTTTCCAGCTGACCTGGCCTTTGAGAAAAGCAACTAATACGAATGAAAAAAACAACACAGAGCTCTTCAGTTTTGACAACCTAACTTAGAGAATGCGAAGCCCTGCAAGACAAAGGTATCAGAAGGTCTTTGCAGCCCACTGGTTCCTGTTGATAAATATCTCTTATCTTACCAGCTGGAGGACAGCCCCCATGCCACGTCTTCCTCTTTCCATCACTGTTGCATAATACAGCTTCATTTCATTTCTGAAAGAAGTTTGTTTACCAAGAGAAAAGGCAAAAAGAATATGTTTTGTCACCTTTATGCTAAACCTATTGTCTCCTTCCTAAAAGCAATCATCTTTAGATATTAAAATGGCACGATCTGGGTATTGCATAGCATTTCTTCTAATCTGCCTGCATTGCCAATTCAGTTCACAGATTGCATTCATTCTCCTTTGAAAAGCTTACATTGTGGAGTCAGAACTTTCCTAAGAAATAGCATTTGCTCACATCAGCCTAGAGTTGGAGAGGCAAGGACAAAATCAAGAACAGAGGAGAGATTGTGCTTTAGAAAGAAGAAGGAAGAGTCAGAGGCTGGAGCTGGTTCTGACATATTTTGGAACAATTCAGATTAAAAAAACTAATATATCACAGTTGCTTTTTTTTTCTTCCAGTTGTGAAATAGTAACAGCAAGAAAGGCACAGAGCACAAGTCACACTGAAACACAGTGATGGATAATTTGCTCTCACCATGTAACAAGAACAAATAAGTCCAATCTTTTCCCAGGTCATGTCCCAACCTCTTTGGTCCTGGTCCCAACTCTGGTTTTCAGATCGATCTCTGAAAGGGGCCAAACCCAAAATTCCAGCCCTAAACACAAGAATACTGGGGCATTCCAGGATCTTTTACAACCTACATCTGGTGAGTTGGTACCAAATGTCAGCCCACTCTACAGGCAAGGAAAGCATCCCTTGAACTGGGTCCTCAGCTCATCAACTCCTATGGGCACTAAGAACATTGTGAAAATATGAGATTCACGGATGTACATCCCTGTATGTATATATCTACATATATCTAAATACTTCTCAATTGCACAGAATCACTGAGCCCACTGACCAAATCCTGTCTTATTGTTTGATTCTTTATTTTGGAGGTACAGAGTAAGAAAACTGCAACATCACACAACTCCTCTTTCCAAACCTCCCCTGAGGCAGAGGAACTCTTCCACCCACCTGTATTTTTGTCCACAGTTCAACAAATACAATTTCCTATATGGTGCAGGCAGATGCCTCAGTTCCAGGTCTGCATTAAAGCTTTGCTAGGGAAGCAGAGAGCAAGGGCAATGGCACTGGAGTGCTTGAAGGCAGCAATTCAGAAACATCATTCTCTATCAATGCAGGGTACTAACACCAATGTAAAAGATGTCATGCTGCATGGATCACCCATCTAACCCTAGAGAAGGTGCTAATAAAGACACATTTTTAATTTTGCAAACTGTAAGACCATGCAAGGCTCACAAAGCAGCAGAAATGTACCTATAACTCTTATGTGTATCTCCAGACAAATGATGCAGCTTTCTTTATGACATCAATTTATTTTTCACTTTGCAATTACGTAAAAACAGCAATAACATGGGAAGAGAGATGATGTGATGGATCCTAGTGCTGAATTATTCATTGCCCTTCAGCTGCTGACTTCACATCAGACAGCTCCCAAGGTACCTCGCATAAATCACTGTGGATCTTTTTTTGCCACAGCCACTCTAAGATCCTATCGGGTGCTTTTTCACCTAAATACCATAGGATAATGGTCTTCTTTCAAGGAGAGGTTGCACATACACTGATTGGAAGGGAGGCCTGTGTCCTGCACTCATCAATGATTGGTGAAGAGAAAATAATGCACTGAAGAAGATGCATCAGATGCATAGGCTTCATATAGAAAATAAGCTGGTTTATATACATATAAATGTCTGGTGTCATCATGAGGAATATATACATAGAATTTGGTATACCTGATATTCAATATCTGATAAACTGAATTACCTCACAGGGCTGAGTCTCACAAAGACAGCAATATTATAAGACACTTGGGGAGAAAAGAGGGATGAATTTCATCATCTCTGTTTTGCATTTATTTATTTATTATTTATTTAGTGTATTCACTTCCTAGCACTTGGACTTGACCAGATGAACTTCAGTTCCACTTTGGGGCAATCAGGGTTTTCTACATTGCAAGAGCACCTGCTGTAACAATTGCAAACTTCAAAGGAACAGACTAACCTTAATAAACACTCAAAAGCCATTTGGTACATTCCATGCACTATACTGGTTTCCAGACCAGTAAAGGGTTAAGCAGTGTGTTTCATTCCTACTTTCCAGGCCCTTGGGCTGGTGAATAATTGCTGACTGTGAACTCTGCAGGGATTTGTGTTTTTCTACCCTGCCTGCACAGGGTCTATTGCAGTGGGACCCCTTCTTTCTTGCTCCCCAAGTGCTGCCACCTACACTGTGGTGAATAATAAAAACATAATTCTTAAGATATTTGCATCTTTCAGTGGGCAATCTCTTCACCAACAGTTTGTTGGGGTTTTTTTTTAAGGATGGCTTGGCAAGCTGTGATTTTATTTTGCTGCAAATGAACAAATGATTAAATCTCCTCCTTCTCCCCATTTTCCCTCAAGCTACTTCTGAGACCTTCACAGATCACAAGGGTTTCAGGAACAAGCCCAAATTACTGTGGCAGAACAAATTGCTCTACCTCAGCTGAGCTATGGCAACAGCCAATATACGAACTCTTAGCCCTTATGGCCGGTACAGGGTGGCACAACTTCCCAGAGCCAGGCATGAAAGGTGTTGAGGCAGAGTCGATACACAGGCAGTTACAGTAGCTCACTGACATGCAGTAATATATTAAGTCACATTTAATGTCTCCAAGGCTTAGGATCCTCTTTTATTTCATGTACTACCTTATGCTGTAGCCTAGAGAACTGCCTACAGCAAAGATCATCTTTCAGCCACATGGGCAATTTTGTTCTGTATGTTGCACTACAGCATTTGTGTCCACCTGCTCCAGTGCGTCCCTTTTTTGACATAACATTTGCTTCTCTGAAGCTCTTTATTGGAATTTATTCGTATTAGTATTTCTTTGTAATATGACAGCTCCACTCAGACAGCCCTACAGAAATACAGACTAAAAAGAGGGTCCCTGCATGGAAGAATTTAGCCATGTTCTTGTTTATTTTAATTTGTGTGCCTATGCCAGGAGCAGAAGGATGTAGAAACAACAGGATATCGTAGAACAAAAAGAAAAGCAGGGAATGCTCAATGGTAGCTTTTCTGTCATGGACTAACTTTAGTTTACAGGAGAACCTGGAATGAGCAAAGCTAATGAGGCCTGGTTTACCTCAATATTTGATATATTTTATTATTTCATAGCTCATAAATGGTGATAGCAAGTGTTACCTCATACATATGTATAAAAAATACATGCAAAATCAAGTCAACTGTGAATATTATCACACCTTAGAAACTGGGATTCAGAGTAAATAAGTGACCTGGGAAAGAGGAAGGTCATAGCAAATCTAGAACTAGGTTCCAGGTCTTTCAAGTTCCAGCCCAAGGCATGAACTGAACGGAAATATTCATGTGCTCAAGCATTCGCAAGATCAGGGCCTGCAACTGTAATCCAGCTTGGATGTAATCCAGCCTGGATGAAATTTAATTTACTCATGAGATTTTAGTTAAAAATGCTGGTTTCATGAAAATCTAGCATTACTATTGATTTTTTTTAAGCTGTAAATTGGGCAAATACAGACGTAAATGCAAACCACAAAATACTTGAACAGATGCACAAAGGACATCCAGTCACCAGACTAAAATCATTGGAAACTTGCTTTTCCACACCCCTTCTTTCTTTTTCTGTATTTTGTTAACATTTAGAAAATAAGAAAATATGTATTTCTGACCTCTTTGTTAAAAATATCACAAGGTTCATCAAGAGAAGTATTTGAAAACCTCAAAACTCTTCTCCATTTCCATGAATACCTGAAATTTAATGCCTCTGATTAAGCAGAAAAGGGATGAACTGTTGTGTGAAGCTGACAACAATTGTGAGCTGAAGAATGGCATGTTCATTGCAAGTAGCTGGTAATGATTTCATGCAAAGGATTAGAGAGCTGGAGAGGGGAAAGCCAAGCTGAAGTTTGTTTACAGACAAAGAGAGTCTATAAGAGGTGGTGCTGGGAGCACCCATAAATTGCTGAGCTCCTGAAGACAATAGGAAAGATGGATTTTCTGCTCTTGTAAGGCAACTTCCTAAGGCAAAAGCTTCAAACCTGGCTTTCTACCATCAAAGACCTAAATACTAATTTTCAAAGTGTCAGTGACTCCCACGGACATCATAGGGACTTTTAGCTACCCAGAATCACTAGCTGCAGAAAGGTCCCCTCCCTCTCATTATAAAATTGTAGCCAAAATGAAATAAAAATAATTTTAATTACAATGTTCCTGCCTGGACTGTATTTTCTTGGTCAAGCAAACAATAAAAACTCCAAAATTATTGTTTCAAAATGAGAAAGGTCTTCCACTTCTTCTAATAAAATGAAATTTTCTCCAAAAAGCATAACCATTATTTCTGGGAAATTCTGTGTAACTGAATAGCTATTTTTCCATTAAAAAATGGTTTTAATTTAAAATTATTTAGCCATTCCTAAAATGTACACTTCTACAAATCAACTATATTACATCCAGGAACCAAAAATACTAATTAGGAAATCGAGCCTACCTACTCAGGCTTAGAAAATAAGCTGGCTTTGTTTCTTAAAATCATTAAACTGTCTTCCCATTTAAAAATATTAAAATACAGCATGTTTTAGTGATACAGATAGTAAAATGATACAGCCACTATCAGCTTGAACGGATTATACTGAAAGAATGCCATCTGCTAAACCCAAAATGTTTCTTTGAATGATGGAAAGACACCGATCAGCGCTGTTCTCAGCACATGCTGAGGGCTCCTGTGAACCCAGCATGTTTTTATTCTGTAACCAACCTTTAGTTTTCCAACTTTCAAGAAAAATACAGAAAGAATCTAATGACACCCCTTAAAACCAAGCTAGAAGGGTGCTGCAGACCCCTGCCCCAGGGCAGCAGAGGCTGCTCAGCACTGCCCAGACATCTGCTGCTTTGTCGGGCGCTGCTCGCAGCGCGGCACACAGGGAACACCACGGGCTGCGTGATTTACAAATCACTCCAGTTGCTTTTGCCTCTTAATATCACTAAATCTCTTTCTCCCTTCTCTTTCCCCCCTCCCCCTCTCTTTCCCTGCGCTATATTTATATCTGGAAGGCTGCGTTCAAGCATTTGGAGATGATGTTTCCTGTGGAAACCTTTGAATTATTTCAACAATTTCACAGCATGTTGCTTTTCTCTTCTGTTCCTTGCTTCCTTGTTCTGGTGATTGGTACTAACAGTAATAGGAAAAATGGTAAAGAAAACAATGCCAAGAATGGCTCTGCCAGAGGAATCCTAACGCAGCACTAAGATCTGATTTCAATTAGATCTGTTCAAGGGAAAGAAATACTCCAGTGGAGAACTGATCCTAGGCTGGAGTCAGCCCCCCTCGGGCTGGGGTTCCTGCCTGTGCAGGCAGAGGCTGGGCAGCAGGACGTGCCCCACAGCCCCCCTGCCTCCCCCTGCTCTGAACCCTGCTTTCCAGTCTTGTAAAGAGCAACAGATTGTTTCCTGGAGTCCACTTTGCATCGACACTGCCTACAAACCACACCATCTCCACACTCTTTGTATATTTAATGTGGGTTCAAGAGGACAAGGGTGCTCACACACACATTTAGTAAAATATCTCAAGAAATCCCAAAATGCTGTGTATAAAGATAATTATGATCCCCCAATCCTCACCCAAGGAAAAAGTTTTTGTGTTGTTTGCATTTGTTTATTGCTTTTTGGTGTGTTTTTGTTTTGTTGCTGTTTTGTTGTTGTTTGTTTTGGTTTGTTTTCATTTTGGTTTTGTTTTGCTGTAGTTGTTTGGTTGGTTTGTGTTGGGTTTTTTCTGAATGAAGACTCTGATTTTTTGGTTTCTTTCAAATTTTTAATATTGCACTTTTAAAAACTTTCGAACTATTGATTCTTGTGCTGTAAACCCAGAGTCTCCTATGAAAGGTAATGAAGTGAGAGGCAAAATTAAGAATGCCCATGCCCAGATGTGTTGTAGCACATAAGAACAGTTTACAAGGAAAATGCAAAACTGCCAGCAGAGCAGTGACGGGTTAGCTGTCTATATAAATATATTGTGCAGGAAACATATCACCCAGCCTGGCTTCTGGACTTTGGTCTGGGGTATGAAAGCTCAGCTGCTACTGCCTGCACTCGAGAAAATGAGAATATACTATTTTTATGATGGTTCAGAGCAGTTTACACTGTTCCTCAGCAAGGAGGCTATGGCTGTTCCTTGAAGCAAGGGTAGATATGAAGGGCTCCTAATTACATGCAGGGGCTGGGCTGGACCTAATGCAGGGAAGAAAAAAGGCATTTCTGTCCAGCCTGTTGTTAATCCTGCCTCTAACTCCTGGGGTTTGCAGCCCAACACCTGCCCCTTCCCCTGGCCCCTCTCTTCACCCTTCTTTCCTCCATCCTGACTCCTGTTTGGGGTGAGTGGGCCCCAGGGCAGATGAATTTGGGTTCCTGCAAAGATCTGCTACTGAATTTAATTCTTACCTTCTCAGTTTTTCTGCTAATTTCACAAAGCAACTTCTTGTATAATTACATCCCTGCACAGGTCACATCTGCAGGATCAGGTACTCATTCACACATGCTATTAAGTTGCAACAGAAATAGTCTGAAATATACACAAAAGAAATATACACATTCCCAGCTTTCCCTTAAATTAGATTTCCTATCCTATTCCTCATGTGGGTACGGCCATTTTTAATTTAAATTTTTTAGAAATAGACATTAATTTTGAGGAGATTTCATAAATCCCATGCCAATGTTATAAAGCAAGCATGTAAATATGTCAGTTTGCAGAAAGCCAGGCTTTAAAAAAAATAGGAAAGAGCATAACACTGCTGACATATTCCCATCAGACGCTAAAATTTCTATCCAAAGCTGCTTTCTATCTCAGTGGCAAGGAACTACTTCTGAATAACAGAGATAAACAGATATGCAGAACCTCTGGGCTGTTATTTGGCGGCATGCGGGAAGCAGCCTGAGGGGGCTGCTCCTGGCTCAACAGCTGTCCCGGGAAGCCATGGCAGGGAGGTGCAGCCTCACACCTCCGACAGGCTGGGCAAGGGGTGGGGCCGGTATTGCCCACAAGATAACCAGCCCCAAAACAATTTCTCCCTCCTTTCAGACCTTTACATCTGTGCATCACTTGCAACCACAGAGAGGAATGCAGAGAACAGGGGAGCCACTGCGTCCTGTGCCTGCAGATGTGGGTCTGTTCAGTGGAGTATCCTCTCCAGAGCTTTTCCCAGCCACAGTTTAGATATTTAAGATAACAGGGATCTATCCCTCTCCCGTGGGAGAGTTTTCCTAGACCTCAAAGCACTCTCCACCCAGAAGTTGTGTAACACAGCAGTGGGAAACGGGGCCATAACACACTTGGGCAGCTTTGGAACCTGCTGCTGTACAGTGTGAAGGAGTGGGAACACTTTCCTATGGAAAATGAGCATTAAATTCAAAAGATATCTGCCACTGCCAAAAAAGAAGTTCTCTGTAGGCTGGTCTGAGCACTTTTGATACATATACCCCCCCTGCCCAGGCAGGTCAGGGATGGGGAACCCAGGGACTGTGGGGGTGTAAGAGCCTGAACCCGCTCCAGCCTTCCTGCTGTTCTGCTGTGATGCAGCTCCCCTTGGCTGGAAACAGCAGGGAAAAGAGGTACCATAACATTTCTCCTTTAAAACTTAGGAAAAGTTGAGCTTGTCCAGAAAGAGCCCTTCTGCTGTCCAACTTTGGTTCCCTTATTTACAGAGCAACACTTACTTCTATTGCCCTCCTGCCTGTTGCTATTTATAATACAGGGAAGCTTTTTTCATACAAAATGCCAGGGTAAAGTTTTCCTGGGCTGCTCAGCCCATCACACAAGGCCTGCTTTGTGTCCCCTGCAAAGGGCTTGCCATTTGGGGAAGCTGGAGGTCTATAAGAAACTAAAAAAAAAAAATAAAAAATTTACAGGAGAACATGCTTAACATTTTGTTGCAGTCTTTGAAAGTCTTTACGAGAAGCTGAATATTTGGAGCAGATAACCCAGCCATGCAAGGCCTCTGCTGAGATTTCTTTCAACATATTACTCTAATTTTCTCCTTTCCTATTGATCTGTAGGGTACCACCTCTTCAAACTCCAGACAAATTGATCCTCTGAGTAACATCTGTGCACACTATTAATCTTTTTCACACATTTGATGTTCCACATTACTGGACACAGGACACACACTATGACTCAAGTATTAATCAACTAATACCTGAAAATTAGGCTTGTGTCCACTGTATAAACATTGACAGACTATCCATCAACTGCCTGAGTGAATAAATGAATTTTGCCTTTGTTGCATGCACGGTAGCACTCTGTGGCCTGGAATATTTACTGGGCTTGGAGGACATCCTACAGGGAGGGCAATGTGCAGCCACCACTGGGCAGCCACCTGTGCAGGATGGGGTTCAGGCGAGGGGGAGGACCATAGACCCCCACACCAGACCAAGGCACTTCCAATTACGACAACAGGCTTTTTTCAGGGTAATTTGGAGCAAAAAAAAGATTGGAAATCCATTTGCCAGATGGGCTAAGGCCACTCCATAGATGTCTCAGGCTACTGTCCAACTTGGGTCCCAGAAGGAAAATGGAAATACTGTTATATGCACCATACCTGATTTAACTGCACATTGGCTGAGTGCTGGATGTTTGCCTCTGGTGCAAAAGGTCCTGAACTTGCACCACTATGAAACCTTATTTCAACACTTCCTGACAGGCAATGAGACACTGTTTGCCAGGCAAAATCCTGGGCATGGCTCCATCTTATTTTTCCTTCAGCAACACCCCCCCCCCCCCCCGATAACCATCGAAACAGATGGTTATTTCTTCCTAGGAGTTGGTAGAGCAATCTGATTGCAATGTCTGATTGTGATCATTGCTGACTCTGACACCCTCCTGGCAGGCTCCTCTTTTCTGTTATGTCAACTTCCATTTAACCAAGAAGGAAGGGGGAGAAGAGGACAGGCACAGCTGAAAAGCAGGCAGTTTGGGTCTCTGCTTAGGCCAGGCTGCAGCAGAAGCAGGGCAGATCAATGGCCCCCACCCGAGACATGTGAAAAGGGCCAGAAAGATTTCGACTGGGCATAATAAAAGGCAGTTAAAGACTGGCTGCAGCATTGTTCCTGGGTAGGACAAAACTGTGTAAATCATCTTTGTTCCAGTTTTTTGTTGTTGTTTTTTTGTGGGGTTGTTGTTGTTTTTTAAGTGGTTTTCTTGGAAGAGGAAATTTATCCAGGGAGGGTCTCTTGTGACAACTTATTGAAAGCATCTAAAAAATCTGGAAAATTAAATAGATGAGGTTATTTGGCAACTAAAAAGTGAAACACTGTATCTACAGAAATTAAGCTGTTGGGTTTCTGATGGATGCCTGAAAGTTTTGGGAGAAAATTCCAATGAAGAAACAACTTTTGCTAGTAACAAAAATAATTTCCTCCTCACCCGGAGAGATTAATTCACTTACATTCCCCTCTCAGGCTGGAATTCTTCCTGCTCCATCTTTTTCTAATAGGAATTTTAATTTTTTATTTTTTTTTTTTGCAAAGCAGGGCAGAGGACCCACAGTAAATGGAGAGTGAGGCAGGCTCAAAGGGTCCACACTGACCAAGGGTTGGTGTTAGAGCACATTGGAGCAGGTTGGGCTCTGTAGGTCAGACTCAATCACTACAGCTGCTAATGGGGTGAAAGAGAAGTGTCTCTAATTCAGGTCTTTGACAAGCCTAGGTCACTTGGGAGCTGCCAATCTCCCTCCTGGCTCTGCAGGAACCACAGCATAACTGTGTTCTTAGTAGAGGTACCTGAGGTAAAGCACTAAAGGTGGGACAAGTGGTTTTCTGTACTTGCTGGCTGTACCTCCATACCAGCAGTTCCCTTCCTGTGCTTTGTTTCTCCACTTTGGCATGTGAGCTCAGGCTTCACTGACACGTTCAGTCAATATGGGAATACAAATAACAACAAAATAAAAACATTTCAGCAGCAGCTAAAGGCTAACAGCAATATTAAAAATCCTTAAAAAAACCCCAACTGCAAAGAAAATAGAGTAATTTCCCATATATAATTATACAGACTTGCACTCATACAAGATTGAATACTCAATCTAAAATAGCTTTATGAAGACACTAAAGATGTTACAAATTTAGGTCTTAGAAGTCATACAAGTCACATTCCAGACCAGCCAAAGATGGACGTGAGGGACTTAAGGGATGTAAGCATCAATCTAGGTATTGTTCATGCAATTACTCCATAAGAAAGCGCACATAGTTATATATTTCAGAGAAGCCTAATTTTTCCATCAATTATGTCTCAAGCTCTAAAATCACTGAGTTTAAACCAGCTCTGCAGTCCCTAATCCTGTTATCTGCTACCTAACAGATAATCCTGTTATTTGCTGCCTATCTGCTATGACCTGGGTCAGGCAACTCTGAACCTGACTGCACTGGGCAGTCTTGTGGGAGAGGAGCCCTGTGGATTTGAACCCCACTCAAAAGGGGCACTGAGTTGTTACTCCCCTTATCCAGGGGATGTTGTCAGCTTTCGGTGATGAGATGGATAATGGCTACATTATTCTTTTATTGAAAAAAAAAAATTAAAAATATTGCCAGATGAAAAGTCTCTGCAGGAGTAGGCAAAGGTGCTCTACCAAAGTCCAGAGAGATGCCTGGTTGTTAGGAATCAAGAATCATGGAATCACAGAATGATTTGGGTGGGAAGGGACCTTAAAGATCACCTAGTTCCAACCTCCCTGCATGCGCAGGGACACCTCCCACTAGATCAGGTTGCTAAGGGCCCCATCCATCCTGGTCTTGAATGCTTCCAGGAATGGGGCCTCCACAACTTCCCTGGGCAACCTGTTCCAGTGCCTCACCACCCTAACATTAAGGAATTTTCTCCTCCTGTGTAAAATAAATCTCCCCTCTTCCAGTTTTGCTCCATTACCTCTTGTCCTCTCACTATAAGCCCTTGTAAAAAGTCCCTTCCCAACTTTCCTGTGGCTGCTTCAGACACTGGAAGGCCACTATAAGGTCTTCCTTGAGCTTTCTCTTCTCCAACCTAAACAGCCCCAACTCTCTAAGCCTGTCCTCATAGGAGAGGTGCTCCAGCCCTCAAATCAGCCCTGTGCATAGTGTTCTTTAATAACAAAAAACTAGCCCATAAAACTGGTCAAAACTAGTAATCAGAATTTCCTCTATCACACCAAATATCAAGAGGATGGACCTAATTCTCCCCAGCATTAGCTGGGCAGCTGACGTGCATGTCCAGGCTGCTGGAGTCCACTGAGAAACCAAGCATATGGAAACTAGACAACATTGAATTTTATGTCTGCATCCCTTATCGGCCCCCATGCCCACAGAGCACTGATCTGCATCAGGGTGAGGAGTTGATTAGAAACATGACAGAAGAACATTCTTTAAAATCTACTTAATTGCTTGTACCTACTCTCCACACATCCCAGAGAAGAGTTCCTGATATCAGCTGATGTGGGAGGTGAACCATGAAAAAAACAGGTTTTGCTCAAAGTAATTCCATTAGGGCTTGAAATGACTGGGTGAAACATGAGTAAGGGAAATCATTGCAGAAACACAGCAGCTGGGCTCCATGACATCACTTGCAGGAATCAAAAGGAAATGAGCTTATAAGTTATGCAGAAAAAAACCCACCTTTTTTTTTGTTTGGTTATAAAGTTACAGTTTGTTTTCTGAAGAAGAAAACAAGCAAAAAAAAAAAAAAAGAAAAAAAATTACTTCTGATATTTTGCCCTTTTGAGGAAATCGTTTTGCATGTATTGAAGCTGACAAGGAAATAAAATGCCTGAAATCCTTTCTGTGTGCTGTGCATGAAGACGAATTATTGCAGAAGCAATAGTACCTCAGGCTTCAAGAAAAATACAGTAGTGCACAATCAAAAAGGTGATGAAGAAAAAGGAGGATGCAGTGGTTAACATCTACATTATTGTTGCTGTCACTTGTTCGTATGTTTTGACCTGATTGGGTAGTTTATCAGTAACTAGTTCTTCACCAGGCATCATGTTTATTGTCAAGGGATATCAAATAAATGACAAATAACTGCTTTTAGAGTTCAAAGAGCAAAAAAATAACACAAACCAGGATATTTACTCCAAAGGTTTCTGCCTCATGTTTAGCTCACTTGCTTGTGTCTTACTTCAAGATGTGCTTGAATCTTTCAGCCACAACCCAGAAGACAAATCAGAAATCAAGGAAGCATTACAGGCAGAGCTTCTAATTCCTTCATGCTCAGTAGGATAGGTGTGTTAAGAGGTGGTGTCAAGGTAATGTACCTAATTATTGAACAAAAAACATTTTTCTAAGTAAAATTTCTTTCCCTGTTTCAATTACTGCTGGAGAAGTAAAAAACCATTTTGGTGGATTCTTTTTTTCATTAAAACTAAAGAGTTATGAAGTCAGAGATCTGTAATGGGTTTAATCCAGGTGGATCCATTACCCGTGCTCCTCCTTCATTATGGAAAAGAAAATGGCATCTCCTAGAGCAGCCTGTTGTAACCAAAACTGTATTTTGGAAAGGTGACATGATCACTCTCAGGTGAGGTGAGTTCCCTCTGCATTATACATAGTCTAGACATCTGCAGTAGTGAAAACTACAAGAAATTACTTCTACCTTCAGTACCTCTGGAACACAGCTGACTTGTGCACACGGTGGTCCTTGCTCCTGGACATATCCCTTGTTTCACTCCAGATGGACATTCCATCCCTGCGTTGTTTCCCGGCATGTCCAGCCACGTGTCTGTCTCCCAGACACTGTGCCACCTTTATTCCAGTCTACAAGGTTTCAGCCTCAAAAACGTTATCATAAAGGAGTGTCCAGTGTAAAGATTTCCTCATAAAAAAAATAACTCTGTTCACAAATAAATGAGAACGTGCTTAAATCCCAGTGAAACCAATGGAACATAAGCATGTGCTGAAAGCCCTTCCTGCATGGGGGCCTATTGCCTTCCTCTTCCTAAAACCTACTTCAGTTGAGCTCATATTTCTTGTTGGCAAGAACTTAAAAAGGAAAAAAAATCTTTCCTATAAATACTGAACTTAATAAAGCACTCTAGCATCCTTAATTGCTATATTTTTTGTGTTGCTGCAAATACTTATTAACAGATTTTTTTAAGGGAAAGGTTATATTTCATATCAAAAATACATAGCAAAATTAATTGGCACAGTTGTACACCACAAGATTTTGCAAAGTTAATCAACCTAGATAGCTGGAATGTGGGAGAAAGTTTTGTTTCCAAATGGAGAATGATTACAATATACACGGGGTTGTTGTCTTGCCAACTTCCTTTTAATCAACTCCTTTTTTTTTATACAGAATGAAGGCCATGAGACATCTTAAAATTGCAAGCAACCTCTTCACTCAAAAAAGAACAAGGCAGTTTTTTGGTGTATGTTGTTTTTTTTTTTTTAAGTGGGTAAAGGAATCCACTGATGTAATATATGTATCCATGTATTCCAAGTATAACTTGGAGCCAGTGTAGTTATAAACTCCTTAAGATCAAGGTTCATCATAAAACTGGGCCCTACCTTTATTTTCGTAATGCTAGTGGTTGCCACTAGAATTCCTGAATCCCTTCTTCACACCATCTGGAATGCATACACCAGCAAGTTTATGGTGAAAAATATACTGTGCACTAGAGCTGGGCTTTTTTAGAGTAGAAGTAACTACAAAGGCAGTAACGTGCAAGGATTATACATTTATTTTATGACAAGAACCAATGTGTTATTTTCCTTTTGGTCTAACCAAGCTGAAGAGAGACTGTAGAAGAAACTTTGCAAATGAATATTGTGGTATATCTTCAGATTTGTTCTGTGCTATCTGAAAAAGAAAAGGACACACCTAATATCTTTATCTACTTAATCTTGTCACTGTTCGTTTAATTCATTATATGGAATTTCGGTCTGGAACAGCTGTTAGGCCCAAGGTTGGTCTATGGCAGGTTTTATGCCATGTTGCACCCTGATACTTCAGATTTATCACTTCCATTATGGTTATATTGGGAGAACAGGTAAGAAAAATCACTTTAGAGACTTCCTTAGTGCCATTGCAGTTGAAATGGCACTGGCACTGATCACCTAAGTATTTGTTCATGATTGCTGCACAATGATTCCTAATCCAAGTACAGTTACACATTGTGGGTTGATTTATTCTGGGTGGTTTGTTTGTTGTTTGTTTTTTTTTGTTGCTGTTGGCTTTTGTTGGGATTCTTTGGTGGGGTTTTTCTGGGGGGACAGTATTTTGATTTGTTGGTATTTAGCAAGAGTGGTGTGAAATATCCCTTCTTTCTTAAACTTTCTCAGTTTCTCAGCCCAAGTGTACTAACTATTTCTAGGGCCAAAAAGAGTAAAATAAAATCCTAAATTTCAGATTAGGGCTCTGATTCAGGGAAGTCCTTAGTCACACACTCAATTGAATGACCAAGTCAAGGTCCAGACATCATGTGTTTTTCTGCACCTTGAATGAATTGCAGTCAAGGCACCTTCAGCACAGAATTTGGAATCAAGTATGTGCTTAAGTGCTTTCTTGAATAACAATGGACTTAAGCACGTGCTGAAGTCCTGAGTTGGGGCTGTTAAGGGCCACTTTGCCCTCCTTCAGCTGAGAAAGGAGATCAACCAGCCAGAAATGAACCTTTCCAGCAGAGGCATCTACTCTATCGTTTCATAGTCCAGGACACAAGTATCAGCTTTCTGATTTGGTCAAAAGGTAGAGAGAGTCATTCTCAGTCCACAGCGCCAGATCCCATGAGGAAAGCCTCTTTGTAATAGCTCAAGAATGCTACATTTTTCATTAATATAAGCACTCAAAAGATAAGAGCACCAGATATTCAGCTGCCTCTTCACCCTTCCTTCCCTCCCCAGCACAGGGTCTCTGTCTCTCTTTCCAGGCCTGAGTGTGGTCCAGCAACGGGGAGGTGAAACAAGGGATGCCATTTGCAAACACAGCGTGCACATAGGGAATCTACTCCTTTGCTCTTCTCTCTTTAGTGCGTAGCACAGATTTCCTTTCTGTCTTGCCCTCTTATTTGTGTTCTCTGTTGCAAATCTGACAAACATTTCATAAATGTGAATCACGTGACAAAATAAATGCTAAAAGTGCCGTGGAGGCCACCAGGCCGGGCAGCCCCTCGACATCCCCCAGAGGGGCTGGCACCATCGCAGCTGTGAAGCTCCCTGCAGCTCTCCATCCCCAGCCACTAGTCCCTGGCTCCTATTGAAACCAGCCCAGCTCCTGGCTGCTCTGCACAGGAAATCTTTCCCAACAGCAGTCCTCTTTTCAACAGCAACTGCCAAAGCCAAGCCAAGGCTGTGCACAAAAAGCCTAGTTTACCAGATGAATTCCCACAAAACACAAGTGACGCTATTCAGGATCTCATAAGCGGTAGGTCAGGGAATAAGGTGTTAGGACTCCTAAAGTTTAGCAGGAGGGAACTGCTTGTCCCCTGGCCATAGGCTGCCTGCAGTACTGCAGGGCTAATTGCTGCACATTCCTCAGCCATGATGTCACTGGATCATGATGCTAACTCTTTCCCTCCTATGGATGGAGGGAACTTGCGGTGGATTTCTGACACCCAAAACCACAAGTGCTGACCCTTTAAAAAAAATATCTCTTACCATATACCTGGCAGAGCCAAACTAAATGAAGCTGAGGTCTCTGTCCAGCCAGTTAAAATAGGAAATCAGTGTTTCTCTAAATACACAGAGTATATTACCTTAGTCATAAAATTGGGGACTTTCAAATCTAATTTGTTCAGCACTAGCACTGTTGAAGGCTGGGAAGTGTTCCAGAGGAAATCACCTCCACGCAAACAGAGATTAGCAGCTCCCCATTGCAGACATATGGAAATGATTGCCTATAATCTCCGGTAATTGTGGCTGTATTACATTCAAATCCTGTTTTCAATTTTCTTAAACTTCTAGACTGATTGTGTTATTAAATCATGCTGGCTGATGTGTTTAATAAGGACCTATTAAATGTTTATAAAATTAGGGAAATAAATACGGGCTTTTAGTCAGATTGTGTGATGGATCTGGTAACCTATTGTTAAAAGGAGTGCTGGTAAAAACGTGTCTAAAAAAATAGACTTAAAGTTTCCCTTTCAAATAAGAAACCCAATATTTGATACAGCCAGTTTCCAAAATGCTATTTGCAGATGTTTGGAGAGAAAAGAAAAGCCCAATTAGAAAGATTTCACTGAGCTGTGGGAAGCAGCACTTCCTCCGCAGGGTGATGGGTCCTTACTTCAGAGAGTGCCAGGAGGGCATAGGATCAGCCCACGAGTGGCCACCTTGGCACATGCCAGGCTCCAGCACTGGCATTTTGGCTGCCAGCGCAGCACGTGGCTGGCAGACACCAGTCACTCTCCCAGTCACCTCTGAGCACCCATTCCTGCTGTGGGCAGGTGCCTCTCCTGGCCCCACTGTCCCTTCTCTACCCACAGACAGTCATCTTAAATAATTAGAGCTCTGAGGGGACCACGTCAGAAAATTTGGCAAGGGAAAAAAAAAAAAAAAAAAAAATTAAAAATGACTCCATGCCTCCTCCTCCTCCATTTTACCACCCTGCTGCCAGTGCTCCCTTGTCTGCTCCATGCTGCCACAGCCAGAGACAAAGTCTTTGTCTCACAGTTAGGGACCCTGGCAGCTCCTTGAATGCCCAGTGTTGCTTTTTGGAGATAACCTTCAGTATTTAAGACCGAGCTCTGTGCTTCAGTCTCAGCTCTCTTGCCCCACCGCTCTCACCTGGCTGGGAACGTGCACACATCTAACTTGTGCTAACCACAGTACACATGCTAAGGTAATTTTGTCCTCTGTCTTAAGGGCAAACATGAACCTGTTTTCTGCATCAAATTAATCTTTTATTTTATTCTTTTTCCAAGAGAGGGGGGTGAAGAGTAAAGGGGGATTATCAATTAATTAATTGTTGAGTTTTCCAGCATAAAAAGCACCGCATCATTATCTTTGCATAAACACACCATCTTTTAAAAAATATAACTAGCTCATAACATCATAGTTACAGAATATTATCAAGTAATGAGGAACTTGCATGGTTCACATTAGAGACTTTGAAAGGTTTGAAGAGAATTGGCTATAAGGTTAATATTTGGCAGAGCCTTGTAAATAGCCTGATTGTTATTTTATATTGGCTGAAGTATAAAAATCTGTGTTGCGTGCCAGCAAAAGCCGAGTGGTGTGGCCAGGTAGTTACATGGCTCTGTTGTTGCCTGTTTCATGTAGGAATGTTCTTGCTCTCAGTAGGTTATTTTTTGTGTGTCTGCTTATACTCAGCTAAAATAGAGCAAGGACCCAGCACGGCAATTATTTTTACTAAATTTTGTTGGTCTGCCCTCAGGGGACCTTCTCCCAGTTTAATTGTTGGAGAGATTGTTGCCTTCTGGGATTTTATTTCAAAATGTTCTTGTTAGAATTTGCTCTCTTAAGAGAGTAAGGGCTTTTGTTTAAAAAGAAATTAATCCCTTTTTAATGCACATAAAAATGCATAAAAACGTATATCCTGAAATTAATAGAGGTGTTTCTTGATGCATAGATTTCTAAATTATTTGTCTAAAGATATGCTTAGAATTGATTTTATTAAAGAGGCATAAATCTCCTGCCCCCCTCCACAATGAAGGAGGTTTGGAAGTGAATTCAAGCAACCCAACTGCATTTTAAGTTAAGACAAACATGGGAGAGATCATTTGTCTCTAGTTGTACATGAAATAGTTGCAGCTAAGTACATGTTAGAACCTCTTTGATATAAATCTCAGCACTGGCCTACAAAGATATTGCATTTATGCATCTGACAGGATTCACCCATAAATAATAATAGGAGAAAAATCCAAATTTATAAGCTGCTATTTCTGGATTTATTTTTAATGTGACTGAATATTTGTCTCACTTCTACAGCAGGCACTACATTGAGCAGAGCATGGGCAATCTGGTTGAAATCAACAGAAAGAGAATAAATACTGAAATGTCCCCTTGTTCAGCCACAACCGGTCAGAGACGTGGGACAAGCTCCACATGAGGACAAATATCATCCTACCACATAATTCAAAGCAACTGGGGAGTCACATAACCTTTTCTGCTATGGTGCTATTTTTAGATTAGTCGCAGTACTTGTTTGTTTGGGGGAAGCTCTCCCCTTCCCCAAACATATGGTTCTTCCCCAATTGCCTTAAATTATATTTACAGGCTATGAAACCTTTGTGGGCTAAAGCTCAGCTGGTGTGAATTGGCATCCTCTGCTGAAATCAGCAGAGAGGGGCTAGGGTCTCACTCACAGCCTCTCTGTGACAGTCTACCTGCTAATTTATTTTAGAGAAAAGAGTGGATGAGGTCAGACTTCATTCCCCTGCTTCTTCCTCCTCTGCTATTTTTTGCAGTTAACCCAGCATCTGTAATTAATCTGATAGTCACTGCCTCCTTCATCTTCTCCCCCCTTTTCTTTCCTGCACCCTTGGGGAGATCTGGAAGGAAAGCAAGCTAAACATGAGCATGCAGGTAGCTAAGTTCACCCTATATGTCAAAACACTTTTTTCCACCCAAAAATAAAAGCAGTGTGTAGACTGAAACTCTGAAAAGGAAATAAGACCCTTGAGCCTCTAAAAGTAAACTCCTCAATTAGAGCATTTGAAAAGGCTGAATGTCCGTTGTCAGATCTCGTGTTAACAGTTTAGCCCACGTACTGGGCTCATTCATTATTAACAGTGAAGCAGAATTGGAACCATCAGCCCAAATCTTTGCAGTCCCCCACTTTAGGATGGAAAGCACAAACATCTGCCCTGATCCTCATGAGCCCTCACAGCATTACTGGGTCGTAAGCCTGCAGTGAGTTTGGGAGGCCTCAGACCAGTTCACATCACAGAGCCACCACACGTAATGCAGTGTAATTTTTCCCAATTAGTTGTCTCTCTTCAGGAAAGGCCTGAGGTGGATGCAGCAGACAGATCCCTAGAGAGAGCAGCCCATCTAGGTAGGTGGGAGATCACTGGCATATCAGTGAGACTCCATGTGTATAAAGAGCAGGAATGGGGAGAGCTTTCAGTACAGCCAGTCTACAATATTCCCAGCTCTTGCATGAGGATAAAGCATTGGAAGTTCATGTTATGCAGGACAAACAAAACTCAGATAGCTGCGGTTTAAAAATTTCTTCTTATTTGACACAGAAACAGAGGAGGTGAAGTTAAAAAAGAAGAAAAAACACCAAAAGGCAACACCCAGCAACAACACACTAGCCCAAAAAAAAAAAAAAAAAAAAAAAAGAAGAAAATAGAAAAAAACTCATTTTAGCCCTTTCACAAACTCTCCATTGTTGCTAACGTCAGAGCATGCCCTAAGGTTGATCTAAGGGTTTGAGCTTTTTTTTGTAACAAGGAAATAGCAGAGCCAGGCTGATGGAGAAGGGCAGGAGGCCATGGTGGAGCAACATCCTCAGCACAGGTACCCTCACCCCATTACACACTGCTGCACCCAAGGCCAACTGCTCCCCATCCTGCCCCCAGGTCTTGTGTCTGTAAGAACAGGGTGGACACTGATCCACACAGGTGGACCACCCTGTGGTATTGTTAGCTCCAAGCAGTGAACATCCCCATGGTTCTTTGAACATAAAATCACCACTCAACCATCATTCAATCAAAACCACTTTTTGATCTCCATAGACCACTGTTATTATTTCCCTCATATTTCTCTGTCTCTGAAAATGAGACTATGATTGTACCAAGACCAGCAAAGTCAACAGCAACATTTCCACTCACTTTGGCCAGCTAGATCTCGTGCGAGGACTTTCAGAAGTCTTCTCTTTGCTTGGTGCTGTACTGCTACCTCCTGCCTACTCTTACTTTTATTAGACAAATTAGAGGAGTGGGGAGATGGAGAGAACATGTGAAACAAGATAATTTATGGAGATCACAGCCACCAAATGCCAGCCTACATCCTTCTGCTATGGTGGCTTCACTGATTTCAAGAGTTTATCTTCGTGTTGAGGAAGATGACTTACGGATGCAGAGAACTGGCACACAACATGGTGATAGACATGGCTGGTACTTGATGAAGCTGCTGTTTGCCTAGGTCCTGAGGGACCACAGGGCATTCTCCAACAGAGTGTCTCTGGGATTAAAAAGTCTGGTGTCTATTCCTAAGTAAACGCCTGCCAGTTCATGCAGAAACAACAACAGAACAGAAAGAACAAAATGCTCCCCTGACTGGAAAAGTTGTGAGAGCAGGGTTGTTTTCAGACTGACAGTGCATGCATGGAAATTAAAAATCCAGTTTTCAAGCAGATGTGCTGTGTAGAATCAAGGCTCAGCACAAAACAGGGGTATGTGTGTGCAGGAGGGTGGGAAGCAGTTGTATTTGGCATGGATATCTTAAAAAATTGCTCAGGCTGTTTAGGGATGGTATGCAGCACTTTATTGCTTTGTCTCAGCTGTTCTATTGCACAAGTGACAGCTAAAGGCTGTGAAAAAGAGGGGAACGATGGAAAAGTGAAAGGTGGAGAAGCTTCAAATTTTATGTCAGAGCAGTGTCAGGCTGGAGAGGAGAGAGGAATGATGTAATAGGTGGGGGAAAGAGGGAGAAAGGAGGTTAATAGGGAACAGTAAAATTTCAAATACAGTATTTTATTACAGTATTGAAACTGATGCTTACAGTTTAACAATAAGACTGGCATGGAATAGCTTAGAAGCATGAGCCAGCAGTGCCAGAAGGATTTATGATTTTTTTATCTTTTTTTTTTTTTCTTTTTTAATATTGCAGGAGGAAAGCCTCAGTCTTGTTTGGGTTGACAAGCCTCAAGCCTGGTAAACTGGAGTATGCTTGGAAGTGCTAGTTCCTGGAAATTTGCCTGGGCTTGCTGCTCCAGGGGAGGGGGGCAGGGCTGCTGGGCATTTTATGGAATCTGTTGCTTCCTTCAGATTCAAAAGAGGAAAAGTGGCAAAGAAAGTGGGAGGGAAGTTACCTATGGTCAGCCATTGACTCCTTGGGAATGGCAGGACTGGCAGCCTCTCTTTGAGAGCAGGCAGTCTTCTTCAGGATGCCCCTAGCCCATCTTCAAATGACAGAGATGCTGCCAAAAAAGCCTTGTGAGCCCAGACAGGGTGGAGCTGGGCTCTTTATGAATCTGGTTTGTGGCCCAGAGCATTGTATAATAATAAGCAGCTTGTGTGGTCGTGGGAGGCTTTTCCCAGTCTCAGGAACAGGGATTGAAATTATTTCCTGTGCTGATGGTCAGAGCTGGATCTATAACCATGTCAGTCCCATCTACGCCCACAGACTTCAGTGATGCTTGATGTCAAGGTGACTCTGTAGGTAGCATTGCATGCCAGGAAGAAATGCTGCAGGAGGACAGCTGGCAGGGAACTGCAGAGGGGCTGAAAAAGCTCAAAGATGAGGGAAGCAGGCCACTGTATTGGGAAGACAGGCTTGAAAACAGGCTCAGAGTCTTCCAGCTTGTACACATTATTGCATGAGGTAAAACAGATTAGAAGGGCAATCTTGCACTGAACATTTTCATTGCTACTGGGATATAAGTAAAGCCACCAGACATCACCCCACTGGCAGAGAGCAGCAACAATTCTCATTTCAGTCTCTCCTGCAGGCCCAGTGATCAGCAGGTCAATACCCTGTGTGCCCCAGAGAGGCCTGCACAAGAAATTCTGCTGCATGCAGGGCAAGGGGGGAACTGTAAATAGAAAATATTTAAGTCTAAGTAAGCAAAGAGATTAATTTAATAAAGCACTTGAAACAAGAAGTTAAAATGGCCAGAAAAATGAGGAATCACACTCTACTAAGTTTGACAACCATTCACAAAAAAGCATCACTATTTATCTCCTATCACACATCACAAGGTGCATCAACATATACGTTTCTTTTTAAGTGGGACGATTGTTTGCCAACAGATCTATGAGCTGGGTGAATCCTACAAAGGCAAAACTGGAGCCTTCTCTCTTCTTTCCCTGCTTTTGCAGAGGAGACACAATCCTGAGACTAAATTTCAGCCAGCTTCCTTTCCCCAGTGCAACCAGCTCACCAGGGGAACTCATCAGCTCCTGAGTGCAACAAGCCAAGTGGGAAACTCTTTAGCTGTTTCTGCTGTATCCTGCTTTGATCTGTTAATAACTTCACAAATGGACAAATAAATGAAAACAGCAATCCCATACCATCATGACCACTGTTTCCAAGAGGAACAAGAGAGATTTTGGCACAGTGGAGTAGCAGACAAATTCCCCAAGCTAACATACTTAGTGACAAAAGGTAAAAAATGGTCAGAAGAGACGTGTGAGTCTTGGCCACCTTACAGAGGTAGCACAGGGAGGTTCTGTGTCTCTGGCACCCCGACATCCCTGCACTGTGTATATGGAGAAGCAGATACAGCTTGTAAGGACTAGCAGGAGGATATAGCTGTGGAAAATTGCACCCGGCTTGCCATGAGCAACATTAACAGCATTTCCTGGGTGCTCACTGGAAATTTAAATTCAAGACTTAAAATTTTATCTTTGCATAACCAGCTGTTCTCTTTCTAATGGATCTGTGCATACACTGGAAGAGAAAGTAGCTCCTGCATTCCCTTTCCCTCACAGGAGATACCAGAGCTCTTCATCAGTGAGGGATGTAAGGCTGTAGCTCCTGCTCCCAGCCAAAGGCCCAGCCTCTTACCCCTCCACAAAAGGGCTATATCCTGCCCTGATGAAGGAGGTTCCTTTGACCACTTTGATTCAAGAGCAGTGCCACACAGAGGAGTAGACACGAGACTCCAAACTCTCCTTTCCACCTCACACCTAAGGCCAGGACCTGGGGCTCCAGGGGAAGGGGACTGCTTTGCAGCAGCAGCCCCCAGATCCCTCCTGTGCCATGTGGGCCTGTCCCCTCCCTGCCGCTGGCAGCAGCGAGAGGCGACGTTCTGCAGAGCAGCTTGCCATTCTCCAGTTTCCCTTAGTGACCAAGCTACATATGTTCAGAAAACTGAATTTATGTCAGCGGCTTGTTGTTCCCAGCCAGAAGATTCAGTCTGATTTGTATATAGCTCTGCATAAATTCCTCGTTAACCTTTACAGCCATCTGGAGCAAGAGTCGCTCCTCACATCACAGCGGACTGCAGCTACGGCAACAAGCGTAACCGAAACCGCCGGGGCTTTACGAGGCTGTGCCAGGCACCTCGTCTGGAGCTGGAGCAGGACGAAGGGAAAAACCACCTCTGTGGGATCCACAGCCAGCACCCAGCACTGCGGTCACCCCACCCAGCGCAGAAGGAAGCTCTGCCCCCAGTGAAACCCACTGCAGAGCGTTCCCTGAAGGGAAGGGGCTGTTACTGTTCACCTCCCTCCACAGCACAAGCTCTCTACCTTCTGTCACTCTGTTCAAGAACAGACAGCAGCTTAATGCGAGGCTGCCGAGCCCCCAACGGCAGCCACACGCTTAATGCTTCAATTTCCACATTTTATTTTATATGTAATTTAAAGCCCATGGTGCCTTAATTGTAAAATAGGCCTTATTAAAATAATAGCTTGAGAAGCTGTGGGGTACCCAGCGCAGTGGAATGAAGCTTTCTATCTTAACTGCTGTTTACAAGGACTGAAAAGGGAGATACAACTAAAATAGAGCTATAGAGATGTTTCCAGTGTGAGTGATGGACAAAAGACTCCTGGAGAATTAAGCCTTTTTCCTTTCCCTCCCCCTCACCCCACCATGTTATTGCTCACTCTCTTTAGATATCCAGAGCACCCTTCACTGCATTTATGATTGATGATGCAGTGTGGATCCTTCGGTACCAGTAAGCAGTGTGGGGTTTTGATTAATGATGTTGGTGGCACTCCCAGAAGACCAATGGCAAATAATATCAGAAAATAACTAACATGACCAGGAAAACATCAGGATTCTAGGAGTTTGGAGAACTTTTTCTTAGCTTAAATCACCTTTCTGCTGTCCAAGCACTACTTTCTGGAGACAACCCATAAGACATGAAGGGTATGATGACAAAACTCTGAACTGCCTTTAAGCTCCATACTTTTTGGCCCATGTGAGGGACAGCCATGGTCCCAGTGTAAGTTAGGGGTCCCTCAGGGCTACTTTAATTTATACCATGCCTCAGGTCTCCTAGGTAATGGACGAGCAGGCTGTGATCACCAGTCTGTCACACCTGAACTTCTCGGAGGGTGCAAGTAGGTAGAACACCCTTAGGCAGAGGTATTTGCTCTGCCCTGGACACCCCAATCAGAACCACATGGTATGCTGCTAGAGCAGCACAGGGGCCACAGGGGAGCTTGTAACATCATGGTCACCAGCACATAAACTGCCCATTGAGTTTGGCCCAATAGTTTCATTTTGGCCTTAGCTTCATGTGCTCCAGACACACTGGGATTGTACTTGTTTCATCTCAAGTCTGCAAGGCTTGGCAGGGTTTTGTTGCCCACTCAAAGGGCATGTGCATTCTTCCTGTCAAACTTCAGTCAGACATTTCTGCTCTCCTAGACTGAAGGATGAAACAGGAGGCACAGTGCCCCAGGCTTTGCATGCTGTGGCTTCTGAAGCCTGTCTTGCTGCCAGCATGAGCAGTCAGTGCTCACACTGCAGAGCTGGGTGACTGCGCTCCTCCTGCAGTCACAGCAGCTCTACTGACAGTTTTCCTGGTGATGAAAAGCCCTTAAAAACAAACCAAAACCAAACAAGAACCATCTGCAGCTCTGGGGATGTACTTCAGCAACATCTTATGAAGGAGCTGTTGCTGCCTGGGCTTGAAGGTCCTCTTAGCTTCTGGACTTTTCAGCATCTTCACCACTATGGACCTCCCTGTGCTGCCAATGAAGTGCAAAAGTCTACCCACCAGTATGGTGAGGTGGTCCAGGATCCAATGCCAGAAGCACAGCCACATGCTGTCTCCACTAGAGTCCCCTGTCCTTCCACCAGTCCAGTGGCACTGCCTGCACCACCCTGGCACCTATTGCAAGGGAGCACACTGGAGCTGCTGGTGGGCAGCATTCCAAAGAGCACATCCATGCTGGGCTGGTGTCCTTGCTCTGAACACACATTATTACCCACATGGTCCTAGAGCCAATGTTTTTCAAGTCCTGGAGAAGATAGCAGAGGCTCCCTGCTGGACTGACAGACCCAAGAAAACAATTAGGAGCAGAACCAGATCCCACCCTGCCAAGAATAAGTCCCATTTGGGGAAGCCTGTGCTGCCAGAAGCTGTAACCAGGCAGAGGCAGCTCCATTACAGCTGCTTGCCATGCAGTAGTGCAGGGGTTTGAGGAAGGAGCAGGTGTGCCAAAGATCTTGGTGCAGATCTAGGGATGGAGGTAGCAGGGAGGGGCACATGAAGCCACATGGCATCTGCATGGCAGGCTGGGATTTTAGGTGCTGGGGGCACACGACTCCACAGCCTCCTCCACCTGCACACTGCCCACAAAACCCATTCACCAAGGGCCACTTCCAACTTTCCAAACCCATCAGCAGATTCACACAGCTGCTATTTAAAAGCAATAATTAAAAAAATAATTAAAAAACCCCACAAGAGAAATATTTCCTTTTTTTTAATTCTGTAACAGTAACATTTCCCCTCTGAGCATTGACACTGGCTGGGGGCCCATGGCTGGATTATTTGGTCTGACTCCTGAAACAGGAACAGTTTTACAATTCAAATTGTCATGAAATGGCAGGGGTAGAAACTTTGTTAAACTTCGTATTATTGGAAATAAGAGATTGCCAGAAAGGATCTAACTGCCTTTAAAGCTGTGATATCTTTACTGTATAAAGAAGCCACTTTCTGCTGTCTCGCAGATGTGTTAAAAATGCAGAAGTGCTTTTCTTCATCATTTGCACCTTGACAGAAAGCTAAAACCTCACAGCTTTTAAGAAGTGTTTTTTTAAAGTGTAAATATTTTAAATACATTTTAAAAATCAACTTTTTACAATTAAAAAAAACCTCTGAAGGGTGTTGTTAAATCTAGTGTAGGATGTATGTGCAGTACCTGCTCAAAAAGAGGGGCAACACCTCATCCTTTGCCAGAGGGCTGCAGATCAGACATGCTGGGGTCTGTAACGAAGGCTGCTAATGAGGCAGCCCAGACCCCACCATTTCTAACCAGTAGCCACCTACAACAAGGAACAGAAGGGCCTGAAGGCACAGATCTGTGGTAGAAGGGATATTTATTTATATACTTATTCATTGATGGAACATCTCCCGGCAGAGTCCTGGTAAAATTGAGAAATTTCTCTTAGACTACATGTCATTTATAGAAAGTTAAACATTTTCCAAATATATTTGACCTTATTAAAAATACAATTTTAGTGAAGGCTTCATATTTTTTATTAATAGCTTTATCATGCTTATATCCCAATTCACTAATGAACCCTGAATTTGATTAGGCTGTTCTTAAAGGGGAAAATATGGGAAAAAATGAGTCCATTCTGAACTCTTCAAATTGATAGCAGTTTCTCATTTTTAACATCTTCCATAAAATGGCTGTTTTGAGAGAAGAAAGGAGAAGAATAATTTTTCTGAGACCTGCTCTGGCCAAGTTTTACTGTAAAACAATATAGCATCACTATAATGTACCTGGGATCCAAAATAATTGTGTCTGTCCTGCAATATATTGCAGGAATTATCAGTAATATTATATGTTCCAGTTTCAGATGGTTCTAATCAATCTTGTAGTATCTTACATGTCTGCCTATTAAGCTAGAGATGATCACATGGACTCTGAACTCCCTCTTTCTTTGTAAAATCTTTCCTAGTAATATTAAATCATGTTGTTGGAGCTCTGGAATTTCTGGGTTTCATCAACATTTGCCCTCATTTTTCACATGGCAAAGTTAAGGAAATATCTGGTAACATTTTAATTCCATGTTATTCAATGTGGCTTGTATAGGTGTGGTGCAATCGAGTCCAACACAGGAAAGGCTGATTTGAAGCCCTGGCAGAGCAATTAGCTGATTCCCAAAAGATATGGATATAAATTTCTCCTAGGCACATCTGCCCTGTCTGCTTTTAATTTTGAAACACCAGCTTTAATTTAGGAACTGTACTGTAAGCTCTCCCTTTTGTGAACAAGAATGACATAATTTGCTGAGCAAAGACCTAGAGCCAAGGTTTTTTGTCTTAAGTAATCAATGAGTAGTAACCAACAGACAAATGTTCCTTCACTAATTCTCTGCTGCCTTCACAGGTTGCTGTGCAGCGTGGATCCCGTGTGAATGGAGAGGCTGAGCTTAGCCCTCAGCTCCTCTCACATTCTTGATCAACTTCCCTGTGGCAACAGCAGCAGCAGATCACATGGAAAAGTAATATTAGGAAAGTATTTAATGTATTTATAGCTGTCTTTTAATGACATTTGCCAGCTGGAAAGGAGGAGGCCTGCCAGCATTGAGTGATCAATCAGCTTTGAGGAACTCCAGCAAGTGCTCTCAAGACCACCAGCAAGCCCTCCTCCAGCCCTGGCTCCATCTTCTCCTGTTAGGCTGCAGCTCCTTGGGGCAAATTAAGTTGACAGAGTGTTTGCCTGGCCCTTATCACAGGGGAACCTTGAATTTAGCCCAGGGCAGAGGCTGCTGCAGTGTACAAATAAATAGTACTAATTCTTAGATCACAGTTTAGAAATTTCTGTTCTACATCAGCCAGGCAATCTGAGAGCATGGGACTCATTATGAACACTCCATATAATAAATTTAGTGTGCCAATCAGTTTTTCCAGAGGACAAAAAGATTGACTACTGAAGTCTGTGCTTGGCCACTGTTTGCAGCAGACCTTTAGATCTCTCCTTATAACAAAATGCCATCAGACAGAAGTTCTGGCTGTTGCAGGATTTACCTGCTCTTAGAAAATTGCAAAAATCAGCCCATATGGAAAAGATCATGATTGAAAGGTCCAAGTAAAGCAATTTTCTGCTTCCCAAAAGATGTGCATATAAGTAGAACAGTGCCTGAAAATGAACAGGCAGAACTGGAATACCAACACAAATGGAGAGCAAGTCTTGTAAATCAAATGAAGGTTTTACTATATTTGTCAACAAACAGAGCATACCTGACCCATGGGGCAATGCAGATTCTCCCTACCTTGCCACCCCTGCTCCCATGACATGTGAGGCTGGACACAACCACTTTGTGCACTAAAGCTGAGCCATTATTCTGCCTAAATTCAGGTTGACCTAGAGTAGTAATTGAGCAGAAATGCACGTTCCTGTGACATTATCCCAGCGAAGAAGTTCCCCACCACTGCAGCTCTGAGCACTCCTGAAGAGAATCCCTCGGGAGACACTCTGAAGTTGCTCACTGAACATCATGCCAACTTTTTGTTTTAACATCAAGGGGTCTTCAGCCATCTTATCTAATTGCTCTGACAAGCTGTGGAAATACATGTAATTTAATGTGTAAACCTATAAAATAATCATTTGCTGTCTGTGCAGTTCATGCTCAGAATCTGCCGAAATTTCATGTGGGAAAGAGCTCCATTGGGCTTTAAGGTATGACTTTGTCATTTCCCTCTTTCTCTGAAAGGGAATTTTTGCAGCTACTGTAGGAGTTTGTGTCTTGGACTTCATGAGTCCATTGCTATTTCCTAGCCCACTCCCTCCCTGTACATGTTCTATTTAAAATATTATGGGCCTTGTTTGTACTTGTTATGAAGTTTTGAATTGAATTTTTCTTTTGATAGCCAAGTTGAAATTTGGATATGGACTAAAGAGCTGCAAATGCTTGCCATTTTACAAGAAAGATATTAAGAAGGCAGGAGGCTAGAAACCAGCTTTCTGCACTAATATTATTTAAACAACAGAGTTTAAAAATCTCATCCTCTTGTAAAGGCATAACTTTGAATGGAGAAGGCAGGAGGCCAAAAGAAATCTGTAATGCCAAAAGACAGTGTGAAACACCTGAGAAATCAGTCCCCTGCAAAAGAAATACCAGCAAAACACCTGTAGATAATGGAAGTGGCTGAAATCTGCTAAAAAAAATATTACTGATTTTGAAAAGATATTTCTCAAACAATGGTCTTGTTTCCTCTTTTAAAAAAAGGCATTTCAGCCAATTGAAATGCTAAAAAAACAAGTGGAGAAATACTTTTTGTTTAGCCAGTTTTATTTCAGCTTCTGTTGTTTGGTCATACACTGATATGAAATATTGGGCAAAATCATTAAAAAGAAAGTCCCCAAAACTCAACTAGAAAAATTAATCTGGTCAAAGTCCACTTCAATCCCTATTCAGGAAGCAGATGTACATACCCTTAGGAAAAGTGCTGCACTGTGCTTTTTCTTTCAAGGAACTGGCAGTGCAGTTCAGCTGCTGCCTTCTCAGAAAGCTTTACCTGGAGACAATTTCCTAATGGATTTTCAGAGCCCTTGTTAGGATTCTTTTGCAGAATGCTTGGACAGTGCCTGTAGCTAAAATGAATCTCAAGCATCTATTCCTAGATGGTGGCGCAAAAATGTCAACTAGTTTCACAACAAGGTTATAAGTTTTGTGCAAAAGGAGCAGCAGGAACAACACAGCAACAAGATTGAGTGCAAAGCTTAATGTAATCCTGCCACATCAAGGGAGGAGAGCGTGCAGGGGGCTGTCTTGAAGCAAATATCATGTCAATTTTAGAATTCAGCACACAGAGAAGTAAAGACAGAGCAAATGGCATCACAGGTTTTGGGATTGCGTGTTTTCCTTCTTTAATACAGACTAAAAGTTTCAGGAACACTGGTGCATTGCTGCTTCCATGCAAACTTCTGTAAGGAAATCATGTAATTGGAGTGGTTAACCAGCCAACTGCTTCAGGACTTAAGGAGTCCCAGAGAAGCAGCAAGATTAATTTCTCTGAACTGCTGAAGCAACTCCAGAGGAAGCTCAGATGATGAATACATAGGGATGACAGTATGGGCAATGAGAGCACCTCAAATGGCATTACACAAGGACTGTCATTTTCCCTGTGTTTGTACAGTGCCTACAGTCAGGGGACCTGACCCAGCTGGCTTCTTCCAGAAACTACTGCAATCCAAATAACAATGGAACTAAATCTGAGCACATGACAGAAACCCTGGTGCCGCAGGGCAAATCCAACCCACCAGCTGCTTGAGGGGAAGGTATTTTCCCCATAGGCAGGTCATCTCATGGCTGCTGTCCCTGAGGTTTCTTGGATCCTTCTCTGAGATGTCTTGTCTTGTACTCTTCACTGTGAGCGACAGGATACTGAGCTAGATGGACAAGCAATCTGATCCACCATGGCAATTCCTGTGATCCCAGGGAGAAGCTATGAATAATTCAGATTTGCTGCAAAAAATCCCCCACACTTCATGCAAGTTAACTGGTGTCTTCAGGAGAAAAGATCATATAACCTTTTTATAGCTGTGTCATCATCACTATTTACGTGTGTATTTGACAGTTTATGGGTACCTCCCTGCACAGGCTGTTAAAATGAGACAATTAAAATTACAGCTTATCTTTAATAGGTTTAGATGTCACAGAGGGCCCAGTCACAAAAAGCCTTAACCAGACTCTTTGGTGGGTCAGCTATAAAAGAGAATGCTGGCTTTTAGTGACTTGCATGAAATGTTAATTATTTCAGTCTCATTTCTTCTTGGAAGATGTTCTCATCCTTGCAGAACACACATGTAGGACCTACACCAGGCTGCTGTGTCAGCAGGAAGAATCAAGAAGGAAAGCACTAAGGAGATACTCTTCACTTTGGGGCTCTCTGGGACTTCAGTTTGGTCTGAGTCAAGCCTTCCAGGATCACCTCTCACTCCTGAACCTCATCTAAGAAACTGCTGGCTCTCAGGTGACTTGTGGCCTGTCCGCACTGGGCAATGGAGACCCTTGTGTTATGAAAGCCCCATAAGTTTTAGGTATCCCAGAGCACCTTCTGGCATAAGCCACAGCTGCACAAGTGGCACAAGGAGGCTCAGGTGATGCTGCATTGAAGTGCACAAGCTCTCCTGCTGGGCTAAGGTGCACTTTCCATTGAGTTACTCTGCTAGCAGCCCCAGGATGGCTCTCATGCAGCCTGCTCTGGGATTTCTGTTATATGATCCCACCTATTTTGGGGATAAATGCATGGATACAACTGGTTTGTCTCCCAAGGGGGTATAGATATGCCAGAGTGACAAGAAGGAACAATGGCTTGGCACTTGGAGTTTCAGGATATAGGCTCTGCTTCTAGCCTTCCTACTGACAGCCCACATAGCTATGGACAACTCCCATCTGCTCTCTGGGCCTGGTTTCTGCTCTCCTCATCCTCTGTGAAGCCCCTGAGGACATGGACCTCCCTCCTTTTGTAGATTCATACAAAAGTGAGATGAATTCTGCCTTATTCTCATGTTTTCTGTTGCAATCCAAACCAATAAGAAGCTGTTCAATTATCTGTAAACATCACTCTGAGCCTGTCACACCTTCAGAGATATGCAGTGAAGTTCAGAGACTGCAGTGAAGTTCATAAAGAGTGAACTGGATTTTTGTTGCCCTTGTTTCTGTGGAGGGAGTCTTTCCTATGGTCCTATCATGGGTGTCCTACAGTGCCCTCAGCTCTAGACCATGCAAATGCCTTACAGAAAAAAAATATAATTTAGGATTATGCCTAAGCACTTCAGTCCTCCTAAGGAGCTGAATCATTTGGAGATTGTAATTGGCTTAACCTGATAATGGTTTTATGAGTCTTCTCATGTCAGAGCTATTCTCACAGTCCCTTCTTCCCTTTCTTTTCCCACATACATATTCATGGGAGAGAGAGAGGGAGCTGCTCCATGCCTCTCATGCTCCTGTGACCTGTTGCATGATAGTTGCTCACATGTTCAAGATCTTATTAAAATATCCAAAGTACTGGGGGAATGTTTTAACTCTAAACTGCTCCTGAGAAATAAAAGCTTTAGACAATTAAAAGAGTTATACTGAAGCTTGGAGCTTCTACTAAAAGGGAAGAATGGCACTGGAGCACTTCTGACAATGTGTCTTGGTGTCACACTTCTGAGCTATCTTTGGACAGGAAGGTCCAATAGAAGATTTCCAGTCTCTCAAGTAAAAAGTAGTGAATACAGTGAAGATTTAATGACTTCAGTACTTTAGAAAGGACCAAGCTAAGTAACTCTTGAAAAGCAATAAATGAAACGTAAGAATTACCTGCAAGATAACACACAGAAAAATGTAAGAGGAAGAACATTAAGTGCTTCATGGCCTTGAGGAATGGACACCTGCAAAGAAGGAATCTGGTCCATATTCAAGGATACCTTGTAAAGACAAATATTTGCCTATAATATACACATTTATATGCAGACACAGGATTATGTGCACATACAGACTACATTTCTTTACTTGCAAAGACCTGAAATTTGATATCAACTCAGAATGTCGATGAAGAGAATAAGAAAACCTTGTAAAGGCAGTTAATGGAAAATGTCTATGTTAGAATAATGTAATTGGTCCCTGCAGAGTATTACAGGTTAGGGCAAAATGTTAGATAGTGACAAAGAAGGAGAAGGAATGACTACATGGGAATTTTCCACTTTTTTCTTGAGAACAGCACATCTCAGCCTAGGCAGGAGCAGGAGAGGCTCATAGAAGGAGTTCTTGCCTCTTTTTGCAAGCAGGAAACAAACTAAGAGTCAGAAATTTTTAAAGAACTGCTCGCTTTCCTCCTGCATTCACAGGAGAGGATGTGTGGATCTCATTGCAGGTCAATGGGAATTGCTCAGTGTCTCTGGGGGTGTTGCAGAAGCTCAGATTGTGACCCTGTGCCTTTGACGAGGTCCTGTAAAAGAACAGTTCTTGCCCTCTACACCAGTCCCTTCAGAGCACTTCTGGGATATTACATCACCCATCTCGAGTTCAATTAGGCCGTTGAATATTTATTGCAATTTTCCTTCTTCAGGTCTGAGGGATCTGGCTTTCTTCCACTGAAGTTTAGATACTGTCACTGACTTCAGATGAATCAGAATTCAAGTTGCCTACATAAACTTCCCAAATAAATATGAATCCTTACAAACTACAGGAGGCAAAAATTACCTTAGGGGATTGTAAGTCAAGGTCCTCCAAGGAGGGTGGCTTACATTCAGAGATTACCTCAGTGAGTTGTGTCTGCCTGGGTATGCAA
This sequence comes from Apus apus, assembly GCF_020740795.1. Taxonomy (NCBI): domain Eukaryota; kingdom Metazoa; phylum Chordata; class Aves; order Apodiformes; family Apodidae; genus Apus; species Apus apus. The sequence continues at coordinate 8,147,107 of NC_067294.1, read as the reverse complement.
CATGTCAGTAGCGTATATTCGAGACAGATGAAGAGCTTAGGAAGTACAGAAACACAGACTCAGATGTGTCAGCCAGTATGCATAAAAACAGCTGCTTAAAAATAATGTTTAGGGTTTGTTTTTATGCAATGAGAGGAAAGGAATTTGGTGTCAAATTTTCCTGAGCATTTGACCACGTGTTATTTTACTCCAAAGCACACTGTGCTCTGATCCTTAATTCCTATGATGACTTCTTGAACTACAAAACCATCCATACAAATCTCTTCACACTACCTACCAATAACAAATGGATTTGCTGAGCTAATGACCCTGCCATTTAGGTTAGCCTGCATTTAACATCCAAATAACACCTCAGGACAAATCCAACAGGCAAACTGAAACCCTAGCATCAAAAACACTTGTGTGTTATTTTTAATATTATCCATTCTTTCCAGCCACACAATACCCATAACTTGATCTGAAGTGGTATGAGTCAAACAAAACCCTCAATAACCACCACACCAATCTGTGCAATCCAAGGAGTGAGATTCAGACAGTTGCTGCTGCCTGGACTACAAGCTCTTTGGGGATGTATCCTCTGCTTGTGAGAGACTGAACATACTGTCAGCAGTTAAATAATATATCTGTATCATCACCATATAAAAAATACAGCCAAAAATCTGTTCACACAGAGATTGTTGCTTTAACTGTCACTTGGATGCTCCTAACAACTTTCTCTCCTGCTGAGAATAAAGCTGAACCTTCCTCACAGCTCTGTGGCTCTATTTCCTTCCCTTGAGTGTGCATCCACTTGGGCTGCACAAGCTCAGCAGAGGAGTCACTGGCTCTGATGCTCGGTGCTTCCAAGAGTGGGCCATTCTCAGGTGGAATCTTGTTAAGTCAATTAATAAACCAGTTCCTGGTCAAAACACAGTTGGGTGACTCATTTTTTGGAAGCTAAAGAGGACCTTTGAATGTGAACTATCACACAGCTACTAGAAAGCAATGCGAATCAACAGCAAATAGACTAGGGGACAACTCATTTTGAGTATATCCAAAATTGACCCATGGGAAACTGGTCTCAGTTGAGTTGTTAAATCACTAGCTAAGAAAAAAACCCATATACATTTATTGTAGTTCAAGTCAAGATTGTAAGTTACAGGTGTTCTGATCTTTCTACTTTCATAAGTTGGTTCAATATTTAGCATATGCTAGCAGCATTTTTTTTCTTAAGTCAATGCACTAAAAAAAAAATCAACTCTTTTTCTATCAACATCACAGGCTGGAATGGAGGAGCTCGCTGCAGTATTCCAGGCTAGACAGCCACTTTTGTCTCCTTCCTTGTTTCTTGCTTAAGAACATAGTAAAAAGAAAGGAAGAGTGGAAAAAAGAACTACATGAAAGAATAGATAAATGAAAAAGGAAATCTTAATAAGGTTTTCTTCTTTTTTTTTTGAGACTGCTGTATTAAATTAAAGTCATACATGAGTTTCAAAGAAAATCGTATGTCGGTGGAATGGTGAGCCCACCTGACAAGGCATGCTAACAGAATTGTAAATGTAAAGGGTAATGCTTGTCACTTCCTGACAGCTCTAAATGGCCTTTTAGTTCAGTACGCAGAGCTGTCATAAAAAAACATAAAAATGCATATGCAGACAGCTGAAACTGCAATGCACATCATTATCTGCAAATGGTATAAGTATCCTGAACAAAGGGCCTTCCAGTTTAAGGACAAGCATAAGACATTTTTCTGCCTCTAGCCTTAAAACAAAGTGCTGTCAAGAAAACAAGATTCTCAGTGCCAGAACTGAGGATTTTCTGTCAATCAGCAAGGTGCTACATTTGTACATATTTTTCTGACCCCAAATATGAGAAGAGCATCCTTAACAGATGTGTATTTAACTTCTGGCAGATGCATCTGTTTCTGCTGGGTTTTTTATTTTTTATATTTTTTTTTCTCCCTCTTAAACACACTGCAGAGCAGAACAGTTGTGTGTTGTGTACTTATTAGTTACTTCTATCCTGGCTTTTCCTCCTTACTTGTTTAAAGTATCTGTGTGGTGGCTTCACCATTATTTTGCCAAGATGTTGGGGAAGTTTAGGGGTTAGTGTTAACCTGCTGTGGGAACAATGCAAAAAAACCTGAACTCCAGTCTGTTGGTGTTCATGACTACTGTGCTAGCCTGGTTGTCATTTAAAAATTTTCAAAATTACAAGTCCATTTCCAACATAGTTTTAAAACACACATGGAAAGAACAAGAGCTTAACAAAGCTATTCACAGACCCAGGCAGTGTTATGAACAAACCTGTCCGCTGAACAAGTCCACAAAGTGGTGGTGAGCAGAAGACTCATGGTGTGCAGTGGTCACTTGCTGTCTGCCTGACACTGATCTGAAGAGTCCCCAGCACTCTGGCGTTACCATACAGACATTTCTACTCAACATCTCTCCAGATAAAGGCTGAGGGACTGTGGGCTGCCTGATAGGATTTAAGCATCAAGAAGAAAAGGAACCTAGGGTCCATGGTGAACACTCTGCTCTGAGGGCAAACAGGCACAAACAATAACTTCCACACCGAGCTTTAGAGCTCATGAATGCTAAAAGCAGTGAGACAGCAGCTGGGTTGCTTTCCTTCTTTCTTCCCAAATCTATAATCCAAATCTCATCTACACTGACCCTGCTCACAAGTACCCACTGCACTGCCCAGACATGACTCAGACCTTCAATAACTATATTATCCCTTCCCAGCAAGTAGCCTGAATAATATTCCTTTACCAACACAATCAGACAGAGGGTGGAACAAGGATAAAATGCAAGTACTTGAACAACAAACTCCAGTTTTCTGAGTTGCTAGATGTCCAAATGTCTCTCTAAACTCACACCTTGCCCCCAGTTTCAGCTGGGACCAAGATACCTCCATGCCCATTAAATTTCATAAACCCCCTTTTTCTGCATACAAGTGTCTCCTACAGATTTTCAACATTTATTTGCATTGCTTTTCATGCTACTCTCCCAGTCCTGGGTTCAGGTAGCACTTCAGAATCTGTGTATGCAGCAAACTATTATTTTTGCCCTGAACAAAACTTACAGTACAGGACCTGGTGTGCACAACAGAACTTTGATACATTTCCTCAGTATCTTGAATTATCCACAGTCTCATTCCAATGGTCTCTACTTGTGGCATAAAGTATGGGAGTATGAATCAAAGGTATTTGGGATTTCAGAACTTCTGAGATCATAGAAGCAAAATATTTCAGCCCATAAGATAAGTAAGGGAATAAATGTCACATAAAAAAAGTCTCTATTCATCTCATGGCTTATATTTACAAAGTGCTGTGTTTGAATCTGTAAATTTTCCAGTGTGAAATTGCCCTGAACAGTTGCTTAATGGCATCTTAATTTTACTTTAATTAATCACCTTTAGAAATTCTAGCTGTTTCTCCATTAAAATCCACATTTATCACATATATAATCTTCATTCCTTTCTTCCAAAATTGCCCAAGGAAACCAAAGGATAAGGCTGCAGTCCTAAAAATTAATTTATTTTGTATCTGCAGTAAAATATGAGAATACACAGTCATCTTGCAAAAAATATAGATTTTGTCTGAGATTTTAAAAGATTTCTAGTAATTCTGGCACCTCTCTTTTTGGTGCTGTTTGAGACATCTGAGGACATCCAAATCTAAGGTTTAGTTCCTCTCTCAATAACTGATCCTAATCCAAGCTCAAGAAAAACATCTTAATGCTCACTCAACAGTCTTGCTTCCAAAGCTGCCTCTACATATGCCTAAATAACTGAAAACAACTCTGCAGTACATCCCTCCCCAGAGTTAAAGCTTGCACATGTGCTTTAAAAAAAAAAAAAGGGGCTTTGCAGGCTATGTGTAAAAGTCCCATCTGGTGATGCCTGACATAACAGTATGTTTCCACCTAATTACAGTACACTTAAAAAAATACACTGTGCATTATCGACACAAAACCTAGTGGATCTATGTCTGTCTGCTAGTAAGTGAGGCTGGACAGAAGAAAAACACTTCTAACCCCAATGGAGTGACTTGATGAACCAGACTTCTTCCAGGAGCAGGAGAGAAAGGAGAAATGAACAAAGTATTTTTAGGAAGGAGATTGGTGCATTTGTGAGAGAGATGCACAACATGGCAGCTTGGAAACCAAAGTGAGCTACACCACTACAAAACAAGTAGAAGGTGGGCAAAAGCATCCTCAGTCTCCTTGCACATTTGGCCTTACTGACACTTGTCCTTTCCTGCTACAATGGAGGTTTAATCCAGCAATTCCTTTTTGAAAATGGGTTTTGTTTTGTATTGTATATTTAAAATTTGACCCAGTCAAATGCAGCAGCAAGAATCCTGGACTTATACATACAGCTGAGCTACGCCAACCAAAGTACAAATATTTTAACCTAGTGGTATAGAGCTAGATTTGAACATACATCTTCCAGACAAAAGCTTCTATATACCATTACCATGACCCGTGCCAGCCAGGCCTCCGTCTCAATCTGTTCCCTTTAAATTTACAAGGAAGGAAATAAGAAGGAAGGACATTCTTCTATTACATTTTTTCAAATAAAATGTCTGTACTTTCTCTGGATGATTCCAGCCCTATTTACACAAGGTGAATTTGACCTTCAAGAGGCAGAACATCTGGGAATGACAATTAAAGCCATCTGCACCCAAGGCAAGCAGGTTGCTTGCTATCCGCTGCGTTCTGTTGCCTTCCGAACACAGAGAAGGGGGGTAATCTCAAGACAGCCATCCCTTTTTTATTGACTGTCTCCTGTGCTTTTAGAGATGTGAAAATACACAGAGCCTGACTGCACTCCTTCCCAAGGAGGCTCATCGAGGATGGCATGAAAAATCCAGCAGTGCTCTTGAAGATCTGTGATTCAGCTTCTATGGAGATGGTATTACCTGGACCCAGATTTTCTTTCCTGCTTAAGCTAGTCTCTATAGATCTCACCAGCCATGAATTAGCCCATCTGAATTTAGGCTCTGGTTTCTCCTTTATGTGGTTGAGTGCCTTGTACATTTTATATCAGCCACCCAAGTCCCACAGGAGTCAAAGGAAAGGTGACCGAACCCTCTGTGGCTGAGGTGCTGCTTTACACTCCAGCTCCACCTAGGAAGCCTGAAGATATTTTGAAACACTTGTAAAACACTAGTAAAAATCCCAACCACAGTTCTCTGTGGGACTTCAGGGGAACCCGACATTCTCTAGAGCCTGCAAATATTCAAATATTTACTGCAACAGGGTAACTTATAACCCCTTAAAAATCAGTTTTGAGGGTTTTTTTTTTGTTGTTTAAACCAAATACTGTTAAGGCCTATCATGCTGATTGCCACTGTCCCTCTTTTTCCTTGTACTCTTTCACTTGCCTGTATCATCTGATTTCTCATTTCATACTTTGCTGGTGAACTCCTTAGGACAGGAGGATTTTGCCAGCAGAGTGGTATTTCAGTGTCTGGCCTGAGATGACAGAGCAATGCACAAGACAGAAGTACTCATGGCACTAGCTGTGTCATGTAGATATGTGCACAGAAGGATCATATTCACTTTTGGACAGGCAGTATAGTGTTAATGACTCATTTGGACAGCCAGACCCGGCTGGAATTTCAAAAAGGAAAAATAAAAAGCCAGTGGATAGGAAAAAGCCCAACTAACCCAGAATTGGAATATTTTCTGTGAAGTATTATTTTCATTTTCTCTTTGTATAATTTTTTCAGCCTACTTCAGAGCTCCCTGTGTGCCACCTATCGGTCCCCATGCTCAGTTCTTCAGACAAAAACGGTGGTAAAAGAGTCATGCAGAGCCAGAAAACAGGAGGTTGAAGGCCAGAGATCATGTATGGCAAAGCTGTCCAGAAAACAGGGAAAGGAAGCATTTTTCTAGGCATGTCGAGCCAACTGCAGCCCAAAAGGCAGTCACAACCCCTGTTGCAAACTAGGGGCGTGACTCAGATAAACCAGCAACATGAAATTACATAAGCAGAAAGATATTTTGGAAAATATTCCACACCATGGTTGACATATTTAAGTATTATGCCTTTGGAGATTTAACCTGCCTTCTTTGAGTGAGAAATCAGACGCTTGGAGAATTAACCCAGATTATATTGACAGGTCTAGGTTCCACAACAATTCCCCTCGTATTTGTCCCAAAAACACCTTTCTTTCCAGTGTCAGTCATACATTAATTTTCTACCACAATAATTCTTTGCTAAGTTCCCATTGCCATAATAGAAAGAGAATAAAATGAGTGACACCTCAAACAATATTTGATAGTCTAAAAACAATTTCCAACTTCAAAGACTATCTACATAAAAGTTGAAGACTCTTGCTACAAAACCAAACCATTGGGAAATCATTTTCCATCTGACATCAATTCCCCAGCTACTAGAATGAAGGTTTTAACTGAAGGTACAACTTTTTCTAGAGGTTTTTTAACATTTTAATCTATGCTACAAGAAAGTATGTGCACAATCAGGTTATTTTGTGTCAGAATTCAAGAACTGGGTGTGAGAGAGAACCCCACAAACCAAAGAGGGGTCGCCTTCATAGCCAGCTCAAGCACACATACCTGGCTGAGTTAGTGATTTAACAGATGGGGAGATAGGAACATTTGACTAATTAACCACAAATCCTTATGAACACAAAAACACAACAGGTACAACCAAGAACTATCCAACCCCCAAAATCATTGTCCTAAATGAAGGAAATTAATTTTTCAGAGCTGAATCATTACAGTAAATCACTCCTAATATACTGAACCACTGGAGGGTGGAATCAATGGATGCAGATCTACAAATCATGCATTCAAGACAGTGCTGGCAAGCACAATCTGTAGGGTCTGACAATGGGCCATTTTCCTTTCCCAGAAACACTGGCTAAACTGCACAAAGTCTTCTGTAACAGCCTTTTTTAAGCTCTTTCACGTCTAGCTGAAGAGGAGATTGCATGTCTAAAACATCAAGTTGTGACCTTGCAGCGAATTAAACGGGTGAGCATGTTAAAAGGCTTGTAAATATATCTGGACCTTTTTTTTTCTCACCATCTGTTTCATACTTGATATCTTGATAGATAGTTCAGCTTATTACCCACCACTAACATCATCTCTGCTGAAGCCTTGTTATTTGAAATATGGGGTCTCTACTTTGCATGGCAGTGACTAAGAACATTGGAACCCACTTAAATTTGTTTTAAATGCATTAAATTGGTACCATGCAGTGTTGCTGCATACCAGTTTCTAAGTTACATAGTAAAAGTTTAAATGATTCAACCAATTTAATGCATGAACCAGGCCCTCTGTATGGCTGAGAACTGCCAGGTTTTCCAGTACAATGTTTGCCTGGCAGTCAGCATTGTGCAGAGGTATGCAGATGCTTTTGCCAGGAGAAAGTGAAATAATTGATGCAGCTGAAAATGACCTTGATCTTGAAGTAATTACCTCATTCCTTGAAATATCTGAAAATACAATGACAGAAGCAAGGGCCTGAATGACTACTGTGACTTTTACTTTGTCCTGAGTATCAGTGTGACACGGGTACATGCCAACAATAAATCATGTTCCTGGAACACACGACAGTAAATGGTGGGGTCATGTTTTCAAGCTGGCTTTTCTTTCTTTTTTGTGTCTGTTGGTTCTGTGTCTCAGCAGACTTTACATGACGTCCTCCTGTCTGCCCACATCTATTTTATAGATTAATAGTACCTGTAACTACCCAGCTGAAAGGTAAAATAACGGCAAGGGTGATGAAACCCCATGCTCCATGACATAGAAGGGTGACTCATGGGGTCAGGAATGAATTCCTGCCTTTCACCACTGGCAGAGCCTTGTATTGCTTCCCAAGAACTCTGTATGGTGAAGCAAAACACACCTGGAGATCCACAAAAGCCCATGAGGTGCACCAGGTTCATCTGCTTTCAAGGGAGAACAGACTTCCCCAATCTGCCATGGGACTGCTTATACCATACCACAGCAGATCTCCAGTGTGCTTCATGCCAACTGACGCAGAGCCCAGAAGAGACAAATGAAAATTTTGATTACCAGATTTTCACCTGGGATGTCAAGGTCACTTACATCTGTTGGAGATGCACTGAAGTGATGGGCTGGCATGATCAGACTCACTCCTACAACTCCCCACAGCAGCAGGGCCACCCTTTCTAATGGGGCAAGAAGATTTCTGCAACTTCTGATCTTCCCTGCAATATAAAGAAAGGAAACTTGTTCCTTGCTGGCATTACAAGACAATGGTTTCCCACCCAAAATGTGGAATCAGCCATGCCAACAAATCATGTTAGCTAAAGGACTTTCTACCTTTTCTCTTTCAACAGGAGCATGCGGAGGAGAGCTGGGAATACATTGGCCCAAAGAAGAGAGGGAAAGCTTTTTAAATGTAGTGACCTGAAAGTTGTGCAACAAGTGTAACTGTGACCAAACACCTGCCAAGTGTTGAGACTTGATTCATGCAGCAAAATGTCACCCCAAGGTGGTTTTGATGCAGTCACATGTGACAGGCAAAGCATTCTGCAGCTGAAAATGTCAGGTTATGGGAGGAACTGAGAATCACTGATGACTTCATCACTGAAAAGAGCTTCTTCAGAAACAGTGCAAGAACCAGAGCTAAAGTCTAATACTTGTGCCATAAGCACTTTTGCCACTGTCTTAAGGAGTGGAAGCCAGGAAGCTTGAGTCGTTTTGGTGGAATTTCACCACCTGCAAGACAGCCCCCAGCTCTGGGAGGCAACATGCTATCAACATGTCATAATTTTGTCTTTTCATCTCTGACCTTTTCATGTCTTTCCTTTCATGGTCTGTCAGGGCTGACACTGAAAAGGAAGGGAGCCACCACAGTGGAAATGTAAAGTTTTCAGAGCTGTCATTCTCCACTGATACAAAAATGTTTTCCTAAATTTAACAGTTAAATACATCTCAAGGTGTTAAAAACACTTGTGTCACAAAAGTAGTTAAGTGTTGGCAGGATACCTATATCCTCTACATGCAGTCAAACTTGAGTTCTCAAACCCTTCCTGGATTAATTTTCATTTAATTTCATATAAGCATTGTCTCTAACATTGGCAGCAGGACTTCAATGAAGAACCAGAGTTTGTTTCCCAAACCCAACACAACCCAGATCTTTCAGGTCAAACTGAGGTTTGAGCACAGTTTTGGATTTGCTCACAATTTGGAATCCAATTTTATAATAAATTCTTCATTATTTAAAATAATGTTGCTGTTACAATGCATCAGAGAACCCACCCCCTTGATGGAGGATTTTTAAAAGCTGTATTTTATGGCTGTGTCATCACCAGGCATTTCTGGATTTCAGATATTTGTGAAATAGGATTTTTGGGTAAAATCTTCTGTGGTCCATTAAGCACACAGTGTGCAGCAGAGGAAATACCTGATTATGTTTTCACACCTTTCTGTGTTTCTAGTAATATTCCAAATGTATGTAGCTTTACCACATGGTTATCAGCTCCTCAGATGGCTTCTGAAGTTTGCAATTTTACTGTTCTGCCTTGCAGTTGACAAGTTACCTGAGACTACATTAGCTTAGAGCCAGCCCCTGCAGATATTTTCTATTTGCCCATGGTATTACCATTAAAGCAAATTTCCCAGGAATTCCAATCAAATGTCTCAAACAGTGCATATCCACATGCTTTGCAGCACTCCCATATGTATATTTTGTTTGCTCATGTGCTGTATACAAAGCAAATGTGGAATTTGTGAGCATAACAAACAGGATCATTAACTAAAAAATTAAGCATGTTCATGCAAATCTCATGAATTCTCAGTATTAGTTCTAGTTGAACTCAGTCTCTACATGACTTAATGTTTTTCTTCCAATCTCTGCATGGGACCCAACAGCTCTTAGCTGGCAGCACCAAAATGGTCATTTTTCTAAGGATATGTATAAATAAAAGGAGGATGTCCAAAACACGTGTATAAAGTGACATATACCTTCTTCTACTCTGTGCTGCATTACAAGCTCCTTAGTACACACCATTGTACCCCCCAAAAAATACAGGGCATCAACTGCAATACATACAACTTGATATAATAAAACCTTAAGAGATATGCTAAAAAAGTAACATGCCACAAATAGAAATGCTTGAATTTCAGCAGAGTGAGCCTCCTGAATTTTTCTTCAGGCTGATCTAGACATTGCCTCATGGATTTACCACATTCTTGATTAGCAAAGGAACTTAAGAAAAGTGATACTTTACATGTGTTTGAATGAAATTTCATAATTTCTACCCGCCTGATATATTGAGCAACACAGAGAGGGTGTCTTGAAAGTTAGGAATGAAAACAAAGAGCTGGGTCATGTAATGTAGCTCCTCAGCACAGCAAGGAAACCCATCTTTGAAGTGCCTCGTAAATCCATCAACCAGCCCATAATTACTGCCTCATCACAAAGCTCAGATCTCCAGGACCAAAAAACCCAGAAGCACAGCATAGAGAGGGAGCAGAAGACAACCCAGGTAACAATAATGTAAAAGAAATATTCCACAGAGGACACTGGCTTGTACTGTCATTTTCACAAACTCAAAGGTATTCAACATTATCTGGTCTTAAGTGTATATCACACTATCTTCAGACATCATTTTCCATTCCAAGGACTTTAACAGATCATCAAAAAATACCTTTTCTTAATATCAATCACAGGGAGACAGATAGTAGCTCTTGAAGCACATAGAGGAAAGCATGCAGCAATTAAGGAAAGGAAACAAAGAAATAATATAGTCTTTGGAAATTTGGGCATGAAATAAAATATAAGAGTCCAACTTTCACAGTAAAATTCATTCTAATACAATCCCCAGTGAAAATTAGTGGGATAAATGGAAAAATAGAAACATAAGCATTCTCAAAAGTAAAAATGAAAATCTGACTCTAAAATAACGGTCTTTGTTGCTTTTTCTTTCTGCTTTCTCCATAAAATGACAAATCTAATAGAACACAATTGCTGACCCACACCAAAATAATGTTTGGCTGAGCTTTATTTTGGTGCAAATATTTCTCTGTTGAGACAGCTTGCTCATGTCCTCATCGGAGTCTTGGAACCATTTTCTGGCTTTACTACACATGCACTGTGTCACCATGAGTAAATCACATAATCTGTACACCACAAATTAACGTCTGTAAAACTGAGAAAGTCTTTCTTTATTTAAGAGTTGTTGTGAAGCTCAGTTAAACCACTGATTATTTTGTTTAAGGTTGTTGGCCTTCAAGGTGTTTACAGCTCCATGTGATTTTGTAATCATAGGTCTCAACTACACAGATAAGTAACAATAAAACACAAATCATAAAACATTTTGGTTCAATCTTAGCTAAGTGAATGTAGTAGAGAGAAAGTTCTGGCAGATTCCCATAGGGAAGATTTTGCATTCAGAAGAAAGGAAATCCAAGTCTTCATCTGCCCTTTGTAATTTGTTTAATTGCCAGCATCCTTACTCCATAACAAACCCCACCCAGGTTCTACATTTTCCAAAGCACATGCTGCCCAGATCATACAAACATCAAGTAAAGGATTACACCATAACTCTGACAATGCAAAGACAGAGAAAACTTTACAATTATTATAAGAATTATCTGGATTTACTGACACTGGTAGGTTTTAATCCCCAGGGGACAAGTTGTGTCATTAACAGAGAAGGTGAGGAAGGTAACACAGAGACAATTACTCAGTACTTCATAATAACCTGAACTAGAATTCCCTGAAGCACCTGTGTTTGCCTGACATAACTCATAGACCAATGCTTGAGATAAAGAAATGCAATCATTTTCTTCTGCACTCCTTGGAAAATTGTGTTCCTGTAGATTCATAGAAGAAAGCAGGCACTGGCCACCCCAAGCATCTGTGCTGCTGATGTAGAGCCCTCAGCACAAAGTTAGGGTGTCCCTTGCACACACGCAGTCCCATCAGCAGTGGGAAATTTGCCCAGTCTGTTACCTTCAAGCAAGTTCCGTTTCCTGATGTGAACAGAAAGTCAATCAGGAGAAGTCTTTAGAGACCTAAAACATATAGCCTACCTCAAAGAGACCTGTCTCTCTAGGTTCCCACTATGATTAACAAAGAGATAAACTCATCTGTGAGCAATTTAGAGCAGAAATCTCACTGAGGTGCTCTTAATTATCTTTGAGAGTTCTTCCTTCTCCACCCTTTACAGGGAGAACCATCTCCTCACAGGTACCATAACCTGGGATCCTCTTCAGAAATCATAGTAAAACAAACCCAAGCCTGCTTAATTTTCATGCTGACAGCTCCTGGCTAAGTGTGGAACAGGCTGGGTTGGGGGGCAGCCTTGTGATTACTGCAGGGTCCTTACCAAGCCCAGCTGAGTCATAAACTTCAAGGAGGGGGGAAAAAAGGCTTTTTCCCTTTTGTGTCCAGACATGTGCAGGTCCTGGCATCTCTGTAGGCTGACAATAGAAGATCTATCTTATTCATGCTGCAAAAGTTCTGGAACCTGACACCTCTCCTGGGCACTCAGTCCTAACTGGCAGGAGTGTCTCTGACACTCTCCTTTCAAGACAAGTGTCAGCAGGTGATGAACTTTGTATTCTTCACTCCTACAGCTTCAGAGACTGGATCTCTGTTTCTGCAGAATTTATGAATGGTAAATGTCAAGCCCTTTGTTTTTTTTTTTTTATTCAGACCTGTAGCTCTTGTATCAGAAAAAAGGAAAGGTGAACAATACTCTTCTTTTCTCCATCCTTTATTTTGGAAATTCTTACACTGAAGGAATAGATCTGCATTGCTTGGTGCACTGTAAGCACATAATATGCAGCAGCTCCAACATATTGTTGTGGCATCCTCCTGGCCCTGCCCCTTGAGCTGTGTGCATTGATGCACCTGGCAATTACACATGTGATATTGTAAATACACACCTTGCAAGGTTTGATTATATTAGGTAACTATTGTTAACTTTTACTGCAATTTTAGCATTTTGGTTAATTAGTTCCACCTCATGAGGCAAAGGTCTCATAATTACACTTTGCAGGATGTTCATTAGCTGAGCAGATTGCTTTCTCAGTTCAGGGTGTCTCTAGCAAGGGCTCTGTGGTCACTGTTTAAGGACTATGGCAACAGAAGGGATGGTGACAGTTGTACTGTGAGCCTGCCCTCAATGAACTAAGAGCTCACACTGGTCTAATGTGACTGGACAAAGCTGAGATTTAAAGCAGTCTTGGCTCAAGCAGAGCAAACTGTTTAGCATGAGTCGTTTAGCCTTTACACCTGTTTCTGAGTCATTCACATCTTGCTCTGCAGATTGACTCTGATAACTTTATGCAAACATATTTCAACTAGAGCGGCCTGTGAACCATTTGCTTGTCAACTCTGCCTTTGATTACTCCTTACAGGGTCTCAATTCAAGAGCATTCTGCTCCAAACACACACCTACTGCTCAGTTATTTCAAAGTCTAGGAAAAAAACCAAACCTGATCATCACAGGCTTTCAACAGAGCATAAGCACATCCTTAAAGGCTTGGCTGATTCGGGATCACCTCATTACTGAAGGTGTACAGTACAGCTTTTCCTTTCCTGGTGCATTACTGCCACTCTGAATGACTACATTTGAGCACCCAGAGTTCCAGAGCAGCATCTCACTTCCCTTTGGGGACCTCAGGCTCTACCTTACTGCAGACCAGCAGGGACAAAGGCCAGCCCAAAACATCAACCTCCTCCTCTTCTCATGTAAAAACAGGGTCTTCTGTTCCTCCAGTAGCTGCGAGGCAAACAAAAATACCTCATTTGCACAGAAGCTTGTTGGAGGAACAAGAAAGGAGCAGAAATATAATCAGATCACTTTTATCCTTTGGAACCGTCACTTCCACTGACACATCTGCTGCTGCTCTAGGAAGCTGTCATATAGTCATTTTGTAACCAATTTCTTTTTAGGCTAGGGGGCTAAAGACCTCATAACTGGTCATTACCAACAAAGCTTGCATATTTTCCTGAAGACAATCAGACACCACTATCCCTAAGACCAGAGCATCACAATGCTAGAAACAGAATCCCTTTCCAAACTCTCCTTAATACTCCCTCCTAATAAAGAGTGATACCTCAGGAAGTGCTGTACCTATTACCCACATGCTAATACCAGCTTAGGTTTCATTATGACTAATGTCATTACAGTGAACTCCAAATTAATTATTCATGATTGGCTTCTTCTCTTAATGCCTTTGGCATGTGACACGTTTTCCACATTGCCTGCAAAATGTCTGTGGTAGGAAAATGCTCATAGGCGTCCCTCGCAGCTGGAGGCTGAAAATGTAACTTTTGCTTTGTATCCAAGGAGGGAAGTGTAACATTTTCAGAAGAGAAAGTTTTCTGGTTCCCACAATTGCTCTCCTTAAAGTCAATATAAAATACACTGACTAGAGGTTGACACATCTGTCCTGGTTCTTCAAGTGAGATATATGGTCTTACTTTAAAATGAAAACAAATACCATCTTCATTACTCTACACCACAACTACTGCCAAAGAAGATGTCTCATGTTCCCTAAAAATCAAAGAAAAATCCCAAAAATCCGATACTCCTTAGAGTAATTTCATTTCTCTGGGGGTCAGAATGAAGTTTCTCAAGCAAGGGAAAGGATCACATATTTCCTCATCACTTTCTTCAGCCCATGGTTAGCTTTTCTACGTAAAGAAAACCTTGGGAGAGAGAGATGCTATTGAAGTAAATTGGACCTGAATTTAGGTGGGACCTGAAGGACCCAGTTCCATAGCACAGCCACCACAGCAGAGATAACAAGTAATTTAGCCAGCCTACCACCATCTCCTCTTCCAAGGACAGCACAGCTCACCATCTCACCATACTTTTACATTTGTGTTTCACACATGCTACTGCCAGAGGCTTTTCCCAAGAAGACAGACATTTTCCAGTCTGAAATATATCTTCCAGTTTTTTCTCCCCAAAGAGTTGAGCTTAAAGGAACTTAACAGAGCTTAAGGTACTTGGCAGTTGGAGACTTACAAGTTTTTTATTCCTAAAAGGAGATCTTTATTTCTTTTTCAGACTATCTACACCTGAAAAAATCTTTGTGTCTAGCCTTAGTGGAAACCCCTGCTCCTCTCCTTGTGCTCAAGGACATATCTTCTTGTGCACCTCAGAGGACACACAAGAAAGGTTGGACCAGGTCATGCCAAAGGCCTCTCCAACACAATATCCTGTCTTTCAAAGTGCGTAGTAATGGGCATTAAAGAGAAAGGGTCTAACAAGTGATACAAGGATGAAATCCTTCATATCTTCTCCATTCCAAGTAGTTTGTGGTTTAAGGACTGCCTGGCTGCAGGCTACATCTGCGTCATTTGATAGCCCTTTAGAGACCTTTGCTTCCATTCACTTGCTCACTTGCTTCTTGAACTTTGGGTATCTAAAACATCCTGTGGCAATAAGTTCAACAATTTAATTATGCATGGTGTGAAAAAGTAGATTGTTTGTTTACAGCCTGTCTAGCAATTGTTTCATTTGCTACTATTGAATGTTTTGGGAAATAGCTAATGACCATTCCTAACAATCCTTTCTCCCCATCACTGCTTATTTTAGGCTGTCAATGGACAGACAATACCAGAAAGTACTAATATTACAAATTGCAGAAAAACGTGCAAAGATTTGCAAGAGAGATCAGACTTAGAGGGGAAGAGAAGTTACTTTGCATATATTTGATAAGTACAAATAAACTATTAATTTTTTCATGCATATTTCTTAAAGCTCTACAAACCTGACAAAATACTATTCACTCATTTTTGCTGTGGCTGTAAAAATTGCTCCTGTCTTCCATACTACTTTTATTGCAACAAACATCCTTATAATAAAAGACATTCATATTGTACAAGTGGTAATATTTTAAATCATGTTAATTAAAGTGAAGTTTCCTTCCCAACAGTTAAAACATTCTCAGTTGCTTTTCTGACCAAACACCATACTGAAGTATTCATACTATTCTCTTGCTGTATCATGGCAATGTTATCTAAATGAAAAGGCAACAGTGAAAAATTTTGAGAACACCACTGTATGATTATTAGCTGTTGGTACTTGACATAAAATATCTAACTTACAAAAGCACTTTGGCATGTTTTTGGACAAGTCTTATCAATACCTGTAATGAGAAATTACTAACAAAGGACTTTCTGTACAAACAGCAAATAAGATGCTTGCAGACAGAAGGGAACTTATTCTGAAGGAAAAAGAATGAAGCCTAGTGTTTCCATTCACTAGCCCTTCACCTTAAGTTGTTTTATTGTTGTTCATACGTGTCTCAAGTACCATGAAGAACAGCATATGCTATTACATGGATGTCTTATTTCAACTGACTTTTCCCCCTAACCAAGCACCATTGTCATTATCAGATGGCAAAAGTAAACTAGCAATAAAATTCTAGCACTCATTTTCTTTGTCTCTAGAAAAGCCTACTTGCCACATAAGACAAAGCTGGAGATATAATATTGTCAAGATATGTTTAGTTTCCAAACCAATAACTGGAGGAAATGAATACATAGGTAGAAATAATTTCATTATTTAATTGTATTTTATAAATGCAGAAATCTGTTTTCTACTTTTTAAAAAGTCTGCTTTAGAGAACTTTAAAAAAAGAAGTCAAGACTGATGCCAGAAATGCAACAGTGATCACTGGACAGCTTTCATCTGCAATTTAAGACTGAACTCAGCTCATTGCTGAGGAGCAGTTTGTAACAAGCAAGAGTCAGTCCCAAGTCTGGCTGTCCTGTAAGAGCCTCTTCCCACATAGTAGCAAAAGGCCTCCAAGAATTCACCTCACATAGTGTGAAAGCTCAGAAGGAACAATAAGTTGAACATCTCATTTGAATTGGATTAACACCCACCGAATTATTCCCATAAGCTTCACCTAGCACTAAGGATCTGTTTTATCAGAGTGGCACAGCTGAACCTCCTGCACTGGCCTTCAAAGGTACCTGTGCACTAAATATCCAGTGCTGGTCACAGCTTTCCTCCTGCCCTCTCCCTACTGACACTGGAAGAGAACTCCTCTGCCACATGGATTATGCAGTCTAGAGGTCCTCTCTCAGCAACCAAATAACTTTTGTGGTCTGCGGAGAGGCAGTCATGAGAAGCAATGGATGGTGCTAAAACACTATTGAGCTGTTCTTGCTTTCTTTTCTATGGGGAAAACAAACAAGCAAGAACAAGCAAAGCCCCTGCTAAATCCGTGCTCAGAGAGAGATGTGAAACCCATCAGCAGGCTAGCACAGCACCCAGAAAGTTTCTCTCTACACAGTGAAATATTATAAAACAAAACAGAACACAAAAGAAAAAATCAAATCGATAAAGAACAGTCCATGCCAAGCAATAAGCCTGCAGGTGCTTGCAAGGTGTAAATTCAATATGAATAGTGGCACTTTTAGAAAACCAGCAATGACCAGGATGAAACTGAGCACAACAGAAATTCAGAAGCAAGGGAAGATGCATTTTCAAAATATGTCAGGATTTATTCTGCTCCTAAAAGAACCAGACAGTTAATCCACCCTGTTGGCAGGTGCATGATAGTAGGTGATTCCTTGCAACAACCTCTAACTATTCTCATTATATTATTCTCCAGCTGGGGACAGCAGTAGAGTGACCAGGGGCAGAGGATAGAGATGGAGAACCAATTTGCCCAGCTTGCAATGTAACGGATTGTGCAAAACATAGGGCCACTCAAACAATTTATTGAGTGGGGATGACATCCAGCATTGGCTCCAGTGTCTCTGTAGACACAAGCCTCTGCACTGCATCTTTCAGAATTACAGGTATCTCATTTTGGAGAGGGGGGGAAGATGATGGCAGACTTTGTTTCATTTAAGCAATGACCTTGTCTCGGGTAGGAAATTAGGTGACCCAGTTTAAGGATGGAAAGTACATTTCTCAAAGAATTTATAATTAGGAATTCAAAGTATTGCTGTCTTCTAAATAACTACGTCCCCTCTTCCCCCAAAACTGAGTTTTCTGCAAAAGAAGTTTCTAAGGAAAAAGAAAAGCAAAATCGGGGGGGGGTTGGGGTATAATTAAAACATTTCCTGTTTCAATCAATTTCCAATTAGCTCCTACAAAGTGCTATGAAACTTAAGAGAATTTTTTTCAAATTAAGAAAGTTTTTTTTTTCTTTTTGTGTGTTAGTAAGTCAGTTTGACATTGTTGGAATTCCTTCACCTGTTTTCCCTTGAAAACCAAGTTGACTAATTTCTAGAAGGTGCAGCAGCACTGAGACATGTAGAACTCAGCAGCTGGTGGAATATGGTTTCCTGAACTTTTCTTTAGCCAGCTCTCTGCATTCACAGTAGGATGAGCTGGTCACATCTGCAGACCTCCTAAAGCAGTGTGGCCACTGTGAGCAATTCTGTTTTTTCCCACACAGTGAATAATCCCTACAAAACATCACCATCCCAAAACCTGTTGTTTCCACCTACCAACCTTGGAGGGAGAAGTACAGAATAAAGCTGCTTTGTATTTTCAAATAATGGAAAAAAACAGCTATGCTAAATAGCAAAAAAAAACCCATCTTCCACACTGACCCCACAGGGCAGCTGCTGTGCTGCATGTTCCAGAGTGCTGGATCCCTGGAGACCAGAAAATTCATCCTTATTTATTTATTTACATTAAAAATCCTAGCAGTGAGCTCAGAGTGTATGTTTATTATCAGCTCCAATGCACTTGTCACAGCTTTGGCTAGAAGGGAAGCCAAGGGAGGATTTTAAAATAATAATAATCCAAGAAATTTCTCAATTTCAAATATTATTTTTCTTCCTAATTAGAATCCAGTTTGTCTTTCAGATTCCAAAGTTTTTGGATTAGTGGTTTTAAGCATGATGTCATTTTCCTGTCTATATGACCACAGCACAGCCTTACTTTGAGTGTTTGGTAACAACAGAAAAATAACTGTGGAAACCTATATGCAATTCTGCAGGATCTGAATTAATGCCACAGCATTACCAGTCACAGTTGAGAAGCAGAGAGGCAGGATCTCTACAAGGGGACATGCTTATTCACTCTGATCTCTTCCAGAAAGTGAGGCTTGGCCAAAAGAACCCACCAAGTCCTACTCAGAGGCTTATGCAGTTACCTCTTTCAACTACCCATGTTTTATGTGCATATCTAAAGCGAAGATAGTTTGTCTTTTAGAACAAAACAAGCAGAAAAAGAATTAGTGAACCAGATTTATACCACTTATAACTACATCAGGTTATTCCAGAGCCAAATTTCATCCATATGTGAACTTCAATCCTTCAGTGACTTCAAGTATGAGCAAATTCTGGTTTATCTCCCCTTCTTTCCCAAATGAACTTCTGTTCCCCCTTGCAGAGCAAACAGGACCACTGCTATGTTGTATTTGTA
The DNA here is from genome assembly GCF_020740795.1 of Apus apus. Classification (NCBI taxonomy): domain Eukaryota; kingdom Metazoa; phylum Chordata; class Aves; order Apodiformes; family Apodidae; genus Apus; species Apus apus. The sequence continues at coordinate 8,127,756 of NC_067294.1, read as the reverse complement.
TTAGAATTAACTGTGCTAAAGTTTTCACAATCTGATTCAAGTTATTCAAGACAGTTATTATTCAAAGTAAAGGACAGTTCTCATCCCTCAGAGTCTCATTCTCACCTTAGGTTCTTAACACAGGAGAAGTAGGTAAACACCAAATTGGGATGAGAAGACAAAGGATGACAAGATAGTGAAAAGGTAATCTGGCTACAACAGCAAGCCAGCAGGGGGTTGACAAGGGGTGAACACTCTTGTTAACTGTATGTGGATAATGTGGGTTTGGATCTTCCAAGGATTTGACTGGTTTTGTGTGTCTATCAGTGGGCTTGCTGCTTGTGTCAGCAACTGGCTTGGCAGCAGCTGTTTCATAAATGATGTTTTATAATGGAGATATTTCAATGAGTTTTTCAGGCTGCCTTGTGTTTTTGGATCATCCACTGTCATACAAACTCAATGAAGTTCACTCTTAGTTGTGCCTACTGATCCTGAGCAGGTGTCTTTGCGGCACAAAGGTCTTTGCTTGCATGTTCAGGCCTGCACTGAAAAAGCCATCTGAGAAGGGGCCCAGGGGTTCTGCAGCCTGCTGGGTTGGTCACAAATTGTTTCCTCTTGGCTTCACTGAGCACAGCACTCAAAAGACACCAAATGAGAAAACAGGCAGGTGAGGCCACCAGAAACTCAACACCAGCCTATCCCTGTCTCCCCCTTCCCAGAAGCCAAGGCACACACGCACATTGCATATGTAACTGTTCAGTTAGTGTTTGAAGAGCATCCCAAAAAGCCATCCTGCTGACCCTCCCTTGAGTCTCTAAGCCAAACCTATTCATACTGGAGTGATAATAGTTGACAGTAATCAGTTTCTTTTGGCTGAAAAGGAGGCATCAAGAAAAAAAAATATGGTTTCAGAGGTTTACCCAAAAATGCAAAGGCTGAACTCTGTCTGAGAGCAGAACTTGGCCTCCTGTCTCCACTCCTACAAAAATGCTTGTAAATACTATGCTCTTTAGGCTGTACTTTTTTTCCCCCTGCACTAAAAACTTAGTGAATTTAATGCTTATAAAACCAAGGGGCTGATAGCAACTGGCTAGAACCAGATGTTAGGAAGACTGGAGCACATCGTACAAACAGATCATGCACGTATAACTACTCACAAGTAGGTAGCTGTGTTTCTTGTTCTCAGTCAGGTCACTGAACAGATTGATTTCTGAGGCAATATAAAAACATTCTGTCCAAATCTCAGGGCTTGGGAAGAAAAGGGGGGGAGGGGGGGAAGTAGAGGTGTCTGTAGATACCCACATCTATAGATTGGGACAGAAGAAATACTTTCCCCCATCCTTTGCAGCTCTGTCCTCCCCCACTGTCCCAACCAGCAGGGACAAATGAAACTGAACAAGTTACTCAGCCTTTGGAGAATGAGTGTCCCAGCATGGGGGACACAAGATGACCTCCCAGGATGTCCACCCCCACATTCTCCTGATGTGGAGCCATATGGACTACTTTAGCTACCACTATTCAGATTGCACACCAATCCAAATACTTCCAGGACAACTTGTACCAGAAATAGGTGCCTGAAGAGCCAGTCTCCCTTTCAGAAAGGCACAGAAGGTGACCTCCACAATCTGCCAGTAGACCCTGTGGAAAGACAAGCCTGTGCAGCTGGCTCCCTTAAGGAATCTGAGCTGTTAGCTTTAATAGCTCAAAGGGTTTGTTTTGTGGGTTTTTTTGTGTTGTTATGGATTTTTTGTTTGTTTGGGGTTTTTTTTGTTTTTTCTTTTGTTGTTTCTTGTGTTTGTTTTTTGGTTGTTTTTTTCCCCCCCACAAAAACTGGACCAGTTTTATTGACTTAGAGTGAAATGTTTCAGTTTATAGCTGTTGCTCCTTCAGATTTCTGTTAAAAGGTTTAACCTTCAAGTCTCTTTCTTTGATCCCACATCCCCGACTCCACTCAGAGCAACCTCACTTGGCTTTATTCAAACATCAAGGGAACACAAAGTTCAGTTTGGGTCTTTCAGGCAACCCTTAACATGATCACCTTCCTTGCTGCACAAATTTCCAAAGCATTTAGTAGATACCAGCAGAGCCTCATACTGTGCTGGTGCTAATGAAACCCTTCCTGAGACTTTTTCCACCATATCACCTGCCTTCCTGCCAGCCAGCCTCTACAGACCATCAGGGAACAAAAAACCCAACACAGCCACAACCCAGCTTCTTGTTTGAATCAATTTTTTCCTCTGATTTCCATTTCACCAATTTTGAGACTAGAAGGAGCCATTCCATCCCTCAATCTTTTACACCCCACAGGGCTTGCACACCACTCCATGGTGTGCCACCAGCAGGGCAATATCCACACCAGTGGGTTCTGACTGCAACAGGAGATTGAGAACCAGCAACACCTTGAGCCCCAGTCAGGGCAGGAACTCTGAGTGAGACCTCCTTAGGAGATCCAGCTCTGTGAACCATACTGCATGCTACAACCCTAATGACATCAAGCCTGGTAACTTCAACCAAGAGTCAATTCCTTCCCAGCTTGATCCACCAATCACAGCAGTCTGTGCAGAACCTCAGAGTTCCTGCTCCCACTATACACCAGTAGTAGCACACCAGCAGACACACTTCCTCAGTGCCATCCCTCCCTTGGGTCCGTACTCAAAACACCACCACAGTCTTAGTCTTTCTTTTCAGGCCACAACCACACAACAACAGGACTTTGGCTACTTCATGAGACTCCACCAAAGTTCACTTTTACACACATACCACTCACCTCATTTAGCTGCTTAGTCCATGTTGTGGCAAGAACAAGATCAAGGAGCTTCTTTAGTTGTCTATGCAGTGTGAACTGTGATCACAGGTTGCAATCATTAGGTAGAGCCTGGAATGAGAAGAGATAGGAATTTAACAGTAATATTGATGACTGTGGTGGTGAGTGCAATTTTAATCCAGTGACTCAGGTCAGCCAGCAGAAAAACTGCAATGAATTGAACTGTGAAGAGTGTACAAGAGCTGAACATCTAAACCAGAGCTCTAAGAAATTACTCTTTAAAGCAGACAAGCAAGGGCATCTCAGACAGAACCAGAGAATAGTTATTACAGGAAACACTGTGGGTGTGTTATAAGCTGTTCTTTGGCCTGTCACCACATCAATTCTGCACTTCTTGTATTTCTCTCTTTTCTCATGCTCAAGCACTGTCCTGTGATACAGCAGAAATGCATTTACAACTACAGTTACAGAAGTGGTCCATTATGTTTTTTAAGGTAGTAAAAAGGCTGCAGTTTGTCACAGCTGTCGAGGGCCCCAAACCCCTGTAACTGGCAGAGCTGTGATCCCTTTTCCTCTCTGCTCAGTCCAACTGAGCCCACATGTGTGTACACACAGATTGAAGCTATGTACAAACAGCTCTTCTAATGTGCTCTTTGGGAAAAAAAAAGAAAAAAAAAAAAAGGAAAAAAATGGTGCTTCAGTGATGCAAGAGGTCAGAGCATTCCTAAGCACTTATTTCAGAACAGCTCTGCTTCAGTTGCTGCTTCCTGGCTTCCCACAGTGGCCACCCCAGCTTTCCTGTCTCACAGGACAAGGGAACACAGTGCATCATCTCTGGGAGGTTGTTTCCAGAGGTGAAACATCTCAGCATGTTCAGCAGGAAAATTGCAAAGACATAAGAGAGGAATGGCAGACTCTCATGGTAAGGACAACCCCTACAGGGACAAGCTCAAAAGCCCAGGAAGACCCAACCCAACGTTGTTCCAAGCCAGCCCTTTCCCTTAAGAGACCTCCTAAAAGAAGCACAGACACATCACCCCCTTACCTCTTTCACAGCTTCCCCAAGGAAAGGGGACTCTAGTGACAGCACAGACAGATAATTTTCAGACACCTCTCAACACTCATGCTACATCTAAGCAGAAGAAAAAACTTCCTCCAAACCACCTCAAAACGTCACATCTCAACTGCCACCTCCTCTCTGCTCCTCCCAAAAGCTTTATAAGCTCAGGTCTCTCAGGTGCACAGGTGCTTGATTGGTTCCCTGTTAAAAAACAAATGAGGTAGCCCAGCCCAGCCCTTACTTCAATTAATTATGTCAATTTTGTTTTCCCTTTGTCAGCTGTGCACAGGTGTAGGACATTAGCAGTAATAGGGAGGTTCACCCAGGGTGTTAACTGGGTTGTTTCCATTTCATCAGAAACCCCCAAGCAAAGGAGTCTGGATGCAAACTCTTTGTAAGTCCCATGGCTGTTTGGAAGCTCCTTCTGTTTTATATTGGGATCATACCAAGCCCCTTCAGAAATGGTTGCAGAAGGCTTAGGTGACGATCTGATGAGATTCCCACAACTAAGATGTCAGAATCCCTCTTTCAAACTTGGCTGGAAAGAGGCAGATCTCAGGTTGCCCAATCAGCAGGGTTGGATTCAGCTGGCAGGACTCATACCAGGAAGTAAATTACTTTCTGCAAGTTCTCTCCAGCCTCAGGTACAGCCCCACTTCTGCAGATGAGACACTCACCTTGGCCTTTAAAAAACAGGCAGAGGCTTTCATGGGTGAGGGGAATTCCACTCTACTCACTGCAAGTTCTGGGCTGTGAGAAGGTCTGTTTCCAGCCTTAGATTTCAGTGTGATGTTGTATTAAATCACCCACATCAGTCTACTTAACACCTTCTAAACTACAAGGGAAGACAAAGCAGTTTTATGTCCTTAACTCAGGCTAAATGGGATACATTAGAGCCTGGGTAGGCAAAGCTAAGGGTGGCACTGGTGAAATTGAAAGTTTTCACTGCAGTTGAGCTGCCTCAGTTGAACAAACATGACTGAACGAAATGCCTTTTTTTCCTGTGGAAGAACTGAGGGTCTCATCTAATGGTAAATAATGTGGAATCACAGTCAGCTGCTGGGCAAGGGGCAGCTGAAAGGAAAAATAGATAAGGAGCAAGCTCTCCTGAGCAGAGGTGGGTTCTTTCTTTCTCTGTTAGGCTTACACAAGCCTCAAGATGGAAGTCTACTCTCATTTGAGGCTTTTGGGTGTTCGTATAGTATAAATATTTACTAATAACATAGAGAGAGTGAGACCAGGAGAACAGTCATTTTTCTCAGTGGCTTAGGGTTAAGTACAGGGCAATGGCATCTTAAATCCAGATGTTCCTCTTTTGGGATTTGCCCATGAGGCATACTCTCATGAGATTTCTCTGACGTTTTGATTTGGATAGTAGCAAGCACTTTGAGCCCAATGATATCATGAGCAGATGACTCAAAATACTCATGGATTTTTCTTTGTAAATTCCAGCAGTTAATTTTATTACTAATCCCGGGAAGAAAGTTTAGCGGATTTCATCTTCTCATCCTTCTGTTAGTTTTAAAGGATACTGAACTTGGCCTGCTAGCAGAATATTTATTTAAATTTATATATTATATACAAATAAAAATCCTGCATGCACATGAGTGTGTGTGGGAGCTGTTCCCAAGATACCAGTGGAACAGCTCATCCTGATGAAGAGACAGAACCAACGCAGATGTTGACAGACACCCTTTGTGAGAGCAAGATAAACTAAATATAGGAACCCCCTTCCCATTGCAATTGTAGCAGAGCACAATATATAATGCCATTTTATCACCTGTGCTTGAAAAGAATGGCTCAATAGTTACAGTTCTTGCACCTTTGGCTAAAACAGTAGGAGCACCCAGACCTTCTAGTATAGATAGAGTGCCCTGAATGCGACAGGGAGGGTGGAAGCACACACAATGATGCACACCATTTACCAGCCATGTGTGCATGAGTGAGAAGCATATTTAAAGACCAAGCAAATGCTACACACCAGAACTGGAGTGAATAAATACAGAAAATTCATTGGAGGTGAAACTGGGCTGACTTGGCCAATGCAGTTTCACAGCATCATCAATTCAAGGCTTGCACAGGGTTGATTTTTCTCTCTGTCCAATTCACTAAGGAGTTGCACGCTACTTTGGTGGATTTTCTGCACAATTACAGATTATTGCCATGGTAACAGATGCATCACATGACAACTTTGTTACCTCAGAGACAAGAAACAGCTGCTTAAAGAAACAGGCATCCTCCAGGAATGGGGTTATTATTTTCTTTTTCTCTGTTGGCCTCATATTGTTTTAGGAGTCCTTGCTGATTTTCTCATGGAGTAGCTTCCATCATTTTGATAGTTAAAAGTGTTTCAGTGCACCAACTGAAAGTTGTTTTCTCCTACATCACATTTTTCCCTCTTACTAAGAAGTGCAGCATATGCTTGAAGAAAAAAAATACCAAAAACAAACAAAACCCAAAACCAAACAAGCAAACACAATCAAAAAACAACAAACCAGAGTTCCTGTAATTTTGGAAGAAGAGAAATGGCTTTTTTCCCCTCCCTCTTTAGTGCTGCCATTTTGTTTTTTATTAAGTTAAAGAGTATTGAAATATTGCTAATAAGAGTATTTGAGAAATCCCAGATCCCCTGAAGTCAATGCTACTTTGTCATCGGTTTGAGGGAGGTCAGAAGTTCTCTCTGAAGCCTTATTCTGCAGACAGAGACAAGTCCCTCCCTGCTGCAGGTACCCCCAGAGCACCAGCCACATGTTAGTTAGTTAGTTTAACTGGCCAGGGAAAACCAATAGATGATATATCCCTGTGTAGCTCAATAATTATTCTTCATACTTATGGAAAAAAAAAAAAAAAAAAAAGTTCAGTGATATCATTTGTTGCTACCTCAATTTTTAGGCAATTTTAAATTAAGAAGTTTTTATAAAGCTTTGCAAAGTAAGCAAGCCAGTTTGGATTTTTTTTATGCCAGCTGCCAGTTTGCTCTAATTTATCAGTTCGTAAGGTACAATAAATACCTCATGTTTTTTACCCCTGTTTTACAACTTGTCTGCTAAATGTCATCTCTAGTTCACCTCTGGGAAGCCTGATGGAGCCCATGTGCAGACTGCACCAGACTCAGCACTGGTGGCACTAACCAGGTCCCCAGCCCCACTCTCAGCCCTGGCCCTGCAGCATCTCCAGCACCCAACCACACATCCCACCCTTCACAGGAGACCTGCAGCTGCCTCAAAGTCACTCTGCCCCTGCTGCCAGGAGCCCACAGTGTTAATTAAGGAACTCCCAAGCTGGTGTTCACACAGGCAGACCACTTCAGCCCACAATGAATGTCAGATTAATTAAAGGCTTATAATTAACCTTCATGGCTGGAATTTCCCAAAGACCTTCATGGACTGAAGTGCGTAAGTCCCACTGACTTGAATGGGAGGCTGGAACCAAATTGCTTTGGCTCCTCACTGGGAATCCCCCTGTGCACCAGCAAAGGAAAACATTTCCCTTTCCCAGGTTTAGAGGTGTTTTCCTGGCCTCACAGAGCTGCTGAGGTCTCAGGGAGAGCTGGAAAACTAATTGTGTGCAGAAAACACTGCTGGGCTCCTATGTGCTCCCACCACCCCTGCTCATGCTGTGGGTTTGCACAGGCAGAGCTCAGAGCCATCACTGAACTCTGCAACACCCAGGCGAGCTACTCCAGATTTACCCCAGCATCTAGGAGAGCAGGAGTTTGGCTCACAGTTTTCATGCAAATATCCTCAGTAATGAGCACTAAGGAAGAGAAATACATCAGGCACATGAGAGAAACCCAGATGCCTTTTTCTTTAACCATTTTTTTTTCCAGTTTCTTTCAGGAGTCAGATTTTTCTCCCCCCAAAATGTTAACTGGGAAGCTACCTCTGCACAAGACTTTTTTGTTAATGAGGCCACTGCCTTAGTGTGGTTTTCTCCAGTTAAATATTTCTGGTAAAAGAAATTCTGTTGTACAGCTTAATTTAGCACTATTCTTTTTTTGTTGTTGTTTTTATTTGACCACAGTGACTTGTAACCCAGTCCCTCAGCCTATTTTTAAATTTCATGTGGACCTTTTTCAGTCCTCTGTGGTTTTTTTTTTAAGCATGAGAATGGAAGGAACAGTGTCACTTTATCATTGAGAGCTTTTGCTTCACACGCACACAGGATCACAAGTGAAATGAGTTTGTTCAGCTCTCATCCCAGGCTCTGGTGAAGAGGAAATCACAGTTTACTAGAGAAGGCTGCTAAGGTTGTAATTCATGGTTCATTTTAGCACTCCATGGAAGATGTTGCATGCTTATCCTGTGGTTCACCTCTTGGTCCAAATTAGGACCAGAGGACAGCAGAGAAAAATCAAACAGGCCAGTTACTGCAGGCTGCTCACAGTCCTGAAGAGCTGCCATGCACAGGACTTCAGAGCCTTGTCCTGACCCCTTCTTTCCCTGAATTTCCCTCTCCTCTGGCTTAATTGTGGTACTGCTACTGATGCCAACAGTATGAGAAGCCCTTAGGGAAGGCAGTGGGGAGGAAAGGTTGCAAGACAGAGCACCAGGATCCCTTCCAACACCTGTTCTCCTGATCCTAGAGATCAAGCTACATTAAATTGGCCTTGAAAAACTCAGTGAGATCTTACCTAGGTGTCACCTTGGGTGTTTTCTAGATCATCCCAAACCCTCTTACTTGTTGAGCCCAACAGACATTTTTGTTTCCACTTGGTGAAAAAGAAACAGGGGTGTGGTGAAGGGGAAGAGAGATGCTCTGAGTCCCTTAGCAAAGTCAAAGAAGAAAATCAGCCAATAGAAATGCCCTGAACTTAAACAGGGCATTAGGCAGAATTAACAGACTAGACCTCCAAGCCATCAGAAATTCCCAGTTGAATAAAAGATTGATTACAAAGACTCAAACATACCTCAAGGCCACCATTTCCAAAGAAGACAGGAGCTGATTGGAACTGAAGCATTCCTCTTGTTCAGTGCATTTGAGTGAGCACTTTAAGTCTCCAAAGATTGAACTATAAAGAGAAATTAGTTTATTAATAATTCACAGGCTCCAAGAAGAAAAAATGTCAAAAGCATATGCTCATGAACAAAGCTGATTTTATTTTCCGTGTTTAGAATTGAGCAACATGTAGAAAAGTGGATGGTGTTGAGCTCAAAAATTTAATTCAGGGCTTTTTCTCTTCCTTCCCTTTAACCCAAGCAAGCATATATTCTGACTTCCTCATGAGTGCTGAAAGTTCTTCAAATCCCAAATGGTTTATGTGAAACATTAAAAGCACACTATCATCTTCAGCTCTTTAATAGTTTAGGACATTTTCATGGCATAGTTATTATCCAATAGCTCTTAATTGCAGCTTGTACATTTCAAGACAACACATTTACAGACTGGAACAACAGAGGTTTTAGACTCCCAACCCAGGAACATGGGTGAGCACACGCTTACTGCAGGAATCTCACTGAATCTGCCACTGCCTTGCCCCACTTCCCCGGGCAAAGGGTATCTGTAATATTCATATGCTTAAAATCAACCATGTTATTCTTCCTGCACTTAAGTATTATGATTCTAGGATTGCCCCTAGAGTTTTTGTTAATTAGAGGACACTAGGTAAGTACAGGAATTGCAGAACCTGCTTATTAAAATTCACTAAAAGACAGACAATAAGGAGGCTGTGAATTTAAGATAAAATGTCTTCCACTGCCCAATGGAGAAATTAGAATCAGAGTAGGGTTGTTTCACTATTTTTGTCCCCCTGTCTTCAAGCAAGCATTGGTTCTTTTTGTGTGGTCCTTGTTTCCCTATATTGGAGAGCTGAATGCAAAAATTTATAATAAAATAAAAATTGAAAAAAATAAATGCATTGACTCAGAATTGAGTTTGAAGTTTCTGTTTTTCATTGGAAAAAAGCAAATTAAAAAAGTTTCTTAAAAAAATTTCTTTCAGAAATGTTCATGGGAAATGCTTCCTTCTCATTGGCTTTTAAGCAGCACGTGGCACTGACAGTCTTTGACCCTCACCTACTGATCTCAAAATGCTTTTGCAGCCCTCTATAAGGTCAGCAGCTTTCACATCACCACTGGACTACTGAAATTACACATGGAAAAGGCCAGAAGGTTCTTCCATCCATATTTCACCAGTCCAGGTAAGTTTATGGCAGTAAAGACCATGCATGGATGATAAAGACCATGAATAAACCCAACATGAAAGACCGTGGATAAACTTAGCATGAAACCATTAACTTCTCTGGTACTTCCCAAGCTGACATGAAAGATGCAGGCACATCAGCCAACTGCTCTGAGCTCCTGGGGAAGACAATTGCACAGCTAAAGAAAGCTCACTTTCCTTCTCTTAACTTCATCTCACTATTGCAGATTGCATCATTATGGGATATAATTAGCCTCAGTTTTACACATGATTAGGCCTGGAAAGTTTGATTCAAATAACATGCTTGCAAATCAGGAGTGTAATTAAATTTAGGATGTGGCTGTTGGGGAATCATCTCCAGTTAAGCAGCAGTAGCTGATGGTGGGTCTGCAAATGTGGGTTCTGGCTGCCAGCCCCTGTCCTGTCTACAGAGCTGTACAGTCTCCCCTTGTAGCACAGGTTGGGGAAAAGACCCCCAGGCAGAAGCAACAGCAATCTGCAGCATCTAATCTGGGTAGTTGGCACGTGGCACCTCTTCCTCATTAGAGAAATAATGTTTGAAGATTTCAAAACTACCCTAGGTTTTAACAATGCTTTTGCCAGCAGTCTGGTCCTTGTGGGATGGTGTCCAGGAGCAATATTAGCAGGCAGGAGGATTCTGCATCACGGATGAACTGTCTGAACAAGGTAGGTTGCTCCCAAATGTGCCCTCTGAGAGGAAAAGCTAGGGCTTCTCCCTGCACTTTTCCTGCAGTATTTTATCCCCAAAAGGGCTGAGCAATTAGCTACTACTACTGTGCTTTTTGTCCCTAATCTCAGGAAAGAGAAATGCCTCATACCATGACCCAACCTCAGCAAGGGAAAACCAGATTATGAGCTAGAATTACACTATTAATGTGTCAGTCACATTTGCTTCTCGGTTTCCATTAAATTGAATCACAGCATTACTGCTTTTGGAAGGAATCTGATGATAAAGAGAGTAGCCTCCCAACAACCGATGAGAACGATAACAGCAAGAGGCCAACCATCATCATCCTAAAGAAAATCCATCTACACCAGGGCCCTGAAGCAGCTGTGGTTCCTGTGGGACTGTTCTCTGACTCAAAACACAGGCTGCAGCTGATGCTCATCCCCCCCCGGATCACACTCACAGCCAACAAACTGTTGCTCTCTGAAAAGAAGACTTTTAACCATGTGAATTTTTTCCCCAAAAGATAATTATTTATTTCACCTCTGAATGAACCAAAGTGGAATGTATTCCAGAGCAGCACTAGAAGAATGTAAAAAACTTACATAAACTTGTTTGTGAGGTGACTTTCCTTTTCTTTCCTCTCTTTGTGAGGAATGCATGGTCAGGAGACAAGGATCCTTGCTCCTTCTGCAGGTTTCTCACAAGACTCACAGTTCATGGTGCCCAAAGAGCAAAACAAAGAAGGTTTAGCTGCTCTTGGCTGCTCATAGTTGTTTCCTAATTCCATATTCCTAATATTCTGCATCACTCAAGCAAAGGATCAGGTTTTGCTGCTGTGATAGGTGAACTGGAAGAGATTGAGGTTCAAATTCTAGAGTTACTATTTCATCCTCTCCCAAGCCAATTTCCTCTTGGCTCCAGCTGGAGTCCTTGAAATCCAGGGAAGTTCTGCCTGACTATGGAGTGAGTAATGATTCCAGGAATCAACATTTGGAGATAATACCAAATTTAGTATCTTTGCTAAATTAACTTTCCTCTAAGGTAATCTGTGTAACACTCAAACACACAATGTGTTATTTTCAGACTGAGCCAGTCTCTGTTAATCATAATGCCCATATATGAATTACTGTTCATTTTTCCACAAGGCACATATGATTTGAGGCTATTAGGTGGTGCTTGTCCAGACCTCCACTGGACAGATGTGTTCCTTGGGAGAGGTTGTCCAGGGTTTGGCAGTAATAACCCAGCTCATGCAGCAAAATCAATCCCAACAAATTTCAAAGGGACCCTTCCAAAGCTCCCCAGCATGTGACAGAGGGCTGCTAATGAGAGGGAGAAATCATATTCATTGCATGAGTGACAGGTGAAAGGGAAGATTAACGTTAGCATCCACCTGCTCTTTGGTGCCCCAATTAAGACCTCCTACTGTCAGCAGTAACATAAGATGTAAATCAGCTGATGCCCTTCCCCCTCCTCCAGGAAGGCTGTGGCGGGATTTGGAATAAACTACAATGAGAAGAGAAACGCAAAAGCTTGAATATCCTCCCTGCTCTGCAAATCATTTGCTTGCTTATTGGTTTTCTCCCTTTCCTGCCTTTTCCTGGCTACCCCTCACCTCATTCTTCTCATCTAGAGAGGAACTATGAGGTGTTTCAGCAAGGGATGCCTGCCCTGGGGACAATCTTGTGGATAGACTGGAAAGCTGTGATTTGAGTTGAAAATATTTATCCCTGCTTTACATTCATTTGAACCAGCCTTGCTTAAGTCACTGGCAATAAGACAGAGGAAATGGGTGGACATATTGAAGGAGATATGTGGAGCAAAGAAGGAGGGAGTTGTTCATCAGCTCATCCTGCACTAAGTCTAAAGAACTGCTTCTGAGGCAATATTTTAATGCAACATTGGCAATCTGTGCTGGAATATTGCAAATCCATGAGTACCTCCTGTGAGTGCTTTTCCAATATGTCCATACTATTCCTTTTTGTCTCCTCCTACTGTCCAATATTAATCAAATATTGCTTATCTGATGGAATTCCAACTGCCAAGGTATTGCAGACTTTTGCTCAAAAGTGATTGTCCTTTCAACTTTCTTGTAGCTGTCATGTGAGAGGAGCAGCCCAAAAAATGCAATTCCATTCCAAAGGAAAGGAAAAAAAGTTGAACAAATTTGTATCCTCTGCTCTGTGGGAAAAAAAAGGAAAAAAAAAAAAAAAGAAAAAAATGTTAGAGGAGGTTTTAATTTTTATTTTTTTTTAACAGGTTTAAATTCAAACTGGCAATAAAATTTTGGGTAGGTTTCCAGAGACCAGTCCTCCAGGACCCCTGCCTCCCTTTCTCCTGCCCAACCCAATGGGCAGAGGTGACTGCTGTGTGGCAGGCAGACAGCCAGGGCACTTGGCCTCTCCCTCCTCCTCCCATCTCTGCTGGCTGTTGGAAAACATGCATCAATTTGTTTTTCTGCCTTCAGGCAGAAAATAAAATTGGCAAAAAATCTTCCCAGCAGGAAGCCAGGAAGCCCTGTTTAAATTTTCCCAAGGGGAGGGGGCAACTCAGCAAAGTCAGAATTTTCCTGCAGAAAATTTCAATTTGCGTAAAGACAAATTTTTATTAGAACAATATCTTGATAGAAAACATCTAGAAAACCCATTCCAGAGCTTTACTGGCAAGAAATGAACTCCCTCTGCATTTCACAACCTCAGGCTCTTTTTCCTTCAGCAAACTGTCAGCTTTTGACCATGAGATTAAAAATACCTCTAAGCCTGCAGTTTGTTGGCTTATTGCACTTTCTTTCTGGGGTGACTTAGCCCAAATTATCTGAAACAATTACATACACTCAAGGTCTTTAGATCTCTAGAAACATCGATGCATAGGAAGGGAATAAAATTCATGGGATACTCTAGTTCATCTATCTAGTCGCATAATCTTTTGACATTACCCATAGGCAGGAGCTAAGTGGAAAGCCAGAGCTCTAGGGCTCAGTTTCTCGAATTCCTACTTATACTGAAATACGAGTTACAAAATTCTCTTTCTCCCAATGGTGTTGTGAGAGTAAATTCTTCAATGGCAAGTGCCAACAGACATCAGGCACAAACTCCACAGGTAACAGCACAGCAAACATTAGGAGTTTTTCTTCAAGTACTCATCCTCCTTTTCTGCCCTCTCCCACTTTGCTACAGCTGCTCCTTAACTTCTTGGCTCAATCAAAAAGAGTTGAATTAACCTGTATGCTTTTCTTAGTAGGCTTTCCTGTGTCAGATATTCTGAGAGCACTGAATGACAAGGAGCTGGGGCACAGTGTCTCCAGCCAGCCTGGCTTCCAGCCTGGCCTGCTGCTTTCCCCCAGCTGTCACTGCACTCTGCAGAGTTACAGACTCCTGCGAAGATGTACTGGTGGAAAGAGGAGGGTGTGTGGTCCCTGGCTTGGGATGAGATTGGGATGGACAGGACACTTGGACATAGTCATTATGCAGAGACACATGCAAAAAATGAACAACAATAAAGTAAAAAAATCTGCACTTATGTATTAAAGGTTGTTAATTTGCTCAGAGTAATTTTCCATAGATTTTATTGATTGACTTCAGGCTTTGAGGGTTTAACTGCCATGTCAGTTTGCCCACTTTAATTTAGTGTGTGGATGACTTATAACAACAGGCTGGTTTTATCACTTGAAACCCTTCCTAATTAATGATAGAGAAAAGAGGTATAGAGAAAACACTTGGTGAGCACATTCCCTTCCTTCTCTTTTGTGCTGGAAAAGCTCTTAAGATTTGTTAGCTTCAGTACATTATTACAAAAAACTGTTAAATGCATAGGCATAGCAGCAGCAACAACTGTGCAAAGCTCACATATCTCCCTGAAAAGAAATTCTTGCATAAAGGATTGTTTGAGATTTAGAACAAGAAGAATAAATATCACTATGAGGGGTGTCCATCAGTGTTTTCAGCCTCATCATTTTCTACTGCTGTGATTCAGCTATGAAAGTGTACACATACTAAGGGAGGAAGTACAATTTTTACAAACAGAACAAAGAGGGATCAAACCTGGCTGGGATCAAACAGGGATACAATCATTCTGCCACTGGCTCAGCTTACACTGCAGGGCAATACACCAGACACCTCCCTGTTTCATTTGTCCATCTGTAAACTGTTAAAATGATTCTCACCCCAGCATCCAGGAGAAATCAATCATCAAGACTGAACTGAACCAAACAGCAGTTAAGTTCTTGGATGGAAGACATAATAGGAACACAAATATTTTTACTTGAAGTGTTATACTGCCCTCAGTGTAGACTCCACTGGTGGTGATGTTCAACCATGTATGTTCTCCTTGCAGGACAGATTGAGCTTTCACATTTGTTTTCAGAGAATTATATAGTAATAATGTTTTCTTTATCCAGAGCCCTTTGTGAGGTTACACCCAGAACAGGCATTGCAAAACCCCCAGGTTTTTGAACTCTGAGACACAACTCTGACTACTTTCTAGCAGCTGCCTTGCAAGCAGACCTCCAAGCACCTGTATGGTGAGTGACCTCAGAGAGAACCTTGCAAAGAATGGACCTTGTCCTGCCCCTTTACTCACATACAGCAGCAGAATTGCTAATTCTAAACACTTGACATCATGGAGTCAGGCCTCTAAAAGCATCAAGACAATGCTTCACACAACTCTGAGGTCTCTAAAGGAGGAATACACTTACATTGTCTTCATGCTTCACCTCTGATTTTGGTCACACTTTGAACCCTTCCGCTGAAATCACTTGGACTTGAGTTTTCCTTTGGTTTTCTGACTGACAGCAGAAACTCTTGAGAAATCCCATAAATCCAGCAGCTGGAGCTTAGATAAAGAAACATCCTGAAGTACTGCAAAGCACAACTTCATTCTATAAGTGGGCAATGTCACCAAGCTCACTAGGAAGCAAACACAAATCACCAAATTTGTTCAATATGGAGACAGTCATGAAACAGAGCCTGCCCAGACCACCTCCTGAGGTGTATTTCTCCAGCAACTCCACCACATCTTTCCAGGGACTACCCAAAGAGCCAGGGTGTTGCAGCCAGCACAGGGGCTGACCCATTGTTCAGCATAACAGCAGGTAAATCTACAGAGGCTTTTTTTAGCAGAGTTTTACCACAGATTAAAAGATTTCTGCAATTCTAGGAATCTTCTTTCCTATTTCTTTCTTGGAACAACCTTCCATTTTATATTGAAAATGAACTAAAATATTCTAGAGTTTATTTTCAATTAATAATACAGAGAGGCTAATTTAGGATACAGCTAAAATTTGAGCTGCAAGCTACAATAATGATGGCACTGCCTAACTTTCCATCAGTGTTCTCAAGGCCTAGAGGCTAAACAGATGGGGAAACTGAAGTCCTGCCAGAAGCCATCCCACCACCCAGTGCCCTTAGTTCTCCTGGTTTCCAGAGCAATGCCCCAGTCACCTGGCTGAGCTGTCTTCCCAGAAACAACCCTGAAGACCTCATATCGGCCTGTACTGAAGGATGCTTTCCTTTCAGCTTCACAACTTACATTAATCCATTGAAATGATTATTGTGTGGCCCAAGCACAAAGCAAAGCAGCAATGTATGTGACAACTTCCAGTGTCTTGCCAGGCACTTTTGTTCAGAAATTTCCTTCCAGACCCTCAGTCCTGGCCATTCTGCACGCAGATTGGTGAAATTGGCATGCAGAAATGACAGCACATCATTTATCTCTGAGCTCTGCTCCCTCCTCAGCCTCACACATGCCAAAGTTCCTTGCCATTGGTCCTGAGAGTGCTTTCAATTTAGCAAATGTTTATGTGACTCTTGGTTGGAAAAGGATAGAAAGAAGTCCAGGCACATCACTCTAAATAGATCTGTGGGTAACACTTTAGCTACACATTGAACTTAGATTTAGTAGCATCATTATTGCATGTAATGTTTATTTTATTAAGTTTATTTTATTAGTGTGCCCACAGCAGAATGTAAGCCTTGTCTTTGTCAACTCAAAAGGCACCCCACAAGAGGTTCTGAGTAGAAAAATATGGTGCACTTCATTTTTTCCTTTGGAAAAGCCAAGCAGATGCTGACGAGTGGATAGTCACAATAAGTGTGTGTTTTGAATACAGTGTTAAGTCCTGTAGCTCAGCTGAGTTAACTTGGTGGGAAGTTGGGTTTAATTTGATCCTGTCTCTGAGTGTTCATAAAATGATGCAATTCAGCTTTAACCAGATGAGTAGTATCATCAAAATACATTTTTTGAATCCCACCCCCTCAGCCATGTGGCCAAACTGGAAGAAGTGTCACTTAAGTATCTCCTTCCAGGCCAGGAAAAGATCAGTCACACTTTAAATTAAGTGTCTCAAGTAAGGATTTAATTTAGACTTAATAAGACAGCGATTGTACGTTAAATGCCATTGGGTTATTAAAAACATATTCACTGAGGTTTTACAGCTATGTCAGGACAATATGCCATAAATGGAAAAACTGCTAACAAGGCACAGTTATTGATTCTGACAACATGTGCTAGATAGGATGCATTTGTATGTTCAATAAAAATAAGATAAACATGGAAGAAACACCCAGGAGCATGTTTTCCAGAGTCTCCATGGACTCCTTCACCAAAGAGTCAGAGCACTCAAAAACAAGAGTGAAGTTATCCTCTGAGTCTCCTTAAGAATGAGATTTGTTTGCCCTGTTGTTGGAGAAACTGAGGCAGAGCAGGGGCTTCAGAGGCATTTCCTCAGGCTTTGCTAACAAACTTTTAGGGAGGGCAGAGATTTAAAACTACCCTTATGCTTCTCCTCCTGTGCCTTAACAAAGGACAAACCTGGTAAAGAAGACACAGTGGGTCTGAACGAGGAGGTTGATGATCCCATCTACCAAAGGACACAAATGTACGTGGACATCAAAGAGGACATTCAGTGGGGTCTGCCAGGGCAGTCCTCTGCTGACAGGGGACTGTGAGGCCTGGGCAGACCCGTAGCACCTTTGTGCTCAGTAAGAATGCAGCACAGTAGATCCTGGAGGTATCAGAGTTTGAGCAGGGAGCTGGCAACACCTCTGCCTGCACCAGGCTGGGAAAATTATTGTATTTGCATATATCAACTTATACACAAGAATGTGTATCAGTGTGTGAATGTGTGTATATCATATATATATATATATGTGCAAGAGGACTTTAAGGAGGGACTTTCCCACCAGAGCAAAACTTGGAAAACGAGAATGTTTATACAAAAAAAACATTTCTTTTGCCAACAAGTTTCTGTACTCCCCTTACTGTTATTAGAGACATTTGTGTTTAAATCAGAACTCCCAGCTCTGCCTCTCCTTCCATCTGAGCCTACACAGATTGCATAATCTTCTGTTTGTGGCATCATCATATGTTGCTATAGAGACAGGGGAAAAGTCTGTGATGATGATGATGTCAAATTGCTCAGCCAGATAACTCCAATATCAAGATAGAGGAGGGCAGGGTCCTTAAACAGAAGCAAAGTATCATCTCCAGTAATCAGTAAAGAGGAAAGGTAATAATATTTATAGACCTTTAAAGGTAAACAGATGTCAGCTCCAAGGGAGCACGACTTGAAAGCTTTCTCTAGTGTGAAAGTCCCCAGCTCTGCTCCCACCTCCCAAGGCTTTGCTCTTCAATTGCTCTTTCATTCAATGGGCACTATAAATTTGGGAGTAGTTGAGCTTCTACTGCCATGGGAATGTGGTAACCTTATGAATACTTTGTGTGTCTCATCTTGTGGCTACGCCTGGAGATGGGCTAAGAGTGAAAATGCAGATCCAGTACTCAAAAAGTCCTGTGGTGTGAGGAAGGCTTCAGGCTGGCAAGACCTGGCTGCCTTCACACGAGCCTTCACCAGCTAGATCACAAAATAATTAAGATCCTTTTCCTGGCATGGGGTTTCAGGACAGCAGCAGAACCTAGTAGACCAATGGAGTGGGTTGGTGGCCACCAGCACTAATACACATACAAAGAGCTGCCACAGACACACACACACCCCTACTCCAAGCAGATCCCACAAGCACCAGCTCACTGCTTTGGGATCTCAGGCTTCTGCCCTGATGCACAAACTCAGAGGCCACTTTGGTCTGCAAGTACCAATCCTGGGGAAGCAGCTTGAATCTCACGCTTGATATTTCATCTCCTATTTCTGCCTACATCCAAGCTTTCCTCCCAGCCTTTTGCTACGATGAAAATTCAAGTTTATATGACATTGAAGGAAGCTGATCTGAAAGACAATTATATTTTACAATTTCTCTAAATAGCAGAAAGTAGTGGCTTGGTTTCTTTCCTCCCCAGACTGTTTTATTACCAGGATATCGTGGAATGCCTGCATTGTAATAAAACTCCAATGTGTATGCAGGTACCAGGGGATTTATTAACTTGCACTCAACACTGGCAATCAGCAGCCAGGGTCAGATGTGCCTGGTGATGATGACATCATCATTTTTGGCAGCTCTCTCCAACAAGTGTTGAGTGAGGTAATGTCCCCAGAATTAAAACTGACAGCAGGATTAATAATGATAGATTCCCTGAGCCTTTTCTTTGTGTTTTAAATTGGTGTTCTATTTCTTCCATCAGGGGTTGCCAAAAGATCATCAGAACATTCACCCAGCATTTCAGCACACCACCAGCAAGGGTGAGAGGGGACACTGGCCAGTGTTCCTGGGTGAGTAGGTGACTTCAGAATGATTTTGTAATGTGTGGGCACTGACTGTATTTTCTACTGGAGATGGGCAGGTCTCATGGCACCAGACCACTTGCCATCCTTGTGGACATCCCAACCTTCAGCTCCGGGTGTACAACTGGAAATAACTCACAGACACGTAGTTGTCAGGAGCTGAGTGAGATAGTGTCTATTCCCTGAGGATTTACATCAATTTTAGTCAGATGAGGCTGCATCAGAGGGGGCGCTGCTCCAACCTGTTAATTTATCTCCAGTTATACACCACAACATACCTGATACTCAGAATCATTAATCTCAGAAAACCTTGCCCAGAACAGTCATGGATATTTCAGATTTCAAGTAATTTTTTTTTTTATTTTTATTTTTAATTTGGAGCAGTTTGCAGGTGGTTTAGCCTGTCTGGCCCAGGAGGCTTTTGCTTATTTGCTTTTGGAGTTTTGCAAGGGAAAGGAAGGGAACCCCAGGCTGTGGCTGACACCCTGTGACCAAGCTCTCTCAGCTCAAGACCTCAGCAGCCACAAACCAATGCCACAGGTACAGAGCACACACTTCAGCCAAACCTGACCTGGTGCAACTGGGTCTGCTGATACCAGGGAACATGAACCTGCATATATTTAAACATCTGAGCCTGGCCCTCTTTTAATCTCCTGATGTTTTACTATGCTGTTTTTCCCTGTTCTGCTCCCTTCCCCCCTGTATTCTCCACTGAGCCTGATACCACCAAACAAAAAAGCCTGAATGCAAGCCCAAGTTTCAAAGTCAGATTTCTTACACGAGTTCACCAAACTGGCCAGAAGGAGACTTGGAAGATTAGCAAAGGCAGGTACCTGATTTTTTCCTGTTAATTGTATTCTGTCACAGCAGCAGATAGAGGTGACCCATAGTATAGCCTATTGATGAAGTAAATCCTCTGGTGGTCGTTAGGCACTAAAATGAAGAAACAGAAAATACTGAAATGGTTTATATCTCAAGTAGCTTATATTGAATAGTTCTTACTACCACTAATAGTCATCTAGCTCAGGTAAAATCCATCTTACCAATGCATCCACTCTGTCTGAGCACAAGCTATAGACCCAAGCACTTTTATGGATTTAAAATGCTGTAAAAGCATTTTTACTGTATTGTCTTTGTGCATAGATGGATGGCACAATGCAGGGAGCAGACCCTTCTGAGCAATCTCAGGAAAAAGGCAGACCCTTGTAGGCCCTTCAGTCCTGGAGCTGTCCCCACCCCTTGCTCCATATTCAAGAACAGAGACATACTCCTTCTATACTGCTCAGTCAAAATGAAGACATGGAAATCTGAAATAATGAGGGAAGAAATGAGCAAAGTTTTGGTCATTGTTTAATTTGCTAAGAGAACAACCCCACCTAAGATTCTTTTTGCCAACTCTGACAAAGTGGCCAAAGATAAAGACAAATATGCCTCAGAGATGGAGCACAGCTGTTAAACTAATGGTGATCAGGGGAAACAACTCATAATAATTTCATTTGTAGTTGTGCCCTTTCCATGTTTGTCTCTCCAGTGCTATTGGTGAGAAACAATTTCAGATTTTAATTTTTCCTATACAGAAGTTGCTCTTAAAAAGTCCACTAACAACCTTGTAGAACTACATTTCTCTAAGGATGACAAAGTGCTTTAGTTACTTAAACCTCACAACATTTCTGAAAGTGTCAAACTAAAGAGTGCAGCACCTCACTGCAAAATGCAGTCCTTCCAAAAATGTTTGTGGCTTTTGCACAGCCACTCTTCTCCCTGCCTCCTGCTCTCCCTCTCCCCCAGCCCGTGTTCCTATCAGTTGCAAAGGAACCTCAGGGGAAGATCATGTACAAATTGACAGATAAAATGTGTTGGAACTGATTCTGCTGAAAAGTTTGTTGGGTTTCAGGGTTGTGGGATTTTTTTTAAGTAAAAAATCCACCCTGTTACTAAAGCAAAAGTGCTTTGCAAAAATTATCTTGATTTTGCTCGAGATTTCAACAGAAAGGTTTCTAAGTTCAGGGTGGACTAACTTGTCACTCTTAATGAAAGAAGGGGAGAATGTGCAATCAGTCCAGACCCTGATCTTGAAGTTTGAGTTTTATATTGCAAAAAACTTGGAAAGATTACTTTTCATGTCAGCACAAAAACATCTCAAAATTGCAAAATGTGGTCACCAGACACAGTTGTAGTTTTACATCTAGTTCTATCATCAGGCAAATTTGGATCTGCTTTCTATTTCTCTTTCAGGTAGTGGAGTTGATTACAAGTAATTTCAACAAGAATGCCTCTGGTCAATACCTGCTCATAACAACCCTGTCACATACCACTGTACTTGTTGGGTGACATTGTTCTTGGGTACATTTGAATCTACTTCATTTAGAAAGAATAATGAGATTTGCTTATTGATGCTCTGCTCTACTCCCCATCTTTTTACTTTGGCAGTTCAAGCAGGCTTCAATTAGGCTGATTTCTCAAGCCTGTGTTTCAATTCCATCTCGGGTCTCATCATCTTCCTTTGGGAAGTGCATTTCACTGCACTCTCCATGCAGGGGACCATGCACTAGGGAGCTGACAGTGTGCAGACATCCCTACTGAATCAAAGCCATCCTGTCTGCTGGGTATCCCCAGCTACTGGTTGCTGTCATGGGCTGCAGGGGTGTGATATCCTCACTTACAATACTGCAGTCAGATTGACAGTAACATACAGAGATGTGTCAGACACATATAAAGTCTTCCTTTTCTCACTTTTGAGGAAAATGTAAATAAAGGACACTGTTGTTAGGGGAAACATTCACTTTCATGTTTGCTGAGAATCCAGACCCTCTCTGCCAAACTTCAGCCCCTGCATGGAGTTTGCTAGATTTAAAAACACAGCAAGAAAGAACTAATCCAGGATAAAGAGGCTGATATACAGCTACTTACAAGAATATGAATATTGGCAGCCTGGATTTACACAACCAACCAAGGAAGATAACAAAGAAGCAAAGCCAATCTTCACATCGGATACCAGCTTCACTCTTATTAACATTGTGGATCCTGTGGTGGTTTCCTTCACTCCAAAAGCCACTAATTTAATGTACAGTACAGTCATTCTATGTGGGGGGAAAGAGAAATTCTTTCTTCCTTCCTGTTGGAAAACTCTTTGGCAGTAACGCTCGGATTGTTTTCTTTGTAAATTATATTCATGCTGTTTTCAAGATGTTTTCCTGACTTTATTGAAATTTGACCAATTTAACGAGTAATGTAGAACTTGTTTCCATGTTAAAAACTCTCAGAGCTGCTTGGGAATAATTATTAAAACTTCCATGTGTGCAGCAAAGCCAGTCACTTTTGCAAATAGCAAAAAAATAAAACAAACCAACCCCAAACCAAAACAACTAAAAAACAACCCTCCATCCTCCTCCCCACCAAAAAAAAATAAATAATAATAATAAAAAATCAGTCCATACCGGAAGGACACTGCTCCAACAATAGGCAAAATAGTGCAAAACACAAGGCCACCAACTTTTGGAGACCAAGGGCTGTGCTGACTCTGTGCCAGGAACATAACACTCACACCTGGTTTTCGTGCCAAGTTCCATTTAAAAAAAAAGTTTTAATCACAGATAAGGGACCAATACAAACTCCTGAAATCAATGGAGGGGCTCATATGGAGCCTGACAGAATGTGAAGCAGACTCCAAAGACCTGATCTCTTGCATAGCAGTTCCACATGCTTCTAACTCCTTCAGTCCCCCCTTGAATCAGTGTTTTGAGGGATAGGGAGGCTGTGGGTTGCTGGCAGCTCTGCCTGTGCAGGTACCCATGGCAAGCAGAACAGCTGCACAGTCTCTGTCCGACCCACACGGCAGCTGCATCTAGCCCAGAAAGCCAGCAGCTATCTGCCTAAACACTTTGTGAAGCTGGATGTTAAACCTAAGCGTGTGCTTAAAGGTCTAATAGACTTGGTGGCCACAGTGACACACAGATCCATGCTCCACCTGCCTCTTTTTGTTTGTTTGTTTGTTTTTGGTCTCCCTTCCAGACCCACAGTGCAGATTCCCTTTTCATGGTCAGCTGCCAAAATTCACTCTCTACTGGGGGGTCTCACCCCTGGCCTTGATGATCTTGAAGGTCTTTTCCAACCAAGGTGATTCTGTAAACTGAAGGACTTCCTACCAGCAGCCACACGTTACACTAAAAAACCCAAACATTTTAGATGGCCATCTTTTGAAACAACAGCTCTAATACTATTGAATCAAACCAGTAATTGCAGTAACCTCCTGAAACACCCAGTCCCTTCTGCACAAGTAACAACTGGTAGCAACGTAAGTTTCAAGCAGCTACACCAGCAGCATCAAAAACTCCAGCTAACTTTTTTCCATTGCACCCTATTTTAAATTGGTGTCAGTGGCACAGCTGGCCATGACTTCATGCTCCAGAAGTCCTTTGAGCTCAGCTCCATCCAGAACTGTGTGAGGGCAGCAATGCCAGGGAGATGTCTGCTCTGCAGAGCCTTGTCAGGATGGTGGGAGATGTCCCAGTTGTTATTCCAGCAGAAAGCTGAAGGCAGCCCTTTCTGGTTGTACAGGATGCAGGGAAAGTGTTGTGGATGTGTAGTTTACAGAACAGAAATACCAAAAGTGACATTTTTATGACTTTGATAATCTTTCCAGTAAGCAGTGCTGCCACACAGCAGAGACCGGCTCTGCGCCCGTGACAGGGATGCGGAGAGACAGGGACCGTGTGCTGGGGCAGCAGCTGAGGCACTCCTGCCAGTCCTTTGGGGACTCTCTCCACACTTTGATGCTGGTTACACAATGAACACACACCAGCTCATGAGAGACATGAAAATCTTACCGATTTCTTTAGCTCTAGATTTTGCTCCTTTTTCTCCCTGGTGGCTAGAAACAGGCTGGTGGGGGCACACACAGGCACGCAGCCTTTTTTCCTCCCCACCTCCCTTTGGCCTCTGGGGCCAGCTTTACAAGTAACACTCCTCTGCAGCTGCCTTTGAGGTCCTGCTTCCTCCACAGGATTCCCTGCAGCACTTACAGTCCTCCTTGCAGATACAAGAAAAACACAACTGTAGGTTTAGGCAGCCAGAATAGAGGGCCAGACATTTAAATCAATGGTTGAACAAGCGCATTTGTGAATTTATGGGCACTCCCTGCTTTTAGCTACTTCTGTACTGTTAGTTGGCTCAGCAGCTCTGAACAAAGCCCTTGTACCACTTGCATTTCCTCAGCATCAATAATCCATCCCATCAGAGCAGGCTGTGCCAGGCTGCAGCCAACAGAGCTGCTGAGACCCTGAGCCAGGGAACAGGACTCGATGGGGCTGTTGCTCCTGTAATGGGATCCAACGTGGCATAGCAGAAGGTCTGCTCCAGGAGAAGCACTGTAGTTTCATCCTGCCAGGGGCTCATTTTTTTAATATTTTTTTTCTTCTTTTTTGACACCCAACACCAGAATAGCTACATCTGCCTGTTACTAATTTGGGATGCATTTAAGATTATATTCATTAAACACCTTTCAATCAAAAGGATAAGAAGCATCTAAAACTGTTACTCATGCCAGTGGCTCACCCTTGCAGGAGGGGAGATTTGATCTTCCAGGGAGGTGCAGGATTACTTTTCAGTGCATCATAAAGAGGTGAGAGAGGTGAAGCTGATGCAAAAGGTTACACTTCCCTTTCCCACCAAACAGGGCCAGAGTTTTGCAAGGAGTTCAAAGAGATGGCACACACCCATTCACTGCCAGGGTAACTAGGCTGCTGTGCTGCCTTTGAAATCTGCCTGTCTTAACACCAGGCAGATCTTGGCAATACCTTCAATTTACCCACCCAAGTGCAGTGCCCACCCCTTACAGCAGGCAGCAGCACATCTTTGACACATATGAGGCTCAAGGATACTATTTAGGAGGCCATTGCACCTTTGTAAATGTGGGTTCACCTTAAAGCCTGAACACAAGAATTTTAACAGACACAGAAGACAGCTTGAAGCAAGAAGGTCCTCCATGAAAAGAAAACCAGCATCTGAATGTGCAGCATACTCCTAGGAACACAGCAAGCAGCAAAAAACTAGACCCATTTTCCTCTTAAGATTAAAGTAACACACCATACAGTGTGTTTATTAAAATGCAGCCCTGTGTAGGTATAAATGTCATTTATACATAAGAAGAAGGTGATTTATTTACTCTCCTTCTCTCTAGGGACACAGGACAATGCATGGGTTGGAGAACTTTGCCTGGTGCTAGCCTGCATGTCTGGCTGATGAAACTGAAGTGCGTCTGTATTCAGGTATTTATTCCCTGTGGTTGAATGGAAATGACATGTAGGGGACAAGCAAGGCTTAGTTAAGCTAAGGAGTTGTGGGAAAGTAAATGCAGTCAAGGATGGAGAACAGCAGAACTCAGCCAAAAATATCACACCTCACTGTCTACCCAGCATTGCTCTGAATCAGTGAAATATTGGTACCCTAAACAATTGTTAGATTTGTCACCTACCAAAAAACCCAAGGAATTCTTTGATTTTATGCTTCACCACAAGTTTCAACACACAGCTCTCTTTGCAACACCTCCTCGATGCTGTCACAGTTTGGGGACTCACTGAGAAATTCTCTGTTCACTAACAAGTGAGTATATAACATACTGCAGCTTTTAAGGGTGAAGTTTACGAATGCTATAACTAACATTTTCAGCATTCATTCCTTTAGTGTAACATAAGCCCTCAAGAAGTTCAGACCAGGATGACAGAAGCAAACACATGCATAGTAACTTGCTTGGATAACAACAAAAAAAACCCACAAAAACACCCACACAAACCAGCCCCAAACCATCTAAGTCCCCTAGTCCAGAAGAACATAATTGCTTTAAATATTTTTAGATTATTAATCATAAAGAAAACACAGCCATAAAAATAGATATTTGAAGTTATAAAGAACATCTTACCAATCATAGCTAAGAAATGTCTCTTCTGCATTAGAAAAGAAATCATAAAAATCAAGTCATGGGTGCCTATGAATGTTAGGTATTAATAACATTCCTTAGCATCCACTCTTTGCTAAGGTTGCTGCTCTTTGAGAAACACCCTGAAACACATTACAAGGACAGGAGTTACACAAGAGGACTAGAACAGTCTGAACACCTGAGGAAGGACAGGTAGGGTCACACCTGAGAGGATTTCAAATATCAACAAATTGTGGAGATCACAAACAGATAGAAAGCCAGGCAGCCCCTCTGCAACATATGTAGGTGAGAGCAGGCACGCAGAGGATAGATCCTAAATCCCAATAACAACACTTAATTTAAAATAAAGAAGCTGACAACTTCTGAGAAATGTTTGGCAAAGGGCAAGGAGGATTTTACCATGGTGTCTCTGAGGTGAGGCTGGAGTAAAGGAAGAGTCTCAGCTCAGGGCACCCATTAACCCAGCACAGACGCCAGCAGCTCTGCACGTTCTGCAGCTCCATCTCAGGGTGCCATTCAGTCACACTGCCCTGGTTACATCTGCCCTGATATTATTTCTGGGCGTGGGAGGGTTTCCCCTCCCCTTCCTGTGAAGCTCCTGGGTCACCTGTGAGCAGTTTGCAGTAAAGAGTGCTAAAAGTATGTGATATAGAGAGAGTATTGACTTTACAAGTTGCATGAAACGTTACTTAAGTCACCTGATGCCGTTTTGCTACCTACAAAGCATTTCAAAGGTAGCCGTCTCACAAAATCCGAGTTTTACAGGTTCAGGAGTTGTTAATCTCTACGAACATTCTGGTTAACAAAAGGGTTAAACGCTCATTGCCAGGAACGCTTATGGAATCGCTGAGAAAGACTGAATCAGGACCAAGACAGATTTCAGAGCAACTCTCTAAAATACCAGCTACAAATGTTACAAAGTTCACCAGCACTTGCTGTCAAATCCAAGCTGCCTTTGGGCAAGGCAAAATCGTGCAGATAAACCATTTGCAGCTGTAAAAAGCAGTCTTGCTTACTCCAGAAACTATTCTTCTTTCCAAAAAACAAAATTACTTACAAACATTATCACCAGAAATGAATGGAGAGGAAATAAAGTGCCTGAAAAAAAAAAAAATCTAAAAAATATTTGTTACAGAATTAATCCCATTTGTACAAGCATTTACCAATCAAGCTGGATACTAGACATGCACTCCCACTCAAAGGCGACGAATGTACTCGGCCGTAGATTATTGTGCATTTGCCTTCAGTGTGTGAAACATTAGCATCAACTGGCACAGGAAAAGTCCTGATGTGTATAAGCTTTTGGAACTGCTGATAACCTGATAAACAAAAATGTAAAGGGAACTTCGGGAGCTAATCAAAACCCTGGCAGGTTGGGGAAATGTCAATATTTACAGCAAGCAGACTTTCATCGGTTAATCACTTTTAACCTTCATAAACTAAGATACTATGGAGGACTTCAGGTTAACGTATGAAGCCTCTATTCAATCAAGGTATTACAAAGGCAGTTACAAACAAGTAAGGTGTCATGGAATGAAGTACAGTTTCATTTATCAGGGGAGAAGCAGACTGGATAGAGAACAGAGAGCCCCAGCTTCACTGTTTTAAAGGAAGAAGTGTTCTGTGTGATTTTAAAGAAACAGACTCAGCATTTGTTCCAAGTATTTTATTTCACACATAAAGCACAGTACCCATACCCATACTAATAAAGAACAGACCCATGCCAACTCTGGTGCATGCTTTTGTTATTGCATTATAGTTCATGAGAATTATAGTGCATAAGTAAATAGAAAAAACTTGAATCTGGAATTATAAAACCGTCACCACAAACCAACAATTTAACTTGATATGTATTAAGTCACTACTTTTTCTTTTCCTTTTTTTTTTTTTTTTTTTAAAGAAAAGAAAAGAAAAAGGAATCAAGGAGGTGGAAAACGGGGAGAAGAGAGAAAGAGAGGAAAAATTCTTTTCCTTGTAAATCATTAAAAATGCATGAAGGTTTAAAGCATGCCAGAAACAGCCTGTGCATTCATTTAGGAGACTATGCACAAGAAAACCCACAAGAAAAATAAAAAATCTAAAAATCAGTGTGTCAGGGAAGCCAAAAAAGCCATGGAGGAGACTGGTGGGGTGAAAATACTCTATGCATGGAAGGGCTCCTTGTTCCCATTCCCTTTCCTGACAGAGTATTAGGGGCCTTGAGTGCTGAGGCATTCGTGATGCTCTAGCAGAACTTTCTAAGTTTTATCTTCTACAGAAGATGATCACAATAACAAACATATGGATTATTATCTTTGCTGTTGAGTTCACCTTCTGCCATAGAGAAACCTCTTGGTATGAATGGCTAATTTATTGAGCTACAGATGTGAGCTCTCCTTTGCATGAGGAAGGCAGTATGATATAGGAGTTAGACAACAGGGCTGAGAAGGCAGCAGCGATTGCAGGTTAAATATCTCTTTAACACTTCCTACCTCCTGAAGGCACTTCAGCTCAGTGCTTTCTTACCCTATGAGAGGGAACACTTGTTAAAAATTATGTCCCACTATGAGAATCCTGAGTTTTATATAAGTACAGTTTATCGTTACTAAACACCAGACATCACACACCATCAGGGGATGACTTTCACCCTGTACAAAGCTGTGCTCCTGTGGGAAAGGGTATCTGACCTTGATGTGTCATGCTGCAGCTAGAGAGAGATGTCAGGAAAGAAATGGCTTTTATTGTGTGGAGCTGGTTTGTTTTGGTTTTGTTTGTTGTTTTTTTTTTTTTTAAGTTTTTTGCGTCATCCTCTTTAAATTTTTAGAGTGAATTCATTGCTCTTGAAATCCATATCCCAGGGGCCTGGGTCTGCTCAGTGCAGATGAGAGTACATGGAAAGCAGTGCTGCAGCTTTCCCCTCCAGTGTCTCAGTCCTGACTTGCAGTAAAGGCTTGGAAATTTTTACTATTTAGTTATTTTTTAAATAAAAGAAGTTACCTCCATCTCTCTTGGCACCGCAGTGCCAGGATATGCCAATGCTGATGCTTTTCCTTGACCGTGTCCTTCACACAGCCTAAGAGCACCATTTGTTAGCTGTAAGGCACCTAATAACCAATAATGGTTGATCATCCCAGGCACCCCCTGCCCTACTTACCATTAAATCTCTGCAGGGGGAAGGCTCTGTGCAGAATGCTCGGCTCTTTGTCCCCAGTCCTCATCTTTTGGAGGTGCTGTTCCATCCTTGAGTTGCCTGATCTATTGGCGATGCCATAACTTGCCTCCCTAGATCAGAGGTAAAATACGAGAAGGAAGAGAAACAGCAGACTTCAGGGCCTAATTACCACAAGGATTGATGTAATCTGCAACAGAGAGACAAAATACCCCACATGCCTATCGCGCAGCACCTCTGGTAGAACCCGGGCTGCACAGACAATAGTGATCCAGCTTGGGGACCACCCTATGGTGGGCTTTTCCAGGGCTGAAATTTCACAAGGTGGACAAAAGGGCAACCCTCTCCTTTTCTGGTCTGAGTGGGCGTTCTTGCTGTGCCGTTGCATAACACCAGCCCTGTTGCATCCCTCCTAATGATGCCATTTCCTACCATAGGCAGGAGGCAGTCAGGTTTCGCCTAATCAGCAATTTTCAAGCTTTTGATTCCCACTCCTCCCCACCCCCTCTTTTTGTCAATATTCATTTTAAATGCTTGAAGTCAGGGTTCTTTTTTAGCTGACTCTGCTTTCTCTGCCTCACCCCTTCAGGTAGATAGCTGTCAAGTGACCACTTCATGCACAGGAAACTTTAAATGAATCCCAAAAGGAAGTATTTGTGTAAGAATGAAAGGGCATCCCAGGCTTCTGCTGAGTAATGGATGTGATAATAATTGTAGGGGAAAAAAAGATCCAAACAGTTGGGTGTTGGGTTATGTTTTTTTTTTCTCTTTCTGCAGCCAGGCTCTTGATCAAAAGATGTAAAAAAACCTGACAGTTGTTGGAGCAAGAGCTGCACTTTGATTCTGGGGCACGCAGGAAGGACAGTTGCCAACTTGGGAATCAAGAAACTGGCTATTGCTCCTTTGAACTGTATCAAGAGCTCATCAAATTTACTTCTTCCAGTTAACAAGGGAATTTATTACGAGTGTAAATGAAGGGCTGGTAGCCAAGTTGGGGATAGAAAGCAGGGCACTTCGCTAGTTAGAGCTGCAGTAACTCTGCAACACAGCTGCCTCCAGTCCCAGCTCCAGCCTCTCCCCACTCCTCACTCTTGGACCCAGAGAAGCCACTGCTAACCCAGCCGTGGGCCACTTTTCCCTGGAGACAATCCCTTGTTCTTAACAGTCCATCAGTTTTGACATGCAGAACAATAAAACTGCAATCAAATCCCTTCCTCCTGTGCACAGAGGCTGGGGATCAGGTTCCCCCTGTATCTCTTACCTTCCATCTTCCACTTTGAAGGGTTTGTTCTTGAATTGTATCTGAATATCTCAGAGTGGAATTTCATTCTTCTGAGACTTCAGAAAGTGGACCAGGTAAAGAATTAGCATTAGACAGGGAGTGCACCGAGCAACCTGCAGCTCACAGAGCTTTCTGTCACTATTGTTGGTGCTGCAGGTGCTGCTCAGAAAAGATGATGCTCTCCAGGACATGGGAATTACTCTGAGAAGCAATGGGTGGCATCCGTGCACTTCCCACTACTCTAGGAATGAGGGCAGTCTTCCTTCTTAGCACAGAACAGGTAGTGATGAACTAGCTGAGACCAAACCAGCCTCTTCTCACTGAGAATGGCCAAAAATTGATGTATTGAGAAAGGGTAAAAAAAAAAAAACAAACCTAGGAAGCATACTGAAATTTTTCAGAACGTTTGCTCCACGTGGGCTGAAAAATATATGAGAAAGGGCAGATCAAGGCACAGCCCATTCCTCAGGTCTGAGACACATTTGTGTGGGGCTGAATTCTGCTGGGGTTAGTGCTGGTTTGTGTGTGTAAAGGGAATATCCTAGGAGCAGAATGTATGTGTCCAAGAGTTAGTATGTTTCAATCTGGGATCCAATCAGCATATATCCTTGAACAAGTTACTCATATTCAGAGTACACTCTAAGTGAAGTCAAATTCTCTGACTTTCTGCTGCACCCTGGCATATATACCATCCCTCATACTGCTTGGGGTGTAGCAAACACCAAAGGTGCTAGCGTGCACTCAGGACACCCATG
Organism: Apus apus; assembly: GCF_020740795.1. Lineage (NCBI taxonomy): Eukaryota > Metazoa > Chordata > Aves > Apodiformes > Apodidae > Apus > Apus apus. The sequence continues at coordinate 8,096,331 of NC_067294.1, read as the reverse complement.
TGAAATGTCTAGAGGAGTTGCTCCTCTGCAGCAGAGCAAAGATGCTGTTTCCTGGTTGCTATTAAAGGAATAAACGGTGCCCTACACTTTGTCCATGGTTTCTGAATGAGATGTCCTGCCTGCTTAGCTGAGGAGACTGTCAACATGACTGATCACTCCTCACTGCCTCGGGAAAGGGCTTTTGTTTATATTTCAGGTAGACAGTTTTACTGCATTATATATGATCCTTGCAATTGTTACCACTATCTGCTTCTGTCTTAAATATAGTGTGAATGTTCCTTGCCCTTACCCTGGTGCCACTTCCATCCTTCATGCTCCCACTCCAGGTCCCTTACACCCATTCCAGAAGCAACAAATCAGTACAAATGCATCATTGCTCTTCAGGGCTCAGCAGTGAGGCAGTGGTGTGTGCCTTGGACATGCTTCTCCATTCACAGGCATGCCAGGCACTGCAGTGCCTCAGAGCTGAACAGAAACTCTGATCCTATGCAGTTCCTCTGGAAGCTTCCCATAAATATACAAGGCTTATGCTGACAAGCTTGCATTAGATTTATCCCACCAGGACAGCTCAGTCACTTGTTCAGTCATAGAGAATGTCCCCAAGTCCCTCACAGATTTAGCAGTGGGTAACCTGGTAACAGGACAGAGCTTTGATTTCAGTGTCTATTGGATTTCACTGACTTCCTGGGAATTTTGTGGCAGGGACAGAAAAGGGAGAGGGTGGGGATTACAGAACCAAGTTGAGAGAGAAACCCTTGCTTACTTGCTTGAGTTGAGCTCTTGCTCAGCAGCATCAGGGAGGTGGCTCTATGAGTGATTATGACCTCTCAGTGTCTCTCTGTACTTACCCTCCCTTGCTGATGCTCCTGTCAAACCAGCTTGCTCTGCAGGCCAGGAAAAGCTGCATCCACCAATTCCAGCTTTAAGTTCAGCTTGTGCATCTGAAAATGAAATGAGATAAATCCACATCACTCACCATTGCTAGAATAAAGCCATGAGGAACTTAGCAAGCAAAACATGATGCATTTCAGTGTGACAGTCTGAGCAAATCAACGCATGTTCTTCCCTCTCACTATTAGCTCTGTGCTTCTGATAGTGCCACAGACTTCTTGAATTTTCAGAAAACTTTCATCCTATATGGGTCCAATTCACAAGGCATCCTGAGAGGAAGAGCTGTGTGCCACTGTGATAGGACTGCTTTTAGATACAAAGAATGCCTCAGAGGAAAGAAAAAAGGAGAAGGGTCAGCAGGTCAGCCTTGCTGCAACAGAACAGATCTCGTTTCCCATTTCCTGCCCAGCTATGTGCCTCATGGTCCCTTACAGCAGCCCTGGTCAGTGCTTCCCTTAAGACCAGATATGGAAACAAGATCCAGCTTCTTAAGATGTGTGTACTGGGAAAGGACAAGCTCATGGGATCATCCAGTTGTCTATACATTTATGGATTTGCTCAGTGATTATTCCACAGTGAAATGCAGAAAATTTTGGGATGGAAAACAAAGAACTGTCCTTGGGAAAAAAAAAGCCATAGATCACTGAAAGACAGTTTATCTGCCTGAAATGACAGGTTTCAGGGTAGGCAGGAGTTAGAATTTAGGTAGGGCACCAAAGTTAACATGCTTCCTTCACTCCCTGAACATGGTCAAGAATCTCACCATGCCCCTAAAATACCCTTGGTTCAATAGAAATTACTTCAGCACTTGAGTTTTCCTTTGGATGGCTCCTAACCATGCACTAGCGTCGACTAACTGGGATTGAGTGAAGGATCCACTGAAGTTACAGGCCGAATAAACTGGAAGTAGACAAGTAACACACTGACCATGATAAATTCAATGGCAGAGCAGGAAAGTGCAAATGCCAGCAAGTCATTTCCTCTCTGTAATTAAGGTTCCCTGCAGAGACACAGTAAATACAGGATGATCCAATACCTTACGGATTTCAAATTTCCGATGGCATTAGTGCACCTGAAATGCCCCGAGATTATTTGCATAAACAGTCCAGATCTGGAAAGTAACATCTTGCTTCAGGTGAGAGGATGGCTGTTTCAAACATAACTCATTAGCCACCCTGCTGAGTTGCCAATTACTAATTGTTTTGATCGGTGGCTCCTGAGTAACATCCGTCTCCCAGGCTTGCTCAGGACCATTCGTTCCTTCCCACTTGCCAGGGATGGGCTTTCCAGCAGCAACCTCTGCTGCTCTCTCCTCTTTTAGAGAAGTTGATCTGACAGGCAATCATTTTACTCAACTTTTTGAGCTACTCTGCTGGCTAGATTTCTCCTTTCATTATTAACCTAAAACCAAAATAAAACAGAAAAAAACCCCAAACAAACCCTTTTTGACTGTGTGTTAAAAATAGCAAGCAGAGTTTTTTAACAAATGACCCGTAATGCCACATCAGTGACTGTGCTCTGTAAAAGATAAGGAGAATCCTGGCTGCAGCTTAGAAATGTAAGCCTGCTGGTGAGGGAGTGATTTCCAGCCTACTCCACAGTACCATGAAACACAAGGTCATACTTCCTTTAAGCTAGAGTAACAGGAAAGTATTTCTATTTTTTCCAGTTTCTTCAGGTTAGTTAGCTTCAATTTTCCTTCAGTACCCACCCAGGCAGCTTTACTGAATCAATATAGAAAAGCAACAGCAAATAAAAGACGTGACTGTAAAACTGAGCAGTAGGATTTACCATCTAATAATACTTCAAACTTTTAAAAATAACTTGATCAAGTCTCAATGAGACTCTTTTGAAACAGCAAACCATCTCTTGCATGAAAATGTATTCACCAGAGTGCAGTTAATAGCCAGCTACAAGAGACTGTTTTTACCGCTGAAATTGCAGCTAATTCATCATATCTCAAGGGTTGCTTGGGTTTTTTTTTTACTGGTAACTTCCATTCCATCAATACACTGCAGCAATTCTTCACACAAGCCAGTCTTGATAAAGCAGAATAGAGCCAAGGCTAGGAGAAACAAAGTAAGAACGTGCACTCTGTGGGCCCAGAGCAAGACAGAAAGCTGAGTAACACACGGTGCCAATGAACTTAAGTCCCCCCTCCCCCAAGAATTAGCTGCAGAGCTACCCCTGTTTTAGCTGCAGCTCATTAGCTTCCAAACCTCTGCAAACTTCTTCCGAAAAGCAGCTGAACTCTGGTGTCAAGATCACAGCTATAATTGCAGCTTTTCTCTGAACAGGGGCTGCTCTGACTTATCCGGCAGCAAACAGAAATAAGGTGAAGCAGCGAGTCCCGTAGACTCCTCTGTTGTCAGCACACATTGTGTGCCATCGAGGCAGGCACTACACACGATCCAGAAATAATGGGGCAAGTTTACAGAGCATTTTATTTGTCACTGTCTCCTTTCTATAAACATTTTCTGTAAAGAATGTTAAGAGCATGATACAGATAAATACATAATAAATGATAATTTTACTGGATGATGCCTGTGCACTTCTTATGCTAAAAAGCAAATAATTGTTTTAAACTCTGGAAAAATATTAGGATTCATTGCATATCCCTTAAGACCAGGAAAAGAAAAAATGAATTCTGTATTAATTTGTATTTACTTATTTTACATAATTTGTGCACCACATTTTAAAAATAATTAAATAACTTGTGTTGATTCTAATTTTTAAAACGTCATCTTCCCTACTGGGAAGTGATGGTGGAAAGCAGGGAGAGGTCTGTACTTGTGTGCCAACTGCCTCAAGCATCTCAACATACACAGGTCTTGGGAGAAATCTTTGGCCCATTCATTAAAATTTGCTTCCTTGACTAACTGTTTGGTTGTTTTTTTTTTTACACTAATCACACCCACTCCCATACTAACTGGGTGAACACTAAATAGGTAAAGACGGCAAAAAATGAGCCAGACTGCTAAACCTCATGTTCCAAGACCCCAGCAAAGCAGCTCCAAGCCTGGTGAGGCTCTTCAGTGCCTGCTGAAGTGTCATGTTGAATTGGATTAGAAACTCAAGGGAGGGGACGTATATTGAAATGCTAAAATCTTCAGCAGTTCTGGCATCCACTGGGAAAACCCTTATGGGATAGGATCAATAAAAAATAAACCAGGGCAAGAGAATTATTAATCGCTCTAAACCTCAGCAAGGGCTCTCTTACTGGAACTGCACCCTCTGGAGGATGCATCCCAACAGATCTGCAGCAACATTCAGTTCACATATTTATGTGTGTGTTTTATCACATGCTAACATGGGACTCTCTTTGATTTGTATATGGGATAAATAGAACAAAGTTTCCATCAGACTTACAGAAAAGCTCTATGGTGGTTTAACGCAGTGACATCTAACTTTGCCACAAGACCCTGACAGGACTGTACTTTTTTCTACCAGAGTTAGGTGCTCCCTGGTGCAGCAGCATTCTTTGGGTTTTTTTTGTAAACTAAGAATATATTAATCATTTATGAATCTGTGGAGTCTTGTCTCAACTCTGAACATTGTTAAAGGCACATTGTGTGGCAGGAAAGGATGGAGAGAGACAGGAGCTCCTGCCCAGAGCAGCCAGAGCTCTCGACCTGTCTGAGAGCAACATCACGGCCGCGTCTGGTGGGTTTGTGAAACACACATCAGCAGGTTGGCCTCGGGTTTGTGTTCATGAATAAATTACACTTTGCAAGAGCAACAACAACAAAAAAAGCCAGCAACACCCTTGGCTGCATAGGGTAAAGCTACTCAGACTTCAGCCCACATGCTTAATAACATCACCTAAGGCCATGCTGTGAGCATGCTGTCTAGGGACCCTTTTTGCTCTTTTTTTTTTTTTCTCTGCCTCATTTCATCATGCTTAATAATAAAATTCAATAATTGCTAGCATGGATATTAACCACTTTCTCTGGGAACAGCCCTGAAAAAAAGAGCAAACAACTCAGCAAGGTGCTACTGCACAAAAAAGAAAAGGAATTCCCATTCCCTTGTGCCCTCTTTTGAGCAATTGATATCCCCAGTGCTTCACATTTTACCTCGCCATAGGAAGTGTCCCTGTTTGGGGAGAAATAAACCAAGAGGCTGTGACTCGGCCTCAGAGTGTGCGACTGACATATATAATCTAGATTGGCTTTCCCAGGCAGACCTTTGATTGAGGAGGAAGAAGAGCAGCTGGTCAAAGTAATCTGCTCGGAGCAATTTGCATAATTTTCTCCCCCGTTTCCTCCAGCATTGTGAGCATGTCTGGAGAGGAACACAAGCGGCAGATGCTGTGTCGCTCTGTCACAGGGTATAGCAAAGTGGAGAACGTGGGTCAGAATTCATCTGCTAAATATCCCCAACAGGTTAAGCAGTTCTGGAGAGCTTCAGTCACAGATCTTCTTTTGAAAAGCTCCTTTTTTTCTTTTTTTTTTCCCCCCCCTTTTTCTTTCTCCCTTCACTGAGTACAAATTATTTCATTTCTGCAGCAATTGCATGTTTCCCTTCACACTTGTGTGCTATTCAGAAAGATATTCTTTGTGTTGCTTTATGGAGCTGGCTTCCAGGATCAAGTATTTCTTTCCTGTGTTTGGATGAAGAACCATTACAAATGAGTTGTTTGAGAACAGAAAGCCAGGCTTCTGGATTCATAACGAATGTGCATTTAATATTAAACACAATATTTTTAATCGTGGCAAGAAGAGCTAAAACCATTCTCCAGAGTTTCAGTTTCATGATAGGTCTGGAACACTGGTGGAAGCCACAAATCTTGCAGCTGGCCCAGCCACTTCCAAAATGGGTGCCTTAAACTGAGCTTCTGAATCATGGTCCTGCTGAAACAAAGGAATGTCTACAAGCAAAGGACTCCTTATTTGCCCTGTATTATGCTCCCATGGCTTCTGAGGCTTGCTCCTTTTCCCCAGATTTTTTCCCAAGTTGCTAGAGAAAAATAATACTGTTTCCCTTTAAACTGGCTGTAGGAGCCCAGAGCAGTGGATGCTATTACTAGGTGCCCAGCAGCCACATTTCCCACCCCAGAGGACTCTGTCTGCAGGAAAGAGCATGAACCACCTCCAGGGCTCTGCCCTTGCCCTCTCCCTGGGCTGTCCCACCTCTGGTGCCAAGGTTTGCCTTGTGCAGGTTATGATAAACTTACCCTGCCACACCTGAGCCTCCAGCAGAGTGTCTTGCTGATTAAAAAGAGACAAGTTCATCAGTGGAGGCTGCTAATTTTGCCTTGTGAATTCCTCACTAAGCAAGTTTAAAACTCAGGAAAAAAGCACAAACAAATATTGTTTCTACCCTTCTTCCCTGAGAGGCAGGAAAAAGGAGTTTCCCTGAGGACAGGACCATTCAGCAAAGATGGAGAGGTGACAGGACCTCCTCAAAGCAGCAGCAGAGAAATGGGATATTAACAGGCTTAGCACTCCTAATATGACAGCATAGGCAGGAATGCCTACAACAGGCTAAGGCAGCCACCATGCAGCATCCAAGGCCAAGGGGACAATGAGGAATTTGGTTCACCCACTCTCTACCAGACGTCAGCTCCCTCCACAACCATCTGGGAAGCCACTGTCCCAGCAGGGATAACACGTGGTGTGCTGTGCAGTCCCACCCAGCTGCTACCAGGCTGTCATCCAGCCTGACGTTACATGCCAGAATAGGGGCCAACATCTATTTTAGGCTTCACAGTAAGCCATGATTGGTGGTGAAACCAAATGAAGGCACCCTGCTCTAAATGGGGATGGCCAAACTCATTGTTCCTCCACCACAGGTTAGAAAATGTAAAATTCCAACCAAAAAATACAAGAGTTTGGTGTGTGGTGGTTGTGTGTTTGTTTGTTTTCCCTGTCTCCCATGCTTCTTCTCAGGTTCCAGGAAGGGCTATTTTTTGGGGACACAGACTGCCCTGCCTGTGCTCCCCATACCCAGCTCACCTCCTGAGTCATGGACAGTGCTGGGAAAACTCCAAAAACCCAAGGATCAGCCTCACTTGTGCAGGAGCTTACTGAGTAAAGCAGTACATTGAAGAAATTTGCCATGCAGACCTAGCTTCTGATTATTTCAAAGTTCAGGACAGTTTATTATTGTTCTAATTAAGTCCCTTAAATACACACAAGCTTGGACTCCATATATTGCAGAACAAACTCATACTCTGAACCAGCTATCCACAGAGGGTGGTGGGAGCCAGCATTTCCCAGTGTTTCTACCCATATCTGAACCTGGCTGGAACTAGAACATACAAGAGAAGAAATATTACCCTTTGTCCCTAACACAACATTTTATTTTATAGAGTATCTGAAATCTGCTAAAATCTGGTGGATTGTGTGAGGCCTGATCTTAAAGGCACCCAATTAATAAGTGTATTGGGGAAGAGAGTTCCGTGGGTTTTTTTGCCCTCCCTCAACATCATCAACACTATGTGGGATTTCAAAGCTATGGTCTCTCTCCCCTCAACTTTATTTCCACTATGGATTTAACTCTGAGTTTTCTAGAGCATTTTCAAGCTTTTTAAAAAACAAAGCTGGAAACAAATAAAAGAAAAATCCTAGGGACTTCTCATCTCAGCATCTGCCCTTATTGCAGTGACCAGGTCCCTCCCAAGTACAGCTATTCAAGTCCATCCTTAATGATGACTTGGATGTTCACACTCAATAACTGCTCCATGTCTAACATGACACAACTGGTGCCCAGCAGTGCCAATTTGCAAAGCTTCTCAAGGGGCACCAGCACACACTAGGAATGTCCCTCTGATCTCTGTATGCAGCCAGCAACTCCCTGAGGGTTTCTGCTCAGAAAAGAAGCACAGAGCAAATCCTTCCCCCTGGCTACAGACTCTGAACAGAGTTCATCTGGGAAGAAAAAGCTAAAACCAAGATTTCCACCATATTCCCTTTCCACTACCTGGTGACAAGAAAAATGAACTTTCTAACAGTGAAAGGAGAAGACTGGAAGCTTCATGTTATTCAGTCAGGAGCATCTTCAACCACAGAAAAGACATAGAATGTTGTGGAAAAGAAGGAGAAATAGAAAGGACAAAGTTTTCTTTAGACTTTTTCCTTGGTTTTCTCTGACTCCTGCCCACTGAGCTGTGCTCAAAGCCAGCTGCCAAACCACAACTCCAGCCCTTGCTGTCCCCCTCTCAGAAGGTGAGTATTCGGCTCAGGCCTTGCTGGTGAATCCAAGCCACCCAGCCCCACACTGGACACACAATTAATTTTTGCACAAGGAGTGATTTGTTGGCATGACAGCTATAAACAACAGACTCCATTAATTAACATGAAACTGGAGCGTCTGTGCTGTTGTTCAGTTTTACACGCAGTAGCATCTACTCTGCCCTCACTCATTTGAAGACTATCCCAGGAAGTAAACACAAAATACTTTAAAAAACCTGGATTTAGGACAGTGGAAGAGCCTTCCTTTAACTCTCTGTTAACACACCCTGTGAGGTTTTTCCTTCCTGAGGTAGCTAATTACAGAAATCCAAAGAGTTAATTTATTCGGTAAAAGCCCCTTTCATTGTTTTGTTACCATGTCTGGCAAAATCACAGTTTTCATTTAGTAATCCAACATGCCCTGTACCCTCTCCCTCATCTCCTGTTACTATTAGTGTCAGCCTTGTGCTAACCCTCCATTTCTTTCTTTCTTTCCTCTTTTTTTTGTGTGGAAACTAACTACCTTTCAGTCACTGAAATGCTAATTTCAGAGACAGGCAGTAGGCAGCTAGAAGATAATGTTACATGTTTCCATCCTCCCACAGGGGAAAAACCTGGAGGCATCACAACATCTGAGATGCTTTTGCATTTTGGATAGGAAGACAAAGGGAAAACAATTTGTGTGTATAGACACAAACATACTTGGAGACCGGGTCTTACAGATTAAAAATGTAATTGATATTAGGTGTGTTTTTTCCTTACAAGGCAGGCACGGGAGAGATCCGAGCTTTATATTTTCAGAAAGAGGAGAAACACAAATAGGAAAAAATCAATATCTTGATGGATATTTTTCTTCTCAGGAAGACATACTGCGTATTCCACACAGAAGTACAGAGTATTTGTCATATTTTCTTGCCGTATCACTTTTTCTGCACGGTTTCATTGAGTCCTGTTCATGAAGGAACAATTGCCTTATTGTCATTCGCAACGTCCCCGGAGCAATGCAACAAAACCAAACAAAGAGGCGGGAGGGGGAAGAAAGGCAGAGTGGAACAACTTTTCCAGTGTGAATCACTAGTTCTTAAGTAGATCTTTGCAACACAGCGGCGTGGTCTGCTGAAATCCTGCCCCTGCTTTCCCCTTCCAGTGTGTGTGGGCTCACTCTGTTGCTCCTAGTGCTCAGAAAAAAACAAAACCCCTAAACTTATAAAATCCCTGATGTGGCTTTCAGAAGAACTCACAAATTTCTTGTTATCTCTACCTGACCAAAAAAAAAAAAAAAAAAAAAAAAGTTCAGGGCACCTAAAACCAAAATATTGCTTAGTTTCAGTTTTATTTCCAATGCATTGCTTCTTTTCACCAGTTCTGACTTGGCCTGGAAGGAGGCAATCCATGCTATTCCCATAACCAGCAAATACCAGGCTCTGGCAAGTGAAAGTACCAGAAAAATGCAGGTTGCAGCTCAGGCCCTGGCACACTGGAACAGCAGGGCCAAGAAATCAAAAGGCAGTTCTTCCAGATGGACACAAGCAGCCAGCTACCTCGGGGGGTTGTCTGCTCATAGACTATGGTGATGTGTATTTAACCTTTCAACATCTTCCATTCCAGCTGGACAAAAGAAGGAACACACCAAGTAAGGGTAACCACCAAGGGGCTGAAGATGAGTGTTCAGTCTCTTTTTCCAATATCAACCCAATGGACAACACATTCTTTCCACAATTAGAAATGGACCTTGGCTGCAAATCTAAACTCAGGCACCATAAGACCTAGGAGCGGGCAAGAAGGGCATGGTGTTGGATTTAAATTCACAAATTAAAACTAGCACAAATTTAATCCAAAAAGGACGAGAACATCCAAAGGCACCGACTACAGTAAGAGTCTGGTTGTTAGCTGAAATCTTAGGGCAATGAATTGCAGCAATATTTTGCAGCACATTTGACTTCATAATACAAAGAGCTGCTGGCATGGAAAACCAAAAATGTATCTGGATACTTGCATGGTGCCATTAGCAACTAATTCTTGGTGGAGCAGGGTGACTGGGTTTAGACTCTTCATGCTGTTACTCCTCAGTTCAGACTCTTTCCTACTCTCTAGTACTTAGCTCAGTTCACCCATGGCTGCCTGGTGTGTTACAAAAAGCAATCATACCAATTAAGCAATTCTATCAGTTTTGAACTCAATGTTTGAATATCCACATTCTGGCTTTCATTGACATCATCACAAGCAATTTCTTGAAATTAACTTTAAAAGTTACCTCTCTCCAGCTGAAGCACAGGGACCACTGTGTCAAAACTTGAAGTCCATTGCAAACACTGTGCTGGGGAGCTTAAACTACTACCACATTTCTCAAAAGAAATCTAGCAAGACAATTTTCTCAGCCTGATGCCCTCCTCTACACCAGAGGCATTTCTCCCTGGGATAAGGCGATTGGTCTGACCCTCACACCAAGATGTGATATCTGTGCTTTCACTGGATGCAGATCACTCAGTATTTTTGTATCAAGCTCTCAGTTAGATTCTACACACATATTTAAGTGCATTACTATACAGCCTCTTTAATTTCTTTCTATTTTTCCATTCCAGGGAATGCTCATTGTTATTGGTTTTTAAGCTAAGGCTCGAGGATCACATTTGATTGCACAGGACAAACCATTTAAGTGGTAAAGCTCAAGGATGGAAAAAATGAAAATTATGTAATTTAATAATGAACCGCAACAATGGAGCACAATCTTCCTGCATATTATTGACAATGATCATCTCCGGCTGCCAGCACTGCTGGCTGTGAGGATTCAAGATTTTCCCTGTGCCAATGCAGACCTCACTCCTATTTCCAGGCTTTCCAAGTGCAAACAGAACACAGGCTGCTTTGCATTACAGGGAGGCCTGCCCATTAGTTTTCTATGAAAGAGTTTCACACAATTTTACAACCTGGTGTGTTCATACAGGCAGCATCTTTCCTGAAACATTTTGGTGACCTGTCCTCAAAGCACATAGAAAAGTCAGGGATTTGAAAGCACAGAGGGCACCTGGTGCACTTTGATACAATCCTAGTGCATCAGATCCAGCAGGAGAGTATTTGCTCAGTACAGCCTGCAGAAAAGCATTTCTGTTGGGTTGGGTATTTCTAAAGCCAGCAGAGCACCCCTTGTCATAAACCCCTTTGCCCCTCTCACCATCTCAAACCAAATCCAGCCTCTTGCTTCTTGTTTCCATCTTCCTCTGTTTCTTATTGCCTGAATTTGTATTTTGAAGTTTCTGGATCTGAATGAAGCCAAAATCTCAGCTGAAATCTCTCTCCACTCTGGCAGCCCCTGCCATACTCCTTGTCTGCATTAGGTAGAACCATATGTGGTGTGTGTGGTTTCAAGCCTGTTATCAGCCAGGTTTCTCATGCAACTCTTTCAACAGAGTTAAGCTCACACTTGTAACAAGCCTATGAATTTTACCTGAACTGCTGTCAATATTTTGAGCTCTCTCTTGCTTTTGTGGGGTGTTTGCTGTCCAGCAGACTATCCCCTCGGTTTAATTAAGTAGGGTGACACAGTGAGTTGCCCACAGTTTGCTGATATTCGGTAGATAGGACTGTATGAATAAGAAAGCTCAGTATTTGAAATTAATTAGGAAAAGGCTTCCAAGCCATATCTAAAAGATTATATATAAAGCTGTTCATGACATGATGAAGACTTTTATATTGGGAGCAAGTTGCCATATCTCTCATTGCTTATGCAGTCAGGTCAGTTCCTTACTTCCAGATGATCAGGATGGTCTCAGCAGGAGGAGAGAAAGATTATATAAAGGGATATAGGAAAATCAATTCTAACAAAATAAGCTACAGCCCAAACATCCATCAGAAATTTCAGTAAAACCCAAAAAAAACTCTCCAAGAAAACAATCTGGAGATTCAAGTAAATCAGATTACTTAAACTATAGATTCACTTCTTTTTTCTAAAACATCTGTGGAGGTTTCTCACATCCTGGTCCTTCCACCCACTCCCACATTCCAGCACCCAAAAAGTAAAAATGAGATTGGCTTTTAGGAGGCTGGCTAGCATGAAGGTTTGAGTGCCAGGTATGTGCAGCTGTATGCTTGATTGCTAATCCATCTGCATACTCTGCATGGGCCACTTTTGTTTAAGCCTCAAGTAAGGATGGGAAAAATGGGTTGGAATAAATAATGCTAAAGCCCTTGGCCTTTTGCCTTTTTTGAAAGCAGAAATGGAAACAAAAGTTCCTTCCAGGTTCTCAAGTGCTCAATTAGTGCTACCCAATTCCTTACAATGCCACTTTGATTTTGGATCCTATAGGAGAGAGGAGGCCCTAAAACACCAGGAGAGCAGCTTTTCTCCCAGTGCCCTCCCAGGCTGGCTGGAAGCAGAGGGAGCTAGCAGGAAACCTGGTTGTGGCACCTTTAATCCAAAGTTTTTGCATCAGAAAGTTTCAGTGACTACAGGTAAATTTTCACTACTGAAGAATGTGAGGGAACAAAGTGTTTAATCTGGAGCTAAGCAGTATGCATTTTAAGGACTGGAGGCACCATGACTGGATAAGCAGAGTAGATTCAACACAGTATGAAAAAGAAAATCAAAGTTTAGCTTAAAAGCCCTCATTGGTTTGTTTTCTTGTTTGTTGTTCTGGCTCTGCCTCATGTTCTTCTCTCAGTGGGCCATGGGTGTTACCAAGCAACATGGTAATACTTGGCCCAAGCCCTAAACCATGGATTTTTGTAAACATCTGTGAATAAAATTATTTAACATCCTGCCTGAACATTGTCTTAAATGTCTGGGTACACACTAGGGAATGCAAGTCCCATACAAGTTATATGCAAAAAAGAAAAAGGTTCCTTTCTGAGTTGTTTAAATCACCATTTCTTGCCAGATAAATCTCAAAATCAAGACTTTTCAAAGCTATTTTGCAGAAAGTGATATATAGTCAGAGATACTCAATCAGTGCCCAACTGAGGATGAGGCACACACTTGGGCAATAGGAACCCAAGTCTCCAGACTGCTCAAGTGGGGAAGGGACCTTGAACCAGGGCTTTTACCTCCTAGGGTGAGTCCCTAACTGATAGGCTATGGATAACCCATCACATTTCACACACCAGGACTGAGTTTCAAACAACCAGCTCCCACCCCTGCAGCAGTATTTCCCCTGCTGGGGCTGTCCCTCAACCTGTTACTAAACCAGTTGTTTGAGTCTCACGCCCTGGCTGCCTAGAAGGGCCTCAAAACCCGATGCATCTTCCTTACGCTCTGGCTGCCACCCCACATCCCAGACCCCCACACTGAGACGTGTCCTCTTGCTAGTTTCCCAATTTAAAGCATGGGGTAGCTCCTGCTGAGGAAGAAGCCTGGGAGGTCTGACCCTGGCTGTGTTGAACGAGTTTGTTTCCCAGTCTCGCCCAAGTGCCGGATTGCACGTGGCAGCTGGGAACGCTCCCCAGTGAAAGCAGTAATGGAGGGGACACGGTCCTCCCCTCCTGCACCCTGTCCCCAGCTCCTGGGAAGAAAAGAGCTATTCTCGGCTCTCTGCTCAGGCTGCAAAGAGGGCACCTCTCTTCCAGAGAGCCAGTTCTGCTGCCTTCCGTCTCTCCCAGAAAGACATCTCCAGGAAGAAATGGATTCATCACAAGGTGCTTAGCAGGATGAGCCGTCTCCACTCAAATCCTGGGATTTGCAATTTGTGCTGCTTCAGGGCTGTGGGAGGGCGCTGGGCTCACTCTCCCTTTCCATTTGACTCAGCCTTCTCATAGCAGGGATTATCCTCGTCTATCAAAGGGAAAGCTGCGGAGCAGACGTCCGCCTATTCTTCCTGAGCACTGAGCCTGACAGCCGGCTTTTCAGCCCGGCTCCCATTACCAGCTGCCCTACAATGAGGGAGCTAAACTCCACACAAGGCCCACATGGAGCTCCAGAAGGAGCAGGGGGGCTGAAGGGTGCAGGAGGGGAGAGGGGGAAGCCGGGTTGAGTGGTTGCAAGGGAGAGAAACAACTCATGCAGATGAGGGAGAGTTAATCCTATTTAGCACATGTATATTATCAATGAGTGTGTGTGGTGGGGAAAGGCAGGGGGGAGAACCCCCACTGCAGGCAGGAGGAGGCAGACAAAAAGGTCATTCATGTGTGGCTCACAGAATTAAGAAGGTACCACAATCTGCTGCTGGTTTGGCTCCAAATGCTTCTTCGTATTCAAATCAAAGCCCCTTCCCCCACCCAACCTGCAGAACTTCCTTGCTTCCCTGTCCCTGCCTCTCTATGCAATTACTTCAGATTTTTCCATCTCTTCTGGTGGCACTGGGGGGTGAGGGGTACCAGTATTTCAGGGCCAACTCAGCACAGGATCCCAGGAATCAAAATTTCAGCATACATTAAGATCCAGGCTTCAGAAATGTGGCCATGGCATGGTCTGCCATGCGTCCCAAGCGTTATTCCAGAAATGGCTCAGGACCCCCATTTCCAAGGCTCTGAGCCCACAGCTGAGCAGAGCATTTAAAACACTGAGCCCTTCAGAAATTTTGTCTATGGAGTCCAAAACTTAAATGTCAGCCTGAGAGCCTGGAAACATTTTGGTGGAATGGTTTGACCTTGGACCATCGTTAGCTGTGGCTTTGCAATAAGATTTTGGATCTGCAAAGATCTGCTTTATCCACATTTTAACCCAAGTGTCAGGCACCAAGTGACTTTCTACATCCTCCCACATCAGCTGTACAGCACAACTGCACCTTTCCCTGTAAAGTCTCTTCTTCACTGAGAGCCTATGAAAAGGAATCCAAAACTCAGGGTTCTTTAAATAACAGTGTGGGGATGAAAGACCAGGGCTGGAGTAAGTAATTTGAAATGCATAAGAAATCTCAGGCTTGAATCTACAGGCTGTCCCTTTAGAGAAAAAGCTAAATGTATTTTGGACAAACCACTTGACTGCTAATGAACCACAAACACAAACATTGCTCCTTAATTTGCATTCAGTGCCAGAGGGGACCATACTCCCTCTAATAAGCACTGCCAGCCACCCTTTTCCAGGGAGAACTCCCCAGACACCCAAAAGAAACTGGCAATTCCTCTGGGACCCCTGCACTGGCTAACTCCAGGCTTTGGATGGCTGCTAGTGCTGCGTCACTTAGCCCTCCCCCCAGTAATCTCTTTGCCTTCTCCACAGGAATCAGGGATAGAGGAGCTCTCTTCTCCCCTACTGTACATGCTCATAGGTTTTAATCCAATTAAACCATTCCCTCTCCTTGACAGATTCTCTTTTTTCTTCATTTGCTTTCAATAAAGAAGCATCATTTGCTTGGGAGCATTCCAGGGTTGCAACAACAGGCCCTTTGCTTACATGTGCTGCTTACAAGTGGAGAACTGCAAACGAAGCTCGAGGTTTATTTTAGAAGGAGGGTGGAAATGGCCTTGTTATTTAATTATTTTTTTAAAATGCTTTTAAAACCTTATTAAGCAAATTAAATTTCAAGAGACATCTCACTCTTATTCTGGGAAGTCCCTTCTTCATCCCTTTCTTGTACCAAATTGGTATGTCAGCACAGGGGTGCCCATTGCCTGGCTCCCACAGACCCATCAAGCATTGATTTTGACACTTAACAGAATTAGAAATGCCAGCCATCCAAGCCTTGATAGCTTTTCACGGGAACAAGCACTAACCTCCATTAGGAGGCTTCCTTTTATCACATAGATCCTCTTATAATTCAGTTTGCAATGAAATTCTCCACCCCCCTCATCTCCCCAAACCCTGTCAGCTGCCAGCCCCATTTCTGTACCACCAACACTTATTCCTCAGTCCAATAAGACCCATATCCAATCCTTTCTACAATTAAAAAAAATCATCACTTACATCAGCTTCCCTCTGCTGGAAAGAAGCCACAGTCAATTGGTGAATCAGGTCTGTGCCTTGTACCCCTGAATTAATAGCTGCTAAAAAAAGGGTGATCTGAAGTCCTCTGCAAATATCTGTAGTGCCAGCCTACTAAACTTAATGTCATAATGAAGACCCCTAAGTTCCTTGTAAAAACGTGCCTGAAACATGAAGATAGTGGTGAAAAACTCACCTATTTTTGGTCTGCAAATCCTTCAGCCTTCAAGTAAATAACCAGCTGTACCAAAACAAAATAAGGAAAATACAACTCCAAGATAAGTGGAACTACTCTTAATGTGAGGCAGTGCACTACCTGGGTTTGATCCAAAAATTAGTCAAGTTCTTCATTTAACTACAGGGGGTGGTTGGATTAGGTCCCACTTGGCTGATGTGCCAGGGGCAGGAACATGCGATGGTGTATCTTTCTCCTCCTTTTAAATGCTCTCAGACTCTTACGGTATTTTACAAATCATTAAAGGACTTGATGGGTTAGCAGGAAATTTCCTTTGTGCTGCTGTGCCAGAGACTAGGAACAGGTCTGGTAGGCAGCTCCTCATTTTACAGTATCTGAGTTCCCAATTCAGCTACAGAAGGAGAATGTAAGCACAGGATTAAAAATTATCCATGATTACAATTTCGAGTGTTATAAACCACTCAGCACCTGGAGCCCTGGCGAGGCGATATTTAATAAAATAAGCATTTGAAAATCCACTTCCCCTTTGGTTATTTGCCAGGATCACAGCCCAGAATATAGCATTTTCCATGCAAGAACTGGTAAGCTGATTAACAGCTAAAGGAGAGTATTTTTCTCCACTTCCTTCAGCATGTACAGTACACACCATATCATCAGCATGAAGAAGGGGAAGCCCATCCTGAACCTTTCTTTTAATAACTGGAAAGACAATCAAGAGACTATTTTAATAAGTAGTTATTGAAGGAGGGACTGCTGTTCAGATATGTGGTCAAACTGATTCTCCATGAATTTGGGATTAGTTCAACTGAAATCTAAGAAGTTATTTGTCTAATGATGACTGCACTTTCATTAAATGCAGCTTTTCATTCTGAATATGTTTTTAAGCTTTGATCCCCAAGACTAGGTATATGGATTTAACTCTACCCACCCAAGCAGCCTGTTCTGGCCTGGTGTTCAGGGTCTGGTTCAAAATCAATTAAAGTTAGTCTCTGTTTTTCCACTGGTCTCACTGGGCTGTACATTGCCTTCCAGTTCAAGAGATCTCTTCACTTAAGTTTGATACCAAAGCCAACTGAACTGAATTAACAAATTCCCATCAACATCAATGATCTTTGAACCATGCTCTTTTATCTCCAACTTTATCTTAAAAGCACCAGAAGAACATTAAATCAAAACCAGGGCACCTTAGCAAGGTAAATGGCATTTGAACTGTAAAGGACTCTAACCTTAATCTGTACATGTTTGGGTAAGGGTTCTGGAAATTAAACACATTTCTACCTTCCGTAGTGTATTTTTCTCTTCAGCAGTTTACACCACTGTTTCCACTGAATGGGATTTGGCAGTTCAGTGAGATTTACCCAGACAACTTCTCAAAGCACAGACAATTGTTGCAAATGATGCTACCCATTAACAGTAAATGCTTTCACTGTCTCCAGCTCTATAAAGCTACTCCTTAGTACCTCCCATGAGATATTAGAGATGGGACTTCTGTGGACACAATGAGGAAAAGTACAAAAAGTTTTCTTCTCCCTCCTCCTTTTAGTAACTTTTTATTGAATGGACATGTGGGAACAGAGGGGCACTCCAACCTCAACAGTTCAATTAATTACCGTATCGTTTCCCTTACACTCCATATCAGAGAGTTTCCCTGGAATAAATTAATTGAGGAGACAACTTTGAACAATTCACCCTCCCTGCTATTTTTTTACATGATTCTTCCAGTCCTAGGACTACAAAGCTCAGTAGTTTGGCTGCAAAGTATTCTTTATATCAGTGGCATGAGAGGAATCCACACATGAGACATAAATAGCAGAGCCTATAGAGAATGGAGTAGGGCATGTTGCTGCAACAGGAGGGATTTAACCAAATGCCTGTCAACAAAATGCCCCAGAGAAAGGGAAAGCATTCCTCTCCTTTGCCCTTTTTCTCTAAGCTTACAAGCCAGATCCTGTTCTCACTTCCCTTTGCCAACCCTCATCACCTCCATTGGCTTTCTAGGAGGGATTCGAGATTAATGCCCATGTAGCAGAGCAGATTTAAGAATTACTTTATTTCAGTGGAAAGGTCTTGCTGTTACTTTAAAATATGTCCTTCTCTTTTTGTCTGACATTGCAATTAATCAAGCCTCCCACCCACTCAGAGCCTGTCTTCAGAGTTTCTCTGTCTCTCACTTTCTTTTATAGATGAGGCTTTAGAGCCTGCCAGAATTTATAGAGGAAAGTAACATGGATTCAGCCAGGATCTTACAAATCAGGTTCAGATACTCTCACAGTACATCTCATCCTCAACAAAAGGCAGACCTGTGGCTGGTCCAGCTCCCCAAACGTACATCTGGTCCTGCATCCCTACAGCCACAGAGGGTCCTGGTACAGGCCCTGCCAAAGAGGAAGCAGACACATTTAACATGGCAGGTTTGAGGGATCTCAGGGCTCTAATTAGCATAATTAACTTAAAGAGTCTAACAAAGGGCACTGTGCAACCTGATGCCTCCCAGCAAATCAGCCTCACTGGCTCTCCCCAGCCCCCAAAAACTGAGGCTTCAAGGCAACCCAAGAGGATTCGGTTGGTTTTGGGGAGGAGGCCAGAACAAGGGAAGAGAGGGAGCAGGAATCTCAAAGTTTTGCTTGCAGTGAAAGTACTTTCCATCAGCAGAAGTAATTTAGCCCTTTTTTTTTTTTTTTTTTTTTTAACATAACTGTATTTGGCTAAGAGTTTTGGACTCTGTCTCACACTATCCAATAGTCAGCTCCACTATCCAGGAGCCCAAGTGAAAACCTGGGTGCAGAATTAATCATTCCCAGCTGCAGTGCTGTATTACAGCCCAAGGTCTGGTTCAGATTCATCTCCAAAATGGTCCTCTGCAAGCATAAAGTCACCACTAGATATTATGAGCAGGGTCATGTATGTACAAGGCCAATTATGGAGAGAAACAGGGGTTTATTTGTTTGTTTGTTTTGCATGTGTTAGGAAAAGAGGATCACAAAAGTACAATGTAAATGTTATACCTTCTAACTGCAGGCTTTAAAAAAAAATAGGCCTGGTTATTTGGGGTTTTTTTAGCAAAACATGTCTGGTTTTGCTTTGTCAGTAGGTGCAAGTTGATTTCTGGAGCCAAAAACACCTCTTTTTGGCTAAATACCCGTTTCTTTTTTCTTCTAGTAGCACACCCTGGAGGAGCGTAACTGAACTGACATAAATTACATGCAGAGGAACTGGGAGTTTAATGAATAGAAGACCCGTGGAATTCACTTGATGTTGGCACATTAACACAGTTTTTCCTGTGCACTGAAAGTAGGTTCTGTAGTTTTCCCACATGAAGAGGAAAGAAGAAAAAAAATTAAAAAGAGAAAAAGAAAACTTTTAAGACTCAGACATCAGGATTTTATGAGCAGTTTGTTCATTTGGTTGAGTCCCTGTGAAATGACATTTGAATGAACCAAAACCAGACACAGCAGGACAGCGTCAAGGTAGGCAGATGAAGCCTTCACACGCCTTCTCTGGTGTGTGTTTAGTAAATGCTTGTAAACAAATAATTTTGTGATAGTTTTAACCTAAATAAAACATACAAGTACCAACAACCTAGCCCTCTCAATCATCTTTGTAATAAGAAACTCAAACCGAAAACTGGCAGTTTGGAGTAAGTGAAGAATATAACAGGCACCAAGAGAGTAGTACCTACACCCTTAGTAATAGCATACATTTCTGCATTCCCCCAGGTTGTTTAAATACTGCACACTGGTGGCTGGCAGTCTTTTTTAAAACAGAACCTGGATGCATAAATACATGTGTGCCGATTTGTGCTGATGCTGTTCCAGCATTATAGGAAACACATTTGTTTATCAGGTTTGATTAAGCTTACACGATCCAAGTTCTGTCAGAGTCAGGAGTGCATTGTACACATCATTTGATAAGAGAGAAGGATGACTTATGTAAACACCTAGCAACATGTGAGGGAGATTTACTCTAATTGTTTATGTGCCTTTGTGGGAAGATTATAATCATGTTGTTTCATTAAACAAAACAGTTGTACAAGTTCTATAAGACAAATTGCCTTTTGCTCTATTCACTTGCAAAGGTCATCCTGTTACCACTGATTAGCACCAGACAGCCAGTCATACTTTGGCAAAAGGCAAGTTCATTCATAACAGGAATGCAGAATCTGTCTCAGAATAGGTTTCCCAGCGACTGACTTGGCAAAGACACAATGTAGAAAACACTTCTGCCCAATATCAAACATTCACCTTCTGACAGCTCCAGAGGACATCTATGCTTCACAACAGTGCTGAGCACTATCCTCTCAAGCCTTTGGCGGCACCAGAATCATAAGTATGCAGAGGTGAAATGCAGGTAAATCCTTTCCAGATATTGCTAACTAATGGTGTAAGCAACCTCATTGTTAACTAAACCCCAAAAGAACTGTTAAAGTTTGAGGAAATACAGCAGCAGAGGAAGCTGAAGTTCTGACCGAGGTCTATCCTGCTGGAAGAAACCTCTTCCCAATTTCTCCTCCTGCACCCCCATCTCACTTCATTATAGGCAGCCCAAGGAGCTGTCATGGACTCCTACATACACACACCACTCCCCAGAGGTTGGTAACTATCTTGCTTTGTCTCTTTGATAGGCATGTAGAAAACAAATGAGAAGGATAAGATGTCTGAAGAGTCCATTAACATTGTTAGGTTAGATGCGCTGACAATAAATCGATTCTTTTTGACATGACTGTCGCAGTAATGAAGGTACATTTCTGGATAACTCTTCTTAATGTAAGATAAGATATGGATGGCCGATGTCTTTTTGACATATGTCCAGCATATCAAGTGGTGGCATAAGAAAAGGTTGTTTTGTTGATGCACTAATCAGAGATAAAGTTTAAAATTAATGATGATGGGCGATTCCGTCTGCCTTATTTTTTTGAGAAATAGAGATAATAGACTCCTGGGGATGGCAGAGTTAGTGCCCTACCTCTGAAAATAATATGAACACCCAACAAGACCAGTATTAAAAGGTCCCTCTCTCCTCTAGAGATAAAAAGAGGCAGTCAAAGGAAAAACATACCTAAACTTGAATGTCACACTACATTTCTCCACTGTTTCTGAGGCTCTGGCATTTGAAGGAAACTTTTAAGGCTCTTTTCTTTGATATATAAAAGAAATTTCTAGTACAGTGAAGAAATTTATATAAGGGTCAAAGTGGCAAGAGGAGAAAAACAAACAAAGAAAAATTAGCAAGTACCAAAGGAAGGCCATGACAGCCTCACACAGTAGGAGGGGTAAGCCATGTCCTGCTGATGAACTGATCTTGTTGCTGACAGCCTGAAAAAGGATGGATGGAAATAGAAAGATCTTCTTTTGCTGTTCCAAAATACACATGGGCCTGTCACCCTTCAGTTGCATTCTGCTCTATGAAACAGGGAACAGTCCAGGGCTGTCTCAGCTGGTGGGATCTAAACCAGCTCTGAAGTCAGCAGCATGGTCCTACTGAAAGCAAGAGCAGCCCCAGGACCATGGCACACCTTCCTTTGGCTGGCTGTAAAGATGCAGAGATGCCTATAGATATCCTTTGAGAATGTTATACCCTCGTTTGCCTGCATTTAAAGCTGATGTGATACTAATACTCACTATAGCACACAAGAATTAGCCCATCTTGTTTCTTAGGTGAGGTGTTCAATTACAGTTTGGTGAGACCTCAAACCTATGGAGAAAATGCATTATTAGCTTGAATCGCCTTGAAGACGTGCATAATTATATTGTTAGGATCAATAACAAAACCCTTGGTAGTAACAAAAAACATTTTTTTTCTGCTTGAAAGTATTGTTTCAGTTATGGAGAGAATTAACTTTAATTACTTTGAGAAGAAAGAAAGAAAGAAAGAAACAATCAACTGCCTTCACTTTACTTAGCTAAGTGGTGAAATCATGAGAAAAATATTTTGAATGGAGATATGTAAAAGCCAAAAGATTTATGCTTCTAAATTTTGGGATAAGTTTAGGCTCAAATCCCAAGGTCTAAGTTAGCCACCGGTGCTCTAGTTTTGCATCTAACCTAAAATGGGAAAAGGACCAACAGCTCATTAGAGCAACTACTTTTCTGATGCTTTTGCAAATTGAGTTAATAGAGCAAGATGTTTGCTGCTCTGCAGCCAAAATCTACAGCGACAAAGTTTGCAAGACTTCAGCTTTAAACCCCAAGCCTAATCCAAAACTTGACTCCCAAAAAGCGTCAATCTTTTTCTACCAAAGACCACAAAATCCTTCTGGAAATACAACTTGCTGTTTAAAAGGCTGCGTTTTGAGCTTCTTGACTCTAACACTTATGTCTCTAAGCTAACCTGATAGCATTGGAACCAACCTAAACAAATAGAAGATTGTTAAAACATACTATGATTTTTCTTCCAAAATGTGTCATTTTAAAATACTCGGTATCATGTTTTTGAACCTTTTATTTTTTTTTTCTTCTTTTCTCTTTTATTTCACTAGGTTTTGCCACTGAGTGTGACAGAATCACTGCTACTTCTCCAATTATTCCCTCCATTTTTACTGCCTTTTTTCCCAGTTTTCTTTGTGGGTTTTTTTTGGGTTTTGTTGTTGGTGGTGGTTTTGGTTGGTTGGATTTATTCAGTTTGTGTACAGTTGAAAAACTACGAAAAGAAATTAAACCACAAATCCCACAACTTTGACTTTTAGGGAGAAGTAAAAATGAGGGAGGGATAGAGGGACCAATTCCAGACAGATATGGATGTTGTTGCATTCTCTTGTTGCTTTGTCTAAGTAGGATCTAGGGGAACAGAAAGAGGAATCTGAACTGAAGTGCCAGTACATAAACTATTAACATTTCTAAATAGCTGTTTCTAACCAAAAATACCCAGTGGTTACCTAATCTTTTGTGTGTTGTCAGATTCAGGAAATATGCTCTTTTTACGATTAAAAGCATTCCAAACTTTGGCAAATACATTTTGGATTTGATTTTTTTACTAGAATGTCCAGTAGACACAAGCTCATCTTGACAGCTTCGTAAACCAGCATCCATTTCTGTTAATCCCGTCCCCGACTAATAACCTGCGAAGCCACACACCAGCAGTAGCTCTCACATAATTCCATGGTAGCAATTGCCATTTGCCTTGGTCCTGCAGTACCTCATCCTTGAGCATGGCTACTTGTCATTCAGCTTCGAGACTGGGGATTCATTCAATACAACTACAACTAAATAAATAATTACATACCAGTCCAGAAAAACTTTGTCAAGGCATTCTGCTAATGGTAACAGCCATTCTGCAAGATGCTCTTCTTACCTATCAAAACAGTCTGTCGTGTAGGGTGGAATGGCAGGAAGAGGAACTGGGTTGAAGGAAGTTATAAAAGGGATTTCCTGCAACCTGTTTTGCATCGTTCTACATCGTTAGCAATAGTCAGCAGCTGTGGTTCTTCCTTCCCTGTGGCTATGCCAGCTCCAGGCCTGACCTCTTGTACCTCCTTTCTTACTGCTGACCCACTGAGGACTGTGGGTTTTCTTGTCTGCTCATGGTCTTTTTTTTTCCCTTTTTGTTTGTTTGTTGTTGTGGTGTTTTTTTGGTTTTGTTTTGTTTTTTGTTTGTTTGGGGGTTTTGTGGGTTTTTTGTTGTTGTGTTTTTGTTTTGTTTTGTTTTGTTTGTTTGTTTGTTCTTTTGTTTTGATTCCCTTTTTTTTTCATTTTCTTTCCTGTACTGTGGGAGTATCTCTGTTTTCTGACTTTGAACCTGCAACAGGCTTGCTCTGGCTGCCTTTCTGCTTGGCATCAGGAACAGGTTCTAAAATAAAGCAGTGAATTCTCCAGCTGTAACATGCTGAGCAAACCAGACCTGGCTTCTAAGCACAGGGCCACCAGGACCATCTGCAAAGGCAGCCTTTCTATATAGATGAGATTAAACACAATTCTAATAGCAAACTGAGGCTAGGGCCACATGTGACATCTCTAAAGTCTCAGACATTGTTCTCACTAGAATCTGGCCTCACATCATAGAAGTAGGTTAATATTAGCCTGGTCAAACTGATTTTCAGTTGAGATCTCACTCAGAAACAGCTGGAAGAAAAAGCCACATTAAAAACATTCTTATTCCCTATTTTTTTTTCTATTTCAGCCAAGACCTGAAGCCAGGTTCTGATTCAAGTGCTTCAAATTCAGGGACAGAGTGGATGGTTTCCACTCTCACACTGAAACTCAGTCCTACTCTCTCCTCATCTTCCCAGAGAGCTGAAGTTTCTTCATGGATCCACCTCTTTGTCTGAGCTTGCAGATGACACCACTGATCTTTGAGATGAAGAACTGGGATTCCAAACTGATTTACAAAGCCACTGCTGAGTAGATGAGCAAAATGAAATCATAGCTGCCTGACCTGCTTATACACTAAAAGGCCTTGGGAAAAAAAAAATAAAAAAATCAATTAATCAATTTGTTTATGGAGGCAACTTAGCAACAGGGAACACACAGAACTGATTGGTCAGGTCTGTTAATAAGCAAGTTAAATTGCAGATAGTTGCATCAACTGATTTCAAATTTTGGGGTATTGATTTTTGTTAAGAAGATTCATTTCCACTGACCCTCCTCCCAGTGAAAGAATCACTGTTCCTTTATGTCAAAGCAGTTACATTCTGCGATAAAGAATGACCACGTTACCATTCCAAGGAGATTTCAATATACTCAGGCTAAACAGAATAGCTGCTTGTCTGCTACCTCCATGTTTTGTGAAGGCACTTTAGCAGGCAGAGCTCAGGAGCTCTTAAAAGGTGAATATATTTAAAATTAATACTTGCAAAGTGTTTTGCGTACAATATTAGGTTATGTTCAAAATCTGTACCAAGAAAAGGGATAATTTCTAGCAGATGTTAGATTTTAAAAGCATGATAATACATATGATAAAGAAATATATAAATATCAATACTACTTGACGGTTCCTACCATTTTATTTAATATTTTAAATTGTATTTTTAGACTGGCATTTAAAGTCTACGATGTATGTGAGTTTATAGTGTGTATGATAATGGGACATCACAGTTCACAACCTCTCAACAGGCAGAGGTTAACCACAAGGAAACCTGTGCACCCACACACCCATGCCCTGGCAGCACCTGGCTGTCAGTGCCACCATTTGTCCTCTGCCTGTTCTGTGCATCGAAGCCATCATTTCCTTCTTTCTGCCAGCACAGGGCAGGTGCCGAGTCACTTCCTTTAACCTTTTCAGGACACATCTCTGATATAAAGTGTACCCTCAGAGCTGCCTCTGGCAGGTAACACTTGTAGGGATAGCGGATCATTGCAGCATCCTGGGAATGTGCTCCAGATGCTTCAAGGAAGAAAACCACCTGTGGGATGCACAGGCTGCAGAGAACACGAAGTGGATTCTGGACATCCAACCTGTCTATGGGAAGAGACCCCATGCAAGGCTTACACCTCATGTAAACCACACATTAGCCTCCAGACTTAAAGAGTGCTGAGCCTTAATAAAGGCTGGCTCTTTCACCTCAGCAGGAGCAGTGCCAGAGAGAAGGGAACTGTCATTCGACTTCCAGCACTGCAGCCAGAGGGCAGCTTGCAGGGACCAACAACACCGTTAGGAGGCTCCAGCCAATCTAGAAGATGACGGGCTGTTTGGTTTCTTTCTCTGCTCCGACTCAAAACGTGGTACACGATGCACACATTTCATTTCTTCTTTTGGCTGAACTAGGTTGCCCAGGATTATAAATCGTCTTGGCAATTTCTTTGGAAATTTTGCCTCATTTATGCTCATGACCTCATAACCTCCTGATACCTTTACTTACATCAGGACTTCTTCCACAGTAGTGCCTTTTACTGCCATTCTCCTGAGACCAAAAGGGCAAAGGGAAAGGAACTATAGGCACTTACATCTGAGATGCAAAAAACATGGGTTTGGAAAAAGTATAAACAAATGAGAATGTGAATGCTGGGAGCCCAGCATTGCTCACTGCTGAGTTTCTGCAGAGCCCTTTTATTTACTGAACATCTATGTGGATACAAATATTCAGCCCTTGATAGAGCAAAGAGCTGGTTTTGATACTAGCAGCAAAAATATTTGCTGTAAATGTCATGACACGCCTTGTCCATAATATGATTTTTTCCAGATGGTTATTTTTTTCAAATTACTGAATGGAAAAATATGTCTTAAGACAAGCGCACATAAAAATAATTATTTTTCCTATTATTGCTTTTTTTTTTTTTTCTACATTTGTAAAAGCACTGCTGCCTGCCATGGGATGATATGCTGGGAGAGTACATCCATCCTGACATCTGTTTAATCATGCAAAGCAGTGGATGCCTAATTCTTAACTGGCAGTGTAACTGACCAGGGGCCATTTTATTACATGAAATGCAAAGGTGCAGAATATTCACACCCTCCTCAAGATCGTTCCTAACACTAGAACATTCCACTGAGTGAGAGGTAGTCAGATATTCAAGATGGCTTTAACTCCCAGTAAACCCATATCTTCTGGCTGAACTAGGTTGTCCAGGATTATAAATCGTCTTGGCAATTTCTTTGAAAATTTTGCCTCATTTGTGCTCATGACCTCATAATGTCCTGATACCTTTATTTACATGAGGACTTCTTCCACAGTAGTGCCTTTTACTGCCATTCTCCTGAGACATGAGACCTGTCTTGTTAGCTGGGACATGAACCTGCTTCTGGAACCAAAATGATCTCAGCTGCCAGTCCTGCCCAATGCAGCATTTGGGTGATTGTCTTGATCCTGCTCTTTATTTATTAAATTTGGTGTCTGTGAGGTCGTAGGAGATGAGGGGCACCTCTCCTTTAAACAATACCAAACTCTGCAGTATGTTTTTTACTCCTGAAGAAGCAGATGTCAGTTGAGCTCTGCCCACACAATCTGGAGCTTGGAAAGCAGCTTCTCCAAGACAAGATTGTGCTGGGGCCAAGAAGGACAGTCTCCTGCATAACAATGGCACAAGTTTGGGAAGATTCTTTGTGACAAGCATCACACCATGCTTTCCACTTGCTAAGGCTTCTTATTCACGTTCCTGAGAAGCACAGTGACCTGCCGAGCCAGTGGGGTGAAAGGATGGGATTTTAGTGGTGGAATACAGTAAAGAGTCACATGCAGCAGGTAAAAGGCAGAAAGAGAGTAACAGAACTGTGGGCTGTTCAGAAAGAAGATGGGGGGCAGATCCAGACCATGAGGTTTCTACAGGCATCCAGCTTTTACCTTTCTCCATGAGGGCCCAATAGCTTTTCATTTAGGAGCCACCACCAACAGATAGAAGGCACACTACCCATTCCTTTCCTGCCCAGCACACTGCCTCGTGGAAGAAGAGGTGTGGGCTCACAAATGGAAAAGCTGCTGCAAGTACAGTCTGTTCTCATGTATTCATAGCATGTGCCATGCTGAAGGACACCCTTCCCCAGCCAGGACTGGGGGCGTTGACTGAGGAGATCAGTTAACACAAACTGGAGATTGACTTTCTAGCTTATGGCCCAAATCTGAATCTTATGGTTCAGTTCTGGCAATGTGCTGAGCAAATTTGGCTTGGGCAAGAGCTGAGAACACTTGGCATTTTGCAGAATAGATCACTTAATGCAAACCAGTTAGTGAAGTATGAGTCTAGCAATTTCTTCTTCTGTGAAAAAAAAAAAAAAAAGAAATTTGGAGAGGGAAGGGCAAAGTTCAGAGCGGTTTCAGATTCCCACAATAACAACGAAGCTCAGCTCTTTCCCAAACACTTGCACATTTCCTTAGAAACAGGTGACAGACATCTGCAAGGCTGAGTTCAGAGCTGGAACAGCCCAGCTTCCCTTTCTTGGTTGTGGGTGTTCTACTCCTACAAGATTGAGAGAGATTTAGCTTAAATATTTCCAGACAATGCTGCAATTTATGTTAAGTGGAATAGGGGTCATTCTTCACTGAAAGTTTATAATAATTGTTCTGTGTGAAAGAAGAATAAATGTGGGGAAACAGTAGATAGCAAGATTAACATCTGCCTAAAACACACTTAAACAGCTTTCTCATGTCTCCATGTCCTGGGTATCACACCCAAGCCAGTAATCCCAGTGCCAGGCAGAGAATAACACAAGATCCTTTCCTTGTGTTGTTCCATATTCACTAGGGACATCAAGGAGTCGGTTGTTTTTCCTGATCTTGAACAAACTATGGGTATCATTAGCTGCATTAAAAAGAAAAGTCTAAAGATCAGAAGTGGTAAAAATGACCATCCAGCAGCAATATAAACATCCTGCCTTGCTGAGGCTCAGATCAAAGAACCACCACGTTAGATCTTCCCCGTTTCCTTCTGGGGACCCTAAATGACCTTGAACAGTATTGTGTCTCACGGGGTAACACTCATCAGCTTGGTTTCCTCCCTCTAAGTGGGCAGACTGGGGAAGGGAAGAGGAGCAGAGAACAGAGAAGTAGAGTCCACCCTGCACAAACCACTCATCATCACCATCCCTCAAAGGACAAAAATACAAGACAGGGAAAACATTAACTATCCTCAATGATACAGAGGCTTCTCTCACCCATGAAGAAAAGAGGGAGATTTACCCATTGGTCACTTCATCTTTCTGCTCCTGTCTTTTCCCGGTGTAAAACATGGCAAATAGTAACTCCTCTGCAACGTTCAAGGCAAGACACTGTGTGTGGCGAAGTGGTGTGACAGCAGAGAAGAGCTACATGGCCTTCAAAGTACTCGCTAACCACCTTGGACTGTAGATCTGAAATTTGGTCTTTAAACCTTGACCAACACCGAAAGAAAAAAAAACCTAATTCAAATCAAGTGGCACAAAATCCAAGACTCTGTCACAGTACCTGCTTTCTAGTGAACAAGCTCTTCTGTCTGTGAATCAATACACATTCAGCTGTTTCTAGTGCTTTATACGGGAAGTGTTTCAGTTGGAAAGCATCATCACTTTGAGAGAAAAATAAAAATACCGTAGATGGTTTTAAGCTCTACATCTGTGGAAATCTCATTAGGTAGTTTTAGATGTGCTGGCATCTGGAAAAAATCATCCCTCTAAACAGAAAAATATGTCATAAATGTCATAATGGGGTGTTGGAGAAGCACATGAAATTAGTTTAGTTCTTCAACTCAGCATCTCTGGCCAGAATTGTTAAAAAGAAAATACTTGTATAACGCATTAAACAGTTTTTGTCAGAGTTTGGCTGTATGGACCAACATGGATTCTAAAGAGCACTGAATACCTGATTGAAAGATGTAAAACTCTAGAGAGCTACAGGAGGTTGGAGCTAGCCCAAACATTCATAGTAGGTGAGAACAAGTACAGTGAACCCTGCAGTCTGGATGGGCTCCTCCAGCAACAGGCTTTGCTCTGCTCAGTGAACTCTGCAAAGCCTCTAAGGGACATCATCTCTCTGGCCTTGTTCACTGGCTGCTTGCATTAGACATCACTCAGGCCAGCATCACCTTCAGAGAAGCCCCCTTAGGAGTTAACAGTCAGCTGTTGAAGGACCTCAGCCTCCCTTGAGGCAGACAGAGGTGGAAAGCACTCATGAGCTTAGTAGGTACTGTCTTCAATTCCTCAAGAATGTCCATAGGGATCTTCTCTGCTGGGCAACACAACATCATGCCTAGTGTTGCTCTGCACTGAGCAAGAAAGTGCTGGACAAAAGACAAGTGAGAAGCACAGGGGACAGCACAGGAGGGCTGTAGACATCTGCACGTACCACACTTATGTGTACCACACATTTCCAGCTTCAGGGCCAGCTGCTTGTATCCTGCACTCCTTTCAGGTTCTGGACAAGCCAAGCACAGTCACTGTGCTAAATTTGGCATGGGAATAAGCACTAAGATTCCTTCTGCCAGGTGCCACATCCACAGCACCATCACTGTAGGAGCTAGTATTTTCAGCTCTACCCATCAGCTAGATATTTTTCAGTGCCCTCTACAGGTCCCTCACCTTGAGCTGACTCACAGACACAATGAGCAGATGCCCTTGGAACATCCTAAACCTGTTCCCAAACAACTGTCAGGGCTCTTAGGCAGGTGGAGCAGCAGGTATTTTTGCAGGAATGACTACAGCAACAAAAAACCTGTTTTCTAAGGGGAGACACAGTTTCTTGGATGTGTAAACTGAAGTGGTCAGTTAGTGCTGATTGCTGCTTCGTTATTGCAGGTGATCTCATCAAAATTAATGTGACTGTTAAATACAGCCCTCCAGGCCTTCACAAGGCAGACAGCAAGAAAGTATAAAGCAACTATAAAGATACAATTTCCTTGAGTAGTATGTAAAACACAAGCCATGATGGCAACTGGTCATTAAAAATCCTGTGGCAATCTCTGCAATAGAACGTTCGATCCATTGTCCCAAATCTAATCATTACACTCTGTCCTCTGCCCATTTAGCATCCTCCTAGTGTTTCAGCTGAGGATACTATTGCACTGCATTTCCTGACCTGAATAGTTTAACGGATCATAATTGTCTCGTGGTTACTTCATGCTCCCACAGTCAGTTTCTTGCATCCATCTGTTTTCTTTATTCTTACATGCAAACTGTAAGGTCTTTGGGGCCAATGACTGCTGCTGAGCTCTGTGTTAATACAGCCCCGAGCACAGGGGGTCCCGATTTTTAGGTTCAGCAGAACAAGCCATAATTAATAAATGGCGGCTTGTCTGTTCTGAGCAGAAAAGCAGCACAGCAATCTGTCGGGGTATAGAGGAGGAGGGTGTGACCTCTCCCATCAGGCCTATGTCCCTTGGGATTCTCCTGATCATCCTCATTTTCTTTGGAAAAGTTATGGTGCCGATCAGTTTTTTGTGCATTCAGTTTCACTCCAGCCCAGGAACAGATGGTGGCACAAAAGAGGAGTGACTTAAAATCACTTTGTCCTGTTCTCCCCCTCCACCTGCTCCTAGTCACAAGCCATCCATACATTTGAATACCAAACAAGAGGAAGGAAAGAGCTTGTGTGCAACAGAAATATCAAACAATGTTTGCATTAGGAAAAAAAAAAAAAAAAACAACAAACAACTACTTAGACATGCCTTTCAGCCCCTAGCAGCAATCCCCATGGAAAATAATGTTAAAATAAACAAAAAGCAACAATTCCTTTCTGACTGATGATTTTATAATACGGTCAGTGCAGCTAACTGCAATCAGCCATCCCTCCCACACTCCTGCCATCCACCCAGAACTGTCCCCCTGTTTTAAGGGTGTTTCTTCACCTGCTGGCATGTGCACATGAATTCTCTTTCTTAATGATCTTTAAGCATTATTAAGAACAAAAGAAATCCTAATCATGGTATAAGCCTATTAAAGGATGACAATGATAAATCATTAATAATTATGCAGAATGGGCAGAAATTTGCAGTGAGCACTTCCACTTTTGCATGGAGAAAGACGCAGACTGATGTATTTTAATTAAATAAGGATGATGAAGTATCCCTCAGTCTATTAGTAACCAAACAAGAAGTTAAATAATATTTAGCAGGAAGTTACCTCAATCTGCATACCTAGAAAATAGGAAGACAAAGTTCTCTAAGACCTGGCCAAGGTGCTCTCTGGTTTTGTAGTGTTATTTTTTTAATAAAGCTTGAAAACAAAAATATTTCCAAACACTAGTATGTGATTTGTGTATCTCCTTACCTCAGCTTGACCCCATCCTGTACAGTTCTGCTGTGTGCTCCTGGGCAGGTCTAGAAGTTGGCTGGAAGATCATCATGTCACTACTGAAAAAAAAATGTAAAAATGTGTCTGTGAAGCTGTCTCTAAAATACCAGAGTCATTATTCAGCAGGTAATCTAATCAGGTGTAGCCACAGAGGCTACATCTATGCTGCAAGGCTTGGCTACAACCACCACATGTGCCACATATTCATAATATGTGAATGGCTCTATGCTGGCTCAGGCAAGTGTCAGGATGAGCAGCCACATGGCAGCAATTCTCTGCAACCCCATGGAAAAAAAATTGTTCATGGCTAGAGTCACCTGGAGCTACACAGACCAACAGCTACTGCAGATGCCACACAGATATCTCCACATCTTTTACTGGGGCTTACGGATTAGAAATGTTCTCTGTACATGTTATGCTGGAAAGTGCTCGCACACCACAGTGATGAGGTGTCCCTCTGTGGACGATGTTTGAGCAAGGTGTCTGCAGAGGACCAGGAAAAGGGGAAGTATCATCCACCTTTTAGAGTTCATCTGTAGTCATATCTTCAGGCACATGTGCAATGCTCCTCAACCACATCTCTCCTCTGTGCACCTCTGATGCCCCAGAGAGCCTTCACACAAGGTTGTTGGGATGCCTGAAACCAGAAACTGCCATAGTGTTGCATTTGTGCTATTCAGTGGAAAATTGCCTTCATCAGGGAAACATTGATACCTAAGACGGGATGTAAGGAGTTGTAAATCAGCACAGTCCCACTGCTTTGAGCAGACCTACAGGATTTGTGTCAGTACAGGAATCTCCCACTTTGTTACAGAGGTCCTTTAGCAACAGCCTCCTGTGAGTGACGCCCCGTGACTAGCTAGGAGAGGTAGCAATTTTCTCTTCACCACAGTAAACAGCAAACTCACAGATACTATTTTAATCAGCTGTGAGTGCACAGGAAGGCTCTGTGCAGATAGCTGTGTGTTAACAAGGAGCACTCTCAAATCACCCTGCTAAGTATTTTTGGGTGGCTGGTCAAGCACAGCTGCCTTTCAAACTGCCTCAGAAGGAGAAATATTAATAAACTCCCTGCAGCATGCAGATTTGATTGAATTTCTCATGGATCACAGCTCGCCTGCAGCAGGGTGGCATACCTGTCAAGCTAAGACATTGTTCCATAATTGTTCCTGATGCATTGTGTGCTAATTACCATTGCTGAAAATAATCTCCAAAGATGATGGCAGGCATCATAAATAACAAGCCAGCGGTTCGACACCGCATTATGACAAGGCCTCAAACGCTCTTATCTCTTACTGGAGTGGAGTCTATGCATTAGCTTTACTAATGAATCTTTTTCATTTGTACAAGTGATGTTTCCATTTGACAATGACATGAACATAAAGTGGAGGTTAATTTACTCTATTCCGAGAGGTTCATTATTTAACCTGACGTTGAGGACAAAACAATGTAGCCTAATAGAAGGCAAATAGAAATTAGTTGTGATGAATTTTGCCATTTAACACTCTCGCGCTCAAAGGAAGCACGCATGGCAAGAGGATGAGTTTGCTTCACTGGCAAAACCACTTCATTTCCAGGGTTTTGAAAAAAAAAAGAAGAGATTCCCCTACTCCCAGAATCCCCTGTATCTTGTAAAACACGATGGATTTACACAGACATAAAAACTGCTGGTAACTAATGGCCCAACGTTGTCATTGTGTCAATTTTTATCAGATTAGTTGGCATTAACACTGTATCACCGATTGCCTTACAAGCCAAGCTGCTGTGAATTGAATTGGATTCAGGTAGCTATTAGAATTGCCAATTTAAACACTCGGGGCTTATCTCAGCTTTAAGCCATTGACAAAAAGGTTTGGTCACTTCCCCAACATTTTCTGACATGTGTGCTCTGGGCAGGCGATGCAGCATCCGGTCGCTGGCTGCAGCCATCCCTCCAGGCCTTCAAAATGTATCTATTCAACATCAATTTAACATCATCCAATGTGGTTTGAATCAAGCAAATATTTTCCTTGTTTATTGCACACGCTCATTGTGCTGTTTCAAGGAGGTTTATTAATAGTTTGCAATAAATTTGCTAAACAATTTGCAATAAATTATGCAGTCATATTTATAGCAGTGACACATTTTAGAGGACAAAAGTTGACCTTTCCCATGCCTCAAAGAGAGAAGGGGCAGGGTGTATCCATCACAACCCAGCCTTTCGTAGGCTCATATCCTGGTTCCTTCGGCTCACAGAGAAGATAAAATGTATCTGCTCAAATGCTAATTTAATTCACTTACAAACAATGG
The DNA here is from genome assembly GCF_020740795.1 of Apus apus. Lineage (NCBI taxonomy): Eukaryota > Metazoa > Chordata > Aves > Apodiformes > Apodidae > Apus > Apus apus. The sequence goes on along the minus strand of NC_067294.1, from coordinate 8,062,304 downwards.
GACATATTCTCTGGGACCCTGTGAACACTGGTGGGTTGGATTCTGATGTGCCACAGGAACCCGTAGGGTCTATCCAGAGGTGTTTGCAGGGCAATGAGCCTGTTGGATTCAGGTTTTTGCTTGTTTTGTTTTGGGAAGGTTTTTTTGTTTGGGTTTTTCCTTTCATTCATAGCTTGACAAAAAGCAACATCTTGAGAGGAAACACTCCAATTTCAACAGTACTTCATTTTCCAACAACAACAAAAACATTTCTTTAATTACTTCCAAATTGCATCTAATATTTAGTCAGTGAGGGAAGTGCTAATGCATCTGGGGGGTTTCTCCCTTTTCACCCTGACCCCATCTCACCTGTTAGCTGGCTCACCATGGTAGTCATTCACACCCCATCACTGTGGACCACCAAAGACAGGTCAGTGACAGACACATGCAAGTAAAAACCACAGCCTCTACTTGCTTCAGAGCAGAGCTGAGATGGCGTCTCTGGAGGTGGCACATAGCAAATGTACACTCTGCCCTCATCTGTGGGCTTTGTATCCATCCTTCCTCCTCCACCCTCCCTGTTCATGACCAGCTGGGAATACAGAACGGAAAGAAAACATAATCCTCCATATTTTTCCAGACATTAGGGCTGTTCTGCCTAACTCTGCCCTGACAAAGAGCATCATGGGATCCTCAGCGACCACATGTGGTCAGGAAACAGTTTTCAGATTTCTGAGAGGCAGCTTCTCCTGTCACAATGGGATAATTTTCTCATGGGTGACTCAGAGCAGGCGGTCTGCTCCCCTGCCACCTACCACCCCGAAAACAGAGGGCAGCCCATAAAAGGTGCCAGTGAGGTAATGGTCTCACTTCTCAGAGTAAGGGAGCACAGTGGTGAGAAAGAAAGAACATCGTTCTAGGAATGAACTGGGCAGCAGTTTGACTATGCCTCTTTTTTACTGCATATTATTACAGCATTACATTCATAGTCAAGGGTCAGCTGCCATTTCCTGGGGTTTATAACTTGCCTGTTTTAATTAACATCAGGCTGAAACTTGGTAGAGAGGCGGCGTCAGCCCAGATGTTAATGTTATTCCAAAAGTGCCTTATATCAGTGGTGTTATTTAAAATATATTAAACAGGGGATGTTTAGGGATGTGCTGATTCCAAGGTTGTAATTTAGACAAATAATAAAGACAGGGTTTTGTTTTGGAAGATAGAAATTTGGCACAGACCTTGTGCCTCTTTCACCACCAAGAGCTGGGAAGAATCAGTTCTCTGCTGTCTTGGAGGGGGGAGTTCCCCCTGGCAGGGGGAACAAGCACCCCAGCTGCCCCATCCAGGCTGGTCCAGGGTCTCAGCAGGGCTGATATTAACTCAGATGCAATGGCTTATTAACTCAGCTGCACCCTTTCACTCACCAGGATAAATGGTTTCTCAGTGTTATTCTGCCCTGGGAGCCCTGCCCTACAGAAGCAGAGCCTTCCTCTGGGTTTTCCACTGTCCCCTGCCCTCTCTTATCCTGCATAATGAAGAACTGGCTGTTGAGAGTTCACTAGGTAGACAGGCAATAATGCTTTAAAGAGTTGCCTTAAGTATGCATTCTCCAGTTTTTCATTTTTGCTGGTATTGGAAGACACTAGTGCAGTTCCAGCTATAGTAGAGTGGTCGGTACCATTTCTGCATTTGCTCACAGAGACACAGCTGTTCTTTGCATATTTGCAAATTGTAGAAGTGATCTGAATTAAACACACAAAGTTACTGTCCTTCTGGTATTGACATTATGAACAGAGGCACTGGGGCTTAGCACCACCTTTCTAGAAACCCCTCATGTAGTTTACAATGCAATGGGCATTTACTGTCTAAAGAAGTTGCCATACACCGGCCTGCAAACTTCAAACCTCTTGTAGTTTTAGGAGCACTCTCAGCCTACAGTCATTCCCAAAATCAGCACATTTGTGTAACCAGCTTCCATCACTGGATTGAGTCTCACTTGCTCATCTACTGAATATCTAGCTTTGAAACACGACATGGTGCTCTGCTTGTGTTACAGGCAGGAAGCTGAAGTACCAAGGGGACAAGGGATTTGCCTGATGTGATACTGGGAATCTGTGGCAGATGTGGGAACCGAATACAAGTTTTATATGTTCTTGGGCTCTGAACAACTGGCCATCCTTCCACAAGATACAGCCTCTTCCTAAGGTCAAATACAGATCTTCTGCTTTTTATTCTAGAGGGGGCTTGGAGAAAGCAGCAGAGAAAATAGACCTAACTTGCATGCTGCTTGTCACAACAAACAAGGAAGATAATCACATCTTTAGCCTGTGGGGACTATTCCCAAAGGTCACAGAAATGATAATGAAGAGAGGCAAATCTATTTCCAGTTGGCTTAAAATTATTCTACAAAAATCTATCTGTTAGAAAAAAAGTTAGAAATCCATACATCAAAGGAGACTAAAAAGTGCTCGTTAGTTGCCAGCAACATTGTGCTTTGAGCTAAGGACTGGTCTGCCCTGTCCCCAGCCTCCTTCCTTTTCTGCATAAATTAATAGGGAAGTGTCATATCATCACTCTTGCTACATTTGAATGCCCAGGACTAAATGTTTAGGGACGTAGCTAGTACAAAAGCTTTTCTCTTCATGGTAAAGCTACCAAAACTGCCCCAGGCAAAATCTGACATTTCTTCAATGCTAACTGAGAAAAATGCTAACAAGCTAATTTTGCTGTTTTGCTTTAATTTTTATTAGGGACTCATTGGCTACAGGTAAATATCTCAGTCTGATCGAGTTGAAAGTGTGCTGTTTGCTTTGTCTTCACTCATTAGTGAACAGCAGGAGCAAATATAGTGGGTAAGTTGTTTACAGCTCTTGGCTCCTTTCATAGGCGAGTGGTGAGTTCCTTAGGACCACATTCCACGTAGGTGTTACATCCCTTGGTGACCCACACAACAGTCACACACTCCAAGATCACAACTAGAACATCTTACAGGGTTGTGGGGTTTTTTTTCAGAGGGGGGTGTTTTGTGGGGGTTTTTTCATGTGGAAATCTGATAACTTCACCACCTCTTTCCTAGATGCCTTTTATTGTATTTGCCTTCAGAAACAGCAACATTTGATCATGTGTTGAGAAGTTGCATGTCACCTTGTAAACTCAAAATTATTTTCAGGTGAATTCTGTGAGTATTTTTTTCTCTTGGAAGCTTAAGATGCCTCTGTAATAAATACCTAGGTATAGATATTTATGGAGTCCTCCTCATTTTGTTTCTTGGAAACACAAAAGTCCCTTCTGCTCTTGCTAACATAGGGGAGAATGAGCCAGTGGTGTTAAAAGGAACTGAATGCCTGTCCCACAGCACATCAGACAGATGAGGGCATGTTTACCAAAGGAGAAAGGATCACTCTGATCCTGCTCTCTGTCCATACCACCACTGGATGTTGCTGAATGCATCACTGTGGGCAAGACTGTATTTTCCTTTTGCCTTTAGCACATTTTATAAAGTGCCACCGTTCCCTTACAGCATGGGTATCATATAACTATCTAAAAAGGAATGAGAGATAGCTTGCTGTTCGTGGAGGTGAACAAATAGAAGGAAGAACACTAAAAACATGGAGATAAATGCTGTAGAGAGTCACTGGACAAATAGCTTGGTATTAATGTAGGAGGTGAATCAGCCCCCAGTGCCACACACCATGAAGTGTGCAATAACCAGGAGCTGGTGAAACAGGAAAAGATCGGGAGTCAGACCAAGTGATGCAAGAACCTCTGGTTCTCTCCTGGGCCCTCTTGTTCATGCCTAGTGACCAACACTCAATGCCTGGGAACATTCATGCCTCCTGACACCCTAGTCCTCTCTAAGCAAATACTGGCAAGACCCCAACCGGGAGATCCACAGCATTTGCTCCAGGAGTAAGCAACTCCCTTGGGATTCTTAAAGAGGATTTAGGGAACCCTTACCACTTTTCACTGCACTTGCAGTCAGTTTTTGCCTACTTGGGAGGATGCAGCAAGGAAATCTATCAGCAGATGGATGCACAAGGTAGAAGTTTCCCACACTAGGGCACACCAAAGTCCCTATGACCATCCTTTACCTCAGAAAACATGGCATAACTCTCTGGAACATGTGGGTGGTAGTGGAACTACACTGGGGTTATGGGTTACATTTGGCATCATCCCTTGGGCAAAGATGAATTAATTACCAGAGCAGTGTGAGCAGAGGTAGGCTTGGATGGGCTTTTCTCCCAACATCGGCCCCCATAAAGCTGTGGCCTTGACTTGTCTTGGCAGTAAGATCTGTTTCATCCTTTTTCTTTCTCATTTTCTCTCTCAGAATCTAGGATGCATCACAACATACCACAAACCTGAAGTCCCTTAGAAGAAAAGACCATGGGTTTTGTGAGACCGACCAAGGAAGCTTCAACTTTTTTGTTTAATATCAGGGGTTATTTTCTAGCAGGCAAAAGTTATAAGCAGTTTCCAAGATCCGGGGATGCAGATTTAATAAAGCTAGACAAAAGATTTGAGGTTATGTTCTTCAGAGGGGAGCCTCTTTTGTTTGTTTGTTTTGTTTTACTCAAAGGGCATTTTTAATTTGTTCCTTGGTTAGCTGTTTCCAAATATATTTGTCTTTGCCATCTTCTTCCTTTCCTGCCTCTCTCTGGTTCTGATTTTCACAGCCATTAGTAAATACATCACCAGTGGGATCTGTTCTCTAGGATTTATGTTTATAGTTAAAAATCAATTTCATCCCAGAAAAGAGGATGAAGGAAAAAAGTACAAGGAGAAAAAGATGATAAAAATAATATGTAAGAAAGAGAGAAATCACATGGATGTTCAGATGAGGCTGAACAGCCTCCCCAGTTTACGGGGAGAGCCTTGATGCCATACAGTGCTCAAAAACATAGTGTTCCCAATTTATTAATTAAAATACATAGAAGATTAAAAAATTAAGATCCATATTAGGACGACTATTAAAACTATATTCCGGAGTGACACAAAAATTGCACATGAATGAAATTGTTCATGTTTGCCAGAAGCAATAGTTGCTTACACAAACTTCTGGGAAGTCCTGTAATTGTCATGCAATTCAACTCCAAATTGCCAGAGCTCTGTGTGGACAGACTGGTGTGTGTTTAAACTTGGCTTCTAACACATTAATTTGCATTAGCATTTCCCAGGCATGCATTAAATGGACACTAACTCATTTAGCTCCAGAGAGTTGAAATAGACAATTCAGGTAAACCAGCTGAGATGCTGTATGTGGCTGGGGCTGGAGGCAGGATCAGGGAGGCGCTGCTGTGTTAGTGCCTTCCCACCATCTCCATGCTCCTCCTTTGCCCCCTTGCAGGTATACCAGCTGAATCACCTGCGTGACTGCATCCTGGTGAAGCCACGTAAGTAGCCTTTACCAAGTTAGCTCACCTTGGCAGAAACAGATCTAAGGATCCACCTTAGGGAAGCAGCCAGACCTGGAAGTGGGCAGCAGTAGGAGATGGCAACATCCTCAGCCAGGAAAAGTGCAGCCAAGAGAGACTGCGTGATAACTGTCTTCTGCTCTGGGGCAGGAAGGGCTTGTCTTTGCCCAAACTCTTGATTTTCATCAATATAAGTGAACACTGAAAAACTGTAAGCTTTCCATCCAGTCATTCTCAATTTATTGCATCAGGAGGGAATAAACAGCAGACATTTTCTGCATTAGATCTACCCTGAGCTGAGCAGGATTTATTTTATTTAGACCACACATTGTGTGGTATATTTATAAAGCAGAGACCTCTGAAATACAGTTCTGCTTGGGGAGGTCTCAGCTGAGCCATATATTGAACAATCACACAGTTTAGCAAGCTGGTGAATGTCAGTTAAATGCAGAAGTCACAGAAGAAGCTGGTCAATAAGATGGAAAATTGCTAGGACAGCTGGGTGTAGGACAGAGTGGACAGGAGCCTGGAACTGCAGTTAAGCTCTGAGCTCTCCTGCAAATCACAGGAGAGCCTGTTCCCAGCATCCTCCTGGCTCACCATGAGTCACTACTAAGGCTCCACATTGAGTTATCGCCATTTAGAGTGGCATTTCCTTTCAGACTACACAAAGCAAAGGAGCCATATTAGTAAATTTATTGAGTATTTCATTAGATCAATATGCAGTATGATTTAGGAGCCTCTGCCCAGGCTCTTTAGATCTATTTAATCAAACCAATTAATAAAAAAAATCTAGAAAGTTGAAACATATCCTGTAAGGTGCATCGTAAATATACTCCCTTACTTATGCTTTTGATCTCAGCCAGGTAATTAACGGCTTTGGTTAAGTTCAAGCCATTCCCTCATGCCTGCTCGTGGTCATAAAGCCCTAGGGCTATGCATAGCTCATGGATTTATTATGTTTTTTTCCAGTTGCAAAAGCCTCTCTAGTTCTGTTTCCATTTTTTTCCTTCCTTCTCTTAACTCCACCTATGCAGACTTCTGTGGCCCTCCATTCTAGCTACAACAGCAGCGGCTGTGTCATGTTTTGTGTGGTAATGCAATGGAAAGCAGGGTCCTTTTGTCTTCTAGCTTGTAGGATAGCATCAATACAACCAAAACCTGGGTATCTGTACTGTTTTGCCAGAGCTGTAACCTTACTGCTGCACAAGACAGACTAAAGCTCCTCTGTGGTGCATCAGCTGCACTCCAGGAGAGAGGAGGCAAAGCTGACAGGACACTGACTTTATGCCATCCAAAAGCAAAGTGGTGGAAATGTGTTCCTCTGTAAAGAAGGCTCCTAATTATTTACCTAGAAAACTCTCAGGCATTTGGACAAGCATGGAGGAAGCTGGAGGGAGAAAAAAACTGCATTCATCACAGGGTGGATGCGTAGTGCACTGGAGAGAGAGAGAGAGAGAGGGAGGGAGAGCGTGAACACATTTCTTCCCAGAGTCTTTAAAGTCAAGATAGCAGCTTTATCTTGCTTTACAATCAAGGAAATCCGGGCTCTGGGGGAGAGAGACAAGGGACAGATGAATGGGTTTCCTCTAAGCACATCTAATATATATCAGTATCTGAAGAACATTGGTCATAACTCTTGGACAGTGCCACAGAACAAAATAAATAATGAGGACTGCCGGGCTCTCTCACTGCTTGGAGCAGGAGAGCTGAGCCTGAGCATGCTGCAGGCAAGGAGCTTCTCCCTCCTTTCTGCTCACAGTAAGAATCCAGTTTTACCTGAAGAAAGGAAGTGAAAAAAACCAAACAATCAACCAAACAACAAAAAAACAAAAAGCAACCAAATCACTTTTTAAGCACAGATCCCTAGAGGAGCAAGGTATCTTTCTAAATGAATGTCAGGTTAATTTTCCATAGTAATGCGAACATCACAGGAACTATACTGAGGTATTCCAGGTGATGAATAGGCCTATATAAAATGCCAAAGGTCCTTCTACTGGAGATCAGATTTGTTTGGTGAAATAGTTTAAGACAAATACAAAGCACTGTGGTAGACCTGAGAGGTTGTATGTCTCACCGTGTGCTTTATGCTACCACTCTTAATTCTCAAATAAAACCAGGAACTTACAGAGCTACTTAAGAGACTTCCACTAAGACCTTCTGATCTAGCCATACAAACCAGAAACAGAATGGAGATCTTCCCTGGGACAGATGGGACAGTGACCTGACTGTGGTCTGCAAGTTGCACTCATGATTCTCAATACCCAGTTCAGCAAATCCTTTGAAGACAATGAAAGTCCTTCCATCAGCTTTAGCTGGGCTTGGATCCAGCCCAGGCCTCTCAGCTGAAGGACCCACTGGTGAGGTTTTTCTCCACAGCATAAACAGAAAGAAGATGCTACTCTCAGAGCAGGTTGGGTACCATGCTGAGACCCCTCTATTTTTTTTAAAGTAGTGGGCCAGGCAGATCCTATTTACTCTAGTATCTATTCAGCACTCATGGGATCAGAGGAAAGGCATTATTAAACAGTGTTTTATTGCCAGAAGGATTCTAAATATGTATGATCCCAGGATGGGGCTCTTCCCCACTGACACCCCCTTTTCCGAGGGTCTAGGGTGACCATGTTCAATGGGCTTTTGATGAGATGCCACCACTGTGGCCCCATTCTCACCCAAACCATGTTTAACTACTGGAGGGGTGGGGGGAAAAGGGTAGTAAAGGGACTTCTGAAAGCAGGAAAACAAATCCATAGCTAGTAAATTATATATAGCTCTTATCCCACAATTAGTTTGTAATTCCAAAGGACTGCAGACAGTCAGGCTCCTGTGTAATAATCCCTGAGATCAGATTCACATTGAATTGAAGGACTTTGAAGAAAGAGATACACAACAAAAATTAGGCCAGGATCTATACCAGTTTACACCATTAAAAGATCTGTCTCTATAAGGGTTTTTTAGCAAAAATGTGAGGCCCTTTCTTCAGTTAGTTTTTATTTGCACAAGTCTGTTGCCCCTCTGAATGATTTCTCTATCTTAAAATAATATTCTTTACCACTACTTCAGTGTTGGTTATAACAGGGCTACTCCTACTTTACACCACTGTAAGACACTGTTAAAAAACAGACATTGCTGCAGGTGAAAAGATACATATTTCCAGTTTGGATACTTAGAAATAGACATTGAGAACAATGTGGGGTTTATATATCACATCATATATATAATACTGCAAAATAGGTGGTACTTGGATTTATCCATTCATCATAAATATTGATTACTTGTGTAGTAAGTGATAAATCAAAATGCAGTAATCACTAAATCAAAGATTTATATGACTAAAGAGCAGCAAAGCAATTAATCAATTCCCTGTACAGCCAATGATTAATTAGGTTCCAGTCTTAAAGTATAGAGGCTGGTTTACAATTAAGACTATTACAGATAGGCTTTATTTTTTTTTTTCCCTAAACATCCTGTTCTTGAAAAGGAGATAAGTTGACCCCAAACAAACAATGCTCTGAGAAGGATCAGATGATACAGTTGTGTGTTTACATTCATGGCTCTCAGCTCCCAGAAACACAGATCAGAGAAGAGGGAAGCAGCAGCATGTCGCTAAAATCTCATAGTCAGACCCTTCACTCTGCCTGGGCTTGCTCTGTACCACAGCTTGGGATAGAAACTCACCCCAACACATGGGATTTGGGAGCTAAAGGCACAAGAGAGTCCATCTTGGGGCAGCATGGATCCTGGTGGCTGTCTCTAACCAGTGCCTGCTAACACATTACCAGAAGCCATCACAGACCTAGGTTACTTCTGGCACCCCAGATGAGTCTGCAAGAGCCACCAGCCCTTGCAGCCAGCAGCCCCAGCCACTTCAGACAGAGGGGCTCTGCTCACCTTCCTGCCATACACCAGCATTGCTCAGGCAGTGGGTAAAGTTGGAAGCATCACCAAGTGCCACAGTCCTTCCTGTCACAGGGGAAGGTTTGTCCTGCTGCATGCCAGGGAACACCCGCTGCTGCATCCCAGAGGTGGGTTCTGCCTGGTCCTGCCTGCAGTTACTGGTGACAGGGACCAGGACAGCAGTATCCAGGGCAAACCACTGGCTGCTCTCCACACCCATAACACAAAGTCATGGTGAGCAGATACCAATTATCACTGCCCAATAGAGATCACAGGGAAAACTTTTGGCATGTCCCATCTCTGTGGTTTGACTTGACCCACGCAGGTTTCAGTTTTAGGTCACCAGCACTGCTCCAGTCTGTTTAACTGGAAGCACTGGGGCTGTGTAGCTCAGCAGAGCTAGTACAAAACAAACATACATTCCCAAATTCTCCACTAGCAAGAGTTCCTCCTTATGCCAGCCAGCTGTTTGGCAAGAGTTGTTTCCTGCTCTTACTCATTGTAATGCCTTAGCCAGGCCACTTGTTTCTGGGAGAGAGCAGCCTTAGCACCATGTGATGGCTATTTTACCCCTCTCCTTTCTTCCAGAAAACAGGCCTGAAAGCAGCTAGAAACTGGAGAAAAACAACAGTACATGCTACTCTGCCTCAGGATGCACTCTTAGTTCAGAAGGATGAAGCCTCATGCAAAATGTTCTATTTTTGGCTTGCTGCAACATCACTGCAACAGAAATTCAGTGGCTGCCAGCTGTCAGCAGTGACCACCACACGTCTGCATGACAAGTATGTCAAGCTACATCTGTGCCACTGCTCTTACACAGGTGAGCAAGAGTCAGACCTGAAAGGGAAGCTATCAGGGAAGCAAAAATATCTCATACAGGAGAAACAAGTTTCTAGGGTTTTTTTCTACCTGGTATTTTTTAGGGTGCTGGGTTACCTCCCTTCCCTAGGAGGGGAGATGAGACGGATGTGGATACATAGATGTCTCCAAGCCATGTGTACTTTGGCTGAAAGGCACTGGCTGGAGCCTCTTTCATGTTGGCACTGCAAGTTACTCTGGGTAAGGGTTTTTGTGTGATGTGCACATTGAAAATGCAGAGTTCTTGGATCTGCAGCCCCAACTGCACACCTTTCTGAGGCTCTCCACATGTCCACCTAAGCCAGAGGAGAGCAGCCACAGTGACAACTTCCCAGGTAAGTAATTTATTCACCCAAAAAATGCAGGTAAGGGTTACCTGGACAGCTCCACATTAAAATAAATAAATAAATAGAAATAATTCCTTTTTTTTTTTTAAATCCAATCATTTTGTTTGATATCTTGAAAATGAAATGTTACAGCTCCATATTTCAACAGGAAGGTTTTAGACCAGATTTTCTCAAACCAGGGCTTTTTATATATAGATGTCTACTTTTTTTCAAACAGAACAAAACATGTTTTGCATAATTCAGAGTGATAGTTTTCAGAAGAGATAACACCAGTGAGAGCTATTTCAGAAGAAAACTTGCTTTGTGATCTCTTGAAATGGTGAACAAGGTGAAAAATTAATTATTCCCACCTCTCTAAAGCACAAGCTGTACCATGCAGTTGGGACCCAGGCAGAGGTAGGTTAGAGATCTCTCAGAGTCAGCAAGTGCTTTTTGATCCTGCTTCACCTCTGTGTATAATAACTGGACAAGATGTGAGAGCATCATGTGGCTAATGGCAAATGCTGTGGGCAGGGGCAGCAGTTGGAGCATCCTTTCTGCATAGCATTGCCTGCAAAGGCTCTTTTTGACCTCATTTTGCCTTGATGCCTGCATTACTCACTCTGAATTTGGCTGCCTACCTTGCTCTCAAGCCTCGTGTCTCTACTTATTTGTGTTAAGCATGGAACACATGGACAAAACAACCAGAGCAATGCCAAAGCTGTAACCCAACCCTGAGAGTTCTGAAAACTGCAAAGAAAATGAACACTTTTTCAGCAGGGAAAGAGGGAGAGGAAAGGGGGAGCTGGGATAAGGAATCAGCTAATTAGCCTCATCTACATTTCAGCTACATGGTTCACGGGTACTAAATCATTCCTGACATATTTAGGTTGCCATTTATTACCAAAATTATTCAATGTGAATTTTGCCATTTAGGACGTGTTAAGAAAAATACTTATGCCTTCAGAGTGACTCCAGCTCTGATCCCTTCTGACATAACGGCACCAGTGGGCCATGGTTTATGTGCACACGTGCCTGCCCGCAGTAGCAACCCAGGCACACAGCTGGATGCACAGCTGTAAGGGACAGGACTGCAAGGCTGGGTTCAGATCTAGAGACTGGGGTATTCAGAAGTGACTACTTAGTCAAAAAGCCCCACACCTCCACCATCCTCCACAAAGCTACAAATTAGTATTTCTTACTATGATAATCTCAGCATTCAGTTAGTGTTCCTAAGATATATTGAAGATTTTGCACACACAAAAACTTTAAACTTAGTCTTGAAACTGTATGATCACAGTGGAAACACAGCCTTATGCCAAAGGATACACACAAATATACATAGATAAATGTGCTTCACATGACTATTAAACTGCTATATATTTTTAGTTGACTCTATTGTTCAATGATGAGTTGTCCACATTATTCTGAATCACAGCTCTGTCCTCTCCCCCAAAAAATTAACTCAAACCTTACCATGCCACTGAGGGAGGGACTTACGAGTCACTCAGCAGACAAGACCTCCTGGAGAGTAGGTAGATTTGGAAAGGTGAATGTGTTAGTGACTTCTCTGCAGCCTGTGACCTACCTGAGCCTCTTGCTCCAGTTTCTCTTCACTCTTGCTCTGTATTTCAAATCCCAGCCCTATAAAAGCCTCCCACCCTTACAGGTGAAACCACTAGCCTGGATTATCACACCCCATCCTTCACTCCAACCCTTAACACTTATCAATCCCAGTATCTTAAGAGGAGGGAGACTTCAGCTACTTTATATGGGCCAGCCTCAGAAATAGCACAGCTACACCCTGTATTTGCATCAGGTTGTGTTTCCTCAGATCATGACCAGCCTGGCAATTGTGCCTCTCATCAACAGTACCAGCAGCTTCCCTCTTTTCTGCTCTACTCTCATGGAGAAGTGGGATTTATCCCACCGTGTGTAACTCTGTGTGTTTATGTCTGTAGGTCCCCATTTAATAACTTTAAGATGCAAGAGGTAATTTCAAAGAAAATTTGACAGAGCAACTGAGGTCTCAAAGATATGAAGTTCACGCAGGTTTTATGAAAATAGATTCCTGGATAGAGGAAAGTGCTCTTATTAATGTCTCCCACAGAGAAAATGCTAATAAACTCACCCTTTATTAGACATTTGAGAGTCAGTGTAGAAAAGAAATGCTGGAATCCCAGCTCATCAGTCCTTCTGCTAGTGGAAAAAAATGTATAATCTGGATTTAGTTTGCTCTGGGCCACTGCAGCCAAAGATAACTCTAAAAAATTAAGAGTTGCCTGTACGTTCTTTTACAGCTTAGTAAACAAAGCCCACCCTGAATTTGAGATGAAATTCCTCACATTAATGACAGGCTGAAGGTGAATTTTAATGATATATTTTTAGCTGGCCAGTTACTTTGACACTTAAAATCAGCACAAGTCCACAGGCAGGAATAAAGCAAAGCTGATTTTCACCACTTTATTCCTTGTTATGGTTGCGAATATATTCATTCCTGCATCTCTGAGTTGAAAGAGGAAAACAAAACTAGCCTTTTTCATCTAAAAAGTCAAAGTGGGAGGGGTTTGTTGGCAAGATGTTTCCAGTGAATGGGTCTTGATTTTGCAACTGGCTTCCAACAGAGCCCAAGGCAGTCTAAATTGGACTTTCAGCCTATCTGCTGAGCTATTTTCCCAGGCATTTGAAACAAATGAGATGTAACAGCATTTTTTTTCCCTTAGCCAGGGCCAGTTTCCTATCAGAGGTGCAAATTCAGATTTATCTACTACAAGCAGCTTAATAAAAACCACTCTTTCCCCCCTCCCCTAGTCATTGGTTATCATAAACAAATCCCTCAGCAGAAGCTAAAAAGAAGATACTTCGAGGTTAAAAGCAGCCTTTAAAAGAAAATGATGTTGTACATCATCCCAAAATTTAATATGACTTTATGCACAATAGTAATGTGCCTGGTAATGCAAAGATTTTTCTAAAGTAGCTTAATAACAATCCAATATTCTCTTCTTTAAAAAATGAAAATGTATGTCAAAAAGGGATCTAATGTAGCTGCATCTTGTATCCATTGATGGAGAGAGCTGATTTACATAGATAGCATTTAACATACTATCATCATTATCCTATCAGTCTTCTGTCTAATCTCGAAGCCTTGAGATAGAGTTCTCAATGTTCTCTGAGGTAAAAAAAATACCAACCAAAATGATGGTAAAGGGGGAGAAAAAAATCAGCAAGGGACAGATGAATATCAAATCAGATGAGATAAAAATGGGACTTTTATTTTTTTTAGCCAGCATAGTATGAACTTAAAATGCTGAAAAGTGGATAAAACAAATCATGTTTGAGATTGTAGCATATGGTACCTCAACAATGAGGAATAAAAGAGAGAATTATGTTAATGGTTGGGTCTGTGTGTACTTGTGGAGACTCATAGATTGCTTGTGATGGCTTGAAGGATACAGATAGTGTGGATCTCTGAAATCCTGGAGCGAGCAGAGTTCAGCAGATTTCAGAGTCATTTGGATCAGGTCCTTCAAGAGAAGGAGAAAAAGTAATACCTCCAAGAGAAAGCAGGCATTGACCTGTGCCTGCATCCCATTCCCCACACAGGCCTTTGCCAGGAGCACAAGCTAGTCTGGCTCATAGGAGAGTTGTGCACAGATCCCAACTGCTGCCCATTACCCAGAGTGAGACAGGGAATTGAAGGGCACTAAAGGAAGCGGAGCATCCCTCCAGTGCTGTCTGTGCCACACGTGTCCCCATGTCACATGGCTGCTCAGCCCTCCATTTAATGCTGCATCTGCCCCTGCATAGAAGCAAGTATGATGCAACATAAAGCCTGGTTTAGTCACTGCACCTAATTATGAGGAAGAATAGAGCAAATTTTACCCTTACATGGACATGGAGTGCCAAAGCTGTGCTGCTACTGGCAGAGTTCCCCTGTGGTTGCAACTACAGGGCACCCAGCAGGGATTTAATCCTGTTGTAAGTAGCATTATCTTCAGCTCAGATATTTGTTCTGAGCTTCACAGGGTTAGCAGTAGGGATCAGTCCTGCCCTCAAAACCTGGTGGCTTTCAAGGTGGAACGTGATCATTTTATAAAAGGGATTACGTGTCATTGTTTGTTTGCAAGCACAAAGCACTGAGCTCAGTGACTGGGGAGGTGCCTTCCAGTCTTTTGCTGCTGTGTTGTTAATTGAAAGAAAAGCTGTTGGTTCCCTTGTCCTCAACATTTATCACACACAAATCCCTTAGCAATCTTCAAGCAGGTTTCTGTGGGAGCCCAAGGATCCTGGGACACAAAAACTCTTTCTGAATTTTACACTTGTATTTACTTGTCTCATTTTCCTATTTATTTTTTTTTCCCAGAAGTGGACAAAAAAGTGGGACCATAAAAGAATGACTTGTAACATAATTCCTCAGAAATACACTTCATTTCACCTGCTTTATACTGTCCTTCTCAAGCACATGCAATCTGATCAACAGAGCTCATAGCAGTGCAGCAGACAGGAGACAAAATGTCGCAGATCCAGACTAAAAAGAGCCACTGTCCCTGCACCTAATCTAGACCCAGGCTTAAAAAATGTGTCCTAGAAAATAACTGAGTTCTCTAGAGCAGATGAAAGAAAAAATGAAATGTAGAAACTGCAGCAAACCTTTTCCAACTAACCCTGGGTTTAAATGGACTTAATGAAACTCTAAAGAGGAAAGTTTTGTTGAGAAGAAATAGATGTATGGCTCTGACCACCTTCTGCATGAGGAGGTACTGGTTTGGTTTGAAGAGGCTCTGCCTGAGTTAGTTACCTCCACTGGTCTGTGGGACTGGGAGAGAAAAAGTTGGACACCACACCCACTTGTGCCAGTCAAGCTCATGTGCGGCAGGAGCCAGACTGAGGTGTCAGCACATAAATTTTAGCCCAGGGAAGCAAAGATCAGATCACCTCACCCCAAGAACAGGAAAGGACAGGAAAGACTTTTCTTTAAGGTTGTTCATTTGGAAGAGACCAAAACCAAAGCTTTTTCTTAAATGCAGTAACTGATAATGCCCTGATCCTGGAGACAGACATCTAAGCAGATGCAAAGAACTCATTGAAGACAAGCATTAGTGTTTGTAAGATAAAGTCTTTATTGATACTTAAAGTTCCATCAGTTTAACTAAATGTATTTTTAAAACTCATTTAGTGAAAACATGCAAAACCCTAGGGCAGACACTCTAAAATTGTTTTAATGGTTTTAAATTGAATTGGCTTCATGATTCCTTACTAAATTAAACTGCGGTAACTTGAAATTGTTCTGCAAGTAGCCACGCAGTCCTACACACAAGATTCACTAAACCAAGTTTTAAACCCAATTTCAGTCAAACCACCTTATGTGTAAGTGTGGAACAAGCTTTAAATACAGGGAAATCATTAAATATAGGATGGTGAGACAGCACCTGGCTAAACACACAAAACATGCTGAACCTTTTCTGCTGAGACTCAGAGTTAGAAACACTTCCTAAACCTGATGTATTTGCTTTCTTAATTATTACTTACAATTTTTAAGTACTCAGTCTAGTACTGATAAATGGTTTTCTAAAGTAAATCTCTGCAGCTCTCACATTCATTGGAGTCTGCTGGGTTTGACACTTCAGGAGACTTAACAAGAACTTTAAAACTTGGGGGTTTTATGGTTCCCACATGACTTTCTGAGAGGGAAAGCAAAGAGGTGACATTAAAATGGCAGCACCCAGAGACAGCAATGACAGCTCCACAGTCTATGATACTGAAAGAGTGACAAGTATTTCTAAAGGCTGCTTTGACAACTCATACTGGAGTTTTCCTTTAAGTTACAATCATTTTTCTGAAGCAGTAAAATTGGTGCCTGAAGGATCTGAAAATGAAGAAATAAAGTTGTGTAAATTTAGCAGTATCTTACAGTGCTCATCGAGCACCAGTTATCTATATAATGCCCTGTTTTACACCTGCCAAAGTTGCCTCAAGACCCTATTGCTGTGCCATGGCTCAGTAGCTTATTATTAAAGCTGCTGCTCTGCTCCTGGCAACTCTAAGGCAGCAAACAGGGAACAAGTGTGGGATGATGGCCTGGCTGCCACACCTGTCCTACTCCCTTCTGCTCCCTTTTGGTCACTCTCAGACCTTCCTAGGGCCTTCCAAAGAACTGATAATGGGACCGTCTGTTATCTTCTCTGCACTGCAGGTTACTAAAAGAGGTTAGAGGATTAGTGTCATTGTCCTTAGCAGCTTGAGGTTCCCTCCCTGTTCTCTGTGCAGAGCCACAGTGAGAGGCCCCGTGGTCATTCTGCTGGGTGCTGCACGGAAAAGCAAGGAGGTTTCTACCCCATACCCCAGCTCTGAAGAAGAGACACAGGCAAGTCAGAAGGACTAGCTCTGCCCAGGATGTCACTGTCCCACTGTTGGTTTAAACCCAGTGAGATCCAGATTCAGTAAAGGTGGTGGAGATGTGAAGATGCAGCCACACCTTTCTGAGCCTGCAGTGAGTTATCTTGCAAATGCAGCAAGAGGCCAGTTGTGCCACTGTCTGGGTCAGGTACCTCTCCCAGTGAAGCCCTGAGCAGAAAACAGTTACCTGCTGCACTCTCCATTCAGCATTTAGCCTGAAGGTTCAACCAAACGCTTGAAATTTGTTTTCACCTGCCCAAGGAAATGATCACGCGCCTGAATAATTCAGTTGTTGTTAGCTTAATCATATGGACATCAGATAATTACTGTTTTGTTTTGAAAGCAAATCATTTTATGCAAGAAGTGGGAACCATTTGTGACCTGAAAAAGCTGGCAACTGGACAAATATTGAGATATCAGGTAAGTTCTTTAACCTTGTCCAGCTGCTGGGCCTGATGCACTTGACTTACTCTATAGTATCACCCTGCTTGGTGCCTTCCACCAAAAGGCCAATGTCCTTTCATTTTGGCTCCTCCCTGGATTGGGGAAATTCCTTCTTTTCCAGGCCAATCAAGAGAAGCTCACTGAGATTTATGGCTTTGATGAGTGAAATTTTCAGCCTTGAATCTACAGACTGCCACTTTAAATACATTATAGAGATTATCAGCAATGTATCAAGGTGTCTTTGCAGGATGGTATAAACTTCTAGTGCACTACTTATTGCCATAAACCATACTTCCAGGTTTTTATTTATATGCGCATTAGCTCAATATGATTGGATCTGTAGCCAGCCCTGGTGACTGGAGTAATTTATATATATCAATAAAGGTCTCCAGCCAGCCACTGGGTGCTCAAAGGGGAACAGTAGTTCCATTTAAAACATTAGGAACTGGAGAAATTGAAAATAACTCTCTATTTAGAGGCCAAGAAGTAAGACAGCAGGCAACAGAGGTCCCAGCACAGCAAGGCTATACTAAAGAGATTGTTAAAATGTCATTTCACTTACATATAAGCCACAGAAAAAAATATTAACCCTTTCTCTCCCATACCCGCCACAAATAACACTTGAAAAGAAAACATATTCTTTAAACCTAAAGTGTTTTAAATAATCCCCAAGGATATGACCACAAAATTTTGAGCAACATGTTCAAAGAATTCAGAGGAGTTTACTTGCAAAATTAGTTTTAAAAAAGACAGAAAATCTCATTACCTTTGCATTTGTTAATATTGGAGCTGAAATGTAAAAGCAGCAAAAAATCCCTCAGTGACTGGATTTTACTAGGCATAAAAAGCCTACAGGAAGAAGTGTCATCTTGTCTACCTAAAGTAACCAAACACAACACTATTAAGTTTTAACATTAAAGTGTCTTCAACTGCTCTTTTCCTTTAACAAGCAAGGAAAGCTTTGCACAAGCATCTAGTACAGATCTGCTGAGGTTTACCTGCCTCCACTGCTCCTAAGTTCCCATGGTTCATGGGTAACTTGGCTGGTAGTCTAGGTTTTAAGTGTTTATATAGTAAAAATTTCTTGTTACAGAGTGAACTTTAATGACCTGTAATTCAAACCCAGCTTGATTAGCTTCCTATATTTTTTTCAAAAATTCTCTTTAACTTTCTGCAGAAGATAACTAGCAGGTCAGAAGGAGGATAGGGCAAACATGTTCTAGACAGAAAAAAGGTTGTCTGAACAGCTAGGGATCAGGTTAGGAGAGCCAAATCCCTGCTAGAATTAAATCTTGCCAGGGATGTTAAGAACAATAAGAAAAGCTTCTTTAGGTGTGATGGGGAGAAAAGGACATTCAAGGAGAGTATAGGCCCTCTCCTGAAGGAAACAGGTGAGGTAGCAACACAGGATATTGAGAAGGCTGAGGTCCTCAATGACTTCTTTGCTTTAGTCTTCTCTGGCAAGTCCTCCAGCCTCAACACAAAGGCCACAACAGGTGAACCTGTTGAAGACAAGGTTTTGTGCAATCTGGTCTAGTGGTAGTGTTCCCTGCTCATGGCAGGGGGGTTGGAACTTGATGGTCTTTAAGGTCCTTTCCAACCATAATGATTCTATGAAAAGCCTTATGAAGCTACACAAGAAAAACAAGCTGTAGGAGCTTGCTGTAGTCTCAACTGTGAAGCCACACTAGCCACATATCAGGACAAAAAAGCATGTGGGATGGTTAGATGCATCTGCTAGAAGAGAGTCTTTCCCAGTCCCACTGCTCTGTGTTTTCTTCACGTTGGGCTAGAAAACCAACAAGAAAATGCAAGCTCTTCTCACCAGCCCAGCCCCTCTTCTCTCTTGCCTTTGCAGGAGTGAAGCGCCAATGTTTTATTTTGCTGTCTCAAAACTGACAGTTTTTCTGAGGGTCTGAAACACTAGCATGCCCAGCCTGCCTCCTGCAAAGCCACCCAGATGGGTTTGCTTTCTCTGTTATGTGCTTAACCTGGAGGGGAAAAAAATAAATAAAAAAAAGGCGGAAAAAAAAAAGGCAACGAAAAGAACAAACCCAAACCCAAACCCACACCACCAGTGTGGTGCTAAACTGGGGAGTAGTCTTTCTGAAACAAACAGCGTGGCTGGTGTGACCACAGTGCAGAGCCAGTGAACCTTCCTCTCTCCCATCACGCCCCCGCACCCCAAGAGGAAAAAAGCCAAGTGGCTAATGCATAACAATGCCGTTGTGTGCGGGAGAATTCCTGCCAGGAGGAAGCGTCCCCACCAGAGTCCCTGCATGCGGCTGCAGCGCTTTGAAGGCTCCTGCTGTCCTTGTGCAGCAGCCAAACTGAACCCATTTCTATTCAAAACTCAGATACTGCCCTGCTGTTCCAGGTTTTGTTTTGTTTTTAAAAAGTTTGTTTTTTATATAGGATGTTTATTTGCAGTGGATTCATTTATGGTTCATGAAGCTTTAGTTTTCCAAGGGTATTGCTTTCTGCTCTGAGGAGACTGTGTGGGATGTTGGAGAGAGACACTGAGGAGAGGTTATGGAGACCTGAACTGTAGTTTGGAGCAGGTCAAGCCCTGCAGCCTCTCCTTCCATCTCTTCAAGGAAACCACTCACCCTCCTGGTTCCAAGGAGTCTCATTGCTCCCACTGAAGGAGAGGTTGCCGATGAATGTCATGACAAGGCTCTATTTAATCTCTCCAATGAGTGGGCCTGAAGTGATACCTATGTCTTGTGTTAGACCCTGTTTCCTACAGAAAAGTCATCCTAGGATAGATAAGTGGGAGGAAAGCATGACATGTTGTAAGGGAAGGATAAATGTCAGCAAGAGACATTAGTGTAACATGGCAAAGGTGAAGGAAAAATGCATGGAGAAGTATCACAGCATAGTAGCTGACAAAGGTGCAAAGTCTGCACTATCCACAAGCAGATCATAGATGAGATCCAAACTGGGAGTCCTGAAAATATCTCTGTGCATTCTGTATGGTGGCAGTGGTCCTCCCTAGCTGTTGATAATTATGGGGTTTTTTGCTGAATAAGTGCATTAGTGCCTTCATATTCTCACTTTGCTTGGAACTGCAGACACACCACACTGCAATGGCTGTGTTATTCTAACATTATTAAATGTGCACTCTTCTTTTATTAGGCTTTTTAATAACATTTAAGTTGCACTCGTGGGAATTTTTGCAAAAAGGGAATGTTGGCCAGCCTAATTTGTACATGAAAATACCCCATAGGCCAAGGAAACAAGATTCAGATGAATTTCACGTACAGTATGACTATGAATATAGCAAGTGCTGAAGGAGCTTTGGGGTGTAAAACCATTCAACTAGGAATGTTTGGATCCCATGTGCTGTGCTCTCTAGGCTGTATCTTCTTTGTGCATATTGCTGCTTCCATTTCATGTGGATTTCTGCTTCTTTAGTTAGTGCACCCAAGTCTTCTTATTTCGTATCTAAAAGGTGCTTTGTTGCATCCCACAGTGAGGCAGTGGAGGACTAATTGCCCCTCCAGGAGACCTTGATCTTCATGTCAATCCCAAGTCCCTTGGTTCCCTGGCTGCCAGAAGCACAAAACCCTCAGGGATGTCCTGGGTGTGTTATTCAAATGCACTCCCGGCCAGGAAATCCGTGGGTGTAGTGATGTTAGAAGAGAAGGCAGATACTTGTGTCAGGCACCGTGGGGACAGGCTCTGCTCTTGGGGAAATCACAACTTAGGCATGAACGGGACCAAAGCCCTGGAGAGGAGGATGATGCCAATTCCAACACAATTCTCTCTATTTTGTTCTAGCCGACACTGCTGTTAAGGAGCTTTTGTCTATAATCAGCTGTTTGTCATCTTCCTTGCTACTTCATTATCTCTTTTTAAAAAGCATTTGCTATAATTTTAGAATAGTAAACAAACAAAGTCACTTTAAAAGGGAGAAAACTATGCATAACCCTCTTCATTTCCCTGAGAAAATCCTAACTTTGACTGAAATGTTTTAATTCATCCCTCTCTTGGATAGCACATGAAGATCCTGACAGACTGGGCTGCTGGAATTCAGAGGAACAGCACTGCATTTCCTTGCTTACAGTTGCCTCCACTGCTGCAGGGTTATTTTTTCCTAAAATACTACACAGTTTGAAAAGTTGAGCTGTTAAATGTGCTAGAACTGAAAATGCACAGCATCAGATTCAGAATTAAAGTGGCTGGAGAGGTGTTCCTGTGACAAGGCAGGACTTCAAGGAATAGAGTTTGTCTTTTGGTTTTGCCAAAAGCTCCCTGACTTACCTGAGGTGAGTCTACTTAACTCCTTCTGCTCTCTTTCTTTAGAACCAGATAAATAACCTCTTGTCCCCATCAGTATTCAGTTATTTACAACAAATGCCTGTGTGTCAGTTAAATTACTCAGATAACTGTTTATTCATGGGAAAATTTTAAGTTTTTTGATGTTTGTGGAGCATTTTTGTCTAAGACAAATCCAGTCGCTAGCACACGGGAACCCAGAGCTGGCTTCAGAACTTGCAGAACTTCCAAAATTGACATTGTTAATGTGGCAAGAGCACAAAGAAAAGATGGGAGAGATTGGGTCCCAGAGGTTCAGTCCATTTCCAGGACTGCAGTACTGCTTGGAAGCCCTGACTCAGCAGTGGGAAGCAAGTTCCATGGTCACATCTCTCTAAAGCTTGCAGGTTACTCTGTGGTTTCTCTCACATCAAGTTCATGGGAACATTTGGTTCAGTTTCTTGACACAAGTTCTGTTTTTTCACTTCTCATGTTTCATTTTGGGCACGAAATGAAGAACAGACCCAGAACCTCAAAGTGAAACTCATTGCAAACCACCAGATTTCTTTGGTCTTTATTTTAAATCCAGGAAAATCCACAATATGCTCACACTTTCTATGAAAAACCATCAGCTGGCTTAAGGAAAGATCCTAATCAAACTGTCCGCTGATTCCAGTGGGGAATTCCTGATTTATGCCAGAGCAAGCAAAGAATAGTCACAGTAACAGTGCCCAGGAACTATGCAGTGAACCTGACCTGGGATTCTTATTGATGAAAAAAAGGAGAAGTTAAAGTAAATGAGTCATATCAAGACAGTCCTAAAGGAGGGTTGCTTTCAGGCTTCACAGTGGACATTTTGCACAATTTCAGTTGCAGCCCATTATCTCTTGAGCACTTTGTCTGCTTCCCCAGAAATCTTACTGGGTGTAGAAAGATCCAGTGGGATATGCAGGTCCAAACTCAACAGAGATGTGCACAGGGGACTCAAATATTGGGTTTGACTTGTGTATGTCTTCTCAGTCTTTCCCTTTCCCGGTCCACATGCTGACACTGGAAACACATGGACCACAGATCTGAAATGTGTATTGGTTGTGCTATATGGCATATTGGCAAAGCAAAAGATGAGGTCCTCCAACACACCTCTGGGATGCATGGGGAGATGGAAGACAGTATTTCTCCTGGAAAGCAGTGGTGGAGCTTATTTCATCACCACTTGGGAAGTGGCTGCAGTGTCTGACAATAGTCCTGATATACGAAACACATGTGAGGACAGCGGAGTACACATGTGGCCTGGTTTGCACATTGTCTTGTCATTTTCTCCTTCCTGGAAGACAAATGCAAGGAAGATGATAGACTTTTCAGAGGCTGGAAAATTATTTTGGTGTTTTGCAATTCCATTTTTGCTTGTGGCAAGGCTGGCCCAGCACAATGCAGTGAATGTGTTTGTATCTAACGTAGCATATTCCTAAATAACCCTGATCTCAGACATTGCTGCTAGTAGCATCAGTCCTAATCTTTCTATATATAGTGACTTATTGCAAAGGTCTTACTTCAGAACTGCTGCTGCTGCAAAATCACTGTTGCTGAGTAATATGACCCATGATATTTTATATTTACTAGAGCAGATCTTTCTCATCCCTGCTCCATTTGATACTGCAACAAGAGATATGTGTAATGAGTTAGTCACTGTGACTCACATAACCTCAGTCCCTACAAAGCAGCTCTGTTTCATGCTTTCTGTCTTCTTATTTTTTTTATTAAAAAAAAAAAAACAAACAACAAAAAACCAGTTCTAAGTGATTCAAGAGTAAAAGGAGGAGATGGTAGTAATCAGTTCCACCTAATGATTGATCAGTTTGTAAGGAATGCTGATCAAGTCCAGATGTTGCATTCCAGCCTCAAAATGTGATCATCAATTCAGAACTCCCATCTGGTTCATCTGACACCAACAAGACAAGAAGTTTTCCAAGAAAGTTTTTTTAAAAAATGCTGTTGTTGCGAGAGTATCTCCACTCAGATCAGTATATTTGCCAATAGGATGTGGTAGAATTCCCTTTTGTGAGACTACCTCCTTTTGGTGTCCCTGAGTGACTGGTCTATTGATGGTATCTGACAGAAAACCACTCACTTTTGAAGATATCCTTTCCTAACACTCTAACTTTCAAGCCCAGGGAATTCTGGATGCCTTTCTCTCTAGATGTGCTGGAGGAGAACTGCGGTGACACTCTACTGTTAATATGTTAACTCTCCCCCAAAATCAGAAGATAATTCAATTCAGCCATCCTGCCTGCTTGCCAGATTTCTCAGGAAACAATGATTGCCAGCAACTCATCAGTGTTTTGCATTTGCAAATGTTCTTTTTTTGCTTCATTATTTCTCAGAGCTCCGCTTCCCTTTATTTACTCACCTACCCCATCCATTCCATAAAGCAACCATAGCTCTGGAGAGTAAGGTGCCAAATTCAATTTCATTTACTGATTTACCATTCCCATTGATCTTAAAGGGACCAATGGATCACTCTAGATTTTACGCAAGCATCTGTACAAAAGCGGTCATTCCCATGCTGCAGTGAGCTTCCCAAGACGGGCACTTGCCAGCAGATTTGTTACACTCTTTAACCACATGTGATCAACACTGAGATAAAATTGCCCTGCAAGTGAAGAGGCAGGAGGCCAACCCTCCTCACAAAGCCACAAGAAACAGAGAAGGAAGGCAGCCAGCAGAAGCCTTGTGCACATGCAGTGGTTGTGCTTTTGCTGGGTCTGCCTGTGCCCCTGCAAACCAGTTCTTCTAATTACAGTTCATATATGTTAAATGACAGCTTGTCCTACCACGGGGCAGGGCAGCCACCATCAGGTAACCAAGCGTTCAGGCTTTGCTGTGCACTCACAGACAGTCAGCACCCAGATGCAATCATGCTTGTATCAGGGATGAAGAAACAGGAGGAGGAAAGAGTCAAATGCAAACCCCACAGGCTTCTGCCCTGGCGGGAAGGCAACTCCCTGCAGTGCAAATCCAGCCCTCTACTGGAAAGCAGGGCTGGGAGGGACAGGGACATCCCCCAGGAGCATCCTGGGGCTGGGCAGAGTGCAACAGACACAGCCCCCATCGCCTGTGCGGGCAGTGCTCATAGCTGCAGCACAAGGAAACCTACAGTAATTGGCCTGGTCTAACCAGCCTGGCTACTGCACAACCAAGGTAATTATCTAGGGGGACTTTAGCTGCCCACTGGAAAAACAGAAGCCGGGCTTGGAAACCAGTTGCATCATGAATGATAATGGTGCTGACAGTTTTAAAAGCACTTGGGGACTTTTTAAAGCACAGCTAACCCGTCTGAGAGAACCTTTCACTGAGCAGGAGCTGCAGCCGCACAGGCGGGAAGAGCCAGAGAGCTCTGAGGAAACAAAGAGCTGCTGCCATGTTGGGACCTCTGCCTTTCCAGATGTACCTCTGCCTGTGAAAATGCTTCATTACGATGCTGCCCAAAGGAGCAGGAGCACTTTCAAGGCAAGGGAAGCCCAGAAATGCAGTGCTCCTGCACCAAGGGTCAGCCATCTTGTTAAGGACCCCCCTTGCTTGTTAAGAACATGCTGTCCGTAGCTAAGGGCATCTACACAGCCAGGCAGTGGGAACAGCTCGGAGAGTGTGGGCACTCACCCGTGTTGGATGGGTGGTTAAGGTGCCCCTACACACTTAAACACATTTCCTTGCTAAATTCCCTGCGGTACATTAATTTTTACTGATTGCTAATGGCTGCCTGGCTGTCTCTAAGGCAACTGGTCCAGTTATTATTAATTTCCAAGGTAGAAGAACAATAGACATTCATTTATCAGTGAGGTACAAAACAACAGCCATTTTCCGTTGTTGTTGCAAACTGGTTTTTAACAATACAAGTCACACCTCGACTGAGCTTTGCATCATTTCTTGCTGTAATAAGTCCAAGTGGAGGAAACTTGGGGCAAGAATAAGAAAGTGAAATTGAAGCAGCGCTCAGGAGAAATTTCAGTCTCCTTCAGCAAATGAGTATGAAGTGAATGAAATTTTTCAGCTATCACAGGCCTACTTTAGACCCTCTCCTTGCCAAAATAAATTCCCTAGGAAACTTCATGTGCCACAACATGATTTTTCTGGAGGGATCAGTGAAAAAAAAAAAATCGGAAGAGAAAGTTTAAATGTAGTGTTCATGAGCTGCCTTTTACTCAACGCAGGAACAGGGGCAAGCAGAATAAATGGCTTTGTGCCAGTGCTATAACCATTTCTGTTCAGCTCACAGGCCAATGGGGAGAAAACATGACCCAAGCAAAAGTTAGCATGGCCTTAAATCTTTTGTGAGATGATCTGTCTTATAGGGAATCCTAAAATATAGAAGCTCAGCTGGATTGAGATGCATTTCCTTGTGTGTGTTGTAATGGAAACCTTCTGGGTTTTGCATGTCCTTGATTTGATAAATTTTAGGGGACAAAGTCTCCTCTGGCATTACAGTTTTGTGGCACTGGGCTTCCTTACAGAGACAATTCAGTCTGGTGTGTTAAAGGCATGGTTTGGAGAACATAATCACCTGATAGATTAGATTACTCTATAATGCCATTTCTTGCCTGGGAATTAAGATCTAAAAGAACAATTTGCAATGGAAGGAGACAGATTGAACAATTTTTGGTGTCACAAAATTCACTGGTAGTGTAGGTTTACTTAAGAGTATTTAACTATAGATAACCTGTATGTTTGTTTTAATAACTACATTTATTGCCTTGTGTGCAATATTGCACAGAGCAGTAATATTTTAGTATAGTCAGGCTTTGTCAGGCTACAGTATTTAACGGTCTCTGAGTAGTGCCTCAGTTTCATATTTACATACAATTTTGCAAACCTGCAGAGGCTTCATTATTGCAGGGTGGGTACAGGAAATACTGGGTGAGTAAGTTTATAAGAGTGATAGTAGAAGAGAGGGATTTTTCTATTATTTTCAGATTTTTTTAAGGTATGGAGGTGTTTTTTCCTTTCTTTTTTTGAAAGTGTGACATTACAGAAAGCAAACACCACTTTACAGGCAATGGGAGTGGCTAGAGGCCACTGCTGATGTCCACTTGAAACCGTAGTTCTGCCTGAAACACCTGTACTGTCACATTCTTATTATGGGTCAAAATTAAGGTAGAAATTGAGAAAACTTTCCAAATTCTTTTAGAGTCTTCAATTTTTAAAAAAGAACTCATCATATTTCTTAGAATCTCAAAATTCCAATTTTTCATGTATGAGAAAAAAATATTTCTAAGCCTCATTTAATTTTTGTTTCAGACTACCCATTTCCTTTCCCCTCTGTTTCCAGTGCTCTGTACTTCTGTGTATTTACTGCAAAATGCAGCTTCTTTGTAAAAGGCCTTGAAGAGAAATAATTAAATATGTTCTATGGCAAACCAATACCGTAAACATTGATTTACTAGAGCATTTTGAGAATACTGAGGTTGAATTTACATATTTAACTGGAATTTTAGTCTTATTCACAAAGTTCTTCAATGTACATAACTTTGAACTGAGAGTTAATGACTTGCATAAGTTCTGTACCAGGAAGACACCAAGGTAAGAGTTACAGATATAAAAAGAGTTTTAAATTATGGGATATTTTAGGTTTCTTTTGAACAAAGTTGTAACACCACAGTGAATATATTAGCAATTTCTGTTTGAATTCAGTGGAATCATTTGCATGATGCCAGTGCAAGGTTTAGTCAAGACCTTTCTATAGCTGAGAGCATGTTTTATTAACAATGAATTAATCAGGGGATTCCAGCAGATAAGAGGCACTAATAGATAAAAAGTGATACTACTCAATATACCTGTTAGGAATCAGTTGGTGGTGGCTTAACCAATCAGTACAGAAATCTGTTTTCCTGTGTTCGTCCACAAGCATAAATACCCAAAAGTTACTGAAACCCTATTGCAAATTTTCTGTTTGTTTGAATCACTCCATGTTTGCACTATGCCAACTGAATAAGTAGTCAGCCAAGCAGGAAAGTGAAATTATACTTTGCAATCTATTAAGCTAACACAACACAGCACAATTTTGAAGATTCAATATCCATGAGCTGTTCATAAAGGTAAACCACTTCACCATATAATTTAAACAATCTCTATTGTTCTGTAAAGAATACGCTTTAATGAACTAGCATGCATGGTGCAGATAATCCAGAATAATGACAGAACATCCAGCAGGGCTCCTTAGGTAATTATTATAATACCCACATCCCCCAGTGTGTTACTTTCTGCTATGCTGGGGTTCATCTTTTTAATATCTGGAGGGTGGGAGGATAAAAACTACTCATCCCAACTAATATCTCATGCAAAGGGTGTGGACATTTTTATCGATTTAAGAATGTCCAACCAGCCAACATGGGAAGTTCTAGGGGTCCAGGGTGTTTTGCAGGATTTCTGAAAAAGGAGCTCTTCCCTGCTCCATTAGTTGCTTCTTCTTGTGATTCCAGTGGTGGAGGCATCCCCTGACCTCCCACCAAACTCATTACCTTCTGAGGAAGCAGCCCCCTGCAACTTCCAAAGCTCTCTAGAGAGTCAGTGTCACTCCCATGCTTAAAAGTAAACTTTTCAGTCTGAAGACCCATGGAAAATACTTTGCTAGGAAAGGCAGGGAGTAAAAAGAGTTAAATCATTTGCACTGTTAGCTCAAGTGGCTACTGCAGCTGGTCGAGTAAATGCCAACCCAGCCAAAGCTCAGTCATTTTCTCCCTCACACACACTGTGTATAGTGAAAAGAGAGTGTCTGCAGATTTATTAGCTTGTATATAACACTAAATTGATGAAAACATCCTCTAGGCAACTTCATCTACTTTTCACTTGCCATGTTCCCATGACAGTGACAACTTGTTGTGTTACAGCTGACCTGTCAGCCTCAGCTACTCCCTGTTCATTGGGGGCTGTCTGTCACTGGATGTATATGAAACAGGAGGTGAGCAGAATACAACAGGCAGTTATACACACATTCCTCCCAAACAGCCTGCTTAAAAACTGGCAAAGCTGACAGTGGAGAGATTATTGTTGAACCTTCACATAGATTCATCCAATACATAAGCCTGTTCTAACAGACTAATGGGATTGCTGCAAACATTTTCCTCTAGCTATAAATAATCAATTTCTTAAGCAGGACGTCCAAAAATAGCAGGTCTGGGCATTTCTGCTTTTGCAGATCACTGGTGAAAGGGGCATTCATTAGGTCCTCTTTTCCAGAGAGAAAGGTGACCAGCACAAATCACCTATTAGCAAGGAGTGCATGCTCCATTGTTACTGCAGATGTGTCAATCCCTGGAAACAAAAGAATCGAGACCCGTCTAGGAACAAGCTTCCTATTAGTTAGCAATTCAGAACGACTTCCAAAAGCAATCCCTTAGTCTCCAATGATATCTGTCTGACAACTACTTAATCTCCACGAGAGCTGCGTTAAACCAGCCTGTCATCATTGCTACCTCTCAGGTGAGGCTTGAAAAGGGAGAAAGAGAGAGAGATCTGTGAGTTTCAATCACTTAGAAGAAATTATAACTTTTTAGAAGCCTGTATGCAGATAGCATTTACCATATTGAATGGAAGATGACAGTTACTATATAGACAGAGGGGTACAATGCAAAATGCCAGCTTCCAGGTGATTCTATCCCATCTCTGAGGCTGTCGGGAGCTTTCAAATTAATGTTGTAATAATTGTCACTTGTGAATACCTGCCAGTGTAACCAAGTCGGGTATTAAAAAAAAAATAATAAAAAAAATCCCAATTGATCAGTCTCACAAAATGTTCTGAATACTTAAAGAAAAAAGTTTCACTGAGGTGTGATGCTGTTACATATTCATTTCAGCAGAGGGATTTTTTTTTTTTTTTGAGAAGTGAAGAGAAGCAAAAATGAAAGATTTAAGTTTCCTCATTGAAGTCGTGTTAATATGATTGCTGATTCTTTGATTATTTAAAATTCAGCTACTTTTGTGCTAAAAGAAGCAAATAAAAATTAACTAATTCTTGAACCTCTTGGTACTAATTTGCAACAAATCTCAATGCCCTTCTCTCTCCCTCTGTCTCATTGCTGTGAAAATTCCCACTGTTGAAGTTCCTTTTTATCTCTGCACATCCTCACAGGGGTTTTATTTGGTTTAATAGTTTTTCTAGGTCCGATTGCAGCAAAATGTTATATGTTCTTGGTGTCTAACTTAATGTAGAGCAGGGACAGCTCCGCTGTGTCACTCTAGTCCCATTCTTGTTAGAATTTTGTAATAAATGGGAAACTATATTCTCTATTTGTGGAACACATGCAGCACCAGCACTGCACATTTTCTCTATATTGACTCACCAATGTACTGGGAAGAAGAAAGGAATATAGTCTCAGTGCTGTATCAGAGCACTTCTAGCTCTCACTGAAATCACGTTCAGTTCTTGGCAGGTTTGAATCTTTGACATTTCTTCTAAACCTCTTTAAGGTACCTGGTTTCAGTATTCACCAGGCACACCTTATTACCCAGCACATGGCAAATGACTGCATCCTACTCTTTCAGACATGTCTGTCACCCCTTCTCTTTTTGCCTTCATCATTTTGCAGAGGACTAAATGCAGTGCATCCTGAATGGGCTGCATTTGAAAGCTGCAGCCAGTGCTGCATTCAGTGGACAACTTCTTAGGAGGCAGTTCATGTAGGCAGGACATTGTACCAGTGCTCTGTGACCTATGCTGGCCATCACAAGAATGCCAGGAACAATCTAAGGTCCCAGCACAACTACCAACCCTTCAGTCATCTGGTCCCTGACTACTTGACGATGCACAGTACACTCAGGGATCAAGCAGCAAGATGTTCAGTCTGGTTTTCATCGAGGGCAATCAAGTTTGCTTTCCTCCTGGAAGGCAAATATGGTCTTGTGCTCATCATCCCCCAGTCCATTGGTCTTTCCACATCTAAATTTGACTTCAAGGCTGGCCAGACACATCATGTCTTGTGAACCTTCCATTGGGGGAGTTTTAGTGGGCCATGAGCGCTGGATATCACTGTGTAGATCCCACCTGCTAAATCACAACACGGGCTGAGACTGTTGAACCATACAAATGATCTTGTAGCCTCACAGTCCTTTGATATAAATTCCTCTGTCTCTCCTTAATTCCTAAAAGCCAAACATCTAAATTCTGTTTTCTAAGCTGATAAACTGAATTTTCTGTATATGCGTTCCTGTACTTCAGGAGGTCTACTGAAATTAATTCTCAACTACTGGATATTTACAGTATATTAACTATCCCTTTCCTATCTTATGATACCCTGTTAATGTGTACCTAAAGCTATTTTATCTTTTCTAATATGCTGAAAAAAAAAATCTTATAACTTGGGTTACATCCTGATATCTGTATTCTGGAGCAAACTGGAGACATTCCATATTTATACTAGCAGAAATTAAATAACACTTTGATGCTTGTGTATATCTGTATGCTCACATCCATGCATTTACATGGTTAATATATGTTTTATTTATGCATATTTCTATTTCTGTTCAAGTGTAGTTAATATCCTGAGAGTGACATGCAGAGAAGAAAATAAAGAGCATATTCCACATTTTCAATTTCAGGCCATACATCTTCAAATTTTGGAGTGACCTTTGCTGAGGAATGGGCCCATGCTTAGGAATTTTTTCCTTGGAAGCCCTACCCCACAAAGTCCCCAACACTGTCATGACAAAAGCAGCAGATGTTTTCCCAGGCCTTTGCTGAATTATTCCAGAAGATTAAAATATACATGTATATATTTATGCCAACAAGAAGGAGGGAAAGTGCAAGTTCTAGTCAATGCCTAAATTTCCTGCCTCCGAAGCCCAGCTGGAGAGCAGGAGTTATAACAGAAAACAGCAGCACAATTAGCTGGAGTTCTGTAGCTGTCTGCAGCAGACTGCTTGCTCCTGTCTCTCTATAGGTGGTCTCCCAGTTCATCAGTTCATAAATAAGTAATTTGAAATGTGTTCCTGGGGGAAATTTTCCTCCTTCTCTCCTGAACAGACTGTACTCATCAGTTTTCCTGTTCTCCAGGTACCTGGCGTTCTCATTTATAATGGCCAGAGGAACTATGCTGTTCTAATTCTTGCTTCATTACATTTCCTAATGCTTGTTTTCAGCAGCTTCACAACTCCACATTTCTTTATATATTGATAAAAAAACTCTTTGCATATATTATTTATTGGCACTTTCATGTTAGCTTTACTGCTGATTTAAATGGAATATTTTTACATACAAAGTAAGACTGTGAAGTTGGTTTCAGGTCTGAGGTTTGGATATTTTGATTTAAATTATGGAGGGGGGGAAACAATTAGAAAGAGAAATCATTGTCACTGGCCATTTCCCTCCCCTCCTCATCACACAATACCCAGACAGATAGTTAGCACATACGAGTGCTTCAGCAGAAAGGAACACTTTGTACTTTAGGGAAAAACATAGAGGCCAGATCAAAAGCTTATGGAGTCAGTTTATAAAGGTCTTAGGTAGTCAAGGATGCAGCAGGATGTACAAAAACAACTTGACATTGCTGGTGTAAAATGTGGTGTCTGGATGTCAACACCAATACAGAAGCCAAAATTGCTCCTGGAGATACATTTCTAGGCGGTTCTGAGCTCCAAGTCACCTTCAGAGTGGTGAAGACCACGACTTCAAGATTCAGTTGACCATGATAGGCAGAGATTTGACTCGCTGACCTGGGAGGGCTCTTCTACTCCATGTTCCCATGAAACAACCCCCTGAGCTTTAACAGCTGCCAACAAATGCCTCAACACAACTCAGTTTATGCATGTGACTTTAACTGCTCTGTTTTTCATTCCTCTTTAAAACAAAAGGAAAACATCCCAACCCTCAAAAGCCACCATGAGATGGAGCTGCTGCTCCCCAGGGAGTCCAGATTAGGTACCTATAGATTCTGAAGTGGAATTAGGGATGTGAGCCAAGAGCATGTCTCTATATGTGCTGGAATTAGCATGAATTTATATTGCTCTTTTTGGACTTAATCAAAGACACTCATTGACTTCAATGGATGATCGATCAGGCTTTGCTTTTTGCCATATTACTCTAATCAATGGCTCTAATATATTATACAGAACAGTTCCCCAAATGACAGATTTAGAAGCATCTATCTTTTCCCTTAAGAAATTACCCCGAAAACACCTAATGAAGAAGCACTTATTATTGCTTTGAGCTCGGGCCAAATTTTGCTCTTAATTAAATCAGTGGATATTCAGAATCATACCACTGAGTTCAATAATTGGCTGGTGAATGCCAGTGATAATTTTGTTTTTCCTATATTTCAGAAACAGCTGGAAACTTTCACTGAAAAGATTTACTTTATATGAAAGAACACTTATGATTTTCTTGTACCTATTTGAAAGACCTATATAAATTAGACATATTACTAGTTGGTTGGTTGGTTCCTGGTCAGTTTATTTTTAAAGCAATATGAAAAATGTTTTAACTTTTAAAAATAGAAGGGTTGCTCTATAAACTGAACTGAGCAACCCTAAATAGCAAGCCAGTATTTTTCTTTATGAAATAATCAACATCTAGTTAAACAAGCTGAATTCAAGCCTAGTCCTTTTTCTGCTCAATTAGACAAAAACCTATCATGATCAGTGTGGCATTGTCAAGCTCAAGTCTCCAGGCACCATGAATCAGGTCCTCGAATCTGATGAGCTTTACTTAAAAAAAAAAAACAAACAAACAAAAACACATTATTACAAATATTTGGAATCCTTTTCTACTTCTGCTTAAGGTTGCACAATGATTAACTAGAGTTCTTCCCCCTGCCAGCATATTTTCTGCTTTGCCACGAAAGCTAGTATTTACATGATGCCTGAAGCTGGAGCTTTAAGAAGCACTTTAACTACTTGACATCCATGATCATGGGTTATACAAGAATAATAACACACACACACAAAAAAAATCACCAAAGCCAAGAATTGATGGCAATTGCTATTTTCTATAAGTTATTAAAGGTATGTAGTGAGAGGCAAAGGGGGAATACTTCATAAACCTTCTGAAAAAAACACCATAATTAAAACAATCTTCTTTTCACCTGGGATTTTCTCTGGTGGAAAGGGAATCTTGTCACCCAGCTGATACTGAATTTCAGTAGCCTTAATTATTTGCTGGTTACTTGCTTAGCTTAGCAGCCACAACTGGGGCTAGGTTTTTCAAAAGAGCTCCCTTCCCATTTTAGCTCTTGCAATAAAGTATATGCTATTGGTTTCTGCATAAACTTTTGAAAAAAAATATTATTCTTAATGGGTACAGAAAAAAAGGAAGTTGTTGTTTCTTCTAAAGGCTGAACTAGCAAAGAAAACAAACTTAGAGAAAAGGCTGGAAAGAAATGTTTTTAGCAGACTACTTGCAAAATGAAATCAAAACATATTTCAGAGCCTTTCCTTGAAAGGGATAGGGCAGGAGGAGGAGGGGGAGCAGGAGGCAGACAGGCTGCAGCAAAGCACGGATGCTTTATTCCGCCACCGGCAGGACTCTCTGGGAGCGCTGGTCTCTGCTGCACTTCTCACTTGGGCAACTTATTTTCAAGTTCCAGTAGTTCCCAAATGACAGCAGCTCAACGCGTGCACGAGGAGGCACTGGCAGACAGAAAGAGAGAGGGGCAAAGGGAGCAGTGCAAAATTGGCACCCGACAAATCTTGCGGATAAATGGTGCAGAGCGCTGAGGGAAGCGGCTGTAACATCCCTCCTGGCGGCGGCCGCACGGGCAGCCCCATCTCTGTGCCCGCAGCTCCATCCCTGTGCCCGCAGCTCCATCCTTGTGCCCGCAGCCCCATCCCTGTGCCCGCAGCTCCATCCCTGTGCCCGCAGCTCCATCCCTGTGCCCGCAGCCCCATCCCTGTGCCCGCAGCTCCATCCTTGTGCCCGCAGCCCCATCCCTGTGCCCGCAGCCCCATCCCTGTGCCCGCAGCCCCATCCCTGAGCCCGCAGCCCCATCCCTGAGCCGGCAGCAGCCGCGTTCCCGCTGCGTTGTGTGGCTCAGTGTGTGCTGCTCACTCCCCTCTCACCATAACGTTCCAGGCAGGGAAGACACCAAACATGTTACTTTGCTCCAGGAGTGCCTTATCTAAAGTCCTCCTCAAAAGAGGAAATGAGCCTATTTGCATTTTCCTACGGAAGCACGGAGGAATGTTTCTCGTTACATTATACCGTGTGCTCAGGTTTGCTCCAGGCCTGCTTGTAGGCTAGAAGAGCTCTGAAAACACCTGTATCCTTCCCATTTAAATGCACGCTTCAGACAAATCTTTTTGGAGGCTTTCAAAAGAGATAGGCTAGTATTTTTCCATGTATTTTTCACATGTATTTTTTTCTGAGATTGGTGAAGACAGAAATTAACTATTTGATTCCACTTCCTTGGATCTCTCTTTTATCTGTAAAAGCTTCCCTCTAGGTTAGGCTTTGGCTGAGTGTATCTCTCCACAGGAAAAACAAACAAACAAACCACAAACCTTTGGAAATGCACTGTAACTCAAGCATTTGTCATCTACCGGAACAAAAGATTCGAGTGGACTTTTCTATTGGGAAAGACTTGGCATGTTCCTTATCAGAAAATTCAAAAATCCATTAAGCCATCCCTCTCCTATGGATTTATTTTCTCTGTTTAAAAATCCTGAAAATTTATTACAGCAAGGAAAAACTAACTCTTCAAAAATGGTTCAAGGCAGCTTCCCTTTGTGTGGGGCTGTTCCCTGCTGCAAAGGTTGGAGCAATTGTTGGGACTGGATCCAAATTTTTACTGAAGTCAAGGCAAGGATCCTTATAAGAGTCTGTGCGTATCTATCCCAGGCTGGGCAGAGAAGCTTTTCTTAATTGCATGCAAAAAAAAAAATAATTATAAAATTCTTCCTGGATGAGAGTAGCCCTGGCAGAAATACTTCAAAGGATCTGAGCATAAAGATCAGTGAGTGTATTAATAAGTGGAAAAAACTGGGAACCAAGTTCTTCTACTCAGACTGATGCACTGTCCCTTCCAGAGCCTGGGAGGCTCCCCCTCTCCTTCGTGACTCAGTTTCCCCATCTTGAAAAATTGTGAGGTTAATCCTCTACCAAAGACACAATATGAGGGCTCCTTAAGCACCATCGCTCAAGTACTGTACTCTGTGGTGAATATTATTATTTACACTTCGACTTCATTACACAGTGTGTGCACATGATTGTGCATATGCACATGTGGTTACCTTGGTGACAGCTTTATTCCGATATGAAGTTGCCATAAGAAAACACCATAGGGGATTGGCAGCAATAAGGCCAAGAGACAAATTAGTTCCCATCAGCATCAGCTAGTGAGAGCCTGATGCCAAGTTATATAACAGGGGGCAAAAAGTCAGTGTTCTTTCCCTCTGTTTTTTTGGTAGAACACAAACGTCCCCAAGTCTTCCCTCTCCCACCATATTTTAAAGGAGTTTCATTAAGTATAGAGTGAGGATTTTTCCAATGCATTCAATAATTTCCCACTCTCTCTCCAAAACAATCATTTCATGTGTAACTGGCAGGAGATGAAATTTCAACAGATTGAATCTCTCTCTCTCTCCTCTGCGCGTGCACACACACATTCTTTCAGTCCCCAGACAGAAACTGTAATTCCCCTATATAAAAAGGGGGGAAAAACATTTTTTTTTCCTCCTTTTCAAATGTATAACATAGTTGTGAAGGCTAATTATAAAATAATGTTTATACCTTGGAGACCAAGACAGGAGGTTACAAAAATGCTTTAAAAGTCCCAGTGCTGCAATAGAAGAATTTCATTAACTGAAACAAAGCAGAGCTGGTGAAAGTTTGAAAAACAAAGTATGCAAAACATTACAAAAGCAAAGCCAAATCTATTTACTGGTCTGGTAAATATCAAACTTTCAAGGTTCACAGTGATTCGTTCACATTCCTCAGTGAAAAATGCAATCAAAAGGTCCATTTTTGTTCCTAAAATCTTGGCTTTGAAATGCACAATAGGTTTCTCCTTTCAAGCCCAGAGGAAGTGTGGTGCTGAGTGTTTCCCAAAGAGGTTTAGATGATGACAACCCACCCAGCACCCTGCAGGATAAGGCTCTGTGTAACCTGGGCTGTGCAGAGAGTCTCGGTGGCACTAACCTCTCTGATAGATAATCTGCTAACAGAGGCTTGGGGTACACGTGCTGCTGAGCCAGTCCTACCCCTGCACGTAACAAGTTTGCCCTGCGTGATTGTCCCATGGACCCAGAGATGAGGAGATGAACCCTGCCAGATGTAGTCTTTATCACAGAGTAAAACAGGCTCACAGCAGTGTCCCACCAACATGAATGTCATCTTTTATGAATTGCTGTATTGCATGCTGCAGTGAGCACTGCCTGTCTGGGCTTCAGGCAGGCAGTAACAACCCATCTCTCCCCCTTTACAGCCTTAGCTTACTGCCTCAGTCCTCCAAAAGCAGCAAACAAGAGCAGAACCAGCAGCATCTGCTTCTCTGCAAACTCATCACCCATAAGGTTCAGAAATAATTTGAACATAATGCAAACCAAACAGAGGGGTTAAACTGTCATGGTTTAGCTTGACAGGACACTTAACAAGGGTAATGCAGGGCTGAGCGGAGGAAGCAGAGAACATGACCCATGGCAGCAGGAACTACAAAATAGAAAAAGGGTCTGCATTCCGCTCCCTGGACCCTCACCAACAGAAGCACTCAGGGTCAGCATGAAGCCCAAGATGGGCAGGGTCCCACCTTGGCTCTCAAAAGGACTCCACCTCCACCAGCCACATTGGGCTGAAATGCCACTCCAGTTACAGAAAATGAAGACTAACTGGAGGCAACCAGTTGTGCTGACTCAGCTCTGACAAGCACAGCTCCATCATGTGTGTAACATTCATGCGGAAGCCACTGGGGAGGGCAAGGCCAACGTTAGCAGGGAGGATTGGTGCTAACCCCTCTTCATCCTTTTAGAGGCTTCTTCAGTGGGAAAACTCATCATTCAAGTCAGCGTCTAATTCAGTCAAGCCAAAGCACTAAACATAGTATGAGCAGAGGCTAGTCTGCTGGATCATCTAGTCCAACTCCCCCACTAAAACAGGATCCCCTAGAGCACATTACTCAAGACTGCATCCAGGTGGGTTGTGAATGTTTCCAGAGAAGGGGACTCCACAACTCCCTGGGCAGCTTGTTCAGTGCTGAGTCACCCTCATAGTAAAGAGAGTTCCATATTTAAATGGAACTTCCTATGTTTCAGCTTGTGTCCATTGTCCCTTGTCCTGTCACTAGGAATTACTGAAAAGAGTCTGGATCCATCCTTCTTGCAACCACTCTTTAGATACTTATAGGCATTAATAAGCATTATAATAAGCATTATAAGCCTTCTCTTCTCGATGCTAGAGAGTCCCAGCTCTCTCAGCCTTTCCTCATAAGGGAGATTCTCCAATCCCCCAGTCATCTTTGTTGCCCTCTGCT
This sequence comes from Apus apus, assembly GCF_020740795.1. Classification (NCBI taxonomy): domain Eukaryota; kingdom Metazoa; phylum Chordata; class Aves; order Apodiformes; family Apodidae; genus Apus; species Apus apus. The sequence goes on along the minus strand of NC_067294.1, from coordinate 8,024,288 downwards.
GGATTCTCTCTAGTAGTCCCGTCTCTCTTGAACTAGGGAGCTGAGAACTGGACGCAGTATTCCAGATGTGGCTTCACGAGGGCAGAGTGGAGGGGGAGAATGATCTCTTTCGACCTACTGGCCACACTCTTCCGTATGCAACCCAGGATTCCATTGGCCTTCTTGGCAGCAAGGGCACATTGCTGGCTCATGGATAATTTGCTATCTACCAGAAGTCCCAGATCCTTCTCCTCAGAACTGCTTTCCAGCAGGTTCACTGCTGGACTTCTTTTGTGTCAGACTGAGGAAGCCCAATGATTGGGATCACTAGACTCAAACATTCACACTTTTTGTCATGGAGAAGTTGTGCTTAACATCCCACACTGTCACAATCTTCCTACTTGCCCATGAACCTCTCAGTTCCCCATCTGTAAAATAGGAAAATAGCACTTTCTTAATTCCCAGAGGAGCTATGAAGGTGAAAAGCACTGAAGCCCGCATGGCATTCAGATGTGTTGCAGCTGGAGTAGCACTGATAGCTACGGCTTGGTACTATAAATGCAATGATATATGTATGTATATACACACACACTTCTAAAAGTGTTCAAGAGCATAAATCTGGTTTGAAATCTTGCTACTAAGGTCTCTGACTACTCATTCCACCTAAAAAGTATTAGTAAAGATGTCACCTCCCAAGCCAAGTGTAAAAGTATTTAATTTCTTGCAAATGAGAGAATTCATTTTATTTTGGCTCACAAAGGACAATCTTTTTGACAAATACATCAAACTGCCTCCTCCTGCTAATCACAAGGGGCAGCCCGGCCCATTAAAGGAGTAAGATGTACATCCATGTGACAAGCACAGTCGTTTAATGAAACACAACTAGCAAAGCTTCAAAATCTCTACCATTAAAGTGGCTCTGATTTTTTTTTTTTTTAACTAAGACTTCAGGGGGACAAAATTACATTCTTAATTCTAGTCTCACTAATGCTGATAGCTTTGCACAAAGAAAGCAAGTTGTGCATTTTCAAAGGTACATCATTATTTGTACTTTTTTTTTTTGTGATAACTGAATAGGATTTCACAGAGCTGGCTGAGTATTTATTTGAAATTTTCTTTTTTAATGAGGAAACTTGAAATACGTTAGGGAAATATTTTTCCTGAACTTCAACTGATCCATCTGACAAAGCTGAAGAGGAGTGCCTTGCAAACACTACACCCAAAATTTCAAGAAAATAGAAATTCACACAGTGCTTGTAACACCTGGGCTTTTAACACCTGAGGGAAAACTCTGTGAATAATAAAATGTAAAGCAAATTGAAAAAATGTTGATAGTAGCAAAACATTCCCATTCTTACAAAAAACCCTACTTAATTCTCCAGGATTTTTATACTTTTGTCTGGTGGTGTTTGAGCAACTGTTTGGGTTTATTTGTATTTTATGGAGGCCACTTGACATTTCCAAAGCCTGTAGAGTTTTGTTCTATGTTTCTGAAAAGAGTATACAGAGCCTGGGAATAGCAGTATCATACAGACTCACAATCAGACACTTTATTTAAAATTAAATTTAAAACAAAACGAAACAAAACAAAACAACAACCCTGTTTAATTTGAGCAATTTGTTGTGGGATCTGTGTCACACAAGTTAGGAGAATTCCATTCCTGAGCAAACTTGCTTTTCCTCCTTTTTAGGCAGCCTGGGAGATTTACTCCTGAGATTACAGCAGTTTTTACATCCAGACAACTTCATTAAACCCTTTGGAGCTACTCCTAATTATTTACCTTGAATTTCAGGAGAGGATGATCAGCCCCTCGCTTGCCTTTTCTGGATATATTTATTTGCCATGTATTTTTTCCTCTCTGCTAGAAAATGGAATAGCAAAGAGACGTAAGAGAATTGTCCTTTGGAGAACAGGGTTCGGGAGTTACAGCTCCTCAGAGGGCTTGCATTTGAGTCCTATAAAACTTGTCATAGGCTCACAGGCTACTGGAAATGTTATTTACAGGCTCAAAAAAACACTAACAATAGAATCAAAAAAGTGCAAGTTACTCCTTCCTTCCCCTCTTTTCACCTTAAAAAAGTAGTTGAAGGAGAGAGAAGTTACAGCAAAGGGAATAAAAATTAGGATGAAATAGAAAATCATGTACGAAAAATCTCCTTCTGATCCAGTTGACAATGTCATTCACTTGGACCAGACTGGGAGCTCAGTGGCTACTGATTCAAGAAAATTGGACAGTTCCTCTTATGAGGAAAATGAGACATTTTGTTTGGAGATGTCTACGGTTTCTTGTGCACGGAGCTGAGCAGTTTCTATCACTCTGAGATAAGGAGGTCCCTGTTATAGCAACCTGCTCTGTAACTAACTTGCAGTCCCCTTGCTAATTAAAAGCTTTTGATTCAGATCCACCCACTGAGCTGCTCCCAGGCTGGCATGAGACAATTTTATTTCATTTACAGGGTTGGGCTTTGTTTGCTTGGAGAAAAGTCACCAGAGGAAGAGAGGAGGGATGACTGACAGCTGTCAGGGACAGGTTTGGCACACATTATCTCTCATCTCCTGGTCCCCATCCCCAAGCACACCCACAGAGCCAGGACTGGGAACCTGTAGAGGTTTCACTGTCCCAAAATCCCTGCCTTGGGTTCTGTTCACATCCAATCCAGATTACAACACAACCAGAGTTTGAAGACTGCCCTGTGGTTGATTTTTTGTTGATATTTCCTATTTAGTTTAAACCAACATACTGATTCTATCAGCCATAAAGCTTTATGGAGGTTAGTTTATTCCCCCCTTCAAATGGACTGTTCTCTCTGTCATAAAGTTAATTTTATAGTCTTTGTTCATTTTCCTAATCTGCAAATTACATCCTCCTGTACTCTGATTACTTACTATTGGAAAAACAGACCTTCTATATTTCCCCTCAGCTTCCAGTTTGAATATTCTTTGCATTATCTTGATGACCTTAATCTCTTTTTTCCCCCCACTGGCCTTTCAAGGAAGCTGCAAACGCACCAGCAACACTAACTGTGTCAGCCAGAAAAAACAATCTCAGCTCCTGCTCTATGCTCACTCCATCAGACTCCTCTCTCCTTTTTCTTTCTTCCTTCCTTTTCTTTCTTTCTTTCTTTCTTTCTTTCTTTCTTTCTTTCTTTCTTTCTTTCTTTCTTTCTTTCTTTCTTTCTTTCTTTCTTTCTTTCTTTCTTTCTTTCTTTCTTCTTTCTTTCTTTCTTTCTTTCTTTCTTTCTTTCTTTCTTTCTTTCTTTCTTTCTTTCTTTCTTTCTTTCTTTCTTTCTTTCTTTCTTTCTTTCTTTTTCTTTCTTTCTTTTCTTTCCTTCTCCTTCCTTTCTCCTTCCTTCCTTCCTTCCTTCCTTCCTTCCTTCCTTCCTTCCTTCCTTCCTTCCTTCCTTCCTTCCTTCCTTCCTTCCTTCCTTCCTTCCTTCCTTCCTTCCTTCCTTCCTTCCTTCCTTCCTTCCTTCCTTCCTTCCTTCCTTCCTTCCTTCCTTTCTTCCTTCCTTCCTTTCTTCCTTCCTTCTTTTTCTCCTCCCCTCCTCCTCCAACAGCAAAGACTGTGGGGAGAAATGAAACTGTAGCAGGGAGGATTTGGCATCCTTGTAGAAATCCTTCATTCCCTATTGGGAAGGAAGGCAGTTTAATATATTGGGAAACCAGGTACTAATATGCCAGAAACTGGCCATCAAATAGCATTGCAAGAAACAGGTAATTTTCTATTTAAAGATGCATTCATTGTATTGTGTGTTGATGCACATGCTCACGTTTCTCCTTAAAATGGCCACAACCCAGAAGTACACTCAGCACTAGAAATAAGAGGCACCTCATGGGAACTCATGCCTGGGCACAGTTGAAGTCCTGCTTGAACCTCAAAAATAAGGCACAGGCAGGTTTCAGGTTGCTCCATGTCCTCATGCTACTTCTGGTTGCACTGAATGAGCTGTCAACGTCTTTTTCCTTCTTTCCTTTTGCAATGCCTTGGAACGTCCCTATGAATACCACGGGAATCAACAGACCATGGTTTGAACGTCACAGTACAGCATCATCCTCTCTATTGGACACAGCTACTCTTTATAGGCTATAAAGTGGGGAAAATGAGCTGCACACCTTACTGTCACAACATTGCCCCCTGATCACATCCCTGATGCATCTCTGAGCATCACCTGTTAAGCTCCAAATACTGTAACATTTTCATTTGATGCAGAAACTCACATTCTCTGTGTTGGGATTACTGGGGTGTTAACTGTGATGCCTAAACACAGCTTCTAGCCAGAGGGACTTCCTTGGAAAAGGCCAGTTCAGGCCTTAGCAGCACCCAGGGCATAGCAGCACCCACCAGCCTGGTGAGAAGCTTCCCTGGGCCTTCCTCTCCTCTCAGCTCTGCCTCACCTCCCTTGGACTCATCTCTCTCTTTTCCTCTAATCCACTCTGTACTATCTCCCCCTCACTTCTCTGCTGTCCTGCTCCCATACTTCTCCCCCCCACACACACATCCCACTGGGTTTCTTTTAATTTTAGATCCTTCACAGTCATCCTGTCTCTATTTCTCTCCTGCTCTTCCTTCTGACTCTCACCTGTCTCTCTCTTTCCTGCCTTCTCTCCTCTTTGCCAGGGCAATACAGTGGGAGCTGCCATTCACAGTCCTGATTTGTAATGCAGACAAGTGGGACTGCTCATGTGGCCCTCACTTGCAAACAGGAGCTCTAGCCATAAAAATAAGACAGCAATTAATTCTAGCAGCCAACTTTTTGCTTAAAAACCTTGTATTATTTCACATTAAAGACCGGCAGTCTCTGTCCAGTGCCAGAAACATATTTATAGAAGGACCTATGGAAAGAAGGGTTTGGCTTTTTTCTTTCTCCTCAGTAAACACAGAGATACGGGGATTGTTTCATTTCAAATGCATGTGCAAATTCTCCAGGGCGCAGCTCGAGGCCAGAGCAGGAATGGGTCTTTATTTGTAAGCTGTTAGTCTTGGCAAGTCTGCTAAATGTTTTCCCCCAAATGTATTTTACACTCATAATTACTGCACGGTGGGTTTATATCAAATCCCTATAACTTCAGATGTGTGACACACTCTATTAAAACCTAAACATAATTCACGGGCACATTTGGGGGAAGGGGGTGTTGTGGGGTTCCTGTGGGAGGGGGATAGTGGGGGGTTTGCTGCGGCACGGGGTGCTGGGGGGGCTGCTGCGGGTAGCGCGGGGCGGGCGCTGCTCCCGGGCGGCTCGGGGCGGCCCCGGCCCCGCACGGGCCTTTCCTGGGCCGCCAGCGCCATCTAGTCGGGAGCTGCGGGTCCGGCCCCGCGGGCCGCGGCCCCAGCGCCTCCTTCGCACGCAGAAGGGGCTTTCTGACCTTCCTCGCTTGTGCTCACGGGCAGCAAAACTCCCAAGCCGGGTGGGGGGCGGTGCTCCCCGGAAAGCTTGAAGCTGCTTTTCCTGTGCGGCGCCCCGCGGCGCCCCCGCGCCACGTGGGAAGATCCACGCAGCTCCCGACAGCCCCGTTTTCCGGCGTGCGTGGCCCTGGTGGAGATGCCTCGTGGCAGGGATGGCTTTCGTGTTTGTTTTTCTTTTTCTCTTGTTGTTGCCTTCCTGAGCGACTGTAGGCATGCAGGAACCACCTGACAGTTCAGAGCTGTGGGGCCACCTGGTTCAGTGAGAACTGGCTTGTGACAAATGCCCAGCAGAGGAGGAAGGGGCAAAAATGTCAGAGTAGGTTCTTACTAGAACGGAAAAAAACCCCTTTGCCTTTGCACAACGTTTTACTTGACTACCACCAGCCAGCAGATGAGCTGTGTCCCCTACAAGAATAAGGCAGTGAAGTGACTTGCAAATTATTTCAAACAAGAACTGAGCCATCCCCCACTGAAGACAGGGAGGTGGGTGTTCATTGCATCACTGGGTGTTGGATGGGGCTGGGTGGCAATTTCACTGAGTATTTTGTTACCTTTTCACAGACAAATACTGAAGAAGATAATGTGGGAAGGACGGAGAATTTCATGGGAAGAAAGCTCAGGTCTCCCCAGCCTGCAGAGTCTTGTCTCATGACTGTTAAGGCTTAACATAGTAGGAGTGTGTATCAGGGATGCTGTTTCCAAGTTGAATATTAGCCACTAAAGAAAGTAGAATCTAGAGTACTTGCTTGCACCGTTCCTCACCCTAAATGGAGAGTCTGGGGCAAAGGTGACATGGCCAGCACCCATTTCCAAGGGTGGAAGTGATGTATTACCCCCCTTGTAACTGAGTACCTGCTCTGCCTGTCTCCACTATAAACCGGATAATCAGTAAGCTTCACCACCTGAAGAGTCAAACAGGACATTTCATCATTGCCTGTCACATAAGAGAGGCACCTCATCTCTTAAACCTCACTGAAGACAGCTGAAGCTCATGCTAAGCCTTGTGTGCAGACAGTCAACGGCCCTGGATGAAAAGACCTTTCCAGAGTTCATCTTGACCCTTGAAAATCACAGCTTTTGTAACAGACTGAAAATTCGTGTTTGTCCCCTCTTCCCTTCTTGAAGAGCCCCACTGTCTGCAGGACAAAGTCCTCTGGTGACAGAGTGGCTCTGAACCTCACACCATGACTTCGGAAATAAAACATGCTTGCTGTTTCTTTCCTGAGATGCCTGCTGATCTCTTCTCTCATGTAACATAAAACTTTCACAGTTCAGCTTCTCTGGGTTTCTTAAAGTAACACTTGGAAACACAAACCAGTCAACACCTCGGGGAGCCAGAACATTGCACTGCTGTTGTTAAGCCAGAGCTCCACAACCGGAGCCAGGTGACCAGGCAATGGAGATTTGGCACAAAAGCAGATAAGGGCTTCTTGCTAGGCAATACTACCCATGGATCATAGAATCATAGAATCACAGGGGTTGGAAGGGACCTCGAAAGATCATCTAGTCCAACCCCCCCGCCAGAGCAGGGTCACCTAGAGTACATCACACAGGAAGACGTCCAGGCGGGATGCTGGCCATGCTGGCAATTATTGCTTCTCCCAGACACCTTCCATGTCACTGTGGTCAGGCTTTTCACCTATGTACCTCTGATTCCTGTCCAACATTCTCCCAGTCCCTCTCCTCAGCCTTCTTCTCGAGAGAAGCCTGAAACAGGCCAGTAACACCACTGGTAGAGCTGGAGCTGACATTTGCTGAGCAGAGAGAGTGTAACTGGAGAAGATCTTGGAAACTGAGTGCCCTCACATGTAATATTGCTCACAGGAGCAAGGGGACTGAATTCTGACTTAGCTGGGCTGTGGTCGAAGCACCGTTGCCACAGAACTGGATCTGCCATGACAGATCCCTTTGAGGTGTAAAAATTGCCGTCCTGGGGATGCTCCAGCTCTCCTGGATTGGTGTGGTGCTTGGTGGATTATCCACCAGAGTGCAGGGCAGTGGTGGCCAGGGAGCTGCCATCAGCACACACACTCTCAGCATGCACACCGGGAGCTGAATATTCATTCCCAGCAATTATTGCATCACCAGACTCATTTTTGCTTTTCGTGTTGTCCCACAAAGCCTGAACTGCAGCTCAAATCCCAGAATGCCCTCATCAGCATTTTGTACTGCAGTGAAAGAGCAGTTTTGTTCTGAAAAGAGCTCTAGAAATGGCATTACTGGGTTCCACATTTACTGTATCTTAGTGACTTCCCAGAAAATTGTCTTAGCTTGCACACAAAGGATTGCCTTTTTAGTTGCAAATTAAACCTGAGATCTGAAAGTGACTTTGGGTTCTTTCTATCATCACCAGGAATAAAGACTCTGCAACTGCAGCTTTGCTAATTGTTCTGTCAATTACTGCAAATTAATTTGCTTGTATTTATTTTTCACTGAGCTATCAAAACTGCACTCAGAGCTATGTAATACACCAATAAAGACAGGCTTTGCTGTGGGAAGCTTGAGCTTTATTTTGGCTTGCTCAAGAACTGCTCTGTCTACTGAACCTGCAAGGAAACAGAGGAAGTCAGGGCCTAATCCAGCTCCCACTGGACTGGCATGAATCAGGGTTGGATCTGCCCCTCTGACAGCTTAGGCTCTGATGATGAAAAACAAAGAATTTTAAGAAAACATCAGTTTTTATAAAATGGGGGGGGGGGGGGCTGGCTTGGGGGGGGGGGGTTGTGTGTTTGGTTGGGGTTGTGTTTTTTGCTGTGGTCCCATCATTTGAAATGGGCAGAAAGCAGAATTATGAGCAACCTCCCTTAGCCAAATAAGCTTCTTCCTTTTACTGTAATTATGTAAGCACTGCTAGGTGAAGTCAGGTGAGCAGTATATAAACCCAGTTAATATAATAATGACACATGTGATTGTGTGTAATGTGGCAGGCAATTGTACACTAAACAGGAGCATTAGTGGTCACTGCACATGATAACTCACTGTGACACCTCTTATTCTCCACTGCATAGAAGGAAAGAAAACAATAATATACTTCCCCACGGCTCCCTGTGTTTTACAAAAAGCTTGTCATTAAAGAAGTGTAATTTTCTATTCTATTCTTGACAGACAGTTCTTTTGCATAAAATATTCTGCTGCTCTCTGCCCCTTACTCCCTAGAGCTCAGCTCCCAAAAGACATTAGTCCCCTTTAGAACAACTTCTGTGGGAACAAGGTGCTCCAATTTCCCTAAAATTCAGGGATATCAAGTCTGACAGCTCCACACGCTAAATTCCTGGTCTAAAATGCCCTCTGATTTTCAGATTTCTGCAAACTAAACTTCATTGAGAAATTCTAATTGTTTGCATATTAGAAAACAATCACAATCTGTCAAGTAAAATATCAATATAGATTTCTTTCCGCTACGATATATGTATGTCTGTAAAAGTGAATCAGATATAAAATGTATAAAGCCTCACAAATAAACATTTTATTATGTATAACTGTAGTACTAAAGATGCCATTCATCATCTTACAGTGAAGAACTGCTTCATGAAAAATATCTTTTATGATTTTATAGTGAAGTATTTTTCAAAAAATGCTCTTAAAAGATCACCTTTTATCCCTGAAACAAAATTTGTCATTAAAAATTGTTAACTTAATTAACATAATCCATTTTCCTTGGCATTCCCTGTGTCTGTTTCTGCTGATACTGTTATTAAAGATTTGATCAGAATGATGTTTCAAATTATTTTAAAATTTTGTTTTCAAATCCCGTCTTCTCCTCCTGGCAAGTCATATAAAAAAAGGAAAGAGAAACTTGAAAAAGAATTCTGGAAAAGAACTGGGATTTTTTCTGAATATGTTGCAGAAAAATATTTTATAAACAGCTGGAGTGTATAATACCTATAAATCCAGTACTGAAAAACAGATGACACACATCTTTTTATACGTTTTTTTTTAATATGGCTTCTTTGGTTTTGACCAGCTCTCTGCATTTCTGTGGCTGGGGAAGGCATGATTTGTTAGAACATTTTGGATCATCTATCATTTCATATGCTATTACATTTTACAATACCAAGGCTTAGCTAGGTTCTCGCTGCTGGGAAAACACAAACACATTCATACAATATATGTGTTTATTTTAGTGCACATTATAGGTGTGCACATAGAAGAACATTCCATGGGAAATGTGTTCCTATAATATATAACTATATAATCTACTATATATAAAGTAATGCTTACTCATAGATAATTGTATACAGGAATGATAGAGGCAAAAACCTTCATCTCTGGGCAATTTTGTTAGCAAAGGCTTTGCAAATGAAAGTTGAATATAGCCATCCTGGCTGAAGCACAGCACACATCTGAGCTGCACAATTCTTATCTCACTGGTGGCTTTTGCAAGGAAGATATGAAAGTCTCATTCTTTCATAAGAAGGCTGCGTGGAATTGAGGATTGTATGGTTCTGGGGAGACTTACTGTATAATGTCAGAAATTGCTAGACATTTGAAGACAGAAATGTCTTTCTCCTTTGAGTATTGCATCCTAAGTGCCAGCCAGAAATGATTTATACATGCTCATCCTTATTATGGACTACACATAATAAGGGCATGATAGAAATCGTATCTGCATAGATTCAGGCACTTCCAAGAGATCTGCTGCCAGTTTTGTTTGACAAGACACTCAATCAAGTGAAAAGGTTCAAAATATTTCAGGAGGAATCTTCTACATTTTTAAGGCCCAATATTTGTATCCACATAACAAAAATCCTAAATGAGAGTAACATTAGTCTATATTCACCCTAAGTTGCATGTTTCAAAGGGGAAAATATTTTGAACTTAGCTGCCAGCATTTTAAAATAAACATTTTCTTCATTTCATCATTTCAATAAGATCTAACACATTCCTGTTTCTTTTTTTTTTTTTCATCCTTGGGAGAATGTGAACCAGTATAATAAATACTGTGCTGGAAAAATAATCTCAGAACACATTTTACAGATACTGTTTTATTAATTGGGCAGAGGATGTTCCATTATGCTACTTAATGCCTCTACAGCTCTCTTCAAATCCTACCTGATTTTTGAAATGCAGGTCATTTTCCAAAGAAGCAGATGCATAAAGAAAAACAGAGCACTTGAGTGTATTTTATACAGAGAGAAATTACAGTGATGGGAATTGACATTCCTTAGAGTGCATCAGATTTTCCATGGAATGTTCCACTACTCCCATCAAGGCCCAGTTCATCCAAACTTAAGCAATTCCATTAGTCAATAAAACTACTCACACGAGCAAAGCATCACAGGGCTCTCTTCTGATGGGCAAGGAAGGAGGGCAGGTCTTGTCCTAAAAAGGACAAAAGCAATTCAGCCTGGGGGATCGGTTTTGCTGTCTCTCCAGAGTTAAGCCTCCCCCCTACCTCCTCGCATCTTGAAAATCCATGGACACACAACTCATTAAGCTGCTCCTAGAAAACCTCTTTTTGTAAGACAATGTTGTGCAGTGCTAACAGGATCTGTGCCATGGAGGCTGTGCTGTAGCAAAGCATCAAGAACTGAAACATTCGCTCTTCTAGCACTTGCTGCGCTGACAGCTTGATAAAATGGTCCAAGGCATAATGTTCAAACAGAGGGAGAAAAAAATTAAAAATGTAATAATAAAGTTAAATGTAACTGTTTTAAAGTATAATTCTTTGGAGAGCTCAGTTTTATGTTGGGCCGGCATTTGAAGTAGCACTAGTCATTATTAACGGGAAGCACAGATAGAGGAGATTTAAATCACTAAAGTAATAAAATCTGAACGAGGGCTAGCACCTTGAAAGGCTCTTGGAGAGAAGATTGCATACAAATGCAATTAAAACGATGCTTATAAAATACTAAGATGTTAATTGGGTTTAGTCCCAGAAGCCCCAGCAGTACAGTATGTCAGAAGTTAGCTGGTTTGAAGTTTAAAAAGAGTGGTTTAATTTGTACACCTTGTCCTAATTACGAAGCTTTCTGCAGCCTGTGTATCGGCATGGTTTATTGTAGCTTAGAGCTTTGTAAAACAAACACACACCAGTTAATTGGGTTATTGCAATGGAAAACTGGGCTGCAGAACTGAAACCTTCCTTGCTAGTGTTTTTTTACAGCTTGTAATGAACGCTCCAGCAATGTCAGGATAGACTGATTTGTAAGGTGTGCAGTTTACAACTTGGTTATACCACTGGTCAGAAAAATAGGTGATACAGTGAAAACAAAGGCTAGCACGGTATAATGTTGCTGAGCTGGTGGGTTGAAGCCCCAGCTGGCTTATTTATATCTTGCAATCCCCCCAAATACTGCACCAGGTCTGAACTCTACATTCCCACATTCAAGAGAGGACCGTAATAAGGCAGGGAGAGAATACCATGGTTGTTCGAGGAGCCCGTGGAGGCTGTGAGCACCTGCTGGGGGTCTTGTGAGGTCGTGTGTTTTTTCTCATAATCAGTAAATAAATACTTAGAATAAGAGCAGAGTAATACAAAGAAAGGGCAGAATGGGAGATGTTACTATTCATGTGCTGCTCCTTGGAGTTCGTTTATGCTATTCAGCTTACACTTGTTTCTTTGTATGGAGGAACATTTTTCCAAAAGAAAACCTATCTTCTCCCCTCCTCTCTTGCTTCAGTCCAGACCTCATGGAGTTGAGGTTCTCAAAGCACACTCCAGCAAAGCCCTTATCTGGGTCATGAAATCTCCCATATGTGGTTTACTGTTATTTATTGTTAATCAGGCTGTGAGCTTGCCACCCCTCAAACTTGTACTACAGCAAATCAATAGTTATTTTGCTGAGGTCCATGGATTCATCCTAATGGAAAGCAGATACCAGCAGAGAAGACCAAGACCCCTGCCATCCACTCAGCAGCCATCACAGAGACAGTGTGACTCTAACCTTCCCTCCCCTGTTACAGCTCTGCCATTTAAGGTCAGATATCAGGAGACAGCTTGGAAACTTTATGAAACCTCAAATGCTGCAGAGAGTGATGTGACAAGTTGACATGATTCTGACCAAGGTGGGGTCTTCCTCCAACAAAAGGAATTTTTTATATCTAGATGCACCATACATCAAGGTACAAGTCAGGGAATAACAGAAATAATACAATGTGTGACCGGTCCAACAGTCAGAAGCTACAGGACAGAGGAAGGAATGTCCCTTTGCACATCATTATCTCACTGGTTTGTGGTTTGTTTTTTTTATATTATGGGTATAGTTGGCTAGTTAGGCACTAACAGACCACTTCAGTTAGTCTTCAGGTAGCCAAAAAAATTGCTGACAGGGAGGAATGTTTATGCAATCAGAAATGCTAACTTTTTTCAGTCCAGGTGATATGACCAGCATCAATAGATCATACACAAAAGGTCTAACCTTCTGCAGTCTTAATGTATATCAGATAACTTAGAGATGTACACACTTAGAGAGTGTGTACTTATGCAGATAAAGTTCCTATTACATATAGGACATTTGTTTTGATTTGGTTTGTTTTTTTTTTCTTGTTTTGATTTTAATCATTACCACTGGATATATTTGATGGAAAATGCATGCTAAGAAAATCAATGTGATCCTGGTCACTCCTTCCCACCTTCCTCAGTAAACAGCCTGTCCACACAGCCAACTCTCACTTCCCTTTAAAGGTTTGCAAAGCCCTGCATTTCCCAGTCTTGAGTAGTTGCCACCCCAATTGCTGCATTTACATTCTACTTAAGATACATCAGGGCATAATCTCACCTCATTGAGGAGGGGATTTACATACATAGCTCCCATTAGCATTTATAGGCAATACGCATATAACTCACAGCCCAACACAGAATGAAAATATAATTATCATAACCATTGCCATATTGCATGAGACTTGGACCATTCTGAGGCACAGGCCTAATTAGCTCTAAGCTGCAGAAAATCTGAGTGTGTTAGTTTCTTTTTGACTTACTGCTCAGTGCTTGGCCTGAATATTCAAATGTATTGTTTCTTTCTAAAGTAGCTCTTTCATGGCTCACTGTGTCATGTCATAACTCCCTTATCTTAGTGACTTTTTGCAAATGTCCCTGCAGGAACATTAAGATACATTTTTATCCTGCTCTGTTGATCTCTCTGTTCTTGCTTCATTGTTTATAAATGCTAAAGACCAGTGCTGCACTGGTAAAACTTTTAATTTTTATTCACCAGGATTTGCCAGCAGTGAAGTTAGGCAACACTAAGAGGAGACTTACATGCAGTATTTCCAGATAAATGCATTTTGTGTGTACTGAATTAACTTCAAAAGTTTGTGATACTTGCAAAAATGGCAGCTCAAGTCCTTATCACACAGATCCTGCCAGCTATGTTCCCTGAAGTTGTAAACAGTCACTCTTGGTTTCCCACGCAGGCGAAGAAGAGAAAGATGCACCACCAGGAGACAATTAAGATTTTAGGTGGATTGAATGAAGCTCAAGAGGATCTTACTTCTCTTTATTGAGATGAGAAACTTATCCCACCTTATCTTAGGGACCTGGCTGATGTACCTAGAATCCCCTTTATGTAATATTGATTTTAGGATGCTAGATCCATAATAATCCTGAGGTGTAAAAGGCCATGTCTGTAAGAGCACATATCACAGAATAATGTATTTTAAAGGATCTCTGAGAGACAACTGCCTGTAAACCTGTTTTTTATAGGAGGCCAGGTTTCTTGAAGAAGTCCTTCTTTAGTTTCATTCTCCTCTACAGAATGAAGGGTTTGCTTGGATACAGGATGAATAAGAAATAATGAGCAAGATCTTCAAGGTTTGGGCCTTCCTCTGCTAAGAGCCACCACACAATTCCCAGTGGCTGCCTGTATTCACTAGCTCAGCTTAAGTGGGCTGCACATTATGCAGAGTGTTCCCAATGCCACTTGAACTCTGAAGTGAAACTCCAACCACAAATACATCTGCTGTCTCAAGAGCCTGCAAACAAGCTTAACTCCTGGGCCTGATGTGGTGGATCTCTGCTACTCCAAAGGGTGCATCTTTGTATTACAGCTAAGTCAGTCAAAAGGAAAATCCACTTCAGCCTTTAACTACAGCCACATGCCTCTGCTTCTCCCCTTCTTGATGGATTTATTCATCATATGGTCCACTGGGCAGCTCAGGCATCTGACTGACTTGTAAAATACATTAGAATTTTTCTTCTGGATCAGCCACTTGAATCGACTCATCCCATAAGGACACAATTTCCAGTCCTGATCCAAAGGGGAACTTTTGCATACAGCAGGAGTCAGTCTGCTTTTTGGGTGCAGCTCTTCATCAGAGCTGCTCAGTGTAACAAGTAACCGCACCCTTAGGCTGTCAGGTCTGGGGCATAAAAAAAGCAGCCGGGAGGTAAAAAGAGAAGATGACCTGCATGTGCCTGCAATATTCATTGTCACATTGAGAGTGGATGTAGAAATATTAAATTAATAGAATGGTACCAGGATATGATTAGGTGTTACACACCTTAACACCATCTGTGTGGTATTTGAGAAGTTTTGATAAAACACTAAGCAGTGTATGACTTGCTTATAATTTTACATTACTTTTTGACATCCAAAGCCAAATAGTATTGAATTTTAGTTCTACTGCCATACAAAAAGTTGGCTTCTCTTGGGCAACTGCAGCATCTTGAGGGGGATGGTGCAGCTACATTCACTTTCTTTATAGTCACCATGGGGGTTTGTAAGATTTGGGGAAATTGGATCCAATTAAGAGAGTGGGAAACAATGAAAACACTATTCTAAGCAGACTGTTGTCCACACATGGAAAGTTACCACTGTGGAACACCAAAAAATGAAAGATGCCCCATGATCTGTTCCTAAACTCAGCCCTCCAAGGCCCAGCCAAGTCACTATGCCACCAACCCAGCTGAATGTCTGCTCCTTTGTTGAGTAAAAGCTGTGGAAATCTCCTGTTTTTCAGAGCATCCAGGATGGTGAAGAGCCAAAGACTGAAAAAATAAGTCTGACCTAGTATTGTGGTGTGTTTTTTTTTCTTCATGAATGTGCAGCAACGTGTTTCGCTTCTTCTGTCACCATTTTTTTGGAGGGAGCCAGTAAAAAGGCACATCAAATCTGAATTTAGAAATTAATTAGCTCCTACAAGTTTCATCTCTTGGGTATTCAGTCATTCAGTGAAACACAGAGAACTTGCAACAAAAATAATCTTAATTTTTTTCACAAAACTTTCTGGTTTGACCAAAAGGTTGACAGTTGGAGGGAATGTGGTGAGGAAGGGTTGAATGAAAAATTTTCAGCAGTTTCCTGAGCTGTCCCCTTCTTATAAATACATTGACAATTTGGAAACTGAAACCATCCATCAAGTCTGCTGAGGTTTCCTTCCAAAAAGGGTACTGCTGGCCATCTCCAGTCCTACTCCTATCTCAGTCTGGGTATCACCCTCAGGCCTCTTGTCCAGCATGCAAGAGGCCCCCTCCTAGGGTCAGGACCCATCTCTGAAGAGAAAGAAAACACATCAACATCTCCCTTTCCTTCCTGGGAGTGTTGGCCAACTCCATCACATCAGTGATGTAAGTAGCTTGTTGGAACTCAGAGCAAAATCCCTCTTCTATGGTGCCCCTTCCGTTTCAATCAACATGTGACTCACTCAGAAAGGCATTGTGAGCCTACTTTGTTCCACTTGCTGTTCTTGAAGCAGGAGATAAGTGACGCTCTCCAACATGCCGAGGGCTTTGGGAAAGTCATCTTGCTGGAGAAACTGTAGGAGAAGTCTCCGTGGGAATAGCAGCTCATATTTAGCCTCCCCTAGATCATGTCAATGTGAGTCTGGAGAGAACAGGTCTTTCATTTTTCTTTTTCAGTAAGCTACCATATGTACCTCATCCCCCACTTAAGCTAAGAGATTGATGGCTAAATTGCTTAACCCTGGTGTTTTTAATTAATTAGGTCTACTTCATAGAAGGTTTAATACAGTAGTTTAATTTAGACTTTGCTCAGTGCATGATGTAAAACCCAGATTTATTACGATTTTTTTATCAATTTTTATTTTTATATGATTCAGTCACTCATATAAAAGGGCTACTGTATGTTATAGACTTTAAAAAGTGATTCCTTGTAGGTATTGTAAAGTATAGGGTCTATTATATGACAGTAGTGTGTTTATAGCTGAGTTTTGGTGCATTGTTCAGGAATCCTTTCAAAGATGGCATATAGAAAAGACATTTTATTCTGTAAAATAGTAAGGGAAAGTACCTGTTATTTTAAAATATCTTCTTACAGTGCTTTTACATAAACCTGAAGTGTATGGGATATCCACTGCTTTAAGAAACTCAATACTAAAACGAAAATTGATTCGAATCTTTAAAAAATAAAAAAGGCACAACATTCTGTTGATGGCTCTTTCGTAAAAGACCTGCAGAGCTGTAATCAGGTGAAATCCACTGCTACTCTTGGTTAATGAGCAATTTGTTAGTTAACAGATGTTGTTATTAACATGAGAGGTACCTGGTTTATAACAGCAATACTTAATCACAGTGTGGGGTGGCAGAATCATTTATAAGAGCCAGTGCAGTGGCACTGTGTTACTGTAGTGCTGCCATGTGGGAACACAAGGTGATGGGGTCATATGTGCTCTCTTTTGGGGGATTCTGGTCCCATTTTTCAAAATTCCAGCAAGAGTAACTTTAGAAGAAATGCAAATGGAGATTGCGTGGAGACCATTTTAGTTAGGGAATCAGTTTTATTCTCCTAATTTTAATCAGTTATATTCTGTTTTGTAAATCTGGCCCCATGACCACAAAAAAGTATAAAAGATCATAAGGTGCTGAGATGATCCAGGAATGGAAGTCACACAAGGACTTCACTTAGCCAACAAACAGAGAGGTCCCTGTTCCTATCATGTCACACTGCCAGAGGCTTTTAGAAAGTTTGAGGATGTTTTGCTTTTACACTCAGTTTCCAGAGCCCAGTTTTTCAGGTGGCTGTTTTTTTTTGTTTTGTTTTGTTTTTCGTTTTTTTTTTTTCTGGGAGTTAAGTAGCTCTGATGCAGGTTTAACTCCCAGTATTTCAGCTATTAAAGGTATTTCAAGGTAAGCACCCGAATACTCATTCTCTTCCTTTAATTCTTTGCCCAAGGAGCCCAGGCAGTTTGCTGCTTTTCTGAGGCAGTTACACCAGCATATTGCTCTTCCTCATTTTCCCCACAGTGCTAAAGAAGTACAAGGGCACTTAGGACTCCTGTGAGGGAAACAGAGGAAAACAGGAGAATGAAGACACTTACAAACTCTCACAATGTCCTTCTGGCCCAGCTGCCAGCTCAAAGCATCATAACCTGAAGTCTCTCAGGGGACACCACAAAGAAAACCAAGTAAATTAAAAGAGCAAAACAAGCAATCACCTTTTAAATATGAACCTGACTTTCTAGGTGAAGATTTAGGTCTACAAAGTCTGAGATTTTTTTGGCTAAGTTGAAACCCTTCAAAGTGCATAGCTGCTCCAAAACACAAGCAGTGACTGTCCTTCATAAGAAATCATGTCTTGACACTGTCTGTAAGCCTAGATATAAAATAAAATGCTACCTATGAAGACCCTAGGAAAGGAAATTGGGATATTTCATGTCACCAGAAAGTAGCAAAATAGGAAGGAAGGATTCAGCTCCCTTTGCTGCCCTTTGCTTCCAGTTCACCAGACAATTCCTCCTTCCTGTATAATCTGTCTGACCTGAGCAGATCTTCAGGCAGATAACTACCATTGAGTCAGTCCTCTCAGTCATTGCACAGACTGTTCTAAATACAATGGCAGCTTAATGCAGGTTATTGATAAGCTGAAGACATCAGAGCACCTGGTATCATCAATAAAGCACTTAGCAGCACTTCAGCAGCAGCTGCCCGAGAGACAAGGAGAACCCAGAGAGGAGCAACTGCTCAGTACAACCCTCCTGGATTTCTCAACGGAAAAGGAGGTAGCTTCCCAATGGTGAATCCTTCCACCAAAGCCAATGGATGCTAAGGATGTGAAAGAGCTCCTGATCTTCAAGTTAGCAGCCCAAGAGTATCCCTCTGTAAAGCAAGAAGATTGGGGACAGAGTGCAGGTTTTATTTCCAACTCTGTCGTAGGTAGTGTCAACTCAAATCCAGAGCCCATGGTATTCCTCGTGCAAATGCATGCAGGGCAGCTGAATATAAAGGCACAGTAGTGTGTGATTTGAAGAAAAGCTCTATTAGAAGAAGGAACAAGTGCAGGTTAGAAGGTAAGCTTGCAGCATATTGACTCAGATTTACAGATCCCCAGCCCAAAATTAATTCCACACAACAACTGAGTGGTTGCCTTCCAAAGGTGTTAAGCCTATTTGTGTTTTGTTTGTTTTGGAATGGCCAATAAAACAGCTTTAGATGATGTCAAACAGTGCTTGGGCCCATACAGAGGGAGACAGCTGCTCAGATAAATACTCAAACCCCAAACCATGTTCTGTTTTTTAAGTCATCAAAAGCTCTTTGAAAATCCACTTGATACGTAGCTGGGAGTTAATGCGACTTCCTCACACCTGCCAAACCACTCCGGGCCAGTCAAAAGTAGGCACTAAGCTTGCCCACCACCTTGAGCTTGTGCTACTATTTTCTTTTCTCCTAGCAATATTATAGAGCTTTCTCATATCTATCTGACTGGTCCCTGAGATCAGATGCTATGACTGTTTCTTGCAGCATAAAAGTGGGAGATTGTCATAAG
The DNA here is from genome assembly GCF_020740795.1 of Apus apus. Lineage (NCBI taxonomy): Eukaryota > Metazoa > Chordata > Aves > Apodiformes > Apodidae > Apus > Apus apus. The sequence continues at coordinate 8,005,240 of NC_067294.1, read as the reverse complement.
TATGTAGAGCCTAACCTGCCTGAGGGCACTTCCCATCCTTCTACTTAAGACAATTGCTATTGCCAGCCAAGTCCCTCACACAGTTTCTTCTTTACATATTTATTCTTTTCTCTGCTGCTCCCTATGACCTGTAATTAAACTCCTCAGACTTGAAGTGTGCCTTTAGCCTTTAGTTTTCAAACAAATTAATACTGTACTTTAGGTATAATACATTAAAAGAACTGTGTCAGTTCTGAAGAGAGAATCATCCCTGTGTCTGTGAGGTAAGAGATGGCTCCAGTCCTTATCCATGTTACACTGGTGTCTATTAGGAGTAATTCTATAAAAGCCAAGGAAATCATCAGAGCTAAGAGCTGAAGGTGCTCTGTGGTGCCACATTCAGCCCCAGTGACCATATGCAAAACCAAGTGGTTAAGAAACAGCTACTACTTCTATGTGCCAAGCAAAACACTGGAGGTGCTTTCAGGCATAAGAGCACTTACTTTTTTTAAATCCTGAGCCCTGGTTTAAAACCAGTCAATGACAGAAGCAGTAACTCAGAGGGACATGACCTCGTGTCCCCTTTATCTTTGCTGTGAATCCGAAAACAGGGAGGTAGGGCAAGGAGCAGGTTGCTGAATGGGTGTTGTGTTTCAAACAGTCAGACGGGGCTGAGCCAGACTAATGTATCAACTATAGCAATACTCTCCTGGGCACAGAAGAAGGAAAAGCTGCCAAGAGATGTTTGAGAAGAAATATCTGTGGGTGGGCTCCTTGCAAATGCTTGATTGCAACACACCAGCCTGAGTCCTTCACAGGAAAGCAAAGCTACAATTCTGAGTATAACATGCACAATTTTGATCCTAGTGTGCTCTGTATTGCCAATTAAGAGAGATGGTTGGTTAATGGAACTTTGCACAGATTCGTGTTTCTGCCTTCGCTTCAGGGGGTTTGAACAAATGTTAAGAAAAAAATAATAAAATTATCCAGAAGCAGCGAAGAGGAAGAAATAAAAGCAAAAGTTGAGTGCATCCTTTGTCCAAAGTGGTCTCTGTGCTATGTGTTATCCAGAGTGTGGATCAGAACTGGTGGGATTCCTCAGAGTCACTGAAAACCAACACAGTTACTTCCTTCTGAAATGTTGATGAGGAATTGAAGCTTTCAGAGAAGGTGAAAATTAAGGCAGATTTTTTTGATGGCAATAATGGTTTCTTCAATGCAACATGATCATTTGCTTTTTATAAAGAGGAAAGAAGGGATAACATGGCCAATACCCATCAAACCATTTACAATGGCCAAAAGAGATGGAGCTGAGGCCTTCAAGTACTACAAAGAAGCCAAGTAGGGTAAGGAGAAAGATGACAAGAAGTTGGATACAAGTTCAAAATTATTCCCTTTCCATTCAGCATAATAATAGACCTACAGCTGACCTTGAAACTTCCAAAAGGTGCCCTTGTATTGAGGTCTGGAAACAGCAGAAACAGCAGAGGGCTTCTGATCTCTAGGAACTTCACTCACTCACTGAACTTTTGAGCTGTCATTTCCAATAAACTTGGCTGCAGATGAACCAGAACTTTTTTTTTTTTTTAAAGGAAAACTATTCATAGTTTGAAAAAAAGAATTGTGGGGATTTTTTCCCTTTGTCATTCCATTTGACATCCAAAAAACCTACAATGTCCTTGTGGAGTAGAAAGTGAAATAGATGGAAGAGGAAAAGCGGTAAGAATAATGTTACAATGAAACCACAAGCAACAGAAGAGGAAATGTTAAAGACCCCAAACCCAAAGAGAAAAATCAAGCTAAGAGCAGGTCTTCAAAGCAAGTGAGACCCAAATGTGCTCAGGGAAATTAAGCGGTTCCCTATACGAGCTACTTTCTCATTTTAAAATGGGTTGATAATGATTAGCAACCAACATATTAAATGAATATCTCTTTCTACTATCAAAAGTTTTAACTTATCCATACCAGACTTAACTCCTAAACCTAAGCAGTTCAGGAAGGTGACCCAAGATGACAGCAGAGGATGACACACTATTGACTACAGTGAAGAAGTAGGAGGAAAGATTGTGCCTATCAATTATTTAACAGAGAGAAAGGAAGGACCCAGTGAATAACTAAAACATGGAAGCTTTTGTCTCTGTTCTCCATACAGACTTTGGTAGCCTAGATTTATAAGAGGAAGTCTATTATAGATAAAATTTAAGTGTAACATCATCAAATGTTTTCTCTTTAATTATTAAAAGTCATTAAAAAGATGTGTGCTGTCAATGTGATGTAAAGCAATGTAACCTTTGGCGTACTAGACAAATGTTCCCCACATCATCCAGAATGGGGAACTGAGTTAGGCAGTAATTATACTGAGGAGTAAATCCCTGAGTCACTGAAAACCTTTACAAAATGCTTGGTGGCACTGATAATGCAGCCAGTTAAGGAAATCTTGGCTGATGAATGGGAAGAAAAACAGTACAGCAATAAAATCCTAAGTCTACACTGCAGTCAATAGATTTGTCTTGTACTATATTCAAGCTGGGTGTTTTTCACCTTGTACAGAGAATCAATGCAAAATTTAGGCTACGTTTAAGTTTGCATAAGCCAAAGCTTTCCAAAGCTTCCTGAGTACTTCCTAAATGTTCCCACAAGTTCCATATGTGGCCTTTCGTTTTCTAGCAGAGAACTGCAATTTTTCACTTGTTCCAATCCTGCTCCCACTTCCTGTTATTCTGTGCCTGCTCTGCATCTTGTATATTGACCTTTCTGATGTAGCAGAGATTTACAAGCAGAACTACCTTGCTGAGGCCCTTTAGGTCCCAGAAATAGAAAGAACCTTGCCAGAGGTAGATGCATGCATGAAATGAGATAGCATATTCTACATCTGATAAAGCTTCCTTGGCTTAGTTGTCTGAAAATCATTACCTGTGTCTATTTCTGTAACACATATTGATCAAAAAAGTGCACACTTCTTACTGCCTCTTGAAAAACAAAGTTTTAGCCCGATATGATCTGAACTGACATGTCTACCAAAATGGTGACGTGCTACAAGAAAGCCAAGGAGAAAACCTCCCTTAAATGATACCTCTTTAAATAGAATGAACCGCAAATGGCACCAAATCTATTTTTGTTAAATCCTATAACTACTTTTAGAAATAGAAGAAGAATTTGCCTAATGACCTTTATAACAAGGAAGTGAAAAAAGACTTCCTGGCTTCATCAGGATGGGGTTAAGTCAGAACAAGTCCTCTGACTCCAGTGGCATTACCTCAGCCTTACACCAGTCCATCCAGAACTCACTCAGCATCAGCAAAGCTGCAGCAGGTTTCCTTTGCTGCTTTAGATCCAGATCCCACCATAAATCTCAGGTTTCATTTGGCTGGGAAGGAGGAAGTTTTATTTTTCAAGTCTACCAAAAGTTGGCAGTGGTAGTTTTTCAGAAAGGCTGTTGATACTTGTCAATCTCAGATCCACTGAAAACAATGGCTTTAGCATGAGAAGGACTAGATCTGTTCATAATTTGTTTCACAGGAGGCTTTTTAGGAGATAATTTTGATCCAGAATTCAGGAAGAATTAGAAAAAGAAGAACAAGGCACTTGAAATCAGAGGTTTTGCCTCTGACACCTCCTTGGTTACTAGTAACCAAGAGAGTCACCTTTGGCATTACAAGATCAAATGCAAAGTTACCATCAACCTGCAAGGTGCTGAGTGCTTCCAGATCCTTTTGCACTTGGTGGACAGATGGCAGCTTGTAGGATCAGGCCCTGGGGGTGCCAGGGAAGACCAACAGCCCCTTCCAGCTCCTGCACAAGGAGGAAAGATCTTCAGTCACACCAAACACTATCAAAGACTGAGCACAAGCAAGCTGATGCTAAGCCATCAGAGTGTGGATGCCTCACCGAGCAGTTGGGGTTTTAATAGGCTAGATATTGTCCCAGCATTTGGTATTCATAGATAATAATAGAGATTAGGTTCACTTAATGTATTTGCTATTTAGGCAGATGATTCATGTTAAGCCATAGGCATTCAGTGGCAAACATCATTAGTTCAAATTGTATGAGAGAAAGGCCCAGGAAGAAGAGTCACAATCTGGCCTCTATCATAAACAGCTGTGTTTCTAAATCACCATTTTTGGGTTGTTTCCTGTAGTTGTTGGTATACACTGTACACTGAAAATTAGGCCTCAAAAACACTTATTAAAAATTTATACAGCATATGACAGGCTCTTTCAGAAACATAACCCTTAACTAATTCATGTTCACTTACCCTGCAGTTTTCTATTTATAATACTTTACAATTTCTGTGTGTTTGTATTATAAATTATTCAATGACATCAAGGTTTTTATTTTGATGAGAGAATTTTTGATGAATTTGACAGAGTAATTACTTCAAATCCTGTTCTGGATTGCTATGAAAATATTTAATTTTATTTACTCCAATAAATAATTAAAATGTGAGAGTAGCAAGTGTACTCACAGTGCCTTATAGCCTGTGACTTCTGTTTGCTTCTCCGTAATTAAAATAGCAACGTTTATGTGTGTGCTGATTTAAAAAAATAATAAATTGCCAATGGGGAGGGACATCTAAAGCAGGAGGGAGAAGATTCTTGTAGCAACAAGCACAGTCTTAAATGCAGGAAAAAATATTCTGAAGAAACAGGAAGTTATTGATTCCCCAGAGCTGTTAGATAGAGGCACTCAGGACAGAATCTCAGCAAGGTGCATGTTACTAGAATGAAGACTATTCTGCTTGTGGATTTAAAGTTTAAGAAAGGGCAGTCTTTTATATGCTCCCAGCTGATTCTGCAATATTTTAAGCACATACTTAACTTGAACCCATGAGCAGTTGCACTTAACTTCAGGAATGTTCATGCTCAGTTTTGAATTTAAGTATTGAGATACTGTTCTGGAAGCAGCCTAAATCTTATGCTAAATCAAAGATTAAAATTACAATGTCTCTGAACACTGTGATTTAATCCAAAACAAATACTCTTTGCCCTGTTGGGGAAAGCTCAGGTCACATTGGTCACTGGCTGGTGTTAAACTGGTGTAGGCTGCAGTCTTCTGTCTCCTCTGAAGAATTTGCATAGAGTCAAATCTATTTCTAAGGATCATAAGTAATTTCACTGTTATCAGATTAGAGGGCTCAAAGACAGAAAAACTAAATGTATAAAAAAAACAAGAAAGAAAGAAAAGCTCAAACCTTCCGAACCTCTTAGTTGCTTTACAAGTCACAAACAGGCACATATTAAATGGTTTTAATCACATGAAAGCCATCAGGCATGCAAGTGCATTGTCTTTATTGTATAATATTAACTGGTTAATTACCTCATTAGTTGGCGCTTTTTTTTTTTTTTTTTTTTTTAAATTAAAAATTGCTTATTATTGCCAGGTACAATGGTGATCTGGTTACCCACAGGCTGGTAATTGAGAAAAACTGACACTTCTTGAGAAAATTACTCTTTGTACTATACAGAATTGGAGTGAAGGGGGGACAGGACATTGGTTAAACAGGTGCAAGGAAAAGCATTTTTATTTTCCTTTTTTCTGAACTATTTGCACGGCTAAAAGAGGTAAATTACAGCTGATCGTAGTTGGCAGTGAAGGACAGAGGTTTTTGGTGCTTTAGTTGCAGGTAAGAAAACAGTAACAGTCAGCAAACTGTGACTGAAAATCAGTGCCATCTGTCGGCAGTTTGCCCAACTCTGTGCAGACTGAATGGGTGATATCTCAGTCCAGTTCCCCCTGGACAGGTGTTCATATCTCCCCCAAAACACTAACAGCTTTGAAACAAATGGGCACTCAGGGTGGCAACATCAGCAGAGAGGATGTAATCTGAATATTCATAGAGATGCTGAACTAAATGGTAAAGACTTTGGGATCTACCACAACCCTTAGTTACTCCATAACCTCAACAGGCTCCATCTGTGTAACTGAGGCACAAATTGCACTCCTCCTTCATCCCCAAGTGTCTTCCAGTGATAAAAATAATTTGCAGGCTAAGCACCTCAGGAGGAGATTTTAACCCTAAGCATGGGACTCTGCACTCTGCAAAGGGCTCCAGATGCAGTGCCACACCATAAGAAGTCGCTCCCAGCTCCAGTGCATCTCAGCCACCCTCTTTTATCCTTCAGAGCAGTCACACACATGCACAGACACACATGCACAACACCACACACACACCTCACCCTTTCATCGCAAGCTCCCATGTGCCTGAAAGTCATGGTTGGTAATAAATCCTCACTGCTGGTACGGGGTTGGATTGCATGCCAGTGGCTTAATCCAATAGCAAACCCTAATAACACGACTTTCAGCTTGCTGCAAAAGCAATTTCTGTGTGATGTGCCATATTTCTATGGCAATGCCTCAAGTCACAACAAGTAACACGTTCTGTCACAGGCTGTTGTAAACACTCGGGCTACGCGGCATGTACCATGCACGATTCGTCTAAGCAGAGACCTAAAATCTTACACCTGACGGTTTCACTCACTATCAAGCCTAAATAAAGCTTCAGTGGCAGAAGCAAGCAGGGAACACAAACCAGTTGTGACTGGTGCTCAGAGCTGAACTCTTAAGAGCAGAAGACACGGCGGGTTGTTTGGGGTTTTTTTGCAGAGACAGTGGAAACAGAAGTGTTAAGGGATGGTCCAGCCTGGGGAGGCACTGAACATCAGTTGAACTATGGGAGAGGAGGAATCAGAGCTCGTCCTTTCTGGGACTAAAATCTCAGTGTTCACTTGGCTATGGGTTTGGGTGCAACATGATTTTGAGCTGAAGGAGTTCTGGTGGCTAAAAGGAGTGCAGGAGGCCTGTCCATCTTCTATTCCTGATCCTCCTATTGATTTGTTTGTAACCTCAGCAGGGTCTTGTCTGGCCCAAAATGTTGTCAGTTTGGAAGGCAAAAGTAAATTTAAGATAATGCAGCTGTTATATAAGCATTTTGATTTTCAGAGGTTATAATATCAAAGAACAGAAGAAGAATGTGATACAATGCACCTTTTCTGTAACATTTTACTCACACCCATTTGAAGATAGGAATCTATGGAACAGCAGCCTCTGTGACATGTAAAACAATGTTTGGCATCTGTTTTTCCCTTCATCATTCCCCCTTTTTTTTTTTTTTTTTTTTTATTTCTAGTGTGTGCAGCTAACACTGAAGATTTTATTTTTCCTTTTTAATGGAGCAATTGTTATTGACTGCCTGGTGCCTGTGTTTACAGGGCACAAAAATAACCCAATAAAATCTACTGAACCTAAAAATAAAGAACCCAAAACAACAACAGGAGCTCTCTGTATCATGTGCACCTGGAGGAAAGGAGTGCTGTACTTTGTGCAGTCAAATGCACATTATGAAATATGATACTGATGTGGGCCTGTCTATATTCCACAAAACAAGGACCTGGGACGAACTGCCTGCTTGTCCCACCACTGTTCTGGACTATCCTATGCAAGGGATGCAGCGTATGAGTGAATGGTTGAGCTTATTCACAGATTTTCAAGTTCCCTGTCTCCCATTAGCATTTAGAGCACTTGACAGTCCTTTCCAAAGGGTATGACACCGTGACAACACAAGAAACAAGTTCCAGTGCCAAAGCCATACTAAAAGCCAGACCAACTTGCAGGAAGGCCAGTGAATTAGCCAGGGCTTGAACATTTGCTTTTAACACTTAAAAGCTTATGAAGCTTGAATGTCACAAAGTTAAAGAAATGGTCATCAGTATCAAGCCCTGTCCAGCCCAAAACTCGAACAGATAAAACCCTGCATGAGACAGGCCCAAGAACTAATTCACATTTGCAAACGCTTAGCGCTGCATTTAAGCATCTTCTCTCCTTTACCAGTTATATTGGTTCACAAATCATTACCTGTTGACTACAAAGGAAGGAGGCATTCAGGGTATAACTTCTATTTCAAACCAAAGCCTTTGGTGTTTCTTCTTTCAAATCACATTAGCTATACTGGACACAAATAATGCTAGAGTTTTACCACCAAACCAGTAAAGCAAATTATATATTGTGTAAAAAAGGGGAAGAAAAAGTCCTTCCTCCAGAAACTTCTTGGGTGGGAAGTCACATCAATCATACCATAAGGACAGGAGGAGAAAGCACATTTTATTGGAAAATAAAGATGTGAGTAAATGTACTATGAGGAATATAAAATGCCTCTTTTGGATTCAATTAGCAGTCACCTTTTCAGGTGACCAGGAATGAGACTTCTCTTTTAAGGGTACTGCTTTTCACCTGACTTTTCACACAGCAGAGCATATTGCAAAAAAGCAGGAAGAGGGGATTAAGGTACATTTTAACAGGCAGCATGTTCAGCCAGATGGCCTGTTCCTTGCTTTTCAAGATCTGTATGTTTTTCCCCCCTCCAGAGTTATGTTGATTATATTCCTCACCACAAGAAAATAAATTTTTAAAGAGTCCATATCTTATCTATTTGAATGCATGCTTTTCAGTCCACCTCATGCACTTCCCTGCACATAGGCTTTTTAAACAGAAATCATGGCATAAAGGTAGGCAAGAGTCTTCGTAGATTTGAGGACAGCAGCACTTCAAGATTTCAGGAGTCTTCTCCAGTGAGCACTCCATGCCTTTCTCTCCTAATGTGGGCTGCAGCAGTGATAGCATCATGATGCTGTTATCTCCAGGCTGACAGCAGCAAAGGAAGGCAGCAAGGGGCCAGAGGCAGTGAAGTGCAACACGAGTTTCTGATTGCCCCAGACATGGAGTTTCCAGAAAGCTTGAAGTGGGGTACAAATCTGGATAGATTTTTAATACCAGCTCCCATTGCTTTTCTCCCTCACTCTGCTGTTGAAGCTGCCTGGCTGTTCCTCAGTAATGGCTCCCAACACTGAAGAGCTCTCCCAAGAGCAGGAATTCCCATGGCAAATTTTTAGGCTTTGGTTCCATTGGACAGTTTTCAGCAGCCAGGTGAATTGCTCCAGTGTCATTGAAACATTAAACAGACAGGTAGTCAGGTCACCAGAATGGAAGGGCTAGAGGCACCAATCTTCCTAACGTGCTGCACTGAAACTGCTCTAGACCCCTAGATGAAAAGAAGCAGACAGAGGAACTGAACATCTCTGTAGTGCCCAGGAGTAGTAATCCAGGAACAGCAAACAGCAAAATAGAGAAATACCCACATCCATTAATGTATATATCACAGCCATTGTTATATATACCTAGGCCTGTGTACACACACACACACACACACACACATATACATGGAAAAATACAAAGCAAGCAAGCAATCCCACTTTAAGAGACATACACTATTTTTATGGCATGCAGAAAACAGTAATGATGATTACACTTCCTCACTGGAAGCCGTCACGAATACAATGTAAATTGCATGAGACAAATGCAAGAATAAGGCTTCAAAACTCTGACAAATAGCTACCGGAGAAATTTAGTTGAGACATTGAGGAGGGAGTAGTGGGTAACTTCTTGTGGCTGGAGCTGGACAGTGTGTAATGAGCAAAATTCATTAGCTTAAACTTTTTGCTATGGTGTGTAATTGGTAACCTCTACCACTAGTTCAAGGCCCCTTTCAGTAAAATATATGGGTCGCCATCAAAGCTGATTTGGATTAGGAGGCAAGCATGTGCCCTCACTTTTAGGTTGTATTAATATACCAAAATCAATAACATGCCATAGCTTTCAGAAGTAGCAATAAAACACCCTAAAATATTCCCAGAATACTTCTATAAATTATTTGTTCAATGTACTTATGCTAAAAAGGTTGTCAGTTACAGTGCTCTGAAAGACTCTAAAATTACAAGTCATCGTATTTGTATTTGATAAACCCCCTGCTGTTTTGGGTCAGAGAGGGCTCCAGAACAGGGGGAAAAAATCATTATTTTCCCTAATAAATAAATTACTTGCCTGGATTTCATGTATCACTAAAGCCTGCCAGTACTGAGGGCTTAAATAATAAATAGCAAATAGCTCCATTCATTTATTAATAATAATGCATCTCTTCTTCCTTTTACCATATTTGCGGGCAATGGATTGAACAGTAGTCAGGTGGAAGGACAAATAGTTGGGCTACTGGGAACACTTAAAATTTTACAGTTTAAGGTGAACATGTCAGCACTGACAGCCCTTCTAGTGTTGTCTGTGTGGTGTGTTGCCTGGGCTGTGTGCTGTTAGTGGTAGGAGCCTTTGGGCTTCAAAACTGTAAAGCCCCTTGAAAACCTGATTAGAAACTGGAGCTCATACATGGGGGTGTTTCTCAAATGAAAACCCATTTACAATTAGTCATCACAATACCTGATCTATCCTGTTCAACCAAGTACAGAGGCATGTCACTGCCCTTAGCAGGTGTAATCTTCATAACACCTCTGGCAGGACAGCCTGATGCCTGGCTTCACAGGTGGCAAAGAGACATTGGGCAAGAAAGGTGGCAGTAAGTAGAGGGGTGATCCAGATACATTCAGCTAACCAAAGAGAGATGTTCTATTTGTGACTGTTCTCAGCACAAACTGCTCATTCTGTTTCTGACATAATCCACATCTACATCAATCTGACTATTTTTCACAGTCATTCCCCTTCTTTGATTTAAGTAAAAATAAAATGTGAGCAGTTTACCAGAGAGGTGCAGGTTTCTCAAGGTCTGAAACCTCCAGACAAATATCCTCCTCCCTTAAGCAGGGCACTGCAGCAGACTGACCAGGCAAGTAGTGGTACAGATTCATACATGAGTCCTAAAGACCAAAGTTCCTAACAGCAGGTAGGCAGTGAGATAAGTGGACGAATGCCAATTTCAACATCATGCCTTAATCCAGCATCTTCTATGGAGAGTCAAGAGAAAACATGCACCTGCAATTCAGATAACCATATCTACCACCCCTGTACCTCTGTATTCATTTAAGTCATGGCATCATCATGCTTGGTGTTGGAGAATGAACTCTTTTCTCTGTCTAAACACCCAGATGGGATGTAAGCAGCCTCAGTTTAACCAGAAAGTCATCTTTGGCCTTTACCTAGAGGCCTAATATTTTTCAAGGGTTGGGAAGAAAGCACTTTGGATTTCCAGTGTCCCTTGAGCAACACACACCCCTTTCTGACAAAATCAAAAGCCAAAAATAGAGAAAAAATATCATGCCCTACCACACATATCAGACATGCATCAGGCCATGCTGAAATCTGGAAGCTCGCAGCCAGAATTTCAGCTTGTCACTATTAAGAAGAGCAAGTATGGTGGCACTCAGTCAGGGTGCAGAGTCTTCAAGAGCATGCCCTGCTACCCTCCAAAGGAGTTTAACCACCCAGCCGGCTACAGGAACTTCACTCTAACTACCCACAGAGTGCAGGTTTGTGTTTAAAGCAGACTATTTCTTACACCCTTACCCACTGTGAAGTGCAGTTATGTTTTTCTACAAGATTTAGCTGCAGCACAGAAGACTTCAAGCATCTAAAAATACAGATGAGAGATCTGGCATGATACTGCTGACCCAGTCTAATAGGACTCTTGATGGACAGATGAGTTGGGTCACATTCTACCTCTTGTTTCCTTATGCCCATAGTGCTACTGGCTCTTTTCTGACCTAAGTAAATTGTTTTTTTTATTCTGGCTATTCCTTAAGCTACCCTAGGCACCAAGCAAGGGAAGTAAACACATGGCAAAGGCACAATAGGCAGAATGGACTTGATCTTTGTTTAAAGCACGGGGTCAGCTCCTCGCTGTGAGCAGATTTTCTTCTTTGGAAACAGGTTCATGTTTATGTTTTAAGTTCCAACATGCTCTGGATTTTCAACATGTGCAGCACATCTGCTCCAGCCCAGATTTATGAACAAATCTGCATATAATTGTGCTGGGCTAGGGTGTTGTTGTTGTTGTATTCCCCCCCCCCATACCCACTCTTTAAATAAAATGGCTTTGTCCAAAGCTGTATAAACCCCTGATTCCAAGCCATATAATTTTATGGACAGGAAAAAAAAAAAAAAAGTCCTTTTGTATTGCACCTGAGCTCATTAAAACCCTTAAATTCCATAATTTTACACTACCATGTGCTGCATATCGTATTTAGTACCTAGCAGAGTAATTGCTTACAGTCCTCAGAGTGAGTGCACATAAGGTGGAGAAATGATGGAACAGGTGGGACAGCCACCCTGTGCTTGGTAATCGCAGGTTTACACCCCTGCACAGCTCATGTAAAGCTGTGTGGATGGACGGTTCAAAAGCCTGGATTACAGTCTTTTGTTAGCCCTGCAGTGGGTGCCAAGTCCCAAACCTCAGGTTCCAGTGAACACAGTGGCTTCTGTAACGGACCAGATAATACAAATAAGCATGTGGGATATAGACTGGGAAAAGGGAGAAGCCAAGGATCAGAGGGTCAAGGTGAAAGATCTAAGATACCAGAAGAACCAGCAACTTAAACAAGTTAACCAGACATCCCAAGAGAAAATAACCCCGTGAAATTCAAGAGAAAGTGAGCAACTCAAGAACTCTTCTGTGGCAACATTCAAGGTTTCCTAACTTGGTCTGGAACAAAACCAAAACCTTTTGTGCATCCTCACACAGGGAATGATGTCAAAAGAGCTGTTTCTAAATCGAAAAGGGTTTGCATACTTCCCATCTCTGTGACCAAAGATTCTGTGAAGCTGCTTTTGCAAGAAGATATTCTGGGGTGGAGAGAGGAAGGTGCAAGCTGATTTATAGCATCACACATGCTCTATTTTGGGTCACCATACTCTTTGGACACTGAATTCCCTTCACTTGACATCAAGTGCTTGCTCAAGTGCTCAATGGGATCCAGTTGCAAAGGTTCAGTGCTCCTGAGGGGCATGTCCGAGAGATGTTTGTTCGTGGGCTACCCAGCCTGACATCTCAAAATGGATTTAGATCTCCAGTCTGTAAGAAAGAGATTTTTTAAAAATCTACCCATGTGTGGATTGCTCAAGGGCAAACAGGAACATTGTAGCAGAGTAACTCATTTCAGCCATGGCTCCCAAGTCCCATCCGTGTGCATTATCTCTAGACTTGTGTCAGAGCTGCTGATAAGCTCTGAGTGATTTCCTTCTGCCTGGAACTGTAAGTGTGCTCTGCTTGAGATTCTCCAATGTCTTATCAGCAGCCTTTCAGATAGTTAAGATTGGGAAGCCATAAAAAAAGACACAGACGCTGTGTTCACAAAAACCTGTAAATGAGGTGATTGAAACAGGCACATGCTAATGTACATACACCTACATAGACAGTGGGTCCACACAGTTTTGCTTGCTAGCCTGGTTTCCTAAGGAAGAAAAAAAGCCAACAAACCAAAATATCTTTAAATCACTGAAACCAGCAAGTAGATTTTGCAATAGTTAGAGAAGACTGATATTTTGATAACAGCAAAGCAGAAAAGCACAAAAATTACACGTAGCTGTGCTCAGCCTTAAATGGTGGGAAAGGTGGAAGGCTCTAACCTCGACATTAGGAAACTTTTGACATTTAGAGTTTCAGAAGTCTCTTTGCAAGGAACAACTTGTTTGCCTTTTTTTTCTTTTCTTTTTTCTTTTTTTTTTTTTACTGTAGTCCCTCCTCATTTAAAACACATAACGAATGTGAACAGTCATCAGTTTGTAAATACTGGTTTTAAGTTCACTGGAGCTTTGTTGAGATATTCCTCCTAGGTAACAAGTCTGTGGCTCATTAGTCTCTCATTAGCAAGACAGAAATAAAGATGCAAAAGGAAAAAAAAAAAACTTTCTCCAAAGATATTGTTGCAGTCTAATTGCCTGCAAGGAATTCTTAATAATGTTTACTAATGCCTTCTCAGCATTGCCAATTTTATAATGTTCCAGATGTGACGTTGCGGTTCCCTGCTGTGATATTACTAAGTCTGTTAAGGCACCTACAGCACTAAGTTTGGAAAGATTTTAGCCCCATCTTATGTCACCGATGTGAAACAACATCTGTTGGGGTTTTCCAGCATCAAATTTGTACTTTTGAAAAAGATAATCAGAAAAACCCTCTCTGATCCACTATTTATACAGAACTAAGTAAATTCAATAACAACATGGACTGGCTGAGGCCACTAGCCTTACAATGGACATTAGCAGCACTATCAGTTACTCAAAGTTCAACAACATTTGCTTTCCATTTCTTGATTTTTAATATATTGGTTTAGACTTTGTGGCATGAATTGGTTCCTTATTTGTAGAGAAATATCTTTTGTTTGGGATATGATTTTATATTGTAAGCAGCATTTGGAATATAAAACAAGCAGATGTTAGCAAGGACCTGAAAGCAAGGCTCACAGTATCAACATTGTGTTATGCTCTTGCTTTGCAGCCAAGCTAAAAGAACAAAGCAGGCAGCAAACATGCAGATTTTGAAAAAACAGAGCTTTTAACCTAAATTACACTGAAGTTTCTTGATGTTCTGAGAACAAGTGGGCTCTCCACCTGAGTCAGATTTGTATGCCATAGGGAATATGTAAATAAACATCTTTTTGTCTTATTTTACTAAGGAAAAAAAGCTTGTGAGATCATCATGTTTCTGTTCTTCTCCTCACAACTTGTGTACCTGCTGGCCAACTTCAGACAAACTGGAAACGGGGTAGAAATCTCCATTATATGAAATTCCTGAAAAGAACTGAGTAGAGAAAAGAGCCACCGTTAGTGCTTTCAGGAAGAAAAAAATACGTGATGTGAGCATAGGGTCCATGTTAGAGAAGGAAGCTTCATATTGGAAAGAAATAGCAAGAACACCCAGACCACAGGGAAAGCCTCACTTGGACAGAGAATCCAGCCCTGGCACAAAATCCATGACATAGTTTGCTGTCTTGGTGCTATTCACCATGGACCAAGTTGGCGATTTAATTAATTTATTTATTTTTCTTCTTTTCCATGTGTTCTGGATTGCTTGTCTTCTCTGCTTACAGGATCTGGAGTGATTGAGTTCTGTGTCATATTAGACATAACCTGCATGGCCACTATTGCACATATCTCACCTTGCTCCTAATACAATTGTTCTATCAATTAATACTAAGGGTTTCTTATGCCTGTCAGACTGAAATAATAGCATCCACAAAGGCCCTCTGTACTCCACTCTCTTCCCTGATCCAGAAAAGAGGGACATGCTGCACTCTGGCCACCTTGGCTCAAGATTTTAGAAAGCTCTTGCTTCCAATTCTTAAGGTCCCCAGTTCATTTTCCCAGTGTGTCAGCCAAGATGGTGGTCCTCACATTTGCACTCTTCTAATAGTTCCAAGCTTACATCACGTTCTCCTTTATTTACTTGTTTTCCAAGTTATATATATCCTTAGCCTTAATCACTGTTCAGCCAAGGTTTCTTCAAGCAGACCCAAATCTAGCGATCAGTGAAGCCAATGGGATTCTTTCTACTGACTCCAGCGGACTCAGGATCATAAAGCCCTGAACCCACAAACATCTGCAAGATCTGGAGGCATTCCAATATGGATTCAGATTGGACATCAGCCACTCAGGCCCATCTTAATTCATAAATCAACATACCCAACTGACTTTCTCTTCTCTGGATCCTCTCCAATTTGTTAATACGTTTCTGTTAACGAGGTGCTTAGAACTAAGCACAATATCCCCAGTTCAGTCACATGAGAGCTGTTACATTCCTACTTCATAATGTTATGTCTCCACATATCCCAGCCAAAATTGCAGTGACTTCACTAGCTACCATGTTTTGTTGCAGCCTTGAAACACTCGTCCTGTCACTCTTACTCACTGAGAGTTATACTTTGCTCCACAGGTAATGGTTGCAAAGTCAGTAGGACTCCCTGCACAGGACTGGCAATGCAGGCAAGGAAAGCAGAAACTGATCCCAGAGAAAGAATTTGTATCTAGATTTGTAAACAGATAAACTCAGACAGCAGAATAATTGTAACAATGCCATCCTGCTGCTTTCCTGAGCAATAATCTATTTTCCTCATTGGGATAAATGACTTGGCCATCAGTCTCCTGGTCTAGCCATTTGGGAACTGGATTATTGCTTCATAAACTGTGCAACGCACTCCTGTTACTGTTTAATTGCATTGGGCAGGGAAAGGGGGGGAAAAGATTTTGCAATTTCTAACGGAAATCTCCCAGAAGCACTCTCTTTCTGTTACTTTCCTCAATAGTTAAGGCAGTGAACTGCATTCCAATCCAAAACTTTCCCCTGAACAAAGAGCATAATTTTTCTTTCTATGCTTCTGCCAGTGCAGCTTTTCATTCCAGCATACACTGCTCCTTTCCTGGACCTGGATGCTCAGTGCTCCTTACCACGTTCCTGTAGTGAGATTACCCTGCCTTCTAAGTAAACATTTTCTCTAAAATCTCAGTTATGTATTTTGTCCTGCTGCAGATTTTGCATGATTTTCAGCAGAAGCTGTCCTTAAACCTCTTAATTCTTTCCATCCTTTCTGTTTTATTTGTTGCCTGAAAGCTCCTCAGAGCAGCAACTGCCTCCTGTTACACAGAGAACTTCCATCCAGCACTTGGGCCACTAGGCACTCCTGTAATTGAGACACATCCTGTCTCCCAGGCAAGAGCTGTAGCTGAGAGGGGAAAAAAAATCATTCTTAAACAGTGCAGCATTCACTCCTGTCTCCAGTATGTTTTCCAACACTAATCTCCATACTCTGACACAGCATTGAAAAGTCAAGATGAGTTCAAGGAAGCTCTCTTCAGTTGTTTGAGAAAAGGCTGAGCCCTTGGGTTTTAATTATCTAACACTGACACTCATTTCCCTTTAGGAAACCAGAAAATTTCTTTTAATGTTATTTATTTCTAATTTCAGGAATTGGTTGAAGTGTTTTCATCAGAATGGTTCTCAGGAAAAATACCTTTTCAACAAACATGGAAATTTTTGCTAAGGAAACTCTCAAGGTGGTTAGCACTTTTTTCAGATTTTTCCCTGTGAAAACCTGACAAAATTAACAAGGAGTTTCTTGGTGAAATATTTTCTCTTATAAATACAATATTCATTTTTTGACATATGCCTGTGTAAGAAGTCTGAAAATTTGTACCAAAAAATATATTTTAAAATTTCGCTCACCATAAATTTCTTAGGAAATATAAAAAAATAAAAACAAAGTTAGGAAACTTTTCTGAGCACCAATAAAAAGGAATTGTTAGAACTAAATCTCAGTGGTTTAAAAAGCTATTTTTTATCTCTGCAGGAGAAAACCTGGGAACTTCTTGGGCTTACTTCGTCCCAGACAAGCCTGAGAAGTTGCAAACCAACTTCTTCCTTCAGCATGGCCATGTGTTCTACACTGCTCTACCCATTTGTGCCAAAAGCCTGTCCGATTACCTATCCTCTGGTAAACCATATCTTACCATTTACTTGTGCTTAGTGCTTACAGGCTTCCCATTAATCAAGCAGCCAGCTGACCATTCTGCTAAACTCTGTGTATCCCACTGCAGTTTTTTCCAAATCCCATCTGCCCAGTTTGTCCAATCAATGAGTCACTGCACTGTGGTTCACAGCCTTTGAGCTCTTTGGGGCTGGACCTGCCTTCTACATCACCTGGCTCAGAAGCTCCTGCCGCTGCAGGGCTGCAGGTCTTAACTGGGATTCACAAGTGCTCTTGTAATACCAATAATAAAACAAGTAAGCAAGCAAGCAAACAAACTGCCAGCTAAATAGGGGGGATCTGTGACAACGGAGAGTTTTAGCAGAGGAACTGGAGACAACTTATACTCCAATTTTCAAAGCTGTGTCTTTCTATAGAATATTAAGCTGTTCTCACAACGGAAGAGAAAATACTTGGCATCGGCAGGTAATTGTTGGCAGTAATTGATTTTAACACACTGCTACATCTGGGAACCCCATAGGTGTAAGCACAGCATCTTTAATCATATATAATGTGGGGAAGACAACCCCTCTGAAAGCAGGCACTGAAGTGGCTGGCTGAAATGCATGGCTTGTGCTGCAGTAGGGCAGGAGCCCACTGCTCATGCTGGAGCAGGGGGGAGAGCTGTGGTTCAGCTCCCCATGATGCCAAAGCTCCCTGGCAGGATTTTTAGTGGGAGGCTAAGTGGGGAAGAGGTGGGGACAGCAGCAGGTCAGATAACTTGGGTGGCTAAGGTATCAGATATGCTTTTCCTCGGTGACATTCTGGCTGGAGATCTCCTATCAGACTCTTTTCTCCTCTCTGCCATCTCTGGGACATGCACTCCTGCCTCCTGCACAACTTTGCAGTTTCCAAGGAGACCGCATGCTGCTCACCCCACACCTCAGCGCAGATGACCGCGTGACTTCACCCGGTCAGGGAGACCATAAAACACTGCAGCCAAACCGATAGCGCTGCAGCTTGACTCACTGCGATATTAGTGAATCCTAAAGGACATATGAACCTAATGATGGGTTGTTGGGTTTGCTTTTTCATTAGGGCTGTTATGATGAGACCTAGACATGGTGTCACTGCTTGGAGACAGCCTACAGAAAAAACATACTGCGGAATCACAGGCTTCAAAGAACTGGTTCCAATAACCATGTTACTCAGTTTTCTGAAGGAAGATAAATATGAAAGTCAATTTCATAATTGTAACAGTACAAAAACACACTAAAAATTCACCATTTATAACACCAAGTAAGTTCACACCAAGATCAAAGAGTAAAAAATTGGCTAAAATCCTACAAGTATGAAATGCATCAGTTAGGTGGTGCAGCTCAGTGTCAGGAGATGTAAATCTGATGCCTTGCTTAGTTGCAGGCTTCCTGAAGGATTTCGTAAAACTCACACAGGACATAAATTTCATAGCCTTTTTTGTAAGGGGGTTGAAAATTAGTCTCTGCAAGTCGTTTTTCAGACCCTAGTCCATAAAGAAATACCAACATGTAAACTCTCTTTAGGGACCAAGTAGAAATTAGATACCTGGATGACTTTGTGGGTATAGCCCTTTCTGTTTCTGTGGCCTTGACTCCCTGTGTCTTAAGTGAGAATCCTCAAGTTTATCTCGCTGGAATGGAGTGAAAATAAGAATTTAAAAGTCATTGCAAAACACATATAGTAATTTGGAAAACAGCTAGATAGTAGATTTTCTCTTGCAGAAGTAGTAGGGGAAGTCATAATTCAGGACCATAAGAGAACAAAGCAGAACTAACACATGTGCATACAGCAGGGTAATTCATAGGTAATAATTGCAACCCAGCTGATAAGGAGCACTTTGCAGTCAGTCACTTTTTCCATTACACTATATGAGATGTGGCTCTAGGAAGTAAAGGAGCAAAGGATGATATTTACACCAAGTAAAATCCACATCTGGGTAGAAATCAAATTTTTCAACATTTCTTCTTGGAAAGTTTATTTTAAAAAACTGTCATGCAGACATATATCAACCCCCCCAAATATTTTTCAAAATCCTACTGAAAAAAATGTTGAATGCTAAAGCAAAATGGTCAGTGTTTGTATAAATATTTTAGTGGAAATGACAGGTTCCCAACAGCCAATTAGGAAAGTAATGTCATTGGTTTTATGCAGCAGGAACCACTACTGAACAAAGAGAAAAGGAATAGTTTTGCTTTTTTTTTTGGACAGTCTCCATCTATGCAGTCTGCATCCAATAAGGGAAAAATTAACATTCACATTCATTCATGACAAATATGCTTCTCTCCTGCCATTCAGGCTTTGTCTACACCAATGGTTATATTAAATTTGAGGTCATCTTGCACCAGCCAAGTGCATTTTGATCATATTCCTCATCTACAGAATATCTCACAGCGTTCGTCAGAGTCATTCACATGGTGCTTCTTGCCTACAAAGCAGAGCTCTTTAGGAACAGTTTATGAGCTACTCCTAGGCATGCCTTTATGGAATGTCTGCTATCACCCAGCACACTTCAGCGTGTCCCAGGCCAAGAGATAAAATGGAAGAAGCAAGGGGCAGAAATTTGGTAGCGTTCCCATGAACCTGCCTCACAAGAGTAGCCAGTAAGTTCATCTGTTTCTTAAGGTAATTTTCCAGCGAGTCCCAACTGTTAATGCAGGACTCAGGGTGTGTTGATTGACTAAATAAGCAAATATCAGAATTTTGGAATAAATTACCAGAAGAGGCAGGTCCTAAGAGCTTCCACTGAGTCAGAGCAATTTTCTCCTCAAGAGCTGTTCCTAGGGCTTACGCAAGCACCATCCCTGAATGAATGTTTCTCCCGTAAGTACAGTCCTGCCTGACTTGTATCTAAAACATCTCACAATCATGATTGTTGGTCAAGTACAACAATTCACAGTGGAGAAACAGCTGAGAAAAGCAAGTCTACAACAATCTCATCAATATCCCTTAACTGTCCTAGT
Source organism: Apus apus (assembly GCF_020740795.1). Taxonomy (NCBI): domain Eukaryota; kingdom Metazoa; phylum Chordata; class Aves; order Apodiformes; family Apodidae; genus Apus; species Apus apus. The sequence continues at coordinate 7,985,034 of NC_067294.1, read as the reverse complement.
AAAGGAAGAGATATCGAGGGAAAACTATCTACTTTGAACTTAAATAAATAGAGAGCTAAAGAGGTGAAGTGAATCTCTTGCATTGACACAAACATTAGCCTGGAAAGATCACCAAAGTATTAATTTATTCCCTCCTTCTGAAGGGATTCACTTTAAAAACCTATATCCTACTCTAGAATTAATTAAGAGGAAAATCCACTTCACTCTTCTGCTATTAAGGAAACAGTGACTGGGTTCAGCAAAAGGTGGCAGCCTGAGTCCTAAGGAGTTCCGTTTACTTTGTTAGTGACTGACAAAACCCTCTTATTTTGTTGGACAAATTGTTTTTTTGAAGATAAAATACTTTCTTTTCCACTCTTTCAAATGTTGCTCCAGGAGTACAGATTACAAAAAAAAAAAAAAAAAAAAAAAAAAAAAAGTGCTGGATGCATCAGAAATTGCAGCCTCAGGAAAACAGCCCTTGATAGACCAGATTTTCTCTCTTACTGTTAAGTTTCCCACGCTTCTCAGCCAGATTCTGCTGGCCATGGCTCAGAGCCTGACTCTTGCTATGCAAGTATGGGAAGCTGGTTCATCCTTACAGCTTACAGACCCTGAGTGTTGGAGCTTCGAGAGTTGGAGTGGACTTTGGAGGACAGAGACGTGAAGCAGAACAGGCCTCCTTACTGGCTGATACTGTAAGGTCTCCAATCTCCTGGCACGTTAGCCACTTGACAACCTATAATACATTCATCCCTGTAATGTGTGTATAAGGATAGAAGAAACCTCACTGTCCAGATGGGGAACAAACACCAGGTCACAATAGAGAAGGCAGAAAAGGAATATAACCCTGTGGCTTTCAAGTCCCCGACTGCATCCAGCTCCCTCTTTTGTACATCATCACCTTGTGCCTCCTCTTCCATATACAAAAAAGACAATGCAACTCAAAAGCTTCTGTTCAGCAGGCTTTGTCCATAGGAGTCTTTCTGCTATGGCAACAGAGGTAATACACAATATACTGTGTTAGCTGTTTATTCAGCTCACACTGGCTCTGCAATCTGTTATGACCTCAACAAAGAAACATATCTTTTTAGGACACTTATAGACATACCTGAAACAGGCACACAGAGATGCAGCCAGGAGTACAGGGTATGCAATTCTTGTCCTGGGTTCTCCCTCTTTTTCTAAGCCAGCAACTTATGCCCAGTTTTAAGTCTTTACTTCTCTACTTGCAAATTACAACACTGCCTATTCAGTGGAGCCTTGTGAAATTTATTACTTAGTTAATAACTTGCAAATTATTCTGGGTACTCCTTATGTTATCTGTATAAGACAGAACTGTCTAAAGGCCTTATCATGAATCAGGATCCCCTTGTGAACAGAAAACACTGGACCTATAAACAGCAGTTCAATGGAACCAACACTGGCACATCTGCAGATGCAGCAGTGGATACCATTTTAGCCTCACTTTTTTCTTAGGTCTCCCACACTGAATTCAAAATATTCTGCAAAATCCCACTTCCTGTCCTGACCCCATGGCAAGAGGGAACACAGAAACCAGGGAGAGCCGGAAATTCCACTCAAATTCCAGCTGCAATCATTTCTGTGAACAGGAGAGGCAAAATGCAGCAGAGATCACAATAGATAAATGTCATGCCCAAAGAGGCAACCAGTAAAGAATAAAGTTTGAGATAGGGTGCAGATCAGAAGTAGAAAGCCTTGAGCCTTGCCTTCTAGTCTGTACATCAATATTAATTAAGAATTTACTTTATGTAAGTAAGACTAATACTGCTAAAGGTTTCTGGGTGAATTTTTTTTTCCAATGAAGGCTGGATAGAACTTCACACCAGCTTTTAGGAGGTGGGAGGAGAGACTGGAATTCATTCAAAGCAGTTTTTAATCATTAGTGTAGATTCTAATGTTACAGTTACCAGAACACAGTTAAAAATGCAACACACATACAATTCTTGAACAAAGAAAAGGAAGTATCACAGTTTTGTTTAATAACTTCACTGGGTCTCTCTTGGACCCTGAAGCTGTCCTGAATAGTGTTCTTCAGAAGCAGAAAAAGTAAGTCCAGGAGCTTGAAATCAGTGATAGCAGAAGATGTGTGTCTTCTGATCTCATTAGAAGCCTGATTTAACTCAGTGGATTGCTTTCTGATATTTTAAATTTAGACTTCCAAATATTTAGCTGTTCTTGGTGGGCATGGTTGTGCAAGCAGAAAGAGAACTGCTTAACCCCTGTCAGGATATATCTGCATAGGGGCGTGCCATGTTTTAATAGGCCCCTTACTTAAGTCAACACACAGGGAACTGGTACAAACTCAACAAGTAGGCAGACCTGAGAGGGAGGAACCACCCTGGAGATGATAGAGACTCTCTTCCCAATGCTTTCAAGGCTGCTCTCTTGCAAACTGAAGGTAATGGAATCACCACCACCACATGTTCTATTTGTCTGCAGGAAAGCAACCTTTTCCATTTGGATGTTGCCAGGTCTTCCTCTGCCCTTTCCATTTGCCATCTTCCCAAGGGACCTTCCAAAACAATACAAAAAAGGAGTCAACATCACTGTGACAACTTGTCTCCTGCTACTATGCCAATAAAAATTATCTTCCTTACACCACACTTCTCTGAACCTGACATCTGTCCTAAATCTCAAGTCATACATACCATTCTTCCATTAGCATGAGTCATCCTACAGACATCCTTCTGCTACTCTTAGATTCATGTCAGAAAGAATCATTGACTTGCTGTCAGCAGATTCAGCCTACCATGTTAATGGTGTCTGCAGAGCCCTCTTCTCTGATCATCAGGTTCTTACATCCCAAAAAACGCTGGAAAATACTTGCTGAGACGTAGGATGTCAGAAGCAAGGAAATAATTGCCTGCCCTATACTGCTATGCTGCCTGGAGTATAAAGGGTAATTTGCCAAATTTTGGAGTTCTGTCTCTTGAGGCAGAGCAGATTAGTACCTTCTTCTCAGAGCTCACAAAGCCTCAAGCTGCCTACATAAAAAACCTGGTGCTAGTGATGCTCTTGAGAATCTCAGGAAACATAGTTTGCTTCCTCTAAAGAGATCATGGGCACTATATGCAGGAATCTTGCCTGATCTGTTTTGCACAGGACTCTATACTGAACGCTGTCTAATTCCAGATGTTTAAGCATAAAATACCAGGACTTCAGACTGGACAGTTGCATAAGAATAGAAAAGAGAATCAATGTCTTACATCTTGAATCAGAAGCTATTTACATCTCCTCTATTTTTATAGCAGAGAGACCAAATGGGGAAGAGGCTTTCCTTAAGGGGCACGGGCCATGTCAAGTCCTGCTAGTTGTTTTCATTAAACCATCAACTCAGTGTCCTGAAAGTTTTATTAACTCATTCTCTTTATTGGTCTTTTATTTCTAATTTTAAATCTCTAATGTTGCCTCTATTCTCATGCAGTTCTGCATGGCATTTCTGCAAAGTCAGTGGAGATCAGTCTCAGCCTTCATCTTTTTCACAAATAGGAACTTAAATGTTTGCAGAGCACGGGGGTGTCTGTAGTTGTGCTGAGATCCAGGGAGTCAAGCCATTGAGCCACATCTTTGCATAATGTAAATCAACACTGAGACTGTGCCTAATTTTTGGCGGGAAAAAGGAAATCCTTACAAGATCAGAGTGCAGGTTCATATAGTCCATTTTCAGCATGGAGCTAATTCTTTGAGGGAGGTGCACAATACCTTCCAAAGGCTGATTTTCCTCTTATACAACAATCCTTACAGTCCCATCCCAAATGCAAAAGCATATGGCTGGGGCAATCACTGGAGCTAATTGCACACAGACATGGCTCAGAGCTTTGGGACATGCCCACACCCCATTGCCAGCCAGGTGGGGGAATAATGTGTCAGTGAGGTTCAGATGAACCAGTCCATTCCACCCCACCATGACAGTGGACAGCAGGCTGCCATGAAGCAGTCCCATCTCTGAGACAGACAGCCACCTTGGCTATAATTAAAGCTAATTATTCAAAGGCACCCTGTTCATGTAGCACTGCTCAGAAGCTCCCTGCATGAGCATGTAGGCAGCAGGGCTGTTTTTCTTCATAAAAACTTATGAGGAACGCTGCGCAGATTAACAGCTTTAATGACAAAAATTACCGCTTACAACACTGACTTCAAATCAAAGAACAATATCTGCAGACAGATATTTTCATGGTTTTCATAACAATTCATTATAGGTGGCACCAAGGGATTACATTTTTATTTCCCTTGTGTCATTTCTCTCAGACTCGGGTTCATTTCTCTTAATGAGGCAGCGGAAGATAAAGGGCAGTGAAGGCTCCTCCAATGCCTCTGCAGAGTGTGAGGAGTTTAGGGGCAAAGTGATAACTGATCCTCTAAAGGAAGAGGGAGGGCTTGGAAGGGGAGGGGGAGAGGGAGAGTGATGGGGTGGGATGCTCTCTGCCATAATGAACTAAAATTAAGACATAAATTTTCCCACCTTTTTTTCCAACCAGATCTAACAAAAGGGATTCAGCTTTTTAATGAAGAATGGATCGGTAGCAAAATTATTAACTAATGAATTGTAAAGGGAAGGGAAAGAAAGAAGGAAAAAAAATTCTTTGCCTCGAAAGGACAGGACTGAAAGTCCTTCTCACAGGCTCTCAGAATAGGAAGGAAGATCCTGAACCTGGAAGTTTTTACTCAGACGCCAAGGCCCTTCTTCACATGTAGTAGGCAAAGGTCCAAGCAAGAAGGAATAAGAACTAAGCAGAGCTCAAAATGGGATTTGAGATTCCCCTGGTAGTACCAGGCTTATTAGGACTGAGAAGAGGTTCCCAGTGGAACTGGATGGAAACTCTCCTGTGAAATACTTTTCTGTTGGAAAATAATGTGGAGACAGCACAAAAGAGTCCTTGGGAGTGGGGGACTCCTGGCATAGCCTCAGGAGACCAGGCAGCTGTTTTGTTTCTAAAACCAAAAACATCAACCCAAAGGCTTCAAAGTCTTCTGAGAACAAAACAAACTGAGAACTGACATTTGCAGTCCATGGAAAGCCTTCTCATTCCTGAGTTTTGTTTCAGTATTTGTTCCAAAAATTTTGGTTTCCTGTGAGTGGGGCAATCTGTGTTTAAGCAAGTTCTGCCCATCAGTTAGGGCCTTAGGGCTCACAGAATTTATGGCTCAAAGGGAGAAAAAAAGATAATTCAGGGTTTCCTCTATTTTGGGGATCACACTGGGAGAAAAAGATTGTATTTGGAGGTTCCCAAAGTGGAACAAGACTGAAATTTGGGCTATCAAAAAAACATCCAGTAAAGGGAATTGCTTTCTTTCGGTTAATTCTAATTCATATCCTTTTCCTGTGTGCTGTAGTGTTTTCCTAAAAAACTGCATTCTAAGCATTGCTAGAGTTGGGCAAAAGCCTGGGAGCCTGGATGGGTAAATATATCTGACAAGACAGAGACAGGAGACAAAGGGGCTAGACAGGGGAAAGGAGAAACCAAGGATAAATGAGATACAGTTAGTAGCATTCATGTATGTTTGGCTGTGGAGAAAACAATCTTGAGAATAAGTATTTTTATCATAGCCCTTTTTCCTCTGCTTATTCTTGGCTTCCAACTTTTCACCCTCTACATGAAAAAAGAAGAGCCATTCTTTTGGGATGGGTGGGCTAGTCTGAAATAAAGCCTTGTTTTATGGCATAAGTATCTATGGAGTATTTTGCCCACACTCTTTCTGCTTCTTTTAAATGATGAGGAATCTTTCATGTCTTGGCAGGGCCTCGAGTCACACAAAGAGATGTTTCACACCTGCCTTCCTGCTCTGCACCAGCACCAGGGAGAACAGGCTTGCAGACTGAAAAACACAGCTAAGGACTTCCAAGGTCCCTTCCTGTCCTGTCTCCAATGAGTCAGGCTCCAAGAAAGTACAAAGTTGACCATCAAAAAAATCTTTTAAATAATCTGTGTATTTTTTAATATATATGTATGTATCTCAAGAGTGCAATTCTGTGCTTTCTGCTTCCCATATTTTTCAGTCTTTTCACTTGAAATCAACAGGGCTTGAATCATCTCTCTCATTTAATGAAGGCTGAGCTTCTTGTGGACTCACATGACAGCAGGAGGTGCTGCTCGCTGAAAAGCCCGGAATGGTGGGACACTTTGATAATATCATGAGAGTTGGTAACATGGGCAGAAGACTTTGAATAAAGCTGCCTGACCTCCTTGGCCCAAGTGCTTTTTACAGCCAAGCAAAACAATTTCTCTGGACTCTAATGAATAGACTTCTGTCATTGTTCATCATAATAATGCCCTGATCCTGGCAAGATTACCTAGATGCTACCATAATCCTGCTAATAAGTGATGATTATAAAACACACACTTGAGGAAAAGGAAAGGTAGAATTTGGATCTTTTGCCCCAGTCTCTTCCCAAAGGAAAGCAGGATAATAAATGACTTCTGACTGTGATATATGACAAAGAGCCTTACTGCATCAGAGTCTGCTACAGCAAAATTCAGCCAGCTCACTCAGTTTTGTCCATAAAAATACTGCTCTATTCAGTGTGAGAGGCCTGATAAATGGGGGGGACCATATTGAAGACATTTAGTGAGATTTTTTTTTTTTCTTTCTGGGGAAAACAGACAGCTGGTGACAGAAAAAAGAGAAGAAGAAAAAAAAAAAAAAAGGAGATTAATTGTTTTTTGTGAAACAAGCTTTTTTTCAAGCAGCAAAACGTCCTCATGGTACTATGGAAATATACAATTTTCATATTATGTGTGGCTGCCTATTAATTTTCAGCTAGTGACTTCTGTTTTCTGGCAGAGTCCAGTACCAAATATTTTACCCACAGACAAAACCAAGTTGCTTAAGATGACAAAGTGTGACTGAGCAGACTAGAAAAATGGGGAAAAAAAGTACAGGGGGCTGATTCTGACATATTTTTCTTGGAACAGAGCATGTGTAATGTCTTGCTGCCCCACTCCAACTAAGCTGCTGTCTCTTGCTTGTGGAAGGTACTGCAGGCTGCTTATGACAGGGGACGTGGCAGAGTTTGTGTTTAAAACATGAACCTGTTTTTTTGGCTTCAGAATTCGGTCCATCAGGGCTGATGGGGGATGTGGCAGAGCAGAGTTTCTCATGCTTGTTTTACTTCTTGTTTAAGTGTAACTACTGCTTCCATTACTAACATAAAAGGACTGCTTCACTCAAAAACATAAGCAACATGTTAGATGGGTAAAATTCTTGCAATATTCTGTAGCCTTAAAGCAGGGGATGAGATACTGCTTTATGCAATGAATAAAGCAGTTAAGATGGTCTGACTGGGAGACCTCCATGGGTACAGTGTAACCAGATCTGGGCAAATTCCAGCACAGGAAACATTTAGGTGTTCATGCAAGAAATGTGTTTCTACTGCATCCATTATTATTCATTCCTGCTAACAATACGTGTGTGACCACATTTGCACATGAGAAGTAGCTGGTGTGCAAGACTGCATGGATTTGGAAAGCCCAATATATATTTTGCAAAAACCTCTTGCTTTCACAATAAAGTTCTCGTCAGCTCAGCTACCACCTGAGCTAAAAAAGCCTTCGTCTTCAGACAAGAGCCTTTCTCTTCCCACTGGATTAAATTTCAGTGGGAGCTAGGCCAGGAAATTGCTTTTATTTATATTCTCCACCCCTGGCAAAGTCAATGGCCTCATTAATCCACTGATGGGCCAGCACCATGATGGAAACTAGAGATGCAGCAGGGAAGAGTGCCAGAAGAATTGCTGCTTTTCTTCTCTCCCCAGCCTTCACCTTGCTCCCACCCTAACCTCACCTTCAGAACCCTCTTGCCAGGCCACAGAGCTCTTATCATCTCCTCCTTTCCACCTGGATCTCCACCCTTCTTGGAAACAGAAGGAAGAATATAGTCCCAAATTCCACAGACACATCACATCTGCTAAGATGAATTGAAAAAGGTGGAAACTAGCACATTGCCTCTGGGATCAGGCCCAAATAAACCTTCACTTTCTTTAATGTGCAATAAAACTGTAACAGTCTGTAGAAAATTAATTGTGACTCAGACTACAGTGAATCCAGACATTCACTTTCAGACCACAGTTTAGATTCTTGCTGTTGAAGGGGCTGTTACCCTCTCACTTCTTTTCAACACAGGTTTTTATGTTAAAAGTTGTTTTGACTGTGGGCTTTACTACTGTGACTTACTTTGCTTTGACTTTTATTTTCCATTTAATCTGTCTTGCAGTAGAAGGGCTATTAACCAGTAAAACAATGTTCAATCCTAATAACATTATCACTTACAGGGAGCACGGCAAGAATTTCTGCTAACTTGTGGGCAGTATATTTACTCTTCTAATAGGTTCATCCTTTATTAGGTATTTATTTCAGGACGTTAAACCATAATTAGATTGCATCAAGAAGCTGAAAAAGAAAGGAATGGAGATTCTAGCCTGGGAATTTGTTTTATTAGCTCCTCAGATGTCCAAAGAAATTCTCAGCACAATCTGTATTCCTCCAGATAGGGGGTTGCACAACTAAACAGCTCCAATGTTTCTGCCAGGAGTTTGCATTTGTCTTTCCTGTACAAAAGTTATTGCCAAGCTGTAATCTTTCCCTGAAATACAGTGTGTGGAGCCAACGCTGAACCCAATTTACTGTGGCAGATGAATATAGCCAAGGTGGTGGTCTGAATGTCTGGCCTAAAGGCACAATCCAATTTTCAACTGTTTCAAAGCTATTATGTCAAAGGCTGTTTGCATAAACATAACAATAACAGAGATCCCAGGCAGAGGGAGGCAGGAGAGGGAAAGCCTGCCCTCTCGTGTCTTCTGCCTGCATGTGCTTGGGAGCACGTTCACAGCCACACAGAAAGTCTGGTGCGGGTGCGTGGTTGTGACGGAAAGAAAAAGTCAGAATTATCAGAGAAAAGCAGGTATGTGTAAGTATAGTTGTACCCAGAGCCCGTGTCTGTGTCCATGCTTGCAAGCGGTTGTCTCTGTTAGTGGAAGTGTACACAAACACACACGGATGTGCACACCAGTCCAGCTGCAGGCACACACATGCACACACAGACATTTTTCACATGCACACGTGTCTGCACTGCCGAGATGCTGTCTGGAAAAAAAAAAAAAAAAAAAGAAGAAAAAAGAAAAAAGGAAAAAAAAAGTAGATTCTGCCAATGATCGAAACGGGAGAATGTTAATGACTTTTTAAACTTTTCTCAAGCTTGAGAAACAGATGTGATTATTCAATTCATTACAAGAAAAATGCCTTGCAGCAGCATGCATGTGATGAGCTGACTGATGATGTGGGAACCTATGAGAAAGCTGTTTCCCTTATTAGAACTGGACGATTTTCAAGTCAATGTTCTATTTCTCTTTCCCGTTATGTACACATATACATGCCTTTTTTAAATAAAAAAAGCTAAACCTTAAGTTCCATAATGAACAAATGCAAAATAGCAGACCCAAAGACTTTCTAACCTGCATAGTTTTACACATCAATGGAGCTTTCCTCACATCTGCCATGTTCGGACAATGCTTGGACTCAGGCCAAATATATAGAATGGAGCCAGTACTGAGGCTCATCTCTAATTTAAAAGATGGGAAGAGGATACACTTATCAGTTTTCTGGAGAGTAGCTGGAGCAGGAAAATCATTAAATGACAGAAGCTGCCAAAAATAAACATTCCCTGTTTTAAAAAATCCTCCTTATATAGAACCGTCAATGCACAGGGCTTATTAAGACATCTGGCAAATTATTTTTTCTGATGGAGAGACTTCTCAAGGCCTCAAACACAGAACAATAGGGGATTTCACAGCAAAACAGATTTGCAGCATTAACATCACACATCCCATGGCTATTTCTGAGAGACCAAGTTCACTGGGCTCCAGCAGTTTACGCAGGGTTGAAGCCAACATCAAGGGACACAACCCTACAACCACCTGAGAACAAAGTCCTTCACATCCAGTATCTGATGTTCAGTCAAAGCCAGCATTAGACAACACTAAGGAATATGATGGTGTGAAGTTAGATATGTGTGACAGATACGAAGTAACAGGTTTCCAAAATTAGAATTCTTTCTAAACTCATATACCTAGAGTCTTAGACCGAGAAACATAATTGTACTTTGTTCCAAATTTCCATTTTTGCATTGACTCCTGTCAAAGCACATGTTATCTAGAGCTGCAACTGGACACTGTCACCTTTCTACGACATGGCCTAGAACTCTGCCTTACTTCTGGCAGATTAACAAAGTATGTCTTATAGAAGTGGACTCTTTACTATAAAAATATCAACAGTCTGAATTTTAAAAAGTGCAACTCATAATTATTACAACTCTTTCAAGTAGCCCAGTGATCATAAAAATACAAAAACAACAAACACAAACAAAACAAAAAAAAACAAAACAAATGTATCCAGTCAAAAATCATAGACAATGACTGAAGAACATGAAGGGCTGGCCAGGGTTAGAGTGGGTGTTAGAACATGGTACGTAATCTGCTAACAGAAGGCAGACCTTGCCCTAGGAAGCCAGTTGCCTTAAAAAGACGAAGCAGACAAAGCAGATCAAAGCAAAGCAACAGAAAGACAAGTAAGAGTTATGTTAGAAATTTGAAACTAGCTATTTTCCTCTGTAAGCACAAGCACATCATATATTTTATCATATATTTCCTTCCAGAAGAGAGGTAGGATTTGTAAATCTTGTCTTGTGTTTAAGAGGCACACAGGCTTACTGAGATCAACAAAATACTGGTACAATACAACAAGGTGTGCCCAGGGTTTTCCTTGACTGTGAACTGGGACAATGACAGCTAAGATAATTATATTTTTCACAGGATATCATGATGATTAATTAGTTACAGAAGGAGCACAGCATACAGAAATTAAGAAGTAGGGTTTTTTTGATTAGACATTGGAATGGACTTCCCAGGGAAGTGGTGGAGGCACTGTCCTTGGATGTGTTCAAGGAAAGACTGGATGTGGCACTTAGTGCCATGGTCTAGCCAACGTGGTGGTGGTGGTCATAGGCTGGACTTGATGATCTTAAAGGTCTTTTCCAGCCTTTGTATTTTTGTGATTCTGTGATTCTGTGATTTTTATGTGACTGAAAATTATTTTCTTATCTGTGTAAACACTGCCTGAAATTCAGAAGTGAGAGCAGCAACTTTTTGAGCTATGCCCCAGATAGCTTCCTCAAAGAGAGCTTCTGCCTGGAAAAGCCATTCCCAGCCTGCCCATGTCACCCTCCTATCACCTTCCCTACACATGTAAACACACCAACTACAGCTGCTGTGACTCATGTACACAAAACCAGGCATGAACACAGACAGGCCTTTAGGAGTTAGGGGCGGTAAGAATCACAGGGCAGGTGCTGGAAAGGAAAACGTGACACTGCTTTGACCCAACTCAGTAGCAAAACTACATCTCCCAACTCCCAGCCTAGTGCTTCACCCACAAAAGCATCTGTCTTCCAGGGAAGGGCCGTTGGAGCAGAAGGAACTAGGATGCACTGAAGCTGCAGTGGGAACAGCTGAAAGAGACAGCTGAGAAATGGTTTAATGAAGACCAGCTTTGTTAGATATTTTTTCTGCATCTTGTTGTTTTAAAGATGTATTCCTGTTTACATTGCTTCAGTTGCTACTTCGTCCTTGGATTTCCTGGGCCCACTCTTAGATCCTCTTGCAGAGATCAGGATGTTTGGAATTGCTGTTCTGCTGCTGTGACTCGGATGTTAGAAACCACTTAGGTGTAAACAAAGCCTACAACCTTTGGAGGCACTCCCCAAAGAGGTCTGTGAGAGCCCAAGAAAGACACCCAACGGTGGTTCTCAGCTCCACTGTGACACGTTGGGTGCACAGGCTTCAAACAGGGCACGTGCATATCCTCAGAGTCATTTTCTGAATAGATTAATTTTTTTTTGCAGACAGAAGTTTAAGTGCATTGCTGAGTAAGGAAAGCTCACACATACGGGTTTTGCTGAATTGCAGATTGATTGAATGCAAAGAAACAAGGAGCAACTAACTGCAGGAGGGAAAATACAAAAAGTTGTATGTTGTAAGGCTAACATGTTTGTATTAAGAGTCTCACATGACTGAGACCCTACAGACAGACTCCTACTCTTACACACCTCCCTTGGATGGCAGTTCAGCTCAGGGGGACAACTCCAGCAAAAGCAGAATTTAACGGATGTGGGTAAAGTCACAGAACCAGCCCTCTTTCTGTGTCTTCAATAGTTCTGCTACAATTTGCTTCACACCCGCAGCCAAGTCACTTCACTCTACATTTTTAACACCCCTCCAATGGGGTTCTTCTAAGGACCGTATTCCTAGCTTTCTGAAGCTCAGCTATGTCTAGACTGGAGGAACGAAGAATATCCTTGACCTACTTTATCCATGTGCGCCCTGCTCCAGTCTCACTCCCATACCCTGATTTTCAAGAGGATGGGTCAAGCAGAAGTTAAGACACAAAGCAATGGACTCCTGACCTACACAGTGGGTGTAGGAAGCAGCCCTCCAAAAGCAGTGGCCAGCACGAGGAGGTCAGTCTAACAGTCACAGAAACTCTGGAATGGAGAAAAGGGGAAATTAGTAGAAACTTAAGGATCCTGCAATGGCATTATTTAAACTACTGTAAAATGAGGATAACATCTGTCACTGAGGTGCAGACACTCCAGCATCCTGTGTGAAGCCAGCAAGTCCTAGCTTTGTCTCATGCTGGTATTGCAAAGCTTCCTTAACATTTGTGAAACGTTCGGAGAGCCTCGGGTGAAAGATGATATTGGACAGCAAAGTAGCATTGTTCATTAGTGTTAGAATTAAGTCTGCGTGCTGACAGCAAAGTAGATGGAATGAAAAATGTCAAAGCCTCAAAAAAACTGCAAACTTCAAGATGCATAAAGGGAGCAGCCTGCTTTCCCCCTTCCCCCTTCTTCCCAACACACTCAGATGTAATAACTTTCCCTAGTTCTGTGGCTCTCACATAGCTGATGCTGTGCTCAGTTGCTGGAGTCTTTACAGATGCGATGCATTAGCAAAGCCTGCCAGTCGGCATCCTGTTTTTCCAATCACTCTTCTGAAACTCCTCCACTTTTCTCAGAGGTTTTATCAGAAAGATGTTCCTCTGAAACATTTCAGTGAGGGGATCTGACAGCTCTTCAAACACCAGCTGAAATTCATTTGTTTTCCACTGCTTCCTGTTTTTACAAGTTCATTAGTGTTTCACCAAGATAGACTAAAGATTAGAAACTTTCAGCAGCCATGCTGGATCCCCAGCATATAAAGGGAGACTGTCTAAACCTCCACGCTACATATACAAGCACAAAAATGCATGGCCTGCATGCATGTACATGCATATTGTATACACACAGGTCTAAACATACATACATATAAGCATGGATCAAAAACGTGTGTGTGTGAGAGCTGGGTATTTAAAAATCCCCTGGACTGCCTCCACATAGATGGAGGAATGCATGTAGCTGTGACGAGCATACATACACACACCAACACACACACAGGAAAAGCAAAGGCTCCATTGTGGGCAGCCTGACACTGAGCCATTTTTAAAATGGAATTTCTGAGGCCAACAAAGTAAATATGCGCCTAAAGTATCTCAGCTGTGGTCCATAGGTCAGGGCTGCTCTCAGGACAAGCAGGAGGCAGAGAGCTTGTACAGATACATTCCTGAGGACTCACAGGGGCTGTGTGTTGGAGCTCCATGAAGAAGGCACTGTGTGTGCTCAAGCATCCAAGCTTTTAACGTTATCTGTATGGTACATTAAAATGCTAATTGTAAGAGAAGAAATGTGGAACTAATTCCATGTATCGTTCCTGTAAGAGCATCTAGGTAGCAGTGAGATAGGGTTGTATCAAAACAGACATAATCACATTACTTTTGATTTATTCTAGACCAGAAGTACACAGTACATTCTCCTGTTTAAACAGGTTAACAGGCTGTTTAGTTACAACAGCAGCAAGAAAACTGAAATCTATTTCTAATTTTCACACAGAAGCTGCTTTCTCTTGTATCCCTGAAAAGCAGCCAGACAGCTTCTTCTTATAAATTGCAGTTGTGAAGAAAACAGCAAGGAGCAAGAGAGAAAGCTTTCAGATTAATAAATCAGTTTATTTCCAAAGTCGTAAAACACCATTTTGGTGTTAGTAAAGATGATTTAGCAATTAGCAATTTGCACTTTAATTGTCCATCTTCTGTTTGAGCTTTTGTCACTACTTTCTCAAAATCTCCTATAATTGATCAATTCAGAAATTATGAGAAAAGAAAAAAAGGCAAAGGAAAGCATGTCTGCTTTGGTCTAGTGATTTTAAACAAGCCCGATGTGTCAGCCAACAGAAAGTGCTGTTGATATAATCATGAAAGGCACTGGGTAACTCACTGTAGTTTCACACTGAACTACATTTGTATAATCTGGGAACTGGAGCTTTCTAGTTGACTGCTAAGAAAATGTCAAATAACGTCATAGTTTTTAAGTGAGTTCTGGGGCTGGTGGTGATTTACAGCCAAATGTTTATGAGAGAATCAAAAAGCCTTATTTTTGTTTGCATTTGTTGCAGGTCAGCTTCTATCATTTCAGGGCTCCACCACAGCCTCGCTTTTAAAATGGTTCCCTGGATGACCAAAATATCAAATTCCTTTAAAATTGTCCTGAGCCTTTAACACCACAGAACCATTATTAACTTATTGCCAGAGACTATAAAATAGAATATTATTGCTTGGTTACACATTGCATTTGTTATGTTGTCTTCTGTTTTTAAAGGAAGAAAAGCCACTGTTACAAATCTGCCCACTTTGGAACTATTTGCCATTTCATGCTATTATTAAATTACTTAATTTAAGCATTAATTCCTTCTAATGACTAATGAATACTCCATTATTATTTAGCTCAAACTTCACTACAATGTTTGGTGTCTCTGTGTTTTCTCCAATGTCTTTTGGCCTGCCAAACAGAGCTGGAAACAAAATCATGTGTTTTCATGCTATTTTCATTACTGCTCTCTCCCTGGCTGAACCAGCACTGCTGCAAGAGTATTTTATTTGATGTGTTTCACCTTCACCTTCAAGGTTTTGCTGAGACCACCACAAAAGGACACTAGAGGGGAAAGTATTAATTAAACTAGCAGAGGTCTCCAAGGCTGTGGGAAGGAGAAGACCTATTGTTAGTTCAAGTAATGGGCAAAGATACAGATCATCACCAAGTTTATGATAAAAACATAACAACAACCACCATCATTCATCAGTGGAAGTTTTTATCATCCTGACATCACTAAAAATTTTATCCCATCAGGGCAGCCACACAGCAAACAGACTGTAAAATCTTTGGCACAGCAGAAGCCATGCAAGAGTATTGATATTTTTGTTGGTCATCTGTTTTGTGAAAAAAACTGCAAGTCCATCTGTTCTTCAAAGGAAATAGCAAACAACCATCCTACCTGTTGCCTTTGTTTAGTTCCAGCCAAACTGCTCTATTTTTAACAAGCTAGATAATACTAGTAGCCTGCTGGATTCTATATAGACAGGTGGAGAAGAAAGTCATACCAGAGGAAGCCAAGTTCACTGTTTACCTCTTCCTGTATTTTTAGGAAGTTCTTTACAGAGACAGTGGGCTCCCCATTAACTCAAGGGAAAGGATGTGCTGCCTTTTGCAGAATGTACTGGCATGGTTACTAAAAGAAAAAAATAGCCTTCAGCATTGAAGTAGGAAACTAAAATCTGTTCTCAAGTCAGGTTTTTAAGACAAAACTCTACCTGGCAGTTTCATCTGTTCCTTAGCTGTTGTAACTGAGCAATGTATCATATTCACTTGAAGATAATCTTTCTCACTCTCCCAGACTGTTAAAAATTAAGTGTCACCTTAAGGTTGGTATCACTGAATCTGAGTAAAACATGGAGGAAAGGGAGGGAGACTGGTAGAACTAGTCATGATAGCAAAGTTAGCATGTTTGGAAATGATTTCTACTGTTTTCCTTTGAAAATCCCCAGTTATTTATAGTGTAGTGTTATGAGCGTATAAATTACCTTTTGGAAGGAATGAGTTTTAATGATGTGCTTGACAGAGGGAAAGCACAGTGGCATAAGAGATGCCATCTGGGAGCAGAGCACAGCATGACTTCAAAGAAAAAAGCCAGGAGCTGAGTGTAGGAAAATTCATCAGGCAACTTGGCCAAGGCAGTGGAAGGCAGTAGAATGAGATGACAGAATGGAGACAAGCTTCTATAGATCTTCCTTCCTCATTGTTTTTTTGGTACTACTGACCTCTCCACCTCCTTTCTCTCCAAATTGCCAAGGCAAGGTGAGACTGTCTGGAGTCTGCAGGCAATTTCCCACCCCCCGCCCCTCTCAACACCATCTGGGAAGCCACACTCCTCATGGAGTTTCCAGATGTTTGTGTCATTCTGGATCTGATCTTTCAAGTCTGATCTCTAATGTCTCCACCATGGCATTGCATGTGCAAACTTCACACTGCACAGCAGAAAGCACAAGAATCTTGTCTAAACAGAAGCATGCTGCAGGAGGGAATGACTGAGCCTGCATTACTGCTGTTCACACAAGTAGAATTATCTCACCAGGAGCCACAGATGTGCTAAACTATTTGTGGGTTCATCACTCCAGTTCCTGACAGCCTTTAATACTGGTCAGCTTTCAATGTACACCTCAGTTATCACTTCTGGGATGACCATTGCTTGGAATAGTTTTCTAATAAATATAGATAAATGAACATGTCATACCAGAAAGAACAATTTTATCAACTCATTGGAGAAAATTTCACCTAATAGGTCACTTGCACCTGCAACTTCCATGCTGTAATAAACAAAGTTATTCCACATAAAGGTGGTGTAGGGATTCTCCCTGGGTTTGCACATTAACTGCTTAAGCCAGAGCTTCTCCAAGACACACCATAGCCCTGACATGGGTATAGTAAAAATTTACTGAGTTTAAAAACAAAATTATTAAAAATTTACTTCCTCAGACTTATGAAAATTTTCCACAAGTGTCATTCAGGTGCATGTTCCTATCAATCCTAATCACAGGATTGCTTTACTCAGTAGCCATTTGGTGCCTTCATCCTTCCTGTTTCCAAGCTATTGTCAAACTACTTTGGCAACAGGCTTGCAGTAGGCACTGCCTATGAGATAGGGTTTTCTGCACTAAAGGTGACTACCCTAGAACATTGAAATATCTCACTGTCTGCTTTACTAAAAGAGAATAATGCATCAAATTTATTCTGGCCTTTTAAAAGAGTAAAAAATGCAGTATGTTACTCTAAGCAAGTGTTAATGCTGCTCTAGTAAGGACTTGACTACGTAGCAAAGTTGCACAAAATAAAGGAGGATGCAAATTTAAAGCAAAATAGCCATTTCACAAACTCCTGAACCACAAGTACCTTTTCTGTAGTTTAAATTAATCCACTTGTAAAGTGGACCAACCCGAGTTGCACAAAGGCACTTCAATTCAGAAGAACATCTGCTCTGGGAGTTAACACAGAACAGTTACAGTGTCTGAAACGTACCCACAAACTTTTTCTTTACTGACTTCCTGCTCAGATAAGCCCAAAGTGTTGAACTTTTTGCTCCTAGTTTTCCCTGTGAAGCTGTATTAAATGCATGGTGGTGGGAGCACGTGCCTTGGAGAGCAGGGGTCAGAACTAGAGAATCTATTCAATTGTTTTCTCACTTAAATGACAAAAAAAAAAAAAAAAAGTTCCCTTAAATTCCCAGCCAAGGAGGAAAGTGACTTGGCAAACAGACCTCTTCTGAGTTATTTTACTGGAAAGATTTCCATTTTTCTCACCACAAAAGCACAGAGCAGACATATAGCACAGTGCGTATTTGCCTGTGCTCCTTGTAGAAGTTTTTGGCAGTCTTTTTAGGGCAAGGTTTAGAAAAAAAATCACTGCTGGAGGCAACCTGGCCCTTGTAAAAGCCAAAACTGGCTTTTAACTATTATCTAGTTATAGATTCAGGCAGCTGTAATTTTAGGTCAGAAGGTACTACTGATCACTAGAGCTAGTCTCCTGCACAACACAAGCCATAGGGTTTCTCTAAATTAAATTCCACATCAAGTCCAATAGCTGCAGCTGAAGTCAAGTATCTTGTAGAAAGACATCCAATTGCTATAGAATAGTATCCAGTTATGAAGAACATACCACATCACAGAATACCATATGTCCAGGATTTCTGGGACAGCCTCCCTGCATGTGTGCAGTTTACACTCCATGCAGCAAGTCAGACACTCAGAAAGCTTCAAGCCTGCTGTTCCCATGCAGAAGTTACTGCAGCACATACCTCTTAAGAGGTCAACTTGCCTTTGGATGAGAGCTCCTACCTACCTAGAAGTCCTAGACAAATGCAGACAGCCCATAGATGAGAAAGAATTAGGGTAAATTCCCTTTCTGTGCTCTGCAGAGGACCCTCAGGAGAACAGAGGTACACAGTATCCTAATCATAGCCCCTAGTGCTTCTAAAAGGAAATTTCCCTACCTGTTAAAAGCATCCTAGAGACACCTTGAAGAAAAGGCAAATAAAAGCAGAAAAAGAAAACCCTCACCATGGTAGAAGAGTTCTGACATTGCCTGTGACCTCTTTCCTCCTCTTTTTTAAGCTGTTTCTCTCACAAAGGGTCTCACCTGCATTGGGCAGATAATGCCCTGCTCCTGCCCCATCCCTCCACTCAGCTGTGAGCAGATTGTCTACCCACAGGAATAGTTTTAACCTTTTCTCCACTGACCTATTAGACTAATTTATTCTTTTGAGCTTGGGTCATCTAAAAAGTGCTATAAAGACTTGCCAGAAATCAGCTGAAAGCAGGAAGAAAATCACTGTTTCTTGAGACTATGCTGCTGGTGGCAAAAAATTTTGCAAGTGAAGGTGCATTTGTGTGTACTGTGGATTACTGAAAGGAGGGAACTTCAACTGCATGACCATGATTTAATTTGCTTTGCACTCCATCATGCCAAATTTTAATGCCTCTCCTGAGACTTTGTGTTCTGCCTTGAGAGGAAGAACCTAATTATTGTTGAGCTTTACCTGCTTCATATAGTTACTCAAAAGTTTGACATGGTAACAATTACCAGACCTTCCAAAATGCCTAGCTATTATGAACAGTTCTATTCTAACAGCTCAAACCACTTGGTTTTCAAGCAGAGTCCAGCACCCACTTTCTGAAATGCAGGTATTTTTCATGCATTTCCAGCCAGACAAAGAAGTCACTTTGGATATATCTCCCTAAGTGTTTGTCCTCCAGATCATTAATTCAAGGAGGGGTGGTTCCAATTCAGTTGGTATTAACATAAAGCTACGCTGTGTGGGAATGATTCTCAGCTTTCAGTGAGGGCAGAATAAAGGCAGTTTGATTTTGAAAAGGTGCATGCACTGGGCATGCATCTTGGCTCTTGTGATGAAGTAGTAGCAACACAATTGTACAGCTCCTTACCCCTTCACATTCTAGCTACACCAAACCCAGCAAAGTCTTCTTGTTTGTTAGAGCTGAATTTTTAGAGCACTACTGATGGTTAACAGGCTGCAAGTTTTTCTGTTTGCATAAAACAGTGACGTGCCTAATTTAACTACAGACAATTCCATGGCCCTACCATGCAGAATGACTATGCTTTGACCTAGTGCAATAAAGAAGCCTTTTAAAAAGGCTAGGTAAAAGCTATGTTATCTACTTCAGAGCGAAGCAGTAGATGGACAGGACAGCATATATTTTTTTTCTCTCTTCTTTTTCTTGTGTTTAGAAACTGATTTTTAGAGGACAACCAGCCAGCTGGTGCAACATCCATTATTTACTCCCTTTGGACTGGGAATTTCAGTAAGACCCAGCACCAGTGACCTGATATTGGCAGTGTAGAGAGTAGAGGCAAGAAAGATGCTTCCCAATGTCCCCAGCAGACTGTTCTGGCTGTCTCAGCCAGATGAAGAGCACTGCATGTTGCTCTTGTTTGGAATACATGAAAAAAGAAAGTCTGTTTATTTATTTATCCAGCAGCATCTTAGAAGATTCATTCCCTGCTTGGTGGGCCTGATTTTCCATTGCTGCCCTGTAAGACATTGTTTCTTACACCCATGTTGCACTCTTTTTGTAGTGCTTCAATTGCTGTTATTTTTAAAAATAGAATCATAGAATAATTTAGGTTGGAAAAGACCTTTAAGATCACTGGGTCCAACTGTAAAAAATGTAGCAGTGTAACATTCACACAGAACTAAGATATCAAATTCTTGCATGGGTATATGAGCTTTTCCACTTTAACTATCATCTCCACCTCTCCTCAAATAGTTGACATACACATCTCAACCTGCTAGGACTCATGGGAACTTTTGCTATTGAACATACACAACTTCCATTACCATAGCACAAACTACACAGCCTTCCAGGAAAAGATAAATTAAATTAAATAAAAGTAAAAAATGGTAAAAAAAAGTTGCTTTTCCACAGGACACTTTTGTTTGATTTCAGGGTTGTTTTTTTTTCCTACACTACCGCTGTCTCTGCAGGCCAGAGACTTCTGGAGAGGGAGAAACTGGGCCCATTTAGTACCATAACACAGGTTTAAACTCATTTACACATTCCTGATGGAGGAAGCAAGAGTTAAGCATACAATACCTTCCATGCCTGTGGATATCACAGACTTCTTTTTTAACCTTAAAATGGGTGGGCCTGGCCCTGTAGCTTGGCAGGAAGCCAGAGTGCAGAAACTGTAACCTGTGGGACAGCACAGGTGTGAGTTGCAAAGAGAGCATCAGTGGCCACAAGAGCTCAAGGACGCAAACGTGCTGCCAAATTCTTCCTCAGACTTCTTGTTCTAAGCCAACCCTATCCACACAAGATCCAAACTACTGCGGGTTACAATCACATTTAGGTTTTTTCATTTCTGAAATGCAGAGGGGTTTTTTTAGCAGCAGGCTTAGCCTGAGAAGAGAGAGAAATTCAGGTTTTAGTGAGAACCCTTTCATTCACCCTGGGGTTCTCAGGCTTGGAGGGGTCCTAAAGCATCCTCTGAAGTTAACAACCAACATTCCACTGTTCCCATGCTAAATTCAAAATGCTTGCACTTCTGCTGAAGAGAGATTGAGAGGTTCATGACTACTACAAATTTTTAAAACTTGCTGCTTTGGGGAGAAGATGGTTAGAAGAAAGCACAAGCCATGGGTATATAACTCCAATGTATAGTATGTTAACAAACATATACATCCAATGAGCTCCAGAGTAAATATTCTCTTTTTTTTAACCCTAGGTTTTTTGCCTCTAAACCCCCACCCTACAAAGGTTTTCTTGCAGAATGTGCCATTTGTGGCCAGCTTGGGGTGTTTACAACATTTATACGGGGAGAAAGACAGATTGATGCCTTTAGTGCAGCCTGCAGTCATCAGGTCTAAAGACAGGTCAGGGAGATGACAGGAATACTAAGCTTAAGGTGATGGGCTTGGCGCCATGCTACATTTAAGCCAAGACTGGGAGTCCAGAATTCCTGGACATCATAAAGAATCTATTATCATTGTGGTCACTTGCAGCAACACTGGTTTCATTACCATCTGTCTTCATCCACCAATGCCTAGGAAATAAATATTAAATATGGAACTTTTCCTGGATTCAAGTCACAGAAGGCAGAAGGCGAAGCCGTGCTCTAGTAATACAATCATAGACCACCTTCGAGTAGGTAGAGGAAGATAAAGAAATCAGATAAGATCATTAGCTCTGTGGAGTTGAAAATAAGGGTTCAGTTTTCAGTTGAGCAATAATTCTCTTTTCAAGGTGGACAATATTTAAGCAATCATCCCTAGAAAATTGGTCATTATCACTGGCTAATAACCGATTTGTTAGTTAATAGCCCAAGGTGAAACCAAGGGCACTAAATGCTCTGGCAAACCACTACTGACTGCAGTATTAACAGATTTCAAGGGCATCATTGCTATTATAAACCATGTTCATTGATTTATAACAACACTAATATATTTTATAAAAAGTGGTGCAGTGTTCTGGAAAAATTAATCATTTCCTACTAACCCACAGCTGACTGTCCACTGCTTCTCAGTCCTGTAGTGAACTGGATACCATCATGTTCTGTTTAGATTGAGGAGCACTAGAGATGAACTGGAGGAAGCAGGGGAAAGGAATGAGTCTCTTCCAAAGTAAGGAGCATATATCTGTGTCATCCTGATAATAAAATAGATGACTGCCCAGTCTCCACCATCAACAATTGCATGTTTTTAACATGGTCTTCTGGCTGTCACTTTCACACCTATTTCTTTCACACTACCCCAAGAGCCATTCATAGAAGGGGTCTCCTTTTGAAAGCTTTCAGTTATTCCCAAAAGACAAGACAGACCAGAGGCTCAGATACACATTCATGCCACAAATTACACCTTTCTGCTGAACTACAAGCTCAGTACATACAAACTCACAGCCAGCATCCCTTGTGATGTAATTTGATCCCACTTGACCTTGTGTGGATGTTACTAGAGCTCAGCTGATGGGCAACACCTTGTTAAATCACCATAACTGTGGCACATTACTGAACCAACAGATTCTGTGAGTGAAGGCAGTACTTGTCACATAGCTGATCAGATGAGAGCAAAGCCCAGCAACAGAGGGCTAGAAGGCTGGAAAAAGCTTCAGCTTTTACTTGATCAGCTTTGCAGTTGCCCCCAGCAGCACTCTTCCCTTTTTCATCCCAGAGAACTGTGGGTGACATATATGTGACATATAAGTACATGTAGCACAAGTTATTTACTATCCCTTGTCATCAACTGAAAGGAATCTGCACACCTGTGCAAATGTCCTCCCCAGGGATAATCCACTAAGCCTGTAAACACCTGACTCTTGTGAGCAAGGTGAGGAATTGAAAGAAAAACATTTTGCAAGGAGTTTTACCTCTGGATTAGTGTTACTGTCTAGCATGCTGGCAATTCCAAGTGCCACTGCAGGCCTGGTTGAGTCTTGACAGGACTCACTCAGATTAAAAAAAAAAAAAAAGCACTAAAAAATTAGAAAACTTTCTGTTAATCTTTGCCTTTTGGCAAAACGTGGAACTTTCCTAATTGCTGTAATGCTTGAACTGAAACTAGTCAGCTCACATAAGAAAACTTCAGGCAGGGCTATTCCTTATTAAGATGGATACTGAAAGTTCATTCATTCCTTCTGTCAGTAAATCTGTTCTTTCTGCCAGCAATGCCCATTGAGCCTGAAGGAGCCTCCATGTTTTCAAGGGCAGGACATGGCAGTTCATGCAAGCTTTTCCAAGCTGTAGCATGAAAGCTTCAAAGATAAAATCTTTCAGGAGAATAGGCTCAGTTTCCAGATGGTCAGGAAAACTTCCATGATCTATAGTCAAGTATCACTCTTTTTAAGTAGCTAAATTACTTGAAGCTTCATTAGAGCTGAAGTTGAGATGCCCAGCTCCACAGAGCATTTAGATACTCTTGATCTAATGTTTCAGTGGGAATTTGGTGCCTAAATACCATAGAATTCTGGACCAAAAGGTCCAAGCAGAGAAGAACTTTACAATCCCTGCCTATTGTTTCTGAAAGCAAACTTGAATCTGAACTAAGCTCTGCCAAAAGAGACAGATAGATGAGCTAGAGCCACTATATGTACATACCTGCCTGTACATAGATTAATCATAATAAGGATCTGGTGTGGACATTTCAACCCAGTAATTTTAATGGAAATGAGGCTCTAAATCTGTATTATCGCACTAAGAAAAATGGAGCTATTTTCACATCTCAGTTGCCTAATGGACTAGACACACATTTTCCTTTGTCTTGGGGAATGAGCTGTAAGTGACAGGCTCTCCCCTGGTTGTTAATGATGCTTTTTTCTATTGCCTGGCCCAACCTGCTAGGTACAGTTGCTACAAGAAGTGCCACTTTATCCCCCAAAGCAGTTTGTGCACATGTTGGTGCGTGAGGTGTGCCATAGGCAGGCACAAATGCTCACCTTGGTGACCAACCCCATCTACTTTTGAAATGAAAAGGTCTGGTGGGCTGTACTGTCAATTAAGTCTTTGCAGGCTTGAACATTAACATATTTAAGGACCCTGTGACTTTCTCAGAGGTGAGTTTTTTCACAGAGAAAATAGTTGATCTCGTAGTAAGGACTGAGCAGAAACTGAGTCAGAGTTTTGGGATCTGCCCCAGTTTTACCAGTCACTAGAAATGTGTTTTCATGTATTAGACAGGCTCACTCCATGATATGTTCTGAAGCTGGCCCTGCCCAACAGACCCAATAACGATTGTTGACTGCAATAAAACTTCCTTGACAAGTTAGGAAGAACAATTGGAAGCATAAATTCATGATGTGGATCCAGCACCTCAGCAAACATTTACTGTGGTTTTTTTTTTTCCTTTCCCACAGAATATTTAAAAAAAAAAAAAAAAGAAAATGAAAAATTACAATGAATTAGCTGTATGTTTGTGGTTTATTGGTTTTCCTAGAACTTATTGCAATGCCAGAAATTAATTTATGAATAATAGCAAGCATGGGATCACAACGAACTTCATGCAAAGAAAAAAAAAAACACCTAAAGAATGTTCTAGTTGGCAAGAAAATGTCCCTGCGTCAATTTGAATGCCAAAAAAGGAGGGTAAATCTTGCATACCAGCTTTGGAAATCATTAGGGGTTTGTAAATTATGAGACAATGTTACATTGTCTTCCCAAGCAATTTTTCCCATTTACTTCTCTGTGTGCCTAAGCTCACTGTGTCCTGGAATTTTATTGCTTTCTGGCCATCGATACACAGAGATTTAGGAAAATGTCACTTTTTAAATCTTTTTTCCAACAGTTGTTCTTTCTTTTCCTTTGAATGCAGATTGCTATGTATTACTCATTCCCGTGTCTCTTTGACAAGGATCATTACCTATGTTTATCATAAAAAGATGCTCTCTATTACTGTCATATGGTTTCAGGATTTGTTATTATAATGTTGCAGAGTCCGGAAATGGCACAAAACAAAGGCCAGTTTTATTTGGCATATTTGGAATAGTCTTTCACTGCCAAACTCCTCCTCAGATGCTTCAATACAAGCATCTCTAAGGTCTAAAATAGAAGAAATAATTTTGCACAGAGAAATAAAAAATGGGGCAATTCCCATCTAGGAAAAACAGGCGAAATTTATACAATACACATACAGGAGATTTCCATTTTTTATAGCACAGCTCATATTAGCACGATATGGCCAAATAAATCTAGTTGTCCAGAGTTTATAGCTAGTTAAATCCCAGAAGTGCCAGGAGGCATGGTTCTCCATCATGAAGCCTCACCTTAGGACTGGTATCTTTCACAGAGATACGAGCAGCAGGAGAGCACTGTTCTAACCACCTTAGAAGAACACAGAGATAAATTAGTGACATCACAGGGAGCAGGACTGGAACTCATATGCATGAGAGGACTTCTCAGACATATGGACTATCCTCCATCCCACCAGAAATACACAAAGCACCATGAGATCCTAAAGGAAGAGGAGATACAGTCTCCTTACCATTTTCTTCAACCTAGAAAATTCTTCCCAGGGAAAAATTCTCCCACCGATGTGTTGTTACAAGACTGGAAGCTGCCCATGTGTTGCCCAACACCGTACCTGAGAAAAATTTGGCAAAGATACAAGAATTTGCCAAGTGCTAATGTCTAAATAGTAAGGAAATTAGATTCCATCATGGGTTCTTTCATTGCAATGTATTAACTCCAATTTCACCTAGTCAGGACTCTTAATACTGGCACAGATACTGGATTGACACGAGATCTTTTTGTACAACAGATTTTCTATCCATTAGATAAATATAATAATGTTTATCTGCCTCACAGACATGTTAGGACTGTTAATCAGCCAGCATTTGTGGAGATCTTCACTAACCCAGATCAATGTTATAAACCATTTGTTAAAATGGAGCTTTCTCAAGTATTTACAGGTATGTTTGCAGGTCCGTAAATGCAACATGAATATTACTTTAAAGACAGTTGTGGTCCTAATCACCAGGAAAAACTCAAGTAGTAACATCTCAAACACTAAGATGTCAATACAACAAATATTTGCAGCTCCTGGAGAAAATTTAATTGTTCAAAACATAAAAATATGACAAGGAAAACAAACATTTTGGAGCTGTGTTTCATCCTGAATTTGGAAGAAAACTAAAAACCTCTAAACTTCCTGTTGAAATAGTCTTCATTTATGTTGCATACTAATATTTGCAGTCAGAAAGGTCAACATTTTTTCCCACTGTATTTCCTTTTAATTTCATTCATATATTATAAAAAATGATATTGAAATTGAAATGAAACATTTTTACCCTCTTGGAATTAAAGGTACTTTTCTTATCAAAAGGAAGCATTTTAGTCTTGTCAAAGTGAATATCGAAGTATCTTCCTAAGAAAATATTTCTAAAACTGGTACATTTATGAAAATATTTCAGTGTTGTTAAACTAATATTTTCCAGAGAACTAATTCTAGTGCCACAAATAAATATTTTGCAAGGCAGAAGAGACATTTTTAAGTTCTTCTGCTTCCATAAGAGTAAATAGTATCCAGTGCCTCTGATAATTCTGTGATCTGCCCTAGGTGATCCTGCTCTGGCAGGGGGATTGGACTTGATGATCTCCAGATGTCCCTTCCAATCCTTACCATTCTATGATTCTATTATTCATTTGAGAAATGTTTTATTATATGCAGCAAAGGAACAAATTTTTTACCAGACAGCAAAATAGAAAAGTAGTGAGATTTTACAGAAACCTAACAGCAACCTCCAAAGAACAGCCACGCAAAAATCATAGAATCCTAGGGGTTGGAAGGGACCTCGAAAGATCATCTAGTCCAACCCCCCCGCCAGAGCAGGGTCACCTAGAGTACATCACACAGGAAGGCGTCCAGGCGGGTTTTGAATGTCTCCAGCGAAGGAGACTCCACAACCTCTCTGGGCAGCCTGTTCCAGGGCTCTGTCACTCTTACAGTAAAAAAATTTTTCCTGATATTCATCTTAAACCTCCTATGCTCCAACTTGTATCCATTACTCCTTGTCCTATCACTGGTCTTCACTGAAAAAAGCTTAACTCCGTCTTCTTGACACTCACCCTTTACATATTTGTAAACATTGATGAGGTCCCCCCTCAGTCTCCTTTTCTCCAAACTAAAGAGACCCAGCTCCCTCAGCCTTTCCTCATAAGGGAGATGTTCCACTCCCTTAATCATCCTTGTGGCTCTGCGCTGGACTCTTTCAAGCACTTCCCTGTCCTTCTTGAACTGAGGGGCCCAGAACTGGACACAATATTCCAGATGTGGCCTCACCAATGCAGAATAGAGGGGGAGGAGAACCTCTCTTGACCTACTAACCACACCCTTTCTAATACACCCCAGGATGCCATTGGCCTTCTTAGCCACAAGGGCACACTGCTGACTCATGGTCATCCTCCTGTCTACCATGACCCCCAGGTCCCTTTCACCTACACTGCTCTCCAGCAGGTCAGCCCCCAACCTGTACTGGTGCATGACATTTTTCTTCCCCAAATGCAAAACTCTACACTTGGCCTTGTTAAACTTCATCAGGTTTTTCCCCGCCCAAGTCTCCAGCCTGTCTAAGTCTCTCTGAATGGCAGCACAGCCTTCTGGTGTGTCAGCCACTCCTCCCAGCTTGGTGTCATCAGCAAACTTGCTGAGGGTACATTCTGTGCCCTCATCCAGGTCGTTGATGAAGATATTGAACAACACCGGTCCAAGTACCGACCCCTGAGGGACTCCACTAGTCACAGGCCTCCAACTAGATTCTGCCCCATTGACTACAACTCTCTGACTTCTTCCTTTCAACCAGTTCTTGATCCACCTCACTGCCTGATCATCAAACCCATACTTGATCAACTTATCTACAAGGATGCTGTGGGAGACGGTGTCAAATGCTTTACTGAAATCAAATCCTCTTGTCAAACTCCCTTACTGCAAAGCCACTTTAAAGAGGGTGCCCATCAACAAGAGATTTCTGGGCTTCTTCTGCAAAATCTTCCAAATATGGCCAAACATTGATTCTGCATGCACAAGACCAGGTAAAAAACCACTAGATTTCAAGCTGCACAAGGGCTGTGCTGGTGAGATTTCAGCTCATGAATCAAAATTAAGTTTCACAGGCTTGTAGTCACTGAATCCTGCAGCTCTGCGGATGGCTGCTCTGAAAGCCAGGGGTGCTAATGAACAGGGAGCACAGTTAAGACTTCCTGCATTGGAAGTAAATGACAGAGGTGGTTTATCTTATTGTTTCCAATGGGTGCATTTGACAGGAGTTCAACTGGAGCAGCTAAGGAAAAGGGAAAAAAAAGAAACATGTTAGGTCTGGACCAAAATAAAAATGACTGAGAATCACAGAGCTTTCCTTTCAAGTATTTCCAAAGAAAGTGTCATCTTAAACAGGGATACGTCTTATCAGAAATGGAATGACAGCTATATAGGTAGCTGCAGTTATAAATGCTAGCTATAGGGTCACTGGAGTATAAAAAACACATTAAGAGGATGTTGTCATTATACATTTGCTTTTGTCTTCCTTTGTCAGGCTAGTGTTGCATTTCTCTGTTGTGTAGTAGCCATGACTTTCATTGATTTGTGTTTTTATGCTGTAAACACTCCTGGCCAGGGGCTGTCATCATCACTTGGCATAACTACATTCTATACAGCACTTAGCATGAAATGTATCTACACAATGGTGAATCCCCCAGACAGCACAGATGTGGAGTCCTGAGCATGTCCCAGACACATCCCACCTTGGGATCCCCAAAATAAGGATTCATAAAGGAATTTAAAAAGAACCTTCTGCTGTGTGTTCCTCTCTGAGTGTCTCTGCTCTTCTGTGCAGCATGGACTGGCACTGGCATTTGGAAAAAAGGAGTCAAGCCCCAACTTTTTTTAAATCTTCAACTCTAAGAATTAGAATGTTTTAAAAGAGATAGAGATGGAGATTGGATATAGAGAAGTGTCTCATATCCCAGGACCCCAGAGATTAACTTTTAAGGAAAAAGAAAAAAAAATCCATTAGCATAAGATTGCTACTACCATAATGGAAACCAGCAATGGTCTGTTTGGGGCTTCCCTTGTGAAACCTCCTTGGAGAAACTTTTCATCTTTACAACTTCCTCATGACCCAGTTAAGGATTTTCACTGTTACTCTCTGGGGGCCTTTACGCCACTGCTGCTTGTCTAATTCAGGTCCTGAGTCAGCAAGATACTTACATCTCTGCCTAGTAGCCCCACTAGCTGTCCTGGGATTACTCCCATATTTAAAAGTAATATCTTGCCAAATTGAAATAACATGCCCTACTTACAATCACATAAACCAGAATCTACTGGGCCCAGACCCCAAAACCATCAGGTGTTTTATAGAACTGCTATCTAAAATCACTCCTATCATCAGCCTGAACCCAGGAACAGTGTCTCACAAGCTGGATGCAAGAAATGTATATATTTAAGTTTATCGCTTTTCACTTTCAGGTCCTTGGGGTATAGAAGATGACAACATTTCTCTGCCAAAAAGAAGAAAAGGTCTTCACTGCTTTTAATTTAAGAGAGTTCCATCCAGTTATTTGTTAGAGTGATGGAAGGGTAATGGAGCAATCCTGTTTTACCCAGATGAATTTCCCATGACAAATGATATTGGCTCATCATCTGTGGTCATGACTGAATTCCAGTATTCTCCTTGCTCTAAAGCATGGATTGGGCTGTAAAGAGCTCTTGTTTTCCTTGGGACATTTGTTTCCAATTTTGCAAACACTGAGAATGTGGTTATTTTTGTAGTGCTCTTATGAAAGCCTGGCATTTTCTTCTTCATGTTGGAGTTAATTATAAATCATTGGAGTTGCACTGCCCACAACAAAGTTCTCAGACCCAGAAACTGAATCATTGCTGATTGCTGCTCTCCCACCCCTGCTCCCTCTCTCACTGTCAGTTACTCTTTGAGGAAGGGAGGGGGCGTTATTTTAAGATGTTTTTATTGGCTTCAGAATATAAAGTGTCAGTTCCAAGGTCGTTTTTTCCCAGAGCAAGATAAACTCCTCTGGGCCGTACATCATGGGGCTTTCGCATAACTTGACAGGACCTCACATTTAAATGCCTTTGCAATACCATATCTGATGACTTATGGGAGGACTGTAGTTTTTCAGGAGATGTATCATCAAAAGCCCCTTTCAGTAGCATTGGGCTTAGTCCCAGGTTTGCTTCTTTAACACTTTCAATAGCAACTTTTCTTCCTTTTAAAAACAAGGAAAAAAGCATACACACAAGCACACTCAGACACACACATGCACAAGTAACATCATAACAAGCTGGCTGTGCATGGTCCTAGCTTGGAGTTGTGTGTGTTTGGGGTGGAGAGTTATTGTTGTGGAATTGTTTTAAATTAACAGCTTAGCTCTTTTGTGAATATTACTCTCAGTTTAGGCTCAAGTATGTTCTTTAAAGCAGATTAAGTCTGAAAATTCAGGTCAGAGGATCACATCAAGTTCTGTTAAAGGAAATTTGTTAAAGCTCCCCTCCCACTAACCTACTTAGTGTCAGGTCTGATTTGAAAGTAGGGCACTTATAAGTGTAAAGAGTTTAATAAGGTTTCCCTTTTTATTAGAAAAGATTAAAATCCAGTTCTCTTTAAAACAAACTGCTCTATTTTTATTTGAGTCTTGGTAAAGGTATTTGTGTTCATTCCTAAGGATGAATGCATTTGCAGGAGCTGGTTCCTGCAGATTTGTGAAAGGGGATTGTCTCTGGAAACAAAATAATCATATTTAACTTAATTGGGCCCTTGTTCAGCAAAGCACTTAAGCAGAAGTATAAATCAAATCTTGCTCAAGACATGACTTACACAAGCACTTCAACCTGAAGTGCTTTATTTCCAATGGAGTCAATGAAGCATTCCAAAATCATGACTCAGGTCCTAGAATCATTAGACTGGTATGACACTGGGGGAAAAAAGCATACCTAGATATTATTTTTCCCTGTCACTATGGTGGCTAGAAAGTTTCCTAAAAATAAAGCTTGTTCCTTCAATCTTAAGAGCACACTTAACTTCAAGCTTCTTTTTTTCTGAATTGGAGCCATGAAGCACTAGGTCAATACATTGCAGTATAATGTCCGCTCAAAGGAAGATCTTTCTGAGACCTGAGAAATATACATGTCATCAGAAGATGAATGCGGTGGAATAAAGAGATGTTTGTAGAAGACTTCACTAGAGGTGGGGTCAGAGACCAAAATCATTACATGGAGGTTACTGTTTAGCAGAATCCCCAATGGTGACAGTGAGAAAAAAAACGAACCTCTCATGTTTAGACTGATGTGGATAGTGGCTGGGAATAATTTACAAATCCTGTCACTGCCTCCTTTGAAATAAAAGGGAATCAATGTTGAATGCAAATGCCAGTGCAAAATGCACAGCTATAAATGTTGCATTAAGTTCCCTCTCATTTAAATGAACAGCTATGTGTTTGGAGAGAGGAAGACTGAAAAGACACATCTATTTTGCAGATCCAGGTATACTGGTACTAAAAAACACCTTCTGCGAAATGAGCCTGTCAGCTTGGATACAGTGTTATTACTTCCTGGCATAATATGTGGGATTCTATCACTGGCCATACAGCTGCATGCCCATTTACACCAGTGGGCATATTGGCCTTCATTCTACTATTCAGCAGGTTCAGTTATCCCTATTTAAAAAGCTCAAACTCATTACAATAAACCTGTGTTTTATTGTATATGTGTGTGGGTATGTGTGAACCTTTTCTTCACTTTCCAGGAGACTAAGACACTTAATACTTCAAGCAACACCAATACGCTGTTTGCATCTGGGGTAAGTCAGCTTGATTCCAGTGAAGACAAAAAGGCAATGGCAGGTCTCTCTAGCTGAGAATCTGGCCCACAGTGCCTGCTAACTCCTCTATAGAGGCTAATGGGAAAAAGCTTGTCATTTTGCAGCTTCTTCCTCTCCACAAACACATTTAAGACAAGTTTGGTCAATTATCCCCATGTCTCCTATATCCATTTAGTGTAATTCCTATTAAGTGCAGTTCCACCTACAGCACTAATGGGAGAAATACTGATCAACCACAGGTCCCTCTTTGCTATATTTAGCTAACTTAAACACTTGTGATTCCAGGGCATTGCTAGGGGAATGAGATCGTTATAGACTATAGCATTTCCATTTGACTTCCCAGGAGGATAGACCAGCATGGGTGAAATCCAGAAACCTACTTCAACAGAAGTACAAATAATAATACATGTAAGTGACTGTAGGCTCTGCAGTCACAACATCCTGGAAGCCAGGCAGCTGAGCTGAAATAACAGTAAACCAGGCATCAAGAAAGCTCAGTTCGACTTCTGTCACTATCCTGTTGTGTGACCCTAAGCAAGCCATTTCATCACTTTGAGGCTTTCTACCTTATTTTCTCCATCTTTCTTTTGTCTCTTTGCAGGAAGAACCAATCTCAGCCTGACACATTTTCACTGCTTAGTTAGACCTTGGTCTTAGCACTCACCTTAGCTTCATCCTCAGCCTTGTCTATGAGGACACTGATTTCCTGGTTGCTTGTCTGCTGCCTCTGCACATGGTGGCTTAGCAGACAGACTTTCTGTAGCCACTGGTGCCTGGTATTTCTTGTGGTTATCAGGGCTGATACACTTTGGGATTAATTCTCTGATGCTGGCAGGAGAGCTACGGACACAAACTGAGGCAGAGGTTTTGAGGAAAAAAACACACTTGTATCAACACACAAGTGAGTTTGCTCCTCCCTGGAATGAGCGCTGACATGATCAAAACCACAGATTTTGTGTTGCATTGGACATGTTTGAGCAGACATGGATACAAGTCACAGAACCTGCCTGAAGGCTCCGTGGTACAGAGAAGTACGATCTCGCTGCACCGCACGCTCACACCACAACCAAAAGCAAACTCGACACCCCGTTACCTGTGATATTCAACTTCATTAGATCTGCCAAGTGGCACAGTTCTGCCATAAGTGCAAATAAATAAGAACACCAGCTCAAACAACAGTCAGTTAAATGTGTGCTTACAGATAGAGATATTTAAAAAGCTTTGTAGAGGTCAGCAGTCAAGCACATATGCACATCCGGCTCCAAAAATGGGTCTTTATTAGGCAGGAAAAGGATGTAACAGATAAGCAGGCAAAATCAAGCCAGTGGGCAGGAGGGAAAGAGATAAGGAATCAGACCACTAGAAAGAATGTAATGAAACTGTTTTCAAAACTTTTCCTTATATCTATAGACCTGTGGAAGGCCCAGGCAGTCTGTTCACACACAGGCACCAGGAATCTGCATACTGATTGTACTGCAGAGCCCAGACCAGGGAAAGAGAGATGTGTGGCAAGCAACAGTATCAGCCTAGGTACATTTTCTGCTTCCTTCCCACACTGAGCACAAGAATTATGGTATTCAGAAGTCATGTACATGCACTGTCACACAACCTTAGGTATATAATCTTCTTCACTTTTACCCTTCCACATAGCAATTATCCCTACTACATGCTCATACACTCCTGGACATATTAATAATGTTTCCTAAGTCACAGAAAGTGAGTATAGGGCTAGATCAGAAATCACCAGATGAAGCTGGACAACTTTGGACAATGTATTGCTGCTGCTTGATCTCCCTTAAATTAGGCTTTCTGCCAAGCAAGTAAAGAACAGGGTTGTTAACAGCATAAAGGGTGGACAAAATAACCATGGAATCACAAACAACTTGTTAAAGAAGCAAAGCAGCTAACAAAGCTCAGTTCCCTCCAACTTCGTGTTCCACATCCCCTAAGCCTGTATCCTATCTCTATCCCAGCCTACCTCTATGACCCTCTCCCTCCTGTCTCACACAGTAACTTCCACAGCTGCTTCCTCCATTCCTTGTCAGCTGAGTATGAGGCAGCATGAGCTGAGAGTGTTTCAGGGCTCCATTTGTGCCCAGAGTTTGGCATTACCTGGGATGACTGGCCAGCTGGCTGCTGCCTCTCTGAATGGGTAAGATGAGTTATAACTGCATTTCTTGGTGGGGGCGCTAAGTTGGGTCTTTCTTTTCTACCCAGCTGCTGATTTTCATTAAACTCTAGGAATTTAGTACCTCTGAGTTCAAATGTGCTTGAAGTTGGCCAACTGGCCCCAAAACTGATAGGGAGGGCAGGACAGACAAGAAGAATGGCTCTATAAGCACCATTTCTCCAGGAAATCAGTCTCAAATGGGGGCTGGAAAGGACCTGGAGAGATTGCCTAGACAATCTGCCTGCCCAAAGGCAGGAGCAGCTCTGCCTACATCAGCCTTGACAGATGTTTGTCTGCCTTGTATCAGACACT
This sequence comes from Apus apus, assembly GCF_020740795.1. Classification (NCBI taxonomy): domain Eukaryota; kingdom Metazoa; phylum Chordata; class Aves; order Apodiformes; family Apodidae; genus Apus; species Apus apus. Next base: position 7,950,750 of record NC_067294.1, on the reverse strand, counting down.
GAACACTGGCTTGGGAGCATGCCCAGGAGATGAGAAAACTGGCTATCTTCGAATTACCTGGCAAGCTCTTCCATGAGCTTGACACAGCATTTCTCAGCACCTGGAAACCTGAGAACATCTGCTTTCCACACGGGGAGAGCAGAGCTCAGTTACATCAAATCCTAGCATCCATATTTCAATCTTATGTGCCTGACTACAGTACCATCAGCACAGCTTAGGAAGACTGGAGTGTAAGTGCCTTCACACCCCCTGAAAACATCCCTCACTTCCTTCCTGTGTGGCTGTTCTTCCTTACACCAACTGCCAGTGAACCCAAATGCATTCTAGCAAGGGCAGTCATTGCACAGTAAAGTCCCTTCTCTACCACATGCTGCTACAGTGGCTGTGATGGCAGTGCATCTACTTGCTTCATTTCATTCACACACTCTTTCCCAAAATCAGTTCAACACACCACAAGGCCAATTCCTGAAATGGCCATCAAAGTGTCTCCTAAGACTCTCCACCTTTTTCCTGCCAGAACAGTAGGAGATGAGAATTCTAGCCAAAGGAAACAAGGTTTAGCTGGGCTGTCCCTGGGCTTATGTTGGGTTTCCAGCACACTCAAGACAGACCACACACAAGGCAGCTCTCACCTTCCAGGCAGAAGTTGCATCAGGACTAATAGGAGGAAGACCTTCAAATCCTCCTTTTCCAGATTACACATCTGCCTTTTATATTTTCTATTCTTTTGTGCCTTGAATTACTACTCAGTCCATTTCAGTGCTTGACAATTAAAAAGAAAGTAGTTCAGCCAGGACAGAGTATTGACCTCTCTTTTTTCATGGGCTGCTGTGCAACTGCAGGTCCAAATCCAGTCACATGCTGGGTTAGTTAGGAATCCATTTCAATCCTGAAGTCCTCATTATACACATGGGTCACTCTGTCATCAAAAAGTGACCTGCATAACATAAGTAACTCAGTACGTGTCAGAAATATTCCTGACCTTATTAAAGAAGCTCTGTGCTCAGAAAAGAGGCTTTCACTCATCAATCACCATTTTATTCACGCACAATAACAGCCTCATTAAATCATAAGAGAGTTGCAGGAGATTTTATATGCTAATTTAATACCAATGTAACCGATTACACAAACTTCACATTATATTTTTGAATAATCAAGTGGGTATTCAATTAGCATGCAGTGACTATTTATTAAAATCTCAATTAATTCCTTGTTTAAGACTTGTGCAGTGATCAAACTGTGCAAATCCTAAATAAACCCACCAGGAGAAGCCATGTGCCCGAGACAGCAGCACGGCCCAACACATTAGCAGCAGAGATGCCACCGTTCTGCAGTAGCTCTCTGACACTGCCTCTGCCCCTACACAATGAGCACTCGGCATGTCCCCTGGCACTCAATGTCACTGCCCCATTTGATAGAGAATCAAGTAGCAGCCTCAAAGAGTACAAAAGCTTTGGCTTCAATTCCACTTCAGTGTCTCAAATCAGACTCACAGGGTCTAGACACACAGCTGAAAGCAGTTTAGTGAGTTGCCAATGACCAGCACAGCCACAGTAATCAACTCTGTTGGCATGAGTGATGAAGTAAGATGTGCCTCACAAGCAGAGTCAGCTGATAGGCAGTAACTTGTTACCACAGTTAGTCAGTTGATTGACCAGGCACTTTGAAGCGTGTCCCTGAGGAGTGCTCCAGCCCTGGGCTGGAAGTTCCTGGGGCCATTTAAGGCATTCCTGCCGCTTGCACTGTGCCCCTGTTGGAAGCCTATGCCCCCAAGCTGGAGCTAAAAGAATGAGTTTTGGCCTTTGTAAAGAAAAGATCTGACTTGCATGTGGGAGGGCCCCTGCCAGCCTGTGTCTGAACAGCCATGAACCCCTCAGACCCAACCCTTTGCAGGGCTGTCTGGCCATGGGAAACTCAATTTGTCTGTGCTGTGATCAAGCATCACGAATGGACAGTTTCTGAGTGTTACAAATAAAGATTCCTGTTGTACCTCAACAACAGCTGATCATTTTTGTCATAACTGTCATTGTAATACTTTCAGCTCTTGCACAAAGGGCATCACAAACATTCAACAACCTTCCAAGAGCACAAAACTGCATGTTTGTTCTCTCAGCTGAGGTATTTGTGCATTTCCTTATGAAAGACAATTACGTGCATCACTTCCAGCCAAGCAGTTCAAAAATCTGCTTTATATATGGAAAAGGTTTCCTTGCACCAAGAGCTCCTTTCTCACCTGTGAAAACAGAGCATGTGCAAACAGTTGTACTTACAAGTGGCACAGCTGTGTTCTGAGAAGCCGGGTGGAAAATTTAGCCCTTAGCAATTTTGCATTTTTCACAGGGTTTATTATAGGCTCTCTGACAGTTTTACCCTATGGTCTCTTGGGATTGTGTCACAGTTGGTTTTCATTTAATGATGTTAATCAAGAAGTAACTGTGAAATTGATGTTTGTCATTGCTGCAGCTAGAAGACCATTCACCTGGCAGCAAAAAGAAGTTCATATTTGGAGGAAAAGGAAAAAACTGCTACCCAAAGGGTTTGCCCTTTTTTCATACTGGGGCCTCCTCCTTTCTCCTACAGTAAATCCTTTGGCAGTGTTAAGTGCAATAAAAGAATCCAGCATACAGAGAAAATGATTGCTCCATTGAGCTTTGCAGTGAAGCAAACCCTGATCTCTGCTCAGCTTCTTAAATGCTTAGTGCAATTGTTCCACTAGATGTCAGGGCCGAGCATGGAGCGACTGGACAAGACCAAGGTCCGTCTTCAGCTGGTTTTGTAAAACAACTGCTATTCTTCATCACCACACCGCTTACAGCCAGCTCTGTGTGGCCTTGAGGGTCAGCTTGGAAAGCAAATTGTTCTGCATGCTGCTGAAACAGGGCGCAGGAAACAGGAGGGGGCCCTTCCCAGTGGTGTTCTGCCTTCCATAATCTGCAGAGATTAGTGTGCTTGATTTGCTTAGTGGAGGAAAGCAGAGTTAAAAGTGAGACTGGAATGTGCCAATGTGGTGTGCAACCTGCAAATGTTTCCCCGGGTCCCTAGGTTACTGAGGGTGCTGCTCTGCAGAAGCCTGAAGCAGATCTAAAGGAGAAGGGAGGAAAAGCTCCTGGACAAAGCATGCTTGGCATGGTGGAGAGAAAGGATGGTTCATCCTACTCACTGCCATACAAAGCAGAGCAGCCTGTGATCTGTCATGCGTAGCAAGATACATGTTGTGTATCAGATCTCCAGAGGGAAATGGACAGAGCTCTCAGCTGTGGTGCAGAAAAGTACTCCTGACAGGGATTTTAGGGTGCACAAACTTCACTTCCCCTCTCCTGACCCTGAGCTACCATTCATATCCTCAGCTTCCTGCCATGACCATGAAAGTGTGAAGCTGAGAACGTACATGACAAAGAGACAGTGGTGCACTGACCTGTGTGTTAGAGGATGACAGGGAACTCATGTGAGTCCAGAGCTCAAAGCCTAAGATTTTAGGAGATCTGCATTGGAGAGTGGTGGCTCAGGGAGTCAGAGAGGTGTTGGGAGACATGCTTTGAGGAAAAGCTGACTGTGTGTCAGACCCTGGGCACTGAAGCTCCAAGGTGCAGGAGAGGATATCTAAAGAATTAACCACAAGAAAGATTCACACAATACTCACTAGAGCTGCCGGCACCCGCATTATGGTGCCTTTAACAACTTCCCCTGGCTGGACGAGGAATTACTGGGCTCCCAGCTGGAATTAGCAAAGAGGTCAAGAAAAAAAGGTGTGAGGTTCGTTTCTCCTCCTAACTGGGAGGGAACACGGGGGCCCCAGTTTCATCAGAGATACTTGCCTACAATGTCTGGGTCAGGCCTGGGGGTAGGTGTGATTGCTTGAATACTTGAGCTTCCTTTTAAAAGAAAGGCAGAGCCACCCTGACTGGTTAGGCTTGCTTTTCTCTGGATTTCTGACAAATGCTTTGTATTCAAAAGGTCATACTAGCAGTGGCACCTCATGCCCCAGAGCAAAGAGTCATTCCTCACTGTTTCGCTCTGCTCACGGCTGGCTGCCCAAGCTTGCTCCATCTCCTTGAATCTGACATCCAAACTCCTCTCAATGCTGGGGAGATGTAGTCAAATCCTGGCATCAGCTGTCAGCTCAAATAGAGGGGAACAGCACAGTGACATCAAAAATATGTTGATGGGTATTAGCCCTTTACCCAAGTCCTGCCGGTAACTCCCATGCAAGGGAGTGAGTTTTTCTCTTTCACCAAAGGCCTTATTCTTTTGCTGCAGCAATAGTCTCACAGTTTTGGGGGGAAAACAGGGAAGCTGTGTTACTTCCCTCTACAAATCCCATAGTAAACAGGTGCAGTTCTTGCAGAAGACACTTGTCATCTTTTGCATACTTTTGTAAGACAGAAGCAAACAGAGATGTAGCTCTTAGAAGGTGGGTATACTCCTTAAAAAAGACACCCCCTCACCTGCACCAGGCTCGTCTCTTGGCCTGCATTTCATGCCAGGCAGCACCCACCATGATTTAACTCTTTTCACTTCCAAGAGAAAATAGTTTCCCCCAGTGACAAGTTTTGAAGATTCTTCCATTAGTAGGTGTGAAAGCACCTCTAACAATCTTCTCTATGTACTAGCAACCCTGAGGAGCCTGTGATGACTCTCAGAAGAATTAAACGCATTGTCAGCTGCCAGACCAGGGAGCAGAAGTGTCCCAGACTACAAAGATAGGTGTTTAAACAGTAAAGCAAATACACGTGTGTTTGCAAATGTACTGGGTAATCAAAACAGAAAAGTCCTAGAGTCAGATGTATTTTTTGTGCTGACAGTCTCACACCCTCTTTGTCAAGGTCCATCGTAGTAGGTATTGAACCCTTGTGCACATTCCATTTCTTTCTTGGCACAGAAACAGGTGCTCTTTGGGCTTCCTCCTACATGACCCACTTCAGCTAACTAAAGAGGAAAAACTGCACTACAAAACAGCATAAAAAGGGAAGAGTCCTTAGTTTCTGCTAAATTGAACTCTGAACCACTAGTGAGTGTGGAGGGAACACACAACTAGAAGCTGTGCCAGTCCCAGCATACACCAGCTTAGGCTGTTATGAAACCATGCCCCAAGTGATCCTTTACTTTTCAAAAAGACGTGTCTCCAGACAGAGACAGAAAAGAAAGACCAGTCCTCTTGGCATTCTGCTGATTTAGATCAGTTCAAGGTACCTGTGAAACCACTCTCCAACTATAACTACTTTCCTATAGTAATCAGAATCCTTCATAAAGATCAGCATTGGTTGATTAAAGACCAAAGTTGTCATTCAAATACAGAGATCAACCACCCTGGGAACTGGGAAGCGCCCTGTGTCCAAGCAGAGCTTTTAGCACAAGGAAGGCTTTCTCTATGAACTAAAATTATTATAGACAAAAAAATGAAGGAGGTTAACCCAGACTTCAAGGAAGAGTAACAAAGCTTTTCACCCTTTCTCCAGAGGATTAAAGCTGATTGCTTAACAGGAATCCAACTTAGGCAGTTTATTTTTCAAAACAATTGGCAGCTAGAGTTATTACACAATAGGGTTTCAGACACAGAGTTGTTGAAAGAGGGAACCTTGCATCAAACCACCCAAATGAAACCTTCAGCATCTTTCAGCATTGGCAATATTTAACACAAAATGTCTTATGCCTTTTAAAAATATTTTTTTAACATTTTTTTGTTTTTAAAAAAATAAAAATATTCTCCCTGTCTCTACAACAATACTTATTATGTGGGTGTTGAGGAAACAAAATAAGGATAATGTCTTTGTTGCCATTATGGTTAAAAATTTGAAAAATAATATTTATGGAGGTGTATAAGCAACAAAAAAATATTTTAACTCTTCAAAGTGAAGATCTTCAAAAGCTGCGTTTTTTTCACAAGAATATTTTTATGAAAATACATGATGTCCAGTGAGCTTTTCAGAACTTAGGATCAGGTTCTAATCTCACCTGTACCAGCATGAATAAGGAATGATAGCTAAAATTTACATTTGTATGTATTAAAAACACCAGGGCATCATCCTTTCATTAAGTATAGACATTTTCAAAAAACAGTTAAAGTATCCCTGTAATTGTAATTTAATCTTATTTAATATTATAATCAAGCTGTGATTTCTTTCAATGAGATCTTATTTATAGTTTTCAATAACTTATGCTAAAATTTAAACCAGAACTTGCAAATTTCAGCTGTAACATCCATCTGAATACTAAAGGCAGTTCTAAGGACCAACATTATTACAGTGCATAGGAAATGAATCTGGAATTACAAGACCCTTCAGATAAATTACCACATAGCATTCTAAAATTACCTTCATTTATTTTTATTTTTTTTTTATAATCTTAATTGGTTTGTCATCTTAATTAGCTAAAAAGGGCTACAGAAGAGTTCGTTTATGGGATTACATGAACTTGTCCCAGGAAAGCTCTAGAAAGCCAGTTTATTAATCCACCTTTTCTTCTCACAATAACTCATCACTGTGAACATCTAGAGCTACTTTAATTCTCATTAGTAATACACCTATAAAACAAGAGATGCCAAAGGCACTCTCACATAACCACTAGTTGAAGGGTTAATCTAAATTCTTTTTGCTTCCTCTAACACATCAACTTTATAAATCTAGAAAAGAAATTAATAAGAATGTGGAGTAGAAGTGTACAAAATAGTGCCATATTGGTAGCAATTGGCAAATACAGAATTGACCTGATCTGCCTCTCAGTGACTGAAATTCAGCCACTGGCAAAAGTCTTGTGTAGGCATTTTGTTATAGGCAGAACTACTCTACTATTCCTGTCTATTATCTAAGATACAGTGTTGTATCTAATTGTATCAGATAAATTACTTTCATAAAATAGAACCCATAAGGTTCTCTTCAAAGAATTCAAGTTATGGTCATGATGATGATGATGGATGGATTAAATCAGTCAATGTTCTGGTTTGAGCCAGGATGAAGCCATTTCTAGGCAAAGCTTTAATGGAGCTCTATTACACAGAAGTAGTCCACCATGTGTCTGGCTCAGTGAAGAGTAAACATTCCTGTTCCTTCTGCTCATCTCAGACTTGGATGTACATGTGGGATCAGACCATTCTATTGCTTTGGCTGGCTTGGGCTTGCCAGAGTTCACTAAAGACTGAGCTTTGAATAAGCTGAGCATATATGCATAATACATTATTCTTGTAAAAAGATTAACTGTGTGCTTCATCTTAGCTCCTTAATAGTAGCCTCACTAGGTTTTAGTAAAGCCAATCTCTGAAACGTTTACAAATGTAAATGTCATATAAGGTTGAAAATCATAATTATTGACATTCTTCATCAGTAACAGTAATTGCACAACAAACTCAGCAGGCCTCCCTTAAATGGTTTAACGGCTTATTATACCTCCAGGCTGCCAATCTATCCCTTTCCCTCCATACTTCAGCCACTTTTATGTTTGTAGCCCACATATAATGCATTGCATATTTTTTTCTTTTTACAGTGTCTTTCTTTTAACAAGCTACAGAGCCAGCAGGAATATGCTGTAAATGAGATACGGAATCACAGTGTGGCCATCCTAGGATGATACATTCAATAAATATGCAAATCAGTTCAAGTACATCTCTCCTCACACAGGAAAAGGAATGGGAATATGGTCAAGTACCACTTGAAATTACCTTCTCAGTGGAAAACAGTAACACTTTAAGGAACCAAAGAAAAGGGGAAGAAAGTAACTAAACGTAACTTTTTCTTTTTCCTTTTTTTCTTAAAAAGGGGAGTCTCTTATGCCTTTGGTCACAATCCACACTCAGGAACCTCGCTTTCAAAATACAACAGACTGGGGCTGATTCATTGTGAATTACATACACAATAAGCAAAATTAACAAGTCATGTCTCCACATTAGAGAAAAGCAGGTAAGGCCAGAGCAGCCACACTGACTTCAAGACTGCCAAGCATGGCTGAGATAGGTCTCTCACTCAGTGGGATTGCAGAGGAGCAAATACTGGAAATTTTTGCTGATGTCCATTATTCCATTATCAAGTCAGATTCCAATATCATCCCCTTGGCTACAACTATAAATGAAAGGCAGTGTTTGTGTCCCAGAATTTCATGGGTGCTTCAGATGAACTCAGTAGAACACCAGTGATATGATTTGGACAGCAGAATACTTGCTAATACTGCTGCAGTACTGAGGCTGATCCTGCTTTCAGTTACATCACTGTAAATCCAGAGAAAGCTCCATAGATAATTGGAATTAGTTCACATTTTATTAGGGTAAATGAGCCAACTTTTGACAAATCATTCAGCAAGCTGCCACTCAGAAGATTTATTCTCCTTGATATTTAAATAAATACATAATAAGTATGCATTATCAATGCACATGAGAACTGAGGGCAGTGCAGCAGACAACTGACTCAGTCTTCTTGCCATACAGAGAGACAATGAAGCCACAAGTGGTGACCAAGCTGCAAGGAGACATTCCAGTTCAATGTGGCTCCTAATTTGCTGTAAATTTTTCAAAGCAGTTTTTCCTTTCCCTGCACTTCCATCTCCCCTTTTATCATGACTAGGTAGACTGTCAGTTATTTGGCATGATAACATTAGGGACTCAGTTTTGACTGTGAAGCACCAAAATCTAATCTAATAACAACCTAAGAAATAAGACTCTGTTTTAAAAGGGAGAGAGGCTTTTACCCCTGAAAATCTCTCAGCTGTGACACACAGTTTGGAGCACATAATTTTCAGCAATTAACACCACAGATACATCAGGTCTCTAAGCCAGCATAAACCAGCACCGCTGCTAAAGGAAATGGCCTTTCCTTCCACTCACCCCCAGCCCACATTCCTCTTCACTCCCTCTGCTGCTCCCTGCCTTGCGCCAACACAAGTGTTCTTGTGGCCCCGCGGTGAACCAGATCAGGGAACTCATCCAGGTTCATACTAACCTGGGGAAAAGGAAATTTTTTAGTTTTAACCTGGCAGTGTTCCCTGGCCTGGTTCACTGCACAACCATGTGTGTGCTGGTGCCAGCATGGGGAAAGGAGCAGCCCTGGGCCAGGAAGGCGGGAGGCAGAGGAACAGGAATGGTGGACCTCCCTCAGAAAGAGGTTGTTGTAGGGCTGGCTTATGCCAGCTGAAAGTGTTTGTAGAAATGCAGCACGTATTTAAAATATCTCTCTTCAAGGAATATTTGTCTTTAGAGGATTAATGCTTCCCAGGATATCCTAGCCTTGGCCATCTGTGGAGCATTGCTTCTCCTTCTCCCCCCCCCCCTCTTCCTGGCCCAATACACTGGCACAGAATTAAAGCCCTGGGAAACATGAAAGCGACAGGCCTGGGGATTTTGTGACAAATGCAAAACTGCTCATATTTGTCAAACCATTAGCAAACGGGCACAGCTGTTGTGAGAGTCTTGACCCCGTGCCAAGTACACTCAAGCCTGCTGAAGGTTGCATGCCTGAATCATACTCACTCTGGCAAGTCCCATCGAGATCCCTTCTGCATCTCTTAACAGGTGCCCAGACAAGCACAGTTGGCTCCATGATGTCCAGAGAAGATTACTGCACGTTATCTGAGCCACAGACATTTGCTAAAATGCAGCACTGCTTTCATGTGGATACAGCACAGTCAGACTCCAGTGCTGCAGCTGCATTTGCCCACCATGCAGCCTGCATGCAGAAGTCCTCCCAGACATGAGCCAGCTCCTGCAGGTCAAAGCAGGACAGCTCTGTTAGGCGTGACTAGAGCCTGCGGTGCTGGAAAGCCTAACACAGGAACACTGGAGCAGCTCTGGATAGCAACAGCCCAGACCATGCTCAAGCTCAGTGGTGGCCCTGGAACAGGAGGCAACAGCTTCAGTCCCAAATTTGGAAGAAGACACAATGAAGCCACAGCCTCTACTCCTAAGAGTTGGGAAGGAGGGAAGAAGGGAAGTAGGCACAACTTTGAAAGTGTAGAGCAAGAAAAGAGGAGGCAGAAGTTGGTAAAGCCAAGGGTGAGGAGCCAATGACAACAGGTACCTTTGTAGTATTGTTTCAGGGTACCACATATTTGGTAGCTTCTTTCACTAACTCCCTTTACCCTAGGAGAGATAGGTGAATTGCAAACCAGACATCTAGGGCTTGGGTCTGATAGGCTAGGCTAAGTTCACTAGAGACAAGGGCAAGGTTGTTAGGAATCAGCCAGGCTTCCTGGCTTTACACTGAGCTGATTGATGCTCAAATTTCACAGCACAGAGCTCCAGACGCTCTGTTAATAGCTGAGCCCAAAGCATTTCTTTTTGACTAATCGTCCAAAGTTCAGGGCTGATCCCAAAGTCCTTTGTCAGCAAATCTGGCTAGAAATGTCATGCGATTTGGCCTCCACCAGATTCCCAGAAATCTGTGGGCTGGAAATGCCATGAGGATTAGGCAAAAGTGAAATCTTTCTCTAAGTTTATCTAAATATATTTGTCCCTGCTCAGCAGAGCAAGTATGTTTATTTTCCATACTTGCCCATCAGTTTAAGGCTTTTTGTTACTGCTGCCAATTTTTGGCAACTTTAAAGCCTGACAAATCTTTCCTCTCTTCTGTATGATGTTATGCTGTAACATCAGTGCGGGGAGCACTGATGAATACCTTTCCACCCTCACTCTTCAAAGAGAAGCCTTGACTGTATACATTTAGAAGGAACAGCTACAAGGTTACAGCAAGCCAGCTAGAGCAATGTTTCAGAAAGAGCTGCCTGCTAAAAAGAATCAGTTCTAATTCTAGCTGGTTTCCATGTCACTCTCTAACCTTTCATCAGATTCTTCCACTTTCACTCATTCTCAAAAGATGTAATTTTTTCTTATGGCTTTGATTTGTACTTCTGTAGTACTCTGTTGGGTGGGATGAGTGCTAAACACTTTGCCCAGTGTGCAGAGTGAGCCAAACTTTCACAAGTTCTACTCTGCCCTGGTGACACAAGAAAAGGAGTGAAGCAAAAATTGTGGAAGGTTATGTAATGACTTAAGCCAGGAAGAAATGTCCTATTCTCCATGTAGCTGTGCTGGTGTCAGACCCTATTCCCAGCTGTGTGACACTGACCTGTGTACCAAAGCATTCCACCTTCCGATGGAGCAGGCACATGTGAGCGGGCTATAATTTGCTTCCTGCAAAATCATTTGGATCAGTTCATCCATCCACCTGGTATTGCTTGAATTCAGGATCACTCATGGGATGTTTCCTTGGCAGAATGGCTAGGGCAGTACACTCTGGCAAGGTAGATGATAATGATCTCCTGGGAATAGCAACATCTTCTACCAACACAGCTGGATTTGTCCACAGCTGTGTAAACTTTGACTAGCTAAATCCAGCTAGTCAAAAATAGACTTTCAAACCAATCCCAGGCCCCCTGAGCTCAAGTTGAGTGAAGTCTCCTCTCTGTCACATAGCCCTTCTGCTGCTGGGAAGAGCTCCAGCAGTTAAAAACTACTGAACATGTAACAAGGGAGGAAGGGGTATCAGGCCTTGTAAAGCTTCCAGCCTCCAAACAGAGCTGACACCTCTCTTGGACCAATTTGAGTAAAAAGCATTAAAACTATTGCAGTGCTTTAAAGGAGCTAACATGATTAAGAAATTGTGGGTAAAGTTGATAAATACAGAGTAACTGAATAAAAAACATGCTGAGACTGGAAGGAACATGACAACTCCAAGTAAAGTACAGGAAAGGACAGCTGAAATTCCAGAGCCTTTTGTTGGAAAATGTCTACTGAAGGAGCAGGGGGCATTTAGTGGGAGCTGGCTTTTTCACAGCAGTATTCACCCATTATTATGCCAACTATTATTTCTTTTTATTCAGAATATGAAAAAGGATCTAAGAAAAATGTTGATGAAAAGGAAAAAAAAAATGTTATTGAAATATTTTCCACTGGAAATAAAGGAACCAAGCCATTTGCCTGCTGGCAGTGTGTTCACTCATCCCACTTGAAGTAACCCTCCACATCCCACCTGATGCCTCTTCGCCTCTACTGAAGACTTCCCTCCCAGAGTTGCAGTGCAACTCAACCCCCTGCCTGAGATCACAGGGAGAACAACCCAGTCTTTCCAGTCTGCTCCGGCTCCCCAGGTAGTTTGGCACAATTTCACTGACACAGGCCTTCTCACTTGTAGAGGAACTCAGAACTGGAAAAACTTGAGATATTTGAGGTCAAAACGAAGCATGTCAGCAAAGCTGAGCTGAAAGGAATCTTGCACAACCTCTGTGTATTCTGTGCCAGGAAACAGTTAGTCTTAATACCCCCCCCCCCCAGTTCATTAGCATAAAATAGACTTACAAGAAGAAAAAAAAAGAAAGGAAAAAAAAAAAAAAAAGAGGAAAGAAAGAAGCTGGCTGTCCTTATTTCTACAGCTCAGCTGGCTTCATTACATACATATCCCCCCTCCTTCCTGTAATGGAGTATCCCCCTTGCACCTAAATGCCATTGCCTCTGGCAAGGGTGTCTTTCACATGAAGGATTACACTGCCTAATTGCCCTGAGCTATGGAAACCTAAGGTTCTGCTGGTCTGCAGAGCTCCTTTAACATTCATCCCATCATCCTCTCAAGTGCAGCTGGTGTGTTTCTCAAGAGCCAGACTGGGTTGATCCCATTCTCTGGAAAAGGACACGCATTGTTGCTCAGCAATGGGTGTGCTGGGAAGAAATTCTAACTGTGTCAAGATTTCAGCAGGCAGTCGAAGTCTGCAGTAAAACTGAGCTCAGTTGCCAAGCCTTATGTGGCTTCCTAGTGACTGTTCAGTCACAGTCCCCAGTGCTGACTGCACCTAGGCACTTGTCCATTTTCACAGGACATTCACCTCTTTTTTTGCCTTGAGGTCTGTGAGTGGGTATAACAGCAACTTTCAGTGCGTATCCTTTACTTTCCAAATCAAAAAACAATACTGAACCTCAAGTGATACCATCCTGTACAGAAGACTGACTGTGCTCAGCTCTGTGTGCCTGCAGATGCTGAAATGGTATGAGTTCTGGCCAGGAGATCAAGAGATCCTGCTACAGGACATGTTCTCTTGTGTGATGCACTGAAAAACTGTATTTTAAGTGTCATGTAGACATATACTAGCTTGTTACAACCACTCTCTATGACGCGCAAACAGTGACATAGTAAAAAGCAGCATTTGCAAAATTATTGTCAAAAATTAAGTACTGGCTCACTTCCCCATACAAGAACTTACTGTCTCTTCTGGCAGTCCTCAGGTTTCCTCTCTATCCATTCTACACACTTGATGAAACATGACAGAAAGTTCATAGTCCTGTGCCACATTTTCAGCCAATTTAAGTGGCTGCATGTAATATCCATAGGCTACATGTCAACAGCATGCTGCCTGGTCAAGGACTCCAGAGACCTGGAGCAAGGTTCTCACCCAGCAATACATACATTTTCAAAGAGCTTTTGTTTGCTAAAGTTTTCAGTGTCAAAAATGCTCTTACTGAACATAAATGGTATTTTCAAAGTCCACCAAGCTCAAAAAGCATTTCAACCACCTTGTTTTGTTCATATGCATTTATGGAAACTCTACCAATAACTAGTACCTTCTTCTAGCTTCAGATAATGTAGAAATCCATCCCAGCTATTTCCTACCTGAATTATTAATTCAGATCCTTTTGCATCCTGAACTGGCTCTCATAACATAATTCTAAGCATGTAAAATCAAGTGCATAAACAATTACAAGACATCCAAGTTGGGTTTAATGAAAACTACATCCTGGTGAAATTTAGGGAAATCTAGCTTTTCATAGCTTTTGAAAAGTTGTAGGGATAAGAGAATTTTGGGTAGTGTTGAGTCCAAGTCTGACAAGTAAAAGGGAAAGGAATAGACTGTTGTTTAGTTAATATCTGCACTGCAGCCTGTGTCTGGGTTGCCTGAGCATAAGAGGGCAACCAAAAAGTCCTTGTACTGCCCAAAACTGTGAATTCTCTCCAGCACCAGATGGAACTTAATTCAGTACATGCAGTGGTGAGAAGATTCCAATGCTGTTCTTTGCAAGAAAAACGAAATCCTTTCAACTGGTTGGTCACAGCTTCTGGGTAGTTACAGTTTTGTTTTCTGTATTACTTTGCTGTGAGTGAACAGAATTTTCCTTCACCAAGTCATTTGCTTTTTTTACATGACACACATTAAAACCAAGGTGACCAATACACAAAACCCCAGGGAGCACTCTGGGCTAGTTGCAGACACAAGTGTGATATGAAGACTGTTGCAGCAGCTCAGCTATTCTTTCCTGACACTTCATATCCAGGGTACCCATCTGTGCTTGGAGTCAAGCCGTTTTTCCCTAAGTGTTCATACCAAGAACAGAGTTTTATAAAATGAAACCAAGTATAATAATAATACTATTCATTAAGGCTAAGGCTTGTAATGGTACTTAGCCATGAAAAGATGCAGCCAGTGGGATTTTCAAATTGCCTAAGTAGATTACACATCTAATTCCCATTGACAGCCAATGGGAATTAGGTCCCAAACTCCCTAAGGCACTTTTATAAATCTTATTAGATGTCTGTCTGCATCTTTGTATGGTTAAATACCTTTGTAAACCTGGGCAAGGGTGTGCTCCCATGCTCCTTAGGTTGCTTTTCACAGTTTTGGTAACAGGACAAAGTCAAACCTTCTAGATTATTTTGCAGATCTCAAGACTCAGAGTATGAACTGCAGATCAGGTGATTCTTTGTTACCTTTGGAACCTCTGACATTAGAGCAGCAGAACTGCTGAAGTGTGTTCAGAGGCTGCTGATTAGTGTTGACTCATTGCTGCTGGAGAACTCTTTTATAATCAGCTGCCCATCCCCTCAGCCTTGCTAGAACACGTCATGGAGGGCAGAGCAGAACCAGAAAGCTCAAGTCTTGTGGCATTGAACCTAAACACTCAAAAGCACCTCCTCTTTATTTTATGCTGCCATAAACATAGATACAGGAGATTACAGTGAAGACACAGTGGACTTGAATTTTGCTGTGGCCACAGCTGGCTTGTGTGCTTCTCGCTGGAAAGCATGTGAAATATGTGAAGAGTACTAATCAGGCTAAGCCGAGTCTCTGGAAACACAACGGTGCAGTTTTTAAAAGACCACAGCCATGGTTTTTCTAAGTCTTTGAGAATGCAGCCTTTACTGAAATGGCTTTGTCATTATGTGAAACTAAGCAAGCTGAAATGAAAGCAAACATTCCCCTCCTCTGAAAGCTCCAATGTGATCACAACAATACCAGTTGAACCCTACCCTAAGTTAGAGTAGTGCTGGTGACTATTTAGAAAATAATTAACTGAACTTTACATGACATTCAGATGTTTCTTGGCTTAAATACCAGTCTATTCCTCTGCTGAATTCTAGGGATTCTGCAAACAATGAAAAATATTTGCTTAATGGTAGACTTGCATACTATGTTCTTGTTGTGCTGAGTCATTGTATCAGTGAAGACAAACGCTGAAAAGAATGTTAAACAACTTTGCTGGATAGACTTTGAGTGTCATGAAGATTAATCATAAATATGAAGCAAATATGAAATGTTTCTTAGGAAAATGTGCTATGGGAGTTGAAGGCAGTTTTTTCAGTTGCCTGAGATTCTTCAAAGAATGTGGAATTTTTATTTTGTTGAGGTAAAATTGCTAATGTAATTGTTAGAAATATTAAACAGTCTTTGGCTCTGATTATACCAAGAAGAGAAGAGCAGGCTTGAGAGTGGACTTAAGCTTGTGTCACAGTTTGGAAAAGTGGCTTCATCCTGGCACTCATGTGCTGCTTCACAACACTGAAGTTCTGGACACCTACTGCTGAATCAAGAGTACCCTGTTCATATTCGCTTACACTATATGAATAAAACTGTGCTAATTTTTTTTTTTTCCAGCTCTTAGCTCTAAGGCAGGGATGGTGCAGACTTGCTGGTTGATGCTTGATCCTTCAGTTTTGTTGCTTGACTTGATAGTGCCTGATAACTCTCATTTGGAGAATGGGCTCAAAGCAATATCAGGGTGAGAGTGTAAACAGTGTGTTACGTTTTTCCCTGAAAATCTGAATAAGCAGCTTGTTGCTTGGTAGCCCAGAGAATGTTCCAAGACTAAAACTCCAGCTTGGAAAGAGAAAGGCAGACAGATAATGAAAAAAGCTTGGTTGAAACAATGGGAGTAAAAAAGAAATAAAAAGTACCACTTAGTTCCCATGAAATTTTTCCTTTTATTGATGGGTAGGAGGGCAGATGTCTGTGTGCATGTCTACACATGTGTGTGTGCAGAGCTAGAACTGGAATTTCACATATCTGAAGGAAACTGCATTCTGAATTATCATGAAAAACTGGATATTCAATTTATTCTAGAGAATCACATCTTCTGAAAAGCACCATGACAGATCTTTGAAAACAGACAGACACAGCATAGAACTAGATGTCTGGTAACAGAAGCAATTATTTCAAATTTGGCCATAGCAACTAAGTGGACTTATGAAACACTTGCACTTAATATCCATGTTCTTAAAAGCATCTTGGTAGCATCTGTTGCCAGCCACTGTTGCCGGTTTTTTACAAACAACAGTTGCAGTGTTTGAGTTTCACAAATACATTTTAGTTACGAAACAAATATGTGTGCAGGTGCATCCTAAACGAAATGACCTAGATGCCATTAGTGGGGTTGGCTTTCTTTTATGAAGGAGAAAATAAAAATGACCCAAAATAGTTCTTTCACTAAGAAGGATTTATTCATGATTGTAACTGTGGCCATGCTGAAATAAAGGAGATAGCAAATAAAAAGTACACAGACTGTGCAAAGGATAATCTAATCTGAAAAGAAAAGAGATGGCACCTAGTAAATATTGGTATGGAAAGATAAACTCCAAGCAGCAGCTGCACATTAGACACTTCCTCACTCAAAATGGAAGACTGTCTTAATGACTTAGAGCTTGCAAGCTTCTTACTTCATGGAGCCTTGACTGGGACCCTCTGGACCAAACCATTTAACACAATCATTTTAGCATTAAATAGCTCCTACTGTCAGTATCATAACAATATCTACAAACACAAAAGAATCTTTCATATGTGCTAAATAAAAACTGAAATTGAAAAAGCTAGCTCAGATGTCTCCTCATAAGGCTCTGAGAAATTTTTTTGAGTGGTTTGTGCAGGATGTTTGTGCTCCAGAACAGCTCAAATGGCTCAGCAGTTCTAACCAGCTAGTTGAGGAGCCAAGCAGTTTTGTAGGGATGCACACATCACTTATAGCAGGTACTCAGTGGCAAAGAGCTAAATAGTTTTTGAAAGATCTGATTACTGAACGGTTCCCTTTTATTGGCCATGTGCTTTCTCCATGGATGAATTCATTGGATGTGCAACAATAATTGAGTTTCATCCCTTAGGTGAAGTCCATTTGGCGACTTAAGTGCAGTCACTTGTCAGGATGGATTTTTCCACAAATGTCCATTTTTTCAAGTTTGCATGTCTTTTGTCAATACCTCGGCTCTCCAAGGGACAGCACGTCACCTTCCTACACTCCTACATTTGACTGGTACTGAAAATCCATCTGTTATGGTTCTCTGAAGTCTGGATGGGGAAGGCTTTTTGACAGCTCCTGCCTCTCCAGAGCTCTTCCCTCTTTGTTTTTGTTGTGGGTTGGTTTTTTTTTCCTCCCTCTTCCCAATAACAGAACCTTTCATTGAGGCTAACAGCATTTATACTTTCTTTTTCTGTTTCTGTCTTCCAAAAGAGCAAGCAGTTCTCATACTGATGAACTCTAATGAACAAGCACCTCAAAGCTTAAGGGCTGCTAATATTTTCTCTCTCTCCTCAGCCCTCAGCCTTCATTCAAAGGTAAGCTTTCCATTCATGACACAGGGGGAGACAGTAAATAAAAGCCACACCAATGGGGACAAGAGAGAGGAGCTGAAACTATTGCAAATTAAGAAAGCTGTAGAACAACTGGTACAAAATTAACCAGGTTACTGCATTATGGTCTTGTGCAACATACTTGTTTGACTGGGTGGTACTGTGCGCAAAGCAAGATTTTAGATCTGTCTGGCAATTATTCCAGAAAGAGGAGACAGGCAGTTGGAAATGAGCATCCCTGTAAATGACTGTGGATAAGGTTGCTCAATGCTGCAAGAAAATGTCCACTTAAATCCCAGCAGATCAAATCTGGTTCTTGTAGAAAGCATGATAAATAAATGCTGGGGTTTTTTTCCATCTGACAGTCCTCTCAACTTGACAATAAACCTCCTAAGTTTCACCTTTGAGATTGATTTTGCACTTTCAACTTTCCTTTTATTTCATTAAAACTTCAGAGGTTTTTTGCTCATGATGGTGCCTGCAATTTGTTTTTTACAAATACTAACAGTCGACAGCAGCTTTTAAAGTCTTTTTTTTTGTAAAACAACATGAACCAAAACAACCACATTCCATGCAAGAAACTGAAATAGAAGAGAAGGATGAGGGAAGCATGGAAGTAAAAGTCACTAAAGCACCATTTCCTCCGCCAAACAGAAGTTACTCAGGTGGGAACCCTTCATTACCAGACTGGCATTTGTACTGTTGTCCTGTTGATGCATATAATTATGCAAACGGATAGACAAAAAAGAAACTCATTAAACAGCTTGGTGGTTTTTTTTAATCTACTGGAATATAAAAATCAGTAACACTTCTTTCTTCCATTCTTTTATATGGAACACGATCTAATTAAAAATTGTGGTGGATTAAAACCAAACCAAAACACAACATTTTTAAGCATTGTCTCCCACTCTGAGATAGAAAGACAGTTTCTCTGACTAAAACTCTCTGGATAATTCCAGGCTGGAGAGCCCAAGCCTGCCATTCTGTGAAAATGTCTCCATCTACTGTGTTTCAATCCAAGTCTAGCTAAACATTCTGAAAAGGGAATGTGAAGACCATCTTGTGAAGTGCTGTCATGGCAGTATTAATTTCCAGACAAATAAAAATGAGCCTAAGTTCTGAATGTTCAACACTGCTTTCATATTTTCCTATTTTTTGTTTGTTAACTTACATCTACGAAAATATGTGTGTATGACCTTTAAGAGAAAAAGTTGCAGTGATTTCATTGACCATGTTTTACTGGTTTATCAAACAGCAGTTGTCCTGGACCACAGCTTGAAGATAATTTTGATTTGCCATTCCTTTCACTTATTTAGGGGGCTATATGGCAGTGTCAAAAGGGAAGCATGGCTACAGCTCTGTCCTCTCATTGTTGGCAGCTAGTGGAAAGCCATAGTAGGGCTTTATCTGATGGGACATATAAGACATTTATGATACTAGTTAATATATATGAGACATCAAGGTCTTCAGTAATCAATACAGATCTGTTTTCCTATATTTTGTGTCTCGTGGTTGGATCCTCTCGTATGTAAGAATGAACAAACTCCCTCAGAAGCAAGAACACTGGTAACTGCTCTCCAAGGGATTCCTAGCTATTCAGTTGAACTACTTCAGCCTCTCTACTCCTGCTGCATGCATACAGGGCCATTCATATGGTATCTCTCTCCATACAGCTGTGCATTTTTGCAAAACATGACTTCATATCCTTAAGCCTGCCAACCCTGTATCAAATTTGTTTGAAACTGTCACATCACTAATTGCAAGGAAATTGAGAGACACAAATACAGAAATGGCAAGATCTCCTAAGCTTGTATGCTTAGGAAATCAGGCAAACAAGACCCTTCTGGCTTGGGATCTGGCACAAAGCTGAGTGACTTGGACTACAGTCAAGCTGACAACGTAACAAATGGGAACACTTACGGGCTGCAACCATACCCAAGAATTCTGACCTCACTATTCTGGCATGTGCTTCTGGTTCAGCCCTGTTCTGCTACCAGTTTTCTAACTCTGGCCACTGTCATAGGAATTTAGGAACTTGAAACCCAGACTGCTAACCAAGACAAACCTGTCAAGGGGTGACTGTTACAAAAAGCAGACAGTGGCCTGTCCTTTTCTCCTCCTCCTGCACAGTTTAATGCTAGAGAGAGATGGATTGTTGTCAGTGGACAAAAGAGCTTACTGTAACAGCTGCATAATAGCAAATACCAGCAACAATCCAGGCTCTAGATTCTTAGAATGTACTGGAGCTAAAACAAAAGACTGAGGAATCTGGAGATGAGTTTCTATGAGAAGAATAAGGAGCATGCATGTTTCATCTGAGATAAAAGAATTCTATACTGAGGATCAGCTCTCATATACAAACTCCTGAATTTCCCTTGGAAAGTACCACAGCCACTTAAAGGAGGTGTTTAAAGGCATGACAGAGATAGTTGTGACATCAGGACATAATTCAGAGAGGTTCTCCTCATATTTCACGCATCTAACAGTGGGGAAAAAAAATAAAGAAAAACTAATTAAAATATTAAAAAAAAAATATTTATCCAAAGCCTCCTCCAGAGAAGTGTTGGATAATGCCACATCATCAGCCTGAAGGAAAGCTCAGAACATCTAATGTCAGTCATTAGTTGGAAATCCCCAAACCCACATTTTCATCCTAATTTGGAGCCATGCACACGCTGCCAATTGCTAACGTGGGAGAAAATGGGAAACCAAAAAACCCCAAGCAGCTTTGTAAAAAGTGGAACTAATAAAGACCGCTCCCCTGGGGACGTGTCTCACAGTTGATTGGCTTGAGAATTAAATGGCAATATTTTGGCAGCAGGAATTCACCCCTTTCTAGACATCAGGGAATCCACAACAAAGAGCAACATTGTGAATGCCCTAGGCACAGGAAAATACAGAATTTACTGCTTACTGGACAATGGAGAACCCTGAGAAGACAACCTTGACCTTACATGCTTTCCATTAAAGGCTGAGCTCAGTTTGCACTACTTTTTCAGGAGCAGTAACAAGATAGTCTCTCGTATTCTGACATTTATTTTCAGGAAACCTGTATGAATTTTGCATAAATTTGTAATTCTCTGAGAACTAAACACCTCTGTCTCATCTAAGTGAAATGGTCCAACTGTGAGCAGACAGAGTGAACTCCACAGTATGCTCTCAGTATGGAATCAACCTTCATTCCTTCAGGCTAGAATATAAAGCAACACTAGGGCTGGATGCAGACTGATGGCAACATTCAATACAGCGTCCCTATGGGGACTTCCTACCAAAAATCACCTTAGTGTTATCATGGCAGAAGCAGCTGAGTGGCAGTGTCATCCTAGCTTCTCAGGTAAGCCACCACCTATGCCTGGCACTCCCAGTCCTCCCCAAGCATGACATGGGCTGTAGTCTTGGCTCTAAAGCTTAAAATAGGATCATTTTCACTTCTTAAAAAAACTTTGAAGAACCTTGCTATATGCATTCCTTTATAGTGAATCAGACAGGTCCGGGACATGCATGGGTGTAACACCCAGAGTACAGGAAAAGAGGGCAATGTGAGGAGGGATCAAGTTGGAACAGCATACGTCACTGCCAGAGTCTCCTTTTCACTCTCTGCAGCTTCCACAGGGTGTGTTCACTGCCAATATTCCCTGTTACTGCTGGCACCTCGAGACCCTCTCCTCCTGATTTGAGTGTGACAAGGGTTCAGGTGCTGAGTGCTGGAAGCTTTAAAGGCAATTCTACCACCATGGAAGTGACTGGAGGATTTTGCCATTTTTACCAGAGGCAGAAACATTCTGTCGCAGAGCAGGAAGACAGTTTCTGAAACAGCCCACCTAGTGACCTTCTGTTTATAACATGACATGTTTGTGTCTATGGAATGTGTTACAGAAAGACAGATTTGGATTTGGAGAAGCTGCAATTGTTCAGCAAAGCCTGGGATATTAACCAGCCCACAAACAGAGAACATTATTTCAATGTTACATCTGCCCTATTGACTAATTCTTAGAACAAACAGACTGTACATTATTCAGACTTCAGCTGTGTAAGTGGGTAAAAAGTAGAGCTTTATGAAATCATGAAAACAAATACTGCTTGAAATGAAGTTTGTCTGTGCCACAGCTTTGCTCCCCTGCTGCAATGTTATTTTCCTTGACATTCCTCTTTTTTTTTCCCCTTCCTCTTAATTGTAAATTAATCACTGACTTGGACATCTCTCTACTGTGCATTAATATGGTTGATATTAACAACAATATTGCTCTCCGGGCATTTGGAATGTGCAAGACTTTTTGTGCACCAAATGGCCCATATTAACTTCTGGAATAGCCAGGTGCAAACTCTATTGCAGTGTTCAAATTAGTTCAGCTTCTCTAACTGCTTCTCCTGTAATTGATGGCTCAGATTATAATGAAGAAGTACAGTTCCTCTGCATGATATATGCTACAACTACTGTTATGCTGAATGTTGCATTGCTATGAAACTGCATTACCCTCCACGTACACCGATCAGATCTTTCTTTTAAAGGACTACTTATGAACCAGACAGTGTCTTCACATCATTCAGAAATTACACATATGCTCGTGCACTTTATCAGTAGCTGACAGAATGGGGATTGCAAAATTACTGTCACTCCTTGCATTCAATCTTACATAAAGACCTGCTTTTTACTATAGCTTAAAATTGACAATAAATGCCAGTCGTCTCTGCTTGCCCCATTACTGCATCCAGACAGAGCTAGTAATGCTTAAAAGATACACACCTTCATCTTAACTGCTTCTAAATTCCAGCTTCATTCTTTCTTTCCTCTGCATATACTGTTATTCTCCTATGCCTGCATCTAAAACACTCTCTTTACTATTCTCTTTTTCTAGAGCATGATTACAGGGGGTTGTAATTTTTGTCACGTGGTAACAAAGATATGTAAAAAAAATCCCCAATCAAATCAAACAAATCTTGATGAATTATTGACTCCTAACTGTTGCAGTCCAAATGTCATCCCTGATGGAAATATAGGGAAGAATGGGCGGATTTGACTTTGGGGGGTATCTGCACCTTGAGGTGTGGCTAGAGTCTGGACCCGGGAAACTGCCCCTTGCAGCACATCATGAGTTGGCAGGTCTGTTCCTGCACTCAGAGCTGTGGGAGATGCTTGCAGCTGCTCAAGGAAACCAGCACCAAAAAGAACATCAATTTCATTGCACCACAGCAGAATCTGGGCAACTTGCAGTTCATCAGAAATTTATTTAGAAATTTGATTTTGATCCAATATGGACTGAAGCCAGATTTAAAAATAACATTTCTAGCAAATCAGGAAAGTTGTGTTTCTGCAAGCTGCAATCATAATACTTTATTTCTTCTTTAAACAGAGATTGTAAATGTCTTCTCCTACTCGTGAAGACCAATGTCTTCAGTTTACTCACAGAAAAAAAATGAAGAGCAAGACTCCTCATCTAGCTTGCATTGCCAGGTGTTACAATATGCAATGAAGGATCTTCCTCCTCCCAGTCCTTGATGGAAAGGCACATGTCAATGTGCCCCATATTTGTTGGGACACCAAAACTGATGGTGAGTTCAGTTAAACACCAACTACAACCAGTCACTACAATATCATCATCTCAGTGTTCAGCAGCATTAAATAAAGGCAAACTGTGTTCAGAATGCTTATGAAGGGAATTGGGCAAAAAATCCCCCACAAATCATCACTAGGCTGTTCAGTGTCTTCACTACTGCAGTGCTGGTTTTATCCCTTCAGTTTCACAATGATACAGTAGAATTGGAAAGGTATGGCACAGCTTCTGAACAAAGAGAAAACTAAGTACACTGAAAGTCTTAGGCACAGGGAAGAAAACAGTGCAGTAGGAAATGTATAGATTTGTAAATAAGCCACCGACAAGGAAAGGAGCAACAGGGAATTGTTCTATACTACTTCTCACACTACTTTAACTAGTAATACTGTTAAGCAGATGATTGAAAACATACAAAAGGAACTACTTTTTCACACAACAGTTGTAACAGAATTCATTGCCACACGATGTTGTGTAAGATAATCAAAAAGGATTCAAAATGCAGTCAGTCCAATTCATAAAATAAAAGTCCACTGAGTGCTCCTAAACAGAAAACTTCAGCACCAATACTCCAGAACTAAGTCCCTAAGCCACAGAAAACTGACAATGGGAAAAATGTGCCTGGGGATTTATCAATCCACACTCACCAGTTCTTGTATTCTTTACATGAACATCTAATACTACTGTCTGTGAGAGGATTCTGGGTTTGCTTATCCATTCAGGATGTTCGTATATGCAAACAGATTTCACTGAGATATTCAGGAGACAAAAGTACCTATGTAAAAAGATACAATGGGATGTCAGAAAATGGGCAGGTGATCAGCTGTTCAGCTTTTCTGAATAGTTCTAAGAACCACCAAATTTTGATCAGTAAGTGTAGTTGCAACTGGTCTGTCTACTGTGTTGTTTTTTTTTGCTTGCTCTGAGCAAGCAATTAAAAGGCAAAAGTTTACAGATGTATGTTGCCTTTGGGTAAAAGTTTGTAGATTTATATTTAGACAAAATATGTCATTTATGACACAAACACATAAACAAGAAATGCACATGAAGAATGTATCATTGACTACTAACTATAATACCTAGGCACTCTGTGTCCTGTGAAATATTTGATTTCCACTTCTCTTCAGAAGAAGAAGCTCCCATCATGATTGGTCATTCTAACTCGTATTGAAAACAAATTGATAGAGAACAAAAGTAAATTTATGTAATGATGTTGTAATTCTGAATATAACATCACTTCACTGACTTCACTGTTTTCATCATAGCCAGGAAGCTGTGATTCCTGTTCAATATCCTGCATAGGCAACATTTGAAGATGGTCTTGCAATGCTTGTTGAACAGTATTTTAAAACACTTAACACTCTCCTGGAGCAGCTTTAATGCATGTCATTGTTCTTGAATCTTTGTCAATTGACCTAGTCTTTCTTGACAAGTGGAGACAAGGCTCCTGCATGTGCTGTGTCATGATGGACTGTGCCACCTTAGTGCACTTGCTGCACCCTTTCATCCATTCTCCTGAGTCACATTTCTTGTAGAAACCCAAGTCTTGGCCTGCAGGAAGACTCCAGAAAGTCCACCCAAAATTCACTGCAATCCATACACCACGGCTGGCAAACAGGCAGTCATAAAGACAAAATCCTGCTCTTAAATTGATTCCTCGCAATAAAAGCCGGGTATAAAACCACACTCTAGTCAGACACGACTTTTCCACCCGTGTTTTGTGCTCTACTGGCACGGGCCATCCTGTGCCTCGCCTGGGTCAGGAGGCTTAGCACAAGCTAGATGCCTCAGCGGGGTGCAGAGCCGGGCTGTACCCGCGCCCCAAAAGCACGAAGGACACGGAGCCAGGGCACGGAGCCAGGGCACGGAGCCAGGGCACGGAGCCAGGGCACAGACCGAGGCCGCCGCCGCCGCCCCGTGCCCAGGCCCGGCCGGGCCGCTCCTCGGCGGAGACTAAAACTCCCAGCAGGCCCCGCGCCCAGCCGGCGTTCGGCTCCCAGCAGGCCTTGCGGGGGGGCGCGCCCTTCCCGCCCTGGCGCATCGCAGGGAAGACTACATCTCCCGGCAGGCAGCGCGGCAGCGAGACCCTCCATTTCCGGGAGCGGCGGCGCGTCCCTCGCTCGGCGGAGGCGGCGAGGAGCCGGAGCGGGCCTGGCGCGGGGCGGCCCGGAGCGCGGCGAGCGGGGCCTCCTGGGGCCGGCGGCGGAGGGCAGTGAGGCCGAGGAGGTCTCCAGGCGGTCGGCGCCATGCTCAATATGTGGAAAGTGCGGGAGCTGGTGGACAAGGCGTGAGTACGGCGGGGCGCGGGCGGGCGGGGCGGGGGCCGGGGGGCCTGGGTCGTGGCCCCTCGGTCGGGCTCGTGCTCCCCGCGCCTCTCTCACAACATGGCCGCTGCCCCTCCCCCTGCTGAGGTGGCTGCTTCACACCCAGTCCCTGCCCGGCTGATCCCCTTCTCCTTCTCCCCGTCTCCCTCCCTGCTCCCCCAGTGACTGCCCGGCGTGGTCCCCTGCCCGTCACTCCTGGAGCGGCTTTGGCCCCTTCGACAGGCAGGGACTGCTTTCCAGGTAGTCTGTGGCCTTTCCATTATGGCTGGCTGCTTTCCCGCCCCTCTTGGGCTTATCTGGGCCCTTCCAGCTCTTGGAGAGCTGCACTTCTTTGAGCACCCCATTCTCTGCCGGGGTCCCAGGAGTGTGTACTCGTTTGGTACATGAGGCCTTAAAATCTGTCTCTGCTGGCCTTGTCATGGCCCGCAGGCCCTTCAGGAAGAAACAGAGAAGTCACTCAAAGAAGGAGGGGAGTGAAAAGCCACCTGTACGCAGCAGTATATTTTCAGAGTTCTTCCAAGTCACCAGATGCTCTTCTGTTTTTCTCCTTCCTAAGGACAGGTCCCTACTGTAATTGCCATTGATTCCACCCTTTCAGAATTGGAGCATGATAGAGGAGTTAAATACTCTGTCCCACCCCTTCAACACTTAAATGCCTCAGATATTTGCCAGTTTATTTCCTTGTTTAGAGCGTCCTCCCACTGAAAACTTGGCTGTAGTCTTGGTTATCATGGTCACTGTGTTGCAACTTGAGAAGCTGATGTTATAATTACGTTTTTCAGCCACTCCTTTATTTTTGGCATGAGAAAAAATTAATATGATGGAGAACTTAACAAAAATTATGTTTTGCCTCCTTAAATAGAAAACTTTTGGGGCAAACTTGGAGCACTTTTCCATGAATTATGGGTCACTTAGAGGAGTAACTGGCTGAAGGTCTGTAGATTAGTATATACCAAATGACATTATATGGACTAATAGTTGTGTCTAGCCTTAGAAGTCACAGGGTGAGTCTTTCTAAATTGAGGTTCCGTTTTGAACATTTGTTACTTTTGTTTCTCCAAATAGTTCTTAAACTGTTTCATGTGTAGGCTTAAAGAGAGCAAACTGAAGAGAAATGGCAGCTTATTTGTGATAATCGAGTGTTTTGCTTACGGTGCTGCATACCAGACTGAGACTTTTCTAGGCCAAGAAGCAGATGATGTCAAAAAATCACTGTGAATAGGACTTCTCCTGGGGAGGTTGTTAACTTTTTACAGCTCCTTGCATGGAAAGACAGCCCTTGCTGAAGTAGTTTTAATAATGTGGCAAAGGAGGTATATAGTAGCACAACCCAAATAGGCCGGTCTTGAGCTCCAAAATCTCTCAGGGAAGCCAAGTATTTCTCTGTTTTCCTTGTGTACTCTTTATTTGTGTAGGATTAATGATCACTATAGCATTGTAACACTCACTGTTGTTAAAATATTTACTTGAAGGATATTTCATAAATTAAGCCAAACAGTATGTCAGAATCCAGTTTGGAAAAGACATTTGAATTCCAAATCATGTGCAAGAAGTGGACATTTCAAATAATAAAAAAATGTTTTTGGAATAAACTTCAGTTTCTGGGAGTAATATTATCCAAATAAAGGAGACTGTATATTTAAATTAAAAAAAAAAAAAGAGGGCAAGGGGAAAGTGGGGCCTGCAGAGTAAATAGTATTTAGAGACATCAAAATCAATAGTTGCGTTGTGTGTGTTGCAGATTTGTCATAATGTTTTCTGTCTTAATGCCATGACTTACAAAATTCTCTGCAGAAAAGGCTAAGCAATATTATCTGCCTCATAAACAACTGCTTATGCTGTGGCAGGAACATACTGAACTTTAAGGAGTAAGTCTCTTTCCTTAAAAAAGGAATATGATTATATGAAGATTTTGAAAATGTGCAAATAGCTTGAAATTTTACTAGTTCAAACTCTGGTGGCTTTGTGGTGGTGGTTAGCTCTACATCTTGGTTCTATATTCAGCTGATACTTATCTTAGAATTTCAACATACTCAGCTGTTTTTTTTATCCCTTGTCTGGGCTTCAGGTGGCTGACAGCTTGGTTTGGTCAGAGGTACTTCAAATTGTAGGACTTAAATTGAACAATTTTCAGATTTTTCAGTGCGTGAAAGTTCAGTAAGCAATGATACATGGTTAAGCTACTATTAATTTTTTTTTTTTCAATTTCTGCAGGCTTCTTTAACAACAAAACCCCCAAGTAAAACAGTAACCTATTAAAATACTTCAAAGATTTAGAACCAAAAAATAAGTCAACAACTGCAAAATACACAGTAAGAATTCAAGTTTGTATTTAGTATTATTGAAGTATTTGATATTTGTTTTCTTCAGTGTGGTAGAAATTGACCAGTCAAGTTCACTGGGTCAGTTTTGCTTTGTAGTTTTCTTCACACTAGGATCACCTCTATTATTTGTATTGTAGCATTTCCTAGAAACTTAAAAATAGGGATCTACTTGTGCATTAGACAGGGGTCTTTTTATGCTGAATGGTAAGTTTTATTGCATAGGAATTTTGGGAAGACTGTGTGATGGAGTATTAGATTTAGACCGTTCTAAGATATGACAAGATACTTTAGGTGTCTTGTTCTCCCTTTTATTAGCCTCATTGTTCTTAGTTGCTAATATAACTCCTGCTCCTTAAATTTTAAATACCTTAATTAGTTATGAGTGAAGAGTAATACCTTGTTTCTAAATGGGCTTGAACCAGATAACTAATAAAGCCTGTCTGTGCCTAGTAAAGTTTTCTTGTCAAAAGCTTTATTCTTGCAGTTTGTAGATAAATGTCAAACTTCTTTCACCCTCCGGTTTCTTCCCAGGTACTTCCATGTATGTGAGAGTTCTTTAAATATGGAATTATATTGAGTTTCTGGTTAGCTTGTAGTTTAGAGGGTGTAGGTTTAAATTTTCTTATTTCTTCTGGAATAAATTCTATTTAAAGTTATTTTATTGTGACTAAATTAGCTACAGGAGGCAGCTTTTCACTTTTTTTTAGATGTTTACTTGTATGGTTTCTTTTCCCCAAGTAGGTCAAAACTGAATTAGAAAGTAAACTATAAATGCAGCCCTCTATGTTCAACTTGTTTGCTCTATAACAGTAAACTCAGTTTAAATGGCAGAGGTTTCTGGTGGCTCAAATCCAGGGTGGTGCTTGATGCAAACTTAGTGAGTCCGGTGGCAGTTCTGAGTCACTCCTGGAGTAATGCAGTGGATTTGATTCTGTTTTATTACTGACTTAGGTTGGGTCTGCAGTAGAAATGTGTAGCCTGAGCATTACATGCAAGAGGTGTCCATGTGTCTGAGCTAATGAGCTGCATATGAACATCTGAATGTGACAGAGGCACACACTGCATGCTTTAGATAGCTGGTGGGAGTGTGAGCTCTAAGAGCATTTGGCAGGTGGGAAGTATGCTGGTCACCAGCTGTCCCCACTGCTCTGCTGCACGATGGGTTTTGCAGCTATGTCTCTGGATGACCTGGTGACATTAGTTTTGGATGTTCCACAGCTCCCATAGATGAGGTTAAGTCACCCCATGCCTGCTCCAAAGTAGCCCTGTAGTGTTGATGAAACTTGAAGGTGAGCCTTGCTTTTAAACTGCTTGTGGGCTACATGAGGCTAAGGATCTGCAGTCTGACCAATACTGTGTTGGAGCAGCTTACATGACAAATGTCAAATTTTTATTGGCATAGGTGCATCCTTACTTTGATAAGCAAACCATGAAAGGACTCAAACAACCATCTCCCTACTATGTGATAAAAGCACTGGCAAAAGTTTGCAGTCCCTGAGATAGAGTTCTGGAGTCGTAGCTCTGGAAATCTAGGGTATTATGCAACTTGGTAACTTCCTTTTTTAATGTTAGATAAGTATATATTGTGCCTTGTGTTCCCTGTGAAATTTCTAGGGGAGTTCCACAAAGAAACCCTGTGGGTTTTTATTCAAAAGAAACCCCGTTAAAACAATTTTTACCTTGACAGAAGCAGAAAGGTACTAGCTTTGCTTGGTAGCCAAGTTCAAAAGCCAGCCTGTCTCTCTGGTTTTGTTGAATTGTCTTTTCTTGGAGCAGAATCTGCTGATTCTTATTTTCCAGAGATGTTAGCATATGTTGTAAACCTAGCACAAGGTTCTTCTGCTTAAAGCAGGAGACAGCGTTTGTGCGTATATGCTTAACAAGGCTAGTTGGACTCCTCATGGCGATAATTCCTCTCTTAATACAAGGTGCAATTATAACTTAACATTTTTATTAATTAATTTCTGTGACAGGCATGCATGACATTCAGTAAGTGGGATGGAAGACCTTTGTACCCGTTGAGATTAGTTACCTGTCTGCGTCACAATGTGATGAGACTTTGTAACTACTTTCTTTAAAACTTCATTACCATTCTTAGCTTTTGTCATCTTCTAGATGCATGACCAGAATATACGAGAGCTCATTTTAAGCACTTTCCACACATCAAAAGGTAAAAAACAATCTAATTAAAAATGTGGTCAAGATGACAGATCTGCATGGAGTAAGGACGGTATAATCCAGATCTTCATTTGAATTAGTTAAGGTGGGTGAGATAGTTGTCACTGAGTCTTTGAGCTTCTTGGATGTATACTTAAAAACAAGAGAAAACATGGATTTCTTGCCAGTGTTAGGAATATGACAGCTGCCATCCCTGTGTTTTTCCATCCCCTTTCCAATTCAGTTGTTTGTCCACCTAGCTGAGTCCTGACTGCTTTGCTAGTATTGCTCTTAGCCACACCTTTCTAGTGACCCAACAGGAATGTATTTGCACACCCTCATTTTGAACAGTGGGAGTTGAAGTGTTACAGAGCTAAGTTTTCATATGTTTTGCAAGCTTGATAAATTGCCCAAGTATGTAATATTTTGGGTTGTTTTTAAATGGAGAGCAAATTGTCTTATTTAGAAGTGATTGTTGTGCTTGTATACTTGAGAATTTATTTGTAGAGTTAGGCACTAGTATCCTGTCATTTGTCCTGATGTTACATCTATGCAAGGAGAAAGAATGAAAGGAGCTGCTGTCATCAGCTTCAATCCAACTAGGTAGGGGAGAAGTTCTTTTAGTTAATAAACAGCATGTTTTCTTTAGTACTTCTCATTATTCAAGCTGTTAAGAGAAGGGTAAATTATTAGTAGAGTGAATTACTGCTTCGATTGTCGTTGCAGTTCCTAGCTGTTGTAGCCTAAAGCATGGCATGTAAATTAGACCTGGCTCTTTAGCTGAGGAGTGGAGGTTTCTGGATTGCCCCCACTGGGCAGATGAGGAAAACTAAAAAGAAAATTGTTTCAATTAAACCAAGTCACAGTGAGTTTGTAAGAGTTTAAACTCTGGATCTCCTGACTTCCAGTATCATATTGTTTTCTGCTAGCTCATATTATGCCTGCATTGTACTTATTAATATGGTAAATGCATACCAGCAATTTACAATTACATGTCTTAGAATTAACTTCCACTTGCTTATTTCCTTTTGTATGCTTATGTTTGACCAGCATAAAAGTAGGATCCTACATAGGGGGATCAGGTAGGGTTTCTAAGTCCCCTGTCCTAATTACTAATTACTGCCTGTAACTGTTCTTGTTTAAAGGCGATTTTCCTGGGGTTTGTGAATTTGTTCACCCACACTGTTGAGCTGTCCTGTGATGAAGTGCTGTTTGCTACTTTAATATTAGCAGATGTTATAGCAGCAAAAGGATAAATAACTGCCCAACACTAGTCCATTGCTGTCTGACCTTGCTGTAAACTCCCTTGCTCCAGTTCCAGGATCATTTAGTTTTCTTTATATTTAAGATTTATTTTGGTTTGCATAAGCAAGATCTTCAGAGCAGTGAACACTTCCGTCGTTATGTGTGAGGGACAGTTACCCTCACTGCATGAGTTATCCTTCTATTGCTGCTTAAGAGCTGTCCTGCTGATAACCGCTTTAAGAACAGCATTTTATATCATTATTACAAGCAAGGTGATGATTATTATCTCCAGCACTGTAAGGACTTGTCCTCTGCTTCTGAGAAGAAATAGTCTTGGGAATGCAAAGGAAGACTGTATTTGGACATGTAATTTGGCTTTGCAGCAGTGTCTGGCTGTATCTGCCAAGCACTTGTCACAGCACTTATTTTTTTCTCCTCCCTTTAAAAACTTCCAAAATGTTGCTGCTTTTAATAAGGAAAAAAAATTGTTCTAGTCTTTGGGCCATGTAATTTAGCATTGGTGATAAGTATCTTCGAAAGTGTTAGCTTCTGTTATCTCATGTACATAGGTATGTCATTCTCCCCATTTGAATATTCAATTAGTGGAGTAATCAAAAGCAGGCAAATCATAAGCTGAAGTGTATGTCAAGAGTCAGCATAAGATGGTTGTGACTAAGCACAAGTTTCATCAACACACACCTTCAAGTGGTGCTTTTGTTAGTTCTCTTTCAACTGTATTATTGCAGTTTTACACCCCGTGGGAACTAACAAGCATTTGTATTACATTGCATAAGGCTATCTAAGGTGTTGGCCTTATGTATGTTCAGAGAATCCAAATGATGTGTGTGTGTCTGATGACAAGTATGTCCTTGAAGTGTATTTTAAAAACAGCTTTGCATCACCCCGCCAGGAGTAAGACTAGGCTTCTGTTTGGGAAACAAATGAAGCTGGTCAAAGATAAGAGCCTTACCTCCATCACAGCGTGCAGCTGTGGTCAAAAGGATGAAGGTGCTTAACTCAGTTCTGTGCTAATTCCTGTTGGTTGTGTTGCCAGCTAGTATATTATGAAATATTAGCTGATTTGCGTAATTCTTTCATATGCAAGATATAATTACATTTGCACAATGCTTTGTATGTGGAGCATGCTATTGCTTTCTTTCCTCAGGCTTGCCTATTTCAAGTACAACTCTAAACATTTTGGTGGTCCTAAGATGCAGTCTTGAAATTCTGGTCTGACTCTTGTATCCCATATCTGCCTCCATTCATTTCAAGTTTTAAATGAATTTCTGTATTTATGTGAATATAATAAGCTTTTGTAAAAACAGGGATGACATGTTGGTGAACAAGTGGAGCATCTCGTAGGATGGTAGGTTTAGAAGACAAAAATGTGTTGCTCTTAAGAATAGTATGCTTCATTTTGGAGCTTCCATCATTTCTCTCATTGTTCTGAAATTTGGGATACAGCTTGTCCACAAGTCATAAGAGAAGGCCCATTTGAAGTTGGGGAACTCATCTCCAACATGCAGAATGTGACCTGTTGATTCAAGGATGTTCCAAACAATTGCTTGCATGTGCTTGAAGTGAAACTTCAACTTCCAAATTACCACTATGTGTTCCAGACTAATACTACAACAGTATTTTAAAAAGGAGGGGAAAATTGAGATGCCTTGGTTTTGGAAAAAGTAGGACAACTACTCCCTTTAATAGCTTTTTTACTAAAACAAAGATGAGCAGCAGCATACATTTCTCTTTAAATTTGACTGTTTTACAGACTTTGTTTAAATGCTTATCTCAATTTTTTTTTAATTCATAAAGCAGAACTAATCTAGGACACAAAAATGAAAAACTAAATTGGTAGCAAGTGTACAAAGTGAATAAAATACTCAGTTTTGCAATTGGTCTTTTTCCAGCTCCTTAATGTGTCCTGGATCTTGCTGACTTAGGTCTAATACAGACCCAGTTGTAGCCAGAGATTGGCAGCTGCTGTTGTCCTTCAGTTTGGAGCATGAGTTTTAATTAATTACCTGTTCCATTTGGAATAAACAGTTGTAGTGTAGCTAAAACTTTCTTTTAGGGATGCTCTGTAGTCCCTTTAGAAAGACCAATTGTGTAGGAGAGCATAACTCTTTCATGACAAGCAGTCCCTCTATTCTGCCTCTCTGAAAACTATGATCTAATTCTAATTGGGGTGCATTTTATTTTTTAAGAGACAAGCATCTGTGAAGGTAAGGTCACGTGAAACTGTTACAGGTTGGTAGTTAACGTCTTTCTGGGATGCTAAGTAGGCTGTGGTTCTCAGAGAGAACCTCTCAGAGCGGTTTTTTTTCATAACGGTGTTAGAAAAGGTATTTGTTACTTATTTATTCCTTTGCCGTGTGCTGTTTAAGTGTGGTGGTTTGGGTTATTGTGCTGGGAACTGGATAGAGGAGCAGATCCAATTGGAGTCTTTCTCTCTTCCTTTGTTTCTCCCCCAAAAGGACTTTGTAGGTTGTTTGTAAGTTAGTTAGATTAGATCCCTAGACTCGTTTGTCATACAGCTGCTCACGTGTTTGTGTCACACATCTGAGGAAGCAGCATTGAGATGGGAGGAAAGAGGAGAGGAGAGAGAAAAAGCCCATGTTACAGTTAAAGTGGAGGACACAGGAACAC
Source organism: Apus apus (assembly GCF_020740795.1). NCBI lineage: Eukaryota > Metazoa > Chordata > Aves > Apodiformes > Apodidae > Apus > Apus apus. Next base: position 7,916,709 of record NC_067294.1, on the reverse strand, counting down.
ATGACTGAGTCTCCTCTTCTAGTTGCCCTGAAGTCTCAGATGCCAACAGTACTATCACAGATACAAAAACACAGCCTAAGTCATGAAATCCTAGGTTGTAGTTTCACAGTCAGTGTAGGCGTAGGCTGAAGGTGAAAGAGGTTTCACAGCCTTCCGTCTGCCACAGACTGCACACTTCTCTCTCCCTTTTGCTGGCACTAGCACACATTCTGCTCGATGAGAGAATCTCTCAGACTAACCAGTTGTTTTTGCCAATAATTCTCCACTGGATCAGCTCCCTGGTATAGTTAACTCCATGGTCACACAAATATTTGTACTGGCATAGAGAAAGGAATGATATTTGGGTAGGAATAAGTGGCTGGGGCCAAAGTAGGGCAAGGTACATGGTTAGTGCTTGAAGTACACCCCTACGTGTGGTTTCACAAACAGGTTGAGAAGCTCTAAGATTATTCTTCCACTAAAAAAGTCTCATTTTTATACCTGGTCTTTGCCAGCTTTATGCAGCTGCCGTGTAGTTCAGTATTTGTTTGTGCTATCTTGCTGATAGAGCTAAGGAAAGCCCAAGCTTTTAGGGTTCATAACTGATTTGACAGCGAGCTGCATAAGCAGGTGCTTGTGGCTCCACAAGCACTTGTGTTGGTAGGTGAAAGGACAGGAAGATAGGCTGGGACCTGGTTTTGGTGGTGATACATTTTAACCTTACTTTATAATTTGAAACTGCACTATTAGTAGTTTGCTAGCTGCAAAACTGCTCTAAAAGATCACAAAGTTAAGTTCTAAGCTTAAATTTCTTAAATTTCCTCTTCTATTTTGTATATCACTACTTCAAGCTCCTGAGCAAACCTTTCCAAGTTGATAATCACTGTTGTGTTGAGGAATATGCATTGATATTTCTGATTCCACTCTTGGATCCCAAATTTGGGAGAAAGGCTATAGATTGAATGGTACTACTTTGAATTATTCAGGCTGGAAGTGATCTCAGAATCCAACAGATCTTCCTTTGAGAGATGCTTCCAATTCAATTTAAAAGTGCAGCTGATAATATTAGAAATACTGGTGGTATATTTTTCAGTTATTATAGAGTGGTGAGAGAGGTATGCTACGTAGACTATTTTAAGCAGATTAAAGCTTTTTAGATGTGCTTAGTATGCCACTAAAGCTGAAATAAATGTGGCAAAATCAGTAGTGTTAGTATGTATCTCTGGGTTTTAAGGAAGGTGCCTCAAAGCTGTCTTACCTCCCCTCATCCAAATAGTCTGTCCTAGCCTAACCAGTTAAATATTGATTGCATGCTTAATAGATATTAACTGGCTCATTTGGGATACAATTAGAAATATTAGTGTATATTCAACTTGTTTAATGAGACTGACCTGCATTTTTTTTTAATCTGTTGTAATAATAATGAGACCTATTGGGAGTTAGGGAGTACATTGTTTTTTTTCCTCTATTCTGACTCATAACAATAAATGTTTTTCATGTTGGTTGCTCTTCCCATCCTGTGAAGCTGTTTAGAAGCATCCTCATGTACATTACAGGCTGTTCAGAGAGGTGGGGGAAAAGCAACCTTCTGTTCAAAGGTGTTTATTGTCTAAATGAGTTAACTTTTATCACAGTGGTTTATCTCTCCTGGCTACCAAACATGACTATGTTTCTTGAAACAGCTTGAAAACTTTGTGCTAATCGACTTCTAATTGGAAAGTGGAGTCTCTTAGCCTTTAAACTGCCAGTGTCAGGTTTTTGTTAGTTACACCATAACTGTAACTTCTGTAGCTGCAGACATAAGATAATAAAAATCCAGTAATCTTACCATTAGCAAGTAAATAAACATTTCCTGTATTGAATGATAGTGAAATTGGCTTGTTGCAAATACACAGTGTAATTTGAAATTACCATCAGTAAGTGGAAAGGAACTAGAAAGTGGGGCTCCAAGGCAAATGAAACAGCTCTTGTTGCCTTTTTAGGACGTAAGTTACTTGATCTCCTGGAGGAACCAGTTTAACAAATGATACCTATGAAAGGAGAGGAAACATCATTATGCTACACAAATAAACATGGCATAGCATTTTGGAAGTTAATTTGTGTGTAATTTGCTGGACTAATTTTAAAAAAAGAATGTTTGCTATGAGTAAAAATGCATGTTTATGAACTTGTGGGATTTTTAGCTTGCCAAGCTACCCTTTTCATTTCATGTGAGATACCAATCTGAAGATTTTAATGAGATAATTAATGTTAACATCATAACATGAATACCTTAATACTTAACTCTAACTGTTGTGTTCTTACAGCTTGTGCCCACTTTTGGATGCTCTGCTGTGAATAGCTGTGGAAGGATAACTGCATTTAACTATTAGTCAGGGTTACTTTGTCCAACTGCTTAATACAGTAGTAGAAGGATTTCTGGGTTGTGTCCTGCCTTCATAGAAAATTGAGTGAGAAAAGAAAATAGGTATTAAGCTAATTTAGTCTATTTAGGATTATGGTGACTGTTTTTTATTCCTAGATACACTTGTAGCTGCGAAGAAACAATAATTCAGAGCTATTAAAGGATGAACAAACTCAAGTAGGAAAATATTAGAATTCTTTTTAAAAAGTTTTCTGTTAATTTACTGGCTGCAGCATAATAAGCTGAAAATTAAGTAATTGTGTCATTCTTAGGAACTGCATTTGAAGTAATTTAAATTCTGTGCAAGTATTTTTCCCCCCATTGTGTTCTTCGGTGATGCTTGCTTTCCTCATGCACTCCTTTCCCTTTTCATTGTCATAATTATTCTGGTGTGGTTTAGTGAGAAACTTTAGTTTTGTCTCTCTGAAGAGCAACCTGAAATCAAAGACTTGTTTATGGCAAGCAAGACTAAAACATCATATCCCAGTAATAGTTGTAGAAGACACAATAAATAGTCATAAAACTTGACTGGGCAAGAGGCAGTGGGCACAAATGAAAACACATCAAATTGCATCTGGAGAGCAAAAAACACTTTTTTACTGCAAGGATTTGCGAAGACTTAGAGTGGGTTGCCCAGAAATGATGGGGGGCTCTGTCCTTGGTGATACTCAGAACCGGTCTAGACATAATCCTGGGCAGTCTGCTCATGCTGAACCTGCTTGAGTGGAGTGGGTGGGTTGGGGACCACAAAAGCTCCCTCCTAGCCTCAGCTGTGGTTCTGTCTCAGCTCTCTGCCACTGTATGAACCCTTTACAGAATGTTAACATGAAGATCAGCTGGAATATATCAAAGGGCAGTGGGCTGAGAAGGTACAACAGCCCTGTGTTTCCTAACACTCAGTTTTGGGGAAAAAAAATTAAAAGTGCAGGACTTGATGGAAAATACATAGTGGCTCTTGCTGAGTCTTGAAGGAGGAAGTGCAGTCTGACCGAGATCTGTAAAGAAATGTAGTTAACTCCTAAAAAATGTTTATACAATTGTTGCAGCTTTTTACAGGAGAAAAAAATCTGAAGTGTAAAGAGCAGAGTAGCAAAGTAAACCTGAGGACTAAGCAAAAATAAATCTAGTCAGTTCTGCAGTTACAAAAAGTTATCCAAGTTGTGTAATTTCACTTCTTTTTTGTCTATATGGCTGCTATTGTTTAAACATAGTGTACTGAACTTTGAAAGCAACTACATGTGCAGGAATAGGAGCTATGAAGCCTTGACTTCGATCTGATAAGCCAGAAATATGCTCAGATGAGTGCAAGGAGACTGAAAACTTGCAAAGAGCAGTAACAGTGTCGCCTTTCTGTCTGAATCAAAAGCAGAGTCCCTATTTTAGCATCTAACTATCCCTCTGAAGTGTCAGGTGTTGCTTGAAAGGCAGCTTTTTTCCACTTGTTTGTGAAATTCGTTTTCATGCTTAAGATTATTTGGATTTGTCCTGACAATGGTTTAGGTGTAATTGTATTCTAAGATCTACTAAAATTTGAACTAAGAAATGTGACCTAAAAACTAGTACTGAAAAACAATGGAAATACTACTGTGGTGTTCTAGCAATGTAATTTAAAAGGAAGTATTCTGATTCATTGTTTGCTGGAGTATAACATTTATTTTGGTAAAACTTTTAAAAGACAATTTTTTGAATTAAGTATAATAAGCATAATGATGGCAGTAAGCCTTTAAAAATGGAACTGTGAAAATGTGTATTTGAAGTGAAGGAAGTCTAATAATAGAAGATTAGAAGATGCTAACTGAACAATGTTAGTGTGGGTGTTTGGAACCAAAACACCCCCTGAAGAATGAGGAAATAAAAAAGATGGGCCTGGGCTTTAGACGAAGGAATAGGATATATAGAGGTGGCAGAAACCAAAATCAGTGATAGGAACATGGCAAAAAACTTGGTGAGTTTGAGAAGTTATTTACAGCTCTGCAATTGTTGACAAATTAAGATATTTAAAGTAGTCAGTTGTCTGTTGGTATAAACCAAAGCAATGGTTTTATATAAGACTATGAAAATATTAACACACATGTACTGCAGGGAATCTTCAGTAGGAGAGATGAAATCAGTCTAAATCAACTTTGGGTGGGAAATGTTAATTCCTTGTTCAAATATGCTTTAAAACTACCATGTAATTAGTTGCCTCATGTTCCCGACATTTGTAAAAACTCCTTCAGCTGTAGCACAGCAATTACCAAAGCATTAAGAATGTGAGCTGCAGTTGGGTGACTCGAGAGGGTGGAAACTTTGAAAGGAAAGACTTCAGCAATATGCAGTAGTGGTTTCTATAAATAATCTTCTGAGTTCTCTAACAGGCTTCAGTTTTATTCTTAAAGTCACTGTCTTTTTTGAAAGTGTATGTGCATTGTGGACTTTGGGTTATCTTGTTTACTTGGTAGTCTTTTGTGATTAGAAGTTGTAAGGCACAGGAAATAGCTTTATAGTTCCTTCCTCCCACAAGTCGTAATTCATTTGCAGCCATCAGGATGTTTTTCTTGGCTTATCTCTTTCTGTGCAGTTTGCCTTGCACATCTGCCACTTAAATTATGAAACTATTAACTTGAAAAGCTGAAAATGTATTTCACATTCTACTGTACTGTGATGAAGATGGTTTCACTGGTCAGAAAAACCATAATTGCAACTTGCGTAGGAAGTGTGTAAGAATACCTAGTTTTCATGTACTAAATTGACTGGTGTTATATTTGTAATGCTGCTGAGGAGTGGCTTAAAAGAACCTTCAAATGGTCAAGTATCAGCTAATGTTACACTGTTACCTCTGTGTAACCTGAGGTATTTCACCAGGCATTTTGGCAGATGGGTACCCATCTGTTTCTTCACTGAAAGTGGACTGCTGGCTTCATATTTGGTATCCATATGTTTCATCTGTAAGGCTCTAAATCTAAGCTGCATGTTTTATAACAGAAGTGACATTACTGACAGGAGCAAAATGAAAATGCATTAGTTTGTTACATGTTTTTAGTTAGTTTTCACCCAGCAAGGAGAGAGATGGTGGCTAAGATTGAATATATGAGTTTGGCTGAGGGGAGGACAACACCACCTTTACTTTTAAGGCAATTAATATATTTTTCTCTGAATAATTGTTGGTAACATTAGATACATAAATTCCTGAATGTCCATTATATTGTCTGTGAAAACAAGTGGACAAATGGTGCCTTATCTTTCTGTCCTCTGTCTGTGAACCAGTCTGCATGTTGAGCTTTCTAAAGCAGTGACAGACTATCATGGGACAATGAAATCTGGTGCTGAAATATATCTTTCTTTGACTTAAACACTAGAAGTTTCTTGAAACACAAATTCGGACCAATTATGAACTTTAATCCTCCAGAGCTTGGAAAGAAGTAATGCTAAAGGAAATGAGTGGAGTTAAGATACAGTGCCTCTTTTAGCAGGGTGCTTCTTGCATGGTCTGCTGGCCTCTAGTGGTTTGGGAGGTGGTGCTATGCAGATCAGGATCATTTCTTTTTTAACTCACCAATTCAGATGCTCTGTTGAAAGTGTTTCATGCCCAGATGGATAAGTATCAAATAATTTTTTTAATTGCAAAAAATGTTTCTGGAAACTAATTAACAATTTAATAGATGCCCAGATTCCCCCACCTGGGAGTAGGAAAGACACATCTTGTACTCACACGTGTTATATAGCTTTTTTTATTTACTGTGTACCCTGAGTAGTTGAAACTTACTGGTGCGCACAGATAAAAAATGGATTATTTAACATTAAAATAACTTTTTAGCATTCTTAGAAACATTTCCATCTTTTTCTAGTTCTTCACAAGAACCTTTTAATTTAGAAACTAAAAATAGTTCAGATGCATGACTCATAAAAGATGAATGTTGGGGATTATATGGTGTGTTCTTTCCCCTCCAAAAGCTTCATCTTAAAGGCATGTATGTCTGTGGGTGGGGGTCTTTTAGATAACTATGTAATGCAGAAATGTTACTGGGGTCTGCCTTTTCTCCAGACGTTGAATGTTCACTTTGCTCATATAGTTTTATACTGCATGCATTCATTTTAAAACCAAAAAAAACCAAACATGGATGCAGTCTCTTAACATCTAAAAGCAAAGCTACATTATACGTACTTATTTGCCTTAAGCTGTCAGCCCCTGTACTGTTTTTTTGGGAAATCTGAAAATGCTGCTGTTGTGTTTGGTTGGTATCCCTAAAACATGCACCATGGATCAGATGAACAATAGCTAGTGGGTCCTGGACTTGTTTTACAGTGGAAGACTGCTAGCTTCTCAGCTGACAGGGAGCAGACAACCCAGCTGTTAGGAGAAAATAAGCTACTAGGGGACAAAGCCAGCACTGTAACTGTAGGAGCAGAGCATTAGGTGAGCCTCCAGATGTAACTTACTGTTCAGAGGTCTATGTTGAAGTTACCACCATGCTGGTCACAAACTGTCTGTAGGAGAAAGCACTTCTGTTCTTACCTCTGTGCCTTTCCATAAAAATCATAGCAAAGTTTAGATGGGAGATAGGCAAGATGAATAACTGAACCTTCTGTGGATGTTCTTCCTTACTCAGAATTAAAGCCAGGTTTCCTTATGCTGAAATTTAATGATTTCTTAACTGTTTATTTTTCAGATGCCATCTATGGTCCTTTCTGGTTGGACAATGCAATCTATTAGTTTTTTAAATCCGAGAAGCACAGTGTAGAGTTGAGCAAGTGTATTCTTACTGGGTTTTGTCCATGAGGTCTTTAGAGACTGTCACTGTAGTGATCTCTTTTGCTGTGTCACCAAGTGAAGTGATGAGATATTTTTCTGAGTCAGTAACATCTGTCATGGGCAAATGTTAAAGTTTGCTTTGCATTTATTTACTGTGAAAGTTGTAGGAAATGTGGAGAAGACTTTATAAAAATAAGGAAGCTGCTAACAAAATTACAGAAAGAAGGAGATTGAAGTATTAGTGTATGAGCTCTCATTGAAAGAATAATTCTAAAACATAGTTGTTTAAAAGATAAAATTCTGTTTTGGCACCTTAAATGACAAAAGGTTAAAATACTTGTTTCTTATAAGACTTTGGTACCTCACTAAATAGTGCTGTACAGTAACAGAGCTTCTGTTGTCATTTTTTCATTCAGACCACTCCCCTTCTAAGAGATTAATTTTTTCTTCAAAGAATTAGTTTCTTGACTATTGCTATTTGCTTGAATAGCATTAATGCTCAAATTATATGTACGATAGACATACATGTTTGTAATTTTTTTTCTTCTGCACTTAGTCTTTAAACATGTATTTGCAGAATGGTGTCTCATTGTGGAAACTGTTAGTGGTGGTAAAATGTAGAAAGTTTCCCATCTCAGCTTTTAGTATTTTAGTGTTCCCAGTTGTAAAATTAAAAAAAGGAAAACAGAAGGTGCATAATCCAATGATGTCCTTGGAGTAATAGTTAAAGGCATAATATTATGCACATAGGAGTCCCATGTATACATGATATTGTAATTGGCTTGAAATATACATTGAAAAAAAACTTTAAACTGTGTAACCAGGTTTCTTGTTCCTGCTGCTCAGTCCCTGAGCACAGTGGGCAGCTTCCCAGAGGTTTGAGAAGTTTTGCTAATTAGGCTTACCCTGTCCAATCCAATACCTTTATCATCACTATAAAGAAAATGTTGTAATGTACGGTCTCTGTGGCTTCTGTTTATTCTAGTTTTCCTAAGATTAGAAATGGCATTTCACAAATCTTCTGTGGATCTAATGTCCAGAATTGTACTTGTGTCCTCAGTGACACCACCCACATCAATAGCAACCCTAATCCTTATGGTGCTTTTAATGGCGTGGTCTGACTCTTGCCCCAGGGCATGTTCAAGGCTTTTAAGTTTGCACAGAAACATTGACTAAGATCTGTTAGGCTTTCTGATTCCTTAATATGTTTCAAAGTAAATTCCATTCTGAATTAATGGATGTTTCTTTATTGTTATTTTGATACCTTCAGTGTATAAATACCTTGTTTTCTCTATTGCGGGTTTTCTATGCACATGCTATTTAAAGGTTTCTGTGTGTTTTAAGATTCTGCTGCTATTTGAGCATTAATATGAAATGCTAAGATGACATGTTGTTTGAAGATCAGAAACTCTTGAGATGTAGCCCTCCACTCCTACACTTATCTTAGGAATACTTCAAGAGAACATTGCTCCCAAAATCTAGCAGTGGACTGTAAGCTTCCTCTCCGAGTTGTAACTTCATGCACTTGAATATATTGTCAGGGTGATGAAGGAACAGAACAGCACTAATCATGGAAAAAGTCTGGAAGATGTAGGAGATGCTGGGGAGCATGAAGTAGAAATATCCAGCCGTGTGGTGTTCTTTTGGAAGACTGTGGGCATTGAACTATTTATATTTACTCTTACTAGTGCTATATGCTGCATCCAGGTTCTAACTGAAGTGTTGAATTAAGGTGAACAAAAATTATTTCATCTTTTTCTTTAGTGTTTTGCTGGTAGCATATGTAAATAACTGTTATAAAATGTTGTTTGAGGGTTAAACTTACAGTTTAGTGGTTAATTTTACAGTAGAGATTAGCTGAGAAAATAGACTCCTTCCATTTCTGCTGCTGTGTTAAGAACCTTGTATATCTGTGTTTGCAAAGTCTTCCTGGTTCAAGGGATATGATAGAGATTTAGGGTTGGGGATTTTTTTTTCCAGAGTGGAACCAGCAGAGATTGATGTGGGATAATTACATCAGGCACAACAAATCTGGTTGTAATGTCACCAATTGGAAGCTATTACTAGAAGCTGTATAGTTGTGTAATATTTTATAAGTGATGATAATCTCTTAACAGATAATTGAGCTGACTTCAGCTACAGCATATGAATCTGTAGAGAACACCTTGTAGTCCTGAACAATGAAAGCTTTACTCTGAGACAAACATTTCAATTCATGAAGTTGTGATTATTTAGCTTTCAATAGAATGTTGGGTGGAAATAAAGTTATTTTCCTTTCCTGGCATAAAAGTGACTTTTAATTATTATTTCTTTTTTCTTAGTCTGGAAGAGGAAAGCTTTCTTTTTCAGTATTTGTTTTGTGTCTATTTTCTCTTGCCCCTCACATCCCTCTCATCTCCCTTTCTTGCTTATTTGCTGGGTTTTTTTGGCACACAATAGGATTTGTCACCTAGATCCAGATGACAGCTTTATCTCAATTTACAAATCTCAAAATGTAATTTGGGACAAAGTATAAAGCTATTTACAATTGGTTGAATCCTTTAATGATTTCTTTTCAAAAATGTGGACAAAATTGTGGATGAAGTAATATTTTGGGTATATTTAATCTATGGTGCATCTATTAAGTTTGAAACTAAGTTAAAATACAGTTTATAAGATGCATGTGAATCATTTAACTAATATATTTAAGTATGTCTTTTTCTGTGGTACAGTTGAAGGTGATCAGATATTTATAGCTATTACCCACTGGCTTTTCACTAGCGATGTCCATTTATTCACGTGGAGGAGTTTAGTCTCAGATTTGAGGTACCCATTTAGTGTTGCTATAAATTGTATATATAAACATTTAAAGTTGACTGTTCTCTTGCAAGAATGAAAAGCTAACATTTTTTTCACCATCATGCTTATTGCTTCACAGAGATGTGACAGTGCCCTCTCTTGGCTTCTCTTAACAGTTTTTAAAAAGAAAAAAAAGACTGAAATAAATTTTAAGAGGTACAATAAAGAGTAAAAATCATCTGTTGACACTAGTGTATGATTTAAGAGGCTGAACTGTAAGACAAACAGAAAAGAATGCAACAGTTTGTAATGTTAATGTCAACCCATTTATGTATTTATTTGGTGTGCCTTTGTTTTTGGATGTAACTTTCAAAATGTGCCTCATGTGTTTAATGTCTTTGTCTATGTCAAAAGTTTCTGTAAATGTCTTGCTTTTGTTGCAAGATTCCATTTGTGCAGGGTTTCATTTAACGATCTGGGGTAAATCCAAAGGCAGTCTTGCAGATAATAGGCTATTTTAAACATTGTCTGCGAAGATACTTTCTGTCAGTCTTGACTGGTGTGTGTCCATTTGTTTGCAAAGCAGACTGCACCCATGCGATCCAGCACGATTCCCTGGAAGCTGCCCAGTATAAACTAATCAGCGAGCCCCCCCTGGTGTCTGAAAGTGTCCTCGGATATTAAATTTATATCAATCACAGGAAGTCTTGGCAATCAAGCTAGTCACTTTTTCCCTTCACATCTGGACGTAAATTATTTTTTTGTTGCAAAGGTCACAGGAATCATGGGTAGGACATGGAACGAGGGCCATAGAAAACATGGGAAAGGAAGAATAAAACTGTATTTCCACCTTTTTAGAAATGGTTATTTTTAAGTGACCTGGAAACATGCCAAACCATACAACAGCTTGGTGTTGTTTTTTTTTCCTTGAAGTTTACATTTCTTGCTGAATTAAATGCAGCTTAAAGATGCTGTGTTTTGGAAGGCTTTTTGCCATTTAGACCTCATCTTGGCATTTATAAAAGAGCTTTTTCCTAGTTGCTGAGAACAATAACTTTACTGCAGGATGATTTTAGAAAGAATATGTGTCTCAGAGGGATATAGCTGCACCTTCTTTCTTTTGGCATTACTTAATTTCCCTTGTTTCCCTTCCGTTTCCCCCTTTCAACTCCGATGCTGTTTAGCCGTGTGCTTTGAGTTCTTCCGTAGCTAACGCTGGCATTATAGAATTTTATTTTTTCCTTCCAGTAAGTGTGCATCTTTTAATGCAATTTCCAATCTTAAATTCGTTGCTCTGAGAAATTAAGGAAATGCTTCACTTTGTGCTTTCCCCCACCTCCCCATCAAGCCTCTCAAACAAACGCTTAAGGAGGGGTTATGAAAACAAACAGAACCTTTCCATTCAGCTCCCTGCCTTTCCTTGCCTCGGACAAGGGGACTAGTGTGCTGAAAGCTGCAAAGGGCTGAAGCCTGTAGCTTTTTTGGGACTGTGGTAGTTTTTTGTTTGTTTTTTTGGTTTCTGTTTTTTTTTTTAACGTTTTGTGCATATGGGAAATAAAGATGGTGTTAGTTTACATTTGTATGTATGGTAAAGAAAATGTCAGAAGTTTGAGGTGCATTTAGCATAAATGAATGTATAAAACCTTAATTGCTCTTGTTCAAAAAAACTACAATTGTGTTCCTACATGCTTTTTTTTTTTAATATGGATGGGTTCTGTTAGCTTGCTGATTATTTATTCAGTCATGTAGCTTATGCTCTCTTTAGACACAAAGTTGAATAAAATCATACATCAGAATCTGACAGCAGGAATTCTCATGCTGAGAATCCAAGATTAAGTCCAGGAATTTTATGCTGTTTTAACAATTACCTTCTGTGTCCCCTTTCAGACTTAAGGGGATCTCATTCTTGTTTCTGCTGTTTGTAACTCCCAGTTCCAAGATCTCTGCTATCCTTATGCCAAACAAAATTGAACGCGTGTTGCTTAAATGCTGCTTTGTGCCAACTCCCTCATGGACAGAGGGATGACTATTAAGCATCTTGATTTTGGGTTTTTTGTTTTGTTGGTTTTTTTTCTTTCTTAGATTCACAGGAGATTTTTACACAGCAATTGCCTTCTCCACATTGAATTATAAAATCATTACATATTTTCTACAGCTTAATCAATTTGACTTTATGGGGATGTTTTATGTTGAATGCAATCATCTTACAGGGTTGGTTTTTTTTCTTCTGAAACAAGTATGATATACTTTTAACATTTATGAAAACTTTCAGGTTTAAACACATAGGTGCAAGCAATTAATTTCTAAGTTATTTGAAATACTTTACAAAGTATGGAGAGAGCAGATATGTCTGGAAGCTTTTAGGGGCACGAAGTAGGTTGCTGGGCTTACAATGGGATGTGACCACTTTGAGATTAGTTAAAAAAAAAATAAATATTGACTATTTTAATACAACCAATATGGAAAAATCACTCACTTTTTCCAAGTTATGTTTTTCTGTGCACTGTCATAGAGACAGCCTGAGCTTCTTATAGTATTTGCATTGCTTTAATCATAATACAGAGTTCTCTGCAGCTTTTCTTGTTTTGCTGTTTTCCCTTAATTACATAAATTCAAGCCACAAAACAAACTTTGTAGTGAATCTCATCTCCCTTGCTTCAGTCTTCTGTGTTCTTTTTTTATTATTTACTCACACCTATTTGGTACTGATACTCCTGATTTTCTCTTGCAGCACTTATCATTAAAATAAATCTGCTTCTGATTGAGTTATAAAGCAAGTAACAAAACACCATCCAAACCTGTAAGCAAACTATATTTATCTGGGGAGGCTATCAGCTTTGACTCTGCCACTTCTGTTTGGATTTTAATTTGACGAAAAGCCCTTTTTACTGGACTGAATCCAGCTGTAATGTAATCCCTACTTTCTCATCTGTATTCTTGAAGACTAATAGAATAGTGAAACCTTCTTAGAGATAAATGTGTTGTATAGCATCCTTAGGGTAACTTCTGCACTAAAGATGTTCCCTTTCTCACCCTGTAGAGGAATCTCGTTAAGTGAGATATGCACTAGTGTCATTATTAAGTTTTCATGTGTTTCTCAGTTTTGATGCTAATCTTCATGTGTGTTAATTTCTTTCCTTTGCAGCACCAATGTGGTTATGAATTATTCAGAAATTGAGTCTAAAGTTCGAGAAGCAACCAATGATGATCCATGGGGACCTTCAGGGCAACTCATGGGAGAGATTGCCAAGTAAGTGATAATTTGGCTCACTGATGAAGAAAAGAAAGGTGCATTTTATACAGGAATGTGAAACTTGCTGCTGAATCAACTCTGTGGTATACTGACTGATAACTCTGAGAAATTGCTGTAAATCAAGTCTTATTTTTTGATGCATAATCTTATAATGTATTGAAAACTGTCAAACACAAAATGAAGTTATTTTTAAAATTCTTTTATTTATGTAACTTTATCATTCTTTTAATATATCTGGCTTTTTTGCAGTGTTTATTTTCAAACTGCTTCCTTGTGACTTTTCCAAATAGAGCAAAACATGTCAAAGTCTTCCTTGAGCTATGTTTTCTGTTAAAATTAATTGCATGTTTAATTAGTTATATGTTTATTACAGTATTTATGTTACACATTATTTTCTTTATAAATTAGCGAAGGTTCTTTAACTGCCTCAGATTTTTAGAATTAGTTTTTTTTCTTTTGTAGGACTAGTATGGAAATTGCTTCTCTATGAGTAAGAAGTAAGAATACTTTTTTCCCTTGTAATGGCATCTAATGTGAACGGTCTTAGATCAAGCCTGCCATCTACTGTCAGCTCTGAGTCTTAACAAGCTGCTGTGGGAAACAGAGAATTTAATTTCTTGACTCTGTTTGCTTAATTCTTTAGGGCTACGTTTATGTATGAACAGTTTCCAGAACTTATGAACATGCTTTGGACACGAATGCTGAAAGACAATAAAAAGAACTGGAGGAGAGTTTATAAGGTGTGTATGTATATGAACTGGAAATGTTCAAGACTTAGTCTACAAAGGACCTTATACTTGTTGCCACTACATTTTTCTGCTGTAGTGTCTTATTTAGATGCTACTATATCACTTACTGCACTAGCCACTTATAATTTCTTTCCTAAATATATGCTTTATAATTCTGTTACTGAAGTTAAATGTGTCTTTCAAATGCTGTACATGGAAAAACCTATCTGGTTTTAGAAGTGTGTCTAAGATGCTACTTAACAAACATAGCAGAACAGTTATGTTTTCCTGATACTCAAGTGTTGGAGTGGTATTTTGAATCTACCCAAAGGAGTTGTTATGGTGCTCCATGAGAACTGGATGATAAGTTATTTTGCTGTCAGGAAAATGTTTTTGAAGGAGCCAAGTAATACCTGAAATAAATGGAAACTGATCTTAATTTTCTACCAATTCATAATTCTCTAAAAATTGTACTTTAACTTTCAGTCCATGAAATTTTCTTGCAGATCTTGTCATATGAGGCTTTTATGTCTTACTTGCATTTTGGGAAAAGAACTGAATAATTTGCATTTTTCTTGTCTTTGATTAATTAGCATGGTACAGAAACTTTTTGCTTAAGATTATATCGTACTGCATTTAAAGTGATGTTCAGTGTTCACTGAATTATGCAAATATAACCTAATTTTTTAGAATTGATGTATTAGACTGTCTTACATTTTTGTCTTTCTTGATGCCAGGATTGTAACAAGACAGAATTAGTTCTAAGGCTTGGTTTGTGCTTTTCACAGGTGCTTGATGTTTTGTATTCATAGTAATTGTTTTCCCTGAAGTACTATATAAATTAATATTTAATGCTATCACACGTAACTACTTAATGTTATATAGACTGCTTGGAATTGCTTATCAGGTTTGGGTAGATTGAAATACACTTATAGCTTTAGCTGATAAATGTGCTATTTTGGATAAAGTGCATTAATTTTTTTCTAGATAAAAACCCTCAACATAAAAAAATTACAATTAAATACTATTTTAATGCATTTGTTTTGCCCCTTGCTTAAAATTGTCCTGAAATACAGTTTTGTACATCCACTGCATCCTGCAGAAGGCTACTTCTATATCTGTAGTAGTTCCTTTTCAGTAAAAACCATTGGAAAATTGTGAACAAAAGAGGCAAAAAGAAAATGTTTCACTTAGCAGGCTTAACTTTTTGTCTGAAATGGCTAGTGCTGTCTTTTAAAATAAGCAGTAACTGATGAACGTAACTATTTGTGGTTTAGTAATGACAAATTAGAATTTGACAGATGCAGTTTTGATATTCTAGGGAGCCAAAGGTGCATGTGGGGAAAACGTTGAGGGGTTTTTTCAATGCGAACCCATATAGTAAGTGTTTATTTAAAGGGAGAAAGTCTTATTACTTACTAATTTGGAAAGGGAGGTAGGTTTTGTTTTCGAAAGAAAAAAATAAGAGCTTTTGTTCGTGCAATCATAAAGTGCTTTGTGTTTTTATAGTCTTTGCTGCTCCTAGCTTACCTCATAAGGAATGGATCAGAGCGTGTTGTTACAAGTGCCAGAGAACACATTTATGATTTGCGATCCCTGGAAAATTACCACTTTGTAGGTGAGCAATAGAAAAATCTTATAAGCAAATTAAAACAGTAGTTGGAGTTGTCAGTCACCTGAACCAGCTTAGAAGCTTCCCCACTCTAATTAGAATGTGACTGTTGCCAGTTGTGTGAAGAGTGCAGAATCCAAGACGTGGGACCCTAGAGTATTAATTAGTGAAGACAAGAACTTGCAGAAAAGACTGGCTAATAACAACAGAACCAACACAACATGAGTGTTCGGGTTTATATTAAAATATGCACCAGAGACTGGTCCCCTGTGGTGTCCGTAAAGGAATAGCTTTAATCATATGGGAAGAAAAGGTTAGAGCTCCAAAACACACACATCTGTTTGAAGCTGGGATTTTTTCCTCCTACCAAATAATATTTACAGTGCAAAGGCAGCAAGGCCAGTGTGTGTTTTGAATGTGAAAAAGGCTGGCAAAGGAGCACATTTAGCTTGTAGTACATCCCAACTGAAAGGAATTTCTCAGAAATTCAGTTTTGCAGTAAGACTGAGTTCTTGCAATTAAACTTGCAAAACCTGTACTTAAAAAGCCTGAGGAAAAGGGGTTATATTTTGAAGGGTTACAATTGTTCAAGGGGATAATACAATTTCTCAGTCTTTGTTAATCCTTTCAGTGTTTCAGCAGCAGTGAGGTGTTTCTAAATATGCCATTCAGTGAAAACTATAATTTATCTAAGGATTAAAAATTGTGTTGAAGCAAAATACTTGGTTCCTTTTAAACAAAAGCAGTGGACTTCAATAGCCAGCAGATCTTTCTCTGACTGCTAAGTTCATAATCAGAATTTCCTTACTAGTTTGATGTCCAATATTGCTGCCTCTGATTTATTTTTCCTTTCCCCCCCCTCTTCCATCCACTGTCTCTATCCTGCATTACCTGTACAGATGAAAATGGCAAAGACCAAGGTATAAATATACGCCAGAAGGTAAAAGAAATGGTTGAATTTGCTCAAGATGATGATCGACTTCGGGAAGAGAGGAAGAAAGCAAAGAAGAACAAAGACAAATACATTGGGGTTTCCTCGGACAGTGTTGGAGGGTTCAGATACAGTGAGTACTAGGCTTTCTTGGCCAAGGATTGACAATCTTGACTTCTAACTTGGCGTAGATAACACAGATAACTTGAGGAATTTCTAAGATGCTCCTTTAGATGCTCTTTCTTTCTGTTTTTTAAACTGTATTTCTATGATAGATCTTGCATGTTTTCCCCCACATACAAATTTAAATTAATTACTTCAAAAATCTTTAACTGTCTTTTTTAGATAATAACGAACTAGAAGCTTATATAAATGGTATTACTGCTTTGATTTAGCCAAAACTAAGCTGTGTTGTTTTTATCTGTGGATAGGGTCATTGTGAAACAAATACTGCTGCAGCAGAAGTAGACAGACAAATGCCTTTGTAAGTCAGAGTTGTTTAGTCTTCAATATTTAAAAAAAAAAGTTTTTTTAAAAAAATGTGGTGATACTTTCCACCACAGCCCAATAATTGCTTCACCTACTCCTGCCAACCTCCTTTAGAACCATCAATTGATTTGAACTAGGGCTTTCAGGGCAGTAATACCTTTTGAGTGAAACAATGTAGTTATTATATGCCATTAGATTTTCTGGGTTCCCAAGTAATACTGTTTGGACACATGACAGATACCTGTGGATTATCTGTGTGGATTCTGAAGTTTGTCAGATTTGACTTTACACTAAGTGCCTGTAAGAGATGGAGATTATATTTGAGTTTGCCAATACAGTTGTTACTTTCTCTCAGTTTGTGTGTTTTTAAAATATTGTTTGGTTAGTACTATAGGTCCCATGTGCTTTTTGAAGGAGGACTCCCAGAAGCAATACCAAATTTATTTTGTGTAAACAAATTCACTTTATCTTTGTGTAGACATACTAAGCTTGCAGCTGGCTGTTGGTTGTGCACCACAGCAGACCTGTCTGCAGGCTGGAAATGTGGTGTACCAGTGCTCATCCCTAAGTCCTAGGGAATTGCAGCTGTCAGTGAAAAGCTCATAAGTAACACCAGAAAGTTATTTATAAACTTTTTTTTTAATAATTACTTTTAAAATATACATATTAAATATTTTATAAAAAATGTTTGTGAAGAGTCACGTGGTCATCTGCTTCCTCATTAAAAAAACAGAAGACATGCCATCAGATTTAAAAAAAATTAAAATTCCAAATATTAAAGAATACAGTCATTGCAAATCTCAGCTGTCATTGAACAAGGTGCCAGTCCTGTATCCAGCCTGGGTCTGGTATTTGCAACAGGACCTTCATGACTAAGGTCCTGTACTTAGACATACACACAAAACACAAAGGAAAAAAAAGCATCAGAGTGCTGTGGACAGGTAGGTCGTTACCCTCCTGAAAATAAATCCACCCACTTTGCTGAGGCAACGGATGTTGTTCATGTGAGCATTGTGTTTTGTCAGACTATTTGCGTCTTCAGTGTAGTTTTTGGTAGATCCTGGTGTTGGAGGATATAATGTCATCAGCTTGTTTTTGGTTTGAGAGAACACAGTTCTGTCTGGCAGCCTGGGCTAAAGGCCCACAGCCAGTGCTGGGTTCTGCTTAACAAGTCCAAGTGTGCAGCTTCATCTTTGCTCCCCAGTCCCTGCCATAATGTGTAACACGGATCTGAGCTTGAACTGGCTTTTATATCTGATGTATCCCAGCATGTTGTCCATTATCCAGCTGTCAGTCTTGAGATATTTATCTGTTTGTTCTTTGGCCTGAGTAAATGCATGGCTGCCTTTATTGAGGGATGAGTCCCCAAGTCACCATGGCACAAGGCTCTGGTTTGCTAGGGTCAGTGACTTCTCTGAGAGAAGGGTTTGGATATAAGATCTAAGTTGTAACTGTACAGGACTTAAACTTCACCTGCCCCTCTCTGGTGCTATGTATGCTTGTTTACTTCACTGTGAGCCTTAAATTTAGGTTTATTCGCTTCTGTTTCTGACAGGTTACTTATTTATGTTCTCCTTTTCCTCCTGTGTGGAGTAGTTGAAAATCTCTATCTCCATGGCAGAATATGTCTTGTTTTATTATATTCTTCTAGGCTTTTGCTACCTGCTTGGAATTCTGGTGATTCTCTTTTTAGGAAATATTTATGAGTCACTGCATTGCTACTTAAAGTACTTGTCCCTCTGTTCTTTCACTGAGCTTATCTTTTGACTTGTTCTCTACTGAGTCGTGATCTATCCTATGTGCTGAGTAGAAGTCTTTCTCCATATGCTCTTTCAGTTATCATTCAGGTTTTTGTTTTTAAAGAACTGTCTCCTTTGTCTTCAATTACTTTTTATAGTAAAGGACTTTTAATTATCTCTTCATTTGAGTAATGTAAAAAAAAAAAAATTCTAGCAGCACAAAACAAACTTTTTCCCAAATTCTTCAAATTTAAGAGATTCTAGTTATTTAAACATAAAATGCTTTTATTGAGTTTTTTAGAATTTATTTTAAAATTCCTATCACACAATGAAACCTTCTAATGGAATCTACATTAAAATGCTGGAGAGCCTGACATAAATTGTAATAAAGCCATTTTATTCTCCTGCAAAATTTGACAGTGGTATATTCCTCAGCAGCTTCTCCTTTTCCAATGATAAAGATCTCACTGAGTATTTTGCTGATTGTAACAGGTTTTCTACTCTGAAAAAGTTTGTCTACACTTTCTGTGTCTAAACAAATATCATTGGAGCCTTATGCTTACCCCCTCAGTAAGAAAATATCTGGTGCTATATGGCATTAACAGACAGATGTAACTCAAATCTTGCACCTTGTAGGATCCATAGTTTTCTGTTTCTTAAAAATGGCTCAATTAAATTTTGACTTTTACTTGAACTACAATGTAATGTGTATGTAACTTGAAGTAATGAATTTTCATCATTCTTCTCCTCTGCTACTCAGTTTTACTTGGCTTAAGTAAAAAAAAAAAAAACAAAAAACCTACTGTTTCACATTTTTCAATAGTACAAAATAATTCCTTGTTTCATGTGTATGATGGCCCAAACTATAAAATGTTTGTCGAAAATTGTTGTCTAGAAACTGAGCTATATTGGGTTGTTTTGTATACCTAGGTTTTTAACAGAAGGTTTGAAATAAGATCACTGTACAAGTTAGCAAAGTGAGCTATGCCTCTGTTAGTTAAGTCTTTGTTAAAATGAGTTTTTTTCTTTTAAATTAAACTCAGGTTGACTAGGTGTGTATAATTAAACCTGGACTTAAGATTTTTAAACATTCTTCATGAGATTGTACAGCAAACATCCTTATTTCAAGTAAAACTCTCAGCTGTTTGTAAGCCAAGATACCAGTATGGAGGTCTTGAATACTTGATTAGAAGAAAAATGCTTTTGATTTCCTGATAATAGTGTTTAGTAAAGATACTCAGGGTACTCAGAGGCTGCTGAAGAGGGGAGTTGCTTTACTGCCTGTTCTTTTTTCCATCTCTTTAAAAGGTTTTTTCAATTACATAGGAGAGAGAACAGAAAGTTATCATACATTACACACTTGGGTCTTTCAATATTTTGGTACTACACTTTCATATGTTCAAGAATGTCAGATGTATAAAACCCCGTTGGTTTACCTTTGAGCACACAGCTTGACCAAGAATGGAATATCATGCATTAAGTAGCTGTTACGGGACTGGCACATCCCGTTTCTGATAAGCTGTGTATTCAGCCAAGGTTGATTGTGCCTCTTGTGCTTCTCAAGCAGAGTCCTGCAGTATCCTGATACGCTGTGCAGTGCCTTCAGATTGTGTCCTTGTCATAAACAAAAGTCTTTGAATCTTCATTCCTGCCACTTAATGATTGGCACGACATGCTGTGCCTTGCTGTAACAGTGTTGGTTCAGCACTCTGGGAGCTGTCAATTTGCTTTGAAAACTTGTAAGGTTTACATATGTAGGGCAGGGGGGCTTGAGAGTGATTCCAAAAAGACCACAAGCATGTTGGGTTTTTTTTCTGTTATCTTTAATATGTCTTATCTTAATGCCTTACACAGGTGAAAGATACGATCCTGAGCCCAAGTCAAAATGGGATGAAGAGTGGGATAAAAAAACAACTTTTCCATTCAGTGATAAGTTAGGTGAGCTGAGTGACAAAATTGGAAGCACCATCGACGATACCATCAGCAAGTTCCGAAGGAAAGATAGAGAGGACTCTCCAGAAAGGTGCAGGTACTGGAGTAATTTTAACATGAGTTCATATTGTGTAATTGTTATTATGAAGCTCTTGGACATTGCTGGTTATTAGTTCCAGTACTTTGCCATTCTTTTTGTCTGTATGGAAGCATGTTTGGGTTCATTCCTGGACTTCTTAAGCAGCTCCTACTGGTCTTGTGAAATAATGTAGCTCTATCAATAGTTAACTGCTGCCTTCATTACTAGCTTAGATAGCTGGTAGCAAAGCAGAGAATTTGTCTGAAATTTCTTAAGCTTATCCTTGTCTCAACAATTCAGTGGCCTTCCATGCACCAGTATATACTGGAGGCTGCCGTTTAATTCTGCAGTTACTCTGAGTTCTGAAGTGCCAAAGATGTAAAATTCCTTAGACCTGCCTTGACGTGGTGCTTCTTCCCTGAGCTGATCTCAGGAAGAACAGACTGCAGGTGACTTTAATATTACAGTATTTAAAAAAGAAAATATTGAAATTTTCCGTTTCATTTGAACCTTCTCAAGAAACTTACTGTATTTTACATCTGGCCATTCATTTTTTCCAGTAAGGAAGAAAATCTACCCTCCTTTGCCTACAGAAAGAACTTTTAAATGCATCACACTTCAACAGGTGGATTGAATTTCATTATCTGGAGATCAAATTCATACTTAACAGAATGTGAAATTGCTGTAGAGAAAGTGCTTGAGTATATTGAAATAATTCCCATTTGGGAAACAACTTAAAATTCAAATTTGCACTGAGATTTGGTAATTGTTTTTATAGGAATATATTGGGATACATTCACACATAGGCTTACATATGTGTGTATAAAGGCCAAACATGCACTTGCAAACTCGTGTCTGTATTATGAAATTCAAGCAATTTTGCATGGGGAAAAAAGAAAATTATAATGGTATCATTTCTGAGAAAAAGGCAGTAGAGTCCTCTTGGCCAAGGCATTAATAAATCATAAAACTGATATTCTTTGCACACATCAGGGTTCCCTCTTAGAACTTCCTATCAATAAACTACAAAGAGATGGGATCAGAAGAAAAGGAAACAATTTCAGATTGAACAATGGTATATTGCTGTGTGCATTTCTGTACTTACCTTTCAAAAGCAGCTTGCCACACATCATCTCTAAAGCTCTCTGTCCACATTTCATGTGGAGGATGTACAGTAAACAATTTTTTATCTTATTTCCTTCGCTTTATTTCTGGATGGTTCCTGGTCTCTTACTTGTGCTGATAGAAAAAATCTTGCACCTTCCAGTGTTTTAGACAGACTTCTCTGCAGTCTAATCTTTATAAAAAGCAGCTTATTTTGAGGACTTCTCCACTGTACATCTCTACCCCAAGGTACACCCCTCCTTTTCTCTGGCTAAGAATGCATTTTTCATTTTCGGTTTGCTCTGGTAACCCCTGTCCCTCTTTTTTAATATTTTTTTTCCATTTTTTGGGGTGTCAGGTATGGTATTTGTCTTGATAATTTTAAAAAATAAAAAACTCAGGACTTGAAAAAAGAGGAGGATTTGTTGGGACATACATGAGCAAAACCAATTTGGTAGCTGCTGGTTGTCCTGCTATAAGAAGGAAGGCAGGTGGCAGGAGCATGGCTTCTCTAACATTGCTTCAGCTGCTAGCCTGAAATTTCCTTTTGGAATGTATTTTATCAGTGTTGAAATGAAGGGATTTCTTTCTACAGGAGGCATCAAAGGATCTGAGAAGACTGAACTTGAGGTCTTAGAATGTCTGTCTGTTTATACTTAGAGATACTGTAAATACAAACCTTGTTATTCATGTTATATGAACAGAATACTGTATTTTGCATGAAGTTAAATATTGAAACAGACTAGAAACATGGACTTTCAATTTTCATGTGACTTAAGCTCTTGTAAATGCTTGGTGAAATCCATGCATTTCTGTGTTTTCACACTTCAGCAAATTTTTATTCTAAAAACAAAGAAGCCTCCAAAAATGTTCTAGTTTATTTGTAGCCTGCTGCTATATAATGACATTGAGTTAACTTGCCATTTCCCTTGGAAAAGTGGTTAAATGGTGATACTTGCTCAGCTGGCAAATCTGCTGTTGTGTGTTCTATTGTTTCTATCTTAATGGCTTTATAAATCATTATTACTTTCATACTGTAAAGCCAATAAAGGTCTTAAAGCACATGAATACATGAGTTACACATCTTCACAGTGGTTAATGGGATTTGATTGACACAAACTTTACCTCCAATATAAACACCAGAACTTGGCCAAGCTTCTGGATTTCAGATACTTTTAAAGTTTGTAGTTTTCATAGAAGGAAAAAAAAATGCTTTAAGTAACTAAGAACCTGTGATGTGGCTGGCTTGGGTTTACAGTAGATTTCAGTGCAACTGCAGCTCCCTCAGCTAGCTCTGGAGGAGCCTAGTCTGCTTTTTTTGTTGTTGTTGTTTGGAAGAAAAATGCTAGTACTGCTGTGGGGGGATTAGATTCTTTTTCCAGTAATATATCCCTCAGAAGTAAAGCAAACCAGAAACATACCCCACAGAGTTGAAAACCTTCAATTTTCTTTCATAATCCTTCTTAGGTCTTAGGCAAATAAAGCAGTTGCTGCCTTGAGTCTAAGCTTGTGTGCTGAAGTTTTATTTCATAAATTACCTGCAGATGTACAGAAGTTCTTTTGAAAAATTACATCTTTTTCATAGGGATTCTTAAACTTCATCAATCCTTGTTTCTTTAGTATTCAGAAAGATTGATGCAGGTAATAATGGAAAAGAAACAAAACTTTTAGTATTCCTATAAAAGGATGCAACAGTCATGTTTAAAGGCAGCTTCCATGTAAAGGTCTACTTTTGTAGCAAGGTATAATTCAGATAGTCTCAAACTATCTGTAAACTATTTTAATGTCTCAAAGAAGGTTGTTCAAAAAAACCTCAAGGCAAAGAAAAAGAATGTGTATCCATATTTCAATTTCTGGAAGTTGCAACCATGTATTTCCTTTCCAGAAGTTTTTTGGGTTTTTTTAAATTATTTGGTGCAATACTAGGTATAATTTTTATTATTAAGTTCATTCTTCAATTCTCCAATGTATCACTGCAATTTTACTCTTCTGAACGCAGTAAACACACAGGGAACATTAATGCGAAGTGTTTCTTCTCTTTTTTTTTTTTTTTTTGGTTAATTGACCATTAAAGAAACATAAAAAACCAGATCTCCTGAGACAGTCTGGAAGCAGCACAAGTTGTCATAGAAAATTGAGTATTGTAATATTTGTCCTGCTTTCTGGCATAGATATTTTATTTCTTTTCTCAAAAGCTTTTAGACACTTATTTCGCTTTAGAGCACCGAAGATTCACTTTTTTTAACTCTTCCATTACTGAGATGAATCTCTACCAGTTCAGTAGCAATAGCTCCGTTGATCAGACTTTGATGGTTGTCACTGACTTCCTCAATACACAGAATGTTGGTATGGACTGAACAAACTCTGTAATGTTGACAAGAAATGCATGTCAGCAGGTTTGTAGAGGCTGACTATTAGTTGTGGTTGTCCTGGTCTTAGATACTTTTGCCCTGCCCCTAAATGGCAACTTCATTCCTCGCTCCTCCGAGGCTTTTCAGGTGGATGTGCTGTGTGTACCATGCTAATGTACACACATGTGGATCTACCTTCTCCAGGGGCCTGTGTTAAAATCCTGATGTCACGAAGGAAAATGTGGTTAGTGGGCCCCTCTGATGGATTTGTGCACGTAGGTAGCCTGGCTGCAGAGACCCAAAGCAGTTCTCTGCTGTTCTAAGTCAGGGTTGAAGTGCTGTGGAAGGACAAGGTTAGATGGTGCCATTTGAGCTCACATATCTCTGTGAGGCTCAAGCAAATGCCAGGAGTCACTAGGTTGGCTAGCAGCTAGGATATTTTTATTTTAAAAACAGTAAAAATTGAAAAAAGGAGTGAGCATTGGTATTCACTGATGTTAATGAATTGAGCCACCCCCAGTGGTGAGTAGGTCATATGCATAGAGGAAATGACACATGCAGTGTATTCCAGAAAGCCCACTATTGTTAACAGAGAACAAAGGCTGCCCTCCAGAGTATATTCCAGCTCTTGTCATATTCCCACTGACAAAGGGGCAGCCTTTCTTAAATTTTGCATTTTTAGTTTTCTAATGCATTATTAAAATTCAAAAACCTTCCACTTTCAACCATGTTGTTAAGGGAATTATTTCAAAATACACTTAAATATATTGAAGCTTCCTCTGCAGCAATTTTCACTGTTAGGTACAAATCTAATCTTGATGATAACAGGCAACCTGACTGTTGGTGGGGGAGCAATTGGTTTGTTTGTGAAAGACTTAAAATACAAAAGTAGGAAATGTAACAGATTTAACAAATATTATGTAGTGACATCTAAAAAGTGTTTTGCCTAAAATGGTGACACTTTTGTTTATTTTAAGAATAAATGTGTGTTCTCTGATAGAAAATGAATAGTATCATTGCTTTGCATAGTTCTGTAAACATGCTTTTTTCACAAACATTTTAAAGAATATAAAAGCCTGTTTGTCTGGGAGGGGAAATGTGTTGAAATAAGAATGGAATTCTTGAAATCTGAAAGATAATACCTGTGTTTGGTTCACTGCTTTCTGTCTCTTGGTCTAAGTTCTGAGCAGACCTGGCAGCTTAATGTTTTGTTGCTGAATTGTTACTTAAGGTGTGGGGGAGTTCCTGTCAAAAGGTAATTAAATGTGCTGGATTAAAACACTGATTTCCTGTTATCCTCTGCCATGGACTTGCAGTTAAATGTTTAACAAAATAACTTGCTTTTCTTCATTGCTTTTGTACAGTAGGTGCAATGCTGTGTTATGTAGATGCATTATGTAGGGGTAAAACATTTCCTTTCTCAAAATGTGGAAAGAAGCAGTAAAACTCTTGTAACTTAAGCCAAACGTCCACTGAAGTAACTGAGAAGTTCATCACAAATGGTATCCTGTTGGCTTTTGTTTTGCATCTAGTGACAGTGATGAGGAAAAATCAAGAAGAGGTAAATCTCCCAAAGCTGAATTTAAAGATGAAGAGGAGACTGTGACAACAAAACACATTCATATCACACAAGCTACAGAATATACCACGACCAGACACAAACGCACAGCAAATCCTTCAAAAACTATTGACTTGGGAGCAGCAGCACATTATACAGGGGATAAAACAAGCCCAGAACAGAATGCTGCAACTCATACTGCACAGCCAACTGCAAAGGTGAGGCAGCAGAGCACAGTGCAACATTACTTTGGAAAAGTTTTTTTTCTAACCTCTGAGATGAGTTCTGGTTTAGGGTGGATTTTTTTTTTGTGGTGCAGCCATTAAAGGAACTAATTTATAAAAAATGTTTGGGGTATTCAAAGGCAATGCAACAGTTTAATTACAGAATGTCTTTTTGTGATTGCTTTAAGATTTAGATTTTTTTTTTTTAATGGAGCCATCACTATGTTTTACTCTCTTCAGGAAAGCAAAGATAAAATCTTGCCCTAAGTGTGAAGGATTCTCTGAACCCACATACTTATTGACAAGTTACCAAGTTCTTCAGTTATCAGGAAAAAAAACAAACAACTGAGCCACTAGCTGTTCACTATTTGGTTTGAAATTTAGCCAGGTGTCAGTGATTCTTTGCTTCAAAGACAAATCTACTGTCTCTCCAAAACAAAGCACTCAAAAAGCCCAGAAAACTTCATTGTCTTTTAATATGAATTATGACATCACAAGATGAGATCTGTTGTGTGATTTCTTCTTCAGGCTTCTGTACCCTCTGGCAGCAAGTCATCTAATGACCTGGTTGATCTGTTGTTTGATGGAGCCAGCCAACCAGCCTCAACAGGTAGATACATTGTGGTTTTATTAATGCATATTTTGAACCATTCCTGAGGAGAGGTTTGGTTGTTTTATAGATAGAGTAATAGACAAATTGAGAAATGAATACTCAAAAAATTTAGAGCTGCCTAGAATCTTTTGTAGCAGGGTGCTGTATGTGCTGTTGCATGGAACTAATAACTGTTAGCAGCTTAAAGATTAACTACCAGATCAGTCTGTCAGAAACCGTGTTTGTAATGCAGTTATTTATAATTAACTCTAAAAGCAAGTGCAATCCATTCACATTCAAGCATTTCTCATAGTGCAATTCAAAAGTTAGGCAGCTGGAAATGGATCATCTTCATATAAGCTTTCATCTAATGCAAATGGCAAACTAGTTTCTTTATCTTATTTTGGCACTTGCTTGATCCTAACCCTTATACCAAAAATAAACAGCTACCTTAAAATGAAATTATTCATTGCAAAACACATCCCTTCACTCTCTAAATGTGCAGTTGAATCTTGAGTCTGTGAACCTCCATGTGGACTGAATTTATGCTCTCAAAATGCACCTTCTCTCTAGGAGTGGGTTAAATTTCAAAGCATTGCATGCAGGATTGATAGTTCAGGATTTGGTGGTTTGCTTTTCAAAACCTGAAACTGTAATGACTTGTTATTGTACTTACAGGTTCATAATACTGACAGTTTTGATTGTGGGTAGCATGGAGTCGAAAAAGGACTTCTGTGCACTGGTGGTCTAGTGGCACAGTTGGGAGAGAGTTAACTGTGGGTAGAGTATCTTTTTTTCAATATCACTTTGAATAGCAAATAAAACATGAGCATGAGACTTTTTATAGATAGAAACTTTTCAAGTAACTTCTCTCCATTACAAATAAGCAAATAAATTCTCTTATTATATATGGGATCACATTCACATTGTTTGCAGAAGTGTGTGTGTGTGTGTATCTTGGGGATGACAGATACTCGGCTCCAGTCTTTGTTTTAAAGATAATGTAAAAATCACAAGAGATGGTACCACACAAGGGCAGTTCAGAGGGGTTGGAGGCCAAATGTGTGGCAAGATGGTTGCATTCATGCATAGGTGAAGTCCACTCTTACTCACTTGTACCTGGAGTTATGCCACTTCTGGGTGTATTGTAGCAGGAACCCCTCTGACATGTCACATTAGGGGTTTTATTATAATGTATGAGCAAAGCCAATATCATGGGCACTCTGTGTTGCAGCTCCTTTCATCACTAGGCTATCAAAATGCTACAACTGTAAGTATTTAATAAAATATAAATTAGATCTAAACTCTGTTGGAGGAGAGAGAAATTGTTATGGCTGTTTAGGATCAGAGATCTATCTTGGTATTTTTTTTATTTCTGGTTTAACTTTGTTCATTTGTGGTTTTGGGAAAGTAGATTTTATGTCTGTTCTGAAATGTGTTAATTCTGAATGGTTAAGAAATAAAATTAAATTTCATACATCTGTTCCTTAATGCACAAATGCCCCCAAATTTACAGAACAACTTATTACACATTATTTTCTATTTTATTAATTTCATATACAAGGGTGTTGGTTGTACACTGGAGTTGAACACAGTTCCGTGGAATTTCAAGATCCTGGATTAGAACAACTACCCCAAATCAATACTGAAACTTCTATCCAATTCTTATAGGAAAAGAGATTAGAGCCTGTTTTGGTTTTATTTATATACATAAGTGTATGTTATTATGTTTACTTCTTAAAGTAAAATCACATTGAGAATAGTTGTTTCCACTTCAGATTGAGCCTTCCTGTGTTTCAAACAGAAGTGTATCAGTTTCCATATTGCAGTGTATTGGGTTCTTTGCTGTATTAAGCCTTTGTTCTTTTTACCTTTTTTCTTCTTTTTCCAAAGCAGCATTTAGAAATGGTATTGAGAAAGGAGGGATATTACCAGCTGGGCCTGCTAAATAACCCCTTTGCTGACCTGGGAGGCAGATGGAAAGGGTTCATTTGTAGTGACAGATCTCGCATGGGAATCTTTGAGGATGGCTCATGTTGAGAAGATTAGCACTGTCCTTCACGTGCAGGTCACTTGTTATGACCACTGTTCCTTGCAGCACAGGGTGTGGGAACGTTACCAGTGTCAGACAAGACACAGGGAAAAGGTCAGATGCAGCCTTTGATCTGTCCTGTGAAGGAACTGGCAGGGAAGTCATGTGAATTCAGGGAACTCAGAGTTTGCTTCCCTGTGTATTTTCAGGTGCAGAGATGTGGAAGGATGTTGGTGAGGTGCAGGGGGTTACACATTGCTAAAGAAACACAGTTTGTGTATGAGGGGCATAGCTGGTTGTCATAAAGGATCCATCTGTTGGAGAAGATGTAGAATCTGTGGTTAGACCTGCTGGCAGTAATTTTTTGGTGTTACTGGAGATTAAGTTCTTTAATCTTAGCTGCTAGTACCTTTCTTTAAAGAGGTTCTGTATTCAGGTTAAGCTCTGCCACCTCTCTGGAACTCTGTTTCATTTGAAAACAGGCAATAGAGGTAGAGGAAAACTTGACTGAAAATGTTAAGGGGTTATTTTGGGTTTGAACCTAGTTCTCTTCTTAAAATTAAATTAATCCCTGGAGACTCTGTCTAACAGCCCAGGGATAACAAGCATAGCATGAGAACATTGATTTTTTTTTTTAATTTTTTTTTTTTTTTGAGGATGTGGTTGAGAGTGTCATCTGTGTTGTTCATTCTGATATAAACCTTGAAACCATTAACCTGTTCGGAACTCTGTAAGGATAAGTGTGATGAAAAAAATATTTGAAAATGTTCATTGCAGTAGACAGAGTAAACATGATCAGAACAGTGTTTTAGCTTGATATTTCACTGGCTCATCTTAACTTTTTTCATTCTCAGGTTGCAGTCAGTATAAAACTTGTATATAAACACATGTAAAATGCTTTTTGGATCACTTCAGAATTTATGTTGAAGAAATGTCATGACTTTAGTCAAACCTTCTCCCTCTTGAAAAGGTGGAAAATTCAGAGAGACCCTCCCTGCATTCCCTTCTTATGTTTTATATCATACACTACACATGTGGCAAGAAAAGACATTTCCCCTTGGAAGAACAGTTGCCTTCCTGGCAATGTCTACAGTAAAATAACATTAAAAAGAAATACAAGTACACATGTATCAGAAAGTGAATGGTTCCTTTTATTACTGCTAGCCATTTATTAAAAAGGAGATGGTTCTAGTTTAATTAACCCAGTTGAGAGTAGCAGATGGGGCAGAATGTCTTGCAGCGATAAGACAATTCAGAAATGGCACCAGATGTTGGAAGCTGTCCCTGGTGGTGTTTGAGTGCAGCACAGATGTTCCAGTCCCACCTGGCTAGTTTCTAAGCACTGCAGGCTAAGCAGCTGTGATGTAACCTATATAATGTACGCATAACACTAAAAGCAAAATAATAGAACTGCTGCAGACTCTTCTAAGGGTGGGACTGCTTGGAGGTGAACCCTTTGAGGACAAACAAATAAGGTCAATTCTTAGCCTGCTCAGGTCGGTGGAATACCTACTTTAAAGCAATAGCAAGGATAATTTGATGTTTTTTTAAACAGTTTTGGTTTTATTTGTTTATTTTTTTAAAAAAACAGCCTTCCAGTATGGTTCTTAAATCTTTCTTTTCTTTTTATATCTTGGCTGTATTTTTTTTACTGAAAAATTGTTACTGTGCTCTATTCAGAAGTTAATAATTTATGTGCTGTATACAAATGTCTGGTTGGGAAACTTAATGTTCCTGCTCTAGAAAGGAAGCAAACTTATAAAAAAATGAACAGAAATGCAATCTCTGTCCTTGAAATCCCAATTCAAGAACATTGCAGAATCATTCATGCTTTAAGTAACACAAAAACTAAATATAAGGCGACATGTAATTTTTCATGGTAAGCATAATACGTTAACTTTTTGCAAGAAGAAAGTTTACCTTTTTTATAATATGCTTTCTTTTATATATTACGCTTTATTACTTATGAAGTTATGCTTTAATTTTACTAACTGCCAAACTAGTAGCATCTTTCACTTGTTAAAACCTTCTAAACCTTTTTAATCTCTCTAAATTCATTTTTAGACATAGTGAACACTTGCATCTTTTAGTTCTTCCCTAGGAAAACAAAATTGCAGGCTCTGCAAGACAGTTGGAAGTAATCCAGTTTATTGTTTCTCGGGCTTGTATAAATAGAGTATGGTGATGGACAACAAAACCAGTGCCAAGTTAGGGAGTAGAATCCATAAATCCATCTTCCCACATACAGAACAGGTTTTCTTCATAAATCCCACATGCAGTTGTTGCAGTGGATCTTTGCAGAATCCTGTAACAGCAGTTCCTTCTGTTTCTAGGTGGATCAACTGACCCGTTTGGAGGATTTGCTGATTTTAGTTCAGCTGCTGCCTCAGCAAGTTTCCCGTCATCGCAAGGTAGGATTAATTTACAGATTGAAATGCTGTTTAAGGGCAGAAGGAGGGGAAGAGATGCCACATGGGGTTCTTGAGAGTCATTTCCCTTTCCAGGGCAAACTGTTTATTTAACTGGACCACAAGTGGTATCTTGAATAAGGAAGAAGATAGCTGCTGTCTGGCACAGCACGTGTCTCACCGGACCTGAAACTTTTCAGGAACTTTTTTTTCAGAAAAATGTTAGTAGAAGTTATCAACATACAAGCTAGTATATGCACAGGGCCACCAACTGAAAAACACTTTCTTCTGGTGGAGTGTTTTTGGGAGCCTACAGAGCTACCCAGACAGGACAGTGCTGGAGTGAAAGGAGCTAGCTGGCTGGCTTCCGTGCAGTTAGTTTGGGCAGTAGTGGTGCTTGTGGCTGGAGGTTCTCAGCAAGGATGCAGGATTAAGTCAAGAATGAGAAAAGAATGGCAAAGAGGTTGATCAGCAAAACTACCTGTGAGCCAGCTTTTAGTCAGCATATTTATTATCTCTTCCTTTATTCTGCATTTAGGAAAATTGTGCTGGGCATAGATTAGTTAATACACCTTTTATTTGCTTGGCAGGAAAGAGCTGCTCTAATTTTTTATAGGCTTTCTCAGTCAAAACCAAGTTGTTTTGCAAACACAAAGCTGCCTACTATGCAAATAATTTGTGTTAATACAGTCTAAATTGATACAATCCTTTATCTGCATTAACATGATTAATCTATTCCAATCACCATTATGCAAGGGACAAGGGGTCCTGTGAAATGATTAATCATTCCTGAACAGCAGAAGCCCCTCTAGAAATCCTTTCCTTCTTGATTAATAATATTTGAAGTTCTACTGAAGGGGAAAAGCCTTACCCCTTTTACCCCCACTTCCATTATTGGTGCTCAGTGTACAGGTCTGAACATAGAAGCAGCACACTCAGCATTTACTTATCTATCAGGAATATTTAAAGTAGGTTTTAATTTTTAATATGTAATACTAATTGAAACATTCTAATATAGCCTCTCTTTGTGAAGGAGATCAAAGCAAATGTTCTCGTAGGGCCCTGAGCTAATGAATGTCTGTTCGTGCACTGAGGTTGTTGCCAGTGCATGGATTTTGTGAACGTTTACTCTCCTACTGTTCTTTAAATTCTGCTGTATTGGTAAAGGTGAAGATGACTAAAAGCTGGAGGTGTATGTTGATAAATATTTACATGGAGTGTAAAAGTTGGTACTTTTTACAGAATGGTAGGTTGGATACAAAACGTACTGCAGTCACCTTTTGAGTGGGGAGCAAAAAGTCATAGAAAATTGCTATGGATGGTTGTTATGGGACTAGCTATTGTATAGGTTAGGGAGTGGAAACTGGCAATAGAGTCACCTACACCAGCTTTATGTGTTTGAGTATTTGCTCATCTGAAGAAATTCAAGGGAGAATGTAACTGTTGGTTAGAACCCAAAGTTCATTTCATATGGCAATGACACTGCTCATGACCCTGCTGAAGTACCTCAAGTGTGTCAGTGACATAATCAAAAAGCTGACCTGCAAAATGGCCCAAACTTGGAACAAGATTCACCATGTAACAATGAGAGCTGTTTAAGTGGTGTTGCTTTATTTTTATCAACTCCTGTAGATGTTTTTTTTTTAAGCTTTTCTTCCCCTGTCACTCCTGTGAAGTAACCCTTTTCTTGATAATACAAAAACATGTGGTTTTAGGGGAGATAACATCTCCCATTTGACTCAAAGTTTATGGCATAATCTCAGTTTACTAGTTTGTGTTTCTGGACATCTGTGCTCCTGAAATAGGTACCCTTTCAGTTGTCTACAAACAGTTGATACTGTTAGGCTCTTCACAGCAAGATACAGAGCATGCTCTAAGTTGCTGTTTCAATTTAAATGCTTGTCTACAAAACCCCTGGTATATTGAAATGAAACGTAGTTTAAGTGATGAACTAAGAGTTCAGCAAAGTTTCTGCCAAGAGAGTTGTTAGGTCCAAGATTGAACTTCTGCTTCAAGCCAAGGCATTTAGTTCAGGAATCAAATTTAGAAGACTTAATGTTTTACATGAGCACTTATCACCTCAAGTAAGATTTCCCTGTCAAGCTGCTTTCCAAGTTCTGCTTCTTATTCCCCTCAGCATTGTTTTATAGAAAGGGTTCCTAATTGTATATAAACATATTTTGAAGTAGTTGTCTTTAGTTTATCATAATGGAATGTGCTTTATCAAGTGGCTCATTACTGACAACTGTTCTCTCAGAAAATACCAGAGCACTGAAATAAAAAGTTGATTAATATTATCAAAGTATTAGGTGTTGTTTTGGCTAGAGCCTCCAATCTACTCCTAAATTCTTTCAGTCGTATTTCACATAAAGAAAACCTGTGCCTACTGGTCTCACATCCACAGGTGCTGTTATCAAACATCCTTCTTTCTGTGGATGGGTGTTTCATATTTCCTTTGCTACCTTGTTAACATTGTTGGAATATTCATGAGGGAATGATGTCCAGATGGAGGTTCTACCTGCAGATGTTAATCTGGATGGACACAGATCAGCTCTCATTTGTTTCAGTTCATGGAATATGGCATTTGCTCAGTGCCTTTCTCTAAGTCGTCTTTCTTCTCTCTGTCTTCCTTCCTCCCACATTGCTGCATTTCCTTCAGGTACAGCAACAAGTGGAAATGGAGACTTTGGTGACTGGAGTGCCTTCAACCAAGCTTCTCCTTGTCCCAGTGCTTCATCTGGAGACCTCTTCAGCAGCACAGCCCCACAGCCTGCCATAGAGCTCTTCAGTAGCTCACAGCCAGCTCCTGGCCAGCCTCCAGCTGCTTCAAATTCTACTGATCTTTTTGATTTGATGGGCCCCTCTCAGACAACCATGACCTCTTCACAAAGTATGAATTTCTCTATGATGACCTCCAATGCTGTGGGCATCAGTTTACCCATGTCAAGGTCACAGGTATGCTGCTATTTATTTTTGCTAATGACCTTCCTCAATTAGTCCTTTGCCTTCTCCTTAATCACAACTTTGAAAATTAATCCATTCCACTCCTGGAGTCCACACTTAGTCACTCAGATGTTGTGATCAGTATTTTGTAAGAAAGCTTTGTCCAAAAATCTTTGCATAGCCTCTTAAAAGAAAAACGTGTCAAATTTTCTTTAAAACCCTCCTTTAATAAGCTTGTCTGCTTTGCGGTGATCTTCATTGTTCTGTGAAGTGTTGCTGCTTGATGGGGAAGACAAGGTGATATTTTAATACTCATAACATTATGTAGAGGATGGCTTTAGGTTTCCAGCCTCAAGTAGATGGCAGTGAGTACTGGTCTATTGTCCAAAACACAGATGTGCCTGCTTCAGTGGAGAGTGGTTTTGGAATCTTTAATAGGTCAATTAGGAGGAAAAAAACAGAGTTCAAAACTTGACTGCAGATGATCATTCTCATTCCACATATTGATATGGGAGTGTGATACCAGCCCAACAAAATACCCTTTTAACCCATTCTAATGGCAGAACAGCATGTGGCAACACTGCTTTGGAAGAGTTGAAGTTCATGGCTAAAAGTCTCATTGGGTTTTTATTGTATTCTGTAGAAAAATTAACACTTATTGTTAAGTCATGATGTCTATTGGTAAATAATTTCAAGTGGATCTCAACAAACTTTTCTTTTTCAGCCTCTGCAGATGGCAAACAATATGATGCCCAAGCCCAACCCGCTGTATAATGCAAGCACAGAGATGGTCCAGAAGAATGCAAACAAAACTCTGCCCTCAACTTGGTCAGATCCCAGTGTAAATATCAGTTTGGACAATTTAGTACCTGGGATGCAGCCTTCCAAACCCCAGCAGCCATCACTTAACACCATGATGCAGCAACAAAGTAAGTGATGATTGCACCATTTTGCGTGTGCACTGAGCCCTGTATCTGTTCAGTAGGTTGTCCTGGAGATGGAGTGTTCTGTCCATTACTGTTTTCCTACAGGCAGTCATGATTGGTTCTTAAACTGCTGAGGTGCTTCTGACACAAGTGGTGTTTTCTAAATGGAGACAGATGTGCTAGAGGCTGGTATCTGTGCATGTTTTTACTGTAGAGTTTGCACCATTGCTGTATCTTCATTTCAGGCTTTCTGATCTCTAGAGCTTCTCTACAAGATGCACAGTAGAATTTATTGGTATAAAATGAAATTTTTAACTTAGAAAAGTTTTTGGAGCTTCACACAGAAAACAGGAAAGCAAGCAAAATAGCTGCAGGTTTGGCCATCATGTCTTTGTTTGCAGTAGTTACCACTTATGGTTCTTAAAACACACAAGCACCTTCAGCATCAGGTTCTGGTTCAAGATTTTTGCATCCTCTTCTCTTTTTTGCAGATACTCAACAACCTCTGAATGTCATGACTCAAAACTTTGCAGCCGTGAACCTCAATCCTCAGCCTAACATGATGCCTGTTCGACCCCAGACAAGCCCACTGATGGGAGGGCCTGTTCCTGTGGGGATGGGAATGCCCACTGTGATGTCAGGTACGATGGGAATGACCTCCATGGGACCCATGCCTATGATGAACCAGGGAATGATGGGAATGAACATGAACGTAGGAGTGCCAGCTACAGGAATGGGCTTGACGGGCACAATAGGCATGGGCTTACCTATGACCACTCTGACTCCTGGGACTGTACAACCCAAGCAAGATGCCTTTGCAAATTTTGCCAATTTTAGCAAATAAAGATTGTAAAATAAATAAATGAAATTAAAGATAAAATAAATGGGCAGGCTGAATGAAGGATTTTTAGCTGCACAAATATAGCTGGGGAAGATGGAAAACAGTGATCAATACTTTTTTTTTTTTCTTTATCAGTTAAAGTGTCTACATAAAGAACCAAAAGCTATTTTCTAAATGTTGAAATAACTAGTGTGCAAATTCTGGAGAGGTGAAAGGTTCTTCTAAGGAATGTGTTAGATGATTTTGCAAAATAATTTGTACTGAGACCATCAAAAAACCTTTCCTATGTAGAAGAACAAATTTTAACTTTGAGACTTGATGGAAGACTGGAATGGGGGTTGGGTAAAAATGTTTGAATCTAATTTTATACTTTTTTTTCTTAAAAAGCTTGACTTTCTTTCCCCCCCTCTCCCTGATCACTTTGTCATAATTGGATCATTCCTTTTACTACCACTGCTTTCACAATTGAAGTCACTCAAGTACTATGATCAGTTTTTTATAAGAATATCTATTTTTGTCCAAAAATGGCTTACATATGTGATTATGGCTAATTCAAAGGGACCTGGAATGTATATATACTTTTGCTAATATTCCAGCCACACTGCTATATTACCCAAATTTTTATTGTAAAAAACCCTCTCTCAGCAATTTGGTGATCAACAGATTTTTGGGGTCATAACATGGTTCTGTTGTTGTAACTGATACCCAGTGCAAGTCTGGGAGAAGCTTTATCCAAGACTGCTGGAAGGTGTCCTTGCAGAAAATGCACTTTCTTGCAGTTCTTTCCCAGTGGCAGTTAGCAGCATCCTGTGTACCACCACCATCCCTTTAGAGCCTTTGGTTCATGGCATTGGCAGCAGTCAAAAGGCAAAAATCTTTTTTTTTGCATCATTACAAAACAGTAACAAGGTGATTTACACTTAATTTCTGTAAATCTATAACCCTACCTAATCAAACAGCATTGGATCTTAGCTTTTATACATTTGGTGATTCTTTTGTGTAAATATGGCATTAGCAGCTGTGGAATCCAATAGAGGAGTAAAAAAAAATATATATATATTAATAAAGGAAACCTGTAGCAGTCAAAGATTTTACTGATTTACTGAAAACAAAAGAATGAATTAAGATTTTGGGAATTTTTGCTTTTCCTTCTGTAATTCTGCATTTAAGTTCACATGAATCATGATTGTAGAATCTGGAATACAAAGATACTGTTATATTCACAATCTGAGAATATTGTTAAGAATAAGCACTATACTATAGGTATGAAATTTATTGCCTCCCTTTTCTTATGTTGGATTTCTTTTTTATTATTACATTGATAAAACTTTGTTTCCATTGTATTCATAATGTTCTGTTATACATAACATTAAAATGTTCGTTAAAATCAATGTTGGGCTGCTTTTCCTTTCATTCCATTTGACGTTTATGAGAGCATTTGGGAAAAAAAATAATTATAATTTGGGCAAAGTAATTTTTATAAATAATTTAAAATTGTTTAATGACTTCTTATCTGAAGCCTTTCCTATCTGGCTCTACTGTTAGGAATTAAAAATGAAGCAGGCAAGATATCCTGACCCGCTCCAGCCTTGCTAATGCTCCATCTACAACATTTCTAATTAGGCAGAAATTCATGTACTTCAGCTAAGTGGTAATGAAAAGTGATTCATTTGCTGAATAAGAGATGAGAGTGAGTGTAATTAGCTGACTGCGGTTTTTAATCTTTCAACAATTCAATGTGTTTAAATTAGTTTCAAAGAATAGGAGCTTTCAAGTGTTGTTACATCAAAGTAATCAAGGCAGGCTTGAACGGCTGAGTAGGAGAGATCGCTCTGGTTCCTTTTCTGAAACCTTTACACTGATTTGGAATAATCATCTTCAAAACCCTGAGTTCTGACAGAGGGGAAGATGCAAACTGGTTCAATCTGTGCCAAATTGTGGTGGGAAGACGGCGAGTTCCTGGGGCAGTAGATGGGTAGCACAAAAACTGAGCCTGGAGTCAGTGCTGCTGTTGTAGGGCTTGAGGTGTGCAGTGTTCCTCTCACTCCAGAAGGTTTTCTGAGGGGGAGTCTGCTCACAGGTGGTGTCCTTGTAAGGTCAGTTGAGCTGGTTAGATAGCTGGCTTTAAGCTGAAGGATCATGTTCTTGTTCAGGTTGTTCACATCTCTTCAGGGGAACCAGTGACTGAGCTTCTAAAAGGAGGTTAATTATATAATGAAGCACATTTGTCAGGGGTTAGAATAACTCAAGTGGAAACTCCGTTTGGTCAGTTTGGTAACTATCTTTGTGGTTGTGTCCATTATGCCTTAGGGAGCACAGGCTTGGGGAGCAGTTGTAGCAAGGAAATGGTACCAAGCTACAACACAGGAAGTTCCACCCAACATAAGGAGAAATTTCTTTACTGTGAGGGTGACGGAGCACTGGGACAGGCTGCCCAGAGAGGTTGTGGAGTCTCCTTGGCTGGAGACATTCAAAACCCACCCGGACATGTTCCTGTGTGATGTGCTCTGAGTGATCCTGCTCTGGCAGGGGGGCTGGACTGGATGATCTTTTGAGGTCCCTTCCAACCCCTAAGATTCTGTGATTCACTGCCCCTACCATACATTGTTCATCTTATGGAACAGTATCCAAATTATGGAGAAGATTGTATGGAGTGTGAAGTCTCTTTCAGCCAGCCAGATTGTCTGCAGGTGGATGAGAAGAAAGTTCTTGGAACCAAAGTAAACTTAAGAAAAAGAAAACCCAGAAAGATTCCTTCAGAAGGTGAGCCAGGTGCACCCCCATGCATCTTCAGCCTGCAGTGATGAGAGCCTGTTGCATGTAAGTTTTATCCCATCCTCTCCCCCAGTTAAATATGGTTTACCTCTTTAGATAAAAACTGCATATAAAATAGGTTGGATTTGCTTAAAACAGCATTGAACTTGCTTAAGATGGATATCCTGATGTTTCCATTTCTGATTGTTCAGATACAAGCAAAATAATATATTAGAAATTATCCTTCCGGGTAAAAATACAAATGAGCTATGGTATGAATTATGACAGATAAACCATGTATCAGCTGCTGCCTAATATACCCTAAATTGTGCTGTTAGGTTAGTACAACTCCTTTCCTCATTTTCAAACCTGCAGGCTCTCCAGAAGCCAAGCTCTGGCAGGCTGTGAGCTCTGTAGCACTTAGCCACATGGTGCTATCATACTGGTAGGAATTGGGCCTTCCCCTACTGCCCCTCTGCACAAATCTGACTTCCTTGCTCTTCCTCCAGATACTCACAAGTTGTACTCTACTTCCCCTAAAAAAAAAAAAGGTGTGTTTAATTACCACAGTAGTGTCCAAAGTGCCCAAGGTTTAAAGCCCCAGGCTGTAGACTTCTGACCACAGAGCTGCGTGGCCGTTTCATACCATGCTGAAAAGCAGCAACTGGCATGGGAGTCTGGAGCCTGCAGGAAGTAAATAGAGGGAATCAACTGGTTGCCTGGTCATAAGAGGAAAACTTTATCACCTCTGTATCCTGCAGCTTCCAAACTTACTAGGAGTTAAGTTAAAATTAGTGAAATCCTTTATAAAGGATGTGGGTACTTGAGAAGAGGACCAAGGGGCATCAGAATCCATCCCTGTGTGTATTTATGGAATCATTCAAAAAATGCATCCTGATGTGTACAAAGGAGTCAGATTCCAGCACAGGTGCAAGTGCAGTGATAACTAGAGCATCCACCATGTTCTACAAAATAAATTACATTCAAAACACCTAAACAAGGGTATTTATAGCAGCATCTGTTCCAGCTGTATCTGTCAGCTAAGAACAGTCTGACACAGCTGAAGGGAGGGGGGGAGAGGGACTTATCAATGGAGTGTTTACATAATGCAGGCAGGCATTGTATACTCAAGGTGATACCAACTATAACAGGATAACAAATACCTAAAGACACTTTTATTCTCAGAGGCCTTTGCTCCTGGAGTCATGCTACAAAATTGCCTCCACATTCTTCTATGCATGACTGTAAACACTTTTATAGCACATGACACTTTATGGTACCATCACTTGGTTCTGATTAAAGCTTTTAAGGGAGATGTGGTTTGGTTTTTTAATTTCTTTTCCTAAGTTTTATTCTGAGCTATCACTGACTAAAATTGCAAATTGTTACAGGCAAACCTGTTGGGTTTGTACCCACATTAAAACCTTTTGGTTTAAGTGAAATACTTAATTTGACTGCAAAGGAAACTTTTTGTTGGTTAATGCTAAAAACTGTCAGTGAAAAATGGCTTGTTGGAACAGCTCCAGGTACTTGCTCATGGATTTGACTGGCAAAAACTAGAAACAGGAATGAGAGAATTGGAAGCTAAATACTGAATACCTGTATGCTTCCAACTGTCCCATCCAGGAGCTCTGCCTGCAGCCTGGGAACAGCAGTTGCCCTTCCTGTGTTGGTAATTGAAGGGCAACTCCTCCTTGGGGAGAAGGCAGTGCTCTGCTGCCTGCTCCTCCAAGGCTGTTGTGGTGGGAAAAGATGGAGTGAATGGCCATGCACTACAAAGAATCAGCATGCACCTTTTTCCCCAAACCACTTAGTTTTGGAGCTGACTTTAAGATTTTAAACACTTCAGTGGGAGAAGGGCTTCCTGGGGTTGGTGGGAGGATGGTTATTGTTGCAGTCATGCTGCCAAGACCTGCGTTTTAGGAGCTGTTCTTAGTGCTTTGAGGGAAGAGAGGAGAAAGGAAAAAATACTAAGTTGCAAAGACAACTAGGTGAGCCTGGTTAATGTTGTGAGACTGAAAAGGATGGCCTGTGGAATTTGTAAGTCAATCTGTACAGCTTGTTCAATGATCTGGTTACAGTTTTATCCAGCTGAGATGCTGCAGAAGTTTGCTTCACCAGGTAAAACGACCTCTAAAAAATGAGATGTCTCATTTTCATGTTATATGTGCTTCTGCATCCACTATTCAGGTAAGGAAGGATAAGAGGTAAGAGAGAAATTCTGTAGAATGTGGAACATAAAGAAAGGTGCCGTTGCAGAACTTAGTGCGTACCTGAACGTCTGCAGTTCAAGGGGCGTTTACGTGGTGTCATCCAGGTCTGCATCAATGCAAGGTCTGTGAGTACCTCACAGCAAAGGCTCAGCTCATCTCTGTTTTCAAGAATGTCTTTACTCCTCACAAATTTGCAGATTTTTTTATTTTTTTAAATCATGCCATAAGGTACTGGTTCAGTAATTAACTGGTTCTTTAATAGAGCTACAATTACTTTGTTTCATGATAAGGGGGAGGGGAAAAAAAAGCATTCCAAGACAGCTACTTTCGACATCTGGGAACCTCCTAACAGCTGGCTATCTAATGAATATGCATCTGCTTAAGAGGCTGTAGGCCATTAATAAACCAATAGATATAAAACAGAAACAATCTTTGTCAGCTTCAAATGAGATTGGGTGCAATGTGCTGTGAAGTGTCACTGTCACATTGAATCGAGCTGGGGAGGTTAACGGTGGCTCCTCGGAACCAGCAGCTCTGTGGTGGTGAAGGTGGCTGCAGCCTCACAGCAAGGGGTGGATGCAGAGGGCTGGGCTCACAAGGCT
This sequence comes from Apus apus, assembly GCF_020740795.1. Taxonomy (NCBI): domain Eukaryota; kingdom Metazoa; phylum Chordata; class Aves; order Apodiformes; family Apodidae; genus Apus; species Apus apus. Next base: position 7,875,505 of record NC_067294.1, on the reverse strand, counting down.
TTGGGGCTGGTTTCTGCTGCCTTGTCCTATATTTGTCCTGGTATTGGTTGTGTTTGAGGCACTGGTGATCTTTTATTTGCAAAGAATCACAGAATGGTTAAGGTTGGAAGGGACCTTAAAGATCATCAGGTTCTAACCCCCCTGCCATGAGCAAGGACACCCCACACCAGACCAGGCTGCAAAAGCCTCATCCAGCCTGGCCTTGAACACCTCCAGGGAGGGGGCATCAACAACCTCCCTGGGCAACCTATTCCAGCACCTTACTAAGCTCATGGGGAAGAATTTCTTCCTGATGTCTAACCTAAATCTCCCCTCTCTGTTTAAAACCATTACCCCTTGTCCTATCACTGTCCTCTCTGGTGAAAAGCTTCTCCCCAGCTTTCCTGTAGACCCTTCAGGTACTGGAAGGTGCTATGAGGTCTCCCTGGAACCTTCTCTTCTCCAGGCTGAACAGCCCCAGCTCCCTCAGCCTGTCTTCATAGCAGAGCTGCTCCAGCCCTTTGATCATCTTCATGGCCCTTCTCTGGACCCTCTCCAACAGCTCATGTCTTTCCAGTGCTGAGTAGAGGGGCAGAATCACCTTTTGTCTCCAACTAGTCTCTCTTTTTTAGTCTGGCAGAAGAGGTTGTGCTTTTTTCCTACATAAATGATTTGAGGGACACAGGAATTGATCACATGAATAAATGACTGGAGAGAAGTTACAGCAATGTGATAAAAATGCACCTATTTGATTGAGGCCTGGGGACTAAGAACACTACAAGTGTCATGTTGTACAACAGGACTGTTGTAGGGTGAAATAAACACTCTTAAAACCAGTGACACTGACTTCATTTGACTGTATAAATATTTCTGACCCCTTAAGAGTTGTATCTGCTCTTGTTCCAAGGCGTGTAGCACCATATGTTGTCCCAACCTGCAGCAATGTTTGGTATCTTATATTACTCAGCACTTTCATTTCCTTGGCAGCTCCCATAAAATGTGAAAGTGGATTTAAAAGTGGAGGCATCCTTATCCCTTCTGCTCAGCTGTCTAATCCAGCCAGGTTGGTCTATTTTCCTATAAAAATAAGTATTATTTCATCATAAGCCACAGGCTGTCCTGGAGCAGGGGTAGGGGTAGCTTCTCTTTTGGGTTCTGGAGAACTGGAGTAGCAGTCTTGTACCTTCCCTCGACTCTACTTTAGTGTCAGACTAAGACTGTGTTTTAGTTCCCAGGAAACTCTGTAAACGGAGGTTTGAAATTTTTTTCTTTGCAAGTCAGTTGTAAAGGGCTGGCTTACATGTAGCAGAAAGTTCACTGTAGCATTAAGCTTTTTGCCCTGATTTACAGGTTTTAGTTACAAGAACACAGAAGCAAGAAAAGTTAAAATGGGAAGAAGAGTGCTCTGTGATTACTGCAGATCTTCCCTGGCAGCTTCTCAAGAAAAACTATTGCACCCTGTATCATCACACTGATATAATTTAAGCCAAAATCTGTTAAACAGATTGACTTAATTCCTAGAATAGTTTTTTTCTTGCCCTTAATTACTAAGTTTTAAAACAGAAGTCTGTTTCAGAATTGCAGCCACACTGGAGAGAAATGTAACTTCTAGGCCTTCAAGTTTTACATCAAGGGTTGGTGTGGTGGGAACTGGAGGTCTAAGCCCCTGTGCTAGAGACAAGCATCTCTGGGGGTTTTTGCAGGGGTGCAATTTTCTATTCTTGCTTTGGGTGCTGCTGCCATGGCCAGTGGCTCTGGGCAGGAGCAAATCATCATCCATTTTGAGTAGAGCAGGTAGGTCACAGAGTAGCAGCCCACCTTCCCTCCCTCGAGAGCTCTGCCTTTCATCCCAGCATTAGCAGGACTAAGATGTTAAAGGTTTTATCTTTTTTGAGACAGACAAAAGAGCAAGCTGTAAAGGAGGGCTGTCCTTTTAAATACTTCAAGTTTTCAAGGTCATTTGTGGAGCTTTTATCAATCAGAAAGCTAAATTAATACAAAAAAGCATCTATAATGAACCAAGCATATCTTGAACCTCATCCCTTCAGCTGAATACGAATTATCTAGGAAGGTGCTTCAGAGACCATGTTCACAAGTTCAGTGTCCCCAGGAACATTTTTGAAGCAAGCAGAGCAGCCACTACTATTGTGGTTTGGCATCTATCAATTTCTTGCCTTTTTTTTTTTTTTAATTGATTTATTAATTATACCATCTTAATGATCTATTTAAAATAAATAAACCATTTACACCATTTCAAAGGTATTTTGTGATGTTCAGCTGATATTAAAATAGCACCAGCCTTATGTGCTTTTTCAGCAAGTGACCTAATTAGTTAATAAAGTAATTGAATATTAAAAAGGATGTTGCAAGTGATTAAAATTTAAGAGCCTTCAGAACATTATTAAAGCTATAAATCATACATCACTGTTTTAATTTGCATAGCTACAGAATTACTAATGGTCCCACATGCATAAGCTACTTGGCAATTAGTCTTCTAACAAACTGTTGGTGATACTATGAGGTTACCAAAATCTTTCCCCATTTTTTATATGCAAACAAAATCCAGGGTGAGAGAACACTAAGGGTTAAAGTTCCAAAAGTCAGGAAATTTCAGTTCTTTCAAGTGTCTCTCTGCCCTTGCCTCTGTTCACCCCTTGTCCCTCACCTTTCCAGCCAGCAGACCACATCCTCTCAAGTTCCTCCACAGTGTAAAAAACAAGAAGGAAATGTCTTTCACTCTCTTGAGCTTCTTAAAACTGGTCTCCAGCCCAGCCCCATGCGCATGAAGCTCCCTACCTGGTGCTGGGACAGTCTCCATTTTTGTCTCATACATACAACTGCCATGGTGCCACTTTCCTTACCTGGACTCCAGGTTTGAAACAGTTCTGGGGTCCTGCTGGGGACCAGAGTGCTGCTGACAGGAGGCAGTTGGACTTGATCTTTGTCCCATGGACATTGTCTTTGGGCTGTGGGAAAGAGCCAAACACTGCTTTTCACTTTCCACTCCTTACCCTGTGGCTTGCAGCACATGGGAAATCTTTAAGTATCTGAAAAAAAAAAAACAAAGGAGTGAAAAAGGTCACTGGTGGGAACTACTTGCTGCAGTCAGTGGCCAGGGTCAGCTGCCCACAGCCTGGTCTTGGGCTGGCTGCAGGCAGGAGGTATGACAGGATGAGTGTTTTCAACTTAATTAGAGACTAACTGCTTTGGCTGGAGGAGCTGCCCTGGCAGCTCCCACCAGCAGCCAGCATCTCTGCAGTGAAGGTTCCTGGCCTCGGGAATGCCGTTCAGCTCCTGGACTGCCACGGGGTAGGGTCTGGCACAGAGGCAGAGAGCCGGTCTGTCTCTGGCTTCAGGACTTGCAGCCTGACCAGAGAAAGGAGGGTGCTGTGGGCAAAGCACCTGCTGTGTGGTGGCACCAGGCAGCTGAAGGGCTGGAGCAGCTGGAAGCTGGTGAGAGGGAAACCAGGCAAAGCTGTGTCTGCAGCCAGGGAACCAGCACCAGCTCTGTGAGCTCGGCAGCCCCTTCCCCACCCAAAGCAGGGCTGTGCATTGCATGGCTCCCTCCTCCCTGTGCTCTCTCTGCCCCCCACACCAGGCTTGCTTGTTTGCTCCCAGTCCAGGGAGAGATTCACAGCAAAAGAGGGTACCTGAGCAGTTTCTACTTTCCCACCTTTTCTTTTGAGGGGTACAGCATCCTCTTTCTCCTTGGGAGCTGGGACTGCAGCAGGAACTGGCACCTGCTTGGCTCTTGCTGCCCAGCTCTTCCTCCCCTTACACACTTCTCGGCTGGATGGCTGCAGATGTAAGCTGGTACCCTCATCCTGCAAGTCTGAGTCCCTTCTGTTAATGGAGCAAAAAAAACATCACAGAACAACATTTACATGCAAAATAAAGATGTTGTTTCCACCCAGTCAGCAGAAGCCTTGATGTAGCTTTAGCTATTAAAAGTGTGCTGGCTGCTACATTACCAGGAGAATTTCTTTTTTGTGCTGCAAAAAACTCTTCAAGAGCTTTCTTTGAAGCCTTTATTGAGGTCAGGGGCTGCAGCCTTTTGCAATCTTTCCATGTCAGCCTGCAGCACTTTTTGAAAGCCCTTACACTGGATATTGTAACAAACGCCAGCTCTTTGTTCATTAGTTTACACTTGGTAATAGATGTGAGGTAGAGGATGGCTCTCAGCAAGCGATTCACACTCTGCTGCACTAACATTTGCCTTGTCTTGAACAGCTGGAGACTGCACGTTCCTCTTTTAAGGGTCTGGCTTTTTAATTAAAACAGTAAACTGAGGAATGGGTGACTTCAGGGCATTTCGACCCAACAAGGAATGACAAGCACGTGGCTGCTTTAAAATTAACTAATTAATGGTCACTATCTTACTGGTATAAAACTGTCAGCCCGTGAGGAGGGTGGGCAAAGCCCGATGCAAGGCAGCTTCATAAACTAGGCTATGAACATGCAAATGTGACTGTGATACAAGCAACACCCTGAGTGCCAGAGGGAGCTGGAAGAGCTGATACCAATTCACACCACTGGGCTTTTTTTTAGGGCAAGTTAAATTCAGGACTTGTTTCAGTGCACCTTGACCGCACTGCCCAGTTTCACTTCAACATTACACCACCTGCTGGTGCTCACACTGTCACCGTGGGAAGGGGCCCAGGACCCCACACGGGGTACCTGACACACCTGCTCGGGGCTGCCTGCAGGTGCACGTGGGGGTGAACATATTCTGCACAACGACAGGTACTTCACTTTTAAACATCTGGTTTACAAAGCACTGCAAACACGTGCAATTTGAGAAGCTGGTCCTTCTCACCATATAACTTTCCCAACTCACAATTAGTGATTGTCTCATTTATACCACATGCTACCCTAACAGCTTCTTATGGAAAAGCTCTTTCCATAAGGGACCCCTTCCCTGTGAGACAGTCTTCCATACATGGCATTTCCTTGCTCTCAGATATAAACGCTTCCATTTTTATGGTGGTTGCAAAAGGGCAAGTTGAGGACTCATCTCACACACCTACCACAGCTCATGGCTGGGCTGCAGAAACAGCCAACTCAGCTGAAAAACCCTCAGGAGCAGCTGGGCTGCAGGGGCTGCCTGCAAGGCCTTCAGTTGGGCCTGTGCACACTGGGTAGGTGGTTTTTACCCATGAAGCTCAAACTCCCAACCAAGATCTAACTGTATGCCAGAAAGCACTGTCATCTCACAGTTTTTCAAGCCTGCCAGAATACTGATTCACTCTGAAGACAACTCCAAGTGACACTGGAAGTTACTGTTATAGTATCTTCCCATCATGTTGACCTGCTAAAGCATCTGCAGCAAAACCTTAATTTCCAAAAGAGAGGACAGGCATATTCACACTCCCAGCCATGTTCACAAGGTGTTACAGCAGCTAGCAGGACAGGTATAAACATATACCCTTTAGCACTGGTTTAAATCTGTTCATCCCTGGGTTTGGAATTGCCTCCCAGCAAAGCCCTGGATGCAAAGAGGTCGTGCTGAGAGTTCCCCTCTTTTTTCAGCTTCCCACTGCTCTCATTTTGGACCTTCCAAGCAACTAAAAATACAATTCCTCAGTTGTTTACTCCACCATTTTGACAGCTTGGGGATACTGACTAACATTTGCTTGCCTTTCCCTAAAATAATCTGCAAAGAGCCCTTCTTCCCAGCAGAGAACAGTAAGATCAGTAACTTTCTGCTTTCTGGTCCAGCTTTTCCCATGCTCACAACACAGACCACGCTGACTCCAACCCCAGCAGCCACAGCATCATTCTGTGCTCTTTCTGCCGAGCCCAGCACAGTATCCTGTTTGCCATCTTTCCTGCTGCTCTAGGCCATCAGCACGATTGTATCAGTTTTTCCACTCTAACTCCCACATCCTTTTCCTGATCAACACGTCGTATGATTGTTCCATTGACCACACTCTGACGGGAAAAACTTACTGCACTTGAGCCCTGTCCCCCAGAAAGGCAGGATAGAAAGGGGTGGTTTCCTTCTTCAGGTGTCTGCTGGTACATTTACAAATTGCTTATCACAGTATCCATATTCTCAAAGCAAACCACTTTATAGGATTTACTCCTTTGCATCATTGTGCATAAATAATACACTATTTCTGCCTGTAAATCTATGGCAAGACATGGATACCCAGAGCACTGCTTCACAGCCCAGGCAGCACCTGCGAGCAGTCGCTGTTTCCAGCCATGCTCTAGTACACCCACCACGAAGCAGCACCAACTCCTGCCTCCCTCCTACAGCCAACATCCCCTCCAGCCCGCGTCATCATTCACCCTGATGGCTACAAGACTCATGCTGCACTTACACCCAGACCTGCAGACACCAGTTACCTGTGACAGCCCCAGTGACCGTTCCCTCCGCTAAGAGTTGCCTCCCAGTGAGGTCTCCAGATTCGTGCCCTCATACTCTGACAAATCTAGTGAAGATTTTCCTACCCTGGTGCTCCCTTTGCAGGCTCTGGAAATCAGTTTGCAGAGAACACCCCTAAGCCAACACACAGAACCAAATTTTTGGCCTCTTCCTGCCACTGCCTCCTGCTGCCAGCCCCTGGTCTAGGGGTGAGGGTTCCTTCCCGGTGACTTCAGCCATACAACCACTCCAGAACAATTACTTTTACAAGGGAACGTGACTTAGCCTATTGAGGTGGGAAACTGTGTTCTCCAGAGATCTAACATGTAACTCACACAAGGGCTGCGGCATTTGAGGCCTGACCTAGGCACAACGAAGCAGCGGCTGCAGTGACTGATGAGCACCCAAAGCCGCGGACTTCAGCCCGGCAAGAGCCCGCGCGCACCCCAGACAGGGGCGGGATCTGGAGGGGACACAGTGAGGAGCACTGCCACCCCGTACGCACCCCGAGATCGGGAAGAAGACAGTGCAGAGCCCACCCCACCACACGCAGGGGCTCCTGCCGCCGAGCGGGCTCCCAAAGCCGCGTTTTCAGGGCAAGCCGCTGGCGCCGCCCGCGCCGCCCGCCCCGCCGCGCCGCCCGCCCCGCCGCGCCGCCCGCCCCGCCGCGCCGCCCGCCCCGCCGCGCCGCCCGCCCCGCCGCGCCGCCCGCCCCGCCGCGCCGCCCGCCCCGCCGCGCCGCCCGCCCCGCCGCGGGGTTTCCTTCCTGCTGCTGCCACCTCGTGGGCAGCCAGAGCAGCGAGCGGCGGCCGCGGCCGCCTCCCCCTTCAGGGACCCGGCCAGCAGGCAGGCGTTTGGCCACTGCAATGGAGTGCGGCCCCTCAGCCCCCCAAAACGCACAGCTGAACTCACCTCCAGCTCATGTGAATCTTCCCTTCTCCTGGAGGGAGCACCAGCGTGTGTTCTGGAGCAGTGACGGGCTCGGCAGAGCTGCGCTGCCCGGACCTGGGGGAGGATCTGGCCAATGGACTCCCGGGTGAAGAAACAGCGACCTGAATGGCTGGGGCTCTTTCAACAGTCTTTCTGGAGCATTCAGTGCCCACGGAAGAGAGAAACCCAGAGCCCTTGGAAACTGCTCCAGTCCTTCCCCAGAGAACAGGTCCCCAAGACAGAAAAGGAGCTCATTTTGCCACCCATCCATCCCCTCCCTGGGACAGGTTTCCCAGCAAGAGCACCAGGGCTGGGTCCTCCCTCCATTTTGGCCCATTCAGACTGGCAGTTGCAGGAATGCTGTGGGATTCCTGCAGGAGTCCAGACGATCAACATTAAGCCTCTGCGCAATTGCCACAGGTCATGCTTTACACATAGTCTGGATTTAAACTATAACCAGGATTGGAACTATTCACTCTCCCAGACTACCCACTAAAAAGGATCTCCTAACTATCAGTATCCCAGCTATTTCTTTACAGCTAGACCTGTGCACTCCTTGTGGGGCTGTTAGAGGAGACGCACCCAGGCTCGGCCTTCCCTCTGCATCCAGGTTTCCCAGGAGCCAGGCAGCAGTGCCTGGGAGCAGGCAGAGCCAGCCCAGCAGTAGCTGCAGTTTGTAAGGACACAGCCTGCAGCTGGAGAGGAGCAGAGGCAGTGCTGGGAACAGTGAGACAGAGGTGAGCAAATTAAATGTCATCCCAATCTCAAACACTTCAGCTGACCAGACACCTGCAGAGATGACCGGCACACAAAAGGGATTGGAGGGTGATGCTGTACTAAAATACCTGGTTTAAAATTTGTCTAATACTGCAAAACGTGAAGGGAGAGATGGGAAGAAGAGAGAAGTGCCAAGATGCTGGCAAGGACAGGTGCAGCTAGATCCTCAAAACAGCCATGAGGATCCCAACAATTACCTTCTCCTGTTTAAAGCTGCAACCCACAGCCCGGGGTTGTGATCTTCTGAGATGTGGTTATCTTGCCAAAGCTCCACAAAAACAACACCTCCATTCAGCAGAACCAAGGCACCACGTTTTAACAGGCCTTCCCACGCTAGAAAAGTTAGAGAGTTATTTTTTAATATTTATGAGCAGTAAAACACCTCTAATAAACAAGTATACAAATATTCTTGTTCTGTAGATTAATACATTTCTGAACACACAGATGGTTTGCCCCCAGATCATGTGACTAGAGCATTCAAACCCTAATGGTCTCCACAACCAGGCATCTGTCCTAACCACTGCAGGACCAGCTTCACCACGGACACAAACATGCTGACAGAGCACAAAACGCCAGCCTTTCAAGCAAACTGTTACATGGATATATTTATTGCATTGAAGTCTTAGCACTTTTAAATATAAACATTTATATATGGAAAGCAGAATATTGCAAATTCAGTATTATTCAATATGGTCGTAGCAGCATCAACTTCCTTAGAAACAAAATATTCAGGAAGACAAAGAAGGAATTACAAATGTTACACTCTCATTTATCAACATTTGACCGAAACATGGTATTGCAGCTGTGAAACACAAACTGAGATCACCAAACTTGACCTTGAAGACTTAAGTAATTTCAAGAATGAAGTGCAGCATTGTACCTGAAATCCTGCACATTTTTAGTATGCCAAGTCATAAAGCTAACAGTCAAGTGCCTGAAGAGGGCAGATGATCTATGTATCTGCATTACCTGACATGTTGTAGTTTTAGTAACAATACCGAGCACTTGTTCAGCACTCCCTGCTTCCCCAGATCCTTGACAGACAGGCAAGAATTGCTCTCAGATGTATTGGAGCTGTGGAGCATAAGGGAGAGAAGTGACTCACCAAGGCCATTCAGTGAGCAAGTGGCAGTAGAGAGATGAGAATTTGTCAGCACCTGACTTCCAATCCCACACCAGTCTGGCAGGTCACGGTGTTCCTCTGTGGTTCGTTAAGGAAATTTTACAGATGACTAATTGGTTAACAAGTCCCAATCCATGCAACTACACTGGATACATGCATCATTTGAAAAGAGGTCAACTCAACTGCTCCCTTCCTAATGCCCATTTCAGTTTTAAAGAACCAAGCACTTCTCTCATTTTCTCATGATCTGGCACAGCAAAGCTACAATGAAACAGCTGCTCTTTGCTCTGAAGCTGGAAATCAGAAGCAATTGCTACAGGAAGAGGAGCAGCTTTTATTTCTTTCCTGAGGGAAAGCACTGATCTTTTGAGAGTAAAAAAGGACAGATATGTTTTTACACAAACTGATCAAACTACTTGTATAAATACAAGACTGACTGAAAGTCTCAGGTGTACTAGTTTTCTTCATTCAAGTGTACACTGTGAAGCTAGCAGCTAATGAAATAGTTATCCAGGAACATCAGAAAGCATCTTCCTTCACTGACAGGCCTTCACTTCTACCAGCCAAGAGCAAGAGCACTTGCAGTGACATCTAAAAGGACTTGTAAACATCATGAGACAAGCCATCTCTGATACACCTCCACTAGAGTAGTAGTCCTTTCTCCTGCACCCCCAAGGAAGCTTAGGATAACCAAGCCTCCTACCATCCCTGCCTCAAAACGGGCAATTTGCTTACTTGCTTTTTTTCTCCCACTGGGTTTCCTCTGCAAAATTTTAGAAGCAGGATCAAACAGGTCACTTCTTAGGAATGGAGTGTGGCAGAGACTCCTGGGGCACAGTTCATTCACTGGGAAATGCTCACAAGGTAACAGAGGCTGCACTCAAGAACTGTCTCTGCAAACTCCCCCCTTCACCTCTGGGACACAACTGCTGAGTGCTGGCCAGATTATGCTGAACTGTACAGACTAGAAAGTGACTCCCCCATTTCAAGGAGCTATCACCAAATAAAGTAATTCCTCTCTCCTCCTTTTTTTTTTTGGCCTGCTTTCCCATTTTGTTCATGCCATGGAAGCCTGTAGTTGGAAAAAATATACAAAAGTGCATGTTATATTTACAGTAGATTACACACAAATTTATTTCCATCAAGAAGTCTTCAAGAAATGCACTGTTCCTGCAGTCCCACCTGGAGGGGACTGTTGGACTGCCTTGCCTATCTCTTCCCGAGCAGCCTCAATTTTCCTGCCCAGGCTGCTAATGGGTAAAAAAAAAGATGGCAGCAAAGGATATTCCTTAAATAGTCCACAATGTTTCTACCATGAAATAATTTATGCTTTTTCCTGCTGATATATTGGCAACAACTGACAGAAAAAGCTGTGCTATTTTACAAGTTTTGTCTTTTCAAGCAAATTGTAGCTGCTTTACAGCTGTAGCTGTTCCCAATTTCATCCTAGATTATAGAGTCAGAATTGAAGATGTGACCACCTGAAAATAGGCGTTTCCCTCTAATGATAGTGGCTCTTAAATGCACCTTTTAGAGATGAAATTAATGTTACCAGCTGCACTAACAGCACAGAACTATAAAAAAATTAAAAACTAAAAAGTAGTAATAATATTTATCTGAAGGTGAGACACTGGCACTGCTAGGAAAAAGTCTGACCAAGTTAAAAGTTTCTAAATTAAAACTCAAGTGCATTCTTATCTTTTGGTCCAAGTGTACCCTACCAGGGTATTAATATTTTTGGTAAATTAAAACATGAAGCCCAGCCTGGACTCTAACCTCCTTTACTAGACTTCTAGCTGATTAGATAGAAGGATATCACTAAGATTTTGTCTCTTTCCTTGAGTTCCTTTTGCAACTGGCCACCCTGTCTTCCTCCATCTGTGCAGTCAGAACTCATCACTATGCACATACACTGCAGAGTCTTGGAAACGGTCACACCGGACAGTACATCATGAACCCTTGTATTGGTCCTCTTCTTATGGGCAAGGATAGTAATGCCAAGGATAATGACTTCAGGTGTCTGTGCTCACACCATCTTTGTGACACTGCAGTGAGAGAGGAATGGAGCAGAGAGATTTTTGGATAAACAACCTGGATTTTATGCTGAGTTTGGAAAGGAAAAACATGGGAAGAAATAATCAGGAACAAACAAAAAACCCAAACCCAAAGCTCATTTGTTTCCAAGGGTTGTTTTCTTTTTTTAAAAAGATGTACACAAATACTTAAGTGAGGTAGAAGACTTCATTTCAGAAAACCACATTCAATTTTATTTAAAGAGCAACTTGATCTGAAGTATTAAACATGCAAGTGACAACACATATTGGATCACTTGCTTAGTCACAATAATGACACTTGAAAGAGACTAAATTCATAAAAAGCATTTTCATAATGGGCTTGAAAAAGATACAACATCAGAAAAAGTAAAGATCATCTTTGGAAGATCTGAAATTGTAGAGGAGGCTGTATTTAGGAAGCAGCTTGGAAATAATGAGAGGTGGATAGGGAAGTAGGAAACAAAGGAAGAACCCCCACATAAGCCATTAAATCTAAATTGGAAGGGAGAATTTGACTTGACTGAGACAACAAGGAGAAGAGAGAATTAACAGTTTAATAATGAGGTAGAGCAAAAAAAGTAGGCAAACTGTATAGCTCTTAACCAGTTTTTTTTGACTGAGGTGTGACTTTAGAAGAACATGTCAGTGATGATATAAAAATCAAGGCACAAATGCAAGTCTAAGCACCAGCATTCTTTGTAAAATGTAAAAAGAGAAACTTGTGGATGTGAAGCAATAAACACCTGCAAGGTTTCAGAGAAGTAATTCTGGTGAAAGGAAACACTCAAGACTTCTAGTAGCAACTGAGAACTTGGTGAAGTGTCGGCTGACAAGGAAAGAGGGTGCTACAGCTACAAGAATGTTCATGGTAGTTGTATCTTATTTCATGCACAAGGCAGTATAAATTAGGTAAAGAGAATAAAGAATATGAGGTAAAGAAAAGCAACAATTCAATTAGATGTCATAGTACATAGGCCTGAGTGGAGCTTTGACACCCTTTGGTCAAGTATGATTGAAAGAGGAGAGGTGTCAAAACCGTAGCCTTTGGCATGAATGGAAGAGGCAGAGAGAGTTATTCCAAGAAACTGAAATAACAAACCTATCAGAAAGCAGAGGGGGGGAAAAAAACCCCACAGCCAAACGCTTAATGAAAAATAACACTCACAATAAAAGCTGCTGAGAAGTAAGGAGCAGAAAAGCCCCCTTGCTTCAGCTTCACAAGTTCCTAGTAACATGAGTGTTCTGGTCAGTTGGCAACCACATGGAAAGCCAACCAGAAAAGGTTCAGAAAGCCAGCAGAACATCCTGAGGAGGCAACTACTGTCAGGAGAAGAGGGGAAAAAAAGAAAGAAGAAAAAAAAAGAAAGAAAAAACTGCAGACCACATGAACACAAACAAGTATGACACAAAAGGAGAGGAAACAAGAACCTCCAAGAGAAGAATCTTTTCAGCACCCAGTCTCAGTTCACAGCAGGAAGGGATTACAGCAATGCATCACAAGAAACTGTAGACATTCCTTTTTTTTTTTTTTTCCCACCCTTGATGAAACAGATTTGTGTCAAAAGTCCTTTATATTCTGAGGCACTTCTGTCCCAGGCTGAACTAGGGTTTGCAGCTCAGTGGCTGAGCTGATTAGCCACGCAAGCCCCATATCACCTGTAATGTTGACAGCCAAGTTTCAGGCTCCCCCAGAGGCACAGATGTTGTGTGTGTCCAGGAACTCCTGCTAAATCCTTTCTGTAATTCACCCGAGCACCAGAAGCAGCCCTCCTGCATTTGCAGCAAATGAAATATATGTCATTGAGAGCACAGTCACTCTGCTTGAGGACTTGTGACCTCTATATGAAATAGAAGACCTGCTATCAAGTACTAAAAAGTTGTTCTACCCACTGTCAGATCTAACCCTTGTCCTGGAATTTCTCAACTTCAACTTGAACTCATGGAGCTGCTGCAAAGCATAAAGTATTTGTGATGAACACCAGAACAGCAGTGTGAAACCTAGTGTCCTTTGACAACCAGTGGAACAGACTAGATAATTTAACAGCTTCATTTAGCCTCAAACTTCTGCATGTAGCTTTTGGAAAGCAGTTTATACCTGCAGAAGCCTGGCCTGATCTACAGTAGCTTAAGAACCTTGCTAAAATAAAAACACTAATAAGCTGAGTTTGACTTCTGTACTTAAGAACATTTTTAGGCACACCTCCAAAGCTCAGTTCAACTGGAATTAGATGATGCATCATTCATGTGGAGAAGAAAGAACCATGAAGAGTTCTGGTCCATGAGAACCACTGGAGACACCATGCCTCTAGTTTCCACTGCAGGACTTCAGACAGTGCTTAGATTACAGTACAACTGTGCTCAGCACAAACACTTCAATCTGAGAAGAAAAACTACCTATTTGCAAACTTCACTATCACACTAAGTAGAGAATGGGTGAAATATAAAAGGACAGTTTTCCATCTGCATCCACAACATTCACAGACAAACTCCAAATATGGAGGTTCCTGGATCAGCCACATTAGCTGCTTGCTGGTTACAGAGGGCTAAAGCACAGCATTACAAATAGAGGCAGAAATTTTGATACTGAAACCAAGTTAAAGTCCTGCCATCAATTCACAGGAAAAGTTCAATTAAGAGGTTTGCTATTAGAGAGCTAACTGTGAAGAAGAGGCTAATAGCTATCAATAGCATGTCACTCCACCTTTTTATAGAAGATGTCAAGATGACTGTCAGAATTCTCTCTGGAAAAGAAGCCATTCATTTAACAACAACAGATAAACCATTGGTTTCATTAGCAATTTTCTCTTGAGATTATTCATGCAAAATAGCATTTCTGATTAATTTCTGGTGGAGATCTAATCTTAAAATCCTTAAATGTGTGCCACAATGAGCCCCTACAGCTGACTACACAAAAATTCTCTTCAAGCCCTCTCCATTTAGCTTCTTTCTAAGGAGCAGTGGGATCTGTTCCTACCTTTGTCATCTCACAAAACAGCTGCATTGCTGACCTTGTCCCAAGACCCCTAACAGAGATCTTAAGGGGCTGCTTCAGCACCAAGCTTAGGATGCTCCGGTTGGGATTAATTTCCCCTACCTTGTTAAGACAAGGGAAAAACAGTCACAGTACCATGACACTTAATGAGAACGCTAAATAGCAGTGGGAGCTGCAGCAACAATTCATGCTATCAAACCAATGCACTGACAAAGGCTCAGCCAAGTCAATGTGCCAAATGGACAAGCAAGACATTCTCTCCTCGAATAAAAATCTGGTTTATGTGACGCCTGAACACCTGTTGATAATCCGCTTTGGGCCGCCTTTTTCTCCGTGCCTGGCTTCTTGCACGGGTACCACCAGCACTGGCACCCTCTGTGTGGGCAGTCCTGCTACCCACATCAGCTTCACCTCTGGCAGCCAGATGGGAACTGTCACCCAGTGTCTTCTTTTCTCCAGCTCTGCCCGAGCGTTTCTGCCTCTCACGCTCCTCTTCTGCTCTCCCTCGTCCTGATCCAGCTTTCAGTCCCAGAGTCTGAGAGTCATGGGTCAGAGCTAGCTCCTTGGAGACAGCCTTTGAGTCCACTCCCTTCTTTCCTGAGGACTCCTGCAGTTTGAGTCTGTCAAACAGCTGTAAAAGAACATTTGTGTATACAACCATATCCAGAAAACAAGAGGCAGCTTGTTCAGCGTTTCTACATGGTATTTGCATACATGGTCCCAAGTAAGAGCTCACAACACACAATTACTGAAGAATATTTACCAGAAATAAACACTCCGTTTTCTTGCCTAAGTCAAACCATGACAACAGGTGAATGGATCTCTTGCATGTGCATAAGCATCTCCATATGAGGAATTTAATTTGGGGCGCAACACTCATGTGCAGTAGCATTTAACTTTGTTCAGCAACAGCAGAGAGCTACTAGGTTGCTCCATTAGCTCCCCTTCCCCAATGCTCTTGTAATATTGTCAGACAGTATTACAAAGATTTCCATCTGTGTATCCTCAGGGAAGACATGAATCCCTAAGATAAGGGGCTTCATCAATCAGAAGAGTGTACACTGAATGGACACTTTGTGTTCCCAAAAACAAACCAGAAGATGCCATGTGGGTGTTCTGGGAGGTGAACAGACCAGGAACAACAGAAAAGTAATAAAAGCTAGAGCAGCAGATCCAAAGCACTGTATGAACCCATTAATCTAAGAACACATGGTGCTGAAACTAGAAAAGAAACTGCTTTTTATCTGGCATCAGGCAAGTTTTTATGAAATACTGATGAATGAAAAGGATTCTCAGTTAGCCTGTCTCTTCCCAGCAAAAGGATGGAAAGCCAATCCTTGTGAGAGAGGCCCAAAGAACAATGACAACTTGATTATTTTTAACTGATCTTTGAAAAAAAAAAAAAAAAAGAAGGGTGGGATCTATCAGAACACAACTGGAATTTGAAAGCAAATTCCTTAGAATGAAACTGTTTAAAAGTTTTTTGTGATGCTTCTCTGATGCTCAAAAGGCCCAGAGCTATGCCATTCAATAGTAACAGCCCTGTCACAGTTCTTTCTCCTTCATTGTTCAGAAGTTCATCTATCATCTCTTCAGTTCTAAACTTTACTGTAAACATTTCTTTTTGCAGCTGCATCCTAGAGGGTATCTTTCTTTGGAGTAACATAGGGTCTTGGACTTCATGGTACCTAGACTAGAAGTTCAAGTGACCAGATGTTTTGCTGGCTGGAGACACAGATTGCCATTCCATGAACTTTAGTATCAGTTTTATGCACTGCCAAATTACTTGGGAGGACAGATGGGAACCAGACCAGTCAAGGGAGCAAAAAATGCACAGAAAAAATAAAAAACAAACAAAAACCACAGAGTGAGCTTATAGAAGGTCAACATATTAAATGAAGCAGTGGCAACAACTGTGATCTGATATTAGGGACCCTGAAGTGAAACTTCTGTAACACTCAGCTATGGCCGAAGTATTTTGAAAAGGTCAGAAAACTGGGTTTCCACCCCCCCAGTCCAAGTCATTTTAGAGTAATCTGTAATAAAAGTAGGTAAAATATTTCAAATGTAAACGTAGTTTTCCAATCAATGCTCCCCCTTTTAGTACTTTGAAAAAGGAAACACTAAAAAAACAAAGTGGAGTTGGTTACCTACCCGGGTTAGTGTGAGCTGGGGTTCTGCATAGAAAGCTTTGCCCATTACTGGTTTTCTGTATGTCTCATCCACGTCTGTCAGAGCCTAGAAGGTAAAAGAAACAGAAAGGTCAAAATTAAAAGAAAACATGAAGCAGCTTTGGACCAGCTTTATGTCATGCCATTATAAAATTATGCTTTGAGAGGAAATCCATCTTAGGAACAGGCTGTGCTTTGGAGCTGGCTTTGTAATCATCTAAGTTGTACTGAGGTATAAAAGCAACAGCAAAGCCCAGCATTAACTCTCTCTTAGCTGCAAAATTTTTGTGAGCCTTGCTTGGAAATTCCTTCCCCATTCCTCACCTATTTCCAAACTTTTCACAGCTGCAGGCTCACAAATATTTAACACCTGCTTTCCCATCCATTGTCTTTAAGATCTTCATGAGGTAGAACACAGGGAAAAGCTTTTGCTAGTGACGTGAAAGTAAATAAAGAAGCTGATGTCACCATAACACTGTGTCTTGCAGAGAAAGAAACTTCTGATATTCCTCACGATCCACCCTCCTGGGTTCTTATACAAAACCTTTGAAGATGCTGGGAATGCTTAAAAATTACTCTCTCACCTAAAACCTCTAGGATGGCTCGGCACCTCTCAGATGTACTGATCCAACACCAAGTTCCACTCAGGTCTGAAACCCAGCACTCAGTGCCAGAGCAAATTAGCTTTATGAACCACAAACCCACATTCATCTTCCCCAAACGTAGTCTGC
This sequence comes from Apus apus, assembly GCF_020740795.1. Classification (NCBI taxonomy): domain Eukaryota; kingdom Metazoa; phylum Chordata; class Aves; order Apodiformes; family Apodidae; genus Apus; species Apus apus. The sequence goes on along the minus strand of NC_067294.1, from coordinate 7,858,378 downwards.
TTGAACCTGCTGCACATTTCAAGTTTTCAATATAGCAGTTATAAATCAAGGGCTGATTTTAATTACCATATTCCAGAACTTGTCAAACGCAACCAAAAACCCTGTGCAGACTCCACGAAGCCCTTTGAAAGTGCGGATGTGGACGTTGATTTTTACGCCATCTCGGACACAGCGATGAAGCTCCCCCAGTGGGCTGCCTTCATGGACTACAAGAGACAGAGAACATCACTGGTCTTCAACAAAAAACATATATATACTCTCATATGTATATACACTTAAAAAAGGTAGAAATGTACACCTTGTATAAGTACGGCAGATCTTGGTACAACCTTTTTCTTCAAGGCAAATAAAATGCAAAGTCCCAGAGCACTGAAACACACTGAGTTTGTAACTGCCAGACCACCAAAACTCTCCTTACAGTGAGGCCCACAAAGATTTTAGAAAATATGAAGGTTTTGCTTGACATAACCCACGGCTGAATCAGCCATAGCTGAGTATCTTTTTGCTACATTTCAGAAACATGCTAAGTAATGCTAATCTTAAATAAGAGGGAACAGAGAGCTCACAGAAGCAGAGACTCCCAGAAAGGAGAAACGTTTAGTTAAGGCTACCTCAGATTAGTTACAATCTGTTAATAAAGTATCAGATGAACTCCTTTTCTTTACAGGATTTCTGAAGCAAGAGATGACCCGGATGTAACTAAACCAGACCAGTTTCCATTGAATAAAATGTACTGTTTCAGTTAAGTTTCAGCAGGCAGCTGAACAACCTTCAAAGATGTACAAGTCTTCACCTTTCAAGACGTACTAGTCTTTGGCAAAGAAATAAAATTGCTGTAAGAAGCAGCCACCAATGAACACATGCTAAAAAGCAGAAAAACAATGCTTTTAGTGGGGGCAAAACCGAAGGAATTTAGTAAAATATGCAACCTACCCAGGAAACACAAGCCTTATCTGCCCACTAGAAATCTTAGCATGTATAAATTACCTGGAGGGGTAGATATTATTTACTTTAACACTGCCCCAGGGTGATGCCATTCCAGTCATAAATTACAGGTACCTGTTCACTTGTGCAAACACAGCCAGAGGATTGCTGTGCAATTCCTACTGAGAGTCAGGGAAAAGCACTCGTCTAAAAATCTCACACAGTTCTTCATATTAATAAAACTAGCTGAGTCAGAGATGACCTCTCCCCTTGTGCTTTAGGGACTATGTATTTAAGGTTTGATTTATGCACTAGAAAATGCTTCCTGTGATTGTAAAAGGTTAGGGCTTAACAGCTGACCTGCAGAATCTGGCTTCATGGTAATTCTCAGGCACAGCAGGGAAATCTAAAGCAGCTTCCTCTGAATTAACCTAATCACACTGATTTTTTGAGCCTCCAACTCCATCTGATCAAAATGGCAGAATACACCATTCAAAAGCCTTTAACAGTCTGATATTCACTTCTTGAAAAAAATAAAACCAACAACACAAGGAATTTACCTCTTCTGCAAGCATCAAAGCCTGTAATGACCAGGCTCTGCACGCAGCTAGATTTGCTTGTGGTTTTTGATGCTGTTAAGTATCAGTATTAATAGTTACCTAGTCGGTTTTGTATTCAAAACACAATTCCTATTTGTATAAAATAAGCATATGCTTAACACCAGGATTCTGAAGATGACAAGAAAACTACTGTAAGTCAAAGGGCAGGTACCCCAAGAAAGGGAAAATAATGATCTAAACTCTGGTTAAGCTGAAGTCCCTGTCCTCAGGGTAGACTTACACTAAGAGACAAGATTAAAAAAAATAAATAAATAGTTCTTTAAAAAAGAGCTCAGAACACAACCAAACACCTTTCTAACTGCTCTGTGGTAACCGCCTGCACATGAGTTCTCTGCCCTCTGGTAAATACAAAATAATTAGAAATAGCTTCTCATGAACTGATCCAAAACAAGCACTGTTAAAACAGCTTCATTTTCACTTCTATCACTCCTCATGACAAACAAAATTCTGGCTCCACTCTACACTTCTGATACACGGAATGGAAGGAATATATCAAACCTTGTCACAGCTACCTGGGGGCACAGCAGCACAACTGTGGGATGCAGCAAACTACACATCACACTTATTTCAGAGGCTGCTGCCCCCTGTAGAATCCAAGCTTCCAACGCTGGCCCACCTGCTGTGCACACAGCCTCCTGCTTCCAGGGAATGCATAACATTGTGGCTATAAATTATTCTTAAAACTCTCCAGACTGCTGAACAGTACTTTGCATCTCACTTATACCAGTCTTCTTCAAAATCCATGCAGTCTAGGCTTAGATACTAAATACGTGCTCTTAACTGAAACATAACTTGCTAGACCATCACTGAAGTCAATTTTACAGAGGTTTTGTTTTGTTTTGTTTTTCAATTTCCATCACAGTAATCCAAATACAGATTCTTAAGATCCTAATTTGATATTTAAGGACAATTCTTTCAGAAATCCTGCACCAATAGAACCTCAGCATTTGTGCAGAACGCTCAGCTGACAGGGTATTTAGGATCATGCAGCACCTATGGCAATGAATACATTGTGTTTCGGGGTGTAGGGAAGAAAAAAGTTCTGATTTGGGCATTCAGAATTGAACATGTTGGGCTTTGCCTTTTTATAAAAAGAACAGTAAGGTGATAGTAGTGATCAGAAGAGATACTCTGATCCAAATAAACACTCAGTATTTTTAATTAAGTGCATTAAAATAACATCTTGTTAGATAGCAATGTCATTTGATTCTAGGTGTAGGTGCACAAGTTGCACTTTTTAATGTTTAGGGGCTGTTACCCTGACTGCATGCATAAACTTAAGACAAGAAACTTGTATCATCACCACAGATTATGAATTTAGGAACATCACAGCTGCCTCCCATCTCAATCCACTGTTCTATCACATTACCAGAAATGCCAGCACTGTCTTTATAACCAAGACACAGCCGCGTGTTACAGTCTCATGCTGTGGTTATGAGTTAACTATGAGCTGCACAGGTTCAAACCAGGTCCCTGGTTCAAAACCAGTACTTTGGAAAGCCCAGTTTCTCATCCCTTTTCTATAAAATCAAGAGGATGAACGTAATTAACCAAAAAGAGAGAAGGATGCCACCATAACCACATCAGTGTCATCTCTGAGTAAGCAGCTCTGTGAAATGCACCGTTCCTCATTTCTGCAGACCATTCCCCCAGCACACACGTACCATTTTCCACGCGAGCTCCATCACTTCCCCCTCCCACCCCCACACTCAACCACACCCCGCCTGCCGCCGCTCCCCTCACACCTCCCAGCTCCCCCACACTCCATCCCCAGCCCTCGCCCCTCGCCCTCCCCTCCTCACCCGCTCGCCAGGGCCGGCCCAACCCCGCAGCCCTGACTCCAGCCCCTCACGCCTCGCCCCGCCACCCCTCGGCCCCGCTCCCCCCCTCAGCCTCCTCAGGCCTCCCGCCCGCCCGCGCCCTTACGGGGCATCCTGGTGAGGACGTTTCGCGGCGCCCGCCTCCGCCGGGTCCCCCTGCCGCCCTCGGCCGCCTCCTGCTCGGGGCCCGCGTTGACCATGAGGCTGCGGAGGCGCTGGATGCGCTCGGGGTCGGCGGCGGGCGGGCCGCGGCGGGCGGCGCGGGAGGGGCCGCGGCGGGCGGGAGCGGAGCGGGGCCCGCGCGGGCGGAGCAGGCCGCGCTGGAAGCTCTCGTACTCGGCGAGGTTGTTGAAGCAGGGGGCGGCGGGGAAGGGCAGCGGCGTGCTGGCCGAGTACAGCGCCAGCAGCGGGTCGAAGCGGCTGGAGCTCACGTCCAGGCGGCTGGGGCTGGGGGAGCGCTCGGCCCCGGGCCGGTGGCGGGGGCACCGCTGCTCCGCGCCCCCCGCGGCCCCTTCGTCCTCCTCCATGGCGGCCCGGCCCGGCCCGGCCCGGCCCGCCGCTGGGAGCCGCTGCTGAGCCGCCCTGCCAGCCCCGCGGCAGCCCCAGCTCAGCGGGATCCGGGAGGGGAGGCCGAGGAACCACCGCCCCCGGGGCGGAGCTGCCGCCCCCGGGCCCGGGGAGTGCCGGGAGGCTGGTGCGGTGCCGGGGCTGCGGGGTCTTTCCTCTCCTCGCTGCTCCTTGTTAACTCCCTGGTGCAGCTTCAGCGCTGGCTTCTGCAGCACAGCCCGGAGCCCCCCGGCTGTTCTGAGGCTGCTCCCCCCGCGGGGCAGCGAACGCCGCCAGAGCTGAAGGTCGTTGCAATATCATTTGCGTTTTAACTCCTGAAAGGGCACCCAGCGCAGAAGCATTTCCCTGAAGCAAGGGAATGCGCGTTAATGCCACAGAGTGGCTTTACTGTAACGGGTCCCACCACCTAACATTAATCTTTCATAACTGGTTCCTGAATGTTTAATGCTTCCTGTACAGCAATACAACATCAGCCAGAGGTTGCAGAGCAGCTTCTGAAGAAACACTCATTTCTTCACTTAAGTCACAGTACAGGGCTTCAGCTGTGGAAATACCTGTAAGTGCAGGCATAGGACACAGGTCGAGCTGTGTGTGTCACTCGTGCCACTACTTTTCAAATCTTGGGAAGATTTAATTTTCCCAGACAGCTACTGCTACCTTTCATTCTACTGCACAGCAGGAGACAGATGACTTCCCAGGCCACAGAGGGTGACAGCACGATGTCTACCCCTGTCTGAACAGAATTCAAGTCCAGGCAGTACCTTTATTATTAACTTCACCATCTGGAACCTTCAGTAATTACTAATAAAAGTCCCAGGAATGAGAAAGACCAAGTAATAAACACAGCAGGGAAATTTTATTTATTATTTTTTCAAAAGTATAAAAATCCTGTTCATTTGACAAAAGCTTTTAAAATCAGTGATAGGAAACTTCTGGGCTACTTCATTTCCTTTCTGTAAGAATCGGAGACATGAGGCAGCTGAACAGTTTCTCACTAATCTGACTGAACACACTGGCCTTGAAATTTAATACTAAATGCCAGTTGATGTACCCTGGTCCACCTCAGTTGAAACATTGAAACTCAAAAGCATTATCTTCTCTGCTTTTAATTGTTCAAATATACAAGCTTTTTTATAGTTTAGCAGTTCAGTAAAATACCTCCTGGTTTAAATGCTATAGAAATGGATGAAATTTCTATACACTTTTTCTACAAATATGCCCATACAAGGAAGGAACAGTCTTAATTTACAATGAGTTCTTAACATTTAAAATATAATATACTAGGTTTTCCAAATGGGCATATCCTCATAGGTTAAACAAAATACCTGGGTCTTTTTTTCAGGCAACAACAGTGCTAGACCTAATGCAACTGCTGAACAGGGTTTCAGGTTAAATTCTCCTCAGCCACCACTCACTCCTCACTTGCCAACAACCCAAGCAGAGGCAAACGCAAACTACTGGTTATATTCATCAGAGACATCAACTGCCCTCAGCCAGGATCTCAGGATATTCCTCCCAGAATTGGTCTCCAATAATGTCACAGTGCAGGGGAACAACTTTAGTCCTAGTCCGGGTCACTTCAACTTCCTTTTCTTCTCCTTCCTTTGGCAGTTTAATTTTCTTAGTCATGACTTCATTCATCTGAGAACACAGTTGACACATTAGCAGACATCTGAGACTCCAGAGTCGATTCACAAATGGGGACAAGAAACAAAGCTACAACAAAAGCAGCCATCAACCCTGTAGCATACCACAGTTGAAGAAATTCCCTGCAAATTCACATAACTGACTGCAAGTGCTCTGGAATAAAGTACAATATTTAATTTGGAGGTATATAAAGCAAATGGAAAACCTTGCAAACATCTGCAATTACCAAGAAAAAAATACAATTAAGGAGCAAGTGAAATATATTTCCAGGTGGGGGCCTCTATCTGTTCTAAGTAGTTCAAATGAAGTAATAGAAATTATGGGCCTAAATCTAAATAAAAAAGACAATAAAGTATTATATATATATAATCTATAGAACTGAAAGCTATGAAGCAAGTTATGCTGAAGAACTAGCTGAGCAAGTTATGAAGAACTCTTAACATAGACAGATGGGGTCCTGATCACAGAAAAAATATATCTTTCTAGTTAATATCTCCTAGTACAGAAGGACACCAAGGCCATAAAAAATTATTATTTTCTTGGGTGTCATCTCACAAAACACAGGATTTCTTACACTAATTCTGGATCAATAAAGTAACCCTAGAATGATGACACTTCCAAGTTATCATCAGAAGGAATTCCCCATTAACAGCTGTACTCCTTCCTATGCTCCTTTGGAAAAGCAGAAAAGGACTAAGAATATTATGAGCTGAGCTGCCTTACTGAACAAAGGTTCAGAATTCCTTTGCAGTGAAAATACTTGGGATCTAATCCTGTGAGGGGCCTACCACAGGCCCCAGTGATCACCATATCAAGCTGACAACTGTTAGTAAAATGTAATTTTTCAGGAAGCTGAACACTTCCTCAATTTTCAAAGCTCGTAACACTATGAAACCAACTGTATGATTCATTAAACAAAGGAGATGTCTCAGCAAATCCATCAGTCAGTCTTGTGAAATTCAACACATTGTCACCTGTTGATACATGTTTTATCTCAATGGTCATAATTCATATCCAAGCCAGACTGGGGAGACTAGTTTTTATCCTGTGCTCATAGTTACAGGTATCTCAAAAACATCTCCAGAGCAATTAGTCATCTTACATGCCTTTATATGGTAAATATGGTTAGTTTTAAAATATATTTATATAGAGTCATACATGTCTGGAACACATCTGGTGGTCTTACAGTGCAGCCTGTCTGCCAGAGTTTACCTATTTAAACATGAGCCTGAAGTTAAGTGCTAATGGACATTTTTTACCTTCTGCCATATTAAGACTGTTCCTTTTCTATACATCAAAGGTTCATTGTTGTAGTTGATATTGAATTCAGAAAATAAGATTTCATTCTTATCTCCAGCCAAAGTTCCCTGAGAGGAAATGAAAAGAAAAAGTACTCTTAGAGAAAACACACAAACAAAATTAATCTTTAAGGTGGATGAATTTTGGAAGACTGACATTTATACAGGTTTTTCACCTTTAAATCACAAATTTTACTTACTTCTCCCAATATAGAATTTATTTCCAACTGCCAAATGAGGATATTAAAACAGGTTTTTTATTACATTTTCAAGACACAAAGAAGAAAGTCAACAAACTCCAGGAGAGGACAGAAACAATCTGCTGAAGTCTGCACAAGACAAATTACTACAGAAGGGACTGAGAATCAACAGTAACTGAATCCTGCCGTTGTACTTCATGCATATGGACACTGGACGTTTACACGATGTGTTTAAGGCTTCTGAACTTGATAATTAAGAAAATAAACTCCTGCTAACACTGACCAAAAATACATTACTTGCTAATCCTATTAAAATCTGTATGATTCAAGAAGTTGTTGAATCTACAGCCACAAAATTATTACAGCAAGAACAGACAAGCCAGCCAGGGCTGCTGGCTTGGCAAGACAAGGCACAGCTTTGCAAATCTTAGGATCTTCTTTGTAGCTGGGAAAAAAAAACATAACCTCAAGAGAGTCTTACCTGGAGCCTGTCCTGTGCTTGCCCTGGTGTCAAACCACTTCGCTGTACAAGCATCCAAAACACTGTATTATAAAGGTTATTAATATGGCCTGGAGAAAGAGAGAAAAGAGAGAAAGACTATTTGCCAAATCTGAGCTTTATTTCCAGAGTCATATCCAAGAAACAGGCAAGAATAAAGGGTAATTAATAACATCAGTTGCTAGTGAAGATATAATCTTTCAGATCAATTTTTAAGCTATTGCATATCATACATTTCATTGCAATTATGAGAAGGGAGAGCAGAATTATCTTCATTTGAGCAACCAGGTAATAACAAAAGCCTAGAAAGTAAATCCAGTGGTCTGCTCTAGCAGAATATGCAGCACTTTTGACTGCTACATGGTGTGAATTTGAACATTCACCCCTCTTCATTAAAGAAGATTATCTTGGCCAAACAATCCCAGAACATTACAAATAATAAATTAATTCTATTAATAATTCTAATATTTCCTATGCTGAACTCACTCTCAGGATTCAACAAATAAGAGTTGCAGCCTGAAAACTCAGAATTTCACCCAGCATTTCTGTACCCATATGAAACCCAAAACAATTTTAATATTGTTTATTTAAAACTCCCACCCTACTTACTTTCTTTCACTGATACCTCTATACATAAACACACTGGCAATAAAAGCATTTCTATTCAGAGAGGAAGAGGACTCAACTGTACAGATCTCCACTTTCTAGAAATGCTTACAATCTGCTTGTCTCCAGCTGAGGTAGTCCTTTAAATTTTGGTTGCTGGGATACAACACAATTCGGCCATCAAATCCTGGTGGGTACAGAAGCTGCTGGTCCTTAAAGTAATCCTTCCAATAGAAGACGTAGCTTGAGGCAAACTGGGAGACCACGTGAGTCATGAACTTACTTGCAAACACAAAGCAGAAGGAAAAGGAAATAAATACATCAATACAATTTTACAATTGTGATAATCTGAGGTATCAGTAGTGCTAATTCTGGTGGGGAGCAGCACTTCTTAAATAGTGACCCAACAGATCAGCACAGAGTATTTTGAAGAACAGGAAGTACTGAGGATCAAGTAAAAGAGTTTGGGAAAGGTAGCATTTTAGAATACTCATTCTAACAATGTTTGTTTCTAAAGTTTGTTTTATTGATTTATTTTTATTTTTTGCCTCTATCACTGAACATATTTTCCTGAAAGATCACAGGCAAAGAGTTCACAGGAAGAACCTGAACTAACTGTAGCCATGGCACCCAAACACAGCCTGACTCCCAACCTCTGTGGGAAGAGGAACACAAATCTAAAGAATAATTACATGTTTACAGCCAGATGTTAAAAACAAGTTCACTTCAGTATCAAAGCAGCTGTTACCTTGCTCTTCTTTTAAACCATTTACTCTTCTTTTTGAAAACAAAACTGTACTCATCGCTCTGTCCATAAGCAAGAGCAATATCTTCCAGTTCTTGCATCACTGTCTGGGCACACTTGGTCATCAGATGAAGAGCACGGTCATCATTTGGCTTTTTGAACTCATGCTGCTCAGAAAACCTTCAAAAGTAAAAATGGTTGAATAACAATTCCTTGAAGAGCTAACCCAGTAATTCTCATCACATTTGCTCTCTGAGAATATTGATTCCCAGCATCCTGCCAATACTGACACAGAATTTCTTCCTAGTATGAGAAACAATAACAAAAAACTGTTTTTTATACAGACAGCCCATTTACTTTCTCAGCAGTGTCTCACCCTAACCAGTCCTTCAAAACAACCGGTTTCCCTATTTTTCTTGTAATAAAAGGATGACAAGTATTATTTTCTGTAAACTCCTTTTCTCCTAAGATGTTTTCTAGTCCAACACGGGCAACATGACCAGCAAACCTGTCAAAACGTGAGGCCTTTACCAGAACCCCTTGTGATCAAAATAAATCCCCAGCAAGAACAAGTCACCCACCACTCCAGAGAACTGTGCTCTATTTATCCCAAAGAAACACGAATGCCACGCAGCCCCTGACCCCAGGCACGGACGAATGCCCGTGTCCCGACTGCTGCCCCTCCCGCCACAGCCAGGGCCCGGTACAAGGTTCCCCCCCATCCTGCCGCAGGCTCGGCCCTCGCAGACAAACACCAGCAGTAACTCCACGCCCTGGAGAGCCCGAGTGTGAAGGGTTCGTAGCAATGAGGGAGGAAAGGAGGATGTGTAACCCCCGCACCTGCCGAATTCACACCGGGCGGGCAGGGAACTGCCAGGGCCACCTGTACGGCCCCAGCCAGGCTCCTTCCCTCCCCTCAGCTCAGCACTCAGGGCCCGCACTCCCCGCGCCTTTAGGCTGAGAAAACTCCGAGGCAGGCCCCGCCGCAGCCCGGCCCCGTCCTCCCGCTGACTGAGGCGTCGCCATAGCGACCGCCCCGCCGCCAGCGCCCCGGGACTGGCTGCCCGCCCGCCCGGCCTCCACCTGTGGAAGTTGCGGCCGTCCAGCCGGACCACTATCCAGCAGTTGGGCAGACAGGTGTCGTCCGCCTCGAAGTCCCGCACATACTCGAACTTGCTCTTCGCCATGCAGCCCGCCCAGCGCCCGCGGCCCGCGGGGACGGCGGAAACCGCCCGCCAGCGCCGCAGCATGGCCAGGCGGAAACGGAAGCGCCGGGTCCGCGAGTACGGCGACGGGCCCTTCTGGGCACCTGGGCGGACCTCTCTATGGTTTCAGCCTTCCGCGGCGTCACTCGGCGAGCGAGAGAACGGCCGGGACGCGAGCGCTGCGTCGCCATGGCAACGGCGGCGGGGGCGAGGAGCGGGGGGCGCTCCCATTGGCGGGCGGCGGGAGCGGGAGGAGCGGGGGGCGCTCCCATTGGCGGGCGGCAGGAGCGGGAGGAGCGGGGGGAGCTCCCATTGGCGGGCGGCGGGATTGGGGGGGGCGAGGGGCGCTCCCATTGGCGGGCGGCCGGAGCGCGCGGCGAGCGTTGGGCCAACGACGGGCGGCGGGTCCCGCGGGATGGAGCGGCGGGGCGGGGAGCGGCCGGGCCTCGCTAGGGCGTCCCTGGAGCTGCCCCCCGGCCCCCGCCGCCCCCCGCAGGGCCAGGCCAAGGGGCCCCTCAGGGTGCTGCAGGTCAAGCTTGAGAAGCTGAAGGTGGAGAAGGAAGATCCCCCGGGCTGCCCCTGGAACCGCTGCGAGTCCGCAACGAGCCAGCTGGGGCGCTCGGCAGCCCCGGGGGCGGGTAAAGAGTTGGCCCCCGGTGCCATCAGGAGAGAAAGGGACCATGGAAGTGTCAGCAAAGAAAGCCAGAAGGAGGTGAAGGTGGAGAATGGGAAGGAGCCCAGAGCTGAGGTCAAAGCGGAGCCGCCTGACGTGCCCTTTGAGGCCCGCAGGGTGAAGGTGGAAAAGGAGGATGCCCCTTCTGGCTTCCAGCCTGGGCCTGCTCGTGCCAGCACCTCGCAGCAGGCCGAGGGGGCTGGCGTCCTCCCTGAAGATGTGAAGATCCCCGTTTTGTTTCCCTCCTTGCCTTCTGGGACCTGCTTACGGATCCAGGGCTCTCTGCCGGCAGAGCTGATCCACGTCCCCAAAGGGCCGGTGAAACAAGTGCCCCTCAAAATGCAGTCTTTGCTGGAGCCTTCAGTAAAGATTGAAACTAAAAACGTGCCCTTCACGGTACTGCCTGCCGAGTCAGGTATTCAGAGAGCTCACGAGGGGTCAGCAAGTGGCACACAGCTGGCAGGTCATCAGACAGAACAGCAGGGGAAGGGTCACGCTGGAGAACCAGCCCTTTTGGATGGGCTGGAGTTTGTAAAACTTCAGTGTAAGGCAAAAACATATGGGAGCACAGAGTTCTGTAGTGATTTAAGACAATCCACGTGCTCCCTGAATACGTTAAACCCCTTCTAGCAGTGTTCAGAGTTGCACTGAGTTGTGATTGCAAGACTAAGGTCAGGAACCTGCTTGATTTTAAAAGCTGTTAGGTATTCATGCACGTCTCTTAAGAAAATATGGACATGTTAATTGAGGAGCATTTTGAAACATCTGGATTATAATCTTAGTTTTTTTGAAAGATACCTAGGCTTTCAAAATTAATGACTTAAAGTGACACCTTAAAAGGCTTTTGCCCTGTATTGATAATGTGAAAGAGTTAATTTCGAAGCCTTTTTCCAAGAGGAAATGGCTTGCTCAGAGACCAGTTGTGAGGTGTCTGGGGGTTTATCATGTTGCTAGCTCTGAGTGTAGTTGGTGTTTACAAAGAGACAAAGTTGGATGTCATAACAGATTTGGTAACACAGGTTTCTGCAGCAAAAGAAGTGTCAAATCTAAGAAAACAGAGAGGGGAAAAAAACCCCAAATAATCAGAAACCCAGAAAAGCAACAAGCTCAGCTGTGAAGTCAGGGACTGCACAGGTGTAGGGACTAAACTGCCTTACCATCATTAGCTCTGCTCCCCACATGGTTAGCACTTTGGATAATTAGTCCTGGTGGTGATGACGTATTTGCAGTGATATGGTCTGTGCTATGCAAAACTTAGTTTATACATTCATAAAAAGCCCATTTAGCCAAAGGAAATCCAAACCAGCATGTCAGCAGCCCCATATGTTTCTTTTATTTATTTATTTTTCCTTTTAAATACGTGACAAAAGCCAGGGAAATGATTCCTTATGCAGTGGTTCAGTGAAGGTTAGTGGAGGATACTCCCTTAGCCTTACTTTTCTAGGAACTGCTCTCCAAATGTGCATCAAGTTCCACGGGTTCCAAAGCTCTAGTGATTTATTTATTTTCTGATGGTTGCCAAATGATCCTCTTGCTGTAGTAGCTAATGTAACCTGGACTGGATTTATTGCCTGGAAGGTGACCATCTTTCCTTGTTTCCTTGCATAGGTATGCCAGACACTCCATTTAGCAGGGACAAAAGTGGCCATGTAAAACGTCCCATGAATGCTTTCATGGTGTGGGCCAGGATCCATCGGCCTGCCCTGGCAAAAGCCAACCCTGCTGCCAACAATGCAGAGATCAGTGTTCAGCTTGGAGTGGAGTGGAGCAAACTGACTGAAGAGCAGAAGCAGCCCTACTATGATGAAGCTCGTAAGATAAAGCAAAGGCACAGAGAGGAATTTCCTGGTAAACATGTTTTTATTTGCCTGAGTGCTTCAGAAGTGCAAGTTCTTTTGAAAAATGGGTCTCGTTCATTAGTGCAAGTGATAGAGTTAGAAAAAAATTAGGAAAATGTCAAGCACACACGGTCCTTCTGTCAGCTTTAAAGTACCTGAGAGCATTTCTTCAACTGTGCCACATCACTCCCCACTGTTCTGTATTTTCTTATCTCTCAGTGACAACCTAGTAACATAAAAACAATGCTGAAATATCTTAATTTTATTTCCACCTCTGATAAAACGCCCCATTTGCTAAGCTCGCTGAAACAGTTGGAGTTTTGCCTTTGACTGTAGGAGCAGGTTTTGGGCTCCTTCTTTTTAGATACTTCAGAATTACAGGTACCATAGCTTTACATAACAAATGAGACAATCCCCAAAATTGGATGTCTGCATCTTTTTTTTTTTTTCTTTCAATCTCTGACAGGTTGGGTTTATCAGCCCCGAATAGGCAAAAGGAAGCGTTTCCCACTGCCTGGATCTGCTGCACTTCCCAGCACGTCTCAGAACGTCGTCACTAAAAGTCCATCTGGTGTTTGCTCCTTCCAGCCACCTATTTACTCTGTTGTTATCCCCAATGTTCAGAGCAGTATTGGACACCCAGTCTGTGAGTTTTCAGTAGTGAATGATTTAAAAATTTTTAAAAATTTTGGAATTTACTTATTGTAGTCAAAGTTTTACATACATTAGTATAGATGTAGTTAAAACTGTTTCTCAGTCTTTCTTGACACCACTGTTTCTGTCAGTCCTCCTCTACCTCCTAATCTCTACTTACTGTTTCCTCAGTCTCTTAAATTTTTCTGGCTTCTTCATTACTCACAGATCCCTGCTATTGTCTTCGTAGCTCCTGGTTCCCTCCTCCTCTTGGTCTCTTTGGATGTCTATTATTCAACATGTGTTTCCTGTTAAGCTACAGCTGTTTCTTTTTCTTGTTCTGTCTGCACCTCACACTTACCTTACCTCACAGATCTTCCTGCACTAGTGCTCAGCCTGCTCTTCTAAGCCTGAGAGAGCTCATTAACTTAGTCCATGGCACCTCCACTCTGTTATTGGTGTTCCTTGGTGGTATGGGCACCAATGCTCTAGAGCAAATGCTCAGCAACTGGGGCTGCTTAATGAGAGACAGCAGAAAAATTGTCAACAAGGTTCATCAGAGAGGAAGTTAGCAGGGTGCTTGTAAAGTGTGTACTACAATATTAAAGCAGCCACTAAATCTGAAAAATAAATTATTCATGTGCACATTTTCCATAAATAGTTACTTAGGTATGTATGCACACCTGGAATAGTTCTGTGTGTTGTTGCTATGAACTTGCACATGCTCACAGTCTGAGCATCCATAGCTCAACTTTTATACTAACAAAACTATACTTAGAGAAGGAATGGATTAAAAAATTGCACCTAACCTGGAAAGATCCTCCTTTTTATAAGAAGTCAATATGGGAAGTGAAATAGGTTGTAGCATGAGAGCCCAGAGACAACTATAATAGTTGACCTGCATGTTGAAAGAGCTCTGACAGTGTATGGGTAGTGGACTTCAACAACAAATAGCTCAGATCCAGGCAATGGTGTTTTTCTTTTTGAGCCCGCTGACAAGAGCTTCTCTCTTTCTAATGAGGCAAGACAATGAAATGGCTGTTTATGCTGTGTGCCAATATTCAGAGAAGTAAAAGAGCACTAAGCTTTGTTGTGGTGAAGTTCTGAGTTAGTGACGTGATCCTTTCTCAAGACTGTCTGTAAGTTTGACCAAAAATGTATTGTTTTGTTTTCTTACCCTTGTGTATTTTGTAATGTCGTCCTCAGAAGCTACTGTGTTTCATTCCAGAGTTTACTGTGCTATTGTGGTTGAAATGATTCTTAAATACAAGCTGTAAAAATCTAGATGCAATGATGTCCTGCTGACTCAAAATTTGGACTCAGACTAGGTAGAATCATGGAATATGCTGAGTTGGAAGGGCCCCATCAGGATCATGAAGCCCAGCTCCTGTCCCTGTGTAGGGCACCCCTAGAATCACACCATGTGCCTTAGAGCATCATCCAAATGCTTCTTGAACTCTGGCAGGCTTAGTGCTGTGGCCACTTCTCTGGAAAGCTTGTTCTGGTGCTTGACCACCTTCTGGGTGAAAAACCTTTTCCTGATATCCAACCTAAACCTCCCCTGTTTCAGTTTCCTGCCATTTCCCCAAGTCCTGTCATGGGTCACAGGAGTGAAGAGATCAGTACCTGCCCCATCTCTTCCCCTCGGGAGGAAGCCATAGACTGCAGTAAGGTCACCCCTCAGCTGAACAATCCAAGTGACCTCAGCTGCTCCTCGTAAGTCATCCCCTCCAGACCCTTCACCATCCTCCTGGGTAACCTCTGGACCCTCTCCAATAGCTTGACGTCCCTTTTATATTGTGATGCCCAAAATTGCAGGCAGTGCTCAAGGTGAGCCCTCACCAGTGCAGAGCAGAGTGGGACAATCACCTCCCTTGACCTCTGGCAACACTCTGCTTGATGCACCCCAGGACAGGGTTGGCCCTCCTGGCTGCCAGGGCACACTGCTGGCTCATCTTCAGTTTGCCATCAGCCAGGTCCTTCTCTGTCACACTGCTCTCCAGCCACTCATTCCCTAGTAGTTGCTCCATCCCAGGTGCAGAATCCAGCACTTGCCCTTGTTAAAACTTCATGTGGCTAGTGACTTCCCATCTCTCTAACTTGTCGAGGTCTCTCTGCAGGGCCTGCCTGCCCTTGAGGGAGTCAACAGCTCCTCCCAGGTAGTGTGGCTTGAGAATACTAAGGCAATGTGTTTTGAAATCTGTCTGTATAAAGGCAGCCCTGATGACATGTGGTGTGATTTGAAAGTGTACATTCAAGTGTAAGTTCTGCAAAACATTTCAAGGTGAGATTGCCTGGCAGGTACCTTCATTGGTGAAACAACGTACCAGAGAGTAGGGTGTTTTGACTGTTGCTTCTGCTCCTCACTGCTCCTTTGGAATCACACAGATTTGTTCAGAATTTGGCTCACTCCAACTCAGCTAGTAAGACTTGGGAGGTCTTCTGAGCTTCAGGTGCTAATGCATACTCCAGCCCCATTCTGTGGCCATATTAGGACAAGACACAGCCCTCACCAGCCTCACAGCCTCAGCACTCACTAGCCAATTCCTTCTTCTTTCACCCTTGAGTTTCGGTAGAAGGAAGCTTGAATATGTGGGCTCCAGACCCATCTGTCATAACACATGTAGGCCAAGTGGTGTATGACTCGGAGTTGCAGGGAAGTGATGGTTCTAGCTCTGGCTGTGGTTTGCTGTGCTGCTGTTGATGAGAGATCTTTCTCTATTCGTGTCTGATAAATAACTGCTCTGTTTCCTACAGGTGAGTCTCCTGCCATCCGGATGCCGGCTGCTCCCGTGCAACACACTGGGCCCATTGCCCTGTTCCAGACCACTAGTGCCAGCACCGCATCAGTGGCTGTTCCCACTCCAACCTTGCCCCTGCACTCTGTCATTTCAACACAGCACTTCCCTGCACCTGCTCAGACACCAGCTCTTAATCTATCTTCTGTGCTCAATTGCTCTCTGAAGAGACCTGCACCCGTTGTCATTGAGAGCTTCAACAGAAACCCAAGTAACATCAACACCACTAATGGCAGACTTTCTGTCCCTAATACTGAGCCCCCAAGGGAGTACCCAGGGGTTTCTCTTTTTCCTAGAGGTGTACCTCTTCCCAGAGCTACCCCTTTTCTTCACTCACGTATCTACCAGTCTCCTCCCATAGGTCAGCCAGCTGGTCTGTTTGGAGTACCTCCTCAGTTTTCATTTCACCATCCTTACTTTGTACCTGGACCTCACTATTTCCCCTCAAGGTAATGAAATCCTTCATTTCAATACCTGTAAGAACAAATGCTAAAAGGCAGAGAGTCTGTTGACTTGCAGAAAACAGATGGAGCATTCAGAAGGAAAGATGCTTTTACCTTCCTATAGCTCCTGTGTGGTGAGACTTGCTGGCCTGAGACTGCTCATAGCACATGCTCAGTTACTGAAGGCTCCGTAGTACTGTTGCAGCAACTGGCACTCTCAGGCCTACAGTAAATAGAAGTATCTTCTCTCCAATTTATGTGCAGTTGATTTCTGCAGAAAAGCATTAGATATAGTGTAAAGATATGTTGAAAATGAACAGATTAATTAGGTGTGTGGGATATCTCCTGGGTACTATGATTGCAGCTGTCAAAACTACCAGTGTTTCTGAAATCCAGCCTGGTGGGAAATGTCTTCAGAATTCTTATGAGAGTAGGAATTTCTAGTTTTTCTCACACAGACTTTGGGTAGTCAATCAGAGAAGATCACCTAATCAAAGAACGTACAAGCTAACACATGTATTGTCCTGTGGGTATTTCCTAAGCCAAGCATGGAGAGGAAGGACCCGTGCTCTCCCAGCAGCTGCTGTGCTGCTCAAATGCAAGAATTCTGATAGTTTGTTGATGTGCTCTCATTTCACAAACCCATGGCCATGCTTATTCTTTGTAAAGCATAGTTTTTCTTTCAAGACCATGCAAAATGAAACATAACAAGTTTTATATGCTGCTCTTTCCTACTGACAGCCATAACCTGCATGTTCCCACAGCAATAAGTCTACTTGGCCATAAACTAGGGCTGGTGGTGACCCATCAAACTCTAAAGAATTTAAAGAGCTGATAAGTGCAATAGAAGATATTTCTATTTTTTAGGTCCTGTAAAGAAACACAGGTCACATATTCCCAAAATGGCTAAAGATGAACTTTGCTTAGCTCATGGTCTCTAAAATTAAGCAGTTTTGTAAGGCCTTTGAGGAAGAGGAGTGATCTTCTACCATAAAAGACTATTCTGAGTTCACACATTAATGGACTTCTGAAGGCTGCCAGCTTTGCTAATGCCAGGATCTTTTTAATACTGTGATTTATAAGTTCCCATTCCTATAAACTCATTTCTTGCATACAAAAATAACAATTTCTGAGCAGCACTGACAGTGCAAAGGTATGTATGCAGATTTATGCACTAACAATATAAATGTTAGATTGGAACAATGAACAGTCTCCCGGAAATCTCAGCAGACATTGTATCAATGTCTTTATAATGTCTGCACTGTAGAGCTTTATTACTTCCTCACACACTTTGTTTGCTTAACAGTGTAGTGACTTTCTGTAACACTACATAAATTCCCTGTGTCCTTCTGCATCAGAATAAAAATTCAAAACTTCTGGCACCAGAGGAATACAGTTACACTGGACATAGTAACTTTCTTCCACTAACATTCCACATAGAGCAACAGCATAGTAACTACGTGGTTGCTTTTTTAAAAAAGTATCACTGTACATTCTTTAAATAGTAACATTGAGAGCCACATACTGGGCACAAGGATTCACTGGCAATCCTGTTTAATCACAATGTAACTATGCAAGAGTTCACTCAATAAATAAGAGGGTTTTACCTGGCTCTGTCATGATTTTTGGCATACAGAGATAACACCAACTGACTTTTGATGCTTTGTTTTACTATTCTGGCTGTGTTGATTAACATACTGCAGGCTTATCAGATGCTGGTTTATCCCTATTATTTCACTGATAAATGGAATGGGGTTTGTGTTTGTTTTCCGAGCAACACCAGGGGTGCATCTCATGTGAAGAGGTGCACAGATATGGAATGTGGGCACAGCTCTTTCTATGGCTCCAGTTTTTGAGTTAGGCACGATTTTAAAGTATGTCTGTTTTGACTATTTCAACAGGATAAGCTGACTAGCATAGAACATTGGTGTCATTCTGGTTTCCTTAGCTGAACAGAAGTCCAGGCAATCCTCATTTCTGCAAACCAACTTGCCTTTTCTTTCATTGCAGCACATGCCCGTTCAGCCGGCCTCCCTTTGGCTGTGGGAATTACTCCAGCCCCATGCCTGAATGCCTGGGCTTTTATGAAGGCAGGTACCAAAGACAGGAGGCAGTGTTTTCACCTCTGGATGGAAACTATCCTTTCAAGGGATACTCAGAAGAAAACATACGTGAGAAGCACCACAGCTGTGAGAGCCTTGAAACCATGTCCATCTCCAGCAAGGAGTGGTATTCCAGCCCTTTGCCACAGCTGGACATTGAAACATTGGAGGAGGTTTTGTCAACTGCCCCACCCAGTCCCTCCAGCAGCCAAATAATCAATGTAACTGACAGTGATGAGGAAGAAGACGTAAAGTTGTTGCAAGAACTGTAATTTTTTAAACAAGTTCCAATCCAAAGAAATACTATAGAATGGGAAATGCCTCCTTCTACACTGTCTTTTTGGTCAGCATGTTCAACGGAAAGCCCAGGTAGCTTGAGAGAGCTGTACAGATCATTTTGAAGAGTCTGATGAACTGCTTGTATATTGAGAGATCACAGGCAGATCAAAAACCTCTGAGGTTTCATCTGCTTCATCAGAGCATTGTTTGGGCTCTGGCTCAGGAAAGCACTTATACAGGAGTTCAGCTCTAAGCATGTGATCATGTGCTTTCCTGAGGAGAGGTGTGCTTCTGCACATCCTTTTAGTGCCAAAACAGCCATTTTAATGGTATTTGCCATTATTTTGCAGGCATTACTTTTGGAGTTTTAGCAAGTGAAATAATTCTTGTGTTCTGACCATAAGGTAATTCTTGCTGCAGAAGGCCTAGAGAGTGAACTTGAGAATAATTTTGCCATATTTTATTTATTTTTCCTTTGATGACACAGTTTTGAGCTTCATTTGGATAACTTTTGACTGTATTCTGTGATACAATTGCCATATAACACACTAAAAATTTACATCCATTTCAGAAATATCTAGGTCTGCAGCTAGTTCCATTATTAAAATTGGGTTTGTCCAGAAGGAGTGGTGGGGCATGGTAGCACCCAGGGAAAGGAAAATGGATGGGATCTGGCCCTCTGACTTACACTAGTGGGCTGTGACCTGACCCCTGAGCATAGTTAGTACTGTAAAGAATTCTCCAGGGAAAACCAAAGTCTCTGAAGAATATCCAAAGCTTTTAAGAGAAAATCTGTGCTGAACCCAAAGATTAATGTTATTCAGCATTTTTTTGGCCAATATTTGTTATTTCTGTAACTTTTTTTTTCTTCTACCCTGTTGTTTTGCTGTTGTTTTATTTGAATAAACTCACTTGAACAATGTATCCCCAGTGCTTCATTTTAAGCCATGGACATTGAACTGAATATGGGCAAGTAAATTGTAATTCATGTAACTCACAGACATACTGTGCAGGTAAACACCAGACACCTGGAATGATGAGATGCAGTCACTTTTTCAATTTGTGCTACTAATACTAGTGTATGTACATGTCTGTGGGAGTCTTTATATTATGTAAATCAAACTACCAGAGAAATATGGGAAGAGCTGAAAGCCACAGATGGAAGAGGTTCATCCATCCTGGGCTGACAGACAATGCTAAAGAATGATTCAGAGGAATCTAGGGTGACATCTCAAATAGGACATCCTGTATTTTATGGGTTATCCCACTAGATCTGTTGGATCTTGAGCTTTCTGTTGAACATGAGGCTTAGGCTCATGCTTTTCTGCTTCTGTGAGCTCATAACTCCATTTTCCAAGTCTGAGATCAAAACCTCTCATTTGAGAACTACTGCATTTTATAGTAAAAGAGCACAAAAGCTTGAGTAAATCCTGTCTACCCTACAGATTGGAACTGTGTTGTGAAAAACCCCTTGCTCCCAGCTGCATCTGCAATGCAGATCAATCATGAAGAGAAAAGTCTTATAAATAGTAGAAAATGCCTGTTTGTTTCTAAATTACTTTCTCACTGAAAGCTGATCTGACCTGCAGGAATGCATGTGGGCAAGTGTATTAATTCCTGCACAAGCATGTTTCAGAGCATAAAACAGCTGTTTGTGGGATTATTCTCTAGATTTAACTTTCCTCTTCTCCCATTTTCTTTTTATACACTATGTAGTAGGATACAAGACATATTGCAGTGCACCAGTTGCTTGCCATGTACAATACAAATTTACTTCCTCCCATCTGAGCATGTCCAGCAGTGATTGAAGGGAAAACACAATATTGTACTCTGAGTGGAAATGTGTCCTGTTTAATATCTCAAAAGCCAGAAGAAGAGAAGACTGAGAGTTAACACATCCTGGATGTATCAACATGAAACAAAATACAGTTGTGAGCCACTGCTTGGACCCACCCTTGCTCTGGGTGCTGCATGGGGGCTGCAGCTCATAGGTATGTCCATCCCTTGATCACAGTGGATGCAGTAGATAAGGAAACAGAACAGAGACTTCCAAATTCCCAGCTGATACTTTTAATCAGGGAGTTGGGATCCTGGAGGAAATGAGTCTGAGTCTGTGTAATTCCTAGATAATGGAAAGCCTGACCTTGCTTTGTGAATCAGGCAAATGTCCCATTGACTCCAGTAATAGCTTTTTGAGGAGATGGGTACAGGCAGGATCTGACTCACTCTGTGCCAGAGGCAGGCAGCCCTACAGCTTCTGGGCACTGTTAATTTGGCTGGGATACCCTGGATCTTCCCATGCAACAATGTCTCAGCAACGTGATATATCATATATATATATATATATATAACAACTGCACAGTCTGTGGTTATATTTTTATAGAGGGGCTTTCTGGTGGTTATAAATTAAGATAGCAAATCTCATATTACCAAGATCCAAAGATAAAAATATCACTGTACAACAAATGTAAATATTGCATGTATTTCATTTTTATGATCCTTGAATGCAGACAAAAATCACACACAGATAGTTTTTGGCCAAAGTATTTTAACAAGCTTAAAAGAAGGCTCCTTTTATTACATTTTGTGTTATTTTAAATTTTTTTATCTGATTTTCTTTTAGAGAAACATATGGAATAGTCCTTATGAAGATTTGTTGTAGTGGGAAGATTTTTTATAATCTTTCAGTGCAAGTATGCATATTCCTCATCAAAGTTTTTTTTTTTTTTCCTTTGGGCAGACAGAAATTTTATGCAGGGATGAAAGCAGAATAGCATAGTTTGTGTCTAAATTCGGCTTGCATTTTTATTTATTTATAATAAAGGCATCAACAATAGTGCCACTGTTTTCTTCTATGTTACAGACAGCTATAAATAAATGGGAGAATTCACAAAAAATTCAAGGTTTCCCTTCTAGAGAACCATATGATTAGAAAGGAGGTTTAATCTAGACCTCAGGTTTTTGCTCTGAGAAAACATGATTTAGTTGTGTGATGAAAATCTGTGACTTTCCTGTGGGCCAGCTAAAATGTCACTTATAGCCTGCTCATCCTGATGATTCCCTCTAGGTGTCCCCAAGATGTCTTAGTTTTCTTCTGCCAGCGTGACATCAGGAGTAAACCAACCTTCACAGGACCACAAAGGTTCAGTGCATGAAGTGCTGGGGACCTGTGTGAAGGTTACAAAGCAAAATGACAACTGCAAATGGAAACAAGTCGCATTTCCTTTGGGCACAGTGGCAGTAGTCAGGAAAGACCTTCAGTAAAAGAGAGCTCAGTGGTTTCAAAAGCATAAATAAACCTCTGGACAAGAGACAAAACCTTTACTGTTCTCTTGCAAACCTTTATTCTAAATGGAGTATTAATTTCCTGTCAGCCTGATTTACCAGTACGCTCTGAAATGTAGCCAGGTGCAAATTCTCCCCATTTCTTAAGCTGGTTTCCTGGTGGTTCACCCTACACAGGCACTTTCAGTACAGAGATGAATGGGAAGACTTGTGTGGATAACGGGGGTCGATGGCTGCCTGCAGAGCAGCACTGAGAGGTGATGCCTTTCCTTGCCACTCTGAGCCAACCTCATAAAGATACACGTCAGTCCAGCCTTGCAGCCTCGCTCCTGTGGCTGCAGTGGAGCTGCCCGGGGGTCACAGCAGAAGTTCACTGACACAAGGGAAGGCAGCTGCTCCTCATGGGCTTAGTGTGTCCCAGGAGCATCTACAGCACCATGGAACATAAGTGTTTGCAGCTGGTAACTTCAGCATGGCCCCACCAACTTGGACTCTCAGGAGCAGAGGGATTTAGGATGCCTCTGGAAACATGGGTTAATCATGAATTGTTTGATTGTTTAGACATAAATATAATAAACAAACAAAGAAATAAGTAAACTATTAAAGCCATAGCACAGCTCCTACAGGAACCTCTTGACAATAATTTGGCTGCTGTCCTCCTCCAGGTCTCTCCTCGGGGCTGGCTTTTGGGGCACAATGGATTTCCGTGCTGGCACCAGAGCTAAGGCGGGGCGGGGAGGGAGAGTTTTGCAGGGGGAGTCACAGAGAGATGCTCAGGCTCCCCCCTGCCCCTTGGGGGACGTGAGGACAACCCAGCCCAGCTCCAGGGCAGAGCCGCTTTTGCTCCCGGGGTGGAGGAAGCAGAGGAGGAGAAACCCCCAGGCAGGGGGCTGCAGGGCGGATTCTGGGCGCTGGTGGGAGGAGAAAGCAGCGCCGGGAGGCTTTATAAGGGCGGCGGCGGCGGAACAGAGCCTCCTGCCAGGAGCCATGAGGGGCTGGGGGCTGCTCTGCGGCATCGCCCTCTCGCTGCTGCTGCCCCGTGAGTGCGGGGTGCCCGGCCCGGGGGGTGCGCAGCCCCCCGCCTTACCCACTGCCGCTGGCTGCCTGAGCCCCGAGGGAGGGAGGGGGGTTTCATTGGGGGTATCTTCCCGTTTCTCCCAAAAACTAGGGCCGAGCTCTCCCCTCCCGCCCCGGCTTCGTGCCCCTGAGCGGCGGGGGCGCGGCCGGGCCCGGGGTGCTGAGCGGTTCCTCTCGTGTCTCCCCAGCCGCAGGGGTCTCGGCGGGCGCGGAGCCGCAGCCCGAGCTGGTGGTGCCGCGCTGGGCAGCCCCGGCCAGCCCCGGCAGCCAGAAGGTAGGTCGCGCCCAGCGCTTTCTTCTGTTGTGTTTTCAAACCGCTGTATCGTTTCCAGGGAGAGGAGCGATGTCGCGGTTAGCACAGGACCTTGCGATGGGCGTTTTGTGTTTTAGCGGAGCTCCGTGATGAGCCAGAAAACCCGTCTGCACCGCGGGGAGCTGCTGCAGCTCCTCCGGATCCAGGGAAAGGCTGGAAGAGCTGCCTGGCACCCGGCGGGCACTGAGCGTGGGGCTGCTCCTGGCGACCCCCATTCACCCTGTGCAAGGCTTGTGGTGGTCTGGCCTCTGTCGTGCTCTGAAGCCTGGCTCAAGCCCACCTGGCCTGGGTGGCTGTGGAAGGGCAGCGAGGCGATACAACCAGGGGCATGTAGGGACCATCCGCTTTAGGAGATGAACCCCAGCTTGAGGATGCTTCGCTGAGAAAAGCCAACCAGCAGCCCAGGTGTGTCTAACGGTGTCTTGGACACCGTGTGTATGGATGCAGACCTCCCCCCTCCCCTCACACGGGTGGGTGCGGTGGTGGCTCCGTTGCCTGCAGCCCTGCTGAGAACCGCGGGGCTGCCAGACTTCCCAGCCTTTGCATCGCCACAAGCAAGAAGTTATCAGTTGCGTAATCGGATGAAAGAGGAAAATCTAGATGATGCTATTTAAGTTATGAATCAGAAAAAGGGAAGCCACAGCATTGTACTACAGAAAAATCATGCCATGTCCCCACCCGTGGTCTTATTCTGGGGTTTAATCCTTTCCATATGATGAGATTTCCAAAACTTTTTATTGTGTCATATTGTAAAAAGAAAAAAAAAAGCTACAATGACTCTCTCATTATTTTAATACTCTTTAAAGTGGTGCTTCCTGGATGTTTTGGTTCTCTTTATTGTTCATAGAGCTACAAATACATCTGGACAGCATTTACCCATATACAAATTTGCTGGGTCTCATGGGTCATACTTGGTTTGTTTCAGACAAGTTCCTGTTGGCTCTAACACCAGAGTTAGCAAAGTTTATGTACAGCTGGGATATTTCAGTTACACAGCATTTGGTGGACTCTGAAATAGTGGGATTATTGAGGAGGAGAAGCATTATTAGTAATAATACTTCTTGCACAGCCTTTGTGAAAAGACTAATGATGATGGAGACCCTCAGGCCCTCCCAGTTATGGGCAAGACAACCTCCATTGCCTACATGTTAGCAAAACAGCAGACCTACCCTGAGATGCACTGAGCAACTGTGAGTCAGTAAACTAAACTCAGCTGCTTGGAATTAGCTGTTGTTGTATATACTAAATGTATTAACTTGTTTTGCTGCATGGACCTGGTGCAATGTCCTGGGAACTAAAAGGATGAACAAAACCCAGACTATGAGCAAGAAGCTGCTGAAAAAAGTTTGTAACTGAGCTTAGAATTTATGAGATGGCTAGTGAGTATCTCTGGGCTGACAGATCTTTCATCAGAACATCCTTTTCAGTCAGTCTGGGTTTATTTTGCCTTCAATTGATCTGTTCTGCAAAATCCCCTGAAACACTGAATTAGGAAATACTACAAGTTCAGAATCTCACTAGTTGTTGTTGTTATTATTATTATTGTTGTTATTATTATTATTTGCTCTTCCAGCTGAATAGAGACGTCTCTTCTTATCAAATGGGTTATTTTTCTTTTAAGGAGTTTATTCGTCTCTTTCCTTTATGTGAAAGCACTCAGACTCGGAAATCCCCAACTGACAGTCAGTAGTGGTCTTGCTCTGAAAACTGGAAACCTCCAGAGGTCCTCATAGTTGGTCCTCTGGAAAGCATATTCTATGCTTTCAGTCTCTTGCTGTTATGGTTTCCAGTCCCTTGGCAGCCTGGGACTAACACAAGACCAGCTAGGAGATACTGTCTGAACAATGTCTAGAACTTAAAGACATCTAAGGGACCCTGTTGTATGCCTTTTATTGGCATTTTCTGTGAAAATCTCTGAAAGAGGTGTGACTCCTTCTGTCCTGTAATAGACTCCTAAAAATGTCTTTTTCTGCTGTGACAACAAAGGAAGCTTTGGTTAACTACCTCGTATATTTGACTTCTAAAGCTCTGGGGCTGGTTGGGATGTCATGTGATGTGGTCCCGAGTGTAATGTACAGGAGAAGGGGGTGCAGCACACCCCTCCCACCCAAGGGCTCCAGCACCAGGATTTATTGCCTTGTCTGAGCCCATTATTCCTCCTGAGACATCAGAGTCACTAGCTCAGATACAGCTTCCCATCCATGGGTCTGTACTGCTTCCTGGCTTTGCCTGCCTGTGCTGGGGGGTGTGCAGCAGCATGCCTGGAGCTGGGAGCCACCATGGCCTCTCCCTTCCCTTCTCTGGCACTCCAGGTCTGAAGGTGGGAGGAAGATGAGTGATTTAAAGTCAGCTGCAATTTCCAGGGAAACAGTTCATGTTTCTGGATATGTTCATAATGATGATCTATGAGTAACAGGAGCTGTCTCTCTTGCATGCAGCATCCCTTCCGAGCTGAAGTTACAGTGAAGGCAGAAGGCCAGGAGCTCACATTGGAATTGGAGAAAAATGGGTAAGTGTGCTTGTACTTTGCATTGTGGTCTCACTAAAGTAACTAATAAGGATTACAGTGAAGTCAACAGGAAACCTCCCCTGATTTCAACAGGGTTTGGATAAAGACAGGATGAGGAAGTCCTTCTCTGGATTTCAAGGTTATTCCAGGTCTGATTCCCCCCTGATGTTAATCAGCCAGTGCTAACTGTAACAGCTTTGTCAGCAAAAAGCAGAATGTGACCTGGCTCTCAGTGTGTGAACTTATTTTTGCATCATAATTTTTACTACATTAACTAGAAAATGTTGCTGATATGAAGTGCACTATTTACCAAATGGCCTGATGCTTTAGCGTCTGTGTGACTCTAATGAGGATTTCATTTGCTGTGATCCAAAGAGGTCCTGCTCCATTTCCTAGGAGAAATGATCTGACAGTTCCAATTCCATTAGTGCCCTTCATGCTAAAGTAGACTGAAAAAAATGTTTTTGCATTAACTGCAATTCAATCTCCTCTCAGGCATGATACAGCAATGCTGTGTGATACCATAGGGTGTGATGTCTAATGAATTCAGCAGTAGCTGCAGGAGATTGAGCTAGGTAAAGGGAATGTGGTCTGGAGGCTGCTGCAGGGGCTCTCTGCCCTTTGAGTGTGTTAGTTTCCAGTGGTGGAACAGCAGATGGAGATTTAGCTGCAAGAAGCTTGTCTTTGCTAAGCAGTCCACTTTCACTGTTGGCCTTTTATTTATTTTTAAAAGGGTCTTAAGATTTATCTTAAGAAACACAACCAAATATTTGTCCACTAGAATCAGCAGGAATAATAACCTTGGAATAATTACCCTGGTCATATTTTAAATATATTGTGCAGACATCCCAACCACAAAGCTTGGGGGCTTATCTTGCTTTCCTCCTGCAAGAGTGAATGAAGTGTCAGAAGATCTTACTAGTTCTTATGGCAGTGCATAAACCTAAATGATATTCAGGGCATTTGGGAGGAAAACCAGATTTATGTATTTATTTATTTATTGGCATGCTCAGCAGTGAAAAACCTGAAATTTGATGGCTGGTGGCAAGTACATCCTTTGAGGTGTTTCTATAATTGGCCACATAAGCCACTGGGAGCTTCAGTGCTGCAAAAGCTGGACACGTTTCCCAGTCCTGTTTAGAACTAAACAGAAAGAGCTATAAATTCTGTGTATTTTGGCACCTCTCAGCTGGAAAAATAGAGGAGTGGTAGAAAAGACCAGGCACCACAAGCACTACTAACTCAGTCCTGTCTAAATCAGGAGAATTAGCTGTTGCTGACAGCACTGGTCAGCCATACTCGTCTCTGAGCTGAACCTGGAAACAACCTTATTGCTGCTGCTGCAGGTTTTCTTCCTGGTGGAAGGACTGATGGGTCTTGCATATTCTTCAATCACTATGCAAAGGTGAATTTGGCACAGCAGAATCTGGCAAGAGCAAGGATCCTTGCTGAATAAATCCATTTGTCCTCCAAAAAGGATGACGTAACCTCCAGGTGCCTTGCGGGAGCTGTGCCATGCTATTTCCAGTGCAGCCAAACTCTTTGCTGGTGTTAGTAAACACAATTATAATAATAGAAGGTTTCTATTGTGTTTATTTCCTGAAATGCATTTTCATTCATTGAGATATATACACACAGGCTTAAGCATTCACACACACTTCCACTGCGGGATGGATTGTCTTACCAGGGCTGATGAAATATAGCTAGTAGTTTGGAGTAGTTTTTATTTTTATTTTCTGTAGAAATTGCAAGTGGTTCTTAGATAAGTGTTTCACATGGGAGTCTTGCCAGGACTCGGGTCCTTATTCAAGAAAGGTGACGGTAAAATCCCAAACTGGAAGTCTGAACTTGATTAGATGAAAGACTCTGGGGAGCCACCGCTTTTCTGAGACTTGTGAAGGTGCAGGAGTAGTTTAGAGACACTCAAAAGAGAAATGATGAAGCAAACAAAACCATGAATTCTCAGGGAGCCCTGTGGCTGCTGTGGCTATTAGCACCTGTGGGCCACTCCTAAGTGAAGGCAAACCACTGCTCTTAGTCAAAGCATGCAGCAAGGCAGAGTCCAGCCTGGCTCCTCATGTTCTCAGCCTGGGCTGCTCCCCAGCATCCAGGAGCTCACCACTGCTATTGCTTATCTTACAGGGGAACCTGAGGTTCTCTCTGAGGTTTATGGTGTATTG
The DNA here is from genome assembly GCF_020740795.1 of Apus apus. Taxonomy (NCBI): domain Eukaryota; kingdom Metazoa; phylum Chordata; class Aves; order Apodiformes; family Apodidae; genus Apus; species Apus apus. The sequence continues at coordinate 7,830,117 of NC_067294.1, read as the reverse complement.
AAATATCAGGGAGTTCTCTGAAGGGTTTGTTGGGCACCTAGAGAGCAGGAGAGAAGGTGAAATCCAAATGGGAAGTGTCCCTTCAAAGCTCTCTGAAATGCGGCTGCTCCTGGTTTGGGGTTCATGTGAAAGTGTGTGTAACAGAACTGCAACTTTAAGGAAAGTACTTGGGGCTTTTAAAATTAAAATAAACCCCAGAGTTCTGGGTCATTTGATCCAGGATAGAGGTGTCTCGGGGAACTAGCTTAGCTGCTGAGGTTGGTGCTTTGCTCCTGCTCTGTCCCTGGGCTCAGCAGAGGGGTGTGGACACACCCAAACGGGATGTTGGGCTCCCATTTTACTCTCATATCCACATCCCAGTTCCCCACCACTCAACAGGAAATGAAGGGCATAATGTGGGTCTAGTTGGGATATGATTTACCCAGCGGTTTCCAAAGCTAGAAAGGAGATATACCAAGCTAGTGAAACTGCTGTAAGTGATACTCTCAGTGGATTAGGCAACCTCATTATACATTCACCCCCCTCCTTATGGAGCTACAAAGCTGATTAAAATGTGTGCTTGTTTTGAAAGGGGGGTGGAAAGAGTAATAATCTGTATGGCTTTGGTAGGCATGCAGTAACTTTAAAAGAAATGTGCTGTTTTCAATATGTGGAAGAAATGTTCACACCAAGCCTGTGATTTCATATGCCATGAGAAGGACATTGTGTTCATCCACAGTGGGTGAAACACAAATTATTGCACATATTTCTTCAGAACTGCACACAACTCTATTTTGTAATAAGCACAGCACATATCTGAGTCTGGGCTTCGTATATCTACATATACAATTATTGCATTGGCAGTCAACATAATATTGCATTATTTCCTGTTCAGGAGTTTGATAGAAGGGGGAACCACACTAGTTCCAAGCAGAGTTCACAACACTAGTTAACATTTCTGAATAACAACTAAGCTGTATCCACCAAATGGCTCAGGCTTGTTTTAAATTACTCAAAACCATGTCCTGCAGCTGCAGAATTGGAAAGCTCAAAGCTGCACAAACAACAAATATATGGAGAGATGCCTATAAAGCAGCTTTAGATTTGGCTGGATCTTTGGAACAGAAGAATCTGAGTTTCAAACCTTGGATGAAAAGTGACTTTTTAAAATGACATTTTGTTAATAAAAAGCAGCTTTGAGCCAAGCAGGGAGGGGATGCTGAGATGCTCTGAATGTGTGTGGCAGTGCTGCCTGCTGTGAGCCTTTTCTTTCCAGTGAAAAGGAAAGCTCATTTGCACAGCAGAAACCTGCATGGAATCTGCCTTCTCACCTGAGTACAGGAAAAGTATGGACAAGACTTTCCTCCTGCTTTCTCTTTGTGTCTGTCATGGGGAGAGCTGACTTGGGAAAGGCCCTCTGAGCTGCGTTGGGCAGTGGAGGCTTCACCAGGGATTGTCCCTGTTTGTGGGTGAATCCCAGAAAATGTGGGGTAGAGCTGTGTTTTACCTGTGTTTTGGCAGCTGCCTGCCCAAAGCAGCTGTGGTGTGGGGCACTTGGTGGCAAAGCCTCAGTGGAGATGTGCAGAAGCTGGCTGAGGACACTGCAGAGAAAGTCCAAAGCTCATCTGGTGTGACCTCGGGAGAAATGCAGAGTTATTTTTAGGCAACAGGATAGGCAGCAGTATCATTTCCAGTCTCTTCTGGCCCCACCTGGGTAGGCAACAAGCACTCCAGCCCAGATTGATGCTCTCAGCAGTGTGATAAGGGATGTGTGTCACCTGGACTTCACCTTTTCCTGCTCCTGTGCATTTCCAGGGCCTCTTCTACCAATTGTGTGAGGAAGAGGAGAGGATGCTGCCCATGGCTGAGCAGGAAGGATATATGGAGATTATTCCACTGATTATTCCACACCATCAGTGTCTAAAAGGCTTCCTGTGTGAAGAGGGGGAAAAGGTTATGTAAAGGAGGGAAATTGGGTTTATTCTGCTCTACTGTGTCTTGGAGTCATCAGAAAAACAGGGTTGGGACCTGGAAAACCATAGATACTTTTCATCCTCCTCTTTCCCTCGGGATATTCAGTGATTTCTCTGTGTGGGGCAGGCAGGAAGAGACGAGGAAATGGAGCCCTTGAAATGTTTTGCTTCTTGATTCATTATCAGTCAGTTTTCAATTTATTTTGTTTCCTTTTTCCTCTCCAGGCAACTTTTATAATTCTCATTGGTAAGCCAAGGGGCTATGTGACAAATTTTGCTTGGGTCTTGTGCATGATTTACACAGTGGATGTCACAGGTGATGCAGATGGTAAAAGAGGATGGAGAGTCTTTAACATGTGACATTTTCCCAGGCATTACAGATAGATAGTTCAGTTCCACCTCAATAGCTGGGAAACCACTTTTTACTTCCAAACTGCTTCTCCACGCAGTAAACATGATCTCAAATGTATCAACAAAGGCTCTCAAGGAGGGGAAGTTTAAGAGCTCCAGGCTTTGCCTGGATGAAATTTGTCAAGAAAAAAAAAATATTTCTTGGAGTTTATGAAGTGCCAGGTTTTGGCTGGAGGATTCCAGAGAGGAGACATCTCCAGTTTCCCACTAGTGGTAGATATGAAAAGCAGGCCTGCCTGCTCGTGTTGTCATGGGTAATGTGTTGGTGGTGTTCAAGATGGGTTTCCTTAATAAATTCTGACTTGAGGGAACATGTAAGTGACTGGGAGGTAAGGGGTCAAATTCCTCTTCTTACCCTGCTTGGATCCTGTTGAGAGGCAAGGGAGTGGGACCACAAACTCTACATGGAAATCTGACATCTAAACTTTCTTGGGAGAGTCAATTCCCTCCACCCCCAGATGCTGGCAGCCTGACTGGACAGATTTATTGGGATTTGAGGAAAGGGACAGGGAAAGAGATGTGAGAGATTGCAGGCTTCACTCTTCTTGGTCCCATGACTGAAAAATTAAGAGTCTATGTTTCTCACAAGAGCTTCATGGACCATTTAGCTTTTGGTTTTTGGAGAAAATAAAAAATGTCTGTCTCCTAGATACTCACAATTGTTTTTAATTGGCAGCTGTTCATGCAGACTAGCCCCTCTGTAAAATGAACCCAAACAAAGTTGCTTATGGGACCAAATAATAAAAAAATCTTTCTTGCTCCAATTAGCAAGAGCACTGGGGCCTTCCCAGTGCCCATGGGTGATCTCTGGATGATGGAGCTCAGCACGTTCATGGTGGTCCCCTGAGACAGAGGGCTCTGAGCCCCTCAGAGACTTACGCTAACAAGTGATATTTCACAGGCCGGAGAAAACTGCTCCCGTTTATCAGGAAAATAGGGGTGACATTCTCCAGAGCATCTGGGAAAAGTGCACTCCCTCAGATGAACATGATGATGTAAGAAAAGCTCCAGCTTTTCTTCTGCTGTTTTTGGGAGTGTTCGGGTGTGCCGTGCAGCCCCTCTCCCCACAGCTGCTCCTCTGTGGTGGCTGGATGAGCTGGGGATCACACTCTTGCACTGTCCCCAAGTGCCACAAGGGCAGCTGCCTGCTGAGAAAGATGGGGTTTGCCCCATGCCCTCAGCCTGCCTCTATCATTGAATGCCACCAGCTCCTGTACGACTTGTGTCCCCCTGACACAGATGTGCCAAAACAGAGCCCTGCGATGTCAGCTCTGCACGGTGGGGCCCTTGCAGGGAGCAGTGGAGCAGGGAGGAGGGTTTGTTTCAAACAATGATATCATTGACAGGCTGGAGTGGGACCAGGATCACTCCACATCGGTCATCAGCAGAAACAGTCTCAAGCCATCTGTACATTATGGCACCAAGCCACTCTTCCTTTGTTTGGCTTCCTTGCTTGTATTTAACCCAGCTCTCAAGGCTTTCTGGGGAACAAATCCTGCCAAGAGCAGACTATTCCACCCTGAGCTGGCTGCTGATCTGGATCTTGGGGAGCAACAGATCTTGCTGAAAGCTGGTCTCTGTTACAAAGGTGTGAGGACTTACCTATATCATCCTGAGTGCTTGTGTGTAGCTTACCCTGGTCTCAAACAGCCCCACATGGCTGCAGCTGTGATCAAGGTTTAGCAAAGGAGAGCAGTGCCATCCAAACCCAGCTTTTCCTCTGACTTCATCAATTCTTCATGCTGATAGCTCCACTAATGAGGGACTCCATGCTGCCTTTTAGGAAGATGATGTGTTCTAGCAATCTGCCAGCTGCCTGGCTGGACCTCAGAAGCCTTTAAATGGTGCCCTTTTGTGTCCACACTTTTGCAGCTTCATCTCGAGCTGCGGGAGAAGTAGTTGCTGGGATGTATAATATAAGAGAGAAGAAAGGATCAAACTGTGCTCTCTTTTTCCAGGCTTTCCTTCTCTAGCAAAGTGAGCTCTGAGCTCCACTGGTGGATCAGGTCTGTCAGCACTTTGCAAGGCTGAGCTCCTCTGGAATCAGCTGTTCAACCTGGCAATGATGCTCTCCTGAAGTGATGGCAGATAAAGGCCATTGCCAAGGTTTTGGAGTATGTGTTTGTCTTGCTAACCTCTCCTGTTTATCCAAGAACTGGTACATGTGGAAAAGAGGGACTAGACCAGCTGATAAATTTGGTGCACTCTGAGATGGAAAGAAGGCTTCTTTTCTGTTTATTTACAATTTGGTGAAAAGCTTGGTGCTAGCTGAGGAAGTGAGCTGGACTGGGAATGAACTTTCACAGGCTCAAAGTGAGATAGGACCCTAAGGGTGTTGCAAGAGGTCCTGTTGTTTTTCCTCTTTCCTCACTGCCCTCCCCACCACAGACCCTGCAATGCACTGTAATAGCCCTTCTCAGCAGTGCTGCAAGAGCCCCAAGGCTCCCCTGTGTTAAGGCAGGGAAGAGTCTTCAAAAAAGGACTGTTTCAGCTCAGAATAAGCAACTGGACTGTTCATAGGGAGTCCACAATGTAGGCTAGGAGTGGACTGGTGGAGAAAGGCTGGAAAATCATGACATGGTGCCACTCAGCCACATGATGTGTCCTTACAGCTTGACAGCTGCATAAATATCCCTAAAAATTCAGGTAGAACTCTCAGATCCTTAATCCACACTAGAAGGGGCTAGAGCCTGATTCTGCAGGTAGGGAGAGATGTGTACACACCATGTGTTGTGCGGCATCATCCTGTGCCCTGAGATTCAGTGTGCCAGGCTCAGCATGGCCCAGCTCAGCACCAGGGCTGGGGGGCAGCGCCGTGGGGCTGGGCAGGAGTCAAAGCACTGGGGAGATTTATGGTAGATGCTGGAAGAGAGATAAAATAGCTATTCACAGTGAAGGCTTTCCAAGAATAAAGGAGAGGGAGGAAAACATAAGTGTGCTTGTTTGGGAACAAGTAGGCTGTGCAAGCCTCAGCTACTGGAAATCCATGGGCTGGTGTCTAATTCTGGCTCTAGTAGCACTGGGCAATTGCACACTGGCTTAGTGTCTACTCTGGAGATGACAGACTCTAACACAGCAGATACCTGCCAGAGCACATTGCTTAAGGCAATTTCCTGCGAGTTAATGCAATCTACTGATTAAACATTTGCTTGCTTGCCTCATGTTGAGCCAGCTACAGCAGTCAGGGAGTTGAAGGGAGTTATTTTCTAGAGGAGGGTGCTTCTGTGCTTATCTTTAGTTTACAAACCTGAGACAGCTGAACACAGCAAACTTGCCTTGTGATCACTGACAGGATCTAATGATTGGAATTAACACATCAAAAAGAAAAAAAATGAGCTTTCCCAGGCCACAGTGAACTTTGAAAGTGGAGATAAAAGCAGTTGTGTTCCTAGATCAAGTGCTGTTAAATACAACAGTGACACACAGTTTTGTCTGACACTAATCATTGGTACTTGTTCAGGTGTCTGAGTCTTTGGATGCTGGATGGGGCAAACACTTTGAAACACTGATAAAAAGTTGCATTTCCTGTTGCTTTGGTCTAATTTAATTAGATATCACAAGCACCCAATCCCTTTTTCAAACAGAGGCTTTCAAGGTAAATTAGACCTGACTGCCACACATCAAAACCCAAGAAAGGTGGAAAAATCTTCACATTTGCTTCTGATAGTTTCCTTCATCCAGCCTAAAGAGATCAAGCAAAAAAAGAAAAAAAAAACCCACCACTTTTTCTTGCTTGCTTTCTTGCTGTTCGTAGTACAAAAATCTGCTGCATGAAATGCATTAAACAAGGATGTGGGAGGACTGAACTGCAGCACTGCTGGCATCGCACTGCTCAGGGTGCCGGTGGCATCTCGTGGTGTGGCAAGTGTGGCCCTTGGGTGGCCTGACGGCACCACGGGGTTGCTGCAGAAGTGTGTGTCATAGATGAGGCACATTCTGTGATCCTTCTCCAGATTTTTGGAAGTGAGGCCATTGTTTTAAAAAAACTGTTTTAAAACTACATTTTACTGCTGCTGAGATGGACACAGGATGTGACCTTCTTGGTTTGGCCCAGATTTTGACTTGCTGTACTTTTTTACATCACTGTTTAGCAAATGCAGATGTTTCAAAAAAAGGGGAAGGCTGTTTCCTCTGGAACTGAATCAAAATTCAGTGCACAAGAGTGCTTTTTATAGGCTTTTGTTCTAATCCTGGGCTGAAGACAGGGATAATATTGTCTATATGAGGATGAAATGAACAAATTCAGATTGGGGAATCAGCATTTTCCTATCACAAGGATGTGAATCGACTTTGGGACAGAAGTTGAAATGCAGTTGCAGACTGGTTTCTAATTGTGCTCAGACTGGGTCACTGGAGAGAGTTTGGGTTTGAACTGAGAAATCACACCAGTGCCCACATGTGTCCTGAAATGCCCTGCGGTGAGTTTGGCACGCTGGACTTGGTAGTAAAGGAAACTGCAGAGAAACTTGTACCCATTAAGGTATGATGGTGATGATATTGGGTGTTTGTTTGTTTGGGGGTGTTTTGTTTTGTTTTTTTTTAAAGTCCTCACATAAAAATTGAGTTGTTCACTTGCAGCTGTTGGAACTGGATTTCAAAGCCTAATTGAACTCAGTAACAGGCTGTCCTTTACCATTTTAATGTAATAAATTACTTGAAAGAGCACTTAGGAAGATGGCTCGCTGCAGGCTTATGGAAGTGGATGTGTTTCGTGAGGTGTGCTCAGCTCCTGCCAGGGCAGCAGAGAGATGGATGTGGTAAGGTCACCTAGACTTCCATCTTCTGACCCTCTGCCACCACAGCATGCTCTGCACAGCCCATAGCACTGGTCCTGCAGCAGCTTTCATGGCTCCTAGGAAGCCAGTAGCTGCTGCATCCCTGGGGACAGCTTGTTAACAAGTGCCTCACAGGAGGAAAGTGTTGATCCAGATCAGAGTGCAGAGATACAACAGAGCTTTCAGCTGCTGTTCCCCAAGTACCCTTCTCTTGCCTGCATCTCTTTTGCACTGCAGGGAGCCAACAGTGACCACCCCACGTCCACAACAATGATTCACAGCAACAGGATTATTATTTATGCTGATTTCAGAAAGAGTAAGGTCTAGCTGATTTTCTAACACTCCCAGGAAACTGAAATCCAGGTCTAAAGAAAAGTTTAATTGCCTTTTTTTTTTTTTTTTTTTTTTTTTCCTCCCCCCTGTTCTTCTTTTCTTTCTCCCTCCCTGTATCTGCAGAAATCTCTTTGCACCAGGCTACACTGAGACTCATTACAGCCAGGCTGGACAGCCCCAGACCACCTCTCTGTCCCACACGGTGAGTGCAGGAGCGCTTCCCTCCTGTGGCGTGCAGGGCAGGCCAGGCCATGGGCCCGGAGGAGCAAGTGACTTTTCTCCAGAGCTTTTCTTCAAGGTCAGGGGTCTGCTTTAAGCTGAGGGGGAGGGCAGTCTGGCTTTCTGACCTGGGGAGTTTCAGCAAGAAAGCATCTCCACCTCCCAGCAGTGATAAAAACATCTTCCTGCTTTACCTGAGCTCTGATAAGAAAGCCCAGGTTTCAGCATCATTCCCCTCTCTCAGGGTGCTGGGGAATTGTTTATTCCTCCCACTGCTCATTCTCTTGCTTTTAGTTTTGCCTCTGGGTAACCCACACTGGGGACATTTCCAGCCTTTGGGAAAACCAGCCTGTATAAGCCAGCTCCTGCTCAGTAAAAACCCCATGAACCGCTGCTCTCACGCAGGCCTTGGCTGACTCCCCACAGCAGTGGCACAAAGCTCTGCATTGGTTGCAATGCAAAAATAAGAGATAAAAACCCCATGAGATCATCTTTACTGATACCGCCCCGGGGCGAGGGGGAAAGGATGTGATGAATATGTTTGCGTTTCTGCCCCAAAGCCTCCTTGTCCCTGCCAGAGGCTGCCTTTGTCCTTCCTGGAGTCCCCAGACAGGGGCTTCCCTGCTGCCCGTGGCGTCACCCTCTCTGGGGCTGGAGGCACGTCCTCTGGGGCCTGACCCAGGGCCAGCTGCCATCCACAGGCAGCTCCCGTTACAAGCAGAAACCTTTGCATCGACCTTAGTGCTGCAGCCATCTGAGTTGCTTCCTTAGGGATTCAAAGCTTAATTTTCACTGGCAACAAGGAGCTGTTTGACGCAGGCCTCGCGTGGCGGCTGAAAGGCCAAATGCAGTGGAAAGAGAACAATTGCTGGAGTATTGACAGAAATGATATGGGAGTCAGTGATGCCTAAATATAGCATCCATCTGTCCTGAAACTGCTTTGCCAACCCTGCTCCCCTCTGCCTTCCAGGACCACTGCTTTTACCATGGGGTAGTGAGGGGCCTGGAGGGCTCCAGCGTCACCCTCAGCACGTGCCAAGGCCTGCGGTAAGTGCCTGGTGGTCCTGGGGCTGTGGGGATGTCTCTGCTCTGCTCCTCCGGGTGCTGCTGTTCATTCTTTCTGGGTAGACAGACCTGTTCTCAGATGCCACCCATCCAAGACTCCTGGGCTTAAAGGGAGCATGTTGAGGGAAGTGCAGAAATTTGGGTATCAAGGCCTCCTAGCCAGTTCCTAGAGTTCTTCCTCCTTTGTTCTGGCAACGTGGACTTGTGCAAAAAGTGAGTTTAACTCGAGAGTCCACTGGAGCAAAACACTCTTGTTAGTGGGGGCTGCATCCCTTCCAGGAACAGGACTCACCACATACCAGCCCAATACTCTAATGCAGAAACCAGCTTCTTCTTCCAGCCTCTCATAACTGGCAAGTTTTTGTGTACATTTTGAGGCAATGTCTTCGGGTCTGAACTTCCTCCTGGGATGTCAGCCCTATTCTGCTTTTCTCCCTGGGCGGTGGTGGGGTTGTGTGTGTTGTGCCTTTAAAACCTTCACTTTGGTATTATTGGAGTCTTTGGCAAGAAAAGAGGGATTATATGCTCAGTAGGAGTGAATGAAATGGCTTGTTGTGACCAATGAGCTGCATTAATTTGCACCAGCTCAGTTTGTTTCCAAAACACCACATGGGCTCTATTGATATTAGTGGTCATCTGCTCCCATGCGCTGATTGGAAACTGTGCTGATGGAACCAGCTCCAGCCAGGAAACAGCCTGTGCCAAAGCAAACCTGGGACATCTTAAATGAATGTATCACAGGCCAAAGAGCCCAGTGAGATAAACACGACAATGCAGCCACCTGTGGTTTGCAATAAATAATCCAAAAGCAAAAGCAGTCACAGGTGGGCTCGCTTCTGTCAGCCTGCACTTCCCTAGGCTCTGCCTTCCTAGCTGCAGAGGAAAACAATGGTATCTCCTTGGTGTGCAGATGTGCTAAGCACTCCTGCACATCTGAGCTGTCAGAGGTGTGCTGGCAGCTCCTTGACATAATTTTCTAATTGCCAGGAAGGCACAGGAGTTGAGCACACATGCTTGTTTTTATCCTGAGCCTTCTCAAGGCAGTGTGCTGCTCATCAAGCCTTACACCTTCCAGTGGGCATCAAATGAGATTTCCAGCTACAACATGCTCACTGGGAAAACCAGAACTGTACAGCCACATGCAAGGCCCAGAGACAACTGGGGGTTTTTTGCTGTTGACAAGCAAAGTGTACATGTCTTTTAGGTCAGTTATGTTAAAGACAAATTTCTTTAATCTGTTGAAAAGCTTCCATTGCTCCTAAAGGAAAAGCTGTACTGTAAAAAAATCAGTACTTCTCAGGTTAGTGCTGATAGATTTTAATATATGCAAGCTCAGGGATTCCCGGCTCTGAACTCAAAATGTTCCTATCCTTTTTGTTAATGAACTGAATGGCTTGGTAAAGATAAGTGCTTTGCCAGAGTCAGATGGGTACTCTGCAGCAGAAGAAGGATTTGTCTCCCGTTGCTGTGACAGTAATTAACTTTCCCTCTTATTGCTTCCTGTTTCATCAGAGGACTTATCGTATTGAGCAGCAATTCCAGCTACATCTTAGAGCCAGTTCCCGACAGCCCAAACCAGCACTGGATCTACAGGCTGGATGACTTGAGGTTGCAGAAAGGAGCCTGTGGCTACCAGGGCACCGGGGATGCATCTCAGGACTGGTTCAGGGACTTCACAACTGGGATGAAACCACCTCACCAGAGGGTGAGCAAGGCTTAAACTGGGTCTATCCAATTCTACAATTCTATGAAGTTTCCCACCTGTTCCAATCCTGGGTAGCCTGCTGTTATCAGGGAGCACAGCTCAAAGTGAAATGAAGAGTATTTAAGAGGGTTTGTAGCAAGCTGGTTGCCAAATAGTGGCTCCAATAGGGAAATAAATGAGTGTTGGGGGCTATTGTGTAGCATAAGGCATCTGGGCTGGAGCTGTTCCTGCACAGATTTATACATGAACAAACAGGTGGGCTGAGGACAAGCACACAGGCACTTGCTGTAGCTAAGCTCACTTGTGATATTTGGTTGCTGTAAGTCAATCACATCTGAAGGTCCCTGTGTGTGATGGGGTGAGGGGTATGGGCCAGTGAAAAAAAAAAACACCTGGGAAAAATGGCCTGCACATATGTTTTGTGAATAATTTCTTGGGGGTCCTGGGGAAAGTAACCTGTGCTACCACTGCCTCAGGTGAAACGAGAGACTCTGCAGACTGCAAAGTACGTGGAGCTTCTGCTGGTGGCTGATTATGCAGAGGTAAGAAGAGGGGCCACATTTATACCAACTGAGCACTGGGCCCAGAGAGAGTATCCCACCTGGGGCAAGGAGGAGAGCTGGACCTCAACAGTTTCCTCTTGCCATTCCAGTGGTCCTACCCCACTAGCAGACAATGAAAGCTGTGACTTGGTCCCTTCTGTCCTAGCAGCCATTGACCCCTCGGCTGCCACTGTCATGGCTCTGCTGTCACTGCTGGCCAGGGGAGAGAGGTAGCTTGCAATTTATTTGAAGGACTAGGGCTGGGGGTCATTTCTTGCCTCCCAAGGTACCAGTGGCCAGTCCTGGTTATCGATGGGAGTGACTGCCTTCAACCTAGGGTGACTTGGGTGTTTCCAGGAATGATGTGCTTGTAAGTCTGCAGTACACTTAATCTCTAGAGAAGATAACCCTGATTATCCTCTGCTCTGAGCCGGTAGCAGATATATAAATAGACATTTTCAAGGCTCCAGATCATAGAATAGGGCTGGAAGAGACCCAGTGAAGTCAGCAATCCTTTCCCCATCCCCAGCCTGGACAGCACGCAAGACCAACAGTGCAAACCACTCAGTGCTTCACTGATCATTCAATTTCCAGCACAGATAGGAATCAGGCTGGTCCTATTCATAATTTACAACTTGAAACTTGGACAGAGAAAGCCACATAGTGCTCCAGGCTATAATTTATTCTGAGCAAAACTAAAGAGGCATAACCTGTTTTGGTTTCTCTATTAGGCAGCAGGATACCAGGGAAACTATGAAAAAACACATTATACCCAGGAACTGCCATATGTTGTTCACTGTTTCATCAGACAAGCTGGGGTAGCCTCACAGTGTCATGAACTGCCCTTACTTGACAGTCTCCTTCACTAGAAGAAGATTTTTGGGATTTACCTGATAATTACCTTATTATTCCCACAGTAATGTGGGTTGTTTTAACATATTTCAGCTCTTTCCAGTTGCCTTTGTGCTGTCTGACATGTTCATTTTGTTCAGTTTCAGAAGCATCACTTCAACATTGAAGCAACAAGGCTTAAATTAGTGGAGGCTGCTAATTACGTAGATAAGGTGAGATAAGGTGTGCAGAAACTGATGCAAGCAAAGTCCAAATAATGAATGATGACAATTATTGGGATAGAGGAAGATTGATTTTTTGAGAGAGAGGAGAAAGTTTTGCCAGCTCTCCCCAGTGACTTGGGGAGTGTAGAGCATCTGACAGACAATTCTGCTGTTGACCATCAGGTACAGGGTGGGAGAATCCCCATTCCTTTCCTTGGAGCCAGCATGAGCATCTCTGTATTTTAATACATCTCTCTTACCTGTATTACCTAAATACTGCTTTTTGACAAGGGACTAGGGTATTCATTTCTTGAATCTTGGCAAGTAGAACTGGAAAAGACCTCCAGATGTCATCGTTGCACATGGTACCCAGTGCTGCTGAACTAAACATCACAGCTTTTCAGATCCACTCCCTTCATACTCCCCTTCTTGCTTTAAACTCTTTCTACCATTCCCTTCAGCCCCCCACCCATGAAGACTTACCATGTTTGTCCTTGATGTGAGCAGCAGATTATTTCCTTCCTCTTTTCAGGAATTTTGTCATATCTAAAGATAACCTCAATCTCCAGTCTTTGTTTCTCTGAATTCTCTCTCTGTCATTAATTTAAAATGAAAGTCCAGCATCCCTAGTTCACTTGAGTTCAGGTTTGTGGGTGTTGCACACTTCTCTCCGCAGACCTGTGGTTCTAAGTTGCAGTGTGTTTCCAGAGAGACCATCTTCTCTGGGCATGTGCATCTGTAGTAGCATATAGCAGGGTTTATATACAAGATAAAAAAATACAGTAAAATAAATTAGTGATGCTTATTTTGTTATGTCTTTACCTTCTCATATCTTAGTTTTACAGATCCCTGAATATCCGGATTGCTTTGGTGGGACTGGAGATCTGGAGTAATTGGAATAAATGTGATGTATCTGAGAATCCCTACTCCACTCTGAAGTCCTTTCTGGCCTGGAGTAGCAAGGAGAGGGTGCACAGAAAACATGATAATGCCCAATTAATCACGTAGGTTTATTTCTCATGTTTCTGACAAGTGGGTTTGGGGGGGTGAGAAATCAGTCTGTAAGATGACATTCTAAGATTCAGAGTGGCAGATTTATGTAGTGCTCAGCCAGCCTTAAGCTCGGGTACCCAGAGCACAAACCATGCCAGGAGAAGTAGAGGTCCCAGGATGTGGAGCAGCCTCGGTACACGTACACCAAAGTGCATCAGCTTTATTGTGTGTGTGTATCACAAGCAGCTTCACATGATCAGCTACAGCTACTTACACAGTTTCAAGAAAATCTGAGTTATAAGCAAGACCTGTAAGGAGAAGCTAGGCCCTTTGCAGAAGACCTAACATTTAATTCCTAACTTATCCTGCTGAGACACAGGGGATATGGTGCTGGGAGCTGGTTGATGATCTGTGACTCATCCTGCTGATCTCATTAGGTCCAGTTGCTATGGCCAGCAGTGCAGAAGTCATTGGAAGAAAAATTTGCAGCACCTCTTAGACCTCCTTATCTCTCCCATAGTAATTCATCCTCCAGTAAACAGTGGTGAGTCAGAGGAGAAACCTGGAGGACTGAAATGCAGGGATGCAATGCCTTTTCCCTTGTTTTGGTTGGTTGTTTTTTTCCCTTTAATATTACTGTATTTCACCTTTACCTACTCATGTCCTGAGCACAATTTCCAAGGCTCCCATTTCAGATAGGATAGTGCAGAATTCCAGCTTGCCAGATGGACCTTGAGGCTGCACCTCAGAGGTGTTATCTAGTATTCTGTCAGGTCCCTCAAATCCAAGCTGGCAAATAGCAGGCTTAAGGTAAATTAAATATCCAAAACAGCACCCAACTAAGGATCCAGAAATAGTCTTTTCTATGCTTGTTGCAAAGCTCAGGGGGAACATTTTTTTTTTTTTGGCAGACCATTATAAAAAATAGAATTGGCTGGTTGGCCCATAAAACAATGTAGTAGTCCAAGAAAGACAGGTCTCAGTGCTTTGTAGCTCTGTGATAGTGCCCTGTCCTTGAAGATATTGCTAAAGAAAATGTATTCACCTCACACTGCGTGTATGTATAGAGTGGTGAACTGCAGGATGCATTTCTCTGTCCTGCCTACTCAAGTGCCTTGGTGCCATTTCATGTCTTTCTGGGTTGATTTTAGGGGTGTGGCCTTCCAAGGTACCACAGTAGGCTTGGCTCCTGTGATGGCCATGTGCTCTGATTTCCAGTCAGGAGGAGTGAACATGGTAAGTAATTGCTAATACCTAATAAGGATGTTTCTTGCCAGCAGTGAATGCATAAGATAGATGCCTCCTAAAGCCCAGGAGGAAAATATTTCCCCTGAAGGCCTCTGTCTAACCTAATCATAGGCATGAACACCTTCAAGAGATGTTTTCTACATGTAGTAATGAGAAGTGCTACTTACCCCATTGACTCAGAAGTGCACAGGACAAGCACAGGTAAAATGCTGATATGCTTCTTTGACCTTGTATAGGATCACTCTGATAATGCTATTGGTGTTGCTGCTACCATTGCCCATGAGATGGGACACAATTTTGGCATGAATCATGATTCAGCTGGCTGCTGTACTACCCCTGCAGAAGATGGAGGCTGCATCATGGCTTCTGCAACTGGGTGAGTTTGTCATACAGGGTCTCATGGAAAAATGCAAATGGCTTTGTTACAAGATCCTTAGTGGAGTAAGAGCTAGAAATGCAGAATGCAGGTGGGTTGGTTTGCTGCCTATTTGAGCCAGTGTGTTTAGAGAGAAAACACTTCTGGGCAAACCCTGGCTCATGTATCAATAGCAATTTGCTAAATTTCTGATGAACTTATTCCTGCTTTAGATTTTCCTTTGGTAATGTAGGGATCTGGCAGCATTTAGAAGTGAGCTCTAAACTGTCTGGGAAAAAGGAAAATTTTCCTCTCTTCTATCCTGAGGGACTGTCTCAGGACCCCTCTAACCCCTCATCTCTGAGTTTGTGCTTTCCACTGTGTCATACCAATGATCCACCACCCCAAAGCAAATTCAAAGCCTGTATGCACACACATCCTTCTGCAAAACCTGGACTGCCTGTTGCCAGCAAGTACAGAGGAATGAGGGGTGACCAGAACATGTGTGACTTTGCCATGTAGAGGTCTATGTGGGTGTCATGTCTGTGTTGCAAGAGATGAGTAGATAAGATAGTTAACAGGGCTTCTAAAGTATCTTGTACAAAAGATGTGTGGTAACAAGAGGAAAAAGGATTGCTTCAGGGAAGAACTAACTTTATTTAAAGGCACAGTGATAGGGCTATATTTCTAAGTCAGAAGACATGAAAACGTTGACTACATATTGTCTTAAGAATGCTGCTTGGATTCAGTAAGCCAGAGAAAGCTTGTGTTTAAAAGGGAATAAGTAGCTGGCTTTAGGAGAAAGGGGAAATGAGAGCAACTCTGGAAACCCACAGGGATTTCAGAGCTCATTTTGGATGAGGAACCTCAACAGCTTCCATATTTCTGTCACGTAAAAACATCAGCAGAACTCATTCACTAAAAACCACACTCCCTGTTTCTACAAGCCTTTCTCCTAGGGATTTCACAGATACCTTATTTTATGATTTCCTCCAAATAAGGAAGAAGTGAAAACATACAGACATGTGAGTAGAATGTCCAACACACAACATGTACACACACATGCAGTCATATAGAGAGTGCATAGATTCAAGCATTGTTGCAGTAGAAATTAATAATTCATGTAACATGAAATATTCACATCTTTTGCAATGAGGCAGTAGATAGGAAAAATGAGACGTTATTTTTATCAGTTACATTCACAAGCAGTTATTCACAGTCCAAGTGATTCTCAGGTTTGGATTCTTAGGCTTGCCCAAGCAGAGTTAGGAATAAGCTACAGCTTCAGTATTGAGCAGGTAATGACAGCCCTACTTTTCAGCTCTCAAAGTCAAATCTAACTTAACATATTCTGTTTCAATAAAGTTTATTTTTAAGGCTGTTATATTGCTAGACAGTCTTGTAGTGCAATCTCACCTTATTTTCAAATGTAATCCAGATGGGTCTGATTTTTAAACAGGCACACAAAATCACTATTTGCTTTAGCACAATTCCACAGACTTCAGAGAGAGAGAACCATGCCCTTTGGCACTCATAAGGATTTGTATATACTCATTTTTGGTTCTAGAAACCATTGCCCAGATCTGTCATGATGTTTTTCTACACTGTTTTTGTTCAGGCACCCCTTCCCCAAGGTCTTCAACCAGTGCAATAGAAAAGAGCTGG
Organism: Apus apus; assembly: GCF_020740795.1. Classification (NCBI taxonomy): domain Eukaryota; kingdom Metazoa; phylum Chordata; class Aves; order Apodiformes; family Apodidae; genus Apus; species Apus apus. The sequence continues at coordinate 7,813,799 of NC_067294.1, read as the reverse complement.
AGAAGTATCTGCAGTCTGGTGGAGGGATGTGTCTCTCCAATATGCCGGATACCAAAAAAATGTATGGTGGGAGGAAATGTGGAAATGGCTACTTGGAAGAGGGGGAGGAGTGTGACTGTGGAGAGGTAGAGGTAACAATTGTTCAGATCCAACCATTTGGGGTTTAGTGGGATACAATGATTTTATTATGTGTTTTACAAACGCAGTTGTGTGTGTGTAAACAGCTTTGTGTTTTTTTTCAGAAGATAGGCATACCTTGCCTGAATATAAATGTATATGCAATGTAAATCAAGGTTGTAAAGTATCATGTCTAACTAAATTTACGGTGCAAAGTACAGTGTAGAACTCAGGGATGGTGTAATCTATAGTTGAACAGAAGTGATGAAATCTTCTTCTAAAAAAGGAGAGAAAAAGTGATCTTAGATGTTGCAGTTCCACATGTAAATTCTTGGTAAGGATGGAGCTTCTCTTAGAACTGCATGTCACTTCTCCAAATTCATACTTTTACTAAGAAGACAAAAAGGATCTTGAATAAGCAGCCCAGACTCATCAGATGGAATGAGCACAACCTATAGTATCCAGTCAGTCCAACAGAGGGTACAATTATGCCTTGCTGTAGCTCAGCACATACTGGGTATCAGGAACATCCTGTGGAAAGAAGGCTGTTACTTTGCATGTAATTTCTCACGTAGGAGAACAGACTAGTGTCAGCCTCACACTTCAGTGCTCTTGCATGTTCTTCTCCTGAGCATCTGCTTGGTAAACTCTGCTGCATCTCACTGTCTTCCAGGAATGCAACAACCCCTGCTGCAACGCCAGCACCTGCTCCCTCAAGCTGGGTGCTGAATGTGCCCATGGCAGCTGCTGTCATCAGTGCAAGGTGGGATCTCTGGGGCTTCCTGGGAGAAGAGGAGAGGGAATGGTGGTGGTGGAACTGTGAGGCTCAAAAATGGAGGGGAAAGAGGAGCAAACATAGCCAGACACAAAACCACAAAGGAGCCAAGCAATAGCTCAGTTTTTTCCCCCTTTGTATTTTTTTAGCTGATGTCTCCAGGAACTCCCTGCAGGGAAAGGTCAGGACTCTGTGACCTCCCAGAATACTGCACTGGCGAGTCACCATTTTGCCCCCCCAACTCTTACCAAATTGATGGGGCTTCCTGCGATGGAGGAAAGGCCTATTGCTACAGTGGCATGTGTCTCACCTATAAGGACCAGTGCTTGCAGCTGTGGGGGCCTGGTAAGGACACCACTTGCAGTAAAATATGTTGCCCTTTGAACAGGAAGTATCGTATGGCATCCTGCTGTTACTCGCCTATGCAAGGCAGCAGTACGTTCCATACCCATTATCAATAGCGAAGCCTGGGGAGCCTTCCTCTCCTGCCTTGCTCGCTTAGAGGAGGCACCAACATTTCCCATGCTCAACCCATCCCAGCAAAAGAACAAGTGGTCAGCATGGACTGCCAGGCTCCACAGGAATCAGCCACATGAGTCTCTTCCATGCAGGAGCAAGGCCAGCACCAGATGCCTGCTTTGAGAAGGTTAATGCTGCTGGAGACATCTACGGGAACTGCGGGAAGGATATCTACGGCAACTACAGGAAGTGCGAGATGAGGTAGAAAGCAGAGTGGCAGCCAAGGGTTGCTCATTGTAGATAATGTTTTTATGTATTACAAAATTATGAGCCAGTAGATAAAACTAATCCATGCTTTGGTTTCACTCCTTCTGCGTTCTGGGAAACCAACTGCATCCTTGTCAGATTTAGAGAGAGCTCTTATGGCCAAAGCTTTAAATTTACCATTTTCCCTGCCTTCTACATTATAAAACATCTAGTTGATATTTTTTCAAAGCAACAGAAGAGGGGATTTTCAAATCTGTAGGTTAAATGTGACTTTTTAACTGAGACAAAAACTTCCTAATCTCATCTGTGATTGTGTTGATGCTGGCCTACCCATGGGGACAGTGAAATGGTACCATCAGTACCTACCAGATGCTGTTGCTTGGGGCAGGTCTTGGGAGGTGCATGCTCTTTTGCTATGGAACAATGACTCAATGCTGCTGCTTTAATTTCCATGTGGAGCTGATGCCCCCAAAACATTCAGCAAGCCAAAAATAATCACTTTATCCTTTCCATTGGAAACAGAGATGCTAAATGTGGGAAGATCCAGTGCCAGAGCTCTGCTTCCAAACCCTTGCAGTCCAACGCGGTGGCCATTGACACAACTCTCCGCACACAGAGGACAGAGCTGAGGTGCCGAGGGACCCATGTGTACCGATCGGAGAGTGAAGAAAAGGAGATGCTGGATCCTGGCTTGGTGTTGACAGGAACAAAGTGTGGCAGCCATCATGTAGGTAGAATCCTGCCTGTAAAGGCTTGTGGGAGGTTCAGGGTATGACTTTTCCATCTGGAAAGTGTTTTGTGGTTATCAAGCCATTCACTTCTGCTGTCTTATGCCTTTCTAGGGGATTTTTATGTTTGTTAGAAAAATTTCTTAGAGGTTTCTGAGAAGCGATGGAAGAATACACACCAAAGGCCCTACCTTAAGTCTTTGCCAGATGAAGTCCAGGGCCAGTGCTAAATCTGGAATTTGATAGTTGCTTGAGGTTATCTTACTTAGAGGTGAGACAGACAATTAGAAGTCAAGACACCTGAGAACTTGAGAGACTTGCCACATGGGCATGGCCAATATATCAGCTTCTGAGTTCCCACTCCTCTCTCTGACATGTGATTAAGGTTAGTGATTAAATGTCCTTGGGAACAAGTATAACTTCATGGCCTGTTACTCTTCCCCGGGGTATTACTTGTATTGTTGTCTGGGACCCCACAAATCACAAAATAACACAAGGCAGTAACATGGCACATGACCCAAAGACCTAAGGCTGAGTTTTTGGATCCTTTCTCTGCAGGTTTGCTTTGAGGGACGCTGCCAGAACACGTCCAACATCTTTGATTCTGAAAGCTGTAGCAAGAAGTGCCATGGGCATGGGGTAGGTGTCTTCCTTTTCATCTCCATTTCAGACTGAACAGTGTTTTATCCAGCAAGGGCTTAATGTATTTTCAGCTTGTAGATTCTTTAGGAACTCTCACTAAAGTCTCTGAGTCTTTCCCCTTCAGGTTTGCAATAATAACAAGAACTGCCACTGCAACCAGGGCTGGGCCCCCCCATTTTGCAACAAGCTGGGGAGGGGGGGAAGTTTGGATAGTGGTCCTCCCATGCCTGAAGGTGAGTTGGACCAACTCTACTGTTGTGGCACTTCAGAAAGACTTAAGCTATCTTGGAAGCAGAGAGTTTTCCATTTAACTAACTTTACTTTCTTGCCCTCAGGCCCTTCAGCGGTCGTGGTAACTCTAGCAATCCTGGCTCCCATTCTCCTTCTCATTGGAATAATGTTTTTATTCTATTATCTGAAATGCTGGAATAAATTTTCCATCTGTTCTCTGAAGAAGACACCACAATTCAGGTAAATTTTTAGTGCTGCACTTTTCCTACTTGAATCCACCCCCTTTCAGTGTCAGGAGAGAAGAGAAGCTGCAAAGGCTGTGAGGAATGTAACAAAATGGGTGTGTTGGTCTAGTCAGTATTTGCTTCTCATTTTTTTTCCTTCAGTTAAAATGTAATGGAATAAACAGCAAAGAAAAAGGAGAAAATGTATCAAGGAAGTAACAATCTTTTCTTTCTCTCATTGTCAGTGACACTTCTGGAAATGGGCATGCAAACCCTGCCTTCAAGTTGAAAACCCCCCAGGAGCAGAGGAAGGTAGGGGCAAGGCCACCTTCCACCTCCCAGGGCAGAGATGCAGCTGTCCTGAGATACAGGATGCAGTGCCCTCTCACACAGCAATTAGAGAGTGGATTTATCAAAGGATGGGAAAAACAGACAGACATCCCCCATGGCTGAAAGTCAGTGGGAGCTGAACGTATGATCTATTTCTATCCATTTTCCTAAAGGCAGACATTGGGATTTGACCAGACCTGTGTGGCCTCTTGCCACTCCTGGTAGAGCCTCTTCTGTCAAATCCCTCTTTCAAAACTGTAGCAATTGCAAATGCTGGTTTATTTGCAAATGTCACTTATAATGATAATCTTTGAGTCACTCTGTTCTCTTGGTTACATTTCTGCCTCATAATTGTCCTGGTCTATCTAATCAATACCTACTAGACATATACAACACACACTGATATGTCCTACTGTGTGGCTCAGAGACCACATGAAGACCCTCAAAAGTGTAGCAGAGAGTAAAAAGGTGGTTTGAAGCAGAAGTACCTAACTCCTGGGATTTATGGATCTTTTGCACAGGTGATTGGCTTCCCTGAAATCCCATCGAAACCTCCTTCCCAGCAAGCTCCAGGGCTCCAAATGAACATGCAGCGGCCACCTGCCTTCTCTGCTGGCTACAGCTGTGGTGTGGGGCAGCCCTCCAGGCCAGCACAGCCCCCAGCAGCAAGGGACATCGCCCGGAGGACACCCCCAAGCCGGCCAGCACCTCCTGCTCCCAAACCCCCTGTCTCTCAGGTAGGGAGTTGCTCCACTGTCCTGCAGATGCAGTTTGATGGGAGGTTTGTTCTGAGTGAGGTTCTCTAACCCTGGTGGGGTGTAGGAGTTACCATGCTCACTCGTGCACACTCCATCTCCCCGCAGGACAATTACAGGTGGTCTTCCTTGCTTTGTAGTGTAGCTGACAATAACCTTGCTGGACACTAGCATTCACAATTCACAATTGCTCTTAATTCAGGTCCTTGATGCCTCTAACCTGAACTTGAAATCAGGTAGTTTAGATCTCAAAGCAGCATTCACTTTACCAAGGTAATCTGAACATTTTTTAGCTGCAAATCAAATAGATAATTTGCCAAGAACAAAGGGGCTATACAGAATTTTCCCTGCACAAGCCTAGCAAAGCTTCTCTTACCATTTGGGTATGTTTTATCTCCTGGAAACAAGCCTTTATGAGATGACCAGTCTGAGGTTCAGTACTGAGTACTAGATCTCCATTCCCCACCTTGGGGGATGACCTCTCAGGTATTTTGCATTTGGTTGGACTAAAGCCTCGGAAGCCTCAGACAAATTTTGATGTGGAGCAGAAATGGGACTTCTAGTATGTTGCATAGGAAACATTAGACTTAACCCAGACTGATTCCATCTTATATGAGCATCCTTGCCATCAGCTTATTTTTGGATTATGAGGAAAGGGTATTGGCTTACTTCTCTTGCTGGCAATTTTTTTCTAAGCTTAGTACAGACCCCACATTCTTATGGAAAAGATGGCAAATCACTCAGACAAACTCATTTTACTAAAGTATTTCCATACTAGCTTGATTAGGCTTGGGCCAGTGAAGAAGCCAAGGGTTCAGTTACAGGGAATGGCAGGAGGCAGTTTCTCTCTGAAGGATACAGAGGAAAACAAAACCAAAATATTTTAGTGAATGGGATTTGTTTCTAGCTCCATTGTTCCTGTGAACAGCCGGCACTTCAGCAGGAAAGAAAACTAAAACAAAAGAAGGAAGCTGACTGTAGTCAAGAAGGAATAGGTATCCTTCCCAGCTGGTTGTTGACAAGGTCCCCACAATCTGCATTGTGTTCCCCCTCAATGCATCCAGTCTCTTTATATCAGTCCGACCTTCTAGACGGGACAATTTTGCTAGGATTTCCAAAAGAACCCTTACCATTTCTGGGTTGGAGGAGAACCACAAGATGTAGAAGGTACAGGGGAAGTCATTAATTTCACTGTTTGCTAGTGTCAGTCCCTTCCTAGATGTTTGCAGTGTCTGCCAGATTTGCTCTCTCACTATTCCTATAGGAGCTCTTTGGACCCTGCTGTTGGTGGGATTTAGTCTGGCTTGTCCTTCCTGCGGCCATGGGGCAAGGTCCCTGGAGAGCAATAGATCCCCAAGCATCGGCTGATGCAGCCCTTGTGCACAGTCTAAGGAGACTGCAGGGGTTTTGGGTGCCCTCCAAGCTGTGAGGGCAGCTGTGTTTGTTAAATCAACACCTGTAAGGCAGCAACAACACAGAGACTGAGCAACAGCCGGCAGGTCTTTCTTGTGGGGGTAACTTCTCCCTGGGGACATGCTTTACACTGAAATTCATTAGGCAAATGGAGAATATAATGCTCTGAGTATCCCATTAGGGACAGTTGTGTGCACAAACAAAGGAATAACTGTAGGTGGGTGCAGGGCTGTGTGTTTGCATGGGCACACGTAGATACGTGTATATAAGGTTTACAGGCATTATATGGACAATCACATAGTAAGTGTATGTGTGTGAAACTTGCTTCCAACCTTTAGTGCATCAATAATGTGGCTAATTAAAAAGCTTTGGAACATGGCTTCCCTGTTACTTGCAAAATTCAAGGCTTAAAAATAAGTAGCCAGAATATGATGTGCTTTCAGCCCATGGCTCCATTTAGGAGGCAGTGCAAAGTACCCCTGTTATCCTGTTTGATTGTCCTCAGTTTGAAGCCAGCTGCCCAGCAGCCTAAGGCCCATGCAGCCTTCATGAAACACAACAAAGGGAAAAACTTGCTGAAAACCACTAATCACCTGCTTAATACAATAAGCAATAGCAGCAGCCACCTGTGTCCCCCCTCCTTGCTTGCAAGAGGGAGAGGTCTTTGCAAGCATGGTTTTGCCAGGATCCCTTCAGTCCTTTGGACCAAGCAGGGGTTCTACAGGCAGGGTTGTGATGGGGACTCCTGCCCAATCTGTGAGATTTTTCCTGCTTTTCATCATGCAGCCATTAGACTGTAGTGTCCCTGGGGCTAATGCCAACCCAGAGACACGGAGGTGTGCAGCTGCATACCCAATCTGCTGTCTCAGATAACAAAAAATAAAAAATATTAGCTCTATTTTCAGGCCAGGCATCTCTCCGGGCTGAGAATTCAAAATTGTTTTTCTTGCACAGGATATTTCTAGGCCCCGGCCACCCCAAAGAGCTTTACCAGCTAATCCTGTCCCAGCCAGACCCAGAGCCTGGCCAGGGAACAGCTCTGCCCTCTCGCTGCCTCCGGCGCACCCCAGAACCCCAGGACGACTCCAGCCTGCGGCAGAGGTAGGCACTGAGTGCAGTGACGGGAAGCTCAGCTGTGTCCCCTCACCACCAGCTATCAAACTACTGTTGAAGGGACTAACCTGGCTGTCATATGGCAAAACACCTTCATGCACAGCTGTGGAAAGACTGTTGGGTTGGTTGCCTTTATTGCAGGGGCCTCTGTTTTTCCCTGTTCCTGATTAAGAATTTAATAGGTTATGCGCAACAGTTAATTCAGTCCTCCACATCCCTGAGCACCTCCTCAGACATGTGAGCAGGGCATTGAGGGGGTGTGACCCAGAATGGTAAGTGAAGAGCAGCAAAACAGGAAGGTCCACACAAGACTTGAGTACCTCTGTAAGGAAGAGAAACAGTCTCCAGCCTCTCTACCCATGGCTAAGGAGATTCTTTCCCTGCAGAGCATGTTTCCCAAATGTGTCGTAATAAGGGACTTTGAGCTCATCACCCTGTAAGCTGGGTCTCTTGACACAAACACATCCACTCCACAGACCATGGAATGGGTGCTGTCCCCAGCTGACAACATACTTGTAAACTTTTTAGAGCTGTAAAAATTGGGGAAAAACACATGAACTTTGTTGTGTTCCTGGGGTGAGAGTTTCCCACATTATGCTTTATGGTGTGAATTCATGTGAACTGAGACAGGCTTCCCCTGGCCTTCTGTCACATCACCTCTGGGAGAGGGAGAGGGCAGCATTTGCTCTTTCATCAGTGTTCACCCCTCTATCTTTTCCCCATTTTCCATCTCACCCAGAATACTGGCGTTGGAACTGCTGGAGCAGCAAGTGTCTTGAAAATGGGACAACTGGGCTCCCGTGGGCACTCATGAAGCAGTCTGTTCCCAGCTGGCTCTGACCTTCACAGGGGACTGGATGGCCTTTATCAACCAAAAAAACATTCACAGTCACAGAAAGTCTCTCAGTTCCTCTCCTCTAGCTTCACCTGTTTCCTTTGTGACTCAACGAGCTGCAGGCAGGCTTGGCAGGAGTGCCACCAGAAACTGCTCCGTGCCAAGCTGAACTCGACTCTCTCTGCCAATAGAATTTTCCATCTAGAGATGACTTGTTTATACGGTATTTAAATATTCTTGTGCAATATCCAGTGCAGGGATGGGGTGATAGGGGTTTCATGTGTTTTTAATCAGTTATTTAAGTGTTACCAGGGAGAAAAAGCTGTGAGTGCAGGTGCTGGCCCTGATGGGCTTTCATGTAAGACTCAGCCCTGTTGGTTTCCTCAGCCCATCCACGCAGCTGCAGGAGCATACATTGGTGCTATACAGAAACCACTGCCCCTTGGGAGTAAAAGGCAGCTGTTGATAACTTTCTTCAGCTTATTCTGAGTTTACAGTGGGTGGCAAGTGGGGACACAACAGGGAGCAAACCATCAAAATGTTCCTAGTTAAAATAAATTCTGGGTCACTATGGATTTTTATTAGCTTTAGTAGTGCAGATTAATTATTCTCCCTATATAACCATCTTCAGCAAGTGTTGCAACCTATTGGTCTTCCAGCACTTGCTTGTCTTGCCTCAAAGCTGTAAGACCCAACTGCAACCCCAGTGTGGCCCGTGCATTCCCATCCGTGCCACTGGGACACCGACAAGGTACGACAGGGAAAGTCTGGCCAAGATCCGGAGCAAACGGCCAGAAGGAAGCTCAGCAACAACCAGTGCTGAAACCTCCTCTCCAGCATACGGTACCATGGATTATCAGTAGACACTTTTGCACATCTCCTCAGGCTTTGCTCTGTGCTGAGCAGTAATTCAGCATGGGCTGTCTGCTCCCCATATCAGTGAGAAACTTACCTTCACATTGCCCAGGTGGTAAAACAGCAGAAATATTAATACAACATATGGTGCTTTTGTAGGGCAGCTCATTTAATCCTGTTTTTTTTTCCTCCACAATGTGGATGGAGAAAGCTGTCCATATGCACTTTAAGCAGCTGATGGTTCTGACCCCGAGGACCCTCCCTTGTGAATTTGTTTGGGGTTTTTTTTTATCCTAATGGTTTGGGGTTTTGTATGTTTTTTTTCCTCAGGATTTTAAAATTATGACCTTTGTTATGCCAAATATTTCTCTTTTTTTTTTTTTTTTTCCCCCTTGAAATTATTTCCAGGAAATTCTGGAGCTATGGTTACAACAACAATTCTGTTGTGTTTGATTTATTATGGACAAATCCTCAGTGTGATTGCTGCTGCACATGTGAGAAACTGTATTATTGGCATAAAAAAGTCTTGTCTGATAGTTCTCTTTCCCTAAGCTCTACTGATTGAAAATGAACAAACACTGAACACTCATTAAATTTGTAGTTATATATAGCAGTATATCTGCAGGATGACTTAAACCACATGAGTTTTTGCAACTTTACTACCTCTTTCTCTACAGGGAAACAGTACATAGGGTGTGTCTTGGATTTCTGGTTGATTATTCCTTATCTTGATAATTTTGGGCCTTTTCATACCTTCTCTATGTCTGGAAAACAAACCAACCTACAATACTTATGTCTGAAATAAGTGATGCCAAGTGAAAGGCATCATCTTTCTAGTCTTTATATCTCTTTTCTATGGTTGCATTACATTGCATAGAAACAATTTATATTCAAACAACACATTTGTTTGAATTAGTTGTTTCTTGGGGTAACGTGGCCATGGAATGTCACATTTTACTGCTCACAGATGGAGCAGGAAGCTGGGCACATACTGTACACAGTCGACCACAAGAACTCAACCTTATACCTGAGCCCTCACTGAAGACAGCAAGCATACTTCTGCTACAGCCCCTCATCTGTATCAAATGGCCACAAAAAAAACCAAAACAACAAACAACTCCTAAGAATATTTTCACTGCATGTGATGTCAACGTGGGATCATGCTCCTAAAAAATCCTCCTGGCCACAAAAAAGCTCAGAGAACTGGACATGTCCAAACCCTAATGGAAAATGTTATTGCTGGAATATCGTAGTCTCCAAAAGGTAGTTTTAAGTGAGTCCTTTTAATTTTTATACGTGTGCAAGTTGAGAGAGTAAGAATAGGGGAACTGCAGGAGGAGTAAATGATGGTAAAACATGATGGTTTTGAAAGAGAACATTACTTGGGAGAACATATACTGAAATACATCTCACTTTCTCCTGTGCCCACATATTAATGGTTTACAATAATTCTCTCTGTGCATCTATGCAAATACTTGAAGAATGCAATTAATTGTGCCTTTTGCCTAGTTTTAATAAATTTGTCAGTTGTCATTAAATATTATGTCACTGTGTACTGTTTTGATTTAAATCTTCAATTTATAGGTGGCATTCCTCCAGGTGGAATGGGTTTTAGGAAACACAGTCTAGGCAGTGAGAAGGATGAGTCCCGTTTACAATTATTTGTAAAATAAAATGCACAAAACATTATAGCAATTAGGATGCCAAAAAACAAAGCTCGAGGGAGTTACTTAGATCATTTTCTGCTGCCAAAGGAGGGCGCTGCTGTTTTATGCTCTGCCCCAAATGCTCTTTCTGCTCTGTTGTCCTTTAGCCCGTTTATCCTTTACAGTTTCACCAATAAGATCAGAGAAATTAAAACCTTTCAGATCCACATGCAAGTTTTGGGTTATTTTTTTTAATATAAAAGCCTTTATTTCCCTTTCCAGATTAAAAATAAAGTACTGAAATGTTATTAAAATGAGAGATTGCATATTCCAGCCCCAAGATACTCTGGCACCTCCCAAGAAACAAAGGGTGAAAAAGATTTCTCTGCAATGATCCTGTAAAAACACTTCATGGCTTGGGTCCTGCCACTGAGCACAAGTAAGTACCTATTCCAAAACTTGGCACATTTTGCCCATGTTCACCAATATTCTTATTATTTGCAGAGCAAGTAATTAACTGTGGACGAGCAGAGTCTGAATAGCAGGCGTGCACCGTTCAGTCCTTGTCTCTCACCTCCTTTTGAGATACTGGTCTGTATTATAGAGTTCAGGCAAGTGTCTAGAAAGGAAAAAGAAAACAAAGACAAAAAACACGAATCAATTATTCAATCAGGGCTTGGAAATAAATACACCAATGGCCATGCATGGGGGAAGAAGTGCAAGAGTAAACCTGTGAAGAGATGGGAAGGGACCTCAGAGAGGAGCTTTGTCCCAGAAGTATCGTATTTCAAGAGGATTTTCATTTTAAGTGGCTGCATGTATTAAAGAATTAAACACACCCCTTGTTGTTACACCATGGCAAAGATCCAATCCAAAAGCCCAGATAAAGACTTGGCTTGACTGTACCAAGCTTTGGATAAGATACTGTTGGATTTATTTTCTGCTTTTCCTTTTTTTAAACTGTTCTGGAATATTTACATCAACCCATTCACCCAACCTCTAGACCCTTGCATGTAACCACCAAGTGTAGATTATGAATACTTTGGGTTTATCCTCTGGGGCGATGCTGGCATTGTCCACCTCTATCAGGATGTTCTTGTCATCTCGGGTGACTGGTGCTTCCTGTCCACTCTGGAGGACTTGTGGTAGATTCCCTAAGCTGATGTCCATATCTTTGAAGGCATGGAGTAAAAACACTCCCAAAATGATGGTGAGGAAGCCACAAACTGTCCCAATGATGTCGACTACAGTCATGGTGACCCACTCCTTAAAGAGGATGATGGAAGTTGTGATGACGATGGTGGTGAACAGCACATAGTAGATGGGAAACACCAAAGAGGTGTTGAAAATGTCTAGCGACTTATTGAGGTAGTTAATTTGTGTAGTGATGGATGCCACCAGCGTGATGATTAGGATCCATGTCAGTGGGTGCTGCAACACAGGCTGACCACCAAAGAAGCCCTTGATGGCAATACCCAGGCCCTTGACAGAGGACACGGAGAAGGCTCCAATAACAGAGCAGATGGTGAGGTAGACGAGGATGTTCCTCTGGCCATAGCGGGGTGCGAGGTAGAAGATCAGGAGGAAGCAGAGAGCCAAGAGGATCGCAGCATAAGCAAGGAAACCTGGAAGAGGGAGAGAAGTAACTCAAAACTGTGCAGCAGGCGTGGGGAGCAGCATACACTGCCCAGTCCCAAGAGAGGAAACATGACCTGCTTACCTGGCTCTTTCAGCTTAGAGCACATTTCATCCAGAGTGGTGACCTCCTCATCCTCTGGAGCATGTATCACCATCACAGTGCTGCCCACCAGGCTGAGCATGCAGCCCAGCTTTCCCAGCAGGTTGAGCCGTTCTCCAAGCAAATAGGAGGACAGGATGGCACTGCATGGGACAGAAAAAATGTCAGCTGAGGCTTTAAATTCTTTTAAAGAAGTGGCAGCAGTTAAAATAAGGTAAAGAATGCCTTCATACATGGGACACAAATTCAGAGTATATTTGTTGGCTTCCAGTGTGTTAATACACTGCATTATTGACAGCTGAGCCCACTGAAATGCAGGTGTGATCAATAGATCACAGCTCATGCATCAGCAGGTGAAAAAAATGCTGAATGTGTTAGCACATCTTCAGGAATATTTTCAGGGCCTACAGAGTCACTCATGAGCTGTTAAACACTATAAAGCCTTTAATGCTCAAGGAAATTATTTCAAGGACCAATGCAAGAGAGGAAAAAAAACAACTACCTAACAACAAATGCCTAACAACAAAAGAGTAACATTAATTTTAACTAAATAATCAGAATTATTAAGAGAAACTCTGAAGAAACTGAAGCTGAAGATATATCTGCAAAAATATCTAGTTGTTGCCCATAAAAATTTGGGGCAAGGCACCAGAGCAGTCCTAACTCTCAGTTTGCTTGTGCATTTCACAATAACAGATCTTCTATAAAAACTTTAGAACCTGGAGTCATGTATTTTGATGTGAATCTCCTTTTTCTTTTTTTTCAAATACATTTTAAAATGAGGTTTCAGCCCTTTTGGCAATAGACAGAAGTATAAAAACACAACATCAGAGTGCCCTAAAAGCCTAGAAAACATTAGGCAAATGAAAGACAGTTTAAAAACAAGCCTGATATTTTTTACCCTTTTAGATTTTTAGTTCATTACAAGAACAAAACAAAACAACCAACCCAATCTTGAATTAGCTAAAGGGCTGGAATAAGAAAGGAAGTAACACTGATATTTGTAATAATTTAATCTGAAGTGTATGTGGCTGCTATTCATATGCAGCATTTCCAGAAGGGCATGTTACTTAATTCAGGGGTTTCCAAATGACCCCCCAAAAGCACAACAACTTTGAGAGTATTTTTTTAGAAAAAACCCAGGCTTTTTTGTTTCATTTTGTTTTTCTTTCTGGCAGAATGAATCATATTAGCATCACTTCAAGTCTTTGTATCTTACAAGACAAACAAGCAAAAAAAAAAAAAAAAAAAAGGCAAATTGCAAACCTCAGACACATAAATCACCTTATGAGAACGCTCAGAGCCCCCAGGGGCGTGACAATAGTTGCAGGAGCAAAGGCATAGGCAGCAAAGTTGGCAGCTTCCCCTCCACCCACTAAACAAACACAAGAAAAATAAATACCAGTGAGTTCCAGTACACATTTTGTGTTTTCTCTTGTGGGCTTGCAAACTAGTAAGACAGCAGAGTGGGTTTTACTATGGGGGTTTCATGCTGCTGCTGAACAGGGCCAGATAGTTGGTGAAAGTCTACTACAAATTAATGCAGGCAGAGGTGTTACTAAAGCCCAGCACCCTCAGGAAGAAGGGCTGGAGATGGTGGAGCTTGGCCATGCCACAGGTGACCCACATGAACTCATCAACCCCCCAGCCCAGACAGGCAGCTGCAACTCATTTGGGTCCTTCCTGAGGGGTCAGGTGGCTGCTGGGAGCCTGCTCCTCACCTACAAAGAGTCTCCTTGGGGCTGCAGTGTCTTTCCTTGGCTGGGCTGTCCTTGTCCCCTGAGCAGTGAGTATTGTGTGCTTGCTTATGGGTTGGGCTGCTACGGTTGTGTAGCAGGAGCTGTAACAGCAGAGCAAGGTGGGGGCACCTTGAGTTGCTGCTGCTGCAGCAGTGAGAGCCAGAAAAGACTGCTCTGAAAAACCCTCTGCTCCTCCATGTGCAGCAGTGAGTCCACTTTAAGAAGATACTATAATGTTGCAGCATGAGAAGAAGGAATTAAGTCTTGCTCTAAGGCAAAGCAAGTTTTGCTCAAGAAAGGAGCTGCTACCAACACCTCCCTTGGGCTCCAGCAGTGACCTTTCCTGGAGTCTCCAGGCACACATGGGAGGCTGTTTGTCCTCTGCCTGGTACACAGGCAGACCAGCCAGCTGCCTGATTAAAACCTGGATTTCCATGCTTTTGGTTGAGTAAAACTGAGCCAGCAAGTCCTACCAGCCCTACAGGAGGATGGTGGGGAGATGCTGTGTGGCTCAATGCCTCCCCTCTCCTTGAGGTACCTATGATGATGACTGGGGAACTTGCAGAAGAAAAAATTTTTAAGCCACCAGATACTGGGCTTGTTCTGCACCTGACTCACACAGCCTGGAAAAGCTTCAACCCCAGGGAAACAGCTTCTACTTACTAGTTAACAAGCCAGCCCACCAGAGCCAGTCCTTTAGGTAGCCGTGGCCTCCATCTCCTGGGGAAGCAAAGCACACAGGTATGCAGGAGTTAACAACCATGCTCTTTGGAGTGAGAGATGAGAAACATCCCTTTCAAGAGGGACAAATTGCAAAGGGAAGAGCATGACAAAGAAAACAGCCTGGAAGGACAGAATATGCTGACATGCCAAGGGATTAGAGCAAGTTGGCATTTAGGGCTGGACAATGCAAATACAATAAAAGGAGTTGTTTAATCCTGGGTGGCAATGGGAATGGCACCCACTGCCCCAAAGCCACAGAGGTTATCAGCCTGTGGTGCAGCCTGCCCTGCTGCAGGATGGAGCCTGGGGATGCCCTTCAGCCCTGGGAGCTGTGGTCATCCTCGCTGGTTCGTCAGGGTGCACCAGTCCCTAAACCCAGCAACAAACACCCCAGCTGAGGTTCCATGGACTGGTCTTGTTTCATCTTGCGCGTTCCAGCTGCCTGCTTGTTATGGGGCACTCCTGGAGCAGAGGGATGAAGGATAGCAGGGACTGCTCTGTGCTGGGTGCCCCCACCCAAAGGCTGCTACCGGGACCCTGCCACCCTGCATCCTGCCTGTGGGGACCCTGCACTTCACCTTGCATCACACCAGCTGGCGGTGGAGCCTCGTGCATGGGTGCTAAGGTAAGGCAATGTGCTTTTCCAAATCCAGCTCAGATGGGGGTTATAGCTATGACGGATGAGGTGGTGAAAAACTGGTCAGTTGCTCTGTGCAGGCATGTGGTGCTTCGTTTGTGCTGCTGTATGGTTGTAGTGAAGGCTCTCTGCATCCTGTCCTAGAAGCTTGTCTGCTCCTTTTGTACACTGTTTTGTATCAGAGTGGTATCACAGAGCCTCAGCCTGAGCTGCCAGAAATCCTAATGTTACACTGATGTGGCACAGGCATTTTGTGACTGGGGGTTTCTGATGGAAAAAAAGATTCCTGACATTGGAACAACTCGGTGAAAGGTGTGCATGTAAATATGGAATAATGGACATACTGTGTTGGGCATTAATCCAGCGTGGGTCTTAACCCACAAGCTGTTACACCTAAGGGACTTGAGCCTGTTGACATTGTGAAGCCTGATTTTACTGGGTCAGAGAGAGCATGTGTTGTTGGGAAGCCTGACCTCACCAGAGCTGTCAGCAACAGCAGTGTTTGAGCTGCCTTGTAGAAAAGTGATGTGCAGGGGTGAAATGCTGGGACTGAGAGATTAAAGGGCAGGATAGGGAAAGGGGAAATGAAGATGCAGACAGGAATTTGCTCTAATTCAGCCTCTTCTGGTTCCTCAAGTTCACAAATGCTTAAGTTCAAATGTTATGCTTTGGTATTCCTTAGAATTTGCTGTATAGTTTTGGCTTTTGGTTGTTTTGTTGTTTTTTTTTTTCCTCATGAACTCTTGTCAGCTTCAGTTTTTTGTCATTCATTTTTAATTCCTGGTTAAACATTCTGAAAAACAGGGAGGGGTTTGCTCTTGTTTTACTGGCTTGGCTCTGTCATGGGAAGAGTTCATGGAAGGAAGGAGGAGAGAGACATCTTAAAACAGCTGAAACAGTACTTGATATTTCATTGTGTGAATATAAGGTGAAAGATAAACCCATGTGAGTTGAGCATTTGCATGTGGCTGGCCTAGTGGTAGGGATGGAGATGGACTTGAGACTGGCCTGTGGCTCAGGTGCTGTTTGTGACTTTGCTGGTTGACCCTGGACTGTCATTTCATTGTTCAGTGCCCCCATGTCCCCATATGGGGACACAGTAAAAGTCAGGATGGTGATACTTCCTTTGTAAAATTATTCGAGAGTTGTTCCTAGCTCAGAACTGGGAAGCAGTAGTATTGTAATTATCATTATTTTGGTTTGTAGTTATGCAAGTAGGTCAGCTGCCAGGTAGGACTTAAGCTCTTGCTAGAGCACGTTTGCAATGCTGATGGGATGTGTACAATTCCAGAGTGTAATTTCACTGTAGGCAGTGCTCCTCCACCATTTGCCATCCATAGATATGTGCACATAAACACATGCCTCGCCCTAAGAGCTTGGTGCTAGAGGAAAGTTATCTACGTGTAGTTGAGCAACATACCTCAGAAGTATCTGAAAACCACAAGCAGGGTTCACAGAGATTGCAGGTGTGCAGTCCTGCATTAATAAATGGTTCTCACCAATGCAATTAAAGCACATGGGGCCAGATCCTTGTCTCAGTGACTTGGTGGCAAAGCTGCCTCATGCATCAAGAAGAGCAAGAGTGGGGTCATGTAGCTGTGCTGTTCTGCTCCAGTCTGTGGCACAGAGATGACTTGCACCTTTGTGCAAAGACACACATTTCAAACATCTTTCAATGCTCTGTTTCCTCCTTCCCAGGCAAGAGCTGTGATGGGCATGTGTTGTTTCAGTGGGTATCCATCTGATTACACAGTGTGTGTGACTTGCTACTTGCAGTGCAAGGCAGGGGAATGCTGCTTTTAGCCCTTCCAGGGCAGGGCTCTGTAAAAGAGTTCCTCAGCTCCGGTACAGCACTTCTCTCTACGTCTTGCACACAAAAATACATCCAGAAAAGGTCTTATTTATATGGATGATGGAAGGCTGACATGTACCCAGAGGGGTCCCCTTGCCTTACGAGTGCTGGAGCTTGGATGATGTGTGGTTCTGGGAACAGGTGGACCTCCTCCCTCCTGCCCCCCAAAAGCCTTACCTGCCCTGGTGCCTCCCTTCTCCACCAGGCGTAGCAGCCCCTTCTTCTTGAGGATGATGCTACTTCCAATAAGGAAGCTAGAGAAGACAGCCAAGCCCAATCCAATGTAGAATCCATAATTGTTTTCCAGCTGAGTTATCCAAGAGTAATCTAAAGTCCCATTGTCCTGGACAGAGTTATTTGGGTCAGCATCGCTGATCACTTGGCACACGACCCGGTGGGAGAAGCATGAGAGGGTTACCAGAGACCCTGTGAGACCACAGTGGAGATAAAACAGCAAATTACTGATATGACTATCACAAGTGCCTCTATTAGCTTTTGGGCTCATCCAGATGTCTGTCTGAACAGCCACCTGTACTGTCACCCCAACAGCACAAACCCACCAGCTCTCATACATAGGACACCTCTTTACTCTCATGTGGAAGGTGCTGAGTGACAAATTTCTGGTGTGCAGTTCAAGCATCTCATTAACACAAAGTCTTTGCCAGTCTACACATTGAACTAGAAGGCCACACAAGGACCACTATAAAAATGTGCTTTGAATTTCCAAATATCTCTGCCAGAGTCTCTCCCCCAAGCTCCTGTGTTATGAGCTTGAACTATGCCTTATCAATACTCAACCTTGTTGATTCAAAGGCTTTGGTGCTTTCCAGCCACCTAATCCTCACCTATACCAGCTTGTCTGCAACTTCCAGCTTTGGGTTTAATGTGGAGTAATGCCAGCATGTTGTAACTGTGCATCTGTTTTGGCTCTGTGTACTTAGTAGTGCCATGGGATTGCTCATAAGACAGCAGGTTCATCCCAGACCAAAGTCTCATCTCTATGTTGCCTCTACTGCCTCTATCTACTCTAGATAGAACAGTTTTATTCTACTTGCAGAGTGCCCGAGTGCTTGTAAAGCACACCAAGTCCTGCCAGTGTGCAAGGACTGGAGGCAGGCATGATTTTCTGCTGTTAACACCAAAAGCACTAAGCCCCTGCGTCTCTAGCCAAGGTGTGTTGCTGCGTGTGGGTGGGAAAATTGCAGTTTCTTCCTACCCTCACACCCCTACCACACCCAGCACATCTTCCATTGCAATCTTCCTCAGTGTAGTAAAGATAGTGAGACTGTGGGGAACAGAGCAGCCAGGTGGAGTGTCACAGAAGTCTCTTTGTAGTAAAAGACTTTCATTCCTACATTAGTTCAGGCAGATATTTATGAAGCATCTGTTTGTGTGTCTGCAGGCAGGGGAATGCACTGGCTGAGCTGCTGACAGTACTGCTGGCAGCCTGGGCATGGGTCCCACCTTTTTCCTGAATCAAGAGACTGGCTTAAAACTTCTGCAGCTGCAGCTCCTGTCCCTGGTGCATGTAGTTGAGGATTTGATCTGAACTGAAATCCAAGCTTTTTCTAGTGGAAAAAATTCTGGTGACTGTCGAGATGAGTTTCCAGTTTCCCTAACAGGTTTATTTTCTAATGGAAAAACATCCTTGATTGTGGAAATATCTCCTGGGCAATAGGGAGCCAACTTGTCTCCTCGGCTGGGTTAAAGCCTCTGCAGTGTGCTACTGGGGACACGCGTTAGGTGGTGGGATGGGGGGGACCCCGCCTGGGTTAGGTAAACTTTAAAGGAAAAAATACAATCCTGGCTTCTGTGCAAGTGCAGTAAGGCTGGCAGAGCACAGTGCTGGCTGGGGGTGGCTGCTGGATAAAGGGAGTTTTCCCATTCCTATACCGACCTCAAAAAACAGCAACAAAAGAATCCCGTAAGCTAAACAAAAACCAAACACAAAAAATCCAAAAGAAAAACACAACGCGAGGAAACCCTAAACCCAGAAAAGGGCGCAGTGACAGGGCTGAGGATAAGGCCGGAGGGCGCAGCGGGCTCAGCCCCCGCGGTGCGCAGCCCCGGCTGCCGCCCCGGACCCTCCCGTCGCCCCGGGCAGGCTTGTCCCGCTCCCCCCGCGCTGCCGGGCGGGCCCGGCTGCACCCACCGTTGCTGCAGCTGCTGTTCGTCTCCAGCGGCTCCATCTCCTTCGTCCTCCCGGCCGGCTCAACGCATCCCGGAGCCGAGGGCAGAGCGGCTGCGGGCGGGGCTGGGCAGGGCAGGGCCGGGCCCCAGCGCACCTGCCCGGCCGGCTCCTCCTCCTCCGGGCCCTGGGCTCGGAGCTCCGGCAGCAGGTGCCGTGCGAGCCCTGGGCCCCAGCCCCGCTGCTGCCCTCTGCCCTGCCCGCTCGGCGGCTGGCGGGGAGGAGAAGGTGGCTCTGCTGGCAGCAGCGGCTGGGTTGAGCAGCCTTTGCAGAGGTGTGGGACCAGGCTTCCCCCCCCCAGCCTCAGCCCAGTTTCTCCTCTGGAGGGTGTTTTTCCTATTTGCAGTGGTTGGGAGAAGGTGCTGTGGAAGCAGGAGGCTGCGCTACAGGCTGGGTGGCATGTGAGGCTGGCAGCAGTGGCTGAGCGGTGGGACGCCGGGTGGATGCTGAGAGGGCTGTGCCCACTGCAGAGCTGGGGGCTCTGTATCTGCACAGGGTGTGGTGGAACAGAAATTAAAAGTAGCCAAGAGAAATTAAATCCGGTTCTCCGGAAGGTATCTCCTCTTATTGAAAAGACTCTGACCTCAGTTAATATAGCAAGGAAACAATGTTTACAAATATGTAAAGGGCGAGTGTCAGGAGGATGGAGCCAGGCTCTTCTGAGTGCTGTCTAATGACAGCACAGGGGCAACAGGTGCAAGCTGGAGGATAGGAGGTTCCATGTAAACATGAGAAAAAACTTTTTAACTGTCAGGGTGACAGCACTGGAACAGGCTGCCCGGAGAGGTTTTAGAGTCTGCTCTGGAGACATTCAAAGCCCACCTGGATGCATTCCTATGTGACCTATTCTTGGGGATCCTGCTCTGGCAGGAGAGTTGGATTCAATCTTTTGAGGCCTCTTGATAACAGTAGCGTGTGAAGGTTTTGGAGCATGTTGCACACCAGTTGCACCCCATGCCTTCATCCCCACCCTCCTCTGCCAGTGTCCTCCCTTCCTGTGTTTGTGTGTGGTGGCCACGTGTACACAGAGACCTACTGCCAATACAAAAACCCTTTCATTGAAGCAGGAGCCATTAGCAGCCAGGTTTCCCTGTAGGCCAGCAGAGATAAGTAAACCCAAAAGCTTTACTTCAGCAAGCCCAGATTTATAGGTAGAAAGGGTATCTGTTGTAAGGCAGATGTAAGATCTGCAATATCTGAATGTGTCTGAAAATGTGCTTGCTTTTTTTTCCCCTCCCCCCCAATAAAATATATTGCCTGTTACTACAGAAACTGCCCTTAGACCGTCAGGCTGCAGCAGTGCTAGCACTGCATGGCTCCTTCACTCGGCGCCTGATCCTATCTCTCTACAACTGTTTTCTCCAGCAAATGTCATGTTCAAGTGTTTCGTGAGTCATTTGATTTTAATCAGGTCTATTTACCAGTCACAGACCTGTTGCTGGCTGGGAGAGACTGTGCCAGCCAAATCCCACGTCCTCCCCTTTATCACAGGAACACTTGATAATCAATCCAAACTGTGTGGCGGTGGGTTTTGATGTGGGCAATGAAACTTGTGCTGATTTTTCAGTGATCGGAAAGCAACTTTTGCTGCTGTCATATATTATGCAGGCAAAAGGCACCCAGGGTGAGATAGTGATGGCAGGATTTGGCCATTATGTAGAAAATTTACTTGTTGATGCTGAACAAGAGCTATTCACACAATGTGTGAGTCTGAGGCTGATTGTAGAGCCCATGGTGATGGTGGAGTGGGACAAGCATTTGCTGTCTTTGCAGTGCTGACTGCCTGGGGGAATGTGTCCCCCATCCTCTTGCTGGCTGCTCCACCTGCTTGTTCTGGTGCTCAGGAGCACTGTGGGGCTCTTCCCCTTTGTTGGACCTTCTCCCAGCACCCCGATGTCTTGCTCATAGCTGAGGACTCCTAATGGTGATGCAGTTATTGGCAGTTGAGCTGCATCAAAAAATAATTTCCATGCTTTTGTGGGCGAGTGTTGTTGACACCCGCACAGAGCACAGTTGCCCACTATGCACAAAGAGGTAATAGGGAAGAAGGAAAGTTTTCTGGAAGGAATCTGGGGTTAAAATTATCTCTTTGGTCATGATACAACCTCATTAATTACTGCCACAGTAGAGGCGGTGGTGCACTCAAAAGCAAAAATCCACTTTGGGGCACTGCTTTACCTTGCCCTGTCAGCTTGATTTCCTAAAGGAAAAGGCAGATGTGATGTGTTTATTCAATCACCAAAGATATGTGACCCTGTAGCTGCTTTTGCCAGATTTGACAAGGAGTGAAATCTCCAAGAGAAGCTGTTCTCAATTCTGGGAAGAGAGGAGACAGGATAGGGAAGAGTTCCCAGAAGGAGGGATTGTGATCTGGCCCCATTAGGCACCAGGGAAGGAGCATCACTAATTGTCACCACTCTGAGAGAAGCTTCAGTCAGATCTTGTAATCAGCCATGGGACACAAGTGTATAATGTATTTCTTTCTCTCTGGTGCAGGGGCTGCAAGGGTGTGGTGTATAAAATCACTATGTCACAGGAGTTGCATTTGGTGGATTTAGCAAGGCTGCATATGGCAATATGGGAGTTAAAAGCCAGGTAGGATTGGCATGGAATTGCCTCCTGTGTTTAGTCAAGGGCAAGTTGAGACTGATAACAAGAAATCAGGGATGCAACCAATGCCTCTTTTATTGCTTCATATCCTCATTTTAATGGGAAGGCTGTAATTAAGGGAGTTCAGCTCCAAGCTATGACCTCACTGGTTGGTACTCTCATCAGATGTTCCCTTAAAAATAACTCATCAGAAATCAGGGAGTCTTACTTAGCAGCTCATCTTCTAACAATGCAGTTCCTCCTGAAATACCAGTTTCTACGCCAAAAAACTTGACTGGAATCCAGGGGGTAGAGCAAGACATCTTTGCATGCAAATAACCACTTTAGCAACATCAAAAGACTTTTCCCTGCTCTTCTCTGCTCATCTCTTTTGGTCTGGAAAAAAGGGTGGGAAAATACTGAGTATCAGTTGTTCTGTGTTACAAATAATTGTGGAAATATCATGGAAACAGGTGAAGGAAACTTTCAGATGTCTTCTAAGCAAGGTTCCTGTGGAACTTTAAGAACAGGGTTGCAATATTGTGCTATGGCTTTGTCTAGTTTGAGGGCTCCAAGGAGCTATTTGCCGCTTCAAAGAGAGGGTAAATCCTTTTCTTTCTGACAGGGATGCAATTGCATAGAGGTAAAGGGAATTGCTTGGTGTTCAGGTAATTGCAGTATTACATGAAAGGCTGCTCAAAGCTTGGAAGTCTGGACTTCGTTGAGCAGACAGCTTCTAATTCAGCCTGTCTCAAGGTAACCACGTCTGCAATGACTGAGGCTATCATTTTGTGCTACTAGTTTAGACAACACCACCAAAATTGAGAGTTCCCAAGCCTGTCACACTCTGGGGTTCCCACCCTTGCTGTACTGCCCTCCCTGTGCCAGTGCACATACCTGTGGGGCTGTGCTGTGGAACAGCTGAGCTATCCAGGGTCATTAGACCATAAAACACACCCCAACTCGTTTCTCCCAGGATTGTTAAATTTGTCATCCAGATAAGTTCAGTGATCTGGATTCCTGTGGCCCCATAACCCACATATGTTGGCAGAACAGAAGTGGTGGGCTGGTGAAGGAGAGGAGGTGGATGTTCAGCATGCATCAGAGGCCTTGAGGCATCAGAGCAGCAGGGGGTGCCAAGGCGAAGTGGCACTTAATCAGCAGATCACTTGTTTGCAGACCTCTTATCTGCTGGATGTTTGCATCAGAATTCTAAATCAAGCAAAGCTAGATGTGAAAAGCACTCCTGGCTTGCAGAAGGGGTCACAGGAAGGGTCATTTTGTTATGCTTTTGAAAGAATAAACCAATCATTAATCAACTGTTCTTCGCATTGGTGAAGCAGCTTTCATCTGAAAACCTAAATGTGTTCAGAAGCAACAGGAAGAAGAAGGAAAGATGTGGGCCTAGATCTTTGATGCTGGTCTGTTAGGGTTGATAGTCCAAAATTTAGTCTTGGACCCTGATGTTCAAATCAAGTACTGCTTCTGGCTCCAGGTGCAGCCTGTGAGCTCTTGGCATTCTTAGGGCTCATGTTAGTACTGGGGTGTCCACAAGACAGCAGATTAATTAAATTTTAAAAAAGTAAAAGAGAAATCTTGGTGGAGGAAAGGATGAAAACCAGACAACCTGTCTAGTGTCAGTGGCTGAGTCAGGAAGAAAGTCCCGCTGCCCTCTCTGCCATTCCCCATTGCAGAACTATGTTGAAATCAGTAAACATTGAGCAACTTTGGGCCATTGGCAGGCAGTCCTCCAGAGCAGTGTTACACACACAGCTGTGGGCACATCAGGTGCCCTTGGCCTTAAAGCACATTGAAAAGATCAAAAGAGCAGCCTGGTCGTGGTGTAAAGTTCACTTCAAGTTTCATGTGAAGAATCATTGAATTTTTATTCCTCTTAAGCTAGGAAGCTGTTCCCATGAGAACACCTTGGGAAGAATCTATGAAAGGGAACATCAGTTACAGTATTTTGTGCAGGGCTGAGGAAGCACCAGGTGCTCCCGCTCCTGTGGATCCACATTAGCTGTTTCACTCTAATTTCTCCACTCCCAGAGGGTCTTTTCCCCTCAGTTCCCACTGCTCCTTCAGCAGTCAGCAGCCACAGATGCTCCTTTGATGCTTTTAACACAATCATAAGAGCAGTTTCATATGGAAATTTGGGGAAAAAACAGCAAGGAGAGCCTCCTGGAATAAAAAGGCCCTTATTGAGTTGACAAGGCTGTTAAGTTGACAAAGCTACTCAAAGCTTTGTTTTGACTAGGTCCTGTCAAATTCTATTAAAAATAGTTATATAATTTTCCCTCTTCCACCCTTCTTACATTAAAACAAGTTTTCAAATGAAAATCCATTGTGGAAAGATGTTTTCCTAAAAAATTAACTTTTTGATAGGAAAATTTGTATCCTTTGGTGTTGAGTGCAAAGCTTCTTTTTTTTTTTTAATTTTTTTGTTTTGGCAAAAGCCAGATATTTTATCAACAAAATGTTGCCTTTAATTCTCTTAGCTTTTTCTTTGTGCCAGGTGCAATTGGAGGCTCTCCCCAAATAATAGTCATTGCAACAATGATGACACCACAAAGTAAACTCTGCCCATTTCATTAATGAGCCCAATTTTTATTTCTCTTAATCACAAAAATCATCCCACATTTGTTGTACACACTCTTGGTTGCTGTATTATGGGACATATTGCCATGTACCAGATGCTTTACTCTTGCAGAAGCATTTTTAATGGAGATGGAAGCTTCTGTTAGCTGAATTTTAGAACAACAGCAAAAAATAATAATACAAAATCAAAATATCATCTTCAGCTGCATAGCAAATATGGATCAAAAATTTAACACCGTATCAGATCACGAGCGTAAATATACCTCACCATAAATAAAATTCATTGTACAAAATGACTCAAGCAGCTTTTCATACAAATATGGTACATTTGACAAGAGTTTTTGAGAATATTTTCTTGTTTGGTTTTTTTACATCTTCAATTTTTTTCTTTTGTTCTCAAACACACATGAACCTACTGGACTGGAGTAATGCAGGAGAAAAAGGACTAACATCTTGTTCAATGCTAATAAGTGCTGTCAGAGTTTTAAAGGAAAACCTTTGAAGTGCTGAGGTTCAACTAGTTTGCTTCCCCTTTCTATTGTATCATTGAAAGTCAAGCGTAGCAGCATCCAAAACAAGGCATGTGCACTGCCCAACAGCCACATTTTATAATGTCAAAGCTGGAGGGAACATTAAAATAACCTAGTCTGACTTCATTCATGACACAGGCCATCCTTTCTCCCCCCTGTAATTGCTGTACTGAGCCAACAGCTTGTCTTTGAAGGAGGTGTTCCAAGTGGTGGCTGGGAAATCCTGGGGAGTTTGCAGAGTACTTTAGAGTAAGCAGGAAAATGCAGGTAAAAAAGCAAGCCCATAGTCAGTGGACTTAAAGTATCCAGAAAGGGGTCCACATTAGAAAAAAAAAAAAATAGGGGTCTGTACATTGTAAAAGGCTGAAAACTATAGGATCAGAGCATATCTGCAAGGAAGACACCCAAACTTGGCAGGAAGTCTGCAAGTGTGTAGAATATGCCTGACCCTGTGGCAATCTGTTACTATTTAGCCCTACTGGTACAAATTTGCTCCTTATTTCCATTAAGAATTATGACACTGAAAAGAGGAGAGGAGAAAAAAATAGTATCAATTTTCAAGGAGTTCTTTAAAACAACTAAGCCTTGATTTTTTTTCTCATACACAGTCAAGGAGGGTTAGAGAACTGAAGCTAAAGACTATCTGCATCCTTTAGATAATAAAAGGACCATAACATCAAATCTCAGAAATGAAGACCATAAGATTATTCCTAGCTGATATCTCATACTACTTGAGCAACAAGGGAAAACATCTGCATACACTCTACAGTCAAAAACACTTTACATTTTGTTCATGCACTTTGCACATTTCACTCAAAACGTTTAACTCCTCAGAATGTTGAAGGGATTTTGTTTGTGCCAGCAAATCTGAGGGCAACAAACAGATTTCATATCCCTGTTCTTTCAAGTACAAGCACCTATGTTTTGCAGGGTTTCAGTGAATTATTATGGCAAAATTACAGCAAAAGAATGCAAAGTGATATTTCTGCTTAGGTAAAATATCTCATTACTCAATCCAGACCTAAACAGATGGAAACAGGCATTTGAATTCACCTTATATTCTGTTCTGTCTAGGTAGCTAAGACTGGCTCATGTGGTACAGTTCATCCTTTTGTAGTAACTTTTTGCTCATGCTAGTTTCTGAGAAGATGCCAACATCCTGTAACATGTCATATGCAGTGGAACATTTGTGCTATGCCCAGAGGAGGCTCTGAGAGCCAGACAGGGTCTTGTGCTACCTTTTCAGCAACACTTTCATACCAAAATAACAAGCACTTACTCTTTAGGTCAGGAAAAATAGGATCTTGGTTGGATCTATCTTCCTTGTATCTTGTTTTCCACAAAAAATAAAGTGCTTGATTCTCTTCTTCCTTTTAAAAATATATATCTGTAGATACCCTCAATCCAGTAGTGTAGAAGTGTTGGAATATGATGGAAAACCAGAACTGACATCCTTAATGGAAGAGTAGAGAGCAAGAGCCCTGCAGTACCACCAAGTCTCTGATGCTCTTCTGCTGCTCTTCCTCCCAACAAGGAGGAAACAACTCGCCTTGCTGGGCTGGGTCCTTCCCTGCCACTCAAAGATTTCAGCCAGACTTCCTGAGATTTCATTTAACTTTAAGATTACTATGCCACAACATTTCCTCCCTGCAGTTTAAGTGTCTGTCTTGTCAATTAAAGGAAACTCAAGGTGTGAAAATGTCCAGCACTTTTCACATGCAGGGTATTTATTGATTACCAAGGGAGTAGGTGGTGACTGTCTGGAAGAATAAATTCACCCCACCCAGCATGACATTCTCTTGCTCATACTAGTTTGCTGCCTGCTGTTTCCTAAAACAAAATACTTCAGCTGGGACATTTTTACTATTTTCATGTTCCCTTTGAAAGAATAAATGCCCAGGCTCTGCCTTTTTAACATCCATGCAGGAAGTTTACAAGGCATGATGAAATGCCTGAAAGAAAGATGTATTATCACATCTCTGTACTGTAACAGCAACCATCTGCTGTGACCTGGCTAAAGGTGAGAAATTAAAACACTGCTTGCTAGTGGTGAGGCTAGCATCATTTTCTCTTGGAGCATGTGGTTTGATCTTTTAGCTTCAAGCACAAGCTTTTGTATCACTTCAGTGACGCTACTGAGGGGAAGCAAGGAAGACCATGAATTATGAAATCCTCCTTGAAGTTCCTATTGAATTTGTTCTCAGTATCCAGGAGTCTTAGATTAGCTGAGTGGGAAAAGGAAATGGATTTCAGTGTTCCCTCTGAATGCTTTTCAACCTGGAAAATTCTGTGTATTTTAAATGTTTATCTTGTATTTTACCTCTTTTAAACAAACATAATTTCTGAGTGATGGGAAGTTTCCTAGGCCCTGCTGATACTCATCTCTGAGGAAAGGTATTTGGTCTCTGTGCCACTAGGAATTTGTCTAAAAGAAGGAAAAATAGTATCCCACAACATATACGAACTACACAGTCCAGCTGTCATCCTTGGCCAAAGATCAAAGATCACATATGTTCAAGGTAACTCCACCTGCCTCCTGTCACGACCAGTGATTATTTCCACCCAGATTAATGTGTTCAGGAGCATGTTCACATGAATGCAGCCTGTTCTGCAGTCCATAAGCAATCTTGTTTAGTTTGTGGAAGGATGTGATTTCAGGGGACAGTCCTCTGCATGAAAACAAGTGGATGTTCCATAGTAGGGAAAAAGCCAGGCCATTTTCTCTCAGCCCTGTTCTCTGAAGTGCTGAGGAGTCATTTGGCAACTAGACCATCGCTATTCTGAAACCCACGTGCCAAAGCTCCTGTAAACAGATGCTAGAAAGGTCAACAATGCAGCAGAAAACACAAAGCCAGCCCCAGCCTGGGCTTTGCAGCCATCCAAGACCAGCCCATCATGTATCCTCTGCGCCCATCACTTGATCCTCAGAGTGCTGCCACAAGTGACATCCTGTCTTCTTCCCCCCAGAGAGCAAATCAGGGGCTTGTCTTCAGACTCTTCTGCTCCATGGCTGGTGGCACATGTCACTGGGGGTGCTGATTTGCCCCACTCTTTCTGCAGTGAGGCTCCTGGCACTGCAGAATTATGGAGCTCATGCTTGGGGCTGCAATATGGCTTCAGAGTGATGTTTGGTTGGATGAATCACAGGGAAAAAACTGACCACTTCATGGAAGAAAAGCACATTTCCCCCACCAGCCCCCACCCACCCCCAAGTCTGAAAGCTACAAGTAAAATGGATCACAGGGATGGTATAGAAGAACATGCACTTGAACAGGGCCAGATGGGAAGATGCATCCTCATGTGTAGTAGGCATGTACCCAGTCCTACTTTGTTGTCAGGTCTTATGCTGTTGAGTTTAGCCCTGCCAGCTGTTCTGGGTTCAGTCCCTTCTGCCTTTCCAGCCCCTGTGGGGTCAGTGTCCACACTAGCAAGTGGTGGCCAGTGACTGGTGGATTGGGGGCTGGAAGCAGCGCACGTGCTCCACTGTGGAACTGTCTGTTTCCACCGACTTCATGTACTTGTTCAGGATGGCAAAAATCTCGTTGTTCAGGATCTGATACTTCCTGATCCT
The DNA here is from genome assembly GCF_020740795.1 of Apus apus. Taxonomy (NCBI): domain Eukaryota; kingdom Metazoa; phylum Chordata; class Aves; order Apodiformes; family Apodidae; genus Apus; species Apus apus. Next base: position 7,785,244 of record NC_067294.1, on the reverse strand, counting down.
GTCAGCCATCTTCTTCAAGGGCTGGAGGGATGGGTAAGCAGAAAATCAGCAGATGAAGAAAGTCTTATGTCACCTGACTAGCTAGAAAGTACCAGTACCTCTGCCCTGCTGCTGAGAAACCTCTGGTATAATGTGTTACAGTTCCACATAGCACCTCCCAGGGACCAGTGACTCACTTCATTATAGTTTGATGACTCAAGACAGAGCATTAACAAGGTCTGTGAGTGGTCCCAAGTTAGCTGATTCAAAGTCTAGACTCCCAGCTGCTTACTGAGAAACCACTGAGATCACAGGATGGTTGCTGGAAACACCAGCTTCTTTGCTCCATCTTCCCAACCCCAGGAGGAAGGGAAAGCTTTGGGAGAAAAAAGATATGATCATGAAGCCACTTAAGATCTTGCCCTCTCTGCTGAGACTGAGATGGGAATCTCACAGTGAGTGAGTCCACTTTAAATAAGGTTAATACTGGGCATGGTTGTAAATTATGAGTTTGAACAAGGTAAGACAGAAAACAGAGAAGTGTGCTGGTTCAGGTCCTTTGGGACCTCACCTTTCCACTTACCACATTTTTTATTATTTCATCCTTCCCGTCCTGTCTCTGCACCTTCAGCAGGTGGTAGCAGAAGTCAAAGAGGTCAAAGCGCCGTTGCTGTCCAAGGAGAACAATGATAGAGCAACCTGCCCAGTTCAGACCATCTCCAAAGCACTGCCTGGAAGGAGAACAGGGTGATGGGGTGGGGTGAGATGACAGGATAGTTAGGTAAGAGAAGTCCTACCATGGCACCAGGAAGTTTCCTTGATGAATTCCTGAGGAAATCAGATTCAGTCCTACTCCTAGAAAGTGGATGTACACTTAGAGAGAATGAACTCAGGAAGAGATATGGAGAATTGCAGCAGGGCCAGGCTGTGCAGGGTACATCACAGGGTATGATGGAGGATGACCTAGCCTCTGACTTGGGTGGTTGGCTCATCTACCCATTTCCTTCTGCATGTCAACTTGGGCATGTCCCTTTACATTGCTCTTTTCCTCAGCTGTTCAGGTAGAAAGCTCTCTGGGCATCTCTTTACGTCCATACACAACAAAGTCCTTTCATCAAGGACCCATGTTTCTCCTCTACCTCTGCACTGGCTGGGGCTATCGCTGCCTCTGAGGGCATCTCAGGGGCATCCTGAGGGCTTGCAAGCCCTGCTAGCTCATGGGTGTCACTAATGGCAGAGCTGATTGGACACTCACTCTGCAGTGAACTCGTTGGTGCCCACGGGGATGCAGTACACAAACTGCATGGCACTCCAGAGCCGGTGAAACTCCACGCACTCGTCCACGTGCATGACCCCGTTGGTCGGGGGTGGCCCACGCCAGATGGGGTCCTGCAGGTAGCTCCTAATTCGTGTCAGGATCACCTCAAACATGGACAGCCCGCAGCACAACCGCTCCTTGGTCAGCAGGTCACCCTCCCGGGCGATGGCTATTTGCTGAGGAGGAGGAGGACCAAAGAAACAGAAGTGACCATGTAATACAGACGGACCCTCTCGATGGACTCAATGCTTCCTGGTCTCCCAGGCTCTTTCCAAGTTAACACAGATCCTGTGCAAGGTTCAACCTTACCTCTGATGGTTGCTCCCATGGCACTCCCCACCAGAGAATACTCATCCCTCAAACAGAAGGAGACAATATTGTGCCCAACTATGTTTCACCAACCTTAGTATCTTTTGAAATAACTCTGTCTGTGGGAGAACAAAAGTCGAAGGTAAAGCTCTGATCAGAAATACTGATCCTTCATTCAGCTAACATGCTGCTCTCTTCTGCTCCTGCTACTCAGTGTTGCTGGGTTTAATTTCATTATTTGTGCACGTTAGGGAGATAAAACAGGAGAGAACAGGGCACGTTTTGCTCGCCAGAACATTGCCATCATCTCTTTAAAATGCAGACAGCCTATGGTTTTCTTGATTTCTTTTAGTTAGGGTTAAAAAGCTCTGAGCAACATGAGAAGCCACTGGAACCTTAATACTGGAAAACCTGTGGTTTATAAGGAAGTCAAACAGTATTTTTTCCCAGATGTGGAAGCCTTACATGTGTGGAGAATTTCTGTGACATCCCCACTCAGATGTATATGTTCAAATCTGGAAAGGTTCCATTGGATGCACTAAATTTGGCTTTTACACTAGAGGAAAATTAAAAGAGAAATGATTTCATTTCAGTCTCTTTCCTTCCCCAGAGAAAAAAAAAACAAAACAAGAGGATTTTAAATAGGCAAGCAGGGCCTCCCCCAGCATGGGAGCACTGACCCCACTGAGTGGGGCTGGGGTGCAAGAATGGAGTTCACTTGCTGCCCTGACACCCTCTTAGCTGCTCCATTTCTTGCCATTTCCAGCAGCATTATTGACTTCCCTTTGCAGCACTGCCAAAAATAACATAGGAACTGGGAGCCAAGTGCTGTTGGAGTCATGGCCATGGGAAGCTCCAGCTTGGCTGTGCTTGCCCTGGTAGATGAATGGCTGCCACGGTGCCCAGTCCCGCCAGCAAAGCCTTTTACTCCTCTCATCACTTTGGCAGAGGCATGTAGAGCAAGCATGACATTCACCAACCTCCTGCCTATCCCAGAGGACTTCCTGGAGCTTTAAGTAGTTTTTAAGCATTTGCTCCATTTCCAGCTGTCACTGCAATGCCCATAAATGCCATCCTGATCAGAATCCTGATGGGGGCTCAGAGGACCTGGTACAATGGGCAGGCAAGTCTTCTAGCCAGATATTAAGAACATGAAATATGCTCAGTTTACTTAGGTCATCCTTATTACACTCTAAAAAAAAAAAAAGATGAATGTGCCTGCACATCCCCTTTCTTGACTACTAGTTTATGCTGGCGGTAACCTAAAGCATTTTTAGTTTGGTGGCTACTGAAATGAGAAGAGTTACAATTCCTGCTTGTGCCACAATTCCAAGGATGTTCTGGGAATCTCAGATCAATTAATGTTCAACTAATAGCAAATATCAAGAGAAAGGTGTATTGCTGTGCAGAGGCCACATTTGCTCTAGGATCCCTAGATTTTTTACATGCAGAAATGATAGCACCAGTTTCCTGGCATGCACTTGCAGGTGTTTGCTTAGCAAATAAAGATTTATTTTATCCAGCTTGTTTTTATAGCTAAAGGCTGTACACTTTCTCTTTCCTCACCTGCTCCAAACCATTATCAGTGCAGATTAGTATCTGCACACACTAGTCTGTGGTGGCAAAATGGGGACACAGCAAAAATAAAGCCATGTCACATATACATCAGGTGTTAGCATTACTGTTGGCTAAGATACAGCGATAGAACCAGGTACTTTTAAGAAACTAGTCCAATCTGGAAAGGGATGTATCTGGCTTTCAAAAGATGTAATGCAACTCAGTTATGCACATTCACAGAACTGAGTTCTGAAATTCATCACCCTAAGACCAGTCTTTGATAGAGGACTACTACCATTGGGTAGATACCTAACATGGTGAAGGCAGCTGGAGAGCTTTTAGTCTTGTGACCAGATCTGCCTCACAGTCTGGGGTCACTGATTTCTAAGTTCAGGAGAGGAAGGGTGCTATCAAGATATATTGTCAAAGGATGCCTCTGTGCTGCCTCAACTCTTCCCTCTGTCTTCAAAAGGAAAGGCTCCCATTACTTCCAGTGAAAAAAAAAATCAGACTGACCAAGGAGTTTTGAAAATCCCTTTCTAAATACCCCTATGATCAGCATTAAAAGGGAGAGGATTCCTTTAATGAACCACTTTGACCCCTCTGGTTCTTTAGGAACCACTTATCAAGCAGCTGCTTCTGGATTCCCAATGCACACCAATTATTTACAACAATTGTGGACGGTTTTCCTGCCATTGCACATACCTCTTTCACAGCTCAGTAACTGCAAGCTTGCAAGAACTACCCAAAGCCTGCAAGGGCTGATAGATCCCCAGTAGCTACAGCAGTCTCTGGCTCAGCCCCTTCACAGCATGTAATTATATAAAATACCAAGGGCCACTTTTAGGGAAAGGCATCTAGCAGGCAACTTCTGCTCGGCTTCTGGACAATTGCTAAAAGGCACTTATGCATTCTGCAGGAAAAAAATCCTGTATGGCCTGTGTCCAAAACTGCATTTCCAAACTGCATGTCCAAAATTGCTTAAGGAGCAAGCTTAGAAGCTATGGAGGCACCTACAGACAGTGATTCTTGTGTTGATTTACCTCCGAGCTCAAAAAAGATCTAGTCCTCAACTGCACCTGTGTGATGAATATGGGAACAGTTTACAGAAAAATTAATTTTTAGCAGGACATGAAATACCTTCTGTTTTCATCACCATCATAACTATGGCAGGGATAAGCAACGCGTGGACTCTAATAGCAGATTTCAATGATGATTTGCATGGAAAGAAGGAGAGATAGAAAGACCAACACAAAGACACAAAAACACAGAGGTGAATTCTTTTTCTCGAGTGTCTCCTTTAAAAGGAAATCAATGGGAAGTGAGAGGAGTGTCTACAAAGTACGACAAAGCCAATTTATTTGTGTCATATGATTTCCAATGAAGCAAAGTTTAAAATGTCCTTGATCCATCAGAAAAACAAGAAAAAAAACCACTTTTTGCCTGCCATAGATCTGTCACTTCATACAACTGAGTATTTGTTCCATTCCCTCAGCAGTACATTACAGAAAAAGGGTGCTGATTCATCTAATACTTTGAATGATTTTTATCCCATCAACCCCACTAAGTAGGCAATGGGAATTTGGCTACTGGTATTAATGGAGCTCAAATTTTGCCCATTACACTGATCAACCTATGGAGATATTTTTACAGTACTCAATTTCTGCACAAGAGATCTTTTCCAAGCTGAGACCCACCTCAAGAAGACACTTAAATGGAGCCGTAATTTTAAGCATGTGCTGAAGCTCTAAGCATGTGCTAGGAGGGAAACCGTTCTCAGATGTATTCCTTAACTGGGATGAGCTGAAAAATGGACCACACCGCAGCCCTAAAATGGGATCCCCAAAAGTCACTGCAATTGATTGTCAGTGACAGCCCTGCAAAGTCTCCCCCTCATGCCAGCCCAGCAGTTCTCCTCCTTTTTAAAATGGAGAAGGGTTGGTCTTACTTAGAGCTGACTTCTAGCACACTTGCCTTACAACTCCCCACCAGCTCTCCAGACTGGAGGCAGCAACACACCATCTCTGGACCCACTCACAGATTTCCCTTCAAAGCATCTGCTGGGGCCAGGATTCTGATTTTTCTTGTCCAATTGATGTTTTGGGAGGGGGGTGGGGGGAAATAGTTAAAAATTAGGATCACTTTCCCGAGGCCAAACAGGCCATTTGGGGACTGCTGTGAGTTTTCAACAGCCATCCCTTTCAATGCAATCCTTACCTGCGGAGTGCCCAGCCTCTCTATTAAGGGAACCAGGTGGAGTGGGGCATACTTGGCTTCGAGACGCTTCATGCGCACCTCCAAGCGTTCTCCTTCTGTCAAGCGAGCAGCAAACAGTGAAATGAGAGGAGGAAGTGGAGACCCGCCATTTCCGCCGAGCTTGCTCAGAGCTGCCCCCCAGCAACCATCCAACAAGGCTTTGGATCAGGGAGCCAAAGTGACAGCAAATGAGGGAACCAGTGATGCAGAGAAGGGAGGGATGTGAAATTGCAGTCTCAGCAGCAGCTTAACCACGTGTCCGGAAGCATGTCCCTGTTACTGATCACTCCTGTTGAGATGGACATTTCATGCTGTCATTCTCCAAAAAGGCTGTGAAGTGGCTTTAAAAACCTTAAGGGAAACCCCAGACTGACTAAGGCTTCAGTCTGTAACTAGGCTGCAGAAAATGTACCCTTGGCAATTTGTTTCTATTTGACTTTTTCTATCCACTTATTTTGAGGGGGAAGCAGGGCCAGAACTAATCCTCAGCAGAAATAGGAGAGAAACAGCTTCTGGACAGAGACTTCTGAGTCTGTCCACTGCTTCCCTCTCAGCTTCTTACCTTTGATGTAGACCCTGGGCAAAATATTTTGGAAGGGAGCAGCATGCAGCAAATCACAAACTTCTTCCTGGGACTGAGGCAGGAAGAAAGAAAGATAAAGTAAGTTAAAAAATACCTATAGGGGTGGAGTGTATGGCTCAGGGGCCTGGGCAACACTATGACAATTCATGTTTATGGCACCTATTCAAATCTAACCCAGCTCAGTAGTAACTCAAATGGTTTGAACCTAAATGACCTACCACTGGAAGAAATGCCTTTTGACTCAAGCCAGGAAGTTTCCTTAACTCACGTAAGTCACTTCCTGCCTGTACAAGGCCAGAGTTTTATTTTCTGTCCCAATTACTAGCACTGCAAGTAAAGGGGGATAAAGAACACAGAGGTTTCAGTTTCATCTTACCCTGTTGACTTCCTGTTGTTTATTTTTATGGAGTGCCCAGGTGGAAATTATCCTTTGGCTTAGTTATTTTAGGATGTGAACATGTAAAATATACTGGTGCAGGGCTCTATTGCAAATGAGTACATGATACATTGGTCTGAAATTATCTGATTGTTCATATGGTGTTCTCAGCCAGGGCTATCAGACCAGAATCCTGTTGGTGTAGGCACCAGGGAGAATAATACAGAAGTCCAGAGAGGAATAACATCATGAGATGCCACCTGAGAGAATGCATGCCAATGCACTTGAGAAAAAATAATCCCAAACACAGATGCACAAGGAGGAGAAACCTAGAAATAGGCAGGTGGAGACTGAGGAGCGATGGCTGACAGTACATTGTATACAAGTCTGCAATGGGAAACAGCAGCAAGGAAACCAAAGCTGTTTAACACAGAGGCATTGCATCACAACAAGGCATTCGTTTGCTCCTACAAGGTCTTGTTCCAGGACATGCTTTCAGTTCTGAGCTTGTTGTAGAGATTTAGACACACTCGAAAGCAGGTCATGACAGCGCAGCAGAAGATACTTGGGCGCCAGATGGAATGGCTCGGCTGGGTCTGCTTAGGATGCACGGGTGGAGAGCCCACCTTCCAGCCAAGAGGCAGAGGACAGTGTAGCATGGAGCTGCAGGAGGCTGCACTGGCGCATGGATGCTGGGATGAGAGCAAGTTTGTGGGAGTGCAGTTTGTGACACAGTGCTGGTGGGACAGGAACAGTCTGGGGTCCCTCCGTGGGCAGAGAGATGCTAACGGAGTGTGCCTGTCACCTTGGCTATTTAATTTGTGAAACACTATTTGTTCACAGAAGAATGTTCTTCCACTGCTGTTTCTTTCTGATAGAGTATTTTCACCATTTGCAGCCTGCATTCACGTGGTATCTGTCCCCAAATTAGTCATGTTTATTAACAGATCCCCTCCCCAATGCCCATTACCTGATAGTAAGAATTCTGCTTGGAACTTTAGTCCCAAGCAACCCCTCATTCCTCAACTTTAAACAATAAGAACAGGGTAAACTGGAGCAGGCTGCACATCTTCACTAGAGCAGTCCCTGCCAGCAAATACCACCAGCCTTAGATCATTCTGACAGCTATGAAGGTAACTGCACTGTTAAAGCAATCGCTCCTGCTGCACAAGAGTTCCATTAAAGGGAAGATTTTGTTACATGATGACTCTACACATCTGACATCTGCCAGCGAGTGAGAACTAGTGCCCACTGCATGCAGAATGGCTTTATACTCTGAATCTATTTCTCTGTGAAAAAGCAGGGAATCAGAAAGGGGAGGGACTTTGGCTGGTATGGAAAATGGACAGAGGTGGGCTTCGATGGGCAGCTTTTCTAAAGGAAGCCCCAAATTCTCACTATCTTTATTTTCTGCTATTCTAAAATGCCAGTATATTGCTGATGTAAAGCCTCTGGGACTGGGGGAATTTTTGCTTTGAAGTGGAAGATCTCTAAAAGAAACCACCAAGTGTCCCTTAAGTGTCCTTTTAAAGGGAAAAGGGCAAATGCAGTACATCCAGCATAAAATCCAACACTGAGAACAGCAGAAAGCAGGGACAAAGCCACAAAAGGAACAGAAACTGCCAGGATATACTTGGCAACTCTGGTCATTCTATAAAATAAAGCCAAGCTGCTAGGTGATTTACATGTCTCTAGTTTTCTTACTCCTGTGCAACTACTGCTTAGTGAATGTGTTTCATACACTATTTAAGGAGCTAGAAGTTTCTATATCTGGGGTTTAAATGCAAAGGTAAGGGCAGTAATATCCATTTTAAGGACATTCAGAGATTTTCAGTTTTCCCTGTGCTCTACAGTTGGATAAAACTTGGAATATTTGAGCTTCCTTCTCTAAAAGAAGTTTTGCTCTGAACAAAACTTTCTGGCTTCTCTTGTAAACCCCTATCTTATGCTAGGGAGGCCTTTCTGAAATATTTCTGGAAAAACTGAAATAATCCTGCCAAAACCATTATGACATAAAAATCTGCATTCTTAATATAAAATGGTGTTGTCCAGCACCCCTCAGTTGGCTCTATGCCAAACTGTGAGCTAAATTAATTACCAAATAAATTGTGTGAAAAACTAGAAGCTAAGATGGTGTGTGGCACTCAGCCATGGCCTTTGTCCCATACCAAAAAGGGCATCACATAAGATGAGAGGCTGAGACTCGTGCATGTGCAAAACCCTTGTGCAGGGAGAAATACCAAGTTGTCACTCCAGCTAAGTTTTCAGTAAAGAGAAATCGTAGAAAATATATCATCAGCTTGCCTGATATTTTCTTCCTTTTGGATTGCTTTATCCTTATAACCATTAGAATCAATCAGGGTTCTGTCATTGCACTGGCACCCCAAAAGAGCAGAGAGCTCAAATCTACTTCTCACTGTACAAATATATATATAAGAAGTGTTGATCCCTGCCCAGAGAGCTTACAATCTAGAAATAAACTCCAGTTGGTTTCTTTCTGAGGATGAACATGGGGTAGCTTTGGGTCCAAGAATTAAATCTAAATCTTCCAGTATTCAGATTCTCCTTCAGCAATCCCAGATGTCAGTGACCAAGCACCAATCCACACCATCCCCACGGGCATGCCCACAGACCCCAGTAACAGAGACCCTGAGCACACGAGAAGCTGGAAAGTAACATTTCCCAAACTCTTCTGCTGAAGAACCCACTTCCACTTATATGCTTGAGCTGGTCATTTCAAGTACAATCTGTTGGTGCAGGGGGTTTTGCCTTACCAAAGCCTGCTCGATAAGGAGGCAGAAGAGAATGGCATTGCCCACTTCTCTGAGGCTCTGGAACACATCAGTCTTCAGCTCTGCATACTCAATGATGTCCTTCAGCTGATGGTGGAAAAACTCCAGGATTCCTTAAAAGACAAGGAATTACAGTCAGAAAAGCAAAAGCAGAAATCACCCTGTGGTAACTTGTGCCTGGTACTTCCTTAATCCCAAATTGCAAGCTATAACTGCTAAACAGATAGATGGAGGCTGGCACTGGGGAAAACTAGCATGCAGTCCTGCTTTCAGTAACCCTTGGGAAATAGGAACTAATTGATATAAAGTAATTGGATTTCCTCATTAGAGTAAAAAAGAGATTCAGGACTAGGGAATGTCTTGGTGCTGGGTCAGCCAGAGCTTCCCCATCCAGCTCAGTAGCAAACTGCAGTCATGCTGCAAAAAAAATCTTTGCATCAACTAACTACAGCTTTTGGAAAGTATCAGTGAACCCACAATAATAAAAGCTTACACAATCCTGAAAACAAAAAGAATAGCTACTGGAAGGCATTCCTTTATCAGCCATCTGTGTGTTCAAAGGGAACCTTCCAACAGGAGATTTCCTGGAAGAGTTTCCTATACATGTTCCAGTGTCAACAGCAAAGCAGCTGAGAGTGTGTCTCAGCAAGCCTGGCTGTTATGTTGCACTGCCATGTCAGTGCCAAACCTTGCTTAATTATAGTGTGTGCCTGAGTAAAAGCTGTACCAACACATGGGTGAGCTCTTGGTCAAGCATCTATCTGCAGCACCCACCTGGAGAGCCATACTCATGTCTTGGCAGGCGACATATCTTGGGCATTACTTCGATCAGTGTCTTCACATACTGCAGGATGGTGCCTTGTAGCTGTAGGGGACAAAGGGAGGTTGAACTGGAATGATGGGTTCTGCTGGTGTTGGTTTTGAAAGAGGCTGGTTGTGGATGGGTCCACATCTGACAGCACAGGATGAAACTTCAGCTGGAGTCCAGGGAGAGCTTGCTTCATTTGGATTGCACTCAAATATAAAAGTCAGCCCAAGTGTATGGATCTAGAGTGCTTTCACAGCTTCCTCCTAAATAATAAATCACAGCTGCATGGATTTTGGACTTTAAAATAAAGCTTGCTGTGTTTGCATCTGAAATCCAAACAAGGCTCCATCTTAGATCCAGCTGGACTTGTGCTTCTAACACAAAAAGCATTTAACCAGAGCTGCTAACTGAGCCATTTTCCAGCACAGGAAATGCTCCTTCCACCTGAGGAATGATCACTAGGTACTCAAGAGATTAAAAAAGAATTTCCATGCCTGTAGAACAAGTTTCTGCAGATCTGATGTTTTCAACCAATATAGACAAGAGTAAAGTGTATTTCTTAGTTTAAAGTGCTTACTTAATTTGCAGTTACACACCTGCATCCTGTAGATACTTTATATGGGATTATGCACTAAACACTATTTAGCCAAACACAAAATCTTTGTCTTTCTACTGGTTGTAGGGAAACTGGATATACACTTGAGATTTTCAGCTTTACATTGCTTTGGTATGCATGCTCAAAATGATGTCATTGCAGTCAAAAGAGAATTTAAATATTCATAATGAATGAAAAATGTCTTTCTGGCAGACCAAGGAGTTTAGGAGAAAAGCATGACCTGAAAAATTATGTATCTTTGCACATTCCCTCCTCTCTTCTTAATACTTGGCATTGTTAGTGCCCTTAGGGAGCACACGGGATCATTTCCCTGTGGACATAACTTTTCTCCTTTGAACAACAAGAGAGAACTACAGAGCAGACAGGGCTATTGGCAGCCTGGCTTCAGCACACCTGATGGAAATGGACAGTATAGATTGAATATATAGGACTCACCTATAGCAGGAATTTTCTTATAAAGACACAAAAAGTTGGTTTCATCACTTTTGCTGCCTGCTTTCTACCTTCCTGCAGCTCTCAGGGGTATCACAAGATGGTGAGACAGTGCTCTTGAGCTATAGCTAAGCACAAGCACATGTACTGAAGGTCTCCCAGGCTGCAGCACAGGCAATGCGCAGGGACCATGAGCGCCATGTCCCACCTGATCACTTCCCAGTGGCTTTTAGCAAAGCAGCATGCCAACCCCACCACCCCCAGACAGGAGTGGCTGATCACAGTTGACACTTCAAGACGATGGGAACATTCCATCATCCCACAGGAATCAGCAGGATTCCTCAGCAACAGTGAAAATCAGACCGTTAATACAAGTGTTTCAGTGTGGATCAAGGGACACGAAGGTGTCCCAATGTGCACACCCTGAACCCAAAGCCCCGGCTGACTGTCCAACATGTGCCTCTCAAGGCACTGAGGTTTTCTCCATTGCCAGGGTTAGGCTCAGCATTACCAGGCTCTTGACGATCTTCAGCAGCTCTTCCATGACCACTGCAATGCCTTGATAGCCAAGAAGCCTGCAGATTGTCTTGAAATGAGGTGGCCCCACAAAATTGCGGTAGGAGCTATAGATGTGACTGTAGGCAATGTTGAGAGGCTGAGAAATAAGAAGCACAATGATAGTTAGACAGGAGCATTTACCAGGCCTGCAAGTAATTTTCTTATCATAGTAGATGTTCCATCACTTAAAATATTCTTTAAGGAAGAGGAGAAATAAAAATACCCATGACAATTCCCAGTTCTCCTACTTCTTGTGGCAAAGAGGAGATTGCTTTTCTTGCTATGTGGTCAAGACATATTCTAATCTCAAACTGTCACATCACAAGGTTTATTATCCTGCTATGCTGCAACACCACTTCAATTTCCAAGGTAATTTACTCTCCTATACATTCCCAGTCAAGGATTTCAGTTCACTGGCTCTTTGCCTCTTCAAACCCAAATTCTTCGCTACTAAACCAAAAAGCTTTAGATCCAAATAACCACCTTCAGATATAAGTAACCAGACAGACTTATTTTTTTCTATGTACACTTGCTTTAAATGAGGCTTATTAAGAAAAGTGGCAACTGCAGCATCTGAGCCTAAGGGCAGTTGGAAGACATAGAAAAGGTTTTTTTTGCTCTGCATCTGCACTTAAAATCCACATGGCATGGTGAAAAGGGCAAGAATCTAACCCTGGTCTAGGGAGAATAGTACCCAGGGCTCTGGCCCTGCAGAATTTTTAGCAACAGAATATGAAGTGATTTCCAGGAATGTACTCTTTATCAATGTAATCTTGTAAATGCGGAAATTGCTGCCATATTTTATCACTGGAACATTTATAGGATCCATTTGGTGTGAAGGAAACAGGAACAGGGGGAATTAATTCACTAGTGTGATCTGCAAAAAAAATACTGATTTAGCTGAGACACCAGATGCTTGGCTGGGGCTCTGCAATAGAGCTGTTGGCATCATGATTCAGCCCAGCAGAGAAGGGCTGCAGCCGCTCCCCCCAACATCTATAGCTGCAGTCTCAGTAAACATCAGAAAAGCACATTCTTTACGATTCTGGCATGTAGTGCCCCTTCCAACAAAACAGAGATAAACCCCTGGCTCACACTTACTAACAGATCTTTCTTGAACAAGGGTAAGAGAACAAATTAAACTGTATCTCAAAGGTAACGTGCAAGGCTGACTTTGCTTCTTGTGTAAATGCTGGGAGCTTGATTCCCTGCAGATACTGCAGACCCCACTACAGGGATTTCTCTCCCTGCCAATAACTGAGACACGGGAGCAGAGTGACCAGTGCACTGAAAAGCTTAGGGTGAAAGGCAGCAAGTGCTGAAGTAGCAGAACAGGACAAAATGGTGTCTCTCCTCCAACACTGCAATACAGCCAGCTGAAGGCTTCTGCTGTCCTCCAGTTCTGACTCACTTCCTTGAGATTAACATTTTATTTGAGTTACTAATGAGTTACAAAGTGAAGTAATTTGCTAAGAATCAGAAAAGTATTCTCTTTCACTCTCAGATACAGAATTTCAGCAGACTGATGTACATGCTTTCATAGACTCAATGGTTGCTTCAATCAATTAAATGTTTCTGTTACCACCCTGCCGGTCTGGTCCAGCAGCTTTACTGCCTGCTTTAATTCTGAGGTGCTCTTTGAAAGAGCTAGCAGAAAGAAGACACAGTTAGAAAGTTCCCTACATTCTGTGAAATATAATTTCATCTCCAGGTCCTAGTAGGTGAAAAAAGTCCTTTTATTCTGTACAGAAAGTCTACCTTGGAGGCTCTGTAGTGTATTCATTCACAAGCATAAACTTTCTCTCCCATCAAAACTAAAGAACCCTGAGTAAGCACAGGCCATAGTTTAAATATTATCTAGACAGACAGAAGCCTACTTTCACAGCTCTTTGGATGCCAGCTCCTGTTAAGAGAATGGGATTTGAGCATCCTGCTGAGGCTTCTATCTGCATCCTTAGATAACCAAGTCTTTAAAAGTCTACTAGAGATGAAGCCATACACACAATGATGCATGTGAAAAACAGCAATAGTTTACGTTTTGAAAAGTGTGTCTGCTAAAACACCCAGCATGGAACATTTGCCAAATGGCTGACATGATTGTCCCAGAGGGAAGCCAGTAACCTGCCAGAGTCCCAGCTCAGCCACGGTCCTGCTGAGTTCTGCTGCTGTGGCTTTTGCAGCATCATGCAGCATTGTTCCAGCCCTGGCATCCCCAGAAAGTTCTGTGCTGCTGGGGTGATCCAGGTGGGCCCCGAGATGGCCCCTTGCCCCTTCCTTCCATGCCTCTCTGTAGCCTCCTTTATCTTGTTACTTCCCCATGGTTAGCACACTGGTGGCTTGTCTCAGCTAGGGGGGAACAAAATATTCCCATTTCAGTGGGCTCACAAATCCATGCTCATTTATGGAACCATCTTTGCTACTCCACAGCCAGGAGACAGGTCTGTCTGCACATGTGCCATGGTCCCCTGAGATGGGCTACCCCTGGTACCCAGTTGTGGAGAAACTAGTCAGGTTTTATTTGGCTGTTTGGGCAGTGAGGGGCCGGTGCTACCACACAGCTGCCCACCTTGCAGCACTCCCTCACCTCTCAGTGGGGAAAAAGGGACTGGAGAGCAACTTTCAGGAGGGCTTTTCCCTCAAGTGGAGGTCTCAGCAATTAAGACTGACTGGGAGAAGACATATTTTAGGACATGCATTGGCTGCAGATGAGCAGGATGATTCATCCCTGCCTGTCTGCAAGATGAGGCAGGTTCATGGAGCTCTCCACAGAGCCACACAGCGCATTAGCAGCAGGCTTGTGTCTAATAATAATACTCTGACAGCAATTAAAAATATAACTCCATTTAAGGGTGAGATAGACAGCTTGGGGTAAAGACTGGAGGATGTAAAAAATGACACCAGTGGGTATTTTAAGACAAAACAGCTGAAGGTACAAGCTGGCTGCTTGGCACAGCTCACTCCCTTGTGCTGGGCAGCCACTTCCACTCCCCTCAGAGAGCAGCAGCAAAGCTGCAGATTTTGATGGCTCTTGAGAGGTTTTGCTTTCCTGAAGAGCAGCAGCTGGCAAAGATACTGTGGAGGTTTGCCCCACCTTTGGCTTGGGACTAAAGAGGCAGGTTTTGGGGCTGGGAGTGCAGGCAGGCTGGGATTTGCAGTGTGGGGCAGAGTTCCTGGTGTCCCACCCTGTGCCCAGGTCACAGGGACAACCATCCATACTTGGCAGCATGTGGGGAAAACTCCCACATTGCTTTGGGAGCCCATGAGGTTATTAGGGATGTTCCAGAACAGACTCAGCAGCAAATGAAGAAAAAGAAGAACCAGATTCGTTTACACAGTGGGTTGTTGGCCATCACCCAGAACTGTCTGAGCTCACCTAAGGGAAGGCAGGGAGGGTTTTATCCAATAGAGCAGATCACAGAGAGATATAATAGGCAGATGATACTGGCTGTGCCAGAATCCCCATAGAAAAATGAAGAGCTAAAAAAAGGAATATACTTAGAGGCAAAAAAGGACTTGCACATAGTTCAAGTGTAGTCCAGGCTCCCAGCCAACCTAACTTCAGTGTGACAGCTGAGATGGTGTCTAAGAAAGTGAAAAACAGTTCTGACCAGAATTGCCAGAGAAGGGTCTCTAAAAAAGTCTGAGGAGGGTCACTAAGTCAAACAGCCTGAATGCAGCCTGGTTCCTTCCCAGCAACTTTCACTCTCCCTTTTAAGCTTTTACCATATTCAGCTCTATCAGCTGGTTGCTAAGACTTTCATGCAAAACCCCCCACGTGTTCCCTAGCTGGGATGGACAGGACATGTACAATGCAGCAGGCATGTTACATACTGTACTGAGGCTGTGTCTGTGTATATTCTGTGTATAGAGACTGTGTCAGTACATCTTCTGTGTCTCAACATAATGCCTCACTGTACCAACTACTGATTTCCAGGGACTGTATACACTATTATTTACAACAAGCTGATGGCTGCAGCAGGCCAGGTAGCACAGCTCATGCTGTTGGAGGGGATCAGCAGACCTCTCTGCCAACACCTCCTGCAGCAACCTTTGTGCCGTGGCTGCAGCCATGGGAGCAGAAAGTAAAGCAGCTCCATGCCATCCGTGGCAGCAGGCACTGTCCTGCAGGCTGTGTGTCCTGCATGCTCAGTAAAAAAGGGGGTGGCACATTCAACCAGGGGAGGGAAGCAGGGATTTCAAGTGAGTCTGGTGTCACCCTGGTGCTGGCAGTGCTAAGAAAAAGAGAAGCTCTCATGGAAATACATAAAGGAAGCCAAATCTAAAGGGTTTACAGAGCTAAGAAGTGGTTAAGGAGCAGTAAGTAGTGGGTTGATGGTTATTTTGCAGCTTCTTTGTCAGATACTTGGCAACCTGCTGTGTTTTATTAGTGACTGAATGGCAGAAAATGGCTCAGTTTCTGTCCTGCATCCTAAGGTAAGGAGAGAGGGGTCCCAGGCAGGGCCACAGCTGATCTGGGGAACCACCTGCAGATATGGAGACCTGCAGTGCTGAGCAGTCCTGGCACTGGCATGGTTTTGGCGTCATCTCTTCCTGGGACATGAGAATTTCAAGCTCATCACCAGCACAAACTGGTGTCAGTTTGACTTTAGGAGCAGGTAATACCCACACCACTGAAAGCTTTGCTGTGGTTTCATTTGAGATAACAGGACTGATCATTGCATGCGGAAAGACCAGCAGGAGCCTTTGCTGACCTAATCCAGCTATTCCAATTTTCCTCAGTTTTCTGTCTTCCTGTTAACACATCTTATTTGTGAACAACTGAAATTTAATTTTGAAGCAACTGCAAATGCTGCTAAACTTAGCAACCCAAATGCAGTGAGAAAGCAGTTCTCTCATCCACTTGCTACCACCTTTGTAATCCACCTTTCTGAAGCAGGGATTTGTACCTTCAGCTCTCTCCCTGCAGGCAAGGATGTACTTCACTCACAGCATGGGACCAGATAAGAGGTCTCTATCCCTCTGCTCTTTTAAGCAGGACTGAGCCATGTAAAAGGAAGGAAGCCACCTGGGAACACTTTCATTTCCATCCCTGCTTGTCACTATTTTCATCTCTGCTCCCAGTTTTCAGCTCGCTGGCAGCTGCAGCTCATTCACAGAGACAGAAGGAAATACAGAACTTGGAAGACAAAACCAAAACATCCAGAACTGCAAAACATAAATCAAAAGCAAAGGTCACGTATACTCCCTAGGATTGTAGTAGCCCCTCCTGGTGCAGTTTGCATCATCTCATCACTGTTAATATTTAGAAGATCTTCAAAATGTTGCAAGCACCTTTCTGGCAACATGAAATGAGTAACTCCAGACCCAGCTTTAACATTTCCTCTGGGAAAGTTCCTCTCTCAGATGCATTTTGGCTTCAAGAGAGCAGCGAGTCACTTGTTCAGAGCCTCTCTTTACCAGGTCCAGTGCCACATCTGTCCCCAGTGCCACTTCTGCTCCCCTGAACACTGCTGGCACTTGCTTTGCCTCTCCCTCCTGCCATCTCACCAGACTGGCAGTGTCCCTGCATCATCCGTAAGACTCAAAGAAGAGCCTGCCTTAATCCTATGGGAGTTCAGCAGGAGACCGAGGTCTTTGAAAAACTAGTTCCTACTCCTACCAAACAGCTTAGAAAAAATCAAAAACCTGATGGACATTGCTGCAGCATCAGGGATGAAAACCTACTGTTCACTGGCTTTGATTTAAATCAGTTGTTTAAATGTGCCAGAAATCACAGCATTAAAGATAAAGCCCCTGAGTGCTAAAACATCAGTGGATCCTGTGGGTCACGATCCCAGATTTCATACCATGTGCCAGCCTGTCTCTAACCCTCAGACCCTGCTGGGGGGCAGTGATGGGGGTCTTGCTGGGGGTCTGTGGACAATGGAAAAAGAGAAAACCTCAACCAACCCAAAGAAGCCAGCAAACAAAACTGTCTGGCTTGTTTTTTCCACCTCAAGAGACACATACTTCTCCCAGGCAAAAGCTTTTAGGGGTAACATTCCCAAATCACTTGAAGGTGAGTGGGCACATCCTGCCCATCCTTTCTGACTGGTTGCTATGGTGAGAGATGACGGAGCCCCAGATGGGTATAACACCAGGCAGTGCAGGGAAGGGATTTAGCAGAGGCAGGAGGGAGGTGACTGGTGGGAAGAGGGGAAGGTGCTGCAGGTTCCTGGCCACCCTGCTCATCAGCACCAACGAGGAGGTAAGTGGCTCTGGGGGGGCTCAGCAGGGAGTGCATGTGTTGTTCTGCTTCTCATGTTAGAATGGTTACACAGTTGTTAAGATGAGCTGATTCTTCAGTGAATAAAAGGAAAGTTAATTGCATAAAAAAAAGATAGGGAGAAGGTGAAAAGAAACTGGTTCTCTTGCATGCAGCTCTTGCTTGGAGCATTCGGCCAGTTGGGAGAGAGAAACCTGCAGAGAGGCTCAGAGCACTCTGGGGGTCTGCAGGAGTGATGTACTAAAGTGATTAGTGGCTGTTGCTACACAGTAATTAGTTAGTGATCAGTGTCTTTGTACTTATTATGCATATATTTATATTTCCCTAAAGGCCCTGATTTTATATCTCACCAGCCTTCAGCTTTCACATTTAAAATCCTGATGCTGTAAAACCAAAACGTTTATACTCTATGAAGCAACAACTTGGGTACAGAAAATGCAGCAACACCTTAGACCGGTGAATTAATAATTATGCAGCTTTTAAAATGGCATTAAGGTGTAAAATCAAAATTTCTACTGAAAGCTCCACAAGGGAAGTTGGAGCTAGTTTAATGACCACTTAATGTTAATTGCACTTGCAGCATCCTTTCTATTCCATGGGAAACAAAAAAAGTAAACAAGCTTCTTATGTAGACAACCAGTCAAAAATAACAGATTGTTTTAAAAATCTGCCTAGAGCATAAAGTGTGCCTTGTGTCCTAATTGTGGTTTTATGTTTTATTTTATGAAGCAGGGTGACACAGTAGTCTGGGCATCATCAGCATTCATCTTTTGCAATTTTAGCCATATAAGACCTAGCACATAATCTAGGCTAGGCAGGGATAGGCTTGGGTCCAATCTAAGAGCCAGTAAAGCTGGTGGAAAGACTTCACTGATGTCGGTGGCCTTTGAGCTTGTACACAAATCAGGAAACTCAGCCTCTCCCTGCATCTGGTTTCAGGGGCACGATGAACATCGAAGTGCACAACATCACTTACACCAGTGCCACTGTCTCCTGGGCCATGAACAACCCCTGTCCAGAGAACTACTACCACGTCATGTACCGTCCCAACTGGAACAGCATCTTTGCTGGCTATTTACGCCAAAACTTCCACCGTGAGGAACGAGTTCCTCACCCCCTCAGCTCCCTCATCCTCCACCAACTCATGCCATCCACCATCTACATCCTCTGCATCACATGCAAGAATGCTTACCCCTCCAGCAACCACTGTATCACCTTCCACACTCTGGACAAAAACCCTCTGTTTTTTGGTGGCTCTAAGCATGAACCGACCACCTCCATGTGGATGGTGAGCAGCCTGCTGCTCCTCTGCTTCATTGCTCTCCTGGCTTATGGCTGCCTGCAGTTCTGGTCTGCACGGTGCCAACGGGCTGCAAGGCTGAAGCATCTTGACACCATCCCTGAAGAAGTGGGTGAAGGGAGCAGCTCGTTGGAGGGGCTGCTGAGTGATGGACTGAGAGAGGAGCTTCTGGAAGTCCCCACGACCACTGTGCTAATGAGGAGCTCCAGCTTCATGAAGGAGAGTGCATATAGCTCCCCCCATTCCTTTTTTTCCTATAAAAATGGTGATGATAAAAGGGCCATCTTGCCACAGCACGGCTTTCAGTGACAGCAAAATAAAGGGAGACCCTGCCTAGAGGTTTGGTTCATGCTGCTCTTTCCCAGTGCTTGCCAACAGGATTGCTGGTGTGTCCTCAGGGGCTATCTGTCCCAGGGTAGAACATTAGGTGGTGTCATTGGTCACAGTGAGGAAGATTTTCACCAAGGGACAAAAACATTTTTATTTGCTGAGGGTTTTTTAAGAAGAAACCAAGTCAGCTCTCTGGGAATGGCCAAGCTCAGCTGACTGTAGTGTCATTAGCTAATCTGCATCAGTGCTGTAGGCTCACTTCAGAGTCATCAATCAACACAACACACTCTACTCAAGAGGTTTCACACTTGAGTGACCCCCTGCTAGTATCACACCCCAAGCCCTCATAGTGCCTGTACAAAGTCATGGCAGCCTGCCAAGAGAGCTTTTGTTCAGTATTAAGGAGTCTGTATTTGCACACACAAGAATTTTAGCAATTTCTATTTTGAACTGCAAATGGGACTCCTGAAGCAGAACCTTCCTTGGGGAGGAGCTCCAACTTGCTCCACTCTTTGCCAGTTTAGATGGATGTGACTTGGTCTCAGCGCCAACACCCAGAGCTGTGTCAGCATCCCCTAGCACGGGCACAGTGTGGAGAAGAACAGGGGAAAGCAATAGCAAAAGCAATCTCAATCTGCTTCTTGCATGGCTTTTTAGTTTCACAGCCCTGCACATCGGCACCTGCCACTCTGTTAGTGAACTAGTTCTTGTAGTGCTTTCTTCCTAAATAAATACTTCCAACATCCACCCTTCTGGCTGCTGTGGCTCATTTACTCACCTTGGATCCGTAGAGGTAATATGGCTGGACGTTGGCTGGCTTGTCCCGCTGGGGTTCCTGTGTGAACGGGATGGCTGTCCTCACAAACCTGTGGTGGGCATGGGAGATGGGGATGAAAGCTCAGAGCCTGGTTAACTGTGTTGGGTGCAGATACAGCACAGTCTGAGATGAACTGCAGTTGCAAACTAATTCGCAATTAATCACCTGAGCTACATGAACTAGAAGGCAAAATCCTGACCTGATCTATTGGTGGTGTAAAACATCAGTTTAACCTACCAAAGATGAGGTTTCTTGTCAGTTGAGGCAAGCAAAAAACCTATATATGAGGAGCTACCACAGCTCTGCTGCTCAGCAAACCAACCCCTCTACACCAAACTAGCTCAGTTGCTTGCAATCACTGTCTAGCTGTTGCTTGAATTTGTTACTAACATTTTCAAAGCCAAGGGGACATGGTGGGTTTTACCTTTGCTTTTGCATCCCATAGGGAATACAAACCTCACCACAATTCTATGTGGCAGGTTTGACATTATGGAAAGAAAAGCAAGGTCTCCAGGTGCCCCCTGCTTTGCTTTTTCTCCTCACCTGTTGGTGGATCCATTGTAGCAGTAGTTGGGTAGAAAGTCAAAGTTGAGCTCCCAGAAGACATGGAGGGTGATGCGCCCATAGGGCGCGGAGACGTTGTGGTTGGCCTCCCGGAACATGGCATCGAAGCTGTCCAAAGTCATGTGCTTGCACAGCAACCGGTGCGTCAGGCGGTTTATCTCCAAGAGCCACTCCAGCTCCTGCAGCACATAAAAGCAGCAGCAAATGCAGGATATTACTAAGATGACAATAGAAACAGCTTATTTAATTGACAGGGGAATGACTTCATATTCACACCCACGCAGAACTTTCCAGGTGAGGAAGTAGCAGATGCTAAAGATATCAATTTCACTCAGTGGCTAAGGCCAATTGCACTTCTACTGGAGGGAGTTCTGGTCCAGTATCTCCTAAACCTGCCTGAAGCAAAATTGGTTTGTTTCCCACTGAGCGCAAGCTGGCTTTCACATCAGAATCCTTCAAAGGTGGAAACTGGTGATTTTACACTACTTGACTCTGATGCTCCTGTAACATATCAAAGGCAGCAAATTCTGTGCACACCAAATGATGCCTCAGCCACCTCCATCCAACAGGGAGAATTAAAGCCAAGACTTCCTCCTCCCAGAACACAGGACTCTCTTATGTGAGCTCTGCAAAACCTAACTGCTGGCTGTGGCCTTATGGTTTATGCAGACAGTTAACTGTCCAATAACAATGCAATTAAAGCTGCATAAATAGAAATAGTAAGAGACTCAGCATAGCATTAAATTATTCTTTCTATTCACACTTGCAGTCAGTAACAGTTCTTACCACTATGGATGTCAGGTCCTCGCTCTCGAAGCGGCTGATGGCCTGGTCTAATGACTTGTACATGGCTGCTGAGATCCGCTGGGTGATGAGCCTGTTCAGGTCAATCGATCTACCCAGCAACTGGGAAAGGGAGACAAGATTTTCGCAAGTTCTATTCAGATGGTGGAAACGTACTTAATTTTCTTTGTTTGTTTGTTTAAACAGCCACAAATGAAACCCAAACACCTAAGTCTGCTTAAACGTGAAAGTGGTGATGCAAATACCTTGGCTGAGTTTACCATTAAGGAAGGAAGGAAATGTGGAGTGTACCTTATTTTCCCCTTGGGCCCCCATGCCCTGCGTCTGGTGTGTCAAACAGGTTCAATCTTTCTTATTCCAGCACTGACCTTGATTGAGCCCAGCACTAGTTTTGCCAGCCACCAGCAAAAGCACAACAGACCAAGAGCTAGGAGTACTGCAGTGCCCTGGTTGCACTGTACCTGGACGTGCCTCTGCTTGAGCAGCGTTTCGTAGCGGTTGGATGGTGGGTACGGAATTATCACCCCATAATTCTTACATTCAGCCCGGAACCGTTTGTCCAGTAAGACACTGAAAAAGGGAAGCAGTGTCAGGAAAAAAGAAAGAAATACACAGTCAGCTTCGCTCTGGATCTTTTCCAGAGTTGTTTTCATCCTTCTTTTCATCTTGCTCTGAATGCCAAGAAATTTCCACACACTAATAACTTGGCTTTCACTTCTAAATCACACAGCAGTGGTTGTTTTCTGGGGACTGCCATGCTGTTGTTCAATATTTTGCCTTTTATGGCTAAAACATTCAAAAAGATAAAAAGACTGTGCTGAATGATACCACTAGTGCAAGGTACTGGGGTGTTCCCACAGGTCTGCTCCCTCCTTGCAGATCTGCTGTGGGAACATTGGGTTGGTGATGATGATTGCTCTCCTGATCTAAGGTAAAATTTCATCTAGAGACAAAACTCTTGGCAGAATTACACCAAACACTGTCAGCTGGTCTGATGTGTGACCTAAGGTACTGTGTCCTTCTGGCCTTCACAAGTGCTGCTGCTTTACTAGGGTGAGGACAAGTGCATGTTCTTGTTTCTAAGAGATGGCAGGTTTCCACTCCTCATCTGCCTGGTACACAAACAGAAGTCAAGCAAGGACATGTCTGCAGTAGGCTCAGTTTGATTTTCTGCTGCTTTCACAAATTGTACTCACCCAGTTACTTAGGATGCCTACTATTATTTTTTTCACTTTTAACCATGTCTCCTTGCCACCATTAATTCATTTTCCCCATCTACACTGGTCTGACATGGATAGGCAGATGTATGGGACAGGGACAATCTATTCTGCCACATCTACTTGCAGTAGCTCCTCCCTGAGGGGAAACTTTCAGTTAACAGCAATTTGGATACCATTGCTCATCAGCAGCAGTCAGGTTCTCCTACCTGCCAGCCATTGCTTTATAATAGGCAAAGATCTGATCTGCCAGCTTGTACACAAACTGATCGAAGCACAAATTTACCTGGGGGAGATAAAACAAGACATCGTGAGGGTGTCACCAACCCAGAGCAGCTCCTTCCTATGCATGCAAGATCAATACAAGTCAATACAGAGCTCTTATTTAATACATACAGGGATGTCACACTTTCTAAATCCTGCACTGCAGTTCTCATATGCTAAAGGCAAGCAGAAAATGGTGGTTACATTTCTCTTTTATGGTTTCTGCATGTTCTTACAGATCGTGGTCCCCTATGCCAAATAATCATTCCCAGTCAGGGATCTCTAGTTTCTCATTTTCCTCTTACGTCTCACAACCCTCTGCCCACCAGACAGACTGTCCCATGTTTCCTGTGTTTGACAGCCTTTGGCTGCCACTGGTCCCCATGGGTACAGCTGAGCTGAAGCCCTTCATCTGCAGAGCCTGTGAACTCTCTGGAAATTTTCATATTTTGAAAACTTTTCATTCTGATGGGGTATTTTTTTCAAGAGATGCCTATAATCAATTCACTGAACTGCTGGGCAGGACTGTTAAACAGGTCAATGTGACCCCAGTGAGCTCTTCCCATGCAAGAAAGACAAAGAGAACTTACTTCAGCTTCAATTTCATCATACAGGAATTGCTTTTTGAACTTGGTCAAGGCATAGTATGCACTGTCGTTATAGAGGTCCAAGGGGTACAGCACGTATCTGAGGGCAAGATGACAGATCATGTCTTAAATTAACTTAGGAGCATCTCAGCATAAAAGATAAGCAGTGAATGTGCCCTGCTCAGTGCTGCTGTCTGACTTCACTCCTATCACCTCTGCTCCCTCCAGCCACTCAAATACTCCTTCTCACTCCTTGTGTCCTGCTGGAAGCAGCTAGAACAGATCTGGATTTGAGCTAACTGTGACTTGTTCAATCAACACTTGCTCCTTCTCTGCCTTTAAAAAAAGCTTTCCTCCTGCCCTCACTCCACTGAATGTTCTGACAATAGCAGTAAAATGGAAAATAGTTTTCCTAATGAGGAATATTTATGGGCCTAATTACACTTGCATAACAGCGACTTCTCTCATCATTCATCATGCATATTAAAAAATAAAAAGTTTAGTTGCCTTAGCAAGGGCTCACATCCCTGGGGTTGCACTGCACGTCCTGTCTGACTGCTGCATGCAGGTGATGGTACCACCAATTTGTGCCCACATGGGAACAGAGCAGTTGCCAGCTGCTGGTTTATGCTGCATAAGAAGTGCCAGTGCCAGGACGCTGCCTGTTTGTGTCTGCTGTCAAGGTATCCATACAGTACACATTCATGTGACAGCAAGTCAAGAAACATCTCTTCCCCCACACACACCAAAAAGACTGTTCAATACCAGCCTGTCCTTCTCCAAAACACAATCTCAAGCCCCAGTGCATGCACAGTGCTGCCACACAACCCACTGAACTCTTACTCCATCATGGAGGGTTCTTTGGTTTCCAGAATATGGTCCGTGAGGATCCAGGGCATGGACATTTCGATGGGGAACTGGATGCGGCGGCCCATGGTCAGCTCTAGGAAGAATTCCCGGAACCAGAGCTGGGACAGGTCACAGCACTGCTGCAGTGCTTCTGAAACACAGAGAAGATCCCCCAGCAAGAGGGCACCCATGTTACCCTGATGGGGACAGCAGTGAGGGATGTGCACAGGAGGAAGCTGTAGCCTCACACTGGACTGGTTTTGGGAATGGAACATTTTACTAGAATGTCTCTGTCTTGAAACCCAGATCATGTCCATGCTGTCTGAGCACCTTCTAATGGAAGAAGAAAGAAGGGATCATTCCTCTTCCTCTAGAGCTCCAGGGTGAACATTTCAATGGCTCAGAGTTATCCTTGAAGATTTCTTCTGCGCTCAGTGGCTCAAAGGTTTTTCTGGCACAGAAAGATAATACCAGTCCTAGAGAATAAACTATGTGGCTATTTGCCACTGTTGACTCACTCCTGTTCACATAATGATTTCTACCTAGAAACATGTCTGAATCAGGCAGAAGTAGAACATTTGGAAAAAATAAAGGAAAATCTTCTGCATAGGTCAATGAGGAGCAAAGCTGATCTATCTTTTTCTTTCTGAGCATGCAAGAGTTGGATTCAAGCCTCCCCCTGCCATAATCTCACCACTGATGTTGAGAAGGTGGGTGAAGAAGAAGGACTGCTTGTGGAACTCCTCAATGGCCAAGACTATTGGCCCATCCAAGCTGCTCCTCAGAGTCTTCTTTGAGCCACTCTTGTCTGCTATGAGGGACTCCAGCATGGTCCGCACCATGTAAAGCTTTGGAAGGAAGTTAACATGCAGTTACCACTCTTCAGTGAGACAGTGCTGCTCTGCAACAAAAAATAACCCTTCTCCCAGGGGCTACTACTCTCCGCACCCATAAGCCACTATCTTTCTGAGATAGAAATAATTATAACCCTAAAAAAGGAGGCTTTGGGAAATATACAACAAATTAGGCACCAAAACAACATTTAACACACAACAGTGTCAAGGCTTTGTGGAACAGACCACAGAAACAGCTGCTGATCTCAGGGTGGGAGACTTCTACATGGCTGTAAAACCATTAATTCCCTACACAGGAGATGGACATTTACGTACCTGTGTACTTGATGGTCCTACTGCTCGTCGTGGGACTTTAATATCAAATCCACCTTTAGGATCCTTCTCACCTCTCAGGCAAGGATCATTTGGAGGCTCTCTACCTCCCTCCCAGTCACAGATCGTCTTCCGAATTGCCTGAAGGACACTGGAGTGGGTGGGAAAGGGAAAGTAGTGCTTAAGCTCGATTCTACTTCAAGATGAAAACATTCACTGCTGTGCACACCTGGGAGGAAAAGTACCTAGGTGGGGGGACACACTGTAGTTACCGAGGGAGTCATGCCCTGAAGTTTTATGCAGGGCCACGTGCTTCTGTAGCACAAACGTGTTACATGATAAGTACATGAGCTTTGCATCCCATTCAAGGACACACTGACCTGATCAGAACATTCTTCTTCTTCCTGACCGCCTGCCTGAGCGGCTCTCGCAGGGTCACCTGGGCAAAGTCCTGCAGGGCTGCATAGATGGTGTTGCGGATGGCCTGGTTAAAGACACTCTCCATCCGACCCATCAGCACTTGCAGACCTTTGATCATGGCAATTACCTGAGTGAAAACAGATGTATTTGCTGTCTTTCCATTGCTATGATGAGGTCCAACATTAAAAGAACTTGGACTAAATTAATTCTACTCAAGTAACATAGGTCCAGCAAGTAGGTGGCTGATTTTTCTGGTGTTAGCTGCTTAACAGATCACAGCAAGCTGAAGAGATCATTAACCCCACTGCTTTCTTGGAAATAAATGGTCCTTGTCCCTTGGAAGGCTCTGTTTCCACTCCTGATCTCTTGGTATCTTTAATAACACAATCCCAGGACACTGCTCTACATGTAGGTGTAGCTGCGTGGCTGGCACAGACCTGCATCCACACCAGGACACAGTCTTGTACAAGAGTACAGTGACAATTCCCAGGAGGGAGTGAGCCACAGAAATTAAGGCAATATTCAAACCAACTTGAACTGTGGAAGGCAAGATACAGGTGTGATGGTTTCCCTGGCCAGGCTTGGATGACTATTCCCACTGTCCACACACAGCTGGACCAAAAACTGATGGGTCCTGGGGACTGGATGAGGACCCCTTGTGTCTGAACATAGCTCCTGGTCTTGTTCCAGATCATCCTGCTTTGTAAACCAAACCCTTTTCTTTTCAGGAGCCCTGAACCACCTTTTCAGGTCAGGAGAGGCTTAATATAGCAATATCAAGAAAACACAGGTTCACCTCTATCTTTCTCCAGCACACAACCACAGCATAAGAAGAGCAGGATCAGGAAAAGAAAGAATTGTTCTCATCATGCACTGGTGCAGTGTTCCTATCCCAATAGGAGCTCCTAAGAACTTAATTTGCCCCTTAGTTCTGGGTAAATTAAGAGCCACAGGGATGTCCCTTAATGTGGGCTGTAGGGATGAGTAACTGGCTGAGTATGGTGAGATGCCCTTTCCTCCTCTTCCCATGGCCTAAGGAACATGGACAGGAAACCAGCCCTGGCTGGTTCTTACTCTTGTGCAGTTGACACCTACCTCCACAAAGGCAAACTTCTCTTCACTGGTGTAGTTGTACCGAGTGGCTCTTTCATACTCTTCTGCTGTTCCTGGACAATCCTTATTACAGAATTTATCTGTGGGATGAACCAGCTTCCAAGAGTACTAGAAGATGGCGAGAGACACTGTCAACATTGCAATGAGTAAGAAGGCAGGCTGGAAAGACCGAAGAGGGCCCTTTGCCAGGAAAACACTCCCTAGACATTACTGTAGTTGTTTGACATTCCATTGGGAGCAAAGTTTGTGCTTTATCATCACTGTACTGAATATTGGTTTTGTTTATGTGAGAGGTTGCCAGTCATAACGGGCTTTTGACATCCATGACTTGTGTTGAGAAGAGGTAAAAATTTTCCAAATTAAGAATTTCTATCATTGTTCGAATTACAATTTTAGTTGCTCAAGACCCAGACTCATCTCAAACAGCTTTCAATACTTAACCAAGGCATTCAGATTAGGAGAAGAGTCACCTTGTCCCTCTCTAGCATTAGTGGGGACACCCCAGCATGTGCAAAGGACAGTTCAGGTCCATGTTGAGATGATCAAGCTCTCTTTCTCCATTTGGTATAGAGGGTGTTCAGGGTAATTATCTGCCTGATCTTAGCATGTTTGTTAATGGCTGAAAGTCAGGTGGCATCAAAGCAAGCTCACCTTTCCACAGTCTTTGTTACATGCCATGCTCAAACGTTCACGCTCACCTGGGAAGAGGAAGATGTTACCCACTCACTGCTTCCATGGATGCACTCACCACTTCCATGACGTGGGCACTCCACTTGGACAGCAGCTGCAGTCCCCGTAAAGCAAGATCAAAGAGCTCCCTGTACTCTTCATCTGATTTCTGGCTGTCCAGTCCTGAGCCAGTGACCACCTGAAGAACATCACATCACATCAGGGCTAGACTCAGCAACTTGCTGCAGAGGCTTCCCTGAGCCAAACAGCAACCACAGATCTCTCAAATCCCAGCTGAAATGAATTCCCTGTGACCTTACGATCAAGCTAAAATTGAGCAGTGCATTTACTGTCCCTCAGGAAAAGGGGTATAACTTAGCAAGGCTCTTTTTGCCCAAGCAGTCAACTTATTTCCTACAGAAAAATCATTCTGACCTGTCACCTCAGGGCAAATAACTGCCTGTTTTCATTCCACTTTTCCATCCCTTTTTGATTGTCTAATACAACTGAAATCCTTGAGTCCTTTACTGATTTAATGTTGAAATAAGCCCTTAAAAATGCCAAAGGGAAAATGGCTGAGAATGCTAACAATTCATTAAACTCACACTGATGAAAGAGGATCACACATTTGCAAGAACCAGTCACAATGGCATCAGAGAGGGCACGGACATTCAGTAATGAAAAGAATAGAGATGCTCTCATGAACTTTCCTCAAAGCTCTGTGTAATACAAAAGACCTATTTGCAAGTCATGGGTGTTCTGCAACCTGGCTGATAATACACATATAGTTGAAAATTTTTTTCTACTTCTTAAACAAAGCTGTGGCCAAAGAGCAGAAGCTGTTGCAGATCTTCTGCTGCACATCATGTTGAATCTGCAGGGGCCTTTCATAACTTGCTTTTTCAATTGCTGGATTGAGAAGTGGTTTGTTCCAGCAGTGTCCTTCTTCCCTCCTCAAGGGAGGACAATACTCCTGCCACACTTGTCCTCTCCCAGTCCCATCTAACGGGGCTGATTACAGCGACTACAGGCTGAGCTTACCTCGCTGTTGCTGTAGCGAGCGAGCTCGGAGATGAAGCGGATGTGGTCGTCTCGGATCTGGACCATCTGCTCACAGATGTTGTACTGGGGACTTATGCTGCTCTGAGTGCACGTCCACCTGGGCAAAGAAAGCAAGGGTTTCAAGGACAGCACATGGGGCTCCACTCAGACAACCCCAGGGACAAAGTGTTGGACTCAACTGCTCTCTTCACTTCAGCATGCCCAAGACATGCCACCTTTAGGGCAAATATCAGCCTGTGTTGTCTCTCTCATGTCCCCTGGTGTGTGAGGTCTTCCAGAGGTGGACATTTGCCTCACCTTTCAGCTTGAACATCTCTGCTTCATCCACCCTGAAGGTTGCTCTCATGTTGGACTCACCTATCCCCATGGGTAGAGATGGCTCTTTCCCAGGACACCATTGGACAAGCTTTCAGGGAATGATGAGCTGCAAAGACTCAGCATCATTTGCAGCTCTTCTGCTAAACCTAAGGACAACCATCCTTTCAGAGATCATCCCTCCAGGTCAGAAACAGCTAGGTCATGCTGCCTTCTTTTGCAAGGAAAGACTCTGCAAGGGGCTAGCAAGGGAATATCCTCCTGCTGTTTTTTTGCTCCAGCTCACACTACCAGCTCAGTGAATAACCCTCGGTATAAATGATGAGGAGAGTATGATTAAATGAACTGGATTTTCACTTGCATTGAGCCACACGTACAGTGTAACAGTGTAATGATGTCCCAGAAGGCAGTGCTCTGCTTCCAAAGGCACAGTTGTAGCAGAAATGGTGCAAATCAAGGCTATTTAATTTAACATCTCTTTTTTTCCCCACTCTGTATTAGCCTCAGACACAGAACCAGAATGGCTCCACCAAAATGCCTTGTGCAAGGAAAAGTCTGTCAGTGAGACTCTCATGTCTGACTCTGTCATCACAATGTAAAAGTTCAGATCTTGCTTTGCTCACCCCCAAATAATTGTCCATCTTATGATAGTCAACTTCTCCACTCTAGATTTGCTGTGCAAAAGGAAGGTGAGAAACCTGCCTCTGATAAGGACACAGACATGAGGATATATTCCTACAGTTTACTGTTGGTGCTGGCAGAATGTCCTGGAAGTGCTGAGCCGTGCCATCCCTTGTGAAATCCATCCTCCCACAGTCCCATCGCTCGACTCTTACCAGTTTCCATGTCCTGTGCTTCCCACTGGACAATGGGCAGGTTGGCAGGAATGGCCAGGGCTGCCCCAGCCCTCCCTGCCACACACAGCCTAGTCCACAGTGCAGAAACAAAGCGCCATGCAGGAAAAACACCAATTAATTCCACTCTCGTGGAGACAGGGAGGGAAAGAAAGCAACAAAACCAGCATTAGTAAGAAACGGGGATTATATGGATCCACCTTGGCAGTTAGTGTTGGGAGTCCCATGCAATTTGCTGGGAAAGCAAGTGAGTGAGGAAGAAACACTGGTTAGCACGGTACGTCACACAGACCTGGTAAGACAGATTTCAAGACAGACATTAAAATAGTGCACAGGTAAACAGCCCGTGAGCTACCTTGGATTTGAGATGAGAAAATGAATGCAGCTAACACGTTGCATTGATATGTGCTTTCTGAATGATTTCAGATAAAAATGTGTACATTTTTAAACCATTTTTCCCTTTTGAATTGAGTTTTCAAAAGTAGTTTTTAAATTTACATTTGGTAGAAAGTCAGTATAATTCAATTTTAATCAAAACCTTCTGATCAGAGAATTTTGCCACATTGCTTTCAGATTTCTCATGAAAAATTGATGGGCACTTTTCAATCAGCCTTCAGGAGGGCAAGGGGATGGCTGCTCCTGGGTGAGCCACGTGGTGGGCAGAAAAGGCAGACCCTCCAGGGTGGAAGGAGATGAGCACGCAGAGGAGAGATGAGCCTGCAGTTGGTTAGTTCCTGTCCTGCTGGAGATACAGCTCAGCTAGGCTGCTTCTCACAGCAACTGGAAAAATCTGACTGCCATGCAATATGGTCTCACTGGTGGTATTTTGGCCACTCGCTGGTGAAATCCAGGCTGCCATCAGCCACTGCAGCCAGACACAGCTCAGAAAGGCTTTGCTCATGTGTGATTGCAAACGCCTTTCTGAGAATATCCAAACCTAACACTGATTATTCTAGCAATAACTGAGCACGATGCAAAGCTAGAAAGACAGGGGGGCCTCACACGGGCCTGGTGTGGTCTGAAACAATGCCTGCAAATTCATCTGATGGGAGCAGCAAACTGCCCGCAAACCCAGGCTGGGAAGCAGTGCTTTATACTCCTGAGCACTGCCATGAAGACTCCATTTCTGCCCTTCTCCACAATATTAATTAATTTCCAGTGCCTCTGACGCCTGGCTTAACCATCATTCCCACTGCCTTTCTTCATGAATCCTCTCTGAGCTAGAGGAGATGCCCTGGCTACTGCAAAGAGGTCCACTGCTGTGTTCACGCTCTGGAGGATTTTGTCCTTGGGATGAAAAATGTGGATTAAAATCTCTCCAGAGCAGGGACACGCTGCTCATACTCACACACCTCACAAGCACTCAGCCCCTGCCCTGACCCACACACCAGTCACTTTTCCTTCCTCCTGCCTGGCCGCTGAGCACCCTCCCAGCCCTTGCCAGCGGGAGCAGAGGTGCAGGCATGCCTGCTCCCCTGCCTGCACACAGGGGATGGGCACACGTAGGTTCAGACCTGGCTGCACACACTCAAACACACTCAGGGTCAGCAAGGACATCATCCCATGCAGGGACAGGGAGCTACAGACATGCGCACGGAGCTGGCACGCCGGGATTCACACCTCACAGGGACACACACGGGTACCTGTGCACAGACCTCACACACACCGGAGAGCTGCAGCTCCCACGGCTTTCAGGACACACACAGAAGCCAAGAGACATTATGGCAGGCACTCACTTGGATTTGTTCTCCTCATAGTGAGCACTGGTCTTAATGTATCTGGCCAGTTCTATCTGCATATCGCCGAATAAAGGAACCACCTGCAGCTGCTGGAAAAGAAAACAAAAGATGGTTGAAACACGGCACAGAGGGAGCCCATGGCCCCAGCGCAACACAAGGAATGGCATCCTCAGCCTGGGAAGCTACAGGAGGTATCAGGCTGTTTAAAGCAAGGTGCAAACCTGGATGCAGGGTCTTTTCACACCTAGGAAGTGACCAAAAATGATCACAAGGCTTTTTGTGTGAGTAAAATCACCCTTTGCGAGTGCTCTGGAGCCCTGGACTCGGCCATGCCCACTGGCTATTAAGAGAGAAGCACATTTCTGATCAGGGCTTAATGCCCCCAGGAGAACAGAGGGATGAAAAGCCAGCACATTTGTATTCTGGCAGCAAACTGCAGTGGCTCCCCTCAGAGGGGAGCTGTAGGCTGCCCTGGTGCCCAGACTGCTGAAGATGTGGTATCTTTCCTCAGGGCCTCTGACTGCACTTTGGCATCATGGCTGCTAGTGATGTGTCTTAACATTTTTCCACTAAGAGAAATACACAGGTAATGGTTTCAATATAACATGGCTTTGCTTGCCCTTTACATCTCAGGTAGACTTGGATGAGAAATAAGTTCAAAGTGCACTGAATGTACCTCAGGCCCAGATAGGTCCCTGCTTCATTAAGCTTTCAGCTGCAAACAAAATTAAACCAGGAGCTACCAACAGCATTTTGATTAAACACGAAGTTTCAGGTTCACCCAGCTACAAAATTACCCCCAGATTCAGGGATGATGGTGGCAAATTTCCTGTCCTATAATCACAGTACAATCATACTTCTCAGGCTGACTTGTGCAGAGGACATGCAATGCTGTCATCAGGGATTCCCAGCGGCATTTTCATAAAAGGTTTAAATGAAGGGGTAGTTAATTTTCACTACTCAAATTCATGGTCAATCCACTAGAAATTTAATCAGAAGGCAATAAGCAGATATAGAGGTGCAGTTGGCCTTTTCTTATTGAGATCTGATAGTCTGGAGTGGTACTTAACTGATTAGGTGAGAACACAGCAGATGTTGGAGAAGTGCAAATGGAAAAAAAGCTGGTAAGGAGAAAGTTACTCTATGCAATGAAAGGTATTTTACCTGATTCACTGATGGCCTTTGCCATCAGCACTTTGCAATGAGCAGCACATCTGCTTGAATGCACCAAGATGGCCAAACTCCACAGATTACACTGAGGACTTGATTTAAATTGAGTCAGTCTAATTAGCAAAGCTGAACCATGGAAAACTCGGAAGGTGCTGAGAGACAGCATGATAGATGACTTTTGCAGAGATACATTCCTCAGCAGTCTCCCCAGTGACTGGAGGGTATTTAGCCACCTCATTATGGTCCCATCCATGAGCTTACAGTGTTTGTTTGTAGTTCTTGATGTGGGAAATTGAGCTCTGCACTCAGAGTTATCTCCAGGAGGTTATGCAAATTGGAGTAAATAGGTCCCCACCCAGTCAGGGTGAGGATGCAATAGCTGGTACATCATCCTTCCATGAAACCAGCTATCAGGGCTCAGCCATCCCCTCCCTTGCACAGATCCAGTGCATCATCTATAAACTGCAAGTTGAGGCAATAAGCAAGGAGGCATCCTGTGCCCTGTTACCACCAACAACCTTGTCTTTCAGGCTTCTCAGCAGCTATCTGGGTAAAGCAGCAGGGAGAAGCCACTCTGCTGAAAGAGTGATGGGGACAAAGAGCTCTGTGACCCCTCAGAATTCATCATCCTCTCATTTTCACTGATGTGGAGCAAATGTTGGTATAAAAAACTAATCTTTCCATCTCAAGAGGACTGCTCAAGCTCTAGGTCTAAAAGAAAACTTTTAGGTAACTTTCCTAGGCTCTGCTATTCTGCTGTACTGTTATTCTTTGCTGCCAATGCATTCGTCCCTTGCTAGATCCCACCATGGCTCCTAGAGCTGACCCGTCCCAAACCTGTGATGCCTCCTAGACCCAGCTTGTGCATCCAATTCTCACAGGCCTTTCCCCAAAACCCAATCTCAGATAAGACAACAGTGGCTCATCAGGACACCAGGTAATCCCTTCAAGGAACTCACTGAGCACCTCCAAGTTCCAACCGACATAAGGTCCCCAAGAAGCTTTTTCTGCCCTACAGGGAGCACAGTTTATACACAAAATAAAACTGCCAGATCACACGTTGGCTGGCCAGGTGTGTTCCCTGGCTCCCTCAGGTCAGCATCTCACTGAGAGAAAGAGAATTGCAACCATCACCCGCACGGACCTCAGCAAACCAGCCAGGTTTCCAGTGGCCTGAAATGACAGTGCTCCTCAGGAGACTGCAAACCTGCCTCAGCAATGTTCGAAGAGACAGAAGTGATGTCAGTCTGTCACAACTTCCCCTTGTCCACAGAACAGACTGCCCATGAGCCATCCCCATCCTTTGTCTCTTGGCAGGAAGCAGGCAGAGCTGCAGAGGAAGCCGGCTACCCAGCAAGGGCATGCAGGGCCCTCGGCTTCCACTGGCTCCAGCATCAGCAGAACCAGCTCCAGGCACTGCTCACACACCAACAGCCTTGCTGGCACCAAGGGCTGGCATCGTTCCTCTCACCTGCGCTGCAGCTCTGAGCCCCTGCACGTTCCCAGCAATCCCATTCCTCATCCTTCCACCCAGATAATTTCATGACCCTTTGGGTTTTTGGACTTGTAAATTATTCCTGCAGTTTGTTTTCTGCTGGCAGCAGGTCTGTGATAAATTCCAGCCTCGCCCAGAGAGGTCACTGACCTTGAAGAATTTGTCTATTTTGCTGAGGTTGATTCTCTTCTTGGCATCCAACTTGTAAATGTTGCTGACATTCCCATCCATGAGATACAGGCCAAACCCCATGACCTGGAGAAGATGGAAAGACTAGGTTTCATTAGGGTGAAGTCAGCAGTGCAAGTCAAAGACAGCTCTCCATTTCGCATACGTGCATTCGCATAAGACCATTTCAGGCTCCTGTACCATGTGCCACTCATGAGTAGACTGTAGAAAATGTGCACACATCTGCCAAGGATGTACATCTTAGACAGAGGACACATGATGGATCACTTCTGTCTTCTGTGCAAAAACACCTGACACTCATTCTGGTAATTTATTCCTCCTCTCTTCCACATAAAAACAACCCAAAAGGCAAACATTTACCCCTGGGGAAGCATTGAAAACATCTCAGATATTCTCCTGGGTTGATTTTTTTTTCCCTTTAATTCAGAACAAACCATTACAGATATTCAAACTACCCACATTACCTTTCACAGAACCTTAGTTGACTCATCACGTGCTAATGAAGTTCTTATGGTAATAGTGACTGCAATCACTGTAATAACTGATTTACAGTAAGGGCAAATACATAAAACAAGAAGCTACTTTGGCATGTTCAGCTTGAGGGCTCTTTAGAGGAAGCTAAAGGAGCTTTAGAAGGATCTGCCTTTTGCAGGGAACTTGCTGGAAATGAGCACCAAGGAGAAAATTCAAGTTGCACAGTTGGTGGGGATTTTAGCATGTCCTATACAATTAGTTACTCAGGTCAAGCCCGTGATCCTGTATGTCCAGGCACAACACAAAAGCCCCTTCCAGCTCTGGAGAGCACAGGACACCCACCAGTGCTCTCATCCACCTGCTGGAGACCACCACCATGCACATGCTTAGTTCCAGGCTGGCAGAACTGCTGGAAACCTTGGGAAGGATTGGGAGAAAAGATAGAGATGGAGATGGGGAAGAGCAGCGGAAAGGGAGAGAGTAAGCAAGATTTTAATATAGGAATCTGGGAGAAGGCCAAAAAGGACAGCAGAGAAATGATGGGAGAAGGTCCAAGTTACAGCAGAAACAGAGGCAACTCATGGCACTGTCTGACACAGGTGATACTTTAGAGCACTGACATGGAACATCTCTGACCCATGGCCACATCCAGTCTGTTCAGTTACAGAGAAGAGGTAAAAGAGGAGAAAATGAGAGGGGTGAGGTATGGCAGCAGGAGACTCAAAGTAACAGAGATCAGAAGGGAAACAGGAAAGGAGGGAGACAGCTTTGCTGCTGCACATGGAGAGCTTTCCCATCTCATAGCATCCCTCCAGAGGATGCTGGCCCTGCAGAGAAAGGATGCTTGTAAACCCAAAGGAGAAAAAAAATACAGAGAATTAAGAGAAACACTATCCCAGGAGAGAATTTAATTGTACTGAAAAAGAAGTGAAACTACACAAGCACCCAAATCCATCAACATGGCCTAATCTCACCTTTAAGAGCATGTGTTTCTCACTGGGAGTGAGATACATCTTGTTTTCATAGTAATCCACGCAGATGTTGACAATATCAGCCAGCAATTCCTCATAGCCAGGGATAACCTCTAGTTGTTGGTGCAGACACTGAAACATCAACAGGGGCTAGATTACCCACATGGACAGAGGACAGCCTCCAAAGCACACAGGACAACCCATGAGAAGGAGATACAGCTAGAATTATACAGCCTGACCCAAAAATGGTCTGTCAGTAGCAATCACCCAGCAAGGCAGGTACTGCCACAGTCCAGTCTGAAGCACTCTCAGCCCTGAGGAGATCATTGCCTCTATTCACAGAAAGGTTAACTGGTTCAGAGGAAAGGGACCTGCCTGTGTGATGCGGTTGTGGTTTGCCAGGAACATGGAGAGGTTCTGGGACTCCTGGATGGACTGGGGGTCTGCCATCTTCCGCAGAAACTGGGCAGCTCTGGCAGGGAGAAATCCAACATCACCAAGGATCACTCACCCAGCATGAGATTCTCACCACCCATCTTCCCTGGTTCACCTGCTGCTGCAATGCAGCAGCCTCAGAGCCCCCCTGCAGGACAGCTCTGCCTTTCCTTGTCTTACCAAGCAGGAACCAACACACAGTGAGCCTCAGAGATTTGCCTGAATCCACAACGAGAGCCTACAACAGTGCAGAAACCCAGCCTCCAGCCCCCTGATGGCCCCCTGACCTCACTGAAGGGCAGACCAGGCAAAGTCCTGTCCCTACTGCTTCACCCCCTCTCACCTTTTGTAGGCAGAGTGGTCGTTTTTGACGCTGCACTTCATGTTCTTCAGCTCATCCAGGACCGCAAACATGTTAATGAACTTGCCCAGCGTGAGGAGATAGGCCTCAGAGACAAAGTCCTTCCTCCGCTCAGCGTGGCACAGGCGCTTCACCTCGCTGCAGAACCGCTCGATCGCCTTGCGCTGGGGGTGGTGGGACAGGGTCACCTCAGCAGCAGGTCGTGTGCAGTCACCATGCCACCGATGGCACCCTCCTTCACACACCCACCACCTCCTTTTCTGCTGGACACAGAGGCTCAAAGGTCCCTCCCATGAAACACAGCAGTCTTACAGACCAATGTAGTCAAACATCCTCAGTGCTGGAGGGGGAGCTCAAACCCTGTATTTGTGCTTGCCCTGAGTGCAGTGTGCTCTGCAAAATCAGGCTTCGTTTTTTTTAAGTGGCATAAAGATGTCATGGGACATAAAACCTAAAAATGATGGTGAAATCCAGCTGCAGCCAATAATAAACACAGGGGATGATGGAGAGAGGTCCCAGAACCCCACAGCAGCTCTGTGTTTGCCACACGGTCATTGCTCTTTTGGGATCTAAGCATGTATTTTGTCAAGAGTCTCAAGTGTAGCAACTGCTAAATTTAAGCTTTGGTGCTCTTTGTCAACCTCCCTGTTTCTGCTGACACAGCAGGAGGGTGTCCAGCTGCACCCCACCCCAGGCACCAGCTGCACCACCAGCCCCCAGCTCTTCTGGCTTTGCTTTAGAGGAGAGAGAAGAGCGAGTGGTGCTGGTGTTGGAGGATAAACAGCTCTGCACATCCACCAGCCAACAAGCCTGAGAAACAGGAGCCTGTGCCACCCACTAGCTCCACACAGTGGGGCTCTGGTCCTCCATAAACTTCAAGGGCTGAGATGTGCACATTCCCAGCATGTATGCAATAGTTTGGGGTTGAGCAAGGGACACACAGTTCAGGCAGGTTTCAGGTATCTGCTGATGGCTGCAAGAAAGAGACCTACCAGGGGTTCAGAGGTTCTCCATGCTGGCCTTTCAGGCATAAATAGCACAGCTCTGCTTAGGATAAGTTAACTCCAAAGCAAGACCACTTACCTGAAAATACATAAACTTCATAAGCTTGGTGACTTCTGGCTCCAGAACTTCCACTGTCTTCTCATAAATCTCCACTCGATTTGGCTGTTCATTACACTTCACCTATGTTGCAAGAAAATCAGCCCTGTCAGCATCAAAGTTTTTAACACTGTTGTGGACTGCAATAGCCACCATCCTCTGCTTGTTTCACAGTGAATCCTGTCCCCATTTGAGGATCATGTAGGGACCAGAGAGGGAGCTTGTTCTCAAGGCAATAGGTGACAACAGAAGGGGCCATTTATTAGATGTGAAGTTCTCTCCTTGCATTATAAACAGGCACAATCCTGACTCTAGAAATTAAATTCTGCTAATGCATTTGTCTTGGGTAGAACACATGCAATATGGAGTCTGGACTTGCTACACAACATGGGAATATTGTGTCATAAAAGTATCTGAGACTTTTTGTTGCAAAGTCCCATGGACACATAAGGCACCAGGCTATGGCTCTGCTAGAGCCTTGCTGGGATAATTTTATTTCTGTTGCTGACCTGTTAAAAGTCACTGGGCTTGTATGTGGCTAGCAGCAATGAAGTGAGTCACCTTCATTAGAATCCCAGGAAAATAAATTTAAGGACTTAATCAGTTGGCATCCATCTCATTTCCAAAGAGTTACTTGGAGTCATTACTAAACTTTTAGGGAAAGCCCCAAGTGCCCAAGGCAATGCACCCTGCTGCCTTCCTTGGGTTTTGCTTCCAGTTGTTGCTGTCAAGACTGTGATGGGGCTGACAGCTCTGGTGCAAATTTAGTAGCCCAGCAGCTGATCCACAGGGTGGGAGGGGACAAATCAACTGGCTTTACATGTGGGAAGATCCAAATGTAGCTTTGACCTCTCTGTAGTGGGGAAAATAATGCCCTTGTCCTCGTGTTTCCCCCTGCAGTCAGGCAATATTGGTGGCCATGGGGATGCAGCATGAGGTAGGGAGCAGTGGTGCACACGGAGATGGGGGCTCTGTTCTTCACCCACAGTTCCTAGTGTAGCACAGGGAGGTGCACATGCCTGAGCAGCCAGGCTGGGCGCTCAGAACAGGACCCCCCTGGCTGCAGGCATGTGGCCCATGGCAAAGAGCAGGAGTCACTGCAAGATCAAATCTGCTGAATCTGTACATGATCCCTCTGCTATGATGTTGTCTGCTCCTCTGTCACATGTGGCACTGCCTGCAGCCCTGGGGGGAGGATGGGGCAGAGAGCAGGGACTGCACAAGCTGCACTTAGGGCACAAATGTTGTGGGGGTCACCAGGATGGGAGGACACTAAAATGGCAAAATGGATGACTTGTAGCACTGTCTTGCCATCAGCTCAGCCACGACCTGCCTTCTGTTAGCATAGCCAGGAGAGGCAATAGCCACCCAGAACCAAATGTAAATGGGAGATAAGCGAATACCCAAGCAGCAGCAGGAATCTCCCCATGGCTGGGTCTCATGAGACCATCAGCAGCGTATAACAAGAGAGGAACTGAGCTTTGACCTTTCCTGTGGAATCACAAACATGGGTATTGTCATCCAGGTGGAAATATTTTTCCTGGCTTCCTGGAAGAGCTGCAAACCCTTTTATCCATCGGGTCTGTGGAAGTGCATGGTGTGCTGGCACTCGGTGTTTTTATAGGGACCTCTTCACATTGCAGAAGACAGGCTCTGAGCTGGAATCTGAATCATGATCAGTGGGCCACATGGGCAACCTTACTCATGTCTGTAGGTGTTTGCAGGATGAAACCACTGAAATTCAGATTGAAGAGAGGGCTGGAAAATAGTTGAAGCAGAACTAATAGTAGAGGCAGAGAATGATTAAATGTTGGTGCAGATTGGGACCTTCAGGTGTAACACCAGCAAAAAAGGGCATTTGGGGAAATGTTTCTGGCATACTGAGATGGTCCTTCATGCATCCTCTCATAACACCTACAATTCTGGGGCTTCTGTGGGGCAGAAAGAGCACCCCAGAGTCTGGGCAGCAGTTTGGGATGCTGAAACCTAGCCCAGCTGCTTAATCTGCTCTGTGCAATTCAGGGAGAGGCTGAGTCTGCCACAGCTTGAGAGGACCTGCTGTTTTCATCCCAGGCTGCCTGGGTTCCCTTCTTCACCCAACACACTAGTCCCACTCAGCACTGGGGCAGCTGGCTTGTGGTGAGTGTGACTGAGCTGAGAGGCACTGCTGGGAGGTGTCAGGGATGGAGCCCTCACGAACATGAGGGCACACAGAAGATGCCCTTTGCTAGGGTAGCAGTTTTGGCTTCTGAAATGGCTAATGGCTGCTGAGATCAGTGGTAGAGACTTTGGTGAGGAGGGGAAAATTTCAAGAGTGAGTAGTCCCTCTTTCAACCTTTCTGTCTGCTTCAGTCTTCTCTACTTTTTGTTCTTCTATCTCCAGTCCAAACTAACTCGCACTAAGGACAATCCCAACTACGTGCTCTGGAAACATTTCAGCCTGCTCTGGTACCTGGGGGATGGCTCGTGAGCAGCTCCTCCATGTGTAAAGCATCACAGCATACTCGTGGCCTTCTTCCAGCATTTCATTCTGAAAGAGAGAAAGGTGTTGCTGGGGCAGGGCATGTGCCATGGGCTTTGCACCACTGGGGCAGCACTCAGGGGACTCACCATGCTGGAGTGCACCGTCGCCTGCTCAATGTACCTGGCAATGCCAGTCACAAAGGCATTTCTGTCTTCAAAATTTGTGTCAAAATTAGCCTGTGGGTGAAATGGAGAGACGGGATTAAAAATACAGTGAGTAGTTTGCTCACCTTGTACAGTCCAGTATGGAATGTTTTGGCAGAAGGCAGAAAGAGTCAGGCTCCTGGGGCATGGGAGCAGCTTAGGAATGTTTTGAGGTGCTGCACCTCTAGATCTCATGTATATTTATACATATAGAATCACACATGCTCATTACAGGATATTCTGCAGACTATATACATGAAAATATGGCAATCAAGCCTGATGAACCCTTGTATCAAGTCAAACCAGGTGAGGTTCAGCTACAGGGAACTGCAGCTACACCAGAGAGCAAACCTACGCAATTATTCTAAGGATTTTAGCTTGGTAACTCCGAGACAGATGCAGCCTCATTAATTTCTGTTTGTGACCTGGCTGCTTGGGGAAGACCACATCCTGTCAGCAGGAATTGCAAAGAATAAACACACAGAAAGGGCAGGGAAAGAGATGTCTGGAAAACATAAATATGAAAGTCAGCACTCATCCAGACACTACTATCAGCACAAGTGTTTCTCTTGCAAGCAGATTCTTTGGGAGGAACAGTTGTTTTGGAACTTGAGCTACTGCTTTAGGTCAGGACAGAGGAGCAAGAAAGTGCAGGGCAAAGGGGAGGATGAACAAAGCAGCTCCTCGGCCTCTCTGCACTGTGTGCCTGTTCACACGCTCTGTGCTCGGGAAATTTCCTCTGTGAAGGCTGTCTGATGGGATCTGCTGGAGTGCAGAGTGGACAGAAGTCCCAGGCACGCAGAGCTGCTCCTTGCAATGACATTAGCATTGCAGTGACCACACTCACCTCAATAATGGATTTTCTGAGTAGGAAGAGCTGGGAGCACAGATCCACAGCCACAGGGCTACTCTTCTTAGGGCTTCCAGAACATTGCACGTGGTTAATGCGACAACAAAAGCTGAGGCTGCATTTGCAATTCTGGCTAGCAGGGGGCTACATATAAAGTATGATGAGGAAATAGGCTTGATCAGTATCTCTAGATCCAGTTTAGAGAAGTCTTTTAGGCCCAGATGCGTGCACACACTTGTGACCCTGAAAGGGGACTGTGCCATAAGGCTGGACCCTGAGCCCCTCACAGGACAGAAGTAAGAGTAAAAATTATTTAAGGAAGATAAAAGCAAAAGTGATGCCAAGATTTTCTAGGGAGAGCTGAAATTTGAGCAGCCCACAACTGCCTGTGGGTCTGATAACCCGTAGAGATACTAACCCTAATGAATGAGCCCTCAGCCTGACCTGCTGAAAAGTGATACTGTAATTTCAGACCCCTGCATCCACAGCACAGCAATCACTGTGCGGGTGTATTTATACACTGCCAGGGGTAAGTCATGAATGCAGGAGTGGCAGGATGGAGAACGTAACCCCATACGATATTTAAAGCTGGGTGTGTGCTCCAGGGCAGGGTGTGGTGGCCAGGCAGCAGAGGCATCCTGCTGCGGATCCCAAAGCAGGAGGTTGAGCCTTGCCCTGGGTTGATGCCAAGCTCTGCTTGGTCAGTGCAGCTGCAGCTAAAGCTGCAGAAGTTGGAGGCCGAGAAGCGATTGTAGCGCCTGCCCTCCCTCGCATGCCAGCAGCTGCCCAGGCCAGCAGCTCCAGCTGTGAGGCAGCACAGGCTGGCCAAAGTCAGGCAGAACTTTGATTCTGACCTACTTAGATGCACGCACTGCCATAAAAAGGAAGCACAGAAATATGTGCTTAACAGAACATCGCTGAGAACTTTCTGCTGTTATCACAGATCTGATCTCCTGCTTCTTACCCGTTTGTGCGCTCCGGTCCTCATTTTTAACTTCCCTTTGTCTTGCTCAGCCTTAAAGATCGCTTTCACCAATCTCCAGTGCTTTCCTTTTAAAGCCTTGTGGCTTTAAAAGGTCTGAACTTTTCCTTAAGCATGGTTTCCTTAAGAATGTTTTTGGATAGTTCTCACAGCAGCATGTTGCCCCTGTGCTTTACACGAGCTACTGGAACAATGCTCCCTGCCCCACCACCTCCAGGAGCTGAAGGTACCTGGTACATGATGGAGGATGGAGGCGGTTCGATGCATGGCTGCTGGTCTGGCAGGGGCAGCTCCTCCAGCAAGTCCACGTTGGACAAGGCATCCTCTAGCGTGACGTGCGTGGTCATGGCTCTGGATGTTCAGTTTCTGTGCTAAATCCAAAGGAAAAGAGAGGGTGATAGACGTACAGCACCCAGAAGAAAGTGCAAAAGGACAAAACCAGAGCTGCCACTGGCTGGCACTGCAGGAGACGTGATCCTGGTTTATTTAATTTTCATTTTTTTCTGTATTTTACCTACATTTCTGTCATCTCTCCTTCCGGGATTCAGCAGCAGAGTCAGAAT
This sequence comes from Apus apus, assembly GCF_020740795.1. NCBI lineage: Eukaryota > Metazoa > Chordata > Aves > Apodiformes > Apodidae > Apus > Apus apus. The sequence continues at coordinate 7,742,106 of NC_067294.1, read as the reverse complement.
GCAGAATAAGAGGAACAAAACTACCCACCCGTGCCCTTCTCTGTTTAACTCTATGCAAAACTGCTTAAGATGGAGCACAGCTGGCTGCTGCACTTCAGCTTTAGCAGCCCTGAGTGAAAGCATGTGTTTCCAATTGCAAAGCAGTGCTATCAAAAATACCTCTTGAAACTGCATGATCAGAAAAGTCTGACACTCACATGCTCTCCTTCTCACACACATGAACAGCTCTGGGAACTGTAAACAACTTGCATTCTCAGAGGTGAACGGGAGAGGATGGAGTGCTGTGCAGGCAGCCTGTGGCACCACAAGCAGCAAAAAAAAAAAAAAAGTAGCTGTTAAAAAAGATTTCCCCTGTTTTTACCACACACCCAGTGTCCCCTGCCCTGTTCGGGCCTGCTGTGAAGCTGCCAACGGTGCCAGCTGCACATGAAACAAGAAGCAAAGGGAAAAGTTTCTTAAAGCTCACTGGTACTTACTCTAACGGAAACCTCAGGACAAACCTCCGTGTCCCTTACCTCCTCTGCCACTCACCCCTGCTGCAAGAGCACAAGCATGGAGGGATGGCTGCTGTCACCCAGGCTGAGCACTTGTATAATCGCAGCCACAGGGCTTCCCCAGTTAATACCTAATCCATGTGCAATAGCTGTGGCTGACCTAGAACTTGTGTCTCCTAGAAAAACACCCTGCTGCCTTTAAACATTTGCAGAGAGAGAACTCGCTTTTAATATTGATGTGTCATTCGATTAACAACCCCCCCCCAGTGCTTTTTTTCCCCACTCAGAGTCTGTCTAGTTTCAAATGTGAGCCATCAAAATTTATCACTTGAATCTGCAAGACAGTAGAGCTCTGTTATCAAAGTTCCCATCAAGATACACATTTCAATAAAACACCCTGCAACCTTGCTTTGGCTGAGGCAAGTGGGCTGAGCTCTTTGCCTGCCTTGTTACAGAGCATGTTTTCCAATCCTTTAATCACCTCTTTGGCTTTTCTCTAAGCTTAATGATCCAATTTTGCAACTTTTTTTTGCTGAAGAGTGGTCACCATAGCAGGACATGGGGCTCCAGCAGTGTCTGCACAAGCACCAGATACAACAGCAATGTAAGCTCCCTCCTTGGCTACAATCACACCAGTTTCTTTGGTCCCAACAGCAGCTCTATAGGTGCTCATATTCAGCCAATTATCTGCTACAGATCCCTTAGGTCCTTTTTTTTTTATTATTTTAACTGAGTCACTGTTTCCAAGAATGTAAATTTGCTTTTCATTTGCAGCAATGAGAGAATGGAAGGACAGTGACTTTGGGATGTCCATAGATAGACACACATGAACTCAGCAAGGACCAGGGCCAAGGGAGATGCATGCTGTGTGCAGTCCTGGGGTGGCTTCATGTTGGGTGAGGAGAGGGATGAGTTTCCTGCTGTGCCTTTTATCATCATTGCTACCTGAACATACAGGTTGCAGGCATATCATGGGCTTGGTTAAACCCATTCCACCTCCACAAATGCCTCCCCAAGGTACCAGGCAGCTGAGAAACAGGCTTGGTTACACCTGCAGCTGAAACACAATGAGATAAGTGCCTGGAGAAAAAAACAAATTTCAATCAGCCTTTTCCCTTCATGTTAAAATTTCTGTTTCCTTCTTCATCTCTCTTTGCTAAAATGGTTTCCTGTTACAAATTGTAGCAACTGTCAAAACCAGACATTTTGTCCCACCCAAAACAGGCAGAGGCAGTTTCCTCCCTCCTGCCACCACCCCGTGCTGCTCCACTCCAGGCAGGCAGCTCCACTTACCCAGCCCCATGGACCTCCTTGACTGCCCACCACCATTCTCCTGTGCCTCAAGACTCTCCTTTGGGTTTCCAGAACAACACCCCTAGTACTCACACATGCCTCATTACATACTTCAGGCTTGGGAAGACAAAAACCGTTGTTCATAGTTTTGAGGGTTGTGACTGTTTATTTAGGCTCATTTCTCATTTTTCTCCAAGTCCAATTCTGAGGCCATTTGTGCAAGGTGTTGGCAGTTTGCTGTAATCAATGACACTTCCCCAATAATCCTGTGACACCCAAAGAGCTCAGCAACTCAAGGGACAAAGTTGTTGTTGCTACTGTTTGGGCCATACCAGGACATACAGTCCCAAATACAGCATCAGGGTCTTGCTGTGCCAGGCAGCACACAAACCTGTGAGACTAAACCAGTGCCTGCCCTGAAGATCTTCCATTCAAAGAGAGGAAGGGCAGTATGTAGAAATACAGAAACAGAAAGGAAGTATCAAGCCATAGCAAGTTAGCAACGAAATTGACCATCGACCCCCCCAGTGCTTTGCCTTGGCTGAGCAGAGCACAAGTTTCTGGATGAAGACGGAAAAACTATGAGACTTTGTGGGTTCAACAGATGAGTCTTCATGGGGATGCCCAATTTCAATTCTACACTTTCTGAAGCCCAAGAGCAAAACTAACTGAGGCTACAGGAAAAAGCGTGGCCTGCCAGGACTTCCCCAGGGTCTCATGTCCGTAGCACACTGTGACAGACAGCAACCTTGCACATGGAGCATGTGACAGAAGGGCTACTGGTCCAGGGCTGACAGACCTAGATCCTCACCCTAGATCATCCATAGAAGAGCAGCCTGAAGTGATCTCCCATCTGCCTGTGCCACTTGCCTGCTCCTTGATGTGGCTCTTGGTTGGGCTCCAGTGCCAGCTGTAAGCATCCAGCAGTTAGAGGGGCTGTGCACTGGTACAAGGCTGGGGGACGCTCTGGAGGCATCAGTGATGGCTTGGCTCAGTCCATGGGGCACTCCCTGGGAGAGCTAAAAGGGGAAGTGCCACTGCCACAGGCCCATGTCACCCTCCCTCACCTTCCTGCAAAAAGGTTTCTAACACAAACGTGCTGGCACGTCCCCGCAAATCCAGCTTCATCCCCTTGGTCCAGCGACAAGGTGGGCAACCATCAGGTACCATGACAGCAACTGAGCGGCTCCAGCCCAGGGAACACAGGGATCCCTAGGGCACTCATAAAAAAGTCCTCATTAAGCCTTAACCACCACCCACCACCTGCCTTCAGGGCAGGGGGAGCTGCGGTGGGAAAAGGGAAAGTCAGCCCATGTTGGTGGTTTGCTGATGGTGCACGTGGCCGTGGGGCTGGGGGCCACACTGTGTGGGAGCAGCACAGCTGCCTGCCCAGGGACAAGGCTGTTTTGCTGGCAGAACAGGAGCACAGCAGGGTGAGGCTTTTCCTCACCCACAGGAAACGTGCCCTGCCTGCATGGACTCAAACACAGCCACACAGGCTGCTGGGAACTATCTACTTTCTTCTCTGTATCCCACCACTAGTCAAAATGGGCAAAGTCCCTCTGGTCCTATGTGTTTTGGCAAAACTGAACGCAAACCTGGCAGGAGCCAACCCCAGTGAAACCCCAGGGAGGGATCCAGCCACTGGGCTGATTACCTCTTCTGCTAATGAGCATCAGTGCTAACGAGTGCTGCTCATACTTTCTGCCCATTGCTGCAGAAACTTCCTCTCCCCATCCCACATCTCTCTGGCCAATCACAATCTCTCTGGCCATCTCTTACACCTTCCAAAGGCACTGACCACACTGAGGCACAGAGCTTCTGGACACTGCAGGGAGCCAGCCACATGGGGTCCAAGCCCAGGGCACAGCCCCATCACCCCAAAGCAGATATTAAGAGTCCCCAGCATAGTGACCGCATTGTGGCAGCATCCTGGGGGCCAGATTTAGCAAACAGCATAAGAAGGCTTTGAGAAGGAGCTAAGACGGACATCTCAGATGTCTGAACTTGCATGGCAGGTCCTACCTTCCCCACCGGAATGCTTGCCCAGAAGTATCAGTGCAGTATCATCCTCTTTGCAGTGAAAGGAACAAAGACATCTTTATTGTTAGAGGAGCTTGGGGGAACAAAGGAAGACTTTTAAAGGCAGGGTCATAATGACTGTGTTGCATGCATGTGCACCCAGTTTCAAAGCTGCACAGCTGAGAGGTCTGGCCACAGGCTGGTTCAGTTTTTCAGCTCACCTGCTCCTACAGAAGACATTCATGCTGGGGCTGTAATAACTACCAAGAGCAAGAAAGGCCCCAAGAAAAAATGGGCATTGCACAGGATGTTGGCAGTAAGACAGGGTCTAAGCCCTAGAAGCCTGGGGTGAGATAAGCAGCAAGATTATTTTTGCTGGGGAAATGGCAACATGGAGGAGGACAAACTTCTTTTCATCTCTTGAGAATCTGGGATTCTTCTCCAGCTCTGATGCCCAGTCCCTGGGCAACCTGGGAAAGTCACTTTATTTATTTCTGCCCCTGAGATAATGCATCTCCCTCTTACTCCAAAATAGCATATAACCTGTGATTAGGAACCATCCTGGCCCAATGACTGCACCAGCAGACTGGTGTCTCGGGTGCACAAAAGGAGAGCATTTCTGGTAAGTGCTGCCTCACAGCAAGAGGAGGATAAATGCCCTTGTCCATCAATGTAGTTTTAGTCAAGAAGAATAAATTTAGAGCGTAAAACCTTAATGTGACCCTTGTCTAAAATGCAGGGGATTTTAGCACACATGTCATCAACCCCTTCTCACATGCTACAAGAATTACTTGTAATTGCAACCACCAGAATCAGGAGGTTCTTTGCAGGAGCAAAGAAACACAGCCAGGATGAGCGAGGCTGGCAGAGCTGGGCTCCTGCCCTGCATGAAACCACCCTTTCCATTCAAAAGGAAGCCAAACTGCATGACTCCTGAAGCTGTTTTTTCTCTATCTCCACTCTACATTTTCTGTCATTCCTTTAAGGCTGGGTTCCAGACCTTCACACCACTTCCATCTCAGCAACACAATTATTTTGGAATTTATTTCTTTTAGAATCACTTCAACATTTATTTATTTTTTTTCTGGTGCCAAAGAGGGTCATGAAAAAAGGCAGGTATAGGAAACTGCACTTTCAATAGAGAAATTTAGAGCAAGTTTTCAAGCAAATCCACTGCTGACAGTTAGAGCACTTCTTGGGAAATTAAATCATACAGGACAGTATTGTCAACAGTTGGCCAATTATTGATCTTCTAAAACCTATCTTCCTATTTTTCGTACTAAGATGATATTTTTTAATAAAATTATTATAATGGAATCAGTTTGGTCTGCTTTCCTCAAGAGACCCTGGTCATAAAATGGAAGATTTTTCCATATTCCTTGGGCTTTATTAATAGCAATTAACTGTACAGAGAAGAGGAGAAAAGAATTATCCCTTGCAGTGAATTATACTGCTGTGGCAGACACCAAAACACCGGGCTAGTCACCCATCTTGGTGACTAACCCCAGACAACTGTCATCATGCAAATCATAAGGTGCTTTTCCTGTCTGTATCTGTGCAGGGCAGGCGGGTGCAGAGAGTTTAGCGATTCAGCCTAATTCTGCAAGACCTTTGTGATCCAAACCCCCCATGGAAAGCAGCAGATGGCGAAGGGGACAAGCGCTGTGTCCTCTGACAGCACACACAGCCGCCATCCCTTCCCCCTTCTCCAAACAACCCTGAGCTGGCAGGGGGGTTTTACCGTGTGCCTCTTCGCCTCGTTCCTTCCCGGTCCTTCCAGCCTACAGAAATTTCCTAGAGGAGCCATCCATTCCCGCCCAGGTGGGATGCGGCTGCCACCGCGCATCTCCAGCGTTCTCGGGTGGAAAGTTCAACACAAAGGAAGGCTCCCCGGGGCGCACCTCGCTCCGGAGCGGTCCCACGCTCGAGAAACCGGGCGGTTTCGGCAGGGAAAGGTTTTGCCGACTCCAGCCGACTCCAAAGCACGAACCTGCGGGCGCAGCTCCTGCCCACGGTTCCACGCATGGCTCTGACCCCCTCGCTTCTTCCTTCCCCCTCCTCCCCCAGGGACACCATATTTTCACGCCACGGCTGATCCGGGCGCTGGTCGGGAGCTCTCGCCGGGGCCACCTTCAGCCCCCGGCCCGGCACCGCCGCTCCTCCATCCCCTCCATCCCCCTTTATCCCCGCGCCAAGCATCCCCGCGACCCCGGCTCGGGAGAGCGCAGCCGCTGCTGCCCGTGGCGGGGCCTGCAGCGCCCGCCGGACCCGGGGCTCGGCCCTTTCTCTGTCCTGGGGGCGCGGAGCCGGGATGCGAGGGTGGGAGGCGAGAGCAGGATTTGCTCTGCTTCCCCCCCACCCCCACTCCCCGGGCGCCTTGCGGTGTCTGCGGGGCGGCTGAGCGCTGCAGGTAGCTCTAAGCATTGTGGGATACATCCCGCACATCCCGGCCCGCCCGGGCCTCCCGCCCTCCCTCTGCCCGGGGGGGCAGCACCTGCTCCTCCGCTGCCCCCCGCTGAGCTCGCCCGGGGCGCCCGGGGGGTCCCGGGGGCGGCGGCTGCAGCTCCGCGCCCCTCCGCGCAGCCCAGGGAAGGGTGGGACGCAGGGAGGGGGCGATGCCGCGCAGCCCCGCGCAGCCCCCGCGCAGCCCCCGCGGCCGCCCCCGCCCCGCTCACCTGGCGCTCCGCGGGGTGCGATGCTCCGCGCCGCGGGATGCTCCGCTCCGCGCCGCCCGCACAAAGAGCAGGAAATGGCTGCAGCAAGTGCACTTCCGCGGCTCTCCGCCGGCCCCTCCGCACGGCGGCGGGGGGAGCCCCGGCCCCCGCCGCGGGAAGGGGCTGGAGCCGTGCGGGCGGCTCCTCCCCCGGGCAGCGCGGGGGATGCGCGATGGGGACGGGGGCCGCGTCCCCCCGCGCCGGGGACCTTCTCCCGCTGGGGCCGCCGGGGGAAAGGCCACCAGCATCCCCCGGTGCGCGGAGGGGACAGGGCTGGGGGCGGCTGCCGCAGCCCCCCCCGAGGCCCGGGGCTGGGTGAGCGCGTTTGGGTCCCTGAGAAGGCAGGACCCGGCTGGGATTCCCCATTTCCCTTCTGCTGCTGCGCCTGCTGGGTCTCAGGTGTTCGTTCTGCCTCTCTCCCCCTCGGAGGACCTGTACCATGGTTAGGTTTTACCTACCATTTTCAGCGAAACCTCTGTTTACAGGATACATGTAAAGCCTTGGATCGCTGAGCATGCAAGGGACCACAACCAGAAGGTAATGCCTTTGCTCAGAGCTCCAAGCCTCTTCTGAGTCAGCACTGTATCCGAAAGATCTTCCTTTTGGCATCTGGGCATTTCTTCAGGGACAAGCTTCCAGCTCTTCTGCTCATGCTGCTTTTTAAAGCTCCAATACATCTCATCTGTGAAATCCAAACTGGACCTTTTATAGCTTTCAGAGGAATGTTGCTTCATGGTGATTGATAGGAACCCTCTACAGGGCCTTCATTCATTTTTCTGCAGCCCTCTCAGCTTCTGATGCTGCTGTGTGTCTGTTTGTTGCAAGACATTGGTGGATTCCCAGAGACTGCTGAAAGGCTAGATACACGTCTGGATATATTTCCTTGGTGGCCATGGCAGTGTCCCTTTCCTAAGGATCAGCCTGATCAGCCTGTGCTAAAAATGCACGGTCATCTGGCCCTCCTGGGCCCACTCCTGATTCCTTAGAGACTGCTGCTCTATTGTCCAGGCTGGTGGGGAGCAGAGCTTGCTCCCCATGGGTATATGTTGGCTCTGCAGGGATGCTTGGACACCAGGTTTACTTCATACTATAAGTTGAATAGATGCCATGGGCTGAGGGCACCAGGGTCTGCAAACTACCTAAGCAGCAACAACTATCTTTGTTGTAGTAAACAGAGCCACACCTGAAAAAATCTATCAATAGCATTTCTGGGAGTAGATCCAGAAGATTTAACAGCTAATATTGCCATGGGTGAAAGTTCAAGAAAATGACGGTCAGTTCATGGTCAGGTCAGGAAAACTGGCAGTGAAAAAATGCTGTGGAATATTTTTTGCATAGTTCAATCTGCTCTCATTATCAGCCAGGCTCAGGGTGAGAGGAATTTCATGAATGTTATTATATTAGTTTAATTTTCTGCTATGTGTTGTCTTAGATCTTAGATAAAATGAGCTTCTCTGCATTTGTCCTGCAGATCTGTCTGCAGGCTGGAAGGAATGGCAGTGAGGGGCAGACCCCCTATAGCTAGACACAGGAGAATGTGCATCAGCTGGTTGTGTGTAACATGATAGTGGGGTGAGCTAAACAGAAGACAAATTTGAAGTGGCTGCCAAGTGAGGTTTAGCAGAGCCATTCACCTGAACCCTGCCGTGCTGATGAGCGCAGCATTGAGAGAGGACAAAGCCAAACGTCACATAGACACATGTTCATTAGGAAATGTTTCAGGAAATTCTAGATTTTTTTTCATGCCTGATTTGAAGGTAATTATCCACTGGAATGAGCACCTACAACCCCCACTTCCCTGGGGTGACCAACACCCACTTCCCTGGGGTGACCAACACATGCCCAGGAAAGAGCTTTTCATGGCTTATGTTGGTGCACTCCAGCCCTTGGTCTCCACTGAGAAACATCAGCTGCTCTTTTCAGATGAGGTTACTGCTTGACTGCATTTTCCTAGCTGGGACACCAGCCTGGCTGTGCCAGTGTCTGGCCATGGCAGCAGCAGGTTGGGGACATGCTGGGACAGTTCTCTGGGCTTCGGCTCTGACCAAATGTTCAGTGTTGGCAGAGCTGTGCACCCACTGCCTCTGATAACCAGCAGGCAGAAGCAGGGACCAGAACAACCTCCCACCTTTCTGAAGTACAGCCAAGCACAGAGGGTCGACCTGGCAAAGGGGAAATGGTTTAAACATTCAGCACATTGCAAACGCTTTCCAAGGAGACAGGGAAGGGGGATTCAGAGAAGGGGAATTCATTTTGTGGTAGGAGACTGATATTCTCATCTCTGCCTTGTGGGGAACGTATCTAGTTAAGCTACATGAAGGGCACAGGCCTAAACTTAGGATAGAAACTGCTATGGTGGGAGAAGACTGTGTTACAGTGTATTAGTATCATGCAGTTATCACAGCACAGCTCTGGCCTTTTGAGATTCATTAAGTCCCCTGTAAATAATAATGGGGAAACCCCTCCTGGGAGCACTCAAATATTACTACCCTCATTTTCTGAAGATTTAGAGAATTTAAAGCTACCGCAATAGATATTTAGACTTAAACATCTGTGTGTCCATATAATAAATTACCCAGTTTGCACAGGTTCTGAGTACTTCTTATCCCCATAAATCCAGCACATAATCCAACTGCAGGAAGCAGCCATAGTTCTGGGGAACAGAGATATTTCAGAAAGCCAGAGGAAACCTGTTCACTTCTTGATGGGGAGGATTTGAAAGAAGATCAAGCAGTATGGTTGTAAGTGCAGGAGGATGTTATTTTGCATTTTTGCTGACATATAGTGAAAGCCACAGTTGGGACTTAGCAATTTTATTGTTTGTAAAAAATATGTATCGTATACATAGAAATACTGCAAAAGAAAACTGGACATAAAACATCACAATATTATTTTGTGCAACACTCTCTAGCTAATAAATATTACACTTACCCAAACATAAATACAATCTCAGAAACAGTACCCAGCAGAGCAATATTGCTGCTACTTAATGGCAACCTCCTCAAGCTCAACAGACCCCTGATTCCTCCTGGGATGGAGGGGGGAGCAATCCAGAAGCTTAACTTTGTGAGCCTGCAGATAACCCTGCAGCCACAGAGTGTCTGTGCTCAGGGAAGAATAATGTCAGAGTATCCTGTGGTTGTACAGATTGTCTAAGTGCAATCAAGAGTGGGGCAAAATAGAGTTGTGGGCAGCTGTCCTCAAGTTCAGCAGTTTAATGTGGTTAGGACTACTGGAAACTTCACTGGCTAAATGGCAAATTTTACATCACAAGAATGTGACAACAGGCTAACTCAGAGTAAAGGATGAGAGGGACAAAGAGGAACTTAGTTTAAAATCACTACAAACAAAATTCAAAATCCGCTTACAGATGCTCATATTCCATGTATTGGTTCCGACTATGAAGAGATTTTGGTAGCAATCCTGATGTGAAGATAGCACTCTGATCCTGCATTTAGGATTGGCAAACTCTGAATGTTAGAGAATCTCATTGCCTGGGAGAATCATTCTGCATGGTATTTGTAGGAGTATACCAAAGAAAATCATGTGGAATCAAAACAAAGTGGGAAGTTGTGTAAGGTAGGAACTAATGCTTTGCCCATCTCTATGTACCTGAAAAGATGTTCTGGCTTCTAAAAGCTACCTTAAGACCATGGGTCTGAAAAATACAAAAAAATAAGCCTCCTTCTATGAAGAAATAGTTTGACACAGGATATCTGAGGTCATGGGATTACATTACTTCCTTGTCCCATTTTTTTGGCAAACATATTTGAATCTGACTTCTGTAATGACAGGAAAGATTGCTGCTGAAAGTTTGCATCTCAGAGGTTTTTGTAAACTGCTGGCACAGAAGGTCTACCAGTGCTCTCACCTGCCCCAACAGAAGCATAAAAAAATACTGCATATATGCACCTATCATCTGTGAGCCCTCTTGACTTCTCTAGGTATTGTTAATGCTAAGCAGAAAGTCCTAATCTTATTTACAAATTCTGCAGGACAAAACACCCAGACTTTTGGTTTTGAAGTCAGTTTATGTCAAAGCAGTTTCTCTGTCTTGTGGTGAAAGTATAGATTTTCACTGAGGTACCAGGAGATAGATATTGTTTCTACCTTCTGTTGTCACCACTTAACGTGGAACTCCTCATGGAGTAAGTACCCAGGCAGTCCCATTCACACAGTTTTTTTTTCTTTGATCAGTCCCTAGAGGATTAACCAGAAGAGATGGAAAATACTTTGCTTGTGATGATTCAGTTATTCTTTGAAGTAGGACAAAACTCTTCTCATCACTTGTGCACTGAATACCTGCTCTGCCTATTTTCTCCTCATGACTACCCTTCTGAGCCCTCCAGCTCGTTCCTTCCAAACACACAAGTTCAGGAGTAGGTTCCTGTACCTTTCACAGATAATCAGGTCCTGGGATCCTGTCTTGTCCTGCATTGGAGACACACAGCACTCTGCACTGCTCAGTCCTCTGTATTCAGTTCAAAGAAATTGGGTGGAGATCACATATTTAACTTCTGATGTAGAAAGACTGAAGAAAAACCTAATACAAACTTTCAGATTTTACTCCTCCCCTCTAAAAAATGTCTCCACTTGCATCAGCACCTCTCATTTTCCTGCTCACTATACAATGCAATTTGTGAAAATTTCAGAACTTCTCAACACGTTGCTTTTTCTCTTCCTTCCCTACAAACTCACACGCAGACACCTGGTCAGTTTACCAAGTACCGGAGTCCTTTCCCTGGTATGCCAAAGTTTCAGAAAAATTCATGTAAAGGAAGAACAAACCTACCTTGAAATACCACAATCAAAAACACAGCCACTAAACCCAGCCTGTTTGCCTGTGTCCTAGGCTTATTCCTGTTCAGAACTTTCAGGTCCAGCCCACTCTGAATTAGAGAGCCATGAAAATGTCTAAACGTTCCTCCTCAGTCAAAGACAGGTTTGGGTTTTTATTTTCCCCAGGGAAGGCCTTAATTTGGGAATTCACAGAACTGGAATAGCAATGTCATGCTCTTTGTTTTGAAGCATTATCTTCAGGATTAAAACACTTGCTGGATTGTGTGGTTCAGGACTGTGCTCAGTAGCTGGTTCTGCTTGTGAGCTGCAAACCTCATTCTTGGCCAAACCAAAGTCTGTGTCTGTCTAAGCTTTGGAAGACCTGGGGATACCTTGTCTGTCTGATAGTACCAGCCTCTGCCCTCTCTTTGTCTCCAGGCACATGGCAAGTGTCTATAGTGAGAGGATTCCTGTTAATGCTTTGTGTGGGGAAAATCCAGCCATCATCTGCCCTCTCAGGACTCTTTTAGCTTCACTTAACAGCCGGTGCTATGATTACAGATCAAGCTCAGAGATTTCACTCAGCTGATAGAGCAGAAGAGAAAAGGACGGCCGGTCATCTTTCCTCTGAGCAGGGGAGAGAAGAGAGAGGGAGAAAATTGTCAGCTTAAATGGCAAGGCTAGGAAGGAAAACCTTGTGAAGAAACTGAGTATTAACAAAAATACAATCTATTGTTACAAAGAAAATGTCAACAGAAGAATGAGCTTCCTTCTGTGCCATGTTTCTTTGTACTAGCAGTGAATTTTGCCTAGTGGACACTAAGTACCTTGTAATGGGTTGGCTGTCATTTTTATCATCACTATTAAAAGTCAGCCCCATGGATCCACAGCTTTCTTAGCAAGCAAACTATTGAATTAACTTGAGCTAGATGCAGTACGTAGACTTCTCACTGAAGTCATCACACTGTAGAAACAGCAGCTTAAATAAAAGGCAAAGAGCCTAGAGTTTGCTTGCTGGTGCAGGTGAAAGCTACAGAGGGCTTCACCTCCAGGATTTTATCTTGCGTCAACATGTGAGGTGTATACCTCTCTCCTCCTCCTTAAAAGCCAAGGGGAAGAGAGCTCTTCTCTTTGGGAAGTAGGGCTCTCCAATTATGGTACTCACCATCCTCCAGCAGTGGCTCATGACCTCATAAATTGCCTTGGAGGCCAACTTGGGTTTGTAAAGCCGAAATCCTGCATTGATTTCTTCCACCACTTCTGCATTGGTGCGATTCTCATAGGGGATTTTGCCTTCACTGAAGACCTCCCACATCAGCACTCCTAGAGCAAACAGATGAGAAAAATCACAAAGAAGCAAATAAAACCCTCAGCAGGCCCATGGGCACCTTCCACTTGCTCTTCTTTGCAGCTCAGCATTGATGTCTGTTACTTGGTAAAGCATTTTCACTTGGATTCTCAACACACATCTGAAAACTCAGGCCCTAACACAGCTGTACAGTTTGAGGATGCCAGTTAGGATCTCTGCTGGGCACTGAACTGTGTGGAAGTACCAGTTTGGTCACTGCAAGTTTGACTTCTCTGCATCCTACTTCATGATAGTCCAGCATGACAGAGCTGTCTTTCCCCATGAGTCAAACTGTGTGTTACATGTCAGAAAGCAGAACAGTGTCACCTGTCTTCTCCCAAACTCTGAATGAGAGGGAATGTTTGTGCCTGTAGGCCATTCAGATATGTCATCTGGGAAAGAGAACCAGCTGTTTATTACAAATTCAGTTTATCTATTTTTGCTTCCAGTTAATCACACACAAGTGCCATGTCACTGATGTTCCTGCCTGCAGTGTGTCCTACACCAGAATCTGCTTGTATTTTGGCAAGACATGGGGGCAAGAAAGCTCCATTCCTGTTAGTCAGCTTAGCCTCAGTACTGGGAACTCCTTGCCTGCAAAATGTCCCAGTTGGTGTGATTCACTGGGATGAATTCACATGCAATGAATTTCAAAGGACTGCAACACGATTTTCTTCTTTTCCCAAAGAGTAAAATGTTTTCTTATGAATACTATTTAAGCACTATAGAAACTTGTGCTTCTGTAGTGTGGTGGGAGAGAGACAGGCAAAGACAAAAAGACTGTTGAATATGTTGTGGTTGGTCACCAGATCAGAGAGGCTCTGCAAACAGAGTGAATACAAGGCATCTGTGTTATTATTAGGTTTAATTTCTTTGGTCGCCTGATGTGACTGACTTGGTAAACTGTGTTCATTATAAAAGGGAGACAGAGGGATAGATACACTGATCTGAAATAAAGTTGTGTAAGTTCAGAGTCAACTTTGCTAAATAATGTCTGCTTTCCAGCTTTGAATTCTTCAAATAGGAAGATGCATATAGATTGCAGCTCCCTCCAATGATATTGACCCTACTGCAGAGTAAACAAAAGCAGTTGTACTTTTTTGTACAGATTCTGGAGCTGGGAATTTCCCACTCCCATTTTTTTCTCCTAGGCACAACAGGATTTCAGGCCTTGGCAGAAGAGATGAATGGGCTGCAGAGTAGTGGAGCATAGAGCTTCTCACAGTCATGAGGCCATGACATGACAGAGGAATCCTCTTATGCAAACCCCACTGGATGGGGAGATAACAGGTCTGACAGATGTACAACACTGCTGTCTGCACATTACACAAAGAAGGACTGACCAATGCAAACAAAGCTCACGGGTATTTCATTCAGCCCTGAAACTGGAGTGAGCCAACTTCACCAGGCTTGGCTTGACTGCAAATCAAACTGAACACCCTTTTTGGAACATCTGGCTCAGTCTACAGGCCAGTTTCTGATTTGTGAAGCAGAAGAAGATTCTTACCAAAGTAGCATCTCTCCCCATGTCACTGCCACTTTGCTATGAGGTGACGGATAGCTTTGCTGGCAAGTGTCCCTTGGTAGTGTGTGGTGAGTGCTGACAGCTTCCTCCACGTGCCAGGGGACACAGAAAGAGGAATGGTGCTCTCTGAAGCATCTCTGGGTTGGGTTTGCAAAGGCAGTTACATGGATCTGAGCACCCAGCTTGCACTATGCTGCTCATAACCCGCCCCAGGAATGCACAACTTCCAGAGAAGAAGACAGTTCAGGGAGAGGGAAGCACAGAATTGACAAGTACAGACAAGCAAAGGTTATAATCCTGCATTATTTACTGCTAGGCCCGGAGCTGAGTGGCACCCCATTGACTGGGTGCTGTGCACAGCACACTGCACCAATTCATTCTGCAGTACTACAATTTGCATGTTAGCTGGAGGTGGGCCAGACACATCAGTGTGCCAGATCAACTGGGGACAGCCTTTGTTATCTCCAGTGCCAATGACTTCAGGGGAAAAAACCATACAACTGTTTTCTTATCTATGAGAGTCCAGAAGGGAGACCAAAGAACAGACCCAAATCATGAAACGATGCACAGGGGAGCAGGAAATGAGGTGAGAAAATGTGAGCAGTGAAATATTTTCCTATTGGAATAAAGAAAATGGAGTCAGCAGAGCAACCTTGGAAAGACAGGGTCTGAGTGAAGCACCAGTGCCCAAGACTGACATGCAGAGACATGGAGTGCCTGAGTATCTTTCCTTCCCTTTCCTTACATAATCTCCTCAGTGACTCTCCAACATTTTCTTGGACACTCCTGCTATATCAACATGAGATAGAATCCACTACTTGGCATTATGTAGCATTGCACAGGAATAATAAATTAAATGGGCAGTATTTGCAGTGTTCCGAAATATCTAGATAGTTAGTGTTCTTTCCTTTCTTTCACTTAAAGGATTTAGGCTTCCTTTCCTAAGCCATCATTCAGGCAGAACACAGATGATGTTGTGTCTAGGAGAGTGTACTTGAAGTTTGAGCCCCTAGATTTTCTGAGCTGACATTTGTTGATTTTTTTTTTCCCGTTCTAACACAAGATTCTTACCAAATGACCAAACGTCAGATTTGGTGCTATAGTTGCTGTAGGAGAAAACCTCTGGAGCAGACCACTTGACTGGAAACTTGGTACCTGTGGAGCTAGTGTACTGATCATCAAGGACAATCCTGGAAAGGGAAAAGAAGGGAATGTGCTGAGCAACCTCCCCATCCTGTGGCAGCCCCAGAGGGACCACGCGCAGCTGGAGCGGCATTACCTCGACATCCCGAAGTCGGACACTTTGACCACATGGGATTCCCCCACCAGGCAGTTCCTAGCAGCCTGCAAGAAAAGAAGGTGCAAAAGCAGAAGGTCAGAGCTGAAAGACCATCACAGCCCCTTAGTTCCTTTTATCCCAGCGGAGCAGATAGTGCTGAAAAAAAAGGAGAATCAAAGTGACAAAGAGGGCAAATACTTGATATTCTGGTGCTTTCTGGATATTTTACAGCCAGCTTGTTGCTTTTGCCAAGAAAGCTGCTCAACCACCAGTTGGACTTGCAGGCCCTCGATGCCCAGATAGGGCAGAGAAAGACCCTAAAATAGCCACAGCTACCTGGAGTTCTTGCTCCCCTAACAAAAACAGCAGCAGTGACTGAAACAGCTGGATTGAACATCACATATTTAAAAGTACTTTATCAGCAATGCATGTTTATGCATGTGTTAAAACCAGAGCTTTTTGGCATCTTCACTAATCTTAGACATGAAGAGTGGCCAGTCCCTGGGAACTGTGGGAGGTGGGGCTCTTGGTGAACAAGAGTCCACTCAGAAAAAGAGACAATCTTCATGTCCTTGTTTCTTCTCTCTCAAGCACAATTAAGGGAAATAGATTAATCAGCACTCCAG
Source organism: Apus apus (assembly GCF_020740795.1). Taxonomy (NCBI): domain Eukaryota; kingdom Metazoa; phylum Chordata; class Aves; order Apodiformes; family Apodidae; genus Apus; species Apus apus. The sequence continues at coordinate 7,726,026 of NC_067294.1, read as the reverse complement.
GGGATGTTTTGTTTGGTGGTTTTTTTTCCATAAAGAATCAATGCTGCTTCTGAAATAAGGGAAGATACTGGATCCCCTGTCAACAGGCAGGAGGAGCATGAAAGCTGAAATTAAGGAAGGGAGAAAGCACAGAGAAAAGCCCAGCTGGAGCAGAGAAAAAGTCTATGTGGGCCCAACATACCAGATCTCTGTGGATGACAGAGTTTTGTTCCAGATAAGCCATTCCTTCACACACATCTTGGCACATGCCCAGCAGGGTTTCCTTGGTAAAACTGCCCCGCTGGCTCCTGAGGTAGTCGGATAAGCAGCCGTTCTCCATGAACTCAAACACCAGGCAGATGGGAGCATTCTCAAAGCACACACCATAAAGCTGGACTAGCTTGGGGTGAGACAGCTTCCTGTGGGATGGGAAGGGAAGGTAGAAAAGTCTTAACATCAAGTGGCACTAAGTATCATCCCATTTTAATTGTCATGGTCACCAGAAGAATTTTATGCATGGAAAATCATCCAATCCAGCAAAAATAAAATCCATTTCCACCTATTTTGAGCGGAGGAAATGTAAAAATCACAAAGTCAATAAGCAGAACAGCAGAGATGGAGAAAATAATTTTGAAAATTGATAAACTCAGAAGCACAGTGATTCACCTACACTTTGAATTGCCTTCCTTTGTAACCACCTTTTTCTCTCTGTACTATTTAGATACATAGTAGATAATCCAAGATTAAATTCCCCATTCATATTCCTGAACATTTTCACAAAACTTTGGCTCAGTCTTATGAATCCTACAGGGTCTGATTTTCTTGGTGAATCTACTACTTACATCAAGACTTTAGCTTCCTCTACAAAATCTTCTTCAGACATTGCTCCTTCACGAATGGTCTTTATGGCTACTTTTGTCTTGTCCAGCAAGTAGCCAAGGTAGACAACCCCAAACTGACCACTGCCAACCTCCTGTACACGGGTGAGCTCAGAGGGGTTAATAACCAATTTTCCTGTTGATTGTAAGGGAGAGGGAGTAAGGATCTAGCAGTAAAATGTCAAACAAAAAGCTTTTGTGAGTTAAACATTGAGATGGGACTCCAAGCGAGACTTTCTGGCTCTCCCTAAAATTGTCTGTCTGACCTTTGGTAGTTCATTTGACTAGTCCATGCTGCAGGTCATGTTCAAGAGTAGGAACAACAACATCCTCTTTCTTTCCCCATTTGTCTTGTCTATCCAGTTCTTCCGGGAGGATTGTTTCTAACATGCATATGTGCACTACCAAGCACAACATGGCTTTGAATTTCTTTGATGTCTCCAAGAGTTACAAAAAAGATGACACCAGAAAATTCTGTAGACAACAATGTGCAAATGGTGGTATCTTTGAGAAGGGAGTCAGCTTTCATCAGGTTATGGTATGCTCCTACTCCCATCACCTTTATTCAGCATTCATCTCAGTATTTAATACTGACTTCATTGAGACCCTGGGGTTCTCATCACCTCCCTCAAAGCACTACATGATCATTTAATTCAGTTATCAATGGTAGTGACAAATATGATAATCTAGTGAATACTACAGTGTAAAGATCTGAAGAAAGCTCTTTATTGTGGCCATAGTGACATGAATATTAATCAGTATCTATGGGGATGTTCAGGATCACCCAGCTAACCAGCAAGGAGTGTGATTCCCATACAGACATGAGAGTACCATACCATAGCTCAGCCCAGCAGTGATTGGGGCTTTTTTTCTCCAAGAAGAGACTGCGTATCGTAAACGGGTGACAAGACCTGAATAACAGAGGAAAAGATGGGTTCCAGTTATTGTCATAGTCATGGGAAGTGAGGCTGTCACTACCCCAGAAGGCAGTCTGGATACTGGAAGCAGATTATTGTACTGAGTTCTCAGCTCCACTTGAGGGCAGCTGAATGTCTATTTAGACCGTGATTTCCTGCCTGCTAGAAGGAAGCCACTTCTGAGTAGTTTCAGCTTATTTCCCATTTACAATCTGTCAGCAAATGTGAGCTGTGAGTCTCTGTTAAGTCTGATGAAATTCCAAATTATACCTTTCATTTGTAGGGTATTTTTAAAGCCCAGGGTTTCCCTTGATACTCCTGGACTGTAGGGATGGGAGTTTTTGGTGACTCCCATGTTTAGCTATGGTCCCTGTCCAAGTCCTTAACTTTGTGTCAAATCAAGGCCCAGGGATATATCACCTCCTGGGCAAGAAGACCCTGTGGTGTAACTGAAACAGGTAGCTTGATCTGGCAATAGTGACATATCCCCATGGGCTCCCAGGAATGAAAGGACTCTCTGTAGTATGTCATTATGACATCTGTGTTGGTCATAGTCAACCTTAGAAGGACAACCAGAATGAAGATGTAATGCTGGGGCTGGCCTGAGATGGTCATTTTCCAGGATAAGTGGAAGAGAAGGTGATACCATTCAGAGTTTCATTGTAAGGACAGGGGGCTTGAGAGCCTTCCTTCATTCAAAACAGTCACCTGGCTGCATGGTAGGCCAGCAGTTACACATCAGCATCAGCCTTCACTCACCTCCTGCATTGTGCTGGTGATAGTTGATGAGCTCAGGGATGCTGTCAAACACATGCTTTTCTGCCAAGTAATATCGCTTGGGAAAGTCTGTTGTCTCATTGATGTGATAATGCTTTATCACAGGATTGTTATCAGTGCTGAAAAAGAGGAGGTTTTCTTTGAGGAAAGCTAAGGTGCAGCAAAAAGACAGGAATCTGGGGTATAAGTGGAAGAGAAGAAAGCAAGCAAAGGGGAGAACCTTCCTTACACAGAATGAATGGGAGAGGAGCAAGGACTGAGCTGCAATTGCTTATGAAAGCTGTGTACTTGTATGTTCTCCCTCTCACTCATAGATGGTCTCATCTCTAGAAAGGCTGAGATTTCCTGATAAGAGAAGGTTGAGTACTAAGTTTCTCTGCTTTTTCTGTGTGAAAAAAAAGATATTTCTGCCCCATCATAGAAACCCTTTCACTAGTCTTGTGTTTACCCACCTCTGATGAGTCCAGCACATAGCCCATGCTGATCCTACCAACACTTCAGCTGAGGGGACAAAGGACTATTTATAGGCATATATTTAGATGCAGGGAGGAGTGGAGCCTTTAATAGACTTTGCTAATGGCAGCTCACTCTTCTGCCTTTTTTGGAAATGTTTTCCTCTCTATCATTTTCATGAGCCTTCTGCTCTCTATAATGCCAAAACAGCTACAGAGATTACACTCTCCTAGGAGCCATTTCATTGATGTAATTGATGTGCAAAGCTGCTGAACTCAGCTGTACCTTAATGCTTTGGTGAAAACAGAGACTGTGTACATGCCAGGCTGCCTTGAATCCCTCACCATGAAGGCACCTTCCCTACCCTGAAACAGAAGCAAAGGAGAGAAAGCTGGTTAGAGACACAACAGAAAAAAACCCAGCATGCTGGGGGCAAAGCTCGGCTCATGTCAGCCCTGTCTGCTGCTCAGTCACGAGGATGTGCTAAACATGTAGGAAAAAAAGAGCCATCAGCCAACTGGTAGAGCTTGCTCTGTTCATGCACAGCTCTGATGGCTGGCCAGGGCCTGCAGGTACACCCAGCTGGTCTCTCTTTGTTGCTATGTATTTTTAGCTCAATTTCCTGAGGAAATGAGACATGCACTCACTTGTGGGTGTGGGTACACAAACGTGAGCCTCTCTGACCCTCCAGGCCTCTCCTCTAGAAATTTTGAACCCATTGATTGCTTTCAACCCTATCTGATTGAGCACTGGTCCTGCCCTTTCACAGGTACCCCAGTCATCCAGTATCTAAGCATAAATGTGTAGGAAAGTGGGCTTCCTCCACTCTGGCACTCATAGAACAATTTTCATCTCTAGTTTTTCACTAATTGTTTTCTACTCATCTGAGTGCTAAAATGTATCATGTGCCATGATCCTGCAAGGCCAAGCACTAATGGATCAGATGGCAGAGGAGAAGATTCAACATTACAGTTTGGATTTAATGTGCTGACCTACATATTGATAATAAACCCCACATTTTTCTTCTGTTTGCAGACAAAGATGCTTTTCATCAGGCATCCCAAGTGTCTGATTATTTTGTTCCCTCTTTTGCTTTACATGGTAGATTTCCCCATTTTATATGTCCTCTATGCACCCACAGCACTTGGTGCAAACCTAATCCACCACATGCACCCTGCCTTGGCCTCCTTCCTACTTGCCCAGAGAACTGATTCAGCTCTAGGTGAACACAGGAGCCAAGCTGGCCACATTTTTTGGGGGGAGAGCTGTGGGGCTGCAAGGTTTTCAACTAGAAGGCTCAGCAAGCACACAGAGGGTAGTTGTCACAGAAAAGTTTTCCTGGTAGGACCAAAAGGGAAAATAAAGATCACTAAACCATGCATGGACACATCCCATAGAATTTATAGGAACTAAAAGTTTTAAAGTCACACAGAATTGCTTTTATTTTCATAAAATACTATCATTCCAAGAAACAAGTCTTTATTCACATCTCCTGCTAGAGCTACATGAATTAAAGAGCTGATTTAAAAAATAAGGTTGTGTTTTTATGGAAAATTTGAACAAGAAGTTTACTGTCTTTATTTTCACTGCAGCCTTAACTGGAAAACTCTGGCTCAGCTGAAAAATGAAAGATGTGCTCACATTCACACACACACAAAACTAAAAAAAAACCCAACACCCCAAGCCCATACTTTTGGCTTTCATCCAAAATATTTCAGCATGAGATTGGTCAGATTTCCAGAGAACTACTGGCACCCACAGGTCTCCTGCAGAGACAGAGAAGATGAGCTAAAAATCAGAGTTTTCAGCTGACCCAGTGTACTGAAGCAGAGTTTTCCATCAGCCCCAGTTCTTGGATGTGTTTGACCAAAGCAGGATGGCACAGCTCTCTGCCCATGCTCAGCTGCTGTGGAAGTGAGGGACTTGCTAGTGGTCCTTTATCTCATATCACACACTAAGAGCAGCCAAGGACAGCAACATAGCAGGAACCTGGGCTTCAGCTCTCTCTTACAGAACGGAACCCTTGCAGGCTTCTCCTGGTTTGTCCTTAATTAATCATTATTGCCCATCCACCCTACACAAAACACTGGCTTACCTCATCCTTGAGGAGAGCTTCTGCTTTGCTTCTGCTGATGTTCTTATTGTACCACCTGAAAACATCAAAACAATTGGAGTCAGTGTTTCTCGGCTGTTAAATTTTCTGGTGAAAAAGCCTCTGAATCCAGTGTACCCAGCACTAGTGACAACACAGTATGTGGGTAGGGACATTGGAGGCTTGCAGCACCTCTAACAAATCCAGGGCACTTAGAGGCAGAAGAGAAAACACAGGCACAACTTACTCATAGATCTGCAGGTTCTCGGGTGATTTTTCCACCAGGTAGCTACTTGGCACGTAGCCTTCGTGCCTGTTAAAATGTGACAGAGGGTGAGTGTGCTAGACAGGCAGGATTTCCTCTGCATCTGTGGGAGTCAGCCCTGAAAGATCTGCTTGCTCTTTGCATGATAGAAATCCTGCTTGCTATGCACCTAGTAGGGTTACTGGGAAAAGGAAACAACTGATTGCACCTCAAAACTTGGAGAGCTGCACAGTTTTCATTCTTTTCCCCCTGTGTTTGACAGCAAATATCAGCCTGAGCTAAGGACTGTTATTTTTTAAAATTAACTTTTGGATCCTTTTTCTTCAGCTGCCTGGATACAAGCAACATCAAAGGGAAGAAAGTTACTGTAAATAACCTCCCATCACTCCTTTCCCATAGATCAGAAAACATTTCACAAAAGTTATACTGGAGGCCAGCATATCTGTTAATAGAAGAACAAAATGGACTTAGAAAGGATTTGTAAATTGGCTGTTGAAAAGAGACTTACCCATTCTTGTCTTGAATCAGCCACCAATGTTCCTCAGAGCTGTCAATCACATAATATTCCTCATTATATTGTAACGTCAGCTCCTGTGGATTCTGGGCTTCATAGTCATATATGGCTATAACTAAGGCTTCCTTTGGGTCTAGCAACGATTTCTGCACAAATTAGGAAGAAGACTCATTATATTCATATTCATAAAAAACAATGGCATGCTGTCTATAATGTTTCTCCAGCAGCACTGGTGTCTTCTGGGTTCAAAAGCCACAAGCCTAGGAAAGCAACCCTGGGCATCTAGTGGGGGATGTTCACAACATGAGGATTTTTTAGCACTTTCAAACAATGAATTTAATATAAAATTTAAATTGCACTGAAGAGAGTTACCTACTCCTTCTTAGGGAAGGATTACTTCTGTGTCATCTACACAGATGTTTCCTAAATTCCTTTTAAAGCTCCCAGTGACAAAATCTCCATGGCCTCCCTACAGGGACTGTCCCAATGTTCTGCTGCCCTCCAGCAAGGCACTCAGCCCTAACAACCACCCTGCTTCTTTTTTCTTATTAAATAAGCTAATGACATTTTGTCCCATCTACAAGTGGGTTGGGAAAATCACTTCTCTGTTCCTCCTTACAGCAGCTTTTCTCATATCCCTCCTACTTGCCCAGTTTTCCTTTCTATACATTGAAAAAAAAATACAGTTGAAGCTTCATTCATGATTGGGAAGCTATTTGTGAAACCAAGCTGACTGAACCTAACTCTAGTGGGATACTGCTGATTTATAGATAATGAAAAAATACTAAAAAGGTAAAAGAAAAGACACAGGACATTCTAGGTCACTGCACTGTGATGGACCTTAATGAAGTTATATTCACCACTGCTAGTTAAACACAGGACACTAAATAAAGCTCAGCTTGCCTCACTGCACTCACCCAGTTATCTTCAGGAGTGGGAGGAAGAGGCTTCTTTGAGGCTGAAAGGAAATCAAGAAAGCTAATTTGAAGTAGAACTGGACAAAAACAGGGGAGAAACCATCAAGGTAATGAATTAATAAACATGATGCAAAACCAGTGAACAGCAAAACTTGGTCTTTTAGAATAGACTTGCCAACAGCCTGCCCTAAACAGTGACTCTTGGCCACACAGCATAGGCTTGAGACTGGTATGCAAATACTCATGGAATTGTGCAGATATAAGGTAAAAATGTCTTGGGTGAGGAATGATTGAATATGCTTTTTAGGAGACAAAGTAAAGATTACACTAGACCATTGAAACCACAGAGGAAATACAGTTAGGATGGAAGAGGACACACAGGGTTGAATGCATCTATCTCATGAAAGCTGTGATTATGGCTTGCTGACTGACCACAGCTGATCAAGCTCTCCATCTCACTCCGAAGACAGCACCAAGCAATACATAAAGGAAATTGTTAATTCAAAACAAAGAATGCCATACACAGTAACAGACAAGCCAGAATAAGGAATATCCCAAGAAAACAGCAGCATGTCTCTTGATGGAAATGTAACATGATATTCATTACAGATTTGATCCTTTACTTTTGCTAGGAATAAATATTTTCAAGGTCAGGATAGTCTTAACAAATCCCATACCAGTTTTGGTGGGATCATACTCCACACAGCCAGCTGCCATCTTCTCTGTCTGAGCACAGCATCTCCACTTGCCATCTATCCAAAAATCTGGGTGGCACTTTGAAGCCAGACTGTTGTTGTTTCTGGTTTCTGGAAAATGTTAGGGGAAGAAAAAGGAGGGGGGAAATAATTTTATTTGCACTCACATCATCTCTGAAAGACATCTAGAACTGAGTGGAAATAATCTGCACTATAAAGAAGCTTCTTATTCTTGTCAAACTAAGCTTTGGTGGATATTATCAGCCTCCTCTGTTAATGTTTTCCTTTCTTGTTGAGTGAATGGCTAGAAGAAAGTTTTCATAAGAGAAAGAAAGCCTGGCAGACCATCTAGATGCTTCCTATGGAAGACTACAGCTCTAGACTCTGTATGTATGTAAGATACGGACACTTGCTGCCTTGACTGTGCAGAAGGAGTTGTACAAGCTGCATTCATCAGCACTCAACATTTTTTGCACATGTAAATACCAGTCTTGAATGTCTGCATGAGTGGTTAAAGGTCCTCCTTTTTGAAGCTCAGGCTCTCTATCTCTAATACTAATTTTACTAAAAAGAACAAAACATTTCTGCTGGCCTGTTTCAAGTGACTATTCAAATTGTCCAAGTGAGGGGACAGTTTCAAAATGTTGAACCAGAAGAGGTGATGAAATAGAAGCTTGGAGCAGGTGCACTCCAGAAGGGAAGTAACTGGTTGCAAGAGTAAGTGCGTGAACTTAATAATATCTCCATCAGGCACAATGTTTTCAGAGTGAACAAAACAGCAGCCTGTGTCGTACAGCAGGGAAATGCTATGATGGAAACCTAGTGCAATGTTCAAGTAACACCTTCTTATGTCAAGTATTTTGCTTGGTTTCTTCCTGCAGTTGTTAGTTATTGTGCCTGCACTTCAGAATCCTTGCAGCAAACCACAGCACAATTCAGGAGGTGAACAGGAAATGAAAGCTACCCACAAAAATGTTTCTTAATAATCATGATTCTCTTAGAAGGTTGTCATCTAAGCAAAACATCTATTAATAAGAGCTGAAAATTAATTTGTAAAAAAATACTAGCTATATAAAAATCCTTATCTCTTCCTGAGTAAGAAACCACAAATTACAATAACATATAAACAGTTTATCCTAGAAAGAGGCAAATAAAGCATTCTATGTCCAGATTTTCCACTGCTGCTGAAAACAGACCCACCAAATGTGTAAGCAATTTAACTTTATAACTTCATTCCCCATTACCAGTTTGCATGCTTAGATATAAAACATCAATTCCTCTTGCATATTTTATCCATGTTACAGGTTGTGAGCAAGCTCTCTGGGATGAGTAAGTTCAACGATCAGGTGGGCACAGGGGTTTTATTACCTTCCTTCAGTGTAAAGACCCATTTCTGCCGGCTCTCACGGTTGGGTGCAAACACATAGAGTATGTAGTTGTCATGGATGATCTGGAGAGGGGAGTAAAGAAGGAAGCCAACCATTAGAGACAATCCCAAATATGCTGGGCATGAAGGAATCACTGACGGAACGGAAAGCAGCCCCCATAACAACAAATGGCACACAAAATGATGATGTGGGGAAGCAGAGTAACAGGACCTGTTCAGAAACATCACTTAACCTTGTTGACTTTTGATTATTTTAAATGGAGTAGAAGCCCTGATCAAGCGAGAACTGTGGACAAGCAATGTTTTAGATTGATGTTATGCTGTTAAGAAATGCCCATGAAATCAGTGGAGATGCAGCAATTTCAATCTGCAGAGGATTCAGCCTGTTACTCACTGACTGCAGTTTGTGCCTCTAAAGCATCTCTGGGGAAATGGCATCTGTTTCTTGGCAGTTTCTTGTGCGATACCTTTACTTAAGATCTAAGAGTCAAATTTAGCTTTTCTTGTGCCAGTATAAATCTCAAACAACTTCCTGGAGATTGTTTGGATTACTATTATTCTTCAAAGTTTTTAATAGCCTTCACTGGGATTATAAATGGGAAATAAGCTGGAGCAGATGAACAACGAGTAATCAAGATGCTGTTTTCATCAACTTGGCCTTAATGAGTAATGAACAAAGGAAGAAAAATACAGAACATTTGTCAAGTTTCAGATCAGGGAATAAAATCATCACAAGTACAGATATGACTCAGATACTAAATGGGATGACTACATTTGGGCCTAAAACTTGATGTAACACATAATCTATAATTCTCTCCCAGTATTTATTTCAATAATTTAATTCCATATAGGACCTGGTCACTTTGATGCACAGATGCTTTGAAAAACTTGGACTTTAAGAAGAGGTTTCTACAGGAGAGCAGCTGTTTTTTCAAGTTTCTCCAGGGGTGTATATGAGGCAGTGTTGATTGTTGCTTAAGGAACAGGAAACATTTGCTATCTCTTGGCTTGAAGCCCTTGCAGGCACACGCAGAGAGCTGTGTGACTCAGTTGCTTTGCATTCTATGGAGAGATAAATTATAACCTCTTTTACAAAAAATAGAAATAGGGGAGGATTCACTCCCACTCACTTAAAGCCACTCCTGTTGATATTATTGTTATGTCTGCATAATGTTTTGACAATCGAAGGCAGATTTTGAAATGCGCAGTAAGCAGATCTCCAAAAGTCGTAGCCATGAGCATGTATAACTGCACAAAAACATTCATTTCATGCCTCTCTGCAGGGGGCTCACTTGCTAGATGAGCTACACAGAACCAAAAAGCCACTTCTGATTCCACAGAACATTTACAGCTGGGTGCAGCTGACTGCAGTGGAGCACTGTCCATCATGCCTGCTCCACTGTTATCATCCCACTAGTACTGGCCACTTCCTGTTTCTACAAGCATTGGATATATGGAGGTACAGATTTGAAAATTCAGACAGAAAATAAACAGATCTGAGCATTTGTGCCTTCTCTAGTCCATGTCCACTCAAGCTGGGGTTCTCCATCCAGCTTTCCCCCAGCCAGGCAGCTCCTACCATCCCCAGTTAAGAGCTTTCCTGTTGGATGCTCATCAAGAGTTGTTTGTAGGGTACAACAGCATCTTCTGCTGCTCCCAAATGCCGATAAACAAGGCCATAACACTCAGAACATCTGGTTTCTTGAGTGCTCATTATGCACCAGCTTAGCAACAGTTTGTATTATTCCAGGACAATTTTTATGATCCTGACTGGGGACCACCCCAAGCTGGAGGGAGGGTTTCCTGACCCACCCTCATTTGGGGAATTATTTCCTCTCCCTTCTCATCTCTCTGCAAGGTGATGTTTTCCAGGGCTCAGAGTACAGCATGGTGGAGATGCACTTTTACTGTTCAAGTGAAGATTTAGAGAGAACTCTACAAGCTACTTCATGATTTGCAAGAATTATAGTACCAAGCCAAGCCTCCAGATTGGTGCTGGCTTTGAGATAACAGGAATAGGAAAAAAATAATAATCTTGCCTTATGTTTGTCTTTTTTCTTTTTAAAATATTAGTTGTATTTTTAAACATTTATTGTGCAGATGGGTCACAATCATTATTTTTTATCTGCAAATTTGAGTCCAGATAATTCACTCTTTTAAAGCCAACATGACCAGAGATGGCTCTGGATTCCCTGAAATCCATACAACATAATTATTAAGAAAAATAGTATCACCAACATGACACAATTCTGATAAGTGGCAGCACAGGGAATAAGATAATAAACTGGGAATTTGTGTTGCAATAGCTCAGCAAATATTCCGTGGCATTTATGTTTACTTGGTGGTGTAAATGTATTAATAATTAACACTCGACAATGTGTTTCTCATCCTACAGCTGGCACTGTCTGCCTCTTGGTCCTTAAGCCATCTCATCACTAAAAGCTCTCTCTGCTCTTGTCTGGCAAAGCCTCCCTAAATCATCACATTCACCAGTTTCTGATGCAAAGGCCACTAAATGGGTTTAGTTTCAGCACTACACAGGTAAAATGGCCAAACCTCTAGATGGATTCCCTGTGTGAAAGGTGGGATCACTGAACAGGAGTTAGTGGGATAACTGAATATTGGGTTAAACATCAGAAAGGATCAGAAGATCTAATGATCCTTTCCAATTTAAAACCAACGACTGTAAGAATTTATGGATCTTGTAGTAAGACTTGGTCTCTGATTCCCCAGTTCACTTCAAAACTCAATCTGCTTTTTCCTCCTTTGTTGTTATTCACCCTGTTGGGTTCATTAATTGACTGCACTGTGAGGGAGAATTTTATTGAATACAAAATCAAGTGATATCTCTGTCAGTATGGTCAATGGACAGACTCACCTGGAAAGGATATTTATACTGGCAGGGAATCATGATGTCACTTTTCACAATTTCCACACATTTAATCCTGGAAAGTTCCACAGAACCCTTCAAAGTTCTTTTTTTCTAAAAGACAGAGAAAAGCAATTGTTTAATGCTAATGAGTGTGGATTAAGTGAGTAATTAGACAAGACTGTCATGTCCATAGGAGATTTCATTTTAATGGAGCAGAAGAAAATTAACTGATTATGTAAGACATTTAAAAGTATAATCATTCTTATATATGGCACCTCTATATGGATTGCACATACACACACATATAAGCACATACATCTATTTCATGAGCATGTGGATTCTTAGTGAACCTTTGAAAAATTTTGATTGAGATTCAGGTTTTAATTTTTCTTCCAACAAAACAAAATGTCTTTTTAACCAGAAAGAACTATTTCCCTGAAATGTTCAGTTTGCTGACACTCCTGTTTCATACTGAAAAGCTACAAAACAAACAATACTGTAGTTAAAAAAAAAAATTTGGCTAGTGAGTATTTCAAAACTATGCATTTTATCTAAAATGTAACAGTTTTACTACATCTATTTTCCAAGAACAAAACACTTGACTGTTTTTGTTCTGTCTGGGTTTTTAGCTAGGAAAAAATAACAGGAAATTTTGAAAGAAATAATATCCTTGAAAACTTGCTGACAAAACTGTTCTCCTGGTAGCCTCATATACCAGATGCCTAGATAGCAGTATGGGCTGTTAGGAAAGGGTGAGAAAAGAACAGACATCCAAGTATCCCAACTACCTCAGTGTACCCTGTTTTCTCCCCAGATCCTCTCCCTGTAGCTCCTTAGCTTTTGCAAGAGCAGAGGAGGTGACGTGTGTGGCAGGTGGGGTCTGGGCTTGGTTCCTGTGCTTCTGGTTTTCAAACACAAGTGACTGAAATGGGAGAGAGCGTGAACTTGAGCAACTGTGTTGTACCTGTCACAGATTATCAGAGACACAGCCAGACCTCAGCAACCTCCTCACCCTCCCTCAGACCCCCCACCCCTTGTGTTCTTCACCCTCCAGCTCCTTCTTGCTCCTTGCTCCCTACATGACCATGACCCTGCAGCTCTGCAGAGGACGTCCCCACCCCTGTGCTACTCTGCAGCTCACTGCTGCTGTGTTGCTGCCTTTCATCAGTAAATTTAGCCTAGAACAGGGGAGCAGCTGACACCACTGGTGATGGGGTGAGGTTTGCCATAGGCTATTGTCAAGCAGCCTCAAAACAGAGAGGGCCCAAGGCTCCACAAATCTTGTCCTTGCACAATTGGCAAGTTACCTTTGTATGCTTGGACTTGAGGACAGAGAGGAAAATTATTACAGTGTGGTCTCACATTGCTTTTAATGGATTTTGCTGGAGCATTTGGGTTTTGTATTTTTATTTGCTCTAGTTCAATGAGCAACTCAGGATTTACTGCCAGCACCATCTCCTGTCGACAGCATCTGACTATGTAGGTCCATGGTGTGGTGGAGTGGGATCTTTTTATATCAATAAACCCAAGTCCACAGAGTACCCCTAAATGTAAATACCAATTACCCATCAGGAGTATTGCCAAGCCTTAGAAGGTTTTACTGCACCCCATTTTCCCCATCTGTTTGCTTTCACTGCTGTCTGTTCAATTCTTTCTTCCAGACTTGGCTTCCTCTCTCTCTTCTCCACAATCTCCTCTATCATTTGTTCTGCCCCTGGGACTTGCACCCCTTCCATGAAATACAAAGCCATTTATTTCCTACAAAACCCTTCAATTTTACTAGCACTGAACCCTCCTTCATTTTATTCCTTTGAAGTCCAAGGGCTTAAACCACATATATTCCTCCTCTGAGGCTTTAGGAAGCAATGCTGTGCCAGTCATACTCTCTGCTCTTTCACTGCAGGCTGTTTTTTGTTGATACCTTTCTGGACTCAGCCTTCTCAAGGAGCTTTGTGCAATCACCCTGCAGCTCTCATCATCTATGGTGCTCCTTTTAATCACAAAATTTCAGCAAGGGAAGCTCCTCATAATCTCACGTTGCAGTGCAAAGTCAGGGTGCACCTCCCAGCCACTGCATTGCCCAGCAGATCCTCAGCAGATGGGACTTTGCTGATAGAAAGCAATAACTGTCCTGGAGCAGCACAAACAACTGGAATTACCACTCACAAACCAGGCATTACCCAGAAAGTGGACTGGAAGCTAAACATATCTCTGCTTCTGTGATGCCTGACTGCACTTTAGTCCAACAAAAGCAACTGGGCCATTTCAAAGGGAGTAGAGAGGAAAAGCCTCTTAAAAAATCTCCAGAAAACCTCAGAGACTTGTTCCTACAAGGGGAAGACAAAACATGCTGACAGATCTCCATTTGTTGTTTTCAGTCTGCCTGGAGTATAATTAAGTAGATGTTTTAGCTGGTTGGTCAGGAAAAACATCAGTGGTCTTACTGTGTAATGTGTGTGGAAAGATAACCAAGGCATGCTGCTGCCTCAGGAGGAGATGCACAGTGTGCTGCAGATCAGTCCATCCTGCTTCATTTCTTTTGGTCAATTACTTGCAATAAGGCAATGCTGGGAAGGAGAGCTAACAGCTCTGAACAAAGCCAGGTACTACACAGGTTCAACACATAATGGTCTTCATCCCTAGTATTTCACCTCCTCTTGCCACACAGCTCCAGCAGCTCTTTCACTGGTTAGTCCTTTAGTTTGTGTCTACTGCATAAATTAGATGACCACAATGGTCCCTATTTGCCTTAGATACCAGGACAATTGACTGTGGTACAATTGACATGGCCCTGCCCTGCAGCACAAGAAGGCATCTCACCATGCTTGCTTCGGGAATGAGCCACTTGACAATTATCACATTCTAAGACTATACAACCACCACCACTTCTACCCCCCACACCACAGCAGCTTGGTCACACAACCAAAGCATCACTTGTCATCAGGTCAGGGACCGGGCAGGGAAGGAGGGGGTTGTGGAGCCTGTGGCTGGAGGTTCAGCAAGCCATCAGTGATGGCTGCACATGACACAGGAGTGCCAGCTCTGCACCCTCCAGCTTCACAAATGTCTAAGATCTTGTCAGATATGGGGCTGTGCAGTCTGAGGAACTTGCTGCTTTCTGGCTGGCACTTTGCCGGTGCTATTTCTGATGCCCGTTCATCAAACGTGCTGCACCAAGCCTTTAGGGTGAAGGTCCCTTGGAGGATGCTTAAAGGTTTTACTGAACCACACTGTATTTACCAAAAGGTCCTGGCAAAAAAAGTAGCCACCAGTGCTGGAAGCAGAGGAGGTCAAATGTTATGGAGATGTGAGGCAAGGGTGGGCAGAGCACGGGAGGAGGGAGCAGGCAGCGTTTTCAGGCCATGTGCTGTGTTTCATAAAGGCAGCTGGGTTCAAAATTTGTGTAAGAACTTGTATCCTGTTTCCTTTGTGCTGGTGAGGGGAAAACCAAGCAATTAAGATTCATGCTGCTCTAAACTCCTCGGAAGCAGTCACTGCCAAGGGCTCCCCATGCTGCAGTTGGGCTTTCCTTGCCCCACATCACGGGATGTTCATGTTCACCTTTCTGTCTCCCTGAACTGCATCCCTATCCTGCCCTGTCCCTTCCTTTGCAATCCTGGCTGCTCCTCCCAGTCCAGCCAGGCACCTCACAGCAGAAAGGATTGTGGTGCCCTCTGTAGCCCCACTGTGTCCCCCCTTTGCATATGGAATCCTTCCTCCCACCTTGAGGTCTGTTGATAAGCCCATGTTTGCTCCCCAGTTGCAGATGGGCGTTTTCTCTCAGTAGGAGGGTAGGGCAAAGCTGATTTGTAGTTGCAGTGGAGCATGGTAGGAAATTCCAGTCCTCCATAAGCTCAACCACATTTCCGTCGACAAAAGCATTTAATGAACTTCTCTAGTGTCAGGTTTGCTTTTTTTTAAATAATTTGAGCCAAACTTAATTCCTTGTTTTCACTTATTGTCTTGACTAAAAGGAACCTTTCTTAATTGGTGATGATGTAGATGAGGGGTCTTTGCCTTGGCTCTTGGACGCACAGGACCTACTTGTCCTGTGTCACCTGTCCCTGTGCTCTGGCAGTGCTCAGCGTGCAGCAGAAGCTGATTTGGGGGGTTTTTGCTCTGTGGACTTGAGGTGGTGAAACCAAGCCAAACCAATGCTATATGCAGTCCCTCAGGAACAGGCAGGAGAAAAAAAAAGAAAAAAAAGTCAAAATCTTCGACTTCTGCACAGCACTAGAATAAAGTGTATGTGAGTGTGAAGAGAGGCTTGTGTGCACACTGAAGTATTTTTAGAGTGGCAACGAGAGGCTGCTGTTCTGGTGAGAAAAGTGCCTTCAACATCTACTGCAGGTACTGGCCCTCAGAGGACTAACATATCTCTGCACACGTGTGCAGTGGATGCTCTCTAGGCCCCCATCCACAGCTCTTAGTAGTGACTTGATAACTACACACTTTGAGGACAAATTAGCAGTAAGAATAATACAACTTAACCACATAATACTACTTCACCTGTAGCTTCATGCTGCTGGATTCTAAACTGTGGTATAACACCTGTCATGAACTTGTATCATTAGCTGTGCCTGTGGGACTCAACTGCTTTTAAGAACAGAAACACCTTTACTATTGAGACACAGGCAGCAACAGGATGGAAAAACAAACAAACAAACACAGAAATACTTTCCACTCATTTGATTAGGGCTGAAAGTGAACAGAAGTAAAACCAGAGATGGCTCTTGTGTTCCCACTGCCCACAGCTGTGCCTGAATACCCCACAGAGGTGGATGTCTTAAGTAACACAGTGACAATTTTAGGAGGTTGCTATTAAGAGCACAGTAACTGATTTCATATATCCCCCCAGCTATGAAGAGCAGAGGGACACAGTCACAGCTGGGAAGTGGCACAGGCTGCTCCTGGCTCAGCACTCGATCTCGGGTAGCACCTGAGAGCAGTGAGCTCAGGTTGACATAAAATGGGAAAAACCCCAACAAATCCTGCCAGAAAAATGCCTGTTATCAGAAGATTTCAGGCTGCTTTCAAAATGACTGAAAAAAAATTTTAAAGTGGAAGGGTCTTTCTCATACAACTGTCTCTGAGCTTAAAAAAGCAAAGTAAGATCTAAGCTTGTATGGTCAGATCCTTCAAGATATTCCCTATCAGCTTCCAGGAAAACATTTGAGGCTATTTTTGTAATTTTACTCTGATTGGCAGGTACTGACCACTCCTGGAGACAAGTCATTTAGCTCATGGACCTCTAGTGTGATCTGAGATCACACTTTAATATTCTCATGACTTTAAATCAAGCTCTAGGAATAAAGCAAGAACATACAGCCATTACTGAATACTGGATTACTTTCTTCAAAACTATAATCTTGACTCTAGCAAAGACTGGGAGGAGTGGGTTGCAGTGAATGAAGGGCTCAGTGAAAGGCAATAAGCTAAATTAAGTTGACTAAATGACATCACTTTTTCATTTTAAAAGTATAAGCTTCAAGGACAAAACAAAATTGGTCAGAAAGGATTAAAGAGTACAATCAACAGGCAGGCAGCTCCTCTCAGTTCCAATGTTCATTGCAATGTGAAGCAAAGGCAGGCTCTGGAAGCAAAAATGGCCCCAGTAGAAAAGTCCAGTAAAAAGTAACTACTAGTAAAAAGTAACTACTAGGAAATTTCATATTTATTGTAGTATATTCATCTTAGGAGGAATTCCTCCCTTCTTAAAGATATAAAAGAAAAAATGGGTTGAAGATTTTGCTGCATCCTTAATGCTCTCTAACACAAGAAAGATTTCAGCTTTGTAATTTAAAGAAAATGGAAGTATCTGACATTTGCTGAGAAGACATTGGTCACGAGTAATTTTAAAAAATCATTGAAAGAATAAAGAACAATAAATACCTGGACAAACATGTAGTAGAAGCAGAAGTGGGCATGCATAGAAAATGCAAAAAAGATAATTATTATAATCAAATTCTGGAAGAAAAAAAAATATTCCAGCAAAAAGGAGCTATTTTTCTATACTGAAAAATACCACACATTTGAAGAATTAGAAAGGCTGTAGATACCAGACAGAGAACAACCCACATTTTGCTTAAAGCAATCTTATCTAGACAATATCACCACCCTTAATCATGCCCCAGAAGTCATGAACGAGAACTGCAATAGATGGGAACTTTGTAAATATCTAGAAAAACCTTTCATTAGATGCATCAGAACAGGTTACCCAAAGACATGAAATCTCTGTCCTTGGCTTTCAAGGAGCAGCCTGTCAACACCACAGCCAGCTTGTTCTCGTGCTGGTGCTAGTCCTGCTCTGAGTGTTGATCTAATGCTGTCCCCATGCTCAGTGAGACTAACTGAAGGTAAGAAGTGCCTTTCAGCCAGTATTGCCACTATTCCATGATTTCACAGTAGAAATGAGGCTCATTGTGGCAAACAATATGACCTTAATCTTCCATCAACTCCAATAATAGAATTTGGATTGTTGAAAAATTGTTTTTAAGTTTACGGAGGTTAAAGGATTTATTTAACATTAGGCACAGGTTTGTACCTTGTCTCCATCTTCTTTAAGATGTATTGATTTTATTACATAAAATATATTGAAACAGGTGTGATGTAGACAGATGCCAAGCCTGACTTCTTTGTGGTTGATAGGTTTACTATTAATAAATTGGATGAAGATATGCATCTAAAGACAGATGGTATTGCAAATTCTGGCAAGCAAATAAAACTTGTTAATAAATACATGAGAAGTCATGAAGAATGATGCATCTACTCAGATACAGAAGGTAGTTATTAAAACCTTAATTAAATTCACTTTAGATGAGGATTATAGCTTCATGAATGTTAAGGTATTCAGAAGCCATGAGAAATATGAATAGTCACTCTAGTTAACAGGAACACCAAAATGGAGATCTTCAGAAGAAAAGTCTTAGTCTGTTTACATTAAAGTCTTGGGGGAAAAAACAAGTCTTTCCAGGGCAGGATGGACAAATCAGATTCTGTGTAGAATAATTAAGGTAAAATGGCCTGCTGGACCAAGGAACAAAATGCTGCTTTTGGTAGCAGGTAGCTGGACTGTTGTGATTAACCCAATGTGTAGATAATGCAGCAGAAGCAGCTGAAGCACCTTTAGGATGCTGATAAAAGGCTTTTCATCCAAGTTTATTCCTTTGTTCTCCTGGAACAAGAGACTGAAAGCTAATTTCAAGACACACTAGAATGCCATCTTTATATCTGAGTATCCAAGATCTGAATGAAAGAGCCCAGGACACGGCTGACTCTTGCTATGTGACCTCTTGAGCATCTGACCAGTCTAGGAAGAATACCACTATATAAATGAGAAGGGAACTTGGTCCTTTTCTGTGTGTGCCTTTCATTGCTGCCTTTAAAAACTGGGCTAGTAAAGGTACATGAGTGAATGAAGATACAAAATTAAAAAGTATTCATATGCCTGAACTTTCCAGGTGTTAGGTGAAACTTTTTCAGCCTTGAAATACTTCTCAGAATGCTTCTGTAGGGCAAGGTGCCTATTTTTGAAGAGGAAAAACTGTGGCATGGGGACACGGAGTGCTTCTCTGTAGTTGATACAGGCAGACCCAAGCACTCTCAGCAGGTCTGAGCCATACCAAGCCGAGCAGCTCTGATGCAGAGATCATGCACTGGTAATGGTACCACACTAAGGTGGGACCTAGAAGACAGTGGCCTATTCACTAGGTGCAGCATCAGACTCAGACATCTGTGCCACTTTTAGACTTGAAATACAGGGAGACATGCTCATTTCTGGCTGTCTCCTTCTGAGTAGGAGTGTGACATGCTGAAGACTGTGCAAGAACCTCTACTTAGTATCTGAAAAACTAAACTATCTCTCTTCACTCTCCTGTCTGCAAACTATGATCTACCAAAGACCACAAGCCTTTAGGCAACTGGGATTTTGGTAACTCACCAGTTCAAGTGCTTTTGTTAAGTAAGGACATTTGAAACTCCATCCTAGACTCCTCTCCAAAGGGATTCACTTGTTTGCTTCTTCTGGAGTCCTGCGAGTGTACTGGCACCCTGAGACTATCACATAGTGTCTTCCCTGACAGTTATTCTGGTGAGGATCAGACTCTTTGAAATAAGTTAAAATGATTACTCCTCTTTGCTCATTTACTCATATGTACAGTGGCTATTAAATCAGACCCTGGAAACGAAGAAATTTTGCCCATGGAATTGATTTGCATGTTATAATAAAGGAACTTCTGATGCATTTTAGTAGAGATGGGGGCTGAATGCATTTGCCTGTTACCAGGGCTTTGCTTTGTGTTAAGACAGCCCTGCATTGTGCACTGTGTAATTAATTCCAGAAAACACAGCATCTTATTGTTGTCAGTTATTGGAGGCTCATTCTCCTAATGAGATATGTAAATATCTTTCATTAACATTAATGGTGACTGTGTCCCTGACCCCTGAGGAGAACAGTGCTCTCTGTCCAGCCATGGTGGTCATGATGAAAATGCTATTGCAGTCACTGCAAACATTTCTTTTTATGTTGTCAGTTGCCTGGACAGCTTTTAGTGTCATTTACAGAATTATTCCTGTACCCCTTTGACCTGTTTATTTGTTTGCTTTGGACTGCTACAATAAACATTGAAACATCTTTTTATACCCACAGCATCAAATTGCAGAGAAAGGGACTGGGCACTACATTGTGTTAAATACAGGCAAAGCCTGGGCTTGAGGCATAAGCATATGATTTACTTAAAGCCACCTGATTGAAATCAATGGGACTGCTCAAATTGTAAGCAGGTTGCTAATTATTTTACCTGACTTTATGCACAGGCTGTTGTTACTGACAGACTAGGGACCAGAGAGTTGGATACTGTATAATACTGAACTCTGGGTACAGTAAGCCACTGGACACATTGGTCAGGGGTTCTTAAAGACATTAACAACTCCTAGAGCCAACCTCCACAGAGATTTCCCTGGAAAAATATATCATCTTAAAGCCAAGACAGTTGCTGGCCCCATCTGTAGGGTGCAGTACTTGTCCCCAGGGACACTCCCCATCACTGCTGGTAGAGAACAGCAGAGTCCTTACCACTTTGCCCTAAACCTCCAGAGCAGGGGTTCCACATGCAAACTCCCTGCTGGCAATGGTGACAGCCTGTGCTTTTGAAATATAGTTTAGATAGCAGACAAAGAGAGTCCCAAACCAAATATAGACACAGTATGCAGCAATAAATATTATCCTATTTAGATATGGAAGTAAGAACAACATGGACTATACAATAAAATAAATAAAAAACAAAAACACATTATGCTGAGTATATTTTAGAGAAATAGCTTGCAAATAAAAATGACTGTTAACCCTTAAATCTGGTATCCAACCTCAACTTGGTTATGATAAAATACAAGGGCATGTCATACTTTGCTTTTGTTGTTGGGCTCAGTTTTAACTTAATTTTCTGCAGCTGAGCAAGATCAGAGGCAGCACTGTCCCCAGCTCTGTGCTGTGAGTAACAGTGCCTAAATATCATGAATTAACAGCACATTCAGTGACTGTTGGAAAACAAGCAATATTATTTACAGATGTGATGAGGCTCAGCAAACATCCAGGTAGTAGAAGAAGGAAATAATTCTCACTTCAGTAGAACACTTAGCACAATGGGGTGTGAAGATTGACTTCTAATTTTCTTCATGTTTAGCAAACCAGGGAAATGCAAGCTTGAGGAAACAATGCCTAGTCTGAGCACGGATCTCATCATCACATCCCTTCTGAAGCTAACTCCACAGACCAGCCGTGTTACACATGATGGCTGAATTTATTTAAAAATGCAAGACTGGTCTCCTACCAACTATCAGCCTGCTGCCCTGGAGGAAAGAATGAAGAAGTGAAGATCGGTGGATGACTTTTTTCGCAGATGTAATTAGGGCACACTTGTGAGCTCTGCAATGTGCTGCTCCAGGTCACCCCGTACTCATGAGAACTGCCGGGCACAGGCTCACGCAGCTGTTACACATGGGCCATAACAGCCCATGCTGAACTCCTACAACAACACTAGATCCTTCCTATAAAATAGCAAGGTAGTCTTCTTCCTCCATGCACACCAAATGCCCACTGACCAGAAACTCTAAATGACCCATTTGGCCATTCTGCAATTTTCAGGGAATGGTGCTGTAGTAAGGACCAGAAATGTTAATAAAATTGAACAAAGATAATCCTTCCCTCCATAAGCATCCTTCCCTTCCTTTAACAAATGTCATCCTTCCCTCCGTTACTCTACTATGAGAGAGAAAATGGCTGACGTACCCCGTGGCGATGTTCATAGTAAGCCAACTTGGATTTGGTCAAGACAAAGAAGCGCACTTTAAAGTTGGAGGGTGAAGTCCTCCTCTTCTGCTGGGATTTTTTGATCAGCAGTTCCTCCAGGAGCACACAGTTATTCATGGCTGAGCCAAAAATGGTCCTCTCCCAGGACATGGGATCTTTGCCCTACGTGCTGAGTGCCCGTCCAAGAAAGAGAGACAAGAAGGAAGACAGTTAATTAAAAAAAAAAAAAAAAAAAAAAGATGTTCAAAAGGCAACGTAGGTGCTTTGAGCTCTATCTTCCCATCTACAGCAAAGCTTCCTTTCTGTCAAACCATAACCACATCCTCTCTGAAGGCATAAAACGAACAGCACATGTTGAAATATACGCTAAGGTAAATGTTGTGGAAAAAATAACACGAGGGACATTCAGTAGATGCGAGTCAATGATTAAGGATTAATTAAAAGGAGGTGTGGCATGATTAAGCATCTGTCTCCTACTCGCTCATTTAGTAAATACAGCTAGAAATGCACACACTGAATGTGGATGTATAGGATGAGTGTCTCTCCTGTCTTTTTGGAAGTCATGCATCCATATTTTTTTTTCAAGGGAATGGTGCCTTCCCATGTAGATATTGAGCAGTAGACTGTGTGTCTCAGAGATTTCATACAACTTATATTGAGGAAGTTTCCCATGTAACATGAAAGCCCCTACTATGTAAGCCAAGAAAAGGATATCCAGGATATACTTGTATAAGGATTGATAAATATTTGTAGTCATTAGATATTTAAGCTGAAAACAAGTGGTTACAATAACTGATAACTAATTAATTATCATCAGTTACTATACTGATTACCCACTGCTTCAGGTGCAGTCTAATTAGTCTGTGGCTGGATGCTGCAGGAGATCCAGGCACAGCATGCCCTCTGTGGATGAAATCAAGACCAGGGTGATCAACAGTGAAGCAAGCACAGCCATCAAACCAAGCCCAACTGGTTTCCTCAGGACTTCAGGGCACCATTTGGGGCACTATTCACTGGACTACATACAGAATTCTAAGAAAAAATAGTATGTACCTAAGGCAATCACTACAGCAGCACTGTTACATTTTAATATTTCTTCTCTCTGGTGTTGGTCTCTTCTCCCAAGTGACTAGCAGTAGGATAAGAGGAAGTAGGTTTCAGTTGTGCCAGGAGAGGTTTAGGTTGGATATTAGGAAATAAATTATTTACTGAAAGAGCAGTGAGGCCTTGGAATGGGCTGTCCAGGGAGGTGATGCAGTTGGCATCCCTGGAGGTGTTCAAGAAGCATTTAGATGTGGCTCTTCAGGATGTAGTTTAGTGGTTGTGGTAGTTGGATTATGGCTAGACTCAATGATCTTGAAGGTCTTTTCTTACCTTTATGATTCTATGATTCTGTGAAGACTTGAGTTTATATAACAGTTCTTAGACTTGGGAACCATATTTCTTAATAGAATGTATTGCTTATCCCTCCTAACAGAGGTGGCAGATCTCTTCCTTGATGTTCTATGTTACATTGTTCAGGCAGCATGTTCCAGGGATCATCAAATGTGCCTCATCAATCTTGTTCAATTGAGAATCTGCATTTGCCATAAAGATACAATTTAAGGATTGCACTTGACATACAGATCTGCAAGACAATTTGCTAAAGGCAATGCAGTATGATGGAACAGAATCAAGGAGAAACAGAAGCTGCTGTGCAGTTGATCACTCTCTCTATAAATATATCTCTGTCTCTGTGTGGTGATCTTGCCAAAGACAAGATGCAGCATACTCTGAAACATTCATTGTGCAAAAGTCTAGCAAGGCTACGGCTCATTTCTTGGCAGAGTGACTGAGTTCCAACGAAGTCTTGTGGTTGAACAAGAAAGATGACACAAGTCTGTGATGTCCTGAAAAATCGTCACTGCTGCCAAGGGGGATTTCAAATCTATTTGTAGACTAGGATCAACACTCCAGCCAAATTTCCCAATTCTTCTACAAAACAGTTTGCCTCATTTAATGTACACATATAAAAAATACAGAGCCTGCTGTGAGTTTTCTAAAATGGTACTCTGTGTAGACATATAGGACCACTTTTGCATGCACATAACTTTCCTCAAGCTTGAGAATTTGCAGCTGAAATTATGCTCTGAGAGCCTTTCTTGTAATTAAGCCAAAACACAGAGAGGAGTGCCCTGCCAAACTGTATGGACTTCACTCTCAGCAACAGTGAATTCTCCCAGAAAAGCTGTTGATCTTAGTAGCATTTTCCTTGATTTGTTTCAGTACAGATTAATTTATAACCACACCTTGTAATTTCATTGCAATTTTAGCCATGAATACTTGTTCAGGACTATGTTATTCTTTCCAGTCTCTTCTTTGCATTAACTGTTCTCTTTTTAAAATTTTCTGAAAAGTCTTTGTAGCTTGAGCCAAGGGGGTTCAGAGTCTTTTGGCAGAGATGTACATGTTGTCTTCTCAGAAAATGGAATATAAATAGAAATGCAAGGGCGTGACATTGCAGCTCTACAGAAAAAGCAGGGCATAGAGGACAGCAAAGAGCTGAGGTGCCAACACATAGACCCCTGAAAAGGAGCAGTGCTGGAGATGAGAGGATGTGGGGGGAGAAGAGATTCAATTAGGCTGGTAAGCAGTGGGTGGAGAGCTAAGAAATTCTTTAAAGGTAGTGACTGGCAGCTTGATTCTTCATGAGATAAGAGATGAGTTAGCAGAGGGATATGAAGAGGGGAGCAATTTGATCAAATGTTCAGATTGGGGGCTTAGCAACTGCACTTCTTTTGGTGTAAACATGGTATGATACAATGTGCTGTAGGAAGTCTGATGGGAAGATGCTGACAGAGTCAAGGCAAGAGAGAAGGAGAAATGAGATTTGGCTTTGCATATGGTCTGAGCTGAGCTTCTGTGGAAGAGAAGGTACAGATTTGATACAGCACATGTAGGAAGACACACACAGCTGTAAGAAAATAATTGCAGATTTTCACCTGGATTGACAGAGAATCTGGTAGCTACACCAGAATTAGCAGGACTCAGGCATTCTGAGCTTTCCATGTGAGTTCAAAGGGATTCTGGGCCAGCTGTTATGTTAGATGGGAAAAATAAGAATGACCATAAGGAAGGAAAAAAGTCAACACAGACAGATTCAGGTGCCATTGATAGAAGCACAGGAGCTGATTTCAGTGGGAGCTGGTAACTATTTCTGGTTTGCTGGTATCTTTATCTTTATCAATTTATTCACTGTTGAACTGGGGAGGAGTGTATGGACTGATGTACTTTTGTATCCACTCTTGACACAGAACTACCCCTTCTTATTGCTTTTTCATTTTAATTCCAAAGCCCATGTGTAGGAAGCATGCAAGCATTTGAGTGTAGCAAGCCAAAACCAGAATATGAATGCTAAGTCTAATGAACATATAGCAGGTTGACATGTATATACAAAACCATATGGTCTAAGAATTGTATTAATATTTAGTTATACATTTATGAGACAGTAACCTGCTATGTGTTTTTTAATTTTATTTAATTTCAAAGATCATGATGTCTTTTCCAATTTGTGAATAAAATTCTTTGTTGCCTTCAAGACATGAACTCTATACAAAAATCATATAACATCCACCTGGGTCACTAACAGGTGACCCTTTTAGACAAAGAATGTCATTTAAGGGCTTCACGACCCTTCTATAGTCAAGCATATGTCTCCTATAACAAATCAACCAACTAACTAACTAACAATATATGTAGTTATGTACAGTTAGGTAGTAATACACCACTTTTCAAAGACCAAGTTGGCTGCAGAGCTGGAAGAGGGGAGGAAAAGTCTTAGAGCTATACATAAAAACTAGAAACCCTTCCTGAAAGGGCTCCTTGGGTGAGCTGGAATATTCTGCTGACACAGGTACCTCACTTCTGGATCCTGACCTCTTATGATGGTGCAGTGACACACTGAAGATATGAGCACACTCCTTTTGTTCAAGGCTTTTGGCACCACCTTATATTGCATGGTACAGAAATTCTGTATTCTTAATAGAAAGGAATTGAATATAACTGTCCCAAGTAGCTTAAACCCACTGTAAGTCTGTCCCTTAAGGCAAGGAGACAAAGCCTGGTAAATTTTTTGGGTATCTTAAATGTTGTCTGCTTAAGGGCTTTTATAAGGCCTGCTACCATTAAGCCTTTGATGCCTTTACATCCATTTGGAGTTAAGTTTGAGCTGCTCTGTGCACTACATACTCCTCTGGGCTGGGCAAGTTACAACTGTGGCCTGAGCAGGCTCCTGTTTTTTTTTCTTTTTATCACCTTTTTTCTTCCCTTGATACCTCCTGCAAAGTGCTCTATTTCTGCTCTGAAAAATGCTATTTTAGGGATTGGATTTTTTCTTAGGGGATTTACCCAGATGATGCAGTTCACACTTTTATTACTGCAGACTGTGGAAATCTCCCCACCCGCACATCCTGCTCTGATACCCATGCTTATGTCCTGAAGGTGGCAGAGAAATTTATAAAGTTAAATATAGCTAGTTTTTTGTTTTTGTAAAAAAACAGACCGGAAGGCTGCAACTGGAGCTTCACTCTCATAAAACGACCTGTGTACTAATATCATGTGTACTGTTTGAGCTAGGTTTGCTGCCTGGGTGCCAGCTCTTGCTTTTCACCAGCTGCTCAATATGATGATTATTGTTCAACTTCCAAGCTTCCAGAATTCAACCCATTTTGCTACTTGGCTTTTTTAGAGTGTGAGAAACTCTATTTAGGTTACTCAGCTGTCTTGCTTCTTTGACAGTTCATTATTGCCCCAATAAACATGTCTCCAGTAGACCCAAAGAACAAGACAGAAAGCTGCAGAAAAAGGGAAGAATTAGCCTGGTCTTCCTGAGCCAGATGCATCCAGCTTTCCTCTGGGTCTTACAACTGCACCTTTGAATCTGCTCACACTGCTCCCAGTGACCAAGGGAGCTGTTCTTGTAGAACCACAGCAAGATTCTCCTGTGAACTGTTTGGGAGCCCTGGGAAAGTAGATGCTTTGTTCTGAGCATCTGCTAGGGGGATGTAGTGAATTATCTATGATCTGAATGCCTGAAGTGAATCACTCTCAGGCTCACTGATGCTGGCAGTAACATAGAGGACATGTTTTATACTGGTGAACTTGCACAGGGTTAGGACAGGCTTTGCTGCGATGAAGGTACAAATAATCCTTGGCTCAGCTGTTCTCTGTAAGGCAAAAAGGCAGAAAGGAAAACCCAGTTTCATCAGCTCACACCCAAACCGGGAATTTGTTCCAGCTCCTTTTATTAGTGGCTGCCTATCAGGATTCCTGTCCGTTACTATTTCCTTCTGAGGACAAAGGCATGAATTACACTGCCGGAAAACAGCAGAGCTGCAAATCCTGCAGTTTATCCTGGCAACATGACATGTTTGCAGCTACCCAGGTTCTGATGGCTGGGAAGGGATTACTTCATGCCATGCAGACATGTTTTTTGAGACATGTTCATTTACAAGCTAGAATTAGGCAGTCACCAAAGGCACGTGACCAAGCAGAGACCCAGCATTACTGTCTGCCTTAACACTCAGGGGTGCTGCTTCCAGAAGTAACATTAAGACTAAGAGCATAGGGAAGACTGTGGGCTGATTCTATCAAAATGTGCCTTTTTGAGCCATGTCAATTTATTAACCAGCAGCGAGATATCTGTTTGCTTGCTAAATAACCATGCGGGCTCTGTGCTGGCATTTGAAGCTGTTTGAATCTGGTAATAGGCTGTATAGCAAGAAACACTTGTGTCATGTGCATTGAAGATTGGCATGCCCCAATTTTTACATGGTGGGAACATTAAACTTCTTTCCTGCATTACTGAATGCACCAATAGGCTGTAGCTGATATTTTAGTCTGAGGAGTCAGGAAGAAAAGGCAGCACAGCACCACACTGCAATTTCATTAATTCCCAAAGCCACAGCAGGAGACAGGGAGATGGGAATTAACCACAGCAGATGGAGACATAAAGCTTGCTTAAGTCCCCTTCACCCCCAACAGGCTTCCTTTTTCTTCCCCTCCTCCCTGGTATACCCTGCAACAAAGCCTATAACTATCACCAAAAAAGGAAATTCCTGAGCTTGTTGCTTAAGTAGGCTGTAAGATGTAACACTCAACCTAAACCTGACATTTGGCCTTATTGAAACTCATACAATTGGCCTCAGCCCAAGCCTGGGCTGATCCTGATCCTGATCAAGCCTGTCAGATCCCTCTGCAGAGCCTCTCTGCCCTCAAGCAGATCGACACTTCCACCCAGCTTAGTTTTATCTGCAAACTTACTGAGGGTGCCCTCTATCCCTTGATCCAAATCATCAATAAAGGTGTTAAACAGGAGCAGCCCCAGCACTGAGCCCTGGGGAACACCACTTGGGACTGGCCCCAAACTGGATTTAACTCCATGGAACACAACTCTTGACATGGCCATCTAACCCATTTTTTATCCAGCAAAGTGTGTGCACATCCAAGCCATGAGCAGCCAGCTTCTCTAGAATGCTGTGGGAAACCTTGTCTAAGGCCTTGCTAAAGTCAAGGTAGACATCATCCACAGGCTTCCCCTTGTCCAATAAGCAGGTCTCCCTGAAGAAGATTTCAGAGAAGAGCAGAAATATATCAGTAAGCAAATTGTGCTATGCATATCACTTAAAATCATTCTTAATTTCTCATTTGGAACCACTGCAAAGAGAAATATTAGCAGCTTCCCAAAGGCTGGAAAGGGTCACCTGTGGGTCTTCTGAGAATCAGCCACACTACCAAGAATGAGACTGAAACTCTTTTTTCTTCTTTCATTAGTTGACGTTATATCCCCTCTGTCTTGGCCACTACATACAGACCAGGAAAATGGCTCAAGAAGATCACAGATAGCATGGTAAAAAAAAGTCCTTGCTCTCACCCTGTTGTCTACTTTTTGAAGTCACAGCATTTTACATCCTTCCTGCACAGTTTGAGTGCAAGGCAGGAGAGAATCAAGCTCAGCTCTTGTTAAAAGAATGTGAAATTAAAGTCTGGAAAGTCCAATAAAACCAAAGTGTTAGTACCTCCTACCAGACAGGTTTTCTTGTGCATCTCTGGGGGCAGTCCTTTTATTCCTGTTTATAGAGTGATTTGGGTTGGAAGGGACCTCAAAGATCATCTAGGTCCAACCCCTCTGCCATGGGCAGGGACATCTTCCACTAGACCAGGCTGCTCAAAGCCCCACCCAACACTCCTTGAACACTTCCAGGGAGGGGGCATCCACAGCTTCTCTGGGCAACTTGTGCCACTGTCTCACCATCCTCACAGGAAATAATTTCTTCCTAATATCTAAGTTAAATCTACCTTCAGCTTAAATCTACCTTCAGCTTAAAACTGTTACCCCCCAACCTATCACTATATGCCCTTATAAAAAGTTGTTATAAAATTTTAAAAATTAAGTTTTAAAAGTCCTTTTAAGTCCTTGGACAGTCTAGATTGATGGGCCAAGATCACTTGCATGAACTTCAACAAAGCCAAGTGCCAAGTCCTGCACTTGGGCCACGACAACCTCCTGCAATGCTACAGGCTTGGGGAAGAGAGGCTGGAAAGCTGGCCAGCAGAAAGGGACCTGGGGGTTTGGATGGACAGGCAGCTGAATATGAGCCAGCAGTGTGCCCAGGTGGCCAAGAAGGCCAATGGCATCCTGGCCTGTATTAGAAATAGTGTGGCAAGCAGGACCAGGGAGGTGATTGTCCCTCTGTACTTGGCATTGAGGTGCTGGAGTGTGTCCAAAGAAGGGCAACAAAGCTGCTGAAGGGCCTTGAGAACAAGTCATATGAGGAGTGGCTGAGGGAACAGGGGTTGTTTAGTCTGAAGAAAAGGAGGCTGAGGGGAGACCTCATTGCCCTCTGCAACTACCTGAAAGGATGTTGTGAAGAGGCAGGTGCTGGACTCGTCTCACAAGTAACTGGTGATAAAACAAGAGGGAATGATCTCACGCTGTGCCAGGGGAGGTTTAGACTAGACCTTAAGAAGAACTTTTTCACTGAAAGGGTTGTCAGACACTGGAACAGGCTGCCCAGGGAGGTGGTTGTGTCACCATCCCTGGATGTGTTTAAAAGTTGTCTTGGGACACTTGGGAACATGCTTGGTTTGGAATATTTAAATATATATTCAGAGATTCAGTAAAATGTGAGCTGTACATTTTTTCAGGTTTTCTAGTCAAACAAACCTGACTATTCTGGACTTCCTTTGCATCGCTTTAGGAATAATTAACAAGATCCAAAGTCATTATTATTCAGTGAAAACTTTTTTTTTGGTGAACAGATCGATCTTGAGAAGTGACTGTATAAATGTCACTGCACGTGCACACAGCGGGTCCCTGTCAGACAAAGGCCATTGCTGCCACCTGCTGAGGAAGAGAGAAAACGGGACAAAAATGGCCAAGTGTCAAAAAATGTGTTCCTGTTGGCCATTTCAGGGAGAAACCCCTTCATTGGTGATGCCAGGAAACCCAGCTCCCCAGTATCCTCAAGGGGAAAAACTGAAATCCACGTTTTTTTTCTTCAACTGCTCCTAGAAGAAAACGCAAAGAAAGACAACGGAGCTCAGTGCTTCGTACAGTTTTCATGTGGTCAGGTTGAGTGTATTCGGCTGCGGGGACGATGCAAACACTTCCCAGGGCAACGCTTTCCCCTCACGCCCGGGGTAACGCCCGGCACCGTCACACTCCTCCCGCTCGCTGTGTAACTCGGTGGGAAACGTGTTAAGCGTCGCGTGGGCAGGTTCCATTCTAACCAGGTTCCTTCCAAGCAGCCTGTGTTTCCCGGCAGCACGGACACACCGGCTCCCAACGCTGCTTCACGGCAGCGGCGGCTCCGGCGGGGTCCCCAGGCCTGTAAACACGCCCGGCGGGTCCCTGCTGCTCACAGGCCCGCGGCCCTGGCCCCCGAGGAGCCGCTTCGGGGGAGGGAGCCCCGCAGCCCTGCGGGAGCCACAGCAGCGCTCGGGACGTGCCGCCCTCGCCCCGCCGGGGCTGCGCGGGGCTGCCGGGGCCGGGGCCAGAGCCAGGCCCGGGCCCGGGGCCGGGACAGGCCCGGGATCAGCGCCAGGCCCGGGGCCGGGACAGGCCCGGGGCCGCCCCTCCCCGGGCCCCCCCGCACCAACGCCCCGCCCCGCCGCGTTTGGCACCGCCCCCCCAGCGAGCCCCAGCGCTGAGTGGAGAGAGATTCTGACCGGCGTTCGGAAGGACCAATCAGAGCGTGCCTGCCGGGGCGGCGAGCCAATGAAAAGGAAGGGAAGCGGGCCGCTGGCCGGAAGCGGGGCAGCGGCGGCGGGAGCTGGGTCGGCAGGTGAGGATGGGGGCGGCCGTGGGCGCCGAGCGGGGCTGTTCCCCGCGCCGGGGCGCGGTTGGTGGTCCCTGGGGTCTTGCCATAGCGCGTCCCGGTCCCTCTCTCTTCAGCGGAGGCCTGGCGGTCCCCGCGGCGGGGCTTGGGCCTTCCCAGAGCTTGACCCGACCCAGCCCAGTCCGGCCCGGCCTGGTTGGGTCCGGCCCGGGGCACGTCGCCAGCGGCTGTGGGCCCGGGGTTTGGGCTGCATCCTGCCCGGCGGGTGCTGCTTGGCCGCCGCCGGGCTGCGCTGTTTCCCCTGTGGCTGCGCGTGTTCTTGCCTTGCCAGGCCCTTGCTGGGCACGGGGCCTCGCCCGCTTCTGTGCCTGCTGTCCCGACAGGCTGGCCTGTCGTGGTTCGAAGAGCGGACACTTAATGTGATTCCAGTTCAACTCATCTGCTAAAAGCATACCTGAGTAAAAAAAAAAACCAAACAAAACTTAGCATGGATTTGTTTGGGAGTTTCCTGTATTCTGCACATTGAGGTGATTTTCTTCTGGCTGGTTTTCTCAGGGCCAGCTCTCTTAGATTGCCCTTGCTTCTACTGATATGATGAGGTTGTCACACAAATAGATTCATGTATATTTCTTGGGACATTCCCTAGGTGTTTTTGTCTGGCAAAATGGGTGAGCCTCAACAAGTGAGTGCCCTTCCTCCGCCTCCAATGCAATATATAAAAGAATATACAGATGAAAACGTCCGTAAAGGCCTGGCTCCAAAGCCACCTCCACCTGTGAAAGACAGTTACATGATGTTTGGTAATCAGTTTCAATGTGATGATCTGATTATTCGACCCCTGGAGAGCCAGGGGATTGAGCGGTTACATCCTATGCAGTTTGATCACAAGAAGGAATTAAGAAAACTTAATATGTCTATCCTGGTCAACTTCTTGGACCTTTTGGATATCTTGATCAGGAGTCCAGGCAGTATAAAGCGAGAGGAGAAACTGGAAGACTTGAAACTGCTTTTTGTCCATGTCCATCATCTTATCAACGAGTATCGCCCTCACCAGGCGCGGGAGACTCTGAGGGTCATGATGGAGGTGCAGAAACGGCAGCGGCTGGAAACGGCAGAGCGGTTCCAGAAGCACTTGGAGCGAGTTGTAGAGATGATTCAGAACTGCCTGGCATCCTTGCCTGATGATCTGCCTCATTCAGAGGGAGGATTGAGAGTGAAAGTGGAAGCAATGGATACTGATGATGGCAGCAGCTGCATTGGGCAGAGCGAAAAGCAGAGAGAGCGTTCTGGTGGCAAGAGAGATCAAGTTTTGGACAAAGATGCAGCCATGTGTAGCATTATTGATGAAATGACATGAAAAAAACCACTTCTTACTAGCTGGCCGTAGTGAGAGACAGAATGAACTTTGAGGAAATACATTGTATTTTGTTTTGTTGTTATACACATAGACAAAGCATTTGTTGTACAGCTGTTGGGGGTTGTGAGTGACTGGGCAGATGAAAATGTTTACTGTTTGTCAGTTGTGTGTTTATTGGTGAAACAAAAAGATACTTTTTTGTTAAATGTATCACCTTAGATGGTAGCCATGGATTAAATGTAGCTGTTCTGTTTTCATTTGTCACTTTGCCTTTTTTTTTTTTTATTTTGTATGCTTTTTAAAAAAATGCTTTACAGTGTGGAAGCAAGTAAAGGATTTGTCTGACAGGAATTGCAGTTGACACTTCCTCCATTTCAGATAAGTTGTTTACAATTTCATTGGGTCCTTTCACAAATGTGTAATTCATTATTAACAATAAAATTAGTGTCAAGTCTGTAAAATCCATTCCTTCTAGTTTTGTAATAATATAACTGTACTAAAAAGAACCTAAACATTCCTTTATTACAGATGTAATGTGGTATAATTTGTCTTGGAGACAACACTGTCAGGAATGTCAACAATTAAATGAATTTAAATGGGTTTTAATTTTCTTGGGTGTAAGTCATAATCAGTCTTAAGCCTTATAAAAGCAGCATTTTTTAAATATTGTACACATAGATGCGTAAACTAACTTACATGTCCTGCATAGTTAATAAATGTGCATGAAGAGCATGAATTTGCAGTGCAGATGCTTCATGTTTGCCTTTTAGGTGGGCTTTGTGCCCAGCTGAACCATTTTCTCAGGAAGTGGAGTCTCACTGGATCATTAGCCTTTATGCTAGTTGAGTACTTCTAAGTTTAAGAGATCCTGCGACTCTTCCATCAAGTGGAAGACAGTATCAGCCATGTTTAAAAGAACACTTGAGTTGGATCAATCCCCCATAGCACGAGGGAAGAGAATGATTTGATAGTGAAAAAGTGGCTTCTTTACCCTGCCCCTCCTGTTAGTGCAATCCTACATCCATCTTTTTGCCATGTAACACCACTGTACTTATGTATTCTGAGAAGTATGTAGAGCAGCTGGAAGCCAAGAACATTTTAGGGGTGAGGGAACTCATACGTGTTTTCCCTTGTGGTTTAACAAGCTCTGTGTCTGTTTCATTTGATAATTCTGGTGTTCTCGGAAGTGCTACTTAAATAGACGGGCAAAAGCATTTAGCTCTTGGGTAGTGGGAGTTGAGCTCAGTGCAGAAAAAGAATAAATGAACTGAAGAAAAGAACATTTTTTGGCCCTACATCAAACACACTTAATCGCAGCTGCAGTTCTAGTACAAAAAATAGAAAAAGACAAGATGTCCTCAAGAAAAGTCAGGTAATCCAGGAACAGGGAGAGTGGCCAGGGATCACCATTTCTCAGAAGATGTATTTCAGCTTGTCTGTGAGCCTCAAGCCTGGGACAGTGTGTTTTCCACACTGCTTCTAAAGTGACCTGTATTTGTATTGCTTTATAAAGCCTGGATGTTGGCAGAATTTTTGCGTCAGAGGCTGCAACTCTATTAGGCTACAACTATGTAGCAGTGGGCAGCTTTCCAATACTACCAACTTATAACCCACAAAGAAAATAGCATTTACCTAAAGATGCTCCGAGTTGCTTTCGAGTATTAGAACCAGAAACTTACGATGAAATGCTTAAGTGATTATTCTAGGAATCTGTTATTTTTCCAAGTTGTCTCTGTTCACTACATTCCATTACATATCCTGTGTAATCTCTTATCAAAATTCTGTCTACTTTGGCAAAAAAAGGTGTGGGAAGCAGCATGGGGCTAGGGATTGTGGATTGCTGTGACAGCTCAGTGGTGCTGACAACAGTTCAATCTGTTGTAATCAAGCAAATCTGGAAAAAATGAGAAGTTAATTTCTGAAGATCTGCCAAGTATTTTATCAAAGTATTTGATTGTTAGTCAAACCACAGCCAGCAAGAGTTGGACTGTGTGCTACCAGCAACCCTTGGCTGTGCTGTTAGAGAGGAGCAGACTAACTGCAGGAAGAGCAGTCTGGGTTAGACCAGGGGGTGTTTCTTGTCTGTTTCTGAAGATGACGTAGTGAGGAGTAAAACCAGAAGTTTGTGAAGAAGAAAAGTTTTGTTGAATGTGGGTGTCCTGGAGGCTGAACGGCAGTGTTGCTCCCCATCTTCAGCAGCAATGTTGTCTTCCCTCTGCCTGAGCTGGATTCTTCTGCTCCTGTTTGCAGGTAACTAAGTGGGCCTAAAGGAATAGGTGCAGGTAGATGGAGATACCGCATCAATGTTTCCAAGAGTTGTGAAGAGAGACACTTTTATATTACGGGAAGAGTGTCACATGGCACAGAAATTGCACTTTCGTGTTATGAGTAGAACTTTATGACAGTGACTCAATAATTGTCTTGCAGCCTTATCCCTCTTTTAAAACAAAATCACATTCAGGGGATGATGGTTTTAAAGCTGCTGCCTCTGGGGCTGTCAGCTCGTTTAATTAGTGAGTGATCTTTTGCATTTTTTAGATAATAATCTGAGATGAGCAGAGAACTTTAAATCATTTTAGAAAAGATGTAAGAAGAGGATGTTTCACTTGAACAGGTCTTGTGAAGGTGGAAGATTGCAAAGGCAAGGGAAAGGTCAGCTGTAGCTTCTGGTGTTCTTTTGCCAATATGAAATTTTATTGGGACAAATGGGTAATTTTTCCTTTTATGTGCTGAGAAAGTAATCCTAGGAAAATATTGCTAAAGGCAATAACACTGGAAAGAACAGGTTACAGAGTGTACCATTATGGGCAGATAGACATTAACAATTTGGTGGTAGGATTTATTCAGCAGAAAGGTGGTATTTCAGATACAGTTTCTTGTATTTCTTCATAAAGCCTTTTATGATGAGATTCATTTTGAGCTTGCTTTTATATATATATATATAAAACTTCTAATATTCTATGGTGGCAAAATCTGCCTGCAGACTTACTTTGAGCTGTAATGACTTAGGTTAGGAAAATGAATGAGCTGAGCCAGGCAAACCAGCTTTTTCCCAAGAGGCAGCTGCCATCCAGGCAGGCAGTGCTCGGGATCCACTGGTGCGTGTTGGCAGACCCGCCTTAGGGAGCTCCCTTCCTAATTATAGACTGGGCTAAACTTTTAATAGAGATAATTTGTTACCTGTATTTGTTGCAGAGGATTCTATCCCTGAAATATTTACACAGGCAGATTAAAATACTTACACAAGTGCTCCCACGTTACTGAATTCAGTAAGAAATGTGTGGTGGGCACTATATGGCAGACAGTTTTCTTTGAAGTACAAACAGAATGTGCACCTCACGAGTCCCACTGTGTAACCTATTAGAAGGAAGTGGTTATGAATGGGTCCAGCTGGATTACCAGAGCACAAATTATTTTGGCTGGCACTTAACACAGCTTTTATTAAAACCTTCCTACAGGGAATATTCACCCAAATGGTCTAAAATGGCAAAAGAAACCATCTCGCTGTGATGAATGGGCTACTGACTGCTAGGTCGCAGTGTTTTGACTTGAGTAATGTGACACAGCCTTCTGGAAATGTGAAAAATTACCTTTAATAGGAACCAAACAAGTTAGAAACTGTATAAGACATTGCATAAGAATGAGGGAAGAAAATAAAGCAGTCGGAACGAGGGTATAAAATTTCCCAGAAAAGCTCTGAAAAATCTCTTCTGGTAGGGATGGGCAAAATCTGTCACTAGGCAATATAAATGTATGGAGTAGTGACCCTTCTGATGAAACCTTTTTAGTGGCTTTTCATTGGAAGGGAGGAAGAGTTTCCCACAATGGTTTTAATGAAAACCAATGTCTTGCTGTTGCCTCGTGTGTGAATCTGATTAAATCTGAGCTAAGGAAAAAAATAGAGTTAGCAGAGACTATGTGGCTAAAGAGAAGCCACGGAGTTGTGCAGATCTAATCTCTGTTCTCTTTTCACCTCTTTGCCTACCTGCACAGGCTGTAGAAATTGTATTTCTTCTTTTTCTTTCTAGAGACATATTCTGAATAAATCACTGGCCTGATCATTATCCCTCACTGTGTCAGTCCCGCTGGGATTCCCATCTATTCATGGAAAACCCAATCCATGTGGTTGTGAGATGGGAGTTATTGGGCCATGCAAGATGCATGAGAAGCTTCCACTTGTGTACACTGTGTTCAGCAACTATGTTTGGCTTCTTGTCCACAGGCCCCACAATATCAGAATCACTTGTGAAGGGAAAGGTTGGTCAGAATATCACCGTGCCCTGCTCTTACAGTGTGAAGGGGAAACAGGACCTCACATCAATGTGCTGGGGTCGTGGCAGCTGCCCTTCTTCAAAATGTGATCGGACCATTATCTGGACAGATGGTTGGAAGGTGACTCACCAGTACAACAGCAGGTATATGTTGAAAGGGAACCTGGAGAGGGGCAATGTGTCCCTCACAATCGTGAATGCTGAGGAAGGAGACAGCGGGATATATTGCTGCCGTGTGGAGATCCCGGGGCTGTTCAATGATCTGATGACAAATCACAAGGTTGTGATAGAGAAAGGTGAGTGCAGAGTTGCTCTTCTCTGTCAGTACTATTGTGGTAAATCTGCTGTTGAGGCTGGATTTCAAAGCTTGTGGTGGAAATGATTTCTATTATCATCCATAGGATTGATCTTTAGGACTTTGAGGATCAGCTGTTAATGCTATTTAAATCAGTCTGTATTTGGCACTGCTGCAACCCCAGGGCATGATGCTTTGCACTGAGGTGCATAGCACTACTGAGCTTTGCTAGAAAGACTATTTGTGGAATGTAAGAGAAAGGGCAACATAGGGTACTTAATTCATCCAAAGCATTGAACTTGCAGCTTTTTTGTAGAAAGCAGTGCTTCTTTTTCCTGCTTGGTTCTAGAGTAAAGCCTAGAGACATACAATTAGTATAGACTTTTTTTTTTTTTTAAATCAACTTCCTTTATCTTTTTTTGATTTTTGTTTTTTCTCATGTTTGTAAAAGCATAATAATACATGGAACAAGTGGCTGACCAATGTACTTTTGTAGCTGGTGCTAGCAAATTTTTATAGAAACACTTTCGATTTTTTCACTACATAAATGCACACTAAGGTTAATTATAACATGTGTTGGTTTTGTTTTATTTTTTAACATCAGCTAGAATCTCTACTGCAAGTCCTCACACTTACACCTCTGAACAGACCTCAGGTAACTCTTATCCAAGTATTAATCTCAATAATATATTTATGCTATACTGCAAGTGGGAATCTTAAGAAGGAAACAAAATGATAGATGGTGGAAATGTCTTGGCTAAAATTTACTAAACATGACCTTAGAACCAGAGATCAGAACTTGGGTTTAAATTCTGCCTGACATTATATAGAGAGTCCAACAGAAGGAACAGGTATATGTGGGAAGGTTTGCTTCCAGGCAGTATACTTACATAGATGTTTGATTGGTCCTGCAAGCATTGTTTTCTTGTGGCTGTTGTCCTGGTATGTTGTTTTCTTTGTGGTATAAAATCTCTCCTTATCTTCTGGAAGTGCATCCTTTGAGGAGCAAAACAAATTTTTAGGTGTTGGGTGTGCCCACTGTATAATAAATGTATTTGTTGCTCTATAACATAGAACAGTTCTATTGGGCTAGCTCAAAGGACATCTAGTTCAGGATCCTATCTCAGTAGCAGTCAACAGCAGATGACTAAGGAGGACGGTAGAAACAGGGCAGTAATTCTGTGTTTCAGCAGCAAAGGGTTCTTCTACCCTGGTATACTGTGTCTCAGAAGCTGCCCATGTCCTCTGTAGCGTATGCAAATATAATAGAGGGCAACCCCTCTTTGTAGTGGAAGAGACAGTGAATGGCTCTTCCTCCCTCTTGCTCTGTTCCACTCAAGAGTGTATAGACTTCTATCATCTACACACACAGCTGCATCTTTTTCAGTCTGAAAAAGACAACTTTTATTTCCAGTACCCAAGAGAGAGCTCATAGTGCAACAATAGCTTATTTTCTGGATTTCGAAAGAAAAATCAGGGATGTCATTTGTATTTCTCCCTCCATCTCAAGAGTTTCAAGCTAAGCAACTCTAAAATGTTATAACAGTTTTATTTCCTTTTTCAGAAGAAGAAGTGAAAACTTTCTCAGAGTGTCTCTGTTCTAGTTGCAAGTAATGTAGCTTCCAATCTTAGAACTCATGGGTTTTTTTAACCCTATGACATCTTCCTTAGCTGCTGGTGGAACAATTTTGTACGTTTTCAAAACACAAGCTCCTATGTGTAAATTTGCACAGAGGGAGACTGGAAAAGGCAGGTGCCTCTGATGTTGGAATACTCCAGAATCTCCAGTGGAATTGAACAATGAGGCAGATGATCCTGTCCTCTTCAAAATAAAACTTCTGGGATAAGGGTAGCAATTTAAAACACCAAAGGAAACAGCTCGGCTTGTCATAATGTGAACAGGAGATTTGTTTTCAGGAAGGTTATAGATCATATGGCAAGACGTGGAAGAACTGAGACTAATATGGAAGACAGAAGTTTGTAGCTCTGAATTTTAAATATTGCAAACAGCTTTACTCTGGAAAATTACCTCAAAATATGCTGCACGTTCTTATGCAAATTTATCACAATTTGGTCAGTCTGTTTATTGTATAGTTGTCAAGGCCTTTAGAAGTAGCACTTGCTTTCTCTAACTTTGCACCATTTGCTCATTCAAGGCCCTGAGCTAAACTTAATCAGTTTTCATCAGATAACCTAAGTTTGCTTTAGGCATCCACTGCCTCTTAGCTCCAAAAAGAGATGCCTACCTTGGGAAGTCCTTCCTTCTAGGCCCTGTGTTGAGATAACAGCAAGAGCTAAGTGTTTCCTGGAAGGAATTCAAAGATCTGAAAGGGGCAGCAGAGGGTCCAGTATTCACAGCTTTGTGCTGCCCTCTGAAGATGCCAACCTCTTTATGATACTCAGAGACAAGACTCCTGACAGTGTGATACTTAAGTTCAGTATTCCCAAGTCAGCAGTGCAAATACCTCTCTGTCAAGGCAGAGTGCTTCTCTGTGCAAGTGATGTGTCTGTCTTGCCTTTGCTCAGCTCCTGGGAGCACCAGCAAATCATCTTTTACCATCGCAAGAACATGGCCATCGGTTTCTGCCTCAGAAGTTCCTCAGACTGTAAGCATCTCTGTTGTGCTATGACATATTTAGACAAACTGGGTAGACATTAGAGGTTATTGGGTCATCCCTACAGTTCACTTGTACTGTTTTAGCTTGGTTGCAAAAGCAGGGGGTTTGTTGGTTATCTGCTTTTAGCACTTGTGAAAGAATGCTTGTGTGCTCATTATGAAAGGGGAAAAAACTGCTTTGCGTGCATAAAGTGCTTCCTGCTAATGCAGGAAGAGCTTTAGCAACATCTATATTGCCTTTCAGGCCTCTGGTCCCTGCTCAAGCACCTCAAGCTGCTGGGATGTAACCTCAAACCTGCAGGTATGGCAGGGTGTGGGGAAGAGTGGAAATGGGAGCAGCTGACAGCACAGCAGTGCCCCTGCATGCCCCATGCAGCAGGGCTCAAACAGCAGTGCTCTGCCTGTCCTGCTGAGTCCTCCAGCACACACTGCAGGGTGACAGGCAGTGGCATCATGCAAATTTCATGAGAAACAGAAGACAGCCAAGTGAGCCTTTGGGAGGAGCTGCTGTGACATACTGCAAGGCAGTATGTGCTATGGGCACTCATAGTGGTGCATGTGCAGGTTGAAAGTCAAGTGACACACTCCAGGATCTTCCCAGGCCTGAGTTCCTCATGAGAGATTAGATATCTAGCAGCTGGCTTCAGAAAGTTTTGCTTGAATAAAAAACAATGCAAAGAGAAGGCATATTTACTTAGAGGTATAAAGCCTTGAATAACTACTGAATAAACTGACAAATGATGTGTGTGACACCTGGAGATATTTTAATTATAATAATATTTGGCAAATATTTTGTTTATTTTTTAAACCTGAACAAATAGATTTTTAAATTTCTTCAGGTTCTTCCACTATCTCAAGAGTTAAGTGTTTAACTGCATGATTCACACAACTGCTGCAGGGATGCTGCCTGAAACTAGTCTTGTATCTCAAACTATACACTTGCTTTCAAGTGTACTTTTACTGCAGGGTTGCAAAACACACAAATGGCCTTTGGGTACTGTGTGGGCTTTTTGCTTTTACTGTCACTAATGCTCATCTGTTTTGTGTTTGGCAGAACACGTCTGTATCACTTACCAGTCAGCAATATTCAGAAAATGGGCTGTACATTGGGATTGGTTTGTGTGTGGTACTTCTAGCCATCCTTATTTTGATTCTGTTGCTCAGTAGAAGTAAGTATTTTTCACAGGTGGTTATTCAAGGATGGGTCAGGTACATCTGATCACAGCTGTGGCAGATGCCACATGTCTTCTGCTTCAGAGAAGTGAGCTAAGGATGGCGTGACTCTGTGCCCTCCTCTGTGGTTGCTGGCTCAGCTCTTCCCCTTAGTCCCTGGGGCACAGAATGACAAGGTGCAGGTACCAGCTTGGTCTTGCCATTTTATTTCTCAGACTCCTTAGCAGGCAGTCAACCCCAGGGTCTGCTGAAGATATGAGTGATACAAGCCCACTTCCCCTGCCCCACTCATTTCTTCCTACTCATTCCTCAGTTGCCATATTGTCCCAGTCCTTCCCAGTGGGAGGTTTCTTATAACTATATCTAATATTTTTCTACATGCCAGACCTTCCCTATAGAGGCTCTTGCTCAGACCAAGCCATATATATTGGATCTCATGGAAATAATGGGGATTTCCTACACTGAAAACATCTGCTTAAAGTTCCCTTATTTAGTTTCTTACACTGATTTTTTTAATTTGTATTTTTAACCTGCCACTTTACTTGCTTGTGATGGTTTAAAGAAAATTGGTTTCTTTCTATTTTTAATTTTTTTTTCATTCTGGATGTTCCTTAGAATATCTATACAACATGAAGAAGACAGGTAACTTTGCCAAGTAAGTATTCTGTTTCTGCTTTAGCTAATTGGACAAACTAGGTTGCAGAAAGAAAATGTTGTGTGTTTAATCCCTCCATTGCATACTTTGGCTTTCTTTTATAAATTTTAATAGGAAACACTGCAAAAATAAATCAATACATGCTGCTACTTATCATTAGTTAGTAAGCAAAAATGGGTCTAGCTGTCAGCTCATTGCATTAAGGAGCATTCAAACTTCAAGTGTGGGTTGTCTCATAAGTGGAAAAATGATTAATTATCCGTCATGTTTAAATAAGTGGTTTTGCATATTTTACATTTTTTCAGTGAGCTGCTTGATTTAGCTGTCTGCTCCTCTGTGTTTCTGTTGTCTGGTTTTTATTCAACAGCATGGTTTTTACTCTTTTGCACAGCTTCGTTGCGTTTTGGAGGCCAACAGGTGCAGGGAACCGTAGTGCCCTGGAAAATGAGATCCATGCAGAGGAAAACGTTTATATTGTACACTAAGGACTATATGCATGCTTGCCTTCGTCATCGCTGGGACATTAAATAGTTTGCAAAATGTTGGCTGCTCCCCCTGCTCAGCAGCTAAACGTGACTGGACTACTGAAGCATTATTCACTTTATACTAACAAATAAAAGATACACTTCTAATTAAAACTTTATCGGCCCATTCCAGAAATGGAAACCTTACTGGCTTGAATGAAAACTTCCAGAGCCCACTTATCAAACCCTAAGGAAAGCTATCATTATATTTATTATCTGCTTCAAATTCTCTATTACTTTTTTTTTTTTAAAAAAAGAGGAAGTGCCAGAATGTCTACTCAATCACAAGAGGAAAACCACACATTTTTAAAAAAAGTTGTCTTCACTGGGTATTGTATCTGTCAGATACAAAAGAGTTTGTGCCATCAGAGGGTAGAAGCAATCTCGTGGCTGCTGTGACAAAGATGACACATGGAAAAAATTTGGTGTTATTGGTATTTCAATACCCATTTAGTTGCATTTTCACTAACGTCAGGTATAACCCAAGCCTGGTAACAGCTCAGTAAGGCAATGTACTAATTCCTGTCCACCCACAGTTAAATCTGGAGGAGTTATTGATGCTCACCCCCTCATGGAATGTCCTTGGACCCTACAGGATCAGTACTTTCCTGTACAGAATAGTCACAGCTTGTTTTCCGGGAACTATGACTAAGTGTGTTTTCCTCTGCAAAATACGTAGCTTTTTCTGTGGCTTTCCTCTCAGGCCTGTCTATACCCTAGGAAGTCCTCAGGGTGAAAAGACTCACTTCCAGGTCTCTAAAACAACGGCACAAAAATAGCTATTTTGCAAAGTTAATTCAATTCTTACTTAGCTCATGGAGAAGTCAAGGGCATTACACAAATAGTGGCTGAATGTTAGCCCTACCTTTGCACCCTTTGAGATACACAACGACTCTGTTCTATGCTGGATTTCTTTGATGGCTTTTAGCTCATAAATGGGGTGTCTCTGCAGCCTAGTGCCTTTCCCCTGTTGCTCCTCAGCTGGACATGGCTCACTCCTTTTATTCTCTGAAGCACTGAACTTTGGTTTTACTTAAAATAAATAAATTAAGGCAGCCTCATGAGGATGAATCAACACTATTCATTGTTGAGAAATAGGCCTGACACACCCAAATCAGCTTTGAGTGGAAGATTAAATTTCCCTAATCTTTTTAAGAACATATTTTTAAACAGAGGCAGAGGAGTTCCTGAAAGAGCAGAAGAGCAGTATGAGCAGGAGGAAGACAAACCCTTGCCAAATATTTATCAGTACAAATTTTGCCCTGAAGCTCATCCCAAGCAGAAATGTGGAATACCTGAAGCAGACATTGCTGCCACAGGGAATACTTGCAGATTTACTGCAAACTTTCTGTCATTGAGTTCATAATTTTCAAGGGAGTCACGTGAAGAACAAAGCTGTATTATCCAATGAGGCACAGAGGAGCAAGAATAAAATCAGCAGCTATTTATGTTAACAGCTGAGACACTTGGGGCCATGCTCTGGTTGTTCTTTAAGGGGAGCGGGGTTCAGTAGAGCAGTTAGCCATTCCTCCCCCAGCTGGTGGAGATGGGAGGGCTTGAGCTGGCTGGGAGGGGAGCAATTTCCCCCAGGAGTCCTGGAGAGCCTGGCCAAGGTGAGATGCTGCAGGTGGACATGCTTGCAAAGACTCCTGATGGAGGGAAAACTTCCTCATCCTGTTGCAGAAGGAAGAAATGGAAATGAAGTTGGTCTAGGTGACCCTGGTGTGGTTTTTATTTTCACTTCTGCTTTATTCTGGGGCTGGCTGTTCCAGCAGGCTTAAAAGGTTGGAAACATGGAGGTGAATTTGCCATTGACTGAAAAGCTCAAGGTGGGAGCACAGACACTAGATGATTACTGATCCCTGGGCCGGGAGAAGTGATGGAGGAACCCAGCTCTGCCATTATGTGTCTTCATGTCACATGTTGCTTTGTGTAAGAAAGTACCAGAACTAGAAAGGACCTCCTGG
Organism: Apus apus; assembly: GCF_020740795.1. Classification (NCBI taxonomy): domain Eukaryota; kingdom Metazoa; phylum Chordata; class Aves; order Apodiformes; family Apodidae; genus Apus; species Apus apus. The sequence goes on along the minus strand of NC_067294.1, from coordinate 7,681,798 downwards.
TGTTGGAGTATATTTTTGTATTTAACTATGAGTAACAATTACTAAAGTAAAGTTGCTGACCTCTCTAGCCCAGGACTGGAGCTGAAGAAAGTCTGATCTGGTCTCTGAACTAGAGCTCAGAAAACATCTTCAGGAATTTCTGCTTTCTGCAACTTCTAACAAATCAAGCTCTAGTAGGATCAGAGATAGACAAGTGTGAGGTTTCCAAAATCATCTGATTCCAACTACTAATGCTCTTAAAGAGTTTGAGGACCATACTTAAGATTGCTAATCATGCAAACTGCTTGCCCATACCTATTTGTTTTTAGTATTACAGACTAATTCAAACTAATTCTTATATCAGTGAGTTTTCCACAGAAAATAAAGTTCAAGAATATCTGGTAACCAAAATCTTGATTAAAGTTTCCTTTCTGCTGTGCAGTTACTTGGTAAACAAGACTCTACAGAGGTTGTGCAGATCAAGAACTTTGCCTTGGATATGCAGCATAATGCATACAAATGCATGCAGGCAGAAGTTCCCAGTGCTATTTTCATTACTTCCACTAATTGCAGTGGATCTTGGAACAGACATCTCAAAATGAGCCCCAGAGTTGTGCAGGTGGCACTTGGAGCCTGTTCACCCATTAAGAGATTATCCAGCTGCACCCAAACTGGCAGCACATTGAGCGTGAGAAGGCTAATGAGCTGCAAGCTGATTCTGTTGAGAGAGCTCTGCCTTTTCTGCCTGCAAGAAGCCACTAGATAGCAGCACAGCAGCAGAAAGCAAAGCATGGATTTTTGTCTCTTCCCAGCACACTTGGATTTTGGGTGGCCTTTCTGAATGAATTCTGCTGCAGTTAGCCCAGTCTTGTTAAGGAAACAAAACTGACATGATGCTGCTGTTCACTGTCTTCCTTCCCCAGTCACCTGTGACATACCGACCTATTCCATTTTGACAAGCTTCTTGGGAATTGCTGGCCAAATAATAGGCCCAAATTTGTGCCTCAGGTGGGATTCAGATGCTCCCTGCCCTGACATCAATTGGACGTTGGCTTGCAGCCACTGCTTGATGGTGAGTGGTGGGAGATGAAAGAGAAACTGGGATCATTGGAAGGAAAAAGTCTCCAGGATATTGGACACATCAGGTTTCATTAGTTCTGCTCACAGAACAGCTCAGGCTGTGTGTACTTGGCATTATATGAACTGTACCTGGCAGAATAAAGCAATTTTTACTGATTGCTCATTAACCTGCCTTGTCTTGTTGACAATAGGACACTTCTGCACCCTTGTCTTCCCCCACTGATGGCTGTGTATGCTGCATGGAAGCATGTGATCAACATTGTGGCATCACTTTCATTCAGAATAAACTCAGAATAGTTCTCTGAGCTTCAAGCTGCTTGAATCTGCTGCTAAGCTGGCTACAGCAGCACCAGTTGGCTACATGCTGGTGAAAGAAACCAGACACCTTGGCTTTGCTGGAGCCTAGACCATTGGGGGTCTACTTGGTGCCACTGTGGTGGTGTGATGGATGAGGATGCTAATGAGAGGAAGCCTCCCACTTCAATGTCCTACCAGTCCAACAGGTCTGCAAGCATAAGAGCCCTTCTCTGTTGCTGTGTTGGGGAGGATATCAAATGGCTCATCCCTCTCAGCCTTTCTGTGCTACCCAAGATCTTGTAGACCTGTTGTTCATGGTGCCACTTAGGTTACCTCTTTTCCAGTCTGACACTGATTGGCTTGGAGCATTGACCACCCCTCTAGGAAGCCTATTGCAGTGTTTGACCACCCTCTTGGTAAATAATTGTTTACTAATGTCCAGTCCAAACCTTTTCTGGTGCAGCTTTGAACCATTCCCATGTCTCCTGGATGCCTAGGAGAAGAGCTCAGCACCTCCCTCTCCACCTCCCCTCCTCAGGAAGCTGCAGAGAGCCATGAGGTAGCCCCTTAGCCTCCTTTTCTCCAAGCTAGACAAACCTGAAGTCTTCAGCTGCTCCTTTTTGGATATGCCTTCCAGCCATTTAACCAGCTTTGTTGGCTTCCTCCAGATGCATTCAAGGACCTTAACATTTTTCCTCAATTGTGGGGCCCAGAACTGCACACAGTAATCAAAGTGAGGCCGCACAGCAATGCTGAGTACTGCAGGAGAATCACCTCTTTTGACCAGCCTCTGCCCGGAAGCGTTGGAGAGAAGCAGTTGCCGTACTTAAAATCTGGAAATGGAGAAACGAGACCAGTGGGGCTCACTCAGCATCTCTGGGAAGTATAAGATCTAGTTTTTCTCTCTGTCTGCTCTCTGCCCTGGAGTCTCCAGCAGCTAAAATGTCCCATTTTGTGCTGTTTCACTGGATTATGATGCAGATCTTTATAGGTGAGTCTTCACCTGCTGTTTGTGTGCTTGCTCAGAAAACAAAAGATCTGTAAACTTAAGAACAGAGACACTTGTTTTGTGAAAACAAAACAGGAAAGGGGGCACAGAACTTCAAAAGTTTTCTCAACATACTGAGTTATTACTGATTGAGAACTTTTTTTTTTTTTTTTTTTTAAGAATATTTGTAGCTTCCTCTGTGTATAGGCTTGGTTAGTTTCCCCATCCCCCCAAATTATCTGATTTATTTACTATTGTTAGATGTGTTCTGCTGGCTTTGCTTCTTCATCTGTCTCTCTACCTCGCTGCACTGCTGACACAGCCCAATCTTGGGAATTGAAATATTGGCAGAGTAATGGATGTATCTACATGATAAAGGATTTTCTGAAGCTCTGAGGGCTGCCTGCTGCTATGAACTGAGTATGGGAAAGCACACCTGGAGATTCTGCTCCTTTTAATCCCAAGTGTTCGGTTCACCCATTTAAAATCTGAACCCTAAAAATGACAGAAGTCAAAGAGTAGTTTGGGAGGCTGGGTCTTGCAAGGGTGGTTGGTATCGGTTGCATTTCTGCGTGGTTATTTAGGCATCAGCAATGCAGTTTCCAAATTGCCTGAGGTGGCTCAGGAATGTGAGTTCACCCACTGCCAGTGGGGCATGAGCTCCTAATGGGAGTTGTGCTTTTAAATCATTTAGGCATTTCAGGAAATTCTGTCTCAGATGGCTAAATACTTACTGGCTAAACTCTGCCAGGCTGAAACGTTATGTATAACATCTACAGCAACTGTGATGTTCTTAAATTGATCTGAAAAGTAGTGGAAAAGTTTGGTCAGTTGCAGGATACACTGAGGAGCAAGAGGTGATCCCTGTCCCATCCAGGCAAGGCAGCACAACCTCCTCCATGTCTGCTGCACAAGTGGAGCTCTGCTGGCTCTTTGCTGTATCCCAGGAAATGTCATAATATTTTTTGTCTTTTGTCAGTCTCAGCAGAAGAAACAGGAGGGCTTGTTCCTTGCCGTGTCTTCAGCCTAAAAATAAATTGGATGTACTTTCCCCCTTTGGTTTTACTTTCAAAAAGTTCTGCATATGCAGAGCTACAGAAGAATGAGAATGACTTTTTGTTAACTTCTCTCTAACTCAGCTCAGTGCTGGGGATGGGTAGTATTGTGAGACAGGAAACCAGCAGAGTGGAGTGTTAAATGCTTTTTCTCTGTGTATCAGTCAGTTTCTCTGCAATTTCATCAGTACAGAAACTTTGAGAAGCTTTGGAAAAAAACCTAAAATAATATGCTTGATGAGGAAAAGATGCCAAGTATCTTCTACAAAGACGGAAAGTTATTCCAGAAATACACCAAAAAAAAAAGTATTTTTCAACCAGTCGTCTTGTCTGGAGAATTTTATGTTATTGTCACAATATAATGGTCTCAGGAACCTCTTAATTTCAAAGACATGTTAATTCAGTTCTATTTACTATTTTTTTGGGAAAACGTGTCTGTGGAAGAGGCTGCAACTGAGAAGGAAATTATTTGGTCCTTGCAGAGGTTCATATTGTTGAATCAAGGCTGCTGTGGCATTGAAGCTTTCCATACCAACCTGCAGTGCAGGCAGATGTTAAGAACGTTAGCTCCACATAAATTAAAAGAGGATATGAATCTGCAAAACTTGTAAGTTTCTAGTATGAACAGTGGTGGGAAATAGCACTGGAGACACTCTGGTGCCTGGTGTCTTCCCTGTTCTTTTTTTATCTACCTGTCTATTTATTTATTTAATAACCTCAGGGCTCTGCTTCTTTCAAAGAACAGAGCAGGCAACTTTTCATTTGTTAATGGGTTGCTTAATGATGTGACTTTTGTGCTGTACAGGGCTGGGATGAAATAACAGAAGATAAGGCCATTTTTCTTCAAGCAGCCGTGACCTTAACTCCAGGAATAGTTCGAGCTAGTGCTGGTTTTACACATATCTTTGCTGGGGTGACTTGAAAATGTGTGCTAACCTGCTCGATGACTAACCTGCTGCTTCCCTAGGAATACTTTCAAGGTCAACTCTTTTGTTCTGTTGCCACAAAAGAGGCTGTTTACTCTGACTGCTTTGCTGTAACAAGGCAAATGAACCTACCCGTTCCAAGGACTAAAACAAGCAGCCATCTTGCAACGCCTTATCCTGTATTCAGGAATTAATTTTTTGGCACACCCTACTTTCATTTCACTGCAAAAGCTTCTGCCCTTCACACCAGATTGCCTGTGGTTTTGTCTGCCTCTCCTCTTCTAGCGTTTGGAGATGTGGAAACCTGAACAAGTTGGCTTATCTTGCCAATGGGATAAGCAATAAGGAAGCTGAAATGTCATCCCAATAACAAGCTGTGAGGCAGCCTGCCACAGACTAAAACCTCACCTGGGGAATAGTCCATTAAAGACAAAACAAGAGAGACATGGACACAGTTGGAAGCATCTGTTTGCTCTCTGGGAGTTGTGCCAAAAAGAAAAGGCATTCAAACAGCTGGCAAAATAGAAATTTTTGGCAAACCAGGGCCAAAGCTGGTGATAATAGCAGCAACTTCTGGAAGTCCTCTTTGAGGTAGGCAAGCTGGCCCTGAGACATCAGATCTGCAGGATGATCCTCTTGCTTCAGCAAGCTACCAGATCTGGATGCTTTCAAGGTCCCTCTGTTCCTGCTTCACCATATGTGAATGATAACACAGAGGAAAAAGAAAACAAGATAAAAGGGCGCTTTTCAGCATTTCCCAGTGACAGGACCCTGCTATGGAGACTGTCAGTGAAAGGCAACTATGACCACAGTTCCCTTTTTGAAGGAGATGACTGTGGGCTGAGAAAACCAGATGTGTTTTGCACCAGGTTTCTGAACAACTTTCAAACAGGCTCTTAGGAGATGAGATGGGAGCAGAGTCCCCAAATTCCGTTTGCAGGGGTCTAGGCTGCTCTCGGGCTCCTAGCAGCAGAGTTCAGCTTCGCTCACCACACATTTGACGTGAGTGATGTGCTTCATGAGCGGCTGGCTGGGGCTGGAGCAGCAGCAAGCCAACGCCTGCAAGCTCCCGGCTGTCACCCCTCCTGCCCTGGGCCGTGAGCTGCCACAGGCTGCTGGAGAAGGCTCAGGGGATCGGGGAATGTGGCCTGCCTGCAGTCAGGAGTGTTTGTTTCTTGCCACGTTGAGTTGCACAGGTGGAGTTGTGCATCAGAGATTGCCAACACTCATCTTTTCTTCTTCCTTGACAGCCCACACCACATCTGAAACTGTTGTTAGAGGAGTGATGGGGCAGCCTGTTCAGCTGCCTTGCTTCTACCAGATGGCTCAGTATAAGGACATCCCTGATATGTGCTGGGGCAGAGGCCCGTGCCCAAATTCAAAGTGCAATGGCAAAATTTTGCACACCACTGGCAGTAGGGTGACGTTCAGAATATCTCAGAGATACAGTCTCCAGGGCTATATTTCCTACGGAGATGTGTCCCTCACCATTGGGGCAGTGACAGCAGAAGATGAAGGTACATACTGCTGCCGTATTGAGATCCCGGGCTGGTTCAATGACATCAAACAGAACATGCGACTGGAGGTGGTCAGAGGTGAGTTTTGGGGCCCTTGTGATTCATCCAGCAGGGAGAAACCTCTTGCTGGGTATGAGTTAAAAATTGGAGTTTACTTGTTTTCCCATATTATGTAGTTTTCAAGGGAGGTCTGCAACCAGCTGCTGATTGGAACTGCATTCAGTGAGCAGTTTTGATGAGAAAATAGTAACCTTTATCCCCTTTTTTTTTTTTCCTTTCAAATTAAATATTTAATTTTTCACCGTGTAGATATATTTACATTTTTAAAAGATTATGGAATTAAAAAAGGAATTTATAATTGGAAAAGCTCTTGGAATTAAAATAAGTTTTTCATTTGGGGTTCACTCCAGCACCAAAAAGGCTTTTGTTTGGATCATGTCATCAGGACACCCATATATTTATAGATTTTGTCTTTGAGTCTGAAAGGACGTTTCCCCCTTCATATTATTTTGTTGAGCTGCAGGGTAGGATGTCTTACAAAGCCAAGAAGAGGCTGAAAAGTACTGCAAGACACAGAGAAAAAGGTGGTATCCACCTTCCACGCTGCAGAAAGATATTTTTTTTCTGACATTCACAGGGATACTACACAGGACTCTTGTGTCTGCTGTGATTTAACAGGAGAGTGGGGGAAAAATGCTGCAATCCCTGAATTTGAGATCAATGGAGTTCATAAAAAAGCACCAGTTGAAAATATTAGAAAGAAGCTTGTAGTTGAAAATTGAGCTAGTTTGTTTATTTTTATGAGGACATTGAAAATCAAAATCACAAATTTTGCAAGTTTTTAGGTTCTACCACACAAAGTTCTGGCCCTTCCATTTCTGTAAGAGTTCACCCTTTACCACAGGAGGTGTCTGAGACTTACCAAAAACAAACAAAAAAAAAGCAAATCTGTAAATCTGGGAATTACTTTGGCTGGGGCATATTTTCTCCTAATTAAACAACCATTTTAAATAGCAGTTATCCCACCTTCATTCTCAGTATTTTAGCAGCTACATCATTTTAATTCATTTCTGGGTTGGCTTTTCTCAGGGTTGGTTGTGGATCTTCTGATCTGGCTTTCTCTTGGTTGTGTTTTTTTTCCACACAGCCCCTCCAGTGATGACAACCACCACGAGAAAAGTTCCTGTTTCCCCCAAACGTTTTAGAAAAACAACTTTTGCTCCTGAACCAACCTCTGATCATCAAGCAACAACAGACACTGCTGTCTTCCTGACAACCACTGTGCCCCCAGAAACAACTGCAACTACTGCCTCTCCAGCAGAAATTACACTGGAGACCATTGCTCCCACAACATTTGCTGTGACAACAAATGAAGCTTTTCCAGAAACTATGATGACACCCAGTGCCCTCCCAGATTTTTCAACTGAGTTTCAAGCAGCTGACATGAGCACTGAAGATGACTATGTGTTCTACTCAGATGAGTCTGTCCCTCTTCCTGGAGGTACAAAGGGTAACCAGCACCAATCCTTTCTTTTTTTCTGTGCAGCAGAGAGATCTGTGTTACCCTGGCTCTGGTCTCATAATCTCCAGATGCTTATATTGGTAGCTGGGAAGTTTTCTCCGAGATGCCTATGGGTGTGTCTCTGTAGGTTTAAGGAAGCAGAAGTAAAATGTTGTGGATGGTGTCAAACCTGGGTGAATGGTCAAGAAAGCAGAGGGGTGGGCTTGCATTCAGAGGAGCTTTAACAGGCTTGATAAATAATGTAACAGAAGCACCATGAATTACAGCAGAAATAAAAGCAAAATCCTTCACCTGGATTGAAGCAGGAGAGATTCACTCAACTTTGCTTTATTTATTTATTTGGGAAAGAAATTAAAATGGTCTGCTGAGAAGGTTAATTTAGAGCACACTCTGCTTGAGCAATGAAATAAGTGAGAATTTGAAACATGGTTAAAACTGAGTACTTCCATTGTCATCCCATCCAACTTTATAAGTGTTACTTTTTACTTTCTTTCAGTGACTCCCCGATTCCCAAGTACACTTCCAACTGCAGAGGGAACTGGAAGTGCTGATACTACTCTCCTGATGGAAGACCTGCCAGCTGCAGGTGAGTAGGATAATGTGATAATGTTGCAAGGTCAGAAGTTGCATGTTCAGAGAAATGAAGAAGTTGTCATAAATGAAAGTCTTGACTGTTCTTAGAGCATACCAAACACATACTGATAGCTGCTCATTGCATCTGGAAGTAAGAGGTATCTGGGGTCAACACAAAAATTATTTGAAGTCAAGATATAACAGCTGCTGAGAAAAACATACTTTTAAGTCTTCAAAGGAAGTAGATTATTGAGTCACTCACTACTGTTGGGTATCTCAGGTCTAAGAGAAGTTAAGAACTGGTCTTTGTCACCATCCGGGCTGAATTCTCAGCTATCAGATCTGTCATTACTGTGAGTTCATTGAGCTTTCCATTTTAAATCCTCCTTGACTGTTGGGAGCTTTGACCCTCACCGGGTATATTCAGGCAGATGTGGCTGCAGACTCAGCTCTCCAGTGCTCACTATATGTCCTTCGTCATGATGGAAAGCAGCAGGCAATTACCACAACTATCAGTCATTCCTTCAAGAGAAAAGGAACTGGTACACAAAATCCCATTTGCATTTTCTGTCAGTCAAGTATAAAAGCAGAGTGGCTCAAGTTATTCAGGTGTGATAGTCTGCCCGCTAGCTGCCCTCAGATGAGGCCTTAAGAAAGGAAAGCTAAAATTCAAGGATGACATGTCATATTTGGCTGTTAAGAGAGTCCTTTTGGTTTCAACTAGTACCAAGAATCTCTTCATTCTTAAAAACACAATATTTACATTTTTGCAGGTCTTCTTTTGCTAGACCTAGAGAAACACAGTAGAAATAGAGCTGAGGAAACTGTTCCTTAGTTCCTTAGTGCCCCTGGGGGGGGCTCACAGAAGAGACTGAACTGGTCTCTTGAGCATTTGTGAGGGTTTCTCACCCTTGTCTCACTTTTCATCTTTCTGATGTAGCTCTGGATAGTGCCTGGATTCTGCCAGTGTGAATAGGACGCTTTGCAAAGGGCCTTACCTCCTGGAAGCAACTTAAGTTGTGATTGTGGGCTAGAAAGAGCCACCACAAAAGCAGTAACAGAAACAGCACCGAGCTGGTGTAAGTCATGTACGCTCCCACTCATGCAAAAACTTGAGTCATGCTGCTTCCAAGAGCCAAACTGTCATCATATGTGAAAATGCTGCAGTTTAACTGAGCACTGCCTAGTAATGAGCCATAAGCCAAGTTAAGTTCTTGATCAGTCTCCTTTTACTCCGTGAAATAATGCACTAAATTGACTGACTTCAGCCTTATTATGAAGGAAGCCTAAAAAATAAGGGAAGGTTAATGTGTTGCTGATCTCTGTACTGATATTAGCACAGTGGCTGGAGAAGCAGCCTGTGGTTGAGACAGTGCTCTATCTCCAAGCACAAGTCTTGCCAGATAAGCTGAGTTAGCTGGGGTGGTTGGTTCCTGCTGACCAGACTCTGATTTAGTTTCTCTTCTGTCTTTACCTGTTTTTCCCCAGCAACAACCCTGCCAGAGCCAACCATGCTTCAGACCCCAAGGAGAATCCCTGCTCCTTCAGGTATGGAAAATAAGCAGCAATTGTTACTCCCATCAACCAGGCTGCAGGATGCTGCCAGAAAGTTTAATTTTGACTTGTGGGGTGTGTCAGAGTGAAGAATGCACTTCTTGTATATCTGGAGGTAGTTCTGCTGAACTACAGTTCCCTTCTCTTCTGGAGAGGGAAAGAGGGGTGTCATAAAACAGGCATATGGCAAAATGCCGTGTTCACGTATCCTTGGGTTTTTCAGCACTCACAAGGGTTTTATTACCTGTATTTGTTTAGCTGTCATCCTTATTAGCCATAATTTCTTTTCTACTCCAGTGCAAATCTCTAGCTACAATTCCACACGTGTGAGCTACCTGTGCCCTGTCCATGTCTTTGATAAAATGCAGGTATATTATTTGGTATATGGAGATAAATCATCTTGGCTCTCACAGGGACCTTCTCAGAACTGGGAGGTCTGTTCCTCATGTGACAATCTGGGTACCTCGTGCATACAAAGTTTCCTTTGGCTGTGGTCTTGTGTGCTGCAAGTGTGTTGCATGTACACACCTTGACTACTGACTAATCTGGTCCCTGGTACATCTTGCTGTGGTGGGGTCACACCACTGAAAGCACTACTCATCAGTCTTTCAGTACAGTAGGGTGTGATCTAAGGCACAGGAGCTTTCCTGTCATATGATGTTAGACGAGGTTTTGATTCCCCAAGCTGAGTGACTCCTTGGTTTTTAACATGCTGCTAAACACTGGGTGCTTCTTGGGACAGATCAAGGGCTCCAAATACTTAAATACTTCAGTATTTCGTAGCCTGAGGTCATTATGAACTAAGAACCAAGCTTAGACTAACTTTTTGTGACTTTAAATTCACTAGCAAAAGTAAGAGAGTAGGATCATAGGAGCATTCATTTATTTCATCCCTATTTCCAAAGCTTAGAAAGCTAGAAGCAAAATATTCCTAATATCTCTAGACAGAAAAAAAAAAAGAAAAAAAAAAAAAGAAGGAAAATCATCATCTTCATAGAACTTTCTTAAATCTGTGGTAAGGTATCTGAATGCAGGGGAGTTCCTTGTGGTTTTCAGTACTAGTGCAGCTTTCAAAAATTGCAATCAACCTAAGTGACTACAGTTAAACTGAGGCAGTTCCTCTGCTTAGATTTGTACCTTATTTACTACCTCTGCTCTCTACAACATCTTGTCATGCTTACAGAAGTGAAAACTCCTTCATAGCAAACAAGTTTCTGCTGTCTTGCTTTATGGGCTATTACTGGGAAGCCTCCTTTTCCCTTGTTGAAGTCTGACATTTCCCAATGACTGACTGACGTGCCACTTGTTGTGGAAATAGATTATTCCACTTTGGTTGCAAGGTGCTTTATTTCTCCTACTCAGGGACAGATTTTTCCCTCCTCATTCCCTGAAGTTCCATTGCTCCTTGACTACAGAGTGACAACCACAGTAGCCCTCACTCCTGGTGACTGTGCCACTAAAAATTTAAATGTCTTGTATTTTCAGGGATTTCAACAAGTTCAGATGGCAAGGCCAAGAACCATGATGATAATGGAGACAAGGTAAAACTTTCTCTAAGTTTCAAGAGTGTTTAACTAGAAGCCAGAAGGACAGCAGGACATGCTAGTGATTTTCAGTGTATTCTTGCTAAAGGGACAGTATTTGCAAACAGTAGCTTGAACTTCTGTTTAGAAGCTCAGGAACTATCTATTAATCTTTCCAGTGGATAGAGCAAAAGCATGTGGCCATCCCATCTAGCTTGGACATTTCAGAAAAACCTCATCCCCCTGATGCCTCTGTAAGAGGCAGAGGTAACATCCTTGGAGTGTGACCAGGCAAAAGGCAGCTTAAGAGTTGCTACACTTCCCGGTCTCTAATTGAGAGAAGGATGAGGATGACTAAGCTCCTACTTTAGACACCTTATTAAGAAATTGATGTTAAGTGGGATGAATCTAGGCTCAAATGCTTCAGAAGATTTATTAAATACTTAGCAGGTAATCCATGTTGTTTATCAAGATCAGACTGATGTGTCTTCTCCATAATTTGTACAGACAAGCTCAGAAGAGCATTGCAAACTCCAGCCCAGCACTGATATTTCAGAGCTCTTAGCCAGTAGGGCAACCCACTGCTGCAAGAATAAGTCTGAAGTAAACATCCTTCTAAAGCCTTCTCTGTTTTTATCTTCTCCCTTCCAGTTTCCCAGCTATGCCACTCTCATTGCCTGTCCCACAGTGGTGTCCATTCTTTTCATATTGATGCTCGTGTTGTTTTGGAAACGTAAGTGTCCCTAAGCACATAATGGATTAATGTTTCTAATGCTGGGCTAGTGCAGGTGTCCTCCTGTGTCTCTGGCTGATCTTCTGCTAAACCTGCCATGGCTCCAGTGACAGAGCTCTGTTCATTTTATGGGGGTTGCTGTCCTTACCCCAGGACTGTGTCACCACGATGAGACCAGGGAGCATGAATTGGTGAGGATGCAGCAGGAGGAAGCCTGTGCAAAGAACCTGTTCAGTCACTTGTTGCAGGTTGGGCTCATCTTGTTGGCTCTTGCTTTATAGTACAGTCATCCCACAGACTCCTGGAATTGCTCGTAAGAGGCATTAGTGTATCTTAAATCAGAATAAGAATAAATCAGAATAAGATCCTTTCTTTCCTGCTTAACCCACAGGATTTCTGTGACTTGCTACCTTTGCTGCTAAACTCATTTGACTGATTCATTAGTTATGTGTTTCCTTTTGCCATTGTGACATGAATATTATTTTGCTTCTAGGTAAACACACAAATAAGTTTATAATAAAAAGGTAGGTAATGCATTTCGTAATTTCCTATTATAAGTTCCAAAGTAATTTTTCTTAGAAGCAGGAAGGTACTGGCCACTGATTGTGGGTGTAGTATTGGCTTGTGGCACTGACTACCAAAGTTTTATTATATGAAAGGTTCAAATCCATCCCAGAAAAGCGGTGGTTCCTGGATCCTGCTTCTGTGTAGCAACAAACACATAGCCAAAGCACTGGAGAACTTCAGCAACTGCTACTATTATGTAGTGACCCCAGCTTAAGGAAATACCAAATCTGCTTTATTCTTTGATCAACTACCAGGGAAAGACCCTGGTAGGGTTATTTGAAGGAAATGAAGAGAGAAATGGTTATGATGATCAACCAGCAAAATTATTTATGGACATTCCTCCATGGAGTGGCAATCCATGCCAATACACAAAGAATGTGCCATGAAAGGCACACTGCAGCAGTGTGACAAACCAAGCTTTCCACTACTAGATAAGCCTTGCAGCTCTCACTGGGGCCACTGGACTCTCTCACACACTTCCTATGTCACACTGAAGTTTCTGAGGGGATCATCGAGGTGATAATTTTGAGGCAGATGTGAAACATGAAAGCATGATGAGTCACCCTGTGCAGGTGTAACTGCTAAGTTCATGTCTTCTGGTTTATCTTGAAAAAAGAATTTTCTCTAGGCAAACCACAAGCAGTCCAGTGGAATGTCATCCCTTACCAAAGACCAATGATTTTTCAATGGTAGATGCTCCCCCACAGCACACCCCATCTACGAGGTAAGAACTGGGGCCAGGAAGGGACTCTTTTGAACCCTATGGTGATTGCCCTCCAGCTGTCATTATGATGAACAGCCTTTTCTATCCACTAGAATAATGCAAGCAAGGTAAACTCTTCTCCAGTGTAAAAAGCAGGCATTGCACCACTGAAGTAGGCAGCTTCTTGTCTCTGTTTCAACGGGGATTTGCAGACATAACAAATAAGAAAGGATGCTCTGAAGCAGCAATGTGCTTTTGCCCCATCCATAATGATCTGTGCTTCTCACTACAGCCATGGAGCAGCAGAAGACCTTGAAAAAGTTTTCAGCGGTGCTGAAGGAGAAAACACCATGTTTTCCCTGTGAAGAGCTCCTGCACCTTCTGTAGATGCCATGGAAAATAAAAAGGGCTTGTTCCATTCTGTATGGAGAGATGCTTATGAACCCTCAAAATGTCAGTTGGAGAAAACCAAAGACCAAAGCTTCAACTGTAAAAAATTTAAATCTTTGTGGAGATTTTGCCATGTTACCTTTAAAACTCCTTGCATAAAGAAGTGTCTTTGAGAAGGCACTTTCTGCAGTATTCATAGGTGTTTCTGGCATCTGCCCACTTGCTAGTACCATATTACAGGTTTTAAGTTGTTTTTCTTCATTTTTATTAATTCTTTTCCTTGAATACAACTTATACTGTGAGGAACAGGAGAGAGAAGAATTAACATGAATTTCTGCCTAACTTCACGTTGCCAAAAAAAATAATATAAAAAAATCACCAAATGCAGTACTTATTGCTTTTATATAATCAAGAGAAAAATTAAGCTACAAGAATGCTTTGAGTATAAATCAAAAATGCCAATTACATAAGAGACCAATGCTGCCTGTGATTCAGCATGGTTTGAATAACCCTTGGAGACTATGTTAATAAACTTTGCAATTCACAGCTAGCAATTGTATTTTTTTATGCCACATCCTGAGGCATTTGAACAGGAGTTAGTTATTCCCCAGGTGTTGAAATGACTGATGTGCTATCTCAGCTCTCCAAAGAAGTACTGCAGTGTTTCCAGAGGTGGGAAAATGCCCAGAACAACCTGCAGGGATATTTTTTCTAACCTGCCCCCCAGAATCCCCCCACCCCTCATTTGTAAATCCGTATCTCCCCATCAATGTGCATAGAGGATCCCCAGGCATTTGTTAGGAGCTGTCTTTTGATCATCATGACAACAACGTGCACCATGCAGCCCCAGGGTGCTTCATTTAGGGCCCCACCACCCAGTGACAGGGTACCATAGTGCTGTCTGCCTGGGTTTTGTATGGATGAGACTGGGGTGCCCAGTCCCGCCAGTGCTGCCCTTTTATCTTTCAGAGAAGTTGCAGGCAAGAAGCACAGAGCAGAGTCACATCTTGGAAACTTGGCCATCCCTTCAGGTGCCCTTGGGTGGGTGAAGCCGCCTCAGTGTTTCTAAGCAGCACAGGCAAAAATCCTGTGACCTCCATGAACACGCATTGGTAACAAAAAAAAGAGTGAAGAAGAAGAGATGAAGGGGAACATTCACCTTCTGCTCCTCTTAGTGGGACAGAAGAGCTGTTGGGGAGAACATTGCTGCTGCTGGGGAAGAATTTGTGTCTCTGAAGCAGCGAGCTGCCCACTTCCATTCTCAGGGCCACTGGCAGGACCTGCCATCCCTGTTCCCAGGACTTTGGCATGGCTGGCAAGTTTAGCTGCCCCTGTGTTGTGCTTAGAGCTGTCGCTGAGGATGGGGATGGTTTAGGCTCTGTGGGCTACATGGGCACGTGTGTGGTTAGCACAGGGGTTCAGGCCTGCTCCACAGTGTGGACCTTGGCTTGGCCTGTAGCGCCTGAGCCGGAGGCAGGGCTGCCAGCAGCACCCAGCATTCCAGGGATGTCCAAAATCCTCCCTGTTATCCTCAAGCCCTACAAATGCTGCCATAATGGTTGCTTTGCAGCACTAGCTTTGTCTTCTACTCAGCCAGGAAAACCGGAGCCTTCAGGTGGCTGTGGGGCAGGTCGGCACGCAGGGCAGAGCAAGGCCCATCACTTCACCACGCTGATCGTGCTCTTCCTGGGGGGGGTTTTGCTTGTGTTTCAGCTGGGTTGAGATTTAGGATTTAAAAACCAGGCTGAGCTGGTAACCAGCCTGGGGGTGTTAGTGAAGTGGGACTGGCCACAGAGGCTGGAGGGTCATCTGTTGGATACACTGCAGAGCTTTTGTGTATCTCAGGAGTTCTTCACCAGCTCTGCTGCAGTGACTATGGGAGCAGCAGGGCAGAAGGTTCAAATCCATGACACCATTTGTTATCTCCATGGCCTGGAGCTCACCAGTCCCCGCTACGGCAACTCCAGGCAATGACAACTTGAAGTAAAAGCCCATTGTGGGAAGAGCATTTGATCATAAGCAAACATTGGGTGGCAGCTCTGGGCTTCCCCGCTAGTCATGCTCAGGACTGTGGTGAGAATTTTTCACTCTACAGCATCTTCTCACAGGCTGTGAGTTAGGTGGAGGCAGAGGAGGTTCCTCCTTTGGGGTCCTTCTCAGTTTTTCCCCGGTTGAGCACCCTGCTGTGCACTCTGGTCTGGTGAAGAAAGCCACCAAAGAGAGGATGTGGGCTGCAGGCTCCCAGGTTGGCTTTGCTCAGCTGAGACCTATGTCTGTCCCATGCTGGTTAATGCGGCTGCCACCACCCCAGCACAGCCTGAGTGCTGAGCACAGGGGCCTTGCAACCAGCACTGCTTCAGGCATGAATTCCCCTCAAAGCTGGAAGGAACAAAAGGGAAAAAAAAACAACCAACAACAACAACAATAAAAGAAGCAACCACCACCACCAACAGAAAAGCTCCCAAAAAGCCCCCCAGTTTTGATGTACACCTTTAAAAGAAAAAAAAAAGGCAAAAAAAAGGACTTTTTTTTTTTTTTGTAGGGATGGGCCCATCCTTTTGCTCTTAATTAATTAGCTCTGTACTAATGACTTATTTAAAGCAGGGCTGACTCTTGCTGGGGAAGGTTCTAGCACTTTAGCTGGGATACTGGTGAGATGTGAAGGCCCTGCTTTGGAGAGATGCACAGAGTAGAAGAAATAGAAGCCAACAAAGTGAGTTTGATCTGATTGACCATGTGGAAACACAGCCCTGGAATGCTGTAGGGAAGCTGTAAGTGTAACATGTCACTGAGCATTTTTATTTGTCTTTTTATCCACCCCAATTATGGAGGCTGAGGTTTGGGTTTAGAGTGGCAACTGGAAGAAAAAAATCTGGGAGAGTTATACTTAAATGAAAATACATATAAGTAATTTCTGAGGAATTGACCCTGGCTTCCAGTATGTTCAGTGAAAGGTTAAAGGAAGCCTTTTAAAATGTAGGTGAAGGGAAAAATAAATGCTGTTTTCCAAAAGCAACAGAAGCCCCAGAACACACTTTCTGGGTCTAGTGAAGAAAATCTGTATGAAAGCAGCGAGTTTTTAGAAATGAAAGACTGTCAGAGAGTAGATCATTGGGATCTGGAAATGTTTGTCTTTAAAGACTATTTTTAAGACCTTGAAGGGCAAAGAAGAAGTGCACTTGAGTAAACATAAAGCACTGCAGCCAAGAAAACCCTCTTAAGCAGCTTAAAGCAATCCAGAGGGCACAAGGTGCAAAGCCCTGCAGGGGCCTGTGCTCCAGCCTGGGCGAGCTTTGGCACAGGGCAGCCTGGCCCTGGCAGTGCTGAGAGCCTTGGGCTCCTGTGTTGTGGGGAGCAGGTTTCCTCAAGAGTTGCTGTGCTGCAACTTGTTGCTGCCTGTTGAGCTCATTGAAGCAGGTCTCCCTGCAAAGTCTCCCCCGTGCAGCTTCACCCTGGCCTCCCATCCCTCCCAACCAACAAAGGTCTTTCCTTGAAAACTGCCGTGCACCTCCCAAAACTCCAGCTTCCCCCAGACCTTGCTTCCTGCCACCTCACACAAGCACTGAGAGCTGAAGTCACCCATGTTTAAGGTCTCTCCCCAGAGCCCTGAGCTGCTGAAATTATTTCAGTGTCTATGGGCTTACACTGGGAGCCTCTGGCTAAAGAGAAATGGGTTTTAATTTATTCAGAGTCCGTGTCGAGCCTAAATGATGTTATATCTGGGGAGTCCGGCTCTGCTCCATGGAACAAAGTGGTTAATTAATGAAGGAATTAGCTCTTGGTCTGAGTAATAATTTCCACTGGATCCCAGTACTTTGTGGACAATTGTCTGTATCAAAATGACCGATTAAATTGGGTAAAGGAGGTCTGACGTGAAGAGATAATGACTGAACTACCCACTTAGTATGGAGGAGGGGCAGAAAAGCAATTAAATAAGGGGATCTGAATATGTTGGGACATGGGATTGGCTAAAATGAAAACAGGAGAAAATACTGGAAAAAAAAACAGGCAAGCACTGAGTTAGGAATACAAATCCTTTAAAGAGAAACCAGAGGAATGAATTAACTATCATTTTGAGATTAATATGAGACCTTTCTTAATTGACTTTATTGGAGTTGACAGCTCTGATGGTCCCTTTCTATCTCAGCAGCACATTTCATTATGTCTCCAGGTTTGTTTCTCAGCCTTAATGTGCTTTTCTAGGCATTTTTTAAAGTTAGTATAAATAAATCTCCAGGTTCCAAAGGTAGACTCTAATTGGAGCTTAAGAAAGAGCAAGTGGAGGGAAGAACATGGCTGAGTACATAGGAAATTAGAAATAAGAATAAATAGCATCATGGGACTTGGGGAGAGAACAGAGATAACCACACAGTGTGAGATGAATGCATGAAAAAATGGAAAATTTTAGCCTGCTAGAAAGAGGAAATGGGGCATGTTGCTGCAGACACAACAGCAGATGGCAAAATTGAGCTACAGAGACAGGGCAGAGAAACAGCTGGAGAGATGAAAAGAGGCTGTGAAGGTGATGCAGATTTGCTGCCACCAAGCAGAGTAACTGCAGTCTCCTCCAGTCGCTATTTCTACTTATGTTAGTGAACCCTGAATCCTTGAAGGTAACCCCTTTTGGTGCCTAGATGTACATCTAATGAAAATTCATGGCTTCAAAGTTGCTCTCCAGCACCAAAGCTGGTGTCATTCTTTACTGAGCTATCCAGTAGCTAACACACACCACACAATCATCTGCATATTTGATGCAGGGCAGAGAACTGAGAAATCTATAGCTTTTAATCCAGTGATGAATCATTTATGGGATTTTGGATTATTCACTTTGCACTGAATTAAGTTGTCTCACAAAGTGAGACCCCCCTGGCACTGTGTGCGTCACAGACCAGGCTGCACAGTGATGTATGTTGCTGGGATGAATTATTTATTGGACCTTTTAGATCACTTGCCCAGCAGTGAACTAAGCCTGTTAATTTTAAATCTGTTCATATCCATTCCTAAGTACACAAAAAAGGATTTTATGTACATGAAATTAATCTCCTCTTCTTCCTCCCTTTCCTTCCAGTGCACTAGTGAATTATCCATGGAGTCTGGGTTGGGTTAGTTTTGGATGCAAACTTTCCCTTAGGGGATGCAGTGGCAGTGTCATGGTGTGAGGACACTTCTGTGTCTTGTTTTGGACTTGTTTGTCCAAGCCAATTTTGGACCTGGTGTGCAGAAGGTTTGTGTGACCCCTTCAGTTCTCAGTTGTGTCCAACTTTAAAAACTGTGGAACTGAAATTGTTGTGTTTTCTTAGCTTGTAATGCACATGGTATAGTCCTCTTGAGCCCCAGGGAGCTCTGGAGACAACTTATCAGTGGACCTTAGTATGAGGAGCTGGGGAACTCCTGTTGACTGTAATGATCAAACACTGATTCTTCTTCTTTTATTTCTGCCTGCAAACCTCAGCCCACGCCAAGTCAGAGCTTTTCCAGGGCTTTCCTGTGAGCTGTGCTTCAAGGACAAGGGGAAATCAAGCTCTCCGTGGAGTGGTGAGTCAATGCTGCTTTTGAATTCTGCTTGGTGTTTTATGTCCTTGGTCCATTATCTAATGGTGAATATGATGAGGTAATTATGGAAATACACAAATTGCAACCTCATGAATACCAAAGAAATTCATGATAATCCATGCTAAAAGAATGCATAAAAATGCAAATAATTTATAAATGGGGAGCAGTAGATCTTGTTAATATTAATAACTTAGAGCATTTAGTTACATCAAGTCTGGGTGAATTCTAACCCAAGCCCTCTGAAGAGCAGTTTTTAAGCCTCTGTCCTGTGAACTGTGTACCATGAGGTCAAGGGGAGCTCTAACTTGGATCCACTTGGTGTGTAGTTGCCTTTGGCTCCCTCCATACTCGAGGGAGGAGGATAGGACTGGTCCAGAAGGTGATCCAGCCCACCCAAGGGAAGGTGGGGGATACTCCTTTGTGGGAGAACTTCAGAACTGAGTTGGGCATTGCTCAGTGTGTGTGAGACCCTGGGCCCATTTCACAGGGACTCACAGTATGAGGCTTTGTTTCTGCTTGTGGCTTTGACCATACAATAGGTCAAATAGCATTGCTGGGGAAATATCCTGTGTCTATGAAGCCTCATTGCCTTGTTAGCTGGGGTGTGTGGCTGTGTCTGAAGTTAATTAGAGTGGATTGTCTGAGTTGGGATTAGGTCTCCATCTTCTTCTCTTGAACATGATACCTGTGTCATTCTAGTGTTTAAAAAGTTGTGGTTTTTTGTTTGTTTTTTTTTGCCAGTTGCGTCATTAATAGTTATGGGTATGGAGTAGATTACCAAGTGAAGTGCATCATGTTGTTTCTGCAAAAAGCTGGCTTATCAGCTATGGGCAAAGATGTCATCTCCATGTTGAGTTATGATGGTCTTCTCAGTCTAGCAGTGCATCTGACAAGCTTGTTCCAGACTGGGGCTCCAGAGACAATGGTCATGCTCTAGACACCATTGATCTGAGCATCTGTACAGGTTCTGTGGTGTCTGTGTCACAACACAGGGGAGATAGTAGAGAACTGGAGCCTGCAGAGGACTTGGAACTTGCAGAAAAAAATTAAATGAGTAAGTCATAAAACTGGAATGAAGAGGCCATTGACTGTGAGTTGCAATGAGCAAACTGATCCCTTCTTCTATCTCTAGGTTGCTTAGTTTACAGACTGGGGAATGTGTTCATCCTTCCTGAGTGGTTTACTAGTCCCATCACTGCATCTTAAGCATAGGAATGGGGAACACAAAGGCCACAGCTGAGTGAGCTGGGTAGGCGGACAGGTGATGATTAAGTGTGTCTGCTTTCCCCAGGAGCCTGCTCTGCTGGGGTTGATTCCTTCACTCAGACTTCATGGGGAACTAAACCCCTCCAGTGCTGAAGAGAAATGGAGCTGGTTTATCAAGCTTGTTGAGAGATGACCAGCATGGTTTACAAAGCCCAGGGAGGTCCAGTGACAGCACTGTCACCGGAATGGTTTAAATGAATATTAATACTGGAAGCAAGATGCTGGGAAGGTACAGGGCCTCCTTTTCTTCAGCATAAACACTGCTTGGCTGGTTCTTCTAGAGGTTAATGACAGGGCTGGGATTTTTCTTCAGATTTCTTTCTGGAGTTTGTCATACCACATCTTGTTTGGTTTTGTGGGAACTGCTCTCAGCAGTGTCCTGGGGACAAAAGGGAGAATAAATTCCATCTGTGTTCATATTTTTTCCTTTTTTCTGTTGTTGTTGTGATACCTCTCGCCAGGTGTGGGGGCTTTTGTTAGGAGTCTGCTGGTTTGAGATTCCTCCTAGATATCCACTCACTGAAGCTTTCTCAAGCTGTTAACAGACTCTTTGTTTGTTTCCTTTCCCTTAAACTTTGCCAGGCTTGTCAGTGTGACTGGGTGTTTGGGAGAGTTCTTATTTATCAGCTTGCTCTTCCCTCTTTAGTTCATTCATTTCTTGTGTATAGCTGAGTTCTTCTACAAAAGAAATTAATTTTATAACACAAAGATACTGGATGGCACTTTCAGACATGATGCCTGCAGCTTCATAAAACCTGATGATGGAAAGGAATATTCCAAGAGAAAACAAGAAAAGGTCTTGATTTATTGCTTATAAACAGCTCCCTGGATCTTATTATCTTTGCTGTGTAGAAGAGTGAAGATATAGATTGAGCTTTATAATTCGCATTGAAATTCATTGTATCACATGTCTCCTATAAAGCCAAAATTTTGAATGATGCAGCAAACCTTATTAAACAGGTACTCATTAAACTACACCACCTTATAAATTCTTCCTGAGTTTTGTTGACAGGACACATCAAACACAAACCATTAAGTGCTTTTCGTTTTCCTGGTAGGGTGCAATCATAATGCATTACATGACAAAATAATGTGTTTACATGACAGATTTAATGCTTGATCTGCTGCATGAAATGCTTCTGAGCACCAGAAGATAAGAGAAAAATGTAACATTATACTTCCAAGTGTCTATTAATTCTTAACTAATAATAAATTACAGTGGGATGCTGATAGAAATGGATGAGAGAGACACATGCACATGGGAGGAATTCATGAGGATCAGTGACATGGCAATGAATACTAAATGCAGATATCATAACTAGAGCTAAAAGGAAGTGTTTCTGTGTTGGCAAAAGAGCTCCTAGAGCCTGTGGACTTGCTGCTGCTCTATGGAGGTGTGTTTCTCCTTTTGTGTCCTAACAAGCTGCACTGGCTGCAGTGGAGGTTACGTTAGATTTGCTTTCACCTGTCCTTCCCTCCCAAAATGGTGCCAGGAAGGAGTCTTGTCTTAAGACCCCAGCTCGCCTTTTTCTGGGAATTGGCCAGGCACGTGGCTGGCATTGAAATGGGACACCAACTCTGGGGACATGAGGGTGCCCTGCACTGCCCTGCAGAACTTCCTACCAGTCCTTTGTGTTATGTTGGTGCTGAAAAGGTTTCCCACTTGACCCTTTTAAACCTTGTGAGCAGCAAGGTGTGCTACAGTGAGTTGTCTTTATCAGTTGTCAGCCTGTGACTATCCTGAAAACTGAGGGAGTGTCATGGGATGGCTCTGTGGGACAAGGAGCAGCTCTGGGGACCTTGCAGCTTCATAGCATGGATGTTGTGCAGGGATGACGGCTTCATTGAGGAACCAGGGCACTCACCAGTCCCCACGGAGTTGGGACAGACAACCGAAAGTCAACACATACTTACAAGGCTTTGCTTGCAAACTGTCTCCCACCAGCAAAACAAAGTAACCAAGTTTCTATTTTTCCGGCAATTTTTTTTAAAAAATCTTTTTCCATTCCTCAGCTCCTCTAGCTGGGAACTAGTCCATCCCTGCACTTCCTGTGCTGATCCATGCCACCTATGCATAGTGTTGGGCACGTGGCTTCCCACCCTTGTGCTGTATGTCCCAGCACTGCAGCTCATGCATCTCCAAGCCAAACCCCAAGGGAAGGTTTGCTGCCACATGAATGAGCTGTTTTCTTTGAGCAATGATTTCATGCTTTGGTTTGGGTGCTGATTTCTACATGTCTTCAAAATAGAGCACAGACAGATTTAGTCTCAAGGCATTCTGTGCCAAATTTCATTTTTATTTTCGAGAACTACTAAGGAAACTTATTTTACTCCTGTTGCTTGTTTTAATAAAAAATGGTTGCTATTTTTTAAATTTCCCTATGGGTAATTGTTCTTCCAAAGGTCTCATTTCTCCATAGTGCTACTAGTCCACCACCAACCTTTTCCCTCCATGAAACTCACCCATAACCCACAACTTAGTTAACTTCCAGCCCCAGCAGATAACTGTCAGGGCCTTGAATTTGGAATTTCAAGAGTGATACTTCACAAATTTAGAGTATGAGGGCAGCTGTGTCTATTAATCTTTAAAAAGAACCCAAATCTCTGTTTCTTATTGCAAGTGGGAGCTAAGAAGGAATTGGTATGTGGGAAAACAATGCTGTAATAATGACATACAATCAAAGGGAGGGTAATAAACCTGCTACTTCTCGGTATTTACTGGGGGAGTTTGCTGGAAAGCAGGAGCTGAGGCTTGTTTTAACTACAGACAGCTTTCTCCTTTCAGTTTTTATGGCTTTCTCAATCACTTTGCTCATCTGCTGCTGGAGGCTTTTATTTGCTGATAAGGGCTGTTAACCAGTTGGAAAGTGAGACCAATGAACTTCTGTGAAATGCAGCGAGCAGTGCTTGGCAGGGTAGAGCCATGGTGACTGAGGAGTGAGGGAGATGGGAGGGCTTCTGCCCCTCCTGTCAGGAGGGAAAATGTCCTTAGGAGAAGGCAAATTACAGTAAAGCATATATATATATAAAAATATATATATATGCTTTATATATATATATATATATAAATATATATATATATATAAACTGTTTTACTGCAGTTTGCCCCTTGCAGAGGGGAGTTAAATATCTATATGTATTAGTATGTAGATGTATTTATACACATACCTGTATGTGTCCCTGCTCCCCAGCATCTGCTGGTGCTGATGAGACAATGAGTTCCTCTTGCTTTTTCCGCTCCCTTTTTTTTCAGAGAAATTTCTAGAGTCTTATTTAACTTGGAGATGAATAAGAAATGTTGATTTGTAGGGAGGGAGATGCTCAGACTGTCTTGCCCCAGTGTGGTGAGCAGGAGAGGAAATGACTGGTTAAACTTGAAGAAGTCTTTGAGTTACATTAAAAGCAACTTCCAGAGTGACTTTGTAGTACCTTTCTTTACCTGGAAGCAAGCAATAATAGATATGGGGGAAATACCTGATTTTAACATTGCCATTTTCCTTTGAGCACTCTTCATGCTCATACCTCTGCAAGGATGCAGGAAATAGGGCTAAGGCTGCAGCATTTTCTCTTCTAGCAAAGGAGTTTCTAGGAGCGGAGCATCAAATATGTGCAGGCTTCCTTGTGTGTCTGTGAGTGCTTTGAAAAATCCCAGGCTTTGCTGAGAATTCAGATTTTCTTGTTTATAAGCTGTGTCTGGCAGTGTGATCTTATTTCATGACATTTTGCCCCCAAGACAGTATTTCCAACCTCTAGAGCTCTGCATATGATGCTGCTGCAAAATTCAAGAAGAGGCAACTGTTTGAGTTCTTAAAGGGATATTCAGCAAGGAAAGCTGGAGTGTAGGACATGGGTCTTTATGATTCATGGTGAACTTTTTTGATTTGGGACTGGAAGCTTATTCTAGATAGGATGTATTTATCCATCTATTTATTTATTTATTTATTTATTTATTTATTTATTTTATTTTATTTTTTTCAGAGGCAATAGAGATACTAGGTATGTTTTCTTTTGCTTCCTGGGCCATGGTTTGTTCTTATTTGTCCCTTTCTGAGATAATTAAAATTAATCTGGAGTGTCATGTCTGGAAGGGCATGTATTCTGTATATGTATGTATATATAAAACCTATGTAGTTTTTAAAGTTAAAACAAAAAAAACCAAACCCAAACAAAGAGACTTTTCTCAATACCCAGACCTATCTTTTAGGTCCCTCTTGCAAATTGCTAACATAATCCAGTCAATTTGAGTGCATTTTTGTTTCTCCTGTTTTATAATTTTTAAAGGTTTCTAGTTTGCTTTAGCTCATTTCATGCCCCCAGAGTCGTGGATTCTCTTTAAACCCTTCTTTCTCACTAAGTGTTTGGAGGTCACAATTACTGGAGTACAGCAACATCTAGTTTTTAAAAGAAATCCTGGAAAAGCAGGCATCCTTTTCACATCTCACCATCATTTGGTCATCACTTGAAAAATGAGGAGCAACAGATTTTACAAAAGCATTTCAGTTCCCCATCCCTCTTCCAGAATCTTTTTGCCCTGAAAAAAATTGGAAAAATTCTGTAGTATATTCTTGTAAAGTCTTGCTTCTCTCAGAATGCACATGACCACCTTCTGCTTTTAGTCTCGAGGGATTTCCACCTACCCACAAAGAAATATAGTCAAAACTGATGACTGTCTGGAAGAAGTCCACTGTAATGTGACAGATTCTTCTCTCCGGAGCAGAGCAGCAGTGCTGGTAGCCTGGGAGAAATACTGCAGACTGCAATAACCAGTTCACTCAGTTTCCCTTTTCCTCTCTAGAAACAGTTTTTTCAAAGCCTTCTGCAGTCAGGGAGCTTGAGAGAATAGTTTTAAAAGGCCTAGGAAAGGATTTACTCTTTGCATGAGTTGACAGACTGCACTCTTCAGTGCAGAGCAGTTACCTGAACACCAGGGAAGGAAAGGCTGTTAAAAGGCAAGTATCATGTGAATCTTGGCACAAGGCAGTAAAGCCCAGCTTCTCAGCTAGTTTCTTCTCTGTTTCCTCCTTGAAAGAGGCGCAAGTTCAAGGGATGGAGATCTGAGAGATTCTGGATGTTCATAAAGCAGTTTGGTGATGATGGAACATCTCCTGCTGGAGACGAGGGCGAATTCAAGGTGCTCACTGTGAAAGCCTCATAGGGCTTCAAACAAGGGCTTGCTGGAATAACCTGTTTCCTCTATTCTATAAACTTACCTGTATGAGCTTCTCAAACTGCGATTGCATCTGGTGTCTCTCCTCTAGCAGTCTGGATTTTGGGTCCAGTATAGTGTGACATGGTCACAGTGGAGCAGGTTGGTCCCCTGACCCTGTGCCTCTGCTGCCCCACAGGCAGCAGTTGTTGCCTTCACACCTGACAGGGCTTCCCAGCTGCATCCCACTTCGGAAGTTCTCTTAACTGTGTAATAGTGGCACTGAATGTGAACCTCATTTTTGGAAAAGCTGGTATGAATCCTTTTAGAAAGAGTACAGCCAGCGACTCTGCCTGTATGCATGGGTTCCCTTTTCTAACCTCTGCAGGAAGGATTTGAGATCTCCTCGGCTGATTTTGCATTTTCTGATGGAGATGCATTAAAAATTGATTACTTTTTTTTTTAGCAGGCTCCACTACTTTCCTGCTGGGACTATTTAGGGAGAACTAGATTTAAACATCTTCTGTTTACTCATAAATTGTATTGACCTGGTAAAATCTATGCCATTTTCAGCAAATGTTCCATTTGGAACTAAGAAATAAATCTGACTTCAGAAAGCTTTTCTAAAAGACCCTCATCTGATGCACTAGTAGAGCTCAAAGCAAGCTGGAAAATGTGGGTTAATAAAATCCACACTTTAAACAGACTCTGCTGCTTTCCCCCAGCTGCACCATCCTCAAACCCCTCCAAGACCCAGAAATGAGGCACACAGCTTGGCCATCACCCCCGAGGGGGCTCAGCCTGTGACTTGCTCTCAGGGTGATGCTGTGCCTCGATATGAAGTTTCCTATAAAATGTAATTGCTGCTTTCTTCTAAGTCATAACCAGAGGAAGGAACAGTGCTGAGGACAAAATCTCTTCTTGATAAAGTAACCTGTGGGTTACAATGTGTGCTCATGCACTGGAAATCAAGAATTCACTTCCACCCTTCCCCTGAGTGAGTCTAAACCCACTTCTCCCAAGGGAGTTGCCAGGCCAGTGGCTTCTCTGGAGTAGGGGTACCTTCCTCTATCACCTGGAGCTAAGACACTGAAAAAATCAAAACAACAAAACAAAACAACCCCTGGATCCCACTGGTGGCAAAGAGAGAGGAAATATTGTCAGAAAGGACCAGCATCCAGTGAAAGGGAGACCTGGGCTCTGTCTGGGCTCTGGACCCTACCCCACCATTGCCTTGCAATTTCCATTGAACACCCATTCAAGCAAGTATATAAGCTTTTGGACCAGGAACAAAGTCCTTTTCCCTCACTGTGAATATCTTACCAAACAGCTTTTACCCATGTAGATCCTGTGCTCTTTTTGCCTGTTAAGAAGCTTGCACGTGAATCATCCCTCCGGATGGTTCAGCTTTGGCTACATCTTTTCCAAGGCAGCTACTGACCCCTGTGCAATGCCCCTCTTCCAGGGCCTTCACTCCAGGATCTGGATCCACTCCAGTAGCCAAGCACCTTTACTCAATCCCAGAAGCTACCATGCCAAAATTTCTGCTGCAGAAGGTACTTTCATCCAGCCCCAAGTTACATACATGCAGGAATAAGTGAGCTCCTTGATGAAATGATTAAAGATTTATAGTTCTTAGAGCACATAGCTGTCTTTTGGGGAAAATCCTGGATCAGAAATCTATCTCTGTCCTGACTAATCCACTTATTATTCTCTCTCATTACTTTGTGTTGATTAATTTCTATTTCATGTTGCAGCATTGGGTCACCAGTGTATGTCTGATATTGCAATACATTATTTAGCTGCCTCATGACTCTCTTTGATATTTGGTGGCATCTGTCAACATGGTTTAGTCCTCTGTTTCTGTTTAATAATACCTTTATTTCTTGATGGTACCTTTATTTCTTTCCTAATACCAGCATCTTATTGGTCCATTAGCTGGTCACGTTCTGCCTGAATCCAAAGTTCATTCTTTTGCCTCCTCTTCTTTTCCAGTGATGCATTTAATTCTGCTTTGGAGATGCTGATCAAGGCTGCAGGAACTCCACCAGGATTAGTCCAAGACCTCTTCTTGTTTCATTTCTGGTTTGATTACATCCAAATCACAGCCATAGTTTCTTACTGTGCTTTTCTTCACCTAGCATCAAGATTTCTTCTCTACAAAAACACTAATTTCCAGTACTGACTGGCTTTGACTTTTTAAATAAACAAAGTTGACCTTTAAAATGCCCCATAGCCTCTTACTTTTCTAAACATTAAATAGTTTTGTGCTTCTCTTTTTCAGACAGTTCCGTTCTTTAATACGCTTTTTTAAAAAGCCATCGGCACCAGGGTTGAACCAACATCCTGGTTTGTCTCGCCAGGGGCACAGCCAGGAGAAAACCTCACCTCCTTTCTGCTTGCTCCTCTGTGGTTGAGCTGGATACGTCCCCAGACTTTCATTCAAGTACTTCCTGTGATAGAAAAATCTATCAGGTGCTGATGGAAGATGTTCTGATGGTTATTTACTGTCTTGGGTTTTTAAACAATAATAATTGGAAGATGATTGCCCATACTTAGCTTGGATTGATCTAGTTTCAGCTTTCAGCCATTGGGTCTTATTCTGCTGCTGTCTGCTAGATTAAAGAGCTCTTTCTTAATAGAAAAGCATGTGGATACTGTAGTGATCTCTTAACCTTCTCTTGGTGACATAAAATAAAGGGAAGCTCTTTGTTCTCTTACTGCAATGCCAGCTTTCCTGACAAGGGTCAGGGCAGGCCAGCAGGGTTGAGGTCAGAGAAAATATTTATGTTCTTGACCCACTTTCTGGAGACCCAAAATAGATGAACTGTGAGAAGGGATTAGACACAAATGCATTTCCTCTCTCCCCTCATGATTCAAATTAACAGAGAACTAATGGATAAAAGTACTCAGCTGCTGTTTCTTCTATCTACTTCATGAAAGGCAGGTAAACTACATTAAATGTTACTTTCTTATGTGCAAACTGAGATTCCATACAAATATAGTTAATTAAAGATTGAGGTGAACCAGTCATGTGAATATATGTAAGAGGGATTTGAATATGGGTGCTCTAAACCCACTTTTGAACAGCTTAGTGTTGCAGTTTGTATTTAGCTTAATAAAGGCATTTACTATTAATGAGATTATAAATGTGCTGGAAAACAGGACTAAGTGACTAAATTTGGAAGATCTTGAGGTGTAGCACTTGGTAAGGGTGGAAATGTGAAGGAGGTGGGTTACTGGGAGCATCTGATAGGAAGGGATGCACTGGGACCCAGCAGAGAGACAGGTAGGCACTCGAAGAGGAGTCTCATAGTCCTTTTCTAGGCCTCTTTGGCTTCCTGAACTTCCCTTTTTTTCCTCTCTCTTCCTGATGTTCCTAAATGTGTTGTTTGAGACTCCTGATTGTGCTATTGCTCTGTAGGTCTGCAAACGAATAAAAATGAACAGTCCCTGCCCAGCAATTTTTCCAACCTATGTGCATTTGCTTGTCCAAAACAACAGGTAATATCTAGGTTAATAAGAAGTTTGTCACAGAAACAGAGTCCTGTTGAGTAAAAATAGGGTAATTTAACCCTTAAATCATAGGAGATTTGGGAGATAAGTGAATTTTACTAGTATAGCTGGGTGAATTTCATGGTTTTAGTGACCTCCAAGCAAGGACAAAAAATACTGCATGCTGTCTAAAGCCACTTTCTGCAAAAACAAGATATAGTTTCTGGACACACTCAGAAGGGACTTACGTTTGCAAATTTTTCATTTGTTATAAAACATTGATGGGATGAATTCAGTGTCTCCATTCCCCTCTGGAACTGACCTTCTGGAGTGGGCTGCTGAAGCATTTAATATTTAGATTGCTGTGAAAACTACCTGCAGCAAGAACTGCACCAAGAAAATGGGAACTCATTATTAGGGTTTTGCTGCAGCATCACTTCATTGCCCTTTCAATTCAGGTTGAGGAACATGAGGTGAGGAAACCTCTTCAGATCTCACTGCAGTTGCAGAAGTAGTGATTCAGTGCAATTGCTGGAACAGCGAAGGTAGGTTTACCTCTGCTTTTCCTTTTTTTCTTTGCTGAAAGGATGAGGTCTTGCCTTTCTGGGCATAAATCACTTCTAGTTATGGGAAGTTAGGAGGAAACCTCTCTGGAACCAGCGACTGACTACTGAGGAGGTTTTGTACCTTTCTTTGGAACATCTGGCTGTTGCCACACCCTTGCCTGACAGCTGAGAGGATAAGAAGGCTGCTTTGGCTCATACAAATCAGAAGACATTGATGCAACAATATCCTCTAGTACATTAGAGGAGAGTACTCACAGGGAGTGGAGAAAAATCCACTGAGTAATCACAGGAGTGTCTTGTTTGTGCCATAAGCACTAAACCATACGGGCAAAAATGGGCTTGAAACTCTCTTCCTTGGAGAGTTTAGTCTTAGT
Source organism: Apus apus (assembly GCF_020740795.1). NCBI lineage: Eukaryota > Metazoa > Chordata > Aves > Apodiformes > Apodidae > Apus > Apus apus. The sequence goes on along the minus strand of NC_067294.1, from coordinate 7,651,991 downwards.
CTCACGTGTCCCAGAGGTGGCACTACCAGCACACTGGTGATGCCACGCGGGTTGGGTCAGAGGAAAGCTGAGCTGTGGGCCATGCAAGTATTTAGACTTTGTCACAGGCAGGACAGAGGAGAAAATAAGATAATAGTTGTTTTTATTTCAGACTTGGAGGCACCGTCTCCGCCAGGGAAGAATAAAAAAAAAGAACTGGAGAAGGGAAAGGCAGTGGCTCTTGGTTTGTATCGTGCAGACCAGGAGCAGGGGTAACACGGGAATGCTAGGAATGATGACGAGGGAGAAAAGGAGAGACAGAGCAGCTCCTCTAAAGTTTTTGGCCATTAGGTGACACTCTTCTGCTACGTTTCCGACAGCCAACTATGCAGCTGGACAACACTAGGCAAAATCTTTTGTTTTGGGGAAGCCAACTATAGCTGTTTCTTCAGTCTTCAAATTTAATTCACATGGGAACTTTACAAGAAATTTTACTATCAAGAACTTTCCACTTCATCCAATTCCTGGTTGATTTGATTCTCCACTTTAAAATGATTGAAAATTCAAGAACTAGCTCCCTTGCATTCAGAATAATAACCACCAATATATTTTGGTTGGTTTAAATCTCTTTGGATAGATACTGTTAGATAATTCAGTCATCAGCTCCAGGCTGTAGCTGTTTGTGCAGAGGGTGGCATTTCAGCACTGTGGAAGGAAAAATACAAGAATAACAAGAAGAAAGAGAGGGAAGTCAGGGTGCTATTTTGCTGGTATTTCTGGCTCTGCCAGTGATCTGTCTGATGACTTTGGTCAAAACAAAGACTCTGAAAGCAGCATAGAATAACCCCAAAATCAAAGAGAGGACTTTGCCACTTTCTGCCATCAAAGTCTGCATAAGCAGGTCTGTTCCACCTACTTTTCCACTGTCTTCTGCTACTATAAAAAAAGATAAATGCATGCTTGGGCATCCCTCAAAAGAGCAGCATTGACTTCTCAGATGACATCCACATTGTAATGACTCAGTTGAGAATGATGGCTTACATGGAAAAAGCAGTAACATTCTTTTCCAGGAGCATTTGAGAGATTTATAGCAAACTCACATCTTAGTTCAAGGGAAGTAACTAGATTAGTACTAATTAAAGATGATATTTTAGATTTTAAAAACCAGTCACTTGCAGATTGCAAATATAAAGCTCCCTGGTTTTGGCTCCTCACTAACATTTTGTTTGTTGCTGCTGCAGTCAGCAAATGGAAAGCTCCAGTTTTCTGCAGTGTACCTTGCTGGGAGGAAAATTGTCAACATAAAAAGTGAAGGAGACTGGTGGGGAAGGCATTATAAATTCCTTTTTAATCTTTTTCATATCCATGTATAAGGGACACAGAGCCTGCAGTGGCCTCTCCCCAGGTGACAGAGTGCATCTGCTCAAGGTCACTTATTTATGCCTCTATTTGTTTGCTCTGGAGACCTCCTATCTTCTTGAATAATTCATGAGCACTCTTGGGCCCTGGAACCCTCTTTAATGAGTTCAGCAAGCAGCCAGGGCTCCGTGCTGCAACCAGCTCCAGACTGCTGAAGTGCAGAGCAGGGGCACCGTGTGCCAGCCCAGGGCTCCAAGTGTGTACCTCAACAATGTTGGTCTTCCAGCAATTCACACTCAGTGAGGACAAGTGGGGGAACAGGAACAGGAGGCTGCCAGACCCATCCCAGTGTTTCTTCCTCTTCATCCCTTCAAAACTATTAAGCTTTATACAAGGTGAGGGATTTAATTTCTGCTGGGAGGGCACTGTGGTGCATCTGTTCCTTTTTGGCTTGTTTTCCCTGTCTAGGGCCTAGATCCTGTCCATTTTGCAGGTTTAACTAAGTCTTCGATGCTGGAGTAAATTTGGAAGCCAAGGTCATCAAACTGGGCTTGGAGGAACCAGGGCAGATGGTTATATTCTATCTCTACAGGATTGGGAATACATCTGCTTGCTTATCTGCTGAGAGTTTCCCACTCGTGGTGCTGTTCATAAACACAAGAGCACTCCAGTCATATGCTTTCTTTTATGCCAGATTTCTGGCTGCCCAGCAGAGGGAATTGGGTGTCTCACAGGCTCCCATCACAGTACCTGTGTGTACAACTCAAGAGCAAGAAATACAAAAAGATCCACGAATGCACCTGCTGCAGTAGCCACCAGCCTTCATCCTCCTCCTGCCAAGCACCTCCTCCCTGGAGGAGCCAGTGTGGAACAAGCTTCACAGGCCTGCTCCAGCCTAGCTGGGATTCATAATCTTACAAGTTTTCAGAGAAAAATCAGCTTTGCACATATACTCCACTAATCTGCAGTGACTTTGGGGTTGGTTTTTCATTCCATTGGCACACCTGTATTTATGGGTTTTTTTGCAATGCTGTCTTCCTTTCTGCATCTCTGTGAAGCAGGCAAGGCAATTTTCTGTTTGAATTGCTTCTGGGGAAGGCACATTTAAATCCATACACATCCTTGAAAGGCATGTTAAAGACTTAGAGTCATCTTAGGGACTTAGCTAGTATGCCTTGAGTCCTCCAGTAGTTAAAAAAGTGCCATAATCTGGATGGGTTCTTCTGATCCTTTCAGGAAATTAAAGAAAAAAGATCAAATTTCATTTGCAGAAGTTTTTTGATTGGCTATTATGGAAAGCTTTCTGCCTACATATTCATTGGAACAAGGTGAAGGAGGCTTTTGACAGCAGGTTATGCCATCTCCCATCAAATGCTGGTGTATTAGATCCTGCAATAAAAGAAAAAGTTATTTCATGCCCTCTTGGATTCTCTGACCTGATCTCCAGATAAGGGTAAACAAGCATTGCATTATTGACCTCAGTGAGTTTGTAAAGGCTTTTGTCTGTTTGGCTCTTCTATGCACTTGAACTAAACTGATGGTTAAGACAAGATTTGTGTCCTCCCTTGCATAGTGATTCTGTCTTGCAGTAAGATGGTTTTGCCCCCCTTGTTAGTAGCATGTGATTGTGAAAACTGGGAAATTATATGTTTTTAGAATATTTGTTCCTATTGCAAAACGAGCTTTGAGGAGCAAGATCCGAGTCCCACAAAGCTGTATTTTTTATTATTTTCTTGGTTGGTCAGTTGAAACATTTGATCTTTTCCATAATGCAAAACAAATGCTGGAAAGAAGAGCCATAACACACTGCTGGGAAAGTGGTTGAAATGCTCTGTCTTGACATTTTCAGAAGAGAAGACAGATGTTACCAAGATGTTTATGGCATGGCCTGTGTTTTTCTTTAATGAAAAAATCATTAGCAAGCAAATGGCCACAGAAGGTCTGAACTTTAATGAAATGGGATTTCTCTGGTAGAATATGTTTTACAGAAACTTACTGTTGCTTTTTTTGTCTGTTGTCAAACCCTTTATGTTTATGTGCCCTTTATCCTGCCTGTGTGATTTGATCAGAGCGTCTTCCTCCTAGAGGACATTGCTCTGTCTACCACTCTGGGCTGTGTCCCCAGGGCTTGTCAGAGCTGCCCAGGCTTTCCCAAATAATGCAACAGGATTTGTGCATTTGTGCCTGTAAAGAAATTTAGCTGTGTCTTTAGAGAACAGCTGGCTGTAGCCTCAGCCCTAGTGGAAAACTGTCCCTGAGGACCAGAGCAGGAGGTGTGTGATCAGATGCTGGGGCTGGGGTGAACCCCATGGACCATTTCACAATGGCTGCTTGTGGAAATCTTGTGTAATGGCACGTGTGGATTCTTTCTGGGGTATGTTGGGCAGCTCAGAAGTGCTCTGCACTGTTATACTTAAGGAAAAAAAAAAAAAAAGAGAGAGGGAGAAAGCTATATTTGTGAGTATGTAAAATCTGGTCAAGCTGGTGCCTTTTCTCAGTGTGGCTGTGTTGTGCTTGTTCTGTGCTACCTAGGACTGCAGAGTATAATGGTGATTGTCCATTAATTGTCTTCTGATTGATTGAAAATATAACTAAAGGTGTTACTGTTAAGTCTATTTTCACTAAATTAGAATGATTAACATTAGCAAATTGATATTAGACAATGATTCAAGGCAGTAGCAGCTCCAAGTGCAATCACTGCTTATTATTCTGAAAGCCCTGGGCAGAAGTTACAGTCCTACAAGACACTACAAGCCAGTATGGGAGGAGCAGTGTTGAGTCTTAATCTTAGCCCTTCTCTGGTTGGGCAACAAGAAAACCTTGATGGAAAAAAGCTGCCTGAGACCTAAGGGGACAATGTGAAAAGATGATGTGATCAGTGAAGGTCCCCAGCGAGCAGGGTGCTGGCAAAGAAAAGTGTTGGTCTCTTCTCCCAAGTGACAAATGACAGAAAAAGAGAAAACAGCCTCAAGTTAGGGAAGCTAGGAAGGTTTAGAGGAAAATGTCCTCACTGAGAGGGTTGTCAGGCACTGGAACAGGCTGCCCAGGGAAGTAGTTGAGTCACCACCCCTGGAGGTATTTAAAAGATGTGTAGATGCGGTGCTGAGGGACATGGTTTAGTGATGGACTCATCAGTGCTGGGTCTTTTCCAACCAAAACAATACCTGATTTTATAAAGTTTGCTCATTGTCTTCCTCACTCTCAGTCCACTGAGAAATAGCTCAGAAGTGATGGTCTTAGCGCTATGACTGAGAGACCCCGTCGCTCCCCCGCGGGAAGGGATGAAGGGGATGCTCCAGCGGCAGGGACTGAAGCCGCTGGGACACAGTTCCCATGTGGAATGCCGGGACGGAGCTGCCTGCCCTGGGCTGCCTGTCCGAGCGCCGGGGGCACCGGCAAAGCCTCTGCGGGCTGGGCTGGCACGGTCCGGAAGGGGCACGCACGGGGAGGCTGGAGCTCGCTTGGAGTTTGCTGCAACATCAGAGCCCGCTTCACGCAGCCGGTGCTCCGGGAGCACAGCCACGCAGGGATGGCCCCATTTTTAAAGCACAGAGCTTGCTTTCTTTGCACGGGGTGGATTCCTGTATACGGACCAAATAGCAATTCCTACTTGATACTCAACCTGCAGCCCCAGCTCCCTGAGGCTGGAGGAGACCGACAGTCTTTCTGCTGCAGGTGGCACTACTGCTCCTTTCAACCGTCCCGAATCTGAAGTGATGAGTTATTCGCTATGGTCCAAAGGGCAGCAGAAAAGCCTGACCAAATTTAACTAAACCAGAAGGGCACAAAAAGGATTTTGAACAAAAAGTGAGTGACTTGCTTGCCCAGCCCATCCCTTCTCAATTACTGAGAGCAAATAACTTGCATGTAATGGCTATGGGGGGAGAGGCATGGAGAGGAATCAGAAAAGTCTTTTTGGCAAAACCAGTGAGCTTCAGGCAGAGAAAAGCAGATGAACTAATTCCACAGTGTTTGCACAAACACAGTGTGTGTTCAGCTGGCTTGGGACTTCCCAGCTGTCCTTGCAGGTGACACTGAGCAGCAGCAGCCTGGCACCTGGGGCTCTGCTGGGGACCCTTCAGATTTCATGTTCATCCTTTGTACCCTGGCTTGGAGAAGCATCTCTCCACAGTGCCAGTCCACCAGAGTATTGCCAGGAGGTTACTCCTAACTTCCCTAAGGACATAATGAGAATTAGCCCTCTGAGCACCAAGATGATGCTTCCTCTCCTCTAGCCTGATCTGTTGGGGACACGACACAGAAGATCCCTAGTACCCATCACATGGGTGATGTCTGCAGGATAGTCAAGGTCAGATTTCCCTGGCAGAATATGGGCAGCCAGCTTTCTTCCATTTCTTAAAATCCAGATGTAGCTTTGTCTTTTCTCATGAACTGTGTTGGGGTTGGTGGAGGAAATCAGTAGTAGTTAGTGCAGCAAATGCAATTATCAGATACTGCTCAGGTAGAAGGAGATGGTGGGGCCCCTTCCCACCATCCCAAGTAAGACAGAAAGGGAAAACAGTGTTTGGGCTGGTTCCACCTGCCCCAAACTATCCATCAAATCATAGAAGGTTTAAAAAAATACAACAAAACTTCAAGACATACACACACAGGGCTGAAGAAGCAAAGATATTCAGGGGTTTTATCCAAGGGAAGGTGAAGATGTGACCCAGTCCCAGCCTGTAAGTAACAACAGCAGGCAGAATATGGTTTTTAATTGAAGCTAAAGAGTGTAGGTAAATTTTAAAGGCTGTCAACAGAAGTCACATAAATCAAAATGGAAAATAATACATGTGAAGTGCCATTTAGTGGCAACCCAGAGCAGGTAACAGGAGGATACAAGCAAGAAATATTCCTTGCCTGTGTGCAGCACCATGTGCACTAGTCTAAAAATCCCATAAAATCTTCCTGGCAGTTTAGCTTGATTCCATGCAGTACAAGAAGAGTAAACAAAGAGGAAAAATACATGGATTGAGTTGATGGAAATTTACTTTCGACTGATTGAAACTGAGGTGACATAAAGCAGATGGAATTTTTTCTCACCACTGCTAGCTTAAGGAAACAAAGTCTTTCATGATGATCCAATTTTTAAAATTAATTTTCATATAAAGAACACAAAATATTGTGGCTGTGAAAGAGCTGAATATGAAGCAGAAATAAACCAGGATAACTGACAGCTTTAATACATTTTCAATTTATTTGTGAATATAGACACAATTCCTCCTTTCTTAAACCAAACACTTAGCTCACAGGGTATAACATGGGAAGCATAAAATCAAAGCAATGATGTGCAGCACTTGAGCTAAAAGAGTGATAGAGTGGTGGCAGAGGGCAGGTACTGCCTGTTGGCTTGATGGGATCATCCTCACCCTCCTTCCATGACCATCTCTAGCAGGCATTAGACTTGCTCAGGACCAGATAGCCACAAATCTTTGGTCTTCTTGTGCAGTATCTAACGCTTCATCAGCAACTCATATTCTGCTAGAATCAGAGAAATCATCAAGGTTAAGGAGTTGATTGTAATGGCCAGATGTGACAGAAGGCAATCCAGAGGCAGAGCTGGTGTGCCCAGACCAAAGCTGTTTCCTAACAGCTCCCAGGTGACCCATAGAGGCTACTTTGTGATTGAATTAAATTGCACCAGGTTCAAGTCAGATTCTGTGTGATTTCTAGTGCCATAGAGCCACTCTTCCACCTTCCCCAACCACCCCGTGATGACTGCACTTCACCCAACATTTTTGGCTCACTTAAAAAAAAAGAAGAAAAAAAAAAAAAAAGGAATTAAAGGAAAGGAACAGAATAAGGGACAGAAGAGATTAAAATTTTCTGCACCCACAGCAGTAATGTGTCTGATGCCCAGGGTGCCCAATGCTGCCTTTTTAATTATTGGCATAATCAGGTCATGCAGCTAATCAGCACCCTGGTGTGGGAGCTCGTGCTCACACGGAGCCTCCCCTCTGCCAAGGCTTTGTTTGGAATTTGTTTAGCTGCACAAAACAGTGAAACCTCATTAGGAATAAGACTGGCTCTCCATAAAGGATAAGTTCTGACAAGTGGATCTTTTATCTTCTGAGCTACTGTGAGGGCATCTTGATTTAATTTAATATAAGAAGCAACAAAAGCCTCTCAGACAGCTCTGCCCTCCCCATCCCCAAATGGCTACTCATAAGGATGCCAGTGTCCTGCCCTGTGTCTTTCAGCAGAAAATGTACAAATATTTAGCACGTAACACCAGGACCTACTGCAGCTGTTCTTCACTCCTCCAGAATGACTGTCCTAATGCAGCAAAGGAACCACATGCTCTGCCAGGGCTGCTTCCCTGCTGGAGTGGCTGTAGCACACTGGGAGAATAAGTTTATGTGTAAAGAAAAAACATCTCCAAAGAAAAGGGACTAGGGGTTTTCCATGGCTTTTGAGGAATATCCCAACCTGGACCCTCTCGTGGCTTTCCAGCAAAGCCTTAATCTAGATCTTTCCTAGGAATTTCCCACAGCTTTCCAGGAACCCAAGAACTTTCTAGGAAATCCCCAGGGTTTTCTAAGAATATAACAGCTGCTTTCCAGGAATCCTTGTGTTAGAAGGTTTGGGGCAATTTCACTGGTTTTCCAGGAATTCCTCATTCTGGAATCTTCTTAGGAATTGATGAGGTGCTTTCCAGAAATTCCTTATACTAGTCTCTGTCTGGAAAGTTCTTGGTCTTTTTAGCCAATTTCCTGCTACTTTGTAAGATTTTTTTTCCAGCTGTTTTCCAGATTTTTTTTCGGTGACTTTGTAGGCAGTTTTCCCACAGCCTTTCAACATGTGTTTTGTAGGAAAATTGGCATTGCTTTTTGTGATTTCTCCCCATGCGTTCTAGGAATTGCTCTTTGCTAGGAATTTTCCTGGTTTTATGAATGTGTACTGCTTTCTAGGAATTCACTCAGTGCTTTTCGACTTTGTTGTCTTTTAGAAAATTAAATTAATTAATTGAATTGGAAAATTAGTCTGTTTAGAAGTTTGACTTTTAATTTCTTGAAACTTTCCCACCACTTTCTAAGAATTTACATGGTACTTTTCAGGTCTTCAGACTTAGATTTCTAGGAGTTTACACCAAACCCTCTAAAAATTTCCCCACTGCTGTCTAGGAGTTTTCTGCTGTGTTCAAGGACTTGCTCAGTTGCTCTCTAGAAATCTGGGTTGTGTTTTGGAGGAATTGCCCCTGTGTTCTAGGAATCTTCCTGTTACTTCCTAGGCATTTTCCTACTACTTTCAAGAATTTCATCCACTGCTTTCTAGGCATTTCCCACTACTTTATAGGCATTTGGTCTGCTGCCTCAATTCATTTTTGAGGTGAAAACTCTGTAAGCCACTTGCTGCTTTGCTAGCGTTTCCTGGCTGTGTTTGTAGTGCTCAGATTAACAGCACATACCATCTGTGACCAGGTAAAACAGACCTGTGAGACAGGGAAATGGTGTGGAGAGAAAAATCTGGCATGACCTACACCACCCATGATTATTCCTTGATTCTGCTATTGCAGTTTCTGCCTGTGTTATGTCAAAGCCAAGATTTGAGGAGAAGTGTCTGTAAAAGTCTTTTTTTTTTTTTCTTTTCTTTTTTTTTTCCTTTCCAACAGAGTAACTCTTAAAGGAGTTTTACAATTAGACTTGCTAATGTTCAAGTGTGGTAAGAGCCAGGCACGATGCAGCCTTTCTGTTTGGCACAGCACTGATGCACTGTTAGGAAAAGGAACTGATTCACATCACTAAACTAGAACTAATGCCACAGGCACTATGAATGTGAACATCCATGTAATTATGCAAAATATTTGTACTTTTATCTACATGAGGTAGAGTACAAGTGTACAAGACAGAGGCTGTCAGAAAAACACCCACAACTTACCCAATAGAAAAGTTTCTTATCTCCTTCCAGAAAAAAAAAAAGGAAAAAAAGAAAAAAGAGAGAAAGGTGTAGTGACAGATTCCTTCTAAGTCTGCTTTCTGCAGACATAAAATAAAGCAGGATTCAGGGTCTGGGGTCTCCTGCTTGCTGATGAGAAGTGGTGGCTCTTTGTTGCAGTGTGACCTATGCAGCCCAGGGAAATCAGAAGCTCACTGCTTTGCCTCATGAGATAAGATGTGTAGGCAGCCACAGCATCTGCATAAGGACATGGAAAAATAAAGTAAAAATGATGCAGATAAATGATATAAGGAGAAGGCAGGCACAGCTAACAGTTCCTTTCCTCATACCGCTTGCTAAAGAGGAATTTTGGGGTTTGGATTTTTTTTTAAAGTCTTTCCAGGTAGTTATTATCCTTTCCTGCAGTGCCAGAGGGGGACTCACCCATCTGAAGTTGCTTTCAAGACCTCAAAGTAAAGCAAGGCACACGTAGCACTGTGGTGGCCATTGACTGACCTTTTCTGCTTGCCAGCTTGAACTTCTTGTCCCAGTGTTAGGGACTCAATGCAGGACAAGGCAGGTGAGAGTCTGAGGAGAGACACCAGCATGTTTCACCCTGACAGACACTCTCAGGCTGACCTAATTGAAAGGATATGCATGGTTAGAAGTGATACTGTACCTGTTCCACTTGTGTTCACATAGCTGTGGTGACAACTGAAATCTCTGCAGGTAATGCCATTGGATTCATGCTTCCCTGTAGTTGGGGAAAAAAGTTAATAGTTTAAACTCTAAATCATCCCACATATGCCTAACTGCCAGAGGAATAACCCAAAACATATTATTTTACTTTCAGCTGTTCAAAGGTTTAATCTGAATTGAATTACATTTGGGGAGAGGAGGTGTTGGTGGGGGGTGTTACTATAGAACACTAAAGCTTCTGCACTTGCCAATGTGAAGGTGACTTCTCAAAGGAGAGACTTTCCTAAGATGGGTTTCAAGGTCAGCTGCACTTTTTTTAACCAAAAAGAAGTATTTTGTCAGTCATGAAATCTGTTCGAAATCCCAGAGAACAGCTGTGAAAGAAGCAGTTTGTAAGTGATCACAAAACAGCAGTTTCTTCAGACTGGCTGTATATTTACAGCTCTCCTCCTCAGGAGTTTTCTTATTTCAATTAGGAGTCAGGATGCATAAGGAAAATGCTTTCTCTGTCTCCTCTGTGGATTTGAGTCAGCACGGGAGAAGCAGGGACAGTCAGCTGAGCAGTGGCTAATGTTCAGGGGAGGGATTTGATTTGTATTGACTCTCATAAGTAGCTTGAGCTCCAGTACGTGCCTCAGATGGGAGACTGCCAAAATTCTGTGTCAACATCGCAGCGGCAACAATACAAAGGAAAGGAGAAGAGCTGAGCACAGAGAGCAAGCTCTGGAAACAATCCTTCACAGTGTGACTTTCTGTGTTGTTAGACAAAGAGGGAGCAACTAATTGGAGTGTTGTTTTCCTAACAGAAGCTCACATTTTGCTCTCAGTTACGTGTCAGCAACTACACTAGAGTAATTGGAATAACACCTCCAGCAGCAGCACTTCAGATACCATGGTGATGAGTGCTAATGGAGAGGCTGGTTAGATAAAGCAGGATGAGCTGACAGATTGTTCAGTTAAATGTATTTCACAAGTCAGAAAGATTTTCACCTGTGGCTTTCTTTTGAACCAAACACTAAAACAGTTGGCTTTAGAAGTCTTCTTCTTAGAGAAGTGTTCATTTGCAGGTATTTTACATTTGGGGCACTAAATCTTCAGAGATCCACCTTCCGTTTTCTTTGAAGTCAACAGGAATCTTGCAGTTATAAATTGTGATCCTGGTTATGAAATCTTATTTGTTACTTAGAAGTGTAGACAATATACATTTCTACCTCATCTGCTATATGATTAGAAAGAAAGTTCTATGTCATGCTTTTAAAGATGTGCAGGTCGTGAGTTTCCAGAGTGGACTAATGACACTTGGATGTTAGTCCTGAGATGAAGTTGATTTTTAAAATTCCCTTTTATATTTTACCCAGCTAACACTCAATTAAGATTAACAAAACTGCTCTTGACTATGACTTTTACTTTCTGTTTTCACAACATCTGGAACCAGCTGTTAGGGAGTTTAAATGATTAAACTTGTGAGAATTCCATGATGGGCCAAAGTTGATGTGAATTTTATTCTCTGAACTGTGTCTCTGGTAAATTACTGTGTCTGGGAGGCAACAGGGCTTACATGGCCAGAGAAGGAATCAAACTGGTTTATATGCAGTAAAGACAGTCACTGTCTAGATAATCCCCGGAGAGCAGGATTTAGTATTCCCAAACAGTCTGTGGGAGTCTCTCTAGGCAGTTTAAAGGCAGCTGATTTGCACCTCAGACCTCATCTCACAAGATGCTTGTGAGAACATTTGCTTTCAGTTGCTTGTAAGTGCTAATTGAGTTGTTGAGCCATAAGAATACCACTTGCACTGAAATACAACATTCTGTCTTCAACCACTTTTGTTTAGGAAGCTCCAGAGGAAACAATGAAATGCTTTGTTTTCATATGGCTGGATAGTTTATCAAAGCTTCATTCAGTGCAGAAGTACTGGTGTTCATCCAGAAAATGGAAGCATCGACCTATACATAAAAGCAACATGAATGAATTTTTAGAAATCAAAGTTCAGCTTTAATAGAGAGATTATCCTTTTCTTTTTAGCAGTGTGTGGAAGATAAAGTCACTGCTTGATGGGTTGTAGCTGACAACTAGAATTCTATGTTCTGACAGCATTTCTGCTTAAAGTAGAAGGTCAACTTCCATGGTATCAGGAATAATTCCTTTTATAATTGTTCTGGGTAAATATAGATTTCTTTTCTAAGTTTCAGCCAGACTTCAGTATAAAAGCCTGTAGATCAGACATGGTGAGAAGCAGCTTCTGTCTTCATAGGTGTCTCAAAGCTCATTCAATGCAAGACTTCAATAAAAGGTAACTGCTACAGGTGTCTTCTAGTGATGTCACATGGGCTCTGTTTCATCTGTTCTCTTCCTCAACTTCTGCTTTTCCCAGATTTTGTCTCAGCCTTTTAAGCAAATAGCTTCTGCATTAGGTAGTGCTCAGGTATGCTGCAAATAGTAGAGTTCTGTGTCAACCCCTGCAAAAGGGCTGTAAGTAAATGTGCATTTCTCTTGACAGGACAGATACTGGAGTAAAACTAGGAGAGGATCTGTATTCGAGTTATCTAAAGCCTCTTAGTGCTAATTATTTCACTATGTGTTAGAGAAAAGTCTCCCAATAAATGTTTTATCCCAGAATAGAGCTGCAGAGATATTAAATGGCTGGAGGTCCCCAGCTCTCTTGTTTCTTGAGAAGAAATTGTTATTTCTGGGATGATACTATTGTTGAAGGCTCCTTGCTTGCTCACATCTCCTCAACACATAGGCACAGGAAGTGCTCCATTTGGGAGAAAAAGAAGAGGAATGAGAGCCAGAGATGGAGGCCCTTTAGGTTTGATACTGTGCCAACTTTGTGTTAGTCCCATATGTGTTTTGTCTCTGTTTAACTTTGACTCAGTTTAGTAAGGAAGTGAAGGAACTCTCTTTCCAGGACACCATTCCATACATTTTATCTTCCTGTGCATGAAAGAAGATGGACTAGTCATGCAAAAAAATACCTACGCTCATTACAGGGGTGATATTTGCTTGTCTTCTAACCTTGTTGTCCAGTTTTGACACTGTCCTCACATCTGGCATGCAGCAGCAGATGTCCAGGGCAGTAGAAACTTGGCTTCAGTGATGGATAATAAACAGTAATCAGAGCATTTCTTCCAAAGACTCAAAACTTCATTATCTACAAAGATAAAGGGTCTGCAGGGCTGGATCTCCCAGCACTGCCTGTAGCTTCTGCTGGTACAGGATTCAGCCATCATCTAATGTGTTTACAAAACACATTATTTAAGGCAATGAATACCACAAGGTGAGAGAGAACTTGTGTGAGGATGCAGTGTCCTGGTAGCAGCTTTAGCCAGACTCCAAGCCTGGGATTTGACTGAGGGCTGGAATTCTTTGCACGAGTAACTATTCCTGGTTCCCAGGAGTCTTGCTGCCTTCTGGGGGGACAGCAGATGCAAGCACATCAGTTTAGGCTGCATGCAGTTGGCTTTAAATGGAGCATATGCATAAGGGATGTTTCAGGCTGCTTTAGACTTTCACTTTGCACCTAATCAGCCCTCTCCTTTTGAGGGAAATAATAGCAGAGAGGTGTCAGGATATCAGAAGCTTTCTGTGCCAGCTCCCCCGCCCAGCCGAGCCAGAATCAGCTTCCCTCTCAGGCAGACTGGGACATAATCCATCCCATTTTCCACAATGACTGTAATCCTAGCACTGTTTATTCAAGCACAGCCATGCTACGATTAGAGCCAAGGGCTTTAAACATCCAAATGATGCCCCTGGCAGAGCTTGTGGTCCAAAGAACAAACTGCCAGCACCACCTCTAGGATTTCTGCAGCCTTTCCCCAAACAGTAACTGAAGTGCCTTAGTATGGGCTGGAACCTGAGTGGTAGAAAGGGCTTTTCCAGTCTCACCTCTGACTTCCATATGGTCCCCCCTAAGTCATTCAGCACGTCTTGTTTTTGGGCTTTTAAATGGCTGAACAACCCTTGCTCTTCTTCTGAAGCTTTTAAACTCCAGGCAGAACAATCTCCTATCTGAACACTGGGTGAAGGCCCAGACACCAGCTCCAGAGTCAGAAGAGAAAAAGCTTTAACTCCTCAGGAAATTCCTCTCTGTGCAACATGTGAAAAACCAACCCAAACCTCTTCAAATCTGTCTCCTGCTGATGAACAGAAACCTCTCCTCCTCATGCAGGGATGGCTGTGTCCACCCCCAGGAGGGAGCTACTTTGCACCCTGCCAGTGGCTGCTCTGGGAGCACATGCCTCTCCTCAGGTAGGTAAATATTCCCCCTGAAATTAGGCCTTGTCTTGGCATTCCTGGATCAGGAAACAGGATTTCATCACTAACTCTTTCACCTATCTTTTCACATGTGCATTCCTCCTTGAAGGGATTTTTGCTAAGGTTGACACCTTCCTAAAAAGCTTCAGCTGAAACAATATTCCCCAGAAAACAGCAGGTTAAAGCCAGTTGTGAGCAGTCTAATGTAGACAGGCCTTTTTACTGTCCCTAAAAACTTCTCTTGCCTGTTAGGTGACCTGTTATATTAAGGACTCTTAGTTCCCTGTTCTGGCTCTGAGTGCTGGTTGATCCCAGGGAGGAGCAGGGATGCTAGTGGGCTGCTGCTACCTGGTGCAGGGTGATGCTGGGGGATGGACACCCCCCCACTTCATAGCCTGGTTTGTGCTGAGCAAGAAGTTTGGCTGCTGTTGCTTTGGTGGAGGACAACATCATCTCCTGTGCCTTGTTTCCAGGTTTCTGTGCATTTAACACAAGCATGAGACTCGGAATCCTGTGTTCAACTTCATCCACTTTTTAAAAAAAATTATTTTAATTTTTTTTTCCCCAGATAAAACTGTTTTTACATCTTTTCCACTGCAAAAAAACTATGCCAGGGGACTCCACTTGGCTTCTGGGGCTGAGGGAAGCCAGAGTAAGTACCAATAGAGCAATGCACCATTTGATTTCTTGTGGATGTGACAAATTCCAATGGTGAGAAGTTTTGAGAGGCATAGAAAAATCTAAGGTGGGAAATCACAGCCTAATGATTCTGCAGCTCAGCAAGGATCATTTAGAATTGGCCATTTATCCAATTGCAACTAACTGAGTATTTTACAAGAACATTATATTTGACAATCTCAGCACAGGGCTGAGTTCCAGAGATGGTTCCAGTCTCACTCCATTGCAATACCTGGAGGAGTGTGTTTTCTAGGTCTGACTAAAGAGCAATTGCTTCTAGATTTGCCAGAGTGTTTCTGGATTTGCAGCCCAGGTGTTGTCATCATGGCTTTTAACCATTTTGTTCAGGTGCAGATGCCCATGTACCTTGGGCTCCTGCACAGCACCACAAGGCTGGCTGGTAGTTGGCTAATGGGTGTTTGGGTGATGAGGACTCAGTGACTGATAATTCTCTGTGTCTCTGGGATGGCAGAAGGTGAATTTAACATTTCTGGTCTCTCTTTGAGTCCTCCTAAAGCAAGAGTCAGGCATGTGCAGTGACGCTTGGTCTTTCCATTCTGTCACCAGTAAAATAACACTGTCCCCAAGTCCTAACTGCTCTCATGAATTAGGGGAGCAATTGCAGTCAGGTCAGATGGGATAGTTTTCTGGAGTCCATGTAACTTTACAATTGCCTAGCAGTTGTTTTCTGGTGCCCATGACACCAAAACCATTACAGCATAAGATCAGCCTTGCATCTGATGAAGGAACCCAGCTTCTCAGTGGTTCCAAGCATCCTGCATTTACTCCTGTGGCACCCAGATATCTGCTGCAGCCCCAAGCGCTCTACGTGGATCACAGCTTTCAGCCTGCTGCAGGATGGGCTGCTCTGGGCAATGTGCTCCTCACCTCATTCATTTTTATGTGGTGAGATGTAAAAATAAAAAGGTTGGTCCTTCTTTACTATTCTACTGGGGTCACTTTATATAGGCCATGCAATGTTAATAGAACTTAGCAGCTTAGAAATGTTGTGGGGTTTTTATTGTTTTGTTTGTTTGTTTTAATTGCAAAGATTTCATTGTCATGCATTGAATTAATTGTTTACCCTGAATTGCCTGCCATCTCCATTCCTGCACCTTCTAAGGCTTATCGTATAGTCCTCCTTGCAGTTGTTATACAAAGCAGGTATGAAAATATTCCGAGGCCAGTACCCCTTAGGGTTTTGGGTTTTTTGATGGGTTTTTGTTTAGATTTTGTTGGTTTGTTGTTTGGTTTTTTTGTGTGTTTGTTTTTGTTTCTGGGTGTTGGTTTTTTTTTTTAATTATTATTATTTTTAGCCTCCTGTTTTTGCCCTGATGGCTGCTTTAGGTTTGTATTTCTCAGGAACTGAGTGGCCCACACCAGCTGTCCTGAGCCAAATCAGCATACAGTTCAGATAAAGCTGGATCCAAACGCTGTCATTCATGTCATGCCAAACTTTGACCCTTTCTTTTTAAGCTGTCTGTTCCATCTCTTAAAAATGGGAGTGACATTCTATATGCAGACAGAGCACCTGCTGGTTTCAGCAGGAACTGCTTGAACTTGCTCTGGGGTTGCAGAGCTTTCAATATTTCTACTGTCAGCTTTGCTGTCACCCATCATCATCTTGAAGAATGAAAGAGCAAAGCAGCTGCTATGTCTTAAAACGGCATGGAGGGAGGGTTAGAGTGTCTTGTCTCTACTGGGCTCCTTACCAGTGGGCATCCAGAGAGAGCTTAAAATCATATCAGATTTTGCTTTCTTCCTCCTTTTATAATTACCCTAAAGACTTATGTATCAGAGTTGTTTGTTTGGGTTTTGGTTTGTTTGGGTTTTTTTTTTGTGAAACAAATGCCATGGAAAGTTAAACCTGTGTACGCTTTGCAGAGTCACAGGGCAGCCTTGGCTGATGGGGAGAGAGCTCTTGAATTAGTAACAAATGACATCTCCAAACCCCAGACAGATACTTGTTAGCTGTTACAAAGGTTGAGGGTAAAATATGACAAGATCCATCAGTCACTGTGGTAAGCTGGTGTCAGTGTCTACCCACCTTCCTCATCCCTGGGACACGTGGGCCCCATCAGCCTCTCTGTGCTCTTACCTCTTTGTGGTATGCGTTGTATGCACCATGTCCTTGTCCTGCAAAAAAACCCCAGGTCTCTCCTTGGCACACTGTGCTTATCAGTCTTGTTCTGCCCAAGCAGTTGATTTGATAGACACCAAGCACAGGTGGAAGAAAGTTCAGGTCCAGAAGGCAATGGAGACAGCAGAAAGGAAGGAAAAGAGTGCCAGGGGCCACCACAGGAGCTGCAGTTAGCCCAGTCTGGGCCAAACTGCCCACTCTGCTTTTGGCTTCCCCTAAGATTCTCCTGCCTGTATTCTCCTGCTGGCTCTGGCATCACCCCTGCCCCAGGAGCTCCTGTATGCAGTTTTCAACTCTGCCAGGAATCCAGCCAGGTTTATGCCTGTGATCCATGTTTGTGCTAGGGAAACCAGGAGTGCAAGCAACTGGGCTCAGCACTGTGACTTGGCTGCAGCCACACACTCAAACCAGGGATCCTAGCTGAGGAGGAGAGAAAAGACCCACAAAAGCATTAATTTAATGTCATGCTAAACGCCAAAGCTGGTGTAGAGCCCTCAGTGCCAAGCCCATTGCAGCGCTGGGCAGGGACAGCCCCTTTTTATAGTTTGGCTATAAAGAATTAATTTAAAAGCAGGATGTGGCCTTTATATCTCCTGATTTCTTTGTTCCCATCATTAGCCTTTAAGCAGCAGCTTGTTTTAGGTGAGCATAAAAACAGAGACAGGGGCAAGAGGTGCAAGATAGGGGGTGACTCATCCTGCCAGAGTGGTTCCAGCCACAGCTGGTGTTTGTCGACCAAAAAGTGCTCCTGCCCGTGTCACCTGGCACAGGATCAGTGTGCAAGGGAGGAGGTCACAGGGTATGTCAGGATATTAGTGCATTAGGCTGGTGTTTGCTGGGAACTGTGGTTTTGTCTTAAAGTGTTCTTTGTGTGCAACTCATCATATATACTGCTAAACACCTTCCTGCCATGGGAGCCTCACACTCGTGTCTCCTGCCTCCACCCTGGCTGCGCTGCCAGTTTGTTTCCTTTGACTGCTAAACTGTTCATTGCAAATTAATTCATAAATAATGCATTGGATGTTGCATTCTGTGCTTAAAAGTTCATCGTGTAGGTGGGGGGTTGCGGGCTTTTTTGGAAGTGACAGTGTTTTCTCTCCTTTCTTTTTTCTTTGTTAATTGTGTGTGTGTGCCTGTGCCTGGAGCTCCCACAACAGTCACAGCCTGATAGTTCCACTACAGGTGTCTTAATGTCTTTATAGCAGAAGATAATTTCAAATTTGTTTATTATGATTCAAGATGCTTGTGTTGCAAAAACTCTCTTTTGAGACTGGGGTTTATTGAAATACCCAAATGCTTTTGGGAGTTGCACGATGCTCTTATTGTGTCCTACTTGTAGGCTGTGGTGTTGTTTAAGATATTTCTCTTTCCTAGTCTGTCAGGTAGTGGCATGGGAATAGGGCTGTTGAAGAAGGTGAGGTGGGACCAGGAACCCCAGGGGGTATCCAGACCCAGCAGGAGCCTGAGCTGCCACAAACTGCAGCAGCGTGCAGCAGTGGGTGGAGCAGAAAACCAAGCCAAAAGAGGTTATTTCAGAGACTTAAAAAAAGATGTTTTGTGCTTCTTCCCCTCCCTACATGCCTCCACTGAATGGAGCAAAGCAGATGGGCACAAACATTCCTCAGCAAGGAGGCTGTGGGTTTGTGCTGCCAGCATTGCTGTGCTGCTTATGGGACTGAAAGCAAAGCCCACAAGTAGGGTAAAAAAAAATGTCCCTGTGGGTGTGAAAGGGAAAATACCACAGCTGATGATACACAAGCTTAGTTGTGTGATGGCCTGAAGCAGATTTTAACCCCGATTTTAAAAAGTGCAGATCATATCAGTAATGTATATTACAATAGCCTGATAGTGTGAATCAAATATTTAAAGATTACATACACTCTGCTTTTTATTCTGAAATTACTGCAGAAGAGTCAAGTTCTAGCTGCTGGCCAGATTCCTTGCTTTTTCTCTATTAAATGAGGCCATATAATTTTCCTCTGGGATACATTTGGCACTGGAGCTATTTAGGTCTGAACCTTCATCACTAAATTCAGGAGGATTTTTCTCTTAAGGAGAGAAGAATCAAGGTCACAGCACCAGAGAAAAACTGTTAAAACAGATACTTCTCATCAGTGATTTCTGGACACTTCATAAAAATGAAAATAATCACCCTGATTTAACAACTGAACTTCAGCAGCAGCAACTTGTCTGCACTAGACTTGGAGGAAAAGTACAAAAACCCATCTGCACACAAGATTTTAAAAGTTGAAGTTTTATAATTTTACAGAGTATGAAATAGACTCATTTAATTGTGAAGCGAGGCGGTGGAGTTGCTCTTTATGTGAGAGAGCAACTAGATTGTATTGAGCTCTGTCCAGGGGCTGATGAGGAGCAAGTGGAAAGTCTGTGGATATGAATTAAGGGGCAGGCTGGCATGGGTGATACAGTTGTGGGGGGTCTATTACAGACCTCCTGATCAGGACGAGGGAGTTGATGAGGCTTTCTACAGGCAGCTGAAAGCAGCCTCGCAACTACAGGCCTTAGTTCTCATGGGGGATTTTAACTGCCCAGATATTTGCTGGAAGGCCTCCACAGGCAGCTGTTCATAGTCCAGGAGGTTCCTCCAATGCCTTGATGATAACTTCTTGATACAAATGGTGGACAAACCAACTAGGAGATGAACGCTGCTGGATCTTGTGCTCACCAACAAGGAGGGTCTGGTTGAAGGGGTGACAGTCAATGGCTGCCTTGGCTTCAGTGATCATGAGATGGTGGAGTTCAGGATCCTGTGTGGGAGGAACTGAATGTCTAGCAGGACCAGAACCCTGCACTTCTGCAGGGCCAACTTTGGTCTCTTCAATCAATTATTAAGAGAAGTCCCATGGGACAGGGCACTAGGTGGTAAAGGGGCTCAAGATAGTTGGTCAACATCCAAGGACCACTTCTTGCAAGCTCAGGATCAGAGCATTCCAGTGGGAAGGAAATCAAGTAAGGGAGCCAGGAGACCCGCATGGTTAAACAAAAGGAACTGCTGGGCAAACTTGAGTGGAAAAAGAGAATTAATGGATTATGGAAGGAGGGGTTGGCCAGTTGGGCCAGTAATCGTACCAGTACATGTTGGGGGCTGACCTGCTGGAGAGCAGTGTAGGAGAAAGGGACCTGGCGGTCCTCATGGACAGGAGGATGATCATGAGCCAGCAATGTGCCTTTGTAGCCAAGAAGGCCAATGGCATCTTGGGGTGGATTAGAAAGGGTGTGGTTAGTAGGTCAAGGGAGGTTCTCCTCCCCCTCTCTTCTGACTTGGTGAGGCCACATCTGGAATATTGTGCCCAGTTCTTGGCCCCTCAGTTCAAGAAGGACAGGGAACTGCTTGAAAGAGTCCAGCACAGAGCCACAAAGATGATTAAGGGAGTGGAACATCTCCCTGATGAGGAAAGGCTGAGGGAGCTGGGTCTCTTTAGCTTGGAGAAAAGGAGACTGAGGGGTGATCTCATCAGTGTTTACAAATATGTTAAGTGTGAGTATCAGGAGGACAGAGCCAGGCTTTTTTCAGTGATGTCTAGTGACAGGACAAGGGGCAATGGGTACAAACTGGAGCATAGGAGGTTCCACGTAAACATCAGAAAAAACTTCTTTACTGTGAGAGTGACAGAGCCCTGGGACAGGCTGCCCAGAGAGGTTGTGGAGTCTCCTTGGCTGGAGACATTCAAAACCCACCTGCACACATTCCTGTGTGATGTGCTCTGGGTGATCCTGCTCTGGCAGGGGGGCTGGACTGGATGATCTTTCGAGGTCCCTTCCAACCCCTAAGATACTGTGATTCTGTGAATCTCAATTATTCTTTTCTGATTTTTTTTTTTTATTTTTTTTTTAATTGGGTCATCTTTTCTCTTTGCTATTTAGGAAAAAAAAAGAAAGAAACAAAGAATTACCTTTAGGAGTTGAAAGGAAAGAAAGCAAAAATTGGGAAGCATTTCTTAAAAAAAGACAAGATACTGGGGAAGAAATTACATGTTGGTAATTTTCCCCAGGAGTCAGTTTTGAAAGACAAATCCTGTTTTCAAGCACAGCTTCCAAGGCTTGAGTAACATGGTGTTGCTACTGAGTACAACACTTTGCACTTTTAGCATGGGGACCCAACAAATATGCTGCTGTTAAGGCTGAACTTCATAACTACTCATTGTTTAAATCACAACACATTTACAGGCAGCAGATGAGGAATTTGCTGGGACTGGGGAAGGACCCGACCATTGCCTGCCCTGGCACTGCCAGGTGCTGCCCCTGCAGCCACCTAGAGCTGCATCTCCTGCAGGTCCTGTAAAGTTCCTGCCAATATGCTGCTTAATGGGGGTTAATTCATGAATTATTTCATTGTCCGTTTGTTAGAAATTCCAAACTGATGCCAAGAACTGCAGCTGAAGTTCAGCTGAAAGATGTCTTTTTTTTTTTTTTTTTTTTTTTTTTTTAACAAATGTTCAAACAGTCCAAAACCCAGCAAGCAAGAGAGGCTGTGTGTGCCCACCCAACAGTGCTGAGTGGAATTATTTGAAGCCTGGTAAACAGTAGCCCCTGCAAACTGGTGAACAAGTCTCTCTACAGCCTGGGCTTTGGCAGTGTCTCAGCTGCAGGGACTGGGCTTGCATTCTTTGGGCACTTGGAAGGGACACACATCTTTTCAGCTGGATTGAATTCTTGTAATTCGTTCAGATAATGAGCCTCAATCACTGTCCTCATTTACTGACAAAATCCAGGGCGAACAAATTCATATTTAAAACCCAGCTCCTGAAAAATGCTCTCACAAGTGATTGCCTGGCATGTGCAGAGTCACCCAGGAACATCTGATTAGTTAGCCAATTAAAATAAAACTGATGGATTGTTAAAGCAACCAGAGGTTTCCAAGAGGCTTTCTGTGAGTTGGTCCAGGCTGCTGGTTTGGTTTGTCTTTTATTTTTTTTCTAATTATACTTTTTTTTTTTTTTTTTTTTTTTCAGGCAGACTTGTGCTCATGCTCCCCATGCTGTGCACAGGCAGGAGCTCGTTACTGGACACGTGCATCTGCCTCTGGCCCCCCCTGGAAAACCTTGAGTTCCTGTTGGCTTGGAGCACAAGCAATACCAGATGACCTCTACTGAGAGAAGCAGTGATCCTCTTGGAGGGCTGTGTGATGCTCAGGTAGGACCTCAATGGCTGCAACACTTCTTGCCTGTGGGACTCTAAAGCTAGGACAAGGGTTCAACAAAACTGTAAGCAAGGTGGTAACTCAACTTCCACCACAGAAACGATTTTTTTGGGGAGTTCCTTTTAGCAGGTTTTATTCCAGTAGCCATTTGCAGAGATTCTCATTTCATCCTCTACAGCATTTTTGGCATGAATATGTCCAGGGACTTGATGCTGTGAAATGGATCCCTAGTGTGATCCAGTTTAGCATATCCTACAGACATACAGATACATCCTACAGACATATCCTATCTCTATCCTACAGACACAAAAGTCTGTGCTCAATCAACCAAAGAAAAAAACACTCAACATCCCTTTCCTTCTTAACAATCATTATTTTATTAATATATTTTACAAGATTGCAATTGAAATCATTTAAATACAAATTTTTTTTTATACAGAAAGTGTAATAAAGTTAAAATAGTTCCTTGTGTAATTCATAGCATTATTGCAATGCTTACAAAAATTTGCATAGAGTGTGCAAGGATTGATGTTATTTGATACAAAAAAGCTTTCTATTTTCCCACACAACCACACACATACATAAATTAAAAAGAAAAAAGCCAAACAAATCTAAATTTCTTAATGAGAACTGTGATAAGACTTTAAATTAATTTTGCCCTGTTTACACAATCAAGGTCATTGGTGGTTATCAGAGCAGAGGTCAGACAAGGTATTTTACCATCACAGATGAAAACTGCTCTAACATATGGGTCATGCCTTTTATGCTACTGCTGTAGATGAACAGGGTTTTGCTTTGACTCACACTGAATGTTGTTTTGCTGTTGGGTTTACCTACAAGGAGTATTTGTTGTGTTAATATCTGCAACTCTAATGACATTCTTGCACAAGTAAACTAATTAAAATATGGGGTGAGAAATAACATCTGAACCACATCCAGCAAGTCCCTTTCCTGCTCCCAAACTACTGCTGCATAGAGCAGATCCAGACTGAAATCTGGGTGACAGCTCAGGAAAAACTCTGATCTAGGGAGAAATCCAGATGTGAATGCTGTCAACTGAGCTCTTCTTCAATAAACAGAGCATAGAATTCCTCAGATCTGCCCTTTATGAGCATGGTGGCATGCCCTCTGCTGAGAAAGGGCAGGATCTGTTCATGTTGACTTCTGTGCTCACTCTGATAACTCACAGAAGGGGAGAAGAAGGAATTCCTGCAGCAGCACCTGCTCTGTGAAAGCCCTTCTGCAAATAGAGCAGCCCTGCCCGAACACCAGTGCGACCAGCAGAGCCCTGGTGCCTGCCCAGTGACACCAGCAGAGCCCTGGTGCTGTCTCAGAGAGTCCTCCCTCTCCCTTCATTACCCACCAAATCAGCAGCTGAACTCCAGCATGGTTTGTGGTGATGACAAGGAGCCAAGCTGGATGAACATGCCCCATTTTCAGGCAGTGGTTTGAGCTCTTTATCTGCTCCTACATGGCAGGGAAAGCCCAGAGGCAGGAAGGGTCTGGTGTGCTGTGCAGCCCCCAGGAACATCTGGCTGGAGTTTAGACAGGGCAGCCAAACTCTTCCTTTTGATTTCAAAAAATGTGCTAATTTTTTAGGGCCAGATCCTCAGGTGGTGTAGGCTAATGGTGAGTTAAATGCAGCCAAGTCCTGATTTACACCAGGTACAGTCAAACCCCGGTGCCATGACTGATCCTGCTGCACTGCCCCAGCCCAGTCCCCCAAGGCAGGCATCGTGCCTTGCTGCTGGCTCCAGTGCAGAGGACCTGGCAATGAGATGGAGATAAACAAGGGCAAAGATTCCCACCAGCCTCCCCCAACCCACAGGCTTCCCAAGGAGGGGCAGTGCCCCAGGGCACCATCCCCTGGGATGCTGTGCAGGTGTTACCAGGACAAAGCAGCGGTGGCTTTAAGGGCTGCTCAGCTGCACTTGCTGGAGTTAGTGCCAATGCCTTCAAGGTGGCCCAAGGCTTGGTAGAACAGCAACCAGCACCTACCAGCATTATTTATGCCTCTTAGGCTGCAGATACATCACTATAAAATCATTAATGCTGCCAAAGGGTTTCTTCATCTGCTACATCAATAATAGAACTGATTCTGAGTGCTCAAACCCAGAGGAGGACACAGATGAAGACAAAATTATCAAATTGTCTTAGCAGAGGTGCTGACTCCCTGCTCTACAGACAGCTACCCTAGAGAAATCTAGCCGTACTGCTGGGAGTGGTGGTCTTTATAGCTAAGTATGTGTGGGAGAAACTCTTAACAGCAACATTATTTCATCTATATTCCAGCATTTGATAAAAATAGCACCACCCACAAATAATTCTTCTTTTGCTCTCCAGTGTGAGCCTGCCTCAAGATGTTTCAAGGACTGTCATGAGGAAATTAAAAAAAAACAACACAACAAACCACAAAGAAAGAAACTGCATTGCTTTAAAATGTGATAAAGCATTTAGCAGTAGCAGGCTTTGGAACGCTTTATCTGCTATCAGCAGTTAAGCCTTTTGAATGAGGCAAAAATGTGAGAGTACAATGCAATCTAAAATTCCTGCTACGTGCAAAGATGTACATGACCTGTGCTTTGCAATGGGCCTATTCCTGTAATGTCAACTATGTTAGAAATGGTGAGACTTTCCATTTGGGCAGGACCTGATGAAGGACTCCAAAAGTCCTTTTTAATCTTTGAAGAAAAGAGTCCTTAACCAAGGCTGCCTGTTTTTATCTGAAGCATTTGCTAGCAGGGCACAAGGTAAATGTAACACTTTTGCACACATTTCTCTTTCTGATATTTTCTCTTGCTGGCAGAAAGAATAAACCAGACATAACCTTCCTAGTTTTCAATACTGGTTAGAAACTAACAACTCAATCCACAGAGATGAGTTGCCTCAAAGAACAGGCAGCCTGTCCATACTGACTGGTGGCAGAAAAGCCCAGCCACAGCGTGGCTGCAAGCTGCAACAAGGTGAGACATTTCCTGGGAGTGCCAGCAGTCCTAACCTTCCCATGGGAATTCCACTTGTAGCAAAATAATTTTTAAGTGACTCACACCAATAGTTTAAAGTGACCTGGATGAGAAATTTCCATGGTGATAAATTATTATATTTTCTCCTTCAGTTTGGATAAAAATCCTGCAGCTTTAAATATCCATTTTTTCCTGTATAAAGAGAGGGTGTCACTTTTCACAAGGGCACAATACAATTCAAATGGCAGGACAAGAGAGTTTGAAATGATAAAGCCTCAGGGCAGTATGTGCATAACCATGGGCTTCTCAACCACAGCAGACTTAAAAGCTTCCTAAATACAAGCTATTCACTATAATTTCCATTCAAGCCCCCAGCCACTATGGTTACTGTGGATGGAAACAACACCCTAGCAATCTTGAACAGCCCAAGCTGTAAGTGGTTGCAGTGACAGTAATTCCACTGTGCTCCATGAAAGACCAAGCATAATTGGTATTGTATTTAGTAAAATGGATGTTATTAATCTAAAGTATAATAATGTAAACAGAGAAGTTTCCTGCATTACTGTGATTAGGGTGATGTCTCTTGCCATTTCTTCCCTCTCCCTCCTACCTGCCTTGCTTAATTCACTTCACTCTTGCTTGAATAATCTCATCAGCACCACGTCAGTGTTTAACCCATAAACTCACAGCCATAAACTCGGCTACATCAGCTGTGAAAACACTGCAATTGCAGCACAGAATTTTCCCAAAAGTCCCCAATTTCACCTTCATACCACTGCTAGATGTAAATTTTGGTTCTGGGGAGGGGTATGTGAGACTGAGAAGTGAGGCGCGGGGATTCATGTGCTGCTGGTCACCTGCACTCAGCCCCGTGTGTGGCAGGACTCTGGGCTACCCAAATATTACACAGCAATTTCAGAACTGAGGAAAAAGGTTAAAGTGGGGAAAAAGGCAATGTTGCCAGGATTGTGTTTCTCAAGCAGCAATGGCAATAAAAAAAGGCTGGTATTTTCACATTGAAAAAGCACCAATCCAGTGCTTGGCAAGGCTTTGCAGGAACGTGCCCTGCACTTGCTGGGGTGAATTCTGGATGATGATATTTCAAAATTTAAAATGTCAGCCTTAAAAAAAAAAAAAAACAAACAAAAAAAACTGAAAAAGAGCAAAACCTCTAATTTTTTTTTTTTAAACAAAATCATTGTGGCACAGTTGATCTTCTTCACTGAGCAGTTACTGGAGTTCTGTGGCTGCTAATGCTTGAGTGCAGGTAAGTGAACAGCCAGCAGCATTTACTCAGTTTATTTATACTTTCAGCCCAAGATGATGTCTTTCAGTGTTCTGAGTTATTTCTTCACATTTCAAATTTCAGGTAACCTTGCCCTCTGCTGACATTTAAAGATTTTTCACATTATTTCCTTTTCTCCCCATTAACTAAGCTAGAGTTTTCCTGCCACTTTACTCTCTCAAATGCATCTTTGTAATTTACCTGTATTTTTCCTGCCCCATTCAAAAAGCACCATTGAAGTTAATGCATTTCAGGCATAAGGGCAACTAGAGAAGGGATAAATTTATGTAAGTCTTTGGTCTTTGTCTTGCTGTCTTTTGCTGTATGAAAATTAAAGCCATAACAACAATAAAAAGAAAATTGGCTTTTGTTGGAAACAAGTGTATGTAAGTTTAGATATACGTATTTGTATGTGTGCATCTTACAACAACAAAAGCTAATTTTCTTTAGAACATCTGTATTTGCACACTAGGTATGATGTGAACTAATCTGATGTCTTCTCAAGTTCCTCAGGAATCTCTCTTTAAGCTTGGAGAAATTTCTAGGGACTTTATTTTTTTTTTAGACATCATTTTGCTGTACTGTATATTGCAGATGGTACTTCTAGGTTTATGCCTTAAACCTTTTTGTTTCTGCATATATGTGATATTTCTGATTACAGGAAAAAAAAAACCCAACAACAAACCCTTTCAAAATATAGCTGTTTGACAGCACATGACTGAGAGAACCAAATATAAATAATTCTTGTGTATGCTTAGTTTTTTAAAGAGTTTCTACTGAGAAGAGGCCTTATAAGTATTTAAGTAGTTATTATCTTCCCCTTTTGATGACTTCCTTTAGTATTAACATTTCTTTGTACTCTTAAGCTACCCATTTTGCTGACTACAGGGTAATATGCTTCAAAAAGTTTAAGTAAACAAACAAACCACAAAGAAACATGGAGAATGGATACAGTTGTATAATCAGTATTAAGATCTCTGCTTTTGCTAATGCCAAAGTATTTTTTTCCTTTAGAAAAACCATTCTAATTCACCTGTGCCAGCAGAAGGGCCATCCACTGTGGCTAAGGTACAGGGGTGAGCACTGCCAGTCAGCTTCTGGATTGAAGTGTTACTTTTAAAGCAAATTCAACAAGGTCTCAAAGCCCTATAAAGAGTTACAGTACATAAACACATTTATCTTTAACTGTAGTATTCATGGTTGCCTTAGGTATACTGACATTAGCTTCCCAGTCCCTTCATCAGTATTTCAGGTGCTGTTGCTGCTCCTGCTGCAACACAGACCTGCACACAGTGCCCAGCCAGAGTTTGGTCTCCCCAAGGGCTGGCAGTGTCAGGCCCTCAGTGGCCTGAATTGTCACCTGTCCAGCTCCTGGCTCAGCTCAGTCCACAAAGTCATCAGTATCTCTTCCACTGAGCTCAGTGGAAATAAATGCACAAATTAATTGAACTGAACTGCAGGCCCGATTCACAAAGCAACACACAAAGCCTTGCTTGGTTTTTGGCATTTTATCAATGGCAGGTAGAGCATAGGGATGAAACTCCAGCCAGGGATGCTCTAATTTAAATAGACTGAGGGAAAACCAACCCCTACAGGTACAGCAACTGTGAGGGACTTCTGGGCAAGGCAGAAGGAAAAGGGACTCCCATGCATTTGCGTTGTCCAGCAGGTGAGTCCGTCACTCCACAGCAGCCCCACAATAAACTCATAAACATGAGATACCTGGATGGGTTTGCATGCTTCTTTTTCAGCAAAATGTCTGTTTTCTCCTCCACCATCTCAGATATACAGTCCTGGCTGTTCTGGTTTGCCATTCACTGCACAGTGGGGGACTCATCCTGTGGCCAACACAAGTGCAGGCAGCATCATCATCATCTAAACTGCTGTCTTCAAACTCAGCTGTGACTCAAATGATTTACAAGTCTCTACACAGGTTCAGTCCTTCTAGCAACAATACCTTGTCTTTCAATGCAGCAAATAACTTTATGCTTTTTAAGATGGAAACATGATTGCAAAATACATTGAAGCAACTAGAATTCCTTTATGTAGACACAATTGATGTACCCTTGTCACCTTGGAGAAGCATCTGCTTGGGATGAGGACTGAGCCATCGGCCTCTCGGGAGTGGAGCTTGGCAAAGAGGACTCAGCACATCCTTGTTCGGTCAGCCCCTGCATCCAGCCCTGCCTTTCTCACCAGCATTAACACTCTGGATGACAGGTAAGTTCATGTGACTCATTTTCTGCACAGGGTAGTCTTCCTGTAGCATGTGTCTTCACAACTGCTCCCAGGGGATTTGTTTATGAATTGGGCCCTGCTTGCTGTAAGGTTTGTATTCAATGGTATTCAATGAAACAGGGAAGAAAACTCTACAATAAATGTAGGACTATGAATGGGACTTCATTTGTGGTCCCAGAGGTAACGTACACAGTATTTTGCTATATTTAACATGGTTAAAATAAAAGTCTGTATCACTCTAGGTGTCCCTACAGTCTTAATACATTTCATTAAGACCTGTTTTAAGTTGCACAACCAGTTCCCAAGACACCCTCCTGTCCCTCCCCCCAAATAAACGGGTTTTAATAACAAGATAAATATGATGTGCTTCTCCTTGCTGAGTGCATTGACTTAAGGCATAGGCACAATTCCCCTCTTTGAACAGAGATGGTATAGTCCTGTGTCCCAATACAATTGTTACCCTGGGTGACCCTTTGCATTCAAATATTGACTCAAGACATAATAATTACAGGAATCATTCATTAATAGATAGTTTGAATTCATTAATTAATCAGAAAATATTACTGGAATAAATGTAGATCATTCAATCCTCTTTCAGGAATAAATTTCATGGGAGTCCTGCCTTATTAGGCAGCAAGACATCTAATCTAAACTGCATAGATATCTTTCTTTGAATCCAGTCAATTTTGGATTAAGCCAGAATTGTCTATTGAAAAAAAAAAGCCCTGGTACACTCCAGACCACAAGAAAATACATAGAAATCTGTAGAAAAGGAATGAGCTAAATTATTTCTGAGTATTTCTGTCAGCTACATTTTCTCTTGAAGATTGCTTGAAGAATACCAGCTTTGCTTAGATATCACTAGGGCTGGGCACAGATCTATCATATTTGCACATGAGGTTAATATTTGCAAAAGCATCTCAGTGGCTTAGAAACCTTGCTGTCCTCATGAGATTTACTGTGACTTGGACATTTCTGCAGTAATCAGGACTGATTACTGCAAAAGTATCTAAAAATCAAGGATTTTTACATGCATGTGGATGCTATTATGGGTCAGAATTCAATTATCTAGGCTCCTCTTATTATTTTTCAAAACCTGAACTGTGGAAGCAATGTTACCAGATCAGATTTTACATTTTATCCTGCCCGTGACTCCTGGACTTAAATAAAGGAAAATGTACCCATGAAGAGATTCAACCACTGAGTTTTTGTAGTTTAAATTCTAGAGAAATTAGCAACCAAAGCCCTTTCTTTCCAGTAATCTGACTTTGTCACAATCTTTATAAATCCTTTAAAAAAAGTCTGTTTCATTGTCAGCATCTCTGATGTTTGCAGCTTCCACCAAATCTGAGTGACCTGAGACTGTATATCCTGAAAAGAAAGATGACAAAAATTCTGGCATAGCATCTACATTACACACCTAATTTGTATGCATGTCTCTGTTTCTGTGGGTAGAATAGGTAATTTTCTGTGTCTACAGGTAGTGACTACCTACCTATGGGTAGTATAGGCCAAATCTTCAATCTTCACACTTTGATACAAAATCTTTTAAAAATTAAAGGTGTTAAAGGTGAGTGTGTAGAGTGATCCAGGATGCTTGTTAACTAAGGAGGTTTAGGATTTTCTTCCTTAGTCCAGCTTTCACAATTTGCTTCCTTTCCAGAGCTAAATGCAACACCAGTTTTTGTTAGCACAGAGATGAATTTAGGTTAAGGTTAGAGCTGATGTGTCACATCTCAATAGCACAAGGCATCCTTGGCCAAGCACAGGCAAGTCTCAAAGCCCTGCAGACAAAGAAGTGATTATTCCAGCAAGAAGATCTGGACTTTTCTACTGTCCAAGAGCAACCCATGGCTTCCAACAGGTAGCCATGCTTCAGGTGAAAAGGTTCAGATGAAAATTAAAGAGAAACCTTGTAACCTTGGGTATCCTGGATCACTCAGGTGATGAGTACAGAACATCTGGCTATTTTGTTGTGTTTTGTTTATTTTTTCAAGTCACTGATTTAATGGTGCAAAAATAATCAGAGGTGCTTCTCTCCTCTTTGTGTGTTGGTGGGTCTACATCAGTTCCAGGGTCTCGACCAGCCAACAAGCCCATTGCTCTGAGATCATGATCAAAACCAAGCAGTGATCATTAGACTGTATTAATGTGGAAGGGGCCAGGGGAGCATCAAATCCAATTCAGCAGATTGTACCAGTAAATTTTGGTGTGGGAAAGAGAAATGCTACACAAATGTAACAGGGTCACCCTGGGATTCCTTGTACTGAAACATCATTTTACACAGAGGATATATATATATTATATATATATTTTTATATATATATTCACACACACGCGCGCGCACACAAAAAAAGTCTTTGATAGGCTTTCTGTGTTCTAGTAAAAATAGTTGGCAGCTGCAATCTGAGAGACCAGAACTGGCTTGTGCTGCCTGATGCCCCACTGCAAATTGTCTCTCAAAGGCAGACGCTTGTATTTATCTGGCAGGTGGAGCTGGTGCCTGCCTGAGACAGAAACAACCTCCCATTGGGACACACACAGAGCTCGTAGATTTTTTGCCTGGACCCTGCAGAAGAGGAAGATCCTTGAGGCAAGTTAGGTAGTTTGATTTTTGCAGAATTCAACATTATCTGAAGTCAGAGCAGGGGAGAGAGAGAGAAAAAAAGAGAGAGAATTAGTGAAGAGTTGTTATTTTTTATCTTGTTGTTAAAGTAGCTTCCTTTGGACAACTGGGCTGCTACAAAAACTGAGTAGGCACGTGCATTAACATGGGAAAGTCTGACACAAATCAGGGTAAGGAGATGATCTGCTTTAACCTGGAGCCACCAGTTTGTTTCTGCTGACCTACCCACTGTGGTTCCTTGGCTCATAGCTTCCTGCTTCTCCTCCTGTTTGGGTTAGCCCAGCCCAAGGTACCCACTGCCAGGCAGGGAGTGGGAACAGTTCACACCCACCTGACGACTTTGCTCCTTCACTGGGACTTCTGGTGCTCTGATCCCATTGCCAGTTAAGCTTTCAGGCTCACAGCACTGACTTTTATCTATGTTTTATGTATACGTGTAACGCTTTTATGTAATAACTTAAATGCCATAACAGACCTGAATTTCTCCTTATAAAATAGAACATAAAAATGAACATGCGGCAGCTCTTAGACACAAGGCAGCTACAGGGGAGTGCTCTAACAGCACTGAGAAAAGCACAGCAAGATAACCTGCATGCCAAAATATACAGGGTGACTGACAATATTTGTTCTTATCTTGCAATTACAGTAAGAGTCTCCAGTTTAAGTATCCAACCATCTAATATCCTCAAAGAGAGAATATGTGCATTTAAAATAAACTTAGCATTAAAAACGTTAGGGCAACTGCTTGCAGTCATGAAATGCTTTGGATTTCAATTATAGTATATAAGGTAGGGTGGTTTTTTTATAGCTGTGAAGTTTTTTTGTTAACATTTGTGGGCCGTGCTTGGAATGTCTTAAAAGGAAAATGTTTAGAAATAATAGGAATTGCAATAAAAATCCCATTCTATGTATTACATCTGACACTAAGATAGGAAAACATTGGCCTATGTACGAGCCCTATTGCTGGGAGGCTGGCATTCAGTGGGAAGTTCCTCCTGCCAAGGCTCTTGGTGGGCTCCCCAGCAGGAGCTCCTCAGCCACATCCTCTAGTGTCTACCACAATTATCATAGGAGGAGGGGATAAGAGTCATGTGCCCATTTATTTTTGAGACACCAGAAGAGGCTTAACTCAACACCTATTCTACTTTTGTTCTGTGTTACCAGTTTTAGTTATTCTTGCCTCCCCTTTGGAAGTTTCCCCAGTGCAACAACCTCTGTCTCCTAACATTGCCTTGCTTCCCAAAATATAAACATCAGCTACAAAAGCATTTCCAGCATACCAGTGAATTAAGCTCTTCTTATAGAAAAATGTATAATAAAAGATTTAATTACATTGGCCAAGTAAATCTTGTTTTAAACTCACAAAGAAACAGAATTTAGGAGCACCGTGTATTTTACAGCCACATAAATCTGCTTGAACAACAGATGCTATTATCCAACCACTTTAAAAATAATGAATCAGCCTTTGCCACAGAGCAAGTCTCATTTGCATACGATACCTTCAATCATTGCTAGCAGAAACTCAGCTAGGAGAGTGAGCTGCACCACTTTCACACCAGTGTTTCAAATGCAATGGCTCAGTGACTCAGAAGGCTACAGATCTGAAGGAGGTTTGTGGCTTGGTTTGTTTCTGCTGTAGGGCTTGATGTCCTTCGCTTACCTCTCCATCTTTGGATTCCAGCCTGAGCTCTGTCCTGCACGTGGCTTTCAAGCTGCCGGCCTCGGCGTTGATCTCGATGCCTTTTGGAGCCTCCATCACCAGTGCACGTGTAGGTGACTCCAGCCTGAAACAGAAAGGCAGTTACAGAGCACAGTGGCTTGAGTGTCCATGCTCAATCTCAGGCTGTCTTCTTGCACAGCCTGACTGCCCCTTGCATATGGCACCTTAGGAAATACTGACCTTCAGATCCGTACCTGGTTTAGTCAGTGGAAAGAATTCATGCAGAGTGTGGCAAAACAAATCACAGATCCAGTCTGCTGACAATTCCTATCAACTTTGCTATGCTGGGTGCAATGAAGCTCCCCAATGATCAGCTTGTTCATCTGCAAGGTCAGACTTTTAACTAATCAGTGCTAAAAGGAGATATTAGCAAAGCAGCATAACTACACAGAGAGTGCAGGCGCTTTTCTTCCTCAAACCACTGTTTAAGCAGGAACAAATTAGTTCTCTTGACTGCCTCTAATGTGAGGTTTGGAAGGATTTAAAGACATAAGGAAATTGATGAAGACCCCAAAATTCCTGGGCTCCAGTACTACCGCTCACAGTCATGTCCCCCCTCTGCAGTGCTTTGACCCCTCCTAACTGTGGATACACCACAGAGGTGTCTGAGAACCTTGTTACAGCCCTGTCTAACGCAGCCAGACCTTTCAGTTCAGGCAACTGGGGTTAATGCTCCAAGATGTAGAAGCACAAGGTTCAGCCCTCCTTGCTGATTACCCATTCATAGGTCTTTTATTATACTTGTCTCTTCTCTTCTTTATAATACAGTCTCTTGTTACTTCCTATATTGAAAATGATGATAATAAAAACCAATTCTCACTCTTCGGGAATATCCTCTTAGTTGATTTTATCACCATTTATTTATTGCACCATCACAAAATCTAGGCAATGATCTCCCCAGGTGAAGCAGGCAGGCAGACTGGAACAGAAGCTCCTGCTTTGAGTGCTCTGGGCAGGCACTGAGGAAGTTGAAGCACAGGGCAGCAGACAGCCATGCTTGGGCAGCTTTTGAGATTTGCTTGTCTTACTGCAGAGGCTCTTCAGCTGTTTCTCTACTCTTCATGTATAATAATTTGTGCAAGTAACTGTATTCTTAAACGGACTCCTGCTGGTATTGAGACAACATGGGAGGGTGAGGGAATTCAGCTGTATTTATTGCAGGCAACAGTTCAATAAGCAAAGGCACATTTCCCTGAATCTGGCACTTCTCAAGCTAAGGATTTCCCTCTTGTTAGTGTCTTCATATTGCTGCTTTTTGAACACCTTTCCCTCAAGACCCCAAACTCATCCATAATTTCCTGGCTGACTCAGCTAAACCTAAATTTCAGGGAAGAGCTGAGGCATGGGCAGCCCAAGGAATGAGCATGGACTCATGGTTAGCAGCCTCCGAACAATCTCTCTGAGCTGCTTTTTGTTTGCTCTCTGCAGGGAAGCTACATCTTACATAAACCTTCTTCTGATCCCTCCACTGGAAACACAGGCTGGTTCCTGTATGAGAAACCTAAGGTGAAGACTGCTGTGACTCACTTATTTTTTTTTCCTGATTGAATTGCAGATTGCATGGAGGAGAAAAAGCTTGCAAAGAATGATTGACATTAAACGGTGCTACCTGGGCTATGATTCCCTCTGACCTTCCAATTGCAGTAGCTGCCTTTCCAATATCTCTTAGAATTTCTTTATGGTAAAAACAGTCAGAGTGCACAGTCACAGGGCTTTGGCACACGCACTCTGGTAGCTTTCATTATGGTGCCTTAACACGCTGCCTGCCCCACACCTTCCCTGGAGATTTCTGCCCAGGGACACAGTATATTCTCATGCTTGGTGGTGCAGCTCACAAGCTGGTGTCTACCCTGAAAAATAAAGGATGGTTTACTTGCACTAAACGCCCAGGAGCTGAGATGCACTGGCTGGGATGCAGGCACACATTCCCTCCTGCTGCTTCTGCTCCAGAGGCTGGGTCCTCCAGAGGAGAAGCAGGCAGCTGAGGCCAGTAACATCTGAAGTCACTGCAGTTTAATTCACCAGAGGATGTGTCCAAACCCCAAGGCAGCTGAGCTACTCTGAGGATAAAATAATTCTGAGGAGCCATGGCCAGGTAACTCTTCAGCTCTCTGACATCTAAGTGACTCCAATTTCTTTGATGTCTTGGCTGTCTCAATGTATTTGTTCATCTGTTAATCTTGTAGCTCTTCTGACCACTGAGAAATAAATATTGTAAATCCAAGAGTGTTCAGACACCACAGTGCAAATGCACTCATGTGCAGCAGCAGGTCTCAATTCCTGGTCTGCATAGGAGCAGCTTCCCAGTCTCACAGTACTGCTATACTGGAGAGTGCAGAGGGCTGGAAAATTGGTCAATGTCTTCCCATGGTGGAGGGAGACCCCAGATAAGACCTTCTTGCCTATTTCCTGTTCACACAAGTTCCCTTAACATCAAAGCAAGTTAAATTCATGCTTTGAACAAGCTACCAAGTACCTGGGAGAAAACATTATCCCAAAGTATTATTCTCTTTCATATCTAAAAAAAAGAGTGAGTTGCTCTCCAACCTCCACCCATTGCAAACCTACAGGCAGAATAACAACGTCTCACAAACACTGATGAAAACCCATGCAATTTTAGACACATCCTAATCCCTCCAGAACTTCTCACATCATGGAGGCACAAATGACCCTCTCAAGCACCCCCCAACAGTCCATGATGTCATGCAGGACAAGTACACAATGCTGGGGTGCTGCTCCATAACCCACCCAGCAGCACCAAAGTCAGCTGAGCTGACCCCCTCTCTGTCACCCTAAATCACTAGCTCAGACAGCTGCAATCTTGCCAACATGCTGAATTAACCAAAACTCAGCCCTTTAATGTTAAAAATATAATTTTGAAGCCCAGGGGCATTAGAACCTTTAAACTATGGAAATGAGCGCAAATACTATAACAGCAAAGTGCAGCTCTTCCAGTGCTGAGAAATTTGGGCTTGCAGCCCACGTGGTTTTGTACTTGTGCCGTGGGTTTAGAGTCTGACTCTTCTCTCTCTTACATATGGGACTTTTGTCCCAATTTATGCTACTGCAAAGGAGGACAGAAAAGACTTAATAAAATTTTCCTTTGCATTTGAGGGGCATATGATTGTAAGGGATTTAAACTGATTACTTTCTGATATCCTGAATGAATCCCTGAAACACCTGTCTTTAAACCAGGAACTGAAAAATCTATGCAAAGCCTGAGAAAGCAGTTGAGGAGTTTATGCTCCAGGGGGTTTGAGTAATGTTTACTGAATACTTTGATTTGAACCAAGTGTTTAAGAGACACTCAGATTTTAAACCTAATTCTGTCTTCCAGAGCAGAACCAATTTGGAGACTAATAATAAAAGAAAATGATTTAGTGATGAATAGATAATTTGTTGAAAAGCAACATTTGTTTTCCAGTGTGATACTCTGGAGCTTTCAGTAGGATTCACATCTCCTGGTTAGGTGTAAGCCTGTACTTACAGCAGTAGGCTGGAAAGGTGGCTGCATGAATATAGATTGTTTCATTATTTGCTCCTGCTCTTGAATTTTCCATCCCAGCAATTGGCACATAAGCCCTTGTTATTGACCATGGGTGCTGCTTATTTTTGCTCTGGTATTTCCAAGACCAGATGCTGATCTTTCTTACAGAGCTGTTCAAGGGAGTAAATCCACTGCTAGCCACAGAGTTACAGCACGCTGAATTCAGGACAAGAGAAGCTTCTGCCTACCACTGCCATAAAGTTCCTCCTGTCCCACCTATGGTCTCACAATGTGGAAATGTTTTCTCCAGATCACAAGGTGTCATGTAAGCCCCAAATTTAAAAAGAAATGGCACAACTAACAGGATTTTCAGAACTATCAAAGTACTCAGGGGTTCCACTTATTACAACGGGTGTTGAGCACTTCTGAAAATCCCATTGAGCACCTAAATGCCATAACAAATCTGACCCTTAATCTCAGTTCTTAGTTCTGCAACAGAGGTAATAGCACTTCCCAACTCCACGGGGAGGATGAAAAGATAAATATATCAGTGGTTGTGAAGCGGTTACATACTGTAATAACTGAGGCCAGGTAAGTACCATAGCCAAAGATAGATGGCTGGCAGATGGTAACTGATCTTTCCAAAGCTGCAATATTAGGCTCTTACCTTCATCAAATATACTATTAGTCTTGTCCCTCCCACTGCACACACTCAGCCTGCATATCAATGTGCAGGATGATGTACGCAGGGGACGCCTTTCTCCAGCTCACCAAGCTTAATGGACAGTGCTAAATCTGCCTCTTAAGCCCTTTCCCTCAAACCTATCACTGAAGCATCTCACATTTTAAAGAGAGGTGATGGCATGTGTGCATCTCACAATGAACCCCTCTCCCGCTATTGCTGGAAATTCTGAGCTTAAGGGAATCAACAAGGGAGCCGAATTTTCAGTGCCATCCCTGCTCTGCTGTGAAAACTTCAGCAATAACTTAAAGGAGCTCAGCATATGAGTTTGTATTGTGGTTCCAGTGAAAGCCATTCTCTTGGAAAGATCATTACTTACCCAGATTTCTAGTTTTCATTTCCCTCACCATAAAGAGTCACATTAATCACTCCAGCAGCATGGATTATATTTCCTTCTTGTCCCTGTCCTCTCCTCACCCCCTCCTGGATAAGGCATCATTTTCTTTACTATTGTGAACAGCATTTTGAATTGGGGAGAAGAGAGGATTTTTCACATATGAAGCAGTACCACCAGCAGCTGCTCACTTGCTCCCACTAAAATGGACATTATTTCCTTTAAAAAAAAAATAAAATGATTTGGGGGAGAAATATTCACTTGGGCCCAGCATTGATGCAAACAGGACTTGCAATTTATGGCTGGTATCAAAGGCTGCAGCACAGCAGAGGGATGATCCTCCACATGTGAAAGGAGATAACATCAGCTAGGGACCTATTGCTGCCACTTTAATTTTTTTTTTTTTTTTTTTTTTTTTTTTCCCCTCCAAGGAATGGCCTCAAGCTTCAGAATTTCTTGTCCCCAACAAGGGATTTTTCTGCATGGGGCAACAAGCTTTGCTGGCAGTATGGAAATGGAAAGAAAAGTTTACTCACAGGATGTGAGGAGCATATGATGCAGCAGTGTGGTAACATGAGCTAATTTAATTTTGCTTAGAAACCTCTGGACTGAGAATAGAGCATGTATTACTGCAGCTGTAGCCCATTATTTGTAATGACTCTAATTATTTCTTATGGTATCCATCTGACCAGCTATAACATTTCACATTGAGCATAAAATTAGCCAATGTTACCACTGTGCCTGCTTACATCTCCTACAATTGGTAAATTATGCCAGCAAGTAAACGTAGAGCTCCATCAATTTGCTGGTAATGAACCAGTATCTCAGGTTGAAATTTGTTTTCAATTTTAGCTCCTTTGTTTCAATGAAATCAATGGGATCATCCACTTGCAGCGACACCTCCAACTCCATTATTAGTGTGTTATCTTACGTATATCTGCTCACAGAAGAAAACACAATACTTTTTTCTCTATTAACTGGAAGTTAATTAGCTTTTACTAAATTGCACAGAAAGCATCCTTAGTTTCTATATCTACAATGATTTTAAACTTTTTCTTAATGGCATCACCTTTGCTTGTAGTGGAACAGAAAAGGTTTGGAAGGAGGAATAAGGGGTTGGGTTTGAACCCACCTGGTGAAAACCTCAACTGATTGTAAGTTCCAGCAAAGTTCTGTCACCTCCCAAAGAGCAAAAGGCTCTGCCCTGAGCTCTACCCTTGGTGACTACATTTCCTTCCTACTGGAAGGCACTGCCATTTCATGAGAGGAAAACAAGCTAAAAAAATGGCAACAACAGGAAACCTAATACAAAACAGGAAAGAGAAAAGAAGGAAGCTGGCCTTGGTACATGACAGTGAGAAGCTGAAATCCAAAAGGAAAATGGACAATGTCTTTTTCCAAGATACCACAATTTTGACAAAATGTGATGTACATCACAGTACAAAAGCAGCAAGTACTCCAAAAGCTTAGAGAATAGATCATCACTAATAACAAAATATGTATCCCTATTATTTATTGCCTAGCATTGACACAAACCTTGTTTTCAATTACCTTTTAATGAAGCACACCAATTACTGGGGACATCTGATTACAGTCTCAATCAACTGAAATAAATTTTGTTTATGGAAGGTTTCCAGGGTATCTTCTTTAGAAGCATTAATTACAGAAGTAAACAAGGATATATTATCATCATGTCATCCAATTGTAAATCCTGCCTGTTGCTGTAAATACTGTTTAGTTTGAGAGCATGTATCACCATACAGCTTCAAGTGTTTATGCTGCAAATCTAGTGACAATTCCAGTGCAGCCACACTCTGAAACAGATTTTTATGACTGGTAGTCCAAAGCCTCATGTAATTCCTAACATGATCTAGCAGACAATGAATGAAAATTCTTTCAGCTATCATCCACAAACCATGGTTAATTCCTAAGGTAAATCCAGTTAAATCTGTCAGAGACCTCACAGGAGCAGAGGCTGAATGATGCTTTATTGGAAATTACAGTTTTCTAATTGAGCCAAAGACAAATCTTGTTCAAAATGCAAGGGGCACAACAATTCTGCTTCTCTGTATTTGGGCAACACTGATGCTAAAGAAATTTTTGTACAAAGCTGAGTCAAGAGAAAGAAGAATTAAGAAAACAGTAAGAATTATCCTTGCCCTTAACATTGTTCGTAAGCTTTAGTATCTCCTTGGGTAGGGAACCTAGTGAACAAGCTGGATGAATAGTCCTGCTTGGACTCTACAAGTGCTGCAGAGACTACAGCCGCAGGAGGAGGGCTAATGAGCAACAGGAACAGTGTGAAACCATCATGAAGCAGGTCAAAGCCAGTGCTAGGAAGATGCTCAGCTAATATTCAAGGAAGATTTGAGTGGGTCCAGACAAACAAGGAACAGAGGAATCTGTCAGCACGGTACTGGCTTGCAGCACTGAGCAGGCAACAAACAGCTTCCATTTTTCTCTGAAAAAAATGCCATCCTTCAGCAGGAGGAAAAGTCTAAGCATGTAGTTCCTTCTGCCATAGTGGGAATCCCCTGTTGTAGTCTTCCAGTACACTCTGCATTACCTGAAGCTTATTCAGAGCACTAAAAAGCAGAGAGACTAGAAAAACATGGACGAATCAAAATACAATAGTACATTCTCTGTGATCACCTACGATGCTACAGCCTGGGAATTGCTGAAGGAGATGTAATTATGCAAAGTTATCCTAAATGTTTCCAGGGCTTTAGGTGTTGTTTTGTTTTTACTTTCTAAGTAATTTCTGAGGTGGTTTACAAGAAGCCAAATATAGTATTTAGAAGACAAAACCAGAGATCAAACAGAAGTACCAAATTAATCTAGGGAGAAAAATGTACTGTGTATTACTATTGAGATCTAGTTTCATTATAAACTGGAGAAGTGGTGAAGCATAGAGATTGTAAAATAAAAAAGTATGAGATTAATGTTTAACAAAGTAGAGGTATGCCTCTGAAATTTAAAATAATCTGAATAATTAAAAAATTCTGTTGCTTATAAATCAGGGAAAGAAATTATCATAGAAATTGGGAGATAGTAAAAAACAATGTGTGATAAATACAGATATGGCCTAAGAAGATGATGTGTTTAAGTGGCCAGGGAAGGGATTTGGGGATGCAAAATGAATTATTCCTATTCTGAGTGTAGAGATGACTGCAACATCACTTTCCTCACCTGGTGAGTTATAAGCAGATTGGTCTTGCTCCCAGTCCCTACTGTGCCTGAGAGACCCAAGCAGAGAACTATCTGCAGGATCAACTCCATCCCACCGTCCTCAGTCTTTGAGCCTTAATTGATAAGCTGGAACATCCAGAGTCACTGGTGTGCACATGGTGGGAAACATCCACCTAGCAGGCCTAAGCTGTGGCCAGAAGAAGCTGCTGAGTGGCCAAGGGACACATCCTGAGCAGGCAGGGCCACTATGCACCACTTGCCAGAGCTAATGGAGAGCACGGATGGGATTAATATTTTTGTTAAAAAAACCCTCACCACCAAACATCTCCAGTCACAAGTCACATAGTCTGGGTCACAACAGGTCAGTTAATGGTCTGGAAATTCCTCTGTGGCTGCATGTGCTAACCAGAGGGCTGGGAAGTGCAGCAAGGCACTTGCAGCAGCAAGGAGCCTGTACTCCTGCTGACTACAGCTTCTCTGCAGCCCCAGTGTGGCAAAGTAACAGACTTGGTAGTTAGATATGCCCCATTTACTACCTAAATCACCTTTTTTTTTTTTTTTTTGCTTCTGTGATATACCTTGTTATGGAACTTATTGCAATAAAATAAAACAAATTGAAACAAAAGAAAATCCTCTGCCTGTTGGGTGCATCAATGAGCACACTCATTTCTCACATGGAGAAAAATAATTATTCTTTATGTCACCATAAT
The DNA here is from genome assembly GCF_020740795.1 of Apus apus. Lineage (NCBI taxonomy): Eukaryota > Metazoa > Chordata > Aves > Apodiformes > Apodidae > Apus > Apus apus. Next base: position 7,610,551 of record NC_067294.1, on the reverse strand, counting down.
TGCCTAAACCACAAATGCATTTTTCAGAAACAAAGGTTGGGCTGGTGCAAGTTTCTAATTACAGGTTGAAAGCTTCTAATTAAAAGGCATAAATTGGAAGAAACCCCTTCAACCAGAATTAAAGAAGAGACTGCAAAGATTGGGTATTATCTTAACATACTGTCACCAAGCCAGACAGGAGAAAAGGAAATAGAAATGAAGTGTTGCAGCTCTTGATCAGGGTCACTGACACCACTTGCTGCCTAATGTCTAACAAAGTTCTGCCATCAGGAACATGGAGATGAACACACTGCAAGGTAGGTCTATGGGGCCACTGAATTTCAGAGTAACACTGAGCCATTGCAGGGGGAACAGCTCTAGTGTAGTCTGCAGGGAACAGCTGAGGCTTAAATGAGCTTTTCCTTGAAGTTTATACTGGCTTCTGGGTGTTGACAGGAGGACAAAAGCCACCTGAGTTGGCCTAAAATTATAAAACCTCATGGAAAGATGGTACTTCATTCTGCTAAAACTTGCTTGATTAACCAATAAAATATTTGTCAATATAGACATTATACAGCACTCTACTTTGGGGTGACTTTCATGTGTGGTCAGTGGTTGACCACCGGGGCAATTTGGGCCAACCCACCACTACTTTCACAGTTTGCTCATCTGCTCTGCTTTGGATGAATGTGGCACAATGCAATTTTCTTTAAAAATCTTATTCTTCTCTTTTTCAGGGTGCTAAATAACCCTCCTGAGCCAACCAGCATGTCATCACTGACAGAGAAATCACTTTCTCTTGATAACCCAACGTACTCAAAAGAGAGGATTAAGGGTGGGGGTGCAGTGCTATGCAAATGTTGCAGTCATCACCATTGGTACTTTGCATGCAGTCTTCTACATCAGAACTGCTTCATAAAGAGAAGAAATGTTGATCTAGATTTCCATTTTTGAATTCTTTTTGAAGTCTTTCCGTCATGGGATTTTTGCCTGCAGCTTGGTCAGACATAAAGGAAAAGGGTCAGGTAGATTAAAATCTCATGTGGATAGTGCACGGGTCCAGCCTACAGGGCTTTCTGCAGGGCAATGATTTACTTTTCCTCTTCTCCAATGATTTCTTCTATTCTTTCTAAAAAGATTTGGCTTAACAGAAAATGACTTAAAATGAGAAATACAGAGATAAGAAAACTCAACATTATTTGAAATGGTAGAATAAAAAACCTGCTGGGAAAAAAAGTTGTGTCTGTATGCATTATGCCCTCGGTGGTGACATCCTCTGCAAACATGTACACACTTGTCTAAGTGGATTTGAAGAATTTATTTAGCCTGAAAATTTGGTGACAACCTGCTAGCTATTTCTGAAAAGCCATTTATAGACTTTCAGACACTCATACTCCTCCTGTGGCATATCCATACAATGCACAGTCAATTTATAATGATTCCACCAAATTAAATCTTTATTAACAAACTTATTGACTCTGGCTTTGACTTTTTGTCCCCTCTTTTAATTAACTGCAGTAATGAGACAGGCAACATCCAATATAACAACTGACCAAACATTTTGTTTAAAACCTGCAGTTTTCAAGCAGCTTCACAAAAAATATAGGCTGAGTTGCTATTTGCTAAATGTCACTTTTCACACTCTGTTGAACCTTTTCTGAAGCTTGTCAAGCTCAAATCTGTAGTCATTTTCCCCCCCTCTGATCAGACCTATATAGAGCATATAACAGCTTTTCAGTTACTTTTCATTTCCATGCAGAAGATGTACCATTTGCTGTCCCCAGTATACTTCACAAAATGGTAAAGATGCATAATTTGTAAATCTAAAGGGATGCATATGCCAAAGTTGTGGCCTCTTTCACAGTCACAATTTACACCAGCAATACAGTTGTACATCTGCATGTTTAAGGTCACAGAAATTACCCAAACTCCTCAAATCCAACCTATAATTATGCAGCAATACTGCACCATCCTATTTTCAAATGTGCTGGGCTCCTGCTCAGAGTTAGGGAGGTGTTTCACTCTCCAGACCATTTGCTCACAGCCTTGCTCCCTTATTAGAGGCCCATTTCCTGTTTCCAGCCGCAATTCCCTGCCCTGCTGCCTGGCAGACACAAAGCAGCCTCCCTAACTCACAAGTGCACATACACCTCCTTCTACAAAGCAACTATGACCATGCACAGAGAGGCAGGACTTGTCTCCAGGGAGAACAAATACCTTTACAGGGTCAAAAGCACTGGTAACCACTAACTTATACCTAATTTCCCCACACTTATTTACTACTTGCTAAAGCTGGGATAGCAAAGAGGGATGACAAAAGATGCTACCTAAGTCAGGATACTACTACTGAAGAGCATAATAACCACTGTCTAGTCTGATTTTTGGCATAAACCAGCCTGGAAGTCAGCTCATTCCTGTATTAAACCTAGCTGAACTGAAACCTGCCTTTTCGGAAGACAGACAAGCTTTAATAAGTACCCACTGATGGAAGGTTCCTCTACATCCCCCTTTATAGCACTGCTCTGTAGCCTATTCTGACAATATGGAAAATTCTCCTGTCTACAACTTCCAACATGCAAAAGACAACGCAAGTTAGCGAAAAATGAACACATCTTCTCTGGAGGAATGCCAAGACAAAGCCAAGGGACAGGCAAGACCACTGAGGACAGACCAGTTGTCATTTTGGCAGCAAGGAGTTTGGCAGGGCAAAGGGAGGGATGAGGGGTATTTGAAGAAGTTAGTCTCAAAGCTCTTTGATAGTCTAGAACCAAAAGTCTTAAAGCTATTTGAGATTTCCAACTAATTTATTTATTTCAAATACATAAAGGAAATAGGTTGGGAAATGGTGCAGAGAGGAAAATAAAGGGATTGTGTAGGTAGGTGGAGGTAGGAATGGAGCAGAGACAGAAAGAGACTGGGAAACAAAAAAAAAAACAACTGGCTGAAACACTGAGTGCAGAGATGTCTCCAAAAGGACTATTTTAATCCTGGGAATAGGATATTTTGCAAATTCTTAGCATCATTGTATCTTCACATAAAAATGAAACTGTTTTCTGTTTATCTTTTGCATATAATCTCTCCTGAGTAAAACATACATTTTAAAGTAAGGTTTGGTAGTCTTTAAAGAGAGATACACTGGATGATATTTTTCTTAACTAAGAGACTGAGCCTAGTGGTGACAGTCCTGCTGCAGCTGGAACTGGTGGGAACTGGGAACTAAGCAGCACTGCTACTCACAGGTGCTTGTCTCAAGAAGCTGTGACCCTTCTCTTGGCTCTGCCTCTTTGACATGTGCCACTGTGCTATCACTGGCATCCATGCTGTAGGTTGTTTACCTTGTTTAAGGTATAGAAATCTGTTCTCCAGCTCCTTGGGTCAATCACAGTAAAATAAGAAAAAGTACAGCATTCCTTGACTTCCATGAGATTCTTCCATCTTTCCCTGGACAAGTCTGCATTTTGACTGTAATAACCTCTCTTATATGACTTCTCAGCAGATAACAAAGAGCCAATTACAGCTGCTGATGGAAGAGGTCAAGTGGAGATGAAATGAAATGGACTAAAAAAAAAAAAAAAAAAAAAGAACTGAAAAGCCTCCATGCTACTCAGTGGCATCACCACTTCCTAGAACAGGTTTTAGATGGGAATTTAATTTCATTTTACTCTATTTTATTTTGATTTTTAAAAGAGAGGTAGGCAGCTAGGAGGACTGGCTTTGTGGTTGAAGCACTGGAATTCAATTTCTAGCCCTGTGATGAGCTGCCTTTACAGCAGCAGTGGGGATGGCTTGGCACAGCCCAGGAGGAAGAATTCTCAGCACAGCAATGTGATACAGGCAGCTCTTTCCTGCCAATTTCTCCTAGTACCCAAACCAACCCATCTGAAAACTCTCATAGCAGACTGTTACCTCCACTGCAGAGCATGGCCCTGTGCCATTAACTCCGCAAGGAACCTTCCAGTCCCAACCAGCACCACTAACCACTTGCTAACATTACCCAGCATCAATGCTGGGATGAAACACTGGAATGAGTCAACTTAACAGATCACTTATTTTGACACTGAATATCAAGCTTGTCATATAGAGCTCAGAGAAATCCTCATATCTATATCACAGATAGACAGTAGACAATTTCCTTCAGAGCAGTTTCCTCAGTGGGGAGGAGATGCTTGAAGCGGTGTGGGTTCTGTCCCTCCTTTCCAAGACATGTAAATAATATTCTCAAAATTAAATGTTTCCTTTCATTTTTCACAATCAGACTTCAAGGTTTCCCAGATACCAAACCACAGCTTTTCAAGCTGGATCCAAACATTGACTAAGACTTGGCTGCAACTTGGAAAGGTAAAGAACCAACAACCCCAAACTCATGGCAGCATGTTTCGTGTACATCATGGTATATCAACGTGCCAGGGAAGTGTTTAATACTACAAGTCCAAAGCTCCAAACTGGAAACTTTGGTGCAAGGATGATCTCTTTCACTGTCTACACAGCATTATGCACAGTAAGATCTCATTTCATCTACAGCACTTAGGAACTAATCCTATGTAAGAAAATATTTGTCAACCGTGCCCTGGTTAATCAAACTCAATTAGCTGTGAATTGAAAGGAAAAATACTTAAAACAACAAGCCCATTAGAAAAGCCTGGAGATTTGTAAACTCTTTTACATGCTTGCTGGCCTGTTTTTAAAATTCTGGTGTTGCAACTTCCTGTGTCCATTGCATGTGAAGGAGGTAACTGCATCTTATCTTCATGCAGCATCTGCTGCTGAATCTTCTGGTCTAAACGATTTTCATTCTTACATAGAACACCACATTAACACCCGAGGGAAGGAACCTATTTCATCCCCAGACTCAATAAAACACAGACAATTGGATCATGAGTCCCATCACACAGAACTCGTAATAGAACCTGACTCTGGCATAAACAGGAGGGGAGAGAGAGACAGCTGCCTCTTACAAAACTTGGAAATTGCAAAAGAATTACTTTTCTGTCCCTCAGACATTATTAAGTTCACTGCAGTTCTTCCCTACATCTTACTCCAATGATTCCCACAGTCTTCTTTTTTTCCTGAGTACTGCTATAGAGCAAGTCACCAGGTATAAGCAACATTTGCTGTTATCCTAGAAATGAACATTAACAATTTTTAGTTTATAGGTGATGACAGTAATGGAGTACCCAGGGCAAAACCACTGAAACCACACAACCCCCCCAAACCAGTATAAACACACTCTGCCACTTCAAAAGAGTTCAAACAACTCCATCCCAGCAGCATTCATGATGGATGAGGTGTGACCTACCTTCCTGCAGCCTGCCAAGAGCCAGGCTCCTCCAGTGGGAATGCCTGCCTGGCAGGAATGCCTGCCCGGGCTGCTGGGCATGGCTGGGTCTGGCAGGGGGCAGCTCTGGCAGAGGGGGTGTGGAGTTCAACCCAGGGGAATTTTTATCCAGTGATGCTGACTGCACTCCTAGTATGTTTCTACAGATGACAGTGCACAGAGTATCTTTATCTTCTCTAAAGCATATCTTTCATAAAGCAGTCACATCCTGACAGTCACGCTGCTTTAACTTTACTGCTCTAGTTAGAAGTATAATGTGGGGAGAGCTTAAAGAGATCTAACTGGACAGGTCTGTGCTAATTGTTCCCACTAGACCTGTGCTCTGTGACCTTGGACATCTACGGAGCCACAAATATGAGCTTTGATTGCTGTTCCCATAGTGACTGGCAGGAAGAACACACTGGAGGGAGGACTAGAACAGCTTCATGTAGGCAAGTAGCAACTGGAAATGAATAAATTCAGAAGCTCTGGGGACACTAATGTCACTGCAGACCAGCCAACCTGGAATATAAACATTGCTGGGCACTGTGAAAATGATTTTTCTTTTTGCTTTCTACTGAGAGAGTGAACTAGGCTACACCATAGGCACTGGGCTTGGCAAATGAGACCGTGAACTCTTCTGAGGCAAATTTATCAGTCCTTTTTGCTGCTGGACTTGTCAAAGCTACTAGTGGGGCCTGTGTGCTGTACACACTCCCTGTTGAGGAAAAGGAACACCAGCCCTTGAGCCCAGTTAGACCCACAGAGCAGGCACAGCTGATGCACCAAGAATGTTTCTACATGGAGCAACACACAATGTGGGAGGCTAAATTAATCTCATGCAAAGCTGCCAGATACCTGGGCCATCCCTCTTCCAACGCCAAAACTAGCTGTATTATTTCTGTAGTGCTCTGCATTGTGCACCAAGGGCTGCCACAGGTTTTGGTGTGGAAATGGGAGACCCTTGGCATCCCATTCCAAAAAGGTAAGGATCTGGTGGATGCACCTGGGGAGAGGAATGCAGGTTGTCCTGTGACTGTGACTCCCAGCTCTCACTGTGCTCTGTGCACAGAATTCAAATAGGTCTAAACTCTCCTCTTTCAATAAAAGAAATGGAAAGGTCTCAGGAAAAAAAGTACAGACACATGCTGGTGGCCTGAGCATGTATAAAAGCAGTTCAGGAAGATTTCTATTACCAGAATGCACAGCAGGACAAGCTGAGCTGTGCTAAAGGTAGAGCTGCCAGAGAGTTTCTGAGTGACTTGCTCAGTAGCTTGGCATGGTGTGCTCATCCACACACAGCTCCATTAACTCCCTGGCAATCAGAGCCTTACACATCACAGAAGAATGGAATTTACACATGGTCAAATCTAGCATCTCCCACAGATCACTCCAAGTTACAACCCTCAAAACCACAACAGCATCGCCATCTCCATGAGTATAGGAAAGTCTGGAATAGAAAATAGTTGTTCAACCATCCAGGATAAGTCAGTAATCATCCTGATGGAAAGTAACACTGAACCTGTCTATACACTTTGCACACTATCCAACTCACATATATTTAACTCTTCAGACTTTGGTGTTGTGGTACCTTTAATGCCAAAATAAAACAGATAAGCCCATAAAAGAACAAGGCATCACTTCTCCCTGATGACATACAGCACCTTCAGGTATACATATAGCTCTGTTAAAAACCCGTGGTAACACTGATATGTTTTGAAGTCAAGATTACAAGGCCTTTTAACAGAAGTTTAGTGGCATGCCACTGGACTACTTTCATGCAATAACTGATCATCCCAGTCTCTTCTCTATGCCTCTAACCTTTCACTGAAAAGTAGATCCCATCATTCTTCAAGTAGTTGAGTCAGATCTGTAAAGTCTGAGCATTCTTACAGTGACCACAGGCACTTACAACATCAGCTATTTTTCATCTAAGTTTGGTTATTTTTTATTTTTTTTTTAATCAAGTAGAAAGTGCCAGAATTATCCAACATTCTTCTTTAAAATGACCAGCTTGTGGCCCCCTGATCTGGGGCCATCCCCTGAGTATGGACCACCATACTCTGAAAAATCAAGCATTATAAAAAATTAATCTCTCAGGTGCTCCAATGTCTTAAGTTACTTTTGGAAGTATTGCCTAACAATAATTATTGCTCTGCTTCGCTGTTAATCTCTCCTGCAGCAAGTGCACTTCTTGAACTGTAGCAAATGATGCTTTTAAGAAGAATTTTGCATTTTTGTGACTGCAGCAAACCATATGGAGAGTGGCTGATGGGTCCTGATGGATAACACATATACTAGCAGCTTCCCAGAATACTTATCTCTGACAAGATGGAAGCTCTGCAGAAGTAGCCTAGATAGCTCCATAAATCAATGCCACACTGTTAATTCCTGACATCTACTAAAAATTAAGGGATGGTCAATTTTAAGGCTTGGTCCTACAAAAGTCTGCAATTGTTCTCTCAGGAGAGCCATAATCTCTACTTGGGGAGCAAGAGAACTATTATCTGTAAGTATTCAGTGGCTCTGACAAGATTTCAGCCTAGTTTTTGAAGGTTAATTTGGCTATTAATCATTTTAAGTAAAAGAGGAGCCAAAAATGTGGCTTTTGTTTATATAAAAGTGGGGGTTTTTTGTTTGTTTGTTTTTGTTTATTTCGATTTTGTTTTGGTTTGGGTTTTATTGTTTGTTTGTTTTTTTTTCCCCCCCCTGGAAAATTCAAATAAAAAAAAGCATTTCATTTGTTTTAGAACTGTTCAGTTCTACTAGCAAGTTAGCCAGTGCTGTAACCTACTGTAGTCTGCAGTAAGAAGGCCAGACACTAAGGAATTTGTACGTGCTCTGCTTCACTTAGAGAACTGGCATTCAGAGATGATTATGAAACCACCACTCGCTTTGCTATTGCACAGACATTTGACATACTGTGTGAGCCAGAGAAACCCCTTCTATACGTGTCTGAGCACCTTTGCCTGCAGAACTGTCATCGCATTGACACCAGTTCCCCTTTCAAGTCCCATCAGTTCACAAGGTATGATGCAACATCATGGCAAATGTGCATGTACATTTTAGAGGTTATGGCATAAAATATGCAGGCACCTTGAAATATATTTCAGACTGTGAGAGCAGGCAGAATGACTGAATATATGTCAGAGGTTTATGACGAACTCTAAAGTGTCTTCATTTAAGAGGCAGCATCCTTTTTATAGGCATCCTTTATTGCTTGATTTATTCTTTCTATCTGTAGCTAACCTCTAGACTCATAGATTTAGACTCCTGGTGTGATATTGCCTGAATGCCATGCCCCTCAAAGCTCTGCAAAATGTTCTGACAAAGTCATTGCTTGGTCCTGTCTCCCTTTCAGAACAATGCCAATGGATGGAGAGTTGAAATTCTCACTGCTCAACTGAGAACCCATAAAATCAACATATTTAGTGGGTGGTTTAGAAAATTTGTCACACGCTAAGCAGGAAAGAGCAGGAAAGGACTAGGAGAGACTTAGAGTTCCACTTTCTACTCTCTTTAGCTGTATTGCCCCTGATGTTTTCAGTACAAATTATACAGAAGCAATCAAGGGGCATAAAGTGCTGTGTAAGGCCATCATTACCTTGTGACTTCATGGAAACTTGTTTTTGAATCAAGGGAAAGCATTGCCTATAGGATTTAGCCTATTAATGCAAACACCAGAATGGCATTGTTAATCCCACATTACCAAAGTGTCTGTACTTCAAAAAGTATTAGTGGATTAAACCATACAGTATGATCTACACCTGAAGATCTGGATTTGGTGAGGAGCAGAAATGCATTGCCCAAATCTCCTGGCACCGTACGGTTAGGACTGGCTTTTTCCACTGTGCTCTCAGCACAATTCCTTCTGCCCCAAGGGAACAAGAATTGATTACCTGGTACTGAGAGGGTTGGAGGCGTTAGCTAGAAATGAACAGCAATTACAAAGGCCTTAATTTTTGTACCCTAAAAGGCTCTGTCAGAAATGTCATTTGTAGTTAATTAGAAGCGTGTAAACCAGATAAAAGCCTGTTAAAGTCAGGTAGTTTTTAACCTAGGACATTCTGGGCTTCAAGGGCTGGCTGATAACTCAGGACGTTTTCACAGTTTTTTCTGTGCTTTCCAGGGGATCCTTCTGGCAGCATTTGAGTTTCCAAAATAAAATTCTTCAGGTTTATAAAAGACCTTCCATCTTTAGACAGAGCACCTCCGCTGATTTTTGTGAAATATCCTGTTTTTCTAAAGAGACTTTTACTGCAATTTGAATTTATTTCAAGCCATTTCACATGCACACATTTTCAATCATACCTTGTGGGTCATAAGAGAGAAAATTTAATTTCAGAAACCTTAGGAAGCAATAATACTCTTTAACCTCTGGCATTGCATGAGAAGATACTGAATATTTTCTATCAAAATGAACAGTTCTAATAACGTGCCATTAATATCCATTTATATTTATTACTCTTACATTAAAGTGAAGACACCAAATCCCTAATAAAAAAAAATTAAATTGACATATTACTTCTTTCTCTGTCTTTAAAAATGTTAATACTTAAGAAAGCGGACAGGACATGACATTTTTATCACTGCCACACAGTTCAGTACTAGCAGCATAAACCCTTTGTGTCTTGCTTTTTGCCCTTATTATATCAAATATAAGCAGATTTTCAGTGAGTTCACTGACAGGGAACATCTTACAGTAGCACATCCCCTCATTATCCAGCCCTCTCAGCTGTTCTCAAACTCACCAGGAGGCCATTTCCCCTCCACTTTACAACCTCTTTTGTGATCCTTGATGGCCTAAGTTTGGGGCTTTTTCGGTTTACTTTCTTGCTGTGTCAATTTATAACATATTCTCAGCCAGCTTCCCACAACCATCCTTAATGACATGAAACCAGGCATAGAGGGAGAGAAGGTGTTTTTGTATTGTGAAAAGCAAGATGTAACTCATGAACTGAGGTCAAACTCAAGAAGAGAAATAGAGAATTGCAGCTGAGCTTCAGCTGGTGAAGCAACTACCAGGAGGGTCCCAAGAGCCCTACACCCATTCCTGTTAGCCTAACTCAGGAAGCTCCTCTCATTCTGCAGCTATTGCCCACAAGATTTGCTTTTCCTCTCTGGAGGACCAAGCTGTATTTCTGTGCATAGCCCCAAAGCCACAAGACACCATGTGAAACACATGCTTATAAGTTTGGCTCCTATCCATGGACAAAATGTCCTTCTGCAGTTGAAGTCAAACACAGCATTATTTTACTTGCCAGCAAAGCCAAACATACGTATTTATAGCAGCCGTCTCTGCTGGTGGATGAAATGGCAGCTGCCACTTTACCTTTCAAACCAGCAATGCTCCACCTTTCATACACCTTCACTTGTCTGACCTCAAAAAAAGCTGTTTTTTTTCAGTGAGTCACTCCAATGCCAACTCAGCTGGCAGTCAGAGCAGGGGAGTGCCAGCTTCAGAATGTCAGCAGAATCTGGAAATAAGTTGGTGAAGTCCACAGGTTTTCAACTTAACTAAGATGGAGAAGAGAAAGAGGAACCAACCTGCCACTTTGGCCTGTGCTGCTGGCACATGTAGCTTCTGCATTTCTGGACATGAGCATGCACAAGGTGCAAGATGGGTCACTGACCATCCCCAGTCCTGAGCTAACTCAACTCGTTGCTGAGCCCAGACAGCACAGGACAGCACAGAGCTAATGCTCAAACACTAAGAACACATTATTATCATTCTAGATGAGGCAGAGAGCAGGGGAACAACTACAGGTTGCAGAGGGGTCCCCAAAGAGGGACACGAGTTTGACTGCCAAGTCACATTTAGAAAGCGGCTCTCAGTAGTCACATTCTGCCTCCACATAGAGAGGCAGAGCTGATTCCAAACACCATTCCAGAGCCAGAAGTGACATTCCTTCAGTATAAACTCAGCAACAATATTTGGTTGGAAATTATGACTATTCAAAACAGCCAGAGGTGCCACAATAACCCACAGGATATATCCATGCCGCAAAATACACACAAGTAGGGCAGCAGCAGTCACTGCACATTGAAAAGATAAAATCAATACAAATCAGGAGGAAACAACATATCTACTCCTGTTTCGCCTAGAGAAAACAACTGTATTCCACATGAGACTGGTGGAAACACAGTGGAAACATTCTGTAAGTTCAGGATAAAGATTCTGTAGGCACAGTGAATATTTATGTTCTCTTAATAAGTGTACAAAATACTGCTTTCAAAAGAAAGGATCCCATTATAGTAATGGGCACTTAAATAGGGTTATGCAACAGCTATTGATTACTGACTACAGTCTGAAGTACAATTAGTGCATTTGTAGAAGTGTCCTACTTAATCACAGCAGACTTGTACAGCCCAAAGTTCTTCACTCACACTAAGTATTATTGCCTCGATACAGTCAAACCCTCTGGCATCAGCAGCCAGCAGCAGGAAACAAAACCCCAAGGAACTCCTCACTTGGGCAGGAAAGTGTCTCACCTGTCCTTCCCTATTTTGTACCAGGTTAATGGGAGTCTGTGTTAAACACTGGTGCGTTAACTGCTGCCGCTCAGCAGGCGAGACCCCAGCTGTGGTTCCTGTGCCAGGCTCTGCAGGGCAGGGGCAGCCCCAGAGGGCTCTCAGCTCACCTGTAAAGTCTCAGTGGGGGAGACAGTCCTTCCTTAAAAGCAGAGCTGGGTAAGGCAAAGATTTTTATTTTACCTGCTTTGCTTTTCACTTCAGGTTTTAGAAATGTGAGATACACAGCTGGAGAAGAGTGTAAAAGGATTGAGAGACGTATTAAAGAAAACGACATATTTTTCTACCCAAAAGCAAACAGGGTGCTCAGTGGATTACATTCCTCTCCTTTCTTTAAGATAAGAACAGTGTTCAAAGGAAATTCTCCTTCACTTCTGAGCTATTCAGTCATTTTGAACACGATTACATCCTGAATACACAGTATTTGCAAAAGATTGGGATCTCAGTGATAGGTGCTTTCCTTGCCATCTTGTATTTACTTCTGTATTTCATGCTCAATGTCCTTGGTACAATTAGCTCTATCTCAAGCCCAAATGTTATCTTAAAACAATAGTTTCTGAGCGTCTTGCATTACAAATCCCACATCCCAGTCGAGCACAGCAACTGAGTCTGCAGCATCTCCCAACTAACTTCTGTAACAGCAGCACCAGCCAGACTCTGCTGCAAGACTAACGTGTTGTTTAACTTGCATTCAAACAAACACTGCCTGTCCCCTCTCTGGGTACTTGTCTCATGGTTGCTTTTAGGACACTCAGGGCTGCAGTTAGTTAATAACCTGCAGATGCTATTACAATTGGCATCCCAAAAATGGACCTCAGAGCGTGCAGAGCAGGTATTCATCCCAGGGCACAAGCAGTAAGGTATGTCATTCTGGACCGTGGTAGCTCTTCTTAATCATTATCAAAAGTAAATGAAAAGCAATAGTTCCTATAAATAGCTGCATTCTAGAGGCTAAAGGGTATTTCCATTATTTTCTGTAAGACATTCCAGAAAATACCACCTTAGGGAGCAGACTAACCTACTAGACAGATACATCATGATAGATGTGTCACCACATCCTTTTAATCAGCGCATAGTCAATATTCTGTATTATATGAATAACTAATTAGTTTCACAACTTATTTCCACAGATGTCATTGCAAAATGTATCTGAGGAATGTCATCTACACTTAAGAGAAGGACAAGCATTGTAATTATGTATTAAGCCATTTCACCAGTGTGAGTCTGCCATGGAGTGTGAAATGGCTATAATTCACATTTTTAAGACCTTGCATTTATTAGCATCTATTTTCTACTCAAGGTTAGCAGGTTGCTGCACGGAGAGTTAAAAAAAAAGAAGAAAAAACCCTCACATTTTCGTTATTCAAATGGATACGTATGCATGTCTGACTGTAGAGATTGGTCACACTGACAGGGTTTTCACTCAAGTCCCAGAGGATTTCTGGCTCTTACACCTTTGTGAATGGCACTTGAAGGTTAGATGAATGCTCTGATTATGGAGCAAGTGACATTCTGCTGTTGAAAGCTAATGACAATCCTGGATTCAACGCACCTGGGCAGGATACAGATCTTGTATACAAGGAAGATATTCAATCTGAGATAATAGTCAGGATTGATGATTAATATCTCCCAGGAAAGGGCTTTGTTTGCATTAGAAAACCCCTGCAGAATAAATGCCGAGAGAGAATAATAAACCAGGCTGTTGTATTTTATTCAGGGCCCAGGGAAAGTTAAACTTGGCTCTGTCTGGAATCATTACTCCAGTGCTGATTATGCTGCATAATTATATGCAGAAGAAGAGTCTTGTGCATCCTCCCACCAACCACCAAATAACAGGGATATTTCCTCTGCTCTCTAACCCATAAGCTATGGCATTCAGCAGTGATTTTATTTAGGAATCTGCCCCCTTACCTCACTATTCCCGCTCCTCTGGTCTCAACTGGAAGTGCCCATAGCTCTGATGCAATATGCAAACTCTAGCACCCACAAATTCCTGCAGCACAAGGGACATGAGTGTGTCTGGAAAGATCCACGGACCCCACCACAGGCTGCTCGACCTCCAATTCCTATGGCTTTGTCTATTTTCCCTAGCTTAAGCCTATCTAGTTTTTTACTTCAGCAATATAGTGTGTTCAAAACACCTTCATGCCAAGCTGCCCTTCCTGCCAAGTCTGCTTTCACCATCCATTAGCCCTCTTTTAAGAGGATCTGCCTGTCTATGGACAGAACCTATTAGCAGCTCTGTGAACAGGGCAGGGCCATGATTTATCCAGCCTGGATAAATCAGCAAAGCTCTGCCAACACCTCTGCCATTTCCCAGGCATGTGTCTCCTGAGCATTCGATCATATCTAGGCTTCACCTGCTAAAAACAGGGGAAAAAAGGACACCAAGAGTAGAATCCCCCCTTTCTGGTACTGGGCATGAAAGAGGTGAAGGCCATTAAGAGAAGATTTGCTGGGGTAAGGAAAGGGAACATTCAACCCCCCTCTTCTCTACTTTGCAATAGAAAAATTTTAACAAAATCGAATGCCTCAGCAGTCAACTGCCTCCTTAACCCCAAGCCTTGTATCCAAGAGATCTTAATCCACTGCCCACAAGAAGCCTGGAAAATACTGCCTTTGATCTGGGAGGGCTGTGGCTTGTCTTCTATAACATATAAACAGGCAGCAGCTTTGAAGGGATGTCAAAGGGAGTAAAAGCTAAAGCAAAGTGTCCATGGCTATGAAATCAGCATGAGTTCTGCTCTGAGAAAGTCTCATCCAACAAGAAGCATTCCAGGAAGTCTTAGGTGTCACAGGAAAATGGTTAGCTCAGATGTGGTTTCCTAGATTAGAAAATGGAGAGTGGTGAGAACCTCTGCCATTCCAAAGAAACTCATTGGAGTCCACTTAAGTTAGCTTGAGGTGTAGAAACCAGGAACCTGTTCTCTCATTTTAGTTGTCTGCTAATAGATATGTGTTGCCTTTAGTGGAGACAATCATACAAATCCAGCCCATCCATGTCATATGAAAACAGGTATATTTGTTAGAATGTGGAAAGTAAAGATCAGGTCAAGGCAAAAGTGTATTGTCTTTTAAGCTGGTAGGACTGCCAACATTATTAGGATTGCGCTAGAAGGACAGAGAAAAGAATTGCATCCTTTCTGGTAAATCAATCAGAAAATAACATCAGCTAGATGCAAGGCTACACTGGTTATTTTTCCCTTGCTGACACCTCACAGGAATCCCCAAGTGTTTGTTGTAAACTAAACAGTGTTTCAGTATCACACACTAGTCTTTATAAACACTTTCCATTTCTCACCAATTACTTCCTTTTTCATCCCTCTATTTTTTTTTTCCTCTTAATCTTTATTAATGTAATGGGCTTTAGACAGAAAAGTTATTTGTGTTTGTACTTATTGAAAACATCTCTGCTGCCTTGCGAAACACAGCTGAGAGAAACCTTAATTTGGGAAGAATTATTGTTTTGGAAAATGAGTATTGTTACATTAGCTGAGCACTGCATTTAAATTGCTTTTTGTTACAATAGGTCTCGCTTGGACTATTTGGGTAGTTCAGTGCTATACATGGTAAGGTAGAATTGCACTAATAAAACCAAGCTGCAAGTACATTTCATTTGCCATTTGGTACTTTCAGTGCTTCATAATTAACTTTGGTCAAAAATTACCCCTTGAATCCCAAGGGATTAATTCTCCCTTAACTATATTTGTGCATTACAGGAAAAACAGTCATCCCTTGTTTTCCTGGCCTTGGATGAGCAGTTTACTGTGTTTTTAACCTACAATAACTGTGGATGAATTCCAGGTATGTACTCGCCCCTCATGGAGTGAATTTCATGCCGTCTGATTTCTTTTTATTTAACTCTGGGACCAGAAATGCCCTAAACCAGGTGCCCTGCCCAGCATGAACTGGACATTGGGGATGTACTCAGGCTGGTTCAGAGGCCAGGGATGGGGATGGATGCTGTAACACAGCACCCATCTGGCATACACCTTTCCCAGCTTCCAGCACTTAGTTTCACAACATCCTCCTATTTTTTCTTATACTGGATCACTGACTTTTTAATCCCTTCCCCTCCAATTATTTCCCTTCTTCCCTACACATCAGCTAGTCTAGCCTTTATCCCTCACCTGGGGAGAACCTCCTGAGAAGACTCAGCAGCAAAGTCCTGAGCTGGTTTGAACAAGCACCAAACCAATTGCCACCTGAATTTTCTCCACCTAAACCATTGCAGACAAAAGTGTTTCAAAGAGGGCACTCAGAAAAGATGGCCACACCTTGTCTGCTCTCCAAGATGGTGACCACCTTGTAGAGTAGCTGGTTACTGATAAATGAATTAGGCTGGATGAACTGAACACCCTTTGTCAGCTAAATGGGGACAGCAAGTCTGTTGAGAACTTGAAGCGTGTAACTCTTCAAGACACACGGGTGTGACTGGAAGCCTTTGGGAGATGGGAGGAAAGGAGGAAAGAAACAGATGACTGGCATGATGGTGTACGGCCTATCTTGCAGGGGAAATCAGTCAGCTGTTAAAGAGAGGAGGAAGAGGAAGAAGATATACAGATGGTCTGACTCCCAGTGGTGACAGGAGCAGTTGGTCTTCTCTCTTTCTGATAGTGACAGTGGCTGTCACCTTATTTTGAAATCTCCTAACAAAACAGTGGGAGTCAGGATGGGGCTGAAAAGAGCAAACGGATAAATCACATAACTGATCCTAACCATTTGGTCTAGGAGGAGTGATGGAGGTTGGTGGCATCTGGTGACAGCCTGCAATAACTGAATGTGCACTTTCCTACCCTGAGAACTCCAGACTAAGGAGAAAAGAAAGTTTGCACTATTTATTACAGAAAAGGGTCTTTTAGAGCTCAGGCAGCTCGTGAGTGGATGTTTACAATGCTGCTTTCCTAGCAATGTTTGACAGCTTGGGACCCATACTCTGCCATCTCATTCAGTCCCATTTCACAGCAGCATCTTTTTAAATAGGCCAAAAGGACACCTCATGCACACACACTGCTATCAAAATAGGAAGGTGCCAAAAAATGTCTCCCCAGAGTCAGATTATTTCCTTAATGAACTCTGTGCTGTACCCAAAAGGCACTATTTTACCTAAGAACCAGTCAGTGCTCCAACATGTAGTGAAGGAGATGGATGGTTCTTGGTTTGGGGAGAAACAGCATTTGTTCTTGGGAAACCTTGCTTTATCAATACTGTGCTATCATTGGCTCTTTTCTTCTCTTTGTGGTGGAAAAAACATTTATTTTTGCCAAGATAAAATTTTCAGATGTACACACAATGTTTTAGGACCCTGTGGGGCTTTCTTTTTCAAAGTAAATCCTATTCAATGATTTTGCCTTAAAAAAAGCAACAACTCACAAAATTTTTACAGGATTTTTTTCACCCAGTCCACTAATTAAAAAAAAAAAAGTCAGTTATCTAACAGCTCTCCATATGAAAGAATGAAGTAACAACATGAATTTAAAGCAGATCAAATATACTGAATCAACCCCTTGCATAGATACTGCCATTAATTCATTTCAATTTCATTTAGTGTAATTGCCTTTGGAACAGAAGCATGCTTAATCAGATTAAGGCCATTTTAATTCACATTTGTCCCCTCTGATACGACACTCTACACTTCTTTGGATTAAATTCACCTCCCATGTTTAGAAAGGACTAAGTAACCACAAGCTTGGATCTAAATCTTGCATCTGTTTGCATTACTGAAAACAGGACCTGGTTTTGCAAGTTACTTAGATGCTACTGGATATTTTAACCATGATCTTGCTGCCTTTTTTTTTCCCCCTTCCTGAAAATGTCAGCAAACGTGGGCTGTACCAAGAAGCCTTTGTCATCTGATCCTTACCTACAAACCCCATCACTCACTGATGGTTTTGTTTGCTTGCTCTGCCCAGAGAAATGGAGGGTTTGTGTGCTCTGCACCACCACACCTTGCCCTCCTTGGGCTCTTTCCACCACAGCAGACCCTAGAGCTGCCCTGGTAGCTGCACGTCAGGCTGAGCAAAGACCCATTTGTTCTTTTTTTAAAGGAACTACACCAAGATTAGGACAACCACAAGGCAGGGTTAAAGCCACTGAATGGATAAAAACAACAATCTTCCATAACGAACTCAATCACACCATTTGTTGTCTGACATAGGATCCCCAGAGTGTGATATGGGAACAATTAGAGGGTTTCCAAACAAAGTGAAAAAGACCCAAGGAATCTTCATCTTCCATGGTGATCTAGGTGGGCCATAACTATCCCTGGTAGCAGAGCAGAGAGAGCAAATGAGGGAGAGGTCCTCTCCCACCTCAGTGCCTGCACAGTAAATCTGCAGAACTCACGCACAACTTCAGCTGTCTGAAGATTCTGACATTCCCAGCAGTTTCCAGGAAAGGAGAGTTTGCAACTCAAGATCTAAGGACAAGATGTCCTTCTGGGGATTTTTTCACCTTTTTTCTCTCTCTCTCTTTCTAAGGAAGGACAATCAGAGCACTGATGGCAAGCCCCCTCAGCCCTATTAGGTTATATGAGGCCTAATTTATTAGGCCACTCTTTTCAGAGACTAGTCATCCAAACTAAACTGTAGTGTCACACTTGTTTTGTTGGGTTTTTTTTCAAGTAAATATAATTCCCAGCCTTAGCTTGAGGGCAAAGCAGATTCTCAGGAGATGTGCTGTTTATTCCTTCTGAATATATTGCTGTCAGCAAGCAGCATCTCTGCAAGTGTCAGCAGTCACATGCATGCACAGCTAGACTCTGTGTAGGTCAGGGAGGATTTACATTTCTGCAGGACAGATAATGCTGGAGACCATTCCCCTTTTGCCTGCTGCTATCCCAGCACAGATTCCAGTACCTCCCTGCACAACCAGGAAAAGATATTTTTTTTTTTTTCTTTCTTTTCAAATGATGAGTCCAGGGAACACAGAGTATGTTGCAGAGGAGAAATGATGCTCTCATGCCTTTAGCTTTGTCATATTACATGTAAACAAGGTAGGTCCCTTCTCTCCCATGGCATCCTACACTGATGCCTTCCAAAGTGAATTCCCAAGCTCTAATGCAAAAGCAGAAATGATGCCCAGCAGTATGTACAACCCCAACAAGCTGCCACTGAGTTACCATTAAACCATATTCCAAAGTTTACCTTAGTTCCTTGAAGGGGTCTGCCCTGACATTGGGAGTTTCTATAGATTTAGGGAACACTGTGCCTTCTGCTCCTGAAATCACAAAACAAAACAGAAGACAAATTGTAAACATTATAAGCTGTTATCAGGGGAGTGATTGTCACATCATATCTAGGTGTGATTTAACCCATTGCTTGGCCCCGTTTCTCTCTTTTACACATCCCTTCTAGTCCCCAGGAGAAGCCAGACCTTGATCATCTGAAAATGGTTGCCTTGATTACAACTGGGCTTTGCCTGCACGTGGCGCTTCTGGCTGTAAAAGCAGCTGCTTTCACCCCGACTGTGAGAAGTGTTTGCCAACCCAACTGGCAGCTTGGAACAGATCCTCCCCTGGTAACCAGGCATCAAATCCAGCTGTGTCCCTCATTAGTGAACCTGGATGCATGTCATGGCATTATTTCTTTTGCTGGGATCTGAGTGATACTCAAAGGAGAACACCAAATTGTGGCTTGCTCACTGCAAATGTCTCTTGGATCAAGCTGGGGAATGATCAAATGTCTCTTGGATCTCCTGCCTGGGGAAAAGGAGGGAGGTGTTCACCTGGTGAAATGCACAAGCAGGCAGCAGACTCTGCTCTAGTCCCAGCCTGGCTACCAGCTGGGTGACCCCCAAATCATAGAATTATTTTGGTTGGAAAAGACCTTTAAGATCACCAAGTCCAACTGTTAGGATATTTGACTTGTGCGCATTTTCCTCTTTTCTCAGAGACTATGGCAAAGGCAGCACTATCCCAGTTTACTGACTGTTCTTAGATTACGAGCTGTGAACTGCTAGGCAATATGAACAGCTTTCGTATGTTTCAGGCCAGCTAATTCTCTTCTGTGGCCACCTGCACAGCCCAGGTTTGGCCATTTCACCCGGCCATCCCTGTATCCGGTCCGTATTTTGTGACCAAGCCATGGTGTCTCTCTCTAGAAATATGTGCTCTCCTTATATAACTGTTTTAAGCCAAAGGCAGCCCCTGCCATCCTCCGGTAAGCCTTTCCACTAATTGTTCTAATTTTAGAATGTGCATCTAATCTGAATTAGTCTCACTTCAGCTTGCAGCCACTAAGTCTTCTTGTGTCCTCGTGCTCCAGCCAATTGGACCTGCACGAGCAGATTCTCCGCCTCCTGTAGATACTGTTGGTGATCCAACCACCCGAACCTTCTCTGATTCTCTGCAAAGTTATGCTTTTCTGATTCATTCACTGTGAAGCAGATTTTCCTGCTCTTTCATTGCTCTTTTCAGAACCTGTTTTATTTTTAAAATACTCTGTGAAACACGGGAGTCCCCAAGAGCTGTCACTGATGCTCTGTGCTGCAGAATGTCACGTTCTTGCTCCCACTGAAACTTCCAATTAAAACACAGCTCGGAATGGTACTAATTGCTTCACACACAGCAGTGGACTAGAAATTAATATTTATGTTCTCTAATATATAGCTGCCTACCCAGTGAGCAAGTATGACCTCAATTCCTAAATTTAGGCTTGTGGTCTTGTGTTCAGATGCACTGTAAACAATTAGTCACTCATTATTGGTAGTTATCACAGCCATTTCAGTTTCAGTATGCAAACAGCACCAGTGGCATTTCTGTATTTCCTTATTTTTTTCTTTGATATAGATATTGGTGCAAACTACAGGTCCTGATGAGACTTTTAATATAAACTCTTGGAGATCTCTCTTAACACATGGTATTCTAGTTGCTACCTATGTCTGGAAGTCACCACTGATAGAATAAAAAAGATGTTCTGACATGATACAAAACACATGAATACAACATTCTTCTGTAACTTCTGCTGAAGTGAGAAACAAATGTGGCTTCAGTGAGACTACACTTTCTTTGCACTGAAGTAAATTAACTAAGCTGTCCCACTGTGTCAAAGAAAAAAAAAACAAACAGAATGAAAATAAGCACTCTAACATTTGTTAGAATAAAAACCAAAAACAACAACTAATTTTTAAACTAGAGAAAAAACAAAATAATCTCAAAGATGTTAAAAGCAGGCTAAAGTTTGAAGCTTTATCCTTGGGAATTGAAATTGATCCTATGGCACAATACAGACATTTAGCTCTTAACTTCACTATAAGCCTTCATCGTTAGGAGCTGTCAAAAGTGGCTGTAACTTGCCAGCCATGAAGGTTATTATCACCAGATCTGTCCTCTCGACAGTTTCCAAATGATTTAAGTCTCTGTTTATCCACACAATTGCCTTGGCTATTAGCTTTGCAATGAAACTTAACAGAACCAGCCTGCACATATCTGCTTAATATACCAGTGATTTTTGAGGGGAGGAAGATGAGGAAGAGCAGCTGGAGGGGTGCACATTGGTATGCTTGTACCCTTTGCACCCACATTGCTCAAATGGTGACTTTTTACAGACTTTAAGTCAGCTGCTTAAGTTATGCAAAGCCCAAAATACTGATCTGCATGTAACGAGGAATGCCTTCAGAATATGGAGAAACTTTAGCATATTTCTAATGGCTTAGGGTTTTCCAGGTTTTCATTATTGAATTTGAATGCAGGAAGCAACTTTGGAAGCAAAGCCAGTGAAGACTCCAATGCAGTCATTTCATCAAGGCTGAAAACAAAAAAACCTGCTATTCCTTCCCTCCATCTCCTTGTTCTCCTTTCCCTACTCACAGTTCTTAAACCCTTTCCTCCTGTCTTCATTCTCAGCTCCATGGAAGAGCCCTTCTGCACTGAGAACTGGAATGAGAGTTCCAAATCCTTTTGCTTCTCTCCTTCGATACAAATTAGAAGCAAACACCAGCTGCCTTGATAAGGTTTCCTCCCTTGACAATATAATTTCTTATTATTCTAGTTTAAGAACATAAGATCTCCCAAAGGGCCACCTGTCCCTGTCACAGAGTAGGACATCAACCATGAAGGAATGCCTAGGGACCAGGACTGAGACATCCCTTCCTTGACTCTGGCTGTCAGAAGCTGAGGGACTCTTTGAGCTGGCTGTGTCATCCAGTCACTGGAGACACTGATAAGCTTTCCTCACCTCACCTAATTATCAATTAAGTGTCCCCATTTCTGTAGCATGGAACTCACAGATGAATTTTTCTTTAGGTTTCAACCTGCTGCCTGGTGATTTCACTGGATACTTGTTCTGCCTTGGACTGTGAAAAACATCCTCTTTTTTCTGTGCTACTGGAAATTTTTTAGACCTCAAACGTGCCCACTCCCACCAGCCCTCTCTCTGCTACACTGAAGAGTTTCAGTCTCTGTCTGAGGGACTGGCAGATCCCTCAGTGCCTCCCAAGGGAAACAATTGCCTTGGACAGATTCAACTATACAGCACACTTGTGTCAAAGTCTGGCTCTTGGCCACCATGGAAGCCCCCATCCAGGCTGTGAGAGCATCACTGTTGGATGGTGTTGAAAGCGAAGGCACTAGGCTGGAGAAAGTGACCTCATTTTATGGTTTTACTAATGGCTTTGGCAAAAATAGAAGGAAAGTTTGAGGGAAATGTGCTGTTGACACTGAATCGGGCTATTCTGCTCTGCAGAGGAGAACTGGGATGTCACAGAGAAATAAATTTACCCGGAGAAAATTCGACTTCAGGGAGCAGAAGAAGAGAGCGGGGGTGGAATTTAAAAATATGAAGTCCAAGGTCATGTGCTTAGAAAGTAGTACAAATGTCTCCTTCATACTGGATGCTTCCAGGATGGGAATATCTCTGGATAAAGGCTGAATACTACTCATGATTCCTGGCAGTGGGACAGGGCCAAAGGGAAGGCAAACATGACACTAAACTGAAAGGCAAGAGGCAGGTCTAACAGGAAAAAAAACCCCACACATTCTTTTAAGAATCATCAGTGAATCCCTGAACTATTACGTAGCTCCCAGCTCCTCCCCAGTGAGGAAAGCATACAGAGAGTAAATACTGTCATGCCTGCTCAAACAGAAAAAGTCTATCCTACTAAGAAAGACTGCAAGGACTTGGCTTTTTAGCTTAGTATCAGGATGACTCAGGAACAATACAAATGCTGTGTATAAATAGATTAGGAGGATAAATAACACAAAGGAAAAAGAACTATTGGCTCTAGGCCAACTTTGGCATAAGAGCAAGTGGCAATAAACTAGTCCCAAATATATTCATGAAGAAAAGGTAAATGTTTTCTAGCCAAAACAGGAGCAAAAATGGGGGCATCTTTTCAGTTAGATGGGACAGACTATCTATCAGATTTGACAAATTCATGATTCTAAGATGTGGTGTCTCAAAATCAGGGGACAAGATTTGCAGGATCAAATAGTGCCTTCTACTCTTGCTTGCATTCCCTTTATCTTATTTTCAGTGCCCTCTACCTAAGGAATGACAGATTGTTGCAAATGGTACAAATGCACAACTCCAACAGTTCAAAAATTAGGAGCTACAATATCGCTTCTCAATCAGAGCTACTATACCCCTGTTCTCCCTTTACTAAGTACAAAGCAAATGTAAATCAACTTTATTATGGTAAAACACAGCTTCTGCTTCCTGAATGACCTGTTATTAAAATATCTGCTATCTACCATGAAAAACACATAACACAAAATTTCTATTTCATTGCAAAATACTGAAAATATTTTTTTTCACCTTATGAGACGCTGGTGCTGCTAAAAGTAACTTACCTGCAAACAAAGACAGTTAGCAGTAAACAAACATATAATTTGTATTTAAACATACTATACTGTACGTCCCTAGGCAAGAATTTATTCTTTCTCACAGTATTATATCACAGCAATTTCTATTAAAAGCCATACCTACTGATTCCCTCTTCTGA
Organism: Apus apus; assembly: GCF_020740795.1. Taxonomy (NCBI): domain Eukaryota; kingdom Metazoa; phylum Chordata; class Aves; order Apodiformes; family Apodidae; genus Apus; species Apus apus. Next base: position 7,586,787 of record NC_067294.1, on the reverse strand, counting down.
CACTGTGTAATTTACCACCGATAAATGTTCATAAACAGTTGGACTGAAAAATCCATAAAGCCATTTCAGCTTTATTTTAAGTTCCATTTAATGTCCCTCAAAAATTATTTCAATGTGTTTCCATTAGCTGGTTCTCTGCCCAATAACTTAATTCCACACAATCAGTCAGGAACTTACAAAGCATATGACAGGATCTACCTAAAGTGTTTTGAATCACCATAAGGATTCACTCAAAGAGTGTTTGGGGATTTTTCTCCCCCTTCTGGTGCAAAAAGTTGTGGGGGCACAAATATCAAAGAGCCCCATACATGCTCACTTCATGCAAGAACAAAAATCACATGTCCTATGGCATGGGAATATTTAGGGTTTAATTTCAGGGTTTGGTCATTATTTTCATTCTTTCTTTCTCTTCTTTCATTTGAGACTCAGAAGAAAGACTGCACAAGAACAGGGCTGCCAAATAAGAGTTTGCATTTTGTCTGGCACTAGTTTCTTAGAAGCCTACTGCCACATCCAGGAGACAAGCCTGACTGCAGTTTGGACCACTGCAAGTGAGTTGCTGAAGCAACTGCCACCTTCTCAACCTCTTCTCACCTCCCATTTCCCTTTCCTCACCCATCAGAGAAGCCTCCAGTGCCACTGGTCTCTTGCACCCTCTGAACAGCTCTAGCTCTTGCACAGGAAGGCTCTGTCCTTCCTTGCTGCAAAGCACATGCCTGGCACAGCCCTCTTGCCTCACTGCTTCCAACATGGAAGCAACAAAAAAGAGCTAGTGGGTTGGGCTTTTGCCAATCATCTTGCTTTATGACTTGAATCCAAGACAAAGCAAAACCAAGGTGCCTTTTTATCCCCATTTTGCATTGAAACAAAGCAGAAGCATCATGTTTTGTGTGTGCACGTTGTTTTGCTGGAGATGTCTTTTGAAGCACTAATTCTCTTCATCCAAATGTGGTGATCAATCTCATGAGCTTTGTGAGGAAAGAAAAGGAGATTACTAACACCCCACCAAGGCAACGGCTCTGGTGTGAGCTCAACACTGGTTCAATGCCAGCAACTCCATAGGGGAGAGAAGAGGTTCAAGCATCCCAAGAAAGGAGCAAATCTCAGCTGGAACGTGCATCCTCTTGACCAGCAACAAATCCAACCAGAACAAAGTGGGCATCAACAGTTCAGCTTTCCAAGCTACCTCTTGCTTTTCCTGTGTGCTGAAAAAGTACCTGAGCTGTATGACACTGTCCTGTCACCTTCCCTGATCCAAAGTCAAAGGCCATCCCTGCTTCCCCTGCCCAGAACCAGGCTCCAGCCATCATGGCAAGATACCAACCACATACTGCTCCCTCTGCACAAAACCTGCTCTAAGCTTCTACTGGTATCAGCTGGAAGGGAGAGAAGAGGAGCTCAAAAGCAACGAGAGGTATTTTTAGAGTAATGATTGATGCTCCTGAAGTCAAAGGTAGGTGGCATTCAGCTGAATAGCACTTGGGGGTGAACAAAACAACCAAAAAGAGAAATCAGGTTTCCACTCAGGTACAGATGCACCTGGTTAGCTATTCCTCCCTTACCTTTTTCTTTTCTTTCTAGACAACACATTTCTTTCCCACTCCCTGTATTCCTTTAGTAATAATTCCAGACACACAGCACACCTTTAGCATTGTATATCAGTGCTTTATAATGAAATTGGCATCTCAGAGCCCTGTCACAGACTTGGTGATTAAGTTGGCTTAAGTGTATTTTCTCTTTAGCACTCTGCCTTAATGCAGCACTGTGCAAATGAGGGGAGAAGGGGAAGGATTTGCTATTTCTTCTATCTAAAGTCAAGACACAATGTGTAGCAGGCTGGTGATCTCCATAAACTACCTCTACTCCTGCTATTATTGATCGGGACACATTCAGCAATTTGTTCATGAAAACAGCTGTCTGACGAGGTTCTCTCCTCTGTAGGTCTCATCAGGGTATTACGTGACAGTCTCAGAAAGGTGTCTGTGCAAATAGATGTCCAGGAAGTAAATCCAATACAATATAGGTAGAAATGATTTGTGTGCGTTCCTTTTAATTCCTAGCTTTAAAAGCCTTATTCATCCTTAATTTATGTTTTTAAATGGATGAACATAGTAATTGCTGTTACTCCCCTTGAATCCCATCAAATCTGAAATCAATAAGAGCTCCATTTCAGGGCCCAACAATAATAGCCTGGCTAGGTTAAGTCAGTGCACTGAACAAAAGCCATAAAGCTTCATTCATGTTTCTTTCTAGGATACCACAAAAATAGTTCACTGCAAAGGTCTGTCTGTCTGCCTTCGTTGTCAAAGTCTTAAGGAGTTTTTAGTTTAAGGGCAATCTATCTAATGATATAATGGGCCACATGACCAAAGGTGTTTATATTAATAATGTAATATAATTTATTTAGAAGCTTTTAGATATTTGTCTTAGCACTGTATGCACACAGGGAGTGAATCAACCCTTAGGCTGTGGTTGAGCTAGATTAGCCAGGAGCTCCTTGTGCCTCCAGCCCCTCCAGCTCTGTAGGGTGGAGAAGCAGTCATGTGACTCACAATCCCAAGAAATAAATGGAACCAGGTTTTAAACTTATTGCAAACAGTAAGATGAGCTGCAAGCCCTGAGATGAGTGTGTGGATCATTAGTGATGTGTGTCTGTAGACACACACTGATCTTCAGCTGCCTAGCTCCAGCAGTTGAATGTCTGAGAAACATAAAGGGAATAACAGGAAAGAACAGAAGGGCTTGCATCCAAACTGTGAAAAGACATACAAAGAAAGGTTGCTGCGACTTATGCTGACCTCTAGATATTTCCTTCTTGACTAATTTTGGGATCCTTCAAAACTTTTTCTGCAGTTCAAGAATAGCAATGTCATCACTGAATTCCTTTCAATCTCTTCTTGGCATTCCTGTGCAAAGTTGCAAAGAAACTCAGGAGAGCCCCTGAAGTAGGAATACACAGCGGAAATTTATCAAGGAGAATATTATGTGAGCTTCAGACAGATCAGGTTGTGAGGGCTGTGGAAGACACTTAGGAAATAAAATATAAATCTGCCACACTTTTAAACTTGATTTCAGTGTTTGGCAAGTGTACAGTATGTTTCTTTCATAATCCTTGTGACATTTAGTCAATATTAATCTGATGGTGGATGATTCTTCCTTCTCCTTAAACAGGATTAAGGTAATGCAATCTGAACACACATTTCAGCCTGGACTAGAAGCCTATACACTTTACATAAATGCTGTCCTTTTTGTCCAAAATGTACTTTGAAGCAAAAGCAAACATGAGGAAAACTTCCAGTATATCTCCCTCCCAACACACATTGTTTCCTCCAACAAAAGATAAATTTACAATCTGGGTGAGTGGATTTTGAAAAAGGAGGACAACGTTATTTGAATTAGTCATTAAAAGGAACGGACAACAGCATCTACACCTATTGCCCTCAAGGCAGCAAAGGAATCAGAAGTGTTCATTCAAGTATTGTATATTTGCTCAAGATCTGGTCATTGTAATTTTTTCCCTTATACAATGGGAAAAAAAAAACAAAGCAACAAAACTATTTGGAAGAAAGCATTCAGAAATCCCCCCACAGCCTCTGGGGAAAAAAAAACAACAAACAACAACCATCCAATTAAACCAAATCATATTTTTATATGTAGTTTTAAAATTTTTTTGTCAGTTGATAAAAATCTTTTGCCATGCCTGAATGCTACCAGCAGTGGAGGCTGTTTCCAGCCTTGCTAGTGCCACTGCTAAAACCTGGTATCTTCATTTGTCAATGTATTTCCTTCCTTTCCTAACTTCATTCTCTGTCCCTTTTCCACAGGACCAATGACTACACGACACCTTGGCAATGGCTCTGGGTCTGCATTAGTATTACTGCTGAATTACCTATAAGCAATGCATAGCGAACATGTGTAGCTACTTCCTAAAGAAGTTCATACATCTCCAGCAAAAGGTCAAGTGCTTGTCCAAGCCTTGTGAGTAGCACAGTCGTGGCACGCTCTTTTCGCTTGCTGAGAGCACAGAAGGGAGCTCTGGAGCAACCCAGGTGCCTTTGAAGCAGCCTGAGCAAGCAGGAGCTCATTAGCAAGTGGATGAACTGGGAAAGGCCTCTGACCCCAGGCTGAGGGCACAGCACTTGCTTTCAGAAGAACAGCAAGATACCCCAGCAAGGTACCACGGCTGCACTGTGGTGGCACCGAGACATCTTTGAGTCAAAGGTAACTCCCCCTCTGCTGCCTTTGTCAAGGAAAAGGATCAAAGAAGGAAAATGTTTCCTTTTGCTAAGAAATCAGTCATGTAGCATCATTTCTCCTTTGAAAAAGCTACTTACAGACCTGTAGTAAAGACATGTTTTTCAGGAAAATGTACGAAAAGCACAACACAAAGATTCAAGCTTGGCATTTATCCTCAGGCACGAGGTCACAGCAGACTCACTGGTGAGGCCAGAAAGCTCTTTTTCCTCTCTGGATCCAGCCTGATTTCAACACTTGGCTACCAAAGTTGTTCCCTCTGCCACAAACAAATCAGCAAAATGCCACTTTGAAATCATAATGGTTGCTGTAAAGGGCAACCTTGCATGTCCTGACCCAAAAATAATCACTTATGAAGGGTACATGCAGCAAAAATGGGAGGTAATTCCTAGAAGTTTCTAACTTACACCACCCTCTGAAATGACTAGTACCAGTCAAATAGCTTTGTGGATTATTTTAATGAAATATAACTACCCTTGCACTGATTAAAGTTACTCTGCTGTAAATACTGCAGCAAACATAAGGTAGAAAGGACAAGCCAAGAAGATACTAAGCTTGTAAGCTTGAGGGAACGTGAGCCGAGTCCCTTAACCAGGCTGGCTTTGCAGCCACAGTTCTGCAGGGCTCCTCCCAGAACAAGCTTCTACGAGCTCCCTGAAAATGCTTGTAGATGTGAAGCTTTAGAGACAGCTGGGCCAGCTTACACAGACATATTAGTTCACCACATTTGTTTTAAATCGTGTTCTCCTCTTGTCCAAAGTGAAGGACACTGTGACTGCTTTTTCAACCCTTCCATGAGTACCAAACCCAGGACTTCATATCCTGTAAATACAGAGCAGGTTACTCCCTCTGCCCCAGCAAGAGAAGACCCCAACTCAAACCCTCCCACTTGAAAAAGCTTTCTATGAGTCAATCAAGCTGTGATCTCACTGACTGTAAGCTTGAGCTATGCTGCTTTTATCATTGGTGGTTTTCCACTAAAACCTCTGAAGTCCTTAATAAACAGCTCATAAATAAAATGCTGGAAATCTGCCTTGGAATTAATTACTTCAAAGTTGTTAATAAATTTGCAGGAACATTTCAGCAGCTGACTCCTCATTTCAGGTGCATTTCCAGGCACCTGAAGAGAAACTGGAAAGCTCCCAGACTAACAGTCCTGAAAGTTTAACCTGTGGTCAGCATTTGTGTGCTCCACATGCTTCATCACCCAGAGGGAACATGTGGAAAAACTTCTACAAGATAGAAACAGAGCTCCTAGATAATTATTTGAAGGGAGGGGCTGCAAGGGGTGGGCGAGAACAAAGGTACATTTTAGCCATCACTGTGCTGGGGAGATCTGCAGTGCATGGGGGTGGGTCATATCTCCTGCAGAGAAGTTCCAGAAGTCTTTATACTGGAAGATGAAAGGAATCCTACTCCACTCTAAATACAGCTATTTTAGTTAGGGTTTGCTACAGGGAAAGGTTTTAGTCACTTTTTTGTCATGGGACTACATTAAAAGAAAAGCTTATGCTTTGGTAGTATAAATGTCTAAGTGAGGGCCACATTTTTCAGAGACTGAGAGTGGGAGCAATCTGGGAGCAATCCCTGTATTCTTCCATTACAGAAAAGGGACTTTGTGGTTTTATGAGTAATGCTATCATTGCAAAGCAAAATGGTAATCTTAAGAGTGGTTAAAAAGCGTGGTTGATTTGCAACTGGACAGCATCCAGCCCATGCCACCCTACCTCCCACACAAACCTTCCTCCACCACTCAAAAGCAGGGACTGCAAAAGCCCGTGAGCTGCAGGAACGTGTCTTTGGTGGTTTTATCCCAGCTCAATGCAATATATGTGGATTCCCATCAATATCTAGACTTAAAAAAAATTAAAAATTGGTTAAATCCATCATAAATATTAAACACCAGAGTATACTGGCAAGTTTCTCTGAAAACAAACTTTGAAAAATAATCTCCAAAAAAGACGTCAAGGCCCTCTGGAGAAGTGACACTGGCATGTCATCAGACGTTGTCTTCTAAGGCTAAATTAAGCATCTGACCAGATTTAAATTTCTGTAAGAACGCATGCTAATTGAAATTGCTTTAGATTTAATTAAAAATGCTTTTCTATAAAGATAATAATGTAACTCTATCAATTAGTATCAAGTGGCATCTAGAGGGCATATTTAAAAACTAATCTGGAGAATAAATAGAGCTAATTAACAGTCAGAATAATGCTTTATGACTGTCTTTTGTTTATAAATGCTATAATAGTCACTTTGCTATTAAATGAAATTGGTAATTAATATATATCAAAGTTATTTTTTAATGCTCTTTTAACTAAAGAGTATTTCTTACACACCATTTTTCAGACGATCCAAACATAATCCATTCCTGGAGGGAGGGAGGAGGGGGAAAGAAGACCTGCTGTAAGATGGAGTCCATACGCATTCAATCAGGACCTGCTCATTCATCTCCTGTCACACAGACCAAATGTGCTTATGAGCCCGTGAGGGACACGTAGCCAGGGTTGCCAAAGTGCTCTGCCAACCACGACCATGGCCAGCACAGGGAAGGTTCACACTTCACCCCAGGAGCAGCACTAGGGAGCCATTCAGCAGGCAGAGATGTGGTAGATTTTACCTTCAAAAACTAAGCCTTGCAAAAGCCAAGTCACAGTTCTGAGGAATGAGGACGACTCTGAGGTTTACTCTAGTACCTTTCAAAAGACCATGAGATGCTCAAATACTACATGAGTGAAGCTTGTAAAAGAAAGCTGTGCTAACAGTGAGGATGTGCTGCCATCTGACCCCACCGCAAGAGTGGAGAAGATGGCTGGGCAATTGCAGGCACTGACAGATGAGCTTGGAAGAAAAAGGTCAGACCAGATTTGGCATGAGGCTCAGTTTCTACATGACTTTTTGTAAGCAAACATGAGCTCCTTCTGAGACATCTGGGCCAATGCAGCTGCTGAGCTCCTGGATGGCTCTGAGTGAGGCAGAGGGAACTCATGCTTGTGTCTGGAAAAGGTTGTGTAGATGCTACCAGAGCTGACCATGGCCAAAGGCTCAGAGGGCTGCCCTTGTCCTCAAACAGAAGTTCCTGTTATCCTCCAATCTCTCCTGTGACAACAGGTCTGACTGGATTCACTAAAGCAAATAAAATCACTGAAGTACTCTAAATTACATCATGCATTAAAAGCAGAAGGGACCAAATCTTTCTGTGTCCTTTTATGGTTAAAAATCAGAAATAACCCCCCAAAATACAACTGAGAAGCATTTTCATTTTGTAATCTGCACAACCCATACTGTGCAATTTTTGAAGCACCATCACACACAGCACGTCTTTCTTGTATTATTTTAGCCACAATTCTGTGTATTCACCCTTTTTTAATGCCTTGCTAATGTTGAAAAACCCTTTTGCTACCAGAGCAGCGTTCATTTTAAAAAAGGAAAGCACCTCTTTTCTCATGACAAGGCTTCAGCATTACTTTATAGAACAAACTTTCAGAATCAGCTTTGAAGAGTGTACAAAAAAAAAAAAAAAAAGTAATTATCATTAGCAAGATTAAAAGCAAGCCACAAACCCAAGAACTGCTGCTCTAACCTCTGCGAGACGACTTTCATGCCAGACTGCAGACATACATGTCCTTCTATAATGAGTTTGTCTTCAGCAACAACAAGAACAAGTTGAGATTATTTAGGCAGCGTAGACAGGTGTCAGCAGACACCTGCCCACAGTACCTGAGATCCCAAACACCAGAAAAATGATCAAAGGAATTTGTCTGTGTACTACAACTTGGACTAGCCTCAAGTGCAGACAAAAACACTGGAAGAAATATGAACATATGGTATAACACTTCCCAGCATGGCAAACAGCCACGACAACCACTTTTGGAGATAAAATTAGATTGGGGAAGCAAAGCTGGAGAAAAACAAAGCCAAGCATGAACTCTGAAAGCATTTCAGCTCAAGGTCATTTAAATACTCGCCATATAACATCACCAGCAGTATCATTCTACCTTGTTGTTGTTGTTTTGTTGTTTTGGTTTTTTTTCCTGATAGATCTGAACAAGCCAATCAAACCCCAAGAAACACTTAATTGCAGATAAAAATGAAAGTGCACCACAGCAGTTAGCAGTATTTTTTATGTTACTTATTCTGGAGACTAAAACAAGGCAGAAACCCAAAATAACTATCAAAGCTAACTGCTGATTTCTCCAAACTACAAAGTTACAAAAAGCAATGTTTTTGTAAGTATGTAATCTGAAAAAAAGTATTTGCAACTTGTGAAGTTTTAAGGTTGTTTTTTTTTTTTTTTTTAAGAACCAGTGACAGAAATCTCTCATTTTAAGGTCTTCAAGAAAACATTTAAAAACTGTTGCTGCCTGACTTCACCTACCCTGCACAAAAAAACCTGTACAATTAATTACCTCTAAAGGGAGATTTAAGGTAGAACATGGACTGTGACAAATGCTCCCCAGCTCTGTAACACTGCAAGAATTTTGAATGGTCCTTTTCGAAGCTTTAAGCTAAAAAAGATACTGTTAGTTTTGTGAAGTTCAATATTTATCCCACAGATCTCACCTAACTTTGTAGAGCTGGTGACTGAACTATTTGAGTATGCACCAACAGTGACTTGCACAGAGCTACACTCGGCCTTTCTACAAACAGGAAACACCTAGAATAGCACAACATCAGGTAATGAAAGATGTAAATGGTTGGATACAAAGACCAAATCATGATGGTTAGACTAAAAGGGTCTAATTTTAAGCTCCTTTAGATTATATGTAATAAACTAATTAAACACTATATATTATGTAGTAAATAGTAAGAAATAAAAATACATCATTCTAAGCTCCTTCATTGATCTCTGTGTTTAGGAGCTTGCTAGAGAAGTAAGGAACAGTTGGAGCAAACAGATGCATCCAAATGAAGCCACTAAAAAGAGGTATCAGCGCATCCCCGGACAGCAGTGGCACTTATGTGACTCATGGCTAGAAATATCGAGCTACCCGTCTGCTCCTACAAGAAGACATTTACGAGCAAGCCTAGCAAAACTGCAGAGCAAGAGAACCCAAGTTGCTACGAGGTAACTTCATATAACTATCAAATACATTTCAAAATTTTACTATTACTATAAATGTTTCTTAACAATTAAAAAAACCCACAACAAAACAAACAACAAACAACCCCCAAGCCCCAAGTGTATCCCCCATTTTTGTTAGGACCTATTGATGTAAAGCCTAGCAAGCAGGACAGCTGAGGGGGCAGATCCTGCACAGGCAAAAGAAGAGCTCAAGCTGCCCCTCTGTCTCGAAAGGCAGACAGGAATGAGGTGGCATTGGTGGGGTTGGCTTCTCAACCCACCCACAGCATAGCTGAAGATGGCTTAGAGATGCACAACGTGCTCTCTCATGTGGCTAAGGAAAGATAATTAATGTAACAGGAATTAATATGCAGTCCTAACTCAAGCTGAGTTTTTCACTGCAGGTCTCCTCGGTATTCATTTCAGAATGAAGGAGGAGCTGGTGAAAGGGGTGCAATCAAAACCATGAAGCCTGAGGTTTCCCTACACACAGTGTCTATGGCACAGAAGCATCCTTACAACGATCCCTCACTGTCCTTCACCCAAAACTTACAAGATACAGTTGTTCAGCTTCCAAAGCAGGTTTTAAATCTACTTCATTCAGCTAGACAAGCACTTCCAGGGAAGTTTTTATGGAGGGGAAATAACGTATTGTGCAAGTTAAGAAACTCCTCAGATAGAAACTCCTGGCCATTATCTGCTTAGGGAAGATTCAATGCAATAAAGGCACTGACTTTATCTCCAAAAGAAGCTTTCTGCAAACATGAAGGAAAGTCAGGCAAAACTATTCCAAAATGTGAAGTCGCAAATATTAAAATAGTGATGTAGTGAATAATCTTTTACCTAAAACTCTCAATCTCTCTGCTCCAACCACCACTTCGTTGTCATCTGCTGAAAACAGCAATTTTCCAGAGAGGGTTTTCACCTCAAATTTTTGGCTGTGTGCTTCCACTGCTTGGGGACCTAGAGGAAAGTAGAGATTTAGCACAACCTTTTAGTGAAAAGTATAATAAAATAACACAGTAGTTTCATACATTTAATAAATCCATCTGCTGAGATTATCCTGATAGCCCTGCTGATCCAACCTGCATCTGCCACATCAAACACGAAGGTCTGTGCTTTTCAGAGGGTACCTTTCATTAGAAAAGGGCACTGTTTTCTACCCAAATAACAACCCTCAACTATTACTTATGTTTTTGTTAATACTTATGTATGTCATAAAATCACCATTAAGCTTGGCATAGGTGGGAAATATTTATAAGACAGACCTGCATGTGAAATAGCAATGAATACACCCAGCCATGCTTTGAGGGTGTTGCTGCTAAGAGGCACCAAGAGCCAAGAGTTTCTGAGTAGATTTTGCTTGGACTGCTGGTGTGTGTAACAGATTCCTAGCTTTCTGCCTATTAAATATACCTGGATTAAAATAATATCAGTATCATGCACAGTCCAATTTAAAAAAAAAAAAAAAAAAAAAGTAAGAAAAAACCAACACCACCATCAGAGCAAATGTTTTCTTTTAGACCATTTCAACCCTGCACAGGCCAAGACAGTGGCAGGGTCTTCTACATTTCAAAAAGTTTTTAGATGAGTAAAACTTTCCTTTGTAGCTCTTATTTTAACTTTACTGCTTCTCCTCCAGGCTGCTGTGCATGGCAGTGCTGGAAAGCCTCTGACAATGAATTTTTTTGTGTGTGGAGCCTGATAAACATCAGCTGCCTGAATAGCAATTCTGTGCAAGTCTGTAGCTCAACATCTACAAGGAGCAGACCCCTTGGTTAACAACGTAGACTAAACTTCGGACAAATCACCATCTGACAGCTCTGCACAACTGAGTCCAAGCCACATCTACCCTGGAATATGCTACTACATGAGGCAGGTGATCAGGCTTTGCATTGATCCTGGCTATCTTCATGACTAGTCTAATTTCCCCAAAGACAAGAGAAATAAAACCAGAATATTCTTCTAGGCAGTTTCTAACTCCATTTATATGCACGTTTTTCTGCTCAGGTCATGTGTATTGGCAGAGGGTGCACAAAGAATCACACACATGGTTCACAAAACTAAAGTGAGGCTATGCTGAGATCTCTGGAAACACTTAAAAATCTTCAGCCATTCTGATAAAATGCAATACTTTTGAGCTTTAAGTCTATTTCTATCTTGATAATTATCTGCCTCCCTGCTCATCAGTGCAGCATGGACTATGAGGGATCATCTCTTCACTCTCCTCTGAAACCCAAGTTGGTTCTGCTGAACACAGAAACAACCTCAATAACCTGAACATTGTGGCAGGAGAAGTCACTGACTGTCTCCCCAAGCTCTTGTGAAATGGAGGTGCTTTGGTGAAAATATACAGAGAACCAACAAACAAATCATGTTTATTCTGAATATGAGAATCAGAGAGCATGGGCTTGAATTTATTTACTTCCTCCAGGCAACTTTCATGTGTGCTGCTTAAACCATTGCTGACTGAAGCTGCGTATTTAATTATTTAATATTGTGACTAGAGGCCAATGATGTTATATAAGAAAACTAAACAATCCAGTCTCATGTAGAAACAACATTTTTTTGGATTACTGGCTCTGCCACACAGCAATACTTTCCTTGGTCCCTAGATAACTCTCAATAAACAAAAATATATCCTATATCATATTTATATATTCTATATTACCATATATAATGCATTAAGTTCTTTCAACCCAAATTACACATGCATTCATTCAAAGGCTGCTGTGCACTAGGGATTTATGAAAAATCCCATTTTCCCATCACACAAACTCTTGCTTGGGAGCATGAGAGAATTCTTCATCAGCAGAAGGGCACAGAGAGCTCTAAACTGTAAAGCGTCCCAGTCCAGCATTCCTAAGATCTCAGTCAGGTTAGAAGTGTCTCAGGAAAATCCTGTGCCTGTTACCACAGAAATGTTGTCCTGTGTATGCCCTTCTTGACCCTGAAGTTGTACAACTAACCTTTCTGTCTCTGGATTGGCTTTCAAATGAAAACGATGATCTGTTTCATTACCAGAAAGCACCAGCCTGCTGCCACTCCAGCACGGCTTTCTTGTCTCCAGATTTGTTTCTACAAAGTGGAGTGAAGTTTTCATTTGTACTTTGTAAGACACCTGGGCTCCCCTCCTGCATGCTGTCCAAAGCCAGCAAAGCATTCCACAACACACTCGCTTTCATCCCTCCTTAAAACCTTTCCACACAGCCTTCCCCCCTCCTTACCTGTTACAAGGCGAGTGAGGACTTTAGTCTTCTCATTGAGGATGTTCACTGTCACATTTCTGGCAGACTGGAAGTACAGTGGGTTGCCCTGGAATGAGAACCAGCAGAGCAAGCACATGAGATGGGGGTGGCAGCCCAAGATCAACCAGCTCCGGACACCTGGAGCTTTACCTAATGACTCTGGGCTGCTGTTCATGGCTCCAGGGTTGGCATGTGGCTGAGGTGCAGGTTACCCTGCATTCATTTTTATCATCCAGGATAAAACCAGACTTCACAGCTCTGATCCAGACAGTGTCCTGGAAACTAGCCTTGCTTTAGGGATAGGTAGCTTTATTGCCCATACAAGCCACTCAATCTGTTATTTTAAAATGGGCAGGTGATCTGGGACCTGACCTAAACTTCCTGAAGGTGATGGTGCTTTGGAGGTGGCTGAATGCAGCAGTGCACTTCAGAGCCAAATCTGCAATATTACACACAGCTTCAGATGACTCCAATGAGTGACTGTGTCTGCCTACATGTGTGTGAGCTGTGCCTGAGGGCTGTGAGCAAGAAAACCTCACAAACATGTATAAAGTGCCTTTGATCTCAAAGCACTTATGAACCATCCAGCACATGCCACCATCACATTCCAGTTTGGGATGCCAGCCTGGGACCAGACCCACCCCATCAGGTCTGGATACACAAGACAAAATCTCCCCCACTCGACTGCACAGATTTCTGCCCATTTTTCATTTTTATGCTTTAAATGTACCTCTGAGAGAAGAGCTTGAGCAGCTGCTAACACAAAGGAGCCACACAGCAACCTGGCAGCATTCATCTCAGGTATTTCTCCCGCAGAGTGAAGCCAAAGAAAACCCACAGAGAAAACCATCTGGCTCCTTCTGTGTGCAAAAGCATCCAAGACAGCCAGGAACCTGTGTTTTCTACAGGCAGCCCCACTCCACACAGTTGGTTCTGCAGGGGCTATTAGCCACTTACAGCACTAGCACAGGGTGACCCCAACTTAAATCAGCCAAAAATCTTAGGTGAGACGTGGAAATTCACTGCCAGTATCTCTTCATACTGTCTAAAACAGGCAGCTAATTAAATTGATCAACTGACTAAGCCATAGGATTGGTAGAGGAGAAAAAATACCAAGAAAAAAACAAACAGGAAGGAGTTGAAAATTTTATTTCCATGTGATACTCCCTACCAAACTAGTTTTCCAGTCTTTAGAAGTATTTCCATTAGGAATGAATAATCAGGGTGGGGACAGAGGATTGTGTAGGTCAGGCATGTTCTCCTTGCCTCCTGAATGTATAAGGAACATAACTAATACTCGCATAGATGCCATTTTTCTGGATCATGGCAGAAGGACTATGTTGTCTGCATGTAAAACATAACAGAAGCACAGGAATGTACTCATGGGAGTCCTGTGATGGACTGGAGCTTGGGGGAACACTTCTACTGACGGGTAAATGATTCCCAGCAGTGTTTGCAGAAAACAAACCACAAAAACGAAAACAAAACCAATCCCACACGTGACCAAATATTCACAATAATTATATTTGTTGCCTTAACAATGCACACATGGGAGCAGCCCTTCAGCAAAATCAGGGGAAATGGGATTTATTTGATCAGTTCTAACTAGACTGATACGGATACATTCACACATTTACAATTAAATAAAAATAATATAAAGAAAGATTTTCACTTAATCATTTTCAGACCTTGGACAAGTCTCAGAAGCCCGTGGTTTCTTCTGTCTCCTCGTACACTATGTGAGGACAAATCATCCTTATACATCTCTGTGATGTGTTTGACAGGTTAAGTAATACAATATATGAAACTGAAATATGATTAATATACTAGCAGTAAGGAGTAGGGGTAATGACTAGTAATGATTTTGCTCTTTTTTATTAATTTTTGTGACCTTCTAGAACCTAGAAATTAATGTTGATCACTATTTTATTGCTAGTAGCACAGAAGAAAAGCTGGCTTCACTTGAATACCCACTTGCTCTCGTATTAATTCTCCACAGCCCTGATCAGGAACTTAATTTGAACATCCCCAGCAACGGCAGTTTACTGCTACATTTTTAATTTCACAGTTACAGATGAAAGGTTTTTTTAAAGGCAGATAGCTACAATCTGCATAATCTATAGTTACAGGTGAGGTTGTAACCACCATAAACACGCTGTATGAAGCACAGAAAGGTCACATTTTTGACTTGCACTATTCAACTTTTGTTTCTGCAGTTATGCAAGTAGCTAGAGTGTTTGGAAAAGGCCAGGAAACCTTCTAGTCCAAACTCAGGTAGGTAAAAACATTCAGTCCCCATGGCTTTGAAACTCTGTTACTGATCTGCATAACAGGAGATTGCACTACAGAAGTACTACAAGATAAGCCAAGTGCTTAATATAAAAAGAGTCAGAGAAGAAGTTGTTCTGAAGCAGTTTGACAAGACAAACTAAGAGCTGGTATCCATATACAAAAGACTTAAAATACATAATCAGACCTTAAAACTCTTATCCCAGCACAGTCATTTCATTCACTGATTCAGAGGTCAGATTCAGGTAGCCTTCAAAAAACTAAATTTCCCTAATGGAAGGGTTATGTTTTTATTGGTCTGCAGGGAAGGAACATATCAAGCACTTAATGCCATGCCTGCTCTCATTTTCATAATTCTTCTTCCATTAAGAAATGGAAAAGATGTGAAAAAATTACTCCCTTTTGCTGAAAATTCTGCACATTTTCTGCCCATCATCTTCTGTTTACAAAGAACACTGACAACTTCTACACACTGAAGATTTAAAAAAATGTTTCTTCTATTGCAGGCTTGGTGATGGTGCCAGCTTCCTTCAATCACACACACACAAAATAATTATATAAAGTATCAAAAAGTCTTAAACCATGTCATCATGAGACAAAATGAGGTATTCTGAGGCACATGAGGAAGTAGAAATTTAAATTTATACCGCATCATCAGCACAATAAAAGTAATAATGTAGGGAAGTAACATTCTCACAAACTGTCCTAACACTTGATAGACCTAGAGTTAGAATATCAGCATGCAATAAGTAAGCACGTCTGACTAATTGTAAGAGTATAAGTATGAGACATCACATTTCTGAAATATAATAGGCAACAATCCTGTTCTGAATCTTTCCAGACAGATAATATTAAAGAAATAAATGTATTTTACTCTTGGGATTGATACACAGGAAACAGAAGTGAATGGAAAACAGGATTAAATATTCTTGTGGCTTCAAAAAAGTAGGCAAAACAATCCTTTTCTCTTTGTCTACCTGTTTCTCTCCAAAAGGTTCAACCCACTTCTTCAGAAAAGCAGATTTGAGATAAAATACATCTGATATCACCAATCACACAATAACCCAACATATCTCACTGCCTGCATTCTATCTTACGTACTGAGAAAGCTCTTTCTCTGGGATTTTTTATTCTCCCTCTCATCACAAATATGACAAGGTTTCCCAGCCCCCCTCTTTGCAAGAGCAGATGCTGCTCCCAGCCCTCATGCTGCCACTGACTTGCTCTTTAAGCCCAGACTTGGCTGTTACAACTTCAGCCTCCTTACAACGACCCTCTGTTAACCTTGTTGCTGTGCTGTGGCAGCAGAGTCACAGCTCTCATCTGTCTTAGCCCTCCCATTGCACTGCACTAAACTACAGCCCTTGATTTAACTTCCAATGAAACTTTGCAAATTACATCAGAGGGCACCTCCTTTCTGACACTATTTTTGGTTATTGTGTCTTTCCAGTCGTTCCTCTGATCATCAGTGGAAGCAGGATGTATTTTCCCCTCTCTTGCTTGTTTTCCTGTTTGCTCCTGACTTACGTTCAGCAGTGCACACTGCCCCAGACACAGCATTTCCTGCAAGCTCATTTTTGCTGTTGTCAGGCATGTCCCAAGACCTACTGAGACAGCTGAGTTTATAACCCTTACTCTGTCATTTTTGGTTGGTTGACAAAGAAGTGCTTCAGTTAGTCTCCCTGACCCAGTTTTCCATGTTCCCATATGACTTGCTCATCCTTCAACGGGACGCACCAGTAATACTCTCACTGCACAACACTAAATGGAGGGTTTTCTAGCCATGAAGATCTCCAGAACACGCTGTGAGGACACAGTCCCTGAGCACACACTTCATTGCCCCAATCCTGCCTTCAGAACAGAAAATCCTTTGGAGAGCTGTCCCCATAAAACAGATCTGGGAGGAAACAATTGGGTCAAAAAAAAACTTCAGAATTGTTAACATCTGCTGGAGACATCAAGCAACTGGCACCACTGTGAATAGCAGCAAACCTCACTAGAACATTGTGCAGACATCATGCATCTCCTGAAAAACAAACAGACAAAACACTGGATAAGATCTATCTTTGCTTGTAAAGAAGATAAACTCTGGGATAACTAATGAACCCCATCCCTAAGATCCAGCTTGGAACAGCAGCCTGGCATTCATCTACATCAACAGAAAATCTAGACTCCAGGCCAGACTTGAAAGCCAACCATTACTGTTTCTGTTTCAAAAGAAAAAACAATAGCTCTTCCTCCTGTTCCTGATCTAGCTCCTCACAGCAAAAACAGGATTTTGCCCAGAAGCCTTCTGGCACCAAAAGTTAAATCATGTAGCTAAATCCCTAGGTGCTAGATTGAAAACATCCCTTAATATGATTTAAATTTACTTTTTGTCATTTAATCACTGAGTCTCTCTTGATCTTGACTTTGTCCTTCAAACAGCTGAATATGATGTTCATGTAACTAAATCCCTTTTTTAGTAAAACTTCTGGTTTGACAGTGTAAGCTTTTCACAGCAGAATGAAAGCAAATCGTGAATGGAATTGGTAAGAAACAGATTAAACCAAATGCTACAAAACGCTCCAGCATGTGCTATATTTGTGTCTAAAGATGACTGCTTTCAGGAAGGAGGCAACAGATCCAGTGCAGAGATAACAAAATGTAGTCTGCATCCTCTTCATCCTGTAAACAAACTCTTTTCACAAGTGTAATGTGCCCAGGTTGTGTAACCTGGATAAGCAAAAGAGCTGATGCATCCCTGACCTGCAACTGGCACTCAAAGGCATAAATGCAACATCATGAGCTGAACTGATGCACTGTGTTCCAACTTCTGACATTTTATTGAGTATTCAAATGCTTAAATGAAACAAAAAAAAATTAAAAAATCAAGTCCCTTCTTCTATGCAAACAAGGTACAGTCACCTTTGCAGAAAGATACCATGTAGCTCAGAAATACTGTGGTCCCACCCGCTGGCACTGGGTATTCTAATAACACAGATAGTCCACATATTGGAGTTTTATGTCCAATACCACAAACCTCTCTTTTTTTATGGCATTTCTTGAAGTTCATTTTAATAACAATAGAAACAAAAGATAAATTTCCCACTGCTGCATTGAAGCAATTATATCTTTGACTTTTTGAAGTGCAAAGAAGGCAGGTCTGTGATGTGATATCTAAATGACTGGGTTCTGCTTTTGGATGGCTACCCAAGCGGGTTTGTATCCTTCAAAGTGATTTATTTATGGCAAACTAGGGGTTCCCTCTCTTTAGAAGGAAACCTGTCATAACCTCATGAGCACAGTGCTTTGACAGAGCGGCTCCTTCTTCAAGATGCCTAACCAGCTGCTTTGCAGCTGAGATTCTTCTGACAATTAAATTATACCATCTCTGCTGACATTAAAAACAACACAGAAAAACCTCCAAGACACCACATCTGCCTCAATTTCTCCTTTTTTTTTTTTTTTACTTCTTTGACTTATGAGGAAACCCAGAGATGGCACAGTGAAACTGACAGACATACAAATAAAAATAAAATGCAACCATGCATGTTGGAGCTCTACTCAGTATCCACAGAGGTGGGAAATCTGGATCTGTAATGTCTGAAGGCTGCTGCACATTCACAAAACTTTCTGTACTGGCAAACTGAAGTGAGCATTACTGGCAGTGCAAAAACTCCGATGCGTTAAGCGTGCTCAGCTCCAGCAGTCCTCTGGCAAGACAGCCTCAGACAACAACTGAAATGAAGAGAACAGCACAACTTGTAAAATGACCAAATAATTCTGGAAATGCTTCACTGCACTTAGAGTTCACCCAAGGTGTTATACCAGAGTCGATCAGCTGTGCTCTGATGATTAACTTTGCATCACCGGGGAACGGCTCTTCCTTGTACCAGCTAAGCAGGACTTGGGAAACTAATGCTCTTAAACAGGAGAGCAGAGAGCCTGGGTTCTCAGCACATTGACCACCAGTGAAAATCAACCAAGTATTCATTAACCATTTCCATTTACTTGAATTCTTCTGCAGAAACACCAAACTGCAGTTGTTGCAGCTCACAACGCTCTGGTTCTTGTCTACAGGAGGTGGTGTAGCAGCAGGACTAGGGATATGGGCAAGCTCATTTGTTGCCTCGGGCTACCCTAATTATGGTCAGACTCCAGCAGTGACAGATCTCCTGCTGAAGCAAACACACTGGAGATAGGCACAGGGCCATAGGACAGAGGGAGAGAAAAGGAGCAAGCTCTGCTGAGGGTTAAAATATTCTAAATCATCCAACTATATAGTTACTCCACTGCTCTTCACTTCTAGTCCAGACAAGTGTGCAGACCTCTAGTCATGTTTTTTTTCATTTTTATGGCCTTTCTGTTATGCTTACTGCCTCCCTTAAACATCTTTTAAAACTGCTAGCAAATCATACCTCACCATCTGCATTTGAAGACAGTATTAAAATTATACAGAACTAGTTATTTTTGAGTTACTTTCTCTTACTATCAGTGTTACTTGGACCAGAAATAATTAGGATCTCACTCAGTTAAGCAGGTGAATATATATTAAAGAGTATATATGGTTAATGCTAAGAAAGGCACAGTGATATTTTTAAAAGTCTGATTCAGCAGAGGCACTTGGGTTCTGTAATGCTCACAGCACCTTTTAGGTGTTTTGTTACTGCATTGATTAATTACAAGTTATACATCCAGGTATTTTTCTCCAAGAAGGCTAATAACATGGCTATCCCCAAATATTGCTCTGAAATTATAAATTTCTTTTGCTGCATGTCATGGATTGCTTGCTTCTTGTATTAGATGATAAATGGCCACACCAACCTACATATGCATGTACAGCACAAAACACAGGCAAGATCCTAGCAGAGGCCCCTGGTGTTACTGAAATTCAGCTGCTGCTAATAAGAAGAAAGGAAAACATTTCCATCTGTCTGGATTGGGAAAAAGAATTCATGAGTCTCTGATTCATTTGCATCCATATGCTGATATGTAGACAATACTTATGGACACACAGACATTGGCAAGGTAGCCAGCAACAGAAATCAAATCAATCACAGATCACAGCATGTGATTTGCCTAATTATGAGTAACACCTCACATTTTTTATCTACGCAAAAAGCACTTTGTGAAGGAGCAGATGGAATTGCTATGGGAAGGCACCGTCCTCGACAGTTGCAGATGCAGAGCATTTACACAGCACACTGAAAAAATGACACAACACAAGCTGCTTCCTGGGAAAAAAGATTCAAATTGAACAAGTGTCACCAAACAAAACACACGTATTTATTGATGTTCTGAACTTATCTGATCCAGCCTCTCTCCTCAAATCAAATGCATACGTGCATGCCAGGGTGTGATGCTATCTAGACACCATTAAAGTCTCTTAGATAGAAGTGTCACGTGAGCTGCCTAGCACAGAAAAGCAGAGATGCAGACCAACTTGAGTCTAGTTCCAACCCGCAAACAATTTAAATCCACACAAGCAGAATCAATAGGAAGAAGCCCTGCAGAGAAAGCAATTACACTGCAAAAGCAACTATATTACAGCACGGTTACAGCTGGGAGGCAGGACGCAGAAGGCCATCCTAACTTCTGTGATTACCCAGTGGAGCTCTGGCCTGTGAAATGACAAGGTTCAGCCTCGACATGTTCCGGCAATCACAGTGTTTCTGTTTCTGGGCTTCCATTACAATTATAAAGCTCTTCTTTACAAGACCTGTCCTTCAGGTTTGCTGTGCTCCATAGACAATGCAGGTCTGTGCATCAGGGAAGAGGTTTGAAGGGCTCCGTGAGCTCTCCTTTTCAATAGCTTCATGGAAGTGATAATCTCATTTCCTGGATATGCAATGATTAATTCATTGGAGACTGTGCACTTGCCATGCGGGAAAGTGGGAAGGACAGAAAAGAGTGGCTGGGCTCACAACTATACCTCTGATACCAAAGTAATTTGCTCTGCTTTAATTATACAGGGTTATGGGAGTCACAGAAACATTTGCACAGACGGTTTTTGAATTGCTTTTATCTAATCACTTTGTTTCTTCTGCTAAAATGATCAATACTTGGCTTTAAGAAGGATGCTCTATTGGTCTACATGACTAGACAGAGGCTTCCCCACAGGAATAAACACAGGGGCCAGACTCTGACCTGCAGTGCCATAACAGTCCATGTGTGAGTCAGTGTCAGACAGGAAGAGTCTCTGAGAGGGAGACCTGCAAACCTCCATCTGTCTTGGAGAGGCAGGACGTATAACACCCAAGGCAGTGGTACACTTGAAAAGGTAAAATGACAGATGCAGCTAAGCATGTAACATGAATTTGGACTGATCTGGAGGAAAGATGCTCAATCCTGCTGGATGTTGCTACACACCACACATGTACCTAGAGACAGCACAACAGCAAATATCTGACCAGTGGGACGATTGCATGAGTGGGAATTAGGTGTCCTGTGTTGGGATCTGACTGCATCTTCCAGCTGCCATTCAGTAGACACTTCTGTGCATCTGCTTCAGAGTGAAGAGAAGAGAGGAATGCAGGGTATTGACACAGTACAGGGCTGATGAGCAAAAATACATCCCTGACTAACACCACCAGGGAGCTGGGGAGTGGTATTTCAAGAGATGTCAGGCTGGCAGAAAGAGCAGCAGATGCTTTTTCCATGCCTGAAAGAAGACAGGAATGTTGTTTGGGGAAATGGTGAGTAATGACAAAAGCAGCCAAAGATATTAGGAAATATGAAGGTAAAAGAGAGCACAGGGAGGCATATAACAGTCAAGGACCCCAAATCACTGGGCTCAGCCTCTCTAGTTATCTCCACTTTTAATCACAAGGCATTTGCCTCCTATGTTTTTATTCCTGAAGTTCTTTCAAAACTCTGGAGGAATAAAACTGATCAATGAGGACACCCAATCAGAGGCTATTACCAGGTAAGAGGGCAGGAATGGTCCTGCCTGCATGTTCCTGTTTCTTCTAATTCAGCTAAGCTACACTTCCCAAAATGCTGTATAATAGATAGTTGCATACAAAACAAGAAGGCTGCTGCTCTCCCAGCTGTGTACCAACATCAGTGTTCACCAGTTATAAATAATAGTTGAGACCTTAAGGAAACATATATAGCACAAGTCAGTTTGCAGTAGGTGATGGGTACCTTCAAGAGGGAAGCAGCAATACAGGTAAAATATTTTGTCTTGAAGCAACAGTGAACATGCACTAAAAGGTGCTTCTCAGCCTAGCAGCACTGATCACACATGTACCATTGTCCTCTCTGGCCTTTACTTCATTTAAACAGTGAAGGATGTGCTGCAAAAAAAAAAAATGGACACACATGCTCTGAACACTCAAACAGGAAGCATCAGAGGAAACGTGTTTAGGTTCATCCCATCAATACACTGCCTTCAAACCATGGCTCTCTGGGAACCAAGTCACTAAATCAGCTCAGGCTGATCACTTGCTCTTCACCTTTTGCAGCAATTATTGTGCATTTTATTATGGGTTATTTGGCAATTCACAATGTGGCTTCACCTATATGTACAACACAACATTCAATCTGCTTACAGAGAAATATCAGCTGCTCTAAGGTGATGAACAGCTATGCCCACTTTGTGAGCCCACTTTGTATGCAAAATATAACTAAAAAAATTATGAATTTATGAAAAAGAACCAGCTTACAGTCTTCCAGATCAACCTAATCAAAAGAAAGAAAACAGCTTTTGGCTAAAGAACTGAAATCCCTGCTGAGAGAGATGCTTCTTCTGTCAGATAAATGACCTCTCTTCTCCCCTCAATCAACCCACTTGTCTGTAATTTTATTTATTTCTCTGATTTTAAATATTGATGTCTTACAAAGCTTCTCATTGGAAAGAACACATCTTACTCTTCAACTGTGCTGCCTTGGGCTGCAGTCTTGTCAGATCACATCCAAGAGGATGGCTCAGCTTGCATTAGTAGTTGGAAAGGAAGACTTTCCAAGCACTGTGAAGAGTGATATGAATGATTCAGTGAACAGCACATTTCTCCCAGATCAGTAGCCACCCATTCATCGTACCACAGGCAATCTTTTGCATCTGCCACCAGTTTCTTAGCAGAGAAGCAGAACTCAGATGTTAACCACTTTTATTCATTAAATGCCCCATGACAAATCCATCCCTTGTCTAAATCAAGACAGAGACAATGGAGCGATATAATGTTTTGCTCAAGGAGAAGAGGAACTAGAAGCAGAGTATCAAGCTGTAGCTGGAAAGAAAGACAAAGGGAAAAGCTGAACTCATAAAAGCAATTTTCATTGCATAGATTTAGACTACAAATTAAGAATCCAAAAAAGTATCCTGCACTGACTAAGATAGTGTGCAAATCCTGGCAAACATTTACTCACCACTTTCATAAACAGGTAGTGATTTGCAAATGAAATTTTAGCACCACTACATTTGAAATAAACTTTTTAAAAAATTTCCCTCATAGACCCTAAAGAAGGACTTTCCAAAGGAAGATCTGTTTGTAGAAGGGTTGTTGTTTCTGAGGAAAGCTGGATGACAGCAGCACTGTAGAGTTGACGCTATCTGGGGCACCTCAGCAGTGAGAAGACAAAAGCCACAGATGCTTCTGCTCCATCTCTGCTCAGGGAAAATTGAAGGTTTGAAAGTGAGGAATCTCCTGCTCTTCCATAAAAGGATGGTAAGCAAGGATCATGCCCTGATGGCTGAAAAAGAAAGCAATACTGTGAGCTAAACCACTTTGAATCAAGAGGAAATCAATGGACATGTGACATTTTATGCTGAAATCCTGCAGTAAAAAAAATGAAAAAAGAAACACATAAAAAAAGAGCATCATGAAAACTGCTTTCCTTTACCTCCTTAAGAAAGAAGTTTTTTTTACCTTATCAGTGTTTATTTGAAAATATCTGCCAGCTCTGTCTTCCTACCCCTTAAGACTTGGGGCATGGCTTCTACAATAAGCATGCACATGGACACAGGACACCTCACACCAATCCTCAGCTGATGGAGGAGCAGATGAGCAAGCTGCTTTGCTCACTCTCATCCCATCTTCTGTCCCACTCTCTGTCTACCTATTGACAATGTAAAAACTTTTGGAGAAAAGGGCTGTGTCTGTCCCTGTGTTTGTAGAGAGGCCAGCAGGGTGGCTGCTGCTGGTGGCTTTGCTCCACCACAGACATGCAGTATAGGTAGAAATGTCACTGCTTGATCCAGCCAAGAACACCATGTACGCCCGACTTTATGCATGGGGAGAGCCTTGCTGGTTCAATTAAATTACTTATGCCTGTAAATCACGCACATTATTAAATATCTGGTTGGACTGAAGCCTAAAGGAATGATTCACTGACAGGTCAGAAAGCCAATCTCTGACTAGATTTATAGCCATTTATATCACACGCATAGAGCAGTGTCCCGCACTCCAACACTGTGCCACTAATACTCGTGTGGGACTGTCCCTTCCTGAAAGACACTGACATCCATGAGAGTAGATAGCCAGGTATGGCCTCAGACAAACAGAGATAAAAAACAGAGATATTTGAGCCAGGAAAATGTTAACAACCAAAGAAATCTTACTTTTTCTTTCAAAGGAATCAAGTAAATTTTCTCAAGAGCCTCAACCAATTTGTCGTGAAAGAACGACAGAGAAACTCTTATGCTATTGGCACAGCAACTCGTAAATGAAACCTGGAAGGTCTGGCTTTCCTTTCCTGTTGCAAATCAAAGCACACACAAACCAAACTCTCTGTAAAACCAGTTGTGTGTGCCTGCACTTCCTAATGACAGCACAGCTTGTCTTGTCAAGTAAAGCTTGCCTTACAAAATACCGAACTTTGCTGCCACAACAGTTTTGATCAGCAGAAGAGTTGGAGCCGGAGAAGTTTTTGCTGTCCTGTGGTAAAACAGCACAAAGCTCTGCTCTTGAGGCTTCTTGGAAGTATCAGAAAAACATTCTTTTTTCTAATATAATTGCATCCTGGTTTTTGTCTTTTAGTGTTTCCTTTGTCTATTTGCCTCTATCTTCTCTCTATCCATGCTGCTGAAAGTTTTACTCCTTTTTCATTTTTAGTATTAAGTGGTGGTTTTTATATTTCAGCCTTTCTAAAATGGACAGAATCCTGATTGTCAGCAGCAATGTCTAGACACAGTAAATCCTTAAACCCAAGTCCTTTGTCCTTGAGAAAGAGAAATGCAGCAGTACACAACTGCACATGCTTTTCTCTGAGCAGTTTCTGGTGCTTTGTAAGGCTTAATTCTTTCTGAGACTACAGCTTGTTAAGACGAAATGTAGATCAAGTCTCGGACTGAGAATTCAAGGCTATTCTACAAACGTGTTCAGTCTCAGGGGTTGGTTCAGGTCAGCTGTAGTCAACTGCCAGCAGAGTTTCTCCTTTAACGGTAATACCTGTCCAGCAATACAAGTCAGCAACAGAAATCCAATACTCAGTGGGTGTGACAGCTGTGTCCTGAGTCCCCCAGTAAACCCCCTGTGCCTTTTAAAAGTTTGTTAGTGTAAAATTAAACATAGAAAATGAAGGACAATGTACATTTTCAGAAGGTTTGCAAACCTACAGCAATACTGAGAGGGTGTAATAAGTGGCTAATGAGGAAAAAAGCTTCAAAAGCAGCCTCCCAGTTAACTCACAGAGGTAGCATGCAAATTTGAGATGCCAGACTGAAGCTGGAATAAAAGACACTGAAAGCATGGTGCATGGCCAAGGAAGGCAAGAAAAATTCATTTAGTTCAGCCATTTTTCTTTCAACTTCAGAATAATTAATTCCATGTCTTTCCTTTTCCCTTTTGGGGCAATTAACTAAATCAAATGTTTATTCTAGTCTTTTAGGTTTTAATGCCTACATTCCTATCTCAAGGCTTGTGACCCAGCTGAAAAGACCATGTTAGCTGATTTGCTACATTTTTGTGCAAATACAGCCCCATCTGACAACTCAGTCCCACTGCCCTCTTCTTCACAGCTGACCTGCAAGCAATTTCTGGGATCACGGCAAAAAAGCAATGCAAAAGCTTAGAGACCACAGAGCACCCAGCCTTAACGTAGCAGCTCACTTTGAGCTGTGATGCACATCCCTTGTTTTTATGACCACAGAGCCCAGCTGCAAACACGTAAACAAGAGAAGGGACTGGGATCAGAATAGCAAAACAAACACATGATCTGAACACAACCCTCCTCACACAACCAGCACAAGCAGAGCAAATTCACCTGTCAGAGGGAAAAAGTCAAACACATTGGGAGATTGTTTGGGAAATTCTCCATCTCCTTCATGTTTGGCTTCAGAGTTAACTTGTCTGCATCAACTTCATGGCCCAAACTCTCTACCTAGAAGACAAAAACCACTGACCATAAAGTGCTCATTCTGCTCATGGGTTCAGATACTTTTGCAATGACCATGCCAGGTTTGCTGGACACACAACCTCTACTGATGTTAGGATAAGAACACCGTGTTCCTGGAGTAAGTTCAGAGGTGTGCCCATGATGAAAACATAGACAAAAGCCGAGGTGGGTAGCCCACTTAGCACAGCTGATTGACTCTTAATAGGTGTTGATTACACTGCTCATATTGCATGAAATTAAAAAGCTTACAAATGTTATGAGCCATTACCCTTCCATTTAAGAAAGCTTATGACAAGTTAGCAACATTTAATGAAATCCTTTTCAAAATGCCATAGGCAGCCTCCACAGGATTTTCCTTTGAAATGCAACTTGTGGAGATATTTCAAAAATGTTGTTTACTTCAGAGCTTCCTCTCTTGCTCTTCTTTGGGATACTTAGATTTTGCAGCTGCCAGGATACTCCAGTTCCCTGCTTTGCTCTCAGTGTGTGGCATATAAACCAGCTTGTTAGACAAACAACAGGGAATGGACAAAGCAATTTGATTCTGGTGTTACTGGAAGTACCTCTTTAGCCAGCGTACAAAACTTCCTTCAAAATTCAAAGCTGAGAGACTTCTGGCCAATTTTACTGTGAAGGTAAAGGGAAATGTTTTCATAGGTGCTGTAAAATTGGCTTAAACTTCCACCTTTTCAGCACACTGAAAATCTCACAGAGACTCTAACTGCCCCCAAAGCGCTGGAGCAACTAGGGTTCAGTCTGAAGTAGGCTTTCTGGATTTTACTGCTAAAGAATGACATTTATTAAGAGGAGAGCATATAAATTTTGTAAAGCCCACTGGACACTCACAGCCAACTGCTGTATGTGGCCTCAGATGGGCTTTGGATGGCAACAGCAACAACCTCTGTGCGTCAGGTGATGGTGCTTCTGCCAAAATTACTCCTTTTGCAACTTGCTTGGCTGCTTCTGTTTATTGTTTGCCCTGCTGACTGCCAGCTTTCCTCTCGGTTAATAGCTGTTGGGCAAGCAAGTCTCAAACTGACCAAACTGGGAGAGACATTTACAGCAAAAGCAGAGTGGCACAGAAACTAATGACAAGGTATCTGGAGTGGTGCCACAGCAAATGCTTAACAAACCCTAGAGGGAGAACACGAGGTAGCCAGACATGGCTGCAAGAAGCTTTCTTTTGTTGGCTCTGTCGTCACTAGGAAACTTGTTCTTTCTTTAAATTATTAGGGCTTTTAAACAGTATTGTAATATCTGCTGCTAAAAATCAACCAAGAAGCAGTAAGCTCTGAAGATGCAGTTAGAGGAAGCATCATGCTTCAGAAGCTGACCTCGGAGAGTATGAGGTTTTTTTATCTGAAGCCACAGCAGCATCTGAGCTGCTCCAGAGGCAGGAGATCAATGCCCTCATGAACTGCCAGGTGCTCCTACAGGCTCATTCACGTCCTAATTACGAAAAAGATTCTTCTCTTCTTAGAAGTGAACTGATCACTAAGGGAACAGCTAAATGCTGGGAGGAGTAATGGCCAAAGAGGCAGTGGGAGAGCGCAGGGACTGTAAAGCAACAGCTACATGGTGAGA
The DNA here is from genome assembly GCF_020740795.1 of Apus apus. Lineage (NCBI taxonomy): Eukaryota > Metazoa > Chordata > Aves > Apodiformes > Apodidae > Apus > Apus apus. Next base: position 7,559,028 of record NC_067294.1, on the reverse strand, counting down.
CAAACTTCATTTCCACCCTGTGATGGTTTCAGTGAGCATGCTGAAATCCTTAAGCACTTTGCTAGACCAAATAATCAGGAACTAATTAAATATCCTTTTATTGCTCTGTAAACTCTGACAAAGGAAGTAAAGGAATTATTCTCTCTTTCCCCCCAAAATAGCAGCCTTCTTTCATGTTACCTATCTGAGCCTTTACTGAAAGTAAGATTTCTAGTGCACAGTTTGAATATCATACAAAGTTGCAATTATCTTGCCTTTCCTCAGTGGTGAATGTTGCCTTTTAATCCAAATGAGTGTGTTGCATTGTGTATAAATATATTTATACGGCTATGAGGCGGGTTTGCCCCACTGCAGGCAAATGTCATTGCTTAATCCAAATACATGGTTTATTGTTTTCCAGTGCATATTTTTAGCTTTGAGGCAGGTAAACCTACAGAGCAAATAATACAAGAGAATGTCTTTTACAGAACTGCCTCTGTGCTTTAAAAATTATAGCACTCTTCTTCCACATCTGAACATAGTGAGTCAAGTATATTGGCAAAATAATTATTTATCACCCTTAAAAGCTTCCTTTAACATTTCTAGCATTCAAACACTGGCTGGGGAAAATGTAAAGTACAGACAAGCATATTTTATGCACTTGGTAGTCTAGGTTTTATGCTGATGAGAACTTACTAAACACCAGTAAAGGGAATAGCAGTTATCAGCCCTAATTCACAACTGTGAATTTTTTAGGCCAAACAGGTGCCCTTGCAGAATTACAGCCAAGTGTTAATGACAGGCTCAATCTTTCTTCCACTGTAGTCACTAGTTATTTCATACTGCTTCAAACGAGACCGGGTTTACTTCAACACTCTGAGCAAGCACGCTGCTCTCAGTGAGACACTCACTGCTACAGGGAGCAGGATAGGGACCTCTAGCATCACCCAAAGAAAGGAAAACAACAACAAAAAAAAGACACTGTACTTTGCCTCAGACTTTTCTATTTGATGGGTTCTTCTTTTATATAATTTTTTCATTTGTTTAAAAACAATGGGAAGCAGACCTTCACTAAGAGATCTCTTTTTTTTTTTTTTTAAAAAAGACATTTAAAAGTCCTCAGAATCTGTTCAGTAAAATTTATCATCACTTATACTTGTAGAACAACAGAATAGCTTGGGAACCCCCTTGGTAGCAGAGGACTGACAAGAAGGGTTCTTGCCCATGTCCAGATTTGTGTTCCCAGACTCCTCCATCAGTAGGAGAGTCCACAAGGGCTGAACAGGTAGGACCCTGGCCAAGACCTTTATACTGCAAAAAAATTCTTTGTCAGACAGATCCATACTCTTGTCTTTAAAAGGATTCAGGGTAAGAAAATTTCAGCCCAGGCATAAACATTTGCAAACTGAGGTTTATTTTTTCTATCTATGCACTTGAACACTGAAAGGGCAAAGCCATTCTAAGTCTATCAAGGCAATGTCTTTCTCTGCTTCCTAAAACTGAGATTATAATCTCGTTGGTTGTCACCCAGCTCCTGAGAAAAGTAATTTACTCAATGTTCCTGTATAAGCACAGCACAGGATTTTATTTCTGTTGTTATTGGAATGGATAAAGCACATAGTCTGTTCTTTGTCTTGCCCCTGTAAGTTACTTACAGACCTGGATGTGGCAAGCTTCAAAACTCACCAACTGCAGTACGAAAGCTAAATCTGTGCTTACTTTAGGTTTCAAGCAATCTTGTTAGCAGCTCTTCTCAACAAAAGCAGGAAAAAACCCAGTTTTGCATTTCTATTCAAATTAAGGCAATGAAGACTGAAGACCACAAAACTGTTGCCGTTCCTTTCCAGCACATAAAATTAACAATTTGTGCTGCTGCATGCAACTTTCAGTCAAAGTTTGTCTGATTTATAAGCAGACAGATGGTTCACACGATAGTCCACAATAAATTACAACAGTTAGAAAGACAGCTACATTTTGAGAGTGACAGTGCAGCTGAGCTACAGATGGGTTTATAGATGACCCTTCCAATTGTTAATAATCTCTGTAATCTATGTGCAAGTAAAGAAATGCAAAGATTCCTAATGCACCTTCCTGACTAAGTACAAATCACTTTTATTTACACAGCCAATACTTCATGGTCCAGTTAACTTCTTAATTAAAGGCAGCAAGATGCTCATGTTCCATGCAAGCAGCATGGAAAATACTGTTTAGTGTGCAATATGTTCAGCTGGGAGTTTAAGATGCTCTGATCACTCCTGGAAAAGGGAATGCATCTATCTCATTTCTTTAAAACAAGCCTACAAGGGTGCAAGCATTGCTACCACCAGTCACTACTCATTAACCTCCAGATAAACTTTAGGCTCATGCAGTAACAAGGTTATGTGTATTTGCGAGCTCTGATGCTTGGAAATAGGCTCCTAATCTAGGAGTATTACTAAACCAGGACTAGGATGGGGAAACAAACTAGGAACAGAGATCCTCATGGTATGAAGAGAGATGGATTTGGGAGGTCACTCTCGAATGGGTGTGGGACAAGGAGCTTTGAGGGTGTTGTTCCTGAGACTGAAGGCATGCTGAATTTTTAATAACATTTCAAAATATTCCACAACTATCATCCTCTGATTGACTGCAATTCTCTCATTTTCTTGCAAGAGGCCAGATTCACCCATAGCACAGGCAAGCAGAAGTTGATTGCAACCTATAGGACTGTCTCTGTTGCCCCCAGCCCAACAGAAATTCCAGCATCACTGTGAGCAGCCTGAAAGCTAGAACAGGCTAGTCCAGTTTAAATGCATTGAGATATCAGAGAAACTACACACACAGTTTATGTAAATATATAGTTAATACAGTTTCCAAGACTCATCTACTGAAGCCAGCAGGGATGCTCCAACTCACTAGGCTTCAGGTCAGACCTGGCTTGCAACTAGATTCTTCTCTAACTGCAAAAAAAAACATCCTGGAGGAGAGGTAATGCAAGGAACACACACAAAGGCCTTACTTTATATTTCTTGTTCCTTGCATTCATTACACTGTCAAGGGTGTGGAAACTAGTTTCATAACCTCAAGAAGGTGACACCTTTTGTCCCCACTGCCATATTAAAGTGTAGATCAATATAATAATATGTAAACAGTAAACTCCCCACTAGCAAGAAGTGGTTCTCAGTTCTCTTAGCAATCAAGTATTATTCCCAGCATTCTAACTAGAGAAGAAGAAACGTAAGTAGCAATTTGTCAGTCTATTTATCAAACCAAGTGCTGCACCTTTTCCACACATTTTATATTACAAAGTGTATGACATATAAGGTTCTGCAGTTCTTTTTTAATTCAGGGATGAAAACATTCATAGATAAGAATGTTTTCTCATTAACTTTTCTTCCTAAATGATTATGCCTGTTTAAATCAATTCCTAGCCATTTTACAGAGGTTACAACCTTCAATATTTAAATCGGACATTGTATTGAATGTTGTGTTGATTATGCTACCAGTTCCACTTTCTATGAGATCACTGAAATACTGAGATAAAGGGATGTTAACTTTATTTAATTAGCTATTTGCCATTGTTATCACAATGGAAGGTTGGTATCAAATTAACACTTTGGATCAGGAAACAAGATAGATGACATCTTCTGAGAAAGAGTCTGGAAAGTCACTATAATAATTTCAGTTATTTCAAAGCTGCTCAGGACAAACAGGGTTGATTTAGAAAGAGCCAAAGTCACTGACAGTCAATGAAGAGCTGCTATAAACATGCTATTTCAATCACACTTGCCTTCTTTCTCATTTTCAGTTTTAAACATCCTTGCCACTTTTGTCAAGTAGTCTCTTGTAGGAGCATTGAATTTTAACTGCACATAATTTTAAAAGACAATATGAAATAGGATGGAGCACATAATAAGGGTTTATTGTGCCAGTAACAACGGACCAGGCTTCGGTGCCAAGGCATCACCTCTCTGCTCTCTGCAGAAAAGAAGTAACTAGTTAAATATGAGCTGGATTTCACAACTGCCTGCCACTCCTCTACCTCACAAACATTAGGTCTCAAAGTCGAGGGCTTCTCATGATTTATCTCAAGAGGAGACAAAAAGACAATGTGCAATCTCAGAGGTCCTGGAAGCTTTTAAATACAAACTGAACCCTTGTGTATCAACCTTGCAGCTGCCAGAGGATACAGTACCCAGATGAGGTACCCAAAGGACACCCACTGTCTCATTCCTCAAATTCCATTTGTACAGAGTGGCCAAAGTAATTTGACCACACCCCCCTGCCACTTCATAGTTTCTGACAGAGCAACAGAAACATGCTTATTCCTTTCCCAACAACTTACTGGTCTTGACCGGATTTCTTTGGCGTAGAGAGGTTTCAAGAATTCTGAATCTCCTTCAAGCTTTAGACCCTTTTCTGTGATTCTCAGGTTTCCCATTCCATCCTAGAACACAGACAAAAAGAAACAACCCCATTAGTTACAATTACTAAATTCACCAGGCTGCCAATAACTGATTTTTTTATTTTTTTTTCCCCATAGAGAACATGTAAAGCATGGGGAGGCACCAGAGAATGCAATTACTTGTGTTAGCCTTTTAGCTCTGCTTCTGTGAAAAAAAATTCTATTCAGTGCACTCTGCAAGGCCCTTCTGTAAACCATTTACACAGATGAAAAATGATCATTTGAGCTAGTCATCTCTACTCAAAGAGATACAGCAACGCTCTGTGTTAACAGGAAACTATTCACTGTAATATTCATTGGCTGCTTGTATATTAATATGCCTTCTCATTCATAGCAAATCCATATAAAGACTATGTGATTAATTCTACTGAACTCCATACAGAGAAGATGTGATTAATTCCACTGAACCGGCAAAAGAAGGTTTGACTATGTAGGAGTATTTCAGTAAAATCTGGTGGGGAACTTGACCCCAGTTATTTGGGGAACTGCAAAACATGGACTCTTTGGTGGGGTTTCTTTAGTGCTATTGGCCCTTACAGCAAAAAGATGTGGAAACCTATCAATTAGTTTCAAGTCTCAGAGTCTTTCCTGTGTTTCTGATATTGTTAAGATGCTACACAACTTTACTGGAATATACATTTATGCAAATGTTTTCTCGGTGAGAAGCAACTACAGCACAGGAACATCTTTCCAACAGCCTGCCCTCCTGCTTCTGGCTACCTCCTGACTTTTCTCTCCCACAAAGATCAATTCAGGATTGGTGCCTTCACCCTGCTCCTTGCACAGCCCCAGCACATCCCAGCAATCTGAACCTACATTTCCAAATGTCTGGGTCTCCTGAGTCATTCATTCCCCTGCGCTTCAACTAACCATTCCAAAGTCCATTGGCCAGGCATGAAGTGATTAATGTAACATGCATTTCTGTTCTCTCCTCACTTGCATTTCTTAGCTGTAGCCATCAGACCTCTCCCTCTCCCCAGCCCTGCACCAGGCTTCCCCAGATCCCACTGCTCCCTGTGCTTCCACAGCAAAAAACTTTGACACATGATGTGAGGTGTTGGCTGCAGACCTCCAGCAGATGACTGTAAATAGTCCATTTTCTTTAGAAATTGTTTAGTCATGTGCGGTCAAGATGTAATGAAACATCTGACAAGCCATAATAGCAAACAAAATAGATGTCAAATTTTTATACAAGTTTTTCTTACAGTTTTTATCCACTTAGACAGGTATAGGGACACACTGGCACAGAGCAGAATTGGACCAAACTACATTTCACCTTTAACTTGTGAAAGTCATAACTTTTACTAAGATGAGGGATTTAGGCTTGATTAAGTTATAAAAGCTTAGAAAAGTGTGTGTGTAAGAAATACTGTGTGGGGAGAGAACTGCAAAAGAAATGTATAATCAAAACCATGTCAAATGCGAGGTATTATTTCTATGATTCAGGATGAGTGTCAAAGTCTATAAGGATTGAGGTAAACTGGGGTTTTTTCCTGAGAAAAAGATAGTCTGAAGAATACCTTCTAGCATAAATTTGACTGACATCACCAGGATTTGAAACTGGCACTAGCAAAAGCTGGTTCTCCATATATATAAATTGAGATTGGGAAAAGACCAAGACTTGGGTAGTCAAGAACAGGCATGACAATCCTCAAACATACCCCTCAAGGAATCTTCCCACCAAATTTCTTTTCCCCATTTCTCCAGGTTACAGAAGCAAGAGGGTGATACTATATGATGCCTCAGACCTCCAAGATAAGGCATTAATTGCAAAACCTACAATAGGTGGAGCTCGTATGCAATGCTCACATTGCATTTCTGTCTACTTTCTCTTCCTCCAATTGCCTGTGCACCTCCTGCACCACAAGAGGAGTCACTGTCCTTAAAGATGTCCAGCAAACCAAATCAGATCTGAAAGAACTCATGCCAAATAGCATGGATTTGGAGGGATAAAAATAAAAAACGTAGCACGGCTCAGCAATGACACCACTCACTTGCCAGAGGTTCTCCTCTTCCAAGAAGTATCACTCCCAGAACTGCCAAGTGAAGATTGTTCTTGCCAGAGCATGGTGTCTTATGAACAAATGCAGGCTTAGGAGTGCTGGGCAATAAAATAACTGCTGTCATCTTGTTTTGAAATGAAAGCTGTAAGTAAGCTTTAAATAGAGACATATACTGAAAACGCTACTGATGAAGGGAAGGGAATGAGAGATGGGTCATAAACTGCTACTTGCTCCACTCCTTGTCCCAGGTGTAAAATACTGGCTTATGAATTCTGGGTTGGTGGTGGCACAAAAGGGGTTCATTTATCTCAAGCAAAAGAGTGAAGGAAAATGAATGAAATATGATTACGCTCCAAAGAGCTCAGATTAAATTCTGATACTGGTTTGCTTTGCAATTTGAGAGAGAAGGAGTTATCACAGCTATCTGCAGACCCTCCCACATTTTGTGCTGCTAAAAAAAACCTTTACAAATTTTTTTCTTTTTTTTCTCAAAATAGATATTTCAGTAAAGTTACAAGCTCCGAGGGCTTTCACATTGCAGGTTCTTCTTTGGTTTCATTAAGAAAAACTGCAGGTTATGCAAGCTGGTACCTGCAGACACAGCTGCAAGAATGACCCCTTCTGTGGTTATACCAACCTGACCACTACTGGGGTTCACTCCTGAGCTGAAGTGGGATGATACTTCAACAGTAACATTGACCAATGGATAAAGGGACTTGTTAAGTCAACACTGAAGCTATGGCAAGCCAGCAATTTCAATTTCACAACTATATTCCATCCTGAGTAGCAATACAGATCCAGCATTTCACTCTGCTCTTCTCGTGTGTTTCTTTTCCTTTCTCTCCTTCACTCTCTGCCTCACAAGTGGTCCCCACAGGATTTTTATATATGAAAAACACACATATGGGATGCTTAGCTCACAGCTAGCAGGACCTATACATCCCAAAACAGGTAGCAGGCCTATGGCACAATGTACTACAACCAAAACATCAAGAACACATTTGATTTATAGCATACAAGCAGGCGTATTCTCTTACAAAACCAGTGGGCTGCAGAAAAAGAGGCACGTCCCCATGCTGTTCTTCTCAACCTTTGATCCTTCTCAACCTCTGGTCCCCACTCATCTTTCTCTCCTCCTGCAGCTGCCAAACCTAATAAAAGCTGCACCCACCAGCCACTATCTCTTGACTTTCCTAGTGCTTGGGATCAGGATGCAGTCCTCAGCACTGGCTCTTACCATGACTATCTCTCTGCTGCTCATGTTTCTCATGATTAAAGATGACAGCTCTTCTAGTGACAGGCTGGGTCAGCAGGTCAAAAAACAAGCAAAGGTTGTAATCCAAGTTTAAAGCTAACAAGTATCACAGCCTCTTATAGTACAATCATTATTAAATCATGTCCATTTATTATTTCACATTAGAAAAAAATAAGAATCTTGCAGAATTATATAGAGATCCCAAAACACAGATACATTAGAGAGCAATCGTTGGATGAAAGACTAACATCTTGTTTTGGGTAAAGCATCTTTATCCTCATTTAAATATGGTTTAGTAATAAACAAATGCCATACCCTACTATAGCAAATTCATAGAGAGTTCCTAAGAAATTTCATGGACTGTGAGCTACAAAATGTAGCAAAATGCTGGCCAGAGTGACAAAGACCATGCAATTTTATTAAATGCTGTGTCTATGAATGTTATAACCCCCTATCTGCCTCTCTATTGCTTGTAAATATGGGTGAAAAAAATAACTATTGATTATTGATCCAATCCTTTTTTCTCCCCTTTTAATTAGTAGACTCCTGAGCACAGAGTGAACGTTTTAAATGTGCAGGCACAAGTGAGCTTTCTGGGAGGTTCCAGGAGGCAAGCCCCAAACAGGAGGCACAGGTCAGGAACCTTCCATTACCACCTGCTTTAAATTATTCAGCTTTTTGGTAGGGCATGGTAAAAACTTTCACATAAATTTTATCACCTAGGCCACCTCTCTTTTTATGCAATGCCTTGTAATGTGCAGGCATAAAACTTTATGTGCTGTTGCTGACTGCTCTGTGTTGAAAGGGAAGAGCAACGGGAAAATCCTGAATAACATAAATTTCATTTTGCTGGTGCTGAATGAAAAAGGATGTTTTTTCCCTTTTAATTAGTTTGAGAAGCAACTCAGTTTAACAACCAATTAGATGATGATGGTGTGTTAGAGGAAGAGCCCAGCATTGCTGTTATGTGACCACCAAGGCACCTCTCTTTCTTGTGGTTAGCACCCTTTTCAATTTCATTTATTTTTTTTATTTTTTATTTTTTTTTAAATTGCTTATCTGGTAGCAGGGATATTCATCTAATAGAATAAGAAAAAACAGCCAGCCTAACCAGAGACATGTAATTGCTGTGGTAAATATCTGACAGTGGTATTGGCCAGACCAATCTGGATAGCTCATACCCAGGGACAGGGGTACTTTTCAGTGGTGGCTGCCAGCCCTGGGCAGCTTTATCAGATCAGGCTGGGCTCCTGCCACAGCTTAACCTAGCTGATAACCAAGACAGTGGTAACACATATTTACTGTGGCCATTCATGCCAGGATGCTTTGTTCTTTACAAACAATAAATTCAGCCTCATGCTCCTCTGTGCCTCCTGAAGGTATATTTGCTGTTTATTGAGGTTTTTCTAAGGATTTTAGGGTCACCAGTGATGGGGAACATGGAGAGCTCCAGCTGTCCTCTGGCCACCATCAGCAGTTGTGTGTGTTTCCCCATGCTTCTTCCTGCACCTCCCAATCCCTTTTCAGTTTTCAGGAGAAAAAATGTTGGAAAGGTTTGGCTCTGCGTGGCGGGTAAGCCTTTATTTTTTTTTTTTTACTAGGAATAAACTGAAGTTATGTTTGGCAATGTCCTGTGGGAGAGAATTATCTTTGGAGACTGCTCATGTCAGATGGCTGAAACACCTGATTATTGTTGCTTGTATTATTGATTGCTGTGCTCTGCATTGCTTCCAGACTTCTGCATGTTATTGCACAGCTCAATACATTCAAAGTTAGGGAAAAAAAATAGCAAATGCTATTCTTCTATCTCTGACTTGACATTAAATGTTTCCACATTCCACAGCTTTAAAGGAAAGCCTGTACAGATACACACTGTTGTCAGTTCTTCCCAGCCTCAAACACCTACTTGCTCTAATAGGATCTGCCCTCCCTCCTTCTAATTTTCATCAGTTATTTAATAATCTCAATAAAGATCCCAGTATCCAGCTGTGGATCAACAGCAGTATTTTCCTATGGAAGCTAGGAGAGCCTAAACACCCACCAGCAGTACCAGTCTATAAAGCTAAAGCTGGTTACACAGCACGGTTCACAACAACATACACTCCGAGGTAAGGAACAACATGTGACAGCTTCTGCCTCTGGTGCAAGACCCTGTTTTGAGACCTCACCTGCAGAGTCAGGTTTGCTGGGACAGTAGAGAATACCAAGCCAGCCTATCGTTACACAGCACATATGATCATATCCCTGTGCATATGGACACATGCTTATGCTTTGAATCCCACTGCAAGGTCTCGTGCCCACAATTGGCATCCATCTCCCTCTTCTTCTGCCTGCTTGTTGACCTCAGGCATCCCTGTCAGGTCTCTTACTGGTTGTGTTTTCATTTGAAGGTGATGGGCACATTGTGGGATAGCTGCACTGAGACATCAGGGGGTGAAAGAAAGTGAAACCAAGCACTTGCATCACTGAGAGACAGCATTCTGCCCTCTCCAGGGCGGGAGGGAGACACAGATGAAGAACAGCTAAAATCTTTGCAGCAAATTGCTGCACTAAAGCAACATTACAAATTACAACACTACCAAGCAGCTAACTTGCAGAGGTTCCCTCCAGATGCTTGTGACAGTCTGTGGGAATACACCTCTATATAATCTCTGACACAGCAGTCATCAGTCACAGAGGGACATGGAGTTGAATGAGCAAAGAACAGCTGTGGGAGTCACCCACTGGAAAATGACCTTTAGAAGATGCTGTTACAGTTGTAGACACTTCTACTTCCTCCCACAGGTGTGAAGTCACTTGTGATAGCTACAGGAAAGTCAGGTGGCTGCTAACTTACCAAGGAATTATGTACAAATGGAGGAACCTGTCTGCAGACCATTATGGTTAATGTAGAATTCAGCCTAAACCAAGCCTATGCAAAGTTCAGAGCCTTCCTTTCCCACAAGGAACTCCTGTTTTTTAGAGTTCCTCTACGTTCCTTCAGAAAGAGAGGTAAATAAGAAGAAGAGGGGATACAACAAGGAGAGCACAAAACCCAAGGGGATATCTCTCAGTTACACCAATAAGCTGCAATGCAGAAAATTGTTACTTCATTCCCACCAGACTCACAGGTCACGGTGCTGTTCAGGATGTCTCACATGTGCATTTTCCACCAGCACCTTTCCCCTCCATCAGTTCCTTCCACGCTGACGGAGTGCTCACTGGAGCCAACACCATTTATTCTGGTGCTACTCAGAGAGCCCCACACAGCTGTCATCAAGAGCAAAATAATCATGCATTGACTTCAGTGAAAGTCAGGAGACAGGTCCTAAGATGCAGGAAGAACAGGATCAAATGTGGTTTTCCAGTTACTGTTTCAACTAAGTTACAACTGACCAAAGCAATGAAATCCCACCCCTTGAAGCAGTACCAAACTAGTGCTGGAACGATTTCTAAACAAATCGTTCAGCCAGAGCTTGAAGAAAGCTCAGCTCAGCATTTTCTGCCTCTTTGCTGGAACTGCTTTGAGTAGGAGGTACTTCTTGCAAAGCAAACTGCTAGTGAGTTTACTCAAGGCACGATCACACGTGGCTCAACAAACCCAGGCCTTCTATGAAATAAGCCACCCCATTTGATAGCACATATTTGCAGGGAAAAAGATTAGCAGACCTTCTGGGGAAACGATTATGAACCCCAAGTTGTTACTACAACACAATCATTTCATGCAAAATTCCTCTCTAGAGGAATAATTTCCCTTTCCATTGGTACAGCAGGAGGGAGGAGATAAAAATTTCCCTTTCACGCCTCCCAGCTCCCTGTTACAGAGCATGTTGGCACTGAAGCATTACAAAATGTGCCACGTTCTTTTGAGCATTTTTCTGCTTTTTTGCTCCAACACAAATAGGTTCCACATCTTATCATCAACATGTATTCCAAATGTGTCCCTTGAATTCTCCATCTTTTTTATTCTAGCTCATTGCCATAATGATGCTCACTGGAAGGGAAAAGTCCTATCCTGCAGAAATTTGTGGTCCCTCAGAAGTAGAAAATAAAAGATTCTTATACTCGTAGGAACAAGAACTCTTCTAATACAACAATCTATTAATAAAATCAGCACATAAATTCACTGTCCATTTTAAGAAGTTGCAGAAATAAGTTTTATAAATTATGGCCTAATAGTCCTGAATTATGACACTCTGTCAATCACTGAATGAAGGACAGAGTTAGCACTTTTTAAAAAAAACTATAAAGATCTTGGCCACACCATCCTCCTCTGAGTCACACCAAGGTGGAATTGGACTCACTCATCTTTAAATTGTTTGAAGTTTTCAGGGAGAAGAATTTTGTTCTGGACTTACACTCTGATGTAAGACTTTTCTGACTAATCCAGTATTTAGCAGTTCCCCCCGACCAGCAATGAAGCTGGCAGATTAAGACCTGACAGTGTGAAAAGGAAAGTACTGGGTCTCGTGTAGCATTTCTGAAGGTGAGCTCTCGAAAATGGAGCCAATTATTGGGTCATTTTTGCCTGATGTGAACATGCCAAAACAACTCAAAGGCGCTAGTTAGAGCATAATACCAGATCTGTTCAAAGAAATAAGTCTTCTGCAAACACACTCTGGCTTCAAACCCCTGTTCAAGATCCACACCAACGCTCAAGATACCAAAAAAATAAGCACAGGTGGAGGGAGACCGAGCAGGGGCTGCGGCCACTCTCACAGGTCCTGGCCACAGAGTATATTTGAGGATTCCATCTCAGCAGGCTGATTTACAGGCCACAGGAATCCTCACAGGAGATACCTGTTGCACTGACCTCCAAAACCACCACACCTACATTATATACTGGCTGCTATGGCAACATCAGCCTCTGAAGGTAGGATAATCACGATGCAAACCCGTATTTTCAGTTGCTTCATTTACTCTCCTCTACTATTATCTCCTCTGTTTCCAAAAGCCAGGAGAGAATAGGGTGGACGGGGAGGAATATATTCAATGTACCTCAATTAATCATTTCTGAGCCTGGGTTCAGTTAATATTAGTCATTTAACCGATGAGCCTGCATTTGGAAGATAATAACCCCATGCTACCTCTGCAGTCAGAGGAGAGAAAATGGCAACAGAGTCCACCTAGCATCAAAATCACTCCCTGGAAGTGTTTCTTCCAAGCTGCTGTGGAGCTCCTCCAACGTGACTTAGGCATCTTTTCTGGATGCCTATAGATAACTGAAACAAACTTAGTCCTCAGTAGTGTGAAATAGGATTCAACCAGAAAATAAATAGGTTGCCAGGAAAAACAATAAACATATATCATGAAATAAAATATACTTCAAAAATGAGATTCAACTATACTGATGCAGAGTGGCTTCAGGGATTATTTTAATGATTTCTTTTTTTTTTTTTTTTTTTTAATCAAGACTCATATTTCAATAAGAGATAGAAGATTTGGCACATTCAATTTATTTGCAAAGGTAGGTAAAAAGACATTTGCTTTGAAATAAAATTCTCTATGTTAAGAGGAATCCACAGTTCCCTTGTTAAGAAGCTGCCCTCATGGCTAAGGAACCACCACAGAATTTTTATAGCTGCATTTGTCACAAAAATATATGATTTTGGACTTTCACTATCAGAATATACTGAAAAATAATTTAAACTGCCTTCCAGACTTATCTACAGTGTGTATATGACAATTGTTGTTAGCAAGGGAGGCTCTGGGGACAGCAAAGAAATGAGAGAACTGAAAGTGCTGCTCCCAAAGAGGCTGAAATAAGTACATAGCTTCTATTGCTTTTTGAACAATTGCCAGCAAATCATTATTCATAGTGGAAAATATATGGGTAGGCCTAGGGTCCCTTGCCAGGGCAGAGTGGGCTCAGGTCTGTGGAGTGCATCTACTGATTGCAAACAGCTCCACCAACACACACACACCTGGTAACTGGCCCTGGAGCACAGGGGTAGGGAATGGAGACTGTCTGAGAACTCCTGTGGCTGTTGGGTTGTGGCAGCAGTCCCTCCAGCAGAGCAGGCAGGGAAACCCATGCCTTGCTGGGGAGGGTGGCTGCACAGCCAAAAGCAGCCAAGCCCAGGAGCAGCTATGGGGGACCAGAGCACAAGCAGCAGTTTCATCACTTGGCACATTTTACTCCTCCTCAAACTCCCAGCCTCAAAGTATTCAGCATCAGGACTAACACAGAGTCATCAAACACCACTTGTGCAGCCCTCACACCTGTGCATGGCCTGTGTGCTCACACACACAAACACCCTCTTGGGGGAAACTGAGGCACAGCCAGGCATCCACCGAGAAAGCTGTGTTAAAGGAAGAGCTCCTCAGGCTTCTCTTCAGCACCTTGTTGTGTCACAGCACTGCAGCTAAGAAACTATATAAAACCTGCTCCTAAGAAACAACAGGTTAATTTTAGCAACTTTCAAATGCCAACAATTCAGACTTCAAACACTCTCTCCTCTCCCTGTGGTTTGCATTCTTCTGCCTCCTTGCCAGCAGATGCATTATGCTTAATGCCCCCTCTCTTCTTCTCAACTGTTTAGTGTACATTCAAGAGTGCTTTCCGGAATAAAAACAATGATCACTACACAGCAAAGAAGCTAGGAGCAACACAAATTCAGAAGCATCCTGCAAGACAGCACTTCCTGATATAATTTCCAAAATTATAATCATGGTAGTTTCTATTTCTTGAGCTGCAAAGTAACTGGAAAACATTGATATAACTTTCCTACTGTTTACTTTTTAAGGAAAATAAAGGCAAAATGCCATTTTTTCATATCTAGAACTCAAGTGTGGGGTGTTTTTTACTTTCAAATTATTTTCTGAGTGGGTGCTTACTGAGTCATAGGCAACTCTGGCCAGATGACAAGAGATTCTCTTGGAAGTAAGAAGTACAATATTACGTGTGTGAAATTCAGGTGGCTATGTGAAATAGTCAAGAATCAGCTGCAAAAATATACAACTGGCATCAGCAAACTACAACAGAGCAAGACAGTATCTTTTTCGTTAAAAAACCACTTTTAAACAGAGACTTAAAGTCACAGGGAAGTGATTGCTGCTACTGTTCTTGGCCTTCAGAGAACATAGCTCTGCTTGTCACTTCATTACAGAAATATGCTTTACTGGGGGATATCAGCATTTTTTCCTACTGCTCCTTTTTAAAACATGACACCAGCAGGAAGAAATTAAGTGACAAAATCTTCATGGTTACTTCTTTATTTATTTATCCACTGTAACTTCACCTCAGCTTTTTTTTTTTTTTTTTTTTTTTTTCACCTAAACAATGAAAACTTTCAAAATAAACACTAAGTGTCTCAGATATGGATTTATAGTGAAACACTTTTGAACTTTCCACCAGGGCAAATGCATTTTGGACCTGAACTGCTCTTGGATACTGTTTTGCAGCAAAACCAGCATGGTCAGAAGTGATGCCCAGCCTGGCAGAAGGAGCAAGGGTGATCAGAGGATGGGGTGCCACCAATTTAAACATGTTATATTCTCCAGGGTCTGCAGAGTTTGGCAGAAGCTCCCTAGGAACTTCTCAAAGAAAATAAGTTGCAGGAGGAGGATGCAGCCCTCACCCATAGGGGAAGCCCTGTCCCATGGAGGTGGGAGACAGGATCAGGCTGCATTAAAATAATGCTAAAATAATGAACCCAGGGAAACGTTTTTGGTCAGCCAGCACTGATGGTTGGAAGTGCACCAACATGCTCCTTCACGTGGCCTTATGCAGCCAGTCAGGCTGGCTCAGAGGCAGCAAGAGTAAACTCAGTTCTCCATCACAGACCAGACAAGGCTCTGAGGGCAACTGAGACTTTTCTTACAGCTTTTTGGCCATTTTGGCAGCCTGTGTTTATTACTGCCTGGATAAGACTTTTCATTCCAAAAGAAGAATTGCCAGGGGATAATGACACATAATGGCCAACTGCTGCACTTGATTAAGGACCGAATGTTTATCCCTTAAAAGAACACAAAGCATAGAGCAAAAAAAACCACCAAGGCTAACATCTGTATTTCCTTTTGGCTGTCCTTTTGCTGAGCATCCAGTCTGTTTTCAGACTGCCTGAAGCCATGAGATCTTTCCCTCTCTGCACATCAGCAGCTTTGCCTGGGACATGGCTGTGACAAGGGGATAGGAGCTCTGCGTTGCTGTTACCTCCTTTCCTTCCCATCCACCTAAATCCTAAACAAGATTTCTCTCTCTTGTTTTGGCTTTCATCACTGACCTACTTGACAACTAGAGAATTTAATCTCAAAACATGCAGGGATATAGGGCAAAAAATATTTTTCCCAGGCTACAGATAAAGAATGTACTTTCAGGGAGCTTAAATGCCTCAACAGGACATTTTGGTGACCAGAGGAAATTTAGAACCTTATGATAAATTTGGGCTATTAATCTAAGAATAAAGTCACACTGCTAGAAGCAATATCTTATTGACAAAACTGTTAGAAAGTTGCAGAGGTAATAAACAAGAAATTGAGATGGATTACCAGTGATATGCTTTTGAACATGTTATTCAATGCTAGTGGTGAAGTCCTTAAATATCTGTAAATACTTTATTGAATGGGACTATTAATGAGAGTATCTAGTGTGAGTGTGGTCAGTGATCCTATTATTAAGGAAGAGGTATTCATACAAGTATTATAGTTTATTATTCTAATTGTTTTTTTCAAGTCTGTCTTTGTTGGTGCTGTAAGAAACATATAGCTACATTCCACATCCTGGCTGTCTTCTCAGGCTTCTCAAGGCTTAGTAAAAACCAAACTAAAACCAAACAAAAAAAAACAAACAAAAAATAATTGGTTTTCCTTTCATTTACTCATGGAGTAAAGACTTTAGCAGTCTTGGCAATCAATGCAATACTGCACATTCTAGGAAATCCTTAAAAGATATCTGAAGTTCCTAACGTGGGAAACGGGACCAGCTCACAAGAAGACACTCCATGGGACGTTTACTGCTTAATCCAACTTTTTCTGTATTATGAAATGTCTGACAAAAATTTCTTACTTTAGTGTTCCAAGCTTCTGTAGGCTGCAGGAGATGTTCCTTAGAAAACCATGTTTATTGCTCACATACTTAAAGATTATGTCATAATGTTTATTTACAACATTTGTTACCAAATGCTGCAGATTAAAACATTGCAAGACTTTGTAGGAAGTCCTAGAATGTTGTAAAATACAAGACATTGTCTAAATACAGGATATTTCTATTAAATTAAAAACTATTAAAATGTTTGCTAGCAGTCAATGACACCCATTCCAAAATAAAAAAAGAAAAACCCCACAGTTCTTAAGAAGTGGCATTGGAAGTATTTGCAATTTTAAAGACCTTATTTAAGACTAAGCTTGACAAGATCTGTTTGGGAGTTGAAAATCCTTTGTAACTTAAGGACAGTTTGAGTCATTTTAGGCAGAATTTTAATTTATGTGAAATGATGAAATAACTACAAAAATATCTCAACAGGCAGACTCAACTGAAGAAAAACAAATATTAAAACACTAATTATATAGATACAGGGAGTATTCCTGCTACTCAAAAAAAATAAACAGAAAGAAAATTTGGATTCAGCTGCAAACTTCTTAACAACCTGTATCTTCAAAGCTTGCTGATAGTCATGGGCCAGTATTTCAACAGAAATATTGACATTTACAGTAAAGCTATGGAAAGCCAAAAATTAATTCTCTCTGACTCAAACCCATCCCTCAGTCAGCATTTCTCTGCTCTCAACATTTTTATTCTGTCTCATCTTGGTCACCTCTTTCGGCTTCTCAGCAGCTCTGCACTGCTTGTACAATGCAGGTATATCACACATCTACTATGAAACTGCAATGAGTTTGTTAAAGGTCTGTGGTTTGGGGTTTTTTTCCTCTTTTCAGTCACTATCATGGGGGAAGAAAATCTTACATAAGTTAATATAATAATAGCTTCACTTGTTAAACATCAAACTAAGTATTACTGGAGAAGCAATGGAAAGTAACATCCGTAAATAGAGAAAATAGCAGGGTATAAAATTCTTAATAGTCATGAATTCATCTCTTTCAAGACAGCTCCCTGAATGATGTGCAGGTAACTGAAATGAAACACATTAACAGTGTTCACAGAATTTAGATCAGTGCCTCCCTTTGCCCATTTTTAACAGTTTAAAGTACCAAGGATTTGCCAAAGAGGACCTAAGTCACCTTTAGCAAGACTTTTCCACCTATGAACTGTGACATGAAAGAGGACCCTTTGCTAATACTTCTTTTTTCCCTCATCATAATTAATGGCTCAGGATTAGTAGAGTCCAAACTCTTTTGGCTGGAATTTGCCATAGAAGCTCTTGCAGAGGTTTTGAGTGGTGGATGCACAAGCTGGTCATCTTACAGACCATAGGCACACCTGCCCCATGGCCACACAGCGCTCTCAGGCTCTCCAGGATGATTTTAGAGGACACATGCCAAGGGCCTGGACAAAGGCCACTGGAAGGAGGGTTGAGACCAGGGGATGGGTAGGGTGATGCTGCTGCTCCAAAGCACACACCAAGCTCTGCAGTGCTCAGCATCTCCAAACACTCCATCTTTCTCTAGACCTCACCTACAGAACACTCCAACCCTTGCCAAGGGAGTGTGCTCCTCCAAATCCAGTCTGGGCACATCTGCACAGCCCTGCTCAGCACCACACAGAGATACCTCAGGTGGAGGACCTGACAGCAGCAACACTAAATCTCTGTTACTGCAACACTTCACTGAGCTCTAAATAAGTGACCTTGTGGCTCCCTACACAACATTGCATCGTACTGAACAAATTTACTCATATGAGCCTTCAGCTATTTCATTTTACACAGGTCTCTTGTCATCATTTCATTACACGCCGTCCTCTTCCAGTGAAACTACATTTTACTTGAAAAGGGCTATGAAGAATAAATGCAGCCATAGTTGAGCAAACAAGTCAGGTCTGTGGGTGTACCAAACTTTTACAGGAATCTTGCAGCAGTTTTTCATTTACACTGAATGAACTGAACTCCATTTGCTATATTGTTAAAAGTAATTGCTCTGCCTGCATAGCACCTAATTTTTAATGATTCCTTTTACTGCTGAATCTTATGCTGTCTTTGTTCTAAAGGATTTCTTGAGTGTTAGACTAAGGCAGAGATTCTTAAATCACTGAAAAATACAATTTTGTTTACTTAAGTTTTGGATAATGCAAACAACTTTCTTGTACATTTACTTTTTAAACTCTCCTCTGGCTATTGACTTTGTACATTATTGGTGTCTTGTTAAGCTCATTATAAATCTTTCAGAAGGAGTCATTTAAATCAGCAAGCTCTCCATGTTTTGGCTCCTAGCTGTATTTGGGACTGTGATCAAGTATTTGTGTTCTTCAAGTTCCAAGAAACATCTTATCTGTCCCTGCAATCACTCAAGGAATTTTGGCATAAGACTGCCTTTTATTTTCTGAACAAGCAGAACCTACTTGACAAGCAGGTTCCCTTTCAGCTGATAAATGCAGACCCTGACTCACTGGTTAGTGGCTGCACGTGTTCCAGAATTCCCCTCTACAACAAGCTGACACCATGCAAAGGGGGAGCATGTGCTGAAATGGGATTTCTGCTCTGCATTGTCTGAAAATTTAATGAAAGTCAGTATCCACATCAGTTCAATTAGCTTTCTAACGTAACATGGATTCCACTTCATAGACTTCAAACTCCTATTTATTGCTCACATTGTTTTAAAGGCCCGTAGTTACCAAAAGCTTGTGCCATGGTTAATAGAGGTAATATCTTTAATTGCCTTAGCCATGAAACATCACCAGCCATCCTAGGATTATCTACAGAGTGTCTTTGGTTGGAATGGGAGTAGAGATGAATGCTTATTAATTCCAGTTAATTAACAGCCTTCTATACTGGAGTGTGGACATTCAGTAGATGCTTATTCAGCAAAACAAATGGGTGCGTGAGCCACTGTGGTTCATTCCAGACTGATCTTATAACCCTTGTGTCTTCCCAAGAATGCACATTCATTAACTCAAGTTAATTGCTATTCAATTACCTGGAGTTACAGTATGTCCCTAAACACTAGTGCAGACAGACCCCCTTAGAGATTTCATGTACTTCAACTGTTAATTAAGCAATATCATGTATCGTTGGTAACTGATTACATCTACATTTGAAGTAACAACTTGACAGTTACGCTTAATTGTTTCCTATTAGGATTTTTTGAAATCTCCTATAGGTAATTGGAGCGGTAAAACTTCTTCCTTGCACTAAAGCACACTTGCATTAATACAGTTATTACTGCTCTTGGCCAAAGAAGTCTCTTGACATCTTTTTTTTTTTTGCTTGTAACTCATCTGTGGGATGGAAAGAACAGATTATATTTGACCTGATTATCTCATAATGACATTCATATGATGGTAAATTTTAGGGTAGTCTTAATTTTCAAATGTTTTAAACTGTAGAAATGTAGAAATTTCAAAAAGATATCTTAATAGATTTTTATTTTTTTGGTTCCTGCTAACAGAAAGACAGCATGGCCAAAGCCTTTCTTTTCACCAACTACAGTAGTTATGATTAAAAGTAGCCAGGAACAACTGACAAAGATCTCAGACAGGCATCACAGCAAGAAACTAAAGCTTTCTAATGGTAAAACACACCAGTGAACAAGTAATACACTGGCATCTCTCTGTAACATTGGAATTTATTTAAAAGAATTAAAGTAAGAATACATGCACAGTATCTAAAAAAAGAAGACAGAAGTCAAGGCAGTGATCCTAGGGTGCAACTTTTTTTTAAAAAAAGAACAACTGTATTTTTATTATTATTTTTTTAATTTTACATAATCCCCACCTTAAATGTAAAAAAAAAAAAAAAAAAAAAAATTAGTCAGAGCTAAGACCAAAGACAAAGTCTAAGCAAGATATGTTTTTAAAACTGGTGAATGCCATTATGAATATATTTCTACTCAGTATGTCCTCCTGAAACTAATGGAGCCCCTCCTGGGCACTGTTTATCAGATAAACAAAGAATAGCTGGGAACTCTTAAGGTTTTTATACCCAACCAGCACTCAAAAGCTTCTCCTGATGTGAGCTGGGAGTGTGAGGACAGAATCCCATCCTGTCAGCTCCCTGTCAAACAACCACCTCATGAAAAGCCATTTGCTCCAGAGGAGCATTTCATCATATCATCAACACAGCAAAGGTATCAGAAACACCTGCTAAGGCTCTTCAGTCCGTGCCAAGAGGAAAGCTTTGCACATTTTACAAACTTGTTCAAGTTCTAAACTTCTAAAAAGATTAAACTGGTTTTTGGATGTGAATGTGTGTTAGACTACCTGACTTCTGACAGAGCAACTTGAATGGCTCCTAGATACAGTACTTGTCAATCCACCCTGGTTTTGGTTGCCTCTGCATTACTGGGAAACAGGCAGAGGCAGCACTACAGGCTCTGAGTGCACCTCAGCATTGCAATGGCTCCCTGATGGGCAAGGGGAATGGAAGAAACAGAAGGAAAAGTAGTGAAGGATAAAGGAAGCGTTAGAATAGGCAGTTTTTCTAGGAATATATGTTTAAAATAAAACATATATAACAGCAGTGGCAAATTTGTTTCTGAAGATCGTTGGCTCTGTTAATCCTCATTAAACCACACAAAAATTAACTAGCTGCTTAGACGCATTGAAGTGACAGAATCACAAGCAATACTCACTTGTTCCCTTCCTTTGGTCGCATTGCAGAAAGCTATGGAGAAGAGGGGTAGTGCTACACCAATGGGCTGGAGACATGATCCTGTGCCCTGCTGAATGGACACCAGGCCCTGCTACTCAGCCTCCCTCATAGGCATCACAACACAGCAAGCACGCAGAGCTGCTGCACTGAGCTCCAGGGCCCAGAGAAGTCCTGGTTCAGAGAGCTGGGATGAGCATCAGTCATCAAGGCCATAATTTATCACTTACACTCACTGACTTCCTGATGCCCTAGCACTCCCTATGTGGCAACATTCTTTCTCCCCCCCTTCCTCCTCCTCTCTGGTACAGTAATGAATTATGGCACCTCCAGTGCCAGGTGGAAAAGCCAAGCCAAAGCGAGGCCACAAAGGGGCTGTGCTGAGCTGCACAGCATATGGTTAGCACTCTTAAAGCAGCCAAAAAGCAACAGCAACTCGCAATGAATTTCACACAAGACTCCCATCAGGAGCAGCTCTTGCCAATCTCTAATATCAGCATAATAGAAAGGAAAAATGCCTAAGCAGTACATGGCCACTGACCATCCTCTCTGCTCCATAGCAGCACCTTGGGAAGTATGTGCTAAATAACACTTGGCACGTGAAAATCTTTTCAATGTCTCCAATCCCCTAAAAAAGTCAGAAAAAACGATCCCTTCTGTCAGAGCCCAAAAGCCATGCAGTACACATCTTTTCCACTGCGCAGTTCCACAATTTCCATTAAGTTCCCCCAGGGGAGGCACTGGGGGTTGTCCCAGTACCACAAACACATGCAACATATGGCATGTAGATCAAATGGGAAAGCATCAGGAGCTACAGCCAAATTTAAAAAATTATTTAAGTGCCTTTAGCTAGACCTCAAGCAATTAGTTAAGTATTTCCTTTCTCAAAACAATAGTCTTCTTAGTTTGAAAAGATTTTCAAAGGTAACTAGGACTTGGCACTTCTAGCTCAAAAAATTCAGAGGATCTGGAATTTTTAGAACACACTAACAACCACCCTCTGAAAACATTCATATAACAGCTGAGCTTGATCGGGCAAAAGCAGAAGGACTTCATACCATGGTCAGTTCAGAAAATCTATGCATTTCACTATAGGAAGCAAGAAGTCAGTGTGGATTCCTTCAGACATCTCTCCAGGACTGCTGTGCCCACATGTCCCAGTCACATGGGCTCTGTTAACACCTCATGGTACAGCTGCAGGAAGATTTATTCATAAGCATTAAAATAAATAAATAAATCCACTTTTCCAAACAAAGAGACACATGCTGCCAATTCATTTACCCCAGATTAAAAAGCTTCATCTTAATCTCTCCCAAATTTAAATTTAGCATTTTAATTATTTCTTCCTTCATGGTTAGATCAGTATCAATCATCATTTTCAGTTACCAGAACTTGCATCTTCCGTAAAATTATGTTAAATTTAGATGCTAATGAAAACTGTTTACATTGTTTAAGCACAGAAATGAAACCTCTATTACAAACCATAAAAACTGTTAGTTATAACAAGAAACCTTAATTTCTACCTCAATCTCCTTGCTACCATCTGCTGCCCTACAAGACTCATCCCAGAATCCATGGACTTAACAAACAATAAACAATGAAAAGGATAATTGTTAACTTTGCCTCACAACACAACAAACAATACAAGAACCAAAATAGTCCCATTAACCATTACACGGAAAATTATGTTGTAAAGCAAACTAATCCAAGTATGCTGGACATGCTAATATTCCTTCTCTCCAGACATCTTCCTAAACAACCAAGCAGACGACCTATATAGAAATACATAATTGTCCCGTTACACTCACTGAACACTCTCCGTCCTCCCAGAAGAATAAGATAAAAAGCTCCCAGTCATTGAAAGAAATACCACAAACATACTCCACCATAGTAATAGGTGATAGATATTCTTTCATCTAAAGCACTGTACAGTTACTTAGATATAATTTTTAAAAATATGTATGATTTAAACATGTAAATAATATTTGCTCTGGCCAAAACCTCAGAACTGGCTCTATGAAACACTGAGACTGCACCTATGTCTGTTGTTCCCAGATGTCTTTCTCATGGGTCACCATGTGTCTCTGTACAATTACAGACACTATCATGTTCTGGGAAATGCTGCATCAATCAGCATCAGCTTCTCTGCGTGGTGAGATGGAGAGAGCTGAAGGCAGGCAGTGGGTCTCAGGCCATGTTCAGAATCTGCCAAAAAGGTCCAAACCCCCTAACATAAACTGTGACTCACAAAAAAAAGACAACTTGGTTTCTTGTACAAATCCAAAATACTAGACTGTCCATGATGTGGGGAGGGACAGAGGGGAAGGATAAAATTATTACAAAACAATTATTACAAAACTATTATTTTCAATTATTTTCTGTGCTGCAGGAGCCAAGTAATTTAGAGAGACATTCTTTGTTTTATCAGGTTTAGACAAGATACACTCAGATGAGGCAAGACACTCCTCACTGTATTTTACTTCTTGACAGTTGAAAAATCTTTATTTCCTGCTTTTTCCTGATTTTCCCCCACATAACATGCAGCACATCTCCACCAGTGTTATAGTATGAAAAACGTTCTTCCATTTGTAACTTGCACATTAGTCACAACCCAAGGAAAACCAAGCAAAATCAGACAAACACAACCATGCTACACGGCTGCTAAATAAAGTCCCATGAAGTAAGAAGCTAATGAGCTCCTTTGAGCAATAATGTGCTAATGTGGTTTATACCATCTGGAATGCAGAACGAAAATCTTCACTCTCTGCTTTCTCTGAGTCCTAAAACCCCCCAGCTAACATACGTGACTACAGCGAGACAGTTTTGACTCTTGATATAAGTCCACTGACTACCAGACACAGAAGCATGGATCTCTACTGCCCACCTCTGTTCCCTCCCCACCAAAAAAACCCAAAAAACCCCAAAAACACAACCCACAAAAACACCAAAAACACCAAGAAAAAAGTAAGAAGTCGTAGATAAATACATCATTCTTTTTATAATCCGGACAATTTAGTCAGGAGCTACAGCCTACCTCTTGACTGAGCTAATTCTCTACTTCAGTTATCTTACACACCTTTTTTAATGAATACATGTTCCTTTGATTAAATTAACATTTTTGTCTACCTAATTAGCCTGAAAAACTTGTGCTGAACTGATCTAAAAGTGACTTAATTACTGCTTATTGGTGCATGTTTGCTACCCATCACTGTCAACTCCACAGGAAAAGGATTAGGAGAACATTGACTCTGCCCTGCATGGCTTTCCATGGCAATCACCACACCCGGAGTGGGCAGCCAATCCCAGCCTTCTATCAGCCTGGTAGGACAGTGGCAGATATTTTAATCATGTGGCTTCTTTCATTAGGGCTCATTTGTCTGGTTGGCTAGGTTTGTAGTTCAGAGAGACAGTTGAAACAAAAAATAATTAAATCTAACCAGCTTAATTACGTTTTTACATTCATCTTTCAGCTGGTGCAGTTCACAAGTAATGACAAATTTAAAATATAAATAAAACCCAGTTTATCCAGACCAATGAGCTAGCAAGTACGCTCACCAGAAGACGCATCATTGCTTGTCTAGGAACATAAGCACAAGTTGCTTAACAGGCACTTAGTGCACACTGGTTAATGAAATCATACCAGAGCTAATGAATATATATAATTGGGTCGGCATCTGCCACTAAAAAAAATAAATTAGTGAAACCATCTTGCTAATTCAGTTTGCACAGACAATTAAAGAAGGCCCTTGAAGACAATTGAATAGACCCTGCTGAAACTGTGACTACCATTGATTATTTGCACAGTGATGATATGTCGCTTCTTCCCTGACTGACTTCTCAAACAAACAACCTCCATCCACCCTGAAAATACTAATAAATAAATTCAAATACATTTCAAAAGAAAATGAAGTAATTTTAAAATGCATTACATTAAAACCCATCTAAAATAGCAACTGAATGTTGACAACTCAAGGAACCTGCCAGGATTTTCTCCTCAGTCAACAGTTCATATTGCACCTAATGCGGAGGTAAAAATGTGACTAAATATAATTTTTTACCAGTAAACTCAGCTCAAATCTGTGATGATAATTACTGAAGTCTGGACTGTAAATGGTTACATGAGGCCCTGAAAAACCTATGCCAGTGAAGCTGCTATGGAACAATATTTATCACAAATTCTCCAGCTGTTTTGGCTTTTTGCTTTCACTCGCTCTGTTCTTTCAGTATCAGAGACCCTGAAGTCTTGCGCCATTAAATGTCATTCTTCAATTAAAGAACTCTTCTTCTATATCCTCTTCTAGTAACCCTTCAAAATATTAAGGAATATTCCTGTTATTTTATGTATGGCATCATGGGAAATTCAGCAACTGCATGGTGAGAGTGCCTCTGAGGATTTTAGTAAACATCCATTTGATTCTTTTCAGCTTCAGCACAGACTGTTTTTTTCCCCAGTTCCCAGTAGCTGAATCAATAAGAGAGAGAACTGAGGCAGAAAGGTTAGAGAATCTTTTTTCAAGATCATCCTTGAATATATCAAGATGGGGTACTCCAGCAAGCAGGGATGGTCCCCCTGGCTCAGCCAAGAGCCCCTGCAAGTGAGGGCCAGGAAGGTGATGCAGAGGCAGACTGAGGGACACCCCTCCACCCAGACATCACCCACTCACAGCAGATGGGAACCCCAACCCAATGTGCAAGAAGTCTGAAGATGGGAAAGCACCATGGCACAGTCTGCCCTCACACCATTTATCCTCCTGACTACTGAAGAACCTAAACTAAAAAGCAAGACTTCTGCAGTGCAATTTAGCAAACCTTAAGTACTTTTTTTCTATTAATGATTTCCTAGAAAGCTCTGGATAAATAATAAGTATTGCTACCTGCATTTCATCCCAGTCATAGTTTGTTCTTATCTTTTCAAAGAGATTTTTCTCCCAAAATATCCTGTGGAAACCATTTGGAGCTTGTTTTCATTTTCAGGCGCTGCTGAACTAAGCATTTGATTCAGAGAAAATAACACGTTTCAAAGAAAGGCTCTGGGAAACTTAAACATAACAGATGCTTATTTGCAGACATCTGATTTAACTGAACTGGAAACCCAGTCTAAATCCTGAAAACCATAAATGTCAGCCAGCTGGAACAGAATAATAACCACTTATCGATATGGATGCACCTAGTAGATAACAGAGTTCCTGATCATAATATTCATATAACTGCTCTCAGTTTGCTTCTCCCAGACTCTCAAATTACAACTGGCAATACTGTATCTCATTTTGCAGTGCTGAGCATTGATGGTCCACAGAGAAGGGACTCCTTTGTTACAAGCTGTAGTTTTCTTCCAGTATCAGGTGTGAACTGTTTAGTCTAGAATTAATATCCGAGGCAGCTCACACAGGATATTCCCAGCAGCACAAATGGCCAACAGTAGCTACCTCTGCAATTTTCAAAAGAGCCTGTTGAATACAAGCTGACAGCTTGCACCTCATAAATCTAAATATCTTAAATCTTTGAAATCACAGTATCTGTGTGATCAAAGTAAAGTCACAGGCAAAACCACTCTGAAACTTCAAAGCAGCCTGGGTCATGATTTGGCTTTTCTGCATGTCCATAATGAGGTAAAACCAAAACACTCAAACAGCACTGAAGGTTGCAAAAATTTGTTGAAGATAATGATCTGAAAATTTAGGACCATTTGAAACAAAAAACCTTAGCACCATAAATCAACCCAAACACACGGAGCAGAGAGGACAACAGAATCTTAATGACAACTGTGAAATTTCAGCTCAGAAATCACCACCAGGTCAGGTTGTTTAATATTTTTTTATACTCTTCTCTTTACCTGGGTAAGGAATAAGACACAGTCCAAATAATTTGGATGGCATTTTGCCCTTGGTCAGGAAGTTACATTTTGTTCCCTGTGCTCTTGCCCTTTCAAAATCAGAACCAGATTGCCTCCGTAAAACATGAGTCACCTAAGCATTAGGTGCACCATCTCAGAGTGGTGCTCAGGTTAGCCCTGTAGCCAACAGAAATAGAAAGCAGTCACCAGAGAGTGATTCATCCTGCCCAAGTCAGACGCCTATTGTGGGATGTGCTAAAACAACTTTCAGTCTGGATACCTGAAATTTGACAAAGGAAATTTCACATCGGATGTGTAATATTTTTGATTCCTTAAGCCAATGGTCTAGCTCAGCAGTGTTAACACCACTGGATTTTCTGTTTGTACTTCTAATTACTTTTAATTAAATTCCCAAACTTGTCTGAGACATACTTTGAGAAATTTTGGCAGATTGATTCCCCCATGATTTCTTAAAATCATGGCTAAAAGCCCAATGCAACATTAATAGTTTTTAATTAGATTAATTATGCCTTTAATTTAAAGTGATCTGAGGTAATCTAGGACTTTGTTGATGATCCCAGTGGGAACTGGGCTGAAAGTTTTCTGGACAGCACATTTTCTGGACAGAGGAGCTGACAGACAAGGGGGTGTCTGGGTGAGGCTGGCTGGAGATACAGTTTATGGGCTATGGGCTGCATTTTGAGGCAGTAATATCCCAGAACTACTCTATAATGCACCACATCTATTTTGTTGGGCAATGAAGTGTTCTCAAAAATTTAATGAAAGTATGTACATGATAGCTTCAGTGAGATTTTATGCAAATCTCTAAGGAGGAAATATGGATGCTACATCTCTTAAAATATTCATTGAAAATGGGGAAAAACCTTTTTTATTAAATGCTCCCCGATGTACATGTAAGTTTTAAAACTGGGAAAAGATGCATCAGTCACCATAAAGAGAAAAATAAATTTTGTATAAGAAGCAGCTGATTTGAGTTAGTTGTGAAACAGAAGAAATTAATTACATCACTACATATTGCAAAAGGGTTGTTCTATCATTTTGTATTTGGCAAGTCAGGCCACCAGGATGAGAGAGAGTTATTGACTTAGACAACAGTAAGAGAAAAAAGGAAGGACAGCAACATGAAAGGAAAATAAAAGGGAGAAAAGGAGGTAATAATGATGTGCTCTGCTCACAGTCAGGGAAGCAAGAGAAGACAAATCACTACACGGTCAGAGAAGTCAAGAAAAGAGATCAATATAATATATAACATGGGGCATAAGTCAAGAAGAAATGCAATGTATAACAAAGAGAAGCATCATTAACAGCTGGATCAGGATTTGCTGGGTGCTGTATGCTCTGGGCCCTGTTCAGGGAGTCCAGAGGGATTTAAGCCAGCACAGCCAAATCTTGTCCTGGGGCAGTCTGTCCCTGAAAGTCACTCTGGGGCTGCCCATGGCTGCTGAATGCAGCTCAAACCAATGTCACTGCTGCTCCAGGCCAGCCTGGCCAAAGGGTATTTAACTGTAAGAGGTAAAGTAAAGGAGAGAAGGGAGCAGCTACACAAAAGGGCCTTGGGCAGCCCAGCTCAGCTGTAAATGGTGCAAGAGGTGCAGGATTTCTCCATGCTCTTGATGGGTCTCAGTGTTACCTTCAATAATGTTTGTGAAGAGCATAAGGCAAAAAAGGTCACATGAACACATTTAATATTAAAGAATACAAATATAGGAATGTCACTGCATGTAATACAGCTCTCCCTCGCATCCATTCTCCTTCCAGGCACACAAAAATCATTACTCTTCCTTCTCCAATGGTCTTCAGCAGAATATTCCTTACATTCCCAATAGAGATGAGCACTCCAGCACCCCCCTTTTCTGGCAGTGTCACCCCACCGGGCAGAAAGCCTTACTCTGTGTTCACAGCTCATCAACAACTACGCTTCAGATCAACATGGCACGACCCTGTGTGCACAGCTGAAGTGCTGGTTTCCTTGTATCAAAATGTGGATCAGAAATGTAGTGCTAAGAAAGCACTTCAATATTATTTTGGCTGTTCTGTGACACTGATATTCATTTTTCCCCACGATATAGTCTCACTTCTGAAGTTAGAGTAGTAAAAGTAATATCCCATTGCCACAGGGCAAAAACTTTCATTCCACACTTATGTAATGTGTGTTTCTACAGCAAGGAGAGTCAGTGAAAAATGAGCTGGTAGAAGTAACTCTTCTTAAAGTTAATGTTCCAAACTTTTTT
Source organism: Apus apus (assembly GCF_020740795.1). Lineage (NCBI taxonomy): Eukaryota > Metazoa > Chordata > Aves > Apodiformes > Apodidae > Apus > Apus apus. The sequence continues at coordinate 7,529,586 of NC_067294.1, read as the reverse complement.
TAATATGATGTGAGTCAAGTTTTACAAGCAGAATTTATTATGTAAGAGGAGTTGGGCCTTAAAGATGCTAACAAAACCCTGAGGACACTGCAAGAATATAGTCTTGCTTTTTAAATGAGATACTAATTTTTTTCTCCCTTTCTTATTCATGGGCTGCTTAAGCTGAACGGCTACATCGAAAAGAAAAAGGACAGTCTGACAGATATCACTGAAAATCACATCCAAATATTTCACCACCCATATTGAGACAGGGAAGAACTGTATCTCATGTCATCTGGAGAGGCCATTTAGTCTGCCAAAACCCCATTAGTAATTATACTCATTATTACCTCTGTTCCAAAAAGGCTATTATCTTTAGCAAGTAAATTATCATTTTAGCTGTCCCCTTTCAAAGGTTGCAGTCTAAAATTTTTTCAGAGAAAATAAGACTGGATACCTGGAGTGCTGGGTATTTGCAGTCAGATAAACCCATGTCTAAAGCTGTACAATGAAGTCTGAGACACACAGACAAGTCAGCACAGACAAACACTGTGGTGAGGGTCTGTGGAGACATTTTATCATGCCTCTTCATAATTGTAACTTGTTGTAAAAGTTGGGTAACTATAAAGAGTACGCTGCAGTTAAACAGGGTTAAGCTAACATGAATTATCTTGCATTCATGGTGGACAAGCAGTATTCAGCTTATTTCAAAACTCACCAAATGTGAAAGCACAAGCAAATGCTTTGGCTTTTCATATATTGTGAAATTTGTATTTATTATAAAAATGGATCCATGTTTCTGCTCAACATATTTTACAGTTCAAAATTTTGAGATCTTGCTCAGTTCAGCCATAAACAGATTCATTCAGAATAAGGTTTTGCCGAGTTGGGTTTTGGCTCACATCAAATGAAAGAAGATTTCCTAGGCCACAGAAAGGGCAGAGTTTGCTCACTACACTGCAGTTTCTGCTTTTAGGCAACTTTACAAAGCAGTTCCCCTTTCTTCCTTCCTGGAAAAAAAACAAACATCCCTACACTTCTATAGTTTTCATAAAGAAGTTTAGAGTATTTAACAATTACCCCCAAAAGACATGTGTAACTTCCCTCATTTTTAGAGCTGCTGGATGATATTTACATGTTCTCAGCTCACACTGAGCTCTCCTCCTGAACTCTCCTTTCCTACTAACACTGCTTCTAAGTCCCACACTTTTAACAGTAAATATTTGTGCTTTCTTTCTTTATAAGCGCATTGGTGTCATTAATCCTTTTAGAATTTAGTGTACTCATTTCTCTGGGCATAAAAGATCTCCTCTTCAGCTGTAGAGAATATTTTCCATTTACTCTAAATTGCAGGAAGGCTCAAAGCCTGTTGAAGACATTCAGCACTAGAGCACACCCGACCCTCGCCTTGCAGCTCGCCTATTCCTCCTGGCTGCAATTCAAGTTTTTCACTTTTGTCCTCCCCACAATAGAGAGATGAAGCATTTAAACAATTCCTCAACATGATGCTGGGCTGTGTAATAAAGTCAGATATGTTTTTGCAATCTGATAATGAACCCTTTTGTAATTCATACTGAGAGATGAGCACTTAAACGTAGCAACCACGGATAAAAAAGGAGAAGGATCCATATCCAGGCCCATATCACACATTTTAACAAACATTTAAAAAGAAAAGATGGTTAATATTGAAAAGAAAAAAAACAAAACCTGGAAAGGGGCACAACACGAAAAAAAGTGTGATTTTTTTTTCTCCTGTTTCTACTTGAGGTATTTAAGATTATACTAAAAGATGTGGAATAATCAAGTAATACAAATTCTTGTCTGGTTTTTAATTTTGTATGCTGATTCAACCTGGCAGAACATTTCCTAAAGGCAGCCAAAATCTGAAAACAATTTGCAGAAGAAACAATAATCAGTCATTAATTGATTTCTGATTCCCTAGTCATCCCAATCAAATTCATCTCTATGTTCTCACATAAATCCATTATTGCTTATCAGTCACTTTATCACATCTTCCCTTTCCTGCAGGACAGGGCACAAAAGCCTGTCAAGGAGAAGTCACTGTCCTGCTATGGGATGCCACCAGGCAGGTACTACACTGACCAACACCACATCAGGTTTCCCTTTATTTTTGCATGAAGTTTCTTTCAAGGATTTAACGACAAAAATGTATGTTTCTGTACACAGCTGCATCTGTAACTGGAGCTGTCACATTTTCACATTTGCATACGCGGCTGTAGGGGAGGGAAACTTAACCTCCCTCCTTCAAAGTCCCAGTTCAAGATCTAAGGAACAAGTAAAACTCAGTGTTGGCTTTAATGGGACTAGAACACACACAACAGCCTGCACACAGATTAATTTTACCTTCTTTCTTAGCAATTTCTGTCAGGTAAATTTTCATGCTGTGGCTGCAGTATAAAAAAAGAAAGTCTCTCCATGAAAGTCTGGACTGAGCCTTCATTCAAGCATTTTTCAGATACAAATTAATCAGACTTCATCTCCCTTTAACTCACTGAAGACCTGAACTCATATATCTTTTTCCCACTTGATGTTTGACTTGCTCAGTTTTCAAAATATACAAGTAAAGAAAGAAATGCGTTTCAGAGGCAGCAGAAGGGCAGGCAGAATTCATTCAGTGACAAGATTCACCTTTACAGCTCAGGTGTGAGCATGAACCAGGCTCTCTGGGAAGCCAGCCCTGTGATTCCGCTGTGCTCTGGTGGACAACAACCCACAGCCCCAACCACAGCCCAGCTTGTCTCAGCTCTGTGTGTGCTGGGATTTCAAACACCAAAACACATTCAGCAACATGCTGGGTACAGGGCAGATGGGACAAACTCGCTTCTAGAAATAGAAGAACAAGTTGCTCTTTTTTTTTTTTTTTAAATAAAAATATTTTATTAGGCATTGCTAATAGTTTGACAAGATTTTCTGCAAACACCCCATGGGCTGCTCATGAGACCACCTCTGGTCAGCATTCAAAGAAGTATTTTTGAATGTCACTTGGGAGCATTTCTGCAGAGCCACTTTATGCTCATTAGACTGATGTGAGCTGCTGCCATGGTTGCAGGGGAAGCTCATTCAAAGTCATTCAAATAACTGAAACTAGCTGAAATATAAACTTCTCAAGCAGTGCTTAGCCTGTGGGCAGCACAACCCCCAGTACTACCATGAAAAAGAAAAAAAATCCTATTTGAAACCCTTCAACTACATTATATTATTTTCCCTATCTCATCACAAACTATTACATTTCCTTTCTTTCTGCCCTGGAAGGCACTTGGAGTTTATGCAAATAAAAAAACTACTTTTATAAAGAAATATTATGCATCGAGTTCTAATTCTTCATGTGCTTAAAAAGAGTTAGTAAAGAGCTTTCACAGCTTCAGCAGGGCTACATCTATATTTCAGGGCTGCTCTGAGAGGCAATACATCATGATGGCGGGCCCTTTGGCACCCTGTAACCTCCCATGCATATATAACTTGAATTAGAAAGGCAATGACATATTTATACTACAATTAAAAACATGTTTAGCATTCCCCCAAGGAACCACCTTTTCCAATTAGTTTCTGCTAAAGGTGCATTAACCTGTAGCAGCAACCCACCACGATGAAGACAACAGTTGTTTCCATTGCTGAAGTTTAAATACTGAGTGTGAAAACCAATTCCGGATTTCCACAACCTTGAAATGTCACCACGCATGGATTATACTTATGCTTAAACACAGCCTGCTCTCTTAAACAGAACCTTTAGAAGTCCTCACACACAAACACAGCTTCGTGCTCTTTGGCAGTAACATATTTCACCGAGAAGTGTGAGACTCCATTTGCTGTGGGAATGCAATAAACAAAAGGTGAAGGTGCAATCATGCAGCTTGGAAAGAAAGTAATACACAGGCAAGGAAACAGAAAAAAGCAGGGACAAGAAGGAAAGAGCAAGACAAAACAGACAGACAAAGTAGTTTGACGCTAACCTTTTCATTAGTCTAAATGAAGTTACATAAAATACATTTTGCTGCACTGCAGCAAGGCCATTTCAACTCACATTTGCCCTGGACAACTCTCCTCAAACCACTGCTGAGGCACCCTGCCTTCCCACAGTGAGCAGCCAGCTGCTCAAGTACCCACTAAGTCTCCCCAGAGCAGGGACTAAATATCCCTGACATATTCTGGAATCCGCAGCATCTATCAATCATGCTTTTGCAGAAAGAAGATGAACCTCGACTTTTGCAGCTTTTCTTCATTGATTGCCTAACAATTTCCAAAGATGTAAGACTGTTCCAGACCAAGGCATGATGATAGTTTGCTACATCACTTTGAAGTTGGTTTCTGTGAGCAGCTACTGCTATTATCTTGTACTGAACTACAATAGCTCAGCCAATATTTGAGAGTGAACAGAAGCTGCACAATGACAACTTGGCTAGTGATCTGCTCTGCAAATCACTCAGACTAGCTTGAGCTTATCGAAATCCATCTTTTCCAGAACAACCTCCAAAACATTACTAATAGGCTGATTCTCCTCCAACAATATCTATCTTGGTTCCTGCTGTGAAATAATCAATTACACTAAATGGAATTGTTTATACAGAATACGAAAGCATGTTTGGCTTTTAAGTAATATACTTATCAGATGGATTAGAATCTAATAGGCTTTTCTCCCCAAAAGTATAGCTGTTCCTGATAGTCTATCAACCTCTTATGTAAATTACTTTGCTCTTGACAACATAAATTAGATAAAAGAACGATATTTTGTTTAGAGACCTCAAGTAACAAGATTTTAAATACATTTTAAAGCCATGCCAATAGAATAAAAAACTGTGTTTATGAACTGAAATTGCTTAGCTTATTTCAACTAATGAAACCAAAGTGAACTCTCCATACTTCTTGTTAATAAGCTGTCTCCATGAAAATAAATTATTTATGTCTTTGGTCTAGACAATTAATATACAATTTCTCTATCACAGGAAAAAGAAAGCAATGTCTTCTTTAATGGGGGTCTTAATGGAGTATCTTATTTCTCCAGGCTCAGCTCAGTAGAGCTGAGAGCTGCACATGGGTTCATGGCAATGGTTAGCGGGACAGGAGCAGCAAGAGTCAACGACCAAAGCCAGCTTGGTGACCACCAGCAGCCCACAGGGTTGTCAAATGCTGCCTCTTCATGGAGACTGCACAGTTACTTGAGCCTCCATGAAAACTTACTCAGAAACATACAGAATAAATTTACTTAGATTTCTAGGGGCTGTGCTTTTGACTTCTCATCTTACTCCTTTCCTTCAGGAAGATGGGAGAGGAGCCCTTGTACAGCAGCTGGAATAAGAGGAAATGTGTTTCTCCTGTCTTTGGAGACACATTATAAGTCCTAAAAGCATTCTGTGTAATACCTTTATTATACACACATGTAAAAAACATCTCTTAAAATGTATGCACTAACTTGAGGCAGCGTCTGGCTTAGGAATATATTTAGTATCTTTAGAATTAAGGAAACAACTTCTTACAAAGCAAAACTTTGGACTTGTATTGATCTGAAGTATAGGATGAGAGAGAGAGATATGGGGATTTGTAGATTCATTTTTGAAACTGTGTAATACAGCACAAAAGCAGTTTGGCTCTGTATGCCCATTTCACAGCTCTGGACTAATTAATTACACCTGGCCTAGAACAATTTTTTTTTTTTTTTTAACAACACAAGTGAAATCAAGTCTTAAATAGTTTTTCAAAAGCCCAGATGAGCTGGAGATTTATTATGAGATGCAAATAAGCATTTTTGCCAAAAGAGAACAAATAATTTATGATGCCATTTAAAAGCTGGTAACTGCTTCTCTTACCTGAAAAAATAACAAAAAAAAAACAAATCCAAAAACGAGTCCCTGACTTGATTATGATTCAGTGTGTGTATCAGTCCTCTGCATCATGGGACTAGAGTATCCTTTTATCTGTGTTATTCGTCAGGACAGATTGAATAATGACAAGTGGAGTGCCGAGCTGGAGTTTACTCACAGATTGGTTAACATCATTTTATCCCCAGAACAAGTCTCATCGGCCCTTATCAGGAGTCTCTCAGAACTGTTTGAAAGTTACAGGCAGAACACCAAGAAAATTAATTGCCCTGTCTCCCTCCTAGTGTTGTCCAAATCTTGTTACCCTTATTCACACAAAGTAATTCAACGATCTTAGCACAAAGTGATGCTGCATTTTTGCTTAGTGCTACAAAAACAAGGAAACTATCATTTCTAGGGACCTGTGGAGGGCTCATTTTCCATTGGCTTGCACATGACATTTTCTTTTCCATCTACAGATCCAATTGCTGTTTACTCTAAATTTACTTGCAGCAATTATGAACTTTGCTCATCAACAACCTACAATATTAGGAGGGTTTTAAGAGAACCACGGTCCATCCTGCAACCACTCCTTGGACCCAAGAAGGCAGAGGCTGCTCCAGCAGTGAAGGAGCCACGCTGGCGCAGGGATGCCACTTCTGGTTTATGACTAGGGATGTTTTTATTCCTTGGGAAATTTAACACTGTATTTTCAAAGAGTGCAGACTTTCCGAGCTCAAGACCAGAATCTGGAAAAATATATGTGGATCAGGCTATGTTTTATTCTTTCAAGTCTACCCTGAGATTTCAGCTTTATGAATGAATCAAACAGGAATGATACAATGGGAAACAGTTTGTACAACAGATTGACCTGAGGGATGAATTCAGGGAGAAAGTTTCTGGTTAAAAAGAATTGCACCAACAACTTTGAATGCAAACAAGGATGGATGCAACTTTAAATGCTGGTTTCCTACAACAAATATAGGCTGTATAATCACACCCTACATGGCAGCATGAGCAACTGTGGGTCTATGCCATGAATTCTTAAACACATATTTCATCAAATTCAGCAGATATTACCTTGATTATTTCATTTACCTTCAGTTTTAGTGGAGACTTCACACACAGAAACGCACTAAAGAAAATAAATCTATGGTTTGAGCTTTACACTTGTTCTCAAATTAATTTCTAGCATTTTACCTCATACCAGCATCTGTGGAAGCTGCCCAAAACTACTCACAGCAGCACAGCCTCAAGTGAAAAGTGCTTTCCACCAATCTGAGTACTCCTAGTCCTGGGACTTATTTAGAGATCCTCCCTGTGGCTGTTTTCAGTCATCCTAATTCTCAGGCAAGCTTTGCCTTGAAGGTTTTTAATATCAAGTGACTTTGTTCTCATTCAGATACACAGGTGAGAGTGCAAGTGCTGACTCACGGGGCAATCGCTGGATTGGGCTCCTGTTTCAAAAGCTGCAAAACTAAAGATATTCCTCCGAACAGATGCTGTGGTCAGATGGGCTGTTCTGCACAGAGATGAGTGACAGCAAAGTGCCACCTTACACCTACGCTCAGCCACTCCTCCATCTACCCCCACATGCAGGGCACAGCACACCCACCCATCCCTCCACCCAGTCCTGTCAAACCAGTCAGCATTTCTAAAACCTACGCCTGAAAGTTTTCAAGGCAGTTTGGATCTTTGTGACAGAACTGAGAGAAGGAACCACTTATGCATTTATGCCCATAGACCTGAGACAAGCTAGAAATCTTCAACAGATGAACCTCTCCTAAACAAGCTCAGCATTCTGACCACTGCGTAACCCTCCTTGGGACCAGTCACCTTGTTGATCCAAGCTACACTTCAGCCCACAGACTGGAATGCATCCAAGTTGGGCAACAGTAAAGAAGGTTTATAAACTAATTCAACACACATTTTTTACCTTCACCAGGTTTGAAGACCTGTTTTTTTTTTCTTTCTTTAATTTTAATTTATAGGCTAGAGGCAGTCATATTAAAGAAAATTTACAGTACTTCATTGACAACAAGTTAAAAACACTGAGTCTGTAGACCTCTCCAACACGGATGCTGAACAGATGTTTTCAATATCTATTTGCATTTTGAATTGAAATTAAAGGGCACAAATCTCAATGGCTTTAAGTTCTCTGCAAACAACTTGTGAATAATAACAAATGGAACCTAACGATCCATCAAAATGGATGATTTTTCTAATTCTTCTTTTTGGGAAGTAAAGATTTAACTACCTAAACAACATGAAAGAGAGAAGTGAAAAAAATATCAAATAATAAAATCAAGAACTTAAAACTGGATCTTAAAGCCTCAGCTAAAGCCTGACAGCCATGCAAAAGTCTGACAGCAGAGATAGGGTTTAGTATTCTCTTATTTGAGGGAGCTTTGAATCTCATTTAATTTTATCAGATTTAGAATCATTTGCTAAGGGCCAGACAGACAACTAGTGTAAATCAGTTGAGCTCCATTAACTTCCACAGCATTACAGTTTCCAATTTACATCAGCTGAGAACCTTGCTGTTACGCTACTATTATTAGCTGCTATTTATAGTGCAATAATACCTAGAGCAGTCATCTCAAACATGTGGCTCAACAGGCTTTCTGTCAGTGTCTGCAGACACTGTAAGACTCCGCTCCTCTAGCCCACATTGCCCAGAGCAGCTAAATTGTCTGTATTGTACTATTTGCTCCATATTCAATTATGTGCACTAGTTTCTTACTATTGAAGTCTGAGTGTAGGTTTTGTTATGATATATACAGATAAATATATAAATTATAAACCAAATAATAATAATGCACATTATCATACAAAAGCTGTCTCCAAAAAAATTCATAGGGGCAATCTGCAAGGGATTAGGAAGGAGAAAACAGAGCCAGAGAAACGATGTGGGTTTGCACAGAAGGCCAGCTGCAGAGCTGCTTGGAGAAGAGGAAGCCCAGCACAATCCAGTGTGATGGCTGTGCCACTTGCTTCTCAGGGTGTAAAAAATCATCCAAATTCAGAGCTGTATAGGGACACAACAGAGATTTGCATCCCTCAACTCTAACAGTGAAAAGAGATAGTCTTAAGCTTAGAATTCCCCAATTTTAAAAAGAAGTTTCTGAAGCTGATGTGTTGGGAATACTCACATAAACTAAACTGAAGACTGAACTTGCGTGCTTAGCTTAGGTGGCTAGAGACATTCCTCCACTGCCATTCAGTGCAGAAGCATAACTTGGATGCCCTGAATTATTTTCTGAAGGATTTTCATTCTCCCTGTTGGCTATTCAGAAGACACTAAGGAACACCCCTTCTTGCAATTCGACAGCAAAACAGATTGATAACAGGAACAATTCTCCACACCCATCCTGGGGACAAAGGTTTTGATACCTTCTCATCTCTCTGCTCAGGGTTCATTTATTAGGACTATACACCCTACTCTGGCACTGTGCAAAGAACAAACCATTTGTGCCCAGAAAGCCCAGCCAGTCACAGTTTTTCATGTTACCTAGGGGATGTTTTCTCCCTGACAGTACAGCAGACAGAAACATCAGAGGTCGTGCCATATTTTTTGGTCCACTTCCTCTATTTGCTACTTGACCTTCACACAGAATCAGGGAGATCTTTCCCTCACACCCACTACACTACCTGCAGATCATGTTTCTTGCTCAGACTTGCCTGCTTTTCTGCAACACGTAGTGAAGGGAGACCCTGACCAGAAACTTGAAATCTCCTTTGGAGATGAACCAGACTTTTCTCTGAGGTTTGGCATTGTCCTGTTCTCACACCCAGGCAATGTGGGAAGATGGAGACTAGAGATGCACAGATTTGCTGGGACAAGGAGGAGATAAACAGAGAAGAGACACCAAAGAAACAAACATTCCCAGTAACAAATGCAGCATGAGGCCTATATCTCATGGCAGGATCAAAACTTTGCAGCATTTCTAATCAAAGCAGCCTGTGTTCATTCCCTGGTCGGCTCCCTGTTTTGAAGCTGAACTTCTGTTCTGTTCAGCTCAGGGAGAGAAATCTAATGCAGAGCTTTCTCTTTTTATTATGAACTCCTACTCAGTAGACTTCAATCTTGCAAAGTGCTTAAGCTTATGCAAAGTCGCTCTGCAGCAAATGGGACAGTTCACATGCCAGATGTGCAGCCCTTTGCTGGATCGGGGTGGCCGTCAGTTCTTGTCAGGCTTTCTGAGCTCTATACATTCTGCTCAAACATTTTCTAAGGCACACGGGTTAGTGATAAATATAAAAAGCCCTCTCTTCAGTTTTTTTTTCCCTCCAAGACTGTGACACACTGCTGAGTTCTACAGTACTGCGCAGAGATCTGCAGAGCTGATCTGCTACCACTGCTTGTCCACCATGAGGCAGTGAGTGCTTGCACAGGCATAAGACAGACCATCTCTGAACTTACAAATATTAAGGAAAAAAATTCCATTAGGACTCAGTAACTGTTACTTGTTTACAGCAAATACCACATGAGAGCATCTTAGTTTGACTCTGTCAATAATTCGGCCGAGTACAAATCCTGAGCCATTTGCTGGGTTTGTGCTGCTCTCTAGAAGACGACTGATCAAGCAACCCATTAATATTTCACAGCTGGGCTCAGGTTGACTAGCAGTAATTATTCCACAGATTACTTTTTCATTTCAAGTGCAGCTGGTCATCCATTACTTTCTCTACGGCTTTGAAGGTCCAATAATTCCAATTATTTTTATCAACAGGAGACAGGTAAACTGGCTCTATGGAAATCTTCCCTGACATGGGCACAGAGCAGGTGACTGGAAGCCCACCTCCCTTACAAATCCACTCGAGAGCTGTTTGTGTACAGTGGCAAACTCCCTAATTTTCCAAACTAAGACTTAATATGCATTACTGCTGTAAGAGCCTGTAGCTTTGGCCTGTGCTTAAAACTGGCAGTCACTAAGCTTTCCCTGTGTGCTCAATTACCTTGGACAGGACTGGACCATCAACTGTCCATTAATGAAGACACTGGCCAAATCTGTAAGTGGCATACTTAAAAAAAATAAAGCCTTGAAGTACCATGGGCAACAATGGCCTATTTGGTCCCTGAAGGCCATGTAGGATCTTCTTTATTAATCTGCTGCCCCACCAGTCATGTAACATAGTCCAGGCAGGACCACTGGTTTGAGCTCCTGGAGAACTGTCTGTGACTGAAGGGACACAAGGGCGACTGTCTCACACCAAGGGCATCTGCTGAATCCTGATACTGAAATAAAGGATGGCTTTCAGAGGACACTGTAGCAGGAATTGCCTGCATTGTTCAGAGTAAAGGAAGACTTTCAAGCTCTTCCAGACTCCTTGCCAGCTATCCCTTTGCATACAGCACCATGACTTTAGGAAGGGAGCTCAAAACCTACAGTGGCCTGAACACTGAAAATGATAATGACAGAAAGGGTTCACTGTGAAACTGACAGTTGGATCCGGTCTGCAAGTATGCATTTAATCTTGGAAATATTAGCTGGATTGAACCTGACTGCTGATGAGTTATTCTCCCTTGCTTGACTGGAAGGTCATAAACATCCCTGATATTAATGGCCTGGCAGAAGTCAAGGCTCCATGCAGATGGACTCTTCTCTTCCCATTCCTCATTCACTGAGAACTTTCTGCTCCACTTGTTCAGCAAGTGGGCACTTTGAATAATGTGGGAAAATGCCACTTATCTATTCATAGGGTTTCTCCATCTCACTGCTGCATTACTGCCAAGTTTGCTTCAGGACAGAATTTTATTCTTCACCTATTTTTTGTAATCTAAAGGTCCGTTTAAGAGATCTGTTCCACAAAATGATAATTCTGGTACTCACTGCTCTGCTCTAACAGCAGCTACATTTATTTCATCCATTCAGTGGGAGTAAGATTGCTTCTCTGACTCAGTGGGAGGGAAAATTCTGTGATTTTTTTCATGCCACTGCTTGAGTGTGTGCATTGCAGCAGCTTCTCCTACATTAGGACTGGGCTAATAAGATTAACAAAATAAGACCGTAGGGCTCTTCCTTTCCCCACTATTCTGTTCCAAGCTTTTCTTCTCAGTGCCACTCACAAGCAAAGTGACTCAACATGTGTGCACTTGCCACTCTTAGCACAACTCCATGCACCACTAGAAATGCAGAAGCAGTGAGACTTCAGAGGAATACAAAGCCCAGAGGCAGAGGGGTACACTGGGGATAGTCTCCCCACAGACTGTATTTCAGCTATTGCCTCAAACCTACATTGCTGACCATCCTTGGGATGTTCCTGCTTTGCTGAGATGCAGGAGTCTGCACGTTCCTACAAAGCACCAGATGGAGACATACCTCCCCAAAGTGTGGAAACAATTATCACCAGCAAGTCCCAGCTTTCTACAGGCAAGTATTACATGTCTGTGAATGCTGAACTGAACTTCTCCTTTCAGGAAGCTGCTCGTAAAGCTGAAGATCCAACTCTGCCCCGTGGCAGTGCCAATAACAGCCTCATCTGGAAGCCAGGCTGTCTTATACCAGACACAAAAGATTGTCCCTACACAATGCATGCATTTAGAATACTTGGAAAGAGCTACAAAAAGTGCCCTTATTCCAGCTCACTGAGCTTTATGCATGCATAATAGTCAGGAAAGTTACAAGAAGATAATTTTATTGGCTATAATAACCCATCTTACTGAATCCCTGAAGGCCCACTCCACAATCCACCAAGCACAGGAGCATCCCAGTGGGTATGTCTACATTGCTTCATTTTAAAATGAGCAGAAAGTTACTCTGGGAGCAGCTGAGAGCAGAACACACTGCCACGCTCACCTCCTGGCCATGCAGGGACCTCAGAGATGACTTGCAGACTCTCCCACAGCAAGTCTCCCTAAGCATGGCAGCTACTATCCAAAATTCCTTCCAGCAGCCTAAGCCAGCTGGCCTGCCTAGCTCCCACAGCACCCTCCAGGCTCCAGGTGACAGGTCCCAGACACAGCCTCAGGCTGAGCTCTTCCTGTCTAAAGGGCAGCAGGTTTTTTTATCAGGAATTCCTACATCCCAATGTGTGCCCTGCTCTATCTGGAAAGCTGGGGCAATTAAATATTTAACATACTGAATGAGAGCACTCCCAGCTAAGAGGAACAGCAATTAAAGACCTGCTGACTTATTCGATACCAAAGAGGAAGTGACACAGTGGGGAACTGAAATATTCTGAAAGAGCCAGAACTTTGCAGTGCATTGGGCCAGAAATTCATATTACCAGTATCCCAAACAAGCTGGGAACAATATTTGCTTAACATCCCCAGTGGGGAGCTGCATCATCAAGAGGAAAAAACCCAAAAGAAAATGGGTATTTCCAAATTTATAAAGAATACATCCTTTATACTGCAATAAAAAAGATGGAAGATGGCAGTGTGACGATCTTAGATGCCTGCAGCCTTACTGTAGGCCACAAGGAGCAACTTAGGTATTTTGAAAAACATGGTCTTTCACCTTTCTCTGCAAGCTTACCCACTTCTATGTGAATAAATCAGGCATGCACATAAATTTTATTATAGGGAAAATCCTGACATGTCTGCTCATGTGTGTGCTACTTGCTGGCCCTGAATCAATGCCCTGACTGGAGGAAGATGTGTCTGAGTCTGATCACAGAGATTGGAACTTAAGGTCACACCTGATTTTGCTTGAGCAGAAGACTGTGTGTGTAATTGCTGAACCAGCATACTGGTGAGACTCATGAGAAAGGATTAGAAGGCAAACCTCAAGTCCAATTAACTCTTCCATGAACCTAAGGAAAACAAAACTGCACCTGCAGACATTAATATCCACATGAGCACAACTGCAATGAGTACACAGGTTCTGGAAGTGCCAATACTACGTGTAGTGACTTGCATTTTTCTGTGATTTGCTATCAGGAGAAATTAGGTTTCCAGCTGGACTTGATGATCTTAAAGGTCTTTTCCAAAGTAAATTATTCTATGACTAAAAATCTAAGAAATTCAGAAGTTCCTGTAGCTGGTGATGCTGAACTCACTGCTACAGATGAGTGTGTGGCATCGCTCTGTGCTCAGCAGCCAGGCAGGCAGCAGCACAGAACTGGACAGGAGTCCAAATCTGGTTGCTAGACAGATTTAGCACCTTCATTACTGCAAATCATGCTGAAAAACATAAGTCACTACAGGACCAGTGACTTATAACTTAACAGCCGTTCCTCTGGGAAAATGTCCTTTATGTCACCATATGGCTTAGGTCTCCAAATGTTAGAATGCAAGACAAATAAACTTCTCACTGCAGTATCAGAAGTCTGATTTACAAACCACAAAGATGAGTCAAAGCTGCTGTTTCTCTCTCCTCCAAAACTGTTCCTCCACTTACCTTCCCATAAACCTTCCTGGTGTCCTGCAATTATCCCCACAAAATTACCCATCCATAGAGACAGTATCCTGATTCCACCATCATCAGAAGATCACCTGAGTGATCCTGTACACCTCAGTTCAGGTGCTCATTTTTAAGTTTGGCTAACCTTAAAGCAAAGTGCCCTTTAAATACATAACACTTTAGCCCTAAAATACTTAATCATTAATGATTCAAAGCAGAAAGGAATTTAAGTGAGTTAGACATCCTGTAATAGGCCTTTTGACTAGGGCCATTAGGAACATTTTGGTTCAGTTCAGACATAATTTATCATCCTGAGTGGAATTCACCTGAAAGGTAGGCAGTGGCTTTTCTAGCTGTTCTCTTAAAAAAAAAAAAAAAAAGGAGAGGGGGGGAAATTCATTCAGCTTTTCTTATTTCCTAATAGCTTAAGGTTGTGAATCCCAGATAGATTCCAGCTAGGCATTTACTGCTGTCTTTAATAGCCAAAACCTATCAGAAACCTCTCAAGGCTAAATACAGAGGAGAAAGCAGAAAGTAATCATTCTATATTGCAATCCCTGGTCGAAGACACCTGCTGAAAGAAGGTTAAAGCACTGTAGACTGGTCTCCTTACCATTTCTAACTCAACAGTTAATAGTTGCTGCTTGGCCAGTTCCTTAGCCAGATCTCTGCAGAAGCATCCCCTAAAACTAATACAATTTTGGATAGTGACAGTAAATTAAAAAAAGGGCACAGCTTAGCTATTAAATAGCAAGAGGGCCATAAAATAAGACATTTCAGCATCTATGTGTGATTTTTAGGCTGGTGTCAACTTTCAGTGATGTGCCAGTTATTCTGTGAAAGTCTGACAGCCTTTGTAAGCATGGCTCATTTTTATATGGGAAACATATAAAAATGCTGATGCATTATACTGTTGTATATAAACATGAAAAATAGCAAAGGTAAGCCAGAAAAGGTTTGAGTCCTTCAGAATGTAATAGAAAAAATATCCAGCCATCTTCCTGAGTGATTACAGAAAATTACATCCCTATCAAAGAACTGTGAAAGATAACAAAAAGCTGCTAGGATGGACATGTTCTCTGCTTAATTTAGTAGATTTTGAATGTCATTTCTACCAAGCCATAATGATTTCATTGCTCCTAAGTTTTAAAGATATTTTTCCTATACAGAGAAGCACAGAAAGGGAATGAAATACCTAAACACCATATTCTCACATTACATTGCAAAGAGCTATGTGTATTACCTTTCTCCCCTCTCCATAATTTAAAAATCCATGTCACAATATTTCTTTAGGCATGGACTATCCTAGCACTGTGCAGAAATCTGGGTGCATCTGGGCTGGCAGGTGACAGCACAGGAAAAATATCATATTGAAGTAGGAAGGTACATTCCTTTGATTATAACAAGATGATGTTGAATGCCTGACTTGGCAGGGCTGTGAATGATCTTTAACAGAACTAAGGTCAAGAAAGACTGGAACTTATTAAAAATAAATACATTAGGTTGCCTGTACCTTTTGCTAGCAAATGTGGATGGACAGTAAGGAAAGTAAAGTGCACTCTCTGACACTACCATCAACAGCAAATTTTAAAAAACTCTTCATTTACTCATTAAAACTCAATGGAGACACCTCTGATCAAACTCCTTATACATAGGACAAAAAAGGAGGTGCAGAAAAATGGTGATCAAGCAACAGGCCATGATAATGAAGAGCACACCACATCCATCAAGGTCATCCCTCACTCAACCCCACTGCACAGACACAAGGCCAGGTTGCTGCCATGTGACTGCAGCCTGGGAGCACAGGCAACTGCTTTGCTTCCACTTGTTATCATTTTAAAGGATTTTCACATGGGGCTGGCAGCTTTGGTAACCGATTAGTGTATATTACTAAGACAATTCACAGGGCTTCTGTAAGCCAGAAGGAGTCACGCTGGGAGATCTGCTTTCTGCTCTAAATATAGCAGCACAAGCAATGAAATCCAAGTGCCAGATTTCAGTGGGATTTCCCAGGGTGAAATGCATTGCACACATGGCTCATTAGAGACCTGTAAAACAAAAACGAGAGCTACAGATTGCACCAGTGTATTCCCTTCCTGGTGCTGTTACTGAAAACATTTTGGATGAATGGTGGTCATTTCCCCAGCATGAATCTCATCATCTCTCTTCACTTGTTTTCAGCCAGCATTCCAGCCATCTCACCCAACATCACTGATCATTGTGACTTAGCAGTGAATTTAGCCATTTAACTTCACATTTCTTATTGGATGCATTGATTTTAAGGATAGGAGCACATGAAATGAGGAAAAATAAATAAATAAGAACAATAGGTTACCCTTATCTACTGGAGTTCATGTATAATTGTCCACCATATCCAGGTTCCTGTGCCATGTCTCCAAAGCTGGGAACCTGCTCCGTAAGACTTCAGAGCATGGATCTGCAGTTGTTTCCAGCTATTTCTATACACAGAGTTCTCTTGAGCTTGTTTTGTGCTGCATAAATTCTCACAACTTGTTTCAAACTGACTAACTTAACAGGTAAGTGAAATCCATCTAACATGTCACCCTATAGATTATTACCAACCCAATGCAACAGTCTCTTTTGTTTCCTATGGGGAAAAAAAACAAACCAGCAAACCCAAACACCAAAAAGCCACCAAACCAGGACAAACTTCTTTCCAATTACCTAGTTATTGTTTATATTTCAGAGTTTAAATCCTTTGCAGCCTGTCCTCTGGAGCTGTGGGTTGCCAGCCTGTTCTACTCACATTTACACCTGTGTGACCTGAAGCTGTGCCATGGATTTACATCCCACTAAGAGGAGAAACAAGTCACCCATCAAACAACTGGCTACTCCATGTTATTTAACATACTCCACAGAGAAAAGGGAATGAACTACCTGCCGAGCTCCAGGCTCTGACCCCACCTGAGGAACAGATATCTCCCCCTCATGCAGACCACTCCAGTACAGGAGTATTTTAATGCCTTCCATTTTGGTGAGTGCAAATTTCTTAGGAATTACAGTGAATTGTCCCTATTGGTACCTGGGCGGATGGGAAACAGCCATGGTGCTGCTCCCACGGGCAAAAGAGCACAGGATGCCCCAGCTCCTGCTGCCTAACAGGGCTCCTGACATCACATGACAATGGTGACACTGGGGTCTTTACTGACCTCAGTCTCCCCATACAGAGAATTGTCATTTTAGCCCTGAATGTATGAAAGCTCATTTTCAGCTCAAAGGAAAAGGAACAACAAGGCAGGAAAACTTCCTGTTAGAAGAAAGGTGTAATGGCAATAAAAGTAGCTCCACTGCAGAAAGGAACCAAACACCTCTGTCTCCTAACACACAGCGTTGTCTTGGGGAGTGCACAAGACCAAATCCTGTATAACCCTGACAAAGGCTATTGTCTTTAGTCAATAGGTCTTGACATGTAACTTCAAATAAAGATGAAATTTGCCTTATAATCTATACCTGCTGGTGAACTGAATCATTCTCCCTTCTAGACAATGTATTTTTCTGTAAAACCACAGCAGAATTGCTGGGATCCACCCAGTCTTCCTATAACCCAGTTATCACGTGCTCAGGCTAAAGTTCCTCCCATTCACAAGATCCAAGATTTTCCTGCAAAGCTTCTATCAGTCTGTGTTGATGACCTTCCTCTGTAAAGAAATGCTTGATTCAGAAGCAGTTTGTGTACACAAATACATAATTAGCAGGAATTCCCACTCTAGCATGCAGGAGAAGTAAAGACTGTAAAAGGCATTTGATTTCCTAGTTTCCCAGAACAAGACTTCTTAATATCTTGTTTTGAAAGATTAAATATTTGTTGTCAGAAACAATACCACCCTACTAAATAATCTGATTCAAAATCAGCACCTACACACGTCTGTATGACTTGCACCTACACAAAGTGCATGTGTTTCAGGGCTCTGCATACATAACTACAGGTAATTTTTTCTTTCCATAAAATTAAGAGGTGCACTTTGCCAACCATGTTTGCTTGCTAAGAAATAACAGAGGTAGGTCACACATGTTTCCATGTATTTAACTGTAGCTGCAACCTCAAAAAGTATGACAAATTGACTGCTGACAAACACTGACATTTCCATTTCTGACTTACCTGTAGCCCTCTAAGAGGTCACTCTGAAAGACTTCAGTCCATCTAGACATTTTATGTGTTTCAGCAGGTATTAAAGAGAACCTTCAAGATGACAAAAAGCAGAAATCAGACTCATCATTCTGCTGACTTGTGCGATATAAGGCGTTAATGCACAATGCATGAACAGGAAAGCAGAAGCTTCTCATGTTTTTCAATATCAGTATCTTCAGAAGAGAGAATAAACAGTAGAAAATGGCCACATCTGCTGCTACAACATAGACACTTATTTTTGTCATGCCTGTTTTCAGATCTGTAATACCAGGAGCGATTTTAATTCAGCCAAAGGGTGCAATCCCAGGGACTGTGCTGCCAGAAGTGGCTCAAAAACCCTAACAGTTGTAATTAAGCAGAATGTGTAATTGAAGCGCCACACGCTGGAGTCTGAGGTGGTGGCTTGAACGTGCGGTGCTGTGTTCCTCCCCAGACATGGCACCCACAGACCTCATCAGACCCTTCCAGCCACAGCTCATCTCTCTGCACCAGCCAGAGCAGCACCTCAGTGAGAGGAGCACAACAGGTTCCCAACAGCTGTGCCACAGATGATGGGCTATAAAATGCTGTGCCTGCCTTAGGGGCACACTCCACCTACCAGGATTACTGGGGCAAGGTGCTGGCAAGCATCCTAGAAAAAGTTGCCCAAGCCATATTCCCATGTCAACAACTGCCAAACTATAAATGGTTTGTCATGAGAAAGATTCACTTCCAGTGGCAACAAAGACAGTCCTGGTGGACTTGGAGCCCTGAAAGGGGGAGGATCATGGAGATATTTGAGATATTCCCAACCACAGAGGTAGTGCCTGTGTGCAGCTCCACTCACGTCAGGCCAGCAGAGCCCTCTCCCGAGCTTCCTAGGACACATCAATTTGAAAAGCTTGTAATTTTCTTTTAGAATAACCAAAATACCATTGGAAGTCAACAAGAACCATACAGAACTAGAAGCCTGTGATGGAAATGAAACCTTCAGGAAGACTTAGGCAAGACACGTGCATCTGCACCCCCTACAGCCACGGCACAGCAAATTTGGCAGGCTGGACTTCGCTCTTAGACTTCTCATAAATGCACCACAAACCAGGCTTTTGAGTAATTAAACTTTAATTTTAGCTGGCTAACCAACACTGAAGATTGATTTACAAGGACCCTTGTTCACCTTAAATGTGTAAGGATAAAATAATTTTCAGGGATCCTATGCGTGGGAGCAAACTTTTCAGATTTGAGGGTTTATTTTCCTTTTCCTGTGGTGGGGTGGAAACTTTAAAGACTTCAATTAGAAACAATTACTGGAGATGCAGAGGCTTCTCTGAGGTTAAGCTGCCCTTCACTTTCTCAAGAGAAACCTTTAATTAAATGCAAATAATCACAAATTTCATATAGCAGATTACTGTAATTTCACTATTAGTTACTGGACTCATTTAAAAAGGAAAGAGGTGGGCAGTAGTGCTGGGCGGACACAAACTAATGAGAATTCAAGAGGTCAAGGCTGAATTACCTGTGTAAATCTATTCTTCTTCTATAAATCTGCCTGCAACCACATCATTTCAGGGTTAAGAGGTTGTCCTTCATGCGAGTGCACTGCAGTGTAGTCCCATAGAAACTTGGGCCTCAATACAAATAATTACCTCAGTCCATCTTACTGTTGACCATGGCAGCGAAGGCAGGATGGGTAATGGGGAAGATGTAATTGAAGTGGAAATGACCATAACTAAAATGCAAGCTATGATGAATTCAAATGGTATATTCAAGCTCATCTCCATGGCAGAGCTCTGGAAGAACATGCACATGAAACGGCAGAAAGTATTTAAAATACATCTATCAAATCAGGTATGGTAGCGTGTAAGTGGAGAAGAGATAATACAGCTCTGCGGGAGAGGAGGGGAAAGGCAGAATCCGCACAACCACAGGTCTGTAGTTCTGTCCTCAAAACCGTCTGTAAAGCAGGTTTGGACAATTACAGAAGAAATTAAATGCATAAAATTGCTGAGAGAATAACACCCTTTGTTTAGTCAAACACAAGCTTATCATAGCTAAGGGGCAGCAGTCAGCCCACGAGCTGAGGCTTCACCCACAGAAGGTGGAGGGTTCTGCTGCTCCATACTTTGCATAGTCATTTACAGCAACAGAAAGAGCTGCCTCTGTTCCCTTACCATGGATTACAACACAACTCAAGATGTAAACAAGCAGGGACTTGGGACTAAATGCCAAGAAATGTTTTAAGAAGCAGCTTTCTGAAAAGCTTATGGTTTTGCAGTTCCAGGACAAGTTGAAGGAAGCATGGAGACTACTCCATGCAGCACCTCAGCCTTAAGGCAGCTTCACAGAAGAGGTCCTTCAGAAGAATTATATTACTGCTACAGCAATGGCTGCTAACTTTTCAGAGCTGAGAAGGTCACTGTTCTCTGCCATGCAGAGAGTTCAGGAGGGATGTCAGGAAGCTCAGAAGGAAAAAGAAAAAGCCCAAGAAACAGAGAAGCAGCAGTGGAAAACTTACTCTATAGCTCAGGTTGCCATGTCATTTCTGTGTGGATTCCCAAATTAAATCATTTCTCCTAGTGTACTCTGAGAATATGGGGAGGGATCAGCTTGCAAGTTATTCAAAGGACTAATTGATTATTGGCATTTTAGCAGCAAGCTTGGTTTTGTTCTTTCGCACATTTATAATAATACCTTTTACTTGTTCTCTAAGAGACAAATCTCTCCCTGCTTCAGAACTGCTAGTCTGAAGCTCTTTTGTTGGCACCGAGATGAATGCTAATATGAAATATCTTATTTCTTCAGATGAAAGAGAAGCTGAGAACAATCTCCTCTGGAGGGAGGGGGCAGAAGCTGGGATCTGGGATCAAGAGTTTATGACTCACCCCCATGCACAGCCCACCCATCCATGCCCTCCTCACTCTTTGCCGGGTCCTGCTCCCATTGCGCTGTGAAGCAGCTGCTCCTGGCCTGATAAAGCTTCTCACCCTGCTCCCCACAGAACAGCAGGGATGTGGGGCACCAGCATATGGGACCCTCTCTGTTAACGGGCAGAAATGCCTGGAAAGGAAGCATTATGCCAGAAACCAAATGCTCAACTTTACATCCACAAACCAGCCAAATCTCTGCTACTTTTCTCCCTTCTCCATCTATTTTGGTCTCTCTCTTCTTGGAGGAGCCAGGCAAAGCCATAATGTATTTTTAATGCAGCAGTATGTTTTCCTGCTGTGGATATATATGTAGGAGATTGGCTACTGAGGCTCGACAGTGTGGCCCATACAGCAAATGTGCCAGAAAATATTTTGCCTGTGTGCATGCATGGACCTGCAAGCATGAGGAGAGGGGTGTTGCTGAGTTTCCAACAGCTTCCTGCAAATCAGTAGTAGAACTAACCAAGAGATGCTGGGTATCTAGATTTAAGGGCTAAATTCTTAGGTGTTCAGTAGGAAAACAGCAACAATAAAAGCTTTTTCTGGTAGGAGGACATTTATAATATCTCTTACTCCTGGTGAGTAATAACTACAGAGCTTATGCAGCAGCTTCTTCCACAGTAGGGGATACTAATAAATAAGATCATTTTCTCTGCCTCTGAAAAACAGAGAAACTAAATATGTCTGAGATATATGGCTTGAGTACGATCAGTGGCCTAGAAACAACTGAGAAGTGAGAGCTGGAAGCCTTTCCATTGAGATGGAAGCACAGTCACGCGAGACTCTGCTCTTCATGAAACCCAACCAAAAGTACTTGAGGGAAAAGGCCCCTTTGCTGTTCTAACACTCTGCATGCCACAGGTTACCTTGTGCAATAGTCAAAGAAAAACCTAAATGACCGCAGTGAAGCATATCGAGCTTGGTTTAGGGGTGCTACTGGAAGACTTACTATTTCACAACTTCCTTTGCTCCCCTGACATACCCAATGCCATGGCAGGCCTCTGAAAAACTCAGTGGTTCAGCAGAGAGTAGAGGCAGGGAAGTAAAAGCACAGGGTCCTTTCATCACTTTTTGGTCACAAGGAAGACAAATCCTTATGTGCTTATGCAGGCTGAGAAATTGTGGTATTAGAATAATAAAAAATGAAATATTATCAGAGACTGAGTTTTCAAAGGTGTAGCACTAGAAGAAATTGATGCATATACCAAATGCTTGACACTCTGGAGGATGCAACAATGAAGGGGTAAAACTTGTAATAACATCATACTGTATCTTATTAAAAATTACTGTATTATTCTGGGCTCCAAAGGAGTGAAGGCAAAAAAGTACTATTATGTATCTGTAAAAAAGATAATGTTCCCAACTGCTTTTCATATAGATACAGAAACTCTCCAGGAATGAAATTCAGATCTCTAAAAAGAGTAAAAGAAAAGCATAAAGTTTTGTGGTTTTTTTTTTCCCCTCAATCCAGGAAGAAGGAAATTGAAATTTACTGTAAAGAACTGCAAACAAAAAGCAATACTGATGTCAATGCCAAGATTTTTACTAAATTCCAGGGTAAGGATTTCACCCATAGAAGCTTCTTCATTAATAGTAAGGTCACTCACAGTATTGCTGGTATTGTCACACCTCTACAAGATTAACATCTTTATATCAGAAGACACAGTCCATGTGAATGAAGAAAGAAGGAAATACACAAAGCTCTTGGGTCATGCAGTCTCAAAACAATTACCTGTTTTATAAGTGGAGCAACACGAATTAGAATGGAAAAGTGCACAAATTTGTCTGCATGTGTGAAGGAGAGAGAGAGAGAAAAAACTTCACTCTTTCCTCAGTGATGATATAGTAATATTAAACCTAACTCTGAAAGATTTTAACTTCCACAAAGTAGAAGCTGAAAAGCAAATGAAGTTTCTTTCCCATGTTGGCATTACCATTGCACCTAAAGAGACCCCAGAGAACTAATAAAAAAGGAATATAAACTGCAGTCATTTTCTTCTGAGGCAATCTTTAATAACAAAATTAAAAAAAAACAAACAACACAAAAAAACCCCAAAGTCTATTCCTTTAAATCATTAATACAAGAATCCTGCCTGTTAAGGCAATGAGCTTTTCTAACTAATCCATCTTTACTGCTGTGTTATTACCCTTCTGTTTTCCTATAATTAAAATGTGGCAGGTAGTTTACACACAAGAGGGAGTAATTGTATTTGAAATAACTGTTCAGAACCAAAAGTTTAAAAGATATTTTTTCTTATCAACCTTTAATAAAGAAAGCAAGATAATAATGATGTTTAGCATTTGTGCCACCTAAAGCAGCATTTTGTCTCTCTAAATTGCTAACATTTCAATGATGTTAAAATATACCCTTCAGCTACGAACACAGCCTGCAGTAAAAAAAAACACCCAGAAATCTGAATAATCACAGGCACTTGTTTCTGTTCAATTGAAATAATAAAATATGGTTGAATCCCACGCTGAAGGACCCAAACCTTCAAAAACCCAAGAGTAGTTCTGGAAAGAGAACAGAGTTTGCATGTGCTGTGGTTAGGGAGCACCCCAACCTCAACCTGATCAGGCCAGGAGAAGATCCCTCTGTTCTGCATCCTAAGGAAGCCAGAATGAGGCAGGTCAGTGCCTGCCTATTTCTACACTGTATTTCCTCACACGTGAACACATAGAAGGCACCAGCAGCCCAGATGGATTTGCAGAGAGCTGGAAGCAGGACATACTCTCCTGGCTTGGAGGAAGACCTTAACTTTGCTTCAGGAAGGGCCTCCTAAAGATCAAAGATGCAGAATATTTTCTTTACAAAGACTATTTTGAAGCCTTCATTTTTAATGATTCTTAGAAGACAGTCCTCTGGGAATTTTAAGCCTTGCAAGCTGACTGACTAGGGGAAAAGTATTGTTATTTCTCACAGTCTGGTAGTACGTGCCAATATATAGGACTACAGGATGCCATGCAAACAGCCTCTGTCCCTAAAAGCATACAATCCAAAACACACTGCTACGGATAGAAACATAAAGGAAGGGCAAAGGAAAAACAAAGGATCCTCAGTGGTTTAATAGGCAGACCAGTTGGTGAACGTTTGCAGCCACAACAGGACACAGTTTCTGTCTCTCCTGTTTAGAGGTCTTCCTGCTGCCTAAGAGGCAATAAAAGGGTAATAATGGATAATGCTTTAGACTCCTAACACTGCTTAAAATATAAGGCATTGTATGTTAACCTTGTGGAAAGAGGTCAATACACTGTCATTGCCCATTACCTGAGCCTTCTGAGCCTTGTACTGTTTAAATAAGGATATTGGTTTGCTGTGTTTATGTAAGCACATCTTTCGTTGTAATACTCAGAAACTAATGCAAAGGAAGCATTCAAAAAATGGTTTAAGCTCACTAGTAATAGCTGAAATAGAGATCCTCAGCACATCATAGACATACAACATAAAAGATGCATGTGCTTATTTACAGAGTCATGGGCAAATCTACTGCTAAAGAGCTGCATCACTGGATGCTAATGCAGGCAGGCCATAAAGAGGAAGGTCGTTAAGAGCTCTGGTTCCAGCCCTGTAATTAGATTGGCAAGTACAAACCCTTGCGGGCGCTGTGCCAGCCCCAGCAGAGATCTGCACAGCTGGAGGTTGAGCCCTCCACCAGGCAGGCAAGACAGCAGGATACAGCCCAAGCCTGTGCTGGACCTGCATGAGATTTTTTTTTTCCTCCCCAGACCAAATATGTGCAAATCCCACACTTCTACCAGGCTCATCCAAAATCTGAGTTAAATGGAGTAAAGTTGGGAGTGCTGGATGGTGGTTTCTATCTCAATTAGGTTAGGCCACCTTCAGGGTGCATTTGGGTTTCAACCCAAATCGGTGGCTTTGGTTCAGATTCATTCTGTGGTTTGGCTAGAAAAGCAAAATAAGGTTTAGAGTTAGCAACCTTCACAGAGCTTCCTGCAGTCCCAGAGCCATACAGCCCTGATGAAAATGAACTCAGTAAATCGACCTGGCTATGGGGACCAGATGTGGAACAGACAGGTGACATTTGAGGTCACCTCGTGTTTTTCATACAGGCTGTGTCTAGTGAAGGCATTTAAATCAAAACAAGGAAGTTGTTTTTATATTTTTCCTGAGATTGCCTTGCTTCATCTCTTCCTCCCTTCTCCACTCCCCACTATTAGCATTTAAAACACCCCCGAGTTTTCTTAAGCAGGTTTGCTCTGCTCATTAAAATACTGTGAGAACTTATTGGCTGTAATAAGCACTCATTAAATTCTGCTAAGTGCCAGGACTGTCCTGTGGAGTTAACAGACTCATGTTTTGGGAGGGAAGCTCAGAGGTGGGAAGATACTGGAAATACTACATTTTCCACAGGAACAGAACTACAAGGTTTCCTCTCCTCATTTGCTCTGTAAGAACTGGGGTAACTCAGACCTGCTAAGCAGCAGATATTGCTTACTGAGTACTCAAATAATTTCTCCACCCCAGAAGGACTCTCGGCTCCTCTTATCAGAACAAGAACAAATTAAAAGATTTTTCCGTATTTGCATCTCCTCATTTGAGAATTTTCTTACATTTGTTATTTAGAGATAAAAGTCTGCCTCTAAAAATTCACTTAGCAAAGTGGTTTTCGCAGCCTCAGGGAATGGTGCAGGAGGGATTGCAGAGCAGGATCCAAAGCAGATGGTGAGGCTGCAGGAGCGACAGGAGATCAGGTGATGAATGGGTGCATACTGGGGCAAGGATCACATTTTACATGCCCTGTTCTTCTATTTATTTCCAATTGGCAATGTCAGAGGCATACACCCTGACTAGTATGGCCATGCTTATAACCATAAAGCAGCTCCCACTGAAGAATTCCATGCTAGGTAGCCTGTTTTTCTAACCAAAAGCTGTTCCTCGACTACTAACATTAGAAGATATGAATTAACTAAAACCATACACAGATATATTTTACCATGGACTAATCCCCAGTGAGCCACAGAGGGTTAGTGACTATTTAAGGAAACCAAATGAGAAAAGAGTGTGAGGATGAGCACATCCACCCAGAAACCAATGTATATCCTAATAGGGTGGAGAGAGATGCTGGAAGGTCAAGATTTCTGTAAGTATCCCTAGGAGATGACTCTTCTGCAGATGGCCTGCAAAATACAATGCAGTGGGAACGAGCTGTGAGGGTGAAAGGAGCAGAGAAGTTCACTTGGTTTCATAAGGCAGGACCCAAGATCACCACCAAATAACAGAAAGCATAGCACTGACATACAGAGGTTATGTTAGTCTAAGCAAATAAAGTTGCATTCCTGAAAAGTAGGAATCTGAAACCATATTATTTTGTACTTGGGCTGATACCCATTTCACTGCCTGTATGATCAGCATATGATCAAGTTTTCCATTATATCAGAAATACCTGCTTTTCAACTACATTTATCTAAAGACCACAGTTCAGCAGAAAATAAGTATCAAAATGGCATCAATTTCCTAAGATTAAATAACTGGTCTGGTTAAGCTTTAATTTCTCTGGTTTTGCTCACTCTTCAGCCACTCACAGGAGCTTTTTGTGGATTACTGCTTTCTAATTGCTTGCTCCCTAAGCACACATGCACTGTAATCTTCTGCACACCTTGACAGCATCCTGGTTAGAGAAAATGAATGTCATGTGTTCCCCTGACACAGCATTTTGTCTGCTGGAAATAGTAAGTCAGAGATTGTTTACTCAACTTCTCATGGCCCATTAATGACATAATGTTGGACACAGCTGTTCAGGGCTTCACAAGACCAAAGCAGAGAAAGAAATGCCTGGAGACTTCAAACACACTGCTTACATCAGAGCCTGGCTGGAAGAGTCCTTGAAAGTGGTCGAGTGGAATTCAGCCTTACAGCTCTGTGTAACGAAGTAAATCCACGATTAAGCCTCAAACTTAGTTGCTCCTGAAGAATCAAATGATCCTAAAATAACTCCATCTGACCGAGGTGCTGATAACTGCTTTGAAGAATAGGAGACCAGTCATTTCATTCTCACTCTGCTTGGCCAAATCATCTACTGAAAAACTAGAACCTACCATACATAAAGGCTCCCTAGCCCTGGAAGAGAGGTGTGCCTGTGTAGCAAGGGAGTGCTGCTGGCAGGACTGATGTGCACCAACCATGGCACGATGAGGACTCCCCCTAAATACCACACCCAGAAAGCCACTCTGGAAACGTTATTTTTCTTCATGACGCTTCTGGAACCAAATCATTATGGAACCAAATCATTATGGAACACCACAAATTTTCCCTAAGAAAAAGGTAAATCAAGTTTCTCAACTTCCCAGCTATGGAGAAAAGCAGAAAAAGTCTAGGAGAAAAGCTCAAACTCATTCCTACACCCCAGTTCAAAATAACCTCTTTCATTAATTTTAAAACACTCTATAAATGAAAGCTGGAGGAGGGTGGTATATGTATTATTTACTTACAAGTATATATACAGACAGCAGGTAGTACAAACATGATTTGCAACACTGAACTGATTCCTCAGTTTGGCAATACTGCAGACATCTCCAGCAGAAAAAGAGGATCACTGGTTGAATTTGCTCCTCCCTGTAATAGCAGCTATCCATGGCAACTAAAACATCTTGATATTGAAGCTGTATCTGAATTCACGCTCAGAGACCACCACCCTCCCTCCTCTTCCCCAGACCTTTCACAGTGACCCCTACTTACGATTGTGAAGTTCATAACCTTCAGAATCCAGATGGTCATAGCAAGGTTCACCAGGATTAAAATCATTAGGAGCAGCACAAAGAAATAGAGGCATCTCTTCCTCCAGCCATAAATCCCCACTTTGTATACCTGGGGTCCTTCCGAGGTCTGCATGGCGCTCCGGTGCCCGTACTGTTCCTGAGGCATCTGAAATGATCACAAAGAAATAACCACGTGTATTAAGCAGCAAGAGAATGCCGGTGATAAAACCTGCTGGTGTCTGTGCCTCTGAGAGGTTGTTTTTTTTAATTATTCTTTTTCAGAGTTTACCAGCTGGGCAGTATCTCTTTCAATATCTTGGTTCTGCATTATTTTTCTTTCCAGTCACTGAATGCAGTAACATACCAAAAGAGAA
This sequence comes from Apus apus, assembly GCF_020740795.1. Classification (NCBI taxonomy): domain Eukaryota; kingdom Metazoa; phylum Chordata; class Aves; order Apodiformes; family Apodidae; genus Apus; species Apus apus. The sequence goes on along the minus strand of NC_067294.1, from coordinate 7,501,299 downwards.
TTTTAGCTGTTAAACTTATAGGGATTAATAAATACATGTAAGCACGCTGGCTGAAGGTATCCTGTGGAGATCACTCTCCAGTGACTCTGTTCACCACCCCAGGTTTTGCAAGGCAGGCACTCCAGGGCCTCTTACAGATCCTGAGGGGAAAATTTTGCATGCATTTGGTAAAAGCAGTTGAGTTCAGCAGTTTGTCTGGAAGATGCAATATTACTTCTCAGCAGCTTTAATTAAAAAAAAAAAGAAGGTTAAAAATCATCTCAAATAAAATAATTCCTTCCAGCCAAAGAAAAAAGACCAAAAGTTTGTCTTTTCCTGCACACCTCCAATCTTTCTTAGCCAAATAAACCTGAAGCACAAGGTTCTCCACCTGCCACATCCCTAGCAAATCATCCCCAAGTGTCTATGCTGGTTTCACGAGGACTCTGATACCATGGGCGGGCATGACATGCTAGGACAACACTGGGGGCCAAAACTAAGGAAAGAAGGAAGGAAGGAAAAACCTGGCACCAAGGAAAGTAGTGCAACAGCATCCTCAGGAAGAATTTGCTTTACAATCCTGTGGCAAGCACCATCCCCCTGCCTACACCCTGGTACCCAGCTGGCTTTGGGCAGTCAGGGATCTGGCTACCCCCCCTGTGGCTGGATAGAGATGGGGGCTTTTAGACAGCAACGCAGCCAGCTGGGCTGGGGGTCCAGAGCAACACGGGGTTGTGATCCTGAAGGTATTTTGTGCCATGTGAATGAGAGTATTCATGTTCTTGCCCTTCACATTCAGGGTGCAGAAACCCACTTCCACAGGCTTCCCCCAGGGATCAATTTCTTATGTTTTCAGACTTTCTTGATGCACAGATTGATACTGCATCATCTCTAATAACACATAGTTTGCTGAATGATTGCATTTTAGACTCTAGACAGATAAGAATCCACCAAACACATACTTGCACTACTGATTCAACACCACGGGCTTCTTCCTCAGGGTATCTGGCATCAACATTTGTATGCAATGAATTACAAAATTCACATAACAGGAGCAAACAACGCGAGTTCCTCTGTGGGAGTGGGAGCCACGAGGGCAGAATGAGACAATGGTAGAAATTAGATGCTTATTGATAGGAGCTTATGTTTGTTTACTGGTTTTCCTTACTTTTTTTCTAAGAGCTTCATATTCTAGCATCTAATGAAATACAGCGTGCAGTCGGCAGTGGTGCAGAGCCCATTGCAGACTGATGCAAGGCGAGTTTCTTCATGGCATAACTTTTATTCCAGTAGCATTGCACCAGGGATGAAGTTAATACTTTATCTCTGCTGCTGCAACACTAAAGCCCACACATTTGAGGCAAGGGCTGCCTGAAGAACGATTTACCTTTTTTTTCCTCCGTTTCACTTCTCTGAAAGTTGCTGAGACCAGTGTTTTCTAACACAATCTGGTGTTGTCACCTGCACCATAGGGGATCAGCCACCTCTCCCTTCTTCCATGAGCCTTCAGCCCTCACCCAGGCTGAAAAAGGGTCTCAAGTACTAAATAAATCCAGTCAGGCACTGAATTATTTTCAGATCAGAGGCGTGGACACCTCTCTTGATCTTGATCTGGACCTATAAAGCAAAGCTGACTTAGCAGCATATTCAGGAAGGCTGTGTTTAGCCTGGGGAGGTTGGTGTGCTTGCACCCCTGCCCTCAACCCAACTGCTATGCTCCTATGGAGGGTGGAAGTGCCCATCTCTGCCTCCTTTAATGTCAGCAGCTACATTAACCCCCCCACACTCAAAATCCACAACAGTGGTTGAAACCAGAAGATTTTAAAAAATATGAACAAATGAGGTGATCCTATAATTTTCCTCTGAAGTTTCTGAACAACTGTATTCTTAAGAATTCTTTTTCCCTCTGTGCCTGAGGGCTACAGTCCACCCAGGAGAAAAAGCAAGTCATACTTGTGCATCAGTGGAGTGCTGCAAAGGACATCCACGAGAGGAGACCCCGGGCACCAGCACTGCCCATCTGGCAGCTGCCAGGCTGAGCCCCCTCCTTTCCAATGAAGGTGCTGCCCATGCTCGCTAAACTTAAAAGGCAAACCTCAGCCAGCCCGTCCACGCCTCCAAGGCCACTTGCTTTTTCCAGCTTCTCAGTTGGTCTAAAAAAAGGATCTCACATCCCCCTCCAAACTATGTCTCATTTACAACCTCAGACTAACCCAGGCCAAGCTAATGCCATGAAGATCTGCAATGTCAATCACTGCAAATGGTTGTATCATATTGACAGAGGCTGGCGGCTCATGGCAAATAAGTCTGCTCTTAATATGGGTTGGCTCAGCCAGTTTAGCCAATGTGCATTAAAAGTACATCACTGAAGAAGGTCTGTCTGTGTTGTGCAAGTGGGCTCCCCAGAAATCACTTCTGCTGTACAGACCAGCTGGGATGCCTATCTCTATACTGCAAAACCACGCGAAGCACAGGCAGACCCTTTTCACAGAATCATAGAATGATTTGGGTTAAAAGGGACATTAAAGATCACTTAGATCCAACCCCCCTGCCATGGCTGCTCAGAGCCCCATCCAATCTGGCCTTGAAAAATTCCAGGGATGGGGCACCCACAGATTCCCTGGGAAACCTGTCCCACTGTCACACCACCCTCCCAGTAAAGCATTTCCTCCTAATGTGTAATCTAAATCTCCCCTCTTCCAGTTTTAATCCATTACCCCTTGTGGTCTCTCTATAAGCCTTTGTGAAGAGTCTCTCCCCAGCTTTCCCACAGGCCCCCTTCAGGTACTGGAAGGCAGATATGAGGTCTCTCCAGAGCCTTCTCTTCTCAACAGCCAGAAAAGCAAGTTGGTTACAATGCATCCAACCCAGTCTGCACCAGTGCTCACAGATGCCCACTCAGCAACTGTGGAGGGCTTTTCAGCACAGAGCTCATCAGAGAGGAGCTGGGTCACCAACAAATACACACATTTTGAGAAAAAGCAGGACTTTCTACACTGCTACAACCATTCCAATCTGTGCAAAGGGAAAACTTAAACAATAAATTACAGAGTATCCACTACCTGGGGGAAAGTATAACCACAACTACTGTACAGTGAAAGATTTTATTGCCTAATATTTTAACAGTAGAACCTGGAGAGCATGTATTAGATGCAGCTTGTCCCTTGGAGAAAATGAATAAATTGCATTGTTAAACCTCTCAAATCATGGAAGAGGTTGGACCAATAAGAAACAGTGTGAAATACCCAGCTCAAAATACCTCTTTATTGCAAAACTTGTTTATTCTTTGTATCTCTTTCCTGCTTTTTTTCTCTCTCTCTCTTTTTTTTTTTTATTTCTTTCTTTTATCTTTACTTGCAGTCTCTAGAATAGAGAAAATAGCATATCCAGCTGGGGCAACACTTTGCAGATATTGAAAGAGTTCATAGGAACAGAACAATCACAAAGACAAACTTGTGTCCACACAGCAGCCTGATTTTGAAAATTTCCCTGGCTCCGATAAAATATTTAGCTCACCCACCCTAATGAGATAGACCAACTAAAGTACCACATTATGCATGATGAGCATGACTTAGTCATACAGCAAAAATTTATAATAAGAAAATAACATGGAAATTATAGGTTGCATGTTCTTTTTATACAAACTCTCATCCAGCTGCATTTACAGCTATATATGGCTTCCAGCTAGCCTTTGCCCCTGAATTGTGAATACCAAAATAAAATACTTGTGTCTGTTGTTCTGCAGGAAGAGAAGACAGCACAATGGACAGAGAGTGCTGAGGTGTATTAAACAAACAAGTAGAATAAGGTGGCGTGCAAGGCAACCACACAAGGGAACCAGCTATATCTGCTAGCAATAATCTGCTCTCTGTGGGAGGGAAAAGTATCCTAGTCATAAGTTACATTCTGGAAACTTCTCCTGACTCAAAAAATTAAAGAACTACGGGATCAGAAAAAAAAAAAAAAAAAAAAATTGTGGTGAAGGACATCCAGTGGTTGCATTTGCAAGGCACCTCCTCCCCTGCCCCTTTAAATTACCAAGCTAAGGAGAAAGGCTGCTAGTTGCTTAATAGAACACTTTTTCCTTATTCAGGGAAATATCAGAACAACCAGCTAACTTCATAATAGTTGTGAAGACATAATACTGCAACAACCCTAGATACTGGGAAGAGGAGCACTTCTCCCAAAAGTCAAATCTGAAAGACATGAGAGAGCTTAAGGTCACATGTCCACAGGTCTGGACCACCATCAGCACATGTACTATCCCACGGACAACACAAAAATGCAGCATGCCAAATCTTTGCAGTTCAGCCACAGACAACACCACTGTAACTACAAAAGTATAGCCTGGAAGTTGGGTAATTCTCCAAGGACTTCTTGCTGCTGCTGCAAAAAAGTGTAGTAAGTATTTGCACAAGAGCTGTACAATCTTTATATGTGAATGCTGAAACTGGGACTGATACAAAACCCAGTTCATATGGAAAAGCTATTAATTCTTCCACTTTAGCACGTCTTAGAGATATGGTCCATGACAAGAAAGATGGAAGTCATGTCACTACGTCCTCTGCTCTGCACAGACTCCTCACCAAGCACTTTTGGCAAAGAAGCTTCAGCACTTCTCTTTGGTAAACCTGAAACCAGGTCTGGCTGAACAGCACCACAAAGCAGAACTGGAACTGAGCTTCCAAAACCTGCATCAGACCCCACCAGTCATGGCAAATCTCTATTGCATGCCTCTCTCCCTGTCACCACATCCTGTCCTGACAGAAAGCTCCTCACTCGGGGCACGCAACCCAGATTAATGATTCATCAGGCAAGAAGAAGTGTTTTATGAGCACAAGGATGGATAAACACCTTTCCCTTGCAAACAGTGGAGCTGTAACATCCCCTGGCCATGCCAGCTTTGTAGGCTCAATGAGGGCTATGAACAGGGTGAGACATAACAAGAGGAATCAATAATGTTTCCATGCCACGGGGGTTTCTTTGATCAGCACTTAAACGGTGTATGTTTAGTAACGATTTTAAACTGAAAGGGGATGTGATCTGGAAAGGCGGCTTCTCTCTTATGAGCCCACTTGACATTTGCTGCCAAAAACGCCCTACAGCTCCTCGAAACTGCTCACTACAGCACAGACCAAAAGCCCCCAAGCCCTGTGCAGCTGACACAGCATTTCTCCTCCCTGCCTGCTTGCATATAACTGAGGTGTAACAACTGCATCTGAAAAACAGAGCATCCGACCCCAGGCTAACCTGTACTGTGGCGATGGGAAAGTTTCTAGAGATAAAAGAGGGCTTCACATTCCCTTGGGCCTTGGATCTACATCTCCCACATCTGCCTTTTCTTTGTGTGTGTATCACTGACATCTTCTTTCTCTTTGTTTTTTGAAACAGAAACCTTTTCCTTTGGGCTAAAATAAGAAAAAAAAAACCAACACCTAAAACCCCTTCAGAAGCCTCCTGTGCCATATCACTGGAAGGCAATGTACTTGTATTCACTAGCTGTAAATGCTCTACAGATTCATCCTCTTTAGTTTCTCTGTCTTTTAAGTGCACACTATCCACCACATTCAAAAGAACAGACATTTCTGGAGTGTGACTGAGAACAAAACTTGGCATGAAGAAGAATGTTTTGAGCCACCTATCAACAAGGCTTTTTGTCTCTCCACTCCCCATAAAACTCTCCTCAAGCTTGATACCCCCAGGCCCATTAATCCACCGGTGTCACGACCCAAAATTTATTTATGGCCCTGCACATGGGTCAGAACACAGTTCTCCATAAAAAGATTAGGCTCTGGAAAATGAATTCTCACTTGCAGCTTGGCCAACAAGGGCTAAGGACAGTGGAACAGCTTGTAGCATGAAATACTTGCTGGAGTAGATATATCTCAGAACACTTTTCTCCAGTACCATCTAAGTCATGAACTCAGACTCTTCTATCCCAATGGCTGTGCTAGCACAGCCTCTGTCACAATCACTGGTGTCCCCAAAGCTGAAGTCATCCCTCTCTGCTTGCCCCTCTGCTTCTGTCAACAGTTTCCACCCCTGCACATGGTGAACAGCTCTTCCACAAGCTGGAAAGACCCTTATGACTCAATCCCTACTTCTTGTGTATCACCAGAATGTCATACATGACCAGAGACACAAAAAGTGGAAGAAAACATCTTAAGGAATGTTGTTTTCTTTTCTGACTAATTTCTATCAGTGGGGTACACCACACTTAGGGTTCTTCAAATATCTGGCCTGATTCTGACAAACAAAAATACATCAACAAGCTTCCTTGGTCTGCTCAGTCCATTGGTGCCTATTCTACTAGGAAATACCTCTTTTGCCATCTCCACCTCTTGTAACTTGAGGAAGCTGGACTTACCCATAACAGGCAGCTGGGGAGACCTTGGGGATTCATCTCCTCTTAAAGCACCTCTAATCCAGATCCCTCAATGCTCCAGGCTACCCTCTACATCTAATATCTTGAGAACTCATGTAATTTCCCCAGTTGCTAGGGCTGGCAGTATTTTGACAACAAACATGCTTGAAGATAAGGACACTGCAAAAGCCTCGGTTTTAAACCAGTATCTTCTAGCAGAATGAAAAGCTGAATATGGGACTTGTGTTGTGCTATGTCACTGCACTGCACTCAAGGAGCACTTACATTAAAATTCTAAACATATTAGAGTTTGCCAGAACAAAACCAAGTAACAGGCAGCTCCATCTCTGAACATCTCCTAAATGAAAAGTAGTATTTTATAATGATGCTTCAGGAGTCTGTGAGCAATGTGATGTTACTATTGCTTCTCTTCTCTGAGAAGAAGAGAAACATTTCTGTTTTCTTATTTATGAGTGTTTCTTCTAATTTTCAGACATTTTTCTTGACAGTTACCTTGTCTCAGTATTTGTCTTTTTCAGAATTAAGGAGAAAATGGAAAGTTAACAAGGAAGGAAAAATGTATGTAGAGAGTTTTCATATGTATAGAGCTAGCGAACAAACAATGTCTTTCACAAAATGCCCCACAATGTGTCGTGGTACATTCACTCTGCATGCAAACATCTCACCGGCTTTGCTGCATTCACATGCTGGTTCCTTTGCACCACTCAGATGATGTGAAGCAATCATAAGCCTATGTCCATCTGTTCCAAGTTTATAAAGGCTCTTTCCCACTGGAGTGTCTCAAAGCAGGATGAACAAATCTGAGAAACCACACTAAAATAGCCAGGAGCAGGTGTGACTGCAGGGGGCTATGGGAATAGCAAGAGGGATGTAATCAACTGAGCTCGAATGGGAAAGCAGGCTACAGGAGGTGATATTTGGCAGACTTCTGCCCCAACACACTCTCACCTCACAGTACCAAGAAAAGAGATATGGCTTGTAGGAATGTGCAAAGCAGGATCGTAATATAGATTTATGGGGCTGGAATCCAACTGGCATGGCACAAAGTGAGAACTGTGGGCTTGAGAACGTGCCAGGATCCTGAGTTTGGTCTCTACAGTGATCCTTCTCTCACAAGTTAAAACTTGTTCTGATGCATTTTCCCTCCACCATCTTCCCACCACATGATATGCCTACAGTGCTTCTCCATTTGTTTGTTTGCTCAGAGTCACTGGTATTCTCGTTTACTTTTGGGAAGGACCAGGAGAAGGAATACATGTATTAGGGTGTGCTAGTGGCTCTCTTCTCTCTACGCTTCCAAGATCAAGAGACCCTCCCATTTCCCTTAAGATGCACAAAATGCTATCCACACATGAATGCACTCTTTAGCGGTTTTGGATACAAAGCAAAGCTTGAACACTTGACCTGGGTGGAGCTTCAGAAAGGTCATGCTGGCAGGGAGAGGCTCAGGAGCAGCTGCCACAGTCAGAGAGGAAACCACCACCTCCCTCCATCAAATCTAGCCCAGCCTGTTGCAAAGAGCCTGCCCTGTCTGGACTCGCACCCACATGCCAGCATGTCCACTGTGACCCTGTCAAGTGTGGGTATGGCAAACACCCCATCTGGGCTCGTGGGATGTCCCATGATCCAGACTGATCCTATAGCTAATGAAAAAACTGCTCTGCTCGTCTCACCCAGATGTGGGGCAGGAACATCCCTTAAGCCATGTATGGCAGTGCAGCCCTGGCTGCAAAGACAGACATATTCCCTCCCCTCTCTTTGTCTCTCTGGCTCTTCAGTGTTGATGATCAGATTTTGGAGGTAGGATGCTGCATGATCAGAGGCAGGAACTCGATTTTTAAATTTTTTTAAGTAAGTTTATAACTGGCAGCAAAGAACATAATAGGCTGACTGGGTGCCTAAATTAACAGCTGCTGAGAAAAAAGCAATAGACCTCCAAGTCCGCAGGGTAAGATGGCAGCCTGTGAAGGCTCAAGCAGTCCAGATCACAAGACACCTTCATTTAACACAGCATTTTCATGGCGGGTGTATTTTCTGCAAAGCAAACTTTGAGCTTATCAAGCCTCTTCAGTTTCAACAATCACCAGATAATATTCCCACTAAAGATCCAAATCCACTGAATCCCACTCTTTCCAGGTGGGTTTGCTGACTGCCTAAGCCTGTCGTTATCCTTTGGAGTTGCCTGTGGACATGCTTCACCAGCATTCCTGGGAGAAAGCTCTGGCGCTGTCACATCCTAGATCTGATGCACTCTGGTGCTGAACCTCACCTGGCCACAAAACTTTTTGGATTGCCAAGATGAATGACTGCTTGAACCCTGTTCATGCAGTCCTGCAGGATGCAGGGAAAGCAAACTGCAGGTCTACTCCCATGAACAAGTCAGAAATGCTTAGTGTTGTCCCACTGTATAATTTAATATCCTTAATTCATTCCTTGTTGAAAAAAAAAAAAACAAAAAACACCAAAAAAACAACAACCAAATCCAACACCACCATAAAACATGGCTAAAAAGCATTTTCAACACATCAAATAACATTGCTGTGAAATTGTGAGGAAGAAGCACTGGCAGAGGCAGGAAAGTTTCTGAAGCTACACGAGATGGGCTCCTCCCAACACCTCCACCCCCCCTGAGGAAGGCGCCGTAGCCTCACTCCCCAGCACAGCTGCCATATAAGGTGCTGATAGCTCTGCAAAAGCAAGACAAGCTTTAATGCTGCAACTTCAAGGATGAGAGAGCATTGCCTAAATCTGGCAGGCTCCTAAAGACAGCACAAGCTTTTTATCATAAATGTTTCTTAAGTTATTTGGGGAAAGAAACACAAATCAGAAGAGAAGTTGCAGATAGAACAGTCCTGAAATTAATGTTTTTCCTTCTAATCCCCTCTACGTGGTTTCTGACTGTGCTGTCTGTTGCAGTTTGCTAGTGCTTCATAAATACAGAAAAAAAACCCACAACACCACAGAGAAATCACAAGGTAATGATTATTACTGAATTACTGCCTGTCTTCACAAGCTAGCTGTACCAGGAATTGCCAAATATCCCCCAGACAAACATGCTTTCAATCCACTACACAACTATAGTACAATGTACATATAAATGCATTTATCGTGACTGTACCGCATTTTTCATCAAAATCTGGAAGTGGCACATGCTACAGAGCCAACCTTTTAGTGGCTTCAGGATGTATCCAGACACATTCCCCAAAACAAAATAGTTGGGAATCATTTGGTGGCAGCATTCACACAGCCAGAGACACTGCTCAGGAGCTTCAGAATTACTACCGAAGCAAAGTTAGCCAGAAGCTACCACCCAGCCTCAAACTACTCCCCATCCCTTCACAAATATGCCACAAATTCCCATTCTCGACTTTTTTTTCCTCTAAACAATCGTCCAAAAGCGAGAAACCTCTTTGCACGAGCACAAAAGAACAGCACATGACCCTGGCAGCAGCAGGAAGGAGCAACGCAGCTCTTACCTCTCCCTCGGCAGGCAGAAGAGCCCCTGGTGGGTGCTGAAGGCTGGGGGGAAGATGCAGAACGGCTTTTGGAGCAGCACGAGGCCTGGCCTGTGCTCAGGAGCTGCCCCTGTCAGATTTTCCAACAGCAGAATTGCAGCCAAGTCCCTGCCCATGCCTGAAGAATTTCCTGAACAGCATTCCCGTTCTTTTTCTAACTGCTTTGAAACCACACTGTCTGTACTTCAATAGGGCTTTGTCAGGCCAAGTTACAGCTACTAGGCTGGCTCCAGATAGAGACTGAAAACACATGTGTTTTGCATTAAAAGCCCCCTTCTCCATGCATACACTCAGACACCCCCGCCTGCTCTCAGCCCTAGAGCCTGCATGTCTTGCCTTTGCAGCTATGAAGCTAGCCATTGCTGTTAAAAAGAATAAAAGGATTACGCTGGTGAGGATTTTCTTTGGGAAGAGGTTAAAAGGGGTGCTAGAGAATCCATTCCACAGATAACACCTTGCCCTGCCTCGTTATGTTTTGCTAGTCTCAGTGGTCATGCATGCCCAGGTGAACAGACAGCTTTGCCAGATCCCAACAAGCAAGGAAACACAGGAATTAAAATTTCAGCCCATCACTATTCTCTTCTTACCTTTGCCTCTGTCTCTTCTAAAAATTGTGAGAGAACAAAGCTCATTTTTAGCATCTCCAGAATCAGTTCAGCACATCAGAACTGTATCCTAATCTTGACAAAAACTCCTGTATCTGCTTATACTAAAAATAAGACAACTATTTTTGAGTACTTTCATCCCTCTCTGCTTTTCAGCTGTCCTAATCCTTAAAAACATTTTAAGCACCTTGCATGTGCTTTTAAAGTGTATTAGCATTGCTCCAGTGTTGGCTTAAGGAAAAGAAATAAAAGATAGAATGTTATACCTTTCATCAGAATGGGTCCCAGTTCTTAATATCTGTAATCATTTCCAGACAGCACCATGGGTCAAGGCAGCGAACATGGGCTCTGTGCCCGGCATGTGCTTGTGAAGCAAAGCTGGAGTATATGTGGAAACACACATGGATGTTCCCCTTATTCCACCACGGCTAAGTCCCACCAAAGATGAAACACAGCAGCAGAGTTGTCAAGGTAACAATATAGAAAAAGACAGTTTAAAGAGAGAGAGTTATATTTTCCCCTCTTAATATTCCTTTTCAAAACCATGCACTCCACCGCCATCGGGTTATTCTGTTCTGTGATTTACAGAGGTGCAGCAGCCAGATGAAGTGTTTACAAGAGACAAATGCAGCTGGAGATGGGAAATAACTGAGTGCCTTCTGTATGTTCTGATCCAGAGCTCCTTGAAGGCAGTAGGAAGCCTGTTGCCTTCCATGGTCTGTGGTTTAGGTCCATAGCAAGGACTCCTTTATCTGCGGGAAGGTGAGCTCTGCCTTGCACACACCGGCACCGAGATCTTACCTGCCCTGCTACCAAAATGCCCTTTTCTTACCTCCCACAGAGACCAGCACCTTGGTCAGCAATACTGCCCACACACCTTGGCAACACGCTCAGGCCACATTCTGGCAGCCTGTACCAGCACCCCAACTGTATGGACTTCAGTGGGGATGTACGTGGAATATACAGAAATTAAAACAATACAAAACCACCCAGTCATTCTGCCTCAGTTTTCAAGACTATAAGCCAAGCACAAGGCACGCACGCTAGCTGCACACATACAAACACTGGTGATAGCATTTCAGATTTATTTGGACAGCTTGTGAGGACTCCGTTTATGCCAGAACAGAAACCACAGACTTTTGGACAGCAAATCAGGACAGCAGCTAGAAGAGAGTCTCCCAAACTAGCTGTAACAGCAATAACTCCTTGGGTTAGCAACCAGCAATGGCTGAAACCAACAGCACCAAAAACCTCTGGAATCTCTTAGTATCAACAAAGTGAACAGAAAAAAAAACACATGAACTACAGATTCACATTATTAGATTCCCAGTCATACAAGATTTTTAGACATCTGCAGGATGTCAGTAGGCCTTGCCTTCCTCATGGTCTTTATTCAGCAAACCAGTTACGTATGGTGAGTGGCAGTAACTTCAATGGATCCATGTGTGTTTTGAGTTAAGCACACGATCAGTGCTTGTGAGCCAGGACTTCTTTTGGCAGCCTGGCTGCTGCAGGACCACTGGTCAAATAATTTACTACGTCGCAGTACAGTACTTTGAAATTATTCCAATCTTTATATAAATATGGTAAATCAGCAGTTTTCAATTTTTTCTTGGTGTGTGGACACCTAAATATTTGCCAAAGGAGGTGCATACCCCTTTAATAGTTTAACAGAAAGAGATGTCTTTGTACCCTGCACAAAACTCTCTTTTTTCTGTAATTTTTCACAGTTCCCTTGAGAATAGTCCACAGGCATCACTTGTGCCTGTGGACCGCAGGCTGGAAACTACTGCTGGAGATAGTCTATAAATATTTACATTAAACCTGTTGCGCATCACATCAGCCTCAGTGATAACTTAAGGGTGTCTTAGAGTAAACTGCATTAATGCCTAACTATTTTGTCATCAAGTAACACATAAAATGCTCCTCCAAGCTAAGCCACCTTGACTAGGTTGTTTTTATCTCTTTCTCATTTGGGTACAGTTTTTAAAGCTGCTTCAAGCATCAGAACTGTGGCTCAGGGACTGCTCTATTTTTCTGTTTTTGAGCTATCATTTATATTACTGCCAGTGCTACCAAAAATACATGAACCTTGCAAGCGTAAAACTTAAGTTGATGTCGACATAACTACCGGTGTAACTGCTCTTATTTCTCAGTATTGGCAGGGTTATGAGGATTAAAAAAAACTCTACTAGAGCTCTTTTGGAAGATAAAAACAAATTAACCTTTCCCCAAAGTTCTAATACCTTTGTAGCTGGAAATTTCAACATGTAGGGACTTTCATTTTGTGCATGAGATCCACTCCACCTGGATCCATTAATTTCTACAGCAGGAAATACATGAGACCTACAAAAGGTAGGAAGGAAAGTTCCTTTTCTACCATTTATACCTGTCCTAGATTATGGCATCCAGCATTTTCTAGAAGGAGCTGAAAATTATTTAGTAATATTCATACCTGATTTTGTTTAACTATCTATTTGCATAAAAAAAATGAAACTCCTGGGACTTCCATGCCATGCAGATTTCCAGGGACTTGCTCAAACATTCCCAAAACCTTCCTAAGAAAATCAGAGCAAAACAAATACGCAGAAAGAATCAGCATGGAAACACAGGTGTGTGTGCACCTGGAGTGGAGGAAGAAGTCATAATGAAATGTTTAATATCTGAATGAGATAATTACTGAGTCCTTTGTTTGAGCTTTCTCTCCAAATGGCTGTCTTCTAATCCATTTAATCTCTTGAAATATCACAACAGAATAAATATAAACGATCAAATATTTTTGAACTCTCCTTTGAAAGAAATACTCTGCCTAATTACTACTATTTTAAAACACCCTCAGCCTTAGACTCTTGTAACATCCCTTGCATACGCATGTGTGAAGGGAGAAACAAAGACTCAATTGAGCTCCATCTGAAGTGCAGAATTAAGGTAGCTGATGGATAAGAAAGTTAACTATTTTGGGTCAGGAACTGCAAAGCATGGGAACGCAGCTACTGGCATTCCTGACAGATTTGCCCAGATCTGAGCATCCAGAGACAATGGAGGGCAATTTAGTGAGAAAGGAAAGGGAGGAGGGAGTTCCTAAAATTTGTTTAGCTAATGGCAGTAGCTGTAGGAATGCTTCACTGGAAGAAGGAAACCCACCCCTCTGTGTGTGTGTGCATGCATGTGTGCAGGGATTTTGATTTGACAGTAGGGAGCAAAATCCTATTTAACCATCAGGTAATCACACAGGGCTGAGATGGGCTTGTTGGACAAGTGAAAAGGAAATGTGAGAAAACAGAAAAGTACTGGGATGTGTGTGTGTTCAGCTCTAAGGAGCATGTTGAGACTGTGCCTGGAGAGCAACTGACCGTCTGTGCGTGCAACTGTGTGCCGGGAGCAGCCAGACCTGCAGCATCTGCATCCTCACCCACTGCTCTACTTTCTTCAGAGGAGATAAATATGGCTACATTTTAGTAAGAAGCTATAAATATAGGACTAGTTGTGTTCTAATTCTTAGAAACTAAAGACAAAGAAGGGCAGAGCTAACGTGGCTGTGACGCTTCTCACAGCCAGGTGTTCAAGGATGCTCTGAGAAACTGAGTAAGAGCAGAGGTGACCCGGAAGTGGAGACCTTGCTTCACATGGCACTGAGTTATTTAGATATGACTACTAAATTTTGCCATTTCCATTTATGTGGAATCAGCAAACAGTATGACAGCATAAATGAACCAAGGGAAACAACAAAAAGTCCCAGCTTTACAGTAATTTTACAGGGAAGCCAGGGAATAGGAGGTCAGGACAGCAGTCAATGTCACTTGCACAAGGCTGAAAACACAGCATGAGTTCAGGTGAAGGGCTCAAGGAAGCAAAGCACTGAGTTTTTATGAGAGGCCAGACCCAGACAGCTGCTGGTCAGGGTCTGGAGTTAAGAAACATTATCTTCGTAGCTGTTGCAGACTAGACATCAAAGTGGCAAGAAGTCACCACCAAAGGCAGAGATCTTCTACCGAACAGGCTCAGGAGAGGTGTAGAAAAGGGGGTGGGGGGCAGAGGATAGAAATTCAAGTATCTGGCATACCAGAACAACAGCAGGTTAATGCTTTACATTGCACAGGTTGATGTCTAACATCAGCACTGAGAGCAATCTACTCCTAATGGCTCTTTTCTCCTTGGGGTCCAAAGATTCCCAGAGCTCATTTGCAGACTGTAGTGTTCCCAGTCATAAAGCTCTGTGCCGTGTTCCTTCTTCTGCAAAAGCAGCAACAGTGTTTACCCCTTGGCCAACAAGCCACAGGCAAGACCTCATTCAGCCTTCCCCCCCCCAGCCCCAACCACTGCTTTGTAATTATTCTGATTATTTCAGCCATTTGCAGGCTCTTCTCAGAAATAATTTAAGGCCAGTAGAGCTTGTTAATAGGTAAAATGGAAAGTGTTCCTTCTCTTTTCTCCAGCAACATTAATATAATTATCCTGAATCATTCCCAAACTACGTGGGCCGTAATTTCGAGGTAATATTATTGTTAGAGAGCCCTGTCCTTCCAGCCAGAATGTGTCATACTCCTGACCCAGAAATGATTTATTAATAATAAGAAAGGTCATAATTTACAAACAATAGACCCTCTTCATTTGCAGCATGACAAAGAAGCAGGATGTGTGTCACCACGTAAAAGGCGCCACTTCCCTGGCTTCTCCCTCTCTGGCTTAAGAAATGCAAGAAAGAAAAAATAACCATGAAGATTAATTTTATACAGCTATAAGAACACATATTCAGTTGACCAGGCTAATAATTGTTCTTCTATTGAAACTGTAACAGTATCCAAATTTATTACTATTTATCTGAGCAGCATCGCCCTTCATTCTTTCAGCAATTAGGTTCAAGGCACATGGCTGCTCTCAGCTTTGGTTAGGTATATGCCCCAATGCAGACACATTTTCACCTCAGCCTGCAATAATAATCATCTGGGGGAAAATCTGTGGTTTCTCTGCTACGTCTGTTCTGGTGGGGATATCTGGAGTATGGATATGCACTTAATGCAGAGCACAGTGGAGGGTCACTCAGAGCTGTTGGCAGTCTGCGCATATCACTGTTCTTCCCTTTGCACTCCCAGCTATTTTTATTCTGTCAAGAAAGAAGCTTTGCTTGTTCTTACACTGAGCTATCCTATTACATCACAAAGTTTACCACCACCTGATGCACCCAAATCTGTCTCTACAGAACAATTTTCATAGGCAGTATAGCTGTATTTTTACAAAGTAATTATAAGGGCTCTTGCCAAACACAAACAAGTCAGACTGTCAGTCCATGAGCAGCCTGGACATTGTCACAGCTTTTAATGAGCTGTGGGGTGTCATTCTGAACACTAAGACTTTTTCACGATCGTGTGAGACTCCCTAGATGAGCAGCAGTGACCTTCATACATAACACCTGATCCAAAGGAGAGCTCATGCCCTCCTTTTACCATGACAACATTTGCCACTCACCATCTGGCTAAAACCTGATGTAAAACATCCTCTCTGAGATAAGATACAAGGAGGCAACAGTTCTGGTAATCAAAATGACAAGCAATCTTCGGTCAAATTTTGCTCATTTCTTCTCTCTGCTTATATTCCATGAGAGGTGATAAGATACATAGTGTTCATAAAGCAGTTCACGACAGCATGCAGATACTTGGAGATGCAGCAGAGTAAAGAATGATTATGCTTATGCATCAGTAAATGCACGCATGCACATCTACTCACTTATTTTGAGTTTAAACAGAAAATGAGAGGGAAGGTTTAAAAAAAAATTGATAGAAACATTAAGCTGAGATGCACTGAGATGGTGCAGAATACATGAGCCAGAGGGAAAGATGCAATAGCCTAAGAAATAAATACATGTTTGTACGTTGGTAATCACGCCTGACCTTTACCAGAGAACTCAATATGGTAGAGGCATATCTGTGAGGATATTTACTCCAAGGACCGTGAAAAGGCCGTTGTGCAAAAAAGTTCCAGGCTCAGATTTATCTACAGAGATCTACCTGATGGCCTCTCAACCTCAGCATCTCTGCTTCAGTTGCTGGCAGGGTGCTGCAAAGGGTAAGAAGCCATTTAACTAGGAAAGCCCTTTATTGCTGTACCTGTTAGCTCTCAATTGCTGATAGAAATTCCTTGTGCTTTCCCATACCTAACCAGTTTCTCAGAGCCTGGGCTAGGGATTTTTCTTGTGTCCAGCAGCAGCCACAAGGGCTGCAATGTCCAAGAAAGTTGATGAGACCATTTGCACTTGGTCTGCTGTCCTCTTGCAAACATCTTACTCAGCAGCTGGTAAGGCTTAGAGGGGTCAGAGAGGGCTGCTGCTGCTTCCAAATCTCTCTGTGAGCCAAAAGACTCACAATGAGTGTAAAAATGTTTGGTCCCATATAAGACTATGGAAGAGAGAAACAAATGTCCTGTCCCTTCATCTGCAGAGTTGAGAGCCAACATACAACTCAGTTCTTGGCCCTATTTTTTTCTCCTATAACCTTCTAATTACAATCCGGGATTACCCCTGAGCCCAGTGACCCTACACTTTGGCAGCAATGGGATCTTTTTTTCTTTACTAGGACATGGGGAAAATCTTGTCTCATTTGTATATTTTGGAGTGAAATTTCATCACTGCTGTGATTAATGTTAACACCATTTCTGTCCCAAGTTCTCTTTTCTTTCAGGCTAAAAATACCTCCTGGATTTCTTCATATTGTCCAATAAGAATTACAAAGGGAGGAAAAGACCATGTATCTTGCATCCAAACTTACTTTTGGGGCAAAGTAGCTCTCAGGAAGGTATGAGACCTGTTCTCTTCTCAGAAGTGAGAGATTTTACCTGCTCACTTTTCTCCCAAAACAACAGAAGTTTACACAGATGCTTCTCTCAAAGAGTAGCACAGTTTTCTTGCTATCCGTCACTCAGAGACATATTTACAAGTATATGAAACTATACACTACAATTATTCAAATTATATATTTACAATTAAACAACTGGTAATTTTAAAAAAGCTGATTTGAATTTGTCTGTTTTCCAAGTGCCCATGTGGCTTATTCTCGCTGTTCAGAAAGGCCCTGCTTTCTCACTTTTGGCAGATTAGGGACATACTCAAGCTGGAGTAAATCCACTACATCAGGAAACATTCAAAGTGAAAAAATTAATTCCCTTTCCCACAAAGCCTGTTTCTAAATAAAAAGACATCCTAATAAAAAGTTTAGTGTTTTTGTAACTCCCTGCTCACAGAAGATCAGCATGAGATAAATCAACCCAGAGCATGTCCTCCCGACAGTGTTTGAAAATGTATACACATATTTAAGTAGAAGGATAGTTAAGTATCAAGTAATGTATTGTTACAGTGGGGTTAGATATGAATTCTGCAGCAACAGCTCCTGTTTGAGGAGGCCAGAGGTTAAGTGTTCCTCAACACAATGCTCCAGCAAGCGAGCATCTGCCCCCTGGTATGAAGCAGCACTGTCCTGCATTCCCATTAGGTCTGCTCAGCAAAGCCTCCTCCTTTCACCCCTGCAGCTATTTATCATCATTACAGAAAATCAGGAGCAACTTAGCAGGGCGTTACACAAGTCTCCATCCCTGCTGCCACACAGAGGTTAAACCAATGTCCCTGCAACGCAGCAGCAAAGCTGGTGTGTTTCTTTTAACCTAAATCACCCAGGTAGTTAGGCTTTAAAGGCGAGCAGGTGGGGGAATGTGTGTGTTTGCAGGGGATGCTGCTTGGAGCACAGTCTGGAACAGTCCCAGAGTTTTATGGGTTTATCATCCCAACACATAAGCTTCCTCCCAGCAGGGCTTCTTTTCACTTACCTGTTTTTATTATTCTAAAGCTGGAACTTCATGGCAAATCTCTCAAAGGTTAACAGGCCTGTCCGGAGAGCACAAGAAACAACCTGACTACAGTCTATGAATTTTAATGCTCTACATTACAACAACATGCTATTTTTATCCTAGGTAGCAGCCCACAATCAGCACTATTTCAGTAACTGTGTAAGATATGACAGAGGCCAAGGAAAGGTGCAGTACCAGTTGTAAAACAGCCTGCCTGCAAAGAATAAGAGAGGATCACCATAAAGATGGAAGGAGAGAGAGAGGAAGTAGCAAACTGAGGAGATTTAGAGAAACTCCAGCAAGGGCACCTCCATCTGCTAGCCTTAGAAACCAAGTCAATGTTGTTGTGCTGCAGCAGGTAGGCACACATTTCAGACAGATGGTGATCCCCATGTGATATTAGTCAATCTTTCTTTGATAGGCTTCAGAAAGCCCCGCTGCTGTCTTCCTAAGAGAAATGGCACCTTTATGCTGAAAGTTATGGGTTGTTGCAGGCAAAAGGACAGAAATACACCCACACACTCTCCTCATCTGCTGTACACTCAAGCTGTCCATGTTATTTTGCAACAAGGAATGTTTGCAGGCACTGAGACACCTCTCAGATGCATGCTCTCTAAACCAACATGTTTTAGAAGCTATTAAAAAAATTTAAAATGCTGGTTACCAGAATGCACATTGCATTTCTTCATCCACTGCAACGCAGCAAACAGCAAATCCTTAAGTGATGCAGGTCTCACACACCTCAGCAAAGGATTTAAGCACCTTATAATAAGAGATTGTCACCAGGCCTAAATCAGGCCCCATCAGTTCTTTGGTGATGCAAAGAACCCCAAACTTGCTTCAGTACTGGGGAAAAGGCATTTGCCACACTGGTCTTAAAGGCTGAGTAATCCTTGACTCTTGCCAAGGAGCAGATGACCACAGCAGCCTGTGCAATATCAGTGCAGCTCTGGTTGGGATCCATGGCTGCACTGCTGAAGGTGTAACCAGAGGCTCTTTGGTCAGTGGGTGTGCCCAGCAGGCTGCAGCCTCAGTGCAAGCAAAGCACTTGGGCACAAGACATATTTTAAGTACTTTCTGTAATAGATGCTCATGTTAACATTTGATGTAACTCAAATTACATGCAATTCTATCCACTGACAACTGGAGTAACCCATGAATAAAATCTTTTAATAAAAACCTGCTTCAGTGACTTCTTTAAATGGGCACCAGGAGCCAGTCAGCCTTCTCCATCTTTTTATCTACTTTCAAAACTAAGCCAGGTTGCCCATTTGATCTCCTTCCAGCCTTAAAAGCATGAGAGTAAGGGCCAAACTCTTCAGCTGGAGGGCACTGCACAAGATGTGGTCAGCCCAGGCATGAAAGCTGGGACTGCACTTGGAGAGGAACAGCTGGCAGGTCTGCATCATGATAAACCCTCTCACACCAGGGCCCAGAGAGAGTTTAGCCCAGTCTATCCTAAATTATTTGCATTTCTACGTAAAGACAAACCCAAGGATTCCTTAAAAAAAAAAAAAAAATCTATCACAATTATGTGCTGGCATTTTGTTCTGATTATCTTAAATACTTCACTCTCAAGAAAATGTGGCTGAAAGCACAGGAAAATTATGTTGATCATTTGTTCATAATTAGACAGATTCAATAAAACCTGGTGCTTAGCATGTTTTGCATCTGTCTACTCTTTATACAAAATTGATCTCAAAGATATCTCTATCATTTTTTAGTCCTTTGCTACCAAGCACATTTGATCTGGCAAGGTTGGTCTTCATAAACAGATACCTCTTGAGGATTATTATTTAAAATAATTACTTTACTCACAAAACAGTTCCCTAGCACTCCAGTTTTCCCTTCTGCAACTGTTATGCAAAGCTTGGAAAATTATGGGCTTTGGCTTTTTCTGAGAAGAAACCTGTTATGGAACTGTTGATTTTTTATTGGAAGCCTGGTTATTTATGAAGAAAATAAGTAGTAATCTTGTATCCCATGGCTCCAAATTTATTTCAACAGCATTTAACCAAAATGTTGGCTCAAAATGTGAGCTGCTTCTTGAAGCTAAAAGCAAGGATAAATATGTGCATCTCAGCACAGATGTCCCACCTAGAGAGCACTGATGAAGCTAAAGCTTCAAGAGTATGTAGACTCATACACTCTATTGCTAAAGTTTACCTGTGGATGAAACTTTCACCACCTGGTCCATATAAAGAAAGTCCCTAGGAAGTGATCAACAATTGCCTGTTTTCCTCTGCAAAATTGGCCTTTGTGTCTTGGAAGTCCTATTAATTATCCTGGGAGTGCACAAAATTAGATAAAAATCCTTATGTATGCTAAAAAAAGATAACAGATATTTATGGAGCTCCTTTCTGTTGTTTCTCCAGAGCAGTTCAATATCTCCTCAACCTCATACAAGACCACATCTATTGACTACTCTGAGTATCTGATCTTTCTTTCTGAGACATTTTTCTTCTTCCTGCAAATACTGTCCCCACTTCTAAGCCTGAAGAGTATGAAATAAATATGGTACTGCAGATAAACAATGCACAATATAACTGAGCTTCTAAATTCAAAGTTAGCCAAAGATACCAAGTTTGTTTTCTCAGTGATTGATGCCCTCTAAAAGAAATAATAGTTATATGGCACAAGGAGGAGGAAGAAAGGCATGTTGAATGACAGAAACTTTTAGCTAAAACATTACTGAAATACTGAGGAAAAAAACCAAAAAGCTTCAAAATTGCTTAGCCTGAATATGACAATATCATTGTCTGTATAATGTATGAAAAATAAAACCCCTCCAATAAGAAAATGACTTAAGAAATTTGCTATACACTAATGCCACCTACCAGACATCAGTGGGAGTAGCAGGAAAAAAAAAAGTCAAAGGCAACAGTGAATACACAAAGATTAAGTAAGAACATACATGAAATTCTATTTGTGCTGTATCTTGGGCATAACAAAGGCCAAAATACACAGAAAATGTAGGTATAATTTTACAGCAGAAAACTATAAGCAGCACAGGACCCTAAAACACTGAGACAAGAAACAGTGACCATGACCCTGTCTTTGGCCAGCTGACTTTTCAAAACCTGAAGCTAGTTGTTTCTGGTATCCTTCAACTTTCCTTTTGGATTTTCTACAGAAACAAAAAGTAGATCAATGTTCCATCTCAAGACAGGAAGACATATAATCTACCACTGCTGTGCTATGGACATGGTCTCCATCTGCTGATGCAGACACACGTATACACAGAAAGCAGGAGATGGACAAACCAGTATCTGAAGCAGAAAAACTTAATTTTGAGAGAACAGATAACATTTCCAATTCAAAAAGAATATAATTTATCTACCTGCCCGTTACTTCAGACACAACCTCATTTCTTCCAGTACATAAACTCACCCAAACTATGTTAGACGTTTAGTTCCTACTGTCTCCTTAGGAAAATCTTCTAGAAACTGATAGTAAAAAAGAAATATATTCAGATCAATGACACCTCTTAGCATCAACTTTACTTGTTTTTGTTCTTACAAAGGAAAAAAAAAAAGAAAAAAGCACTTTAAGGCAGCATTCCAGAAATATTTACACAAACCAGCTAACAAAGGCACTATCCAGACATCCTGCCAGTATTTGTCTCTATCTGATCTTTCAGAAGGACAGCAACAAGAGCTATTTAGCTGCCACACTTAGATTGTCTCTGTAATGGAAAGGTTGAAATGATGAAGCTGTACTGAACAGCCACCGATTAGGAAATTGCAGCAGGGCTGGGAGATGCCGTTGATACAAGGTGAGAGGGACTGCACTGAGCTAGAGTTAGTTGGCAATGCACAAAGAGGAATTTCCATGTTGTCAAAAATCTTCCACTGTGTCTGATTCTGGCATTGTTTCCTAGTGGCTTGCTAAGAAAAAATGAACCTTCATCAGACTCTGGTGCTTCTTTTGCTCCTTCGATGAATATTCTGCAAGTGCAAATAAAATGTTCAACAGTAGCAATTTATTTTCTGTCTCTTACAAAAAGGACTGCAGGCAGCCAGGTTTTTGTTCTGGGATCTGGAAGCAAGAGTGTACAGCAAAGATGCCCCGCCAGATCTGAGATCCTCTCCTTCTATCCTTTGCTGCCTGTGAGATAACAGCCTTAAGGCACCAGAAGGACCATATTAATATGGTGCTGGTTCCCTGTATTTTGTCTCATCTCTACAGCTGTAAGTGTCTGCATGGCACTACCAGGATGTAACCACTCACAGAATTTAGTTGTGAAGATCCAAATCCATGTTCCTGAACTGCAAAGAGAGGATGCATAGGCAGTCCCAAACTAGGCAGAGAATCAGTACTGGAAAGGAGTATCTCATTATTGTTGCAATGTAAGTCTAGGATTTAAATAGCCCATGTCAGAAGAGCTAAGACATGCCATCCCAAAATTTTTATTTCCTTTCTGTTCAGTTTTTAAGCTTCCAGCTCCTCAGAGTAACACTCATGCCTGACACTGTAAACTTTTTTTTTTCCCTGCCTCCAAAATTGCAATCATACCTTGCAACCATGCTTAAGTCTGTTTGCTCTCCTCTCTCTTCCAGAACAAAATTCACTGGCTATATTTTCTTTCCCAGGATGCTGGCAGCACATGGGTTAATGAAACAATTAGTTGAAGAAAAGACATTTCCAAATAAATCAGCAGATAGCAAAAGAGAAAAAGCACTAGAGTAATTTTTTCTCCTCACAATTTCATTACAGTCTTGGCTTTCAGCCATTAACAGGTAAATCACCGAAGTCATGTTACACAGACATTTCTGAAAGGCCTGTTATTTAAAACACTTTGTAAGCTGCACACCTTGTTTTGAATGGAGAATCCTGCTTATTTTGTAGGACACTTTATGCCCATTTAAAAGTTTTGAAAACGAGAGCTGCAGTCAAGGCTAGGGCTGTAATCTGGCTGCAAACAGCACATCATGGCACTGGTCTCAATGATGTCCCCATAGCTCACATTCCCCTTTTGCTCCTGCACCAGACTTGACAGCAGCACCTCAGGCAAATGGACGTACACCTCCTCTTCTGTTCCCTTTTGGCAACAAACCCGAGTTATGCTGCCCAAAGAAGGGACAGTTACTTGTATGACCTTTCCCTCGTCAAGCCTGCTGAGCTGGTGATGTTCACTAACCCTCTCCCCAAGTTTTCACATCCATCAGCCTCTGGTATTCACTCACCAGTCACTCGCTCG
This sequence comes from Apus apus, assembly GCF_020740795.1. Taxonomy (NCBI): domain Eukaryota; kingdom Metazoa; phylum Chordata; class Aves; order Apodiformes; family Apodidae; genus Apus; species Apus apus. Next base: position 7,477,782 of record NC_067294.1, on the reverse strand, counting down.
TGGCTCCTCGGTAAACATAAGAAACTGCAGAAATGTCCTGCTTTCACCACAGAGAAGACTCTCTTAGGATGAAAACCCCAGAGCAATGAAATAGCAACTGATGTCAAAAAGATTATAATTTTGAGTCTTTTCATTCTCTTTCTCCCCCACAACACTAGTGTGATCAAGAGGAGACAGAGCAGGAACAATGACACAATAGCAGAACATCATGGACAAAGATGATGGGGGATGAAGAAAAAGCAAATATCATGGTGCTGCTGGGGGCCTTGAGAGCACCAGCTTGTGTCTGCACAAACTGTCTTGAAGCCATTTTTAATGGCTTCTAACTTTGCACATTGTCATTAATGTTCAATATTTTTCTTTTTACACTCAGAGCTTTCAAGTTAATGTGTTCATTGTTACTTTTTTTTCCCTTCAGAAGTCACTGAAAGTGCCTTTACCTTCTTGATTTGGAGTTTCACACAATTTACTGAAATACTGAGCATCAATTATAAAAAACACACATAAAAGCCAAATGCACTACAAGAATCTTGAGAAGACACAATAAAAGCATTCTTACACAGACTCTGGCAGACAGGAATCCCAATTAATGCCTTACACAGAAACACAAGCTCTTCATGCTTAACCCGCAAATTTGGAATGGGAGCCCAGTGTTTGCTGGAAGCAGCCATGGCACCTTTTAGGTGTTTCATTTCTGACTGTTCAAAACAGGATGAAGGCTGCTTTGCTTTTACCCTCCATCCAGCTACCAGCCTCTCATTTGGGCAGGTTCAGCACAGCAGGCAGCTACTGCAGGAGAGAGAGATTCCTCACCAGTTTCTAAACCATCTGACAGACATTTCGAGCTGCTTTTCAATGCACGTTCCATTGTCAATCAAAATTGCACAGTATAATTAGCAGCCAACAGCTAAGCAATGTCTGACTTCTACCTGAGAACCCAATGAACAGATTAATTTACCAGTGAAATAGAGTAAGATGAGTTTCTCTGAAAAAAACCTGGCAGAATCAAGGCACTGTCAATTTTTTCCTATCTAGCAGCAGGTTAAATATTGTTTTTTTCTGCAAATCAGAGTTTCAAAAGTTGCCAAGAACTGAAAAGCTTTTTCCCATATTAATATTGGTCATCTTAGTTCAACCTGCAAACTCAGCTCATGACAGCTTTACAATGTATCATTCAGCCTCATGACCAGGATAACACTACTTTCTACCAGGCAAGATCCAGTTTGGTGTCCCACAAAAATGGCATTTTCTACCCTGCACTGGGAACATGCTGGTGCTGGTTGTGCTGGACACAGAGCAGTTCTCCAACCCACTACCCAGCATTGGCTCCCAGAACCCAGAACCAGAATTGTCCCCATGAAATGTCCCAGAAAGTTTCAATCAGGTTCAGCTCCCTCTTCCTCTCCTAGTGCTTTCCTGTCCCTCCAGCATATTCTCAGTGTGCACCTTCACATGGACCTGCAGAAGTATCTTGGGGACTGCAAATCTCACCAAGACACTCACTGTGCTATCTTCCAGCTATTAAAAAATGGCCTCAGATATCAGAAGGATGATGAGATGATACATGAACCATTGTGGGAATGACAGAAACTGCCACAAGCTGTTGTAAGCTGAAGAGATCTAAATACCTTGTTCTTCTGTACATTTCTTTGTGGAATATCCAGTATCTTCACACTTTGCACCGTTGAACTTTAATTAGTTTAACAACTTGCAGGGGACTTTTAAAATAATATTTTATTTAATCAACAGGTTTTTAATTGTAATGTTCAGTTGCAGCAAGAGGTCATGCTAAGATAATGAAAAGTATTGGAGCAGCTGAAAACTTAATTAAAACACATAAAAATTAATTATACTGCTCATCATTGATTTTTGTCTGAAATTGCTGATGTTGCAAATAGGAAATCAACAGCAAGGAGGTCATGTAGAGAATTGCTGATGTGAAATTGAAGTATTACAGAAAAAAATATGCTCATGCTGAGAGGAACTATTCACTCCAGGTCCATGATCCAATACTGTGGTGAATTCCATCCCACAACACAAAATTGCCAATCAAGCATCAATAAGGGGGCTGATTAAGGTGAAGCCAGAAGAACAGAGCACACATAATACGACAATTACATAGACAATTTTGTGTGAGATTAGAATCACAGGATTAATAAAGCCAGCCTTTTAAGGATCTTCTCCTGCCTCTGTGTGAAAAAAAGAGTTTAGCAGCGTAACCATGAAATGTCATTCTTCAGCCTCTTAAAAAATGTCCAAGATTGACTATGCCGCTTGGTGTTGCAAATGGGGATGATAAGACCCCTTAATGGTCACCAGTTGTCAATTGGCTGCTGCTCACCCCTTCATTCAGTCCACAGTGTCAGGGTGGCAAAGGGAGCAGCTGAGCTGTCTAACCCCTTCTGCTTGGTCCTGGAAAAAAGTGATGTACTCTTCTCTAACTTCAATTATAATTCTCTCGCTTGTCAGTTTCTGAGCTTGCTTATAAAGAATAATTATATCTTATTTCAACTTGGAATCAGTAGAACCAGTTAATGAAGTCTTTTAATAAATACCACAGTACAGAAGGCCAACTCTGTAGTGGCACAAATTTTATCCAGGGCTATAACATAGACTGCTCTGGGCAAGTTACTCAGCTTCTCCAAGTCTGAAGTACAGAATGAAGAGAATACTGCTTTACCAAACTCAGCAGAGAGATTATCTAATACTATCTAGTATTTATAAAGCACTTTCAGATCTGCAAGTAAAAGCCAGAGACATGTAAAAAATACTGACCCAGATAAAGGTTAAGAGCAAAATCTTTTTTCCCAGTGACAGCTTTCAAATGACCTTGTAATGTTAGGATTTATTTTCCATGCAAAGGAGAATCTGTCAGGTCTAGGAGCCATGTTTTGGTCTAACCGCAGATGACTTGCTATCAACAGGAAAACAAGTTTAGTCACTGATCCAACTGTCAAGAGCTGCCAAATCAGCACTTTGATGAAATGTTAGGAATACTAACGTGGTTGCAGTTCTGCACCAATTTAATGTTGCACAGCCAAAATGGAATCTGGTCACACTGTTGTTTTCCCCAGGAAAATAACAAGTAACCAGCCATATTTAGATTATATACACCTCTCCACTTTCTTTGAAGTGAAGCTGAATAAGATAAAAGAACACTTAAACATATAAATATTTCCACTTCTGTGTTTTGAAGGAGTCTCATCTCCACATGCTGCAGCTTCAGGAATACAAATAACCCATTTAATGAGACAACTGAAGTTTTCAGGGATTTTTTTCCACACCTGCCTCTATGCCTTGTGAAGGAAGATATACTAGAAAGGGAGCCTTCCAGACATAAGGTTGCTCAGAGGAATCAAAACATAATGCTTTACATAATCAAATGTTAAAAGTACAGAAAGCATAGAGCTGGCACATTAAGAAAAAATGACTGTATATTTTAAGACTATTTTCTTAGTCAGAAAAAAAAAAAAAAGAATTAAAATGTTATTTAAATTAATCAAAAGAATCCCATTGTCTCTTATTTGGCTAAAATAGCCAGATGTTTCCAAATAAAATATTTGAAATATCCTCAGGATGTTGTCCATAAAACTGTGGGAAAGGGATGGCAACCAAACCCTTGTCATAGCAAAAATAGTGCTGATTAATTTCAATGCTGGGAGAAACTGTAGATGTCTAATATGTTGGGGAACTGTAACAAACTCTGCCTCATCAATTAAACACAGTCTTAAAATAACACAGGTAAAAACAACTTGCCATATTCTTAATTCCATACTAATTTGACAATATCCTTGCTCACCTCATTGACCACACAGAAAGTATAACTAAACAGACAAAAAACATCTCCTCCAAGAAAGAAGTGTGCTGTATATATTCCCTTTCTGCACCCAACAAGTGGAAAGGAAATATCTGCAGCAGCAGGGTGCTTCCCAAATGCATGTGAACAGCAGAGTGGTTTGCTGCTGAGAAGCAGGGATGATATTTCACATGGGAAGCACGTTGGCAAAAGCTGGCTGAGTAGTTGCAAAAATACAACTCTTACAACTGACACTGCCACCCATAAACTCTAGATTATATCCTGCAATAATCTATATGTGTTATCCTGTGTTGACACATACAGGAGCCTTTCTGTGCAAAGCATAATTCTAGTCACAACCTTCAGCACACACTTTAAGCTAATTATCTATCCAGTACTACACACTGGGGAAGTCACACTGTGGTACTTGAAAACCCAAATAACATCCCATTGCCAGCATGGCAATGATTCATTTTATAATTCAACCTGGACAGCACTTCCACAGGAGGGAATATAAAAGTATGTCCTGCCAGGAGAGTACTGCCAGGTCTTTTATAAATACTACAGAAGTTTCCTGAGCAGGTGGCCCATCAAACTCAGATAATTGATCCATGTCAGTTAGATCTGGAAGCTCAATAGTACAGCACATCATTACAGCAGTCAACATAAGAAGAAAGTCCATGTGGTTTCCCCTACAGCAAGCAGTTGAAAGGAAACAAAAAAAGCTCTGCTATCCTTTCAGCTTTGCACATACTCCCCTTGAAGTCTTCAGGGGAATGGCAAACACTAACAAGCACTGCACCAGGCCCCTCCTCTAAGACTCGCCTACTTCTCTGAAAACCAGCAGCATTACAATTTTCTCTGCTTCTTTATTGGAAACTGTTCAATGTGGATTAAAAAAAAAATAAAATAAAATAAAAAGGATACTTGACAGGTCTAAGTGGTACCATTAAATGGCCCATTCTCTGATGTAACGTGTGGTTTTAATGGGCGACTTTCCTCATGGCTGACACCAGCACGTCTCTTGGCACCACTGGGATGGCTGTGATGGCATCAGCTATAATGAAGGCCATGGATTCATCATCACAGGTAGATGAAGAAGCTGCAGCTGAAATCACTAGTGCCTCAAAGCCCCCCACCAGAAGGGACGGATACCCTGGCGGGGACATCTTGGTGGATGAGTTGACAACCGCTCACAGCCTGACTCCTCCATGCCAAGGGATGTGCTCCCATTTATAGTGGTTCTCCCTGGCCACGCGTAGACATGACTCTCCAGATCTTCTGCACTGCACTTTCTTGGATCAGCCTGATTTAGTAGGTTATAATTTTTGCTTAAGCACCCCAGCCTTAAATTCCCAGTGCTATGGTATCCAATGAACAAGTGAAGTCACTCACTAACTATGCATTAGGACTTAGAGAAGATAAAAGTGATGTCTGAATCATTGCAAGCACAGAAGAAAGTTCTATCAGCCACAATCACTTAATGAATTATTTATTGTATTTCCACAGGAAAGTCAGGGAACATAGCTATCAAAGCAGTAGCCCACAACCCATACTTTGCTGCTGTAAGATCTTCCAGTGCTACCCGTAGCCACAGGAAATCAAGAAGTTTACACCAAATCAGTAAGAAAGGCAAAGGCTGGCACTGCCCGTGGTGTGCTGCTCCTTCTGTGCCATGGCTGTGGCCCAGGAAAGGTTAAACTGCTCCATTAAAGAGACATCACTATAAACTATCATCTATAAAACATTTCTAATGTTAAGCATCTCTGTTCTTGAGGTTTTTTTCACTCATTTAGAAACTTCATCAGTGACTGTGCATATAACACTTTCACAGATGCTTACACAAGCTGTTTCAAAACACTGCAAACAGTGCAGCAAGCGAGCTAGGGTGGAGGCTGCTTGCCAGGCAGGATGAGGAAGCTTCGAGATACTTCTCCCTGCCAAATTCCATGCCTCCAAACACAAACCATAGAATTGCCTGAGATACTGAGAATTAGCTCCACATGTGCTGAAGACAGCCTAGGGACTGCCCTATGGCCCCTGTAGAGATCCTTTGCTGCTCACAGCCAGATCCCTGCTGACAGGCATGGAAATTTAGGCACACGTGAAAGCAAAGAGCAAGAGAGTCCTCTCTTGCCATCCCCTCCTGTCTCTACACACAAGTACTCCAGATGCAGTCCCACAACGTGGCAGGTAAACGTGGAACTCTGCCACCAGTGCTCCCATGAGCCCTTCCCAGGGCTGCTCTCTGCAGCAGTCAGGCAGAGCTCAGGTTCAGGTGGGTTCGACCACCATCCAGAGTCCTGGTTTCTGCTACCTGAAGGGGAATTTTGATTGCCTGTGCTCACACCGAAACCCTCCAGCAAGATGTGCTGCATTAGATGAAGTGACATCAAGGCTTTATTTTTCAGTTTCCACCTCCACAGAATAGGTATAATAATCCTTACTTACTTTCAAAGAGAATTGTAAGGCTTAATTAGATAATTAACATGAAAGTGCCTTTTAAAAGGGTATGTACACAAAAAGCACTACTGTATTATTAGTGTAGGCAGGCATGGGGAGCTCTTAGAGATTTTTGTAGCAGGTTATTTGTTATTCTGGAAGAAGTCTTTAGCTGCATACAGCAGTAGTATAATTATTATCATAATCAGATTCACTTCCTAAAGTTATTTATGAAACACTACAGGAAGAAAAAAAAGCATCAAGTTAAGTGACACTGAGCTGAGTTTCTGTTTTGTTGTATATGCTGATTAGGAATGCTGTTAAAATGTTGCTTTGCTGTAGTGAAAATGCAGGTGTTAGAAATTTAGTTATATATTTGTTACTATAATCATTGTTATTTAGAGGTAAGTGGTAGGTATCAACAACGTCCACACTTTGTTTTTATTTGCATTTCTTTGCAATGGGATATTTTCTGGGGCCTACTGGAATATTACAAGAACATGGAAAAACTTGTAAACCTAAATTGCACTGTTGCACAACTGATTTTGACTGCACCATACAACCAGGAATTTCTCTCTTCTGTGCATTACATAAATATTATATATATATATATATGTCATATATATATATATAAAGCATTGAATTATGACCATGAGCAGGGAAAGCAGGGATTTCCATCAAGCAATAACAATCCTATTCTACTTCCATTAAAAGATACAAATGACAAGTACTCCAGCTCAATGGTGGTAGTTGGTATAGGAATAAGCAGGCCAAATTTACTCACTTAAGTCATATAAATATTTCTGTAGCCCATAAAATTTCTCTCATGAGCCAAGTGAGGAGGATTTCAACCTACAACCCTATTTCTCTGGTTATTTTTCAACCAAATGTCATGGTAAACTGTACTGTGATCAGGCTCAGATGAGTTTCACACCTCTACCCTCAGCAAATTTCTCTTGATTGACTCCCATACAAAGTAAAATCAGGTATTATCTTATTGGAACTATGTCTGCAAAGCTCAGGACTGGGCCCTGAAACACTGCACGAACCATGCTTCTTCAGAAGTTTAAGGACAGGCAGGCTACTGGACCCAGGAAGGCTGCTCTTCAGTATCTAAGAATCAGGCAAACCCAAGATTGCTTTTCCTTTTAAAAAAATTATCTAGAGAGTATTTTATATTGTTTATACTGTTACAGTGTAAGGAATGAAGAGGTCAGCTCTCGGCCATCCGTGTGTAGAGGCTTTCATGTTCACTTCTTATCAGCAAAACCAAGAATTAGCTGAACCAATTCCTTTCAGAGTGATAGAATAACAACATTGCCAGGAATTACATTCACCACCTTAGAGCTTCTAACAGTCCATATCAGTATTTTTTATTTTGAAGAAATCAATAAAGCAACATATTCCTCAAAGATAAAATATCTATAAACCTCATTCTCAATAACAAATTTAATTTAAAAATCTGTTCGTTTTGATAATTTCCACAATTCTGGTACAAAACTGGGCAGAAAATGTGCTTCCACCCAACTTTTAATTGAGCAGAAAACCCTCCATAAAAGAACAGGAAAGAAATCTAAACAACATCAAATATTTATGTCATGGGAAAACATCAAGAGATCTTTTTTGTGGCTTGTACTGTATATACTTTACATGTAAATTAATCTGAGTGGTTCCTCTTCATAGCTTCAAGCTTCTGCTAATGCTTCATAGATTTTTCAGGCAGACAAATATTGGTGAAAAGAGTTTTATAACCTTCATACCTAAGATTTATGACTATACGTGAACTACAAGTCTAATGCACTGCCATGTGGCCTTGGCTTAGTCTCATTATAGAGTAATTTGTACCCCTAGTTTAATTGCTGTTGTTTGAATGTAAATCACCCTCTCCTTTCACGCAGCTCTGCCACACTTGATGTTAGAATGGAATGTACCAGATCTGCAGGAGGTTGCACAGCTTGCACTACAACTACTGTTTGCTTGCACTAAAACTGTTGCAAGTTTGGAATAAAGTTTTACAAGCCCTGTTCTGCTCCCTTTCCCAATGCAGATGGACACTGCTTCTTCCCACCCTTGCTCCACTTGTAAAAATAACCCATTTGCTATTTTTAAATGCTTAGACACACTGCTGTGGTTCAGCCTTTGTACTGCTCCTACTCCAACAACCAAGTCACAGTGGGATGTGACACAAGCGAGCAGCAGCACCTCCAGCAGCTGGCAGAGGGCAGAGCTTCTGTCAGTGATTCATGGGGATTTCCAAACAGTTCTACAATAAATTAATGCTTGTGAGGGAAATCGGCCAATACAATTAGAACATGGTACTTACACTATGACATCTTCTATTAGCAACAAAAGTGTGCCAGTACTGCCAGGTATTGTGCCTACAACGTGAGACAGTTAATGCACCTGACTGCCACTTACTAAAAACAATGGGCTTCAGTATGAGCAGACGGCAAATTCCTGCATTTTTCCTACCTGCTTTCAGCCTCAAATCTCTGGCTGGCTACGAAAGCAGTGTCAGTATAAATTACATAACCAGCAGCTATTGTAATTAGCAAAACCATCATCCCAGTGGATATTTTCCAAGCTTGTGAACTTCTGAAAAGTTAAAATGTTTTTCAAAAGCAGTTAAACACATTCTTAGAGGGCAGGCCCATGGTGGTCTAAATACATTTGCTGGCTCAGAAAGTCCTTGCGAACTGCAAACTGCCAGGAACTAGAAGCATATGGTCTGGGATGGATCACTTCATCCATCCTGTTTACTGCTCCTATTTCAGCACCCACTACAGATGAAGAAGAATATTTTGTACTTTATCCAGACTGGCATGATCGTTTTTATGCAATTCATAACCCAGGACCTCCAGGAATAACCTTCCGTGGGTAGAGCGAGTTATTGGATGCTCTGCAGAGGTAAATGGCAGCCAGATTAGGGACAGAGCTGCAACCCAGCACATCTGTGTCAAGTGTTTGAGAAGGCAGTTGTTTCTGAGCCATTTTGTACCATCCTGCTGGGAGAAGAGGAAGGAGACCCTTTAACCGAGCCCCATAAATCCACATCTGCTTTATGAGATGCATGCTTAAGGCTCATTAATGGGCCTGTTGGCAAGTTTGTGCTTAAGTGCCTTACTGAATTCACATGGATTTATCAAAGCAACTCTATTATTTATGAAACTGATACCTAAAAGTGGGAGTTTCTCTTGTTTAATCTAAAGGCATCATCTTTTTGGATAACAGCTATAGAAGGCTTGCCACCATTTTTAGCTCAGCCACCAGGGAAGGAAAAAGATGCATTCTCATTGTGTTATACCTGATAGGTGCACACAATTTCTTTCCTTACAGCCTGACCTTCACCTGTGTTTGATACAGATAAGTCTGTGAAAAGCTATAAATCTGGAGAGGACAGTCTTTGTAACAGCCAGCTACACTGTCTTCAGCTGGGTTTTGTTTCCCTCTTGAGGATTCTTGGTCCAGTTGCATCTCTCCTTGGTTTTCTCTGCAGAAACCTGTCTCAAACCAAGACTGGGATTGCTGAGTTTCCTCTGGAAGATGCTGCACTGGGATGGACCATGCCATCAATGCAGGACTATCATCTTTGTAGTGTTAAGTTCTGTTTCTAGGTAGGGAAGGCCGGACAAATGCATTCAACTATGTAATACAAGACAGAAAAAAGAGTAACAGATCCAGCTGAGCTGAATCCTCAGTTTGGGGTTCAATAGGGCTACAGTGATTTGTATTAAATGAAGAGCAAACCCATGGTTTTCTCACCTTATTAGTACTCAAACTCATTAAAGAAGCAAATCACTTTTTATCACAACAGCCTCGTAACTATACACAATAATTTTAAATGGACTATTTATTTACTGTGGAATATATATACACACATACTCAAAAGCTATGATGAATGGAAATATATTTGAAACTCTTTGGACTATGATAATTTCTTTACCTCCAGCACTTCTCTCTTACATGTGAATAATGCATTTGCAGGATACCTTTTATTTTAAAAGTGGGGTAAGTGGGAGGAAAAGTGAGCTTTGCTTCTGTATGAGTTAGAGCAGGGATTGCACCTCATTGGTCCCCAGAGAGTAAATCACTGTTCTGATGTTAAATCCAGCAGATGGGAAGACCAAAACAACCACACAATTTCATATCACCTACAGTCATTTTCCTGAAGAGACCACCATTCTCTCTAAGGTGCTGCCTACACTGAATGTAGGGTAACAGAGCAAGTTAGACATGTCCAATTGGACACAAGAGGTACATTTTTCACCATGAGGACAGACAAACATTGGAATAGTTTCCCCAGGAGAAGTGGCAGATTCTCCCGCATTGGACAGTTTAAAGTCTCAGCTTCACAGGGTGCTGTGCCACCTCATATAAACTATAGTATTACCTAAAAAGGTCGGACCAGATGATCCTTGAGGTCCCTTTCAAGCTGGCATTCTATGATTCTATGCTAGGTAACTGGGAAGCTTTAGGAGAGTGGCGACACTGTGAATGTTTCACCGTCTTCTTTCTAGCATCAACACTATCCCTTCAGCAGCATTTCCAACCCTGGGCACGTCATCCCAAGTACAATCAATGCTTAAAACATTTGAAAACTGGACTGTCACTGCCCATGAAATGGAGAGGATTTAATGTCTGCAGAAGCACAAAAGCACTGTCTCCAGAGCACTTGCCATATTGAGAAGCTGTGTGAAAAGGGAATGTTTTTCTCCAAGTTGCTAGTTATTTTGGTTCCTCCAAGGAAAGCATCTCTATTGCAATATCACACACAGATGGGGCCCCTCGCTGCCTCTATAGCCCCAGATGCTGCAAGTCCTTGACCCTCATTGCATTTTATACCAGAATAATCATACCAATTAATCTAAACTGCGTAGGGAAATTTAAACTGTAGGCAGGGAAGTCTGTCAAATGCCTCAGAACATTTTCCAAGGAAGGGTTTATACACAGCAAAGGATTTCACTTCCAAGCTTTTGTTTTAATAATTTGAAAATGGCAAAAGCAATCATGCAACCAAGTGGCACTCTCCTTAATTAAGGAAGTCAATTCAGAATCAATAAAAGGGCAATTAATCTGTGGGTGCAGGCAGCTCTGAATTATGCTGATAGCCCCAAAGAGGTCACCCTGCGACCTCCAACACTTCTCCCAAGGTCTGAAGGTTTCTATGCATGGATCCATTTTTTAATGACAGACACACTGTTAGAAAATACCCTCATTAATGTCAGGAAACACTGAGGGAGAACTGAACTGAGAAGCGTATGTCTTTTTTATTGTTGTTGTAGTTAAACTTGTTCTTGCTTTGGATCCTCTTAAAGGCACAGAAGCTCACTGAAGGGAAAAAGGGGACTCAGTGGAGGAGCACGTATGCTTTCCTGGGGACTGAGGACCCCGCTGGTCATCCAGGATAAGCACTGGAACTAAAAACACCCTGTGATTTCTATATTTCCTAACCCCAGCCACTCCGAGCTGCTTTGTCCCTTCCCCAGCCTGCCCTGCAGCCCAGGGCCAGGTGACATTTGCCCAGGACCCACACCACTGGCAGAGCCCTGTGGGAAGGACACCCAGGCAGCCAGCTGCACAAGTCTGCATTGCTTTGAGCAGCCTTCTCTTCCTAAGAGAAGGCTTCCAACAAGTCTCTGGCAGGTTTTGGAGAGAAGAAGCACACAATTTAGCACAGTCCCTCTGTCCAAGACAGCTTCCTCCTTTCCATTCTCTGTGGAAATGGAGCACTGCAGGTTTTTCAAGGGGAAAAAAGGAGAGTATGAAACAGTATAAATATCTTGGCTTGTCCCCTCACAGACCTGGGCACAGATCCCTGTGGCACATACAGATTTATGTTATCGGTGATACACACAGATTGGCACAAAGAGAAATTACTTGGCTTGTTTAGGGCCAGAGTTTAGCAGCTTGTGAGACATCTCAGTGCTCAGGAAGGTAAATGCAATGACATTCAACATAAGGGAAGGGCTGGTTTTGTGGAGCAACTCCCTCCTCAAAAGACAATTCCTCTGATTTCACTGGCACTTCATTACTTACAAAGTATGGGGCTACTGGAGCGTGTTAAAGTACCGCAATCTGAGCCCTTGTGAAAGTATTATATTAAAGAATATGTAAAAGCCAGACCCAGGGTAAGCGGAGGTGCAACTAAGCTGCCATCCAGGGGTGAGTTAAGAAGCTTATCTGCATTATTCTGTAGCACTCTCCACTGACAACTTTAACAGTTACTCTAAGAGACATCTTACTTTATTGTGTCGCATGCATCTGTAGCAACACCACATCCAACAGAGACTTCATTACAGACATTTTATTCTAGTCCACACCCCAGGAAATGCAGCTTTGACTGTTCTAGCCCCATATCTGTGAACTCTGACTTGATCTGTCTCTTCATTTCTATTCTTTTCCTGGTTCAGGGCTATGACTCGTCTCTTGGTGTCTCCCTCTCCTTCTTCCTTATTACCAATCCCATCTCATGAATTTTGAGCTAGACGTTTCACCTCCTCTGGCAGGAGTTCTCCAGTGTGAGATGAATAACAGACATTAGATTGTTAGCCTTATGTTCTCTCTAAAATGTGCTCAGAGCAAATGCTAATAGCAGCACATCTCAAAAGACTCCTACCAGCATTTGTCTTGATCTTTCATTATCCATCTGTCAAAACCCAGGTGACAGTTATGAGTTTAAATCAAAGTTCAGAGGCACCTGTTAGTTTCAAAACTTTTGCCTCTAATGGCCACATTTTCAGAAGCTGGGTGTGCTTGCCAAGTCCCATCATTGGAGCAGGAGACAAAGTACAGGGGTGTTGTGCATGGTGAGAAGAGCTAGCCAATTTTCCCGGTGATTTCCATTTCTGTTTTCCTGTTTTGCAGAAAACTACTAGCTAGACAAAACTAAATAATTCATGGTCATCATATCTCAGCTGTATGCTGAGAGGGGTATGGAAAGTGGTGTACAACACAGCCAAACAGTGTATTTCTGTGAAGAAATCATTTTGTATCTCCATTATTTGCAATCAGCTAACAATGCTATGCTGCAAGGCTTGATTTTGATACCCTGAATAAAAATGCTGTTTCCACTTCTCTGCCTTGTTACAAGAGACTTGGCAGCTCAGTGTGTGCCTTGCTACTAATCCTATGGTTTCATTCATAGTACTTGGAGGTCACATCAGAGGTGAAGCTGCCAAGCTCAGTGAAATGTGCATATCCAGGTCCCCATCAACCCTTCCTCAGCTCAACCTTCATCTTGTCTGCACACTCCAATCAGATTTAAAAAACAACCTGGGCGATGCTTCTAAACTACTCGAAGCATATTAAAGAGCACATGAATCTTAAACATTCCACCGTGTATATGCAACAGGTCCTTTGGGAATCTGACTCACTTTTTGTGCCAGTCTCTGAAACTAGAACTAATAAATCAAGATAAGGTCATAAGCAAAGCAATGTCTCTTTTTCAGTGGATAGCAGAATACAAATACAATAATTCATTCTGATTATGGTGTTTGATTACTGACTTTTAGGAAAGGCTCAAACAGAAAGCAACTTCTAATTATGTCATTTCATGGCAGTTCATTACAAAGCCAGAAGTGTTTTCAGGGCCATGCAAATGTTTGCCTCATTCCTGATAAAGCCTGAATATGTCTTGGTGCCTTCCACAGCCTCTCAGCATAGCCTGTATTCCTTCTTGCAGATCTCACTGTTGATTTGCTGCATTTTGCTACTGCTACCCTGGCAACCCTATGAAACACAAAGAGCTTATTTCTGTGCCTCTCTTTTATATGAAAAAATGTATTAGATACTTCTAAACAAACAACACCTGGTATCCAACAGGAACATGCAAGAGTGTAGTATGGTTGTCATTATGCAAATTATGGTTGAGTAAGAGCTGCAAATAAATGCAGCCCAGCAGCACTGCATTCCCTCTGCATACATTACACTGAGCACCACTGCATATTTCTGTCTGGGAAATTCTTGACATAAATATGGTGGCCTAAGGCCAAAGGAATAAGGTGGGATTTGAATATGTCACAGCTATTTGAATTTACCTTTTATGTGTAACTAAGGGCAGAAATACTCCTAGCCGATTTTTTTTTTTTTACTTAAATATCTAAAAGATCAATTGATTATTTACACAAACCTTTTGAGCCACCCTAGCAGGCAGCAACATCTATTTGTGAAGTTCAGACTAAACAAGACCAACTCACGTTTCACTATCTCCTACATTCTGCTAAAAAAACAAAACAAAACAATTTAGCAGCAAGTATCACTGAAGTGAAACAAAATCATGAAGAACCCCAGAATTCTCATGTTTGGATTAATATAAAAGCTTGTGTTCCTCTGAACATAACAACAAGAGTACTGTGATTCTCTGAAGTGAAAATCAGTTCCCTATTTCCTTACTGGTCATTTCTCCCCCCACCCAACACCAGTCCATGGTGAATGCTGGTGTGGACAAAAGTGTGGGAACGGGAGTGAAATATAGGTTGTAGTAGATCCTCCTGAGTTTATATATGGAAAGAAGCTGCAAAAAGTCAGAAAAGCCACAGAGTTAGAGGCTATAGTTAGTGTCAATGGTAAAAATGAAGGAGAGAAGTGACACCCGAGAGAGGCTGCACAGAAAAACAGAAGTCTTTTATAAAACTTCAGAGATGGGGGAAGAGTGAGAAGTGATACCACTGTTGTGAGTCTGTGGGACACGGGGCAACAGTGGAGCTGTCAATATTAACAGGAAGAGAAGAAGGCTGGGAGGATTCTGAAGGATAGATCAAGAGATCGGGGCTTGAGCTGTCGGGCTTGAGTTGTCAACAGGACAGCCATGATCTGCCGAGAAAAGGGACTGGAAAAACAGAAGTCTATGAATCATCAGCTCTGGATGGCAATTAAAAACTCCATGCCATGAGCTGCTCTGTCAGCAAGCCCCTCTCCCGCAGCATAGGTGGAAGCTGCTCAACACTTTTCATTTTCTACCCTATTTCCTAGAGGAATTAATACAATCATGTTTGCCTGCTCATGGCAGGGGATTTGGAACTTTAAGGTCCCTTCCAGCCTTAATGATTCTATGATTGTTTGACTTCACCTTCTAATTATGCTCACGAGGAAACTAAGCATACCTAGGTGAGAGGTTTGCTTGGGCTGTCCCAAAGAGCCAACCCTGCCTCAAGGGTTTAGTCCATTAGCCCCCAGAGACCAGTTGCCAAAATAGATAGATACATACTTAAGAAGCATTTTTTAGACAGTCAGTCCTTGCATGATAGTTAGAAAGAGCCAGCTGATAAGACTCATGGTTAAATCAGCCAGCCTGTCTTTGAGGCTTGCTGGGGCAGCTCTCCTCCTGGAGCAGTCAGTTTGAAGCTTATCCCTTTATTTAGTGTTAATTGGTCAGGACCATACTATGTTATAATCACTTCCAGTATCTGCTTTGATAATTTTCTTGCTTTCTCATTTCCGAATGGCCATAGACTTACAAAACTTCAGTGCTCAAGCCAAAGAGGAAAAAAGCAAGATTATATACAAATATATACACACACACAACTTCCCGTTTGACACAGATGTGCTTCATGTGATCACTCCAGGGAAGCTTTCTAGATACAAACACATCCATTCAGGCTGAACCCCCTCATCAGGTTCAGTCTGCCCACACAGCTTCATCCAAAGTATTCATATCTGTTGCAGGGTTTTGAAGCAGATGTTGTCCCCACTTCTCTGCATTTCTGACTGCCAGAAGCCCCAAGGCAACCATCACCCATTGTCCATACTAAGTTCTCAATCTGTTTGTGCCTCATGTTCTCGGGGCCACTGCAATACAGCAGGACCATGTGTAGCCTTTATCAGAGCTGCCAGTGAATATATTGCTTTGGGCTGGTTTTGCAGAGCACAGCAGGGGCAGGAGAAGAAAGCCACAGAGCCTTGAATCAAATGTCTAGTCACTATTTCAGCAATTGCAGGACCTTTATTTTAATGTATGATTTGCCCTTACATCTTAAGGGATTCATAGGCAATTTCACATATCTCTAATTCCAATTTTTTAAAAAAAAGATTGAAGTGCAAACATTCTATCTTCAGAGCCTGTGAGTGGAAATGTGAATCAAGCACCACTAATGCAGTAAAAAATTAGGCATTTATGTCCCCTCCGACCAGTCAAGTGCTACTACCTTAAGGTGTAATGTAATGTGCAACCCAAATCCCTACATTTGGCATCTATGATGTCCTCATCCCTAGAGAAGTCTCTCTGCTCCACTCTCCAGCATCCAGAGGAGAAGGCTACAACCAGTTCCCACTGTATTTGCCCTGCATAGGCTGACCTGGGTGGGTAAAGGCATACCCTATCTCTAAGATGTCTTTGTGCCTGTCAAGGTGATATAGACTCTGAGAAAGACCTTCTGAAGGAAACCCCCAGGAAGAACTGTACACAGGGCTTCTAAAATCCTTGAGAAAGCCCCACTGCTAAGCTTTCCTGCAGAAATCCTCACTATAATCACTTCACAACCACACTTGTCATAGGAAAGCTGGGCTTGAGAAGGACCTCAAACTGCTTCAAGCCTTTCTGCTTGTGAAAATGTCACCCTCCTGTTGGCAGTCATACAAAATGAGCCATCATCCCTCTCCTGTCCTTTTCTCCCAGGGAGAGGAATGCCCCTGGGACAGAGCTGGCCATGTTTTTCACATTATTTCTCACGGGATTCTCAGAAACATCTTCCTGTAGCCTGGCCATGGAATTCCTCCAGGGAGAACTGTATCTGGACTAGTACATAAAGTTAAATCAGTTTCTCTGAAGTACAAAAGAAGCAAACAGTCCCCCAACATGACTGTGGGTGATGGGTACAGGTTTGAGATGGATATCAGAATTCAAAGCAAAGCTTAATAGCATTTACTGTTCAGAAACAATCCTGTCTTATTATTTTTAGTACATTTCTCAGAGTTGTCATTGTGTACTTCTGATTTACAGTATTGATGCCAGGCAACAGTGTTACCTTTATTCTTCCCTGCAGGATTACGTGAGAATATTCTTTAGAGAGAATATCACACTGGGCTAAGGTTAAAAAACAATCAAAACATGTAGCAAGCTCCAAGGTGCCTTCCCGTATCTCTGAAATATAAATGATGCCCTGACATAAAAGATTCTGAAATACGCAGCCTTAAAGTCAAAGATTTGCTAAGCAAATAACAAACAGAAGTAGCAACTCTCCTTCCAAAGGCTCTGAATCACGCTGACAGCTGCGCTATGCATGAAGCTAAAATATTTCTGAAAAAGCCAAAAGTTGTCAACAGAAAGTAGCAAAGCACTGGCCAGGTCCTAGACTTCTGTTCTAATTCACACAGAAATATACACTGGGATGATGGATCTATAGCTCAGAAAGAGTGGAGTATGTGTTTCTTGGAGACTTATATCCAGGTGTTATAGACTGAGGATCTTGCATTCTTCTGCCAATGACACTCAGTAACTAAATACCAGCTAAACAGCTAAATACCAACCACTACCAGAATATTAAATGCTTTGGGAATTTTCTCCTGCCTCCTGAGAGCAAATACCACTGCTGGATCTAATAAGTGAAAACACACAACCTCACTTTGTTTTAGAAAATTCTGTCCATTAACAACTGTCAACACACAACCGAGAAACAAAACAAAAACATTTATTTTACAAGAAAACAGTTTTTTTTTAAAGCCCAGCTGGGCAAATCATCTCCTAAAGATTCATGTAACCTTCTCCCGCTGTTATGTCAACATACCTAAATGTAACAGGTTCTGGCATTTTCTGTTTCCATCCATAAAGTTAATGAGCTGTCCCAGTCACAACAAGCACAGGAACCCAGCACCTGGGTGTGCACACAACAGGCAAATATCCCAGCTTGGCACCCGGGAAATCCACTGAAAAACAGCAATATTGATCCAACTGGCCATGGTCCAGGTAACAGGCCCTAGCACATGGGAAGTCTAGAAGTGGAAATACACTTCCACACCTTCTCTAAACCACAGCCTCCATTAGTACAACCTGTGTCACAGAAATTGTTGGTTTTTTTTCTTGTTCTCTCTTCCCCCCCCCCCCCCCCCCCCCCCAGGCATATTATCCTTCTTGAATGTGAAATACTTGCAGGAAACATATAGGAATAATGTCAGAGGCCTGACATATAGCATGAAAGATAATGAGCCAGGCTTCTCCTAAATTCTGAAATACAGCCTACAAGGTATGTCCAACAATATTTCTTCTTCTTCCAGATTCCAAAAGGAGTTATTGAATTTTTTATCACCGTGAATTTAACTTCTTTTCAAAAGAGACTGAGAACACCGAGAGAGTTATATATTGAGCAACTCAAGCTAAAGGTGTATAGTTGTGTCTCTGCTAAAGGAATATATATGAGATTATGCAGATCATTAGTCAGCTAACTTCAAGCACTGTAAAATGCTACATGCTGAAATACCCAGTAATCTGTTCTGCAAAAGTAGTTCTGGTCAGTCCTGATCAACCTGATTTGCCTGACAGAATCCTACAAAATTTCCAAAGACAGTGCAGGCCACAGGATTGTATTTAGAAGTCCTGACAGAAGCCTTTTTTCACTACTTCCTTGCTGTAACCCCCTATAAGTGAGCATAAGGTCCAGGTGCAGGAGGCTGAGAGGCACTTTCAACACCAAACACAGAAACACGGCACGCTGCCTGTTCACATCCCATTGGTAACCATTTATCAAGCCCAGGAGAAAAATCTGGCAAGTCTCATATTGCAAGTGCCAGCATGAAAAGAAGTAATATCCTGAATGCCTATGCAACTGTTTCAGTGCAAAGCAAGTAAAACAAAACCCAACAAGGCAAGACCCTGTCTGCAGGACTAGCCCTTGTAATCATGTGCAGCCTGAACAGAATAAGCAAGAACAAGTAGGCATCAGCATCAATTTGTCCCCAGCAGGTTTAGTAGCTCTTGCTTATGCTGCAAAGAAAATGAAAGTTATAAATAACTCTTAGTTCAAGTTTGCTTTATTATCTCCTATTTGTGACCAAAAAAAAGAGTTTTGAGAAGCAAAGATAAAAATATCCTTTAAAAGCAGGATCCCAGTTCAGCAGAGCACTAGAGCACTGAGGCACTTAAGTTTGCCTGGCACTGCTCAGACACCCAAACTGCGAGTGTGAACTGACAGAATCTTCAGAATGCAAGAGCAGCTTTCTCTAAACAAGTAATCTTACCATAGATGGATCTTTTCAATTCAATTTCCAAGCAGAGCAATGTTTTGTGATTTAGTCTCACTAAACCTTAACAAATCAGCAGGAAGAATGCATCTTTATCTCAACTGTTGATATGGTCTATCAATATTAAAATAAAGTGGTATGGACTGGCTTGCTAATATGCCAGCATTTCAGAGATGCTGAAAAACAAAACTCTCTTAAATGTATGATTTGGGGGTATATAAAACATAAAACCTACGAAGAAAAAAAATGCTGTCATTGGCATAGTTTAAAAAAACCAACAAACAGAACATGATTACAAGGCTGAGCACATTAAACTCTGTGCAGTCACTCCTGACAAAATTCCTACTGTCAGTAATTGCACATATATGGACTTGTAGTTGTTAAAAATATCATACTGCAAGTGTTTGATGCATCTGAGATTCTGCTTCTGAAAAGCCATGCAAAATTCCCAATAGAAATCTCAGCTTTTGTTTTAACATGAGGTCCTGTAATATTTGATTCTTTGCTGTCTGCTCTTTTACTGTTTATTGACTTGAGATCAAAGATCCATTTTGTAGTGAAAATAAATTCCAAGTCATTGTTTGCATGCTCCTTTACCATGAAAGATACAAGAGCCGAAGTGACTGAATCCCATTCATCTCCCCAAATTCCTGGTCCTCTAGGCATTTCAGAACAGCATTGTCAGGCTGTGATGATTTAATACAGCTGCTTTGTCTCACTATCATGGCTTTCATTTCCAATCATGAAAACATAAACTCAACAAATTTGACCTGTGAAGACCAGCAGACAAGTTCCCAGATGATGGCTGAATTCTCTCTCAGCAGATATTACGCTAAATTACACTTAAAATGGATCTGGTGTTAAAGTGCTCCAAATCAACTGTCATGAAATGACAACAAAACCACCATGTAATTAATCAATGAGCCAGAAACTCAACTTTACAAAATAAAACAGTATCTATAAAGTCTTTCTTATGTATTTCAGATCAAGCTAAACTTCCTGAACTAAGAGAGTTCACATTAAGCAGGACAGGGTAAAGTAAGAGGGGGCTGCCTAATTATTTAGTTATTAAAAATATTCTTGCTATTTTATATGCAGTTCACTTGTATTTATACCTTCTTGTCTTGCAGTGTGTTCTGCAAACATTTTAATGGTTCTACCAAAAACTTACATGGCTGCTGACATGTCCACAAGCTCATGCTTGTGAGACACAAAACCATTTGTGTTGCCATTCCTCAGAGCAAAACTCCTGTCTAAAACACTCCTTCACTTACACAGCAAGCACTTTGGAAAGTTCTGTTTTCTCCTGCAGAAACACAGTTTGGTAACAGAGTTTTCTACTATACCATCTATACAGTTTCTGTTTGACATGTGCCATTGTCAAAAACCCCGAGGAACATGAGCACCCAATTTCTTGGCAGGAAAAGTGTCATTCTGGGTGTGTTAGAGAAGCCATATCTGAATTGCCCTATTGTAGGTCCCTTTATTCTCCCTTCAAGCACAGGCTTTTTCTTCTGAGCTTCTCAAGATCAATAGAGACAGACGTTGGCAGACGAACCAAAGTAACAGTTTGGGTAGCACCCTGTCTGCATGACATTGGTATCATCATTGATCACAACTCAATTCAAAACGTTTACAGCAGATGAATTAAAGCATGTGTGAAGTTTTCTTGAACTCAGGGAAATTATTCATCTCCTGTGTGCTGTTGAACCAGGATGCTGCTTGTCACTTTCAAAGTTGTAGGTTGGAAGGAAGAAACTAGTCATCAATAAACGTCTATGGTACATGAGAAAAAAGTTACTATTCTAGCTCAATAACTTCAACAAAATAGTTTTGTCAGACTCCCATACAAATTAGTTATTCAGGCATGTAAATGATAACTGCTGGGAGCTCCTGTAACAACTCTCCTGCTCTTCTTAAATACACAGTGAAAATTCTTAATTGCTGTGGAAAAAAAAAAAAGACCACACTCCTCAGGGAGCATTTAAAAAGTTGCACATTTATGAAGCTTCAAAAACGTTGTCCAGAAAAATATACTGTGACTCCACTGAACTTTAGACACTTGACCTTTCTGATATCTGTTGATATGAGATGATCCCCACATATCACTGCTTGCTTGGCTTCTCTTGGATTAAAAACCTTCACAAAGCTAACAAAACTTTTGCCACAGCTGAAATCCCCATGTTGCCCTACCAGATGCCTTGCTCTGATGAGGTCTGGATGCACCAACACATGGGCCTTACTCCAACAAGTCCTCAACATGTATGCCCCACCCCCTGAGATTCAGGTGCTACACACCACAAAAATCCCCACTGCATAAAAATTCTCAAGTATGACAGAAAAGCAAAAACTTGGTGGTATTTAAGACAATTTGTTTGCCTTTACACTCAGGTGCCTCCTCCCATTCTGAAAGGCACACTGGAGCAGGGGGCTCACTGAGGCAGGGCCACCACACAGGCTGCTTGGCTGCCTGCTGTCCTGTGGCCTCGTTAGCTGAGCCCTCACCAGCGAAGCAGCTGAGCAGCGTCTCAGGTTTTCATGCACCAACTCTGACATTTATGAAGCACTTTCAGTCATGACAAGTTCAAAAACTCAGCATTCTTTCAAATCCCATAAAAATTCTCCAACACCCCCAGCACACACACAAAAAAACCCCACAACTGAAAATGATAAAACTCTTATTAGATAAAACTGTAGGAATTATATGATTTCCCCCACCCTGTCTCCCATCTCCACCTCACTCCAGGCTTCAATTTCTGCAACATACTTTGCTCTTAGAAAACACTAATCACATTACCTCCTGAACAGGCCTCATTTGCAATCACTGCAGGCCTTCCTGTCAGCTCCTCTGCCAGAAACTTACTCGGCTGCTTGTGGCTCTCATCTCATTTTGGGCTCCCAACCATCTACCCCTTTGATTATATTTAAATGTCAACATGGGACAACTCTACTTTGCAAGCTCGAGCATCATCTTCCAGCCAATCTTAAACACAAGTTGTGTCAGGGCTAGTTGTCTAAATTACTTGTTCTGAGTTGTATAAAAGCATTGCTTTGTTTTATAGATTTTGCTATAAAACCTATTGATCAAAACAATGTTTTCCATGCGCTTGCACTTAATAGCTAAAAGTGACTGGGGCAGAGGAGAGGGGGGAAGTTCGAGAATACAGTATAACTGAGTCTCCCTTGGTCACAGTAAACTGTGTAAAAGACACCAGTATAGAGAGATATGTCAGCTGTCATATATTCATATACATAAAATTCCTAAACTGTCCTTCATTCATAACCATTTATAAGAGACATAATGACACATGGTACTCTCCCTCCCTTGAACCACACATTCCTGTTATCTATGGCATGTTTGGACCCTCCTTGCTGCCTCACATCATGGGATAGACCTTGAGGAGCTACAACTGTGCAACCAGCATCAGTAACGAGGGCACCTTGTGCTCTCACATTATTAATCCAGAAGGACATCACTGAGCTTAATCTATTTTTTCTCTGACTTTAGAGCCAAGAACCTGGCCAACACATGTTTCAACAAAATGAGATTGCATGCTGAAAGCTGTAGCTGTACTTGACCAAACAAAAGCATCTCAGCTGACAATGTCAGCCGTGTGGCACAGAAGATGGAGAACTAAATGCTGAAGGCATCAGGTAACCAGTTTCCTGGGAAAGCCTCTTCCTAACATCCAGTGTCAGAGACTATGTAATTCTCTAGAAAGGGAATATTTCTATCCTTTTCCATTTTCTTTTCCATTGGTTGCTATACAAAAGTTATTAAGTCATTGCTTCTGCAACCCTAGATGTTCTTTTAATATAGACTACTACCCAACTCTGGATAACTTCATGCACCCAAGTAATGTGTTAGAAAAATTAAGGTTGGAAGGGACCTTAAAGATCAGGTACAACCTCCCTGCTATGAGCTGGCACACCCTATTTGCAATACTGAAAGAAAAAAGTTGAACACTTGAGACAGGCTGTGCTGCTTCTGTCTTGCTGCAGTTGCTCTATTGATAGTTCCTATTGAGAGTAAACATGACAGAGTCCCTGAAGTACACATGAATCAAAGCAAAATAATAACAGGAGCAAACACATGGACAAAAGGAGTGACAAATTTTCTGGATTAGAAAGTATACAGTTTTGTTACTTATTTCTCTAAGGACCCTGTTTTTATTTTCCTTTTGTTGATTCATAGCCCTTTATTTGTGTTGGTTTGGGTTTTTTTACTTGTTTATTCCAAACATAAAACAGCTATTAAATCCAAGCTGTTAAAAAATAAAAAAACCCAAAAACCAAAAAAAACAATTGCAAACATTTCAACTATAAACAATATTTTCAGATTTACTCTATGAAAACCATAACTGAAAAGCAAAGAGTGACTCTTCAGTGCAATGAAATCACACACAAAATAGCCAGGAAACAATTAAAAAACTCCAATAAACCACACACCACCATTCCAGACCTGCTTAATAGCATTCCAGGGCTTTATAAAAAGCAATGATCATCAACCATGAGAGCAGACTTTTAATTAGCAACCGATGTATTCTATAGAATGAAGTCACATTGCACTGTTTTCAGAGTCTCAGGTGTGCTTATACGACTTACTAACATGAAATCTTTCATTCAGCCTAAGCTGGGCAACTGTATGCAGCACAAAAGGCAAGTTCTTGTTTACATAACTAAATTGTGATAAATGTGCACCACATGGAAGCACAGGCCAGCCCCAGCCAACAGTTGTGTCTGTACAGAAACTTGTAATTGGTTTGTAATACAGATGACCTGGCACTTGCTAGGGAATGGCAAAAAGAATTAAACCAGAATGTCCAGCAATGTGTCAGCAACTTTTAAAATCACAGCGCTGGCAATTAGAATAAATACAAAATAAGCACTTTAATTCTGCTAGTAGTCCTTTTGACTGCAGTAGGTAATCAGGACAGGTACTCAGGACCCAGGGATTATGTGTGGGTTTCCATTAATAGAAAGAATGCAAGGGATATTTCATCTAGCAAATTTCATAGCCAAACTGAAATATTAAGCGAGCATGTTAATCTGAATCAGAAATGCAAAGGAATGTATAATGAACATATTGATCAAGCAGCTCCTGGCATGACCCAGAATGCCACTAAGCAGCTCACCAGGCAATATAACTCAGCACAGCTCCAGGCAGCTACAATCACCCACAGCAGCTGAAAATTATCTCCCCACTGCCCCAAATTAAGGCATCTTCCACGTTAACACACTCTTACTGTATATCTTGCCATACAGTTGGTATGGTTAACAAAAAAGTGGAGTAAAGGTATTCCCTGAAGGCACAAATGTCATTGAACCAATACAATCCAGAGACTTAGCAGTCCTTGTGTTTATGCTCCATTTTTGGCCCTGATGCAGGAGCAGATGCGGATGCCTGGACCCCTGCTAAGTCTCATTGAGTTGAAATAAATGATGTATAAGCATGATTGAAACAGCAGAGCCACAAACCATAAAATCTTTACCTATGGCGTATATCAGAAAGGAGACCAACTCCAGCCTAACAGCTCAAGAAGACTTTTTTTTTTTTTAATTAGCATTTTTACATTGACAAGAGACCCCAAAGGTGCCACTTGCCAGAAAAATGGAAGCTGTCCTGCCTAACATCGCCATGCAAGTCTGCCCTGTAACCCTTCTATACAATGCAATCACAGTTTGCAGGTGCTGACTCTAAGACGGAACATATCTTACTGTTTTAGAAGCCTAAAGCAACAATTTTTGTGGGGTTTTGTTAATTTGGTGGTTTGGTTTTGTTTTGTTTTGTTTTATAATAAGATATATGAAATAAAAGAAAAGGACACAGAACTAAATATTAAATAACTTTTATAGCACTTCACAAGCAAAAAAGTATATTAATCCCTAAAGCAGGGGAAAGTCTGTGGCCTGTAATCCTGAAAAACTGATAAGGTTTGTAAGAGTCCAGCCTCAAGGGCTGTAACTGAACTGAGTTGGGCCAAACTTGACTTTTTGTAAAACTATTGAAGTTTTGACTTTCCTGTCTCTTTTAAAGCACTAATCACAGTGCAGAGCTGCTAAGAAGCTGGATGAAAACCACAGCCACAATACTTGATACAAGATCACTCAGCTTTTGGAGCTTTAAGCCCTACTTGACCTGTGACTGAACAGCCACTTGTCCTGCAGAGCATTCAATTTCTGCCAACTTTGCCAGTTGAAAGGGTGTTACAAACAAATGCACCATTAACAGTTTACAAAATACAACACTTAAAAAACTACCCCAAAACCATCAAGAACAAGCAGCAAGCTCTAACGGATATGCTTGAACAGCTGACATGCCTCTTTAATGAATTTGCTTCTGCTTATAAGTCTCTATAAAACCTTCAAAACAGACTAAATCTCTAGAAACTGAAACAGCCCAGTGGAGTGATGCCCCTGCTTTTCTGGACTACCAAAAGGCTTATTTTTTAAGTACTGGTACCTACTGAGTGGGGGTAACCCAAGGTGTGAGTGCACACCTGGGGAGCACTGACGTCCCCTGTCCCTATTTGTGATGCACACAGCTGAACTGTCATGCCCCAGTCCCTGTTCCAGGTCTGATCACCAGTCAGATGCTCTTTCAAGGGGCCTGACCTGAGCTGATACCTGAGCCTGGTTTACACCAACCGTTCTCCTGCAGAACTTGGGTTTGAATTACTCCTCCTGCACAAAAGCAAGAAGATCCTCAGGATATGAGCTCTGTGCAAAGGGACTGCTGGCAGTTTCTGCTGTGGGCTACTCTTTGCCAGTTAGCTGTAAAGAAATAAGTCCAAAAGGGCTCTGGAAATGGAAGTGACCTGGCAGTTAACACAGGAGACACTTATCTGAAGCAGAGGGGAAGAAGGGGCTTGTAAAAGCCCTTCAGTGATACAAGTCAGCAACTGTATCAACAGCCATCTGAATTGTATCAATAACAAACAACTCCCACATTTTGTAACAATTTCCTATTTCAAACTACTCTGCAGGAATTTTTTATGCCACTGTAAACTACTAGAGCAAGAAACCAAAGCTCTCTTTCTCTAAACACTAGTATTTGGCCAGAAGCTGAACTTCAGCAATCAATGTCCTGAGAGCCCTGTGGAAAAAACACCCGTGGGGTGTGGGGTAGGTCCCATGTTACTCAAACACATTACTTCAGTACAGAGAGGAAGTATCTTGGACAGAGGAATTACCCCAAGCAAAAGCAGTATTTTCTCATCTGCATTCAGGTCTCTACATAAGGAAATGGAGGCTGATCTTTCAGGGCATGTCACAGTGACTGGATTTTGGGGGAGCTATGGGAGAGACTGCTGTATTTTTGAGCCTCTGCAAATGGTTTCACTCTGCGAACTATGGATCTGAGCGCAACCCTGAGCTCAGAGCAGAGCAAACTGCTCACTCCACTGCTGCTGCCTCCTCCACAGCCCTTTGGAAAGCAGGCAGGGAACAAGTACATCCAATGTGATTCACCTTTTAGCTGCTGAACCACCTTCTGCCCAGTCCCACAGCTGCTTTCAGGTTCTGCTGCTGAGCAGATTTACCTGATATGGTGCTTGCAGGACTGTACAATAATGAGAGCAAAACAGGCTCTTCATTTCAGGGATGTTTGTATGCTAAGATGGGCATGAAAGCATAAATCAGGCCAATGGACCTGCAAAAGCCTGCTCTGCATTCCTTCAGTTCTTCTTACCTCATTTTCTTCTCTCACATTTTTTTTCCTTCTCTGCCCTGCTCTGTTTGGAAACTCATCTAATTGTCACTTGAGATGACAAAAGTCCTTTGCCTCAATGCCCCTTCCTTGGTAACGGATTTTTCCTTTCTCTATCACTTTGCTTGTAGAATTCATTTTCTTAATTAAATGATACCTGCATTTATAATTTCCTAATTTTTATTTTACATCTTTCTAGCTACTTTTTCTTGGCAAATATGATTAAAAACCACTGCTCTTGCTCATTATTTTATAAACTGTAGTTTAAGAATCCTTCCCTTATAAAAGTACCAACTTCCAATTCTATGGTTACCTTGCACCCTAACCTGATCTGCTATTTCCCACAAAATATAAAAATGCACTTGGTTCAGCTCTGGAAAGTAAACCCAGCATAGTCCATTGATCAAAAAGGCTTCAGGCCAAAAATGCTATTCTGATCATTAATTTGGCAGCCCATACAACACCAAACATTTGTCCCTGGGATTCCTGCACATGATAATTCCATGTAAAAGCTACCTGCTTGCTTTCAGGTATGGAAGTTCAGTCTACTGACCTGAAGTTTTCCATCTCAGAATTAAAAGAAATCACCAAATATTACATTATTCACTGTCTTTTTATCTGTTTGTTCTTTTCATTATCACTGCACTACTGTAATACTTTAGAGTTAACCAAGAAAAACACCTAGTCTTCTCCCTTTCCTTTCCTCCTCCAATTTTCATCCATCAATAGAGCAATGGGAGCAAAGCAGGAGAAAGGAAATGTGTTTCTGTGGCCTGATATTTAGTACAGGGTGAGCAAAATGTTGTTTGTATTGATGGTACCTGGGATTTCTTGGCAATCTCCCACATAAAAGCCAGCTGGGGTCAACACTACTTAACCTACAAACTCAAATGAAATGGAACACGCTCAATCTATTCGATATACAGACCTTGTAATATCTGACATCACCCATGCTAAAAAGGGTGTCTAATTAAATTAAGACAGTGATTGTTATTACTTGTCTGAAGAATTAGCAATTTTTATTTTGGGAAAATGGCAACAAAAGGAGAAGAATGAGTGTTTGCCCCACATCGAGAGGACCCCTGAAGTTTACACTTCTGTGTTTCACAGCACTCAGCTGGGGGGTCCCCTGGAGCTCCTCCAGATCCAGGAGGGTGGGACCATGCACAGCTCACTCGTTGGTTTCCCACACCACACTACGATGGGGCAAGAATGGACAGCCATCCCATGGATGTGGCAACAGCTTACAACCCATCATGCAGTTCATCACACTCTACATCTATAATGAAAACACCTCTATTTGGACATGTTATTTAAATATCCTTTCTGGTCAATGGAGACAGAGAAGCCCTTTTAGGATATAAGTCATCTGATCCACTGAGATGTATATCTTAAAGTAGTAGTACTGGGCCTAAAGGAAGGATATGTTTCCATCCCTTTATTACAAAGGGGATCTCTGTTGAGTAGGTTAAAAGTTAAGATCCCCCATTTCATGAGGTATCTAAATTAATACAATTAATCCAATTTGGTGTCCAGGTTGGTCACATATATTAGAAACAATTCAAACTGCTAAATAGCCTCAGAACATGAAACAGTCTAGACATTGGTTTAGTTGTTCTACTCA
Organism: Apus apus; assembly: GCF_020740795.1. NCBI lineage: Eukaryota > Metazoa > Chordata > Aves > Apodiformes > Apodidae > Apus > Apus apus. The sequence goes on along the minus strand of NC_067294.1, from coordinate 7,449,042 downwards.
CTTGGCTCCCAGCTTTACAGTATTTGCTGGAGAAAAAAATACGTCCTGGTAAAATATGATTCAATACATACTCCTGTAGCCTCAGTGTCTGGTGAACCTCAGTGCTAACAGGGTAGGTCACAGTATACCCAAAATGTCACAGCAAATGATCTCATGAGAGAATTACATAGGTCACAGAAGAAAAGTGCCAAGAAAAGAATTTTATACCTGTCACTCCCTGTATAAAAACTTCAGACAGTCATACCACACACTCTGCTACAGAGCCAGGGAAGACAAGGAAATGAAAGGGAAAGGAGGGAAGAGAAAGCAAAGGGAGATTGTTAGTCTTCTATGAAATACAAGATGATTAAATACTGTCAGGCTTTAATCCCTGCTGACAAGCAGAGCTGCATGAGGGATATGGGTTGATTAATTATAAGGAAAAAAGGCTGTGACACAGGCATATGAGGCAGAAACACCAAAATAAGGGATTTGATATTTATTTATTTATTAATAGTTAAATAAAAGGCATTCACTAATGAAAGGACAGCCACTCATCTGGATCTAAAACTTTCAGCCTTACTTCTACTAAATCCTAATGCAGGCTCCCAGCACTTACTGGGGGAAAAAAAATAATAGCTCATGGTTGAATTTGCTTTTCATTATAGGATTAAATTTAGGTCTTGTATAAGCCTCTCTGGTCAATACACTGGGATTTATTACTAGTGGTGGTAAAGGACAACCCTGGAAAGGCTGGTTCAATGTAGTGGACCAACAGCCAAAGGGCCTGATGTAGGACATTCCTCAGAGGGAGCAGATGAAAGATTTCAGAGAGGTGCAAAGCAAGGTTTTGAGAAGACAAAGTGTTATGAGAGATGCAGTTCAGCCAGCAGAGAAAAAACATCTGCGACTGTTTCTTCTCTTCTTTCATGTGACTAGTCAATATTCAGAGCTTTTCTGGGTTATTTGCTGTACTAAGAGAATTTGATCACTGCTTTGTATTTTTTGGTGTAGGCCCCGTTCCTCCGCAAATATGAAGAACAGTGTACTTCTTTTTGTCCCCTAAAAATGGGGGGGGGGGAGGTGGAATTAATCAGAAACTTGTTGCTTTGCTCAGAATCCTAATCCATGTTCTCTGGACACAGCTCTGCCAAGAAAAGTCTCCTGTGGGGCTTTCTCACAGGGTTGTGCTCTGAGAGAGCTTGTCTCTGACCTTGTCAGAGATGTGATTCTTATTTCCCCCAAACCCCGACAAAACTCAATTTCTTGTTCTAACATCTACAATTGATCTGGCATTTGGAAAGCAGTTTCTGTTGTTTTAGCAGTTGCGAAAGACATGGAGATTTAATTCTGTGCTGCCTGGAAACTAGTCAGCCTAGGTCTAGTATGGCAGTGCTAAGGTGAGCTTTTGGCTTGTGATTTTGGAAAGACATGAGAGAATATCCAAAATAAAAAGAAGCAGCTTCATTCAATGGTACATTTCCGAGATAATCTAGCAATTGGGACAGCTCATTTGAAATAATTCATGTTAAAGCTGAAAAGATGTAGGAGACATTCCCACAGTCTGGGGTGAGGGAGACCTGACCTAGACTAGATCTGCTACCAGTCCATTGGCTCAGCACTGTTGTCCCAGGGATTTGAACAGATCCCAGCACTCCCTCTCCTCCTGTAACAGCAGGATCAGAGGACCACCCCCTCACATTCTTGGGCAGTGCTTTTATTAAGTGCCCTACTCTACTGAGGATTTACATTTATGTTTAGCTTATTTTTTTGGTTTTTGTTTTGTTTTGGCAAGATGCTTGCTTCAACCTAATTTAGCCAGCAGAGATGACCAGGGCACCAGGAGGTGAAGAGTTAAAGAAATCCAGGTTTTCCTTAATCACAGTTTCAGTTTTTCTCACTAAACCACCAGAACTTTTCAGATAACAATTCCAAGAGCAAGAAATAAGAGAAAGAAAACCAAAGAGAAAGAAGATATAAAGAGAAGGAAGAGAGAGGGGAAACCAGAGACAATCCTTTATAGCCCCATAATTTCATCCTGCAAAGTTTCAGTCTGCATGCACCACTGATTCAATTACTGTATACAGCTTTACCCTTCAGCAGAACAAGAATTAGAGAAAAACTCATTTTTAAAGTTTAGTGAGAGAATTTTTCACTGACAATGACCTGCTTCAATAGCAGCACACAATGTAGGATAGGAATTGTATTTGCCTTACTCCTCCAAAACAGGTATTTAAACCAGTTTGGGGCTGTGAGTGAAATACGTCTGGTGATCTTAATCTACTCCTCATAGAGACCAAACTCAACGAACAAACTCACTTGATTACCAGGTTCTGTACAAAATACTGAACCTGGCATTATGAAGCACATTCTCCTTGACAGAGGAGCTGATCCCTAGGGCATGTTTAGGTGTAGATAAAAAGTTAGGAATGACAGCTACAGGGCTGGCAGATCAGAAGGGGCAAGGTTTAATGCTTCTAGCCTCAGGAACTTCACTCATTGTCTCACACAGTCATGCTGGTGCTCTCTGAACTATTTCTCCCAGGACTTATTCATTGTTATTTGGGCAAACTGCATAAACTTAAAGGCAGGTGTTCTGGCCTATGTGGGGCACACTTAATGCTGGATGCCAGAGGAGACTGGGCACCAAAGCTGCAGCTCCTCAGTGTTTTCTGAAGTGTAATTTAAAGCATTTCCCTAAAGTTGCACTAACTTACTCAAGAACATAAGGCCAAAAGTACTTTTTTGATAAGAAATAGGTGGGGTTACTGTGTAAACATTGCTAAGTGTCTTGCCAGTATTTGTGAGACAAGATAGAAGCATATTCTAATACTTTTTTTTCCTCTCAAAACAGTGTATTTTTCCAACATGTATAACAACACCTGATGAAATAGTCTCCTTTACATCCAGGAAAAGTGTGCCTATGCCTTGCTAGAGAAGAGCACTCCAAGGGGAGCAGGAAAAGCATGTATGGTAAGTCAGAGGCTGCACAGCTTCATCGAGCATGGAGAAGGGCTGAGCTCACAGGACACCACTGATGCTGAAAAATAATGGCATTATTAAAACTATTTACATAATCAGCAACACTAAGACAAGCTACAGTCAAAGCATCAAAAGCACTACTAATTATACTATCCTAATTTTAGTGTTCTCAACACATGTTCTCCCAGGGAATTTTCTTGCTTATTTCTTTTAATCAGCTAAATTATAGCCTTCAAAAATACTCTGGTCAAATGACAACACATTCTTCAAGAAGACTACTATACAATTGGACTGGTGAAATATCAAGATAATTTCCGTGGAATAAACTCCCATTTCCCATCCTAATTGCTGATGGATTAGTTAGTGTCACTGGAATTACAATAATTTGCCCAAGTAGCAGGTTTTAAAATAAAGATGGAAATTGCATTCAGAATCTACTCTTCCACACATTATTTATACATACTATGTGCCTATTTACTCTCCATGCATGAGTGGCTATGTTGTCCCTTAAGATTCCAGATAACATGATAATCCTACAAGCATATACAGGCTTTCATCTTTTCTTACTTGCAAGCCTTGCCATGCACAGGATGATCACCCCGCCGATGCCCACCTGTCAGCTGCCTCCCTGCTGCATTCCCACTGCCAGCACCGCCTCCCTCTCCTCCTGCCCTGGCACCTGCACTGCACGTGCAGGGGGTTGCTAGTCCATGCCAGCAGTGGCTAATTCCCCTTCACCTTCAGAAAGAGATAATAAAACTTCCTTTCATCTGGTTGGTTGAAGACCTCGTGCCCTCTCATGCCAGCTGTGATGTCCAAGCAAACCTGTCTCTTGCACAGAGCTCATGGCTCCATGCTGATCTCCTGGCTGCAACTGATTCCCCCCAGGGTGATACCAAGTGTTGTTTCAGCCATTTTTGGGTATTTTCCTCCTTTCCTCTTTGGCTGTTTCAGTCTCAGCATGGCTTCCCAAAGACTATGAGCTTTTTTCTTTTTTAGTAATTTATTTGCACAAAAAACCAAAACCAGTTGATACTACGATCAACAAAGCCTTCTGGAACAGGCAAGGCATCACTAACTTGTCATCGCTGTGTTGGTTTTAGCTGGCTGATTGCTTTTTCAGCATCAAAAACAACTGTAAAGCATTTGGAGGACAGAGGAGGACCTGTTTTCAAACTAAAACAATCTCTCAAAATCTTTCCCATCTGTAATCTCCCTCTGCACTCAGGAAAGACAGCTATGCTAAGGTCATGCCCAGCAGGTTCCAGAAACCAGGTGAGTATACATCCTGGCAAGAAAGAATCCTCGGTCTCTCTGTCCATCCCTTCATCTCCACCAGCCCTGGACTATAAGCCCTAAGTCCTGCAACAACACTAACCCCAACCCTGCCCTGAACTCACTCCCAACAGCCATACCTCCTAGATGCTAATCAGCAAGACTGTCCAGAAAGCATGTGACTGAATAAATAGCCTTTTGAAGCTTTTCCAAAGTTCTGATGTGTTGTTTCTCTTTCACACCCATTTTGGCCATTGCAAAAATTTATTTTTTAACCTTCACAGGAGTGTAGAATGATAATTGCAACCTAAAATTGAGCCATTTTCCCTCCTGAGCCACTATAAAAAGCTCAAGTGTTATGCTCCTGCTTAGCCCAGCATGGTTCATTGTGTCTTAAAATCATGTTGGTGCCATGGCTGGGGCTACACAGGAGCTCACATGGCCACCACACTGGAAACAGGTGGGTCTGCATGTGTAGCACATATATCTGCTTGGGAGATTAACAGTAAAGCCACAAAGAGAAATCAGCTGCTAAACTCCTACCAAAAGCTGCAGGAAACTGGGTGATTACTGTTTTGAAAATCCTGCTTATCAATCAGAAACTATTCTAAGGAACAATATAGGTTAGAAATATCTCCAATTAAAGGGAAAACTATATTCAGTTATTTGGGAAGAGAGTTCATACTTGTTAGAAGCTTAGAAAATGAGCTATTTTCACTATTCTTACATTACTTTTCCCTTTTTCGGGGAAAATGGGCCTATTTTGAACAGTGGAAATGCACTGTTCCAGGATAAAGCACCCAGTGCACACAATCTGAAAAGGACAGCATTAGCACTCCCTTTTCACAAGGGGCACAAGAGGAGGCAACACCTTTGCTGCAGTGAAAGAGAGGATTACACCCTGGGAACACAGAGCCCCTATTCCAGCTGCAACTATTAAATAATAATCTTATATATATAGGCAACAAGTACAAAATACTGGCAAGAGCCCTAGACTGGAACTGTCTGAGTGTGACTGATAACCCAAGTAATCTCTTATCTTGTGATATAGAAGGAAGAGGGGCCCATTCAGCAAAATAATCCCACAAGTTTGGTAAACATACCAGAAACTGCTCAATTATAATTTTGCCTCTTTCCAGTCAAGGAAAAATAAATAAATAAATAAATAAGAAGGAAACTTTTTGGAATTTGTGCATGTGATGTCAGTTCATTTTTTTTCAAGGGGGCAATATGACAGCTGTGTATGAAATAATCAAGAAACCCAGGGGCAATTAGGTTTTAATGCTGTGATAGTGGGGAACTGTATCAGTTGTTACAATCACAAGTTTCTCAGTAAAATTTTCTGTAATATGGCCATGGGATATCATAGTTTCTTTGCAGAATATTTTTTTTATTATTATTACTTTTTGATGAAACCATGCAAGGAATTACTTGCAGGTGCCAATCACAGCTGCAGCACCCTGTTTCACTTGAAGTAAACATTATGACAGTCATAATCTACATGAGGTAGTGGAAAGGAAGTTTTGCAGAAATTGCTGCCTTATACTAGCTGAAGAACAAGCATAAGAGCAGGCAGTGCTACAGAGGGCACTTTGGTTTCTCTGGTACATCTAGCATCTTCTCCTGATGCAAAGATTGTAGCTCAGGCTGCTGCAACATCAAGTGGACTTCATTACACCATAGAAATCTCATCTGCAAGTTTCTACCTGAGCCTAAACACCCATCTAATAATAGATCATTAAAAAAACCCAAAAACTCCCACTCTGCCACAATCTCCCTGACATATTTTGTGCTATTTGAATACTTGATCATTTCTCATAGTGGCCCTGCAGAAAAAGAAAATGGGAGGAGACATGAGCTGTGGTCAGGAGGATTATACCTAAGTGATATGCTGAGGGAGAGGGAGGAGAGAACATCCCATCCCTTCCCCACCCTGACACCCTTTCCACCCCAAGCTCTTCCAATTGTGTGAGTTCAAAATCAATCAAAATTCCAAGTCTACGCTGTGGAATATAAAGCAGAGCGGTATCAGCTTCAGTCAAAAGGTGTAAAGCACCCAGCAAAGGACCCAATGCATGGCTTCCCAGACAGCATGTCTCACCTGGGATCCTAACGGGCCATGATGCTCAACCAACCATCTGACTCCCAGATCCAGAACCCTGGCCAGCTCCGACAGCTTCCAGCTTGTAGGCACCCACAGCGGCACCAAACGCAAGTTCCAGCCAGTACTGTTTTACATTCCATTTGCACAGGTGTAAATTGACTACTCAAGACAAAGGCGAATCAGCTTTCTTTAGCAGCCAAAGGTGAAGTGATGCTCTGTTTTCAACCGTAAAACCTCCTTTTCTCAAAGCTTCCTACGTTGTACGAGCCTGCTGCCCTTTGCCTTCCCTTGGTATGAAGGAAAACACAGATTCCCACCTCACAACCTGCACTGTTGCAACACGGAAAGCACCCGATTTCTAGCAAGAGAGGAGAGCAAAATAATGAATTAATGACAAAAAAGCTACCTGTTCTCAATCTTTTCTCTCCCAGTTCTATGCTCAGACTTCATGCCCAACATAGTTTGGTTTTATAGGCAAGTCACTCTGTCATTCTTCTCACATGTACATCAGGCGCTGCTGGAAAATGTGGCCATTATCCATCAAGTCCTTTGCTTTAGTCAGCTCCCAGCAGAAGAGTAACAGATGCACTTGTGTTCTCACATCATTGTCCAAAATGTCAGGGAAAAAAGCCCTGAGCATTAACAACTCCCTAAGGAAATCAGTTCTTAAAATAATAGAACCGGGTGGAGGGGTGGGGGGAAGTGAAAGGGACAGAAAGATGCAGAGAATCCCCATCTATCAGGGATGAGGTCTGCAGAAAAGTGCCCTGACTAGCTGCATGCCATGCAAGACAAGAGTACCCACACCATGGTTTTATTTCCACTAAAGTTTACACTGTGTCTGGATAAAGCAACATGTGCACATGTTGGTTTTAATTTTCAGGGTCCAGACTTAGAAGTAGTCTTCTCTTTGGACATCGTACATCAAGAGAGACGTATCAGTTTGAAGTGTGAGCGTAATCTCTTCCCAGGGTACTTGCATTAAGATTCAAACAGCACAGTGTGGTGATAGTTTCAGGCAGCACAAATCTTCATAGACAGTAAAGGAAAACTGGGAAAACAACAGACAAGAAAAAGATGAAATCAAAGATGACAAGAAGCAGTAGTCAAAGTCAGGAGAAAGAGGAGGTCAGGCACACACACTAATCAAGGTGGCAGGGTGGTATTTTCTTGGTGCAGTCAACCTCTATGATCTGATTTTAAAGGATTTGCTAAAGTTAAGGAAGAACTAAGCAAAGCTTCAAACCTTTTAAAGCTGGGTAAAAATGCAGACATGGATAAACATATTTCTTTGAAGGGACACAAGGACGAAAAGCAAAGGGGAATGGGAGGGAAAGAATAGCCTGTTCAGAACAGCCTGAAGGTGAATTTTGGTGACCTCTACTCACTAATTCTTAAATAAACCCTGACATAGGACTACAAACCCTGCAAAGGAGCTGTTGCCAGCCCTGGCAGACTTATAATATTGGCGCATATTTTTACAGTTGCAGCTACAAGTACACAACATCAAAACCTCAAATGAGAAAGATAAGGTGCAATTAATTTGATAGCACTTCGTTCACCATGGTTTTGCCAAGTGCACCTTTCACACAATCCCTCCTTGAAGCACAGTGCATACGTGAAAGAAAAGCACTCATAAAAAAATAGGAGATGAAGGCCAAGTTAGACTAGACTGCGGGAGTTTGGCTCAGAGATGCGTAACATCATCAGTTCAGTCACCTACATCAGATACATTCTTTGCTTCTCCAAACTCAAATGTGTGCAGCCTCACCCATGTAAACTCTGAAAAGGGACCTCTCAAGTCCTCTCCCAGTAGTTTTCTCCTTTGAACAGGGCAGGCACAGCCACACACTCAGCACTGCAACCTCCCTCCAGTTCCTTAATTGGGCTTGTGTATTACTGATAAGTAATTGATACACAGGAAATGAATGTGAAGCCACTGCAGAGTGGGCTTCTGCATACAGATATGGGCAGCTGAATACCAATCAGCAGCAAATGCTACAGCCATGCCATTCCTATGGCATTTCCAGTATGGACATGCTAAAATATCTCAACATAAAGCATTTCACTTTGTACAAATGAGGTTGGCATGACTGCTAGATGTTTTTTCAGAGAGGGAAGTGCAGAAGGCTTAGGGGGTCAGATAAAAAAAAAGTTAACGTGCTATGCAGACAGTACTCTGGATAAATATCTAGAGAAGAGAGAGACTTGAAGGGGCAACACAGTATGAAATCAAGATAAAGAGGGAAGGCACACAAAGGCAAGCATACAGCTCTCCACACATTCAGCCTTTAGGGACAATCTTCCTATTTTTAATTCCCTGGGAGCCAAAAAAAAGGTCCCAAAATTAATCTTTGTGCACAGCCTAAATTTGTACTTAATGCCAACTTTGTGTCTGCATCAAATTCCTCCAGTGTTAGATGCAGCACCGTGAATAGGCTCATTTTCGTTATTTTATCGAATTGTGTTAACTTTCTCTCTGCAGCATTCCCTGAGGCTGGCAACACCAAGACGTGCAGGAAATGTAAATCACTCCCCTTTTGATACGATAACCGTAGCAGTGAATCGCATCCCAGAAACCAGCTCAGGATTATAGCCGAGAACCCACTGAAAGGCACTTAAGCTGTGGCCCTGTGCCAGGAGGGGAAACTTCAGCTGGCAGGTCAGTGCAGAGTGGGCTCAGGTCTTGGGAAAGAAGAAGAATTCATAACATCCAGCAATCTGTGGCTGCACACACCCTAAAACCAACAGCCTCTGAGTCAAGATATAATAAAAAGAAGCCAACAGGTGTTAAAAACAAATGAGTATTTATGTATGCAAATATATGGAAGAGCTATATTAAATAAGCACCAAGGAAAGCAACAGCCAACAGGCTGTAGGATAAAATCTATTTGCCAGACAAATAAAGATATATATAAAGAATTGCATTTAAAAAAGTAGTTCCTGCATTGAACTATTTGTGGTAGAGAACATTACAATAATAATTTTACTCGTGTATCTATTATTTAAATAATTTTTCAAAGATTCAGTGGATGTTGGAATGCAAATAAGGATAATCAGAACATGAAAATAATTGTTTTCCCAAAATCTTATTTTCATGTATAAATGCCAGTGCTAACAGCTACTAGCATTAATCCTGGGCCAGAACTCCACTGAATTTAGTACTGCACAAACACAAAACCAAAAAGCTGTTTGAACCCTAAGGAATTTGCAGCTCTAACAGAAAAGAGGCAGCAGATGGATATAGACAGAAATAATCAAGAAGTTGTAGTTAACAAGGCAGGAGTTAGTCTCCGCAAACCAAATCCCTGATTACCGTGAGCCTCATACAGGCACCACAACAAAGAGGAGTTTTGATCATTGATGCCCCCCCCACACGGAGCTCTGCACATCCTCCATCTCTGCCGCTGTGCTCCAGCTGTCGCCTCCGCGCTCCCTGGCAATCCTGCCTCATTCGCTCACTGCACTTCAACATGAAAGCTCTTTGGGCCAAGGATTGCTATGTATGGCCTTGGTCTCCAGCACCGAGCATAGTAGGGCTCAAACTGGTCATAGCGACAGATAAAACCACTTATTAACAAAATGGTTCATTAATAATGTTTATTTATAGCTACCCTACCAAGCACAAGTACGCATGCACACAAGCCTAAAGTGGAAATTAACACACAAACCCCATGTAACACAACTGAGGCATCATCCATATTTGAGTAATAGTGCCTTCTGATGACTTTTATTCAGTCCAGACACCTCTTGCCCTAAATCTGCATCATGCAGAGGAGAGGAAGAGTGGCTTGGCACACCATTGTCTCGTGAAACTGAGACACACCATCACTAAAGGCATGTACTGTGCCCCTCCGGAAGCACCACACTGCAGACCTCAGCAATAAAATCCAGCCTGACTGGTAGCTGGACAGTTATGACAAACAAGCACCACAAAAACATTTAAAATATCCTAAAACAGTTTTTCATATCTGAGATAAGGTCTGAAGGATACAACATTCCTGCTGGAAGGATTTATTTCAGCCTGTTTACCTCAATGACCTACTTACTACTACACCTTTCAAACTAAGTTTAAGCAATAAAGTGTTTAATTTGTATAATGAAACCTGCCTTGTGACACAAGACCATTCCACATAGCTTTCAGGTTCTTAAATTAAATGCTTAAAAGTCATGAGATGGGAAAAGACAAGACTGCTGTGCAGCAACAAAGCATCCTTTCCTCATGGCCAGCTAGACCTGCACTGTGGAGGAGAGCTGCCCTCCCAGCCTTCACTGCCACACTATCATCAAAGGGCTAAATAACATGCTTAGCAGAAAATGGTCAAAGGGTTACTTTTGCAGCACACCTCAGTGCAGTGTGGACAGACAGGTGGGACAGGCAGCTTGGAGAAATCACAGCACTGAGCTCCCCTCTGAAGCTACTCCCAGTGGCAGTGGAGATCCAGCCAGCTAAGGAGTTGGGTGCTGTGAAAATATGTCTTCCTTTCAAAAGACAAGCTAAACAATTTTTAATATACTAGCATTTTCAGTAAAGTCTATATGGAATAAATCTTCAAAACAACTTCATCTGAATAACACAAAAATAAAAATAAAAAAATCTGTCGTTGAGCATTTTATATCTTTGTGCCAAGGACATCATGAACATGTACCTTTACAGCTAGGATTCAGTTCTCAACCAACATATTTGGATTTTTTATTATTATTATATTATAGGGTTTTTTTCAATGGTACATTCTTTTTTTCTCCTTGGACATCTCCCAAAAAAACAAAAGCAACTGACAGAAAATACTGCTCAAAGTTCATGGAGACTTAACTCTGCAACGTTAGGCATGTTCCATATCTAATTATTGCATTACTTTTTCAGTAAGATACAGTGAACTGCGAGGTAAGGCAGCTTCTACATAATGGCATGCTCAATAAAGTGTGAGCTGCAACTTCCATGCTCAAACATGCAATGCGACAGATTTTCCAATGCAATTCAAACCTCAAAAGTGAAAAAGAAATAGCATGTAAATGGGCCTCACTTGCTCTTAAATCACTGTTAGCCAATCTGAATCTCTTTTAAGTCGGGTAATTCCAAATCAGGCCTATTTAACTTGCAAAGGTAGGTCAGGTTTTATTGATCACCTCTAATGTTTATAAATGCACTCCTTAAAAAAAGAGCAGTGAGACACACAGCTCAGTTGCCAAAGGCTGACTGGAAAAATACGTGATAATATTTACAGCCTTCAAGCTATGCTGTTGTCAGTGTAATTTCTATACACAGTAGAATTCAGATGACAGGTTTGCCAGTTCAAATTGGAAAGGGGAAAAAAGAGCCCTACCAGGGCAGAGGTGGATTAGTATTTGTATTTTCTAAAAGCACAACTATTAACTTCCAGAATACATTCACAGCAGCACAAGTCCATTTACTTCTCAGTTATCATTCCTCAACCTTTTTTCAATGCAGTATTTTGTGCCTGAATTTCCTACTCAGAGTCCATGCTATGCACTGAATTTTGAACTACTAACAACTTGTGGCATTATTCCAGTTGCTATAGAAATAAGGCAGGCTTATTGCTCTTTATATTATGGCATCACCTAGAGGTGCTTTTAATTAATCAGAGTTCCTTCTTCCACACCTTTCAGAGAAGGCCCAGAGAAGAAGCACGTTTATAATACTAATGAGGTTTTTTTAACACACAAGTGCTGACTTTTTGAAGAACCTAGACTTTAAAGGAATAAGATGACAAATAAAGAAAATAAATATGTGATCTGACTAAAGGCCAGTGATCCACTTCATAGCAGAGAAGCAAGGAATGTCAAATAAAAAGAAGTGCAGCACTTTCTACCAATGTACAAGCACAGAGTGAACACTCTGCAAGATCTAGATACAGTCTTAGTTGATACAGCTTTTTGCTTCCCTTCCCTAGCTGTATGTAAAGGATTTCACTTATGAACCACCTTCTCAGAGAAATTAAAATTATTTTTCCATGTAAAACTAAACATGATTTTCACTTTGTTATTTTTCATGTCCTGCTAAAATGAAACCACAATGGGTTTTCAATAGCTATCTGATCTATCACTTCCATTCTAACTATTAAATACTCACTTTTGTGGCCTGACAGAGATTCTAGATACAATATTTACAGACACATAAAGACATAAACAAAACACTGAGGTTAACATACTAGAACAGTGACAGGATTTCTGAGTTTTATTCTACTGCAGAATTCTTATGCAACTTAGACAAGTTCCTTAATCATCCCTTACACCCAGCCTTCCTCCTCCATCTAATGAACAGGTGAGCTGCATGAATGGATCACTGCCTAGAGTGTGCTCTGGAGTGATGCTGTCAAATAGTTAGAAAAGCCTGTAATAAATAGTATAAATCCACATCATCAACTTCAGGCAATTATCAAAAGTTTATTAGCCTCCAAAGTGAATGCTAACAAACCTGCTTCTTTTAGCAGATAAAGTCAAATTACCTTGATTGGAGTTGGTAAGTGTTTAAAGATTAACAGCTATGGCCTCATTTGCTTTTAGTTATTTTTGATGAAATGTCAGCTCAAAAAACTGAAACATGCTTCCTAGTTATTTCAGCAATGTGAAACTTGGGCAGTTATTTTCCAGGAAACATTGCCTGCCTGACAGGTTCTAAATGAATAAAAGTGATATTATTACAATTATCATTAGAAGAAGATGTCCCTCATCAAAATGTGTCTGGATTTTAATTGACAAGGTCTGGGTTAATGCTGTGAAAATGCCAATGAAAGCAAAGCCTGTGGCTCAAATTAATTGTCAGCACTGAGCAACCTCAACCTCTAACCCACCACAGATTTATCACTCTGTGCACACTGTATTCATGACAAGAAATGTTTGAATTAATCATTAACAACTAGAAATTCCTCCCAGACAAAGTGAGCAGAGTGCAGGGTTGCCCACCCCCCTTTGCGGTGCTCACGAGCCAAGCAAAGGTGCCTACAAGCCGCCCTAATGAGACAGACTTGTTTTGCAGTTGTTCCACAGCCTTTTCTCTCAAGAGCATTGCAGGGCAAATTTCAGTGGTCCTAAAAGGAGAAAAGACACATTAGTCTAAGCAAACTTCAGTGCAAGTATGGGAACTGAGCACCCACCACTTGGGCCACTGTGGTATGGAGACCAAGAGGCAGTCAAAACCCCAGTAAGAAGCCAGCAAAGGCTGGGATGTGAGCACAGGCCTAGCATGGCAGTCCTCCATGTTTTGCTGGCTCCTCTGCTGCAGCACCACTGTTCAGAAAAGGACTTACAACCTCCTTACTTCATTCAGAAATTCAGTAATGCTTTGGAAGGTCCCCTCAGCTGCAGTGGCAGTTGGCACCACTTCTCCCACCCAGTTTCACAAATAAAACACAAAGGGGTCTGTAAAAAACTTCCTGAATTCTATGTTATTTATATCTTCTGTACCCTGGCATTCTGGCACAGATCCTCCAGAATATCAGTGCTCAGAAGGAGAGCCTCCAGTACATGACAGAGACACAAGGTCTGCCAAGGTAAGGGCATTTTCCTAAGCCTCACATTGCTTTTTAGTCTTTACTCTGAATGCTTTGGCTCTACCAGCTTCTCCATCTGTGTGGGTTATGGCACCATCACAACACAGCTTTGTGTACAACAACTGATTGGTCCCCCAGCCCAAGTCTTTATATGACATCTGATGCAAAACTAAACAGTTCCTTCTCAGACAACATTAAGACTGGAAAGCACAACAGCATTGGGAAGAAAAGAAGAGGAGCGTCTCTAAAAAGATCAGGGGCCAGCTCCTGAGGTGGGGGAAAAGGCATGTGGCCACTACTGCCAAAAGGCATCAAGCTTATCTGGTGAGGTAAAAATGAAGCTACCTCAACCCCAGTAAAGAGAAAAAAAAAATAAATGTAAAAAATCTCTCTGTTATCAACGGTGTAGTCAGGAGAAAAAAACAGACAGCATTTGCTGAGGCGAAGGAGTAAGATGCTACTTTGCTTAGAGGGTGCCAGTGCCAGCAGGTTCTGCTTGCCTCTTCCTGGTCACTGGGAAGCAGAGACTGCCCCAGGCATTAGCCCATCAATAGAAATGCTGCTCTCCCAGACACAAAAGGCAGCTGTTTCTCCTCCCATTCACCTCCAGATACCCTGCCTTTCTAGTTTTTTTGCCGTTTTTCTCTAGAAGCCACAAGTTGGAAAGCTCCCATTAAACGATGCCAATGAGAACTCTCCATTCATAGCTAACGTTTGGCTTCACACATTCTTTCATATTTCCAAATGTTTTCAGTATGTTTCAGCTTCCCTTCATTAAACATATCCAATAATTATTTGCAGCACATCTAAAGAACTTATGTAACAGGTTTGTGCTTCCAAATACAAGCTCCTGGCTGCAAAAACTCAGCATGACAGCACTAGAAAGAGGTTTGTGTCTATCAGTAGGTAAAGCTCAGGAAGAGAAAACTGGAAGCCTCAATATCATGATTTGACTCTGACTTCCATGAGGCAGCAATTTGGCCCTTCACAAAATCCCTGGTATTTCTTAGAGCACCACCACTCAGTTAACCATCAAATTAATCAGGAGCTGTGAACATTTTTCATTATAAAAATGTGGAAAGTGAAGACTTCTGGCACCTTAACTGAAAACCTGAACCACCTTTAAGATTTTTCTGGTGTAATGTGACACCTTTAATATAGCGAAGTATCTCTGTGACATTTCACACCAGTTCCTGTTGAGGCTTTGCCAGACTGTTTCCACTGCACACTTCAACATCCTTTAGACTAAGCAAAGGCTTAATTGAGGAAAGTTACAACAAATGCTCATTTCTTTAGTTAAGCCCCAAATCATCACTTACAAAATTGTTAGGGCTTTCCAAAATCCTAACACTTTCAGGCTTTTTCATGTATTCTACGGAACTATCTAAGGGTATCTTTGGCACTTAGATTGTGCTGTTCTGGTTCTGCAATGCTCAACTCAAGCTAGGAGGACCCAGCATGCAATTATGAGACCAGAACAGCTCCTGAAGTACACGCAGTGCCAGGCTTCCAGCAATTATTTCCGTGATCCTTAAGACAGAGGTTGTGCAGGGACAGAATTGCTCCTTTAGGTAATTACATTTCCAGGGTTACATGGTGCTTGTCAAACTCTCCCCCCTCTACCTTGCAGGCCAGTTTTTGTGGATCATTATGAAATAAATGTCATCCTGAAGGATGAAAATATAACAAGCTGTAGCTCATCTGAACATGAACATAATCAAGTCACAACTGTAAAGAAACACAAAACTTTGCTCCCTGAGAGCATATGGGACATGGATGAGTTCCATCACATACACAGGCCTTTATCAACTAGGACACACAACTAAGCTACCATTTGTTCAAGGAAAGGTAAAAATTACTATGTGGGTGGTGTCACAGTTGCAGACAGAGCAGTAGAGGCTCTAGACCATCCTGAGTGATCAGTCCCAACAGTGACATTCTCTACTAAGCTTTGTTCTGACAACATTCCCACTACTGGAGAAAGGAAATGAAGTATTCTCCTCCTTTTTTTTCTGTGATGCTGGATGTAAAGTTTGGAAAGCACAACTGCCTTAACCATGTGGTAGGAGGATGGTAGTTTGTAATTAATTTTTTACATCAACTGTTGACCACCCACCTCTTCCTCTCTGCTAGGCTGCAAACTGTCAGTGGATACTTACCCAAAGAGCAGACATGCCACAGAAAAAACCCCCGTTATTATTAATAGCTAATACTTCATATTGTGTGCTAGCCAAAAATAAGAGATAAGCAAGCCTGGGAGCAGTGAGAGCAGTGCCAGTGCAAAGGCAGCCCTGCCTGAAGCTGCTTATCATCTAAGAAATGCAAAAATGAAGGAGATAGAAAAGCAGGATGCTGAGAATGAGTCAGACAGAAGGCTGCAAGCAGATACAGAAAGGTGTTCTCAGAAGAAGGCTTTGAGCCAGGTACTTTCAAAACTTCTGCAGCCCAAAGAGACACATGCCTTTCTCCACACCAACTGGTCTCTGCCCAAGACATGGCTCACAGGCTGCCAAGCAGCAGCTCTGCAGAGGACAAAGGGCTCCAAACTGCTTCATATTCTGAAAGAAAGCAGCTGTACTCCATTCAGACCTTGGTTAGCATTTTCCAAACCTCAGTATCCAAATTTCTCACAGATTAGAGCGCAAAGTAATTACAGCGAGGTCACTGGTCCTCACACGAGAAAGCTCTCCAGAAGAAATAAACCACCAGTTCATGATCTCTGAAGTAACACTACAAACATCAGAGACCAGAAGGCAGAGCCACAGGCTGACAGCCCAGGAGCAAGCCCATTTGTATAACTTTGGGCAGACTCATTAACTTCTCAGTACTTCAAGAATACAGGCAAAGGACTATTATATTACTGCTCTGTGACTGATATCTTAAGAATCTCATGTTAGTTTTGGAGTTTCTGTTTGGTTTGGGTTTTTTGGTTTTATTTTTGTTTTGGTATTGGGTTTTTTTGTTTGTTTTGTTGGTTTTTTTTTTCTTTTTTCCCCAGGAATTCAACTCAGTTCTGCTGCTGCTATCAGCTTTTTAATTCATTGTACACCAAGATATTTGTTATCAGAAACTGTGCTATGTGTCAGGTTGATGGATTCAATAAAAGCCCTGTCAAGAGAATTTGAGTGAGTATGGTTGCAGAAGTGGTGTCATCAAGGAAATTGATATATTAACAGTCAGTCTGCTGATCTTGCAACATAATAGCCGTTTTATTTCCTCACCCTGGAAAAACAGTTCAAAGAAACACTAGAAAATATTTGCATAAATATTACTTATACAAACAAGCTCAGCACACTCACTGATTGAAAACTTAAGTATAAAGTGATCCCGTGTGCTGCCCTGTTTTCCTGTTTGTTGTGCAAAATTCAGTCAAAAAGAACAAAGAGTTTATTCAATGTAAAGTTTTGAATTTAACTTTGGGAATTCAGTCAACCTGTGGTGCCTCAACAGAAGTTTCCCTTCAGTAATGGAGGAGGACAATTTTACTGAGACATTTTCACCTGCAGCCAGTAGACCTGCATCCCTCATCAAGCCCTTGGAGAGTTGGATCAAGCTCTTATTTGGACATCCAAACCCACAGGCACATAAAATCAGTGTTTGATTCTGATTTCATAAATTAAATCACATATAAAGCAGGACAGATTTGAAGAGAGAACTTTTTATCAGATCATATAATATAGGGAGTGAGGGAAGGACACCTGCCAACTGCTCTGCTATCAGTCAATCAAGGTGTGAATATGTCAGCTCTCTGCTTCACTTGCATCAGACCATCAGAGCTGTAACCCTATTTCTGCACTGTCCTGGAAAGAAAGGAGATTTTGGCAGCTTGAACAGATTCACAGAACTTTTGGGAATGGTAAAAAAATGTTGAGATTCAACTTTTTTAAAAGACAAACAACATTACAGCCTAAACAAAACAAAAGGAAAGGTTCCAAAGCAATTCATCTGAAAAAGGTGAATTGCATTGAGGATTTATGTCCATGTAATGAAGACAATTAATTGCTACCAGATCCATAAAACACATTAAAAGAACAGGTTTTTTTACAATTCTATTTGCAAGATAAAATTTATTAACTATGTTTAATGGCTACTTAAAATTTTTCTCTTGCATATTTATTAAATTAAATGTGCTTTTTCAGCAGAGAGAGCATTTTACTAACCAGATTCTACTAATCTAATAAATGAGCAATTTAAGAAAAATTTATTACTCTGCATGTTATCTACAGGTCTGTTTAAAATAATCCCTTACACAAGATTGCCATCACCACATTTGTGCAAATGCTGCTAAAAGGAAATCTGCTTGTCTCGCAAGAGCAAACAATATTCTGCTCCAAAGAGGAACGAGTTCAGATAACAATATTTGGATTTAAGTTGCCATTTCCAGCAGAGATATGGAGCAAATGTGGATGTCATTTGGTGTTACTGTCATCACTTAACTAAAAACCTTTTTACTTGGGAAAGCCAGACACATGGAGGAAACTGGCTTAGATTGGAGCAGTGATCCAGCTGATCACACATCAAACTTTTCCATATCCAAATCTCATGCTTTGCCCTACAGACTCAGCTGCTCAGCCATAACAGAAGCATCAGCATTGTTTAACAACCTCCTTTTCTAGAAACCAGGTGCTCCTGGAGCAGACAAACACAGCAAGTGCAGCCACAGTGTTAATGATGGGCACCTTTCCTCTTTGATACCAGTGTTGTTTTCTTGAAATGCCTGTACAAATTAACAGTATATGCTGTGGTCAGAACAGACCTTTCTTGACTTGCAATATTTAAAAGTTAAGCACCTAACTTAGCTTTTTCGAACAATCTTTTCTGCAGTTGCTGGAGACAGGCAGGCTCTGGACCAGCAGAGCCCTGCTGAAGCCTGAGAGTTTGAGTCTACAGTTTCCAGAGATAACACTCTGCAACCATATCAAAAGCAGAATAATCAATACACACTCACCTAAATGCCTCTTGTTTTCTTAGAGACCTTGTTAAAAGTCTTGACTTCTTTTTATATATATATATTTTTTTTCTCCCCTTCACTAACACCAAGTACAGGTATTATATTGCTGCTGTAGTTTTATCAACAAGACTATACTGCAGGTTCAGTCATATAAGAGAAGTCAATAGGCATGTGTTAAATGAAAAAGGATACCATCATCTGATACCATTCTATTGGGATCTGGGAAATAATACTTGAAATTTTGGGAGTTTTTTTATCAGCAAACTTGGCCATCACAGAAAAAACTTGGCCTAGATAAAAGAAGCCACAGCATCAGAGGCTGTATTACCCTAAATGCTTCTACAGCACATGCTTTGTCCGCAACATATTCCCTCAAGTCCTGGCACTCAATTTCTTGTTAAAATAGATGTTGCTCATCACCTTGCTACAGTCACAGCACAAGCAAGACAATATTTGTGGGGATATCAGAACCTCTGTGCTACACAACAAAGCAGGGACACACTTGCAAGAAACTGGTATTATTTCCATCCCTGCCAAACAACAAGAATATACGAAGCACGAAGGAAGGCACAGGGCTGTATTACAAATTGGTTCTTTTTTTTCCCATCTCTGACCCTCTGAACTGCAGACATCAGTGAAACACAAGTGGGGCTTTCAAAATGTGGATGCCTATTACCAAGCGTACATCAACAAGAGCAAAACACAACCATCAGCGAGCATTTTGTTCAACAAAGCACTTGATATAAACAAGTGCCCCCTCAAGCCCAAGACTTGAAAACACTTCACTCTTGATGAGCAATCTCCAAATTTTGGGAGAGCAAGGGTTATTTACAGAGGCAGCTACATATGCAGCAAGAAACATGAAGGCTGTTAATTATTCAAATTTCTCCATATGTAGATACTGAGAAAAGAGCAAAAATACACAAGCAGGGGGAAAATAACATACCTTACCAAACCTGAATGTTGGACGTAACTCGTTTCAGAGCAACATTGGTGTGAAGGTAAGTTCCTCAGGCGACCACTGACCGCAATTCCTTTCCGAGCTCCCCAGAGGCTCCAGCTCCCCTTTGTCTGTGTCCCTGAGGAAGATGCCGTGTTCTCCAGTATTTCAGAGCCTCAGCTGCAAAAGATGCTGTTCAGAGAAAGAAAAGATAAGAAGGTGTGGCATTAAATTCTAGGTTCAGTTGTTTGGCAGATTCAGAACACAGCATAAGACAACACTGGATAGGAAAGAAATGTCAAGGCAGGACAAATAGTCTGTGACAATCTGTCATGCGTGGCACCTTTGGAGGGCAAGCTTTGAATTCAAGAACTGTGGTGCAAAGCTATTCCTGCTTTATAGTACTTTAATAGTGTCCCTACACCAGGAAATGAATGCCAGTCTAGCAGCTTTTTGTTCCAGTCTGATAGTGTAATAAGTAATACACTTCTCTATAGGGAATATTTTAATTTATTATGACATTTCTGCAGAATAACAGGACTTTCATATTAAAAGCAGAGACAGTCTCAGTCTTAATACTTCATACTACTAAAATGGTTCTCATTCAAGGAATTCAATGGGAAGCAATGATTGTCAGCCCAACACATAGCAATGGGTTTCTGAAGTTCAGTCTGCAAAGCAATTATCAGAGACAGGCAAATGGTCTGTGGTTTTCTGAGAGACTGGGGCTTGGTAACACTATGTTTTCTAGCTCACTGTCACTGCTGGTGTTTCTGAGAGTGCAGACCCCAGCACTGAGCGTGGAAGTGGGAGCGTCCCTGTGGACACTCAGGTGAGAAGAAAGTAATGGAGGCAACAGATTGGCAGCAACCAAAAACCGTAAAGAAGCACCAAGAAGTCCAAACATTCATCACTGTCAGTGCATGAATCATTCCTAATCTCCAGAATATGGAAAAACACTCAAAGGACCACCCTTCTTCCATCTGGCCAACACAGCCTGCAAAGAGCAACCTGGCAGAGTAGACCAAAGCAGGTGAGGACCAAGCAAAGACCAGGACCTGATGTCCCTAGGTTGGATACACAGACATCACGTGGTTTGTGGCCTTAAACCAGGCTCAGAGACACTTTCCTAACATTAACCCAACACAGCAGCCACAAATGTATTCCAACTTTGCCTAGCGTGCAAGAAGAGCAAAGACAAAAAATAAGTAAAACCAGACATATTTATTCCTTAGATGTTTCCTACACAAGAGAAAGCCTGTGGCAGCTTGAAATACCACAAAATCCCATTACATCTTCACAAAACCAATCCTGAACTCATTTACAGGTTCTCATTAGCTCTTGGGCTTGCAAGAAGGAAGATTTCAGTAATCATTGTGCAAAACTGTCCATACTGCAACTTAGCACCATACTGTGGTTTTTTTTATTATTCTTATTATTTTGGGGGTTTGTTAATAGATTTTATTTTTAACAAAAGTCCACATAGCAAGCATGGCCACATAGATCACAACAACCAAATATATTCACTTGATTTAGCACTAATTACTCCACTGGGCTTTGTTTAAATGGTTTCTGTTACATATCACACATAAAGGCTCCACAAGTGGAACAGCTTATGAGATACCCACAACAGGAGTCAGGGTGGCAAAGCCCAGCCCAGCATTTCTTGGTACTTGTTTTTAGACCTTCTGCCTTTCTTGAACTCAGACATGAAGGACAAAAATGGACCTTCACAGTTCCTGTCCTCTTCCAGGCTAACCATGAAAAATCAGACTGCCAACTGAAATGGCTGCTGAATGACTTATGGGTATAGAAATGGCTGATGCTGCAGTAGTTTGTTCTGCAGGTAGCAGCAAGATCTAATTCTACTGCTTTTAAGGGATTTCTATCTCCTGAGACCACAGTTACAATTACTTTTTCATTTCTGCTCATAAACTGTAACGCAAAACAGCCACCAAGAAAATCAGTATTTTTGTGCATTAACTATTGCATCAGCTGGGTTGAGAAGTAGAAGTAACAACAGTAGGACCAGGTCATCACTGCAAGCTGAGTGCAGAAGCCTGACCTCAGTTTGGAAGAGATGCATTTTTGAAAGCTCCTATTTAGAATTGCTTGCCAATGTTCATCAGAGGCAAAACTCTTTGATAAGAAGTTAACACATTGCCTTAGTATTCTGCACAGAGAACTCCTGTACTGTCTGAATTCCTGCACTGCTGAGTGGATCACAAATTATAGTACAGGAATGCGCCTCCAGCTCTTGGCAAAGACAAAAAAAAAACTCACAACAACTTCACTCCAAAACGCTGCCATCATGGGAACGAGAGCACAGCAGCAGAGAGCTGGACAACCTTGCTGCTGAGCAGTTGACTGATCCAGACCAAAAGTGTAGAGCACTACAAGGATGTGGTAATGTGGGAGAATGGGAAGTAGCAGGAGGTCTGGACATGGATGCAGAGAGGAAAACAGCTTTAGCCATGACAAAATGCAATGACTGTGTTTCGTTCCCTTGTATCTCTCTGATACAAGCACTTGTTGCAAACATCCCTAACCCCTATGCTGCAACAAAACAGAATGAAACCTGTGGCCAGGACTCTGGTGAGCAGCACAGTGCAGATGCTCCAGCCAGAATGCAGGGTACCTCCTCCATGCTTTGATGATGAGCATCACACAAATACAGAGGGGCAGAGGCAAACTAGAGACCATACCAAGTCAGCAATATAGTAAGGTAAAAGGCCACTAACAAAATGCAAGGAAATCCTCCCTCATGAGCTACAATTTGTGTTGGCTCAGAACTTCCCTCAGGACAAAAAAAAACAAAACAAAACCAACCAAACAAAGATGCATGCCGGTCCTCTTGCCCAAACCTGCCCAATATTGCAGAAAACCCTTTCACATTCAGTAAGCCACTATTGACCTTTCGGTCAGTGTCCTAGCAGGCAACTGTTTTCCCTCTCACAGTCAAGGAACCTGGAGAGCCTATTACACATACTCCTCAGAGCTCTTTGACTTTGGGCAGCTCTGGAGAGCAAGAGAGGGGGAAGAAGAACTTGAGAAACCTGGGCTCTTGGTGGTCTGTCAGAGCCAATTCCCAAACCCAGAGCTCCAGGACTGTCCCACAGCTGCAGCGAGACAGACAACAGCATCCCTGATGAAAAAAAAACAACACATCAATTTCAGTCTGCAGCTGATGTAGGAGCTGGCACTGCTCCTATCTGAAACAAAACCAAGTCTGAACTTCCAGAAATGCCCACATACTACAAATCCCAGTTGCAATTAGTTTCAACTAATTTCAGTTAGTTTTGGTTGTAAAATTGTGTACCCCCAGTCTCCTTTGACCACATGTGTGGAGGTAAGTGCCAACAAATCACAAATTACTTTCATTATTCCACCACTTCAGATTTTTACATTCTGTTTCTAGAGTCCTGGATTAAAATATTCAGGTGCATTCCTAAATTAACACAGTTAAGTGGTATCAGATCAGTCTTCAAGACACAAAAACAGGCATATAGATGTTCTCATTAATCAGAAAAGGCAGACAAGACATTTTTCCAGTAAAAAGAGAGTATTTCCCTTGGAGGAGCCTCAGTCCTTTACCGATAGAAAGCATGAATTATACAAATAACTATACACTTCAGTGTAACAAATCAGATCAAATATTAAATTTGAAGATACCACTTCATCTTGAGATGTTCCCAGACCACAGATCAATGGAGGCTGGGTGACTCTCTCACAGGAAGCCTTGCTATACACCTCTGCCTTGTTATTATACATTTTAGGCATTAGCTATTGATCACTGTCTGTGGGAGGACAGGAGCCAGCTGAACCCTCATCTGACTCAGAATGGTCATCCTTGTATTTGGGTGTCTTACAGCTTAAGGTGCAGCTTGGGCCTTGTGGCTAGATATGCCAACATTGGTCAGCATTCACAACTTTAGATAGGGCAAAAAAGTATCTAGAAGCTGAATGATATATTTGCAAGGTAGTGTTATGGTAGAGTAGATATTCAAATCAGTAGTTTGTCATAAAAAATTAATTACAACCTACCTAATTGCAATTGAAGAAGTTAGTTGGGCATAGAAATTATAAAGTATTTAAAGAGTCTGATGACTAAAAAATAATTGAAACTGTCTCCTTATTTAAATATTACATTTCTCTATTTTTACTGGTAGCGTGACCAATAAAGAATCAGAACTCCACGTGTGTGTGCAAAACATTCAGGTATATCTAATGTGGTCATGTGTAGCCCCATTACTTTCCTCTTTCCCTATTAACTAAACTTGCATAAACATGTTTGACTAATACAGAGGAGCTCTACTGGTAGAGCCAGAAGAAAGGCTGTGAAACAGGCAAGGGAAAACATTTTTATTGCTAAGTATTTAACAAGGTCAAACTCTGTAAGCACAAGAAAAAAGATCCCACAGCAACCTCTGAACACAGCAGGGGATTATATCAATTCATTAGCAGGTATATCTTCTAATTGCAGCCTTGGACATTAGTCCCTATACAGCTGAGTAGGCAACAGCTGCTGCATGTTGCCACATCCTTAGGATTGAGCTCACTGTTTTCTACTGAGCTTCAGGACAGCAGGGCTTAATGCAATGCCACCATTCCAGCTTCAGATGACACCAAAGGCATTCAGTTTTCTCAAAGGATGTTCCTGACTCCTCACTGCTCAAATCCAAAGAGCAGCCCACTTCTACAGTTCATGGGATTTGTTCTTCTGTTCCTGCTGCATCAAGGAGCTGTAGGACTAACAACTCATCCTGTCAGCTCCAACTCTGGTAAAGATCTCACATTAATTTAGTGTAAAGGTGACACTGGTGAAGAAGTGAATAAAATGAGGCTTTGAGTTCCTCCTTCCAGAGGGCTAACGGTAAAAAATTGGTAGCAATGCAATCTTGGCACCTTTCCAGCTAG
This sequence comes from Apus apus, assembly GCF_020740795.1. NCBI lineage: Eukaryota > Metazoa > Chordata > Aves > Apodiformes > Apodidae > Apus > Apus apus. The sequence goes on along the minus strand of NC_067294.1, from coordinate 7,424,383 downwards.
AACACTTAGAGCATTGCCCATGACTGTGTCCCAGACATAGTTTGTCATTCACGATTGCTTAGTACAAAACATAAATAAAACAGTAGTCGCCAGCACTCCTGGCACTCAGCTGTTTTGAGGCTTTTTTTCATTCCCTGCCAACAAAACAAATAGTGAAACAGCAGAACTACAATTCAAGTGATAACATCCGCAAGTAGGAAATTTGTTGGAGACTGGTGGTGTGATGGAGTTCCTCAGGAAATTAACTCGATTAAAGAATGCAGACAATACTAAAATAAAGAATATATTGACTGAGATGAATATAATGGAACACTGTGATGTTGCTCAACATTAGCACTGTTTTTTGTCATCCAAGTACAAACTAAGGGTATCCAGGGAAAAAAAACAAAACAAAACACAAAACTAAGAGCAGTGCTTAACCATGCTTGTTGTATGAACTATTCCCATCACAATAAAATTAATGTTACATTATGAGATTCAAAAGTATTATTAATATCTTGCTGGGTTAGAAAACACTAAGACATTGCACAGGTCTTGCTGCTGCTGCATGTGAGTGAATAATTTCTGAAAGTGGAATCAAAAGAACGCAGTGGAAATACTTCCAATCTGAAATAAAACACGCACACTGAAGAAAGGTACTTAGATTAATGAAGGGTGCTTCTCAAGTTCAAAAATATTAAGTTGTGGGCTAGTATCTAATTGTCTAGCTGCTAACACTGCATTATACTATTAAGTTTTGTTGTTTTTTTTATTATTATTATTACTTCTACTATTACTATGTCTGCTTAGACTATAAAGTAAGATCTCTCAGGCTCCTTAGATTTAGACATTTACATTTGCTCTTATACTGAAGCTCTTCCATGAGATTATAGTTTTGCCTGTAAATTCAGTTGAAAGCAATGATAAAGTTACAGCAAAGCCTGTGGCCTTGTCAAAGGGCCTTAAGCACATTTATGGAAAAAAAAATACACCACACAACAATGCTTAACTGAGTTTCTGCATTTAGGAGAGAATGAGTATCAAGCAGCTTGCACTTATCTGGTCAGATCTTCAAAATAATTCAGTAATGAAATAAACCCAGTTTTTCCAACAAGAGCTGTACAGTTAATATCAGAGGCATCTGCGTGATCCATTGCTGGTATCACAGTATGTAACTGGATTCCCTCTTACTCTATCTTAAAATGGGAAAATAATTAGGAAACAATCATTTCAGTCATCGTCAGTTAAAATGCAAGCCTTAAATTTGTCAATGCATGCTAGAATGAAGAATATTTTATGTTAAGTGGGGAAAAACAACTTTTTGATCCATTCCAAGATAAACTGCTACACATGGAAAGTTACTGCACTAAGATTCTTTTTGGGAAATATTTTCTATATTATCTAATTCAGGTATATTTCAGGATAAAGGAAGATGTTTATTACTAGAAGGTTCAAATCCGTTTGGATCTCCTTACCTCAGCTGATAACACGTAAGTGGATTGTATTACAGGATCAGGACACAAAAGAATAAGCTTTTAAAAAACATACTATACTTCTCTTTCTCTGTATCAAAGGCATTAGCTTGACTACTATTAACTTTAATCTCAGTTGAAGTCAGTGCATTTGTATTTTGCCACCCAAAATTGACTTCTCTCTATCTGCTTCAGACACTCTTGCACCTTTTTTTGGCCTCTTTTTTCCTTTATTTTTCTTTAAAAAAAAAGTAATAATTATTTTATTTTATTTTGGTTCAAGGACTTTCTATTTTGAAAACTTCAGTTGAAATTTCCTAACAGTTCTGGTACTGGCCTCCCTTTGTTGTCACTGAAACTGGTGAGATTTCTTACTGACTTGCATTAAGGTTGGTCATAAGAAACAACTGTCTTTGCTGCCCTAATCTGTCACTCTTCACAGACACTGCTTTGTGTTACTGCCATTTCTAACCCACTTTCTGTTAGAAAATGATTAAGTAAATGCACATCTCCATCTACTGTTAAATGTCATTGCTAAGCAAACCTTTTGCCCTTTGCTAAGGTTGTTTATCTCTAAAGTCTTTTATTTAACTCTAACTTTATTGTTTATCTCTGTGGAACATATTGGGATAAGCTGGTATACTAAATGTTAGAGAAAATACAAGTATATTGGATTCTGCAGCATCTGGAGGCCGTTTGGCTGTCAGTCATTTGTCAACCCAGAATCTAAGCAGCGTTTTCCACTACAAATTCAGATTGTTATTCTGTTTTGATGTTAAAAGGTACACACAGTGTCAAACTCTCATGCACTTCCTGGGAGTCTAAAATGTGATCTCCTTTCAGTGCTTGAAGCCAAGTTTAGTCATATTTGTAAAAACAATTGTTTCTAACCACTTTCCAAACCTTGAAAAGTTTTTGGCAGATACATTAGTGGTATCCTATGTGTTGTCAGTCTGAAATCTCACCCATTGGTGTAGTTTTACACAATTACAACTCAGGAGAAATGTAAGAGTGAACCGAGTTCATAAATGACACACAAAGGCAGACCTGATAAGTTAGCCTGAAAAGTATATAACATACACTGACACTTGAAAAGCACCAGCCTAACTTCTGAAATGTAGCTTTTCCTGGGTGGATTGTATATTTGAAGAAAAATAACCCCAACTTGAGCTGGATGTGAGCATACAAGCCTGGTAAATCTCTACAGCCTTTAAATGTTTTAATTTCAGCCACTGGTACAAAAGGGCAGAGCCAGGAGAATAGAGAAGAGGGGACGCAGAGGTCTGGCAGAGCATCAGGGAGGACACAAAAGTGAATGGATTCCTGCAGCTACTTATGAGAACCCTGAAGGCTGGGTGAATGCACTTGGAGAGCCAGGAAGCAGCCTGAGCAGATATGGGGTTGCAGGAGGATGCCAGATGTTTCTAGGTGTCAGGAGTCTGGAGAAAGCTGATGAAAAGTTTAAAAGGACCACAAGAAAACACAGAAGTGCTCACAAGCCCCAGAAGTTGGCCCTTTGATACACAGAGATCAATTGCAATTTGTGATTGCAAATCCAAACTCCCTTCAAGTCCTCACCCCTTTCCAAGCACAGACACTGCTCCAGTCTATGTTTTCTGGACCAGGTCAGCCTTACATGCTGAGTTACAGAAATCCATCAATAGTGAGTGCTAAGCAATGAACAATCCAGGATCCACGCAGAAGGCAGCTCTGCCACCGACAGATCTTGAGCTCATCCATGTAAACACCTCCCACTGTCTGCTCCGAGTAAGAAGATGGACTTTTCCAACAAGTCACCAAACTATCTGAAACACTCTCATCCACCCATAAAATAAGGCAGTGTCACACTGCTTCAGTCTGTAAAGGCTGGCTTCCTCGGCACGCTGCAAACTCTAACAAATGGAGAAGAAACACAGCACCCAGCAGGCTCCATGGCAGAGCCAGGCTGAACAGCAAGTACCTGAACTGCCTTCAATCCCACTTGGTGCTCAGCAGCCTCAGAGCAACCGTCTGATTTGTGCTGGAAACCAAAGCAGCTAAAAGTAGACTATCAGATGTAAGGGTCTTAGAATAACCTTGTTACAAAATAGGCTGAATTCTCTTCAGAAACAGCTCAAGACCCCTGACTCTGTTGGAAGTCCATGATTAGGAGAGCCCAGCCAGAAACATGTCACTGAGTCCAGACAGAGCTTTGCATGAGATGAAAAGACTTAATTCAGCCACTGTCCTCAAAAGAAGCCACACAACCTGAACCCCATCGAAATTTAGACATGGCCAAAGTATAATAATGAAATGTAGATTCAAACTATTCATAACAGGGCAGCATTTGAAACTGGCCTTACCACTGGTAAACATTTTCATCTTCTAGAGACATATATTGACATCTAGAGTTAGCAGTGCTTACCAGAACATTGCCTGTGCCATCAGGTGGTTGGATCCCCCCTCTTCCACCCACAGTTCATCACACCAGCAAGTGACTGTGTTCCATTAAAATTTCTTTGGAAATATAGAAACCATGCATGGGAGTTTAGTGTGCTTTGCCTCTTTTTAAAGTCCTTCTAAACCCCCAAATATCAATATCATCAAGAGTCCTGCAGTTCTGCATGTATATAAATCAATTAGCACAAATTCATCTCAAGGGTAATTTTTTTTCTGTCCACTCACCCTTAAACAATTGGATAATACAAAAAGGCCTCCAGCTATCTATCTGCATAGCACTGCAAACGTTTTGAACACCACTAAAATCAAGTTCATTGACCTGAATTTATCTCTTGTGTAACTTCAGTGACTTCAGTTGGCTTTTGCCAGTGATAAATGTGCCCACTGGGTTCTGAGACATGGAATGACTATGAAATCTTGTAGAAATTTGGATGTGGGCAAGCCTGTGCATCAAGAAACTCTTCTCATTACAAACCTTTGGCAGTTTGCAAAATGCTGCGCTTAGAAACATTTTTAACAGTTATAGACAAACTGCTCAGCCCATGATAAATGGTAATCTCTGAAGGCTTCAAGACTTGAAGTGTCTGTAGCTTTGGGTTTTCAGTGGGGGCTTTCACAACTTCGCTGACTAGAGACCAGTTTTCAGACTTCAAGTTTTCACGTGTGTGAGTATCTATACATGCACATTAGAGTCACTTCTACATTCTTCCCCTTTCCAATGAAAAGTAGTATTTTGAAAAGTCACCAACTGACACCATTCGAAGAAACCAAATTGCTCTTTGAAATTCCCAATTAAAAAAAAAAAAAAAAAAAAAAGACTTGAGAAAGGCCTAAATTCATACTGATGTCTGATGTCCCTGAAGCTTCTAAGTTTCAGAAGCCATGTGGTTTCTGACACTCCTTAAGTCTGTCTCACAAGCAACTTCAGAAACCTTGATGCAACCTCCTGAACTCTTGAGCCAACCTGAAGTTACAGCCATATGATCTGCTCTTCTGGAACTGAAAGCTCAGGCTGAATTTCACCAACTCTGACCTGCATTCAGAATAGAAATAGCTACATATTCCTACTAACTCATCTGTTCTTCCCAAGAAAAGCATTACTGCTCTGATTGCTCACTAAGCTTGAAGAATGGCACAGGAAGATAGCTCATGAACCTCACAAAAAATTGATGCACGAAGTAGGAGGCTGAAAAAACATGATCAAATTCTCAGCTAGTGTAAGTCAGCCTGGAGTTTTTTAAGTTGATGACTACAGAGCAATTTGTATCTTTTCAGATCCATACCACATTGTGGTTTTACAATCAAACCCACAAAGAGGTGTGACAATCACTATCCAGCAATAACTATTTTACAGGGGTCATTGCAACTACACACAGGCAATTATCCCAGTGCCAGAGGCTGATGAGAAGTATGCTTTTCTCTTTCTATTTCACTGTGGAAGGAGGACAAAAAGTAGTTAAAGTATATATTAATGGTTATTCAAATAATATACTTGATTACATCTATTGTAGAGTAGTTTCTTTCATGTTTTTGTAATTAATCCAGCCATGAAAAACAAATTTATGTCTACAGTTTGTATCATTATAAACTCAGCTCATTTGATGTGGAAAACCTACAGTTTAATTGCTTGATTTAGATTTGGCTGGTAAAATGTGCACTGAAACATTACTCTTTTAATTATGTTAATTTATAACTGAAAAGCTGAATTTACAAAGGCAATAACATTAATTATTTACTTGCCCATTAAGCTGAATGTTTATTTCCAAGCTAATTTGCTTCGTAAGCCTGTCAAAAAATCAAAAATGAGTTTATGAACTGATTTATACAGGAATGATATTGCTGTATCTCTCAGCAGGTTGTATGTGTTTAATGGATTGTTTTGATGTTCATTTCTTTATTTATAGTCTGTTACATATAGTATTTTCACAAGATTTTATTGATCCTTTGTAAAGATGTCAGTTATGATGCAGATCAAGCTCCTTTACTGTTTTGTACCCAAAACCCTTTAGGAAGTGTGATGGACTTTCACTGGTCTGTAATAATTTCTGAAGATTGCACCTCACTTGGTCATTTGAATGCTGACTGAATGGAGGGCTACGCTAGGTTAAATCAGCCAAAAAGGGAATCACACTAGCTCAGAATAATCTAACTCACAGCCAGAATAAAAAGGCTGTTAGGAAACAATACCTAGTAGCAAGGAGTCTCCATCACCACTAGTATTTTAGCTTCATTTCCATATGCAAGATCACAAATATATTCAATATTTATTTATGCTTATACTAATGCTTACAGAAGAATTTGAGTGTTACCTAATGTTTGATGAAAGACTAATTTTGATTGCTGTCTAGACAGAAACTCTAATTCCATTTGGAAATCCCTTTCAACTCCAACACAAAGCAGATACCTTCTCTTCCTGCTTATGTGCTTAAAGTATGTGACTTTCCCAGAGGGTGATCGTATTACTAAAAAGCTGCAGCAGCATGGCTATCAGCATGAGGCAGAACAGACTGACATGATCTTCATTTTTGCTTGTGCTTCTATTAAAGTCCTCTTTCAGAGCTACTAATAACTGGTCTGCAGAGCACACAAGGCAAACAGAATAAAAGGGCCAGTCCTGAGCCAGCACTCTCAGAGACTGTAACTAGTATGTTACATATTTATTTTTACAGGTGTCCTCAAACAGGATGTTTAGGTCTAAATTACAGCCTAAACTCCCAACTATGGTGTAATTGCATAGCAAGGGAAGGACAGAAGTGTTCAAGAAAGATAGGCAATAGGTCAGTGGACTTGGCACCTTACCTTACATGAGAATCACAGTTTAAAGCTTTGCTGCCCTTAATCTTTCCCTGCATCTCCTCTGCTGCTGTCTGCAGCCTGGCAGCAAAGCCAGTGAGGTGAAACGTGCAAACCTCTATCTCAGGGAAAAATCATCTGTCTTAAACTATCAACATCTCACACTGCCCGAAAGGCTGGATTCAAGACATGCAGCTGATTTTTTGATAACAAAACTGATAAAGGAAAAAACCCAACATCTGTACTTCTAATTAAGAATCTGAGGTTTGTTTGTCCATGCATTAGCTCCCACCACAGTGAAACAGACCTGAGTAAGGACCACAAGTTCATCCAACATTTGCCTTTTACAAAAGGATGCAGGACATTAATCCTTACACCACCAGAGTAGCCATGCTCATACCTCTCAGCACCACTGTCTTCTGAATACAAAAGAAACACAGCTTGGTGCTACACAGCATTGCAGTGGAACGAGACAGAAGTGGTGAGAGCCAGAACCCAAATCTCACCTGTGATACATTTTTTGACAGTTTAATTCGACCCTCCCAAAAATGACAAGGGGTGATATTTTGGGTGAACATGTTAAATCAGGTTGAAACTCAGGCTGTTGTAGCCAGCCCCGTGCCCACAAGCCGGACACGATGGGGGTGAAGGCTGTTGTAACCCCATCTCCATGTGCAGATTTTCACATGGCCACTTGCACAGAGTTTCTCTTCATCCTCCTGCAAGGTCACATACTTTGCATCCTTTCCAGTAAAACCTGATCCAAAGGCTGCTGTCATCACTGCAAGACTCCTTGTTTTATATATATATAAATATACATTAAAAATATGTATATAAATTAATAAATCAGCATTGCAAGCATTGCAAAGTTCATCCTACTGCCTCATTGTGCTCCTGGCTACATCAAATTTACAATAAACAGTCATGGAAACAACCATGTATTGCTTTGCATTATTGCGTATCTAGGACTTTGGTGCAACCCACTTCTCTCTGGGCATTTACTGACAGCCTGAACAGATTGGAAAGCCATCTATGTGGCCACAAATACAATGACATCCCTTCTACAGCTTTGCCTCAGAAATCTTTGACTTGTCTGAATTCCATTTGGAGCTTCTTCCTCCCAACAAAGTCCAGCCCAACAAGATAATAGCAAGGAACCTCTAAGTAGGGCAGAGGAGATTATTCTATGTGTAAAAATTTCTTAGTTAAAAAAATAAAATATAATTAGACCAAAAGCCAAAGTCTCAGAGATATTAATTATTCAGAAAGATATTGAATTAGTCAATACAAAACTCACTTGTGTAATGCTTCATTGAAAATTCAAAATTTTTTTTAAACTGTAACATAAGATATATCTCTTAGAAAAAACTTATTTCAAACTAAAAGCCAAGCCTTTTGTCAAAAAAAACCCAAAAACAAACAACCACAAAGAACCAATCAAACATAAAAAGAAAAACCACAACACAACAAACAAACCACTATTTAAAAGAAAGAAATTTTAATATAATCCAGAAGTTTTGTGTTTTTAGTTTCAGCCCAGAGTTTGCTGAACCTGGCCTCTCCCACACTATTATTAAGGTATTAATGATTTGGCACCAACCAGTGCCAACACATCAGCCTGCAAAACTCAGATCAGGTCTGGCATGAAGCAGCAAACCTTGCAGATAAAGACCTGGTATGAGGCAGTCCTGGTAAACAAGGATAATACTGCACGACAGACAACTAGCATGTGGTATTTTTAGTAACAATCAATGAAAATGCCTTAGACATAAATTTCAAGCCATTTAATCCTCTTAATTATATGCCATGGCATTTGTTTATGATTAGGGTTTCACTTTGTTTTCTATAGAAAATTCCCCATGGACTCTTACACTCAATGTGCTTTATAAATAGTTCTGTGAATACACTGAGTGTTAGGTTAGAGTTTAGTTATCACAATGCTAAATTATTCCAGCTGGGTCATTACTAATTCTCCTAATTTTACTATCATTCACTTATTACAGCAACGCAGTACCCTATGGATACCTTTATTACAGAGCATAAATCCAATGCTCATATAAAATGCTGGAATGTCTATTTTGCCATCTTTATGTAAAAGCTCAAGCAATGTTTAAAAATAATTATCTTTGAGACAACTTTTTAAAGGCTTACCTCTAGATTTCTGCCCTCTGTCCACATACTACACTTGAGGATGATGTTAGAGAAGTTTTCTGTATATGATAACACCACTGCACTGCAGACTATTGCCCAAGGCAAAACCCTTTCATAGTAAATACACTGGGGAAAGGGATGGTGGAGAGAAAGCAAAGAAGAGTACACTGCTGTACACAGCAATCTCCATTAAGAGAAAGCATTTACAAAAATAGACATTTAAAAATATCTTAACACATGTTCCCCTCCCCCTTCAGAGAATGTGTGCCACTGCATACATTTATTTTTTTTCTAACACAAGGATATGCTTGATTGGGTCTGGATTCAGAAAGCAATTTGTTCAGGAGAGAGCTTTTAGCACCTGCTTATAACCTGTCAGAGAAAAAGTTAAGCAGAACCTTCAGTATCTTCCTAAATCAGGACCACAACTGGTTTTATGAGTTCATAAATCCCTCCACATCATGCACCTGTGCATACAGATTTTGAAATGTTAGTTCCAATACCAAGGGAACTCTCTACCCGTCTGGACACCTTTAAGCCTGGGTGCAAGAGGTCATAACCCTGTTGGAAGCAGCTGCTCTGAAACAGTCCTAAATGTGCCAGTACTGTTCCCTCCAGATTCTCCAGGTTACCTCCCTTCTTCAGTAAAGCTGCAGTGTTTACCGAGTACAGGGGATCACAGACTAATACTAGTAGTACTAGTTTTGTTGTTTCCCTCTGGGGTTGCCTACATCCTCCATCAACACCATCTCACAGCAACTTGTTGGCCAGTCATTAGTTTGGGGGTCCACAGTGACATGCTCTGAGCTCTCCTGAAGCAGTGGTCCCTATACAGCAGTCCCTTATTTTGCCTGCAAGCAATTGTTGTTTGTTGTTGTTTTTTTTTTCCTTAATGACTGGGGCTTAACCACATTGGGAAACGTACTTTCTGGTCTACCATCCAAGCAACTAATGAAAATTATTAAGGCAGATCCTTCTCATATCCCATAGCCAAAATGTCCAAGGATGTTTGAGCTAAAAATTAATAAATTGCTCTTAAGGATTTTGTTAAAGTCAGGTATGTAGCCATTAGTAGTCAGTTTTTGGCCAGTGAATTCCTTAGTACCTGGGAATGTGCACCTCTGCTAACAAGCTTCTACTGATCCACTAATCAAAAAGCTTGAAAACTACCAATTTGAGCTCAGCTCACAAAGACTTTGCATCAGACTTCTGACTAAAAACAAAGTGCTTCTTCTTCTCTCTCTTTTGGATTAAGCACCCAATCAGAGAAGGAAATTAGATTATTCTGGGCTTAATACAGCATATTAGATAATATTTGATGCTTATAGGTATGTGCAATTTCACTAACGTGCTCTGTATCTTTTTGGGTATTTACCAAGCTCTGTTTCCCTTGCACTGTCCTCTGTGATGACAGGTACTATGTTTGCCTTCCTCCACACTTCTGACAACTGCCCTCTCCTCTGTAAGCTTCTGAGAGTCATTGTAAATAATTCAGTGGGTACATTTCGAAGGCCATACTGACCCAAATATATCACACTTATCTAAATATTCCTTATCTTGTTCTTGCCTTTGCTCGTAATGCCTTGTTACAGGGAACACTGTTATGGATCTGACACAATTATTAACCTTTCTGTGAAGAGCAGTGCAAAATAATGGCATTTGGTATTTCTGTCTTCTCTGTCTAGTCCGTTTATTTGCTTCCCCTTCTTGTTGATGGACTTTTGTCTTGCTTTTACTTCCAATGCTTCTGTAGGTAATTTCATAACCCTTTATAGCTGCAACTGACTTTGCCTCTTAGTCCTGATGTTAGCCTAGATGGTTGCATAAAAGGTGGTGTTCTTAGCCACACACCTCCTGCTTCCCAGGTTTGTTCCTTTCACATTAATGAAGAACTGCTGCTAGTGTAGCCATGCTAGTTCCTTATATTTATTTAGTAAGACTGCTACAAGGTTTAGATGTACTGACTTCAGGAGGGGCTTGGCTACAAACTTTGGATGCTTGAAGCCACAATATGCATCCCATGTGTGCTGCTCCAGCAGAGAACACATGCCCTACTACGCCAACATCTGTCTTCCCACAAAGCGATGCACAGCAGGATTGAATATCACAGGGGAAAGGGTTGAACAAAATGTCTCTCAGTTTTTTACTTCTTACTCCTCCTCTCCATATGCAGCAATTAGAAGGGATGTAGCAAACCTCCACATTTCCAGGCAAATACCCACTGTGTGAACAATCAGAAAATAGGATGGAGGTCTTCTAGACCCACAGCCCCCATTATCCTCTGCACACTGCCACAATCTACCCCCACACATCACTGAAGACTAAACTCTTCAGCTACACCAGATTTATACCTAACTCTAGGCTGAACCTCAAGAAGCAGTATGAGGTTGGTAGGATATTGCCAGCTTCCTTACTCTTAGTTAATGTATTTTCTCAAATTATTACTGCAAATTCCATCACAGAAGACATTCAAATTCAACAAAAATATCTAAAAATAACTGCTTTCTCTTCTTGGACTCTAGTCACTTAACAGAGCCAGGAACTAGCAATACATTTCATGTTCAGCTAAACGGATTGAAATGCTGTAAGTTGCATTGATTAGCAAAGCTTTGGCTTTGGATCTTGAATGGAATTCTGAGGAAACATATAGAGATCACTTAAGAAAATACATTTGAGAAGGAGACTGTATGCAGACAAAAATATACAGACATTAGTGCAGCATGACTGAGTAAAAGGATTGAGTGTGCCCCATTTTTGTTTTTTTTCATTCCTCAAGCAAGTTTTAAATAAATGGGTCATAAACTGGCCAGACTAAACATCTTCTAGATCATTCCTGGATTTCAGTGGCCAATCTACCCCTGCCCTACACTTGAGGTAGCCATACACGTTGCGCAAAATACAGTACCCAATAGGCATTGAGAATCTTGAGTTTAACCCTATTAAGGGCTACAGAAGAAAGAGGCTGAGAGATGGGACCTTCATGTGGAAGAACACATAGAGAGGCTGGCCCTGTCCTGGCAGTGGAAAACAGGGCCACACAGGCGAAAAACTACTTTTTAGTTTTCATGTCTTTGCTGTGGTACTCTCCTAAAATTACCTAGCCTTTGTGCAGTAGAGCCCCCAGATACCTCAGCTGTGTGGGATTTCCCCCCTCCCAACATTTTACATCCCAGCTTAAGTTCCAAAGAAGCTCAAAAGCTCACTGTCTTTTTTAATTCACTACCCTCTGCTCAGACACTTGAAAAAGAAGCTACGTGACATACCCTGTACTTCTGGTCACCAAAGTATCTGAGTCCTAAGGTTTCTTTCTATAGCCCACTTATCAGCACAAGTTGTTTTCCTCACTGAGAGCAAATACCCTTGTAAAAATGTCACACAACCAATTCCAATCAAAATGCCACCTGCCCTCCACCTACCTTGTCTTCACAGTTTCTCTCTTGAATATTGGATTTTGTACACCTTGGTCACAATCACTCTTAATCCTTTCTATTCTAATGAATAGAAACATGATTTTCTTAACCTCTCCTCCTAGTTTATAACCCCTGAGGCCTTTTATTATCCTCGTTAGGACTGCATCCATTATTAGTATGTGTAAGAAGACCAAAAGGACTGAACAATAAAGTGCCTGCTTAATACAAATTGTTACATGAATAACCAACACCTCCCTGCCCCCCTCCCATTCCAGCCCAAGGTTCGGCGTGGAAGGGCAAGTTGGCTGCTGATTTCTGCACATCACACAGTTTGACCAGGGCAGCCTTTGAAGCTGCAGGATGCATCACTCCTCCCAGGTGCACACTGCAATATTCATCTTTCTGGTATTTGTGCTAACTCATTACAGACACACATACAGACACGTGCATTTATATTCAGCACAGATAACTGAAAATTCACACCTGCCCATGTTCCGTATCAGACAAACTGCCCTCTGTCTGTCCATACACAGGCACAAGTACAAGTTCATATGCACACACACAGATGACAGACTGTTCCCTGCTTGTACACATAGAAATGCATCCACACAGCTGTAAGGACATGTTTAATACTGCTCTTACCAAGGAAAGAGAACACTGACCATAACCACTTTTAATATCAGAATTACAGATTAAGGCGACACACCAGCCGACCTCCAGTGCTCATGGGGGCTGACATTTGTTAGTTGTACAGATCTTTGAACACTCCACTGATAAGAAGTGTAGAAGTCTCTAAAGGATGAAGGTAAAGTCACAAAAATGCCCAGGGCATGGAAGATAAACACCTGGCAGGGTGTTTTTACGGATTATGCTGTATGATATTTAGAATTTGGAATCTGTCATAGCAGATCAGACAAGTGGTCTGTTTAGACCAGAAACCCAAATCAGACAGCAGTAAAGCAGATGCTTCAGGGAAGGGCTAGAGAAAGTCATGCAAATAGTTACAGGACAACTAAACCACCTGGGGTATTTCCTTCCTCATCTTGATTGACCAGAGAGTTGGCAGATAACCTGAAAAGGAAGAATTTCCTCTACCTCTCTCAAGCATCTCCCTTTCAATCCTTACCACTGTACCTTGAATGATCTCACCGCTGTGAAGTGAGGTCCAACCCTGTGGACTTCAGCTCTTGAGCTTTTGTCCTTGGTGGCACCTTGTTGCAGTTTGTCCTTCAGTCTCAGCAACTCCACAGCTCCCCCCACATCCGCAAAATATGAAATCACAAGCTCACAACCAACGTGCTGCTCTTGTAATAATTTGTTCACACATTAGTGAATCACTTTTAACCTGTTTGCATAAGCAAATATGAGGTATTTCATTATGGAAATGTATGCCAAAGCATCTTCCCACAGAGCTTCACACTGTCACAGTATGACATAGTTGTGTAGGGTCAAGACTGCAGTAGGTTTTACAGAACACAAGACTGCAACCTGTTTGTAATGGGTAACGATCTGTGCAAGTATGAAAGGTCAAAATGCATTTATTTGTACCTGACATGTTTTCTAACTATGTATCTGTTACTCAGCAGGTATAGCCAGTAGTAACAACCTGCAGAAGGAAATGATACTAAAACTGTAGCCCACGCCAAAGTTATGACTTTTTCTTTGCCATTTTTACCTATCAGATGATGGTTACTATGAAACATTATCTGCATATTTTATCATGCCTACATTTATGCTACAGAAGCAGATCAGCAGCTGAAAATAGCTTTGTATTCCTCTAAGAAATCTCGCTGTCCTTAAAGATCTTAAGCTGGTAGCTCTTTATCAGCATCTTATTTATCCAGGCAATTCCTGTGGTGCTCAGCTTCATTGGTGCTATGGGTGGGTGACACAGGCAGCTGTTTAACACTACTGGCCTTTGCAAAGAAACTGCAGCTCCAGCTTTGAAGAGCGAGGACACTCAGCTGCTTGACTGGGTTAGTGCTGAGGCATGAAATGAACATCTACAAGAATGCTATTTAGTGCCAAAATAGCAACTCAACAGCACAAGCAAGGCCAAACTTGCAGCTTCCTTCCTCACAGGCAGACCTCCAGCCTCCGAGCAGCACCTGGTACATGAAGGAGAAGATGAACCAAAACCCATGATTCTTCAAGCCTTTGACACCAAACACTGGTTATTTCTTTCCTCAATAAGTTCACTGTTACCAAGCTATTCCTCGGGCTGTTTTCTGCAGCTCTAAGTGCTCTCGCTAAACAGCCTGGCAAGGAAGACAAGAAGCCCCAGGACTCAGAGGCTTTTTGGAGCATACAGGTCACAACTGCCCTCTTCCAAAGCAACATGCCTGAAGATCCATCTTATGCTGCAGCCCTCATAGCTCTCCTGCTCAGTGCCACAGCAACAAAGCCCAGCAGCTCAGCAGCCCTGGTACAGAGACCAAAGAGCTGGGATTTCCAGGACATGGATTTCCAGGGCTTCTGATCTCTGCTTGAGCTGCCCATCAGCTGGATCACTGGTGCCTGGAGCTGCAGGGCAGAGGCAACAGCTCAACCAGGAATCTCCAAAGCTTGGGTTCAGCTACACTTCAAAACCCTAACAAAATATTTCAATTACATCTGTTTTGTGGTATGTTTTTTTCACTCAGTAAAAGAACAACTTTCCTTCCCCTCCCACCAACTAACCACAATTTTTACTTTAAATCAACTCTCTGAGGATGACTTTGAGTATATGCAACATAGCTACTTCTCATTACAACACTCTGGATGAGATTTCATACTGTTAGGAACTTAAAATAATGAAGAAGCTTCTTTCTTCTTGAGATACATGTTTGCATGCTAGCATAAGAGTTCTGCTACTCTCCCTTCTGTAGATGTAAGCCAAAGCAGCTCATACATGCTCCACATCTGCTATCTAGGCAACAGCAGAGATAAAGCTCAGACTAGAGGGGGCTATTATTAGGGCACATCCAACATTTTTTTGGCTGTAAACTAAGCAAATAATTTCATGAGCACTCTCCTAGTTCCTGAGCCACAAAAAATGGGGAAAAAGAATTCACAGAATTCCTGGCTGAAACAAGGTAATAATATTCAGTAATGATCAACATATGCTCTAATTCTTGCCTTTAGGATATAACTGGTATGGGAGAGTGAACATACAGGTGTAACTGGGCTATCACATAACCACGAAGATATATGAATATTTTTAAAAGTCTAGTTGACAGAAGCAAATGGCAAAGTACAGGCTTCTGAACGCAAAGGCATAAAAAAAAAAAAAGGTAAAAGCTTCTTTTAGACTTGGCTGCTGGTAAAAAAGGAAAACTTGACAGCCCTGAAGAGTGATCTATTTATTCAAAGTAATGCTGGCAGCAATGGTGCACATTTCTTCCATTGTGCTCAACCCTGTATCTATTTTCAGTTCCATCAGTAAGCTAAAGGTTAAAGCTATTTATTTAAACCCACACCCACATGTCATTTAAATTGACCCAAATTATTGTCTGAGTTGTAACCTCTCTGTATTAAAGTCCCCTCAGGGGCTGCTTCTTCATTTCAGGCTCAGAAAATTCCTCCCTCACAGGATAAAAGTGGGATAAGGAGCATCTCCAAATAGAAATGGAGAAGGAAAGTGGGTAGGAGGAGTTCACATTCAAAGAAGGCCTCTTGGTGCTGTGGATACTGCAGAAAATTTAATTTTATTAGACAAATTAGAGCATATATGTCAAAAAGCATATCAGTGATAAAAGATCTCATTGGCATTCCCTAAAAAAAAATATCAAAACCAAACCAAAACAAACAAAAAAACCCACCACACTACATGTTCTGCCTGCCTTTGTGCTGCAGCTGGAACAGAACACATCAAAACAGCCCAAAACGGAAAAGGAAAAGTGGTCTCACACAATCAGCCCACTATGGAAATAATTCTCTGCAAAGAGTCCTCTCAGTGCCAGAGGACTGGCAAGACTGAGGAGGAATAGGAGCTTCTTGCAGTCATGCACCAGTTAACACGAGCAAAGTGTCATCCCAGGAGTAAAATTACTCTCTAGGCTGATAGAAGGCAACGCAGCATCTGGCCTACAATATTTAGCCTTTTCTACACAGTTTAATGCTGTGTGAAGCATGGTAAAAGCAAAGCTTCCTTAGCCCCAGGAAGACAGCTGGCGATGAAACGCAGCAGGGACGCCATATGATGGAAGGCTCCTAATTACAAAATCTCTGTCTTGCCTGTCAGAGCAATCGAGCAGTAGCACAGGGTACCCGACAGGAGTCGGGGAGGATCAGAGATAAGACTTGAAATCCAACTCCAGATGCAAACTTCCCAGGCCTTTGAGTACAGCTGGCCCTTGGATCTAGCTCCAGCTTCAAAAGCTGTGGTTCAGCAAGGCTGGGATACCCCAGTGTTTAGAGCTTGTTCAACTTTGGCTTCTGATGGGGAGATATTCGGTGGAGAATTTCAGCACCAACAGACCAGACACCCAGTTCCATCAGCATGAACAGTAATCCCCAGACACGAAGATTCACTCACACCAACACAAAACACAAGGATGGAAAAAAACCCAAACAACTAAACAGTAACCCAAGATGTTTGAATTTCATTTGATGTTCGCCGGACACAAAAGAGGAAAAGGACTTTCACTTTCAACGCATATAGTTGTACTTCATTACGTACTGATATAGTTAATTGCTATTCAAGTACCCAGAGGCAAAGACACATTAGACTTTTTACAAGCTAAAAAATATTGTTAAATAAATCAGTATTATAGAGAGGAACACAAACCCCACCAACACTGTGAAAGCAAGTCCGCAGAGACCTGAGGGAGGTGACTCCATGGTGACAGACAGACCAGCACTGGTATCTGCTAGAGCTGATTAAAACTCACTACCTTTATGCTACACTTCAGTCACCACTGTGACTACAGAAACCCTCTGAGTCTCCTAATAGCAGCATCTCACTGAGATCATTGCAGTGACATGAAGGGCCACATGTCAATGAACTTCTAATTCTGCAATTTCCCTCCTCCCCTCTTAGCTGGTCACTGAAGCTCGGCTATATCAGTGCACTGGCATCATCAGAATAAGGGCCCTACCGTCTGCTGGGAGGGAATCGAGCTGTGGTATTTTCAGCTGTACTGCCAGCATGTTTCTGCAGTACCATGGGGAGGGGGGGGAAACCCAACAACAACCTGGAAGAGCTAGCTGAACTCTTAAATATAATTAAGCTCCTGCTAAACCGTATGACTTTTGCTAAATTTGAAGCTCAAACGACAAAACTATTTTATCAGCTTTATGCTGAGTAAGAAAGGGAGAAAGAATTAGATTTTCACAATTCAGTAGGAAGCAACCCCAGCCCTGCAGAATCAGCATTATCCAGACTGTGCATGGGTGTCAGAGCTGGATACCTACTCTTTCAGACAACAGTAGATGGATATTTGAAGCTACTGCTCAATGGGCTTAAGTAATGAGCAGTAAATTAATTCATTAACATTTGCGGCACAGCTGATGAAAAACAAGTTGGATCTCTTATACTGTACAAGTTTTGGTGAAATTTGACAAGTGATGCTTTTGGTCAAGAGACAGAAGCACCTAATGTCAGAGACTTCATTTATGACCACTTCAATTCCAACCAACGTTTGTTTCCTGCGAGAGTAAAGTTTTCATGAATTAGGGCTAAATTTGATTAATCTTGATTAAAGTTACAAAGTTAACAAGTATGTGCCTAGAAGAAAGCCTGACAAAACCTTCTGGTCAGGAACTTTAATATATGTGTTTCTTAATTATGCTAGAGCATTATAACACCCAAACAGCTCTAACTAAAATTAGTGCTGCTGTTTTTAGAAGAATAAACAATAATAAAGAAGAACTGTTAAAAATAGTAATGTAACGTAGTACTAAGCACAAAATAAGTCAGTCATAGACTTGTATTTCAAAGAAGAAAAATAGTCACAGAAACTCTCAAATAGTAAAACACAGCTGATAAGCCTTAACTCTCCACAAAATTAAATTACATTAAAAAAAAGAAAATTAAAAAGCAGGAGCAATGAGCTCTGATAGGGAAAAATATTAGGGAAAATTATTGAATTAGCATATCAAAGGAAGGAGACAGAAGAGAAATCCAGAGGGTAATACAAAAGAAAAGTTTAAGGGACACCTTGGGATAAGTTTTCTTTGAACTATTGCACTTCCTAAAATAATAGGAGGGCTATCTAAACACATTCATCAGACATCACATTTATTGTACTACACTTTTACTTACAGAAAATTCATTACATAAGTGGAGAGTAAGCACTTCTGGGGAACAGGCCTAATTAAGCAACTCCTGTTGTGTGTGGAATTAGCATTAGGGACGTAGAAGGCCAAGTCTATATCTCAGACCCTGGGTTTGAACCCTGGCCTCACACAATCCTTCAAAGCAGAGCAACCTGGTGATGACTGCAATCTTTACAACTAGTGTATCTTATTAAGCTAACAATAGTGTCAGTGTCCTACATGTCATCTCTTCCCCCTTCTTTCCCATTTCCATAGACTGTGTCTTCCTGTAACATCAGATGAAGCAGCTCCAAGATCACCAAAAATTGTTACATTACATGCAACTAGCAATATTTCATTTTCTATATGTCCTGGGACAAAAAGCTTTGCTGGGCCATTAAAAAAGCATAAGCAAACCTTGAACTTGAGGACAATTAATCAACCATCATTTTGCAATCATTTCTACAGTATGCTGCAGGTGCATTTCCTTTGTGGGGACATCACATTTGTATGTCACAGAGATGAACCTGACTTTTTCAGCAATTCACATCACAGTAAATGTTTAAGGAATAATTATTGGGAAGACTAGAACAAGTGGCACCAGCTGAAGAGATGTCCAGTTTCTACAAAGCTAGATACTACTCAGGGCTGTTCAATAACAAAATTTGCCCATGATACGCACAACAAAACTGTACCAAAGAGGCTCCTTTGTTCCTTTTTTTTTTTTTGACTGTGCTGGAAAGGTTGGGATTTTGTAGTTGACAAGGAAATCCATACATAGCGTAATGCCTGAGGGACTGCTTAGGCAAGGTCTCTGAGAAGGATAATCCTGCTTCCTTTCCTAAAACCATCCATGTATTATCACAATGCAGTATGACTTTGGCACATGCTTACATTTTTAGAGATTCGAGATCTGGAAGTATTTTATCCTGTTTCATTTTTTTGAACTTTAACTGAGTTAATTTTACCCCAAGCTGCTCTCCTTTCCCAGCCCAGCTCTGGGATCACCTTGCAGGTGCAGTGGTGCATCCCAGGAGGGTCTGCTCACCTGAGCTCTTCTCTATCCAAAAAGGGTAACTCCAAATGAGTAGCAGTAGATACTAATTTCTGAACTTCATTCTCTAGTGTATGAGATGATACAGGCATCTGCAGATGACTGATCTACACCCAATAATCAAATACATGGCAGATACGATCTTTAGATTAAATTCAGTCTGAAAGTTTAAATAGAAGAGGAAATCAGATAATTAAAGCCGTGCCCTTAGTAACACATTTTTTAAAGTGACAAAATCTATAAAAACTTCAAGCAGAAACAAAGTGCAGCTGAAAGAGATTCATTGAAAACCAAATTAATACTTTAATTCTGTCAACATGGAAAAAAAGTCTCCCAATGAGATGAAGTTCAGAATGAGTACCAAGCACAGTGATTTATTGCCTTTTCTCCATAATTTAAATTACTGTTTCTTTAACATTCTAAATTCCTTACATAGAGTTTCAGTCTGTTTCTCAAAAAGGCAGCAGCTGCTTGTACCTTCAGTGCTCTCTCTAGCGCTTCAGGAAAAGAAACATTCCACTGAAAAAAAGCCAGTGTTTTTCCAATAGTTATGTCAAAAATCAATTAGGCTGAAGCACTAGAGGTGGGATTAATAAAGCTTTCTGTGCCTCTGTAGCTCTGCACTTACTCTCTAAGCAGCATGAGTGGGCTCGTTTGCCATGCAGTCCCTCTAGGAATAACAACTTTCAAACAGTGCAACTA
Organism: Apus apus; assembly: GCF_020740795.1. Classification (NCBI taxonomy): domain Eukaryota; kingdom Metazoa; phylum Chordata; class Aves; order Apodiformes; family Apodidae; genus Apus; species Apus apus. The sequence goes on along the minus strand of NC_067294.1, from coordinate 7,404,146 downwards.
AAGATACATCTGTATTTGTAAGACAGCAGAAGGCTTCCCAAGCTAGATCAGCTGGTCAGGGCAGTATTTTAGCTACACATGTTTTTTACAGCCTCTTACCTTATAAAATGCTTCCCCTTAAGCATATCCTCTCAAAAAGCAGTAAAAAGAAAATAAATAAATCTCAGGCATTTGCCTTGATTGCTTCAGAGTCCACAGCAATCACTATATGGGAGGTTGCCAAAATCGCAGTCTTAAGTGAGTGAAGATTAATTTTTAAATTAACATTAATTTATAATGATTGAGTGATTTATCATGTTCATATGAATTGCTCAAAATCAAAGTTAGCAGCCATAGACAGATCCACGTGTCAAAATACAATTGTAATATTTACACCAGCAGATAAGGTATCCTAAAAGCAACATTTCATGGCAAGGGGATAAGAGAGAGTCAACACAAACCAGCCATTGTCCCAAGGTACCACAGAATACATAACCAACAAAATGGCAATTCCAGTAGGCACTAAAAGGCCTCCAGAGTCTTAATGGCCAGTTATGAGCTCGATTCAGTTCAGAGTCAGATATCTTATTACACAGACAGGTCAAAATCCTCCACCCTCAACATCAACTGTAGCCTGTTAACATATCCCTTTTTACACTATGATATTTATCCCAATCTTTAAAATAATATACAAAAATACGGGTCTTAATGGGCTTGCCTTTAGAAATTCAGAAGCTTTTCTGAACGTCATGCTAGAGATAAAATTTAGGTTCTTTCTGGTGAAAAAAGTCAGTGCAAGATAACGAACCATTCCCATACAAAGGAGCATTACTTCCGGCGACTTCAGCAAGGGTTTCACTGAACAGGAGCATTTCAGAGACTCATGTTGTTCTTCTATGTAAAAATAATCTCTATTCCATCTGCAAATCTCTAGTCTTAGCCTCAGTGTAACAACTGCATCTCCCACTCTATTAAATTGATTCTGAGATGCAGTGTATTTAGAAAACTACTTAATAATTCAGTATTTTCTTATAGCCAACTTAGAGCATCCCTTTCCAGAAACAATCAACATTGTGGGATTCACTCTGGTATACTTACTCAGGCACAACTAGACTACGGGAATATGGGAATAAAGCAAACAAAACTGGCACTTCTTAAATCAGAATTATAATTTTATGTAATTGGCTCAAAAGTTATACCCCAAATGAGTCAAATATTTTAAGAATCTCCCCTTAAATGCTGGATCTGAGCTCCTGACAGTTATGTCACCTCACTGAAGGTAACAAATCCATATGGATTTCTACACTGCTTAGGAAATGCAGAAGTAGGAACTTCAGCAAGAAGTCACATATGTGTAACTGAAGGTAGCACTTAAATCTTGTAAGGAAACAAAGCAACTTTCATGTCCAAGTCTCAGAAGAGCACTACTGGAGCTGTTTGCTCTGCTCAAGCTACGTGAGAAGAATCAACTACACATACATGCTCCTGCCCCTCAGAGACCAGAGATCTGCTGAGTGTGCAAAACTATCGCTGGCTCCACTTAACTAAAAACAAGCTCAGAACTGGTCAAAACATGGGGTCTTTAAATAACAAACCGCAAAACAAAGAAAAAATGAACTTAGGACTTCATTGAAATCTTCACATGTCCCATCCCAAAGCCGCTTGATGACCTTTTGTCCATTCCTAATCACATTTTAGTCATATCTACATTCAGATGCTTTTCTTTGTTTTGCTCATTTAAATGTTCTCCAAACAGCTAATTTGTTTGGATATTCAGGCAAATTGTTTCCATACCTCAAACAGATGCATTATGATGCCAGGCACTAGGATTTGAGAAGAAATATGCAGCATCCTGAGACTCACTAACTCAACAATAACCCACTTCATTTGCAACCAGCCCACGAGAGCTGCACGTCCCCAAGTGTGTCCTGCTGGGTCTACCACTCGTTTTCACAGCCACCCGCCACAGTCAGCAGCTCCTCTGCCCAGACACTACTGGGCTTTGATCTACCAACCAGCCCAGGCTCACACTTCATTTTCAGGATGTGAATTCAAAGCTTCTATTACAGATGTGATTTTCAGTATTAACAGTTGTTCTTTAATATGAATTAAAGAAAAAAAAAAAAAAAAAAAAAGCTTGGTTTAGAGTAGGAGAAACATCCTGACAACTGGATTCTGCATGTGGGAGATACTCTGCTGTGCCTCTCTGGAACAGCACTATGGGTCTGCCTGGCAGGGGTCCCTACCACCTGTATTCAGTGGCAGCAGCAGCAGGAAAAGCTATTGGCATTCAGATCATACCCTAGTTAAGACTGCCACCATATGCTGACAAAACATCTCATATTAGATCTTAGGACAGCTGTTTTGCTGCCACTTTATAGGCATAAGGTGAGAGGAAATCACAGGGAGGAGAAGAATTAAAAAAGCCAAACAACTCCATCCAGGCATCAATCGTATTATCCTACTTGGGCATAGGGAAACTGTGAAGGAAGTTGCATAACTGCTTCAAAAATGCCTCTGAAGCACAGATTTACTTCTACAGCCTTTAAGGAAAAAATATTTCTAATTTAAGTCATTAACAATGGTTTTCAGAACTGCCAGGGAAAATAAGAAGCTCCTACCACCTCATATTAATAACACAGTAAACTCGAAATCTTACAGCAATGTGTCACTTGCACTTCTGTTCTAAATAAAAAGAGGGAAGTAAAAATTAAGTATCATTCTAGATTTCCAAAGGGCATCCATTTTAGAGTACAGTGCATCTAGACATCTCATTATTTAAAAAATAAATTAGCTGTGAAAGAATATTAATTTACTTAGTGAAATCTGATCTCACTTTACAGCTTTTCTAACTTTATTTAAAACCTCTTAGTGAAGTGTGAATTCTCAACACTGTCCTTCTGAAAACTGGAGAATAATTTCAATCACCGATGCATTAAAGAGAGAAAGGGAAGACAGGAACAGTGTCACTAGCAAAATACCTTTGAGGGTTTAAATTCTTGTTTTCATGTAGTGAGAACTGCTGACAGTTTCCTCTGCCATTGTCACCTTGTACGAATACAGTGCTGTGCAAATAAAATTACAATGTGAATTTACTGCTAAACTGGTAGGTGAAAACTATTACATGTACAATCTCTGTACAATCTACACTCCTCAGTTATTTGTTTAAAAGGACTAATCATATATAAATATTTACACAGCATTTTACAGCACTTTGTAGATCTCTCCTTGCTTGGAATACATTATATTCTAAAAATAAAACAATTCTACTGCTTTGAACAATTTTCAATAATATCCATTAGCAAAACATAAAGACTAAAAGACATTGGGTATTCACATCCTAGTTATGAAACACAATGGAGGTCTAAAGCATAAACCTTTGGAAATAGTTGGTCTAGAAAAACTACACTGGTATTGAAAATATTCTTATGGTTACACATTTTCATAAGCCTAAATTAAGCAGCTTTGAATTACCTTGGGCAGTTACTGTGGATTAACTTGGACACTTACCTCAAACCCCACACATACATGTTTACCTCAGATTAGCTTGGACTTAAGAAGGGAATCAATAGGTAGACCTCTAAGATCTCTTAAGGAACAGGAAAAAGTCTTCCTAGATTCAAGCAATACATTTAATAATATTTTCAGGGCACAAACACTTAATTTCTCACATATTTCATGTCCACAAGGGAAAAAACATCCTGCTGGGAATCAGGTAAGTTCCAGTAATAAAAGTGATACCAAGTTATAAACCACCCATTTTTTTTCTAAACAGAAAATATCAAAGAAATGCTGGAATTTTTAGCCTACCTTGCTTTTCCTTTCCCCTGTGACTTTAAAATAAAACAGTACTGAAAACACTGTCATCATTTTTCCTTTATCATAACTCACTTTTTTCCCCAGTCAACTCAATTTCTAAAATCCATTTGCAAAACAGCTTAAAAATGTTGTAGAGAAAAACGATAGTTAAAAATACTGAGGGTGAAGGGAGAAGGTCCCATTTCAAATATAACTAATAAAAAATAAGTTACTAGGCTTACATTAAGCAAACAAATATGCTCAATATGCCCAGTTGAATACACCCAGCCTATACTTCACATCCATCTAGTAACATTAGGGGACCAGACACCCCATCATGAGGCACAATTAAGGCTGGTTATATTTACCACCTTCATTCCTTTAAAAACAAAACAAAACAAAAACACAACAACAACAAAACCAACAACAAACAAAACACAACCAAAAGCCACAACCCAAGGGGTATTCTCACAGGAATAAGCAGCTGCCTCTGCTGGAGGCATTTCCAGGGGAAAGCAGCCATGTGAAATGGATCTGCCCTAGTTTGCCTCACTGCCCCAGGAGGCTGCAGAGAGGTGAGGAATTCAAACATGAATGAAGTGTTTTCCTTGCACTGTCCAGTGCAACTCCTCAACACGCCTGGCTGGTGTTACAAAATTGTCTGCTTCAGCACAACACTTGCCAGAAATTATTAACACTCAGATTTCTCATGGAGAGAGATTGGCTGCTCTGCACTGCTGAGATGGCTGGTGAGGGAATGAGCAGTTGCATGAGGCTGTCAGCATACTTCAGTGCTTTATTTTACCCTGAGATAGAGAAACAAGGTAGAGCTGAAGAAGGTATTTTCTTCTGCTTCCCCTGCCGGAAAGGCAGGGGAAATGGGCAACAGTTTTGACCTCACTGTGTGGGTACAACTTCCAATGGAAATTTTGGTCACCTAAAAAATCCACCTTGCACCCCTCCTCCCACCACTTTACCAAAGCCTTTAGTATCCCTAGTATTAACAGATTCATTCTCATAAACCCTTGGGAGGCAGAGAATCAGGGTTTTGTCATTTTTTGCAGATACTTTTCTGTGTCACTTTTTCCCACATAACACACCAACACCAGGCAGGGCCAGGGGAGAAAACGAGGTGTCTCCACCCCACTGAGGCATAGCTATGCTCTCACCAACCACTCTGTCCTCAACAATAATAACCCTTAATTCCTCCTGCAGCTTTTCAGGATCTTAAGTATTATCTAAAATACCAGACAATATTATCTACCTACATTTCATTAAACATTTTGGAGTTTAATTGAACTTCTGAAAACATCAGATCAGATCAGCTCTGCAGACAGAAATCAGGGTTGCTGTTGGCCTTACACTGATAACCAAGTGGTAAAAGCTACACACCAGCTCTTCAGTCAACATATCAGCAAGTCAAATAAAAGCTCAAAACGAGTTTCCTAGAAGTGCCTTTGTTCCCTACCCTGCTCAGAACAGGTGTACAGGGAAAGGATGATCTTTAATTCCCTTTCTGTGGCAATTCAGCTCATGCTACGATGTTATGAGCCGTGTTTTACCTGTCTCCTCCAGTAAAATGGTTACCATGTTATTTGACAAAGCTTTGTCAAATATTAACTACTGTTCTTATGGAAGATACTATTTAAATCCAGTAATTTCAACCCAGAATACCCACACTTAAAAAATTCTTCTACAGAAAGTGTGTTCATTTTTCTTACAAAAAACTTCATGACTATTGTGCTCCAGAAAAAATACTACTGCACAGATCATTCCAAAGAGGATGTGAAAACCATCAAGAGCCGTTAGGGACCATCACACTAATTTGGCTGCCACTCATTCACTCTCAGGGCTAAAAGATAAAAAATATTTAAAAAAATAAAGACATGTTCCAAACTGCATAAACCTGCAGAAGTAGATCCCTCTGAACTCTGGCAGAAGCTGGAGTTTCGCGTTGCTCTAGTTCATTTTACTTATAACACCAGATTTCAGTGTCCTATATTACAGAATCAGATAATAGCTTTTAAGTACATAGCCAAGTGCTTAATCTGCTCATGAGACTTTACCCCACATTACCTGAAGTCAACTTGTACATCTCAGGATGTTCAGAGGCGGAAAATGGGTTATACTAATTTATTTAATCCTTAAATAGATTTGTTTAGGGATTACAATAAATTATTTGATACAGGGGTATGTGGCAATAAAGGAGGAGGAGGAAATCCAGTTGTTTGAGGCTGGTAGACCACAAATGCCAATACAATTTTAGAAGTATGTGCTGGTAATGGTTGAGGCAGGCAGTAATGCTGCATCCGGAAATGTTTTGGCTTGAATGGTAAGTTTGCACAAAGGAAGAGACCAGGGGTAGATGGATGCAGCTTTCTTCCATGCTCACACAGAGCTTCTCCCAGTGCTGGGCACTGCTGCATTTGGGGAAGCAAATGCACATATCCCTGGGATACAGGAATTCCCTAGTACTATAACTGCAGGATATACAACAGAAAGCTGATTGAGAACACCAGAATAGCCTGGAAAAGTCTGGCTCTGGACCCAACAGGAAAAAAATAAAAAGAAAGAAAGAAAGTGTACATTTCAGAAAATGTTGAATGAAGGCGCAGGAATATGTTTAGCTTTCTCTTGAGTCTACTGGAAGTAGCAGCCAACTTGGGCTAAAGATGCAAAATGAGTGTTTAGCTGATTTGGTCCTAAAGAGGACTGAAAAGGAAAATAACTACTACAGACCTGGATTTGTGCCACTGCTTGTTTTGTTTCACACTTCTGAGGAAGAACTTAACACAAGCAACACTTTTTTTTTTTTCCCCTCAAAATTTGTCCCTATTTTAAAATCTATTTTCAAATCTGTCAAAGCACTTTTAAACTAATCTTCATATTTTACAGCATGACTTATTTTTCAGCAAATCAGAGCAACATGTAGAGCTTCGCATCCCCCAAGAGAATAAACATAGGCTGAAAAGTACTCCACCACTCTCCATGCTTGGGAGCCACCCCTCCCCTCCTTTTCCTCTCCATTTGTGTCCCAGGCTCTTACCCAGCCTCCTGCCAGTGTCTCAGTGGATCCTGGAATCATCAACTCGCTGTCAAAGCTACCTTGAAGCAACACAGTCAAACATCCAAAACATCCTTGTATAGCTTGCTCTGAATGAAAATGCTCCAAATTACAGCTCCCAACTCCACCATTATGTCACCAAAAAACAGCAATGAGAAACAGTTATTTGAAGAAAATTGGGAACAGAGATGATACAATAAGCACCCAGTATTATTTGAAATGCAGGAAGCTCATATTTTTCTACAAGTTCAAGTTTTTTTATATTTTTTTTGCATGTTTTCACATGTATAAAACACGTTCAACTCACATGCCCAACAGGACCTAATGTTAACTCAGAGCCCAATCCTGATGTAATTTACACCTTCCAAAAGCAGACACAACAGAACACTGAAACTCTAATTAATAATCTTCAATTTTCAGGCTAGAAGAACAAGGGCTAGGTAAAAAAATAAAATAAAATAAAATAAAAAATAATGCCACGACACTCAAAAGATGCCTGAAATTAGGAGGGTCAGTCACCATGCTGCAAGGGAAGGAAGATATGCTGACCCAGCACACCTCTGCCAGGTTGTGGGTATTAAAAAAAAAAAAAAAACAAAACAGATTTTTTGGGTGGTTTGTTTGTTGTGGTTTTTTGGTGGGAGATTGAAGAGAAATGGAAAGCTCACATTCATAATATGAATGCAGATGTTTCAGAACAGAGCACCTGTCTCTTATTCTAGTCATAACTGGGTAAAACTTTGGCATTGTTTCTGGCCAACTCTGAATATGCAGAATATCACATGTGCAAAACATCCCACTGCTGTTGGGCCACAACATGCTGTGTTTTGGCCAGGTGCCAAGTAATGAGGAAGGGAAACAAAGACCAACTGCAGTACTTCTCCTTTAGGAAAGGATAAGCTAATTATAGATTTTGTCTGGAATGAAGAGAAATTTAAACCACATTTCACATTTACTTCCTCACAGCTAATATTTATGTAAACAAAGGAGAATAGCTACAAGGATATACCTTGAACTGAAGAGCAAAACATTATATACCTTTTGATGGATTACAGCAGTACTGAACACAGTAAAAAACAAGTGTGGATGCTACCAGTAAAGACATGCTTTCAACAAGACTCCACATTGTTTTTTTCACAATACAATGTTTTAACCAATTAATCATCCTGCTCTCACATGTTTTTCCTCCTTTTTTGCCCCTAGGTAGGTCACCAGATAGTGATGCTAATTTGTCAAAGTTCTCATGCAATTCTAGCTTATTAAAAAGTGAGGAGTCAAACTGCAATTTCAAAATCTATACCATGTAAAGCAACTCCAGTGCTGGGGTCTCAGAATGACCTCTTTGTCTTGAGAGAGGGAAAAATAAGTCGCCTTCATTTATACTAGAGATTGAAGTCTTTATCCCTGGCTGCATCAGACACTGCAGCTTCCTCTCCAGGGGTATTTTGTTCAGGGTTTTGGTTTGTTTTTTTAAATATCTAAAAGGAAGAAAAGAGAAAATAAAATGCCAGGTTCTTTATTCCCATCTGATTTCCTTCTGACTTCATACAATTTAATCGCACAAAGATGAAATTTCAGTTTTATTGTAAAATAGCATTCAAATGCTTTCTGAAAACAAAATTCTGTATTTTCCAGGAAAGGATGGAAATTATCACTCAAAGGCATATGTCAAATGTGGAGAATTAGAAAAGAAAGTGCAATTATTTGCTGTGAAGGATTCTGTCACAAGGGAGAGAGAAAAGGAAACAGTCTAGTCCTTCTAATACTTGTTGAAAAAATAATGACAGAAAATATAAATGCTCTAATTTAATATATTCTTTTCAGCAAGTGACATTTCAGGAAGCTAAAAAAAAAAAAAAAAGTTCAACATTTTTACCACTGCAAGCTCCCTTAGGAATATGTTTCAGTTGCTAAAAAAAGATCTTGGACTTGGATGCTTACATGTGCAGTGAAGTCAGCTGGACCACCACTCAACAGCATGTTTCAGCACTTACTAAATCTATCCATAAATCTTCACATGCTCCAAGAGAGAGGATTCAGACAGAGGCAACTGGACATGAACCCTGCAATAATTCACTTCTATAAAATAATTTTCTACCACTCGTGTGGAGCCAGTCACATGTCTGGTCTTCAAAATAAGAGGGGCAAATGCATTGGGAGGTAGGGGGCTGCAGCCAGTCCAGAGCCTGACGCCCACAACCCCCCCGTTCCTCCACAAATTCTGGCCAACACAGGTAGGAGTCTATAAAATAAAAATAAAATAAATAAATTAAAAAATCAGCAATGTAAGAGCCAAGTCATGCTTTGACTAAAGTGGCTTTTGAAAAGAAAACGCCTGCAGTGCGTAAAATGGTTTTAAAAACAAACCTCCTAAACAGATGAGAGAATTAGCAGGGTGAGCCTGCACAGCTCCAGGGGCTGCTGCTGCCCTGGTCTCCTTCCAAACACCTACACAGCATGCTGGAAAAGGCCTTCTCCTGCAGAAGCCACCTGCTATCACCCACTCTTCACATGCACCAGTCTGCAAAACCAAAATCATGTGTAGTGGGATACATCTTGTCCTCTGCTGTATATAGCAAGGAGTGTAATCCTTCTGAGATTAAATCATCAGAGGGACAGCTTTTAGTCCCTGGGGGAGATGCTCTATTATGTAGAGAAACTTCTTACAGAAACTTTCCAATACATTTCATTCAGTTCCTCTGTCTGTGCCTCTGACATAAATAAATAACATTTAAAAACAGTGATATTTTTTTTGCTAGAAGAAAGGCAAAGGAGGAGGTCTCATACTGGTGGAGGCCAGGAGTGGATTTGGAGGAAAAGTGGAGAACTGAGAAACAACACCCATGGTCAGCTCCAGGTTGCATATTTCCAGAACAGAAACCCTAAATGCAAGAGTCTAAAATTATCAAAATACTACATTTCAGTGGGTCACTTTTCAGCTCACAGTGTGCCTTGGGGAGAATTCAGAAGGCAGAAACACAAGCCTGCTCAAGGCAGACCAGGTTAAATGGAGCTTGCTAAGAACAGATAAGAAGGTCCTGTCAAGAAGATTAAAATAAAGTAGACACTTGCCATGGAAGAATGGAAGGAAGATCAGAAACCAAGCAGTGTGAAATGGGAGAAAAACAGGAGGAAAGCACAAAACACAAGGGACAGTCTGAAAGGCAAGTCCACCCAAAAGACAGTGACTGTGATGGAAAACTGCTGCCCTCGTTTATGCTCATGACATCAATTCAAGGCAAAACCTCAACATGCAAATAAAAAGGTGAAAGCCTCAGGACTTGACATAGGCTTTATTGTTTAAATTAATGGAGTTGTTTAGGGGGGGTTGCTATTTAATTTTTTAAAAATAAAGATCATTTGCCCAGCCAAGAGAAGAAGTTGCCCTTAAACACAGATATACTAAATTTTTCAGTCTTCACAATGCTAAAGTGCATTCGGTATCATAGCATGCTAAATATTAAAAATGTTCAAACTGACAGTAACAGTTTATATAGATACTGGATTGTATTTCTGTTCTTTTAAATCATTAGCCAGTAGTTTGAACAGTTTTGAACCAAGAGCTCAGATCCAAGACACACCAAACTTACAAACAGTTCAAAAATGTATTTAAAATATAATTCTTATCCTTAATGCAACTGAAATCCAAATCCTAATGTGATCTGAGAGGGTGAATCACAGCTTCAAGTCATTGTACTACCCAGTATTTCACCATGCCTCTCACATGACAGGAATACTAAGTGGTTCCCCAAACCAGAAGCCATCACATCTTCAAAGGCAGAAGAAACTAAACTAGAAACAAACTGAGCTCTTAATTGCAGCTGTGATTAAACCGACTATCTAATGCTAGGACAAATATTGTACTTCACTGGATTTAACTGCATTTTACCCTGACCAAGCTGATTATAAAAGCCTGAGATGATTTGTAATCATGCCCTAGAAACATTACAGCTTTCAAATGGCATACAAATTTAAGTGTCTGTACACTGACACAAAACACACATCATCTAAGAATTTTAGGTTTTACCCCAGTGAGTCCAATGACTGAACCTATGAACCGTATCATCTACATTAAGAATGTCAAAGGTTTTCCAACTCTTCTTTCTCCTTCTTTCTCCCTCTCCAAACTTGCAAAGTTGAAAGCTTCAAGCTTGGCAGTGAAACACTGGGCTCTGCAACCCATGTTTGTGGGACTCTGTTCACATGCTGCTTCCAATAAAATACACAGAAGCAGGAGGCCTCCAACATTCCCCCAAAACTCCACCACACTCCAATTTGCAGGAAATTCAAAAGTACCATCACATTCATATACAAATTCACCCATACAGTTTCTGAGACATATGGGAGAAAGAAGCACCTACTTAATTTTGAACTTTTGATAGATTCATCAGTAATTTAGAACCATACAGAAAAATAACCTTCTCATTGAGGTTTATGTTATACTTGAGCTTAGATCTGACCTCCTTGGCTTGGCAATATTTCTTTTGGTAAAATTACTACACGGCTGTAAAGCCATGGGAAGGCTGGGAAAAGCTGCACATAAAAGACACTCTCAGATTGAGTGTGGATGAGCTCAGGGTATTTTCTGGAGAGAGTATAAGAATAGCCACAGCTTCTCTGAAGGCTAAGTCTGCTTTTCACTGTGTCACTACAGAAAATAAGAAGTCAGAAAGAACAATGAAGAGACAAAGCAGGATGATTTGCTGAGTCCAGAAGGACACAGGTCCAGCAGGATGCACCTTGCTGGCCAATTCAGCTGCTTCCCATGTGTCCTTGTCCACAATCCCACATCAGCACAAAGAGATTCACAGTGAAGCTGCAGTTTTATTGCTGCACTGTGTTTTGCATCTTTCCAGATTTGCATCTTGAACTCTCTCCCTCTCTCTCTCCCAAATTTCTCTCTCTCCTGTTATTTTCCATCACTGAAGATGTCACCAAGTTTTCTCATCAGCATGAAACATTCACTGGAAAGAGTCAAGTTTATTTTGTTCAATGTGTTTTTGCTAGATAAGCACTGGGAAACTGCTATTTGTCTTGTGAAAGTCCTGTTTCCTCTTGATACAGACTGGTAGCCTGCAAGCCTATTTCTGCAGCGTTCTACTTAATTGTGAGTCTTGTTTCTTCTAGTCAGTCTTTATGATTACAGTCAAATACTGTCCTGTCCTGATATGCATGCAGTTACACTTGTGGCAAATGTATTTATATTCAAATAGTAGAGGCCTTTGTTGAGACTTTTTTTATATTTTCCTCCAGAAGAGCTGGGATGTATTGCATTGCTGGTTGGTGCACAGCAGCTCCCCCAGAGTGCAGAAAAACTCCCCAAATGTATTTTCCTCAGGAAAGGAAAGCACCAGCCAGTGATGGGCATTGCTCCAGATGGACAGATTGCAGCAAAAAAAAACATCAGCTCACCAACGTGTGTCACAACTAATTTGTCAAGTGTCTCCCAACAACGTCAGGACTTTGAAACACATTACAACAGGATAAAAAGGAAGTTAACTTGCTCACAGCACCCAGGTGAGGGCAAGGCCATCCCCTGTCTATAAGAATCTCTTGGTGCTTCAGGGTAGTCAAGAAAATCCCCATTTATTTAAATTAGTCTTCTGATAAACGTATGTCAGAAAACAAGACAGAGCTTTCAGTGCTGTAGAACCACCCTCCTAATGTAACTATTTTTTCTGAACCATAGAGTTGGAAGGATGAAAACCCAAAGACTTTGCACCAAAGAGCAGAGCAGACCAGCATCACCCAGCACAACCCTACAGGCACCACACATGGGTGCTGCACCTCAGTGCCTTTGGGGAACACAAACACAGGGCAGATGAATTTCCTGCAAAGACTACAAGACAGAAATTAAAGGAAAAGAAACAAAAATATGTTTACAGGCTACAGACAACCCTCTCCCTTCAGGACTACAGTTTTTGTTGAGTCAGACCTGTCATGTGCCCTGCAACAAACTTATCTTCACTGTCCATTTTACAAGTAAGATTCAATCAGGGCTCCCCAGCTCCTCAGGGAACCAGCACTTTAGCACGAACTGCTTCCACTCAAATGTAATGGACTGAGATTGTTCAAGCCATTATTTTAAATGGTTTGAGGCCACAGGGTCCCCAAATTCATTAGCTGTATTTATAAACAGACCTTACACTTAATACTGTGGAACGCAGAGACGTTTATACACGCTGTGTCATCTTCTCATCACAAAAAGAGTAAAAAAACCAAAGAAATTAAAGCACAGTCTGACAGCAGCAAATGATCAGCATAAACGCGAGTGTCAGTTTAAGTGTCTCCACTTGATACATCATCTATGTGGGGAGGATATTTCTGCACACACATATAAATATACACTTCAATGAGCTATTTGCAATTGAAGACAAAATTAGTCTCCTCTTATTCTGCTTTACAAATTAGAGAAATTACTATTGGTCAGGAGCCCCAAAATTTACCTACACTCAGCAGTTCTAAATTCACATGTTTTATTTATGTTAATTAGATAAATCAAGAGAATTGTAGAACATACTGGGTTGGAAGGAACCTCTAAAGGTCATCTACTCCAGCCCTCCTACAATATCTATGAGTCTATGATAATAAGCAAGGAGGGACATCTCAAACTAGAAGATACTGCTCAATGCCCCATCAAGCCTGACCTGGAATGTCTCCAGGGATGGGGCCTCCGTCACTTTTCTAGGCAGCCTGTTCCAGTGCTCCACCACCTTCATATTAAAGAACTTTTTCCTAAATTATGGACAAACACTGTGTGGGCACTTAAGAGACTAGTTAGATCCACGTGCTTGCATCTAGGCCTGTACACAGCAGGGCAAGTGGCTGGGTATGTATGAGGAGCTGCCTCAGCCATTTAAGCCAAGCCTAGGCTGGTTTGCAACAAGTTAAAACAGATTTAAAACTAAACTCAGGGGCTGATATGATACTGCACCATAATAACTCAAAGAGCATACATCTGCATATTGGCCAGTACCTCTGGATGTCTCTAGCAACATGTGAAAGAGAAATATGAAAAATAATACATAGATTTGAAACTTAACAGCATGACAGGAGATATGAAGCACTCTTGAATACAAAACCATGAGCAACTAAAATTCACGTTGCTGAACAGGTGTGAGTCTAATCAATGCTCATATACATTTTTCCTGGAAGTGTTACAATTTTATATCAATTCATTTAGTTTAAGAAAAATTGCACATCTCTGATAGACTTCACAGAGGTTTATAAGCTTATATAGCTCTCTATTCACTTATTATTAGTGTCATTTTGTACTTTTGTGAAACCCACTTGAAAGAATAATAAAGTAATATCATGAAAAAAGAAATAAAATTAATGGAGTTGAATGCTGATATGTTTCTATGGTTTGTTGTTAATTGCAACATGGTTACAGTTAAACAACAGATGCTGTGAGTACTTTTTAGCTACCAGTAAATTTTGTTTTGTTCTGTTTTTCTTACAAAACAGATTTTTCATTAAACAGCTGCTGGGTGATTTTCAGTATGGAAAATTAAAACTTTCCTTTCACCCTACAAAGAAACAGTAATTTGCTTTTAATCCAAAGAAGAAAAAAGAGCATTTTTATCCAAACACAAGGTATTAGGAAAAGAAGGGAAGTAATCAGCTGGAATGTAGTTACCCTGCAAACAATGTCACAGGCAAAACCTATTGCAATAAACGGGCCAAGCATGACAAGACAAATCTGGCTCATCCGCCTCAGTAACTGCTTTATGGAGGCAAATTGCTTTACATTCTTCCCTTCTTCACCCCAGCACCTCCCCACACCACAACAAGGATACTCTAACACTGCACCGAGCAACACTATGAGAATATTCAGTGTTTTGGTGTTTTGCTCCAAGGTGAAATTTTGGTTGAAATTTAATCTGTATTTCACACCGTATTTTGTGTTGGGGAAGGTGAAACCAAGTAAATACTTCTTCACATGGCAGGGGAGGGTAGGGACACCTTGGCGTTGGAGTTGTTTTCTCCAGGGGCTCAGCCCAGCCGTGGTGAAGCCAGGTTTCACTCCCACATGCCTGTAGCTCACCACAGCCATTTGACACCCGGGCATTAGTCCCAAGCCACTGCTGTGGAAGCCCCACAGCCCTGAGGTACCAACCTCTCCTTTCCAAGGAAGCACTGCTGGGCTTTCACATCATATAACTCTGAAGACCTGAGCCAAATAGACAGAAAAGGGCAATATTTGGTTTTCACAACAAGGGCTCTAGCCCTTTAGATTTGCCACAGTGAAAAGGTCTTCATTACCCATACGTCTGAGGCCATTCAAGTCAGGTGGATAAAAATACTCCAACTCTTCACAAACCTTAAACAAAAACCATACTGCAACCAGTACATTAGTCCTACCATAAAAAAAAAAAAAAGCGAGGAGAGAGACAGTGCTCAACATAGTCAGCATCCATAACCATCTCTAGCCAGTCACTGTATGGGACAGCTAGACAAGTAGTTTGGGCTAGACTTTAAGTCATTCACAAGTGAAACCAGAGAAGATGAATCCCAACAAACAAGTGAGCAGCACTTAGCTGCCAAAAAGTCAAGCACTGCCTAAGATGGCAGGACCCAAATGTCTCTGGACCTCCTAAGGGGACCAGCTCCAGGTGTTTGTGGAAGGGCACTGGGAAGCATGAACAGCATTTTAGAGAAAAGTGAAAACCATCAGGGTACCAGGAATGCATAAAACCACCAGAGGGGACAAAGTAGCAGCTTTTGGGGGGCTTTAAAAGTTGCCATACAATGATAATTGTACTATGCTGGCATACAAGTACTATAAACAATGAAAAAACTGAGGACACAACCACCTAGACAGGTCCAAAACAACAGTGATATGAGACAGGAAGTGCAGGCACCAAGGGCATAAATTTATACAATAAGAAGCCTCCTACATACAAGATTTACTACCTACTCAGTATTCTTTTTATTTTCTTATGTTTGCTTGGCCTTGGACACTCCCTCTTTGGTATTCTCTGCGCAGTGCAGAGCTCTCTTTCAGAACCCAACAAGTGTCAGCCCTTCTAGCTCACAGGTGAATGCATTTTGTCCTGCCTAACATCAGACACCAAAAGCAGGAGCCACCTTCTCTCCCTCATGCATAAGATAAGGCTGTAATGAGAGGCAATGAAGCCCTCCACATAAAGACAACTGATGAATATTCATTAGAAGTCAACACATAACATTTCTATCATTCCAGCCACACAGAGAGGATGAAGTACCTCCCCTCAGGTAGCAACACCTCACTCGATTCACAACCGATCACTTTGTAGCATGTGAGAAAACCTGCAGCCACATGCATGCTTTGCATTTCAACCCAGTTTTTCCCCCTCATGCACAGCATTCAGAAAGGAGACCGAGGGACGCAGAGTGACCCTGCCAGCGCTAGAGAATGCACTCACCTTTTCCACACGCATACCCAAAGGTATTTTCCATGAGATAATACTTTTCAGGCTCTTTTGGACTTGGAGATAAACGGCTTGAGTGGAATAAGAACACCTCTTAAGGCAATTGTTAGTTTAAGGAAACAACTGAGCAGCAACTGTGTCCTGGGTATGTACATTGTTTTGTATGAAGGCACTCCTTGAAATATTATCCTAGGAGTCCAATTAGATTGTGAGTATCCACCTCCCACGGACCCCTCCTAACACCATGAGCATACATCCCAGGCTGTTTTCTTGCTTTCCAGGACTGCATCTGGGCTAGAAATACCAGATAATTATTTTTAACATAGCAACTGTGAGCATTCCCAGCCTTTCTGGACTTCTACACATTCATCATATTCAACAAGGAGAGCCTTCCAGATTAATACAGAGATACTGAAGTGGCGATGGAGAGATAAATGGCATGGATTGGACACACTGTAGATTAGGTGGCTTGTAAGCACATTCCTGCTTTCTGCTTACATACTGCCCACATCACCTCAACATTAATTTGTACTTAATCATCTGCTGTACACTGCAAAGATAAAGTCATGTGGTCAGATCCTCAACCTTAGTTATACTGAACTGTGCTGACTTATAACAGCTGAGAATCAAGCCCTGAAGCTTTGGAGAGACTCCATTTGCTTTAGTTCACACCCTGAAGACCAAATTCTGCAGTCATCAGTATGATTCATTCTCTACTTTGCTCCATTCACACTGGATGCATGGTAGCTTCTTCCCAGCATGTTCTAGGGTGGAACAACCTCTTTCCAGAAAACTCTGTTGCTGTGACAATATTTGTCTGAAACAGACCCTGCAGCAGGCCATGGGGAATACTAGGGAGGAATAAAGACCACTGCTACCCATAGAGGGCCTGAACTCTCATGACATCCAACACTTGCCTTTCAGCTCCTGGTACAAAAAGTACCACCATGATGGACTGTGACAGCTCCCTCATTGCTTCAGGCAATTTGACTTGAAAATGTTAAGTGATACAATCTCAGGTCTGCTTTATCAGGTTCAAAGTAGACCTGAACAAAGATCAGCACAAATGTGCTGAAGCTACTGCAGAGAGCACAAGTGTCAAGAAATTCTGGTGAAACCCAGCCTGTATGCAGTGACCCAGGAGGTAAGGTCTGTGCAACCCATACCAGACAACAATGGCACAGCCAGACCCTGCCAGCTGCCAGGGAATGGGCAGGGAGGCTCTCCCTGCAGAGCACAGTGGGTCCAGGGAATGGGCAACAGGCATCCAGGACAGTGGCTATGATTGCACTTGTATCTCCTGTGCATGCAGAAGACTACAATGCTCTCTAGAGCCCATGAAGAAAACGTGCTCTCCTCCTGTCTCCCCTGATCCTTCCTCTAACCCCACAGATAGAAGCTAGCCACAGAGGTTGAGCCTGGGGCTCCTGACAGACAGAGAAACACATTTCACAGGTATTCACACTCTGAGCTCTGAAGTGTCAGCTGTAATCAGAACACATAAACATATTACAATTAAAATGTACACATTCAAGTATTTTCAAAGGTGATCAGACATCCTGATCTGACTCTCTGAAACCTAGTTTTTATGATCCCAATTGCTAGGCAGCTTGAACCAAGGTGCTCATTTGTCATATGTCTCCTCACTCAGTGATTCTTGAATTGTTAAACATGAAAGAGAGCAGTAACTCAGCACTGTTCTACTGCTATGAAAGCCATGCAGGAAAAAAAACATGAAAAATAATCTAGGGCAGTTCATTTGAATTAACTTATGCATGCAATACGAAATGCAACAAGTGCCTTTCAAGTCATCTCATTTATGATAACATAAAAGTTGCTGATGGAATGAGAATTCCCAGGTAGTTATCAGGGAATTTAGCATATCATCTGTACTTCATACTGCATTAGCAACTCTCGCATCATGTCAGCAGCTCAAAAAAAAAAAAAAAAAAAAAAAAGCAATGAATTACATCTCTCCCAGTTTTTATTCTGCTTTGACTGAGTAATCTCATCCATTTTCAAAAATGATTTTGCGTTCAATGCAAAATGCTCAATTCATTTCTAAAGGAAAAAGAAACCTAAGCCTTCCTGGAATTATCCCAGTTTACTAAGAGTCAGCCATCACCAGAAGAAATATCTGGTTACTCCATCTCCAAGATACACAAGTTGGACCAGACTATCAGGTATCTCACTATTAGTAAAATGGATGGAACTAAAGCTAAGGCTGCTAATTTCATCCTTGACCTGTACAGGTCAAAGGAGGAACAATAACCAACTTCTCAAAGACAGACATGCTTGGATGGATGGATTTTAGGAGCAGGAATTGATGCCAGTGAAAAAACATTATTTTTACAGTTTGGCTTTAATTCTTGGTGAAAGCCAAGGAAAAAGACAAACATTTCTCAAAATTCTTGCAAGATTTTGTTGTAGTTCATTGCTCTGGCTAGAGCTGTGTTAACACTTAATAGACTTAACAATGCAGGTGCCAGATTCTATGGGTGAGGAAGAGCAGGCAATGAGAAGGTAAAGTAGAACGTGTATTTCTGAACACTCCTTTGTAAAACTGCCTTTTAAACTTTCTATTAACTCCAACCCCACGCTCTGATTTTTCTACCCCATCAAATACTGCTTTACCCAGGCTGGGACACTTACCCTTGCAGCACAGCAGCTGCTGCAAACACTTCCCCTGGCTGCAAGCAGAAGCCCAGACAGCATCTCCCTGATGCACCAGGGAAGCCGAAACTGTCTCATCACTAATGCATCAGTTTGCCTCCACTGACAGACAAGCCAGGGTGCACTAGGCAGGGGAACCTGTACCTGTGGCATTACCACACAACATCAGATCTTTCTCCAATATCCCACAAGTTTATTCCCTAGCTTGTCACACAGCAACTTAATCCAGCAGCACAATTCAGAGTCTGAAAAGATTTTGGTATCAGCATGTGGCACCAGCTCCTTGTGTGTCAGCACTGGCTGGAGTCAGGCAGAGGCTTTGCAGATGCTGTGACTGGCAACAGCCACATGACACATGCAGCACATCCGAGTCCTGACACTGCAGCTTTGGAGCTGCCCTGAGAGTGCTAAAAGCAGGTCTAGATGCAAAGGACAGTGATTTGTAATTTGTGCAATCTGCAATTTTGCATCATTAGGCTTATGCACCCTCATTAGGCTGTGTAGTCTATGCCCCTTGTTTCTCCTCTTCTTTCCTTTAGCATCAGCAGTACTTAATGGAATTTCTGAAATAGTCCTTACTAGGTATTTGGTTTCTCTTAAAATAGAATTTGCAGAAAACAAAAACATAACATTTAAATGCCCTTCAGCAATGCATCTTCTAAATTACAGTACACATTAATTTTTCACAGAACTTTGCGAAGCAGTTTTATCTTCTCACATCTCACTTCAAGTGACAAGAGGAAAGGATTTAATAGAAGTACCTACATAAAGGTTTATCTGCAAAAATATGCATTCAAAAGAAATCACTCCAAAACCTGCCCCCTCCTTTTTGTTTTTTTACCCTTTTTAAAGATTAACATGAAACTGCAAATTTGAAGTATAACAGAACTTGCACACTAGCTCCAATCAAGTAGGCAGAGGCCTGAAAAAACCTGGCTAAAAGCAGACACTGAAAACATGCACTTCAAACCAGGAGAGGAAAAAAAAAAAAAATAAAGTCATACAACTATTGCTAATCCAAAAAGTCACAAATAAAAAGCCTGCACACAAAAAACCTGAACCAAAAAAGACAACTGGTAACGGAATTGCTAACAGAACGCGGGCAAAGTAAGAACATTCAAGCAGATTGAATTGCCTTTCCACAAATGACATGTCAAGTAAGTAAGCCAATCTGTGTCACTGAGGAATTTTAAGACCAAGTTAGACAGCCATCTGTTGAGAATAAAACAGGACCTGGAGGAATGGGTCCTGCCTACAGACAAGAGGATGGACAACCTGACCTCTTGCTATCCTTCCTAGCGTAATTTTTTCTGTGAACTCCATGCCAACTGGAGGAAATGCACATATGTAACACCCTATCAAATCTTCAAACTAGTAACAGGTTGGAATACAGGATACTAATGAATCTTGTTCTGAGCACAGGTTCAACAGGTTCTCTTTCTGAATTTCAGCACATAGTGTCTTTCATAGAATAATACAGACCTGGGTAGGTAACAGGTGAAGCAAGGTTAATTTTCAAGGCCAAGTTTTTTGCAAGCATCTTTTCTTGGGGGGAATTGCACTGTTTCCAAGCCAACTGCAGCAATTTACATACATTAAGCTCCAGGGTAAACTGCTAAAGATGTCAGGGGAAAGACTACTCCTTGAGAAGGGCAGGAGTGGGACGGGGAAAACAGAGCATGGGGTGGTCACACACAGAGCAACTATTAGGAATCTAAACCCAGACAAAATAGCTTTGAATTCTGGCCTAAAGCAATAACTGTTTTCAGCAGAGTTATTTTTTAATACTTCCTGAAGGATCTTAAAAACTTATTCTATAAAAACCTGGAAGTTTTAGGTTGAATAATCATCTATTTAATTCCAGCAAATCGAAAGTGAAATAAAATACTCAAGTACAGCCAGTGCCATAAATTGATGCATTGGAGCTGTGTCACAGTTAAATATTAATTACTGTGTTGCTCTAACTAGTCTAAAAACCTATAGGGGATTGTTTCACATACTGAAAATAATGAAAACAAAACTAGGAAAACGATGTCATGAGGAAAGTTTTCCTTTTCCACTCACTGCACATGCATTTTGACAAAGACAACACACTCTAGATGGATAAGAACAATTTTCCATCATTAGGGAAGCCTTAAACAATCCCTGCTTATAGCATCATCTCTTAGGCTCCTACTAAACTGCAGTTATTTGTTCAAAACAAAACGATGAGGCCTGTGATATAATAGAGCAATTTAAACAGTGAAGAATACAACACCTGTAATTCAATTTCATGGCAGCTGGTTTCACAACATTTCTATAACACTGTTATGACACAGAAAACTTCTCAGAGAGTGTAAGCAATTCTTCTTTAAGTAAGCCAGGCTCTCAGCAGAAGTGGGCTTTAACTAGACAAATACTATAAACAGTACACAATTTATATCTCCATGCCAGTCCATTCTGTTCTATTTCCAGTTAGTTGCCACTCTTCTTAGTTTATATTTCATAGTGAGAGGGTGTTGTCAAAATAGGTAACAATAAAAGTCACCTGAGATCTCTAAACTTGAGTTAGTTTCCAGGTAGAAGAACATACAAGAGCTTCCTTTCCCATTCATCTTTGCTACAACAGTCACCATATACAAAAAAAACTGTAAATCCCAAGCAAATGACCCTCTCAAAAAGTCAAGGAGGGAGCAGGAGCAAGATGGAGATATCAATAACTGCTTGTCAATGCAGCAAGTACAGCACAAACATACTCCCAAAAGGAGAAATCTAGTACTATCTCAGAACACTGCAGCTGAACTGCATCCAACAGCGAATCTTTCTCACCCTAAATGGCAAATGATGACGCCACTCGCTATCTTGGTGGGAAGTCCTTTAGAGTACAAGGTGGATGTTGAAACTGATGTTTGTAAAAAGAACCCCATTTGAGAATGGGTCTTCTTTTTTTCTTACTTTGTTTTGCTAGGCATCACAACAAGCTGACACGCTTAAAACACAAGTTCCCAGTCTGCTTGCCCACTTGATAAAAACCTTGAATGAGCCAATGAAAGTTGCTATACCGACCTGTACAATTAGTGAGCAAAAATTAAGCACCTCTGTATTTAGATTAGCTACCCACCAGGTAATAATAATTTCTAAAAGTGTATACATAGAAAATAAGCGTCAGCTGAACTAATTTCATTCCCCACTAACCCTTGATTTGGTCGCTTCTACATGCTGCATCTGGTCGTGCATCAAAGCTTCAGCAGAGCTGTTTTTTAAACTCAACAGGAAAGTCGTAGTGTTTTCATCTCAAGATATTTAATCTGTGCTCATCAGTAACTTCTTCCCCTAGCCCGTTAATTAGCTCGGCATGTTACCCACTATTAGAAATCATTAGAAGAAAACTACAAATGAAGAGAACTGTGCACTGCTTCTAACAAAATGAGTCTGACACAATGGCACCTCCCTACACTGCAGATAGGAAATACTAAGGAGGGCTAAAAATGTGTGCTTTGGGGAGCGAAATATGACTTCAGAGTGGTAAAGCTTTGGAAGTTCCAACACTAACCCTAGTGGTTGAACAATTTTGGTAGTAAAATCTGTACATTGTTACTTTGCAAGAGCACAGAAAAGGAGCATGGTGCTCACCAGGAACTCTGAATAAAACTGGGGTCACTCATTTCTGCCTGAGATGGGGCTCATCTCCCTCACCCACCTACAGCAAAGTCATCTATCCAAAGTGATTATTCAGGCTCCTTTTGCAGTGAGTGGAGAAAGACCTCCCCATCTAGTGTGCATTCACTAA
Source organism: Apus apus (assembly GCF_020740795.1). NCBI lineage: Eukaryota > Metazoa > Chordata > Aves > Apodiformes > Apodidae > Apus > Apus apus. The sequence continues at coordinate 7,381,450 of NC_067294.1, read as the reverse complement.
CATAAAAGAATTCAGTTGCAACTGGAGGTGTCCTTCTATTTCCAACATCTACAAAGAGAATATATATTTAAAAAAATGTCTAGGCAGCTTTTATTGGCTAAAGCTAAGTTTGGTTTTAATACAAATACGTCAGTGAACCTAAGCTGACCATGGATTTCTCTGCATCTCAAATCTGCAGGTAGAAGCAAGGATGCCACATGTCCTGTCAGGATTCACAATGACCACAGTCAGCTTGGAGTGAACTATGCAAAAAGGACAGTCTTCAACAGTGTGTGACATATAAAAGATTTCATTTCCATTGAAGCTTCATGATTTCAAAACAATAACAATGCTCTAGAACTCCTGATGTTGTTTGTGGAAACCAAGTCCATCAATGCAAGCAGCATGATTTAAATAAAGTCACCATGCAACTCCATCATTACTAAGCACCACGACAAAAGCATATCAAAAAGCTAGAACAGAACAAGGCATTTCTGATCTTCATTGAGAAAAGGGAGTGAAGCCACAGCTTCAAAAACTGATGCAGCATTACGCAAAATATGACATTTACTGAATATTTTACCTTTTCAGGCCTCTAAATCACCCAGCTGGTTGCAGTGTTAGTTCACTGTCAGGCCTGATACTGATTAAAAAATAAAATCCCTAGCCCAACCCAATTCCCCTCATTACATTCCTATGAGATATTTTTATTTTATAGCAGACGTTGTCAACAGTTAATAGAGTTTATCCCTTCATCAAGCAGAGTGAAGGATCTGACCTGAATGAGGCAGGAGAATGGTTACCTTTTATCTCCACACCACTGGTTCAGCTGAAAGTGGATTTACAGGGGGTAAAAACCATCTCAGGCACCCTACATTTTTAAGCTTTTAAAAGGTCCTCTCAGGGTTTGTGGTCCTTCTGTTGTCACATCAGACAGGTGTGAGACAGAACTCCCTCCAAAGCCCTGCAGAGCTCTGCCAGCATTGCCAGAAGGAGGTGGGCAAATAGCAGCATCTCACAATTAATTTAGGAGAAAAAGAAAAATATTTTAAACTGCTGTCTTTGCTGAAGAAAACACAGGAAGAATTCTGATCCTACTAAACAAGAGATGGGTCAGGCTCCTACTACACAAGCAGGGATTTCAAATTATAAGCTTAGTTACTTTTTTGTTCACCTAAAGCGACCCCCCAATTTATAAATCACAAAAGAGATTACTCCTCATGCAAACCTATCTCGGTGTTAACCCCATCCTTGACTAAGATTAAAAAATGGGGGGAAGCTGTGTGTGCTTTTTGGGCTTGGAGGGGTTAAAGTTGTAAGGAAGATAACGCGGTTTATTTAGACTGTTAACAACAGGGCAGAGACTTTTCTAGTGTGCGTTTACACAGCATTTGCCTTAGCTGGCCTTTCTTTATAAAGTCAACACTTCTCTAGCTATAACAGTAAGACACAAAATAGAGAAAAAAGAGTAGGAAAGGTTTAGCACAGCCATTTTATGGATTTGGAGCTGAGGGCAGGGATGTTAAAACACCTGTCCACAGCTATCTGGTAAGTACATGCTGGAGGTGTACACCAAAAACAGCCATCCAGAGACCTGCTCCAGTGTGCAGCTCACAAAGCTATCTTTCTTCTTCAAGGTAAGTTCCCAATTCTCTCATATATTAGGAAAATAGATTGAAAATTAACTATTTGGATTCTCATATTGAAAGAAAGCTCATGTAATATTTACTTTTCAATTTTCAATTCAGTTTTAATTCAGGGAATTTCCTCCCCCTACACTACTGGGGTTACTTACACACAAAAAAAATTATACCTATTGCCTTGATAACTTCTGCAAATGCTTCATTGTTATGAACTAACCATGGCCAGAGAAACTGTGCTCTGGTTCAGGCAGGTCCTCTATTACATACTCAAATTCATAAGCTCTACCAGCCTTCTCAACCTCTTACGTTTGATTAAATCTAATCTCCTAAATACTGATTAAATCTAGTTGGTGTCTTTAAATTATAATTTCTCATTGGTCCAGTGCTGCTAAATGTTTCTAAATGTGACAGTAATCTAGTTTTAAACAAACCAGCTGCAGAGTCCATAAAATCATCTTTAGCAAGCTAGTGATCTCCTTGATAGATTCACCAGCAGTGGCAAGTGCAATGCAGGGCATGTACATTAATGCTTGCACCAGCAACAGATGGGCCACCTAGGTCTACAGGAGCCTGCAAACTGCTCAGGCTGTGAACAAGAGCATATCCACGAGTGTTTCAACAAATTTTGTTCTGTACCCACAAAAGCCCAGAAGGCAAGGCCTAAAGCCAAATGTTAAAAGGAAGGCAGCACATCAGAAATCAAGCAATTCATGATAAGCTACAAAACCTGCCACTTAGGGGCTGCTGCTCCAGCAGCAACCAGAACTTCCTGTATGCTTGTCTCAGTTTAAGCTGTACTACTAGTAGATGCACGCATCTAAAAATGGGATTTTTTTTAAAAACTAACAACCTCTTTCTTCAAAGAGTATGCAAGATCCTAGTTGTCTCTTTAACACAAAAAATATTATTCCCTCCATTATCACTGGCATGGCAGTGGGAAGAACCTAACACCACTGCTGCCTGCAATGGATAAAAGACACTAAAATCTGATGTTATCTAAGGACCTCAGACCCCACATTCATTTTTAGAAACAGAATTATTCTTTGGCAAGTGAGTTTGCATCCACTTGCACCGAGCTGTTAGCATCAATGGATGAGCCCCTGCCTTTACTTTATCTACATGCAGCACAGTCTCTCTTAGAAAATGTTCTGATCATTTCAGCAAATTAATGAAACAAGATGGCACTTTTTTTTTTTTCATTTTGAACCATTGCTCTCCAACTTATACAGGGCCACACATACTTCTAAGTAGTCCCATAACAACCATCAGAAATACAGAGAAAGCTTTCGTTACTAGGTAAAGCTGGGAAATTAACACTGGTGAAGCCTCTTGAAAAACAAATGCCTTCCACTGGTCAAATTAAACATCACTTCACAGCACAGCAAACTCCTCATATAAAAGTGTTCTTCTGCAAATCTAGCCCCAAACACCATTCTTCTGGTTTGACCTATTTGTAACAGATAGAGAACCAAGCATATGCACAAAGTTGTTTTTTGTTTTGTTTTGTTTTTTCCAGGGGTTTATGCTCCTCAGCAATTTGGAAGTCTTTTGGAAAATTATTATTAGCAGGTCACAGGAGATTGCTCTGTGTGTTGCTTAGCCGAGCTTTCTGTCTTCCAAAGGCAAACAACCTTTTCAGGCACAGCAGCAATACGATGCAATCACCAGTCATGTCAAATTGCCATCAAACCACTGATGTTTAGTAAATGAAAGGCCCTGTGCCATCAGCTGTGCTCAGGGCCTGTTTCAACCTGGGGATATTCCATTACACTTTTTCCAAGGAGCATAATTTTTTCAACCTGGAAAATTGCAGATGATTGCATTCAGCAAGGAAATAAAAGATAACTCATACAGGCTGGAGAATAAGAATGAGCAGTCTAGAAAGCATCAAGTGAGGACAAGGATCTAGTGATGATAACAACAGTGAAAAACTTTATAGACATATGAGGACAACCTGCTGCACTCAGAACTACTGAAACCCAGAAGAGCAGTAGACCCTCCCTATGAAAACAGTTAAATTAATAAATATTAATAAGGATTTTAATTAATAAAATTAACTTTAACAGTTTCTATTACCTAGTCTGTATCAGTCTGGGAGCTACAGCAATAGAAGAAACTTTCTTGCTTTGAAATACAAGTTTCCACTGTTAAAACCTGACTGCTCATATCTTTCCCCTGCCCAAGCCTATTGTACCTGCAAGGTCCTCACCTGACATGCTCAAGTTCTGCAGCTTTGGAGTTTTCAGGACTCAAGGATGCAGAAGTGTCCATGCTTAAGGATCTGAAAACAACTGGTTCACCCTACGTAGTGGATCTCTCATACATGGAGGCTTTCAGGGGGTGCAGCAGCATCAGAACCTCAGCTAGGACTCACGAACAAACTCTCAGTATCTACATACTGTGCATTTATCTTTCATGTTGGAAATGACCAAGGAAAAGCACGTTTGTTTATGGAACACTCTAATGAACATGTTCAAAACATATTTTCTTGTAAAATTAAGTCTTCCTCTTCTTGACCTCTTTGGCACACCCAACACACAGTAACAGAAGTGATGTAAAATTTCAATAGGTTGCAGGATCCGTGATTTTTAGACTTCACTATCACTTTACAAGTTTTGGTCAAACCAAGTACAAGTCAACTGCATTCTCAGCAACATCTCCTGCTGTCACAGACACTTACGGTGATGCCTCACAACAGGTCTACAATAGACAAGCACAAAACCCCAGGCTTGGATTCCTTGTTATAGAAGTGCTGCTTTGTTTATTAGCTTATAATTTGTTTATTCTCCTTTCCTAACTGAAACCCAAAAGGAACTGTCAAGACAGAAAATTCAATTTAAACAGGTTCCCTAAACACACTCACCCTGGGGCAGGTCCAGTGGTTATTTGAGGATGGCAGCTGGCACCTGCAGCCTTCAGCACGGCACTTTCAGATGCTGATGGAAGAGGACAGCTGGCTGGGCTGGCACAAGGTGCCACATTTGATTGATTGAGTGATACAAGTGTCACAGACTTGTAGGCTGTCACTAATGGTCTGTGCTCCCTCCAAGCAGGAGGCACACGCCATGCAGAAAAGCATCAGTACTTGTATCAATCGGGGTCGCTCCAAGAGCAGGATCTGTCTGTGTGCTCTTCTCCTTCCCAAAGACACACAGCTTTTATTAAAGTTGTTATGTATATGTGTGTGTATATTTACAGACAGGAGGTGTAGGGCATTGCAGTACACAACTACTGGAAAGTTATTCTTTTTTGTGTGAAAAAGTCTGCAATTTTTATGGATAAAGGGTCGTAAAACATTTTCTTCAGGCTATTTAATTCATTAACTAGCTGGATAGCAAATATGTTAGGATGTTAATTTAACAGAATTATTCCCCTCTCAATAAGGTAAATGTTAGATGAAGATCATTAGGCAGGCTGGCAACCCTGTCATCTTCCTTCTGCCAGATAAACCCACAATGCAAAGTAGCTGCTAAAGAGGCTCTGGCAATTTCAAGGATTATAATCTTCCCTGAGCGGCCACTTCTGCTGCCACATTTCCTGTATTTTTGGAGCTGATTTGGGTTTGTTCTTTTATCCTACAATTTCATTTCTTTTATAATGTTCTTTTAGAATACCAAAGGTATGATTTCAAAAGTCAAACATCCACATGAAAAGCCATTGACACAAGAAAAACTAAGCCTTCTGCCTAAATGCTGCTGCATGTGGTACAGCACAGCCAGGTACCCTACTCTTGATGCACTATCGAGTCTATTTGACCATCAAGTAAAATAACTTTCACAAATTGTGTATTTTTCCCCACTGGAAGTGCTATTATTTATAAGTAGATCTTGACCTTACAAATAAACTTCAACCTGCCTTGGATAGTTTGAAAATGGGCCAGGGTTTCTGGCAGTCATGTGATTGAAGGGTGCACTCCCCTTTAGAGGAAAAAAAAAAAAAAAAACAAAGAAAAAAAATCAAAGCAATGCTGTAACTAGTTCAGATCTTTAAACTGAAAAACCTTTATGATAAGAATTTGTTGTTGTTGTTGTTGTTCTCAACTCACTGCAATGACACAAGGCAAACAAAAGCTTAAATTGAGGAGAACACACACTCCAAATTGTAATAAGGAAAGTGTAAGGAGACTCTTGCATGGAGCCTTTCTATATAGTTATTTGTCCTACTCTTGACTGCAGAAAAATACAAACACATTTTTGAAAATAAAAGTACACAAATGTTGAGGTTTTTCTTCCAGAAACTATAAAACAAAGCAAAATTGTTAATGAACTTATGGTAATATAACAGTGCAATATTGGTCTGTTGCTCCTCGTTAGTAACAGAAGGTGATAGGAGTTGAAAAGTACCTTTGGTTTTCAGGTTGAAAATATGGTAATTCAACTGTATTGGATCTCATTTCTTATGTCTCAGTCCCTTATTTCTAGATGTTTCTTTGTCTTCTCTTTTCAATTTTGATAAATTCCTACAGCAGACCTTACAGCTTCCCGGGTGTTTGTATAGCACCAGCACAGCCTCCAGTACCAAAACATCCAGTTAGCGTGAGGAAAGGGGGTGAAAGGATAGAGGATAAGTTAAATTTACTTCCTTTTCCTAACATCTTTTCCTCATTCAAATCTCTGTAGGTTCTCAACTCAGTCTCATCACTGTCAGATGCATTTCTAAATGCACATAAAACCACATGACTAACATCAGGATTGTTATTCATCTATATTCTTCCCGAACATTAAGAATTCTTCTATCTAATGTAGCAGAGCTGAAGCCAGTATAGCTCCCTTGTGTTTACTTATCTTCATGAAGAAGCTATTGAAGCATCTCAGAACTCCCACCTCTCCCTGTTCCTAAACAGGCTGACATGCACATCTCCCATTTCTATTACATTTTTGTTCAATTGGGCCTGCATGATGTTGTTGTTGTTTCCCTTCTGAGCCCACGGCTGTTCAAAGCCTGCCTCTTCCATGTGGATGTTGCTTTTGTAGAAAAGATAATAAAATTTATTCAGCAGTTCTTAAAAGTTTCCTCACATATAAAGGCATGTGGGGAAAACAGTCTTTCAGAGCTTCAAAGCTATACACCAAAACATCTGTTTGGGTTTCAAGGAGTTTACAGGCCAGTTCCCAGAGCTCGTATCAATAGGTTGAAAAATCCTTCAGAGCTCCCATACAGCTATTTTCAAATGTCTTCCTGCAATCAAACAGAGGCTTGAGCTTAAATTCAAAATGTCATTCTACTTCCCCTCTCCACATTTTCAGGGCTCTTTATCTAACTCTTTCAGCAGTTTTTCCCATAAAACATATTATGACTTCACAGCACGAGAGGTTTGGATTTCTTCAGTATTAAAGATTCCAGTTATAAAGCTGAGGGACAGCTTATATGTTAGGCAACATATCACATAGCAGCATTCGCATGGATATATTAATCATCAACATAATCACCCTAATCTTTATCACTTGCAAAGCTGAAAATTTCACAAGACATAAAAGAACATACAACAGGTACAAATTCACAAGAACAGCTGGACATAACGAGCCCAAAGGTTCACTGAATTAAACATTTTGGACGTCACAAATACTGTTTGACCTGGGACAAATATAACAAGATACAGATACCATATTACTTTCCCAAAATTATCTCAACTTGCACCCCAAGGTCTTCCTGAGCCAGGAGAGGTTGTTTTCACATGTAAGAATGACCAGTGCATTTTCCTGCATCAATGTCTTGAACCCACAGAAACTTTCAGCAATTAGATTATCCTGCATGGAGATGTCCACAACCATGTTCTCTGTGAATTATCTCCCTTTGTGTATTTTTGAAGTCACCTGAATTTTTTATATGATGCTTCCTGACTCTTCTATTACAAAAGACCATAAACAAAATCCACTATTATTTTTTTCCATCTCACAATAAGCAGATCTTCACCATTATCCCCACACTCTATCATCTCTTTTCCAGCTGGTTTTCTGTGTCCTAGATTGTTCAGTCATTTCATCCTTTTCTTTAAACTTAAATCTCTTATCACTTGCCTGCCAAAGTGCGGTCTGAAATTTGACTTCTCATTGACCAGAACAAAAAAAGTATGCAGCTACAGCATATATTCAGGACAGCTTCCTTCTTTAAAGTGATAAATTCCTGAATAGAGGTGGCAAAGAGACAGCACATATTCTTCCAGAACACACCAAAATACTAAAACCCCAATTCACGAAGACTGCCACAAGGACTACAATGATGTCTCGCACCAGCATATCCAGCAGTATTTTCCAAGATACCCTCTACAAATTACTTATACTACATGAGAAATATATTTCAATTTTTTTTCTCCAACTTTTTAAATTCAAAAGGATTCTCAGTTCTTAAAATCTAAATCTTAAATCTAGCTTTTTCTCTTTAGAGCATTGGCTACCGCTGAGAAGAATTTCTCATGCAAGAAATTTCAGTTTTATCTCTGGAGTGAGTGGAAAGGACTAAAAGGATGATCATTGCTGGCCTGACCAAAGAAGCAAGGGAAGGCTGGGAAGGGGTTTAACTTCTGCTGATGGATACACCGAATAAACAAACACTTGGGAGGTAAAAGTCTGTTTACCCCAAATGACACTGTTGGCATAAAAACAAGGGAGTGCAAACCAGCTGTGAATAAATACATGCTAGAAACCAGATGATGAAGCTCTATGCGCCAGTTTTCCAGTGGGAGTAGTGGGGGCAAAAAATCTTCAAACTTCTAAAATGGAGTTTGACCAGTTAATGAAAGGACTCGTATGATGTGATTGCTTATGATGGCAAGAAAATGGACCAAATGACCCAGGACGTCCCTTCCTGGACATACATTCTCCTGGTGAGGGGTCTGCCTGCACAATGAGTAAGAGGCACAGGTAATAGTAGACCCCGTGTGAAATTATGGTCTGCTAAAGAAAGTGACTTTTACCCAGAACTGTAGGAGAGCCAGATTTCCAATCCATGTGTACAAGCAGTGCTGCTACAGCTTTAGTAAAAAAACCCAACAAAACACATCAAAACAAAACACACAGAAAAACACGCAAAAAAAACCGCACCAAGATACTCTTTTCTACACCATAAGCAACTCAGCACCATTGAAAAGCACACAAATACCAAAAAACCCAACTTGAGTTAATGGCTTCATATTCAGGAAACAAAGCTCCCTTCAAAATCTGGTTTCCTAGTGAAGTGGGAGAAAGAGAGCACAGTCTTCAGCACTCACCATCTATAAACATAGTTTTGCCCCTTTAAGCTTCTACTAATCCTCCTGGGGCCAGGTGCTCAGCAGCTGATCAGGGACATTTTGTTACTGAGTTGTCTGGAGTAAAGTTTAGAATACACCCAGAAACAAACCAATAGCAAGTATAGATTAATTACGCATACATGGAGCACACACCCTGCAATGCCTCCAGTCGCCTGCAGAACCGTTTGTCACTGGCCCTTCTGGCCATCTTGAATAACCATCAGCTACAGCACAGAATATAAATTCACCCACATCAGAGGAGGAAGATGTCAACACAACTCTCTCAGGCCTTCAGTAGTCTGCATCCAGAGATGGAGCAAGACACTGGGACACAGCTCACCATCACATACATATTAAACCAGCTCTAATTTGTTTTTGTAAACGAGGTAGTTTCTCAGTCATACTTTTCCCTTAAACTGTTTTGTGATGAGTTTACCAAATCTCATCTGTTGAAATTTGCTGAGCAATCACTCAGAAGAGGCCTCATGTTGCTGCCAGAGGATGCTTTACTTTTGTATTTTCCACCCATCACACAAAAAAGGCTTTAATGAATAAACATCAATTTAGCTTTAATACCAACACTGCATCATTTTCACAAACCCCAGTTTTCCCTTATAATGTAGAATTACATTTTTAAAGGACTGCATAAACCATCTCAAACATATTCCCCTCACTACTTTTCAAAGGGATTAGAATATTGTACCATCAGCAACAAGGTAACTAGCTCTGGATACCAGATTTTTAGGACCAGAATAAACCATCAACTCATTTAGTCTGATGATGTCACATAAGACAGTTTTCCATAGTTACCTCTGTATGAAGCTCATAGCTTCAGCCCAACCAATAGTCTCCCAAAAAGGCATTGTCATGATCAGAAAACATCAAAAGAAAGGAATGTACCATCGACCCAGTAGTTTCATCTTATGTTACATCGTCTTTCACTATCCAGCAAAATGTCTAACTTTTAATTTTAATTTGTCTTGCCTTAATTTTGAGCTGCTGGTTATTCATATGTCTTTCTCCACTAAATTAAAGGCCTGTTATCGGTCACAGCGTTGTGCAGAGAAGAGCAAAGCACAGTTCTGCAAGTGAGACTGACAAAGAGAGATAACTTTTCCTTGTTGAGCTGCAGCAGTTTCCAAGGCTGGAGGAAAATCATCATGCTTTTAATTCAGCTATGTCAATTTATACCAATAGGAAATATAACCCCCATAGCCTCATCAGCAGTTTACAATAAGGTAAAATTAATTTCCAAGAGTACTGACTAATAAAATGTAAATTAAAATGAAGCAGATATGTAGCACTTACCTAACATTCCTTTTCCTCACCTACCTAGACTATGTTTACAGGAATGAAACAAGTGTTAATTCTCCTATTTATGCTCTGTTCAAAATGTTGGCACTTTCCTACACCTGCAGTCAGTATTTGAATGATGGCAACCAGATTATATTATTATAGAATAAATCAAAACAGTACAGAAATGTTTGCTTGGGCTTTGTTAGTCTCCAGAATGACAGTCTCATCCCTTTGCTTCCTCTCCAGTCATCAAAGTTTACAAACCGTGCTCTCTCATAAGCAAAGGGAGTTTTCTCGGTAGAGAAAGCAAAGCATTTCTTCTTTAAAGAGAAAATATCCTCATGGCTCCTGGGACTCCTCACATCAGTTTCCTATTTAGAAATCTCCCACATACACACCCCACCAGGCTGTGTTGGTGGAATGGCTTAAAATACAGAGGAGCTCTATCTCTATACAGGCCTTCCCTATCCCTTGCACTCTTTTTAGAGACAAAAGAAATCATGATGGTTATTTAAATTAAACAGCACATAAAATGTTCCCTAGATTATTTTTTTTTTAAAGCCAGCCTTCCCATCAGATACTCTCAATATTGGAGAAAACCTGTGAACTTGAGCTTCCAGGAGGTGATACAGATTTCCCATAAAGATGTGAGGTTTAACTAACTGTGGGTGGAAAAGGGAGAACACACATAAGTCTATGTTTTGGCACTTCAGAAAAAATCCACAATACTGTAATATGAATTTGAAATCAAACGGTAGCCTGAGGAAAGTCATCCTCATGGCAGGGAAACCAGAATTGTACCCTAGAAACATTAGGTCAATTCAACACATGGAATCTGGCTCCTACCTTCTGGCCAGTGAGGTCAGTTTTCATTGCTGTAAGAATATTTAGCCCTCAGCTGAAGTCAATGTTTGCAGCAACAGCTAAAACTTATCATTAGGAACTCCTAATAACTGTAGGCTTTGGAGACTGTACTGCAGCATCTCAGGTTGGATGCCTGGGCGTGTGGAGCTGAGTATAAAACCTCTCTCATGACTTATGGGATAGCAACATTAAGCTGCAGTGCAGAAAACATCAGGGTATTAACACTGCCTGCTGCAACAAAAATGAACAGTTGCAGAGTCTTTGTCCAGCCAGGTGAAGAACTTTATAATGCTCTCTGTGTGTGCACAAGCTGACCTGTTTGCATTCCAATGGGAGTTTTGAGCTGACTTTAAGTCACCTGTAAGAGTTAAGAGAATGAAGAACTGCACTGGAGTTGTTTCATAAAGGCAGCCACAGCGAGGCCATCCTTTGTTATACAGTCATTGCAGGAAAAAGATGTCAAATGCTAGCTTTTCTGCCAGCTGAAACTTCATCTTGGGGAAAATGCTTTTTGAATGTTGCAATCACTCTGGCTGCGTTGAAACCAAGCATTTAGACCAGAAGAAGCATTTATGTTTCTTCCTCACCTCACTCCTTCACAAAAAGCCCAAATGCTTGCTACAGTACAAGGTTTCCACCCTTTCGTTTGTCAGCAGATGTCCAGCCCACCTAGTGCACACAGTTACCAGACACCCAGACCAGTACTTCAACTTCCATCCAAACCCACTATCATAGAATCATAGAACTATTCAGGTTGGAAAAGATCCTTGGGATCCCCAAGTCCAACCATCATCCCTACTCTACAAAATTCTCCCCTAAGCCATATCCACCAACACCACATCCAAACGGCTCTTAAACACATCCAGGGATGGTGACTCAACCAACTCCCTAGGCAGCCTGTTCCAGTGTCTAACCACTCTTTCTGTGAAATAAATTTTCCTAATGTCTAGTCTAAACCTCCCCTGTTGCAGCTTGAAGCCATTCCTTCTTGTTCTATTGCTAATTACCTGTGAGAAGAGACCAACACCAACCTCTCTACAGTGACCTTTTAGGTAGTTGTAGAGACTGATGAGGTCTCCCCTCAGCCTCCTCTTCCTCAAACTAAACATTCCTAGCTCCTAGGTTTTTTCTGCCAGACAGCTTTCCAGCCACGCTTTTCCCAGCCTCTAATGTTGCATGGGGTTGCTGTGACCCAAGTGCAGGACCTTCCCTGCCAGACTCCCAGGCAATAATTTCCAGTCCACCACCCAGTTACCAAGCCATCTCCTCACATTTTCCAAACCACACCTCCTCTCCAGCTCCCACTAAGGTTACTGCCTCAGAAATCACTCCCCTAGACCAGTCTTACACAGAGACCTTTTAAGTCCAAACTAAACTAAAATGTTTTGATAATAGAAAAACATCTAGGTGTGGATTATTTTATACCCAAGTAAAATGCATGGAGAGATAGGGCCAGACTACCCCAAGTATACCTTATCTGTAGGACAGTGTGACAATCAGAAGCAACAGTACAATCAGAATCCTCTGTGGTTCCTCCATTAATAACACTTTGCCTACAGTGCCTACAGCAGCCGTGGAAAATTGCATCGAGGTTTGTATGGCATTTCATATTAGCTGTGGGAGCAATCCTGAAGGTCAGAGCAAGAGCACTGCATCTGTCTAAAGTTTTTTCCCCATAGCAGCAGAAGATTAAGCCAAGAAACTAGTCCAGAAAAGTGTAAAGCTAGCTGCAAGAGATGGAAGAGATCTCCAGAGACACTGGAGTAGACTTTAAGCAAGGTGAGGTGTATTCAGCAATAAACCTACAGTTCAAATATCACTCACAGGCATAAGCACTCGGCTCTTCTTTCCTCCCCATTAAATCACACTTCCTCCCACAGATCAGAGTTGCTGGGAGAGCTCTGCACCAGCCAAGAATGAGTGGGGAGAGATTAATTGAAAACTGAGAAAGAGAAGGATGCCCAAGATAGCAAGCAGCTCTGCAGGGCAAACAGGGAAGAGAAACTGTTCAAAAAGCAGATTCAGGAAACTGGGTGGCAAAAGTCTGAAGTCACTGAGGCTTTGAACTGCAAACAAATTTCCTAATGAAGGAAGCAACAAAACTCATTTTTAGCTATGCTAGTCTTGCTTCTGGGAAGTGAGGTTCTTTCCCTGGTGTCTCTGGGCTTCATTTCTCATCCATAAAATTAGGATAATAATGCCATGCTTAATTCATGTAGTCTTTGTGCAAGTACCACCTTAAAAGTTGTGACAAACTATGTGAATATTATTCACATAAGGACAGAGGATACCAACAAGACTTCTAGGAGGTAGTTCTGGTTTTAGGATCTCCAGAAGAAATTAAGTCTCCCAGTATTGAGAATGGAGCACAACTTCCTTCTTCTGACTAAGAAAGTCAAATTACTTCAAAACTGCACCAACTGAAAGGTTTCCATAGGTTAGGAAGAAAATACTTAAAATGTCTTTAACCAACAAAATTTTCACCCTAACCCTCTAGTATCTTGTTTTCCAGCATAGGTCATGAGAGACATCAGCTGTGTCAGGTCATGTACCAGGAGATGGGCAATAGTGGTAGATTACAGCAAACCAGGGCAGTCCTGCAGACACTCTCCTGTGCAGCAGCCAGAGCAAGCTCTGAGTCAGGCTGAAGCTCCCAGAGAGGTTACTGAGCCAGAAATTCCTGCACCTCCTGCTGTGAGCCCCTGTTCTGCCTCCTCTCACTCGTGCATTGGGTCTAGCCCAGACAGAACCTGGTCCTGCTTGCTCTGTCCAGCGAGATGCAATCTACAGGGACTGCAAGTCAGTGCTGCTCCACACAGTGTGACCAGGAACTTTGTCCTTCTATCCATGTGATGAACTGCAGCAGCAAGATCATGGCTTGCACCTGAAACATCTTGCTTGCTAACCTCAACCTCACCTGTCTTCCATGAACTTTACAAATTATTCCCATCTAGGTTTTGCTGAGTTTGTTTTTTCACTTTGACAGATGTTGATAAAATATTGTGGTGATATCAATTACTTTCAGAGACTGCAGCGCCACGTGAAATCAGAGCCTTAGGGGAAAGGCCTAAAGCAAATGCTTCCTGATGCTGGAATCAATTTTATCTGCAACCAGTACCTTAACTAATGATATTCAACTTAAAACTGGTCTCCTCTACAATCACTGAAAATAGAGGGGTGCTCTTTAAAATACACACAGCACTAGAAACTCTACTCTGGAGGCAGTGTTACAATGTCTTCCACCTACTAGCGTTTAAAAGTGCTCATCCCGCCCAAATTCTGGTTTTGCAACAGAGGTGCATGTATAGTATTGATAGTTTTGGAAATAGAAGTCACCTAGTTACTTAGTAGTTTTATTTTCTTCCTTTAATTAAAAAACAAACAAACAAAAAATCACCAAAACAAAAACACCAAACTTGTTTGTGGGTAGCATACATGAAGAGACAGGAATATGCAACTCACACAGTGCCTGACTTCTTTAAAATGCTTCCTCCAGCTTAACCCAGAAGGGTCCTCACATACCATTTGAATCAACTCAAAAGAGCCTCTACAGGAGATAATTCTCCTCTTTTAAAGTGGGAAGTGAATTAAACTCTGAACTCCAATCACGTTAATAGCCCCGCCTGATGCTATAAATCACTGATGTAGCATTTTGTTCATGCCCATAAATTACTGATACAATATCCTTCTGTAGAAGGTTCCCTCCCCTTAAAAACATATTTAATATATTTGCACCCAATCCTCTTTTTAAATGCACTGGCTCACACTGTCAGCTTTGCCAATGCTCTAGGCACTGATTTCAAGTTTCATAATCAATTATATCATTTTGCTTCATGGCAGTAATTTGATTACTGCTTTCGGGGTGTGACAGACATTTATGCACATTTCTGCCTGTCTTCATCTGAAATAGCTAATCTTCCCTCCTCCCTCCTCCCTGCAAAACCTGTGCAAAATTGATAAAATAACATCAATAAATCAAGGCACTTGCATTTCTCCTGAAGTGACTATACTTCAGATTTCTCCTCCGAAACACAAACAAGGACATAGTTCATCTAGCTCAACAGCATGACCAAAAGTGGTATAAAATGATTATGATGTTTTGTGGCATTTATTGCCAGTTTGGTTAATATGACTGACTGTTGTTCCTCTGCAAGTTGTCTCTTCTAGATCACCCTATCTTTGAAATAATCACCACTAACACCTAACATTTAGTAATAATATACTACACAGCAATTAGTATGACAGAGCCCACATCAGCAGAAAAAAAACTGTAAAAGAAAAAAAAATATATATTTAATTCACATTTTTTTCTTGCAAGTTCAGAGTCCTTGTTGACCCACCTGTATGTTACACTGTGTTGCTCAGACATAATAAATTTAAAACTGTTCATATGCATCAAAGGAACAAAGTTCAAACAAAACTTGCCACTTCCTTCCCAGCAATTGCAGAATATTTAAGAAGAGAAAATGCAGGAGGCAAGAAAACTGTGTATTAATCAAGTTCTAAAACAGTCTGTAGAAGAACGCATGCCCATCCCTGAATCTAGTTGATTTCATTAGCCACGTTTCTTAAGGATGCTTAAATCCACTTACATTTCTAGAAACATCTGGAGATACTATAAGTGGAATGCTGCATCTATTGAGTTTTCTTTCAGGGCAAGTGTTTTTTCCAAGGTTAAGTCATTGGCTCCTCTTTTCTTCAAATCCATATTTAACACAAAGCCTTGCTAAAGCAGCCTGGGGAATCGTGCAAGGATTCTCTCACCCAGAGCTGAATAAACGAGATATATTTCTTTGATTCTCTGCCCCACCCATAATTTTGTGGGAGGTAAAACACTACATATGTATTACACATATTAAGACCATGGAATCTTAGAGCAGGTTATTCAAAATAAATATTTCTGTAAAATGGGTTATGCAGTTCAGTTTTTTCTTCTGTTTGTTTGGGAATTTTTTTTTATGTACCTAATTCAAGATATTTAAAAGTAACTTGCAATCCCAGGTTCCATAAAGTCTTCTCTCCCTTGAGCTATCTCAGAGTAATCAACTTTTTTTTTTTCTGTTGGACAACCACACTGACATAAGAATTTTCATTACAATTTTACCTGCAAACAGAATGCAATGTGCTAATTTACAGCTGCACAATGGAGAGACCATAACTGAGACAAAAGCTAATAGACCAGAACAAAGAAAGCATTTTCAACCTTGAGTCAGCTTTTTAATTTAAGCAAAAGCAATAGGCCAATAGTCATATTTAACCTTTTTGAATAATTTAACCCATGATTGAAACAAACAAACAAAAAAACCCAAACAAACATACATGTCAAGAGCATGTTTAGTAGAAGGAACCACTACCATGAGAAAATGCCATCAGTCAAATGCATTTTCTATTAAGAAGAGTCATTAGCCTCTTCTAGGAGCTCAAGCCCAAATGTTCATACAGGGATTTTGAAAACTGTGATACAGCAGAACATAACTCACCCAAAAATTTCTTTGAAAAGATCAAAGCACATTCCTGGAATGAAGAATTCCTTCCTGGCAATTTTATTAATTCCTTCTCCTTGATATTCATATTTCTGTCAAAAATTAGCTGCAATTTTCTCCCAAGATGAAACCTGTGCTAGCAAACAAGTTCAGTCACTGTGAATTATTGAATCATGCATGTAATTTATTTTTTTCTTGCAAGCTATTTTCACATAGTTCCTTTTAACGGAGTTCGGAAAAAGAAGTTCTTTTGTGATACTGCAGCAGCAATCTGCTCTGCTCTTGCATGTTCCATGCACTGAGCTAATAAAGACATTAATAAATTAAACACTAAAAAATATTATGTAGATAAAACTCACATTCTGACTTAAAGCTACATATATGAAACTTACATGTTGCTTTTGCTCCCAGATGGATATTTATCACTGAGAAGAAATAGCAGATTTCACCTGTGTTACATAGCTGCTGTTACAAGTGCACGGGACAGAACTGTAGCAGTAGAGTCACATCACATTTTGCTGCTAATACCATCCATTTGCTCATAGTACCTTTCAAACTGAAAAGATTTTACCATTTCTCCTAAGGCTCAAGAGCAAGGAACTAAAAAGTCTCTCAAACAGTGGTTGAAAGATGCTACTGCAAAAATCTATATCCCCACATCCCTACAGCCAGTGCTTGTGAAACTGAACAATACAGTGTTTCCAAGGAAAATGACAACCATCACAAGAGCTCCTATGGGCAACATAATCTGCAGCTTCCAGGGGAGAAAGGAGACTACAAGAAAAAAATGTTTCCATAAGTAAGGGACTTAAAAGCCAAAAGTTCTGGGTAAGCATCAACATTTAGACACTTCTGTCCTACAATCCCAGTTATCCCTTTCTACCCTTCAAAGCTGGGGAATGCTTCTTCAAGGCCAATGGAAGCTGGACACTTTGAAAAATGTAGTTTTGGGGAGTGTGACAGCAGAAGGGGGAAGGAGCTCCTTCATGTCTGCATCAGGCTCCCTGCAGCTCTGTGAAAACAGCTGCAATAACACATTACACCTTCCAGAGTGTGTTTCCCTCAACACACCTAACGTGTGACTTCATCCCTGCAAGAAATGTTAAGCAGTTTATTATCCCTCATCCTCCTCTTTCATAATTTTATAGCTTTCGGTGGTAACAGACTGCTGAAGAGAGTTAGCAACAATGCAGAGAGTATCTGCTACAGGAGATACACTGAGCACAAAGACATGCAAGGGGATTTCCAAGGGAGGAGAAGCCAAAGGAATTGCACACATTTCATCCTGCAAGGATCAACAAATCCCACTAACAGACTTTACTGAAATTCCATGTATTTAGACAAAATTGTTTTGCCATAGAAAAGATCAGAAGGTGTCACATTTTGACTCAAGATTTACAACAATGCTCTACCAACTGAGAACAGCCATGCAGCACCACCCCCGGAATTGAGAATTGTATCATTCTCACTGAAACAAAACCTACATTCTTGGGAGAGTGAGGAAAAAGGACATGATTTATGTTGGTTTGGAGGACGCAAGCAAAGCAAGAGGGGATGGAAGGAGGATTCTCTTTTGCCAGTTTTGAGACGAGGGAAGTAGCTTTGCTAAATGAACCAGATCTTCACAAGTATACAGACAGTAATTTAAAACTTTATATGCTAAATCTGCATTCCAGTAGCAGACCAGTAAAGCTCACCTGGAGACTACATGCGATGTTCTAATTGCACTGGCTCACCAGAGCTGACCCATAAGGCAAAGGCAATGACTGACAGATGTGCTAAAAGTTTCTGACTAGGTTTCTGGGGAACAAGCCACTCATTTTTATTTGGAAGTGATCTGAAACTGTTCTGAGAGTTAAGTAGAATAAGGAGCCTTTTGCTCAGCTGCCAACAGATCAGCTCGAAAGCTCGACGAGGTGACTTCAAACAGAAACAAAAAGACTGTGTTTCTACCTACTACATCTTGCACCAATAATTCCCCCTTCTGACACAGATCTCAGCACCAAGGAACAACAACTATTTCACAGGGACAAAGGCTCACTGCTCCTGCTTTGCTTTGAAGTCCTTCCTCAATTTTATAGACTAAACGCAAAGGAAAACAGAGCCCAGCACCACGTATGGGACCCCACTAACGACACTGTGGGCAGGCAGCACAAGCCTAGAGATCAGCATCACTCAACGACTTCAGGTTTTAAAGTGCTGCATCCAGTACAGGATACATGGCAGAGTCAAGCACTGCGTCTCAAGAAATCTCTCTTGTTGGTCCACGTCTGCTGGAATACAAGGGTTTAAGGTGCCTACAAATGTTATGCAGGAAATCAGAAAGATGGATCCTTCCACAATCCATAAACATGGTGCTTTTCTTATTGGAAAGGAGATTAAAAGACAAAAACATTTCCTGTGGAAGCCTGTCCAGCAGCTCCTGGCAGAAAATTTTGCAGCTATGGTCATAGCTTCAGAGAACCAAGCTCCAACCTTTACAATTGAGAGCCCATCCTTCCCCACAGCACTCTTCAGGAGGTACCTCTGAAGTTTAACCCCAAATTTTAAGGTCCTGCCTCAGCATCCAGAATTCAGGATCACAAAACCTTTTTTAGCAAATAAAATGCTATCTGTGAACTAACACAAACTGCCTATAAGCTGTGGTAGAAAAACAGATACAAGGAAATTCTTGTCTTATTCACATATCCTAGTCTGACTGCAGTGATTTCAAACACTTGCCTGCTTTTCTCTGCATGCATGCATGCCATATCATTACCCCCAGAGAAACCGCTTTACACTTTGCTCTCCTGCCTCCTTGCTCTAGCTTTGTTGTATAAAGTTACACCAAAAGTAATACCTAAGTGGTTCCACATCCTGCAGGGAAGTTGCTTAAAACTTAAAAAAATTCATACCAACACAAACAAACAAAAGTCTGTCGCTACCTAAAACTTGACAGGTTTTTCAGCATGAAAATTATACATTAAGTAAAAAATATTTATTTATTCAAATGCATGGGTTCACTTACCACCATAACACTTCTGACAGCTGCAAAAATGACAGTATCCTGTGATACCTGCTCTGCATCATCCCTGTAGTTGTCTTGTTATTTCAGGAAACCCAAGGGTTTCCTCAAAAAATCAAACCATTCTGTCTTAATTAGAAGCTTCTGAAGACAAACTTCAATTGGGATGTACACTTCCAACACATTAAATACTAATTCAGAAAGCTGGAAGCCCTTCTCGCCATGTCCTTCAGATGAGAGGCTGCAGACTTAAAAACATCAGGCTTAAAACCCAAGCTGAAAACTCTGTTGCTTAATAATGGAACATAGCAGTTGTATTTGAAATGCTAGACTTCATCTACTAAAATAAATAAAACCCTGAAAAGCAGCAAGACAGGCTTTTAGAAGGTCTCACAGTCAGTGTCTTACAGAACAGGATTTTGCTCTCTTGATGCAAACACAGAGGTCGTAAAAACTGCTATTACAGGAATGGGGTGTAAGTCCATTAAAGGATCACATTACCTTTCCAGGAATGATTCTGTCTTCTAGTCCAGTGATCAAGCACAGTTTCTGCGCAATCAGGTCAAGTACCTCAGGTACCACATGTTCCCCACACTTATCTTTGTTGCTACGATAATATTAACTGGACTTATTTAGCCTTTCTGCAGCAAAGTCACAGCACTTGAAAATATCTCACAGCCAAGATCCTTCCAAATAACACAAGTGGCACCTCTGGACAAGCAGAACTGTATGGAAGGGAAATGAGCCCTACAGAGCCCGTTCCTCCCATCTGATCATTTAATGCTGATCATAATACTAATCTGATCTTTTATCATGGATGTAAAATAGTCTAATGTGCAAGTCTTGCCAGGTAAGGCAGGGACTACCAGCAATATGTAAATATGAGAAACATTAAAAACTGTTTCCAAGGGCAGTTAGTATTTTCCTTGGTGGTGAAAACTTAGTTTCTTTGTATACTTTTCTGCCAAAACAGAACAAGCTTGTCTCTAGAAGGCTAAGAATTAGATACAACCCCATTCATGCTTCTAAATTACTGATGTGACCTTTGCAGGGCAGATAGCCAAAATCAACAATCAGGAATAATTTCTGCCTATATCCTACCAAAAGCCAAAAAACACTTTGGGACTTTCTGACAGCATGTGTTATTTAGGCAGCAAAAGCTTTGTGCCCTGAAATCAACACTCTACCTGTCAAATCATGTAAGCATTCAGTTTCCTAGAAAACACTTGAACTCTCAATTTTCACCTACTTAAAGGCTTGTCACCTCCCTTTAAGTCTCACAATGAATGTACTGCTTCATCCCATGAGGACAATTTATTTTTTACCTTCTATATAAGTGCATAATAAGCCAAAGCTGACATGTACTTTTATTTAAACTTATTATATTAATAACAAAACATAAGACATCCTTAAAACAATGTGTGTTGCTCTAGCAGCATGCAGTTGCAGTAATAAGACTTACTGCATCATCTCTAGCTACTTTCTGATGTGATGTAAATTGGCATATTTCTGCTGAAGCCCTGTTGATTTACACCAACAGGTTTTGCGGCTGGCTGATCCCTGTTATTTCAAGCCTTCAAAATGAAACAAAAAATTCTTTGCCTGCATTTAACAGTATGTACAGACACAAGAAAGATAATTCTTTCTTTCCTGGAGCTGATACCCACAACATCAGCTCTCTACAGAATGAGGTGACAAAAAATACTGCAACCCTGAACACACAAAAAGGGGAGCAGGTCCACAATTTGAACTGTCTACATGGCACTGATACAACATTTGCTGTAACACTGTACTCCAGATTTTACAGCTATGCTTCTTCAAGGTAGATTTCATATGCCAGGGTGTCCAAAGACCAACCCCAGAGGTTTTAGATTCCCAAAGCTGTTTGGATTAGCAATTTGAAGGCTACAAGGTGGTTTAATCATTTTCCATAGCTATTTATGAATGGAGGTTCTGGCAGCCAGGAGTTTTTTGGCCATGCTGACAAAATAAGATCTAGTTCTTGAAAAGCAAAGTTACAGGTATGCAACCTTCAAATAAGATGCAAACTTCTGAATTGTTTAAATTTTGAGAGGCTTGGATGGGTTATTAGAGAACATGATAAGCTTCTCCTTATTTGGCACCCTTAAAACCAGACTGGACAACATTTTAAAAACAGATTTGATCCCCCCTCTGCAGCAAGTCCCAGGCTTCTGCACACACTGGTCGATCAGCTGGCTGGGCTGCTACCCTGCAGACAGCCAAACTCATTGCCAGGCCAGAGCTCACAGTTTCATGAACTACATTAACCTCCTACACACCTAAAGTAAAAGAGGGATAATTTGACTTAATTTATTGAGTGCTCATGTAGTTGTACACTCTCATATTTGCTGCAGAATAAGCACACACATGTTAACAGCTAGCAGGGCATGCAATCCTGTAGCAATCATCTGCTCACGTTTCACCCAATTAATTTTCCTGCCTTTGCTAAGCAACAGGGCTTTGGTGGCATCTTGGTCTCTGTGCTTTCCTGCCTCAGGCAAGTCGTGTAAATTCCCATTAAAAAGTCTAAGACAAAAAGCATAGTCTGTACTTCTGCTGTGAACCAAAATGTGCTTTCTTCAACTCATTAGAGCATTTCATCCAAAGATGGGAGCAAGCCAAAAGAATGTATCATAACTGGAATCAAGGATCTGTGGCTTCCATTTGTACAGAAGAGACTTACAAGATCAGCAGTGAGATGTCAAATACATTATCCTTTGCTTTTAAGAGCTAATACAAAATGCTTCTTAAGAAAGCATTTAAAAATCCCATGCTGGACAATGGTGGAACAACTGCCCTTTGGACAAAGTTCTTTCTAAACTCTATCAGTTAACTGTGTGGTTCATGTCTGGAAGGATGAGGGCTTATAGAAGAAACCTGCTGCCACACACTGCACTTCACACTGGGAGGGCTTTGGATTCATTTAGGTTTATGCCACTCTTCTGGAAACTTCCAGCAGTATCCTAGCAGCTTCAGGGGAAGTTTTTTTGACACATTTGTGCATGTAACAGAAAAATGCTTCAGGAGCAACTTCTGCATACAGAGAGAGAAGTGCAACAGCAAATCCCTAGGAACTGCTTTTTTTTTTTTTTTTTTTCATTTAAAAGATAAGGGCATCATCATAACCAGGAGTTACTTCCAACACAGTTAGGCTGTCCTGAATATAGAGGCTTTCAACCTCATTTGAATTGCCTTGGTACATTAATTGGCACTAAAACTGCAAGCTGCCAAAATAGTGTCACGTTGAGATGAGCAAAAGATGAAGACTAAATGTGTCTCTTTCAACATCCATCAAACAATCATGGTGCTTCAGGCTAGCATGGCTGCTATGGGAGATGTATTGATTTTGCACTGTCTGGATCAGGAGGGAGGTGCCAGGATGACAATCCAACCTGGACTAAATTACAGAAAACCACCATCTTGCAATGGACACTGTGGAACAGTGCTGCAAGTAGGACTTCATGCATTTCTCCATATAAGCCTTAACTTTTACTGGATTAGTGAAATAGAAATTGTAAGGGTTTTCTCACTATTTTTCTTTAGCCTTTCTTCTGATCAAGAAGCCTCAGAGTATTCTAGCTGAATGACTGTTGTTTACTCTTTAACTTCTGAGAGGTATGGCCCTGAAATATAATCAATGCTCACTTTTGAAACTCTACAATTTTAATTACCATTTCCAGACACCCTCTATCACATGCTTTATGTACAATCAATGCTGACCCCATAAAAGGAAAGCATTCTCACATTTTGGAATACAAGAAGTTTGCTCTTTAAGAAGAAAACAATCAATTACTGATCGTCTAACCACCTCTGTGTGTGTATTTATCACTCTTGTTATTGCAGATTAGAGAAATTATGTCCCAAGAAAGCACAATTGCTATAGAATTTTTCTTCTGATACATTTTGTATAGCAATTTATTTAAGGATCTTACTTATGGTTACAAATGTGTTTTTGTTGTTTGTTTGGGGTTTTTTTAACCTATTCAAAGCATTGCTTCTTATAAAGCAGCTTAGGGGGAAAAAAGTTAAATCTTCAATCACCAAAATCTCATCAATATGGCTTGATACTGTTTACTTCTAAATCAATCTTAATATGCTGAGATCTGAATGCATGTTAACACATCAAGATACCATTGTGCGAGAATTGTCACATATTGAAAGAGAACTGGTTCAGGTATATATTCTGGTTTTAATATGTTGTAGCAGATCATGTCATAAGTAAATGGCCATTTTCAGATTTTGGGTTGGGTCTTTCTTTTTGTTTGGCCAGGGGTGGGGCCTGACCTGTAATCTTTTCAAAGATACATTACCACAGGTCAGCTACATCAGACAATTACTGGCTTTAAACAACCAAGGACAATGCTCTGATGGCCTGCTGAAGAACACCAGTTCTTTAATTGCATGCACACTAGAGATTTGCACAAATATGGGCAGCTGAACTTAGAAGGGATGTATAAGTATATACATCATATGGAACACTAAATTGAGCACAAAAGTTGCACAGATCTTATTACTTATAAAAAATCAGGCCACAAAGATCAGCATATTTTTGGAAACAAATCTAGAGCACTGAATAAGCTGATAAGCAATTCAGGGTTACAAAAGATGGGAGAGCA
The DNA here is from genome assembly GCF_020740795.1 of Apus apus. Taxonomy (NCBI): domain Eukaryota; kingdom Metazoa; phylum Chordata; class Aves; order Apodiformes; family Apodidae; genus Apus; species Apus apus. Next base: position 7,357,316 of record NC_067294.1, on the reverse strand, counting down.
TGTTCTGCTTATGCTAAAATCTTTTTACTTAGCTTGGTCAAACAAAATAAATTTCTATAGTTAGTGAAGCCTCAGGAACCCAAGTTACTCCAATCTTCACAACTGAAGTTATACATACAGCCACCAATACCCCCACAGCTAAACGGTTTAGGAATTTACAACTTCTGCCTGAGGGTCAACAATGCAGGCAAAAGTCATCTCACTTCTCCTGCTGAAGCTATTCAGCATGGCACCTTCAGCTTTTACTAAACTCATTTATTTGCTCATTTAAAGGAAAATTGTCATTTCACGCAGGTCAGAAGTAATGCTGCAAAGTGCAAAGTCCTGTACCACACTCCAAGCTGCACATCCTCTCAAATAAATTGTTTCTTGAACCAGGCCAGTCCATGTAATATCAGTGTAAGGAAACACATCTGCAAGAAGCCAACACCATGAATCTGAAAGAGGATTTGCATGCAAATTTAGATGATCACAGATGGCACTAGACATTAAGGCTCAAGAAAAGCTGAACACATAATTTGCTGATATGAATGCTGAAAAGATTCAAGAACAGCAACCAAAAAGAAAATTTCAAATCTTTGTTTTACTTAATAAGCATTCATCTAGGGTGCAATGGATCATCTCCTCTTCAACAATATGGAAGGCTAGTCCTACCTCAAAGGACAATTTTTAAAAGAGAACAACATTCTACTATTATAATTTAATGGGCAGTTACTCAAGCAATACTTTTAAATGAGAGTTTCCATTTGTAAGGCACTTATAAACACCAGAAACTCTCACATCTTATCACCAGCTGGGACCTGAAGGTTTTAAGGGTTTGTGTGGCACCCCCAAAGCATGTTTCATAATAAATCTTTGTCTAAATCATAGTAAGTCTTTGAAGCTCAAGTGGTATCCACCTGTGTTTGAAGTCCCATCACTCCCTATCCCTAGGAGCTGAAGTGCAGTTCAACTGAAGGTGGAGAAAACAGTAATTTCTGTTCAAAGGACAAAGAAGAAAAAACAAGAATACACAAGCAAGTTTCCTCCCTTGATGGAAGTTTAAGAGTGAAGAAGACATCAGCAGCGTGCTGGGCTGCCTGATCAGCAGGCCGTCACCAGCTCCTACTATAAAAGCTATAATCCCCAGCACCCTGTCTGGGCTGTGCAGCAATGTTCCACTCTTACCTTCTCCTCCTGCTACAGCAGCAAACCTTGCATGTTAATCCCTAGAATCCTCCTTATTTAATAAATGCATTAAAGTCTATTGATTTTTAGTGACTATGAAAGGTCAAGTCAAAACAAAGCAGGAACATTTTGTAATGCATGGGTCTGTAAACTGGGGGGGAGGAAATCCTAATGAGAGTAAGCAGTTACTGTGCAGACTGAAGAGAAGCCTCAGCCAGTCAAGTTCATCTCTCAGTTGCATAGATGTAAGCAGAGAGTAGCTCCCCTCAGCCCAAAACTTCAAACAATACTCTCTGTGGCCTTAACCTGAATTTATATCTGCACACCAGTGAGACAAATTTTAATCTCAAAATCTCAGAGATTATTAGAATTTGTTTAAAGGCCAGAAGGGGCTTATCTAAGCTTTCTGTATGATCGTCTGGTCAATATAGACTAAGAGGCAGCAGCCACAAACTTCACCAGCAGCTGGCAACGGAGATGAGAACCAACATCCTGCCACACTTGTGTACACCAAGCCCAAAGGTAACACAACAGGAAATGGGCAGACAAATGAGAACAATCACATGCTTCATTTTAAATATCTGGAACTTGATATCTTTTATGAAGGTCTTTTGCTCAATAGTTACATTTTCTTTCTCAAACTTTCCCATCTAATCCAAACCTATCCACAGTGAAAAATGATGCTGTAATTACAGTCATGTTTAATTACTGTTCAGCAATAAAATTTTATGAACTAACATTTTATCCTGGCCTGTGTATTGTCTTGTTTATTTTTATATATTCATAAATATGCAAAGCCATTAAGATTATTATTAATTGCAGCAGAATACAATTAGGTGGCTTTCAGCACAAACTATAATGTGTATTCACTGTTTTTCCAGCACCTGTCTTCAATTTTTTAGCTTTTAGAGGATCTCTGTTATCGTGATGTAATGAATGTTCTACTTAAATTGCATTGCTGCCTAGAAGGAAGGACACTGATCTATTACTAAATTAAGCTCAACCATGTAGTGAGCTGTGTCATTTTATAAAACCTTCACAAAACCTATAAACTGTACAAGCCTCAGTCTCTGTTCCATAGTATTAGCAAGTCACATACTCTTTTGGACATAAAGTGTATTATCTTTTCCCTTCCCCAAATAATGCCTATGTAAACTTCTTCACAGACTTTTTATGTCATTGATACCTTAATTTCCAAACTAATCTATTTTAAAACATTCCACACCACATACCTCACTACACTGCAGGAAAAGAAAAATTTGGCTGTGCCTGCATTAAGAGAGAGATCGCTCATAAAACTATGGACACTGCACACTCTAAAACACCAAAAAACAAGTTAGGAGTCTGCCTTTTCAGAATATACTCCTTCAGAAGGGAAGACTCTTTGCAAAGGTCAGCAGCCTGGCCTCACTGATGTTTACTGCACTGACTTCACTAGCAGCCACTTACAGGATGGTTGAAGCATCTTGCATCAGTAAATGGAGGAAGTCTTCATAATGGGCAGGATATCATTACAGCTTGCAAGAACTGACATTAATTTTTGGTCTAAGTCCTACATTTTACCTCTGAAATTATAATTTACTTTTGATTGTATGCCCTTAAATGATTTTAGCCTAACCTGACCTTACTTCCATACTGTGTTCCTCTCTACTAGACACTACTGCAGGTGTTGGTGCCTGCTCTTCCCTTACAAGCCTATTACAAGAACAGCAACGCTATTTCAGAAACTTTTTTGTCCAATTATAGTCTTACCCTCTTCATTCAACATGCTAATAGGCAGCTCAAGGTGACCTTACCCTCTTCATTCAACTTGCTAATAGGCAGCTCAAGGTGACCTTACCCTCTTCATTCAACTTGCTAATAGGCAGCTCAAGGTGACAAAGAAAGCAAAAACACAGTTATAGGGCAATGCTGAGGCTGCTGAAGTTAACACTAGACAAGTCAGCACACAGGAGGTGCAAGCAGCGCAGCTGCCAGCCATGCATCAAAGCAGGAGCAGCGATACTTGTGCCATGAGCCTGCATCATTCAGCCACCAGGAGTGAACGGGAGATATGAAATGTGGCAAGCGTTCCTAGAAATCTCCTCTGGTCTCCCGTGGGATTTGACACAGTTTTAATAGTTTCTACTTTGATAACAATAAAACAAACTGAAGGCACATCTGAGCAGTGGTAAGCACTGGGCTTCAAAATTTTACATTAGGGACGGTTCTGCTGCTCCTTGCATGTGAGGCCCTGCCATGCAAACCTCCTTCCACCACTGTATTTCATAGATCCAGTAGCACTCAGATCCCTACTTGCTTCCAGCCATTATCACAAGAAGCTGATTTGACCCAGCCAAAATGCACGAGATAAATAAAAACAGTGAATGTGTATTAGCAGACCACATTCCTACTGCAACAACTTATTTTTGGTGCATAGTATCAATACCAGATTTACTTACCAATTTTATTTATAACTCCAAAATTACCACAGCAATTAACTACAAAACTGTCAAGTACATTTTACTAGCAATCAAGATTTTAATAAAAACATAAACCCACCAAACTCTCAAAATACTTTGAGAAATAAGGATCTATTAGATAAGAGGCTAATATTGCTAAAACTTTTCAAATTGTCATATGAAAATTCAACACATAAGGAAAGAATTAGGCTGAAAATGCATGCTTTAATTAAATCCTAGTGACACAACTCTTGCTGAATCAATTTGGAAAATCAGAAAGATTAAAGCTGAGATCCATTAGTAAGATGGCAAGTGAATATAAACACAATTTGTGCAGTTTCTGCTGATTCAATTTGAAAAACATATAAGATTAAAATTAAGACCCACTTATAAGATGGGAAGTGAATATGAACTTATTACACTTCGGATCACAGGGATTTAATATGAAAACAATCAACAAGAAATCACATTGAAGCTGCTTTTCACGTTCATCAGATTATTCAGTAAAGAAGCCAAAGAAATTAAATCCCTCCTCATAGGATATTATGAAACAAATGCAATATTTTTCAGAACACAAGAAGCTGCATTTCAAGATACCAGTCAAAACACAGAATCCAAGTTGCATTGAAAATCAACAAAGTATTATTAAATTAGACCCAACTAGGGAACAAGAGACTGTCCTGTACACTAGCTCCTCTGTATCTCAGCAGGTCTAGATGCTTCTGGGAAATTAGCCAGACTGATTACTGTTACAAGAAATCTTTCCTTTGGCTCTTCAAACCACTGATGTCAGCTCCTTCCAATTTTGAAAGAACTCATGATTACAAATAAGTGCACAAACTGAAGGATTATAGGAGAGTAGGAATAAAGTAAAGGAGAAATAAGGCTTCTATTACTCTAGTAGGAATCCACACAAATCACAAAGTTTTTCACTGGGGCAATTAAACATCTCAGAAGATACAGAGCAAGAGTAAGTTGGGTACCTTTCTTTGGGGCCATTGGCAGAGGATGAGAAGGAGCCATGGAGAAATCAAGTTCAGCTTCTCCCCTTGCCCACCTACCATAGTCAACAGTACAATAAACCCTAATCCAGACCCAAAACATCCCACACAACTTCTGCTTCCTTTTTGCCCACCTGCACAGCAAAGGCCCAAACATGACAGATGTAGGGAGCCTAAACAACCAGACACAGCTCACCTTGGAGAGGTACAGCACCTAAAAGCTAAGATAAATTAAGGAATATCATTCTGACATCTGCTAACAAAGAAAAGCAGCTTCTCTAGGTCCCAGAAAAGCAACCAGATCTCTTCTGGTGGAGCCCAAATATTACAGCAGAGCTCACTAGTGCAGGGGCACATCTGCTTGTTTCAGACTTCAGAAGCAGTTTATTATGAGAACATACTTTGCAGTTTATAATGTAATACTTCCTTCACTACCCTCCAGCCCAAGATTGGGGACTTTATTTTTCTGTGATTCTAATAGCATCAAATTAGACACAGGTTCTGGCTGGCAGCCTTGACTGACCTTTTTAAAGGCCTGAAATAGATTTAAACTCAGTCCCTGGCAAAGGAAGCCTGGCACACTTCTTTCACACTGACAAACAGGGTTCAGACCCAGCAACACTCCCCTACAGAACAGATAGGATGAAAAGGGCAAGTCTCTTAAAATGTGGCTCTCACTTTGAAACACAGATGACAGGGCTTCTGGACACATGGTATTTGACAGCTCTGTAACACAGCACCTCTGGTCACCCCTTGAAAAATTAATCAAAGTTTCCATAAAGACATGCTTTCCCAATTCTGCCTTAATAACCTTGCTGAAGGGGTCTGTGGACTCCAGCAACCAGACCCTTTAGAGAGAGTGGATAGATTGAAACAGACATGGCAACTCCTGCAGCCTGGAACCATCAAAGTGAGTTTCCTTCTTTTCTTTTTTCTTTTAAACTGCATAATTAAATAGTGAATGTGAAATTTATCCACAGAGGAAGCAGCACTCAATGTATAGCTGAGCACTTATGCAGAATAATTGGCTACAAAAAGTCATTTCCTCTGAAAAATAACATAAAGGGGTTAATCAGCTTTTTAAAATAGTCTGGAGGAGGAAGTGTTGATAATTGCTTGATTTAGATATCATTAATCAAGTTAAACTTGGAAACCCTGCAAATACTTTGGCCAGTGTATCACAGATGAGCAGTGACCAGTACCAGGTCCACAGGGCAATACTGTGCCCACTGGACCCCCCCATGGCACTCCACCTCTGCTCAACTGCTGCAAATGTGCAGTCATTTACTGAGCACAAAATATTCAGGGGAACATAAAACATTTAAATGAATCGCTACATTGTACAGCCCTATGCAAAATATCGCCAGGGATTTTTCACCTTCCACCTGTTAAACCACAGAGGAAAAGGAAAGTAGCTAACAAAGTCTTGGACAGTTGTTGAAATGAGCATGATGTCCCCAGCACGACATTCCTCTCCAAGACTGCAGAAGTGGGGCCATTACCACAGCAAGGATTGCTCCAAGCACCTTCCTCTCTACAACTGTAGTGATCATGCTCAGACATGTGAAGAATTAATACAGCAGTTTCACAGACCAAGGTAACCTGGAGCTGAACTGGAAAACTGCAATAAAGCAGGACGTTTGTTTACCTCAAGCCTGACACTTTACTTTTATTGTACAATCTTCCACTTTACTAACTCAAATAGAGAGTTGGGGAAGCCCCAAAGTGAACCTGCAAGGAAACCACTTAAAAACCATCACATACCACTAACAGAACAAATTAAATTCCATTTCAGGAAGAGATGAAAAGAGGCAAATATATCGGGAAGGAAACGTTTCATACCAGCTTGTGAAACATCCAGCTGTGCCAGGGAGAGAGGACTGTGCAGCTGTGTGGGTACCTATTGCCATTATGATACCTGAATGAAAACACATCACTTGCAGGATCACACTGTTTTGGTTATCTTTTAATTTACTGTGTTTTTAAAATTACCCTTAAAGCATCACATTATCACTTTAGAGCACAAACCTTAGTTCTTTTATACCTTAAACCATGCCACATGCAGACTGCACAGACGCATCTGGTATCTCATGTGCTTCCCAGCATAAGTGAAGTTAACAGAGCAGCCCGCACTCAAGGCTGAGTGACACACTGAAACAAGAGTTGTACAAACCAGGAAAACAGGCTCTGCCCTGGGCAGATCCTCTGCTCCTGTCTACATAAATCTTACTTCAACAAGGCAAAACCAGTTCCTATTCCTGTATCTGCTTCAGTACTAAACATGACACTGGTGCTTAACAGCTCCTCTAACTCATTTTGTCTAATTTGACATTTCAAATACACAAAGTAGAACTAAGCTTTGAGCAAGGTTTGCTTTCAGAAAGTTTGGAATTAATAGGATCCATTTAAAAATCAGAGAGAAAAGATCTAGAGGGGATGGACTGAAAAAAAAAATAAATAGCAGCTATAAGAAAGGAGAATCATATAACAAATGTAATTCAAGCCAGTCTCTCAGAATGAGTAAAAACCATCCAGCAGAAAAGACTGCATAAGGGTAAAAATGAAGTGTGATAGTCCTGTCACCTTCTGGGTCTTCTGGGAATGAGTAATGAAAAGTCCTGGATTACAGATCATGGAAAACAGGGCCAGAAGGGACGTCACGAGGTCATCTAGTCCATCTCTACGCCCCAAGGCAGGAGCAGCTCTACAGATATCACTCCTGACAGATGTTTTTCTAACCTATTCTTAAAGACCCACAATGATGGAGGTGCCACAGTCCCCATAAGAAATCTAATGAAGTATTTCATCCTAGAAAGCTCTTGTCACTTAAGTAAATCTCACTTGCTGCAATTGAAGACCATTATTTCTCATCTCTTTCCTCACAGACAAGGAGAAGGGTGTATCCCTCCCCTGCACAGCTGGAGAATAATGCAGCCATGTCCTGCATGACCTAACCTCAGCATTGTTTTATTTCTTGCCTCTGCTGCTAATATTACTTTATTTAGTTTGTCATACTGATTTTTTGGAAGCAATACTGACGGTAACACCGCGGTAACAGGACAGACATTTTAACTGATCTGTCCAGTCTAGTAAAAGTCAATCTCAAAGAAGATCCTCTCTTTTCCCTAAAGATGAATCTCAGGTCTTACTCCCATTACCAAAGTGCTTGCATTTCTGTAAGGGTATTAGGGCTGATGTGTCCATCAATTCTTATCTCTCTGAACGTTTCCCTTTCAAGCCACAGGCTCTTTCTAGCAGAAAACATTCAAACATGGAGGAAAAAAGGAAGTGGTTGTCCACCATGATTTCAAGTCACAAGTGTCTAAGCAATGACAAGAAAAAAGCCAAGTAATTCAGTCAACAGAAAGATATTAAATTGATTCAGATACTGCTAGGAAAATTACTATGGATTGTATTAAATGGAATCCCTTCTTTAACACGTAATGTTGTGGCATTAAGAATGGGTCAAACAGGCTTTTGAGAGCAAGGAAGCAGGAGCTGGTGAAAGATGCATTATCTTAATAAACATTAAATCATAAACCAGTTCTTTCTGCACATTTATTCAAGACAGCAACATCATGAGAACAAAAGCTGCAGGGGCTTCATATTTGTTCAGTGGGGGATTTTTGTGCATTCAAATCCAAAGCTGTCACATCTTCAAACTGTTCTCCCCAATACATGGACAAGCCTCTTCTCTATGATGAGAACTCAGATTTTTGCTCTATCACATCACTTTGAGAGCTAATGTAGTTCTAAAAACCACTAACTCTCTTGGAATTCATAGCTTCAGAGCAAACACTACCATCAGGAGACTTCCTAGGAGTATTGCTGGCTCAAACAGTCTTTTTTATTTTTTGCTGATGAATTCAATGACCTACTCTGTTTCCTAGTGCCAATTAAACACCCAAGAAAAGCGAGGAAAGAGGGACGTCAAAGTTGTTACACTTCTCTTATGCCTTTCAGCCAAAAGCTTGTCCCCTTTTCTGAGCCTTTTATAGTCTAGGCAGATTGCAAGAGCATTACCAGCTGAGGGAGAGCACTTGCTCAAGGAGCTGTCTGCCTCAACTCCTCAATTTATTACAGGCTACTGACATCAGGGAGCAAATGGGTGCAGCCAGTGTGGATGAGTTGCAGAAGAAAGAAAACAAAAAAGTCCCATTATTCATACAAGCCTTGACTGCAAAATTCAAAAATATGTAAAATAAAGCACCCTCATTAATCATGAATTATCCCATGTATCTCTTAAAAGCTGTACATTCACTTTAGAAATCTGAAGGTCACATCCAAGATGATACAGTCACGCAATCCCACAGCTTCAAAGCACACAGTACCAAGTATCCTCCCTTCTGGATCAGTTGCCTCCTCTGATCCCTTTACATACACAGATTTAGTGCAATTAGGAATACATATTTAGCAGGATCAAAATTAATGGACCTATATAAGTGAAGTGTCTGCCTCTATAAGCAAGCTCAATGCCAAACTCCTTAGTAAGGAAAAACTCCCATTCAAAGTAATGGGAAGTCTTGGCCCTTTGGAACAGATTTTTAGAAGAAAGCTGTTTCTATTTCAGTACCAAAGCAAGTAGCCAGATTTTCTAAGCAGTAAATCCACTTACATACTCACTAGCTGCTAAGGTCTTATGAAAAGTGTAAAAGGGGTTTTAAAATGTGCTGCCATGCCTATGGTATTTAAAACTGAATTTGAGTCTTCTAGGGAAAAAAGAAAACAAAGGAAAAAAAAACAAAACAACACACAATTGCGCTTGTAAGTCTGGTTTCCTTGTTTCAAAGTGGATTTCTTTCACTGGTTCAAAAATTAGATTTGCCCTAGTGTTTCACTGTTTCCAGCTAAGAAAAACAGAGAGGAAATGCAGTTTCCATGAAGATATCTACTGAACCTTGCACCCCACTCTACTTGAGCATCAAATTTTAAACTGAACTCAAACATTCACAAGAATTAGGCATTAAAAAATAAAAAAACAAACCAACAACCAAAAAACCCACAACCAACCAAAAAAAACCACACCACAACAAACAAAAAACAAATCACAAGACTCCTGTTATGTTCTTCAAGCTCTTTTCAGTCAAAACTCAAATATGAGTCAATTATGTATCTTAATTAACAAGTAACCTTTCAAAAATTAACAAAGTAAAGCAATATTAAGGCATTACTAAAGGCTATGGATGTTACAAAAAGAAGCAAGAATAATGCTGCTGGGTTTTTGCTATGTTGGATGAGACATTAGTGTGCCAGAGGCACAAGTAATGGAAATGTACTTTTATATAAATCTCCTTTCCTTGCTTGGATTATTTTAAAATGACTCCACGACAGTGTATATTAACCCAGCCTTCAACCTTCCTGCAGTCAGCTTTCTTTTTACAGTTTATTAGGAACACAACCACCGCGGAATCACCAAATGATGGTTAATATTGTTGCACTCTCCCATTGTTTATTAAACACACAAAGTTCATTCTAGAAATGGAACAAAATCAAATTCTGGGAAGCAAATCTTCTGTCCTTACCATCATATATTCAAACCTTCACTCTGGATAGGATGGATGAGCAGAATTCATTTGATTTCTGAGTGGCAGCACCTTCATTTGCCTTGGCCAGAGGTTATTCCACCAAATGGTGGACAACCACCTGTGAACTGGAGCTCCTTTCTCCTCCTTTCCTTGCTGAAATAACTTTAAACACATTTTTTCAAAAGCTTGAGTCCACACTGTCACTCGTTAAGCTCCAGCAGGTCAGGTGTCAGGTAAAGAACACCTATTACTATTCCTTCCTTGTTTAACCTATTTGTTCCTGCGTTATCACAAAGCTCAATACTGACCAAAGGTGCAACTATGCTGCTACAGCTGTAAATATTGCACTTTACTTTGGCACACTGAATGTACATGTTGCAACTAGAAAATATTCCTCTCTCTCAGAAAAGTATGATTGCATGAATACATAATGATAATCAAAACCAACAACTAAAAGTCTTACCCATTTGTCTTCCAAACAGTATGTTGCATTCAACATGTTTCTATCCTACAGCACAGACAGCAGGATCCTGCTTACTTTGCGAGTGTACAGGCAAAGTTCAGCATTTAGCAGCAGTGAGAAAATTGTTTTAGATCCCTGAGGGAAGGTGCTACAGAAAAGCATCCAGCATAGTTACAATTCAATCCAGTTTGCTGTAGCTGAAAAAAACCACAAAGTGCTCTCAAAGCAAAAGTGAAAGCCAAGATATTTATTTTTTTTAAGTGTGTTGTGTATATACATAGACAGACATATATACATATATATACAAACACAACCTTAAAAACTTTAGGAAGTGAAATCTCTAAGAACACTGGCCTATAAGGACAATGTCAGCATAAGGCAAATTGTGCAAGGTATACTGAAGCTGCTACATAGAAAATAATTATTAAAGGAACTTGTTTGTACTATGATTTTTTTTCCTGGGATGAACAAACCAAAAATCAAAGCAATGCAATAATTATCCTGAAAAATAAATTAATTAGTTTAATTGTGCATAATCCTCTGAGTTGTAACAACAAACATACCTACTTTTCTTTGACCAAGAGAAAACATACTTATTTTTTTCCTCCAACACATGCACTTGAACAAAAATGCTGCTAAAGTTAGCATCCAAGGAAACAAAGCTGCCTCACATATTACTTTCCTATCTCCCAAGGGAAGTGATAGATTCTCCCACACTGGACAGTTTCAAGTCTCAGCTTTACAGGGTGCTGAGCCAGCTCATATAAATTATAGTACTACCTAAAATACTTGGAACAGATGATCCTTGAGGTCCCTTTCAACCTGGTATTCTATGATTCTATGATACTTCCCTTAAAAAAAATTAAATAAATAACCCCATGCTATGTAATTATATAAAAGTAAACAACTAGTAAAGCTCATTATGAATTGTACTGTATGCCAGGTGATTTGTCATTCTGATGATCTTCCAAAGAAGAGGGCCTGCAACATGTGCTCCCACCTGTTTTATCTCAGACTTCTGCATAAGGCAAATTGCAGAGCAAGGAGCAAGTTCTCCCATTTACATTCTGCATTATTGATATTTTGTCTCTAAGTTTGGCATGCAGTGTGAAAACTTGTTAGCTATACAAAAGGAGGCAAAAGAACTAGTTCAGACAAGCAAATTAATGTATCTGCTCCCCTCTGACCTCCAGTATCTCGGAAAGCTGGGATGGAAGAAAGAGCCCCCCTTGCCGTTGCCAGCAGATCTCCCTGAGTGCCTCAGCCTTGGCAGTTAGAGAGGGAAACTTCACACATGGATGAACTGTTCCTGAACAATCTTTCTAATGCAGTAGATAAAAACCGGCTTCCCTCCAATACTAGGAAAGCATGACCCACATGTTTGTTTCTTTTAAGTAATGTTCCTGTGAGCAACCCAGCGACATTTCTGGAAGGGAGTTTCTCTTTAACAGCAGTGGAGGGGTCAGTTAAGTCTTGGGAAAGGATGGGTGGGTACGCTGAAGCACCAATTTCCAGACCAGATTCTCTCAGATGTAATCCTACAGAAATGCAAGTGTGTTTCTATGGGGTCCCAAAGAGCTGAGGGAACAACAGACTCTCTTGTTTCTGGGTCAGAGGTTAAAACTCAGAGGAGACAAATAGTGGCGTTAACCACAGACAAAAGGGATCACTCATAAAAATGTGATTACTTGACTGAAGGAACTTTTGGGCATCTTCATCTGCAAAAAACATACCAAGGATGGCACTGTGTTGTGATGCCACAGCTGCAAAAGGCGAGAAAATGAGTATGGTAACTCTGTTCCCATAGGAAACTCCATCACCCATAGGAACGATTTTCAAAGTTGTTTGTCTGTGACTGTCATGCAGGAATGCATCTGCTCTTGCTGTGTCTGTTAACAGCATAGGAAAAGCAAAACAAATGTCAGCAGTGGCCAGCCTGACACATTGACACTGCTGTTCTTGTGTGGAGATGTACAGCATGAAGAATAGTACCAGCCCGGGGATGACTAATTGTCCTACCTTAAAAAACTTGCCCCAAAACAACCGAAGGATGATGCAAGACCTCAAAGTTTGCTGAGAGGTCTTCCAGACTTCTTGGTTTAAACATTTCAGTGCTTACAGTGATGCACATTTCCTCAGTGGGAGAAACACAGATAAGCATCTTCACCCCTTTTTTACGTGTACCAAATAAACACAAATATTCTCTGGTTTCAGAATAAAATTGCATCAGTCTTTATCCCAGGAATTCAGGAAAGGACAGAACAGATGAAAAGAGCACAGACTGTCAAATGTTAACCTCTGAGCTCAGAAGGACTGGTGCCATAGGGAGAGTCTCTGCTCAGTCCCTGAAATCTCAGCACTTTGCATAGAGATTTAGTGCCATATGTACTCAGCAGTACATACAGTGTTGACAAAGTTTTTATTTTAAATAAAGTCCAGAAATACAGATTTCCTTAATTCTCCAGTGGCTTCAATTATGCAGTACTGCATCCACCATGTAAGCAGTATTTCCAGAGCTTTAGCATTTGACATTTTGAGACGAAATGTCGTGAATTGATTTTGTGAATCTCTCTTTGCCCCCTTCTTTGAATTTAAATTCTTAAAGGCATCAGACCACTGCTTCAAACTATCCCCTTTCTCCTTCTTCCTTAAATTCAGCATTGAACACCTGACAGACTTTGATGGTATCTTTGCAAATAGTTTGCTGTAAGTCTTATTTCAAGAGCATTTCTTCTCCAGTGTTGCCCACTACTAGGCTAAACAACAGTTTTTCTGCTCATCAGGTCCTGCAGGTGGAATTGCTCTTGCCCATCAGCAGAACCCTTCTGGCTGCTTGCTTTCCCTTCCTTCCTTCTTTGCAACCCCAGGACCACAAAAGTTTCTTTGAAAGAAATAATGTCTCCTGCTTAGGTCAGAACACTTTTTCTTCTAAATCATGTCAAATCTCAAAGCCCTTAAATTAGTCACTCTAACTTTTGGCTTCCTTCACTCTTACTCTTACCTCCTTATGCTCATTCTCCTCAAATCTATCCTCATTTCCTCTTATGCCCCCAGCAAGACATGACAGGAAAACAGAAGGCACAAAAATAAAAAACTGTCAGTGCTATGAACTTCCAGACTTCCTTGAAAGTGAAGCAGGGACATATGAAATTATTTTGTCATATTAAGCTAATTAGTATAGCGAGGTTAATGGTGTCATTTAGGCCCTGCCGTCAACAAAGAATTCAGCGGCCACTCACTCGCTTCTCCCCTCACAGACGGATGAGGAGGAGAAAATAATGAGAAGCTCGTGAGTTGAGACAAGTACAGGGAGAGTTTACTCACAGATTATGGTCATGGGCAAAACAGACTTGACTCAGGGGAAAAAAAAAATCAATTTAATTTGTCACCAATCAAATCAGCAGGACGACAAAGAAAACCAGATCTTTAAAAGGCGTTCCCTCACCCCATCCCTCATTCCCAGGCCCAAATCACTTTCCCGCCCATTTCTCTACCTCATTCCACAGTGGTGCACAGGGTGGGAAATGGGGGTTGCCGTCAGTTCCTTGCAGGTTGTTTCTGCTGCTCCTTCCTCCTCAGGGGGAGGACTCCTCACACTCTTCCCCTGATCCAGAGTTGGGTCCCTCTCACAGGAGAGAGTCCCTCAGAAACCCCTCCGACACGAGTCCCTCCTGCCAGGTGCAGCACCTCAGGAACAGACTGCTCCAGCGCAACCTTCCCACAGAGTCAGGGCCTGCTTCGGGCACAGCCACCTCCCCGGGCGCAGGGTCCTCCATGGCTCCAGGTCCCCATCCACTCCACCACAGCCCTTCAGGTGCTGGCAGGGTCTAAATCTGCTCCCCGTGGCCCTTCACAGGCTGCTCCACCACGGGCCACAGGGGACAGCTTCTGCTTCACCAGAGCTGCAGAGGATTCTCTGCCCCTGCACCTCCTCCCTTCCTTCCTCACCGACCTCAGTATCTCTGCTCAGGCATTGCTCTAACCTCTCTGTCTCCTCTCCCCTGCAGGTCTTTTAGCTATTTCCTTTCCCCTTCTGAAATAGGATAATCACAGAGGTGTTATCACTGTTGGTGACAGGCTCAGCCTTGGCCAGTATCAGGTCCAGCCTTAGGAGTCAGGGGAGCTTCCAGCAGCTCCTCACAAGTGCCACCGCTCTGGCCCTCCCACACTGCCAAAGCCCCCACACACTGGCCCAACACAAATGGTATGATTTGCGAGACTGAATTTTTGATTGTCACACGGATTTATGAAGAACAGCCATTAATTCTACTACACTCATGAAAAGGCAGCTGTGGGGTACCCACCTCCTGAAAAGTAGATTTGTGATGCATTTTCTCTGCCTGAAGATGGAAAGATCCTTAGTCCCAGCATCCTCTTCCTCCTACATAATGCAAACACTTGGCTTTTCAATTCCACTCTAACTTCTCTGCTACCTTATTTAGGTTCTCTCTAATTGTATAGCTTTTCCTGAATGGCCAATTGTTCCTCATCTGGCTGATAGCCTCCTGATGGAGTCTGAACTGACTGTTACCCCCTGCTACTTAGAGAAGCTATGGTCAAGACACTGTTTGGCATTATTAAGATGTGATGTCCTGTCAAGGATGCCCTCACAACTGGAAGAGCTAGTGTGACAGCTCCGAGCTGGGAGAAAAAAAAAAAAATTGCTTTTCTTCTTCTCCAGTATTTGCCCTGTGCTGTCACGCAGTGTGAGGGGTCCTCACTGGCACCTGTTAGCCGTTTCCCTGAAGGAGTCCTTCACAAGAGCGACTCTGCCTGCAAAGAAAATGGGAGGATTTTGGAGATGGCATGTGGAAAGTTGTCACAGGTCTTCCAGAAATCTTTTTCTGTAAATCTCCTAAGAGCTGACCTGGGGCATATGAAACCACAGCACTTGAGAAATACAAAGTCATCACACTGAACTCTATTTCAGCCATTTGCATTTTCAACAATTTCTCTTCAGAGAGATGAACTGTGCCTAGGGGAATCTCTGCCTCTATTCACAGCTGACTCCTAATCTAAGTGGGAATCTCATGGCTCTTCTTTTATAGTTGACAGTGGAGTTGTGGCTCTGTTAAGATAAATGTTCTTTTTGTTGCCTCTTGTATAACATTCCTGGAAGATGTGCCCTCGAACAAATCTCCCAGAATACCAGGGCAGAAATAAAGTAGCATCGCTATTACTGAAAGTGCTCAGCAAATCCCACACAGCCCAGAAGAATCTGATGATAGATGTTGAATAAAGATGCTCAGTGTGGCCAGATAAAAGTACCAAACAAGTTGAATTATAAAGTCTGAAATCATGAAACACCTATTAATCCTTTAGATTTCTTATCCTGATGTCTAGGGTTATTAATTTTTTTGTCACAATTTGTAAACTTTCCTAAACTAATAAATTTTAAATAGAAAAATGATCCAAAGGCAAGCGTATGCTGTTTTGTTTTTTTTTCACTGAGGGTTCATAGCATTTTTATTTGAGCTTCTTCTAAGTATTTGAGCTCATTAATACTGTTAAAAATATTAGCAACCTCAAAGCTGCTGGCCCACAGAACTGATTTAATTAACCACCAAAAGTATTCACAATGCTCTTACAAATTAAATTAGATTATCTCAAACAGAGTTCACAGACAATGAAGCCAAACCCCAAAAAAGCCAATATATCCTCTGTAACTGAGGTGTAACTGAGCACTTGTTTTAATACGAAGATGTTGTTTACAAAAGATTTAAAGTCCTTTGCTTCATTGAAAGAAATACCTTCAGCCCACAAGAACAGAGAAATTCTCTCCTTGCTTTTATGTTCAGCTGAAGAGCATCCTATACACACCAAGAAGCACAAGCAAGAGATCAGCTAAAGACAACTCTTTGTATGGAAGAACAGGAAGCATAAATAAGCAGCAGAAATTCCCACAGAGATGGTATAAATCAGAGAGAAACCTTTGCTAATCCTAAGGGACCACTAGCTAGGTATGAAAAATGGAACACTGGATAAAGTATTAGGCTCTCACATCAAGCAATGGCTCTTCACATTTCACACAGCCTTAGGAACATTGCCTAAAAGCCTTCCATCTTATCACTACTCCAGTTGCTACAGCCAAATATTTTTCAAGCATCTCAGCAGATGAAGATTAAATACAGATGAAGTGATTACACCAGTCTGGAAGAGAGTTGGTAATAACATCATTTTTTCATAATAGGGCAGTTTTCACCAAAATGGGAGTTAGGGGGAAGATAGCTACCCTAGAAAGTACTGGGATCTGTAAAAGTCTCCCTACATCGTCTGTGTCAGAGAAGCAGCACATTTCAGTGAATTCTAAAAAACAGATTGTTAAGCACAAGTGTAACATTTTCAATTACTCTTCCCACTTCTGGGCTGCAGGATCAGTACATCAGAAGTATGTGTAAACAACACGTAAGCCCAGAACCTCCTGAAGTAGCATCTGCTACGAGCATGGTGAGAGCTGACAAGTCTCTTCACTAATGTTCACGCCCAGCAGAAAACATCCTGCATTTGAAGGAAGCTCCTCAAGAGCAAAAGAGAATTTCAAAATCAAAAAAAGCTAATTATAAGGAGAATTGGGGTAGCCTGCAATGTAACAGTAACTCATGTGAAGGAAATGACACCAAGTAACAGCTGGAAAGCCAGCGTAAATTCTGCTTTTAGGAAGAAAATAATCCTGCTTGCTACTTCCCAGTACCGGGATGTCCAACCACAAACAGGATGAGCAAAAGCAGTCTGGACTCATCCATTCCTGCTGACAGGGCTTGGGAAAATTCAATATGTCAAACAGATACATTGAAAACTGTTCAGTTATTCAAAGAGTAAAGTGCGAGATCCAAGTCAAGAAAACAGGATTAAGAGCCAGGTCTCAGTGCCCTGTTTAACAGAGCACGGAATAGCTGCAAACATAGCTACACCTGCAAAAATAGCTGCACCTGAGGTGCAGGCACTGGGCAAGACCAGAAACCTAGGCAGAGCATTTCAAGAGAAACAAATGGCTTTAGGAACCCAATTCCCAGTGAATGAATTGCATTTCTAAACCTAGCAATGACTTATTTGCAAATCTTTCATCTCTGCCCCTGCTATTATAAATTTTACCCAAATCTCTACTGTCTTTGCTAAAGCTGTGATCAACTGTATTTCTTTCTCCAGAATATACTAACACAATAAGAAAAATAAAAAACAGTCAATGCAATTTGTTTAATTAGTTGGAGATATTCTAACTGAGGTGATATTTTAAACATTGTGCAAGAAGAGTTCTTAAAACTACAGCATTTGGAGCATGTAGGTATTAGCAAGAATGTGTCTTTCCTTAGTAGTCTCCCAGTCAGGAAAGTCTGCCTGACTCAAATTATGACTTAGTGTCATGGAAATCATATTTCTTTTTGCTGTTTTATAGCCGTTCATCTTGAACTGACGTTGTACAACACTCTTCACTGCCAGTGTCAGATGGAGTATCAGCATCCAGAGCAGGCTCAGTATCTTCTGGATGAAAAGTTTCTATGATTAACTTTAAAAATGTCAATCGTTTGCCACGTTCAGTGTTCAGGCTTGTTCATCAGTTAATAATAACATTCCTAGCTGAACTGAAAATGTGTTCTGAATAAGTGCTGGGATAAGGAAAGCTTAAATATTTGACAGCAGCTAGAGATGAAGCAGACTAGACTTCTCATTTCTGAAATGAGGATGCTGTGATTTCAGTAGGCTTCTGCAACAGAAGCACCTACAAGATTACAGAAACAGGCCTTTTCTTCTAGTTTTTATGACAACTGCAATTCATTTCTCAGCTCTGCCCTACAATTAAAAGGGGAAAATACCAAAAATAACTGAAGAAGCAAGAGACAAGAAAGGAAAAATAAGTTGATTCCAGCTAGTCCTCTCTTTTCCATGTGCACCATACACATTTCATTATTAGATTAGAAGATTCTTCCAGTACCACCTCCATAGGCTTTGAAATTGCCACCATTAAAGTACGTCACAAAAGTTATTTTTAAATTGTGGATTATGTTAGAGGGAATCTCATTTTTTAAAACATAATGAAGGAAAGGCATTCACTAGAGGACTATGACAGCTGAGGATAAAAATATTCATCAGATTCAGAGAATATAGAAAAGAATCTGGGAATGTGTTTTTGCTCTCTCAGCCTGAATCCCTTTCTCTTCCCTGACTAGTGTCAAATATGATCAATCAAATTCATTCTGCACGTACAAAACTCGAGCTTCTCCAACCCATTCAGCTCTAAAGTCACAGTGTCTCTTCCTTCGCACCAAAGTCAAACTGCCATCTGCATGAAGAGGGGCTGGTTCCACACACTGGAACATAGGTGGATCTCCCAACAAGCTACTTAAACTGATTTTCAGAAGCCCACCAGTCAGTGTTTGCAACATTCATTGCTTATGAGGCCAAAAAAAACTAGTAAGATCTATGACCTTTGCAGTAGCTGTGTCTGTAGCCATAGCCCTTTCCCATGGCCCTCTGATCTGCTTTTGCTGGTTATATGGTCTTCAACCATTTCCATTCCCCAGTGGAGACTGCCACCAGAGGACATCTGTTTTGCTTGTGCTGCTCAACATCACTGCAGTGTTTCATCACTCTCAACAGCAGTTTAAAATGAGAAAATGGGTATCAAGCCAAACTCAGAGGTGAGTGAAATGCTGAACTTGAAAAATCCCCATGACTGGAAAAGGCAAGTGAATTCATGTCCTGCTCAGATGCTCAAAAGAAACACAGAAGAGAGGAAAAAAGTTCACATTTAAGAGAAAGGACAAGACCAGTGTTAACATGAAGCGAAGATTTCTCCCACGCACAAATTCCTTATGCACTATTCGTGGGTTTTGCAGCTGGGGACTGGTACCCCTCCTCTAGAAAGGAAAAACACATTTCACATCTTTATAGCTTCAAAACTGCAGAATCACCCTAGGGAAAAGCTTCAGGGAAGAGGCAAGTTTACAAGTTTAACAGCACAAGAGAGTTTTGAGGGTTGATTTTTTTTTTTTTTTTTTCCATTTTAGATGTTGGATACTTATCCAAGGAGATGTCAGACTGAACTGGTTCAAGTTTGAAAACTGCTCAGTACCTATAATAAACAGAGAAGGGGTGAGGGGAAGAGTAATTCTTAGCACAAGTTACCACAGCCACATTTAAAAGAAAGCACACCCACAGTTCAAGCAGATGCAGCATTATTGCACTCTCAACGCTGTCCTGATAAACTGAACCTTTGCAGGACTATCTCTGACCACAGTTTATTAATCCCCACCTGCCCCCACAAAGGGCACTCTGCAGCTTCTCCACACACAACCCAAGTGACATCAATAAGAACCTGTGTCGGGAGAAAGCCCTGAGCGAGAGCTCTGGCAGAAATCCAAGCTGGAAGAGACACTGACTATGCACAACTGCAAGTGAAGACAGACAGTTTTTCCCCAAAGTGATATTTTAATTCAGAAAGGAACCTTCACTAACCTCAGGAAGAGTTTATTATTATCCGTGTAGCAAATGGGACTGCAGTTGGTCTACATAAGCATTAGTTTCCTACGGGGCATTTTAGACTTTAAATGATGAAGGACCAGACCTAAACCAGGAGTCTGCTGGAGCTCTGCTCTTAACTTTAATTTGATTTAAGCATGGCAAAAGGCAGGGAATGAAAGTGCAGCAATAACAAAAGGACCTCAGTGGAACACAGGGCATGGGAGGGATCTCCTGAGGCTGCAATCTACATGGAAACATCTATCTGCACAAGATCATTCTCCCTCTCTGGGATAGAACCCTGCAGTGAGCTGCTGAACATAGTCCTCCCTGACCAGTGGCTGGGACACACAGCAGTTGCACCCTCTCCAAGGAGAAAACACAATATATTGTCAGTGGAGTCGTCTAGCTGAATGACAACTGCCATGGCAACACATCTCACGGGAAATAAGTTACCTCATTCACTAAAGGCACTCTGCTCTTTGGCCATGACATTTTTCAGTGTGTCTCCACAGTCACCAGCGTGACTGAACTCTCCCTGAAGTGAGTTTTGCTTGCCAACAACCAGCTTTGAGCAAGACCTCCTCTCCACAACTCCTTCCATGTACTTTATACAAGGAGAGAGCATCTCTCAGTGTGCACCAGGATGAGACTTAGCACAAGGGAAGCAAAATCTTTGTTGTGGGTGCTAACACAACAGAAAGAGCAGTAACTGGATTGGAAAAAGAAGTTCCACCATGGAACACAGGAAAGTCAAACCAGCAATGGTCTTCCAGTGCAAAATTACTAACCTCTCCTAGGCTGTGTCATTAAACACAAGGATGAAGTCTATGTGCATTGACTTCTGAAATGCAGTAGCTCACAGGGTTAAAAAGGACTGCAAAATTGTTATAAAACCAGAGGTGAAACACCAACCTGCCACATATCCCAGATCACTTCCCTCCCAACCCCTTGCTTGAAGATCTACATTACAAAGGAGATTTCCTCGAAAGCTCTTCCTATAATGAGCTTTATTGAAGAAAGGAGGGGAATCTAAAAGAAAGATAAATGCACTGGGATGTGGGTAAGAACAGGTCAAAAAAGCCACCATGTACTGTTACTTGGTTCACAGGAATGTTTCATTATTAAGTATTTTTCTTCTCTTCCCCATCCTGCACTATAGACAAATTCTTTTTCCAGAATGCTCAAAGGTACCACTAATCAATTTAAAACATATGAAGAATAGTTAAAATGCCTTTTTTTTTTTTTCTGGTTTTTGTTGTGGGGGGTTTTTTTGAGCCCTGTGCATTTTGAGAGAGAAAGCAGAGTGCTGGAGAATAAGCATCATAGGAAAGTGGTCTGCTTAAAGAAATTTTCTCACATAGGAAGAGAACTGTGAAGCCTTTAAGAGTCTAAAAATATTTTTATAGAACTTGTCAGGTAGGAAGAGCTAGGTGGGGTTTTCACAAAACCTGCTCTTTTAACCCAAAATGAGTGAGCTGTACCTATAGGCTCTTTAGTTATCTAATGTTCATCAACTGACTAAAATTAAATCCACACACTGATATCTACTGGCTGAAGTGGGGGCAAACAGCAAAAAATGCTCCCCCCTGGGCTAACATTCTAAAGTTCATTATCTTTCCTAAAGATGGCTGCTCTGCCTCCAGGGTGTGCAGTTCACCTTTCTTTAGGACCCTGCAGTAGTTCTGTTTGGGATTCCAGTCCACAAGCAGATTCCTCCTATTTCTGATCATCCCTTTCCATGATAGGCCAGAACTACAGCAAACTCACTGGCTATTCAACCCTCTTCCAGTGAAGCTGAGGGAAACTTCACTAGGATTCAGCCCTCTCTGCTCTGGAGAAGGTCCAACCAGGTGTCTCATCCTCATGCAGTCTGCTCAGCTCCACAAACTCTTGGAGCATGCTCATTAAAAATATTGCCAGAGAATACACCCAGAGAAAGTTGTGGGATCCAAAGCTTCCCAGAATCATTGTGAATTTGGAAATGGAGTCAAGCTTTCAGCTTGTGACATGTTGTGACTGGAATGCCTTCCAGTTAATCATGGACCTGCGTTCCTCAGCCAATGTACAGGTGCTCTCCACAGAAACATCTCCTAACACCATAGACATGAAGTTCGCCATCAGCAACAGGTCTTGGCAAGCCCAAGGGTATTCACCTGGACAGCACAGAGAACATGCCACCAACCCCTCTTTACTTCTCACTGTGTAGATGCACATTAACCATAATCAACTGTAAATTATTGAGAAAACATAAGACTAAAAACCTAACAACATGACTCCAGTATTTGATAAACAAACTAATAAACAAAGGCTGCCAGTCAATCTGACACATGCAGACATTCTTCCTTTAAAAGAAAATAAAATTCACAGCTTTCTACTACTTGTGTCAGAAACCAGACCAGCAAGCTCCAGAATGATCTGAGGCACGGACATAGTAATACAGTGACTTTCAGTCCAGGCAGGAAGTTAGTCATTAAAATGACAACTCTAAGCACTGAATGAGGACCAAGCTAAGCACCACAGCTCTGTCTGCTGTCTAACACACAGCAGATCCTATGTATTGTCTCCTGTTTTTATCACCAAACAACTTCATTACTCCAGGAAGTGGATGTGATTGATCCAACAGGAATTATGCCTCCCTCTTATTCAGATGATAGTTAATCAAACTAAGCTGTTTGAAGCCTATTGCAAAATTAAGGTAAATATGATCTGGTAAGCAACACTGAATCTGAAGTCACTAATCTAATCTCACAGATTTTCCTACTGAGTCAATGCCAGAGCAACCACATCTATAGCCACAAGATGGTGGCACGACGGGCCATCCAGGCATCGCAACTCAGTTCTGCTCATCACTGCCTGGGCTTCCTCTGTTCATCCAATAACAAAAATAGGA
Source organism: Apus apus (assembly GCF_020740795.1). Classification (NCBI taxonomy): domain Eukaryota; kingdom Metazoa; phylum Chordata; class Aves; order Apodiformes; family Apodidae; genus Apus; species Apus apus. The sequence continues at coordinate 7,334,370 of NC_067294.1, read as the reverse complement.
TCATTACCAAAAAAACCCACTAATCCTGCAAAAAATAAACAGTAGGAACATACTCGAACACATTAGAATTTGTGCTGCAGTTTAACAGATTGAAAAAAACTCTAACCAGCAAGTTTTCTCAGCTGGGGAGGATTCAGATCAGCATCAAGTCCCAAAAATTGCAATATACACTAAGAAAAAACTTTTTATGATTCAGATTATATCAGTCCATATGAATATGCTCTTGGAAGCAGCAAGACATTAGAGGAAAAAAAAAGGAAACTATAGTTGAGGAAATAAGGTTGGAAAGGGAGTTGCTTTAGTCACTGAGGAATCTATTACCAATTACAGCATCTACACAAGTTGAAATATCAATGCAAATGGAAATTTAAAAAACAAACAAACAAACAACAAAAAACTCAAAACAACTAGCAAGAACTTAGATAAAATGGTTTTTACCATTTCAGACTCAACATCATCTCTTATTTCTATTGTATTTCTCTTTGCCATTTTGATGTCTCACATTCATGCTGGTTTTAGATGTAGCAACATAACTGCATGGGTTATTCTTTCATTTTGCAGCTAATAATTTTGTAGACTCAGGAATGGCATAGCAAAAACATTTTCTTTTAATTTGAAGAATCATAATGAGGAACGTTTCCACTTGAAACATTTAACCAGCAGTTCATAAACTAATTCATGTTTTCATTTGTGGAGAATGATACACAGGAAGACAATATCAGCACATATAATTTATGCCAGATACATTTTCTGAAAGATAAAAAAAACTGATGGACACTAAAGAGTTAACATTCAAATTACACAAATTATGAAGAGCAGTGCAATGTACTTACTGAAATTAAATGTACCTGCTCTCTGGGTATAAATCCAACACTAGCTATTCCAGCTCCCTATATTAAATTTTATTCATGAAGTTCAAACTAAGATTATCCTGATAAAGTGCCAGACTGCATCTGCACTCCCCAGCAACAATACCAATGATAATTCCTGTTGCTTCTTTGCTAAATTCAGTATCCTTATGTTTTATTGCAGCCACACCAGACCCTTAACCTAGCCAAGTCTGTGCTGCCAGTTGGCATTACAATCCTTCCAAAAATAAACATACTTGTAGTTCTGCTATTTTGGCTCAAAAATGTCCCTTTCTCTTCAGTTTATGATCTGTCTAGTTGCTAACACACTGCCAGTTGTCCTAAGAGACCACAAAGGGTACAGACCAGCACAGAATAACTGTCACAATTGGGGTGCCTCCCCCTTCTCTTTTTAAAATGTTCTTTTTGGAGATGTTTCTTCATTGCACAGATTTAACCAGAGAGTCGATGTATTTTGGAAAGCCACGTTCTGGCTCAACCAGCAATTACGAACCCTGTAGGAGAACTGCCTGGTCCATATTGAGTAGAAAACAGGGGTTCTTAGATTAAAAGGCATGCTGACTTCCCTCCTGATACTTAGTTTTCTGTATACCCTCTCCTACCTACAGGGTATGCAATTTTGTGCCTCTGCACTACTGCAGGTCAAATTCTTAAGAGTGCTTAGAAGCGCATTTTTGAAGTGCTGCTACCACAAACACTGTATAGTAGCCATCTAAGACAAGTTTCATGTCAAAAAATTTTTATCTCCCAAGCAATGAGGCAGACAATGATCAGTTCTATATAGTGCTCATTAAACTGATAAAGTCAAATGAGGGAGAGCACAGCAGAAAGCACTTCAAATGCACCAACATGTTAAATGAAACATCCATGTTAAATGAAACAAATAACCAAACAAGTGGTGTATAGAAGAGAAGACCAGGAAAGCACACAAGAGCCATTATCAAATGTGTAAAATTATTATGAGGATGAAGAACAGCTGGTCCTCATGTGCACCAAGGATAAAACAAGAACAACTAGCTTAATTTATAGCAAAGGAGGTACAAGTTCACTGATAAAGAAAAGAAGGAATGGTTTGGTCTACTTGATTTGGCATTAAGTACAGACATGCTAAGGGATTTGCTAGCCTGACTCTTACGAGTTTTCAACACATTCAAGGAGAGATTTATTTATTTTTTTAAGCAAACTTTACTTCTCAGAAGTGTTGGCCACTCAGTCTAAGTTCAATGATGATGATGATACTAATAGATAGCCATCTATTTTGAACAAACTAGTTGCAGTTTTACTTCATGTTTCAGCTGAAGATTACAAAATATGCTTCTATATAGGAAATGTGTGGTTTGAAGACAAAGTGGATAATCTGCTGCACTCTTATCTCCTGCTTCTCCAGGCACGAAATCCAGCAACTGCAGGCATCCAGATCTCTAAGGCTTGTAATATTGGTCCTATGCTAGGGGCTCACTCTTGATTGCACAGTAAAACCTCTGCCTGCACACACAATGCACGCCCATACAATGCCTGCTCAGCCATATGCCTCTTCAGACAGATGCAACAAGAGGTGCAAGTACATGAAGGGATTTGTTTTTTCAGGTTTTGTGGTATCAGTGTAAATTCCAAAATAATTTTCCCTTGTCTTATCTTTATTTCAATACCCCTAGTGCCTCTTCTGTCCTCTCATGTTCTAATGTTCTTCTGAGATGAGATATATGTTAATTTCTTCCCCCCCAAATCTTCTTGCCCAGACATAGCAGTGTAAATATGTTAAAATGTAAGGAGCTATGAGATGCTAATGCTTAGCTTGCATGCAGCAGGGGATTTTTTTTCAGAAAAGACAGCACGAAATACTGGGTCAAACACTTCTCCAAACCTACTGCTGTTTATTTTCAATCTAAGATGAAAGCTATTTAAAGGGGACCTCATTTGAATCATAGACATGAGCATAATTATCTGACAACAATGAAGTTCACAATTTGTTCATTACAGATTCCAAAGCAATAATCATTTTGTTCTGAAATGATACATAATACCTAATGTTAATAAAATCCAAGGGACCCAAATGTGCCAAATCATTTGTCTTAGTTGTTGGATTGCTTTTTGGGCTTTTAATGACCTGTGTTTCCAAACACCGCTTCTTCAAAACAGATTACGGAACAGCAACATCATTTTAATTTGCAGCAGTAGGTAGGTAATATATGATAATATCATCATACTGCAACTCACATATTTTACTTATTTAATAAGAAAAAGAAAACATAGTAAGAATGCAAATATCCCACATATTTGCACCTCTCTTCCTTCCTCCAGTCCATCACAGCAGTATCTAGCCCTGAAGAGAACTTCTAGTAACATATTTTGTTGCCATTGTTCTTCCCAGAAAGAGATAATGTGTTATTATATGATTACAGAATTCAGCCTTAGCGAGGCCCTCAAGTAGCAAAGCACACCTTCATGTGAACTGATTTACTGGCAGCTCCTGGGGACTTGCAACCTAGTACTGAATAGAGGTTTTTATCACTGAAATACAGACAAAAAAGGAAATTACTCAGAGCAAACTTCCTCTTCCATATCACATGATACTTAAAAAAAACCAACAAGAACAAAACACCAAATGTTTTTATCTGGATTGGTGAGGGGCAGGAAGGTTTAATGCAGAAGCTTTTAAGCATGGACCTCAAAATGGAAGAACATTTTTCCGTAAGTTCATATTCTGACTTTCTTTTGTTTCCTGTACTTACTTATCTAACCCATTAATCAACTATTAACCAATCTAAATAAACTATTCAAGCTTTAATGGTATACATTATTTAATGCAGAAAGATCTCAAAAGATAAAACTCTGCAAAAATGTACAGTATTACAGAGAGACACCAAAAATTATTTGTATGAGACAAGTCCAGCTCACAACTACAAATCACATGAGCTTTTGACTTTGCAGCCAAAAAAGATCTGAGCCACCAGAAGTCTTGGTCTTAATCCTCTTAAATTTTTTAAATAATTTAAGAGCTGTGCTTGCTCTAAGTTAATTAAGTCTTTATTTAAGCAATAAACCCTGACAAATCATTGCTATATGTAAAGGAATGACCAGTGTGCTAGACAATTTGACACTGGCATTTTTGAGAACTGTAACTTCCCCATCACTTACTAAGCCTTTCTGCAAGAAACAGACCAGCTTCAAGATCAGCCATAAAATCTTTGAAAGGGGCTTTGGGACAGAGGGAAAAGAGTTATTTGGGGTGAATTCACATTAGTATTGTGTATTTTTAGTAACTCAGTCACTCGGAACAAGTCAGAAGCTCTTTTGACTCGGCAACATAGGATAAGCAATATGGTACCTCCTCATAAAGCCTGGATGACACGGGAGAACCCCAGCTGCATCTAGCTCTTTAGCCCAAGCAGGAGTCACAGCCAGAGCACCAACATTTCCCAGTAGTATTGGAATGTATTCATGAATACAGATGCACTCACATGCTTAATAGGAAAAGCTGAAAATAACCATTTGAATTGCTCAATTAATAAGTCTATTTTCCCCACATATGAGCAGAGGATTTACTTAACTCCCATTAATGTTAACAGAGTTGGACTCACAAATCCCTACCCAAGGTGGAATACTGACATTCCTACTGCTGCACCTTTTGCTAAAGTTAAAGCAGAGCAATTCACTTCATTTTAACCTCTGCTCATTTTGCTCATTCTCAGGAGCTTTAACTGTAAACTTAAAAAATGATGAGCATTACCTTCAGAAAAAAAAAAAAAAATTAAAATTGTCTTTTTTTTTGTTTTTAATCAACAAGCACAACCATCCCAATAGACTAATTATAAACCCAGTAAGAAAACAAATCTTAATACCAAAGTATACAGATAAATCAAATGCAGCTTATAGGTCAAATTTTTTAGATGAAGCTTTTTCATCCCAAAGACAACAAATATTCCAGTGGTTTCTGTGCTTACTGTCTCTAATGCAAAAAATAAAGCTGATACTTGTAAAAGGTAGTTTATGCAACAACAAGAGATACCACTAAAACCTAGGGGAAAACAAAAAAAGAGGAAAAAATGAAGTACTAAAGGATTATGATCCCAAACACATCAGAGCAGGCAACTCTCCTGTTGCGGTTTCAGTTGTAGTCCAAGTCACCACGAAGTTCACTACGGGCTGGGTGCCTCTCTGGCACAGACTAGGAGCACTTACATAGATGGGACCAGCAGAGACAAAACCCCAAAGTCCAATTCAACCTTACCAAAACAAGACAGAAGTTGTCTAATGAAAGACTTGGGGCTCAGTACACTCAAATGAAAAAAAAACAAAACAAAACAAACAAAGAACAGTGGACACACACAGATGGGCAAAAATTTGTATCAATGTCATTACATGGAGAAAAACTTTCCCTGAGCATCAACACAAGCTGTAAACTCAGTTACTGGGAAAATTAAGAGTCCAAGACACAAGCAGGTACAGTGTGCATCAAAATCCAATTTGAAGTTCATCAGGGCTCTGCCTGAAGCAGACATGGTGTAATGTCTTCCCATCAACATCAGGAGTGACATGCTGTTTGCTGACAGCTTGTCGTAACGTTGTCTCGAATACTTGGGACTTCCATTTTTAAAAACCTCTTCTATGTTAATCACTTATTACAGATGTTTTGAAATATTTTAACTCGTCTGGTTGGATTCAGTGAGCCAATGATGTTGTGATTTGAGGTAAACACAGAGTTGCAGCAGTGAACCCATCCAGGAACTTCCTATGTGTCCAGTAGCAACAGGAGATAAAGAGGCAAATTTCCATCCGCCCTGGGAGAGCAGGGTGCAATGAAAGATGGGAACAATGTACAGGTAGGACAGGAGTGTCTGTTCTGTGAGTACCTGCATCTCACAGAACAGGGAATTTCCATTCTGCACAAAACCTCGCCATTTTCAGCTGACTTTTCAAACCAACCAGGAAGAAAAGGTCAACATTTCTATATACCAGAACTTTTTTAATGTTGATTCTGAAGTATCAACATCTCCCTAACAATATCCAAACAATCTCAAACATAAATATGGCACCAAATAATAAACCCAAAACTCGAAAGGAAGTCAAGCGTAACAGCAAGGCACAATGTGTAAACAGCCCCTATCAAAACACGGGTTGAGCATGGCATGTGCCCACAAAATGGTTTAGCTGTCAGTGCAACTGCAATTCACCAGAGGGTCCCACTTTTTCCTTCTCCATTTCCACCCTTGCTCTGCTGTTTGTCAGTGGCTTGGCACCAGACTTTGTTCATAAGGCAGTGCCTGCTCAGCATTTAAACCCCAATGGCCCTATTACACCTCCAAGTGCTGCTGATGAAGATGCTCAGACGCATTCAAAGCACAGCAGAAACCAAACACTGTCAGGTACCACAGAAGATAACATTGTAGACTTTTCACACAAAGCAGTATTTTTGTTTTCCATTAAAAACTTCCAATGTGTCCTATTAATTATTCAAAATAAGGTAAGGATTTTTTTTTTTTTCCTTTGCAAATACACCTAATCTGAAGCTGGGGAAGAAACCAATCACAAGCTTGACTGCAAGTGTTTCAGTACAGATGATCTTCCACACTACGTTTATGCTATTGCTTTCTTTATAGGGACTTCACTGCTGTCTGACTTTCTACCTTCTCTCCACACCTCCAGTGGTTAATGAATCATTCACATGGTAAGACTTTCTGGAAAAGTAAAGTAAGAAATCTTCTGGGTAGAGGAAATAAGTTGTTACAATAACAAGCAATTTACTATTTGAATGCTACACATACTGTATCATCTTATTTGTATTTCACAGTTAATCTCCCAGCTCACAAAAGTTTTATCGGCTTGGAGGCATGTGCTGTATTCCCCTTTATAAAATTTTACAGTCCCTTGCTATTCTCAGGGCTTGTTTTATAGGCACAATTTGCTGCTTTAATCTCACCCAATTGTCATGTTCTAAATCACAGTGTATAAAAATGTCTTAAAAGGAGAGATGCGCTGAAGGGTAGTACTTAATTACACTTACTGCCTGATTTAAATGTTATCTGTGCTTTGCCAAGTGCCAGGCACAGAGTAACCCAGCAGTGCAAATCTGCATAAACTGATACTAGTCATTATTGGGCTTTTAATAGTAACCCTGTTCTGTGCAGCATTCTGATGAAGGTGTGTTGTTCCTCCTCCTCCCCCATTAGGCTGTGAGAAAATTAAGAAAGAAGGCTGGTGAAGCTGGTAATTAGTAGGGTCTTTCCAGTCACTCTTCCCTACTTATTTTTTTATCTGCTTGCAGAGATATTTGTCAAGACAATTTCACTGGTCATCTTCATGAGACTAATGTGTCCTAACGAAAAAGCAGAGTGCACTGAGCAAACAGAAAATCCTTTTGTTTGATGCTTTCTTATTCATTTTGTAGTAATGCCACTCCAGAAGAGCTTCTCTTTGCACCCCTCTCCTCCTGATTCCACCCCCTGAAAAGAAAATTAAAACTACTACCAACTTTTCAGGCAATTAATCTTTTGGTTTCTGAATTCCTCCTCCCTTACCCAAGGAGCATATATTTGCCTCTGCACTAACTACACTAGACATGCAGTTAAAATCTCTTGCTCAGGAAAGCAGAAACACAGCTTAGAGTACAACACATCCAAAGACTTTCTACTTCATGCTCCAATCCCTGCACTGGCTGCACACAAGACTGATCATCACAGCATCACTTTAGTCAGATCAGGCTGAACTGAGGGGATAGCAACAGAGTAACCTTTTTTGTTTTGGTTCATCATATTTAATGAGCCTGTGAAGCCAGGGTAAGTATTACAACTCTCAGTTATCCATCCAGAAGCTTTATTTCTGGTCCATACCACCAGCACAAATTCAATTCAGGCTGCTGGGTTTTTTGTTCCCTTGACTGTGCTCATGGTTCAGCACTGCCAAAGTCTAGAGGGTACTAAACCACACAGTTTTGTGCCAGTCTCCCTGCAAGTCAAAGAACATCACTGAGTCAATCCCAGATACTCAGCAGCTTTCTATTCACATGAAATTTCTAACTTCACATACAGCTCAAAGAAATGTCAGAGCAGCCACAGTTACACACTCCTGAGCCACTCATGTAGCAAGGTTCTGCTCATGAGACTTTAGCATTGTTGCATGCAAGATCAACTACAACACGGTCTGTTGTGGGTATATGAAACGTGTGTGCTGCTGTCACTAGTCACACGGTGCTTACACTACCTTATTTCAGCCTTTGCAAATAAGCAATTGTTTTAAGCAGCCTTCTGGCTAAAGCCTTGTGCAGAGGGTGGGATAAAAAGGGAGGGAAGAAACCCAGCTCTGAACGCTTAGATACTTTGTCAACTAATTTTAAGCATTTTCAAAGTCCAATGGTGCAAAATCCTAACCAGACCTCAGCTTCACAGAGATCTGAAACAATGTAACACCTCGATGGCAGAAGCTGAACCCCTTCCCCACTCTGGCTCTAAGAGCCCCCTGAAAGTTCTCTGAGGAGAGATGTGCACAGCAACAGTTTTTCCAACTCAAGATCTGTGTAATCCTAGCAAGACCCTGGTAGGATGATTATGCTGTAAGCATTTCCCGAAGTCCAGCTGATGGATCCCTGGAAACGTGCTTTCCTCTGGGCAAAACAAGAGGAAGGATATGAGGTAGCAGAAAAGCTATGGTATTGGGAAAATGCTGCTACCAAGAACCTCATTCACTCATTTTCTCTTAAAATGAAGAGCAATATTTTCCAGACTGCTGGTCTCTGAAGCCAAGTGAAGAAGTTCACATGTGTCTCAGGGGATCCAATCACACCTCAGCAGCGATTTTAATTAAAATTTTGATGACAAAAGCTTGCAGTCCTTGGCAAGTAATTGAGAGAGTTAAAAATGACACATAACTCCAAAGTGCCCAAGACCCACTGGGTTACAAAACTATAGGCTTAGAAATAATGAGTTGCTGGCTTGGATTATGACTATAAAACATTCCCCCATGTAAAGGCCCACTGCTGTGGCCACAGACTCAAATTTCTCTGGAGGCAGATCAACCTTGGCACTTCCAGGAGCAGCCACTCTTTCAGAGGGAGAAGCACACTACAGGAATTGTGCAGTAAAACGCTACACTTTTTACAGTGGTCAATCAGACTTCTCCTGGGAAGACTGGCTCCTCTGACAGGTCTCACCACACTCCTCTTTCCAATACACCTACCAAGTTTGACAACTTTGGGGCTTTTTCTCATCTCTAACAAATCCTCTTCTTTTATTTTTCTTTTCCTAAAGTAATAATATTACAGGATTAATTATTTAGCAAGGTCTCTGTACATTCACCTGCCTTTGAAACATCTACAAAACGCAAGTGAAATTCCAGAGATAAACAAACACAAACTCCCTTTTAATTAAGAGCTGTGCCTCTCTGTAGGGGGTGTCAGAGTGAGCAGATGTGGGGGGATTGCCAATTAAGATACAGCTTCTTTGATAGGAAGGGTACAACCATACACAGGAGGAAAAAGGAGAGGAACTTGCCATCCAAGTCATTATTTTAATTAGCTGCTCAGAAAGATTACACATTCCCCAGATCTGATGTTGCCAAAAATACTATTACTGATCCAAAATACTAAAAAGCCATCAAAACATGTTCTAAGCTGCTTGTACCGTGTTAGCACTAATACTACCTATGCTCCTCACTCATCCCATTTGTGAAAGCTGTAACACAGGGAAAAAATTCTCAGGGCTAACTAGACAAAGAAACAGAGAACTCTTTGATTTAATTTCCTGTTATTGTTTGTTATTTGTTATTATTCACTGAACATCAAACATTCTTCTCAAAAACTTCTGGAAAGGAATGCACAGTGTTTCTAGCCTCACTCAGTTTAAAAAATGAAAACAAAAACCAAAAACATTTGCATAGCTACAATAAATTCTGAGAAATCACATGACTGGGGATGCACTCAGAAAGCAAACCTGAAGATGACTGGTCATCTTCTGGAATCAGACCTGACATCAAAATATTTTCTGTGTGTTCACCTTTATTTTCTGTGATCCTAATGGTGATGCTGTCATTCTCTCAGCTTCATTACAGAGCTGCATATTAACTTTCACTTCTGTTTTTATCTGGTTTTAATGGAAATGCAAATCAGTTTTTGCATGGCTTGTTCCATGCCATTATATCTTTTGGGGAGGAAAAACAAGGCAGGAAACTAAGAAATGGTTTGTTTAATTTGCAGCCTGCTCAGGAATCTTGATTTTGCCTCCTTATACATTGTGCCACAACCACAGAGGCCAGAGCACTGTGCAGGGGAGAATTCTGGCATGGGAACCCAGACCTGCTTTATCTGAGCCTCCTTCACCTGAACAAGATGGCTGTATCATCCAGTCCTCTCCAAACACAGTAGCAAATTGGGATTTCACTGTCTTCACTCAAAATAAATGGATGTGACAGAAGACAACCTGTCTTTGTGAACAGAAGAGCAGCTCAGTTCTTGTAGGGGAATGGGATAACCAGAAATGCATTTCCCGCCTTGGGAAGAGCCTGGGCTGCAGAGGTAACCTGGGGCAGAGAAGCTGCTCCCATCTGGTTCTCTCCAGCTGGCAAGTCGAAAACAGCATCATGACTAAACCTCACAGTTGTACACAGCAAAACTATTCTGGTCTTTGTGGCTGGACAAAAAATGCTGGTGAAGGTAAACAATGTAATCTCAAAGTACTGCAGGCTGTGAACTGTTGTTTTTTGGGGTTGGGTTTTTTTTTTAAGGAAAAATACATAATTTGAGAATGGAAAGTGGAAAAGCCACCAACTTGCTGGTTGGCAGAGATGTCAACAAACATTATTTAGAATTATCAAAACCTTCCAAGGGTATGGCACTCCCAAGGGCCATCATCTCTCTTAACCACCCCACGAGCTATACCCTATTACCCACTCTTCGAAGCATGTTGCTCTGCTAATTATAGTCCTCCTTCTCACTTCTGGTCCAACCTGGCTCATAGCCAAAGTGCATTTTTTATTCTTGCTCCAGTACTTTGATTTAAGTTGGTTTTCCTCATTTCTATTCCCCTCCAGTACATTTTTTAATTAGTGATCCGGTTTCTTCTCAGCTTTCATTTTCCTTTACTCGTCTCCTATGAGGGCTCCTTTCCAGGGCTTTCATCATGTCACCAACTTTCCCGTGGTCCTATCCCACTTCAGGTTTATTTTTCTCAAGAGAGAGAGACTATAAACACCAGCACTATTCCAGTGGAGACACCACCAGAAAAGCTTGACCTGATCCATTATCTACCTCTGACCTTCCACAGATTGATTTTAGCAAGTGCTCACAGACCAGCTGACACATCTTGTTGCTTTTAACTGCAGAGCTCCCAGCCTACAGGACAAATCCTTACATGTTCTTCAGCACACGACCTTACCCTCTGTCTTTAATTACCAAGAGGTCACTTTTTCAAAGCACAAGCAACTGCACAAACCATTGTCATTACAGATAAAAAAACCCCAAACAACAAAACAAAAAACCTTAAGAACAAAAGCCCTTATGTCCCATTAAAAAAAAAAAAAAAAAAAAAAAAAAGAGAGAGATCACCCCACCTCTGCTTTTCTAGCTACACCACCAGTGCACAACACTGGTACCATACTTATAAAATACACTACAGCTGGAACAGCTTCACAGTATTACCATACTCAGCTATTAATCCTGATCTGAATAAAATACACAAAAAAGTAAAGGAATTAAGCATATTTAGTTTATGAATGAAAAGGTGAAGAAGGAACCTAATTACAGTTAATTAATTCCTGCACATAGAAAGTACATCTACTACTACAGGGCTCCCTCATCTAGCAGAGTTCCAGTGTCTGGAAATCAAAGTCAGATGCACTAAGGTTCAAAATGGCAACAAGACAATTTTTCAATAAAGAGGAAAATGCTTCTATCTTTGGTTTCCTTCGGCAGATTTTCCATCACTTGAAACAACTATCCATATCCATTGTCATTAACTAATCTTGGATAATTCTCAAAAATAAAAAATAGATGGAGGAGGTGGGAAAATGTTTTCAAAGATGCAAAGGATAGAGAAGAGGTGAAGAATCAATCCAATCTAGGCAGCTAATTCAAGCATCTAACTAAGGAACCTCAACTCCTCACATACTCACATGAGAGAATCAGGATCTATACTGAGAGCTTTGAATCACCCTGTGGAGGCTCTAGTGGCTGTATGTGGCCTTGAGGATCCCAAATTAGATCCTGAACTTGGATGTGAATATATCTATTGGCCATCTTATTTTCTGTTAAAGCTACAGGAATGTGGACACTTCATATTGCTTTTAATTTTTTAATTTTTTTTTTTTTTCTTAACAACTATGTGACATGATTGACACAGGAATTTAAAAAAGAATTATCATTTCTCCTTCAAAATTTATAACAGTAGTGACAATAATCTCAAAAGTTCTCTCTCTTTTTAGGAGAAAGAGGTACTGCAACTAAAGTACCAGGTACTGTGAACGTCTACAAGCTACTGTCAAAATTTACTATCTGCAACACACTATACTCATACACTTGATATTTCAGCCTCTAAAATTTATATAGATACAGAAATAAACACATCTTTGCCATAAACATGGACAAAGCAAACTTCATGGCACCACCAAAGTTGTTTTAAAAATATTATTGATGCAAATACATTGATGACTGGTTTGTTTTTCTTCAACAGACAGATTTCATAATTCCTTGTTTCTCTCCTTGGCACATTTATCCTTTGAAACAATGCATACATTACTGTGTAGCTTCAAAAACAAGCAAAAACCAAACTCTTGCCTCTTTCCTGCTAAGAAAAACTCTCTTAAACACAGCAGTTCTTGAAAAACAGTATTAAAGTGACTGAACTTGCACATAACTCTCACTGGACTTTATCTGGCACAGTATATTGTCAGAAAGCAAAAAAAAAAAAAAAAAAGCAGGTTGGTCTCACATTATCTGTAATAAGACAGACAGTCCTTCATTTTAACAAGGTACCACTGCCAATATCAGCCCTGCTGTGTAAAACCTGATGCAATGATTTTGTTATTTATACAAGTGCAATGAAACCCAGCAAGATCGGATGCAATCGAAGGCAGCTTCCAGCAGCTGGCACACGGCATATATTCACGCAACATCTCTGAGAAATCCACACACTGCACCAAGGTGGCTACCAGGGCTCTGCCCCTGCCCTGCAAGAGCTGGGCAGTGCTGCCCAGGAACAAGCACGCACAAGGCTGCCCAGCCCTGCAAACCCATTTCTGAGCAGGAAATCAAGACCTTTCAACAATGGGAATAAGAGTTCAGTGATTTCTTCCCAGGGAAATGTTTACATTTTTCTATCTGCCATCACATGACTGATGCAGTGAAGCTGGATCACTTCTTCATACAAAGAGGCCAGTGCTCCTGGGACCTATCCCTCTCCCAAGTCACTGCAGCAGCAGCAAAGGTTAAGCACCATGAATTGACTCAACAAGCAACCAGACAAACCAGAAGTGAACTCTCAGTCTCCATGAACAGAGCAAGACGTCAGTTCTCTTTGCTCTCAGCTTCCAGGCAGCTCTAGACCTCCTTGATAGCAGGTGAGTTGCTTACCAATGTTTCCCTGAAACGTGTTTCTAACCAACCTCACTGAAGAATGTGTCACACACTTCAGGCCTTATTTCCGTCTCCAATTAGTATTTCCACCTCTTACTACAAAAGACCAATCAAACTAGTGGTCATCTGTACTGGGGATTGGGAATTACAGCATGAGGACAAGTGATCAGCTCTGGAACGAAATGGAGCAAACACTGGCTAGCCAGAGGGATAAAAACTGTGCTGACAATTGCATCTGTATCTTGATGTGATCCATGATGGATTCATGTTAACTTTCTTCCCAGCTGGCTGTCTCTGGGAGTTCATTGAAAACAAATCCATGACTCCCTCTAAGGCGCTGAGGAAAAGCAGGAGTGCAAACATGAGAAAGCTCAAGCAACTTAGTCAGAGATGTATAGAGGAAAAAAGAAATTATCTATTGTTGCCATCAGATTAAGGCATCTGTGATTGGAAAGATGTTCCATGGAGCAGCAACCCATTTTGGATAAAACCAGGCTTGAATTTCAGGTGCTGTAAGACATGATGAGCAATGCCACTAGGCTGCTTGAGCTGCAACAACAGTGTGACCTGCTACAGTGAGGGGTGACCAGAGCAATGTCTCAGTTTCGGGGGACAAGGACACAACATGGACAGTTCTTTTTGGGAAACCCTAGTCCTGCCATCAAGACCAACATCACAGAACATGTTGAGTTACTGACATAATCAGGGCTCTGCCTTCTTGAGACCAAGTAACTGTGGAAATTTTATTTCTTTCAGCTGCTATCCTCCCAAGACAGCTCACAACTCAGATGACAGCTGCTCCATGAAAGACAAAAGCTGGTTCACTTCTAACTGCAGGTGTGCAACTGAGGCACAGCAAATCCCAGAAATAAGGGAAGAAAGAATAAAAAAATTAAGTGGCACCATCATCTAACTTTAATTGAAGCCATCCACTGAGACTAGCTGTTTCAAATTTACCACAAGATTTTGAAGCTGTTATGTGAGACTCTCAAAAAATTTGCTAACTGCCAAAAGAGGTAACCCAGGTCTCTTTAAGAGGAGGGCATGTTAAGCTTTTTTCAGTGATGACCAGTGATAGGACAAGGAGTAATGTATACAAATTGGAGCATAGGAGGTTTAAGGTGAATATCAGAAAAATTTTTTTTACTGTGAGAGTGACAGAGCACTGGAACAGGCTGCCCAGAGAGGCTGTGGAGTCTTCTTCTCTGGAGACATTCAAAACCCGCCTGGACGCCTTCCTGTGTGATGTACTCTAGGTGACCCTGCTCTGGCAGGGGGGTTGGACTAGATGATCTTTCGAGGTCCCTTCCAACCCCTAGGATTCTATGATTCTATGTTTCTATGTACTTTCACAGCAAACGTCCCTTTTTAATGCAATGTCATCATTGTGGACCAGTGAGAAAATTATTGATGAGACAAAATCTGGAGTCTGTGCTGATTTACAGATGGTCCTGATGGTCCTGTAACCTGTGGACAAGACTTTCCCCACCCTTCAGTGAACACCATCACAATTTAGTGACTAAATGCTTTCTGCTGCTACAGCAGAGATGTTTGATAGCTCTATCAGCCTTGGCACATAAGGTCACAAGGAACATGTACCCATCACAACCTGCTGCTTCAGAAGAGACTACCAGCCAAAAGGAAGGAGTCAGGAATGTCAGCCAGCCCTTTTCAAGGTGAGTATTTATGAAAACCGTAGTTTTTCCCCCCCTGCTTTTCATTGTAAGACTTGACACATATATATATATATCTCTGATTCTCCTGCTGAGAACATAGATAAGCTTCTAACATCAAATTTTCCATAAAACAGAGTTACAATACAAGGCTAGTGACAAATGCTGGCATCAGAAGTCTGCAGTACTAGTATTCTGTTAGAGTTTTGTAGAGTAATGAACAAAGATGTAGAGAGTAAATTAAAAGTATCTTCTCCTCCCAACTTGTAAGTTTTATTTCTGGAACCTTAAAAACACGAAACATTCATTAAAAGTTCCTTTGCTGGGCATGCAAATAGGCCTGTGCCTCAATACTTCCATATACAAGAATAGCTTTAAATTGTAATACGTTTGGTTTCAGTCAATATGAGTTCTAGTGCTCAATTTGTTCCTCACAATAAATATATGAAAGCTTATTACCATTGATGAATTCTCATCTTGTACACCTCAGGGCACAGCGCTGAAAATTTTCATGGTGAAATTCAGCAGTGTCATGCAGTGCAAAACAACAAAACTGGTGACATGTCAGTGATAAGCCACACATCTTCATCACTTCTGATTCTGACCCCACCACTCTGAACAAAGCTGTAACACTGCAGTTCAGAGTAGGACAAAAAATAAATACCCTACAATACCCACAAAATCTTATGTAAAACATATCCTGCTTCTTCCATTGCTTTTCCACAGTTGAGCATTTCATTAGCAAGTCAAATGTTCCAACATCTAGACCACTGAGTTTAACATCAATACAGGAAAAAAATATATAAAATATAATAAAGAATAGAATCAGCAGGGGCACTCAGGAAGAGCTGAGGTTTTGCTGACAGCAGTCATGCACAACAGATCTGCTAGTCTTCCATGAAGGAGTTAAAAAGCACATTAATAAATGGACATGCTCTTAGCTGCTTCAGGATATGTGGCTTTTCTCAAACCCTTCAGAGAATCTCAAAGAATTTTAAAGAGAGCCTTAAAAAAAAGTATGCTATGGTGGGATAGAAGGGAAGGGCCTCTTAAGGATTAACAACTAAACAAATACAGAGAAATAAAGGGAAGAGTGAAGAATCATTTGTCCCAATGGTGGGAGGCTGTTAACACGTCATCTCAGCATCTGAGACCTGTACTAGTCCATAGACACATCACTGGTCAAAGGCAGCTGGAAGGAGGTAATGAAGTGCCAAACTTCACTGACAAAACAGAATGATTAAGAGTAGGCAGAATTATAACGGGCATGAAAGCTGCAGAAGAGTCTCAAGACACTGTGACTGGACAGCAAAGTGACAGAGTAAATTAAATGTTAATAAAGGCAAAATATTGCACTGAAAAAAAAGGACTGCAACTGTCC
The DNA here is from genome assembly GCF_020740795.1 of Apus apus. NCBI lineage: Eukaryota > Metazoa > Chordata > Aves > Apodiformes > Apodidae > Apus > Apus apus. Next base: position 7,317,888 of record NC_067294.1, on the reverse strand, counting down.
ACAGACTGACAGGCTCCAAATTAACCATTCTAATGCAGAAAAGAGACAGAGTCATTACAGACAGTTTTCAGGAAACTTTAGCTCAGCAACAACCAAAAAACCTGCAACTTAAAATTGCTTATTTTTCTGGTTATCTCATCTTTAAAAGAAAATGTACAAAGACATGCAACTGTCTTGCCTCCCTCCTCCAAGCTCTTAAAGGCAACATTTTTCTATTTCCGACTCAACTATAACATTTTCCATGTTAGTAATAAGATGACTGTTAAATATGATACTTAAAATTGTTGACCTCTGACTTCACAAAGCTCTTACAGGAAACACCTCTAAGCTGAAAACATCATTACTGTAACACCCAGGAATTTGTGTGTAGGTGCTTTTTGTCTAAACCAGCAAATAAAATGCTCACCTTCAACACTATTTTCAAAGCATTAAATGATAGGATGTAACAGCACATGACATCACAATGCACAAGGTTTCATGCCACATGTCCAAGAGATATCAACTTGGGAAGAGGAATTTAGAAATCCCTGTTGCTCAGCAGCTGAAAAGCTCTGCTGCCAAAGTTAGAAAGAAGGAGAACAAAGAAAACAGGATAAAAAAATTACATCTAACAGATTTGTTTTACAGACAATTCAACCAATACAGCAAATCTTTCCTTCACACCTACAAAAATCATCATCTGTTGGTAATTAATTATTGCATGCTTGACTCCATTCCCAGTATTTTCACTGACACCAGTGGCAGTAGGGATTGGCCTCTTCCCTGTTAGCTAACTCAAACCTATAATGTACTCTTGAATATCTCATTCAGATCCAATATCTCCTTTTCTGGCACAGTGTAAAATAATCGACCTATCATCAAAGCCCTGCAGTTTCACCATTACCCCCCCAAATGAATCATGCTTCAGTACGTGCAAGGCAAGCCTTTTGAGGCACACACTGTTAAGAAGGAACAGATAAAAGTGGATTTCCCATTGTCCATTCTGAAACAGTAATATAGCTATGACTTTCTACAAAATGCTAGTGCAAGCTCTGTGAGCCAAACTGTAAAATAATTCAGCTATTCGGGACCAACATGTAAGCAGAAAACTGAGCTATATTCTGTAAGGGCTATCAATCTTCTTTGGTCTTACTGAAAGAAAATAAAAAGTAGTCAGCTAAATAAGGTGTAATTCTTGCTTTGAAGTTTAGTTTGAATTTACTTCTTTGAGAAGTCATGTACGTTAAAAGATTAAATTTGGAAGTTGGAATATCTGTAAACTTGGTAACATAAAAGTGCTAAAATTCAAGGTTAACATTTCCCTTAGCATGCCAGTAACAACAGTGAATCCTTTCCTCCTTCAGACAGACAGCATAAGGTAGAGAATCCATTTACATCCCATTTATATCCATAAAATAAGTTGCAAGAGGAGCAAGGCTGCTCATGCTGACACTACCAAAAAAAGTTTATGCTTCCTGCATAAACAATTTTTCAAGCAATAATTCAAACATATAAACAGAGATTTACAGGCTATTTTTTAAGTCATGGAAAGGCTCTCACACCCCAGGCCATGGCTATGAATCTTGTACCTATACATGGACAACTCTCAGTGTAGCTCAAGCTGCACATCCCAACCCTGCTCTTTGAATCTCACACTTGCAACAGCATAAAATTCAGAACAAAATCTGCTGCAATGCACAGGTTTGAAAGACTTCAAAAAGTTACTGGAGCAAGACAAACTGCACAAGATTCTTCTTTAAGAAGGCAGGCTAGTAGCAGGCCAATAGCTCGAACGAGCTCTCATTTAATTAGCTATTTGCTATGCATAGGAGAGGCTGTAGGAAGTGCCCCGTGCTGCATCCTCATTCATGCTCTGCTGCCGTCCATACACAGGCAATTCAGCCCTGAGTACAACAGAGCTCATTACCCAGTAGAGAGAAACGCTCTTCAGGTGAGAGGTGTTTCTCTCCTGTTGTGAACAGCACCAGCTCAATCACCCCCACTGCCTGCTCCTAGCAGAACCAGCTGGTACCTGAAGGAGGTAAGGGCAGCTTGTGTGCCCAGAAGGACCTGGCAGGGCAGGGCTGGATGCAAGGATGGAGATTGGTCTCTAATAGGGATGGAAATGCAGACTCTTCATAACTCGTTTGCAGGGCAGATAAGGCTTTGAAAGCAAATTCAGGGCTGTCTCTGGTTTGAATTAGCTTTTACAAGCCAGTGCAGAAGATGGGAGAACCTTCCTGGGAGGCTGACTCTTATCCCTGGCTCACAGGTACCTCTAGACAATTCTCTTTTTGCTTTCCGAGTAGCACATTCCATATTTGCCAACTGGGCACAATTCCTTGTCTAAAAGGGGGTTAAGACCCTTACAGTCAATCCTGTGCAGACTCTTGGCTCTTGCTTTAAAAGAACACTTCCATTTATTTAGAAAATGTCCAGTGCAGAGTTGGGCTGTGCCTTGAATCAAGCAGGGGGGAGCGTTTGTAGCCCCACTCCACCTGAAGTGCCTTACGCTACCAAGGAGAGTAGCTTGATCTGCTCTACCTACTGAAAGCCTCAGTAAATGGCACCTCATTGATTTAAGTGCTGTAAGAGCACTAATATTCCCTGCTCTGAAAAACACAGCCCTGAAGCCAACCACATCACCTACAGGTGGCAGATGGGGAACGAGCCAGGTCTCCAAAACACTGCCTTGTTCAATCCAATTGCCAGAACTTCCCGTCATATTTTTCCCTTCATGCTTCTAATCTTGCTTTTATCTGGCAGCATCTTAACAGCTGTTTTCTTATCACATTAACCTGACATCCTTGACAAAAAACCAAATGTCTTATTCTCCTGGATTTCTGCACAGTATGCTACAGGGGAGCAAATCTCTACTGAATCATATTGTCTATTTGCCTGAGCACAGGTTTTGCACTTTAACCAAATACTTTTTCTGTCTTCAAAAGAATATCTACTGAGAAGAAATGTCAGTGACAATCTTCTGCTCAAACTTTGTCCTCAAAAAATAGCAGGCCAGCCCTCCAGCTAGAGGCACAGTGCCAGGAAAGTCAATGGAGCTGTGACGATTTACTGCAGCTAAAGATCTGGCCTGGAGATGAGTCATATGGATTATTTGCTGCTTGAATTTCAACTAATTCAAGGGGTTTGGTTTTGGTTTTGTTTTGTTTTGTCTATCTCTGGATATACAGTAAAGCTTCAGGCACTAAAGGCCATTTCCAACACGTCTTCCTAAATATTTAGGAAAGCTCGTGAATATTTAGGAAACACTTGGATCTATGAGATTTTTCAGGTGTGCTGCTTCTTGGACACATCTTTTCCATCACAGCCACCTACTCTGCCATTTGAAATAGTCCATTAAGCTACAGATTGAGGCAGCTATTTTTGATGAAGAGGTGAAAAATCACAGCTTAGCTCTGAACTTTAAAAAAAGAAGGGAAGAGGGGAAAAAAATTCAAGCAGGGAGAGAGGCTTTGGGAGTCCTCTCCACCGTCAGTCAGAGCTCTGGCTGCTGGTGGGCTTGGGTGCCTTGTGCGATACGGTCTGTTCTCCCTCTACTGAGCAATCCAAGCACTACAGAGAATAAGAGAGCTGCCTTGCAGCAAGAGGTCCTTGAGTCGTGTCAGTATTGCAAGGGAACAAACTTGGATTCCCAGGCTAACACCAGAAAAAAAGGGGAAAACAGCCACGGAAATCTGCTCGGCTCCACGCTCCCACCTCACCCGCTGGGATGTGCACCAAGCAGGGCTGTAGCTGCCAACTACCCCAGCTTAATTCCTGCTGAGCACAGGTCTGCAGAACAGTAACAGGGCTGATGCCAATCCCCACAGTGCTAGTATCTGCTCACGTGGCAAAACCAGTATATCAGCTGGTGGCAGTCTCCAATGTCAGCTATAAACCAGGTAAACTTCCAGAGAAGTCTAAGTGATCCTAGCAGATCCTGGCTCATCCCAGCAGTGGACAACATCTCCCTGGATGTGGTCCCAGCATCACTCTTCTGCACTCACAACAGTTATCCAGCACCCAACCTGGCCAATCCTACTGTTCTCCTGGCAATAAGAGGGCAAAGAATGGGAATATTACCATAACCCAATACTACCAGCTTACCACTTCACAACTCCAGGAGCTTTCTGTGCAGCACCAGGTTCTTGAAACAATCATTACATTGCAAACAAAAACAATGAAACCCCAGTGTCCCTATCAGATTCTCTGACTAAACTGAATGGTGATGCTGAGATTTTACAGTTTTCACTTCCATGAGGAACCATTATTGTCCCTTGCTAAGCAGAGGACCAGATAATCACCCTGGTGCTCCATTGTTAGTGAAAAGCAAAATCTCTCATTTTTAAAAAGCTAAAAAAGCCCAAACCAACCACACACCCATTTTCACTAGCTGTACTCACATTCAACAGCTAAAAATATGTCAGAAATCAAGAGGCAAGGGGGGTAGGGGGGGAATAGAAGGAAAAAAAGAAGAGGCCTGAGACTAGGATGGAATGGAATCCTTTAGAACCATTTCACAAGGAGCCAGATACAACCCACATCAAGGTGAGTTGTTATTGAGCACAGCTGATGGAGGAAGAGGGGAAGAATGTGCAAAATTCACAGGGAAGATGCACAGATACATAAGTCATACCAGCTCTTGATCAGGGGGCTGGGAAAAGAATTCTTTTGTTTCTTTTCAGCATTTAGCCCCAAAGTGAAAAAAAAATTAAAAAATTAAAAAATAGCTTTCCACAGAATCTATCTTAAACCTGGGGATGGGGGGGCATGGAGAGGGAATATAGTTAGAATCTGAGATTTTTCAAGGTTATTTCAAAAGATATTGCAAAATCTTCACCTACTGCCCCCCAAAAAGTTAACAATGTGTTTTCAAACTACTCCAGGCATATTCAGCAAAAATCTCTTATTAAAATCAATGAGAGACAAGCTGTTTGCTGCAGGTAGTGCTGAAAGCTGCAGATGCAATGCAGAAAGTTGTTAAGCTTTCACTCCAGATACAAAATTTCAAACATTTGCAGTTACCTCATAAACCAAAGCTTTTGATGAAGCCACACCTAAGGTGCTATCCTGCCAAAACCTCTGGAAAAGCATGGAGATAGTTGTTAATTATTTTTCTGACAATCATTCAGAAAATATTTCCTGGGTGGGGAACTATGGGCTGGCACAAAACCTTCCCCTGTTAGGGTTCTGGGGATAGATGGTACTGAGGAGTATCTGCAGGTGGTCAGAGACAAATGGACTCTGAGGTGCTAGCATGTGAGCTTTCAGACTGAGATACTTTCCACTTCAAGCACACCTAAGGGACACTCAATGTAAACCAATAACAGAGGCTGGGATTCTCACAAACAAAATAAAAGGAGTAGACAATGGAGAAAGTTAATTTTTCACCCAGAGAGCTGCAGTGTTAGAAGATTGCCCTGGAGGCTCTAATCAATGCAAGTGAATCTTTTATATATTTCTCCAGCATTCCCAAAATAAGTCAATAAGACAGCAGCACTTTCTCAGCACAGAGTGACCATTTCCCAGCAAGCGCAAGTTCAAGTCTTTATCAAAAGAACTAAAGAAATGCATTATGATTTCAAAGAAAAATAGCAAGCAAGGAGACAGAAGCAGCAGGATAACTTTACAAGGCATGGTAGGATTTCAGAATTTTTTTTTTTTACTTCTTCTATTCTTGAGGATGACTAGGAGCAAATTAAGACTAGCCTACCCTGACATGGCTGCTGCACAGAAATACCTGCAGTTCCTCTGGTCCTTAAAAACAGCAAAACATTTGAAAAGTGCCCATCACCATCAGACACTATCTCAAGGCATTTCCAGATCCAGAACCTCCTCTCCGGTACGGAAAACACACCTACTTGTTCATTTGCTTCATCACAGAGAAAAAAAGTTCTCTGTGTATTCAAGCAACTTCAATTGCTCCCGCCTAATAATCACCTGGAGGATCCGTGCATGCAGATCACCTCACATGTCACCTTAAATAAAGGGCAACAGACCACATTAGGTGACACTCTTCTATAGCATTATGAACACCTGAATAAATGGCCCTGTCTGGGCGTTTGCAAACAGACTCTCTCAACCAAACAAAATGCAGACAATGAACTTTCACAAGTTATGAGTCAATTTACAAACCCACCTTCAGCTGGAGCCTGGATAACCTGTTTCTCTGAGCATTAAAAAAAAAAAAAAAAAAAAAAAAAAAAAAAAAAAAAAAGTCCCCCGTCTTTGTAATACAGAAAACAAAAGAGATGCCACTTAACCACTTAATTTTACAAGGTGTAGGCAAAATTAGCTATTCTAAGTTACCTGCAAAAGCAAAACGTCAGGGGCACGTCATCCATAATTCTTCAAACTAAGTGTTAGAAGTTTCCAGAAGACATAGTATGGACATAATCAAGATCCTCAGTGAACTTCAACACAGGAGTTTCAAGAACTTCAAGGGGCAAAGTCAACAGTCATTTTTCAGTGGCAACCAGAATACTGCAACAGCTGTACTTAATGCTAATTAAAGGGTTTAGAAGCAAAGTTCATGCACTGTATTACTGAGAGGTGATGCTCTCAAAAGAGCTTTTGCTATTAGGAATCTTGCTTGGCTTGTTTCAAAATGATAACCCTTATTTTTCCATTTATTTGTATAATTTTTTTTCCTGAGACTGACATTCAAACGTAGTACTCAGGATAAAGAAAAAAAAAAATAGTCTGAAGCAGAGGAGTGGATTTTCAACAGATGCACATCAACATGAGAAGTCAGTGGAATTATGTTAACTCACACCAAATGAAACATAATCAAGATTTCCCTCCTTCTAGATGAAGTTGGGACAATTATGGTCATTTATAGCAGATGCTACTCCTCAAAGCACAGGGCACAAAGCTTGTTCCCATACCTGTGGAATGTCACAGAGCAAATAGATGTGTTAGCAGAAGGAGGACACAGCCCAGCACACTAATGTAGTACCATCACTGGCTGACCTGTTCTGCCCAGCACACAACTGAGAGTTGTTCATTTTTCTTTTCAAGGAGACACCGTGCAAGTGTTGATTTAATGGTTCATTTATCAACCCCCTCTGAATATTAAGCAATTCATTTTTACTTAATTTGGACAATTCAATTACACCCACCCTCTCGCCCCTTGAAAAACATGAATTACTGTCTGGGGAGAGGCTGTGTTAGAAGTTGACTCAACAGTAAGCACTTGGATCCATGGACTTTATACCCTGTTGTAGTCTGATGCTTATTCCTATCTGACTTGGGGTTTTTTTGCCTTTTACATATTATCCCTGAAATTTACAAATACTAAAGCAAAGACAGTTTAAAAACATTCTTAATGCTATAGACCGAAACACATCTTCTGCAGTATTAGCTACTCCCTAAGACCACCAGAAAATTAAGTGTGTTGTCAATACAACCAGCAAGCCTATGCAATTCTGCAACACCTGGGGACAGGCGCTTCTCATTGAAAATCCATTATTTTCTTAGAAAGTTTTTGTTACTGGATACGTTTTCCCAAGAGGAAAATAATAATAATCAATGCAGGAAGCACTGAAGCTCTAGCCTCTCCTATAAGCAGTACCTCATACCCAGAAGTTTGCATCTCCAAGAGCTCCGTCGGTGAAGCGCAAACCCCGCTGTGGAGCGGGGGTTCAGCTCGCCGCGGTCCAGGACCTGCCGGCTGCACCGACCCGGGGTGGGGGCTCCGAAGGACAGACCTGGGGTGGGGACAGACCCCCATACACACCCCGCAGCAGCCGCGGCACCTGTTGGCTCCCACCCTCCACTACCCGCCAGGGCAATCCAGTCACATCCCTTTGCCAGACCGGGCGTTCCCACATCTTTTTTTGATTAAGCCAAATTTCTGCTTGTTTTCACCTGCTGCTCCCGAACGCCCCTCTCCCCAGCACGCACACATACACGCTTTTAACCCTCGGCCCTCTAGCTCCGTCCCGCCGTGTATCCCCGCCAGCGGCAGCCCCCGCGGAGCCCGAGCCCCGGCGGGTCACTTCCAAAAGTGCCTTCTCCACGGCAGCGACTGCGCGGCCACGGGAGCCTCGCACCCACCGAACACAGCACATTCCCCCTCCGTAAAGCTTGACCGAGCCTTCCGGAGAGCCAGGCAGCATCCTCCTGCTGCAAAGACCCACTTTTCCGTCCGCGAACGCAAATACGGAGCCAGCGCGCGCTGCGAAGAGAGGGATGCGCGGAGGCACGGAGACCCGTACCGGGGCGACCGGGGGTACCCGAAGGGCCGCGTCTCCCCGCGAAGAGCAGCTCCGGCCAGACCTCGAAACTCTACCAAGTCCAAGAGCGGAACCGAGCAGGGCAGAGCATCCCGGGCATCCCCGCGGCACTCACCTGGGCAGCGGGGCGGGCTCGGGCGGGCTCGGCCCCTCAGGAGATCATGCCGCCGGGGCCGCCGGGGGCGGGAGCGCGGGGCCGGCGGCGGAGCGGCTCCTCCGGCAGCGGGGGCGCGGCGCTGCCTCACGCCGCGGCGCTGAGCCGCGCCGCCTCCCACACGCGGCCGCGGCGCCCCGGCCCCGGCGGGGGAAGGGAGGGGAAGGGTGGGGGCGGGCCCGGACACGGCAGAGCCCGCCCCTCCCGCGCCGGCACCCGCCACCCGGCCCCGCACCCTCGGTACCGGCTGCGCACGGCGGGAGCGCCCCTGCTCGCCTCAAATGTCTTGTTTTCTTTTTCCTTCCTCTCCCTACCACTCCTCCCCCTTTTTCCTTTCACCGCACTTTTCTCCTTTTGCCCCATTTTCACCCCACTTTTTTTCCCCGTTTCCAGATTGCTCCCCTTCTTTTCCTTTTCGCCATTCCCTCCTATTTTCCCGCTTTTCCCCTCCCTTTTTCCTTTCCCCCACATTTCTTCTCTCTCCTTTCAATTTTTTTCTTCCCTCCTCTTCCCCATCCTTCTCCCTGCCAAAGCCTTTTAGCAAAGGAGACTGTGGCCGGCAGCCAGGCAGCCTCTTTCTCCCAGGAGATGTCCAGGGGCTGGGGGAAGCGGATGGGCTGGGAGACAACAGGCTGTAGCAGCAGCCGCCGTGTGGAGCACACACACCCCACTTTCCACTCCTTCCACCCCGACACCTGTCCAGACCCGACCCGGGCATGGCTGGCACAGGAGGGCACTTCCAGGGCCATCATTCCCTGCCGACTAGAAACGGTTAAAATAAACCAATGCAGTTTTTCCAGAGGATCCTGGAAAAGTCGGGGAAGCACGGTTTACTGCTCATTTAATCCTGAGCAGCCCACTCTGCTTCTGAGATTAAATGAGCACCCTCAACAGCCCAGCACTTAGGTCTAGGTGGTCCCTGAAAGCCCAGCCAGGCACTCAGCTGCCCAGCATGTTGTGCAAAGGCTTCAGTAGCAACACGGCCCGTTTTCCCTTTGAGTTCCACATGTTGGAGATCAGTGGAAATGTTTTTTTTCTACTTTAAAAAGTTGGTTGTTTTGTCACTACTTGCAAATGCTTTGGTTTTACCAGATATCAGTGAATGCTTCTGCATTCTATTCTGGAGCTAAGGATCAAGGTAGAAAACTGAAAGAGTTTGCAATAAGCCCAGTAGCTATTGAGTGCCAGGACAGGTTATACTTATATTCATGGAGAACTCGTTCATCGCACGCCTGCTTGTTGCTCTTCTATCCTCACTGTGAGCCCTGGCCCCTTAAAATTCCAATAATATGCCAGGTTTTAGTTCATCAGAGGTCTGTAAAATCAGTACCTAACTAAATTACACTAAGCAAGGGGTACAGTCAAAAAATAACTCCTAAACTGAAAATATTATCCTGTTTCAGATGTCCTCCCCTCTCTCCAGGTTATGGACTTTGGGATTTTTCTTTTCTGAAGAAGAGGAATGATTACTGATGAACCCTAGAACAACTTAACCAGATGTATGGACACACAAATCAGAAATCACACAAAACAGTCTCTGGAAATTTAGTTGAGTTGTTACTACCAGACAATAAAACTAATCACTGGCAGAATATAAATTGGATTCAAGAGTTTGTTGGGTTTTTTTACTTTGTGATTCACTAGTTGCTACTGTGCCACTGAACCTCACTGTGACTATAGCAGCATAGATAAAACTAAATGAAATATGAAAAAAAAACCCAGATTTAATAGCAAGAATTTTCTTTTTTCCATCTCAGTACCACAGTTTGAAGGCCTAATGAAGTAGTTTTCTTTCTCATCTAAAAAGCTTTCAAATTACGACAAATGCTTTTGACCAGTGCATGGGAAGCATGAAGGTCCTTCCTTATACACACACCTCTATACCTCTCATCAGTTATATAGGAAATTTCAGTGTTCATCTCATCTCCTACTACAAACAAAGTGCAAGTACTGAAGAAATTTGACACACCAAAAGAAAACAAAAGCATGTCAGCAAAACTGGGAAGCATCAAATACAATACATTTCATCAAGTCAGGTCAGCAAAAATGTAACCTATTGCTCTTCATTTTCTGATATTATTTTGATTTTTAATTCTTCCCTCCTGCAAATCCATGAGAGTTTTTGTCCCTCTTTTCCACTGATTTACACTGTGTACTCAATCCAGTTGGCTAGCAGTGGCAGGGATTGCTAATTTCATTTAGTTACTGGAAAAAGCAATAAAAGCAAGTATGTTTCCCTAAGGCCCCAGCCCAGAGTGATTAAAAACCATGACTAACAAATGTATTTTGTTAAAATCAGTCTTAAGTTTCATCTCTTTTCCCACAGAAAAATAAAAGTAAAAAAAGGGTATACCAGGCAAGCTCAAATATAAATGATGGAGTTTCCCAGTCATCTCAAAGCTATCCTCAAGCTGGGGTAAGAGTGACAGGCTCCACACCAGGAGTGGGCAAACCCTAATGACATTTCAGACGTGCCACAAACACAGGAATGCTGTATGGTCATAGCTGAGATTGTTTGAAGTTATGGGGTCAGTGACAGCAGCAGCTGCTGCTCCTGACCTCAAGGGAATCACAGTTCTGGTTAACACAAACTCTTGACCTCCCATTTCTCACTGGGACTTACTGGGATGTGAGCTGCTCTTCAAGCTGCTGCAATGGGTTCCAGGGCTGTACTAACCAGAGGCAGGAGTGTGCTGCTGAGACAGAGGGAAAGGCAGCACAAAGACTAAGTAACTTTTCCTTTTAGGAGTGTCTCTACTTTTTTTCTTGCCTTTAGAAATGAACAGCTGCTGCTCAGGTTTGCCAGCACTCAGCACTCAAAAACTGTGAATGAGAGATTCAGAAATAGCATGATTGTCTGTAAAACTGTAAACCAGTCTGATGCTGGGGATATAAAGAAAAAAAAAAAAAAAAGGACTCTTTTTATTTGGCTTGTGATTACTAAGTCTGCAGGGATCCATTTTTTCCAAGCTTTTCCTTAGTTTGTGAGGAGCAGAAAAGCAGAGATCCACTCTCTCTTTTTTTTTTTTTTTCTTTTTTTTTTTTAAATGAATGCTGGGATTCTAAAATAATCACAAATTCCAGGAGCTGAAGCTTCAAGATAAAAAATAAAAAAAGTATACCATGTTGCAAAGCTCACAATGCAATCTCATTTCATTGCCATTGGCAGTGGTTCACTTGGCTCTGGAAATAATAAAGTGAGAGACTGAAATGACAAACAAACTGGAGATCCAAACCCAAGTACCACCAGGGAATGCAAAGCAGATGGCCAGCTAAAGATGACTCGCCCAAAGAATTGCTGTAGTCTTTGGAGGAAGATTATTGACAGCATCCAGTGTAGTGGCCTCCTTCCTAGGAGCTTGTCTGGCCTGGTTTGCATTTGATGCCCCTGTCATGAATTACTTTTAAGAGGAGCAAACAAACTAGAGAGACCTCTCAATTTCAAATAATTTGTGCACCCTCTCAAAGTAAATAGGGAGATTCCAGAAGAGTGGAGACCTCACTCAAGGGTCAGGAACAACTTTACATTTCTATGTAATCTTGGGCTTACATTGCTTACTTTAACTGATCATTCAGCTATTACAAATCTAACACTCATGTGTGCTTTCAAGAAGAACTGATTATTCAGCATGCTTCTGTTAAAATGTCTCTTTTGCTTCAATATCCCATAACATTATTTTGTCAGGAGAATTTATTTAAAAGTTGCAAAATTAAGTCTGTGATAAACAGGAGCTGCCACGATGGAAATTAGATTTTGGGACTCTCCATAAATATGCAAGTGTGAGCGTATGAAATCACATGTAGCAATTCATTTTCAGAAAGAGGAAAAAAACCCTAAATTGCATTGTTTTCTGCCATATCCAGTTTGCTTAGCAGGGGAAGTATCAACTGTGACCACGTGAACTAAGCAGTGTGGTAATACGCCCTGCAGAGCTCCATAGGGACAGATCCTTTCTTCTTACCCTAATCAATACATTGGTTTATTGGAGAAAAAAGAATCATCAGGCAGCAGGTTTCAGCCTGCCAACCCCAGCAGATTCTCTTTTGCTGCCAAATAGGATTTCTCTTCAGTTTATGTTCATCCCTACCACTTAGCAAAGCTGCCCTTTCTTCATGTGCTTCTAAGGACATAGCCTTTTTCTTAAATTTTTGCTCTTTTTATCAGTCTAGAAATGCGATGTTTAACACTGCTTCAGACATACATGCTTTCCTCCGTGGCTGTTCACAGGGACTGGGATTTTGAACTTTGGACTCCATAGGAAAAGTTTTTCCACAAGCATCTGGTGCTAAATCCTACCCACCATATTTGTGGGTGTTATCCCATTACCTGTTGGTTTGAAAAGAGCAGGATTTCATCATTTGGGGATGACAGTGAATCACAGCCCATTATGAACAGACACAGTGCTCCCGTCCTGCTCTCCCAGCCCGTCTGCTCACAGGCTGGTGCATCACTGGAGCACAGCCAAGCAGCCATAGAAATGCATTGACTAAGGTCTTCCTTCCCTATCAGCCAATAAAGGTAATTACACAGGCCAGCGTATATTAATCTGGGTTCAGTCCTTTTCCCACTCAAATTAATGTCGGTTTTGCCATTGACACTGATGCTAGCAGAAGCTGGCCCGACATCAGGGAGCTAAAATTAGATTGCTGCTGCAGGTCTCCCTCCCCTCCCTGTATTTCCCAGCTGAGGGAGGTACTGGCCCAAATGGGAACAGATATTAATTCCAGCAACAGCCCAGGTATCCACAACATGCTGATGAGGCGATTTCAACACTGACTGCAGAAGCTCAGGCAGTGGGAGCCACAATGATCACAGTCCCACCATCTCTGCCCCCACAGAAGCACAGTTGGGCCTCTGGAGTGCGCTTGCCCCTTGGGAACTTATTTGCCAAACCAGCCTTCAAGCATAGAAAATCCTCATCCGCTGGGGCTCAGAGGCTGGGGAGGTTTCAAAGACAAGACAGCAGGGTGCCCACACATGCTCATGTTGGTGCACCATGCACACCACAGCCCTCAGAGATGCCCCTTGTTGGGAAATCAGATTTTTATCTGATCTCCACAGGCAGAAGTTGCTTGTTATCGGTACCAGTGATGCCACTCTAAAAATCAGAGGAAATCCATCACAGCCTGTGAGGTTATTCTGGTGTAATGAGCAGCCCTTGTGTCTCTTTTTCAGAAGAGACACTCAGTCCTTACATCTCCGTTTCTGCATTGCACAAAGCCACACAGGTGGTGGCTCAGCACAAGCCTTGTGGGGCCTTCTGCAGGCCAGCAGCTTGTGATCTCCCTGTGTACATGCAGATGTGGATGCACACAGATGCACATACATACACATATAATTATTCTTCTACAGTTTTCCTCTGAAACAGTATGTTTTCTTTCAGGCAGTAGTCTACCTATTACTGTATCTGAATATATAGATACACAGACATTTACCAGTGAAGCCTCCTCAGCCACACTTCATGGAGCGCATGTAACACCCTGATTTGCATGTATCTCGGAAACACAAACAGTTCCTCTCTTCTCATATTCTGCTGCTAAAATAACTTTGCAGACAACTTTGCTTACTGGACTTGTATCATGGTGGGTATAACAGCCAGCAATAGCTTGCCTGCTACTCAGAGCAGTCACATGCTGTGATTGCTCATACGCCATTCAGATTCTCTAACAACTGAGAGAGAGGGGGGAAAAGAATTAAAAATAAAGCAACTGTTTCTGTTGTCTCTGCCCAGGCTGCAAATGTTCTCTGTTACACTGTTTCCCTTTAACCCCTCAATGCTCACCCTGTTTCCACAAACACAGAAAGCAACTGTTTATAATTCCAAAGTCCCAGCCTAGTGCCAGGTAACATTTGCAAATCAACTGCCAAGGCAAGCTTCACACAGAAGGGAAAAAAAAAAAAAAAGAAAAAAGAAAGAAAAAAAAATAAAAAAAAAAAAAAGAAGAAAGAATGGCAGATAAAGCAGATCAGCTCCAGTTCCTACCTTCAGAAGCAACTTCACTCCAAGCCCACAAATATTTTTACTTTGCTGGAAGTCTCTGAACTATTTTTAGCTTGCCTCAGGGATGCCATATAGGGAGAGCAGCCCCCTCCCTATCATTACTAGTCTGCCTCACATAACAGCAGAACACCTGCTGCTGGTGAGTCACGTTCTGTGTGAAGCTAATGGTGTATATATAGGCAAAACGTAAAGACAATGGCTTATTTTCTTCCATGCAGGTTTGCGTCTTCTTGTTGCTCTAAGCAAATCAAATCAGTGCAAAGAAGACAGCACAAGGAAGAAAAATACCCTGGAAAATTCATGATCTCTTCAGACCAGAAGCCCTAGAGTGGTATAGTAGAAGTATGCTCATTTATATCTGTGGCACATATACCTGTGTGTATACATATATTTACACTTTTACACACGCACATAATGATTGTGGCCATGAAAGCTCCTGGTCTGGTACACACAAAATATGTTTGCACTCAAAACATGAATGAAAATGCAATTCATATAAATCTGAAGCTCTATCCTGAACCCATCTTTCCTACTCACACACAGTAACAAAGAACAAGCATGGAAAAGGGGCATACCTAGGGGAAACTCAGGTTTGCAACCTGCTAGCGTAGAGAAGAGAAACTTACCACTTGTTCCCCATATAAGCTTCCAGCCCAGAGACAGAAGTAGCTCAGTAGTTGTACAGTGGCTGTTAAACATCAGTTGTGTTTCCCTCTGATGGCTTCACAGCCCTAACTTGCAGTGGAAAGCATAAATATAGAACAACCCTTTGGTCTGTCCTAGGAGTCTGATTTAGCTCTTCCCCCAAGCCATGCATTTCGTCGTTATGGGCTGCACTTCTAAATTTTTAGAGCTGCTGTAAAGAGCTGTTAGATTTGGCATTGTGATCTCTGGAAGATCTCTCTTTTATTCCTGTCATGTCTGTCTTTCCTTCCCCCACTAAAAGAAAAGAAAGAAAAAAAAAAAAAAGGTGAAATTTTGGTTATTTCTGTCTTTGAAGAAAGGCATTATCCTGATTTTCTGTCTTGGGCAATACTGTGTACTTGCACTTGTGGTGGATACTGGTACTAAACCTTCACAACCTTAGCTCACCCTACTGTCCTTAAATTCTACAATTTAAGCATTCTTATTAGACAATGGTAAAATGTCCACTAAGAACCACAAAAATATAAAACTATCATATTGAATATATGGCAGGATAATTATTTTTAAATAGATATAAGAAAGATATCTCTGATATCCAGAGGACTCTGTCGATTTTCAAATATATTTCCTTAGAACTTTAGAGCTTTGATTATTTTTTAACTTTTTCCCCTTCTCAGCCCTCCATCTTCTCCTCTTGAACTGGACAAAGCATGGTAAAAACTCTAAGAAAGTCTCTTGGCCTGTGTGATTCCCCTTCGTCAGGATCAGCTGAACTTGGCAGCAGCAAATGGTCAAATTTTTCTTCTTGGAGCAGCTTTGAGGGACTTGTGGGGCATAAAACCTCTCTCTCAAAAAAAATGAAGCTCCTAAAAAATTGTACTTACGCGTGTTCTAGGCTCTCTGAACAGAGTTCAGAAATGTATTTCAAGCTCAGTAATTCAAAATAACCTGTGTCAAATCAACATCCTCCCACTTAGCATGACCATCTGCCAAGTCATGAATGCATGGGAGAAGGGAAGTACTGCAACATGCCCCAAATATCAGCTCTGGGTCTTCTGCAGCAAATAAAAGTATAGAAAAATAAAGCCATGGGTCCTTTCCTGTCTGTATCCAGCTGCTTCTCCAGCTTCTGCTGTAGCAGAAGCAGCGGGATTTCAGGCAGACAGACCCTGAAGCCTTCGCAGTTTTCATACGGAGCGTGTGAATGACCCACACGCTCTGCAGTCCTCGATTCCCCCCTAGTGACCAGAGCACTGAGGGTATTGAATCAGCCGCAGCCTTCGAGCTCAACGGAGCCGCTGCGTCTCCTAAGCGTGAGCAGCACAAGCTCTGGCTTTGTGCTTCAGGAGTCCTGCTGTCCTCTCCAGTGCCAAAAACCCACCCAAACCCCCCGCTTCACACCTGCCTTCATCTCAGAAGCAGCCAACTGCAACAGGGGAAGTTACAAACTGAGCTGAGGGTCCGTTCTCCTCTGCCATTCCTCCAGTGACAGCCTGAGTCTGCCACTAACACACTAACCAACACAGCGCCTTTACGTGTCTGCTAAACAAAACAGTAAAAGCAGAACAGAGGAAAAAACCCA
Organism: Apus apus; assembly: GCF_020740795.1. Classification (NCBI taxonomy): domain Eukaryota; kingdom Metazoa; phylum Chordata; class Aves; order Apodiformes; family Apodidae; genus Apus; species Apus apus. The sequence goes on along the minus strand of NC_067294.1, from coordinate 7,301,289 downwards.
GGCCCCTCGGCCTGTCTGCTTTGAATCCAAATTAGAAAAGAATTGTTTGCCTTAATTCTAAATGTATTTAGAATATGGCATATGTATTTCCAAAGGATGTTTTGTATTTACAGCGTGTTTGTCTGGTTACACTGTTGCAATGTAATTGTTTTCCTGCTGAGAATTATAGCAGTGAAGTTACTCTGGGTACGATTACAGCTAATTATAGTTTCACTTTGGAATTTAAAAGCTCCCCTGCAACACTCCCTGCTTCCCATTTAGGGGCACTGGCCTTGGAGCATGTTGTGGCTGCTGCCCATAATTGTAGTCACTGAGATCCCTAATGTCACTGCCAGCTATGCGACATGGGGATGCATTTGAGGTTTACTAGCTAGAAACTGGTAAGTCTTTATAGTATGAGGGGAAATCTATAAAGAACACCCAACACTGAAGCTGTAGCTGAGACAATCTCCCAATTTTGCTAGGCCTGCATGTGGGGGGAGCTCAACCATAAGAAGGAGCAATCCCTGCCTGGCAAGGCTTTGGGAGCAAGAGCTCTGCAGAATTGGTATCCAAATTGTTGGGGCTGACAAAGAGCAGTTATGTTCAGGGTGGTTAACAGCTGAAGAGCGGAGTGACATTCATTCCTGTGCACTGGCTCAGCACTAGGTGACTGCTTTAACATCAGAAACAGAGCTCTACAGCACAGGTAAACGGCAGACACAGCTGGGCTAAGCTGTGGTTGGTTCATCCACTGCTCCCTAGTGGGAAACACTTCTTGACATTTTTAAAGCTTGATGCTGGAAACAGGTTTGCATCATAAATCTCTTCCTTCTATCATAGCTTTGCCTGTTGCCACTGATACTCCTGAGCAGATTGCTGAGCCTTGGCTGTGCTGGAGCAGCCCAAGACATCAGTTCAGCACAAACCACGTTGATGGCAGTGGAGCAATTCAGGGACCTGATGAAAGCTGCCAAGCCTCTGCAGTCAGATGGGGCAGAGCACACCTGGGTATCCCTGACACTCTCCCTGCCCCAGATGGTGCAGCAACAGGAACAAACGTACTTCATTGCTGAGCAGCACTGTGTGTTTCAAAACAAAATGTCAATGAGCTTCATAGATTAAAACATTAAAAATGTATGAGCAACGACTGTCACACACGAGGGATCTAATAACATTAGTAGGGTTTTTCCTTTCAAAATCAGGTAAGATCATTTTTAATATCAGTGTGTTCATATGCAGTTATGGTTTCATCAAGCTGAAGGTCCATATAACCTTATAATAAAGCATCGTACTTTACCCAGCTATTTCTGACTGAACACAGCTATAAGTCTCAAGAAAGTCAAGAGTGGAGAAAAGTCTTACTCTTGAGCCATCAAAAAGCAGAGAATCTTTTTTTTTTTCTCTTGGCACTTTGCTCCAATAACTAAAATCACCTCCCAGTTAAAAAAAAAAAAAGGCAAAACAAAAACCAAACCAAAACAACGACAACAACAAAGCAAAACAAAAACCACTGAAAAACTCCCAGAAAAACAGAATTATGGAATTGTCATGGTTGGAAGAGACCTCTAAGATTACGAAGTCGAAACATCCCTCCAGGGGGAAAAAAACCAACAAAACCAAATACCAAAAAAAACCCAAAACAAACAAAACGAAGCAAAAGTAAAACCCAAACAACAACAACAAAAAGCTTAAACAAACCACTACCACACCTTATTTAATATCTGGTTCATCTTTCAGATACGGGCTCTTGTTTCTCTCCAGAAACACTCATACATAAAAAAAGTCACCTCAGACCTTTTTTTTTGGTCAATGAAACACACTGAGCCTTTCAGTTGTAAAACAATTCCGCAGAGCCTCAAATAATTTTAGCCATTCTTTCCTATCCATTCTCCAACTTTTCCATATCCTTTCAAAGCTTCAACCCAATACTTTGCTATTTGAAACCTGTTTTTAGCAATGTTACACACAAAAGTAAAATAACTTCTTTTCCTATTGTTCCCTACTCCTTTGTTTATATATTTAAAGGTCACAGAAATTCCTTTTGTCAGGTCTTCACAGTGGGATGGATACACAGAGGTTTTCGGAGAACAGATCCCTTCATCCCACGGACACTACCTGAGCCCTTGCCTGCTGGGCTGTGCCCTTGCACACAGCAACATGCAGGGTTTGGTTTTTTTGATTCCTTGTTCTCTTAACTGAAAGATTTGGCTTCCCCAGTGCCAGTACCCTTTTCTCTTCACTGCATACCACTCTCTTGATCTTTATACTTTGCAAACATTTTTCACCTTGTGTTTTGCTAGACCATTGATAGAAACCGTGGTGACTTTTGGTACTTACGCTGAACCCTAATATACCCCAGAAACTACAGGTACATTCAGTCCTGATTCTCCATCCACAACAACTTGTTAAGCTCTGTCAGGCACTTTCTAATCCATTTAATGTATACTCAAAGGTTACTGAATAGTGCTGATGTTTAATCAGCACGCTATTCAGTGCTAAGTCAAACACCTTACTAAAGTCTAAATGCACTAAATTTATACAATCGCTTTTGTCAAGCAGACGTAATATGATCAGAGTGAAAACTAGGTTTCTTTGATAAAGTTTTTCATAAAAGCATGTCGTTTAGACTTACTAATTCACTTCTGCATCAGCTTTTGAATTATTTAACCCCCAAATGATTACAAGTTAACTAGCTTGCTCAAGTCTTAGAAAATACTTCCCTGTAATAACATTCTCTCTAAAACTGATAGAGACACATTTCATATGACCAGGTGAGTGTTAGCTCATTCACATGGCAGCTCTTTACTTTCAGGGTGACTGGACTGGATTTGCTTCCTTTTGGAAGGTTTCACAGGTAAACTGGGCTTTGATGGGATCAGGTGCATAATGCAGGGGTGCAGGATCCTGTTCCTCTCAGTACCCCTTCACATCTGCCCTGCTTACAATGTCTCACTAGCACTCACAAGGTAAATGGACAAAAAAAACCCAAAATCTTCAGTATCATTTTCTTTGCACAAGTTTAGAAACAACTATATCAAAGAGGAAAAAACTGGAGGCATTTCTGCATGCATCCAGCAGCACACAGCTGTTGCTGTACTTTATTTAAGGCCCCAGATATATTTGCTCTTTAAATATATTGGTACAAAACTAGTCATAATTTCACAGGCTGAAGGAAGGACGTTTTTAGGAAGGGATCCAGCTGCCAAGAGGATTTCTATGCCTGGTTTCTACATAAGGTCCATCTACAACAACAAAATTTCTTTGTACCAAAATCCACCTCTTTTTGTTCAGACCAAGTTAGTTAAAGGAATCTAAAGATATCTGGGAACCTAATTTTCTTCGCACATTCCCCACCGTACTCCTTTACATAAGTTCATCTTGTCCTGCCAGAACCACGGTTGCCTACCTCATCAAATAATAACGAAGCCTTAAGGAATGCAGCAGAGAGCTGTGTGTTTTGCACATACAGACACAATGGCTTCTCAGTGCTCCTGCTGTTATTCAGAAATCATGCAAAATGAAGCAGGGAGCAAAGCAAGGTACAAAACTGAAGCCTTCATCCTTTATGAGCACACCTCATTTGCTCTGCTGTCAGTATCTCAAAACCCCAATGAAAAGGGGGAGGAGGGAAAGAAGAAGAAATAAAAGGAGTAAATTATATGCAAAACACTAGACTTACCACTTAGCTTTTGGCAAAATATTAGCTCCTGAATGATCTTTGTCAAATCTTGTAAAAAAGCAGACTCCAGCTGAAGAATCTATGAATCTTGCCACAGGCATTAAATAGGGTGCTGCTGGAAAAGGAATGGAAGGGAAATGGAAAAGACTGGTGAATTTTAATTAAGTACACTACTTAAATCTGCATTTGGTCATGGCTCTCATGATTTGGAAAAGTGTGATTTTTGCTTATGTCAAACATTTATGAAGATTTCAGTGCTGAGCTGGGTGGACCTGATGGTAAACGGCTGAACCAGCTCTGGCAGTGCCCGCAGTGAGCAGCCTTTACAGCAGTGTGGACAGCTCCTGAGGACATGGCCAAAACCAAAGACTGGAGCAGAAAAGTTTCATGGAAGGCTCTGCTGGGACCCCCCGTACGGGGAGCTGAGTGCACTTATTGATTTCAGGATGAAATGTGCAGCACGTCTGTATCAGCAATCCAGACATTTTGGACTGCTTTTGTGTGCTGACATTTCACTATGACCTGGGTTTTTGCACAGGCTTTAACTCAACTACTTAAGTTAGGAAGGACAGTACTATGAACAAGGAGTAAACAGTGGGGAGAAAGAAGAAGAAAGTATTTATTATCTAGAGCAATAATTTATCATTTCCAGACAGTACAGCAGGATAAAGAATAGTCTCATGGATAAAGAATTGATTTGAGACTGGGAGAAACAGGTCTGTCCCAGCCTCAGCTGCAGGCTTTCTGGCAGATCTTGGACCTGCCAAATAGAGACATAAGATGGATAAAATGCTACCTGCCCCAGATATGGTCTGAATAGTGGTCTATGCCATACTGACAAACTCTACTGCAAAGCCCCACTTAAAATTATAAAGAAAAAACTGATGTTACATAAAGTAACCTGGAATTTTCATCATTACAATAGCTCCAGAAGTGATGCTGAGGTATTCCACACACAGCCTGCCATTTCCAGTTTCACTCTAATTACTAATCAACATTAATTCAACATTAACTTAGGACTTCATTTTTTTCACCTGATTCATGTTGGTATCAGCCAATCCACCCAACAGTCTCTCCCTCAGACTCCTTTTTTTGGAAGTGAATTTTAAAAATCACACTAAATGATTTAAGAATACTCCTAAATGTCAGCTGCAGGCAGGAGAAGATAGTTATTGGTCTGTTTTTAGAGAGATTTTTTTGGCTCAGTTTCTTCTTCCTACCCTGTTCATCACTGATGTATTTTTAAATGAATCCTAAAATACACACCAGGAAACTCTATTAAATAAAAATCATGAATGGCATGCAGACTGTGCTATTACTGTGCATAAGAAGGTAACAAGACTCAAGAGACTGCCCTTTACATTCTGCTGCTCTCGCTAATGACAGATCTGGCCCAGCAAACGTACACGTTCCACGAAGAAGGGAGAGTGTCACCAGCCCTAAACAATATGCCTGGAAAGAGGCTGGAGGATTGAGAGATCAGGGAGATGATTGGGATGCCATGAGCTACTTCCCTCTGTGTTCTCAATTAACTAAGTGATTGGACATACACAATCAGAGATTCCGAATGCATTGTCTGTGGGTTATCAGTGATATCAGACATTAGATGGAGTGGCAATGGACTCCCCCTGCCAACAAACTGGAGGAAAGAATTACAATTCTGAAAGCTGTTTAAAACCAGACCCTCACCTCAAGATACAATAAAAGAAAAGCTTTTAGATCATTCCTGGCAGAGGAGTTGGAAAGCTGCCATGCTCACACAGAGTAACTATGGTAATCCATATCAGGTTACAGGAATCATCTTTAGCATACAGTCTCTTAAACCCTCCAAGAAGGTTTCTTCTTAATCCACTTAAAAATAAAGGGTGCTTCAAGGCCAACCACTACCAATAATGGGATCAAAGACACTGAATGGTAAACAGGTCGAAGGTACGTGTTCCCATACCCTGTCTCTGCAAGGCAGGAGAGGTCTGATGCAAGAGGCCGTAGTAGCTGGGAGGGGACAGACATCCCTGTCTTGTGCTCTGCATTGCCATGTGAGCTTGATCATCTATCATCTGTGATGAAGACTGCACAATTAAGATGCAGTGCAGAAAACCTATGCTTAATTGCGTTGATGCTTAGGTGATTGAGAGCTGAATACATGAGTGTGTCACAATTATCAAACACAAAGGCCTTGATTCTGTTCTCATCTGTGCTGGGGTAAGTGACGCCCAGAGTTCGCCTTCATGGGCATCTGTGGATTGCTGGAGCTTATGTGCGTAGGCAGGCTCAGCCCTCAGTGACACTCCAACTCTGTTTAAATATTTGGGGTTGCACTGTGCCTGATCTAAAAGAATTTGATTCTATTGTTCACTTAGGCAGAATTAGGAGCATAGAAAATCAAATTCCCTTCTTCTAAAATTACTTCAAAATTCAACTGTGCTACTTAAATCCCCATGCTACCTGTAGGCCAAATTTCTGCCCTGCTTCACCCAGTTGTGTGTGCACAGCAGCCTGCACTGTCATCTGTTGACCTTCATGAGTATTCCTCAAGTGTTTGAGGGATCCCTGCACCTCTCAGAACACACTTGAAATTAAAGGCAAGTGAGTATACTTTGGAGCTGGAACCAAAAATGATCAAGAAGAGCAAATGTAGCAGAGGCATTTGAGAGAAAAGGCAATGTATGACCAATAAAAAGTCATACATTTAAGTTCCAAATGGCTGCACTGTAAGAAAGAAATATCAGACTACCTCAAGCCTCTGCTGCTTCACTTCACTGCTTGCTGAGCCAGACACCAGCTTTCCCTCCTTGCAAAGACAGAAACATCTCTGATGAGTCCAACAGAATGTCAAAACTGAAAACTGTTCCACATCAATCTTACACTGAAGGGCCAAAATCTCAGAGATCAGGCATCTATCACTGCATGCATGTTCACACACATTCTTCTTTTTGAGATACTTCAACTAACATTTTCCTCATTTACGGGACTGCTTTTTCCTTTCCTTGGTGCAAAATGATTGCACTTGCATACACAAAGCAGCTGAATGTTTATCTGGCTGGTCTGCTCATTTGAATACAATACAGGACAAACATCTGTGATTTGAGGGAAAAAAATAAACAGATGTCCAAAAAAAAGCATGCAAGCAAAAAGCCTCAATAATGACAGTCATTCAGCTTTGGAGATATTTTGAAAATCAGGGCTAAAATACCAATTTCACTTGTTCTGTCTTGCAGTGATTAGATGCTGAATTGTTATGATTTCAGCCGTCCATAACTTAATTTTACTATGTTTGATCTAACAGTGCTAAGCATATTTCTTGGTTATGTGTTAACCATTATCCCCATTGTACATTAAGGTGATTTTAGGTTTTGCCACTTGTTTGTAATTTGATATTAGTATCTAGATCAGTCTCCTCAATTCTCAGGTGCAGTACCTAGTGGAATCCCTTACCTGGATTTTAGAAGAAAAAAAAAAAATATGATGTACAATTAAAGTCACCAAGAAGAGGCTCTTATTATGGGACTGCATAGTTACAGGTGAAGGATACTCAGTTATGTCCTCCAAACAGGTCTGAAAAAGTTACTGGCAGCACCCAGGATACAGCAGGAGCCACTAATGTGAAGCTCAAGACATGCACAATGTCATTCTTGCCTGCTCTTTTTCACTTCATCTACAAACTCACACCATTTTTAGGAGCACCATTAACACTGGGGTTCCTGTGTTGGGTAGCGCCACCATGAGGGAGGCAGCAGGAGACTGGGATGAAGAACATCATTCATGGCAGAGAGCAATGCCAAGCTCAGCTGGCTGTGCCTGTCCTTGGAGGGGGGTTTTACTCCCAACTGCTGTGCCCACTTTGGTTTCTTTTCTTCCAGAACCAGCTGGTACTGGGTACAAAGGAGCAAGTAGAACCAGTTTAAAACTGATATTTGCAAATATTTAATATGCACACACAAAATGGTGCTAGGCTTTGGGTCATCTGCCCTTGATTTTTTGTGTTCTCCTTGGACACAGCTATTGACACAGGAAAAAGCAAGATATACAGTAATTCATTCAACTAAAAAGAAAACTAATAAATCTTGCTCATAAATTAAGACTGAAATGAAGGCAGATAGTTGCTCTTCAGCTATTTGCATGGCAACCTGTTGGCCTGTCTGGCTGGGTTTTAGTTAGGGAGAATATTCACAACTGGTCACCAGGTGTGTGTATGTTCATTTTAAGACACTGAATTATATCTTTAAAGAAGGTGCTGGCATTTATATATCTCCTATAAATATTCCAGAAGATAATTGATCAGATTAAAACCTTTTTTTTTTTTTTTTTTCCCCAGAGAGAAACCATCTAAACAGATCATAGTGAACTTCAAGATTTGTGGATACAAAAAAAGAAAACTTCTAGATCTCCTTTGGCAGGTAAAACCAGCCATGATGAATGGTAAGTCCTCCCATTGGTATGATGAGTGCCATTTCATCGAGAAAAGCCTAACAAGGCATTTCCATTCTCCTCAACAGCTTTTTTTCAGAGCACCTCACCCCTGCTTGCACTTGAAATGGCCACACAGACCCTACTGAGCAGCAGGGCAACCCAAAGTAGGTTTAGCCTCTCCTTCTGTCTACAGAAGCAACTCTGGAACTACAAGAACTACAAGAAACTTCATTTATCAATGAGGTACCATGGTCAACTGGCCACAGGCAGCAACAGGTTTGCTCAGGAGAGAAGCAAACCAGTATGTGATCAAAAGGCCACATCTGCTATTGCTTTCCCCAGCTGCAAGGTTCAGAGGTGGCAGGTTTCTTATCATCTCTGTTCAGCAGAGGGGGAGATGCCAGGTCTGAAAGCTGCTGTGAGCTGTGCCAGACAGCAGGCAAGAGTAAAAATAAAGATGGTGATTGCACCTGCAAAGGTAGGTCAGGGCTGCCATGCGTTACAGCCGTGAACTCTGCTGCAGCAACAAAGCAGCAGGATGTCTGCCCAGTATCTCTTGGCAGGAAGCTACTTTTCCCAGGGGAGGGATGAAGAACAACAGCTTTCCTGTAAATGCACTTTTCTTAGTTGAATTATATAGGCATTCTTTAGCACACACATTGGTGGGATGTGCTTGCTGGGGCAGCTCTGCTGGTGGCTGCCGAGCGGACTTTACTAGCAGGAGGACCTGTGCATCCTCTCCATCTATAGATTTCTAGGTCTGTGACCACTTTGGGGCAGAGCTGCACATGGCTGTGCAGTGCCTGGCTGCCCATATCTTCCTACTGCTTTCCCCAGCCCAGACTCTACACAGGTGTCTGAGGAAGTACAGGCACTTTTACTCTCCCTCAAGCAGTCCCATGTACACAAACCCACAAAAAAAAAAAAAAAGGCAATCATGGAGTGGTAATGAGTATTTAATTAATAAGTTCCAGAACCACTCTGCTAAACTGAGCATCCTTGGAGAAAATTACATCTAGGGAGTAAAAGCATGAATGAGACTCCAACTGCCAGCTTTATGGATGTCTGCTGTTGGGATATGGCTTCTTCAGCTGTGATGGAAGGAACTTATGCTTTGGGAAAGAGATAGAGGAGGTGATGCACACGCTTTTTGTATGCACATTTTCCACCCAGAAAATGTCTGTGAAGTTACGGTCTGCTACACTGTGTCTCTGGCACAGGAGGGAGAAACAGATGGAGAGATTGTCTAAAACCTTTTGTTCTCCATAGTTAATAACCTGGAGCTCTTCTAATATCTAACATGTGTAGGTTGGCTTCATCTCCATGTGCACGCTATTCAGAGTAAAACCAACTACAGTGACTGCTTGGCTAACACAAAAACGTGTGACTGCTTTAGGAAGAGAGCAGGATAAGCTCTGAAAAAGCACTGTGTCCTTTACAGAGTGCTGTTTGCAGCAGATCTGTCACCAACATCAGTAACTCCCCCAGCTGTCTTAGTGCAACATGACATTTTAGTGCCAGCAAAATTGGGAATGAAACCAGCCACACTTTGACATAAGTTTAGAAATTAGGAAAACCTTTCTTTTCTTTTTTTAAAAACAAACACATTGATCTGCTCTAGTGGAAGACTGCAGTACTTCTGAAAAAAGACTTTTCAGCACATCATCTCATGCTCAAGTTTTAACACTGGTCTTTTTCTGTAATGAAACAAAATTTGGAAATATCTTATTTTTCCCATGAAAGAAACGTCCAGTCCAGTTTGACCTAAGCAACAATAAAATGTTGCTGGTAGAAGAACTTTCCTTCCCAACCCCTGCTGCTTGTTGTCTGAAATAAATTATTTTATTTTCCTTAATTTACCATTCAAAGCTACAAATAACAATAGCCATAAAATGATCCATCATCCATAAAAAATCACTTAAATGCAGCTGGAATACACACCCTCCTTCAATAGCGAATTCCAGAAGAGGTCACACTATGTGAAGAATTACAGCCTTACTTCCATCCAGGAAGACCAGCTAATGCAAACTGACAGGAGGCATCAGAGCACCATTCTAGCTCTTGCCAATCTGTGCCCTTCTACAATTGAAACAAAAGTCCTTGGCTCCTACAAAGTCTTTATCTGACTTTGGAGCCCATGGCTCATGGCAGTGAGAATTTGACTCCCATATGGAACTAAAATTCTTTACCTTTCACCATTAGGAGTGGCCATGGGAAGCCAATGTTGTTCATTCAGTCTGCAGCTCACAATTTCCTGTTCATAAGTCATCTGCTTCCCTAGGACTTAGAGGGAATACAGATTTTTCTTGGGACACTAGGACTCAAGGGAATTACCTGTAGTTAAACATCTGATTAATGGCTCATTAGGAATCAGCAGCAGTGTTTATTCAATCCCTGTCTGAGTGTGGTTTTGCAATTATGTGCTTTCACGACTGCAGGTGTGTGAAATATTCATAACCCAAAAGGAAATATGATGGAAGTGCAGTTTGCACTTACTCAAGGGCTAGATGTTCTGGATTATAAATACAAAACAAAAAAGCAAAAGTGCAATTATTACTCTGCCCAGGGAGTACCTAGACACTCACTAGACTCTTTACAAACATATTAAACACTAAATTTCTGTCCCAAATTATTTATTCTAAATGGCAGAGCCTCCTATCCCCCTCACGGGACCTCTGGTACAGGCTACCACTAGATGCAAGGCTTACTTGTAAAAGCAACATTCATCATCAAATTACTCATGTAGTAACCACTGCACCCCAAAGGGTCTGTGCTTCTCTGGGGGCATAGCAGGGAAAGAGAGGCCAGAAAGAGAGAGACTGATGGTGCTTAGCTGGATCTGTCTGCTAGGTTTCTGGCCATATATTAAAAGCAGTGTTGGAGCTTTAATTCTGTCTAATGGTGAATCATTCATTACCCTCAACCTTTAGCTGACCCCAGAAGGACACAGGGCTTGGCCACTCTCTTGCATGAGATGTGCTTTTGCTGTTTGTTCTTTCAGCTCAAGAGCTGCCACGTACATCAGCAGCTGCAACTTCTGACCACCTGCTCAATCAGCAAGCAACACGTTACCAATAATTTTAAGATATGCAAACATAACACCCTAGTTTTGAAGATGAAACAAGAGCATGCAGAGGGATGGGAGGGTGGTTCCTGAGCAAACGCTGTGACCAAAGAGTTTTCCCATCAACTTCAAGCGGGGTACAGGACGTTCTGAAGCAGTTAACTATTTTTCTCTGTGGCTGCTGCTCTAAGCATCAAGCCGTCCTGAAAAGTGACTTCCTTTTTCTAATTTATTTTATGCTCTTGTTTTTTAAAAGGGTTGTTTCTGAATTCCTCTGGGTCTCATCTGTGCCACAGCACAACCTTCCAGGGGCTCTCAGTGATATCTTACAACTAAATATTAGTCACAAGAGAATGGAAATGGATAGCCAGACAGATACAAATCTAAAAGCAGTGAACCATTGAATGTGAGGAGCACAGGAGGCAGCTGACAGATCAAGGACTGTGTAGAGTCCCTAAATCCAAAGCACATTTCTGAAAGAGCACTTTTTTCCAAGAGGAGTATTTCTAATAGTCTCTCTCCACCACAAAAGGGAAGGACTTATGTATTTGCCATCACTGATTGGCTACTGTAAAGTGCTTGATATTAGCCTAAAAGAAAACACTCACACAAGTGCTTCCAGGTGGCAGGAGGCAGCAGGTGGGACAGCCACAGCCAGGTGATGAACAAACTCAGAAATGTTTGGTGCTTCCTTCTGTTGGCTTGTCGTCAGGAGTAGACTGAGAGAGATACTATGGATGGGCATCTACAGCATGAGCCAACAGCTCCAGCTGTTCAGAGGGGAACAGAGAAACCCCCAGGGAGTGACTGTATTGAAGACCCCACAACTTTGGGATAAATGTTACTATGATCTTTACAAAGGTGCCAAAACCCACTAAAAATATATATATATATATGTTTAGTGTTGGGAGTTCTGTGTAGATTACTAAAAGCAACTCAAATTGCTCACCTTGGATCATGTTGGGACACCCTCCATGACACCCAAGGATCCTCTGCTGCCAGAAATCTTCCTCAGTGTTAGCACTTGCAAGATTTTTCCCAACTCCTCTTGGAGAAGCTAATGAGATGGAGCCATTTTTAGGCTACAAACCAGAAATTACAGAACACAAACCATTCTTGTGGGGTTTTTTTTCAGAAGCATTTCTAAAATAGCATTAAAAAAATGGTCTGTCTTTATTTCTCTGCATAGTGGTAATATCTGCATGAACTCTTTCATCCCCAGTTTGCATGCTCAAGGTTCCTATTTAATTTCTCAGTCACTGCAGCCAGCTCACATTGAGGTGTTTATCATGTCAAAAATACAGTCACCTCAGCCAGTAAGCATGACCTATTTTCTTGGTTCCTGGACCTCATATTTTCTGTGTCATTCAAATCAGTCTCATTGTTCAGCGGATCCAGATCACTCTGAAAAAGATTTATTCTTTATTAACCTGCTCCTTTTTCTGTAATCTGTAATTTTTTGCATTATTATTTGGATATTTTCTTCTAGATCATTTGTAATGATGCTGTGTGGCACAAAACCAAAAATAGATACCTGGACAACTGGAGAGAAGCAACCTCACTGAATGTTGGTTCCCTGCTCCCAATTACTGTGATGTAGCTAAAATATCTGTAAAAGTGAAGGCCATTTTGAAGGCCCATTTAAAAAAAATCTGGAAAGCCTCCAAAATAGAAAAAGGGAGACTTCTGCACTATTGCCAAAAAACCAAAGCTTACATCTGTGTGTTTTTTCAAATAGCCTTTTTTTTCGTGAGAAAATACCTTTTAACTATGTGAGGCATTTAAGTCCTGAAGGCTAAAGACATAACAGAGGAGATGTCCCACACTTGTCTTGTTAACTCTTTCCTATCACTGACACACACACAAAAGTCTGCGAGAAAATTTTCCTTGTTAAAGTGTCTCTTATCCTTTCAGATTTGAAGAAAGCCATTGTTTATCCTTAGCTGTCATTTCTAACAAACCAAAGGAGAAAGTCTGGGGAAAAAAATCCCCTCCTAACTTTTCATCTTATCTTCTTTTTGAAGCTATATGTTGGGTAAATTCTAGCAACATGAAGTTTTGAAAAGCCAGCTGTTTCCTTTAAGTTTGAACTATAGTTCAAGAGTTTCCTATTGTAAATTGAATCCTGGTCAGACTTTTCAAACTACTACAGTAAGCTATTCAAGGATGTGATGAATGTTAGAAGTTTACATTATTGTAGTATTGTCAATGCTATCCTGCTATTTTCTTTTTGGTAAAATAAATTAATACACAATGGTAACCCCCAACCCACAGAGCTTCCACCAAACAGCAAGCGAAGAAGTGTGTTTAGGGCACTGAGTTAGTGACAAAAATAGCAAACAACCTGCAATTCTTAACCAGTCTTGCACTATGAATGTCTTCTGCCACCTGGCCAGGATATTTGTGATGTACTTCTAGGAAAGATAAGCTTTGAAGCAGCTTCAGAAGAAGATAAGGCGGAGAGAATTATGTGTTCATGCATTCACTTGCAAGTATTTTATCTTTGCAGGGCCCAAAAGCAAGAACAGAGAACCAAGTTGTGAGCAGTCTCAGAGAAACCACACAATTTAACTGTAGGTGTGTACCTGCACCCAGATAAATCAGGGCTCCAGTAGCTTGTCTTTCTAACTCTTATTTTTGCCACAGGGACTTGTCAAGTTGCTTGGCTATTTACAGTTCTCTTCTTGGCAGACAGGTTCTCAGTACATGAGACCTTTCTAAGATTGATACAGAGAAGGTCATATGCTTCTCCTCAGCTGTGTGGTGAGTGCTATTTCGGGGTTCAAAAACTATGTAGTCTAAGATAACAATTTTCAAGGCTTAGGAGTATGTCTAGTGAATTCATTGTAACCTTTAGGAGACAATTTACCACACTTCTGATGGAGTAAGACAGTTTTATAAACAAAAGAAACTGTAATTAATCTAACATGCAAAGAATGAGGCTTTTGTCCCCATTGTCACATAAAATATTTCCTTCTGCTCCTGACACAGGAATACTTATCAATACTGTGTTTGAATCCTACCTATTAAGTAGCAAAAAACAGAATAATTTTGCAGAACTAAAGCCTGTTTCTAAAAGAGGGAGAGGCTCAATCTGAGATTTCACTAACAGCATAATTAAAAATAGAGTGATTTCCAGGCTCCAGCCTGCAGTCCCACAGGGACTGTCCCAAGGGCAACACTGTGCTCAGTCTCATCCCGAGCTGGTGAAGGCTCATCTGTGCCATGGCCAGTGGAACTTGTCCCCAGGAAGCCCTTCTTCCTTTCTTTAATCTAAAAGCCTAAGCAAGGAATCTGAAGTCTCTTCATTTTCACAATGTACAGAGCAGACCTGCCCTTCATTTCAGGGTTTCAAACCAAAAAATCCCAACCAAGGCTCTAATTAGCAGCTCTGCCAACTTATTCTGGACTGCGAAGGATTGAGCAGTCACAGGCAACTTTTCATTTCAAATCAAGAGGGTTACAGTCTGGCCTTCCTTTGAGAAACAGTGATTTTTGCTCTCTGGTACTCATTAGGAAGGAAGCTTTTACCACCATATATATGCTGTATTAAAAGGCTGAACTTTTTAATAGACAAGAAGTTACACTCAGATGTTCAATTCCACCCCTTCTTTCTCAGTGCCCACTAGAGATCTGTCGGGACAGGGCAGCATTATCTCTGCTGCACCATTCCCCCAGCTCATTGTGGGGAAGTTCTATGCAGAGAAAACCCAATGCAGAGATGAAGGTTACTTTGCTGGTTACATAAGGGCTTGGGTTTGTTGGTGTTGTTTTTGTTTTGTTTTTATCTCCCCTGTTACCAAGGCTTTCAAAAAATCCACAATATGCCCAGTTTAGCCAGACCCTACATCAATTGCCTTGCAGTGTCTGTGAGAGCAATTAAGCAGAACCATTCCTCCAGCTGTCTTCTCCTCAATTATGTCATCAAATAAAGAAGAGTGACTGTGTAAGACCCTCTCTAATAAACAAACCAGGCCTACTTATTTTAGCTTTGATCAGGGGAATGAAGTCAGCAGGGAAAAAGGAATGCAAAGCAGCACGTGTGCTCTTGGACTTCTGAAGTTTACAAACAAAAAAGAAAGATAATAATGATGATGTGCAACTTGAAACTAAACTCATCCTTTCTTCCGAGCACCAGGTACACCAAGGACCACGCAGGACAGTGGGACCTCGAGTTCCTGGATTGGAAACTAGGCAGACATTATAGCTAATGTAACAAAAACAAGAGAGAAATTTCCATTGAAAATTTATCTCTTAAAATCCGTCCTTTCTCAGAGGAGTTCATAAAAGGATGATTTATTTTTTGTATCCCTTTCTGTCTTAGATGTGGCAAGAGATACTACTATTTTCTGTGCCTCTGCCTTGTCACTTGAGAAAGTAAATAAAAGCCAAGGAATTATGATACCTGGAATGAAACTATTCTTTTTATTGGTGTAAATGTATATATAGTCTGCTAACTACAAAATAACAATATATTCCAAAAACTAACAGTATATGCTTTTCTTTCCTTCAGATTTCAGTTATTGCCACTTTGGGTTAGTTGTTGGGGGGGGGGAGGTTTGGGCTTGTTTGGGCTAAGATTTTTTGGCTGAGCTTTTGTACTGACACAGAATAAATATCGTGCCACATCACAGACCCCCACTCACTTCTGCAGTCTCTGCTGGAAAAGCCAATTTTGTTTTTCTCAGCTAATGAAACATTCAGCAGTGTCTGGGCACGGAGGGTTACTATCAAACTCTCCCTACTGGGAGGTAAAGTATATCACAGTGTTTCTAAAATCAGAAACACAGCATCTGTATTAACTATTTTGAAGTCACTATTAAATCATACTTGGTCTTGCATGTAACAGCCTGTGCTAGCTCCGTAGGGTCCGTAGGAAGGAGTCTCAGGAGTAGCAGTAGCTCCAGCAAAGCTGCATCACATAGAAAACCTGCATGTGTCAGTTGGCCAACTTCTCAGCAATGTCTCCAGGATGAATGAACACGGGGCTTGTTCAGGGGATTCTTTTTAAAACACAGATGTAATGTTTGAAAAAGAGGTGGATGTGTAACAATGGAAACAGAAGCTGCTTCCTGATTTGCAGACCTATGTCTTGGTGCACACAGAGGTACTGACAGCAGGGGAGGCAGGAAGCTGAGATGATAGCTCTTTATGTAAAAAACTTGCCCAACCATGACTTCTTTTTAATCTCCTATTTATTATTGGTTGCATCTGCTTATCAATTAAGACAGTAAGTTGTCTGGAGCTTTTAACGGCACATTTGACTGCTGCTTAGAAAGATCATCTGTACAGTCAACAAAATAATATTAATGGGTCATTACTCCAGTAAAGCAAACCAAAGAATGATAACAGCAGTAACATTTCAGGACAGTGATAATGAACTCCTGGAACTTCTCTAGTGCCTGATGTTGAAATGCTTTCCAAAGGAGACCAGTATCTTTTACCCCATTTTACACTTGGGGAAGCTGAGAAAAGGATCAATCAATACCTGGATTGTCAAATAGTAACACCAGCAGATTTCTGAGGCTTATACAGTTAAACTGCTATTTGTCACAGGTCATGTTCTAGAGTTTTTGGTTTACCATGACCTTCTCTTTTTGAGTCTAAGCCTCTGCCAGCTCATGGGGAAGCTTCTCCAAAGGAGAGGGAAAGGCTGAAGTTGCCAATTGCCACCCTCATGTCACCCCCATCTGCTAGTTAATGCCAACAGACTTTCAGCTCCCTAGAAGTATCCTTCATCCCTAGATGAGCTCATTTCCTAAAGGCATGCTGTGATTGCTGATGATCTTTTTTAGGGCTTTCCTGGATGGTAATATGTAGGAAATTTAATCCAAAAAACCTTCTGTGAACTTGCTCAGAAGTGAAGTAGCCTCAAGTGATTTAAGCTAAGCTAATGAAGGTCTGACTGAGCATAACTGCACAAAGCTCTTGGTGCCATTTGAATCATCCACTGTATCATATCCTTAAGTTTAGATCAACAGCATTACAGACAAACCCTCTCAAAATAAAAGAGGAACACCAGAAGGACAATGGATATGGGTAATAGTCAATAACTATTTTCACAGCAACTACTCCACAAAAGCCAAATCCTATAATCCTGATCAGGGCAGACAAGAGGTCTGCATCAGTCTTGTGAATAATGAAATCAGGATTTTGGCAGTTCAGAAACATGTCAGAAGCTGCTCTGGGTCCTTACTTTTCAGTAAGAACAGAAGAGGGAGTGACCCAATGCACTGGGACAGAGTGCTGAGGAGAGAGAAGATGCAGATGTGGGAAAATGCACAGCAGTGAGAAAATTAGACTCCCAACAGAGTCACCTACCACTCTCATGGTTCAAGTGCAAACTTTGTGATGTTTGGTTGAGTTCCTAAAACTCCAGCATCACCAAGATGCAGTGTGAAAATACATTACACATACTTTCAACTGTGACTGCCATTAATTTGAGGAGGCTGCACTTGCAAACATCTGTTTGAGAACTTCCTTTTGAGCAATTATTTGGGTTCCTCACCTTTCACTGAAAGACATGTCTGACAGTTGTGGCTGGAGAGGATCACCTGAAAACATAACTCCCTAAGGACCAAGATTAAAAAGCTAAAGAACCCTTTTCTTTTGATGTTTTTTTTCAGTTTCTCATTAATTTCAGACCAGTCTCAGCATGGTTATTCGGGACCCAGTTCCACCATCCCAGTGCCAGAGCCCAGCTTCCTGGGGGCCTTCCACTCCCAGAAGAGGACTGAGCCTGCAGCAGTACCTCAAATACTCTAAAAGTTAGTTTTTTCTGCTAATCTGCTGCATTTGAACAGAATCAGCACAGTCAGTGCTGGAAGCAGACCAGTGCCTTGGAGAAATACTTCGTTTCTCCCAGGTTTGGAACCTAGGCATCATTTTTTATCTGCCCTCTATGCTCTCACTAGATCAGTGTATCATCACACCAGTTCCCTCTGCTGAAACAGGGCCATCCTTCTCCCCACACAGCTAAACGTCTCACCCAGGCTCCCACCATCATATACCACAGATCAACTCAAATTTTCTTTAACAGAAAGCTGCCATTGTGCCCTGTTTGTATCCTCTGAGAACACCACTGTAAAGACAATTTTCTTAGCTTAACTTCAGACTATGCCCTACCTTTCTACAGAGTCCTCCTCTCACCACCCCCACATCAAACCTAAGCTGCTTGGTCTGTATTTTCAAGATGCTTCACAACTTGTATCTGTCTTATCCATCGTTTTTCACGGAATTTCAAGACATCAGCTCTCACCTTCAATCAGCCCTGGTGCCAGATGGAAGCAGTCCCAAATCCTTCACCCGGTCTTCTCAATACAGCTAACTAACATGAAACAGCAATTCCTCCCTTCTGTGCCAGAGACTGTGGCAGATGGCACCACCCTGTTTATTACAGGATAATCCTTTTTTTTTAAAGCAAGATAAGGAAAAGGAAATACACAGAAAGTGCCATGAGGACACTGAAATGGAGTTTGTGCATCTTTACACAGACTGGAAGTCATCCCTAGGGTCACAGAGTGCAGTCCCTGCTATCATATGCTCTGCATCATATTATCTCTACATAAACTTACTGAGCCGTGGCTTGAAAGTAGTTGGGGTTTTGTTTGTTGCCATTGCTACCAAAAAATCTGTTCCAGCCTCCCTGTTCTAATGGCTAGAAAACTTATTTCCATTTCCAATGTGATTGTATTCTTGTCCCTTTGTTCTTACAATAACACTGTTCTCCGGTACAAACAGTCCTTTTTCCTCCCTGAAGTTTTTACAGACAGTGTTCATAACCCTGCTAAGCCTTCATTTTGTTATGATCAACAAGCCATGCTCCTTTAGCCTTCTCTTGTAAATCAGACTCTCCATGCTCCTGATCTCTGTAATCCCTCCATCTGCATGTGTTCCTGCTTTAATTCACATTTTTAGAGCACAGATATTCCATAAATGGCTGTATCATGCTTGGATGTTTCCTGACATAACCTGTGTCCTTTTCACAACTCATTACAGCAGTGGGCATAAAAATGTTGGAAAAAAGTTTTGATTCTATAGAGCTGATATTAGACTAAAATGCCTGTACACTCTGGTCATCCTATTTCTCTCCCTGCCTTAAATAGGGAGTGTTTGCTATTCTTCAGTCACACAGTGCCACCCTTGAGTTGATAGATTTATTAAAAATTCTTACTACCAGATTTGCAATTTCACACACCAATTATTCCAGAACTTCAGGACCAAAAGTTTCTACTCCACAGCCCCCCCACTCTCCCCAGCTTGTGGTACAGAAACCTTTAAGCTTTAATTCCACTCATGGTGAGGCATCTCTTCCCACTCACTCCCTCCCATTAGCCACTGGACTTTTACCCCCATGCAAACTGGCTACATGGAATTTCTGTGTACACACGCCGAGATACAGTCCCCAATACAATGAGTGATGATTCTATTCTTACAGTGAAAGTATGATATTGGATTTGTGCTGAAATGTTAAGAAACACATAGGATATATTGAACATTTCAGAAACTTAGCAGGGTTATTAAGATGAGCAAGTATGTTTTAAAAACCTCTGTGTAATGCTTGAGGTGGAATAAACACCATATATCGACCGGACCATTAAAACAAAATCTATCTCAGGATTTGAGTGTGTTTTTGCAATAAAGTGTAGAGAACAAAGCTTGTGGCAACCACAGCCCCAATAATTGCCTGGGGATCTTGTGAGAAACTGATGCCCAAAAAATTATAGAAAGAGGGAACACCACAAAAGAGGTGAAAACAAATACTGCAAGACACCTGAACAGCTATGCCACTGCTACAGAAAAAAAATGTGCTTCCTTTAGAACAGCATCCTAATGCTTTTGCTTTTACTGAAATCAATGGAGAGCACTAGAAGAGCCTATTAGCATCACAGTCAGCTGCTGTGCTATGGATCTGCCCTCTGATACCCATGGGAGACCTCAAATTCTCCTACTACAGCCCTTTTAAAGTCTGTCTGACACGGAAATGGGCCCCACAACGGAAACACTTCAGACCCTCTCCAGATAAAGCTTAACTCAAAGCTGTGTGGCTGGTGAAATTGCTCAGCAGTGGGACTCATGAGTGGGACGTCTGCTGTATGTCTTGGTGAAAGTCCTGAGAAGCAGCTGGAGTTCAGGGGAGCACAAGCAGACACAAGAAAGGGGCAGCGGAGAATAAAATGTTTAAAATGCAAGAGACATGAGCATGTGGGGTGCCCAGAGAATTAATTTCTCTTCTGTTTCCTCTTTCACCATGGGCAAATCACTCCATAAGCTAACACCCAGCTGGTCTAGGTGCAAAACACAGATTACATGTCTTCCCTGCCTCTCCCTTGAAGCATAAATACACGAAGCTGGAGCCACAGGGGTCAAACAAGTTCAAGTGCCAGGCAGAAGGAGCAAGCCAGCCGGCCCTGGCCCAGGGCTGCCATGCTGCTGCTAAGCAACGTGCGGGCACAACCTGCAGCCCTGCCTCAGAAAACTTATCAAGGCGGCATCTCCCTCCTCTTACACGAAATGTCAGTTTACAAAGGGAAGAGACAGATCACAAACCATTCCCCTCCGTAGCTGTGTGGTCTCATCCTGAACCCATCTCTCTGCACGCAGCTCATGTGAGCTGATTCTGCGTGCCCTGGCAGCATACCCCTGCTAAATCACTCCCTAAGTCTCCTAAGTACAATTTTGTTTTATAGTCGCTGTCAAACCAAAATGTTTCATGTTAATTTCTTACAACCTACTCTGCTGTCTGCTTGACTCCTGTGTGATATTTATTCCCCTGTCAAATGTGCATTTATTTGTTGACATTTTTATTAAATCAGACTGCAATAAATCTGTCTGCATTTATGTTTATATCCCTTCATGCTCAAGTATGCAGAGGACCTCGAAGTAACTGCATGCATTAAAGGCACGGCCAAATGTTCATAAGCATTTCACAGTGGGTAGATAAAGTCAAAGTACTAGTAATCAAAAATGATAATGACCCAACCTGGCCAGGCTGCAAGGGGACGACTGGAAGCAGTGTTTTTGTTGGAATGGGCAATATTCTCTCTCCTGAGTAGAAGGGAAGATTCTGGGAACCACCCCTCTTTCAGATTGTAAAAATTTACATTTTTTATTTCCTTGTACACAGGACAGAGAATTTCTTGAGCCTTAGTGTCAGCAGATTACTTTTTTCAGAGTAGAAAAATAGCTTTTAAATGGTTGCACATTACAAAACATTGTTGAAAGATAGAGTATTAAAGAAATTCCAGCATGCAGTTAGTGGTCACATTCTACCCAGTTCTTAACAGAGAATTAAAAAACATCCTTAGCTCACCCAGCACTGGGTAAATAAAATTGTGTGCAGGAAAAGTGAGGCATAGAGGGACATAATTGGCCTGATGTCACCAGTAAGGAATAAAGATCAGACCAGCTAAATGTTGTCTGAGAAAAAGCCGAGGGACCAGATCAGCTGTCTGCACACCCGTGTCACTAGAAGCTTCTTCCTGAAAAGTCAATGCAAAATAATATTTTTGCATAGTATCTTTTTATCACAGCTGCAGTAGGATTAAGAGGAAGTTAAAAATCCACAATGGCAAAGTCATTCAAGGTTGAGGCTCTTCCTTGGCTCTCTTGTGCTGTCCCTTGTATCACTCATGCCAGATAGTATGCAGTACACATGCCCTGCAAGTCATAGGCATACTGGTGGCATGCTAAAGAGGGTCCTCGTGCCTTATTTCTCCCTCCATGCCATTCACACCAAACTTGATAAAAGGAATGCAGAGAAATTCAGAGCAGCTCCTCCAACTTCAGAGGACTCTGAACACAGGAAATTTTTTGCTAAATTACAATGTCTCGAAATTGGAAACAGCACACTGATTATGTCTCGTTGTGACTCTGATGTCCTTCCTTGGTGATGGAGCTGGGAGACCGCAAAGTGAATATAATGCTCCTATATGTGACTCTAATGACTGCTGATGCTCTGCTGTGGGTAGCAATTTTGAAATAACTGAGAATCAGGACAAAGAATATTGCCTTTATCTTTTTGCTTCAGAAGAACTTCATGTGTAACTAAGGAGTACAACACAGTATTGCCAGCTACATAATAGAGAAATTTGTAGCCCCATCAAGTAGTTTGTGCTAATCTGCCTTATATCTGCAAGGTAGGCTGAATGCACAAAGGGCAGAAAGGCGAGTGCTCACTCCTGGACAGGATGTTCTCACATGCAAGATGAAATCCCAGGACATGTGAACAGCCAACAAGTTCTGCAGACCACACAAGCATTGTAATGAATTAAATTAAATGTAGCAGTTTTAAAATTGGGCGCCAGATGCTTTCCTCACTCTGGTTGCTCCCTGTGATTCTGACAGCTCAAAGCAACCATCACACTGAAGTACTGATCCCACAGAGGGCTGATCTGAAAACTCTGGTGACATGCAGCAAGTGCAGTTATGCTGTCTTTGAGACCTAACCTAGCATTGCTGTTTGCCAACTCCTTGTCCCATGGAGAATTGCCAACGTGCTCAGGAGTATCTTGTGTTTTGTGACGCAGAGTCAGTATATACACAGGAGACACACATTAGACAAGGATGATGGGGTTTCACTTCTTCCTCCACTACCATCTGACCGAGCATGAAGGACTTTGGTACAGATAAATGCCACTGTCAGTTGAATGGAAAACACCATGTGTCAGCAATCATCATGTGGATGGGAGAGGTGAAGAACAACTCACAGAGGAAAACAAA
Source organism: Apus apus (assembly GCF_020740795.1). Classification (NCBI taxonomy): domain Eukaryota; kingdom Metazoa; phylum Chordata; class Aves; order Apodiformes; family Apodidae; genus Apus; species Apus apus. Next base: position 7,278,433 of record NC_067294.1, on the reverse strand, counting down.
CAGGGAGGTTAAATGCAGATTCCCCCACCAATGTCATCTGCGGGAAGCTCCAGGTCTGCTCTGAGCTTCACACTCCTATGCTCACCCCAACCCACCACTAGGAGACCTGCAGAACTGATCCCTAGCAAGAGCAGGCTACAGATCCATCCTGGCTGTGTGACCACTGAGCACACTGACCTTTACACATGAGCTGACTGTTTTGATTTTTACACACAGTCTGAACAAGCTAATTTAAATGTGTGCAGATCAGTCTCCAGACATCTTAGAATGACATAACAGGGGCACAGAAACCTATTTCTGATCCACCAGAACAGCAGATCCTGAGAAGTCCAAGCACTGCACTGGCAGGATGTTGGTGTTTGCCTTTGAGGGATAGGAACATCAGAAAAGAGGAAATTGGTTACCTTCAAGATAACACAGCTCATTTGGAGAAGTGCCACCACTTTGGTGGTTACTCAGTCTCCTAAAGATACTGAACTGAGAAAATTTTGTTTTAATCCATCCTGAAGGGTTTCAAAGCCAATATGTTGTTCTGAGAATGAGCTCCTTGCTCAAATCCCCATACAGACTCGATTACCATGGTGGCCTTTCTCTTCTGGTAGTCATGGTTTATTAATCTTCCCCCCTCCGATTACAGAAGAAGCCATTGGAAAACAGAAATGTAATGACAGACCTGAGTAAATCCTTCTGAAACTCCTTCCCTGTGAAGATAGCAAGTCAGTTCCCACAGAATTTAATCTCCTCCCAATCACGCACTCACAGAGAAAAATGAGTCAGAGAAGCAAATTTAGAAGAGGTGCAGAAATCTGTGTCCGGTTCCACCCAGAAACAAGCCAGAGGGTCTTTTTGAGCCAGAAGAGACAGATCACACCTAAAGGCTGTTCCAACAAGCTACCAAGAAAGCAAACAAATTATTTTCTGTGCACCACAAGCCTGCCTTTTTGCTCCTGCCTTACATTGTTCCTTCTAAACAGAAACCTCTGAAGCTCAGTTTGTGTTCCCTTAACACATTTCATAGTATTGCAGCTTTCTGGTTAAAATTAATTCCTCACATGGGGTGAAGGCCAAGCCCAAGACCTGTTTTCACCTCAGTCTAGAGGGCCAGGCTTTTCACAACTTTAAATGGTGATGACAGCTCCAGCCACCGAACTCTGAGGAATCTAGCAGAGGCAATTTAAAAAGTTAGTGCTCCCAGTGGTCTGCTTTCCCCAGAACAATTAGAGGCAAACATGTGCCTGCATTTCAATGGCTTCAGTGTAGAGGTTGGTATAATAATGTGATCCCATCGTCATCCACAGCTACAGCTGAAGGACTGGACTTTGTGCTGAGGGGGCTGTGTGGCTCTGGCTCCTGGGCAGCTGCCAAGGGAACAGATCTCTGCCAGCCCCATGACTCAAGCCCACCTCCCGCTGCCCTCAGACTCCTGCCACCCTCTCAGCACACTGACAAGTTGCATTCATGGTGTTACTTCTGCAGGATTTCTTGGCCAGGCTACTCGGAGAGAGAGGTTTGGTGGGAGTCCAGCAGCAATACTGAGACAAGCACTGTTGTAACTCCAGGGGCTCCAGGTGCTCCCCAACCAGCAGCTGCAACTTCCCCTCTGCAGAAAAGGAGCCAGGACACAGTAGCACGTGACCAGTGAGTGTTTGTGTGCACCCATGTGTGCAAAGATCACACAAGAAAGCCCAGCCATAGGGATGACTTTTTTGCATGGAAATTTGCATCTACCAAAGTGAACGGCTGTCCTAGCTTCTCCTTCCTTTCCCACAGCTGAACACTGCATTTCCTCAGGAACACTGGAGAACAATTACAACAATGAGAAAATGGTAAAAATAACACAAACCCAGATATTCCTAATGGCATTGACAACCAGAATGCTGTTTAGCATGGCAGAGAGCAGAAACGTTACCATGTTTAATAACCAAACAGGTGAGCACAGTCTGTACTTTCAGCCACTAGCAACCACGCACTCTTTGCTAGAAATATTTCAGAAAGGCAGAATCCCTCCAAAGCCTGTGAACACACTTAACAGTGCTCAGTAATTTGGCACTTGGGATGACAATCACTGCAGTTTTTATAGTGTGTCATTTGTGGCAGCACTGCATTCAAACACTGCTAGGTTGAAGTATGTGTTTTCCTGGGGGTAATTAGTACAAGAAAATGAGGCTAAACATATTAGTTTGAGTTGGCTTTTTTGTTCTCTTCCTGCACTTCTACACTTCACAGTCACAATAATTGTAGCCCTTATGAACAATTATGTAAAATTATGTAAAATGCAATATGATCAAGGCATTAGACTATTACTATCCCAGCTGCAAGTGCATGAATCATTACTATTACTAGAGTACCTAAAAATGCTAGAATATTCTGTCAGTTTGAGTTTATAGGACTTTTTTCATCTTCTGGGTGTTCATGACAATTAAATCATACCTTGATAAATATGAAATTAAAAAACCCAGAACATTTATTATAAGTCATCTTTAGGAAGCAAAAGAATAGTTTTCATGAGTTGTTCTTGTTTTGTCACTTATTTGATTGACTGGCTTCTTAATTAGATTGAGAGTCCTTTCTGCAACAAGTATCTAGGCAGAGCTGGGATGGATGCATGGGGTATCTTTGGGGATCTACCAGGTAGGAAGAAAAGATCTGGTAGACTGGAATAGGGCTTGGCTTGATAATGAGTGTTTATGGAGTTACCTGTTGAATGCCTTACAATTATGGATAGCTCACAAATGCTAGAAGAATGTTTTAGATCTGAATCAAGACAGGAATTTCCCTCTGCTTGAGTCTGTTGCTTTGCTGCCTAGGGTTCAGTGATGCATGTTTTCTCTTTGAAATGAAAAATATAATTTAAAAAAAAAATATGTATTTGTGCATGTGTATTTTTAAAATGGGTCTCCTTTTCTGGCAAGGTCAACAAATGTCATATTAATGCAAAGGTCCTGCAACCAGACCTTAAAAATCAATGGGACTGAAGAAGAGTCCCAACATCAGCAGTGAGATCCGAGGACATGTATTAATTTTCCTCCATGCTGAAGGACACTATTCCCACTGTATTCCCACTAGTATACTGGGAGAAAGAACACTGTGACCTGTTTCTTTCCTCTCTGTTTTCTATGGATGTGCATGGTGACTTGAATGTAAAAAAAAACTCTGGAAATTGCTTGGGAAATTCTCATGTAATCCGATCCTAAATCTTATAAGAGCAATGAAATTCACGTTACAGTGTTACAAAAAATAATAGGGCCTTGAAATCAGGGGAAAAATAATAAAGTGTGGCTGAGCCAGGTCTTATGAAAATTACAAACTGTTGGGGTAAACAGAGCAGAGATAAAACACTAACAGTTACACAGAAAAAAGTCTAGTGTACTGAAAATTGAATAACCACCACAAATAGGTGAAAATAATAAGACAATTATTTATATACAGAATAGATTCATTATTGCCTTGGATTTGTCTTCTACCCCATCACTCCTATATCCCACCTCTCTTCCTCCTCCTGATCCCTACAGGCAGTAAAACATACAGATTTGCTGACACCACTCTTTGCCACCCAACACTCATGTCACAAAACCTGGGCAATTACTTTATTTAAGAAAAAGAAACCAGACCCGAGATAACAGCAGATTAAGTGGCAAAGAGAGAAATGAGACAACTATTCAGTAAGGAAAGGACACCACAAATGTTCATTTTCTCTAATTCAAAATACAACAGTCACTCCCTAAGAGGTCATTACAGAGAGCATGGGCTTTTAAGGAAATTCCAGTGAACTACTATTGTCTCTCCCTTCCATTTGCCCAGAATCAGGTGCTGCTGCCGAGTCCTTCAATGACAAACACAAGCAGTGTGACAGCAGGACCCAAATAATTATTTAGTCTAGAGAGAGAGCACTCAATACGTATGCTCATTTGGAGCAGAAAGCCATGTCCTGTTTTAGGTTATTGCCTACAGGGAACAGTGATAGGGCTGCTTTGTACCTAGAAACTGGCTGCGGATGCCCAACTTTGCAGTAATTATGTACCTGGCAAAGCCAAGCCTGTTAAACTTTAGATCAGATTAATAAATGCAAGAGAAAGCTATCTACCTAATAGTCTGGAAAAAAACTATGCTCCCATTTGCAAGAATGAGACAATATTAATTGTCACTCAATAGTAATAAGATGTTGTTTGGGAACCTTGTTGTGCCTTATTTTTATCCTTAAAAAGGAGGAAAAAAGAACAAACCCAAATACAAAAATAAAGAAATGCATGCAGGGGGAAGAAGCTAATATAATTAGAAGTGAAATGCTAATGTTATTTCATTAAATGATTTGTGGAGAATAAGAGATCGACATTCCCAAAGAATAATTTCTTTAAATACATTGTGTTCAAGTTTCCCCTCCAGACAACTTTTCATCTTTCTTCATTAAAAAAAAAATACCCTTAAATTTTATTAAAGAGTCCCAATTAAGCTGGTTACTTGCTTCAAAGAGCATCCAGGCTTAGGGGGATATGTTAGATGTTAACAGCGATGGGAAGATTCACCCATAAAGATGATTTCAAAAACAGCATCCTTCTGACTGGTACAATTTGGCTTGCACACCCTTCAGGCATTCTCGCAGACCTAACTGATGCTTATTTTGGGAACCAAAACATAAGTGCTTGGATTTAAGGTCAAGTAGATGGCAAAGTTGGCTGTAACAAATGCAAAGTTTTCTTGATAGCTTTGGCAGGCCGTAAAGGACAATTTCAGTTTTCTAAAATGGGCATTTTTCTTGGATCCCAAATTGATCTGATTTGAGGGTGGCATCAGATGCACCTGAAGCAAACTCTGTGAATTTAGTTTTAATGTTATCTACCCTGACAATCTGCATGCCTTGCCTTTTAGTTTAAATATCATTGGCAATAAGCACATCAGCTCAAAAATATACACTCAGTCTTGAACAGATAGAGGTTAGAGGATGCAAAATGTCAGTCTCACCAGCCTAAATTCTCACAGACAAAACCAATAGGAAAAAATGGAAGGTGAAAAACTCAGAGAAAATCACTTGTTATCAATCTTGTACAGTGACAACAGATAAACAGAACAAGGAAAAAAAATCTGCGCTGCTGCTCCCATGTCCCTGTTTATCCTAGGGAAAACAAGGATAGGTCTTTCACTTGAGAAAACCGCCTTAAATCCAGACTTCTCCTAATCTATGGAAAATGACACTTTGCTTTTCCTGTGGCAGACCTTCTTCTAAGCTATGCTGAACAAGGAGACTATTTATGCAGCCATACAAATGTCACATTCATATTTAGACTTTGATATAGTCGTCTGCTTTACATTCATATCCTGCATTTCCTTCACTTCTAATCAAATGCTAATTTCACATTCATTCTTCATAGCTAGATCTAGACAAGGCACCCAGTGGTGCATACTTAGGGGGGTTGTTATTAGTATTATTTATTTTTTATCAGACTATGTCATTCCCAGGTAAAGGATGTGCTGCCTGCAATGTAATTATGTATGCTGGATAATGGTTGCATTGACTGGGAGGCATATAAGTCAATTGCATATTGTATTGTGTATTATTTTATATTTATTATTTGCTGTCAAGTGTTTTCGAAAACCAACGTTTACAAGCTGCGTACTTTACTATAGATATGGGCTTTCCTGAAGAAGGTTTAAGGGTGAGGATAAATTTAATTTGACAGTTCTGTCAGAGGTAACCTCCACTTCTTCCCATCTGCCACTTGCAACAAACAAGCCAAATGGTACCGAATGCAGAGGAGAAGAACTGGGGGGACTCAGTAGTAAAAATTACAGTGGGAAGATACAGAAAAGCTTTTTTCATAAGGCCAGTGACGTGCACAGACAGACTACATTTTCCTACAAAAATTATGAATAGCACCCCTGAGATAATGCCTACACTTTTTTGGGCTCTTTTTTTCTGTTTAATTCATCCTACAGCACTCAGGTTTAAAATTACACCTCTCTTCCTCTTTCAACGAGACTACACATCTCACAAGGAAAAATACATTCTGAGTAGGATTGATGTATGTTGCAACATTTATATATAATAATCGTCCTCTCTTCTCCATTGTACACAGGTCCATCAGTGATAATTAATGGAGCCAATTTGCAGTGGGGGGAAAGTGACAGCAGCTCCCCCTATTCCTCCCCAAAGCTGGCAGAAAAATTTTACCCTGTTGCAGACAAGAGAAGGTTGCTGGTAAGTTTTTACCAGTCCAGTACATACAGGGGGCTTAGAATGGAAGGGGAGCCAGACAAGTTTCCCTGGAAGTTATTTAAAATGTTTTACTACTGCAGTTAGGATTGATGTCATGGCTTTTCACACTAAGTTACTGCTTTTCCCTGTGGTTCCCTTCTCATTACCCTCACTGGGAGCTGGTGCTGCCATCCAAGTGACTCTGGGCTTTGTGAGAGCCTCTGTGTGGAGTCTGATGGATCTGACCTGATTGGTAACCATGGAAGACTTGCTTCTTCCAATTTTCTAATGTGTGTTTCCTGTACTGTAATTTTATTTTGCGGTCTGCACAGTGATGAAAACACAAGTTCAGATTTGGGTTATCTGTGTTTTTAAAGTTGTACTTCTATAATTGATTTCTGGAGCACAACAGTGTTCACTGAGTGAATTGATTTAAAATTGCTGTAATAATACTGCAAAATTCCTTTATTAGTGCTGAAGTACATCAAGGAGAATCATTTAGATTGCCATCTAGGATAATAAATACTTAAAGACAAGTGCAAGCAGCCCACAAAAAGCAACAATGTTACAACTGCTTTCTCTTTCCTTCTTTTTCTCCAACAGCCCCTAGCCCATCATCAGCATAAATAAGATGCTGCCTGTAGGAGCCATCTGAAGGGATCTGTTTTTACATCTATTGTATATGAAGTACACGAGGGAGAGAAAAGATGAGTCAAAATAGTAACTACAATACCAGTAAAGTGAACTCCACTGATAATTCCTCATTATGTGCTAATGTTGGGAAGAAGGGACTAATTTTCCTTCTCTTTATATCCGTGTAAATTCAGAATCACTCCAGTGACTCAGGGAGCAAGCTTGGATTCAGAGAAGAATGGCCAAGCCTTCAATCTTATTCACAGGACGAAATTCAAGAGATCCTTCCAAGGGATTCCACAACATCTTTGCACTGACTTCAATAGGATTTGGACCAGACCCATTTTCTCACAAAGCAGGAAAAAAGGATTAGCAACTTCACTTGGTGTGTTTGCAGGCAGTCCTGCCTGGCTGATCTGCTGAGATCAGCCCACAGACTATTTAAAAACAAAACGTTCATTCCCAGAAGACTGCATGCCAAATTGCTATATGAACCAAAAAACAAAGGTGACAGCAGGAAGAAGCTGTTATTATAGCTTTTCTTATGCTTTAATTTTTCTCATCTAGATCCAGTATTTCAAGGATATTTGACTGAATCTTCTCCATAAGAAGTAAGGTGGGGTTCAGCTGCCCCAGTTGGTCCAGCCTGTTCATAGAGCTATCCCAGAGGCTTTCTGAGCCTCTGCATTTCTTGGAACTTCCAAATTAAAATGCAACGTATCACCACACCTAAATTACACATCCCATAGTCAGATCGTACACAACTGAAAAAAATCACTCATTAGTATAATTAATGTGATTATAGTCAGCAAATTTCAGATTCACTGGTAACTCAAACCTCAAACAAAGATTTACAGAAATATATAAATCCCATGGGATCCATTTTCTCCTAGAATTCAGGGTTTATCAATAGCTATCACATCTCTGGGAAGCAAACTGTGTCAGATACCTACATTGCAGTGATAATTGGTGGGACTAAGCTGGTCGGGGGGAGGGGGGCAGCTACCCTGCCTCATTCACTAAAAGAGGCTTATTACTATAGCAACAACTGCATCCTATGATTTGCTTGCTATAGACACCTGCAGAAAATATTCTGAAACTATCCATGCACAAAACAACTGTTACTTTGACCTGGTGCAATTAATGTCTTCAAATCTGAATTATTTCTGCCGCAGGTTAAACATTCTGAGTTGAGATGTCTTGTGCAAAAGGAAGAAGTGCCAGTGTGCTTTGAATTAAGGAGGGAAACACTTTATTTTGAGCTTATGCCCAAACTTCCCCAGAGAAAGAAATAGGAAACAGAGTGACAGCTTGGTCTGGCAGCTGGGAGACACCACTCAGACAGTGAAAGGAGAAAGATTTTTCCACTCAGGACTTGATCATGGAGCACAGCCATCCCTTCCTAACATCACTCCTGCTTTAAGATTTCCTTGCCCAGCGCTTAGCAGTCTCAGTGACAAGATGTAACCCTTCTGTTTGGAAGGGATGGGTGAGTTTATAGAATAATTTGTTGCTGTCCTACCCAAAATTAAAAAAAAAGAAAAAAGAGAGGGTGACACTGTCCAAATTATCAGGAGCCTGCTGCCACCATGGAAGGTGACCCTGAGCAGAGTGGCTCAGCATAAGCTCTGCGTTTCCCAGTTTTGCTATCTGTGTTATCATGCAGAAGGTAGCCAAAGAGAAAAGCAGCCAGTGTCATGAGCTGATGCTGTCACAGTGGCTACCAGCTGTCAGGATGCTTCCGTGACTTCCCACCAACCCCCCAGTTTGGAGGGGTTTTTAAATGAACCCAAGGGCACACATGGCCTTGGGTATTAAAATACTAAGATTCTAAGATATTACCATAAAAAGTGTTTGTCATGGGATCTGAAGAAGAAAAATGAAAAGATATAACTCATCCTTCAGCCTCTTCCCTCTCCCCTGTATGGTGTCCCAGTGCAAGAAATGCAAAAGTAAAGCTTGGAAGAGGAGATGGGGCAGGACTGGGCATTCCAGTTTGGGATAGCATATTCCCTTCCTCCCCTCCCAGGAAGGAGGGAATAGACCCCTAACAATGCAAAGTAATAAAATTTCATGGGAGGGAGGGAGGGAGGGAGGGAGGGAGGGAGGGAGGGAGGGAGGGAGGGAGGAAGGAAGGAAGGAAGGAAGGAAGGAAGGAAGGAAGGAAGGAAGGAAGGAAGGAAGGAAGGAAGGAAGGAAGGAAGGAAGGAAGGAAGGAAGGAAGGAAGGAAGGAAGGAAGGAAGGAAGGAAGGAAGGAAGGAAGGAAGGAAGGAAGGAAGGAAGGAAGGCAGGCAGGCAGGCAGGCAGGCAGGCAGGCAGGCAGAGTAGCTTTTGGGGAGCAAAGCTGAGAAGAAATATCTGTGCTACAGAAGACTTTGGATCTTTTCGTAATTTTCTCTTGATCTTGCAGATCTCTCTTTTTAAGTACTTCCTTTTCACGTCTTCTCATGTCTACTGACAACTGATATGAATAAACCAACAACAATTTATTTTACTGCTAAAGGACTGATGATAATGAAATTCAAAGAGCAAAAGACACAGCACTGCCAATTCTGGCCTAAGTGGAAGAAGCATCTTCCAGTGACCAGGAAAGATCTTTTAAAAGCAGCATGTAATACAGAATATGGCAGTAGCCTGCTGATCCCATGGAAATGTCCTATGTATTCCCTCTTACATGTCTAGCATCAGAGCAGTCGAGTAATATTGTCCCTGTCTCAGTTGAGAAACTCAGTGTGTGTTTCCCAATTAGAGCTTCGATATTTCTGAGAATTTATACTTGAAGCAACTACCAAGAGTGAGGATAAAAGCAATGACAGTCTCTATGGAGGGATTCACAACCAAACTGTACAAACTGCTTCTGAATTAAGAACTGTCCTTACCCTCCCACTAAAAGGCTTTTTACTAACTGAGCATCTTTCAAACTCTGTTTAAAAACAGAGTTGTAATTTCAGCACAGAAGCTAAAAATGTCTCACAGACTTGATTTCCTTCCACACAAACATTTAGCAAGAGAAGCAACTTCACGTATCGAAGTCTGAAAGTTGTCAACTGCTGCAAGGAATTCCTCTTTGCAGCATTGCTATTTAAAACAGCATGGCACCAATTTGTAATATGAATGATCTATTGTGGTGAAGCTGGTTCAGTGCCTCTTAAAGGCAAATGCATCACTCTGACCCATCTGTTCTATGGACATAATCTTAATTGCAAACATAGGGTCATATCCCAATAAATCAGCAATGCTGCAGTGAAGGTGCCTACTTTTACACCAGCTGAACATTTACCCACTACTGTCTACAGTCATTCCTCGATAGAATTTAGGGACAAGAACAAGGAGATTGCTATCAACCCCTTCTTTCCTACAGTGACTCATATTTATTGCAACTAAAACTCCACATGGGCAAAATCCAGTTCCTACTCCTATAAACCCCAAAATTCTCATGAACCACAGCTTCACTCCCTATGTATGATACAACAAAACAGAGACGTCTGGGGTGAATAGCAGGTCATAGAATCACAGAGGAGAAATATGTATCAAGTCAGAGAAAAAATGCCACAGGATCTGTTCCAGGCTTGGAAAGCTGAGTGTGCAGAATCTGAGCATCGTTAGTTTCAAAATAAAGGTAAATTATTAGAAAGGATAGAAAGGAGAAAGCATCTCCATATTTTCCTCTTCCCTAAATGGCACAGACACAGATGATCTCATTAGCTCATCTGTGTAATTTATACTTCTAAATGACTGGGGAATAAAACAAATATTTAGAAACAAGCAACAGGATGGGGATAGAAGAGGGGGAAACCTCAGAGTCCTCTCTCATCTAAGCTCCTTCTTTCCTTGCCAAATGTTATATTCCCTTCCTGGGAACCCCTCCAAGTTTGCGTCTCCAGATGCTACATTCCAGGAGGCCGCCTGGAATCCCTCCTACCCACCTCTACATCACTCACTGTGAGCAGGCAGGGCAAACACAGGGTAGAGAGAGTGTTTTATCCTTATTTCCAGATAGAAAATCAAGCCATGGAAATAGCCAACTGAGAAAAACAAAACAAACAAAAAAACACCAAAAAACCAACAAAACCAAAGCAAAACAAATAAAACCCAAGACGACAACAAGCAAAATCTTTATCAAAACAGATTCTTCTTTGGGAAAAAAGTGAAACATCAAATCACAAATTGCAATTTGGAAGTACTGACACTGGAGCTGTGTTTTCTGCTGTCAACCTAGGACTCTGGTAGGTGACTTACAATCAAGTGAGATGATCACTATGGCCATAAGGGAAACTGTCATTACAAGCAAATATAAACACAATGGTCAAAAGCATGTCCATTGGGGTTCCCTCTTAATGGACTATTTGGGCATAGGTTCATCCTGGCTGTCAGCATTCATTTGAATCACAACCGTGTAACTGTAGGCTGCTATAAGGGCACTTATCCTAAACACATCACTTTGGGTAAAGGAATTTCCTACTGGAAGTACTGGTCAGTCCATGGAAGAAGCTTAAGCGGAGATCTAGGAGCTGGTGCCTAATGTATGAGTGGGTAAAGTTAAAGGAGATGAACCCCTGCCCTCTCCAGGGACAAGAGCTGATTTGTCAGTATGTCACTCTCCACCTCTCTCTTTCCTCTAATCAATGGAGGAAACCTAGAGTGACTCTCACTGAGTTTGGGGTCTGAACTTAGTAGGCTAGAGCTGAGCTTAGGAGCTGGCAGCTTGCTGGAAGCAAAGTAATGGGATTCACGGTTACCAAGGAAACATGTTGATCTTTAGTATTTTTGACACTTTAAAAATGCACCTGATTTAAATACAGATAAATCCAGTTGAAGAAATAAATGCAACCAGACCTAATTAGAGAACTGAAGTGGTGTAACATGATGCTTTCTCAATTCACAGCCTCCTTTCATCCTCTTCCTACGTATCTCCAAAGACCAATGCTATCCTGTCTATGTCTCAGTACCTAATTTCATTTTAAAATGTGCTTTAATGACTGCAACTAGGTCTGCAGTCCAGAAATAGAAGTCTCAAAGCACAGAGGGCATTACGTTCCCATCCACCTCACAGGGCAGGCTAGAGCAGAGTCCAGACCCATATTACCTGTGTATTAGAAGGGACCTCTCTGCAGTTTTTCATCATGGTCCCCTTTTGAATGCTGTTTTACAAGACCCAGCTGACCTTCAGTCCCAGTAAGAAAAATTCTTATGCCTGATTGTCTCCATCCCTCTCTATTTTCCTCTTGCTTCTCCTTCCCTTGCACAAAGAACGGCTGGTAAAAATTTATTGTGGGTGGGATTTTGAGGCAGGCATCCCATTAAATTTAATGGGAACTGAGCATCTAAATCCCTTAGGCAGCTTGAAAATTTCAGCCTCTATTAGTAATGCTCTTCTCATTATAACAAGATTTGTACATGACAGCTCGAGAGCCCTGACTCTGCTATTAGTGCTGTGGTTCTGTATCCTGCCACTCCCAGTACCCGGTGTTGGCTGCTTTGCTCACAGCTCATCTTCTCACAAGCACTGCAGCTGACACGAGACCAGAAAGCAGCCTGCCATTTCATTAGGATTGGTAAACTTCCTCATAGGGGGTTTTCCACAAAAGACCATGCCGAGTAAATCCGCCTGTGCTGTGATTATTTGAGAACCATTTTATTTTAACTGTAAAACTCAGCTTCTGATGTGCAGGGGGCCGTTGGGTGGATGTGGCTGTGTTGCGCAGCTGCATCGTGATATAGAAAGGGAGAGTTTTTCAAGGGTAGTTGTAGACTTTGCCAGCCTGTCCAAATTGCCAGATCACACCACACTAAATTTTTCATCAGCATTCTGCCTAATTTACTGAAATTATAATTTACAAAGAGGACACGAGTAGAATGAGAACAGCTTTTTTAAAATTTCATGCACATCTTGCAGGCCTCTGTTGGTAAGGTGTTCAGCCTCACTGGTGTTAATCACTCCTGACAGGGCAACATTCTCATTCTCATCAGAGATTTTCCCATCCCTTTTTACGTCACTCTGGCCAGACTCTGCTATGGAATAAAAGGGACTAGAAAACATCTACGAAACCTGGGAAAGCAAAAAAAGGTTGGACTGTCAAGATAAAATCTTGCCATCTTGTACTTGCAGTGGAGAGGTAGAATTTCTCCATAATAAACTAGGGTCACTCAGCACCTTTTTTTTTTGCTGTCATTGCTCTTTTAGGGTGTCATATGTACCTATCTCCTCCTCACACGATGCTATGTGTGACTGAACTCTGGACTCCAAACATCAGATCTGTAAGGATATGCAGGGGCCTTCTCTTACTTGAAGACTGAAATTCTCAGAAGGCAGTGGAAGCTTAGATACTTAAAAACCTTGGGATATCTGAGCCTGTATTCACAGTGTGAAGGACAGATATTATGATTTCTGTTTTTTTTTCCTTCACACTTTTCTGCTCCACAGCAGTGCAGTCTCCTGCTATTTCCTCCATGAACATCTTTCAAGAAAGATCTAAGCAAGCTGTGCTGGGTTTAGCAGGCATTGAGCACTGGAGCCAAATGCAACCATCCTGCATGAGAATGGAAAACGTTTAAGGACTTGGCATTGTGGCTGCATGGACTCTGAATAAACAAGGTGCTTAACACTTAGGTTTAGGGAAGTGATACATTCAGATAGGAATCCTATTTATAACAAATAATTTTTTATAACTGAATCAACATGATCTTATTTTCTAAAAATTAAAAGCAAATTTAATAAAAAAGTCTGTAAGTACTGTTTTTCCAAAAGGGAACATTGAAAATTTAAGAGTACTGTTGAGTGCAATTATCCGAGATTGAGAGTTTAGTGATCAAACTGAGGAAGTACTGAATATCTTTAAGTCACAGATTCAGCCATGATCTGGAAATGACACATGAAATAATTATATTCTTATTCCCACCGCAGAGGGCAACACTGACAGATTTAGCCCGAGCATATGATGAAAGTTTACAGACCAATGAGAAAAAAGTCCAACAGAGAACCCAGAGAATAACCAAAGTTCTCAAAAAGAGTGATAAAAGCATGAGAGTAAGTCTCAAGGGGCTTAAATAAAAGCAAAGGAGATTTTAGTAAGAGATTAATGAAAATTCTATAGCATGAAACTAGTGAAATGCTGGGCTAAACTATTAGATGATGGAAATCCCCATGCAGCAAGTTTTGAAGAACAGATCAGACAGACAGCCACTAGGAGCAGTTAATTACATGTTCATCTCCTTTGAGGAAAAGAGATAGATTAAATGATCTTTTCAAGGTCCCTTCCACTCTCATAATGTCTATTTCGTCTATGAAGCATCTCTCGCTTTTTCACTTCAACGAAGCAGAGGAGGGAGACTGTGCAAGGGAGTATTTCAGATGCTCAGCCAACAGGATGAAGGACACAGCAAGCAGAGCCAATTGAAGACTGAGGTTCAGAGGAAAATTAACTTATGACTGACATCTCAGACAGGAAAAGAGAGAATATGCACTACATCCTGCCCTGACTATCCTTAATGTTTCCCCTGAGCTGATCACTCTTGACCCATCTTTTGAGGAAAAGAGTCCACAGCCTACAGGCAACTTTGAACTGGTTTGAACAAATAAAACACCCCTATGTTTAAGTTTTTTCTATCCTACTGCTTTTTATGTTTTTCCCTGATCCTTAAAGCCTGATATTTTCTCTGCTGTATCCCATGCAAGTGCCAGTCCTCATGAAAACAGGAAGAAAAAATATAGGGCAGTTGGTATAATCTACTTTTTTAACATTAATAATTACTGTGGCAAGTATAGTGCATTTCCGAGGCAGTCTCTGGTGTTACTAGATTAATTCATTCATGTCATGCTATTATAGGGCCTTAAATCTCTCTTTCTCAGGCTGTTTGTTAAAAATAAAGTGCTTCAGCATAAAAGGGAGTCAAATAACTGGGATGATTCAGCCCGCTCAGGGTGTTGTATATTTCTTCTCTGCTCCATTAGTACCTCTGAATTGTGGTTCCCAAAGCAACCAAACCTGTCTTCAACCACAATTTTACATCTGCCAGGGAAAGGGATAAGAAGGGCTTTACACTGATTTGTGTACTCAGTAATCCTTATTCCACAGCTGCTTGTTTCCACAAGAGGGCAGGGGATGAAGTTTGTGGTGTGTTGACTCTCACGGTGTTATATATGACTGCACAGCAACTGTTTGCCAGAAAGTGGTGTCAGCCATGTATTGCCCTATATCAACATAGTGTGCTTTACCTACAGTGTTACGCTGATACACAGCATGTTGGGTCACTTCTCTGGCTGATGTGCTGTATATTGCAGCCCACAGCTTAGCGCTTGCAACACCTGCTCTGTGCAATTTTACTCTCGGCAGCCTAAACTGAGGTCTAGACTGCCCAGAATGGAAGTATGAGACAGTGAAATAATTGCTAGAGTTTTGTGAAGTCATCATTTCCCCTTTCTCCACCCCACAGCTACTAGTACATGCATTAAGATATGACCTAACACTTATATTTTACAATGAAATGCTTCCTTAGTTGTTACCCTAAAATAAATGAAAATAAAATGTAAGCAATCCTAAGAACAAAAGCTGCTGTCATGCTGGTACAGTGTATAATGGAATACAGTAGCACTATATTTCATTAGCATTCAGTGTATTTTTCATGTTAATTGTCAAGGATTCAATGGCTTAAACGTGAATTCTAAAATAAGATTAGTATTCCAAATAAAATACTTTTGAAATACGTGTATTTCCCATTTCATTCTAATGAGCTTCAGTAAATGCATAGTATGGCTTGTGGGTGTAATTTGAATTCAGGAGGGACACAGCAAAATACAACCAGCTGGGACCAGTGTCCTATCTGGGCACATGAAAGTAAGATGGACAGACGTTCTGGTCAGCGTGTCTGCTTTGCAATGTGCTCCACAGCCATCAGAGCCAAAGCACAGGAGAGCTGGCTGAAAAAAGACAGCACAGACACATGTTTCTCACCAGCCTTCAGCTTTCACGAAACTCTCCAGGATAAAAGTTTGCTTATGATGCTCCATCTGACACAAGAAGTGGTGTAAATTGAGGTAGTGGGCCCCCATAACCTGCTCAGGTAACATGGAGTAGAAGGGAAACATGCATCCAAATTTCACTGTAACCACTCCATCTAACAGGATTTTAGTAGTCTTTAAAAAATTTGATGGATTCTTCTCCTACACTCTGGAGCAGTGACCAGTCCAGCATCCAAACATCACCAGCAGTTCCAACACTGTTCATACTTCATTTATCTGAATTACTGCAGCAACTAATCAGGTTCACACACTTTGCCTTTTCTACCTTG
Source organism: Apus apus (assembly GCF_020740795.1). NCBI lineage: Eukaryota > Metazoa > Chordata > Aves > Apodiformes > Apodidae > Apus > Apus apus. The sequence continues at coordinate 7,262,321 of NC_067294.1, read as the reverse complement.
AGATTTATCTTACTGGTCAATCATCCTCTTGGGTCAGTAAGACTGGAATCAGGCAAGAAACTAGGCTAAGACACAAATGAAAAACCAGTATCCAATAAAGCAAGTTTCTCTCATTCCTCATTGCAATTTGATATAATATAAATTAATAAAATACTTGCATGATATTTTGACAATGCAGATGAGAAAATATTACAGCACAAACCCACTTCTAAGAAAATAACTACAAAAAAGGAGGAATAAATTGTATAACAACTTTTATTTCTGGTCCCAGCTTAAAGCTACATCTGCCTCTGGACTGCAGATGGGTAAGGAGAGATGAACCAGCATCCTTGCAGGCAGGCTGCAGCAGAACAGCCCAGGAGGGAGCCTCACGGATCCTGCTGGATAGCAGGTGCATTCCTGGATGAGCTTCTCAGAAGAAGAAACTGCTCTCCCCCAGGAAGCCACACGCTGCTGCATCCTGCCTGTGAGGTACCTGCTAACAGCTGAACCCTGTCACCTCCCCAAGGGAGACAGAGACAGCTGGTCCAGGTGGGAATCACCCCCCGCATCACATAACCACCCACACTAGCACTTCCTCAAACCTGTTCTCTGATCATCTCTATAGCTTTGCTGGTATTCTTCATTTTGGGACTACACTGGAGGTGAGGCATGGCAATGAGAGCAGCCATTTGGAGCAGCCAGGGAAAGGGTCAAACTTCTCAGTTGCCCCTGCTCCAAGCCCAGCTACAATGTTCTCCTCTTGACAGGGTCAGGGCTTCCCAGAAAACACCAAAGCAACCACAAGAGCAAGCAGGCTCTACAGTGCATGAGAAAGAGTCATCCCCTGTACAGCATGGCTGTACTAGCACCTGTGGGTCTCACCTCTCCTCCAGCACTCTGCAATGTCACATCTTTGCTGAACAGTAAGAAAAGCCTTTCAAAATTCAGCTGATAGTGGGACCACCCATGGTAAGAAAAATGACTAATGCCCAGAGTTATGAAGTAGCTGTTGACTTTCTGACAACCTTACTCCCAGGAGACCCTTTTTATATTCCTCTGCTGTTTTCTTTTTCTCTGCTCATTTATTAAGACTGCATAAAATGCTTACTGAGTGGACTTCAGGTCCAAAGCTGAAGGATGATGTATTTCTAGCTAAAGGCCTTTTTAAAGAACCAGCTAGAAGAGAAGTGCTACCATTAAGCAGCAAGATAGTTCTATAATTACTGGGAGTCATATGGGAATAGAAGACTGATATACTGGGGCCAGGAAAGTGCTGGAAAGAATGCATCATTACAATATATAAAGAAAAACAAGAAGCAGCATGGAGGCTTGTGGGTGAAGAAAAAGGATCTGGAGAGGCTACAGTGATGGGCAATATTCAGGAAGCAGAAGGAAGGATGAGGGTTCGTGCTGCCTGTGATGACATGATGCCTGTGTCTCGTGAGGGAGAGGAGAATGGGCCAGACAAGCTGTGACTTCAGGAAATGGGGCACACCCATACACCAACTGGCATCTCTAGTGCCCTCCTGTAATTCAGGTAGTCATTTGATCCCCCTCATTTCAAGAGGGGACAATAAATTCTAGTGCCTCGTCACTGAGCTTATGCTAGGGCAGAAAATATTGCAACATTAACTCCATTACCTGCTTCCACCACTGGAATGAGAAATGCAAGAAATGCTTCCCTGCTGGTTCATGGTTCCTGGACCATGATAAACTCAGGTGTTAACTTGAGAAGGCTTCAGTGGAGGACTTAGAAGCAGCTATTACATAGATAAGAAAATGCAAATTCACAGGTCTAAGTCCTGGTATAAATAAAAGCAGGATTTTGACCTGTGATTTTAGACAGAAAGACAGTACCCGTGACATCTCCATGGCTCTCCATGCTCACTGACAGTCCTCTGGCCAAAGAGCATTTTCCTAAGCTTCACAAAATAATATCTGCCACAAACATTACTGCACATTTGTAACCATACTTGACCTATATAGGGTAAGAAAAACAGCCTGGCTGCAGTCAGGAATTATGGCAAACTATGATTGCATTTGATTCTCTGGCCACATTATGCAATGGACAATGTTTAATTAGAATTAAGTTGACTCATCTAACAGTACTGAAAAACAAATTAGAAACTTGTCTAAATTACTGTAGAAATGCACCCAGACATGAGATAATTAAGCTGCTGAAAGGCACCCTGCTGCACATTGCAAACAGTTCTGCCACTCGTCCCTCATCACTTGAGGATACACAGACATAAATGCTGGGATTTGCATCCCCTTTAAAATGGCCTGATGCAAGATGGCATACACACAGTGCTGGAAAAAGCAGGTGCACACAAGTTCTTGGTATGAGAAGTTATTAAAATAAAAGCTGAAAGAGAAAATAAATGTGTTTTGTAAGAAGGAATTGTATTTTAACACAGCCATTTATTAACTGAGCCTACAGAACAGATCTGATTGATCCAATGACAAGGTGTCAATACTCTGTTATTTTGTGTGGTAATAATTATGTTTCCTTCTGCTTTAGCCTACCTTGCACTTAAAGGAAGCTTACAGATTCTGGGGAAAAGTGAGTTCAGATTACTCTGATTTCTGCTTTCTGGTCATTTAAAAATGTTTTCCTACAGAGAGTTTGCTGTTGAAAAACACTTGAATAGCTAAAAATATTTTCTCAAAACAAGCTCCTTTCAGAAACTGAAATAGTTTGTTGTTATAAATTGGCATCTAAAGTCTTCAGGGTGTTTAAAACTACAAAGCCTAGACCTAATCTGTCTTTTGACAGATTTTTTCCAAGTTAAGCATGTAAAAGAATTAACTAGAAACTTGAGAGTAATTATCGGTTTTCACTTTCTTTTTTTCTGGGAAGCTGTCACAAAAATAAAACATTTTCATTTGTGCTGTTTTTCTCATTAATATTTAAAAAAGGAAAATCCCTGAAATAAACTGCAAAGGCTTTATCTTTTTAGTTTGGTGGAAAAGAGAACTTTTGGTGGCTTCTGGGGAAGCCAACTCTCTTGCTTAATGTAAAGCATGGACAGGAGGAAAAAGATGAGCAGGAAAGGTTTTATCATATGGTGAGCTCTACCTGTCCATTCATTAGTCTCCCACATTATCCACAGAGTTCTTGAACTAATTAATCAATAACATCATTCATCCTTGGTATAACTTTACTGGCATTACAACAGAGATTGTATTTAGCTCAACTGCGCAACACCAAAATGTGCATTAACTTCCTTAGGTTTGGTATAAGATACTCTTATTACACTGATAAATACATTCTTTTTATACTGACATACACACAAACTCATTTTGTTTTCAGAAAAACTATAGTGTAACCACTCATTCCAAAGCTCCAACAGGGAATTCAGAGAGGTGTGTTCACACAGCATTGCATTTCTATGGTCATCAAAATGAAAGGGTATTTTTTAAGTTGACTATGGCAGAATTTGAGGCACAAATGCCAACTGGGACATGGCCAGGATGTCATTCCTCCTTCTTCTGTTTACTCATGGCTCCTTTGCTGTTTTAAGGTGAATGTGGCATTTTCCCTCTCTTCTGCTAAACAATGATGTATGACAGCATGAAAATGCTGAAATACTGCACACTAAAAGTGGCTGCTGGAAATACTCTTTAAAATGTTTTGAGATTTAATGTATTATTCAAGCAAAAGGCACTTCAGTATTGTGCTTGATACGGAAACATTTTAACCAGAACAAAAACCTCTAGTTTCTATTATCATGTAGGACATTACCAAGATTCAGCCCTGGAGCATAATTACCATGATATGAGCTTTGGTGCCCGTAATTTTGCAGATGTAGACCAGCCCCTCCCAGATTTTATGAGTTGTTTTTCTAAATCAAAACCCAGGGACACATGAAGACTGAAAGCCTCTAGATCCATCCTGAGTTTAAAAAGGAGTCTGAGTGTTCAACATTAGAACATGCATTCACCTGCTGCTATAATACCAAGTTTGCAAAGCTCTGTGGAGACTTTAACCAAACCCTTTAGGATCTTGTACTCATGGTTCTGGCAGCAGCTGATGCCAGAGCAGGAATGGTATTTGCTGGGCAAGTCAGAACTGTGGTTGAAAGTGCTTTGTCCTCAGCTGGTCCTAAAGCATGAGGAGTGCTCTCAAAGCCAGAACAGTTACTCCAACGTAACTACTTTGGCCATTGTGCTCAAACTCTAACCTTGAGAAACAGCATAAACAGCATCTGTGCTGCCCTGTCTTCAGCTGTGGTTAAGAATAATTCCAGAATAATTCCTGGAACTGGAGAAGATTCACTGCTTTTCTTCTTTGCATTCACTCCAAAAAGAGTGATAGAGAGTGTCCAATTCTGGCTTGGTTTATTGCTCAGCTGTGGTCCAGAGAGGTGCTTTTAAAACAATGCTGCTTCCACCTTCTCCTTAGACCCTCCTTGCATGAGTCCTCTGAAGACTGTGTCTGTGCTGCTTTTTCCTCTTAGCTTTCTCTATATATTGGTCTATGCATTTGCTGCTAAGGTCTCTCTTGCTCTTTTTGTGGAGAATCCTTAACTCTGAAGGGTAAAAATAACATCCCTGCTATGAAGGACACTGAAGAAATACACAGTGCTTTTTTGGTGCTTTAGTAGGTAAAATTGACCTAGATATCACAAACGGCAGGAGAAGAAAAATGCAAATACCTCTCCCTCAATATAAAATTATTCAGCACAACAGAAAACTAAAGGATCCAAGAGGTGAGGGATGATTTATAAGGGCAGATGTGGGAATATTCTATCCACTTCCCCAGCTGTGGATTTCTGATGTGCACAGCTGTGTCCTCTTTTTCACTGTTTGAACTGCTGTCTCTACAGCACTAGTCTCCTGACTTCTTTTTCCTCCTAAAATCTTTGCTTCAGCTAGCTGATTCTTATTAAGCTTCCCCCAGAGATATATGTATTTTTAAGATATTAAAGTAAAGAAATGAAACCTAAAAGAGGCCATATGTTTGTGCAAAGGCATGTGTGTGGCAAAGCCTGTCTTAAAAATAGTCCTTCCTTTTACCTTTTGGTTTTTTTTGTGTGTTTGCATAGAAAAAAAAAAAACAACCACAACTTTCTTTTTTCAGAAAACTATAGCTCTGAACAAATGTTGCAATTATGCTTCTCAAAAGCAGAGAAGTGACAGGTGGAAAAAATGAAACTCACTTAGGCAAGGCAAGTTTAGAATATCTGTCATGAACTGCAGTTACTTCAGTGAGTCTCCCTTTAGGTTTGAAAGCCCAGAAAATCATGATCATTTGAGCTTTTCCTGCATTTTTCCAATGCATTTTAATTAAGCTCCAATTTTCAATGTCTCTCAAGTCAGTTAGATTTTGAGCTTATTTTTCTGCTAAAAGGATGCAGCCAGTGTTGTACAGGTCAACAGGACAGCTTTTTCATACCTTTGCATTACTGGCACTGTTGAGCTAGAAACAGAAAAAATCATCATGAATATTTGGGATACTCTGATTCCCTCACCAAAGGCCAGCACCAGTAGATCAGATCTAGCACAAGATCAGATCTTTGCAATGCAATTAAGCGGCTCAGCTTCATGCACAGAAGTAGTGTTTCAGGGCCACTGCTGAGACAACTGCAGCAGCAAGTACTTTGATCATCCCATTCACACGAACTCTACAGGAACCATTCTGAGTCTGTACAGAGTGTGTAACCAGCCAGGTTTCACAGCATGACACTACTCTGCCCCAAGCAGTAGTGTTGAGGATGCAGAGAAGGTCCCTCCACCTTTCCTGTGACTCCCTTCAAAAGCAACCCCAGCGGCATCAAGACGTTACTGTGCAAAACCTGTGAGACCTTTAAACACAAGGTGCTGCATGAAGGCAAAGTATGTATTGCTGCCTAAGCATCAGCCAGAGGGTGGATTTTGCTCTGGTAAAGGGAAAAAAGCAGTTTCTGGTGAACTTGTACCAGCTCCCTCTCCTGCTCCTTCTTACTGCAAATCACTGAGAATAAACATGGTGAAGCAGTTTAAAATAGACTTTAATTATCTCTCAAGCAATTCCATTCTCTCAGTTTGGCCAAGGCACTCTCATTCTGCCCATTTTGCTTTCCCACAGTGTATTATCCATGAGCCCAGAGAGCTTTTCTTTCAGCATCCCCTCTATTTCTTCTCCCTCCACCCTCTTATTTCCTCTAGAATGAAAATTTCCATAGGACTCTGATTATGACCTCTGGAAGCTGCACTCCCAGGAGCTCAAGGCAACACTGCATCCAGCAGCAACCAGCACTGGTGAATTTTAAGCCCTATTAATAGGTCAAGTGACTGATAAGTTCACTTTATCATCACAGCAGACAGGTTTGTGCCCCAAGCTACCATCACAGGCAAAGCCAAAATTCAACTCCCAGCCTCTGCCTCCACCTCTGAACTGAGATACAGTCATAGTTGTTCTTACACAAAAAAATTGACATGGAGGGCTGACATCAATAAAAGTTTTAACAACCTTCATATAAAATATTTAGTATTTCAAACAGAACTATATATCTATAAACTTTGTCTACAACAGCATTCCAAAGCATCAACTTGTAAAAATTTTAAAGTTAACTACAGATGATACATATTTGATGCCAACAGTTGCAACTTGATAATAATAATATTAGTTATAGAGCTATAAAAACATTATGTCTGTTTTTTACAGCTGATCATTAATATATTAAATTGTTGTTATGGTTTTATGCTTTGTTGGCTGACAAAAACAACCAGAACCTGAAGGAGGCCCTGAACTTATTTTAATAGAGGTCTGAAATTGACCCATTCAGAGAAACATCTTCTTAAAGGCTATAAAATACTCCTGCAGTCTACAGCCCTTCTTGTAAATAGGTTCGTAATCAGCAGAGACCTCAAAGTCAAAATGCACTCTGTCTGTTGGGTATGTAATTGTTATGGTTCAAAAGAAAATAAGATCTGACATCAAGAACAAAAGAACTATCTGTTCTTCATTTGTTGTAATAAATTTAGAATGGTCTTCAACAGTCAGAAGTAAAAACCACCAAGCTCACTGGTGGAAGTGTGCACTGGTGTGGGGGATGGAGAGGTGAGTTCAACATTTCCCAAACAGCAGCAGGAAATCTGAACAGACAGGAAATAACTGAAAATCATGACTTTGTAAAGGTTGTGTGGACATACAGATGGGCATCAGGATTTGCCCACAGAGGAGCCCTCAGGAAAGCAAATCCAGATTAACTTTTGCAATAAATCCTTTTAATGTGTTAACCAGAATGGTGGCCAATTTAAGTCCTGATTAGGAATGACCATACTGGAATTCATCTTACTCTCTTTGGAGGTGAATTTCACCAAACGTGTTTGAAGCCACTCACTACTGGACAACCCATATGGGGCTTTACTGGTTTTAGTTAATTCACAGGTGCAACAATTTTGGACAAAGCCTGAATATCTCAGTGTAGCCAAGGGCCCATCAGCATGTCACATTGCTTCCCGTGGTGCCCACACTGGCCTCTCCTCCCTTTTGCTACAGACTATCTAACTCATATCTTACTTTTCCTGGAGTATCCATAAGAAACATATGGATGCCCCAAGCCTACAATCTGCTTTTTTGGTGCATTATTAATAGCAGTGTGCTGAAGCAATGAAAGACCTATTGATGCCCTGATGGATTGTGAGGAAAAAAAAAGTGATTTTTTTTTAAAGCTGCATTTTAAATCAGCTCATTACACATATTGTTTTATTTTTCACTGCATGACATCAGCATTCTCTATTTGCTATTCACTGGAGGTTAAAACATCCAAATGGATCCTGCTTCCAGGCTTATGGTCCAAGCTGTGATTTGGTTAAGCAAGATTGGCCAGAGTTTCTCTTGGAAAAAATCCATTCAAAATTAGGAAAATTATCCCAACAGATAACTTGGCTTGGAAATGGTGTCTTCTTTAAAAGTAATTTCACAGAGGCCTGTGCAAATCCAAAAAAAAATTCCATTGACTATGAGAGTTTTAATATAAAATCAAATCTGTATTTTTCCCAAGGGGCTTCACATTTTCAAACCCCAAAAGATATTTGTTATATGTAACCTAGTTGATGGGTATTCTCCCATTCTTTTCCTTTGCAGAGCTTGGGATTTTTTCTCCCCTGAAGAAGGCTAAGACTGGAAAGTGGTCAGAGGCAGGCCTGTGCAAAAGACATTTTCTTCATTACTTTCCTTGTTATGTCCTGTCCAGCTTAAAATGAAGATCCTGGAAGTCAGGGAACACCTGTTTAAAGGTTGGGAGCCTGCATCCAGTGTGCACCTGGGATAGGGTGAAGAAGTGATGGGTTGAGGACAGCACCAACATGGGCAGACTCACTGGAAGGCATGAACTGGTGCCAGCGTCCAGCAACAGTGTATCTGCAGAGCTCTCAGAGAGGAGGAGGAGGGGAAGTACAGAATTTAATAACTGGGAGTCTTTGTATTAAGCAGGGATAGGAGCAGGGCATAGTGGAATCAAATCCCAAAGTGGTGCCAGGAAGTTGTTATACTCAGAGAAAATCCTTCCAATCTCTTAAGTCAGAAGATCCTGTGTTTTATTTTACCCCATAATTTTGAGCTAGTTCAAGACTTCAGAAACAAGAAATTGTGAGGACTGAATGCTTGCCGTTTCCTCTTAAACCATGAGCATCAGATGGTCAAAATATGAATGTTTTCTAGCCAGAGCTCTCTGCAGGTTTGAAATACTAATAATTGGTGAGTCTAAACTGTTGATAACAAATAAACTTCTACTTTGAATGGAAAGGTATGAAGCCTTTATCTCGAGGAATCCAGGAGTAGACCTAGAACCACATAGCTTAATAGATTTCACAAGTCAGCTGCATCAGGGGACAAGAAATTATTATACCTGAATTATCACACTAAGAGATCCTGCTGCAATCTCTACTAGAAAACCTCACCAAACCAGAGGACAGTTAATACATATTCTGTACTGGGGAGCACAAATATCTACCTCTGAGTGTGTTAACATCCAACAGAAGACCAGCCTGCAATTAATGTCACAGAAGAAAAAATCTCCTTTGCATATTCACCATCGTGTCACATGCATCCTAAGCACTCAACATGAGAGGACTCAAATACGCCATTCCTGCTGCCACCATCAGCTGGAATTTGTCATAGATAAGATTTGAAGAGAGAAGATCCAAAATGCAAGTGGGTCCCAGAGGACCGCAACCATCAGGAAGACATGGTCACAAAATAAGAATGAATCCATGATGCACAGATAAATGCCAAGACTGACCATACACATGCCAGGAGCATCACATATGGGAACACAAAAACCTGCTGTCATTTTTTTTAAAAAAATCGGTAAACTTAAGCTTATACGCTGCTTTTTCTGCCTTTACTGTTAGGGACGTGTGATATAAACACAACTGAAACACAACAAGAGAAAAACTGCAACATATATGACTTCGAACAATTATTTGTCATTCCACAAAACAAAACCTAATGGCACTTGTAAGATCACTTTATGCCTTCTCCTGATGCCTACACCAGTCTGTCTGCAGTAGATCTCCACCTGAGGCTAAGGGGGTCATCCAGAATAACACACCCAAACTAGAGTCTTAAATATTTCCATTTCTCATACGGCTACACTTAAGAGAAAAGCTCTGATAGTCCATATTTAATGTCCTTGATGCCTTTTCTCTTTTCTAGCTTTCATGTCTCTTGAGATAATTATTTTTTGTCATTCTCCTTAGAATGAACTACATGTGGTATATACAGCCAGTGTGCTCAAATCTTGGCTTGAAGAAAGCTTCCTGGTCTGCTTAAAAAGAAAACTTTTTAATGCTTACACTTTAAGATTTAAGGTGAATATAAACAGCAGGCTGGCTCCTAGTCTTGAGTTTTATTGCAGTTGCAGATGTGGCCGAAATTATCCTTAGTAATGAGATTTTGGTTCCTGAGCTCTTTTAACAAAAGTTTAGGTCCTTGTCTGTGCAGTCTATCTGCTACAGTGATGGAGATATCTTAAATCTATGTGAAATAATGGAAGCTGAGGCTGGGCTGCTTCATTTTTGGGGTGTCCAGGTTTGAGCCAGGATGAAGCAATTTTTCCTTTTACTGATTTTTTTTTTTTCTTTTTCCCCTTCAGTAAGCTTTCTTTTAACTAGTAGCAAAGTGTCCCAGCTTGGGCTGATAACAGCTGGAATGTTTTTGTAACTGCTGGGTCTTCAAGGTTGCACCTTTACTCTGCCCACTCAGGCACCACAGGGAGATCTAAGACCCCCCTGAATTAGACAGACAGGAAAATTGGCCAGAGATATTCCATTCCATATATCTACATAAGCTCAGAGGAAGGTCAGAGATCACAGAAAACGACTTCCTTCCTGCTTTTTCTTCTCTTCTCTTCCATCCATGGCCGGTGTCCAGGGAGGACTCTGTCCATCTGTTACTGTTGACCCCCAGGTTCAAACTCTCCTGACCCTCATCACTCTGCTCTCTCCAGCAGCTCTGGGATTTTTTAGGACTGTTCACAGCTAAGGAGATGTTGTGGGAGTTGCTGGGGGTGGAGTAAGGCAACAGGGTTTCTGTACATTTCCTGAACATATTTGTATATAATTCTATATATTTTCTTTTATCATTGGTGTTTAATTAAAGCTTGCTGTGTGGCTCTCTGAAGATAGAAGTGGCTCCTTTTAGACTTTGCTTCACACTGTTATTTCTACCTCTTGGACTCACAAAGCTGCTCTCTGCAGCTTCTTTTAAAGCTGCATCTTAATTCTACTTTCAGCTGAAGGTAGCTGGGTTTTCAGAGAGAAAACCAGCTCTTCTAGGAGCCCTGAGAGGTGCTGTACAGAGCATGTGGGAGAAACCTGCTGAAAATGAGCCAAGTTTCTTGTTCAAATATTAAATGTAATTCCAGAGTCTTCATTGCAATTCATAGGCCTGTATTAAAAGCATAGGCTTGAGTTTGCAAATTGCCTGTGATTTTTGTGGTTTCAGCAAATTCCCCTTTTTCCTTTCCAAACTTCAACCAGGACCACATTCTCCAGACATCGGGTGGAAACTGCAGTGGGACTTTACAACGTCCTAAAATTGTGATTGATCTTCCCTCTCATTGTCCATGAGGTTCCTGCAAGGATTCAGGATGTTACAGGCTGAGGCGTTAACAGCTGTAAGTGTTCATTAAAAGCTGTGGGCCTCATGCTGGAAACAACATAAGGGAACAGCGTGTAGCACCACATCAACACCTATTTAGTTTTACAGTCCTCTCAGACCCACCCGGTACAACAGTGCATCTCAGCAGAATGAACTGAAATGTCTCATTGACTTAATACTTATCTCTATGCTCTGAGATCACCTTTCAAGAAAGCACTATTCAACCAATAGAGCCAGGCTGTTCTGCACACAAACACACTCTCTTATTCAACATGTCACTTTAGAGAGGCTGCACACAGCTGGTGGCATGGAGGCAGCTGCCAGGAAAACTTTGCTGGTGAAGAGGGGGATTTGTAGAAGCTCCAGAACTGGGGGCAGAAGGAGCATAAAGTGCCCTGGGCATCCCTTGCAAAGGGATGGGGAGCTCTTCCAGCTCCAAGGCAGCAAGGTTTTGAAGACGTAGACATAGACAGAGACATCCCTGCATTTTGCAGTTTGTAAGCACTAAGAGATTACAATGATTAACAAGCATGTTGGAGCTGTTCATAAGGTGAACTCACAACCCTGGACAGCAAGAAATTATCATGATTAGCTAGCCAGAATGATTAAAATTTCACAGGGCAAACTAAGATCCATGGAGAGGGAGATGGAATGATGAAGTGGGTCATGTCCACCACCTCATCAGGGGGAGTCTCAAATTCATGGACAGCAAGACAGTTGTTAACATGGCAACATCAACAGTTATTAACCTGGCTGCATCACCGTTGTTCACAGAATGAACTTGGCTTCACGGGGGGAGACAGGGAGAAAATGATTAACAAAAGAACTTAGCAGTGCTCTGAGGGTGCATTAGGATGTATGGACAGCAAGAGGATTAATGCAGACACATCAGGTTTGACAGCAATGTGGCCAGACTCGCAGGCAGAAGACTCAGATTAACGCAGTCCTGTCATGTCCACGTGCTAGATGGCTCCTCGTTAGGAGGGTCCAGGTGGTGACTGTGCCTCCAGAATTCAAGGTTAAATGTTACCCAACTTGGCAACCGACTAAATCAAGCCAAAAGGAGAAGCAATTATCTAGTCTAGACAGACCCTCACATCTGTACAAATGTTTTGATGTCTCTTGGCTGGTGCCAAATACATCAATTAATTTGCAGAGAAGCAACATTAGAAGCCATGCCATATGCTTGGTCTCCAATGCAAGAAGCTTAGGGGTTTCACAAAGGGTTAATGAACTCAAGATTCAAGACAAGTTTCAGTACTTTGCAAATTTCTTATGTTATCATAGAGGCAATAAGTAAGAGCCAAATATACAGTCTTTACACTCTATATGGTACAGTATGGTACAAAATATCCAGTATCTACCAAGGCAGTGCCAGGCACACAAAACCCACATGCAGCTACTGATAAAACTGATTAAATGGATAACATTTCAGGCTAAACCTCACTTTTCACAGGACAGGCTCAGCAACATAACTGATTACCACCTATCTGGGGTTCAAAGACAGTGGCTCAGATGGGATTTTGGGGGAGGAGTGGGGGAAACCTTCTCTCTGTGACTGCAATACTTCCCTTTCTGAGGGAACCTTGGGTCAGTGTCCCAGTTTTTGAAAAGCTGGGGTCCAGTTTGAACAAGGCAATACCAATATGTCACAACTGTCCAGTCTACGTGGAACTTCTCTGAGCTCTTGGGCATACTTAAGAAATTTGAGATGCAGAAACAGGAAGGCTGAGAGTGAGAGCTGCTACTAAATACCCAGAAAGATTTTCCTGGACAATGTCATTTGGCCACAGTGAAAACTAGTCAAATACTTCAGCCAGTTGTATACCAAATTGCTTCCTAAGGCCTTCAAATGACCTACCCAACCTTAGTTAAGAACAGAGGGCAATGATCTCAGAGGTGGAAAACTGTTCTATGCTCCTATTTTGAAACCAGAAGGAAAGCTAAGAAAACAAAGTCAGCAGGGGATTGAAGTGTCAGGAAAAGCTGTCTCCTGTGGGTTGGGTACAATGCAATTCAGCGTACAAACAGCTAGCTAATTATTTCTTACTGCATATCAGCTAAGGCTGACCTGATTAAAATCATAAATCAGCCAATGCCTCTGTTTTTTATGCTGTGAGAATCCATGTCTGTGTTTGCATATTAATTAAGATATGCTAAGTAATAAAAAATGTTTGCTAGGAAAAAGAAAATAGATTGTAACTTGAGAGAAGCAAACACAGGAGTGTGGTACACCAACTTTTAGAAAACTTCTGTTTACACTGAACCCTTTGAAATTCCAACCATCTCTGATTTCATTCCATCAGGTTTTAAGGGAAAATGTCTGTGTCATTTGTGTCCCATGACTTGTTTCCACTTGGTGGGAAAATAGCATGAAAGCTGCTGTTAGGCTAGAAAGCTGCATAACTGCATGAGCTCCAGCATATTTTTTGGCTGTTCTTCCCCATGTGCTATGCAATATCAGATTAATGTCACTGTTCAGCAAATCTTGGAGTATTGATGTTGAAACATTAAAGCTATTTCATCAATACCAGGTTTGAAGAGAGGTCATTTATGGTCATTAGAATAGAAGAGCATTTATTCTGGACATCAGAAAAACCCCCATGGGTCCTAGAGATCATGCTGCAGTCCCCATAATGCCATTAGTATAATGGCCTCTTTCTTCTTTATTAGAATTTTACGGCTAAGTAGGATGTAAGGAAAACTATCAAGTCAGTGGAGTCCAGCACCCTACAGTCATTCTTGTCACAGAGTCCATATGCTGTTCTCTGTTGGTTTTGCTGTGTGAGAAACAACATTCATTAACTGATATCACTGAGACTTTTCTCTTAGCAACTACAGGATGCTACAGGGCTAATATCTCCAGCAGGATGCCAAACTACCCTGCCCCAGTTACAGTGTACAAAGCAGCTGCAAATGCTCCACTTTATTTTACCCTCATGCTGTGCTAATTCAATGAGGTTTGGGGAATTATTTCCCCATATTTTTCCGAGGCAAAGTTCAGAGGGCTAAAGCCAGGACTGTGTCTCCATCAGAGCAGTGCCTGCAGCCCTGCTGCAAGGCGTGGAAATGTCTCTCACCAGGAATTCAGAAGATTCTTTTACCAGCCCAAAGGGATGGGATGAAAGATCTGCTGCCTCCCGCACTCTGAATGTGGATACTGGTGTCTCTTTTTTTTTTTTTTTTTTGCCCTTTTTTTACATCAACTCAGAAACATCACTAGACCTGCAACCTCTTGGCCTCTTTCTCTTTGCTGCCTCCCACAGCAACAGGTGAAGTTACAGTGTCAACTGAGCCATAGAAAACTTCCTGTCACCTGGTTGTGCTCCAGGGCCCGCTCCCAGTAATATGCTCAGACGAGATTTATGCAAAATGTTCTGCTAATTTAGGCAGGAGGCATATATGCTGCATCTGTCTGTCTGCAAGCAAGCAAGAGGATTTACTACATTCAGATGCTGCTGCTGTAACAGCAACACCACAAAGACAGATGGGTTGAACCAGCAGTGAGTATCTACCCCCAAAAAGTGATGATTTCCCAAGTTAAAGACAAACACTCCCCCTCTCAATGGAATAACCTGCTGAGACTCGGCTGGCTGTCCTCACAGCACACAGTTGCTGTGATAACACTGTCCTGCAGGGCAATTTTGGACTGACTAATGACACTGCTTCTGCACAGGGTGAGGCTCTTTGTTTAGCAATGGCCTTGACTCAGCCAGGAGATTTCAGACAGAAAAAGGCCCATAAAGATCAAAAGGAATACATTTCAGGTTGGAATACAGCCATTTAACTTCCTACACAACGCCCAACAGCATTGCAATCAAGTTTCTTAGAAGGTAAGAGCAAACCAAAGGACTTCACCAAAGGAAATACCGTTGTCTACGATGTACAGACATAAGATTAGCACCTTGAAGAGAGCTTTACCCATAAAATAAAAGTGTTTAAATCTTGTAAATTCCTTAATGCTTCCCCCCCTAGCATGGGTCCTTAAATTGCCCTGCAGAGAGCACTATTTCTATTTTTCAATTCCTGCCTTTAAAAGTTTTACTAAGCCAAGCAGGGAACAGACCTGTTCCAAACAACCCAATAAAAAAGGCAGATAAAATACCAGACACACTCCTGTAGCAAGTTAAAAAAGCTGCAATCTGTTCAAGGACATTTTCTGCACAGGAAAAAAAAAAAAAAGAGAAAGAAAAAGAGACAGGCTAAATTCATCAGTTAATTATTCACTGTGAATTATTTACTCAGATGCAGTTAATTAAGAAACACTTTTAACATGAATATTGTTCTGTTCCTTACTTACCTCTGAGAATTAATCTTCCCAAAGGCACAATTCTGAAATGGGTGCTGGAGGCCCTAAGCCCCACAGCTGGTGTTTTGATCTGGCCAGATGTGAGCCAGCTCCAGAATAAAAACAACAGTGCAGCCATGGGGCTGAGTGAACATGTTTACACTCAAATACAGGCACAAGCCTCAGTGGAGTCCTGCCCAGTTGAATTTTGCCATGTGCAAGGTTAGAACTGGCTTATACCTGATCAGGTCAGACCTTAGGCAGGGAGATACAGTTACACCTGAATCTGCTGGATTAAACATAGACAAGTTTTCTTAGATGAGGAGATGCCTTGTTGTGCCTGATGCAGAAGACCTCGGGCAGCTATTCCTTACTAGAGCTGTGAACAGCTCTTGCAGTACAAATTAACTGCAGCTGCAGTGATTGACAACCTAGACTAAAGGCAATTGTACCAAATTTTTGTATGCTTTAATGAGAAGCCTCTACTTAGTTCACACCCATAGTCTATATCACTTTTCCTACTCTATTCCTTGAAAACATTTTGCATTGCCTCTTGCTTAATTTGAAGCAGCTGCCTGACCTTAGCATCTTTTCTCACTGGGAAGACAAAGCAAGAAAAATCTTTGAGCCAGAATAATTCTGCATGGGAAAAGATCAGGTTTTCCTGGGGTGCTTTTCACACAGTGAGAGATGGGGAACACCCATGTGCCCTGGTACACATACAAGCTTTGCAGTAGTACAGGGACTGTGCTCACAGGCACTAATCCTGCTGTGCACACAGCCAGGGGAGTGCACCCACACAGACATGTGAGAGCAAGACCTCTTCTGGGTCATAATTTTGCTCTCTTTGCCTACACTTTCAATGTGCAGCAATTTCACTTCCAGATAGGAATGATAGTGGTAGAATGTGATAAGATGGCTTCATTTCTAAATTATGGATTATTGCTTCTTCCAAGTTTTCTCTTCCTCATACTTCTCCACCATGTGTTTCTTACACAGTGACTGTACTTTATCAGTTGGAAAACAACATTACAAGATTTCTTTAAAAGCTTCCCCACAGAAAGGAAAATACATTGTTTTATTAAGTGATCCTGAACATATTATTCTAAGCTGAGCATGTCTCATGGCTGCAGTGTGCAACCTATTGATCTCCATCTTTCCCAAATAGATAACACACACTGTGGACTTCCCATGCATAAAAAAGAGAATAGTTTTAAACCTTGGAGCAGGATCCAAAAGTCTCTGTCTCTCTATTAAAAAGAGAACAACAGTTTTTTCTGATTTGGCCAGGGAGTGGAAACATTTGGTTTTATTCAGCAGCTCACTGCAAATGTGGTGGATGGTAAGCTGTGTGGCCTGTGTTGTACATCTGGTGAGAACAGACAAACATCAAAGGTCCTTCGGGGGGGAAATGATGAAAAGTTGCATTTTGTGATAACATTTTGCATTTTGGTTTCAACCTTCACTGAAGAAAGTTGTATAGACAGTATTTCAACTAGCTTTAAGACCTCCAAAATGACAGCTTTTCTTGAAACTTTCTCCTTGATGGTCATCTAGTATGTCACTTTGGTACATCTGCCTGTGTCTGTCAGCAGCAAATAATCTTGGTTGACAGATCAGTTGAATAATGTATATTGCAATCAATTTTTCATAATTTCATATTTATGCTAGAATTTATAGAAGTGTTTTATGACTCCCTGGGACTTGCAACATAGATTTTGGATTTTTGGATTGCAAGGGCCACGAGAGTACAAACTGACAATGTCAAAATTATTATGGATTTATTATGGATTTCACAATCTGATTTTGGTGACTGTTTTAGAGAAATACTTACTTCCTGAGTGTTATTTCCTTAGTAAAGCTTGAGCACAGAAACATTTACAGGAAATAAACACACAGGAATGACATTGACAGCTGAACCGAAATCGACCACTGATGTCAAACAAGTGTGAAACAGTGTTTTCTACTCTCACGGCATATGCTCCTCTAATACGAATTGTGGCTCTTTGTAGCTGTGTTACAGAGATTAACACAGGGTCAAGCTGGTAGTCAAAGTCCTAACATAATGTGTATTAATGCATAATCTTTACAAAATATTTGCTTTTCTCATGTGTTTTGTAAGACAAGAGGATGGAAGAAATTACTTGAGTCTGGTAAAAACAGTTTATCTCAGTGGGTAAGATGTTAATCATAGCTTCCAAATTAAATATTAAGCATTTCTAACAACATTTTGGCTCTTTTGTCACAACCACCCTACTGTAGGTCATAGTAGGGCATCTGTCTTCAAAAATTGCATGCTTTTTTTATTGCTGATCATCCTCTAAAAGACTGATTACTGTGCTAAACTTCAACATAAAACTACTGATATTGCTTTACAATCTACACAGCTGGATAAATTAATCTATTCTGGCTTATGATGAAGGGAAACTAAGCTGTACAGTAGAGCCATAAAGAGATTTTGTGCTGGACAAGGTGAAAAAACCAGCATTTTTCTGGTTTGCTTTTGCTTCCACCTAGTTTCACTGTTCTGTCTTTTGTCCGAAGATTCCCCTCATGGCATGTAAAATACTCAGGAAAGCTGAGCTGTCTTTTTTCGTAGGTGGCACCAAGGAGAAGGTGCCAAACAGCTTATTGTGCTTGTTTGCTATTCCCTTGCAGATCTTATTTTGTCCCTATCATTTTACTGTCTAAGCACCAAACAAAACACAAAATACAAGAAGTTTGATCACACACAGCTATTGCACACTGTCACAGTGCTAACAGCCCAATGCAAAGATGAACAAACTTCTTGTAAAACTATTCATGCAAAGGTCTAGGATTTATTATTGCAACAGGTACTATCTATTCAACATTCTATTTTCCTGCAGGCTCCCCTTTAAGGAATGAAATCCTGACGCAGAGACTGTACGTTTCAAGTCTGATGCAACTGCCAAACCTAATTTTTGAAGTGATGGACCATGTCTGATATGCAGCTTTCTTCTACTTAAAACCTCCCTCATTTCAGGAAAACACCTAAATATTCATATGCTCACATACTACTT
Organism: Apus apus; assembly: GCF_020740795.1. Taxonomy (NCBI): domain Eukaryota; kingdom Metazoa; phylum Chordata; class Aves; order Apodiformes; family Apodidae; genus Apus; species Apus apus. Next base: position 7,243,918 of record NC_067294.1, on the reverse strand, counting down.
GATTCTCTTGTTTGCAAGATATTATTGATTTGCATCTACTGCATTTTCTTACACCATCACTGCACTAATGGTACTTTCTCCTTGAAATCATAGAATAGTTTAGGTTGGGAGGGATCATCTAGATCCAACCCCACTGCATTGGCAGGGACACCTCCCACTAGCCCAGGTTGCTCAGAGCCCCATCCAAACTGGCCATGAACGCTTTCAGGGCTGGAGCCTCCACAATTTCTGTGGGCAACCTGGGCCAGTGTCCCACCACCCTCACAGTGAAGAATATCTTCCTAATGTATAAGGGAAACAAAGGGCAAGAAGGGGGCAAGGAAGAGGAAACCCATTTCACAGGTGCAGAAGCAGGGATTATAGAACCACAGAACTATTCAGGTTGGAAAAGACCCTTGGAATCGCCGAGTCCAACCATCATCCCTACTCTACGAAGTTCTCCCCTCAGCCATATCCACCAACACCACATCCAAACGACCCTTAACACATCCAGGGATGGTGACTCAACCAACTCCCTAGGCAGCCTGTTCCAGTGTCTAACAAATGATGACTGAAGGGACCTGAGCAGTGCCACGAGGCTACAGGGGCAGGAAAAGGGACACAAGCAGCAACATCTATGACTTTGGTCTCTCAACAAGCAACACTAACATTGGACAGGGGTAACACGCTGAGACAAATTATTTGAGAAGTCAGCCTTGCAAATGCCAACATACAAATCCAGAGTGAGGGTTTGGTCCTGAATATTATTCCCCCTGGATGCACAGGAACAACCTGAAGCAGACTGCCCTTCATTTTAGGCCAGGGCCATAGGTGCAACAGTTGATAGACCAGGTAATGAAGGATTCCTTCTTTTGTAGCAAACCGTGACAGTTAGGCCTGAGAGTGCTGACAGTCTGGTTCTCTTATGCTGGACAGTTTCCTTTCTGGCCTTTGGCTGTGACCTCCTGAATGACATAAATGCTAAATTAGTGACATCTACTATACTGGACTCAAACTCTATTCTGGTCTAAGCTCTAGGACCAGAGTATAAACAACACATAATTTCTCCATACTTTCTACATATTTGTACCTGAGGTGATATATGAACTCTATATATTACAAAGAGCTACCCTGATGGCCTTTAAAACCATCCTGAATTTAAGCAACAGATCATGTCAGTAAGTATCATGCACATCAAACACTCTTGGGGCAAAATAAAAATAAAATATTCTTTCCCAGCCTCATGCCTGTATTCCACAACTGTGACACAAGAAAGCATAAATCTACCAGAGCCACAGGAGATCTTGCTCAAGTTTCTTTTATTTAGATTTACTAAAGATAACATTAAGTAGGCAAATTACTCTGATTCCCCTAAGAAATTGTTATAACTAATGTGTATAAGAAATAAAAACACTAACCACCAGAATTTACTGAGACATTTCTGTGGGAATAAATGGCCATTTTATTGCCTTAAAAATAAATGCAAGAACTGTTAAAATCTGAGTTTTTGTGGCATGATGTCTAATAGTAAAGAAGAATGAAAAATTATTTCTCTCTGCTGGCTATGCACTAGACACAAATCTAAGAAACTATGTTTATGTTTCCAAGGAATGTTGAAGATAATATTTTCTTTTGCTCATGCTTACAGAATGCTTAAATGCTTGCAGAAGCAGACAGAAAGTATTGTCCAGTACAAAAAGGGAATATGCAAATTTATCTGCATCTTAATACCTTGCAGAACTTCAGTCCTGAACACTGCCAGTCTTTTCTATTTCAATCCCATCAACATGCTTTTTTAAGAACACACCTCAGGTCTGCCTGGAACAAATCAATGTAACCTGAATTTAGCTTTCTGCTTCCTTCTGTTTGACTGTGAAGTCTGAGGGCTGCTGGTGCTCAGGGTTAATCACTGGAAAGAGAGATGGCCTAGAAGTCGGACCTGAGCAGGGTTTGCACCCAGAATTTGCAGTGAGGAGTCTGGTGGAGAAGGTTCTTGAAGGACACTCCACAAAGGACACTTTGGAAACTCATTCACGCTCCTCCCTCCTGCCAGGCAAACTACCACCTGCAGCCCAACAGCTTGGGCAAGCTCACAGTACCTTTTCCATCAGCCAGATTTCATGAGCTGGAGGTGGTTATGGCCAGTTGGCGACTAATTTGAAACAGATCCTGTAAATCTGTTGTCTGGAAGTTTGGTAGTTAGCTTACATCCAGAGGCTATAATATCCCTGATCACAGTATTGTGACAGTTTCCTCTTAAAATCCCTGAAGCTTTAATTGAAAATAATCAGCAGTGGAAGTTGTTCTAACAGTCCACATTCACTGACGTAAACAAACACAAGACTTGAAAGCTGTGAATGATTCTGTTTGCATCTGCGGCTTTCTCACCAAAAGGCATGTTGTTGATTTCATTTATTCCAAGCACAGCATAAATGAATGCTTAATTTGGAAGCCTATAAATAATGAGCATGCTCAATTACAGCAGCAGCATCTAGAAGCAGGCTTGAAATTATGTTTCTGAGTCACTAATACTATTAAGACTTTCCATATGCTAAGCTCCAGACATGCACCCTCAGAAGTTCACAGGGAGGTGTGTTCCACCCACTTTGGGACAGCCCCTGCTGCAGTTCAGGCACTAATAGCTCTCAACAGCACAAAGCCTCTTTATGAATTATCCTCATTACTACAATAATCCTTCATTGGTTCACAGGGTGAATTTAGTGCAGCGGGAAGTGGCAAAGGAAGAGTGATGCCTTTATCAATTGTCTTATTGTCCCCTGCCAGAACTCGGTAAAGATCTTGGGGATATTTGGCTAATTAAAAATTATTTGCATGATCAATAACAGTGAAAGATGCATAGCTTGCTACCACTGCCCTGAGTGACAGGCACCTGAAGCACACTCTTTTCATGACATCTTTCTCAGCTCAAGACAAGTGGTTCTGGCAAACTGTCTGAGGCAAGCAGGCACAGAGCTGAAACTCACACCATTTTCTCTTTGAAATCTCTCTGGACCCATGGGATGACAGGATGCCATGCACAGAAACCAAGAAGCCTTGGCAGTACCAATGCATACCTCTCAGCTCATAGTCTCTTTGATTTCCACCAGATTCACCTTCATTGTGAAACTGCAAAATGAGATACAACTCCTCAGCAGAGACAAATGTACCACCAGCCCGTTGTCCTATGTTCTGGTATCTACCAAAACTCTTGGAAGTTGACCTTGTGCTACTGAGCCTGACTGAACAAATCTTCACTCAAGCCAGTAGCTGACAACAGCTCACCATATGGAGACTGACACCGGGGAGAGGAATGGGATATATTCCCAGCAAGCTGCAACAGGCATCAACTGCTTTCAAGTTCAAATGCATTTGGACAATTATGTCCTCAAAGAATACTTCCTGGCTATTCAGTCATGTTGAGGAGGGACCGAGTGCAGGGAATGGGACCACAGGAGAGTGCAGCACAGTCTCCTGTCATAGACACACCTCAGAGGGTATTTCTTGAAATATGCAAATTCCCCCATCACTGATAATTGCTTGGTGCTCTAAGAAGCTTCTGCTGAGAAGCCTCAGGGATTTTAAGAGGAAACTGGTACAGTGCTGTGAACAGGGGTGTTATCGATGCATACCCAAGGTAAGAGATGAAGGACAAAGGAATCCTGTGCTCCAATGGGTCCCTTTCTCCTGCAGGTGTAATTTCTACAACACCATGAACGGTTTCTAAATTTAATCTACAAACACACTTCCGTTTAATAGGCCAGCAGTGTTTTTTCCCTCCTCTTGCCACAAGCCCAGCCTTAGGCCAGCTACTGCAGACACAGCAGCTGTCACATTTCAGCCAAGTGTCTGGCTATTTTCACTTCCAAGAGATTGGCTATAGCATGGGAGAAACACTATTAAGATTGTCCCCTTTTCTTCCCTCCGCCCTTACTTCCAAAACAGGCCAGCAAGCATGTGTGCCAAAGATTTAATTGTGTTTTCTCAGGACTGGATTAATTTCAGACCTGCCAGTATCTCCATCACTTGCCACACTGATTAATGCTAAACACAAATCCTTGATTTCTTAGTTGCCTTACCCTTATCCCTTGACCTCTCTCTATTTTCCATTCTTGTAATGAGGCAGTTAACAACTATTTACTAGCATTCCTGATTTTTAAGGTTACCCAACCCACTTTTTAGCACACAGATCATCAGCAGCTTAGAAATATTTTAGGAAGGACATAAAAATGCTTCAGTTTTCTTCTGTGGACACACACAACCACTTCCTGCTGCTCAGAACTCACCTGCTGCCCAGAGACCCACAGCACAGCAGATGCCAGACAGGACCCAAGGCCTTGAACTAAAGCCACCAAGTTCTTTTAATGAGATAAAGACTAAAGACGTCCTCTTGGCATGCAAGAGGAGAGAGAGAAAGCTACAAAGCACAGCACTGTGATGTACCGTAGCATATATAAATATATAAAAACCCCTAGAAGGGATTTCATCCTCCAGCCTGCTACATCTTACATACACTTTCATGAGCTGAAGGCTGGAGATGAAAATCATACTTCTCCCCAGTACCTTATAATTTTTGGATGAGCATCTTTACATTTCAAGACATAGTGGGTGAAGATAGGCAAAAGTCATATTTTTAACTGAGGGAGACGGGAAGTCAGAGAAATAAAAGGAAGGAGAGGTAAGACTAAGTTGTTGAATGATTGCCCGAGGGTGGGCAGTCAATGGGGATGAAGTATGGAAGGCTCAACTCTCAAAGCCAAAGGAAATGGCTGGAAATGGATGATGACCCTGAAGAGCTGAAATGATCACGGTAGACAGGGCTGTCAAATTTTATCTGTACAGAAACTTTTAATTTTGGAGAATCTCTTTTAAAGGCATTCCAAAACAGCACTGCACTGACCTTGGAGCTCACTTACAAAGCACCTCTAGAGTAAACCAAAACTTCATTGTTTTGCAGATTTGTGATATTGCCATATCAGAAAGGCAAGTCTGGGGTAGTATTTAATGGCCACATTTTCAAGAAGTCTTTCAATTAAATTTTAATAGGACATTTATAGTCTATAAAACCAAACTAATGAAATGGCTTTAAATGTAAATTCTGGATGGTAAAAATTCCTCAACATTTACGTCTCTGGTTCTGCTAGCCAGAATGCAGTGAAAATATTTTTAATCATCTGCACAGCTTGCTGTTTATCTAAGAAATAAAGACTAATTTAAAAAAAAATCAGTGCATTTATAACAAATTTACAGAGCTGCAACAGGCAATTTCTCCACTTTTAAGGAAGAGTGTAAATTGTGGTTCCACCAGTTTTCCAAATTTCTTAGACTAAGTTCTGACACTAGACTTCCTTTATGTAGCAAGGATCAATCATTGACCTCAACAGTTCTAGTCTGCCCACAAGGAAGCTCATAAAAGACTTGGAAAATTGCTACACAGTCCCAGCAACCTGAGAACAACCCACTTGAGAAAGAGTTTTGCAATCCTGAGGGCAGGAGGGGTGGAGTGGCCAGGGAGGAAAGCCATGCATACAGGCTTTATGTACAAGCCTCAGGGTAAAAGGGTGTTCCTGCATGTGTATCCAGGATGCACAGATAAATGAGACAAAAAGATGAACATGGATCTTGGAAATTCCTGGATAGGCAGGGTTGCACTGGATCCAGTAAGCTGAATGCTAGGCCTGATATCCTGGCAGCATTAAAAAGAGTAACAAATTTCCTCTTCATTGGTTTTCCTTTGGCATGCAAAGCATGCAAGCAGGACCCAACTTACTTATCAGTATTTATATAAAAAAACCAAAACAAAACAAAAAAAACAATGTTAAATCGTTATCCCAGGAGGAAATTTTGTGATGCCATTTGTCAGCTGTGAGCTGCACTCTCATAACTTTCATTGCCAACAATCCATAAAACTTGCTGTCAAGCACTCAGTGTCCAGAAGGCCTAAGAAGTGTCAAGAAATACTTTATGCTGTTGCTAACACACTAAAAAGGCTTGATCACAAGATTAAACTATTGGCTGGCATTTTCTGGAAAGAAATTTGGATGAGACTGTAACAGTAGTAAGAAGATGGGCTTTGATTTGTGTAAAATGGGGTGAATTAAAAAGGGCCTCTGCAGACTGTGGTTCTGACAATCAAGGCACCCAGACAGACAGGTGGACTGAGGAGGAGCAGCCAAGGATTTCTTCCAGCTAGTTGCCTGATGGAGGGGTTCTGGTTGTCAAAAATAGAGAAAGGATAAAGGTGGTGTTTCCCAGCACATCTTGGAATTACAGGAACGGCCTTCAAAGATCTGCAATGCAATGGAGACTAAATCCTCCAGCTGAGGAGGACCTGTCACTGGGTAAGTCAAGTAGGATGGAGAACATTTGCTGGGGAGGATTTTAAGGGAAGTGGTAAAATGACGAAAGAATAACTGGGACAATGTCAGCAACATTTTAGTACTTTGCAAAAGCTTCAGGAAGAAATAAGAGATTCCTTCTGATGACACAAGAACCTGAGACATTAACAAAACAAAATTACCCATCTTTGTAGGCTATAAACATCTTTAGTTTCTCAAATCTGGTTAGCACAAAAGGACATCAAGACATCAGAGAGGACCAAGCCACACCAAGACCCAGAAAATGTTGCCCGTCTTTCAGAAAATATTACCTTGATATATCCAGAACAGATTAAAGAAACCAAATTAAACCTGAAAAATCCAAAACGCTCAGATAAAATATTTTTGAATGCTAAATGGAATTTGTGAAGCTTCATTGCCTTAACCTCTGCTAATAAGCTGATCAATAAACTTCATGAAAACATGGTTTATGTACTGATAGCATCTCAAAGTATGGAAGGTTTTGCAGTTGTTCAGCAATCATTTACCAGCAGTATTATGGTCCACTAACACTGTTAGATTTCTGCAAGACAGAAGGCAGCTTTTCAATCATTTGTTATTTTAATGATGAGAAATCTCACCATAAGCATTGTTAAAACTTCGTTTAATTCATTACAAAAGAAACAAAGACATTTAGAAGTGAACATAAAAAAAATTAATCTATCAGAGATGAAATTATAGGGTCTAGGGAAGCTTTTACAGAGCATCCATGGAATAAAATGGCCCTGCTAATTAAAGAACTGTATCTTTTCAGGTTTGACATTTAGGGGCTGTCTTCAAGAAGGACTGAACAACTCTGTGTGATAGCACTTGTAATGACAAAGAGGAAAAGGGAGAACCTCTACAAAGTCACAACCTAATCAATTCATCTGTTCCAAATATCACCCAAACATTTGCAAGGGTGTTTCTTACTGACTTTCTTCCAAAAATGTCTCAGAGAGAAGAGAGGATTCAACTTCCCTGCCCTAAGATCATGGGGAAATTTGTCCTTGCACAGATGACTTCTTTGGTTCAGTAGCAGTCCTAGGAGAGAGCCCAGAGAGAGGTAAAAGTACTTCAGACATTTGACTGTCCTGCTAGGAGAGGTGGGATGTGAAACCAATTTGATTTCATCCTGTATAACCCTTGAAACTACAACTATGTAAATATGGCTAAGTCTAGAAATATGACATCTGAGTAACACAAGTGATAGCTGTTCTCCTTTGCCACTGTGCCCTAAATCTGCAAAGTACTCTTGCAGATCTGGAAGAGGCATTTTCATGGGGTCCTCTAAAGAGAAGTAATCATCCCCTGGACTCCCTGGTCCTTCTCTAGCATGTTCTCTTCCAGATCTGCCACAGTGCCTTATATACACCAACTGAGAAAAAACACCCAGTGGCTAGAGGAGTCTCTATTTATATTCTCTAGAAAGTGTCCAATGCAATATATTATCTGAATGAATGTTTATGGCTAATATATTAAAGTTAAAAAATGTCTGTTTCTGAGTGCACAAAAAATGCATTTTCCAAGGGATTGAACACTAACTTCAGAGCTTCAATTACCCTTACAATACTATACCTGCAGAGCAACACGTCAAAAATTTGCAATCAGTAGTTCAGTAAACAAGTCTAGGTTTGCTTTTATAGGTGCAGGTGAAAGGTTTATCCTCAAAAAGTGAGGGTGCTTATTGAAAAACTCACTGAAATGCTCAACTCACAATTCTCCAGGATTTCTGGAAGTATCAATATCATCTACAGCATAGCTTTTTTATTCCTGAGAGAAGGACACACTATTTCAACTCCTGCCATTACTATCTCCTTTGCCAGCTCAAATGAAGTTTGTAATTTCAATTGTATGGGTTAGGTGAAGCTACTCTTAAGATGTCTGGTTGTTTTTCCTTCAAGGGTCTTCCTAGAATTGAGCTTATTGGCCAAACCACCCACTAAACTGGGAGGAAGTTCAGGACTGTCTGTCAGATCTTGATTCCGTTTCAATTAATGTTGAGGAAGAGGGCATGATCTATCCCATCTATCTGCTTTCTTCTCTTTGTTAGAAGGAGAGGGAAAATACCATCTAAAGTTACATCTATCTCAAAAGCCCGAGTAGGAAGAAACTATAAATAAATATTCTTTTCAATTTGAATGCCACAGATCAAATGTTAAATACTCCAATTCTATGTATAAAAAGAAATCGTGCTGCTTTTTGTCCTTCTGAAATGTTCGATGTAAAAATATCCTCCAGCTGCCACACTTCCCTACCAAATCAGAAGTCTACCAGCTGTCCAGCTGTTTTGAGACCTTCTGTCTTCAGCCCAGTTTCCTAAAGAAAGAAGGCTTGTGCAAATATGCTGATTATCTGACTCCTTCCAGTAACTTTTGAAACAAGCTTCACAATTTTTTTCTCAAGTAATTATTTTTCAAAACTCTCTTCCCCCCAAGCTTGTAAGATATTAACATTTGAAATCATTTTACAGAATATTGGTCTTGCAAGAAACTGCTGAAATGGTAAATTAAGTGCCATCTAGACAGGCTAAGGAGTTTTTGATAAGAGCGTGATTTCAATGAAAAGATGGATACATAATTCAAAGTCAATTAAAAATGGAATTATAAAGTATCTAGATGAGAATCACATAATGGATATCAGCACTAAGTTTATAAAGGAAAACCAAGCCTAAAATTCTTCCAAAAGGTCAGCAAAGTCTTGAAAACCCACTTCACTGAAAACTTTGACTTTTGTAAAACCCTTCCTGAAGCTTTGCATAAGACTTGATTAATGAAACTAAGCAGTCATGGACTCAGAAACAGGAATGAGTTTTGAATCTTAACTAAGATTCTAGCTTCTTAACTAAGGCGACAGGACTGAAGAAATGTCCATTTTCCATTGTAGCATGATAGAAGTTGTCCCAAACCTCTAAAAGATTGGCTGGATATAATTTCTAGAATGCATGATTTTACAGATTAACATCTGCTCTTTGTTTATGAAAATAAGGGGAAATAATTTTTAAGGAACTGAATCTACTTACTGCCCAACTAATAAAGAATAAAGTGTAACTCAGAGAGTTCAGCATAAGATCAAACAATAGAGGTTGAAAGTTAGAAGCTCTTGAGAAGCCATATTACTTCAGTATGACAGAGCACTCAGAGTGATTGCAGAATAATGTGTGCACATATGTATATATTTTCTTTAAAACCATTAAAATCCATCTCAAAAAGCAATTAAGTTTAGTAATAACTGACCATTTTCCTTTCCCTAAAATTGCATAGTATATTTTTAAAGAATTCCATCATTCCAGTCAAATAGGCATGTCCAAAGCTGTCCACCAGCACAGACCACCTGCTCAGAACTGGAGAAGGATAAAACCACACAAGCCCCTGTTCTTCCAGCTGATGGAAAGAAAAATGGTCTAAAATAATTTTTATTTAAATTTCCTAATGCACTACACCAGTTTTTTGTCACATCCTGACATGCTGTCATGATGATTTATAACATGATGTATTGTAACATGACATGAAGTGAACATACTTCCTTCAGAGAAATGCACTAATGCCTTTAGACTCTTGAGTAGGCAGTTGCATGATTTCTTAGCACCTGATCTAGATTTATTAGAACAGGTGGAAACATAGTGCAAACTAACTACATTGGAAAGCATGGCTATGTCCACCTAATGCACTCTAGAGGTGCAGGATGCTCCTACCCATCCCACCACATGCGGAAAGCTTTAAACTATGCCAGGCAGGGCATCAGCTCTTTGCAATGTGAAGTCAAAAAACTTCTGTTTAAAAGAATCAAAAACCAAACTCTTCTGAAGACTTGGTAAATTTTCTAACTCTGCTTACTTCCTGGAACACAAGGTTTATTTTACTTGCACAAGTCCTCTTATGCAAATGTAGAAGAAGTAGTTACTTGTATTTATTATGAGAGCAGTATATTATACTACAAAATTAGCACACTTTCATTAAAAGAAACTTCAACAGAAGCATCTTAGCTTCAGAGGAAGAAGCCCATATTTTCCCAAGAATCCCCAGATAAAACCTTGAAGTCCAGGTGAAACTTTATAGAGTTGATCTATTTACAATCCATATGATGACCAGAAGAGGCTGCCCTGCCTCTGTCCCTGCTCACTCTCAGTAACAGCTCCTGTCCTTCAGTTCCCCAGGGTTAGCTGCACACTGCATCTATCAGTTTGCTGCTCTGAGTAAAGCTAAACTTTTTTTGCAGGGCTCATACTTAGACCAACGGACAGATAAAGTTCTCAGTGAGATGACACAAATGTTAAAGCTATGCAAAAAGGAGGAGAAAATACATGGTTGGCAGCATAGGAAGGAAGAAAGATCACTCTTTGCTATCTGCTGCAGAAAGTGAAATTCACAAGCACAAGACTGACATCACATATGCTTTAACCCCAAGTATTACAAAGAGAAAATACATGCATTGTGTGCATTGCCTTCAGCTTTAAAGAGTGCGTTTGTGAACGATAGATCAAATTTCAGTCAATCATTATTTTAGTCTTTTCCTGTTTGTGTGATTCAGTAACTGGACTCATCTCTCAGTGCTTGTCAGGCAGAAAGCTGACAGGCATTGAAAGAACATTATTTTATTCTTGCCACATACGATATTTAAGACTCGAAAACAGGAAAATAGGATTTTTTTTAAATACCCACTGAGCTTTGATTGTAGTCTGAGGAGAGCCATAGTATAAACAACACTCCTCAAGTTGCACAGCCCAGAACAGGGCTTCCCACTTGATCTGGGAAGATTAGTTATACAATAGTTAATTGATTAACTAGATCAGTTACATGTGGTCCAGGGGATCTCTGGATCTTTAACATTCATGGTTTCACTAGAGTAGGCCACAACTTGCAGCTAGATATCAAACAGACGTGCTTTAGCAACCTCCCTCAGCTCTGCTAATAGCAACATTTATGAAGATAACCAGTCAGTGGAAACTTCTTGAAGTACTAGATAAAACACCCCATCTCTCTCCTGTTCCTAAGACTATTACAATATAGTCCAAAAATAGTGGATTAATTGTGCTGATCGATATGAAACTATAACTTTCCATCTTGGAAACAATTTCAAGCAATACTGAAAGATACACCCCATGACTAATGAGCTACTGTCTAATCAGTGCACCCTGTTGGGTAGGAGATCAGCAGGAAGTGCTAAAGAAAGACCTCCAAAGGGAAGAGGAGAAGCCTTCTAAATTAATTCACAGAGAAGCTAAAGAAGTAAGACCCAGGAGGTCCCATTGCAAGAAGAGAGAATATCAGCTAAGGCTTGCATGAGTGCAGCAGGGTAAAAGAGGTGAAACACGGAAAAATCTCACCAACACAGCACATTTACCTTTCATTCACACAAATAATGCTAGGGGTGGGCTCTGGAGAGATCCCAAAGTAATGTCACGCCCCAAGCAAATCTTCTAAACTCTCTGTGCATTAGCACTCGGTTGGCCTCACACCCACCACGTGCTTACTAAGCTATTGGAAGTCAAGCCTACACCTTGACCTTTCAGACCAGTGTCTTACTGGGGCTATCTGAAAAAGCATAACAGCATAACCAGAAAACTTAACTGCATCTCTGAGATACAAAAAAAAAAGAATAACTGTCTCCACCTCCACACAGTTTTCCCTTCCAATCCAAAAAAGCAGATTTATTCAGGTGAGAGCACTTGACAGAGCTGCCAGCCACATCGACTGTAGAGACGACTAGTTTGGTGACATATTCTTGCCATCACCTGCAGAAATGCTCTGCTTCCCCAGCAGTGGCTGCAGGATTTTACTGTACCTGACAATAGACTGTAACATCTAATGGACTTGTGCAGAGCACCTGAACACTTAAAGACTCCTGTCATGTGTCAGTGCTGCTCATGTTAAGAGATCCATTAGGAGTGCAGTGATCTAAAGAAAGGTCAGCTGTCACAACTAATGCTAGAAGTGTCACCTATGCTTAAAACGATATGGCACCAAACTCCCTAGCTAAGTAGATGGCGCTGATACCCTTGTCTTAAAGCCAAAGGCATGTCTGACCAGGTTGGCACACATGTATGGATGTCGTTTGCAGTAGCAACACGACTGCTAAGCCTTTTTTTAATAGGTCTTATCAAGGTCTGATAGCAGTGTCATCATCCCTGACACTTCTCCTGGGAAATGCTTAGGCTTCTGTGGTCTTGCACCAGAGCTGGGTGTCACCAGAGAGCTCTGCACCTGAACCAGCAAAGCACCACAAGCAGTATTTTGCACATTTCTAGACAGAATACAAGAAATGGTACTTTTCTCTGGCTCCCACGGCTAAGTGTCCCATAATACACAACAACAGCTCTGCCCACACTCAGGACAGAGAAACAAGATGCAATAAACATAGCAAATTAAATCAGAAATAACTGCAAAAAATGTTAGCTGAGTTACAATATGGAAAAGAGGATTAGGGGCAAGGCAGAATCACCACAGTAGAATTGCTGTTCTGGTGGATGGACTCACATGCGTAAGGTAATCTGATTCAGCCAGGAGCTTCCTTCTCTGGGACTACAACTCCACTGACAACTGTTCTGAGGTTTGGAAAGCACTAATGCAGAATTGATTCATTCTCAGCTGACTGATCCAAGGTGTTAATGAAAAAACATGACTACTGTGTTTAACTTGCAGGGTCAAATTCCAGCTTGACTGCTCTATCTAAGAGAAAAACCTGCAGCTGACCTCAGTGTGGCAGCCAGGACTTGATCATTAACTGTTATACTCTTTTATATTATGTGTGTTATAAAAAGGCTCATGTTCCATAGTCACCACGAAACTACCTGCTACTCTAAAATCCTGATATTTTTTAATACCTGGCATACACCAAAATAATTAGCTTCAGGAGAGGTGAATTTTTTGTTTGTGCCTAGTTACTGCTTTGGATTATTTAGTCAGTAACACTTGCATAATAGCTAACATTGCTCATATGTTTGAGCAAAATGAAGACTTAAATAAGCTGTTTTAAACCACAATAGAGGATTGTTACATAGCCAGGGAATGCTGACATATCATTTTTATAATTTCAGTTCTTTTAACTAATTCTGTAAATAATGAAAATAAATTCAAAACCTGGGTGCCTTGTCAGAACAGTGTCTGTATCAAACTGTGCTTTTGGTAATAGGGACTGGTTTAATCTCCTCGAAGTAGGTTTTATTATGGTGTGCTCTAGACAAGTGACCTTGATACACTTAATAGAGGGATGGCATAAATGTGATCTTCATCCAGTTGCTGGCTAAATGACAGCAGAATGCAAATTTTCTTTACAGGACTGTTGAAGTGGGAAGCTGAACTATAGATTACGAGCAATGCACATAGCAAAATTTTGTTAAAAAAAATAAAATAAAATTTTGTGATTTCCAGGCACAAAGAACAACACACCCTGCACCAAAACAGAAAGCCTGGTTAGAAGAAGGGTACAGAAACAAAAGTCAATGAAGAGAGCACAAGAGAAGGACACTTATTATTTTGCAGAGATCTGGATAATTCCACGCTGATTTTCATGACTGTTCCACAGGCACCTCTAGCCTGGATATTTTACTTTTGTTACCCATGATGAAAATAAATTGCAATTCAGTGTGATTACATCTAGTCATAAACATATGTAAGTAATGAAGAAGTTTGGGCCTTAAGCCCTAATTTGGTGGCTCTGAGACTGTGAAAGCTGTAGTCTCTTGTCCCTGGATATCAGAAAAGATGTCTTGGTGCACACTAAGAAGGAAAATGATCACATACTCCCTAGAAGCAATGAGCTCAGGTGTAGGAAAAGAAACTCCAAACAACCTTATCCCTAAGGAAATTACTGTTTTGGCTGGCAAATTTGTACCTTGTGCTCAAAACTATACATTTAGAGAGCATGTTTTAGCAAACTGAACAGCTCAGTTAAACCAGATTGCTTGTTTCTGCTAAGCTTAGGGGCAGAACTTTCCCTGCTGTGAGAGAGTACAAGCATGTCAACATGAATGTAAAAAAAAAAAAAATCCCTCAAAACTAAAGAAAATAAACGCACAGGCAGAAAGTTTTGTGATTATAATTTTTTTGCCTGTTTTCCTGCCACCAGGAGAGAAAAGTTTAAAAAAAACCCAAACAAGCCCAAACAAACCAAAAAACTCTGTCTACACTTTTATTCACCACTGAACTCATTCAATATCAATTTCTGCCACACATTTCGTTCTTCTCTATCAAAAAAATTAAAGTGCAGTTGCTCCGAAGTGGTCATATTTGATGATTGTTTTGCTTCTGAAAATACATGTTTGATGGAACAGCCCTGAAAGCATTCTGTGAAAGTTGGGAATTCTCATTGAATTCTGTAATGCTTTCTCGAAAGGCAAATTTTGCTGGCAGAAATCAATGTTTCTGAAGGTGGATCATTAAGGACTATAAAATATACACCTCTATTCATAAATGATCCAGAAAAAGAGATGAATAATGAAAAGACAAAGTTTGCAAGTGATACAAAATCATTCAGGATAATCAAATCTAAAGTAGACCATGAACTATTGCATAAGGAACTTGCAGTACTCAGCAACTGGATGATAAAAAGGTAGATGAAATCCAGGTTTGCTGAAGAAAGCATTGCATACTGGGAAAAATAACTATAAATGCAAATCAATTTGCTCTACAGCAGTTATTGCCAGTTAGTGTATGGATGCTGCAGCCTTTGGTTAGTTCCCAGTGAAAATCAGGTCAATCCTCAACAATAATCAAAATGGCTAGTGCAATCTCAAGAATTATTAGGAAAGGTTAAAAGGAAAAAATGTAAGCCAACACTAATGCATCTGGTTGAGGCAAAAGAGGACATGAGACAAAAAAGGAGCATGCACCATTATGGAGGAGAGGTCTAGGAGAACCAATAAGCACAATGAACCAAAAGCACCAAGCTTGGGTCCTAGGCAGCACAACATGCAGAAGAGGATTGCTCTACACATGCCCTGCCACCTATATCCCTTTCCTAAAGCAACCATTCTCATTCTCTTCACTGCTGGGGAGATGACCTGGGACACTTGCTTCCCAGTTATTGTTAATGTCACAGAATGAGAGAAACCTCAATGTGTGTCAACAAAATTTGGGAAGTAGAAAGCTGTTACTTGTTTATAGTTTAAAACTATCAAAGAAGCTTGTTCTGAATTGAGTGGAAGATGCTGGTGCTTGGCACTTCTGAAATGAAACCACCACTTCTCCACTGCTACCGAAACGTGTTTTGTTGGAGGGGTGGAAGAGGAGCCATTTGTCTTTTCAGCTTTTCAGAGATAGACATTCAAATATACTTGAGGTTACTGGAAGTGGAAAACCAAATTTCATTCTTCATTGATTTTTTCAGTAGATGGAAATGCTAATTTAATTGTTTTTTAGTATTAGACTTTTCTATTTCTTTTGGTTAATCTTCATGATGATGAAATAGCATTCATTATATTCACATAGGGTGACTGTTGAAGGCTAGAGCATGAATGCTGATTTTCCTACAATGTTCTGCTGCTGTAGACACCCAAAGAATGAAATCAGATAGAAAAAGAGCCTCAGCTTTCAGTGCTTCTGATTAGATTTAGTTTCCTTGCAGTTCATGATTAGTCAGGGAACAGAGGGTATCTGTACAGGACATCTATGGAAATCCATCTTTTCAACCATACCAGAGCTGCTGAAGCTGAACACAAAAGGAAAACCTCTTAAGATAATAATTTCCTTGGCAAATGTTAACAAATCTTTCAAGTTATATGATGATCAGCAACTCTCCCAACAGTGTGACAGTTTCATGAACATCCTTGTGGGACAGGGTGTGAAGGGCAGCTCACCTTCAGTGCTGGTAGTGATGGGGCTGCAGCCAGGTCCTCCACACTCTGCCCAAGAGCTTACGGTGGCGTTTTTCCCTGGTCTCACATTGACTTCACACATGTGGCTGAACACTCTGTCTGTCTTTGCCAACTGCCTGAGTTTCCAGGACATTCTAGGTACCTCTGGAGGATAAAGGAAACATCCTATTTCAAACCTGGGAAGATTTCAGTCTGCCAACTGGCAAATGTTTTGCTTTACATGAAAAAACTCCTACTCTGTAATGGGAAGCATTTGAGAAGAATCACATGTATTAAGAGAGACATAACTTTAAAAAACTAATTTGCAACAGATGCAGACTCTCACAAAGAAGTCCTCCATTTTGCAGGCAGCAGCATCCATCAAAAATCTGTTATTAGTAGGCAGTTACACAGCACTGAGGAAAGCCATCATCCCATCTGGCTCTGTGGGTCTGCATGTCCCCAATGTGACCCCAGCTTGTCTCATGGTCTAAATACTTTCTTCATGACAATAAGTTTTAAAGACCTCATATCAAACACATATTTGGCCTGAGTAGTAGAAGTCATCAGCTTGAAAAGAAAAAGGCAAAACACCAGCCACTCCAGTCTGGTTTGTGCTAAGAGCTTCCTCATTGCTTATCTGATATCTCCTGGTATCCCACAGCTATGGGGTACCCCACAGTCCTAAAGATCTTGTGGGTTTTTAGGTTTTCCTGCAGCCTTTTGTGAAGAAAAGCTTGATTTCAGAGGAACCAATCCTCTGTGCCTCTGCCCACAGAGAGGACAAAAAACAGGTCGCAGTCATTTGGCCCCGTCACTGTCCCTTTGTGCAAAAGGTCAAAAATGCTGCAGAAATATCAGTTGCCTGAGATGGCACTCGAAACCACCTTGCTGGGCTAAATAGCACTCCTGATCAAGCAACATCAAGTGCAGTGCCCAGATCTCCATACAACCTCTCAGATCAGTTAGGGTGTATAGTCATCTCCTGATCCTGTTGCTCACTCACAGTAATGCAACAGGGTGGAGGTCCCACCTTAAGCTCATGCCACAGTGAGATGAAGCCCTCCCACACACCTTTGTATTTTGGAATAGAAAATCTCTGGGATTTGTTAACCAAACCTGCAGAGTGGTTTAGCCCCATTATGTACGGAGGAGATATAGGAAAAAAATAAAAGAGGGAGAGATAGAGTTCCTCAGGGATCAACATGTTCAATGATCCCTTCAAACCACCACAAAGCTCATTTACTAAGCCCCATAGGCTCTCATTAAATTTCTTTGTCAAAATATTTGCCTTTATAAATTTACCCAGGAGTATGTAATTCTGCATTTCAGCCAGCCAGAATGCTAGTGGGGCATTGAGCAACTGCTGAGATTTTATTGGCACCCACTTTTAAGCACCTTTCAGTCAGTAGCTCTGCTCTGTCCCTGTGAATATTTGCCATATAGTTACTAATTTAACCTACTAAAGGTTAAATGTCCCCAGTTCCTTTTTTCTCAACTACTTAGCAAATCAATTCTTTTTTGAGAGACCTCAGTTCATACACAAGAGGACGATAATTATGTGCCACTGTAGTTTGGCAGAATGGAGTCAGGCACAGCTGGGGTAGAAAATTACCCTACACTTTCAAACACTGGAAAGAAATAAGAGACAGAAATGCAGCAGAAAGTGATATTTTATATAGATACACACACCTATCAACAACTCCTGTTTTGTATCATCTATAAACTTGCTGAGGGTGCACTCTGTCCATCATCCAGATCACTAATGGAGATTTTAAAGAGCACTGGCCCCAGTGTCTGCCCCTGGGGTACACAGCTAGTGACTGGCCTCCAGCTGGACTTTGTGCTGCTGTTTGAACTGGGGCTGTTCAGCCAGTTTTCCATCCACTCCACTGTTCACACTTCATCAGCTTGTCAATTAGGATTGTCACGGGAAACAGTGTTGAAAGCCTTGTCAAGGTCTAGACAAACAACACCCACTGAGCTGGTAGTTTAATTGCAGAAGGCTATCAGGTCCACCAGACATTATTTCCCCTGTGTAAATCCACAGTGACTACTTACAATCATCGTTTGCTTAAGTGCACCCTAACCTCATCTTCCTCTGGCAAGGATATGTCTTCCTTGCTCCAAACTTTCTCACTGGTCTCAGGGGTCTGAGGGTAAAACCTATGAGCAAAGATCAAGCTGAAGACAGCACTGAGAATCTCAGCCTTTCCCATGTGCTTTGTAACCAGATCCCTAAATGGATTTATCTCTCTTTGACTAAGAAGCAGCAGCAAAATATTCCTGCGGTGGTTCAGCAATGTATTTATCTTCGTGCAACCTCAGTGTTGCTATGAACATTGTGCACAGACCACTGCAAACTCAGCCCCTCTGTGCATTTCTTACTGTGATGAAGAAAATATTGAGGAAAGACTGTGGCTTTGAAACTTGATAAGGACATGCTAACAGCTTGGGCTGGTTACATCTACCCTTGTCTAATCCAACTGGAATAGACAAGAAGGGCACCTGAACTGCATGCTTCCCTTCTTTGAGAAATTAATTATATTGACAGGGGAAAAGTACACCAAAAGGCATTTGCTCTTCTCTTCATTTTCTACTCATTTTGTCCTGAAATATTGTGGAGACTGCACAGGGAGAGAAATAAAGGGACCAGAAAGGCTTTACTTTCAGCTACTTCTCCTTTATTGAAGTAGCAGCTCCACAGTTTTTAGCAGAACCACTCTCAATTTACGGCAGAGTAATAGAGCAGTGTGGGAAGCTCTTTGGATAAAAGTTACTTCTGGGTCTGTTGAAAACAGCTCCCCTGAGCAGAAGCAGATGTAGTGCATGATGCACCATGCCGAGCCCTCAGATTTCCCCTGGAGGCATCAGCATCTCTGACACTTGGAACAGCTGAGAGAGAAGGCAGTGAAATGCAGCTGCAACAGAGGAGTAGCCAGGGATTTCCTCAGCCTGAGGGGAGTACAATACCAGCTGAAAGGTTAGGTAGTTCCCTTGCCATACACAAGTGACATTATCCAACACTGATAGGAAGCATGGCACTGGCACACAGTGCTCCAATGTCTCCAGCTCTGGAGCTGCTCTAACATCGCTGTCTCTCCTTGAGCAACAAGGATCTCACAATGAGCCTTTAGCCCTGCTTTCCCCAAATTTGGCAGACGTGCAGAAATCTCATAGGTATTACTTTCCTTCAACTTTTGTGGAAAAAAAGGCATCTTGCTACTGGAATGAGATGAAGAGGCTAAGGAGAAAGAAGAGGCTGGCATCAGTGTTGCAGCCCCCAGGCACCCTGTTGCTCAAAGCATCCTTTTCTGTGTTTATTCACACAATACCAGAAATTAAATTCTAAGGGGTGGAAGGCATGTTTTATCTGTATCTACTTTACTAGAGAAACATTTAATTAAGTTTATAAGTACCAAAAAAAAAAATATTTTAAAAAAATCACCTCTTCCCAGCACACTTATCTAATCAATCCAGCTCTGGCAGTCTGGTACATGGAATTTTGTCTTCAGGGTGCATTCCTATCAGTAAAGCATCAAAGGTCATACGTATAGAAAACAAACTGATAGATGTTGTGTGTTTCAAAAACCATCCCCTCACACACTTCTTCAAAAGCCCAAGATACTAAAATACACAATGAATTGGTAGAACACAAAAAAAAAAAAAATCAGCTCTAATATGTTTGACTCATCTGTGGATTTTAATTGAATGGTTTGTATCTTCAGGCAAGTTCATTATTCTCCCAAAAGCTGGGAAGCTAAATGAAAGACAAACCTCGTTAACCTCTGACCATGAAAATCAATAATTTTCAATAAAATTTAAGCTAATTTGTTTCCAAAGGATCTCACATCTTGACTCTAGTATCATGTGCTGCAGTTATAGGATATTATAATTTTCCAGAGCATTTTTGCCAACTTAGCTACAAAGCCTTTAATTTTACTTAAAACTAGAGGAATTCTTGCACGTACATGAAAGACAGCTAATTTCAAGATCCTGTGGTGGTATGAGCAAACAGTATCCAACTTGCCCTGTATTCAGAGATACTCTAGAATGACAGTGCAGACACTTCAAAGACCACTGCTCTTATTTTTAGTTCCGTTTAGTTCACTTTACACACTTTATCTCTCTGAATTCTGCAACTGCTAAATGCAAAAGTACATTCCCATTTTAAATAAAGACGCCAATCTTTCCTTCACAACACCGGAAAAAGCTGAATATGGGCTTCTTTCTGCTGATGCACCAAAAGCAAAGGGTTAAACAAATGCTTAGTATTTCTTCTAGCTCACCTTCTGCCAAAAGAAACAGCAGCAACTGTGGTACTCTGCTAATGAAGTGCTTAAACTGTCAGATTCCTCTGAGTGGCAGGGAAAGGGTATCTGTATAGATCCCTGCTATACAACAAGAGGAAAGCCATTCCTTAACTCACTGGAGCATGAAATACATAAATTTCAGACCAGAAGTTGGTTTTCTGCAGAAAGAGCAAATACAACTGCTGGAGCATGGCAAATATTGATAAGAAAAGCAGATCAGTGAAGGGAACAATCCAGATCAGTGAAGGGAACAATCAAGAAGTCGTCTCAAATACAATGCACAAATCCCCACTAGAATTCTACCAAAGTTGCAAGAGCAACAACAGCTTAAAACAGAGCTATGACCACAAATACAAAAATTGATCATTCCAATTCCTGGGCTAGGTTGGACACAAGATTATAAGGTTTCAGAAACAATGTTCATGAAGGAAATATTAGAAATAAAAACATTTCCAGATCATTTTGGGAGAACACCACTGAATGACTCTTTTTGAGAAGCGAACCCCTGTAAATTTGTCAGCCACATCAAGAAAAGGGAATAATCGAGGGGTGGGGTGGAGGGGGAAGGCACGGTGGAACATAATAGGAGCTCTCAGAGAACACAATGTGCATAAGGAGTCTGGGAGACTGGATAAGAGTATTCAAAGTCCAGCCTCAAGATTTGCAGACACTGGCAGGTCTGAAAGCAGCCAGCCCAAGATGCTTGACATGGGATTCCTCGACACCACACAGTCAGACTTGGAGCCACAGAATCCCCAAAGCAATGCCTTCTCTGGGCATGCTAAAATCTTAGCACAGGGACCTGAGCTGATAAAGAAGCAAATACAAAATATAGTTCCACAGAAGAAATTTTAATGGAACTGACAGCATTGATAGCACTTAGATTTTGCTCCTCACTTAACAAAAACTCCCAGCTCCATTCAGACATGCTCTTGCAGGCTGGGCCTGGTGGCCTTCACCTTTCCCCTCTTAAAGGTCCGCTCTGGATAGAGACCAGTCCTTCTTGACCACTTCAGCCTTAGCTGCTCCGTGCAGAGGTCAGGGGGAGCTCTGTCACTCTGTCACTGGATGTGATAATGTTGCAAAGATGACATCTTGCCATGGCAGCTGGACCAAAATACCTATTTCCACTAAAATTCATTTCAAACCAGACAGTCTTTCCCACACAACTGCTTTATCTCCATTTAATTCCTTCTGCAGGAAAAATCCCTCACCTAACTTATGCCTTTAAGTAAGACACTTCCTCAGGTTAATCAGCCCAGTAAGAATATTTCTTTTGCTGACTTCAAGAACCTTGGTGGAAGAAAAACAAATAAATTAAATTAAAGGTCAGGGAAAGTTGCAGCCACCTTACAGCAAATTCCTCCCAACACTGCTAAGGATTTTGCAGAACCTTAATGAGAAACAATCTGCTCTCTGCTCTGACAGCTCAGTTTAGGGAGTAAAACACTGGCTATCATGTAGCCTGGTAATGTAGACAGCAAAAGCTACATGATGAGATCCTGCTTTTGGTGATTCAGCACAAGAGACTTGAGAAAGTGCACAGCTTGCAGAACACCAAGGAAACCACGCCCCAGCTCAACTTTCTAAAAGTCACAAAAGCAGCTGACAATAGAACACTTTTCTCACTGCTTTCAAGTGAAAGTTGTCAAAAAAGTTCGGTTACAAGCACTAAAAATTATGATGAAGTGTTATCCTGCAGGGAAGGATCACGGATCTTTCATAGCAAAGAGTAAATATTTGTCATTAGGCAGAAGAAAGCAATGAGCTCTCAGAACTAAAATTAAATACAATTGGCCACTGCTCAATATTAGATAAGGAAAATCAAATACCTTACACATTGGATTTAGATTTCATGTAAGATTATTCTACTGCTAGATGAAAAATTCAAAGAAAAGTTCAGCTGGATTTGCCATAAGGAATCTAATTTCCACAAATGAGAAGGCTTCATCTCAAGAAAATGATAAGAATATTTACAAAAAATATGCTTAAGTACCAAGAAAAAAAAAAAAGGCCAGTATTTTGATCCTGGATTTTTTTTGCTTTTCCAAAAGAGCACAACACATGGAGTCACCTAAAGGACAAAAGGTTCATGATTCTTTCTGGATACCATGAACACCAGTAATTGCATTCCAGCTTCCTACTAATTTTTCATTTGAGAGGTTTCCCACTTTTCAGATCTGAAATGAAAACAGTCTCAACACCAGGCAGTGCAGCATATTGAATACCCACATCCAGTCAAATCAAACCAAGTGACCTCCCATCATTTTTCCAAACGCTTGTGATGTTTTCATTGCATCATCCCCAATAGGATTTTTACTGCAAGATTCATAACAACTGACTGAAATCTTTGGCAGTGGAGCAGTGATTGCATGGCAATTACTCTACAAATATTATCCATAAATGCTCCATATTACAGGAAGCACTTCACTTGTGCTGTGGTTGAGAAACTCAGGCAATACAAAATAATTTTTCCCACTGACAGCTATGTCTGCTGCTTAGCAGAAAACAGTTTACAGTCTGGAAAGTAGAGGCACTTGTCTACCTGATTACTGTAAATCAAGCAGATCTTGTTTTTTCTTCCAAAACTTTTGCTCAAGGGACCCTATGGGCAAAGTGAATTATTGAGAAGAAGTCAGTCTAGAGATTACAGCAGATACACTATTGCCTGAATACCTGGGATCTATGTTCAACTGTATACCAAGTGATACAAAAGTTAGCACAATATATTAATGCCTGCAAAACCATCTGACAAGCTATATCCATCTAAGCAGTGGTGTTGTTACACTCAATTTTGCAAAAGTCAGGTCAAACTACAATGTTGAGTAGCAATAAAAGCAATCATGTTGGTTTAACCTGATCTAGCACTGTGAATGGCCAGTGTGCATAGCCAAGGTTTTCAGTAGTGAGCAATAACTTTGGAGCCTTCTTTATTTGGTAGCTAGTGCCACATGCTTGCATGAGAACACTTTTCAAAGGTTGGTTTGTATCATTTGCTTTTAAAAAAATCTCAAAATTAATTTGCATTCTGCACATGCTTATACACTTTGTGGTTATGTATAGGAAAAAAGCCTCAAATATAATCCTTCGTATTTCACCAATCTCTAAAATGCAATAGAGCTGTTTTTGCAACAGGGGAGCAACTCAAGAAAGCACTAAACAAGTGCTCAAAGTGTAATTCCTTCTGGTATAGTAATTAAGGTGTTTAAGTGATTTGTTCAATGGGAGTGGACATCCAATTAGAGCACAAGTGTACAAATCATGGCAGTTGTGATTTTCAATTGAAAATCAAATCAACAACTAGGGATTTTTCCTTCTAAACTTCACATAAAAGTACAAATTTATTAGATCTCGTTTAAAGTTATTGAAGACTATCAAAAGAACATTATTCCAGCATTGATTCAAAACCATGGGGTGCACTATCAGCATAATTAAAATGAAAATGTCTTGAGCTATTTTCCTTTCCTCCTTCCATATTACTCTCTAACTGTTCAGAATGTCTGTTTGTTACAGAGGCAAAGTAATTAAGCACAGCACGTTGCAACAAGGGGGATCCATAAAGCCAGAGTTGGCTACTTTACCGACACAGATATCAGCACAGGAAAACATTAAGGAAAGAATCAGAATTGTAATTGAAAATAATTGGATGATCCAGTTCATTTCTCTGACATCCAGTCCATTTGCACACTTCAGAGCTCTTCAGCCCTGGATGCTTCCCACTCACCTGTACTCTTAAAATGGACCTTTTCAAGGGAAATTCTGGAGCAATGTTCATAGAATCACAGAATGGTTTGGGTTGAAAGAGACTTTGAAGATCATCTAGCACTAATCCTCCTGCATGGGCAGGGACATCTTCCACTAGGCCAGGTTACTCAAAGCCCTGTCTAACCTGGCCTTGAACACTTCCAGGGAGGAGAGAACCACGGCTGCCCTGGGCGATCTGTTCCAGTGTCTGACCACACTAAGAATAAACAATTTCTTCCTCACATCCAACCTAAACCTGCCCTCTTTAAACCCATTACCATGTTAAAGATCTGCTTGCAGTATCTATAGCTTGTCAGAAGGCCTGAGCATTACACTATTCAGTGTGAATGGTGAGTGATCTGATATTTACATTGCTACCTACAAAAGAACAGATCAGTCAAAGAGTATATAAAATACAAAAGATTCCTATGAAGCTGGTTTCAGCATCCTTTGAAATCAATGCAGGTATTTCCTTTCCCATTAGCAGATGGGCACAGAGATATCTCCAGGGAAAGCTAGTCTACTTAGAACGTTTAGGACAGTTACCTATTTAAAAGAAAGAACACATAGTTCCATAGATGTTTTGTTAACACAATAATTATGCTGAGGCACGTGTAGGAAGCAAGTTTAAGAGCTTAAACAGAAACTTCTTTATCACTGTCTCTCAGAAAGCAGAAAGCAACTCAGATACCTTCAGGTCTCAGCAAATTGTCACTGCACAACTCTAATTTTGTAGGTCACAAGCTGGCAAAATCCCAACTTACCACTCAGCTAAACTCAAATTTGCAAGTCAGCAACATGGAAACAGCCAAGTCACGACTTCCAGAATTACCGAGTCATACAGCCTGCAAATGAGCCTATCACTTCCTAACAATCATCTCACAAAATTGATAGCTTAAACATGGAGAAACATACCTGATTGCAGAAAACTCTTTACAATGCTGAAAAAATGGAGCTCCATCACTCCCAAACCAGTGACAACAGCCAAGAGCCCTGGGAAATGTGCAACCAAAATGCAAATTTAAAGAATTGTTCCCATGGGAGATATAGAGAGCCACGCAAGTCTCTTCAACAGTGCAAATAATTGTGTCTATAATTTGCATTTTTGGTCAAAATACAACAAGAGGCCAGTGAGACAACAGCAGGTGTGAAATTACCAGTCTGAGGCTAAATCAGGATGACAGCATTAACTCAGGAAGTACCCAGGGAAAGTGTAAAATAGGAAGGGAAGAAAAGAAAAGGCATAGAGAGCTTCCAAATGAGTTTTCTTTACAGCTTGGACTTGTGCTCCACAGGACCTGCCCAAGAGTTGTTTGAGAGTCTTTTAGATTCAGATAACAATTTGAGGGTGGTTGGGTGACCAAGTTCGAAAACCGAACCTGGAATGACTTGCTCTAACAGCATCAACATGCCTGCACCCGAGAGATGCTGCTCCTGCCCCTCACCAGCCCCGCTGGCGCAGGCGCACTCCCTGCCCGCACTCGTCCCGCAGCACAGGGAGCACAGGAGAGATCACTACTGGGGGCCCCTGAGCAATTAAGTCATGGCTGCTGACCTTTCCAAAGTCAGCTTATCAATCTGCAGTGCTCTCCTGAAATCACAAGTACCATTCATTTCTAAATAATTTACATGGTTTCTGAGCTAACCGTCTGCACAGTTTATATTTATAAGCTGAGCTCTCTCCCCCATGGACAGTTTTAACACCCCTTTGGGATCTCTCCAAACCAGCAGCTTCCTATAGTCATGCAGAGGTTAAAATAAGGTTAAGCCAGAGCATTTACATTCAATGAAATACTACACTGAGTGAAATGTCCTTGCCTGAAACTGTGTGGCAGCCATGAGAGTGGCAGCCTTCTCTGATGGCTGTAGAAGCAGGCTGGGACCAGCAAGTTCCTGGCTTTAAATCTGTGCTCCATCAAACCTCAGTCCTTGTTTACCTTGAAAGAATTTGGAGATGTTCCCTTGAGTGAGACAACATTAAGCTCCCTCTGTCTTGGGTGGGAAAAGCAAATCCTGGTCCATCTTAACAATCCTGAAGGCAGGACTTACCCATCAAGAGCCAGAGTTGCTGAGACCTGCTGTCATGGCTGGTCTCCAGCTACAAGGTGAGCCACATTGCGCCACATTCTGGACATTAAGACCTATTTACCACTGACCTCCAGGTTCAGCAGACTCCTTTCCACTAGATCAGAGTCCAACCACAAAAGTAAGTATTCAAAGTAGGGTTTATACCCTGCCCATGCTGTAAACTCAATTCAACCTTGAACAGGTCATTTGAGTTTCTCAATGTCATGAGCCATAGCACCAAACAAGTCCTATTTCAGCAGGGAATGGTGGGAAAAAAAAAAAAAACAACAAAAACAAAAACAAAAGCTGAAGACTTCACTTAGCAGTTTCCTAAGAAATCACTTACTCAGATATCCAGAAGACTGACAGGTTACTATACTTCATTGTTCTCCATTTCCTCACTAAAGTATTTCAGATACCACAGCTAACACACACAGACACTCCCAACTCTGGACCTCTAAGATCAGAACTCAGGCTGGCTAGCAGGTACCAGCTCAGAGCTGAGGATGAGAGACTTCAGCTCTGATGAGATGATGCTCAGCACCACCTCCACAGAGATAACTGCCTTGAAAACCTGTGAAAGTATTAAATGTTTCTTTGCCTCCTGGTAAATCAAGAGTTTGCTTTACAAGAGTGCCCGAGTGTCCACCCTGGAGATTAACATACACTTCTGGAGTTTTTTTTATTAGCTCTAATCTCTTCAGAAATTTATCTAATTATCTCCAGATAATAGTGTGTCATTAATAGAGAGCAGTAAAACTTAAAAAACAGTAAGAATTCAGAAAAAAAAAAAAAGGAGTTCTAAGGAATTTATTTTTAACATAATAAGACAGTGAGCTTTTTATTAGAAGACATTGATTCCAGGTTTCTTGGGGATGTATCAGTTTAAACAAGTCCTTAAGTAAGAATACATACATACATCCCACATGGAATCTGTGGTCAAATCAGACATTTACCATCCCAAAGTGGCCAAAAACCTGAGCTTCCATATTTAAGAAACTCCACTGAAATTAGATATGACACACCACTTCAGCAAAAAAGACACTTCTATCTTCTAACTGGATTTTTTATTTATTGATAAAAGTAAAACTTCCTTGATCCAGCAGACGAATGTAACCTAGCCTAACACACTGCCCAGCCAAAGGGTATTTGAATTAATTTCTCTATTCTGGATCAAACAGATTCACAGCCTGGACTGAACTGTCAAATATCCATCTTCATTAAATGGACTCTTGGCTAGCCTGGGGTGAGATTTGGTACATAACAAAAAGGTGTAAGTTAACATCAATGAGACTGAGCACAAAACTCCAGCATCAGAGGAAGCCCCAACCATTTGGGGCTGCCTGTGCCCGGAGTTGTGTGAGTAATGACATGGGGACACATTGCTCCTAAAGCAGAAGTTAATAGATTGCTACTTGAAATAGCCTGTAGTGCTGCTTTCTCCTCAAAAGCTGTTGGAATTAACATAGGATTTCAAGACATTTTTTATAACAACATCAGCAAATTCTTCCTGAGGGCTTTTTTTCTGTTAGATTGAACCACCACAAGACATGAGTGTTTCCTTAAAAGGAAACCTGCAATCAGGGCCGGGGGGGGGGAAGGAATTAACCCAAATCCCTTATTTATTTGTTGTTCATTTTTAGCTGACCAAGGTGCAGAAGTGATAACATACGCCTTTAGAGACTAATTGTCAAAAATAGAAGGCAAGCTAAGTATTTAAGAACACTCTATAAGCCTTTGGCAAATACTTTCAGATAATAAACCTTGAAAAGCCAGAAATAGATTGGGTTGAGTTGCCCCCTCCTCAAGAAAAATTGCTGAAATGTCTACTAATAATTCAGCAATGTCTATTTTAAATCCTATTGGTTGCAAAATTGTGCACTTTACAAAGAACTTTGCTTTATTTTTTTTTCACCCTCTTGACTTCAGGTCACAAAATCACAGCTACTTTAGCTACATTAGCTTGCTCATGTCACGTCACCCCCTGTTAGTACCAGGCAGTGATATAAAACCAAAACATGACACGATGTAATACTACATGGTCCCTCTGAATGCAATGTAAGTTGTCAGAGGATTATAGTACTAGGCTTTAAAGAGAAGAAGGAAGATCTATTTGTGAATGTAGTTAGTGAGAAACATGCCTTAAATGTCTCAGAAGTTTATCCTTTAATAGTCCCCAAGAAACCATACTCTTCATCTTCTAAGTGAAACTTTTACGGTCTTTGTTCTATCTTTCACACTTCTCTTTTACTTTGGCCAAACAAAGCACTTTTTTCCTACTTTCACCCATCATCATCTCACAAGGAATTCTGGTCCCTAGCATAAGAGGTTCAAATGGGGCACTGCCATAAAGCCTCCTATCTAGAGCACTTAATAACCATCCCTCACAAGGGAGGTTTATAAGATAGAGCCTCAGTCACTGGCTGCTCTTCACAAGACCTATTTCACCCTGTAGCAAGCTACAGATCAGGAAACAAAATGAAAGCAATCAAAGGAGCAGCTCCTCTGCCTCTCTGCATGGGATTACTTTTGCTCCAGTGAGACCTCATTTGGAGTAAGGTACTACCCAACAAGGGAAATGGCCAAGTGTCATTGTGTCCTAATTGGAGGTCATACGTTGTGCTGATCACCTGTAGAAAGGTGTTTATTCCGTGATGAGGAAACACGACAGAGTGTAGACCACAGAAGAGAGAGGAAGATGTTTTAATAAACTGGAGACCCCTAACAGCTAATGAACACCTAGTAAGTGCACTGTTATGTTAATGAGATGAACTGGGCTGATAGTTCTATTAAATGTTGGGTGAAGTCTCTTAACAGGGAGTGTAACATTACTCTTCATACCATGGTCAGTCTATTACGAGTAATGAAAACATTTCACCTGCTTCCCATTCCAAGACCTTGGAATCAGAATAGCAGCAGATAAATAGATAAATTGGAGTAAAAATTTAAAAAAAATTAAAATGGAAAAAATAAATTAAAAACCATTCATGAAAACAAACTCAGAAAATGTTTGAATGATAGGCTTAGTTGTGTATTTGCAGACCTTGTTAAAACCTGATGCCAAATAAATAAGCTATGAGTGAGAACCTTCATCTGTCACTTTTGCAGAGAACATGGGGTATATGCCTGATGTGCTCTGCTACCCCATGCAAACCCAGAGAAGTCACCTGGCAGTCACCAGCAGCAATTAAAGCACATACCTTTCAATTTCACTTGAAAGTACTTCATTCTTCATCTTGAGACAGTCCCAAGTTCACAATTCAGGCTCAGACTTCTGACACCAATCCCCTGGGTCATCTGACAAATGGTCACGTTTTGTGCTGATCTGCAGAACTGTAAAGCAGAAATGGGAAAGATTAAACAACTGCTCAGTTCTGAAATGGCTTAGCTTCAGAAAAGCATTCTGGAGAGATAATGATAATCAAATACTTTCTATTTTCTTCTCCCAGATTTCACAATCTGTAGGATAATGGGCAAATAAGTTTATTTGCTGTAGCCCAAGAGATCTTTTCACTGCCAAAGGGCTTTATATACATATAAAAGCTTCAGGAGCTACCTCCTGCTAAATAGCCTGTTAGTCTGATGGGTATTTTGTTCCATGATCATCAGGCCATAATGACACCTCCTTTTTTATAGGGACAAAGCTGTAACTGAATGCTGGGTAATGTTTTTGAGTGAAGATAGCATAACATTTAAGACCAGTTGATATAGTTGGCAGCTACACACACAGACACTCTTTTTTCAGAGTAAGCAAGTAAAAAAAAAAATGGTCTTACTGGAGATACTGATCAGACCAAGAGAGAGAAGGGAGATGGGTAACTGAGGAGTAGGGGCATGGGAAAAGATGTCAATGACAAGGAGTGATAGGTAATTTATCCTCTATGGAACATGGAGAGATTAGTGGAGAGGAGGAGAGAAGTTGCAACTGGTGGGTGTTCGCTTCCCTCCTTTCTAAGTGTTTTGGCTTTCATGCAAAAGCTTCATCCTGACACTTGACCATGTTCATCTTCTTGCCAACCACAACTAGAAAAGTTCATCTGTATAACTAAAAACTGAACAGAAAATAGAAGTAGTGACCACTCCAACTAATGATGACAGACTGGCTGGTACCTAGTCCTACTGCACACAATCAAGGGTTTAAATTAAATAGCTCTCTCATCACTGATGAAGGCAACAGTAAAGGAAATGCTACTTTTATAGGTCTTTTGCATTCTCATTTCATAACCCAGTTGCTGAGGTCAGATGTTATCTAGTGATAATACCAGCTTTGTCAGAATGAAGCCAAATGTTCATTTTTCCAGTACAAGGACTCCAGCTCCCAGTTTGGACAGAAAAAGGTTTGTTGGCTAAAATATACAGCAGAGGTCCCTGCCTTTGCTTGCACTCGTGTGCATCTCATATTCATTTTCAAGTGTTATTCCAGGTCACTGGCAGTCACACCAGCTTGTGAGCAGCTGCTGCCTCAGGGTTGTGTCATGCAGGTATTTGCAAGACTTCTGCAGACTGCAGGCTGGACCAGGAAGCCCTCAGACTGCAGAATGCTGCCTCATGCAACAACATCAATCTGAAACAGTAAGCACACTCTACTGTATGAGTCAAAGTTGAACCATTCAAATGCTTGTACTATATTACAAATGCAGAAATACCCACCAATACCTCATAAAAGTTTACTTGTTGAGTATGCAACTTACTATGGTTACAAACAGAGCAGCAGACATCTTGCAAGATTTCAAATATTATATATATTTTTTTTAAATTGTAGATTAACACCCCCCCCCCTACATTTTTATAGCTAATCCAGAATTCCTATGTTAAATATCTCTGCACTGATGATGTTAGAAGTGGCTAAGATTCCTGGAGACAAATGGTGAATTTGGGTGCCTGACAGAAGCCCCTGAGAAAGAGCACTTTTCTCCTCTCTGCATTTGTCTATTAAACAAAGCATTTTGGGTCACCAATCACCCTTCAAAATCCTGGCTGTTATCACCACAGCACCTATTTCCATAAAGGGAGGAAAAGCTTTAGCCTTAAAAATATGTAAATAGTCCCAACAAATTTGATCCTAGGAATTGTCTCTTAAAGTTAAAAATAAAATAAAATAAATAAAAACACCAACAAAAAAAAAACCAAAAACAATTACTGCCAGCCTCTTTGCAGGGGCCGTAGGAGATAATTTTCTCTCATAATGGTTCTGACATAATGTGTATCAAAAACTGCATACTCTTCACATCCATCCAGCTGTGTTGAGCAATAAATATGATAATTATGCAGATAAGGCTTAAATAAATTCCTATACCTAAGGCCAAATGAATGCTTTTTTAAGCAAAACAATAATTAACCCTCCACAGGGCTGAACAGGCAAAGACCTTTGCTGCTTCCCAAGGCAGCAACCTGCATCTTGGCACCTCCTAAGCATCTGTCAGAGATACAAATGGGTCAGTGTACTTCACAGGAAATGGCTCCAGGGATGTTGCTTATGAGGGTCCAAAAAAGGTCAAGAACAACAACATCCACTAGTTTCTGTATTTTGACAATGTGGTTTCATTGGTATGTTTCAATCAAATGTCAAAGGAATCACAGATAAAGGGAGAGAATAGTATAAAACATCAGTGGAATTGCTCTCTGAAAAACAAAGAGATATGAGCTTGGCAGCAAATGAAGATTCTCAGTAAACTGAAAAGCTCAAGGGCTCAGAAGTATGATCAAGCTATTGCAGTGTAATGAGCAACCACACATTGGCTGATCTGCAGTAAATGCTTGTGCACACTCTTTACTCACAAAAAAAGATGATGAAGATGTGTTTATCTTAACCTCTTTCATTGGGTTGAGGCTAATACATTTTACTTTGGATCTGTGACAAGCCAAACATCTACCTGAACTGCTACTACTTGAAGAAGCCTGCAGACCGTGCTGGTAATGACTCTGATCTGACGGGATAAGCAGGGCCAGCTTCCCACCTTCTTACACGGCCACTCATCAGGCTATTGCGAAGTCTTTGTGGCTGTCCTCACCACTCTATGCAGCTGCTTTGGTTATAAAACCTTTCAATATAGAGACTGCATGGTCATACAGATGTTACTTTACAAACAGACTGCTGAATTAAATAGTTTGCCAGACTGTTCCATAAATTCCAAAATAAATTCTACATGCATGTACTTGTCCTCCTTTCTTCATCCTTCTTTGCCGTTTTTGGGCCCAAGACTAAATGTCAAAAGGAGTCCAAAATCATCTCAATCCACATGGCTTCTTGTTTTAAAGCCAGCATAGAAATCACAGGAACTGTCATACTAGTTGCAGTTCAGGTCCAGCCAACAACAAGGACCCATGCGGCTGCTCTCTCATTCCTCCCCTCACACTGGGATGAGGAGAAGAAAATATAACTAAAAGCTCATGAACTGAGACAAGGACAGGGCTCACTCACCAGCTATGGTCACAGGCAAAACAGACTTGACTTGAGGAAAAAACCAATTTAATTGGTCACCAATCAAATCAGCAGGACGACAAAGAAAACCAGATCTTTAAAAGGCCTTCCTTCACCCCATCCCTCATTCCCAGGCCCAAATCACTTTCCTGCTCATTTCTCTACCTCATTTCACAGCGGTGCAGGGGGCGGGAAACGGGGGTTGCCGTCAGTTCCTCACAGGTTTTTTCTGCTGCTCCTTCCTCCTCAGGGGGAGGACTCCTCACAATCTTCCCCTGATCCAGCATCAGGTCCTTCCCACGGGAGAGAGTCCCTCACAAACCCCTCCGAAACGAGTCCCTCCCGCCAGGTGCAGCACCTCAGGAGCAGACTGCTTCAGCGCAACCTTCCCACAGAGTCAGGGCCTGCTTCGGGCACAGCCACCTCCCCAGGAGCAGGGTCCTCCATGGCTGCAGGTCCCCATCTGCTCCACAGTGGTCCTTCACAAACTACAGATTCACATTTGTTTCCCTTGACACTTCATGCTCCACCATGCTCCTCCATGGGCTGCAGGGCACAGCTGCCACCTTGCCACAGCTGCAGGGGAACCTCCTCTCCCTCCTTCTTCACTGACCTTGGTATCTCTGCCCAGGCATCGCTCTCGCCTTGCTCGCTCCTCTACCCTGCAGGTCTTTCAGCTGTTTCCTTTTCCCTTTCTGAAACACATTAATCCTAGAGGCATTATCACCCTTTCTGATGAACTCAGCCTTGGCCAGAGGCAGGTCCAGCCTTTGGAGCTGGGGAAGCTTCCTGCAGCTCCTTACAGGAGCCACCCCTGTGAGCCTCCTGCCCTACCAGAGCTTGGCCACACATCAGACCCGGCACAAATGGTATCATCTCATGGTATCACGTCAGACCTTACATACTGGTTTCTGTGTACTTGAGGGCTAATCCAGAACCTGTCAGTCACTGGCTGCAGGTGTGTAGAGAAAGATCTGAAGTCATCCTTCCATGGTGAGAAACTGGGAGAAGTCACCAGTCTCAGATTTTTCTGCATCACTGGGTTTACCGCTCAGTGCATTTTCCCCTTCATAAATGTTTCCCAATGGCTTTTAGAAGTCATCCAGACTTTTGTTTCCCACCAAATCACATGGTAACAAACTGCACAGTTCAGTTATGCACTATGTGGAAGTAATGCTTCTTTTGAGTTTTTAACCCAGATGCTCCCTAACACCCTTATTGTGAAAACCAGTGAATAATCATCCTCTTGCCTTGCTGTTCCACTCGCAGCTCTGCAGCTGGCTGCTGCAACACTGCCCCACTCCAGCTTTGCCTGGAGGGACAGTGCTGGTGACAACTGACAGATGGTAGGAGCTCTAAGCTGGGTCTGCTCTTAAATCACTGAGAACAAGGATCTGTGGTTCACATTTAGCAAATCTCCATGATCAGTCCTGTGGGAGGTGCAAGAATTTCTCTTTTCTGATTAGAAAAAGGGAAACAAAACAAAACAGGCTCTGGCTACTGGGTCTCCCCATGGTTCACCCATGGCAGCTCTGCTGCAAGCTGCTGCTCTCATTTTTGTGTGTAATACCTGTCACTGAGCAGAGAAAGACAAGGGCTTGATCAGCCCCTCTCTGCATGTTGGAGGCTTGCCTAGGAAGTTTGACCACAGGCACAATTATCTGAGACTTCAGAGGAGCAGGTTTAAAACCATACAGAAATTTTCCTGCTCCCATTACATTCACCAACTCTTTTTCAAAAGCCTGTTTCTGCAGACCTCCTGTTGACTTTATCTTCTGTAAGAGGAAAGAATGTTTCTAAAGCCATGTCACTGCATAAGAAGCCCAGACCCCAGGGGAGGCTGGAAACCCAGCATTCCACTCCTTTGAGAAAGGTAGGCACAATTATGATGATTTCTGCAGAGGGCCAGCTGTCCTGAAGAGTGCCATGTTGAGACAAGGAGTTAAATCCCTTGAAATCCATTTTTCAGAGCCTGATAGTTCTGTCTCAGCCCACAGGGATCAATCAGACATCCCAGTGGTCTCCGGGGGGCATGAAGGAAGAAGTACTTCAGGTAGTCCATGTGTGAGTCAGTCTATAACTGTAACTGTCTGCAAAAGAAATGCTTAGTGCTAGTGTCATCTTTTCAGCTGTTCTGGCTTTTTCCTGAGACAGGTGTCCTGGGGCTTGCCTCTTCTGCCCAGCTGGATATCTGGAAGTTCACATACTTTCTTCTCCTACATATAAGAGTCTAGAATTTAGACAGTTCAGCCCGAGAGAAAACTGGAGTAACTGGAATATCAAACAAAAAATAAAACAAAACAAAAATGAGAATAACATGGACAAGAATACTCCCTACAACCCTATAGAAATAACTTCAGTGGGAACAAGACACCTATGGACTTCATCAGAAGCAAAGCTCAGAAAACTCTATGAACTCAAAAAAAAAAACACAAAACCAAAACAAAACCCTTCCTCCAGGACCCATTTCTGCAGGAAAAGGAAAGACTGGATGAAAGAAGAACTTGAGGTAGAAGTACTCAAACCAGAGAAAATACTACTGAGGTCTCACTTTCCATAGCATTGGGATCTACCAACAATACCTCACTCTGAGAAGCCACACATTGAATTAATCTCCCCACCTGGAAAATGTTGACTGATATAAACCAGAAGCTTTGCTGAAGGCCAGAAAAATCCTTTTTTTTTCTGTAGAACCACTGGTTTCCTGCATCTCTCCCTGGGCTTCAATCTTCTGCCACAAGACATCCCTTCCCCTCTCACTGCCCTGTACAATTTCATGGCACTTGGACAGAAAACTTACTGTCAAAGCATATTACTTAGCAATCTTATGTATTAAGGTACCCTGTGCTCATCTCCCTGGACTCAGGCCATCCCTCCAATGTCTCCCAGCAGCTTTGAGTCATATGCTCCTACGATCTGACCCTCCCAGTCTCCTCCTCTAGAGAGGCAAGTTAAGACTGAAGCCAGGTGGAGCTGAACTCTAGCCCTTTCAGAGGGTTTACATTGTTAATCAACAGATGGTATAGTGTGACTGCTAACCAGCAAAGAAACCATCTTTTCCCCTCACCAACTGGAATATCAGTAAAAATCTGCATATATTTTCCAATGCCAGTATGAAAGTTGATTCCATTTTTCATTTCAAAGCTTCAGCCTTTGCAAACAGCCACTGAACCCTAAGTAACACCACACGGTTTCCCTTCTGGTATCTCAGAAGAAGGAATAGCAAGGACCATGCTGGGTGACTTTGCAGCAAGTTCAAAATCCCTACGTAGGAAGGTAGGAGTTACTGCTTATTATCTCCACAGTGGTAACAATGAAATCACTGTGGCAATATGAGGAATAAAAACTTTTGACTTGTGATACAAAGAACTAAGTCTTCAGTAAGGAAAGAGAATCTACGCTGAAAATATTCTCTTCAGGGATGTTAATTTGGAATTTTACATCTAGTCATGATCATTCTTACATTCTCAGAAAAATAACCATATTCTGTGAGACACAGGTGGTACCATCCACTCCAGTACTTAATTATTGCTGTTTGTTATTTTTAAGGCTTTCTCTAAAAAAAATAAATAATGTGCACACCCTTGTAATTGTAATGCGATGGTAGGGCTGGCATTGCGTCAGACCAGTGTTTTGCAGTGTTGTCCTTCAGACCTCACTGACAATCCCTCCTGTATTACAGCCACCTCCAGAACAGCTCTGTGAGTCCCAGGAACTGTGTTCATTATACATTTAAAAATAACTTCTACTCCTTAAAGCAGAAGCCAGAAGCTACTGTAACTTAGCAACATGATGAAGTGCCAACAGTGGCAAAAGAAACCCCTAAGACCCACCTGCTTCCTTGTTGCTCTCACTTATTTGCCAAAAGTTTATTTACTGATAAGCAAAGAAAACAGCGCATTACTGTGACACATATGTTCCAC
Organism: Apus apus; assembly: GCF_020740795.1. Classification (NCBI taxonomy): domain Eukaryota; kingdom Metazoa; phylum Chordata; class Aves; order Apodiformes; family Apodidae; genus Apus; species Apus apus. The sequence goes on along the minus strand of NC_067294.1, from coordinate 7,207,325 downwards.
ATTTACCCACCGATTTTATTGTTGACAAAGAAGTTCATAAGCAAACAAGAAATTAATAAAGCCCTGTATACACAAGTGAAGGTTGATAAGATCAGTAATAACGTCTGTCAGCTGAGTTAATATAACCAACTTGCTAATTGCATGAGAAATACTGAGAAGTAAAAGAAAGCCATTTGCTTTGAAGAAACTTAATTCCCTATAAACAAATTTGAGTGTGGTTATAGCAGTCTAAACTTTTCCTTTTTTGTGGTATCTATCAAAATATATGACCTGTTTTCTTCTGATTATTTGATCTGCAAAAATATAAGATGGCTTGTTCAGAGCTGCATCTACAGGCCAGAAGAAGAGGAAGAGTGATAAAAATGAGAAAAAGCCAGAGATTTTTGCATACCACAATTTTTTTGCACATTAATTAACAATTTTTTCCAGTGAGCTATTTCTCCTGCTGACTCTTGCATTTTAGGCTATTGCAAGCTGCATCTTCATTCTCAAGGGTAATATTTTTAAAAAATATGAACCCAAAGATAGACTTCTTAAATGAGATTTTATGTTTCTTCATGTCTAAATGAGAATTAGTATAAGCTTACATTAAAAAAAAATAATAAATACAATAGCCAGGCATTAAAGCACAGAATTTGAAGTTGAATTTGTGTCCTAAATTTATTTTTTTTCTAGTAAAGTTTTCCCTTAAAAAAAAAAAAAAGAAAAAAAAGCCATTCTTGTACAAAATTCCACCTACCAACCAAGAGGCCATACAAGGCTAAAAAAAACAATCAAAGCTTTGGTAAGTGAAAAGTTGTCTTTTACACTGGTAATTAAATTGAAGACAAAACTGACTTATTTCTCAAAAGACCACAACAAATGACCAGTAAATGGCAGAGCCTTCCATAGAAAGACTTCTGCTTAGGAAGTGGAAGGCTCTTCCACCTTGAGCTTTCTTTAATGAATCTGAGTGCCATAATCACACACAATGATGGTTATGACCTGGCACACATTTTTCAGAGCCTTTCAGGTAAAGGGTCACATTTCTTGGCACTGGGCTGCTCCATTTGGATGTCATCAGCACAGCAAGGAGTCTGGGAGGCAGAGCTACAGACCCCTCCAGCATGTGGGACCCCTGTCTGGCACAGACCAAATGGATTTGGCTGCCAGCCTGTTCTTCTTGCTCTGAATATCCCAAAGCAGGGGAAAGATTAATTAGATCAGGGCACAGCCAGAAAGCAGAACTGTCCATTTTCCATTTAGGTCTTGGGCTTAGTAATAGTAAAGTATCTGTCTTAGGTCTGGAAATCAAATCCATCTTGCATGCACTTGGAGATGACACCTTTCAGAAACTGTTTGCTTTGTTGAATAAAGCACAGTAACTCTACACAAGTTCATTCTGGTATCATAGGATCTCAATCAAGTTCTGTGGCACATTCAGCCTCCTCCTGAAGCCAAAAAGGAGGTGCTGAGTCTATCTGCTGCCTGTCACAAAGCAGGACCAGACACCTGTTAAGATCAGCTCCTACACAATGAACACTGCAAGGTACAACGAGTTCTTTATCTCCAACCTAACAGGCATCTTTATCTGAGCTGTGCTGACAATGGTCTCAAGGCAGGCATTTAGAAAAATCTCACCTTTATCTTTCAGTCATTCACTCCGTTTTGGCACAAGCAAGTCCAGCTGCTTCTGAAAGACAGAAGGAAGAGGCAGCAGCAGCATCTGTGGCTCAGTCTTCTCACTGGGAACCAGAAGGCCCTCTGCTGCCTCCCATCAGTTTGCATCCCTTTCATTTGATCTCAGCCAAGTCATTCAGATTTCCTTGTTCCTGAGCTGGTGCCCTCATTAGAAAACTAGAAAATTGTGTGGAAATGAGCTGTAGCCCTGTGAGAACTGCACATGCAGCACCTTCCTTGTCCCCCTGACATTCCTCCAGCAACAACAAACCTTGTTGATCCCCAAATGCAGCAACCTCCACAACCTTTCAAAAAGAGCGAATCACAGAATCATCATGGTTGGAAAGGACCTCCAAAGATCACCAAGTCCAAAATGCTACAACAGCTAGGAAAAGTGCTTTACAGCAGAACATCTTACATCAGACTTTTCCATGCATGGCTTTGTCTTTTTTCTGTCTTACTCCTCCCAAGAAGCAATTGGGAACCCTTGCTCCCAGCAAAAGTGACCAGATTGATGAAGACTCAAAAAAAATTATTGCCTCTACAAATCATTTATAATCTCCTGCCTCAAAACATACCCCTTCTGTACCATAAGAGTTCTCATATATATGCTGTGTAACCACAGGCTACTCATGCAGCCTCTCAAAAGAGGTTAAAATAACTCAAGTTTAAAAACAAAACAAAAAAAACCCAAACCAAAACCAAACAACAACAACAACAAAAACCCACAGAAAACAAAAAAAAGCCAAACACCACCCCGGCAACTCAAGAATTTAAATGACTAGTACATGGCAAAGGAGAGTACCAGAGATGTATCTTCTACCAGAAGCTTGATAACAAAGAAAAGTGTTTTTTAATAATTAAAACATGTAAATATGCTTCATGAATCCACTAGTTGATAACCAGGAAATACAATCAACTCACTTCTGTGACCAGCCATTGAAATAACAATGTTTTTCCTCTGCAGAGAAAAATACAGTCTTATACACAGACTGTGCTGCAGTTTTCTTTTTCTAGTTTTGCTTTTTTTTCCCCTCCTATATAGGACATTGTAATGAATGTGCAGCAAAAAGGACCTTAAACTTCCAGCCAAGAAGACACCTTTATCTTGCCTTCATTTGTCCTGCTTGTATCAGAACAGCTTTTCTAAGATTTAGACAAGGAGATATAAATGTAATCTCTCTGGAGTGAAACTAAGCTACCTGTGGGCCTGATGTTCTCATAGTTTGCCGGAGAAAAACAACTCTTTCATCCTTATCTATGTATTTCTCTGCTAATTAAAACACATGGACACTTTAAACACTATGTACCCAAGGGGCCTTCAGCAGTGCTCTCTCACCATTAAAAAAATTAAAAATACCAGCAGTGGAAGATGGCACATACAGAAGCCACTCATTAATATTCCTGAAGAGCAGTATCATCAAAGCAGGATATTAACACTACAGGTCTATCTATACAAAACAATTGCCAATCTAAACACATGACAACAAGTGAAATCAGAAGCAGAGAGAGACACAGAGAACGTACTTAGATCTTGTCGGCTGTTGCGGAGAGCTCAGTAATTCCATGTCACAATTTGCATTTGTCCCTGGTATTCCCAATAGGATGCAGAAAACCCTGCAGCAGCAAGACAAGATTATCCAAAGCAAATCGGGAAAGTTTGCAGTGCTGCTAGTGATGATTCTGTTACATTCTAAATTCAATTAGAAGGGTAGGCAGCTATAATAGCAACACCTTGCTGATGAGGCAAATCTTTCCCAGGCTGAAGGATAAAACAGTATTTCTGAAGTCAGTTCATGCAAGAGATTTTACAAACCCTGACAACAACAAACTAAAGTACAACGAGTTCTGCTAATATCCTTTGCTTCTGAAGGCTTCAGATCAGCCCAGAGTCATTAACGATGGGTGTCAACCTGCGATTACAAAAACAAATGAGCAATCAAATATTTCTGTTTTTCCGGCTATCTGCCAGCATGGCTTCACAGTGTTTTGAGAGAATACATTTTACTCTGTGTTTGCAATAGATTAGGGCCATACATGTGGTTAGTTAATTCAGTACCACTAATAAGCAGGAAATTAAGAAGCACAGGAACTCACATGCTTGCAGTATCTGCAGCTCTGTAAAATGATGAGTGCCATGAAAAAGTCCGTTTTTTGCCACAGGTTGCCCTTCGTTATTCTTACTTTTACCCTTGCACTAATTTTACGGATGGGCAGAATGAGACAGCAACAGGTTACTCTGAATCAAGACTATGTAGCACACCAGCAGAGAGGCACAGACTAGAAAGCTGCATTCCTGCTGTTTTCTCCTGGACTTTTCCCATAAACAGAAGCACTCCCACTTCTTTTAGCAGACAACACTTTCAACAGACTTGCTTTACAGACAACCAACTAGGAACTCGTCCATGTTAAGCAGCCTTGAGACATGAATAAACTTTAAAATACAATGGTTGACTCTGAAGAGTTTAGATATAAGTCAGAAGAACAGAGTATAATTATTTCTGAAGACGAGATTCATCTGGGATAGATATTCACTACACATGTGGCTCTAAAATGAGTGAAATAAACTTCATTGTGACATATTCTTATTATGAGAGATCATCCTTATTACACTGCAGCGTCCTTGTGCCTAGCACTCACATACCCTTTCTCTCAGACTCTGAACAAACCCACCTCAAAGCCAAGCTCTGCCCCCAGACTTTCTGTTCAGGGATGTTACACAAACTCAGGCAACACATCTGTATTTTAATATCTACCTTCATCTTGTGTCATGCTGTCCTTCTGAAAAGAAAGAAACCTTGGACAAATTTGGGATCCTGCAAACTGACAGCAGACCAGCCAGCAATCGAAAACTTCTACATGGACAGGGGGGATTTTAAAAGGCTAGAATCAAAATAATTTTCTCTGCAAGTAGCAGAAGAACAAATATCTGATAGGGTTGAGTTTTAAAAGATGGAATCCATTTTTGCAGACAGAATTAACTGACAGCATATGTGCAACCACTCCAGCTGTTTACCAAGTGACTGGTGCATGTAAATCAAGAGTGTTCAATGTCTAAATGCCAATGTCTTCATAGATTATGCAAGCACAAATTTGCACCTACAGGAACCGGAGGCAAGTTCCTTTAAAGTTTAACAAATATGGCTGAGAGAAAGGAAAGAGAGAAAGGCAACATGAATATTTCAGGGTGTGCGTCTTGAAAGCTCTGGTGCAGCTGCACAGCTCCAATTAAATTCAATAGGAGCCTCACATCTGAAACCCTGAGCAATGCTTTGAAAAGTCTAAGGTCTTGTTGATTTTATACAGCAGAAGTCTCCATAGAAGAATGAAGTACAGTCACTACTCTTACAGAAAGACAAGACTGAAGAGAGCAGGAAAGGAAGATGAAGTACAGAGTAGATACAGGCATAAAGATGTGTCCAGCAGAGTGTCTAAGAGGCCACATTGACATTATTTGTATTGGAAATTATTTTAAAAGGTCAGGCTTTGGCTTTTCCGTTACCCAACGTCAGAGATGGTACAAAAATATTTTCCATTTTCTTTGAACCAGCAAAGCCCAATCAGATGAAGGAAGCTCCTGGATAAAAGGATCATCCACTGATCCAATTCTGATCAGCACAATGGTAATTCTCTTACCTCCAACAGGATTAATATAATTGTCTGAATGAACAATTTGGTTCATCTTTTGGAAGCACTCAGCCCAGATGTCTTTGGACATGCATGTATTAGTGCTTCACTGTGGATAAAGGGTTTGCTTTTGAAGATCCTCATTATCTTCACTTGCTGGTTTTGATTCCCATCACAGCCTGTGCTTGGAGCATCCCATTTTAATTTGGGATAAAATTAGACCGAAAGATGCATTTCAGGAGCTCACCTACTGCCTTCCAGTAAACAATGGGTAGCAGACCAGTAAATCCTTTGAAATGTGTGTAGAGTGTGGCCTGGACCTTCAGCACCATTTTGCTGTACAGATGTGTTCCTGTTGAGATGTATTCCTTGTCCATGTGGCCATAGCTTTCATGGCCTCTTGACCATGGTCACATACACGTGTCCATAGTCAGAAAGGGTTTGCTACAAAGCATTGCAGATGCTAGAAAATCATCTTACTTCTGTATATGACAAGTTAGAGTCTCCTGATGACTGTGTTGATTTTTAAAAATACAATTAAAAAAGATAATTTAAACTAAACTGTTTTGAGTAGGAATCACACAAACTGGCATATTCCTCTCAACCTCAGATGTGATAAGCGACAACTTGTCTCAGTATTTTTGCTCTGAAAATGTTTTCTCTTCCTATAATTTTTAGTAATTTATGTTATTTCATGACATGTCTGTGGCATTGCATCTACATATCTTTATTTCAAGTTGTCATGTCACATTCCACAAGACTACTGCTGCCATGTCAAATCACTGCAGAGCAGTCACTTTTCTTTATCATTAAGGGCAGCTGCTTCTCTGTAGAAATTGAAATATCAATACACTGCGGAAGAGTTCTGGGCTACTGAAAAGTAGCTCATGAAATTAGTGCACCAAAAGCTTATTTCTTTTCATGTTGCAAGTGTTAACTTGTATCACTTCAACACAGAGAGACATTTTGTCCAAACTAACAAAACCATTTATCCTGGCACAACAATGAACTGGATGAAGAAAAAAAAGAGGAAAAGAGAAATCAGTAAGATTCTACACACTGCAGCAGCTGGTTGTATTTCCATTTTTTCCCTGTCAATTGCTCAAGTGGAGTTAAGGAAAAGAGGATTGAGAAAATAAATATCTTCTTGGATATTGTCAAATGGGTCATAAATTCCTATTGTCTTAAAAACCTTAGTCTAGGAGCCTTAACTCAGATGAAAATACAGATGAGATTGATGCTTGTGAAAAGAAAAAAGGATTCCTGCTGAGAAGAGATGCCCACATGCATGCAGGCACTTTCTAGATCTTTTCTTTTTTGAAGTTAGAAGTGGCAAGATATAAAGTCTTCCCCTCCCTGATACAATTGCTTATGTTGTCTGTCAGTGCATAAGAGAATTTGCAGACACCAAACATTGTAGATTATTCGCCTTTCACCTTTTGAGTGAATAGAGATATCAGAAGAGGTCTAATACATTATATTATGCTGTGGAGGTAACACAATAGCAAAGCGAGCAGTGCAGGACTGGGTGAAGGACCACGTGCTGAGTATAACTCCCATGCAACAGGAACATGCTTTAGTGTACACACAACCTCCCCCCCAAAGTATTACAGACTTCAGTGTCTCTAACACCCTCTCTCCACATCCCATTCAAAAGCTAAGCAATAGCAGCTTCTGTGATTGGAACACAAGACATACCAAAAGCCGCAGACAGAAAGAAAAAAAAAATAATAGGAAAAACATGAAGTTTTTTTGTTTACAGGAGTAAACAGGTTAGGACTACTAGAATGGAGGATGGGGAAAATCAAGTACTTTGATCAGAAGTTCACAAGGGCGTGGAGGTATTTTGCAATAAACAAGCAAACAAAGCAGAAGGAAAGTCAGGAAAAGATTTTCAAAACAACAACAAAAGGCAGCATATTCAAACAGTGGAAAAGTAGATTTCACAAACAGCTTGACCTCTTCCTTTTGCTTTTCTCATTCAAAGTTCAAACTGTGAGTCAAACATCATCAGAGTAACAGATTTGGTAAGACATTCCTCTTAAGGACTTGATATATAGAGAAAAAACAACAACAAAAAAAAAGACCTGCACCTTCCCTCTCCAAAAAGAACCCAAACTCAGCACTCCAAAGCAACAGTCACCCAGAGCAGGAATCTACTCCCCATCAGGGCTCTCTGGGTACCAGCTCTCCTTTGCCAGGCTGGGACATCCCAGTGGCACACATCACAGCTGCTACTGTTCTCAAATGGGGACACATGCCCACCTGTTTGAGCCCTAAAGCTACTGGAAGATATTTTAGAAACATCAGCAACATTCCCAGGAGCTTCCTCCGCTAGCTGCCTGGTCTGGGTAGCAAGAGAGATGACCCTGCTTCAGCCTTTTTTTTCAGTTGGATTAGAAAAACACTGGTTAAAAGTCAGCCTTATACATCAGCTTCAGGTAACCTGCTTTTGCACTTTCCTTCTCAGCAAACAGCAACTCTACCTTTGATGATAACCAGTCATGCATAAAATTACTAACAGAGACCATCTATCTGACAAACATCTATTCCTTAATAATTTATATGACTTGATCTCTTTCCAAAGGTTAGCCTTACATTAAAATTACAGTTCTGAATAGGTCAGCCTGTTACTTAAAGATAAATTACTCCACCTCTTCCTGTTATAGTGTTGTGTTTTGATAATAACAGGCTTTTTATTCCCTGCTTTCCTCTCCCTTCTCAGGAGCAGCACAGCCAAGTATTAGCACAACCTACCTTGACCATGCCTCCCTGTACTCTCAGTTAGATTCTTTTTGACTAGGCAGTATAAATATCTCCAGCTCTACAATCTTTGACCTGCTTTTAGCAGAGACTTGGGAAAGACTCAGCACTCTAGGATGAGAAGATGAATCAATAATGCATGATAGGACCGTGCTAAACTCTAAGCTTTGTCATGCTGTGTGTGAACTAAAATGCTGCATAACCAATACCATTAGATTCATTGTAATTAAAGGATAATCTCTGCACTCCTCCAGATAGATAAAAGCAATAAAATGACAATGTTTAAAGAGGAAATACCAGTGTAATGTTCATGCATTTAACAACTACCCAGGAGATATGCATTGTAAATATAACAGAGAAGTTCCTGCTGTTTTATGTATGGAAGCATTTTGTGGGAGTAATTTCATATAACAGAAGTAGTCTGCAAAGTTGCTGGGCCACAGAAGACTTTTTTTCTTTTCTTTTTTAGTAAATATCTGGTATAGGTGTTTTCCTATGATTGTGAAAAATTGTCAAGTTCTAACAGTTTGTTACCTATCTTATTACAAATGCATCTCTGAATTACTTAGAGTGAAAAGCTCTTCTCAGGCAACACAGACACCTGCACCCCAGATTAGTGCACCAGACTATTAGCTCTGTAGTAAGCAGGATGAGAGGAAAGCACACTGTTTAGATTCTGTGGACCTTCTGTATTAGCTTCAGGAGCACATGGCTCCAGGAGCAGCATCTTCCCATACTGAGAGCACCAGGAGCACAGCAACATACCTCCCAAGCACAGAGCTGCTTTGTCTTGTCTGGTATTATCTGAGAAAAGGACAGAGTCCCACCCTCCACAGAGACCACGTGGACAGGAAAACTGAGATGGAAAGCAGTCATTCTGAGGAACTATCGGGTCTTATGCAGCATGCAGCAATCGTGAGGGATTTCCCTAAGTTATGCTCCTGACACAAAAGCTCAATGGGAACAACTAGCCTTGCTTTGCAGATAAAAGTGAAATAAGAATCCACACGATCTCTTGGAAACAGACTCAGATGTCCACTGTGTCTCTCCTGCAGCAAATGCATTAATGAAATTGTCTCTATTGTTCCTGGCATGTGTACCACATTGTCCCCAGAGCTAATCAGGACAAGCTTAGAAATAATACATGTACTTCAAATACATTTTCCTGAGAGCCCTTCTAAAGTAAATGCATGCATGGATAAAATATATGGAAATGAAGAGTAAGAAGCCAGCAACTCCAACACAGCTAATACACATACAAGCATCCCCACCATCAGGCTTCAGGTGTAATTATCAGCAGTTATCCAGAGGCAAAGTATTCACAATGATTGGTGATGAACAAATCAGTTATACATAAAGAGACCAACCAACTGCAGCTACAAGGGTTCAAAATCCCTTTTGTAAATGCTAGCTAGTAGAGAAGAACCTGGTCCACACAACTGAGCAGCTATCAGAGTCTTGGGACGCTAGAACTTTTGTCAGCATAGTCTGAAAGAATTGGCTGACATAGCTGCCAAGCTACTCTCCATGACATTTGAAAAGTCATGGCAGTCAGGTGAAGTCCCTAGTGACTGGAAGAAGGGAAATGTGAGATGGGACAACCAGAGATATAAATACAGGCTGGGGGAAGACATGTTAGAGAGCAGCCCTGTGGAAAAAGACCTGCGGGTACTAGTGGATCAAAAGCTGGACATGAGCCACCAATGTGCAATTGCAGCCCAGAAGGCAAATGCATCCTAGGCTGCATCAAAAGAAGTGTGGCCAGCAGACCAAGAGAGGTCATTCAAGCTAGCCCTAGGGAAACTACTAAAGGTAGAACAAGAGAAATAATGAAGGAAAATGTGATCTTTATTTATTCATTCCTTTTTAGCTAACTAGATACGAAAGGCTGCAAAAACAGGCACGTCCCATTGCCAGTCAGGACATCAGCTCTTCCATGTATTGACAAAGACAAAAATGGAGGAACCCAGACTTCCATGTAAGTGTCATTATTATTTCTGTGTAGATGGTTGTAACACCAACTTCTTTCAGGGCTTGTAAATTATTAAAAACCCTACATGTCTTCACCACAAGCCAGGTTGAGACAAAAGAGGAAAATGTTTTCAAATGATGTGAATTACCCCAGACCACCTTCCCCAGCAGTAAACTGATTCAGACTTCCTTTTAATTTGAGCCTTTCAGCAAACTGTGACCGACACCTCCACCCTCCCTACTCCAGCATTTAGTCCCTTTCTTGCCACCAAAAGGTACAGCAGCTACAGTTTAAAAAACAAAGCACCCAACTAAACCAAATTTAAAAAATTAAACAAAACCAACATACCATAAAGACATCTCTAGCACTTGCTCTAGCTTCTCCTTGCTAATCTATTCTAGCAAAAGCTGAACAAGACAAAGCCTGATGCCTGCAACCCTCCCAGCCCAGGTAGAGTCCCATTTTTCAGCCAGTAATCCCGTATTTCCTGGACCTAGAGCCTGTTCCAATTCTCCCAGCTTGGGGCCTCGTTGGCCTTTCTTTTGCCATGCCTCTTGCTGTGTGATTATCTGCATTTGCTCGCTTGTTCTGTGATCATCTGGAGGCTGCACAGTAGGATCATTGTTGCTTTAACATGCACCAAATCCAATCAGTTCTAGTGCTGTAGTTGGCAGGACAGGCTCCTATTTCTTTGTTGCCCTCTCAAATGCCAAGGCACCGAGATGCCAGTGCTGTTTGACTGCACCCAGAGCCAATTACATTAGCCTTCTGCCAACCTGGGGCCTTATCTGCTCCCAGGAATTAATTCTTGTTTTGCTGCAATGCACAAAGTTTTAAGTTTCTTGGCCAATTTATTACAATTAGTCTTTCTGTGATGCATTTGGTCTTCTTTATAATTATCCCTCAGAGCCTGCAGAGCTGGGAACTGCTCCTCACTCCTCTGCTTCTCCACCTTCCTCCCTTAGATGCAGAGGCAAATACCAACTTTTCCACCCCATCCCCTCCTGTACACAAAAATTGAAGAAATCACTGTGGTGCTCAGTGCTTGGATAGTCTGGCACAGAGGATGGGAGATAAATTGACAGGCTGACAAACACACATCTAAGTTAGTTTCTTCACTTTGGGAAGTTTATTGACAATAGCTTTCATTTGATGGAAGCACCTTTACTTGGTTTATCTGTTTTCTGTTCATCATCTCAAGTAACTGAGCAGCCCAGTACTATCCTGCTCTGCAGAACAATTAGGAAAACAACCATACGAGGTATTTTCCCACAGAGCTTGACAGGTTGCTGGCCAAGTGCCCCTCCATGGGTAATCCTCTCTGAGATGTGGGGCCCCATCTGGAGGATGGCCAGATGCCACCATCAGAGGAAGCAATTCACTAAAGTCTTCCATTCAGATCTACTAGCATCTAGATCTTTCTATGGAAAGTGGTGGGAACAGTGTTAGGACATCACTCCCATGGGAGACATGTAGAAAGGATGAATTTACAGTTTAAAGAAGGAAAGGAAAATATTTCATGAGGATCCTCTTGAAGTGACAGTTGGGGTAGGCTGCCTCAGGGCTGCAAGTTAAGGAATTGTGAGGACCAAGCTCCTGTTAGTTCATAGGTTAGCAATCCCTGTTTCTTTCTCTGCAAAAGACAAAAATCTTGATGACTTCTGAGGGGAACCTCAGGAGGACCTCCCTGGTAGACAGCAAGTCCAGCACAGGCCAACTGACCTGGAGACAAGTTTGTGAAAACTAGTTTCCCTAAAGTTTCACCAAGAGCTGATGGGCTGAACCGTGCAAACCCCTGATGTTGACCCAGTTTTACCAAGAACAGATTTCACTGCCTGAGGTAGAGAAGTATTGTTGCCTACATTACTTAAGTGAAGATACACAGAGTACAAAAAATGCTCTGAGGCACTGCCAAATGTTGAATTTAATTAAGCATAAATTACAGATGTGCAGGGTATTTTGGCTTTACCTGTTCCTCTTCCTGATCCTTTTCTCAACCTTTGAACAAAACTCTTAGCTATCAGCCACCTCCTGAAATTATGCTGCAAGCTCATCCATCATAAGAATTATTTCCTCTGTAGCATGTGGAGTTGCACATCTAACTCTGTTAAATCAGTATTTACCCCAAGCAGTGTCACAGAGAATTATATGGCCTTGATAAGCAGGTGATGATCAAAGCCCTCAAAACCAACAGCATGTATCATACCACATGGCTTTTATTTCCTGGTACACTTCATTTAATGGCTGCACGTCACATGCAAGATGTTGGGGAAAGGGCCATGTTCACATTAGGGATCTAATTGTTTCTAAAAGGATGTTTCGATGCAGCTGTCTCAGCCATTTCACCTTCAACTGGTCCCCTTTCCACAGATGATCAGTCATCCAAAACACCAGAGAGATTTTAAGCCTCCTTGATCTAAGGGAGGCGGATGAAAAAAGACATGATGAAGGCAAATGTCACATTTTTGTCACTGCCTGAAACATTGCTGCCAGGATACATTATTCAGTATCTAACAGACCTACTGATACAACAGTGAGCAGAACTCCATGGCTTTCCTACAGCAGGTGGGACATCTTACGGTACCACCCTAGGGTGTGTGAAAGGAACACCTGCCCCTGTGTGCCCACACAGCCCATGGAAGTGCACAGTATTACAAGCAACACGTCCACTTCTTGGTCCATAGTGATTCTCTGCAGAGCTGTAGCTGTATCAATAAAGGACTCCTGATTCCAGGCACTAAAACAGATTCAGATGTCATCCTACTCTACCTGAAAGTCTTTGACAATGGAAAACATTTGACCATATGGTTATTCCTGGTAAAATACTCATTACTAACAAGGAGAGAGCAGAAGCAACACTACCAGTTCACACCTTCAATCCTGTTCTTACTTCATGTCATCACATGGAGTTGGAGAGAGCACCAGGGCAGCATCTGTTCCCTGAGCAGACCTTCCGTGTGCTCCAAATCAGGAAGTACAGATATAATGGGAATCATCTCATGGCACCTGCACAGCCCTACCTCCCATCTGATGGAGAGAAAAGATACTGGCAGGTTCTGGTCAGGTTTTGCCCTCCTTATTCCTCTTGACTGACTTTGTGCTAGAATCCATTTTGGGGGTAATGGGATGGAAAATTGAGTTAGACCTTTTTAAAGGGTTTGCTAATGAATTTATTCATGAAAAACCTCAAGGCCCGAGTTTTCCATCAAGCACCAGCACAGGCTTCGTTAACCAACACTCACCTCTGACTTTTACTAGAAAAGCCAAGATGCTACTTCTCTGTTGCCTCAGTGCCTTTTTACAGGTAAGCCATGTACTGCGCCTAGGAAGAATTGAACTGTCTCCCCATTAATTAGATTAACAACAGTGAAGACCCTAGCAGAGCTTACATATATCCTAAACTTCCTACAATTCAAGGCTTCTGCTTTCAACTGCAAGACACAATACACCAAAAGTCCAAGATCTCCATTTCACTATGGTTTTCAAGAAGCTGAAACTCCAACTGCACAAAAAGCTGTGTCACCAGATCCTCAGCCCAAATGCAACTGGCTCTGCTCTGGTCATAATGTGCAAGGGAAGGTAATTTTATTTTTGGTTGTGTTGCTTCTGTTCCATTACATAGAAAATGTATGGGTCGGGCACTGCCCAGAAATGCTTATGTTCCCAGCTCAGACTTTAAGACATTAAGAGCATGAGAGATATACCATAAAGCCCACCATTTAAGCAATAAGAGTGTAAAACAAAAAAACAAATAAAAGAAAATCAAACCAGACTTCTGCAGCTGAGGGATTAGTATTGAGATGTCTGCAGAAGAAGAGTCTCCTAAAGAGGAATTTGTCTTAGCCAGAGTGTCCTGTGCCTTACTGGAAATGAAGGTGCCAGCAAAACAGTGCTCAGCACTGCCCAGCTCAGCACAATACTCTTCCTCTACTGAGGCTTCATACAAGCATATACTTATTTTTAAGCCCATAAAGTTGTTCTTGGGAGTTGGAAGACATGATCTCTGATATCATAATAACAAGAGGATGTGAGAATCAGAGAGAAGTTCTATCTCGTCTTGTTTAAGGGAAGCAAGAAATGAGGTGTCCTCCTCCCAACACTCCTCAGCAAAACCCTGAGAGTACTGGTAACACTGGTATGCTCAATCTGTCTGCCTGCCTGCACAGGACAGATGAGCAGGGCAAGCAGCAGCTGCAGCAGACAGAAGCACTTAGAGGAGAGTCCCACATGAGCTCTCCACCATCTAAAACTGCGTTCTGAGATCTGGGGGTTTCAGATCCTGTCACCTGGAGGAGATCCAGAACAAAGGGTGCCCCAGCAGCTCTGAGTGCCAGGAAAACCAGAGGCAAAACATTAAGTGGAAACTCATCTTCCCCTTGCACAAACCTAAAGGTTACAGAGGCAGCAGGAGGTTATGTCTGCAATTCTGATCAGCAGAGCTGTCTGCTGATCAAAACACAGAGCCAGACACAGCCCTTCTCAGTCACCTTTCCTGCTGTCCTAGTTACCCGTTGTGTGATAAGAACAGATCGTGTGTCACATGCAGTTGACTAATGGTGGCAGTAATTAAGAAGGTGGCTGATTTTCACATGGGAAGTCCTTGCTGTTCCACTCTGGACCTCAGCTTCTCCGTGGTCAGGTAACTCCTTCCCATCCCTGCAGCAGTGATTTATCTTTCTATCAATGAATTCATCAGATGCCTCAAATCTTGTTGCCTGGAGATTGGAATTCTCACTCAAAATCAGATATGGTGCTCAGATTTAATGTCCTAAACTCTTCAATTGTTGGGGAAAAAAAAGTTTGGTACAGCAGGTAGAAGAGTCAGGGCAGACTGAAGTGAGATGAACTTTCTAAAGACTTTTGTTTAAGAGTTGGAGAGAATATTCTAAATAACTAAGGTTTTGGCTGATGCAGGTGGGTCTTTTTTGGTTTGGTTTTTTGTTTGAGGTTTTTTTGGTTGTTTTTTTTTAGGGGGAATGTTGTTATAAACTTTTTGTATAATCTTTTAATATGGTACTTCAAGAAGTACCCAAGATATGCACAACGCTTGGTAGAAATAAAGCAATTTCAAAAAGTTGTGGAAACTGACAGCAAAGTCACAGAATAGTCCAGGTGGCTGTGAAGTTCAGAAGAATAGGGCAAGCAGCTAGGAATGGTAGCAGGTCCACGGAGAGTAAGGATAACACTTGCTGCCAAAGAGCCCTTCAGGTGCATCCTACTGGACTGTCCCTACACTGTTCCAAGGGACTTGTCCATGGCCAATGGCAGAACCAAACCTGGGATGAGGCACCAAGCAATGAGCTAATGCCTCAAAGTCATCCAAGACTGAGAAAAGTCTGGATGGGACACAAGATCTCATGGCACATAGGACACAGCCATAACAACAGGACATGAAAGATGCAGAAAGACAAATCTGAAAGCTTTGGCAATCTTTCCTCCATCAGGCAAGCTAACAGGTATTGGCATCTATGTCTGCTCAGGCTTTACCTGGTGAATAATTGATGCATTTCCCTGTGTTTTTATTCAAAAGTGACTTTGAAGTTTCAACCTTCAATACTTCCTGTTATTCTTAAGGATTAGAAGCTGATAATAGCGACTTTCAATCAACAAAGGGTCCACATTAACAGAGAGTTGGTGGGAAAAAAAGTGAGCAAGAAAAAGGAGAGTGAAAGGAAAAACAAAAGGCAAGTCTAATAACCATTGTAGGAACTAGACAGACATTTCCTTCACACTGAGCTGTCAGTAAGTAAAAGCACATTGTGGCAGGCTGTAGTTTACCTATGCTTGTGTGCAGGCATTGGAGTCTCAGTGGGACTAATTATGAAATTATTATTATAATGGATTAGTAATTCTGTCAATCAGAGACATACAGCTGGTAACAAAAAAGCAATGGGTAGAAATGCCACAGGACAGGAGAATTTAATGCTGTGGGTTAGTACCAAATGCATGTCTCATGGGAGAAAAATTGCTTGAGTGATGGTGGGGGAGAATTGCTGGGATTGTATATTAATAAGAAAACATGTATCAGATCTGTGGCTCAGAAAAACATTAAAAACAGCTGTAAAGTAATTTTTACCCTTCCTCTCAAGATGGCTTTGACTGACCTGGAAAGGATACCATTTCAAGCTGCAATAAAAGTTTGCAGACAGACTCAGCAAACATCAGCATTAGATGGGCCTGCTCAATCAAGGGAAAGAGTGACATCTCAGCCACCCAGGACATTTATCTTTGAAATCATATTCTAGAATCAAACAACAAGAAAACCTGGGGAAGACATCGCAATTTGGGATAAAGAACATGGTTCCAAAACTGAAGAAAAAAAGGGTCTTTGAATGTGTTTACTTACTGGGGGTCTTTCCCTTTCCTCCGTTACCCATGTCCAGTTTGCTATTTAGGACCTTGCAGAAGAGCTGGACTATTGTCAGGATGTCTCCAGGAAGGCAGCTGTCCTGTCTTTTTTTCTAGATAAAAACACCATAAAGTAATTTATTCTGTAAAACAATGTGAAGCTTGTAAATAACTGCAAGCATTTTGAACTTCATTCTCTGCTTTACAGCTCTGCCAACATGCACCCTAATAACTTGGCCAACTCTGGGCATATTAATATGGTTTATTACAATTTTTGTTCCTTGTTTGCTTGGGGGGGCTGAGGCAGCTTTTGTGTTTGTGGGCCAGACTGAGAGAAGCCTCTTCCTCCAGAGGAAGCAGACATCTCCTGGCTCAGCCTCCCCAAGCTAAAGGGAGCCAAACACAGCTGGGATCAGATCAGTCTGCAGCTCTCGGGGAGGCTGGGAAGTACTGTCATCTGGAAAATTAGGATGCTGCAGCTTCCCTGGCTTTCTGTGTCACAGCAGGGAGGATGGGGACAGAGGGGGCCGGGGATCTAAGCAGGACCAGTTTGTCAGTCTACAGTGCTACATAACTGCCAAAGCATTGCTGCTGGCCTGAGGATAAAAATACCACCTCTTTCTTGTAGTTGATACAAAACCAGCCAATTAAAGTTCTTCTCCTAATCCCAGATGGCTGCCTCAAGTACTGCCACCAAATTTGAAGGCTGAAGAATTTTTACAGAAAAATGAATTGGAAATATTGGCCATAGTGTAGGGCTGTGGCAAGACACTTAAAACAGATCAAAAGACAAAAATATCTGTGTTTTCTCAGCCTTTGACCTGTCATGGTTGCCACTTCTTTGCAGGTCCTTCCTGATAAATCTTGGAGGCACTGTACCACTAACAGATGGAATAGTAAGCACAAACACTAAACTGAAACACAAAGAAGAGTTCAGAATAGTTTTGCACTCAGGGGAAAGATAAAAGAGGATATATCCATGCCCTCTCTTCTGCTGTCACTTTTGGAATTGCTCTGAAATTATTCTGGTCTAAGACTAGATTCAGGTGCTGGGTATGAGCCTCTAGAAACACCTCTGCTAGGGTGGAGCAGAAAAGAGAGGAAAGAGAGGAAGTGAGCTACTGTGAAGTCATCAGCTAAAAACATCATGAAAAGTGTATATTCAAATGGCAGACCACATGGATTTTTAATATAATTTCTATCCTACAGCCTAGAATATGGAACCACAGACTTTATACTGGTAAAAGGCATAGTACAAAAGCAAGTAAAATTGGACAGTAGGTCTGACCCACAAAGATGTGCTCCTGACCCATCCTGGAGTTTACCAGGCACAATGATGTACCTGAGAACAATGGAGCTTGTCCAGTAAGCACCAGACTTTTAAAGGGCTCTTCTACATCAGGAACGTTGTTGTTCATAACTACACTGTTGGTTCCCCAATACCGGCTCGCGACACCTGCATTTTAGGAAGCAACAGTCTTCAGAAAATTTGATCTTTGAATTTCTTAAAAGCAAACAGCAGTAACAAAAAATAAATAGCATAATACAGAAAAAACTTTGGAAATCAAGAACTAATCCCTAACCTCTCAGCATGTCTGGTTTTGTTTTCTAGAAGCACGTCACCATGCTTAGACTATTTTCTCATGTATCACATTTCTCTATCTCAGCAAACTGGAGCTTTGCTGGCATTTCATTACTCCTGTGAATCCAGCTACTGCTATACAAATAACAATAATACTGTTTCTCAAGGACAAATAAATGTATTTTGATCATATCCGAAAGGAAAAGAGGGAGAAATTATCTTTGCTCTGAGATAAAGCAGAGAGAATAGTGGAAAAGGGAGGTGCATAATCAGCTAACATACAAGCAAAAGAAAAAGGTTTTACTACAGAGAGCATTTTCCTTTCCTAAAGGGTTTGTGTGCCCAAATCAGTCTGTTTTCCAGAGCTACACAGGCTACACAGGCTAGAGGAACATATCCCTTCCTCAATAACCTCTCCTGGCACCCACCAAATTTAGAGGGTTGTTAACATTTACCTCCCTACTGTCTTGTTTTTAGATTGCAGCATTCTCTTTTAAAATGCAAGATTTCCAATTGCTTATATTCATGAGACTCATTTTCATTAGATAGTATCTTTCATATCCTCTCTCTACCTGTTTCCTGTGTAACTAATTCCTATGAAGCTTATGGGGACAATTTAGTTCAAGCACCTACTCTGCCAAGGTCAGAGACCTCCAATGTTCAGCAGTGCTGGATGCTGATTCTTTTTCATTCCCTCCCACTAGAAATAAGAGACAGGAAAAAAACAAAAAACAACACACTATTCTCTCTCTCTCATTTTTAAACAATTTCATTCAGCTAGAGCTCTGCTACCACCTTTCAAATTACTGCAACTGTTGGTAATTAAAAAAAATAAAAATAAAAATGTGGAAGTTTATTACTCCAGTTGAGAGAAATAACTTCTTATTTACAAGGCTGCAGATTCTGCTATATCCCTATATACAGTAAGAAGTACTACATGCTTCCCTTTTTCCTAGGAAAATGGGACCACTCACAGACTAAAGGAGAACCCATCATAAGATGCATGGCAGACTTTGCCTGCAGTTTGTCAAGGCAAAGCAAGCAAAAGATTTTATTGGTATCATTTTATTTCCAGTTAAGTTCCATAAAATCAATCTCTGGGAAGTTCCAGTAGCTGATGTCTGCATTTACAGGCTAATGCAGTCAGTGGGCATAGCTTGAAACAGATAGCTGTAAAAAGAGATAGCAGCAATGCAAATTGGACTGAATAAGAAAATTATACCCCAAATCGTACAACTGTAAAAACAGCAAAGGCAGAGTGAGTAAAAGTGAGACAGGTTTGTGAATGTCATGGAACCAGGTAGAGTGAGACTTCAGCATTGGAGAAGCAGCAGCCTTCCTTCTAGGAGCTTGTTACATGCTTTTTAAACTTCATTTGTATCCAGAGACAACTTAAGACCCAAACTATACAAAAATGCTTATGTATGCAAAGCTCTGTAGCTGCATGTAAAAATTCTAAACTTAAATTTTTATAGGTGAGTCTGGGTTTTTGAAGTCATGTTAAAAAAATAATAAAGATCAGGTCTTTTCAAGTCTCCAGGTATAATTTACTATGCATTCCACAAATTCACTTGTTCAGTTCAAACTGGACCTCAATCCTTTTGCTTTCTTTGTGGATACAGAACAGGATTCAAACCTGCTGCAAGTTTCTATGTACCATCCCTGCTGAGTAGGCACCACTACAAAACATTTATAAGCCAACCTTTCCCTTTAAACATGAAACTGAGTTTTGAGTCAGAACCTGTGGGCTTTTTAATAGTTTAGATCCCATTTTAGCTGATGCCTAAAGCATAATGCCTGAAGCACATATGCAATGGCAAAAATGGAAGTCAGAGGTATTCTGCTAACTCTAATTGTATTTATATTTCAACTAACCCAAATCAAAACACAGGGAATTTGAAATAAAAGCCATGATTCCCAGGACACTCCATGGCTCAAAAAGGAGATGCAGGAAGCAGACTGTGCCTGCTGCTGCTGTGGGGCTGAGGGGGATCATGGGAAAGGCTGCACACAAGACATGCATGTGTTTGACCTTTGAAGTAATTATTTTCTCAAAAAAGCCTAAATCTGGCATAATACCCACAAAAAAAGTGTTCGTCAAAAATCAATTTCAGGAGCACAACCAGGAAACAGCCATGTAACTTACAGCAGGGACAGCTGGGATGAGTCAGGAATTAAGAAAATTCCCCATAAAAATCAACTGTTGTTTCCCTTTCCTTTTCCTCGAGCCCTCTCCCATCCAAGAACACCTGGTGGTTTAATATTGGAAACACCATTTGATTTTTTTGCTGTTTGTTTAATTTTGGTTTTATGGTAACAGGTTAGCAAGCAGCAACTCTTGCTGCATTAAGATGTTTTTACTCCTCAGCTAAATGTTGAAAGGGCATGTTTAAAAGGAGATTGTGAAGGCTTCTACTCAAACCATAAAATGTGAGATGCTAAATAAGGTGCCATCAAGCTCTCAGAACTGAGGAGTCCATCAGTATTGCATCTGAAGCAGACACAACCTACAGGGATATGTTTCTGCACAGCCCAGGATTGCTCAGGTAAGTGTTCATAAACATCTGGACACTGGATGAAAAGTGCTGTTAGTCTGTTCAACCTGTGAAAGACTGAACAGCCATAGAAGATAACATTGAATGTCACTCCATTATGAAAATTAATTTCAGTAGTTCTCTGTCAAAATGGATTTTTATTGCATAAAGCTCAGTGTACTCTGCCTACCCCTAGAAAGAAGAGCATGGGATAATGTTTGGTAGAACAACCATTAATCTACATTTCTGGCACTGCTCTGGAGGTCTGCACAGTGAAGATCACAGTCACATATACACAAGAGTTTCACAAAGCCTCCAGCAGAGCCAGTTGTATTTGGTTCTGTGTGTTTTGGCTGGGTTGACCCATATATGCTGTCCCTACTGTTCACTTTCCTGGCTTCTAAAACTGCTGTTGTAAGCAAGCAAAGAAGCAGCAGGGTCCAAATGATAACCAGCTTTCATCCGCTACCTTATCTCTGCAACAGCATTACATGGTAAAGCCTCAGGCACTGCTAAGGCAGAAACACTCCTTCCTTGGCTGTAAGCAAGGATTACCAAATCTCAGATGGAAGGATCAGACTTTGCTTCTTAGTCATGAGAGACAAATAGAGGTATGAACTAATGAAGAAGCAAACCAACTGGCATGATGTTGGGCAGGTGACTCATCCAACCCACAGCCCTTTAGCAAGGCAGAAGATCTCTCTGTAAAATGAATTCCCTTCTGGATTATTGCCTCCCAAAGCAATAACATACATCCACCTAACATTTAAGCCAAGGGTTATTGGATTTGACAGATCAACAATGATCATGTTTGTCTACAGTTATAAGGTCACTGCTGAAGATCTAGCTGAGAAAAGAGGTGCATGTGGAAAGGAGCCAGATATCACAGAGTAGCTAACAGAGATTAACCTTTGAAGAAAACAGAAGATATTAAGAAATCATTGAGGAGGAAAAAGTCCCACAGGAAGCAGCAGCTGGTTCACTTTTCATTGCTAATAGGAGACACATTAAAAGCCTACATTGCTACACAGTTGCGTGTTGGGACTTCATTTTGTGGATTTTTTTATAAAGATCAACTGACAGATCACACAATCCAAACACCTTGAAGCAGAAAGCATATAGAATAAACCTTCCTTTGAAGCAGAAATCAAACTGTCCAGGTCCAAAGACCTTTAAACTTCACTCTACAATCCCACCAAGCACTTCCAGACATGTCCATTACAACTTCCTGAGGCGACACTGACATCTGGAGACATGTGACTGAGACAGAGCCCAAAAGGCAAATTTCCAGAGAAAACCCATCCTGTGAGATAAATTACAACATAACCCACAAAAATTCAATTCTAGGTATCCACTGCAAAGGGGTAGCATCTGTCTTTGGATGGTGTCTTGTGCTGCCATGTTCATGTGATGAGGGCTGGGGTGTACTACAGTTCCCTGTGCCTAGTATTCTCCCACCAGAAGACTTTTTTCTTTCTAGATGTAATCAAACCAAAGGAAACATTTTATTTCAGAAAACAGAACAGAAACTAACCTGCTAAATTATTTTTTATTCAACTCAGCTTACTTTGTTTGTACAAGTCTTTATGGGTCAAGATTAACGTACCACACATGCCGCGTGAGCATTTACTGATATGACAAAATTGAAGCTAATAAAGCTACATCTCTCACTGCTGCACAGAATGCCTCAGCCACTTCAAGCAAAGAGCAGCTCATCTTTAGAGCTTGCCTCTGGGAAAGTGCCAAATCAAGCATCCCAACAGGGGGGAGTTGTCGAGACTTCTCTCCTGACTCACTCCAGCCTTGCTCCCCAGCCACTCAACTTTCGAGCTTCCCCAGCCGGTGGAGGGACCAGCCCACCCAAAATGCTCACAGGGGGTCACAATGCAGTTTGGATGTGGATGCCTTTACACTTAAGAGCACCTCAGTGTGGACTGCTAGCACTAGTGTGCTTCCAACAACAGAAAGGAAAAACATGCAACCTGAGCCCAAATGTCTCCCTGTCCCCCCACAGTGTTTCCTATGCCCTGATGTCCAGCACACTGCTCTGCTTTTTAGAGGCAAGAGATATGGGCAAAGTTTAAAGTACTGTGAATGCTATGAACACAATAAAATGGCCCAATTCCTCTGCTTTTTTCACTTACAGTCCCCCAGGTTTGAAGGAGACCATCCTCCAAGCTGCAGCTGTGCCACCACAGTGGTCATGCTGGAGTGGCTAATCCCAGACTAACTCTGTTAACCTAACAAACGTGGTACAAACATTGCTTCAGTTTCTCAGAGACAGGTAACTGCAGAACCTCTGGCACTAAGCTGAAAAAATGAATTATCTAGGACTGTGCAGACCCAGGAGTAAAGCTCAGGAAATTCCTGCATCACTGACTGCCATTCAGACTCTCTTATTCCTCCTCCAGCCTGGAAGGACTGAATTAAGAGCTGCAACAACAGCCACAGCTCTCTCAAAAGGTGCTCTACAAAAACCCAGGAGAAGACAGTAAGTAGGTGAGCAAGGATTAGTTATGCTTATCTGGGGAGACTCAATCCTGAGACGAAGTAGCAGAGCTGCACAAAAAAGGAGACAAAAGAACCAAAATGCAATTTTAACAGATAAAGAGCACCTCGCACCTGCAAACTCAGTCCATTCCAACATGATCCCACTGAACTATTTTCCACTCAAATCTTGCTTTTCCTTTCTCTTCAGTCATGTTCCATTTACACTGCGCTGGCTGCCTTGTGGGTGTTTTTTTTTGTACTTCACCCTCATTATGATTTTTCTTGGCAAACTTTTTAGGAGATTGCAGCAATCCCACATCTCTTCTGATCTGCTTCTAGGAACTGATGGACAACAGTGCTCATTATTGTTCAGGTGCCCTCCACTTGAAGTACAGGAGAGACATGGTGGCAGCAAAGAAATTTTTCTCAGTCAAAACCTATTGCTAAAGTTTTCAATATTTAATCCACACAATCTATGTAAGAAGGTCAGGAACAATCTCCTTATATGCATGCCCACCTCCCTGCAAAAAATATTAGACCGTAGTATCTGTTAGTGAGGAGATGCAGGTCCCTCATGCTCATTCATGATTTCTGCTCCAGAATAATCTCTAAGCCTAGGAGCCACTGCCACAGGGTTACAGCAGTGGTGAATTTAAGTCCACAGTTTTACACCTGGGATGCATCTTGCCCAATTGGCTGCACTTCCAAAGAGGTTTTGAGCCAGTTTCTAAAGCTCTGAGATTTATTCTGTACATCTGTAGATATTTGCTTGTGCCACTGTATTTTATGCCTCCATTTCTGCAAAAACCTGCTCTACAGAACAGGGAGCACTGCCACCAGCACAGAGCCTGGCAGGGCAGGAACCTGGGAACAAATCACAACAAAAAGGACCAGGGAGGCATGCAGCACCAGGATAACATTGTTCCCACAATACTATAAGGATTTCAAAAACAAATTTGGCGCATTTTAGAGCTGGAAGCAAATCACCAATGAAAAGACCAGACTTGTTTTACCAGGAGCCTGGCATCCACCACAGAGGACAGCAACAAACGTAAAGAAAAAAAGAGAGGAAGATCCTCAGGGATCTGGAAGACTAAAGGAAATAATGAGGCATTTGGTTTGGAAAGTTGCATGACACAATATTTGTTTAAATGAGCAGGCTGCAAGTAAAACACAACATGGTACCTTGATTCATCAATTGCAGGGGCTTTTGGAAAACTCCTGTCTGCCTTCAGACAGTCACAAGTAAAAGGAGCATTGGCAAATAAGTTTAGAACAAAAAGGAGAATTAAGAGTCCAGCTGCACTGTAAAAGGGAACCCAGTAAGACACTCATTAGAGGCCGTGGTTCCCTGCTTAGAAGTGAAACATATCTCATGTGCTAACATTTGAGAACTAGTTCCTACTAACCACATAGTTAGGGTATTAAATATAGATCTCTGTGTCACCACAGAAATGAGTAGGAGTGTTGTAGTACTTCACTAAGATGTCCCAGGCTTAAAAGTCACCTACAGTACAATGAAACCCATTTGATATTTATCTTCCACAGGTACAAGTCACCAGTCCTAAGCAGATGGCTGCCTTTAGCATAAAATGAGCACCTGAGGAGGGACGTGGAAGGAAGTAACTCCAACAGACCATCTGTTTCTTAATTCTAAAGCAAAGGGCATAAAGAACTTTGAGGCACTACCAACTATATCCATGCTGTGCCATATACTCCCAATTACTCAATTGTCAGCATCAGTTAATTCCCTTCTGGTTGGGATGTGATGCTTTCCCACACAATGCTTGAAAGCCATAAATTATTATGCCACGTGTCTCCACCAGTTTCTCCGGAGAACAACATGTTCTCCCAAGCCAAAATACTTCATTTGAAAATCACACCTGAGCAGGAGTTGATAGGGAAAGTTGTCTCCCTCTGTAGATACAGTATCTCTTTGGACATAAACACTTCAATGCTTCACAAACCAGCCCCATGGAGCAGCATTTACACTTCTTTCAAACAAATACATGTATTAACCTTGCTCCAGACAGTAAATGTTTATGCATTACCAGTTATTTATGAAAGTTTTTCATTGCATAGTTGACAAAGGATAAAACTGCCTGCTTCCAAGCCACAGACACTAGCTCTTCCTTTTAGAATACTGATGTCTCCTTTGGCAGGGAATCATGCAAGACTTCATATACAGGTGCTCTGTCCTCCAGCACCCACAGCCTAAAATTGCCGTTTTAGAAAGACCAAGAGATTTGGCAGGTTTCGTGCATTAGCATTTGTTTCTTGAAAAGAAATACATGACCACAGGGAAATGCCAGACTCCCAGTTGGTTTCTTGGTTTCCGCTGCACTCAAGCTGACCAGTTTTGCTGAAAAATTTTGGCAGTTTACTGACCATACAAATTCCAATTACAACACCAAAGAGGTAAGACTGTGAAGAACCTAGACTGAGAATTTGACTCTTCTTTTGACTCTTCTAACATCGTAACACTGTCTTTTAGGGAGGTTTAAGTGGCCTATAACTTGCCCAGAGACCTGCATGTTACTCTTACACAATTTTACTTAAACAATTACATCTCTTGCAAATGCACCAGCTTGAAATGAGGTGTCCACCTTCTCCAAAGACCTCTGCTACTGAAGTTGTACAGGGCAACCTGGCCTCCAACATCTGAAGGTTTGCCTATGGAACAGGTTGTCCTGCTCTAAATCTTTCAGCAGAATTACACCTGCTTTCTGATATAATTACACCAGCTTAGCAACCTAAATGTGAATGCAATTTTACTAGTATAAAGGTGCTTTATGTTGGTATAAATATCCCCATAGAGGAATAGGAATTAATAAGCCTTGTGAAAATTCCTTTTTACCTATCTAATTGCCTCCACTTTACAAGGCAGTATCAGTGTAGCTTGTTTGGTTTTAGAAAATTTGTTTATAAATACTAGGCCTAAATATAGACACAACATGGATTTATCCATGCCAGACAATTTTGTGTGGCTTCAACAGAAGCAAAAGGTCTGTCAATATATGTAAATAAGACATACAATCTGCTCACAAGAAGTCTTAAGAAAACAGCAAAACTCGATTGACAAGAAATTAAAACGTTGAATGAGGCTAATGAAAGAACAAGGAAATGGAGCAATTTTTAATTTTCTTAAGTAAATAAACCACTAAGAATAAAAACCTTACAACTCAAAAAGTAAAAACAAACCCATAAATTTCAATTCTTTAAGGAAGAGACTATCCCAGGCAACCTGAAAAATACCATGCGCTAATTTTTAACAAGTGGGGACACACATTGTGAATGTGAAATTCATGTAAATCTGACAGCAGGGATCAAGCATGTAACAATTTGAATGACAGAGATTCCCTTGTTCAACCCTCCACAGTCCCATTGTCATTGCCTATCTGACAAGATCAGAAATTAAGACAATGGTGACCTAAGGGGGCTTTTTTTTCTCCTCCTGTCAAGGTAAATGATCCTCAGAGAATCCATCAAAACATTAATTTTTAATCTCCTGGAAAAAAAAAAAAATTGGCAAGAAGTAGAACAAACAAACAACTTAAAATTTAACTAAGTCATTTCTCCTCTTCTCCAGCAAACACCCTGTTGACCATGGATTATTGAAGTTAACTGACAGATAGTTTTATCAAAGCCTTGTCTACAGGAAAAGAAAAGAATAATGCAACTTTAAATTCTGCTAACTGTAAGAAGGTCATAAAGATTTATTGTTTACCCTTCTGTAAATACCGGTCTTTATAACTGATCCTCAGGAGATTTACTGAATGCTCAATAACCTTTCTCTGGTGGATGCAAGCAAAATCATCAGCACCATCTCAAAACCCAGTTTATTCAGCAAACCAAGAGCACTGTGCCTGCAAATTGACCTCAACACCATTCCTTCTCTCCCCCCTTCTGCAGGTTGGTAGTAATGAAGATGCTGTTGTGATGGAGAATCCTCCCAGTCAAGGCTGAACTTTAAATGTATTCTCCGAGCCAAATGTCACTGAGCTGGCCTTCTGGGCCCCACATGGGGGATGAAGTGTGTACACTGGACTCTGCAGGATTACTGCTGGAGAGACTCTTTCACCTTCAGATAAAAGAAAAACTAGATGTTTGCACTGAACTAGGCAGTGACTTGGCAAACAGAAACAGGAACTGCATCTGTTATTAAATCATTCGTAGTTTTCTCAACTTCTGTGTTACCAGGGATCCTGTTACTAGAAAAAAATGAATAAGCAAATGGGAAAATAGTTTAGAGGTCAGACAGATTTCTGGATATGTTAGCAGAAGCCTGCTTAAAAATGTCTGACAAACCACTCCCTAATTCCATGTGCAGTAGATGTTAAAACATTAGAACACACAAGAGAGATGATCATTATATCTTTGTGCAGTCTCAGCCACTAGCACAGCTGCCCCATCCCAGAACCCCAGTAATGGCAAATCTCTGTCTCTAGAGATGGATCCTGGTATCTTTATCAAACTACGTGTGGTGCAGACAGTCTCAGGCAAATAGGGAATTATTTTCAATGATATTTTGGAAAAGTCCCCACCCACACCATTCACACACCTCCAGCCATTCACAGCGGTTTTGAGCAGAAATTTGGGAGCAGTCCCCTAGGCCTGGACTTCAACTGTCCCAATGTTGAAGATGACTCTAATCTGGGGTTACAGCTGTTGCCCACTTTATGCAAGTTTTATGCCTCACAAAGTTCCCAAGACAGATGTAAATAGATCCACAGCTTTAGGGGGCTAAAATCTGATGTTCTGGTTTGTAACCCATTGCTAACTTAGAACAAAATTAACTCCCGCCTGTAAGCATCCATCTGTTATATCCAATCACCCAGCACCAAACAGAATACTTAAGGGGTGATTTATGATTCTATTTATTTTACATACCTCAAAACAAAGCATGCAAATAGCTAAATATTTTAAACTAACCAGTGAACAGTTCCCAAGTCTCTGAAAACATCTGCATCTCCCTCCCCGACACAAGAGACTCCAAGTTTTTAAGTAAGAAAATTAAGTTTTAAATTATTATATTTTCTGAGAAATTGTGTCATGAAGGAGGTAACTTGGCCTTTGCAAAAAGCCCAGCTGCCCTGGGTGGCTCTTGGAAAGGCTGGGAGAAGAATTCTTCTTCCACTCACCCTTTAAAATACATTAAATTGCACAGATAAGAAAATAATAAAAAGATCAAAGTGTTTTTTGAAGTTTACCCAAATATAAATACTATCTCTGATAAGCAGCAGCCCTGGGGAGTGGGGATACCACCGACCTTTTTCCACAAAGGAGTCAATAAATAGCATCTAATGCCAGGGGAGATATTACAGAGGTCTCCAAGCATAGAAATATGTGTATACACTAATCAGCCTGTGCATTCGCTCACCCTTGTTTATTATTTCCACTGATCTCACCAGCACAGGATGAAGAGAAATCCCCAGTGTTGTTATTGATCTTGTTCATGTGCTGAATAAGTCAATCTGGATCAGCACAGTAAAGATTAATGGAGTCTTTGCTGTGGGAGTTTTGCTTCTGTTCACAGGAGGAACTGAAACTTTCTCAACAGTGACTTCACATAAACAGAAATTCTTCCTATCATCCTGAGCTGAGACGGTAAAAACAATTCCTTGTTTGAGTCACACCCATGACAAAGGAAGCAAGCAGCCTACAAAACCTCTTTCTTTGCCAATTATGAGTACTTAGAGTGGATCTTTTAATGATAGAAAAATGTTTCCTCCTTTCAGGTTCCTCAGGGATTCTTTTATTATTTCTACCTTCCCAAGAAAGAGTACACTGGAAGGTCAGTGGAGAACAAGAGGATCTGTGTTCTTTCATCTGGCAGAAAAGGTCAGAGCAGTACATAAACGTCTACCCAGATGGACTCCAAGCAGTAATAAGGAAGGCCTTAAGAAAGCCTATAAATAACCAGTATGTTTGCCCTTTCTTGGCATATTTCCTGGAACAAAGTGCAGAAAGCACTCCCAAAGCCTTGATGGAAACAAGTGCATCAGAGCAGCAAGCAGTGCTGCTCCCCTCCTGCAGCATCACACACAGAGGACACTTCAGCTGCCCCAAACTCCTAAAGTCTTAGTTTTCATGCTGTAACCATGTAAACCAGACCCCCTGGGTCCTGTGAATCCAGCTAGTCCTGGAGCTCACCAGGATCTTTTGTACAACCCAACACCCAAGCTTTGAGGAGCCCTACCTTCTTATGGCTTTGACCAGATTTCACATCCTCCAAGCAATTGCTGAACCCTCTTGCTGGGTCCCAGGACAGAGTGATGAAACAACATCATGGCTGAAGGCTTTTGAAAGCATCAGACTTTCATGCTTCTTTTGGCTGCAGTTTCCTAGGTTTATTAATAACCAGAAATATGAATAATGTCAGAGTAGCCTTTTGCTTGAGAGGCTTTGTTAGGAGGACTGCTTCAAAAAGTTTTACTTCACCCAGAATGGACCAGTAGAGACTCTCCTAAGTCCAGCAGCACTACCTCCAGATACTGTAATCACATGTAGTAACCTGCTAGGTCAGCAACAAACCCCTACAGCAAAGGCTGCTGGGTCTCTCCAGGCTTCACTCTTTTCTCGTGATCCGCACTGTATTCTGGTGACACAGCAGAGATGTTCTCTTGCAGAGGAGTCACGTTATGCCCTGAGATTACTTGATCTCAAGTCAAGAGCACTGACACTGAAATGCAGTGACCTGATGTGCTTGGTTTTCCCTAGTGTCACATCTCCAGGGAGATGATTTGAGAGGAGGATGCTCAGCCTAGCTCTGCTGTGTACTCTGAGATGATCAATGGAACATTAAGAAAAAATATTGACTTCATGTTAAAAAAAATAATACAAAATTACAAGTTTTGTTAGGAAGCAGGCAGGGCTAGAGCAGTGAGCACAGAGAGAGAGAACGACTTGATTTTTTTTCCTCTTGTTGCAGCTTTCCTAAATTCCAGAGAAACAAGAGGAGCTGCTTTGCATTCTACTATGGTCAAGACTTGACAAAGCTAAATTATATCACTCAGCTACATTGGTTGTTACTAAAGAGGATGATAAGCAAATAACATCCTGAGAGAGCTCAGGAATAAAGAAGCCAATGTTATTGTTCAGAGAGATGGAGCAGAAAACACTAGGGAGGCAAAAAGGGGGGAAGCTATTATTCTGTACCAGCCCAGTGAATGCTTAAAAAAACCCCAGCATTCATGTTTGCTCAGTTTGTCCAGTGCCAACACACCAGGCTTCAGAGGGGCAGTTCTGATCTTCATGAAATGCAGACCAGTCCATGGCCATTTGTATAGACTGTGACAGGCTTTAGGAGAAGCAGTTAGTGCCCTCATCTTAAATGCTACCAGGGAGTCTGCCACAGACACGATACAGCTTTCCATGGGCTGTGCTTGGCTCACACCACCCTATGGATGCAACCAGTTAGGAAGGAGGAAAGTACAGTAGAAGACAGTGTTTCAGTTCAAATTAAGCCTGTCAGTATTAAATAGGAAATCTGGGGCTGGGGTGGATTCTTAGGATTGCCATCTGGAGCACACATCTGGAGAGAAGTTAACCAGTGGCTGATTGCCACTATAATCATTCCTCCCTCAAGTACTGCAAATGGAGCATCAAAGCAGAAAGCAGGTGGTTCTTCCAGGAGGTAAATGAACCACAGAGAAGGGTCAGAAAGTGCGACACACGTTTGATTAGGGTTTGTTTTTTTTTCCCTGCTCATAAAAACTGTCAGAACAAATTACCCATTGGATGTTATACTAGGTGATTGCATGCCCAACATGTCTTTGCTTGTTGCTTTGCAGAGAGTGGAAGTTCAGTGAAAAGTTCTTCAGTCAGGCAGTAACTTAGAGAGTATAAACCAGCATTGTATTTCTTACATGAGTACAGATCTATTGTACTCCAATACTGAGACACTTCATCTCATGCTCTGGGCATAAATGCTAATTTGGGGACAATAAATTCAGGATCTTGTGAAATCTCTCAAGAATTTCAGAAGTTCTCTCATTCTTCATCAAGGTAATCCTAAAACCCCCAATATGAAAGGAGAACACCTGCATGGGGTACAAGCAATGTGAGTTAAGCTCCTGCTCTGAGCTTCTTTAAGGCCCATGAGTGGCACAGAAAATGTTTTGTCACAAATTTGCAGGTGGAGCCTCAATAATTGAAGAGGGTCTTCACTCGTTAACCTCAAAATATTTGAACCTCACCTACACCTGAAGGCAACCAGTGCCTATTTCAACATCATACACATGGTGAAGTTGGAGCAGAAGTGCAGACTCAGGTGACAAATCCCAAAGAGCACCTTCCTGGCCAGAAGACCAACTACACACCTATAAACAACTCTAAGACAGCACAGATATTTCTTCAGGGCTTCCCGACCTCCTTGACCTGGTGTCTTGCCCTTGTCTCAGGCCTCCTCAGAGGAGGTGACAGCCCTACCTGTCCTGGCAAGCAATCCAAAGGAAAGGGCTCCTCCTTTCATCTTCTGCCCCAGAATATTAAACTTTCAGAGCTTCACTCATATTACTCTTGTTCTTGTGCCTGGGTCCAAGACACAGGAAGAAGGAAAGACCAGAATTGTTATTTAGGAACTATGAAAAGACTGAATCTGTCTAGAGTTCATCCTGTTATGAACAATGAGTTGAAAAATCAGTGCTGTGAAGATCTGGACAGGTTAGTGACCTTTCAGTTATACTATAAATGATTTCAGGTGGGGAAGTTTGCTCCTCACAAGAGCTCCCGTCCTTCTGTATTCAAGATAACTGGTAGCTATAAATGCAGTTTACAGAAACTGTTACTGACATGAACAGAACATATGAACCAAAGTGGTAGCTGGGACCTCTGAATTTTTAGAAGGAACATTTCCTTGAAGGCACATGGGAATCAGAAAAGGCTGGTCCATCATCATTTATTTATTTATTTATTGTAGTAGATATTAAAGATGCAACTGTGGGATTTTGAGGATTCACAATGAGAGAGGAAGTGTTTTTCCTTATCTATTCAGCTCTGGCTTCAGCCGAGAGCTCAGAAAGTTGCTATTATTTCATGCTCAACACAGAAGAAGGTAAAACCTTCACATGATTCTCAGGAGACAGTCTCCACCCAACTTCAGAAATAAAACCAACAAGTTTGCACCCAATAGCAACATCAGGAATATTCACAACCAAACAGAGGAGCCACAGAGGACCTTCTCTATCTGCTCCCCTACAGAAGCAACACTAATGCACTTTCTTGGCAGTTACATGGTGACTCCTTATCTAGTCACTGACGATGCTGAGTTTTGTGTTTGGCCAAGGGTAGACAAGACTGGCTCTTTTCTGTGCTCTACTGGCACTGCCTGAGCAGTTTAGGCAGAACTTGCTGTAAATACTGCATTTCAGGTCAACTTTTACCCTAGTACCAACTACTTGAGTATTTCTAGAGACTCTTTCATATAGCCTGCTGTGAGAATCAAAGCTTTTATTAAAGGAGTACTCATTGTCCAGCTAATAAAATTAACAACAAAAGATAAAGAGAGGGTGGCAGCTCAAATCTCTCACTTGCAATGAGATCTGCTGTACTGTAGCAGGGTACCTAGGTTAATTTAAGTCATACTGAGTCATTCATCAACCTAGGTTAAGCATAATGCTTATGACTGGGCTTTCAGGTCTTTGAATTTGGGGTTTAATAAAATTTCTTTTCTCTTTTTTTTTTTTTTAGGTCCCCTGGGGGCTGGAGGGAGGAGAAGCAGAAGAGAGATTATTGTTCAGAAACTGATTTTAAGAATTGAAGTGTAAAAGGCTTAAGAGAGGCAAGTCTCTTGCCCACACTGCAATTCACCAAGCCCACACAAACAGAGATATAGAATTACTCTGGAGCTACCAGACACACTGGCCAGGCAGAGCCCCTAGAAAGGGCCTGACCACACATCTGTAGAACCCAGCAGAGGTAGAAAAGAGTTCCTGGTGCAGTTCCTCCAATGTCTTTAAATAGAAACTCTTCTGTTCAAGCTTTTTTATGTATTACTCCTCTCAAAAGACAAAAGCACCAGGGGAACATTCACAGTTACTAGATGCAGATCATCCAGTCTCTAAACCACCAGCCTTCTCAGGCAGCAATGTCATTTGATGCTTGAGTATGACTGCAACCCTCCCAGTCCAGAAACAGGATGCCTGAATCCCACCTGCCATGTCCTTTCCTACATAGCCATCTTTTAGCTCAAATAAGACTGAGAAATTCTAGTTACATCACTGCACAACCAGGCCTACAGCACACATCAGAGCCAACATTTCTTGCTATAAAACATAAAGCATCCTGACAAACACAATTTAATTCATATTAATGGTAATGGAAGTTCAATAATAGATATTGCCCACAGTATTTGCACAACTGTAAGTTCTGCCACATTACTAAAAGTAAAAAAAAATATATGAAGTCCTGCTTTTCTTACATAGAAGAGATGGAGAGTTGGCTCTTTAAAACAAAAGCCTCTCTTCATTATCTGGAGACCAAGTCATCTGTTGACATTTACCTAGTGCAACTCTCTCAAGCAGAGGAACAACTGCACCAGAACTGCTGCTTATGCCCAGCCATGTACCCACGAGGGCCCAGCAGACCCAGGGCATGATGGCCACTGTCACAGGCAGCTCTGCCAGCAGCTCCCAGGGCCAGAGGAAGGCAGCCTTCCTTCTCCTGCCAAGCAACACCACCAGACTTCATCACACCTCTGTGTTTTATGATAACCTCCCTCTGCACACTACCCTGGCAGGCCAGAGAAAGCCAGTACAAAACGTTCCCTGCCCTGAGCAGATGGCAAGGCTGGCAGTGGTGCAGGCAGGACCAGCCAACACCACACTGGGCATCTTGCTGCACATCCACGGCACGGAGGTTCTCTGGGGAGGACTGAGGCGTCATGATAGGGCTAATACCAATACCAAGGTTCATCAGGCACCTCAAAACCTGGTGGCACAGCCTAGAAAACAGGTCACGTCCGGAGCTGGTTGCTGGATTTGAGAGAAGGGGCCAGCCCTTGGGAAAGACGTGCTGAGTCTGTGCTCCCCTCCAGCAGCAGCTCCTCAGCAGAGAGCAAAACCTCACAGCCTGACCCATTCTTTCCCTTGTTTGCTCTTGGATTTCAGGCTGTGGTAGGTGGTTACCTGGACAGACATGGTATTAAGACCACAGAGCTGCACAAGGCACTTCCCACTTTGCAGAGGGTGGCCAGTGAGTGAAGCTCCAAGGCCAATTCATCACTGCAGAGTCACTCAAATCCTCTCCTTTTGGCTGCCAGCTGGGGCTGAGCGCTCTGGATAAAATGCCAGCAGTCGAAAGGTTAATAGCAATGGGACTGCAATTCAAGCTTGCTGAGATAAATGAAGGTAGAGTGCAAGGAAAAAGGGGGGAGAGGATCCTTGTTGTGATTTCATGGCAGTCTTTTTCTTTTATCATCATCATCTGAAAAACACACTTATCGAATTTGCTCTCCAGCCAGCCCATCAGAGAGAGCAGAAGACAAAATGTCCCTGAAACTTACCCAGTCTGGCAAAAGCAGCACCATGTCTGTTGCTGTAACACATCAGCAGCCCCAAATACATCCTTAGCTGAGCCTCGCAGCACTGACTTGGCTTTGCAGGAAAAACTTCACAACTCATTGCATGCCAGAGACCACATACATCATCTCAGTGCAGGGTACAGGAAAACACACTACTGTGGAGTCAATACAGATATAACTGACTGGCTGGCAGAGCTGCAGAGCTACAGCTTACTGCTCCAGCACACAGAGGGCTCAGCCTGCATCCAGAGACTCCAAAATCCCCAAACCAGGCTTGATGATTCCCACACCTAATGTGGACAAGAGTTATCCTGAGTTACCTCAGAGCTGCCAGCACAAAGGAGATCATGCCGGACTTGCTCATAACAGCTATTTATGATATTTGAATAGAAACTCAACAGGCAATTTAAAATCCACACACAAAAACATCCCAACCCTCACTCTAGTTGCTGGTGTTTGAGGAGCTATTTTTCACTCCTCTTTCCATTTAATCACTTCACAGCCGATATTCAAACTTATCTAAATCAAAACATTTTTTATTTTGATAAACTCCTGTGGCTGAGCTAAGCAGTCAAACCTGGCAATGAAAAATAAAAGAGAAGTAGGAGAAAAATGCAATGCCAAAAAGAAGAAGGATGATCTTTTAAATGTAATACTTGAAAATTCAGAAAGCTGTTAACATATGTATTTGTCTGAAAAAAAATATTTTATTGAAACTTCTCATGTAATGAAGAATTATGATCAATTGTATCAGTTATTAGAGAATAAAGCAAGAAAGAATGTATTTGAGCCTCCATCACTCAAGGTCTTACTATTTGAGCTGCAATTCAACAAAATATTTAAGAGAATAATATTAACCACATGACCGATGCTATTTCAGGCCAGAGTCGTGTTTTTTTTTTGTCAGCTACCTTCAGGTCATCTCTTCATTTCTTTTTTTCAAAAGCAGCAGCAATTTTTTTTCTGGGGGGACACGGATAGAGCCCAAACCTTGCCAAGAAATTATACAGCAGATCTGACTCTCCACGTACATACGGTTAAGGATGCAGTTTTTAGATACTGGCAGTAAGGTTTTTAGAAGAAATACATGAGACTTACTTATTTTTATTTGTAAGTAATGATAAATTGCAACACTAATTATTTATGATATCCTAAGTATAAAAAAAAATAAATCAAACTTTGTTGCTTCACTGATTTCAAAACCAGTCCTTCACTCTATATCCTCAAGAAAACTTTTTTTTCCTGTGGTCCCTGAAAAAGATTTATACAGCAAGTTTCTCATTTTCCTGAAGCAAACAAATTCTGAAGTGTTTTGGTTTTTTTTTTCTTTTTAAAGCATATTTCTCATTTCTAACAGGGAAGTTGAGGTAACACTAGAATGTCATTTTGGAATATAAGCAGTTTCTAAGACAAAAGATTTGAGGGAAAGAAAAAGCAATGAGTCTATAAAAAAAGTTCTGCTCAGTCACAAATGTTATTGCCTACCACAAGCCCTCCAAAGAGCTACTTTTCCTCCCTTTTTCCCATTGTTTCTTCTCAAAAAAATTGTCATATACCACCTCACAGCCATCCAATTGCATTATTCATAATAGCAACTTGCAACCACAAATGAGGGCACATAATTCATTTATATTTTGCATCATTAAGAGGAGTATTATAACTGTGAACAGCAAATAGGAAATACAACAGCATTCAGCTTTTTCATGCACTCGGAACTAACAAGTATTGAAACTTCCTGAAAGTCTAAATAAATGAGAAAATTTTTGTTTGTTTCATTGGATTGTGTTGGGGTTTTTTTTGGTTAGGACTGATTTGAAGCATAAGGAAAACATCAGCTACACAAAACAAGAACTGGACAAGGATGCAGGCACTGAGCACAATTCAATTGAAATAGACTCCCATGTATGTATTTAAGCACAGTACGACAGTGAAATAAAAAAAAAATACCAGGAGGACACTAAAGAGTCATGAAGAATTACTCCAAAAGTCATCCCATCCAGCTTGGCACACATGGTTTTCCTGGGATTAAAGACTGTCGGACCACAAGCCAAGTTTTATCATAAATGGTAACTAGAAGTGGAGAAGCACATCCTGGGCTCTGCAGAAAATCAGCTGTTTCTGGTTTCCACAAGATAGTCAAAGCAGCTAGGACAAAGCAGCAGAAATCTATACCACTGCTAGGAAATGCAGCAAAAGCATCTCCCAAACTGAGTTTTGCAACACTGCAAATTCCAGCACATCTCCTAGGATGTGGGTGCCTAATTCCCAGCTGTCACTTCAAAAGGCTCAGCCTGAGCTTGACTGCATTTGCAAACATCAAGGACAAAACAATGTAAGATCACACCAGCAGCAAATCACCTGAGTATGTTGGGACACGCAGCAGAAAGAGCAGTTAGGGTACAGAATTGCCTCTGCTCCATCAGAGACACCACAGGCCACTGCTGGGACACAAAGCCAGCCCAGGAAAGGGACAGGACCCCTGCCCTTCAGAAGCTCAGCAGCCTTCCCTTCAACATGGGCAAAGAAAAACAGGGTTGATGAAGAACATGGGAGCACATTTACACACAAGCACGGCAGCAGGGCTCACTCCAAGAACTAAGTCACTCTTCTCCCTGGCCTTGGCATTTAGAACTGGCCATTTAAATTCTTTACGTCTCAGTTTACCTATTGCATTGGTTACCATCAGCACCATAGCAGAAACGGGGTCAGTCTCTGGCAGTCCTAATCCCAAGATCAGTCCCACCTCAAGGTTCTTCTTATCTCCATGCAAATAGGCTCTTGCCTACTTGTGTTGCTAGAAACCAAGCAAAGAAAATATTCACAATAGTGCTCTGAAGATCTCAGTACCAAGAAAGAACAGCTCACATAATTTCAGAGCCATTTTTGAGTAGATGCTTTTTCTGATTTGCTTCTGAAACACAGACCTTGAATTCAGCATCCCTACTGCAGGGGAAGCATAAAGCAACTGCAGAAAGACAAACTGTAAGTAAATAAATAAAGTTAATTAATAATTAAATCTACTCTAAAGCACAACTACACTGCAGGAAGAGATCAGAGGAAGTGCATGTAATGCTGCAATGTTAACCCAGCAACAACTCCTGAAATCTAAGTCCCAGCAAAAATACTCATTCCTTTAAACATGTATTGAATGAGTAAAAAATTCATTGCACTTCTTACTTCTCTTTTTGCACTCATTTTCCAATGCATTAAAGGAAGGAGTGTGAGGATGTTGCACTTTATTTGAAGCATCCTTGATCTGTTTTTCTCATTTGTTCTAAAAGCCATTTCTAGTTTCCCCAGGGCAGTCACAGCACCTGGGAGAAAGCAAGAAAAAGTGGTGAAGGTACTAAAGGCTTTACACTGGTTGCCAGGATAGTCTCTCCTCTCCACAACCTGCATTACAATATACAACACAATTTATTCTCAAACAACACTTCTGTGACTATATCTGACACAGCTTTAGATTCCTGTAAAGCTTGCAGTCTAAACCCATGGCAAACAAAGGGTGTCTAAACTCTTTTCTCTTGACTACCTGCTTCAGAAATACAAAATACTGAAAACCCACACAGCCCTTAAACCTTGTTATTACAATTTTTTTCCTAAAGGTATAGAATGACCAACTCCAAGAGCTCATGAATAGGCCAGAAAATCAGGAGGTTAAAGTCATGCATGTATGCATTTTTAAAACAACAGGAAAATTACATGCCATGTTCTTTTTATTCCCTGTTGTTTGAATCTTAAGGACCACATCATAACACTTTGCTCTTGAAATGCTTTTTTTCTTTGCAAAGGAACATTCTGGCATAATTCACAAGACTCTCAAACATTACCAAATTTGCCAAGACACTTGGTAGAACCACAAGTGTTAGCAACCGTGACTGCAGGTCACTTCATCCAGATTTTTTTTGCCTTTCATCCATTAGATTTCAAGTGTACTAGTTGTCACACAAGTCCAACAGCTGCTAAATCAATCCAGGCCTCTTTTCAAAGTGACCACACTAAATGCCCATTAAAATGAATAATTGGAGGACATGGCACTTGAAGCAGCACTGAAATTTCCTACCGTATTCAATCTTGCCTCTCTGTCCAGCTTTGTCTGTAGGATATCTGTGCACAGACCCACTCATGAGGATGGAAAGGATTTTAAAAATGCCACAGACTCTGTGCTTCTGTGCCTTCCTAATCCTATTGTGGGTGACTGGGACCTGTTGTTCTTTTGGGATGACTAGTGAAGTCTGAAGGCTGCTCTCTCATTCGTGCTGCAACAGCTCAAAGCAGCAGACAAGGCTTAGCCCTGTATTAGCTGTACTGGTCAGCTACTTTTGTCCTTTCACCATATCTATTTTGCTCTATTCCATCTGTAGAAAGAAAAAATAACATTCACAAAAGCAACATTTAGCTCTGACACCTGGGAGACACTTGGGGGTGACTTGCACCATCATTTGGGCCAAATTGTATCTGCAATGCAGGTAACAACAGTTGCACCATCTGGCCCACATTACACACACTAGCATATAGACACTGAGAGAATAAAAAATAGTTCAAAGCTGAAGTTTCCAAAGCCAACTAAGCAGTGTCTGGAAATCCTCAATAAAAATGAATTCTTGGGTTCCTCTCTGCAGCACAGGTTTCCCAAAGCATGAATCTGATCACTGAAGGCTAAACAGGATTTATGAGGCAAAGGTATTTTCAAGGGATGTCCACATGAGCAGGCCCTTACAGCAGTACATCAGCTTCCCAACAAGCCTGGGAAATAGTGCTCTCAGTTACCTCCAAGCACAGGGGAGCCACTGCAGCTCTCTTCTGACTGCAGATCACGAACAGCAGCCCAAGCATACACTGCTCTAAGTCTCCAGAAAAAAACCCAAAACTGTACAAACCAGGAATTTCAAGACCATCTCTCCAGAGCCACCATGGCAGTGCAGAGCAACAGTCAGCAGGGACCAGAGCAGGACTTTGCAAAGTTGCAGTGAACACAAATGCAATAGCTTCTGTAACCTGTGCTGGGGCTGCCTGTTCACAGCTGCAGTGTTAAGTGCCAAGCACTGTCATTAAAAGAGGGAAAAGAGACTTGATTGCTTCTTCCCCTGGGTACCACAATGCAAAATCTTCCTTTCCAGACAGCAGAGGATGTGGGGATAGCTCCCTGGGTTACTCTAAAAGTCCTGATCTTCAGCATCTGCTTTTAAATTGATTCTGTGCATGACTTTGTCATGCAAAATCTTTCCCTCACATTGCCCATTCATCCCCCTCTGCTTTCTCTGTCTCCACAGACTGCACTGATTCTTCCCACAGCCAAGAAAGAGGGGGGTGTCTGGCCAACACGTTTCTCATATTGCTTAGAAGCCAGTGGGAGGTGACACTGTCCCAGGAGTTCAGCTTCCTTTCTCTAATACTCCCAAGCTGAGGCTTGAAATGGGGTGGACACTTGTTGTCAGCAATGCAGAAAAGCAGGGCTGTGCCAAGCCTCCTTCTCTTCTCCCTTCAGGGGAGAATGTCAGTGAGAAGTATGGAGAGGTCCTTGTTGTACCACGGTGGTTACCTAACTCCTAACCCATTTATTTGCCTTCCAGAACCAGGACAAACTAGACTAGCTTGGCAAAGCTCAGAGCAGAAGGAAGTCTTTAGTTTCAGGTTACCCAGAAGCAGCTGGAGGTGCTTGGTTTGCCCTCACACATTGTGCAAAAGCCAACACTGATTCACTTTCCCCATTAGAGGCAACCCCTTCAGCAGTGCCCCACAGGCATTGCCAGCAGCCCCCCCATGGGGCAGAGCTCAGCCAGCAACACAAGCCCTAGCTTCTTTCCCTTCAAAAACTAGCCAAGATCCAAACCAAGGAGAGAAAACTCCCCCCAGAGCTGCAAACCTACAGCCTGCCAGATTACCACGTTTGCCTCCAGAAGCCTTCATGCTCCCCACATCCCTACCTCTTTACAGGACAACCTTGCACCACCCTTCACTTCTTGTGAATACTAGAAAGGGCCAAATGTGTCTCGTTGCTGGGAAAAAAACAACCCCAGTTTATACAGAGACAAGGAGCATAGATCTGCCCTGCCAACAGTTTTTCCACTTGTAACCAGCAGTTGGAGCAGAAGTCATAAAAAGAAAGCCAAGTCATAAGTAGTTTTCTAGTAATTTACTGGAAAACCTATGAGCCAAATTCATCTCTGTTGAGAGGAAAAAAAAGGCACCCATTGACTCAACTGATGCAGAGCACTGAGCTTTATCTCTACCAGCCTGAGAAAATGCTGTTACAATATGCCAACCACTGCACTAGTTTCCTTCCTCTCAGCCTTTCCTTGGCTGGATTAAGTTGTGCACAGCCTGGCAGGACAGAGCAGCCATGAATTTGAACTAGAACTCTAAAAATGCACCTGACACTTCTTATCTTCAAAACTTTAAGAAACTTTATCAATTTTATCAGCAGGCACCAAGATTAAAGGCAAGACAAGCAGAGTAAAGAACAAACAAGTTGAAACCTTGCAGAGTCCCAGAGAACATACCTAATCCTGGGTTCAACTGTAAGAAAAATCTAGATGGCCAAATATCTTACCACCTCATTGCCACTGGAGTAAGATACAAAAACATATACCCCAGTGCCAAATGGATGTGAAATGCTGCCAGATCAGATGCAAAGGAACATTTTAAGCCTGCCTGGCATTGGTGTGAATGATAAATCAAAATGCAAAAGAGTGTAAAAATCAGGCTCTAGGTGTCTTCTTTAGATGCACAAAGAATTCATGTGAAAGGAAAATGTTTAAAACTTTAAGCACACAGCTCCTGGGAATGTAGTTTCTTTGTCTTTAGAAGAACAGAGCTGTCAGAAGCTAATATGTTTTCAATTTGTGAAATCCATGCTATTGGAGCAATCCTCACCAGGTACTGTTTATTTACTTCTTCCTTGGCAAAGTCCATTTACCAAGATGCTCCATGAGTGATGCTCCTGGCCATCCCAGGTGACAGCCACCTCCACTGATGAAAGCAGCAGCTTTTGGAGCTTTTGTGGATGGATCCATTTTATCCTTCTGTGTTTGTCCAAGCCAAATAAAAGCACTAAATATCCTGGGAGAAATCATGCTGAAGTAAACTTTCTACATTAAAAAAAAAAACCAAACCAAAAACTGCAATAATTATTTAGAAACACTTCCATAACAATACACACTAACGTGCCCCAGCATGGCTCATGCCTCAGTGCAGTCTCCTAGGTTTTCCAGGATTCCTACTCCTTCCCTTCCTTGTCTTTAGTTCCCTCTTTTCTCATACAGCAGAAATGACTGGCACAGGAAGGGAGACCTGCCCCACTTAAAGCTGCACAGAGCATTTAGTGATTTGGCACCAAGAAGCACAGTGGCTCCCTGACCCCCACGGCAACGCTCAGGCTACTCCCACATTAACAGCTTCATTTAGTAATTCAAATTGTTCAGAAAAGCTACTTCAAATAAATGAATTCTCTGCTTTCCCAGACCAATGAGCTGACTCTTCTTTCCTTCCCAGCACCTTGTGCTGCTCACAGCTCAACCCACCAGCGGAGACGTGTTCAGAAACAGAATCGAGTCCCAGCAGCACTGGCGAGGCACATAATTCACAGCTGCTGAGCAGGAACTTCTCCTGCCACAGCTCCTCTGATCTCAGGGAGGTCGTGTCAGCCACGTGCCTGCAAACTGTTTAACGTGGGGATTTCTAATGCAGAGCATTAGTACTTGGCCCAGCAGGACCTAGGTCACGTCTACAAGCTCTCCCTGGCCTTAGGTCTCCACTGAAGGAGAGACGCGCAGGGGTCACGCTAAGTGAGCCCCAGCAGGGGGGTAATCAGAGAACCTCTGCCCTGCTATAGTGGGGGAAAAGGAAGAGAATCCTGGGAGGACTGAAACTGGCTGCCCAGCTCCAACACCAACCTTGGGACTGCAAGGATCAGTCTGACCTTTGTTGCAGCCCTGAGCATCGTTCTGCCTCACAGACAGGCTTCCAGAAGCCAAATGTTCTGCTAGGACTCTGGCAGCTCCTCACTTCCCAAAATCACAGTGCCTGTGCAAGTCTCAGCAAGACAGTAGGAAGGGAAGAGCTGGCTGAGTGTCACGTTTTCCTTTTCTCTTGGCAGACCTGGAGATCTGCTCTGCAGGGAAGGTTCATTGCCTCCAGCAGATGTGAAGGGATTCCAGTGCACCAGAGAAAGCAATCCCTGGCCACAGCAGATGTTAAGGGCATCTCTTCATTTAAGAAGAGGAAAGGGAGGAAAGGCTAATTCTGAGAGTGTTAAAAGAAACTTGTGGTTTCAAGTGTCTGTTGTCTACTATCCACAGCTGCTCTGGCACAAATATCAGTCAGCTGAAGTGTTCCTCCCCTCTCTGACAAAAGGAAATAGTAACAAAGGGGGGCATTTGGTCTTCAGCTCATCATCCCTTCCTACCTGCCACAAATCCCTTTTCTAGAGATAAGCACCTTTATCACTTCCCTCTAGTCAAAGATATATTAAAAATATATACACACACACAGCATCTGGTGCCTTTTCTGAGCACTTACACTTTAGAGGATGCTTTGTGACAAACCACAACATAGGCTTTATTCCCACTGTCACTCTTTTATCCCCTTTTTACTTTCAATAGCTTTCTCATATATACAGGGTTTTTTGATCTCTAGATGCAAGGAGAGCTGCATGTTAACAGGGACCAGCAAGAAATGAGGGTGAGGAAAAAACAAAATACTGGAAGGAAAGAGAAGCATGATGAACTCCAGTATACCTTGGAGGCTTAAAAATGAACTGCATTTGAACCCAAATATTTGATTTTTCCAGAAACAGTGTGGCTTATCAAAGACTACTGCTCAAAGCCCTATTCATTCAACACATGAACCTATTTCTGTGACAGAAGCTCACTTGGAAAGGTCCTTCCCACACAGCTCTCAGAAACCTCCAACTTGGACAGAGACAAGACCTGGCAGACACTTCTATCCCACCTTCCTGAACAGCTACCACCAGCACCCCCGCTCTTCAGAGCTCCCTGCTAGCTTTTCCCCACCATCATCACACCCTGATCTCAGCTATTTTAGTGCTAAAGATCCTGGTGAGGGGAGCACAGGAGATGCAATTGTTTGACCATGATCCTGTCCCCCTTCAACACCAGTGCATGTGCAGCTCACTTCTATTGAGCTCCCCACAGAGATCACAGAATCATACTATTATTCAATAACTCCTACTTACCTATTTGATGAAAACAAATAATTTCAGATGCTATTTGATGCAATTGAAATTTTAATCCAAAGAGGCAAACATTTACACTTAAACTGCTCTTTTGAGTACTATCTCCTGCTAAGGACAGGCAGGGTAGCATGTGTCCTACAGATGTATCGGAAATTACTCTGTATGACAAACATTGTGAATACAATGCACATCTTGCACCTGATGAGACTTTATTTGAAGGCACTACTCGAGGCCAGCTTTTGCTGTGGTGTACATTCAGAGTCAGGAGCTTATTTTGAAGATCGTTCCACTGACATAAAAAAACATATAAACTAAGGACAGCAACAGCTTGCATCTTCAAATCTAAAGTATATCTACATATTTAAACATACAGGTTTTTAATTAATCTCTTTTGTTTCAATGAGTCTGGTGAAGAACAGAGCAGAGTAAAAGCCCTGAAAACCTTTATTAGGTTTTGCAACAAGCTCAGCTTGAGCACCAGCAACTCAAACTTCATCAACTCGAAATGCCAGTGTGATTGCAACTGCTCCAGGGCAGTCGCCAACTGCATCAGGTCAGTGGAGCAGAGATGACACAGCACTACTGTTCCTACCTCCCACTCAAGCTGCCATTAAAGGGAGTTAGCGCTATTTCTGTTAGAATTGCATTTAGAAATCCTAAATTGCTGGCCTCCTTATGCTAGCAATTGCACACGCGTTATTAGTTTGGTTATTATCTGCTACCTGGAAGCTGATGGGACTGTCACCCACTGACCAGGGGACAGGGATGGACCAGTGCTGCCAAAGTTCATTCCAGCACCAGGCAAAAGCTTTAATCTGCTTTTCATATTCTCACCATACACACACACAGCAAATCATTAACTTGGGAAAAAAAAAAAAAAAGATACTTATAACAGCCATAATTAGCTCATTCTTCTAATACTGTTTAGTGAGAAGACAGTCATTTACTCCTAAAAAACTTGTAGTGATTTAATATTTAAAAGTTTTGATAATTTTTTGTTACACTGGTTGATGGGAAAGCCATTAGCAATTCTGTATACACCTTATTAGAATGGCTGCCCACATCCCAGCTCAGACAGAGCATAGCCTGATAAAAAGGCTTAATACACAAATGCTTGTTTGTGTTTGGAAAGTTCCTGGAGCTTAGCCAAACATTCAGTGTGCTGAGGAAATACAGAGAGACAAGGGCCTGCTTCTAAAGCAATGCTTGTCTGCGGCTCTGTGTTATCCTGAG
The DNA here is from genome assembly GCF_020740795.1 of Apus apus. Classification (NCBI taxonomy): domain Eukaryota; kingdom Metazoa; phylum Chordata; class Aves; order Apodiformes; family Apodidae; genus Apus; species Apus apus. Next base: position 7,162,400 of record NC_067294.1, on the reverse strand, counting down.
TGACATTCTGTCCAAATACAGTAATAACACACATCCCTACCTGCTACTGAAAGCAAAACCCAGATTTTAATACCTGATGGAAACATTCTTGCTTTTGGGAGCATCCAGATCTGAGGAAAAAAAAACAAAACCACACAACTTCTGCTTGTAAAAATCCGGATTTCTTCAAATACAAATGAGTTGGTTTCCAACAACAAAAGCCTCTCAGGTAGCAGGTGTCATCTCCAAGCTGCTGCCATGACAGTCTTTTAGTAACACCTATAACTTACACTGAGATGCTTTGCCACAGATTTCAAGAAGGCAGAACACTTATTGCTCTGACTTACAAACAGGGAGCCTAGAAGCCCAGAGCAGGAACCTTCAAACAAGGTCATTCAGCAGGTCAGGACCAGAAAGACATCCAGCCTTCCAAGCCCCAGCAGAACCAAGGTGCAGGGTTACAGCAGAGCCACCTGCAAGGTGAATGCTCTCACCCTGACCCAGGGAGAGACTATGAGCACATGGTTTATGGGTGCTTGGTTTTTACTCAAGTCAACGAGATGGAAGTGCAGGAGGAAGGCTTGAGTGACCTGCTGACATGTACATCTAGAGAACATACCAGGCAATCCCAAAATATAGCATCTGTTTTTTAATCCTACTTCCTTTGTCCATCTGGGCAAAGGATGCTAAGGTTTAGGGATGAGTCAACAAAAGACAAGTCTCAGGAGAAACCCAGAGCTGGAACTAGTTATCAATCAGAGCCCTGACATCAAGAAACTCACAGAAAGTGACGACATTTCTCCCTAGGTAGATGGGCAGCTGTTTCTGGCAAGTGACAGCAAACTGACTGATTCCTGTTGTAAAAAAGTTACCCTGAAGCAGCAGCTCCAAGCTGACCTCTCCTATTGAACAGGTCTGCGTTTCCCTAAGGAATCTCTCTAGAATATGGTAGGAGAGTGATGGAGAGTGGAATAAGAGGTCTGTAAAATCAGGAGTGGAAAGGTGGCGAGAGGGCAGCTACTTCCAGCTTAATAAATGGAAGTGACGGGTGGAATTTGATGAAATGATCAGGCAGCATGTCTAACACAAATTAAATAAAGTGCTTTTTACACAGTTAATTTATGGAACTCCTTGACAGAAGTCGTTGTAGAAGACACAGGTTTTTAAAAGGATTTAATAAGGGACCAGACAAAGTCATGGATTCTTAGTACCTTAAGGGTATGGCTTGAAAGCCTCTCAACAAGCAATTGTTGAAAACTGGAAAGGTTTCTCTGAGATAGGATCAACATCTGTTTATTTCTTGTGCTTTTCCTATGCATCTGCCACTGAGCAGGCTTTGGCTGACCAGGTGATGGCTGCTTCCATATTTTCCTTAGCAGTGAGTGAGAACAAAGGACAGAATGGAGCCAGCCCACTGCAAGGGAAGATAGCAGGAGCCAGCCCTTCACACACAGCATTGGCATCCAGACAGCAAAACCAGCAACCCGTTTTCTCCTAGATCACTACTGAGGAGCTTTCTTTGCTTTTCAGAGTGGTTTTAATTGTGCTTGCCCATGGAAACACCTTCCCACAAGCACAAAGATCAGTCCTGGCATGGTTTGCAACATGACCAGCAGACAGGTCAGAGCTGTCCCCCAGTGATTTTCGTACCACTTTTTAGCTTATCCTTGTTAAATGAAAGAAGATATTTTAAGGTCTTCTTCTCTTCCCATTAAAGCCTCTGTCACAGGAATTACTTTTCATCACAGGTTTAATGTTCCGCAGAGTCCAGCTTTCATGTGTTTGCATTCCTGAGATGAGGGACAGGACACAAGGAGGAAATTGGACCAAATTAACCTGCTCCCAGGACAATCCACAATAATAACAAAAGTGGAAAATGGCAGAGAATTAAACTGTTCTTGACAAAAACTGTAATGACTTCCAAGAATGCCTTTAAAGTAACTGTCTAAATAATAGCTTCCAAGTGTAATTTCAAGGATATGCTATGCAAACTCCCCTTGTAGAATTTCAAGCTACCTGTTAAGAAGCCTGAAAAAAAGAATGAATGCAGAAAGGGTACTCAATACTGTAATTGGCAACACAGGAACCTGAAACAGGGTGATTTGGTTAAATAAGGACAGGTAGATTGGATCATGGGAAACTCTAAAGTAAAGAGAAGAGTTTAAATCTGATTTGGTTTTAGCACTGGGAAAGAAAACACTTTTTTAAAGTTGTACAACAGTGTGCCCTGCTCCATTCCAAACTCAAAATAATAATTAAGGGGATAAAAAAAATGACTTGAACAACAACAACAAAAAAAATCAACAAGCACAGCAAACTGATTTTAGGTAGGATAGCCATAATCAGTCAATCCCCAAATAGGGAGATAGCATCAATCAACGTCAGGGCAGAATTAGCACAAAACACCATCTGAGGCTGGGCCAATACTCTGAATAAAAAGGATGTATAAAATGAAAGTATTTCCACTGAGTGAAGAACAGAGGTTTTATGTTGCATTTTCCCTTTGAAAACTGGCCGAGGTAGCCAGGACACTGTTTTCCAGAAATTAATAAAGGAGAGAGAAAGAAAAACCTTGTTGTTGCCCTTGTAACGACAGCAGTGGCAGGATCTAACTTCTCCTGTTCAGAATCAATATTTCTGAAAACTATGTCAGTTGCCACCAAGTCAAAGAAGAAATTTAAGAGGTTGTCCCCAAATCATAAAAAGAGACTGAAACATGGTCTTCAGGGTAACACTGTGTTCTGACATACCAGCCACAGGCCACATCCAGGAAACATAAAAACACCCTGGGCACATCAACACACAACCGATCATGGCTCAGGAAACAGTAGAAATATAAGTTATTCCTTCAGATAAAACCAAGTAGTGATCCAGAGTTGTCATAATACACCTCTTTAACCTAGTCAAACTCTACAAGAACAAAGAAAGTGATCCTTAGAGGATTTCCCCTAAGTATAAACAATATTACCTAAGGGTTTAACACCACATTACCAGCAAAACCTCTGAAATGCAGCACAACTGAGACTCCCAAATTCCAGTTCAGTACAGTGAGCACTTCACATGGGATTCATTTGTCCATTTGCAAATATCTGCAAACTGCATATTTACATATGAAAATTGATTTAGACTACACATATGAAAAGCTAGGTACTTTGAGGGGGAAATCCCTTCTTTCCAAGACTGATGGGTAGACCAAGGCAGCATTGCAGATGACTGATGCTGAAGATAAAGCCCATTTCTCCAGTCAATAAAAAACCTGTAAGCTAGCTCTGTCACCAAGATCTAGAGTTTTCTTCAAAATTTCTATAAAACAAAAACAAAACAACAACAAAAAGCCCCAACACCAATTAAAAACAAAACACCAAACATATAGCTTTGAGTTAGTCACCAAGTCATTCTTGTCACACCAAATGAACCAAATCTGGTTTTCAGACAACATCCTCCAGTGTCACAAGAGGTAAGCCCAAGGGCATTGCATAGAATAATACTGGCCAAACTTCTTTTTCTTTCTTTAGATACACCTCAGTCCCCTACATGAACAATTAAACTGTGTTTTAGGAGTTGCACTCCAAGCTATCGTTGCAGTGAGTGGAGGACTTTGTGTTAGATCCCAGCTTTTTCACGGCTCCTTTGATAGAAGTTGGCTTTGAGGGAAAGAAACAACTTGGTATGAAAACACACAAGCAAGCAAAGGTGTGAAAGTCACTTGGATCTTGCTGTTAACATCCCAAGATAAGCTCTTGGACCAAAACCCGGTCACATCATACCATAAAATAAGGGAAAACAAAATGCAGTTAAGACTTCAATTTAACATTCTAGTGGATGAGCTCAGTATCTGTTATACTCCTCCCAATTTGTTGAAGCTGGTTTTGGTGAGACTGAAAGAAAGAAAAACCCTGCAATTTAAATAGACCTTTCTGTTTGTCAGTTAGATTGATTACAGTTTTCTGCAAACAATACAGTTTTAAATAGTTTTTTTATAGAGTTTATTTTACTCCCAAAATTTTCCCTATTATGAAACCCTCCTAACAAATGCAATCACAATTCTATTCACCGCCTCTCCAAAGTCTTCCTCCCTCCCTTTTCTCTGGCCACCTGTTAGCTCTTCCTTCTCTAAATTTAACTCCCTTAGCTTTGTTTGGTAACCTTTTCCTCATGCCCTCATTATCCAAATTCTTCTCTTGCTGTGGTAAAGCTGGTGGGGAGGCTGGAGCTGGGTTGTTATTTTGGAAATGGGTGGGGGAGGCAATGAATCAATCCATCAGTAGAGGTCTATTTATGGATGTTTTTTCCCTAATAAAGAAAGCAAGGTCTCTACCACCTTTTAGAAAGGGGTTCATAGCATTAAGATAACAATGGAATGTATTAGAACATCTCAAAATATGGCTTATTTCTGGTTATCTCCTGCTTCGCCCGAATAGTAAAAAGGCACTGGATAGTCCTGTATGGTTGTTAAAGGTGATTAAAGCATCTTGGAGCTGTGACTTGTTTGCTCAGTGCTTACTCAGTGTTAACAGAAGTGATGGTGGAGAAGCCATGGACGGCACAGAGGCACAGTCCCTGGCACAACTCCCTGGGCAGAAGCTCCATGCATAGCATGGTTCAGTCATCCTAACCACCAGGGATGCAGAAAACTCTATGTATTGTGATCTCAATGGAAGGAATAATTGCAGCCTTTCCCCACAGCATGTTCAGTAACCTGTTCTGCCAGCCCTGCCCAACACACACTTCTACAAATTTCCCAACTGCCCCAATAAATCTCACCTTGAACTAATAGAACTTCAAGACTCTATGGAAAAAGGCTGATGAACATGAAAACCACACAGCTACTGCACAGAGAGATTACTAAATAAATGAATTTGCATGCCAGTAGGACAAAAAGTATTTCACCTACAGAGAGAGCCTGGAAAATCCAGCTCCCACAAAGCAGATACTGATTTTGAAAATATAGTGAGCTTGTGTTGGGACACAGAGGGGAGATATATTTAAAATGCCAAAGTTGCTGGCATGACACCAGGCGTTGGTATAATTTCATTCCCAGACTTGCTCAGAGCCAAAATGAGTCATCTTCCCCATGAAATACAAATCTGTACACAACGCTAGTTGTTAATTACCTTTCCTGTCTCCATTAAAGAGTGAAGTGACAGTTTCAACCTCTCCCTGGGTGAGCATTGTGTTCTCTTGCTGCCTTCAGCCCTCGCCATCTCCATCCCTCGCCAACAAATCTGCTGCAACAACTCAAGTGGCACTTGAGATATTCAGTCTAGCATTTCAATAACAGTATAATAACTGATAATTTGACAACAAGAAGCCATCTTCAGAAAACTCAAGCCACTTGAAACCACAGCAGAAACAGAGATGTTTCTTCATCAAGCCTGCCCACAGAGCTGCTCATTTGGCCCCATCCAGCACTGATCACTCCAAGGCTGCAAGCAGTCATTTCCAAAGTGTTGCTGCTTAAGCACATTGACTACATAGAATCAAGGATTTATTGTTCTTTTCTTTACATTACTATGTTAATGTGTATGTAATGTATGTATTAATTAGAACAGCTCCAACTGAAACCAATTTGTTTCTCATTTACTCTGGAGCTTATGGGGGGAAGCTATAAAATTATTAAAAATAAATATATTAGAGAAGTAGCATTATTTCTGAGAGGCAGGATAATTCCTGTCACCACCCATGTCTTACCTGAGGAACTAAACAATACAGAAAATAAGGAAATTCTTGATCACATGAGTCATTTCATGAGGATGTCTAAAGAACAATGCAAAAGACTGAATTTCAGCCTTGCAAGGTTAATCATAGAAAATTCATCTATGTGAAATATACTGCCTAGTTTACTGCTGCCAATTTTTTTGCCCATAAAATAGTTTAAAGCTAGTTATTCATTTCATTGAACTTTTCATAGGGTTGTTCATCACATTTTACCATTGTGGCGAGTGACTAATGACCTTGAAAAAAATTAAAAGCAGCCATATGAGCATTACCAGAATAATATATACTCCAGATTAAGGAGGGAACGTTTAGCTTTTCCACAGTGAGGTACCTAGCTTGCTTGACAAAGAGTAATTTATAGGGAAAGCAACAGGAAAAGTGATATTTTGGAGATACAGAGGAGGCATAAGCAAAGCTGCGGCTCCGCACGAGCAGAATCCAAACCAGCCACCGTGGAAATACTAATATGCTTTTTTGCTTGAGCTCACCTGCCCTGTACCTATCTTATCCTTGAATTCAGGGCCATCATAAATAACAGGTTCTCTTGCGTTTTCTTCCTACAGACTGGGGAAGAAATAGGAAGAGTCACAGCTCAGAGTAAGACTAGGATCTACACATTTCTTTCCAAACAAAGCAGGAATCATGCCACAGTGAGTAGCTGCAGTTGCAAGATGCACTGCTACAGACTCCCAGGGGTGTGGCCTGTTCAAACTTGCTCATTAGTCTCACTGTTTTGGACTTTTTTCCCTGAAACATGAGTCTCTCTCAATCCCTTTAAAAACCTTAATGCTGCTAATACTAGATATCTAATTCCAGGTGTTCTTATTCAGATAAGTAACACTCCCTTTGGTTAGCTTTTGGGTTTGTAGTGAGGAGTTCTAATGGGTATACGTGAGCTGCATGGAGGGGGGTTGGGAGAGAGAAAAGAAAACAAAGCACCAAAAAGAAATGGTTAAATGGCTCTGTTTTCATTCTTTTGAGCCTCATCTCGTTCATACTTTAATGCAACTTAAACACTGCCCAATTTGATTCTATAAGCAGCCTCAGTATATGACAGTACGTAACAGAACCTGAAGACACCACATGCAGCTGAAAGTGGCCAAGCCGACTTGCCTCAGATAGACCCTAGCCAGGAGAACCTCATGCTGGAAGCAGGGGAAGGAAACCAAACAAAGAGAAACAAACAAACAAAACAAAAAAACCCCACAGGATCTTTAAGGATGTTTCTTTTAATCCTGTTTCTATTCAGAGAGCTCCTGACACAAATATAGGAGCAAGAGCTATTTTTCTTTTAATTTTAAAAGACTTCATAGGTAGATTAAAGTTTCTCTCCTAATCCCTCTGCATTTGATCTGGCTTATTTCTTTTACTATCAATAGATTTAAAGAGGATGCATGTCATCTATTTTAATGGGCTTGGTCTTTCCCACTTTAACTTTTTACAAGATCAATCAACTAGAAATAAAAGGTAATGCTATAGTTTTGACCTGGTACCATTTTACATCTCCTTAGCAATCCTAGAGGTTGTTTCAGTTACAAACTAGCCAAGAGCCAGGCTCTTACTTTTTGGTTTCAACAAAAACACTGTCAAATACAAAAGGAGTTTTTCCAGGTAAAAGTGTTTTAGTGCATGTTTGTGTTACTGTTGCACCCTGAAATGCCTTTGGAAACATGAGACACTGAGCCAAGAGGGTGGCCACATATAGATTACTGAGCTGAAAAATTATTTTGGACCTAAAGTATCTGTACTTCAATTTTATGGGTAATTAAACCTAATGGGTTGCCATTCAGAAAGCAATTAAGTCCAATATCTAGAATGTGGTGTTCCCTTCCAGTGAGTGATGGGGAGGATTCACTATGCTGATGGATCATTTCTGGGAACCCCCCTTGCAACCTTAGGTCCTCTCATAAAATGGGAAATCAGGCAACACATGGAAGTGGAGCAAGAGGATGTACCTTGAGCTACACTTCTCATGTGTCTTCAAGTACACATCCAGGTTAGGTGCATTAGCTGAGTGGGGAGAGCATGGAAAGGAAATTTCCCTAGCAATTAAACAGCATCATCTGGATACTATTGTACTAAGGAGACAGGAATGACCAAAGAGAAGAGTCCAGGACTGCAGCAATCTTTTCTGTTCTTTGTGGACTCCATGTAGAAGACCTTAGACCTGGAGGTCTTTTCACTTTTTCTGTTGGCAGAAGACACCAATTCAACCTGGCTAAAGGCATCAAATCCATCAACGGAGGCAGTTCTTAAATACCAGAAACTACCAACTCTAAGCAACATACCACTCCTGACAGTTTCCAGGTCATGCCTTTAGCCACAGATTGATGTGATCCAAGACTGGGTGCCCCTGCAGCCCTCCATGCATCCCCTACAGCCCATCTGCAATGATGCAGCAGGAGCTGTGGTGTCTGCTCCAAGCAGCACACAGCTCTGGGCTCCCTCAGCCCCATGAACATATACAGCCCACAGTCCTCAGCCACAGGAAGGCTTCTGCTTGGTTCAGACAATCAAGAAAGGTGGCATGAACTAAACCAATAGCTCGAAACACAAAGGTCAGATGCCACCAAGTTCAGTGAAACCTATGAGTTGAGAACTTCTGAAAAAAAGAGGCAGGCTTATATCAGAGTACCCATTAATACCACAATATTTTCTTTAAATTATATTATTAAATACTATTATATCTAATAACACTGCTGCAGTGGGACATAATTGTGATGAAAAGGTTCACTCACAGTTAGAAAGAAAGTTGGTAGCAAAGTCATAAAACCAATCTCATCTCTTGCTGTGCAGTCCTACACTTTGGGAGGAAGATAATTATTACTAAAGCTCACCAGTGGGTAGTGGCCATGAATAAAAACTTAATAATTGGAACTGTGTATTATGCCTGCTTTTTCAGCATAACTATGGAACAGGGAAGGATATAGGTAGGGAAAAAGTAAAATAAATTTACCAAACAACACCTTCACAAATATCACATCAAATCCCATCTCAGAGATGCTCTTAGAATCATACTGACCTAACTAAATCACTAGTTTTTTTTGATTGGAAAAGTTAGCACCAAGCAGAGATCTCTTAAAATGTTTTCCTTTTCCTTTGTTATTTTTTTTTATACTACTATTTGAATGCCCCAGCTTGCTGCTTGCTTCATGACTGGGCAGCTTAGTGACAAGCCAGAGTATTACAAACATTTTCTCCATCTTTGAGAGCAATATGTAATATCAGATTTCCACAGTTTGCTTTGGCAGTGATATGTTCAATGGACAAGCTGGTCTCCCTGTTGTACAGATGGGACCAGCTCCAAGTAAGCAAGGTAGAAGAGGAGCATTAACAGAAACCTATTATCTCTGTTCAGTTTTTCCAAAGAGCAACCAAGGTTTCTTCTGCAACAGAGACTAAATGAAAATATTTATTGTCTGATAAAAATTAGGAAGCTGCTCTAACTCCTGCCCATATGGGCACATTTCTTTGCTGATCACAGTGCAATAAGGTGGCTGAAGACCACAAGCAGCAAGCAGCAGTGACAGCCTCAGCAACCCACCACCCAAGGACCTGGCTCGGAGAGAACAAGGGTGAAGCTAAAAACCCTGATCACCATGAAAAGGATTTGTCTTATTGTTTCACAGCTCACATTTCTGCAGACAAGACTAAAAAACCCAAACTGGTCCTGTTCCTCTGCCTGCCTACACACTTGCCTCCTCCAAGCTGGCAATGACCACATCTCCTCTGCCCAGGATGATTTTGGGCTACCAGTTGCTGCACTGTAGTGGCAGCCCATTCCAAGTAACATCACTCCTTCCTGAGGTCTTCAACTTTCACAAGGTGCCAGCTCTGCAGCCTGTAGTGTTGCCTGGCTGCTTTTTGCTGTCAGCATCTCACTGGATCCTAGAATTTTAAGACTGACAGTCACAGTGCCCCAGGTTTTTAAGTGTGCAAACAGGCAGTGTCACAAGGATTTTCCTAAAAACTATGTCCCAGCCTAGAAGCTATAACAAGGATGATGGAGGTGGGTTATCCCAGAAAGCTTTACGCTTACAAAAGACAGAGACCACAGGGGTTTGAAGCAGAACCAAGCTGGAGGTTGTGGCAGGAGAACATTTCTTCAGTCCCTGCCTGCAGCACTTGAACTGTGAGAGAACATCAAAGTTGAGCGCTGGCTTTCAGCTTATCTCCTGCCACCCTCACTTGATCTGCTGCACCAAAGGTTAAGATTCAAAGATAAACTGGTAAAATCAGGAAACATGCATATCAAAATAAAACATTCTTTCAGGTTGATAACACAACCTGGGACAAGCACATGGCAGCAAAGCAAATGGTCTAATATTTCATGACACTGTTACTGTCCAATTTTATACCTGCACCTGATACAAGCTGTCACACAAACTGTCAGACTTCTTGCCAATATGCAAAGGGACAGAAGATGTCACATGGTGATATCATCAAGCACTTTGAGGTTGTAATGACAAAAGCTGAAAGGTGACAAATTGTTTCTTGCAAGAGATCAGCCAAGTGCCTAAATCTCTTTGCCCTATAACTTTCAAATAATTCCTACTTAACTCAGGCAAGGTAGCAGGGACATGCTAGATGCCAAATTATATATATAAAAAATCCCTTTCTGTATTTAAGTGCTCAAGATAGATTGTAACTCATTACCTACATAATCCAATTTGATGAAGTTTGATTCTGCACATGGTTATCTTTACCAGTAACACTCCAGAGGTGGCACAAGCACCTGGCAGATAATCTAGCTGAAATGAGTTCCCACAACCAAGGACAGACAGGCAGAGTCTGTCAAATGAGCTGTGCCCAGACACGGTGCAGTCACACCATGCTCCTGGGGGTAGGTTTAAGCTCTGAAACAAGTAGGAATACCCCAAGTCTTTTCTGCAGATCGAAGATCCTTATCTCTAGCTCCACGACATAGGATTACTCATTTTTGGGGTTCAGAATTCCAGCCTTAGCTCATGAGAACCACCAGAGTGAGTGCCAACAGTACATGTCCTCATGCACTGGTTCTAGTGGATTTGAACACAGAAGGACTTCTTCACAGTGAAACAGCAGATGCAAGCCCTGACTTAACAGGGCTAAAGTGACCAAAAAAAGTGTTATCCAGATAGTGCTCTACAGAAGAGCATCTCTCCAAAGGGGTTGTTTTCTCCCTGTTTTCTCTCATGAGCAGAAATCCTTGCCAGCAATGCTTTCATCTAAGGAAGACTTCTGAAAGATAGAAACTGGACACCTGTCCCAAATACTTGTGCCTTTCTGGCCCTGCATAATCACTTCAAAGCATTAGATGACAGATGTTTTGTTGCCAAGCACTGCACAAGGCCCACGGGACTTGTCTTCTGATACCTCTGCTGGTAAGTGAACAAGTGGCATAACAACATGACAAGGGATTTAAAAAATTAAGTCTTCCCAGACTCTCCCTGGGGGATCTGTGCTATGATAGGGAGGCTGGCAGGGCTGCTGTTCACAAGATGCCATGTTCCCACATTTCCTTGTTTTACAAGAAAGGGATTTCTCTGGTTAGTGAATCTTTAATGTGACAAAAGGAAGGGCCACAGTAGTAGTGCTGGAATGCTCTTCTCAGACACCACAATGCAGAAGGCTGCCTAGGAAAGAGAGTTCACTTTGCTCTGGGACCTGTCTTTGTGTGACCCTTCCAATCAAGAAAAGAAAAAAAAAAAAAAAAAGCCTTTCAAAAGGCAGTGAAGGTTTTGACTATGGACTTTTCATGCTGGGAGGGGAAAAAAAGTTGGAAAGCATGGACACAACAAAATATCTGGGACAGGCAGGTCTCTGTCTCTCCCTTCTCAGCTGTTTGAAGCTTGGCAACACTTTCCTCAGGAACATGCAGGATCCCTCCAGTGACAACTCAGAGCACGTCTCAGCCTCCACCAGCTTAAGATGAACTATCAATGGCTCTCTCCTCACTTCCAGTACCTGCCACTGTAAATCATATCCCAGAGCAATGCTTAAGAGATGGCACCTAAATCACAAAATAAAACAGGTCAGAGCTGCAATTATGATCAGTGAAGCAGGCATCAGTATGTTGTGCATAATTAAAACGACTGTAGGACTTCTCTATAAGTGTCAGCCAGAAAAGTGTCTGTGTGTGGGCATAAAAAGGAGGTGCAGGAAGCAGCCTGCTCTGATGTGACAACACGACCTTGGAACAACTTTGTTGCCTCCACACCAGAATAATTATACTGTTGAAATGTCTGATTGTGTCTCTCTTGCCATCAGCAGCCACCAAGCCATTGCAGCAATAAATGTGTAACCACTAACAGTTCAATAAAGATCCAGAGATAGACTAATTTTGCAGTGGCTGCTGCTCCTTGAAGTTCTCTAAATAGTCTACAGCTCCAAGAGCAAAAGCTCATGTTTTCTTCTTTAAAAGTCTCAACTCAGCTTGGAGATGAAATTCACTCAAGATGATAAATGGATACCATACAAAGCTTGTCTTACACACATCTTTAAATATTTTACTTACTGCTCATCAATCTTCCCCATATATGCAGTACCCTCAACTACTTTGCAGTAAGAGAGCCAATTCCTTCAGGGAATTTGGGAAGCAAAATACATTCCCACTCTTCTCAGTGCTATGACAACAGTAAAAATGGAAATGTTAAATGAAGAGTGGTACTAAAGCAGAGAGATGCTCCAGATCACTGCGGTATTTCCAGACTGAGCTGCAGGACAAGACTGGCCCTCGCTGGTCCCACAGGTCTGTGGCAAATCCACACAGCACATTTTCAATCTTGTGAAGCCCAGTATTCCCACAGTTTCATTGGGAAGAGCTCAGACCTGACCAACAAGTCAAGTCTGAACTGCTGTGGGCAGGCTCCATTGCAAAACAGGTAAATAACACTGCTATCCATAAAAATCCTCCTTTTGTGTTACCCATTCCCACAGAGACAACCCAAAAGCTTGGCAAGTGACAACATGCACCATATGTTTTTATCCAAAGCTATCTCAAAACACAAATATTTCAATCAATAATCACTCACCTCCCATTCCATAACCCAGTAATCCCCTTTTGTCCAGTATAATGCCTAGACAAATTTTTATTGACCCAGTAGCAAATTCATAGGAATCACCATTCTTTGACTACTAATGACTGGGTATACTTCTCCCTGCAGGCAAGTGTTTATCAGGCAGACAGCAAATATGTGATTCATTGACTCATAAAACATCACAGATAAATAATCATGAAAGTCCTATGCATTATTCTTGTCAATGTGCTGAAAAGATTTGCTGAATGCACAGACGTTGAGGGAAAGAAAACGATCAAAAGTGTTAATCTGCAATAATGGGGAATAGATATTGAGGCTTAGCTTACTAGTGGGCTAAATGGACTTCACTGGCCAATATCCAGCCTGAGCTCATGTCCAAAAATGTAGCATCCCAACACTCCAGATGAATTGCTCCAAACTATCCCAGGTGTGGTTTCAAAATATACATTGAAGCAAAAATAATGATGGGGTTTAAGAAATTTAAGGAAACAATTTGATTCTTTCACAAGATGAAGAAAAGAGTATTGAATAAATTAATCAATATAAATTATTTTCCACATGAAATATTAACATGCTGGCCAGCTTTCAAAAGTCACAAATTTAAAAAAAAAAAAAACAACAACCCAACACCCTTACAATGAACAAAAACACTGAAAAACAGGAAAAAAAAATGAGGAAGCAGTTGTTATTCTCAAATCATTCAAATATAGATCTTCTTTATAAAAAATAATGAGCCTCCAAAATGGTTATGTCCTTAAAATAAGCTATATACAGCACTAGAAGGAGAAGCACATAATACATGACTTATTGTTGCAGTGCTGTCAGGTCACCATTTTCTTTTTAAGGTGTTACATTGCTTGAGCTCCTGTTGAGAATTCTTCCTAATAAATTCCATTTTTATGACCCTTTCCAGAACTGTCATTTAAAGGTTGCTATGAAAAGATTTGGAGATCTTCTGGAATAACTACATGGAGCTGGTAACCCTCAGAGACAGGAGCACAGCAGCTCTCTGTCAGATGCATCACCTAAATGATAACATGTTGGTGCAGGACAGGAGTCAGGGAGTCTAATGAGCTGTTTGGACTCTAATGACCTTCATGTTTAGTCCCTTTAGTGCTCTGGGAAACTCAGGATCTACCTGGGAGAGCCCCTTCTAGCAAGCAGGATTTGGACAAACTGGAGACAGGAGGACTTCAGCTTTTTGGGGTGGAAACTGTGGTGATGGGGCACAGTTATCTTGAGGAACTTGTCACCTATAGAGGAAGGATCCCTCTTCCACCACTCCCATTGCCTTAAGCTTAGACCTGAAGGAAACCTATAGCAAAGCAGAGAGGGAATATTCTGCTGGCTTAAGGAATTAATGCTACAGTGTTTGAACTTCCTCTTCTCAGACACACAGGTGTATGTATTTGTACATATCTACATCCATACAAGTCTGTACACATCTCACATACCTTGACTTCACCCTACAAGCCTGGTTATACACCTGGCTCTTGGCCTTCACTCAAGTCACCACTGGATGCTCCTCCCTTGCACACACACACGGAGCAGGCAGCCAGTTCTAGCACAACATCTGTGCAGGGTTTCAACCCTACTTGTGGTGGGAACAGAGATATACTATCACAGGGAACAAATCAATGCAAGTTTGCAAAAATACTCGGTGAATGTTAGTGCTGTGCTAAATAAAGTGGAAGAAATGTTCTTAAACCTCAGGCTCCACAAGGCACAGCTCCCAGGGAGCCCACGAGCAGGGCTCCCACAGCAGGCTGGCTGAGCCTGGCTGGCTGGCAGCACCTTCTGATTTTTACCAGGTCACCTGTTGCTAAAACTCAGAGAAAAATGAGGCCTGTCTGCTAATACCTTCCTCTGTCAAAGCCTGTTAACTCCCCATCTGCCCTCCTCCGTCTCCCTCACTCTTGCAGGAGACAAACTTCATTCAAGGCAAGTAACATAAAGAAAGCTCATTTCCTTTGAACTTATTTACAAGTTTTACCACTAAACTTGCCCACATTATGCAAGCAGCTTGCAATCTTCCCTAATTCTCTGACTTTAATTATATAATTGAACAACCTAAAAACTCATTTTTTCCAGGAAACATTAAACATTACCATCTTAATGAAATTCTTAATGAAATGGTCCTCTCTGCATGCAAATGACTGGCACTGGATTTGCTTATCATGCTGATAGACAAAAGGACAAATGCCCTTCCTTTTGTCAGTCATCAAGAGTGACAGCCCTTTCCAACAGCACTGCCTAGATGGATGGATAACACAGACAGAATCACAGACATGGAGAAGACACAACAGGGAAGGGTGAGGAAGTGGCTAGGAAAGGTCAGGAATTGTGAATAAACCAACATCAGATCCATGATCAATGCAAACTTTTTTCTTTAAGCCCAGCTAAGTTCAGAGGGACTCTGCTTCAGCTGAGCTTTAACACTCAGGAAGGGAAGAGCCTTGGCTGAGGCTGGCTGGATGAAACACCAGTGGTCTCAGCAGGACTCCTGTTGCAGCATAAGGAGAAGATACTTGAGCATTTTAGACATTTGACTTCTATAAATTGTTTCAAGCCATGTGGCTCAGTCTTCCACACCTCAAACACCCTCCTTGCAAAGCCTTTAACTCTGGGAGTCTCTTTATTCCAGGCCCATCTGCTGCAGACACATTCTGTCTGCTGACAACCCCTGAACACAGCAGAGTGCCATGCTGGAAGGATCCCAGTTAAGGGAACATCCCCAGCAACAACCTCATGCTGGGAGCCCTTGTCCTTCCTCATACAGCTGGGCACAGGCACATCACGTGTCACTGCACAGAGGGATGCCAAACAGCTGTGCTGCTGGGACTCAAGACACCTGTAAGGCTGAAAACTCCAGGACAAGATGCAGAAAATCAGGAGGAAGATGGAAACCAGCAGTAAGCTTGTCCCATACCTCCCATTGCCTCTCACCTAACCCATCAATTCACCAGTACTCTCTACCAGCAGCACAGAAGAGGAATATCCATCCCCTACCAATGGTATGAAGGTGATCTCTCAGGTCCCACATCCTCTTTTGGTGTCTTCCAGCAACAAAGCTACTGTTGTTTTCCACGGCCAACCTTTGAGGTGCCTCATTCCAAATTCAAGGCAAGATTTAATTTACATGCTGCAGCACTGTCTTCCTAACACATTCTGCTCCCTTTGAGTGGTGTTTGCTTGTTTTTCACAGGGAATTTTCTCATAGCTGATTTCTTGTGCAGTGCCAAGCTCTGCCCAGCTGAAAAAAATTTTTGTCACAAATATTTTGGGTGCATCCACTCCTTCCCTGTCACTTTGTGACCTCTAGTTCGTGTTTTTGATACCAGTTCAAAACCACCAGGAACATCTTTCATTTTTATTCCCATCAAAAACATGTGCAGTTCAAAGACACAACCTTGGTGTCCGTGCTTCTGCAAACAACACTGGTCCCAGAGCTGCACCAAAACCCATGTCACCAAATCAGCTTGCTCGAGTCTTTTCTAGATCTAATTCTTTCTATATCTAATTCTCACAGATCAAAAGCAAAATAGTTTTATTCAATAAGCATTAATTAGTTTGGGGTTTTTTTCTCCCACTGCATTTTTAGTGTCCTACCCCTCTGGCCCACAGATACTCCTCACCAAGTTGCAGCTCCCAGATTCTCCTGATTACTTGTTGACAATAAAACCCAAGCCCCTTCTGTATTCCCCTTATTTATACTCAAATCTTCAATTAATACATTTCAAAAGAAAGAGAGATAGTTTAGGTTAGTCATTTAGAAGGAAAGTAGTAAAATGCAAGGAGATGTCTGTGTTCTGGAACTACCCTAACCAGAGGGTCTGGTGAAAATCAACCATCAACCTGGAAGAGTCAAAGATCCAGCAGCACCTTGGAGACAGGGTTCCAAGCCCGAGCCCTGCCTGGTCTCTGCTAACAGCATTTTGCTGCCTCCTTTCCTACTAGTGTCAGCTGAATGTCTGGCACTCTTCAGGAGAGCAGGGCAGAATGGTCTTTTATGTTTCCAGGCTAAAAAATGTAGATATTTTTGAGTCAGCTACAAACATTTGACAAGCTAATTACTTGGTATCATTGGTGATTAAAAGAACTAGGCACATGACTTAAGTAACATTAATCTGGGTGAATTTCTTAGGCTGCTTTGAAGTGCAAGGCTGGAGAGTCTTGCTTTGACAAGTCTCCCCCTCAGTGTTGATTTCTCAGCTAAAAAGGAGCTGCTGAACTCTCCACATGTTTATAAGTAGGCTCAATTCTCTCAGCTCCCCATCTTTCTTTAACATCTTATTCCCCCAGCAACAGCCCTACCTAGCCCTGCACAAGGATGTTCTCTGGGCTGGTAACAGAGTCCTTTTTAAAACTCTGGGAGGGAAAGACATTCTTGATCCCATGGAAGTTTTCTATCCTAAACAACAACAGGAATATCCTAACTCACAATTAACAGTCTTAGTGCTTCAACAGTCCAACTGAAATCAATTGATGCATTTGCCCAACAGAGTAAGAAAACATCCACAAAGCCTCAAAAAAGTGGCTCACAAGGCCCAAATCAACTCATTAAAAAAAATAAATGAGAGCAATTCCATGGGTCTCAGTGGGAATTCAATCCAGTGTACAGCTTATAAACCACTTTGACCAAGTGCTTTTCATTTGAGGCACTCCACAGGAGAGGTGCATTGTTATTTTCAGTAACCCCAGAACCTCCTCCTGTTCTGGTTTGTTTTTCACTCTATGATTCATTTCACTCTTGGCATATTCCCTAGTTGTGCATTTTTGTCCTTGGCATTGTTTTCTGTCCTTTGCATCCCATGTGCTATATTCCTCAGCAATTATTTATAGAAGGGACTCATCCACCCCCAGATCTGTGACCCCAGCCATATGTCAGTACAGCTCCAGCTGTTTGTCTCCCAGGAATTCAATCACCTTTCTGCTGGCAGGCTGCAGCTCAGCATTCATGACAGCTCATCCTCACTGCAGAAGCAGAGCTCCATCCCTCCAGACAGAAGATCTCTATTTAACCTCCACAACAGCCATTTCCACATGGAGCTATGTACTCTCAATGGCTAAAGGTGGGGTCCTGAGAACCTATTTTTTATACTATTAAAAGAAGCACAACTAATTTGGCTCTTTATTCATCCCAACAGATAGCCTTATTATTGTTATCATGGTAGCACTTATGATGGCAAAAAGCATCTCAAAGTGCTCAAAATCACACATGCCTGAACACACCAGGCTCAGCTCCACTTTGCTACGCAGACTGTGGTTTGATCTTCTGTCCCGTTTGATTTTCTCCATTTCCTCTTCCTTTTCTTTTGCCTTCAATTCCTCTTTATTTGGAAAGGAAGGAACAATTTTTACCTTCCTCAGTGGGAAGTCTGCAGTGACAGGGTGGGTAAGGGAGCGACTGTATCATTCCAGCTCAGGAGAACATAACATTTTGTTGCTGATTCCACAGTCACTTAAACCCATCCTTATCTGCTTCGTTTTGCACAAAAAAAAAGCAACTAGCCAAATAAAATCCACCACAGCTTGAGAGTCAGTAAATTTATGAGTTAATGTTTGTTCAGAAAAGAGACCAAGAAAGCATAAGGGGGACAAAGAGGAAAGGATGGAGAAACTACTCAATACAAAACTGACTTGTAACCCAGTGCAAAAGATAGGATGGGCAACCATGGTGCCTCTGTGGGCTTTAAGTAAGAAGCAAAAGGGTAACAGGTTAGGTTCTCAACACAACAAGTCTTACTGAGACCAAATGCACTTTTGTCTTAGCAAGGAATGCAGGCTGACACCTGGAAAGGGTAAAAGAACCCCACAACTGACCCACTTCAGCTCTGTGAAAGTGTCACCTCTGTCATCCTGCTGTTGAAAGGCACGGAGGCTTATGAGCAATAGACAGAGTATAGCTGAGCTATATGGACCTAAGGCAGCCACAGCCTATCTCACAGAACCAAAATTAAACAACATTAGCAATGACCCATTTCCTCACTCTACAGGGAAAGCAGAGCTCATCTGGCACCGGGAGGGAACACACTGGGGGGTTTCCTGCACTAAGAGATCCCTCCCTGCCAGCACACACAGCACTGCCACTAATCGCCCTCTCCCCATAAAGGCTGACCATTTCTGTTTAAAGAAATAAGTGGGGATTAAAAGGAGGAAGCCTGAAATCCCACAGACTTGAAATTAAACTGGCAGGGAAAGTGAGCTGCTGAGGAGCAGCAGTTTGCTCTGAAAAGAGATGCGGAGCTGCTGGGGGTGTGGGGTGTACAGGGGGTGTAGCAGCTCCATCCCAATGATCCCCTTGCCTGCGTGGGGGTTTGCTCATCTCTGCATGTTGGTTGCTTTAGGTTTTTTTAATTGTGTTGTTTTGTGTTGTTTTTGTGTTTTGTTTTTTAAGTAGAAAAAGGATTTACCTCCCTGTTCACCTCCAAGGGAATGAGCTTAAAAGTAACTTTAGCCACACAGACAGATCATGCTGTGGGAAAGGTTTTAATTTAAATAATCTAGACAGCAGCAAAAGCTGTTTCAAGTGTTTGCTATCATCCTCTCCCCCACACTCCCCCTGCCACACTTTTATTTGCCTTGTCTAAATCTACAGCCAGCTTTATTTGCTCATATTTTCCATTTGAAAACTGAGCCAGCTTCAGAGCCGATGCAGAACAGCAGAGATGTTTGCCTGTAATCAGAACAATGCTTTCTTATTCCAGCCAAGGAGCTGAACCCAGGACTTCCAGTACTTGACCTCTAATAGAAGTAGAATCAGACCAGGTCATTACATGTTTGGGAGATGTCCAAGATGCTTTCAGGTGTTACAGAAAGCAGTGCCAGCAATTCTGCAGTTCCTAAGATGTTTTTTCCCCTCTCTGCAACAAACTGGGTTGATCAGTACAATGGCTATGGTGCACAGGGATCTTCATCAGAAAGCTCACCTCTTGATTAACATACATGCCAAGATCTGCCATAAGGCTTCATTGCAGCTTTAGGAGTCCAGGGACACACACCAGTCTGTTTTGCTATGCAAGGTTTACTTGCATTCAGGATTTTTCTTTTCAGTCTACAAAGCAAGAGAGACCCTGTGAGTCAGACAGTCTGGTGTGGTGCTGCTGCACCTGTACTGTGTGGCACTTTTGGCAAAGAGAGCCATCTCCAGATCCAATTTGGACACTAAGAACATCAAAGCAAAGCACTGAAACAAGAGGCGACACATTTCACACTCAAGCACATGAAGACAGGTGTGTTTTCATTCAGTTTTCATTCCCCCCTCTTTCAGATAGCAGTTTTATCATGTTTTTTTCCTGTTTGTCTGTGGCAAAGACTGACCAAAACAAGGTGAAGAAGGGACACCAGATACTAACTGATCATACCTAGAACAGCCACATTTGCAACAACATATAGCAATTACATTCAAGACCCTGAAACTCTGCCTTCCTTGATACACATGGGCCAGTGCAAAGACAGTAGACTATAGACTATTCTACAGTAACAACTATCTTCCCCAAACATGGTTATAACTGACTTGGGGACACTGGATATTCTGCCTAATCCCATGTACACAGAAGTCAGATAACCCTCCCTGGAATCTTAAAACACTTAAAGCTGCCACTTTGACTCTACTTGCCTACTCTCACTAGAATAGCCTCTACCATTTGCTTAACAAGGTGTTTTGCAAGACAAATGAAAAGCAGCAAAGGCTGAGAGTGACACAGAAACCAATTTCAGACCAGAGAACTGTATCAATATGTTGCCCCATACATGTCCCAGCAAAGAGGCTGACCCTGCAGTCACTGACAGCAGCTTTTTACAGGAGAACAATTCAGCCAGAACCTGACAAACATAGTTAACAGAGGAGGAAAGACATATTGAAAAACAAACCCATCTATTTCTATAGTTATTTTTCAATTAAGATGGTGTAATCTGACATAACTTGTCACACCCAGCTTTTCTGCCCCTTTCTTTAACACCCCTGCAAGCTTCCCTCCTAGACCAGGAATAGGAACACAGCTCTTTTTCTAAGCAATCTCATTTCTTTTCTAGTTTGTCTATCACTGCTAATGTCTTGAGTTAACTAATCAAATTCAAGTTGCTTAATTGAAACGTGTTAAGTGCAGTACCTGTTTCTAATTCAGCAGGAGGCAGGGGGGACCTAAACCAACGAGTTTCAGAACTGTCTGCATTTTTTGGCAGTATTTTTTTACCTTGATGCAGAATAGGATGTTCAGAATTATATCATGGAGACTGCCTGAACTTCTGCTTAAGAAGGAGAGAGAAGATATTCCTTCTGTACAACAACATTTCTGTAAATTTTGTTTAGCTTGCGTGGGATACAGTTAATTACAGTAATTTATCAAACTGGCACAAGGTGGTATTCACACACAAAGTTTTTCCTGCAGTCAGAATCCTTAGTTTTATATGAGACTGGTTTGTGCTAATTGAATTTTCACTTGGGTAGATAAAATCTTTAACAACTCCGGAATAACTAAGTGGTCCTTGTTCAATGATGTGGATCAGAATGATTTACAGCACCTTTCACATAATCATGCTAATTTTGGTTTCATATGATTAATTAAAACAATACGTTCTTTCTTTGTAAAATAGAATTAGTGCACCCAAGGAGACAGGTTTTATTGCAAACTTCTTTTTCTGGTAATAAAAGCAATTTTCACGCACCATCTTTTTGGCAAAGCTAAGTAAACACACTTAAGTGGACAAGATGACTGCAGCTAGGATCTCTTCGTGGTGTACCACCAATGGGCTTAGGAGATTGCACCAAAGAGAGTCAGCCCCAGTGCTGTGAAGGAGAGCATGAAGCTGGCCTGGACATCCCAAAAGCAAAACTCCCTTCCCACTACCATAGTTTCTTACAAACAGGCTTCATCTCATCACATCTAGAGTCTAACTGAAGGACATTATCTGTAACAAAACTCAAAGGTTAAATTGATCAAGAGATGGACACCATTTGTGACCTCGCATGCATGGATTAACCTGGGTGGAAAGCCTGGCCACCCACTGCAGCTCATGCTGCTCAAGTGGCCAAATTTTACACAGGTATTTAAATTTTCAGTGGAAACTGTTCTTGCAGAAGTGGTCACTTAGGAGGAGGTTGGGAGTGAACTCAACAGGGCCTTGCTGTGTATTGTGTACCAGAAGAGCAGAAACTGTTTTATAGCTATTTTTTAATTGCCCCTTCCAGGTTTTATTATCTTGCCTTGGCAGGATTATTTAGATCATCTCCTTAAGGTAAATACTGATGAAATATCCCAGATAATGAGACCAGTTACAAGAGAGTGATGAAGTGGATCCCATGGGGGCTCTGGAAGGGAGGCAGATGCTCTGGCTGATGGCACGGAGTGAAGAGGAAACCTCAAGAGATGCTCTAATAGCACCAAAGGGGTAATTGTGCAACCTGATGCATGAAAATGTAGATTCACAACCATCATCACCATTAATGGCAATCATGTGGATGGCTAAACTCCCCACATACAGCACTCAACATTTACCTTCAAATGCTCCTTCCTGTCTTATTTCACTTCAAACCTGGAGGTGCTGGGCAGGAAAGGTTATCCAACTCAGTTTCAAACACACTAAGGTCACAGTATCACATCTCTGGCTACAGGTCTGGATCTAAGACTTTCTTTAATGCAAAACACAGTGAAGGAAAATCTATAGTGTTGAGTTTCTTTTTCTTTACCCTATTGAAAATACTCAAAGCAAGAGAAGTTCTTTCTGTCCATGAAGATCTCAAGGTACTTTTCTTGAAGTCTAATCCTTGCAGTCCAGATATCAAGAAACATCATCATGGCAGAAAGTATTTCAAGGAGGTAACCCACCAACTGTATGTACAGAAACCTTCCTAGAGACATAAATATAAGGAGAGTGAAGATCAATCAACTCAGTCTCTTGGGGGGGTAAAAACCCCAAATAAACACTGGATAGATTGAAACAGAGTATAACTAGTACTTGAGCCTAACATCAATGCTAAAATATAGCTGCAAGTGCTAGGCAGGAAAAAAAATGCCTTCTGGAAAGTAACTGTCTAAAGTTTAGGCATCAAACAGAGACAGTCTCTCAGCAGGTAAAGGAACTCAAGAAATACATCAAGATTAGGACAAGCCGAGTATGGATGGAACAAGCACATCCACTGGTGCAAGGAAACACCAGCACCCCCAAAGAACCTGGAAAAGGCACCTTCTCAGGAAGGCAGCACAGTTGATACAGATATTTAAATGGAAATATTTAAATCCAGTTCTGATTCCTATAAAAAAGTGAGATGCAGAACAAGCCAGCAAAAAAAAAAAAAAAAAAAAAAAAAAGAAAAGGTTTGCATACATGTGCTTCAGAACCTACCAAAAAGTCTCCAAGGATGACACTATAGGTTCCCCCTAACAAAATAAGCAGTAAAGCCAGTGATACTTTAACTGGAACAGAGCCTTTCAGCACCAGATCGAGTTTGACAATTGCAGGAAGCATGGACTCCCCTTATTCTGGTAACTTGGGGGCTAAAATATTTGTATTGATTTATTTAAAAAAGATACCATATCTTTCACCTATACTGGTACTTTTTGCACCTGTCAGACTGCCCTGGCTTTGCAGGAAGAGAGAGATCCTACGTGAATCCATGAAGTATTTGTGACACTGTTCTAAAGTCCCCCCCAAAGTGCGTGTGCTGCACACTCCTGCCACCTCCTCCACCAGCATTTTCTGCTTCTGTAAAATTAATTTGATGACTGATTTGAACTAATAATTGCCTCATTTCCAAATACGGTCTCCTGGTGCACTTGACTTAGAATGTGCTTCTCTTGGGAGGTACCAGGAAGATCTAGTTGTATTACTTATGGAATCTGAGCTAATTTAATTAATTTTTGATGAAAAGTGCTCAATTTTGCAGATGGTAGCTGTCTGTTTCTTCTGTACTCAGGGCCACACACAGTTGCTGATTTCTTTTCACTTTCCTCTGTGATGTGAGAGATGATAAAGGGCCCAATTAATAAAGTCACCTTGAAAGGGAGACCTTCTGTTAACAGGAGAACCAAAAGTGACTCACCATTTGGGAGAATATTCTGGTTTCCTTATTTCTATCTTATCAAGCACTCACCCACTCACAATATGCCTCTTGAAAATCACTGAATGCTGAGGGAGTCCATATGTCCACACTTTCACAAAGTCTTTCAAAGCAAGGTAACTATTACAAGTATAATTACAACTAACATCCTGAAATTGTCCCATTTTCCTCTTCCACTGAGCATCACCCCCAGGTTCCACATGTTCCCATTGGAGCTCAGCAGCCCCACAAGCTAGAACAGGGAGCTCCCATCCTGCCTCTGAAGTCTGGGAATTTGAGTGCTGACAGTGCAGAAATACTAGCAGAGTAAATATAATGATAAATAGTTTCAAAGGAAGCCTGTGCTGTTCAGACAATTGAATTCCATTTTCTACTCCCCCCCCAGACAAGAGAAGGATCACAGACCTCCAACCAGGAGCATCCCACTTGCTTCCTGCACTGCCACCAACATCCATAGCTGCCTTGAGATCATTGCTAGAGTTTCTAGCAAGCTCCCTAGGGAAGGCTGCTCCTCTCTCCATCTTAAATTCCCTACAGAAAAGGGAATATTTTTGTTTCTTGCCCTCTGTCTTGGCTACCCAGATCATTCTTTCCTGCAGGCCAAACTCTGCTCTCTGTAGGTACATACAGAATCCAGCACTGCAAAATAACTGGGGCCTCTGATTTCACACAGGAGGAGAAACCAACATGGCACGAGCAAAACTGAGCCAGTTGGCATTTAAAGGTTAGTGCCTTCTCAGCATGCTGAGGCAAGGTGGAGAGTATCACCTCAGTCCCACAGCTCACAAGAAATCTTGACAGGCACTTCAGTCTGCAGACCATGAAACACCACAGTGAAGATGCATCTCAGAGCCTTGAATTTATTCTCATGGGCAAAGTGGTTTTCTGCTGAACCATGCCTAGCTTTAAACAGCAGGAAGAACAAGTAGAATCAGCCTGGTTGCTTTCTCCAGGAAAGATGCATCAAATCTAGATCATCATCTGTCAGTGACAGGGAGGAAACCTACCCAGAGAAAATTAGACAGGGGAGGAGGAAGTTAGGAAGGGAAGGTGGAATAGTTCTGCAAAAACAAAGAAGAAAAAGCTCTCCAGAGCTTTGACTCATCCTAGAGATGAATGAAACAGAGGATTCTGGTGCCACTGAGAGATGCTGAGTGGTTTTAACCCCACTCCCAAATGTGCATCATTTTCTATTATAACTGGTAAACCTGTCATTCCTGTTTAAATCTATTCTGCAGGTACCTAGCCAGGATTTGGAAGGTTTTACCCTTGGAATGCTCTCAAAGCACTGAACGAAGGAGCAGACACAAAGCGAATGGCATTCACAGCACCATGGCAAAGTCTAACATTGGAAACTCAGGCATCCTCTCCCAAGACACTGGATGAAGCCTGGCATGGTCTGCCAGGGACCATGCACATCACCAGAGGGAGTCTAGGATGTGTCCATGGGTTCTGGTGCCTTCACAGCAGACAATCTCACAAGGAAACTCTGACATTAACAAATTATTTTTTGCACACAGTGCTTTCCTATCTATTACACAGTCATGAAATCACAGAATGGTTTGGGTTGGAAGGAGCCTTTAAAGGTCACCTGGTCCAACACCTGTGAGAGTCTTGAGATCAGTGTTCAGTCCAGCCATTCATGTCTATTAATGAGGCATAGGACCAGACAATCCAAAACCAGAAGAATGAATGCACACACCCAGCAGCACCCACACACACGAGAACAGCCAGCCTGGTATCTCATGACTTCCCTTGGGACACAGAGGAGGACTCCAAAAGAAAAGCTGACATTACAAGGCCTCTAGTACAATATTAAATGAGAGGCTTGGTACTCCCTCTGGGCCCACATATTGTTCTTTGTAATACAGTTGAGCTGCACTTAAAATGAGGACTTGTGAAACTAACAGGCTACCATAAAAACAATTAATTTTATGTACTCCAGATCAGAGCTGCAGCATTTAAGTAAGTCCTTTGGAAACAAATAACCAACAAAAAATAAAACTATTAAAAGAATAAACTTCTACTGCACCAAAAGAGTGAAATAGTGACCTGTCACATGAATGGCTCAGTTAAATGAATACATTTTCTGTTTTGCAAATCAAAGCACATTTCCTAGAGAAATGGATCTTTTTTGAACAAATGCTTCTTTTAGGATTAGGCATGTTGGAACTGCAGCTTGACTTTAAAACATGGTTGTGCATTAAGCAGATTTTTACTAGAGCAAAGAAGTTATGAATGCAGTTAGTCAGCAAAACATTAAAAGAGGATGATCAGAACAGTTAGGTATTAAAGACTGAGAGAGACTGTTCTGCATGCAAAGTGCTCTGGAGCTGCAGCTTTGAGTCTGTGCAGAGTGATGATGTCTGGTGCCCAGTGCTTTGGGTGGAGGCACAGACCCTCTTTAAAGGCAAGTGCCCCCTTTCCCTGTGACTCTGTTGCTCTCATCTAGTATTTCCTAGCAACATCTGTAGAGTTTGCACCTATGGTAGGTTGCAGCAAGGGCACATCTAGATTATTTAAACCTTTGTGCCCTGTTCCCAAGATTCACAGCAGGGACTAACTTCATGTTCTGCCACAGGGTCATAGAATCATAGAATGCCAGGTTGGAAGGTACCCCAAGGATCATCTGGTCCAACCTTTTTAGGTACTACTATAGTTTACATGAGATGGATCAGCACCCTGTCAAGCTGAGACTTAAAACTGTCCAATATGGGGGAATCTACCACTTCCCCTGGAAGACCTGGTTGCTCTCCCAAGTTACACCTGTCCTGTGTATCAGCTGTTGCTCTATTCAGTATTCTCTCCAAAAGTACATGCACATATATAAAAGTCCTAGGGTTTGACGACAAAAAAATATTTGCTTTTGCTCCCAGTCTGATGCTGACAGGTCCTATGATCCGACATGATCCACCCACACAGATGAAGGTAGGAGGCTCGTGCCTTTAAAAACAAACACATCAGACATTTCTAGGAGCTGCAGCCTTCAGAAAGACATCAGGCAAGGATGTCAGAACCAGCAATGGTTACACGTACCCAAAACACCCCCCTTGGTGGTAAGAGGCAGATCTGCCTTGCCCACAGCCCCCACAAAAACTCATCCGGTCCCTCCATTCTTCCACAATGAAAAGATTTTATTTACCTAAAAAAAATATATCCAGATTCTTATGAGCTCTTTTTTCTTTTTAATCACTCAGGGAGCTGCTCTTGCTCTTGGCACTGAGTGAGGAGCAGCAGTGCCTGGAAAAACCCAACTTACTTAATTTTCTGGTGCCTGTGTTTGAGCAGCCATCAGGTGTGTTGCTCACACAGCCCAACTAGACTCTGCTCCCTGGCAAGTCTGGCACACCTCACAGTGTTGTCTCTCACTCAAGGTGTTTTTTCTTATCTCACTACCCAGATGAAGGAGAAACCTGAGGAGACAGTCTTCCTTGCTCCTCACACTGCTTTTGCACTTCACATCTGTGCCATTGCTGAGCTCTACAGTCTCCATCTCTTTCTTGCTCTGAATGTGGTAAAGTGCAACATTTTTTATTCCATCTTTACTAACACAGAAACTGGCATTTAATTTTTCTTGTTAGATTAAAACCCAGGTTGTTGCTGGTTTTACTCATCAGCAAAATCAATCTCCTTTGGGGTCATTTAGAGAGTCCAGGGGTCTGACAATACTGCTTGCAACTAATCTCTTCCTCTTCCCTCCTATCTCAAACACTCGTCCAGTTTGGCTGGACTGCAGACAGGTGTGAGGTCAGATGATCAGCCAGACTCCTGGGATACTACAGAGGCCATAGGCCAATAGGAATTTAAGTGGGATTTACATGCCAGGTTATCAAGCCCATTTCCCAGCCAGTGCAATTCAGTGACCCACAACACATTCCCTTGAGCTTCATCTACAGCTCCTGAACAGACCTTGCTACCATTCATTTCTGGTCACTAGGACTTTGCAGCTCTTAAGATGACCTGCAAAGCTTGTATTGTCTAAGAAAAAAAAAATAAATTCAGTGTATAAAGGAATAGGTAAGAACATATTCCTGCAGAGATGAGTCCCCAAGGTTTCAGGTTTTCATGCACTACCAGCAGGTTCATTGCACCTGTGAGATGTGTCTATACCACTAGTGTTTTAAAACCTACATTAGAGAATAGACTGTTTTTTATTCTCTTCGGATTTTCTCAAGGGAAAGATGAAGAGGCTGGAATAGAAGGGGGGGTGTGGGGAGAAGCCATAAATAGGACTGGCTCCAAGAAAATCAGCTACTTGTCAGCTCTGCAGAATAGCTGTTAATTTATAGAGGAGCAGTGTGCAAGTTCTTTCAGAGCCATACGTCAAAGCTTTCTCACTATGATACCTGGCTTTATTTGGCCTTCATATTATGGACCAAATTGGATTTCTCTTGTTCTGGATAAAAAGCACAAGGGTGATGTACATTGTGATTTATCGTTGTAAGTGCTTAAAGTGCCTCCCACTAAATTTGTTGTGACCTTATCATACTACTAAAACCTGAAGTAAATAAGTGCACTGAGTAAAGGTTAACAACACACCAAATAAACAGCACAGAGGGGATAGGACCTACTTCCTCATGTTGCTGCCATGCCTCAGGGAATGAAATTGCTGCATGTTCTGGCAGCACAAGGGAAGAGCCCAGAGGACATGAAGCCATACAGAAATGGCAGAGAGAAGGAATGTGTTTTAAGTCCCCAGACCAGCCTCCAACCCTGCACTCCACCGAGTGTGACACCTTTCCTCATGCTTTGTGAGGATATGTTTTCCCCTCCAGAAGCTCCTGGATCAGGCACAATGAAGAACAGCATCCCTCTACCTCCAGCCCAGGCTGGGTAGAGAGGACAGCAGCACAGAGGTCTGCAAGGCTCCCTCCACACAGGGAGCCTGCATCTAGGATCCAAGCCCAGAAACCACTGAAAAGGACCCTTTACAAAAGCTTGAAAGATTGCAGGTACTGCCAGGGGGAAAGCAACTAGCAGCCTTTCAATGGGCCTGAAAGGGACTGTACAATTTTTTTTCTTGCATTAGCCAGATCCCTTCCACCTCACAACACTCAAACCCATGAGTCCAGGCAGATTTGTGAAAACCTTGGTACCACAGAGATCTTTTCCCCTTCTTAAACAAGATCCCCTGAGTTGCAGACTCCCCATCTCCACCCATCCCTCCTCTAGATGGACCACTTACACACCAAAGACGAGAGGGCAGAGCTGCTCATTTCTGGAGCAGACTCAAACCACCAGATAACAAACAAACAACACACCACAGTTCTCACTGCCCCCTTTTCAGTGCAGCAGTTAGTGCCCCTCTCCAGCCAGAGCAGTAACTTCTTAAGCAAGAGCTCTGCTGCCACAAGAAGAACCTTTAAAGCAGCAAACTTTTCACTGTGGTCTGAAGACAGAGTCATTGGGGACAACTTTGGCCCAGAGCTTTAAACAAGGGCTGAGCCTCTCTGTGTATTTCCCCTATAATCATTGTTTTATGTTGTTTTTCTAGAAGGCCATGCCTAGGTCAAGCCTTCTGTTGTCTCTCAAAGATTTACCAATTATCAAATATACAAATAAAGTTTGGACTAGGAAGTAGAGAAGCCTTTGTAAAAACATGAGCAATGTGTAAACAAATACAGATACTAACCCAAAGAAACAAAAAGGATCACTTAAACCACTGACTTAAACAGATTCCTTGCTGTTTTCTAGAAGGAGACATTTTCATCTTCAGGTGCTCATCATTACAGCCATAGATAACACTAAAGCTTTTTGCAACTCAGAGCACCAGGACACACCTTTCCAAAGTCAGAGCTTACTCAAATGAAAAGCAAAATTTAAGGAGGGAAAAAAAAACACAAACATTTTTCATTAGAGATCCTACAAAAAAAAAAAAAGTGTTTTAAGTTTTCAAAAGAAAAAAAAAATCTGAATAAAAGTTGAAGGGGGTCTTATTAGTTTGGCATCTGCTTTCAGCCCAATTAGAGAAGGTGGTTTTGGTTCCAAAGTAAATATTCATTTCACATTTTAGTAAGCGTGAATTTCTAAAAGCTTCTTCCCAAATGTTAAATTGTTTGAATATAAAATTCAGTTCTCCAAGCCATGTTTTCTTCTATCAGCAAGGCAAATCAGGTCATTAGAATCTCCTTTCTTCTAATTCCAATAGCAGTTGTGATAATTAATTATTTTCATAATTGCTCCATTATAGTTTAGTAATAGGTTCACATTAATTTCAAAAGTCTTCCTATGAGGCATTACCCAAACAAAACAAGAAACAATTAAATTTAAATTAATCTAAAAAATCCTACTTAGGAGGCATTACCCAACCAAATAAGTAATATGTAACATAAAATTTATCTAACATCCTATTAAAATTATGACTTTAAGGCCAAAAGAAAATTTTTACTTAAAAGCATACGACATAATTTACTTTTTCTGCTGTGTTTTTGAAGCAACAGATTGCCAGTCCCAGGGCAAAAACAAACAGGGACTTCACCTCTCTGGGGCTGGTCCCAGAGCCCACAGCAGCCCTCCTGAGCCCCCTCCTCTCACCCAGCCTGCCTCACCCTCCCAAGTATTTTCCTCTCTGAATTCAGGGTGTTATTACACCAGTCACTCACTCACTTTTGCCATGGCAGCCAAGACTCCTCAGGAAGCTTCTTTGCAGGCTCCTGCTGCCTTCAAGCCTCAGGGTTAAGAAATTTCTCTTCTCTAGCTGCAGGGAAATGCCATGGCTGGTGTCTTCTCCCTGCCAGCCCTAGCAGGTGTCCACAGCCTCACCCGCCCAGATTCCCACCCCCACAGATCTTGTTATCTCTGAGATGCAGGGCAGCTGTGGGGAGAAGCTCTCAGCCCTTAATTACAAATGTCTTTCACCTGGTCTGCCGTGGGTCCTGCTTACTCAGACCCAGACCTTTTCAAGGAGAAAAGGCTTTTAAACAATAGGCACCTGATGTGCCTCTCTGCTTTGTCCCATGTTCATGTGCTTTCCTTGCAAAAATCACAGGTTACTATTTGTTCCTTCTGAGGCTTCTGAGATCCTTGTGGCACTATCTACTACCTTGAATCACCAATAGCTTTGCTGCTTGCTGATTCTGAGAGCCTGTAGCTAAGTCCAGCCTTGACCTGCTCTTTTGAATGTCCCTCCATTAGGATGTAGCCACTTGGAAATTAAAAGTCTCATGATTTTTTGTTTTAAGCATGTGTTGAACCGTTTGTGCTGGAGAGATGTGTTTCCTCTGCAGCAATGCAACTTGTATGCAGAACTGCCTTTTGTGTAACTAACACATGGTAACCCTAATGCATTTCTGTACTAAGTCACAATAACTAGGTTACATATAGCATTAATAAAAATGCTACAGATCGGATTCCCATCTGCCATGCCCCACAAGAGGAAGTTACAGCATCATCTTATGTGAGTAACTTGATCTCACGTCCAGTTGTACATTTGAGCAGGTATGTCCATACTCAGAAACATATTAAAGCAAACACTTTACTCCACCCCTGTCAGTCATCTCCTGTCCGTGCTTTCCTGAAATGACTCATTAACTGCATTTCATCTGTTCAGTTCCAAAATCCTTAAATTCAGCTGCAAAAATGGAACCCCTTTGATCCTAGATTGCTGCTAATTCATAATTGATAACCCAGTCTGGAAGGAAGTGAAAACCTTTGTCCCCATTAGTCGTTCCACTTAATATGTTCTGGTGCTTCAATTATGCAAAACCCAACTCTCAGGGTCTGACTGCCTTCCAAAATGTGAGTCAATGGGGGAAAGAGAAAAACCCAGATTGAATTATTCCAGCTGTAAATCTTTGTAATAGCATAGATGTCACGAGACTGATATCCAACACTGAACAATTCTGTTTGTTTTCCAAGCTGTTGCTTTGTAGAATTCCCAAGGCATCCATTAATGACTTCAGAAAGCTCAGCAGAGAAAGACTCATTCCCTTTCACTTATATTTTTTTGGTCAGGTCATTAGGCTGCTTGCTGTAATGACCCTTTTTGGCCCAAAGCACTAAAAGCCTTGGAGTAATGTATGACCTGGTAAATGAGTAAGTGAGAAGGAATAATTAACACAAGTCATTTTGCTCTTTATTTTATAGAAGAGAAACTGTCACTTCTTTCTGAAGATGTTTGAATTATAAATGCTAAGAATATGAGCACTGTGAAGAAAACAGTAACATGCAGACATCACTGGGCCAAAGGATGTTTTTCTATTGGGACACACTGACAGAAGCAGGACTATGCAGCAGGGAGCTCAGCTAAACAGGCACATATGCCTAAATCACCTCCCATGAATAACCAGCAATCAAATATATAGATATATATATGACTGTACCTGTGTTCTGTCACTCACTGGGTTGTTAGGCTTAAAGAAAAATAATTTACTTACATTTCTCTTAGACAAAACTCTACAACCATGCAGCAAATTCCCAGGAATCAGGGGGGAATTAAACACTACAATTGCACAGGTGCTGTTCAAACAAGAACTGATTTTAAGCACAAGAGGTCCCAGGGAAATCAGGTGGATCACCTGTTCAAGACATTTTGCTTCCATAGTTATCCAGAATTTACTCACTTGAGCACAAAAAGAAGAAAAAAAAAATGAGTTTGATTTTCTTCTGGCTTGTGGGAGTTCTTGCTCTAGGAAGATGTGAACTCCATTTGAAAATTTTCCTAGAGTAGTACCAGAACAAGGTCTCTTTTCTGAAGGTCATCACAGCTTTTCTTTTTCAGGTGCTTATGTAATCTCTGTTCTACCTGTCACTGATTTTCTATACACTTTATTCTCTTCCACACTTATCTTCATCAGTCAAACTTGGTCAAGAGGTCCTCACAGTGCTGGGAAGTCTGGGAGATACACAGAGTGGAAAGGCACAAGCTGCATTTCTGTAGTAAACGATGCTAAAGAAAAACACAAATATTTTTCATGGAAATTCACATCCTCTCTTTCTCTTATGTACAGCGAGTCTCCCAGAGTAAAAGAGTAAATTCAAAGGCTTAGAGCAAATGGAGGAAACATCTTCACATTGCATTTATTGCCAGAATATGTCAAAGCCATCGCATAAACCTCCTTGAATTTTCTAGTACGTTGTAAGGGTTAAACCATTAACCTCTTACAAGGCTAACTCTATGGAGTTCTCCAGGCTTCCCTTGCTCTGTTCTTGCTTCCCTGATGAAACCTTTTCAGTATTTGGAAGTTGCAGGCTAGACCACGTCCTTTACAAATAGACAGATGTTACCTGTTCTCACAGGCCATCCTCTTTTCCCTCTTTCCTCTTTGTCATCTGCTGGAATCCACCTGCTGTTACTTTTGCCTCCGTGGCGTTTTCGTTCCTCCCCAAATTTCCCTTATTTCTCAAGAGAAAAATAAGTCTCAGCTTTACACAGGTTCATGAAAGCAGTAAACTGTCAGCTTGCTTCCTTGGGCAGTGCAGACCCCTCCCCACACCCCAGGGTAGGGACTTTCCTGCAGGTGACAGGGCTTAGGAGCTCTGGCTTTGCTGGAAGGCTTTGGGAATCCCGTCTCGTGGCAGCAGGACCAGGACCATTGATCCAGGGCCAGTTCTTGCCTCACATTTTGCCTCTCCTGGTTTGCTGCACGTTCTCCTGTTGTTTTTATTTTTCACATACACCTGGCAAAAGAAAAACAACCCTGCACCTCAGAGACATTTTAATAATTCATGTTCAACTTCAGTTATTGCAAGTTTAATAAACAAGTACTTATTAGAATATAATAATTTCTTCTGAAACCAGGCATTTTAAGAATGAAATAACTATAATTACCTCTAAGAATATGTATGAATAACAAACATTCGGTCCTCCTGTTTTTATTGTTTTGTTCATTTGGATGAAAGCCTTTCCCAATGTTGCCTTTGTTTTAAAAGAAACTTTGTTTTTTATTGGACTGAATATTCAGCTGGGTTCAAATCCAAACTTGTATGTAAAAAAGCTATACATAGCAACCAGCTCATCCTGGAATCCATAAAAAATAACAAGGGGGATTGAGATGAGATTATTTCAAGATCTCTCTTGCATTCTTAGGAAAACAGATTTATTGCACTGGCAGAGAAGCTCTGCCAGGTAAGGGAGATGCAGGTGATAACATTGAGTCCTGCTGGTTTCCCTCTCGTCCGCAAAGCAGAACGATGCGAATATCCAGGCTAATTTCATACCTTGCTCTGAGAGCCTGCTACCCACGTCTATGCCAAGACTGATTTCACTTTAAGCACAGTAACATACCAACATTGTCTGGTTCTGCAGCCTCCACCCTTCAGTCCTCCCTTGGGATGCTTTGCAGACCCCCATGAAATTCAACTCAGAGCTAAAAGGAAGCAAGGGAGACGACAACAGCCTGCAAAGACCTAAAACAAAGCAGACATTGTTAACTGACAGCTACATTAAACACCCCTGCAAGAGCTAGGAAAGGAGGTTGAAAAGCTGACTTCTATCTCCAGAGGAGGTAACCCCAACGGCCTCAGCATCATGCAGCAACAGGGGGGGCTGACCACATCACTGCCACCCACAAGAAAGCACAGCCAGCCTCTCCCAGGTCTCCAAGGAAATCTGGGCTCACAGCATAAAAAGCAGCATGTTGCCCAAGGGGCAGACCCCAGTGCCCAATCACAGCCTGCCACCTCAGCTGCCACCCCCCTTGGGGAGGATACAGGCTGTATTTTCATTCCAGGGGAGGCTTTTTATTATTTCTCGCACTTAAAAAATTGTTCTTTTCATAAAAAGCAGCTTTCCTGAGCTCCCATTCACAGGAAGAAAATGGAAAAGTGGAGACTATAGGTTTCTCCTTCCAGCACTTGATAGGGGAAGCTTCCCAGTAAGAAAAAGAAACTGCACCTTAACAAGATAATGGATTGTTTTGGAGGCATGTGGTGTGGAACTGTTTAATGGAAAAGAACATGGAAGGAAGCACAAGAGAGAAAATAACTTTATAAGTCAGAGGCACACACTCTGAGGTTGTGGCTGAATTTTTGAAGGGCGAGTCCTCCTCTAAGAATTTCCTTGCTGGTTGCACTGCAGTGACTTCATACAGCAGTCCCAAAAGAGGCCTTGAAGCCATCATCTCCAATGGCACAGGCTCTGTCGTGCCTCCTCTGAGACAGCCTGACTTCCTGGGGAGGACAGACATTGAACTCCAGGTCTACAAACAGAGGCCAGGGTGAAGAAGCAGCAGCATGTTCTCCTCTGTCAGGTAAAGTATGGCCTTCCCAGTTGCTCTTCAAAACATTACATCTTCCTTTGGACTACAGAAGCATAAGCAGCTTCAGCTTAGGAGAAAGGTCTGTGCTCAGAGAGGCCGTGATTAGAGGCCAAAGGAACAGAATAAATTTGTAGCTGTTTTGAGAGCATGTTTTAGTGTCATGTACCCTTAAGTGCTGAACTCAAAAGGTTCAGGCCACTAAACAAAAGTTACTGGAGCCAATGTGTTTTTTTTCCTTGAAATCTTGTTTCTAGTTGTTTATAACATGCAGCTTTCAAATTAAATGAGCTGAAACTTGGCTCTCTGTAAAGGTCTTACATGCACACTACAGCAAGAGAGCTCCCAGAGCTCAGAGCAATCCTTCTGCACCAGGCAGATTCCTGTAAGAGCTAACCACTAGTCTTCTGGTGAAAGGCACTAAGGAAGTCAAGTCCTATTTTCTTCTTACAGAGTCCACCTTTCTTTCCAAGAGCAAACTGAAATGCACACTTGTGTAACCCAGCTTTGTAGCAGATACTTAGCTGATATAAATTAACATAGCTCTGAACCATTTTCCTAACTCACACCTTCTTGCCAACCCAGGAATGGATCTTTGTTGGTAAAATACAACCAAGATGACTACAGTCAATCATACAAGCCTCAGTTTCAACGAAGTTAAGGACTCATCAATTTACCTTCATTTGGATAAACCTCATTCCAAAACTAGAAGAGGAAAGAAACTTTCATTTCAGGATCCTAGAATCTGCCCATTCTTCATACGACCTCTGCTTTCAACTCATTTTCCCTGGTGCATTGACCTAGAAGCATGTTGGGCAAATGCAAAAAAAAAACCAAACCAAACCAAACAACTCACAACAAAAAATAATGACAATGTTTGGATCTAACCTAGTTTGGGAATCCCTGGGATGCAGGGAAATTTGAACTGACTACCCAGTTCCAGCTGCGTAAAAAAGGTCTGGCTTCTTTTTAAGCTTATTTATACTGATCAAACAAACTGACTTCCAAGTGCTTTCACTTAACTTTGATGCCAAACTTTGATGTCTTTGCCATTTACAGTAATCATTTTTATATGCATTTCATATTTTTTTTTAGTCCAAAATGCTACACATAAAAAAGACCAACTTCATTTGAAATATGCAGCATTTTAGCTGTTTGAAAACTCTGCATTTTTAATTTGTTTCTTATCAGCTGAGTACTTCTGGGGCAAAGAGAACATCCAGTTTTTAATGCCTTTTGGTTGATTTTAATTAATATTTTATGTTTGTATTAAAAAGAGCTGGCTAACAGAAGGGCACTGACATTTTTTCACACTATTTCTCTGGCATGTGTTATATGAAAAGTAATGGTTATTTCTCAAATGTTTGGTGCTTTATTCCATGATGAGCACCGAAAAGGACATTTCCACATGGTTTAATCCACTTGGATAATTGCTCAAAAGCCCTGCACTAAAGCTGGGAAGAGGAGATACCCCAACCTCTCAAGATTAAGATTTAGATTATAATATTATCAGTTCTTTGTTATGGATACAAGTGCCTTCCTTAGTGTGCTTCAAAGTCCTGTCCCCAAAAAACACCAAAGTAGAGGAGCATTTTTCTCCCTAGTTCTGTATTTCTGCTGAGCTCTTTTCCAGAAACATAGAAAGCCAAATAAGAATGAAGCTTTTAATGAAAAGAAGCATGAATTATTTCTATGGCATTTAATAACCACTTCATCACTGTCACTAGATGGAAGTGCTGCATGAGATTTCATAGCTGTCAACAGTAGGAAGGTAGAGGATAATCTTCAATTAGGAAGCTACACCCCTCCCTCTCCTTTTAAAACAATACCTGGAGTTATCTTTTCACTGCTGAACACTCCAGCTAGTTTTAATCTAGGTAGCTCAGAGGCTGGTAGCAATCTAGTACCAGCAGGATGGAGCTCAGTTTGAATTTATCACTCTATTTGTCAGAATTAAGGTCAGAGTGATGCCATGGTAATCCTGCCCAGAAATCTTCCAAGCTTCTGTTAAGACGACAGGACTAGATGACTGCTAAGAAGGCAGCTGAGTTAACTTAGTACAACTTAAACACTGAGATTTAGCCTACAGGATTCACTGAACTTATTGAATTCTTGGCTTCCAAAATAAAATAAAAATAGCTTTTAAAATTGGGATTCCTACCATGTTAACTCCTGCCAGGAGCTCAACTAACCTTCAGCTCACTGAATCAAGAACATCCTGTCAAGCAAGAAGAATTATTACTCTGTTCCTGACATACCCAAACATTGTACCAAACATTTTCTTGCTTTGTGTTTGCACATAACCCTAAAATTTCTCATGGCCCAGACTACTCTGAGAATTTAATGGGCACATAAACAATTTTTGTTTATGTTTCTCCATTGAAACTACTGGAGTCAACCTGGACCAGCCATGCAAATGAATCAGCAGAACATCACCACCCATTTATGCAAAGTCCTCACTGAGAGCATCATCAGGAGAATATTAGAAATGCTCTGGAAGCATTAACTCTTCTTCTGTCACTTTGGTTAACAGGAAGCAGTTATACAGCTCAGAGAGAAGTCTGTGGAGATGCAAACTCTCAGACTTTCTCTGCAACAGTTAGCACAGTCACAGACAGGATCTACAAATAAAGTCTGGAAAAGGAGGAAACTCAGGGGAGGAACGTAATTGCGGAGCCAAGACCCACACGGCACAGACTGCTGCAGTGTTAGCACCACATCTTTACAGACAGAATCCCTTTATGCCATTATCCAAGAAGATAAAGTACAGGGGAGAAAGTTTTCCTCTCTAGGGCAGATGAAGGAGGAGGAGGAAGCACTGAGAAGCAATCATTAGTGAAATAATTGGCTGCCTGCTTTGCACAGTTGCCACAAAATGTTTACGCTGTCAGTGCCATGAGTGTGTTGGCTTTCCAAAGCCACAGCTGTGCCAAGGAACTGTCTGCCACTGGGGCTGCTGTTGCATGTCTCCTTGTAGGTATATGATGTACCCCTGGGTTGTCACCTCTTCCCCTGCTATCCTGGGCACCGTGTCAGGAAAATGTATTATTAACCTCCTTCTGAAACCTAGATTTCTGACCCTGTGCTTGTTATCAAAATATAACATCTCAAATCTAGTTCAAGAAATGAAGATACTATGCTGTCTGATAAAGGATCTGAATTCAAGTGTCGGTTTTTCTAAAAAGTAGTAGTAAGTTGGAAGCTTCTGTGTCAAAGAACAAGGAAAACACATTCTGTGTGCTTCTAACAAAGCACACCTTGAACAAGGAAGGATGCTTTTGTTTTGTATCAAAGAAGATGGACATAGAAAAGAACTCTTAGAAGACCCAAAAGGGGTTAACTAAGCACAGGCAGACATTGAAAAAATGTCACAAAGAAGTCTCACTTATGAGATGGAAATCATACTAAAGCAGGATAGGGTCCAGGAAGGAAAGGCATGCACCACACTAACTTATTTATGTAATTAATGTGTAAAGAAGACATCTAAGAGCACAATCCTGAAAGGTGCTGCAGGCTCCCTGCAAGTTACTGCTGCTGTCAGCTCAGGTGGTGCTGAGCATACTCAGCACACTGCAGGATTTACCTCTAACAGCTATCTGATCCAAAAGCCAAACTATTAAATGAATAAAATCCCTGTGTGCTGGATCAGGACATGAGAAGATGGCCTGCATTGCTGAGAGATTAAGATTATCAAGCGAATAAATCTAGCATGTAATAGATAAAACAAATACCCATTAAAAATATAAATCTCTCAACACTAGGAAGAGAAATGTATTCCCAGCACAGACTCTGAAAGCCTTCAAGAAGACAGGCATACCCAGCATCAGAACAGATGGTGAAGATGAACAATAATTGCTTTCCAAGCATCCATCCCTACAAAAGTAATGAGCACAGGCCCCCAAAAGAGAGAGATAATAAAAGCAAAAGAAAAATGAAGAGTATCTTTGAAA
Organism: Apus apus; assembly: GCF_020740795.1. Lineage (NCBI taxonomy): Eukaryota > Metazoa > Chordata > Aves > Apodiformes > Apodidae > Apus > Apus apus. Next base: position 7,123,480 of record NC_067294.1, on the reverse strand, counting down.
CATCTAGGACTTGATGAGAACAGGTGGGAATCTCAGCTTTGAAATGTGACACACTAGAGACAAACTCAGAAATTTCTAGCTACTTTGCCAAGTTCAGTTGGCATTGCCTTGATCTCAGTTAGACATTTTTACCAACTTTTATAGGTAAGACAGCTTTAACCAGACTTCTGACCCTTCTTGACTCCAGTCAACTCAAGGTAAATCCAAGTTCCACATAATTTTGTCCCTATCCTTTGCTGACTTTGGAAAACACTGTCCCCTTCTAAAGGCCCCACAGTTCCACTTGTTTCACACTCAAATTTCTCCAGAAAAGTCTCAGTCAAGTAGGTGCCATTTGTCTTCCCTCATTCAACTAACTGCAACCACATTTCTACATTTACCTAAGGCCCTGGGCACGCTCAGGATGAAACTTAGCAACAGTGTTTTTAAAAGAGGTTCCTGCCAACAGGGATCTTGGGCAGCTTCCCCATTTCACATGCACAGGGCAGAAAAAACAAAGCTAGAGCAGATGCATGGATATATTAGTAAAAAATACTTCTTCTACTACTGTACTATAAACTATATGTAGAAGTCATCCGTGGTGACTGAACCTTTCCAGCTCAAGTTTCAGTACCTCCAGCTTGTCTTTTTCTCTCAAGAACCATGCTACAGGCTCCAACTCAGGGCACCTCAGTCACAGACCCCTGCAGGTTACCTGTGTCTGTGCTCTGAGCAGACAGAATGTGAACCACCCTGGGCCCAGTCTTGCTAGGAGGACACTGGCCATGAACTCAGGACTTCCCTTCCCCTGCCTGTGCAGGCAAGTTCTTCTCCAGACAGTCCAACATTCACTTACTAAAGTAGTGATGCATTTCAGGCCTTAAAGAAAAAGGAAAAGGACTTTTTAAGCCAGTGGAGAGAAACAAACCCATAAGCAATAGCTGAAAGCTAAAGCCATGTAAGCTGTGAGACAGCACATTCACAAAAAGCACTCAGTTGCTGGAAGAACTACCACAGGGCAGGTATCCCACCTCCATTCTGCACCACAGTGGGGTGCAGATACACCCCCTTTCTAGTGAAAGCTTTTGACTTCTCTGATTTGCAGCCCTTTGAAGAATTGTCCAGTACACTGGAATGACTCGGGGACTTCTGACTCCAGAAGAGAGAATAGCAGAAGGCTCATTATTAATGAATTAATAAGCCATTTCTGGGGGTTTCTGGTTTTCTGCCAACTCTACCTTCAGAGTTTTAGGATGCTCACTGAGGGAAAGAAGGACTTCTGTGTGCTCCCTCAAGCTTTTCCTTTACATCTGCTTGATAGCATGACACAACTTGTTCTAGCCCATAACCTTGGGCTTCTAAACTATCCAGGGACAAATTTCCTAAGTTAATCTTAGTCACTACTGGGAATTTTCAGTGGGGAAAAGAGGTGGCAAGGAATTGTGGGTATTTAGAAGAGCTGGTTTTGAACAGCAATTCTTTCACGGTCCAGTGCAGTGCACCTCACAATACACCCCTTTTATTTAACTAAAGTTTTAATTTACATGGCCAGTACACAGTATAACAGGACCTGTTAGCCTTGCTCTGAAAAAGATAATCAATAGGAGAGATGTTGACACATTTCACTGCCTATTAGCTGCATCCATTGATGAAGTTTACCACAACAGGATATACAAATGCCTTTCTTTACCTGACTCTTAGCTAGCCCAAGAGTTCGATCAATAACAGAAGCCACAAAACTGGCAACTTTTCTATTAGGAAAGAAAATAATTGACATAACAGAAAAACTTGTGAGTGGTAAAGGAGACCTCATTAGTATGTACAGAAAAGCAATGAGAGCTGGAACACAGGTACTGCAAATGCTGATGAGTAACCTAAAAAGGACCTGGGAGTTTCATCAACTTCAGGCTAAATTTGAGCCAACAACATACTCTCATCACAGAGAGAGACACCTGCATACTTGGCTCCATTAGAAGTGTGGCCAGCACTGGAGAGGGTACAGCACAAAGGCTAGAGAGTTCTAGAGAACTAGATTTATAAGAGGCCGAAGCTGGGCTTGTTCATCCCACCAAAAAGGTGGTTAGTAAGTTGAAGTGCAGCAGCAGGATTTACAATGTGACAGATTCAACCACTTCTTGGCAGCACCAGGCAACAGAACAAAGTACAAGGACAAGAGAGTACAGCTTGGAAGGTTCAGGGTGGGCTTTGCAAGAAGTTTCCACAGAGGGAGTAGCAAAGCATTATCACAGGCCCCCACAGAGGTGGCAGGATTTCCAGTTCTGTTAGACAAAACACAGGTGACTTGATGCAGCATTGACAACAGTCCCAACTCCAAGCTAATTTAAAATAAAGATATAACATGCAGACAAAGATGGTTTAAGCCTTCATGGTATTATTGTGGGGGGGAAAGAGAAAGGGAGTGAGTCTGCGTTCATATGTAACCATTCATCTTACCACACAAAACTTGATGGCTGCACTACTGTGCAATACACAGAAGTAACACCCACAGATGTAGCAGTTACTCAGATGCTTTGCCCAAAGTTTTGTCTTTAGGTTCAAGAACACTCTGTTTAAGTGTATTACATAGACTTTCAGATTAATTTCCTTAGCTAATACTCTGAGGTAGATGCCTAATTTGCCCCATGTGAAGTTACACTCTCCTTGGCTCATTCTGCTCAATGGCAGCCTGTCCTCTGCATTAGCATACAACTTCCTTGAAACACGAAGAGAGTGTTGATGTTATAGAGCAAATACAAAATCAGCTCTTCCTTTGCTCACTACTCCCAAGAGATATCTTGTTCCATATTTCAAAGTACTCAAAAGTCAGTTCCTGAAACTTTCCCCTTTATTTTCCCTAGGTAAGGCTCCAGCAAACAGTAACTTATGTGATTATTATTGCTATTATGGTCTCTTATTTTGTTTAATTAGTAATTCTTTTAAATTACATAGCTGACATGCAACTGAATAGATGTCAATCAGAAATAAAGGCTTGTTCTTTGAAAAGCTAGAAATAGGGGCATTTTCAGCAGGACTATAGCTCATATGGTGAAGAATGTCATACTTGGTTTCTATGGTTCATTAAGGATATTAGGAGTAACCTTATTTCTGTTGAAAGGAAAATTCTGTTCACAAATTACTTTCCAACATCTCACCATCGGATTTCCATAGGGACAGGCAGAAAGCAGTGATTCCTGTTGTTCCTTCACTTCAGTGACTGGAGGATCTCCCAAGCATCTCTGCAGTGCAGAGGTGACAGCCCTGGTGTACACCTCTCCTTTACGCAGAGGGGGGTAGTCTGAAGATTTATGTTGCATGACCTTGATCTAGACAAGTTCATGCCAGGCACAGCAGCACAGCTGAAGCACTGGGCAGAACTGTGTGTAGATACCACCTGAGTCCTGATTCCATCCACCTCACCACAGTGTTTTCTAGTATAGGTATGACCAGAATCAGGGCTCTCTAACTGTTCAGTCACAGCCCACACTCACTTCCTGTATCTTCCATGTTTTTAAAAAGGCTGATGATCCCTTTATAACCACACTGATAGCTCTCTCCTAACTCTAACTTTGATGAAGTATCTCCTTAATAACTGACTACAAGTTTTAAGAGGAAAAACACTCACATCCAAAAAGACATAAGGCTAACAAAAGTACTTTGACTTTCTCATTGAATATTTTAAAATGTTTATGAGCAAGCCCAACAACAGGTTTTTTTTAAGTTTTCCTCAGTTAAATCTCACAGTGCTGAGCACTGCTCACAATTCTGCTCTCCTCAGATTTCCCTGTAGCCTTACTACACCTTCACGCATACTTGCTCCTTCTCCAATTTCTGTAACATCAGCACATACACACACAAGTAGTGAGTTTACAGAGCCCCCAGACATTACTAATAAAATTAGCATAAAGTAGAGGCCTAAGTGCTTCTCCTCCTCCCTTTTGGTGATGGCTCATTTAAGAACGTTCTTTTATTGGAGGTCACAGTAAAAAATTATCTTCTGCTAAAGACTTCTTGCAGTTAACATGGAATATTCTGTCTGAATTGGCATGAAGTGTCTAACTGAAGTGCAGATGTACTAATTACCAAGAAAGTGCAGTAGACTCAAATTTTATTTATATGTAGAACTTGACAGTTCTAAAGCTTCATCACCAGATCTTAATGAATTTTAAGAGTGCAGGTTCCTGATGCACCTATCACAGAAACCACTTCAGACACTCTCAGTGTCCCAGCAGTGAAAGGCAGGGATCAAACCAGTTCAAGCCCCTCCTCTCACCAAGTCTCCCCTCATACTGTTCCAGCCACAGCTCTGCAGCTTCCTTAAGCCAAGCTGAAAGGAACCACTACGGGTTATGCACCTTTAAGAAGGCAGAAAAGAGTATCAGGAAATGAGTGACACAGAAAAGCATGTCTAAAAAAAAGTCTTTCCACTTAGTTTTGAGATAGAAAACAATAATGACAAGGAACAATCTTACTTTTTGACTGAAAAAATTGGAAAGCCCAGCTCTGTTTGTTTAAAGGAGTGTCAAGCCCATCTCATAAAGAAGCTGTAAAACATCAGTCACATTCTCGCTTCTCTCCTAGTTTGCAGATTCATAAATAGAGCAATGATATCTATAAGGATACAACCTTGACTGGAGCTTATTAACCTTGACAAGAGCTTATTAAGGTTGGATTATTTTGCAATTCCTTAGTCTTCTCCCAGATCACTGACCCCCAAAAAGATTAAGTCATTCAAGTTTGCTACAACTTGTAAGAGATTCAGTATGACAAGAGGGTAACAGCAGCTGGCTTATCACGGCACACCAGAAACAGTTCTTCAAACACGTCAGGGATTGCAGAGACTGAGTTTCATCAGGAACATACCTTTCAGACAGAAGTTACTAAAACAGGGCTTTAAAGCAAATTATGCATCTGTAAGTGCACTGCAGAGAGACTGCAAATAAGCCCCCATTACTGGTACTGAGCTATGTACGTACTTCTTGTGTAACTTCACTCTTAAAGAGTAAGACCCCTTTCTTTGGTAGCCAAATGAAACAGCTGTATGCCACTTACATTAAGACAACAAAGATAACTTGTCTCCTTGGAGGAGCTGTGTCTTTGCCATCATTCAAGTACTGATGAAAGTAAATCCACGTAAGAAAGGCTACCACTAGTTGGTGTGGTAGAAAGTTAGGTAAGCAATTTATCTCCCATTCTAATGTTCCAGAACAGAAGAAGTCTAAATATCGGATATTTACATACACAAGCAACTATTCATTCTTTTTCTATGCCAATATTCATGATCTCTGGCCATCTGAGTTGAAAGCTTGACTGGGTAAAATAAGATTTCCCCCTCTTGACCTTAATCTTTTTCTCTTCAAAGTAATGATAAACATGGGATTGATTTCAGAGAACTGAAAGCCTGATTTGTACATGCAAAAAGCCATTCCATATTAAATCCAGTGAGCATTTTACTTGCCTCAACATTACAAAAGCAATTTGTTTCCAGACAGTGCAGAATAATTAGTTCACCAAGAGAAGCTTTTCTCCATATTGTGCCTGTTACTCACACTGAGTTTCCACAGATAACACCCTGAACTCCATGCAAATATCCGACTGTTAATGCTACGGTCAGAATCTAGAACACAGTTTAAAAGCGGTGTAAGTTTGCACTGCCGCTTCCCGCTCTGACAAACTAAACACTGCCACCTACTGACTCTGTCAAAACCTGAACTTCAAATTAGTTTTTTATTCCCCCCTCCCAAACACAACCCATAAGATGCACAACAGAGGCTGTAAGAAAAGAGCATAATGGCCTAGATAAAACAACCCATAAATTGATGGCTGTTAATCTCAATTATTATTGTTGCTTGATTTGTTCCACTACTGTAGCTACTTAAGATGTCCAAGTTCAGGAATTTTAGTCCAAGTCTTGATCTTGCAGTGTGAACATCAGGAACATTTTTACAATAAAAGATCCAACCATACATAACAAAGAGACAGCTGCATGAATTTGAGGACAACAGAGTTCTTTACAAGCTTAATATGGCACTGTATGTTCTAGATTTGACAGTCCAGGGTAGAGCTTGAATGCCATGCTTCAACTCAGAAAAACTAGTATCTGTTGCTGCTTTCCCAAGATTTTTCCAAACATATGGCTTGACAAATATGGAAAAAGCTTATGATCACTCACATCACCCAGCTCCAGCGGCACCAAAGATACAACTAATACGTGATTTGAATTATTTTTTTATATCATTACATTGTCAAACAAGAAATACCTATATAGTCATAAAAGTCTGTCACAGTGTATTAACAAGGGTTCTGCTTCGCAGCTGCTGCACATATTCTTTTGCTTTATCAAAACCAGTCCTTGGCGGCTCTGGAGGAGGAGGAGGACCTTCCACCAGCTTCACAAAGTAGTGACACCTGGAGATATTCATGATGCCAAACATGCCTTTGCCGTGGTAACGAATCCTCTTCACGTACCGGCCTTTGCCTGCCACTGACGCAGCTGAAGGAAAAAGGTGGGCAGGGGGAGAGAAGACCACTCAGTAAAGAATAAGCACTACACATCTGCAACTGAAACACTGTCTTGTCAGTATAATTTTCATGACTGCATATGAAATGTTAATTCTATTTGGTATTCTGTCCTCCACCTTTCCTTCATCACATTTAGTAGATTAGTACTACAGAGGAACCTGTGAGTGGGATTAACGCTCTTCAGGAGCCCCAAAAAGGTGAGTTCAGAAAGCATGCACACAAAGAGAAATATGGAGTAAAGGACAAATACAAAGGAAGCTACACAGAGCACTTAGTAGATGATATAGCTCTTCTAAAGGTGGTATTAATTCCATTGCTTTCCAAGAGTTTGTCTCATGAATTTCTGGAGAAGTCTTAAAGACTTGATTTTCCCTCCTTTCTCCCTTTATTGCATTCACCACAGGCATTTTCATTATCTACATATCCAGTCCTGCCCTAGAAGATAAAATGTCTTACAGCAGGGGCCTGGAAAGCTCAAAAAAATTCTAAGCAAATCTGTGTTACAATCCAGGTTATTTTAAGCTTATGAGCTCAGCTCAATAACAGGATTTTTTTTCTTTAGGCCTAAACACACCTACAGAGTAAACATTTCTCTAACATTTTTCTAGGCAATAAAGCGCTGTACAAACTTATTATGTAATCATCTATAACAAAACCTTTTTATTAAGAAGTCTACTGTCAATATTCATTTAGTTTTAGACTGTTTCTGACAGAAGCTTCTATTCCAATCTGGCAAGGCTTGTAGCAGTACCCATGGACAAAGTTTCCAGCATCTGTGTTCACTGGCAGGATTAAAAAAAGAAGCAACAGTTTGCTTTGTGTTGTCTAGTCTTTCATAATCATGTCAAACATCTTCCTCTTCAGGGCCTGGTTTGCACACAAGGAGCAGAAATTCCTCTCTCAGATGAATGCATCTTAAAAACAATGAATCTAGATGCCAGAGGAGCATCAGTTAGGGACCAGCTACAGTGAAACTGATGGTTGAAGGCTCAACAATCACATTGACCTCAGTTGTGCTGCAAGTCAGAAGCACATGGCTTTCCTGCTTTGGTAAACATAAGTTTACTAAAAACTACCCTCTAGGGTAGGATGACTTTTTTCTGCACTAAAGTAAGAAAAAAAAAAAGTACCTATGTGTAAATTTGATTTGAATTCCACGTTGTGATTTCTTACTGCCATTTCCTGAGCTTCTAACAGAACCTGTAACAAAAGGAAAAGAAATGGAAACACTGAACAGGAATTTAAGCAACGCTATTTCTCACATCTAGATGACATGGAAGAAATTGTAAGTTTAAGTCAGTTACAGAAAAAGTATTAACAATTTTAATCTCTACAAAAAAGACAAATGCCTTTTACGTAAGTATGTTCTCTGCATACGGACTGAAAAGCTTCAGGACAACTTTATTACATCTTTTGGGGAAGAAAGGGAGTGGAAAAAGACTTAGCTTTTCATCCGTGGACCTTTGTCTAATTAGACATCAGACTGGAAAGAACTCCAAGGTGGGCAAAATGAACTAAGACCATTCAATATTTCCAGCTAATAGAGGATACTTCTTTGTCCTTATTATTCCAGAAATCAATGCTCCAGCCAAGAAAATAAGTAATTAGAAACTCCTAACAAGAACAGTCTATGAAAAGCTTTCATGGCTTTACAGAACTCAGTGCTTCCCCTGATGACATCCTTCATTTCTTACAATATTAAGAACCAAAGCACACAGATATAGCAGCAGGATTCTGCATTACTTACCATGAACACCAAGCATCATTAGAGTGGGAACCCACATCACTACAAGTTAAAACAGCCAGTGCAAGTGACCTCTGCATATTCTTTCAGGAGTGCTTCAAAAATGTTGTTTGAATGTGATCCTAACAGGCTTAGTAACAACACAATAACACAGAAATAGAATAATCTCCAAACCTCTGGTGATAGACATTGATTTTAAAGTTTTCTTGAAACCAGAAGTGTTAAAGAACACTACTACATACCTCTTTGATCACCTTTGCTCCCTTTTTATCACTAAATTCCAACTGAGCCAGAGCCTGATCAATGGACATTCCTTTTATCTGCAAATCAAAATGTTAATGTTAACTTCCACAATTACAAATATTCCCTTTGTCTTATTCACAAGACAGTATTTTAATTTTTTGCCATTTTAAAGAGCAAATCAAAAGACTTGTTTCCTCAATTACCATTTTTTCAATGTCACATACAGATCTCTGAGCTAAATAATGAATATCCAATGACTTTTTTTCCTTAAAGAGAAGTACAATCCATTTCTACCTTTCCAAGCTCTCCTTGCTATCTACTGCTAAGCAGAAAACAACACAAAAACTCCTCAGTGCATGATCCACATATGATCCTGGGTACACATTTGAGAGCATCCTGGGATAAAGCAGCTAAACCAAACTACAAACTGCCTGCACAGATGCCTGCTCTTCCCCAGCACTCTATTATGAAGATGCTGATTAGATTGTGATTGAACAAGGCTGTTAAGGCAAATACAGCAATTAAATTCTGTGTTCTAATAAATACAGTTCAAAGTACTTCTTGCTTACCAGTTTTGCCAGATACCACATCTTATCTTTGCTGTATTTGATTTCCCTCCGACAGTGATAGATTTCCTAGGTGCAAACAAAAAAAGTTAGAGGACCAGTAATTTTGCTGTGGAAACAAGAACGGAGCATATGTCTGCTTCACAATCCATTTTGTTACTAGACATAAAATGACTCCCCCTACTATACTATGAACATGCCAAATCAGACATACCTCAGACATTTGAAACTGAAATAATTAAGAAAAGTACCCAGCACACAGACATTGTAATATAATCTTAGGAGAATTAGCTTATACACAGACCCCCCTGAAGAGGATAATCTGAGGTTTTTCATCATCTTTTCCTTTCCTCCTCCTCACCCTTTGAAGCAGTGTAAGACTGACAACCCGTTCAGTCTTGAACATTACTTTCCTGTCAAGTCAACTTACTGGTATAGCAACTAAACAATATTACCAGAATGAACTTAATTATCTCCTCAGAAGTGAAGGGTTTCAAGTTCAATTGGCATGAAGAGTTGTCTTCAAAGACCCATTTAACATTATTACTGCACCAAGAGGGATCAAAACCAGCTAGTAAAATTCAACATCAATACCAATTTGAGAGAGATGGCATTCTTTATGAACAGGTAAAACACAGATCTAATAAGTGAGTCAGTGGATAATAGCATTTTCACATCCACTGCATCAGTCAGCCCAGGACATAGCATGTATTTCTATGTCCCAGATGTTAAGGGAACTGATAAATGCTTAGGTATCACAAAAGCACACACCCAAAAAAACCCTACCCTTTTGAGATGCCAGTGCTTCACTTTGCTGAGCAATATGACTAACAGAGACCACAACACATTAATTGCCAATGAAAAACAGTTATTAAAAACAGAATTCCAAAATTCACCTAATTCTTTAGGGGCAGAAAGCAGCATTGATCAGTCCCTTCAGTGATCAAATACACACCACTTAGTTTCCATGTGCAAGTTAAGAGGCTTGCTTCTGTTAAGGTTTAAAGGTACTTCCCAATTATAAAATGGTCAATAAGAGGGGACAGGGAGAAACAGGCAGAAGCCTGCTGTTACCAAAAACTCATCTGTTGTGATTGCATTTAAAATAACGACCACGTTACTTAGGCTGACTTTTTCAAAAGTTGTCTTGAACAGCCAGAAGGCCATACACTGATCATACAGGTTACAAAAGGATTTTATATTCTTTTATTTAAGATTCAGTAAAGACAAGTCATTATGCAACAGACTGAAGAAACAACCCCACTGCCCAGTATATAACAAATGGTTTCCTAAGAAAAACACATTTCTGCAATCATATCCCATGTCTTCCTTACATGTCCCTTCCCACATCACTTCAGAATCCCTCAGTTTACAGCAAAAATTTCAAGCAGCCACTATGACTTCTACCTCCTTGCAGGTCAGACTCAAGAAGCTGGTCCCTTTGCAGTTTCCAGCACACATTAGGTAGGTCACCAGCTGCAAGCAGCTTGGAGCTCCAACATCATTTAGAAACAGAAAACACTCACAAGTGATGTTAACTTTTATCCTGTAAATATGCCAACATGATTAAAATCTTAAGAAATTAATAAGCTATCAAACTAGTCTCTCTTGACAATCTGTCCAGACTCTGCTGAACACAAACAGATAAGGAAGTTCACAGGTGCATCCTTACAGCTGGTCTGCGGGGCTCTCCAGGCAGCTGCGGAGGGTAAACAATCCTGTTCTTTTTCTCCCACGTCCCAATTTTCTGCAGAGATGTGCTTGTGTGGATGCAGGACAGAGGAAAAAGGCTGCCAGATGCCAGGCACCTGAAAGACAAGACCTCAGTCTTTGCTGCTGAACACAGGAAGTTATGTTCCTGCCCAGCCAATCTGCGAATTTGTGAACATACCGGTGTTGACAGAGAGAACTGACACATCTGACTACTCACAAGATAAGGCTGTTCCTCTAGAATTTACCTTGAAAGGGCTTTTTTATTCAATGAGCAGCCTCAGGCTTCCTAAAGCAAACCATGAACCAGAAATGGCATTGCTATAGCATGAGATGCCACATTAAGTGTCCCTACTTTGTCACACAAAGACACAGTCACTGCTTTGATCTTATGTGGGGTTCATTACCCATGCAATGAATTTTTTTTTTCCAAGACTAGTCAATACTTGCTTAACTTTTACCACAAACACATTTAGAAATCAAAATGTCTAGTTTTTCAAAGGACTGAGTATGAGCAAAGTACTAGGAGTTTATAAATGTGCTGAAGTGTTAAAGTGACAATATTCCAAACAGCTTTCAGAACACAATCGAGTCCATGTAAGACTGCTGACAGCAAAAACCCTCTGGTTTTCAGTCAGTTCACCCACCTCAAACTCAGAAAAAAACAGCTACATCTTGCCCCCTGCTGACTAGAGCAGGCAGCACCGGGCAGCCACTCCAAACTACAAGAAACAGACGAATTCTAAAACAGATACTGTGAATTTCATCGAGGCATGAACAGCCTGTGGGCAGATAAACTGTGCAAAGTATTTAAAAAATGACCGGCAAACAGAACCTGTTGGTTAGTTTCAAGAGGGCACTACACACCTTGGAGTTTTCACATCCTACCAGTAGAGGGTAGTATAACACACACATTCAAGATGTTAACATTTTTTCAGCTATTTACCAAAACTATCTTATTTGCTTAATACTTAAAATTCCATTCATCTAGAAAAAAAATTAATCAATGATATTGTACCTGGTGATGATGAATACAAGAAAATATTTAACAAGCACAGGAATATCACTTTGCAGTTTAAAACCTTAGACAGTAATGAACTAAGTGTCGTCTTCCTGGTATGATTAATACATTCAACAAACTAAGGAATCTTACTTTCCATCTATCTTAATATAATCCTACTCCATATGATAAGCAAGTCTACCATAACTTTAGGAGAAGAAACAAACACATTGTCAGCAAAAGAAAACAGTGACAAACAACAGACCAAAGTACATTGTATATGGGAGGGGAACAAGAAAGAAGAAAGCTGAGACACCTTCTAGAAAGAATCATGCTTAAGCAGCAAGTGGGAGACATACAGACTAGAAGAACTGAGCAAAACAAAGAATTAACATGTAACTGTTCAACTGCAAAGCAGTAAGCAAAGCACAGCCAAGGTAAATCTATTACTTCTGCCTTCAGTGACCCAGGTCTCTGCAATTTACCTCCACAGGCTCTAGCAGAGACCAAAGCTCTGCACTTTGAGAGTCCCCATCAGCCTTTCTTAGATGCCTGTGGTAGAACTTTGGCATTCCTCTGGACTGAGGGGAAAGAACCCCAACTACAGAAAAGCAGCGCCTGAGGCAACCGTGGAGGGGAGCAACGGGTACTTGCGCCATAAAAGCTGAGGAAATCTGAATGTCCGATCGAAAGGGGTCAGGAGAGACATCTCCATCAGGCCGCAATCTCCAAGCACACAGAAAAAATACACTATGAAGACACAAAACGACCTGTTCCCCACAGCTCCGGGGCGGAGTGAGAAGTCAGCAAGGCCCCGACAAGCGACCCAGCGAGACTCCAGCCCCAGGGACCCCCCGAGCGAGGCGACCCGCGCAGGGATGGGCCCGCTCCGGGACCACGGCAGAGCCGCACTCACCTCTCCGGCCGCGCCCAGCCGAGGAGACCGCCCGCCCACGCACCACCTGAAAGGGAGCAGCACGGTGAGTGAGGAATAAGTAGGCAAGACCCTCCGGAACCAGCGCTCGGCCCCCTCCCCTCAGACCCACCGGCGCCCACCGCCCGCCGCGCCGCCATCTTGCCCGCCTCGCTTCACGGCAGCCGCCCCCGGCGCGCGCGCGGGGAGGCGCGTTTTCGCGACCGTTTCACGACGGCGCGCGCTGCGCTTGGCGGCAGCGGCTGCCCGGGGGCCGCGCGGGGCGATGGCGGCGGCGGGAGCCGTGCGGGTCCTGCCCGCCTCGCCCAACTGGTACAGCAGCCGCTGCAGCGACGCCAGCGGCGATGGCCGCCTCTTCGGCTTCGCGGCGAGGCATCGCGTCTGCCTGCTGGATGTCAGCGCCGCCGCACCGGCGTTTTACGGTACCGCCGCAGCCGGCAGGCGTCCCGGGCCTAGCGCCGGCCGCCCGCACCCAGCGCTGCCCCTGCCTCATGTAGGAGCCCCGCTGGCCGCCCCTCCTGCGGCTGCCCCTCTGCAGCGCTGGGGCACGTGGGGAGGCGGGACCCCGGGGGGGGGGGGGAGCCCCGGGGCGGGTTTGGGCAGGTCCCGTCCGTGCCGGGGGTCGCATCGCCATCTCTGCTCTCGGTGCAGGAGAGCTCATCGGGCACACGGACAGGATCTCCGGGTTCGCCTTTTGCCGCTGCCCCGGGCAGAGCAGCCTCTGCGCCAGCAGCTCGGACGATGGGAGCGTCAGGATCTGGGACACCGAGGCGCTGGCTCCGGTGGGGGAGTACAGCCTGCACCAGGTGGGGAGTACAGCCTGCACCAGGTGGGGAGTGCAGCCTGCTCCAGGTGGGGAGTGCAGCCTGCTCCAGGTGGGGAGTGCAGCCTGCTCCAGGTGGGGTGGCCGGGAGCCACGGGGACCGAGAGGGAGAGACAGAAAATCCTCCCAGGGTGGGGTGGGTTTTTGTAGGTCTTGCACACAGAGCAAGGTGATGGTTCTGTAACCAAAGGTAAAATTCAAATGTGGTGAAATGAAAACTGCTGAACAGTTCTGGCCAGCTTTTTTTCCCTAGCCTCAGGCCTGTTACATCACTTTAATAAGCTGTTGGTTACCATCAAAACCTCGGAAAGCGAGCACATTCATTGCCACTGAAACAGCTCACTTAACATTTGTTCAGCAAGTAATTGTTCCACACAGGACAAAGAACATACAGTTAAACAGTTACTGTATCTCAGGGCAGCATACTAGCAAATACATCAGTTGTACCAAAGCCCAAAAGGACTGAAACACTTTAGAACAAACTCAACTGATGGAAATACAGACGATTTTCTGCCCGTTGTTCTGTGCTAGATGGTGGCAAAACAGCTTTAAACATTTTCACTTCTCTTCCTTCAGAATGCCATCTCAGCATTGCACTGGTCACCTCTTGTGAAAGATCTGATAGTGTCTGGTGATGAAAAAGGTGTCATTGTTTGTTACTGGCACAACAGAAGTGACAGCCAGCAGTTCTTCCCAGAGCCTCGGAATGTTTTTTGTCTCACCTGCTCTCCTCATAATGAAAATCTGGTGGCAATTGGGTAAATATTCATTAAGTTTTAATTTCCATTCTTTGGCTGCAAGAATCTTATTGTGAATTTTTGCAACACTGTTTCAAAGTTAATTGCAAGTGGTTTTGGTTGCTGTACTTTTCTTCTGGTGTACAACAAATTAGCAGCAACATTTTGATTCAGTAGGTCTGCAAGACACAGAAATCCCTAATGGTGTACGGATCCAGGTTTGGTTTGCATCTTTGAAGTTTCTTAAAACTACTATTTTTTAATTAGACTTGACTGTGAAAGCTGTATTATTAATGAACTGCAGTCATTCTTGAAGCCAGATGTACTGGTTGCTCTTGAAAAGGCAGCTGCAGCTACACCAGTGCTATACGGGAGCACTGCCCAGTAGTCTGCTAGTCCCATTGCTGCTTGTGATGTGGCTTCTCTGCCTCTACTTGGTGACAGTGATCCAGATAAAGAGCTCAGAAATCCAGCCATATATTACTCCACAACGATCCAAGAATCCCATTGTTAATTTGAATCTCTGTTTTCAGCTACAAGGATGGCATGGTGGTTATCATTGATATCAGCAGGAAAAGAGAAATAATTCATCGGCTAAGAGGCCACGATGACGAAATACACTGTCTGGTGTGGTGCCCTGTGCCTGGGGAAGAAAGGTTACCTGCTTGGCAGGATGAGCTCCAAGGTATGCAGAAATGATGTTTACTCCATCTAAATATCTTTCTAGAGAATTGAATTCCTTACAGAAAGTCAGTAAGTAGCACAAAGGCTTAAGTTCAATAAAGTACGTTCTGATACAATTCAGTTAATTTAATAAAGCTTTGAATTTTGAGGTATAATAATATGACTTCAATGGTATTCAGCAGTTCCTTCAGAGGATGGCAGAGTTCCAAACGGGGAGCAGGACACAGCTACCAAGAAAGGTTGTTACCTGGCTTCAGGAAGCAAAGATCAGACCATACGAATATGGAGCTGTACTAGAGGCAGAAGTAAGTAACAATGTGAGATAAACAGTAACAATATGGTGGAAGAGTTCTTCTCTACCTGTAGCCTTCATCTGGTAACATAATAATTTAAAGCATGGGAAGGGCACTTAGAACTTGAGATTCACAGGGCTGTTTTCTCTGAGAATTTTGATGTATTAGGTCTAGATGATCCCACTTGGTTCTTTAGGTGTAATGACTTTGAAGTTGCCACCCACAAAGAGAAGAGGTGGAGCTGTTGATCCTGCTGTTAAGGAGCGCATTTGGCTGACTCTTCACTGGCCTTCTGGTCGTTCCACAGAAATTGTGTCCAGCTCTTTTGGGTAAGTAGGGAGCAAAGCAGCCTGGGCACTGTCAGTAACTGCAGAATAATAAGTCAGAAAAAACTTTGACACCTCCTTCCTTCCCAGTATAACTGGAGAGAAGACAGGCCACGAGTTAGTATAAAACTACTGTTTATCCCATAATTTGTCTGATAATTGAATGAAATATTGACTGTTAGTGGTAGTAATTGTGGGTTTGCTTATCTATGGGGAGAAAAGGATGTGAGTTTTCAGTGTGGTTAACTATGGATATCACTTCTAGGGTGATTGCCTGAGTGTGTCTGTGTACAGGCACAGGTAGTGGGTGTGAGTCTACTCTATTACTCCTTTACTTGCAGTGTGCATACATGTAATGTAGTCTCAGTATAGCCCATATTATTCTTTTGAAGTTAATGAAGTACATACTTTAAATTCTGCAGAGGAGAACTGCTACTCTGGGATTTGACCCAATCAGGAAAACGCAAGTGGACACTTCTAGGATCTTCAGAAGGACAAAATCACTCCCGGATTGTGTTCAATCTGAGCTCTGTGAAGCATCAAGACAAAGAGCTCCTTTTTTCCATTTCAATGGACAGAGATGTAAGAACCATTTCTACAATTAACATAAAAATAGTCCTACTTACTGAGTGAGGCTACCCTTTTCAGGGCCACAGATTTTCTCTTAAAGTGGGTTTATTGCAGCATTTTATAACATCATGGCTTAAAATTTGTTCTGAGCACAGGTTGTGGATATCTTCATTGGTTTATAAGCTTAAGCTCTTACCATAGTGGAGTGAATGGTTAGGACATTCTGAGCTTAAATAGTAAGCATTTAATAAGGGGAGTTTACCATCTCTTTCTTGGGTTTTACTTTTAAAAGGCCTACTTGCTCTTCTTAGAATAATCTGCTTGTGCAAATGAAAGCATCTATATTTTTTTATATTTTTTTTAACTTTCTGCTTTTCACAGGCAGCAGAGTGCCTGTTGTTTTCAGTTCAGAAGAGGACCTTAGTATTATGTCCCTGCTTAATGCAGGGGTTTGGACTAGATTACCTTTAAAGGTCCCTTCCAAAGCAGACTATTCTATAATTAAAATACAGCCATTTTGTCCATTCCATTACAGTCTTCCAACTGTTGTAGCCCTGTCTGTGACATGTAAACTTCTGGGTATGGATCACATACAATGTCAAGCCTTGACCTTGACGATTCTTCATCTCACTCATGCTTTGTTTTTTCTTGTCATGCTGCTCACTCTACGTTTAACCATTCCTTGTTCCTTAAATATTCTTCAGGTGAAGTGCTGGGACCTGTCAACTCTGGAATGTAGCTGGACCATGCCCTCACTTGGAGGATTTGTCTATAGTCTTGCCTTCTCCCCAGTGGACACAGGGTGTCTTGCCATTGGTGTTGGAGACAGCATGATCCGGGTGTGGAATACTTTATCCATGAATAATATTTATGATGTTAAAACCTTCTGGCAAAGCATAAAGTCCAAGGTTACAGCAGTAAGTGTCCTTTGGATTCACTTTTTTTCCTTGCCTCTTTTTCTCTTCTCACTCTATTTTTCTCTTTGAAGAGTAGTTTTCTTTCACTCTGAAGAAGGTTTTTCTCAGCTAAAAATATGTAAAGCCAAGTTGTATTTTGTACCAAAAGAATCAAGGACAAAGGGACATCTTAAGAGTCTGGCAACAAATTTCCAGATGTTTTTACAACCCTGGATGCTTGCACTGCATCTGGTGAAAATTAGCTGAAGTCCAGCTGACTGTTACATTACTATATTTTTTTGTTCTCCTTTGTGATCCTTCCTTGGTTCATCCATGGTTGCCCTTGCTCTGCTCAGAAGATTGACTGGCACATAAACCAATATGGATGCCTTCAGGCTGGGTGTGTCCAGTGGATGGCCAGTAGCAACTGCCTGCTAGAACAGCTGGCAGCAGTAAAACATGGTAGTTACTCTTGTTCACACCAAAAGTTTTCTCACCATCCTACAATATTCTTCACTTGTATTTTGTAATGCAGATGTAAAGTAGTATTTTAATTATTTTAGTCCATTTCATCTCATCCCACAGTAGCTGGTAGGAGGAGACCCTTTGATACTCATAGTAGAGGGTTCTAATCAAGTGCCTGTAGTTGGAAGGGCAGGTATAAAGGATGGTGCTTGCTCATTAATTTTAATGTTGTCTCTTTGTTTACTATTTAGAAATAAAGTTTCTGTAGCTTCTGTCATTATGGGCCTTTTTCTATTTTGCTTGCAGTTAGCCTGGCATCCAACTAAAGAAGGCTGCTTGGCTTTTGGAACAGATGATGGAAAAGTTGGCATATTTGACACCTTCTCCACCAGGTAAGAAAGTAGCTTCCAAATTCATTAGTGTCAGATTCTGCTGGTATGTTACTACACACAGGTGGTGTGGTCTTTCCTGGGGTGTATCTTTACTGTTAGGCAAGAGTAGGGTTAAATTAAAACTAGTCAAACAGTTGGAGTTTCAGTGCATGTTTTAATCTCTCCATGATGTGTGGTAGATTCTAAGGTGATCTTTACTTAAGGTAAAGTCAGCATTGCATGACCAGAGATCACCTGTGGGAGGACATCACTGAAAGACATTTTCAAAGACTGAAGAGTAACATGCAGGTGGAGATCATCAGGACAGTTTTATTACAATTTTAGTAGTGTCCTGGAGGAGATGTTAGAGAAGGCTTGCTTGAGCCATGGCCTTAGTATGCATTAAGCACTTGGTGTCTGTTTTCACCCCTAAATGACAGTACTTTTTTTTTGTTTGGGTTTGTTGTGTTGGGTTTTTTGAATTTCCCTATGCTGAAATCTGACTGTGCCTGCTTCCTTGTCTTCCTGCCCAGTGCTAAGAATAAGCCACCTCAGATCTCCAGTACTTACCACAAGAAGACTGTCTACACATTAGCCTGGGGGCCTCCAACTCCTCCTTTGTCTTCTGGTGAGTATTCCAGTGCCTTGTGACAAAGAGCATTCCTGCAGAGCACCCAGATGACACAAAGTTCCTATGCCCTCCATCTTAGGAAAAGGAGCCCAATTGCTAGGTAGCAATCCTTTCTAGCAGCTAAGAATGCATCCTGCTGAGGAACTGGAAATAGTTTTGCAAGGGAGCAAAACAGTGTCTTGTTTTTTAATTGTAGTAGCTTCAGCTCCATTAGCTCTTCTTACATACCTTGAATTTTTTTAAGGACCGAACTTTAAAGAGAATTTTAATGCTTGTAGTGACAGTACTATGGCAAGATCTACTGGTAGAAGTGAGAGGTCCTTTCAGAGGATTGTACTGTGGTAATTTCTTGCTGCTGGATCAAAGGCAATGGAAGCAAAGATACAGTCGTTTAAAATAGTATTTTGGTTTATAGTGGGAATGATTACTTCTGCTAAGACTGATGAAGAACATAGTGTATATAGCTTTTTTTCTCTATTGGATAGGAGGAGAAGGAGAACAGCCCTCTGTAACTTTATACAGTTGTGCTGGAGAAGGTATTGTTTTTCAACACAACCCCTGGAAGCTTAATGGAGAGGCAAATGACATCAATAAAGTCATCCGAGACACTAATTCAATCAAAGTGAGTATGATTTTGAGATATGATATCAGCTGGGTTTTGGCTTCTTCCCTAAGGAGAAGACTCACTAGGAATTAAGAGATAACATCACAAGCATCTAAATTGAAGTAGCTTTCATCTGAATTAGAACGAATAGAAATAATTGCAAGTATACTTTTGATTTACTTTAAAATATAATGGAATTTGCTTTCAATGTCTGGGGCTTTCCAAAGAGCATAAATAGATCAAGCATCAAGGTCCTACTGGAATGTAGACAAACTTCCTTTCAGACATTTCACTGAACTGATAAAAGTCATAATTGGTTCTTGCATCAGTTATTTCCATCTTTCTTAATTGCTTAAGCTTATGTCACTGCCACAAAAGCAATGGACCCTTTTGTTACTCACTGGTTGCCAGTCTTCATCTGTTGAAGTTATGTGAGAAAGATTTAAGAGCTTTTGGCAATAGTTATGTCTTCTTTCTGTAGCACAAGCTGCCTGCACATACAGAGATCAGCTGGAAACCAGATGGCAAACTCCTGGCTCTTGGCAATGAAGATGGGTATGTTTCACTTGGAGGTTAAGGTAGTACAGTGCTGATAGTGACTAGAATCACTGCAGTGAAGCAAAAGCACTTTTTGTTGTCCTGTTTTTTCTGTCCTTTCTCTGCCAATGTATTTGAACTGTGATAATACAGCATTCCTTGTTATTTGGTTTAGCCACTCTTGGCATGGAGGATTCACATCATCACATCAAATTATTTTTCAAGGATCCATTCATGGTTGAAATGCACTTTTGCTGATATACTAAGTGAGGGTTTAAGTTGAATCCAGAAAAGAAAACTCCATTTAGTTACTCCCATTTCACGTTCTGTAATTCTGCTTATGCAAGATAGCAAAAAAATTTCCTGTTTTCACTGACTGCTGGAATTCTTACTCTGTTGTTCTTACATTTCAGCTCCATTGAAATATTTCAGGCCCCAAACTTGAAGTTGCTCTGCACTATCCAGCAGCACCATAAATTAATCAACGCTATTCGTTGGCATCATGAGCATGGGAGCCAGCCAGAGCTGAGTTGCTTGATAGCTTCAGGCTCCATCAATGCCACTATTTATGTGCATAATCTGAAGAGTGTCATAGGTAACAGTTTGCAGATTATATTCTAAGTCTTGGGATCGTGTTTTGGTTCACTCATGGTTTGGCTTCCTGGCCATACTTTATCCTTTCCTCTCTTCTTCCAGAGAGCACTTCAGAAAGTCCTTTGACAATAACAGAGCCTTTTCGAACCCTGGCTGGGCACACAGCTAAAATCACAAGTCTTTCTTGGAGCCCCCACCATGAGGGAAGACTGGTATCTGCTTGCTATGATGGCACTGCACAGGTATTGTTCCACAGCCACTCAGAAGTGTATTTCTTTTAGTTTCAAATCATCCATTCTGCCTAAACAGCAAAGCTTTTGAGAGACAAACTGCTGAAAAACTGCAGTTTTACCCTGGGCGACCATCTGCTGGTTCTGATGCAGGTATCCATATGTTTTTGTGGCTTGCAAATTGGTTTGTGAGTCCAGCCATTCTTGTTTTCATATGAGCACTCTTGGATCCTTAAAAAGAAAGGTGTTATGCCAATATATTGATACAAACAAAGGAAGCTCTGAATTTTCTCCATCTGCATGTTGGTATTTGAAATGCCTGTGCAAACACCCTAGAAGAGAAGCTCCTGCAGGTGCAAATCACTGAAGAGAAATGAAAAGGATTAGGGGAACGTGAGACTCTCTGGGTTATTGAATTTCCTTCTTGTTTTGAAGGTATGGGATGTTATGAAGGAAGAGCCTCTCTGCAACTACCGAGGGCACGAGGGCCGGCTACTGAGTGTCCAGTGGTCACCAGTGGATTCAGATTCTGTTTATACAGGAGCAGATGACTTTTCTGTCCACAAATGGCACATTTCAAAGCAGGAGCATACACGGCCTCCTCAGGGTAAGTATATTCAAAGAGAAGATCCTTTCCTGAAAATGCTGTTGGAGCTGGGAAATAGAAGGTCTTTACATGGAAATGGTATGATAAGGTCTTATGTTGAATTCCAAATCTGCCTGCTAGCTCTTCAGGAATAAACTTGGTCTAGGTTTAAATGGAGTTGTATCCCTGTTTGGAAACCAAATGTTGATCCTGGGAGACAGACAGCTAATACACTAAAAATCTCTACAGATAATATCAGGGTAGTTTTTGCAATGTTTTACAGGCAAAAAGAGTATAGAATTAGAGAAAAAAAGAAGTATGCAACCAAAAGTCAAATCCAAGAAGAAGAAGAAGCCTACAGAAAAGAGTCCAGCCAAGCAGGATCTAAGTGATACCATGAATGGAGATGAGAGCATGAAGGAAATACTACTAGAAGAAAATGGAGTGTTGGAGCATGAAGGAAAAAAAGAAGCTCAGGAGACAGAGTTGCCTGATAAAGTCTCCATGACTGGTAATAATCAATTAATCTTAGCTCAGTGGTTCCCAG
Organism: Apus apus; assembly: GCF_020740795.1. NCBI lineage: Eukaryota > Metazoa > Chordata > Aves > Apodiformes > Apodidae > Apus > Apus apus. Next base: position 7,101,891 of record NC_067294.1, on the reverse strand, counting down.
ACTGTTTTCCCCTCAGAGCATCGCCAAATATTAATATTTTCTTGGAGATTTTATCATACTACAGTTTTAGTGAAATAGTCCACTTGGGAAATGCAGTTCTGGAATGCCTTTCATAATTTTCTAAACTACTTTGGGGTTAATTGTCTTTAAATAAGAAGATTCTGGCCTAATGAACAAAGTTACTGCATTTAACTTGAAACATCAGTGTTGCCTTCTGATGATAAATCTTACAACACTGGTGGAGTTTCATTAGTGTCTGTTGACATCTTATTTAGCTTCCTGACCATTCTGTAATGTTTGCTTAATATTTCCTTTCCCTAAAAGGCTATTAAATTAAGTTCTATGGCAAAGCAAAGCTTAGTTTCTCTATATTTTGAAATTAAATAATAGACCATGAATATGTCAAGTATTACTTACTTCATTTTTTTAATCACTATAACTCCACAGTGTCCAAGGATACATCTCCATCTGCATATGATCATTCTTCGTTCAGCTTGCCAAAGCCTTTTGTGACCCAGAAAGCCACTACTGTGAAAAAGGATCCACCTAAAGAGAAACCAGGTTGGTAAATTTCAGGGACTTTTAACATCAAGACAGAGCTCCTCATTCTAGGCTTCTGTATGGTTGCAGCTTCCCTTCCTAATGTGACACCAAATAATTGCTGGAGAAAGAGAAATGTGCTTTTAAGATCTCTTGAATGTTTTAAGTTCCTTCTTCTTTTATTTCTTCTACTTGTCAGGTCAATTGACTATTTGTTTAATGTGGGCTTAAAACTGCCCTTTACTTGCTAGTTTCATTCCAGGCAAGATGGACAGAAAAGTAGGCAAAGTGCTCAATATTCAAAAGTCCCAAAGTCAGAGTGGTCATAATAGAGAGGCACGTGCCACTTAAGCATCTGTTTTTTGTTTTCCTGTGTGAGGAAGAGGAGGTTTTGGAACATGTTGGAGAGCTCTGCTGTAGGAGGCTCTTTAACTGTGCAGCAGTGACTAAAATCTGTCTCATTTTGCAGCTCCTGATGCCTTTCTGAAGAAGAGGAAGCCTCGTTCTATGCTACCTTTCAGCACATTCATGGATCACAGAGCAAAAGATGAATTGTATCAGGACTGCTTGAGACTGGCTACATGTCTAAAAACCAAAGGTATCAGTCTAAAACTAAAGTACTGAGGGTAGGTGCTCTAAGATATTCAGAAACATTTGTCCAAGGACCCAATTTTGACCACTAGGCATTCTTTTTTTTAAATCCTTACCTTTATTGAAATGTGTGACTTGTTGCAGTCGTATTTTCTTCTTATCACTTCTCTTGCAGTGTTCCAGCAAACTGTAGCCACTCCAGAGAGGGTTTGAGTAGGATCCTGTGTTGTGGAGATAGGGTGGAATTTCCTGCATATGTGCCAAGTGTTTTCCATCTTCATACACGTAATATGGGCAGGAAAGAACAAGCCCTGAGGGAGACACTTGTATTCTCACAATACTGTTCTTCAGAGCATGCAAAGGAACATGCCGTGTTTGATTTAGAATAAATGCTCTGCACAGTGTCCTGCTACTCAGACTTACATATAAGTTCTGTTGATCTGCAAATTGTTAAATCTTAATATTCATTCTTTTTATCTTGTTTAGGTGACAATGAAGATGTGTCTCCTGACCTCAAGGATCGCATCCACTTGGGCTTGTTTGCAGACAGGGCTTCTCTGCACGAGATGATTGATGTGGAAGGTCAGTGGAATAATGAATCCACTTTGACAGTATGTCTATTGTAACTGCTACATTCAAGGGAAAAACAAATTGGAAAAGATGCTTGAATTTTCTTTACTACAGATTGAAGTGTAGGATTAAGGAGGCAGGTCTGCGTGAAAACAAGATATATTTTTCCCAAGTATTTTTTATCTTTCAGATGCAAGCTTGTAATACCTTCACTTGAATAATCTCATAGTAATATTTACCATTTTCCTATGACAAATAATGCTATTGCACTTATGCTGATAGGAGGTGTGTTTGCTTCCAACAGGAAAAAATCACTTGGAGAATGGGCATCCAGAGCTCTTTCAGCAGCTCATGTTGTGGAAAGGAGATATGAAGGGTGTTCTCCAGGCAGCTGCTGAGAGGGGAGAGCTGACAGACCAGCTAGTAGCAATGTCACCTATGGGTATGTTTGTTCTTGTAACAGAAGATGATGGAATTACTTGCCAAGGGTAGCCTTGTTCTGGGTTGGAAACTCATGACTGTTCCAGACTGGAAGGAATTTGCTTCTTTAACTGCCTGATTAAAAAAAAAAAAATCAAACACATATCCTCTTTATGACAAAGACCTGGATGTTTCCACAAGCACTCTTAGGTTGGGATAGCAGGAAAATAGTTGGTTTCCTTGGGGACTTTTTGAAGGAGCAGGCCCACCCTTCCAAGCACAGAGTTGGTTCTTTGTTGTATGTAGCAGTCCTTCCAGCTTGCTGTTGGTTTAAATATGCTTTTAAGCTACTTTATGGATAGTGAAGCTCTACAGTTGTGTTCAAGCCCACACTTTGCCCTGCTTCATTGCCTCAGTGACTTGTATTAGGATGGTTAAGAAACAGGAAGCTAATCTGGGGCAGAGGAAAGGTACCTGTTGAAGAAACCAGTGTTGATGACATCCCACAGGAATTCTTCTGAGTTTTCAAACTTTGCCTCCAATTGTATTGCCTTCTCTTTTGCAGTTGGGTATCAGGCCTGGGTTTGGACAGTAGAAGCCTTTGCAAAGCAGCTGTGTTTTCAGGAGCAGTATGTGAAGGCTGCCTCCCATCTCCTGTCCATCCATAAAGTGTACGAGGCTGTCGAGCTCCTGAAAGTGAACCATTTTTACAGGTTGCTGTATATTTGTTTACAATTTGTTCTCATTTTTTAGTGGGGTGGATTTGGCATTTTAGTTCACTTGTACACAGCCAATTAACTTTTCTGTCTTGTTTCTTTTCTGTGCAATAGGGAAGCAATTGTAATTGCTAAGGCCAGGTTGCGTCCAGAAGATCCAATTTTGAAGGATCTTTACACCAGTTGGGCAGCTCTGTTAGAGAAAGATGGCCATTATTCCATGGCTGCCAAATGGTGAGTGTTACTGGGACAAAGGCAGAATTGGTTCCATGCCTGAAACAAAGAAGGTTCCTTGGTTTTATAGTAGCTGAAATCTGTTAAGTGGTCTGGTTGTTATTTGTCTAAGATGCTGTTTGAGTCTGATCTCACGAGACTCTAGAAGCTCCAGAGGCCAGTTCAGAGCAGAAGGTCCAAATCCACACTGCAGCAGTCACCTCTTTCTATAGACATACCAGAAATATTTGAAAACCAGTTGAGCACGACTAAGATTAGGATGTATACAAAGACTGCGACATTTCCAACCTTTCCACCAGAAATGTGCAGTGCAGCAGTTCATCTGGAGTTTCTTGAGGCCTCATCACTGAGTTATCCTCCTCCACTACAGTGTTTCAAGTTTGTGACTATCAAAATTACTAGTTATGCTTGAAAAATATTGGATGGAATAGTCCTTAGCTGGATGCTGGTTTCAGTTCTGGCATTTTTGAGGGTGGCCATTCTTGTGAAGGGATTCAGATGAAATCCAGAGAAATGCAGCAGGGATAAACTGTTGCATATAACCTTTCCATCTTGCATCTATTTACTTCTCATCCAAGCTGTGCATGGTATGTACCAGCAGATGTTTCAGTCCAGATTATTAGGCTGTGTGACTTTTCCCTTTGAATCAGATGAGGTGCCATTTTTATAGTAAACTTTGGTAAGGCAATGTGATGAGAGCTCTCAGAACCTGTGAAAAATACAAGTTTCTCGGTATTTGTATGTTTGTCCTATTGTGTTGCAATACAATTTTAACACTAATCAAGTCCATTTGCTTTTATCTCTTTTCAGTTATTTGGGGGCTTCCTCACCCTATGATGCCGTTAAGGTGTTGGCAAAAAAGGGGGATGTGACATCCCTTAAAACTGCTGCTGAGCTTGCACTGATATCTGGAGAGGAGGAGTTGTCAGCAACTTTGTCTTTCAGATGTGCCCAAGACCTACTGTTACCCAGGAACTGGGTGGGAGCTCAGGAAGTCCTTCAGCAACATAAATCTTTATTTGTGAGTCTGGTTGTTTCCTTCCTGCTTTCTTTAGCGTTATCAATCTCCGAAATAAGTTGATTAACGTGGCACCACTTCCCACATGTTGAGTCCACATGTAGTCCTTTGAGATACTTCAGTATGCAATACTGATCATAGAAGAAGGTCATGAAGGTAGCTGCTTACATTAAAGGAACAGAAGAGCCGACTGTGTTCAGCTGCTGGAGGCTTATTCCAGAAGCTCGGGTTCATGCAGACTGAGCAGCAGAAGGCAGCTTGGCTTGTTCTGAGGTTTCCTTCTGACCTTAGGGTCTCCATCAGCATTGTTCTTTGGTAGCTGCAGCTGGGAAACATTCCATCACCAACAAGGTGCTGCTAGCCATGATGTTTCCAAATGTGTCTAGCTGGGATTGTTTTTCTTTTAGCAGCAGCTTAGTTATTTTTCTTTTAATTATTTTTTTCTTATTAAAGGGACAAAGACTTGTTTTCTGCCTTAATGAACTGCTTTGCAAGTGCCTTAGTGAAAGAAGTCCCTGTGACCGGAAGAGCCCTGTGCCTCCCTGTTACCACAGCTGGGAGCTGAACAGAGAGGCCTCATTTCTTGACATGGTGATAGAAGTGTGGCAGAACATACTGGGCATGGACACCACTGAACAAGCCACGTGTGCACGGGAGCAGCTGTGCAGTGTTGAGCATCCTCCTTCTACCAGCAACACGCACCCAAAGCAGGTAAATGGATGTAGATCTGCACACACACTTGGCCTTAGTACAGCTTGCTCAGTAAAATGCAGCCACCGTGGGATGCTGGGCCAGCCATTCCCAGGGGACTGATGCCTGCACCCTGCTGCAGGAGTAGGTTTCGGTTCAGGAGGAGCAGGCAATGGGCAGCTAGGATGGCTGGCATAGCCACCAGTTTTGTTTCTGCATTTGTTGCACTGAGATCACCAAGATGTGCTGGCTGAGCAAGAGTTGTTGGCACAGCTGAGTAGTCTCAGCAGTGATTCAGGGGTTTGTGGTGAGCTGTTAGGAGAGGCAGGGCTGCTTGTTAAGATGTCCTGGAGTTTTGAAGGTCTGTTCATAGGCTGGTGTTTCTGCAGGTCTTCCCTCTTGACCACGAGTCACTGAGCTTTGGTGTGCTCCCACTTCTCATCTGTTTAGTTGCACACGCACCGACTGTACAGTTAGAAGTAATGTAAAAGTGCTCAGTGTCCTGCATGGAGGAGACTGTAAATTGAGTTGTCCTTAACATTACTGTTGCTGAAGTCATGTGCTTCTGGGCTCTCCCACAACAGCAATAAGCTGTAAGTAATTAATACTTTGCAGTACAACTGATGCTCTCTGGTGCTTCTTTCAGGTGCTCTTCCATATCTCCCATGACCTGACCCTTGCAGCCTTGAGCTATCACATTGGTACCTGGGATGAGGCAGTGAAAAGTATCCTTGGAGCTGTGACTCGCAGTTACGATGCTGGTAACTTCACTCTGATGCAAGACATTTGCAGTATCATCCTTCCTGAAGGTAAGGCTCTTCTTGTGTATCACTTGGCACTGACAGACAAGGGGATCTTCCTTGTAGGCACGGATGTGTGCCCATTAGCATTAATAGGCACATGGCTGGGAAGAAGCAAGACATTCCCATATATATGGAAACCTGTGGAATTTAGCTAGTGCAAGGTCTGTTGGGCATAGAATTCCTGACCGTGGAAGGAAGCTCAGCAGTGGCAGCTGGTGTGGTTGATGTAGGAAACTGAGGAAATTCTGTTCTGTAAGGGAGATGGGGACACTGGAAATCTGTGTTCATCTCATAGTTACAGATCACTCCAACTAGCCCCTCCCTTTCTCTTCAGCGTGCATTTGTTTTGTCGCTCTTGATCTGAGCTTGGGACCAAGGAAGTTTGCTGTAGATTATAAGAACATGGAGTCTCATGATAGCTAGAACAGAGTATTGTGCTTTATAAGATGCCAAAGATATCTGCCTTTGCTTTCCTGATTCCTGCACCACTCTGCCAGCATCTGAATAAATCTCTGGTTTGGGTCTCTAGGATAAGCCTTTTGTTTACCACATCTGATCTTTTTCTGTGGAAATCTCTAGAAGCCATTTGTAATCCTTTTTTTCATTATTAGGCTGTGATAACCTCAGACACAAATTGGACAGCACAAATTCTCAGAGCATGGCTGCTTCCAGAAGTTTAGAGGCCTTTGTGGCTTATGGACTGCTGTATGACCTGTGGTGGAACCCACTCAAAGACTTCCTTGTCTTGCAAAAGGCTGTTTCAGAACCTGCACTGTGTCCCAGTGAGCTGACAGCTCCTGAGAAGACTTACATTTCAGGTCAGTCCTCTTCTGAAGAAATTTGTGATCAAACTGCAGTTGCAATGGATGAAAACCTCTGCAACACAACTGAAGTTCTTCAGTGTGAGATTAAAAGTGACTCAAGAACTAGCTCAGTTGATTTGGTAGACAGACAGTCAAAACTGAGTGGCTGCAAAGTGCTTCTTTCAGAAGAGATTGCTGCTTTACAGAACACCCAGCGAGATATAGCCAAGGTCCAGGAGATTTTAGCAGATATGATCCACCAGCATCAGCAGCAGAGGAACAGTCTCCAGGAAAACACAAATGGAAGTACCCAGGAAACCAACCTGCAGCAGAGTACAGAAACTGAATCAGACAAACCATGCGCTGACAGCAGCCAGGTGAATTGGTAAGCTTCAGAACAGGAGTTAACAGATTGAAAAGCATTACTTTTTTTTGTGTTTGTACATCAAATTTGTTGTGTAGTTCAAATTGCCTCTTATTTCAAGCTTGGCACCCAGGGATGCTTCAACATAGAACTCAAAAGTCTTGCACTTCTCTGGGGCTGAACTATCATGCATAAACTCACTAGAACTGAATAACTTCCTGATACACAGGGCGTGTTGGTGTGCCAGGGAAAAAACAGGACAGCTTGAAAAGGGGAGGGTAATAAAAAGGACAAGCATGATCCAAGAGGTCTGTCTTTTTGTTGGAACAATTATTTGGGAATTTCCAAGAACAAGCTAGAGCATATAACGCTTGTCCGATGCTCTCCTGTGCTCCCTATGCGGGAGAGAGGCTGTGCAGTCATTTAAGCAAGAGGTGCTCATGACACCTGCTCTTTTCTTTACAGTAAAGAGGAAGTAAAGGAACCAATTACACTCCCTGAGCTAACGAAGCAGCTTCTAAAAGCAAAGCAGAAACTAGCAGAATTTCCAGACAATTTAAAGGTAAGTTTTCAGAAGAGACATTGTGATTCTGAAGAAAGACAGTCTTTTTGGAAGGGCAGCCTCATCACAGAATCCCTTTCATACAGGAAGTTAAGGAATAGTGACTTTCTTTGTGATTCTACAGCAATTTTGAGACAAAACTGACCCACAGCATTAGGATTATATTTTTCTTTCAAGCATAACTTCATTCATGCAGTTGGAAAGTGTAGGTAGAATTCCTGCAGGGGAGAACTCGATGGGATACTTTGTATTAATCTCTCCCATGCATTTTAAAAGTAATCCCGTGCTACTTGGAACTATATATGCAAAAAGTTTTGATAAACAGTGAAATCAGAAATGTAGGGTATAAAGTAGGAACTGTAGAAACTACACATCACACATTTGAAAACAATCTTTCCTATTGTCTCATCCCCTCTATTCTTTATAATATAACCAAATGTGATGATGCAAGAGGGGGAAAACCTGGTTAAGGGTGAGCTAATGCACTGAGGAAAAAATGCATCTGACTCACGACTGTTTCAAAGAAACTATAATGTCTTTAGAGAGCTGGCTGCCTGAATATGTTGTATTCCAATAGTTATAATTAAAGAAGTAGGCATTACCTTATATTCCTTTTTTGCAGGTCTTCCCATTCCCCGACGTCCTGGAGTGCTGCCTTGTTCTCCTTCACCTTGGATCCGAGTGTCCTCCTGAACTACAGGAGCAGGCATTGGATCTCCTCAGGAAACACGGTAGTGCTGATACTCACCAGAAGGCTGGCAGGAGGTTCTTGACATGACACTGAAGCCAAACTGTCTTCCTTGAGCTGCCTACAGCTACTTCACACCAAGGCTGTTCTGTCTGCAAGCGAAGGCTCGTTTTGATGGCTGTGGTAGTTTTGGATAAAACTACCCAAAAAAAAAAATCAGGTTTACATGAAGACTCATTTGTGGTTGTCAGTTACTACTACTTAGGGAGATGGTGTTAGGAAATTGAAAAGCAGTATCCTGCATACAGGACTTCTGTATAGTCTTTTTTTATTTGTTGGAAGTTGTGCTAATGGGAGCTCTTGCTTTTTACATGCAAGATAAATAGTTTTGAGCAGCTACACTGGTCTTTCAGCACAGGAGGAAGAGTAGCTGCACCCAGGAAAAACAATGGTTTCTGTAAGCAAACAGACTCTTTAGACTATTATTCTTAAAAGCATTGTGAGTTGTTTTCCTCTCCTAAAAATAAAGACTTCTACCACCGTGAATTGGTATTTAATTTGATGGCTAGAAACCAGTATCAGTCAATGGCAAATGCATTAAAAATAAGCGTGGTTTGTAGCTTTTTTATGCTAAACATCCAGTAGATAAAGTAAATGTATGATTTGTAAGCTATGACTTAGCTTTGTGTGGTGAAACCATCTGGACAAAAAAAGGGAGGACAAGATAATCTGTTTGTTTCCAGCAAGACTAGCAAGAAATTAGGGAATTTTTCAGGCCTATAGAAGTCCCTCCTTTTGGCAACATCAGTGGCTGAAGAAACAGATGGTAAATTTTAGGTACTATTGAGTTCTCTAAAAGGCTGCTCTTCTAGAAGTGCCAAAACCAGTCATGTCTAGGGTCCTGAACACAGAACTTTTTGACCAGTCTTGCAACTTACCTGAAGAAAAACCCCTCTTCTAAGAACAAGGTTGCATAGGCCTTAGTGAACATAGCATTAGTTCTAGTAATTTCTAGAAGCAAGTTTTTAAATGCAGCAGAAAAATTCATGGTAGGTTGGGAGGAGTCATGAATTTACAAAGTTTTTTTAAGTACAGTAAAGATTGAGAAAAAAAAGTAGGGATGGATTTTTTTTTAGATCAAGAGCTGTTCCAGATTATACCAGCCAAAATGCAGACTTCATACTGATAAATGTCCTGCTCCAAGATGAGTAAAGCCTCAGAACACCTTGAAGAGCAGCAGGTGGAAGCCAGGGATGATGCTGAAAGAAGATCCATCTGTAGATGTGTTTGTTGCCACTAACTTGAATTTGCTAAATTCTGTACAAAGTACTTGAGAGAAAAACCAGGAGAGGGAGCTAGTGCTTAACCAAACAGCCCTCCTTCACTTGAAGCAAGAACCACTGATGGAGCAGGAAAACTTCACACAGGACAGGTGAGCAAAACGCATTTGTCACTCTCAGTGCTGAGGGAGGAGCCAAGAGAGAAAAAGTCCCCCAAAGAGACCCTAAGGTCAACTTTCATTCGCTACTGTACAGTAAGATCAAAAGCAGATTTTACTAAGACCTACCCCAGTAACATAATAAATCATAAAAGAAGAAAGAAACTTGAGCATTGTTGAGAAATTAGAGCTCAAATTCAGATTCCAAAGCCTGACCTTTGCCAATTTTAGTGCTTGATGGAAAATCCAAACCAAGGCCTGGTTTAAAAAAATTTATTTTACAAAAATTAAAAACAGGTAGTATTTACAAGCATTTTAAATACAGCTCCTAAACCTCAACTCTCAATAACGAATTGTTTAGGCTTGTTTAAAATGCAAGATAAAGTCTTAAAATTTTAAGTTTGCCATGTCCAAAAGGGTTTGGGGTTTTTTTTCCTTTTGTTTTAAGAAATATCATTACAGAGCTGTTGGGGAAAAAAAGATACTATAGAACAGCTCATTTTTTTAAAAGTCAGAAGCCCAAGTTGCTCTTCACTTTTCAGATGTCTGTAATGAAGAGAAAAGTAGCTGCTTTGTTGTTACACATGTAAAAATTAGGGATGGAGAAGTGGGGCAGGGGGCAGAAGAGGAACAAATATTTACCCATCTGCTGAACTACTTGTGTTGCAAGAAGAGTAAAATTTATAGGTTAAATTGAAGCAAAACTGAAGTCAGAATATTGGTCCAGTCCCCTTTCAAAGGTGAACTTTTAGGCCTCTTAGTCTATTTCCAGAACAGTATTAATACCCATAAGAACTAAGCTGAGGCTAAGTATGGGTCAAACCTGTACCAAACAGAATTAGAAACTATGGAGAGCTTAATCAGCTCCAGTAATATCCATTCCCACTGTTGTTAAAGCAAATCTCTGAATATTTTTAGCTGCAAGGATCATTTTTAATTGTCATCCATTCCCAAACCTCTGCAGTGATCAAAGGGAGCAATATTCACAGACTACACAAAGATAAAATAAGCAAACATGAGGTGAAGCAGTCACCCTCACAACATGCAGAAGTTTTAAAATAAGCTTTATAAAGCACAATTTACAAATTTGTGTGCATGTCTGTGTCCATCTTCACTGGATTTCCAGACCCTTAGCACTACTAAATATTCTACTGTTAAGGTCTTCCTTGCAGATTCTGTACAGTATAAAGAGGAAAAAACAGAGGTATACACAGGAGGTTCTGTCTTTTGCCCTGGGTATTAAAAAGATGGCAAACCACAAATGCTGGCATTGGGAATTCAGTCAGCTCTCTTCTTCTGGGTTTCAAATGAAGATGCAGCTCTTCAGCAAAAGTGCAGGCTGGATTCTGTAGATGCCTTTTCTTGGAGACACTATTGGGAAAAATGGTTGAGGAGAGCAGCTGCCAATATGGCACCACGTTCTGCTGAGGGGCACTGCTTGTATCATGGCTGCATGTTGTTGATAATAGCCAAAATGCTCATTTTCTCCTGGGCTGAGTCCACATCTTCATTTTGTTTCTGAGCCACTCCTGTGCCAAGGCCATACAGTCGCCCACAATACTTTGCATCATCAATTGTATCCTCAAAAAACAGCTGCAGAATTAAAAAAAAACAAAACAAAACAGGTATTGTGAAACAGGTGTTGTGTAATTGTCCCTCTAAGTTAAACAAACAGCTCATATGAAGTCAGCCACCTCTTAGATTTGCATGCAAATTCAAATAAGCACATGAAAGAGCAATAAACAGAACAAGTCTGTGCCAGTAGCAACAATGTTGGTTATTGACAGTTTGAAGTGTGATGACCACAAGGCTCAAAAAAACAAACACACAACCAAAACAAAAACACACATTGTGCATGCTGACATTTATGGATAGGAACTGAAGGATGGTAGAGAACACTGCAGTACCTCTTTCATTCTGAAGAATGCCATTCCCGTGAGAAGAGAGTCCGATCCTGCCTGGTGTTGTCGTCCAATTCGCTGCAAATCCAGCTGATCTGCCACTTCTTGAAGGCCACCCTGCAATGAGAACAGAACAGATTTTATTTTGGAAGACCCATCTCTTACCAAAATTGCCACACTTCTCTAAAATGTGAGAGCAAACACTGGCTAAAGTGAATTGATGCAGACTTCAACGGTGCACACAGACCAGCTGTGAGTGAACACAGTGGTCACTACTCTTAAAAATGCATGAACACTCAAATTTAGGTACCTTGGTTTCCTGCTGTGGATACTTGAGATGATTGTGGGTACATTCATAGGTTACAAATGCTGGATCTTTCCCCCCTTCCCTCACACAAGGCTGTGAGTCAGTAGATAAATTACTTGCAACCTGCTCAGTGTCCACTGGTTAATCCACTCATGTAGTAGTTTGTGTAAGAAGAAATACTCTGCCTTGTGTAGGTAAGATAAGCATGCTGAATTATAATTAGCCTCATACACAATTACTCAGACACAAGCCAGAAGGTTATGGGAATGTCCCTATTAAATATACATGTTGCCAAGTCTAAAACTGAGGAGGCAGAATCTGTTAGATACAAACTCAGTCACAGGAGCTTGTGTGTGACATTAGCTTTTATAACCTTTCAGTTTTAAGACTTGATCTGTGCAGCTCTGTCACTTGGCCTCCTGTACATTTACAGTGTGGCTGCCTGTCCATCACCTGCTTGCTGGGGAGATATAAGTACCTTGAGGTTTTTGCAGCTCTTCATTAAGTACTTTACATCATAGATAGATGGGAAGAAAAGGTTCAAGATATGGAAAAATTCATGTTCCTCTTCTGGTAGCCTGGAATCTGTCAACAACTTCACCATGTAGCCAAAATCATAACCACTGAAAACAAAAACAAAGAAACCAGATGAACAGACAACACCTACACTCAGTCAACACCCGTATCTCATTTTTCACAAGAGCTTTACATGCTGTAGCTTTCAAACCTTAACATTTTCTCACATTCATAAAACTGCTCTGGATCAGAGCCCAAATTCATCCTGATCATATATATCAATGTGGGACTTCTGAATGCTCCCTGGGTGCCTCCATTAACCTCTTGTAGAACAGCAAAGCCACGGGGAAAAACCTAGTTTTCTTCCCAACAATGCAAGTTTCTGTAGCTGTGGGCAATATGGAAAAGCAGCAAACCCTCTAAGTATCTCCTGCCACCACCACCACCTCCTGCTCCCTCAAGTCCTTTCACTTAAGATGATATCAAGGACCAGAGGCTTTGTCATCCAAGTTGCCTGAAACACTACAAGAAAGATACTTTCACTACACAGATGTCTTTCTGTATGCAAACACAAGATGAAAGTTGAGAACACCACCAACACTATAAGAAGAAACAAAACTGTGCTTTACAGTGCACACAAGGTAACAAGTTGAAATGTGATTCCTACACTTCATAGTAACTTACTTCATAGAGGAAGCATGGAACAGTGAAAGGATTTGCAAGAAAGGCATAAGCAAAATTCAGACCACAAAAAGTGCTAGTACACAATGATGTGCCAAGTGTTCTTACTTCTTAAACTTTAAGCTTCTTTTAAGAACTCTGGAGCTGCTCATTCCTCTCCTCTAAATCTATGTAAGTCTCCACGGACAAAAGCAGCAGCATTTGAATCAAAAAGAGGTTTCTCACTTCCCAGTGCCAGTGACCATCTCAGACCTACCTGTGGAAGGACAGCCACTTCACACTGTCACTAAGGACGACCCCGGATGTCATAAGCAACTCGGCAAAATGCAGGGTATCGATCCCTTCCTCTTCGTGCTTCTGGAACTGCAGCCCAGAGCTGGCTAGGAGGTCTATGGAATCCTGAGAGTACATGTCCTCCCTGAAGGAGAAAAGCAGCTTTGCACTCCAGGTACTAACAAGTCAGGGTTCTTTTAGGAAAATTCCCCCAACACTGTATTTTAAAAATTGGACTGGCCAGTAGGCTCTCTCTGGGTTCCACATTAGTCCCTCTAGAAAATTCAAATGGAATCAGTTTTGATCCCACTAACACAACCTCCCACATTCATAACAAGCTACTCCACAAACTAGGTAATAATTCTGTTGTTTGTGCAAATGCCAAGGAATCCCCTTCCACAGAACTGATGTTTTGAAAAACATCACTTCTGCAAGGTGAACGGAAGCACCACAGGTGAGAGCATGGATACAAGAATTCTCCCAAGCAGGAAGACATGCAACTCCAAAGCACCCAGCATCATTCCCATCTACATTTTTCTTTTTCACAGCTCATACCACCAGCCCATCATCTCCAGTTGCCTCTCTAGGAGTAAACAAAATTGTGTAATACTTGACTAAGGAAGGACAACAGGGTTGAATGACAATGTGCTTGGTGGAGAGCTGAGCAGGAACCTGACTTCTATACAAGATTGTTTCATGTTCAGGGGGGAGGGTAGGATATAACACCCAGAGCAAAATTCATGCCAAATATGATAATTGAGTCAAATGAAGTGATCACACTGTGAAAACCACTTCACTCTGACTTTTAAGAGGCTCACAAAGTTGTAGAAGTAAACATGGCAACTTTTGGTTTTAAGAGCTGTATGATCTGCACATGCCAGCCTTGAATTTTTGTAACATCTTCCAAGCAACAGTTCCCTAAAAACACTGATTGTTTTCCTATCAATGTACATTTTAGCCAGATAAACCCTCTCTCTACTTCCAGGCAGCTCTCATGATAACTACACTGAGTTTGTATTTATCATTGCTAACAGGATAATGAAACTTGTTTCAGCTGTAACCCAGGATATTTTGCAGTATGGAGGAGACAAGAAAAACTGCCACACTCCACTTAACAAGATCCATCCTCCTGAACAGGTGGGATGATTATACTTTTTTTTTTGGACCTAGTTTATATTTTAGCATGGATCTGTCAAAAGGTATTTTCCTTTTTGCTGAAAAGAGCACATCCATTTATTTTTAGCAGACAGGGATGGATTCATATAGATATATTAAATATATATATAAAAATGTATAAAGTTTAAGGCTATAATATTGCAAAAAAAAAAAAAAAGTTTAAGGCACATACAATCATTGAGGATGGGCTATTTCTCACAGGGTAATTAAGAATAGGATTAGTATGGGTTGACTTCCAGAAATATGGCCAAACTTCTGTCACGCCAAAATACATTCCCATATAATCTGTTTTAGAAACTGAATTTTTATTGCTCAGAACCAGGCACTTGTGATCATCATATCAAGGTCAGGCTTGACGGGGCTCTGAGCAATCTGGTCTAGTGTGAGATGTCCCTGATTATTGTAGGGGGGTTGGACTAGAAGACCTTTAGAGGTCCCTTCCAACCCAAGACGTTCTATGATCCCATGATACGGACACCTGCATTTGCCAAGGCAAGCACCACTTCAGCAAAACAGAGGAGGCAATTACTCAGTATCTCAAGAGACTCACGTAAGGTTGAATTTGAAGTTAAACTGCCAGGTGTTGATGCCAGAGGGATATTCCCCTTTCTCATTTGTGAAAGTCAGGCCCAGCTGGATAATCTTCAGAAGGTCAACGTTACAGCGAAGGAGCTGGTACTGATAGTCGATGGAGCTGCGGAATTCACCTATTGGCCTCACAACAACTCCAGGAAACTCCGTGTCCTGGGGAGAGAAGGGAAAACCTCACTTCACCACTCACTCCGTTAGGAGTCATTACTATCACTGTTAAGAATCTATTCAGCAGGTTCCAGCACTGCATTCTGTGAATTCTTCTGGAAAAATAACTTTTTTTCCCTCCTTTTCCATATTCATGCAGATTTTAAACTGCTACAAGTCAGACACTAAAATAAATCCCACTCAATTTGTTAACTATTACAGTAAGCAATTTATTACAAGTAACCTTTCTTGCAGTTTTTCTTCCAAAACAAAAATGTTATACAGTCATCCAATATGCACTATTGTATAATCTAAACACCTCTCACTCGCAAAGGATTCTCTCATTTTCCTTGAATACACTAAAATGGACTTTTTAATTATTTATGCATTGTTCTTTCATGTTCTAAATACAAGTTAAATTTAGCACTCTGACCCTGTTCATTCAACAGCCCAGACAGTGATAAACTTCACTGGTTTTGAGGAACAGTCAATGCCACATGAACAAAAACTCCTGCCAATCAAAACATCTTAACAGCAGAGCAACCATCTTTCAGAAGAAAAACTTTTACTTTGCCAGTGACTCTGTCCTGTCTTTGCTGAAACCCAAACTTCTGGACTATTTTTGCTCTCAGATCAGGCCATGTAACTTCTACTGACTAGAGCTTGTGCAAAAATTTATCATGAAGAACCCAGCACCTTGTGACAAAACCTCTCCCTTGCCCAAGACCTGCCTAGAGATCTGTATGACCTATAAAACAGGCCATCACCACATTTTCCATGAGATCAAACAGATGCAAGAAATCTAATTTTCCATTGACATGTGGTAACAACAAAAAAAATCACATTAACTCACACCACAGCATTCAACCACAAACTCTGCAGGGGCACAAGTTTTTATGCCCTGTTTTTATTAAAGGCTTCTCATATCTTGAAGTTTACTGCTCCTCAGCCAAGTTAGCATAACTTACAGTATCATAATTAAAACCAGTTATTAAAGTAACCAATTGGCTCCTGCCAAGCAGATAAAGACTTGAAAGAGCAGGAAGAGATTCCTCCCACCTGGAGGAGATCCCCAAACAAAGCTTTCTGAACACACAGCCAGATTCTTTTTCTTCTGTAAGAGTCAACATCTGACCCCATTAAAAAGGAGGCAGCCCAGCTGACTGTTTGTCACTTGCAGGTCTTTTGTCCTACAGGACCGTGGCATCTTCCATAACCAAACAGGCAAAGACATTCAAAGGAAAAATACATATTTAAACCCAGTTGTACATCTGACCTGTTTAATTTTCTGTTGCATAAGCTAATCCATTATGAATAGCTAAATAATAAACTAATTCAAGTTTTTAAGGTGGCTTGTCTCCCCATCTTTCATTCAATGCATAGTCAAAACTACTTTTATTAAATTCTGGAAAGCTTCTACTGAACCACTTCCTAATTTTTCACTATTTCTAGCTCAGTTTGAACAGGGCTGGGAAAAATAAGGTCTTGCTCAAGAATCAGCTTACTCCTCTTCCACAGAAACATCCCTTGACTAGGACAACTAGCTCAGGTATAAAACATTTACCATCGCAATGTAGCTGTAACTTAGAACAATCTCTCGAATTTTCCTCATCTCTTCTTCCAGATTGTTTGCCCATACTTCACAGATAACCTGGCTGTTCTCTGCAAGGGCTGCTGGCATCTTGCAGGGACCAGAGTAAAGGCAGCTGGGGTTGGATTCAGATGACAGCCCGGGATTGCCGGCTGTGTGATCTCGCTGTGCTGCAGCAGAGAGAGAAACGAACAGTGCTTTATTTGAAGACAGAGCTGCACGCAGGAGTGAGTGCTCTGGCAGAGTCAGTCACACTTCCATTTCCAGACTCAAGTGGCCCATCTGAAGCTCACACCGAGTTTTTTCTTGCTTTTGTCACTTCCTGTGAACACGCTGAACAAGAAAATCTAGAGCATCCGCTCAGGTCACCCAGGGGGAAGCACAACTAACGGTGCAGTTATTTACAGTCATCCCCCTCAGCCTTCTGCTTCACCCGCCACAAGCTCTGAAACTCGGGGCGTGAGACACACGCCCGGGACGGCCCCGGGTCTGGCACCGGCCGGCTCGGGCACCGCGTGAGGAGCAGTGCCCGGCTGCCTCACAGACCGCATCTGCGGACCGGCCCTCCCGCCAGCTCCGCACGGACGCGTTCCAGCCGGTGCCGCGGGCAGCTCCAGCAGCGCCGCGCCGGGCGCTCAGCCCCGGCGGCCACACCGACCCGGTGCTGCGAGCCAGGGCCTCGAGCCGAGGCGCCCGGCACTGGGGCTGCCGGGGGGGGTGTCGGCCCAACCGCCACAGCTCAGCCCGCCGGGGGAGCCCCGCTCCCTCAGCCCGCCCACAAAGGCCCCGCTGCCCCAGGCCCGGCCCCGCAGCCCGTCCCGCCGCCAGCCCAGCGCAGGGCCGGGCCCGCCCGTTCGGGAAGCGGGAACGGCCGCTCCCGCCGCCCCCTCAGCCGGGGGGTCCCGCCCGGGCCCGCCCCGCCCGCACCTGCTCGCGCGCCGCCGGACCCCACCGCTCGCGCTCCGGCCGGCGGGCGGCCCGGCCGCTCTAGCCCTCGCTCCCCCCCGCGACTCGTCTGCTCCGGCGCCGCCCATCCCGCCCCGCCCCGCCCCCGCGCTACCTGCCCGGAAGCCGGGCCCGGCCCGATCGCCCCCGCGCCGGCGCGATGCGGCCTCCGGGAGGGGCGGGACTTCCGGGTTGCCGCTTCGCTCTCGCGAGAGTTAAGGGCAAAAGCCGCCGGGGCGCGCGCCGCGGGGTACGTTGCTCGCGCGCCCTCGTCCCGCGGCCGCGCGCGCTCCCGCGGAGGGGGGGGGGGGGGGGAAGGGAAAGGAAGGGGGGGCGGGGCTCGCCCCGGTGCGCATGCGCACAGCCCGGCGCCGGTGCCCCCGGGCGGGTCGCGCGTCCCGGGGCCGCGCCGGGCCCTGCCCGGGCACCCCCGGAGCCAGCGGCGGCCAAACCTGCCCCCCGCGGGGAGGCAGAGCCCCGGGGCCGGGCCGGGCCGGCGGTTCGATCCCCGGCGCGTGCTGCTCCCGTGACGCGGCGGTTCCGCTTTTCCTGCGGCTGCCGAGAAGCGGTTGTTGGAGTGTCCGGTGTGCGCGGGGGGTGCGTGTCCGCAGGCCTGGAGCGCTGGCTTCCCCCGGCCCAGGCAGCAGGAGCCCGCAGCGGGTCCGCAGCGCGGGGGGCTCCGGGCGCTGCCGGCAGCGGGCACCGTGTGTCGGCGGCTTGTCGACCCGCAGCCCTGCTCAGGTAGAACTTCCTGCCCGCTGGATGGCCGGCCTGCCAGACGGGATCGCATCTGCTACAAAACATGGCAGTTCTGGTGCTTCTGCAGAGCTGTTAGCTGCCCGCCGGCTGGGAGCCGCAGCCGCAGCTGCTGGCCTGCCATTTGGATAAAAGTATCTGGAAAACAAACCTTGGTATCCTTCGTGCTGCAGCCGTGGTGTTGCCCAGCACTATCGGGTGACCTTGGTGCTGTCAGTATCTTAAAGACATCCCATTGCTACACGTGATTTTTATTCAAAGATTGTCTTGATAGATCATAGGTAGTTGCCATTTCGATTTCTCAGCTCTGCAGCATTATGTAATTTACATACTAAGCAGTATGCTGTCTTGGCAGAAAGCATCCGCCTTTCTTCCCACGGTCACCTGAGTGGGGGATTATGTGCAAGAAAAAATATGTTGCTAACAGGTAAATATAGCAGGTTGGGCTACAGAACTCTGTAAATACAAGGCTAGATTACTTTTTTCCCCTAAAGAGTTCAGGGTGAAATACACATAATCATTTTTCTTACTCATGAAGCCAGCACTTGAAGGTATTGTGAATACAGGGGAAAAGGGAGGATGAATCTTCTCAGGAGACTGAAAACGTGTGTGCTATGCTACTCTAATAAAACATGTCTTGCAGGGAATAATCACTTGTGACAAATTATGCTTGACACGTTTAACAATGAGCTTTGAAAAGAAAAAGGCTGTTCAATGATGTTTACAAGCGCTGGTCACGAGAGCTGGAAACGTATTTTGTTCAAGGAGATCAGAATTTGTTTTTTCAATCATGGCTATTTTTTATCATGGCTAATAAAGATGAAGAACAGCTGGAAAAGGCACCCTGCTCTTTTAAAAAGTCCAGCATTTCTTGTGTCTGTGGAGGTTACCAAACTTGCTTCCAGCAGGTTCTTGAAGAGTCATGTGGAGACCTACCACATCATCAGGTGTAAGAAAGGGCTTTAGCTCCACATTGTCACACTGGTCAGCTTGAGCTGCACGTCCTGGATCGTGCCCTGTTGAAACTGTTGTGTGTTTCCTTTAGAGCTTAGTAAACAGCTCCACAAATGGTAGAAAGCCTCCTTATGGAAATGGCAAAACATGAATTGAGAGTGAAAAGATGCAACTATGGCTGAACACGTTTGAACCTTAATGGCAAAGTCATCATTTCCGTTTTCCTGACCTTTGCGCTGCTGCCATCCCAGCTGGTGGCACCCCCGTGCCCTGCCAGGTGATGAGGAGTATCACTCAGAACTCAGGGTAACGATTAGGTGAGGTGTGCTAAGTTCAGATTCCTCTTCAGCCTTGGAAGAACTATCAGTGTGGGTTTTTTGTACAATCCTGAGAGGTAATTCACAGTTTTTTCTCATTCTAATGTGTTTTCAAACAGTGAAACACACAGTGACGGTTACAAAATGTATGGGGAGTGAAGAGAAGGTGTCTTATGGAGTTTCTGATCAAAAAGCCTTTCTGCTGAGAGGAAAACAGACTCTTGCATGCCTCAGCAAGGATTGTGCTGCCCTTGGAGGGTTTGTGGTGATGATGCCAGTGCAGGGCACAGCCAACCAGCCAAACAGCTTTTAGGTTACTGCCAGCCTGTGCTCACAGACTTGCAGCAGAAAGTAAATTACATCTGGTGTGCTGAGCTGTCTGTTGCTGTTGGGTATAAACACTTCAGGCATAACTCAGGCTGGAACTGACCAGCGGTTAAAAAGAAACTGAAGTCACTGAAATTCACTGACTTGTCACCCACTTTTGGCTGTTGAACAAGCAGTCCTCCCAGGGCAAGCTCCAGTCCCAGTGAAGACAGGCACAGGATCCATACAGCACTCCTCTCAAAATGCCCATTTCCACTTCCTCCTCTGCACATGTCCAAATATTTTAAGGAATTGCATTCCTCTCCGCTGAGTCTGTCGGTGATAAAGAACAATTAGCAGCAACAGCTGAGAATTACTAACTCCTCACTAGGGAATAGTTAAGATTAGTCAAGAGAAAGTGTCAATGAAAATAGTAACAGTCTTAAATCTGGAATGAAGCAACAAAGAATGTTTACTGCAGTAAGAGGAATAACAGCGTGAAGTTGGGAGTTCTGGGAATGCTCTTTCTCCAGAAAAAAAAAAAAATTAAAATGAATTGTTAAGAATACAGATGTAGGGATAGGTAGAAGAATCCGGGCACAGACACTGAGTCAGCACCATTATTCATGCTTATTGATCTTTCTGCAGCTCTGACTGCTGCTCTCTTCAGGTGTTGCTGCCCAAACAAGAGCGTGTGTTGCTGCACCAGTGAGTGGCTGTGCAGGGCTGGCTGTAAGGCAGAGGTGAAATTCGTTGGTTTTCCTTGTGTGGAAAAACAAATGTGGAAAGTTATGGCGAGTTCTCAGAGCTTAGTTCATAATAGGACACTGTATATTAGGCAAGTAACATAGATTGGGGCCACATTTGCCTAATAAAGATGAATGTTAGTTACTGCAGATGACATTTGCTCTCTGTAATACTATAATTACAGACTTTGGGACCTGTAAACATTGCCTTTAAAGACAACTGAGCCCAAGCACATTCTAACCTCTTTGCATCTTGAAGATGGAACCAACACCTGCAGTTGGCTGAGAACACTTTGTAGAAACAGCATCAGCATAATTTATAGATTTAGTGCAACACCATAAAAACTGGGCTGCTATTTCTTTTTTTGCCAAATTCCACAGCAACCCTTACTGCTTTTAACAAATACACTTTTGGCCCACTCAATTGCACTGACATTAGCTCTTCTGTGCTCGAAACATGAGTTAGGGCACTATGAAAACTACTGAAGGTGTAGGTGGCTTTTTTATTTTCAGATACAGACTCTTGATGAAAACCCCTTACCTGTACGTATTCCAAATGCTTCACTGGGTGACAGCATGTGCACATGCCCAGGGAACACTGCCAGCACTAACAGTGACACGGCACTAGCCTCATGACTTGTCTGGGAGGGGACAGCCAGCTCCCGCTTGGAAACACCCCCCTTGCTTTGCCCAAACCCTTATAAAGTTTCCACAGCAGTAGCAAAAGGTGAGGAGTTGAACTCTGGGTTCTGAATCGACACAAAGGACCTTTCCTAGGCTACCATCAGCAGGAGGTGAGCAAGGAACGGGCAGCCAGAGTTCAGGGGTGTAGCAGCTTCAAAAGACAGGATAGAAACTTTGAGGAAATAATTAAAAGGTAATGTCATGTGTCTGTCTAAAGTACGATTGTCAGCTTTTCCAGGAACTGTGGTTGCCTTCAGATCTGTGCAGGACTTGGCACAGCCACCAAAACCAACATCTAGTCCTGTGTCTGTCCACGCAGCATGGCTGATATGCAGCTTTTTGGGTGACCAGGTAAGTCATCCTTACCTTTTATTTTCTATATATTCTATACTTTTACATAAAGTCATAGCCTTTTTTTCTCTCAGACATGGTTGTTTTCCACTGTCTCTACAATATGAAGGTTGATTCCAGTGAAGTAAGGGCTATACCAGAATATTCTGGTGGAGTGTGTGGTTGTTTGGGTGTGTTTGGGGTTTTTTTGTGTTGATGGTTGGACTGGGTGATCTCAGAGGTCCTTTCCAACCACCATGATTCTGTGATTTTGTGGTTCAAGTAAGAGGGGGAAAAAAGAATACCAAGAAACTGTGGTAGGCAGCCAGTCCATCACAGCAGAGGCTGGAGTCAGGAGGATACAACAACATGACACAGTATTGGGCACAACAAAAGGAGAAGTGGCAACTGGTGCAGCCTCAGCTTGGAACTGTCTGGGCAACAGAAATGTAAGGGGATAGCAAAGATGGGACATAAATAATAATGTAAATGTTAAAACAGATGTAAACAATAGGGCAGTTCTTTCCTTTTGAGATGATGTTGAGCATTTTAAAACAGGATTTAGATAAACAAGCTGTTTATGATACCTGAAGGGGAAAATTAAATGAAAACAGATCTGTAACTTAAGAAATGTTGTCACACAAATGATGAAGTAGAAATGATAATTTAAAAACTTACTAGAATTCTTTATTGACTAGTGAATGTTTCCCCTGTAACATCAAGTGACTGATTGGGAAAACTATTACTTTTACTTTAGGGTTCAGAATTTGGTTTGGATTAATTTTTTTATTAACGTATTTTGAAATAACTGAAAAGGAACTTACTGGGTTTTTGTGTGTTTGTTTTTTTTTTTTAACATCACCAGTTCTAGCTAATATTTGGAAATAGCTGCAGGCAGCTGAGCTCTTCACTGTTTAACTCAGGGCTGCATAACCTGCCAACAAGAGATCAGTGCCAAGCAGCTGAATGGCTTTTTTTCTTTGCCAAAACAGCCATGTTCACATGAATGCTTTTTTAATGTACTTAGTGTATTCTGAATCAGAAGGTAGATTATAAAAAAAAAAAAAAAAAATAGGCAATGAGATGTTGGGGAAAACCTAATCAGAATTTATCTTGGTTTAATGTACATAATGTACAATTTTATTCTGTAAATATGACTCAATAAAGGCAGCATACTGAGATTTTTGGGGAGAGGGAGGGCAAGCAGACATGGCAGCACCATTTAAAATTGGAAGTTTTTGCCCAAGCAAGACTATCATCACAACTTGGTTATTTTTAAAGGAGTACTGCTAGAAATGTGATTGTAATTTTAACTCTTTTCTAAACTCACAGAATATGAGAATTTCTCTTTCTCCTCCTAAAAAGTCAAAGGAGACTCATATTTTCTACTGTTCTCTGCTCTCTAGCTCTTCACATGGAAAGATTCAGCAGGATTTGACTCAGCACTGCTGTGTGGAGGAAACATTCTGGAGCATCAGCCTTCCAGCAGGCAGCTGAGATACCCCTTTTATATCTGCCTCTCTAAGACCTAATGTTGTCTACTACAACGAGGTCATGAGAGTAGAAAAATCTCTTTAACCACAAAAACTGGTGGCCAGCAGTACTGTCCCAGAGGAGTGATTTCACATTGCTGTTTTCAGCTCCCTGCTGGGTGTTTGTAGAGCAGACAGGGAAGTGCACAGCAAAAGAGCAGGAGATACGAGTTTTAACAAGGGAAGTTCTTATTAGATACTAGGAGGAGTGAAAAAAAAAGTTACAGTGAAGGTAGTCAAATCCTGGGTCAGATTTCCCAGAGAAGCTGTGGAATCTCCCTCCGTGCAAATACGCACAACTCAACTGTTCAAGGCTCCAGACAACCTGTTAGTAAAGCTGGAATGGAGCAGAGGTTCAAAAAGGAATGGACTATTCAAAGTTTAATGAATTTCAAGTCTTAGTCATGTTTTCCTGGAAACAGTGGGAACACCTGTGCTGAGAGGACCTGTGTGACAAGATGGGCATATAGTTTCTGTTACTTAACATAAAACGAATCATTATGATCAGATGATCTTTCAGAAATACAGATAAGATCCATTTATCCTGTGGCAAGTTATTTATGCTGTTCTATTCAGGCTAGCAGGTTATTTTACTGTGAAGGTGGTGGGACACTGGCACAGATTTCCCAGGGAAGCTGTGGATGCCCCCTCCCTGGAAGTGTTCAAGGGCAGGTTGGATGGGGCTTGAAGCAACCTGGTGTGGAGAGGGGTTGGAATTATCTTTAAGGTCCCTTCCAACCCAAACTATTCTGTGATTCTATGATTGCTACTTACAAGTATTCTTCACCAAATATGTTGGAGTCCAGCTATATTTTTTTTCCATAAGGTTGTGGTTGGCAAACTTGATGTACTGGAGTGAAAAGCCATACAGAAGATCTCTGATCACAGACTGGCTCTGTGACCTCCTCACAGCAAGGAGCTCTAGATCTGGGGAAAGATGAGAAGCCCTATGACACTGTCAGTTCCTCAACACATCCTGATTTTAAGCAATCGCACCCCAGGGCATCTCTCTCTACATCTTTTGGCCCAGGGTGACAAAGTTAACTTGTTTGATTTCTCTTTTAAGGCTGCTACCAAAAGTTGGCATTTCCTACAGGAGTACATCCAACCCTGTGTCAAAAGAAGGGGTTGGGAGTTTGGGCTCATGGTTTCAAGTTTGAAATCACTTTTTGCCTGATGCCACTTAGCATCAGCTTCTTCCACTGAAGTATGGGTGGACTGGCCCTGTCCTTTTCTTGTCCATGAATAAGCAGGAACCCAAGCAGGAAGAAGTTCAATTTTGCTATCTCATGCCCCCTTGACCCACATGCTAATGGATAAGATAGGGAAACAGAGCTGGGAACACCTGTAAATAAACAGTTGCATTTGTAAGAATGTACCCAGAAAGCTCTCATTTTACAGCTAAAATGTAACTTCTTGGCTAACATTGGGACTTCTTTTTGGCAGTGCATTCCTCCTTTCTGAAACTCCAAAGGTACTCCCAAGAGGCTTGCTACCATCAGAAAGGTAATAGAATATCATCTTCCTAATGAATAATTTTCCAGCTGTTTTTCTTTGTACCTCAGGTGCCTTTCTACCTTCCTTGTGCTTCCCTTTGTTACCTTATTTAACAGTTTGCCAATGCTTGAATATTCTTCTAAGCATAAGAAGGAAAAAGGATTAAATTCTGCAATCCTCAGTAATCTGGCCTTCATATCATTAAAGACTGGGTGAAACCAAGAAAACCTTAAGGAATGTTTTCTTAGCTTTTGCTAATCATAATTTATTGAAGGGTGCAGCAATATAAAAACAGCTATGCAATAATCTCTAGGACAGCCACAGCACACCCTGAAACACAGAGACCTCTCCAAGGCCATGGACAGCAGTGAAGCCCCCAACAGCTACTTAAACCTTGGGTTTGACTTATTTTAATCAAAATGGCCAAGGCAGAGCCAAAAGGAGGGAGGTTTATTGTGAGTTAGACCTGTCCATTTAGGACTTTTAGCCCTCAAACTGGCACAACGTGAAGCAAAGATGAATTTCCCACTTACCATGTTCTTAAGCTGTAGTTTGGGCACGTGAGTGGGGCTTTACTGTGTCAGTTCTTCGTGGCACCAACTCACTTTGTTGTAGTTGGATTTTTGGTTCCATCCTTATGAGTTTACAGAAGAATGCATGTCCCATGGCATCATTTCCCTGCAGTCTGTGGAGGGCTGGAGTTCCTGCTGGGTGCACTGCATTGCTGGGTCAGAGGGAGGGAGGCAGCTGTGCCACCACACACCAGTGCCACCATCAAAAGCTTTGGGTTTGGCTGCTCTCCCACTTTTCTTTGTTGCTTTTCCATCCCTGTTAGTCTTCTGGGACAATGGTAGCTCATCAAGAAATAAAGGGATTTCTCTGCTCAAGAGCTCAGCTTTGCTCCATGGCCCAGGACAGGACAGCGCACAGAGAGTAAATATTTTATGGTTTTTTGCAATGGAATTGGAAGTTGAGGGGATTTGTCATTGTCAGCAGAGTATTCTCCCACTCTCCAGCTGAACAAGGTTCACTTACTTAGGATCACCTCTTATTTCAGATGACAAGAGACTCTGGATATTCCACCATGGCTGACCAGCAGAAGCAGGTAAAGGCTCACAGTCATCTTTTAGAGGAAGCATTATGCAATTGCTTTGGAAGGCTATATGTTTTGAATCATCTTCTAAGAGAAGTGTCAGACACATCCATGCTCTGACTGCTTTAGCACAACTAGCACCTCATCTCTTATTGCTACAGCAACATTTTCCCAGCGTTTTTTTCCTTTCAATGGACTGCAGCTACAGCACCAAGTGGTGAAGGGTCTGTTATCTCTGCTTGCCTGGCAAGACACCACAGCACTCCCCTGTAGCCAGCAGCTGTGCCACCTCACTAGGCCCAGTCCTCAAAGTGGTCCTTCTAAACAGTTTCCCCACTGCTGTGCCCCAGGCTCTTTACCTTTCCAGCAGCAACCCTGTTCTGCACCCAAGGAACATGCCAACATGTACAAGTCCTTTAAGGACAAGCTCTGAAGCAATCCATGGATCAAAGTTTGGAAACTACTGTGGCAAGGCAAGAAACAGGGTGTTAGCACTAGGACTAGATGAACAAGATTATTTTTTTCAGTGTAAACTTCTCTGCTTCTACAGCTCATGTAATTATATTGTGCGGGATTCATTCGAGTAATCCCTTCATCATGTGCAGTAAAAACAGCCTCTAAACAAGACAGTTTCTAGCCAAAGGGCTTTTAAATTAGCTGAAGTGCTGAGCTTCAGCTACTTACCCTCTGTCCTGTTTCAAAGCAGGACATACACATTGATCTGTATGAGGAGTTACTGAAATTCTTTCAGTTCTTTGGCTGGAAGATGCTAAAGAACCTGAAATACTATTTGGTCTAACTAAACATTGTAGGACATCAGAGCTTTTCTTTGGTGTGTTCTTTTTTCATCCCAGGATAAATAAGGATTTACAGGATGTGATTCTGTTAAAAAGCTCTAATCTTTTTATAGCTTGGGCAACCTTGTTTTTTTTCCTAAGGAATATATAGATGGTGTTCAAGGGTCTGGAGATTAAGAAAGCCTTGTGTCAGCACACGAGGCATAACATGGATGAAACTGGAAGTACAAAACTGCCAAGAGAGCAAGTCTCCATCATGCACTATCTGAAGCTGGAATAGATGACTGAGCCAGCCTTGCCTTTGAAGTTCAGTGCACCCAGTGATAATCCTGGCAACTGATTGTGTTGCTTCTGATATAAACATCTAGGGTTCACAAACATCAAGCTGTAGGGCAAGAGTCTTTTAAAGTACTTTCTCCCCAGTTATTTGTTTTAATGAAAAAAGTTTCACTGCTAATGTGCAAAGGTCTGTCCTGACACAGATAAATATTGCTGATAAGTCCTGGGCAATGTTGTATGTTCTATAGCTGTTACAGAATCTTAAAAGAAGCTCTTCACACCAAAAGCTGTGTAGAAATGGTTCCTCTATATTGCATTACCCTAAACACACCTACCTTCAACATTAGCAAGCTGTCTCTCTTGTTTGTCCTCTCTTGACAGGAGACAAGCAGGACAACAACTATGAATCATGCTATTTTTACTGAAGTCTGTTTGTGCAGTACAACAACACAGTAAAAAAACAGGAAGGACAGATGAATGGACAAGACACTAGCTGGTTATCACACAATATTACTTTAGAATTGCATTGATTTTTTCTTAAAACATTTATCCTGCAGATAAATATAATGCATATTCACTCAAGAAAACCCAAACTAAGATTGCTGAACTCCAGAACCTATTCCAACTTGGGCTACTCTAAAAGACAGAGAGTTAATTAGACATTTGTCATATATTTACTAAACAACTAGCTTTTGAACATGTAAATTCTCCAATATATTGAATAGTGCTTTTTGAAATACTTACTCCTGGAATCAAAAGGTCTCACTGGTGATTTGCTGACTCTCTTGCAGTTGCTTTGTAGAGTAAAAATTCTTAATGTGGTAAGTCATGCAAACATCACAGCTTTCCTTATGCTGGACACAGGAGTGTGTCTTCAGCAGGTAATACTCCTGTGACTGAGAGCAGGGATTTAGACAACTTTATCATTTAGTAGAGTATTTTAGCTCCTTGTTCATGTGCAGTTGTGTTCTATACAGATGGCACATGGTGCCTAGACTAGACAAGTTGTATCTTCAGTACTAGAGCTGAGTTGTACTTGTGATGGCCTAAAGGCACAGATGAGTGAGTTATGGCAGGAATGGTGATATCCTATATAAACTTCTGTTATACTGTGGAAGAAAAAAAAAAAAAAAAAGGCAAGCTTCTGGGCATGTGAGCCTGACTTCAGAATTGGTCTTCAAAGCAAAGAGGAAAGTTGAGAGGAGTAGTTCTGGATGCACTGGAGCTGTTAAGCAGGTCATCTGAGCACACCAGTTCTTGATGACTGCAAGGGGGAAAAAACACTGCATTCCAGGAAAGAGAAGATATGGAGTGAGGGAGATGCCGAGATGGAGCCCCATTCCTTTCTCCGAGGTCTTCCTTTCCTACTGCTCTGAGTTATCCAGAAGTCCCTTATATTATAGTCTTCCAGGTACCGAGAAATGTGCCAAATAAAAAAAAAATAAAAAAAGGAAAAATCAGCAGTCCTTTCTCTCCCTTTGGTTATTCCAGAGAAATTCCACGTCAGTGACATGTCAGGTCACTGTAAGCATGGCAGATGGATGTGTGTGTATCATCTCCCCTCAATTACACACAAAAGCCTGTAAGAGCTTTGTTATTCTCTATAGAGTTTGTGAAACAAAATGAGCCCCTGTAGGACTACCTTGACCTCCTGTGTTTCAAATATAAAAAATGCTGTAGGACACAGCAGCACATGCTTACTCTTGTTGCTTGCTCACAGGAAGAGAAGCTCTGGTATGCCATGAAGATCTCTGCCTACGTCCTTGGTACTGTCCTGGTCATCATCACTGCCTTCGTGAACACTTTTTCTTGGTAAGATTGTTTGAACAAAGGGGCTTGAGGAGAAGCTTTTCTGTGAAGAGGGGAAAAAGTGAATAATAAAAAGATGGGCAACCAAGAACACTTATTCCCACAGGTATGTGCAGAATATCTGGGACACTTCAGGCCATTTCTGGCAAACAATGTGGCTGAAGTTCTATGACCTGTATGAGGGAAATGAGTGGAGCATCTTCCTCGTTGGTGAGTTACTGGGTTAACCTTCTGCTGTAGGAGGAACCATCCATGTATTACATCTAAGAGGGGGACATGGATGTGCCTTCCCAAACTCACTAATCCTCCCACTAGAAAAGCACATGTAGACTTCAAAGCCAGCCACAGCTGATGTAGTGCAACTCTGCTGCCTTTGGACTGGTTCACCACTAGACATTAGGAATTTATCTTTTTGCTGCTGCTGAAACAACTTTCCTATATTTTGCTCCTATAAGAACTTAATAACTCAGTAGAACTAATTACTGAAAATTAAAGAAAAGTAGTGAATTTTACCCTTGCTGTAGCACCTGTAAAACTCTTCTCTGTCTGTGATTAACAGCTGGTGAATGGGCCTGGTAGGGACCTTGCAACATCCCAGGGATCAAATCAACCTTAGCCCATAAGTATTTAAAAGCCACCCATGAGAGAGAGCCCCCAACCTCCCAGGAAAGCCCTTTCTTAGCCTCAGTTGTTGTGAAAAGTTTCAACCTATGAAACACTTGTCTTTAACCCCCTCCCCATTCCCTAGGTCTTACCTGGATGTCAGAACTTACCCACATTCCGTTTTAAAGCTTCTCAGGGCAGAGGATACACACCTGGCACATCTGGGTTCCAGTAAGGTCCTCTAGATACCACGCCACCATATTTTGTTTCTGGTTTAGCCATAGTTCTCAATTCATTCACACTTCTCTGCCCTCTCCTCGTGCCACAGGGGCTGCATTGGTTCCTGGCCTTGCTTTCTGGTGCTTCAATGGAATCCTTATGGTGGCTGACCTAACCGGAAAGCCAACTTTCATTACTCGCTATCGCATTCAGCTGGGCAAGAATGATCCTGTAAGTATTTCTCACTCTGCCTTCTCTGCTGGCTAAACACTTCCTGCAGTCTCTTATGCTTGGAGGAGGGAGGAGAACCTGTTATGCTTTTCTCTTGCACCCAGATAGTATTCAAAGAGAATCAAGCAGAGTCTTGTTTATCCACTGGTGAGAGGAAGGCAGTCCTTGTAATTATGCTACTGATCAGATCTGGATTGGCTGCTTGTTAAAAAGTTGATCCCAAAACTAACACAAACCCAGCCTACAAATCTGAAAGCTCCTTATCCTCCCAAATCAAAGCCACATTTAGCCTTAAGTCCTGACTTCTCTTTTGCAGGTGGACACAAAGAGATTGCGCCAGGCCATCTACACAGCACTGTTCAATCAGTTCTTTATCTCCTTTCCCATGCTCGTGCCTATGTTCTACATCATGCAATGGTGGGGCAACACCTTCAGCAAGCAATTGCCCACCTTCCAGTGGTTTCTTGTGGAGTTAATCATCTTCACCCTTATAGAGGAAATTCTCTTCTACTATACACACAGGTGAGCCGAGCACAGGAACAGGACTCTGGGGTCTGCCCCTGCGCCTTTAAGCTTATACTCATCTCTTGCAACAGCAATAGCCCTAGTTCCCCCTGGAATCCACACTTGCAACATGATGTTCTGGTGCTGCAAGGCTGCTAGTAACTACAGTGAGCAAAAATGAGTAAAATTACAAAGGTGGAGCAGCTCAGAGGCTAAGAAACAAAGAGGTTAGTGATTGATCTCCTGTTCCCTTGTACAGCACCTATGAAACAAGGCCTGGCTCCTGACACTGCAGGCTGAGCCCTGACACCAACTAAACCAAACTAAAGCAAGGCAGAAAAAGGCCTGCAAGGCTGCTTAGAAGCAACCCCAGTGTTCTCAGAAATATGTAGGTATCCCTTTTGGACAAAAAAAAAAGCAAACCGAAAACGTAAAAAACAGTGAAAGTGAGTCTTCTGACAAAGACTTCCAGGATTGAGCAAATCAGTTATTCAGAGACTTAGATTTATGGGATTTATCTGGACTTAAGCGTAACATCAGGCAGTGGACACATTCATTGAGTGAGGGCTCAGTGCTAAAGAAAAAGAGATGGGGAAGCCTGGAGTCCTCCACGTTTACTCCCAGCTGCTCTGAAAGCTTTAAAGAACACGTATGAGCAAGTTCCCAGCAGAAATCCTGTGTTACATTACTCTAGATTCCTTTCTTACAGAGCTGAAAACCTGCATTTCTGTTTTCTCTACCTAGGCTTGTCCACCTCCCACTCCTGTATAAGCACATCCACAAGAAGCACCATGACTGGACAGCCCCCATTGGTGTGGTCTCCATCTATGCTCACCCAGTAGAGCACATAGTAAGTGGATTCTCTCATGGTCATGCTCCACGTCCTGCAATGGGGTGAGATGGAGTGACAAGGAGAGAAAAGCAACGTGCCCTTAGACTCTTCTGGTTTAGGAAGAGGAAGCTGAGCTGCATTGCCAGGAAGCCTAGTTATAGAAGGGTTGCAGTGCCTGTTTATACTGGACTCCACGAGCTTTTAGAGCACAGATCCAAGGGCCTCCAACAGATAAGGAACTGACTGAATGGTGCCTCCTTGAGCACAGGCAAGGCCAGGAGCACAGATGGTGCTTTCAGCAGGAAATGTGACACTTGCATAGTCTGGGTTACTGCACGGACTCAGAATTCGGTCATGATTTTCATGCTGGGAACTGTTTGCAGGAGTGTCTCCCACCACTCCTCCAGTTGAGACCTCTCATAAAAACACATCCCACCTTCAGAAGATTCAATTATTAAATACTAGCCCCTGTTAACAGTAGTCCTGGGCTGCAGCACCAGCTCTCTCTCCCTAATGGACAGCCTTTGGGCAGCAGAATGACTTTTTACATTCCAGAGTCCAGCAAAGCCTGGCTGGTGCAGCAAGCTTGGTCTGGGCAGCAACCCATTGTGCCACTGCTGGACACAATGAGATGACACAGGCAGGATCATTACATCACTGCCTTTGCACATGCCCATAGGCCATGCCTTCTGACAGCATTATTCCAAGTTGAAGCTGAAATACAAACCTCTGACTCCAGGGTGATTTACTGGAATCATGCTGCCCTCACGCCCCTGGTTTGCTCTTATGTTTAACTTCTACAAGCTTAGGGAGCTTGGGCTGTGACTATGTTGTGCAGTCAGTAAAACTCAGTGAGCTCAAAGTAAATGATTTCTTTGATAATTATGTAATTTTAGCAAGGTGTTTGCATAGGGATCTTTCATTTATGCTGTTTGCACAAAACTTATGTCACATACCACCCAGGTGAAACAATTCAGCTCCTAGAGGACAGTCTGCTTGTTGTGGATCCATTAATGAGACAGTTTGCTTCTCCTTTCTAGCTCTCCAACACACTGCCTGTCATGACTGGACCGATGGTCATGGGGTCCCACATCGTGTCAATCGCAGCCTGGTTCTCTCTCGCTCTCATAACAACAAGCATCTCCCACTGTGGCTACCACCTGCCTCTCCTGCCCTCACCAGAGTTCCACGACTTCCACCACCTCAAGTACATCTGGGCCCTGCTCAGCTCCCCCTTCCCCTCCTGCCTATGCCCTGGCACCGCTGATAGGCAAAGCTCCTTTCTGAGGGGTGGGTGGGTACAGAGAGGCCTGCCCAGCTCACCCACCACAGGCTGGATGCTGTCAGTTCTTAAAGCAGTTGAACAGAGATGGGGATTCCAGAGAACTCCAGCTCACAGACCCACCAGCCACCTCCTTAACACCTGCCCTCCTTCCCCAGCTGACTTGGAATCCTATACCAAAGCACAAGCACTGCAGCCAGGGGTGGATGTTTCACATGTGCTAGGATTACAAGGGAGGAAAGCACGTAGTGGCTGAAGTAGCAGGAATTACCTGGACTTTTCCCAGCACAAGCACAGGGTCAGAGACAGTTCTCTGCAAGACTCTTCCTAGAAGTTTAGCAGACACCGCATGTGATCTAGAATAAAGACAGAGCAAGGGCATATCACAGAGTTGAAATAAATCTGCAGGGAGCCTCCCTGCCTTTCCCATACACTGGGATTAGTAATACTGATCAGATAACAATCACAATTAACCCTTCCTGGCAGAGATTCCCAGCCTCCTCCTACACTGAAGAGAGCAGTTTCAGCAGGTTGTTCAGGGATATAGTGGAAGAATTGTTCCCATCTTCCAGATATGCACTAAATTCTCATACATAGTCCCTCAGTTTCCCCTCCTGCAGTCCTATCACCACCCAAATGCTGGGCAACACCCAAGCCATGGTGCCAGTTCTCCCTGTCAATTCATTTCCTCCAAAGCTCAGCTCATGTCAGGACATGGATCACTGCTGAGCTGATGCCTTCTGGGTGTAATGGCTGTGCCAGCATCCCACTGCTGGAAGCATAGCAGCTCTGGATCCCAGGGCAACCAGATCTCTGGACCATGCAGACACAGCAATGTGGTGTCCAGCTGCTCTCACAGCTCTGAGCTGCCCAGGAGGGGTGGCTGTTGTTCATTTCTGGGTAGTGATGGCACCAGAGAGGAAAGTTGCAGAGGTTTCATCCAGGCTTCTTTAGGGCTGCTAGGGAGACTGGTGCAGCAGCAGAAATGCCATGGACAGCTTATCAGGGCTCTGAAAGGAGATGGAAACAGGAAAATGTAAGCAACCTCAGTAACTTCCAGTGATGTTTAATCTCCGTTTGGTTTCCAGGTTCAACCAGTGCTATGGAGTCCTAGGAGTGCTGGATTATCTGCATGGAACAGATAAAGTGTTCAGACAAACCAAAGCCTTCGAGAGACACAAGGTCCTGCTCAGCCTCACACCACTCTCAGAAAGCATCCCTGACGCACCCAAGAGGGCAGAGTGAACCCAGCAGCCTGTGGTTGTAGCAGAGCCCAGTGATTAGCAGAGCAAGAGACAATGATTTATGCCAAATAGTATTTTAAATGGGAAATGAGTTATTACTGACATGTAACAAAACCCAAAGCTGAACTTAATATGCTACTTGAAATGACTGCACTTTCGCTGCCTGTTATTTTCAATGTAAGGCACAAGAAAACTGCTCTAGAAAGCTATTTTTAAACCAAGCTTAGACTTTTTATTTTATTAATTACTTGCACTGTTCCTTGGTTCCAGCTGCCTGCACATAAACCAGATGTGTTTTGGGCTTTTGGGAGTTCCTGGAGAGTTCTCTTTATTAAGGTTTAAACACTTCAATTTTCACAGGCTGTGCTCTGGCCTCTTTTCAGCAGCACTCTCTAGAAATACCAGCAAGATCACTACAGGTACATGTGGTAGGACTAAAACCACTATTTTTCTGAGACTTGGAATACCTGGAACATGGGATGTAGCCCCATGGAAAGTAAGTGGGACCACAGCTTTAGAAACACTCTCCCCTGCACACACAACAGAAGC
Source organism: Apus apus (assembly GCF_020740795.1). NCBI lineage: Eukaryota > Metazoa > Chordata > Aves > Apodiformes > Apodidae > Apus > Apus apus. The sequence goes on along the minus strand of NC_067294.1, from coordinate 7,067,762 downwards.
CTGAGCTGTGTGGAGGTCAGTGAAGAAAGGACCACACAGAAAGCCCCAATGCCTTCATGCACATCCGTAAGTACCTACACAACCAATTGAGACACACTGTGAATTTTCTCCAGGAGCTATTTTTGATGTCTCAGTCCTGTCTGGAGGCCTGGGACAAAAAGGACACCTGACTCTCACCACTGCTAGACCCACACCCGAAGCAAGCCCCTTCAAGGAGAGGACAGGCAGGGCTGACCTGCACTGCACTTACCCGCCTGAGGAAGCCAACTCTCTCCCCTGACCTCCTCCAGTCCCTACAACCACACAGGGCTGAACCCAGCCCATGCATCCACCCACTGTCCCCAGGGAGGGCAAGTCAGCAGAACAGAAAACCCAGGCAGCATTGTCTTTTGAAGTTTTTATTTTTATACATTTTTTTTGTATTAAAAAGGAAAAAAGCATAATTACCACAAATTACAAAGGACTAAAGCATTACTAGAATAATGAATCACATCAGCCTAGAAAGCAGATACTCTGAATAATATTAATGTTATAATACAAGCTCTCATTCAAGTATTTTACATTTTTCTCTTTTCCTTTCATATATGATGATGATCCTAGCACATGGGTCAAAGATTATGTACTACTGACGGAAGATGGATCATGTACAGCGGGCCATATTAACAAGATTTTCCTCCCAAGTGATACATGGTCTGTGATGAGTCATTTTAAGTTTGTCTCTACAATAAATGCAGCTGAAGAAGGTTGCACACACTTTCTAGTTTTAGGAAACAGAAGGCTGAGGTTGGGACACAGAGGGTTTGAGAAGGGCCAGCACATCAAACCATCACCCCTTTTGCTCCAGGTGGGTGAGCAAAGGGCACCCTTGCCAGGGTGCAGCTCAGCGTGGGGGTTTCTGGGCAAGAAATCCAAATGTTTCCAACCCCAATGGGACTGGGACAGGCTGGGAGAGGAGATGTGGGAGCAGGGCTGCACCGGGGAGGCTCAGGGGACCAACCACCCCCTCCTGCGAGGGGCACCACTGGCTGGAGCCAGCCCCTGCACGGGGCTGATGCCTGGAGAGCGAGTCGCAGGGGGACAGCGCAGGGACCCCGGGCTCGAGCCGAGCACACCGGGCAGGCCACGGGGGGCTGGCTGGCACCAGGGCACTCCCTGCTCCTCTGGAGCTTCCCACCAAGGGGATGTGCTTGTCACAGATACATCGGTCCTATGTTCAAGTGTCTGCAGAAAGTGAAACTGTAAACTACTCATTGAAATGCTGCCCTCCAGCCACCTGCTCCACACCACGGAGATGAATAATTGTCTTTCTTTTTTTCTTTAAAAAAATGTAATTAATCTATTACCTGTATTGGAAACTTTGTTTTTTTAAAAAAAGAGTCAGTGAGGCATTTAACATCAAATGTAGCAACCCTCTCTTAAAAAGAGCATCCATTTCAAAACAGTGACAAAGTGACAAAACCAGTCTCAGAGGAGACAGGAAAAAATAAGCATTGCAAACACAGCTTGCTACATTTACAGGGGTTTTTTTTGTGTTTTTTTTTTTTTTCCTTTAGAGAACAACTGGAAAGGCATTAACAGCTAGAAGGCCCCCTCTGCACTGCCATGTGGAAGGTGTATAGGCATGTGGCAGGACACTGAAGTTAACACATCATTTTGTTACAGTACAGTCAACCAGGCCCGAGCAAGACTAGCAGTTGCTGAAACTAGAGGGACCCCAAGGGCTACAGTGACAAGCCACCATGGGGGTGCAAGGGGGGCAGCAGGAAGAGGGACAGGTGAATGGAGCAGCAGGATTATTACTTTAATTTCCGCCCCCCCCCCCCCCCAATGAACATGGAAAAGCAACAAAGCCTTCTGAAACCACACCTTCCACCTCCACTCCTGACCTCACACCAGAGCTCTGCACCCATCACAAGAGCCTGCATCCCAAAGCCTCAGCAAGGAGCCCAGGGCTGTAGTGGCCTGGGACCTCCTGAGGAGAGGTGTGAGATGACAAACTCTCCCCTGTCACTGCCTGAAGGCCTGATGGCCTCCACCAGCTGGGGCTTCCTGTGGCCATGACAGTGGCTGGCCACCTGCACCATGCAGCCCTCATGAGCTGCAGGATGGGTCAGCACTCTGGGGAGTACATGAGCCCAACCACTCAGCCCACTGAAATTAAAAAAAAAAAAAGCACAAAACATAACCATAGCAAAGCATCCAAGCTAAAAGCAAGGCCAACACCCTCCTCAGCGGGAGGGCAAGTTTCCTCAAAAGTCAAACCTCTCTATGAACAGCTGTCCTTTTGTCCGGGAGTGGAGCAAGCTGTGTGTGATTCCTTCTGAATGCAGCTACAGAGCAGGAGGGAAAGTGCCTCTGCAGACCTGTCCCCTACACAAGCTGTAAGACAGGGGAAGGCCCTGCTGTGGTCAGCCCCTCCTCAGCAACCAGAGTGCAGAGCTCCTGCTCCTCTGCCACCACTCACCAGAAGGGGCCATCATCCCCAGCAAGGGAGCACACATGCACCTTCTGCCTGTGTTCCCTTGGTCTGGGGGAGGACAGGTTGGAGCAAGCCTGGCTGCTGTTCAACAGACAGTAAAACAAGGCACACAGTCTGCAAAGCTGGAGGATGGAGGGACCACTGGGATTGCTCTTCTGACCTACCTTCCCCTGGGAAACAGGAGGGTTTCACACAGGGCCCTCAGCCACACTGATATGACAAACCACTGACTCAGCAGTGTGGAAAAAATCTTCCATGACAAGACCAGAGTCTCAGACTTTGAAATTAAAACAATAATTTAAAATCAACTCAGATTTTGGGACATTTCTTACTTTTTCTACAATCCAAGCAATTCTACAGCCTGCCCCACAAGCACCAACTCCACAGCAGGGGCTGTTCCACAGAGGAGCTCGTTCCTCCTTATTTCCTACTTCATTTGTTTTTAAAACGCAGACATTTGGATTCAAATGAGAACATGCACCGAACAAGAGGAGCACAGGGACACAGCAGCAAAGACCAGCCACGGCACATCCAGACCCACTCCCACTTGCAAACTACCAGCAAGGCATCTCCAATGTCCTTGAACAACCTCCATCTCCAGCCTCCAAGGCTCTTCCTCCCCAAATCAGGAGCAAATCCAACTGTATCCATAACCTCAGAGAACTGACTCTAGCTCACAAGAGAGGGAAAATCCAGAGATAACAGTCACGGCCACAGCACTGTTCAAGCGTTACTTGCTCGTGTTGCCTGGCTATCACCCCGCAATCCCAGAGCACTGCTGCTGTAAAAAGAGCAAGGCACGGGCTCAGAGCTTGGCACACTGAGATCAGGCCTGACGAGCAGTACCAAAGCTGCAGGGCAATGTGGCAGGGGTGGAAAGACCAGGGCAGGATCACACCACCAGGAAACGGCAAAGCAGCAGCGTCCCAGCCTCACTCAAACCCAGCTCTTTCAATTCTAGCAGCAGTTCACCAAGCTGCTCCATGCGGACCAGCCCACCTCCTCCTCTCCACCTAAAGCAGCATCTTCAACACAGTGTCAGTTTGGGAAGGTGGTAACTTCAGCCAGGGCCCCGTGAGCATCCACAGCTGGTGCTGATCAACAACTCACCCAAGCTTGCCCTCTTGATCTCTGCTCTCAGCTCATGGCTGCTCTCATCCACCAACCCCTCAGCCATACAGGGACAGCCCTGGAGAGAGGGCTCCTCCTCCCAGCTATGAGAGCACAGGATCAGCTGGATACTTTGGGAAAATGCTGTTTATTACCAGCTTGTGATTTTGCAGGGACAGCGATGCAATCAGCTGCAGCTTTGAGCAGCCCACTGCTGCCTACCCCACACTGTGCCCAGGAGCTCTGCAGCTCAGGACACAGTGCTGGAGCCACAACCAAGCCAGCTGCAAAGCAGGTATCCCGACCCAGGAGACAGAGACACAGCAGCAGGAAGGCAAGCAGCTCTGGCTGAGGAGTTTCTACCCTTATGGCAGGAGAATGGCTTTCCAGTGCTACTTCTGGGCCCCAGGAGCAGATCTCACCCCTCCAAGGGTGAGGGAATGCAGCTCACAAGCCTGGGGAGGGTTTGCCTGCCAAAGCCCACCCCGTGCTGGGCAGAGGAGCAGAGTAAATGCCACAGCAACTCTGTAGCCAGCCCCTTGTCTCAGCTGAGCAAGGAGTGGCACAGCATTATCTCAGCCCTTGGAGACGCACAGGGATGCTGCCCAGACTGGGAGACTCCACACAGCTGCCCACCAAACACCCTGCACAAGGAAACCAACACGAGAGCCCTCCTTTGCTGGGCAGGTCTCCTGCAAACATGCAGCACAAGTCCCACCAGCAGCCCTGGGTCCCTGATGGCTGCAGGAGATGGAGCTCCCCAGGGCTGCATGACTTCATCAGGCTACAGCATTAAGTGACACCTGGGACATGCCAGCCTTTCCCATTGCTCGCAGCAAGGACCAGTCCCTCCAGCTGCTGTAACAAATCTCCCTGCTCACCTCCAGACCACATTGGAGGCACAGAGAGGAGCAGACCAACCTCCAGCCTGCCCAGAGAGGGAACTGGGGTCCCAGCCAGGCCATTAGCACGTACAGTCGCTGTCGCAGGCAGGATGCTACAATGGTATATACACAACGTAGCGGCTTCAACTACTTCGTAAGCACAAGTCTTGGATTTAACTGCCCTCAGCACCTTCCCCCAGGTGAATCAGGGCTGGCCGGGGGTCTCCGCGATGGGGGGAGGCATCCGAGCGAGCTGTGGGGTCAGAGGAAAGGCCGTGGGGAAGATCAGCTCGGCAGCAATGCCGTCAGGAGTCTCTGGGCCAGGGGGACTGAGAGCCCAGCACGCCCCAGGGTGTGGGAAGCCAACAAGCCTCCCCAGTCCAGCTCCACCATAAGGCAACATTTTTTTTTTGTGGTTTTTTTTTTGTGTTTTTTTTTTGTTAGGGTTTTTTTTTCGTTTGGGTTTTTTTTTTCTTTTTTTCTTCAATAATATTTCCAAGGAAGAAAGCAAAGGAAGATGTGTCTTTTTAAAGAGTTATTTTTGTTGTGGATTTTTTTTTGTGGTTTTTTTTTGTCGTTTTAGAAGAGTTTGTGGGTTTTTTTGTTGTTGTTGTTGTTTCATTTTTCCAAGTGAAAAGGAAGAGAAAACCACCTCCAGCAAAGTCCTGTCTTTGCATGCGATGGGTGTTCCTGGGGTAGCGGGTGCACCATCCATGCAGGCTCAAGTCCAGGTGCCTGCTGGCTTCCCACCAGCTGTCCTCACAGGAAGGAGTCAGAACAAGCCTATCCTTGGCAAAGGTCCTTTGGTTGACTTCCAAATTGTCCGTGATGAAAGGGAGAGGCAGGCAGACAGAAAAGAGCCAGACCTTCGGAAAGGTTGGAGGTGAAGATGCTGGGGAGGAGGGTCTGGGAGGATGAAGAACAGGGCGATGCTCCTGTCGCAGCGGTCAGCGTCGGAGAGGAGCCGCCGTACGTGGAATGGGAAACGTCAGCCAGGTCGTGGAGATCAGAGGCTCCGCAGCGTCGCGACACACTGCGGCTTCGGTCCCCCGGGGGGGAACCTCTCTCCTCTGAGCTTCCTAAGCAGGCTGCCCTGCGATCCGAGGGGGACACAGAGGGGAGTTGTCGGGGCTGCACGGAGCAAACTTGTTTTGGTAAATCCAGACAAACTTCTAGCAATAATTTAAAACTTGATATATATATATAATAATAAAAAAATCTCCCCTTTCCAACCCAGCCAGAACTTTTTTTTTTTTTCTTTTGAAGAGACACTAAGACATGAGAGTGTGCACAGGAGGGGAGGGAAGGCAAAGGGTGGGTCTGCTGGGAGCAGGTCTGGCTCTGGTCAGAGTTGTAATAGCAAAATGGTGTTTTAGATGCAGATCGTCTTTGCTTTCCAGCCACAAGAAAAAAAAAACCATCGTGTGCGTTGAAGTTTCTCCCGAGCAGCCTATTCCTGGGCACCCACCTTCCAGCTCCCTTCCTGTCCCACCCCCTCACGTCTCCCCTTCTCCAAGCCATCCCCCACCACCCCACCCCACCCCCGGAAGGAAGCAGAGGCTGCAGCCTCCCTACTTCCCCACTGTCTGCGATTCTGCGGCGGAGGGGGCAGGGGATTGCTGGCTCAGGTTTTTGGCATCCTCTTGTGCAGGTTGGTTGGGTGAGGCGTGGGCTTGGCTGGATGGGCACTGGCTGACCGTTTTGCTGGAAGACTGGGATGGGTAGCGCTTCCTGCCGTCTCCCCCTGACGTTGAAGGGTATCTCTTGTGTCCACCTTCCTCCCCCATGGGTGGCTGGAAGAGAAGCACGCCAGTATCAGTACAATCTCCTCCAAATGCAGATGCCCTCCCCTCAGATCAGAGAACAGCCTTCCTGCAAACCTCCAGTTGCAACTTCTCTCCTTGACCCACAAGAAACAGGAATACTCAGTGCCCTCCTCTCCAAATCTAGCATTTCCAGGTTTGCTGACAGAAAGACAGACTGACTTCCAATCAAGCACAAGGGTGACAATTTACTCTTAGGCACATCCTTCCCACAGAGAGTCACTGTTCAGAATGTAAGGAGCTGAAGCTCCACACAAGTCTGGCTCTACTCAAGCCATTTTCTCCTCCCTTCTCAGCTTATCAGAGAAGACTGGCTCATCAAATTCCCCAGAGAGCTGCTCTGAAGTGGATTTGCAATATTCAAACCCTGCAGTTTGTTCCTGGTCCAGCTGCAATGATAGGACTTGACACTAGATGTCACTGTGTTCCCTTGCCTGGCACTGCTTGGGGACCCGCCCCCAAAATCCTCGAGGTGTTTGCAGGGTCCACCAGTGAGGTGCAGGCATGGTGTCTACTCACATCCACTCGGAAGTCCTCGAGGCGCTTGAACTTGCTGAGGTATTCTTGCAGTTTGCTGTTAATGTCCAGATTTTTGGCTTTGGAATATTTTAAGAAGGCCCAGAACTTTTCCAGCCCATAGAGCTGTCCTGGAGGGAAGGAAACCAAACCAGACATCAGCAGGACAAAAAAAACAGACCTCAAAACCCTTTCTTCCAGGCTTCCCCACTGCTTGCCCCACAGATTCTCCTATTCCACTGGTGGGCACAACCAAGGCAAGATGAAGAACCTGGAGGGAAGCAACCTACATCAGTACTTGGGCAGCCCTCTTGACAGGGGATATCCCCAGGTTCAGCTGACCTGGTGGTGACAAGCCTCTGCCACTGCAGGGCCTTGAGGAATGGGGGCCACTACAGAAATGTTTTGGCAAAGATACAGCCTGCCATTGTCCCCCTCCATCCTCCCAGCAGTCTTCAGGCCACTGAGGATCCACTCAACCCTCTTCTGTGAAGTGAGCAACAGAATGTTCAGCTAGTCCCCATGAGACACGTTAATGTACAGCATGTAATGTGTCTTCCCCAAAGTCACGAGAAGAGGCCCAGAGACAACTGTACAGCTGGGCTACATCACTGCCAAACCCAAGGGAGACCAAAGGAGGCACCTACCAGCTTCGTAATCCTTGATGGTCTCTTCTTGAAAGTCTTTAAAAATGTCTGGCCGGAACTTCTTCTCCAGCCCATAGCTGTAGTATCTGAAAAGGCACTCCAGACCGTACCTGGGAACAGAGCAGCACATAGTACTCAGACACTGCTGCACACAACCCCTGGGCAGAGCAGGTCCTCGGGTAAACACCCTGCTGCACATCAGCAGAAAGTGACTGAGGGCAGCCCCAGTCCTACCTTCCAGCAAGGCAAAGACGCTGCCTTTGTTACGCTATGAGCCCTGCAAAACGATGAACCCTTTCTTCCTTCAGTCCCCTCCAAGGAAAGGCCACTCCACCCCTCCTCTCCTACCTGTATCCCTCCTTTCCGTCCTCCACAGCCAGTTGCTTGAACTCCTCATACATTTTCTTGTTGAAGTGATCTCGGAGGAAGAAGGACCAGAACCGGAAGAGCGTGTTCATCTCCTGGGACTGACCAATGCCCAGTCGTTTCCGCTCTGTTTCAGGAAAAGTTTCAGGATAATTACAAAGCAGATCCTCTCTCAGGGAGCCAGTCCTGCATAGAGGCTTATGCACTGGAGGGCTCTGTGGCACTGTGACTACACCCACCCCCAGTGCTCATGCTCACCACATACTGTGGGGAAACACCAGCAACCAGCAAGGTTGTCCCGTAGGACCCTGCTTAGTGCTGTGTCAGCACCCTGCCCCGCAGTGCAGCTGTTCCTACCGTTAAGGCAGCGCCGACGGTACTTATGGTAGACGTGTTGTGTGAAGCCGTTCTCCTTGAGCAGCTCATGCGAAGGATGCTGAAACTTGGGCAGGGACTGTGGGGTGCAGCCATAGCTTCCAACAGCTGGGGTCCCCTCCGAGGGGCTGGAGCTGAGCATGAGAGACTCCAGTCAACCCTCTTCCTTGGCATCACCCAGCTGACAGCAGAGCAGTGTTCATGCTCCACTCTGTAGCCCCTGTCTCTTGGTCCCACTGACTCCCTGTGACCCAAACTCCCACTGGGTTTGGGACCTGAGCCCTGGGGTATCCTACCAGAAAATAAACCAATGTTCCCAACCAAATCTCATCTCATTATCCCAAGGCTTCAGACTTTCCCCAGGGGGACAAGTTGGACCCCAGTCCTTTCCGCAGTCACCTAATAGGAGACCTCTCCTGCAAGACAAGATGCCGCCTTTCCCCCTCCTTCCCATACTCGTTCCCTTTTCCATTTCTCCTGCTCCTCCACGATCCCACACGCCCACCTCCAGTACCTGATGGAGGCAGTTCGGGGCCTGTGCTCCCGAGAGTCCATCACCCAGCCCACATGGCACTCCATTGGAGGGTTCGAACTGTGCCTTGTCTTCCTCTTCCGCGGAGTCTGCAAGATATGGTACATCAGGGATGTGCCCCCTCCCTCCCCTAGTCCCAGCTGGAAAACTCCAGCTCCCATCCTGCACCCCAGCCCTGGTCTCACCTTGGCATCTATCGTCCTGCCCTCTTTCACCACCGGGTAGAACCGGGGCGTCTGTGTCGGGTCCTTCAGCTGAGGCGTGCGAGGGGTCCGGGGGGTCCTGGCGTTGCGGTAGTTGGGTGACTCTGGTACAGTCGTAGGCAAAGACCGGGCAATGGTTGAAGGCTCAGGGACTCCAAACAACTTGTTAGCCAAAGCATCTGTGGGTACTGCAGAGAAAACCCCCCAGTCCAGGTCAAGCTGAGCTCCGAGCACAGGAGCATCACTACAGCCAAAGGACACCCATCTGGCACATGGGAAGCAGCAGGGGCAGGAATGCAGGGACACAACCCAGCCCTCTGAGACAAGCAGAGAGAAATCCAGCCTGGCCAGACAGCTCAAAGCCTAACAGCAGATCTAAGGACTGAGCTTCCAGGGATTCCACAAAGTATCTTCTTCCCAGTGGGTAACAGCAGTGACTAATCTCCTATCTTCAGGAGAAAGACAGGGTAGGTACCAGGCCGCAAACATAGACAAGTGAGGCTCAGGGGGCAGCTGCCTTTAACGGACTATCAAACAGGGTCCAAAATAAAAGTCACATCCAGGGAGCTACAAAGTCTGCCCAAGTTTCCTCAATATACTGGGACATCCTTGTTTTTGGGCCTCCTCTTCTGGAGCCCTGAAACATTCACCTGGGAGAAGAGCATTGCTCTGGGAAGGATAATTCCACACACCAGTTGCCCAAATTCCTTCTCCCCAGCTGCTACCAAACCTCTGAGGACCTCTCACTAGGAGGAATAGGGACAAACTTAGTTCCACCTGCTCATGCACCCCATCTCTTACCTTGCTGGAACCTGGGAGGACCAGGAGGGACTTCCTGGTTTGGATCCACAGGGGGCTCAGGAGTCAGGGTGTCAAACTGCTCCCTACTTATCATATTCACCTTCTTGAAGTTCTCCACTTCTTGCTGCATTGGAAGAGGAAGACAATGAAGCAACCAACTGCCCTCATCCCATCAACTCATTGTGACCACTGCCCAGATTGTGCAACAGCCACAATGCTGGGTACCGAGTACAGCCACGAGGCCCCACACCTTCAGCTTCTGCCACCTCAAAGAGAAGCACTGCATCAGCAATGTACCAGGTACCGGCTGTGGGAACACTGAGCCCAGCTGGTAGATCCAACAGGCCATCCCAACTTGCAGCCAAAATAACCTCAGTTGCTGAACGAGCCTAGGCAAGTCCCCAGCTGTGAGCATCACCAAGTTTGGACTCAAATGTTTCAAAGCAGCAGATGTGCCTTCTATAAAAATCCCAAGTCTATGCAAACTGGTAGCAAAGCAGAGAAGAGCAAAGGCTAAGTGCAGTCCAGCCATCACTGGACCCAACTCCAATAGGTGCAGTTTCCAAGGGACCATGCCATGGAGCACTGGGCACTACAGACACTGCAGAGACACCTGGTTCCCTCCACAGATCTGACATTGTCTGCTAAGAACGTGGCAGACAGCAGAGCAGTGGACCTCCTGTTCCAGGTCACCTTGTTACTAGCACTTTGCTTACCTGCCTTACAACACATTACTGAGCTCTGTTTATCCCCAACACAAGCTGAGCATGACACTGGAAGCCAGAAATCCTGAACTGAAGAGACTAATCCCAGTTTAGCACTACCCCATGAGTACTGCCCTTTCCACCCCACCAAGGCAGCCAGTCTGTTGCACATGAAGCCCTGCATGAGGAGCCAGCCCCAAACCCACATGCACTCCCTTCCTTGGATCAGCTGCTCTCACCTTGATCTGTGAATACTCTGGCTCAAACTGCTCTGTCCACAGGTCCTGCTCGTAGTAATACAACCCATCATTGATCACCTTGGCCAGCTCGGAGCTCATTTTAGCCCTGGATGTGTGGTTGCCAGTCCGGTCCCCGCCGGGGTGCCGGCGCAGGTAAGGAGGCGTCTGTGTCACGATGAGGATCTTGTTCACGTCCCGATCGTCGATCTCGTAATCTGAATCTTCATCTGACCAGTCAGTGAAGGTGTTCTTGCGGCCATCCATCTGCTCCATCTCTTCATCAAAAAGGAAGTCTAGCTCCTCAGGTTCATCTTGGTCCTTCTGCTTCTGCTGCTGTGGTGTCTTTGATTCCTCTGGTTTCTACAGGTAGGAGAGCAAGGGTGACACAAAGTAAAGACCACATAGCAGCACACACCTACTGCTTGGAGACCCAACCATTGTCCCGTGTTTCCTCACTGGAGCCAGAGGCTGCCCAGCTGGGGAGAACACCTAATTTATGCTACTTAGGAGCAGCTCCAAAGAGGGCTGGATGGAGCCTGGAGAGACTAGGACATCACTCCCATGACCAACAGACCTTACTTGATCTGAAACCTGCCTACTCACAATTCAAGTCACCCATACGGGGTGACCCACACCCCAACAGCTCCTACATCACCACCTACCTTAGGTCTGGCTGGAGAGGGTCGAGGTCTCTTCTTCACTTCAATCCACGTCTCTGAGTCCAGGTCTGGCAGACTTGCAGACAAGCCCTTGGGCATCGTCTTCAGGTTACTGACCTCCTCCGTTTTGGTGGGGACTGGGCTGGCAGCACGTGGGGAGCCAGGAGCAGACTCTAGAGCCAAAAGGAGCCACAAGGTGCTTTAGAAGGAATGAGGGAGCCTGGGGGGTTGTGTATTTAAAGCACCTGACCAAAGAGGGAGTTATTTTGGGAGCATGGTACCGCTTGTGGGACTAACTGGGATCCAGTGGCCAAGGCTTACTTGCGCACTGCCCACAAAGTGCTGGGGGTAAAGCAAAGTTGTTGATTAAGGCTGTGATGCTGGTGGTGGCTTCAGAGCTCTGCAGGTGACAGTTTCCCAGCCACACAAAACCTTAGAGCAGGTGGTGACTCTGTTGCTCTTGCAGAAACCTTCCCAAGATAGCCTGGAGGCAGTGGGAACAGATCTCCAGCCAAAACTAACTCTTACCACAGCACCAATAAGATCCCCCATTTGGCCTTTCAGACCCAGCCCTGGTAGCTTGTTAGCCCCCACAGCATGGGCTGACAAGAGCAGGGGGCAGCCCATGGAGGACAGCAGACCTTTCTCCAACACTCAGTTGACAACTCTATACCTGCTGCCTCATTTGTGCCTAGTATCTCCTCAACCATTAAGGAAAAGTTGGGTTCATAAGCATCCTCTGTTCTGCCCAGCAGTGGCAGAGTACTTCCAGGCATAGCAAATACAATTCCAGCAGGACTCACCCTCCCTGAATCCCTTCAGTCCTGGCAAAGGAAAAGCCAAAGACTCAGTCTCTTTCTTATTTCCCCATATAGAGAGGCAGCAGCACTCTGGGGGTCTGAGGACAGAGCCCACCACAAAGCAGAAAGCAAACAGCAGAGTCCTGCCCTGGGGAAACACTTCTGACTCAGGGCCTCAGTTCTGCTGCAGTATGAACACTACATCCCACACCTCCCTCCACACTCCCCTAGTACTCACCTGTCTCTTTCTGGAAGCTTTGCCGGGGCACAAACTCAGGGCAGTTGATGAACTGTGAGAAGTCTGTCTGTGTGTAGTCTGCCATAGGAGGGCCAGGCAGAGCCCACTTTTCTGGCTGCTCTTTTCTCCTGATCTTCTCATCCACGATTTCCACCACCTTACTGTCCTTCAAAGCCTGGAACGAAGTGATACTCAGTTAACCTAGACCCCTGTCTTGGCATGTTGAGTGGCTCAGCTCCAGCCCTCCCTCTCTAGGAGGACTAAAAGGAGGAGGGAGCAAGTCAAGGACAAGGGAAGGCTCCCTTTGCATCTTGCCCACAGCCCATCTGAAGAACAGGCCTCAGGCAAGGGGTGGCAAGAAGCAGAAGAAGAAACGTTCATCTTTCCTTGCCCTCACCTTGATGATAAGGTTGATGTCAGTGGTCAGTGCCTGCACGCGGTGGAAGCTGGCAATCAGGGTGATGGGAAGGAAGCCATCCGAGTCCATCTTGCGACGCAGGAAGAAGTCTCGCTCCAGGTTGTCCACACTAAAGTAATATTCTCTGTATAGACAACACATTAGTCAGAGGCAGCTCCAAGACACCTTCCCCTGAGCATCCCAAGGAAATAATCCCACACACACTTCCACACTTCCACTACTGATGATGAAGAGACAGCATGGGGAACCCAGACTTGAGGCCATCTGGTGCTGTACTCTGCATGGCACAGGGTGAACATGCCTCGGCTCTAACTCCACCCACAGGATTAGCTACACAGTCTCCAGGGAGGGCATCTGTGAACATCCCCCACCAACCACCAATGCTCAGGGACAAGGAGCAGAGGTGGTGCTTACATCTGCCGCTTGATGTAGTCTTTAAGCAGTTCCTGGTCCACGCTGTAGAGCTCGGCGCTGCTGATGTTGTCGAAGTAGTAAGTGATGTTGCTGGCGTATTTCTGGTTGCGGGAGCCGTCCGAGCCCTCGAATTTCCGGTACCCATACTGGTAGTCGAAGTGCCCTGTGGGAAACCAGTAGGGTCAGCACAGAGCCCCTGGGACCTGCTAGACAGGCTGCGCTGCCAGATGGGGCTCAACTCTGCACTGCTCCATGGCAGCCTGCAATGGGGCATCACTGACCCACCTCCCTCGTGCTCCTGCTCTCAACCTGTGCCACAGAAGGGATCCTAGTGAAGCCTCAACTCACCAGGCCAAATAGAGGTCAGAATCCCTCTTAGGTGAGAGCAACTGGGCAGCCCAGGTGACACACAGAGGCCCTACGCTGAAGCTGTTGTCAGGGTTAGCACAGACACTGCCCTGACGAATGCCAGCACAGATGCTCTTCCTCATCTCAGCCAAGAATCCTGCTTGGCTCCCTCAACATGAGAAAGCCCACACAGAGTATCAAAGCATGCTCTGACTCCTGCATACAGGGACACTGCAAGGGGTAGAAAGCAGGTGGAAGAGCTTGGTCTGAGCAGCGGAAAGAGATTTGCCTTTATTAAAATACTAATCAGAATAATTTGCTTTTATTAAAAGCAGCTTGACTTAGAAGCTGGGATGATCTGTCACAATATATCCCTGCAGCACTCTGCCCTCCTCAGCCCACTGTAGACTCAGACAAACACACAGAGCCTTGCACACTTCAGCACACACTCCGTTCTCTCCCTGCTGTCTCAAGACCACACATACAGTCATCACCTCCTCTGCCACGGCCCCGGCCCCTGCCCCGGCCCCGGCCTCGGCCCCGGAAGGCCCCTCGTACGGCTCCTCCCTCGCTCTTCACGCTGGAGGTTTCATCATGGTCCTGCCAGCTGCGCTCATGCTTGTTGTCTGGGTGCCAGCCTGCAGGAGATGGTGAAAGAAAGGCAGGAAGAGTGTTAGAGGATGAAAGCACCTTCCTGGAGGAAGCCCAACAGCATCTAGAACCCTCTGAACACAGGAAGCATCCCCACCATCCCATGCCATGCTTAGGCATCAGGGCTTGCTCTGCCCCACAGCCAGGGCAGGGAGATCGGGTCCCCAGCCCAAGCCCCCACCTTTCAGCTCGCTGCGGTTGTTGGAGGGGTGCCTGTGCTGCTCGTTTTGCCGGTTGTTCCGAGAGGCCGTTTTGTCCCTAGGCACCTCTGACTTCATGTCTATCTGCAAAGGGACCCACTTGTGTTTGTTGCCTGCAAAAGGACAGGGTTTGGGTGTGACACAGGTTCAGAGAGTGTCTGCTTCCTCCCCCGCGGTGCCCCTTCTTGCCACACAGCCCCAAAACATGGAGGAGAGAAAGCAGGGGGTCCTTCTAGACCGACCCTGTCCTCAGACATCCCTGTAGGCCTCACTGGATGCAGAAAGGCTCCAACGGGACTCTCAGGTATGGAGGGACATGACATGAAACTCTCCTGTTGCTTTACAGCACTTGTCCTTCCTCTGCTCCTTTCTGCCTGCCAAGGTTCAGGACAGACCAAGTCCATATCTCAACCACTCCTGATGTAACCCCCAGTCAGGGGCTTTTCTGTGTCACCACAGAGTGCATGTGAGAGGGCAGACTACTGCCATGCTTCCCAGACACAGAGACACCCCTACTTTGACTCTGCTCCACCAAAATGACACTTCGCTCCCTTGAAGCCTGAAAACACCTTTTCACCTCAGCTGTGCTCACTCTGGGGCCATGTCTTGCAGCAAGGATCCCAGACAAAGCACTGGACACTTCCACCTGGCTGAGGGTCACAGAGACGAAGACAGGCTGAGCCCAGAGAACTGTCCCCACTAGGTCCTGCCTTACCTTTCTTCTTCTGGGCTGACTTCTGGTTGTCATCATCACCATTCTTCTCCTCCCCAGACTCATCTGATTTGGTTTTCAGGCTCTCTTTGCCATCACTCCCATCCCCTTTCTCCTGCTCTTTCATGTCTTTCTTGACAGGCAGTTTCCGCAGGGATGGTGCTTTGTGAGGCTGCTGGAGACACAGCAGTGGGAGAAAGATATGAGAGAAATGAAGAGCCAGAGGCAGATGCCAGCTGTCCTGGCAGGAAAACAGGAGGACTCTGCCCTAGGCTGGAGGTATCCCTGCTGCATGCCTCCCAGAGCTGTCCTGTTCCTGGGGAAGTGATTATATCTGAGCAGAGCAAGGGGCTCTACAGATGCTCAGAAGTCCTTGAGCTGTGACACAGCTCAAGCCCCAGGCACATAAGTTACTAAGACAGACTGCCAGGGAGGCCTGGTGCTCCTGGACAGGGGTGTCTTACAAGGGACCAAACTAACCCAATAGCAAAAGGGTGAGTGAGCCCTGATAGACAGCCAGGACCTGGCAAAGCAGCACCCAAAAATAGAAAGGTTTCAACAACACCCATGTCCGCAGCAGGAGGGGAAGGCCAATGCCCCTTGGACACATAAGCTCTCTCTTATGCATTTTCAGTTTCTCCTGTGGAAGTCTTGCCTTTTGCCCAGGCCCTTTCTTGCACTGAGCAGCCCTGAGGCGAGCAGATCTGGTAGCTGCCCTACCTGCTTCACCCAGCCCAGGGGTTCAGACTGGACTCCAGACTCCCAGAATAGCACCAAGGGAGAGAGTCCAATGTGCAGGCAGCCCTAAAAGGAAATCCCCTGTACCCTGCACGCTATTCCTGGCTGCCTCTGTGCTGACACTTAGGACCCCAAACAGCCTAGCACTCCCAGCATGGCAGAGGGATAGGAAGGTTTGCAAGGGCCTAATCCTGCTCACCACAGAGTTTCTGTGTTCTCACCTGGACGCTCTTGTGGGCTATTTCTCCAGGTGTTGGCCAATTTGTGGCATCACCGAAGTCACCAACCTTGTATCCAAAGAGAAAGGTCTCATTAGTGCACAAACTGTGGGTACCACTCCTTGCATCAGCAGCCAGAAGCCCTTCCAGCCACACCATAACAGCAACCATCCATCAGTGTCCTGTCCCCAGGATGCTCAGGGGTGACACCCAAACTGCATAAACACAGCCCCTCTTCCCACTCAAGAAGAGCCCCAGATTAATTACAAATAACTGCAGACAAGTTTACTGTAATGAGGCTGCCACCAGCCCCGTAGGCTTCCAGCCTCCCAGCTCCCCCAGCAGCAGCATTTGGCACCAAGTTGCCCAAGGTAAACTCATTAATCACAGGTACCATCCCTTGGACAGACACATTGCACAGCTTTCAGCATCCTAAATCCACCCAAAGCAACTACATCCTATTAAAGAAGCTGCCTCCACCTAGTGGCAGGTTAGAGACAGGCTTCGTTTCATTTAAGTGCCCAACTGCAACCACAAAGCAAGGGACCGCTTGGTGGAACTGGTGGGAATAGTTCAGGTATGGACATTGATGGGAGCTCCCTCATTCCAGACACCCCATGGCCACATGGGGAATCGCCATCACTTCTCTGCTGAGTGAGTGACCTGGCCACTACCATCATTTCTACCTCTTCCAAATTTCAGAGAGAATCTGCAGGACAGAGAAGAAATGACCCAAAACAGCTACCCAGGTACACAAAGAATCTGAGCACCGAGTTTAACATTATAAGGGCACAGAAATTCCTTTTTGTCCTTGTGGCCAATTAATCTCTAAATTAATTTGCAGTCACCACGTTCCCCAGAAGATCACATCTCTACATTCAGGTGCCACACTCTTCTCCCCAGGAGGCAGGTTTCCTGAGAAAACCACTTCCAGTGCAGGACCATGCCTGTATCACAGACAGGAGTACCTTCCATCCCCAGGGCTCTCCTCTCCCTGAGATAGAACAGATAAGGGAAGTCATATCAAGTTCCAGATGTGTCTTCACTGGCTGCTGGAGCCAACACCAACAGCCCATGTCCTTGTTTGTGCCCCAGCTGCAATATCCTCAGAAGCAACTATTCCTCCATCCCACGTTGATCCTCTGGAACAGATTGCCCTGGTTCCTCCAAAGGAGTTCCTTTGTTTGAAATCAATTACCCTAGAATCTCCAGGTACCAGTAAAGAACAGATTGCACAGGGAAGAAAGGACCTGCAGACACACCGCTCTGCCACACCACCACCCTGTCTGCACTGCAAAGCAGGGCACCAGCTGAGCCCACGAGACTTGGGAGTGTAAGGAGAGGCTTTCCACATCCAGTACTGCACTCCAAGTGCCTCCCTGCAAGAGGGAAGGGGAGAAGGTCTCCCCTAGTCTAGCTGGGCAGAAAGCCAGTCCAGGCAGCATGGAAGACCACTAAAACACAAAAGAGGAGATGAAGAATCAGGATGTTCTCCTCCATGCTCTTCCAAATAGCCAGGCCAACACAACAGCCCCTCCACAACCAGGTCTGTTAAGAAAGCAATCTGCTCACCAGACCCTCGAGATGCTCATGCTGTGCTGACAACTGCAGAAAAAGCTGGATGACCAGCGAGGGGGACAGCAAGAACAGCCTTACCTTGCTTCCTTTCCGCTGTCTTGGGTTGGCAGCCCTCACCACTTTCGCCGGAGTTGTGTGTTCTGCAAGAGGAGAACAAAACAGTTAAAACACAGCTGAGGGTTGTGGAAGAGTGAGCTCTGGAGGGGAAAGCAGGTGGGAAGCAAGACTGCTCCCCCTTCAGCAAAGGGCTAAGAGGAAATGGTGAACAGGAAACAGAGCCAACTTCTGACCTGGGTTTCAGAAGGGCCCCATCGAGATCAAAAGACTCCCGATCAATCCAGGTGGCCAAGAAATGGACTTTTAACCCCATCCTGTCACAGGAAGGCACTCCCTGACTTAGCTCAGCCCTCCTCACTTGGCCTTGCCAACCAGTGTGGAAGGGTGGCAAGGAGTTCAGCTTGTTCTGTGAAGCACCATGCAGAACTTGATCTGCTGTTATGCACAGCAAAACAAACATGCCCTTGAACGGGCAAGGCCCATCGCTGCACCAGTGTGGCCAGCCCTCCCCAGGGAGCAGGTGGAGGGATGCACACATCTGCAGCACCTGGGCACTGCTTTGATCTCCAGCACATCTCAGCACAGGGTAGTAAGTTCACAAGAGAGAATGTATAGAGAGAAGCAGCCAGATCTGGGGAGTGCCTAAATCCTGCTACAGCCAAAAGTATTTAGGCACTTGAGTGCCTCTGGGGTGTTTTAAGGTATCAGAGTGCAAGCGCTGGGTTTCACACCACCACAGACCTCACACAAGACCTTCAGCAGTGAAGACCTCAGCCCCACCACAACCTATTTTGGCTCCTGCTCATACACCACCACCTTACAAGAAATTTGATTTGTTTTCTCTCTCAGGGGTTTGGCTGCAAGGTCTGTGGATCAGCAGCAGGCTCATACAGAGCACACACAGAGTCCAACAGAGCAGCATGTCACCCCATGAGTACCACATATGAGGGTCTCCTCCATGACAGCAGTGCCTCACAAGGAAGGAAGAACCCACCAGGCTCTGCCTCTAGGGGCAGCCCATGCCAGGTGCCACACACTCAGCAGGAGCAAGCATTTTGCTGACTCTGCTGGCTTTGTTTCAAAGAAAAGCACCCCAGACCGGAGCGAGTGGGGGGGGCAGGGAGGTGAAGAGCCCTAAGGAATGGCACAGGCTATATGGGGAAGCCCCAGGAAACACCCTCCATAGCCTATGCAGCATCACTCAAAGCTGGCTTTGATCTCCTGCGTCAGGCAGGACAATTTTGCCTAATGATCACAACTGGTCCCCTTCCTAGCCTTGAAACCTGTGATTCATCCTGCCAGCCCAGCCTTGCTCAGAGCTGGAGGCTTTGAAGTGTCAATAAAGCAGACTCAGACATGGCACAGTGATGGAGTAATGTGCACTCCCCTTCTTCAGCTTCCTTCCCTAAGACTCCTACAGGGGGATTTCACCCCAGGGAGAACCCAAGCTCTCAGATGGATGCCCAAACCCTCCCTCTTCCCCTCAGAAGCTCCCCGTCCCACCTATCTCCCCCCATGAGAAGCAGCAGTTCCACATGTCCCTCATTTATTCCACGTGCACCTCATCAAGAATCCTGGCTCCACAGCACAAGGTTTTAAACTATCCTGTTAGCGTAGGAAGAGCAAGTGCTTTCAAAACAGCCCCTAGAATCCTCCACTCAACACCCACAGATGTTATCAACTAAATATAGCTTCAAAAGGTACCAAGTGCTACAGTACAAACCTGCAGCCAGCCCGGTTCTCCACAGGTATGGAGCACCCCTGCCTGCCACCAATGCTTCTGGTTGGGGGAGAGCAGGGCTCCCTCACTGTGAGCATCTCACCCAGGTGCCTGCTCCCCACACACTGCAGCAATGGCATCCAGCCCTTTTCTCCAGTTGCTCAGCTCAGGAGCCTCACAGGCATAGATGTTCTTGTGCTATTTTTGGGGTCAAAGAGAAGCCCCCTCACAACCTCAAATCAAAGAGGATGCAGGGGTACAAGCTGCAGGGGTGACTGCCACAGCCTCTTTGCGGGGGAGGGAGGAGATTGTTTGAAACAAGTTCTGCTACTTTCCTTATCTGCAAGATAGGAACAGGGATCCCTTATCTTGCTGAGGTGCTGAGAAGACTAATTAGCATTTGCAGAGTGCTGTGGAAGACACAAAGCAAAGCTACAGCCAGGCGGGGAGGCTGCCCCAGGGAGCGAAGGCAGCTCTCAGCGTCAAGATCTGCAAGTCACTGTGGAGACTGCCTGGACAGAGGCAGAAGATCAAGGGGGTGTGACTGTGCTAGTGGACAGACAGACTCATCATCTGCAGAGGAAGGAACGACACTGAGCAGAAGCTATGCTTGCCTGGCACTTTCCAGAGCCCACTGGCCTAACCAAGGGCCCCAGACCCAACCCATCAGTGATTCTGTAGTCAAGTTCCTGGACAGACACCAAAACTGCTCTTCCTCTTCCACTGAAGAGACTCCAGCAAACCCAAGTGTTTAAAAAAACAAACCTAAACCCAACCAACCAAAACACATTTCAGCTAATTCCGGTGCTCAGGCTTCAGCAGTAAACCTTCCTACAAGGACAAAACACATCTTGTAGTGCACAGCCCACCAAGAGAGGGCCACCACGCTAAGCCTAGGAGACATTTACTACCTTACCTGGGAAAATCAAACCCAATGCCTGCCAGCCTGGCTTCCTGCCTTTTTTCTCTAATCCAATGCATTTTGCAATAGATTTTTAGAGAAGGAAAATGAAGAGTTGGAATAAATCTGCAGGGCTGGGTTGAGACGTGTGTGTTATACTGCAGAAAAACCTGCACCTCTAGCAAGAAAGCTGCAAGGCCTGCTCCTGCTGCACTACTCATACAACACAGTCAGGGGCTCATACAACGCATACAACACCCCAGCACCAACTGGGACAGCCTCAGAGGGCAGCCCAGTTCCCCAGCAGGAATATAAGAGTCCTCAGCTCCAGCACACACTCTGTCCCTGACACAGCACATCCCTCCTTCCCCAGCAGCCAAGTCAACAGAAAGGTGCTGGCCTGCCCCCAAGCTGCTCCAGCCCACAGCCTGACACCTTGGAGAAACTGCTGATGGACACAGTTTTGAAGCCAAGAGCCCAGACTTTGTGCTGGAGAGGCTGAGCCAGGGGTGCATGAGCTGTGTTCACAGGTCCTGATAGGGCTAGAAGGGCCAAACTAGTATCCCCAGTTCCCTTGAAGCCTGGCAGGAGCCCAAGGGTGCCATGCAGGACAGCTGGCCAGGTGCCCAGCAATCCAGCAGGATCCACTTCACCACTTGACAGTCTCCAAATGATCCTTCCTCCTCCCTGGGCTCCAAGAGATGGTTGTGGTGCGTGCACAGATCACAGCCCATGGACAGCTGCACCAACAATGCTTCTTCAGGGTCTCCAGGTGAGGAAGAGCAAGTGCAGCAGGGTCAAGAGTGAGCTGAACCCTGAGCAGACCCTGGGGGTCTGACTAGTTATGAGGTGGGGAGATATCGTGCTCCAGTCAAAGTGATGCAGCATGGAAAAGGTACTGGATTAACCTCCTGAGAAACCAATGGACACTCAGATATGACAACTTATGAGAAATAAGACAGAAACCATTGGATAGTTGGCACCTCCCAGGTGGACTACCACTTGCTCAGACCATTTGTATATACACAATGAGAGAAACTGAGGGCACCAACCCTGCTCCTGTCCTTCAAGCAAGCCTGATCCAGAGAGCAGCAGGGGCAAGACATTGATTCAAAGGCTCTCCCATGGCACCCATCACTGCTCATGCACTCATATTCCATTACTTAAGTTTTAAGCCTGATCAAGCCATCAAAAGACACATATGCTGATCTTCATGTCCACCACCACCACACCTTCTCCAGAGACATTTTCAACATCAGTCCTGCAGCCAGATGTGACCTACAGGCTGACAACTGCCTTCCCCCTCCGACCAGCAGCTCACCTGCTGTGGATGGTGCTGTAAGTTTTTTCTTGTTCAGTGTGTCCTATGGAGGGCTGTGAAGGGGCTGGGAAGCATAGGCAGATGGGAATGGACCACAGTGTCCCCAGGGCATGATTTCATAGCACCTCTCTATAAGAGAGGTAAAAGAAGAACTGTTTCCCATACCCCCAGAGATCAAGCAGCAGCTTCCACCTCTGCCTGGCTTCCAAGGAACTGCTTCCAGCCTTGACATCAGCCACATGTCAGAGCTAATGCCTGACTGAGATTGGAAACACTTGCCTCTGGAACTCCATGCATTAGTGGAAAAGCTTGGGATTTACAGCACTGACTGCCGGCAAGCTCACATTTTGCTGAAGACGTTTTAAGGTGCACAAAACCAGCAAGGTTCAGGGCAAACTGGGCAGGCACCTCCTCTAGGTTAGCAATGCTAACAGCTCTGCCTCCCACCAAAACACAGTTGTAAGCCAGAAGTGCCTGCATGGAGGGGAAAATCGAGGGAGCACTGGGAGGGAGTCCTCCAGCAGCTTTAAATGAGATGCTATCACCAGGACATCTTCCAACATAGAGGAAGATGTCTCTCCACCACAGGACCTCCCACTCATTCCTGGGGACCATGCAGTACCACAGCTGGCCCCAGCACCTGCAGCACATGGTCTCAGAGCTCCCAGAGCCAGCAGCACAGCATCTGGCCATGTTTACAAAGGTAAGAGGGGTATTTGCAAAACCTTAAGTTTCTTGCATGTGCAAGGAAAACTGCTGTAAAACAGGCAATGTCCAGTTCCAGCAGAAGACCAGATCCTTAAACTGCATGGTTGAGCAGGATCTGGGCTTGTAAAGCATGTGGGAAGCCAGTCCAGCATGGAGCAAGTGGCAAGCTGCAGACACCACGGCTCAAAGCCTTCAAACAATCTTCTGCAGCTCCTCAGCAGACAGCTCCACCTTACAAGCCCTACTGTAACAGCAAAGGAAGCAAGGAGCTGCCTACACTTCTCTGCAATGTAAGCTCTGCAACTGCTGCAAAGATCATTCGCTAAAAATAACTTCAAAAAGGGCATCTGACAGCGCCACAGAGAGCATGAGAACACTCCCACCTGGGTGTCCTAGGCCGGCTCTGAGAGCTCAGGAGTTTGCCCTGAAAAAGTGCAAGGAGAGAGGCCAGGGTACTGGCAGGTTCAACACAGTGTGCCAGGGCAGCACCGTCACGGGCTGGGAGCGTGGGCACTCGAGCTACATTGCAAGCCCTCGCATCCCTCAGTTGATACTCCCAAGACAGCCCTGGAGCAGGGGGAGGTAAAGCAGCTCAAGACACTTGCAGAGCCTGTCTCTCTGCTGACAGAACCCTACAGACAGCACAAACTTGCACACGAACCTTCAGAGCAAGCAGGAGCACCAGATGTAACACAGCTCTGGTCACATTACTGCTTTATAAATGCACGTCACTGTTAAAAGGTCTGCACACAAAAATTACCTACAGGGTCTGACTTCTATTTCCAGGGCAGATGAGGGGCAAGAAGGGTCTGAACTTACCAAAGATGCATAACCCATCTCCCTGTAGCCTCTGAGCCCAAGACAAAATCCCTTCAACTTGTGGCCAAGCTGCACTTGAGAAGGAGCAGGTTAAGAAATGCCAAAAGGCATTTCTAATGTTAACAACACCAGCGAGGGCACTGTGGATTCTTCCTGGCACAGACAGCTACTATTAAAGGTAGCAAACAAACTCTCTCAAGGGCAAGTGACATCTTCCCACTGCCTTTTCAAGCAACACTCTTCCCCAAAGAGGATTTCTAGGAAACTTTTGACACACGATCCAGTCATGCACTGCACTGATCTCCGAGATCCCAGGCTCAAGCAGAACAAGACAGCACAGGAACGCCCCCAGTTTTCTAAGGAAAACCAAGCTCTAAACTAAGGGTTCTCTGGTGGTTCCTAGACCCCAGGAAGCATCACACTAGGGACACAGCCAAGGTCACTGGGCTGATGAGACTCCAGAAACTGTCAAAACCAGGGAGCTGATCTGGCTCAGGCCCCAACTACTGAGCCACCCTGCTCTCCCTGGGCACCCATCACCCCACCAGCCCTGCGGGAGAGGCTCCTCCAGCACCACTGCCTGACCTGGCCCATCTGGTGCAGACAAGTCTCCATCTGGCAGAGCACATAACCAGCAATTCCTCTGCCATCACAGAAGAGAGAAAAGCCTCCCAGGACACCTGCAAACACTCTCCCATCAGGTTAAAGAGTTCAGGGAGAGGGGCTGGAAAAGCTGGCAGAGCTCCCAGGCAAACACCAGCTCTGTCTGTCACAGGCAGGCTGGGGCCCTTGAGAAAAGGCTCGAGCAGATCCAGCTGCCACGCAGGGCGGCGAGGCACACGAGGCACAGCAAGGACACCTCGGCACTGGGAGAGGAGGGCGCCTGAGGCAAGGCTGCAGGGGCCCTGGGCATGCGGGCAGACCAAACTGTGGAGGAGCTGGAGGGTCAGGCTCTCCTCCAAGCTGGCTCAGAGACCAACTGATAGCTCACAACCTAAAAAAAACCAAAACAGGGTTGGGGAGAGGGAGGGATGACATGAGTGGGAAGTACAGGAGAGCAAGGATGGACACACAAGGCACAGTAGGACTCGAAACTCCTTGTAAAACACAGTAAAAAAAAAAATCCCAAAACCCACTCACCTTTGAAGCCAACTGGTTTGCCAATTAAAGGGGGGTGCCCAGCCTCCAGGAGGGACCAGGAGCAGTTTCCTCTGCACGGCTCTGCCTGTTCTGCCAGGCTCTAATGAAAGGCTAGTTAACAGTTAATTATTACCCATTCAGACACAAGATCCCCACTCTGATGGACTGACTGACTGCAGGCAGGAGGGATAAGACAGTCACGTGATGCAAAAATCCCAGCCTTATGAAAGCATGGGCAACTATATTTAGTTGGAAAAACGATGACCCAGCAAGCCTGCCCCTCCCTGGCCTCGGCTTGGAGGACCCAAGCTGCCACCTCCAGGGATCCCAGCTCCACAGCACCCAGGAGGAAGTTGCTCATCCAGCCAGGAGTTGTACCACCAAGATGAGGATGCCCAGCACGGGAACGAGCCTGGTGTGCATGGACACACACCAGCTGTGCCATGGGCCAAAGCAGTCTGCAGCCCAGGCTGGGGGCACCTTCCCTCCCCATCCTCAGCGCTATGCAGCAGGTCACCTTGTCAGCAGCAAAAGCTGATAAGCACCAAGAGCAACAAACAGGGCCCAACCCAAGGTCCTGGACCTTATCTTGAAAGCAGGAGGCACACCAGGAATCTGACCAGTGTGACCAGTGCAGAGGTGGCATTCAGCGGCAATGCTCTGGCTTCTGCAAGCCCAGAGCTAGTGATGGTCAGAGCTGGTAACAGGGCTTTGCCTCGCCTGGATCAGCCCACCCTTCTCCCTGCAGGGTGGCTGGGTGAACAAGACAGACATGGCTGTGCCATGAACAGAGAGGGAGCAAAGGCAGCCATGCAGTGGTCACACATATGTGCCATGGCTGTGGAGAGAAGGTCACAGAAGAAACATGTGCGGCTACAAAAGCCAAGACCATCATCCCCTCCCACCGTAGTGGAAGAGCTTCAAAGAATAAGGAATGAAGGTGGGGGGGGGGCAGGGAGCTTGAGAACCGGACATCATTAATCTCTTGTAATCAGCAGTGGGATGCTCTCTGCTCACAGCCCACTGCAGCTGACAAGACAGCACAACCGGCAGTGCCTGCAGAATGAGCAAGAAGAGGTCACTACGCTGCTGCTGAACCCAGGGCATCACACTGATGTGATCCCTCTAATGGCCGTCAGCCTCTTCTGCAGCTGCATCTGGGGCCTTGGAAGCTGACAAAACCCTTCCTGGGTAGCATCTGGTACATCTCACTGTAAATATTTAACACTGAAAAGACATGAATTGAGAGCCAAGTGCCTGCTGCGAGACCCTCCAGCTCCACGCGATCGCGGTGTCTAGGAGGGCACCGTGCAGCTCCCACCGCCCGCACCGGGGACCTGAGGGGTCGTACAGGCAAAGGGGAAAACTCTGCACCAAACATGTCTCTGGAAAACCTGTCATCTCAAAGAAAAGAACCAGAGACTGGGTTTCTAGAAAGGAGACTGTGAGGCAATTTAAACATTATCACCTCCCCACTGTGACTCCTGTACGTGACTTTGACTGCTTCTGCAGTGGGATCTCCACAGGATGAGCATGTCCTCTGTCTAGCGGCGACTTGCAAAGTGACCACTAGACCTGGCCCTTGAAGCCTGCACGAGGTCAGCTGCAAACCTGCCTCCCCATCTGCCTATGACAAAAAGAGACTGAGCAGCAGCTCAGCTTGCCAGGCCACAGAAGACAAAGCCACCACTGGGCAGAAATCCAGTCCCATCTCTTGGGGCAGGGGAAAGAAACAGCAATTTGGTGGCAGGAACAGGTGCAACAAACACTCCAAGGAGTTAAGGAAGGCCAGACCTAGGTCACCCACTAAGCAGGGTGCCTCCAGAAACGGGCTGAAGAAGGCCTACAGTGCCATAACCATCTGCATTAAGCGAAGCATGGGTATGGCAGCTTCTTCCCAGTGGCAAATCCAGAGCATTAAAACTGTGACAACAACAAGGCAGCCAAATACTCTTGCAATCTTTTACAGCAGGCAGAAAGGCTCCTTTTTTACTACTTAAGGATTACTGTACCTCAGCCAAGCTGATTTCAGGACACAGTCTCAAAGCATAAGATACAATATCCTCACTTATGCCACCCACCTTAAGCCAGAGGCAGTGAAAGTCAAGATTTTTCTAAGTAACTGATATAACAAATGGTGCCAACTTCTTTCCTGGGTGCACAATCAGGTGGATCCTGCTGCACACTCACCAATCCAGGTAATTCCAGTGCCACAGATGGCTACCTTCTCTGTTTCAATACACACCACAAGAGTAAAAGCACTCTGATCAGAGTGGGCTTTCCCAAAAAGTGAGGAATACTCAGCACCCTGTGCTCAGCTCTGGTCTCTGTATTTCAGCAAGGGCACAGCAGTGTTACAGATGCACAGAGAAAAGCAATTAAATCACCCAGAGCCAGGCCCTTAAGAGGTGAGGCTAAAATGACAAGGATCCCTCACCACTCAGGAGGGCTGGGTGCAGTGCACCATGCCAGGAGAGCACCTCCTCACCCACTGGAACCAGGAATGGCACACGAAGCTAGCAGAAGATCCAATTCAAGGGAGCAAAAGTATTTCCTTAAACAGCAGGCAGCAAATTTGGCCAACCCATGTTGCAACAACTCCTGGTATGTGGATACCACCAACAGCCCCACAAAGGTGTTAGCTGTTCACAGCAAACTCCTCCACAGAGGTCCGGGTGGAGACCTGTCTTCACAGCTTCCCTTTATCAGCAGAAGTGGGGAGTATGGGAGTCCATCCCTCTGCTCTGCTACCACACTGTCAAGCTCAGCACTGCATCTCTCAAGAAGGGAGCTGAAATTTCTCAAGCTTTCCACCTGAACTCCAGATCACGAGGTCTGAAGTGGCTTCTTCTAAAAAGCACCCTACAGCTGCCAAATCCAAGTCACTGGAGGTTGAAGTGGAGAG
This sequence comes from Apus apus, assembly GCF_020740795.1. NCBI lineage: Eukaryota > Metazoa > Chordata > Aves > Apodiformes > Apodidae > Apus > Apus apus. Next base: position 7,040,538 of record NC_067294.1, on the reverse strand, counting down.
GACCAAGGAACTTCTGTGCTAGAAAGAAGGGAAGTCAGTCGCCTCTCTCTGAGGCCAGCTTTATTTCCAAATGCTGTTAGGTAACCAGGACACAAACACTGACACTGCTGCCCTTCCACCTCCATACAGCTTGCACGTGACACCAGGCTGAGGGTAGAATGTCTCCAGCATCCATATGCTAACATGCAGGAACATGCTTTGGGGCACACTACAACTTCCATGCCTACAAAATGGCTGATCTTTGGCTCAGGCTCCCCACCTATGCAAGTCCTAACTCTGTTAGCACAACTCAGCATCCTCTGTCATTGTGCTAACTGCTTCTCTGGGCAGAACAGCAGCCTTCTCTCCAAGAGGGGAAACCAGCCTTACAGACCCACCTTGCTTTTCAAGAATAATCCTAAAAAGTAGGCACTTGCAGAGAGAGGAGAGTCCTGGTGACTTGCAGTAACAGACTTGAGCATATTAACTCATTAAACAACCTCAGCAATGAAAGGAGGTGAGGGAGTCAAACCCAACAGCCTCAGGAATATAAAACTCTGCTCCAGGCAAGCTGCTGTCCTCTGCCAGCAGTGCTACCTTGCCTCCCCGCCTGCTGCCTTCACACTTCTGTGTTTTGAGATATCAGGGCTTCCAGATAAGCTCAGTGCATGGGAAGAAAAACCATGGCACCAGCTTTAAGGCTTTTCTGGGAAAGACATAAGATAGGACTGTGCAGTGTCCTGTCCAACTACCATTAAGAGGAATCTTCTTTATACAATTGTAAAAAAATACAAAACCAAACAGAACAAAAAAACACACACACAAAAAAAAAAAAAACAAAAAAACAACCAACAATCCACAAAAAAACCAAAACCCAAGATCCAGAGGTAAAGCTTTCTGCAACACTATTGACATGTAACATGCACACACTGAAATGCTATCATCTGCAGCAGACACACATTCATGCCCCACCCTGGAGAGGCAGCTGTGAAGGTCTCCAACCAGCTGAAAAGCCAAGTTGTGCCAACCAGAGGACACCTCCGAGTGTGCAGCAGAGGCAGACAAAAGGCAACACTTAATGAAGGCAGATCTTCAGCAGGGTAGAGAAAAGCCTCTTATGAGGGGAGGGAAGAACCCTCTAAATAGCAGAAACTTTTATAAGCACTCATTGCTTCATCCTGATTTCACACCTATTGTACTCAACACATGGGAATACACCCTTGCTCCCTCAAAACCAATCTTAATATTTTACTCTCACATGTTCTGAAAACAAGAAAATTATAGAAGACTTGCAAATGGGTTGGGTTACTACTTGAGTTACTTTTCCAACACCTATAGAGGCAAAACTGCAGCGGATCTAATTATATACCACAGTCTTGTTAGCTGGCTAGAGCCCTGGAAACCCATACACATGCACAACTTGCAGCCCTCTGTTCAGTTCATGAAGTCAAATTACACTGTCTCCCATGTCACACCAGACTGCTCAAAATCAGCAAGTTATTTACTGAAATCAGCTTTAGGACAAAGCAGCTGATTTTCATGCTTCCAAATCCTCACCACACCATGCCTCCACAATCAGCAGCAATTTATCCTCATGGTATTGTGTGAACTGGGGAAATAGGATCCCATGCAAAGCCAAAGATAGGTAGGAAGTGGACACACATGTCTGAGGTCACACAAGGCCAAGCCAGGCCCTGATCCCCATTTCTTTGCTATGGGACATCTCCACAAGGGATCACAGCTGTGACACAACAGGATCTTACTGTCTGGCCTTGGCATCACTGGGTAACACAGAAACCTTTCCTTCAGCCGTAGCACTTCAACAACATTAACATCAACCTGGATGAAGACAGTTTGGGAAAGGCACTGATCATTGATACCTGCTTTTAAAAAACTACATCCCCTTCCTGACTTGGGACCTCTGTCCCGAGTAGCCTCCTCACCTTCCCTAGCACCCCAATACATTTCAGCAGAGCCCTTCCTGCTCCTGCACACACTACTGGGACCAAGAAGTTTTCATTGGCCTTGTAGCGATGGCAACACAGTTATCTCAGTTGTCCTTAACAGTGATACTCAGCAGCAACATACAGACCAAAGGAGCAGTCTGCATCTTTTTAAAGTATTGCAAATTCAAATATACATCTTCGGATTCATGGACACATCAAGTTGTATGCAACTACCACACAGACTAACAGCAGCAATTCCAACTTACATGTCAATGTCTTCAGCCATGTGTGACAATCAAGACCTACAAGCTACCAAGCTTTTTCACCCTAGGCACCCAAATTTGCCATGGTACAATGTATGGGACAAAAGTAACTTTCTAGCAGCTGTAGTCATCACTACATGAAAGCACAGAACACATCACTGCCACACAGGAACAGATAAATTATTACAGGGCCTTTTTTTTTTTTTTTTTAGTGTTTTTTGTTTGTTTGTTTTAGTTGTTGTTTTTTTTTTAAGTAATATCTGTTGCCTATTCCTGTAGCAGTCTTCTAAGTCAGGTTAGGGCTGACTGTGCATAAAGAGAAGTGCAGGGAAGGCACCAGAGAGGAAGGTTTGAAGAAATCCATTTAAAACAAAATACATACCAGACTGGCCATCAGTTGGAAATAGATCTGTAAAAGAAAAAAGACAAAAAAATCAGTACTGGTTGCAGCTGGAATGCAAATCAAAAAGGCCCCTCCTCTTGATTTGTTTGTTTTAGCTAAACAGAGGAAGTATTTTCTTAGTATCCCAAGTTAAACATCAATCCAGCTTGGAACCCACCGCAATTAAACCACTTGTTGTTAGAAAGACTTTGAAGGAGACAGTGTTTACCCAAATGTATTGCTCTCATAAATAACCTTCTATATTAACTCCTAACAGACAGCAGTGAGGAATAAAAAGCTTGTGAGATGTACAAAGCTCCACACCATGAGCTAGTCAGTGGCATCCCCACACTCCCCTTGGCCAGCATTTTATCAAATGGAAACCTGCACAGAGAGTTTTTCACATGGTGACCAGCCAGGGAGTGCAGGTGGCAGCCAAAGAGAATGCAAAATGAGCATTTTCCTGATGGTTCTTGGTCTTTGCAGCCACAAGGGAGATCAACAGCTGTGCCTGCCTCCAACACAGCACCTATTCCAGAGAACAGGCAGCCAGAAGCACACATCCATCATCCAAATGGGCACCTGGTGCCTTGGCACATTATGCATCATCTGGGGAGAAGGCCTTCACCTTCCCATCTACATTGGCTCTCCCAGCAAGCAAAGGCCACTGTGCAGAGATGCTGGAGCCTGGAGGATTTAATATCCCGAAACCTTTCCACCCCCAAGCTCTTTTTCCCATTAGAGTTACAGGTCCTTCTCCAGATGGACCCTATTTATTGCTGGAAGATATTCACTGAAGTAGCTGGGAAGGATCAGATGCAAGTTTTGTTCTTTTGAGGGATACAAAGGACCATGTTTGGAGAAACCGTGTTGATAAAAGAAGCTATGAAAGAAGCTATGAAAACAGCACTTTTGAGAGAGCAACACAGTGTTTTCTTCAAGGAACTTGTAACAGGGGGAAGGGAGGCTGCCAGTAAGCCAAGGTCCTCCTAGGCCAGGGGCAGGACCCTGGCTCCTGCTTATCAGCTGCCCAAAACACACATTCAGCTGTATAGTCACAAGACTTGCAGCAAGGACTACCCCTTGGACAGGGCAATGCTCTCTGGCCTGGTCCAACCAATGCAGAAACAGCAAAAACACACCTCTACCAAAAAGCTCCTATTTATCTACCTTTTTACAGTGCACCATGTTCAAGGCACCCTCAGGCAAGGATACTTAATCTCACAGAGCAGCAGCAAGTGCAAGTGGGAAGAGGGAAATAAATCACAAATCCCTCCACCATTACCCAGGGTTATGGTCTGAGGCCATGCTGAATGTACAATCACTGGTAAAAGCCAACACATCCAGAAAAGCCTCCAAGCAACAGTCTGGATCCTTTGCAGACTGTGTCTTCTACTGCAACTTTGCATCAGCACATCACTCAGACAAATCTAAACTTTTGTTTCTTTGATGGCTGACACGGTCAGGCTCCTACAATAGAGAGCAGAAATATCCTGTACTTGATCCAACAGGAACCAAGTAAGTGGCAATTTCTGCACTTCCCTGCTTGGGCAACTCTCAGACAACTGCTCCACAGAGAAACAAGGCGGAACCACTAGTTAATGCACAGCCCACCTGTTTGGACCAGCTAGCTGTAACAGCTATTACCAAGAAACAAAATTTAATTAATAATACAGTGGCTGAGAAAAGGAATTTCTTTTTGCTGGCCAAGAATTACAGCCCTTGGCAACCATTCCCCTTGCTATACCCCTGCCAGGTGCAGTTCTCTAGTTTGAATTCCTGCTAAGCTGTCCAACCAACTCTGCATCAAATGCACAAGGCAGCCTGGTCAGCCATCTGCACAACCAGCCATCCACGAGAGGTCCAGATTATCCCATTCTAGAAACCACAAATGCCACCAAATGAGGTAGCAACTGCAGGTGACTCCTCAGGAATGTCTCCTATCAGTCATGCCACCAATGCAACTCCAACCTCTGCTCAGCTCACTGCTATATTCCCCACTGTCCTGTCTGGCTCTAGAGATGTGCAGCAAGGTTCACCTGGCTTTTCTTGAGCTCAGCCACATCATCTTGATAGCTTATTTGCCACCACATTTACCAGAAAAGCAACGGAATCTCCTCAGTGGCTTAGGTCAGTAGCAAGCAAGGACCGCATGCGGTGGCCAGTGGCACATACTGCTCACATTCACTCCAAGAGGTTTGCCAGTGTAACTCCTGTCCATGAAGAGCACTTGCCTCTTGTCCTCAGCCCTCTTGTCCAGGAAAGACTGAGCTTGCCCAACTCACCACAGCTGGACTTGCTCTTCTGAAAAACAAGGGTTGCTGGGAGGACACATACGAGGCAGGGCTGGTTATGGACCACCAGGCACAATGACCCTTTGGGACGCCATCATCACTTGCAAGCACAAGTGACTATATTAGAAATTAGCCTGACAATTAAGGGCAGCACCTGAGATGCCCAAGAAACATCTAAAACAGGCAGCACTTTCTTTTCCCAAGAAAGCCATGGTGGGTAAGGAGGCAGAAAAACACATGATCAGCTAGGCAAAGATAAATCCCTAGGGCTGCTCTCCAAGGAGCTCATCTATCACACTGCAGGACTGAGATTGCCTGCTCAGGTCAGCTCCCTTTCCAGCACTCCCAAGGTTAAAATCAAACCCAAAGAATCCAAGCACAGAGACCAGGCTGGGATTTTGCCCAACATGAAAAGACAAAGCCAGCAAACCAATCCCACCAATTCTTCCCACCACACACACTGCCTTCCCACCTGCTTTCCCCCAAAGACAGCCCAAAGACAAGTATCCAGATGCAATCCAGATGCTGTGGAGGATGATGCTCTGCAGCAGCTCTGTCCATGCCTGTCAACCTCCCAGTCAAATCCAGCCTCCAGCTGGGCCAACACAGAATAGGCCCTGGGCAGCCAAATGGTAAGGAGCAAGAATTAACAATATCACAATGCAAGCAAGCAAGAATAATGAAATTTGTGGCCTGTGATATCAGATTTTCTTCCCATTCTTGCACACAGACAATTTGTTTCACAGTGTGAACCCAAACCGAGAAGAACTGGCATCTAAATAGAGGGATGACAACCACTGCAAGAACTGCTGAGCTCTTCCTTGTAGTACCAGTCTCTGCCAAGCCAGGTAGTTCCCAAGCTCTTCACCATCTTCAGCTTTATACATTATTCATACAGCCTACAATATCTCAGCAGAAACTGTTTCGTGAGTCTCCCTGTTATCAGCAGCCAGAGATGAAAGAAGGAGTGAGCAGGAGAAGGTGAAGGGTGCATGGTCAGGATAGGCCTGGAGCATCCTTCTCGGGACTGTCATGCACAGGTGCAGACACAGTGCAGAGGTGCTTGCTCTCAACACCAAAATCCAGAGTTGCTGCACAAGAAGCCCAGGAGACATAACTAAATTGAGGGCAGTCGTCCTTATTTTAGGTGGTGCTGGGGATGGATACAGAATCCCAATTTTTACCTGATGGTATTTTTAAATGCACAAGGAGAGCGTATGTTAAAATGGGACATTTAAAGAGAAAAGCTGATGCATTCACACACATACCCTCTCCCCAGGGACCATCTGGCCACTGCTGCTATTCAGGTATCTGGGACAGGTCCAAAAAGGCTACCCCATTTACAAGCCCACATCTCCCCTCCACTGCTCCTCTGCTCACTGCAGAAGCACACTGCCACCCGGGCTCTTCCACCAGCCACACTTGTGTGGAATCCAAACCCCTTCACAGGAACCCTGCCTTCTCCCTGCTTAGGAGCTATGGCCAGAAGGGGAACCTCTGCCATCCACTGCCTGTCCCCAGCCCCGCTGCCACCAGCACCATTATCCCATCACAGATGCTGCCTCTTCTCAGCAGGGCCCAGGCAGCAGTGGCTGGAGAGCAGCTCATTAGCCCTGACGCAAGAGAAACGCTGACTCGTTATTACAACAACCCGCAGCCCCAACTGCCGAGAGGGGCAGCACGGCCGCAGGCTGAGAGCCAGCTCCCTGCACACCACCTGCAATTACTCTTCTGCTCTCCAAACAGAGGGAAATAGGACCTCGGTGTGCTTTATGTCACCTGCCTGTCGCTAAAGGACACTGCCTGGTATCGCTGCACCGGTGTGGTGCCAAGCAAGGACTGCTCCTTCTGCACAGGTTCAAACAGACATGACAGCACAGCCCTCGGCTGCTCCCAACAGGACTCAGGGCCCATCCACACTGCCGCTGCCACGGGAAGACACTAGCTGATTTGTTCTGGCTTTCAACCCATGAAGTTGTAACTAAATCATCCTCCACGTTTTGCAGACAAAAGACTTGGACGTCAGCAAAAAAATGACCTCTGCAAGGTCATGCAGGGACTCGGCAGCAGAGACGTGACCAGAGCTCAGTCGTGATGGCTCGAAACCTGGAGGGCTCCACTGGCTGCCCACGAAAGGGATGGGGAAGGGAAATGCTGGAGGACAGCAGTATCTCCAGGGATCTCTCCTCCTAACCTGACCTGCTGCCCAGCACATAGGATTCAGTTCTGCTCCTCTGGCTACAACAGCAATGCTCCCAGTGCAAACAGCACAGGCAGGGAAGAGGTCCAAGTTACACAGTCCAATGTCTGCTGCAAAGAGAGCAGTGCTGCTTGAATCTCTCCCCTGTCACAGGCAACTTTTCAGATCAAATCTCTATCACCTGGCTTACCCTCAGAAGACAAGGCAGTGTCTGTACAGGTTCCTGAGACAGTTACATGCCTCTTCAAAGCAATGCTCAGAGGAGTAAGGGGCGAGGTCTGCTAGGAAAAAGTAGCAAAGCAAGAAACCCCAAACCCCAAAAATTAGCATGGCCAATTATGTCTTTCCCGAGATCTTGCTTGCTTCCTGCTCCTCCTCCTTCATTACTTGCTGAGCAGGCTTGGGGAGGGTCAGGCTTCCAGCCACCCAGAACTTCCCAACCCTCTCCAGCTGCCAGGTCCAGGCAAACACTTCCCATGCCTCTTAACCATGCTCGGCTACTGTAATAAGTATCTTTACCTATTCAAAGACAAGCTGAAGCTGGAGACAGGTGAAAGATCCAAGCCAGATGGATGAACCCTAACCTGATGCTAGTTAAGCACTAGGACAACAATAAGGTCTGAACAAGAAAATTATAAAAAGCTACAGAAGCTTTAATCAGCTCCCAAATCCATTTCTCTGCAAGGGTATCCAGACCACCGGACCCTGGTATCTGGTGTACTCTCCATCCAGAGAGGCTTGGTTGCTTCTTAGACACCTCCATCACCTACGCTGGCTAAAGAGCTGCAGCCAGTGTGAGCTCTGCCATAGATTTCCCACAAATCACATGGAAACAAATACTTGAAATAGGTTTCCAGTGTATTAACGACTGTGGTTTTGGTGAAGTCCAGCTGGGGTGCCTGTGCTAACTTTATGTACTCGAATTAAGATTTCCAGCATCACCAAGTTGCAAGAAGAAACTCCCCTGGAAAAAAAAAAAATCATCTACTCCAAAATCTGAGCATTATCTGCCTGAGAAAGCTCCCTAGCTTTGACTTCACACCACACACTGAACTAAATTAGTACCTTAATGCTGACGTTCCGTCTCTTCTGGACAGAAGGGAGCAGAGTTGACCGAGTAGGGCTGTTACTCTGGCACAACATACAGTCAGTGGTGCCAGTGGGACCGGCACCTTTCAGACAACCTCTTAGAAGAGGGTCCAAGTCTCTTCTCCAAGCATCAGAGATAGCAGTGGGGTTCTGGGGAACGCATCTGGTCAGCCTGACCAGAAAAAAATGAGAGTTCTCCAAACAGATAGTCCTATGAATCCAACACTCACATATGTGCAGGCACACAAGGAATAACTGTAAGGTCATGGCTGTTTTTTCTCCCATCCACTTATCAATGCTTGCACTGGAGAGAACAAACACTGGGTGTTCTCTCCCATTAACCCCTTCTTCTCAATCTCCAAAATGGAGAAGCAGCACTGCTTTAAGCATGAGTCCTAATGCTCCTAATCACAAACCTGCCAAAAAGATGCAGGGGAAGAGCAAGGCACCTTAAAGGTGCTTGGTTACGGTTCCCATGAAGCAGTTGGTGACCCAGCTCTCTGCCTCATATCCTTTCATCTCCAATAAGCCTGAAGTGACACTGTTGGAAGTCTCCAGCCTTTCAGGAGACCAACCCTACATGAACCTGGGCCCAATGAATACAGTCACCCTTCCTAAATTGTTCTTTAAGCTACTGGATATTGAACAGGCAGTAAAATTTCAGGATCCATTCTGGTGTGGCCCAATAGCCAAGTGGATCCCACACTGTGGAAAGCAATTCAAGATGGTGTTTCCCTCTGACAGAGTTATGGCACACTGCGCTGCAACATTATTTTCTACATGCACATCCAGGGAGGCAGTCTCAGACACCAGAGTGAAGCTTTGCCCACTCAATAAGCAGTGGGTAAGATGGATCCTTCTCCCTACAGAGGAAAATCCATTACTGTAGCCAGAAATCCAGAATCTCTCCCTACCTCCTTTAAAACACCAGTATCATAGGTATGCCCTATAATATCAGGCAGGGATGCCATCTACCCATGTGAAAACCCCAGGAACTGAAAATTGCAAGGCACTCTCCAGCTTAGGACTGTGGGCAGAGCGCCAAGCAGGGGCTCTGTAGGATACACAAGGCAGCACAGTGAAGACAACATAATTAAATCTCTTAACTGAGTTAGAAATCATCAGACCCACAATTTGAGATGTTCCCCCCTCCGGTCCAGGGTATCTGGTTGGTTTTAATCAAACACACAGCTTTTCCAATCACCCTGCAAACTCCATCCTCACTTGGTTCCAATTCTCTGCTGTTAATTAGATCAACTCAGATTTCAGCTTCAACTGAAGTTAAGAGGTTGTCTGCCTGTAATCTGCCATGTCCCTTCTATATCATCTTCACAGTTGTACTCACAGGTTTAATTTTACCTAGTAAAAAAAAAAAACGGGTCTCTTACAGCTAATTCCTTCCTGCATAGCACGCAAATGTTCCGTCATTCTCTGATTAAAATAAGGGGAGCTAGAAGAGTTAATCTAAGATTAGGTAGTCAAAATAAATGAGTCCCCCTTTTGTTCAGTGCAAGACCCCCTCTGCACTGACAGGATTTCTAAGCACTCAGATGTGTTAGATCGTATTGGGTGTTCCCCCAAGCTCTCAAGGTTTATCTGCGAGTTGGGAAGCGAAATTTAATATGATTACAGCCAGCAAAGTCTCATGCTTTGTCATCTAAGCACATGGTGGAGGCACTTCTGTGATTTGCTTTTCTGTCTTGTTGGGTGGGATCTTGTGCACAAACATCCTATCACTTTGTTTCAGTCAGAGTAAAACCTACCAACATTATTTTTGGGACCTATTTCTTCACATTTCAATATCTGCTGCTACAAATCACATGATTTCTCAGCATTGTGCATACTGGTGTCACTCTTTACACTTAACTCTTCGCTGTTTTTCTCTTTACTTGCCCCCTTGCAAAGCCCTGTAGTTTAACTGTAAACATGAGCCCATCTGGGCCTACACAGGTAGGGCAAATGCTTGTCACTCCTCTAAATACCTCTTTTTGTGCTAGATGAGGCCAAAAGCACTGCTATTTGTTATTAAGGTCAAGTCTTTATTTTCAGTATACTTGTTCTGTGAGGCTGAGAGCTGACAGACAGACACTGCTCCTGAGCTATGCTGACTTTGTGACTATTTGGAAGGGCTACAGTGAACGTATAAAATTACTGTAGTGAGAATCCTGTGTGTCTTGCAGGAATAATCTCAGTGCTTCTTTTGCAACATTTAATACAAAAATGGAAGATGTGACCTTGGAGAATCTAAAGACATTTATTTCTTGTAGTTTGAAGTGAAGTGAATGTTGACTTATCAAAGATTTGAGCGTTCCTTATTAATCACAGGTTCTCACAATCTCATCCCACCACTAGCTTCATTATCTGTAAGTGTGCAAAACAGATAGTTTGGTAACTAACATTTGGTAAATTAATAATCACCCATCTGCACCAACTAGAAGCTTTCAAAAGCACAGTTGTAAGTAAAAACAAAAAAGAACAAAGTTAATTTAGTGTGAAGGCTGAATTACAAATAATCTGCATAGAGACAGTGCTAAGTATTTAGCAACATACCCACCTTCTGGCAGCACCTCTGAGTTACCAGGCAGGTAAGACACCAATCTCCCCACACACCTTTTCTCTGACTTTCCCATCAACAAAACCCTACCCCTTCCTCATTTTTGTGGTTTTTCCAATTTCATACTTGTTTTCCCACATATTTGGTCAGGAAAAACTCACCTCTTTTCTCAGTGTTACAGACTTCTTAAAACCTAACATACCTAGCCCTGAAAACGCTCTGTTCTCTCCACACACGAATCCAAGCAGGTGAGTCAAAAAAGTCAAATGACTACCAGGAAAGGAGAAGAGATAAGAAGCCCCCCACGCCCTCCCTCTTGCCAGCAGCTCCCTTCCAGCAGCCATGCCCTGCAGACTGCAGAGTCACTCTGCAGGAGCACGGCACACGCCGCTGCTCAGCTGGAAAAACGCGCTCAGCAGTGCTCGGGAGGGACTCTGCTTCCTCCCACCGCCCCCGAGCCCCCGGGGCTGCACCCCCATACCTGGGCAAGGAAGAGAGGAGCAGCACCAGGCTCCCAGGCTTACACAGCCCCTCTGGCTGCACTGCTGCCCAGCAGGAAGGACACACAGCACATTTCCGCCCCCCACCCCCACCCGCCCAGCTTTCCAATCATGGTTTAACTCTGGCTCGTGTGTCAAGGACACGTGAGGTCCACAAGGCCCATCCAAGCCCCAGTGTCTCCCCAGTGCCCCCCCGGCTATGGCTCTCACTGTCACCAAGGGATGTCTGCAGAGCCTGCCAGAGACCAAACAAGTAACACTGTGGAACACCAGAGATGGCTCTCCTCCACCACCTTCCTCGTGAGGCAGGGATATCTCTCCTGATCCCGTCACAGTGGCCAGGAACACTTTGGGGAGCAAGTCAGAAGTGGAGAGAAGCACCTGTGGGCATGTGGCCAGGTCACAGGCCAGCTCTGCCTGCTCAAGCTGCAAGTTTCAGACCCATTTCCAGCCACTTCAAGAGGTGCCCGGCAGGAAGTGAATGTGCTTCCCCAGGAGCACAGGTCAGGGCAAGCTGTGCCTGCCAGCACACTGTGTGTGCCACACATGCTCCGAAGGAAACCTAAGTGCCATTTTCTAGAACAAGCTAAGAAGGGGTGCATGTGTCACCTCTGAGCGCCTCAAGAACCAGACTGAGTGGCACTGACAGACCTCAGTCGCACCAACAGCCACCTCCACTGGCCACTTCTAAAGCAAACCGAGGCTTCCACCTGACCTGTCGTGCTAGAGCATCCAACCCAGCCACGGCCACCACAGTCATCTACCATATACCACCAGTCCCAAGCTATTTGCAGCAGAGATCTCTACCAAACCTTCTGGCTTGGGACAAACCAAAAAACAAACAAAAATTAAATCACAACCACTGAAGAGAACAGAAGCCCACTGCGTGTTCCCGTACAGTGCTACAATACACAGAAGAGTCAAGACAAGCTGCTGCTCCTAAGTCAGCTTTGCTCCAGAAGGACAGTGAAGGTAAATCACTGACGATGCAGGTATTACATCAGCCACTTCACAGCCTTTCCTCCCTCTCCTTGGACGTCACGGAAGAATATTCCCCAGCACATGTAGCTTAATGCTGTAGGAAGAGCTCTTGATCCTGGCAAAACCCACAGCGAGTGCCACAGCGAAGCTAGGCTGGACAACTTGCTAAGGGTGGCAGCAGCAGCACAGTGCAACACTGAAACCAGTAGAGCTACAACACATCATATGCAGATTTGCTCAGCAAAAAGGTCATCCACTCATGCCTGCCCCCAAAAGCCCCTCAAACTAAATGCAACGTTGATAGAGGAAAGTTCAGTTTGGAGGATCTTCTGGGAACCTGCAATTACAGAATGACCCTCTGTTTAGAAACATGTTGATACTTGACCACTGTTCTCACAATCCTTCTTCCCCCCCACCCCCCTCCCAAAAAAAAAAAAAATTACATCTAGAGCAGTATTAGAATTGCCATGAGCAAATCTATTTTCACCAAATCTTCATGTCCTCATGCCAGTTTTTATTCCACAGCTGCAGGACCTGCACATGCTTTCACTTCTCCTTTCTGCCAAGCAATCCAGACCAATCCTGACCTGGGACTATCTCCACAAAGAGGTCTGGTAATTGATTTATTCAAGGCCAAATTCAGTTCCCATTTGTTTTAGGCACCAACTGTTGCTTCCTGAATACACAAGCCGTTGCTTTAAGTTCTCATGGCACTGCATTAAACTTCTCTAAACCTTTCTTTTGCCTCTCCTCTACCCTGCTCAAGTCACACAGGTGTATCATTTGCTACCAGATGTTCAGATTAGCGTTTACCTCAATGCAAAGTGAAGTCTCTCAACTCCACTCAAAGATCACTAACAAGGACCTCAACCTGCAGGAGGAGTTTGGATCTGAGGCCCAATCTCAAGTGAATAAAGGGAAAAAATACAGAGCTGGCCATGTCAGAGACCACACACTCACAAAGAGTACCCAGAGCTCTACCCAATCCCAGGTGATGACTTCTTGCCCATGCAAAGCTACACCAAGACAACTTTTACCATCGTGCGACAGCCCAACAGATAACACCAAGATTGCACCGCCCCATTCCCCAAGCTTCCTGTGTGCACAGCAAGCCAGGGATTTGACAGAGCAAGCAGTGTGTAGACTTAAGCCCTTGCTGGAAGTCAGCAAATGTTCCAATGCCAAAATGACCAGAGGATAAATAATATTTTAAAGACCATAATGTAAATTAGTATGGTGGTTGGGAAAGAACAAAGCTCACCAATCCCAACTGGACTTACGGTAAGAGTGGAGCGAAAAGCCTTCCCAACTCTCTTATCAGTTATTTGCCAGACCTACAGTGAGGCCACCATACCTCTGCTTACCTGGTCACTCAGATGGGAGCACAACTCCGCTGGGAGATGCACCGCCGCAAAGGACACCACAATCCTCAGGCAGTATACTAGTGTATTTAAGTTTTCATTAAAATATTATTTTAAAACCCTTGCTCTTCGTAGCCATAGTAACTATAAGGATTAAAAACATCCAACCTGGTCTAAGCAACACAGCTTTCTATTAAAATTCCTTATTTAGCCAAACAAGCACTACCACTGAGATGGTGTCAGAGTTTCGCTACAAAGTAGTTTCAAGTATGCAAAGAGCAACCTAACTCTACCCAAGTTGGCATCTGGCATGCCCCTGAGCATAATTTCACACTATTCGAGCACAGCGAAAGGATCAGGTGCCATAATTTGGAAGGAAGAGCAAAGCATTGCAGCCTCAGTGCCCCCATTCCCAGCCCTGCTTTTTGCACTTGATTTGTCCTCACATCTGACCGAAGTCTGTCCTTCTGCTGCCCAATCCAGGGATCTCAGATGAAATCCTGGTGGAAATCCCCACAGCACGACAGGCAGTGAACAGCTTAAAGGAAGAGTTACGGAAGTAAAGAGGTGACTGGTGAAAATCCTCCAGCAATGCCTCAGACCTAGCAATCTGAAACTGGAGGTCGCAGGAGAAGCAACGACTGAAGCCCAGCAACCAGGGCCAGTGAGTCAGCTCTCAGGAGCTACGTTGCATTCATTCCCCAGCCTTCCCGAAACAAACAGTGCAGAACAGGGCAAAGGTCCAGCACAAAGCTGAAGGGCAAAGGTATGTGGGGGAGGTAAAACACTAACCTTCACAGTTTTTTGGAGCCGAAAGTTCCAGTTACCCTCGTCCTCTCTGACAAGATGGGAAGAGTTACTCCAACAGGAGTTTGGGGATTGGAACAAAACAGTGTTTCAGAGAGCAAACTTGGGGGGGGGGACCAAGACAACGACTTTTGCTGTGATAGCTCTGTTGCAACAAGCAGCCAGAAAAGCTCCACAATAACATGCCATGACAGAAAGAGAATTGCCCAACACTCTGGAAATAGGTGTGTGCAGCACTACTGAGCAGGATACCTAACACGTCTAACTCTGAACGCAAAGAAACACCAAAGGTAAAGTAAGCTTCCCATGTATCTTATCTCCCTGTACTAGAGGCTGGTTTCAAGGAAAGCCCTATGGGGAGTTACTCAGTGAGGGGTGAGAAGCTAATGAATCTTCCCCTGCTTTCTCCTCAGTACGGGTAGCCAACCCAGTCTCTGCTCTGGCATAAAGCAACATGCAAGCTCTCTGAACAATAGTCAGCTAACCTCTGGTGCTTGCTGCTAGCAACTAAGGTGTGCCTTCTGGAAACTACTGCTTATCCACCCAGTGTGCTTGCCAAACGGCACACAAGAAACTCTACACTCAAGAAACTAAAACACCTCCTGCATCTCCACTAGGAAATGCACCACTTTCTCCTGGCTGAGCATTTGCAATGAGGATGAAAACGGGCACAGAAGTTAGTGCAGGCAAGGCTCGGCAAATGCAGCGTTGGTCTGCGTGTTCTTACTTCCAAGATGTAAATGGCTGCAAAAATTAAGAAGTGCCAAGTGCCTTGATGCAACATTTCTTGAAATAAATCCAGCTGGTTTTCAAATTGGGGTGCTGTTAACACCTGTCTGCACCAACGCTTGCATCAGCACCAGCCCTGGTGCAGGGCACAGCGGAGGAGTACAACGTGTTCCAGAAGGTCGAGCTGTCTTAACTGCAAGCCACACTTCTCCTCCATAGAAGAATTTGAGAAAATACTTTTAATTTGGTTTACAGCCAAAAGTGCAAAGCTGTTTTTGCCAGAAAACATTTCCTTTGCTACTGCAGACACACACACTACCATCATGCCTTCGCCAGTCAGGCTGCTGGCTGCATTTATTTGCATGATAAGAAGAAAATGTGCAATAACTGGGGACAGTCACACAGCCCTCGTTACTAGATCACTAGAGAGTAAAAATGAGGCATCATTAATTACCAGCTCTGCCAGCACCCCTCACAAGCAGTAAAAGTGTCAAGCACAAGCCTTACAAGACAGGACTGTGCATTATCTCAGGGCTCAAAGGATGCCCTCTGCTCTCTTGCACCCTGACTCTGAAACATAACATGCATCTTGCCAAGACACCACGAAATTTTTCTGGTGTGCCAGCCCAGCTGAGCCTCAGCCTCCGCACAAGCAGCATCACTGTTGTCTAACTTGATCTAATGGTTGCTCCATTTATTGCCACGCCATTGTACTTTTGGTAGGAGGGGTTAAGAAGGAAGGAGAGGCTTTGCTTCAGTAGTCCTCCTTCCTGAAAAAGCAGAAACATTTATTCAAAACGCCCTATTACAGACCTCAATGTTAACCTTGAGAGTAAAAATGCTGCAGCAAGCAGGCAAGACATCAAATTCTGAAGAAAAACCCTAGTCTGTCAAAAAAGGACACTCTTCAGTCCCCACATCAGCCCCCCAATGCATTCAACTTTCCCAGCAGCAGCGAGTCAAAGAGTTCATAAGAAGCAGAGGTGGATTTATTAAGCTCTTTGCTATCCATATTCCAACACAGACAGCAGAAACTCCCAAAGATTTTGAAGGTGGCCATTTTCTCTGGGCCAGAGCTCAGTGTCTTTACTTTTATAAGCACCAATACCAACTCAGACCATTAAAGAATGGGTGAACACCTAAGGAGCAGGTCTTGGACATTAAATTGGCGGGCCTGTAATTAATATAATAATTATAAAAAATTAGGGCTTTCAGAGCTTGTAAAACAAGTCATAGAGGGATCCCTTTATCTTTCAAGAGCTGCCCACACTAGGCTCCTTGGTCTCCTCACTGCCTCTGGCAGGATCAGGGCTGGAAACATCTACTGTCTCCAACACACAAGCACTGCTCTGGGAACACTGCTTGATGTGGAGCCACTGCTTTCTAAGCTCTGCTGAAAAACCAAAAACATCTAATGGTGACTTTCCAGAGTTTAAAAGCTCTCAATCCACTTCAAGTATATAAAGGACTGACTTTCCTTCAGCAATCCTCCTGAAGGTCACAACACGACAACTCACCTCACCAGCACTGTCTTTGTAACAAATTTGAACTCCAGGTCTCTTTTTATAAGCATCTGCCAAAAGAAATCCTCCACCAAAAGCTACGAAGACATGACACAAGGCTGTAAACTCTGCAAGAAGGTACTTGGGCCAAGGGGCCTCCAAGCAAGGTCAGCTGCCTGCCTGCCTCTCGTGGGAGTTCACCAGCCGTGTTTATTTTACACGTTTTCTCTTCTGCTAACGAACAGGCAGCAAGAGAAACAATGCCCCCAGAGAGGAGAACCAAGTGGCAGCGTCTGGGGCACTGCAGGAACCAGTCACTGCTGCCAAGCGTCCCCAAACACACCACTAACCAATTTCAGAGCTTAAGCACCTTTGGGAATCCTGGGACAACGGCACTGGGTCCAATAAAATCCTGAGCATTGCAGCCTTACTCTCTTACCCTACCTCAAGCTAGACACACGACTGATATCTCTCCCTCAAAAAATCATCTCAGGGGTCGCAAGGGCCCCCTCCTCGTGCTGGACAGATGGCCTTGCCTCTGCTCACTCCGACGAGTCGCCCACCTCTGCGACAGGCCTGGTAACGAAACTGGACGCGCCTCAGACATGAGCCTCAAAGAGCAACGTTCAGTCTGGCTGTTCTGCATCTTTTGGCTTATTTCTAGAGACTGTTACCCCAGAAGGCAGCACGATGGAGTGCAGCTTTCACACAAAGGAGCAATGTGACTGGTTTTGTGTCATACCACAAGAGGCAAATGCAGCCAGCAACGCTGTCCTGGATTTCGTTAGGCTTTGCTTATGTTGGTGCACCCAGTGACAAACCACCAAACAATCTGAACACGCACTTTTACCTGGCACATTTAACTTCTCCTCTGCACTCCCCACTAAGACGACAGCTTTCCAGGTGGAAACTGCAGAGCTGTCCATCTCCCAAAGATCAATACCTCTGATGAATCATCACACTAAGCAGAAACAGTTCTTGCAAAACACTAGTACATACAGTAACTGGGAATGTGATGTATCTGACGGTGCAATGTCAGAGTTAAATGGGGCAGGCTGGAAAAATTAGAAGTGTCTTTCCCAAACAGGACGCTTTGTAAAAACTTCTCTGCATTCCTCTTAGTAACGATTCACCTGAAGCAGGTACGAGCGATGCCCTCCTGATAAAAGCAGCACCTAGCCCAGCTTCCGAGGAAATGGTGTTCTGCACTTTTCAGCCTTTGCTGACGACTGCAGCGGGTTACAACGCGATTTGGACAGCGTCACCCCGTCCCTTCCGCGGGACGCTGCCCCTCCGCTTCCCCAAGCGACTCCTTTCTGCGGGGACACCCTCCCACCCCGCCGCCGCAGCCGCGCACGTTTCGCTGCTGACAACCTCTATTCACGGCTGCAAACGTGCAGGGGCAGAGCCGCTCTCGACCGCAGCCCCCGGCCCCGCCGCCATGAGTCGGCAGAGAAAAGGCAGCGCGGCCTGCGCGCCGGGGGAGCCGCCGCCGCACACGTGGGCAGCGCCAGGGCCCTCCGGGGGAGCGGCGGGGCCGGGCCGCGCTCCCGGGGGAGCCACCACGTTGCCTGCGCTGCGGCGGAATGCTGGGAGCGGGGGGGGCACGGCCGGGAACGGGGCGGGATGGGGGGGGGGGGGGGGGGGGGAGCCGCGTGCCCACCGACAGGACCCCACCGCCTCGCGGCTCCTCCGGCCGCCTCCGGCCGGGTGCTCAACGTCCCCCGCCTCCCCCCCCCGCCGCCACCGCCGCCTCATGGCCGCTGCCCGGGCCGGGCCGCGCTCCCCTCCCCCGCACACGCGCTCCCCGCCTCATGGCCAGGGATGGCGCCGCCGCTTCCTACTTCCAGGGAAGCCCCCCGCACACACACACGCGCGCACACACACACACACACTCACTCACGCCGCCCCCGCCGCGCTCCCCCGCGCCCGCCGCGGCCCCGCTCCCCGGCAGGCCGCACGCGCGTCCCCACGCCGTGCCGCATGGCGGGGCCGGCCGGGGCGCGGTCGGCGGCGCAACCAGCCCCCCGGCCTCCCCGCAACCTCACTCCAACCCCCCCCCGCCAGCCCCAGCACCCACCTGGAGGCGACTGGCCGTTAACCGCCGGAGCGGCGGCCGGGGCGTTCTTCGTCCAGGGGTTCACCTTGGGCGGCGGAGCCTCGATGAACTCCCGGCGCCCCGCTCCGCCCGCCTCGCCGCCGTCCTCCGCCTCGCCGCCCGCCCTCAGCAAGCTCTCCTTCTCCTGGTTGTTGCTCTCCTCCTTCTGCTGCTTCGCGCTGGGCGGCCGCGACGCCGCGGGGCCGCCGTCGGGGCCCATGGGCGACTCGCCCTTCTCCCGGCCGCCGTCCTGCGGCGGCTTCAGCACCAGGGCGCGCTCCTCGGCGGGCAGCAGCGGGGCGCCGGGCAGCAGCGCCTCCACCTGCGTCGCCATCTGCGCGCCCCCGCCCCGCTGGGGAACTCCCCTCCCCACGCGGCGCCCCCCGAGCCCCGCCGCGCTGCCCGCTTCCCCGCCCCCCCCTCCCCCCCCGCTTTTACCGCCGCAATATGGAGACGCGCGGGGACCACGCGACTGCCGCGGGGGCGCGCCGGCCGGCCCGCACGCGCGCGCGCGCCGCCGGCGAGGGGAGGGGCGGGGCGGGGCTGGGGCGCGTCTCCGCGGGCCGTCCGGCGGCGCGCACGTGCCTGATGCAACGCCCGGTTGAGCGGGGCGGGGGCGATGCGGGGGGCGGGGGGGCGGGGGGGGCACTTAAAGGGGCCGCTCGGGCCCAGGCACCGCGCCCGTCCCGGGGCCGCGCGGCCGGATCGGGGGCACCGGGACTTCCCGCCGTTCCCGACCCGGAGCCGAAGGATGAGGATGCTCCCGCGTGCCCACGCCCGGGGATAACGGACTGGGCAGCTGTGGGTGGTTTTGCCTCCGGTGGGAGGTGCGGGAAGAGTGCTGACGGTGCACGGAGAAGGATGAAGATCCGATTTACACAGGGCAGATGTTAGAAGAAGCCGAGGGGCAAACTCGGCACCCTGTTCGGGGAGCAACAGCATAAAGGGCCTGGCGGATCCCAGAGGGAATCCCAGGGGTGCTCCAGTGGGACCGTCTTGGCTCCCTGTGTTCCTCGCTCCCCAGGCCGAGGCTCAGCGAGCACCCTCATGGGCTGCAGCCACGGGGATCACCACGTCCCAAATACATTTAAGGATCTGAATGGTAAAATCCCAAAAATAAGTTTATATAAGATTATTATAATTCCAGAAGAGCTGGCCAGTGGCCTGGCTGCCTGACCGAATGTCCCATGGGGATGCTCTGATACCTGAGTTGCAATATCACAAGGCATGTCCTGTACTGCATAAAGCCTGATCTCACATTTGCCAGGGGGTCACCGCGGCCCTCACCAGCACGGCTCAGGAGCTGCTCAAATCCCACCCATTTGGGCCACCTTCCCCGGCAGCCAGGCTTGCACCTTTACCCTCTCTAGGAGGGGATCCCCAGGTGGGGCCCACAGTGTGGTTGAAGAAGGTGGCTGCAGCATGTGACATGCAGTCCAATGGGGTCCCTGTGCTTTCCCCTGCTGCACTCCTGCTGCTTGGTCCCTTTGGGATGCTGCTCTGCTGCCACGTGCTCGGGACTGAGAGCCAAACTGGCTGCAAGGCTGCCAGGCAGGAGGGAGCTGGGCAGGCCTCACCCACGCTCGCTCGGCGGCTAGCCAGGCCAAACCTCAGAGTTTTAAATGTTAGAAAATAAATGGATGGGTGAGGGGGCAGAAAGGGAAGAATCCGTGAAAAGTTTCTGCATCAGCCGCAGGGAAAACCACCTCGGCTGGTCAGCTCCCAAACACCCAGCCTTCACCTGAAGGGAAGCTCAGGGTGCACCATCTCCAGCCGGTGCAAACACACCGGCCGTGTCCAGCAACCTCGAAGCACCCCGCTCCTCCCTTGGTGTCCTCACCTCTGCCAGGCCCATCTCCCCCTGCTCTGCCCAGCATTTGCAGCACTGGGATATTCCACTCCTTGGCTCTGGAGACTTGCTGAGAAGCAGCTAAGTCACCACATTTGTGCCGCACAATTCACCAGGAAGGAATCCAGCTCTGCTTTCCCCAAATTTAACAAAAACACCTAACCATTAATCCCAACCTGCCTCCCCACCTCACTCCTCACCCCAGACGTGTCCCTGTGCCTACCCAGGCCATGCCAAGCAGCTCTGGTGCTGCCTCCCAGCCCTGTGCCTGCTGCACAGACTCTGAGGAAGCAGTCTCCAGGGAAACTCCTCTGCTGAGCAATGATTTAGGCAGGAGCTCCCCACCTCCCTTCCTCTGTACACAACAGCTTACTTATTTTCTCCCTGACTGAAGCGTGGCTTGCATATTTATCACAGCTGTCTGGTTTCTTTGATGCTGGCCTGGAGGTTTAAAGATGTTTTCATGGTGGTGTTTATCCTCTTTGAGCATCTCTGGGTCCCTCCTAGCCCTGAATATTCCCAGTTTCATTTCTGCCAGGCTGGCGACCTCACGTGGGGTCCTGACCCTCCCTTTGGGAACAGCTTTAATTCAGTGGCCTGGAGCAAGTGTTGTGCATGGGGGGAAGCACCACACGGCCAAGGTGACTGATAGACCCCTGAGAACCCCACCATCCTGTTTGGATGGTAGCTCAACTCCTTTCTCAGGTTCTGCTTGCCTAATTTTGTCTCTATTCACATGAGCACTCTTGGTCACATCTCTTCTTGCTGCATCAGAGGGCTGTGCTGACCTCACAGCCAGCTTTGACCAGGAGTGTGCTTCCAAAGGGAATCTTCTTACTCCCCAGCACCTTTGGACCAGCTCTCTCACTGCCAGCCAGCCCTGGTCACGCTCTTCCCTGATGAGGTGATGTAAGCCCAAGCTTTACACGTGGACGGTAGAACATTAAGGCTCAGGCGCTTTTAACACTTTGCCAAAGAGAAAGGGGATTTTGCCAATAAAAGCCCAAACTTCCTTTCCTGAGTCATGTGCTTTGACTTCTTTTTGTAGTCCTTACTGCTCCAAGAATCCTGCCAGGCAGGAACTCAGACAGGGAGGAAGTGCTCCAGGTCGGGCAAACGTTCCTCCAGCAGCCCTGCAGTGCTGCCCTCCAGCAAACCCAGCTGCCCGGGGGGCTGAACCAGCAGTCCTGCTCCCGAGGGGCTTGCAAATGCAGCGTGACTCACCACAAGGCAGGGCTACCTCTGGCATCCATGGGGGAACAGCTTTGCAAAGGGCACCCAGAGCTCATTCCTGTAAGAGAAATATCGTGCTGCTGCAGAACCGTTCCCAAGTCTCATGGCCACCAGTTACAATGCTAGGACCTAAATGGGAATTTTCAATTTCAGAAAACCTGACAGTTTGCCATTGAAAAATACCTGGCTCTTCATTCTATGATTGTCATCAAGAAACTCTGACCCAACCATTTCAATCTGGATCAGATTCTCTCCCACCCTGCTGGTCTCAGTTTGCAGCACCAGCAGTAACTGGAGCTGAGGGCAGGTGACTCCCAACCTCAGCAGACACATTAGTGGCACATCACGGTCATCACAAAGGACTCAAGTATTTTTAAAATTATACCTCAAACCTCTTATTCTACTACCCCGAGTAATGCTATTTCAACCCACCTTAGCTCAGAACCAGAAGAAAGCACCCACTCCTGCAGGATTCTGTCAGAGAGACATCCTGCAACACCTCCTTCCTCAACCCAGATTTTAACCTCTCCTTGCTTGTGGTTCCTAATCCCAGAGCTTGCTACTCTGCTCTGGGCAGAGGGAGCATGCACAAAAACATGACATACAGCCAGAGCACCAAACTCTCTGCTTCTCCTGCCAGGGCAAGGGGATGGGAACACACCAAGTGCTCACGGACAGTCCTGTAGGCTTTTCCTCTCTGCAGCCATGTGACCTGGACAGGTGGAAGATATTTCCTGGCTCCAAGATATATGCACCTGGATGGACCCTTCTAGCAAAGCATATGAACAATCAGCATGAAGAGTGAATGCAGTCACACTAATAAGTAATTTTCAACCTGTGTAATAAAACAGCAGACACTAATGAGTTCCATTACATCCCCATTAAAAAGTGCTTTCACCTAGCAGGACTCCACAGCTCAGGGTCTCAGCAGTTTGATGCCGCCACTCAAACCACACGTGGGGTAAAAACCAGGTCCCATCAGCCCCGTGGAGCTGCTGGCTCCACTGGGAAGTGGTGCTGCAAATGTGTTCCTGTCGAGAGTGCATGGACTTCCCTGGTATTAGGAAGTTAGACTTAAATAAGAGTTAATATCCCAGAATTAGAAATCTGATACCTGCTATGCAGTTTTTTGCATGCTTTTGGTAAAGGGATCAGAAGGGGGGATATCTAAGGATACATGACTGCTTTTATCATCACAAGTTTTTAATCCAAAAGCCACAGTTCTTGCAGGACTCTCTCAAAGTCACTAAGTAACCTTGCCTGCTCAAGAGAAATTCTGAAAACACCCCCATTTCCTAGTTATTGATGACATGGTCTGGAGGAGGTGTTGCCTTCTGCAGCCAATGATTTCCCACCATGTATGTTTTACTGTAGACATATTAGCCCCCAGTTGCTTTACATGTCCCCTAAGTCATTTCAGTTTCCAGATGCTCAAGAAAACATGGCATAAGTTGATCACTGAGGCTGATATTTTCTTCAATGGATATTTACCCTCCATGCCATCCCTTAAGCAAAAATATTTCAGAGACTTTTACAAAGAGAAACAAGGTATAAATACTCTAGCATCCTTCCTCAAAATGCCTTAAGCTCTCTGTGAGAGATTCATCCCTCCCAGCTCCCAGCTGCCCACAGCAGCTCTGGAAACCCCCAGCTCAGCCCAGCCAGGGATGTGCCATTCCCATGGAGAAACAAAGCATACTGGCCACGTGCTGTGAGTCCCAGGAGTCTGTGTTTCTTTGCCATCAACACCTTGCACCAGAGCTGGCTGGGGACATACATCTTCCTGCCTCATGCCTGCTGTACCAGGAGACAACAACCAGCAGCTGCTTCACAGAGCTCAATTAATTCAAGCACTGGCAGCTTGTGCAGGTGCTCTAAAAGCTCCCAGAGGCTCAAGGTGAGAATCAGTAAGATTTACAGGTGGAATTGCTGGAATATTTTCCTCTAAGCACCCAAAGACACTTAACGGCAAAAAGGCTTAGAGTCAACCATCAAAGTTATGAAATTTAAGTATTGTTTTACTTCCCTGCAGTCAAAGCAGAGCCCTGGCCTTTGCCATCCAAATATCACCCTGAGCCACA
This sequence comes from Apus apus, assembly GCF_020740795.1. Lineage (NCBI taxonomy): Eukaryota > Metazoa > Chordata > Aves > Apodiformes > Apodidae > Apus > Apus apus. The sequence continues at coordinate 7,016,690 of NC_067294.1, read as the reverse complement.
ATACAACTGCATCTCTGCCAGGTGTCTCTCTGCTGGGCAGCACGGTGGGATCTGTGCTCTGCACCGATATGTACAAATCCCACTGCTGCTGTTGTCCTCCTGGAATAGCCAGGGAACTGAGAAACAGGGTGAATAAAAGTTAAAAGCTGCTTTATATTTTGTGTGCAAAACACATCCCGGTGTGACAGGCATCCTCTCCTCTTCAGCTGTGCCCTGCTGCAAGCAGGGCTCTCTGGCCGTAACTCCCACCCAGCCTTGCCAGCTTTGTGTTTGCTTTCCCAAATATTTTGCTGGTGCAAAGGAAACATCAGCCTGCTGGATTGTGAGCTGAGCCACCTCCACCTCCGAGCTGAAGGCTCACGAAGTGGGAGAGATGACAAACTGGAAGGAAAGCAATATCAAAGCACAGAGTAGCACACACCAGTGTGTGTCCTTGTCAGCCTGTCCTGGTGCCACCAAGTCAAGCAGGGGACAGTCCCCTTCACCAGGACAGTGGCACAGCCACTGAGTCCACTGCAGCCTCCTGATAACACCCTGTCAGCAGCTGATCAGCGAATCAGACGTAAAAGGGCTTCAGTAAAGTGCAGTGCCAGCACCCAGCCATGGCCATCATTGTACAAGCACGGCCCGTGGGACACAGGCAGGGGGATTAAGAGATCTGTGTCAGCAGCAGGCCTGTGTATACAAACATGGCAGCTAAAAGGGCTCGTGTTCATGCTTTGTCCCCAGCGATGTCATCAGGGATGGGAATGAGCTGTGGAGGGGTGAACGTGCAGCATCAGTGTCAGCCCTTGCTTTGGCTGAGCAGCCAGAGGGGTGACAGGGCTGGGGACAACAGAGTGAGGTTGACCTGGGCAACGGGAACCCTTGAAGCCCCCAATCACCTCCTTGCAGAGACCTGGACTGGGGATGTCAAATAATCCTGTAGCGCTTGGAAGGCTGTAAGGAGCTCCCTGGCTCTGTAGTGGCTCTCAGGAGGCTGGAAAATCTCACCAGGTCCTGGAAATGGGAATGATGGAAGGGAGTTGCACCATCAGTGGTTTTAAAAAGTCAGCCCAAAGCTCTTGCTGTAGGAAAGGCTCACTGAGAACAGCAGCTGGCAAGGCATCAACCAGAGTACCTCTAATTAACCCCAGAATGCAGCATGTCATGTCTGCTTTCCCAGCTCCAGGGGGCAAGCGAGACTACAGGATGCTCATGGACACGCTCCTGTAAAGCTTCCAGGAGGATCCTGAATCCACTGCCCTCAGACAGCCAGTGAACCAGGAGTCCAGGCTGCAAGAGACTGTGTTTTGTGACTTTATTCTTGCCCTTGCCTCTTCTGCCCCTGCACTTCCCAATGAGCTCCTGAGGTTCTTGACAGCCCGGTGAGTAACTAGGGAAAAAGGAACCTACCCCTGAAAGACACCCACCCCCAGGATCCGAGACATCATCTGCCTCCAGCGCTGCCAGTGGAAATGAGTGTGGGACGGGAAGTTAATTACTAAGCTGGGGATGCAGTGGCTGTGTTCTGCATTGATGCATTCGTTTTTACAATTATATCAAGCAAATTAAGAAGTCATTATGATGGCAGCTGATGGAAGCTGTTGCAGTGGCAGCAGCTACTGACCAGCTCCAGCTGTGCTGCGTGAAAGGGATCTCAGGCCAGAAATGCAGAATTTACAAGTGGATTTTGTTATATTTTCGCTGCCAGATTTCACAGTGATACAGGAGCTTTCACTCCTCCAGAGAGAGATGGTGCTGAACTGTAAGGGACTCTGACCTCCTGCCAGGCTGGTGGTTAAACTTTGAAGTTAAATCATGAGCAAAATAAATGCAACGTGAAGCTGCATGCTGTCAGAGCCAGAATTTCTCGCCTGTGTTTCAGTCTGCTTGATTTTCATGCTTCTCAGCTAACCCTGTTTGTGCATAAGCACATTTTCATCTGGCAGCAAACAGGGCAAGGACTTCAGAATGGAAACAACAGGAGCCAGATAGGACCTCACCTTCTTCAGAGAGAGACACCTTTCAGGTCTTCTCCATCCTCAGAAAAAAACAACAAAAACAACCCAACCTCCCCTGGCCCCCCCCCCAAAAAAAAAAATCCCAGCCAACAACAGGGGAAAAGCACACATTGCCCCTCTTCACCCCTACAAGTTACTTCTCAGCTCCTGCTCCCACAGCAAAATCTTTTCTCTGCTTCAGCAGAGCCAGCAGAAGGTCAGCACAGGACCACCCCAAGGCAGCACTGAGGCCACAAACCCTCGGCACCAATTTATGTCCTAAACCAAGATCCCCCTACAAGTCTGCAAGCAGGAGAAAGCTCTTCACACTTAAAACAGTGGGTTTTAAGCTTGCTTCCAGCCCACAGCCTTATCTTATTGTTTTGCAGTTCCTCTCCTAAAGAAACAAAACCAAAGCTCGTGCCAAACCAAAACATCTGCGCAGTTTATCAGAGCAGGGAGCAGCATGTGATGGTGTCCCAGAGGCTGGAGCAGGATGACAGCTGGAGCCTGCAGAGCAGCCAGGGAAGGTTAACAGTGGTGGGGAACGAGACCTCCCCAGTTCAACATGAGAGAAGGACAAAAGCCATGTTAGAGGCTGCTTTTGACTTGCCCTCCTGCCTGGTGGGGTGGGGCCAGCAGAGAGGGCAAAACACAGGGCAGAGTCAGTCCCTGGGCACACATACCTCCCCTCCTGCACCTGCCAGTTCACCCGCTCCCCTGTTCCTCTTCCCAGCAGGTCCCAAGGTGGTTTTCTCTGAAATGCTCCCTTCAGCAGGTTTGAGCCTTCCTGCTCTGCTACAGTTCCTGCTCCGGCACAAGTCATGTCTACATCTGTGCTGCTTTAGCTGCTAATTTAATAATTGACTTTAGTGAGCCTCATTAAGACACCTGCTGCCTTTCTGCACATGGTGACAGCACCTTACAATTGCTGATAACAGTGGCAGAGGCCAGAGCATTGAGCTGCTGATGCTCACACCAACTGCAGGGCATCTGGGCACGGCATCTGCTTGATCTTCAAACACAGATACCTCTGCCCAGAGCTCTCCAACCTGTCTGCCCTCCCCCATGCTCCCTGGGGGACCAAATACTTCCGTGTTGTCCCGTTTCCAAGCAGGGGATCAAGTGACTGATGCAGGGGCTGACTGAGCACTATGTGGGATGGCTCCATCCTTTATGGGGCAGTGGGAGATGCTCCCGTGGAGCTCTGCCAAGTTCTGCTGGTTTGGATGCTTTGCCTAGTGAAGATGTTCTCCATGCAACCCTCTAGTGACCTGCTTGGCTGTGTGATAGTCCAAACACCAGGAAAACCCCCAGGGAAATTGCAGTGAGGTTGGATGCTCGTATTTAAGCGTTCTCTAACACACTGGATAACTCTTTTTATCCCGACTTCAAGGAGGGCAATCCTGCCCCTTCATGCCATTCCCAGGGACAGGACAGGGCTTGGAGCCAGCTCCTGGACTCTACCTGTCCCAGGAGAAGCTGCTGCTGTTCAGAGGGTCACAATGCCAGCATGAGAGTTACCAGGATCCATCCCTCCCTCGAAGAACCAGTTCTCCAGGTAGCACCAAATGGCACTTTCCCTTGGTCAGAGACCAGGGACACTGTCCTGTTCCACGTTGCTTTTCAGATAGGCAGCTTGTAAGTTGTGTGGTTTGTATGAAGAGAGGAGATAGTGAGGCCAGGCTTTGAGCACAGGGTTCTTGAGAGCAGCCAAAGGCACTGAGTGAGCCAGCAGGGCTTTGCCCATGATAAAAGCTTCAGCACCCATGTGTGTAATCAGGAGAGGGCAGCCCCAGCTCTTAACTGCATCTCTGGTGAGCCAGGCTGGGTGGGGTGATGCAGGCACCCAGGACACCAGTGCCAGAGATAACACAGCACCCCAGGAGGCAAGGCTGGCAAGGGAGAGAGGGGGCTGTCTCTGACAGGGGGAATTTCCCACCCCAGCAGATGCTGGTGCAGCACAAGAAGTTGTGCAGCCATGATGGGCTTCCCTGCATGGGCTGTCCTTTGGGAACTGACAGTGTCAGTGCTGGTGCTCCCTCCCTCTCCCCAGGCCCCTGTTTGAGAAATGTCCTCATCTGCTTCCAGGTAGAGGAAAGGAAGGGAGCAAAAGAGAGATGTTTGCTGGGGGGTCAGCACCAGGGGCTTCAGATCCTGCATCATCAGCATCCCCAGCGGGTTCCAACCACCTCCTCTCCTGCTCCGAGGCACTTGTGGGCTCAGAGAGTCTCTACTTGCTTGCAGCAGCCCTTGTGTGCTCCTGTGGCAAGGCTTGGGTTTCCTAAAATCACACAGCACTGAACGAGAGCCTAGCCCCAGCTTTGCAGCCCCAACCATGCCTCTGGGGACAACTCAACCCCATCCGTGTGACCACTCTCTTGTCTCCACCAGCAAGGGCTCTGAGCTAGCAGAGCAGACTTTGCTGTCTCTATTTTCAATTTATTTTAACCATGCAGGATGCTAGTGGGCTGCAGGGGGTGCTCCCGGCTTCCTGCCAGGGGTTACAGTTTTTTCCCCCCACTGTTTCTTTGAGGGTGGCACAACCCCAAGCCTCCAGCTGGCTGGTGGTGCAGTGCTGGGTGCTTGCCAGCTCCGACCTGTGACTCAACAAAATCATCCCTCCCTGTAAACAGGCACCTCAGAGTGCCCCAAGGAAGAGGTGCCTTCAGACTGCTCCCGGCATCACCCTGGGGCCAGTGACAAGGGACAGCTCTGGCTGCCTTGGCCAGCCTTGCGCCCCTGCGGGCTCTGGCTGTGCTCCCAGCCATGGCAGGTGCCATGGAAAACCCGCTGAAAACCTGTTTATGGATCTCGCAAGCTTGCCCTGGCGAGGTCATGGTGGTGGCTTTGGGAAGGCGGGGGATTGGGAGCAGCTTGAATTTGCCGGCGTGCCTCCTCTTTGCTGCGGGGAAAGGAATCAGGGCATCGCAAAGCCAGGAAAATGTCCCTCACCCTGCAAGGAAAATCAGTTTGGAAGAAAATGCTGCTGCTGGCTTCTTCCAGGCTGAGCCTGGGAGCGGAGAGCCCCGAGGAGCCCCGGCTGTGCTGCCATCTGCTGTTCCGGGGAAACCCAGAACTCAAATTTTCTCACGGGGGGAATCTCCGCTTCATCCAAAACCCATGAAAACTAGCCCTTTCCCTCTTTCAAAAGGGAGGCGTTGGACCTGCGAGGACAAAAGGTTGGCTTGAAAAGCAGTAGCCCGGGGCAGGGAAGGCTCTGCTGGCAGGCAGAAAGCCTCCTCCTGCCTGGCTTTGGCCCAGAAATAAATCTGAAGAACACATCAGGACGTTTGCAAAGTGTCCTCAGTGCAGTACGGGTTGATACGACCTGGCTGTGGCTGGGACTGCCAGCTAGTCCCTGAGATAGGATCTCAGCTCCCAGAGCTGGGATCTCACAGCGCCGGTACCAGGTGAAACAGCAACGATCCTGTGAAGAGCAATGGCCTTTCTGTACCTGTAGATGTAAATATCTTTATCTAAAATTATATAACATCTCATTTAAAATGGTTCCTAAAAGAGGCAATTTTTAGTTTCTGTGTCCTCCGCTCTTGGGGCGGGTGAGAGCCAATTCTTTCCCCCTCTTTCCCCAAATTTCTGCTCCACAGACACCCCCAGCTGCCACCAACCCAAGCTATACCCTGGGCTGGCAGAAACCCCATGATGAAAAAGCCCAGAAATTTGGTGGGGGTTTTTTCTTTTTTTTTCTTTTTTTTTTTTTTTCAAATGTATAGAGAATGTAATGGAATGATTCCTAAACCCTGCAGTGCCCTGTGCTCCTTAGGCATAGGAGAGCCAACCCTCCACCTCCAAGCAGTGAGAGCCTGGCTGGGAGGACGTGCCGAGGGTTGGTGGGTTAAGTCACCCCATGCTACCCCTCATCCAGGGATCTGTCTCTGAGCCCTGGTGCCCCATTAGGTCCTGCCGTGCTGGGAAGTGAGTCCCAGGGATGCCAAACATCTGGCTTCCCTCCAATGACAGCGATACCTGGAGGTTTCTGCTGCAGGATCCAGTGGCTTCCAGTCGTTTACACGGAGTGTCCAGGGGGTGGCACATGTGGACTGTGGCCAGTGGCTCCTCTCGGCGCTTGGCCCAATCCAGCCTCTCTGGCTGGGCCCTGTGGCTAGTCCTGGGTCACCCCTGTCCAGGGATGCTACCTGTTGATCACAGTCACCCATGTGGAGCCACAGACAGGCTGAGTTTTCCTGCTTGGCCTTCAGCTCCCATCATTTATAGGTCTGGCACTCCTTCATGGATGTGTATTGAACAGTGGAGGCCTTCCCAGGAATCCTGCCCTTCCACCACCAGCCAAGCAGGGATGTACATGCAGGATGTAGCCTGGGAGCTGTTCACATCTGGCCTGACTCAGTGTTCTCACTCCAGCACTGGTCCTTGGAGAGACCAGTAAGGACGAGCTGCCGGGATGATGCACCAAGGGAGGCTGGGGATTCAGCAGCTCTCCAGAGGTTTGGCCATCACTGAGCAGCTGCCTGAAAACATGCCCAGCTGGCAGCTGCCAGAGTGGCAGCACAAATCCCTGATGCTGGGCTGGTTACTTCCCTCCTGGCTGCTGTGCAGGTCCCAGTGTTTCCCTCTGAACTGGGGATGGCTGTGAATTACAAGAGCTCAGCCTGGATTGTTCATGCTCAGCTGCCTCCTTCAAGACAGCTCATGGACAGGGCAAGGCTGGCCATCTACTCCCCTAAGGAAACTCTCACAGCTGTAAAACCAGGATCTTTCCCCATAAAAACTCCCTTGAGCTTGCCTCCAGATATCAAACTACTTGCTCATCAGGGACCACTCACCTGCCAGGCAGATGTTACAGCTGCTCTCGGTTGTTATGTTCAGCAGGGCACCAGGGTGTTAGCTGGATACACCCTTGTCAGCAAATCTATCCAGCTCCCAGGGCCACTGTCACTCCTCTCTGAAGTCCTGGTGGTGATAAACCTCCTTGGGGGATCTGCGTGGCACAGTGTCACTTGCAGATGGTGGCATTGCCCTGGGAAGGGCTGTCCCCAGCACATGGTGTTGCTGCCAGCCTGCAGCGAGTGGGACCCAGCACTCAGCAGTGGAGGGAACAGGCTGGACTGGGCTGCAGGACGTGCAGGCTGGTCCTAAAGGAAGGGGGAAATCCTACAGGTAGCAAGTTCGTAAACAGGCTGGGTTGTGGGGTTTGTGCTGCAGGCTGCTACCTCATAATTGGGAAAAGGTTCAAAAGGATCATCAGCAATAAGCATTATCCCACGGGATAGAAACCATATGTGGGGAAGCCGTGTGTAGGGCCATGATGTGAGGCAGAGGAGGCCAAAGGGCAGGTCCCAGGGTGGCCTCAGAAGCCACCTCAGTTGCAGGGTAAGGGAATGTGTCAGCTTCCCAATGGCCCTCCAGGCTCCCACCTCCAGCTGGGAAATCCAGGGGTGCGTGACGGGGCTGTCCCCAAAGCCTCTCCAGGCTCCATAGGGCCCTGCTCCCTCCACCATCCCTGACACCTCCTGCAGGAAGCTGGCTCACCCTGTCTTGGGCTTCATCACCACGGCTTCTGCTCCAGTTTACTCCTAAAGATTGCTGCACCCCAGGGAGGCACTCTGGTCTCAGGAGGGACTCACCCCTGTCCTGCATTGCACTGCATGCACTGCATTCCAGCACTGTACTGCATCCTTGCACTTCTCTGTCCCGTCCTGTACTTCATCGCACCCTAGCAGTGCAGAGAGGAGCTCTCCCAGCCCATCGCTGGTGTTGGCTGCTGTATTTGCCTGTCAACAGATGGAGCTCACAGCCCACCTGGTCCCTCGGCCACTGTGCACCTGATCCCCCAAGTGGTGGGGCCAAGGCATGGCCGGGGCTGCAGGAGGGCTCGGTGGGCACCGAGGGGCTGGAACTGCCTGTGGCCAAGGGGGATGGGAGGCTTGGCAACGGGAGCAGTCCTGTCTGGCACCTACTCCCCAGCCTGTCTCATGGCCACTAGATGAAACACCCCATCAAACTCCCTTTGCACAAACAGTGATGCCAAATGGACATCCAGTCCCAGTGGGTTCCAGCTCAGGAGAGCAGCCTGGAGGAGGGTGACGGGAATCAGCAAGAGCCATAAGGCTGGGCCAGGCCAGGGGGTGCACAGAGGGTCCCATGCTGCCCTAGCCGGGGGTGGAGGAGCCAGAACTCAGGTCTCCTCCGTCTCCAAGGGTCGGTCTCCTCCATGATTAACTGCTGGGCTGTGCAGCAGATTAGCCGTCGGACGCTGCGTTTGATGTACGGGGCAGGAGGCCGGCGAGGGATTTCTCTCCCCTTCTGGGGTTAATCCTACCCTGCCTATCGCAGCCCTTTGATTGCAAAGCCCTGCAGATAAACCTCCTTAGTCACCAGCAGACAGCAGGCACCAGCCAAAAGGACACAGGCAGAGCGTGGGCTTGGGGAGATACAGGATTTGGGAGTTTTCCTGCAGCAGCCGGTGGCTACAGAGCATCCATACTCCTTGAAGCCACCCTCCAAAAAAGGAAAAAGGTGCTTTTCTTTTTAGTGATCTTGATGAATTCTTCTTCTTTAGCCAGAGATCTAACTTCATGTGAAAACGCCATTGAAACCCCAAATGAACACCACTCTCCACCCTTTCTATTTGAATGAAGCCTTTCCAGAGTCAGAGCCCTTCAGCAAATCACTAACACACCCGTGAACATGCGGTTTGGGATATGGCAATAGCCACAGCACTCTGCTGCTAGCCCCAGCCAGTTTTAGCACACACATATAACAGCCATAAAAGCCAGCCTGGAACAAGAAGGGTAGTTTTTGCAGGAGTGGTCTAGTTTTGGATTTTAATAAGCCTCAGCCCCCTCATAATTTTTCTCTTTAAAATGCCAAAAGGCACCAGCCCAAAACAAAGCTTAGAAAATTCCTGTAAAATAGCTTGTAAGTGTATGAAAGCCTCTGGGTTTCCCTCTCTTTGGCTCAGAAATACCACTCTGGAGGGGTGCCATGGGCTGCAGGAAGTCTGGGGGTGGTCTTGCTCATCCCTGTCCCATTGCAGGGCAGGAGCTGCCCAGAGAATGTTGAACAGTCTGAGCTGTGCTGTGACAGAGTCAAGCCTGTTAAACCAATTTGGAGACAGATGGAGCTTCTGGAAGGAGGATGGCTGGGGACACAGGACAGAGATGTCCTTGGCACATGATACCACTGCTTTTTCCCTGCCTATCCACTTAACTCAGTAGATTAAAGTCCATCCAAGCTCCATGCCTGCACCTGAGTGCTCCCCACACAGACTTGTCCAGCTCAGTTTTAAAATACCCTTCATGTAACCTGGGCCAGGCTTGACTGGCCTCCTACAGTGCCTGAATCGTTTGTCTTAATATCTAACCTTTGAGCTTTCAATTAAGTTGATTACATCCTGGCCCAGCTCCAACAGACCGAGAGATAGATTGATCATGTTGTCTCAAAGACCTTGAGAGGCTCTTATCATGCCCCCTCTGTCTCCAGCTTTCTAGAGAAAACAAACCCCATCTCTTTGTCCAGGTTGGGCTGTCCTCTGCATCATCCCTGCTGCGGTACTGACTCTTCAAGCTGTCTGCACCCTGCCCTGACTGAGCAACCCTGAGTCCTGTGGAGCTCACTTTCGTCAGTGTTCAAAGGAGGAACCCAAACAACCCAAAGACCACCTGAGGTTACTTACCTTGCCTATGCACTCAAGTGCACACTTCAGGTGAAGCCAGGCAGATGACTCACAGGTTTCAAGTGAGGTTTGGCCACCTAGGCTCCCCCTTCAGCATCATCTCAATGATGCTGTGTGCAGCAAAGCACTCTGCCGTCTGTTTCACTCAGAAACGCAGCTCTGGTTTGCAGCAAATGAGGTTCATCCCTTGCTGGACGTGGGGCATGGGCTCCTCAACCCTTCCAGTCCTTAAGTCAAAGTGGGACATCAAGCTGTATCATAGCTGGGGCTGGAGGGACCAAGCTGCCCACAAGCTCCAGCCTGAGGGCTCCTTGGACCTTCACCCTCTCTGCAAAGGGCCATCAAATGCACACACATCTGAGGTCAGCAGAGCCCTCTCCAACTGCCCAGACTTCAGTGCCAGGGTCATAACATTTTTCACCCACTCCCCTGCCAATCATCCTCCCCTTCCCCCTGCTCTAGCATTTAAAGAGAGAAAGACCCACCAGGCCAACAGCTCAAAGCCAGCATAAGAGCAATTATAAGAGTGCTTTCTGCCAGCTGCTAGACTCCTCGTCACCAATCTGATGGGTAGACTAAACAGCAAGGACCTGGGCTGATCCCCCCCTTGCGCCGCTCTGGCCTGGAAGCGGCGGGGGCTCGGGGGAGCGCAATGGTTAGCATCAAACCTGGCAGCAGCGTCCTCACGGAGAAGGCCAAGGGGATCCTAGGGCTGCTTAATGGATGTGGTGGGAGGAGGCAGAGGAAGGGCTAAAGGGACCTTGGAGGATGGAGCCTAGGCTGTGGGAAGTGGGGACCCGCATGGAGCTGGGAGTTCATTCCCCCTGGGGTGAGCTGGCTCTCCAGACACCATCCTCCAGCTTTGCATCATCCTTCCCCCACCACCAAACCTGTGTGTCTGAGCTTGGCGTGCCACAGCTGGAGGTTCACGGTGATTTTTTTTCCCCTTCAGTCACCCAAACCCTCCTCTTCCTCTCATTCCCCGTGCTCTGTGGACAGATAACACAGGCAGTTTTCCCCAGGGGGCTCGTATGGAGCAGCTGGCGCCATTATCTGGGAGTCAGTCCCTTATCTGGCAACTGATTTTGGCTCCAGGGAGTCAGCACCTCTCAGGTGAGGAAGGCTGGGTCGCCAGCTGCCCCACACCAGGGAACCAGGTTATCAGCCTGGACACCTTCTCGTCTGGCCAAGCCCCATCAGACAGTGGCACTCGGACATCCCTGGAGGTGACGGGGTGGAAATGGGACATTGCAGCTGGGACCGGCAGGAGATGCCTGCTGCTTCCGAAAAATAAGGAAAAAAAAAAAAAAAAAAAAAAAGAGAAATAATTTGGGCCTGGGTTCCTCTCTCCATCTGTTAGCAGCAATGTGTGAGTGTGCCAAAAAAATTGAAGCAGTAGTGGTGCTGGAGAGAGGGATGCAGCTTTTATTGCTCTTATCTCCTGGCTTCTGGAGGAGCATGTTGCCTGCGTGGGGGCCTGGGCAGGGACACGGTGCACACTCCACAGGGAGAGCAGCTTCTCTCTAAATCATGGCTTGCCATGATTTACACAGAGGCTCACAGGTTAGGTAACTGCAGTAAACAGAATAAACAGACCTCCCTCTGGATTTATGGACCGACAAAAGGACCTTTAACCACAAAAAAAATGTGCTTTCCAGCCCTCTTCTATCACCAGATCCCAACTAAAGGCTTAAACGCTTATGTCAAGCTCACAGAGCTCAGGATTTGGGCTGGATTCAAACTAGTCCTCCATCCTCCCTGCTGCCCAAGTAAGTCATCTCATCAATTCATGTCCTGTTCACCCCTCAGCTGCCCACTGACACACACACACACGATTCCAGCAGGAGCAGGGAGAGGACTTTTCTGTTACTTTGGCTTAAAAAAAAGCAGCTAACAAATGCACAAGCAGGCAAGTGTGCAAGTGCTCTGCAAAGGGGTTCTCACTCCTGGAGCAACCTGATAAAGGGGACATCCTTTTGGGACATGGTTAAGTGCAAAGATTTGACTCCTCTTGCTGACATAAACCTTCCCAGCATGAGAGCTGCTGTCTAAAAAGAATTTAAGGGTGAGGTTTTTTCTTTCCTTGGAGTTAAAGAGGTGTTAGATTTTCATGTGGTTCCCAAATGGAGGTGTTTCTCCCAGTAGATGGGGAAACTTGTGTAATGATGATATTGCCAATGTTTCATGCCAAATCAGAGGGTGTGTATAAAGGCACAGTGCCTAAAGAGTCCTTTGCTATCAGCCTTTAGACTGTTATTTTAAATGTAGCATCTCTGTGGTAAAAGCAGCTGGAGAAGAGAAGCCTGTCCATCCCCAGACAGTCATGGTAGGGAGTACAGGAGGAAAGCATAAAACTAGAAGCTAGGCTGAAAAACTTCAGAAAATTGTGCATTAATTGGACTTCTTCCTTTCCTATACTCATCAGCTGAGTCAGCCACAGCATCAGCCACACAGAGCAGCCCAGAAAATAAACTGCTACCAGCTAAGTTCTCAAGCTGAGTGTTGCCACTTCCCTTGATAGCTGGAGAGGGAAAAACATCCAGGAAAGTGCTGCCTTCCCTCCATCTCACACATCTTTATTTAATTCCATTGAAAGTAAGCACACATACTTGAAATAGAGTGATTTAAATCCACAAATTGTTCTAAAACCAGGAGAATTGCCAAACTCCCTGTTTTAATACTTTTTCAAATTGCCTTTTCCCCCTGTCTTGGGGAGCCAAGATATGGCTATTTAATTACAAGCACAACCTCCATTTGAGAAACCCTTGTAATGAGGCTGGTGTGGGAAGGCATCTGATTGTTCCAGTGTCTGACTGTAGCACTGCAATTAGTGTGTTTTATCCCAGGTTTGCATTTGGTACAGATTGGTGCATGATGCTTTGGGGACTTGGGTAATCTCTGTGCTCTTCGTTGTGCCTGTTAGAGGGGACCAAGTCCAGACTCTTGCCAGGGGAAGGGGATTTGGGCTGGCTGCTTTCTGCAGCTCACACCTGGGAACAGAGATATTTGGTACCCCGTGGAGCAGGCTGGGAAAAAAGGAATGAGAAAGAAATATAAAAGGGAGGGATGTTTGCATCAAACAGAGGAAAAGAAAAATTGCAACAAGGGATAGAAGCAAGAAAGACATTGCAAAAAAAACTACAGTGTGGTCCTGGTGGCAGCTGCATGAAAATATTTTTTTGCTCAGAGACAGAAACAAGAGCTGGCCCATGAAGGGAGTTGCTCCAGGTATATTAGCAGCAGCTCAGCTCTGGAAAACACTGCAAAGAGTTTCCCTGAGGGCCAGGGAGACCCAGATATGAAGGGATGTGATATAGCATGGTTTCCTGGCTGGGACACCCTAAACCTAGGGTAGGGAGGGCTCAGTGCTGACTCCACCCTACCAAAGGGACCAGGGTGTGCAGAGCCTGCTCAGCCCTGCTCCAGCCCCAGGAAGCCTCATTTTAACAAAAGTACTTCCCTGGCACAACAAGTGAGGACCATCTGCTTGCAGGTTTCCCCATGCTATCAAGCTGCTGCTAGCAGGCATGGTGCCACCCCAGCAGCACAGTGTCAGTGTCCCCTCCATCACCTGCCAAAGCCACTCACTGCCCTTATTCCACAGAGGGGACCAGGGTGGGCTGCAGAGCCACCCTAGAGGTGATGGAGCAGGGTGGGGGACATCTCCCCCTTGCCAGGCTCTGGATTTGGGTCTGCACTGCCCATCCTGCTCTGTGGGCAAAGGGACATGGAAAGAACCCTGGCTGATACGGGGGTACCCGCGCGTGGTACCAACACCCACTGCCGGAGGGCTCAGCAAAGCAGGGAGCCGCCCGCATCCCGTGACGGCTCTCCATCTCTCCAACACACATTCCTACGGACTCAGGGAGAGCTGGGCCAGCTCCGGCTCCCAGGAAGCGGCTGGGCCGTGGTGGAGCCAGCCTCCTCCCCATCCATCACCCTTATCAGGCAGCGCTGGCAGCCCGGCGGTCCCCAGCAGCGGGGCGGCACGGCCGGCGGGCCGGGGCCGCGGAGAGACAGGCAGGAGGCAGGGCGGCGATAAGCCCCCCTGCAAACAGAAACAACAAGTCTCCTCCTGCGGGACTTCAAAGCACCCAGCTGAAATTTATGCAACTGCAGAGCCCGTGTGGGTGCTGGGAGGGATGGGGCAGCCCCAGCGGGGGATGCGAGCCCGACAGGGTGCTAGGTTTGCCCACGCAGAGCTGCGGCTCCAACAAAACCTCCTGCGGGATGTAAACGGGATGCAGGCAAGGAGCAGAGCAGGTTGCCCTGCACTGGGATGGGCACCCCAATTAAAAACAGCAGCTCTGTCCTAGGCAGTGTGTCTGCCCCGTGGCCTCGGGCTCCCTGTGCCTGTGAACTCCCAAAGCATCCCATAAAAATGTAATCTCAGTGCTTTGCCAGGAGAGATGAGGGCCATTTGCTTTTCCGTGCATCTGTCTCACTAGGCATTAAGTAGCTTTGAAGACAGGCTCACAGGGGGTCAGAGGGAAGATTTAGGGCTGTTCCCGAGGAAAGTAAGAGCCCAGGGACAGCCATGCTCCACCTGCCTCAGAGAGTTCCCATCAGTATTACCTCGGCTCGCATTAACTGGGATGTTATTCCTCATGGTCCCGATGAAATCCGTGAGACCTCTTGTGGCATGAGCAGAAACTCCACATGAATTCCTCAGGCATCTGTCGGGGCCTCATGGCTGTAGGGGCGTGTTGCCACCCCCTTGGCATTGCCACCCTACCTTTGGGGACAGCATCTGGGCAGCACCAGGGAAGAGGTGTTCCAGGAAGAGCTCGAAAAAGAATTGCGTTGTGGTTAGGGAGAAGCAACAACATCTGACAACATCTCACACCTGAGATGGCATTTGGATGAACTACTGCTGCAAGCTGCAGGGAGAGAGGCCCAGAGAGGAGAGACCCCAGGGAGGTTAAAACCAGGCATCAGCACAGCAGTGGCTCTGGGGACAACAGGAGTGCTGGGCAGGAGGGATGATGTATAGTAACATATAAGCACTCACAAACCTGTATACATACACACTCTTTTATACACATAACTTCCTTCTGTACACACACATGCCTTAATTCTCTAGTGTAATAATTGAAACCAAATGACACTCACCTTTCCTGGTAGTTGCTTCTTTTTATAGGATTCGATTTTCTTGAGCTTTGTCTGTATGTCAAATTATGTTGAAAAAATAATGATCACTAACTTTTAAAAGAGACTCTTAAATTTATATAAGCATCATTAATCAAGCTCTCTTTTCGTAAGTGTCAACAAAATAATTTAAAATTAGAATTATCTTAATTTGACCAAATTTCCTTTCCCCCCAAATTGAAGGGCCTGTTTCTTTTTCCTCCTCCCTTCTCATCCTTAGTAAATTACAGGGGAATTAAGGGGTAGGGGAATCCCCATCTATTTCACTTGAGTTGGATTTCATTTAACTAAAAGTGGAAGGAGTTTTTTTGTTGTTTTTGTTGTTGGTGGTTGTTTTTTTCAGTTGTTGTTGTTGTTTGTTTTTTTTTTTACTTAGTTCATTACAAAACAGACCTATTCCACATGAATAAAGAAGCTTTTATCTCATCCTGCACCTTTTGTGAACAGAAGGCCCTTTTCCTCAGCTGCCCTGACAGGAAGCATGGAGGAGAGGTCTCATCAGATGTACTCTGATGAAAACCATCCTGATGTTGGAAGACCCTCATTCTCTACTTCATCTCTTGCATAGGGGCAGCCTTTCTTCTGCCTTTCTCTTCCTATCATGGCTATAGCCTGACCCTCTTTTGCCAGACTGCTGCCCTTCCAGAGTCCTCATCCTTGCTTCTAGCAATGACCCCACACACCAGCCCCACCTATGGGCACCGACCACCAGGACCATAGATGTGACCAAAACCAAAGCACCAGGATCATGGACAAGAACAACCACCATTCATCACAGTCATAGATGTGACCAAAACGCCCTTGTACTGTAAACATGAAGAACCACCATAGAGCAACTACCACTTATCAAGACCAGAGCTCCCTGCACAGACCCACCACCCAACTGCTGCAGAGCCCACCCTCCTCACCTTTTATAGCACAGGTGGTGACGTCAGAGCTGCCTGCCACAGCCTGATTGGCTGGTGGGTGCTGGGGGCGTGGTCCCCTTGCTCAGCCTCTCTTGAAAGGTGTTGAAGACCCCACCCCAGTGCAGATGGGTCGGTTTTGTTGGTAGGGGTCTGGCAGCTCCTTCCCGCTGCCCCGCCAGCAGAGAGTGTGCCTGCACCCACACACGCTAACATACATGATGATATCTTGTTTTAATTACATTACAGCAAATGACTCCATCCCCTATGGTTTGTGTCAGCTCTTTGGGTTTGTAATTTATCTTGGCACAGTCTAGACTGGAGCCACTTTGAAGCTGTTTCAAACAGGATGAGAACAAACAATTTCTCCAAAGTGGCTGGATTAAGAAAACTGGCAGCCATTCGTCTTTGGGGAAGGCTTGTGGCAGCGCCGTGTCCCCGCTGGAGTCCTGCCAACCCCCTGCTCCCTACCCTGCCGAGGGTGGGATATCGCACCCCCAGCTACTGTGTGCAGGGGAGGGTGGCAAAGGGCACCATCAGGGGGGTCTGTGCAAGGAAGACCTGATTTATCACTAATTATTTCCGCTTAGTTTATCCCCAGATGTCAGAGACCGGGCGGCTGTGCTGAGCAGGCAGCACAGCAGGCAGAGGCAGCATCCTGCCCCGGCTGGTCCTGCTGCTGCTCCAGCCCGAGGGGGCATGGACACCCCATCCCACCCCCAGTGTGGGGCTCCTTCACCCTTTCACCAGCCCCTGCACAGCATTTTTCCTAGAAATTTTACTGACACCTTTAACGCAGGAAATCTCTCCTTATTTTCTTCAGATAAAAGCAATCCTGAAAACATCTTTTGCTGACTTTTATAGTTTACCCAAGGGATTTCTTTCTTTGAACATAAAACCAAGCAAACACAAAAACCAAACAAAGAACCCAAACCCAACACCATACTCTTCCATTGATTGGGAAAGGGGTCTTTATTCTAAATGACTGCCTTCAAGCACCCCAAAAGTTGGTTGGCTCATTTTAGAAGCACAATATACAGAGAATATATGTCTCTGTGAGCCCTGCACTGAGGTCATATGGGCAGGGTGGGGGTCCCAGGAGGTCCTCAGGGCCACTCAGATCTATTAGTGCCCTTGTGCCCTGGTCCCCCAGCCCTGCCAAGGACTAGTCTTCATCACCTTGGGACCTAGGAGGTCTTGAGGTGACAGAGCCTGTCCCCAAGCAGGGATGGGGCTGAGCTTCCTGCCTGCCCCGCATTGCCACAAATCCAGCTCTGAGCAGCCGCAGAGCTCACATGGAAACACATGTGTTTTCTATATTTTTCCACCCAAACGCTGGGTTTTTAAATATTCTAGCAGCACTGTTTGCTCAGTGAAAGCTGCCAGGGTTTATGACAGATCCCTCCTCCTTAAGGCTTTGAAATAAGGCTGTAAACATGCTCACCAGGCTGAAGTGTTGCCTGTAAAGGGGATTGCTCCCCTCATGATGTGCCTATTGGCTCCAATTAGCACTGGCAGGAGTCAACCACAAAGAGAAGGCAGAGCTTATCCCTGGGAGTGAATTGATTTATTTACAGCATTTTCAAAGGAAGATGAATATGGCCTTTTTTTTTTTTTTTCTCTTCCCCCCCCCTTCTTTTTTTCTATATGAAGCTACCCATCTGCAACAGGGAAAAAAACTCCTCACCAGTCCCTGAATAGCTGGAAGTGGGAGGATGCTGTCTGCTTTCCTGGAGATGGAAATTCAGCTTTGCTTAATAAGGGTGGAATGAGATCAACTGGCATTTTACTGAAGCCTTGCCCTGGCCATTGCCAGAGTGGGGGACAGGGAACCCTGGTTTCATCTAGTTTTGGGTCCCTCAACAAGAGGAGCTGGGATGTTTTTGGGTTCTGCCTGGGTGCCACCAAAGTTCCCTTGAGCAGGAGCTGGAGGAGCTCAGCCCTGTGGGATTTCAGGCCCATCTCATCCAGCCATTCCAACACAGATTTAGGTACTGTAAGACACCTGTGTTGGGAACCAGCAATTCCCAACAAGCTTAGGGCTTGTTGGAGACAACATTTTCTCCACGATTGCAGTTACAGCTGCTGGAGTGGGACAACTGCCACGCTGGGGGAAAAACTGTAGTAACATTGCAAGACCTCCCTGTGGGGCTTTCTATTCCTATGCCAATGCCCTCAGCTGGAATCACTAGGATGGAAAAGCTGCATGCCCCATGGGCTCAGCCATCCTCCTGCTCCATCACACCACATCCAAAAATCACTTGGGGTTTGCTTGGGCTTATCATCCCATCAAAACAACGGGTCACCTGCCTTCATCCTTTGGGCTCCTTCCACCTCTGCTGGCTGCAACCCGAAGGTCCCTTCTCTGGCACAGCAGCTGCTTTCTGTCATGATGCCATTAGGAAGGAGCTGGGTGAGGAGGTGTTTGTGTAGGCAGGAGTTACATCCATCCCCTGCTACCAACTGCTCTCTGCTCCCTGTCCCAGCCACAACTCAGCACCAAAGCTGTCCAGGCAAGGTGGCAGCAGACGCCGGGGTTTTACAGACTTTGGAGGGGACTTCAGTGGTAACGTCGGGGGACTTTGCTGCCAGGAAATGCTGCAAGATTGTTGTGCTACTAAAGGAGAAGAGGCGAAGCAGCTGGCAAAGGCTGGAGTGTGCTGCTGAGCTCTGTCCCCGTGGCAAGTCCCCGCAGGTCCTTGTGCCACCACAGCAGGTGGCAGCTCCGGTCTTCACCGGGGCTCAGGGTCCTCCGAGGGGACCGACCCCCGCGGTGCCTTGGCCTCCTTTCTCACACTCGCCATTTAAGGGAAGGAATAAAGCGCTGCGGGAAGATGAGAGGCGATAAAATCACAACTCCCTCGGGTCTGCCCACGGATAACCCGTGCCTCAGTTTCCCTGAAGAACCTGCTTGTCGCTCTCGAGGCAGAAGGACAGCGGGGCTCAGGCACCGCGCTCGGCTCTGCCTCTCCAGAGGACACAGACGCTGCGGAGCCCCGAGCATCCCCAGCCCGAGCAGGCCCGGGCCCCGCTTCGGAGCTGGGCTGGGCAGCTGAATCAGCAAATAACGAGCAGCTGCCAGAGCCGGGGGATTAGCATCTCTCTCCTCTGCAGCCGTCCAGCCGGGCTTAACCCTTTCATCCGCCTGTCTCCGAAGCTTTGGGGTCTCCCGGGAGGAGATGCTTTCGAGGGGCTGGCGCCGCCGGGGGAGTGCCCGGGGAGTGCCCGGGCTGGGCGGCCCGTCCCGGGGCTCAGCGCTGTCCCCGCCGCAGCAGCAGCCGCGGAGCTCCGGGACGGGCCGTCAGTCCCGTGCCTGGCGGCTCGTTTGTTCACCTCCGGGCAGCCCGATGACAGCGTTTCCCTTTACTACCAGCTGCAAAAACCTGGCAGCTGATTTAGGAGAGCTCCCGGGGCCCGAAATGTAAACCGTTTTTCACCAGGAATGTATAAGCAAGCCATAAAATAAGGGATTTGAGTCTGGTCACATGGGACAGGCCTCCCATAAAATTGAAGCATTGATCTGTATTTTAGTGAGCAGCTTCGAAGCTGCCCAGATGATTGAAGACCTGAGCTTTAACAAACTCTGTAATCTCCCACCATACATCTGAAGTGGCATGTTTGAAGTCTGAGGAGGAGTTATTTATATTATTTGTATAATACACGGTGAAAGGACATTAGCCAAAGCCCGAGAGCCAGTGGCAGGTATTGCTGGTGGGCATTGCTCTGGGTTGGGACTGTCCCACATGTGGGCACATGCGTGTGATGGCTGAAGTGGCCCTAAACCACAGGATCTACCCATGCTGCTGCACACCAGTGCTGTCCTGGCTGCCCCATACAGCCCAATCAGCAGCTACTGGGCTGGGACACGTGATGCTGCCCTGCTGTGCTGGTGGGGGTCATTCCCTTCCTGGCATGTGTCACCCCCTTCTCTTGATGACTGTCACTCCATTTCCAACAAGTCTCACCTGTTCCTGATGTGTCATGCTCTTCCCAGCACTTGTGCCACCTCCATCCTAGTGTGTGTCACCTTCCCAGTGTATGTCACCCTCATCCTGACATGTCTTACCCCATTCCCAGTGTATCATTGCCTTCCTGGCATGCATCACACCTTTCCCAGTATATGTCACCCCATTTCCAGCATGCCACCCACTTTCCAAGATGGATCATCCTGATCCTGGAGTCCCCCACCTTGGCAAAGCCACACAGGAAAAAAAACACTTTTGCTATCCTTTCATTTTAATGGCCCAAACTGGCCTCACCCATGAGCAACAAAAATATATTGGAGAAGAATATATTCACAATAAAAAGTGTAAATTTAGGGGTAAACAAAATTGTTTCTGAATTCTGACCAAACTCTGAACAACTCTGGTGAGGCTGGAGGGATGCCTAGGGTATGGGCTGAGAAAGGCTTTGGTTTTCTGTATTGGGGAGGTGTTTCCTTTCCACCCTAAGTTCACTTTTTTTTATTTGAAGGGGTTAAGCAAAAAATGGCTAAAAGCTGGAAAATGTCTCCTCCAAAACCAAATTGAACTGGAGCTATTTGTGTCACCTGCAGAACATTGTAACCTTTAATATAAGTTTCTTCATAGCTTTTCTGCACCAAAATGTCCATGTATTTTTGGGATCAGCCGTGAAATATGTATGTGGCAAAGGGGAGCTCTTGGTTTGGTGGCAGCTCCCAAAATGCAGTGCTTGATGAGACACCACCAGTGTGTTGGAAGACCTGCCTGGGGTTGCTGTGAGGACCCCAAAATCCTATTTTTCTATTTCCTGCCTGTCTCTCTTGGAATATCATTAACCGCAACATTTTGCCCCAGGATGTTATAATCCAAGTGACCAATAATCCCTGGAAAACCCCACCAGCCCCCTACCACACAAGCCTCAGCAGGGGCAGGTGCAGCAGCTCAGGCTCAGCTCGAGGTTTCCACTTCAGAATTCAGGGGTAGGTGGAAAATTGTGCAATAATCAACCTCTGGCAAGTATTTTGTGGCAGCCAGAGCTGGGCTCCCGTGCCCTTGGCAGGATGACAGAGGCTGTGATTACTAAATCCCTTGCCCACTTAAGGCAGGCTCTGTGCTCCAGCACTCAGGGAGGCATATTTGAAATGCTTCAGGACAGATTCGGTCTTCTGTGCTGTTCAAGGATTTCAACGGTGGCCCAGAAAATCCTTCTCCCCAAAATAGCCCCTGGCCTTGCCCCTGGACCCACACCATTGGGGGATCCTTGGGATGGGCAGTGCTGTGCCCACGGGAGCCTGGGTTGGGGAGGACAGTGGGGATGGGGGTGACAGAGGCTGCTTTGACTCACAGAGGCAGCCCCGAGCAGAAGAGACTGGACTAGGGGGCCAGGACCAGCTGCTGCTGGGGTTCTGGCAGCCTCACACTGTGGTCCAGGCATGGAAGAGTCTGGGTGTCCACCACAACCTTTATGGGGTGCATTGCTCCCACCTGAGCAATGCCCCTGGAAAGGCAGCCAGTTAACTCAGTGCCACTTAAAAGGGATTAAGCCTACAAACCTGATAAGGGATTAGGAGGGTTATTTCTCACCCCCTCCACAACCAGCAGATAGGATAGGGGCTGGGGTTGCTAGCAGGGGGCTGAGCCATGGGGCAGGCAGGGTCCACAGCCCCCCCATGCTTTCTTTAGGCGGAAGGTGATGGAGCAAAGCTGCAATAAATGCCCAGCGTTTCACCACATGGGGAAATTATTAGGACAGATTTTGGAAGTGGTCAGAGGGTCGCTTTAACACTGCCAGCTTTAAACGTGTGTGTGTGTGTGTGTGTGTGTGTGTTTTTGCAACATGCCTGTGAACTTCCCTTATCTCAGGGAAACCACCCCAGTTACCTACTTGGCTTTCATAGACTGGGAGATTCAGGGTGTGGAAAGGACCGAGCCCATGGCTTCATCCATTCCAATGACCAAAGCTCCCCATGGCCACTTGTTGCTTGTCCAGAGTTAAGTCTCAAAATGCACCTTGCAGGGAAACACAACACATCAGCTCCAGATCTGAACCCTTCTGCAGGAGATCACAGCCCATCCTTGGCTGGTGCATCTTGCCCTCCTTGCAGCTGGCTGTGGGATAGGTTTTACACCAAAACTGCTGGAATCCTGTGACTGCACAAAAAACCAGATTTTGTTAAAAAAAAATCCACAAAAAACCAAAAACATTTTGAAAAGCTTTAAATGTGATCACTTAAAAAGGGGTGTGTGTGTGTGTGTGTAAATAATTCTAAGTCAGTCTCAGGAGCTTTGCTTGCCTGACTCGTGATTAGGTTTTTGGGTTTTTTTATGTTTCACATCAGAAAATACTGTAAAACATACTTTCAAAGCCTCAGAGGACCTCGGCCTCCTCGGAGTATTCAAAAGCATCAATTACATGAGCATTATGGGCAGGATAGTTTGTACGAACCCTGTTAAAAAGTCAACCTGAGACTTGTGCCTCTAAATCCCCTCACTGCCCCCAGGGCTGGAACTGATTTCTGCCCGGCCTTCAGCACTAGGAAATGTTTCAGTTTAAAAAATGTTGAAAAACATTAAAACCAGCCCGTATGCACTTATTATTGAGAAAATCCCACACAGATGGACTGAATTGAATTGAGAGCAATTATTTTCTGCCGTTCTCATGAGTTAACGAGATGATCAGAAGTCCCCAGTGACCAACCTTTGCCTGCAGACCTGTGCATCAACCTCCTCTTCTGCAGCCTGGGGCTGCATGGTGCTGGCAAAAGCCCCTTTGCCAGCCCCAGGGCTCCCTGCCAAGGGACTCAGAAGGCAGGGAAGGCAAACCCTTGTTTTTTACTGGGCTGTTAAGCCCAGGATGAAGTGGGGTTTTTTTTGGTCCTGAACGTGTTTGGGTGTGTCTGAACGTCAGGAACGCTGGCAGAAGCTGGTACCCTATGGCAAAGCCACAGCTGAGCAGGAGCTGCCACGGTTTGGCACGGCACAGACAGCCAAGAGAAGAAGAAATCCTTTCTTTTTCCCCATACTAAATCAGGTTTGATGTTACACCACCAGTGGGTACCTGTTTGCCACCATTGCTGAGCGCACCCCCCTTTTGCTGGGCATGGGGTGCCAGTGCTGAGCAGAGCTCTGGACACAGCAGCTGCTCCTTCTGCCAGCCCTGGCCATCACGGTGGTCATGGAAGCCCTGTCCCTGCCAGACCACAGGTTGTTTACACCCACTGGTGCCTCTGAGCCATTGGGAGCCCTGCAAAGCGCTGGGTGTGATGCACACTCACTCCTCTGGCATGAGCAGAGCAGAAGGTGACTGAGGTTTGCACTCTTATCAGCACCAGAGCCCTAATTACTGTCCAAACGTCTAATACTCCAGGCTTGGCCAGTACCTTAGGGGCCTGATTCCCTTAGACAGAAGCTGTTATTGTCCAGATCAGGGGTTTGAAGTCTTGCAAACACAAACCTATCCTCAAAGGGAATTTCTTTTGCTGACACTTCGCAAGACAAAGAAACATTTCTGCCTGTGTTTTTGCAGCAGATGGATCTGTCCTTTTTTTAATTGTTATTATTTTTCCCCTCTCTGGATATTTGCAGGTCTGCCTGCTTCTGCTTTCTGTAAAGAAGGGATACAGGCAGGGGTCGGGACGACCACTGTGGGATAAGATGGGAACTCCTGGTGGGGCTGAAGCCTGTTTAACTGATGTTCTGAGCTCCATTTTACTGGTGCTCAGGGCTGGGCTCCATCCTGTGGCTCCGGGGCTGTGGTCCCAGCTGCCATGGGGAGGACATGATGCCACAGCAGGGGCCATGGGCTCATCAGAGTGGCGAGTGCAGGACATGGCAGGCTGGAGCCAGGTGGCTGCCAGAGCTGCTTCAGCCTGCTCTTTGCAGGGCACAGAGCTGGAAGCATCAGCTTCCTCTACTTTTTGGCTGCCCTGGTGCTATTCCCATGGGCATGGCCTGGGGCAGCTACTAGTCCATCCTCTCCTAAACCCTCCGTTTATAACATGGAAATGACCAGATCATTTATTTGTTCCAATCATTCACCTCCAGTGGGATGTGAGGCTGCCCACTCAGGCTGGAGCTGGCCAAGCAAAGCAGGGGAGGGAAATCCCGTGGCCTTTCTGCTGTGTGAGTTCATCAAATTGTTCCTCATTAGCAGCTCACAAGGCCAGAGCCCGGCACTCGCTGAGTCCAGAGCAAAGCTCCTGCTGCACACGCTGGGATGAGAGCAGGCTCTTAAATGCCATTGGAATCAGTGATTTAAAGAAGTAAACTGATCAGATGTAGCTAGTTATTATAACGGACTTGGCAACTTTAACGAGCTCCTGCACAGACTGGATTACTGAGATCACTCATCCATAGTTCATTAGAGCTTCAGGAAGGGGATCCACAAGAAGGCATGAAATATGATCTCCTAATCTCTCCTAAGTGGGAGAAGCCCAGCTATAAAGAAAATACCTTCTAAAAATACCCATGGAGTGAATAAATCTCCCTTGTGCTAAAAGGCAATGAAAGTGGACCCACGAGAGGAGGGGATCTGCTCAGGGGATGCATTTTCCATGCGCACAGTTAAAGAGACTTTACACAAGGGTGGTGTGCTTAGGTGGGACCAAAGGTCCTTCTGGTTTTCATGGAACAAGAGTAGCTTTCTAAGGTTTTTTTCCTTCGGGTTCCTGTGGAAAATAAATAAGGAATGGCTGGCTGGAGGAATACTATTCCAGTAGGTGGCAGTGGGCAGAAAGCCCAGAGGAGAAAGGTCTGCCCATCCTGGAGGGATGCCCAGTTTAATCCCAAATGTCTTCACCCAGCTCAGGGCCAGGAGGACAAGATGTCCCCTGGGACCTGAAGAAAGTAGGATGGGGCTGCTGGGACCAAGGTGTCCCAACAGCTGGTTCTGCTGAGATGATCTACATTCAGTCCCATCCCATGGGTGATGGGAGGCAGTAAAATCACTGAAATGGAGAAGAAAGCAAAACTCCAGAAAACATGGGGCCAGATCCACAACTCCAGCATGATGGATGCAGGTGAGTTTTTTGACTGGGAAACCCACATCGCTCCATGGGCAACAGAAGTGGCATGGCAGCAATGGTGCCCATGCAGGACTTCCTGAGTAGGGCATACAAAGAGAAACCCTGAGAAGATTCCCTTGTCCCCTATAAACCACCCTGGCCCTTATCAGGGAGAGCATTCAGCAAGCGATTAACTGAAGACTTCATTAATACTGCTGCAGCTGGGACTGCTCAGGGGCTTAACCTGAAGCATGTGCTCCTCTGGCTGAGGGTCTTAATGCACTTAGTGAACATCTGGATATGGCCCTCCCCTTCCAGACCTTTCTTCTCTCCACGGGCAAATGGGTTATCTGGAGGGGAAGGAAGCCTGAAAGCTGACTCTGTCCTCCAGGGCCGCTTTCATTCCTCAGCAGCCCCGGGGGACAATTTGGCAGTAAGGAGCGTCGCATGAAGGAATGTCCCGTGATGGACGGGGCTTAACGGGACACCTCGGCACGCACCCCTTGGTGGGGCAGCCACGGGTGCAAACCCCAGCTTGTCCCCAGCAGGCTCTTGGTGTGGAGAGGTGATGCCAGGGCTGAGGGGTGCCTGTGCTCACCCTCGCAGCCGGGAGGACACTTTCCCTCCAGACACCTCCACGCAGGCACTGGTACCTCTGGACGCGCAGGCTCTGCAGACTCCAAATGTTGAGAAATGTTTGACAGAGCAGCATACGTACTCCAAACATTGTTTGATTCATGTTTTAAAGTCTCACTTGCAAGCATACTTCCCCAGCTCAGACATCAATCACCGCAAATATGTTCTTATAAACAAAGCAATACAGACTGACTGTCTCTTCCACCCCTACCATATGGAGGTCACCGGGCAGCACCCCGAGGAAAGGCACTTCCCAGCACATTTAAGTCCCCCTGGAGGGCACCAGCACAGGTAGCTGGGAAAAAGCAACTGGAAACCTGTTACCTGTGGCACAGTACCACCCAAGGGCATGTTTCCCAAAGGAAGGCAGCTGAGTTCTTCATCCCTGCACAGAGGATGACTCCTTCCTGCTGCACAGCCACTGCAGGAAGGTGCCTGTCCTCATATTGAGCCATCCCTTCAGCTTCTCATCTCCACCACTCTGTTCCCCCAACACACGTCCCTGCCACTGCAGGGATGATGTCCTGCCAGGCAGGGACTGGATATGCCTCAGTCAGGAGAGAGTATTTCCCAGCACACAGGGTTCTTGAATGCTTACACATGTAATGAGAGCAAGTGTCTAAGTTCATTTTATGCTTTAACCCTGAATGCCTGATTATCACACTTCATACCTACAAGAGAAGCCCATCCCTGGCATTAGGGACCTGCTGTGCATGGTGTGGGCACAGGCACATCACAGCTGGTTGCTCCTTGCTGTCACCACACCACCATTGCCAGCGCTACCCTGCCTGTGCTCCTGCAGGAGCACAGGGCTGTGCTGGGAAGCAGTTCTACGTGCTTCCTCAACCACTGTGGACATATCAGACCCCACAAGCCCCAGTCCTTGCCACCACACAGCAGAGTCCCTGAAGCACACCCAGCTGTAGGGCCACCCCTGCCACCAGCCAGGCACCCTGAGAGTCCTTACAGAAACCATGAGACACAACAGGGCGACTGATTAAAAAAAAAATGCCTGCTCCAGACTCACGGGTTTTGGAGACTTTTTAAAGCAAACTTCCTTTCCTTAGGACGCTCCAGCAAAGTGCAGGATCCTGCTGGTAGGCAACTCTCGCACTCCTCAGCCCTCTGTTTAGGAAAAACAAATAGGAAAGAATCCAGCAGTGGCTCTTTCCTCCTGCTGCACGAGATGGATCGGCGCTCGCCACTGCAGGAAAACTGTCCCACCGTGATCTAAGCCAGCACTTTGTCCTGAAATGCTCTGCTACAGCTAAATAAATGACTCCTCTGGAGGAGGGTGACACATTCCAGCCCCAGACAGTGACACTGACAGATGCAATCAGCCTGCAAGTCTTAATGGGAACATGGCATTTGTGGAGACGGCAATGGGAAATTTATGAGGGATTTGGGAGAGGAAGAGGGAAACCAACAGTGTTGGCTGGTGCAGGAGGGAGGAAGGTCCCAACGAGGCAGCAGCCCAGCCATGGTACGTTGGTATTTATTGTGGGCAATTTGGTGGCAGGAGCCTGGCTGTGGGGATGGGATGGCAGCATGATGGGGCAAAAAAGGGATCCCTGGCTTCTCATTAGCCATGAGAGAGCAATCAGAAGGTGGCTTTGTGGCAGTTTCCTGCATGGGAAATAGTTAGCCCTGTGGTTCCCCCATGTCTTCTGAATAGAGAAAACCCTACCCTGCCATTGAGCAGCCTTTTCAGAGCAGCAGTGGCACATCTTGCATGGGCTCGAGTGGGCTCCAGCTCTCCCAGGTCAGTGCAGTGCATCCAGCTGAGCAGCAACCTACTGATGGGATCCTGCTCGTTGCCCAAGGTCCCCAGATCAGCCAAAGCACTAAGACAAAGGAGGCTTTGGACACGTATACTCCAGGTTTTCCTCCTCTGGTCTTGCCCTGCACCCCTGTCAGTGCCGAGGGGCTGTATCAGTCTCCATCTCACCTGAGTCAGCACATGCCATGATGGCCCGAGATATCAGCAAGTGGCTCAGCCATAGGGCTCCAGGGGGAGAATTAGAGAGGAGACAGCTCTTGCTGTCACCCAGCTGCCTTCCCGTGCCGCAGGGCAGGGCTCAGGGGCTGCTGAACCCTGCTGGGACGTTTGGGGGGCTGCCCTGCTTTGGGGTATTTCCCCACAGAGGGGCGAGGAGGGCAGCCCCATCACAACTCCCACCACCAGCCCCCGCCACCGAGGCACCACTGCGAGGGCAGGAGAGGGGAAAAAAATGTCTCACTGCTGTAGGGAGATTTACTGGGCTTGTTATCAGCACAGGAAGAGCCAGAGCTTAGGGGCAAAAGAGAGATGCTTTGCCTATTGCGGTATTTTTTCCTACCGTGCTCTGGCCCTGCCGCCGGCGCGGCGCAGGCAGGCAGCACACTCCACTCTGCCCCTTGCTTGCCAGCAAGCTTAGTGTGAGCCCTGTCACCTCTGGCTCTCTGCTTACAAAGGCAGGGGCTGCTCAGAGCCCAGAGCAACCATCTTCACTAAAAAAAGTGCTCAGTATTGAAGTCCCTAAGTGCAGCAGAGCCACTGGCGTGGCCGAACGCTGCAGCCGACTCACTGGGCTGGGGGCTGCTCTCCACATCCAGCATGTTTGGGTCTCAAAAACTCCTTTTAGATGGGAATGTGGCTTGTAACCACTGCTGGCACCAAGTAACAGGGACGTACCTGGCTTTTGTGGGTCTTCCTGGTCTTTCTGCCCACCTGCAGCTCACACCAGCCTCACCACGCTACCTCTGGGTCATGTCCTGGGGCTTATTTCCACAAGATCTTAAGGCTGTGGCCAGCTTGGAAGTGAGAGTTTTTCTCCAGGTGAGAAGGGATGCTTCCCAAGGATCTTGTTTTGTGCTTATTTGATCCCTCCCTGAAAATTCACGGGGGAGCACAAGTGCCTGGGGAGCCAGTGTGTTGTTACAGGGGGTACATTCACCTACCATGAATGTGGGTGTGACAGAGGGGGAGAAAGGACTTCCTCATCCCATCTACTAAATAGTAACATCCATGTGAAGTAAAACAAGATCTGAGTGGGGAAATGCACCCACAAAGGCCTTTATCTGGCAGAATCAGAGAAAGATCAGCTGCAGCGTGGGAAGAGAGTGTGCTGCACACAGGAGACCCAGCCCATCTAGGGTTTCGGCTCTGGTTAATGACACTGCAAATTAAGCCTGTCATCTTTAGACATGATGTTTCTTGCAGTTTCAGCTCAAGAAAACAATCACCACCCTGTAAAACTGTGGTTTCACAGCAGCGTGCCCTCTTCTCCCCCCATCCCAAGGAAAGGGGGAGTGAGGGTGCAGCAACTCCTGGGGTGGTGAGGATGTGGCATCGGGGGCTTGGCTGCAGACACCCTCTGTGCTGAGATTTTGGTATCACACAAAAGCTGGCTTCCTCCTGAGGAGCAGTGCACATCCAGAAGGATCCTGGTTCCCCTTTTAAACTGGCAGGTTTGGAGAAATCCATGAGCAATTAATTTTTGCCAAGTTGCACGGGCGTCGGGCTGAGAGCCCTGGCAGTCCCACAGGGCTGGGCTGTCTGTAAAAGGGGGGCAGCTGCTTGCCAAAAATTAATTGCCAAAGACATGGGGTAGAAATATTTGTGCCTAAATTGCAGACTGGTGCTACAAGAAGAAAAAGCAGCACTATATCTATACATATATATATATATAATTTTTTAGAAAAATTTAAATATATATAAAATATATATATTTTTAAAATATCATATCAGGACTGCTGGTGTGTATATTCCTGGCTTGGGAATTACTGGGATATTTTCCCAGGTGCAACATGGAGTCAGTAAGAAAAAAAAAAAAAAAGGACTTTAAGAATGGCCTTGACATCTCCTTGGGGAAGGGTTTTCTTTTGTCCTGGGGTATCCTCAGCTCCTGCATGGCATGGGCCCTTTGGACAGGCTATGGGAGCGCTGGCTCAAGGTCACAGTGGGGCTGAACACTGCTCCAAAATCCCTCCCTGCAAAAACTTCCCTCCATGCAAGCCTTCCTCCTGATGGAAAATACACCATGCTGATGTTGGAGATACTTGACCAGCTGGGACCACCAGCAGCAAAATACAAGCAGGGGCACTCAGCTCACCAGCACCCAGCAGCCCTGGCTGTGTCTTGCAAAATGTCCCCGGAGCTGCTCTACCAGCAGTGCCAGTGGGTGGATTTCACCAAACATCCCTGGGAGCTTTTGGATTTATGCTGTAAAAGAAACCTCTTACTTTTCATCCAAATGAGGTGCTTCTTGCAGAAATGGCTATTTTGGGATTTGCGTTTTGGCTTTTTTTTTGGTTTTTAAATGTTATTTTAGTGGCTTCTTAAAGGGCAGAACTTGTTCACACGAAGCTGCTCCAAATGTTTCCAAGCAAAGTTTAAGAGAAAACTGGAGTTTCGCTTAAATGTTTTAATGAGGAAGGCTTGTTTTTCCTTCATGCTCATTGCTCTTCTTGGGAAACAAGGAGCCAAGAGCAGAAATATCTTCAGCTTAAAGCAAACTATTTTGTTTCAGTTTTGAGAACTGGGGAGGGATCATAATTTTTATGGGAGATTTTTTTTTTCCCTCCAATAAACTCCATTTCAACCAGTTCTTTTTTTCTCCAGACTGTGTTAGGAGGAGTTGCATCTTGACATACAATAAATAAAGTCATTCTCTGTAGGTCTGGATTCACTTTTCACAGCACATCCCCATCCTTTGACTCCCTGAAAGCAAGGCAGGGTCATGTCCATGGTGGCACCATGAACCACACTGACAACAGGACTCCCAGTACATCTGGGCCTTTTTCCCCAAAAAACATCCCCACCACCTACCTACACCCAGGGGGGGCCTGTGCTGAGTGCTGGGTCCCAGCTTGGGGTGGGGGACGAGTCCTGGGGAGACAAAGTACTGCCCTGAACCTGAAAATCAGGGGCTGCCTGGTTGATGGGAAGTGAGACTGGCACAGTTTTCCTTAAAAAACAAATAAACAAAAATATAGTAAAAAGCTTTCTTGCCCCAAACCACCTACACTCAGAGTGCTTCACTGCCAGATAAGAGGACAGAGGGTGGCAGGTACCAGGGGTGTCCATGGGGCTGGCATCTCTGTAATGCCTTTGAGACTGTGTATTTTGGGAGCACATTACAGAGCTGGCAGATGGGCCAGTGTCAGGAGGGCGCAGCTCCAGTGAGGAGCCCAACCACCCCCAGCCCACATCGTCTTCCCCTACAACACAGTCTTGCACAGGCTGTGATTATAAAACCCAGTGTGGCAAGGCAGGAGGCTGGACACAGCCCATGGTTGGCAGAAGGTTTGCATGTGAAAAAGTTGTTTTTGACCAAAGAAAGTGCTGCCTTGCAGATCTCCACATTTCTCCTTCTTCTATCCTTTTTTTTTTGGGACTTGGTGTAAAGCAAACCCCAAGCAAACAACCCCAAAAAAGTGACCCCCAGCTCCTCATCATGTCCTCCTGCCAAACTTTCATCCTGAAAGGGAGACTACTTGCAGTCCCAGTCTGATTCAGGTTGCACTCATGTTTCTGCCACCTCCCATTTATAAAACAGAGGGGAAAAGGGTGGAAAAAACACACTAACATCATTTAAAATAAATCCCCACCTCCCAGATAATTTTCAGTTGAAAAAAAGAAGCTTTAACAGGCACTTGTGAATGTTTAAAACCACCCCAGTCTGCAGAAAATTAACCCAACCTTTAAAAAACACATCTTGCAGCTCTTGCCATAACCTGATGGCCAGTCTGGTGGCTGCATGGACCTCTCAGGATGCCACAGGGGAAGCTGGGGGAAAACCAGCCCCTCTGTTAAACTCTGCACCCAGAGAGAGAGAAGCCCTGGGATTTCAAGAGAGCTGAGAATAATTGGGGTAATAAGGCACCACTAATTAACCTTGTCCTTCTCTCCCAGCACAAGGCACTGAGCAATGGAAACTGGAATTGCCCCAGACAACTTACAGTCAAAATGAAGAAAAACTCAGGTAGATTTGCATGGAGAGGAAGGTGGGAGGTACAAGTACTGGGACATGGTCCCACCACAGGGAAACATGGGCAGGATGTGGCTCCCCAGCTCCAGCTCCTCCCCAGTGCCATGCATGTCATGCTGAGTCCCATTAGATCTTCTCACCTTGTTTTGGTGGGCTGGGCCTCTGTCACCAGCCTTTTCCCTCCACCAAGCCAATTACCTGTAATGTCACTCAGACATGGCACAGGATCACAGGAGCTCAGCCAACAAGCCAGGTCAGTCCTCTTGCAAGGCACCATGCCAATGGGACAGGAGGGAAGCCTTTCTTCCAATGAAGGTGGGGTGGTGGCACAACCAGGGAAATCCATTGTCCATGTGGCACATCATAGCACCTGAGGTACCTTGGGTGGGAAGGGTCCCTGGGCTCACACCGTGTCTCCTGCTGAACATCACAAAGCAAGAGCTAACAGTAAAAGGTGGGAAAGTGAGATCCTGTGGTGGCACCACCAGGATGATGATGGAGACTAGAGGGAGGGGGAGAAAGATACATCTCACATCATGACCCACCTCCCTCTCCCCCACCAGCACTTACAAGATGTCCCAAATACACACCCATGTCCAGACAAGGGGAAAGTTGGAAGTATCAAGCCCAGCTCTATCCCATCCAGATCCAGCAGTTTGTCTCCAGCCATGCTCTAAACCAGATGCTTCAGATGAAGATGCCAGGAGCTGCCTTAGTAAGTGCTTATGCAATCCTTGAGCAGAGGAAATGTCTTTACCAAGCCCCAGCCATTAGCAGTGGGCTGATGCCCTGGAGCAGGACATTTTAGAGCCCTTGTAAATTTACTTCAGGAGTGGAAAGTGGACTGAGGAGGGAAAGGTGCTGGTTTTCATCAGGGACCTGCATCTACTTCTCTCCATGAGCAGAGAGTTGCCACCAGGGGTCAGCTCCCAGACCCTGACCCAAGCCAGAAGATAGTAAGGGACAGGGGGACGATGGTGGCACTCTCTGCCCGGGGGTCAGCACCAGGTCCTGGGGCCTTAGGGGTCAGCATCGGTCTCAGCAGGGAACTTGACAGAAGAAAGAGGATATAGGGCAGAAGCATCACTCCTGCTTCCATGCAAAAGT
Organism: Apus apus; assembly: GCF_020740795.1. Lineage (NCBI taxonomy): Eukaryota > Metazoa > Chordata > Aves > Apodiformes > Apodidae > Apus > Apus apus. The sequence goes on along the minus strand of NC_067294.1, from coordinate 6,984,318 downwards.
TTCTTCTGGATTAAGAGAGCTCAACTGGGGAGCAACAGGACCAGCTCTCCATGTACATGGGGTCACCTGGGCTGTCTGTCAGAACTCAAGGACTCATTTTCTCCCTTATCTCCACATCCACGACGGGCAATGTAATCTAAGCAGAAATTCCCTTTATGGCAGGTAAAGCTTCCTTCCACTGATTTCCATGGCAATCAGATGGGGGTACAACCCAGTTTGAAGCAAGACTTGGGGCACCCACACCAGCCTGGAGTAATGATTTTGGAGCCAGCAGTGAGCTGCGAGGCTGCGTTACCTTCCCTTTGCCTATTGTTTGCATCCAAACCTAATTGCAAATTGACATGAGCCCTCTTTGGGGAGCGACTGCTCCGCTCTGCTCTGTCAGCACAATGAGCCGTTGTTGATATGGCCGGAGCGATTTTCCAGGTTAATTTATGGCCGCCACACCCCATTAGCAGCAATAAATGTGGAGCCCGGTTTTGCCGAAATTGTGAGTTACGATTTTTCAAATAAATACATTTTCCTATAAACCAGCACTCTGTTTAGTTTGAATGTTCCTCGCAGACACATCCATCTACATAAAATACACAGGAGAGGAAGCTGAGCTGTGACTTCGCTCTGATGACATAAAAACTTTTGTAAACACAATGTCATTTACAGTACGAGAGAGGAGAGAGGACAAAAAAATAAACAGCCAGTGCCTGGCGCATCCCTTCAGGAGCACATGGAAAATTTAATAATCTTTTTTCCATAAAGCTTTGTTTTCCTTTTGATTTATCCAGACAGTGCAGTGGCTGCTTGGCCATAAATAGATTGTATTTCTTGAGAGGCAATGGTTGCAGTCATCCTTTATGTTGCCCGAGGGGCAGCACGGAGGAGTGTGTACAGAGAAAAGTGCCATGGATGGCTGCTGAGAACAGGAGCATCCGGGCTCAGCACGGCATGGCCACTGCCACAGTGGGTGCTCAGCTCACCTCCAATTCCTCCTGCTCCTTCAGTGGGGCTCTGACAGCCTGAACCCTAGTTGGGGTTGTTTACATGACATTGTAGGATCAAGCAACTCAGTGATGTTTTTGGGGGGATTTGAGCAGCGTGCAGGCTCAGGAGCACACAAGTGCCAGCACATGTGAGCTGCCTGCATCCCAAAGCTTCCCCAGCCCCTACAAGACCCACACTAGTGGAGCAAGACACACATGGATAACCCTCCCATGGAGGAGGTATGCCCTGATAGGGCTATCACAGCCCTGGTGCTCGTAGCCCAGCCTTGGTGTGGCCCCAGGGCTGGGTCCATTCCTTTCACTCACCCCTGCAGGTTTTTATCCCTCCTCACAGCCCCAGGAGGAAAATACCACCCCCAGAGCAGCAACATACACACAGCCAGCCCTGATTCACCTCACACACCTCTCCTTGTAGCAACAGCCTCTTCATGCCTCAGTTTCCCAAGGCTTTTTGCAACCGTTCCCCGCAGGCCTCCAGCAGCAGAACTGTTAGGAAGGTGCTGAGTGATTATTATTGCATTATTTCGGGTGAGTGCTATAAATACCCAGGGGCACCTTTAGACACAAGCCAGCTGCCCGGGGGAGCTGGCTCAGCCCCACTCTGTGCCTGCTGCGGCTGTCAGAGGGGGGAATCGGAAGCAGCAGCTGGGTGAGGAGGTACCTTGGGAAAAACCTGATGGGGGGACATGGGGAGGGGGGTGCTGCTGGATGTTGGGGCTGGAACTCTCCTGGCTGCACCCCTGGGCGGTTGCAGCAGAGCCAGAGGAGAAGGGTATGCGGGTGCAGGAAGGTGCCGGGATGCTGCAGGGAGACGCTAGCAGGGAAGACAAGAGGAATATTTTACGGGGCTGCAATGTAAACAGAGCTGGAGCAGAGCCCCTTTTTATGGAGTCCCTGTCCTAGCAGGGCATCTGCCAAGGCCCTGATTTACGCTCCTATTTAGATAAGGGAGCCGGCGGGGGGGGAGCAGAGCTGGCGTCAAAGTCACAGGACACTCTGGGCTGCCGCTCGTTGGGCGTTGATAAGGAGGTGGCCCAGGGGCCGGGGCCAAAACCACAGCCCCCATGCCGGGGCAGGGGATGGGTGCAGAGCTGGGTGGTTCCTGCTGGGGTTGAGGTGCTGGGGCTGTGAAGACCTGGGATAAACTCATCCACCCACCCTGATGAGTGGCACCAGATCCCCCTACCCCAGCCTCCCCCCCAGTCACCCAGCCATGAGGGTAGGAAATTTTTCTCTGGGAAGGATTTGAAGGAAAACAGGTGGAGAGAAATATTGTTCCTCCCACCATGCCAGCCATAAATCGCCTAATCTGAACCGCTCGGTGTTTCCCTCCTGCACAAGTGGGGAGACTTGAAATTAAAGAAACTCACCAAAAGTTTGAGAAGTGCTAAATTTGGATGCCATGACAAAGGCAGTCTGGTTTGATTTAAAAGGTGTCGGTGTGAAAAGGGCTCCGGTTTTACTATTTTATTACAACACAAAAGATGAGAATGATTTTCCAAAGGAAAATCAACCCACCGGTCCCACTATTTGCTCAGCTGAGCACTTCCAAACTGCGCAGGGTCCAAGGATCTCTGGCAGGGTTTGGGAGCAGGGAGGTAGTGGTGGGGGGTGTGGATAAAGCAAGATAATGTCCAGGCTTGGGATGGGCTTACCTGGCTCAGTGGCTGGAGGGTGGAAGTGGCTCTGGTGCATGGCCTGAGGTGATGGCTCCAAGCTGGACATGGCTGCCAGTGGCCTGTGCAATGCAGGGCTATGGGATAAAAAGGTTCTTTTTTGGGGGGTAGATGTTTTCCAGGGATGGGGTTGGGTGGCACAGACCCCAGCCTGGCAGTTTGCTGGGTCAGGGCTTTTACAGGGTTGGGGAGAGGCTCGGTGAAGAGCCTGGCTGGTTTGTAAAAGGAGCAGGGCACTGCAGGTGATGCTGTGCTGGCAAGGGGCAGGGGGCCTGGAGGCATGAAGTGGGACCCTTCAACCTCTCCCAGGTGGAAACCAACCCCTGCCAGCTCCACGCCACGATCAGGGATCCCACCCAGGCACGGGTGCTTTGGAGGAAATCGGGGACATGGCGCCCAACCCAAGGCCTGACTCTAATGGGAGAGTAATCACTAGCAAATGTTTGCAGGGTGCTTGTTTAAAGGCAGTAGGGAAGCAGGGGGGCTTTGCAACAGCTAAGAACAAAGCGGGATGGGGGGGTAGTGGAGAAGCTGGGTAGATCCAGTACAGCCAACCCCCCCCAGCCGCCGGGGCCCAGCAGAAATGGAGACCCGCTTGCACCCTGCCCTGGCCCCCCCAGCATCCTGCCTTTGCAACTCGCCTTGTAACAACTAACGATGGAAAATCCGAGGCATTTAAGTGGCTCCCGAATCCGCCCGGGAACCGTGATTGAGAGAAGTCAAATAAAATTTGTCATCTTTAAAATGCAGGAGGACGTTAATGGTGTGTTAGCCCGGATGATTAATACAAGCGCCTGCAAACAACCCTCCAACGTTTCCACCCTCCGCTGCAAGATGAATCGCTGGAAAGCGCCGTTAATCGCTAACATACCTCGGGCCCAAAGCCCCTTCCTGCCCCGCCGTGATCACCACCCCCGTGCCCGGGCTGTCCTCACTGGAGTAACTGCAGCAAGAGCAGGGGTTGGCCCCAACACCACCCAGCCAAACTGGGGGTGAAGTGAAGGATCTGGGAGCCATAGTCCTGAGGATCTGACTCCCGTGGGTGCAGAGGCGAGCGGGACATGCCGCCCACTGCAGGGCCCCACTCTGGGCTTGGGGGCTGTGGTGAGGTACAAGATCCCAGCCCCAACAGGAACCCCCCAACCCTTTCGTGGCCAGGCTGGGACCGGGAAATGAAGGGCAGATGCCCACCACCCTATTGTAAAGTTGTGTGTGTGCATAGTATAGTTTTAATACATGTATATATGTGTGTGTGCAGTGTCTGTGCGTGGTAGTGCAACATACACGTGTGTGTCTGCATATGCAATGTGTATGTCTGTGTACTCAGTGTGTCTGTGCAGTGTGTCTGTAATGCAATATTAATGTGGTGGCATTCTGTGTGTGTGTGTGTAGCCCATGTGTGCTGCCAGTGCACATAGGCAACATACATGTTAATGGTGCAGTTAAGTGCTAACATACTTGTGGTGTGTGTGCAGCGTGCCTGGAAGCGTGCAGCGCACACCCGTGTGCAATATGCATTTGCATAACACGTGCGTGTACAGAACACGCGTGGGCAGTGTGCCCCGTGTGCAGAGACCCCCAGAGCTATCCCCACGGTTTCCAGCCAGACCTCCCTCCAGTGCCTTCGCCTCCTCCTCTCCTCCAGCACCCAGCTCCCTCGGCGGAGGCTGCTCAAGCCCCGGCTCCGGGCGTAGCCCCGAACCCCCCCGCCACGGCCCCGCTGCCTCCCCGCGCTCCGCTGCCCCGGGGCCGAGCCTGGGGACGGGACGCGCTGGCTCCGGGCGCTACCCCCGCCGGTGACTCCGGCTCTTGGGAAGCAGAAAGCCCCGGGGTCACTGCAGACACACGGCCCGGCCCCGCCGTCGGGGCTCCGGGCACCCGCGGCTCCCCCGCACCCGCTACCGTCTCTCGCCTCCCGCCGGACTCTCCGTTGGGGGCTCCGACACCCCCCGCTGCTGTATACAGCGGAGGGGATAGAAGGGCGACGGGGCGGGGGTTGGAGTCCCCCCTCGGGTCACTCCTCACCCCCTTCTTCCTGCAAGCACGGAGCAAGAGGGAGGGCAGAGCAAACAGCGGAGGTGTGAGCCCAAATAAACGGAGTCAACAGCGCGGCGCACGCCCCCTCCGCCGCCCCGCTCCCCCCGGGGCCCCCGAGCATCCTCCCCTGCCCATTGGCTCCGCGGTGGGGGGGGGGCCCGGCCCTATTTAAAGGCAGGGTTGGGAGGCTCCAGAGAAGGGGTTAAAAAAAAAAAAAAAACAACCACAAAACCAAACAACAAACCCAAAACCCCAAACCTCGACCGCAGCAACCCAAACCCCAGCGCCAGCCCCCACCATCGCAGCCCCACGCCGGAGCCGCCACCGCCCGCCCGCCCGGTCGGGGAGCGCTTCCCGGCCATGGTGCTCTGCTGAGCGCGGCCCCCGGGGACAGCGGAACGGACCATGAACCTGGTGGGGAGCTACCAGCACCACCACCACCACCATCATCACCACCACATGCTGCACGACCCTTTTCTCTTCGGGCCGGCGGCGCGGTGCCACCAGGAGCGCGCCTACTTTCCCGGCTGGGTGCTCAACCCGGCCGAGGTGACCCCTGAGCTCGCCGGGCAAAGCCCTAACTACGGCCCCGCCGAGTACGGCCCGGCCGGCCAGGGACGGCTGGAAGCTCTTAGTGGACGCCTGGGCCGGAGAAAAGGAGTCGGGGGACCCAAGAAGGAGCGACGGAGGACGGAGAGCATCAACAGCGCTTTCGCCGAGCTCCGCGAGTGCATCCCCAACGTGCCCGCCGACACCAAGCTCTCCAAGATCAAGACCCTGCGCCTGGCCACCAGCTACATCGCCTACTTGATGGAGGTGCTGGCCAAGGACAGCCAGCCTGGGGACACCGAGGGCTTCAAAGCCGAGCTCAAGAAGGCCGACGGCAGGGAGAACAAGAGGAAAAGGGAGACGGTAAGAGGCGGGTCGGGGACCGCGCTGCCCCGCTATTCCCGGGCCAGGAGCGGACGGGCCCCCTGGGCTTGGGGGGAAAAAATTAAAACCCTTGCTGGCCCCACTGAAGCAAATTTTCCCCAGCTTAATAATAATAACAATAACAATAATAATACCAACAATAACGGCAACAATAATAATACCACCCGTGGCTGGGACCTCGGCGGTGAAAAGCCCGCACGGACTTGCCCCGAAGGGCTCCCGACAGCTTTACTCGAGGGATAAACCCCCGGGATTGGCAGCGGCGGAGCCTCCGGCTAATTCGTCCTTCCCCTCCCCCGGCCTCTTTCCCTGTGAGTTTCGGAACAAGGGCCGCCGCTTTTCCCGCTGCTGCAGCGGGCGGAGGGGAGGTTCGGGCACCTCAAAACCCCCCTCTTTATCCTCAGGCCGAAAAGCCGCTCGGATCTGCGGGCTCGGCTGCAGCCCCGAGGCGGACGCAAGGTGCGGCCCCGAGGCGGGAGCTTCTCCCGGGACCTCCACTCCTCTCCTAACCGCTCCTCTCTCCCCCCTCTCCTCACCTCCTCTCCCGCAGCAGCCCGAGATCTACTCGCAGCCTTTGGGCCACGGCGAGAAGAAGCTGAAGGGCCGGACGGGTTGGCCCCAGCAGGTCTGGGCCCTGGAACTGAACCCCTGAGGGCTACCCCGCCGCCCCGACGGCGCTCCCCGCTCGACCCTCCATGTGCAATGTCGGAGAGAGCCCGGCTCCCTCCCGGAGCCCATCCAGCCCGGCTCCCTCCCGCCGAGTCGATGCTCCGCGGCAGACAAGCCAAAGGCGCCTTGCGGGGCTGGATCCTGCCCGTCCCGTCGGGGACTATTTCCCCCCTCGCTCCTTCCCCCGTTAGCAATACTCGTTGCTCCTGCCCGTTGTCAGCAGCGATCGGCGGCTCCTGCCGTCCCAGGCCGAGCTGAAACGGTTTGATTCGTTTGCTGTTGTAAATACGATCCCAATCCCGATCCCCGTCCGCTGCCTGATCGACGTGTGGCTGCGGTGAAACTACCTAGAGGTGCATTTGGGAACACTCCTGTGCCGGGTTTTCTACCTCAAATCTGCATGACCACTTCCCGAGGGACCGGGCGCGCCACACCACATATTTAAAACGGAGTAATTAAAAAAAAATACAAAATAAATACAAAATAAAATTTAAACTTTATGCAAACAGCCTCGGGTCCGACCCCTCCGCCTTCCCCTGCTCCTGAGATCACGCTGCTGCGGCCGGGCTCCCTGCCTGCGGGGACGAGGGGTGCTGCGGGACTAAGGACTCCCCTGAAGCCAGTGCCCTGCTGTGGAGCTGTTCCACGAGAGGGAATTCTCTCCTGGGGGGCTCGGGCAGCTCCGCAGGATCCTTTGTAACCTCTTTATGCGGCGTGTGCTCGCCCCAGGAGCTGGCAGGGCTCTGCGAAGGGGCACCCGCAGTCTGCCCCGGGGCACAAACTCTGCCCCTGCCCTACAGCCCCTTCCCTCCCGACCCAGGAAACCTGCCAGAGGGACTGGACTTGCATGTGGTGTGGGGAAGGATGGCCGGATCAGGCCTTTACAGCGCCTGGATGGCAAGAGCACCATAGAGCTGCGGACCCCCAGTTTTCTTGCTGCAATGCAGAGAACCAGGGCTCAGCTCCCTTTCCCTGCCCAGGCAGCTCCCCTGCACGGCTCTGGCACCGGCAGCACTTTCACAGAGGGACTGTCTCATAGCTGCTGCCTTGGCCACATTTTGAAAGAGGTAACATCCCCTCCTCACTGAACACAACAGGCTCAGACACACCAACACTCGTGCAGCCCAAAGGCTCTGCCACTTCTCAGCATAAATTCTTAAAAATCCTTAACAATTAAAGCCAAATCCTCACTCCCTTGCTCGGTGCACACTCAGAAGGGTGGCTGACAAGATGTGTGTGTACGGGCTCCGGGCCTGATCCTGCCTTCCCAGCTGGGCCACACTGCCATTCCCAGAGACACCAGGATAAATCCTAACACTTAGCCAGCTGCTTGAGGCAAAGAAAACCGGGATGGGAAAGAGTCGTACGCTACTGCAGGGATAATCTGAGGGCTCTGCTGGGAACATGACACTTTCTATTCGAAGTTGAGCTTCTGCTTGCGACTAAAGGTATAGAAATAGTGATGTGACATCTATAAATCACTGACACATCAACCAATCCCTGCGTGTGCAGCCACACACACCAAAAACACACCAGCTCTCCCCAGAACACCCGTGGGGAAGCAGCTCGGGTTTTATAACCACTTTGTACGAGTGTAAAAATGCGGACGGACAAACAAGGGGGCACAGACTCAGTGAAATTATAGCTCACAGAACAATCAGGCTGCATGAATCAGCTTTCCCTCCCTTTGGAGCTGCTCCTCGGCTGCCTTCCCAGCCCCTGATCTGTTTTCTGGTCTCTTTGAATGAGGCTGAGATGAAAATGGCCTGCCTGAGCGGAGCAATGCCCGCGGTGGTATCCGCTTTTGGTTGGGCTATAAAACATGTAGCACGGCACCAAGACAATGAGCGAAGCTAGAAAAGGGCTTTTCTAAACCCAAATGCATTCAAGGAATAATAATAAAAAAAGAAATAAAAAAGAAAATATACAGAAAATCAGCCCCAAATATCCTATTAAATAGCTACATTTCACAACCCCTTAAAGGGCTGGTTTTTTTACAGGAAAGCTCCCAAGCCATCACTAACACTGTAATCCAGTGCTCCAGGATTGTGTCCAGCCTGAATCCTGTTTACACATCCAACTCTTTATCCCCATAATCCATGTGGCAGCAGTTGGGGCTGCCCCTCAGCATCGGATGAGAGAAAGGGTTAAATGGAGACCTGGGACTTGCTCTGCTATGTGAGGCAAGAGGACTCTGCACAGGAGTCACGGCTTCAATTCCCACAAGCCAGACTCCATCTGAGACATCATCTGCAGCCTGTGGACCCTTCCCTACCCCACCAAAAACCTCTGGTAGTTTTTCTCTTGGGGTTTCCAGTTTTGCTTCCAGGAAGGGGACACCCTGCACAGCCAGAGCGATGCTCTGCCTGCACCCGCAGGATTGTTGCATTTCTAGCCACTGGTTTCTGGTAGTGGCACCCGCTGGCTACAAAACTCTGGGAAAAGTCTCTCCCATGCTAATCTCCCTTGCTCCTTCATAGTTTTCCAAGTGAAAATGCTCTCTGTTTCCACATCTGCAGACTGACTCCCTACCCAGAAAGGGGATTTTTTTGAGAGATTAGATCAGTATTTGGGGAAGGGAGCTGTGTGAGAACAAGCAACAAACCCCAGGGCTTCAGTGCTCCCCAAAATGCACACTTGGGAGAGGGTGTTTTTGCAAGCAGTGCAGCTCCATCCCCGCCTTGGCACCACACACACTGCTCTACTGCTCTGGGGACAGGAAGGAGTGTCAATGCTAACCTTAGCACTGGGTCCAATCTAGGATAGGGTCACCCCTTTATCCCCAAAAGAAGAGAAGCTGCACAGGGGAGTGAATCCTGCACAGGAGCTGCTTCTCTTTCTCAAGCAACAAACCTGAGTGTCTGGCAGAGGTCAGGACTGCCAGTGTCAGGCACAGCAGCAGGCAGATCCTTCCCAGCCAGGCTTCCCCTGACCTCCCTTCTTTTTCTACCCAGAAAACTGAGTGGAAGGATGGTTTGGCCACCAGCTTTGGATTTTTGGCCGTCTGAGAGCCTAGCTGAGCATCCAGGGGAGGTGGCCCCACACACACCTACGGCTCGACCCTGCCGTGAACTTGATGCCGTTGGGAAGCAGCAGCTCCCAGCACGCAGGCTGGAGGCTGCAGTTGCCCGGACAGAAGCACACGCAGAGGGATCACTCGGCCCTGGGGCAACATCATACGTGCTGCCTCCCTGCTGCTGGAATCCAGTCACCTGGGATGTCGGAGGGGACACATCTGCCCGCCCTGCCCAGCCCCTTGCTCCCCTGCCTGGCCAAGGGGGCAAGTGCTGGGGGCAGAGGGGCTGTTGAGTACTTCCTACCCCATGCTCTGCACCTCTGGGGTTTGGTGTGCAAAGAAATGGCTCCTCTTTTGCCTTCACATACTTCTCCCCTCCTGCCAAGCCCAGACCTTGCTTGTTGTTGTTGTAGGTATTTATGGGCCTGTTTATCTGATCTCGGGGGAGCCTTTCCTTATCTCGGAAGCAGCAAGGGAAGGGTTACACTGGACAGCTCTGTAGACAGTATGGAGCCAAATAAAATACCAATCTGACAAAAAAAAAAAAAAAGGAAAAAAAAAAGGGAAAAAAAAGAAAAGAAAAGTGGAAGAAACACCCAGCCCCTGCCACCATCACCCAAGAGTGAGAGGGTACCTGAAGGAAACCTGCAAGGCCAGGGGAGCATCCATCCATGCTTCTGCACAGCTCCACTTCCCAGCTCCCAGGACTGGATCATGGAAGGGATCCAGCTCCACATGCATCTGACACAGCCTGCCCGGGCAGGGGCTCAGGGAGCAGCCCCCGGATGAGCATGATCCTGGCTGGGGGCTGGCACCAGCTCAGCACGTGTCTGCCCTTCAAAAAGCTGCTGGCTTCAGGTGCACAGCACAATCCTGGGCAAGAAATGCCCGGGCACCCAGCAGAGTGCATTTTGATGCCACTGAAAGAAGGAAAGAAAAAGGACCATATTAAGTTTCAGGCTGGTTATTCAGCAGTTGATGACAGCCAGGGCTGACCCGTGGCACAGTATCCAGTACCCCACGCTTTTCAGCCATGACGCTGCCTTTGCTATCTCCTTGGGGTAAGCATGGAAATGTCCTCGTCCCACATTTGGAATGAGAGGCACAGCCAGTCCCCAGCCCCAGCAGGGACTGGCTCAAGGTCACCCCGAAGGTCATGGCCAGGGCCAGAGTGGCTGCCTCCTGTCATGGGGCCTCTCTGGCCTGGACCCAGATGGTGACTGGGGGAAGCATGGAGCAAGGGGGCACTACCTGGACACCACACTGGCAGGGAGCAGCAAATCCTATCCCTGCTCTGGCCTTTCCAGATCCCAAGGGCACAGCATGGCTAGGCCAGAGTGGGTGGGAGTGGTCTGGGATGGGGCTGGATGGGATGTTCTCTCCTACCATGCCAAGCAGAGGGGCAGGGGAGCCCCATGCCAGGGTGTCCTGTCCCTGTGTGTCACCCCCCCACACCCTCATCCAGCCTGCACCCCACTCTAATTATCTGCTTTTAAGGAAGTGCCTGACAGTTCTGGCCATTTAAGGTAGCCCCAGCCCCTCGCAGTAAGGGTAATTGGGCCATAATTTGTTTTCGGTGTCAAGATGGCGTCAAAGATAAGACAAAAATCTCCAGGTTTGGGGGCTAAAGAGACAGGAGAAATCCTGACCTGGGGCCGACCTCGGAGGAATGGCCACAAGCCCCAGTGAGCAACATGGCAGGTGAAAGATTTACTGCCAGGGGAGCTTTTTGATCCTCTCCCAACACTCGGAGCCTCTCAGCCCAGTTGCTGGCTCCCAAGTCAGACTGTCTCCTGGGAAGACTGCTCAGGTGAGAAGGTTTTCTGTCCAACAGAAAGCCCCTTAGCTGCAAAGTTCATGACATGCTATAGTTCTTCCTCAAATCCCCATGCTTCTGGAGTCACATGATTCTGAGAGCCCTCTAAAGAGAAGAAGCATTTCCAACCCATAGCTATAAAAATGAACTTCAGGTATGGGAAGACACTGAAGCCACGAGGCAGATAAAGGCTTCTAACTTTTTCCTTGTTTATTTTATTTGCTTTAAAGAAAGTAATACAAACTCTCTGGTTTTCACCCCTATGGCTGTCCCTGTCTGGGTCTGTTAGCACCGAGCTCTGCCCAGGGTGTATTTCTCCCTGCAACTCCCTGTGCTGGGACAAGACAAAAAGCCCTGCACACCCTGGGTCAGCCTTGCTAAGATCATCCTTCAAACTCCTCTCACAAGACTCACATGCTTGGTGTGGGGTTAACAAAAGTGCTCACCATGGGTTTCTGCAGAACAACCCATCCACGTCCTGCTTAGTGCTGGAGCAAATGTCCTTTGCAGTGATGACACCTTGCTGCCAATTTCCCCCTGGTCTTCTCCTGTGACATCTCAGCACAGCTCTCGGGTGAAGCTACATGATGTGTGTGACACAGCAGCTCACTGGTATCCCACACAACAGCTGGGGTAAAGGTCCAGGATGGAAGCAGGCTGGGAGCTGGGGCTACCTGGTAGAGGGCACTTTGCTCAGCAGAACCCTGTGCCATCTCTGTGTGGTGCTGGACAAGCTCTGTCTCTCCTTGTTACTCCAAGGCTAAAGTGCAATAGCAAACCTGGAGCTGCCACAGCTCCAGGAGCGTGCAGATAGGAGAGGCCAAGGAGCCAGATGGACCTGCTGGAGCACAAGTGGGAAGCACAGGCTGGGAAGAAGATATTTACTGGTGAGAGGAGACCAAATTATGGCCATTACCTGAGAGGCCTGAGCCAAGGGACTGCAAAAAGCAAGTGCTTGGAGCCTCACTGATTACTTGTGATAGATCCCTGAGGTGGGGAAGGTCCTTGCTTGCAAAGTTTCCCTTTTCCTGCTAGTTCTTTTGCGTGAGGAATTCAGGTTCTGACCACCCTGAAAGGCTTTACAGTAACCAGAGAAGCAGGGGAATTTGTTGCGTCACCAGCAGCTGAAAGCTGAGGAATTGAGAGGAAAAAGGATTTTTTATTATTATTTTTTTTTTCCTTAGACTGCAGCTACCTTGACAAAATTCTCATGGCCTGTAACTGACCCACAGAAGCAGCCAGTGGGGGGGACCAGAGCAGGCTGGTTTTATTGTCTCAGCCAGGGGCTCCTTCCAAAACTGAGAAGCTGGAAGAAGTTATGAGGCTCAGCTAGTGCACAAAGCTTGCATCAACCCCAAAACTCTGTCCTACACAGTTTAGTTCCCATGTTTTTGGTCCTGCGTCTGCTGGAGAGCAGGACAGGCTCTGCACTGAAGGCCATCAGACTGACTCAAACTCAAGCCTGGGCTGCTGTGTTCAACAACTCACCCTACAGAACATCCGGGAACCAAGCCAGCTGCCTAGGGCTAAACCCACGCAATTCCACACCCAATGTCCTTTTAGGCTCCTGTTTCTAGGAACCAGGCATAAAGAGGTCAAAAGGCCCTTGCAGAGGTACCTTTGTTGGCCTGCTTTGGGAAGTGCAAGAGGGATGTGAAGCAGATGAGCAGCAGGGAGGAGTAGGGACAACAGGAAAAGGAGAGAAGGGAGCAGGACTTGCCCATGGAGGTGTCAAGACCAGGAAGAGACACACCAAGTGACAAAGAGCCTCCTGTCTGCTTTGCAACCACAACCTGTGTTACTGCTAATGCAGTGCCCATCACTGTGCTCTCAGGTCCCATGGCAGTCCTGACATGGTAGGAGAAGCAGCAGAAACATCTCAGCTACCTGAAACTTCCCTCTTCCCCTGCCTTGTCTCTGCTCCTCCCCACACATCTGGGTGCCCTCTGCTGAGGGTGCCGCAGTGAGCGCAGAGTGCTTCCTGCAACACACAAAGGGAACAGATCTTGAAGAAAGTTCCAAAAACAACTAAGTAAAAGCACATTAGGGGGCTCTGAGGTACCTGAGGAAAAGCCAACACTGCCTGTTAGCATAAGAGATGTGCGATTGGCTCCAGCTCCTGGCAAAGTGAGACTAAAGGCTGGCAGAGCCCTGCAGTCACCCCTTACTGGATGTGGGGGGAGTGAAAAAAAAAAAAAAAAGGGAAAAGAGAAAAGCCAGCCCTAAATCTCTGCCCTGCACAGCCACATCTCTAAAACATAAAAACATTACATCCACATTTGCATTTTTCCCCAGTCCTCTGCACTGCCCTTTCTGCTGGGGAGCAGAGAACCGCAGCCTGTTTTCCATCAGCGCTGCGAGGAGGCGGTAGGACAGCTCCTGCCGGCAATCAGGCGTGTTCCATTTCAACATCCAACCAGGAAAAAAAAACCACAACCAAAACCCACCCCCAAAACCCAAACAAACCATTTTTATGATCTCCACATCCCACCGCAGCACAATCCTGCTTCCGGTCCCTGCCAAGCACAGCCAGCTCCTACCGACGAGGCATCTTTGGGACAGAGAGCGGCCCCGGTGCCCACCCCGCTGCGCTGGGCTCAGAGGTGCAGCTGCAGAGCACCCACCGCCCGGGTTACTGAGCTAACACTGCCCTCGCACGGCAGCAGGGAGCGGGGAGAGGGACGTGCAGTTTCAGGCCCATCAGATCAAGCTGCTGGTCGCTTAGTTTCTCAGTGTGAACTCGTTAGAAAAGACCGGGCAGTTTCTTCCTTGATATTGAGCTTGAAATTTCCTGTGGGTTTCCTGGCAGGGAGCAAACATGGATTTAAGCAGCGTTATTCATCAGCCTACACAAATAACAGATTAACTGGTGGTTTGTATGGCGGGTGTTTCCATCACACCCTCTCATGCTAAAGGCAGTCCCTGCACAACAGGACACTGCTGTCCTTCAGCCCTCCTCTCTCTCCTCTCGAGGCAGGACATCTTCTCACTGTGCTGGTAGAAGGTTCCACACTCACCAATTTGGGAATGTAAATGACACAGCTTTTCCCTTTCCACTGGCACAGACTGGCTCACTGCAAAGGCCTCCAGACACGTCCCCAAAAGCAGGCATTAAGGACATTGGGATCCGTTTCTGACGTGGCAGCTCAGTCTCCCCCAGCTTTCCAATACATCAGGGTCAGTCTTTGGCTAAGAGAGTATTAGACTCAGACATAATTACTGATCACTTCTCCAAGCAGAGTGAAGCACTAACACAATTCCATTCAGTTCTCTGAGGTCTCTTCCCTGCATTCCCCACTCCTTTACTACTGAAAGCAAATACCCTGTGATGTAGGACAGGAGGGACCATGTGTCTCCTGCATCACTGGAAGGGTAAGTGGGCACATTCTTCACAGCTGGAGGTCACTGTACAGCAGCAACACAAGCTGCCATCCTCCTTCCAGAGGGCATTTTAGCCTTTGCCATGAACTGAATGATGATGAGGAGACAGGACAGTTGGCTGTAAGACAGCACCAAGGAGTAAGGATACAGGAAATGTGGAATTGTTTCAGAGAGAATTATCTGTGCAAATCTTTACTGCACAGTGTAATGTAATTTGACAGTGATAAATTCAAGTCATGTATTTTGACTGTAAAGCTCTTAACTTCCTATCATCCTCCTTCATGAGAGCCCAAGTGTCTGAAAAGCTACACTACAATCTCTTTCCTGGCCGAAAATCAAGGCTAAAGCATACCTCAGTCAGTGCCAGCAGAGCCTTAGGAAATGCCATGACAGGGTTCAGGAGAACAAGTATTCAAGCTCCCGTTTCTGTCATCACTCACTCCCTCGCTGCAGAAAAAAACCCAAGTGTGGCATCTTTGCCTATAGGGCTGACGGTCAGGAAGAACAGTAATATGGGAAAAAGAAATTAAAACTCAGCATGGAAAATGATGTTGCAGCTTAACTGATTGAGCACAGGGATGCAACATGTCAGCATTGCTCTGGAGTAGCACCCACCTTGTCAGCTAGGCATGAGCTTAAGCTCTGGACAGCATGCATGAAACCTAGCCAAGGGGTACTTGAGGAGGAAGTAGAAGCCCAGGGTTGAACAAGACATGAAGAAGATTCATTAGGAAACATGAATCAAATGAAATGTTGCACTTGATTAACTGCCCATGATAGAAGGGGAAAAAAATAATCCTCATCATAGAAAAGTCCAGCACTGCCCAGAACACAAGATCATGTGGATCTCCAACAACCTCCACCTTGCTTGTGAGTCATCTTTTTGTTGCACCTGAAAGATTCCATTATTTGCATCCACACGACAGAGGTTTGGCACAAAATACCCCATCACCTGAATCTTCTACTTCAGGCTTGACACATCATAGTCAGCAGAGCCATTCTCCCCTCCGTGTCTGCAGTATTTTTGGCCCTGGAAAGGTGGGTGGGAAATTACAGTGAATCAGAGAAGCTGAGCATGAAACATCCATGCAAAGCAAAACTCCATTGGCTCTAGAGCCAGAAGGTTAAGGGCAGCAAGGGAAACAGAAGGGAATGCAGGCCTTGTTGCTAGATAGATCATTTATTAAAGTGAAATTCAGCATTTTATCTTTGTCAGACAGTACAGAGTTAAAGTCTCATACACAGTGGAAGCAGGACATTTCCTACACCTCAGAGAAATGAGTTCTACAGTTTTTGCTATAAGTTACTAAGTTGCTTTAACAATACACATCTATATTACACAGTTAAAAATACAAGGTGTCCAAAACATTTGGCATAAGATCAGCACAACATATGGAGGCCAGAAACAGAAGGGGGAACACAGTTTTTCTCTCCCAGTAAGCCCACCAGAAGACTTCAAGCCATTCTGCAAGTTACCTGCTCTTAGCCTCCCCTGCACTCCAGCTGTGAGAGCTGTGCCTAGGACCGGAGAAGTAAACCAGCCCTGCTACAGCTCAGCTAAGGAAGAGGCTCCTGGAGCCTGCAGATGTACAGGATGGCCTGCAGAGCTGCTTGCAAGGGAAGTTCAGGTTTAAGGCAGGAGCCCCCTCCTCCCCTTTCTTCAACCATTTAATTCATCCAACCAGGTGTGTTCACAGGCAAGTCCATAACGTGAGACCAGGGACAGCTGTGAAAGGTGCAAGGAGTATCTTGCATCCTAACAGTTCATTTGCACTTTGAAAGTGAAAAATGAAAACTCCCTAACTTGGTAAGTTAGAGATGGCTAAAGGGCATCAGTGACAAGAGGAGTGAGGCATCAATAACATTCCTTCACCTTTGGGACTCTTCAGTCAATACTCTGGGCAGTACCAGGACTCCTGTACAGGAGGCTACCTTAGACTACCCACTATTTCAAACTGTAGAGGCAAAGTGACTCTAGTGCTCTGGGGAAGTAGAACTATCTGCAAATTTAAATAAACAGTCCCCCAGCAGACCATTTCTTTCCCCTCCAACTGCAGTTACTGCTGAAGATCTCCCATTGGTATTTACATTTGGCTCAACCAAAAGACGTAAAGTGCACAGCTCCCCCCTTCTTCCCCTCTCATAAAACATCCATTACAAGAGCTAATGCAGAACAAATCTTCCTCCACGTTGCTAACAGTGGAAGTGTGTTTTGTTCAGTCTCTGTGGGCCATGTCCTGTTTCATCATCTTTGTGCCATTATGACCCGCTTACAAACTCGTACTTACTGTGGATTATTTTGGCTCTTGATTTCAAAGCCTGTCCGAAGCAAGTTTGCACTTAAGACTAATTTTAAATGCCAGACTTGATATGTTTTGGTCAAGTCTTGTGCTTCAGGCTATCTTGCCACATTTCTGAGGAAAACTGGGACTCTGGAGTACTGGGGACAAGTGGTACAAATCTGTGCCCAATCCACTTTTCTCAGGCTGAGCATCTAAAGTGCCTGTCAAAAGAAACATTATCTTTTAATGCAATTGTTTACTTCAGCTTGATATATTCTTTGAGATGCAGAAATATAAAAAAACCTGCATTCTAACACAGCCTCCTTGGATATATTTGCACTTTTCAGCCATCAGATTGCCACCAACTCAAGACTTCACATGCTTTCAACTCTCTTTAGTTGAGCTCAAGCCAATAACTACTAGCAATGATTCTTCTTCTTCCCTTAAGGTGAGCAGAGGGTCAGCATACAGGATGAAATTAACCCTGGAAGAGATGTTCCTGCATTATTTGGATTTCTTACTAATGGCTTTGGATCTATCCAGAAGTCTAATGAAGTTAATGGAACTCTTCAATGAGAACTGAATAAGGCAATGGAACTGAATTAGGCTATGTAATGGCTGGAGGGCTTCAAAGATGATCCCTCTGCCCCAGGGTGAATGTCACCTATGCAGGCTTGTAAGAAATAAGCTTCCACCATTATAAATGGATGACATCTGGTCATCCTCCATGCCCCCAAGGCTTGTGCTCCATGGTTCAAAGCTAGACAGAATTTAAGGCCCATCTGTGAAAAGCAAAATGCAAAAGGAAAAAAAAAATTACTCTTATCATACCAGCCAAAGCGATTTGGGTCTTCCACCTTTCCAACGAGTCCCATCTAAAAGTGCTGAGAAAATGTCCCACCTCGTGGCTCCACAAGTGTGAGGTTCAAGCACGTTTACTTGGAAGTTCAAAACAAAAAGGTGGAAAGTCTTTTTTTTTTAATTGGCATGCAGCATAAGGAGTCAAATACACAGAATGGTATCATACAGAACGACGATTGCATTGTTGCGTTTTCTGGTTATTAGACACTAAATGATCTTCAAGAATCACAGGCACCCTGAACATGGATATTGCTACTGAATTGACGTGTGATCTCAGTTCATAGCGTGGGAGCCAGAAAGTGGCTGACCCTTCCAACAAGACATGGGCTTTCTTTTGCTCAAGGCGTTTTGCTCTAGCTAAGTTGAGAACAAGGTAATAAGGCATTTGCAAAGGTTTATAAGGCCATGGGGTCTGACAGCCAAAGATCCCTCTGTTTCTTTGGTGTCTTGCCTTTCCACCTTATAAACAACTGCTAATGGCTGGTAAACAACTCTTCATCACCACACTTCACTAAGAATTTCTTTTTTTCAAAAAAGTATAATTGCTTTAAGAGTGAAACCAACAAGGATCACATTTCACATCAATTGACTATTTTCAGGAAAAAAGAAAAGAAAAAGAAAGAGTTTCCTGGATACCACCTCTGCACAAAAGCATTCCAGTGAATACACCTGAACAGATGGAACCTGCCACCGTATTTCCTTGAAAAGAATAATTTTGCTGCTGGTTGCTAAAACACCCCAACAGATTTATTTACTCTTAGAAATAAAACAAAAGAAAATACAACACAAAAAGTAAATCCCAAACAAACTACATTTTTACAGTTTTGGTCTAGAAGTTATGACGAGGCATTGCCCTCTCAACTCAGAAACTCATTCTCCCTTGGTACTACCCTCTGATTACACGAGCACTTTAAAGATTACCATGCAGTCAGAGAACATACCCTTTTAGCTACCTGTCCTGAATGAGAGAAGCCAGATCGTGTTGACTGATGTGGGAATTACTCCAGCCTTTCAATAAGGAAAGGACAAGTGTAATTAGGAAACTTTTAAACATTCATGAATTCATTCTCTCCTCATTCCTTGAGCCTCTCCTGGCTGATGTTCTTGAAATCCATACTGAATTGAGCAAGGAAATGCTGAAACAACCACACTCCCCAAAACTCTACACATGGGATCTGTACCATAACAGAGTATTTCTGCCTATGACACAGGACTTGAGAGATGTTAAGGTTTGTTGAACACATTTTTGAAGTATTAGCAAACACTTCAGAGCCAATGTGAACAACTTGCTTTAAATTGTGACTTGATTTTTAAAGAGACCCTGGGAGAGCTTCAGCAAGAGCTTCACTATGTGAACCCTTCCAGCCCTTTGAAACGTCACACAGTACTAAGCTGGGATCATGATCTACGTGTTTAGCTCTTCAAAAAAAAAAAACTCCATCCAGTTTTGAATATTAAAACCTGCTGTTGACAAAATGCTAGCCAAAGTTTCCTACTGTTCAGTTCGTTCCTTAAGGCTTGTTGAGAATATACTCTCTATGTGGAGTCTTGGCATCTTATAACAGAATGGAGATATTGGTTAGGACAGCAAAGAAACAGTGGTGCTTTACATAATGAGATCCCCCTGAACAGAAGTTGAGGTCACTGGAGAACAGTCACAACCAACAGTTTTATAAGCTTATTTTGCCAAAATAACCACTGTGTTATTTGTAAGGACTTCAAATAACAAAATCAGAGGGATCTCCTCCTACAGTGGCCAATCAGAGAGCACCAGTGTGGCACCCTCCACCCACACAGCTCTTACAGAAGCACACATGATGCTCACAAGGGCGAGTACTTCGATACTTTTAGCCCACTGCAAAGACAGATGAAAATGCATCATGCTCCAGCCAGGTCACTATCCCAGTTCTGGTGTTACACCCACTGGAATAAGTCTGATTTATACTAAACAGAACCTACCCATCCACACAGCAGTTTTGTGATACCTGCTAAAGTCTAGCTTCAGTATAATATTCACATCACTTGTGATTGATACCTGATCTGACAGAGATCAAGAGACAAGTGTCTTCAACCATCACTGAGCCTTGAATACTAAATGAATTAAATGAGCATTTCTACCAACGTGATCAAACCCAGCAAATAAGCTGCTTTTGCCTCAATACCACATCCTGAGGAAATGCAGAAGTTTTTAAATGCTTACAGACAATTAATTAGCAAGTTCTTAAATAAAAGAAATCAGAAAAAGAGACTGCAGAGAGTTGTTTGGCATCCAGGTCAGAAGGGGGTGGGAGGAAAAATGGTAATAAAAAATCATTTCAGACTAGTGAAGTAGCATTCACTGGAGTAGATTTGGTGAGCTGGAGCATTTGTAGAAGTTTGGAACTTGAAGCGCTGACTCGAGGCAAGACAGAAGACGTGCAGGTGGGGAGCAAGCTTCAGACAAACTTCTGACCCATGCACCTCAATAACAAATTTTCTCTCTGCTGCTATTCCAGTCCTGTGCCAAGACAAACTGCGTGGTGGTGGTGATGCAGTCTGAATTCAGCAAAAAAAATTCCATCTGTGATCTGAATTGCACTGAGATGCAGATTTCCAGAAATGGTTTAACACATTGAGTTGACAAGCTCCACAGTCCTATGGATTTACTTGGTTTTCCTATTATCCTCATTTCTTGATTCCAATGTGACTTTGAAATGAGGTGAAGAAGTCTTCAGAAACATGCTGGGCACATGTTTTCAAACACTCCTGATAAGAAGGTCAGTATTTTTTTTTTTCTGTCATCCAGACTCACTGCATTTAAAAAAAAATTTACAATATACTTCAACAGTTTTTATATACCAAATATGCACAATACCATCTGCTCCTTCAAGGTCTCTCTTATTCCAAGTCTTGCTAATCTTCATTCTAGTTGCTTGCTACCTTCTGATTTCTGGTCCAACCTGCTCTTGTTGTTCTTCACCATGTAGATGAAATATGCAAGTGTCTCTTTCTCATTCACAGGAATATTCCTGAAGTGACGACTGACAGTCTAGAAGGACAACATGTAAAGAGACAGAAATTCTGAAATTAAAAAAGTAGAAATAATCAGAACAGTTTCTCTTCACTTTCCCCAAACGATTTTTTGGCCACTGAGCATTATATACTTCTAGTCAAACATGCACCAATTGAAACTGTCAGTCCTCATTTACCTCTCTCTCTTTTTACAGCTGGAATGTGCTTATGAACATAGCACAGTCTTGCTGTATCAGCAGTACTTGCAGCCAACCTGCAAGCAGAATATGGAAGCCAGAACGTCCTCCTGCCAAAGCAGCACAGCCTCTCCTAAGCAGCATTTCATGCCGAGATTATTTGGAGAGCAAGTTTTCCCTGCATCTCAGTATTTTAAAGGAGAGTGTCAGGAACATCAAAACACTTTGCTGTGTGAACCAGATGTAGTAAAGTTTTAGAGTCCAAAGGAAAACACAGTAGATAAGTTTTCACTGGAAGGAACAACAGGGGATTTACAATGGGAGGTTAGGATTTGGTTAGGGCTACCCCTTTCTGACACAAGCATAAGCCCTGAAACATCAGCTGCTTTTTCCTCAGAAAATAAATGTACAAAAAATCTTGGAGCTGGATGAGATCTGCTTATGACACAGAAGAAGCTCTTTTTTGGTACACAACACAGCTCCAGAACTGGATGTTGATGCAGGCTGAGTAACAAGTTACTCCAAGAAGATTTATGGAAGTTTGAGTTTTCCTTACGGTGGGGTAGCAGCAGGAGTCTAAGAGCCTCAGGCAGCAGTGATTCAAGCATGAGAGCTGGACGAGGATCCAGTGTAGGGTCAAAGCTGCTCAGACTTCACAGGAAATCTGGGAAGTGTGTGACAACTTTAAGTTAGGCTCCCTTTACTTTCTGCTTGCATAGCAGTTCTGTTTTGTTGGGTGTTTTTGTCCTCTTGGGCACATTCATGGTAAATTCCCTAAGTAAGTAGTCCTTCATGGCAGGAGGCAGCTGAGAGACTATCAACTGGTCAGTTGGAACGTGACAAATCAGAACTTCTAATGAGGACATACAGCCACCCTGCTTCCTTCACCTTCCTCCTACACTACACATTCTTTTTACTCTGTGTATCAATTTCCTACCTGACTTATTGAATGAGAGCAAGACAGTCCTGCTGTCTTTTTTGGTCTGCCGGTTGTTGTTTAAAACAAAATGGACAGTTTTGGGCAGACAGCTGTGAAAGCCTCAGCTTACAAAACCAACCTCTTTACCATCCAGTAAATGCTACATTTTTTTCAAGTTTAGAGAAGACTTCTCCCACATAATGCCTTTGGATCAAGTCAGGGAAGACAGCATATGCACACCAAGCACAACTAGCCCAAATATCAAAGAGATACAGAGTTCTTTCTTAACAAGTATCCCATATGGTGAGAAAGCAGCAGTAGAGGCACTTAAGGAAAGAGCCTTTTATTGAATTAAAGAATCAAGACGTTAGGACGAAGGAAGGAAATAAGGCATCTGAAGACACGGTCAGTAAGAAGCCATTCCAACCAATTCAAGTGCCTGTGAGGAAATAAAAGCTAACAGGGGCACTTCAGGTGACTAGTAGTGTCTAAGTCTGAGTTCCAGTACAACAACCATCTTCAGTTAACACCTAAGGCACCGGAAACTAGGTTGTTCCTTAAGGTAATGGATTGCCACTAGGAATGAGAAGGGAAAGGAAGCAGAGAAAAGCAAGTCACTAAAACATGCTTTCAAGAGCCAGCTTCAGTGTCTTCCATGACTGTTTCAGGAGAAAGAAAGCACATAGCTTTCTGCTGGCACCATCCCCTGAAACCTTTCACATGGTACATATTAGTGAGGGAGTCCCCACAGGTATTAGTGTGTAAGAAACGTGCACTTCAGTAGAGGAGATAAGCTTTTTGATACCAGAGATGATACTACCTCTGTTGTCACTTACTTCTGCCAGCTGAGCCTTGTTGAGTCCAGGCCTAGTCTGCAACTTGTAATGTCTCTTGTAGCGTCGCAGAGTGTTCACTTGGAGCTGGAACAAGTCGACCTGGAAGTGATGCAGAGAAGAAGGGATGAGTGCTACCTTCAGCTTCTTTTGGGAAGAAATGTAGTTATCTAAAAATAACTATTTCTTCCTCAACAGGACTGCTCCTTGCCTGCATTCAGAACCACCCTGGCTTGCTTTACTGACAAATCTAAGTGTACTTTGCATTTGTTAATGCTAAAGGACCATAACAGCCTCAGGGAAAGAGAAAATTTTGTTCTGGTTTACATGCTGTCAACAGAATTGCTGGCCAATTTCTGCTCTCAATTGCACCTCTGCAACCTCCAAGCAAAGAGGAACCTTTTGTTCCCACGTGGTTAAAAAAGCTCACACATGAAATACCAATTTAGCAGGCATCGAACAAACGGCTCGTGACATAAACCAGAGAAGAAATGAAATTCAAATACTTCAGTGGGAAATGCACTGTTCAAAAGCAAGGGTGGTGAGGGGGGAGGTTACAGGAAGGAAGACAGAAAATGCCACGTTTCATAGAGAAAAGGAATCTCTGCTGGAAGCAAAGAAAATGACTTTAAAACTGACAAGCTGCAGAGCCCCTTATTCAGTTTGGTGATGTGCATCCCTCAGTTCTTCACCACCAAATACCCCACCTGCTCTACAGCATCAACACTGTTAGATGCCAGCTGAGCCACCACCAACCATCCTGGCAACTCATGGAAAGCCTGTGTGGCAAAGTTTGGTGGAGAACTTGGTAGAACAAAAACACAAACAGCTGCAACAAGAGGTCAGGCATCAGCAAAAAGAAAAAACACAAACCAAAAAGTTGCTCTTCTAGCACCTTAGGTGTGGGGACACACACAGATTTGCTGGCAAAACAGTTCTTGGAGGCTTTTTTTTTTAAAAAAAAAAGCTTTGTGCCAATACAGGTGGCATTTCCAGTAGAGGGCTCTGCTGACGTGGCCAGAGCTCTATGCTCATCCATGAACATCACCTCTGTGCAACTTTCTGCAGTGTCAATAGTACCAGAAACATCACCAAAGCAAATGCAGTGCACAGTGGCACAGAGATTATTCTAGAGTTCTGTATCACAGGGAAGAAGAAAAAAGCCTAAAAAAAAAAAAAAAAGCCTATTTCTGGAAAATAAAAAAATGTTACAAATTATTGAAGGTATCTTTAAATAGTACCAAAATTCAACATCCTCAAAATTAGTAAAGCATCCTACACACACATGGCACCTACTGACCTCTGGGACATCCGTTTCATGCTCAGGAGAGTCACCTCCATCATCACTTGTCTTCCTCTTTCTTTTGTTTCGGACACTTTGTATGAAGTTCTTGTGAAAATCACAAATATACAGATGTCTCACCTGGGAATCAGAAGTGGTAAAAATAAGCAACCAAAAGAGGTACTGCAGGAACAGCATTCAACAGTAGCCACTCAGACACTGCGGTGAGGGTGTGCATCCTTCATGACTGACTGCATCAGGACATTAAGGAATTTCTAATTTTAAACTCCAGCACTGATCTTGTACTCTCGAGTTACAGGTAATTTACATTACAAAGACTAAAGACAAGGAAAATGAAGGACTCAAGAGCTCCACCTGAACCTGAACCTCTGCAGAAAATATCTTTCTATTTTATGGTTGCAAACACGTCAGACAAAAAAAAAAAAGGTAATTGTGTGGAAAAAGTCTTCAGGACTTACTACCACATAACTACCAAGAAAAAGTTATTCTTTTCTACTCTTGTGAACTTTCTGGTTTGAACACTACATAATATCATTAATGCAAGTGTTCAAAAATCTCGATCAAATAACATCTGGCTAATTACCTCAATTTAAACAAGCAAACCAAAAGCAAAACTACCTTTTTTCTATAGCTTATCTTTCCATGGACCCCTTTTTAACAAGTATTATCCCAATAAAACTAGCATATAAACAACAAAAAAAAGACCACAAGTGAAAAAAAATTATTTGGCACCTGTAAGACAAAAATATCTTCAGGCAACACAGGCACCTGACATCTAAATTCACTTTATGCAGCTCATTTCATACTTCCCTTTCATTCTGAGCTCATTGGTCTGATTTTGTCTTTTTAGTTCTGAAGCCTTTCACCTAGCAACAAAGAAATATTTCTAAAATGAAAGAAAGGGCTACACCACCAGGCAAATCTGCTGAGGACTCCAAGCAGGAGAAAGACTCTGCTTCGATTTCAAACTGAGTCACCCTCCTCCTGTGACACGATGTATCTGGCTGTGCAAAAGGCACCTCACCCACTGGGGAAGCTGCCAAACAGACTGACTCAAAACTTCACCTTCTCTTTTCTTTTTTGTAAACGGTTTTAAACTTTAAAAGATCAGACAAGAAAAGCCGGGCAGAATTCTGTTAACCGAGTCACCTCTGGGAAATTCCTCCCGTAATCCTGACGGGCTGCTCTGCTCTACCTACTTCTTTACTCGGCAAACGACCCGTTTCTGTCTTGAGCTGACAGCTCCCACTTCATGTCACTAAGGGGTCGGCAGCAAATTGGGCTGTTCCCGGCCGAGCAGCGGGGATCACAACGCACCTCGCCTTGCCGGGTCGACGCAGCAGCTCCTTTCTAACGCTCTGCTTCACTGCAACACGGATTCTTACCAATTAAAAAAAGTAACGTCAGCGACACCTGACTGAAATCATAACGCTCATGGCTGATTTCACCTCGTAGCGTCGGCGGTGCACAACACGAAACTTGGAATTAAAGCAGCGCTGCCGCCTCCGCAGCAAAGCCCCTCGCTCCTCGGCCCCCCCTGAACGTCTCCCGCTCCCCACCGCACCAGAGCTCGACCCCCAGACGCGGCTCTCAGCGCTGCCGGAGGAGAAGGGCCACAAGAACAGCCGGCTCTCTCCCTCCGGTTCGCTCACCCCGGCGCAGTGACACCGAGGACGGGAAAACGCGCCCAAGGGGAGCCGCGCTGGCAACACGGACCATCGCCCGGCACCCCCCCCGCCCCCTCCCACGGCTCGCAGGGCTGCAGCGAAGCCCCCCGGGCACCCGCAGAGCTCAACCCGCCGGGCGGAGCAGCCCCTCGGCGGGGGGCGCGGCCCCGCCGGGAGGGCCCGCAGTGCGGTGCCGGGCTGGGCTGGGCTGGGCTGGGGGGGCTCGGCCGGGGGGCCCCGGCGGCGGGCAGGACCGGCGGAGGCCGCCACTCACACTTTTGTCGATGTCCAGCTTCAGCTTCTTCTGCGAGATGCTCTTCTGGATCCGCTTGCTGAAGGACGCGTTGCCGGCGGGGCGCACGCAGCGGTCGCCGTCGTCGATGAGGCAGCAGCTCTGGCCGTAAAAGGGGGCGGCGGGAGGCCCATCCCGGCTGTCCTCCTCGGTGCTGAAACCATTCATCGCCCACCTGCCCGCCCCTCACCCCGCCCGGGGAGCCGAGAACCGGGGAAACAGCCGCCGCCGCCCCGCGCCCTCGGGGGGGACCCCGCCACCCACCGCCCCCGCGGGGGCCCCCCACTCTCGCAGGGGCCCCCTCAAGGGGGGCGGGGGGGAACCCCCCTGAGCGCCCGGCGGACGGGGCCGCGCCTGCGGGAGGGCCGCCCGCCCCCGGCCCCGAGCGCTGGCGGCGGAGGCCGGGCCGGGCCCCCCAGAGCGCCGCGGGGGAGCCGGGACCCCGCGCGCCCCTCGCTCACACACGGACACACAAAAACCGCCTCCCCGGCAGCGGAAGTCCCGCCCCCGCGCCCGGGCAGGAGGAGCGCCGGTTGGGCGGGGCGGCTGGGAGGGCGGGGCGGCTGGGGAGGCCGCTCAGCGCGCCTATTGGTGGGAAGCGCTGTCAGTCTGATGCCACCGCCCCGCCCCGGCCCGCCCCCGCCCTCACAGGCAGCCGGAAGGTCGCGGCGGGGGGGGGGGGGGGGGAGCCGCGCGCCGTTGCCGGGAGACCGCAGCGCCCCCCGCGTGACGGGCCCGGGAGCGGCCCCGGCCGGAGCCCGCGGGGAGGCCCGGGACGCGGCCCCGGAGCGGCCTCGGGCTGCCGGGCTCCGCCTTGCGCAACGCCGGCCTCCCGCCGCCTCCGCCGCCGGGCCCCGAGCGCGGGGTCCTGCCCCGGCCTCGCTCTACAAAGGGCGCGGAAGCGACGGGCCGGTCCCCGGTCCCCGCTCCTGCACGAAGCCCTGGGGGTGGCTGCGTCATCACAGCAGGCTCCTGCTGGGCTGAAGTACTATTAAAGAGGGGGTTTTGTCATTCGTTCTCCCAAGGCAGCAAGAGTGGAAAAGACTGAACTTGGGAAAGTGCTTCCCAAAGCAACCTGAGGTGAAGCTCCCTTCCTTTCATCTTCAGCAGAAAAATAAAAAACGAGGGAGAATGAGAAATTCCTCCTGATCTGTAATGAAAAGATGTTACTCCTGGAAATGCTGTCAGCCTGCAATACCAGCCAGCCTCTGCTCTTGTCAAGGCTGTGTGGGCAGCTGTGAAAGGAAAAGAGACTTCATCTTCCTGGAGAAAAGACTTTTTGCACAAAGAGCAGAAAAAAAAAAAAAAAAAGTCCAATAGACTGAAATTACTTCAAAGTCTGAAATTCCACACGTAGAACACTGTATATTAGCACGGGATGAACCGTGCAGACAAAAACCCTCTGCAAGAGACTCCTCCAAGCCCTTGGCCACCAGACCCATGGCAATGCTGACACCTGGCAGCCTGTGCAGCCTGCTCCTCGCAAGACAACTGAGAAACACTAAAATACGTATTTTCCAGGCAGTCCTAGCAACACCAAACATGTCTCAGAATAAATCTGGAGGGCAAGGACTGAATACTCTTCCCCAACAGCCCTGCCTCTTGTCTTGGTTTCTGTCGAGGGTGCACTCAGACAATTACTAACCCCTGTTTGTGTGACCAGTAGAGAACCATGGTGCACTCTCCTGGGGACACCACTCCCAGGAGCCAGACACACTGATGGAAAGTGGTGGGAACAAATTACTCTACCCACAAACCAACAAGCAGTTAATGAAAAGCAAAGAAAGACTTAAAAAAGCAAGATGCTGCTGCATGTAAAAAGGTACTGGCCAAAATTGCTTGGGGTCTGCCTGCCTGGAATAATACCCTCCTGGTAAAAAACAAAACAAAACACACAAAAAGACCAAACCACATATAATCCCATGTTTATGGGAAAGAGAAAACACCAGAAGGCTGACAGTGATCTCGGCACTCCTGATGGCATGCTTTCTAGGTTTATCTTAATATTACAAATTAAAAACAAATGGCAAGCTGAGAAAATCTTGCAGAAGGACATTTGGGAAGCTGAAAACACATGCTGTAGGGACAGATAACAGCAGTGAGCAAGCAGATAGAAGGGAACACGATCATAACAGGAAGGACTGCCTCCTGCCCCCGTGAGGAGATTCTGCAGGTGCTCCTTGGGCAGCTGGGAGTGGCCAGAGAAACAGGCACTGTCAGTGCCAGGACAGGTTGGTACTTACCATCAGATTGTATTTCATCTTTGGCTGCAAACTCTCATCCCATGCAAATGAAAAGATTTTAAGTTGTTTTGCAATATCTACTAAGAATAAAAAAAAAAACAACCCTGTGTTTGTCACTGTCTGTTTGCTAATTCAATGCTAAGTACCTCTGGGCTCAGGCTGACACAGTGGCATCTTTTTTTCAGTTTATTAAAAAAAAATACACATGGAGGTGTTCAAATAATTGCAGTTTGTTTCAGCATATTTATCCTCATGGGATCCTCAAGATTTCACAGTCTGCTAGTCTGGAACTAGCTGGCTGTGAAATAAACTGCCTCATAGAGACATTCTTTATTAGGTATCTATCACTAACCTGATCTAATAATTCTTACTGGGAGCTGCAATGAAGTGAGAAACAATGTTTCATAAACCCATCAGCACCCAGGCAGCTTTAGTGCTTTTGAAGCTGTAATGGCCTGCCCATCCAAGCCAGCCCTCTAATCAAATTAGGGGAACCTACACAGGCCTTTAAATCTCAGCTGGAGCAGCACTACCCTCTGAAGATAGTCTGCAGTGTTAGCTGTCATCTGGAACTTACTGCTTTAATGGAGCCATTCAGGGTTTGCTCTGTGCTGCCAAAGGTATCCTGGGAAGAAGCCCTTTTTATTTTTTCTCTACCTCCAGTCAGAAATCACACCATTTCCATTTTCTGTACCTTGGGCCAATGGAAACTCTGCCCTAGCACCTCTCCTTCCAGACTCCTACTCTCCTCAGCATTTTTTGAGGATGGCACATATTGAACCTGCTAAAAATGCTTAAACTGTCACAGCTTTTGGCACATAAGCCTCTTGGGAAATGTTCTTGTGTCTAAGAATCACAGCACATTCTTCCCTCAGGACCATGTCTTGCAGTTACCTGCTGGTCCCCTAAGAAAGCACCTTTCCATTCCTTCACACATGCAGATTTTCACATATCCTATTGTTTGTTCCCCCTTTATTTATATCAGTATCTTTCACGCCATGGAGTTACATAAAAAGGAGTGTTGGGAAGGCCACAAAAGAAATGGTGACAGTAGAAAATGCTGAGGGTCCTAAATGAGAACACAGGCTAGGGCTACAATACCTATAAACTTACCTGGGGCTGAAAGTTTGCTCTCCCTACCCAAAGACTAAAGCACAGGAAGGGCAGCGAGTCTCCCTTAAAAAGTCTCCCCTGAATACCAAGGTGCAGGATAGATCTGCCAGCAGTTGATCTCAAGGCAGACATGCAGAGAATGAGCAACAGTTACACGGTGCTGAGCTCCCCCAAACCACAAGAAAAGGTAGTGCAGACATGATGCACATAGAGGCTTGGGAGATGTAAACGTTGTATTCTCATGGCCATGTATCTCAGCAGTTAACACACAAACTGCCTTTGAGAAAAGCTTGTGTGTTGCTTTGAACATGTGGCTGGTGACAGACTCGGGGAGGGAAATGTCCCAGGCATGGTGGCTGCTACCCAGGTGTCAGCTCTCAGAGGGCCTCACCTGCAAGGCTCTGTCCCTGAGGGGACAGCAAGGCCCACGCTCCAAGGAGCACTGCCAAGGGTCACTATCAGGCACAACAGGAAGGAGGATGGTGTGTTTGGTCAGAGGGACAAGAGTGCCCTAGAGTCTCACCCCAGCCCCTCTTCTGAAGTACTCACCCACAGAGTAGCAGCCAACCACACTTAAAGAGCTCCTCCCTGTGGAAAGCAGCCATAGCTTGACCATGAGGCTTCACTGCATCAGGTGATGCTCCAGCACTGTCATCTGCAATGGTATCAACCTGGGAAATTGTTACCGAGTCGCCAGTTAACACAATCTTCTAATCGTTGATTTGGGTACTGAGAAAACACACACTAAACACTTTTCCTCCTCCTTTGGCTGAATTTAATCCAAACATCTGGCCTCCACAGTTCCTAGCTTCACCTCCCTTTGCTGTGCATACACAATCTCTCCCAGTTCATTCCATAAGGGTGGTACAGGAGATCAGGGTCAAATGTGTAACTGTCATCAGTTCTGCATGCTGGGTTTTCCTTGCTCCTCTGTGCTTCCCAGTGTGTCCCACTAACAAGGATTGTCCATGGCAACTATCTTTTGGGGCTGGCTTACCTTGGCACAAAGCATCCACCATGACCATGATCCCTCCACAGCTTACATTTCTCAAGTGTCTCCTCCCCTTGTGGCTGCCTCTCTTCATTGAACTTGTCTGAGCTAAAGTGCTGCAGGATCCTTGGATGGGCTGGAGTTTTGGGACATGGTGGGATGTTCCCATTGATTTCAGAGCTGGCTGGAAGTAGCTGTGAGGGGCAGACTGGGGTTCACAGCTCCTGCTCCACAGGCATCTCTGCAGCCTCAGCTGCCTGAACCTGCCACATGGACCCAACACAGCACTCAGGTGAGCACTGGTCAGCTGTTCCAGCATGAACACAGTGAACCTTGCAATTTATACCTGATACCTTTAAGGGGCAGGCGGGAAGGATGTTTCCCAAAGAGCCAGAGGAGAGTAGCATGTGGCAGGGCAGGAAGCCTGTGCTGAGGAAACACCAGAGCAGGGTAACTAAGCTTTTTCTCATTTGAAGTAGAGAGAAGGGAAATCAGTCACTGAAGCAAAACAGACATGGACAGTCATTTCTGCATACACAGTTTCAGAAAACACATTAAAAATTTATTTTAAATATATTATAAAAGGAAGTCCATTCAACTTTAAAAACACCAGGCATTCTATCAATGATTCCCAATTTATGAGAGCTACTACATTAAAGTGCTACAAGTCCTTTACCACCCCCAGATATTAGGCTGTTGGTCCTAATATGCACAGAAATGAATATATACTGATTCAAGAGGCACCACCCAGTTTTACAGGTAAAATTCATGCAGCACAAGGAATAGACACACTTAGACCTTATCACTGAGATCCTGGAGAATGCATTTTGGAACCAATTCCCTTCTCTGTCCTGGAGGCTAAAGCTATTTGTTATTGTTATTATAAGGGCTAATGTTTTAGTCTAT
This sequence comes from Apus apus, assembly GCF_020740795.1. Classification (NCBI taxonomy): domain Eukaryota; kingdom Metazoa; phylum Chordata; class Aves; order Apodiformes; family Apodidae; genus Apus; species Apus apus. Next base: position 6,953,194 of record NC_067294.1, on the reverse strand, counting down.
TAGCTTGATCAGTTTTTATCTTGTTTTGTGGTTGAAGTTCATATTTGCTCATTCACTAATCAGAAGCAGGACTTTTCTTCCTAGAGTTGAACTAGAAGATTTAAGACCACATAGATTCAGTGGCTTATATAAAGCTCTCAAATCCTTCACATCTGCTGGAATTGCTAAAGCCTTTTGGGTCATACAGAAGCATCAAGAAAGCACAAATGCAGCAAATAAAGAGTATACTCAGCTAGCAGAGGCAAGAACAGGCAAAGGATTTTTATTAGGATTTCCATAACCTGTCATTGCCTAGTTTCATACACAGACCTCCACGTGTACTAAAAAGGAGCAATCAGAGCAGGAGGTGAGTTTATGTCAGTCACACTTTGCATTTATAATGCAAATAAATCAGAGTGGTAAATGAGGAATATGACAACTTAGTGTTGAATGCTGAAGGGAATTTCAGATCTCAGCTTTCCCTTTCTCCACCCATTCCATCTCTCCCCTCCACTCAAACCAGGTGAGGACTTGCAGCTTTTTTAAAATACGGACTCAACACTCATTAGGTCAGCAAATAAAGCACTTAAAAGCTAAATCTTACACAGGTTGGGAAATTGCAGCACAAAGACTTTTCTTGCTCAAGATGAATAGGCCACTGGTAGACTAGCAGCAGGACCCAGTGCTCCTGACTCCCAGTCCAGCTCCCCTGTTGCTATGTATTCTGTGAAAGACATTTTAATCTTGCTGCCATAGAATCTGACATTAACCTAAAGCTACACACCATTCTGGCACTGGCTTGCTAATTATATAAGAAGCTTTTCATGCTGAATGATTGTTAAAATGGAAGCCTAGATTGTTGCTTGTCAGATAAGGACCAGCCCAGGCACCCCCAGGCTCCTTTGTTGCAAGTGGGAAGAAATACAGTAGGTGAGCAGGAACATGAACCACAGCAGTTGGGAGTGGATGTGGGATGCAAGGTACACTTGAATTCCTTGTGTTGGCAGAGCCAGACTGCTTAAGACAACCTTCCCAGGCTCTTTCAATTGAAAGCTTCTCCCTTTTTACCCAGCAGTTACATGACAGCCCAGGATGACTTTCAGGAGGTGACTGCCCTCTCCCTTTGGTGATGTAAACCAGCATAGCTGCTGTAATGATCCTACAGCAGCTCCGAGAGCACCCTGATCTTGCACTGCCAGTTGCTGGTCATGCCTGTTTGACTTTCAGTACACTGATGTCTCAGTGCAGGGAAAAGGAAAGTTTGCTGCCTGGAGCTCTCCAGTAAAGGAAAGCAAAGCCCTGTGCACAGACTACTGTAAAACAAACCAGGAAGAAAGTGAAGATGAGAAGTTCTCCATTAGAGATTCGAACACACCCTTTAAAAGCTTTCCCAGCGATGCAAGGCATCGACTTTTTGCAAGACACTTGTCCAGCTCTGATGTGCCTCTGGGACTACTGCTGACTTGATTTGGACACTTAGAAAATAAAATGCACAAGCCTTCACCATGAGATGAAACATCCAACAGCTAACCAAGACATCCTCTGCTTTAGTTTTGGTTGTTACAGGGTACCAAGAGGAAGATGCCATCCTTTTCAAGTCTTCCTATTAGGAATGACAAACCTCCAACTTCCCCAAAGTCATCAATGATATCGATTTAATAGAGGAAACCCCAGAGCTTCTGCATTACTATCTTCACACAAATTTTGTACTTAAAGTTGGACATTAAAAAAACCCACAGAAACACTACACAAACCGAGCTTTCTCTTACATCCTTATCTCCTAACCCCTTCCCCTCTTCTCTCATGTCCAGCAAGGCACTAGGAAATGGTTCAAGTTTAAGCATTTGCTGTACATTTACATTTTAAAAGGCACATCTTTATTTTAATGATGCTGTATTCCCCCCTTTCAGTAAGGCCCACACATTCTTCTATTATGGTGTGGAAAAGAAAATTAATTTCCCAGGCATGAAAAAAGACATCTTGCACACATAAGAGCCCCAAACCTCTTACTGTTTGTAGGCCCTAGAGATTAGCACCAGTACAAACAAACAAGAGCTGCAAGAGCAAATCAAAGTATTATTATGAGACATAACAGACATCCAGAGATCCTCCTGTTGTTTGGGATGCTTAAAAACAGCAGAATTTAAACAGCCTTGGTGAGAAGGGTGGTTTGAATAGTTTTGTGGAAAAAATATGAAAACATTTATTTTGCATTAGCTAATCACTGGTATTTAATCTCCAGTCTTGACTTGCATGCAGATGTGAAGATTTGCTTGTGTATTCACGCTATAGCAATTCTGCTTACAAATAACCAAGAGTAAATGGAATAATTAACCAGATTGCCCAGTAAAGGCTCAATTAAAGATGTAGATGATGAAACACAGCTTATGTTTCTCAATCACTGGATGCCTGGCTATACTAAGCCTTCACATTACTCAACAAAGCCTCTAGGGTATTGAAAAGTGTAATTGATGTAAATAACAGCTCAAAGCCCAGTGAGCCAGCCAGGAGAGTACAGAATTTGTAGGGTACTTATCACACACAGATCCCAAACCTTGAGAAAACCAACCAGATCAACCATACTGAGGACCCAGTAGGACGACTCACACTAAAGCTCCAGTTTCCAAGTACTGGTGGTCAGTTGTCAAACCAGAATTGCCTCAGCAATTACCTAATCTTTTGCTGCAGACTGCTAAGAGCTGTCCTTTCTCTCCAGATTAAAATCATTAAGTGGTAAAAGACCTGTTTGTTACTGCAGTTTTCTCTGAAGCAAGCATCCAGCAAGCCAGGCAGCTGGGACTCTTCACAAGGTGAGCCCAAGTACAAAGCAAGCCATGCATTTTAGAAACAGAAGCTAATCCTCTCATTAGAAAACTAAGACACACAAAGTTGCAAGCTCTAAGCAGAACGACCTCCAGTCCATTTATATAATTTGCAGATTGTGTCCCATTTATAAAAGACTAGCACCGTTCATAGACAAACAGCTTCTTGTTCCACAGGTATTAAAACATTCATAAAGACATCTAGTCAGGCCATCTAGTGATCCACAGTCAGCTCTACCAGACTAATGAGAGCATTAATAACTTAAGGAAAGCAACAGTCAGACACAAAGCACTGGAAAGGGGCTCTGTCTCTTAACAGACATGAAAAGGGATCCTAATGACAGACATATTGTAGGTACTGAGAACATAAGATGTCAACTCTCTTTGACACTCGTGTCACTTCCATAGCAATACTGCTGCAAAACTGTCACAAAGAAAGCCTAGAGCTTTTTTTTCTTTCTTCACTCCTAAAGTGTTAGACACCGACACATTTGACAAGCCTGGTCCCAGCTGCAACAAAGTGCCCATGTTTCCCTTGCTTCATTGGGCACCTCAATTCAAGAGAGACATCAAGGTGCTGGAGCAAGTACAGAGAAGGGCAACGAAGCTGGTGAAGGGCCTAGAGAATCAATCTTATGAAGAATGCATGAAGGAGCTGGGAATGTTTAGTTTGAGGAAGAGGAGGCTGAGGGGAGACCTCATCAGTCTCGACAACTACCTGAAAGGTCATTGTAGAGAGGTTGGTGCTGGTCTCTTCTCACAGGTAACTAGCGACAGAACAAGAGGGAAGGCCTTCAAGCTGCAACAGGGCAGGTTTAGACTGGACGTTAGGAAAAAAAAAAATATCACAGTAAGAGTGGTCAGACACTGGAATAGGCTGTCCAGGGAGGTGGTTGAGTCACCATTCCTGAATGTGTTTAAGGGTCATTTGGATATGGTGTTGGTGGAGATGGTTTGGGGGAGAACTTTGTGGAGTGGGGATGATGGTTGGACTTGCTGATCCCGGGGGTCTTTTTCGACCTGGATGGTTCTAGGATTCTACAGATCTATGACCGCATGGGCCAGAGAGGCAGAACAGGTCAGATATGGCCTCAACTGTGAGGGTGAGAGAGATGTAAATTATTTGGAGCCTCGTATATCAGACTTGAGAGGCAGCTGGTTGTCTTAGTCTGCTCCCAGCTGACACAATACAGCACTACACGGCCTCAAAGACATCTGAAATATGGGCAATGATCCTATGGTCGGCAATATTAGAAGGTTTGTTACTTCTGGAGCTCTGCAGAGGGAGCCAGCCTGCTGGTTTCTTGACACTAGGCAACACAGGAGCAAAATGCATCAGCATTCGTAGCTTGTACTAGAAAACACCACTGCTGCCTTCAGTAGAAGATTAAGTGGGCTGAACTATTAAATCTGTTCTTGCAACAACTTAATTTTCAACCAGTGTGGGGTTTTATTTTTAATCACTTGTTTCAGACAGACTTGAAACCAATGGTTCTCTGTTCACCCTTCAGTGTCAGGACTTCTTTCCAGCAGCTGAGATGAGACAAATTCTGGTTCAGTGTCTGCAGATCCTGCAGCCAAACCAGAAGGGTAATACCTTGCACTGCTAACTGACTACACAAAGGACAGGGTACTAGTGAAACTGGCCCATCAATCTTTCGCTTAAGCAAATAGATTTCCAGTGCCAATAAACCATACAGTGCTGTGGATGTTGGGAGAGATGAACAGCATGTTCCCACAGGGCTAGAACATTACTGACCACCAAACTCATGACTGCAACAAACTACAGACTGAAGAACAAATGGATAAAGACCAATGGCTAATCTCTGCCCTGACTTAATTATCTGGAATTAATCTGCTCACACCAACTGTGAATTAAGTCAGCCTTCAAACCTCTAAAGGAAAAATGGAAGTTGCCTTCATGTAGTAGATTTAACTCTGAGAAATCCTAGATGTTAGTGCTAAGAAGATGCTGAATAAGAGGCAAATTTGGAACCTGATATCCAGAGGCTCTTAGCAAAAGCCTTCAGTTGTAAGAACTGTGCTTACTCTAAAACCCTCTGCTCATCTTTCACCTTGAAGATTCAACAGTGAGTGACAAACTGAACTGCAAAGTGAATGGACCAGAAACCCAGATTCCTCACTGCTAATAACTCCAGTGATATTCCCAACACTTGACTGCACTTCACTATAGCTCATTCCTTTATCAGAGCTACGATCTGAAAAGTAATAATACTCAACCTATACTCAACCTGTTTGAAATATATTTTGGTTTAGGGCAAAAAAATAATTAATTTGATATTTTGATTCCCTCCCCCCTTTTTTTTAATGTCTATGACATCAGAGGATTATATCTTTCACCCAAGATTTTACTTAGATGGACTTTGAAAGATTAAGCACCTATATGGGAACAATTCAGCGGGTAGTGTAGCAGCTACAAAAATTCCTGGAGGGTCCCAGATAACAAAATATCATTTAACATCAGACCCAGGTGGGAAACAAAACAAACCAAACTTAAAAAAAAAAGCGGTTTGAATCACAGACTCCTCTAAAAACAGAGTTTCTGTTCAGCCTCAGCACAGAAGTGGCTCTGGCAAAGCCTTTAAAATGTCACCATCCCTAGAAGAGAAGGATGCAGCATCTTTGCAATAAAGACTGGCCTGCTAATTAACCTTCTCCTGAGATTCTCCCTTTTACCTTAACTGTTTAAAAAAAAGTATTCTTAAAAAAATTTTTGTAACCCTCCCCAGTAAAAACTATAATTGTAAAATATATATATTTTTCTCAGTCTTTTAAAGATCAAGATTTCTGTTAAATTTTTCCAAGACTGTCAAGTTTGTGTGTTCAAATATCCACTGCTGGGTTGGAGATGCAGGATTGCAGCTGCTCATAAAGATCTTTCGGTCACTCTCACTGCAGTCCATACAGCTGCTGCTTACAGGATGGTAGAGGGTCTTGTCCTGGAGAAGAGAAATTTGATGTGAGGTTGCTAAGCAAGATGCAAAGCTGTTTTACAACCCACAGAAAGAAATCCTAAAAACCACAGCAATATATTTAGTCACTTGGATGTACCTGAAGAAGCTATTTCACACTGAAATGATTGGCAAGTGTCAGGGTTTATTCCCACTTCTTGCAACAGTATCCAGCCCAAACCTCATCTGAACCAAGCAGCTCTACAGCTCTGAAGCCAGGCTCTCTAGCCTCCAGGCTCAGCTGCTGCTGCAGTCACTCCAAGGCACTGTGCATGCAGACTGCAAGGACTGGGACAGGGCATTTAGTCAAGAATTTACTTACCTGTTGGCCACAAGAGCCTTGTGCTTAGTGAGAGGATAAATAAATCCTTATCTACTTTTGGCACAGTCTTCTAGTATTCAGAACAAACCAATAAACACACCACACCTCTTTGCAAACAGGTTTTCTCAGGGCGTTGCATCACCTCACTGCCAGCTGTGGACATGACTGCAAGGAAATGTCCTGTTTAGCAAGCCCTGAAGAAGCTGTCCTCACTGTTTTCTAACCAGTGGCACAGGTGAGTCACCTCTTTCTAATCAAGGGTAATTAATAGCACAATGACAGCAGATTGTCTGCAGATTCTCTTATCACAGCTACATGAAGAGGAGGAATAAAACATGAGTGGTGACATTTTAAGGAAACCTAAGTGCTTACAGGCAATTGGACACCTGAAATGAGAATACACGTATGCGCACACACACACTCACTTTTCGGTATCTCCAGAGCTGATTCCCCTTCATTCCATGACAGTCATAGAGGGTTACTGGGCTGCTGTGGGAAATGGCATCAAAACAGAACTTCTTGGTATGCTGAGGATCCCCAGGACGGATGTCTTCTCTCCAGCTGAATGTGAATACCTGCCAGGAGAAACAGGACCCTCAGGATGGCTGATGCTGGGCCCAGTGCTTTCACCAGCAGAACAATGTCCCCTTCTTTGCCCACAGGGTGGGGATAGCTTAAGGGAAAGGACAGTCTTCTAGAGAAAAATTACTTCCACCTCTGGGGACAGGGACTGCTGAGTAGGGGTCTGTAACAGCCACCCCACAGAAAGCCACACAGCATGCCAAATGAGGCTGTGCTGCTGCAAACAGCCATGCTTGTTAGCTTGGGTACTAATAGCAGCCTTGAATGACTCTGCAGTGCAGACATACATCACGGATTAAGTGAGCAGCTGACCAATTACAGCACTTCACAGCTAGCAAGAAAGGCAGAGAGCTACAGAAGCTCCAAGTTAAAGCTGGCAGTAAATACCTGTGTTTGCACAGGCAGTCTGCAGTCACCTTGAGAAGAGTCTGTACCACACCTTCTGTGACAAGAGACCAGGAGGCCCACAACTTACCACCTCACTAGAGTGTCAGAAGGACAATCAGCAGGGCAGTGTCTGGTGCTCTCCTACTGACCCTGCAGTTTTGGGGTAGAATGAAAGGAGGGATACTACAGAATAGAAAAAGGACTTGAGCTGTAGTGACCGGGCACAACTTATCAATGCCTGGCAATGCTGTGGCCTTGATGACAGTACACATGGGTGACAGTACACATGGCCTGGTAATCCCTGAGCCACAGGAATTGGGCTAGAGGAGAACAGTCAGAGGAAGTACCACCACATGCATCCTTTGCCCCTGTGGCATTTACTTTTGGCCATTGGCTTGAGACAATAGAATGGTCAAGTTGCATTTTCATCTGATGATCATGGCTTGGCTTGTTTCAAGCAGTGTACAACTGAATAACACAAAGGAAACTTGTTTAAAGGCAGGGACTAGTGTCAAGCTTTTGCTTTCTACTTTGACAAGGACAGCATCTCCAGCAAGGTTGCAAGTGTCCTCTGCAACCAACACTAGCCAACATGGTTCTGCAGGCTTACCAGCCACCACAAGCCTTTCAGTACCTGAATGGAAGACCATTTTGGGGGCTTCTTTTGGCTTCAGGTGGAGGAATGGTCCTCTCTTCAGAGAGGTATGTATCATGGGGCAGTAAAAGACTGGTAATGAGCAGGGTGCTACTATTGAAAGCAGCATGGCCAAAACTTTTGCACAAAGAAGCTGCTTTGTTTCCATCTCACTTGCAAACCTCTCTGGGGAGAGAAATTACCACAATCATTTAGGCTCAGTGCTACACAAGTTCAAAACACATACTCCTCCTAAACATAAGCCAACACTAATTGTTCAAGACCCTCCTGACACAACAGAAGCTTAGTTTTGGACTGTGGTTGCACAAATTGGTTTTCTTCCTATTTTTCATGCATCAAAATTGATATGCAACAACCCTTTGTCTCCTACTACTGAAGCCATTTCCCTGAAGAGTTATGCATGGCTCTGTAATAGAGGCATTGTTTTCTTGAGCTTTTCTCAGCTCAGCTGCTACAGTTTAGACAAACTAGTATTTCCTTCGCTTCTGTTACAATAAAGCTGTCTTTTCTGGCACCTTATATGTTGAGAATGTGAATCTATAGCCTGACCAGTTTCATCTCTCTCCAGCAATGACTGGGTGTTTACAATGCATTTGCCTTCCGTCAGAGGGATGATACTAAGCAGTTATTGAATGCTCCTGCAGGTTCATTAATATGCATGATGCTCCTCTATCACTTCTTTCAGCACAACCTTTGAAGTTAATATTCACTTTGTTACATATTACAGCTGCCTTGTTGCTGGTTTCTTTTACTCTTTTGGCACATTGTTTTCTTGTGCTTTCTTTTGTACACTTCAAAGTGGAGACAAAAGCTCTGCACAAGCTCTGCCAGGCTCCAGACCCTGCCACAAGCCCAAGCCACATCGTGCCACAAGCCCATCAGCTTTAATTAGCACATGAGCCTTGAGGTCCACAGCACCCTCTGTTCACCTGGCAGAGTTCTGCAATGGCCTTTCTTCTCAAGCATTTGTTCTTATAACTTCTCCCTCCACAAATTTATTTAGGGGCTGATGATTTATCAGAGGGACTGTTACCTGCACATTGTTCCATGCTGCCTCTCCTCTGTCCTTCACACAGTTTTCCAGCCTCAGTGGGGATCCCAGGGCTCCGTGCTTAGTATCCACACACAGTCCAGTGCCTACGTTGCGTATCTGAAATAGTACATGAGTCACTGAACCTCCCACTCGTACCCAGCAACAGGAAAGAAGGCTTAAATTACCTAGAGTAGTGGTATTTGTATGAAGACAGTTGTAAGATTCCTCACTTAACTATATCTGAGCTGGCAGATAACACCTAGAAGAAAGCACAGGAACCCAAAGTGGGACCCATCACCAGCTGTACAGCAGGACACAGCAAAACCCATTAGCTACAGGACTGCAGAGCCCACCATGTTTGCTGTTGTTGTAGGAACCCACAACTTGACTCCTGGGGTGATTCTTGTCCAGAACACAGCTGACTGACTTTCAAAACACGAAAACCAGGGATAGTTTTCCTGGCTTTCAGATGGGGAAGCTAAAGAGGAGGGTAGCTCCACACAGTTGTGTAGCCCTTTGGAAAGACAAGATTCCTACTATTGCTCAGCTGCCACCTCTCCCTCCCTGTTGGCCTGCTCTGCCTTCTACTAACTATGCAACATGCAGAGCAAGCCAAGTCTCCCTTCTCTCCATAGCCGTGCACGAGCAGAAACAGCTGCCTAACTGCCTTCTTTGGTCAGGCCAATGCAATGGCAGAGCAGTTCTGGTCTTTGAAATGTATCAAGCAGGATCACTAAACGTTTGCCACCTTACTCACAGCAAACCAGCACTGGAGCCCACATGTAAGGCAACTTTAAAAAAAAACAACACCAAACTGCAGCCTGTTTGCTCACTGCAGCTTTCAGAGCACGAACTTGCCTCTCCCCAGGCAGCTGCTGGAGGCTCCACTGGTGGGTAAAACTTCGGCAAGTCCCACGCGACCTCGTTCATGAACCACTTGAAGCTTTTGCAATTGAGGTTGTTGCGAAGCTCCTTCTGCGCCGCCACGTCCCCTGCAGACAGATGCCGGTACTCGGGTCTGCGCTGGTAGATGAACTCTGCATACTCATCCATCCACACCTCAGCCACCCGCTTCAGGTTCTGCGTGGGCAACAGCCACGTGTGAAAACCAGAGGGAAAAACACCTGAGAACACTCTGCACAAACTACTGACATTAGCATTCAGAGCAGCTCTCCTGTTTTTGATCAGAAGGGATTTTCATTCACATCCACTCTCTCCAGCTTCAGAATGAAGATTATTTTTATTATGCTCTAGACTTTTAGAAAGATATTTTCAGCTGAGGTCGAAACAAAATCCTGGCATTTGGCCATTATATCTAGCTCATTGTGGTGAAGAAAAACAACATGAATAAGAAGTTGAGGGTTGTTTTTCTTTTTTTTTTTCTCTGTAAAGAAGCTAATCAGAAAATGATGCTGGTAAACACCACTGGACATTCAAAAGTCCCTGCCAAAAGGCTGTCTTCTTAAATCCTTCTTATTGCATCTTTTATATCCACCTAGGAAGGGGATTTTCAGTAGCAGCTTCTGGAAAGCTTCAGTTCACAATATTCTCTCTTACTACTGTTTCTCCATTTTCTTGGGTAAAAAGCTGCTTAGGAGAAACTCTGAGATACCACAGGAATATGGGATTTCCAGACAATGACCCCTCAGAAAAGATGCAGAGGGTTTACTTGCTGGCAGCAGTATGTTTCACATATCACTGTAAAGCTTAAGCCACTGTGTAACTCCAAGACAGCAAAGAGCAACAGCCTCTCAAGACACCTGCCCTACTGCTTGTCACAATACCCTGAAGAGACCATTGGACATTGGACTGGTCTCTGGCAACATCAGGTACCTTTCTTGGTGCCACACAGTGCCATGCCATGCCTTCAGTGGCCCAGCAGCACTGCCCATCTTCATGCAAGAAGGTGCTTCTCTACCAAAACCATTAGGATGTTAATAATGAGCAGTGCTCTGACCCTGCCCTAAATGCAGCCTATACACAAGAGCAGCCTATCTTGAGGTGACTGTACAATCTTACATGCCACAAAACAGCCTTTCCTACAGCCATCTGCCTCCAGCACTGTGGGAGTATGCAAGAGCCCAACGCTGAACCAAAAGAAATATAGCTCCTTCCTGAAGAGATGGCACAGACAGGAGAGCACTCGATTCCTCTGACAGGTCATTGCTGAGCTGAGTAATAAATCCAAACCTGTAACCAGGGCAATGTTGTTAAACTGGGAAACATTTTAACACTGTGCAAGCCATTGGCCTGCAGAACAGCAGGATACTTTTTTTGTGCTTTTTAGTTTTGCAGCTTTCCCGCTCCTATGATTTTTTTTCTCCCACCAGAGGGCAATACAATCCCTTCTCAATGTGGAAATTAACTGGAGAAGCTGGTGCGTGATAGGCAAAAGCCTATCACCTCTTTGGGTGACACCAGATAAAGAAATAAGATGGCACAGAACATTCCATTCTGGAAAATTACAGCTTGCCCATTCAGTGGTCTGCGATGCTTAAAGCTGAGAGGTCTTTCAATCACCAAAACACAATCACCACACTGAAGCCTGCTGCTTTTGGAGAGAACAGCTGTAAAATGACTGAAGGATTATCCCAATAAATCCATATCTTGTTTTTAGTGGTGATTCCATAGCCATTTCCTGATTGCAAAGCCCCTTCCCTGCTAGTGTCTGTAGCACAGTGCTGGCCTGCACATGAGTTTGCAGCTCCCCCAGGCTCTCTTCCCTTTGTGCTGCACGTCCACCACTGCAGAACTGCTCTGTTTGACTACTACACAAATACAAAGCCTACATGTGCCTTCCATTGTGGGGTAAGAAGAGCCAGCAGCACGGTCACATTGCAGTCAGAGGGCTGTCATGGGGAATGCCACTGCCACTTACCCTTGCCAGGCTGACTCCTGTTGGAACCTTGTATGGGACATATTTTCTGTAGATATGACCAACCCTGGAGCAAGGGATGTCCTCCATGCGACCCCCACACATCCATACCTGTGGAACAGCAGAGATGCAGATTCACTCTTTGTTACATAGAGAAAAACAAAATAAAAGAAAGGTTTTCAAGTAATGAAAAAGATTAACCTAGATTTTTTATTTAAAGTACACTCTCTCCCAAATTCCCTCTCCTCCCTGCCTTAGTCTCAAATCCTGTAACTACATGCTTAGAGCCATGCAGAAAGCCTTGATTTAGCACAAGTGCTACCAAGCCCAATAGCTAAACAGCACAATTTGGCATTCTTTAGAGAAAAATAACAGAAAAAAATTCCAAGCACCCAGAGAAAAGCACACAGCCCCCTATAATTGATATATGTTATTACAACGGTAGTAACCATAATAGTTAAACTGGACTGCCATATAAGACCTGGGTGTAGGCTGTATAACATCGCTGTAAAAGAGAGGCCAACCCTGTAGTATGGGTCTGTGTGTTATGCCAAGCACTCCAGGGAACTCATGAGCCTGTTCAAGAGGCAGAAATGAGAAGAAATTTTTGCTTTTTCTCATGTTATCACTGCTCTCATATGGCTTCATTGCTGACATGCACTCATTACTTTTGCAGCCTTACAATTAAGTAGAAATCCCTGCCTGGTAAAAAAAAAAAAAAAAAACCCTTAAAAAAAAGCCCTCAGAAAATCACTGGCACACACTGTTGCAGAAGATTACCTTGATGCTTGGTTAATGTCTAGATTAGGCCTAGAAGATCCTTCCTTCATCTTTACATTTCACTCTGTGCTAACACTCTGCAATAACTTTTATTCCTTACTTAGCATGGATGTAATAATTTTGTCCAAGTGAGACCCAAGGAGATGCTTTCTGAACCAGCCCATCTATTTCATTAGGGTTAGGAAATACATTCATATGTGTTTCCCAGAGATACCTAATTAATATTTAAAGTACCTTTCAGTATGCAAAACAAATGACTTCCTGAATTCTTGAAGCATGACACCATCTTGCCCTTCATTTTGTCCCCAGATCTTATGTTAATGCCTTGAAGGCAGCAGCATTAAAGAAGGTCCACTGGTGCTGCAGGCTGATGCAGTGTTCTTGATCTCCCTTCACTGGCTAATTTGAGCCACCTCAGCTCTCTATACAATAAGCTTAGTCAACAGCTTCACACATAGCAGGCAATTCCATTAATATTCTAGAGTGACAATATTAAATACTTAGCTAAGAAGAGAAATATTTGGCCAAGGCTGCTGCATAATTATTAGCTCTGACACTAAAGTCCTCTGGAGTTTCAGCTCTGTCTGCTGGCCCTAATAATTACAGTCATTTGCTGACTGCGTGTAACTTAATGGAGGTTGGTTGCACTCAGAGGAATATTTTTCACTGACAACTTTTAAAGTTCAAGGTACTTAATGGCATGTCGTTATGCTGAGAGACACAAGAGAAAGTTGACAAACAGTCCTTCTACAGAATTTTTTTCCTTTTGTCCCTGCTGTGTCTTGTGAGGCTGGAACAGAAGAGATGAAAATTAAAAAAGAAACCAGCACTGAGCTTCTGTGAAGTTCCTAGTGGAATTAGAAATGCTTCTTATTCAGTAGCTGCTGGGCTTTTTGCTGCAGAGGCCACAGTGTGATTTCTCTGCTAGGAAACTAGCAAGTAGACTGAGAAAACAAGAATTGGGGATGTTTTGTGTTTCTATGACAGTTTTGTGTTTCTAAGGCTTGTATGAGGCTGTAAGAGCTGCAACAGATCCAGGAGCTATAAAAAACCTGCAGGAACAGTTGAAGAAGCCTAGAGCTCAGCTGCACAGACACATACCTCTTTGACAGTCCCTGTTCTTACACTGTGCACTGCACCCTGCATCAAGAAAGACCAATCAGTTCATGAGCAGCTGCATTTTAGTGCAACGCCAGCATGAAAGAAAACACCAGCTTATTATCCTCACTGCCTGCCCACAGGATGCCTCACCTGCCCCTGATCTCTAAGGGAAGGCTTTAAGTCAGGCCACCGTGCACACATCTCTGAAAACATGCCTTCCTTGAGTAGTGTGAGAAACAGACCCCTGTGGTGAGTGCTCAGCTGGAGAGGAGAGACTGTCCTTGCCCTGCAGATCCTGTGAAGCAGCAATGCAGACAGCACTTACTGAGTGGTGCATGGGAGAAGCAGGGGGTATGGGAAACTAGACAGAAGTGATGATACATTGGGCCAAAAGCTCCAAGCTGGTACCAGACTCCGGGCATAACAGATGACATTACATAAACACATGTAATATGATAAGAAAAGCTACTTAACCGAGTTACAGAACAAGCAAAATCTAAGATCAGTTTTATGTGCTCTTTGCATAATCATGCTTTACAGTATTGACTCCCAAGTGATGCTGCAATAACCAGTGCTGCATGGAAGCAATGGAAAGCTTCCTAAAAAGTACTAGCAGAGCTCAGTGACCCTTTCAAGGTACTTTGCCAACTCAGTATCTTTTTAACATTGTCTCATGCTGCAAGTGACAGTATGGCACTTGCAATACAAATCTAATTTTAAAAGCATGCTTTCCATTCATTCATTGCTGCTTTGACTTATTTTATTAGTGAGCTGCTTTGTGTGGTGACAGAACTCATTACAACCTCCATAAAGACAATTACCAGTCCTTATCTATAAAACTGGAAGAAGGGGGAGAGGAAAAGAGCGTGACATGCATTGGCAAAATAGAGCTAACAAAAGCATTAGAAAGCTAGAGCTAAAGGTCAGGTTAATCACATCCAAGGGTCTGTCAAGAAATAACTGCAAGTGAAGCAAACTCAAAAGAGCTGCTTGCTAGCCCAGAGAACGCCTCCACACAGCTAGTTGCTTGTTTTTAAGCAAGGGTACAGGTCACAGGCATGACACACCTGAACAGACACTGCTAAAAATACAGCGCTGTCAGTGGGGCAGCACCTTGTGCCTTCTCAGTGACACCAACTGTCATTTATTGTGTTCTCCTTAGGCAAGGGGAGCCAGCTTTTTCTTGCTGCTCTTGTTTCACAGAAAGGTGAAATGGTGCCTCATCTCCCTGGCTGACATGACAGTAAACATCAGAACCTGAACTTGACACACTTAATTTCAACCAGCCATTTACTAGAATGCCATAAAAATAAGAATTAAAGCTGGTCAGGCAGGCAGTGCTTTATACAGTGATCTAATCAGATCTCATTAGGAGAGAACAGGAAATTTCTCTTCCTCCTCAGGCACAATTTTACCAATCTACATTTTGAGCTAGAAATCTAGCAGCTGACACATCTGCTAGAATTAAAAGAAAACCTGGCTACACTGAGGTTAATGGGCATAATGCAACAGGTTTCTGTAAGGCCACAATCTCATCCTAATAATAAAGCCATATACAAAGCAAATAAAGTAACACCACCAGTGATATTGCTTCCATCTGCTCTGTGGCCTGGAGAGCTGTTAACTCCATATTCATAAAGCAGCTCAAGGGCCTTTGACTCCACTAGTGTGCTATGAAAGCACAAGATAATATGCCACCTATTCTCTACATGGGAATGCTATGCTGATCCAATTCCCCTTCTGCTGTTTCAGAAAGCAATGTCACATAAGACAGCTGAACCTCTCCTCTCAGAAACACAATACAATACTGCAGTTGGTTTGTGAACACCAATTATCAGGGTATACAAGGTTTATTGTTTCCAAAGACTGCACCATGATGAGCCAATGCTTCCCAAGAGGGAAGAAACACAAAGGAAAAGGGTCTGGCCTTGAAAATAAAGCTGCTTCTGCAAGTCACAACAGAAATAAAGACCATAGGACAGACCAATGGAGAGAAGCTGGCTGGTTGTTTTAGCACACACTGAAAGGTGGGAAGAAAAGGACACAGTGGGCAAGTCAAGGGAGGTTCTCTGCATAACAAGGTAGGTGAGAGGATGAAAGCAAGTACAAGCAATTATTTAGGAAAATTGTAATCCTCTGTATTGTCAGCATGAGCTGCTGTTGCAGCTGTGACTTATTGCTCTATGAAAGATGAAGGGAGCTCACAAGGCACTGGGATCAGTGTGTTTGCACACCTTCTCTCTCCTAACACACAACTGCACAGCTTCTCCTTGCTGTCTGGAACACATTAGAGTAATGATAGTACTTTTCAATAATCACATTTTAGAGAGTGGAGGGGTCCACTTTCTAGCTGCTGCTTGGTGGGAGGCTACTCTGGAACCTGAACCAAGCACAGAGGGTGAACAGAGGTCAAAAATTCAAGGCAATGGTCTGAAACTGATCTTTGCATCACCAGATAGGAAGGGAGAAAGAAGCCACCCTGCACTACAGCTGAGAGCCTTAGAAATAAGCAGCATGTGCTGGCTTTAAAAAATCCACAAAAAAAAGTAGCAGAATGCTCAGTCTGTTTCAGTGTGGGCAAACATGAACTGCTGAAAAGTGATGTATGTGCCTGGAATAAGCAGTGGAGGCTCACAACCAGCACTAATTTCAGCAACACAACTAGAAATGCTGTCAGAAGTGATCACTTGGCAGCTGCACCCTAATTGTGGACCTGCCAGGAGCAAAATGTGAATCAGAAACATGCTGTTGACATGGGGCAAAGGTGATGCATGCATTAGAGATATGAACTATGTTATGTGAACAGAAGCTATGGAGCACTGAGATGGAGGAGAATGGTTCCTGTGCCATGCAGATCTGCAGAGCAGGTTGTCTGGAGCACTCTGCAAGCAGGGTTCCAGAAAAAGAGGCTTATTTGAAGAAATGTAATGCCTGGAAGTAAAATTAAAGACTGAAATTTTCATTTTGCATCTGATGACAACCTGAAACAGGAAGACCCTTGACCTGTGGAAGTATTGTTTTATAGACACCAAGCTATTCAGGACATACACAGAGGGAAAGAAGGAAGAAGTATGTGTTTTCTGCTTGAATACGGAACGGACAGATTGATTCCTTCATTTCTAATACAGAAATTTCTGTTTTAAGGAATTGAGAAGATGCAGAAAACTACATACCAGCAGTTAGGGTTAGAAAATGTGTTTATAATTAAAAGTTAATCTACATTTTATTTTGTCCCTCCAGCATGCTGTGTTTTCTAGTGGTGTCTGGTGTACACATTTCATAAAAGGAGTAAGGCTTCTGCTAATAGAGTTTGATCCATCCTCTGGCCGAGTGTTTTCTGAGGTGCTAAACACTGATATTTTCTGTTGGTTTGCCCTCAGCCTGAAAGTTTCTTCTCAGAAGAAAGCAGAGCAGCTGATGAAAGAAATATATATGATCTCAAAACAGAAAGGCAAGATGCTCTTCAATAAACTTATTTCCAATCTCTCAGCAACAGAACCCTGGATTATAAAATAAAGGCAAAAACCCTGTAAAGCACACTCCATGCAAGGTCAAAAGAAAATGCTTAAGGGAAGAAAAAAAAAATTAAAGATCTACTCTGAGTGAGGCTTGATAAGGCCAGATCTGATAAAAAGGACCAAAGACCAGCAGTACAAAAGAGTACCTGCACCCACAACTCCTAGGCACAGGAATGGATTCTTTGTTAAAGACAGGCTATACATTTGGCACACTTAGAATCTGAATTCCCATTACATAATAAATAATGTGAAAGCAGGTACCCCGCATCTAAAACTAGAGCTTTAACTCATTTGACAGTTCCCCTTTAACTACAAAATCTGTCTGGTTCTAAAGGTAAAAACGTAGCTCTAAGCTTGCCAGGAAATGTCATAGCTTCATAAATTCTACGAACAAACCTTCTATTCTTGCAATTCCAGCAGAATTATTAAATCTATCAGCCACAGATGAATGTATCAATTTATCTTAATTTCTGAAAATACACTGGGCTTCTTTCAGTTAAAACTTCATCTTTCTGTTGCACAATGAAAAAGGGGGTCTTTGCAGAGATTAATTAAAGCAAATTTATCCCTCCATAAATTACCATCTCTGGACTGAAATAAAACACAGTGTGTTTCAGAGAGGATAAGCAAACAGATGAATGAAGTAGTCTTATTTCCTGCAGATCAAGCAGTGGGACTGTCTGCTGTGGCATTAGAGACAAAGGGCTTGCCCAGCCACTGTCATCGCTCTTGGAAACCAGCATTTCCAAAAAGGGCCAAGGAAAAGAGGCTGAATACTGCCATGCCCCCCAGAGAGAATGACTATGTTACACCATTTCATTACAGGCAACACAAAGAATAAATGGCTCTGACAGTAACGACATCTTCAAAGAGGGTGCCCCCTGCCTCTCCCTTCCTGCTGCCAGTAGATGACAAGGGACCTCCAGTGTGACTCTATTACTTAAGGTTTCTGTGAGTAAACAGAGGAGGAAGACATTATCTTAAAAACAATGTCTTTGCTTGCATTGTTTGCTGTACATGGTGTGTATGGTAATACAGCCTGCTGAATATGGTTTGATATGCTTTTGAATTTGCTGAGATTTAAGAACCTGTTTGCCAGGGGAAACATGAATTTTAGAAAATCTTTACTCTCTGCTCCAGGCTATGGAAGGGATTCCCACCACTCATGACTAGCCACCTGCCTTCAGTGGTCTGGGATATTCCACTGAATCTCCTATGGGTTTCAGAGTGCCACATTCTAAGATAACACAGGTACCAGCAGTCTTTGTGGGTCACATTCTCTCATTGCTATTTGAATGCATTTTTGGCCAGTTGGCTAACTCATTGTAAAGCCCTCAACTGAACAGTTTAGTCAATCAGTAAGTAACAGAACTGTCCCCAAGCCAGGCAGATAATGATCTGAAGTCACTGCCAGCAACACTTATTATTCCAATTGTTGAAGATTTTTTGCAGGGTAATTAATAGTCTCAGTTCCTTGCAGCCAGGAGTCAGATGGATTGACTACAGACAGTAAGTTACTCTCATCTCTGGGAACTCAAGTTCAGGGCTGAGGCACTCAACTGGGCAAACACTGAGCTGCCTCAATCCTCCTTCCCTCAAGGAAGACATTTAGTCATCTTGCCAGGGTGAGTACTAAGCAGCCTAACAGTCAGAGCGAGCTCCAGGGAAGCTGACTTACCCTTTCTGGGAAGAGCACATGCATCTGAAGCTGTGATCACAGAACAGGGCACTCCCCAGCTAATCAAGCTCCAAAACTGACCCTCACAAATGACTGGTCACATCATCGCTGTTTCTTCTGTGTACTATCTTACTACTCCCAGCTCTTTCACCTTTAGTCACACGCAAAAGGACAAGACAGATCATTCACATTCTGTGCCTCAGAAAAATTCTTACTTTTCAAAACAAAAGTAATTTCCAGAGAACATAGCTCACCTTAAAGGATATTTCATACTGCTCTCCTCCCCATATCTCCAGACCTGCATCATACCCTCCCAGCTCCCAGAACCACTTTCTATCGACTGCAAACAGTCCTCCAGCCATTACAGGAGACCTTAAGGAAAAACCAGACTCCATATTACAAACACATTCAAAGATACAGATCTCCAGCTACACATGTAAGAAACAAAGGAAGAGTTGACAAATACTCTTTTAACCGCCCAATGTTCCTAGTGCCTTTGCAGCACTGTCAGAGCATCAAACAGTTGGCTTTGCATTATCTACTAATTTCCCACTTGCAAATGAGGAAGACCAGACCAGGCTCCCTTCAGAACCAGCCAAAGCCTCTCCTCCAAAAAGGCAAAAGAGCTCATCATTGACAGGACATAACCTCTCCCAGAGGGACTCATAGTGCTGCACAAGTGGTGCTGCCTCAGTACTACAATCAAGTCATTGAGCTTGACCTCAAAAGGTGTTTTGTTGGGGTTTTCTGGAACATTGCAGAAGCATAAAGGACAGCAGAACTGTCTCAATGTTGGTGAGCACAGCAACAGCAGAACATAACTTGCTCACAGATTTTACTTCTGCATTGCACTGCAATCATCAAAATTGCTGTAATTATTCTGCTAGGTTTTCTTCCCCCTACACACCTGGGAATGACATATAAGCTGCCATTGGTCTGTTGTTTTTGGCAGGTCATTAGGGATACTAAGTTATGTTTGAAAGAACCTCGGTAATAAACGACCACATTCAATGTTGCACAGTATAGTTTTAAATGAAATGTTAACTTCTGCAGGAATGAAGGTGGTAAAAACAGTAATGAGAAGGAGAGTGTTCCCAGCTGCTACACACTGCATTTCTTTCAAACCAACAAAGCAAACAGCTCCCAAAAAGCAAGTAGCTTAACACCAGCTTCTGACTTCTACTACACTGAGGCATAAACCAAGCCAGTAACAGGGTGTCAGTTGTTAGACAGCTCTCAGAGCACTGCATTTCAGTAACTTACTCAAAAGGATCACTGGGATCAAGCTTCTGTAACTCAGGAGGAATGGGGATCCTCTTGTAATACATCTCCCAGTCAAATGCACCTCGCATTGCATCTCCAGCCTGAGTCTCGTATCCAAAGTGATCATGATCAATAACATCAATCATGGGGCACACGATAGTCTTGCGGTTCCGGGCAATACGATCTGAAGATTGGAGAAACATGTTAGAAAACCTGCACCACTTGGTTCCACAGACCATGAATTTATAGAACAGAGCATCAAAATATGAAAGTTGCTTAAGAGTGACACAGCTTTATTCCTGTTAGTGCTCTTTCAGGTAGCTGCTTCAATTCATGAAAATTCATCTGGTATTTCTGCAATAATTCAGATATTCAAGCTAGAACTATTGAGATAAAAACACTAGACATTTATGCTAAAGTGCCTGTTACCCAGAAGCAGACTAGAAAGACAACCAGACAGTCTTGTACTCAGTGAACAGCCTTCATCTTAACAAGTGACCGGGATGTGAACCCTCCTGCCCTGATCCAAAGCCAGAGCAATAACCCATTGTACCACCCACCTTTAATTGCTGTGCCAGAATCTGGCAGGAAGCAGCTCAGACTAATGGCAGAACTACTCTCAGCAGGCTCAAGAAATGCAAGTATACCTCCTCCCCTCAACCTTTTCTTCCATCCAAATAACACAAGACAGGATTAACTCCTGCATAAGCATCTGGAACTTCTTAAATACTTTATTACTGAGACAGTCTCTTGTTGAAAGTTAACTTTCAGAGCAGAGGTGACAAATGATGCTTCAGCTTCTAATGCACATCTAACAGAAATCCTATCTATGCTTTAAAATTAAAGCCTACTCTACATGTTCTCATTTAAGTGGTATTTCAGCTAATTCTGTCCTCCCTCCCCAGGGCTCATGAAGCTGCAAATGTTTTACACTGTTATCAGATACAATCTGTAGTGAAAGCAACAGTATTACCATCCAACAGTCCTGCTGACAAATCTAACTAGTTTTTCTTGCATGGCCACTTGGCTATTGTTGCCACAGTTTATTCAACAAAGTCACACCTCAGAGAGAGCTTTGATAGGTCACTTGCCTTAGGGTTGTAAAAGAGTTTGGTACTGGCCAGAAGCATACAGGTATCAGAAACAGAAGGCACTGTCCTTTCAATTAGTCATCCTTGTCAAGAACTGACATTGTAAAACTGATGTCTCCTTGAAGATGAAGCACTGCCTTGGAAAGGACTGCACACGTTCTACAAATACACACCAGCAGCTGTCACTCGCAAGAAGTGTTTTCCACAGACTTGCAGACTATTAAGTTAAATATAGCTGTACAGGAGAAAAAAACCCCTAAAATCTACTTAAAAACTGTATGTATAGATCTTTCCTGTATCACAAAGCCATTCCTCTTTGCAAGCTGCTGAATGATCATGCAATAGTTTACTCTTCTAACAAGCTTTAAATTAAAATTTCATTTAGTGAGGAAAGAGAATAATATTACCTCTGCTCTTTAATTAAGCAAAGCACATGATAGGGTTATTATACAGTGCAGTCCTCTAGAACAGAAGAAAACCTTGTATTAAAGGCTGCAAGTTGACAACAATTCACCTGAGCCTTGTGGTTGGTTGATGCTTTAGGGTTCTGTTTGCCTGTTTTGTCTTTCAAGACAGGTAGAAATAAAACTAATTCAACACCAACATCTGTTGCCAGCTCTCTAGCAGTTCAGTCTTCAGCCACATACAGCACCAGGTGCTTACCTAGCAGAGGTGGCAGCCAGTTCACATTGGCCTCACAGTGGGAATCCAGGAAGGTGATGACATCCCCAATGGCCACCGAGGCCCCCAGCATTCGAGTCCTTATCAGGCCTTCTCGCTTTTTGGTTCGGAGGATTCTCACATTTGGGAACTGGGCCATATAATCTTCCAGGCGTTTCTTCAGGTGTTCTGTATGAAAAGGAGAAATTGAAAGACTGTAACAGCTAATTTCTTAAGAAGGCAGTTCCTTCTTTACCAGAAGGAGATGACTTTGGAAGTATGTCCTGAACAGTTAACAAATGCAGTAACAGGAAAATATAGTATGATGAATTCATTTTAAATCCAGGGTATAAACATAACTGCTTAACCAAGACTTCTGAAGAAGATGTTCCAAAACAATTTTAAAAACTGCTAAAACCAACAACAAAAAAAAGGACTAAGAGAAGATGGAAGAGTGCAGGATGAGAAAGAAAGCAGCAGAGTAAGAGGAAAAGGAATAAAGAGCCAGCTGGCAGACCTCTGGAGAAACTTCATCAGGGCAGGGATTCTCAAACACTTGTGGAAAACCAGTACAGCTTAGAAGAGACACAGGACAATTAACTTTCAGAAGAAAACTGCACCCAGTGCATTTAAGTTGTATTTGGTTTCTTCCCAACACGCAAAATGACCAACTACTCGTGCATAAATGAAAAACAGCAAAAAGTCTAGTCAGACATCCCCCCATGCTGGCAAGGCAGGCACAGCCACCCCATATATTTGGATGGCTACGTTTAATGCTTATCACAGGAGGTATTTGCATTTAAAGATAGAAATATTTATGCTACTGAATACAGACTGGAGCCATATCTGAATTAGCACAGACACTTGCAGTCACCACGATTAACAAGAATTCAAACAGAAGAGATGCAGAAAAAGATTACTGAGTGATTAAAACAATGGACAGCTTGTTTAGATGTGGAAATAAAAAGCTTGGTCTACATAATGAGTGAGGGGCACACAGCTGTCTTTATATCAAAGGGTGACGCACCAAAGGAAAATCTAAAAAGAGGCTACGAGCTGTCACTAACCTAATCACTAACGGGTTGATCTTTAGGCATCTGAAGTTTTTCCTTACTTGACAGCAAACCCATTCAGAGTGTGCCAGGGACTGTTCATTAACACATCACACTATCAGCTGCCATCAGCCACCAGCTGAGGAAACGAGCCCTGCTAGGCATAAGCCAGTTTGTCAAACCTAAGCAATTAACTAATCTTAAAATCTGATGTAACAAAACTCAAATAGTGGCAATCATTCAAAGACAAACAAGTTCACAGGATTATTTGCCTGCACTATAGGGAAGACATCCATTCCTTCTGTGCAACAGAGGCCTCCTTGGCTTCCAAAGCAGGCATGAAAGGCAGGGGCTGAAAAGGCAGGCAGGGAGAAACTGCCCTGAATGAGGGAAGCTGGGTATTGGAACAGCTCTATAAAGAAAGAGCAAAGAGGCAAAGAAACTTAAACTGAGTTATGAGCTCTCCCCCATGGTGCCAACCTAGCAATTGTGCTTCAGGGTTTTAGCTACTGGAGAAAAAAAACAGGCAGGAACCCTATGACTAACACACATTGTGCACCTTCTTTTTGAAGCAGCCATCACCTGCTCTCCTTCAAAGATCACCCAAATCAACTTCTTTGCTTTTGAGGTATTTCTAGCAAGCTCTTTGCCCTTTTCAAAGCTTTAACATTCCCCATGCTTTTTTCCTCACAAATGCATTGTAGTGTTTTGTCTGACAAGTCTAATTGTCCCACAACACCTACATAGGTTTCCTGCTCAATAGAGCCCTTAGTACTTCTTGCTCTCTACCATGCTTTCCCCTCATCCTTTTCAACCCTTTGCTGAATAGATTCTCTCCAGCTACCAGAAACTTTGTCCACTCAATTACAGATTTTTCAAATAAGGGCCTTCCATAGAGACTAGATACATAAGTGCAGCTGCCTTCCTCCTGAGGCAGTGGGTAGACTTAAAAAGCAAAAAAAAAAAGCAAAGCCAAGCCACCTCTGCTGTTTAACATCACAGCTCATCCCTTGCCATTTTTAGTTTATCACAAAAGATTAGCTAATCAGAAAAGAGAAAAAACAAGCCTCACTTCAAGCATAAATCAGCTGATCCCAAGCCAGGAGGTACACTTCAGTTAATTTACCCAGAGAAGACATACATAAAAGCAGCTGCCAGTGCTTGTAATAAAGGAGGTGACCATCCCACAGCAGCTCTGGGTCTGATTCCCCTAACAGTAGCCACAGATACTGCAGCATTGGCAAGATCAGATCCTACAGTATTTACCTTAGCCAAACTAGACTTACAAAGCACTGAAAAGTTAAAATCCAGAGCTCCAAAATAATAATAATAATAATAATAATAATAATAATAATAATAATAATAATAATAATAATAATATAGAGACTTTCTGCAACTTTGATAGAAACAAGATAATGAGACTGAAAGATCCCAGAGGTTTGTTTTCCACCTTGGTGCTTGTCATTTTATATTTTGGTATCATGTATCTTTCTTAACTGTCCTGGTTTGTTGTGCAATTTCACCTGTGATGATGCCGGAAGGCAGCCAAACCAGTTCCTCCAGGGGTATGAGCATGGCACAGCTCAGCCTGCTACCAAGGAACACTAGTATGTTTTTGGGTCTGATCTCACACAAAGACACACACCAGCAAGTGAACACAAAGTCCCTGGACTTGGTCCTATCTGTAGTGATGACGATGGCTGCTCTGCTACAGACTAACTGAAGAGACCGATTGATACCTATGAATGAACAAGCAGTTAAATACGTGAGAAATTTCCCCATTTTCACAATGGAACAGAAAGAAGGCATAGGAACTACAGTTTTCTCACTGAGTACTCTGCAAAGTGACACCAGGAACTCCAATCCACAGACTCCCCATTCTGTTGCCAAATGCTGGTTTTGGTTCTTTAGCACTTCGTTACTAGGTTTCCATAGTAAAAGAAATACTGCATCACTTCACACTTGCAGCAAGTAGCCTGCTCTGTGCAGCATTGCTAAGAAATACCTCACACATTAGGAATCTTCTCATGCCTTGGACAGCTGGAAGCAGCTAGGAAAAGCTCCAGGGACTCCATCAGCACCCAGGTGTTCTCACTGCTGCAGTGGACACACATACCAAGTGCTGTCCTTGTAGTAAGGAGGGATCATGCTCAGATAAGCTGCTCCAAATCGCTGCAGAAATGCCTGTGTTTGCTCATTTCATTTTAAAAGGTTAACACTTGTATCACAAACTGCAAGTGAGCAGGCTTCATTGTATCTACTTTCTCTTCCCAAAGAGTAAGAGACTTTTAAGCATCCTCACAAGAAACATGCAAACCACAACAAAACATGCTTTTAAACACGAGGTCTTCTTATTTCCTTATCCCTGAGCTGCCTCTGTCCCCCAGCCTGGCCTCTCTACACACCCAGAGAGCAAAATATTTATTTCACTCTCTTGCAAACATTGTCACAATTAAGTCAATTTTTGCTTTTAAAAGAAAATTTAAACCCAACAAACAAGAGGCATCAACTGCTACAAAATTTTATGAGGCTTTAAAAAAATATATTATGGAAACTTGTCACACTGAGTAATTTTTATTACAAGGGCAATTTTCTGTAATGAAAGTTGTTAGGTGAGCTGGATGAATTCCAATGGCTGCACCTACACTGGGCAAAGTAATAAAGCCCAAACACATAAATGAGAGTAAGATTATCTGCAGATTAAAAACTGGGCTGGTAGCTTGCTAACAGACTTTGCACAAAACTTGATATACAGGGTATATCAAGTTTATATATATATATTATTCAATATATATATATTGATATACAGGATATACAGACAGTACCTGTCAAGAGCTATTGCTTGCTTTATTTTGAGCTGTAAATAAAGTTATGTGAAGACAGCAGAGAAGCTTCAAGAGCAGGCTTGCTTAACATAAGATGACCCAAAGTTTGCCAAAATCAGACAACTTTTTCCTAGGTCAAATTCCTGTTGTGCTCCTATTGCACTTCTGCCTTCTGGCCTCACCATTCAGGTGAGGCAAAGCTGCCCTCAGATCCATTAGTCTGGTGACCACTTCCAGCATGGCAAGGACACTTGTAGCAGAGCACAGGAGAGGACTGGAGAATCTGCAGATTTTCCTTTTCAGCAGACAGGGCTGTTTTCCCTTCCCTACAGGTTATTTTGGCTAGTTTCCAACCACCAAAACCCAAAGTGCAACTGGTATTTGCTTACAGGTTCTCTCAGCCTCCCATCCCCACCCTTCTACATGCAGACACGCTTGTTTAAGATTACAAATGAATCCATTAATCATTACTTAAGATACTTGGCCCTAACGTGCTGTTTAACAATTTAAGAATGAATTATACTTCTCCTGAATCTATCACCATGTGCAAGCTAGGCCTCCCTGAAATAGAAAGCTCTACATCATTCAAATTAACTTTTCTCCCTGTTTTGGTGCAGATGAGTAATCCTTATAAATAGCAAAATGTGTTGTTGTCCAAACTGGCAGCACTTTTACTAGTTCTAATATTCTTTCAATGTTTTCCACCTTCTGATCACTGAAGTCAGTTGGTAAGATAATCAACTGATTTAATAAATTGTACTATGAACATGAGACCAAATAAACTCATTAAGCTGATCACAGCCTTCCAACCTGAATCTTCTTACAACAAAAAAGAGAAGGCCTGGAAAGGGAGAAAATTAATATCTGTTGCTTCACTGATTAATTTTCTGTGCTAGACTTTTAAAGGTGAGGGTCCCCAGTTTTCACTGCCCATTCTGCACCAGTGTTGGGTCTCAGCACACCTTTACAAACTAAAATTGGGAGCAAAAGTTTCTGTGCATGGCACAATGGTTCAAAAGTGCACCACTTCACTTGCTGATATAGGAGTAATCACTGTTTAGAGTGTAACAAAGATTAAGAGAGGTTTCTGGAAATCTGACTGACCTTGTTCTCTCTATAGATGTTTTAAAATCAAGCTTTCGTTTCCATACAATTAAGTGCACAAAAGTGGAAGTTTGGGACCTAAGAAATAAGCATGACTGCAAGTTGCTGGGGCAAAAAACACTTAGATGAGTTTGTGCCATGTGCTTCAAGAAACTCAAGTACGTAAACTTCTGCTGCCTTCCCTGAATCATCCATTACTTCCTGAATTTACCTTCCTCCACCCTACAGCAGACATACAAACCCTGCTCAGCTATGGCTTCAGGAGATACTAGCACTGAATGCAGAAAAAAGGGTGTAATCTTAAAACGAGAAAATTCACATTTACTAGCATTAGCATATAGATACACCCAGATCCTAGGGAAGGTTTAGCAGGCTGCCCTTCTGAACAGGGAAATACACACAGAAGGATCATTCTAGCTACAGCATAATCTCTTAATCTGTCAGGAAAGTTCAATTTGTAAGGAAAGTCTATTCCAACTGTTTCTTCCTGAGGGAATTCTGAAAAATCCATTTGCTCATCCTTCCTTCATGCTGCAAGGTTTAAGCACTTTTTGTTTGCTAGAAGTAGAGAAGCCAGCCTGTGCTGTATGCATCAGTTCTCAAGTCCTGCATACCAACTCCCTGGTCAACCCACAAGATCAGTTTTATCTCCTGTGCCATAACTCATCTTTCCCAGGGGGAACAGTCATTCTCAGTAGTTTACTCATCTCTTCCCATTTCATTAAATATATATCAAGACTAAAGCACTCACTTAGTTTTTTTTTTTTTTTCCTCTCTTCTGTTGACTATATCTGATTTAAAGAGTTGGTTTTGTGACTCTTAGTCATTTCCTTGTTAATTGCTTTTAACATCAGAGAGAAGGTTTTACAGACAAACCAGATATCTGCAGTTTTTGGCCTATGCTGCCTTTGTAGTGGCTGAAACAGGAATGGACTCCTTGCAGCACACTTAATGTTCAGCTCAAGTTTGATGTAGCCATGGTGACTAGCAGGAAGGGCATTACTGTCCCAAATACTGCCTTCAAACCAGGGAATCTGTGCCCTCATCTTAAGGCCAAATCAGTGTTTTTCATTATCCAGTTGTTTAACCAGGGGAATGGCTACAGTTCTGCTCCATGTTCACACACTTCTACATTGATAAACACTGTATGGGCAAGTGACAACACTGCAAAATATTAAGACAAGCCACCACACCAAAGCCATCACCACTTCTAGCAGCCTGAAGCTAACATGGCCTTCACACGGGTTTAGGATCCTGCAAATTTATACTCCACTATTTGTACTAGAGTAAAAAATTGTGAGAGAACAGATTAGTCTTTAATTGTCTTCAGTCTACATCGAGTGCTTTCTGAACATTGGAGATGCAAGCTTTTTAGAAGTTTGGTCACAGGTCAGAACTAACCCAATTGAACATAACTCCTGTGGAATCTGCAGGCTTGGGAACAGAGGAAGTGAGCAGGGACTGAGTCAGTACAAACTGCTGTGCTACAAGGTTTGCTGTGTCTGCTTCTGGTGAGAACATCTACATACATTCACTGCTGGTAAGTGATGTACTGGACAGAATATCATGACATGCACCTAAGCCTATGACTGACAGTAAGAACAAAACTTACCATCAGCTGGAGAGGTACAGCCAGATTAAGTGTTAAGACATTTAACACTGAAACATTTTGGAACTATCAAAGCTGTGAGATTAAAGCCTTAGAAGTCACTGAGTTTTGCTGGGGAAAAAAAGCAATAAAATAAATAAATGAAAAAAAAAACAAAAACAAAAGAAACCAGTCCTCAGAGATTCAGCTTTGCCTTTATCAGCAGCACTAAGGTCAAAGAACTTCTTGACCTGAAAGTATTTGCTCTGTGCAAACAAACAAAAAAAAATAATTCCAAAAAGCACAAGAATTAACAGAAAATTTTACTCTGGATTTTTGTCCTATTGGAGAATACACCATGAAGTCCAAGATGTAACCCTTTTGAAAGTTACTTTGATTTGGTAAGAATACATCCCTTTGGAGTCCAAAGGCTTTGATCTCAAGTGTCTACGTGAAGAACAACAACTACAAAGCCTCAGACTAATAGCAAAGACCTAAAAAATGTTTGCTTTGAGGTTGCAGGCAAATGGATTATTGAAAACCTGATAATTCTTCATTCCTACAAGTTCTTATGTTGATAACCATGAATGACAAAGCAAAACTGTTGCAGTCTGTATGTCAGAGAACAGAAAAGTATTTGGCAAATGAGAAAGTTACCAATAAAAAGACACATTTGACTTGAAGTAACAAAAACTGGCATGTCAAGTATATTTTACAAACTCACATTTTACTCTTTTCTTCTAGACCTCTGCCATCAGTTCCTAATGCTCTTGTTTACTTTATTGCCAAGAACAGTAAGTTACTCACATCTGCCAGAAAGGTCAATTTATCTATTAAATCCTGAAGCAAAAACCTAGGACTGTTTTCAGCTGTACTGATACCAAAACTAAAGCATCTCACAGACAACATTGTTCTCACCTGACATAATCATTTTATCTGGATAGCAGAGGGGAGAGGGTAGTGCAGGCAGCTAAAGGTGCCCTGCTTTTAAATCTTGAGCCTTGGCTTCCAGCATTGGTGAACTACCACATCAGCATGTACTGGGCTTACTGGTAATAGGCAACAGTGGTGCCCGTGACACTTATGAATAGATGCTATATTGGGAGAATGAGTGTGGCATCTCTTCACTAAGAAATCACTGCAATTAAAAATATTTAAGAAAGGAATGTGTTTTGGATTATCTGCTTTTAAATTGCAGCAGCATTACCTTCCAATTTTTTTCAAAGTGAAGAAATTCCACCTTTATCAAAGTCCCTACACAGGAACAGCTGCTTAGTCAAGATCACCCAAAATACATGCTTAAATAGCAGAAATTATGATTACCAATAATAGACATCATATATGAGTACTGGCAGAGGGTGTTTGAATCACATTTCTAATTAACTTCTATAGAGAAGCAGCTGTAAAGCATTAAAATGCTGATTTGTACTGCAGCTGGCAGATATCTAGATTTTTTTTTACTCCCAGCAGATGAGGACATGTACTTCAAGGGGAGAAGAAAAAAATGAAAAGCTGTTTTCCTGCAAACTTCCACTAATAGAAGCTGCATGTATAGGGCTTCTTAGTAACAAACAATGCAGTCAGATTTATTTAATGAGCTGTAAAGGAAACTATGCTCCTCAATTATTATTTGTTTCAAACTTGAGTTTGCCAGACATCCTTCACTACACAATAATTAGCTTAGAAAGAGGTCATAGTAAACTGGACTTTTAAAGCCACCTCATCTCCCTTCTAGATGAATCCTTCAGCCACAGAATCTCATCTTAAAGTAAGAAATACAGGATGATCAAAAGTAAAGTGCTGAAGTTAATTTAGGCTGTCACAAAAAAAGCTGAAATAAACAACTACAGGGGCCCCTCAGGTCCCTTAAAACACCAGGCAACATATTTTTAATACTCTCTAGCCATTGCCTAACGAACCATACAAGTTTTAGACATCCTTTTATGAAGGGTATACCCAAGTGCAGAAATGGTGTTTAACAACACATTAAAATTGAATACTCAAAAAAAAAAATTTGAATGCCATCCACATTTCACTATGGATCCAAAGCAAGCTCTGCCACTAACAGCTGTCTGCAAGTATTCACACCCTCAAGATACTGCTAGAAATGGAGAACAACAAAACACTCTCCTTTCATAAACTGAAAATCAGACATCTGCAACAGGTTTTATTTTATTCCTTCCCTCCATCTGATGCTCAGTACCAGAGTATTGGTCAGTTCATAAATTCACTCCTACACCAGTATAAATGTTCTGCTGTCCTACCTGTAAAGTCACACTGGAATTTGAGTAAACAAACATCACACCTGGACTGTGGGTACCAACCACTTAAATGACTTTGAAGCCTATTTCACTTTGTAATATTTGTGCCACTACCAGAATCAGTGACATTCACCAAAGCCACTTTCTCCATGGAAAAGTTACTTTGGTTTTGGCTTCCTTCAGAAGCATTTTAGTATTGAAATTCTTAAACCTTGACTGTAACTTCACTGTGACTTTACAGTTGTGTTAAAACACAAGACAAATAACCAGGCCCATAAGATGAGCATTATCAAGAGCCTGAAATTTAATGAGATATAAACATCAAAATGAGTAAGTTTCATGACAGAATTTCATTCTAATGTAAATAGACAATTGTTTTCTCAGATTTCCAAGTCTCTCCACCTAGAAGAACCAGACCTCTCACGCTTACTCAAGGGGAAATCTCACTAACAGTTACTTCAAAGCTGTTATTTATGAGTCTAAACAGACCTGTGATAATACACAATGAATTTTAACAACAAGGAAAAAAACCTCTTTATTCTCCAACTGAATTTAAAAAATATTTTTATCAGTTGTTTGAGACAATAGTTACCACAGCTTCTACAGGAGACCTTGAAAGCAGCATTGAGGAAAAGCATAATTTCCTAAGAAAAGCTTGTTTTTTTTGGTGTTATTTTTTTGTTAAATACATTAAGGTAAATAAAATGCTTTAGAAGAATCACATTAAAAATTCAGCAAGAAAGACTGTCACTGCTCTGTCCTAAGCACAGTCACTCCATATTCATACTAAACAGATACACTCTAGTGCATTTAAGAGGCAAAAAAAAAAAGTTTCACAATGCATCTTTAGCAGTGGCTAAAGATGAAAAGATAATCGCTTTACTGCATAAATCCTTTCCTGTTCCATTTAAAGGTGAAAGAGAATTCAACTATTAAACCCTTTTCTATTTTAGATACTAAGAACACGATTTCTTTCAATTAAGGCCTGGCAGATGTGGTTAATGGAACAGAGTTGTATTTGCTACAGACCTGAGGCTGCACCAAATGACACATTAATCAGCCCTTGTCTTCTCCCTTCAATACACTACTTAGTGACTTCTGCCCTTCAGACCAAACTATGCTGCATGTGGTTCAGCCAAGCAGCCTTACCCACATTTGTATTTCCATTCAGATTACCCCCAGCATCACTTGTACTGCAATATCGAGATTGAAAAAATCATGGGGGATTTAGCTTTAAAGAGGAAATAGGAGAATTTGGCTGTTGCTCATTCTGACACTTGGTGAATGGGTGGGCTCCAAGACTCTCCCACCAGGAAATGTTCAAGGAAGCTATGGGAAGATGTGGAGACAGAGCACAGCACAGGCAGCTGACTGGCCCTACATGAGGGGAGAGGGAAAACAAAAGGGGAAATGTTGGTCAAGTCCAAGGGCTGGAATGATGGTGTTTGGGGAAAATGCTCCTTGGATTGCTTTATTAAAAGGCTTAAAAGCCTCTTGCTCCCTTTCAAAGATGAGCAGTGGCCACATGCTAAAGTCTGGGCTTATTGCATTTTAGTGTCTCCCAAAGGTCAAAAAGCAGCTTGAACTCTTGCTGCACAAAGTCCTGCTGAACACACACAACTTAAAAAAAAAGAGTGAGTAGAAGTGGGGGAAAAAAAGAGCAAATTTTAAAAATGACCAAACAAATACATTTTTTCAGAACTCAAATATAGCAATAATTTTCACAAAATAAAATAAGGCTCAAAGAAACAGGGTTGTTTTGGAAGAAAGACAAAGCTGAAATCCAGATCCTGCCTAACGACCTCTCCAGGGGAAAAGGAGAACTCATACACCTTGTTTATAACAACATTTTCTCCTCTAAATCAAATATAGCCAGGTACACAGGTCTCTTGGATAACCACATCCTAAAATATAGTGTGTTTAATCTATTACCCTGAAGTTTGACTTTGCAAATGCCCTTGTCATATTGGGTTAAATATATTCAAGTATTGTTACTGCCTCCCAGTCCCAGGTGCAGATTTTGACTCGTTACTGCAAGAAGGATGTTCAGTCTTCATATATTGCCACCACACAGAAACAGACCTTCAGGCACCCAGCCCAGCTGGGTTAACACTTCCAGAACAATCCCAGTGTTTGGAGACTGCAGTATTTTCAGTGCTGCCACATTCAACTTCGTAACTGTATCAGCCCAGTGCCTTGCATATAAAGTGTGCTTTAGAGATGACTGACGCTGCTGCTCTCATCCTCCAACAAGGGACAACACTTGCTCTAAAACACTGTAGTCTTAAAAATGAGTAAGAACAATACGCAAATTGTCAGTCAATATGCAAATAATTGAATGTTGAAACATGACTTTTGTATGAAATTTAAGCACTTAGCCACCACTATCACTGAGTTCTCTCAAGCTAAGTCATAGAATAAACCCAAAGTACTCCTCAAACACCTGTATGGCAGGTACAATTTTCTCTCACAGCAAGACACTTCCTTTAAATAAGATTCATTACCCAGTAGTAGCATACACTTGGTGTTCCACTGCTGTACGGAGCTACCACAAGTGTATCAGGTGAAAAACAAAGAACATTTAGACAAGCATCCTGCAAAGTGCAATCATCATCCTCTACCCTCTGTTCCTTCAGCTGAAGGCTGTCCATTTATCTAGGGAGAGACAGAGCACAGCTTTACACTTGTTCATGCAAACCTAGAGATGGCTTATACGGCAGAGGTGCTCACAAGCAACAAGAATTAGATGAGACCAACAATCCATTTTGTACAAGACAGACACTAGAGATGTACAGCTCGCATTCTCACAGTTACAGCCAGATTCTGATTGTAAGTCTAGGGACTGAAGAACCTCTGAGGAATCATGAACAGCCTGTGTGTTATTAGTTGCCTGCTATCAATAATAAAATGCCATCAGAGCCAATACAGAAACCTGCAGGGTTGTGAACTGACCTGCATTTCAGCTTCTCTTCCCCTCCTCCCATCTATATGATATAATAGAACCTACTTACCACTGAGCAGCATTGTAATTAAATAAATCAAAAAGGAAAGAAATTTCACATCTGACAGTCCTCAGGAGAAAACTGATATATAGGAAAAAAACACATTTTTGTTTACTTAGTGGCATTCTGGAAACACCAAGCTCAGAGGGATATAATTAGTACCCTGTAAGCCAGGATATGAAAAGGCTTAACTGAGATCAGAACTGAAGAATAGCTATAGAAATTAAAGTGAAGCCACAAATCCACACAGGACTGCCACAGCTAAGTGTGTTTATGATCATGAATTCTAAAGTCGTGAATCACATGCGTTGCATTCTGATTTCCACCTATCCAGAAGGGTAGGTGTTATTTTGGACCACCTTGAAACAGCTGAGGACAACCTGGGGAGCTCAGTCCATGGGTCTCACACTGTTCTCAGCAGCTTGCAGGAAGAGGCAGACAATACCAGGCAGGTTCATTCCTATTCTCTGAACAAGTGCCTCCCTCTTTAATATAACCTATATTCTTCTGCACATTAAATCCCTACAACTGTTTTGAAATGTTTATGATCAGGAGAAGAAAGTCTTTGTATCACAGACATCCCAAGTAAGTTTGTGGGGAAAAAAGCAGAAGCTATCATAGTCTTCCTCAGAATGCCATGTTGATGCTAGAGACTGCTATTAGAGAAAGTAAAAACAGCCCCACAGTCTTTACTCTGTTGTGCACTTGCTGGAAAGCAGCTTCTTCTAGGCTAACTCAACCTGATGAGGGAATCCCCACAAAGAAAGATTCAAGTGTCAGCAAAGAGAGCTACTGGAGGCATCAACATGGACTGCACCTCAAGGCAAACTGGATTACTGCATCAGACTGATCCCACTGACAAGTAGCCTTTCCAGAACAGCTGATGTGGAATCCAGCAGTAAATTTGTTTGAAGACAGACTAGATTCGATCATTTACATTGCACCACAGGCAGGCAAAAAAAAAAATAATTCCAGACAGCAAGTTGTTCTAACATATTTCAATTTTTCAAATACAAAGCACAGGAAACATTTCAAAAACATGACTCCTAAAGCTTTTGCTGCTTGCTGTTAAGGTTTGCTGTCATCAGGACAGCCTTTTTTGGTTGAAAAATGTTTATTGCTAAACATCACAAAATTGTCTGTCTCAAACAAATTAAGAAATGAATGGCTGTTGACACTTCCAGATGATGATTCATCTATCCAAGAGCTCCAATAATGCAAAGCAACACAGCTGCCTCTCAGGTATGCTTGCAAACCACAGCAGCCACCAGCTAACCCAGAAATCTGTCTTCACTCTCCTCTCACTTTCTTAGCCAACTTCTCAATTCTCTTCATAGTCACACCAAGAATTCCTTACTCCCAAGCTTAAAACCAGATGAAAAACATATGAAACTAAAATCTGACTGAAAAAAACCCACTGATGTGTGCAGTAGCCAGGTTTCCACATTATTTCTATTATTAGCAAAGTCCTCTCTATTTCACGTGAAGCAAAGATTCTCCATGTACAAGATACATGGATGGAAGAATCTGAGAGTTTGGTACTAACACCACCACCTACAGAAACCAGAGCAACAGCAGAATGAGAGAACACTAAGAGAACCTCAAGGGCAGCTCAGCAAAGCCTAGTATGTTTAACCCCAACACAGACCAGTGCACAAAAAATGCTAGCAGGGGAAAAACAGTCTCCTTGCCTGGAAAAGCCAGGTTCTTGAATGTTAGTCTTCTTAAAGAGGTATTAAAGTGCTAGAGGTCTGTTTAGACAACCCTCAAGTGAAAAGGCCATCATGAGGTGTAACAGAGTATCTCTGATCTTTCATCTTGTCACAGTAACTGCTTGACAAAAAAAAGTTAGATTTTTATTGAGCAGTTATCCTTTTCATCTTCTGCTTTTCACTGGAGTTTATGATGACTATTTACTGATCTCTTTGGGGAAGAAGCTGACATTTACTGTTCATACTATGCCTCTCTGCTCGCAAATGTGGCCTCTGCTATGACTACATCCAACAGGGATCCTATAATTTTAGAAGATAGATGCTGTTTCAAATTTGTGGGACTAGCATTTGAAGCAGACACTCAGCATTCCACCTTGCAGACAATGCAGAGGACTAATAATTTAAGATTTTCACAGAAAACCAAGCCCTCCTCATTCTTATTACTGCTCACTGGTTCTGTGGCACAGCAGTGATGATCATCAGCTTAGACACAGGGTTTTTACCACCTGCCCAATTCAATTATGAGGAACAAAGAACCAGAACAGTGGCCTAACAGCTGAAATCCAATAATACACCCTTTAAAAACATATAATATATGAAGTAAGTCTTCCTTGAGCCTCCACGCCTCCCTACAGTTCAGTTTGATGCATTAAAGTATCAATTCACAGATATTGGGCTGAAGTCTTTGTTGTTGTTTTGGTTGGGGTGTTTTTTTATGTTTTAAATATATACAACAGATAAATCAAACCCAGACATTCGTAACCAGCAGCCTTTCAAGTCAAGATCAGGTGTTAAGGAGAATGCTGACTCCTGGAAGAGGAGCAGCAGTCAGCAGGAAATGCTACAGTGAAAACAAAACTGAGCAGTGAAGGAAAAGTGTTTCATCCTAACCAGTAATTGTCCCAACATGCACAGAGCTAGCAGGAAATCACTGTTGTTGTTTTAAAAAAAGTGATTTTTATTAGCACTCTTTGCCTGTGTCATTTTCTTCCCTTGACAATTTAGCTCACTAACACCAGTAGTCTTTTATATCCATCTATAAAAGGATGCCATGCACAAATTGATTTCAGCTACATCTTCCAACCTTTGTATGAAAGATGGATGCCTGATGGAGAAGAGCTTGAATCTTATCAGAGGCAGGTGAGACAAAACTGGATTAACAGCTCATGTACAGATTGACTAGGAGCAGGGGTTGGAGAGCCACGAGTGCTCTTTTGCCTGGTCAGAAGGGACCATCCATAGAACAGGGAAAACAGGTCCACAGGAAAACAGGTTTCATTACTTCCACTTCTCTCAAAAGAAACTTGTTTGTACAATTCAGCTGTGGTTACAGTGTGAGTTTGTCTAATTTGCTTCTAGACTGAGTAGCAACAGAGACTCCTTGTTGGGAGGGTGGCTTTTTTTCCCTCTCCAGATTAGACTGGAAATTCTCTAAAGAAATACTGACTTCATATAACATTGATTTGTTCAAACCAGGATGGCTTGCTTGTGAACTAATTAGAGATGTACTTTAGAGCAAATACTAAAGCTGTTGGGCAATGTAGGTCAGAGCACTAAATCCTCACGAGCTTGTTTCCAAGCTCTTTTTAGGAGCTTCCTATGTGTCAGGTTTTCAGAGGTTTATCCTTTAGTATCTGTGTAGAGAGCTGTTTTCCTCTGTTGAGTAATTTCAGTGGCAGGACTCTTGAACTCTGCAGCAGACAAAACTAAATAGTCTTTGCAATTTTAAAGAAGAAAATAGGGCTGCTAGATCTGATTGTAACACCTTAAAGTCACTGCACCCTCTTCTACACAAGAGAACACCAGCTACTTCAGAGAACTTCCCTTGTGACTTTTCTAGCTATGCAATGTCTACAAGACAGATACATTAATTCCCCCTTCACTCAGTTGCCTTTTCCACTATAGCAAGGGTGCAAACCACAAGTCAGGAAGCAAGAGCAGTTGGTTTTGGGTGTTGCAGATTTACTTTTCAGGAGAACAACTTTCAGAAGAGAAGCAAGCCAAATCATGGGCAGTCCAAGATGAATACCTGTTATCAAGGCTTCTTTTACCATTTTCTGTGTTTAGCAAAAACCCAAACAACAGCAGAACATGATGAGTGAGCTACTATCTTTTTTTTTTCAGTAGTCCAAGCATCAAACATTTAACACAGTTTTAAGGACTACATAGGCCCCTAGCAGAATATTAAATCCAGCTTCCATGTTTATTCACATTGTCCAAAACACAGGACAGCCCACACCATCAGCAGCTAAACCAGCACAAGCTGAATATGGAACATGAGGGGTTTTTTTGGCCAGCATTTTGGCCTTTCAGGTGTACTGGAGCAAGGGTCACCTCAGCTCTGCTGTTGGCAAGCAAAACAATCTCAAGTCACGATACACATGTGCAAGTTAATTGATTTCTTGGGTAAACATAGGTGAAGATGTTAAATTTAAGTATCATACCTCTGTCACTGAAGTCATCCACCAGCACTACCTCTGCTACCAGCTCAGGAGGGGAGCGGTTCAGGACACTGTGCACTGTCCGGAGGAGAGAGGACCATCCCTCGTTGTGGAATGGTATTATCACACTGGTGTTGGGAAGCTTCTCCAGGTACAGCTTATTCTTGCAGCTAGACACAGGTAGAGTAAGGTTAAAAGGTGGTGCCAAAAAACACCAGCACTTCCATACTGACTACTATCAAGTGACTTAGTTCATCCTTTACTCCTCAAATTGATGCAAACTGCCTGAAAAAAACCACATTTATCAGGCCAGTGTTGGCCATACCTAGCCTACCTGGCTAAAAAAAAAATTCCATGTGAACTGTTAATGGCCAGTAAGCAGCTCTTAACAACATCAAGTCAGAGGGATCTATTAAGTGCTGAAGCTGCTTTTAAAGGAAACTATAGCTATAATTTAGGATACAGAATTAGCAAAAATACTTGTTTTTCCCTATCATTACAGCTTAAAGATCACAAGAATGAACTTCTGCAGTTTTTCAGCAGTTGAATGAGTCTGTTTTAGGCGCTATCAGTACATTGGTTTAGCTTGGTTATTACCAGTTTTCAAAGGAAATAACTCTAATCACATGTATAATTATCATCCAAAATTTTTATGTGAAATGTGTAGGAATTAAGGATTTTGTGGGATGGCTCCCTCCCTAAACGGTCCCAGAAGTTCAATATTTTGTGAATGATGGATGGAAGAGACAAAAATTGCATGCTAAGAACTGCTCCATAAACAAACTCACTTCCCTCAGTAACAGATCAACCTCCAATCTCTACTGAAGGCTTCCTTTGTCATGCTGGACAAATTATTAGAATAGCTTTCCTAAACAATCAGTGTTGTCTTTTCCATTTTTCAGCTGGTCTAGTTTGACACCTGGGATCATTTCTGCAGACAAGTGACAGAGCTGGGCTTTGAGGACAAAGCACTGCAGAACTTCGATAAGGCTGG
This sequence comes from Apus apus, assembly GCF_020740795.1. Lineage (NCBI taxonomy): Eukaryota > Metazoa > Chordata > Aves > Apodiformes > Apodidae > Apus > Apus apus. The sequence continues at coordinate 6,914,497 of NC_067294.1, read as the reverse complement.
AAAGTCAGCCCAGTATGGAGCTCTTGACTTCAGGGGCACTTCCCCACAGCATTCATCCTCTCAGTTTTGAAATAGGGGCAATGCTCCCTTGCCCAGTGGGAGCTTTCAAGATAGGCTCATGAGTAAAATTCAAACTGCAGCAATAGGTGCAGTATTCATTTTCCTGCAGTTAGGGCCCTTAACAGCGGAGTTTGAACCTTGTTAAACAGATAAGATCTAAGGCTGCATCATGAATAACTGCAGTTAGAAAATACTCAGCAGCTGTTCAACAGGGCACAAAAAACTATTTCATTCCCAGAACTCCATGTGTCCAGTGCAAACAGACAGAGGTGCCTATATCAATAGAGATTTTTAGAATATATTACTGATGTTGCCAGCAGGTTAGGCTGCCCTCTTTCCACTAGCAGGGGAGGGAGGTTATATTCTGCTCCCTGTCCTGCCACAACACTGGACCTCTTGCACTGCACCCCTTGCTTGCACCAGAGCTGCTTTGCAGAATTCGTCCTCCCAGGCACCTGGGAGGCTTTCACTACATGCACAATGCAGTGAATGCAGGCAGCAAGTTCCCTCCCTGCTCCCCGGAAGGGTAGATGAGAACAAAAGCAGCTCTGGCAGTTGTAGCTTTTTCCTGGTACCTTTCCCAGCGAATGGAGAAGGATTCACCTACATTATACAAGCTCAATAAATGTGAGATTACAGGAAGTGACTGTGAGGCCTGCATGAAAGGACAGTAGCTTATTCTGGCTCTAATGAATTGTCTTGGGGTCCTGCCAAGAGCTTGCAGGCTATCACTGCAATGCACAGATGCAAGATGCAAAATAGAGCTGCATGGACTGCTTTCATCAGCCCTTGGCATCGCAATCTTAGCCTTCTTCCAAGACAGCTACTCACTATAATTCTGTTCCAATATGAAACAAGAGCCTCCAAATCTCTTCTCACTCTTCTTAAGCTGGAATTCTCATTTTCTGATGGCAAACTTTAGCTATAAAGTTTAAATATCAAGCATGGAGAGAAATTGTCTCCCTCCAGCTACCGCATCTACAATTGCTTTACAAGACCTGCAAAATTAGTATTTAATATTAAAAAGACCCAGAGGCACTTAAAGGAAAAGTTTGTAGGGGAAAACATGACTGTTGAAACAATCAATTGAGTACATGTACCAGGTAGATTCAGAAAGCAGAAGTGACACTATTTGGTACATAAAAGTCCACAGAAACCATTTCAGAGGTGAGTCAACCTATCGGATGCTTCTTTGACCCTCCCCACCCACTTCAGCTGCTGGGGAGAATCCCAACTGTGACCCCAAAGCTCAGGACATGACAGACACTGCATCTTTCCCAGTCTACCTTCCTTCTCACACTCCCCACTGTCTGTGGGCACATCTCCAGCCAACAAAGTCTCTCATCTCTCACTGTATGCAAAAGGTAAAGTGCTGCAAAACACAGCTCTCTTCTTTCTAGAATGCTTCTTACAGACTTTGTTTAAGCTGAACTTTGTTCTAAATTGTCCTCATCGAGCTCCCAAGTAACACAAACCACACCATTTCAAGCATATGTATTTTAATGGGCACAGGAAATGCACAACAGACCCTTTCAGCTGTCAATTCTTTTAATGCAAATCTCCATTATATGTAGCCCCACTCCCTGCCCAGCTAATCCCAGCAGCCATTATATATACATGATGTTTATCCTGTCCTTGAGACCTCCACAATTGTAACTCACTACATTAGGAGGAAGGATGTGTCAAGCAGCAGGCAGACCAGCTGCAGCAGTATCATTAATCACAGCTAAAGTTGTTGGTGACCCAGACACTTCACTTACTAATTTTAACAGGGGATTGGGTTTAGAAGTTTCATATTTTAAAAAGGTTTAAACAGTAGAATAAGCAACCAGGAGTCGGCAACTCTGGGAAACAAGGGGGAATGTGAGGTAATATATTAAAACCACAGATGAGGAAATACTGGCATTGTCTGAAGTTTAAATTCTCAGAGCCCATGACAGCTCCTGTAAATGGAAGCCAGGTATAATTTAGGTTAGCAAACTCAAACTGTATTTCCTAGAACTTGAGTATGGACTGATCAACAAGCATCTTCAGTTACCTGATTTATCACTACGTATAAACATTTCAGTTCCATGCCTAAAATATTTATGGAGCTATACTCACTACTCTGGTTTATGAGCACATATTGAGAAAGGGTGTCATGCCAGTGTATTTGATTAGTTTGCTGTGACAGCTGAAGAGGTAATATCTCAAATATGCAGTTAAGAAATTATAAAACCTGACTTCTGGAAATGTAATGAGTGAAGTAGATGCTGAATTCAGAATCACCAAATTGTGATAAAAATGGCTTTACACAAAACCAATTGTCTAACAATGCTTTCAGATTCAGAACTGTACAAACAGTATTTAAAAACAACCCTACTTTGGACAAAGCTGAGATAAGTCCTAGCTGAAGCATTTTTGCTAATGAAAAACTCCTCCTGGCTTGCACAAAATCCAGTCTGACACCACCCTAAAGAATAATATCAAAAACCAGATGAGCTCAGAAGCCAGCATTCACTTGAAACTAGTTTCTACTGGTAAACCCTGAAGTTTTTATGAGGAAGATGTCAATTTCTGATAAAACTCTTCATTTACAGTTTAGTGGAGCTACTCAAACCTTGTTCTGCTCCTGAACACTTCATGGTCATTCCATGACCAATAGAAGAACTGGACAGAGTGCTCAGTGACAGTCATCACCTCATGACACTTAGGGCATTTGTCAACTGAGTCAGATATTTACATCAGTTTCCACTAAAGAAATAAATATCTCCACCTCATTAGTTGCTAGAAGTGCTTGGGTATGTCAGGAGGCTCAGGAACTGACCTGTGACACTGCAAGAGATGGAAGAAGTAGCCACCTTTAGGTTAAATACAAGATCTCTTCTGCATGGGCTTGCACATTTTTGGTAATTTTAGGCCTTCTGAAATCAAAAGAGGATTTTTTTTTTTTTTTTCCCCAGATTTGGCCTCCTGTACTTCCACTGCAATTACTACACACTGTCCTTTATTAAGGAGACAACAGGACTGAGCTGTGAAAGGATTGTGTTTGATGAACAAAGGTACAAGAGTTTATAATAAAAGCACACTCCTGCAGATGTGGTAATTGAGGGCTTGTAAACATTAATTTGTAGAAAATGAAACTATATACTCACTTTGGATGTCTGATATCTGGAAGGGAGCGATTCAGAGAAATTTTATCACTCACGAAGATATTAAAGCCATTTTCCCTGTACGCCTGGTCCACTCGCTCTGCATCAGTCATTGGGTAAGGTTTTCCCTGCTCTCCATTTCCTATGGAAAGTAAACATGCACCATTACTACTAATTAGATTGACTGGCCAGAAACTACTTCATATATCAAAAGGAGAGCAGTCATCTTACAGCCTTTTGAAAATACCTTCATTAGTTTTGCGCTCTATGTCTTATTTAGCACTGGGTCAACCATGTCAACCTAACAATTGATATATTTGATAAGCAGTTTTGCTACAAGCCACTCAGTTGTGCAAATCGTAGAAGTTAAAGAGTCTTCCTTCCAACATCAGAACCAGATGTAGGGGCTGTGGCAACACTTGGGAGGATCTACAGAATGCTTTTTGTTTCACTGCAGGAAGAATACATACGGTCTGAATATCTCATCTCTCTTGCTTTTTTCAGCACAGATGGAGATGTATATTTAACAACCTGAGCTCTCGCACAGAGGAAAAAGAGCCCTTGCAGACACCAGTATCAAACTGAGAAGTTTTAAATGAGTCCTTTTATACAATTCAAGATAAAACCCAGAACTATGGAATAAAATTTGCATGAGTGTTATGATCTAGAACATTTTTCTTATCCCTCTTCTTCCTTTCTGGGTCTCCATTTTTTAAGGCATAGGCACATCTTTCAGTAAGCTTTTTTAAGTTCAATACTGCACCTATCCTAAACATACCAAGACGTTATCAATGTATTTTCATCTCAACATTATTGTGGAGTGGGGGAAAAGGCTTTAACACAATAACTTGCATCATGTTAAGAACATCATCTTGTCCCTGAAGCCAAACATGCTGTTCTGCACTCAGCCTACCAAAGAAAATCAAAATAAATTAAAACATTTATTAAAACATTTTTATAGTAATCTTACATACCTACACGCTCAGAGTCTCTCCTTATAGCTTCTTTGTTATGCCAGTCCTTTTTCCTTTGTCCATCACCAAAGTAAGAGTCCTTCTTTTGCCTCACATGTGATGCCTTGGAAACAAAAGATTGAATATATTAAATACACAGCATGTGGAGTCCTTCCTTAATAGCCTCCTGTCCTCTAAGAGGAGATTAAACATCTTCCTTAAGGTAAGACCATCACAAGCAACTAGTTTTTAACCTGAAAGGGGTTAGGGAGGATGCAAGTTTTGCATGCCTCAGAACAGTACTTTATAGCTGTTAAGGGATTTTTTTCCTTGGGGCACCATCATGTATGCAGACCAGTGTTCTTAATCAGAGAATCTATTAAAAACTCCCATTTTCATTTTGAAAACATCCAATACATCTTACATCCTATTTAATTAACAACAGAGTTGTAATAGGAGACCTATTGTGGGATCATTATAATTAGAACACCACTATACCTGAATAAAATCAAAATAAGATTTTAAAGGTCATTTATTAAGACTCTTGCTGCTCAACTTAAAAGCAAATTTTACACAAGGCAGGAGTCTGCACTGAACCCAATTAGAGCTCCTCTTTTCATGATGTTGTTCCTAAAATTCAAAAGCAATGGGTGCTTTGGGAACAAGCTAGCAAATGAAAGATGGGGTGAATTCAGGATCAAAGAGACTCGGGCATGTGGAAAGAAAACCATGATACATCTCAAACACTGATATCCCCAAAATACAAGGGAAATTTATATAATACATGTAAGTAGGTTTTAGGGTCAAAAAGAAAACCTCTTTGAGAATGAGTTTTCCATTTTGTTGTAATATAGTAGAGTATAAACACAAGTAATTTGTAGCATCATTACTGCAGAAGTAGTTACACAAGGAACTTGTGGGTTTTCCCTTTTCATTCCTCATGACCTGCCAAGAGAAGTCCACAGACTAGAATTTCCTAGAAAGAATGGACAGCTTGCCTCCTTGGAGAGTGAGAAGTTTAAAGTCTCATTAATGGGTCAATCAAACCAAACAACCACCAAAAAGCAACGGTTGGCATAGTAACCTTGCAGGGTTATCAGGCATCTTTGGTATCTGGGACACAGACATAATTTGCCTGACTACTTAAATTACAAACGCTTCATTTTCATGTCTAGATTTGCTTTGGGAAAATACAACATTTGAACATTTTACTTGTTGTTCCAAGTCGTTAGACTTCTGCCTGATGCAGCTCCCCTCACTGCCATCTGACAGATGAGCTCTGGTCAACCTTGCTGTGAAGGTTTTGCAGATTATCCCCATCACATCACCCCTCTTCTACAACACTCAGCAGGAAGGGAGCCCTGTGTATGAGCTTACAAACCCACCAGGGAGGAGAGGTTTCAACTGAGGAGTCAAAACGAACTAGGGCAGCTGAGCATAGACATATTCTCTGCTCCATCTGCACTGTTATGGGTGGTAACCCTTATCAAAGGAACTGCATGGAAACCTTGAGTTGTACTGGTTGTATTACCATGCCAAAGGGTAATAAACCAGTCAAAAAGTAATAGAGCTCAATCTGATTAAAATCTGGCCTGTGAACTATTAGAATCTTTTTCTTTTTTTTTCCACATAAGAAATTTTAAATCACTCTAGATCCTTTCAATCACAGATCATAAAAATGATTTGCAGTCAGCTTCTTGATATTTTGCAGATGGTAATATACCTGGCAGAAGTCAAGTTTCACCCGTGAAACCAGTCACTGACTCACAGATTTCAATTAACTAACTAATCAAAACTCAGAGCATTCCCCTTCCGGCAATTTCATTTTATTTTCATTGAAGGAGAAAGCTGATGGGCATTCAGGATGGACAAGAAGTCAGTCACACAGCTAGTTCATGATGTGAACAAGTATTAAGGAACTTCCACTTGTGCCACCTGAAGCTAACAAGGATATTCTCTGAAAAATACTTATGATGCAGGAAGATGGAGGGAAAGGAGCTCTTAGAGCAGCACAGAAGAGCAGTACTACACTACAGAATACAATAAACAGTGGTGAACACCAGACAACTGCCAGAAAAGGCTAGTTAGCCTAAATAACTCACAGAGCACAGCATCATTCTGTGTTATTTTTTGCTGCTGTTTTGCAAGATCCCTACTTTGCCAGGCCTGCTCACTGGCCAGTTTCCTCTCCAGGATACTCCCTTGCCAGGAAAAGTCCTGGAAAGTTCCCACAGACCTGAACACCTTGCCAGGACAGTTTTGCCAACTTTCTGAGCACTAGACTTGAGCACAATTGTCATACTGGGCACAGAAACAACTGGCAACTCTAAAACTTCAATATTTTAAGTCTCTTTTGTCTCTTGTTTATAGCACTCTGGACTGAATGAGCACAGCAGGAGAGTTGTTTACAATGTCACTATCCCTTTTGCCATTCGCTGCTATTGAACACTTGTAAACCCCTTACCAGCAGTTACTCTAGAAACCCCACCCACCACTGAAGAGGAGAGTATTTTAAGAGTGTCTATGAACCAGATCTGAAAGGAGAAATAGACAGTGTGACCCTGAGCCTCACAACACCCACTCTGCACATGATAACCCAGCACCCTATGCCAAGTCCCTAGAGAGTGACCAGGGGAAGTCAGGCACCCTGGAGAGAGAGGAAAAAAAGACACCAGCAAAATGACATCCAAGCTGCCTAACAGGGCACTGGTAAGAGTGATTTATATCCCACCTCTTCTTGAGACTCAGGCAACATAAACTAGAATTGCAGAGGCACCCTCCTTCTCTCTGAGCTCTAGTCTGAAAACATTCCTTAGAAGTTAGCTGTCAGCTGCTGCAGGTACCTGTGTGGATTGCTCTCATTTCAACAGATGCTAAAAGCACTGATCTTGAGCTGTCCTCCATAGCAACTCTCAGGAGATGGGAGACAAGTTCAAAGTATATCCCAAAGGTTTCACACAAGCATCTCCAGCATCCTCTGGAGGGAAGTCACACTGCTGGGCCATCTCCTGCTATTACGAAGCTGTACCATGAAAGCAGCCAACGCTCAGGTTAAGCAGCAACCTAAAAGCCATTTAAAAGCAGTTCCAACCATCCCTGCTCAGGGTGAGCACCCCCAGGCTCTGGGCTGGAGACATCCTTTTGTTCCTGCACTTGATATAAGACAACATGAACAGGGAAGTAGATTTCCTGCACAGCTTCAAGCCATTCTTTAAAGAGGTCAGCATCATATATTTAAATACCCTTAGAGTAAGCAACAACTGGATGCAATTTAATCACTGTGATACCAAGCAAAAGCAGGCAGCAGCATGTCATCCCTCAGTGATGTGAAAAAAGGAAGAGAATAATTCTGAGGCTGCCTTTGTATTACATACAGAGCCCAAATCAGGCAGGCAGCAGAAAGTCTAGAAGACAGATGCATTATTTCTCTCAGTCCTAAATAAACTTATACATGAAAACATAGCTGAGCTGGGCTAAGCTGTGTCAAGGCCACACACGTCAAGAGAAAAACCTCAAGTAATATGTAAGCTTGAAATTGAGGAAGAGGGGAAACTATGGAGAGCTGTGCATCAGTTAATCAGACCTTTCCAAACTGCAGTGCTGGACTTAATGGAGTAAGAGTTATCAATCCTTAAATCCTGAGGAATAGGCTCTGCACAGCTCTCAGTCTTGGGAGACTTAAAAGGACCAACTTTTCTTCATGTTGGCGTTGGCAAAGTAAAATAAGGACTGTGCAGGGTGACTCATTATCTGTGCCTCTGCCTGCAGTGCTCATGATGTTACTCCCCTGTACAGCTAAAGCCAAATGAGATTCACACCAGATAAACACAACATTAATCTCTGTTGGATCAACATACCTCTCTAAGTGGCTTTAAAAATCTTGAAGGCTAGACATAGCTGCAGATGCTCATGACAGACATGCTGCATTCTGGAGCTTTTTTAGGCTTGGGCAGAGAAGTTACATTAGTCAATCCAATGCAGAAATGCTCCATTAAATTTAGTTCAACTTGAGTAAATGTTAAGGGGTTAGAATATTTCTAGCTGCACCCCTTGCAAGCAAACATATAGAGTTAACATTGGTTTTACAGGGCTATTAAAACACTGCATTTGAAAAGTCTGCTGTGAGTCACTGACAAGTTCTGTCAACAATGTCTGAACATTAATTTTGAAGTGACTTTCAGTGCTAAAAAGAGTATCAGTGTCTCCGCTTCAGTGACCTTGCCAGCACCCACGATCCACACAGCCCCGAAGGTGCAGCTGCAGCAGGCTGGTTAGCACCGTATTTCTGGTAAAAATAAATAATAATAATAATAATTTAAAAATCACACTTTCAAGACCAATGTAATTTTAGCAGACTACTAAAAAAAAAAATCAATGTGAATGACAAAACATGGCCTCCCCCACCTCGACTGTTTTTGCTCAGGCCATCACTATTAGCAGCCTGTGAAGCTGCAGGCAGCAGATAGTCTTGGGCAGAGGGAAGATGCACTCCAGGTCTCTCTCATTGTGAAAATGGTCCGGTTGCTGACACTGATGTTATTTTGAAAGCTCCTTTTTATTTTTCCTTTATTTTGTCTCTTTGTAAAAGATGTCTGAGCTCTAGAAATCCAGACAGCACACAGGGACCAGAATGTTGCTTTTTTTAGTGGTTTCCTTGTGGGATTCTGCATGGGATTTGACTCAATTATGCAAATTACATAACTTGATGATACCCCTTCAACAGATGCTCTAGACTGTGACATCTCAGCAATCTGCAAAATGCAGCAAGTTTCCTAGGACTGACTTTTGCTTTAAGCATTACACAAGAATCTCACTTGCTGGGAGCTGTCTTACCTGTAAAGCTGTATTTCATGTCAATTTTCACCTTTACCCTAGTTTCTCATTAAAGCTAACCATACAGCAGGAGGCACGTTTTTGTCCTAACCCCACCAGCACATCTCCCCCTTATCTGTATTTTTACTGTGGAAGACAGTGGCCCTTGTTTGAACATTGCAGTTAGAAATGCTGTGTGGTTAGGGTAAATTGGCATTATGGACCTGGATTTCTGTCCCTTTAAAAAGGGCCAGCTAGGCTACAGCCTTCGCAATTCGCTTTTTTGCTCTATCTCAGCTTTTCATTCTGCAAAAACCTCTTTGTTTTTTATATGGTCAGTTGTAAATAGCAATGAAAAAAAGATTTCAAGGCATGGAGGGTTCATTATGATCATGCAAGTCAAGCTACTTAAGTGCACAAGCCATTGAATTTTATCCATTAAGTCCTACAGCAAGCCCATAAGTTTTATTTCAGCTCAAGCACATTTTCTTTTCCTCAAGTTATTTACCACTAAGGAGTGATTACCACTCCAGCAATATCTTAAACTAATCTCCTGCCTGTTTCCATCCTTCATTTTATAAAAACTGAAAATGAATTAAAGTAGAAAGACACATTAAGCAATACACTGGAAATGGATTTAGACAGATTGCTGTAAATAAGCCCCTTCTGTTGTCTACTATACTGTTACTTTACACACTGCCAAAGCAATTGATCAGCGTTCAAACGCCAAATGCACAAAAATGGAATTTTAATCTTTTGTTTAATCACTATTTAGTGTGCCTGACTCCAGCCAGACTGAAAGGAGGATGAGGATGTAAGCCAAGAGTTTTCTGTACACAAGGGAAAAAAAAAAAAAGACTTGCTGTAGTGCATATGCTAATCATAATGCTGTACAGATCTCAAACCCTCTTCAAACTTTTTTTTTATTTTTTTTAGTCAAGGAGCTATGATCAGACCCTAAAAGCCATCATCTTTGGATACAGTATTAAAAAGGGACATCTGTTCCATCCTAGATCTCTTCATTTATCCCAGCATCTCAGCAAGTGTATCTTGCATTTATATCCTACAAGATGCTGAAGATGACAGAACAACCCATAAAAACAAATGCAAACATAAACCATTCCTCCATTTATTAGGTGGACTCAGTGGAAGACTCAAGAGCATACACAGCAAAACAGAAATAAGAAACATCTATAGACAGCTTCTCTTCAGTCTTCCAAAACCCAGAGTACACAAGAGGTTTCAGAAGGCACGTAAAGTGAGAAAAGGCAGGCAAAGTGAGATAAGGCAGGCCTGGTAGAAACCAGGAGGAATCCTCTCTCACTGCAGGAAGAAGGTTTTAATGATCATGGGCCATCCATGCTAAATATAGGTAGCCCTTTCATAAATAGCTATTTAGTCTTACTGCACCATGAAGAAATAAAAATATTTGTTTTGGTTTGTCAGAAATGTACTAGCATGTGTTGAACAACAAATTGGTACAACACACATGCAGAATAAACAGCCTCCATCCTTTGTACTGGCATGAAAACCGCTGAGACTTTCAGATGATCTAAATAAAAATAAAAATATGTCCAGCATCAGCTGGAGGCCTTCATGCTAGGCCAGGAAGCTGAGCAGTTGGTCAAAGGTGTTCATTTAATGGAACAGGAGACAGCATTCTACCAAAAAAGGCTAAAAAGCCTTGTCTTGTGATCTACCCAAGTGTTTTCAAAAGGTTAAATTCTTGAGCAATTTCAGTCCATCAAAAATTTAAAAGCTACATTAACATAATTCATATCTTCAGCATTTAAGGAACTATTAAAAGGCAACAAGGGACTAAACAGCAGTACATCATGTGGCACGATTCAGCACTTTCAGAGACAAAAAAAGCCAAGTATTCCTTCACAGCTGTGCTGTGACTCAGATCCAAGCAACAGGTTGAAACCAGAGCAGAAAGCTTCCTGCACAATGCCGGGGTGCCATTTGGTCAGTCAGCATCCCCTTCACTTCTACCTGAAACACCAGTAACATTGAAATCCACATTTGGATTTGTGCTCTTCCGTGAGAAAGACACACTTTGTGGGATGGAAATAACCCGCCTGCTTCCTTCAGAAAGGAGAGCCACAAATACTGTAGGCACTCCTGGATCACGCCTTAGCCCATGGCATAGCTGGACAAGAACCAGCTGAGCAGCTCAGCACATAGACACAAAGCAAAGCCTTTTCTGCAGAACACTCAGGGACACTTGGTAGCTGCTTGTAGAGACATTCAAGAAATAATGTTTCTTTCTGAATGCCAGGCATGCAGCTTCTTGGTGGACAGAAGAGCCTACAGCTTAAACATTACTCAATTTTAACTGGCTCTGTTCTTTTTAATGCAGAAAGCTCTTTGTATCAAGTACTGCAACAGTACTTTCTTGAACCGAAACTTCCCCCCCTCTTCGATTCCTTCATTTAACAAGCTTTAACATCAATTGCTGTAAATCCTTTAGTATAAATAAAATTTGATCTTGAAAAAAGTCCTGCTTCATCAGCCAAATAAAGTCATGTCAGGTGAAGACAGCAATGACATCTAGCATAGTCATTGATGGCTACCCAACATGTTACACTTTGTTCTTCACTTTCCCTTAGAAATAATATTACTGTCTTTCAGTGTTTGCTCTTCTCAACTTATTGTTTGACTAATTCAATCTGGGCCTCCAAATGCACAATGCCTTTCCCAAGTCAGCACAGAGCACAAATGAGCCCTTCCCTGGGTTTCAGCACACAGCACACCTTGTGACAGCACAGCAGTTTCAGTCCCAGTCTTCTCTTTCAGCTGTTAAAAACCCAGCTGGCCGAGTTTTAGACTTCAGAACAGGACTCGCTGCTTTATTTTGCTCACAACAGCTTTCCCATCTTTTCTGTTCACTAAAATGCTTACAGCCCTTCCCAGCCACAGAAATGCTCCATTTCCTCCATAGTAGCATGTCTCAGGCATCTGCTCAAACTGTGGAATAAGCTCCTGCAGGCAGTCATACTAGAAGATTCCTTGTGTTCCTCCTCAAGTGATAAGCACACGTCTTTGACCTTGCTTTAACATACAGAAACACATTATAAAATTCCCCAAACAAGATGTGACTCCCTGGGCTACACTCCAGCCCAGATGGAGACACAATCCATCACTCACCCAGCCTGAGGTATGACAGCCAGGAGGGGTTTTGACAGTGAATACATTAAGTATGAAGACATAGACAAGAGTCATCTCTCAACTGCCATTCCGAAGAAGATGAAAGACTTTCCACCCCCTTTTTCTGCCTTGCAGCTTTACATGATTTCTGGAAACTTAAAACGAGGTGAGCTCTCCCAAGGAAGCCACATGCATGTAGTATTTTATCTGTGTTCCAGAGCTGGTTCTTGACTGTATCTCCTGGTTGAAGCAACAAATATGATAACCATAGAGAAAGACTGTTTTCCACAGCATTCAATGCTACCTGAAACTGTCTTCAATACAAACAGCTTTATATTCACAGAAAGAAGAGTGAACAAGCTGGAGATCAATTTGAGGAACGGACATTGGAAGCAGAACTCTCCAGATGTCTGCATATATCCACGCTCCATTTAACAGGAGCAAACAGAACACAAGCTGTGGTGGTTTCCTACAAGGACGTACTTTGGAGGTCCATTTGCAAAATCTGATTTACCAGTTAGATTGGCAGATTGTGCTGCATGTGCAGAAACACCTGAGTAATCTGCATTAAGATTTAATAAAAATGCAGGATTCAAAACCTGGTAATTCCAACATTTTCATGAATTCCCTGTACTCGAGCTACAAACTCTTGATTAAAAGGAATGTTAAGGAATGTTAAGCTGATCAAGGATTGCTGAGCTGAACACAACTTCCTAATGTTTTGACCACAAGCAGAGAATTGCACCATATCACACTAGCAGAAATCTCATTAAACATACTCCACAACAGACATCCCATATATCCTCAACACAGGAATACTACACACAAGTGCAGTCCATAGACCTCAGACAATCAATAGCAGATTACAACTAAGCTTGGTGCTGCAGGGAGGTGGACCTGGCAAACATGACTGAAAATTTGACTTTGTTCATTTTACAAAAACAATTACAGCATCTGTAACAATTTGAATAGTGAAAGAACTATGACAATTTGTGCCTTTCATAAAAGGGAGTCTACGTGGATGGGCACTGGGTCCTTGGGAAATCCTGGTGTAATAAAGGAGATGGCTGCTAATACTCCAATAATCTTTGAAGCAAGAACAAGACAAAACCTACCTGCTGCAGACCTAAAGAAAAAATATCTAATATTTTCCGTAAGACTGACAAATCAAGAGAAAACCACTCTATTTTGGGACTTTCCAATGTGCAAACTATACTACCATGATGCCTTGCACATTGTGATAGAGAAAGGCACAAGACAAGAGATTGCATTATACCATGTTTTCTGAGGTAGGATGAGCAAGGCAGTTTGAAAGTTTGTCAACAGTTATAGTTCATAATAACAAACAGAAGTGATCTGACACTTGCCTAGAAAACCAGGCAGAGAACCATCAGGTATCCACAAGCAGAGCTGGAGCAGACTTTGGAACAGCTGACAGGGTAGATGAGGTATTTACCCTTCTTCACAGAAATTGGGCTGATGCCAAACATTTTCAAGCAAAATTCAAAAGGTACATTACATGAGTTTGATGCCCTGGTGAGGGGCAAAGAGTCATCAGTGTGTGGAGTACACTGGCTTCAGAAAGGTTAATACCACAATTCTGAAATGCCTCAGAAAGGCAAAAAAAACCCCAACATTTACTGCTACTGAAAACTACATACAATCCATACAAAAGCTACATGATGGATAGGACTCAAAAGCTGGAATAGGAACCATAATTCCCATTTACCTGTGTGCCAGGTACCTAGACTGTGTTTTATGTCAGCCAAGTGCTTCCCACTGCAAGCTGCATATCAGGCTCAGAAATTGCCTTTCCCCCTAGTGAACTTTGAAAGATACTGGAAAAAAGTCTGTGTTTTGGCTTTCTTCTTGAGCCCCTACCCATCCTTAGCAGTTACACATAAAAATACAGAAATGTCTTACAAGAAATTTGAAAGAAGGCATAATCTAACCAAAGACAACATTATCTGCTGCAAAATCAGTCCCAAAACCAATGAATGTAAAATTATCTATCAGTGACATTAACCTGCTAGTCCAAGAAACCATCTCCAGACATGCTGTGCCAGCTTGTCTTGCTCAGCCAGCTTGTCTTGCTCAGCAGATCACATTGTGGTTTAATAATAAACTATCCCTGGAAATGTGGCTGGGTGACACAGGAATCCCCTTCTCTCCTGAATAAAGATCCAGGCTGAAAGGATTCTAGGGAGAACTTAAGAGATAGAGACTTACAGGTACTTTCAGAGTATTTCCCCCCACTTACCTTCTGCTACCAGGAACACCACCAAACTAGCACAGTAATTAAACACCACTTGAACAAAGTAGCTCCTGCTAATTCCAAAAAAGCAAAGAGACTCACAAGCATGTTTCTATTTTATTTTCCACACTCTTCACTTTGTACTTTCAGTGCTGACACTGCTTGCATGCCTTCCAGTCACTGGGCAACCAACAGTACCCATAACAATTATCTCAACAGCTTTGGTTCAGGAAAAAAATTAAAATTACTGTTTTCAATTAAACATGTACTATTACTTCAGGTGGTGTTTTGAAGGAGCCTACCTTCTGCTTTGCTTCCTAGTTTACACTGTTAGCAGTCTCAAAAGAGCTTTTTGTTACCAGCAATACCACATTTTTCTGGTTTTCAGCAACAGAATACAACTATTTTCCTTTTAGCTATTTTAAGGATTTTAAAGTAAATTCTCAATCAAATTCCTGGCAGTCTTGATGCTTCTTGACAGTGTTACATTAAACCAAAAGTGTCAGCACTAAAAAGCAACATTTAACACATCTCCCCTTCCTGAGAAGTTATTTAACTGCTATTCAGACAACTAGTACATTGCATCCAGCAATAGCAAGTGCACAGATCAATGCCAGGATTAATCACACTCCTTTCAGGATCTACCTTAAATTTCCCCATATTTACAGTGTCATTTCACTTGATATAATTGTGCTTTGTTTGCACCTTCAGATTCTCCTTATATACAAGGCAGGACACAGAATTACTGCCTGCGATGGTGAGGAGTCCTGCTGCCCACCACAGTGCAGAGCAGCTGGGCAATAGCTGTAGAGACCCTTGTGCCATTACTGGGTTCCTGTAAGCAGTTCCTCTCATCAGGAAGCACAAGCTGCTCCTTGAGACCAAGCACAAACTGCATTATTCTACCATAAAAAAGCTGAACACAAAAATCCCAACTTCAGTCTTCAGCCTCTTCTAGGAAACCAAGCCACCACTGAGGGGTTGCAAAGATGACTTGCAGAACATGCACATCACACAATCAAGGACTAAAGCCCCATCATGAACCATATGGGGAAGGTTACCCCATGGGAAGTTCTGGGCATCCTGAAAATAAATTGTGTTTATAAACAACTGATAGATACTTCTCACCAGTTAAAAGCTGAAATGCCAAGTACTTGTCCCCAGCAAGAGAGTGTCTATCACCCTTTCACCACCCCCCCTTGACAAGAAAAGCATTGGCAGAACTCCCTGCAATACTTGTATGCACCGTATGTTCCATCTGATCACACTTCCCAGGTTTAATCCTTCTCTCCTAAGCTGCTCCAGACATCTGTCTCTACCCCTTTTGAATACAGCGTGAAGCTGCAAACATCGCACAGCTTTATGGCACCCCAAGGCTTTTGTCCTCCACCCTGGGCAAAGATGAGGCTGACCCATGGCCAGGAAAGATCACTTACTCTACACTGAAATGCTGATTCTAGAATCCAGATGCTGTGTAGGTAGTTAGGTCCCTCCTAGAGATGCTCTCTAGTAGTGACTGCCTCTTGACGTGGGCAGCTGCAGGTTGTCATATGGCAAGAAACTACCTGGTTGCCCATAGTGCCAGTGTGACAAGAGGACACACTAAGCCTGGTGAGGGCACAATAGCGGGAGAAAACAGAAACTGGTAAAATAAATTGGTCGGGTCTGGGAAGAAGTTGGTTGTCAGTCTCAGAGCCATTTTCTCTGAGTGCCTGTGGAAGAGGGATGAGATTTCCAGTAACTGAAATACAACAAACACTTCTGGGGAACTGAGGAAAAGTAGAGCTGTAGATGCAGATACCAGAACACTGCATGTGCCTAAAAGGCTACAAATCAATTTTCGGCATCACCTTAAGAGAGACAAAGTGCTCCTAACTACAGCAGTGTCAGGATTCAAAACTAAGAAGCAAGCAGCTTGTTTCAGCTTGGTACAGGTACCAGCTATGCAGACAGAAGAGAGATGCATCACTCCACTCAATGATGCAAACCTGAGTATACTCAGTCTTGTTATTGTTAATATCCAAAATTGGAACACACTCAAATCTAATCAAAATTTACACATTTTGCTGCAAACATTCAGGTCATGTGTCAAAACGATCTTTGCCAGAATCTTTCCAGACCCTGTATAATTATCTATCGATTCCAATGCTGGAATGAAAAGCATGCTTGTTAAATCTGCTGATGTTGTCAGCTAAGTGGAGAACAGGATTAAAATTCAAAAGTGGTCCTGACAACAGAACACATCAGAAGTTCAGGATACAATTCAAAGGGTGAGTAAAGAAAAGCATTAACTGTATAAATACAAGGCTTGAGTGACTTCTTATGCAGCTGTTCAGCAGCTGCTTTATCATTTTGGGGTGATGATACATCACAGGCTGTATGAATCTGTGTCCTACTGTTTGGAAAAAGAAGCAAGTTTCATCTTAAGATATTTACACAAACATCATACATAGAACAATGCAAAATAATGGATGCTGATTAAGGCAAAGGTGACTGGGCAGAAAAGAAGGGCAAGCATTACAAATAGTCCTCACGCTTTTCCACACTGCTGCAAAGGAAAAAAAAAAAAAAAAAAGAAAGACATGAAATTAAAAGCACAACACATGAAATTATGGAAGAGACTTTTTAACTACATGATAAATTAGTATGCTCCATCTTGGGCCAAGAGGCAATTAGATTTTGAGGAGTCTCATTTTACCACAAAGGTCTGTAGGGAAATCTCTTGCTTGAGAAAACACTGAAAACATCAAATTCAAAAAATATTCACTATCCACTTTCTGGAAGCTTAAAATCAGTGAGTGCTATGGCAGCTGAACTCTCCCACAAGCACCCAGTTGTAATCACATTAAAATAGACCATAATATTTTCCATTTTCCTAAATCTACTCTAGCTCCTATAGCACAATAGGGCTATATTTTGAAGAGGCTGAATTATTTGGAGCATTTACTGTCCTTCAGGGTCATTACAAGAGCATGGCAGTTAGCCCTGTGATAAAATATAAATTCTCTTCTCTACAGCACATGGTCTGACCTCACTATAATGAAGCTTCCTAGGACTGAAAAGAATTGCTGTAGAGCAGGACATCCTCTGAAACAGATTGTGTATCTTGTCATACCAGAATAAAGAAGTACCCAATTTGACCCCATGTGTTATATCTAGTATTTTTGTGAGTCTCACGTCATACTGAAAGAATACTGCTTAAGCATCAACAAAAAAAGAAAAATCAATAAAAATTAAAATGCATAGTTGTACATAAGATACAAGCAGAGAATAATTGATACAAACTCCTCACATTTGCTTAGGAGTTCATTCTACCAACTCTTACTAAACAAGTCAAGAAAAAAATTCATGCTGGTGGGACTGTTTCAAAGAGGGTAGGCTATTAGCAGGTCTTGTTACAGAGCATCTGAGTAATTCCTTGTATGTACACATGGACATGGAGGTGAGGAAGCAAGTCCAGAGGAGGCCACAAGGATCAGAGGGCTAGAGCACCTCTCCTGTGAAGACAGTTTGTGTTCTTTAGCCTGGAGAAGAGAAGGCCACAGGGAGACCTTACAGCAGCCATCCAGTACCTGAAAGGGCTACAAGACAGCTGGGGAGCGGCTTTTCACAAGGGCTTGGAGTGATAGGACAAGGGGGAATGGCTTTAAACTGAAAGAAGTGAAATTTAGATTAGACCTTGTGAAAAAAAAATAATAAAAAAAAATCATTCATCATATGGGCAAAGAGACACTGGAACAGGTAGCCCAGAGAAGCTGTGGATGCTCCACTTTGGAAGTGTTCAAGGCCAGGCTGGACTGGACTTCAAGTAACCTGGTCTAGTGGGAAGTGTCCCTGCCCATGCAGGGGAGTGAAATCCAGATTATCACTTCCAAACCGTTCTGTGATTTTATGATCTCTCTCTGAAAATATTATTGTCTAACACCTCTTGGCAAAACCAGTGCTGGCAAAACAGTGCCACTGCACAAGTTACGCAAACTGTGCAGAAGCTGAGCTCCGTTTCACCTGTTTAAAGGAATTTTGGAGGCAAACCTCTGTTCAGTCTTGTATAGAAGTAGCTTAAACTATTTAAAAAGCCTTTTTTTAATGTTAGCTGGGAGTTCAGCACAATGTGAACTAAGCAAGAAATCCCACTGCCTCTAAAGAATGATGTCCTACAGAAAAGCAATGGGCAGACCATGGATATAACATGCAGGATTTAAAAGCATTTTTCAGAATAGCTTTTGTAATATTTGGTTTTATTTTTTCTTCCCTGAAGAGGCACAGGTGTTTGGAAAATGGAGCACTTCAAACACCATTTACAACTGTGGCGTGCAGAGAGGAAAACCTACCTCCATTTTGAAGTTTGAATTCACCTACATTTAACATTAGTCAAACTTTCTAGATTCTGTGATGTGGTTAATTGTAATGGAACAACATTTCTTTTACAAAGAGTTAATATACTTCAAGCTCTGTGGTTTTCAAACATTGCATTGAGTGGGGAAGTCACCTTGAAGGAATAAGCAGGCTGAGAAGACTAGGAACGAAGAGACGCAATTAGTGATGATGAACTGATCTTATTACCATAGAAGACTGAAGTTCAAGACTTCATCTGTGTCGTAAGTGAAGAATCAATCTTATTAATTTTGCCAATATCAGTTCTTCAGAACAGTTTTTCATCACTGCTCATGAAAAAGCCCTGACCTGACGAGTAAGTGCACTAACCAGAGCAGTTTAGGACAGCCAACACTGCCTGAGACCTACTGGCTCTTTAGACCCATCTCTTGACCACAGAAAGCTTTACAGAGAACCCTTTTGTTCAGAACAACCTGTTTCACACACACTTCCTGCAAAGTCTCTTAAAAACCTTGCCATTGCTGGAGTATTACTAGATAATAGTTCAAGACTAAGATAATGGAAATGAGGGTTTCCCTCTCTTTCTGCAAGTAAAAAAAATAGTTTTCCATTCAAGAATGTTTTTGAAGGAACTATACCACATACAAAGATATAGCAACACAGCTTATTACCAGTTCTTATCCATAGTGACAGGCTCAAGGTGTGAACATTACAACATTTTAAAACTTTTTAGCATAAATGAACAGCTAAAAAGTTCTGAATGACTTTGCTCAGTAGATGGACATCACTACGTGCTCCATCTGACCTTAGTAATAATCATTCAAGCTTCAAATCTGCTACTAAAGTCTCCTTTGTAAGCAATTATTTGCCTCTCTGCAAAAATGTTAATTTCATGCTCTGTAAACACATCTCCTTGTGAAAGACCAGCCTGCCCATAAAGATTGTTTTTGACAGCCTGGTGACCATCTCCTGCAGCAAGTGCCTGAAGCATCTTTCCATAAGTAACAACATCTGTTCTCTCCCTAAAGGAGAGGACATATGGGGACGACATGTTTACAGGTGACCACATATAATGACCTTGATAAAATGGAGACAGGGTTTTGGCACTTAAAACAGAGTGACTTAACACTGTCAAACTAAAGAAGACAGCCAGTGCTTTCAAGTAGCTGTAATTTGTCATAACATTTAATCAACTAACCTGTTGTGGAAAACATCATCTCTGCAGTGCTTCTCTTAGGGAAAAGAGGCATGGAAGATAAAAGCTGTGGTCAGAAAGATTACTTTAAGTAAAACTGCAACGGCATGTCTAGTTGTTAAACTTCAGGAAAAAAAACCCACCATGCTGTGTACCAGAACCAGCAGTAAAAAGCAGGCACTTTTTTTGGGCTAAATAAAGCCCAAACCAAAGTCAGCCACACCTAAACCTCTGGGCAATCTCTCCCCATGAGATCATGGAACATGATGCTACACTGCAAGCATTTTTATTTTTAATTTTTTTTTTTCCCAGTAATATTAGCCTGAATCCCAAACTAAATCCATTAAATACACACAGTTCTAGTTCTGGTTGCTGGCACATGCAAGACCGCTGGGAGACAAGCTACATATTTTAAGGCAATATAAAACAGCAACTGTCTTTTGAAAACACAAATAAAATGCTACACGTGAAAATTGCTACTTTTGCTAGAAAGGCAAGAGACTCATAAATAAGCCAGGCATTTAATGCTAGGAAACAACTCAACTTTGAATAATTTTATGCTATTAAGAGATGCATACAGAATATGGACTCGGATCACTTCATAATTCATATCTAACACATACTAAAAAGTCAGTCTTGGTACTGCACAGCAAGTTGCCAACCAGAGTGGTCTTTCAGATTAATTTAAATTCACTTCAACATGCACATAGAGCAATGAAATACTTTCACCCCCCCTCAAGCTTTTACTTCTCCCTCAGTATCACTTCACACATGCCTTCAACTAGACCTATTTTCCTGTGCCTCATGTTATAAAATATTCTAGGGGCCACACATTAAGCAAACTAGTCTTCTTTACTTCTAAGAACATTTCTTGAAACTAAGTAACAAGCGAAGAGACTTCAAGATTTTAGCGTCCATATGATGCTCCCAGATTAGGAAATATTTATGAATTTCCATAAATTTACCACTGTGCAAAAAGGGAAGACAAGTTCACCATCCCAAAAAGCATAAGCCAGAGCAGTTGGCAATTATGAATTATAAACGTAAGGAGTTCAGATAAATGTCAACATTTTCAGTAATCCCATTTAGGACAGCTGCTCAGAAGCAGCCTACACAGGACTGGATTTTCACAAATTACATTAGGAGGAGGAAGGACCATAACACTTACTGCAATGATGAGATGCCAATCTTGCCAAAAGTAAAAAAAGAAGATTCTTAGAACATGCAATTTAGTGGAATTACTTTTCAATTCACATAACAAAAAGTCAACGCTGCTAAGTACTTTCAAGTAAAACTAATCTTAGACTGATAAATCCTGACACTTCTGTCTATGGTTTGAAGTAAATCCTTGATAATTCTTTGAATAGATGAGACCAAGTCTTTTCCCTCTGCACAGCTCAGCAAAAACAGTCTGCTGAAATACACTGCTGTTGTATACTCATCTTTAGAAGCAAAGCTCAGTTAAAAGGCTTTTTTCTCCTTTCAAATCCAGCTCATCTCACCAATCTAGTTTACAGTAGGTCCCCATCTAGAACTGTACCAGCATCACAGAGGGAGAAGCAAGATGCAAAATGCTGACACCTCTATTACTGAGACACTTGTGTCAAAGCCCTCCTTAATACACACTGTTTGGTTACTAGATCATTATTCGTCAGGCAAGGAGAGCATATTTAGGAAATTAATTTATTATTCTTCCTGCTGTCTCCACCACTGAAATTCACACTTTCATACTCCCTCATGCAGGAACATGTATTAATCTCCACTTCCACAAAAACTTTCAGGCTTATTGAACCAAAGAGGTGAACAACCTTCTAAGGCAGAAAATTGCTTCTGTAAAAACAGAGAGGAAATCTCAGTGCCAGCCTCAGGAATCAATAAATGTTTACTAGTAGGTTGGAAATTCAACATGTTTTGGCTGCTTAGTGCACCTATTTTTAAAATCTCCCAACAGTTGAATCTAACTGGCTGCTGCATTTTAAACTACCTTCCCTATATAAAACTTCAGACAGGCACTTGCTTTAATTTTCAGAACATTTTCATCTCAGTGACAGCCAAAGAAGATCCCGATTAAACAACAATGACTCCACACCAGCACTGTTCTATTTAAGTAATCTTCTTTGCAAGCTTCAGGAAGATCACTGCATGCAAAAAAACCCCAATGCTGATGCAGTTAAAAGCCTTCCTCACTTAATCCTCCATCCTCAGTAAGAACTATTCTGACTGTCTGGGACAATTTATGTAGCAGCTCTCACTACATTAAGCGAAACATCTCATCCAAGAAGGGAAAGTATGAAGTACATAGTGATGATGTGGGAAAATCAAGTACTTTATCTTCCAAAATTCCTTTAAATGCATTTTCGAAAAGCAGCAGTTGTTTTGAACAAGCCAAGTTATTGCACTTGGGCCACAGGGAAGAGAAACCATCCCAAATTCTGTCAAGTTAAATGGAAGCCAACTTTCTACTAATTCCATTACAGGTAGGATCATTTTCTTTTCCTTACAAGAAGTTGCAAGCCAAAGTTCATGGCTACTACAGATTTCAAAGTACTCAGGTCAATCTTCTGAGTACTGCATAAAAATACTGCATACTTTTTATTGATGTTTCAGAAAATAAACTGTTGCTCCTCTTTTCATAAAAAATGCAAGGATTTTGGGCTCCATACACAGCACAGAGAAGCTACCTCAGAGCATATGTACATTGAGATAGCTGCAGTTGAGGGGTACATACTATTTTTGAGATTTTTTTTCTTATGAAGTCATGACATGAAACCAGAGCAAGCGTTATAGATAGTGGAAACATCCTGGGTGACTGGGGAAAAAAAAAACAACAAAACACAATTTTGTGGTTCAGGTGAGCAACCACTAAGAAAAGATTTATATTACAAATAGCAACCTTCAATGTAAACTTTCTTAATAATAATTTGTAAGACAAGAAAACATGTCCAACGTATGCAACCACTAGCTCTACAGCAAATGAGCAGAATTCCCCCTCACCCCAAGTATTTGATACACACATTTTCCAGAGTCACTACCCAAAGGGCAAGTATCAACCCTCCAGCTGACTGTTTCATTCATTATAGCACATCAATACAAAGAACCATTTTATGCTCCTGTACAAATAGAATCAACCATGAAAACTTCTCTTTGCCAGGCATCAGTGAGAGCCTTTGTTCGGCTGTACAAGAATTCAGTATAACCAGTTTGTACTTAAAAATCAGTGTGCAGCAGTCAGTGTTTGCCATCTCAAAGCATGGAGAGATTTTCTAGGAGGATTATATCTAAGCAGTTTTAAACACTAGTGTGAAGCAGCAAAATCCAAATCATTAGACTTGCATTTGCTTGATTCGGCTCCCCGCTGCAGGGCAGCGTGCCATGTCCCTTCAAGCAAAGCATGCAGGTCCCTGCTCAAGTAGTCACCCATTGATGCTTGCCATCTCTAATCTTCTCTTGGAATTGCTCCCCAGTGCCAGGCAGACTCTAGGGATTTCAGTGAGCACAGGCTGGCTTATATTTAAACTGGTCCAAAGGTGGAGGAAGGCTCTTTAGGGGTAACACGGGTGGGTACATCCCTGCCCACAGGGCTATTTCCTCTACCTCATATTGAGGCTCATCCAGCCTTTAGGCATTGCCTGTCCCCTCAGGATGTCTCCTTTCTCTCCTCCTGCCTTGACCAGCCTGAGAACTCAGGGTGCTGCATACTGAATCACATTTTAATGAGGTGTCTACAGCAAAGCAGACATTTCCCAACCTCTCTCAGGGTACAGAAAAATGACTCAATGGTTTATACACAGTGATTAATCAATCTGTCTGAATTTTGGAAGTCAATGACACCTGATGCAATTCCCATGTCAATAATCACACAGCCCCTCTCCACCCTGGAGCCATACATTTGAACATGCAAGCAACATTTTGTAATATGTATATACATATATGAAGATGCCCTTCTGGGCAAGGGTTCAATTCAAAGCTATGCAAAGACAAAACACACAGAAAGATGACTTCAAGTTCTTTAATCCTGTACAGGGTATTTAAATACCCCAAAAGTTTCTGTAGCAGAGGGCCCTGCTTTGTTACTGATGCACAAACCACAATGTTTCCATATGTTTAAATACATAAGTTCAATTTTTTTTTTCTACCTTAGTGCTGATAAGTTGCATGTTTGTTATAAATTTCAGTTCAGCATTGAGTGATATGGTGAAGTTCCCTTTCAAGCAAGTCTCCGCCTTCCAGTATTAGCAATAGAAGACCAGCAACTAACATGCCATGCAAGACCATCCATGGCAGTTCTAGTCTCTATATGTGCCATGACTAACATCTGTGCATGTCTTGCAGAAGAATGTCTTCAGCTAGCAAATCCCCCAACAAGGACAGAAAGTAAATTTTCTTGATTCAGACACTGAAAGTTTAATTCCTAAAACTTGGATTTTCAACATTTCCTCAGAATACACTCCATGTAATATTTAGAGCTGCTGGCTTCCAGGAGACATTTGTCAAAGCCCATTTAGAAACAATGTCTAAAACATCTGCAGCTGGTTACAATGTATCAGGAGAATAAAGTTGTCTGGGCTCAGTACCATGTCAGTGTTTGAAAGAAAAAAATATATCAAAACCAGATGGCTGCTCTTAGTTTAAGTCTCAAGTGATCTATATTTTATAAGGTAACTTACCATTAATTTTTAAATTCCTATGAGTTGAAATCTACTAATTGGACTTTTTGGGCTTTTTAAAAAAAGCCTTTACAAACCCTTAAAATTCCCGTAACCCAGTTGGTTTTGATTACACCAAGCATCTAAAAATCTTTCTGGTAAGAGGAATAATCTCCAGAAGTTATCATAAAAGTGCCATATCCAGAACACCTCCCTTCACTTAACCCCCAGAAATAAGTTTCCTGCAATTGTTTTACCCAGCTTACCACCACTATGGGTGCACAAAATGACACCCATTCCCAAGTAATTTACATTGGGGTTTTTAATTTAAACTCCATCTCAAATAGTGGCTCACTGCTTCAGATGAAGTAAATAAGAGCAGGGAATTTAATCCAGTCAGAAACTCAATTTTGACCCAGGTCTTCCATTGCCTCTGAATGAAAACCATTCAAATGAGGGGACAGTGTTTCCCTACTCCAAAGGTTCTTGAGCTATATAAATGAGCACAGATTCCAGGTACACAAGCACTGAGGCTTTAAAAGTACAGCAAGTTGCATCACAGGTACCCCTGAGACTTACAGGACTGTGGACTCACTCCCAGCAATACAACAGGGGCAAAGTTTCACCACTCTGCATACAAACCAACAGCTCACAGGGCATTCAGGAAAGCCTCTCCCTTCCTTTAGGGAGTGCTTCTATGCAAGCTTTCAGCTGCCACCAGCTCAACGTGCTTTGCTTAACTTTGCATCCTCTTGTGCCAATTTACGGTATTAAAAAGCCTTCCATGGCTTTGTCTTTAGCGACAACACAAACAAAACATTCTGGAAAACCAGCTATTTCAGCTGTTCCTATGGCCCAAAAAGGCATTTCTGAGTGGAAAGGTTGAAGCCACCTGAAATAACTTGCCCAACAGGCAGGAAAGTGTGTCCAACTCCAAACAAACAGCAAATGTTCAGCACAACTTCATGGTCTGTGAGCAAAGAGCCCTACACCCCTGAGAACAGTCCACTGTCCAGCTCCAGAGTGAGATCTGGGAGAAGTGGTCCAAAAACTGTGTAAACCTTCCCAATACATGTTTTGTGAGTCAGGGAGAAAACAGTCTCAGAGCTACATAATAGCCATGTCTTTTGACTGCAAGCAGCTCTAAACCTCTTTTTACCCATGCTGCTCTGGAGGAAGCACCTCTCACAAACAAGACAAATCTGCAAAATGCTTTCAAGAACAGAGGAGCAAGGCTTGTGCTAGAAAACTGAATTCTCTGAGTAAGACATTTTACAAAGAAACTGTCTAATACAGAGGTAGAAGAGGCTCATCACAACATATTTTGAGTTCATATCGCCTGGGAAACTTTAGAGATATAAACAGTTCTGTCATACTTTTTCCTCTTAGGAAAGACATGTCTTTCTCAGCCCCATAGATTAATGCACTGACTTACTGCCTTCAGTGCTTAGTCTCTGATCTCAGTGCAAAGTCCATAAGAACTGCCTCCTATCCTTTGAGAACAGAGAAGACACTTCAAAATGTCTTTCCCTTTTAACTGCTCCATCACTGCTTCGTTTCCCAGTAATGCTTTTGCTGACCGACAACTTAACAGGCTTTTGTGTTATTTCACAATAATTGCACAGCAAATATGGAGACAGAATCATCCATTCCCTCTGCAGAGCCTTTAGTAAATGTAGATTATATGGCTTTTGATACACCAGAAGATTGCAAAGCAAATAGAAAAGAACTAACATTTCACTTATTGTAAAAAAATATTGGAACGATGTATATGACAATAGTCCTCTCTAAAACCACACATCTGTTTTCAGGCCGAGTTCCAGCCTGACATGCTCTTGCAGTTTCCAGTCAGAATTTGAACATCAATTTGAAAAGCAGTTTCACAGCTGCTCGTGGGTCCCAGGAGAAGCAACATAAACTGACAAGGTTCTGATTTTATTTTTTTAAACCTTTTGCAGCTTTAGAGAACTGAGCAGCAACACGTCAAAGGCCAACTGCAAGCTCAGAAAGACAGCTCTGCACTGCTTTCATCTCCCAACCAGCAGGCAAGTTTTCCTAACACTGGTTGAGTCAGAGGAGACTGAACATCCTTTCTGCAGAAGTTAACTGCACTCACCAGAAGAAGGTGAACTCTACTGAAGCCACCAGCTCCTCCAAACTATCTGCAAAAGGCAAGGAAGAATATAATCTATGCAGAACATGGATTTGGAAAGAGAGCAGATTCCGAACTCTCTTGCAAACACATTTTAAGCTAAAAGCTCTGCTTTACTGCTACAGAAATTCACGTCCCTCCAACACAGACTTTTCCATTATACAGAATACAGCTAGTTGGAGTGCAAAATCCTAAAACCCTAATTAAAAATGCAAACCAGCTGCATAGTCCAATAGAAGCACTCCATCCATATTGATACACATATCTAAAAAAAGTCACGGCACTGTTTAGGTTTGAGGCTCTAACTCCTGTTCCAATGGTAGAGAACTGCCTCTGGTCACGCCTTGACAGGGATAAACCCAGGACCTTGTCTTTAAAGGCATATCTCCTAAGCACCTATGGTCAGATCACCTAAACAGCAGCATTTGCAGCACCACGGCTGTGTGAGCTGCCAACAACTCCACAAATTGCTGTTTTTCTAGAGGGTACAAAACCTGTATGATCACCCAGTACTTTAGAAGCAGACACAGGTTCTGCAAAACAAAAGCATTTTATATGACTGTTAGTCTGTTGTCTTATGCAGCACTATCTAGTCTGACATACCCAGGGATTTTAGAAATGGCCTCCCAAAAACACTACATTTTTTTTCCATTACAGCTAAAGGACCACAGCAATGCAATAGCAAAATCCTAGAGAGTGACTCAATAGTGTCAGTTCACAAAAAGGCAAAGTGCTGCAAGAAAAAATAATCATATTTATTTGAACTTATCTGTAACCCACAAGCAGCACAATATTACTTTGTAACTCCTAACTTTGAAAGGAATGTACAGTCAGCTTTCAAAGACTTCTAGAAAATGCCTGGAATATGTTATTAACTTAATTCTGACTTAAAGAAATCTTTAATTAAGACAGCATTTCAAAAGTATTTTCAGAATTATCTGGAATCCTGTGGAATGTATTAAGGTCTCCAAGGAAGCCTGCTCTGGCTAAAAGTGGGGATCAGTCATGACTTAGAGAAAGAAAGCAGCAGAAGTAGCCAGCACCATCCAACTCTTAACACACAAATTCTCTGTCACATCAGCACTAGACACAAGGATCACCCACCTATGCTCGATGACCTTCATTTGAGGATTTTGCCCCATTTTTTCCAAGAAAATTGTATTACCTAAGTTATAGTCATACAGGACTTGACTCACAAGAATTAACTGCTACTTACTTTTATACTAGCAAGCCAGTGCTAATCCTTGCTCCAGTAAAAAAAAACAAGTGAATTAGGTCAAGGGATCTTAAGTGCTACTAAAATATGCTGCATAGCACCTAATATCCACAGCTCAGACAGCACTTCCTCACCCACAAGTAAGCAGCAGACATTTAAGCCAAGTCCAGATGGCCAAAGAGTCTTTGTCTGGATATCAATGAACTTTCCTTTACTCTTTAGAGAAGGATTATGCCTTTAAACATCTATCAAGTACATGCAGTTCCCAAGACATTACTCTGAGGAGATTATACCCTGCTGGGGTGCTGTTTTGTAACTTCTTGCAACTATAACCTTCCCGAAGTACAGCAGGTCTCCTACTAGCAATAGAAACTCAAAGATGGAGCAGGAAGAGGCACAGCAGGTGCCTTCCTCTTTTCCTTGAAGCCCATTGCTCCAGAGAAGAGCATTGTCTCATTCCCACATCAGCCTATGCAGTTGGAAAGCTGCTCAGCTAGTGACTATCCTGTGGTCAGTGAATATGCAACTGGAAGGATCTACATCAGTTCCCTTACTGATCTATGCTGGGCTGGAATGTAAACCACCAGGAAGAGCAAGAATCACTAAGGTAGCATCCCACCTCAGACTGGGCACACAGCTGTACACCAAAGTTGTAAGAGCAACACACTAGCAGTTTGGCTGTTCAAGATATAACAAAGGCAATGGTACAGCATGAAGAGGCAGGGACATACTTAAACTAAATCTTGACTAACTCCTGCTGCAAACTGTGCCATTTCTCAAACAGTGTTCCAGGAACACAAGCCAGTGCTTGTAACTAGTGGTTGAGGTACAATAAATCCCTTTGGAAAGCTGTTCTACAGGTATTTTGCTACAGAGCATTGTTTAATGCTTCCACCATTCTGGCTGCAGATCACAGTAACCTCCTGCATACTTGCTGTAGGTTGTCCAAGCCATTCTGCAAAGTACTAACCAGGAAATTTTAGTAACATAAGCTAAAGCCAAGACTGCTTTGAATCTTCGCAACTTCTGCATTTCCCTCACGTTTTTTTCAAGTATTAACTATTGCTGTAGATAAAGATCTTTTGGAGGTGATTCATTGTTACACAGAGTTTGGCCCCATTAGTTACTAAGCAGAATTGCTACAGTCACCATTAAAGTCATAAACTCAGCCATGCAATTAAGATGTTGGATTATATTTCCTTAAATTTTAAAAGTACTCTATAACCAAGCAGCTTTCAGGGTCTTCTCTATCAAGAGAGTCACTGTGAGTTTTTAGATGCTTCAGAAGCCTTGTACCCTGTGATTGCAAACAAGACCCAAGTGCACAAACTGAACTCCATTTAATTCCTGACCCTTCTTGCTGCCTTGCACACAGCACAGAACCACGAATGGATTACACACACATGCTGAACAGTGACGTGGTACACACTGTTTTTGTTTAGGAAGCCAGAACAGAATCTTAACTGCATAATCCAGCAGCACTGAACACATGCCCAAACTCAGTCACGTTAAGCTGACAAAGTTTATAAATAGGATGGGAATTTTTTTTTTTGTATTCTTTTCCACCTCCTGAATGGAGAAGATTGCTGGAGTCTGTGCACAAGTTTACTTTAACAGTGCATCACAACACTTCAGAAGCAAGAGACATGGGTAGTTTTCAATAGTCTTCCACCAGAAGAGGAGGGATAAACACCGTGCCTCGCTGCTGCACTCCAGTCAGAGCCACTGGCTTTCCCTTGCTACCCAGGACCAGCAGCCTTTCAAAGACCCACTTGTACACATATTTCTGCTAAAAAACCAGACTGTACCTGCAGATACAGCTAAAATCCCACATGGACCCAGTACTAATGGATCCAGCTTGCAAACATTTTGCAGAAGACATCCTGTTACTCTGAAGGTATGACTCACAAATGAGGTAAGCCAGTGCTCCTCTTAAATGTTTAGACCTCTAACAGTTGTTATGGAATTAAAAAGAGATTAAAATAATCAAGGCTTCAAAGTCAGATCTTTTCACCACTCTGACAAGCTAAGGAAGAAGAAAGACGATCCAGAAGTCTCATGCCTTAGCCAGCAGATTCAAGTATGAAGCCATTAGAAAACCTAGAGACAGCACACATCAGACAACTGAAAACACCCAAGATCGTTAAATGCTGGATTCAGTCACCAGTGAAAATCCAGCTGTTCCTTTCAGAAAGCTGTGCAGTACTTGTGACACAGTATAAAATCCAATTATTGCACTGCTGAGAAGCTGGGTTTTTCTGGTAAAAGTGCCAGAAAACAATATAGTTTTTAAGGCATTTTCTATAAAGCAACTTCAGGGAAGCAAGATAAAGTAACATCAACTGAAAACATATTTAAGGGAAGCAGTCTTCCTTTGGGGTGTTTTATTTTCTTCTTGCAGATTTCTGACAGTGCTTCCTGCATGCTAGAGAATACAAATCAATCCTCATGATCAAGCCATCACTTTTCCCTAAAGGGTCCAAAGGATTTAATTGTTTTTCTAATTATCTCAAGAGTTACTCAACAGCAAGAACTTTATGGACTAGCAAAAAACAGACCTAAAATAGCTTTAAAAAGCTCTTAAAACTGAGGAAAATTTCTACATAAAAAAGCATAAGACAGGGAAGTCATAGCTGTAGCTAGCTCAAAACAATTATTTCACAGCTTGGATTTAATTGGAAATCACCTGGCTTCTTGCATTACTTCTTTAAATATTAATAGCCAAATGCCTACTCTAGAAAAAGTAGCAGTCTAATTTTGATGCTAGCAGGGTAATGCTACAAGGCAGTTTAATACATTCTTTTCACTAATTTTCAGGGAGTCTCTAACCTCTTGTGACTTCTCATAATCCAAGCTGTATTGAGCTGCTCTGACAAAGATTTCAGAGAGAAAAACAAGCAGTTTTCATAAACAAATACCCATAAAGTTCAAATAGAGACATCAGTTGTGATAAAGGGAGAAGGGCATTTTCATATTGCTTCCATTTATATTGCACAGAAAAATTTTGGCATTATCTGACAGAAGCGACAAGGTACAAAGAAGAGGGTAAGGCAGGAGAGTATCTTTTACAGCACTTGAATGATGACTACATCAGTGATGTCAAGGGCTAAATCCACAAGAAACTTTGATTTTGCACTGCTGTGCATCTTGATACTCATCTTCTAGCTCTGCAATTCAAACAGGGTGTGGGGGGGTGTCCTCAATGAAGGTCTGTTTGCACTTTCAGGATTAAATTAAAAACAACTGGGTAAGGCAGGTTTTTGACCTCTAATTTCTCCATATCTTAAGTACATGGCCCTTATATACATGGTGGCCTCTATATCACATAAGAATCATCTTATGATGACTCAACAAAAGCTCGTCCCTGTTTGATACCTGGGCCCTTAAATCCACTGAGGCCTAAATACAAAAAAAAAAAAAAAGAAAAAAAAGAAAAAAAGAGTTGGGTACCAAAGTCTCATACTTCCTAGGGCTCTGGCACAAACAAAGCACACAAATACCTGCATTACATAAACAGTGATAGATACAAAGGGCAAATAGTTTTCTAAATGAAGAAGAAATTGAGGGAAACATGCAGGGAAAGGCACCGATTGTTCTCTCAGTTAAACCTCAACTGATTTGGAAGACTGCATGTCAGTTACATACAGACAACCCTAAAAGTAACTGTTTTTCATTCCTACTGTAAACCAAATCCACAAACCACTATATTCTCAGGTTCTGCCCATTCAGCTTTTTCTGTACACAACCATATTTCTCCCACCTCATCCTGCAGCACTGGTCCCACTAATCACTGACATATGCTCTGGGCACAGAGCATTTCCTCTGGCATGCTTTAAAAAGAAGCACTGTCACCAGAGCAATTTAAGTGCTGGCAAATACGGTCTGTCAGGTTTTGTTTTCAAGGACTATAAAAATAGACTTCACTGCATTAGGCTTGAAAACTTATACCCTCTAGAAATAATTTTTAAAAACAAGTTTTCAGATGACTCGTTATTGTTTTCAAATACCCAAAGAGAAAATCGGTATTTCTTTATTTCATGTAATGTTTTCAGATTAAGCCAATATTTGAGTTTTTACCCAAGTGACAATTTCCAACTAATTTATCAGCAATGCCAGTGCTCTCTGCTCATGTGCATAAATTTGCAGCTTCTCAGATGCATTTCTACTATGAGCAGCCTCTTATTACAAAAATATCAGCACTTGGAAAGCCACAAAACACCACTTGTTTCCAGAGCTTAGGCCTTTCACCCTTGGTGACTAGTATTATTTTTGCTGATAACAGCTTTGGCCAAAATGCAAGGAAAAGAATCTTGGCACAGATTGAGGTTCAAAACACTTTCTTTCTAGTTTGCAATTGCTTTGCCAAGGACTCTCTTCCTGTAATCAGCTGGCCCAAGTTGCTATTTGCAGAGAACATGTAACTACAGTGAAAGAAAACCTATTATCTTCTCCACACAGATACCCTGCAGCAATCCAAAATCAAGGACAAACCAAGCAGGATGTTCACATGTTGCAGGTAAGACTTCTGTATCCCCATGTGCAGATACACAACCCACAACTGAATCACAGAATGGTCGGGGTTGGAAGGGACCTCTAGAGATCCCCCTGCCAGAACAGGATCACCCAGGGCAGATCACACAGGAACACAGCCAGATGGGTCTTGAAAGTCTCCAGAGAAGGAGACTCCACAACCTCTCTGGGCAGCCTGTCCCAGTGCTCCGTCACCCTCACAGTAAAGAAGTTTCTCCTCATGTTGAGCTGGAACTTCCTGTGTTCTACCTTCTACCCATTGTTCCTTGTCCTAGTACAGGGCACCACTGAGACTGGCCCCTTCCTCTTGACACCCACCCCTCAGTTATTTAGAGAGGATCAGAAAAAATTTGGGGCAGAATGAGGGAAGAACCACATTTCCAGAGCATTGTCAGCAATAGCAGGAAAATGGCAATAAGAACTTGGGCAGTCCTCTGGTCTCCGTATGTATAAGCAAATACACTGACAGTTTCTGCATCAAAATCCCAGGTCTTCCAATACTTCGCTGATGTTTTTGCAGCTTACTTCCATGCCCTCAGAACTAGGCAAGCAAAAGAACTGAGAAGTATCATTCCAAACACTTTAATTGTACAGATATAACTTCTTTGCTGCTGTGAATGAGACCTGGGAACAGATGCTTGTTTTCTGAAGGGAGATTTTTTTCCCCCCAAGCTAAATTAGTACCTTGAATCAGATTCTAAAATGGCTACAAAAACCAAATTAGGCAGCACGCAAAAGTAAAAAATCAATAGGAGTTTTAGATATGTCCAACACAGTAAGCCACAGCCTGAGAATCAAAGAGGGGTGGTAGTCCAGAGTCTATTTGGTGGATCAGCAAAAGTAACATATGCAGGATTAGGGGAAAAATGTTTTTTTCTTTATTACTTGGCTATCATACACTAAAGCCTGGCAATAGGCCACCTGGAAGATAAATGAAGACAGAAGATAATCACAGGGTTCACTTCTTTTTGAGATCCAGAATAATCTTGTAATGTAGTGGCTAACACGAACTGACAGTCTGGCTAAATTTAAGTGACCTTCTGTAACGTTACAGAAAACAACTTCCTTGCCTAACCAAGGCCCTTTACAACATAGTTATGTATGTATCTAGCTTCTGGGGTTCTGATTTTCTTCAGTGAGGGAATACATTTTTATTTTACTTATCTGAGCTGAAAGTACAGTCTCTAAAGAGAGCCACTTTCAAGGAAGCAGAGTTAAGATTAAAGTGAGTCTGAGCAGAACTGAAGGAGCTGCTCACTCTTAAAAATAATATAAAAGAGAAAAAAAAATATCTTACGAGATGCCAGACCTGGTAACATAGTTATTTTTGTATCATACCCTAGATGAAAGTCACAAAGACTCTTATTTTTCAAAGGAACATTACACTCCAAGACATCTCTGAAAATTTTGGTCTAAACATTAAGAAAACTAAAACTCTGTTTCACCTGTTTTATTTATTAAGCAACATCTCATGCTTACTACTCCCTGAGAAAGTTTCTTCTTCGGACTTAATTTGAAGGCTGACAAATGTTAGGTAACCTTGAGAAAGAAAAAAAGAACTATTTCTCTTCCATCAGGGAGAAAAAAAAACGTTGCTGGTGTCAAGAACTAGGTAAAATTACCTTCTGAAATGAACACAAGATATTTTATATAAAGACAAGCCTATGTGATCTTCCACAGAGAAAAAACAAGAGTGGCTACTAGAGGTTTTAGATGTTGGATCTTCCAAATAATCATAAGCAAAGATGGAGAAGAGCATGACTTGCCTTTGAAAAGTTACCTTAGCTTGCACATGTAACTGCAAGGAAAGGATTTCAGGCTTTAGAGATCACACAGGGCAGATCTTTTCATAACAACCTAATCTTACAAAAACAGCTGTTCAAGAGGGCAGAAGCAAAGCAGCTCCACATGTAGGAGGGACAGCTGACAGTGTTTCCAGATAAGATCTGATATAGCCCTAAAACATCACAAGACTTTGAGTAACAAAGACAAAATGTCATTCTAATCAGATTTTTTGAAAGGAAGAGTAGTCAAACAAAAAGGAAGACTTCATGGATCCAGAAAGTTCTTGCAGGAGATAGATTTATGTATTGTTATTCTGCAAATCTTTTATTGTTATTACGAAATAGCTCTACAGCAGGAAGACAATTAATCTACAGACATCCAAATGTAAGTCACAAGTTCAAATATTTGTACCTGGAAAACCACCCCTGAACATTTGCTTGAAGTTTAACTCTTTGGTTGGCCATTATTTCAGCAATCAGCTGCAGTTTCTACGCATTTAAAAAATACTCTGAAATGCCTTTTCTATGTTAGACTCAAGCAGTCACCTTATGAACCACAAGCACACAAAATAAGCCAAGTCCTCTATTTGAGAGCTACATCAGGGCAATGTGTCAGGTCATTGCTACATCAGCTACACATGACACATATGTGACATATGAGTATTGAGGGGAGACTCTTTGAACAGAAATTAGTTACCTCAGTGCAGAGGCAATGCTCAGCTTAACAGAACCATGCCAGCATTCACTGTTTGAAAGAGTTTTTAGAAGTCACTTTCTGCTCTTGTTGTGGTAATTGCAAAGAAAAAGTATTAGAGATGAAAATTTAATAAGAAGTTGAGTCTGGAAAACACAAATCACCAAATAAACATTAAGAGTTAGCTTCTCCACCAGGCTGGGCAGCAATATGCATTCAAACCTTGGCTGACTCCATCCTCCTCCCCTGCCTTTGCTTTCTATTTCTGGCCAAGGAAAGAACCATAACACCAACAGGAGCTACACCAACTCACTTAAAATCAGGTTTCCATTTTAAACCCTTAATATGTTTAAACTGCCTGTCATTGCAGTTTGACTCTGTAGTACAGAAAAGCAAAGGATATGGTAATATAACCCAAGTTTTGTAGGGTGCAAGTTTTAAGCCATTAGTTACCATTTACTAATTGCTTCTAGGTATGCTCTTGTCCACTGCAAGACCTCTGAGAGCATCTTGACTAAGTGAAGAATCTTAACCCTGACTCACATTGGTGGCAACACATTTGTGTGCTCATATCATGACCTCCAAAAAAGGAAAGTCTGCTGAATGCCACCAACCATCATTCATGAGAGCTGTGTTTTAGTGCAGATGCCTAGACAGAGCTGAGGTAAGACCCAAAGAAGATCTTAGAAATGAGCTGAAAGACATTTCCTCAGACTTTCTGAACACACTCATGAGGAACACTACTTGCAACAGCTGGCAGCCTGGGTTTCCAAGAAAATAACAAGCAGAATAAATACTTTTATTCTTGTGAACTACAGAGAATATGCCACTAATGGTCTCCAACCTTGGAAATACAGCTTATCAAAGTGGGAAGGCATGAAAGCAGTATCAGACAGAACTCCCATGACTGGGATAGCAGAGAGTTCAATTATACCAAAATCAACAGCTTTTCTACTAAAGCAACTTTCTTCCCCGGGTATCAGCAATACCAGAGGACTGCTTATACTCCACTGTAACTGTGGTTAAAAAGCCTTAATTATAGATACATGCCCGAGAGAGTTCTCTTTTAACCTTGGAGCTAAGATTAGAGAAAATGGAGGAACTGTGAAAGGGCAAAGAAAAGAGCTAATTATTTAGAAAGAAAAGCAAGCTTAAGGACCAAGAAATGGTAGACCTTCCTTCTTCAAAGTTGCAATTTAAAGCTTTACATTTATGAACAGTAAGGAGACATGTCAAGTGACATATTCCTTATATTTTAGGACAGGACTTTGGATGCAGAGCTGCCAGTGGATCTCAGACACAGTAGAAGTTACTCTTCTACTCAGGCATTTGAGAAGCAGGACTGCTTGGCAACTTATTGTGCTACATATTGATTTACTTATCTGTAGCTTTCTCCAATCGTTTGCTAGACCCTTTAAATCTAACAAAAGAGGCACAGTCTGACAAGTCAGCCATAATTTGATATCCAGTACTACTTATAGTCTTAACAAAGCTGTGTAGATGAACACTCCTTTCCTTGTTACCTGTCCATCACCTAACCAGGGAAACACAAAATGCAGGAAATACCAATAGTGTCAGTTACATTGATAAAAAAGATTCCATTACCACTAAGAGCTTAGGCTTCATGTTGAATAAAGCAGGACCAGTAACACTTCCTCAAGCACTGGGTTGTAAGAATTCATGAGCAGCATGCCACATCTGAAAGTAAAAACCCTTAAAGAGATAACAGAATGCAAGTTTATTCCTTGCAAACAAGAAAAAAGGCAGCCCAAAAGTAGAAAATATAAATTTTAAATTAAATAGTGAGGGATGTGATCCATGAATTTGGAAATAAAGCATAATGCTGTTATCCTTCTGAAAGTTACTGAAGCTTGAGGATTTGTTGAGGACTCTGAAAGCTGAAAGAGATTCACACTTTCTGTTAACTGCTAAAAACCCCACTGACAGCTATCGGTTTTGCAAACACTTTAGGACCTACAGTCAATTCAGAATGTCTTTCATACTTCTCTTTAGAAGCAGAGGAATCCCAGGCTCAACTGTATCTAGGAGGAATGTGGGTAACTGACCAAAACCATTCTGTCCAGGGGCAGAAAGGTTTTAACCTTTTTTGCTCAGGTTAAAACAAAGCACAAATGTAGGACAGAAAGGCTATTCCAAACATGACTCCAGAATAGGAACAGATAGTTACAAAATTAACAGAAAGTAACTATTCAGCTTTAACCCACACTACCTCAACCTGATTGAAGTATGCTTGATTATCTAAATTACCATCACGTCTGCTTGCCATTGCAGTATAGCCATTTTTTAATCCATTCAGCCACAGAAAAACTCCTTTCCAGTTTTTTGTAGCAAAGGTGATCCAGAAGAAAATCTACACATGGGTCAAGTCACTTAACTGAGATTACTTTTACTATTAAAAGATTTCATACGCACAAAGTCACTGAAGCCACCTCTCCCCCTGTGTCTACACTGCATCATGCATTATTCATGCTCCTATCAAACAATTTAAACCAGCTCAACTTAAGAGGTTATTCTACAGAGTTAACAGGATGGAAAACATGCAGCCTGATGGACACTAGAGAGAGTGTCCTCTGATGGTAAATATCACAGCAGCTTTGTTTACATAAGCATTTACATCACCCTGAAGTACCATGAAACTCAGCACAGTGCACTTCAGCTAAGGTGCACTCCATAAAAGCCTGCTGCCGACAGCTCTGCTAAAGTCAACAGGACACCAAGCTGGCAGGTTGAAACGCCTGCTTTCATGGTGGATCAAAACACATTTCTGCAGCACTTTGTTGGTTTTTTTTGTGATATTTCAAGCACACGGTGGAATACCTCCTACAATCTCCTAATGCACTGCACCAGCTCTTTCCAGAAGGAAGCTGAAGGCTACCTGCCTGTGTTGCTGGGTATAGGAAAAGGTTGCAGGGAAACAGGAGCAGCATGAAGATTGCTTTTACACCTGGATAACAATTTCCTCAAAGTTTAACTTAGACAGAATCTGTTCTTACACAATGTTAGTAAGGTTACAGTTGGCCCCATGGGGAAGCAGATACAAGAGTGACAGGCAGGTTAACTGCAATTCTTCATCTTTTTATAGTGATGCCTGTAACTGTATTTAAACAGGGAGTGGAAAACGATACTATTTAATTGAAAGTCTACTTGATAGCATTTTTCTGCTTAATTTCACCAATGCTCCTCACTAGTGGTAAGAAATTTTCTATTTGTTTATCAATCCACTTAGTCAAATGCATGTCAGTTCCCTGCCAGGAAATGTACAACTATAGTTTCTCTTAGCTCTTGCTGTCTCTCTTGCCTTTAGATCCATTTTCATACAGGAAAAACCACACAGCTCTGGAGATCACTGTATAATTATGGTTTTCACTGGTGATCTAAAAAGTCCAGATGCCATGAGCCAAAGAGTTTTCTTGCTGAAATCTTGTTTTCACGAAGAAAGGTAACTACTGTAGCTATTAAGAACTGCACAGGGAGCATGTTTGAATAGCAAAACACAGACCCACTTGTCCAGCAACAGGAGCACCTGCTCCACAATAAAGATAATGTCCCTTAAAGAACAGCAAGTGTAATAAACATTTAGTTTCACACAGCATAGGAAACCTAGAATACTGCCCATTTGTTCACTCAGCTCTGTGTTGCCATTACAGCAAGTATCACCAAAAAGCTTAATGAGACCTTGAGTGAAGACCACTAAAAGGCCCAGTTTCTCAATAAACGTATTTTCCAAATTTTACTTCACAACTGTGAGATGGCTTAGCAACTTCATGTTCATTTCAGCTCCCTTTGATAATCATAAGTGTGGTCCCTACTTATCTAGCACAGTAAAACCTGCTAATTTCACACATGGAATGAAGTAGCCCATCCTGGAAATAAGTCACTCTTAAATTCAAACAGGCTAGTTCAGCTGCAGCATCCACATTTCAGTCCTTTGATGTCAATTGATTCACACTATGTTTACCAAAATAAACTTTTCAAAGTTTGCTTTTATATCAGCTGATGAGTGACTAGTGAATATGACTGCCAACAGAGCAGTCTCAAAGGTCTGCGAGGAGCCAAGCTCCAGAGACCTGCAAGGTCTAGGGCACAACCAGCCTAGCTGCCAAAGAAGTCTGCCTAGGAACTATTCTTCTATTTATCTCTGGGCTGGCAGAGAGCAGAAAGGTTTTCCTCTCACTTTTACCAAGCCCTTCTCCTCCCTCCTAGCCTCGGCAGCACAGGGAGTCTGCTAAACCATCCTCTTCCTTATTAGCTTTCACCAGCTGCGACATGAAGCTGACAATCCTTGACAGCTTCATAGCTGCCCCCAGGTCAGAATGGCAAAGCCGATCATCATCCTCTGCTGAGGAGGACATGAGCAGCAGCTGCAGCCTGGGAAGCAGCAGGGAGTCACTCCCCACCCAGCCCATTAGCAGGGCTACATTGTCAGCAGTACCAGCTGGAAACTTTAAGCTTAATTGCACTAAAGACAAAGTTCACAACTCCAAACTTTCCAAGAGGACCATTTTCACAAAGCATTTTTCACTCACAAGGTCGCAGGTGGTTTCTCAATCACAGCCTTGCAGCAAGCACCTATATCCCACTTCAGCCAGCTGGCAGCAGAGGGCACCACACAATCATCTATGTGATTTATATACTTCCATCATGTTCTCGAGTGAATTTATAGAGTACAAATTACTACTACAACAAGCTACAGGGTGACTCCATAAAGCATGCATCATATCAGATAAAAACACTTGCAATGAAAGGCAGCTCATTTGCGACAATGCTTTTAGCCAGCAATTCAAGGAATGAGATGGTCAAGCTCAGTACCCCTCCAAGTTCAAATGACACATTCCCGTAACAGCAGGTATCATGCAGAGTGCAGCTCTCCAGCCTGACCAGGCTGGCACAGAGCAGCATCTCTGCAGAGCATTAGAAGTCACATAAATACTTGAATTAGCCCGAGCATAGACCACCAGCCCACAAACTCAGCTGTGTTTTCTGTACTGCAGGACTACACATCAAGTAAACATTTCAGCAGAATATGCCCAGCAGTTTCTGAGGCTAACAGTAAAGATTTGAGACAAAAGGTATAGTTGTATTTTGCCTGCTTTTTCCTACTCCCACACCAACAGATATGTTTTCTCCAATTATTAAGAAAACAGAAAATAAATACACAAAAGTCAGTCTGCGTTACTTGAGCATACTGATATAGTATGCTATATCAGGGTGAGCAGGAAAAGTACATTGATGAAGGAGCTACCAAGCTCATCCTTTTGCCACCAGCAGAAACACTAGTACCTCGATACCATCATCCCCATTTAAAGTCACGATACCAGCCAAACCTGTAATGCACACCACAAAAAATGGACTTCCTCATTCTTATCTGCTGAGGGACTGTACAAACACACTGATAAAGGACACTTCTGAGCATGCAGCTGTAGTGAAGAGGAACTCAGTGCATCAGCATCTGCAGCACAACCTTGAGGCCAAGACCTTGATGACTTAAGGCCATCCCATCTCTGCGGAGCAAGAAGTACCCAAAAGCAGAAGGAAAGAACACAGACCTAATCCACCTTATTAAAGCAATACATTATTTTCAGCCACCATAATGTTTCCCCTGAACATGTAAATACAGAAGCAATTAGCTGCCTAGGCACTTTTGCAGAAACCATTTAGCATAATCTTTCCTAGAATATATTTACATGGCTTCTGATTGCTTAATTTTCTGACACGTTTGTTTCAGCCACTAGAAAAATTAAATAAGGCAAGATCACCTATACTGATATATTGCCATTTTGAAGGTAACATGTAGCACAAGACAGACAACAAAACAATCTCCTAGCAGGTTTTAAACTGCAAAACCTTAGCATCACAACTCCTTGTTTTAGGAATTGGTTGATAGTTTTAATTCAGCTGTTCCTTAAAACCTTTTCCCACCTTTTGCTGTTACTCTGAAAGATAAATTTCCTGATTGAAACAGCAGACACCATTTAATGATAAAAGAATGAACCTGGACAGAGATATCATTGAAAAGCTCAATTCTGTATCACATCTGAAATGTCCTCAGTTTAAACATTAGCTTGTACAAAAAGGCAAATTAAAGCCAGAAACAGAAGAAAATCTTTTTGGACTGCTGTGAATAAATTTTTTTTATTGATATAGCCTCTTATCATCTGGAGTTCCAGTGTTCAGGAGTCCACTCTTCCAAATGTGAACAAGCAGGCAAACAGCATATTCATTTACAAGCTGGAAGTTGATTAGTAAGTACAAAACCCATGAATACTCATCAGGACCAATGAAGAGAGGCTGGAACCATGAAATCTGAGGATGTCCAAAAAAAAAACCACCTCTCTGCAGTCTGCTGGCAGATAACTCTATGGACAACAGTAAAAAAAAAATAAATAGTTTGTCTTTATTCAGCTTAATCTGAAATTATTTTTGCCAAGACAGCCTGTTGTCCTTTAGGGTATGTCTTCCCTTTCACAGTGTAACAGAAACTATCCTTTCAGGGCCAAATCCTTCAAAAAAACAGGCATATGATACAAATACATCTTCACTCACAGACCCACTGCAGCCCATAACTCCATGTTAATTAGACTGGAAGATGACACCCTCAGCCTAAAACCCAGTAACTCTGATTTACACGAGTGCAGAGAGGTTTTATTGCAAATACTCCTGCAAGCTGCACAGACATTTCCTGCCCAGCTCAACACACCAGCAAAATAAAAGGAGATCTCAATTTACTGACAGCTGCCATACTTTAAACAGACATAGGGAAAAATGGAGTCAACATTCTGTACAGCACGGGCAATAAAGGATATCTAACTACCAAGAGCAGTGAACATACACAGAAATGAGCAGTGCACTGTAGGAACTGCCTGGCTTACAGCTACCCAAAGCCCACAATACATGGACAATTTTGGAAAATAAGAAGTCAGCTTGTCACTGCTTTTTCAACCCTTAGAGATTAAACCAGGATGAACTGCTACCTCCAACAAAGCACTCTGAAGCCTCCTACAAATAATTACCAACTTTGTCCTCATAACCTCTGGAAGACACATGATTTTACAATGCCCTTCACCATGCCATGGGAAGCTATGGACTACAGGGCTTGATTTTTATCAGTCATGTAAGATCCAACAGAAATACAAGCATCAGGCAGTAACATCAGGAGCTCCAGGCACATAGTGGTCACTGTGTATGTTAAAAGGATTTTTGTGCAGGTTTGAAGGATTTGCTACAAATTTGTGTGTTATTCAGGTAACAGATGACCCCTTTCCCTACCAGCACGGGACATTACAAGGATATCATTATGGTTATAACTGAGACTTGCACTGCTTGGATTTGGAAAAACACTCCTTTTGGGAAGGAAGAGCTCAGTCTCAGTTTGACTACACCTCTTTTTGAGAGCCTTCACTCTCAGAGCAGTAATTGCCACAGCAGGTTTATCCACCTCTACGGTGCAGTCATAGTGGCAAGTCTCCAAGGAGGGCAAGATTTAGACAACTAAGAGTTTTAAGTAGTTTTGAACAAGCAGAGCCTCATAGAGTTGCAGCTGAACTGGTAGTAAAACACTGGCATTTCCAGCTTTCAAGTCCCAATCACTCTTAATGGTACAAAGCCAAACCCAGAAGGGGAAAGAGCAATTACATAGCCAAAAGTAAACGCAGCTAAACTGAGCTTCCAAATGTCCAATTTGGGTGATCTAGCCTTCCGGTCTTGCAAACTAAGCAGAAGGGTTTGCCTGTTAAATTTACTACTAGACCAGTGGGACAAGAAAGGAATGCAGTCATGTGCTGCAATATCATCAGGCCACGTATCCAACAGGCATCCTCTCCCCCTCTCAGGAAGAGTTATCCACTCCTCTTTCCCCAAAAGAGGATCAGTACACAGACATAATCGTCAGGCTCCACCCGGCACTTTCTGCTAACCCTTGCCTTAAGCTCCGCGGGGACCCAGAGGGAACGGGGTGATGCTCATTCCCGGCACCAGGTGAAGAGAAACGGCACAGAAGGCGCACCCGTGGGCGACAGAATTACCGTCCTTTTCCTCACAAGGGTGGGGCAAGGAGCAAAGACCTGGCTTTATTCCTTTACCGAGCGCAGCCAGAAAAGGGAAGCAGCCCCTCCGCTCCCCGCATCTCTGCACTGCCAAGGAACTGCTCGCGTTTCCCCTCCACCCCGGACCCAGCAGCTCCTTCCCCGGGGGCACAGCAGCCCCCGCACCCCTTCCCTTCGCCCCCTCCTCTACAAGGGGCGGCTGCTGCCTCTCTCCCCCCCCAGCCGCTGCCGAGGCTTCCTTCCTTCCTTCCTTCCTGTGACAGGGGAGAGGGTCGCGCCCATCCCCATCGCGACCCCTTCCTGCCCTCAGCTCCGGCGGCAGCTCCCGCTCCCACGGGAGCCTCCCCCGCCCCGCAGCTCCCACCTCCCCTCCCGCACCCGGGGCAGCCGCTCAGCCCCCGCGCCCCGCGCCCGCCCCCATCGCCGCCACTCACCGCTGCCTCGCCGGCCGCCGCCCCCGCCAGCCCCGCGGCGCCGGCCCCTTCCCCGCCGGCCGCCCCGCCGCCCTCCACCTGCCGCTCGCGGTAGAGGGACCAAAGCCCCACGTTGGGCAAGAAGACGAGGGCGGCCAGCGCCAGCCCCACCGCCTGCAGCAGCCGCTTCTGCTTCCGCCGCATCGGGGCCGGGGCCGGGGCCGCGGGAGGAGGGCGCGGAGGGAGCCCCGGGCTCGGCCGCCGCCGCCCTCAGGGAGCCCAACTTTCCCCCGCACGCGCGGCGGCAGCGGCGCGCGGCAACTCCGGCACTTCCGCCCCGCTCCGCGCGCGGGGGGGAGGCGTGGCTTGTGGTGGCCCCGCCCACCGCCCCTGGGAAGAGGGGGGGGGGGCGCGCGGCCCCGCCCCTCCCAGCGCGCGACCCCCGCTCTCTCCCGCCTAATGGCTCTAATGACTCGCCCCGCTAATGACTCGCCGATAGCCACGCCCCAGGGATGCCCTGGCTCCGGAGGGTGCCCGGGTGGGCGCCGCGGGACAGGGCGGGGAGCGGGGGAACCGAGGGGGTTAATTGCCCCAGAGCGGCTCCACAATTAGCGGCC
Source organism: Apus apus (assembly GCF_020740795.1). Lineage (NCBI taxonomy): Eukaryota > Metazoa > Chordata > Aves > Apodiformes > Apodidae > Apus > Apus apus. Next base: position 6,870,492 of record NC_067294.1, on the reverse strand, counting down.
CCGCGGTCATTAAACCGTGGCCCCTGCGGCAGCAGCTGCCCGGGCGCCGCGGGGTGAGCAGGCGCTCAGCGATGTTTGTGCCCCCCCTCAAATCCGAGCGGCTTGCGAGGCAGGGAGAGCGCCGGGACGTGGGGGGGGACGGGGCCGGCACCGGGGGAGACCGGGGAGCCGAGAGAAGAAATCGGCCCCCGGGGTTAAATGGGGTTCAGGGCCTGGGGCTGCAGGTGCCCCCCATCTATCCATCTTGCCTGGTCCTACCCGCAGGTGGGGTCCCGCCAAGTCACTTCCCCAGCGATGGTTCCCAGCAGGAAGCAACGCTTTTTATTCAGGTACCAATTAAGTGGTGCCGGAAAGTAGATAATTCGTGGGCAGGGGCTGGTGGTCTGTCTTTAAGAAGAAAACAACGGCGGTGCCGCTTTTCCAAACATGAGGAGTGGGTTAATTTCTTAATTGAAGAGCAAACAGCCCTCGTGATTAGGAGGACGCCCTGCAAGCCAACAGCCCTGCTGCTCTGCTCACGTCTGCAGCAAAACTGTGACAATCCCGTGCTCTGCGGGGGGCACTGGCAAAATAAGTATTAGGTCTCTTCCAATGTAAACCTCTGTGGGGGAATTTTTATTTCCTAGACAAACAAACAACAGAGAGTCTATGAAAACCATTACACATCCCAGCATTTGCACTTCTTGCCGCCCCTGCCCCACACCAGCCAGCGGATTGAAACTTAAATAAACTTCCATAACCCACTAGATGGCATCTTCCAGCAGATTTCAGTACCTCCTGCGAGAGTCAAATTATCAAGGAAAGCATTTAATTTGGAGAGCAGGTTACAGTTCCTAAGTCTAACTATGTGTTAAGACAGCTTGTACTCTCATTTTAATTATTGATGAGAATTTGTCGCCAGCTGATTTCTTTACTAGGAATGTTAATGCTTCCATTGTTCCACTGTGGGTAGAGAAGGTGCCAACCCATGAAATACCTTTGCTTCTGCCTTTAGAGCAAAACACATTTCTTTTATCATCATGGAATCACCTCCAGCAGCACAGAGACTTTGGCCGCTGTTGAATAATGCATGGCCAGTAAAGTTGTACAACAATAAAGCTGCACATACGTTACCTGGTACTGTGAGAATCCAGACTGGAAAGCTACAATACCTCTGATTTAATGCTGCAGTGCCACTGTACTGCCACATGGACCCTTATAATAACATCCACATCCCCTTGCTTCTGCAAGAGCTCTTTGAAAAGTGGTAGTGAAATAGCAGGAGGTTTTGTAGGCATGCACGTAGGATTACAGTCTGCCCTTGGCAGAACATCCTCAATTATATAAAGACATGACAGCCACAAAGTTTGAGAGTTAATTAAAACAAAGGTACTAGCTGGCTTGACATATGCTTAAATTTAGGATTGTGAGCCTGCTTGCTAAATTAAATGTTTGCCTCATAAATTGACTTCAGCAGGGTTGCACAAGTTTTAACTGGGAATAGGATCTGGCTGGGGCTGGAGGTAGGTAAGTATTTAGTATTTGAGAGCATCCTGAATGATTAAATCCTCTGAAGAGCCTTATAGGAATTGAAGCCTGGCTGCTCCTCAGGGATCACACTGGAAATGGATGCTTCAAGTCTTGCTTCAAGATGGAGTGAATCCTGTTGGAGTTACGCAGCAAAATACTTTGCATCCCATGCAGCTGCCTCCATCCTAAAAAACGGATGTATTTATTCTATTAAAAGTCCAGCGTTTTTCCTCTCCTCTTTCTCCTGAAGTGTTTCTGGAGACAGAGCTCTGATTTTGGCCTGTGGAATGCAATGCCTTGGGTACTAATTTAGTAAATGCAAAATAAACATGGGTTTATGTCTCTGAGAAAGGAGAAAGCTTGTAGCTGTTAAGCCTCTAACTGGGAAGGGAAATGGTGTACCTTCCCTAGGCATCTTTTCAAAACAAATACGAGATAGATTAGTAGCATCTCAATCCCTGTTTGGAAGCTTTCTTTGCTAGCGACCTGGGTCGCCAGGTTTGCAGTTTGTTTGCTGCGAGGCTGCAGGGCAGAGTGCAGCAAAAGTGGGTAGTGGCATCATGAAACCTTGGATAAAGGATGAAGAGCAGGGGTGACCAGAGGGACTTGATCAGCAGACACTAGAAGAGGGCAAGAGTGCATTGCAAAATGCTAACAGGAGTGGATGTGACAGGAGTTCCTGGGATAAAGGCCACAGATGGCATGACAGCACGGAACCAGGATGGCAAAGACAGGGAATCAGTGTTCTCTGCCTTCTGGTGTCCTCTGGCTGCAGCTACTCAGGACAAGGACTGACTTGTATTAAGCGCCAGAATCTTACCCTGGGACCCCTGCAGGGGTGGGTAATGGAAAACAGCGGGTCCTCTGCATCCCTGCAAGAGATGGTTATCGGATCCTCTCTCTCCTGCTAAGTGGTCATGAGTGAGACAAAACCTGGCTTTCTCTGCCCTCAGCTGCTGTGCCAGCCTAACGGCATGGATTAGGGGGACAAAATACTGCCAGTGGGATGGCACATCTGCCTCTAACAGCTAGAGGAAAACGGGAACCAAAGTATCTTGCCTATTCGTTTTTTTTTCTTGGGTTCAGAGATACATGTTACAATTATGGGGGATGGAGTGGGAAGCTCTGTGCCCTGTGTCAGATGGCTGCACCTGTAGGAAAAGTCAGCTCCTCCATTTATCCTCTGGGTGGGTTCTCGGGTAGTGGTTTGTGCACTGGGGGTGCTGTATCTTTTCTGCAAATCTCATTTTTATTCAGGAAGAGAAAAGGAAAATCAACCTTTAAAAAATGAATGAACTTCAGCCATGGCTGTGTCACAGCAGGACTTTTTTTCCATGGTGTTTCTTTATCCGTCAGTGTTTATTGGCTGAAGTTCAGCTCAAATCTCATGTGAAGAGAATTAATTGTTGGGGGCTTTTTCCCCTTTTTTCTTTCTCAATAAAAGGCAATGCCCAGGAACCCACTCACCTGTTGACTGGAGCACAGCCTTCCCCTGCTGCTCAGTGATAGGGTGCCTGCTGGCACAGCCCCCCACAGCAATCCTGCTGGACTTCCCCAAAACCTGGAGCTGCTTCTGGTCTCCACTGGAGATGCTGTGAAACAATGCAAATGCTTGAATAGCTCACAGAAGTGAGGATGATTACAGCCTTTTAAAAAGAAATTGCAAGCCCTGACACTATAGGAGGACATCCAGCCCTCTCTTCATCCCTCTCAGAGATGTAGAGACAGCACCAGCATCCATGAATTATAGCTTCCTGCTGGGAAGCAAGATAGGGAGTTATCTGTAGCGTGACTGACCTGGGGGTTTATCTGCATAGGACAGACCTATGCACAGCTTTTAGCATAAAAATAAATAAAATAATAATGCTGCTATTCCCAGTGGACCCACCTGAGCAAGCAAAATCCTCACGGTCAACAGGAACATCTGCCTGCATTTAATTTGGACAAACAGAGCCCAGCAGTGTGGGATGGGAGAAGGCAGCTGAAGCTGGATGCTGGTGGAGGATGCTCAGGGTCTTGTTTGGAAAGCTGTGCCATCTCCAGTGGTCACTCCTCCAGCCTGGGGCAAGGCAGCAGGAGCTGCTGGGTCCATCTCCAGCCTGGAGAGCTGCAAAAGCAACCAAGCTGTTGGAAGGGTTTCCTGGAGTGTAGCACTCTCTTAACTCCCCTGGCCTTAAATCAGGTAAATAATTTCTCTGATTGCCTGCAGCAGGGGAAATTACTGATGTCTAAGTTGAAGCACAGTCCTGGAGGATGAGGCGGCGGTGGCTTGCTGGGAGGATAAATACTGGAACAGAGCATGAAGCAAGGATGGATGTGAGCCTCGTGCATTCCACACATATCCAGAGATTTTCACTGCATGGGAACGTGCTTTTCCCCAAGAGTAACCTGACTCCATTGCTCACCTCTAGGCCAAGCTGCCCAACCTGGACCACTAGTGGTTGAGGAATGAAAACTTCAGTTCAAAACTGCACTTCACAGGGACTGAGTGGTCTCTGCTCTCCCCTCTGGGCTTTGGTAGTCAGCAAGAACCCCACCTCTCCAGGCAAAGCTTTGCAGAAAACCACATCAGGCTGCTTTATTCTAGCACTGCTTTCCCAAAAAGGTCCTGGCAGTTTGTGCATGGTTATCAGTGGGGCTCAGTTGGAGGATGAGGAGACAGAGGATCTATTCCTGGCTGTCTACTCAACTAACCTTTCTTTTTAAAAAAAAATAAATGAAAAACGAGACTGTTGTTGCAGTCTCTCTGGCTAGAATAGGCAATGAGCCTTGTCTGCTCCCTCTGCTCTGAATTCAGAGCTGCTGCAATGAATCGGATTGATTCCAAGCTCAACGGAGCCAGCCAGGCAGTCTGCAGTCAAGATGTCCCCAAAACTCCTTGGCTCCTGCTTCTCTGAGCACACTGTGAATTTTGAAGCCAACATTTTCTGTTTCTCGAGGAATTTGGAAGCTCACGCTCTAATAATTAAGGTAGTTTTGAACATCTTAGCCTTCAGTCTCACTTTTCTGACTGTTTCCTGTAGCAGCAGTTAGTGCTTGGAACAAATACCAGCTTTCAAACCATGCTTGCCATGGGCATGCATGGTTTTAGCAAGGAGGAACTCAAGGCAGGTTCTCCAGAGCACATGTGAGAGCAACACAGGGCTGATTTTGAGGGAGTTTTGAGTCTTTCCTATGAACATGAGTAGTTTGTGAATCACTGAGCTGAACCTGGAGAATGCTGGATGCACTGTGGAATGAGAGGAGCGTCACTTGGATCCAAGTTCTTCTTCAGGGTGGATCTGCAATGTATCAAGAACACTTACTTGCTGAAGCTCTCCTTTACCAGGTTATTTGTTAAGTGTGATAAACTCTGCTTACACTATTAAAATAACCTTATGGACAAGGGAAAGCAGGTTAAAGGTGCTTAACACAGCACTAAAATATCTAGTGCTGAAGATAGCCAGGAGAAAGGAAAAAATAAAGCTGGTTATGAGAAAATGTAAATGAAGTGCATAAAAACTTAAGTGAGACAGATAATGTTATCTCAAGTTACTACACTCAGTCCCACCAAAGGGAGAGGAGCCAGGGCTATATCATGTAAATAGAGGAAAATCATATTCAGATGTCAAGAAGCACCTTCCCAAGTGAAGAATCAAAAAAGCAGGGAATGACCTGCCTTGCAAGGCTGGAGTGGAGGCAGTAGGGCTTTCCACAGTGAGATGTCCCTGGAGCACAAGGCTGGGACTAAGCACAGAGCGAGATGTGCCAAATGGCCTCTGCAGGATCCTGCCCTGCCCTCTACATCAGACCTACAATCGGCTTCCGCATTTTTCATACCGAACAAAAAATTGCCTGCCATTAGCAAGGGGAACCTGGCAACCCTTCTCATGGGGACCTCCGACTTCCTTCAGCTCCATGGATTGACAGCATAAGATGTTCAGCCTTGGTGAGGGTCTGAGCCACCCAGCAGGTGCCCATTGCCCATGGGGTGCTCACCCTGGGAGAAGGTGGCATTACTGCCACCCGAGCAGTGAGCTGATGTGTTGGGGATACACCCAGGAATGAATCTTCCCACCTTCCTTGGCATAGAGGAATCCTGCTAGAGCATGTCTTGCAGGCATTGGTTTCTGCTGCTGCTGGATGAACTTTTGGTGGCTTAAGTGGCTGCTAACAAGTGTCTCAAGTGCCCGACTGGAGGGCATGGCACTGAGCCTGCCCTTGCTGAGAAGCTTTTCCAGTGATGGGAGAGGCTCTCCTTTCTTAAAATAGGTCCTCTCCAAGGGCTCTTGTGTTCAAGTACCAGAAGGAAGCCTGGTTCTTTGTCCTTTATTTTCTGTCTCTAAAAAGAAAGGCACAAAAACCGGTGTTTGAGAAGCAGGAAAGCAAGGCAGACATGGTGTGGGATGGGATGAGAGGGTAAGATGGGGTGGTCAGGCAGGTGCTGGGCTTGTGGTGCTGCCCCATAGTGATGCTCTGGGAGATCTGGAAGCACTGTGCCACCAGGACCCCACTGCTCACATGGGATTGGTTGTACCAGCTCAGGTGAGCACTTCTGCTGTATCTCAAAGACATTGATGTTCATACTTCAAGGAGCTTCACAGCTCCAGGCTGTTGCATGGCTTCAGGTAGCCATCAGTTAGTGATGGAGTTGCTCACTCAGTGTATTTTACCAGTTTTTTACCTTTTAGAGATTAACTCATAGTGTAAAGCTGGAGCTTTGAGTGCCCTTCTGTTCCCTTTCTTCTGCTCAGTGTCATCAGGGTTGCTCTCACTCTTTCTATTGATATCACAGGTTATTTCAGTGTCTGTTAACACTTCTGACATCTGAGACACATGAAGACACTGTGTAAGGAATTGTACAGCTCCCCTTCCATCAGATGAACCTTGTGGTTCAACCAAAACCCTGTTATTCTTTAATATATGGGAGTGCACACAGACTATCTGCATCCCAGGGCAGGTACCATGCCCTGGCCTGGGGCTGCTGGGCTGCCACCTCCTCTGTAGAGCCTCAGGGACTCAAAGTCACAGGGGAGTGATTTCAGGGTGATGCTGAAAGGAGGTAGATAAGCTGGACATGAGGAAAGAAATGAAAACAAAAACCAGCTGCAAACATTCCTTTGAGCTTCTCTAGATATAAACCCCCTGCTCTGCAGGCACCTGCATGTTTGTCATCAGCTTGCAATGGTTTGTTCCTCTGTACTTCTTTAGTTGTTTGGATGAAGAGAAAAGAAATGTCATGGCAGAGAAGAAGAAAGATAGAAGAAGACTACAAAGAGCTGTGAGCTGCCAGTGTGTTTTGACTTGCTTTATTCTGAATCAATATTGAACTGAAAAGTAATTATAAATCTAGAAGATTACAGCTGAAGCAATGCCAGGGCATCTGTTTCCAGATATTCTTTGTTGTTTTTTTACTGGCTAGAGCAGCTGTTTTTACAAGAATCCACAGTAAAAGAGTTATTAAAACAAAGGTGGAAAGAAATAACGATAAATGTAAGATATATAGCAGACAAGGAGTAGCAGAGATGCAGGACTGGGAAATAAATGGAAGAGCGGAAGAAGAACCCAACAACGAACAGTTTGTAACCAGCATTAGGCACTACAAAATCTGGAAAATATTTGTTTTACAAGACAGTGATCCCCAGCTCCAGGATTGAGCTCAGTGATTTATGGTGCCTGGCAGCTGTTGCAGAGGTTGAACTAAGAGCAACAGAAATAGAAAAGTGGAAATCATCCTTAGAACCTGCCTGTTGTTTCCTAGTAGAAGGGGATTTTTGGCAGGAAGCTCATAGGGGTAGCTGGGGTACTTGGAGGCAGATTCACAGCTCTGTCACTCCCTGTGTCTAGGATCACATTAACCTTTGATGGAATTCAGTTCGTAATTAAGGCAACAGGCACAACCAAGGGTATTCATGGGGTTTAAAGCCTCGCTGCACTTCAGCTGACACGATGTAATTGGCACAGACATGCTATGGCCTGGCCAAGGATGAAATAACATGTCAAATTAATGCATTGTGAGGTCATGAGGCCCATTGTCACATCCCCAATTGGCCACCACAGCTCACTGGGAAAGTGTGAACCCACTCAGCCTGCCCAACCCCATCAGCACCAGTCATGGGACCAGGACAGTGCTGGGGTGCCCAGTTTGTTCATTGGTCTCCAGCGTTCCCAAAGCCTTTATGTAATGTAACAGATTTCTATAGAAACTATTCTAAGACAGATAAAATTAACCAAAAACTGGTGTCCCTCCCATAGTTTATCTTTCCCTACACATCACCCTTTTGCAGTCTCTAGCTCTCCCAACTGGTGGCTCACACACCTTGAAAAGCCTTTGTACAATGAAGTTTTGCAGAATTTACCCTGGTGACCCTCAAATTAAATGATCTCTGGTGTTTGGGAGCTCTATCTGTGTGCAGGGCAGTTGGCATCTGCTTCCTCTTGCCAGCATTAATGTCCTGTGTGTGTGCTTGTCTTGAAATCAAGCAAAGACCTCTTATCTCTGCAGGCAGCAGCTCATAATCTTCTCATTACTTTACCAGCACCGACCACCATGGCTTGCAGAACTGAGAAGAGGATTTTGATTCTTATATGAAGTCTTTAAGAAGTGAGAAAATAAAATCAGTTGTCAATAATCCATCGTGCTTAATTTTCTCTACCGGGAAGAACCCTCGTGTTTGCAAAGAGAAGTTACCTGAGAAGCACAGGGGCATCTGCTGCAGCAGACACAAAGCTGCCTGCTCAAGTTGTTGAGGACTTGGCCTTGTGTTTGCTTCAGGTTTATTGATTCATTTTGCAACAATGCACTGTAAATAGATTCATTCTTACAGTTATAATTGAGCCAACAAGGGCTTGGAAAATGGAGACTGAAAGCAACCTGAATAGAAAGCAAATCTGAAAGAAGACACTCATGGAATGAATACATCTCCAGGATTGTGGGAGGATGGAATTAATGTTGCTCTCTCTGTACAGTATACTGGGAATAGCCCTGCACACCTGGATCCAGCACTGCCCTCCTTTGAGATCAGCTCTGCTTGCCCACAGGAAACCCCACTCATGCCCACAGCTGCAGCCTGTGCCGAGAAATCCCATGCTGGGTGCTCCAGGACATCCCTGGAGGGAGCTGTAAGCCCCATCCCTTCCTGTGGTGATGGAAACCTCACTTTTAATGTCTTTTTAACCTCAGCCCACTCCCATTCTTTCTTTCTCCTTTTTCTCAAGCTGGTGTCTTTAATTGCTAAATCTTCAGTCTCTTTGCAAGCATCCGAGGAGCACAGAGTGTCATGATTCTCCAGGCACTGGTGCAGCTCTAGGATGTGACCCAAAGCTAAATTATTTGTGGAAATCTGCAGTCAGCTCACAGATAGCTGCTGAGCAGAAAGGCAGCAATCCTCCCCTAATCCACAATTTGATGCAGATTATTCATATGGTGCTGCTGAAGAGTTAATATACTTGGCTAGGACAGGACAGAAGTGATGCCTACTTAATACGACAGAAAAGAAATAGAATTGGCTTTCGAAGGGTGCATTGACTGAGCTGTCCTGCCTGATGCTGGGGAAACAAGTGCCTACAAGTTTCAGCTTAATGTGGTGTGGAAATATATTGGGTTGTATTTATGCCTATATACAATACTTAACTGGCTATTGTCCTGATTAAATATTTAATTGGCTGTCTGTGAGGAGAAATGCACCATTAGTCTATAGGGAATTACACTGTTCCATGTGCCTGCTCTTAAATAAAACGTGTAATTCGTTGACACTTAAGCATAATGTTAAGTGCTTGTTAAGGAGATGTTTTCAAGTGAAATAAATCCAAAACTTACCTGCTGGCATTGCCCTGTGTCAGCCCCCAGGCACCTCAGTGTAGGCACAGCCCTGGGAAGTCTCCCAGGGCTCAGGGCACAGCAGGGATGCTCAGCCCGTGTATGTCACTGCCAGCCAGGGCACTTAGCCTTCTGGTTTCCTGTGCTGCCAAGTGGCTTTTGGAGGTGCTGCTCGAGATAGCTGGTGATTTTAACCCCTTTCCCCCTGGTCTTGTGCAGTATGGCTTGTCCGGGTTCTGCAAGGGGAGAGAGAAATGCAGAAAGTCCAGTGGGATGCTCCTGAAACACAGCTCCGTGCTGCAGCCAGGTGAGGGGAGTGGGCCCAGTGGGTGAACATCACAGGATTTTCTTTGCCTGGTTTTGTTTGGGAATCTGAATTCAATGGGGAGAAGAGAGTTAGGAAAGAGGAAAGGAGGAAGGCTTATGAAAGCAAACTGTTTCTTCCCTTCCCCAGAGCTACCCTGGGGTACAGCAAAAGCAAAGTGTGCAGAGCAGAAGTCACTTACCTTGCAGACCACACTATGCTGAACAACTGGGAATGTGCTGAATTTTATTACTTATCATTATAATTTGATGAAAACCCTGGACTTTTTGATGCAAAAGCTAGTGGTATTTTATTGGGAAAACTCCCTGCTCTTAGAACACAACATTGCTCCCAGCAGAGCATACCCCAACAACGACACAGCCTCTGCCAGTCATGGGTTTTGTTTCTTTTTCTTCATTTTTCTTTTTTTTTTCCTTTCACACCTCCCCTCACTCTCTATTTTTGATCAACTGAGTCAGCCTGGATTTGGTGCTTGAAGACTGGAAGGGTGATCTGGCTCCATCAGCGGGATAGAGCCCATGCAGCTCCCCTCTGCACTGCTTCCTCAGCCCACGTTGACTCCACAAAACTACTGTGACACATTTTTGCCTCTATGAAGGTGTGGGTTAAAACATCTGAGAGCCCCAGAGTGGAGCTGCACCAGCCCTTGGAAGGTGCAGAAGAACATAGGGTGGGCATCCAACTGGTTCTGCAGACCTCACCTTTAAACCTGGGGCATCAGTGGGACACCAGCTGCTTTGGGCAGAGAACAGGGGCTAAGGAAGGTGAGGAACTGGATTAAAACTTTCTGGGGAAGCTGACATGGGGTCAAAAGCCCATTCCCAGTCCAAGGACACATCTGGATAAGCAGCTCCTGGGGCTGCGTGAGTGTGTCAGCCCTCCCCAGTGCCAGAAGTACATCTGGCTTTCACCCCCTTGCTCCAAGCTTGGTGGTTTGAGCTGTGCAGGATGTGTGCAGGTCCAATTCTGGGCTTTGCTGGGCCACTGGGAGCAGATTCAGCAGGACACCATCGTCCATATCATGGGGCTGAGCCCATTTCTTGAATCCTGGGGAGAGAGGGCAAGGATAGGCATGGGGTTTTAGCGTTTCTTTAGATAATTAATCACACTTTAATTACAGTGAAACCTGGAGACATGGTAAAGGATTAAGTGGATTATCTTCAAAGTAATTTGTTATCAAATATTTATCCTTCTGGGAAGGGAGATGGAGCCTGAGAGATTCTGTGTTATCTGAAGTGCCAGCCAAGGACATGCCTTGTCCTTCATGCTTCCCTTCTGGCCCTGTACCCCCAGAGTCCTCTTGGTGCAGGCTTGAAATCCAGGGTCCCTTGTCCCCTGGGGCTGTTGGCTTCAAAGCCAGCACCGTGTCAAATTTTTGCCCCTGCAAGCCCATAGCACTGCAGGAAAGAGGATACTGGTGCCTTACTGGTGGCCTCAGGTCTGCGAGGTGACACAGCAGGAACAGCCAGCACCACTTGCTGGCTCTGGCAGTGGGATGGATGTTCCCGACCCTGCTCCCTGGCAGTGCCCAGCTGCTGCCTGCCCCCGCAGAGGCAGGGAAGGGGCCGGGGCTGTGATGGGTGGCAGCTCCATCGCTGCCAGAGGAGCCAGCAAGATGTGTGGCAAATCGGATTCAGCCTGAGCTCTTTATCCATTCGGCAGACTGTGGGTTTAGTGCTTGGATGCTTCATTAAGTAATAATAATGAGTCATTGTATTTGCCTCCTGGGCATTGTAAATGATCCAGCGTCAGGAGACGCCACGAGGCCATGGAATTGCAATGAGGCTGAAACAGGCCGAGCTTGGAGCACAAATGGAACCAGTGCAGATGTACCTCTGTGCTCCCCACCTGGGGACATGGCCCCAGGGAGGGGGTGACTGTGTGGGGACAGGGCTTTGCTGGCCAGGCTCTTGGCACCAGGATGATCCTGCATGTGCTGGCACCTCTGTGATGTTCCTCTCTTCCCCTCACATGCCTTGAACAGGAGCTAATCTCTCTGTATCAACATCCATTGATAAAGGGATGTTTTTATCCTACACATCCCTGCAAGCAGCCCTCACAGTTCCCCTCCAGTGCTGCACCTCAAGGTGATGCACCAGCTGCATCTGACCACCCAGTGTAGCTCACCTTTTTATTCTCCTGTGAGGATAATTTTTCCTCTGGAGCTCAAGCAGAGTGATGTGCAGCACCCCAGAAAGGTGCAGTCCCTGGCAAAGAGAAGTGCATGTGCCAGCGGGCAATGAGAGCAGAAGAACTGACTGCTGCTCTCAGGTGGACATCCTCTGCCACCAATGTCACCGCCTGCATCCCTGCAGACAGCACGTGTTTGCACCCCAGATCCACATACAGAGAGGGAACACTAGCCTCTGGCCCACAAAATTCTCCTGCACACCCCAGCAAGCAGGGGACAGCACCCTCTGGCCTCAAGAAACACACAGCCCCTTCTCCTGGGACAGGTGCCTGAACAGCTCAGTTTATCTCTGAAATCTGACCCCAACAAGCTACCAATTATAGCAAATGTGGAAAAAAGAAATCAAGGTGAAAGCAATAAGGGAATAATTTTTAAAAAATTAAAAAATGAAAAAGAGGGAAACAAGCTGGTGGGCTGATTGTGCAAAGAGCAGGAGCCACATGGAGATCGTTCTGGCTCACACATTGTCAAGAGGGACAGCAAACGTAGCTCCTACCAGGAGAGGCAGCCACCAAGGCTTGTCTTTTGCCTAAATTAACACAGGGAAGTCCAATCCTGAGGAGCCAGTGGGCTGGCAGCACAGAGGTTCCTGTGCCTGTCACTGTGTTTGTGCCACAGCTGCAGTTTGCTAATGGGGCCGGGAGCCCAAGTGAGTCAGGGCTGTGCAGGGTCAGGGTCCCAACGGTGCTGTGAGCTGCTCCTAGTCCAGATTTCACCCCAGCCATGTGCCCTTTGCCAACAGGCATTGCACCAGTCTGGGGGAGCTAGGACACCTTCCAGTTCAGGGCTGGGGCCCCTCAAAGCCTGTGCTGGTGCATCTTGCAGTTGCCTCCACTAACCCAACTAGTCACCCCATCACGAAATGAACCATCTTTGACAAGATGTTGTTTTCCATAAAGCACATGGACTGGCATTAACCAGATTTCTATCCTTTAATTCTTTATTAATTGAATCTTACATCAGCTTCTTTTTATTTTCCTTAGGATTAAAGCCAGGCTGAGCAGGCAGCACCGATCTGGCTGTCTCCAGGAGCTGACCCACCTTTACCACCTCTTTTACCTCCTGTAGCATCCCAGGCTCCAAGTTTTACTCCCGGGCCTGGCTTGGACAGGGCAGGAAGCCCAGGCACTCCTGCCTACAGCTTCTCCAGTGTTTGTTCCTGGCAGATGATATTTAATAAGACGACATCATTAATGAACTAAAAAGCACTTCAGCAGCCTGATGTGAGACTCCTGTTCATTTCCAATTACCAGATAGAAATATTTGCTGCCCATTCCTGTCTGATACATGTCATCATTAGCAGTTTTACCGTCTCTGTTAAGCATTTGTCTGTAATAATACAAATATAATTAAAATACCTCCTTTCTTATTCCCCGTAGCCCTTCCAGAAATGTTTTTCCCCTTCCATTTTCATCTTGCTTTTTGTGTTCCTAACATTTCACCTCTTCCATACTGTAGCAACAGCTACCTAGTTTTCCTTGGCTATATATAATTTTTTTCCATTGTAATGAAATTATAATTACCACTTTAATTTCACCATTGTACAGCAAAAGCTTTAATTGTTTCCTTGTCTGACCCTGTAGCCAGGTTTTTTGATCCCTCTGTCCACCCCGAAATCTTCCTCTGAATTCTCAGCCATATATTTTTCCATCTGAGTTTCTCCCCTCACAGTCAGCCCCTGCGTAAGAGCCTTTCTGGGATGTGATGGCTGTTTACATATTCTCCTCTCTCTCACTCCAGGCAGGTTTATTCCCCACCATGGCAACAAGGTCTGCTGCAGGGAGACTCCCTGCTGTGCCTGAGCCCTGGTTTGGCTTGGAGGGGGCTCCTCTGTCCACGCAGTCCTTATTGAACCCTCCCTTGTCCCTCTCCAGCAAAGGGGGGGGATGGACCCCAACTCCCTGTGCTGTGACTTAGTCCCCCTTCCTGGGGCCGCTCATTACACAACATCCCACCTTTGCTTGGCTGTGGGAGGTGAAGCAGCAAGAAAACTCCCACTGTGCTGCTGGGGGTGGGAAAAAATAAGGAAGAGGGAGAATGTGTCAGCACAGTTTCTCTGAGCAGTGTTATGAAGACACTCACGTGACTCTGGTTGTATTTTCTCCCAGGTGCAGATGCTCTGTACTCTGCCTTTGACCCTGCACAGGGTGGGATGCTGCTGGCACAGATGGGCTGTGGGCTTCTTGTCCCTGTGAGGGGAGGCAGAAGCTGTTGCAGGGAGTCAAAAGAAGTCAGAGACCTGAAGGAAACACTCCGTGGGATCTTGTCTGCTGAGGATGCTACCTCTGTTGCACCTGGGAATTATCTGTCTGGAAAAGGGGATGGTGCTGCTCTGCTGGAGCTGGGAGAGATGTGTCAGGGAGTGGGAGAGTGAAGGACCTGGTGATGTCCTACCAGGTCCCCGTGGCAGGAGCCCCATATCAGCTCTTTTCCCACAGGGATGCCTCAGCACATGCTGGCTGCTCCATCGTGATTCCCTTCCCCAGGAATGTGAAGTCGCAGTGCAAGTGCTCACCCATCCTTGCTGCCATGATGTATCCACTGGCAAGCCCTGCAAAACTCCTTCCTTTTAGCCAGGGCCAGGGGGCTGCCACTGTCCTTTAAAACCCTTCCAGTGATCCCCAAACCAATGCAGATGTTGAGGTAAAAATACCAGCTGGGCAGGCTGATGGGGAAATAGGAACATATGTGGTCTGGGAGCCCAGAGCTGCAGACAGCGAGCTTTTGAGATTAAATACTCTAATCGCAGCCCCGTGGCAGGGTAGATTTGCATCCTTTGTGTCCCACACCATTGTATCACCCTGAAAAATCCCTGTTGCAGCTGGCAGTGGAGGCTGGCACTCCTGTCTTTTGAGCCTGCCATCAAAGCAGACAATGAATCACAATGGGCAGAGCACCCCACACCTGTCCCTTCCCACCTGTGCTCCTTACCTGGGCTGGGAGCATCTTCACTAGCCCCAGGGCCAGTTTCAAGACTTGCTGCTGGAGTCTCTCTTTGAAATGGCCATTTCCGCCCAGCTGCTAAGCATGGGCTTATTTCCACCTCCTCCCAATGATGAGAGAGGAAGCAATCTCCAGGCAAGGAGTTATTGCTGCTTTGAAACTCCTTCTCTGCCCCAGCGGGTGCTTGCAGAGCCTGCCAACCCTTTTGCTCTGCCTCCCCTTGCCCTTCTTCGCCAGCGTTGGCACAGGGAGCGGCCCTTTCTCGTTAGGTGGGCTGTGATCTGAGAGCCCTCTACCGGGTAATTGGCAGCAGAAGAGAAAATTGTAGGAATCAGCTTAAGGATAAAAGTCAAGACCCAGGAAGAGGTCCCAGCAGAAGCTGGTCCTTCCTCCAGGATATTTCCTTGTGTATGGATTAAAGGAGAAACAACGTGGATTAAGGTCCCTGCAGCATTGTTACCCTCTGCACCTCCAGGCATTCACACCCATACAGGGCACTTGTGCTGGTGTTTGAGCAGTACTTTGGGGAGGCAGGAGAGGGAAAACCCATGTTGGATGAGGTTTTTTGGGAACAGACGAGCTGATGCAGCTGGACTTTCCAAAAGCAGCATCCACAGTCGCCAGGGAGCTGGTGGCACAGCACTGCCCTGACCAAGCAAGGCAGAGCTTCTTGTCACCTCTCTCAATCCAAACCAGACTACAAGTTTCTATGGTTTGATCACATTTTCTGTGATCTCAGTATTTGCCTCCAGGTTTCTGAGCTTTGGGGCTTTTTTGCATCATGATCTCCAGGCGTTCTCCACAAAAATTGAAACCTAGAAAAGTGCTCCCATTCCAAAGGAAAGCTGCAGCCCAGGGATAACCAGTGCTGGAGGAAGGCAGCAAACACTGTGAGGCTTGTGGGAATTCACAATTTGACAAAATACAACTTGTGAGCAAATTCCCTGCTGGAAGCTGGCTGCAGCTTGCCCCGAGCCAGCTGCCTGCCCAGCCTGCCCACTGTGGGCAGGCACACACACACATAAACAAGCCTGCTCCAGTGAAGCAGGGCTTGGATTTGGAGTCCTGTTGGGGCACTGCATGAACTGGCTGCTGAAATATTGCTAAGTCAGCCTGGTAAGGAGCCCTTGTCCAGCCAAACCCCAGCAATGCCTGCCTTGATGCTCTGAGCTTTTCGCCAGTGAATCCCCATCATTAAGGTCCTGTCCTATACAGGGTGTTTCAGGTTTGGGTTGATGATCCCATGGCCATCAGGAGGAACCCTGGAAGCACATGGCTGGATGGCTGCCCTGTGAGAATTCATTATCCTTGTTTATTCACAGCCAAGCGAGTGGATCAAAAGAATATATCAAGCTGCAATGATGGAGCAACTGGGACTTGAATTTGTGTCACTGCACCCCTTTCCAGTGTGCAGGACTTCCTAAATTGGGGAAAAGATACAGCATGATGGGGTGTCAGAAAAGAGGGGACCCCACTTTGCCCTCAGGGTGTGAGGGCTGGTCCCTGGGCACATAGATACTCTTGTGGTGCTGGGGATAGGATCCATGTCTTTGTGGGAGTCAAACCATCCTTCCTTGGGTGGCAAAATACCATCCAGGCTCCAAAGCAGGCAGCCCCCATGGCAGCCATGGGGTGGGCAGATGTGCAGGGCTCAGGAGCGTGGGGGAGGAGAGGGGAAAGGGGAAGAAGAGGGAGTTGAGGGGCCTAAAATGAAGCAGAGATGCAAAGGAAAATTTTTCTTCCATCATTTAGCCGGCAGAAGGTGACACTGGGCCTGTCACCCCCTTTCATTACGTCTCCAAGGCTTTTCATGCAAATTCAGACAAACAATTTCTCGGTTCCCTTTTAGCGCTCCGGGAGGGCCGATTTCATTTCAGGAGCAGTGGGGAACAATAATCATCTTGAAGTGTCTTCCATCCTGAGAGACGCAGATAAGAGCCGTGCAGTGGACTAACAGCACTAATTTGACGTTTTCAACCGATAGCTTTGCAGATGACAAAAACCAGGCACCATAAAAGGCTGGTAAACTTCATAGCAGTAGGTTTACCCCCTCCTGTGCATCCATCCATCCGTCTTCCTCCTCTACCCCGAGAGTGAGATGAAACCCTGTCCCCAGTGCAACACTGCCTGTGGTTTTGGTGCAGAGGGGGTAGGTTCAGCTGGTGGTTGAGCTGTGCGGGAAGGAGCAGAACACAGCCCCGGGGTGCAAGGAAATGCAGGTCAACCTGGGAGATGCAGTCCAGCACCTCCTTTTGAGAGAAAAGATCCCAGCCATCATCTACTACCTTTTTGGAGAAATCCCTAATCATAGATCCACAGGGAAAGTGTTCTCTTTAGTGCTTTGAGATACCAATTGTAGATTCCTGATCCAGTCAATGGAGCCAACCAAGGAAAACTTTGCTTCAGCAAACCTCTGCAAGGTATCTTCTGAGTCCCCTCTCTGTAGACTCCTGTATCCAGTGAGGATGTTCTTCACCTCCACAAGTACTGGGCATTCATCCCACTCCCAGGCAGACACTGGCAGCCTGGAAAGCCAAGCATCAAGGCTCCGTGGAGGTTTTGTTTCTTGTAGGTCCATTTTTTCTTACTTTCCTCCTAAGATAAATGACAAGACTGAGTGACTGAGGCAGGTATAAATCCACCTAGGGACATCTTCTGAGTTTTGTTTTCTGCCAGGCATGAAGTCTTGGAGAAAAAACATTAGGGAGAAAGGCACTGATTTCTCCCTGGTGCAAGCAGGAGTCCAGCTCGGATGGCTCAGTGGGATTTCTTTGCATGAGCTTAAGCTGAGCTGCAGGCACTGGGGATGGCAGCTAATTAAACTGGTGACACTGGGGCAGGCTGGGCAGGGCATGCCACAGAGGGAGAGACAGATTTTGCTGATGCAAGTTCACTGCTGTCAGCTGAAAAATAAAATCCCATCCCATGCTCAAGAATGTGATTTTCAAGCCATTTTTTTTACCTGAACTGGGGCAAAATGCAATATCAGATTATTTTTTTCACAGGAGGAGATATTCAGAGTGGGTGGGAAAAGCTTTAGGAGAGCTCAGTGGGATTTCTTGGCTCAATGCGTGTCTGCTCAACCAGTGCCCATTAATTTTGTTTTCTCCCTGAAGGCAGAAACAGGACTAGGCGAATGTCTCCGGTTCTCCCACCCCTTCTCCCAGAGGAAACTCATATTTTTCCATCAATCTTGAAGTTTTCCCAAAGGAAAAGTTTTCATTTTTATGAGAGTGACTTTTTCAACCAGCAAACCGGTCTCCTGGGAAATTTCTACCTGGTTTTAAATTCACCTCACTCTCCTGGGCTTCAATTGTCTTTCGGCTCCTTTTTTATTATTATTTTGACCACAGGCTGCTTGAGGACAAGGGTTGTTCTTCCTGGAGCTGCTATCAGTTTCCTGTAGGATGAAGGACAGAGATGCCCAGGTCAGCCTGAGTCCCTCAGCAGTTTGGGAAAGGTGAATGCTCAGCTCTGCCTCTGCAAAAGATTTCTTTTACCAGAGTCTGCAGCTCTGATTTTATCCCACATCCTTGCCCCTTTTGACTGCCCCTTATTTTTTGATTGTTGATAGCAAGGACCCCTTTGAGCATCTCATCTCCCTGCTAACTCCTGTCAAGTACACTCTCTACCAAAGCTGGAAATGTCATTTTGCTGATATGATTTCTCTCTGCTTAACAGATTGGGTTAAGGTTGCATGTTACCAGCCCAGCCTGGCTCTGGTCCTGCAGCAGCTGTGTCCTGCTCCCACCCCGTGTGGCAGGAGATGGCCTCAGCTGTGCTCCAGCAGTGTCCCTCGCTGCTGCCCCACAGGGCCCAGCACCGGCAAAGCCTGGTCCCCTCCTGCTCTGACACCTTCTATGGCTCTGCCAAAGAAATGAGCCCTACTTGCTTTGTCCTTTGTAGGAAAACCATTCAAGATTTCTTATCTCGTTCCCAAATATGAGATAGTATCTTGCTGGTTGCAGTGCCAGGGAGGGAGGCTTTGCTAGCGCTGTGATAATGTCTTACATAGGTTCTGTGTCAGATGAGTATCATTATTTTTATTTTCCACAGGCAGATTTCATAGGACAGCATCACTAGAGATCACCCCTCTCAGCTCTGGGCCAGGACCAGCTCTGCCAATGCCATTTCTGATTAACATTTTTCTCCTCTGCTTTCAAACTGCCTCCATCTATACCCTGCTCTTGGAGCTGGGACACACATCCCAGCATCTCTCCTCAACCCTATCGGCTCCAGGCTGAGCCCTTTTGTTTTTCCCTTACCCAGGGACTGTGGGCAAGTGTCTCCAGCCCTCTAAGGCCACGTGTCCCTGCAGTCGTTTGGAACTGCCCTTGGCTTCTGGGAAGTAGGAGGTCAGCATGTGGGAGATGCTTTGCTCTGCTGCCAGCCTGGTCAGCTTCTGATGACAGACAGCCACAAGAGACCATGGTAACTGTCCCCAGGGACCTGAGTCTATACTGTTCCCAGAGGTCCAGCTTTCTGGTGATGCATAGATCAAGGATCTGAACACACGACCTCGGCCATGTCTCTGGGGCTGGCTTCAGAGCAAAGTGCCCCGCAGCTGGTCACTTCATCCTGGCTTGTGTCCCCTTTAGTTTACCCCAGCTTAGCCCCAGCCCCATGCAGAGCTGAGCAATACAAAGTCCAGCTGGGCTTTAGGAGCATGTAAAGTGTGAACAAAGTCACCTTTTTTACTTTTCCTTGAAGGCTGGTGACAATTTGGCTGCATTGTTATGCGTTGATTTTGCTTCTGTATAGAACCCTGGGGAATTGGTGATGATCCTGTGGGAGTGGACAGGGCACTTAAACATGGCAGATAACACTGCTGAAAGATTTATGCTGCCCAGTGAGCAATTTCTCATCCTGCCAGAGGGCAGATTCAGCCCTGCCATGCCCTGGCTGCTGTGAGGAGGAGGGGAGAAGAGCTTCTGCTGTGGGAAAGGCTTTCTATAACTGAGGCAGCCAGATTCTCTAGAAATTACTCCTTTATATTTTTTTGAGTAGCAAAGAGGGAAGCATTGGTGCAAGAAGAGGCACTGGAGATACTAGAGCTCAAAAAAGCCCATGAGGATGTTGGGCAAAAGTGCCCCATCCTATAGGGGGGTCAGCTCTGCTTGCATGTTGCCATGTGGCTGAGTCACTGGTTTAAAACCTCCAGAGATTCCTCCAGAGTCTCTTCCAGGGAGAGATTTGCAAGATAATAAACATGTAATTGCTAAGATAAAACACATCTCTAGGAAACACGCCTTTGTAAGGGACAACTTCAGTCTCTGCACTTGTCTGAGCACCATCATGGACCACATTGCAAACGGGATTGTTCTCTTGAGAGGAAAAGTACCCTGTTTGGCTGAATGTGCAAGGCAATATTTGCAAAGCATCTGCAAAAGCATTGACATGTCCTCCTCTCTGCAAACTGTCAGAGATGAGAGTGTGAAAAAGGAGCTGCCAGCTGTGCCCTTCCTTCAGAGATGCTGAAGGAGTAAGGCTGAGGTACCAGCATCCCTTTGCCCTTTGGTGCCCACTCTGGAGCTCCAGTTAAGGCGAATCACAGGACTCAAGTGTTAACCCCACAAAAATCAAAAGGGAGAAGATTTTTGCTGAATCTTTATCCTCACACTCTTGCTGAGTGGGTGGGTGGGCTGGCGGGTTTTTTGATTAGTGAATCTCATTAGCCCACTTAAGGTAAAACATGGTTGATACTGTGTTTTGAAAGCCCTGCATCTAAGATGGGGATGGATTGGGAACCAGCCTGCAAAGGCTGCTGGCTGCCTGGCAGGAACCTTATATTCTCACCACAATCTCAGCTGAAAGATGCTCTTTGCTCTCCCTTCATCACAAACCTGCAGGAAGGTTCATCCCTGCTGGCCTTTGGTGATCCTTTCTACAAAATCACTGCCCCATATTTGCCGCTGGGCAGAGCCTTTGTTTTCTTGGCTGTGGAGCAGCTCCTCTGGGAGCAGCTGAGGCACAAACCAGAGCTGGCTCACACCTTCTGCACTTGGGTCCTGAGTTTGGCATCATGAAGAAGTAACATCCCAGTTCTTTTTATGCCTTTGCCAGTTTATAGCTCCTGGCTTTGCCTCAGCTCTTGGCTCTTTTCTCAGTCCCCAGCCAGCCATTCAAAACTGCTGCTTTAGTCCTTAGCCTTCCAACCGGGGATGCTTTTTGCTGTTGTCTCCCATAAACCCCCAAGCCAGTGTAAATGGATGACAGCAAAAATATCTCAGAAGTTTTTTAAAACCCTGCTGTTCTTAAAACTTTTATTTAGCTGCAGCAGCTCCTGTGTGATCACTGCCTGGGTTGCTCAAACAACAGCTGGAGACTGATGTGGACTGCATCTCTTGGGGACCACCAAAACCAGAGACAAAGGCCAGTAAAGGTAGTGACAAAAGTGATGATCTCACTAAGAAAAGCTGTAACAGAAAACCCAGAGCTGGCCATAAATCCCATTGCCTTGTTATGCCACTGAGCAAAAACCGAAACCAAGATAAAAACCCCTCACAAAAAATACTCTGCTATAAAACTTGTGTATTATAAAACTCAGGACATAAAAATAATACTAAAGCTGCAGGAAAATCTGGAGCTGCAAGCTCTGACTGAGCAATAATGGACCATCCGAGGCACACTGTGGGCAGCAGAAGGCAGCCAGTGATGCCTCAAAGCCAGGCTGCAGGGTCCGAACTGCAAAACTTGTTCTTCTGTATTTTCAGCTAATTAAAATTCCTTGGACTAAGGAATAATCATGCGTGTTATGAAACCTTTCCCTCCTGCTAATATTTTAATTGCCAGCCCCTCCCTGCTCAGGGTGGGGAGAGGGAATAGAAGTTGAGAAGTCAAAGTGAATCATCTGAAGGAACAGATGGAGCGCAGAGGGGACGGGGCAGGGATTAGCACTCTGCACACGCCTGCACGCACACACACACACACACATCTGGGCACAGCAGGGCTCCTCTCATGGCACGGGGAGAAGAAACCAGCTCAAACAACAGATCTTGCATTAATATCTCATTCTCTATAAATAAATCAATAAAGGGAGAGCTGTTTGGCTGCTTCTCCTCTGAGTCACTCAGGAGCCCTGAGATGGTCCTGCTTCATAGCTACTCTTTCCCTCCCTGTTGGAGGATAGTGGGAAGGGTACACTCTTTTGAATGGGGTGGCAGGGACTGTGGCCACAATGGGCACTGGGGGTGCCCCATGCTCTTCTGGGGACCAGAATTGCAGCCCCAAAGAGCAGCCTGGATTGGAAGGAGGTCACCTCCAAAGGAGGATCCTTTCCTCAGAAGTTTGAGGCTGCTGCCACTTTTGTAGGCTTGGTGCTTTAGAGTGATGGAGCCAAAAAAGGAGGGTTTTAAGCCTGTTTCTAAGCTTCTTAGAGATAAATGACTTGGAAAAGATACTGTGGGGCTGGAGGGAAGTGTTGCTGTGTATTTCTGTAGAGGTTATAGAGAGTACTGGAATGGTCTTTTGGGAGTAGGGCAGCATCATCTGGGATGCTGGGATCCCACACCCAGAGTTGCCCCATCCCAACATGCAAGCTGCAAAACCAAAGAGAGTTCTGGCAATGAAGAGGCTAATTAAGAGCATCTAAAGATGAAAACGTCATTTGACAAACTGTAGCATGGGGCTGAGAGTGATTCCCACTGCATGGCTGTGAAACAGCTGGGCTTTGGATCGTTCTGCCTCCAGTCAGTTTGCAAATTTAATAGGACACTCAGGAGACTGTAGACAGGAAACGCAAAAATTTGCTTTGTCTTTTCTCCATATGTGCTCACAGGGTCTCTGTAATTTTTGCTGAGTGTTTGCTCTTTTTTCCCAACAGCTTATATCTTATTGAAAACAATGAACTAGAACACCAAGGCTCTGACCCACCAGGGCTCCACACAGAGACATGCCATTTTATGCCTCTCAGGGTGGATGCTGGCAGATAATTCACCAGCACAAGAAGTTCAGGTGGTTTGGGATAAATCGTGTGTGCTGTGTTTTAATGCACCTACCAAGCTGCTCTGCTTTTTTACAGAACTGCTCAGAAACCAGCATTTCTGAGTCTGCAACTCATAACTACAAAATTTCCCTAGCACAAGAATTATCAATGTAACCAACAGGAAGCTGGTGTGTGTGGCACTGCCACCAGCACCTTGTGCCATGCTGGGAAATTTCTGCTTTCCTGGAGGGTTTGCTCAGGTGTCCAGAGCTGAGGAGTTGCTCAAGGCAAGATCACTTCACATCCTGCCGTACACAAAGCTGTGGGTGTGCAACATCACTGGCATGACCTGGACTGAGTCCTCCCATCTCCTCTCTTCCACTGTCCTCACTGCTCTGCATCCACGGAGGCTCCACATCTGCCTTGAGGATGCTCTAATTGCTGCCACTGTTTCCAGAAACTGTCAGCAGGGAAGAGATCAATGCTGCTTCCCTCCCAGCATCTCCAAAGCAGCTGATGCTGCAGCCACTCTGTTATTGTGCCTAATCACATGGAGCACTGCTGAGGGGCACAGTTCCTGCTGCTTGCAACACGAGCAGCAAAACCCCTCAGATATTTATCCTACCTCCTGTATCTGCAGAGGCTGCCCTGATGGCATGTTCCTGGCCACAGGTGCCCACTCATTTCCAACAAGTGTGTGGCTCTTGTTTCATAGTCCCAAGCATGAGCTGAGCCCTTGAACATCTTATTCTTAATAAATCAAAGTACTGTGCTTTTTTGGGAGACCCTCTAACACCAAGCCTCACCCTTCCCCCTTGCTGCTTGCACGTTTCATTAGGCAGCGGGTGCAAAGGCTGCTGAGACTGTTGGAGATCCTGCAGGGCCCTTTGGGGTGGGAGGGTGAGCCATGGGTTTTATCTGGATGATGATGGCAACCAGCCTGGCACTTGCTCACAGCTCATTACATCCCTTTCCTGCAGAGGCTGCTCCCAGCAAAGGTTCTGTTTCTGCCTCTGCCTGGCTGGAGCCTTCTCCTGCCTTGGAGAATTCAGGACAATTTGCAGATTAGACTCACACACATAATTGGAAGGAGTTCAAGGCATTGATCTGCAAAAGGAGCTCCAGAGGTTTTTGTGTGCTGTTTAGTCCTCTTCTAGATAGAGCTCAGTATCTTCTGGCAGCCACTTGTGTGGCCAGGAAAATGTTGGCATGAGAGGGGTGCTGGGACAAAATGAGGGCTGAGGAGTGTGTTTGGGACATAGACCTGCATCCCACTGGCAGTAAATAGGCCCTGGGCAAACTGAGCACACAGCACTGAGTCTCACCTCTAACTCAGGATAAATCCAGGCTACTGACCCTAAGGTCTTAAAAAATATAAGCAGATATAACCTCATCTTCCTCTCTTCTCTGGCTTCCAAATACCTCAGGAGCACAGGAGTGAAGGGCTGTGCTGTACCTACAGCAGAATCCACTACAATGATTTGCTCTGTGATTAGTGTGTTATGCTCCATTAGGAGCAGGTAAGTACTTTCAATGACCACATTAGGATTTGCAACCTGTTGGCTGCTGCCCTAGAGAGCAGGGTGTGGAGTGAGTGCGGAGCCCTCTCCTCTCCTCTCCTCTCCTTTCCTCTCCTCTCCTCTCCTCTCCTCTCCTCTCCTCTCCTCTCCTCTCCTCTCCTCTCCTCTCCTCTCCTCTCCTCTCCTCTCCTCTCCTCTCCTCTCCTCTCCTCTCCTCTCCTCTCCTCTCCTCTCCTCTCCTCTCCTCTCCTCTCCTCTCCTCTCCTCTCCTCTCCTCTCCTCTCCTCTCCTCTCCTCTCCTCTCCTCTCCTCTCCTCTCCTCTCCTCTCCTCTCCTCTCCTCTCCTCTCCCCTCCCCTCCCCTCCTCTCCTCTCCTCTCCTCTCCTCTCCTCTCCTCTCCTCTCCTCTCCTCTCCTCTCCTCTCCTCTCCTCTCCTCTCCTCTCCTCTCCCAGCACCATGAGAGGACAGTGGCTCCTAAGGTCACACCATTTACTACAGCCAAACATTGATGGGCTCATAACTCATGGCTAGTGGAGTGCAGCACAGTCCTAGTGTGTTACAAGGTGATCAATAATAAGTAGAATTTAATGCAGTGGAAATGATGGATTCAGAGACAGTCTAGAGCGTGGCTGCTTGGCTGTCAGCTTTGCTTGCCCTCATAGGGACAGCAGGGCAGCTCCTGGGTCACAGGCAGCTTCTGGGACTCTCCCCTGCATTTCTCTGGGCTCTGAAATATGTATATCATCTCAGCTGGAGCCTTCCTGGGAGTCTGGGGCCATCTGCCTGGGATGATACAGGTATAATGAATCCTCACCTTGATGCACCTCACACCAGGCTCCCAGGTGGAAATACAAAGCTCAGGGATCAGCTGGCTGGAGTCCAGCATGGACAGAGCAGCCTTTCCCTGGCAGCAGGACCTTTGCTGCCCTTCCCCTGGACTGTGGCACAGCCTTTGCTGCAGCAACTGCACAGTCCTTGGACACAGCAGGACAAGTCCTGACTCTGCACTGTGCCGAGCAGAGGAAAAAGCATCAGCATTTCCTCTCCTGCTGCCATAGGAGCTAAATGTTACCCTAATAATCAAATGGCTTTTCATCCCCATAAACAATGTCCTGCTAAATCTTCCTGCAGACACAGCCCAGAACCCATCCTCCCCCACCTGACTTGTTTTCTGCTTAGTCTGCCCTTTTACTTCCTAATACATGATGTCTGATTTCATCCTGTCATCTGCCTGCAAACCTGCCATGGCTGTGGTCCTCCCCTGGGGCAGTCACTGTCCCCAGCTGGCCTGGGCTCCAGCCACTGCAGGAGCAGTGTTGCTGAGGGGGGACAGGAATGAGCAGAGGGGATGGAGCCCCAGCAGAAGCCTTCCAGGTCCCTCCATTAAGGAGTCAGGAGAGCCCTTTGATGACCAGGTCCTCATGCTGGAGAGAGAGGAGAAGTTTTGGAGTGAGCCATGAGCAGGAGATGATCTTTCTCAGCCTAAGATTACTTTATTGAGATAAATAAATACATATTGAGATAAATGAAGCCACATTTTGGTCATACAGCCAAAAGCAGTGAGTGATTGGCACTGATGGCAACAGAGGCCATGGGTCCATGGCCATGTGTGACAGTCTGGGGGACTTCAGCTCTTGGGGGTGATTAGTGGCTTCAGAGCTCCAGGAAGGGCACAGCCATGGTCCCTGTCTCTGTGATGCTGACTGCCATGGGCACCCTCCTGGGAGGCACAGGAGAGGTGAGGGTGCAGCACCCACAACATGAACATCTGCAGCACCCCATTCTTTCCATGGCTGGGGTTTGCCAGCATTGCTGTCAATGAAGCAGCAGTTTCAGTCTCTCCTCCATCAAAGAGAGATGCCTCAGATCCCTCCAGCAACATTTGCAGCCAGCAGATCCAGGGGGTCACCCATTTTCAGCAGCTGTTGAGATGAGGAGCCTGCACGATGCTCCCTCCATCGTCTGCCACGGTGAACCTGCCGGCTCCAAATGTCACCCGTGAGCTGGAGAGAACAGGAGCTCCTTTGGCAGCCTGAGCCCATCCTCCCCCTTTAATTGCAGTGTGATAAACACAAAATCTCATCAGGGCTGCCAAGGAAAAAGCTCCAAATTACAAATACCTGCCATTACTGTAAGATGGCCAAGAAAACAGCTTCTTGCACCAGCACTGCCTTTTAAATATTCTCAGCCGGGGGCTGATGCAGCTTCTTTGTGTTTGTCTTTCAAGAGAGAAAAACTACTCAATTTTTATCTTAAACAGTAAAATCTTGGCCACATCCCAGCTGTACTGCTTTCTTGTTGATTCAAACACCTTTGGCATGATGAGTGCTTTGGCCAGGGAGTGAAAAAAGTACTTTTTTTTTTATAGGAAGGGTGGGTGGGTGTCTGCTTCCCATCCCTGCTCCCCACCCAGACCTCCCCAGCATGTGCTGGTGTGCATTGCTCTGCTCAGCTCGGCAGCAGCGCAGTGGTGAGGTTCCCCCCAACAATTTAGTGCATAATAGGACTGGTTCAATAATCCCATTACAGTCTGTCTTCAGGATGCCAGGACTAATTGGCAGGCACTGGGACCTTCATCCCCAGCTGGAATTTTATTGCTCATCACAATTAACTGTGATGCTAAAGTCTCTCGGCTGCACATGTGCCATTTGCTCAGCCTGGGCACATTTTGGGCCCCTCTGCACCCTGTCCCCAGTTTCTGGCAGGGAAAGTACATGGTTATTGCTGAAACTGATTGGCCTTTACTTCATGCTGTTTGCAGCTTAATGGGATTTATTTTGCGCATGTCCAGTTGGAGCTGCTTGCTGCACAAAGTGCTGGCTGGAAGCTGCTGTGCTGGGGGAAGCTGAGGACAGCCCCAACCTGGCACCCGGCCATGGTGGTGGGATGGGGATGAGTGACCTGAGCTGCTGGTCTAAGGGGCTGCCATTGGGCTGAGCCTTTGCTAGTTCAGTCACATCTCTCTATCTCAGCTCTTGGCTTCTCCAAACTGTCGCTTTTCAACAGAGCACTTGACATGTGCTTCACTTTGAACATGGACAGAGGCTCATCTCACTCCAGTGCAATGGGAACATTTGTTTAAATGTGAGTTGTGGGGATTCTTTCCTGATCTAAAGTTGTTAAACAGCAATTGCAGCTCATCCTGGTGGTTTGTTTTCAGCTGCTCTGGGATGTGCCATTTCTAGGGCCCCGGAGAGAGCAGAGGGTTGAGGACAGACTCTGATAACGCCGCTGGTGACAGATTTATTTCCTTGTAAGCAATTGAGACTTTAGAGACTCTGCTCCCACTGTGGCACTTTGTAGTGATGAGGAGTAAACTCTTTGCCTCTGGGTTCATGTTTCCCATCCTCATATGTGACTCAGATGCCAGTGCCACAGACTGAGGCTTTGAAACCACATGGACCTCCACTCACAGTGTGCCCTTCAGCCAGAGACTTATTACCAGAAGATACTGTGAATGCCAACACTTTGCAAGGCTTCAGAAAGTGATTAGACAAATTCTAGGAAGAAAAATATCCATCAAGAGCTATTAAGAACAGAGACAAACTCTGGGACCCAGATGGTTTGATGCCAGGGAAGTGTCCCTCAAGTCTGCCTGATCCCTCCTGCTTCTTGCCACCACACCTGCTTTTGGCCAGGACCAACACTGGGATGCTGGGCTGAAGAGGCCTTCTGGCTTTGAGCTGCCTGCCCCTGCCTGCATCCAGGGAGGGGACCTGGAGAGGGGCAGAGGCAAGTGCTCGACTCCTGTCTACTTGGATGGTTTAAAGCTTTGATTCTAATATAGAGCTGTGTGTTGGGGCAGTATTTCATGCTTGCCAGTGTTGGCTGATAAACCTTTGATTTTCACTTCTGGGAATAATAGCACAGTAATGAATTATATTCACAAGAATAACTGTAATAGTCATAAAACTGCAAATAGAAGAAAACTGTAAATCAGTCACCCCCTTGTAATGTGCTTACTTCATCTGAATCACCCTCCCTGGGCAGATTATCAATTTTATTTGGCTTTTCCATCCTAAACTTTTATTAAGTGGGGTGCCTCATGCGGAAAGATACTGAGCACAAGCCATATGTTCCAGGGATTTATCTGTTTATTTTGCCTGCCTTCCCTCCCTCTCCCCTCCTGCTCGAGGCTCTCCGGACCTGCAGGCAGCTGACATCGGACTGTAAAAGACACACGTCCCTGGTGTCATTTACCTTTATTATGCAAAAAAATAAGCTGCCGGGTGATGAACAGACCTTCCTCCATGCTGTGCAGAATTACCCAGACCCTGCAGCATGTTTAGACTTCCATGTAATTAAAATAGAAAGCCATTAGCATAGCTCCAGGGTAATCAGAGGGCATATCCTGGTCCCCAGCACGTCCTGAGCTGCAGCATGAAGGTTTTGCTGCTCCCAGTTCACTGCATGATGCCTGCCCCCAGCTTTGTGGGTAAACCAGGGCAGCCCCTGGGCATAGGGAGGGGTGTGAGGGCAGCTGGGGCATCATGGGGAAAGGACAGTGACAATTTACTGCTGCACTGCTGAGACTTGAGCACAGATGGAGAAGGTGGTTTTGAAGGCAGAGATGTGACACCAAGTGCTACCGGGTGTCTCCGCCACAGCACTTGTGCTTTCTCCTGGCCACACAGGGAGGCAGCAGCAGAGATCTTCTGGGCCCAAGCATCTTCTCTTGCTGGGTACAGCATGGTAATTTTTAGCAGAGTCTCCATCTTTTCTCTTTTTATTAGACAAACATATTAAAAAAATCCCTTTTTGTTTCTCTCCCTGCTGCCTCCCCATGCCCTTTTCCATGTTTCCTATCAGAAATCCACCCACCGCCCTTGTGCTACAGGGGTATGAGGCTGGTGTGAGAACAATGTTGAATCAAAGCTGATGGAAAAGGCATCAGAGCAGTCAAATGAGATGGGAAAAGGTGCAAATTACAGCAAAATGCAGCTGTTTGGTTTGGTGACCTTTTAGAAGGCAAGCCACAAGCTGGAGAGCAGTTTGCTTCAGCTGGACAAGAACTTGCCAGAGCCTGTGCAGTATTTCATGGCTTTTGGAAACACTGGCTGCAATTTTCCATTGTAATGCAGCAGGGGAAAAAGGGAAAAACCACAAACCGTGTGATTTATGAGATGCTTCTCTTGGATATTTCCACCTGTGATCTGAAATAATCAAGCAATATAGAAACCCCAAATTGTTTCTCCAGCTACTCCCACTGAGTGGGCTCACACCATGATTTTTCAGGCAAGACAAGTTTCTTCTCCCCTGTGTTCAGCAGCCTTCATGGCCTCTGGCCATGCCTCCTGACCAGCAGCCTATAATGGTCAGTGCATTTGCAAAAAAGTGTTCAGGTGGCATTTGTGCCCATACAGCTCATCTTTGAGTCCAAAATCCAGATTTCTTGAGTTAATGAAAATCTCTTTGGCTAGTTAATGACAGCTAATGGAGCTGAGTCCATCTGCACCCATTGAGGACACTTGGCCAGTCTCTTTACAGCTTAGGAGGACCTGAAACACATCTGTTGAGCAAAGGATGTGCTGGAGGTGAATGTTTTCTGCTCTGGCAAGTAGCTCCTTGCAAGCCTCAAGCTGTTTTCCTGCGCAACCTGGTCTTGGCAAGCATTTCATGGCTCTGTGTGTGTTAGTGCAGGCGCCATCCTGGTGGGCTCATCTTCCAACACTGCACACGTGGACATCACCCAGGTTTTCATTAGTGCTCAGGGATGACCAGAGAGGGCTCAGGGGGCTTTACCCAGCTCTCCCATTCCTCCTTGCATTGTTTCTGCCAAGCACTTGGGCCTGAGCCAGCCTTGTAACCTGGTTTTCCCAGTCTCCCTGGAGGAGATTGTAGTTTGAGCCTGGAGACATCCCAGCTCACCAACTCTTCCCTGGCTGCTGCTGGATTCAGTCAGGCTTTTCCAGAGCTCCTGTTTGGCTTCATCTAAGGAAATTCAGAGCCTGCCAGGCTTTCTGCACCACCGGGAAGGCTCCAGCCCTGCTGTGCAGCTCAAACTGTTGCCAGCTCCAGCAGAGCTGGGAAACAGGCTGAAAAAACCCAAACTGCAGAGGTGACTGAGCTGGAGTGTGGGTGGAGGACAAGCAGAGAGCACAGATACTGCTGTGACTCATGTAGGTGCTTCACTCAGCACTGAATGCATGGTGTTATTCCGCACCTATGTGATCAAAGAGGCTTGTCAGGGGGAATAAACAGGAGAAGGGAGAGCCATGGAACTGGTGAGGGAAGGCTGGAGACATCATAGCATCTGCTGGAGGTTCAGCCCAAGAGATGTTCCCCAGAGAGGGTCTCACTTGCAGGCTCCAAGTAACGAGTTGACAGGGGCTCTCCAGTCTTTTGTTTCCAGAGATTCCAGGGGCTCAGGAGCCCAGTACAACCAGCATAGGAGCAGAAAAGCCCTTGAGGGTGTGAAGGAGCAAGTTGCTGCTTGTGCTGTTTCACAGCACTGCAAGCTGCAACAGAGCTGTGCTTGGAAGAAGACAGGGGAAAAACTCTTTTTGGAGTTTGATTTTGAAGGCAAATTCAAAGTTCAAAAGTAGCTGCTATTTGAAATAAATCTGCTTTTTGCAGCCAGTTAGCAAAGCTAGGAAAGCAGCAGGAGTGTCTCATGCTTTGACAGCATTAAAAAGTATGGAAACTAAACAGCATGGTTTGAACATGCCACATGATCTGCTGGCAGCCCCAGAAGCACAGCAGGTCCTGGGGACTGGTGAGGTCCCAGCTTGCCCATCAGAACCAGCATCCCTGCCCTGCCTGCTGGGGTGGTACCAGCAGGAGAAAACAACACATTTTTGCTGAATTCTAGCCCTGGGAATTTTGTGAGCAAGGGTCTGTATTTATACTACATGGTCTTCCTTTTTTTTTTTTTCTTCTTGGGTTGAAGGTTTTCTTGTGTGGAAGGGTCTGGTTTGGGCTGTCTCTGCTGTGAAGGGGGCCAGTGTAGCAGGAAAGCTCTGGCTGTCTGGCTCTGCTCCCTCGAACAGACGAGTTTGCAGCTGTTTCACTCTCCCAGCAGAGTGAATTGATGGGTCTGGCTCCAAATTAATTTAGCAGACTTGGCCTTCAGAGAGTTAGACAGACCTGGCACAGATTCCAGGGCACAGCCAAGGCAGGGCAGAAGGTGAGGGAGACCATTCCCAAGGGAAGGTGAATCCTGCCATGTGGGCAGGGGATTCCCTGTATGCTGGGTGATGGATGCTCCATTGTCCTGAGGATCCAAGAAACAGGTCCTCAGGTGATTACTCCAGGGCCAGTGAAATGTTGAGGCTCTCAGTGAGGCAGATTTTGCTTCTCTCTTGATTAATGAACAGTGAAAGACTCCATGTCTGGTGTCTGGGGTTCACACACACAGATGGAGTGCCTCTGGGACCTGCTCTCATCAAGACTCTCATGCAATCCTCTCGTGGTTTCCCGGACAAAACAGACTGATGGGATATGCTACCGTGCAGGTGTGTCCACGGGTACAGGGATTCAGGGTCCTCCTAGCTAAGGCAAGAGAAGGGTCTCCAGACACTTTCACATGTGGCATGGATATAAGCAAGCAGAAACTAACCCCTCTTCATTTTAGCACCTGAAGAAAGCGGAGACCTCCGTGGGTCACCCCCAGAACTTCCTGTCCCACTGACGAGAAACATCTCCCCTTCCTGTGATGCTTCCCAGACAGCAGCGAGTGGCAGAGCCAGCAGTTTGGGTGACAGCACTGAAAACACACCTCTGCTCCTGGGCCAGGCCAGCGTGGAGCCCCACAGCCCCGGCCGCAGCCCCACCCGGCTGGCCCAGCTCTCGCCCCGTCGCTGCCGTCCCGGCTCCGCTCCCCGCCCGTGCGGAGCAGCAGCGCGGGCAGATCACGAGCCGGCAGCGAGGGGGTGGCGGGGGCTGGAAGGTGGGTAGGGGGGGTGATGTTCTAGGTGACTCACTGCCCCGCTCCCTGCTGCGGAAGAGGGTTTTCAGTTTTGGAGGTGACTGCTGGAAAGCAGCTCCCTCCTCTCCCCGCTCCTTCCCTTCCTCCCGCTCCTCACCCTCCCACCCCCCACCAAGCGGAAAAAAAAAACTGTGACAGTTTGATTTAGGGCTGGATAATGAGGCAATTGTGAGGAGGATGGGTTCAGCGGGAGCCTGCGCTTGCCAAATCGTTCGGCTTAATTGATCAAATATTTTTATGCATCGTTTATTCCTTTAAGGCGACAGTAACCCTCCTCTCCTGCTGCACTGAAATGGAAAGAGCAATGCTGGAAATCACCCAGGCTGAGCCCCGATGTGACAGAGACGAGTGGGTGGCTGCCGAGGACCTCCTCGGCCACTGAGGACTTGCTTGATTGCCGGCTCTGCCAGTGCTCCCTGTGTCCAGGGAGGGGTGGGTGAGCAGCTCCAGTCTCTCCAGGGCTCCCCAAGGCAAGCAGCAGGATGGGGCACAACTGCAGGCAGCATCCATCTGGCAAGGCTTGTCCTGAAGGCCCGGCCGGAGCAGGGGTGCAGCCGTGCGTGTCACCCAGGCTGCGAGTGTCCCTCCCTAGGGCTGGCTGTGTCCCTGGGCTCTTGGGGCAGCCCCCCCGGCTGGTCGTGGTGCAAAGCGAAACATCCAGTGAGCCAAGGCAGACACGTAATTGCTAGGAAATCTTTTCCCCATGCAATTAAGTCGCTGTAATCACTAAATCCCTCAGTCAGAGCCAGATCTGTTAATCTACAAAGAAAAGAAGGACAAACCAAATCCGTTCCTCCTCAGCTTCTATCTCCCACCCTCCTGCCTGCAGGATGCTGGTAGCAGGGAATCGCTCTCTGCAGGGTGCTGGCCCGGGTGCAGGCAGGACGAGGGGGCACACGGCTCTCATTCCAGCCTCCGCCCTCGGACATCGTTGCTCCCAGGTGCCAGCTTCAGCTCCCTGAGCCCCCGATGTCCCCTGCAACTCCTCTTGCCTGGGTTCAGTCTCACCAGCACAGTGCTGAGGGTCCCCTTGCCCACCCAGTCTTTAACATGTATGTGCCCCCACGGAGAAAAGCCACTGCTGAAGGGGCTGTCGGCCCCCGGGGGGCTATGGCGAGGGGCATTGGCGGAGGAAGGGCCAAGTCCCAGGAGAGGCAGGAGCTGCCCGTCCCCCCTCCCTGCAGCGCAGTCCGTCCCTGAGCTGCAGCTCGGTGCCTGCAGGGTCCGGCTGCTTTCTCCATCCTCAAACCAAGAGCTGCCTCTAGCGGTACCTGAGACACCTCGGGGCTTGTGCGGGTCTCCAGGCGTTGAGCATCTTTCCAGCCTTGCCATGGAATCTGCTGTCAGGCTGTGATGTGTCCCCAACAGCCAACAGCCAGCTGGGGCTACACGAGAGGGACCCTGCAGCTTCTCAAGTCATCCACTCTCTTCCTTACCCTGGTCCCCGCCGTGCTACTGCCCCTCTTGTCAGTGTCACTGTCAGCCCAAATCCTGGCTTTGAGCTCACCTTACGTGTTCTTGCTGTTTGGATCCAGCTTGGCATGTAAAAAACTTGATCCAGGCTCCCTTTCAGCCACCCAAATCAAAAGCCTTGGGCTGCCAAGGCAAGAGCAGCAGCAGCAAAGACACACCTGGGACTTTGCTGCATTTATCCAAGGCCAGTTTGATGGGAAGCAAAGTGCTCACAGGCAGGAGAGAGCAGCAGGGTTGGCTGGCAAATGAGAAGACATGTGGACCAGATGGGTGCTTCTTTCTAGAGGTGGTTTCACTGGTGCACAGACAAGTCAGGGCCTGAAGAGATCTGCCCCACTGGCCCCACGCCTCATACATCCTCAGGGTCATGCTCAGCGCTCACTCACACTGTTCCCTCACACCCTTGCTGTGTCCTGTCTTGCCTCTAAGGTCACCTTAACATGCCAGGGGATGCTGGAACATGGCTCTGGCATAAGATCTAAGGGCAGCTGATGGGTACAACATATCCCAAGATGCTATTTTGGACTCTTCTGAGTACCGAATTCTGTTTCCTTTTATTCAACACCCCTCCATGACAAACTTCAACAGACTGTCCTCTGACTTCTCCTAGAGAGCTAGTAGATGGAAAGCCTCATGGTTGTTTTGGTGCTCTCCCCTAGCTGGCCAAGGCTAGGTGAGCTCCATCAGCACCCCTGGGAAGCAGAGGCCTCTTCCCTGGTTCCTCTGTGCAGCTGGTTCCTCTGCACATTTTCCTTTGTTCAGATCAAGTTGAATGATGTAAGATTTCCTTGATCACATACACAGGGATGCTCCTCTATACTCCTCTACACCCCTGTGCTCCGGGGTTGACTGTGATGCTTGAGAAAGCTGGTAATCCTGAAGAGATCTGAAATGAAATGCAGGGAAGAAGACAATGAAATGGAGGTGAATTGAGAGCCAGGGCTGAGACTGTCAGCCCAAACTCACAGCTGGTCTGTGCTCCTTGCTGCCAGTCGAGGACACTGTGGTTGAGGCACGTCAGGAAGAATTGCCATTCTTTATGACCACTAATAGTATTTGCAGCTCTGCATTTAAAGATGATGATAAAGGTAATCAAAGTGTCAGGAAAAAAGACAGATAGGGAGCTGGCTGGAGCCAGCAAGGGATTCCCTGCTTTCAGTTAACAGCAGTGATTTATATTTCATTTGCACCTACGGACTCGGAGCAAGGAGCAGGGCAGCAGTGCTTTACAAAAACACTGTAGGGAGGAGTACAACAGCCACTGAATTTATCTACACTCAAGCTTCTAGACCTGTTTATGCCTTCTTTAGACATCACCATGAAATACTGCAGGGGTTATAAACTTCTCCCAGAAAATATTATCGTGACCAGAATTTCCTGATGAGGTAAGAACTAGTAACTGAACTTCCTGCAGCCGGATGCATCCCCTCAACCTGTGGCTCCCCTTTCCCTTCCTTCTCCTCTCATGCAAGGTTTTGACAAGGTCCTGACAGCAAGCACCACAGTGCTTATTATCCATCCAAGCTATGAAGTACGTGGTTCTTTCAGAAGTACAGGCTGCAACAGCAGCAGTGGGGTTGAGGGAAGGGGAGTGAGGTGCAAGGACTCCCCAGCTGCATAGCCATTAACCTTGACTGCCAGCAAGGGCCATATCTCAGATCTTTGATGGCTGTGGATCCCCAGTAGTTCATCAGAGACCTCCTTTCTTCCATCTTCAAATGTTGTCTCTTTTCTCATCTTACCTTTATGTAGCACCATGTCAACAGCAGGGAAGCCAGCAGCCCTACTTTCCTTGTCACACAAAGCCATTCAACACAGTGCTGCATCTGCACCGACACTGTATCCATGCAACCTGTGTTTCAAGGATCGTGTTTGCTTATTTCTATGGATCAAGAAAAACCCAAACAAAACAGTAAGAAAACAGCCTTACTAAGAAGAGTTCTAGCAGTTAATTAGTTTCAACATTGAAAGGGCCACTGCCCAGCAGCTAAAAATCATCATGTTCGAATGGTGAATTAAGTCAGCCAAGCAATAAATCTGAGCAACAAACCAGTCTCTTTAGCTCAGAGTTCTCCTTCATCAAAACACTGATAAATGACTTTTTCTGAGAGCCCACAAGGTCATCAAATTAATAAAGCATTTCAAGTAATGTATGGAAGTGAAGTGACACCCTGCTGCAAGAGATGTGCTGTTAAAGCCAACCCTCTATAACAGAGTGTGATGCATATATAGGATGTCCAAAACAAACCCATCCTCTAATTTAGGACAGTTGTCCAAACTCCTTCATGTCTGTTCTGGTCCATTGTCCTCCCTCCTAGTAATTACTCAGGAGAGTTAAGCTTGAGAACAAGTCACAAAAGAAAAAAAAAAAAGAAAAGAAAAGAAAAAAAAAAGAAAAATGAAAATGTGGGATTCTCCTATTGACCAGACAAGATACTCAGAACATTTACCATGAAGGAAAGTGAATGCACCAAGGAGGGAAAGTAAGTGAAATGCTGAAAAGCTCTTGATATAATGATGGGACATGCTCATGTTCTTTGCAGTGTCTGCTTTCCACCCCCTACCACATGCACATATGAAGCTATTACAAGGATGCTGCACCCAAAGAACCGGGTTTACTCATCTGACATGAATGGGGGCAGCAACTTTCATCTGCCAGCACTGATGTCAGGGACATTTGCATGATTCAGCACAGTTAGACAGCAGGACGGTCCAAAGCCCAAGAAGCCATACTCAGATATCCAGGCATTTAAAAAACAAAAAGGAGTTGCACATTTAGTTAAGTTCTGCAGACTTAGCCTGACCACAGAATGATCTCAACAGACACAGCAGGCACATAAAGCCAAGGATGGCACCACTTTATGTCACCCTCTGACTCCCGTCCCGTGTGTTTGGGGTGGCCCTGGTTTGGGCTGAGATATGGCAGCAGGAGGCACAAATAGCACGAGATGGATGATGAATTTAGAGATGCTTGGGAGCAGGTATTAGGGAAATCTTTCCAGAAGTCAGGGCAGTTCAGCATGGGAGCAGATTGCCTGGTACAGGTGATATGTCTGCCAGTGGCTGTTTCTAGGATGGTATGGACATCTGTGACTGCAAGCATGTTCTGGGTGGCCTCCCATGCTCCCTTCTAACCCAGGGCTGTTCTCAGTGCCCTTATCTTTAGAGGAAGTGAGCATGGGACAGAGTTTTCACTTTTGTCTCTTGCAGTCAGCCCATCACCAGGCCCTATACCAGAGGCAGAGAGAAGGAAAGGCAAGGGGAACTGCAGCCACCTACCTCCAACTCTGCTACTGAAACTTGGTGTGATGGCAGCCTCTCCCTTAAACTTAAGGCTGAGTATGTCCCTTGGCTTCCCGCTGTGATGGCTTTCTGCAAGCTTCTATTACACTTGGAAGGCTTTAATATGAAATATATATTTAATAATATGGTATCACCAAGAGGCGTTGAACAGGACAAACATAAACAAAACAGAGCTATCAACAACCTCTGCAATATTGTATCCACTGGGTGCCCTTCTTCATGGAGACCTAGCACAGGTTTCATTTGCCCTTGATTTACTCTGAGTATAAAGCTCCTAAGATGGTCTCTGGTACACTTATCCCCCCCAGTGCTCAGCCCTTGAGCCACAGCTATCTATCTAGATACCTATCATGACACAGCATGCAGAATTACAGCTGTCTGCCCTGGGCACACTTGGTGCCATGGCCAGCTGATCTCCAAGGGGATGCACCCGTGGCAGCTCCAGCCCCCACCCGGGGCTGACATCCAAACCCATGTAGTACACAGGCAGCCACGGCTCCAGCCTCTTTGCAGGCTCATTGACATGCAGGAGAAAGCCCTGGTGCCATATGGAGTGTGGAGGCAGATGGATGGACATATGTATCATCTGCGGGCAGCTCTGCTGATATAAACATCCCAGCACAGGCATTCACACTCCAGGACATGGTTTGTGTTTGGGGTGAGAGAGAATTTTTCTCCCATAAAATAAATAAAATACGTTCTGAGTATCTTGGGATGAAGCCATTCTAATCCTTTAATTCTTTCCAAAGGAAAACGATTCCATATTCAGGGCACTGTGCAAACAATTAATTAGCCTAATGAAAATGAAAGGCCTAATTGCTCAGTATTATTATGATCACTGGTAGCCAGGCGTGACCAAAGAATAGATTCTGTCTTGCTAGGGATAAAACACAACTTTCCAGCTTTTGGGACTTTTTTGAAATCTGAATATCCAGCAAAACAGTTTGGTTGGTTTGGGTTTTTTTTGAGTGATGGTGTAGTTCTCCCTTCCACATGCAAAAAAGCTGGCAGCATTTGGAGGCATCGAATGAGCTGCTATACACTAAAAATTGAGGAGAGAGACCCAGCTGGTGTGAAATGACCTGGCTGAAGGGAAGTCAATAAAGCTGTAACTTGCCTGGGTTGAATGACATGCTGGTGTCTTCACTGCACGTCCCTTGGCAGGAGATTCAACTTTCAAGACAAGAATGCTGCAACATGATGAAAAAATCTATTCTTTTAAGGCGCACACCTGAAATTGCAGTACAGTCATTGTGGATGCAGCTTCTTTTTCAATGACCAGTTGTTATTGAACTGGAAAAGTGTTTTGAATTCATGCAGATGAATTTGTTCCCTGTGGATGGGATCATGACGAGTCAGGTCACAGGAGCCTGAAGAAACTGAACTATTATCACATCTCCTAACACGGAGACAGGAAGCAGATGCTGACTGAACATTGACCTAGCCTGAGGAGTATGGGTCAAATAATTCTTCCTTTAAGCAGCCGATTCTCATCAAGAATCAGCTTTAACACTACGATCTGCCTTGTGCAGAGGCTGGCAAGCAGAGACTACCCTTTAAAAACATGGGTGAAGTTTGCTCTCATTCATGCTTGCACAACCCCACTGACTATATGTAACAGAGAATTTCTCAGCAAGCTGGATTCTTGGTGTTGGGGGGGACTGCAGTTTAAACTTAGAGGCACTTTTACTATGTACTTCAGGTTGGCACCCAAAGCTGCAGGACATGCCCACCATATAGAAGACATCCATTATCATGCAACATCAGGCACTCCATGGGAAACACAGCTTCCTGTGTAACCAGTGGTGATAGGTTGGTGCCTGACTTAGGGGCTTGGGATCCTCCCTTGGCAGTGTCCAATACTCTGAATTTACTGCAAAGGATCAGGAACCCAAGCCCACACACCAAGATTAGGTGAGATGGCCTCTGCCTTCCCATTCTCAGGATGCCTAGCACAGCTCTCCAGGGGATGGTATTCCCTCCCCATCTCATTTAACAAACTGCTGGCTAGCAAAGAGCAAGGATAAAGTCAGATC
Organism: Apus apus; assembly: GCF_020740795.1. Classification (NCBI taxonomy): domain Eukaryota; kingdom Metazoa; phylum Chordata; class Aves; order Apodiformes; family Apodidae; genus Apus; species Apus apus. The sequence continues at coordinate 6,831,542 of NC_067294.1, read as the reverse complement.
AACATCTCCTCCAGCTCTTGGAATGCATGCTTCCCTTGGTGCAGGTGTGGAAATTTATTTATGCCATCTCAGAAACTCACTGGAAAAACAGTGACCCAGACTTGGTCACATGAAGGCTTTAAAAACTCTGTATTTGTGCTGTGTTGCCTTTTAGGAGTAAGTTGTGTCCAAATATACTGGGTTTTGAGGATGATTTTTTTTATTTAAAAAAAGAAAAAAAGGAGTTGACTGCAATATAGGATAGTACAATCCTGTGACAAATGGAAGAAGAGGAAATGTAGGTTTGTGGCTGAAGGTCATTTCATTTCACAATCACCCTTTTAGGTTGCAGAAATAAAACCAAGGAGAACTTCCCTCCTGAAATCATTTCAGCTCTGCAACCACTTGTTCATGCAGCTGGTAACAGTTACTGCAGATCCTGCTGGGGACTTCAAGACATAAAATAAGTGACAGATCCAAAGATGTGATAGCAGAACAGTCTGTCAGGTGGCTGAATATCCCAGCAACCTTTGTCAGGCTGGCAAACTGCATGTACTCTGCTTAGCTGAGTACAGCTGGTATTAACCCCAGATAGACAGGCACTCATCACCCCTTAATGGCAAAAAAGAAAACCCTAACAAAACCAGGCTTTTGTTTTCCATTTATTTTGCAAATCTACCAATTCATTTTATGAAAGTATGAAATCCTATGTGGTTACACTAAACAGTTACATTACAATCCAGGTAATACAAATAAAGGCTACAAATTCAGTTTTAGGTATTCTTGGATAACCAGAAGGTTTAACATTATTTAACAGAAAACTTAGTAAAAAAAAAAAAAAAAAAAGAAAGAAAAATAGCCATGTGATTGTCAAAGAATTTTGTTTAAAGCAAGGGAACCACTGCAGACTCTCCTTGCCCTGCAAAAATTGAGAGAGAAACACTGATGTCTGCATCATCGTTCAATGTTAATTTCAATGAGATGCATCAAATTTAAGTGCACACATCTACTCATGATAACAAGAATAGTTCACAAGTTGTTTGGAAACCACTGTCAGGTTTCATTCTCTGGAAATTACATTTACAGTATAACATCACCATCCTTGCTTTCAGATGCATAAAAATCCTTTAATATCATTTGTAAAATACACTAGAGCTTCAAGTCTTCTTTAATTGAATTCAGTGGGAGTAGGATCAGTTCTATATTTAATAAGTAGTCCTGATTTACTGAAATACTTACAAAACAGACTCTTTCCCAGGAATGAAATTAATTTAGTGAACAGAACATTGTGATAATTCAGGAAAACTCTTCACTTTTACACTCTCTGGTAATTGACACTGTAACTACATTTCTGAGGACCTTTATGCATGATCATTCTTTCCTCTCCACCAGCAACAGGACCCATGAAGACAAGTAACTGCACTTAGTAAGGACTCAGAGCTATGTAAATAAAGTATAAAAATCAAAGAACAGGTTGAATTAATCTAGAAACTGCTCCCCTGACACTTATCTGACACACCTCTAGTGTCATTCTGCTGCCTGTAAGCTGCCATTTCTGATGAGACATCTGTCAATCATGATTGTGTAACTGCTTCTTGAGAAGCAATTCAATGGAGCTTTGACTTTGCAGCTGCATCTCTACATTGCATGTGTAGTTCAGGACAAAATGTCCAAGATGCCACTGCCACCTGTAATGCAGCAACTTCACAGAAGCAAGGGGGCTGTTTATGGGGGAAAAAGGCAGATACAGGTATCCTGGCAGTCGGTGGCACAGAGATTAAAACAGTTCATTCTTCACCTCTTTCAACTAGGACATCCAAAATACTGCAGCCCCTCAAATCTCCACTCATCCATCTGCAACAAACCTGCAGAACTCGTTGTAGAGCAGAAGTGAAGCCAGCAGCATCTTGGCAGGGCTTCTCAAAGAGCTCTGCATTTACCACCAGAGTATCTTTTAACACTGATCACCTCAAAAAACATAAAGAAACCAATCACAGTGCACAAACCTACACAAACTTAGCACCTTGACTTAAGTTGCCGGCAAACTATGGATGCAAAAAAGAAGTAACTGTTCAGGGCAGCAGCTAGTGAGTGTCTACAGAAGGTTTTATTCCTCTGAAGCAAATGAAGTTTGCTACAGTCTTGGAAATGGTACCAAGCTGGTGAGAGTGCTGCTATAACCAAGGCTGGCAATTTTTTCCTTCCTGACAAACACTGCTCTTAACCAACACTCCAAAACCAACTAGGCTACATTTACTGGTGGCTAACTGTAGAATTTTCCCCAGCAGGCAGTTTAAAATGGTAATAGATGCTTCAGTTTCCCATTCTTGGATATGATACAATAAATATAGTTTGTTCAGAGCCTTTGTTATGAGTACCTATTAAAACAGCTGGCCCCACCCTGTTGTTACCACTGTGCCTGCTTGTTTTCCAGCTACTCATGTAAATGTAATGTCAAATCCTCTTAAGAATCATGAGGAGCTGTCCAAAATCACTTGTTCAACTGACATTTCTGTAAAAATAAGGAAAGGAAAGAGTTGTGGGAAATTAAATGGTGCTCCTGTTGCCAAGTTGTTAAAATTATATGGCAATATGCTTCCAGTAGTTATAAGAAATTAATTTGTGGAGTGCTTACAAGCCTTACATCTACTAAATCTCAACAGGATAGAAAATGCTATTTAATTGATACAACTTGCAAATGTTAAGGAGAAAAAAAAAAATAGCACCAAAGAGTGAGAGAAGAAACTAGACTCTTGTCTGCACTCTGATTCCTCCAGGCTGGATCTCTACAGCTGAGGAAGCCATGCAGGAGATCTTGAGGAAGTACTTATGTGTGTATGTGTCAGCACCTGCACCTCTCCCTTCTGCTTTCTGGAAGTATCAGGCAGAGCAAAGTGAGTGTCACCATTTTTCACCTTTATTATGTTGTTCAGGAAGAAGTGCCTGAGACACCTGATCTGTTGACAAACTAATTTTTTAATTATGCCACTATGCGATTACCATCACTGCTTTCTCACAACAATGTCAGATACAATATAAAACTTTGGATTTTCTGCAGTGAGTGAAATCAGCAAAATCACAAGGAGGAGTTCTGGCAGGGCTGTTCCTGCTCCCTCTGGAAGTCAGAACCAGGGTAAGGCGCTTTGGCAATCAGCACCAAGTTCAAGAGAGAAGCTTTGTATCAACAATTCACTCCCTGCACATTAAAATACGCAGAAGTTTTCTGCAGATGCATGGAAAACTGAGACCCCCTGGTTGTTCTCCAAGCTGCTTTGAAACTGCAATTGGTTTAATCCAGCAGCAGATCCTGGCACTATTCTTTTCCCAAGCACAGTACATGTGGATAGCAACATTAAAGCACATGACACAGAACAGATTTGCTCAAGCTCACCACGGTTCTGATGGGCTACATGCACCAAGAGGCAATTCCAAAAGAGCACACAACTCAAGTGATCAGGACAACAACACTGACTCCAAGGAATTCCATCTCCATTTTGTGAAGGGAGAAAGTTCACAAAGGAAAAGATTTTATTGCAAGTTGTACTGCTCAGCTTGGCCACTGCTAATTCAGATCAGAAGTATCAGAAGCTGCCGAAGATAAAGAATTCCTGTTGTGTAAATACTTTAAGTATAGAAAGCTTGTTTTAAAAAGAAAAGCCACCGTACAATACTCCAAATGGCTTTCTCTCACAGACTTGAAATTGTGTTAGATCAACAATGACAGAAAACACAGGTTTCAGTAGCAGTTCTGGCACCCTGCAGTTTGGAAAACTCCAGTGCATACAGGACTGAGGCAGTTTGTGTGCAGACTCTTCCTCCCAGTATCCCAGGGTCACCCCCGCTTCCCTCACATCAGGGTGTCCCTGGACTCAGCAGGTGCCTTCCTCGGGAGGCACAAACTGGCAGCTGTCGTGGGAGACAGTGTCAATGCTCTGCACCTCTGACTGCGGGTGAATGGACACCTGGACAGCTATCTCTTGACCTTGCTCATTCATGGACCCATCGTCCGAATCCCCAGCTGGGGAATCGCTGCGCTTGATCTCGGGGTTGATGGGGTATATGGCAGCTTGTGTCCCGCAGCCTGGGGGCTGTTTGGCCTCCTCCCCAACTTCATCGGGATCGTCAACTCGCACTGCCTCGAAGATCTCCTCCATGAACGCCCGGCAGTTAAGGATCAGTGGCGGAAGGGGAATGCTCCTGGCAAGCTCTTCAATGTACCGAGCAAACTCCATGGTCTTAAACTGAGTGACTTTGGCCAACTCCAGCGTTTTGGCAGACGTAATGATAGGGATACGCTTGGCTATCTCAAAAGCCTTCTGAAGCTTCTCAGCCCCTTCCGTCCTGAAGAACTCATTGATCGCCTTCTCTGTTTTGCGGAGGTGGCTGCTCATCATGCACAGACGGGTTATGTTTAAAATGAGGGTGATAGCAAAGGCAATGAGGCACACAATCATGTAGTAGATACTCATGTCTCCCGAGGTGAAGATAACCCTCAGGGTGACTGTGTAATAGGAGGTGTCATTATGGTTAACAGCTGCACACGTGTATCGCCCCCGGTCAGCAAAGTTGACCTTTGTGATGTTAAGGGAATTACCAGCAATCCTCCACCGTCCACCTGGAGATTGAAAAGAAACAAACTGAGCTCATGGAACAAAAATCACTTGGTAAACTAGACACGTGCTGTTTGCCCCATCCACAGGAAACAAGGTTGGAGGCAAGCAGTCCATTTCTAGCATAATACAAACAGCACAGCAAGGATTGAAATTTCATTTTCATGCTTGTGATCCAGAAAGCCAGAACCCAGTTACCAATCCTGATGCTTAATGGTAAATTATTCTGCACGCTTGCTACGCTGTGTCTTCTGCTTTCTCTCATCTGTACTTTCCTGTGTGCTCTTGGTCTGCTAGTTCCTTCTGATAGGGAACCTAATTCTTAACTAGTGCTTCTCACCCACTGTGCAACACTATGTTGAAAGACTGTCCTCTATAAAGGCTAATTTTCCTTACATTTGGAGTCAAAAGTCAAGTGACCCATGAAAAATATCAGAGCCTGTAAATGGCTCTGCTGGCAAAGGAGCCCAGGATTTTCTCCAGACACAGCTTTCTGCTGAGCATGCAGTGCTGATCCACAAAACCCATATAAAAAGAAATCAATAAAAGAAGCTAGCTTTATACAGCATTTCCTACACATCCATAACTTAGGGGGAAAACTGTTCATAACTCATTCTTCTAATTACTCTACATTGAACTAATCTCCAGATGGCATTCTTACCACAAAGAGGTCGCTTAATACTTAAGGCAAAGAGATGCCCCCACAAGAAGATCCCACCAATTAGTTCAATGACCTTCATTAATACTAACAGAGAAAAAAACACATGCACATCTAAAAGACATTATTTTTTGAAAATTAAAAACTACAGAGACAGAGCCAACAGCTAAAAAAATCTATTGTCCTTCTGTACAAAAGGGTTAAATAGCATGAATTTCATTGTTGGCCATTATGAACTGTTAGTCTCCATGGTCTCACTGGGGCATAAACCATAAAATAAATGTACTCAGTTACCCTGTGCTTTAAAAAAAATCCTGTAACAAAATTAAGGCACCAATTACCATCTGGAAAGGGTCACAAGTTGTGGAAAATTGTGTTTAATTCTTATGTTTGGAAAAATAAAATAAACCAGAACAATAATAAATTAAAACATCAGGTAGTATCTTGCAGGATGCTGATTAATGTCTTCTGTAGTGAATACCATGATGCCTCTTGAACACACTGATTCTGTGGGTATAATTCGAATGCCACATGCCAGAGGGCACAGGGCTCTCTCTTGCTCTCTCCTTATCTTTCAACTGTAAAATAGGAGGATAGGAAGAGAAGATAATAATAAAGTCCCAGAGGTTTTCAGACAGTGCATAAAAGGGGAAGGCTGAAGGACAGAAAACAGCAGAAAAGCTCACCTTCATCCTTCTGCTCAAGCAGGTGTCCTCTGGAGTTATACCAAAGAATATATTCATACTGGCTGATGTTCAGTTTACATTCAATTAAAATACTGGTCCCTTCTTTGGCTATGATATCATGATGTGCAGGAGAATCTACTAAAACTTGAGACACCTGAAGAAGTGATGCATTGAAAGTCCCAAAGGCAACTGTCCTATTAAAGGCTACATTTTCCAGTGCAAATCCAATTGAAAGATCAGTGCTAACAGTCAAAATTAACAGGCAATAGCTGAGCTTCATGGAAAGCCAGAGAAGATTATTTTTTCATTTAATCTGGGGATATGAGGTCATATGACAGTAAGCTGTCTGTATTGCTCCGAGACAGGAGAGGAGGCTCTTGATTTGTTCGGTGATCGAAAATGTCTTTGATCCAAATGTGCTTTCAAGAGCATCAAAATCAGAAGTCGAGACAGGAAATCCAGCTGAAAAAAAAAAGATAATTAAGTTCATTAATGACAGCAAGCTTATGGCATATTCAAATTTCATTTCAGTTAACAGATTTTGATTAGCATAATATAAACAGTTGAGAGGTTCAAAATCAGAGCTTTGCTCAGAACATAGTAATGAAAGGAGGGTAAGAAGGCATCAGCAAAACCTTCAGTCCTCTAGATATTCAACTTCCCATCAAAATAAATAATCTCAGCAACAGTAATCCTTAAGGGGAAAAAAGGTTTTTTAAAAAAGAACAAATTGTTTGGTCTATTCCAAATGCACAGGTCTCTTTAGGGTCAGAAAGTGGATTCTGCATTTGTTAACAGAGAAAAAGCGCTTTCTTACTAGAGGAAGAAAAGCAAGAAAGAGGATATAATTTCTGCTTCCCTCCAGTATCAAAGTGCTTTTAAGGCCTAGGTTTTTTCTAAAGTCAGTCTTTCCTTTAGCATCTAGACAAAAACCAAAGCACACACACACCTGATCTGAAGCATTTACACATCTACTGCCCTGACTTTAGAGGCACAGTCGGGGTTGGATGTCTAACTACTACATCATATCCTTACTGACTTGTGTTGGGAAAGCTGTCCTGGCGCTTATCTACAGCCAGAGGGGAAGTCCATGTCTGAGTATCAGGATGCTGATGTCTAAACATACTTCTTCCTTTTCTGCAATCTCTCTTGCTGATGCTGCTCTATTTTCTAACTCTGCCTCCTTTTTTTTTCTTTTTCTTGTTTGTTTTACAAAAAGCTCCTGTTGAAAACCTTTCACTTTGTGCTGTTACATCGCAGCGGTTTTATCGTCTTTAACATCTTCTCTTCCCAAATGCTGGCCCATATTTCAGAGCAATTTGAAAATTTGTTTTGCCTAAGGACAGTATTCACATTCTTCAAATTCATGTGCATAAGAGACATTTTAAGACATTAGGACACAGCCTTGAATTTTATGTTCTTTGCACGCAAGAATTTTCCTTTTTTAAAAGCCAGAATAAAACCAACTTGTAACAACATGAGGTGACACTGATAAGAGAAAATCAGTAACTCATTTTCCTGGAAGACTGATCCAAGAAAATTTTTAATCCAATATGCATTGCCTGAAGTTATGATTCCATCTAGATTGCTCCAGAGCCCTAAAAAAAAACAATTTAAAAGGCACAGAAGCCACAAGCTAAAATGTTGTCTTAAAGAGTATCTCACTTCACTCCACTGACTGTGTGACTTCAAATTTATCATCTTTACTTCCACCAATAACAAATGCTGATTGAGTTGAATTTCCTACACACAACACAAAAGAACACTTTTTCTTAATAAATAATGCAGACACTTCTTGTCTTTCCAGAATCACTAGTTAACACTGCCTAAAGCAGACAAAAATCCTATCAGTTATGAAATATAATCGCATATAAATAAATCCAGGTCATGTGTAGCAATGTTCTTTTCAGTTGAGAAAAAATAAGCATATTCAAGAATGGGAAAGTTTGCTGATAACACACTACCCAAACTAGGAATTTTTTTCAGTTAAAGTTTAATTGTCAAAAGTCAAACCAGATTCCAGACTTGACATGTGATGAGAAATGTGTATGTGCCCCGTTTCTGCTGCAGCTATTGCCAAAACCAGTTTAACAAAGAAGGGAAAGACAACAGCTGTGTCCAGCTCTTCTTCAAGCTTGATGAATCCTGCAAGAGAAACTGGATAACAGGCCCTCCGCTCACTTCCCTGCAAACAGCAACTCCTTCACCTGCCCTCTTTTTTTTTTTGTCATTGGCCCCACTCTGTTTTCTGTCATGCCTCTTGTCCTTTCATTTAAGATGAGAACAGCACCGAGACCTCAGTTATGCTGCTGCTCTGAAGAAGCTACTTTCCCACAACTGAACAGTTCTAAAATTCCCAAGGCCTTTTTTGTTCCTGTTTTCCACCAGTTACACTTTAAGGAAAGTGTTACTGAATCCTGCTGCATCTAGAGAAGAGCATCCCTGCCACACCAGCTGCACAGGTCTGAAAACAACCCCAATACTAAGGCTGCTGCTGATCAACAACTATTCTTCCATTGCCAGGACTGGTTTCAGCCTTTCTTTTGCAGACCCCTAAGATTTTCCAAGGGTTTCAGAGCCTTCAGAAGGCTTGAAGCAGCTACAACTGAGGAAAGCTCTGCCATGAAGACAAACCCATCTCTTTGGTATTGGATCAATTGCATAGCACTGGATCAAATGCAGAATTACTTCCAGTATTTCAAAAGAATAACCATCCAACTAATACTGTTTTAGATTTATCAGAGATTAATTCCAGTACCTCCCGTACTTCGCCTGTGTTATTGTCATTTTAAATGATTAAATTTAAATTGTTAGGTTTCCAAGTGTCTGTAACACTCCTCCTAAAATGACATTAGGAACCTCAGTCAATTATTTAACACAAGAAATACACAGCAACATTTCCCCTCATAAGAATAAGATAATTATCTTCAGTAATTGCATATGCTTTCCACTCTATCTGCACTGAGCTTGCATAATGTATAAAACACTGGCAACGGGTCATTGAATTTTACTATTAAAGCCTTCAAGGTCTGATTTATTAGAAATTGTTTGTCACATTTTGCTTTTGGAAAAGCCATTATTGCTAAGCAGACAATGATCTCTCACTGTCAAGTGCTGGGAAAAATAAAATGATTCTTCGACCATTACACTTATGCAAAACAGCTGCTAGGGCTGATAAAGGCTCCAAAAAGGACAAAGCATGAGCTGTGCCAACAGCACAATTGTTCAAGAAAGCATTCAGCCCAAGCACGATGAAATGTGCAGAAGAGAAAATGGCTATTTTATAACTGAACCTGAAGTGGAGCTCAACATATTTAACCTTTATGAAAACATAAGTTGTAACAAGCAGCAGTGGAAGGATAAAAATCCATGGTGCATCCATTTGCATGAGTCATCTTTGGCTCTTATCCTGAAAAAGTGTGTCTGGGTTTAACTGACAGAACTAAAAGTTATCCCACTGAGGTCAATGGGGGTACTGATGGTACTTAAAATTATCCACATTTATAAGGCACTGCAAAATTGGGGCCCAAGAGGCTGTGAGTTCTATGGCTTTACACTCACTGCTCCTAACATCATTTTACACCTAGAGAAAAGCAAAGTAATAAACTGAGACACACCTGGCAGAGCTCAGCCTGCTCTGACTGCCACTGCTGGCACAGGAAACCTGTTGTTGGGCATTTAGAATAAGGTACCTGATAATAACGTGAACTAAATAGATCTAAACGGGTCACTTTAGCTCCGAGCAGGCCCTCCTGCTGGCAGTGTGGGGTCTTCCAGAGATAAGGCTGCTGTGGTCATCCCTGCAGGCCCCTCTGACCCTCTCCGAAATCTGGGAACTGCACATGGCAGAGCCCTGATGACTAACACTAACTCCTGGGAAACGTGTGAAAATCGTGTGGTCTTGAGGAGTGTTCCCAGCACGGGAGCAGCGGCGCCAACGGCCGCAAGACGCAGGCAAGGAGCAAACCCGCGGGAGGGCCGGGCCCAGCTGACGGGCCCGCCGCGCTCCCGGCCCCTGTCCGGGGGTGACCCGAGAAGGACACGGGATCGGCTGGCACCAAAACAAGGGGGTTTCTCCCTGACAGCTAAAGCCGCCCCGGGGCCGGGAACCCCAGACCCCGCCTTCGGCCCTGCCAAAACCCAGCACCGCGTCCCGCCACGCTGCCCTCGCCGCAGCCCCGGGAGCCCGGCGGCCTGGCGTCACCGGGCATGACGTCACGGGGCATGACGTCACGGGGCACGACGTCACGGGGCACGACGTCACCGCCCCCCTTCCCTACCCCCCCGTGCCGACCCAGCCAGGTGAGCCACGCGCCCCCCCGGCTTGTCCCGCAGCAGCCGCTCTCCCTCGCTCTGACGTGGCGGGGTAAGCCCCGGGTCCCCGCCAGGCGCTCTCACCGGGGAGGTGCTGGGCGGCCCGGCCCACCCGCCGGCCTCAGGCCTGGGCCCCGCTCCGCCGCCGCCGCCGGCCCCGCCGCCCGGACCCGCTTCTCAGGGCGCCCTTCCGGGCTGGGCCGCACTTCCGGCGCCACCCGCTGGGGCCGCTCTGGCCCTGATCTCGATGGTTTTGGTCCGCCCGGTGAGCGGTGCGTGGCGCTGCGGGGCCGCCCGGCGGGTGAGGCGGGAGCGGGGCCGGGGCGGCTTCCGGGGGGCCGAGGCACAGGGGGCTCAAAGTAGCCTTCGGTGGGTCGTGGGGCCCCAAAGGGAGAGGGCCTTCGGGGCGCCTGGGGGCCCCCCCGTGGCACTTGCGGGGCAGGAGTCCCATGCGGGGGGGCCTTGGGGGTCCCCTGTGGGCCAGGCAGCCCCAGATGGTGGTTGTGAAGCTCGGGGGGGGCTCCAAGCGGAGGCACAGGGCGGCCTGCAGGGCTGGGGAGCGTGGGGGGCGCCCCGGGTGGGGGCGGGGTCCCCCCGAGTCCCAGGGAGGGGTTCATGGGGTGCGGGTCCCCAGCCTGTCCCCCCGAGATGCCCTTTGCAAGAGGGGCTGCCCTCCTCTCCCGTAAAACCCCCGGGCTGGGAGCAGTTGCTCAGCCCTAAATACAGAATTCCTGCCTCCCTGTCTGCCCGGCTTTCTGACAGCAACCCCCTCCCTTGCCCAGCACCCCTCAGCAACAGCCATCCCCAACAACTTGGGTTTGCTTCTGTTTGGTGAAGCAAGTAATGGATTTAAGTATCTGAAGGCCGTTTGCACCTTTCATTTGTTTTTCAGAGTTAGCAGCCCGTCTGTTTCCTGCAGAGAGGGCGTGTCTGGGAGGTAAAGCCACCTGTTTCTGTAGGACTTTAAACTTCCAGGTGTGACATCTCTTCCAGTGGGACGTGACTCCGTGTGCATGTTCCCTTGAAAACCTTCTCTCTTCATGCGGGTATGTGTGGCAACATGAGAGGAGTTCTGTCTTAGTTGTTTAATTATTTAAAACACAAATGGGATGCTTTTGAACCAATGTCAAGGTGTACAAGGGAGGGATTAGTTTGCTTTGCTTTCTGTGGATGTCGTAGTCATGTCTGAGAAGGACAGCAGTGAAAATCTGAAAGAAGAAACGTCTTATGAAGATGAGAGAAGTCAGAAAGCAGAGGAACTTGGCTGTGCTGAGAGCAGTGAAGAGAGAGAGCAAGACCCTGAGCCTGTGCCTATGACTCGGAAAAGACCTGAGCCCAAACCCCCAAGCCAGCCAGCTGCCACAGAAAAGCCTGCAGCTGAAACCCTCAAGGTATGTTGCTGTGCTAGCTCTGAAGAAAGTGTCTGCATGTTTCTTGGCTTTGAGCAGAGTGTAATTCTGATCATAAGCCCCACTCCTCTTCTGAAAATTCATATTGCTGTTTCTCTGAAAAGAAAAAGCTGCACAAAAGCTGCATGTCACAGACTGCCTGTGTTCTTCTGCCCTCTGTAATGCCTCCATCACTCTTCTGCTTTTCTTCATTAAAGGTCTCAGATTCTCCTGCTGCAGCTCAGACAGGATGGGGGTACTGGGGAAGCTGGGGCAAGTCTCTTCTGTCAACTGCAACTGCTACTGTAGCTACTGTAGGTAAGGCTCTTTTCTGGTATTTGGTACATATTTTAACCTTGCTTCACATCTCAAGCTAGTGCTTTTGAGCTTGTTTCTAGAGCAGGGGATTTCTGTTGTAGAAGCAATTAGTGGAAAAATGTCAAGAGGATTGTTCAGGTAATGGGTAAAACTTGTACCAAAAGGTACAGTGAAATTAAGGAGATATGCACAGCTTTCAAGTTTTTAAGATGTTTGCATAATATTCAGCTAGGATTTACAGCTTGATGTAAAAGCTGAGATGAAACCCAAATTCATTACATTGGTAAGCAAGCTGCATAGTAGTGACTTTTAATGCTGGGTACAATGTCTTGAACAGGAGGAATCAAGAACAATGAAACCCAATATGCAGCTCTAATGCTGTTTCTGTTCTGATTTCTCTTGTATCTCATGGTTAAAGTCGTACTGCTGCTCTTCTCTAGGTCAAGGTATTTCAAATGTCATAGAAAAAGCAGAAACAACCCTTGGGATCCCCAGTCCTAGTGAAATCTCCTCAGAGACGAGAGATGCTACAAGAGGTCAGTTTTCACTGCATAAAAACAACACTGAAACATTCTTATATGCAGCCCCAAAATAGCATCACCTTACTCTGCACCTTGCTTATTGTGGCAGGTATCTGTGTGCTGAAATCATACTCTCTTGCTTCCTTCTGTTAGATCTGAGAAGTAGGTAGGAAAATAATCCCAGTTCTATCCCTGCTCTTGGTTGACACTTGCTGTTTGTTAATTTTCTCCTCTCTGCAGCCAACAGGATCTTTTTTTTGGGAGTGAGGAAGTTAATTTTCTGCCTTCTAATGCAGGAAGTGAGAATCCTGGTGCTAGCAGCCCAGATGCAGTTGATGATGGCAGTTCCTTTCCTATTGCTGGGGCTCTTGGAGTTCTATCAACCATCTCTACTGCTGTCCAAAGCACAGTGAGTGAGTTGGGAAGTCAGGGGAAGATGGGTTTAAGAGAAAATTGGGTTTCTTTGCCTTGCATCTAAAGCGTTGTAACAGGAAACTTTTCATTTTGCCTGGTGATAAACTGTGTAAACATTCAGACAACATTTATTATTCTGTGTCTTGCTTCTAACTGGCACTTAACTGTGTAAGTTGTCTTGAAATATGATACTTTTGTATTAAATGTTGATACTTAACAAAAGAAAAATCCCAAACCCTAACAGTGGTCTGGGTGGTGTGAGCATTCCCCCCCACTTCACCTCTTGTGCTCTGTTGTCTCTGCTCCCTTCCTTTAGACCATTCAGGTAAATGCAGGGTCAGACTTATTCCTGGAATATTTTCACTGATTTCCACAGAACTGTCTAGAGGTGAAATCCATTCTCCTCTTCAAAAACTTCTGTGAAACTAGCCCAAATTGCTTGGAAATCACCTTGCTCCTTTGACCGTGAGAAATACACTTCAAAGGAGCCCATTACCCTTAGAAACTGTGCTTTTATGGTCTGCTGTCTTGTCAATTTGCCTGTGAATCTGAAGGACCCTGCAGATGGAAAGCTTGCTGCTGTTTTTAAGGCTTGAACAAGAGTTAGTAACCAAAAACCCACAGGTCTAGTGTTTTCTGATTGGAGGGATGAGAATGAAACCCCTCGATACTTTCATGTGCTGAGAACCAGCTTGTTCACAAAATGAAAATGTATTTCCCATCAGATTGCTGCAGCTGTCTGAGTGCTGAATTAAAGTGTTGGATGACAATGTGTCATGGCTCTTTCTGTACCCTTCTGCTCTCTTTGTAGCAATTAGGGTGGAATTTTAGGGTAACAAGGACCAATTTGGCTTGATATGAATCCCACAATTCAATTTCTTTCATTTTTTTTAAGTCTTCTGTGAGTTCTGTGTGCTGTCTATATCCAAATCTGTTTCCTAGGGAAAAAGTGTTATTACTGGAGGTCTGGATGCCTTGGAATTTATTGGGAAAAAGACAATGGATGTAATTGCTGAGGGAGACCCTGGATTCAAAAAAACGAAGAGCCTAATGAACAGGAACTCTACGTTATCTCAGGTATGGCAGTTCCATATCAACTTCTCCTTGATTTCTCTTATGCCTTCTGCCTTCTTTTGTGGTCTTGTCATTAAGAAACCATTTACTATGGAATGAAAAGCCTTCTCCTCCCATATTCTGTGTAGTCTGACACTGACCTGAGCCCTCTGCTTTTCTTTGTCAGGTTTTACGAGAGGCAAAGGAGAGAGAAGAGCAGCAGACAGCTACTGAGGTTGCCATGGCTACAGAGAAGAAAGCCCATTATGGGTTACTGTTTGATGAGTTTCAGGGTCTTTCGCATCTGGAGGCCTTAGAGATGCTTTCCAGAGAGAGTGAATCAAAGGTAATGGCCTTGAGCAATTTGCCTTTTATTTTGAGCTCAGCTGAGCAGTGCAAAAAAAGATTAGAAATATATTATATATACATGTAAAATCTTGTGCTCAGGACTCACTATAAAATGATTGATTACACAACTTCACTTTGACCCCTGCATTGTGGTCTGGTGTTGGCTCTGTCCTGCCCTCAGCTCCTAGAGACATTCTCTTTCCCCAGTCAGCCTCAGTTCCTGTGTGTCTTCAGCAGCTTATAAAAAGTTACTCTCATCATACCCACTTGTTTGCTGCCTTGGTCTGGAGAAGAGGAGAATTTTGTAAGCACAGCAAAGATTGCCCTCTGTCTTGGGGCAGGGAGGAGGGCAGATCAGCATGCAATTTTAGAAGTCATTAACTTTTTTTTTAATGAAAGGAATTTGAGTAACTCCTTAAGAATCCATAATCATCAAATGGTGCTTCAGAAATAGGTCTTTTTCCCTTTCCTCCTTCCCATAGGATTTGCTTTCTCATCAACATCAGTCTGTGATGTTTTGACAAGCAGTGTAAAACAGTACTGCATTTTCCATCCTGTTTCCTGTTGGATTTATGATTCTCTCTTTGTCTGTGATGCCCCTAACTAGGTGAAAGCAGTTCTAAATACCTTCTCTGGAGATGAACTGGACACACTGAAGGAGGAAATGGAGCAGCTCAAAGAAGCATTTTCTTTACCTGAATTCTTTGAAGAAGAAGAGGAAGAAAAGAAAGGTAAGAGACCCCCAGGTTCTGGGAGGAGAAGCTGGTTCTCAATGAAATTCTCAGAGTAGAACCAATCAGCCCTGAGATCACTGGCAATGGGCATGGTGCCAAAGGTAAGTTATTCTTTAGCTGGATGATTAATCCTGAAGCTGTCTATGGCCAGGAGTATGACAGGTAGCAATCCTCTTTATCTCTGGGAAGCTGCTGTGCATTAATTCTGTAATGGGTATGATCTCTCACCAGAGCAGGTTTAAAGTTGCTTGACTCCTGGGCAGTTCATCCGACTGACCTTGAGCCAACATGCAAATTCAAAGAGATGCAGGGTTTTCCTGACCATGAGGGAAAGACTGTGAATAGTTGTCCAACCTGTGGGGAAGCAAAAAGCCTTCTAATTTCTTCTTTAAAGGGGAGTTAGCCACACAGACCAGAAGACTCAGGGGTGCCTCCATACATGAGATCCATCTGATTCTTGAGGATTATGCAGATTTAAATGTAAATTTCTTGCATTACTTTTACCTAAATGGCTCATCAGAGAGGGATTACACACCTGTTCTTGCTATAACTTAACATTTAATGTATCTTTTCTATTTGCACATGATGGATCTCACAGCCTTCCCCCCACTGTTAACATCTGCCCTGCAGTATGTAATAGGAGAACCGTCAGCTTTAAGTGATGTTTCAGACTTTGCAAGGTGATGTGGAATTTAGTGCATTCTAAAATGCTGCCTGTAAAAAGAATATTAAAAAAAAATTACCTTAGCTACAAAACAAGAGTTGAGAAAGCAAAACTAACCTCTGGGCACTGCTGTCTCCACTTTTTCAAAACTTACCTTATAAATTGTATTTTAAAAGACCAGGCTTGATGCATTCTTGCCTGAGGTGATGATTAAAAGAGGAAAAAAAGGAGACAGTGGACAGACTTGTGCAGAACTAGTTGAAGTGCTGCTTATTCCTGTGACTGTCCTTTGTGTGGATTCTTTAACCTTTCCTGTCCTTCAGGAGATGAGGAGTTCACAAAAGAAGTAACAGAGTTGTTTTCAGAATTGCGTATCTCCTCCAAGCCAGACAAACTGATCATGGTGAGTTATTTTCCATCTTCTAAAAGCTGGAGAGTCTTCTCACAGGAGCTGCTTCTCAGTCCTGCCTTGCTTGTGGAAATTGTTTCAAATGCATGAAAACAAGCTGTGTTTTAGATCCTTTGACAATGCTAGGCAAAAGAAATGGTCCTTTTCCTTTGGCTTTTTGTGAGTTCCGTAATGTCTTTGGCTCTCAGACACCAGCGTGTCTTGGCCCCATCACTGTAAAATCACTGGTGGCAGAGATAACTGGGACCAGTAAGCTTTCAGCCACCACAGTGAAATCAACTTACAGTCATGAATGGAAGTCCTTCTTTTGGTACAAAGCAGCTGGTTCAGAAGTTGATATGTGGTAAAACTGCCTTTATTGCCTTCATTTCACTACCCTTCAGATCCACCAAGTGGCAGCAGCATTCTGCAGTCATGTTTTTAAAGCACCAGTCTTAGTCATGGTCTTGCTGGTAAACTCCAGCACCTGGTGCTAGAAAAATGACTGTCCCTCAACTGCGTCAGTGCAGCCAACCCTCTACAAAGTTCTGAAGGCACTAGAATAAATTGTCCTGGTTCTCCTCACTAGCTTAGGAGTTGTAGCTATTTCATTCCTTTAGAGAGATCTGATACTCTTGTGTTTTGTGGTGTGCAGAGGGACTTCATTCCAGTCATTAAATACTATGGCACATCTTCATACAGGTGAGGACATCTGCTCATGAATGGATAGCACAATTCAACAGTAGTCTTCCTAAGGAAGAAGAAGAGAGTGAAGGAAACAAAGAAGTAGAACCCAGACATCTTGACCATCACGCTAAAAAATCAGTAGAGGTAACTGAGTATTGAAGGAAGAGAATATCTGACAACAGATTGTTTATCTGGCTGCTAAGTTACAGCTTCCCAGAATTTAAGGACTTCTATTTCTGTGTGATTCACTTGTTTTAAATAATAAAAACGTGCTAGTTTTTGTATAGTATGAGGAATCTGTTTAACTCCTGCAGGATATTCACGCGTTTGCCATAAGAAGTCTGGCTGAGCTGACAGCCTGCTCCATTGAAGTGTTTCACAAAACTGCAGCTTTGTTTCTTCATGGTCAGAGACAAGAGGTGACAGCCACAGACAGAGCCAAGTCCCTTTCACAGTAAGCTCATCTCTTAGTAAATGTGTAGTATATAATTACTTACATACTGATTAAGCTATCTAATTCTTTGCAAATCCATGGGATGTAGGGCTCTTGAATTCTGCATATGTGCCCAAGGTTGCAATGGGTGGCATCACTATCTTCCAGCAGAATTCAGCAGTCTTTTTGCAGCTGGAAGACATTTTTTGATAAGAAGGAGGAAACCCTTCTTGAAAGCTTTTATATAGCCAAGGGAAAGGTTTGCCCTAAGCTTGTGCTAGTTCATAGATACACATTTAAAATTTGACAAAGCAGTTGTATAAAAATTATTCTTAATTACCTCTTTGTTAATAATTTAGTATGTTAGGTGTGTGGTACTGTACAATTACTGCAACTAATTAGTAGATTGGTTTTACCAATAATGCATAACACAAGGTTTTTCTGTCAGGATGTGTTTGGCAAGTGTATGAAATATGCAGGACTTTCTAATTCAGAAAA
Organism: Apus apus; assembly: GCF_020740795.1. Classification (NCBI taxonomy): domain Eukaryota; kingdom Metazoa; phylum Chordata; class Aves; order Apodiformes; family Apodidae; genus Apus; species Apus apus. Next base: position 6,813,849 of record NC_067294.1, on the reverse strand, counting down.
TGATGCTTGTCAGGAAAAAAAAAGGCAAGTTAGTACTGTTCCTTTCTGAATAGATGTCTCTGTCCTCTCAGTGCTGTTTCAGATGTTCAGCTTGAATTATTGATTTTTCAATCTTTCCACTCCCTAATTTATTCGGGGAACTTCTGGATCTCCATGCACTGTTTATATGCTCTATTATAAATTTTGCTTTAATTTATCTTCATGTGCATGGAAACAAGGTACTTGTGTTTTAAAGGAATGCTATAAGAAAGCTGTTATTTTAGGCTGTATTTACTAGGTGTTTTCCCCACTCTTCTTCTGCAGAATGACGATTGTGCTGTGTAAAGAGCTGTCAACTTTCTCTAAAGAGTTTTCTATGTGCTTAACGACTGCAGGGGTAAGAATTACACCATGTTTCTTAAGAATGAGATGTGGTTAGTTGATAGCAGCCTTGGGATCTTCACCACAAAGTGCCTTTTGTGTTTGCACGTTTATATATGCAGTTTTTTGCCCTGTGAACTGATGATCTTCTGTGTCACCTGAATGTGTGCTGAGATTTTGAATGCTTCCTGCTGCATTCAGCCAGGCACAGAGCGGGGGTGGGAATTGATGCTGACAGTACTAAGGGAACAGCAGAAAATAAGCTTTGTGATCCCACTGTGGAATATCCAAAACACTCAGGTGTTATTGAAGATAATATCATTATGTCTAAATTCCCAGCTGCCCACAGTTCATTTGAAGATTTAATGTGTGTGTTCATACACGACTTGTGTTGGGCATATGTGGGTTCCTTTCCTCTTTGTATGCTACAGGGCAGGTCCTCTGCAGCTTGTGTTGTAGCTTTCCTTGAGTCAGGGGAGCAATGGTGATTTTAAACCTGCTGAGGATTTAGCTTTATCTTGCCTGAAGAAATGTGATCAAATTTTCAATCAGGATAATATATGTTTGATCTCTGCAGGTCAAAGAGAAAGCAGATGTGCTTAATCCCTTAATCACTGGAGTGTTTTTGGAGGTCAGTTATGCTAAAGTTAAAACATTAAGCTAATATTTTTAAAAATGCACTTGGAAGTGTTAATGAATGTCTGTAGATTTGCACAAGAGGTGGGTTACTTAGTGAAGAGTGAGCCTTAGTGGTCTCAGCTGACAGTTACGATGGGTCAGATTACACGTATCTGCTTGTTCAGCAGTCTGGATTTCTAGAATTTTAATGTCCAAAGTCAAACCTTAGGCTTAGTGTCCCAGCACTTCCCAGCTGTTAAGTTGGTTTTCAGTGCTTGTAAATTTCTGAAGTGTTGCAGGAAACTGGTGTTTCCTGTTGTTGTGTTCTTTCTTCCTGCCACACCATGCTGTGCTTGACTTTGAAATAAATTCTTCTCATCTATTATTGACAACAGTATCCTACATTTGGATTGTTTGGTCTTGTTTGGCAGTTTTTAAGCCAATTGCCTTTTTGCCTAGTGGCTTAGAGCCCTTCAAAAACTTAACCCTAAATTGATTTCTAGAACGAAGCCTTAAAAATTCAGCAAACTCTAGGCTTCTGTTTATGTGCATTAATCAATGCTGTTTGATAGGAATACGTGAATACTAAAGCATAATTATTCATGTGTGTATTTTGTTTTTTGTTTTCATAGGCTTCAAACAGTGCTTCATATGTCCAAGATGCCTTCCAGCTCTTGCTGCCTGTGCTGCAGATCTCTCTTATTGAGGCCAGAACGGGACTATCGCAGCAATAGAAATCCTTCTAATTAAGAACTTTGTGACCTTCCCACTTCATAGTTTCCATGCTGGAGAATGATGTAATGGCTGTTATTAAAGGGAAAAAGATTAACTCTGATCTCTGCTGCTGCAAGGACGGTGATTAAATGCAGTCTGGCAATGACAGCTCTTACAGCACATTGTGAGATGTGATTAGCATAGTCCAGGCGGGTGGACAACGTGACAGACTTAAAGGGCAGATTTCTTCTCTGTTTTCATGGACTATCTGGATCTTTTCACTGAAATCCTTCTGCTGTATGTGTTAACAAGCTCTTTGGAGAATCTCTCTGGACTGTGAAGACAATGCTGGAGAAAAGAGTAGCAGCTGGCTAGTTAAAGAGTTAGCTAAAATCATGGTGTGATATTTAAGTCAGAGAGACCATAATTAGGTTCCTGATAGCTCTGTGTTGAAGTGAATATTGAATAGGAGGTGGAAGAAGCAGCAAATATTTAGTATTATAAACCTTGCAGTTCCTAGGCTGTAAAGAATAGAGCAGAAGGATTCTTTATTGAGCTGTTGCTGAAGAGAAGCCCTGGCTTCCTGAAGATGTCTGTTAATGACTCAGGGATGTGGGATGGGGACTCTCACTAGGGTGCTGTTTCTCATTCTCTTGCAGACTGCTTGCTTCAGCACAAGCTGGGAAAATGCTGATCTGGCCCTAAGAATGTGGGTACTTTTCTTTATAGCAATAAAGGAGAACTGGCTAAAAGGGATTGATTTGTTTTTTGGGCAATTTAATGAGATAATTTAGCAGGAGGACTCCACTTGGCTTGACATGTCAGCCACAGACCCTTCACAACCTCTGATACTGATCCTCTCTGTTTCTGTCTTAAAACACTGTAACACAATGTTTATTTTTCTTGGAAGGCATAAAGTAGGGGAAGAGGAAGTAATTTGGTTCTGTTAGTGGGAGGCCTAATTTGTCTCAGAAGCTGCTCCACGTTCAGTTTCTGTTTCTTTGTGCTGTGAAAGTTCCCTGCTTTGTTCAGTTTTGCAATTTCTATCTTTTGAGCCTGCCCATTGGGAGGGAGAAGCCTCTGTTAGAATCACAAGAGCAGAAATACACAGCTAAAATGGAGCTTCAAGAAGTCCAGAATAGCTAAGCAGAGGTGACAGTGTCACACTTGCCTCTTTACTTGCTCATTGGTAACAATGATGCTCAAATCCTGTTTTGAAAATCCTCTGGGTTTTACCAGGTCTTGCACATCTCTGCTGTTCTGAGGGCTTAACTTTCCTCTGCTCTATTTTTGCAGTAGAGAAGTGTTTTTATTAATAGAACACCTTTTGGCTAATGCTCCTTTGATTTTATATATATGGAAAAAGCCTTGCCTTACTCCTGGTGCAACTGATCAGATCTCTAAAGGAAGAGCCTATTTTGGCATCTTAAAGAAAACTAGACTTGAAAAGAACGTGTCTGGGGTAAAATCATCTGCCCTACAATAAACTGTATATTTTTTTCTTCTTTACATTGATAGCATTATTAAACAATATATTTGTTTTGACAACCTTTTTAGTTAAAAGCAATCAAGATAGCAGTGGGAACAAACAAAATGAGCAGAAAGAACTGTGGGGCTTTTTCCTTCTCTACCCTGTTTGTGGTTTGTGGGGCAGGGCTGGGAGCTGCTCTGGGGCCAGGACAGCTGGGGCTTTTCTCATGGCAGGGTGCCATCTCTTGGGAAAGGGCTCTGAACCTGGGCTGGGGAGTGAGAGCTCTCACAGCTGAGCTCCCAGTTCCTGCATCAGTGCAAAATGGCATCTTTGCTCCTGCCACAAAGCTGAAATGTCAGAAGAGAAGAAATGAAAACAATGGCATCTTATGAAACAGCAGCTGCTTTTCTTGCAGATAAATTCTGCTGACCTGCGGTGCATTAGTGTAGAGTAGTTTAATAATTAAAGGAAATTGGGTGATTTGGGATTTTTGGAGATGCAGACAGTAATTCTTTCAGCCACGTGCCTGCCTGGATTTTCTCGTAGCAGCCAATAATCAAACGTGCACCGTTTTCACTACTGTGCCAGTGCAAGGACTGCAATGGATAGCAAAAAAAGGTAATTCAACAGTTCCTGAAATCTTTCTACCCAAAGGATTCATCAGAATCCAGCATTCAACTGTCTGGAGGTCTTACTGCTTGGCCTTGCCTTGCGCATGCACCTTATGAGAGCTGGCAGTAATTTGAGCACTTCTGATAGTGTTTGGGGAGTTGAGAGGTGGCTGAGAATAGATAAGAGTCAGCTAAGATGCTGACAGTCACTTGGAGTGGGGGGAAAAGAAAAAAGCCTTCCACAATTATTGTCTTTCCTTGGGAGAGATTCTGTTACTTGCAGTTGCAAAAGCTGCTTCCTGGCAGCTGCAATGGAAAGGTTTAAAACATAAAAAAGGCTCAATGGGCTTTGGGACTTGCTCCCAGCCCCTGCCTGACCAGCTTCTTGGGGAGTCATTTTTCATTATTAAAACAAGCACGTGCACCAGCACTAAAACCTCTGACACAGGCGGGATGAGCAGTTGTCCTCATTTGGAAGAAGCAGCAGATACATTGCTACTGGTGGCCCTGGGCAAGGGTACAGCTGTCCTGGGTCACCCACAGCACGAATTAAATGATGTGACTCAGAAGCAGGAAAGGGAGGAGGAGAGCTCTGGCACTTCTTTCCCAGGTATGCACAATGTATCCTAAATAAACAGTGGTCTACAATGATGTCATTTAAGCAGAAAGGTTGATCTTCTGTAGCCAGAGGGTCCTTGACGTTGAAACGGGTGACATAAATGCCCAGTTCTGTGCTAACGTTTTCTGGGAGTTTTGTGAGCCCCTTGCAGCTTCGCACTTGGGCAGCAGCTTGGAGGAAGCCAGGAGCTGACAGGTTGCTTTCTTCCACGGGCAGCTTCATGCTCACTGCAGGGTGAGAGCAGAGCCAGTGCAGTTTGTGGGCTGGGACCTAAAAGTGGCTGTGCTGCCACTCTGCTGTCCTGCTGGGTGGTGGCAGCCACCCGTATGCTGGAAGGTGCTGGTGGCTGCAGCCTGGCCTGATGGTTGGGACATTCCCTAAGAGCCAGTTCCCTGGGGTGGTGCTTTGTGTCCCCTTGTCCAGGAAGTGATGGCAGGGCTGTCCCCTGGGCTGCTCTAACTGGAGGATGCTGCAGGCCTAGGTCCCTCTCATTAGAGTACTGAGAGCTTGGCTGGGGCTGGCAGGAAGCAAGCAATGAGGTCACGAGTTAAAAAGAAGGCTGAGTGTGGGGTTTGTGAAGGAGGAACCTCCTAAAGGGGTGGCAGGTGCTACTCAGAGGAGCGAGGTTGGATGCCAGCTGCTCCTGGCACCAAGCAGCTTCCCTGGATCTGGCTCAGGGCCCAGTGGTGTGCTCCCTGTACACAGCTCCACTGAGCTCCTGTGCCATAACTCGAGTTCCCTGGCTGTGTCACCAGGGGAACAGGCAGGATTGCTGCCATTGCTTACCTGTAGACTGAGTGCTGGCTGCTGGGAACTTCCTGAAATACTTCTCTGTGATCTGAAGCATCTCTGCTCAAAAGCACCGTCACCATTTGATTGTAAAATTGGCAGCAATGGGGACTCTGCCACTGAGCTGCTGAACTGCTCCAGGGTTTGTGCACCCTTGGCATTAAAACCCTTCCCTTATTCCTGATCTAAGCTTGCCAAAGGGGCTCTTGCTCTCCATTTGGGGCTGGTGCAGGCTCCAGTGGAGGTCTGGAGCACATATGGCCAGGTTTTTAGGGTGAGTGACTTCTGTACAGCTGCTTGCTCCCTGCACGAGTTACACAGGGCGAGTCATGCTCAGTTGGGAGGGGGTTCCACGTATGCTGCAATTACTGTATATTAAAGTAAAATGGCTGTGGGAGCAGCTTAGTTGTAGAGTTGAACGTTTTAAATTGGGCAAACCTTGTGGGAGAGGTAATACCTTTTATTAGGCAGAGAAAACAAATTAGCTTTCAGGTACACAAGCCCTTCTTGACATTATCATTACAGTTAGTATCCCGTATTGGTGCTGTGAGAAATGAGGGCATTGCATTGGAGGGGAAGCACATTATGCAAGTGTTTAGACCTGCTGGTAACTGCTCTCTGCTGACAGGTATTTGCTTAATGATATGTTGGAGCGAAAGCCGGCAGCAAGGACAAGCATCAGATGGAGCTGGGAGTGCTGAGCTCCGCCTGCTCTGGCCTTGCCTGGACCTCCTGGAGCCAGATGACACCCCCACCAAGAGGGGAGCAAGAACCTGCTGGAGGTTTTTCTCACTACATTTTTAAGGGCACCCCCTAAATCCCTTCTTCTCTACTTCTAGCAGAGTCCTGACCATAGCATGTTCCCAAATTGAGTCCCCAGTGACCTCTCTGGTCTCAAGGGCTTGTTCCTGTGGACATCTGCAGCCTCCAGAGCTGTCCTGGCTTGCTTGCAAAGAGTCAGGAGGTCTTTGTGCTCCTGCCTATGCTAGAGGCAATACCTCTTGCAGGTACTGATGTGACTGGTCATGTTCCTCGTGTCATGTGCTGTCCATGGTGGGTGGCAGAGCCAGTTTTTCTGCTCTGAAAGTGGGACTGGGGAGGAGACCGAAACGCTCAAATACCCAGATCCCTAGTAGCTGCTAGCCAGGCATCGAGGAGGCCACTTGCTTTTTCATCCCCAGGTAAGGCACTTTCTGGTCTCTTTCGTGTCATCTAGGGTATTTACAGACTCACTTGCCAGTTCTACAGGCTGGAGAAGCAGAGCAGGAGGGCAGGGTGAAGCAGTGCAGCAGGAACATCCCTGGGACAGCTTACACTCCATGTCATCTTGGCCATGGAGATCGAGCATCCTCCCTGGTGTTTCCTTGTGGGAAGGACTTCAGTCCCCTGGGTGAGATGTGAGTGAGCACAAACACTCTGACCTGTAAGCCCATTGTGTCTGGGGGTAAGGTGGTCTAGGCTATTATACCTGGTGGGGTATGAACACACAGATTTCCTTCGCCAGCCACAGGTTGGATCCACATGCACCTCATGTGTTGCTTGGACATAGAGAAAAATTGCAGTTTGTGAGTGGGATCCACAGAGCTGGTTGCTGGGTTTTACTGGTTTACCTGCCTGGGCTTTAGGGAACCAGATCATCTAGAGGCAGGAGACTTGTCTGAAATGAAGCTCTGAAGGAACAGGCAGAACTGGATCTGTAGGGCTTGGATAGGAAGAAGAGCTGAGCATCAGCAGCCATCGTCTGAACCACCACCTGTGGCTGGGGGCTGCACAAGTTGCTGAGTGACACCTCTGGACAGGAGCATGTCAGAGCCTCCCCCCACCTCAGAAATCAGCTGGGTTGATCCCTAGGGACAGGGTTATTGGTATTGTGGGGAATTTAGGGGTTGTAACCACCCACACTGGCCTTTCTTAGCACACAGTGGGACAGCACTACCCCTTGCCAGGCACAGCTGCTGGGCTTTTTTTCTGGCTGCCCATGTCCCAGTGCAAAGCTTAAGGGCCACCTCTCTGTGCCTTGTGTCTTTCCTATCTGCTCACTCTCTAGCAGTGAAGCCACAAGGCAGGGACATCTGTGGATCTGTGGCTGAGCACATGCCATGGGAAATGCAAGGCAGCTTTAGTGCATAGGACCTGGGGTCAAGGCACCAGCTACACCTTCTGGACCTTCCCACGGCCTGCTTTTTGTTTTTTTAATGTTTGATTATTTTTAAGGGTTTTAGATTTACAAGTAATTATTTTCAATTAGTAGTTGCTCTTTTTAATTATGGAGATGAATTAGATTATTGGTTATTATTAATTAGATTTTAACTTTGCACCCCTCACGTCTTTTATCAGCCACTTCCCTGACTCCTGTCCTCCCTTCCTGTCCAACCTGCCTCTCCCCTAGTGCTGCCCAAAACCCCATTGCTTCCCACTGTCCTGCAGCATCCTGAGGATTTAAAAACTTCTCTAGAAAATACAAATCAATCTTATCAGCTCAGAGGCTATGACTAACTCTTAAAAATCCAAATACCAACCAAGTGATGTTATTTTGTGGCTAAAGAAAATTAAAATAAAGCATTAATATCCTGCTTCCCTCTACCAGTAGCTGGAAGATAAACTGTTCTCTAATTACCTGCTGTGGCAGGGGAATGACCTGCTTTTGCCTGTGAGCAGAAGGGACCCGACCCCTTGCCCCTGCTGCCTTCCCTCTGCCCCTGTTTCATGGACATTGTTTGGTCCTGCTGTTTCTAAAGCAAGCTGTCTCCCATCTTTTCTTTTAATCTGTCACCTTTGGGGCACCTAATCAATGCTCAGAGTTTTCTTGCCTTTGCTCTTGGCTTCTCTTCTGCTCACTGCTGTCTGTCTCCCCCCCTGCCATTGTTCTGCCCCCGGGGGAGGTCACCTTTCTGCTGAGGCTTCCTGGGAGCCCCACTGCCTGCTCTCTATTGACTCATCCACATTTAATGTTAAATATTTCTGTAATTTGCACCTACTCACAGAAGCTTTAAGGTATCTTCCTGCACATTTGCTCTGATATTTCTCTGTCTGGCTTTTTCACTCTCCCCTTGCTGCCCTCCCAGCTGGGGGGCAGTGGGTGCTGCCTGGGTAGGCACTAGGTCTGTTCCTTTTTCTTTTTTTTTGGAGGCCACAGACTGCTTTATCCCTTTCCCTGCTGTTTTGGGGGGGTTCGAAAGCACACAGGGCTGCTCTTCCTAGGGAGAAAAGGGAACAGTGAGAGCTGGGATGGCATCTTCATCCCTGAAAAGCTCACCTTATTTTACCCTCCAGTCACTTTTTCAGGTCCTTTCTGTGCTGTAGGTGTGACGGTCTCGTGCCCCAGAGCTCTTTGGATTTGGTGAAATGTCGACAATCCTGAAATGTGAGTGTTTGGTGTGAACCCAGGGGGACCTGCTGGGTCTGGATGCTGTATGCTGGCAGTGAACCTCCCTCTCTGCCCTGTTGTAGGGTTTGGACGTGAAGAGAAGGAAAAGGTCAAGGAAGAAGAAAAGGAAGAAGAGAAGGAAAAGGCTGAGGGAGAAAAAGAGGACAAGAAGAAGGAGGAAGAGGAAAAGGTAGGGGAATTATAGTTTTCTGCAGATCACCTGCTGAACCATTTCCCAGAAGGTTTCCAGCCCCAAAGTCTCCAGCTCAGTACTCAGAGTGAGCTCAGCACTTCTCAAACCAGCCAATACTGGGGGCCGCACAGGCAGCCATGACTAGCAACCAGAGTTTGTAGGGTATTAGAAGCACCAGCCCCAACTGATCTATGTCTTGGCTGTGAAGGGAAGCTGTGCCTGAATTCTGGCAACCCCTGCCATCCACAGCCTAGAAATCATGCTGTGTGCATGGCTTGCCCACTGACAGACAGCTATCCCTTTGCTCCCAATGTTCCCAGTTAGTTCTCCTTTCTTTTCCTCCTATTTCAACCCAAATGAGACGCTGGTGTGGACAGCAATGCTGTCTGCACTGCACACACCACTGCAGCCTTCCTCTGGGCCATGGTCACCCATGGGTGCACAGCAGCACCAGTGGTGCAAGGCCTGGCTGAAGATGCCCACAAGACCAGATATTGCTCCAACTCAAGTCCCTAAGTCAAGCAGCAGACAGGGTGCCAGAGTCCCCAGTGACACTTGTCCTTGTCTGTTTACCCCTGCAGGGAGATGGGGAAGAGGACAGGGGCAGCAGCAGCAGCTCCAGCAGTGTCTCAGAGGAGGTAACCACACCACCAGCTCTGTGCTGGGGCCTGGCTGCCCCACTGCCCACCAGCCCCGTGGGGTTTGCACCTACAACCCCCCCCTGCATGGGAGCTGGTTGTGGGTTGTATTGAGTACCTCAAGGTATGTTGGGATGGGACATGAAACACACCTAGCACTTCCCTTATGTGTTGTCCCTTTCTTTTTGTTCCTGCCCTAGGACCGTGGCAGTGACAAGGACGATGAGAAGGCAGACAAAGATTAGCCTTTCCATGCTGGAGGACCCTGGCTTGGGCCACTTTTAGCCAAATAAAGGTGTTTGTGGGCTCCAAAGAGAAATGCTGTTTATTCATCCTCAGTGCTATCTGCCCCCTGAGAAGGAAAAAGCCAAGGAAAGACAGTCAGGGGGGAGCTGGGATCTGGGTGAGCACAGGTACGTTTTGTTCAATGGAAGAGTCTGGAGAGAAATCTAGGGGCTCTGGCTGCCTGGCTCTGCACAGTCCCCCCAGCTTCCCTAGTACCAGCATCCTTCCTGTCCCCTCCACGTCGCTTGTGCTGGAATGGAGCAGCCTGAGCAGGGACAGACGGGCTGTGCAAAAGGTGGCTCCAGACGCCTGGGGCTGTGCTGAGCTGTTACAACCGACTGCGATTTCAAATTTATCCAAAACATACGAAAAGCCGTTTCAGGGGTGAAGGAAACCACTCAACAAACCCCTCCCTTTCTACAGTGATGCTGCCAGCGCCGGGGGCTGAGCGTGTGCGCAGCCCGTCGGGGGCTGGACCCGGGCGCAGAGCCAGGCAAAACAGGGTCAAAAATTAGAAAAAAAAAAATGAGCTGCCATCGCCATCTACCGGGGATGGGACGTGTGGCAAGGGGTTCCCGGGTTTCATAACCGCTCGGATGTTTTGTAAGGCTCCGGCAGCGCGGCCGGGGGCAGGGAGAGAATCGGGGACGGTTCAAGGTCCCCGCGGGGTCCATCCCTGCAGGGACAAGGGACCCTAGTGAAGGAGATTGTGCCCTTGAGAGCAGAGCCTGCACCCCGACCCACCGATGCTGCTGACACTGCTCAGCCAAGCCCAGGAGTCTCCCTGGCAAAAAAAACACTTCAATGCCAACTTGAGCACAGACTCCCTTGATTTGTTTTCCTTTAAAGAGTAATTTTTTAAGGGTATTTTCCTGAATAATGAAGATTTCAGACAAACTCGAGTTTAAGAGTCAACACTGTGGAGGATTTTACTTGAAACCAGAGAACGTGGCTCTAGATGTTGTTTTTATGGAACAAATGCAGCTGGCTCTTGTATAATCACAACAACCAGCAGGAAAGATGCTGAGGAATGTTGTCTTAATTATCCAGCACAAAGACTAAGGGGAAAACATTAAGACAGGAAAAACAAACAACCCCAAAAGCTAAACTGGGTTTCAATGCCCTGGTTTGGCTGCAGCAGGGGAAGGCCAAGTCTAAGTGCCTTATTGCTTCACGAGCAAGGGTGCCTTAATGTAAAATAACCCCATGGGGCCACCACAACCTGCCCTCCATCCAAGTACAAAGGAATCTTGCATAAGACACAACCTACTTCCAAATAGTATGTTGAGTTGCAGCATTTTATAGTCCGCTTGGGCCATGCTCCTGCAGGATGGGAGTCTCTTGGATTAAACTCTCTGAATATGGATACAAGAAAGGGAGGCCCTCCCTCCTTAAAAATCAAGGAGGCCCTTGATTTTTTAAGTTAAAGGTAGGAGACTTTTCAAGCATGCTGTGCTGGACTCTATTTTCTGAGATCAAGCATGCCTTGAGATCCTCAGTTGGAGCTAAGAGGTTTGCACTTCATTGGAGTGAGACTCTACTTTTCAGCTGGTGGCAGATACCTCACCTCACAAGCTAAAAGCCCTAAAGTTGTCCTCTGTGCCTTGTGCCCCAGCTCCTAAATTTGTTAAAGCTTGCAAATGGCTGGCTGCAGCTGACCCCATCAATGTTCCCTCACACTGCCTCACATCTCAGCAGCTTCATGTCCTTGGAGCCGGTGTGGGTACACTCTGCACTGCTGGGTGATGGTGAGCTCTGAGCAAGGCAAAGTTTTACTGTTTGTTGGTTGTGTTTTACAGTCCCTGCTTCAGGCCACTGCTCTCTGTGCAAATATAACATGTGCAGCCAGACCCCTGTGGCACAAGAGGAAAATGCAAAACACACCCACACTGGCTGGGTGACATTCTCCTCTGGCAGCCGAGAGGTTCTTGGTCCTTCCTTCAGCACCTTGCCCCACATGTAGCTCTCTCCTCTCTGTGTCTGTGTGCTAACCTTGATTTGAACCAGTCAGATTTCCTCAGAAAGCTGCGGGGGTGAAAAGTATTTCAAATTATCTGGCATCCCTGAGTGCTTGTTGCATCTCAGCCATGGCTTGAAGCCAGGCAGTGCGAATGGGTGTATAGCACAGGCATCCACACCAGCTGCGTGGATTAGGGCTCTAAAACACTTAGTGGAGGTAGGACATTTGGCTTTTGGGAATGCTGAGGACCCTCAGATGAAGGGACACAAGGGATGTCCTGTGGGACACATCCCCCAGCACAGCCTCAGTGTGCCGAGATGGGTGCTTGTCCACAGACATGACAGCCAGCACTGCCCAAGAACTGCTGGGTGTGAGTGAGGTCTGACTTCATCGGGGTGTTTAACCATCCCATTTGCTTGAAGCATCTGTAAGGTTCAACTTGAGGATCCTTGGAACTGATGTACCTTCAGCCAGCTGGGAGAGGAGTGTGGACAGAGCTGTGCTGAATGCCTATCACATCAGACTTTGGAGGGATGGAGTAGGAAAAAACCAGCAAGAGAAACTGGCGGCTGAGGAGTTACTTAAACAAGTCTTGTTTACACACACATTTACTCCTCTTTATATAATAACCTTGGCTGGTCCTCCAGGAGCAAGAGGGATTGTGCTGCCTCTGCTCACAGCATCTGGAGGGACATGTAGCATGTGGCCATCAGGAGCCTCATAGCAGTGGAGATGCCAAGAGAGCTTAGGTGTGGAGAAAGAACTGATTTCCACACCATTTCATGCAGAGATGCCTTTAGAAAAAGCCATTTTTCTAGAAATGCCCACACTTTTAGAACACAAAGTCTTGACCTTTATTTTGCCATGAACATTTTCATCTTGTATCTAAGACCTTTATGATAGATAATTTATATAATAATATACTACTATATGTTATTACATAAAGTGTCCTATAGGGGAAACAAGCTTCTTTAAGGCAGAGGTCAAAAAGAAATACTTCCTCTGTTCCCAAGTGACCCTCTTCATGGAAAAATTCAAGCTGCTTTTTCATTCCATTAAAGAATGGAAACAGAAATCTTGACTTTCCCAGAAAAGCTGATTCCTGCAGCCCTGCTTATGATCTGCTAATCTCTGTAAAGCACCAGGCAGAGGTTTCCTGTGAAACTGCTCTGGTTTTTATGCTGAATCATAAGAAAAGCAAAACCCAAACAGAACTTGATTCTTGCAAGTGAAGGATGGTTTGGAAGGTCAGATCCCTACTTCTGCCCCTGTTCCCTGCAGAGCACTCACACTTGCTCCTCTCTGGGCTGCATCCTTCTGCAACTTGTCCTTTCCTTCTGAAAACTGGCAAATTAAGGCTTCTTGCTATGTTGATCAGCAGCTAAAAGTTAAAGCTGAGCTTTATTCACTGAACTGCTTGGAATTCATTTTCATAAATATGACTCTAAGCACACACAATTTTCACAGCACCCATCTCACCCTGCAAGCCCTTCTAGAACTCCTGCATTCACTCTTTCAGAACAGCAGAACGGGCTCTTTGCTCCCCAAACCTCCCTGCAATACATTCCTAAAATCCAGACAGAAATGGTGCCAGGTTTCTTGCAAAGGGAAACCTGCCCTTTGCTCTGGCAGATCCACCAGGACAGGTTTCTGGGTGACAGATCTTCTGCCGAGTACTAACAACTTGACCTCTTTAAAACTGGTGACGTGTGTGTGTTATGAAAGGGCGCCGGGCTGGCGAAGGGCAATGACTCACTTACCCAAACACAATTCACCTGCCGTGCAAAGTGCAACAAGAGCTGGAGGCAAAACAGCCCGTGAAAAACATAAGCCATAGCCAGAAATACTTGTCCTCTCCCTGAGCAGAGAGCTCTGTCCCAGCCACCACTGCTGCAGCCAGCCAGGGAGCCCACAAGCAACTATTTATAACTGTGGGAGAGACACAGCCCTGCTCATCCTGCCTCAGCTTCAGCCCTGGGCCTGTGTTTAGGGCTCTGAGGAAGAGGGGGAAGACCCTGAACCACCTTCTGCACTACTCCCAGGTATTCAAGGAGCTTTGTTCTCCTCCATGGCCAGACACGAGTCTTAGCTGGCATTTGAGCCACTGGCTTTGCAAGGCCTCTTTTGTCCTCACAGGGGACACTGAATTATTAGGCTGCTGGTGGTGGACATGCTGGAGCTGAAGGAATAGAGCAGGGTAGAGGATGAGGAAGCTACACATAAAAGCTCATTTTAAAAAAACATCTGTACAGAAGCCAACACCAAGAGCAGAGAGGGGGAAAGATCTGCAGCCTCTCAGGCATGGCAGCTGGGACAAGCCCTCACTCAGCAGCTCTTGGCCACTGAGGAAGGGAATATTTATGGAGAGGATTCTCAGCTGCAGGACCTCACAGCCTACCCATACTTGCCTTGCACCCAGACAACCCCACTAGCATCAGCAGCTTCACTCTCAGTTGGTGCCTTGGGAAGGAGAGCTGGGCTCCTCCACCAATTGGCACCCTTCTGTAACTCATAAAGGCATGGGATGAGCAGGAGATGCTAGACCCTGGACCTGACCTGACCACAGCAGGATAGAGGCATCTCTGCAGACCAGGCTCTGCCACCTGCAGAGGCCACCTGTTGCCACTTCCAGCCTCCTTTGGGAAAGTGAAAAGGCAGTGCTGGGTCCCTGCCAGCCCTGCTGGCATCTCTGCCAGGTGGGTGGGAGCTAAACTGGAAAAGTAAAAAAGGAAGAAATGAGGGAGGTGGCACGTACTCGTTTCTTGCTGTGGCAAGGAGCCAAGGCCACATGGGCTGGTGAATGAGCAGAGTGGGGCAGCCTGGTGAGTCCCCAAGCTGCCAGTGACAGCTAAATGAGCCACACTGACTTTGGGCCCCTCCATGGGGTCTCCTGCAGATGGAAGATCTGCTGCTTCCCTTGAAACATCACTGAAACAATTGCAATGAATCAATGGAAGCTTATAGCAGCCTGCACCACAGAACATGGTCTTGTCACCCATTCAAGGGTTTCTCCTCAGATAATGGGGACAACCCCGACCTTACTTTTAGCAGCTGTACTCCCTTCTCATGAGTACAGGGCCTGAACATGACTGCCTGTGGAAAGGGATATCTCTACTCATTTTATGTGGGACTTGCTTCCAAGACTGAGTGATAATGTTCTGCCAACATATTTAACAAGATGTTTGGCCCAAGAGAAGTAAAATAAGCCAGATACGAATCTGGGCTCTCCCCCTGTGACTCTTCAGTTTCCAGGAGTTCAGACATAAGCCCAGTTACATGAGCAATGAGATAACACTACATTGCAGCTCTGTGTCCTGCCAATCCATGTGATAGTCAACTTGTTTCTCTAGGAATGATGATGCCTCCGGCAAAGCCTGTATGACTCAGAAGGGAAAATATTGAAGTTTTCTTTAAAGGAAAATATTAAAGTTTTAGTTCCCCAACTCTGTTTACATCTGGTCCTCCCTACTGAGTCAAGGCCTCTCTGAGCTCTCAAGCAGCAGTTTCAGGACCCAGGAACAACATGCAGTTTATAGGATTGCTCCCTGCCCAACACCTTGAATACCAAACATCAAGGAGCAGCATGGCAATCTGTTTGCCTCTGCCTGAGAGAAAACCAGGCACAGAGCAGCTCCCCTTTTTCATACAGAGACCTGAAAGAAAAGATGTCTGTTATAAAAGACGAGCTGTGACTGCAGACAGTCTCCCACACCACCTGCTCCAACTTCCTTGTGCTTCACTTATCAGGACTGGCTCTGCACCATGTGACAAATGGAGAAACCTGGTGGTTGAATAACATCCCGGATCTATAAATATTATGATGCAAAGAAACCAAAAATTCCAGGAAGCTGATGTGTTTGTTGACAGTCTGGGAGGGGTATGATGCAAATACCTTCCCACATGTTATTTGCACGTACTGAGGTGTAAAAATAATTCCTTAGGCCAGCTCTCAAGGCATGCAGATGAGCAGGGATACAGGCACAGCACTGCTGGAAGGGTGCTGTAAACCATGGGGGCAGGAGAAGGTCTGCACAGATGCTGAGGCTGGTTTTGGCCCTGGTTCTTTGCCTGATCACCCAAGCAGAACAAATCAACTGATCCTGTGCAGGCTGCCCTGGCTCTCACACATCTGTGCCACCATCAGCCCCTTGCTGATGGCAACACTCCTCCTCAGCTGGGGTGCTGACACTTTCCTCCTTCCACTGCTTTGGTAACAGGGAAACTAGTTTTACCTTTGTGTAACAGGACTTTCAGGTTTGATGGTGACAGCCTCACCCACGAGGGAGGATGTTGGTGGGCAGAGCAGGAACAGGTGAGTGTAAGAGAGGTCATGACATTCCCAGTGCATATTCCTGTTCAGCAAGTGCTTGTGCTGCCTTTGAAGACACTCTGAGGAGCACACAAGCCTCTTCTCTCTGCACAAAAAAAGGCATCACTGGGAAGGTGCTGTCTCCTCTGCTCCACTCTGTAATTCCTAATGTGTCAAAATCAAATCTCAGCAAATATTTATGCACTAGAACTTAACAAACATAGCCCGTGTGAAATCCCTGATCCCCATACTGGGCTGTCAACAGTCTGGACCACATTAGTGGGGCTGTACTTGAGCCAAAGCACAAGCACGTGTGGCTGGGAGCCAGAGGAGGAGCTGGTTTCCCCTGCAGCAACACCTGGAGCTCCTCACCCTGTACTGACCCTGGGCTGTTTCCCACATTTCAAGCTAAAAAAAAAAAATAATAAAATAAATCTTGTTGAGCTTTGCAAATATTTGCTAAATACAGTGTGATCTGTTCTGCATTATGCAAACCCCAAAGTCCTCATCTGGCCAGCAGAATGGTTAGCATTAAGCATCTAAAGCTTTGGTTTTTCCTTTTTTTTTTTTTTTCCCCCAGTTATGTACTGAGTCAGCAGAAACACAGCAGTGACAAGAGAAAGCATTTGGAGTTCAGAACCAGCTCAGCTCTGCATGGAATGAAGAAAACAAATGGTTCTTGTGCTGGCTCTAATGAAGCCTGGTTTCCAACGGGCTCGTGTGTCGCGGCTGATTGATTTTTAACTGCATTATGCAAAGGCAGCGGCAGGTCCTTGCTGCTTAGGAGGCGCTGGAGAGTCCACACACGTGAGAATGGTTGTGGAGTGAATCAGGAGGTGAGGAAAAGAATGAGGTAGGTCCCAGAGAACAGCCCAATGTCTCCCAGAAATGCTGGCTGGGGAGATGAAAAATACTTCTTCACTGATGCTGGCTGCTGGGATGGAGGGCTGCAACTCCCAAGACACACAAACAGGTTGTGGGAGCAAACTTCAAGAACATCACTGCAAAGTTGGCCACAGTAGCTAACATCACCCCTGTTTCACAGCTCAGGAGCTACGAGTATGTCCTCTGTGAGGGGTAATTGGAGGTATGACTGGTGAAAACTCCCTGGTGGCAATCCTTTGTTTTAGTAAATAGCCTAAATACAATAATACAAGAGACTAATCCTGCAGATGAGAAACTTAGAAAATGCTCCTGGGGTGACTGCTGTCTGTAACGCCACGTTCAGGAGGTGTTTGGGGCTGTGGTGCTAAACAGGACCTGACATTTCTCCATTTTAAAGGGATCACCTAAAAAGATAACGGAGCCATCAGTGATGGCCACATTCCAAGCCCACATTAAATACTTAGCTGTTGAACTTTTAAGACCACTCATGAGTTGTTTAATGTAGTCACAACAGATTTTGAAACAAAACCTGCTCCTCAGCCCAGACCTCCACCAGCCACTCCCTTGGTGGCACATGGGTTTCACCAGCACTAACATCTTACTGGTGATCTCCCTCCCTGAGCATCCCTTCCAGTGTCTGCCTGGGTTCAGACTGTTTTTCGGGACACACAGGAGAGCCCTCAGGGAATGTGCATCATCCTTACATAAAGTCTGATTGCAGAGTTGCCAGATATCAGCTGTTTTTCCCAGCACCTGCTATGCAAGAGCTGCCAGCCCATTGCCATATGGCTGTGTGGCAGGAGGCTGCACGTCCCTTGGGACACTGCCCATCCTGGGGGTACGAGAGCTCGGAAGGGAGTCGTTCCCATACAGAGTCTGAACTTGTTGATTTCTGGCTAAGTAGAGCCTCTGAGTGAGATGCAGTTTCCCACCTACAGCGGAGGGATAACCCTTTCTCCCAAAACATCCTGTCTGCGTGCTGGAGTCTGCAACTTGGTGTGCTCCAGCCTCACTAGCCTGGCTGCTCTAGAGCACCACAACACCCTGCACCCCTGCTCTGCTCTCGAGAGCCTCAGCTGGCTTAGGCACCCTGCGCCCCGGGCTGCTCCCAAGCACCTCCGCTATCCTGTACCTCAGCCGCTCCGGAGCATCCCCCCCCGCCCCGTGTCCCCCGGGCCTCGAGCTCCAGCCCTTTTTCCGCAGCACTCCAGAGACCCTGGGCAGCCCGTACCTCGGGACGGCTCCAAAGTGCCCCGGTCCCACTCCGGGACACCCCAAAACACCCCCCAGCACTTTGCACCTTGGCGCTTCTTTCGAGTGCCCCAGATCCCCCCGGGGTCTCTGCACCCCAGCCGGTCCGGAGACCTCTCCAGCACACCCCGCACTCTGCACTGCGGCTGCTCCGGAGCCCCTCAACATCCCCACGCCCCCTCCGGCACCGGAACGTCCCCGCACCCCTTGCCCGGGTACCCCCGGTCCCGCCGGCTCCGTTACGAAACGCGGGCGGGGCGGCGGGCAATGGCGGCTCTGGCAGCTCCGCTCCCGGCGCCGGAGGGGCTCGGGGGTCCCGCCCCGTGGGCCGTGCCGGCAGCCGGAGCTCTTGGCCGGGCCGGGCGGGGCGGGAGTCCCGGAGAGGATGGGCTGAGCGGGGCGGGGCGGAGCGGGACAATGCGCGGGGCCCCGGCGGCGGGCGGGCGGTGCGGGCAGCTCCGGCCGTAGGGGCAGCTCCTCTCGGTCGCTGCAACTGCTGCCATGAGCCGCTGCTGCCCCAGCCCGCCCTCCGCACCCCGGGGGGGCAGCCCCGCCCGGCAGCCCCTCGGCCCTGGGAGCGGGGCCTTGGACATGCTGCGCTGCCCCTCCTGCCTCCTCCTCCTTTGGGAGCCGGTGACCGTGTCCTGCGGTCACACTTTCTGCAAGTCGTGCCTGGGGGTGGCCGTGCCCTCCCGCTGCCCCCTGTGCCAGGAGAGGCTGACGCTGCTGGGCGTCGGGGCGGCGAGGTGCAACGTGGTGCTCTGCGGCCTCCTGGAGAAATGCGTGGAGCGGAAGAGCCGGCTGGCCTGGCTGGTGGCCCGTGTCCGGGACTGTCTCAGCCATGGGGATGCTCGGGAAGCGCTGAGGATAGCTCAGAAAGGGATCGAGCTGGGTAAGGACCACCGGGCCCGAGGGGCTGGCGGGGCGGGCTGGGGTGCGGGTGCTGGGTGCGAGGGGCAGCCCCACAGCTGAGCTGGGGATGCACGGGCTGTGCTGCTGGAGCAGGCGGGTACCGATGTGGGTCACATTGTCCCAGCGCTGCAGTGCCCTCCGAGCCTGCACGGTCCAGAGCTGGGAGACCTGGGAAGCTGGAAGTGTTGGAAAGACAGGTGGGGATGGGGAGCAGTGATCCAGCTGTTGGGTAATTGTCCCGTGTCTGCAGGTGTCCCAGGGTGATGAGGGGGATGGGTGGCTGGGCAAGCCCCGATGCTCATCCCAGCTTCCAGGGCTGGAGGGAGGGCAGGGTGCAGAGCCCATGCTTCTGATGTTACCAAGTGGCCAGAGAGGACAGAGCCACAAACTGCCTCTTGCGTTTTGCCACCAGCAATATTTCAGGGTCAGAGGAAGAGCTCTGCCCAGGGGTAGCCATTATGTAAAGCGATTGGGACTTTTCCAGTCTGGAGCAGACACAACCTCCCCCCAGAGCCTGGCAAGGACACAGCTGTGGCTGAGCTACTGTGCCAGCCCTACAGCACAGGGCAGGGTGTGTTGTATGTTCCTCAGCCCCCTTCTGCAACTGGCTCTGGAGAGACATTTGTCTGCAGGGTGAGGATCAGGCACAGAGGGGCTGATCTGCTTTAATGTGTGGCTGTAAGGGGATTACTTGGAGAGTCATGCTTAAATAAAAGGAATTATATAATGTGTCTGAAGCAGGGCACGGAGGTGGTGGAGGCAGAAGGTCCGTTCTCCACTGGCGTTCCTATGACAGCAGTCACCTCTCCTACTGCTGTGCAGACACTTATTTATCGTCTGCTGTGAGACAAGTGCCAGAGGTTCAGGGTATTACTGGAACCAAAGGGCTGAGCAGGGCAGCCGATCCTGGTCTTGGCAGAAGACCAGCAGAAAGCAGGTCCCTTTATGCAACCTCCCAAGGTGTCTGTCTCACATCCTGTGCACTTGTTCTTCAACACAAATGCACGTGCTGCTAGTACTCTTTTCCTTATTACCCTCGTACTCTTTTCCTTATTGTCAGGCTTTGTCTGATTGGGATGTATGACTATGTGTCTCTTTTAAAAAGCCTCTGTAAGTAGAAAGAGGAAATGTTGCAAGCTCTGTCCTTGGTCTTCCCTGTGCTTTCAGTTCCCCAAAGGATATGGGAAGTCCATCTTAGGGCAATGAAGAAATTGCAATCACAGCTGCAGCTCCCATAAACCTGTACTTGCTGCTGCTGCTCAGGCTCAGCCGTGTAGGTGGTTCTTTCAGGATATGTTTTCCAACTCCTGCAGGCTGCTTCTTAGCCGCTCTCCTTAGCTTTCAAGCATAACCACTGCTGCATGTTCAACCCACAAGAATGGCTATTTTGTGTGGTTCAGTGTCACACGATGGGCTAATTTGCAGTACCCCACTCAGCCCAGCCTGCAGAACAACTCTCTTTGCTTGGGGGAAAAGAAATTGTCAACTTTTAGTCTTTTGTTTTTCTAAGTGAAAAAAACCAGACTGCTCTGTAACGCGTAACACAGGAGGCCTCCCAGCGTGCCAGGAGAGCTATCAGTCACTCACTCATCAGCTGTCAGGCTGCCAGCTGGCTTATGTCCCTGATGTCTAATGATATCATCGATCAAAAATAGCTGCAGCAGAAGAGAAATGTAGAATTCATAGCCCCATTCTTGTTTCCATCAAATCAGTTGCTTTATTGCCAGGCTGTGCCAATGATCGTGTGGTTTGCCCGCATGGAAAACTTTGTACCCATTTGTTCATCTCTCCCTGTTGTTGGGGGCTGGAGTATTCCATCTCTGGATGTGTGCTCGTGGGATGGGGTACCAAGCAGCAAGTTTCCACATTTCCTAACTTGAGCCCCAAGGTCCTGACTAATGTTGTAAATGAAAATAAGCTTTGAGGGACCATATATTGCTCTGCTGCACAACTTAGCATGGCCAGTGCAGGAGCAGCTGGGACTGGGCTCCCTGCTGTCCTCCAGGTTATGGTGGCACCTTGAGCCTCAGGTGGAGAACAAGGTCTCCCTGTGCTCCATGCTGGACATGGGGACAAAAGGAGGCGATAGCCATGGCAGAGTGTCCTCCTCCATGATAAGATGTGGTGGGTGCCTGGGCATGGTGGCAATGGAGACAGGCAGGGGTGTGAGCAGATGCTGGCTTCCTGTGCCTTGCTGTCACCGGGCTACTAGTCCAGATCTGCTGTTTGCTGGCAGAGGTGCATCAGTGCTATGTTTGAACCAGGGCAGGAGGAAAGGCTGCTGGAGTTGAGATCATGGGAGACATTATCAGCAGCAAAGTCTCCCGATGGTCACACATCACCTGCTGGCCAGCTCCCTGGACCAAGCTCATCCCAGAGGGAACTGCTGGCGCTTCAGCAGGTTGATGTTGCCAGTCCTCCTTTGCCACAGTATATGCAGCAACAGTGCCTGCAAATGCTGCCTAATTTATGAAGGTTGGCCTCTGAGCCAGCATCGTGCAGGGCCAGCCCATGTACTATCCATGCTGGCCTTTCTATCATCACACAGGGAGTTGGGAGCCAGGAGGGACCTGTGTGACACTGGAGGTGTCAGAGGAGCCAGGGAGCAGTGGATCTCTAACTCCAGCCCTCAGCAGCTGTCTGGTGATACTCTGGGCAGGGACACAGGGCTGTGAGCACAGACCTGCTGCCTTAGCTGGAGCACAGGATGTAGGTCACCTCCATGGCAAGCTGTGATATAACGGGGTGGGTCTCGGAATCTCTGCAGTTCAAACCCACAAACATTACCACACCTGGTTACTCCATGAGTGTGGGCTTTTGGGGTGATTCTTGCTTGTACTCACTGGCATCCCCCACTCCGATTTTCCTGCTGGCATTGCTGGTTGAAAGGAAGGGTCTTTATGGAGTCTCTCTGAGACAGGAGAGAAGAGGGTCTCACTGCCTGTTATTTAGGAGCAGCATGTGAGGCACCCAGCACTGTGACACTTGGGGTGATGCATCCTGCATCACCTGCAGGAGCTGTGTCTCCCCCACCACTGAGATCTCATCACTGATATCTCACTGACAAGGAATTGGGTGCCTGGTTCCCTTCCTCCGTTTGGGGAAATCTCAGCCTTTTTCATACTTAGAAACCCCAAGCCACATAGTGGGGGCAGATCCTTGCACTCCCAGCTCAGTCTCCCCTCTGCCATGGGAGAGTGGTGGCAGCCAGGTGGGTCCAGGAGGCTCCCTGGCATTTTGGGATCAAAGATCTTTGCAGCTGCAGGCTTGTTTGATAATGAGTTATTGTGGCTCTGCTGGGTGAATTGCATTGCAGAGCCTCCCATGGCAACAGCCTCCATGGATAGTGCATAAATGGTACAGCTTTTTTTGCTGCATCCCAAAAGGATGGATGAAAGCCCAGTGAGACTGAGCCAGTAAGTGCTGGAGCTGAGCCCCAAGACAGTGATGGGGCCCCTTGGCTGAAGGTATTTGGGGGTAGATGGGTAACAATCAAGGGAAGAACCACAAAGAATTTAGGACTAGGTATTTAGGGAAAATAACTTCCTTGCAGAGTGTCTCAAAGGCAAGTGACTCCTGCTGAAGAGGAGCGCAGGAGCTGGCTGTGCTCAGTGCGAGACAGAGGTGTAAGGGCTGTCCCACCATGGTGGCATCTCCCTGGCTTCAGTCTCACCACGCATGGACTCATCGCTCAAGTGACAACATTTCCCTTTCCAGCCCCAGATGCCAACTCCCTGCGGCTGTGCCGGGCAGAGGCGTTCGTGGTGCTGGGGCAGCACCAGCGGGCATTGGAGGACCTGGACGCCGTATGCAGGGCTGAGCCTGGAGAGCATGAGGTGAGCAGAGGGGAGGCTGCAGAAGCTGGTTGCACTTAGACCCAAATCTTGCTGTATGGGAGCAGTTCCTCCCTCTCCTGAGTTCTCCCAGCCATTGGATTAATCCTGCTCCAAAGCATACTCGGCAAACCCATTAGGTTGCAAATCCAGGCTGCAAGCTCCGCGTTGTGCTGATGGGAGAGGTCCAGCACCATGTCTATGCTTTGCTGGATGTGCAGGGCGTGAGGGCACGTGGCTGTGCTGGTGTGCAGGATCACAGCTGAGCACTCAGGGAGGTGTTGGACAGAGGCTGAGCTACCCCAGGAGAAATCAGCCCTGGGAGCTTGCTCACTGGCATGGGATGGGAGCACGCAGGAGGCTGGAGGGAGATCACCTTGGGGCTCACATGGGAGCTGAAGGGGCTTATGCTCAGCTGGTCACTGTCTCATAGTCACCACAGGTTTTTCTGCTCTGCAGGGTTTCTTCAGGAAGGGGAGGGTGCTTCTGGAGATGGGACAGAGAGCTGAAGCCCTGCTGGCATGGGAACACTGCCTGACACTCAGTCCCCATTTCCATCCTGCTCGGAGAGAGATGGAGAAGGTGTGTGGGCTGTACTGTGGTAGCATCCTGTGCCTTCGCATCACATGGGGAGGTGCTTTTGTCATCTGAAGGACTCATGTCCATCCCATTTGTGCTGCTCTGGCCAGCAATAGGATCAAGTGAAGTTGGGTCCTGGTCCAAGAGCCTTCCCATTGCTCTAATGCAGGTTTACCCATGAAGGAAACTCTCCTTCCTAAGTCTGTGTCTTCAGATCTCAGATTTTGCAGAGTTTAAATCCTTACATGGCATGAGGAGGGCCTTGAGGCAGCATCGGTGGTCACCCAAAGCAAAGCAGCCAGCTGAAAGCTGGCTAGTCAGTGTCTTTTCTGCAGACGGTTTCAGGTCAGCACCCACCCATGTACCAAAGTCATTGTCACCAGTGGGGCCTTTGGCGGTATCCCAAGCATGGGGACTTCATGCCATGAATGAGCACTTGTCCTCTGGGAAGGAAAGGACAGGGGAATGGTGAACAACCTTGTGCCCTCCACAGCTCATCCCCTTCTTGCTCTTTGGGGAATGAGGGAGCCTGGCAGCCCATCCACGTCCCTGCTTCCATCTCTCAGCACCCATTGAGCCCCACTTTCTCCTTGCAGATCCTCACACGAGAGGATACTCCTCAGCCATGCATGGCTGCTGCACTCCTGGATGATGCTGATGGGGGCTTGGCTGGTTCCCAAGTCAATGGAAGGAGCCCGGTGCTCTCTTCGTCTTCTGCACAAGCTCAGGTGAGAGAGCCTACAACAATCTGGGTCTGCAATGGGACTTAATGATCCTCTGGGACATACCAAATGGACATTCTCCAGTGATGGGAAAGGAGGTGTGATACGAGGAGGCTGTGCAGGACCATGGCCACAAAATGTGGTTGCATGCTGGGATGAGAAGCTACGGTTAGTGGAGACAGAAAAGATGCCATTGGAGCTGATGCTGTGGAGATGGGAGAAAGAGAGGAGGCTCTTTCTGCCTTTGTTCCTCTCCCAGTTTTATTCTGCAATATTTTTGGTTAGATTTTAGATTCTCATTGTTTTTAAAATACCCAAGTCACATCACATTCAGCAAAAAAAGAGAAGTCAGTTTTAATGGTTTTTTTCATCCAAAAACCACATTTAAGGACAGTTCAGACCTAGCAGCTATTAAGGAAAGCTTCTCTTTTGCTCTTTGCCATTTAGAGATGAATTTGACAGGTTTGGAAAGAGGGGAAAATCAGAGACAATGGGCTCAGATACACCCAAATACCAGGTGGTACATCTGGACAGAGTAAACCCATGTTTTAACTGTGAGATGAGCAGGGATGTCTGTGAGGGCCATGCTCTCCTGCTGTCCCTCATATGCAAGATGTTCATGTACACCAGCACACTGGAAAAACTGGGTGCCATCAGGCTAGGTGGGGTGGGTGGCAGTGTATTCAAAGAGGAAGAGGTTTTGGGCTTGATTTTGTCTTTGCTGTGTCTAGGACCAGAAGGGAGAACCTTTGGATAGCAGAGAGGATGCTGGCTCTGATCAGGACCAGGGGACAGCCACCCTTTCCCAGCTGGAGCGATGGCAGGAACCGGAACTGGGGACTTTGGCAGAGAGGCAGGGCCGGAGTTTGGCAGGTGAGTGTTGTCAGAAGTATCAAAATCTCATCTCAAGCTAAATAATTGTTTAAAATCTATTTTGACACTAAAAAGAGTGTTGGTGCTGAGTGCCAGCTCAGTGAGCAGAGATCCCAGGGGCACCTGATGGGGCAGCTCAGGCTGGCACATCTGCTGCTTGCGAGGAGGATCTGATGTTCCTGTGTTGAGCTGCTGAACATAAACCAAACCTTTAGGTGTCACTTTATGAAAACTTCTTGCCAAAGACAGACATCCCTTGTTCACTTTGTGGAGCCAGGGAAAGGCTTCCTTGGGTTTCTGTGGGATTTTGATGAGAACTTAAATTCCCTTGTGAGGGACACAGCATGCCATGCCTTGGGGCAAGTGGCACCTCCATGGGCATTAACTTGCCATCAGTGTCCAGCAAGATGGCTTCCATGTATGTGAGTTTTGCATAAAGCAGTAATAATGCCTTGTGGCAGGTCTCCAGAGACCTCCATCTGGGAGCTTCTTAGGCCACTTGGCTTCCCAGTGCCTCATTTCCTGTGCCTGCAAAAGGAGGTAGGGAGATAACCACCTTCCTCTGCCACGTACCATGAGAGCCATTGGTGGAATAACTATGGATGAACGTGGATGTGTTAATAGGGAGTTTTATGTCACATTTCATAGCAGTTTTGTTTTAACCTTCAAAGCACTTTGTGTAGCAATTACCTACTTACACCTCAGAACAAAGTCAGAAAGCAAGGATTAATGTTCAGCATTGAAATGGAAGTTCTCCTTCTTTCACCTTTGCCACTAGGTAATGCAGAGGAAACGGAGGCAGCAGAGTGTACCCAGACATGCCTTGAGGAGCTGCTGAGCCTATCTGACTTGGAGTGCTCCCTCTGCATACGGTGAGTTCTCTGGCAGGAGAGCTTTTAGGATGAATTAGCACCTGCTGGGTGATCTTACCTAGTGTGGATCTTTCTTCACATCTTAATAGCAAACTCAGTTCCCAGTACTGCTGAAACATAGGTTTCAGTAGAGATAAGAGGGGAGGACAGGGGCATGCTTTGCCCTGCCAGGTG
Organism: Apus apus; assembly: GCF_020740795.1. Taxonomy (NCBI): domain Eukaryota; kingdom Metazoa; phylum Chordata; class Aves; order Apodiformes; family Apodidae; genus Apus; species Apus apus. The sequence continues at coordinate 6,787,814 of NC_067294.1, read as the reverse complement.
GTGAGAGCTTGGATCACCCTGTCTCAGGCCGCAGCATCGTTAGATCTGTATCACTTGCATCAGAGCCAAGGTGGGGCTCTTCAGGGGGGTCAAGGACTGAAAGTGGTGGTTTCCCTTTGTAGCTGCAGGCTGGAACAGGAAGGTGTTGCCCCAGGGAGATACCATCAACAACAGGGATATTGCACACCCAGAGGGGAGCATTTCCAAGCTCTGTGCCTAGAGATGGAAGAGGGGAGATGGAAGAGAGGACGAGGTAAAGCTCTCTGCCAACGCAGGTCTGGGGAAGGGCTGGGTGCTGCCACAGGGCATGCTGAAACCAGGCTGTTATTCTGGCATGTGTCAGGACCTTGAGCAGTTGTGCAAGCAGCTGCTGGCAGAGAGCTGAGCATTGCACCACCAGATCTGCAAGACGGTCAAGGTCTCCTGTGCAGTGACTTTTCCCAGGTCTGGCCATGGCACAGGGGAAGGACACAGGGGAGAGAGAGATCAAGGCTGTATCTGGTCTGAATTAGGTCTGGTGAATCTATCTGGTGAATTTAGGTATTTTCTGAGAGCAGAGAAACATAATGTTTAGGAGTACTTGGGGCTCAGTGCTGAGCAGGACTTTCCTGAGTCCATTTCATTTCTGATCCTGGAGCCTCCTGTGAGCAACCCAAGCATTTGCTGCCAGCTCTGCCCTTGAAGCAGGGGAGAAGGAGGCACTTTTCTGTCTGCCTTTTGGGCTACACATTTCTGTGGATGTCTGGGGAACCACAACCCTGCCAGGACTGAGAAGTGCCATGTGTGTACTGATGGGGTCTGTGCAGGGACAGGGAGCAGTTCTAAGGCCTTGGACTGTTCTCATCTACATCATTGTGCAAGTCTGACAGTCTGAGCCCTGGCTTCTAATTAAAAGAATAAGCCAGTTAGGAACCTTTGCATTTAATTACCAGGAGTTAAGAGCAAATCTTAGCCAATTCAGCACTAGAGAAGGTGAATTGCATAGCCATGGGCTGCCAAGGATTGGAAGACACAGCCTGAAATAGGTTTCTGTGCATCGCATCTCTGCAGCATCACTGTCTTCAGTGCAAAAGGTGGGTGGAAGCAGCAGATTTCTCTTGAAATGGTAGGAGAGGACATGGGAAAAGTCTTGTTCCTGCTGTTCCTGGAAGCAAAATCTCTTGCTCACAGCAAGGTGATTCAAGAAAGATGGGGAAAGCCAGAAGCTCCACCCGTGGCTTTGCCTGTCCTGTTCTACTCAACCTTTGCAGCACCAGCCTGGCCCTCTACAAGTCCTTGAGTGCTTTGGGGGACCCTCCTGTCATGGGGCTGACACCAGCCAGGTTTTCCAAGCTAGGTTGCTGAGCCAGGCCTGGAGAATGACACCTTTGAGGACACCCAGCCCTGTGAACAAGTCTCTCTTTGCTGGGCTTCCCTGTGCTCCTTCCCCCGTGTTTCTCTTTGCAGTCCATTGACTTTGGTCCCTTTGCAGGATGTTCTTCGAGCCGGTAACGACGCCATGTGGACACACCTTCTGCAAGGAGTGCCTCGAACGCTGCCTGGACCATCGGCCCAACTGCCCCCTCTGCAAACAGAGCCTGAGAGAGGTGAGGGCACACATCCCGTGGGAGAGAGCCCCATGGAGAGCCAGGATTGGCTCCAGCTGGAGGCAGCAGGCCCAGGGCTGGGTGGGAAGGTGCGATGCCCTTCTGTTAGCAGCTCCCTGGCACAGCAGTGTCAGCTCCACTCGCATGGGAAAGACTAGACAGTTGATAATTAAGACCAAGAGATTCATTTCCACAAGATGCCACAGTGTTTTAGGGAGATTGTAAACAGGACTGAGAGGTAGAGAGAGAGAAGAAAGAAGAGAATGCTAATTACTTTAAAAAATGGAAATGGATGGAAGAATGCTAGCCTGGAGATTTGATTTAATCTTTAATGAAAAAGGATTCGGATGAGACAGTCAGGGAAATTAGGTTGTCATACAAGGACTGCATCACTGTCAGAGGCAGAACGCTGCACTGGATGGGTCCTGGGTTTGAGCCATGTCTGGAGGTCTCAGTGGAGCTGACATCCCATCCTACTGGATGTCTCAACATTCCCCCATAGGATTTATCCCTGACTTCCTCTGATCTAAAATTACCCTCAGCTCCAATGAAAGTGAGTGTGATTCAGAGCCTGGCAGGGCCTCAGGGCTCCCCTCCCTGCTCTTCTCTGACCTATTTCTGGGTCTAATTTCTTTTAGTACCTGAAGGCTGGAAGCTACAGTCCCACCATGCTGCTGCAGGACATCATGCTGGCCACCTTCCCCTCACAGCTGGCCGAGCGCCGGGAGCTGCACCAGGCTGAGATGGCAGAGCTCTCCAAGTAAGCAGGGACCTGCTCCAGTGTGTCTGGGGTGTGTGTGTGTGTGTGTGCATGCATGAGGGCTGGATGAGCCAACTGGAAACTTCGGTATTGCTCTACACTGGAGCATCACTTCTTGGGGTAAGAGACATTTGGTTTGGGTGAGCAGGTAGTGCAGAGCCCTTGGGATGGGATTTGCTCTAGGAGGTTTCATAGTGGCCTTTTCTCCTGTCCCTCAGCCTGACCAAGAACATCCCCATCTTCGTATGCACGATGTCCTTCCCAGGCATTGCCTGCCCTCTGCACGTCTTCGAGCCTCGCTACCGCCTCATGATCCGGCGCTGCCAGGAGACGGGCACGAGGAGGTTCGGCATGTGTGTGTATGAGAACGGGAAGAGGTGAGCTCCTGGGCCGGGCAGCTTCCCTCTGCCATGGCTGATTTGCCCCTCTCTGCCTCATCCCCAAATGTCTAAAATCCTGAGTAGTTTGGAGGAACAAGGTGGAGTTTCCTGTCCCACAGCACGCCACAGATACAATCAGCAGAGAATTGGTGTGTTCACCACACCAGCCAGGCAAGGAGTGGGGCCAGGGCTGGAGCTGGGCAGAGCCAGCAGTGGCTGTTAAATGACAGGCTGGGAACAGCTTCTGGCTCAGGACATCTCTGAGCTGCATGGTTCCCTGGCTGGTTCCTCCAGCTCCTTAGCCAGCACTTTAAAATTGCTATTTTGCATACTTTGTCCTTAACAAGCTCCAAGAGGACAGTAGGCTAAATGGGCTTTTGTTTGATGCAGTGTTGCAGTGTGGCCATACTTGTGTTCCCAGTGGCACCTCCAGGTCTTGGGTGGGCTCAGTCTCCAGGCTCCTAACCCAAGTACTCTGTACTTAAACGCTTGTATTTAGATAAAAGTACCCTCCCCTTCCTCCAGTCCTGTTCAAGTGCAATGAGATTTTCTGGGCTTTGGGAAGATGTCTCTGCAAGGGATGGTGTCTTCAGGAACACTGGACATCAGGACAGTAAGAGGACCCAAGCAGCTTTTGGATAAGGCAATCCAAGGGAGTGCAGGCAGTGTGCTGGCTATTCCCTGCCCTCTTAGCAGCAAGTGATAATTCAACAGAGTTGAATGAATCTCCCAGCCATCTTGTTCATGGGCTTTTTCCTCCTTGGAGATGTTGTCTTCAGGAGAAGCAGCTCTCCCTCCACTGGTATCCCAGCTCAGCCTCACTTTTCTCCCCCTGGCTCCCTCCAGTTTTGCTGACTATGGCTGCATGCTGGAGATTCGGCAGATCGAGCTGCTGGCGGACGGGAGGTCCTTGGTGGACACCATCGGCAGGCGGCGGTTCCGGGTGCTGAGCCGGGGACACAGAGACGGCTACAACACTGCTGACATCGAGTACCTGGAGGACAGGAAGGTGAGGACAGAGCCAGGGCAAAAGGCCCTGCTGTGGTGGGACAGAGCCTTCCCATGGAAACCTTCTGTGTGTTCCTCTTCCATCCATGCAGGTGGCTGGGGAGGAGCTGCAGGAGCTGCAATGCCTGCATGAAAGCACCTACCGCTTGGCTCAGCGGTTCTGTGAGCACAGGGACCTGGCCTCCAGGCACACCTTGATGCAGCATGGACCACTGCCAGAGAAGGAAGAGGACATTCAGGTAATGCCCCAAGGGAAGGGATGCACTAAATAGAGAAGATAGCAAAGAGCCTCTGAAGCAGTGCCATTCCCACACTGACCACCCTGCTTCCCTGCTCAGCTTCCCCCCAAGATGAGCAAAACAAACCATGTTTTTCACTCGCATTTCTGTTTATGGCATCTCTCACTCAGAGATATGGTAGGCCTTATTTCTTAGAACTCCTTAACGTTTATTTATGGTTTTAAACTGTTCTTGGAAACAGAATGCTGAATTTTAAAGCTTTCTTAGAATCTTCTCCTAAATGAGAACCAAAAACCTGACTGTCTGGATTTTAAAACACTTGGGAAAAAAAAACAAAAACAAAATAAAGCCAAACAAATGGGCAAAGAAATGAACCCCACAGCTCAGTGAGTCTGCAGTCTCCTTTCTCATTGTGTTCTTTCAAGACAGCCATAGTTGACCAGAGGAGAGGAGCTAAGAGTTTGCTTATTAAATTGCTCTTAGAAATTCGGATTCTGGGGGAAGGAAACAAAAACAACCCAAACATTTAGTTTTCACTCCTTTAATGAAGTGTTACCTGTCTAGATCATTATAAATATGCTCTTGCTGGCAAGTCCCAGGCTAAGGCTGTCCTGGCCAGTGGTTGCATCAAAACTGTGCTCAAAATTACCAAACAACTCATCCTCCTTCCATTGAATCAAGCATTTTATGTCTTTGTTTGTCTCAGGTTTTAAAAAAGCTGGTTTACAAAAGCCCTGCCCAGCAGTTGTGCCTGGCTGGCCTGCGCCTCCCCTCTTTGAGTGATGAAAAGGCAAATGCCCCAAAAGCCACTAACCATACAGGTTGGCCCGTGTTTGCAAAGAGTGTTGCCTTAAACAGAAAAATGCTTGAGATCTTTCTTTGTCTCTTTAGTATAGATTTTTCCCTGGTTACATCTGTGTCTGGAGACTCCCTGGGGACTGCTTGTCTGGAAATTAAATTAGTTTATCCAGCAATTTTGAGCCTGGACAGACAGAAGGGCTGTTCAGAAGAACACCTTAGCCAAAGCTGGCATTGCTGTCCCGTCAAGAGCCTGTTTCCCACCAGCGACGCCGCCCAAGGGCCACGTGTTCACCTTGCAGTTCCTGACATGGAGGTCTCTCCCTCTCTCCCCTTCAGGCTTCGGCAGATGGCCCGACGTGGTGCTGGTGGCTCATCTCCGTCCTGCCCCTTGACCCGTCCTACCAGATGCACCTCTTCTCCACCACCTCCCTGCGCTCCCGCCTGTCCCAGCTGCAGCGCATCCTGGCCGCCCTGCTGCAGCCGCCCCCCACCCGGCACCTGCTGCCCGAGCTCAGCCCCCAGGGCCGTGTCTGAGCCCCTCGGCCCTGCTGTGGGGGAGACCTCCACCCCCTCGGGTTTCTCTATGTCTTGCTTCATGGTTTTGTGTGTCTGCCCCTCTCGGTGGGGCTGGTGCTGTGCTGGCAGTGACACTGCACTGTCCACTCCTCTGGGAGCTGTGCCATCAGAGGTGGGGACTGGCTTGAGAAGCTGGGTTGTATGTTGGGAACCAAAGTCACTTGCTGAGCTGCTTCAGCACTAAGGAGAACTCTCCTTAGGGCAGAAGACTGAGTGCCAGGATCACCTCTTTCTGTTTGAAGGACAATGTAGGGGTTTTGGTAGATGGTTGTGCTCTGCGCAGCAGATTTTGTGCATGGGAGAGGTGGCACTGGGAGGCAGAGATCCCAAAGGCTTCCCCAGCTTTGGGAGCTGATGGCTCCGCCTCCACTTGTGAGTTTGACTAAATTTCTATTTGAACGAGAAGAAAGGTTAAATTAAAAAATCTGAAACCCATCCTGCTCGTAACCACTTCCATGGCCACATGATGAGGAGATGCTGCTCTCCAAATATACCTGGATCCAAACATCCCCTTCCCACTGTTCTGCTTGGTGCTCTCCTGTGGTTGCTGTGCCGAGCTTGCCGGCTGCTTCCCAGGCTGGAGCCATGCTGGAGGCTGCTGGCCACTTCCCTGGCTGCCAGCTCCACTGCCATGAAGTGCCATGGGAAGGGGGATTTGGCAGCATTGGTGCTTTTCCCTCCATACGGAGGCTGCTGTCCCCAGGCCTGGCTACGTTCAGGTTGCAGGTTCAGACGTGGGGACTGGAAGGAGCAGATGGTGAGGAGGAGTTAAGCCTGGAAGTGGTTTTGTGTGATTTTCCTGTGTTCAGTGTTTCTTGTGAACTTTCTGCCTCCTCAGGAGAAAATTGGGATCTGAGCTGAGGCTGGATCATTGCATTTGGGACCCAGAACAGTTCAGGATCTCTCAGAAGAGCACAAAGTGAAGTGTAAGGGAGCTGAACCCCTGGAGAGGCATGGAGGGGGCAGGACCAGTCACCAGGGCTGTGAGCTCATTGTCAGGCAAGCAAGTGCCTGGCTGCTGCTTGTCTGTAAACACAGGGAAAGACTATTCCTCTGGTCAGACCAAGCTTTCTCCTGTGGAAGTTCTGAAGGTTTGAGATTTTTGTCTCACATCCCAAGCCTGATCTTGGCAAGGGTAGGTGATAGAGGGACACCTTGCATGGTGGTGGATGGGTGAGTGAAGGTGGCAGGATGCCACTGAAGTTTGGCAAGTGCCTTTCTTTAACACATGGTCAATGTGAGCTCACCCAGGGACCCCCCCCACCCAATCCCAAGACCCTCACCTACCCCATGAGTTGCCTATTCCTCTGGTGTCAGAGCTCCCTGGGCTGCTGCAGGTCCCTCCAGCAATGGAGAGGTACAGGGGGCTGCAGGGGAGCAGTGTGGGTCTGCGCCATGTCCATGCTGGGAGAGAGCTGGGGACCAGAACCACATCTGCCCAGCTGCTTTGGGAAGGGACCTTGTGCAAATTGCTCCAGTTTGCTTGGAGCACCTTTGAGGTTTGTATTCATATCTTTGCTCTTTGAATTATTTTTTTTTTTCCTGGTCATTGAAATAAAAGACCTTTTTTTGTTGTTGTTTTGTTGCTGCTGTTTAACTTCTAGCCTCTCATAGTTGAAAATGCATGGGAGATTTGGGAATGTGTGGAGAGGTGACACCCTGGCCTTCAGACAGCAAGTTAGACACAGTGAACAGAGCCCTGCAAAGGTAGGTGGTAACAAGAGGGGGGGGAAATGAAAAAAAGGAAAGGTGGTTTTGGTTGCAGAAAGTGAGCATGTGAGACCAGGCAGGAGGGACAAGCTCCTACCCATCACTGCAGGTAAAGGCTTTGGGGAAGGATGGGGACTGGGAAACCAGTCTGATAGAGATGGTGACCAGTGTGGGGTTGCCCTGAAGGGTGTCTGTGCCTTGAATGCTGTGGAGAGCATCTGTCCCTGTCACACTTTTGCAACTGTGGGCAGAGGGCTGGGAGCAGATTTGGTTTTGGCAACTGGCATTAGGGAAGACTGGCAATCCAGGGAGACATGCATGGGCTTTAAAATGAGAGCATCTCCTTGGATGAGAGGGGCATGGTTGTCAACCATGAGCACAGGCTTGTCCTACCAGGACAGCTATCAGCTCTTCTCTCTGCCTCCCAACTTTGCCATCCAAAACCAAGGGCTAGAAGGGAACTGTCTCTGCTTCACACCCTGCCTGGGAACCTGGAACAACTGGAGAAGCGGGGGAAAGAGCTGAGATGGTGGATAAGCCTAAAGAGGTCCCATGCCTCTACCAGGCCATTAATGACTGGCTCCCTTGAATTTCTCTCCCAGGAATTCTCTACAGGAACAACCATGCCCTGGTGAAGCCCAGCTGTGTGCTGGGGCTGATGCCAGCCCTTTTGGTGGCTCTGGCAGCCCAGGCCTTGTGCCCAGATGGGTGGGTAGCCCCTTTCTGCGTGTCTGGGAGTGCGGAGCCGGCACTGGATCCTTTGCCATGTTGTCCTGCTCCCACTAGATGTCAGGAAGAGGCTGAGCGTGGGCGAGGAGGAAGGCACAGCAGAGGGGACATGTATCATCTGCTGCCAGAGCCTGGGCCCTGCTTTCCTCACCACCAGCCCCAAAACCACCCCCACTGTCAGCCCTGGACTCTGCACAGTGAGTTGGGCTGCGCTGCCCCAAGCTCTTTCAGCACAGAAGTGAAGCTGGGGACCAGTGTAGTGTCTCTTGAGGCTACCTCCTCTTTCTCAGGTGCACAGGTGAATGTTGGGTTCACAGCACAAGAGCTCCATCCTGCCCACACCACTTTGCTTTGCGTCTGCTGCTCAGGTTTGTTTCCTCTTGAGCTTTTCCATTTCCACGTGTGCTCCTCCCCTGCACATCCCAACAATAACTAATAATGATTTCCTGCCTCTATGTAAACAGTTGTTGGAGCTTTTCAAATGGATGTGTGTGTGTCCTCTACATTTTACAGGCAGGATCTGGGCCTGGGAAGAGATAACGTGCCGCCCAGGGTCACCCAACAAGGTCCCTGGTAGTTAGGCGACCACTATCCAACTCGATCCCCCTTCACAATGCATTCGGCTCTCACCTCTGGGGATGCAAGGACATATCCTGCACCTGGATTTTACATCCTTGGGCAGTTGTAAACCAGAGCGAGCACTGGCCCTGCTCTAACTACCCAAAACCCACCCTCCAACCCCGCCCCCCCCAACATCATCTCCAGCAGCACCATTTCCTCCCTTCCCCTTAGGCACCTTCAACTCAAGATGTTGGTGACAACTTCCCTCACCTAATAGTGTGGGCAAGCAATTAGCTAAAAAGGCAAGTAATTAATACAGCAGGTGTCAGGCTGCATCTCATCTTTCTTTAACAAATGGTGCATTTCCAAACTAATTAGCCCAGCCAGCACTTGAGATAGTGGAAAATCAACATGAGGTTGTTCAAGCTTAGATATTTTTCTCTAGCAAAGCCACGCTCATGCTGGAAGAGGTTAAGGTTAATGAAAATGGGAAGAAAAAGGAGAAAACCAACACCTAATTCTTCTCAATCCTTTAGCAATACCAGGTGGTGCACATAAAATATGGATTGTATTTTTCCTGCTTAAAAAAAAAAGCCATGAAGCCAGAAGTGCCATCTCTGTGATTCTAGGATGCCAGTGACCTGCAACCAGGCAGCCCTGGATTTGGGGCAGCCACATGGGGCTGTGTCCCAGCCCTCCCACACTGCCTGGTTCATGGCCAACTTTCAGCCCCCAGGGGAGCACCTGGAGGAGGAATTAACCCCACAGAATATGTGACTGTTCCCAGGTCCATGACAGCACTGCTCTGTCCAGTCCCTGGCAGGGTCCAGGTAGGACACGGCACAGTAACAGAAGAGAGGCATCACTGATGGAAACAGCTCTCTTAAGGACTATCAAGTCTTAATGACCACCAATTAGCTTCAGTCCAGATGTGTAGAGTTGTGAGAGGAGGAGCTGGGAGCTGGAAATGGGGAGATGTTTGTTGCAGGGGATGGGAATGACAGACACTGCTGTTCTGTGAGGTCACCTGCAGCTTAGGGCACCAGCACCCAACCTAAGCAAACTCACAAAGCATGTCAGCTCATGGAGAGATGGAGATTATATAAGGCCTTTATATTTATACTTATATTTATACTTATCTATCTACTTACTGGCCCTTGCCAGTATAGGATGTCTCTGCCCAAAGCCCCTCTCTCCTTCCAAGCACCTGTTGGTGATTAAGTCTCTCCCTGTTCTTTTCTGATGTCACAAAACTGTTTCAGCCCAGGCAAAGTATTTACAGGACTGATTAAACACCTAGGAAATGAGAAACTTGCTAAAAGCGCAGAACTTACATAAATACAGCATTATTGAAATAAAATGTGACTTTTAGCAAGGACAGCTCTAAGCTGTGCTATGTTTACTTTAATTGTTTCCCTCCATTAATTACAGTCTGAGAAGGAGACTTGTGCAAATTGAAATAAATTAATAGAATTTGTTTAGAGTTTTGTGTGGTTGGCTAACGGGAATTGCAATTAAGCCAGTATGCTTGGGGTATTTAATTACATTGCCTAGATCTGTTCTTCCCTTTTCAAGCATCAGGAATGTGAAAAGGCAGGAGTCAGTGCCAATTAGAAGGTAAACAGGCAGGGCAAGCAATGGTTATTTTATGTCCTTCACCTCAAGAATTTCACTCCTTGCAAGGAATAAAATAAATGCAGCCCAGCTCTGTGCAATGAAAGATAAAGGGGAGATGGTGAAGCAGAGACCAGAGTGCATCTCAGCTCTGCCCTGGCAGTGGGAACAGTGACGTGGGTGGGAGTTTAGTCTGATTCTCCAGGAAAATTAGGCTACGTGACTCAGCAGCCTTGTGTGCATTCCTGCTGGTTCCCACTGGAAGCTACCCAGTGCCACCCACATTTGACACGGGAAGAGGCTTCCAAATATATCAAGGTCCTGACAAGGTCTGTGAAAATGGGCAATGAAACAGAGAAGAGAAATGCATCTGCCTACGGGGAAGGGATGGGGATGCTCAACCTTTATCAGATACCAGAGAATCTACACCACTGCCTTTTTCCAGATACGTATTTTAGAGGAAACCTGACATATCTGGTGTTCTTCCATGAAGCAATCTGCTCCAGTCTTGTCCCAAACCAACTGGAGGAGTGGGATGCACAGGACTTTGCTCCAAGGCCTTCTAGACCCCTGGAGAAGTGCAGCCAAACTTCAGGAAGGATTTCAGCACAATGTATGGAAAAAGGCACAGTTTCCTCCCTAGAGAAAAAAAGAATTTTGGGAAGAGAAAAAAAGAAAAAAAATCACCCAAGTTTCAGTCTGGGGAACTGCACTGCCCATCCAAGGTGACTCCTCCAGGACAATACTTGCAGCACTGGCTCAGGCAGTGGGGCCAGGCAGGAGCTGAGCAGGGTGCACCAGAGCTGTGGGGTCACTCGGAGACCTGGGAAACCTGCTGTTCAGAGGCATGCCCTGGCTGTAAGGTGCTTGATTTCCCCTCTCCTGCCTTGTGGCTCATTTATGACTCCACAGGGAATTCAAATCTCACCTCCTGTTGCTTGTCTGCAAATCCCTCTCCTTTCCCTGCTACCCTGAGCCATCCTCAATCCAGAAGACTTCATGCTGTGTTCCTGTTTAGTAAAAAAAACCTCCACATCTGTCATGTACCAATAGGAGCAGATTCCCGTGGGAAGTCCCCATTGGCATTGCTGTGCAGAACAGCCCTACACCATCCTCACCTCCTCCTGCTGCTCTGAGCACTGCTGGGAGGACAAGGTTGGCAGCCTTCTCCTTGATCATAAATAGGGGGTGGACAGGAATACCAGGGATAAGCAGCATCTGGCAGGTACGTTCCCTGCAAGCAAACCTCTTCACCTGGCCATTGCCTGTGCACAGATGATATATGGAGTGGCTAGGCTGCAAAAGGATTTCTACCCAGCATATTGGCTGGATGATAAAGGAGTCTGTCTATGGTGATAATTGCACCATAAATAGCGCTGGGTTCGGCAGTGATGAGTGAGGCATTATAAACTCTCACCCTCTGGATTCCACCCACTTCCTTCCATCTTCCTGACTGCTAACAAGCTGGAAGAATAGCTCTTCAGTTTTTACCAGCCACGAGAGGTTTATTGCACTCAGATGCAGCTGGGCACCTTCCTCCCCATAAATCTTAATAGTGAAAAAGAGATTGAGGGGGGGGAAAAAACCCCACACCACCATCTAAATTGGGTGATTTCTGCAAAGCAGCAGGTAGGGCCGTGTGGTGCTGTGGCTGTCCCTCTTCATTCTCTCTGCTGCAATGACAGCTCCCTTCTGCTCCTTCCTCCAGACTTCCTCTGGCTCTTCTGGGTGCTCTCAGGCACACCTGGGGGAAACCAGTTGCGTTATCCCACTGATGGAAACTGAAAACCTGCCAGCTAGCCCCAAACACTGAAAAATGAGGAGCTCAAACTGGGGAGTGCTGCAAAAGTCAAAACTGGAAAAAACTGTAATTAGAATGAAATAGAACAGAAACTGTCTCTGACTCCTTCCTTTTAGCTTGCATAAACTACATATAATCTTATATTTCCCCTTCCTGAAGAAAAGCTGGGAAGTGGATTCAACGCTGCAGGCAGATTAACCTGCTCTTGAACTCCAAATGATGCTTTAAAAATAGGGTTTTTTTATCCTTAACCTCCTTTACATTAGGGTTTCTCACACCAAACTCAAGGCCACCTGAGCTCCGCACTCTGGGAAGTTCTGCTCATGACCAACCATGTGTCCTTCAGTGAGTGTGGTAGAAATAGAAAATGTAGCCGGACTGAATGGGTACATCTCCTCAACAAATGTTGTCCATAGGTCAGTGAATTGACTGCTTTTCCTGACGTGCAGTGCCCTATTTTGCTGCAAATAGCTGAGAACAAGACTGTTGTGCAAATCCTCTTTACTGCTCTCACAAATTCCTGGCCAAAAGTCAAGCCCCAAGGAGTCAGGCATACTGTACCCCAAATGCTGGGAAAATCCCTTTCTTGGGTCCTAGATCCCAGCTCAGACTGTGGGTTATAACATCCCGTGGCAGACAGCCCCAAGCCATGGGAAGTGCCCCACTGCTGATAGACTCACTCTGTCCTGCTCCCAGTGGGTTGGAAAAATTACTTGGTCTGTCCCCCTTTGTGTCTGCCTCTGGGAGATGACAAACTGTCCTCACCCCTCCAGCCAGGAGCTCCTTTACTTAACTGTTCCTGGCTGCACAATCAGCAGAGCAGAAAAGCCTCGGACGGTGTGGCTGGAGTGTAGTTCCACAGCAAGGGATGCAGGTGGTGTCCTTAGGCTGCTCCAGACTCCCGGCTTTGGTTGGCATGTACTGTCAGAGCTCTTCAGTGGCGGGATGCAGGTCTGGGCTGGCGGAGCATCCTCTAGTGACAGTCACCTCCGGCACCGCTGCCGGGACACAGCTCCCTGCTCTGCCTCTCCCAGGTTCCTTTGAAACTGAGACCCGTGGGGATCCTACAGGAGTTAGTTACCAGGCTGTCTGCATAAACTCCTGACCTCTCTATTATTTTTCTAGGAAAATGATTAAATTTGTTTTTTTTAGAATTTTGAAGGGCTCAGGAATGAAGAGGGGAAATGGGTCTTCTTCCCAGACACTTCAGAAAGTTTCCACAAGTAACTGTAGGAGGAGGAAGGCAAGTTTGAGATAGGAAAAGAGATGCTTCAAAAATGATTTTTAAAGGCATTGAGTAGAGTTGGGGGAAATCCATCCCCAGAGCCCAGGACCCTTCAGTGTGGTTGGATGGGGCTCCCACTGGCATGCAGGAAGGGTAGCTCTCTCCTTGCTGTGTGCATTGCAGCAAAGGCTGCTAAGAGCTTTTCAACTGCTGTACAAAGCCATAAGCTTCCCCAGATTTTCCTCTTCTGCACACACAACAAATCCAAAGGCCAAATATAGAGTACAATTTTTCTTCCTTTTTTTTTTTTTCTTCCTTTTTTTTTTTTTTACCATTCTGGACTGTTTGAAGCAAAACTATTTACCCTGACTAAGCTTTGGATTTGCAAGTTTAAAGCTTTCACAGTTCCAAGTGCACCCAAAAAGCTAAGGGAACTAGAAGGTGCACTGCAGTACATAAATAAAGTTGAGATTAATTCAAACCTGCTCCTTAATACTCCTCCATTATCTACCACTGTTATTATAGTGACCTCACCTAAGCTAACACAGGATAGAACAAAACCCTTGAAACGACAAAAGCAAAGACCACTCTTCAGCTCTGTTTTCCTCTTGGTTTTCTTTTTTCTCTCCACATTTCTGATGCTTGTCGGCAAGGGAGGGCAGAAATTTCACAGCCTTGTGGGCAGGAGGTCCCCCTTAATGAACATCACAGCTCAGGAGCAGGTAAGTTGGGGGGAGCAGTTTGTAGAGGTGTAACAACTATTTCAAAAGGCTGGAGAGCTTGAAAGCTTAGGAGCAGGGAGGGCAACACTAGGCAGAAGAGAACCAAGTGTTCCCTGCCCTGTCTGATGCAAGCAAGGTTCCTATTCTGCCAGCAGCAAAGGCTTTGGCACAACCAGCATGGCCTGGGATGTGCTGAGCACCAGATCCCCTTTAGAGGCTGTTACTGGGTTTCCTGGCAGGAGATGCAAACCGTGACTTCATAAACCAGATCCCAGCATATGTTTGGCTGGACAGAGGGAGAGGGAACGAACCAACACAGGCTTTAAAAATATAAAGAAACTGAAGAAATGGCCTGGGAGTGGAGGAAACTGTGCTGTGCATGACTCAGTGGATAGAAATGAGTCAGGGCTTTGTGAAAGAAGCTTTGGGAGAGAAAGGCTGGGGCAGAGATGAGATTAATCAAGCAGCAAGTGCTGCCCAGACATCACTATTCCTGGCTATTCTATTAGGAAGGAGATTACTGCTTACCATTCCTCAAAATGAGCCTCAAGGCAATTCCAGACTGTAAGGATGGGTCCCCTCCTTGCTCAGTGGCTCTGCTTCATTCAGCATGTCTGGCACTGGGGTGGATTTCTGTGAGGATGGATGCTCCGGGTCTGGAGAAACAGGACATCCTCCTGAGAGCCTCACTGACCCCCACTCAGTGACAAAATACTTCTCCCAAGCTCTGCACCCTGCTTTTCTCAGCCTTTTCCCTGGCAGCAGCTGAATAGGCACCTCTTCCTCTTACTTGCTGGAGGCTGGAATTGAAAGTCCTGTTCATGAGAGGGTGGTGAGGGGCACAGCATTGTGTCATTGACACCCTGGACTGTTGGTGAGGAAACACAGCTGGTGCACTCACAAGCCTCCTCTTGGGTGGGCACAGCAAATACAGCAAAACAAATGAAAAAAATCAGGCCTGCATTACAACCCTGTGGCTGCCACAAATGAATTCCATGGTTTGGAGCTGAAATAAACCATCGATATTTGTCTGCCACTGGGAGTTAAAGCTTTATGGAAACTACAGTGGGATTTTACTCCAGGTGAGGAAAAACATCCTTTCTGAAAATTATTAGTTTCCTTGTCTTTAGTTTTTGAAAGTCATTCACTGCATTTTAGTTTGTCGGGTTTTTCTCTCTGTCTTGAAATCTCAACACCACCCACAGCTCTGGGTACTGCTGAGCTCTGGCTCTCACTCAAATCCTCTTGCATTCAGGGAGATGGAAATTAATCAATAAGGAATATTAAACCAAATGAAGCCACAATGATTTAACATTTCCCACAAAGGTCAGAGTCCCCCAGCAGCTCTGTGATAACACAGAGCTGAAAGCAGCACAGGGAGATAACATATCTCGGAGATAAGCTCTCATTTCTCTGTTTTCTGCAGATGTTTTCTTATGTGAAGGAAAATGTCCCACTGCTGAGCAGGCTCAGGATGGACAAGCTTCTGGGCTGGTGCTGGACTGAGCTCAGGTTTCCCAGATACTAGTGGGGAGCCTGGGCTGACCCATCCCTGGGTTTGCAGGTGTGGGTTCATGGGGACACAGGGTCCTGCTGTGGCACATTCCTGCTTTAGTGACTTTGTCCAGTCTGAGAGTCTCCAGAGTTTTGCTGGGAACAGGGTGATACATTCAGGTCACCCCAGGGATGCTCAGCAGAGCTTGCCAGTGGGATTTTGGGATCCTTGAATTGGCCAAGCATAACTCATCTCCCCAACAGCCCCTACCTCCAGCTGCCCAAGGCTGGGGTTTCTTCAGATCCCTGGTGGAAGCTTTCAGTCCAGATTCAGCCCAGGGTTCAGGTCTTGACTTGACACCTTACCTCCCTTTCCAAAGATGTGTTGGGAGGACTCATGTCAGCGGAGGACTCTTGTGAATCACTCTTCAAGGGAGGGTGCAGGACACAGCCCAGCTCATGGGAGCAGGTAAACCTATTGACCATAGGAAAGAAACAGAAATATAAATCTTGAAGCATACCCACATACATCTCTGTTGTTTTTTCTCTGTGTAGCTCCTTCTCCTATTTCTGAGAATTTTAAATAATCCCCAGGTGGAGATTAAATTTCTGGTTCAGCACTTATTTTTCTCAGCAATCTTAACAAGTCACTTCTCACTGAGTTTGGGATTTCTGATGCTGTATAAGATGATGACACTTTCATTTCTACAGCTATTACTATGAAGTAGCTGATAATGCCTGAGCCCCAGTGTCAGCTGAGACACTTCCCTAAGTGAGACCAGTAATCAGTTGATGCTTGTTTCCAGTCTAATAGCAAACCTGGTTAAAATCTCACTTTTATTTTGAGCATCACTGGCAGGACTGAAAAGATGCTGACACAATAGTTCAATCCAGCCAGACTGCTCAGGACTCTTGTATTTAAGTTTGAACAAGGGTTTAGAGAAAATCCACAGCAATTAGGATCAGTGAGCGAAAGAGGAGCAGAAAGAAGCTGAATGATGCTGAGGAGTAGCAAGGCAGAGCCCACTGGATGGAAACCCAAGGAGCCAGGATGTTTTGGAGATTGCTGTGAGCCACTGCAGTTTGCCTTCCAATTATTCTCAGATAACTGACTGTAGTTGGTCCCCATCAAGTTTTTTGACAAGCTATTTACTGTTAGGAGGGATGAAACCCAGGTGTTAATTCCATCACAAAGCCCCTCCTTTCCCATCCCAAATCCTCCCATCTTCTTCATTTGTTCCTCTTAATAAGATTTTGTATATCGCTGCTGCACCTGGATGCATGCCACAGTTATGAATTTAATGTGCAAAGTTAAATGTAAACAGGATTTAAAAAAAAACAACCTTAGTAATTATAAAATGCTTGAAAGCATCTTGCCTCTCCCACTTTGTTTGCAGACTCCTCGTTCTGCCTGTCTTGCACATCCAGCTCTTGCAATAATTTCTCAGGGGTAGTTTAACTCGTTCCAGACATTTCAGCCAAAAAGGAGCATTATTTTCTAAGATAAAGGTGGCAGGTGCAAGTGACAAGTGGGGAATGGCAGAAGGAGTGAAAATTGGTTTCATCAATCTGATGTTAAAATGTCAGGTGAAGAACAAAAATTTCCTTAGAATTCTGTGACTTCAGACAAAGACAAAAACCACACCCGTAAGTGCATTTACCTGAACAGAATTTAGCCATCAACCTGCACTTCTCAGTGATGTACTTCTGTGTCGTTGTAATCTGGGATTTTTTTATTCTGTGGGCTTTCAAGATCAGCAGAGATGTTTAATTATCCATCTAATTTGGTGGATGAAACCATCAGGAGCATCATTCCCTCAGGATCAGAGTTATGTTAGGCCAGCATCCAGAGATAAAGACAGAGTTTCCGTGGGGGCTCAGATTTTCCTCATGCAGATCAGCAACTGTTACTGAAAAATTGTGAATTAGTGGAAACATCTGTCACCAGACCATCAGTCTGTGAAGGGAATTCAAGTTGTTTGACCCACTGACCTCCCTTGGGAACAGTTGTTTCTCAACACAACTCACTTTCTTGTTCAGTTGCAAGGGCAGGGATATCTTGCTGTCAGGAGAAGAGAGAGATTTAGAAACATCACAGTTAGATGGAACTGGGGGACATTAAGCAAAATCCAGGTCTATATTTGGGCTGCACAGGGATGCTGCTCATGGATGCAGATTTAATTTTCCCAGCAGGCAGCAGAAGGGAGACAATTCACTGTGTGTGCTCACCCCAGCAGGATGCCCTGCAGAGCCTGCTGCATGTGGAAAACTGGCATTTTTTGGGTGGCTGTATTTCTAAAACAAGCAGAAAAAGCTTCAAACTTGCTTTAAAAATGTAGCTGCTTGACAGGGAGTCAAAGTTTCAGCTGGCAGGAGGAACAGTCTGGCTTAAAGGTGCCCAGTGGCTGATCGTAGCCTAGCACTGCAAGGAGCCCTAAGGGAAGCTCTGGCAGCAGGTCCCATCCAGCCACCACAGCAGAGTCACGGGCTGGCTTGCAGGAAAGCCAGGAGCTGGCCTGAGCTATCCAGGACCTGCTGAAAGGCAGAGCTGAGAGACATCACTGCTTCATTTTCTAACTCGTCTGAAATCTCAGCGGGCTGACTCCTTCTAATTTGCTGTTTGTTGCAGCTCTCCTGAAGTCCAGCTGATCACTCTGTTGGTGCCAGAAGATCAATCTCACACAAACAGACTTATTTTCCTTCTGCTCTTGAAAAGGCTAGTTTTCCAAACATCTGTGCTTACCTGATGAGCTGAGCAAGCTCACTCTTGCTCCTCCATGCTGCTCTTGTGTGCTGCCAGTCTTGAGTCTGGCTCAATAGTTTTATCTGTGCACTGGGAGAGTGGCAAGGAAGAAGCACACAGAAAACCCCCATAGAACTGATTTCTATGTTATTTGTTTTATGGCTGTATTAAATGGATTTTGGCTGGCCAAGATGTGGTAGGAAAAGGCTGCAGGGTGGGCTTGCACAGAGCAGCTATAGAAGGACATTGCAGCCCAGCACTGCAGAGGTGGAGCTATCCCACCTCTCAACTTAGGAGAGCTTTTGGGACCTCTGCATTTAAAGCCCTGCAAAATCCATTGCATTTGCAATTTGCATATTGCAGTCTGGGCACATCTGGTGAAAGGAACTCACCTGACATATTGCAGCTCCACCACTGCCTCTCACGGAGTGCAAACACACCTTGTCCTTCTCCTTTCCACTGCTCAGGCTTAGTACCTGACTGCTGGAGCACCTGTGTCCTCAAGTCATCTGGCCTTCATGTGACCATCATTCAAGAGGAAGCAAGAGAGCTGCTGCCACGAAGGGACACAAGTGCTGCGTGGGGTGGTGGAAGATGGGCTACTCAGAAGACCTGCTTATTTCTTCCCTTTCTCAGGGTCCACACTGGCTCCAGTGTATTACTAATGCAGCAAAGCTTTGCTTGCTTTATCTTGAGAAGGGGCAAGGAAGAAATATCCTAGAAACCCAACACATTATTCGCATGAAAGAAGAACACTTAATTTAGCACTTTTTTTTTTTTTAAAAAAAACAAGTCATTATTTCCTCAACACCAGAATTTGCTGAAAGCACTCCAAGTTCTCTTTTGTGAGCACCACGGAGCAAAATCACGGAGCAATTAGTAATGCATCTCACACTTTGTGAAACGAAAGATTTTTTTTACTTTCAGCAAGTACAAGATGTAACATTTTCCCTTGCCATGGTGGGAAAGGACTGGCCATTCCTTCCTCCTCCTCCTTATTTTATGTGCACTTCAGGATGTGACTAAGAAAGACAATAATAAATATCCTCCACAAAGCAGAAGAGAGGTGTGATGGGCACAGACACAATATGGATATCTTGGGATATCCAGAGCAGCCAACAGGTTCCAAACATTAATTATAGCTCCCTGAGGAGGAGCTGTGCTTCTCCAGCTCTTTCCAATATGCCACTCCCAGGCACCGTGGAAGTGGGGCTATTTGCCCAGCTGATCCATGGCCAAGTTGGGATGGAAACCTTCCCGCTGCCAGCACAGGGCTTGTGTACACAAGCCACAAGCTCCCAGTTACACCAGAGGGTTGCTGTTAATTCAGTGCCCAGTGTGATGTTTCTGTAGCTCCAGGGTACAGGCTCAGCACTCACAAGAAACCAGCCCACACATGTTAAATGCCCCCTTTCGTACTGGCCTGGCCCCTGCCAAGGATCTGCCATAACTTGCCTCCTTATCTCCTTTGTGGAGATAAACAAAATTGTTGCCTGGGTAACTGCATCCTCCTGCTCTGCCAGGTACCGCTGGATAAACAGCTTTCCCCTTCTCTGAAGCTCAGTGCACGCTGAGCCTGCAGCTGTGATGGGAACCACTACCAAGAGACCAGTAAAAAGAAGATCCCCAGCCCACTGTGGCTGAGCAGCCAGGAGGGAGAGACACTGCCAGGGGGGGAGGCAGTGGGATGGTGGGGGCAGCAAGATGTGGAGCAGCTGGACATAGGGGATGCAGCAGCATCACCTGGCAGAGCTCTGCCCTGTTGGATGCACGCTATCACCACTGCTCAAGTGCCACCACTGCCCAAACCCGGGCAGAGTCATGTGGTTTTAGCATGGATCAGAGCAGGAAGGTGACCAGGGGCATGACAAGCAGCAGTGGGCAGGACAGTATGGCCAGGCGGGGGCTGGACACTCATGGAGATGAGCTGCACCAACATGGAGAGGTACAGGCTCCCATGGAGAGCCCATGCCGAGGGATGTGCTCCCACCAGTGACAGGAGGGAAGGGGGTCTAAACACAGGGCATGCTGGCCTCGGTCACCCCTGGTGCAGCTCCAGACACATTGCATTGCCCTTTAGCTGCAAATCAGTGCTGTACAAACAAGTTGACTTAATTATATATCTTTTAAATGCTTACCATACCATATCCAGCCCAGCTGTGAGAAGGGCAGTGGGGATTTCATTCCAGGGCTGCAGCTTTGTCTTGTGGGTTCCTGGGGCATCTCTGGAGCCATCCCTCATCCTTCTTCCCTGCACACTCTGGCTGTGCTGAGCCTGGCAGCTCAGTCAGCTGTTTCCATGGCACGCTGGGGGTGTTTTGGAGGCAGGGCTGGGAGGGCAGCCTGGCAGGGATGTAAGCAGAGTTTTTTGGTGCATGCTAACGAGGTGGTGCCTGGCAGAAAATGGAGCCAGCAGGGGTGGGCAAGCGGGAGCTGAGCGGCTTATCGCTGCTCTGCAGAAAGGGGCTCTCGCAGAGACAGTGGCTGCTAAATAAATAAATAAGGCAAACATCAAACATCTCGACTTCCCACAGTCCCTGGCCCATCTGCCTGCCTGGGGCTCCCAGGCATGTTCCTCTTAGTAGCTGATGAGCAGAGAGGCTGCTCTGACACAGGATGATGCAGGTGGGCAGCAGCCAGGGGTGCTGAGATTGCTTTTAGCCCAAAACTAAATTACCTAGGAAATTAAATGCTGCTGTAGTCACAGAAGAACAGAAGAGTCCTGGGGATTGAAGCAGGGCCTGTCAGTGTGATAGAAGTCCCATGGACTGTTTTCCCCTGTTAAGGAAAGGCTTGTGCTGAGAGAGAACTGGAGAACAAGAGACCTGAGATGCTTGGACCAGGAAGGAGGGTGAAAAATAAAGTGTCATATTTTGTCTTTCAGTCTTTTTAAGTCTTTATGCTCTTATTTCTTTCCTTCTCCTGCCTTCTCTCCTTCCCCCACACGTGACCATCCTTTGATGAGCCACACTTATTAATGACTGAAGGGGATTTGCCACGTCTCTTTCAAAGGTCCAGGGGGCTGGATGCTTTAAGTGCTAGATTTTTCACACAGGGTGTTAAAATTTATTGAAGTCAGTTTCTCTCATTTCCCTTTAATGAGATGATGACTGTGTGTATGAGATAACATTGGGTTCAGCTGGTGGGAAACTCAGAGGGGTTTTAAGTAATCAGAGCAAGAAAGAGAAAAAAATGAAACCCAAACCCATGCTAGATCTCATGTCTTAAGGACTTAATTTGCAACTTAATTTAAAGGTGAGAAACTGGGATCATTCTTCAAACATTACAGCATGACTGGCAATCTCCTTTTTAAAGGACTTTCCTTGGGAAATGGAACAGGAGGTGTGCTTTTGGCATTGTTGGATTTTCAAGACACTTTCAGTGTTTCAGCCACTGTTTCTCCAGGACCATGGCTACCCCTGTAGAAACAAAGATGGGATGAACAACTACTCAGAGTTCACCTGGTACCTGGGGAAATGCATTAAACACAACTGCTTGTGCTCTGTTTTACCCATCCTGTCCTCCAGCAGCCCCTGCCAACACTGAGGTGCTGGAGGGAGCAGTGGAGCTAAATTCCATGTCCAGTGCCATGAGCCAGTGTCCCCAAGTACACGTAACCCCACTGACAGCACACAACCTGCTGGAAGTGGGACCACAATGAGACCACGAGAAAAGAAAACTCTTTCCAAACCAGGACACCCTGAAAGCATTGAAGACATTGAACAAATAAAATAAATTGAAAAATCTTGAACTTCTTCCCTTGGCCACCCTGGCTGCTCTCCTCCCTCTGCTTCATTTTTCCTCTCCTTCTTCCACTCGGTGCTACCTTCACACGGGATCTTGTTGCCCTACTTTTGTCCAGCCTTCTCCTAGAGATAAGATAAACGCTATTTTCAATTAACAAGACTTGATTGCTGAGAGCAATAGGAGGCAGTTCATTTAGAGACAGAAAATTAATTGAAACCTAAATGTACATAGTCAATGTGTTGCTGGGAGAACAATTATCCCCATCACCCAGCCCTTGCCACGCGAGGCAGCGGCGCCACGGCCGGGCTCTGCCAAATGGAGTGAGACAGAGGAGCCCACCTTGCTGGGATCTTTTCCAAAGTTCCTCTCTCAGCTGCTTTTAGCCCACTTTTATCTTGCAAGAGAAAGCTCTCTGTGGCTCTAACTGCAAATTAGAGCCAGAGGTGGTATCCTGGGACTTTGGCACTGATGGGACCCAGAGCTGGCTTCTAAACAAGTGACATGGTGAGATCTTCCTCCTCACTCTTCTCCTCCTCTGGGAGGGCTTTTGCTGATGTGTGAAAGCAGGATCAGTGCAATATTCATCAGCCAACTGGATCCCCAGCCCTTTGCAGCTCTTACCAGAACAATCTCTTATGGACACACAGTGGGATCTGGGATCTTGAGAATTAGTGTTTCCTTGAAATACGTTTACATGTGACAAATAGCAGACAGAAGGAGGGCAAAGCAATCAGACAGTGAATGAAATATCCCACGATAAGAAAGATCTTCTAGTGCTTTTAAGGCCCAGATGTTTTTGACGCTGCTTTTGCCCAGCAGTCACCAATCACTGAGGGACCCACTGTGGTTTCTGCATCACCAAATCCCTCAGGAACTGGGCTTGCCCCTTCTCATCATGTAGGGGCTCATGTCTCCACATATTTACAGTCAGAGAAAAATTGGAGGTACTTTCCCACCTGAAATAGGTGAACATGGAGAAATCTCAGAAATTATCCAAACACTAACCTGAACCATAGAGGAGCACCCTGGTCGCCAAATATTTTCAGGGTAAATTACACTTAGGGTAGCTCCTCTTCTTCAACATCAGTGGAAGAGGACTACTCAGGACTTCATAACCACAGTGAGGGATGTATTTGGGATGTGCAGCATCTGGACCTCAGATAAGATGGATGCAAGAAGGGAGGAGAACACCACCTCACTCCACCGGCCATCCTTGGCCTCCCTGCTGTCATCACACACCTCTTCAGAAACACCTCGCTGACAATGTACCTCTCCACAATCTATGTATCAGGACACTGTAGGAAACAACCCACACTTTAACACACAATCCACCTAGAAGTGGTAAAAAGCAGTAATTACAATCCAGTCTCTGCTGGAAAGATGACAAGCACACCCAACAAAATTACCTTTTCCCTCCAGCATCTCACTGCCTCCCAGCCAACTGGCATGAAGGTGCTGCTTTTTTATTCCTGTACAAATTATGCTTTTAAGCCTTCCCTGCCTGCCAAGCATAGCAGGAGCCCCACGTGTCCACTGGGTTCTGTTTCCAAGGTGGGCTGCTCTCAGCCCAGCACCTCTCAAAGCCAGAAAACCTGGTGCTCCTACAGATTTTTCTCTCACCTTCAAGAGGTGCCGACAAGGGGAGCCGAGAGATGCCCCAGTTATGTAGCAGACACCTCTGAAGGGAGCCAGCACCTTTGGGGGAGCAGCCGAAGCTGATTAAATCAGATCATTAACACCTGCGGGTGTTGCGGCACATCCCGCTCCCGGCTCCCTCGGTGCGGTGCTCCCAGGCTTCTTGTGCCTTGCACGCTGGCTGCTTGGGCAGGAGCTCCTTCACAGCTCATTACAAGGTGCTTGTTATGCACCAGCATCTGTTTTATCACCTCTCTTATTTTCTTCTGTCTACCAGCTTGCTGAGTCCTTGGCCATCTCACTTTCTTGCCTGCTTAAATTTCAGGACAGATTTACCAGGCAAGTTGAAAAACTTTTTTTGAGAGACAATTTGGGGCCAGCTAGCCCAGGGAGGGGGAAATCTCTCCTGCTCTTGGCAAGTCCATGACCCAGTAACATCATGAGTAAGATTGCAAACCCCTGGGACTCTGCACAGAAGCCATTTCATAGACAGAGGCTGTTGAGGTGTCAGCAGCCACCACACTGCTGGCAGGCAGGAACAGAAGGGATTTTCTGCACCATTGAATTTCCAGTTATTCTACTTCCAGGTCTGCTTTTTCACTGGTGGCAGGCCAGGATTATGCATAATATTCTTGGTATCACCAAAGGTTTCTCCCAGCTGGAACTCTCTTGTTGTGACACTTCACGTTAGTTTTTTGTTTGTTTGTTTTAAATTTCCTTTTTTTTAAATGACTGCAGCGTGTTGCCCATTTGGTGGCAAGCATATGTGCAGTGGTCAGCAAGTGTACCCAGATCTTCGTATGCTCTTTGCAGCACAAGGTAGTCTTGCAATCAGCCCCTTAATCATGATGTTCAATGTTTCATCACTTTTCATCCTGTCTTTCTAACCGCCAAATTTGAAGCCTTTCAATTCTTCATGTGAATTAAAGGTGGTTACAAGATAAATCCTTCAGAGATTCTGTACATGTACCTTTCCTTCCACACAGTTATGCTTTGCAGTACAACTCATTATCTTCTCTTTAGATGTCTCACTTTGACAACTCTACTTTTATAGTCTTCATTTTAGCTAATGAGCTCCCCCACTCAATCAAATGTTTTTGTGAAGTTCATTTGCATTAAATCTACCATCCCTCTCTCTCTTAGAAACACAAACAACTTCAGGAGAAAAACAGACAAACAAAGCAAATGACAGCAGTCTGTCATGAGCTAGCTTGGGGAAAACACACTTTACTTTTTTTCCTCTTGTTTGCAGACTGTGTGGGTTTGGTTATTCCTCTCTGGTCTAGAGATAGGCTGGTTGCTCTTCCTGGCACACAGCACTACCTCATATACTATCATTACCAAAAAGTATTTCCCAGCCTTGGCAACAGTTGGTTTCTCTCACTTGAAGGTTTGTGTTGCTGAGCTTTGCCCCTGCTCAGTGTACACACACTCTCCCTTGCTGTGCCCTGACTCCCTTTCCTGTTAATATCATTCACACTCCACCTCCATTTGCACCAGTCTCTGTGAAGCCCCAGGGACGTTATTCAGCAGTTTTCAGGATCTCTCCTGGCCCTTTTTAATCTACCTCCCATTATTCCTCCAGAGCAGCCTCCTGTCTCTGTCAACAGCTAAAGAACTTCTTGCTACAGGAGGGATTAACCATCAGCCCCACAGCCCAGGATCAGGAAACTTTTTTTCCTACACACCTGCTTGGAGAGCAGCTCAGCAGTCAGAAGGAAGAAGACATTGACAGAATTTCCTCTCCTACCTGTGGCATTAGAAGCAAGCAGGTGCCTTCTCTCCCATCTCCTCCCACGCCGTGCCTCTGCTGCTCCAGACCAGCTCTCCCAGCAAAGCCCTCCCTGCTCTCCCAGCACAACTTTATAGCTACTAGTAATCTCCCAGTTCTTCCCAATCTGGCCCAGCTTTGCAGCTAATAGCTAGGGGTGGGGTTAACCCTTTCTCCACCAGTCTCCAGAAACAAAATTTGACACTGCACTCATGTGGTCCCCTGTAAGGTATCAGGAGACACTGGGAACACCAGGGATGAAAACTCTGTCCTGGAAATCTGTCCCTGTGCCCTGTGGAGGGGGTAATGCCACTGTAGTGAAGTCCTGGCTAATTATAGGACCTACCAGGCTGGACTCAGCATATTTACAGCAAAGTTACACATCTGGGTTTTGAGTCTCTTAAGCCTGAAAATATATTTCTGAATTAACACTTTGGTCCTTTCAAGAGACACAACAGAAAGAGAAGGAAACAGAAGTGGAATTGCTCTTGTCTTACTGCATCAAACAACAGGCTATTACCTTCCTCTCTGACCTGGCACAAACTCATGGCATCACAAAATCCTTTTAGAAAGGATGAGGGTTTGCAGCATGGGCAGGCCCTTGGGTTTCCAGAAATACTGAGCTCTGTGCTCCATGGAAAGGTCTGGATGGCCTCAGTGGGGTGACCTGCAGATGGCTGAAGTGGTGACTTCTCTGGGAACCAAGAGACCAGACAGTGACCTGTCCCTCTGCCTGGGCTTTTTGTGTAGCACCGATCCCATGGGAATCTTTCTATGCCTCATTTTTTTTTCAGAAAGGGACTTGGCAGCTTTTTGTCTGCTGATTACTGTAAAAGAGGATCTGGAAGTTACCAGGACAATGTTCAGGCTCTTGTAGTGCTTTTAGGATAATCAGCAAATGTACTAAAAAGATGGCATATGGTTTGTGAGGAGTGGGTAGATTTCTCTTACACCAGAGTGAAAACACTTCTTCAGATGAAACCTCAGAGCTGATCACACTGTGGTCATGTTGCTGTGTCAGGATCCTGTCAAAATATATGGCAGAGTAGACAGAGATTTGATATCTTGCTGAATTCTGCCAGATGTCTGGTGAGGTCTCAGAGAGGGTTGTTAGAGCCTAAAACTTGCTTATGAGTCCCTGAGAGTATCTGGTTTGTGGCTGCCAGGGCTGCAGCTATAACCCACCTCCCATCAGGGATGCCAGTGGTTGGCATGGGGCAAACTGGCCACAGAGGGGTTAACTTAGATTTCTCAATAAGTGCAGTCCTAATAGTTTAGCTGTTTTTCTTTGGAAAGAACACAGAATTGCACACAGAATCCTTCTGGTTGGAAAAGACCTTTAAGATCATTGAATCCAACCATAACCAAGCAATGAACATCACCAGGGGTTGCCCTTTCAGCTTGTCCTATGGATTAGCACACTAAAGGGAGTTGATAATGAGGATATAAAGGTCCTGACATTTCTTTCTCCAAAGACCTGATCTTTGTACTCCTCTTTGACTTTTTCGGGGGGTTGATGCTTTATTTTTAAATGACACACAGATGCTCAAGTGTGTAAACAGGCATGCAAACGATGCTTACTTTGGACATATCCATTGCTGCCCATTTAGAAAGATCAATGCTTTCTCTCAAAGGCCTTATAAGTTTAGATTCTTTCCAAAAATCCCCCAGTCAATAAGAACATCAGCATCAAAAAGTACATACAATTCACTATAAATCAATTACTTTCTTAGAGGAAGAAAGTTTTCCAAAGTTTTTACCATGTCTCTACCTGCTTCTCAGCTGAATCAGTTGGATGGGAAATAAAATCACAACAGCCTTTAGCTGGTCTTTCCCCATGTTTATTAGCTTGAAATTAGAAATGCTGATGACCATTGTCAGTTCCCTGAAAAACAGGGAATAGGGAAACTGCCTTTGTAGCAAGCAAAGAGCCATCCAATACCCTTTGTGAGTCTCTGGGCAGGACTTCACTGGTGTCCCACAGTCTTGCAAAACAGAGGGCAGAAGAGGTCCCCTGGGTTGCTGACCCACATCCCAGTCACCTCCTGGGCCTCATGGAACAGGCTAACCTGCCTCTGTCACCCTTGCCTGCATGAGCAGGGTGGAGATGGGATGGAGGTGGCAAGGATGAAAATTAATTATGGATAAAATGGGCTGATTGGTAGGGATTTTATCTGAAAAAAACCACCCAAAACCAAACAAAAAACCCCACAAACCCAAACCAAAAATCCCTCCCTAAATGTAAGTTAGCCCATGCTTTATTCAGAAAACTTCCTGGGAATTTCAGTTATTGTCTAACCAGCAATTGTGGTCCATTTGGAGCTGGCCTTTGGCTTCAGAAAAACCTTCAGAAAGGTTTTGATCCTGCCTGTCTGTCCTGCCTGTGGGCTTGTGCTTCTGTGCTGTGGCTTCCCAAACACCGCCCGCACTCAGCTCCACAAAGGAGAGGCAGCAAGAGGCTATTATATTTTAATAGCAGCAATATTCAGCCCTTAGGTAGGTGTTAAGAGGGCTCAGTTGAGCTGCTAAGCGTGTCTCCTGCCTGTGATGAGTGCCAGCCAGCATGGGGCTCTCGGGCTCCCTCCTGAACCACAATTTTTTCAGTGCTGGCTCACAGCTGCCAGGCATGTGTTGCCTGGTGGCTTCGACCTCTTCCTCTTTCCAGCCTGCTCCATCTCCAGGCTGGAGGGGACATCAGCAGAAATCACCCTCAAGCAGGACTCAGACCTCAGCTTTGCACACTCTTTCCACGTCCAGCACTGAGCTGAGTTAGTCTGCAGGGCAATGGGTGTGAATAACCTGCATCAGGTAAAGGCTCATAGGACATTGCTCCATGGTGAGGAGGATGGCAGTGCCATGTGGACCCACGGGCACTGTGGTTTAGCAGCATGCTGGTGAGGTGCATCACCTCTGGAACTGCCCTCAGGAGCTGGGAAATGCCCTGCTAAGGCAGCAGTCACCACCATGGGGCTGGGCTGGGAGATGCTGTTGAAATCTTTCTGCAGGACAAGCCCACAGTTACAGGATCCCCTGTTTCCCAGCTGAGGGGCACTAAGTCACAGCTACACAATCACCTCGGGGGCCTCAGGCCAGGGCAGATTTATCAACCCTACTGTGGTGCTGTTGTCTGGGGCTGTGAGGGGTTGCTGGTACCAGTTATCCCTGTGACCCTGCTGTGGGGTGAAGTTGGGAGTAACAAGCCATGGCTGCTCAACTCGGGGCTTAGCTCAAGCCCACGAGCCGTGGTGGCTCCTCTCAAATGCAGTGGCTTTGCACAATGATGCAGTGGGTGGGATGACGTGCTTTGCTGCTAGGAAAAGGGACATGCCACCTTCCCTGCTGCTGTGGGCTCCTGCCACTGCTGTCCTGGTGTTAGCGGAGAGACACAGACCAGCCCTGGAGGAAGCTGAAACACTTTTGCTTTCAATATTTTGTCTTGCTTTTGTCTTTTTTTTTTTGCTTTGTTTGGATGGTTGATCTAACCCATTCTGCAGCCATCAGTGTCTGGGGGCTGTGAAAGGGCATCAGCCACCTTGGGACCCCCCACGTCCATCCCCAAGCATGGCTGCACTGGTCTAACCAGGTTGTGAAGCCATCCACCCACCTGGGATTGGGTGCATTCCTGCATCTACAGACTGCTCTGGTGGTGCCAGCTCCTTGCAAAGGGTCCACAATGACTTAGACAACTGCAGCACATCTCCAGGGCTGGGCTGAGGGTGCTCTTGCTCTGTTTTTTTGTGTACATTTGTTAAACACGATGTGCAATGAGCTAAGTGAGGGCTCAGCAGCAGGCACAAGGGTTATGGGCAGGGAGGAGATGAGGGGGGGTGGGAGGGTTATAGCCCACAGAAAATGGTGCAGTTCCTCCAAACCCTATGGATCACTTTGTAGTGACACTTATAGACAAGCAGCTTTTTCTTTAACAAATATGAATGTAATGGATTAGGTCTGATCTAATTATGCATTCTGCATTAAGCTGATGCTCCCAGTGTCTGTGGCTGCTAGCCTAATTAAACTTAACGTACTTTTAATGATGTCTTCTTAACTCATGCATTCATATATGATTAGAATCAAGCAGGACGAACTGTCATGAGTCCAGGAGAGTTCTTCCTGCAGCTCCCGATAGGAATCGTGTTGAAATACTAGTAATGCTGGTTTCAAGGTTAACAACACCAGTTTTGAAGTGGGGAGAGCTTGTCACACAGGTTGATCTAATCTGAGGCAACGAAAATACTTCCCTTTCAAGTTCAGCCTCTTCCCCTGGGAGCAGGGGAATTTAACTTTTACTTGATTAAGTTGTTGATAGTAAGTGAACTACACTCTGGGCAGCAACTACCAAGGAAGCTGGGACAATAACTCTGTGGGCACCTTCCAGGGGGTTGCTGGGTGCTCTGTGCTGGCACACTCAGTCTTTGCTCCTCTTCCCCTTTCCTGCTGCTGTTCTGAAAACTGGAAGAAGTTTGTTCTCAGGTCTGGCAATAAGAAGGCAAAACTCTGTTTTTGTCCCTGCTCCTATTTGATCAAGTGGAATCAGGCTGTGTTCCCCCTCCCAGCCTCTCTCAGCCTTGTCCATCACCTCCCTGGCACAGGGCATGTGCTCCCTGTAGCTCTGCACTGCCTTGTGTGATGAAGTCTGAGGAAGTTCTAGCGTTGCTGCCCTGGCTCCAGCTTCCTACACAAAGCAGGTAAAAACACTGCAATGACATGTTGGGCCTTTTTAACCCTTTTTTTTTCTGTTTTAATGGATTATTTATTTATTTATTTATTTTAATCAGCCCATGGCCTGGCAGACAGGTTGTCTTTTGAGTTCCTGAGAGCAAGTTGTGAAATTGTCTGAAATCCTTCCAATGGGAAAGCCCTGATTTATTACACTGTGATACTGATGTGAACAACACCGTGTACCTTTCATCTAGAAAGTCAGGACTTATAGAACACAACATACCATTAATTTTGGTGCCAGCTCAAACAGAGGAGGAATTACTGCTAAAGGGATCCAGAGAGCACGTTAAACGAGCCCTGCAGAGTAATGAACATACTTTGTGACCAGTACATTATGCCATATTGATCCCTAGGAATGAAAAGGTAACTTGACAGCTAATTTGGGCCGTCAAAGGCATCTCTTAATATTTGTATATGTGTGTGTATGTGTGTGTGTGTACACCATATAACTAGTGCATAAGAAAGGGATGTGCAAACATTGGCTAGTTACACTTCTCCATCCTGCATGCTGGTGGGCAGCTGTCCATGGTACAGTGACATCCCAGTATTTCTGTTAACTGGGTAGCAGAGAGGAAAGCATGGGGGCTTCAGCAAGCAGAGAACTGTCAAGACACACAACAAGCACTGGTGGCTGACAAATTGATTTGTGCCCACAGGTGACATGAAGGCAACTGCGGAATCTGTGTTTAAGAGAGGTCAGCAGCTACAAAAGCCATCAGAGAACAGGTAACAAAGGTCTCTAAAAGGTATTTGGGGTTAATGTGGTACTTTTGTTGATGGGAAGGGCCTGAACCCATCTCCTCCAATCTCCAAGGTGGTGTTTCAGAGCAACCTCCAGTTGCTAAGCCCCAGTCTGTGCTGTTATTTCTCGTGCCATGGCAGTGAAGAGTACTAGCAGGTTCTAAGGAATGGGTCATCTAAGCTCTGACCTGTCTCTGTGGTGGACCAACATCTTAGTAAGAAATGCACACAAAAATGCTCTCCTGGGGACTCAGAGCCATGTGTGAGACCTGGGAGACTGACCATGTCATTGAAAACTCTGCACTAGCCTGTGCTCACAGTGAAAATTTCCCCATGTCTCCCAAAACTTTTGCTGGAGATATGTGGCTGTGTTGCTGGAGATGGAAAGGTTATTGTTACCCACTGGGTTACGGCAAACGTTGATGTGCCCCTGCCCAGTCCCTTCTTGAATCTTAGATGAGTAAGTTCTCCTTGCCTTTGATGGCAGGAAGGCACACGGACAAACAAGTCTAGCCACATCTTTTGTGAGGATTCCAGCTCTGTGTCCTCGTGCCAGGGTTGTCATCCCGTATCAAAGGGATGGACTGCATGATGCATCTGTTCCTCACCTGCTGCACTTGGAGGTTCACTGTTTTTTTGCTTCAAAAACTGCTGAAGATGGTTTGGGATTCTTGCTGGAGACTTTCTTAAAAGGAATATTTGCTTTTCCCACTAAGAGGGAATTTTGACTGGTTTATGCCAAGATATAAAGGAACATTTCTTGTGCATTTCTGCACCCTCACAGGGAAACAAGAGTGAACCACTGAACACGAAAAGCATTTTTAGACAGGATCAAAGCCCACAGTACAGTACTGGCTGCCTAAGCAATTGTGGGAAACCAAAAATGGGCTGATCCAGCACAGCCTGCCCATGGGAAACCTCTCCTTCAGGGCCCATTGATTTGGAATCTCTTGTGCTTTGAAGCCTGAGGGTTCACAGCCCCCTTCAAAACATTAATCCTTCCCCTTGCTGATTCTATCTTTAAAACTTATCAGCAGGTTAAAACCAACACAACCCTTGTCAATGTTGGAGACCTTGAATCTATAACCAGGGCCCTGTGGGATGAGCTGGACGCCTGGTTCAGGGCACTTTTGTGTCTTATCTTCCCCAGCCAATATATGGGAATGATAATGCGGGGACGGGAAGTCCTTCCAGTTCTGTGACTCTGGGCACTACGTAAGAGCATGACATTAGTGATTATAGTAAACCTCAGCAGCTGTCAGCATCTGCATTGATGTGCAAGGCCCTTTAAATCCTACTCTCTTTCCTCCTTCAACAGACTTTTGGATGAGAAATTTAGCAGGTTAATTGTGTGAAAACTGAGTGAGAAACATCTCAAATGTCCAAGCCTCCAAAACAGCATGGCAACTCCTAGGAAAGCTGATCCTGGTGAGGATTTTTGGACCAGTGCTGGTTCTGCATTACCTCTGAGCTGACTGTGTCTTCTTTCTCTGTAAATACAAGTTAAAAATCCTCTAATAGCCCTCCTCAAAATTAACCCCACAAAACTCTAAACGAAGCAAAACCATTAACTTTGAACCAATGAATATTTAGTTTCCTGATTCTTGGGTAAATATTAGATAGATTCCCAATTTCAACCTGAAGCAGTTTATTTGGCTGCTGTTCACAAGTCAGACACAGCAATAATCAAGGAAATCTCATTTGATTCAGGTTGGGTAGAACTGCCTGAGGGGTAACATCATTTTCATTTCCACACATCCAGCACTGGCACAAAACGGCATGGACAGGTATGAAAACCAGATCATGGATCCTTGGTGCTAAAATTCCAGCTGATAGTTTCTTTTTTTTTTTTTTTGTGTAAATAATCATTACCAATAAAAATGGTGCTTGGAAAAAAAAAATAAATTGAAAAGAAAAACACTGTTGAATTGGATAAAGCAAAATCCTTTGAGGTACTACCAGAAGGAAAAAAAAGAAAGAAAGCAAGAAAAAAATAGAAGAGAATTAAAACAAATGTAGCTGTTAAATAAAAGATCCAGATACCAAAGAGCAAAATTTAATGAAAGCCAAAACTGTTAAATATGGATTCCTGTTGAGAAAAAATGTCAATGTCTTAAAGAGTTTTACCATTACTCTATTTTTAAGAAAAGTGTAGTAAAAATACATATTACAAGTTAACATTTTCCACACTTTTGTCCCATTAATTATTATTTTTTAACCCCGTCACTGTTCAAAATCCTTTGAAAACTGCTTGTCACATCTTCATGTCACAGGCAGCCAGTCCTGGCACAGATGTGCTGCTTCTCATGACTTTGTCTGACCACCTGGTCAGGCTCCCCACAACCTGGTGCCACATGGTCGTCCTGTCTCTGGAGGAGAACGGGTCACTGCTGGGTTTTGGCAGCTGCTCCCACTGCAGTGCCTGACTGTGGTAAGGTCTGGGTCAGGAGATGCATCCGAGGGCTCTGGGCATGGAAACATGCCAGCTTGTGGGATGTGCCTCCACTGTGCTGGCACGTACACAGAACTGAAGTTAAAATTAAGGGAAGTGGATTAAAAATAATGATAAGCATCAAAAAGTGATCTGAAGAGGTGTCTGGAGTGGCTGGTAACAGAGTTCATGTTTGGTGATGAGAGATGAAGATCACCAGGTTTTCCAGTGGTGGGGAGAGGAAAATCTATTGGCACAAGACATGCTGAGCCTCAGCTTAGGATCTTGACTCTGAGTTGTTGGTCTCCAAACTGTTGCATCACCAGTGGGTAAATGGAGCAGATTCTTCAGGCTGGTGTTAAGGATGGTAAATGTACTGCTCTGCACGTTTGTACACTCATAGAAACTGGTACTCAGGCAGCTTCCTGCTGTACTTATGGACAGCTGCATAGGCAGATCCTTCTCACAGACCTGTGCCAGTCATTTGCCTGCATCACTTCATCTTCAGCTGCCTCCCTTCTCTTCCTGCTCCTCTCTTGTTACGTTACAGGAAAAAAAAAGAAAAAAAAGAAAGAAAGAAAAAGATAAAAAGCCAGCCCAGAACACTCCAATAGCAGCTCAGTCCCGAAACAGGTATTTCCTGGGTCTTCTGAGAAGCTTTGAACTTTATTTGCCATCAGTGATGGAGCTATGAGATGGGGCAAGGCTGTGTTCACTGTGGTCCCTGCCCCACAGAATTACTCTCTCTCCAGATGCTCCTCTGGGAATCCTTCACTTCTGGGAGGTGTCTCGGGCCTACCAGGGTGGGAAGCATTTGTCTGTCCATGCCAGTGATTCACAGAACAAACATTTTGTGCAGTTCTGGAAAACCATCTTTGCCCCTTTGGTCTCCATGCCTGTGGTTGGACTTCCAGCTGTCTTTCTGGCAGTGCGGGTTTCTGCAATACTGAGTTTGGGGTCAGCAACCTGCTCTCCTGGCTTGTGGTTGCTTCCCCCTCCCTAAGGATACACGAGTGGGAATCTGCTACTTTTGGCTTTGTACCCAGACAGGCCACAACTTGATGGGAAGGCTGAGCTTGATCAGCCCGGATGCTGTCAAATGTCATGGTCACATGAATGAAGCTCTTGTAAGGTCTCCTGCTTGGTTTGCTTCAGTAGGTCCTTCCAGGAAGCCACTCTGGCCAACTATCTACAAAATTTCCCCCTTAATTAGAAAAATGACCATAAAGGGATTTCAGAGCAAAAAGGCAGGGATATTCCCATTGCAGCCCCATGACTTCTAGCATGTTTTACTGGTTAATAGGCAGCCATCTAGAACTGGATGTCTTGAGATGGTCTATTCCTGGCTCAAGGTGGTTCCCTTATGTGACCACCAAAAAGGGAGCACACACAGAAGCTAAGCAATGAAGAAATGGTTCACAATTCTTACTAGCCCCCAATAACCTAGGCAGGAGAGTTGCATATGAGGGGAATGGGGCATGTACTTTCTCTCTTCCATAAACAGCAGCCGACCATGATCTTAGACCAACCATCTGCTCTAGTCTGCCACACATGATGCTCTCCACTCCAGGCACACGATTCTTCTCTTGAACCGCCATTTATCGTCTCTGGAAGAATGATCACTTTGTTCTTGTTACCTGGGGTTTCTAAACTCACTCATGACTTTGCCCCTGTAAAACAGCCTCATGTTCCTGTTCAGGTTCTTTCTCACATCAAGTACATCCCGTTGCAGACGGAGCCATTCCCAGCTCTGTCTGCCTCATTGCTGCAACTCTGCAGCCTGAGTTCACAACAGAACAGAAGGCAGGATCACAATGGACAAAAGGGGTCAATGCTGATGCCCTGCAGGGAGTTCAACTTGCTGTTTATCTGATTTTCTTTTTTGCTGTTAGTAGCTCAGACATTATGGTTTGCATCCCAAACTAAACCAGATTGAAGGACTGAGCAGGGAAGGGGGAAAGGGCTGATGTTACCCTGACACCACAGGAATTAGTAAGAAAAAATATATATTGCACACACTAAGACTTATTAACAACCAAGTTAAAACAAAATGGCATAGTCCTCATTAGTGTTCCAGTGGTTCTTTGATCAGGGATGGTTCATGAGTCTGTTAAATCCCATTATACTCTCCTTATTGCAGTACAGACCTGTTTCTGTTCTCCTGCCGGTGGATCTATTTGCAATTAAAAAGGGAAATAGATTTGGTTTCCTCAATCAGATCCAGCCAATTGTCCCTTCTGTCGTCGTCATTTGTCTTGTTGGTGTTGGGTTTGGTTTTGGCTCTGGAGGGGGTGGAGTTGGGCTGCCCCTGCTCTCACCCAGGCAATGGGTCAAAAGGCCAATTATAATCCTGTAGCTCCCAGGGACATGCCGGTGCTGTGGCTCATGCACGGGATCGTCTGCATGGATTTGGGGAAATCGTGGCTGACCACACGTCCATTTTCTCCACTGCCTCCTGCTGCAGCTGGCCTGGGAAGGGTTGATGTCCGTATGGCTTCGTTGATTGATTGCTGTGGGATTAAACAAAAACCCTTTTTAGGAAGGACGGGGGGGTCTCCCCCTGTCCTTAGCAATGTTGGAGACATCACAATATAAACCAGCGCTGTCTCTGCCACTGTCCTTTCCCTCCTTGTCTCCATTCAGACTCTCACTTTCTGCATGTCCCTGCTGCATCTGCTCTGTTAATTTGCACCTCTTCCACATTCAAAATCAAATGCTTCAGCAGTATTTTGGGGTATAAAGCACACATACCATATGCAAAAACTATTCAATCCCTACAACATCAGAACAGTCACCCTGCATCTGAGCAGAGCATTATACACACTTCCCCCATAGAAGTGCTATTACTACTCCAGGACTGTTATGCACAGTGGGCTCTGACTCACTGTGAGCATATGTTTAACTTTCCTCATGTGAGAGGCTGAGCATGTGCCTCTGTTTTTGTCTACAGCAAGACTGAGGTAACCAGAAAATGCAAACCTAGCTCAGGAAACTAAATCTCATCTTCATGTTCCAGATACCACCCAAAACATTTGCTTTCAGAGATCTAAGGAAACCACCTGTCTAGAGCAATTACACTGAAAGAGGAAGTCTTTCCAGTTTCTCTGTGTTTAAGCTGTCTCTAAGGGTACCATCATCCTTTCTGGACTGGGATATCTAAGTGAAGAATTATCTAGAACAGGTAAGTTCAGATGCAGACAATTCAGTGCCTTCCCAGGCATGGAACAGCCTCCTGTGCTGGTGGGATGTGCAGCTCACCCAGGGGCTCTTGCTGAGCAGAAGTTGGGTTTAGAGGGGGATCTGGTCCATTTTTCTGGTCACTTGCCTGGGCTCTGCTGAATGGCTTTGTGGGGCAGCCACCGATGGTGGCAGACAAAGGGACAACCAGATGTTAACATTGGGAGTAATCATCTGTTCCCACAGTGGCTGGTTTTAGCACTGCCAGCTGACACTGATATGAATTACTGGGTTATTTCCATAGCATGGGGAAGCCAACAGCAGGGCAGAAGCTCCTTAAAACAAAAACTATGGAGTTATTGCCTTCTGACACTATTTCCCAGTGTATCTGTGGCACACCTAGCTTTACAGTGTAGACAGCAATTATCATTTAATTTTTGTATATTCAGGGACATTAATTGTTCAGATTATCTTACCCCTGTGCTCAATATACCTCTCATTGCCTGTAGAATTTTCTGAACCTCAATGGGAAAAGAGCTTTTGAATATTTTTCAGGGAATTAGAAATGTTATTATTGCTGATAAAACATTAAGCATATTGTGAAATTATGACATAAAACCCAAAGAAAAAATTGCTTATTTTCCTTATGATTCTGGGTAAGTTTCAGTGCTCAGGAAAGGGAAAATCTCTCTAAATTCTATGAAACTCGTTGTGTACTTCATCTACTCATACCAACCTCCATGCTCATGGGAGAGGTCAAGATAAGGAGGAAAAGGGATGTGTTACTTTTACCGCACAGATCCTGCTGCACCCTTGTATGCAGTGGTGTCTGTAAAAGGGATCACCTTCCCACAGATGCCACATTAAATTTGTATCTCCAAGGCTCTCAAATCTAATCTGCTCTTGACACAACAGAAAAATTTAGGCATCCCAAAATTTAGAGCTCAAACAAATCTCCTGGGTCATAGGAAGGAAATTTGCTTCTGTAAGACCACGACACAGTGGAGAAAAAGTACCCAAAACATTACAGAAGATGTTAGAGGCCAGTTTCTCTTTCAGGAGGGCACATAATTCAGAATTTGAAGACCCACATAATCTGTCCCAGGGCAACAATGCTCTGAGCATACATCACTGTTGCCAACCTGCAAATGGTGCCAGCAGGCTGCCAGCAAAGGAACAGGATCTGATTCATTACCATGCTACCCCAGCTTTATCTTGCAGTTAACTGCTTGGGTCTGGGTTTTTTTTTCATATTACAGTAGCAGCTGTATCCCAACAAGCCCAGCACACTCCATCCATGCTGCACATGCACTGCCATAATCTGCTTTCATTAATGGAAAGGAACAGCAAGGTGTTCCTGTTCCTGTCTGTGCTATGATTTTGCTCTGTATCTGAGTGTTCAATTAGCATTATGCCACGTCTGATCTTGCATCAGCTCCCCACTATGGCCTATTTGACCCTCTTTTAGCTTGCTCTGATGTTCTCATTTCTTTCTAGCAAGTCAAATGACACTGTCACTTCATTATCCCTATGTCTTGGCTTTCCAGCCATGGTCTGGGTTGCATCCGTGTCTGAAGGCAGCTTTGGAGCCGGGTTAGGATCAGAGAGAAAGTGTGAAAGGCCTGGGAATGGGTTGCCACCTTCATCCGCTTTGATTCACTTCTGGACTTGTAACAAAACTCGATTAAGGCAACCAGCATGGCTAGTCCGAGCCCACCGATGAGGATATAGAAAACTCCCGCCACGTTGCTGAGACTCAGCGCGCTCGTCTTGTCCTAGAAGAGAAAGGAGAAGGGAGGGAGGGAAGGGGACATGGAAGGAGAACAACAAAATTAATATGAGGTTGCTCCAGGAAGGATACTACACAATATAGCAATGCTGGCATTACATCATTTTCCTCTTTAAATGAATAGGTGACATTTCTAAAAACGTTTTCAATTTTTAATTCAGTATCTAGTAAATCTGATGTTTCCCTCACACAAACAAACGTTTCTTCAGCAGTGTGACTCTTTGTAAAGGTTTGGGATCTTCGTTTTTCAATCA
Organism: Apus apus; assembly: GCF_020740795.1. Classification (NCBI taxonomy): domain Eukaryota; kingdom Metazoa; phylum Chordata; class Aves; order Apodiformes; family Apodidae; genus Apus; species Apus apus. The sequence goes on along the minus strand of NC_067294.1, from coordinate 6,749,601 downwards.
GCTAGCTGAACTGCTTATTTTACCCAAAATGCCTAGTTTAAATTATTGATTAAAGGAGAAAAAAAAAAAAATATATTTTCTGTCTTTGTGGCATTTGCTTGTCCCTGATGTCTAGCCTGAAATAACCTGTTCTTTTGGAAATGCTCATTCCTTCATTCCTAGATTGTTTCCCCCGCAAATTCTGTTGCTCAGCAACACATCAGAATGGCAGGGGTTTTTCTGGTTTTTTGTTTTGTTTTGTTGTGTTTTTTTTTTTAAATCTCTTTAATACTGAGGTTGATGTGACACCTGAGCTGTCCTCAGAAACTCATTTGATTTCTGTGTAATAAGGCAGTTATTTCATATGCAACCAAGACCTGTTGATGCATGTCTAAGTTAATTATTTGGTTGGCAATAAATAGGGCTATTAATGGGCTGCAACTCAGTCAGCAGCTACATTCTGATTTTACAATTGCCTAATGAATCATCATGGCTCTCTGGGGAAGAGGCAAGTCTCAGAAAGACTCATTTCACTGCTAAGGAAACTGAGTCCCCACATCTAATCCCAATGTCACACACTGCAGCTCTCAAAACCTTCTGCTCCATTCTGCCCTGGTGGAGTTGGGTTGTTTGGATAATCTGGGCAGCAGCAAGACCCAAAAACTTGTCTCAACTCTGTGCAGAAGACTTCTATTTCTAGGACAGTATTTCTCTAACCCGCAACCAGACAGAGGTCCCCTGCCTGGTGCTTGTTGCTGCTCTGCAATATCAACTTGATACCTATGTGCTGCTACAGATTCCCCAGGGCATATCTGTTGGAGTGACCAGCATTGACAGTCCTGCTCCCTGGATGTGGGAGGAAAATTGCATGTGGATCATTTGAAATGCAGCCACATAATTAAAGAAAAATATTTATGTCTGTAGAAGTGCCTGAATTTGGGAACGAAGCTTCTGCATGGTTCTTGGTGTTCTTTGCTACTCCATGGACATGTGGACCGGTGGGTGGCACAGCTTGTTCCTTGCCCTAGTAGGACAGTTGATTCACTTGCTTTGCTTGTCAGGTTTTAGAATAAGCAGCTCACATTTTTTGGGGAGGGCAAGGATTCAGGAGGCAGAAAACTATATTGGAGTGATGTCAAAAGGGTCCAAAACCAAACACCAACATGAGCATGGAAGATTTCAATTGTCTTTCATACAAGCATGTCTTCCAGAAGGATTCTGTCTTTTTCAGTATTAGGGTTTGATGGCAAAAAAGTTAACCTACAAAGCATGAAAACATTTCAGTTTTCAAAATAAAAAACTCCTGTTACAGATGAGAATTACATTATTTTTGCTTTTTGTTTTTAATAGGAAGAAAAGAGAGTTCGAGTCAAGAATGCTAAAAAAAATATCTTTTTCCTATTGCTCTTTCATCTGGCTCCACTTTTCATGGGAGCTGCAAAGCTTCTGCCCAGCTGGAGCTCTCACCATAGGCTCCAGTGCCACAGGGAACAAGTTTCCCTCCTGAATCCTCTGCTGGAAGATGCTGAGGTTAGGTTAGGGGTCACCCCTGTAAAGTTGCTGGAAAAAAATTCCACCAGTGATCTCATTTTCCATCCTTCACTGACATCACCTACAAGGGATTTGCTGCTGTCACTGTGTGTGTTCCACGGCTGCAGAGGTGACAGTCACCACTGGTGGACGAGTTTGGTTTCTCTTTTGTATGACCTTCATACACTGGTCAGTTTTTAATCTTGCCAATGCTTCCTGTGTTCTCTCTGTATATGAGGGATTTCTGCAAATATCCTCCTAATTTCTGCAGTTTCCATATATGAAGGATTATTTATCTGGTCTTTTATAATCTGCCTTCATGCATTTTTTTTTCCCCCAGGCTTGACTGTACCTTTGTTCAGCCATCTCTTCTCTGCAGATTACTGGTTATACTTTTAAGCACCAGCTGAAAGATGTAGGGAGTTTTTTAGTGAAGATTAAGAAAAGCTGTGCAATTACTCTGTGAAAACTGGGTTACAATACATCATACTTTGCCTCTTCAGATTCAGTCTGAAGGGGCTGCACCAGCTTCTGGGAGGGACAAAGACACTAGAGGTGGGCTGCCCACCTTGACACCCTAGTCTTTTATCCTGGCTCCTTAATGAAAAGTGGCTGATTCGCACATGCTTTGTGCTCAGAGGGATGGATGAGGACAGGGAAGGAGGTAGAACGACCTATTTGTGTCTTATTAGTAATTTTCAACCCATGCTTTTTTGTTTGATTTGATGGAATGGTGGATTTCTCCAAGATATCAGGGATCTCCAAGCCTTGTCAAAAAAGAATGACACTGTAGAGAAGAGAAAACCTATTAATGCTCTCACTCAAATGAAGTTATGAGTGCAATCCATATTAGGTATCAGAGACTCCACATGGGTCTCTGCCTTATAGCTACAGATTCTTAGGAAACATGGCTTCCTTGGCTCTGCTGGACATGGGAATACACAAATTTCAAGTTTTATTGACCACAGTATTCTTGTATTTCCACCTTCAGTCTGGAGGTCATGGTCCAACAGGACACCTCCTCAGCTGGCTGCAATGGCAGAGCAGTCTGGCAGCCAGGAAAGGCTGCTTGTCCTTAGTTTCCATTTTCCTCCTGATGCCACCAGCATATTGACCACTGAGAAAGAGATGATCCAAAGCAGCTTCCTGCACCACTATTTCATGCAAATAATTTTGGAGCTGTTGTATTTGTCTTGCATTTACTTTGCAGTAGCTCTATTAGTGTTGGTATTACTATTACTACTATCCCTACCAATACCATTTTTTTTGGGGACAATTTGCATGGACTGAAAGTTGTCTCATCCAGAAGGTGAAGGAAAGCATAATGAGGCCCAGTGGTGGGCAAACCTGCTGGGATGGAGAGAAGCCTGAGTGTCACCTCTGCCATCCTAACAAGGTTTCTCCCAAGGACAGGGGCAGCTTCAGGGGGTACAGGGGAACACCAAACTCCAGAGTTTTCACCAAACTCTAATTTTCTTTTTTTTTTTTTTTTCTTTTTGCTTCCTTCCCTCTCTCAGCAGGACATTCAGAGATGTTCTCTGGATGGGAGCAGCACCTCACTGCTCCCATCAGCTGCAGGACCAGACACCCATAAAGGGTAGGAAACTGTCAGCCCCACTGAGGCTGTGCTTGCCATTTCTATGCATGTTCCTGCCCTAATAACACTTATCACAATAAAAAGTCAAATTATGCTGATTGCTTGAGAGGACCCTCCCCTCCTCTCTAGTTGGGCTCTGTGACACCAGATGCTCTCCTGCAGAGCTGCCCATCACCAAACCAGCTTGTTAGTGGGAGTGTAAATGTCATCGCTCGTCTCCCGCAACGGCAGAGCTCTGACGTGGGGGGAAGATTGGCAGGTGAAAATAGAAAGAAAAACCCATCTTTCTGAAAACCCAGCCTTGTTGCTGCAGCAACCAGGCACCTTCCCGTCTGTTCCTCTCAAACGTGGCACCACGTCCATCATCCTCTTTGTTATTATTTATCCTCGGTGGCTGAAAGATATTGAGGCCAAATTTGCCTGGTTTCCCAGCAGGGCTGGTCCTTTCTTTTACCCTGCATGACCCTGTTGGTAGCACAGGGTGATGGCACCTTGAGATGTTGTGGTCTCCATAGAAGATGAACTTTCCTTAGAGCAGGTGGTGGCTCCAGAAGTCAAGCTTTTATACCAAATGCTGGGCTGCTTTTATTCAGGCAAGACCTAAAGCTCAGCAATGAAGGGTATAGTGCTGCCCACTGACTCTTGAGTGCTGCTGTGGGTCTGCCAGGGGATGGGTGTCAGTAAATGGATGAGGCCACTCAGCATGAAATGACACCCTTGGTTTGAGAACCAGCCAATCCCCTGCAAAGGCAGGGCAAGGTGGTAACAGGATTTGTTCCCTGTTTGTTTTTGTGTTGTGTTTTTTTTTAGACAAAAACACAATTATTGCAACTGGAGGAGCAGGAGATCCCTGTGGCTTTGCTGAAGGTCCTTTAAATGTAAGAAGACCTCCATCTGCTCCTGAAAGCAGGTTGCAAATTGCCATCCTGGAAAAAAAAGCTTCCTTTCTCCTATTGTTTTGCAAAAGCCCCAGGGAAGAGCAGAATCATAACCACCTACAGTAACTTTTAGTGTCCACCTTGTAATTAGCTTCCAACAACCCAAGGCATCCCTTTCAAGCCTACAGCACAGTCAATAATCTGCAAAAAAAATCTGTTCATCCCTTGCTTTTTTGTAAATTAGGGTCCTTCTAGGGAAATATCTGATTACAGGCTGTCATTCCTCGGGGCTTATTTCTGCTGTGGCAAGTAGAGAGGGAATACAGGAAGGCTGGGAGACAGGACCAGAAATGCGTGGATAATATCTAGCTATGTGAAGTGCTGGAGGTGTGTGTGAATGGAGAAACCTTGAGCCTGTGGGAAGAGGTTCTGCCACAAGTTTACTGCAGCAGGGACCGAGAAGAGCAGCAGGGACATTACTGCCCAGGGCAGCCCACTGCCTGTGATTTCCCACTGTCTGGGAATGCAGCCAGGGCTGTGGTGGTCCTGGATAAACAGCAACTGAAGGCGGCTGCTTGGCACTTCCTGGGATGGCATAACAGATCCAAATAGCAAAA